>NW_024104421.1:0-9829276 GCF_003945595.2 Pipra filicauda
GGCAGATCCAATCCCCAGGGGAGACCCGGCTCCCTGGACGGTGACAATCTGAGCCCAAGCAGCAGGTCCTGGTCTGGTACCATGGCCCCCCTCCCTGCTGGCGCCGGGGGCAGGCAGTGGAGCACATTGAAGGGGATAAATCACTTGAAGTTCTTAATAAATTTGTCTGGCTGTCTCCTTTCATTCTTCATTGTCTTCTTTGCCAGAGGACCAGGCCAGAAGAGGGAGCCCTTGCTGCTTCCCTTTTTCTTCTGGGGTTGGACCTGGAGGGCTAGGGATGCAGGGATGGGGCCAGCCCAAATCGCGGCTGGCTCTTGTGGAGTTTTGCCAAAGGAAGCAAGATGTGCCTCTCTGCCTGCCCACTCCGATGTGGCAGCAGGTGCAACCTGCTCCTTCCTTGGCTCCTGGCCTTACCCTGCCTTGCAGGAAGCAGAGGAGAGAGCATTCCTCCTGAAGAGGCCTCTGTGGGGAGCAGTGGAGTCACAGGGCTGCAGCCCTTGACTGAATTGTGTCCCCTTCTGGCCAGGGCTGGGCACTGTGCTTCCTTTTTCTTCTGGCTCTGCCAGTGCAGCATTTGAAGGCTGCCACAGCCTGGTTGGCCTTTCCTCTCATGTCCCCAGACACACAGATCTCCGTGGATAGATAGATGGGTGTGACTCCTGCTATATCCCTTGGACAGAGAGAGGGGCACCCCTGCCACCTTTCTGTATATGGGGATACTCTGGCCAGACTGGGTGTAAACCAACTTGAACAATGCCCTGTTTGCAAAGCTACCAGTGGTGAATGGAGAAGGGGATGTCAGGCTGCTTTTGGTGTTGAACAAGGCTGAAATGAGCGTGACTCATCAATTCTAAAGCTAAACACCCCAATAGTGAGGTAAAGATGTGGTCGGATTGGTAAAGCATCAAATAAAGGAACCCACAAGTGATACTGCTGATAACATATCTAAAGCTGTTGAGCTGACACAACTGGCCTTGAGACACCTGGCTGCCAGACAATAATTTTATACTATGAAAGCCCAGTCCCACTTTTTAACAGCAACATCCTTGAACATAGCCCTGCTTGGGATGTGTGTGGAGTTTCCTCCCTGGAATGGGGACACACCCCAAGGCTATTCCTTGAGTCTGAGCAAAATTTGCCCCCAGTCATTGTTATGAGGGGGTAGCGTCAGATTCTACTTCTCAATTGGTTTTACTGGCTTTAATATAGCTTCAAAATAGTGGCATTATACTATACTAGTAGTATAGTAGCTTCCATACTGTGTAGTTAAATAAAGATATTTGTCTAATTATCATAATAAATCATTTATTTCTATAAATATATAACTGGTTTACCCTCCTTAATCCTGTGGGACTAAGTTGTACAACGTTTCAATTCCACCTATATCATCCTTTAAACTTAAACAGTTGACAAAGTCTGGGGTAAGACTTGATCTGTACCCAGACTCCTCTCTGAGGAGGAGTTTAGTATGCAAGGGAGTCATTTCTGTACCCTGTGACTCAATGGGAGGGCATCTTCAATAAGCTTTACCTGAAGCTCCCATTCTGCCTGTGTTGCTCTCCCAGACAGACACTCTCACCACCCACCCCAAACAGGCAGCTCTGCCCCCACCATGTCCCAGGGCAGGAGCAAGTACAGGTGGCACCGGTGCTGCTGAGCCCCTTGCAGGGGTGACCCCAGGCTCTGCTTGTCGGTGGCTGTCACAGCAGTGTGCTAGAAGCCCAAGAAGGTGCCGGCGTGTTCAGGACCAAGAGGATTGTGTTGGAGCCCAGCTCGTTCCTCCACAGGCCCTGCAGGTCACACTGGGGCTCGTGTGGGTGGCTCGGTCAGTGCCAAGACACAGTCCCGCTTTCAGCTTCACAAAGCAGTGGGATGCATGTCCCATGGCAAAGACCCTCTGCCTGGCATCTGGGACTGCTGGCACCAGTGGGACAGCACCTCTCCCTCCCTGGGCAGGGCAGGGAAGAGCTGGGGGTGCTGGGTACTGCCCTATATGAGGGTCAGGTGACCAACAGTACCCCCAGGGCCAGCACCATCAGAGCTGGCAGCCCCCTCGGTCACACAGGCTGTGCTGTGGGATGGCATGGCATGGCATGGCATGGTGTAGGATGGCATAACATGGCTTGGCACAGGATGGCACAGCAGGGCACACCCAGAGCACGCAGCCCCTTGTCCACAAACACTGTGAGCTGGGGTGTCACAGGACAGCAAGGCATGGCACAGTGAAAACATGCAACCCCCTCAAGCCCTGCACACTGTGCCCCAGGGCTGGCACAGCGTGGCACAGGACAGCAGAGGATGGCATAGCACAGCATGGCACCAGAGAGCAGAGCCTGGCACAGCAACAGCAGGCAGCCCTGTGCCTGCTCACAGTGCACCACAGGGATGGTGGTGCACAACATGGCACAGCCAGGGAGTGACAACCTCATCCAGCCACCCTCCTGCCTGGGAAAACACAGTACAGCACAGCCAGACTCTGCCCCAGGGCTGCCCTTACCTTCCTGGCTGCAACCTGGTGAGGGATGAGCAGGGCCAGGGTGAGCAGCAGGCAGCAGCTGAGGGTCCCCATGGTGTTGTTGGTGGTGGCTCTGCCTGTGCTGCTGCCCCACGCCCGCTTGGCCCCTTTTATAACAGAGGGGCTGTGGTTGGGCAGCAACCGCCCCTGCGGGGCCTCCTGCCAGAGGACAGCCATCAGATGGGAGAGCCCCATCCCCTCTGGACGGTGATGGAGTCCATGAGGACAGCACGGGATGGGGCAGGAAGCATGGCCTGAGCAGCAGGTCAGAAGAGCATCAAAGATGTCACAGGGAGGGCAGGAGCATCTCAGAGTGGAGGACTGGGGAGATCTTGGGACACCACAGGAAGGGCAGAGAAGGTCTGGGAACACCACAGGTAGTGTATGAGATCTCTGGGGACACCACAGGAAGGGCAGGGGATCTCAGGGGACGTCATGGTGGAGGACAAAGGAGGTCTGGGGACACCCCACAGGAAGGGCAGGGGAGGTCTGGGGACACCACCGGAAGGGAAGGAGATCTCTGATGATATGACAGTGCAGGACAGGAGAGCTCTGGGGACACCATAGGCAGGGCTATAAGCTCACTCTCTCTGCCTTAGATCTTTTTTATTCTAAAGAACTCCCTTAATAGTTAATAGCCATGAGGGCTGGGGGAAGGAAGCAGCGTATCCTGCCTGCTGTGACCTTCCTTTCCCCACTTGCCTGTTCTGTGAGCTGATGCAGGCAGCACATCGCTGTGGTGCCCAAGTGCTGCCAGCAGGTGACAAATGGTCTTTTCTTTGCTCCCTAGGGGATTGTTCCTGGGCAGAGGAATAATGTTGTCTGGGAAGAGCAAGTTCCCAGATGCAGTCCCCCCTTGACCAGCTGGTGTCCTCCCATGGCAGAGCCCACAGCCAAGGGAGAGGGACAAAACTGTTCTTCCTTAGGGTCACCGTGGTGAGACTAGAAGGGTACTGTGGTACCAGGATAAGGGTGCAGCTCACCTGAGCTGTCCACTTGCATTTATCTTGGAACAAAGGTATTCTGGAAATACCAGCTGAAACCAACCCCTCATATGGCTGGTAAATTTGGAACCACCCAGATTGCCCAATGCCCTGGTCAGAGCTGCCACCCACCGCCCTGGCAGCAATAAAAAGGAGAAGGAGCAGGAGCATTGGCAGAGTCCTGCAAGGAGTACCTCCCCAGGTACATCAGCTGTCTGCCTGCTGCAGAGATGGTGCAAGCAACTGTCTTCCTCCTGGTGCTCAGCCTGGCCCTGGGGGCTCACAGCCTCTCTGTAGAAAAGGTAAGATCAGGTCTGGGATGCAGAGGGCAGGGTGGGCAGGGTGGGCAAGGGCTGCAGGCTGTACTGTGGTACCTGTGCTGAGTCACCTCTGTTTCAGTGCAACCTGATTGGGAACTGGACGAATGACCTGGGCTCCAACATGACCATCTTGGCTGTGGATGAAAAAGGCAACTTCGCTGGCTTGTACAACACATCTGTGGCAGACCACCCGAATAAGATCCAGCAGTCACCACTGGTGGGCTTCCTGCACCTCACAAACCCAATAGACCAGCCCACCTTTGGCTTCACTGTCAACTGGACCTTTTCAGGTACTTCTCCTTTCCCAGCCTCCCGGGTGCGTCTTCAGACCTGCCCTGCCCTCCCTGCTGCGATGCCCTTGAAGCTCTTCTGCCCCTCCCTGCAGCGTCCTTGCTGATTCTCTGCCTTCCCCTGCACTATGCCAGTGCTCTCTCATCCCCTCTGGTGCCCCTGATGCTCCCCCAGCCTTATCCCTGGAGCTCCTTGGCTGCTGTCACCTCCCAGTCCCAGTGGGCAGGAGATGCAACAGGGACTGAAGCCCACAGCTGTCTGCCCATTTCCATGTGAGACCCCCAGCCCTCTGAACCCTCCTGCCTGCTTTCCACATCCCCAATGTCCCAGGGGCCAGGCACAGCAGGGCTCTACTGTCCCGTGTGCTGGGGCAGGCACTGACCTGACACCCTGGCCAATGCATCACTGCACCTCCTGTCCTGTCCCTGCAGAGGCCACATCTGTTTTCACGGGACAATGTTTCGTGGACAAGGATGGAAAGGAGACTTTGAAGACCATATGGCTCTTTCGGCGTCACATGAACACAACTGAAGACAACTGGGCAGGCACTCTGTGAGTTCCCTGTCCCTGCCCTGCACAGGTCCCCTGTGCATCCCCCAGGGGGTTTGGGTTGCCTACAGTGTCACTGTCAAAGGTGTTGGCAAAAGCAGGTTTAATATCAGTTTGGAAAAGCATGACTTAACAAAGTTTGATGGCAAGGTTCATTCTATTGCCTACTGCATGGGTAAAAGCATTCAAAGGAAAAAGGAGTGAGAATCAATGTAGAATGATTTATGTGGAGACTGGAGATGGAAAAGGGTAAGGGAGATGCTCCCATTGAATCCCACTGGAGTTCAGAGAGGTCCCCCTTGCTTTCAGAACTGCTGAGAGATCCTAGGTGTGGCTGACTCCAATCCTAGTCCAAGACTTGCTCAGTGCTTTCTGTCTAAAGGATTTGACAGCATTTAATCCTTGATTGATTTAACATCCTAAAGTGCTTTAGGATGCTTTGCCACAATTGCAAGAGAGATTTAACTATAGATCCAATCTGGCAGCAGTCCTACTACACTTGCTATAGGGAGTTTACATCCATTCACAGATGTGCTCAGAGGGATATGTTGGCACAGACACCTGTGGGGGTCCAGCAGAGTTTGAGGGGCCTCACTTAGGAATGCTGTTGTAGAGTCGTAAGATGATTGACTTTAGTCATCAGTCCATCTCCATCCTGGACATGGTCCAAGACAGTACTTATGGGAATTTTTCACAAGTCCAGCAATTAGGATATGATTCAGGCAAATCACATCCCAAGGCTCCCAGAGTATTGTTTCTTTCCTTAGCAACAATACTTTGTGGTATGGACAGTGTTTCTGATAAGCTCAAGGGGAGCTTGACCACCTGAGAGGCATTACTAAAGCCAAAGGCCCAACAAGGACTCTTGAATGGTCCCAGAATGGGAATGGGGGTTGGTGTTCCCACCCAGTGGTGATGAGCACCTGGCAGAGCTGCTGCAAGTGTGGAGGTGACAGAGGGCTGGGTGCTTGTGCACAGCTTCACTGGGGGTCCTGCCAAGGTGCAAATGTTTCAGGGGAATATGGGTCTGGGCGGTCATTTGGCAACTCCCATGTCCCACCCTTACATCTCCTCCCTCTCCGTCCCTGCAGGGTTGGCACCAATGTCTTCACCCGCCTGAAAAAGCAGAAGGAGTGAGGGTGACAGCATTGGAGTTCCCAGGCCAGCAGCAGTGCCAGGGACACATTTTGTCCTCCTGCCCCACCACCCGCTTCTGCCAATAAAGCTTTGCTGCAAACACACACTGTCTCCTGTCTTGTCGCAGACCAGCCCCGCTATTCCCCTGTCCCCACCACAGCACTCCCTTGCCTCACCTGTCACCATCCCCAAGGCCAATGTGTTTCCACTGCCATGACCCTCCATGGCTCAGGCTCCTCTGTCTCAGCCCAATCCTCCCAGTGTTCTTCTTTGATGCTGGCTGTGAGATCACAGCCCTCTGCAAAGGGCTGAGGGCACACCAGGCTGCTCCAAGGCCCTCCTCAGCAGGAGACATGTAACTGTCAACACCCTCTTAAGAAAGGACTGGGAAGGAACCCCAGTGAGCTCAGCCCTCCCACAGCCCAGCAAAAGGCTCTGTTCCAACACTGCTCAGGCCACCACCAAGCAGCCCCCAAGGCCAGCCAAAGCACCAGGGTCTGCAAACAGCCAAATGTGTCTCCTCTGCAAGGGGCACAGAGAGAGCTGGCAAGACCAGGGGCTCTCCCACGACAGACAAGAGCCACCTGTGCACCCTCAGCTCGGCAAGAAGGCATCCAGTGTTGGGCACAGAGATGCTGAGACAGCAACACTGGGGGTCTGCAAGTCCTGGGCACAGCAGAGGAGCTGGAGAGGGATGCCGGATCCATGGCACAGGTCTCTATGGCAGGAGCTGTCCCAAATCCTCCATCTCTTCCCCAGCTGAAGACCCCTTTGGGATGTCATCACCTCCTTGCCTTATAGTCATGGGGGATGAAGGGAGAGACCTGTCAGCAAGTGAGCACCACCTTCTGCCCCGGGAGCTCATAGACCATCCAGACCCGGGGGTACAGGGCATGGTAAAAGGCATAGTGGCCACAGTAGCCCCAGTTCCAACTCTGCAGAGTGCTGGGTCTCTCCACAGACAAGACCTGCTGGTAAACTGTCTGCCCCTTGGAATGCAGGCACACAGTGAACTGGAGAGGAGAGGAGAGGAACACATGTAGGGAATGAGATGAGCCCAATGACAGATGTCCCGATGACCCAGACTGCTGCAGTGCCACTGACTCCCCCTGCATACCCTGCTGCACCTACCTGGTTGGCGATGACTGTTTCATAGTTATAAATGCCAGGATTCAGCTGCCAGCAACAGAACTTGCTCCCAAAACACTATGCGTCTAAAAACAGGAGAAAAAAGTGTATGGAACTTTCCACATGTTATTTGCTGCCGTAAAAAAACTGAAATCCGTACCTGAGAGAACTATGGCTTATTTGGGTCCCTCCAGTCTGTTGCTCTTCAGTTGCAAGAGAAGAATTGACTGCAGATTCCTCAGGTGTGCTGGGTGGGAAGAGCTGGTGGTGCCATATCTGGAAGAGAGCTGAGCACCGGAGAGCCGTTGTATGGATTATTTGTGCCTCACGGGCAGTTGTCAGACCAAAGCTTTCTGGTGATGATGGAGAGGTAGACAAGTGTGCTGACTGAAGGAAGGAGTGACTTTGTGTGTGGGAGGGTGATGAACCACTTCATCATCTGTTGTATGGGCACTGAAAGAAAAATGGAGCTGCACACACACAGAGTCCCATTTTGGGACTTGTCCACCCATCCTTTTCAGCATTCCCCTTTTATTCATATTCTCTTGTAAACAGGACCTGGTGTTTTACTTTAGTTAGCCGGAATTCCCAGGATCATCCTAAACCAGTGCCCCGATCCCACACATTCACACTGGCATCAGGTGGTGGCTGTGTTCAGCCACCAGAGAACATCACACACATGCAGACCATTCCAAGTGGTTTTCCACGTGGAGAAACACAATATTGTCTCTTTCAAAGCACTTAGGCAAGGTCCGTCTTCCCTTTGGATTCCCATTAACTAAGTGCAGGTGCAGAGTGACTGAGCTTGTTGCCACATGTTGGTAAATCAGAGGGGAGAGTTCAGAGGACCTGACTTGGGAGTTTGTGCTGAAGACTGTGGGCTTTAATATGAAATGGACCTGGGGTCAGGCCCTCCTGTGTTTATCCCAGTGTGGGACTGGGGCTGTGCCTGGGGCTCCAGGCAGGATCTGGCCCAGACCTGCAGTAATACCCGCTGGGGAGGAAACAGTGAAGGTGGTGCACTCCAGACTGTCCCTTGCCTTTCCTAGCCTTGGACTTGTGTTGCTGAAGGTGGCACTTTTCCCTGCCCTCTGGTGAGCTTTGAGCTCACTGGAGGTGGGACTGATGAACTGGTCTCCTCTGTTCCTGTGAGCATCGAGGTGTTTTCCCATGTATTTTGATCCCTTGCCTGGCTGGCAGCGCTCCTCTTTGTAACCTCATTAACATGTCCTTGCTGCGTGCACGAGTCAGTAATGAAATGTAAGAGAAGCCTGTGACCCGGTCCTGAGGAAACTGTGCCCCAAAAGCTTGTGCCAGAGATGGCTGCTTCACACCAGCCCTTTGGTGATCCCCAGAGCAGCCCGTGGACTTCTCTGCAGAGGCAGACTGAGGAAGAATGGCTGTGTGGATGCTTGGCTTTAGCAGAGCTGAGAGGGATTTGCTGATTTTCCCTTGAACCTGCCAAGGTGTCTGGTTGAAGTGTCCAGCCTCCCCTGGCAAGCTCCTGGCTGGTGTCATCACAGCCTCTGCTTCCCTTGGCTTTGGTGTCACCAGAGTGGCAAGCAGGCTCTGGCAAGTCCCTGGGTTGTGTTGATGAGCTGCCTGGATCTTTGCTATCTTGCAAGTGGTGCCCATAAAGGAAATGAGGGTGGTGTGGGTGTCCAGGTCCCCAAAGCAAAGTCCCAGGAGATGGCAGGGCATTTGGCCTTGCCTGTGGGTGAGAAGCTGGTTTTGGAGATGCACTGGTTGGATGAGCTGTTAGCCTGCTCCAGAGGAAGGTAGAATAAAATTCAGCATCTCTATCTTGAGCAATTTTGGGATTTGTTCTGTTGTTTTCATGGAAAGAGGAGATTTCACTTCCTGCGGTTGTTTTTGTGAGGTGGGAAATTTGTGTCAACTGACCCAGCGAGCAGTGTTGACCTTTTCCTCCAAGGAAATTGAATCCTGCTCTCTGGAGAGCCAGGCTGAGGGTCTGCTTGAGCACTGAGCCCAAGGCTGCCCCCTCCCCATCTCTGTCCTCTCAGGTTTTCCCCAAGAGTCACGTTGTCAGCGCGCTCAGGACCATCTTTGAGAAGAACGTGCTGGGCTTTGCAGGGGGCACCATGGGGGCGGTGAATGGCATGAGACCCGACGGGGTGCCCGACACCTCCAGCGTCCAGTCCAACGAGGTGTGGATCGGCGTGGTGTACGCCCTGGCTGCCACCATGATCCAGGAGGTGAGTGGGGACGCTGCCAGCGCCCCCCTGGGCGCGTGTGCCATCTCCTTGCGCTGTGTGAAGCTGCTGATGGTCGTCTTCCCTGTGCCGCAGGGGCTGGTGGAGGAAGGCTTCCGTACGGCGGAGGGCTGCTACCGGACGGTGTGGGAACGGCTGGGCATGGCTTTCCAGACGCCGGAGGCCTACCGGGAGAAGAAGGTGTACCGCTCGCTGGCCTACATGCGGCCCCTCAGCATCTGGAGCATGCAGCTGGCCCTGGAGCGCCGGGCTGGCTGGGCACCTGCACCCGCACCGCCCTGCCAGGTCCCCATCCACCCGTGAGCCTGGTGGCACTGGGCGGGGCACTGGGTGCAGCAGGGGCTGGGGATGGTCCTCAGATGGCAGGCAGGGACCCTTCCCTCCCCCTCTGTGCTAGTACTCCCATTGCTCTTTTCCTTCCCTACCTCCACTACATGCCCTTGACCTCAGGGGCCTCCAGTCACTGATGCTGAGCACTAAGAGGGGGGGACCAGAGGTGTGGGGGATGTGTGAGCTAAGGAGTTGCTGCTGGAGCCTGTGCCTCGCCTTCCCCATTGCTCAGGGCTCTGATAAGCCTGCAAGCTCGCCAGCCATTCCAAACGGGGGCTGGTCCCTTGCCCAGTGGCACAGGAGTCCTCTTGTGCAGTCAGAGGGCTGGGTAAGGTGGGGACCTGGCCTGTAGGAATAAAAGGTGTGTGTATGTGTGTGTGAGGATGTTGGACTGGTGCACGCAGGCACGTGGCTTTGGTGGTTGTGGTTGGGTGACACTGCACAGACTGAGTGGCTCTGCCCCAGGAGGGCCTGTGGCAGATCCAATCCCCAGGGGAGACCCGGCTCCCTGGACGGTGACAATCTGAGCCCAAGCAGCAGGTCCTGGTCTGGTACCATGGCCCCCCTCCCTGCTGGTGCCGGGGGCAGGCAGTGGAGCACATTGAAGGGGATAAATCACTTGAAGTTCTTAATAAATTTGTCTGGCTGTCTCCTTTCATTCTTCATTGTCTTCTTTGCCAGAGGACCAGGCCAGAAGAGGGAGCCCTTGCTGCTTCCCTTTTTCTTCTGGGGTTGGACCTGGAGGGCTAGGGATGCAGGGATGGGGCCAGCCCAAATCGCGGCTGGCTCTTGTGGAGTTTTGCCAAAGGAAGCAAGATGTGCCTCTCTGCCTGCCCACTCCGATGTGGCAGCAGGTGCAACCTGCTCCTTCCTTGGCTCCTGGCCTTACCCTGCCTTGCAGGAAGCAGAGGAGAGAGCATTCCTCCTGAAGAGGCCTCTGTGGGGAGCAGTGGAGTCACAGGGCTGCAGCCCTTGACTGAATTGTGTCCCCTTCTGGCCAGGGCTGGGCACTGTGCTTCCTTTTTCTTCTGGCTCTGCCAGTGCAGCATTTGAAGGCTGCCACAGCCTGGTTGGCCTTTCCTCTCATGTCCCCAGACACACAGATCTCCGTGGATAGATAGATGGGTGTGACTCCTGCTATATCCCTTGGACAGAGAGAGGGGCACCCCTGCCACCTTTCTGTATATGGGGATACTCTGGCCAGACTGGGTGTAAACCAACTTGAACAATGCCCTGTTTGCAAAGCTACCAGTGGTGAATGGAGAAGGGGATGTCAGGCTGCTTTTGGTGTTGAACAAGGCTGAAATGAGCGTGACTCATCAATTCTAAAGCTAAACACCCCAATAGTGAGGTAAAGATGTGGTCGGATTGGTAAAGCATCAAATAAAGGAACCCACAAGTGATACTGCTGATAACATATCTAAAGCTGTTGAGCTGACACAACTGGCCTTGAGACACCTGGCTGCCAGACAATAATTTTATACTATGAAAGCCCAGTCCCACTTTTTAACAGCAACATCCTTGAACATAGCCCTGCTTGGGATGTGTGTGGAGTTTCCTCCCTGGAATGGGGACACACCCCAAGGCTATTCCTTGAGTCTGAGCAAAATTTGCCCCCAGTCATTGTTATGAGGGGGTAGCGTCAGATTCTACTTCTCAATTGGTTTTACTGGCTTTAATATAGCTTCAAAATAGTGGCATTATACTATACTAGTAGTATAGTAGCTTCCATACTGTGTAGTTAAATAAAGATATTTGTCTAATTATCATAATAAATCATTTATTTCTATAAATATATAACTGGTTTACCCTCCTTAATCCTGTGGGACTAAGTTGTACAACGTTTCAATTCCACCTATATCATCCTTTAAACTTAAACAGTTGACAAAGTCTGGGGTAAGACTTGATCTGTACCCAGACTCCTCTCTGAGGAGGAGTTTAGTATGCAAGGGAGTCATTTCTGTACCCTGTGACTCAATGGGAGGGCATCTTCAATAAGCTTTACCTGAAGCTCCCATTCTGCCTGTGTTGCTCTCCCAGACAGACACTCTCACCACCCACCCCAAACAGGCAGCTCTGCCCCCACCATGTCCCAGGGCAGGAGCAAGTACAGGTGGCACCGGTGCTGCTGAGCCCCTTGCAGGGGTGACCCCAGGCTCTGCTTGTCGGTGGCTGTCACAGCAGTGTGCTAGAAGCCCAAGAAGGTGCCGGCGTGTTCAGGACCAAGAGGATTGTGTTGGAGCCCAGCTCGTTCCTCCACAGGCCCTGCAGGTCACACTGGGGCTCGTGTGGGTGGCTCGGTCAGTGCCAAGACACAGTCCCGCTTTCAGCTTCACAAAGCAGTGGGATGCATGTCCCATGGCAAAGACCCTCTGCCTGGCATCTGGGACTGCTGGCACCAGTGGGACAGCACCTCTCCCTCCCTGGGCAGGGCAGGGAAGAGCTGGGGGTGCTGGGTACTGCCCTATATGAGGGTCAGGTGAACAACAGTACCCCCAGGGCCAGCACCATCAGAGCTGGCAGCCCCCTCGGTCACACAAGCTGTGCTGTGGGATGGCATGGCATGGCATGGCATGGCATGGTGTAGGATGGCATAACATGGCTTGGCACAGGATGGCACAGCAGGGCACACCCAGAGCACGCAGCCCCTTGTCCACAAACACTGTGAGCTGGGGTGTCACAGGACAGCAAGGCATGGCACAGTGAAAACATGCAACCCCCTCAAGCCCTGCACACTGTGCCCCAGGGCTGGCACAGCGTGGCACAGGACAGCAGAGGATAGCATAGCACAGCATGGCACCAGAGAGCAGAGCCTGGCACAGCAACAGCAGGCAGCCCTGTGCCTGCTCACAGTGCACCACAGGGATGGTGGTGCACAACATGGCACAGCCAGGGAGTGACAACCTCATCCAGCCACCCTCCTGCCTGGGAAAACACAGCACAGCACAGCCAGACTCTGTCCCAGGGCTGCCCTTACCTTCCTGGCTGCAACCTGGTGAGGGATGAGCAGGGCCAGGGTGAGCAGCAGGCAGCAGCTGAGGGTCCCCATGGTGTTGTTGGTGGTGGCTCTGCCTGTGCTGCTGCCCCACGCCCGCTCGGCCCCTTTTATAACAGAGGGGCTGTGGTTGGGCAGCAACCGCCCCTGCGGGGCCTCCTGCCAGAGGACAGCCATCAGATGGGAGAGCCCCATCCCCTCTGGACGGTGATGGAGTCCATGAGGACAGCACGGGATGGGGCAGGAAGCATGGCCTGAGCAGCAGGTCAGAAGAGCATCAAAGATGTCACAGGGAGGGCAGGAGCATCTCAGAGTGGAGGACTGGGGAGATCTTGGGACACCACAGGAAGGGCAGAGAAGGTCTGGGGACACCACAGGTAGTGTATGAGATCTCTGGGGACACCACAGGAAGGGCAGGGGATCTCAGGGGACGTCATGGTGGAGGACAAAGGAGGTCTGGGGACACCCCACAGGAAGGGCAGGGGAGGTCTGGGGACACCACCGGAAGGGAAGGAGATCTCTGATGACATGACAGTGCAGGACAGGAGAGCTCTGGGGACACCACAGGCAGGGCTATAAGCTCACTCTCTCTGCCTTAGATCTTTTTTATTCTAAAGAACTCCCTTAATACTTAATAGCCATGAGGGCTGGGGGAAGGAAGCAGCGTATCCTGCCTGCTGTGACCTTCCTTTCCCCACTTGCCTGTTCTGTGAGCTGATGCAGGCAGCACATCGCTGTGGTGCCCAAGTGCTGCCAGCAGGTGACAAATGGTCTTTTCTTTGCTCCCTAGGGGATTGTTCCTGGGCAGAGGAATAATGTTGTCTGGGAAGAGCAAGTTCCCAGATGCAGTCCCCCCTTGACCAGCTGGTGTCCTCCCATGGCAGAGCCCACAGCCAAGGAAGAGGGACAAAGGTGCTCTCCCTTAGGGTCACCGTGGTGAGACTGGAAGGATAGTGAGGTACCAGGATAAGGGTGCAGCTCACCTGAGCTGTCCACTTGCATTTATCTTGGAACAAAGGGATTCTGGAAATACCAGCTGAAACCAACCCCTCATATGGCTGGTAAATTTGGAACCACCCAGATTGCCCAATGCCCTGGTCAGAGCTGCCACCCTCAGCCCTGGCAGCAATAAAAAGGAGAAGGAGCAGGAGCATTGGCAGAGTCCTGTAAGGAGCACCTCCCCAGGTACATCAGCTGTCTGCCTGCTGCAGAGATGGTGCAAGCAACTGTCTTCCTCCTGGTGCTCAGCCTGGCCCTGGGGGCTCACAGCCTCTCTGTAGAAAAGGTAAGATCAGGTCTGGGATGCAGAGGGCAGGGTGGGCAGGGTGGGCAAGAGCTGCAAGCTGTGCTGTGGTACCTGTGCTGAGTCACCTCTGCTGCAGTGCAACCTGATCGGGCACTGGGTCAATGACCTGGGCTCCAACATGACCATCTTGGCTGTGGATGAAAAAGGCAACTTCGCTGGCTTGTACAACACATCTGTGGCAGACCACCCGAACGAGATCCAGCAGTCATCACTGGTGGGCTCCCTGCACCTCACAAACCCAATAGACCAGCCCACCTTTGGCTTCACTGTCAACTGGACCTTTTCAGGTACTTCTCCTTTCCCAGCCTCCCTGGTGTGCCTCCAGACCTGCCCTGCCCTCGCTGCTGCGATGCCCTTGAAGCTCTTCTGCCCCTCCCTGCAGCGTCCTTGCTGATTCTCTGCCTTCCCCTGCACTATGCCAGTGCTCTCTCATCCCCTCTGGTGCCCCTGATGCTCCCCCAGCCTTGTCCCTGGAGCTCCTTGACTGCTGTCACCTCCCAGTCCCAGTGGGCAGGAGATGCAACAGAGACTGAAGCCCACAGCTGTCTGCCCATTTCCATGCGAGACCCCCAGCCCTCTGAACCCTCCTGCCTGCTTTCCACATCCCCAGTGTCCCAGGGGCCAGGCACAGCAGGGCTCTACTGTCCCGTGTGCTGGGGCAGGCACTGACCTGACACCCTAGTCATGCTTGGCTTCAGCTGCTGTCCTGTCCCTGCAGACTCCATCACTGTTTTCACGGGACAATGCTTCGTGGACAAGGATGGAAAGGAGACTTTGAGGACCATGTGGCTTCTGCGGTTACACGTGGATGACCTTGAAAATGACTGGAAAGCCACCAGGTGAGCTTCCTGTCCCTGCCCTGTACAGGTTCCCTGTGCATCCCCCAGGGGATTTGGGTTGCCTACAGTGTCACTGTCAAAGGTGTTGGCAAAAGCAGGTTTAATATCAGTTTGCAAAAGCGTGACTTAACAAAGTTTGATGGCAAGGTTCATTCTATTGCCTACTGCATGGGTAAAAACATTCAAAGGATAAAGGAGTGAGAATCAATGTAGAATGATTTATGTGGAGACTGGAGATGGAAAAGTGTCCCATCAGCACATCCCAGGGCAGAAGCAAGTGTGTGTGGGCAGTCTGTGCCCACAGCCAGAGTTCCTCTGGACATTCTGAGTGCTGTGGGAGACCAGCTGGAGGGCTCCCCACTCCCAGCACGGGCAGGGGATCGCTGGCACTGCTGTACCTGAGAACTGCCAGTGCACGGAGAAGCCGAAGGTGGGGTGTCTCTTGGCACCGGGGTGCTGCTGGGCCCCTGGCAGCTGTGACCCCAGGCTCTGCTTGTTGGTAGCTGTCACAGCAGTGTGGTAGAAGCCCGAGAAGGTGCCGGCTGTGTTCAGGGCCAAGAGGGTCGTGTTGGAGGCCAGCTCACTCCTCCACAGGCCCTGCAGGTCACACTGGGGACCGGGAGTTGTGTGGGTGCCTCAGGTACTGCTGAGCCACGGTCCCCCCTCCAGCCTCACTGAGCAGTGGGAGGTGTGTCCCATGGCATGGCCCCTCCATGTGGCAGCTGGGAATGATGGCATGGGCACCAGCTGGGACAGCATTTCCCAATCCCTGGGCAGGGCAGGGGAGAGCTGCGGGTGCTGGGTACTGCCCTATCCCAGGCCCAGGTGACCAACAGTGCCTACAAGGACAGCACAGTCAGAGCTGGCAGGCCCCTTGGTCTCACACATGCTGCACTGTGGCATGGCATGGCATGGCATGGCATGGCATGGTGTGAGAGATGGCATAGGATGGCACATCAGGGTACCTCAAGGCTGCATCAGAGCATTCAGCCCCTCAGGCAGAAATAACATAAACAATGTGAGCTGGGGTGGCACAGGCCAGCACTGCATGGCACAGTGAAAACATGTAAACCTCCCCCCCCAGGCCCTGCACACTCTGTCCCAGGGCTGGCAGAGCATGGCACAGGACAGCATGGCAGAACAGACTGTGGCACAGCACAGCACAGCACAGCACAACGTGGTACCAGAAAGCACAGCAAGAGCAGGCAGCCTCCTTGGCAGTTTACACTGCACCCCAGGATGGCAGAGCCTGCCACAGCAACAGCAGGCAGCCCTGTGCCTGCTCACAGTGCACCACAGGGATGGTGGTGCACAGCATGGCACAGCCAGGGAGTGACAACCGCATCCAGCCACCCTCTTCCCTGTGGTAGCACAGCACAGCATGGCCAGACTCTGCCCCAGGGCTGCCCTTACCTTCCTGGCTGCAACCTGGTGAGGGATGAGCAGGGCCAGGGTGAGCAGCAGGCAGCAGCTGAGGGTCCCCATGGTGTTGTTGGTGGTGGCTCTGCCTGTGCTGCTGCCCCACGCCCGCTCGGCCCCTTCCAAAGCAGGGGGGCTGTGGTTGGGCAGCGGCCGCCCCTGCGGGGCCTCCTGCCAGAGGACACCCGGTGGGAGATTGGCCACCGGCCATTGCTCCAGCTGAGCGGGGTCTGGCTCCCCTGGGCCAGGGGGGGTCCTGGGGACCATGGGGAGGTGGCAGGGCTGTAGAAGAGGACCCTGGAGGGTCACAGCAGGGGACACACATTGGGTCTCAGGTATGCTGACAGAAGGGACTGCGTGACGCCATGGGGAGAATGGGGGAACGTCCGTGCTGAGCCATGGAATTGTTGTCCAGAATAATTGGATTTGTTCCCCGGTGTGCAACAAGCCAATAATTACACACTCGACAGAGACACTGGTCATTTATTTCAGAGTTGCACAAGCCTGGGTGTTCAGGAGCATTCCACAAATCAAGCACATCAGCTATCAACACTTTTTCCTGTTTATACATTTTAGCAAACAAAGGCATTAATGTTCTTTGGCTACAAGTTACCTAGTTCTTCCATTAGTTAGTATTCTATCTGCTATTCATTAGCGATTCTCTGATTTCTCCTGCTAAGTAGTCTGCAGGCTCACTCTTTCTCTTCTTTTGAGTCAGTGGGTTTCCAGACTCAGTGGGCAATAAGCCGATGGTCACGATCTCCCCCTGCCGGAATTCCTTTCTACCCAGTCGGAGCTGGTTCAGCACAGTTGCTGAGTTATCCATATTAGTTTCTTCCGTATCTTGGGGGTTCTGCCAAATGTCCTTGTGGCCCCTAAATGCTGTATTCTTTTGGTTCACTAGCAGTGGTACATCCTTCTTCCCAAGATTTGTTGACCTCCCCCTAGGTCTGAGATCATGGAAGCCTGTCCAGCCCTAAACCATAACGAGGCAATTCTACCAAGAAGTAATTCGTAAGATGTCACTTAGAGCTTGTTAGCTGCTATCTGTTTCCTGGATTAAATCTCCCTTTTTGTTGATCAGTCTTGAAAACATACAAAGATCAAACATCAAAGAACACACTTTCTTAAGAATGTTTTTTACATACTCCACAGTTTTCAACATCAAGACAGGAAACAGTGGAGCTTTGCAACAAAGCTTTATTGGGAGAAAGAAGTGGTGGGGCAGGAGTGGGGGCTTTCCCCCCAGTGTTGCTGCCGACATGGGAACGCCCCTGCTGCCCTTCTCACTCCCTCTGTGACTGCACACGGGTGAAGATATTGGTGCCGACCCTGCAGGGACACAGAAGAAGATGTAAGGGTGGCACATGACAACGTCCAAATGCCCAGCCAGCCCTGTATTCTCCCATAGCATTTTCACCTTAGTGGGACTGCAGAGGCTGTTATTTTGACATGCTTTTACCCATGCAGCAAGCAATGGAGTGAACTTTGCCACTGAACTTTGCTAAGTCACACTTTTACAAACTGATATTGAAGCTGCTTTTGCCAACACCTTTGACAGTGACGGTGCAAGCAACCCAAACCACTCATTTGTAACAGTTCCAACACCCCCCAGGGATGCATGGGGAATCTGTGCAGGGCAGGGACAGGGAGCTCACCTGGTGGCTTTCCAGTCATTTTCAGTGTTGTCCATGCGTGACCGCAGAAGCCACATGGTCTTTTGCTCAAGGCACCAACCCACCTCTCCAGCTGTGGTGGCAGGCAAGACCTGCCCCCTGCCTCTTACTGGCTCCTCTGCTGCCTGCAGGGGGGCAAGGCCAGGAGGCAGAAAAGGGCTCTGTGGTGAGCAGCTGTGCCAGAGGCTGGCACTAACCAAACCATGTGCCATTCTGCCCAGGGCTGGGCACCTTGTTTCCTTTTTCTCCTTTCTCGGTCAACACAGCACTTGAAGGCTATGCCAGCCTCGTTAGGGAAGGGTGGGGGATAGGGAGATCCACTGCCCTTCTTGTTGTGTCCCCAGACAGACAGCAATGAAGACTGGGGGCTGTGTGGGTGCCTCGGGCACTGATGAGTCACAGCCATCCCTCCAGCCTCCCTAAACAGTGGGACATGTGTCCTGCATGTATGGGGCTGGCAAGGCCCCTCTGTGTGGCACCAGGGACCAGCAGCATGGGCAGCGGCTGGGACAGCACCTCTTCCTCCCAGGGAGGGCAAGAGAGAGCTGGGAGTGATGGATACCCTCCTATACCAAGGGGAGGTGACCAACAGCACCCCCAGGAGCAGCACAGCCAGAGCTGGCAGTCTCTTGGTCACTCATGCTGCTTGTGGGATGGCATGGCACGGAGTGGGATGGCATCAGATGCCACAGCAGGGCACAACAAGAGCATGCAGCTCATCAGATGACATGGTATGGCACAGCCAGGGCACACAGCCCCTCATCCAGCCACCCTGCACCCTGGGACAGCATAGCATGGCTCAGCAGGGCCAGACTGCATCAGGGCTGCCCTTATCTGTCCTACCTGTTGTGACCATTCATCCTCTGCTTGCCTGTCCTGGAAGCTGGTGCAGGCAGGGGATCACTGCAGCAGCCCAATGCTGTCAAGTGGGTGACACATGGGCCTTTCTTCACTCCCCAGGGGAGTGTTCCTGCTTCCGTGTGGGTAGAGGAATAACAATATCCAGGAAGGACATACTGTCCCGGATGTGGCTCCCCCAAACCAGCTGGTGTCATCCTGGCATGGCAGAGCCACTGATGATGGAGAGGGACAGAGATGCCCTCCCTTGGGATCCCCAGGGTGAGGTTGGTGGGGACGGGGGTGCCGAGACATCAGTGTGGCTCACCTGCAGTTCCCACTTCCACTTGTCTTGTGTTGGAAGCTACTGACAGCAGCAGTGATGTCCTGATCCAGCTGGAAAGGGACAAAAGCAGGTACTGAAGCCAGCACAGCTTCTGGCATGGCTGGTGTTGCTGCAACCCATCTGCATTGTTCTTTAACCCCAGGCAACAGGCTGTCTGCAGGCTTTTTTTCAAAGGTTGGGGTATTCAGTCTATATAAAGGGATATTTCTGCCTTTTCCTCCTCTTTTGACCCTATGACCTCAATAAAGCTTTTATGTGATAGGCTCAGCTTTCAGCAGCTTCTACATGGGCACAGCTGCAGACAGGGAGGACAGTCCTTAGTCACAGATTTTCATTACAGTACAGCCTGTACTATTGTTTTTCAAGGCTGATTAAATCCCAGTTTAAGGAAACAAGTTGAATTATTTATTAACCCTTTCTTCTTATTATAACTTCTTATGATTAACCCTTATTTTTCATGGTTACTCCTGATACTGATGTGTTTTAAACCACAGCCCTGTCAATTTTTAGCTTCTTCAGTGCTTTCTGCATTGCATTGCCTCCCTGCCTGCCCATCGTCCCTTGCCCGCTTCCTGCTGCACCAGGGCTCAGGAATGGCATTGCAGAATTTAGCCATAGCAATGATTGCCAGCTCCAAGCTGCTTTGCTCTCTGCCCTTTGGAAGGTGCAAACCCATGGAGATAGCCCAGCTCTTGGCTTGTTTTATTTTTAACTCAACTGAGGCTGGTCAAGAAATTTGCCTCCTTGAGCACTGAACATATCCCTGCCCCTGGAATGTACACCGGTGGGACAGGGAGTGTTCCATACAAGAAAAATAAAGATTTTGGACAGAAATAACCAATATGGTTTGTGTGATGCTAAACTGAACCTACAGCTGTGAATGAGCTATGGGTTGCTGGGCATGGAGACCTTGCATTGCCCATCCCCAGGGTCCCCGCTGGAGCAGGAGCTCCCTGAACCATGGTGATGGCAAGGGGGTGATAGAGAGGGGGTGATAACAGAGGGCAGATGGCAAGGGTGTAATAGAGAGGGGCGATGTGTGCCTCTCTTGCCCCCTGAAACCTTTCCAGACCAACCCTGACCTTTATCACAAACGTCGGCCACACTCCAGGCAGCACCTGCTTGCCAAAAAACAGTCAGAGCAAACAGCAGCTATGTGGGAAAACATACCTGGTTGTGCAGTTAATTTCTGAGACAACAAATACTGGGGTAGGAATGTCCTGCAGGCAGCCAGCCCTCTGGACAGGGATCTCTTGCAGGCAAGGTGCCAGAGGGCTGTGGGACTCCTGGAGAGAGGAATGGAGGTTGTGGAGAAGCCAGCAGCAGAAATGCAGGGCTCTCCAGCCTGGATAGCATTGAATTTTACTGTCAGGGAGAAACTGGGGCTCAAATGTGAGATTAAAGAGAAAGACAAATTTGAAAAGTATTTCTGAGATGTGGCCAAGAGCTGCCCTGTCTCCATTTTAAGAAAAGGATTATTTCCTGGTGAATAGGGCTCCATCAACTCTTGCTATGAGGACTGGGGGAATTAAAACATATTTTTGGAGACTGCCTTGAAAAACATTGAGAGATGGGTGAGAAACTCTGGCATGAACCCAGACACTTCAGCCTTCCTGGCCAGCAACCACTATAACGTAAGGGGAGTTATACAATATGTACTTACAGAGATTCAAGAATCCCTGCGTAAGTACAACTTTTGTCAGCATTAACATGCAATGTCTAAGATATTCAGGAAATATTGGTTTTCCATTAACTAAATAATTTCCTTCCAAGAAACACAAGCCAGTTTGTAAAAAGAGCAGCAAACATTCATGTCAGCTCCAGGTGAGAGGGGACGGGGCACTTTGAGTGTGGAGGGCCAAAAACAAATCCCGAGGGAATCCGGATGCTGGGTGGGTTTGCATGATCATGTCTGGTGAGGAAGAGCAGGGTGAGCTGTGTGCTGTGGCCAGTCCTGAGGTGCACTGGCTTTAAGGCTCCTGGCACTCCGGGGCACAGCAGTGATGTGGCAAATAGGTGGCAGAATGGACAACAGGTCCAGAGAGGGGTTTTCCCATCTCACCATTGCCGACAGTCCTGGCAGAAGCCAGATTTGATCTGCAAGGTGCAGGGGAAGCAAGGAGGGGCATTTCCAGCAGTCTTTTCTGGGAATATCTGCTGCAATTACCCCCTCATATGGCTAGGAACCAAGACTTTGGAAACACCCAGATTGCACAATGCCCTGGCCAGAGCTGCCACCCACAGCCCTGGCAGCAATAAAAAGGAGAAGGAGCAGGAGCATTGGCAGAGTCCTGCAAGGAGCACATCCCCAAAGTACATCAGCTGTCTGCCTGCTGCAGAGATGGTGCAAGCAACTGTCTTCCTCCTGGTGCTCAGCCTGGCCCTGGGGGCTCACAGCCTCTCTCCAAAAAAGGTAAGATCAGGTCTGGGATGCAGAGGGCAGGATGGGCAGGGTGAGCAAGGGCTGCAGGCTGTGCTGTGGTACCTGTGCTGAGTCCCCTCTGCTGCAGTGCAACCTGATCGGGCACTGGGTCAATGACCTGGGCTCCAACATGACCATCTCGGCTGTGAATGGAGACGGTGTCTTCTCCGGCTCCTACCTCACGGCTGTGACAGTCACCACGAACGAGATCAAAGTGTCACCCCTGCAAGGGTCTCTGCAACGCAAAAACCGGAAGGGCCAGCCCACCTTTGGCTTCACTGTCAACTGGAGCTATTCAGGTACTTCTCCTTTCCCAACCTCCCGGGTGTGTCTCCAGACCTGCCCTGCCCTCCCTACTGCGATGCCCTGGAAGCTCTTCTGCCCCTCCCTGCAGCGTCCTTGCTGATTCTCTGCCTTCCCCTGCACTATACCAGTGCTCTCTCATCCCCTCTGGTGCCCCTGATGCTCCCCCAGCCTTATCCCTGGAGCTCCTTGGCTGCTGTCACCTCCCAGTCCCAGTGGGCAGGAGATGCAACAGAGACTGAAGCCCACAGCTGTCTGCCCATTTCCATGCGAGACCCCCAGCCCTCTGAACCCTCCTGCCTGCTTTCCACATCCCCAGTGTCCCAGGGGCCAGGCACAGCAGGGCTCTACTGTCCCGTGTGCTGGGGCAGGCACTGACCTGACACCCTGGCCAATGCATCACTGCACCTCCTCTCCTGTCCCTGCAGACTCCATCACCGTTTTCACGGGACAATGCTTCGTGGACAAGGATGGAAAGGAGACTTTGAAGACCATGTGGCTTCTGCGGTCACGCATGGACAACCTTGAAAATGACTGGAAAGCCACCAGGTGAGCTCCCTGTCCCTGCCCTGCACAGATTCCCCATGCATCCCTGGGGGGTGTTGGAACTGTTACAAATGAGTGGTTTGGGTTGCTTGCACCGTCACTGTCAAAGGTGTTGGCAAAAGCAGCTTCAATATCAGTTTGTAAAAGTGTGACTTAGCAAAGTTCAGTGGCAAAGTTCACTCCATTGCTTGCTGCATGGGTAAAAGCATGTCAAAATAACAGCCTCTGCAGTCCCACTAAGGTGAAAATGCTATGGGAGAATACAGGGCTGGCTGGGCATTTGGACGTTGTCATGTGCCACCCTTACATCTTCTTCTGTGTCCCTGCAGGGTCGGCACCAACATCTTCACCCGTGTGCAGTCGCAGAAGGAGTGAGAAGGGCAGCAGGGGCGTTCCCAGGCCGGCAGCAACACTGGGGGGGAAGCCCCCACTCCTGCCCCACCACTTGTTTCTCCCAATAAAGCTTTGTTGCAAAGCTCCACTGTTTCCTGTCTTGATGTTGAAAACTGTGGAGTATGTAAAAAACATTCTTAAGAAAGTATGTTCTTTGATGTTTGATCTTTGTATGTTTTCAAGACTGATCAACAAAAAGGGAGATTTAATCCATGAAACAGATAGCAGCTAACAAGCTCTAAGTGACATCTGGGTGTTAGAAATACAAATTACTTCTTGGTAGAATTGCCTCGTTATGGTTTAGGGCTGGACAGGCTTCCATGATCTCAGACCTACGGGGAGGTCAACAAATCTTGGGAAGAAGGATGTACCACTGCTAGTGAACCAAAAGAATACAGCATTTAGGGGCCACAAGGACATTTGGCAGAACCCCCAAGATACGGAAGAAACTAATATGGATAACTCAGCAACTGTGCTGAACCAGCTCCGACTGGGTAGAAAGGAATTCCGGCAGGGGGAGATCGTGACCATCGGCTTATTGCCCACTGAGTCTGGAAACCCACTGACTCAAAAGAAGAGAAAGAGTGAGCCTGCAGACTACTTAGCAGGAGAAATCAGAGAATCGCTAATGAATAGCAGATAGAACACTAACTAATGGAAGAACTAGGTAACTTGTAGCCAAAGAACATTAATGCCTTTGTTTGCTAAAATGTATAAACAGGAAAAAGTGCTGATAGCTGATGTGCTTGATTTGTGGAATACTCCTGAACACCCAGGCTTGTGCAACTCTGAAATAAATGACCAGTGTCTGTGTCGAGTGTGTAATTATTGGCTTGTTGCACACCGGGGAACAAATCCAATTATTCTGGACAACAATTCCATGGCTCAGCACGGACGTTCCCCCATTCTCCCCATGGCGTCACGCAGTCCCTTCTGTCAGCATACCTGAGACCCAATGTGTGTCCCCTGCTGTGACCCTCCAGGGTCCTCTTCTACAGCCCTGCCACCCCCCCATGGTCCCCAGGACCCCCCCTGGCCCAGGGGAGCCAGACCCTGCTCAGCTGGAGCAATGGCCGGTGGCCAATCTCCCACCGGGTGTCCTCTGGCAGGAGGCCCCGCAGGAGCGGCCGCTGCCCAACCACAGCCCCCCTGCTATGGAAGGGGCCAAGCGGGCGTGGGGCAGCAGCATAGGCAGAGCCACCACCAACAACACCATGGGGACCCTCAGCTGCTGCCTGCTGCTCACCCTGGCCCTGCTCATCCCTCACCAGGCTGCAGCCAGGAAGGTAAGGGCAGCCCTGGGGCAGAGTCTGGCCGTGCTGTGCTGTGCTACCACAGGGAAGAGGGTGGCTGGATGCGGTTGTCACTCCCTGGCTGTGCCATGCTGTGCACCACCATCCCTGTGGTGCACTGAGAGCAGGCACAGGGCTGCCTGCTGTTGCTGTGGCAGGCTCTGCCATCCTGGGGTGCAGTGTAAACTGCCAAGGAGGCTGCCTGCTCTTGCTGTGCTTTCTGGTACCACGTTGTGCTGTGCTGTGCTGTGCTGTGCCACAGTCTGTTCTGCCATGCTGTCCTGTGCCATGCTCTGCCAGCCCTGGGACAGAGTGTGCAGGGCCTGGGGGGGGAGGTTTACATGTTTTCACTGTGCCATGCAGTGCTGGCCTGTGCCACCCCAGCTCACATTGTTTATGTTATTTCTGCCTGAGGGGCTGAATGCTCTGATGCAGCCTTGAGGTACCCTGATGTGCCATCCTATGCCATCTCTCACACCATGCCATGCCATGCCATGCCATGCCATGCCACAGTGCAGCATGTGTGAGACCAAGGGGCCTGCCAGCTCTGACTGTGCTGTCCTTGTAGGCACTGTTGGTCACCTGGGCCTGGGATAGGGCAGTACCCAGCACCCCCAGCTCTCCCCTGCCCTGCCCAGGGAGAGGGAAATGCTGTCCCAGCTGGTGCCCATGCCATCATTCCCAGCTGCCACATGGAGGGGCCATGCCATGGGACACACCTCCCACTGCTCAGTGAGGCTGGAGGGGGGACCGTGGCTCAGCAGTGTCTGAGGCACCCACACAACTCCCAGTCCCCAGTGTGACCTGCAGGGCCTGTGGAGGAGTGAGCTGAGCTCTAACATGACCCTCTTGGCCCTGAACACAGTCGGCACCTTCTCAGGCTTCTACCACACTGCTGTGACAGCCACCAACAAGCAGAGCCTGGGGTCACCCCTGCCAGGGGCCCAGCAGTACCTTGCCCGTGCTGGGAGTGGGGAGCCCTCCAGCTGGTCCCCCACAGCACTCAGAATGTCCAGAGGAACTCTGGCTGTGGGCACAGACTGCCCACACACACTTGCTTCTGCCCTGGGATGTGCTGATGGGAGAGGTGCCTGTCTGGGGTGCGTAGCGGGGCTGTCTGTCTGGGAAAGGTGGCAGGGGTGTCCACCTGTGTGTCTGAGGGACATGGCAGAGTTGGAGCCCATCTGTCTGTCCGGGTGATGTGGAGCCAGCCCATCTGGCCAATCTGGCAGGCTGGTCCATCTCTCTGTCCAGGGAATGTGCTGCGTGGTGTTTGTCTGTCTGTCTGTCTGTCTGTCTGTCTGTCTGCCAACATCAGGTGGCCCAGGTGTCTCTGTCTTGAGGTGCAAGCTCTCAACCCCCTCTGCCTCTCTCCAACGCTGCCAGACTCCACCACGGCCTTTGTAGGCCAGTGCTTTGTGGATCACCATGGGAAGGAGACACTGGAAACCACATAGCTCCACATGTGGGAAGAGGTCCCATCCCACAGGGACACCTGGAAAGCCACCAGCTGAGCCCTGTCCTGGCTCTCCCACCCCACAGCCCTCACTCCCCTCCTCCTGACATGTCTTCCTCGCAGGGTTGGCACCTCCATCTTCACCCGCCTCAAGTGATGGGAAAAGGGCCCAGAGCTGCCTGCAGCCTGCTGTCCTTCTGCATCCCCAAGGCTCTCCACTGTAGCAGTCTCAGGCTGGGCTCCTGCCTGCTCCCAGCATCCTGCACAGGAAACACACCCTCACCTTGCCCTGTTTCTTCCCAGTGCCTCCCAGCAACGTGCTGGTGGGGCTCTCCCTTCCCAAAGCTTGCTGCTCCCACACGTGGAGCAAATAAAGCCTTCTCCAGCTGGCAGAGAGCCGTGCCCCATGTGTCCCTGGGGTGCAAGCAGCCACTCTGTGGCCATGGGCAGAGCAAGGGGGGGGACGGGTGGTGACTGGGGGAGCAGAGGGAAATGTTTTGGAGGGGCTGGAAGGGATGGGGCTGGGGGACAGGAGAAGTACAGGTGCTGGGTAATTCTGCTTCCTGACCATGGCTTCAGGCCTCAGCAGGTGCCTTCTTGCACATGCATGTTTGGGACATTCACAGGGGCCTTGTGGTGGGTGGCCCCAGGCAGCATCCCCAGCGTGGAGCAGCGGGATACCCCACAGCCAGGGATCAGGGTGAAGGCTGCATGCTGGCAAGCCACTACTGTCAGCTGGCCTCATCCTGTGTCTCTGCCTCCATTTCCAACTCCTGCTGGGGATGGTGGGCTTGGTGCACATGTAGGGGAGAGCTGGGTGCCAGGCTCCACAGATTGCAATCCGGGATGTTGGCGTGGTCCAAAAGCCATGCTGGATACTGGAGGGAACATGAGAGGGACCTGGAGCTCCAGGGGAAGCTGCTGGGGAGACTGGGTGGCTAAAGCCACATACTGAAGGGCTCCATGGTCTATGGGCACAGCTCTGCATGTATTTCCCAATACTTGCCTGTCCCCTGATTAGTGAGAGGGTGGAACAGGGTACAGATCTTTTATGATGTTCAAATTCACAGGATGTCATCTGTACCTTAAACTTTGTTTTATCAGCTAATTAGGAAAGGGAACAAACCAAACAGGGGCCCTTTGCACTGATATGACTGAAACTGGAACTCACTAATCCATCATTTCAGCAACTCATGAAGTTTCGTTAGTTACATAATGTGTACTGTGCAGCTCCCAGCTCCTGCTCCTGAGCACCAGAGGGAGAAGCTGTGTGGGCAGGGAGAGGTGCAGAGCCTGCCTTGGACTGCGGGATGGCTGGGGGAAGCAACTGTCGGATGGGGCAGGGATTTTGGGGCAGAAAGCACACAGTGCCTCAAGTTCCTGCAGGGCAGGGTGGAAGCCCAGACACAGCCCTCAACCAGTAGACATGGGGCTAAGATCCCCCAGACTGGGTGATGCCAATGGGAAGCCCCACACAATCCCTCCTACATCCTGGTTCCCACTCATCCCCGTTCCCATCTCTATTCCAGACGCCATGTCCATTTCCACCCCTGTTCCAGTCCCCATGCCCATTCCCACTCCCATTCCAGTCCCCATCCCCACCCTCATCCCCACCTTCAAGCCTCATCCTTGCCCCGTCCCCATCCCCCCAACCCCTGCTATCCAGCCCCATCTCTGTTCCTGTCCCCATCTCCATCCCTATCCACATTCCCTATCCCTCACCCTTGTCCCCATTCCCACCCCCGTTCCAAACTCCCACGCCTCTTCAACATCCTCCTCTCCTCCAATGCCCCATCCCTGTTCCCATCCCCACTCCCATCCCCGTTCGTCCTCCAAGTGCCACCCCAGGGCTTTCTGGCCTGTTGGCTGTGCCAGCATCTCCCTCTGAGCACATCTGTGAATGGATGTAAACTCCCCATAGCAAGTGTAGTAGGACTGCTGCCAGATCGGATCTATAGTTATGTCTCTGTTATAATTGTGGCAAAGCATCCTAAAGCACTTTAGGATGTTAAATCAATCAATGATTAAATGCTGCCAAATCCTTTAGACAGAAAGCACTGAGCAAGTCTTGGACTAGAACTGGAATCAGCCACACATCTTTCAGCAGTTCAGAAAGCAAGGAGGAACTACTCTCTGAACTCCAGTGGGATTCAATGGGAGCATCTCCCTTATCCTTTTCCATCTCCAGTCTCCACATAAATCATTCCAAATTGATTCTCACGCCTTTTTCCTTTGAATGTTTTTACCCATGCAGTAAGCAATAGAATGAACCTTGCCATTGAACTTTGTTAAGTCATGCTTTTACAAACTGATATTAAACCTGCTTTTGCCAACACCTTTGACAGTGATGGTGTAGGCAACCCAAAGCCCCTGGGATGTACAGGGAATCTGTGCAGGGCAGGGACAGGGAGCTCACATGGTGGCTTTCCAGTCATTTTCAAGGTCGTCCACATGGGACCACAGAAGCCACATGGTCCTCAAAGTCTCCTTTCCATCCTTGTCCACGAAGCATTGTCCCGTGAAAATGGTGATGGAGTCTGCAGGGACAGGAGAGGAGGTGCGGTGATGCATTGGCCAGGGTGTCAGGTCAGTGCCTGCCCCAGCACTTGGGACAGTAGAGCCCTGCTGTGCCTGGCCCCTGGGACATTGGGGATGTGGAAAGCAGGCAGGAGAGTTCAGAGGGCTGGGGGTCTCACATGGAGCACCAAGAGAAATAGAGTTGCTTGCACCATCTCTGCAGCAGGCAGACAGCTGATGTACCTGGGGAGGTGCTCCTTGCAGGACTCTGCCAATGCTCCTGCTCCTTCTCCTTTTTATTGCTGCCAGGGCTGTGGGTGGCAGCTCTGACCAGGGCATTGGGCAATCTCTGTGGTTCCAAATTTACCAGCCATATGAGGGGTTGGTTTCAGCTGGTATTTCCAGAATCCCTTTGTTCCAAGATAAATGCAAGTGGACAGCTCAGGTGAGCTGCACCCTTATCCTGGTACCACAGTACCCTTCCAGCCTCACCACGGTGACCCTAAGGGAGAGCACCTTTGTCCCTCTTCCTTGGCTGTGGGCTCTGCCATGGGAGGACACCAGCTGGTCAAGGGGGGACTGCATCTGGGAACTTGCTCTTCCCAGACAACATTATTCCTCTGCCCAGGAACAATCCCCTAGGGAGCAAAGAAAAGACCATTTGTCACCTGCTGGCAGCACTTGGGCACCACAGCGATGTGCTGCCTGCATCAGCTCACAGAACAGGCAAGTGGGGAAAGGAAGGTCACAGCAGGCAGGATACGCTGCTTCCTTCCCCCAGCCCTCATGGCTATTAAGTATTAAGGGAGTTCTTTAGAATAAAAAAGATCTAAGGCAGAGAGAGTGAGCTTATAGCCCTGCCTGTGGTGTCCCCAGAGCTCTCCTGTCCTGCACTGTCATGTCATCAGAGATCTCCTTCCCTTCCAGTGGTGTCCCCAGACCTCCCCTGCCCTATCTGTGAGGTGTCCCCAGATCTCCTCTGTCCTCCACTGTGATGTCCCCTGAGATCCTCTGCCCTTCATGTGTTGTCCCCAGAGATCTTACACACTCCCTGTGATGTCCAAAGATCTCCCCAGTCCTCCACTCTGAGATGCTCCTGCCCTCCCTGTGACATCTTTGATGCTCTCCTGACCTGCTGCTCAGGCCATGCTTCCTGCCCCATCCCGCGCTGTCCTCATGGACTCCATCACCGTCCAGAGGGGATGGGGCTCTCCCATCTGATGGCTGTCCTCTGGCAGGAGGCCCCGCAGGGGCGGTTGCTGCCCAACCACAGCCCCTCTGTTATGAAAGGGGCCAAGCGGGCGTGGGGCAGCAGCACAGGCAGAGCCACCACCAACAACACCATGGGGACCCTCAGCTGCTGCCTGCTGCTCACCCTGGCCCTGCTCATCCCTCACCAGGCTGCAGCCAGGAAGGTAAGGGCAGCCCTGGGGCAGAGTCTGGCCGTGCTGTACTGTGTTTTCCCAGGCAGGAGGGTGGCTGGATGAGGTTGTCACTCCCTGGCTGTGCCATGTTGTGCACCACCATCCCTGTGGTGCACTGTGAGCAGGCACAGGGCTGCCTGCTGTTGCTGTGCCAGGCTCTGCTCTCTGGTGCCATGCTGTGCTATGCCATCCTCTGCTGTCCTGTGCCACGCTGTGCCAGCCCTGGGGCACAGTGTGCAGGGCTTGAGGGGGTTGCATGTTTTCACTGTGCCATGCCTTGCTGTCCTGTGACACCCCAGCTCACAGTGTTTGTGGACAAGGGGCTGCGTGCTCTGGGTGTGCCCTGCTGTGCCATCCTGTGCCAAGCCATGTTATGCCATCCTACACCATGCCATGCCATGCAATGCCATGCCATCCCACAGCACAGCTTGTGTGACCAAGGGGGCTGCCAGCTCTGATGGTGCTGGCCCTGGGGGTACTGTTGGTCACCTGACCCTCATATAGGGCAGTACCCAGCACCCCCAGCTCTTCCTTGCCCTGCCCAGGGAGGGAGAGGTGCTGTCCCACTGGTGCCAGCAGTCCCAGATGCCAGGCAGAGGGTCTTTGCCATGGGACATGCATCCCACATGCATTCACATTCCCATTGTGAAGCTGAAAGCGGGACTGTGTCTTGGCACAGAATTAAGGATGGCAAACCAGATATATTTTTATAAAAGGAAGTGATTTACTACAATAATTAGACAAAAATATCTTCATTTAACTACAGAGTATGGAAGCTATGGAAGCTACACAGAATGGAAGCTACTATACTACTAGTATAGTATAATGCCACTATTTTGAAGCTATATTAAAGCCAACAAAAACAATTGTGAAGTAGAGTCTGATATTACCCACCCATACCAATGACTGTGGGCAAATCTCTTTTGCTCAGACTCCAGGAGTAGCCTTGAGGGTTATCCCCATTCCAGGGAGGAAACTCCACACACATTCCAAGCAGGGGTGTGTTCAAGGACCCTGCCGTTAAAAAGAGGGACTGGGCTTTTATAGCGATTTGGGCTGGCCCCATCCCTGCATCCCTAGCCCTCCAGCCCAGCCCCAGAAGAAAAAGGAGGGCAGCAAGGGCTCCCTCTTCTGGCTTGGTCCCCTGGCAAAGAAGACAATAAGGAATGGAAGGAGACAGCTTTATTTATTAAGAACTTCAAGTGATTTATCCCCTTCAATGTGCTCCACTGCCTGCCCCCGGCGCCAGCAGGGAGGGGGGCCATGGTACCAGACCAGGACCTGCTGCTTGGGCTCAGATTGTCACCGTCCAGGGAGCCGGGTCTCCCCTGGGGATTGGATCTGCCACAGGCCCTCCTGGGGCAGAGCCACTCAGTCTGTGCAGTGTCACCCAACCACAACCATCAAAGCCACGTGCCTGCGTGCACCAGTCCAACATCCTCACACACACATGCACCCACACTTTTTTTTCCTACAGGCCAGGTCCCCACCTTACCCAACCCTCTGACTGCACAAGAGGACTCCTGTGCCATTGGGCAAGAGACCAGCCCCCGTTTGGAATGGCTGGTGAGCTTGCAGGCTTATCAGAGCCCTGAGCAATGGGGAAGGCGAGGCACAGGCTCCACTGGAGACAACCCACCCACTTGAAGGGCGGCTTCTCCTTGGAGCCAAAGTGAACACACGGCATATCCCAAGCCAGGGCCAATTCCAGTGTCCTGTGTCCCCGGGCAGGCACTCTGCAGCTGGCACACACCGCCGCTGCCGTCACCTCCCCCTTCTCCGTCAGGCTGCTTTGACCTGATGGGAAAAATGATCGTATTCGTAAGGGACCAAGGAAGTCCTGTGAAGGGGTAAATGAAGATCACACACACCCCAGAGGGGATTGAGACCCTTTGGGCACAGCACAGCCCCGCTGCAACCTGCAAGTTACAGCCCCAGGGTTTTAAGGGATGACTGTTGCTGCAGGAAAAGATCCATTCCATGGGCGGAGTCCTCCGTCAAAGCAGAGGAACAAATCAGGCAGGAAAAGCCACCAGGCATGAGTGGAAGGCACAGAAGTCCCATGACTTTGTGCTGCTCAGAGACACTGACTTTCTGGTGACAGTCATTGTTTCCAGCTTTTTGCAGGGTGTTTGAGCCATGCTGGTGTTTAAGAAAAGCCCTGAGGCAGCTGCATAATTATATGCTGGTTGTGACATGTGTACAAGGTAAACTCATTAGAGCAACAATTTTAACATAAGCACAGATCCTGACTATGATAATATCTGGCATTCATGAAGGAAAACCACATCCCAATAGCCTGAAGAGCTCTGAATGCATCCAGGCAGGAAGCTTATTTTTCCAGAAATATTCACACAAACACTTCATTTACAGAATGTAAGGTCCAAGAAATATTGCAAAGACCCAATATCAGCATCACTAGTTTGTCAGTATCATCCTTGCTTAAAAGCTGACAGAGACATTAGGCAAATGGTCACCTTTCATGGCAAGAGGAGGTGAGCAGCAAGGGCTGGGACCTTGCCTGAAGCACCCTGCTTCCAGGCTCCTCCCAAGGGAGCGAGCAGACAGCTGAAGGATGATGCAGAGTTATCGAGGGAATACGGAGACCTTTGGGGAACTGGTACAGTAACAAGCAGACAGCAAGTGATGGCAGCACCAAATGCCAAGGGCTGCTAAACGCCTGCTGGAACCAATCTGATGGGACACAGCTCACTCATCTGGCAACAGGGACTGAGGGAAGGTGGCTGGGCAGCACCCTGGCTACCCAACACAAACCCCAGCTCAGTGGGCAACCCCACACAGACTAAGGAGATACTGGCACCTGGAACTAATAATGCCAGGAACAGCCCCAAAGTGTTGTGAACACCACTCTTTTAGAGAAGCACACAAGGACAAGCAACGGAAAGGTTGGATACAGCCTAAAGTTGGGAAGAAGCCCAAGCATCCCACAGAGCTTTTAGCAATGGCACCAAGGTGGCTGGAGGAAGGGAATTCTGCCTTGGCTCAGGTACCCTGTGCCCCACAACCAGGGGTCACCCATTGCCCCTACTCCCCCTTCACGTGTCCCATGGAGGATGGAGGGACTCACCGGTGGGTGAATCCAGCCTGCCATCCTGCAGGAGGTCCTGCCACACCTCTCTACCCAATCCCGTGGGATTGAATGCCGTCAGGTGGGTGACTCCCGTGCCAGCCTGGAGAAGGGAAGAGAATCCTCAGGGGCTGGTACTTTGGAGGGGCAGACGCAGGCTCTCCACCCCCAACAACAACACTGGTACGTCACACTCGCTCCCTGCTTCTTGCGCTCCAAGTGCAACTCCAAACCTACTCACCCACTGCCCTGCAAGCTTCACCCACAGCTTCTCTCTTGCCACTTAGCCACAAACAGGTTGCCCTCAGGGAAGTCATGTCCCCACCTCTGAGATCAGGCAAGCGCTGAGAACCAGTGCCGGCCCCAGCCCATCGCCCACTCGTCCTTTACCAGCTGCCTGGAAGCAGCTCCACCCCAGCCAGCACCCAGCCAGAAGAGATGCACAACCCTCCAGCAGGAGCCACACCACCAGGGTAGCTCTTTACCTTCTCCTGGGCAGAGATGGCGAGAGTGAAGGGGTTCACACTCGTGCAGTGGTGCAGCAGGACTCCAGCAACTCGCTCGCCATCCTTCTCCAAGGCAAAGGGCTCGTTCCAGTGCCCTCCGCTCCTGTCCTCCTTCCTTCCCATGCCGTTCTGCAGGCTGAACATGGTGGACACTTCCATGTCCTCATCCCTCCCGTTCTCCACCTCCCAAATGAACACTTCCACTGGCAGGCTGGAGTCCTGGCAGAGACAGAGAATGCCGTGTACATGGCTGGTGCTCCACCATTGGCTGCCGGAGGATGATTTCTCTCACTGCAGGGGAAACCACGCAGGACACAGGGGGAGGATCAAGAGCACCAGGAACTCTGGTTCCCTTTCCCCACCCACGACGTGGAGGAGCCCAGTTCTAGTTCCATCTCCATCTGAAGAACCATTCCGACGTCTTGAAGGACGGGGAAAGGGGACTCCAGTGACAGGGTTTTTCAGGCCCCGAGCCTGGAGGGGAGAGCTGCCCTCCCCTCCCTCCCCAGCACCCACGTGGCTCCATGGCAGGCACAGAGACAGCACACTGGCGTGGAGAGGAGGCAAGAGAGACTTTATTGTTGGGAAGGGGTTTATAAAGCTTTTAGGAGGGTCAAAGGGAAAACCAATCACAAGTTCAGGGTCACACAGAAAAAACCATCAGGTAAAGGGTCAACAGCCAATAGGAAGGGGTTAACAAAGGACCAGTGAGAAACACCTCAGGACACCTTCCCAGGACACTCTGTATGGAAGACAATAGCCCTTCACAGGGGGGTGTTGGGAAGAGGGAGGCAGTGACACTGCAGAAAATACAAAAAGCCATTTTGAAACATGTTTATACCAGTTTCTCATCAGATTCACTGCTACAAGGAACAACTCAGTCTTGAAGTCTGTTGCCAAGCTGAGGAGGACCAGCAGGAGCAGAGGAATTTATGGGGCAGGCAATACAAAATTCAGAAGAGGAGCCCTGGGCTAGCAAACACCACACCCGGCAAGAGGGAGACGAAAAGCGGCATTTAAGGTTTGGCCGGGTGTCTCATCCCTCAGCTGCCTGGCAGGTTGATACAGGCTCACGTGCTTCCCTGGGGTAAGAGGAAGGTCAGATGTGTCAGCAGCACAGCCTGCCACCCTCATCTGGGGCTGGGAGCCAGCACGAGCAGCGTGAGGGAGCGCTGAGCCATCCCTTGCTGCCATCCCGAGCTCCCGCATTGCTGCAGGGGTTCCCCCTGCCTGGGACCATTGCTGAGCAGAGACATGGGGAAATGTTGGAAAAGCCCAGCTAATAAGCAGCTCTTCCCTTTGGGATGTCATCACCTCCTTACCTTATAGTCATGGGGGATGACAGGAGAGACCTGTCGGCAAGTGAGCACCACCTTCTGCCCCGGGAGCTCATAGACCATCCAGGCCCGGGGGTACAGGGCGTGGTAAAAGGCATAGTGGCCACAGTAGCCCCAGTTCCAGCTCTGCAGAGTGCTGGGTCTCTCCACAGACAAGACCTGCTGGTAAATCGTCTACCCCTTGCAACGCAGGCACACGGTGAACTGGAGAGGAGAGGAGAGGAGAGGAACACACGTAGGGAATGAGATGAGCCCAATGACAGATGTCCCAATTACCCAGACTGCTGCAGTGCCATTGACTCCCCCTGCATACCCTGCTGCACCTACCTGGTTGGCAAGGACTGTTTCATAGTTATAAATGCCAGGATTCAGTTCCCAGCGGCAGAACTTGCCTCCAAAACACTATTTGTCTAAAAACAGAGAAAAATGTGTATGAAATTTTCCACATGTTATTTGCTGCCCTAAAAAATCCCAAATTGATATCTGAATTAACTATGGTTTCTTTGGGTCCCTCAAGTCTGTTACTCTTCACTTGCAAGAGAAGAACTGGCTGTAGATTCCTCAGGTGGGGTGGGATGGAAAGAGCAGCTCCTGGTGGTGCCATATCTGGAAGGGAGCTGAGCACTGGAGAGCCATTGTATGGATTCTTTATGCTCCATGGGCAGTTGTCAGACCAAAAGTTTCTGGTGGTGATGGAGAGGCAGACAAGTGTGCTGACTGAAGGAAGGAGTGACTCTGTGTGTGGGAGGGTGATGAACCACGTCATCATCTATTGGTAAATAGGAGGGCAGTTTCTGGTGACTTTACCTGGGAGCATTTTTTGCTGAAGACTGAGGGATTTAATGAGAAATGGGCCTGGGGTCAGGCCCTCCTGTGAGGGGTGGGACTGGGGCTATGCATGGACTCCAGGCAGGATCTGGCCCAGACCTGCAGTAATACACATTGGGGAGGAAACAGTGAAGGTGGTGCACTCCAGACTGTCCCTTGCCTTTCCTAGCCTTGGACTTGTGTTGCTGAAGGTGGCACTCTTCCCTGCCCTCTGGTGAGCTTTGAACTCACTGGAGGTGGGACTGATGAACTTTTCTCTTCTGTTCCTGTGAGCATCGAGGTGTTTTCCCATGTATTTTGATCCCTTGCCTGGCTGGCAGCGCTCCTCTTTGTAACCTCATTAACATGTCCTTGCTGCGTGCACGAGTCAGTAATGAAATGTAAGAGAAGCCTGTGACCCGGTCCTGAGGAAACTGTGCCCCAAAAGCTTGTGCCAGAGATGGCTGCTTCACACTAGCCCTTTGGTGATCCCCAGAGCAGCCCGTGGACTTCTCTGCAGAGGCAGACTGAGGAAGAATGGCTGTGTGGATGCTTGGCTTTAGCAGAGCTGAGAGGGATTTGCTGATTTTCCCTTGAGCCTGCCAAGGTGTCTGGTTGAAGTGTCCAGCCTCCCCTGGCAAGCTCCTGCCTGGTGTCATCACAGCCTCTGCTTGACTGCTTTTTGCTTGGCTGGCCAGTTGTTTTTGTGCTCCAGTGGAATTGGTTGGTTGCTTTTGGTTTCTTTTTGTTTGTAGGGTTTCATTTTGATTTTCTTTGTTCTTTTTTTCTGTTCTGGCAAGAGCTTGCTCAGTATGATAATGCAGTCTGTTCTGGTAACTGTCTTCAGATCCAGCCTTAGTGTTTTGAACTTTTTTTCCCCCTTGTTCTGGGAGGGAGGTTTTTGTCCTGGTAATCATCTGAAATAGGAGTGACCATTGTTGACCTTTCACAAGTCTTTAACTTTCACTTTGGAAAAAAGGTTCTGGTATCTCCTGGTAGAGAGAAAACCACCAGGGGTCGTGTGCTTCTGAGTCTGACCTCTTCATCCCCAGTCTTCTCTCTCTCAAACTCTCTCACTCTAGGCCACGACCCTTTGCATCATCACCCGATTACAAAACTGAAAGGATTAACTTGCTTTGGAAATCACTCAAACTAAGACTTTTTTTTCCCCTTGAACCGAAGCTGAATTTTACTTGTACTTTCTTTCCCCAAGATTCCCAGCATTTACTCAAACAAATCTGCTTGTATCCACAACATTCACTTTGCAGCTGCAAGATAGATTCTGTTGTCATCAGACCAGTTTGGCCATAACTTTTGCCTTTGGCAGGAAGTTTCCTCAAGCCTTGCTGATCCTGGACTGTCTGTTGGCCAACTCTGGCCAGCGTCCCACCTCTTGAAAGCGTCGTGATGCCTCCTATAGCTGGTGCAGAGGCCGAGAGAACCTAATGAGAAATGGGCCTGTGGCCTTGTCAGGAGAAAGTCTGGGCCTCAGATAGTCCTCAGCCTGAGCAATGTGACCATAAAACAGATGGGGGTGGTGTGGTTGGCCAGGTCCCCAAAGCAAACTCCCAAGAGACGTGGGAGGGTTGGCCAGTGACTGAGGGTGAGAAGCTGGTTTTGGAGAGGCACTAGCTGGATGAGCTCTCAGCCTGCTCAGGAGGAAGGGTTAGTGTTAGGTACAAGTAAACCTCTCCTGTAGTCAACGGGCAGGGTAAAGTGGGGACGTTAAGTGTGTGGATGTGTGTGTGAGGATGTTGGACTGGTGCACGCAGGCACGTGGCTTTGATGGTTGTGGTTGGGTGACACTGCACAGACTGAGTGGCTCTGCCCCAGGAGGGCCTGTGGCAGATCCAATCCCCAGGGGAGACCCGGCTCCCTGGACGGTGACAATCTGAGCCCAAGCAGCAGGTCCTGGTCTGGTACCATGGCCCCCCTCCCTGCTGGCACCGGGGGCAGGCAGTGGAGCACATTCAAGGGGATAAACCACTTGAAGTTCTTAATAAATTTGTCCAGCTGTCTCCTTTCATTCTTCATTGTCTTCTTTGCCAGGGGACCAAGCCAGAAGAGGGAACCCTTGCTGCTTCCCTTTTTCTTCTGGGGCTGGGCTGGAGGGCTAGGATGCAGAGAGGGGGCCAGCCCAAATCGCAGCTGGCTCTTGTAGAGTTTTGCTCAAGGCACCAACCCACCTCTCCAGCTGTGATGGCAGGCAAGACCTGCCCCCTGCCTCTTACTGGCTCCTCTGCTGCCTGCAGGGGGGCAAGGCCAGGAGGCAGAAAAGGGCTCTGTGGTGAGCAGCTGTGCCAGAGGCTGGCACTAACCAAACCATGTGCCATTCTGCCCAGGGCTGGGCACCTTGTTTCCTTTTTCTCCTTTCTCGGTCAGCACAGCACTTGAAGGCTATGCCAGCCTCGATAGGGAAGGGTGGGGGATAGGGAGATCCACTGCCCTTCTTGTTGTGTCCCCAGACAGACAGCAATGAAGACTGGGGGCTGTGTGGGTGCCTCAGGCACTGATGAGTCACAGCCATCCCTCCAGCCTCCCTAAGCAGTGGGACATGTGTCCTGCATGTATGGGGCTGGCAAGGCCCCTCTGTGTGGCACCAGAGACCAGCAGCATGGGCAGCGGCTGGGACAGCACCTCTTCCTCCCAGGGAGGGCAAGAGAGAGCTGGGAGTGATGGATACCCTCCTATACCAAGGGGAGGTGACCAACAGCACCCCCAGGAGCAGCACAGCCAGAGCTGGCAGTCTCTTGGTCACTCATGCTGCTTGTGGGATGGCATGGCACAGAGTGGGATGGCATCAGATGCCACAGCAGGGCACAACAAGAGCATGCAGCTCATCAGACGACATGGTATGGCACAGCCAGGGCACACAGCCCCTCATCCAGCCACCCTGCACCCTGGGACAGCATAGCATGGCTCAGCAGGGCCAGACTGCCCCAGGGCTGCCCTTACCTTCCTGGCTGCAGCCTCGTGCAGGACAAGCAGGATCAGGGTGAGCAGCAGCAGCAGCCGAGGGTCCCCATGGTGTTGTTGTTGGTGGCTCTGCCTGTGCTGCTGCCCCACACCCTCTCGGCCCCTTTTATATAAGAGGGGCTGCTGACCCTCTGACAAAGGACACCCATGTGGTGGGAGAGTCCCATCCCCTCTGGGGATGCACAGGGGACCCGTGCAAGGTCAGATGAAGCTGGATAGACAAAAGAGCATCAAAGACAACACGGGGAGGGCAGGAGAGGTCTGGAGACACCACAGGTAGGACAGGGGATTTTTGACAATATTGCAGTGAAGAGCAGGAGAGCTCTGAGGACATACAGGAAGGGCTATAAGCTCTTTCTGTCCACTTTAGAGCTTAGTGCTCCCTTAATCCTTAATAGCCTTCAGGGCTGGGGTAGGCAGCAGCCTGTCCTACCTGTTGTGACCATTCATCCTCTGCTTGCCTGTCCTGGAAGCTGGTGCAGGCAGGGGATCACTGCAGCAGCCCAATGCTGTCAAGTGGGTGACACATGGGCCTTTCTTCACTCCCCAGGGGAGTGTTCCTGCTTCCGTGTGGGTAGAGGAATAACAATATCCAGGAAGGACATACTGTCCCGGATGTGGCTCCCCCAAACCAGCTGGTGTCATCCTGGCATGGCAGAGCCACTGATGATGGAGAGGGACAGAGATGCCCTCCCTTGGGATCCCCAGGGTGAGGTTGGTGGGGACGGGGGTGCCGAGACATCAGTGTGGCTCACCTGCAGTTCCCACTTCCACTTGTCTTGTGTTGGAAGCTACTGACAGCAGCAGTGATGTCCTGATCCAGCTGGAAAGGGACAAAAGCAGGTACTGAAGCCAGCACAGCTTCTGGCATGGTTGGTGTTGCTGCAATCCATCTGCATTGTTCTTTAACCCCAGGCAACAGGCTGTCTGCAGGCTTTTTTTCAAAGGTTGAGGTATTCAGTCTGTATAAAGGGATATTTCTGCCTTTTCCTCCTCTTTTGACCCTATGACCTCAATAAAGCTTTTATGTGATAGGCTCAGCTTTCAGCAGCTTCTGCATGGGCACAGCTGCAGACAGGGAGGACAGTCCTTAGTCACAGATTTTCATTACAGTACAGCCTGTACTATTGTTTTTCAAGGTTGATTAAATCCCAGTTTGAGGAAACAAGTTGAACTATTTATTAACCCTTTCTTCTTATTATTCCCTCTTTTTATCATAACCTCCTAATACCGATGTGTTTTAAACCACAGCCCTGTCAATTTTTAGCTTCTTCAGTGCTTTCTGCATTGCATTGCTTCCCTGCCCGCCCATCGTCCCTTGCCCGCTTCCTGCTGCACCAGGGCTCAGGAATGGCATTGCAGAATTTAGCCATAGCAATGATTGCCAGCTCCAAGCTGCTTTGCTCTCTGCCCTTTGGAGGGTGCAAACCCATGGAGATAGCCCAGCTCTTGGCTTGTTTTATTTTTAACTCAACTGAGGCTGGTCAAGAAATTTGCCTCCTTGAGCACTGAACATATCCCTGCCCCTGGAATGTACACCGGTGGGACAGGGAGTGTTCCATACAAGAAAAATAAAGATTTTGGACAGAAATAACCAATATGGTTTGTGTGATGCTAAACTGAACCTACAGCTGTGAATGAGCTATGGGTTGCTGGGCATGGAGACCTTGCATTGCCCATCCCCAAGGTCCCCGCTGGAGCAGGAGCTCCCTGAACCATGGTGATGGCAAGGGGGTGATAGAGAGGGGGTGATAACAGAGGGCAGATGGCAAGGGTGTAATAGAGAGGGGCGATGTGTGCCTCTCTTGCCCCCTGAAACCTTTCCAGACCAACCCTGACCTTTATCACAAACGTCGGCCACACTCCAGGCAGCACCTGCTTGCCAAAAAACAGTCAGAGCAAACAGCAGCTATGTGGGAAAACATACCTGGTTGTGCAGTTAATTTCTGAGACAACAAATACTGGGGTAGGAATGTCCTGCAGGCAGCCAGCCCTCTGGACAGGGATCTCTTGCAGGCAAGGTGCCAGAGGGCTGTGGGACTCCTGGAGAGAGGAATGGAGGTTGTGGAGAAGCCAGCAGCAGAAATGCAGGGCTCTCCAGCCTGGATAGCATTGAATTTTACTGTCAGGGAGAAACTGGGGCTCAAATGTGAGATTAAAGAGAAAGACAAATTTGAAAAGTATTTCTGAGATGTGGCCAAGAGCTGCCCTGTCTCCATTTTAAGAAAAGGATTATTTCCTGGTGAATAGGGCTCCATCACCTCTTGCTATGAGGACTGGGGGAATTAAAACATATTTTTTGAGACTGCCTTGAAAAACATTGAGAGATGAGTGAGAAACTCTGACATGAACCCAGACACTTCAGCCTTCCTGGCCAGCAACCACTATAACGTAAGGGGAGTTATACAATATGTACTTACAGAGATTCAAGAATCCCTGCGTAAGTACAACTTTTGTCAGCATTAACATGCAATGTCTAAGATATTCAGGAAATATTGGTTTTCCATTAACTAAATAATTTCCTTCCAAGAAACACAAGCCAGTTTGTAAAAAGAGCAGCAAACATTCATGTCAGCTCCAGGTGAGAGGGGACGGGGCACTTTGAGTGTGGAGGGCCAAAAACAAATCCCGAGGGAATCCAGATGCTGGGTGGGTTTGCATGATCATGTCTGGTGAGGAAGAGCAGGGTGAGCTGTGTGCTGTGGCCAGTCCTGAGGTGCACTGGCTTTAAGGCTCCTGGCACAGCAGTGACGTGGCAAATAGGTGGCAGAATGGACAACAGGTCCAGAGAGGGGTTTTCCCATCTCACCATTACCAGCAGTCCTGGTAGAAGCCAGATTTGATCTGCAAGGTGCAGGGGAAGCAAGGAGGGGCATTTCCAGCAGTCTTTTCTGGGAATATCTGCTGCAATTACCCCCTCATATGGCTAGGAACCAAGACTTTGGAAACACCCAGATTGCACAATGCCCTGGCCAGAGCTGCCACCCACAGCCCTGGCAGCAATAAAAAGGAGAAGGAGCAGGAGCATTGGCAGAGTCCTGCAAGGAGCACATCCCCAAGGTACATCAGCTGTCTGCCTGCTGCAGAGATGGTGCAAGCAACTGTCTTCCTCCTGGTGCTCAGCCTGGCCCTGGGGGCTCACAGCCTCTCTCCAAAAAAGGTAAGATCAGGTCTGGGATGCAGAGGGCAGGGTGGGCAGGGTGGGCAAGGGCTGCAGGCTGTGCTGTGGCACCGGTACTGAGTCCCCTCTGCTGCAGTGCAACCTGATCGGGCACTGGGTCAATGATCTGGGCTCCACCATGACCATCTCGGCTGTGAATGGAGACGGTGTCTTCTCCGGCTCCTACCTCACGGCTGTGTCTGCCACCACGAACGAGATCAAAGTGTCACCCCTGCAAGGGTCTCTGCAACACAAAAACCGGAAGGGCCAGCCCACCTTTGGCTTCACTGTCAACTGGACCTTTTCAGGTACTTCTCCTTTCCCAGCCTCCCTGGTGTGCCTCCAGACCTGCCCTGCCCTCCCTACTGCGATGCCCTGGAAGTTCTTCTGCCCCTCTCTGCAGCGTCCTTGCTGATTCTCTGCCTTCCCCTGCACTATGCCAGTGCTCTCTCATCCCCTCTGGTGCCCCTGATGCTCCCCCAGCCTTGTCCCTGGAGCTCCTTGACTGCTGTCACCTCCCAGTCCCAGTGGGCAGGAGATGCAACAGGGACTGAAGCCCACAGCTGTCTGCCCATTTCCATGCGAGACCCCCAGCCCTCTGAACCCTCCTGCCTGCTTTCCACATCCCCAGTGTCCCAGGGGCCAGGCACAGCAGGGCTCTACTGTCCCGTGTGCTGGGGCAGGCACTGACCTGACACCCTGGCCAATGCATCACTGCACCTCCTCTCCTGTCCCTGCAGACTCCATCACCGTTTTCACGGGACAATGCTTCGTGGACAAGGATGGAAAGGAGACTTTGAGGACCATGTGGCTTCTGCGGTCATACGTGGATGACATTGAAAACGACTGGAAAGCCACCATGTGAGCTCCCTGTCCCTGCCCTGCACAGATTCCCCTGTGCTTCCCTGGGGGGTGTTGGAGCTGTTACAAATGAGTGGTTTGGGTTGCTTGCACCGTCACTGTCAAAGGTGTTGGCAAAAGCAGCTTCAATATCAGTTTGTAAAAGTGTGACTTAGCAAAGTTCAATGGCAAAGTTCACTCTATTGCTTGCTGCATGGGTAAAAGCATGTCAAAATAACAGCCTCTGCAGTCCCACTAGGGTGAAAATGCTATGGGAGAATACAGGGCTGGCTGGGCATTTGGACGTTGTCATGTGCCACCCTTACATCTTCTTCTGTGTCCCTGCAGGGTCGGCACCAACATCTTCACCCGTGTGCAGTCGCAGAGGGAGTGAGAAGGGCAGCAGGGGCGTTCCCAGGCTGGCAGCAACACTGGGGGGGAAGCCCCCACTCCTGCCCCACCACTTCTTTCTCCCAATAAAGCTTTGTTGCAAATCTTCACAGTTTCCTTTCATGATGCTAAAAAACGTGGAATATGTAAAAAACATTCTTAAGAAAGTGTGTTCTTTGATGTTTGATCTTTGTATGTTTTCAAGACTGATCAACAAAAAGGGAAATTTAATCCATGAAACAGCTAACACCTTGTTAGCAGCTAACAAGCTCTAAGTGACATCTGGGTGTAAGAAATACAAATTACTTCTTGGTAGAATTGCCTCGTTATGGTTTAGGGCTGGACAGGCTTCCATGATCTCAGACCTACGGGGAGGTCAACAAATCTTGGGAAGAAGGATGTACCACTGCTAGTGAACCAAAAGAATACAGCATTTAGGGGCCACAAGGACATTTGGCAGAACCCCCAAAATACGGAAGAAACTAATATGGATAACTCAGCAACTGTGCTGAACCAGCTCCGACTGGGTAGAAAGGAATTCCGGCAGGGGGAGATCGTGACCATCGGCTTATTGCCCACTGAGTCTGGAAACCCACTGACTCAAAAGAAGAGAAAGAGTGAGCCTGCAGACTACTTAGCAGGAGAAATCAGAGAATCGCTAATGAATAGCAGATAGAATACTAACTAATGGAAGAACTAGGTAACTTGTAGCCAAAGAACATTAATGCCTTTGTTTGCTAAAATGTATAAACAGGAAAAAGTGCTGATAGCTGATGTGCTTGATTTGTGGAATACTCCTGAACACCCAGGCTTGTGCAACTCTGAGATAAATTATCAGTGCCTCTGTCGAGTGTGTAATTATTGGCTTGTTGCACACTGTCAGCATACCTGAGACCCAATGTGTGTCCCCTGCTGTGACCCTCCAGGGTCCTCTTCTACAGCCCTGCCACCCCCCCATGGTCCCCAGGACCCCCCCTGGCCCAGGGGAGCCAGACCCCGCTCAGCTGGTGCAATGGCCGGTGGCCAATCTCCCACCGGGTGTCCTCTGGCAGGAGGCCCCGCAGGAGCGGCCGCTGCCCAACCACAGCCCCCCTGCTATGGAAGGGGCCGAGCGGGCGTGGGGCAGCAGCACAGGCAGAGCCACCACCAACAACACCATGGGGACCCTCAGCTGCTGCCTGCTGCTCACCCTGGCCCTGCTCATCCCTCACCAGGCTGCAGCCAGGAAGGTAAGGGCAGCCCTGGGGCAGAGTCTGGCCGTGCTGTGCTGTGCTACCACAGGGAAGAGGGTGGCTGGATGCGGTTGTCACTCCCTGGCTGTGCCATGCTGTGCACCACCATCCCTGTGGTGCACTGTGAGCAGGCACAGGGCTGCCTGCTGTTGCTGTGGCAGGCTCTGCCATCCTGGGGTGCAGTGTAAACTGCCAAGGAGGCTGCCTGCTCTTGCTGTGCTTTCTGGTACCACGTTGTGCTGTGCTGTGCTGTTCCAAACTGTATATGTTATTTCTGCCTGAGGGGCTGAATGCTCTGATGCAGCCTTGAGGTACCCTGATGTGCCATCCTATGCCATCTCTCACACCATGCCATGCCATGCCATGCCATGCCATGCCACAGTGCAGCATGTGTGAGACCAAGGGGCCTGCCAGCTCTGACTGTGCTGTCCTTGTAGGCACTGTTGGTCACCTGGGCCTGGGATAGGGCAGTACCCAGCACCCCCAGCTCTCCCCTGCCCTGCCCAGGGAGAGGGAAATGCTGTCCCAGCTGCTGCCCATGCCATCATTCCCAGCTGCCACATGGAGGGGCCATGCCATGGGACACACCTCCCACTGCTCAGTGAGGCTGGAGGGGGGACCGTGGCTCAGCAGTGCCTGAGGCACCCACACAACTCCTGGTCCCCAGTGTGACCTGCAGGGCCTGTGGAGGAACGAGCTGGCCTCCAACACGACCCTCTTGGCCCTGAACACAGCCGGCACCTTCTCGGGCTTCTACCACACTGCTGTGACAGCCACCAACAAGCAGAGCCTGGGGTCACCCCTGCCAGGGGCCCAGCAGCACCCCGGTGCCAAGAGACACCCCACCTTCGGCTTCTCCGTGCACTGACAGTTCTCAGGTACAGCAGTGCCAGCGATCCCCTGCCCATGCTGGGAGTGGGGAGCCCTCCAGCTGGTCTCCCACAGCACTCAGAATGTCCAGAGGAACTCTGGCTGTGGGCACAGACTGCCCACACACACTTGCTTCTGCCCTGGGACGTGCTGATGGGAGAGGTGCCTGTCTGGGGTGCGTAGCGGGGCTGTCTGTCTGGGAAAGGTGGCAGGGGTGTCCACCTGTGTGTCTGAGGGACATGGCAGAGTTGGAGCCCATCTGTCTGTCTGGGTGATGTGGAGCCAGCCCATCTGGCCAATCTGGCAGGCAGGTCCATCTCTCTGTCCAGGGAATGTGCTGCGTGGTGTTTGTCTGTCTGTCTGTCTGTCTGTCTATCTGTCTGTCTGCCAATATTAGGTGGCCCAGGTGTCTCTGTCTTGAGGTGCAAGCTCTCAGCCCCCTCTACGTCTCTCCAATGCTGCCAGACTCCACCACGGCCTTTGTAGGCCAGTGCTTTGTGGATCGCCGTGGAAAGGAGACACTGGAAACCACATAGCTCCACATGTGGGAAGAGGTCCCATCCCACAGGGACACCTGGAAAGCCACCAGCTGAGCCCTGTCCTGGCTCTCCCACCCCACAGCCCTCACTCCCCTCCTCCTGACATGTCTTCCTCGCAGGGTTGGCACCTCCATCTTCACCCGCCTCAAGTGATGGGAAAAGGGCCCAGAGCTGCCTGCAGCCTGCTGTCCTTCTGCATCCCCAAGGCTCTCCACTGTAGCAGTCTCAGGCTGGGCTCCTGCCTGCTCCCAGCATCCTGCACAGGAAACACACCCTCACCTTGCCCTGTTTCTTCCCAGTGCCTCCCAGCAACGTGCTGGTGGGGCTCTCCCTTCCCAAAGCTTGCTGCTCCCACACGTGGAGCAAATAAAGCCTTCTCCAGCTGGCAGAGAGCCGTGCCCCATGTGTCCCTGGGGTGCAAGCAGCCACTCTGTGGCCATGGGCAGAGCAAGGGGGGGGACGGGTGGTGACTGGGGGAGCAGAGGGAAATGTTTTGGAGGGGCTGGAAGGGATGGGGCTGGGGGACAGGAGAAGTACAGGTGCTGGGTAATTCTGCTTCCTGACCATGGCTTCAGGCCTCAGCAGGTGCCTTCTTGCACATGCATGTTTGGGACATTCACAGGGGCCTTGTGGTGGGTGGCCCCAGGCAGCATCCCCAGCGTGGAACAGCGGGATATCCCACAGCCAGGGATCAGGGTGAAGGCTGCATGCTGGCAAGCCACTACTGTCAGCTGGCCTCATCCTGTGTCTCTGCCTCCATTTCCAACTCCTGCTGGGGATGGTGGGCTTGGTGCTGTGTGCACATGTAGGGGAGAGCTGGGTGCCAGGCTCCACAGATTGCAATCCAGGATGTTGGTGTGGTCCAAAAGCCATGCTGGATACTGGAGGGAACATGAGAGGGACCTGGAGCTCCAGGGGAAGCTGCTGGGGAGACTGGGTGGCTAAAGCCACATACTGAAGGGCTCCATGGTCTATGGGCACAGCTCTGCATGTATTTCCCAATACTTGCCTGTCCCCTGATTAGTGAGAGGGTGGAACAGGGTACAGATCTTTTATGATGTTCAAATTCACAGGATGTCATCTGTACCTTAAACTTTGTTTTATCAGCTAATTAGGAAAGGGAACAAACCAAACAGGGGCCCTTTGCACTGATATGACTGAAACTGGAACTCACTAATCCATCATTTCAGCAACTCATGAAGTTTCGTTAGTTACATAATGTGTACTGTGCAGCTCCCAGCTCCTGCTCCTGAGCACCAGAGGGAGAAGCTGTGTGGGCAGGGAGAGGTGCAGAGCCTGCCTTGGACTGCGGGATAGCTGGGGGAAGCAACTGTCGGATGGGGCAGGGATTCTGGGGCAGAAAGCACACAGTGCCCTGAGAAAGTGCCAGGGCCTCTTGGTCATTCTCTTCCTCTCACAGTGTGCCTGCCCTTCCCCAACCTTCCTCAGCCTCTGCTCCTCTCCCTCATTCCCTGCTGGGCTCTCAGGCTGCTCTTAGCACCACACCAGCTCCCAAAGAGTGCACTGACCATCCAAGGCTTGCTTATACTGAGTACAACTTGTTGATTGCCTGGTGGTCCAGCTTTTGCTCAAAAGCCACCCCTGCATCCTCATCCTCACCCTTGCATCCTTTTCTTTGTGCCCTCATCCTCACCCTTGCACTCTCATCCTTACCCCTGCACCCTCATCCTCACCCCTGCCTTCCACACACAGTCCCCAGTTCATCCCCATTGCACACTGGAGTCCTTGGCACTGCCCTGGCCATAATGGTCTCCCTCTCGTGCTCCCTCTCCCCAAACACCCACTGTGGCTGTCAGTAGCACCATGAGCTGGTTGTTTGGGTCCCCAAACATTTTTCTGAATGGTCTGTGAGGTCAAAGCCTTGGGACCCCCATGAGAATGGAAGATGAGTCTGGGAGTCCTGGTGGGTGAGCCCATGATGGGACAGGGGGCATGGAGAACCTTGCAGGATCAGGGCACAAGATTTCATTTCTGTCCTTTCATTACCCACATGACTGCAAATTCCTTGTCTCTTAGAGTCTTATAAGAAAGGAGCCCATGGGATAGGAGAGGAAGTAAACATTCTGCTTGCTAAACAAGGAAACAGAAAGCAAAACTGCAGCATTTACAAGAAACCAGCACTGGCAGTGCCATCTGCACTGCAATCAAAAGCTATCTCAAAGACTCCACACCCTGGCCCTGAACCTGACCTGATCCCTTTTGCTTTTGTCTGGTATGTGCAACCAGGGCTGCCCCCCTCTGGCCCACAATGCCTGGGGTTTTCCTATTGCTGTTGGAACAGGTTCATTTCCTTCATCTACCAAATCTCTGCATCCACTGCAAGTCACCATCTGTCCACACACAAATACCCTCACCCAGACCTCATGACTCCCTGTCCTTCTGTCCATCCTCTGCAGTGACCATGGAGTGGTTTGGGGTGCAGGAGCTCCTGCGGGGCAGGGTGGAAGCCCAGACACAGCCCTCAACCAGTAGACATGGGGTCAAGATCCCCCAGACTGGGTGATGCCAGTGGGAAGCCCCACACAATCCCTCCTACATCCTGGTTCCCACCCATCCCTGTTCCCATCTCTGTTCCAGACCCCATGTCCATTTCCACCCCTGTTCCAGTCCCCATGCCCATTCTCAGTCCCATTCCAGTCCCCATCCCCACCCTCATCCCCATCTTCAAGCCTCATCCTTGCCCCGTCCCCATCCCCCCCCTCCTGCTTCCATCCCCATTCCTGTTCCTGTCCCCATCTCCATCCCTATCCACATCCCCTATCCCTCATCCCTGTCGCCATTCCCACCCCCGTTCCCAGCTCCCGCGCCTCTTCAACACCCTCCTCCCTCCTCTCCTCCAATGCCCGTCCCTGTCCCCATCCCCACTCCCATCCCCGTTCCTCCTGAGAGTGCCGCCCCAGGGCTTTCCCGGAAAGCAGCGGAGGAGTCGGGATATGAAACACGCCGGCGGCACTGGCACGGCGACTTTCGGTCTCGCCGCTGCATCCCGATGAGCCGCCGCTTACTCTCTGCCCTCGCTCTGCCAGTCGGGGCGGCAGTGGCCGCGGCCGCGGCGGGATGCCAGGTGGGAGCTTCTTCTGGGACACACGAGTGGAAACTCGGCCCCGGGAGAGGCTCAGTGGGAGCAAGTCTGGGGGTCCCGGAGCTCGGGAGGGACGCGCGTAGGAGACTCATCGGAGTGGTGGGATATGACGGGGGAGCTGCAGCGCTTGAGGGAGAGGGACACGCGTGGAAGACCCATCTGCGGGGGAGAATCTCCGGCAGCTGGAGGACCTCCTGCTCCACGGGGTACACAGACGGCGTCCCTGACGAGGGAGGTGCTCCGAGGAGGGAAGGGATGTTCCGGGACTGTCCGAGTCCCCGAGAGGAATGTACATGGGGATTCCTTCCCTGCTGCAGGGGGCACACATGTGGGAACCCTCCACTTCTCCCCGAGGGACATGGAGGTGAACTGGGGCAGGGGAAGGATGGGGCCCCTGCCCCAGCGGTGTGACTTGTCCCTGCCTGGGAAGGTGCAGTATGGGAGAGGACAGACAGTGCATAGAAGTGGAAGTGGAGCCTTGGCAGGTGGGATGTGCAGGGCTCTGGCTGTGACACAGCCCACAATGGACCTCAGGGCTCCCTGCTCATGCCACACATGAGTGCTGAGCACTGCACATGTCCCCACAGACATGGACAGATGTGCCCTGGGCTCTCAGAGCTCACTTGGCAGGGCGACAGTAGGGGGTGTTTTCTGTGTTCCTGCCAGTCGAGGGTTCCCACCTTTAGCTTTTCCTCTTCACCTCTCTCCTTTGCTCATCTTACTCCAGCTTTTGACCTTCCTGGCACGGCTGAGATAACAGCGACTTTATAAGTTGTGTCTTTTAAAAACAAATGCTTGGGCACTCACGGGGCTTCAAACACACCCTGAAGTGCCACTGTTCACGGTTTGACCTGTGTTTTCTTTCTTTTCCAAGCTTCTCTGCCAGGAAGCAGAGATCCCAAGGGAGAATAAGGCCACTGAGAATGAGGCAACCAACAGCAGGTGGTGGCTGGGCCTCTGGCAGAAACGCCCCACAGGGAGTGGCAAGGTGAGTGACAATATCCCATGGGAATTGGGGGGTGCAGGCAGGGGGCACAGCCTGTGGGGCAGGGGCTGTGTGCAGGCAGCCCCCTGGACACATCTGCCTGTCCCCAGCTGTGCGACCTGACCGGCTGGTGGGAGAATGATCTGGGCTCCAAGATGCACGTGCTCAAGGTTGACAGTGAGGGCAATTTCTCTGGCGAGTACCACACCGCTGTGTCAAGCACTGACAAACCCATCCAGCCATCCCCCCTTGTTGGCTCCCAGCACCTGGACAAGGATGGGCAGTGCACCTTCGGCTTCACTGTCAACTGGAAGAAGTTTTCAGGTCTGTAGCTGCAGCTATGGCTGCTTGGGGGTGGGGTAGTGGGATGAGGAGGGGAGCTCATGCATGTCCCGATGCCCATCCCAATCCCTGTACTCTCTCTCCTGTCCCCCGTCTGTCCTTTCCTGATCCCTCCCCACTGTGGATGGTGTCTGCAGACAGCAGGACACATCCTGAAACACTGTTTGGGTGAGATGGCACCAAAAGTTGCTTTGGCAATATCTCTGTCACGCAACGTTTCCCTACAACTATCAAGATACACTTGGGCTCCGTGAGCATTAAGTCCACTAGTGCTTGTGAAGCTCCAAAATCAGCTGGGGTCCTGCTGGGGTGCTAAAAGCCACCACTTCTCCAGATTCCACAGCTGTCTTCGTGGGCCAGTGCTTCTCTGGGGACAATGGGAACGAGGTCCTGCAGACCTCTTGGCTGCTGCGGGAGAAGGTCGACTCCCTGCCCAGTGACTGGAAAGCCACCAGGTGAGCCAAAGGACACCCAGCCCATCTGGGATCCCTGCCCCTCTGCTGGCTGGGCACCAATGGGCTACTGGTTCCTCACAGGACCGGCCACAACACCTTCATTCGGACAGGCTGAAAGAAGGGAGAAGTCTCACTCTCACCAGGCTTGGCAGACCAGGAGCCCCTCAGCAGGATCAGCATCCCCCAATGTTGTCAGCTCTGGAGAAAAATGTTTCAAAAGTACCATATAACATTAAAGATTTTTCATTTAAACCAAACCTTGTGTAGTTTGTGGATATGTCCCGGGAAAACTGGGCTAAAACGCTGTGGTGGGTGCAAGATGAAACTCTTTTTGTCCTATTCTGGGAAGAGACTGGCCCCTAGAAATCCCCTTTTCCAGCCCAAACAGGATGGTGCATCCCCAAAGTGACCCTCTGACACTAAGTGTGACCAGCACTCGCTCTTTTCTGCTCAAAGCCTCATGAGTGTAATGGGAGAGTAGGCTGGGGAGCACTTCTGCACCCCAAAGATATGTCTGGGAGACCCCTGGGCCTGAGACAGCCCTCGAGCAGGCAGGTGAGGGTTCTTGGCAGTGTCTATACTCCTGGACAGTGTCAAGGACTGCTCTGTACCAGCATCACAGTGCCAGTAGCTTTAGTACATCCTGTCCTAAAACTCTTCCTAGGGAAATGTGTGATTTACTGGAAATCAGATGACTTACAAATCCAGCCCCAAATCTCTGCCTGATGGACTATGTGACTTACCAAAATGGGCAGTGCATGCCAGGTAGATTTACTGGAAATCAGATGACTTACAAATCCAGCCCCAAATCTCTGCCTGATGGACTATGTGACTTACCAAAATGGGCAGTGCATGCCAGGGCTGCCTGACACACCCCCTTCAGCCAAAAAAATTATTTCCACGAAACAGCTCTGGATCTGAAACTGAAACTTAGTCCTTGTGTTGTGGATTCTCAAAATAACCTGGAACAGTGATGCAAGCCCTGAGCTGGCATACTGCCTGGGATTTGAGGAGCCTAAGGATAGGACTGAGCTGCTGGGGCTGCTACCGCCCACTGCTCCCCTGGCTTTCCTGCCACAAATGCTGTGGGAAAGCTTTGCTAACAGCATCTGTGGCTTTAGCAAGTTTGCCACCTGCTCTGTGCTTTAGCCTGCCTTGTTGCAGGCTTGCATGTGGTTTGCTTCTCACATCTTTCCCCTTGGGGTTCATCTTCTGCTTCTAGAGCGATGTTGCTGTTCCCTTCTCAGTGCTTCGCTGGCATTTCTCCAGCTTTTTCAGTTCCCTTACAGCCTTTCTGACCAGAACAACTTTATACCAGCCCTCTGCTATGCATGTATGTATGTGCACAGCTTTTTACTTGCTTTAGAGGAAAATGAGAGCTAGGAAAGTGGGAGGCACAGGGACCATGAGACTCTGCTCTCCCCCCAAAGGACCAGCTCTCTCTCTCTCCCCCCCCCAGGGCCAGCTCCGTTAAGCCTGCATCCACCTGACTTTGTTACTGCTTTTATATCAATATTTCCCCAGGGCAAGACTGCCCAGAGGTTGTGCAGCATTCCTGGGGTGCTCCAGCAAGGCAGCAGTGCTGACCACAGTTTGAGCAACCTGCAAACCCCTGTAGGCAGCCACGGTGCTGCTGAGAAGTACCATGGGCATGGGCTGGCAGAGCTGTTTGCAAGGCCAGTCCCTATATGAGGGCAACCAGCAAGGCTACAACACATCCAGCATCTCAGTGGCAGGTGATAAGGCATGGTGTGTCAGGTGGCACCTGCAGGCTTCTGAGGGTGGCTAAGGTTGAGGATGCTTCTCTATGAGCATTAGGCATCCATCAGCACTGGGTTTTACCCAGCTGGAAGACCCACTCACAGTGCTGGTCTGGAAACCCAGCACAAATCCCTCAAACACACAGTCACTGTTAGAATGCAGGAGTCACCATTGCAGGAGTCCTCCGGCACTTACATGTCTTAACCACAGTGCGGAAAACTGTCCTACGCAACCATTTCTGCAGGGGCTGTTCCTGTTGACCATTTGCAAATGTCTCAACACTGAACATCTTGCTGCCCAACATCTGTCTCAGTGCAGCTGTTGTGCCACCTAAGCAGATGGAGGCAGAGAGTTCCCAGGTCACTCAAGGACACATAGCTCCCATCCCCTCCACCATTTCTGCATGGTCCTCTGCTCAGGACTGCACGTCATGCTCTGCTCTCTCCGCCTCTCTCCATGGCCCAGTTCCAGCTGCAGCCTTGACAAGCACAGACAGTCATCCTGAGAAGATGGAGGAGCTCCTTGACCATGTTCTCAGTTTTTCCTGGGGATCATTTAGAACCAGGGCACCCTTCCACATGTGTTCTGCCTACCCAACCCACAGCTGAGCTCATCCTACTTTGCAGCATAACCCCTTGGGTGGATGAGGAATCTGCAGTTGGTCCAGATTCCCCTCTATGGCTCATTGGGTTACTCACTCCTGCACCCTGCCCACACCCAGGCTGTGCTGCAGCACCAGTGCTGAGTCCCCTCTGCTCCAGTGTACCCTGACTGGGCACTGGGTCAGTGACCTGGGCTCCAACAAGCCATCTCAGCCATGAATGGAAACAGTAACTTCACCAGCTCCTACCACACAGCTGTGACAGCCACCACAAATGAGGTCTGGGTGTCACCAATGCAGATGATACAAGACAAAACAGGAGAGCCAACCCACCTTCTGCTTCACTGTTAACTGGAGCTTTTCGGGGGTTTCTCCTTTCTCAGCCTTCGTCTTGTGTCCCCAGAGCTCCCCTGCTCTCCACTGTGATGTCCAGAGTTTCCCTGCCCTTCCTGTGATGTCTCTGATGCTCTTCTGCACTTCCCTGCACTATCCTATTTGATCCTCTGCCTTTCCTTTGGTGTCACAAGCCCTCCCCTCTCTCTACAGTGTCCCTAGAACTTCCTACCCTTCCTTATGGTGTCCTTGACGGTCGCCTGCCTTATTGTGGTGTCCCCAGGGCTCACCCATCCCCAACACTGGATCTGTGTGGCTGGTGGCACCTCCTGGTCCCCACCTCTGTCAGGTCCTGCCGAGGATGAGGATGGGGCAGAGTTGGATGCAGTCTCAGCTGGGCTCATCCCACCAGCCCTGCATATCCCATGTCTGTTCAATGCCATGCCCCCAGTGTCAGCAGGACAGGAGGCTGAGGAGGGAAATATCACCCACCTACAAGCAGCCTTTTCCCACTGACAAACAGGCAAGCTGTTTGCTAAGAGGGGCAGCCCCATCCCAGCACCCTCTCATCCCACCCTTTCACAAACTGTAGACTCCATCACCGCCTCCATGGGCCAATGCTTCATGGATGAGGACAGAAAGGAAATACTGAACAGCACATGAATCATGCAAGATGAGCCTGACAGGCAGAGGGTGACTGGAAAGCCAGTGGGTGGGTGACAGGGAACTTCTCTGTCCCTACTCTGTGCTGGGGCTGTGCCCACAGGTGCTGCATGGAGCCCACAGGGGAGCACCAAGCCCTGAAGGTGAGTGCTGGGAGCCAACTGGGCAGCAAGAAAGGGAGAGTGGTGCCAGGACCCCATGGACTTTTGGAAAAAGTCCCTGAGATGGGAGCTAAAGGCAGGTCTATACTTTTTAAATTAAAATCAAAGCACAATTTGAATATAGGTATTGCCAGATCCTGCTCCTGGAGGAGGACGAGAGCAGCCTTCCTCCTGTCTTTAAGCCCAGGAAAGATGAGAAGAATGCTGAAGGCAGATCTCATCCCCTATACTGTACAGGGGCCACAGAAGTCTCTCCTGACCTGGATGCAGCCAGATGCCACCTCTCTCTTCCCCTGCAGCATGGGTAGTGACACATTCACCTGTCTGGAGTGATATCTTAGAGGATGTGTCTGCACTGTGTCCCTGTGCAAAGACCAGGCATTTTGAGCACCCCTGGCCACCTGTACATCCCCAGCGCAGTCTCGTACCATTAGGGGCCCTGTGGGAGGGCTCAGACAGGATCCTGCCCAGCCTCAGAGCACCGTGGATGTGGCATCACCTTCCACGGTGCCTGCGGAGCCACCATGCACAGGGCATCCCCTCCCACAGGGACAAGCAAATTTCAACAATCTACGTATCTTCCAGAAAAGCCCTTCTGCACTTAGGAGGGGGATTCATTCAACAGTTCCTGCTGCAGTCACAGTCACAGCTCCCAGACCTAGGGAAAGCCCAGAGCGGCCAGGAGGAAAAACAGCTTAGAAACAGCAGCAGACATTTATAATGCAGGAGGGGATGGTCACAGGGATGTGTCCCTGTGGGCAGACACACCACCCTTCAGTGCAGCGGAGCAGAACTGGTCAGACTGTGCTTGCTGCAGCCCGATGTTGGGTGGCAGCACTGGGTCAGTGGCAGCGGGGCAGTGTCAGGCCGTGCCCGCTTCCAGGACTCCAACGCTGAGCAAGGAACGGGTTGGCAGATCCTCTTGGGTAGTGAATATCTAAATCATCCCTCTGTCCTCACCTCTCTGAGCAGCCGTGCTCATCCCCAGGTCACGCAGACCTCCTCCCCCTCTCTCCTTACCTGGCCTGGGCACGCTGACATCAGGCCACTCGCCCCGCGGCTGCCAGCCCACTGCCGCCTGGGCTCTGGTTACAGCCCTATAAAGGGGACTGGGATGCAGGGCACCGGAGGAAGCTGTGCCAGGCACTTCACAGCCCCGCAGCCATGGAGAGGGGCACTTTCATCCTGGTCCTCACTCTGGCCGTGGCAGCACACGTTGCCCCTGCGGAGAGGAAGGTAGGGACAGGGGTGACAACGGGAGTGTGGCAGATGTGGCTCTGGGACACAGCCTGAGCAGCCAGGGGCTCTCTCTTGAGTGCCAATTTAGGCTTGGACAAGCAGGAGAGCTTTGCAAGCACCTCGTCCAGGCAGCGGGCAGGGTATCTCCAGGTCACCCCCTGCCACTTGGTATCGCCTCCAGGAAGCTTTACTCCCACAGGGCATTCCCTCCCCTTCCCGTGGGGTCTGTGTCTGGGGCACCATGTATGGAGCATCCTCTCTCATGGGATACATGTCTAGGGCACCATGCACAGGACAACCCCTCCCATAGGATATTTGTCCTGGGGCACCATGCATGGGGCACCCTGTCCCACAGGTTGTGTGTCCAGGACACTATGCATGGAGCATCCTCTCTCATGGGATATGTGTCTAGGACACCATGCACGGGACATCCCCTCCCATAGGATAGGTGCCTGGGGAACCATGTATGGGACCATCCCTTCCCACAGGGTCTGTGCCCAGGGGTACAGTGCACAGGGAATTGCTTTCCACAGGGTCTGTATCTGGGTGTACCGTGCCCTGGGCACCCCTCCCATGGGGTCTGTGCCCAGGGGTACAGCAGACAGGGCACTCCCTCTCACGGGGTCTGTGTGAGCACACCGTGCTTGCCAGCAGGCTGAGAAATACTGGCTTTGCTCCATCACTCACTCAGCATCCAGGAGCCCCCTGGGGGAGCATTGCCTCAAACCGAGGTCAGGGAGAGCCATGCACTGCATCTGCAACCGCAGCAGGGCTTGTGGCTCCAGCTTTGGGGCAGCAGAAGGGATGGGGTCCCCCTCTGTGCCGTGTATGGGGACTGAGAGGGTGTGGCTCTGTCACTTCAGTGCCGGCTCATCGGGCTGTGGAGGAACGAGCAGGACTCACTGATGGAGATTTCAGCACTGAGGGACAACGGGGACTTCCAGGGAAAATACCTCACACGGGTCACTCTCTCTGGTGGCTGTGCCCACATCTCTCCCCTGAAGGGCATCCAGCAGCAGCCTGGTGAGGGGGGCTGGCCCACCTTTGCCTTCACTGTGCGCTGGGACAAGTTCTCTAGTAAGTACTGGAACACCTGGAGATGGTACAGCAGTGTCACTGAGAGCCACGTAGACAGCTAGCAGGAATTCCCTTTTGCTAGGAATTCTGCTGGGTGATGTTTTGACGCAGCTAAGCAGTGCCTGCCCAGTGTGGGGCTAAGGGGCAATGCTGAGCTCGCACAGTGCAGCCTCTCCTCACCCATCATCTTCACCTCCATCCCAGCCGGACACCTCGGGGTGCCCACAGTGGGTTCAGACCCCATTAGGTGATGCAGATCTTACCTTGTCTGAGAGAGTCACAGGGGAAAGGCAGGAACCCCTCCCCCACTGCGTGGGTTTGGTGGATGTGTGGCCATTAGAGTGGGAACACAGCTGCCTCTGAGAGGACAGTGGGGAAGGGGAAGCAGCTGGTTTCCCTACAGATCTCCCAATAAACTCTTCCTCCCAGATGCCACCACTGCCTTTGCGGGGCAGTGCTTCGTGGATTCGGGTGGAAAGGAAACACTGACCACCATGTGGCTGCTGCGCGAAGCTGTCGGGTCCCTCAAGGAGGACTGGAAAGCCACGAGGTAGTGTGGGGACATGGGGGGCAGCAGTCCCACAGAGGGGCCCTCTCCAGGACCCTTGAGGATGAGCAGCCCTCTGAGCAAGGGGGGACCACCCCTGGGAGCCCCCCAGTGCAGGTTGGCAGCAGGGATGCCACTGTGTCCTGGCAAAGGGCTTGCCCCGCCCAGGGACACCTGGCAGCTGCTTGAGGAAAGCTGGGGGGCATTTAGGGACACCTAAATGGCACTGGCAGCTCTGAGTGGGCAGTGTCTGTGGGTCATCCCACGGGGAACTCTCAACTTCTCACAGGGTGGGCAGAAATGTTTTCATACGAAAACGCACCACAAAAGGAAAGATCCTGCCAAGCTTGTCCCCATCCTGTGAGGATGTGTCTTCACCAACCCCATGATGGGATGATCTGGCTGCAGCCTGGCCCCTCCAACAAGGCAAGCAAAACCTACCTCTCAGAGGAAAATAAAACTCAAAAATCATCCAGCGTGGTTGCCTTTTTTATAAATCTGCCCTTGCTACCCTTTCTGTTCCCATGGATACCCCTGCTGAGGTGAGGGCTCACCACTGCCCTTCCCCAGGGACATCCACATCTCTCCCTGATCCCACACATCCAGCCCCTTGGGTTCATTTCCCATCTTATTTAACCCAAACTTCCACCCTATGTCATCACTCCCTACCTGCTTGATGGTGGCAGAGCTGGCAGCAGCATCCTGAATCCAGCTGATTTCCATGCACTGCCTCATATCCACCCCCACCAGACCCTTTCCAGTACCTCTGTGCTCCGTAGGGTTGAGTGATGCAGAGTATCCGTAGAGGTGAGATATTGGTTCAGTGCTTCCTTTGTGCTATATGGCACCCCATGTAAAATGTGCACAAATTAAGGCCCCCATCCCATCCCATCCCATCCCATCCCATCCCATCCCATCCCATCCCATCCCATCCCATCCCATCCCTGTGGGTTACACCCAGGGATTTTACCCTTCTCTGCCACTGCATTTTGGCAGGGCTGCTCTATTTGCCTCTGCAGACACTTGTCAAACTTAGTCAGCTCTTTTCGACATGAAGGTTTTGGCAGATCCGTGGGTGAAGAGGAAACCTCTTGTAGAAGCGTTACAAAAATATTCCAGCCCTGGGGTTGACAGCAGTATTCTGTTGAGCCTGGTTCAGCCCCAGCAAGGCCAGAGCACGGTGCCATGATGTAGAGGGGTGCCTGCCACTTCCCTGGCACCCCTAACAGGGCAGCTTGTCCCTGCCAAAGAGTGCAGAAAGGCAGGGACTGGTGTCAGGCCAACAGAATAGAACGTGGCATCCAGGGCAAGAGCAAGGGAACGCCTGGGTGATTTCTCAGGCCCCTGTGATAAGCCCGTGAGTATGGGACAGAAAAAGGCAACAAGGAGGAGGGATGTGTTAGGAGAGAGGTGTTTTCCCTAGCCTTTGGGGCTATCTGGATGAGAGGGAGATGTGCTGAGCAGCAGCAGCAGGGTGCCAGGGTGCACCAGGGCTCATGGTGGGCACTGAGAGATGCCACTCCACTGGGGGGACTCCCCCCCACCCCCGTATGCACACTGCAGCCCTGCTGCCATCCAGTGCCTAAAATACTGCTGACCTGGAAAGAGCACAGAGTGATGCTGCTGAATCCCACCTGAATTTTCAGTTGCCTACAGCCCCATGGCTGCTCCAGGCATCACAGAGAGCAAAGACATGGCTCAGGAACACAGGGGCAGAGCAAGCTGCATTTTGTACATCCAAGGCCCTTTAGAACAGCAAATACAGGGAAAAGGTGTGAATACAATGCTGGTTATCATGCTGTGTGCATTAAGCAAACACACTAGATGTGATATACCTCAGTATCTCACTGTGGTTACTTCTTCCTCTAACTCCCAGTAAAGTAAAAGCAAAAGCATTGTAATCAGCAGCTGACATGCAGAATATGCTGGAGAAATGTTATTGCTGCTAGAGCAGAAGTCAAGGTGAGTCTTCCCTCCCGTGCAGCACTGCCAGCTGCTGCAGCTGGCCCCAGCCAGGCACCACCTGGGTGACGCCCTGTTCTGGCAGTGGCACCAGCAAAGCAGGAAGGGGGTGAATGTTTGAACAGGTGACAATTTACATCCTGCATGCACAGGAGGTGGATACCCATGGAAGGTATTGGCCTTTTCCAGGCTGCTATAAGTGCCTCATGAAACGCCTGTGCACCCACCCCTCTGCAAACCGTGCTCATCCCCGCATTCCTCCAGCACTGACCAGGTCATGCAGACCTCCTCACCTCCCTGCCTGTCCCGGGCAGCCTGACATCAGGCCACTCACCCCGCGGCTGCCAGCCTGGTGCTGGTGGGGCTCCGGTTACAACCCTATAAAGGGGGCCGGGCTGCAGCGCTGGGGGGAGCTGTGCCGGGCCCTCAGCAGCCGTGTGGCCATGGAGAGCAGTGCCTTTGCCCTGATCCTCACCCTGGCCCTGGCAGCACCTGTTGCCCCTGCAGAGAGGAAGGTATGGGGATGGGTGACGGTGGGGACAGAGCGCTGGCACCCTGCTAGACCCCCAAGATGCTGCTGGGGCTGCAGAGCTCAAGAGGGAGCCAGGGCCGGGCTGCTGGAGCTGGTGGGACCAGCACTATGCAGCACTGAGGGAAGCTGCGGTGAGGTTGGGAGAGAGGGACCACTCCTACAGGGGTGACCCTCACTGTGGGAATCCTCCAAAAACAGGCAAACAGAGCCATGCCCTAGAGAATTCCTGTTTTCCCACCAAGCATGCAAGGAAAGCAGTGCACCTGCTGATCTAGCATGAGGGGGACCTGCTCTCTTTGCATCAAACCACACCAAGCAGCACCTGGGCTGAAGGCAGCCAGTGCTAAGGTGTGGCACTCACACTGAGGGGGCGATGCCAGTGGCACACCGGGTCTGTGGCATGTCATCCAGTGCTACAGACATTCCTGGGAAGAGCTAGGGTGGTGGGCTGGGAGCAGGATGTCCCCTGCCTGCCCAGGTACCTCAAGCCTCATGCTGTCCTTGCAGTGCCTCCTCTCCGGGTCATGGCAGAGCGACACCGGCTGCCGGATGGTCGTGTCCACCCTCGGCGAGGACGGCAGATTCTCTGGTTCCTACCTGCCGGGATCTGCCACTGGTGACTCTGAAATCCTCACCTTGCCACTGGAGGGGTCCCAGCAAGATGCAGGGCTAGTCCCACAGCCCATCTTCTCCTTCACCATGCACTGGCGGCTCCAAGGTAGGTGGGAAGGGGGCTGTCACCCGGCAGCAGGGATGCCAGCAGGACACGGAGCGATGGCCTTGTGTCTCAGTGCCTGACTCATGCAGCTTCAAATCCTCCCAGACTCAGAGACAGCCCAGACAACCGTCTTTCTGGGCCAGTGCTACGTGGGCAGCAATGGGGAGGAGATCCTGCATGCCCTGTGGCTCCGGCGAGAGGCAACCAACAGTCCTGTTGAGGACTGGAAAGCCACCTGGTGAGTGCTGGGTCCCAGCCACTGCTGTGCCAAGCTCTCCTGCACCCCAGGCTGGAGAAGGGAGAAATACCCTGGGATGAAGCATGGCAGGACCAGGAGGGTTAAATGGGTTTGTCACTGGTGCTGAGCAGGGGCTAAGGAGCATCCCTGTAACATCCCCCTGCATGCCAGATGTGCCTCAGGGAGGGTGACCCCAGGATAGAGTCTGGCCACAGCAGGTCTCCCCACCCAGGAGGGTCTCCTTCGACTCTCAAGAGCAGGAGAAGAGGAAAAGGTGCCAGCACCTGGTGCAGCCTCGGCTACAGGCTGTTGGAGCCCGGAGTACCTCACTCAACCAGCACCCTGTGGTCAACACAACCCTCCCCTTGGGTTTCCCCTCCGTAGCCTTCTCAGCAGAGGTGACCCCATCTGGGTGAGCACAGTGATTTGCTGTTTTCTGCAGGGTTGGCACCAGCATTTTCACACGGATAAAATAACTGCAAGTGGGGAAATCCAGGAGGCTCAGTACTGCAGGGAGTCAGTTTTTCTCACAGGCAGACTCCGCTCACACTGACGTGCTGCACTTGAGCAGCTCTCAGCCCACAGGTTCACGCTTTCTCAGGCAAGTTCAAAATAAACATGTAAAGTAAAGGGTTTCTGTGGGTATGAAGGGCTTGGCTCTGTTTTCTGCCTTGCCTCAGACCTGTGGGCTTTGTCTCGCCCCGCAGCCACCCCTCCTCCCCTTCGTGTCTCACGGCTGAGGGCAGCAGGGTCCCCGGGGATGGAGGCTGTCCCATGTCCCCTCCCTGCCGGTGTGCAGCAGCACTGTGCCTGCAAACCTGCTGCTGTGCTGTGGGTAACACGCTCCTCGGGGTCACTCCCAGATGTCCCCAGCGATGGGGAACAAACCGGGCTGTGACCAGGCAGCGGGATAAGGCACAGCCTCGGCGTGCTGCTGTGGCCAGCACGTCCCAGGGCTGCAGGGCAGGCTCCAGGCAGAGCCTTCCCCATGTGAGCAGAGCAGAGGAAGTTTCTCGGGTGCCCGAACGCACGGGGCGGTTGCAAATGGCTTTTGCAGAGCCGGCAGCCTCCCGTTCCCAGCCCCGGCGGATGCGCAGCGGTGGCCGGCTGCCAACTGCCCTCCCATTCCGGGGCTGGGGAAAGCTTCCAAATGCCCTGCCCCAGGAGACCCCTTGGCACGGCTGTGCCCTCTGAGCAATGCACAGGTGGGGGTCTCCAGTCAAGACCCTGATGTCCAAGCATAACCAGGGAATGAGAGGGGAAGAAGGGTGCATCTGACGCTGGCTGGGTTCCTTTGGGGAAACAGCCCAACTTCTCTTCCTTCTGCCTTGGACATCTTGCCAAAATAGTCCCAGCATAACTCCCTGGTTATGTTGGGACCTGGGGGTTAAGGCTGAGGTGCCCAGCTGTGGGAGCTGGAGGGAGGTGGTGGCTCCATTGCTGTATTACCATTTGCTTTTTTAACCAGTTTACATATTTCTGCGAGTTTTTCTGTTTCCACCAATATCCAGCAGCTGGTGCTAGTGGATAAAAATAGGATTGATGCTGACACAGGGTTTAGATTTCCTGTGAAAAGAAGGGTATGTCTTATTTCTGCTATTGACTGAAATTCCCACCTCTATGAGAAACCCTGATTCATTTAAAATAGAGGAGAAACCTGACTCCTTTAAAGCCATGATCAGGAAGGGTTTTATATTCACTACACAGCTCAGGCCTTCCTTGGCAATAGGAGGCAAATTTCATTTCATATTTTCACAGTTTTCAATATATCACTACTGTGGAAATGAGGTGGCATGACTGACACTCGAGGAGTCACCAAGCGAAAAAGAACCATTTGGCAACACCCATACGGGACGTGCCAAGGGCTGAGAGGAATATTTTGCTCTGAAGGGCTCATGTTTCCAGTCTGTCAGTGCGCCTCTCACAATGCAGACACAGGCACCTGCCAGGACATGAGTGAGATACAGGCTGACCTTGGGCATAACAGAGGGAACACAGCAGGGAAGGTAAGCAGGGACCATGACACTGACCTAAAGCAGAGCAGGGCTATGTGTGTACATGTTCAGTGCTGATGCACACACAGTCTATGCTCTGATCCCTGCAGCATGCAAGGAAAAAAGATAGAGGATCTGCAGCAAGGAGGAGGAGGAGGGTGGCAGGAATACCAGGTGCCTCCTGCTCCTCTACTTGATGTAACAAGATCCTTGGATGAAAAGCTCATTATGGGCACTTTTATCATCGCTGCCCTTTAACCCAAGGCATGAGGTCCAGGCTGGGCTTCCTTCCTCTCACAAGCTCAGAGCTGCTCACTGTGGAAAAGCAATGAAAAATACCGGACCTCAGTCATCATGGGCTGAGACCATGGAGCAGTCATCCCTAAAACTCCCAGCTCCTGGCTCCCTGCCCTCTCTCCCAGAGCTATCTCCCTTCCTGATACTTGGCTAAGCAAGCCTGACTGATGCAGAGAGCTGTACTGACCGCATCACCCCCAGGCAAACACCAGCTCCAGAGGCTGCTCCCTACTTCGCTGGCAACAGCACCACGTATTACTTCCGATGACTCATTCAATACTGATTAGTGCTGGGGCAGGGACCACATGTGACACCAGTGGCATTACTCACCCTGGCCTTGAACTGCAAAAAGTGAAACTAAAGTGAGGATGGGGCCCTAAACCTTCCTGATCCCACGCACAGCTCCTAGGAATAGAAGGGTTAGTGATTCCCTGGAGATGCTTGAGGGCTGCCAGCCCCAGGCAGAGTACCAAACCATGACCTGACACTGTTGAGACCCTGGTGCTGCCTGTCCTGAGACAGACCCCTGGGTGAGTCCCTCCTCCCCAGGTAGAGACACAACATTAAGCTCTATATCTCGTTTGCCAGCACAAGCACTCTTTGCTTCCCGAGGGGGCTGCAAGCGTGGAGCTTCCTTCACCCACAGCCTTGGGGGATCCCACGCCCCCCAAACCCCACACTGGGCTCCACAGCCTGACCTCAGGGTCTGCTAGTGCCTCCCGTGGACCCAGCAATCCCAACCAGACCCAGGACTCAGCCCGGATTTAGCAACCCCGCAGCAGGCAGAGCCTTCCTGGTGGCCCCGAGCAGCCGAGGGGACAGGGCTGTTGCAGCACCCTGGCCCTGCTCCACTTCCTGCAATTGTGCAGCTCCCCGTTACAAAAGCAGTGGCGGGGGATGACACCAGCACCGGCTCCCCACGCTTCCTTATCGGGGAAGCTGCTGCTTCCGCGGCGCTGCGGGCTCGGGTGTGCACAGTGGGCACGAGGTGCTCACCACACACACTTTTCTCCAAGTGTTTTTGTACCCTTGAAGAGGGGTGAGAGTAGAGCAACAGTCCTGCAAACCATCAACAAGCCCCTCTGCACAGGCACGGGAAGGGAAAGCAGCACGCATTCCCCCCGCACAGACTGTGATAGTGATCAACCCAGCCTCCCTTGGGTTCCTCCCACAAGGCCCCCAGCCCAAGGTGCAGTCCTCAGCCTTCACCCAGCAGTCCAGCACCTTACCAAAACAAGCACAGAGGACACAGTCACACACCCTTAGTATTTATTTAGACTTTATTAATAAGGAAGCTATTATTATTATGATCCAGTAGATGTCCCTGCTTATTGCAGGGGGAACTCGACTAGATGACCTTTACAGGTCTCTTCCAGCCCAAACCATTCTACATGACTCTATGAAATGTCCTGAAGTTGGATGAGGAGATTGATCTACAGGTACCACTAAGCTGCACTTCAGGAAAGATACCGTTCACCAGCTCAAAGTGTTTCTGCTCAGCCCTGGGGAGCAACCAGAACCAGTTCACTGCATCACCAGCCAGCACAGCAAGGCTTGGGCACACAAGGACATGGCTTTGAAACCATCCTGTGGCCAGGAAAGCCTTCAAGAGCAAGCATCTCTGCTGCTCTCTGTCCATGCTGCCTCAGCAGTCTGGCTCAAGGTATGCCAGCTCCCTGAGGCCCAGAAGCCTGCAGGAGATGAAAGGCTCAGCCCTTACAGTCGGCAAACAGCACACATGGCTCAGGAAGGACTCCACATTACCTTCTCTAGCCAGGCTGGGAGCTGTGGCCATGGCTCAAAAGCTAGCAGGAACAGGCGACACACGGGGTCTGTCGCAGTGGCAGGCAGGACCACCCCCTGTGAGGGCACTGAAGGTCAGGTCTCACTACCTAGAAATCAGGCAACACTGCAGGGTTAAGGGGAAGGGAGGTGAGACAGATGCATGCAGCCACCACACAGAGTAAAGAGGCGCCTGATCATTTCCACCTGGGCAGGGAAGAAGCAGGGCAGTGGCCTCCACCATGAACTGCATCCGGTCAGACCAAGCACAGGCGTCTCAGGCCCGACTGCCTTCACCCTCCACACCACAGCCCATCCCCACAAGCCACCAGATACACTCCAGGCTGCAAGTAACATCAGTAGCCATAGTGAAGTTTTCAGAATTTCCTGTCCTGTCTCAGATGGAGTCCTGCTATGGTGTCAGAATGATTCTTCCCTGGTAAACCCTCTGAGGTGCTGCTAATCTGGAGAGTATTCAGAAGAAACTGCTTGGATAGATGTTAATGTAGCTCTGTCTCTGCCCCATGGGGTGCCCAGCATCACCCCAAGGAGGCAGCAGTGGTCACATCTCATTGGCATGGTGCTGCTGGATGAGAACTCTGTCAGGGTGTTCCACCCACTCCTGACCCTTGGCTTTCCACGGCACCAGCACCGCTGCCGGCAAAGGGTCGCTCTGGGGCGGGCCCAGCTCGGAGCCTGCTGCTGCCGGGGGATCAGAAGATGAGTTGCTGTTGAAAGGTATGAGATCAGGGTCAAGTGGACTCTGCCCCTCTTCCCATGACTGACTGAGATTGCCCGACAGTGAGGAGTCCCCAGGCTCTAGGCTGAAGCTCTCCAGCTCAGTATCCTGTTGCACATCAGGTGCTCCCTGGTTCGGGAACTCGCGGATCTGCCGTGACAGCACTGTAAGACAGGTAGAGCCAGCTCCGTCATTTCCAGCCTCCAACCCTCCAGCTCCAAGCACAGAGCCACCACAAAGCCCAGGAGCAAGGAAAAACTGTTCAACTAGGGCTTCCTCCTCCCAGGGGAGGTGGGGAGCTGCTGCACAGCTGCCAGGCACAAGCACAACTTGTGCTCCAAGAGGGATCAGATCTCCCCAGTCCTTGCACCGCCCCTGGCCCAGGGCCCTGCTCCCAGACAGCCCTCTGCAACAGGGCTGAGATAGAGTTCACAGCTTAGGTGAGACATGAAAGCCAAACCTAGTGGCCACCCCAGGCAAGGGGCTGCTGAGTTGGAGGTGCCTCAGAGTTCAGGCCATCTCTGAGGAAGGTGCTGTGACCTGGAGGGCAGCGCTTCACCTGAATCCACACCTCAGTCCCCACCTGGGCACTCACCTTTGGGCTGCAGCTGTGGCTCTACGCTCCCAGGTGAGCGGATGCTGGGGGAGAGAATGAGGCAGAAGGACAGAAACACGATCTGGAAATAGAAAGATCGGCACAGATCTCAGATGGATAGGCATCACTGGCTGCAACAAACACCTCTCTCCCAAACTTGTAAGGACATCAGAATCCCCCCTCCACCGACACTGGGGCTGAAACCACTCACCATTGTGCAGGTTTTTCTTCTGATGGTTTTCGGGGTGGATCGTCTCACCAAGGCCTGCAGCTTCCGCAACTGCCTGAGCAGTGACCTGCAGGAGAGCAGGCAGTGCAGGTTAGCACAGCAGCTGAGCCAAAAGCTGCAGGGCTCCCCCCACCCTTTGCAGCCAGGGACAGGTCACAGCTCCCCGTCGGGAGCAGACGAACAGCCTTCCCCACCACATCTCCTGCCACATCCAACAAGAACTCACATGTTCTGCTTCTGCAGCTGCTGCACCTTCTTCTCCAGTTCATGGTTTTGAGCTGTACAGGCTGCCACCCTTTCCAGGAAGGACAAACAGCATGGGGTAAAACAGAGAGGTTTCTTTAGTTAACAGCAGGGACTTCACCAGAATCTCCCCTCAGGTAATCAGCCACCACCTTTGGGCGGCTGGGACAGACAACATTGGTCCTGGTCTCTACTTCATACCACCTGTAGCAAAGCCCAGAGAGAGACACCTCATACCAAGTGAAGCCCTAGCCATTCCTGAAGAAAAGCACCAGACTAAACCCTAAGGATGCTGCCTCCTAGCAACACATCAGCCCTGCAGATCTGTGACATCAGGTTGTACTGCAAACTAGCCTGACTTGGAAAACACACTGGATCTGGCAGGTCAGCCACCTGCCTTGAACAAAGCAAGCTCTGGGCCATATCCAAACATAAGAGAGCCAGGCAGGCTACGTCCTGAGGTTCTGAACCCTCTGCAGAGAGCTGTTGCCCCAGAGGGTCAGCCTCACTTTCTGCCCAGGGTGGCAAGAGCCCAGCAGCAGAACAGCACAGTGGCTTGTGACGGGCTTCCCCTGCTCCTGGCCCTGGCAATGTGGTCAGCACAACTAAGGCCATGTACAAGGGGAGCAACTTTCTCTGACCAAGCAGGTTATGTATTTGTTCCCATCCCATCGTTATCAGGCCCTGAAGGTCCTGTGCACCAAGTACCAAACCAAATAGATTTCTTCTTTTTCTGTCTGCCAACCTCAAGGTTCTCGGGCACTAGGCCTGTTACTCCCTTCCCTCATCAGCCTTGAAGATCCCAGGCACCCAGCCAGTCCTGTCACAGAGCAGAGAAGCACAACAGCACAGAGTGCACTGTCCACAAAATCAAGCAATTGCAACTTCTAAGGGGGAACTGGGACTGGAGCTGCTGCTGGACAGCGAGATTCAGGATCCCTCTGGGCAGGGACACCTCTACCACAGCTTGTTTCCTCCCAAGACTAAGAGAGTGACTCATATTCTTTGATATTATTTTTGAGTCTATGTTATGATCATTATATTGATACAGAAAACCGTGTATTTAGATTTGACCCGATCTGCAGAGGGTGCGGGCGATTAGAAAACTTGCATTAGAATGTAGGTGACTAGAAATTGTAAGTTAAGTTGTACAATAAACCCTGTATTACAATGCTTATAGACTGACTACATTGATTCTGCTTGTACAAAATCTGTGCCATCCTAAACCACAAACTCTGTGCTGTGCCAAACATAACATAGTAAGAAATCAGATTTCAAAAAGAATGTAACTGAAACCATGATTTAGTGCCATCATTGTTCTGCCAAGGATCCCTAAAAGAACCTATGTATCCCCTCAATGTTGAATGACACTGCTGTGTGCCCATACTTGTTTTCCAGGCCATCCACATAGATCTTCCTCCTGCGACGACTGTCCTGAGCTGACTGCTTGTTCCGGATCTTACGACGCACTTTTCTCAGAATTCGCTCTTCAGCCTGCAAGGGTCATTTCTTGTTAACAGCAACCCCAGGGTGCAGGCAATCCCACCCACCCAAACCCCGCACACATCTCAGGGTCCAACCCGAACCCTTGTGTCTTCTGTCCCTCCCACACCACCGAATGAACTGCAAGGCAAACTCTGGCCTGCTGATGCAGCCAGCAGCTTCCAAGGTGTAGCAAAAGGGAAGCAGACCAAAGGGAAATGAAAAACACGTAGCTCACAAGCCACTAGTCAGAAAAAAAACAGGGTTGGAGGTATTTGTGGTGTATCTGCCTCCTGCAAGCAGTCATGAGTGTGGAGACTCACAGCAGCCAGGTCTCATTGGTCTTTTATCCACCTGACTAGCAAAGCAGAAGTTGCTGTGCACATGGACACCCCCGGACTTGAAAGGAGGAAAAGGACACCCAGTCCTGATGGACAGTACCCTGAACACAGCACCTGGACACCAATATTCTCATCAAGGCACTGTCCTGTGTTCTCAAACCCCCTGCACTAGCTGACATACTCAAGTGATCCAAGTCTGTTTGACTCTAGCAAGGACTCACTTTGGTCAGCGGCAGACACGTTGGTAATGTAACACCTTCTTTCTCCAGAAGCTGCTTTTCCTCCTCTGTCAGGACCAGCTCTGGGAAATCAGACTAGAAAACAGCAAAAATACACACGCTGAGAATGCAAAGTAAAGGGCAGGGAGGGCATGTAGCAAACACATAGAACTGAGATCAGCTCTCCCAAAGTAGCATCATGCTTTCCCTCAGAGATATGCCTCACAGGAGCCAAGCCAGAAGACGAGGGATGTGACCAAAAGCAAAGGCTGGGGACCACAGGCATGGCAGTCAATACCTGCACAATGGCTCCAGGCACAAGCTGGGGTTCAGAATCCACATCAACAGCAATGGGGGAACTGGAGCCCTGTTCCAGTGCCTTGCTTGTGCTGTCCAAACCCACCCATGTTCCTGGGGAAGGAAAGGAGAATCAGGTACTGGGCTTTAGTGAGGCAGCACCTAATTAACCATAATTTTATGGCAACAGAAAGCCTCTGAACTTGGCTCTCTCCAGTGTCGGGTACCCACCCAAAAAAACCTCCATATGAGACTACTTTTCAGCCTGTATCCAGGACAGAAAGAGACTACACACATCACTCACCCAGCTCAATAGTAACATCTCCTTCTGCCACGTCAGACCTCACGCTTTCCAGCACAGGCCAATGGAGAGAATAGTTGTGATCAACCTGCACAATGTCTCTGTTGGCAAAACTGCTGCCAGGGCAAGGGGACAGATGCTGATCCTCAGAAATGCTGCTGTCACTGCTGGCAGCCAAATAATCGAGCATGCCTGGTTCATCTTCTAAGGGACTCAGCAATGAGCTGATGAAGTCATCCATCTCCTTGTCCAGGAGCTGCAGAGGAACGGCTTTTACTCAGCAAGGATACAAACCTCCTGAACCTCAACTCAGCAGCGATTTCTCCCAGAGAACTCACCTCAGGTGTTGGTAGGACCCAGTCTTCCAGCAGACCATTCTGCTCCTCTGGGATTTCAGGGCAGGAAGCATCATCCTTCAGGAGAAAGTCAAGCAGATCCACATCTGCCAGGGCATCCAGTCCCTCTGGACATGACATCTGAACAAGACACCCAATGTGAGTACAGACACAAGGAGAGACACCAGCACTGCTTCGAGGTGTCCCTCAGTCCCTACAGACAGTCTCCCCATGCAATGTCAACAGCTGTCAGGGCCCTGCAGTGATGACCCATCCACAAGTACTTCCTCAACAGGCTCTCAACTGATGGTCCCTACATGCCAGTTTCCCCACGGGGCTGCTGGGACCCAGCCATAGGAGCCATGTCCCACCCAGAACACAAAAGCTGTAGGAAGGAGAGGAAAAGCTAAACAGCCCCAGACTTTCTGGTATGGAAAGCATGCAAGATCCTGCTATTCCACAGAGGCCAAAAAGTGCCAAATCCCACACCGTGCAGCCAACAGGGACAGCCTCCTGTCACAGGGAATTATGCTGAGGGGTTAACTAAAGGGATTTTGCTAATAATTAGATGATAATCAAATTCTAAATAATCAATGATTGAGAGAAATTAAACAGTAATCAGATGGTGATTAAGCGATCACTGAAAAATAATTAATGTGATGTAACAAAGACTTGAATGACGATTTAGTAATTCAGGCAGCTGTCAAACACTCCACTATTTAACACACTTGTAATAATTAACAAATAGTTGGATATATATAAACGTCACTAGCACACAATATACTTTTAGGTTGAAAGTATAATGCTCCTTACCTTGCTGAAGAGATCAGAGGCTGATGAAGGGTCTCTCAGCCCTGAGGAGTGATCTGGAGAGGTGTCTCTGCTCACAGGGAGATCAGCAGCACAGCTCAGGGGGCTCAGGGAGCCACAGGAGCTGACAGGACAGAGCGACGGACTTGCAGTCAAACCCTGCCTCGGTGTCTGTGCACGTGCGCGGCTGCAGCAACTTTAGCTCTGTCTGGTCCCAGCTCAGGCTGCTGCTGTTATCTCCGGATCAGACACGGCCCAGGTGCCTCGGTCCCTGAGAAGATGCAGCCTGGCATGGCTGTCACAGAGGGCATGGCTGGGCCAGGATCAGTTGGGCCGGGATCAGCCCGGCCGGCTCGCCTGAGCCAAAGCTCCGCTCATGCCGTCAAAGTGTGGGCATCCACTGCATGTCTCCATTAGCACCGCTAAGGCTTTCACATCTAGGTGTCAGGCGTCACAGTCTAAAAAACAAAACCAGAAAAAATATAATACCGCCAAAACCACTTGGAACCCTATCCAAAACCAGAAAGCCAGGGCAGTCCCCAGCCACAGGGCTGCTGTGACGGCTGCCTCTGAGCAGGGCTGCAGGCAGAAAGTGGAGCAGCAAAAGGAAGGGGAGCTAGGCAGAGTCAGGAATGGCAATGCCAGGGCCCAGGGCTTCCAAAGACGCGGAGGGGTTTCTCCGCAGGAAGCGCGCGCCAGGCAGGCAGCACGGGCAGGACAAGAACAATGGGATAAGAAGCAGGTTGCATCAGACGGGACGGTGATTGGAGCGCAGGGGCCATTCCCCTCACCAGGAGACCCACCCTAGGGAAGGCAAGACAACTTCTCACAGCCCCGGCCGTGGGGCGAGACCCTAGACTCCGAGCCCCCCGAACCGCTATCCCCCAGCTCCCCTCACCCCCGAACCCTTGAGCCCCGGACCCCAAACTCCTGAGCCCGGGACCCCAAAACCTCTGAGCCCCGGACCATGGAACCCCTGACCACCGGACTAGATCCCAGACTCCCGAATGCCGTGACCCCAGACCCCCGCACACCACAGCCCACGACCTGGGACCACGGGCTCCTGACCACCAGATTCCGGACCTCCTGAACCCTCCCCCCGGGACTCGTGATCTCCAGACCGCTGCGCCCCCGGCCCCTTGCCGCAGGGCTCCCGGCTCCCGTCCCCCCTTCCCCCCGAGTGCTGATCCCAGCCCCTCCCGGTCCTCACCGCGGCGCCGCCGCTTCCAACGCACCGGCGGTGACGTCACTCTCCTCCCGGCGGGCCGCGCGCGCGCGCCGGCGCCGTCCGGCCGCGCTAACGTCGCGCGCGCCCATTGGTCGGGTGGGGTGGGGGCAAGGGGGGGGGCGCGTGGGCGGCACGCGGGCGGCGGGCGGGCGGGGCGGGCGGCGGAGGGTCTTGGAGGGGGACGGGGGGGCGTGTGAGCCTGGGTGGTGCCCCGCGCCCGGCGGTGTCCCCAGAGGGTGCGGTGTCAGCAGCGGTGCGTGCTCGTGGGTGGAGCACAGCCTTGGGGGGCGCGGGCGTGGAGCCGTGGCCAGCCCCCGGGGCGTCCGTGCGGGCCGCGGGGGTACCGAGCGGCGCCAGCCGCGGGAGCGGGATGCCCGCGGAGCGCGGGCGGAGCGCGGTCCCCGGGGCTCTGCTCGCGCCGCGCCGGGGAGCCCCGGGGGGCGCGCCGTGTCCCGCGCATGCGCGGCAGGGGGGCGGCGCGGCGGGAAGCGGGTGGGGCCGCCCCGCTCCGTTCCCTCAGCCTCGGCGGGGCCGTCGCGCTGCTCCTGCCCGCTCACAGGTACCGGGGACGGGGGACATGCGGCATCCTGCTCACCGGGGAGGGGCGGGCCCGCCAAGCGGGGTCCCGCGGGCCGACAGCGCCCTGGCTGCCGGGGGGCTGCCGGAAACGGATGTCCCGGGGACCCTCCCCCCGCACCCCGCCCGGTGAACGGCAGGGCGGGGGGGGGAGAGCAGGGAGGGAGCGGCTTCCCGGTTACTGGGGCCTCGCTGCTTCAGACGGGGCTTGTCCCCGGCGCTGCGGTAACCCGGGGGCTTCCGGGATTCACTCGGGCTTTGGGGCGTGCCCCCATCGCCCCCGGGGCGGGCGGCTCCCGCGCACCGACGGCCGCCGGAGGCCGCGGGGCGGCACGGGCAGGCGCGGCCGCCGTATTCCCGGCTGCGGTATTCCCGGCCTTGTCCTTGCCCTGCCCCGCCGGGGCAAGGCCCGGAGTTCGCGCTGGCCAGGCTCGGGCCAGCATCCCCGCCTCGGGGGTCCCCGAGCGGGACCAGCCCGGCCGCGGACACCGGCCCAAGGACCGGGGTGCGAGCTCTGGGCCGGGCCGGGCCCGGCTTTGCCGCACCGCCCTGCCCACCCTGCCGGGGCGCGTGGGAGAGCGGGTGGGAAGAGTGTCTGCATCCCGCTGCGTGGTTTTGGGTGGGGACGCGAGCGGACACCCTCCCGTGGCCGCACCGAAGCCGGGGAGGTCACTACAGCAGCTCCCACCGGAACGGACATCTGGACATGGACCCCCGGGATGGGGCGCTGGAGTGGGACTCGTGCAGGGTGGGACTGGCCCCCATCGGGGAAAGGCGTGCGTCCCCACCGTGTCCCGGTTGGAGCAGCTAACCAGGCAAGGGAAACCCTGCCCCATCCTCTGCCTGTTCCCTGCCGGATCCTGCCCGCGCCCCTGCAAGCTCCCCGTCCCTTTGAATCTGCCGGCAGGATGTCTACATGCTTCTGCCGTGCCTTCATCGCTGGCTGTTAGACCCATATTTGGTAGCAATAATTGTTTACTCCCTTCTTCTCTCTCCCGGAGCCTCGCTGCTCAGAAGGGGAGGGGACATATTTTTCGGATTTTTATCTTTATCGGAACCTGTGAGTTGCCCAGTAAAGGGTTTGAACCCCACATCTCCCCCCACAGAACATGGGGTGAAACGCCCCAGGTGCTAAATGAGCCGTTCATGGTGCGTGAGGAGCACCGGCCAAGTGTGCAAGTTGCTGAACAGCAGCAGAAGGAATTTGGTGCTTCCCGAAGTGACACGTCCCAGCAGATTTAGGGAAGGGGAGTGAGAAAGCTGAGTAAGAGAGAATGGGGACCTGTGGGGCACCCTTGTTTCCGGAACTGAGCTTTGCTGGCCACTGGGTGGAAAAGACCCTAAAAACTCAGCCCCGTTCTCCTCTTGCTTTCCCCTTTCTGCCTGTCCGGCAGTGCAGTGCTGGGCAAGTCACTTGCCCTGGGAAGCATATGTGCCTGGATCAGGGTACCTAGTGGTTTCCACAGGTCGTGAGAGCACCCAGTGCACCCCAGCACCTGCTTTTTGGGTCCTGTGCCAGAGGCCCAGCTCACGAAGAACTCAGCAGAGGCTGTAGCTGGAGTCCCCCTTGTCCCCATGCCTGCCTTGGCAGTGGGCAGTCTGGAGGTGCCACAGTTTTTGCTCCATCCCTTTGGAGGGCAGGGGATGTCCACAGGAGCAGACAGGCCTGAGGGTGCATGTGAAACATGGGCAGTTAAAGGCCAGAGCTGGTTCAGCTCATTGCAAGCGAGCAGGCAGGAGGTGACGGCTGTGATCCCCCAGCCCAGCTGCCCGTCGGCTGCCCATTTCCCACGCAGAGCAGGGCTGCTTCCCTGTGAGGGTGAGAGGATGCTCCTGTCCCAACCATGGGTGACAGCTGAGTGGTCACAGGGGTGCTGTGTCTGGCCTTGCCAGCTGCTCATGCTCCCCAAGCTCATGCAAGCTTGGCCTCAGCAGAAGAGAAGAAACTGCTTTCCCATCTGACATGTACGTGCAGCTGGGAAAGAGGAACTGGGCAGAGCATGTGGCACCATCGCCAGCTGGGGCTGCTGGCTCAGCCTTCCCGTTCCCGTGTCTGCCCCCAGTGCCTTCTGTGGCTGCGTGTACTGGTCCCATACTGGGGAACCCAGCTAGAGCCTGGTCCAGCTTCTTACTAGCTTAATTTTGACCCATTTGATTGTGTAGATGCCAACATACCAGCCAAGCCACTGCTGACAGGCATTGCATTTTGGATGCTTGCTACCTGCCTGGCTGTGCCAGTGGCCATAGTGATGGGGCCCCATGTCTGTGGAAAACCCTGGCACTGTGGTGGTTTGCAGGTAATAAAGCTTTCTGCAGTCCAGAGGTGGTCAGGAGTGGGGTCTTTCCCAGGTGAAATTGGGTATTGCTGTAAAGAAAAAAAAACAACCCTCAAACCTCATCTGGAGTATCCCTTAGAAAGGGCGTATTAAAAATGGCAAAATTGTTGCATTTGAAGATTTTTCATCTTGTTCTAGAAACTCGCCACGAGCGTTCCAGCAGGCTGCAGCTGAATTTTGGTTGATTTTTTTTTTTTTTGGTCATTTTAAGACACAAACCCTCCTCTGTAGCCGTTACTGCAGCACTGAACTCGGCCGACACAAATATAGCAGTTACGTCACGTGACGGAAAACTCGCTGTCAGTGGTCCCAGCAGAGACATAGTGGCTCCTCAGGCCGGCACAGTGCTGCCTGCACTGACCCTGCCTGTGCTGACCCTGTCCTTACACCTCCACCACTGCTTTGGTTTTGTTCACCTATTGTGGGGTGAGACGGGAGGAAGCCGCAACAACTCCTCAGGGAAGTGGTGGGACCCCACCAAGGCCTCCTTCCCACCCCCTCATTGTTTTGGGATCAGCTGAGGAACGTGCCTGTGGTTCAAAGGGTTGCACTCAGCTTGGTGTAAAATGCAGAAGTGTGTTAATCCAGCTGCTCCGATGCCCTTTGCATAGTGACAACTGATTGCAAATGGATGCGCTTGCTCTGGAGGTGAGACAGCACAGAAATCTGGTGTGTGTTCATCAAGACTTGGTTTGTTTGGGGTTTTTTGGTTTTTTACTTTCCAGGGGAACAGCTTGAATTTCACTGTCCTTTTATTTTTCTGGTTTGTGCTGCCAGGCTCCCACGCTGTCTCATCCGTTATGTCTAGTCCAGCTTTTCCTTCCCCACGCGGTTCCCAGCAGGGAGAGGTCTGCAGGGGTTGAGCCCTGAATTGGTGCCCTCAGAGCAGGCAGAGGATTTGCAAACCTCATGTGATTAATTGCCACATTTGCTGACAAATCTCTCCAGGGTTTCAGGAGGTGTCCTTCATGCAGCAGGGAGCATTTCGGCTTTAGACGCTGCTGTCAGCAAAGTTCAGCTGCTGGAGCCTGAACTTTTTCCACAGAATATGGGAATTAAAGTGAACCACCTACCCTTTCTCTGAGGTCTTCCTTGATGTTGTCAGCATCTTCCCTGCCTAGCTCTGTCGTTTTTGTAAGAGTTTGAGAGTGGGAAGGCTTGAGCAGTCACCTTCCCCATCTTCCTGTGAGGTCTTGGAAAGCATGATGGCCCTTGTGAAGGGTGTGCTAAGGGGTACCAGTGGTGCAGTGCTGGATTTTGGGTGACTTTGGGAGGGCAAGAAGAGGATGCAGAAATGGCAGCCTGGCTCCTCTCAGTTCCTCTCTACTGTCCGGCGTCCTCCCCTCCCCTTCCTCTATGGTCTCTGACCTTGTCGTGGCGGTGGCATGTTCTCCTTTTCCTGCAGAGAGATGGAAAGCAGCTTTATGCTCAACTTGAGAATATTTTTAGATATAGAGAAGTTGGCCTGGTGACCGCAGCAGCCCGCCCTGCATATAAAATACTTGGAAAACCCTTTCCATGACAGGGTGTTCCTCGTTTGTTCAGCTCACAGTTTTGCTGGTGCTTCTGGAGAGATGGCAATGGCATGGGCGGGTGCCTCTGCCACCTCATTCCCTGTGCCGATGGGCTCCCTTGCTCCGGACCCGAAATGCATTTCATTCCTCAGCAGCGGAGACAGTGGGGGCCACGGGCCTCCGCAGAAACATTGCAGAACGGCTCAGGAATGCAGAGCTGGAGCGGCTCCATGTGCTGGCGGAGGCGGCACGCTCCTTGGTCCCTGCCTCCCACTCCGCATGCTGGTGAGCATGGCTCCCTGGTTCTGCAGGAGCAGAGCCCCTGCCCTCTGACTCCTGGCCAAAACTGGATGCAGATCCTGCCCCTAGTCAGCTCAGGACAGTGTTTGGGAACAGCCTCCACTGATGTACCCCATTCCAGGGGACGAGTTGGCAGCGCTGGGCAGGGATGCACAGACTCACTGTGGGCTGCTGCAGTGCAAGGAAGGCTGCCAGCACATTTTGCCCAAGAACCTTCCCAGGCCAAGCTGAGGATGCACGATAAGCTTTCCCTGACAGCCTTAATAGGAAGCCTGGTAGGAGCAAATCAATCTAAAAGAGAACACGCAGATGTGGTGCATCCCACACTGTATCCTCCCACCACTGGGGTTTAAGGACAAGGCAGCTTGAGTCGGCAGAACAGGGGGACTCCTCCTAGTGAGCAGTCTCTGAGAGAGAGGAAAAGGCATGTCACTCCTGGAGAGCATCAGGTTGGGGCCTGATGCTTCAGGCTGGACCAAGCTTGGTTGCTGTTTCAGATGGTGTGGTGCTGCTCTGGCATGCCCTTGCCATGGCTGGTCCCTTGCCCTCCTATGCATCATCCTGTGCACAGGCTCCCCAGCCCTGGGTTTGTGCCAGTAGCTGCTGCCCCAGACCCTGATCTCTGAGCACTCCCTGGGTGTGAGTGGTGCTTTCCACAGGTAATTGTATTTAACATGTGAGGTCTGTCCCTGGTGCCCTTATCTTGCCTCCCTGAGCAGCTTCAGGCTTTTCCGTCCCTCTATGCTCAGGGTGCCAGCTCAGCATGCTCTGCTGGTGGCATGGAGGGCCCTGATAGCTGGGGCAGGGGCCTGCCAGCTCTGGGTCAAAGCTTGGTTTTCCTCTTGTGGCTTCTGTGTCATCACAGGTTTAATTATAACTCCTTCCATCGTGCTCTCCCACAGTTTTTTATCTCGTGTTCTCCCGCATGCTCACTTCCTCCTCTCTGGCAGCATCTCCGCTGGGTACCAGCTGCTGTCACTCCAGCAAGTGAGTAAAATTGCCTTTGGGACCTTGGCATGAGGAGGCGAGGGTCCCAGTGCTGGCTGGACATCCCAGCATCTGGAAAGTGGGATCCTCTCACAGGCTCACCAGCACAGGGTGCTTGCCAGTAGAATCTGGGTCCCAGTTTTCAGGGAGCAGGGGTGCCGCTGGAGGAGGAGGAGGAAGGACTCTGTACACCGGAGGGGTCAGCAGCCACAGCTCACCCGTCCGTGTCCTCCGGCAGGTGACGCAGGAGTGGGGACAGCCCAGCCGCCACCATGGTTGCCCTCTCGCTGAAGATCAGCATTGGCAATGTGGTGAAGACGATGCAGTTCGAGCCCTCCACCATGGTGTACGACGCCTGCCGCATGATCCGTGAGCGGGTGCCCGAGGCCCAGATGGGACAGCGTAAGTCCGTGGTGGGACTGGCTGCCGTGCCTTTGGCATTTCACTGGTCTCCCTTTTCTCTTCTGTCTGTGCCTCTCTGGCGCTTTCCCAGAGAAGTGGTGGGGTGGAGGGAGCAAAGTCCAAGTCCTCCTGCGTGGTTGAGGTGAGGGTCTGAGCTTCTTAGGCTCCCTCCTTGACACCCCAGAAGAAATCTGGGGCTTTGGAAGGTAGGAAACCGCATTTGGAAGTGAAATATTCGTGAAGCAATTTGAGCCTGTTGCCCTTTTTGTCTCTGCTCCTCTGTCCTACTTGCATTCATCACCACTAGCCAGGACTAGGTGGGTTTAAACAGTTGCAAGGGTCATTACAAACATTAATAAGCATTTAAGTTAAATTTTTTCTTTCTTGGGGGATGTATAGTCTCCACTGGCTCTGTCCACCACTAGCAGCTCTCTGCGAGACCTGGTGCTGGTGCTCCCTTACCTTTCTAAGCCTTCTCAGCTCTAGCACTTTCCTGCTGCTGCTGGGCTCCCAATTAAGCCTATGGCTCATGACGTGACTCATGCCCACGCGGATGTGACCTGTCCCCATCATGGGTGGGGGGGTTGGAGCTCTGGGACGCCGTCTCAGAGGCTCTCCTGGGTCCCTGCAACCCCTGAAAGCAGCTGTGCCACGGGGGAGAGACAGCAGAGAGGAGGTCAGGAGTCGTGGGAAGAGGAGGGGAAGTGCTGCGACATCTGGGAGCTGCAAATTCCTTGAGGATGAAAGGAAATGCCTTCTCGCACCATGCCCAGCTGGTCAGCAGTCCAGCAGACCATGGCTTTCAGTTACAGAGAGGGACTGGATGTCTGTGGATGCAGGGCTATACTGGTGTTGGAAGGAGCATTGCACTTCCTGCTCCTGGGTGTGAGCCAGCCTGTTTATAAAAAACCATCAAGGCAAAAGCCTTAAAGGGAACTTCTTATTCCCAAGTTTGTTTTCAGTTTCTTACAGCTTTTCTTCTCCTATCTTCCTTGCAGCTTTTGTTTCTCTTTGTTCTCCTTAAACACTGGCACTCTGGCTCCCTTTTTGAGCTGCCCTGGTTTTTTGTCACCTTTGGGCTGGAGGAGCTTCAGTGTAAGTTTCCAGCTCTGCTGTTGCTCTGTCTCAGGAAGTGCCTCTCCCCGCCCAGCCTATGGATCTGGGACAAGCTGCTCAGTTTTCAGTGCTTTAGAGTTATCCTCTTGGAATTTGCTTTGAAAACAGTTTGGGGTTTTGTTGGTTTTTTTTTTTTACTTTAAAAATAAAATGGCAAGCCTCCGTGGTTTTTCAGCTCCCTGTTTAGTAGGATCCTTAACGGCAGTGTTAGCCAGGCAGGCGCAGGGCAGCTCAGGAATTTGTCCCTCCCCAAAGAGAGCTGCCAACAAGATGACGAGTTATAAACATAGCCAACCAAGACAGCCTGCGGCACAGAGTTGTTGCAGAGGTGGAGAAGGACCTTTCCAGGGCACAACCAGGCGTGGCCCTGGCCTCTAGCAGCATAAAAATGCGGTTTGAGCTGAGGTGCCACTGCCCAGGCTCCAGCAGCAGCACTTTCACCAGCCCCAGGGGAGCAGGATTTGGTGAACAGCAATTATTCACCACCTCTGACACCTCATCCTCCTTCATCCTCCTCCTCCACAGAGGAGTCCCAGCAATTCTCATCCCGCACACCAAAGTTCCATCATTTAAATTGCCTCTGTCTGCATCCTTTCAAACTCTTCTGTGTCCTGGGGAGATGCAGACCTCACCACCACAAAGTACTCAAGGTGTCAATTGCCTAGATTGTATATACCAGTTCCCAGCACCCTTCCTGGTGATCCAAGACTTTATTACCTTGCTTTCACCACTACTACACATTGCACTGAAGATTTTGGAGAGCTGTCAACCACAACTGCAAGCTCTCCCTTCTGTGGTGTCTGTCAGTTCCAAGTTGGGCATTGTGTAGGCATGCTTCAGATGATTTTTTCCATAGATAACTGTGGTAAAACGTGCACCTCGGAGCTTGCTTGCCAGCTTTGTTACCCACTCGTTGGGTTTAGGCTCCAGCTTTCACAGTGCTGCTGTGCTTCACGCACTGGGCTGCACTGATGCACATCCCTGGGCACAGACTGGCATCTTGGTGGCCCTGTCCTTCTCAGGACTCCCCTGGCAGAGACTTTACCTGTTTTTCAGCCAATGATTTTGGGCTGTTCCTCTCGGATGAAGACCCAAAGAAAGGAATCTGGCTGGAGGCTGGGAAGGCCCTGGACTACTACATGCTTCGCAATGGGGTAAGTGTCCATCCCACATCCTTCCAGCCTTGGCTGCACAGTTGGATGTGCCCACAGTGTGGAGATGGTGTGGGTGCCTGCCCTGCTGCCTTCCATCATCTTCTGCAGCACACTATGTCCCCCCACAATTCCACTGGGCATTTGGGAGCTGTTGGCATGACGGTGGGATGTGGGTTCCACCACTGGGAGCTGTGCTCTGCTGTACCTTCAGGATACCATGGAATACAAGAAGAAGCAGCGGCCCCTGAAGATCCGCATGCTGGATGGGACAGTGAAAACGGTGATGGTGGATGACTCCAAAACTGTCACGGACATGCTCATGACAATCTGTGCCCGAATTGGTGAGAGGAGAGGGCAGCAACAGGGGGAAGAAGGGAGGTGGGGAGAGATGGCAGCATCTGACGGGCTACTGGGGGAGTGGCAGCAGCTCTGCAGCAGATGGCCTAGCAGCATGGGTGTCCAAGGGGTGCTTGGGGAGGGCACACTGAGGAGGGCACACTGTTCAGCACCTCTGTGTTGCTCCGTGCTTTGTATTTGGCAGCAAAATCATGCTGAGTTTGGTTCTCTGCTCTTCTGCAGGCATCACAAACTATGATGAGTACTCGCTTGTTCGGGAGATTATGGAAGAGAAGAAGGAGGAGGTTACTGGCACCCTCAAGAAGGACAAGACCCTGCTGCGAGATGAGAAGAAGATGGAGAAGCTCAAGCAGAAATTGCACACAGATGACGAGCGTAGGTGCCTGGATGTGCTGGAGATGGGGTCAGGCTGTGCTGAGGGCAATGAGGAGGGGAGCAGGGAACCCCCTGCAAGGGGAAGAGCCAGTCGGGGGAGGGGAGAGGACTATAATGAGGGAATGTGTGCACACACCTCCTGGAGTGTCTCCTGCCTGGGGGCCCAGGAGAGAGGGGTGAGAGCCAGGATGCACGAGGCGGGCATCCATTCCTCACTCCTCACGAGCAGCCCCAGGGCCAGGACCAGCCCTGCCTCAGCGCCTGTCCCTCTGCTTATGCCTTGGCATTGCCTGCAGTGAATTGGCTGGACCATGGCCGGACCCTGCGCGAGCAAGGCATTGACGACAATGAAACGCTGCTGCTGCGGCGCAAGTTCTTCTACTCTGACCAGAACGTGGACTCGCGAGATCCTGTGCAGCTCAACCTGCTCTACGTGCAGGTACAGCTTCCCAGGGCACCTGGCTCCACTGCCAAGTGCCAGCCCCTGGAGGAGCCACCATGGGGGGTACTTCAGGATACCCAGTTATCTCCTGGGTAAGAGCCAACACTGGCAATCCTAGCCCTGCCCTCTGTGTACTCCAGAGCTCCCCAAGGAATCCCGTGTCAGCTGTCGGGTAGGAATCATCCTGAAGTGCTGCTGCTGTTTCTCTCCCAGGCTTGATGCTGTTCCCCATAGGGGACAGCCTGGTCCCAGATCCTCCTGTTTTTCAGGGCAATTTCTTTTAACTCTGGAAAACATGTTGTACTTGGTGTAGGGGGGAGCAGTGGCAGGGCTGCGTGGCTGCCCAGCTCACAGCAGTGTCTTCTATTCCCACACAGGCTCGTGACGACATCCTGAACGGTTCCCACCCTGTCTCCTTTGACAAAGCCTGCGAGTTTGCTGGCCACCAGTGCCAGATCCAGTTTGGGCCACACAACGAGCAGAAGCACAAGCCAGGCTTTCTGGAGTGAGTGTCCTGAGGAGCCCCTGGGCTTTGTCTTGAAGGGTCTGGAGCAGCTTGGCAGCACCCAGCACCACACTGCCCTGTGGGGCTCCAGGGGTTTGGTTGCCTGTGGCGCAGCCCCTCTCCTCCTTACAGCACAGTGCCCAAGTGTGGAGATCCACACCAGCCACAAGGTGTGCCAGCCCCCTATCCTGCCATCCTGCTCCCTCTGGCACCCCTGCAGGGACATGCAGCAGCTCCAATGGGGGTCCCCAGCCCACCATAGAGCCCGCCCTGATGCCACACAAAGGGCTGCATCCTAAGCACCTCCACCCCACTCTCAGCTAGGGCATCTCCAAGGACAGCTTTTGTAGCTGCAACAACCTCTCCCGCATCCTTCCTGCTCCCAAAGACTCTCAGCTCATGCCCTGGCAGGTGTTTGTCTGAGGCTTTGGGTTGGGCATCCTCGTAGTCAAAGACAGGTGCTGACTTTGGGCTCTCTGCTAACCGGCTCGCCTGTCTCTTGGCAGGCTCAAGGATTTCCTGCCTAAGGAGTACATCAAGCAGAAAGGGGAGCGCAAGATCTTCATGGTATGTGCAGCAGGGAGGTTGAAAGCTGGGCTTTTTGTTCCTCCTCACTAAAGGCTGAGGCTGCTACTGTCACGGAAGGCAGCACATAGCAGTGTGGTGGGAAGGAAACAGGAGCAGGAGCTGTAGGTGGGCAGACAAGGCAACTCCTGAGATATACCAGAGATCAGAGGGATGCTGTAGCAGGGGATGCTGGTGGGGTAGGGAGAGCCTGGAAAGGCTGTGGAATGGTGGCACTAGCAGGACTATGAATCCTGGTGCAATGTTCTGTCTTTGCTGTCACAGGCCCACAAGAACTGCGGGAACATGAGCGAGATTGAGGCCAAAGTTCGCTATGTGAAACTTGCCCGTTCCCTCAAGACCTACGGGGTCTCCTTCTTCTTGGTCAAGGTAGAGCAGCAGCCCCCCTGGTCCCACTTCTCACCAACCAAAATTCCTCCTCTTCAGCATCCCTCCCTCTGTTGTGCCTCCAGCTACTACCCCTCAACTCACATTGTTCCAGTTTTCCTTACATCTCCACTGTCCACCTCTCCTTCATGCCTTTCCCCGTGCAATGCCTTCCTACTCCTGGGTTCACACTTTTTCTCCTTTTCAAGCTCCATGTGGTGGTTGTCACCACTGGAAAGCATGGCCTTGGGAGTGTTTGGTAGCCATAACAGGCCACAAAGGTCTCTGCCTGGATAGATCCATCCTGGGGGTAGCCCACAGCCCTTGTGTTGTGGCCCACAGGAGAAGATGAAGGGGAAGAACAAGCTGGTGCCACGGCTGCTGGGGATCACCAAGGAGTGTGTGATGCGTGTGGATGAGAAAACCAAGGAAGTGATTCAGGAGTGGAGCCTGACCAACATCAAGCGTTGGGCAGCCTCACCCAAGAGCTTCACCCTGGTAGGGACCAGCACTTGGTCCTCCACGTTCCCTCCCTGTTGGTGCCCCCGTGGGGGGCTACTCTCACTTAGCCCCCCTCTTGGGTATTGCCCCACGGTGGCACAGCCCTGCCATCCTCTGGGGCCTCTCCCAGCTCTTGTTTCAGAGGCTGGCGCTCGGGTGCTTAGCGCATACCAGAGGGGCTCAGGGTGGCCGCCAGTGCCCTGCTCCGGTGCTACCCTGTGCCCTGCTGTTGCAGGATTTTGGAGATTACCAGGATGGTTACTACTCAGTGCAGACGACGGAGGGGGAACAGATCGCCCAGCTGATTGCTGGCTACATAGATATCATCCTGAAAAAGGTGAGGCTGTGCTGAGGAGAGCACTAATAACCAGATCCTCCCTGGAGAGGGGTGCAGGGTGCCCCTTCCAACTGCTTCCAGACAGCCATTGGCACATGGTACTGCTGAAAGAGCTGGAGATGGGGCAGGGGAGCTCTGCAGCTCTGGTACAGTGTCTGGGCTGCAGGAGGAGGGGAAGGTTTGGAGGTATGTGCTGTCTGACACTTCTCTTTCCCTCCACAGAAAAAGAGCAAAGACCACTTTGGGCTGGAGGGGGATGAGGAGTCCACCATGCTGGAAGATTCTGTGTCTCCAAAGAAGTAAGTCTTCCAGGAGCAAGACAGTTACCAAACAGAAGTTGAATGGAGAGGGGGCTCCAGCCAAACTTGCAGGACAGGATATCTGGAGAAAGAGCTGGCGGTCCTTTGGTGCCAGCTCTCCCGGAGAGCCTGGTTCTGTGCCCATGGGCATTGCTTCACCTGGTATTTCTTCCCCTTTCAGGTCGACAGTCTTGCAGCAGCAGTTTAACCGTGTAGGCAAGGCGGAGCTGGGCTCAGTGGCCTTGCCAGCCATCATGCGGACGGGGGCTGGAGGGCCAGAAAACTTCCAGGTGGGCACGATGCCGCAGCCTCAACTGCAAATCACCAGTGGCCAGATGCACCGAGGGCACATGCCTCCCCTGGTAAGCTCTCCCAGTGCTCACCACAGGACACAAACTCTGAGAGGTGCCTGTTGGTCTTATGCAGACCTGTTCATTTGGGTCTGTGGCCAGGCATTGCCTTCCTGGAAGGGCAGGGGCTCTGTGCCGCTGGTGTCATGGGCCTGCTGAGCTGGCATACTCCTGCACCCCCCTCTGCAAACTTGAGCTACACCCCAGCATTTTCCCCTGGCAGGCAGCTGCAGCCTCTCCTTCAGGTTGTGCCTGGACAACCCCACTAGTGCTTTGGTTTGCAACAGAGCCCAGCTAGTTAACTGTGAGACTTGCTTGTACCTATGGTGGGATGTGGCATTTCCCAATGGGAGTTGCAGAGCAAGTTCCCCTTCTTGTTAAGTGTACCTCACTTTGTGGAGACCTACCTAGAGCACTGTCATCAACGGCACGTTGCAGGGGAGCAAATTATTTAAGCCTAGATTTCCAGCCTTCAGCATACCTCGGTCTGTCTCTGTGTTTGCAGACCTCAGCCCAGCAAGCTCTGACTGGCACCATCAACTCAAGCATGCAGGCTGTGCATGCAGCTCAGGCCACGCTGGACGACTTCGAGACCTTGCCACCCCTCGGGCAGGATGCTGTGAGTGCCAGGTGGACGTGGTGTGCTGGGGGTGGACCTTGCTGGAGGTTGTTAGGTGGGCTGGGTGAGGCTGGTCACATTCCCAGGAGAAGTGCCAGCAGCTCCTGGAAGATCTGCTGCCTGAAAAGAGATGGCGTCGCCAGGTATGGGTGCTGAAGGAGAAAATGAGACTGCACACACAGAGTCTGATTTCAGGTCTTGCCCCCTGACACTTTTCGGCGTTCCCCTTTTATTCATAATCTCTCATAAACAGCACCTGGAGTTTTTCCTTTAGTTAACTGGAATTCCCAGGATTGTCCCAAACCAGTGCCTTGATGCCACACATTTACACTTGCATCGAGTGGTAGCTGTGTTCAGCCATGAGAGAAAATCACACGCTTATGCAGGCTGGTTAAAGTGGTTTTCCACTTTGAGACATAACTTTCTCTCCCTCAAAGCACTTAGCCAAGGTCAATCCTCCCTTTTGATTCCGATTAACTAAATGCAGGTGCAGAGTGACTGAGCTTGTTCCCACAGTATCCCACCCTGCGGGCAGATATGGAGGGGACATTTGACTGTGTTGCTTGTTCAGAATGGACTGGAGAGTTTTGGGTGGTCACAGGTCTTCCTTGTCTTTTCTTTATATCCTCTTCCCTGTGTTCTTCTGTATGAGCATGTGTGCTGCTACCCACCACCTCTGCCACCATCTCCTGATCTTGTTCTCCCCATTTCAGGCATCCAAAGCTTGGCGCAAAAACAAAATGGATGAGTCTAAGCATGAGATCCACTCCCAAGTGGATGCTATCACTGCTGGCACAGCCTCAGTGGTCAACCTCACTGCAGGTATGTGGAGGGTTGGAGAAGAGGGATGCCCCAGTTCTGGAGAAGGCTCTCTGTTGTTTGGTTGAAGGACAGGGCTCCTGCCCTGCATCATAAACTGGAGGTGCCAGCCTGCCCCAGCTAGAAATAAATCAGCCCCAAAGGCTGCTGATATCCCTGTAGAGCTGGCCATCCTCCACAGCTCACCTGGCTTTTAGACCCCTGCCTGTGCTCTGCCCAGTCCTTCCTTCCGGCCCCTATTTGACCAGCCATGATCTGGACCAGAAGCATGTTGCCCGGTCTGTGCCATAGCTTGAGGCATAGCCATGGCACAGTGCAGCTCCCTTTCCCCAGGCTCTCCTGCCAAATCTCAGCTGATACAGCAACCTTTCAGGCTCAGGAGCCAGAGGGTCTCTCCCCCTGCTCCTGGAAAGAAAAACCACATCAGTGACAGGTGTGTGGATGCTCTTGGAGCATCACTTGAAGTGCATCCCATCTTATCTTGTCTCCTTCCTGGGCAGGGGATCCAGCAGACACGGACTATACCGCCGTGGGCTGCGCTGTCACCACCATCTCTTCCAACCTGACGGAGATGTCCAAGGGCGTGAAGCTGCTGGCTGCGCTGATGGAAGACGAGGGAGGGAATGGGCGGCAGCTTCTGCAGGCAGCCAAGAACCTGGCCAGTGCCGTCTCAGACCTGCTGAAAACAGCACAGCCTGCCAGCGCTGAGGTGGGGGGCAGGAGTGGCTGTGGGGCCAAGGGGAAGGGGGAAGCTGAGTGGAACCATTGAGTGGGGTTTTAGGGTTTGCTCACTGGCCCGGTGTTGATTATGCCTTGTTCCTTGCAGCCTCGCCAGAATCTCCTGCAGGCTGCCGGCCTCGTGGGCCAGACCAGCGGGGAGCTGCTGCAGCAGATCGGGGAGAGCGACACCGACCCCCGGTTCCAGGTGAGTGCACCCAGCAGCAACTGGGGACACCCACTCCCTAAATCCGTCAGCCTTTGCACAGGACCTGGCAGGAGGGCTCTGGGTTGAAGTGTGTCCGGTACCAGCGGTGACTTTGTCGGGGAGGCGACAGGCCATTGCCCATCTCTATCCCTAGTGCCACTGATATAACACCTCTTATCTTGTGGATTCCCGTGTAGATCCCAGAAAGCCGGTGTACTTGGATCCTGCCTGCCTCTGAACCAAAGACGGTAAAACAGGGCTGTAGGCATGGCTTGGTGGTCCCTGCTGTCTCCGACATGAGGGGTGCTCCTCTGGGAACTGTCATCTGAACTCTTTGAAGAAGGGCTCTTGAAAAATTCTGCTTTCCTGGCGATTGGCTCTCAGAAGTCCATACATTCGGGTCACTGCTTGGGCAAGTGCTGCTCTGGGAGTCCTCCCTTGCAGCTCCTGCCTGCTGCTCCCTGCCTGTGGGAGCTGCCTGCCTGCTACCCCCATCGGAGGCCCAGGATAGCCGGAGCCTTATGGGGAGATTTTAGATGAGCTGACTTCCAGCTGGCTGGCTTTCCCATGACTGCTCCTTCCAGCACAAGGGAGGTTAGCACACTGTGCTGGGCAGGAGGATCCAGCCGTAGTATAGTTCAAAACAGACTCCGGAAAGAAGAGGTTTCTGTTCATGGCAGCCACAGAGCCTCGACATGAGCAGAAAGGCCTTGACAAATATCCAAAGGGAACAGAAAAGCTAGCACCAGGGCAGGAAGCCATGCTCGACCAGGCAGCAGTGCCAGGACAAAGCATCCCCAAGGGGCAGATTTAGGACCTGGAAGACAATTTGCAGTTGTACAGCAGTAAGTTCTGCCTCACAGGTGTCAGACCCGAGTGTATCTACTTCCCTCCTTGGGCTCGGATGCAGTGGTTTGGGGACTCTGAAAATGGGTGCATGCTCTCTCCGATCTTTCCTCCTGTCGCAAAAGGTGGCGGATTGTAGCGAAGTAGTCTTGGCTTGCAGGAGGCAAGGGGATGCTGTGACACTTCTGGTTTGGTGGCTGGAGGTTTCCCTGTCAGGGAGTGTGGGGCCACTCGCTGTGAGCGCTCACAGCAGGAGGTTGGCAACAGGCAGAGAGCCCTGCCCTGCCCTACCAGGGTCTTCGCTCCAAGCATTTGGTGTTTAGCACTAATGCTGCCAGTTTTCACTGGCAATGTGCTGCAGGGGCTAATCCTGAGGGCTGCAGCGTCCTGTCATGTCTGATGCCCTGCAGGAAAGCAGTTTGCTGTATTGGTTACTGCTTGTTGTGTGCTAGCAGAGTGGCCTCATGGCTTTCCTGCCACCCTGGGGAGACGAGGCTGGTTGCGTTGTCATGTACCTCTCCTTTAGCCCCAGGAATAACAGCAGAGATGAGCCAACAAGCTAGAATAGAAAATAGCTGGCATGCCTGCAGTACAGGTGATGAGAGCATCTCCTGCTCACCTCTTGCTGGTGGGATGAGCCAGTGGTATGAGCCTGTAGACTGGCAGCTGCCCCCAGTGTGTCTGTGCCATGAATGGCTTGCACCTGCCATTTGACTGTAAGGGTTTGTCATTTTTTTGCTGTGTTCAAATGTTTGCAAATCCCATGCAAATCCAGGCAGTGCCAGCAGTACAATCAAGGAAGGATGGCTGCCTAGGGAGTGGGTGTTGGGATGATGCTGAGCATTGCCCGAGCTGCTGTGGGTAGTGTTTGTGGCAGTGCAGGCTGCCTCTCAGAGCCAGCTGTAGGACACAGAAAAGATGGGGTCAAGGTGTTGCCAGGTATTCGGTGCTGCTGGTGCTGGGACAGAGTGGATGAAAGGCCCCTGAGAGCTCACATTACCCCTCTGAATATTTCACGAGAGCCCTGCAGATGGCTGCGGCCATTCCCACTGCCATGGCTGCCTCGCTGACCCTTTGTGTCCCCTCCCAGGACATGCTTATGCAGCTGGCGAAGGCAGTGGCCAGTGCTGCTGCTACACTAGTGCTCAAAGCCAAGAACGTGGCTCAGAAAACGGAAGACGCAGCGCTGCAGACACAGGTGATCGCTGCAGCCACCCAGTGCGCCCTCTCCACCTCCCAGCTCGTGGCCTGCACCAAGGTAAGCAGCAGGGTTAACCCTTGCCTCAGCGTGGCTGCAAGCTTCACCTGGCGGGGGGGGCAGCTTCATGGTGGGGTCCTAGGTGTGCCAGAATCACATGTCCTAAGGCAGGACTTTGGGAGTGTGGCACAGGGAGTGTGGCTGCCTCTGACTGGGTCCCTGCTACTGTGCCCAAGCAAGGAGTACCCTCTTTGGAGGAGCAGAAGTTTGGGATAGCTGTCCCTGCCCAGCCCCTACAAGGAGCCTACCACACTCACTGCCCAACCTTTCTCCTCCCTTCCAGGTTGTGGCTCCCACAATCAGTTCCCCAGTCTGCCAGGAGCAACTGATTGAGGCTGGCAAGTTGGTGGCCAAGTCAGCTGAGGGCTGCGTGGAGGCCTCCAAGGCAGCCACCAGTGATGACCAGCTCCTGAAGCAGGTGGGGGTGGCAGCCACGGCTGTCACCCAGGCCCTCAATGACCTGCTGCAGCACATCAAGCAGCACGCCTTGGGCGGGCAGCCCATCGGGCGCTACGACCAGGCCACTGACACCATCCTCAACGTCACCGAGAACATATTCAGCTCCATGGGCGATGCAGGTGAGAGCAGCTGATGGCACCCACATTAGAGCATGGTGGATAGTGAAGTAGTGGGGAGCCCTTGGGGCTTGCTAATGGGCCACACTTCCATTCTGTTCCAGGGGAGATGGTGCGTCAGGCTCGTATTCTAGCCCAGGCCACCTCAGACCTTGTCAATGCCATCAAAGCCGACGCTGAGGGAGAGACTGACCTGGAGAATTCACGCAAGCTTCTGAGTGCAGCCAAGATCCTGGCTGATGCCACTGCCAAGATGGTGGAGGCTGCGAAGGTGAGTGCGTGGGGGAGGGTGGATGCTGGCTTTGGCCCCCAGCCCTGTCCAACACTGTTGGCTCAGTGCTGGGGAGGGGACGAGCAGCCCCTGTGTGGGGCAGCAGTTCCCAGAGTAAGGGACCTGTGCGGTGGGGTAGGCTCATCCCAGAGCTGTGGGTGGTAGCAGAGGAGCTGTTCCCTCTCCTGCTGCTGGGCTCTACTGGAGAGGCTTTGGACATCTCCCCAGCACCATAAGTAGCCAGGCTACCTTGTGGGGGACTCTGTGGCATCAGGCCAGAGCATGTGCTGCTTCAGGAGGACGAGGGACTCCGTGGTCCCTGCGAGGTGTGATGGGTTTTCTGCTCTCTCCAGGGAGCTGCAGCCCACCCAGACAGTGAGGAGCAGCAGCAGCGGCTGCGCGAGGCAGCAGAGGGGCTGCGCATGGCAACCAATGCCGCAGCCCAGAATGCCATCAAGAAGAAGCTCGTACACAAGCTGGAGGTGAGATGCTGGGCAAGGGTCTGTGGAGGGCAAACAGGCACAGTCAGCGAGCAAGGCCTGACCAGGAGCCCCCACATCCCTGCATTCTCCAGCAGAATAAAGTCCTTTTCAGGCACAGCATCTGTGCTGCATCATGCAGAGACCTCCCTTCCCTTCCCGTGTGTGCACCGTGTTACTTTGGGGCGCTGGGCATCGAGGGTGCTGGGGGTGCTCCAGTGTCACAGATATAGGCACAGGAGAAGTTGTTTAGGGCAGATGGGCCCTGGTGCGTGGGGGGTGGCTCGAGACAGACTGCCCTGCTGCCAGTGTTAACTCATGCCTCCCTGTGCCAGCATGCAGCCAAGCAGGCCGCCGCCTCCGCCACCCAGACCATCGCTGCCGCGCAGCACGCCTCCTCCTCCAACAAGAACCCTGCTGCCCAGCAGCAGCTGGTGCAGAGCTGCAAGGTAAGGACTGGGCCTGTGCTCCTCCCCATCCCATCTCCCATCAGCCACAGTGGACAGACAGGACCTTGGGGTCCTCACTCAGGCCCCCCAGGAGCTGATCCTTTGATTGCCAGTCCTGGGTTGGATCCATCTTCTTCTGACCATGGTTCTCCGGTGACCGTTTTTCTCTGGCAGGTGGTGGCAGAGCAGATCCCAATGCTGGTTCAGGGTGTGCGTGGAAGCCAGTCCCAGCCAGACAGCCCCAGCGCCCAGCTGGCTCTCATTGCTGCCAGTCAGAACTTCCTGCAGGTACCCACGCTGCCCAGAGCTTCCCATGCTGGCTCTGGCATTACAGCTTTCCTACCATGCTTGGCCCTCCTAAGATACTGGAGGACCTTCTGTATATGTTCAACTGACATGCTGCATGTTCATCCCCTTTTCACTGCTTTTTGTTTTGGCCTGACAGCCTGGTGGGAAGATGGTAGCTGCAGCCAAGGCCACTGTCCCCACCATCACGGACCAAGCCTCTGCGATGCAGCTCAGCCAGTGTGCCAAGAACTTGGCTGCAGCTCTGGCTGAGCTCCGCACAGCAGCCCAGAAGGTGAGAGGCTGGGTCTCCCATCCCACAGCAGGAGAGTGCAGCTGGCTGTGCAGAGCAGGAGAGGACAGTGGGGATAGCCCGGTGGCAGGTCGTGATATCTGCCGCAGCCAGGTGGGCTCAGTGGTCACCTTCTCACCTTCCCTTCTGCCCCATCACAGGCTCAGGAGGCGTGCGGACCCCTGGAGATAGACTCTGCACTGGGTCTGGTGCAGAGCCTGGAGAGGGACTTGCAGGAAGCCAAGGCAGCTGCCCGCGATGGCAAGCTCAAGCCTCTGCCAGGAGAGACGGTGAGGGCACAGGAAAGGGTGGCTCAGGGTGATGCAGGGTGGACTCTGAGGCAGCTCACCAACATGTCCCAACTCATCCTCCTGCAGATGGAGAAGTGTGCCCAGGACCTGGGGAACAGCACCAAAGCCGTCAGCTCCGCCATCGCTCACCTCCTGGGAGAGGTGGCCCAGGGCAATGAGAACTACACAGGTACTGGCCTCAGCAGCAGGGCTGGAAGAGGGGACACTGAGCTGACGGGCACTGACCTCTCCATCCCCACAGGAATCGCTGCCCGGGAAGTGGCCCAGGCCCTGCGCTCGCTCAGCCAGGCTGCCCGTGGTGTGGCGGCCAACACCTCCAACCCGCAGGCACAGAATGCCATGCTGGAGTGTGCCAGCGACGTCATGGATAAAGCCAACAACCTCATCGAGGAGGCGCGAAAGGCAGTGGCCAAGCCTGGTGACCCAGAGAGCCAGCAGCGCCTGGCCCAGGTGGGGAGAGTGGGTACCCCAGTGTGCCCTGTCAGGCTGTGGAAAGGATGTGAGGCTGGCTGGGAGATGGTGACCACTCTTTACTTCTCTGCAGGTGGCCAAGGCAGTGTCACAGGCCCTGAACCGCTGCGTTAACTGCCTGCCAGGGCAGCGTGATGTGGATGCTGCCATCCGCATGGTGGGAGAGGCCAGCAAGAGGCTGCTCGCGGATTCGGTGAGCCAAAGGGGGAAGTCTTGTGATGCAAGGCAGTCCAACTGCATCAGATTCCTCTAAGCATATCCCCAAGCATGTGCCATATTTTCAGCCTCCACCTCCATTCACCTTGCTGCCCCTCCTAACCGTTTACCTCCTTCCAGTTTCCTCCCAGCACCAAGAGCTTCCAGGAGGCACAGAGCCAGCTGAACCAGGCAGCTGCAGGGCTCAACCAGTCTGCCAACGAGCTGGTGCAGGCATCACGTGGCACCCCTCAAGACCTGGCCAAGTCCTCTGGCAAATTTGGGCAGGACTTCAATGAGTTCCTGCAGGCAGGAGTGGAGATGGCCGGCCAGTCCCCGGTGAGAGTAAATGCCTGTTGGGGTGTCCTGGGTATAGTGAGAGGTTTGGGATGCCTGAGGAGGTGGCTGACCACAGGTAGGGTGGCCAGGCAGTGGTGGTTAGTGTGGCTGTGGCCAATGCAGTTGGTGGGATGGGGTCTGGAGCTGTACAAAACCACAGCAGCAGGGAGAAGGTGGCTTGAGTTGGTTCTGTGAGAATTGCTGTCAGTGAAGAAGTTGGGTGAAAGGAACTGGCTCAGCTTGAAAATCACCAGAGAAGATCCAGGGTGGGTATGGACTTTGGAAACCTGCTGCAGATAACACTTCCTGGCTCCTTGCAGAATAAGGAAGACCAGGCACAGGTGGTGTCGAACTTGAAGAGCATCTCCATGTCCTCCAGCAAGCTGCTGCTGGCTGCAAAGGCTCTCTCTGCTGACCCTGCAGCCCCCAACCTCAAGAATCAGCTGGCAGCAGCGGCACGGTAGGAGGAACTGCTCCCTGAGAGCTGCTGGTCATAGCAGTGAGCCTAGGTGGTGAGGCAGGCGTTGATCCATGTGTCTTTTTCTCATGTCCCTGGCAGGGCTGTGACTGACAGCATTAACCAGCTGATCACCATGTGCACCCAGCAGGCCCCAGGCCAGAAGGAGTGTGACAATGCCCTGCGGGAGCTGGAGGTGAGAAGCTGCGTCTTGACGGGACAGTGGAGAGGCTGAGATGGTGGGGAGGGAGGAGCTCTGCAAGGGGCAGGAGGGAGCAAAGAGGAGTGCAAGTGAAGGATGCAGAACCTTCCTCTGGATGTGACACCCTTATCCCTGCAGACGGTGAAGGAGCTGTTGGAGAACCCCACCCAGACTGTCAATGACATGTCCTACTTCAACTGCCTCGACAGCGTCATGGAGAACTCCAAGGTGAGCCCTGATGTAGGAATGGAAGTTTGAGGAAAGACAAGAGGATTTGGGAAGGATGTGGGCGCAAAGGGAAGGTGGTTCCTCCTCCACTGACAAAAGCACAGTGAGCTCTGATCCTGGGAGCACCGTGGTAGCAGCGGATGGTGTCCGTAACCAGTGTGTGGTGTGTCCTGCAGGTGCTGGGTGAGTCCATGGCTGGCATCTCCCAGAATGCCAAGAACAGCAAACTGCCTGAGTTTGGGGATTCCATCAGTGCCGCCTCCAAAGCTCTTTGTGGGCTGACAGAGGCAGCTGCCCAGGTAAGACACACTCAGTCCTGAGCATTACCCCAGGTGCACAGTTGCCATATGCACCCCACCCCTGCCCTTACAAGCCTGTCCCCATGGGACAGTGCTGCCAGGCTCCTCTGCAGCGTATGCCTGCTCTGAGCTCCCGTGCTCTGTGCAGGCTCTCTCTTACCGCCTCTGTCATGCTCTTAGGCTGCCTACCTTGTGGGAGTGTCAGACCCCAATAGCCAGGCTGGACAGCAGGGCTTGGTAGACCCCACTCAGTTTGCCAGAGCTAACCAAGCCATCCAAATGGCCTGCCAGAACCTGGTGGACCCTGCCTGCACCCAGTCCCAGGTGAGTGTGGGGTGGGGCACAATTACAGGCATTTTCTTGCACTAAAAGAAATTGTATGTCTAGTTGGAAGAGCTGCATCCCAAGAGTTAGCCAAGATGGTGGTTGGTGTCTCATCAGGCCCCATCAACTGCACTAGGAACCAGCTGGCAACTTCAGTGCAGTGGTGACAGTCCAGATGCAGGGCTCTGTGGGCGTGCAGGACCTTGGTGATCCTTCTTGAGTCTCAGGAGAGACTCCTGTCATCATTAGTGCCCCATATAGGGTGGGCGGGAACAAAGAACTGTGGGGGTAGGGGGTCATGGTGGATTCTGCCTTACTCTGCTTTCCCCTGCAGGTGCTGTCAGCAGCCACCATCGTAGCAAAACACACCTCAGCCCTGTGCAACACGTGCCGCCTGGCCTCCTCCCGCACCGCCAACCCCGTGGCCAAGCGCCAGTTTGTCCAGTCGGCCAAGGAGGTGGCCAACAGCACAGCTAACCTGGTGAAAACCATCAAGGTGCGGTTTCCCTTCTGAGGCACTATGGTGGGGATGGGAGTTAGGGCGCAGTGGGGGTTGGATAACTGCTCTCGTCTCTCCACACCAGGCCCTGGATGGCGAGTTCAATGAGGAGAACCGGGAGCGGTGCCGTGCTGCCACCGCCCCTCTCATAGAGGCTGTGGATAACCTGACAGCCTTCGCCTCCAACCCGGAGTTCGCCACCGTTCCTGCCCAGATCAGCCCAGAGGTGGGATACTGCAGGGGAAGGGAGGATATGGCCTGCCTGTGACGGGCTGCTGTAGGGTAGAGAGGAGTTGTGCCTTCCCCGAACTTGGGATGGAGTCCCAGTGTGGGGCTGGTGCACTGAGGGGTTGCAATTGGGAAGGTTTTCAGCAAGCCTTGGCCTTCAAGGAGCTGGTCCAGGGTAAGAGTCACGGGAGACTTCCTATGCATGGTCCCTTACCTCACCATCCCGTTGTCTCCCTGTGCAGGGGCGCAGAGCCATGGAGCCCATTGTGTCTTCAGCCAAGACCATGCTAGAGAGCTCCGCTGGCCTCATCCAGACTGCCCGTTCTCTGGCTGTCAATCCCAAGGACCCACCGCAGTGGTCAGTGCTGGCTGGACACTCACGCACTGTCTCAGACTCCATCAAGAAGCTGATCACCAACATGAGGTGAGCAGAGTCCTGAGTGAGCATTCCTGAGGATGTTTTGGCTCATCATCTCCTTGGCCACTGCTGCTGAGGGGAGGCCAAGGGATGGGATTTTGTCCTGCCTGGGAGCTGCTCCTCCAATTCTCACACAGGTTGATGGGAACACATGCTGCTGTACCCAGGCTCTTATCACAGTGGGTTGCCCCAAAGCCCAGGAGAGGGGTCCTGCCCCTCAGCAGCACCAGCTGAGGCTTGGGGCAAAGGTATGGCATAGCACCTGCCAGCACTTGCCTGATCCATCTGTCACACAGGGACAAAGCTCCAGGACAGCGCGAGTGTGACGAGGCCATTGAGGTCCTGAACAGATGCATGCGGGAGGTGGACCAGGCCTCCCTTGCTGCCATCAGCCAGCAGCTGGCCCCCCGAGAAGATATCTCCCAGGAGGTGGGTCAGGGACATGCTGTAGCAAACCTAATGCGGTGGGCGTCCTTTCCCCACCTCTCAGCAGCATGCAGACCGCAGCCCTGCTGCAGCCTCACACAACACCCTCTCTTTGCACAGGCTTTGCACAACCAGATGATCACAGCTGTCCAGGAGATCAGCAACCTGATCGAGCCTGTGGCCGGTGCAGCGCGAGCCGAGGCATCGCAGCTGGGGCACAAGGTAACCGGGGTGTGGAGGCTGACAAGGCACTTGGTGCATGGGGAGGGGAGGTACGAGGCAGCTGGGGCTTGAAACTGCTGTTGCTAAAGCTGCTCTTCTCTATAGGTGTCTCAGATGGCTCAATATTTTGAGCCTCTCATTATGGCAGCCATTGGCGCTGCCTCCAAAACGCCCAACCACCAGCAGCAGATGAACCTCCTGGACCAGACCAAAACACTGGCTGAATCTGCCCTGCAGATGCTGTACACAGCCAAGGAGGCTGGTGGGAACCCCAAGGTGAGCATGGGCCTGTGAGGGACATGTGTCAGTGGTGCAGGATCCCTTTGGGGTGCATGGTGCACATGCATGTACCACACGTGAAAACCCCAGAGTGAGTGTGCAGCATCCCTGTTGGGAGGGGAGCCTTACCTTACCTCACTCTGGCTCATCCTTGCAGCAAGCTGCTCACACCCAGGAGGCTCTGGAAGAGGCTGTGCAGATGATGAAGGAAGCAGTGGAGGACCTGACCACCACCCTGAATGAGGCAGCCAGTGCTGCAGGTGTTGTAGGAGGCATGGTGGACTCCATTACCCAAGCCATCAACCAGGTGAGGGGAGCATAGAGAGGACCTGGCCAAGGCTGGGGTGGGGGAGAGAGGAAGAGTAAGGGTCAAACCTTACAAGGCAAAGACCTTGTGAGCCAGAGCTGGAGTCAGAGTCTCCTGATGGTCTCTTGCAGCTGGACGAGGGGCCCATGGGTGAGCCAGAGGGCACCTTTGTGGACTACCAGACCACAATGGTGAAGACGGCCAAGGCCATCGCTGTGACTGTGCAGGAGATGGTGGGTGCAAACAAGCCTGTCACTGCAGAATGCACTGCCTGCCACCCAGACAGGCAACCACCCTCCTTACCTTGTCCAACTCTTGCTCTGCTTCCATCAACAGGTCACCAAATCCACCACCAACCCAGATGAGCTGGGCACACTGGCCAATCAACTCACCAATGACTATGGGCAGCTGGCACAAGAGGCCAAGCCGGCTGCTCTCACTGCCGAGAATGAGGAGGTGCGAGCATGGGGGGTCGCTGGAATGTGGTGTGAGGCAGAGCAGGAGCTGCTGGGGTGTGAGAACAGAGGACAGAGACACTTGAACCTCCCATCGGAGCTGGGGGCGGCAGCATTCACACCTCCCCTGAAACATAGTGTGGAAACATGGAGCAAAGCCGTGTTTCCGTTTTCTGACTCCTGAGTGGGAGGATTGGGAAAGAGGAGCTGGGTGGCTGGTGGTTCCCAGCGGGTATCACAGATGCAGGGATAAGTTCCCTGCTGACTCTGTCATGCACACGTTCCTCCCAGATTGGCTCCCACATCAAGCGCCGGGTGCAGGAGCTGGGCCACGGCTGTGCCGCCCTGGTCACCAAGGCTGGAGCCCTGCAGTGCAGCCCCAGTGACGCCTACACCAAGAAGGAGCTGATAGAGAGTGCACGCAAGGTTTCCGAGAAGGTAGGTGGCCCAGAGGGAGGGGTGGCAGCGTGGTGAGTTGGGAGGGATGCTAGATTGAGCCCTGTGGCCTTGGAGCCACCATGCTAGGTTCTCCCATGGTCCTGTTGGGTTCTGCTGGCTCTCAGCCGTGCTTGCCCTGCCCAGCTGATGGGGTGAAGGATGGATCCCCCTCTGCAGGCACCATAAAAGCAGCTGGTGCTTGTGATGGGTGAGGTGTCCAGGTGCTGCTGACGTGCTGATGGCAGCCTGCCAGGAGAGTCTGATCTACACACTGGTGACAGCCCAGGGCTCTCCAAATCAGTGTTGGACAAAGCGTTTGTTGTGTCTCCAGCCAAGCTTGCAGCTTGTGCATTGTGTCCAGCAGTCAATCTAAAGAGCACTCTTCTGAATAACAGACGAAAACGTAGCTTAAAAGCTCTAGTTGATAGAGTAGCAGTGCTTGTAAGCAAAATCACAAAAGCAAAACAAACACTTGTCTATCATGCCTGGCACATGCCTGCATGCTCAGGGCATCCTGCAGGTCCTTCCTCTCCACGACTGCTTTCCATTAGGAAGCTTGTTCTCCTGTGAGTGCTTGCCCAAGTACAGAAAATGAGTTAATCAGCTAAAGAAGAAACAAGTTGTGTTGTTCTGATGCCTGTTATGCAAATTTTACTCATTTGAAAGCTACCAGCGTCCAGTATCTCCTGGACCAGCAAACACGATAGGTGCAAGGTAAAGATAAATAACTGGAAGCTAAGAAGGGGTGCCCAGATGAAACATTCCCAGTTCCTCTCCTTGGTATGGAGTGACTCCGTCCTGGGAGGTGTTGAAGGTGTGTGTGGTGAGGGTTCCCTGAACCTGCTCTGCTCCCCCAGTCACTCTACTCGTACCCCACAGGTTTCTCACGTGCTGGCAGCTCTTCAGGCTGGGAACCGTGGGACACAAGCCTGCATCACAGCAGCCAGTGCTGTCTCTGGCATCATTGCTGACCTTGACACCACCATCATGTTTGCTACAGCAGGAACCCTCAACCGGGAGAACTCGGAGACCTTCGCTGACCACAGGTACGTGAGCGCCTTGTTCAGCCTCTGCTCAGCCAGAGACCTCCCATCAGGCTCTGTTCTGTGATCTCCTGTATTTCTGAGTTGTGGACCAGCCACAAGGAGAGCTCCAAGCTCAGGTCATGCTGGCTCTGTTTCCCCTCCAGTTTGTACATACAAAATGCAAGATCCACAGTCTCTCTGTCCCCAAGGACCATGTGTGCAGTTGTTCTCCCTGACTCTCTTCTTCACCCCAGGGAGGGCATCTTGAAGACAGCCAAGGCGCTTGTGGAGGACACCAAGGTGTTGGTGCAGAATGCCACAGCCAGCCAGGAGAAGCTAGCCCAGGCTGCCCAGTCCTCTGTGACCACCATCACCCGCCTGGCAGAGGTGGTGAAGCTGGGTGCTGCCAGCCTGGGATCTGAAGACCCAGAAACTCAGGTAAGGAGGGGGTGTGTGGGCTGAGTTCCAGCTTGCTTGGAGGTGTTGAGGGTTGCAGGTGTCATGTGGTGCTCTGGGTTGGATCCCGTGTGTTGTGGAGAGGATGGGTTGGACTTTGACTGGTGCTGGCTGAGCTGGACTCCCTCTGTGCCCTGTGGTGCCTAAATCTCTCACTGCTGAGCCACCTGAGTGTGACCGTAGCTAAGCCATTCCCCTGGTCTTGCTCTCCCCAGGTGGTCTTGATCAATGCTGTGAAGGATGTGGCCAAGGCACTTGGAGACCTGATTGGTGCCACCAAGGCAGCTGCTGGCAAAGCTGGGGATGACCCTGCTGTCTACCAGCTGAAGAACTCTGCCAAGGTCTGTGCTGGGCGTGATTGGAGGGAGGGGAAGAAGCAGGGGGGCTGGAGGAAAAGCAGAAGAGTTTTCTGCCTGTTTGGGGGCAGAAGCACAACTTGGGGGCAGTCAGGACAAAAGAGGAGGAAGGGGCACATAAAAGGTGGGATACAACATGCAGAGCAGACATTGGTGGGAAAACAAGATGAGACAATGTGACTGGAGTATGGAGACAGAGCCATTTTGGACCAAACCACGAGAAAAGGACAGGTAGTGGCAGCAGGCCAGAGCTTGTGTGAGTGTTCACCCGGTTCTCCTTTTTTCTTCCACAGGTTATGGTGACAAACGTCACTTCCTTGCTGAAAACAGTGAAGGCTGTTGAGGATGAGGCCACGAAGGGGACACGGGCGCTGGAGGCCACGATAGAGCACATACGCCAGGAGCTGGCCGTGAGTAACAGCCAGAGCTGGCCGTGAGTAACAGCCAGAGCTGGCCGTGAGTAACAGCCAGAGGTGGCCGTGAGTAACAGCCAGAGGTGGCTGTAACAGCCAGAGGTGGCCGTGAGTAACAGCCAGAGGTGGCCGTGAGTAACAGCCAGAGGTGGCCGTGAGTAACAGCCAGAGGTGGCTGTGAGTAACAGCCGCGGCACTGTGGCTGCCACCCCACTCTGCTGCTGCCCTGTGCCTCACTGCCACCTCTCCCCTCGCAGGTGTTCTCCTCCCCTGTGCCTCCTGCCAAGGTCTCCACCCCAGAGGACTTCATCCGCATGACAAAAGGCATCACGATGGCCACAGCCAAAGCGGTGGCCGCTGGCAACTCCTGTCGGCAGGAGGATGTCATTGCCACGGCTAACCTGAGCCGTCGCGCCATCGCGGACATGCTGCGCGCCTGCAAGGTGGGGCAGGCAGGGGATGTGGGTCTAGCGCAAGTTTGTGGGTGGCTGTGGGTGCCAGCAGGGGTGGTGCTGGATGTGTCCCTGTCTCCGGGTTTCAGGAAGCAGCCTACCACCCGGAGGTGAGTGGGGACGTGCGGCAGCGGGCGCTGCGCTTTGGCAAGGAGTGTGCCGACGGTTACCTGGAGCTGCTGGAGCACGTGCTGGTGGTGAGTGTCCCCATCCCAGTTCCCAGGGTGGGCAGAGGCTGACCAGGTATTCCCCAGATCCCCAAGGTTCTCTGGGCTCTTCACCCCCTCCCCCTGACATCTTTGCACAGCCCCCTTCACTGCCTGTGCTGGCACAGCATGTGGCTGAGCCCCTGCCATGGAAGCAGATGTCAGAGAGCTCAACAGGCTCTGAAGAAAGGTATTTGTGTAACAACAGATGGAGATTAACTGGCCATAAACAGATGGAGGCTGGAAATTCAACAACACGGTAGCAAAATCCTGTAAAAGTGCAGCTTCCAGTAAAAGTGGTGGGAGTAAAAGATTTCAGGCAGTGAGAAAATAAAGCTTATTAAGGTCACAGCAGTGTGGGAGACGGGCACGTGTGGGAGATGGGCGGGCACGTGTGGGAGATGGGCAGGCACGTGTGGGACACAGGCAGTGCCTGCAGTGGCAGCTATTATGACTGCAAGCACCCACTGCACTGTTGATCCAGTCTTCCTCTGACTGAGTCCTCCCAAGGACTTCAGCTGCAGCATTAGTTTACAAGAAGCAAATTAAGACTAGCAGAAAAGAAAGGTAGAAAAGATCCAGTGAGATCCTTCCAGCAGTTTGCATTCTTGGCAAGATCACAGAAGTGGAGTTGGGCACTGTGGGGATGCACATACCCAGCCCATGGAGCTGTCAGATCCCTCCCTTTGTCCAGGGTCAGGACAAAGATAGAGGGCAAGTCAGCTCTGTGTCAAGGTTTCACTAAGCTGGTTAGTGAGAGTCCAGGATCACTAGATGCAAGGTGGTGGAGCCCAGACTCTGGTTTCCTGCAGGGAAAGCCCCTTTAGGCAGAGGATAACCAGCACTGGCAGCAGAAGGAGGAGGTGGGCAGGAATCAATGGCTAGAAATGGAAGCTGAAGCAGAGGAGAAGTCAAAGGGTGGTTTTATTCAAGGGAGGTAACCACTGGGGTACAGTTCCAAGGGGGGCAGTGCGTTTTCCGTCCCCTGCATCTAGATCAAATATCTATCTGGAAGATGCTTCAGGCACATGTGAATCATGGCAGCCAAGGCTGGAGTGCTGAGCAGAAATTCTCTGGCTGACCTGTTGTTAACAGATGATTAGGCTAATGACTTAGCGTGGCAGTGCCTAAGGTCAGTCTACTTGCAGGAGCACGCCATTTCCCTGTATTTTGGGTGTTACCGTCCTGCTACTATGCAATGTTTTGAGTATCATACATTGGTACATCTCTTAAAATGGTCACTGGAGGTGCATCTTAGTCAGCTCATAGCCTCCGGGGTGCCTTCAGCTCCAGACAGAGACCATTTAGCAGTTTTAAACACGTTGTCAGAGCAGACAGCAGACTTAATAATCTGGTGTTTAGGCTGGATGTGCTTATGAGGGCAAAGTAGCCGTCACCATGTGTCATCATCTCAGGTACTCCAAGCCACATGCAGCTGTGAAGACTGCTGGAAGGGCTCCATGCAAGTCCAGGATAAAGCCATGACTCCCCCAGCCTCCAGAGCACTCTGGTCTGTGAAGGCAGGAATGGAGCTCATGGGCCCTGTTTATCAGAGGGCAGCAGGTTCCTGGAAAGCCGCAAGCAGGAAGGATCTAGGGGAGTGGGAGGGGAAATGGCAGATGGGGTGCTGCCTCATTCCCCAGCAGCAGCAAGTTCATTGCTGTACACTGTGTCCCCAAGGGAACCAGTATCTTCTGTGGAGCATGAACAAGCGTGGTTAAGGTTCAAGAATGAGGGTTATTTGGCTCAGGCTGGGAAATGTGGCTCCCGGCAGAGGAGTGGGAAAGCCTGCATGTTTCACTGGGGAGGGGAAGGAATTTGAACCTCCATGGGGACTTGGTATTTGGTAACAATAGGTCTCTCCCTCGGAAAGCAGAGAGATCCAGTGGCTGAAAACTGCAGTGAAGCAACTCAGAGTGGGGAGAAATGAGGTGTAAAGGGGGTGAGGAGGAGAGCTCTGAGTGTATTTGGCTCCTCCGGCCATGAGAGCCTCATCCAGGTGCCTGGTCTTGCCCTGCCCTGTAAGGCTGAAGTATGAGCTGACGATGGCAGCACAGCTCCCCACCCAGAATCTCTGATCCTTCGTTGGCATCTCTCCTTTTGGCTGCCCTTCATCCCTCACCGAAAAACACCCACCTTCCCCTGCCCTCCCCGTGCCCCAGCCCCAAGCGCCCGCGTGTCCTGGCTGGGCTGTTCACTGCTTTCTTTTCTCTCTTCTCCCTCCCTCCCTGTCAGCCGGTGAGTAAGGCAACGTTGGGGTGCCTGCTGGTCTCTAACCTCAGCATGAGCCTTGCTCACGGCTTGTCTGTGTGCCCAGCCCAGTGCTGGGGTGGCACTTGGTGTGTGTCCACAGGGACCCCGTGTCCATGTGTCTGTGTGTGTGTACTCACACCTGCTCTAGCTGGTGGGCAGCTGCTGCCTGTGGGGTGCGAGTTGGGCCAGCAGTGAGCTCTGCTTGTTCGTACAGACCCCATGTGTGTGCACACATGTGCTGTGGTGTGTGCATGTGTCCCCCTGAGCTGGGTGAAGGACCCTTAAGGCACTGCCTGCCACCTTGTCCCAGTGGGGCCAGTCTTCCCAGGCTGGGACGTGGCTCCAGGGTATCCCCCTTTGCCCAGCTTGTGTTTGCAGACAAATCTCCAAAATGGCGGGGTGGGGGGAAATGCTTCTGGAGCTTGAAATGATTTGCAGGAGAGAAATATTGGAGTGGGTAACTGCTGAATGCAGGAAGGCTTGTGCTGAGGGTCTTGTGTCTGCGAGATGTCCCAAAAGCTGTGGATGTGGGAAGGCCATGGGGAAGCTCATCCCGTCGTGGGGCAGGAAGATAATAGCCAGGGTCGCTCGACAAAGCATCTCAGACAGTGCCTGATGTGTACAGATGTGGGAGGGTGATGGGGGATCCCACCCTCCTGCTCTGAGGAGCACACCCCAAACAGCCCTAGGAAGTCCCCGTTTTCCAGGTGCTTACATCTGCTCCTTCCCCGCAGATCCTGCAGAAGCCGACTCACGAGCTGAAGCAGCAGCTGGCAGGCTACTCCAAGCGCGTGGCTAGCTCTGTCACCGAGCTCATCCAGGCGGCCGAGGCCATGAAAGGTAAGGAAAGATCCTGCTCAAAGGGGCAGGATCGAGGGCTGGGATTAGGGTGGAGGGCTCAGCAGCTGATGGAGGAGGTAGGGCGAGTCAGAAATGAGGCTGCACACAGGTGTAACCTGCCTCGCTTCCCGGTGTTCCTAGGGACGGAGTGGGTTGACCCAGAAGACCCCACTGTCATTGCTGAGAACGAGTTGCTGGGGGCAGCAGCCGCCATTGAGGCTGCAGCCAAGAAGCTGGAGCAGCTGAAGCCAAGAGCCAAGCCCAAGGTAACAGTGCTGAGCCTTGTCTGACCCTGCTCAGCTTGAGGTGGGCTGGGGCTCTCCTGCCTGTGCTTTAGCCAGGTTTGAAGTCCCATCTGACGGCTGGCCCCTCTCTCAGTACTCCCACTGCCTCCCACATCCCCAGCTGGACCTTCCTCAGGCAGCCCACGCCCTGCTGCACCCCACAGGCCTTAATCCAGCTTTGTATGTGCCCACTCAGCCCCCTGCAGCCATCATCCTGCTCTGCTCCGTCTGTCCCAGCACCCCTGCCTAGGATTCTCACTCTGCTTTTGCCTACAGCAAGCAGACGAGAGCCTGAACTTCGAGGAACAGATCCTGGAAGCTGCCAAATCCATTGCTGCAGCCACAAGCGCCCTGGTGAAGGCAGCCTCAGCAGCCCAGCGGGAATTAGTGGCCCAAGGAAAAGTAAGGCCATAAGAGGGGAAGAAATAAGAAAATGTAGGGCTGTGGTGGGTTCTCTCTTCTCCAGGGGCTGCCTGTAACCCTCATGCCCCATGACAAGAGGTGCCCAGGGTGCTAAGCCTCAATCCTCTCCTTCCTTACAGGTGGGCGCCATCCCAGCCAATGCAGTGGATGATGGACAGTGGTCCCAGGGTCTCATTTCAGCTGTGAGTATCAAGGTCACACTCAGGAATAGAGGGGGACCTTTCTCTTGGCTCCTGCTGCAAAGACGAGGATGCTCTGCCCTTGTGCTTTTCCTCTGCAGAAGAAGCAGCCATGCTTCTTGCTCCCTCTCCCCCGTGCTGAGACATGGCATGGATGCTGGTTCTTGCCATCCCATGCCACACAACCTCCTTGGGGCCGATTAGGGCTCCTGTACCCCCCCTGACAGCCTCTCTCCCCACAGGCACGCATGGTGGCTGCTGCCACCAACAACCTGTGTGAGGCTGCCAACGCAGCGGTGCAGGGCCATGCCAGCGAGGAGAAGCTCATCTCGTCCGCCAAGCAGGTGGCTGCCTCCACAGCCCAGCTCCTGGTGGCCTGCAAGGTGAAGGCTGACCATGACTCAGAGGCCATGAAGCGGCTCCAGGTGAGTCCCAGGGCTGCCCCTCCAGCCCCACCTGCCTCCTCCCAGTTGCTTGAGGGATGGATGTGAGTGGACTGTGGGTACTCTCCAGGACTCGTGCTCCCTGCCTGTGTGCCATCAGCAGGGAGTTCATAGGCTCCAGGTTGCTTGGACTTGACTGCTGGCTGCATACTAGGTGTGTGAGTGGTGCTGGGCTGCTCGGCCTGGCAGCATTCAGGGATGATGAACTGGCACAGGAATGCCTGAAGTGGGTGCACTGCATCACTGGCATTCGAGAGGTTAATGTTTGGGGGGCATGTTTTGTAGCACCCTTAATTGTCAGAGGCCATGGCACAAAAGAGGTTAATGCCCATCCATTTCGGGGTTAACATGGGGTCTCAGCACCTCTGGGGCCAAGTGCTGGGGAGAGTCAACAGGGCTGCCTACCAGTCCCTGCCCCACTGCTCGGACAAGAGCCAGAGCCTGGCTGGGAGCAGCAGAGCCTGAAATGGTCATGAGCGGGTGGCAAGGCAACGAGCCATGTAAAGGAATCCCTGCCTGCAGCTCCTAGCACTCTTGGCTGCCTGTCCTGACTGCTGGCCCAGCCTGGGGCAGGGGTTCCTTCACACCCCCGGGCAGCAGTCATACCCTGGGGCTGTGATTTATGCTGACACTCCCCACTTCCCTGCTGCAGGCCGCTGGCAATGCTGTCAAGAGAGCGTCGGACAATCTGGTGAAGGCAGCTCAGAAGGCAGCTGCCTTCCAGGACCACGATGAAACGGTGGTGGTGAAGGAGAAGATGGTCGGGGGAATTGCACAGGTGAGGAACAGGGCTGCTCCAGTGGGGCAGGAGCAGCTCTGGGTGCCACCACAAGCTGTGTGTGCCTGTCTCAGGAGTGTGTCCTACCATGGGTCATGTCTCCAGAGAGCCTCACAAAGATGCTGTGGATGTACCCATCCCGCCCAGCACCCAAACAGTATGACTTCACCTTGTCCTGCCACGAATAGCAGTGGGGGATGGTGCACACTCCTTGGAGTGTAATGCCCTGGGTTCTCCTTGTGCAGCACTGACACTATCCCAGTGTCTGTTGACACACATGTGAAAGACAGAGCATTGAGTAAGGGATGAGACCTGCCTGGTATTGGGTGCCACAGGTCCCAGTGCTGCCTCTGTGCAGCTGAGATCCGCTACAGGGCACATGGGGCTGAGCCCTGGAAGCCGTGCTTTTCTGTTTATCTCTGGAGTACCATGCTCCCACCCCAGGGGCAACAGCCCTCATGCCCCAGGAGGCTGTGGCTGTGACGGGAGGGAAGTAGCAGCCAGAGAACCTGGCTCAGGGGTTGGCATGGCTGGAGCAGAAGCTCCAACCATCCCTGTGGGAGGGCAGCTGTGACCCCAGGGCTCTCTCCCGTCAGATCATCGCTGCCCAGGAGGAGATGCTGCGCAAGGAGCGGGAGCTGGAGGAAGCGCGGAAGAAGCTGGCGATGATCCGGCAGCAGCAGTACAAGTTCCTGCCCTCGGAGCTGCGGGACGAGGAGCAGAACTGAGCCGCACGCCCTCCTGCCCACTGCACAGACTGCTGCCCGCCCGCCTGCCCGCTCCTATTTAAGACGACCCGCCTCAAGCGGAGGGCTGCCTGGGCTAGACCAGAGCTCTGCCCACACCCACAGTGATGGGACTAACCCAGCTGCCCCTCCAAGCTGGCGCCGCACCAGCAACTCCGCTTCGCTGCCCAGCCCACCTTCCTATGCACACCCAAGGCACAATCAGAGCGCTCGGAGGGACTCGGTTGGGGTGGGAGCCGGGGCTGCACTGGCTCAGGGCTCACCTGCCAGCCCCGGGGTTTGGGCCCACAGAGCTCTCCACTGCAAGGGGATATTTACTTGTGCCTTCCTCATTCCCATTCGTGCCCCTTTCCTCTCTCTCCTCCGCGCGGGACGGGGAGCGGCAGGGGGCTGGCCCTCTCCTGTGCGATGGCGTGCAGGGAGCAGCATGGTCCCTCGCTGAGCTCTCATGCGGAGCTGCCTTTCACCTCCAATGCCTTACTGTTGGCTGAACCTTCCTCTTCAGTTTCCCTGGGAGGCACGGAGGCTCCCCCATGAGCATCCTCTTCAGCCCGGGCCCCTCTGGGGAGCAGCAGGGCTGGAAGCCACAGTGCCTCTGCTCAGGATGGGGGGTGATGCGATGAGTTCACCCCCAGAGCTGTTCTCTGCCTTCCCGCGGAGCTTCTCCCCGCCCGCGGCCCCAGCCAGCTCTGCCTTCCTTCTTCCCAAGTGCCTGCATTGTTTTCCAAGATCTACAGTATTTTTGTAACTTTTCCATTTCTCTAGTATTGAGCCTGCAGCTTTCAAAGTTCATATATTTCCCTGCCAGCTTGTGCCCTGCCCACTAACACCAGCTCTCGCCGGGGTCCTGTAGCCCAGTATCCCACCCCTCCTCGGCTCCGGGACCCCCGTCCCTTCCCCTTTGCACTTGCTGAGGCTTCTCTCACTATTTTGATACTTTAAGCATCCCATATTAAACACTGAAGGAAACCAGCTCCCCCCGAGCCTCCGGGGTGGGGTGGGGGATGCCTCCTTGGAAAGATGCATTCATCAATAAAATCTGGTTTTCCTGCACTATTGCCAGCTGGGTATGAACGAGACCCCCCAGGAGACGGGAAGAGCAGGGGGGCCATGGGCGCTTGCCCTCATAGCAAAGGCAGGGGGGAGTGTACCACGGGTGGTTATACAGCATGGAAAATATTTAAGGCACGTCCAGCCCCAGGCACCCGGCAGGCTGGACCCCCGCTGCCAGCCATGTGCCGGCCTCGCAGGTGCTGCCGGGGGGCCACCGCCACAGGAGGGGGCCCTGGGGATTTTGTTTCTGGGGGATTTGGGCTTCAGGGAAGGCAGGGGGGTGGGGGAAGTATGTGTGAGTGGAGCTGGGCTTCTGGCCCCATTCCTGCTGCAAGCTGAGTATACCCCTGGGTAGGGTGCTACAGGGGTGCAGGTGGGGGACTCCCAGTCACTAGTGGCCCAGTCTTTGGGCCTCCACTGGCAAGGCAGAAGTCTTTGGGCCTCCACTGGCAAGGCAGCAGTCTTTGGCATGGTGTGGATCTGGGAATGTGGCTGGAGCCCTCCCGGCTGCCGGCGCTGAGCTCACGCCCCGAAATAGCCCCCCGGGGCCAACCTGTGCGGGCAGCAGCTGCCCCAGCGTGTCCCCACCTGTTCCCACCCCATCACTCAGCAGAGATTTGGGGGGCCTGTGTGGCGGCGGGGCAGGCAGAGATGCTGTGGGGTGCAGGGGGGACGTGGGCAGGGTGGCACATGTCCCCTGCCTCTGGGACCTGTCCTGGCAGTGTGAGCCACAGGCATCATCAGTGGCAAGGGCAGCATCCTGCAGTATCTCAGCCAGTGACCCCTGTCTCCTGGGCACGTCCCTGGGGGTGTGGAGGGGCTGTTCCCCGCCAAGACACTCAACCCTGGCCAGGCTCCAAGGTGGATTTGTGGCTCTCACAGGCATCCCAGTCCTCCCAGCTGTCCCCTGACAATCTGTGATGGCCTGAGCCGGCACCAGGCTCTCACCCAGGTACTAGCTGGGCATGGGGCCCTTCTGAGCAGCCAGCAAGGACACGGGGCACAGCATGGCAGCAGCCCCAGCCTCATCCTTGCATCCTGGGGTCAAGGGAGCTCCAGCACCACCAGCACAGGGCTGCAAGGACATCCTCTGCCTTTTCCTCCAGTTTGGGTGCAAGCAAGGGGTGGTGGCACAAACACCAGGGGAGGGACATGGGGGGTGATTAACCCCCCATCCTCTAAATCTCACACATCAGTCAAGAGGTTATTTTGGTAGGCAGGTTAAGGAAAGGACATACAGATGTTTGGAGCTGGGATGACAGTCATGAGGTGCCAGAGCCTCTGCAGGAACCCAAATCCAGCTAAGTTGAAGGTGAACGGGGAAGCCATGTCTCAACTTCCTGGGGAGCCCAGGAATGGGGTGAGAGGCTGCAGCATGGATTGCACCTGGGAAGGTCCCATTAGTTTTCAGGACAAGCCTTTCCTTGGGAGTAAGGTCAGACTCTAGAGTGAAAAACGGAGGGTATCACCATCCTTGGAGACCTTAGCCCAGGACAAGCCTGGGCATGGGGCAGCAATGGAAGGGATGTGCACCCACACCCCTCTGCACGTTCTTGTCCCAGAGGTTACCCCAGAGGATGGGCTTAAGGGCAGACTTGTGGGCCTCTACACCTGGATGGTTCCAGTTGTGCCGTCAGACACCTGGAGCAAAGGGAAGGGGGCAGCAAGGGAAAACAGCATCCTTTGGGGGCACATCTGAGGGCTGGCCTGGCTCCAGGGCAACTTCCTGGCTGCTTGCACCATGCCCATCATTGTCTTTCTCCCATGGGCTGAGCCCACGGAGTTGCCCCAGGCTGAAACATCTCGCAGAAAACCAATTATTCTCTCCCGGGAATGATGGGAGACGGATCTTCCTCCTCCCCTTAGAAGCCGCATGCTGGCAGTTACAGATTCTCCTTGTCCAAATATGTGCCTAATTCGTCAGTACTAATTGTTGCTCTCCAGAGTCCAGCAGTGGCTCTTCTGCTTTCCCCATGGAGCCAGCAGCCCCTTGGTCCTTAGCTGCTCCCATCCCTCCTACGCCCCCCACCATCTGGGCCTGAGGCCTCCTAGAGAGCCACTTTCTCCAGCTCAAAAATTTTCTGCTCCTCTCTGCTTGGAGCACTGGTGCCGAAAAGTTGCGTCAGTCAAGGGCTGGCTGTGGCCCAGGGGCAATGGGCTGGGGGAGCCTGTGCACCCCTCATGTCCCCATCCCATCCCAGCCTCCCCACGTGCCACACAGCTCTCGTGGCCCCTCCGCCAGCTCCTTCCAGCCCCCCCCTCCGACCCAGAGCCCACCCTGCAGCTGGGAATGTGCCAGAAGCATTTATGATCGTTATTAAAGCACAGGTTATTTTTGGAGGAGCTGGGATTTGAACGTTTTGCATTTTTTTGCCTGTGGAATACAGTTTATTTAGAGCAGAAAGACGAAGAGGGGCAGCGAGCTGCCCACATGCCCTGTGTCACCCTAAAATGCCACCCTATGGGCTGTGCATGTGCCAGATGTCCCTGAGAGTGCCAGGGACAGTGGCACTAAGGTGCAAGGCAGCAGGGAGGTGGGTGCCGAGAAGTCTACACAGAGCTGGGGCCCCCTTGCCCCATCAGCAGCTGGATGGGGATGTCAGGGGTTCCATTCACTTCTCTCCTGGGGGATTTTCCCCATGTGGGCAGTGCCAGTCCACTGCGTCCCTCAGTGCAATCACAGCCCATGGTTGCCCCTGAGTGCAATGACAACCTAAATATGTCCCCAAGACTTCAGTGCCTGACGTTCCCAAGTGCCATGCCAGCCCTTGAAATGCCCCTAAACCAGTGCCAGCAAGCAGGGTCCCTCAGGCCCCACGTTGCAGTGACCGGGCATGTGGTTACCTGTGGCAGTGTCAGCCACGTCATGTCCTCTCGCGTGGGGACTGCTTTGACCTTTGACTGGAGTCAGTGCCACCGGCATACCCCTAGCTCAGTGCCCCAGGATGTCCTTTGCTCGGTGCCACTGGGGTTCCCCTGGCACAGCGCTACGGAGTGTCCCTCAGCCAGTGTCCTTGGGGTAGCACTAGGGCATCGCCCCGGAGTGTGCATCGCCCAGTGCCACCGGGGTACCCGCAGCACAGTGACCGGGGGTGCCCGGCGCCGGGGCCGTGGCAATGCCCTCAGGGGGTGCTGCCCCCCCGTCCCGCTCGGTGCGAGGGCCAGTGGCGAGCCTGTCCCTAAAAGGTGCTGGCGGGCGGCGGGGGAGGCGCCGGGGCCGACCCTGCCCAGCTCGGCCCCTCCCCAGCTTTTAGACGGCGCGGCGGGGCGGGGAGCGCAGTGCCGGTGCTCCCGCCGCTCCCGGTGCTCCCGCCGCTCCCGGTGCTCCGCGTCCCGCTGCCGTCCCGCGCCCCGCCGCCGACCCACCGCCACCATGGAGGCCATCAAGAAGAAGATGCAGATGCTGAAACTGGACAAGGAGAACGCCATCGACCGCGCCGAGCAAGCGGAGGCTGACAAGAAGCAGGCGGAGGACCGCTGCAAGCAGGTGGGTGTCCCGCGACCTTCTCTGGCATTGCCTCGGGACCCTCTGCTCTAGGGGTGGCCAGCCCAGGGGACCCCATTCTGCTGGATGTCCAGCCCAGAGATTCTCTGCCCTAGGGGTGTCCAGCCCTGGAGCCCCTGTCCTGCTGGATGCCCAGCCCTGGGGACCCCATCCCTCTGATTGTCCAGCCTTGGGATCCTCCACCCAGCCCCAGGGACTTCCCCACAACGGGTGTCCAGCCTGGAGTCCCCTGTCCTAAGGATGTCCTGCCCCAAGCACTGTGCCCCACTGGGTGTCCTGCTTGTGGATCCCAATATAGGGATTGCCAGCCCCAGAGACCTTACTTCACTGGGACCCCATCCCAAGGGGCCTCACCCCCTATAGGCCTGTCCCTAGGGTGCAGCACTTCAGTCCATTTTCCCTGAGCCCTCACACTGGTCCCCCCAAACATGCCTTATCTCAGCAGGACATCCCAGTGCCACCTCCCTATTCCTGTGCCAGGGAGAACCCTGGGGACTGCAATACTCCCACCCCACTGACACGGATATAGGGACACAGATTGGCATTCCCCAGAGCTGTGTCCCCAGGTCAGGAGCTCTCCAGTCCCTTACACAGGGAGGAAGACCACCCTCCCCTTACACCCACCAGGCTCAGGCATGCTGGGGGGGACAAGAGCATCCCAAGGAGATGTAGATCCAAAGCTGACAGAAGGAGCATGTCCATGTTCTCCTGCTGTGCCCCCACACCCTGGGTGTCACCAGGAGGAGGGTGGCCATCCCCTTTCAGCCTTGCAGACACCACCATCCGTCCTGACCCTTGTCCTCTGTCCTTTTCCCAGCTGGAGGAGGAACAGCAGGGCCTGCAGAAGAAACTGAAGGGCACTGAGGATGAGGTGGAGAAGTATTCCGAGTCTGTCAAGGAGGCCCAGGAGAAGTTAGAGCAGGCAGAGAAGAAAGCCACAGACGTAAGTAGGCACGCCAGCAACTCCTCCCCCGTGCGGGCGGGCGCTGGACCTCGGCAGAGGGGGCGGCGGTTAAAGAAAGAGGGGGCCCTTATATGGAAAGCGTCCGAGGGGAAGACTGTCAGGATCCCATTCCTGCGATGCTGACACCGAACTGGGCTGATGGGTCCTGTGAGGGGTGCAGGGGCCAGGCCAGCTGTGGTGGGCAGTGCTGGAGTGGCTGATCCTGTCTGGAGCTTTGCGGGCAGCCGACAGCCTGGCTCCCCAAAGCTAATGGGGACAAGTGTCCAGAGGTGTGTCACAGGTCCCCAGGCACGCACCTCCACAATGCTCTTAGGAGAACTGTGGGGCTTAACAGGCAGTGGCAGAGCAGGGAAATGGTCAAATCTCTTGCTGTGCTTAGCTGCTGAGTGCTGGCTGCAAGGAAAAATGTTCGGGGTGCGTGGAAGGGGACTTTGGGTGGGATGTGGGTGCGTGGATTTGGGGTCCAATGTGCCACCTTGTACCCTGGGAAGGGCAAGGCCAGGAAGAGTTTTATTTAGTGCCATGACTGATGTTTCTCCTGGGAAATAGATCCCTCTGGGGAGATGTTAGGAAGGTGTTGAAATTGGCTTGTGCCTGGCCAGGATGAAGGGTGGAACAGCTGTGTGCGGCCACGGGGCCGCTCAGGAATGGGGTATAACGACCTGTGGTGCCACACAGGGTATTTGACACCCTATAAATAAATCCTCCTTTTGATAGTCAGCCCTTCTTTGATGAAAACCAACCCTGGAAACTGGAGGAGAAGCTAAAGGAGAGCCATCTGGAGCACAGCCAGCAGGGCATGGCCAGGCTTTTTAGGATTGAGAACAAAAAATTCAATCCTAGCTGGTTTATGGAGCTAAATGGGGGAGATGTGTCAAATCTCTGAGGGGGCCACTGAGGACAGGGGTGACCAGACAAGGACAAGCAGTGGCAACATAAATCCCTGTGGCAGCCCAGAGCCCCTGGGCAGTGGCCAGGGGGTCCCCCAGACTTGTTTACTGATCCAACAGACCTGCCCTGGTTTAATTAGATACTTAACAAAGTAGTTAAAACATCAAAAATCCTCTGAAAGGGCACATTTATCCTGGAATGGGGCAGGCATGCCAAGCTGGTCAGGGTGGCTGCTGTGTGCAGTGGGGTTCACACTGGTCTGATTGGATCTCTGCTGATGTGGGACAGGGCAAACTCAGTGTGGCTGAGAGTGGATGGGACGTTTCCAGTGTGAAACTCCGAGAAAGGGGCAAACGGTGGCACTGGGCAGATGTCAGCTATGGGATGCAGAGTGATTTGCTGCTGACGATGCCATCCTGGGTGGGGAAGGTGTGTTTCCCTGCTCTTGGTCCACAGTGGCTGGGCAAGTCTGTGGGCTTTGACATGGAGAATCCCATACCAGCAGATACAGCGGACAGAAGCCACCAACCACTTCAGGGAAGGGCCAGAGCAGGAGCCATGGTGAAGGAACAGTGTCAGGCTGCAGGCTGGCTGCAGGACTGAGGCTCTATCACCAGCACAGCCACCCCAGGTCCATGCCAAAGCCTAGACAGGCTGTACCATGTGTGGGGCTCTGGGAGTTACCAGGTCCATGTGCCAGGGACCTGGATGTGCTGACAGCTCTAAGTGCCAAGGCTGGTGTCATCTCCTCCCTGGTGTGAGGTGCAGAACAGCTCCTGGCTTCAGCAAGGAAGCACCAGGCAGATCCCTAGAGTTCACCCACCATTCTCCCCATGGCTGCTAGGATAGTGCTTGCCTGTGTCTCCATCCCTTAGCCAGGTCAGGGCACACCAGTGATCCAGACAGCCTCCTGCCCTTGGCTAAAAGGTCAATGCCTTAAAAGAATAAACACCTGTCCCGTTCCAGCACTGTCCTGCCACTGGCACTGGATGGCAGTGCATAAAGGCCATGGGGACTGCACTAAGGAGTGCAAATATGATGCCCCAGGCACTTGAAGAGGGGGCAGATGGTGCCACAGAGCAGGGAGTGCCTGACTCCTGATCAGCGACTCCACAGTGCTGACAGCGCCTTCCCAGCAGCTCTGCAAGGCCACTGTGGTCCCATCACCTCTTGTACCCAAGAGGTACAAGCCCATGGTGCCCGGGTCAAGATGCGGGCAAGGGCTGTTGGACACAGTGCAGCTGAGACAGCGGGTTTAGCCAAAACAGCTCCCTCCATCCCCCCACATCACTGGCAGTGGCCTGTCCCCAGCCACCTCAGAGGAGCCTAGGGAAACTCCAGCGTTCCCAGGCCATGATCCCAAAAGCTTCACCCATGTTCCCGCCCCAGCTGCACTCCCCGGCCAAGACTTTGCTCTTATTTGGTGATTCCCCGAGCTGGTGGGAGGGAACGGGACTCTGCTGGGAAGTGACTGCATCTCGGGGTGGGGCCACAGCAGGAGGCACCTAGCCTGGCCACAGCGGGACCAGAATGGCTACCCCCCAGTCTGTCCCCCACATGCCTGCAGCCAGCTCATCCCTGCCCCACTGCTGCCAGGAATCCTTGTTTTTGCTCTGGGCCCCATGCCCCAGCTTGGGAGCACTCTTGGCACCCAGGCATCAGACTGGGAATGGGGCAGGATCAGTCGGGACCAAGGCCAAACCCATGGCCAAGCCCAAGGCCTTGTGCTCCTAGGGGACCCACAGCATTGCCTCTTCCAGTGCTGCTTGGCAAGAGGACACAGAGCTGCAGAACACAGACAGCAGTGTGGCTGGGTCACCCCCAGGACCCCTGGCCTGGAGCTGATGGCAGCTGGTGGGGTCATCCTGGGAAGTGACATCCCTGGAGGCAGGTGTGAAGTGCAGTAAGGGCTGCCTGAGAGCTGTCAGAGCTTCTTAAGGGAGGATTGAGTGCCAGCCAGGCTTTTCCTGATGGATCGAGACATGTGCCCCAGCCGGGATGGAATGTCAGGAGCTGGGGGGCTGGCCTGCCCTAGAGGACACAGACCCTAGGGCAGCTGGGTTGTGCAGGGGGCTCCATGTGCCCCATGGAACTCTGTAGGGTTGCCAGCCAGGTCCTCACTTGAAGAAGCAGATGCCAAGGGACTGAATGAGATGGATGTTGGGGACCTGGCTGCAGCCCCAGGTACTGCTGGAGGACACCCTGGAGCAGGCTCTGCTTCATACCTCTTATTGACTTTCTACAGGGAAAAGTCTATGACCCTCTTCAGCTCTGCAGCAAGAAGTGCAGAGGGCAGCACTTTGGGAGCACTCATGGATACGCTGCTCCTGTGGCTGCGTGGCCTCGAGGATCAGGCTCCAGCACCCACAGACTCTCTCTCTGGACTCTTGGAAATATTTGAATCCATTTTCCTGGGGTCCTCTCCATCGCTCTGGGGGATTTCAGTGGGACTGTACATCCCTGGCAGGGGAGCACCATACACCCTGGGCACGGAGAGGACTGCGTGCCTGCCTTGGGGGCCACTGTGTGCCCTCCCTGGGTGTACCATGTGTCCTGCCAGTGGGAACTATGCATCTGCCTGGGAGGATGTGTGCTGACTCCGGCTGAGGGGACAGTGCGCTCTGTCTAGAAGCCGCTGTGCATCTCGCCTGGGTGAGGGGTGTGACCCTTGCTGGGGAGGACCACGCGTCCTGCCTGGGGGTCCTCCTTATGTCCTGCTTGGGATGAGGGGCCCTGCGCACCCCTCCCGTTGTGGGAACTGTCCCCTGCCGGGGGTGGGCACTGCGCGTCCTGCCCGGGGGACCGGCAGTGCAGGTCGGTCGGAGACAGCAGCAGGAGAACGAGGAGGAGGAGGAGCAGGAAGGGATGGAGGCAGGGCGGGCGGCGGGAGCGGCCGCTGCCTGAGCGCTTCCTGCCCGAGAAGGGCGGATCCCACAAAGGGCTCGGCGGTGTGGCCTCCCCGCCGGCAGCCCCCGCCATGGCCAGCGCCAGCTCTATCGATGCCGTCAAGAAGAAGATCCAGAGCCTGCAGCAGGTGGCCGACGAGGCGGAGGAACGCGCCGAGCACCTGCAGCGGGAGTACCATATCGAGCGGCAGGCCCGGGAGCGGGTAAGGGCCGCCGGGATGAAAAGGGGGCGCGGCGGAGCGGGGGGCGCCCCGGCGGCTCCCCGGGATGCCCCGGCGGCTCCGGCCCCGCTGCCAGCATCCCTCCCGGCGGGCTGGCCCCGGCCCCCCGCACCCCTCGCCCCGGTAGCCGGGCTGGCTGCCCCCGGGGCGGAGCGGAGCGGAGCGGAGCGCGGGGCGGTTTCGGGGGAGCCGGCGGGAGCTGCCACCCAGCTGGCGAGAGCCCCCGGGGCAGGGGGCTTGGGGCAGCCTCCTCCAGCCGCCTCCCTCCTCCGTGGTTCTTGCGCCAGAGAGATGCTGCTTGCCGGGTTCCCCGGGGCTTCCCGGCTGGCGGGGCACTGGGAGCGGCAGCGGCAAGCCCTGCCTTGGCTCTTCCTGGGATCGGGCGCATCCTGGAAAAGGATCCCCTCCCTCGCAGGCTGGCGTGCACAGCTCAGAATCCCATGCCCAGGATCTTGTCTAGCTTCCAGCAGGCTTTCCGGTCCGGGCCGCGGCAGTCGGAGAGCCTTTATCTCTCTAGCCTGTCCCTTCGTGGGGACAAGCCATCCCTTCACACAACCACTCTGGCAACGGGATGACATTCCCAAAAGTCAGCTTGTTCGTGGTTTGGCTTTTTAGTTGTTGAGGCTTTTTATTTTCTTCCTTTCTTTCTGTTTCCTATGCCCACTCTTTCTACATTCTCACCATATCAGGAGCGGCAGAGCTGGGTGCGGTACCCAGGTTGTTGTCACTCGGGCTGTGTGCGGAGGAAATGGCCCCTTCCTGCAGCCACAGATCGGGTTCCCCGGTCTAGGAGCTGCTGGAGAGCTCATGTTCCCCAGTGTCCATCCGGGCAGCTCTGACCCACTTTGGTGGTGATTCCCTGGGAAAAAAAAGGCTCCCGACGAGGTGAGGCTGATGCTGCAGGCAGAGCATCGCCCTGCGGGGGCCAGTCCCAGTTCCCCACTGGGCAGTCTGGCAAGGGACCAGCTCTCAGAAAGCCCAGAAAAAAGGTTGTTCATGGGGTGGAGGTGACTGTCATACCAGCTGTGGGGCTGGCTGCCCTCTCAGAGAGGTGCTGGCTGCGCCTGTCCCCACCCTGCTGCCTCCTCACAAGGGATCGAGGGTGCTCAGTGGGGCCGTGCAGGGTGACTGCAGAGTGACAGCCCCTTGCTGCTCCCGTGGTCCCTCTGCTTGGCTAATGTCCCCCAGGGCATTCCCGGGCTGGAGCATGAGGCTGGATGGAGCTGGGCACTGCATCGGGCCAGTCCTGCTCCAGCCTGTGTATAAGCAGGAGACATTATCCCCTGTGTTGGTGCATGGGGCTGCTCCCCATGGTGAGGTCTCAATGCCACCCATCCCTTTGTATCCGGATGAGGTCTTCCTTGCACTATCCCCCCCACTCGGTGGGAAGCGGAGCTGAGAGCTGCTGAGGCAGCGTTTCCCGACTGTGGCGATGGAGCTGGAGGCCTTTACCAACTGGAAAGAGTGCGAGGCCAGGCGTCAAGGGACTGGCGGAGGGCCAGGGCCACTGCTCCTGGCCAGCCCCAGCTCCCAGCCCTGTGCGTGGGGAGCCTGGGAAAGGGAGGGCTCTGGTCCAGTGGGTCCTGCCAGCCGCATCTTGGCCGGGTGCCAGCCTGCCGAGGGCGACTCGCTCCACTGCCCCCGGCACTGTGCTGTACATCAGCTGAGGGGGCTCCGTGCTGGATTCAGGCTGTCCTGTTGCACAGGGCCATGGGGGTTCCCGCAGGAGAAGCTCCCAGCTCGGTCTGCCGCCTCTATAAACAGGAAATCCTTAAGCGGCTCCCGATCTCCTTTTCGGGAGCGAAGCCGCACAGGGCATTCCTCCCCCTGAACTCACTTTTCTGCAAACCCCAAATACCGCCCCTGTGACGGCACGGCTGCCACAGCCACCCTACCCCAGGGAACATGGCCTGTCTCTCCCAAGGGCAGGAGCCGGACGTGCAAGGACCTGGTGGAGGGGCTGCACGTGCCAGTCTGGGGTTGCAAGGCTGGGAGAAGCACTAGGGATGGGGATAACTGTTGTCCCTATGGAAAGGCAAGGGGATGCATGCCCAGCCATCCCATTCCAGTGAGTGCTGGCTTGTTGCACAATGCCAAAGGGGTGTTTCGGATTGTAAATGCAGAACTAACCACTGAAAATGCTTTTAAAAGTATATATATATATATATTTGTGTGTGTATGTGTGACATGGAATGACTGAGGAGTTTCTGCTCCCCCAGGCTGAGGCTGAAGTGGCTTCCCTCAACCGCCGTATCCAGCTGGTAGAGGAGGAGCTGGACCGAGCCCAGGAGCGCCTGGCCACCGCCCTGCAGAAGCTGGAGGAGGCTGAGAAGGCAGCTGATGAGAGCGAGAGGTGTGATGGGAAAGGACAGTGGGGGTGGTATCAGGTGGGGGTATTGATTGCAAGCAGCCCCCTTACTTTTGCAGTGAGGACCCTCTGAAAGGACCTCATGTGGTTTATGTTGGTTTTCCTTCAGACTCCAAAGGGAGAGAGCAAAGCCACAATGCAAAGAAGTCCTCCAGGCACAGGCGTTCCTAAAAAGACTGAAATTTCCAGAGCATAAAATCCTGATAAAATTTACCTGGTATTTATGAAAACACCAGACTGTACCCGAAGACAGAGGAAGCTAGGAACATATTTTCTTACCCAGAGCAGCCTCCTGTGCTCAGGGTCTCAACAACAGCCCAGGAGGCAACATCTGTGCCTGGGAACTAAGTTCAGATTTGACAACAAAACAGCCTAATTCAAAAGCAGTGCTACAAAATGTGTGTTGCCCCATCCTTATGGCAAGCAGGTTTCCTGGACAGGAGCTGTGCAGGCAAGGGCACTCAGGTTTGTGGGAGTGCCTGGACATGTCACAGTGTTCCAGACAATGACGTGAGCTCTTCCCTCCATTGGCAAAGACTAGTTTGAGTAACAGCATCTGAGTGAGAGGAGAAGAGTCTGCAGGAGTCCCTTCTGTGGGGGTTCACAGGGTTTGGTAACCCTGTTTGTGAGCATCACCCAGAATGAGAAAGGCTTTGCCACAGGATGTTCTCTAGCATTTCCTAAAGGCTGCTGGTCTGTCAGGCTGTTTTTGTGGAGGTTGTGGCTGGCTCATCTTCAGCTGCACACTTTTTCACCCCTACAGATTGGGTTCAGGACCTGCCTGATTGAGGGCCACCACAGCCACATGTCCTCACTCTGGAGCATAGCCCTGGAGTCAGCTCCACTGTAATTGTGCACAGGAGCATTTTTAGGGTACAGCTAGTGACCCTACTGTGTGGGGTGGCCAGCAAGTGCCAAGCAATGTCCTGTGTCTCTGGAGGATGGTGAGGTTAGGGTACAGTGGACAGGCAAGATGTGCAGATGCCACCTTGACCCACGGCAGTAACATCTTTTGGCTTGGTCTTTCCTCAGAGGCATGAAGGTCATTGAAAACAGGGCCATGAAAGATGAGGAGAAAATGGAGCTCCAGGAAATGCAGCTGAAGGAGGCAAAGCACATAGCGGAGGAGGCTGACCGCAAATACGAGGAGGTGCATACCCCCTTCCCCAGTCCTGACCCCCTGGCAGCACCCAGAGCCACCTCCTCGCAGCCCTGTGCCCCCAGCTGGGGCAAGCACAGGGCCAACATATGCCTCTTTCTCCCATCAACAGGTCGCCCGCAAGCTGGTGGTCCTTGAGGGAGAGCTGGAGCGCTCAGAGGAGAGGGCAGAGGTGGCAGAGAGGTGAGCAGGGCTCCCAGCAGGCAGTGTGCAGGGGTCCCACACAGCCCTTGCCCCAAATCTCTGGCAGCATGGGGATGGGGATGACCCTCCTTGGGAGTGTCAGGGCCTGGCATTGGGGTGGTCCTTGGGATTGTAGGCTGGGGGCAGGGGGGTGCCAACCCACCAGCATCACATCCTTGACCCTGTTCTCTGCTGTCCCCCCACCCCGGGGTGCCCCTCTTTCACCCCAGCCGAATGAGACAGTTGGAAGAAGAGCTGCGGACCATGGACCAGTCTCTCAAATCCCTCATTGCCTCAGAGGAAGAGGTACTGGGGCAGGGGTGCGGGGCGATGTGCAGCAGCCCCCCTCTCTCTGTCGCTGTCTCTCGAACCATGCGAGCCACCTCTCTCTTCTGCACCGCTGCCTCTACCACTGGCCTCCCCTCACCTCCCTCTCCAGCAGGTGCAGGCTGGGCACGCTCCTCCATCCCTCCATCCCTGCTTCCCTTGGCAGGGCCGGTGAGAGCCCGGCTGGTGGTAATGCACGAGGTGTCCGTGCAAGGAAGCACAAGGAATGGATGAACAGATGCGTCCCGGCAGCTCCTGCTCACAGCGGCTCTGCTCCTTGTCCACGTGCACTGAGTCTTCTCCTCTCTCAACTTGTTTTCTCTCTTTCTTTCTTGCTACCCTGTGCCCGTTCTTTCTGCTCCTGCTCTTCTCCTGCCCTCTGGCCCTGCTCCCCCCCTCCTGCCGGCCCTGCTTGGGATGTAGTAAATGTGGTGACCTAGAGGAGGAGCTGAAAATTGTCACCAACAACTTGAAGTCCCTGGAGGCCCAGGCTGACAAGGTAGGACCCAGTGAGGCTGTTGAGGCTGGGTGGAGTGCGTGGGGTGTGGGGGTGCTGTGATCTCCTGCTAGAGTGAAGGACAGATGAAGGTTTCCCCTGGGGCTCACAGCTGCCTGTCTCTGTCTCTGCAGTACTCTACCAAGGAGGACAAGTACGAGGAGGAAATCAAGCTTCTAGGGGAAAAACTGAAGGAGGTAAGGAGTATAGGGCTGCCACTGCATCAGTGCAGGCATGAGTTTGCCATCCTGAGTGGATTTTGACCCCTTTATACCCATGTCCTCTCACAGTTTCCCAAACTGCAGCTCTGCGGCATAGCAGGTGCCTGGGTCTGGGATGCCCCTCTATGAATCTGTTCTGGTTTAGGGTGTGAGGCTCCGTGGGGCCTTTGACTTTTCTTGTCCATTGCCTTTACTAGAGGAGCGCTTGTGGAGAAGGGTACCAGAGATGCAAATGGGGCAGATTTGGAGTGCAGTGCAGCCTGCACCGCCCCTGTGGTGCCCTGCAGCTCACCCTCTCCCCACTGTGCTTCCCACAGGCTGAGACCCGGGCGGAGTTTGCAGAGAGGTCTGTGGCGAAGCTGGAGAAAACCATTGACGACCTAGAAGGTAAAATGTCCCCGCCAGCCCTGTGTTCCTCTTTCCCAGGGCATCACTTGGCCACATTGTGCCCCTGGTGGGGCTGGACAGGGCTTGGCCAGGGTGAGGGCGTGGGTAGGGGTTCAGGGAGGTGGGAGGCTGGATGCCATGGTGTCTGGTGCAGGAGTGCAGAGCTGGGGTGTGGGCTCTGCCCTTGGGTGGGGAATGGGGTCACATCCATGCCGCCTGTGCCTGCATGCTCCTGCTGCCCTCAGCCCGCCGCTCACAGCCACTCTCTCTCTCCACCTTGTGCCCCCCACTCTGCTCCACCATCTGCCCCCTGCCTGCTCCCACCTGCAGATGAAGTGTATGCGCAGAAGATGAAGTACAAAGCCATCAGCGAGGAGCTGGACAATGCACTTAATGACATCACCTCCCTCTGAGCCCCCTGCTGGGCACCAGCACTGCGCCCCTTCCCCACTTGCCTCTCCCCTCCCCAGCTCAGCTACTTGCCTGCCTGACCGTCCCACCTCTCTCCCCACCCTCTCTGTCCTTCTCTGTCCTTCCTAGCCTGTGCCTGTCCGTCGGCTCCTTTGGGACAGGAGCCGGCCCAGGGTGTTCCCGCTGTACCCCTCTTTGGGGAGACAAGATGTAGGTGCTTAGAACTGTTTGGTCAGGGCAGGCCAGCAGCTCCATGGAGTCCTACATGCTGGCTGAATAGTGCCTGTGTAGCAGGTCTGTGCCATGGTATTGCCCAATAGGGATCAGGGCTGTGCCTAGAAGCCTTTTGCTCCAGCACCTCCATCCTTGGCTCCCCAGCAGCAGAAGCACTGGGGACCCTGCAGCTCCGGGGATGGGGGGCCATCTCCCCCCAACATACTCCCAGCAAAGCCCCTCGGTGCTGCTTGCTGGCCCCAGGATGGGGATGACCTGCATTGGGGAAGCGGCACCTCCACTGCCAAAGCTCAGGCCTGGGGGATAGAGGGTTGGGCCCGACTGTGCAGTCACCTCCTTCCCTGGCAGGCAGGCAACCCCCAGCTCCTCCCTCACCCCGCCTTCTGTCCTTTGCACATTGCTCTTCAGTTTGCATCTCATGACTTTTCTTTAATGTTCTGTCCCTTTGGTTTAATGAGTTGGTTTCAATAAAATTTCAACATTGGTTTCTCCTTTGTTTTCTTCATGCCACTCTATCCCTCATCTCCTGCCTGTCTCACGTGGGTCCTGTCAGCGGTGTGGTAGGAGGTGGTTGCAGGCAGCTCGCGGGACCCCTGGGGTAACCATGGCTGAGACCCGAGAGGCTCCTGCACTGCCAGGCTGAGTGGAACAGGGCCCTTTGTGCTGACCCCAGTCACCCTCTGACTCTCATACACAGCTTTCCTCATCTCATGCCATCTTCTCCATGACTGTTTTGGAGTGAAACACGAGGGTTAGACCTGGTCCTCTCCATTCGCTGTCTCCACTCCCAGACATTTCCTGCAAGCAGCAATCTCAGCCCTGTTATGTGTCCTGCATCACCTTCCCTTGGTGAAAGAGCTGGTGCTACCCTTCAGCAGTGATCTCTTGCGATCCCTAAATTTGTCCTTGATACCCCTCCTCTTTCCTCACCGCCATACTGTGCCCCAGAATCCAGTTCTCAAATTGACGGATCTGCAGACCTGTCCCTGTGCCAGTACTGGTTTGCCTCCTCCTGCCAGTGCAGCTGGTCTCTGCTGCTAGCTGGGCAGCTGTGGTGTTTCCACTGAGGGCTTTGGGGAATGCTGTCTCTTTTCACTAACTCACTTTTTTCTCTCTCTTTCCTGTGCTGCGTTGACGTCTCCATTTTCTCTAGAGCGCTCTCAGCAGGAGGCCGAGAAAAACCGTGTTCTCACTAACGAGCTGCGGGTCATCCTTACTGAACTTAACAACTGAGCTGCCCAGAGCTCCTGGCCCCGGCCCAGCTTCCCTGCCCTGTTTTGGCCAGGCTGGCTCAGGGCTGGGAGCCCCTACCTGCTCCCCACTGGTGCAAGGCGAGGTGTGAAACCTTGGTTTATCCTCACAGGGGTAACTACCCTGCGTGGGGGGGGGACAGGAAGCCCCTCTGGAGCCTGATTGTTTTTTTTGTGGGAGAGGAATAAGGGTTTTGTGATGTACTGGGGTGCCCACGTGGTGATGGCTGTCCTCTGGCATCAGCCTGGCTCTGCCAGGGAGGGAGGTGGTGGTTTGTATCGCTGCTTTCCTCCCCTTGTCCCAGGAGTTGATGGGCAGCCTCTTCCTCCTCACTCTGGTCACCCCAAAATGTGCAGGGAAGATCCTCTCAGAAAGGGGTCTCTGCAGGGTGCCAGGATCGCTGGGATAGGAGCTGGGGACCCAGCAGCACCCACTGACCCAAACTTGGGGCAGAGGACAGGGAAGAGACCAGCAGGGTGCACTGGGAGATGGGGCTGGGTAGGCAGAGCTCTTGTTCCATCCCCATCTCTGGGGAAGGAGGATGCCATTTGGCAGTGAACACCAGAGGAGGCTGTCTTGGCAGCGGGCTGCCTGGCAGAGCTCATCCCTGTAGCCTTGTTAGCTCGGCTCCTTATCTTTCTGTTATCGTCTCTGCCTGCCCTCCCAGGCTGTTATGAGTTTGTTGTCTCACTCCTTTTCTTCCCGGAGCACTGCTGGGTCATGCAGCAGGCGCTGTCTCTCCGCTTTCACTGGCAAAGGGTTTGTGCATGTGCCCACAGCCAGCCAGTGCTGACGCCTTGGGGCTGGACAAGTAATGGTCCTCACCGGCGGCACGTGCGCTGCGGAGGGCTCAGCCATGGGCCACGGGCACTGTGGGAAGATGGAAATGCTGAAGAGCAGCAACTGCCTGCCCCAGTGACCAGCCCTGACTGGCCTGGGTGCCCTGGCAGGTCCCAGAGTGGCTGGACTCATCCCTGCCGGAGATGGGGTGGTTTGTGTGGACTCTGCTCCACCAGGAATGCCCCATCCGGCTGGAGGCCACTGCTGTACTGAAATGTCTGTCTGTGTGCGTGTGTCTGTGCTTGGTGTGGTGTGTGTGGGTCCGGCTGCACCTGGGTACCCTTGGGTTGTGTCTGGGTGTGTGTGTCTGGGTGTCCCTTGCATTCACAGAGAGCCTGGCCAGTGCCAAAGAGGAGAACGTGGGCATCCACCAGGTCCTGGACCAGACCTTGTTGGAGCTGAACAACCTCTGAGCTGCCCTGGAGAGCCCCTATCCCTCTTCCCTACCCAACACGTGCACCTCACTGGCATGCTCAGGACATCATCAGCTGAACTGCATCTTGGCCAAATCCACACATCCATTGAGAAGGGAAGCCCTGCAGCCTCACAACATGGCTCAGGGACATCTTGTCTGTGCACAGCCTGACTGGCTCTGTCCTGTCTTCATGTCCAAATATTAAAGCAGTTTGACAAGATGGCTGGCTGCATTTGGTCCTTGTGGGCGGGCACAGGCACTGGGAGGTGGGGTGGGGGTCTCCCTGCCCAGTTCGTGCAAGGAGGCTCTGCAGGGGCCCAAGTCCATGGCCAGCATATGGATATTCTCTGTGGCTGTGGGGGGCTCAGAATGATAACATGGCTGTGTTTCCTCATTTCCATCACTTCCTTGGAATGCAGAGGAAACCTCTGCATCTCAAGCTCAGTCTAAATTCATCATCCTCTTCAAGTAGAGAGTGATAGACTATGTCACTGGCATGCCCCCTTCCACATTCTGCATGCTATCTACTTGGCACCTGGGGAAGCCACAAGGTCTTTGACCTCTCCATGGAGTCTGCTTCAGGATTCCTGTGTATGACACTGAGGAAACATACAAACACATGACCATGCATGCACATGTTATTAGTGATTGGGGTCTGCTCCATGTCTGGGATTAGCTGCTCACCCTGTGTAGCAGTTGCATTTTCTATTACCCTTGACTGAGGGATAGCTATATAAGCTAGCAAACATCAGTGCAGCAGACAACCACTTCCCAAAGTGTTCAGGAAGTTTCCTCCTGGCTTGCTATATTTTCTCCAACACAAATTGAAGAGAAGCCAGATGTGTCTCATCGCTGTCACCAAAACAGGCTGGATTTCCTGGGGATGCCCAGAGTCATGATCTAGTCCTGCCCTTCGCTTTGGGCCCCTCCATGATGTGTGCCAAGCCCTGTTGTCCCACGGCACCCAACGGATATCCCTCTAAAAGCACAGCCACATACTGACAGGAAACACAATTCATGCTGACCCCTTGTCGAGCCAGGCCATCGCCCCAGCGAGCGACCGCCAGGGATAGCTTTTGTTATCTGCTTTCCTTTATTTGCTGAGCCTCTCAGCTCAGGAAAGGAGGGTGGTGAGATTACATCTCTTTCCTGCCCAGGTGCTGCTGGCCTCCTGCCCTCTCCCTGGCCCAGCAGTTTTGTGGTTCCAAGTCCTTCTCCAACAGGTAAAAAAGCTCCCTGCGCATTGGGTGCTCGTTTTCTGTTCATCCTCCAAAGGGTGCAAGGCCTGTCATGAGCTGCAGCCTCCCACCCTGGACCTGGGCGAGCAGGAGGGGAGGACAGTACACACTGTCTTGGACTGCTGAGCTGTCCCTGTGCAAAGGCTGGAGCTCCTCCCTGGGTCCACCTTGTTTTCTTGCAGTGCATTAGCTGAGCCACTCTGTTGTTTAGTCAAAGCACCTTCCAGGCAGGGGATTGTCTGGTTCCAAAAAGAACCAGAGTGTAAAATCACCTTTCCTCTGGAAGCCTGCACCCTGTGCTGCAAACAAGCCTGCCCTGTGCTCTGGTCAGGGTGCGTCCTGGTGCCCAGCCTCTGTCGCCTTCCTGCTGGGACAAAGAGCCCTTTCACACCCACTGTTTTTTCCCCATTAGCTGCTGCTGCCTCCTGGTTTGTACCAGTCCATCTGACTTAACCATTTACAACCCTCTGCAAGGGCTTTTTCATTCCTTTGAACTGTCTGTGGTTTGACAATAATATCCTGATATCTGTTCCCAGGTGATGCTCTGCCTGGGAGAGACATGAGCCATTTCGTGGTTCAGCAAAGCTTTGCACTTCCTCCATTCTCCCATCCATCTCCTTCCCCCACATGGCCCTGCAGAGAGAGAAGGCAGCCAGGGAAAGCCCTGGGAGGCTGGGGCACCGTGGAGCAGCTGGCATGGGAGCTCGACCTAGAGGCATGTCCCCCATGCGCCACAGGCCCACGCTGAGGACTGAAGTGCCTGTCCTCTCCTCTCTTCCTCTATCTGCACATCTCCCACTGAATTTCAACCTTTGGATTTGTTTCTCTTGGCCTGACAGACTGAACATCTCCCCAAAGAGCTTTCAGCCCTGTCATGGGCTGCCACCCCATTGATAAACCACCCCATTAACCTCTGGCAGCCTTTCACCTCTGCCCTCTGCCCCAGTTTTCTTGCCTCTCTGGCGTCTCATTTCATCTCCAAATCCTTCCTGTTCAATACCCTTGAACTACACGCTGGAGGGGGAGGACCACACAAAGAGTGTCTGAGATATTTTGATATGTTGAGCTGTGCAGAGCCAGGCACAGACCACTGTCACCCCTCAGTCCCTCCCTGCATTTACAGCTTGAGAGATTGGGGTGAGGTCCAGAAGAGCCACGTTGTCGAGCTGTGCAGGGTTTGTTGCAAGGCTCTGAGGGTTTTCAAAACAGGTCAGGCAGCCTGAAGCCAAGTGTCACACAAATCCCCCTGTCCCCAGATTGATATTAGGGACTTCTCAATGCCAGCAGAGGACAAGGCAGCTGGAGGGAAACATGGACACCAAAACCACGTGGTGCTGTCTCATTTCCATATGAGTTATGAATGCCCCACATGCAGTGCTTGGTACTGCACTACACACCGGGGTTGTGCTGCCTGTGAGGGAGTGTGCAGTGAAGGAGGATGTGTGGCCCCTGCTCCACATGCTCGGGGAGGTTGGGACCAGCACTGGAGCACCCCTGCAGCAAGACAAGCCTATGGCAGGGTGACAGGCAGCAAGGGACCCTTGCGGAGCATTCATTGTATTGGTTTAGTAGTTGCTGGCCCCAATGTTGATTAATTGTCTTTCAGAGCAAAAGTAAATAAAAAGCACTTGTTCTCAGGGTTCTGTTATGTGATGCCTTTCTTGCAGGATGTCTTCTCTATGTTGATGTTTATTGTCCTTGTGGACTGGGCTAGGATCACCATCTTGGTGCACTTCACAAATGATTTCCTCTGGGCCAGGTGGTCTGACTCTGAGCTGTTTTGCAAAGAAGTTATGAAACCTTAGGCAAACTTGTGCCCCATTTCCTCCTCTGGGATCCCTTTTGCCAGGGCATGACTTGGCCCTGCAAACCCCAGCGATCCAGCCAAACGCCAGTAGTGTCCCTGGAGCGAAGATCCAGCCTCCAACTTGCTGGCTGCAAGGGCCAGGGAGTGGGCTGGAGGGGCAGTGCCCCAGGGTTTCCCAGGTTCAGGAGAGCCTTCTGCGTGCCACACTGGAGTGCTCTGCTGCAGACTGTGCCTCTCAGGAGCAGGGCCATGAGTATTTCATGAATAGATGCTTTGAGACCCAGACCTCTCAGAAGCTTTGAGCCTGGCTGCAGGTGTGCCGAGACAGGTACGGGGGCCAGTTCAGCACCTGCAGAACTCCACATCCAATGCACTTGTCCGAAGTCTTCTGGGGGCAGAAAGGGTGTGCGTGAGGGTGTGGGTGTCAGTAAGTGGGAGTGGGTCCCAAAGTCCCTTTCTTTGTCAAGTCTCGTTTGGGTTGAACACACAAGTGGAGGGAACACAGACTCACAGAGCCATTGAGGCTGGGACAGCCTGCACACCCCAGCCGTGGTCCCTGGGTGGCCGTGGGGACAAGGCCAAGCTCCCCGGGTACAGACTGTGTTCCCACACAATCACAGGATGCCTCGAGCTGGAAAGGACCCACGGGGACCATCAAACTCCAACTCCTGCCTCCTGCACGGGACACCCCCAACAATCCCACCACGTGCCCGAGAGCGCTCTCCAAACGCTTCTTGCGCTCTGTCAGGCTTAGTGCCGTGACCCCTTCCCCGGGGAGCCTCTTCCAGCGCCAGACCCAGCTCCGCGCTCAGTACCTTCTCCCGACATCCCACATTCCCGCCCGTGCGCCGTGACGTCACCGTCCGACCCCGCCCACCGCGGTCAGGCCACGCCCCTCCCGGCGCGGCCCCGGTGGCCGCTTCCGGCGGCGGCGGCGCGCGCAGCCGTGACGTCACTGGCCCCGGAAGGGCGGCGGAGGGGGAAGGGCCGCCGGGCCCGTCCGGACCAAGCTCCGCGTCCCGTGTGTCCCGGCCCCGTGTCCCGCCGACATGACGCTCGCCGTCTTCTTCGGGTGCACCTTCATCGCCTTCGGGCCCGCCTTCGGCCTCTTCCTCTTCACTATCGCCCGCGATCCGCTCCGCATCATCATCCTCATCGCCGGGTCAGTCCCGTGGTGGGGGCGCTGACGCTGCTGTGGGGGCTGATGTGGGGCCAGGATCGGTGCCGGGAGCGGTGTGGGGATCACGGGGTGCAGGGACCAGTGCTGGTGCTGGTACCAGTACGGGTGTGACAGGGGTGCTGGTACCAGTATGGGAGTGAAAGGGGTGGTGGTACCAGTGTGGATGTGACAGGAGCACTGGTACCAGTACAAGTGTGACAGGGGTGCTGGAACCAGTACAGGTGTGACAGAGGTGTTGGTACCAGTGTGGGCGTGACAGGGATACTGGTACCAGGATGGGTGTGACAGGGGCACTGGTACGAGTGTGGGTGTGACAGGGTGATGGTCCCAGTGCCTTTACACGACCAGTATGGTCATGACGGGGCACTGGTACTACTGCTGGTGTCGGTACAATATGGGTGTGAAAGGGGCACTGGTACCACTGCTGGTAGTGGTACCAGTATGGGTGTGATGGGCTGCTGGGACCAGTGCTGGTGCTGGTGCCATATGGGTGTGACAGAGGTGCTGGTACCACTATGGATGTGATGGGTGCTGGTAGCATGAGGGGCATGAGGCATGTGACTGGTACTGGCTGAGGCACCCTCATGGGACCAGTACCTGTGCTGCTGTGGGCTCAGTGGGGTCACCAGTACTCATACTGGTGCTGTTCTTTGCATGACAGGAGCACCAACATTGTTTCTCTTACTGTCACAGCCATCGGTACATCATGGACACCAGTACCTATATTACCAGTACCAGTGGAGGGTTGGGAGTGGTACTGGTGCGTGTGTGCAGCTGGGGCACTGGCACCGGTATCGCTGGGACCAATAGGGTGTGGTATTGCTGCTGGCATGAATATGATCCTGGCACAGGTGCTGGTACTGCTTTGAGCACAACAGGGGCACTGGTGCCAGTTCTGGTGAGTGGTGGAGCAGGAGTGCAGGCACAGCACAGCATTGGGACCAGTACAGGCACCACCTGCCCGGCACTGGGACCAGAGCACAGCACTGGGACCAGTACAGGCACCACCTGCCCGGCACTGGGACCAGAGCACAGCACTGGGACCAGTACAGGCACCACCTGCCTGGCACTGGGACCAGAGCACAGCACTGGGACCAGTACAGGCACCACCTGCCCGGCACTGGGACCAGAGCAGCGCTGGTGCTGGTGGGAGAGCAGGCAAGGCTGGGGCACAGCTGCCATGCCAGTACCAGCACAGAGGGGTGCAGGATGGTCCTGATGGCCCCGGCATAGCCCCAGTGCCAGCAGGCTCTGTCTCTTGCAGGGCTTTCTTCTGGCTGGTGTCGCTGCTGCTCTCGTCCCTCATCTGGTTTATCGCAGTGAAAGCCAGCGACCCGCAGGATGAGCGGCTGCAGAAGGGGCTCCTGATATTTGGGGTGATGTTCTCTGTGCTGCTGCAGGAGGCCTTCCGCTTCCTTTACTACAAGCTCCTCAGGTAATGGCGTCTCCCCTGCTGTGCCAGTGCTGCTGGATGGTGGTCCTGGCCGTGGAGGGTGTCACATGTTGTCTGGGAGCTCCTGGGCTGGGGGGGATGTCACATGTGGCACCAATCATCTCGGTGCTCTCTGGGAGTGCATGGGTGGCACCTATTCCGATGTGTTGACCTCAGTGGGTCTCAGGGGGTGGAGCAGAGCAGCCCTAAGGTCTGGAGGACCTGGTGCCCGGACCAGCCCGGGACACAGTCTCAGTGCAGCCTCGGCAGCTCCCGGCCTCCATGGTGCCACTTGCTTGGAGTGCAGGGTTTGTGCTGCCAGGTGAGCACGTGCTGCACCCTGTCCTGTGTGGACAGATGGACAGACACTGTGCTGGGGCTGTGCAGACAGGCATGGGCAGGTAGTGCTGGGGTCGGCATCCCTCATAACCCCCAGCTTTCCCGGGTCGAAGCTGGGAGCAGGCCAGGGGAGCCGGGGCTCGCAGTGCTCCCTGCGGCAGGGCACTGTCAGAGGCAGGCAGGCAGAGGGTAGCAGTGCTCCACGGAGCAGCCTCTGACACAAACCACTGCGTTTTGCTTGCGGATCTCCAGATCTAAGCTGTGCTGCCCTCCCTGGGCTGAGGAGCTATCTGATGTGCTCACCCACCACACCTCTAGCTGATAAAAATTATGAAGCCTCTCCCAGTTTCTCTCCCCAAAGAATTTTTCCAGCTCCTTCCTTGTTTGTCAACATCTTTCTTGGAGTATAAATGCAGAGATCAGGTGCAGCCTCCCTTGCCTGCACTGGAGCTGCTTTCCATGTGGGGGTGCTGCTGCTTGCCTTACACCCGATGTCCTGCTCACCCCAGCCCTGCTCTGCTGGGCTGGCTGGCACCCACATTCCTCTGTGGAAAATCTTTCTGTGTGGCTTCACGTGGTGTTCACATGTCTGGTTTGCCTGGTGGTACAAGTCACACGGATGTTCTCCGTGGTGGATGTTGCAGCTCGAGGTGGGGAGGTTGCCAGGAGGATGACATGATTGAGTACTGCACCATGCCTCAGGAGATGGCTGGGCTGTGTTGGGCTCCACTGTGCTCTCTCACCCCACAGGAAGGCTATCGAGGGGCTGGTGGCCCTCAGTGAGGACGGCTGCTCCCCCATTTCCATCCAGCAAATGGCATATGGTGAGTGCTGGGCAGAGCAGGGCACCCTGACCGCAGGGCTGGGCGTGGTGCTGGGAGCAAAGGGAGATTTTTCATGCCAGAGCTGGCTGGGAGGTGCCTGGCGTGGCCCCTAGGAGGCTCAGGGCTTGACAGTGTCCCTGTCCTGGCAGTGGCTGGCGTGGGCTTTGGTCTCATGAGCGGCGCCTTCTCCATGATCAACCTACTGGCGGATGCGTTAGGGCCTGGCACTGTGGGCATCCATGGGGATTCGCAGCTGTACTTCCTGACCTCAGGTGAGTGACTGGCACCCTTTGCTCATGTCTCTGCCCCACTACAGAGGCAGCAGAGCCAGGGGGGATGAAGTTTTCCCTCCATGCTGTCCTCTCCATGCTACACCCTCACCCATCTGAGCCCCTGTCACATCTGTTTGTGCCAAACCCTTCTTTTCTGTCTCCTGTGACCCTCCCTGCTCTTCTCTCCCATCTCTCCCCGAGTGTGGGAGAGATGCTTTAGCTCCTCCCAGTCCAGCTCAACATTATCTCTACTTCCCCATCGTTCCCCAGGCCTGCAGGCCAGGTCAGGGTGGGCAATTCCCTGATGACACCTCTCTGCTGCTCCCTGCAGCTTTTATGACCATGGTGCTGATTTTCCTTCACACCTTCTGGGGGATCCTCTTCTTCCATGGCTGTGAGCATCGGCGCTGGTGGGAGATCGCGGCGGTCGTTGTCATGCACCTCACTGTTTCGGGGTCGGTGAGTAACTGGGAGCAGAGCTCTGCACCAGGACCTGTATTTGGGGTACTGGTCCCCATGCTGGGGGGAAACAATCTTTGGCACTAGCAAAGCAGCTGGCCCTTCACAAACCAAATCCTGGAGTTGGTGTCCTCTGTCCCACTGCACTCGTTGAGGTGGCGACACTGCCACACATCCTATCCTTCTCCCTCTCCTGCCTGCTCACCCTTCTCTTCTCCTGCCTCTCTCCACAGTCATTTTGCAACCCCCTGTATGTGGGCAGCCTGGTGCCCTCCTACATGCTGATGGCTGCTGCCGCTGCCTGGGCTTACCTACTGTCGGGGGGATCTGCGCAGAACCTGCGGCGCTTCCTGCTCTGTAAGTCCTGCTCCGTAAAGGGCATAGGGACACTGTGGGTCCTGCTGGGTACCAGGACTCATGCTGGGATGGCAAGAGGTTGTCCCTGTGGCTGGAACAAGGACATCATCCCCTTGTCTCCCAGACAAGGAGAAGCAAGTGGTTTTTGGGGCCACAGTCAGGTTGTTGCCTCTCCTGGGAGAAGTGGAGTCAAGTGTTTGGTGAAAACTGATCCCTTCTCCTCTCGGTTCCTGCAGGTTTACGGAGCGGAGCCAGCCCCCAACCAGGATCCTGAGGCCCTGCAGGATGTTCCTGTCCCCAGCCACCCCTGCCCTCCCCTCCTATCCTGGTGGCAGGATCAGCCATCACCTTCTCTGCAATATCTTTTCTCCTGGACTCGGGGACCCTGGCCAGCCCCAGCAGGGCAGGCGCTGGGGTCCGGCTGTGGCAGCCAACCTACCAACCAACCAGTGTGGCTGGGACTGGCTCACTCCAACGCCCCTTTGGGAGCCCCCGTAGAACAGCACAGTTTTGGGGGGCCTGACTCCACTGGCCCTGCCGTGAGCTCAGCCCTAGTTAGCTTGCCTGTGAAGGATGCTGCCTTGGACTGCTGGAGTCTTGAGCCCAAAGAAACCCATCGCTTCTCCCCCCGCCACCGCAGGCGTGGTGCCCCCCGTGCCCGGGCGGGGCACCCGCATTGCCTCCTTGCTGCAGGGTGGAGGAAGGGGCTTTGCAAAGTGCTGCCGTGCTCTGGCTCACGGCTGACCCTTGTGGGGCTCCTTTCTCCACCTCTTTGCCCAGTCTTGCTACCACAGGAGCCACGGCCCAGGCGCTCACCTGTGGTAGCGCAGTGAGCTGGTATCTTGGTACAGCAGGATGGTGCTGGGGGACCCAGGGGTACTGAGAGCTCACAGGGTGGGAGGAGAACGGGGGAGAAGGCAGTATCCAAAGGGCCCAGTGGACATGGAGGGTGGTGGAGGGCTTGGGAGGAGATGCAATGCCACAGCTGTTGCCGGCACAGATTTGGGAGAGGGTTCAAGGGACCATTCCAATGGATCATTGCCCTCTCCTGTTCTTGGGGATTTTCAGGCGGGTACCAGCCCTGATTCTGTGCCACAGGGCTGGGAGGGAGAAACTGCCATCGGGCTGAGAAGGCAGTTTTATCCGTAGTGGGCTTTTATACCAATAAAATTAAGTACCACAGAGAAGTGGATGCTGTGTGTGGCCATCGGCACTGCCCGTGTGGGGAGGGTACAAGCAGTGGTGGCAGTGGCTTATGCTGGTGTGACTTAGGGAGAATGGTCTGGCAATTGCAGGCCCCATGTGCCTGGAGGGCTTGCTCCTGCTCTGTTTACCCTAACAGGGGTTAGGCTCTAGGTTTACAACTTTGAGGTGGAGGCTGCTGAGAGCTGGAGTCTACAGGTTCCTCTCCTCTCCCAGGCCTTGGTTTTGCCACTTGAGCCACCACAGAAGGTGGGAGGTAGCCCTGAATCTGGGGCTACTGTGGCTAATCTAGCTCTGATAGAGCTGGAGGTGATCTGGGTGGGGGCTGTCCAGCAAGCAAGCAGTGGCTCTGCCACCTGCAGCTCTGCCTTTCTCCAGCCCTACCAAGCTGTAGCTATGTTTTTCCAATGCTTTGCACAAATAAGAGGAGGAAGAAGTCCCAGAGTGATGGAGGGCAGGGCTGGGCTGTACAAGAAGCCTTGTGCTGCTTACTCTGGAGCTCTGCCCAGCGGACAGAGGCTGATGCTGTCTCTGCTGGTTGGGAAGGGGTCCCTGCATACCCTTCTCCACTGTGGATCCAGCTGCACAGTGGATGCTCTTTCCTGCCCCACAGCTTCTCACAAGAACAGCAGAGAGGTCTGGTACCATGGGTGGCTTTTACTTTATTTTTTTCTTTTTTTAATAGTTTTTACCTTTTTTATAACAAAAATATCTGTTGGAGTCAAATGCTGCCCCAGGCAAACAGTCCATGTGGGCAGCCTGTGCAACCAAGGGATGCTGGAGCACTGGTTCATCCTTGGCCCAGGGTGAGAGTGAGGGGAGGTGGGGTGGCAGCTGAACCGGTGGAGCTGGCACTGCCACAGAGGTGTGGAGTTTACGCAGTGTTCTCGGTGCTGGCTGCGGTGTAAATGACTTTGGACTTGGTTGGTGAGTCCAGCCTGGTGGGGTAAGAAAGAGGGGGAGAGTGTTAGACCAGGCAGAAGGTCTTGCTGCCTGAGACCACCCTTAAGCCCCCTTCTCATGCCCTGGACCAAGGCCCCCTTCTGCATGTCCCCATGTCTCACCGTGCATTCTGGCTGCGGTGCTTGTAGATGTACAGCAGGAAGGCCAGTGCTGTGACAGCAAAGAGCACCCCGAAGAGCACGGCCAGCACATCCCCTACAAGCCAAGCAGAGCCATGTTACACTGGGGATGGCCCCCAGCAGCTACTGTCTGAGTGAGACGAGGCAGAGAGCAGGCTGGTGGCCCCAAGGCAGAGAGGGCACAAAGGAGCAGCCTCGACTGAGCACACTTACCTGCATGAAATGAGCTGGAGTGTCCTTCTGCAAAGGAGACAAAGACCAGAGGGTGAGAACCAGCAATACGGATGCGAGCTCTGCCCTGCAAAACCCACCGTGGCTGCCAGCCCCCCAGCTCAGAACATGGCTTCCAGGACCCCAATTCCCAGGCAGGTACATCCCCTTTGTACCACCTTCCTTTGTACCAGCCCCTCACCTACCTGCTGTTGCTGCTGAACCGTCACTACCTGTAAGAGAGACAGTACAGTCAGGAGGTTGTTCCAGGTGTTCGGGGAGGAAGTGTCAAGCCTGCAGGCCTTCGGGCCCCACTGCCAAAGCAGGGCTGCCTGAAAGACTCCCCATCACCCATGAGCAGGCCGGGGACAGCTGCCTGCAGCATCCCCAGGAGTTCACAGCATCTTGCTGCAGGAATCCCAGCCCTGACACCCTGGCACAGAAGCATCAAGGGAAGAATAGAAAAAAGGATCCCTGAACCACAGCCCACACAGAACCCTCGCTGAGCCCAGCCAGAAGCCTCCCCCCACCATTGCTGTTTCCACCATCTAGGAAACACAGGCAGGGTGCCGAGCACTGCAGCACCCCATGACTCTACCAAACCCCACAGGAGATCCTGGAGAGGGACATGGGGTGAGCCCAGCAGGCGGTGACCATGGGGACAGTTGCCTGTGGCTGGATGGACAGCTCCTCCTGAGGAGGAAGCAGCCGTCCATTGCGGGCAGGGCACCCAGCAGGGGGATGGTTTAGTGGCTCTACATGCAGGGAGGGAGCTGTGCCGGGCAAATATTTACCCAGCGTAAGAGCATAACTTTTAAAGAGCTGCACAGTCATCTGTACACGGCTCGGGTATCGCGCGCAGAGTGGCACTATCTGCGGGCTGTATCCAACTGCGGGAAAGCCGCCACCTTCACCCAGCTCCCAGGGGCGGGAGCGGTTATCCTGAACTGGGAATGACAACAAGCATGGGTGCAGAAGGTGCAGCTCCAGGCAAAATGAGACGTGACCCCCCAGCACTCCACCTCAGTGCTCACTGGCCCCAGGGGTAAAGCAGGCAGTTAGCACTGATGTGGGGAGAAAGCCCCAGCAATCCTGTGCACTCAAGACAGGGGATCAGTGACCTCATCCAGAAGTACTGGGACATTGCCCTGGCAGTTCAGGAACAAGGGCTTTGTGGCTTTGTTGTAGTGGGGATTTTTGGATAGGAATAGCAAATAAGGAAAAGGAAAAAAAAAAGGTAGAGCTGGGCAACTCCTCCCTTGCCCCAGCATGGACACCTGGAGGTTTTGAACAGCTTCTGCAAGAAAGTGGTAAAAGAAAGGCTTGGAGGTAAATGGAAAATATGATAAAGTATCTAACAGGTTTACCAAAGATAGAGCGTGCCAGCCTAACCCGATATCCTTCTTTGATAAGTGATATTCTAGACAAAGAAAATGCGGTAGATTTTATCTCTCCTGGCTTCAGTGAAGCATTTGATGCAGTGCCACATGGGAAACTGCTAGCCGGGCTGAAGACCACAGTGATTAAAAGCCTACAGCCATCAGCAAGCTGGCTGTAGGTGGAATGGTGAGGGAAGTGCCTTGCACCACACTGTGTGGTTACTGAGGCCTGGGACAAAGCCTGTGTGCTGTTCCTATTAGTCAGCTCGACACAAGGTGCAGGAAATGCCACCAAAACAGAAAAGAACAGGATGTTGAACAGAAAAACCCCTGTGACCTCAGGGAACAGCAACGGGCAAAAATTCATTGATGCAGTGCGATAGTCACACCTGAGGATTAAGAGTAAATTCTACTCATTCCTGGAAACCACCAATGCAAGAAAAGCCTTCAAGGACAAACCGAGGACAAGCAGACAGGGCTGCCTCAGGCAGGGGACTGTGTGTCTGGTTGGGATGTCTGTGTGGCCCCACTGGCAGACTGCACCCTTCAGGAGGGGTCTCCAGCACTGCCCTTCCTGCAGGGTTTGGATGAGGGGTGCTTGCTGCAAGTTTGTGCCACCAACAGCTCCTACTGAATTTATCTATTGCATTTGGGACTGAAGGAACTAGCTGGGATGCTAGGACCTGGATGTTTGCTCTTGAACATACATCCCCCAGTCCTCCTACTGGTATGTCTGCAAGACTAAGGATAAACTAAGTTCCTAGAAACAATCTTTCCCAGGTAGGGTGAAAGAAGTGCAGGAACAGAGGAGAGCAGGACCCCAAGACCACTGCTGGGCAGGTCTAACCCAGGCAAATGCTGCACTTTTGTAAGAGGCACAAAGCACTGATTCCTGCTCCTTGCCCCGTCTCTGCACCCCTGCAGCTGGGCACAGCCTGAGCACGCTCACACACTCCTTACCAGGAGTGTGCTTCTGTGAAGGCAGGGTGGTCTGGAAACTGGCCAGCACCCATCGCCCGTGCAGGTCCTGCACTGGCCGGTAATTGTTCTGCAGGAGATCGCTGTCATCAGTCCTCAGGCTGTTCACCAGGATTGACATCTGGAAGGAGAACAGTGTGAGCAGAGCAGCATCCATCCCCTCTTTGGGAGCCAGATGAGCTGCAGGGCACCAGCACAGATGGTGCACGCTTGCAGGGAGAGGCTGGGCAAGACCTAGTGTGGAGCTCATTGCCCTGACAGACCTGGTCACGAGAGAGCTTCATGGTCTGGTTGAAGATTGTCCACTTCACTGTCTGGTAGCAGGGAGGGGTGGTCAGAGAGCCATTGTAGTGGAAGTAGAGTTTCAGGTTGTCAGGCAGTAGACCTGCAATGTTGAATCCGGACACCAACGTTTGCTGCCCTGGGAGAAGAAACACCATAGGAGTGACCTGCAATCCTTTGCAGGACAACAGCATGGAGATCATAGGCAGCCTGGCACTGTGTGTGCCACTGGAGAAAGAGCAGTGAGTTTCCCCTGGAGGCATGTGGGAGCAGAGGGCACCTTGGAGCGCTGCTTCCATAGGAGCGGTGCAATGCTCCCCTTCTCATGTACACACAGCAAATGCCTGCTGCAGCTTTGCTCTGCCAGGCAGTGGGTTTCTCTGCAGGGCTGCAGCCCCTGAGACAAGCACTACATGGGACAGGGCCTTACCTACTCCTTCGATTTCGTAGAGATGCTCAAGTATCTCCTGATAGTATGGGTTCTCACTTGGCCCAACCTGCAACACAGAGACTCCACAGTTATGGCAAGGACAGGGGCTGAAGGGAGACCACCCAGTGATGGCAGTGCCAGCAAGGAGGTGTCACTCTCTGTGAGAGGCAGCCTATCCCCATGACCCCTTCATTCTATCAGCACTGCTCTGCCCTCTCTCTCCCCTTCTTCCAAGGTGCATTTGCATCTTTGACAGTCCTCAAAACTGTGCCCAGCTCTGCCACCCCAGCCCCACCCTCCCCCTGCTGATCTATGGGACTCACCTCCAGAAAGGCTCCCAGTACAGCCAGGCCATCTGGGCGAACCATTGCCTCCTTAAAGCTGTCATACTTGGTGTTGTAGTGGACCACGTGGATCTGAAAGGGAAACATGCAATCCCGATGTAGGATGGGCACTGATGGGAGATGCTCACCACTCACAGGGCTCCAGCCTTCTAAAGCAAGGGCTGGGAGAGACGTGCACATGTGACAAGCACCCCTCCTGGGAAGAGAAAATGCTGGTGAGACCAAGGAAATGCGCTGCTGCAAAGCAGCCAGCAGGAAGGTCTGCTTGCAGGAACTTCCCCAGCTAGGGACAGCAATGTCCTGCATACCAGGGGCTCATACTGCAGAGCTGGTCTCAGTTCGAGGACAGCAGCTAGAGAAGGAGGGATAAAACCAGATGGGAGCTGGCAGAGCAAGAGAACAGTGTGTACAGAGTAAACAGTCCCTGCAGCTCCCAAAGCAGGCCGCTCACAGCCTCCAGGGGAGCTGGCTTCCCCAGCTGGGGACTGCCACAGCTCCTGCTCCATCAGCCCAGGACGAGGCTGCAGCGTGAGTCTCGCCCAGCACCAGAGCGTGGCCTCTTACACTGAACTCCACTGCTGCAGAGCTGCCTGGGATCCTGGCCGGGGGTTACAGCCTTTGTCCAGCGACAACGAGAGTCATGGGCGAGGAGCATGACAGCCCTCCAGTGCCTTCCCTGCCCAGCACCGTGAGGAAAAGGACTCATCCACCACCACGAGGGCTCCTCACCTCGGCACCAAAGCGTCGCCCGTCGACGGTGTGCTCCGAGCCAGGAGCCAGCAGGGAGCCCCAGTGCAGGTGCAGCTGCACGGCTCGGTACTGCTGGGCATAGCCACCAGTGATGGCCAGTGACTCAGGCAGCTCCAGGACAACTGCAGAGGCAGAAGGAAAATGTCAGTCAGTAAAACACAAAGCCCAGTCCACCCCACAGGGACACAGAGGAAATGTCTCAAGCGAAACAGTCACCCTGAGCTTGTGGAAATTGATCATAACAAAAAAACCTTGCTTTCCATCTTTCATGGGGCTACGGGCAAGCCTGCCAATGTGGCAGGGCTCAGCTTTCGACTTCAGATTGTAGGACACTGCAGTAAATACGTCAGCTTTGAAAACAGCTGCTATGAAAATGCTGGAAAGTGAAGAGCCCCTCCGCAAAGACTCCTGGGGCCAGCTCCAAGGCAAATGTTATCCAACAATTTATTCAGTAAGTGAGAATAATATAAAGAGACCATGGACAAAATTCGTAGAGAAAGATATTGGCGGAGTGGTGAATACCTATGAGAGCAGGGCAGCTGGACAGAAAGCTGCGGAGCTTGGCAAGCTGAGACCTTTCAAATAAGGCAGCCTGCGAGTGTCTGACAGCACTGGAGCTGGTGGCATGGAAGCATTAAATATTTTTAAAGCACTTAGAGCTCAAATTTTTGCCTCTTTGGATACTGTAAATTCATATTTCATTTTTCTTTACTTCAGGGTGGTTTATCCAGCTATTTTGGACTCACGTTGCAGTGTGGCAAAGCTAAAGCTGAGTTACCTGGATGTGAGGCAAAAACATCAGGAGCATCCCTGGACCCCGTGAAAGGCTGTCTTATCCTTCTAAGCACGTCTTCCTAATTTTTAATATAAATTCTTTTCTTTTCTCCTTTATAGGTGAAGTGGCCCTTAGTAACATCACCAAGCTAGGGCACAGATTCGGGATTAACCACGTAGCAGGGCTGTGATGAGTCATTTGCCATCTCGAGTTCCCTGCCACTGGGTTCAGAGATAGAAAACTCAAACACAGGAAGTGGGAGACTGCTCTCTCCCTGTGAATTTATCTGCTTTTACCTTTCTTTTGAATAGCTGCATCATTGCATTCCTTCTCCCAGCTACCTGAGTCATTTTCAGGCCCTTTAAAAAGCTTATGCAGCATATAAACTTTATGTTACCAAAATGAGTAATTGTTCAAATATCTTACTGGACTGGCAACTTTTTATTTATTTATGGCTTTTCATAAAGCATGCCAGTCATTGCCACAATAAATAAAGGCACTTTATAAGCATGGGAGAAAGTACTTCCCCCCTCCCCAGTGAAAATGCTCTGTCTGCTTTTCTAAACACCAAGCAACACCAGATGCCAGGGTGTCTAAAATAGCAACTACTGAGCTCAACTAGCTTAACTCTGCAGGCACGTTAGGGCAGGAGGCCACAATAAGAGCTCTGTGCATGCACCACGCAGCTGATCGGACCATGCACAGCAAGTCTGACCTCTCAAATTTGCTGTACACACAGGTCAGCTCCATCTCGCTTGCTACCAGGGCAAGGAGGTGCCTTATCTCACCATCAGCAAGTTCCTAAGTCCCTTTCTCCACAACCTTTTCTTAGCTTAGCGACTGGCAGACACCAGCGTGCACAGAACAGTCTGCTGGCTCCAAGAGAAAGCTGGTAGCAACCAGGTCAGACCATCCCCAGAGGGGAGATGAATGGAAAGATGTGGTTTTCCTCCATATCTGGCATAACGTGGCTGATACTAAAATAACATAAGTTGTGTCCAGACTTTCCAAAAACCATTCTAAAATTGGAGAAAGGAAATAAAAGATGTATAAAAATTTCTTAAGATCTTGAGACAGCATCCTTAAGCACAGACTTGAAGAAGTTGATCAAAGTTGAGTCCTAAGAGACAGACAAAAGTAACTTAAAGGCTAAGTCACATCCAGAGACTGATGAGTCCTTTGAAAGCGAAATGCAGAGGAGGAACCAGTGGTTGCAAACCTGCGTCAGAAATACCAGGGACACATTTTAAAAGGAAATGTGGAGTTAAACAAATTTCTAGAGCTAGCTCCCAAAGGGTCTGGACATCTCCAGGTTTCTCCCCTCGTCCAGGAAAACACATGGACTTGGCTCAATGCTTCCCTTTTGGCATTGAAAGCAACATGACTGCAGCTTGCAAGAGTATCTCCTTCCCAGAGCCCAGGGCAAGGGCATCAGAGAAGCCTGGTCCTGCTGGGAGAATCTGGGCAGCCTCTGCTTGTGTTTCTGCTTCTGCCCCTGCCTTTGTACCCACCTGTGTGCCCATTGTTCTTCAGCACAAGCTTCTCATTGGCAGGCAGGCTGTATCCAGAGAGCTGGATGGGCCGCAGGTCAGGGCTGAAGATGGTCCGAGCTGTGTCAACATTGATGGGTGACTGCATGGTGCCCCCACAGTCCGGGTAATCTGTATCCCAGTGCTCCCGGTCTGGTGCAAGAGGGAAGAGAGGGAGTGTCAGTGAGATCGCCTGGGTAAGGAGACCACCAGAAAGAAGGTTTGGGGGGTGGTGGGGAAGGGGACGGGCGCTGGCCAGGGAATTATCCATGCACGTAAGTTTAGATTCCATGAAGTTAGCTTGGGAGCAGATCCGTGCCACCATGTGACTGCATGCAGCTGTATCAGGAAAGGTCTTGGAGCAGGGTGAGCTGCCAGGAAAGTCTATTTTTGGGGTGTTTAGGAAGAACACACGAAGATCATTTACAAGTGGACTTGGCAAACTGTGGAGCTGCTGCCCTGCAGCTCATCACACACTTGCTGTCTTGCACAGCCTGGCCTCTGGCAGGTATCACCCACCCTGCCATTCGAGCAAGGTACCACCGTGCTGCTGGGCTCTGTGGCAAAGGGCCAGCTCACGTGGCCGGGGTGGCTGACAAACAGTGCCACAGCTGGGGTAAGCATGGCTGATGCCCAGAAAACTCCCTTTGTACTGCAGAGGGCTGCTTATAGTGTATCATGGGCCAAAGCAAACCCAGGCTTGTCTCCAGGCCAGACACTCGCAGGACCTCCTGTAAAGATGGAGCTGGGCATTAGCAGGTCCAAGCCAAACCCCAGAGTGGTGGTGCAGAAATAAGGGGTGTATTTGTGATAGCACTGCAGTGATGACCATCATGGGTGCTCTGGAGAAGCCCCCCAAGCCATGATGGGAAGGCAGGGACAGGCAGGACAGGGAGGGAGGATGGCAGAGGACAGAGGTGAAGGCAAGCTAATCCCTGGGCAGGTCAAAGTCCCAGCAGGGACTGCAAATCCAGCCTGGAGAGCCCAGCCTGTTTTCCTGCGTGGCACAGGATCAGGGGAGCTCCCATGCAGGGAGGAGCCCTGCCCTGAGGGGTGTCCCCCCACTCCCAAGGAGCTGGGGAAACCCTCCTTGGAGCTGCTGCTTCCTGTTGAAACCAGAGCAACCCCTGGCTCTTCAGCCCATCCATGCCTGGGTTCGGGCACTGTGTCAGGGTCAGGCAGGAGTGAAAGGTGAGTCGTGGAGTCCTCTAATCATTAACCACGGCTGGCTCAGGCCCAGGATCTGCCGAGTGGTAGGAAAAAAGCAGGAGTAACTGTAGGGTATTTACCTTCATAGCTCCAGTGACTGTGGCCTTGAAAAAAAAGAAAAGAAAAAACCACATGAATGGAAGGTAAAGGTTGTCAGCAAACGCAGCTCTGCCAGGCAGCACTCTCAACCACAGCAGCAGGTCACTGGGATCCCACTGCCTTCAATCCCGCTCCCTGCCTTTTCTTTCCCACTCCTTCTTCTACCCTGGCAAATGGTACTGCCTCCTCAGGCCAAGGCCAGGTCCCCTGCAGTTGGTGGTCAGAGGGAAAACCCCAGGGCCTGACATTTTGTCATCATCCTTATAAAGGAAAAATCAGGAATATTGGCTTCCGTCACTAAGCAGCTGTACCAGTGCCTTGGCAGCTACTCTGGAGCAGCCAAAACATCCCATTGTCCCAAGACAAGGCATTTCAAAAGTGCAGGTCCCACATCACAAGGAGTTTGGGCAGCAAGATGCACTGCACCATGCAGACACCCTCCTCCCACTGGAGAAAGAAGCCCTGGGACTCACAGCAGAGGAAAAAACGAGCACCAAAACCTTGTCCTTACATCACTGAGTGCTTCTACCATGGGTACAGACTGCCACAAGAAAATGTGCCAGGCCAAATGCTCAGCTCCTGTCCCAGCAGCCCTCTATTGTAGCTCACTCGACCACCGAAATGCCCGCACAGAGCTGTATAAAGGTCCTACCATGCAAAACCTTTCCATAGGAAAAGCAGGAGGCAGGACAGGGGGAGTCCGTGCCGGGACCTCTGCATGTCCTATGTCACCCATGGGGCATACAGTGGTCACCGCAGGACAGGACAGGCCCTGAGCTTCCCAGCTGGTGATGTGCCCGCTGTGCTGATCTAGAGGGGGCAAAGCCCTCCTGGGCAGGTCCTGAGGGTACAACAATACTCAATAGGCTGACCCTCGCACCATCACTCTTCTCCAGAGCTGCCAGCAAAGCTGGATTCCCAGCATGTCACTGGAGCTGGCCTTAGAAGTGCACAAGAGCCTTTTCTCAGATGCTCTGACCAAACATCTTGGCTATCACCAGCCCTTCTAGGCAAACAGCTCCAGGCAAAGGGATGTGGGGCTCAGATTTGCCACAAACAGGGAAACACGGCCCAAAAAGGTTATGCACCTGCTCTGACTGGCACAACAGGTAATTCATGGGCTCCTCCTCTGACTTGTCCTTATCAGCACACTCCTCACTGCAGACAGGCTGTTGGCACATCCCAGCCCACAAGGGCAGGAGCAGAGGGTGCCGGGGTGGGACAAGTCTGGGGCAAAGGGGGGCATTCATACAGCAGCAAGGACGTGGAGGAGCATTTAACAAGTACAGTCCAGCACCAATACCACCTCTGTCCCTTGGTGGGGCCAACTGCCTGCCAGGCTGGCTGGGACACAGGAGGGGCTCAGCAGGCGTTGGTTCAGTCCCCATCCCTGCCGCTGACAACAGCTATCGACAGCCACTTGCTATTAATAGGAGTGGATTCCAGCTCGGGGGTGAGAAAGGAAGAGAGAAGTTTTCCCAGGCCCAGATGTCCCATGCAAGGCCCCAAGCGCAGCAGGACCCTGCCCTCCTCTCAGCAAGGATCCAGGCATGGGTACTCCTGGGGGTGTTTGGTGCATCTGCTGGAAAGTGAAGGCCACAGCCAAACTGGGCTGGAAAGTTCTGGAGGGTGTTTAGGGGTGCTATGTTTTGCAGGGATGGGAACAGATCTTGAGGCTTCCTCCAGCTTCACTGGTGACTCACCTCTGCAGCATTTCTGACTCTCAGGAATCACTTGCCCAGGCACTGGTATTCCTAAAGGCATAGGAAGAAGGAGCCACAAGCAGAGGATTGGGCAAGCCACAGCTGCCTGCACCAGGCAGAAACACGTGTGCCCCAGGACAGGCTACAGTGCCCTCTCCATGCCTCCCTGGCACTGCCCTGGGATGCGCCCAGCTGTGCTACAGCAAGCTGAGATCCATTCATCCTGCCCTCCTTGTTCACCCAAAGGTAACCTGCTCCACAGACACTGATTATGCACCAAAATCCAGAGAACAGGGACCTTCCTCTGGAAACACCCTGTACCTTCTCCCACTTTGCTTCTCTCTCCTGCCCCTTCTGGCACTACCTGCATAAAGTGGACATGCTTTGCACATAAGAGCCACACTTGCTGATTCCTAGGCAGGATTCCCCTCCTGCAGTACAAGGGTCCCTATCAGCATGGGGAGCCACCCCAAGGAGCACTCACATTGGGACAGTCCTAGCACAGGTAAGGCCCAGCACCCCAGGGTTGGCACATGGCTCACTGCACATGCCTCAACTGGCACAGCCTGCCCCGGCACCCCACTTTCTGCTCACCTCCAGGGACTCTGCCTTGACAGAAAGCAGCTTGAACATCATATCATAGATTGAGCAATAGCACCGTGCTGACACCTGCCCTGCTGTGTCAGCACTGTGCCACCCACCCCAGGTTCCCACATTCCCCAGCACCCGCCTGTTCCCACAGCCATGGGGGATCCAGACCCTCCTCGCAGCCTCCTACCAGCTCTGCTCGGCAGCTTTAAACACCCCAAAGGCTGCACCCAGGAGTCAGTTCGATCCATTCCAACACAACAGACTTTCTCAGGGGTGTCTTGGCATCAGAAACAAAAGGACCCAGAAGCCCTTATCCTGAAGCTACCTGAGTGTGTTTCCCCATCCCATGGGATCTGGGTGCAGTGATGGTGAAGCCAGGCCACCCCCTCGGGGAGGCATTTCTCAAGCCCGGTGGTGCAGGGTTGGGTCCCCTTGGCACACTCACGGAGCGCTGTAGGAGAGCACCGAGACAAGCCCAGCCCTGGAGCCTGGTCAGGCTCTCAGCATCTGCCCCAGCCTTGGTACGGCTCAGAGGAGCCCTGCACTACTCCGATCCCTTCCACGTGGGGGCATTTGCAGTCTCGCAGCCCTTTGCCATGAACATTAACCCACTGCCCTGCCCAAGCGCTGATTTGCATAATTTCATCTGCCTCCCACACTTCCCGCTGGAGCACGTCTTCTGCCTGGAAAAACTGCATAGTGCCAGGTCTCCTTTCTACTGAACTGCTGCCACTCACCACAACAGACGTGGCTGCACCTTGGCAGTGGGTCTTTGCATGCCCAGCCCTATCTCTGAGCACCCACAGCCCCAGCAGGGACTGTAAAGCACTCCCAAAAACGAGGGGGGAAACAACCTTGGTGATGCGATGAGCACACTGGGAGACAACATGCAAGAAGAGGACTGCTTGCAGGGGTCCTAGCAGGAAAACACAGGAGCTGCCTGCCCTTGCAGGCAAGAACACCTCCATGCTCAGCCCCTCCAGTTCACCTATTAACCACCACCCCCTTTCCTCAGCAGCCCACGATCCAGCCAAGTTTCCCACGAGTTTCCCCCCTTCACTCCCTCCCTTTGTGCTTTCTCTTGCTGTTGCTCGCTCCCACTCGAGCCCTCCCATTCTGGGATACAGGCAGTGCTGCAAGTGCCAGCTCCCTTCCCTCCTTGACATCCAACACCGTCCAACAACACTTTCCTGCCGAGTTCAGGCAGACGCTGCCATTACCAGCGTGCTGTTCCGCATGTCCTGCAGCCCGGGAGGAGGGGTAGGAGCAGCTTTTGGCAGGGTGAGGAGCCAGCACAACCACTGACTGCAACAAATCTCACATGGGAAAGGCACCGATGCAGCAGGCTGCTCACAGGAGATCTCACCAGAGGCACACGGGGATGGACTGTGCACCTGAAGGACTCAGGATCATTTGCACAGACCCAGAGGGCAGCCTCGGCAGAGCCAAACAACAAGGAAGGAGCCCGGAAGGTTTGCCCTATACATCTGCACTCCCCATCCTCAGTCTTTCACATTTTAGGGGATACACTGCTTGAGGCTGCTGCAGGGCACCTAATAACACTGAAAAAAACACGTGTACTGTTCACAGCATGGATGCTGCATGACAGCAGCGCAGCCGTTGGTGCTGCCTGCTTGCCTTGAACTCTGGAATTCCGATGGCTTGTGTGTGGCAGGCAGGGCAGCGGGCTCACTTCTAGCTCTCTTATCAGCTGTGATCAGGCACAGGGCATGCTGGGATCCTGCCAGAGCTTCTTCTCCCCTTTGACCCAACTCTCAGCCATACCTGGGGCAAAGCCCTGTGGGATGAGTTCAGTTTGCAGATGCCAGGTAAGGACTACCTTGCTGTGCCCTGTCTACAGATCAGTCCCAGGCTGTGAAGAGACCAGTGGAGCTCATGGCCCAGGAAGGACAGTAAGGTTATTCCTGACAGTCAGTAAGGTAGGAGGTATGAGGACACACAGAGATGCACAGAGTGCAGGTCGCAAAGTAGGGTTCAGCCACAGCACCCAGGTCCCAGCTTACAAAACACATCCAAGCACCGTGTCCCTTGAAAGCAATAACCTGACCAGGGTAGCTGGGCTGTGCCACTGTGTTCACACTGCCCATGACCAGCTCTCCAGATCAGTTTGGGGCAAGCATGGTCTGGTCTGGGCAGGGTCTCTGCAGGGTGGGTGCATACCTCAAACACCCTTCTGCCAAGCCCCACAAGAAGTCTCTTTATGGGAGGGCTGTGCCATCCCAGCCCTACCTCTGCCCTGGTTTCTCTGTCCAAACACACACCCCATGCAGCACCCATATCCTTTCAGGACACCACCCCATGTGCTGCCCATGGGGGCACTGATCCCTCCCAAGCCTGCACTAAAACCCCTTTGTGTTTGTAAACTCTGACCCACTGCAAGCCTTTGGGATCAGCCTTTAATCTGCCACTAGTAGCACAGGTTGCTGCAGGGATTGTTCTTTGTTCTCCTCGGGGAGGACTGCTGGGGCTGAGGGGCCCAAGACTACGCCAGTTCACTCCGAGAGGGGCAAGGGTTTGGGTGGAGGAAGGCATAGGGCAGGCTTTACTCCAGGGCATGTTCCTGCTCACTCTGAACCCAGCTGCCCCAGCAAGTGCTGGGGGAAAGAGGAAACAATTACAGAGTGCTGGACAGAAAGGGCCATCCCAACAAAAGGGATAAAAATGGGGAAATCCCAGAGGACAGATCAGTGCTTGGAGCTGGGGAAAGAAATGAATAAGGAGTATTAAGCAAGGAAAATGGGCTCAGCTGGAGGAAAAGGAATGAGCCAAAAGTATGGGGGAATGAACAAGAAGAGGACACAGAGCAAGACACATCTGAACAGGAGGGAGAGGAAACAGGCAGCGGTCAGAAAGAGAGTTACAGTTTCAGAAAGACACACGTAACATGAGACTCGGGTCTCTGGGCAAGCCAGAGGCTACTCAGGGAGCAACCCCATGGCAAAGCTTCAGTGTCAACCCCCAGACATGTGCTGAGTGCCCAGGGCTGGGGGGACACCACCCCTACCTCGTCCACAAGCCTCAAGAAAGTGGGAACCAGCTCATCGCCCAGTAGAGGTTCCGAAACACGCACTTGGCACCTGGCAGGAGCCTTGGAGGGTTCCAGCCACAACCTGCTTCTGGACTCCGTCCAGACCTTCACCTTCTAACACTGGTATGGCACGGGCCAAGTTGTCTGTTCTGTAGCTACCTCCATGCCACCACCTTTCCCCATCTCCATCCCAACCTCAGTGTTCCCAACCACCGATCCCAAACCCCACGCAGTGTCCAGCAGCTTGCTGCCAGAGCAGCACACCAGTATGCTGAACGCAAACACCCTCCCACTCTGTGGCCGGGGTTACTTCACCTCTGTGGCAGGGACCATCTGCATCCCCATCTCTGTCCTGTGCTCAGCCCAGCAAAAGCAGCTCGGGTAAGAAAAGTGATTCATTGCAATAACAAAAGCAGCTCCTGGCACCAAACAATTCCCGGTCCTTACCACAGGGCTGCTGTCCTGGCACAGGTCAGGACAACTCCTTACCAGAGGCAAAACCAAGGACACTCAGCTATGAGGTTGAGCCCGGGAAACAAACCTGCGGGCAATGCAGGGACAAGAAGTGTAGCCATGGACAGCAGTGTCCCAGTGCAGCGCTCAGCTCCACGCGAGCAAATCCACAACACTCGCCCAAAACCCCTGCAGAGCGCTGGCAGCGCCACTGTCTCCGCTCAGAAAAGGTACCAAGACCAAACACCCAGGACTTTTCCCCTGAAACTGTGACCCCGAAAGCCCCCACACCACCAGCAAGGGAGGAGGAGGGGCACCACCTCGCAGCCCTGAGTTCAAGCGCGTCCCCCATTCCCCATCGTCAGCCATGGGGCATCCCCCTCCAGCAGCGGCAGACTCCGTCCTCGGTGGGCTGCAGGGGGACAAGGGGGATGCAGGGCAGCCCAGCAGACATGCTGCGGGATAAAGGGGACCGGTCGGCGTTCACCACGCCGGGGTGCGGGGATGGAACCTCCGGGGGATCCCCGGGAGCAAGCAGGGACTGCTTGGTGCACAGCGCTGGTACCCCCGCCCCAGGAAGCCGTGAACCCCCAAGTTTGATGCAAAAGGGACTTAGTAAGAGAAAAAGGCTGCTCACAAAGCGAGGGCTCAGTCTCTGGGCAGACGTCGGGCCGGCCGGGCCGTACAGGAGTTGGCGGGAGCAGGGACAAAGGCAGGGACGTGCTGGGAGGGGGGGCAGCGCCCGCAGCTGGGAGATGCTGGGGGGACAAAGCTCCACAGGGGCACCTCACACTGGGGCTCACCTGGAGCCCTAACAACGGTGCATCAGGAGGTACAATACCTCCCCCCTCCCTCCCCCAAATCAAGCAAGGGGAGAACTCCCCACCATTGGGGGCACCACCCTCTCACCCCAAAAAGCATCGGACATCTCAAATCCAGCACCACTTGCATTGGGGCGCCCCACACCATCAAGAATTCCCAACCCAGCAAGGTGGGGGGTAGGAGGGGAACCCCCTGCATCTGGGCAACCCATACATCAGGGACCCCAAACTCAGTATTGGGGTGCTCCACGCGTCAGGGTGCCCAGGGACCGGGGAGCCTAAACCAAGCGCTCCGAGGCGCACCGTGCACGGGGACCCCAAACGCAGCCGCGGGGTGCACCACGCCTCGCGGCGCCCCGCGCGCGGGGGGACCCCCGCTCACCTTTCCCCGGGGAGTGCGGGGACCCCTCGCCACCGTGTTTCTGGTCGTTGTCGCTCTTGGAGCTGGCGCGGCCCAGGGCGGGCAGGAGCAGGAGCGGGAGCAGGAGCGAGACCCGCAGCGCGGCGCGGCTCATCTCCGGCAAGTGCGCGGGTGCGGGACGGCGGCTCCGTGCCTGCCCGCCCGCCCGGCCGCACGTAAGTGAGAGCGGGCGGGGAGGAGGCGGCGGCTCTGACTCACGCCTCCGTTACCTTTTATAGGGGCTGGAGGCAAAGTCTGCAGCCGCATGGTCCGGCCAGGTGAGCCGTCCAACGCGAGACTCGAAGCCGCGGTTCCTCGCAGGGGTGCCCCTACCTCACCCCAGGCCCCCGCCGGGACATGCGGTGCACCCTGGGGCTGGGGAGTCCAGTCGGATCCTCAGACCTTTCAGGCAGGGGTGTTCCCACTCCTCAGAGGTGGGGTTGGCACCCCTCAGTGGCGAGTGTCCCTCTTCCCCAGCAGTGGATGAAGGACTCCTCAGCCACAGGTGTCCCCTCTTCTCAATGATGAGTGAAGGGTCTCTTAGGGGTGGATGTCCCCTCTTCTCAGTGATGGGGTTGGGACCCCTCAGCCATGTGTGTCCTCTGTCCTCAGTGACAAGGTTGGGATCACTCTCAGCCATAGGTATCCCCCTCTCCTCAGTGATGGGGTTGGGAACCCTCAGCCATGGGTGTCCAACTTCCTCAGTAGTGGGTGTCTCCTCTTCTTAGCAACTGGGTTGGCACCCCTCAGCCATGACTGTCCCCTCTTCTCAGTGGGACCTCTCAGCCATGGCTATCCCCTCTCCTCAGGGGTGGGTGAGGGACTCCTCAGCAGTGGATGTCCCCTCTTCTTATTGATGTACAGTTAAGAAAAGCATTTATTTCTATGGAGGCTAGAGGATGACACAACTCTGCTTCCTGCTGCTCCTCAGAGGTGGTGGGAAGCATGTGGGTACTGTGAGTGCATGTATATAGTGTACCTGTGTACCAAAAAGCTGAGAACAAGGTCCTGCACCAGAAGTGACTGGGCACATCAACAAGAGATTGTGGTCTGGTAGATGCAAAGGGATATACATTTGATGTAATCAAGGATGCATGGCACGGAGGTGAACTTTAATCAGCTAATGGAACTCCTAGAAGAGACCAGAGAGTCATGGTGATGTCAGCTCACCGCTTGCCAATAAAAAAGTGAAGTCAGTGTCAGATTATCAAGAAAGAAACAAAAAACCAAACCAAACCAAAACAAAATCCACCCCATCCTGCTTTTGCATAAATCTTGGGTGAAACCTCTTCTCAGTTATTGCCCACAGTTCTGTTTCTCCCATCACAAAAGCATCAGAAACAGAAACAGCATGCTTGGGGCCCCAGGCCTCTTCAGGGGCAAGGGCGGTTTCCACATAAGGAAGGAGCAAGGCAGGTATAACTGCCCAGCCTGGTGTAATGAGCTCCGTGCTCCCAGTGTCCCAGCTCGTATTGTATTGGAGAGCAGAGAACGAGCACTTACTTTCTCGGGATAGCTGATTTATAGCACAATCAACCAAAATCAAGCAGGACGTTTGAGTTGAACCAGAAAAATATTTTTCCACGTGGTGCAGAAAGGAATGGGGGAAATCCTATTCCTCAACATGCACTCTGTGCACGCACAAAAAGGCGTCAGACAAGTTAATGGGATATTGTGCCTTGCACTGCCAAAGTCCCAGCTCTGTGCCATGCCCCATGGCCTCCACACCTCTGCTAAACTAGTTTTGCCCAGCTGTTTCCCAGCCCACTGGTCATCTCAGCACCTTCCTTTGTGAGTGTGCCCAGGGTAGCCACGTGAATACGTCCACATCCACTGCAAGAGGGCTCAACATCCGTCAAGCAGTACAGAAGATCCGGCTGGAACTGGATTTTGTGTTGAACAGAAGGAACCTCTCCCAGAAAGCTGGCAGCTGGGAACACAACCATTGGCAGCATGGCACCATGGGCTTCTGCCATGAGCCGTGCCAGAGACGGTCCCTTGCTCCTGGCCACTCTGGAGAACCCTGCCTTCAGTGGTGACCTCTAGGTAGTCTCAGTGCACTCCTAAATTCAGACTTTATCAAGTTCCTTCCAACAACAGATAAACTGAACCATAAGATAAGAAGATATTCATTCATCAAGGCTCAAGGAAACAGGACTGTGGAGGGAAGACAAACCATAAACCACAATTTTAATGCTCTCTCCTGCTCATGTTCCTGTTGTTTGTCTTATTAATGGTCTTTATCTTGAAGGGAAATGAAGAAGGCAGTTCTATACGGCAGAGTTATGACAGGCTCCATCTGTTTCTTTTTCCGAACGAGCCCCATGCAGTCCCCACCTCACACCTGAGTCAATCCATTCTGCTTGTTTCTCCAGAGAGGCTGCCCTGTGTTGACACTGCACAAATTGAGTACTCGTGGAACTGTCACCTTTGCTGCCCTGACTTTCTTAGGTTTCATTGTCCTCCCTCTCCATTGCTCTTCGAGGATGAGTGTATCGTATCACAGCAGCTGTAATCACACGTGTCTTCTTTCCATCTATACAAAGTATAACTTTGTCAGCTTTTTTGTAGAGATGATGCCTGGCAGATGAGGACACTGTGTTATAGTTTAGCTAAATGAAATCCCCTTCATTTTGCTAAATGAAATCCTCTTCATTTAGTTAAGCTATAACACACTGTTAGAATGAAAGGTGACTCCATGATCAGAGCATTTGGTCTGGATGTGCCTTCTGGGAATTCAGGGGATTGTAGACCACAGCTCCATCCTATGACCCTTGCAGACCAGGTAGAAGAGCACACAGAGTTTGTCCTCCTGTACAAGTTTCACATCACTGCTACCTCCTCACCAAAAGCTCTTCCCCAGGATTCTCCAGTGGACTTATATCAGAGGAGATCTGATCGGATGGATTCAGCCCAACATCGTGCTCTTCTTTGCTGTGACTTATCTTGAAATGCACAGCACCAAACCTCTGCTCAGCTCAGCACAGATCCAGCCCGAGGCACAAAACACTGGCGCACCAGGGAACCTCTCCAATCCTGTGTGGCACAAGATGCACTGGGCTGAGATAGTGTGGGTGTACTTCTGGAAACACTGGCTGGTCTTGTTTTAGCTCCAGTGCTGTGGGGAGGGACGAGCTCTGAACGCTTATAAAAGGGTTTATTCTCAGGAAAAAGTTGTCCTTCCCAGGAAAATTAACTCATGCTAAGGAAAGGCTTCGATGTCTAGAAGAATCTTGGCACTCTGGGTCTGATTCAAATTTCTACCAGTAATCCTTTCCCACGGGATATACTAATGAATTCCTGAGCTTATTGAGGGCTTATTGTCTGTTACTTTTAATGTAACAACAGTAGGCACTAGTTTATCAGAGCTGCTGTTGTGCCTATTCACAATTTAGAGTTAAGTTCCCTGGATGACTTCCAAACAAAACCAGGCTGATCCATGCCATTCACTGTGGTGAATCCCAGACAGTGGCACCTGCAGTTTTTCTATTTCACTACTGAGATTTGGTTAGAATTCCCTAAACAATAATCTTTCATTTGAGGTGATATTAGATTGCTTTGCAATTGCAATAGTTGCATAAAATGTCTCCTCCCAGTTCTTCTTATTTTCATCTCCACATCAGTACATTTGTTGTGCTGGTACCATTGGCCACCCAATCCCTCCACCACCACAGTGCACAGCTCATGTCCAACAAATAACCAACTTTTGGTGCCTGAGGGTAGGATGGTAAGGAATATTTTGAGGCAAGAGTGTTAATTAGCTTGTTGCCGTCCCTTGATTTTCTAGGATAGAAGTTCGTAATTTCAGAGTAACTCAGCACCTGTGCTATGAGGCTCTAGACCCAGTTTGGCCAGATCCTGGTCTGCTCTGTAACCAAACTGTAGGAAGCAGGTAGCCAGAGGAGCCAGTTGGCCTGGCAGCTCCTGGACCAGGGCCACCCCTGTGGCGTGGCAGCTGCTTTGGAGCTATGAATTCTAGCAGCTCTAATGGAGGTGTGTGTTAAAATACACATTTTTGTGTTTCTATATGTGATTATGATGTATAATATTCACGCATCCATTGTTGCCTATTGGTAAAAGCAACTTGAATAATGGGATGCTCAATTTTATTCAAACTTTAAAAGAGTTGCTTCCAAATCTGAATTTCAAAATATCAAAACTTCTGTGGTCTAGGAAGTCTGGCTTCAGGCAAGGTCTACATAGAAGCCTCTGGATCTCTGAGTCAGCTTGTTCCAGGTAGCAAAGCAACCTCCCCAGCAGCTGCTGGAACACACCAGCTATAGCCTTGTCCCAGCAGGACAAAAATGTGGAAATTCGGAGCTGGCAAGTACTTCCAAGAGGACTGAGCTGCATCACGATCTCTCCTAAGCAGTGAATACATCAATCTTTTTAATTGCAGCAAACAGAACAAGAGTTTACCTATAGCTATGTGCAAATTAGCACTGACAGCACTTGACTGGGCACTGAGTCTGATCCCCCTTTGTTAAAAAGGAGCTACGTGGCCTCCCTCATGATCTGATCAAGTTACATGTGGAAAGCCATGGTCCTCCTCCTGCCCTGTGCTTTCTGGGGCTTAGTGGAAAACCTCAGAGTTTTTGAATCGTCTTTGAATTTTCCTTTAAAATGTATTTATTTGTTTCTATATGAAGGTTGTCCTTTTGGTAGCATTTATTCCCTGATGTATTTATAGACAGCAACTCTACCCCTTCTCAAACTGTGTTTTGAAAGTTTAGACAGAAGTCTAAAAAGAGCTTAGCTTGTCAGAAAATAAATGACCTTTCTACTCCAGTTCTCATTAATCCTCTGCGCCTCTTCAAGTGTTAATTCATCTTTAGTGAATGTACACACCCTAAGCTGTACAGTTAACCTATACAGAAAACACTTCTCTTGCCACATGTGAAACCGCTCACAGTAAGCACACAATCAGGTGGCTTGCCTGCTCTTCTTCTTTTTTTTTTTTCTTTGTTTTGCTACAGTATTTTATCCCAGGAATCCTTGTTAGCAGCTCATCAGCGCTCAGGAACATGAGTTCTCATGATGCTACAGGCACTCCTCACACCCCTGCTGCAATACCTTGATTTTCAGCTGCACAGCAGTGTTTCCCAGCTTCACGTCACTGGCACGTTCTTCCCGCTTGTGAAGGTCCCTAATGACAGTATTTATGAGTGTGGGTCCTAAATCCCATTCAGTGTGTTTCAGTAATACCTTCTTTACTGCGCAGGGCCTCTTTTCTTAAGATGACCCACTATTTGCCCCCTTTTTTTTGTATCTTTGCAGTCCTTATCAACTTGGCTTAAATTAATACTTACATTTGAAATTACTCAAAAAACTTCTTGAAGTCCTTGCAAAGGAACCCAGAATATTTCCTTTGTCCAGAGAGAATCTAGGCTAGCATGCTACAAAAGCATAGAAGCAAATATGTATCCCTTTTTATCCTTTTTCCTGCTTATTACATAACTTCTTCCAAAGATATCAAAATCCCTTTTTTCCACTGAAAGTAAGGTACCTCTACTAGTCTCTTCCTGTGACACCATCTCCAGCTGGACATCAGACCTTCAGGCCATCTATTCCTTCTTTCAGCTCTCAGGTTGCAATTTCCAAGCCATTGGAATACCTGAATCTCCAGACTTTATTCTGGATGGGGTGGCCTGGCCTTATACTTGCTTTTTGTTTTGTCCTCTGCTTCTGTTCTGGTGTCTCGAAAGGTGGAGATAGATATTTGTCCAGTTGTGGAGTCACACTTAACACTTGATATTTAATCTTTACACAGGGCCATCTCCTCTCTGCTCTTGTCCCAGCCTCCTTCAAGTACCACTAAAGAGCTTTTTGTTAAGTGTTAAGAGTTTCCTCTGCAGGATCTCAAAGAGGTAAAATTCTCATGTTTTCCATGTGAATATTGACCTCCAAATCACAGCATTCTTTGTTAATCAACCATTTTTATTGTTGCTAGGAGATTCTTTGTGCATTCTCAATATCATGCACCATAGATATACAACTACTGAGGTCTGGAGTTGCCTTCTAAAATATTTACACATTATTCAGGACACAAGTTTCAGATGGTTTTGTACTGAGCAAACTAAAAATTCCATGGCACTCTTTGTTCCATGCCAAGTCCTCGTGCTTCTCGGTCCAGGTGACTTCATTAACTAGTTCCTGTAGTTTATTTCTCTAACTTCAGGTCCTTGAAATTAAGGATCACGAATGCAAACATTTTTAACCTTCTGCTTTCTGCAATTAAACTTTTACCTCTCAATAGAAGGTTATTTTCCATAAGCAGCCTGTATGCAATCATTTCCCTACATTTAAGAAACAATATTAATGACCGTCAACTAAGGCTAGTTCCCTGGGTGTTTAAATTAAGCAAGCAGTGACTGGTGCAAATGGCTTTAGAGCAAACTGAGTTGTGTTATAGTCACAGGAAACTACTAAGCTACACCCCTATTGTGAACTGGCATTAGGGAAGGAGAAACAATGTTTCAATGAATAAGAAATTACCAGAGTTGAGGATCTTGCCTGTAATTCACAGTAAGTTGTGAAATGCTATCCGGTGAAATTTCCCCAGCACTGTAAACTTCATACCCCTAGAAACCAAACATGTTTGGTATTGGTGCTGGTTAGACCTACTCAGACAGACATTGACATCAGGAGCGACTGTGTCATGTACTACATGTCATGTACTACTTTCTTCCTTAAGAGCTTCTTCAAAAAGGAGAATGGAGCATCAAAGCCTCTGTTGTGGCCGTAAGACGACAAGCCAAATACCAAAAGGAAGGGGAATTCGTGGAACAGCAAGTTAAAAATAACCACTCTGAATAATTGTAACCATGCCTTATTGACCCGAAGCAGCTAAAACAAAATAGAAGGTACCTGGAGTGGAAGACAGGATAGCCCTGTGGCAGGTTAGAGACTTACAGCTGCAAAAAAAGACTCATTAAACCATTCCACCCGTCATCACCTTACCCAATCACCCTGGCACTGAGCCTGGCATATGATTCAACGTTCGGCTCTGGGAAACACAGGGTTTGATCAAAAACCTTCAAACAACAGAGCTCAAAAACCTTAGAGGGAGTTAGGATTTCCCTTAGAATTCTCCTCCAGCGGATGTCGAAATGACAGGCTTTGTGTTTGTTGTTCTGTAGTCTGACCGTAACACTGTGCTGCTGCTTCTCATTCCCCTGTGCTGCGAGTCCAGGGTTCCCTGTGTATTATCTCATAATCTTCTCAAAGACCCTCTTAATAGCCACCTTGATAAATTACTGAAACTAAGCCCATTTAATTTATCTCTGGAGGACTCTTTTCCAGTCTTTGAGCAGACTGTAATTTTTTCCTGTGGCTTCTCCAATTTTCCATCAAAGTTATTTCAAGGATGCCGACACCAGAACAGGGCCCTTTATATCAGTTACAGACTCACCAAAACTCCTTATGGAGGAGGCATCCCTTCCCTGTTCCCACTTACTGGTCCAAGACCTAGGTTGGATGGGGCTTTGAGACACCTGGTCTAGTAGAAGGTGTCCCCGCCCTTGGCAGGGGATTGGAACAAGATGATCTTTAAGATCCCTTCCAACCTGAACCATTTTGTAACTCATTCTGATTCATCCTTCTCTGGAAAAGCATTAGCTTCTTCTGGCACAGTATTCTGGTAGGAATTCACACCATTCTGCTTCAACACTCAACACTATTTTCTAACATCTGGATTTCCAAGGAAAAAAACTTTATTTCCTAAGCCCATCCTGCTCTCTGGCCATGTGCTTGGCTTTCATGTGCCATATTTTCAAAGGGATCCAGGTAACCCAGGCCTCACAGAAAATCCTCACTTTACCAGCCTTTGAGCACAGCTGGGATTTTGCCAGGGGGCCCTTGTATTAACCTTTAAATCAGAGATTACCCCCCAGTAGAGCAAATTTCTGCAGAGCTCCTTACAGTCATCCCAGCAGGGTGTTTCTCAAGGGGAAGGAACTGCTCGGCTGTCAAACATCCTCAGAAGCTGAGCTGTGGAGGTCAGATGGCCTGAGCATCTCTGGTGCCTCTTGTATGGAAGCCTCCAGAAAACAGGAGACCTCTTTAACACGTAGCAGGCCAGTGCACTCTTTCACCTCTGTTCTTACGCATCATCCTTTTCAGAGATGAGCTGGCAAACAGGCTGAAGAAAAGGAAGTCAGATTCAGAAATGACGCTTGCAGGGTTGTGACAGAGGAGAGGAGAGCCAGAAAGCCACACAGAAATCATGAGGCTCTAACATATGCTGAACAGTCTCCCCTCGAGGCAGCACACCCCAGCACAGCACAGCTCGTACCCTGGAGTACTCAGCTCCACCCTGCCAGCACCCATTCTGTCCGTGCCTCAGTGCCAGCAGCACATGCACAGACACAGGACAGGGGCTGCATCTTTCACAGAAGGACACTGGTCAGATGCAGAGAGATGCAGCACACAAACAAAAGAGGTTTTACCTGTGGCCACTTGGCTTGATTGCCTGAATCAGGCTTCCAAAAAACTAGCAGGTTTTAAGTCTCATCAGCATGTGCTAGACTTGGTCTTCCACAGCCCGTACCGAGGCACTAGGCCCTCCTGCGTGCAGTGGCAAAGCAGCAGAGCAGAGACAGGCAGGGATCTCAGAAGGAACGTGCAGCCACAGCTCCCACTGGCAAGACTCGCTGCCACGTGATGGCAACTGAGCAAGGCTCACATCCGTGACTGCTGCACAATAGTGCAAACATAAAAGACCTATATATCAAACAAGCCAAACAGCTCTGCCCAGCACAGTGGGGCACAGCATGTCCCTCATCACAATGGGATGAAACTTTATTCATCTTGCCAGACCCAGGGATGAATTGAAGGTGGAGGTGAGCCTGCTTTATCACAACTACAAAGCATTGCTTTCTACCATGCAACCCAGTGTGGCCACCACAGGTCTGATCTGCACATTTGTGGCCAGTGTCCATGCACATATCAGCTGGAAACAAAATCACTCTGGCAAAAGGCTGGGAAAGAGCTCTGTCTGGGTCACGCACCCAGGGCCAGTCTTGTTTCCTGAGTGGACTCTCTAATGCTGCTCTGTGATGAATGCAGCTGTGAGGGGCCATCGTAGAAGCTGCTTTCTTAGAACGCAAACAGCTTAGCCCAAAAAATGGTCTCTAGGGCTGAAAGGACCACTGCCCTGCTTTGCAAAGACCATACCCATTCTCACCTCCTCTTCAGTCCATTTGAGACTTTATAAACCCCAAGCCAGACCTGGCAAAGTCTCTACTGTAGCTTTATACTAGCATAGAATCATAGAATAATTTACATTGGAAAAGACATCTAAGATCATTGAGTCCAGCAATTAACCTAACACTGACAGATCCACCACTAAACCATGTCCCTAAGTCCCAACATCTACTCATTTTTTACACTTCTGGGGACAGTGATTCCCACATTACCCTGGGAAGTCTGTTTCAATGCTTGACCACCCTTTCCATGAAGAAAGTTTTCCTAATATCCGATCTAAACCTTCCTTGGTGCAACTTCAAGCTGTTTCCTCTTGTCCTATCAACCTTTCCTTCCATTGGAAGGTCCCAGATGTTTCTGTCTTCCATAGTTTCTGTCTGCTGCTAACTTCTGGCACATAGCAATGCTCCACCTCTCACCCAGAGTGACACAGCATTTTAGGAGACAGGAGAGCCCAGAGGCTTTGGACCAGAGGGGCCTGGGAAAAGCAACCCCCGAGCCTGAAGGCTGTGGCTGACGTCTGCTGGGAGCAGAGTGGACAGCCCGGCACCTCTGGGGTGAAGCCCTTGTGGAGCCAGCAGGACTGCACTGCCAGACCATGTCTGCATCAGTTGCATGACATTGGGGCACTGTTTTAATTTAAAATGGATTAGGCTTTGTTTTCTCTTTAGCACAATAACACTGCACGCATTGTTGGGCGATAAAACCCACAGATAGCTCTGCCAGCGGGGTGTTGGGGTGGACGTGATCGGCAGCACAGTCTGAGCTGAGGCAGCAAAGAAAGTGGGGAAAGTCTACAGAAACATGCTGCTGCCAGATCCTGGGGAGGCCCTTGCACAACCTCTGAAGAGCTCCTTCCCCAAAGTGGGTGGAGGGGCCAACCTGCTGCCCAGAATTTGGAGGACAGCTGGAGCAGGATACGGGTGCAAGGCAAGAGGGACATGTGTGAGCCTTGTGTTAATCCTACTCACAGCCATGTGGCAGTGCTGGCACTGATGACTCCTGAGAGGACACTGGGAAAAGGAGGTGAGGATGTCTCAATTCACCACAGCATCTGTTAGTTAACTGCTGTTTTTCCCAAGCTGGTTCTGCCTCTCCGTGCGTGCTCTTCTGATTTTCCTGGGCTTAAGCTCTGCATTTAGTTCTGGCAACCAACAGGAGCATTGCCCAAACAAGGTGCACTGGCAAAATCATTTTGTTTCCCAGATTTCTTGGCAGGACCTTGGTGTCACGTGTAGCAGGTTCCTTTGCTACCCTAATCCGTGCCTTTTGGCTGGCAACAGCACAAGGCAGAAGGGATGTTATTTAGCAGTGCTGACCCTGCGATGCAGGAAGCACAAGGGCTTTGAGGTGTGTCAGGGCCAAGCAGCTCAGTTTGGGGACACCAACCTATACCCCACCCTAGCGTTAGAGACTGGCTATAATTTTTGCCTCCTGCAGAAAGAGAGGGTTTCCTAAGAAATCCTTCTACAATCTCAATAGCTCGCTAAACCAGTGTTACCAACCAAGCTGGCCCTTGCAGGTCTCCGACCCAGTTGTGCCTGAATCTCCTTTTCAGTCACGTTGAGTCCTGGCACATGTGATGCCTGAGGAAGATGATGCAGACAGCAAAATGCAGCAGGAGCGCTCCCAAGATGTTCATGTAGCAGCTGGGGACCTGACCCAAAAGAGCTTTCTGCACAGTATTCTCCCAGTACTTTCCCACCTGAAACTCTTCATAACCTCTCATGGCTTTTTTTAGCATCAGTTTTGCTGCTGACGTGCTCCAGACCAGGCATCCCTTGCCTTGGAAGCTAACAGAAGGCACCAGGCTCCCCCTGGGATTCATTTGTCACTGCTGGAGGGACTGCATCAGATAGGGACAAACTTTTTAGCAGGGCCTGTTGCAATAGGAGAGAGGGTACTGGTTTTAAGCTGAAGAAGAGTTGATTTAGACTGGATATGTGGAAGGAGTTTTTAATAATGAGGGTGGTGAGGCACTGGAACAGGTTGCCCAGAAGAGCTGTAGGTGCCGCATCCCTGGAGGTGTTCAAAGCCAGGTTGGATGGGGCTTTGAGCAACTTGGTCTATGGAAGGTGGCCCTGCCTGTGGCAGGGAAGGATCGACCAGATGACTTTGAAGAGGTCTTTTTCAATTTAAACTATCCTATGATTTCATGTGCTCCTATGGAGGTGTGGGTTGGGCTCACAGCACGCTGCAACACACTATGGCAAGTGTAACTAATGCTGCTGCCCCAAGCAGGAATGCAAGACAGAGGGAATCGGACGGCATAAGAAAACCCATACCTCAGCATGACATCAGTGTCCATCTGCCCTGACCTGCCAGGAAGGTGGAAAAGCCCAAAACAGCCAGAGCACAGGTCTGTGCAGGCCCTTGTAGCAACGTGCTCCCAGGAGAGAGATGCCTGGGTGGTAACAGCAGGCAGCCACTGCTGGTAGGAACCTGGCTGCCCACTGGAGCAGGAGTAGGGCAGATGCTCTGCACAGTGCAGGTAGGAGCAGCCAGTTCCCACTGTAGCTCAAGTGATGCCAGGACAAGACAGAGCCACCAGGGCAGGAGACTGTCCCTGGGTGGGCAGGTGGCTCAGGGCACTTGGCATGGGCTGCTGCACCACCAAAGTCCCAGGTGGTCAGTCTGAGAGGCAGAAAATGAGGTGGGATAAGCCAACTGTGAGCAGCAGAGCCAACAGCACCCTGAGTCCCCCTGGGAGAAGGCCTTGCATGATGTGAGGACTGCATGAAAGTCTTCCCCTGAGCCATCAGAGACTTCTGGCCAGGTGATCCCATGGTCTCTTAGGGGCTTAATACACCATGAACTGAGAAGTTCTCTCCTGGTGGCAATTTAATTAGACCTTCTTGTTACACAGAGACTCTTCTTTAATAGGTATAATTACACCAGGAATGCAGAGAGTACAGTTTTAGTTCCATCAGATGCCGGTAATTTCCTCATCCCACAATCAGTCTTCCAGCATTTTATTTGCCTGACACATCGGATCCCATTTTCTTAGAGGAGGAAAACAGTCAGCAAAACACTTAGCAATAACTAAGTGTCATTAAGTCAGCCAATCACAGAGCTGTGACTTAATGCCCCAATTTATCTAGTTCGTCCTGCAGAAGAGTTTCTCGGTGCTATATTCACTCTTCCTGCTGATGGACATTATATGTACCCAGAACTCAAGAGCAATGAAGATCCTTTGCATTTGATCTGGACTGACATTGTTCCTTCAAAGAAGAAGCTCCAGACTTTCACCTCCTATGAGGATGACATAGATAGGACTCTGCCAAGTCAAAGTTCATGCCACAAATTCAAGCCTGAAGACAGTCCCTGGCTCCCAAAGAAAAACCCTTTGCAAACTCTGTCCTACTCAAATCCAACTAGATCAACCACCTCCTTCGGCTGCAGCCCCTACAGAAAAGGATGCAGTTTACACAAAGAAGGCAAAAGCAGAGCAACCAACCTGGCTGTTTTGGACTGGGAGAGGCAGGGAAGGACTCATTCAAGTGCAAATTGCTCATGCACCCAAGCAGCATGAAGCAAACGAAGTGGGAAGATAACAATGAACAAAGATGTTAATTACCAAAACTTTGAAAGAACACAGAACTATGTGACTATTTTAAATATATACATATGTGTATATACATGAGAAGAGGAAGTAGAAAAGCTCTATAAAACACATCAAGCTGAGATTGGCCAGCCTGGGCAGAAAGCACCAGGTGTTACAGTACAAAACCTGGACAACCATAAAGTCATCTGCACACACTGCAGGGAAACCTGGGCCATTTATTATTAAACTGCAAACAAGCCTCTTTCTCAGACTGTATCTTCTACAGATGACAAATATCTGTCTGAGAAAAACTGGAGCTAGCAAACTCCAGCAAAACAACGAGGAACCCCCTCTGCAGAGCCTGGAGTCCTGTGTCTCCAGTGAGCTGTCGGTCGGCAGCCTCGGTGGTGTTGCTGTCCTTGCTCTGCTGCTCATCCCAAGGCTAATTCCCGGGGACAGCTGTGGGGCCCACGGAGTGCCCAGCCCTGGGGAGACCTGGCCCCTGCCTCTCGCTTGGCTGCAGCAGAACCACGAGGGGATAACAGGATCAAAAAAGCAGTAACGAGCTCTGGGAACTTGTCAGACAAATGTGTTTTCAACCAAATCCCAAATGAGCCGCTGAAGGGAAGCATTAGGGCTGTCACGTGGAGCACATGATTTTGGAATTCATTAAGCCTTTGATGCAGTGTTAGCACGGCTGTCCCCTGCCCCAGCCGTTAGCCATCTGGCTGAAAAGGGGCCAAGTTTTCTTCACCCCAGAACTGGAGGCATGGCCTGTGTTTGCAGCAGGTCGCAGGAGCTACACAGAGCTAGAGCATGTGTGCAGGAGACAGGCTGATTGCACTGGCCTTGAGGAAAAATGGCAACTCTTCATGGAGCTCTTAGCACAAACATGCCACACCCCACATACTATGATGCTTCCTCAGAGAAATCAGATGATTCCAGAGAAGCTTCCTTTCTTCTAAGACAGGTTACAGAGGAATGAAAAATTTAGTTAGGGAGAACTGGAACTAGAGGTGGAAGTCCTGCATTTAGCTACTGAGAGCCATAACAGAAGCACCTCAATTTGGATGAAACCAGAACAGAACTGCAATTGAAAGCTAAAGGCAAATGTTGCAGAACTGTTGTTGGCTGTGGCACAGAGTTGTGTTTTTCAGCACTATCTCAAATACAAAGTCCCCTCCAAAACTCTAACTCTCCCTTGTTTGAAGACAGTTTGTAAATTAACTATGCTGTGGTTGTGAAGACACAGAGGTACTCCATCCATAGACAAGATACAGTAAACATATATATAGTTTGCTTTCCAAGGCAGAAAAAGCTCAGCTGCTTTTTCATAGAAGCTGAAGCAAGTACCTGTGTGACTCCAACTTTTGCAACATGACACCAGTGCAGCTATGTTGGAGGCTCTGTGGTGCCCCATGCTCCTGGCTGATGTGAGCACTGTGGTGCTTGGAGCTGCAGCAGCACCAGTGCTAACACCCCCCCGCCCCCAGCTTTGGCACTGAGAGCACAGAGGACACATTAAACCAGCTCTGTGGGACACGGGTTGTGTCAGGCATATTTAGCCACAGATCAGGGATGAGCACGCTGGATCCAGGCTGGCTTCTACAGAAACATTTCTGTGTTTTACACTAGTAAATACTTTCCATTACCTAACTCAATGGGATTGCAGTCCATTCCCCCTCAACCTTCATCCAGGACAACAGCAAACTTGTAGATGTACAAATACACAAGTTATCTCCTGCAGCCTTAAAATGGGGTGATAGCTGCCTGTTCCTGACTGGGATCTGCCTGCTGTCATGGACTCTTCTCCTCCAGGTGAGCCATCATGCTGTCCCTGGACTGTGCAGAGCTCCTGAAGTACCTGTCACTGTCCCGCTGCTCTCCTCCCAGCACAGTGCATGCAGTGTGGTGAGGCTGGCATAATCTCAGCTCAGCAGGCCCTTGCTGTGCTGTTGCTGTCATTCCAGCCAATATTTGGTGAGACCTTGCCTCTGGCAGAGATTGAGCAGCTGAGCTGATGCCCAACAGACCAGCCACAGCAGGGCTCATTTTGCTGGCAGACACCTCCAAAGCACAAAAGCAGCAGGAGAAACCCTTTGAAACCCTCTCCCAGGTCTCCTGACACTGCAAAGTGGTTTTTCTTACTAATTTTCCAACATCCTAATTTGCCAAATGTTTTGGTTTGACTGGAGGCCAAGCACAGCTTTGGGAACAAAATCTGTGATGCACTGGGGGTTCCCATGGCTGTCAACTGCCAGGATCTGTGATGCGAAGACCTGACACCACACACAATAAGCAAGCTCATTGCACAGACCAAAACACAGGCTGAAAACCTTCCAGCCTGGGTTGCCCTGTCCAGAGCAGCTGTGAGCCTCAGAAACACTGTGCTTCCTCCAGAGACCCTGCTGCAAACACGAAGCATTCCCAAAATGTGAAAAGAGCAGGGTCAGTGACTGTCCAAAGCCTCATGCAAGCCTCCCGCAGGAGGGGCTAAAGACTGCCCGACTCAGGTCCATGGTGCTGCCTGGGGTGTTAATTCTACACCTTCTCTGGATGCTTCATAGAATCACAGAATGGTTTGGGTTGGAAGAGATGTTAAAGATGATCTTGTTCCAACCCTCTGCCATGGGCACGGACATCTTCCTCTAGACCAGGTTGCTCAGAGCCCTATCTAGCCTGGCCTTGAACACTTCCAGGGATGTGGCACCCACAACTTCTCTGGGCAACCTGTTTCAGTGCCTCAGTACCCTCACAGTAAAGAATTCTTCCTAAATTTAATCTAAATGTATACTCTTTCCTCTAAAGGCCATTTCCTCCTGTCCTATCACTACATGTCCTTGTGAAAAGTCCTTCATGTTCCATCCTCCTCCAAAGTGGCTCTAAAAGAGCTCAAGGGGAAACTGCTGAAGTCTGAAGTGGTGTGTAACATCCTGTTTAAAGCTGGCTGCAGGAGGTAGTGAAGTGGCTGGTAGGATGTGATTTTCTAATGAGTTTCCAGGAAAATCCAAATTCTGAAAGAGGAAATTAATGTGCAACAGGTTAAATGAGACATAAACAGAAGAGACAACACACCCTTCTGAGAATATCTTAACATCTCCAGTAACTCTGAAGAAGAGTAATAACCACAACAAACTAAATTAATGATAAGCTGAAAAACTAAAAAAAAAAAACAAACAAAAAAACCACCAAACCACCCCAAAACAAATAAACAAACAAACAAAACATTTTCGCCCTGGAAGCTTGCCATAAATAATATAACAGAGGTGTGAAAGACAATTCAGAGAATGTAGAGACACAGCAGAAAACACAATGAGTGATCCGCACCAGCAAGGTACAAAGGGAAATTCCCATCCTGCAACCTCCTTTTGCAGGGATGGATGGGGCAAACTGCTTCAAGTGAAAGCATTCGGCAAGATAAGTTTAAAAACAAATTTATAACACAAACAGTAAATTATATAAATGGCATTCATCCAAGAGCTGTGGAGGGACCTCAACACCAGATGCTGTGGGATGTGCGACCTGTTGCTTAATTCTGCTGGAAACCAGAGGGATGACAGGAGACAAAGAGTTGCCAGGGTTGGGCTTCTGTTTATGTAAGATATTTGTGTAAATCTGGGGATTTGAGTGAATCTGAGTTCCATACAGGGAATTAGGAATAGTGTCCGTGGGCACATAGAGAAATGGGATTAAAGGGGAAGGAACAACCCCATTCTAGTAGAAAAGAATCATGTCTCACTCCTTGAACGAGTGAGGAATCCAGTTTAATGAATGTGGCTGGACAGATGGATGTACTTGGATGCCCAAAACACTTTCAGTAAGATCTCACACCAAATGTCCTTAATTGCTCTCTTCCACAACATGTTTATTCCCATGGCAATAACAAGGCAGAAGGTAATGAATGGAAAATGGTCAGGGTTTAAAATGGAGAACACATCACTGTGTACCACCAGGATCTGTGCTAGGGCTTGTGATTTTTGCTGTATCCATAAATGGCCTGGGCACTGACGGGGGCACTGTTGGGGCAGTTTGCTGCTGAGGCTGAAGAGTGCAATGCAGAGCACTCACTGCAATGTTCAAGAAAGATCTCAGAATGAAAAGCTGGGTGATAAAATGACAGAAAAAATAACCATTGGTAGATGTAATTTACATGGAGAAACTCTTCCTGCACAAAGAAAAAGTTCAGACCAGTTATCCTCACTCTGGAAAGCGGCCTCGGAGTCAGCTCCAGGTTTTCTCTCTTCCCTCTCAGAGAAGGCATAATGGAATTAAGAAGAAGCAGAAAAAGGGAAAGGGAAAATCAAATGCATAAAACAAGGAAGACTCCAAGGGACTTTGTCTCCAAGGCAGTTTGTCTCCAAGGGAGACAAACCGATGTACCTAAAACCATGTGCAGTGACCAAGGTAATTTGGAAATGATTACTTGTTATGTTTTATAGTATAGAAACAAGAGCATATTGATTAAGTAATCACATAGGTTAAAACCCAAGCAAATGTAAGTACTTTTTCACTATGCCTTGTGGGGTCTCTCTCACTGGAGATACTCAAGAACCATCTGGACGCAATCCTGTGCCAGGTGCTCTAGGTTGACCCTGCTTGAGCAGGAAGGTTGGACCAGATGTGGTCCTTTCCAACCTTACCCATTCTGTGTTTCTGTGATTCTCTAAGTCTGGGGAATCAATTAACTAGGATTTCTAGGATACAAAATGGTCCAGAATGGATCAAAAGCAGTCATGTGCTCTTATGAAAGAGCAACCCAACAAGGACTGCTAGACAGTAAGGTACTTTAGTCAGAATAAACTGAGCATTGCTGAGAGCATGTGTCAGAGGAAGCATGGCTTTATGCCTATATGGTTCTTTCATCTGCTCTAAGCATCCCCACTGGCCACCTTCACAGCCAGGATCTGGTGCTAGTTTGACCCCCCACATCTCACACAGTAGTTTCCCTGCTCTTGTGCAACACCAGGCGGAGCAAGCTGATAAGCAAATCCCTGATCAAGTAGCCTGTCCTAGGTGTTGCTGCAAAGCAATGTAACATCATTCAAGCATTTGGCGTGGATTATGAAGTTAACTAGAAGACAGGAAAGGCCGTATCTCAGAAATGCTGTCACAACACCGCACAGTCACTTGACACAGGCTAGAGTGAGGCAGAGAGTAGCATGGAGAGCCGTGTCTGGGCTGAGGGCCAAATAGGTCCTTAAGATGCATTTGAGGAAGGAAACATGTCAACATACACTACAACATTGCCCAGGAAGAAAGCAAACAACTTGAAGGCTGCCAGTTTTGTGAAAAGAGTTTAAGAGCCATACTAGTCCCTGGGTTACAGGTTCGCGTTCCTAAAACTCAAGTGTACATCAGAGATGATGGCCAGACTGAGGAGAGGAGAGGAAAAAGCAGCCCCGTGAAAAAGGAGAACAAGCACGATTGAATGGAAGGAAAGTGAAAATTTCTGTTTCAGCCAGCCTGATGAGGAATTGCTGGCCAGATATCTCAAGGACCAAAGACAAGACAGAGCTTTAGTTTGGACAGAACAAGACTGATCTAGAGTAGATCTTAGTCCAGAGGCGATTAGCTAAAATGTTTGTTGCCAATATCTTTCAGATGTAAAGCACAGAGGGAGATAAGAAAGGGGCACAAAAACCTTTTTGCAAAAGCAAGGAGGCAGGTTAGGGAAGCTCTTTAAAGGATGCTATGAATCACTAGTTGTAGGGATGGAGTGTTGGGGCATGACTTGGAAGGCCCAGATTATGAAATAAAATTCCTCCCAAGCCTTCAGGCCCAAAGGAACACTTCCAGTTCTCACACCTGTGGATTGCAAATCCTTCTTGCTGCTCTTCCCACTTTCCTGTGTGCTGGCTGTTCCCAGTTCTCCATGCCTGTGTTTCTATTCCTAGCCTTCCTCTCAGAGCTCAGCTCAAGTCCCCTGGGGCATTAAGTGCACTGCCCAGGGGTTCCATAGGCTGCCTGTCCCTCTTCTGGTTGCTGCCCCTGCTCACACAGCCCAACATAGCCTGGGATTTGCGATTTTTTTGGGAGTACATCCTATCCAGTTCATCATACGCCAGCTGAACTATAACATGATATAACATGAAATGCCTTCCCACTCTGGCTCACACAATTTGTTCTTTGCTTTTTTCTAGGACATAACTTTCAGAGTGCCATGAGGCGAGCTGCTGCTGTGGGAAATAAGGTTGGGCTGCTCATTCTTCAATTGAAAATTGCATCATAGAATCTTTAAAAGACTTGGGTTGGAAGGGACCTTAAATATCGTCTTAAATATCATCTCGTTCCAACTCCCTGCCATGGGCTGGACACCTTCCACTAGACCAGGTTGCCCATCCAGCCTGGCCTTGAACACTTTCAAGGGCATCCAGAGCCTCTCCGGGCAACCTGTTCCACTGCCTCAACCACCCTCACAGTAAATAATTTCTTCCTCATATCTAATCTAAACCTGCCCTCTGTCAGTTTGAAGCCATTTCCCCTTCTCCTGTCACTCCAGGCCCTTGTGAAAAATCCCTCTTCAGCTCTCTTGTGGCCCCTTTAGGTATTGGAAGGTGCCATAAGGTCTCCTCAGACCCTTCTCTTCTCCAGACTGAACAACCCCAACCCTCTCAGTCTGTCTTCACAGGGCAGGTTATCTTCATGGAGAAGATGAAAGGAATTCTTAACTCTCACACAGAGCTGAAGATCCAGTGCTGACTTTGGCCATGAACTGGAAGCATTCAGGCAAAGACCATGCTAGAGTTGTCAAATCTGCATTTTATTCTTCAGCAGCCTATTGTATTCCCAGCTCTTCCCTCAGTTTTTCCCAGCTCTGGCACACATTTTTCTCTCTGACAGCCCAGCACTAGCCCCACTGCTCTCTAGAAGCTTGGCTAGACCTTGCATGTAGGCAGGGCATTGAGTGTTTGCTAATGACTCTGCAAACCAGTGCCTTGCAGAAAACATGCCAGTGCCTCTGCATTGCATAACCTCCTCTGACTAGCAGCTTCTCACCCTCTCTTCCCTTGGTTTCCTCCTGCATTGTCACAGAAAAAGCAGAAATAGCATATGTGCAAGAAGCTTGACCTGCCACTGCAGGTGTGCTACCTGTGTCTGTGCCAGGCTCCTGGCTTGCCACACTGTGATTCTACTTGCCAGCACTGCAACAGGGGAAAAAGACATCTGTGACTGGTTGGGTCTGGTTTTGGGAAGCTTTCCAGGAGATGTGCTAAGCTGACCCACCAGGGGATTATCCTGACCCTCCCCTCCTGTCATTCCCTGCAGTGTCACTTGTGAGCTGTGCCCGCAGTAGCATCCAGGAGGTGCTGGTGGCAGCCGATGGGGAAGAGCTCTTCACCACTCCTGTTTGTTCAGCATTACCACTGCCAGGCTACAGGAGCCAACAGTGTTCTGCAGCTGGATCTTAGCCCTGGACTTACACCGTGTTCTTTGGCACTGGAACTAGGAAAGAGTTACCGAGCGACTTCATTATTGACATGCATTTCTCATACATATCAGCTCTGTGCATGAGTTCTTAGAAATGTTTTGGCTGCAAAGTGGTTCTGTGTGCTACCCAAGAGGCAGGCTTCCCAGCTGCCCAGCGTTGGAGGAAGCCAAGAATACTGGCAGCCAAGGCTGCCCAGCAAAACGCCCCTGGGTTCAGCCAGCAAGACTCTGCCAACAGCAGCCTTTGACTGCCTGGACCGGTTCTGTCCTGAACACCTTCAAAGCAGCTGCCAAAACCCAACACGAGGAAGAGAAAAGGTGTGTTAACACTGCAAGGCAGTGCCAGGGAGAGCCAGGACACTGGACTGGAATAGCCACCACTTACCTATCTGGAGCCAGCAGTATGCCTCAAGATCCAGTGCAGCTCAGCACCAGAGCACAGGGCAGGAGGAGGAACAGCCACTCACACCGTGTCGCATTAGTAACAGCACCAGCCTGGACTCAGCTGTGCTCGTGCCTCTGAGGGAGGAGGGAAGTGGGGTGGGCAGCATGGTTGTCCTTCAGAGTAGGGGGATCTTCCAGGGAACCAGAGGCAGAGGGAGCTCAGCACAGGCTGCAGAGGGGAGATCTCACTGATGGTATACAGAGGGAGATGAGGCTGGTGTGGGAGGAGAGCATTACAGGTGGAGTAAGGAGTACTCCAGGAGAAAGTACAGCAAGAGTGACTGTTAGAGCTGGTAGTTGTAGCCAGGTTAGCGGCCCATGAGCCTTCAACTTCTCCACTGAGATACTTAACGTGATCCCGTGTCTACCCTCAGAGGTGTTAGCCTTTCATTTGCAATCCATGGCCAAACTGAGTGCAGGTAACAGAAACAAAGAAAACACTGAGCTCCTCCTTATAGCATAAAAAGAGATTTACTTAAAAAGGTAGAAAAGACAGTACAAGTAGTTTGGTCCCTTATATTCCAAACCCTCTACACACAGTGTAAAACAGTATGTTGTCCAGCCCAGATTTGTAGTGATTTCAGCCAGGATGAATGAGTGTTTCACCAATGATTCCCTGACTTGAGCTCTTGTCAAGGACTGGGGAGCAGCATGCTGCTGATGCAAGGGCAGGAAATTCCCTCTGCAAGAAAGATCTTCTTGACCCTTCTCAGCTTCTGCTCAAGTGCTCCTGCACTCAAAAACAAAGGACAGATCAGTTTTATTTATATCCCCATTAGCTCCCAGAGCAGCAGATACACAGGACCAAAACAGAGAGAGAAGACTTGAGGAGAAAGAGGTAGGCAATCAGTACAAGTACTTGTGACAGAACAGATTGTTGGGAGATATGCAGTTTGTGACTATTCAAAGTGCTAAGTGAGGAGTCTCCAGGAACACTGAAGTATTGACATGCAGACTGTCAGGCACTGTGGGTCCGTGCAGAGTGTGACTGCTCCCATCCTCTCCCTCTGCCAGGGTCAGACTGGTCCAGATACTGCAGTTGCAGTCACTGAGACTGGGTGAGTTAATTTCTTCATCAGTCCTGTCTAAAGGCACAGGGCCAGGTGGATGCAGCAAAAAAAAAAAAAAAAAAAAAAAAAAAAAAAAAAAAGAGAGAGAGAGAAAAAAGGAAAAAGGCAGCTCTGTGTCTGAATACATTAGTACATTCACTACTAGGCCAGGGCCAGCAGCACTTCAAGAAGATAGGGCTGAGCCATTTGGACCTGCAAGAAAGTCAAGAAACACAGCTCATTGGAGGACATAAAAGGAGGGTTTCATTCAGCTATCCCAGTGCTGCAAGTTGTCTATGCAGTTCCCACATGTTTTGTCTTTCTTCTGCCTAATCTCAGACACAGGGAGCATCCCCTGGGTATATCAATGAATGGTACGTAGAGAAATGAAGCAATTGAGTCAAACATTTCAGCGAAAGGATTTTCTCAGCCATCAAGAGAAAGACAAGACAGGCCCCAGCTAAAAAGCTTTGCCACAGCATGAATTCCAGGTGGGAGTGGAACCATACAGGAAGCTCAGCAATCCTGGTGCAAGGCTGGAAGCCCTGTGGTGGGTCAGCAGCCAAAGACATGGTCTTCTGATCCTTCTCCACTCCCAGCTGACATATATCCAGAGATTATCCCACTACAGCTTCCACCTGCCTTCAGCAACTGAGTGGGACAGGGATTTACCCACTGGAGAGCTGCACATCCACTAGATGCTTCAGACATCACAGGGTCTGCCAAAAGGCCCTTCCTGGCCCACTCCGTAGATTCCTATAACTCACCCAGTGGATCACAGTCTCAGTAACCATCTGTGCTTCCAGCTGCTGAGACCTTGTTTAAAATCCTCTTCACAGCAATAAAAGTCACTGCCTTTTCCAATGTTTTGAGTCTTGCCTTCAGCTCACTGCCCCTGCTATCCCTCAGCACCTCCCTCCACCACACTAAACCACTGCAGCTGACAACCATGGCATGCAGACAGGCATTCCAATAGTTCTAGTCCTTCCAGCCCCAGGCCTCCGACAAACTGTGAGCTCCCTCCAGCAGCCTTGCCATTGTACTGCAGGCACTCTGTGCACCAGAGCTGCTGGGAACCCAAACCTCAGCTAATTTTTCCCAGTTTTCCTGGTCTCTTTGCAGTCCCGGGATGGAAGCTGGCTGCTGCTCTCTGTTTCTCCTGCTCTATTTCTATGTAGCTTGTGGCCAAGAGATGCTCCAGGTGGAGCATGAAGGGAAGAGCCCCTTTGCTCCTCCATTTCCCTGGGAGCTGCAATTGCTGTTTGCCCTCGTGCCTCCTCCTTACCGAGTCATTTGGGCTACGCATCCTCAGCGGTGACGGCTTGAGTGCCCCTGTTCTGACATGTTCGTGGAATAGGAATTGAACTGCAGTGAGGAGCAGAGGGACAGCATTAGGGGAGCAGTGCCTGGGACACTGGTCACATCACAGCCCTTCTGCCTTGGACTTTTCTTTGGGCATCTCAATGAGCCCCTCTCAGGGTCTCCTCCCCGGATGGCACTTCCAAAGAATACAGTCTTGATGCCAAGACCACCAAACCCAAACCCATCGCCCAGGAGCTAAGAAACCAAGTGCTACTTGTGGAAGCCTCCTGTCTCCCCTGGGCAGGGCAGCTCCACATGTCCCAGAGGGGCCATGGCTTGGCAGAGGATATGCCCCCGCTCACCTGCTGGATTTCCTGCATCGCCAGTCGTATGGAAGAGCGGAGACGAGGGAAGGCTTGTTGTCTGGTCTCTCTAGAGCTTGGATTTGTCCTACTCTTGTCCGAGGTCTGTTGGTTTTGGAAATTCTTGCTCCTTCTGAGACACGGCAGAGTAGGTTTGCTGATGGAAGGCATGAAGGGACAGGACTGCTTCTGTGGAAGGGTCTCTGCTTTGCCTGCTGGTGAACTCAGCATGGGGTACTCCAGATTTTCGTAATCCAAATTCTTACTACTTTTCTGAGGAAAGGAAGAGTGGATTCAGCAGTGGTTTGTAGACCCTCCAAACAAACAGCACAACAAAGAGGAATACACAGCTGTGTCCACTGCTGACATACTGGGGTCGGGGGGTGTCATCCATCTGACAGTGCCTCTCCCCCACCCCAGGACTCCCCAGCTAATAGCGTTTCCCAGAGCCTGCAGAAGCAGCCAAGCCACTTGGCCAGAATGGGACACTCCTCAACAGGAAAACAAAAGAGACATGATGCTGCTGTCCCTCTATCCACTCAAGGCACAGTCCCCCATCCCCTGTTCCCACTGCAGATCCTTGGCATTCACCTGCCCACAGGGAACAGTCAGTATCTCCATGAAGGGCTGGATGCCCACGGTCTGGTGGTACCGAACCAGTGCGGTGAGCGAGGCATGAGCCTGGTGCTCCCCCAGGATGATGTAGCGTGCGTTGGGCTGCACCTGGATCATGTAGTGTCTGCAGCGGCCTTGGCCCCTGGGGACATGCACAGACAAGAACAGTCACGGCACAGGGCTGCAGCGTCTCTCCAGCACCTGGTTCCTGCTTCCTCCACTTGTGGTCTCAAGTGGCCAGACGTGACCAGCACCCACAGTAACAAATACCAAACAGGGGCAGGAGATGTGCTGTGCACTAACACGCTGTGCTTGTAGGTGCTGGAGAAGCAACAACCTCAATGCTTCTTTCAACCTGGTTTGTACACTCAGCCATATAGTACAGGATCTCTACCCTTGGAGCAACAGCACACCACCCAAAAACAGGTCTATTTTTTGGCAAGAGACAAACTCTGCAGTGCCCTATCTGCTACTACAAACTGTCTGAGGCATCCAAAACAGGAGAGGCTGAGCATCCTTATTGGACTCCTGTGTGGAGCAGGCCATCTCCTCCAGTCAAGCAGAATCACAGAATTCTAGAATTCTATGACTGTAAAATTCCAGGATCATAGAATTTCATTAAGTGCTCAGTTTCACAGAACCACAAAATCATTTAGATTGGAAAAGACCTTTAAGATTCTTGAGTCCAACCACTAACCCAGCACTGCCAAGTCCACCACTAAACCATGTCCCCAAGTGTCACATCTATGTATCTTTTAAATACCTCCAGAGATGATGACTCCACTCTGCCCTTTGCATCCTCTTCCAGTGCTTGACAGCCCTTTCCATGAAGAAATCCCTCCAATGTCCAACCTGAACCTACCCTAGCACAGACTGAGGCTATGTCTTCTTGTCCTGTTGCCAGTTGCCTGAGAGGAAAGGCTGATCCCCACCTTGCTAGAGCCTCCTTTCAGGTAGTTGTAGAAAGCAATAAGGTCTTCTCTGAGCCTTCTCTGCAAGGTTCATTACCTACCTGTATGTCAAGATGTAGCCTGGTTGGCTTTGGCTAATCCGAACAAGGAAGCAACCCAAAGGCTTGTCATGCAGCAGGTTTTCAGCTTCCCTGGAATCAGGAAAGAGTTTTTCAGTGGAGGGTGAGCAGATGCCTTGTCACACAGCAGGGATTCCCATCCTATCTCATGTGCTACCAGCATGGTGCTCCCACTCCAAGGGAGTAGCCAGCATCTGCCCTGTGAGTTCCTAGCTACAGGTTTCCCGACTCGGGCTTGGTGGTGCAGGAGGCATTAGGGGGCTGAGGAGGCACAATACTCTCAGCAAAAGCTCCTCCAAGCAGGGCTGCTCCAAACCTGCTCCAGCAGTTTGACTAGTGCAATAGCAACAGCTGCCTTCAAGCACAGAGCATGTGACAAAGCATTGCTGAGATGAGGGGTCTGTGCCTGTGTCCATTTCCTATGCGCCAGGGCTGAAGAAGTCAGGATACAATGGGATGGGGGGTAAGCCCAGTGCCCTGGAAAAACACCAACTTGGATTACACCAGTCTGGCTCTCTAACTTCCTGCTGGAAGGAGGTCTTCCCCCTCTCTGCCCAACAGACAAAGCTCTGCTTTGTGCTTGTCATGTGCCTTGCTCCAGGCTAAAGGTGACAGCAAATCACCAGTGTAATTCGGGATTGCTCTGTCTGCTCCATTTCATGAGGCTGAGTTTACACTGCTGTATGGAGACTTTAATCTCCACTTAAGCATCAGTGTCTTTAGTCCTTCATTGTGAAGTGCTCATAGCTACCCTATATTTGAATTTAGACAGTTTTGTCTTCCAGGCACAAGTTCCTCTCCTGCATTCTTCCATTTATGGACAAAAGCATTAATGCAGGTTAAGGCATCGATAATTATCTTAAAAAGGGAAAAAAGAAATGCAGCTACCAGGGAGTTGTCAGCTATTGTAGTGTCCTTTACTAAGCAAATGTGCTATGTAATGGTCTGTGAGTAAAGGTTCACACTGATAATCTGACAAAATCCAGGCACCTGTGATCTCATAAGACTGAAATAGAATTGCAGTATTAACAGATAAAAAGTTAGAAATTGGAACAAGATGATGAGAGTGTTCAAGTGACAGCTTGAATAGCAACACCAACACAGAAATCCCACCAATTTTGGGATACTGGCAGTTAGCAAGCATGGAGAACCATAGATTAATTTGCACACAGGTGAGACTATACTGCAATTCTGTTCACCGGCATAACCAGTATTTCTGATTATCACAGTGCTTGGAAAGTAGTGCCTAGCTCAGCCAAGAGATTAAGTGTGAGGCAGACCCAGTAGCAAAGCTTCAAGCATTTAAATAAAGGTTTTTGCAAAAAAGCTTTAGAGTTCACAGTCTTGTAATCAACTGTAAGAAAGATGGGCATTGTGGATGTCTCTCCCAGCTTAAAGAGAAGTAAATTCCACCTATGCTGCACCCTTCTTGGATGGGCAGAGGTATCAACAAAAAAACCTTCCTTTTCCTCTGTTGGGGGGCTTTGGAGGAATTTTGCCATGGGGTTCTCACTAAAGCCTGATTTTAATATTTTTTTAAACAATTGTACACTGAATTCTGTATTCTCCTGCTGTAAACTGAGGTTTCCTCCTGACCTGGACTGAGATACAAAAACAGTCATAATGAGTCAGACCAAAAGTCCATCTTCATGTCTCTGCAAATGGTCCACAGCAGGGTATAATGCAAGTGTGTATTTCCTTTCCCATTACTTTACAAGCCTCCCTTCCCTGCACAGGATCTGTATTGAGGAACCCAGAATGGACGTATTTCCTATGACTTTCCACAGTCTTTCCTTGGACCTACGTAGAATGTCAGCATTTGCATCCCATGACAGGGACTTTCAAGCTTCCTCCTCAGGGTTTGACACTCAGAGATTAAAAGGGAAAGGTTATACGGGTCACTCCCATTCCTTAAGGAAGTAAAGCCTGGCAAATCCAACCTATGCAGTCCTCGTAAGGACATGGTGGCTTCTGCCTACCTGTCACAGCCCAAGCTGCAGCCACTGTGTCCAGTGTGCTCACCTCCTGCTGATCATCCCATACAGCCAGCTTGGAAAGGCCCCATCATCCTGCACGACCTTCTCAGCCTGTGTCTCTCTGAACCAGCGGAGAGTTGCTCCTCTCCTGATTTTCTTTATTTCTGCTTCTTCTCCAGCGTGTTCCTCTGTTCCCAGAACAGGGTGAGGTACAGAAGGGTCCAAGAAGTTATCAAAAGGAGTGGACTGAAAGTGAGGACAGACAGAAAGTTGGGATGAAAGCAAAGTCAAAGGCAAGGGGTCTTTGAAGGCATCACTTTGGTAGGTGATCCCATTCCTGAGTCCCTTAAGACAAGATCAGTTGCAAACTATCAAATGCTGCTCTCAGTTTCTCAAAGGTCCTGACCATGCTTTCTAACTAACAACACTAGGAAAGGACTCACGCTTCTCATAACAAAAGTGACATTCTCCTGGGACCACACGCAGGAGAACATGTACATGCAAAAGGTAGATGGAGCAGGGAACCAGCACATCTGGCTAAGGGGCCCCAAAACTACCTCTTTTAGTTTGCTGCGTGGCCGTGGCACTGGTAGCTGTTGTGACTTATCAGAAGGATGGGGATTAGGCTGAGGGTGCCTCTTCCGTGGCGTGGGAACTGGAAAGTGGCTTCTTTCTGCAACAAGAGGAAATAAGTAGGTGAAATCTAGCATCCAAGATCCATCCTCTGTGTCCCCATGACAGGGACAGTCTCTGCTGCACAAAGTATGTGGGAAAGACACAGCCTGGCACTCCTTCCAGCAGAGTCAGGCAAACGACCTTCATGATGCTGCTTCTGCTCCCCACAGACAAAGCTACACTTTCAAAAAACAGAAATGTCAGCACCTCCCTGCCCATCATCACACTGATGGAGCCCCCAGCCCCAGGAGAGCTGAGGGCAGGCCACCATCCCCTGGAGCTTACAGCACTTCAGGGTGATCATCACAACAGTGGCCACACACGGGGGCAGTGGGAGTGGGAGCAACTCACTCTGGGCCTCTGCTTCCAGGGCCAGCTGCCGTCTTCTTTCTTTCTCTGCCAAATTCTGTGCTTGAGCTCTCAGCTCAGCCACCAATTTTACGTAACTCTTCTTGCATCTGAATCCCCTATAAACTGTTCAGAGAAAAGCTGTGGTTAGAAAAAAAAAAGTGCTGTTCATGCCTCAGTCACTCTCTCAGGGAAGAACACCAGGTAATATTCTTTTATCCAGGGCAAAGTCCTCGACACTTGAATCATGTTAATAAAGATCAATGGAAACTCTGCTGTGAGCAAGTGGTCAAAACCATGTGAGAACTGTCTTCTACTCTCTAAGTTTCCAGATCACAGATTTATAGAAATCCAACTACAGATCTAAGCCCTCATCTCTAATGCCAAGGCACTGAACACCTGAAAAACAGTCTCACAGAAGGGCCTGTTAACCCTCTATCTCCCTGGTACCCTTCAGACACCATGAAGGAGACAGGATTTCCTTGGTGTCAGTCCCCAGGATAACCTTTACCATAGGCAGCTATCCCAGGGTTCATTATAGACACTGCATGATCCCTCCTACTCTACTAGGTATTAAAGCACATGAACTGAAAGCTGCACTCTCTCAATTTCTTACTACCCACACATCTTCCCCATGGATGAGAACAATGCACAGCATGTGACAGTCTGACATTTGTCACACTGTATGGTGCACATCTGGAAGCTGCTCAGATGCTTCAGCAGTGCAACAACCCATACAGAAGAGAACTACAACAGAGAAGAACTAGGCAGGGTGACAGCCTCCTCCTCCTCCTCCTGGTTGCACTTTCCCCATAGACCCTGTGCAAAGGGAAGTACCAAACTGCCCACAGCCACTCTGGAGAAATAGGCTGCCAGAGCAGATGCTATGTGGAAAGAAAAAAAAAATCAAGCCAGATCAAGACTTCATCCTCTTTGAAAGCAGGAATGAGATCTGCTTCACTCATTTCCCTCTGCTCAGTTCAACACAACTCACAAACAACTTGTTACTCCAGAGGACAGTCAGCCAGATTTCAGAACGAAGCCAAATCACATGCCTGCCCTGCTCAGCTCTCTTGAGCACATGCTTTCTCTTTCCAAGGCTCACACTGTCTGAGGGCTGTCCCTGACTGAGGATGAGCACTGAGGACGTGAGCATTTGTAATGAGCACTTTGACTTCACAGGGCCTTGATAGGGAGATGGCACCTGCCCTACCCTTCTGTCATCTGTAAAGGTGCAGAGGTGGAGTAAGGACTGCAGAAAAGGTTCTCCTTCCCCTGGTCTGAGATCAGAGTTGAGGGACTCTCCTCTTCCAGTGCTCACCTTTCTGTATGACAACTGCTGCTCTTTCCAGTCGCTCCACACACTTTGCCAGCTGTTCCTGATGCCAATATTTAAAGAAAAGTCGTGACTTTCTGTGAAGTTGGGAAGAGAAAGATGCAGGGAGTAACCCTGTTTATATAAAATGGCATACATCATCCTTTGGACAGGCCTTTCCTACAGCCATAAAGTTCTCCCTGAAGAGAACCAGGTAACAGACTACATGTATGAAGTCTCTGCAGTTTAGGCTCCCCACTCCCAGCAACAATGATCCATACCTACCCACATATCCAGCCTTTCAGCTCTGTACTTTGCAGTATCTCCAAGCAACTGAAAAAGAGAAAAACAGTAAAATAAATAACTTTCCCCCCAAACTGAACACGATATAGCCAGTGTTTTTAGGTGCATAAGGGGGAACAAAAATGCCTCAGCAATTCTCAACAGTCAGTAACTTGTCAGTCTGTCTACCTTGAGGCACAGCTAGTATCACATTTGAGAACATCAGCAAAGGGGTTCCCAGAGGCAGATTTCCTTCAACTCCCTGGGAGGCAATTCTGCAGAGCCTATTTTATTCTTAGAACTGTTCTTCCTCATTTCGTTTTCAAGTCATTTGAAGGACAAAAGTTGCAAGGTCGGCACAGCAAGACTTCCGGGAGAAAGTCTGTTTCCAATTCCAGTTTCATTTTGCAGACTCTAGTGACAAAATGTGGGTCACTCGGAAAGATTCCCTGACACTTGGAACTGAAAGCACTACTGTAATTGCAACACACAGACAGCTTCCTCCCTCTGCCTGCAAATCCAGGCTGTGAAATCATAGTGACACTTTTTGCTAATATCTCATACAGCAAAGCAGAAGTGGTTTTACTTCTATCTCAGCCAACTTCCACAGTGGCACAATCCAAATCCACAGGAATTTTTTTTCTCAAATGCATCCTATGTTTTTTGTCTCTGAAAACACACCACGCTGCCTGTTTACAATCACCTCTCTCCCATCTACGAGATTCTCTTGTGATCTCACTTTGTTTGCAATTATTATTCAGAACCGTCAGGAAGTTCAAAGAAGCACTGTGAAGGCTGGAGGAGCTACTGCCAGGAGAGAACTGTTCCAGGAGATCATTCAAATCCTTTTCTTAAATGACTAGAAAAAAAACCCTCCTTAGCTGGCTGCCTTACGTGTTTCATTCTCACTATCGGTCACAATTGACACTGGCAGGAAGAAGGAACTGGGAAAGTGGAGAAGAGGAGGTGGGGAACTGCTGCCCTAGATGTAGGAAGGAGAAAGCTGACAGGATAAGACTCTGTCCCTCTGCTGAGATGGAAAGACATTTACATGTGTAAGGAACGGTCAGGTTCTGAAAGTGCTGAGGGTATATTTTGCCTGTAGACATACAAAATACTTGGACTAGACACATCCTCTCTACCCTGGGAGACATTCAATGATGGCTGCTTGTTCAGCATTGTCTTTATTTTCTTCTCCCATGAAGCCATTAGGAAAAGTCTAGAGAGGCCCTGCCACACTGAATTCACGGGACAGTCTTGACCACTGTTGTCACTCCCTAAATAAAGTATCTTGGCCACTTTTCATTCCACAAAATAGCAAGGCTTTATGATAATTGAATGGAATTGCTACATAACAATTCAAGAAATATTTCATTGATCATTGTACCGAATGCTTTTTAAATATTAAATGTCCTTGCTGGGATCTTTGTTCCCCACCACCTACCACCAAAAAAACCCATCCTGTTTTTGTCCCTTTTACTTGGTTTGCTATACTACTCTCAGAGTAGGAGCATCTGAAGAACAAACCAGACTGCACACAACAAAGTAAGTGTTCCTACCTTTCTTTTGTGAGGGAAACACCAGGTTTAACTAGAAGAATTGCATACCTGTGGAAAACAAACCCATGCAGACATGTAAGAGCCATATCCCTGACGTGCTGAGCTGACCCATGTCACCCTGACAGCAAACAACAATAAATCACTGTCTTTCTCACTCAGCCTCCCACAGCAAACAATCCCATGATCTCAGACAACATGAACTTTAAAGAGGCTGTTTTACTCCTTGCCCATATCTGCTTATCAAGGTTGATTCCCTAATAATACCTAAGAAGGAACATTTAGAGGTTTTAACAAACCTCTCAGCAAATTCCTCAAAGAAGGGTCTCCAGGAGAAACCATCTCTTCGGATACGGATTGTCTCCAGCAGTCCATTGTACTGGAGCTGAAGAGCACCACAAAGAGGATCCAAGAAACAAAGAGAAACAGGCCATTAGGACATCAGTTTGTTCCTTTGCAGCCAGAAATTACTTCATTCAGCCTTAAACTTCTCCAGTTCAAAATGAAAAAGTTTTTTTCTGAAAATGTTTCCTTGGTTAGAGACTGAATTTACCACATCCTGCAACTCTGATGATTAACCACTCTGAGTTAGAAGTTGGAAACCGTAAAAACCAATGACTGAAATAACTTCACCTTCCAGCCATGGGTACTGCTTTGCCTCTGTCCCTTAGAGGATCACTTTTTATTTCCAAATCTGGGCACAGAAGTACTCTGAGGCATGGATGAACTTCCTCTTAATCCTATCCTTTCTTATATACATTAAACAGGCCACTGAGCTTTCTGAACTCTTCTAATCATTTTCAGTTTTCTTTAAAGCATCCAGACCTCAGGCCTGACACAATATCCAAATACAGTCATATCAGTGCATTTCAACTCCTATCAAAGCAATCCCATTTTGGCTCCTATTCAGAGTTGGCCTGGCTGCTGGGTGAGAACAGTCTCCTCTGGAAAGGATTTTTTCTGGAGTACTGTCTGTATCAGTCACCATCCAGGAGGAGATGCAAAGGTGAATCCTAGTGCCTGAAAAGCACAGCTCATTGCATTTATGGAAAAGAAATGGGAGAGAACTAAGATTGCAAAATCTGGACCTAGCAGTCTGTGTCACAAAAACAACCAAGTACTTAGAACATTCACATGTATATAAAGTGTGGTCACTCTTTCTCTTGCAAGGGGAGACTCAGATGAGTCAGCTTCCACAGCCTTTTGCTGGGGTCTGCCCTCCCACTGAGACACGGCAGAGGTACCTGTAAAGGACAAAACACTGCTTTTCCTCACCTGCAGCAGCACCATCTGGTTGTCTACCACACCTGGTTCCTTCTGGCTGTTGGGCTTTACGCAGCGCACAAAGTGTGGGTTGGCAGAATACAACCTCTCCATGAGCACCATCAGAGAATGCTGCCAAGGGCACAGGAAGATCAACAGTCCATCAAGCCAAAACGCTGCCAGAGCCTGACATGCCATACCCTGCAGCGGGAACCATTTTCTCACCCCACAGCAACCTCCTGGGCTCTGACAACATCCTGGTCAGCCCCACCATGATCAGCCATGCTTGGCACCTGGGAAAACCCCTGTTTACACCACGGATGCTTTAACTATGCATAGCAGTCTGGAAGCTCCAATGAAAACATCACTGCACTCATCTCACGGGGCACTGCAGGGCAGCAATACCGTACCCGGAACTGAGCTCCAACAGATTGTTTCCGTGTGCTGTTGAACTTGTCGTCTGCTCCTGGTATAACCTGAAAACACACCAAAACAAAAGATCAGCCTTGGAAAAAGTGCTTGATTGATGGACAAAGAGCTCTGCTGGAAGGCAGATTGCAAAAAGGAGAGAGAATGGATTTCTGGCGAGGGAAGACAAGTCGAGCAGCAGAAGCAAGCAAAAAACACAGTAAAAAACAAAGGATAAATTGCTGCAAGCTGATTGCGGTCTGCTTTTATTTTAAACCCACTTCTGTCTGCTCTTTTTCAGCCAGTTTCTCAAACAATATGACTGTGGTAACCATGCCAACATTCATCAATTGCCACATAGACCTGAAGTTCAATACCTTGGCTTTCATATGAGGCATAAGTGTCCCCGTCCTGGAAACAGTGGCTGGAAGAACAGAGACAATAGTTAATTTTGTATCTTGGCTTGCAATCAACCATGTCTAAACATTCAAACCTCACTTCACACACAAGCCTCCTCACAAATACTGAATCACAGACAAGGCATTAGGTTTCACCATGTAAAAATACAAGGAAAGAATTAGAAAAAGGAAGAAGAAAATGCAAATGTATGAAGCCTACGATGTAGGTAATATTATCTTCTGCCACTGAGAAGACAAGGCAATCAGGTTATTAAACAAACCTAAATGACTTTCAAAAGAAATATCATCAGCAGGCATTTAACAATGCAGAAAAAACCAGTGCAGATAGCAAATGGGAAGCTTCCTTACAGCAGTCAGGTTATCTAAAGTCAGATGAAAAATTCAGGGAAGCTGAATTTACTGAGGGACCTGATAACAGTCTCGCACACCCTTGATGCGATGGTTTCACGTGAATCATAAAATCACAGAACGGTTGAGGCTGGAAGGGTCCTCTGGAGTTCACCTGAGCAGACCCCTTTGTTGAGCAGGGCCACCTAGAGCCATTACCCAGGACTGGACAACTAACCTGAGGTTATTTCTGATGTTTATGAACTTTGAAAGAGTTGGGACTAGGCTAAGTAGCTTCAGTAACAGTGAGAAAGAATAAAGACAGTCCTGAGCAGAAGAGTTGAAAAACACAGTGGAGAATAGAAATGAAATTATCAGTTTCTTGTAAATCCCAGGAACTGACATGGACTGAAGGGGACAAAAAAATTATAAAATTTGTGTTTAGCCAGCCAACTTCCAAGGAAGCATCCACCTGACCTTTCTTTAAATTTTTACTTTCATAGAAGCCGTGGAGATCTGAGGGCTTATTGATAACTGGAAAAAGGGAGTGCAGTGGTAGGAAAAAAATAATGCACTACTTCAGAGTTTTTTAACAATTTGTACCTGAAAAAGAAAATGTATTTGAAAGGAATAATCTCTACACTCATTGCCCGGGGTTTTACAAGACTCCGTTTTCAATGTGAACAGGTAGAAGCTATGACCTTAACCAGCTTCATTTCTAGACAAGAACAGAGCAAATGGAAAAGGCCAGTGGCAACAGTCCTGCACTGGCCCTGGAGAAGATAGGAAAGCATCTTAGCAGTGACTAATTAATTCTCTGGAAGAGGATACAACCTGCCCTGCTTTCCATGCAGGGGGAATATACAACTCCGAAAGCTCAGTATATGCCAGCAGCCCACTCCAAGCTGCAGCATTCCTAGAGTCTCCCAGGGGCTGCCAACTGTGAAACACACTCTCAGAATATGAGCCTGATCCCCACACTTAACTCTTGCTAAGGTGGGCCCTGGTTCATGATGGATGTGCAGAGGGACTTGCCTGTGAACAGCACACTGAGCAAGGGGGTGACACTGCTGATGAAGAGCCCACGAACATTGGCTGGCAAGGTGTCTCTGTTCTTCTCTAGGAAGCCCCTGGCATCATATTGTACCTGGAGAAAGGACAGCAAGTCACTAAAGACAGCACTGAAAGCCACCCCTACAGCTCGCCAGGAGCAAGTGTTCAACTGAATGTACTCCGGCTTCCACATGAATTCTGTAAAGACATGTGGACCCCATCCAGATGCCAATCCTGAGGAACAAATCCCTGCAGATGGCAGAGGCATCAGAACCACAGGAGTGCAACATAACATTGAGACATCCACCTCTGCTTTTTCTCCTTTCCTTGATTATAAAGTCTCATTTACTTCACTCTCCTTGCTCTCCCCCTCTTCCCCTTGAATAGGCTTCCACTCTGTTGTCATGCACTCCCTTGTTTCCATTGCTCCCTTCTTTTCTCATCTCTAGCCTGCCACTCTCCTTTCCATGTTAAATGTTAATTTTTGTAATAATGAACATCACAAACAATAGCTTAGTCAACAGTGGTGAGATTAGATTACTAAACTACATATTGCAATTACCTGAATTGTCATATCTGCTCCTGTTCCAAAAATTATCTCCAATCAATACAACTTACTTGGATCAAAGCTTTCAAAATTGGTGGCAGTAAAGTTACATGCATTAGCACTAAATCTCAAGTTGCTTAGATACCACTGAATGTATAAATAACTGTCTCCACTTTCAAAACATTAATTACCTGGCTGTTTGCACAGTGTTCCTAAGTGTTTGCAATAAAAAAGTCACTGCTATGCTGTGAAAACCAATAGGTAAAGGAACAGCCGTTATCCTGTCCTTTAGGAGTGCACGGTGTGCATTTATAAAGTACTGTTTTAGGACTAGAGTTCTAACAGAATGATTATTTCTAAAACCCTACACTTCCCAGAAGTCGCTCCACTTTCCTCAGGGGTCCTCTCTTCCTGTATGGAAATCCCACAGAATTGTAGGAGGCAAGCCGTGGGAACACATCGCTTCTGTTATTATCATTGTCAGACCATACACTCCTTAACATCAAAGCCTTTTTTGTCAGGCAACACTTTCTTCCCCTCCAACATACACTACAACAGCATTCTTCTTGCAAACAGTACATACTTTCCCAGCATAGTGAGTGATGCTGAAGCCCAAAACATGGCCTCGGGCTGGCTGGAAGTGTAAATTGCCTTTGAAGCTGCTATTTAGTTTATCCACAAAGGTCTTATCGGTTGCCTGCAAGAAAGCAAATTTCAGAATCAAAGGATCAGGCTGCAACAGAGATCTGATCAGGCCACAGAGAAACAAAGCAAAGTGTTGGAAGTGTCCTTGGCTGTGCAACAGTGTTCTGTTGTACCTTCTGATTCCTCACAGGGATGCCAATACCATTAGACTGTCCCTGATCTCCATGTCCTGTCTCATCAGTCACACACAAGGACACCTCTGTTCATCTTGCTCTTTAAAGTGCACTCCCCAACTTCAGAGCTCTCTCTGCAGCCCAGATATTCATTTCTACATCCCCCACAATATTGTCTTCCTCCTGTCTCATGCATACCTGAGGGAATGCACTCTGCTCGTCCAGAAGAGACAGTAGCCCAAGTGGCTTGGCCAGGAGCAGATTCTGCAGGAAAGGAGACACATGACACATACCTAAAGCCACATACGGAGCATCCACTCTCACCCTCACCACCCTTTGAAGATGTCCTTCCCAGGTGCATCTCCTCCCCATGACAGAAAGTGCAAGACTTCTCTCTTGGCTGGATGGAGCAATTATATTGTCAGTCCTCTCACTCACCAGAATAGGTTCATTATTGTTGAATGTGATAGTCTCCCAAGGCAGCCCTTCTTCCTTATAGGCAGCCTGCTCCATCTGGAAAATGTGCTGAAATAAAGAAAAAAGAGGTTGGAGCACCCATCAGACTTGGCTAGACAACCCTGAACATCTTCCTTCCTGCCCTGAACAGAGCACAGAGGCATGGTGCTCTCACCCATGGCATGAGAGGTCTAAGGTGAAACTGCTCTTCTGTGTGCACCCACTCACTGGTGGTGCTGCATAAAGCAGGAACACTTTCCAGAGTGTAAGTGTTACTGCTCTGACGACTTTGATCACTGCTTGATCCTTCTACTTCTTCCTTCCCTGTTCTAGTGGCTCCCCTGCCACAGCAGACAAGGTTGATAATCTCCATCCTGCTTCACTAATGGCTATTTCTGTCCTGCCAGGCAATAGATCTGTTTTCCCCCAAGCTCTCGTTCATGTGCTAGGTAGAGCAGTGCTCTGCTTTCTCTGCCACACAAGGTGAGATCGCCCTCAGCAGACTTACATGGTTGAAGAAGTGTTGCAGCTGCTCATTGGCCAAGTTTATGCAAAGCTGTTCAAAACGGTTCACTGGAAAGTTTTCAAACCCAAAAATATCCAAGATGCCTAAAAGAGGGAAGAATACACAATGGAGCCTGCAGACTGTCCTTGCAGATTGCTGTGTACACCAACACACAACTAAATCTCCCATCACCCAGCTCTTGTGGGCCAGGGAAAACCCAGCGGAGAGAAAGTCTTCCATAAGACCCCTTGAAGAGTCAGTTAGGAGGAGACCCACTCCAGCCCTCAGCTTCTCTGCTAAGCCAGAGTGCCCCAGAACTACAGCCTCACAGTTGCTTCAGATCAGCTGCCTGCTCAAAACTTCATGCTGCTGACACAAATCTCTCCAGGATCATGGTTTTGATAATGGATCCCTGCATGCAATCTCTGTGAAACCTCATGCTGTGTCCGTCCTTCACTGTGGCTGAGGGAGGCACATTTGAGAACAGAACAGGAGCAAGGCAGGCAGAACTCACCTATCTCCTTCAGCTCCACCTCAGGATCCACGTTCTCAGCCAGCAGCTCATTGATCTTGCGAACGATCCAGCCAAACACTCGGCCGTACACCATCTTAGCAATGGAGTCCCGGGCATCTGCACAGGGAGAACAACAGCAGCTCACTGAAGGGCTCACAGGAGAGCAGGGAAAACAGCACACAAACTGGCTCAGTGCATCCACCTCTAGCAAAAATGTCTAGTAGTTTATGAAGCTATTTTAATAATCAGATAAACAACAGATATCTGTCTGATTGCCCCTGCTCTCTGTAAGCATAAAAAGAGTTCTTCAATTCCAAAATCTTCACAATCTTTCTACAAGACCAGATGTGGCATATTAGGGCATTTGTGAGATCATCTAAAATGGGAAATTTCCTTTCCAAAAAAGTCATTCCACTTTCTAGAATATGCATATACTTGTTTTCCCCTCTGAAAATCTACTGAGGATGGGTCCCCTCACTGCTAAACCAAAGGAGAAGCTCCAAAGTATACTTGGCAAATTGAATGGTTCTCTTCCTTCTAGCCCACAGCTGCCAAATGTTTCAACGCTGTGGGCAAGAGAGGGATACAAATAATGAAAAACTTGCTGACATTCTAAGGAGGAGACCAAATCAACATGATCTGTTGCATGGTGGAGATGTGTATTTTATTGCCTAGAGAAAATTTGGAAAACAGAACTAGCTATTTCCCCATTTTCATTTTTTTTCTTTCATCTGTTTTTAGCAATAATCTAGAAGTTCTGTGACTTCATGCCTTTTTACTTAATTTTTAAAATATTTTATTTTATCTTAATGTTTTGGTCTGGATTATCTTGGATTATTTTCTTGTCTTATTGAAGGGGAAAAGAACACCTTGCGCTTGCTTACTTTACCACACTCTTTTCTCCTCACTCTGTTTCTGATACTATGATATCTCATTGATTCTCAAAGTTGTTTGTCCATCTATTGCCTAGAGCTCTGCACTCTGCCAGCACTCTGCAACAGGAGGCTTCCCCTCTTTTGTACAAATACCTAGAGTTCCCTTCTAGTCTGGACTGAAGAAGAAAGCAAAGCTAATTCCTTAGTTTCTTATTTAATCTCTGCAGCCTCCTGGAGATGAAACAAAAGCAGTATTCATGGTCTTACATGTGAGCAAGAGACTAAACATATGGACATCAATACACTTGCCTCTGTGCGAGAGGAATGAAAGGGCACAGAAGGACATCTTTGTTCCCAACAAGTTGCACATGTGTGGGGATACCCTTCCGTCAAGTACGGGTCAGTCATTCTAGCCAGCACATCTGCAATTCGTTATGTTTCCTACCTTCTGCCTGCTGCTGGGTGTGAAAACGCTGAATCTGCTCCCCTCGGGTCACTGACATCGTACAAACAAGACATTTTAACAGTTCATCTTCCTGGACTCCAAACTGGCCCTGGGAAAGAGGAAATAGATGAGGAGAGTCAATTGTAAATCCCTTTTGTACTCGTGGGGTTTGTATCTGTCTGTGTGTTGATGGGGTCGTGATTCGGGTTCAGGCCTTTGAGCCCCACTGTAAGGTAAGTGTTACTGTTGGCATATCACAGCACCAGGGTCAGATGTGGGCTCTGAGATCTGCATTATCCTTGCAGTGACCAAGCTTACCCTCACTCTCTTTGAAACACTTTTTGTGTTGCTCTCCCAATGCCGCCACTTTTCACCTTCTTTGGGAGCCATGCCAGTCCCTGCTGAGAGGTTTAATGACTTATTGAACAGCACCACATGCAGGTGACTGTGCAGGTGCTGAAGCATCTGAGCTTCAGCTTAGTCACATGAACCCGTGAGAGGCAGGAAACAAAGGGAACTCATACACACCAAACCCCTCAGTGATTTAACAGGAATTCCCCTCCTGTGGGCAAAAACCGAGGAGCAGAATTTCAGAAGTAGGATAAAAAGAAGTTGGCTGCTGAAAAGAGATAGGTGGTTGTTTCAGGTATTGCGTAGGAGGAAAACAGGCAAAGAGATGGGAGTGAAAACAAAGACCAAGAGTGTTGGGATTTCAAATAGGTCAAAATAAAAAGACATAGAAGTGGGAGAAATATGTTACATTTTACTGTTCTGTGTTGTTAACAAAGCAGGATAATGTATTCATCCCATATAATAAAAATGGGATGGTCCTGGGAAATATATACTTCTTAATCTGTGATAATATGATGTGAAATAGTAGAAAGTTTAATTATGGATAACCAATTAAAAACTATAGCAGTTCATGTGGTATCCTTGGACAAGATCCAGTGAAAACACAGAACTCATGTACAGATACTGCACACCTGAATTTCTTTGAGGCAGCACCATACTCAGTAACACATAACATTTAGTTTTAAAAAGCTTGTACTGTATGAAACCAACAAGGCACATGTTGACTATGTAACATACTGGTTCTAGGCACGCAAGAACCAGAAGCTGGGAAGCATCTCTTTGAGAATGAATAGCAGTGAACACAAACACAGTGATGGGGTCATACTCTGCACTTCCGGGAAAAAATTCTTTGTTCTTTAGAGGCAGAAACACCCTTGGCCATCTCCGGCAGGAGCAGCTCCTACAGTCAATTGCCAGTGGGAAGCAACATCACATCCATAAAGTTTCTGTCAACTCTTCTTGTGACTCACCGCTGCAGCTTTCAGCCATCCCTTGGAAGCTTCGCTGACTTTTACGGGCCCACTGCTCTCCTCAGGATCAAAAGTCACATTGCCCAGAGACAACACACCAGCTAAGATAGTCTGCATGTCCACTTGCTCCTAAAACACAAAAGAAAGGTGACCGAAAACCTACCAGCAGGTAACATGTAAATATGGAGGCCCCAGAAGTTGAAGAGGTTAAGGGAAGATGCACAGACAACCTGTGGAAAAAGGCTCTACACAAGGACTGGAAGACTCAGGTGATCTGGAAGTAACATGGAAAATCTAGAGGAAAGAAACAGGACCGAGCTTCAAAAGAGCAGCTAGAAATAAACCCTATGCCTGCAGGAAGCACAGATGGAAATTAAGTAACTCTAGAACTGACCTGTTCTTGGAAGCCCACCATGTCAAGGGCATTGCACACCTCTTGGTATTTGTCCTTCCAGCGCTGAGCTACATTCTGTGTACCAAATTGTCCACTTACGTACCTGAGAAAGTGCATATCCCACACAAAACTGTCACCCAATCAGTACTGTAAGTCAGTCCTACCCCAAGGGAATACAGCACATCAGCAATAGTGGAGACTCAAAGAGAAAAGAAACTTTTCCAAGGTAATATAGCAGAGACCCCAGACCTCCCAGCTTCCACTATGACCCATAAGATCTCTTCACATAGCTCCATTCAGATCCCACTCCAGCTACCATTCATCCATGGATAAAGCCCCAGGGCAGAGGCACAGTCTCCATCATGCTGTTCTCCCCTTCACTACCCATCATGAAGACTAAACTGGGGTCTGCCTTTGAAATACCTGTAGAGCGAAGGATCCAGTAACCCATACATCTCCTTCTCCTCTGAAGACAGTCCAGCAAACATGTAGTAGAAGATATGGAAATTCCTCTCCCCAGCATCTTGCTGCACCACCCGTGACTTCTCTAACAGGTACTCACTCAGCTTTGCACCTCGCACTGCACACAAAAAGGTGACAGGGTGGTGATCTGGGGGACATGAAGTTGCTTGAGCTGTCCCACATCTCTTCTTTGCTGATAAGAGCACAGCCCTGTCTAAATTAACTTCCTTGTGTCCAAGACCCTCTAGGCTGCCTACCACACTGGAAACGGATTTCTTCATGCTTCCTGTGATCTTAAGAGATTCTGCTCACCTCCTTTAGCAGCAACAAAGGCTTCTGACACAATAAGTATTACTGATACTTAGCCTGAACTATCACCCCCTTATCCTTCCTATACTCCCGCTCTGTCCAAACCCAGGCCTTATCCAAGAGGGGTTGCTCTAAGATTTTACTTAATTGCATACCCTTCCCACAGGGAGTCAGGCGCCAAAATTTTACCCTCTACAAGCTTTGGCTACCCAGTCCCCTCCCTCCAGTTCCTAACCACTCCCCAAACTAGTAACTGCCCTTTACTTCACCTGTATTTTTCTGGAAACGCAGCTGTATGTATTTTCCAAAGCGGCTGCTGTTGTCATTCATCACAGTCTGGGCATTGCCAAAAGCTTCAAGCAATGGATTCACCTAAAGCAAGTGAGGAAGCAGAACAAGCATTCTTCAAATTAAGCGATCAAATCTAACTTGCTTGGAAAAGTTTAATTTTAGCATTTGCTATTCAGCATCCAGCTGGAAAAGGATGAATATGGAAGAGCACCTATTTCATCACAGCCTGGATAAAGGAATTCAAAGGGGCAAATATAACAAAGATTAAGCAGCATGAGATTAACAAAAATAAGCACAATCAAACTGATTGGGTCTTAGTAAGACCACTGAATCATTTGTTAAAAGGTTGGTATAACAAATTTCCGCACAGTATCTGACATGGTAGCACTAGATAATTAGACTGCTACACTATAGCAATAAGCAAGGTCAACGTGGCACTCAGTTAATGTAGGTGTGGCATCTTAGCTACTGGAATTTGTAGATACAAGGACAATGAATTACATAGAAAATAAGAGAACAACCAGACCAGCTTGCTGAACTGTATGCAAAGAAGGTGAAATGATAATTTTTCTGTATATGAGGAAACAATGCCTGTCAGCTGCAAGAACTGCTCAGGGTACATGGTGGGCAGCCTGTTGAACTCAGCTTTAAGGCACGACATTGTAATCCCAAAGGGCTAACTTAGTCCTTGGATATATCTACAGGAACCAAGTAAGATGCATATTATTTCTTTACCATCACCTCTAAGCTTTCCAAGGGCAGCTCATCTGGGCTGAAGGGAGTGTTATTTCCAGTGGAGGAATTGCAGGCTGCCTCCAGGCCCTGTGCTGAGCAAACACAGCTATCCTGCTTCTGGAACCTGCTCAGGTCAGAAGCAGCCTGGCAATGTGGCCCAAGCCAGCTCTAAGCAGAGACAGCAGGTGTAGCAACATCACATTCTCACAACAGAGCACAAGCATTCACCTTGGATCCACCATGGACGATGCCACACTGAAATTAATATGCCACTCTACAGCCCAAAGCATGGCATGAGGTATTGGGTTTACATGTCAATATTTTGGAAACAGGAGGGGCTAAAGGGCGACTTCTGTGAGATGATGCTAGACACTCTGCCCACATCCAAGAGAGCCAATGCGAGCTGGCTCCAAGACAGACTTGCCACTGGCCAAGGCTCAGCCCACCAGCGATAGTAGCAACACCTCTGAGATAAAAACTGCAGCTGGAAGAGAGGAGTGACAATGTGTGAGAGGAACAGCTCTGCAGGCACCAAGGTCAGTGAAGTAGGAAAGGGAGGAGGTGCTCCAGGCACCAGAGCTGAGATTCCCCTGCAGCCCACGGCGCAGAGCATGGCGAGGCATCTGTGCCCCTGCAGTCCATGGAGGTCCAGGGGGGAGCAGAGATCCACCTGCAGCCCGTGGAGGACCCCACACCAGAGTATGTGGATGCCTGAAGGAGACTGTGACCCCATGGGAAGCCCATGATGGAGCAGACTCCTGCCAGGACCTGTGGCCTGTAGAGAGAGGAGCCCACGCTCGAGCAGCTTTGTTGGCAGGACTTGTGACCCTGCAGGGGACTTGTGCTGGAGCAGCCTGTTCCTGAAGGATTGCATCCCATGGAACACACCCACAACTGGAGCAGTCTGTTCCTGAAGGACTGTCTTTTGTGGGAGGAAGCCCACATCAGAGCAGGGGACGAGCATGAGGAGGAAGACAGTAGCACAGATAATGTGCACAGAACAGAGCTCAACCCCCATTCCCCATCTGCCTGTGCTGCTGGAGAAATTCAATTCAGTTCAATTCTTCAGATCAAAGAGACAAATATGTTTCAAAAAGAATTAGCAAGGGTGTATGAAAAGAGCAAAGATGGCAGTTAGCCAGTTAGCAGGTATGTTCCTGACAGTATAAGTAGCCAAGGAAAGGTTACTGAAGGCTGTGTGGATTCTCCATGCCTGTGTACCATTAAATCAAAACTTCATTTTTCCATTGAAATTCCTTGTTTTACCTGAAACAGGAAATGATTTGGAAAAATGCCACTAATCCCTTGTAACAGAGAACACGATAAATTATTGCAATAGTTTTCTATAATTTAAGAAACATCCCCAGCAAACAGAATTACTGACCCTTCCAATTTGTCATCAGCTATTTCACCATTCTTATATACTATTTTCTTATGTGTCTTATGTATCGTTCCCTGATTTCCAGTGGTGATTCATCAGCAGGCTTCCTAAGCCTCCCTAAGTTGTCTTGCAGCAGTGCTGCTTCTCCATGTTCAAGCACCACCCTGTAATGACCTACCTGAAGGATCTGCTGCTCCAGCTGCGAGTTGCCTTTGCATAGGTTCATTATCTGCTGCAACAATAGCTTTGCACTCTCTGTCTTCCCTGCACCACTCTCTCCACTGCCAAGAAAAAGCAGAAGAAATTCCAACAGCTGCAAAGTATAGTTGTTCTGCCCCTTATGGCCTAAGTGCCCTCAGTGCTACAGTGTCTCTGTAGCAGAGCGTGCTCTCCACAAGTTTCACAACTTTTTCAGCAAAATTGCAAGTGTGAGTACAACCCACATACCGCAGCTTTACACTGGGTGTCCCACAAGATCCTGGTCCCTCCTCCTCAGGGGAATTTTCCCCCATCTGCAAGGGAGTACAGATACACCCCTTGTCACTTCTGGATGGGATACACCAGACACACCATTTGTTCTGCTTCTTAAGAAAGCTGAATCTATCTTCTGGAAAACAAACTCCTTCAAAAGTCATCTGATACATCAACTGCCTCACCTATGCTGGAGTCAACAGCTTCCTGTTTCTCCAAAGGGATTTGCCCTATCCATATCATATCCACAACTGAATGCTGATCTTGAGTGGCAGTCTCAAATCTCAGGTGCTTCACACATCCACGTGCCTCAGCTAGCTGACACCACGGGCAGACAGGCACAGAGCTGCCTGTACCCCAGCGTCAGCACTGCACGTCACCCTGCTGACACACATCCACAGCGCCTCCGCCTCCAAGTCAAACAACCAGCACTTGGAAAGCGCAGTTTGCCTTGTCCTGGCATGGAGAACATATGATCAGTGAGACAACGTGTCCCTGACTGATAACACACCAGCTGAGAACTTCAGCATAAGCGTGGCGAAAAAAATTGAATGCAGGAAATGCTGGAGGTATCCTTGAGGGCAGGTCTCCGTCTCCACAGCCGACCTTTGAGCTTGTGGCATGCTTTCCTGCTTTGTAGCTCCCAGTGGCTCTGTGCTTGGGATCAAGTATATGTCACAGGTAGGCTGAAAACCTCGAATACTAGAGCACATACCTGATTTCAAATACAGATCAGACCAGCACCATCCAAATAAGCACAAACAAAGCAAGACCAGTTTGCCAGTTGAGAACATGCCATCCAGACAATGCCTCTGCTCAGTATGTCAGATTTATTTTTGTTTTCAGTAACTTGCTTCCTCCCCAAGAGAACTACCAGTCAGCACTCCTAAGGTTCAAGCTTGTCCTTAGACCCTCCAACAAGCACAACAGCTTCAGCAGGGCCTGCAAGCGCTATCCAGCTGCCAGTGTGTAACTGTTCCAGGCTGTGAAGAAAAGCAAAGTCATCTTCAGGTGACCCAAGTGCTGTACTACAGCATGCCCAGGTTATGACTAATGTCTGTTGTGATTGGGAAGGTAAGAGGAGCCAGTAGAATTCCTAGCTCAGGACAACTCAGTAGCCATGAACACTTGTCACGTGGGGACAGCTGCTTTGTCTAACATCAACCTCTGAAACACGCCATGCAGCCTCCCAGACTAAGCTGGAGACCCTAAAGAGACTACAAGGAACAGCAGAGCCTGGTGTGTCCTTGTGCTGTTTTGATGAACCGTGGTCTAGGAGGAGTGACCTCCTCCACCTCTACCCCAACTCCTGCTCAGGTCAGGTAATCTTGTTAATGAGTGTTTCACCATTGATAAGAGAGCAAAACCATAAACTTCCTGTGATAGCAACACACAGACCAGTTGATAGGGTTGCAAGACGCACAAGAATACACCAGACTCTCATCTCTGAGACCACAAACTGCTGGCATAAAACAATCAGAGCAATGACCTCTTGGCGAATGCTCACAGGTTCTTGTCTTCCACATCCCAAGGCAAATATGATGATTGTTCTTCATCCCCAAGAGCCCTACCAGCACTGCCTCTTGCACATGCTGACTCCACAGCCTCCACTTCCTGAGAGCAATTCACATAAAGCAAAGGCACTGATGGCCTGCAGGCTACAGAAATGAATGGGGCTCAAGTGACCCTCAAGGTCAGCTCCCAGTCCCATCAAAACACTCAGGAGTGATTCAGCAATTCAGTTCCACACTATGTAGTCTGAAAGTACTGACAAAATGGTCAGAAGCCCCATATAAAAATGGGAGTTTTAAATCAAACACGCAATTAACATTTTAACTATGATGACATTTAAACTGTTCTCTACAACACCCAGAAGAGGCGGTTTGTGCTTTGAGCCTTTCTGTTTGCTGTTTGAGGCTTTCTCTGCTAGTGGATGCTGTTTGAGGCTTTCTCTGCTAGCTGACACTACCTGCTGCCCTGCAGAGTTTCAGCAGAACAATAGTGACATCATGGAGTGAAATGTTCATGATACTGAAACACTCTTTGGTTAAAACAACACTTTTCCCCCCAACTTCTAGCACACAGAACTGGCCGTGACAATGGGATTCTCCCCAATAGTCAGAGAGCAAAAAAGCATATTTAATTCCTCCTGCTTCTTTAATCATACATCGGAAGCTCAACTCTGTGCAAACAGGTTCCTTCCACTATGTATAACCTTTATACAGCATTCACTGAGGTAGTTGTGTTGCCAGAGGAGAGTACTTTGTGACTTTCCCCGGAGCTGGTTAAACCTTTCCAAAGGCACGTCCTTCCAAAAGCGAACCTGGCATATTCAGCGTCGTGACCAGCATCGCTGGCCGAGCTGCTCCAGGAAAGCCAGCTGCTCCAGGAAAGCCAGCTTTGTTTGCCACACACCTCTGCCGCGACCTGGAAAGAGGTCGGGATGAGGGATGCGCTGCCAGCGCAGACGGATTTTGACTCGCCAACAGCACCGGAGACGGGCTTCACCTGAACCTTCGGCGGGCAGATCCCAGCGAGGGCCCGGGGGTTGTCACTCGGCCTCCCACCGCTGCCCGCCCCCGGGGACCCCCGACCACCCCTCACCTGACGAGGATGCACTGGTTGCGGGGCCCGCCGCCCCGCCGGCCCAGCATGGCGTGGTAGGCGCGGCCGGCCACGGCGAAGATGTGGGGCGGCAGCGAGTCGGTCTGGAGGCGCTGGTACCGCTCGGAGACCTGCGGGGAAGCGGCGGCGGACAGGCGTGAGCGGCCGGGGGCCGGCGGGGCGCGGCGGGGGGCGCGGCGCTCACCTCTCTGCCGTACAGCGGCAGCGGCTGGAAGGGGTTCACGGCGATGAGGATGTCCCCGATGTCGGTCTGTGGGAAGGGGGAGAGCGAGTCAGCCCGGAGCCCACCGCCGCCCCCCGCCCTGCAGCGCGGCACTCACATAGATGTGCTGGCTGAGGAAGCGCTCCCGCAGCCCGGACAGCAGCGCCGCCTCGTCCAGCTCCGACAGCGCCGCCAGGTCTCCGGCCCTGCCCGACGGGGGGCACCGTTCCCCCAGCGACACCATCGCTACTCCCGGAGCCGCTGGCCCGCCAGCCGCCCACCCCTCTCTTCTCTTCTCTTCCTTTCCCTCCCCGGCCCGCCCCGCCCCGCCGCGCTCCGCCCCGGGACCGCCCGCCGGGGCGGGGCCGCCGTTTGAACGCGGGGCGGCGGGACCGGCAGGTAACGGGCGGCGGGGGCGGCGGGGGCGGCGGGGGCGGCGGGGGCGGCGGGGGCGGCGGGGGCGGCGGGGGCGGCGGGGGCGGCGGGGGCGGCGGGGGCGGCGGGGTCCCCACCTGTGTAAAGGTGTTGGGCAGGATGAGGCCCTCGGGCTCACCTTGACTTTGGTGATAGCCCCGCCCTGAGCACAAGGCTCAGTGGGATGACCCTTTCCCCCGCCCCCCAATATCCCTTTGTTTAAAGTGGTCCCTGATCGCAGCCAAGTATTTCTTGAATCCATGTCATCTCCACCCGTGGAAAGGTGTTGGGCAGGATGAGGCCCTGAGCAGCTCAGCCTGACTTTGATGGCAGCCCCGCTCTGAGCACAAGGCTCAGTGGGATGACTCCCCCGCTAAAGATCCCTTTCGCTCAATTCGTCACTGACCCCAGCCAAGTATTTCCTGAATCCGTGTCATGCGCAGAGGAAAAAGAAATTTACTTTTAGTAAAAAAAAAAAAAAAATTAACTTTTGGTTAATGCTTTTCGGCGTGCTCACATTCTTTTTTTTTCTGAAAACTTTTATTTCTCTAAAACGCATTTTATCTAATTAAAAAAAACCCAGACAACCCGATAATGAAAAAAATGCTTAATTTTTGGTCAACAAAAACATTCTGCACAATCCACAAGTCTTTTGGTGGATCTTTTCTTATCTCCTGCAAAATATAGTACCTTTGGTTTCAACTAATCCAAACCACACTATTAATAACCTACACTGCAGGGAAAGTGAAGGAAGGCTAGTGCATAGTTTACCTACTATATTTACTCCTGCAATATTTACTGCAACATTTACTGTAATAATTTACTGCAATACTTACTCCTGCTATCTTTACTCCTCAGGGTGGCTGAGGGCTGGCTGTGGTCTCTGGCTTTGCACCCTTCCTGATAAGAGCAGTCCTAACCCTAAGGCCTATTCCATAGCAGCCACCACCCATGGGATGGGATGTGGGCCTGAGTGGCCCCTGGAGCCGACCCACCGAGTGGCTACCCTCCTGACACATCAACATTGGCTGTGCAGTGATAAAAATGGGAGATTTTTTGAGGATACTCAGAAAATTTAGAAATGTTGAAGGGAATATTGGTAATGGGGTATGTGATGGATAAAAGAGGCTAAAATTTAGGTTTGCAAGGTAAAAACAGGTTTATTAATGCTAACAAGCAAAAGCGGCTAGCCGGGCGACCGGGGGAAACCCTTGCTCCACCACAGTCCGCAAAATGGGGAACCGAAACAGCAGTAATTATAACCCTCGTTGGTCCCACCCCCCTAAGTCATGTCCATGGTCTATTGGTGAAACTTTCGCGGGCTATCCTCTGTCTGGTTCCTCTTTCGCGGGCTAGTCCAAGGTTGGCTCCTCCGTTCGCGGGTCTTTGCCGTTGCTGAGGGGCTTCCACCAATAGTATCAAAGTCTATAGTCTCTATGTGGCCGTGGTCCTGGAATTTTCCATCGGTAAACGTCATCTGATCATAGGACTCCTCGTGGCTTGCCCTCCATATTAGTCCCTATTAATATGCTTACAACAAACAACTTTAAAACACCAAGTCATTCTGCGTTGTGTTAACAGACTCGTGGTTAGAGATTTCACAATCACTTATGACTCTCAACAATGTGGTTAGTAGGATATAACAACAACACCATTAACTCCTTTTGAACAGCAAATTTCCTGGTTTTACTTATAACAATCCCCCCTCCTAATTTCCTCATAAATTTGCTGGTCAAATCTAATTGTCATAGCTTCTCCAGTTGTTTCTGAAAGGGAGATTTGATCTTCATTAGAAGACCTCCCACTCATATCTTCATATTGTTGCCTCATAGTTAACAGTTGCACTGTATCAATTCTGTTCCTAGCAAATGCTATTATCTTATTAAGGATACATGGTCCAAATATCAGAGAAGCAAACAACATTACCAGGGGGCCTGCTAAGGTAGAAACCATAGTCATTAGCCAAGGATACTGGTTATGCCAATTTTCAATCCAACTTTGAGTGACCTCTCTTTCTCTTTTTCTTTGTAAAATTCCCTCACGTAATTTGGACATAGAGTCCTTAATTACTCCCGAATGATTTGCATAGAAACAACACTCTTCACCCAGTGCTACACATAATCCTCCTTGTTGTAAAAACAGTAAGTCCAGTCCTCGTCTATTTTGTAAGACTACTTCCGAAAGGGAATTTAAAGAGGTTTCTAAGTAGGATATAGATTTCTCTATTCGATCCAAATCCTCATCCACGGCTATTCTCAGAGCTGTCAAGCCATGGTTTTGTTGGACCAGAGAGGCAACTCCAGCTCCCGTAGCTCCCAACCCCAGAAGCATTGCAATAGTTATACTTATTGGCTCTCTCTTCCGTATACGATGTTCCTTCATCTCCCAGAATTCAAAAACTGATTCTCCAGTCCGATATAACATGTGAGGCAAAACTGCAACTTGAACACAAAATTCATTATTTCCTACGAACGCAGAGACAGACACACACGGAACCAACCCAGCTTTAGAACAAATCCACCATCCACCCTGATGTGGTATGATCCACTTATTATTTTTCCCTTCTACTTTATTTATTTTAGTGCCACATAAATCCTCACTACTTGGGGATACGTTTCCAATACATGTCCCTTTCCCACTAATTTGGGACATAGTGAGACCGACTTCCTTCTCTCCCCATCTGCACTGACTCGGGTTATCTTCAGTGCTAAAATTGAAGGTAAGATTTAACCCTACTCCTTCATAGAAGGGAGGCTTTACATTATAACATAACCAGCAAGATTCGGTCATGTCTGGATCAGTATAGTTAATTGCTCTATATGAAGCTTCCACCATATTTAGCATAGATCCTACCTCTCCTTGGGATACCCTGTTCTCTGTTACCGATTCAGTGGGAGAGATTTTGACAACTTTTGCTTCCTGTGGCGTTGGTCTGGTGAGGATTGTATTTTCTTTCTCTTTTCCTAGAGTGTCCTCCCTGGATTCTTTTATTTCTAGATTTGGTCCTAAAAACTGAGAATAAGCTGTTAATGGCTGTTTCCGTATAGTTACATATTCCCCTGGATCAGCATACAACCGATCCAACCTCACTCCCCAGGTTCGACCAGTCAACCACCCTCGATCTTCATGATTGAGAATTTGAACCTGCAAATACTCACAATTGGATGGCTCATTGGGGAGTACCAGTCCTCCAAGGGCAGGGGGTGTGCAATGTGGGGGTCCCCATTGTACCCGTAAAAACTTATCCGGTCTTTCCGGTCTCCACGCAACAGCAATCGTTTCACAACCCCAATACCCACAATGGTAATGTCCTGGGTAATTACAAAAAGACCTTCCCGGATTGGAAGTGGGGCACCAATACGTCGCTCCTTTGTTCACTGTAACTGAAGGTTTCCCTCCACCTTTTCCACATTGTTGGGGAATAGTAGCCATTAATAGATCACAGACAGTAACATTAAATCTGGGAGATACTGCAGTTATCACTTTTCTTACAACTTTAGAATCCTTTGCCCTGATCAAAGTCCATTCGAAAGGTTGATGGGTAAGTCCCAGAGAAATCATTAAAACCAGTAATTCAACAATCAACAACAAATTTTTCCCCATTTTACTTGAGTCTCCTTTTCCGCTTTCAGTGATTCTATTTAAATCCCTACAAATGTATCTCTCTGCCTTCCTCCGTCTGTTCCTGTGCAGAGAACAACGGGGTTTCCAATTCTTCTCGGCAGCAGAGATATTCTTCAAGGGATAACTTAATTCACTGATCTCTCGGATTGAGACTCATCTATTTCCAAATTTTGGACTCTATTAATTAGTCCCAACAAATCAACGTAACTCCTTCGACTAGGCCTCTCTGATTTCCAGGAGAACCTTGCTCGGCAAAGTTCTATTAGTGCGTTATTCCAATTAGTCTCATATACCTCCCAAGTCTCTGGGACTAACCACTCCCAACCACAAAAAGCCTTTATTATCTCAGCTTGTGCCAATTGTTCTCGTATGGACTCAGTTGTACTGGTCCTGCACCTCATACAATAAGGTTGTCCCTTAATTGACACACAGCGCCACCTTTTACCACATTTCTTGCACTTACAGAGTATCCAACTATAATGTGTGGATCCTGGGTGTTTTATGCAGGGTATTCCGTGTGGGTTTTGTCCTTCCGGTATGTCAGTCTCTATTTCACAACAATGAGCTAAAACAGTTTGTGTTCCTACAATTCTATACAGTCCCGAACCTCCAGTCTGTTCAGGGATTCCTTCCAGGTTCCAGGAGACATAATACGATTTCCTCAAAGTCTGTCCTTGAGGTATCTGAAAGAAAGTATATAAGCTAGGCCTTACTGCTTCTTCCTCAAAATTCATTTGTAGGCTTTTACTTTTTCAAATCTTATCCGCAAGTCTCCCGGGTCTGAGGTCACTTTCCACTCTGGTCCGGTTACTGGTCCCTTCACTCGTGACGCATGGGTCCACCCTCGTTCAGCTGTCCTTATAGCAGTATCTGTAGTAAGGAGAACAACAAAGGGCCCCTCCCACTGTGGAGTTAGTGATGTTTCTTTCCAGGTTTTGATTAGCACTTGATCCCCTGGTTGAATTTTATGTATTGCCAAATCCAAAGGGGGTCTCTGTGCTACAAGTCCCTTTTTTCTGAGTTCTTGCTTTCTCTTCATTAACTCAATAATATACTCTTTTAAATACACATCCTCCATTGTTGGATGATCTACTGGGGTCCCAAACTCATAGGGCATTCCATATAACATTTCAAAGGGTGAGATACCTGTATCCGTCCGAGGTTGAGTTCTGACTTGCAGTAGTGCTAAAGGTAGGCATTTTACCCAATTCAATTTTGTTTCTAACATTAATTTAGTTAAGTGTTTCTTAATTTCCCCATTCATTCTTTCTACCCGTCCTGAACTTTGAGGGTGCCAAGGGGTATGATATTCCCATTTGAATCCTAATAACTCTGTTACTTTCTCAATTACTCGCGAAGTGAAGTGAGTCCCCTTATCAGAATCTATTGAGGTCATTATTCCATACCTGGGTATGATTTCTTCCAATAGAATTTTAGATACCACTTTAGCTGTACACCGAGCAGTAGGAAAAGCTTCTACAAAGTGCGTCAAATGGTCTACTAGTACCAATAGGTACCGGTATCTCCCCACCTTTGGCAGTTCTGTAAAATCCACTTGCATCCTTTCAAATGGTCTTTTGGCTAATTCCCTTCCTCCTTTAACTCTTTTTCTTAGATACCCTCTATTCACCTTCTGACAAATCAAACATCCTTCCAGAGTCCTTTTAGCTACATCATATACTCCTACACATACATATCTGTTTCCAAAATGATCTACTAGAGCTTGGGTACTCCAATGTGTCTGCTCATGGAGTTTCTTCATTATCTTATGGGCCAACCCCTTAGGAATCACTTCTCTCCCGTCTGGAAGTAACCATTTCCCTTGCTCTTCTCTGGCACCAACCTGTAACAACTTTTCTTTCTCCTGATTACTGAAAGACTTAGGGACATGTTCACCTTCTAATTCTTGTTCATTGATCATCAACAAAGCAGCCTTTTTTGCCTCAGCATCTGCTAGATTGTTTCCTCTAGCTGTTGCCTTTAATCCTTTTTGATGGCCTTTTACATGCACTACTGCAATCTGCTTAGGACCTCTCAAAGCTCTCAGCACCTCTCGGATTAAGCTTTCATGCACTAGTCCTTTCCCCTTTGCATTAATCAATCCTCTTTCTTCCCATAGTTTTCCAAAAGTATGTACCACCCCGAAGGCATACTTTGAATCTGTAAATATAGTTCCTATTTTCCCTTCTAGCAATCGAAGAGATCTCAGCAAGGCATAAAGCTCACATACTTGAGCTGACCAAGTATTACACAAAGATCCAGATTCTCTAACTTGAAAAGTAACTCCATCTACTATAGCATAACCTGACTTTCTCCGTCCATCTACTACCCGAGAGGAACCATCAATATAAAGCTTCTCACCCACGTCCAATTCCTCCTCTTCCAAGTCTTCTCTAATTTTTGTTTGAAGACTAATTACCTGTATACAGTCATGGACCACACTTCCCTGAGGTTCACCATACAAAAACTGAGCTGGATTCTGTAAATGAGTTACTTCCAATTCCAACTTAGAAGTATTCAACAGAACACTTTCATACTTCAATAGCCTGCTATCAGTCAGCCATTTCTCTGCTCTCTGCTTCAGTACGCCTCTAATATCATGGGGAGTATATACTTTTAGGTCTCCACCAAAGGTAACTTTTACAGCTTCCTCTACCAAAAGTGCTGTAGCTACAATGGCCTGCAAACAGGTAGGCCAACCTCTACTAACTGGATCCAGAATTTTTGAGTAATACCCCACAGGCTTCTTATGCTCTGCCCACTTTTGAGTCAGCACTCCGCATGCTGTCCCATTTTCTACATTCACAAATAAATAAAAAGGTTTCTTTATATCTGGAAGGCTAAGTACTGGAGAATTTATCAAATCTTCTTTCAAAACTTCTAACTTGTTCTCATCTTCATCTGTCCACTTCACCAACTTATCTTTAGTTAGCTTCTCATATAAAAATTTTACTTTATTGCTGTAATTTTCAATCCATTGTCGGCAATACCCTAAAAGTCCCAGTATTTGTCGAATTTGCCTTTTGCTGTTAGGGGCTGGCATCGACAATATTCCCTTCACCCTTTCAGGATCTAATCCTTTACACCCTTTACTCAGCCAGTGTCCTAAATACTTCACTTTCTCTTCTGTAAACTGCAGCTTGGACTTAGACACTTTCAGGCCTTTGCTACCCAGGAAATTCAATAGCCTAATACTTTCCTTCCTTACAGATTCAGCATCTTTTCCAGCAATCAACAGGTCATCAACATACTGAACCAATATTACTCCTTCACCCGGTTTGAAGGATTCCAACAATTGCTCTAGAGCCTGTCCAAACAGATTCGGCGATTCTGTGAACCCTTGAGGCAGAACTGTCCATCTTAGCTGCTGCTTTCTATGAGTGTCAGGGTCTTCCCATTCAAAGGCAAAATAACCTCTACTCTCCTCCTTAAGAGGACAAGTCCAAAAAGCATCTTTTAGGTCTATCACACTATACCATTGATGTTCTGGTGACACTTGGCTTAATAAAGTGTATGGGTTTGCAACCACAGGAAATCTTGTCACTGTCCGTTTATTCACTTCTCTTAGATCTTGTACCAGTCGATAAGTCCCATCTGGCTTTTTAATAGGTAATATGGGAGTATTATGAGGGGACATACAGGGTTCTAGCAACCCTTTTGCCAGCAATCTTTCTATAGTAGGCTTTAGGCCCATTTTTCCTTCATTAGGAATTGGATACTGCCTCACCCTAATAGGTTTATTGGGATCTTTTATAGAAATTTCAAATGGCTCTATATTTAACTTTCCTATTGTATCAGAAGTATGCCACACTTCCGGATTGATTTGAGTCTCATCTTCTGCCGTAAGGGCATAAATCTTTACTTTCAATTGCTGTTCTGAGATTTCTAAATGAATTCCCAACTCAATCATCAAATCTCTCCCCAATAAATTATACTCTGCCTCCGGAACTAGCAAAAATGTTCCTAATGCAATTTTATTGGAAGCCTCTATTTCAACATCTTTTATTACCGGTACTTTAAAAGGCTCCCCTTTTGCTCCAATTACTTGAACTTTATCAGTTGATATTATGCAACCTGGAGGTAATTGTTGCACTGTCGATCTTTCAGCCCCTGAGTCTACAAGAAACTCAAGAACTTGTTGCTGAGGACCCACTTTTAGTTTTATCAAGGGCTCAGTATTCTTTGGGGTCCCCAGCAGATAGAGCCCCTGACCCCTTCAGTCTTCTAAGAAGACTTGTTCATCTTTCTGCTTCTTTTTGCAGTTCCTCTGAATGTGTCCCTTCTGACCACAATAGTAACATTCAAGTTCCCTATAATTAGTCCTCTTATTCTTTCCCCGTTGTGACCGATCATTGTGACTAAAAGATTCTTTCTTCTCTAATTCTTTGACAGCATTTTGTTCCCCTTTGATGGCTGCTACTAAAACCCTGGTTTGTTTCCTTTGCATATCCTCTTTTCTTTTTTGTTTTTCTTCTTCTCTTACTTCATCTCTTCTAACATACACCTCCTGAGCCTCTCTCAGCAACAAATCTAATCCTTTTGTTTGCCAATCTCTGTTCTTTTCTAGTTTCTTTCTAATGTCTTCCCAAGACCCCTGGACAAACCTAAGTTTGAGTACTGCCTGTCCCATAGCATCATCCTCGGGATCCATTCCTGAATACAGTTGAAAACTTTTTCTTAGTCTCTCCAACCAATCAGTAGGTGACTCCTCTTTTCTTTGATATTCTTTGAATGCCCTGTCTATATTCTGTCCCCTAGGAACAGACTCTCGTATTCCCTGAACAATTATACTTCTTAAATCATCCATTAAAGCTCTATCCTCTGGCCTTTGGTTATTCCAGTTAGGTTTTTCAATAGGCCATTTAGTTTCAGCAGCAGGACCCTGCTGATGCCTTCTGTCCCAGTTTCTCATGCCAGCTGCTCTAATCATTCCTCTTTCTTCTACAGTAAACAAGATGCCCAGTATTGCCTGCATCTCATCCCACGTATAGGTGTTAGGCCCTAAAAACTGATCAAATCTTTCAGAAACCCCTATGGGGTCTTCTAATAAATTTCCCATTTCCTTCTTAAAAGCCCGTACGTCCCCCGAACTGAGAGGTACCGATACAAATCCTATGCCTCCTTGTCTCCCTGGCACGGCTGTTTCACGAAGAGGGTATAGCTGAGACTTCTGAGGGGGGTGTTCAGCTATTCCATGAGCCTCTGTTATATCATTAAGTAAGAAAGACTCACTAGCTTTATCGGCTGACAGGTGTATAGAGGTGGGCAACAAAATGGCGGAGTCCCGCTCTTGTGGGGATAAAATGGCGGATTCCCGCCCTGGTGTGGATAAAATGGCGGATTCCCGCCCTGGTGTGGATAAAATGGCGGATTCCCGCCCTGGTGTTGATAAAATGGCGGATTCCCGCCCTGGTGTGGATAAAATGGCGGATTCTGACACCGTTGGAGCACTTGGTGTCACTTCACTATCCTCACGGTACGGAGGGATATAAGGGGGAGGTGAACTCCGGAGTTCAGAATCTTTATTACAATTAACTTGCTTTCCCTGTTCTTTAAGTGGGAATAGCCGAGTAGGGGTACTAGACCCCAACCAGATAACAGCATATTTGCACTCCTCCGGACAATAGGGTCTTTTTTCATTAACGTGAAAATTCAGCATCTCACAAATCCAACTTTCAAACGAGCCATAAATCGGCCAGCAAATACCGCTCCCTATTGGTCTGCCTCCCCACACTTCAATACAATAATAGACCATCGTCTCTCTTGATTTCCCGAGAGTGTATGGGTTGTTATTCCAACGTTTTAGCAAAATTCCTAACGGGCTATTTGCTGGAATGCCCTGCGACCTAGCCTCAAAGTCGCTGCTTTCACATCCTTTTTCTCTCAGAGAATCTAATTTCGTCTCACCCACAACACCACTTCCCTTTTCGGCTGACGAATCTCTGACACAGCTCTCCCTGTTCTGTGAACCGCAACTACCTAACGTAGACTGCCGTTTTTCTCGAGAGCTCCTTTTTACTGAGTTAATTTTACTCCCTAGTCCTTTCCCTTTTAGGGAACTCCCGGACCTCAGGAGCCGTCCCTCGTCAAAGGACCTTCCTGGCTGATCTACTGCACAGCCACCCATGGGTGGGGAAACCTTGCTCTTCCCCGAGCCCATCTTCTGGGGTGCCTTCTCTCACACACACACTCACTCAAATCACAGACGCTTCCCTCCGGTCGTGGCCTGGTCCCTCGCGGGCGACAGGAACCGCACTACTGGGAGGTCCACAATCACTTCGTTCCTCTCAGGGAACGTCTCAGACAGGCACACCCCAGGACTCCCTCCCAACCGCCAAGGGGGGAACGCAATACTCACCTCTCCGTGGGCGAGTCTTCGCTCTTTCCGGCAGTGCCCCGAGCACTGGAGCGGACCTTCCCCAACCAGACAACCCACCACGTAGCCGCCTCGCCGTTGATCGACTACCGCCCTCAAACAGAGCTCACCTAGCTACCCCTGAGCTAGACGTTGTCTGGACCCGCATGCAGAGATTATGGAGATCTGCAGAACACACCTTTTTCTTTTGCTTGTTCGCCTTAATAAACTGGTCGGTATGGAGAGGCTGAATGAAAGAATCTCCCGGGGCCGTCCAAAAAGGGACGGGGGCGCCCTTCCCCAAAGAGTGTTTCTATCACTCAGGGGTCTCCATCCGAGTCACGGCACCAATTGTGATGGATAAAAGAGGCTAAAATTTAGGTTTGCAAGGTAAAAACAGGTTTATTAATACTAACAAGCAAAAGCGGCTAGCCGGGCGACCGGGGGAAACCCTTGCTCCACCACAGTCCGCAAAATGGGGAACCGAAACAGCAGCAATTATAACCCTCGTTGGTCCCACCCCCCTAAGTCATGTCCATGGTCTATTGGTGAAACTTTCGCGGGCTATCCTCTGTCTGGTTCCTCTTTCGCGGGCTAGTCCAAGGTTGGCTCCTCCGTTCGCGGGTCTTTGCCGTTGCTGAGGGGCTTCCACCAATAATATCAAAGTCCATAGTCTCTATGTGGCCGTGGTCCTGGAATTTTCCATCGGTAGACGTCATCCGATCATAGGACTCCTCGTGGCTTGCCCTCCATATTAGTCTCTATTAATATGCTTATAACAAACAACTTTAAAACACCAAGTCATTCTGCGTTGTGTTAACAGACTCGTGGTTAGAGATTTCACAATCACGTATGACTCTCAACAATGTGGTTAGTAGGATATAACAACAACACCATTAACTCCCCTTTGAGCAGCAAATTTCCTGGTTTTACTTATAACAGAAGATTTGCTAAGTCAACCAGAAAGTAAAGCAAATTTATAATCGCACGTGTCCTTAAACAAGGCTTCAAGTGATGACAAAAATAGGATGGATGTTATTGTAAGGAGAGTTGGTAACTGTTTGTATTTTTAGATACATAGTTTCCATAAAAGCTGGTGTAATGGTGGCATAGGAAAAGGATGCATCCTATGAGCTGGGCTTGTTGAGGCTTCTCTTGGAGGTTGTTCATTTGGTCCCACTGGAGCATCTTTGCTATGCTCTGGAGATCCAGCTGTCAGCATCTTTGCTGTCTGCAAAGTGAAAAAATAATAATGGCAGAGAGGAAAACCTTAACTGGTAGTCTCTTAAAAAACAAGAGATTTCCATTTTCCATCCTTTATTTCCTCTGAGGACTGTCCTGGTTGGCCAGACTTGCTCCAGGACCTGCCATTGAAGAAGGGAAGTTTTAGACAAGCTTACTTGCAGGAAGGAAGGAAGGAAGGACGGATGTGTGCTCCTCGAGGAACACTCCAGACTTGCAGCTGGGCTTCACAGCTACCTCTCACAGCAGCAATGCACAGTGGCTGACTTCCAAGTCAGCTGTGCTTTTTGGTGTTTGTTTTTTTTTTTCTTTTTTTTTTTTTTTGCCTTGGACTAGGAGCTTCAGGTATCAAGGAAAAGCTACGTGACTGAAGAGAAAAGTAAAAGCACTCGCATTTCCCACATTTCTGTATCTGGTTTCCTTGCCAGTGGCTGTCGCGTGAGATGGTGATACTGCTACACCCAGTCCTGCACAGTTGTGCTGGTGCTGGATGCACTCCAGCTTGTTGAAGGAAATATTATTCTTTTTATCCCTTCCCTGAGGGCAAAAATCCTTCCGTGGTCCATTTAATTACTGCAGGTTATTGTGATTGAAATTTCCACTATAACAACATGTGCCAGGAACTGCGGTGTGGTTTGTTCTGAAGCCTGACCCTATGCTTACTGATTTTGCTGGCCTGTTTGGGTTGGTCAGGAAGCAATTCCCTCCCACATTTTCCCCCCTCCACTTTTAGCAGCATAATTCTGTCAGCAGAAGCCCAGGTGTAGCTACACTCATTCCAAGCATGAAAGTCCTCTTGGTGCTGTTGCTAATCCTTCTGCAGAGTCCTTTGCCAAAATAAGCTGTGTCTTGGCTAGGCAATGGCATTTACTGGTATGGCAAAAGTAAGACACCAGATCCTTTCCAAGACCCTGATGAAGGCACCCAACGCTTTCCTGGTGTGCTGAGAAGACTGTAGAGTGTGCTCCAGCCTGGGTTGTGTTTGTTGGCTGGAGCCATGACGTGAACAGACCTTCTGCACTGCAGCTGGGCAAGGTGTTACAAAGGAACTGTAGAATCCCCACAGCTGATTTAGAGGAGACTGTGGAAGCTGCACCACAGCTTCTGAAAGTTCAGTTTGGATTTCCCTCACCCTGAGCAGGGTGGGAATGGGAGACCAGTCTGCTGAGGAGGCTGTATGCAAGAGAGGTTTGTCCCGGAGGGGTACACCGACTGCAGTGTTGGCAGGGTATGTGAGCCTCTGCTGAGCTTGTATTGTCGTGGGCTCGCTGTTATCGGTTCCTGAGCTAGCTAGTCACGTCTAGACGGTGGTGTAACAATATACCATAAATCAGGCTCGGGATCTTTCCAGCCTTGCACAGGAAACCTGGTGCTCCGCGCAAAGCAAATGTCCACAGGCGTAATCACAACAAGGCTGTGTTCCCATGTGCTGTGATGGGCAGCAAATTCAGTGCCTACAGAATCTCAGCAGGTTATTGCTTGGAAGGAAGTAGAATGTTTTTTATTTTTGCATCAAGTAAATAACTTCTTTCTGAATGCTGGGAATGCACTGGGGACTTCAGCACCTTCATCCTCTACTGCAGTACTGGCGTCACTCCGTTTTTCAGTGTGCTGTTACAGTGTCCATAATTTCCAGACAGAGGTCAGGTCTGTGCCTGCACTGGCATTACCATTCCTTGATCTTACTCTATCATACAATATGGATCACAAGGCTCTTTTCCTCTTCTTAATCTAACATCCAAGCCCAAACTGCGAAGAGTCTTGAAAAATATTTCAGAAACATGATTCATGAAGTTTTTTAACTGAAGTTCTGTGAACTTTAATTTATTTTTTAAGCAGTTTAGTCTTGTTAGTTTGTTTTTGATTTAAAAACTTGTTTGATTTCAAACCTCTTTATTGCAGGCCTTATAAATATCTTGTGGGTTGGAAGAGAACTTTTACCCTAGTTACTAGAAACTAGTTGGTTTTCTAGTTAATAAAAGAATCTGTGATTTGGGTAATATTCTAAGTAATATTGTAATTAGCATAAAGCTGCAGTGCTTTTCATTTCTCTTTGAGTAGAAAATGCAACCATGTAGTCCACCTCTACAGGAAAAATGGCAAAACCGTGGATGTTTTGCTCTGATTCATCCTTCTTTCACACATGGCTAAAAGGTTTTGAAATCTGATAAGGGTTCAGGCCCTTTTTGTAGCAGTAAACAATTGCAAATAATAGAGCCATGTGTACGCGTGTTGACTTTTTGTTTACTTTTCTAAACCCTCTTTGATCTTATCGTGGCTGCTGGCAGGAGCAGCGATCAGCACAGGCTGGAGTGCTGTGTGCCCTGGCATTCCCGCTCCGGTGGAGGCTCTGCAGGGACCTGACCGCTGCCGGGACCCCACGCCCGTACCGGCAGATTTCTGGAGACTGACACAGGAGAGGGCTAGAAGGCCGTCCCAGCCATCTCTCTTCCAGCACAGTTCTTTCTTATCACTCGATGATGTGTTTGTTTTGTCTGTTTTTCTGCCGGTCTCTTTGTAAAAATCTTAAAGCTTTGAGAAGGGTGAGTTTTTTCTGAAGCATGTAGGGTTTTGGTATAGGACCCCGTTGTCCCTTTGATGGAAATCTTCAGCGGAATTTTCAGATTTTCTGTAATCCTGTTCTTGTAATCCTGTTTCCTGTAATCCTCTTCTGATCTCCAACCAAAATCTCCTCTCCCCACACACAATTCCTTTTCTTACTTCTCTACCACTCTTCAATCCATTCCACTGCTCCGATGCTGCCATAGGATCCCCTCATTCTTCCTTCGTTTTTGAATTCCCTGTGCCACACATAATGTTCCTGGTAAGGTAACCTTTTAGGAAAGATGTGTCACCTTTAGTCTAACGTGTGGCAATTACTGATTAAGACATCAAACCCTAGAGACTTGATCGTGCTCATATTTGTACATACACTTGCACAAGTGCAATTCTCTGTGTGTATTCCAATATTTTTTTAGTCTTTCTGGAAATAAATTATAATTCACTTTCCAAGTAGAAACATCTACATTTTTATAATTTTTCCCCTCATCTCTATGCCAAGTGTATCTTGGCTCTACCCAGAGACCTGATTAAAAATATTAAAACACACTTACCAATGTGCAGTGGCTACATTTATAGCATCTGACTTGAATGTTTGTTTCATAGTCTGGGTTGTAACAATCTGATTCTCAGACTGCCATTGACGTCAGTTTAATAGGAAAATTCAAATAGAACCTGTATTAGATTTTCACTATTAAGTTAACAATAAGAACTTTCTACAGATGCCTTACGTAGACAAGGCTGTTAACAGATATATTACATTAATGAAAATCAGGCCTCCAGAAACAGAGACTAACTTTTTTTTTTTTTAAACAAATAATTTTGTTTTCCATTTTCTAAATCACAAAAATATTTGGTTTTTTAACAGTGCTAACGGTTTAGATGTTAAGTATTAGGAGGAGGCAGCTCTTGGCCATTCATGGTCATGTTGCAAATCTCTTAGCTTTTTCGTTGCTGTAGAGCCCTTCCAGAAGTGTTCATTTGACTGGTTTTGTTGCTCTCAAACTCAGCTTTTCCTCTCGGTTTCTGTGGCACACCATGTTTATCAGCTCTTCTTAACCTGCTCCAGTCAAGGTCCTCACTAGGTACTGATACAAACAGGAAAACTCTGGAGGTACCAGGTTGGGTCACAACAAACATCTCTCAGTGTTTGCACCACCTGTAGTGGTCAGTAGTCCCCGCCGTGAGGACTGTGCAGTGTACTGAAAGCAAATGGTGGAGAGAGGAAATAATGTTGTTGTCCTTTTAGAGGTGGATGAATTCTGGCACAGACCACGTAAGTGACTTGCCTGTACTTAAATCAGGAAATCCAGGCATGGACTTCCCAAGGAAGTCAGAATGTTTTGCCTCCTCTGCAACAGCAGAAAGGGACTGATGTTATCTCCAGAGATCACTTCCCTACAACCTTCAGTAGAATTAACAAAGCCTTTGCATTCATGCTCCATTCCTTGGTGAGGAAAGAAACGGGGTTTCTTGAAGGGACCAGTTGTGGTACTCAACAGGGATGGTGGGGGTCCCTTTCTCAATTTCAAGTACACAGGTACATCTGGCCTTTTGCCTGGGGGATACAAATTATTGGCATCCCCAGCGTGGGTGTAGACCCACTGAAGTGCCCAAGATGTCCATGTTACGAGCTAAGAGTGTTGGGGAACACATTCAGTGCTCAGGGTGCAGCTGCTGTGAGAGCTGCAGGTTGAGCTCTGGGTGGTGAGAGCCTGAGACAAGAGGCCAGGAGACCTGTGGCACCGCCAGGTGACTGACACGGAAGGAGCTGAGGTCCCCCAACTATCCCACCCTTGGACTGTGAGGGGATAAAAGCACAGGAATTCCTTTGTTCGGGGTCCCTCCTTGGAGGCACCAGCTCGAGCTGTGTCTGTGTTACTGCACCATGAATAAATTGCTTTATGGAATGGGACGTCTGAGACTCTGCTGTAGGAAACCCGGGATTGAGCTGGTGAGGAAACCTGGTCTGACCGTGTGAGTGTGGGGGGGTGTAGCTGGGAGGGGGCCTCAATCCCAGCTCAGGTAGTGTGAGTGCAACTCCTGGATGGTTGGACAAAGAAGTTTCCCTAACAACAGAATAGTGCCACACTGGCACCAGCTCTGTTTGCATGGTAGGCTCTGAATCTTCTCCCTCCTATAAACCACAACGTGGGCCCAGCCCAGCCTGCCCGTGAAGCTGAGGCTGTGTGTGCACCAGTGTATTTCTTTTTTCGTTTCATTTTGTCTTTGCCAGCTGAAATAACAAGACTTTTAAGACACAGCTGCATTGTGCTACTGTGGCTCAGGGATTTATGTTACTTTAGCAGTGTTAGGCAGGTATACTGCACAAAGGGGCACAAAAAGTGGCATTAAGGGCTTTGTAATGAACTTTCAGCATGTGACAAGGGCAAATGAAGGGGTGCTTTCTACTTGCCCTCCCTCCACCCCCTCTCTAGAGCCTGAGATTTCATGAGGTGTGTTTTGGATGGATGTAGACTTGCTTAAACACAGTTCTTTTACTTGTCTGCCGCTGAGATGACAATGTTCCATTGAAATGTTTGACAGCCCGAAGTAACTGACAATTATTTCACATGTGCAATGTTTATCTCCGTGGTGTGCAGTGTGACAGCTCAGAAGTGACGCCGACATTCAGTGGGAATCTCACTGTTCCTCCCATCAGCTGTCCTGGTAGCCTGCAACGTTTTAAAAACACTCGGTGGTTTTTACATGTGAACAGAGGCTCTCTGTTCAAAGTCACGCCAGGTAACTTTGTGTTTCCTTAGCCTTTTTCATCCCCTGGCAGGATAGTATGGAAAAGTGCATCAGGAAGTGGGGACTAGGGGTTTATAGATTAATAAAAATTGGAAGTACTGTTCTTAATTTTGACCACACCAGCTTACAGGAGATCTTGTGAAAGGTCATACATATTTCTTTGAATAGTTGAAAGGACCAACAGCATCTGTTAATGTGACTTGGGGCAAATACAGCATAGGGCTTTGGACACAGACCTGCCAGAGTAGCTGAGTACTGTCTTCTTGTTTGTATTTTGTTTGCAGATTCCCATGAGGAGAATCCCATAGCCATGAAGATCAGTGTCCTAACCTAAAACACCTTGAAGTTTGAAATGGTTTTAAAGCTTTAAGAATGTATAATCATCTGTGATTAATCTTCTGATGATTTCTTTATGTAGTTACCTAGTCAAACTCTAATTTGCACTCTGTTTGACTAGGGATGAGTTGTTATCTCAGGTAGGTAATGCATGTGTTGCAAAGGCCCTTCAAATATAAACCAGCTACACAATTACTGGAATGCTTACTAGGCAAGTGATTAATAGTGCATTTGCTGTAAAAGACACAAATATCAGAAGATAGGTAGTCAGTTTGACGGCAGGTGGGAAAAGTTGCTTTTTTTCTGTTCTGTTATGCTTTGAAAAAAAAACCCCAACAAATAACAACCCAAAGCCTGTCCTCCTATTTACTGCTTACAGTGAAAGGCAGACTGATCTGCTTCCAAGTCAGTCTGGCTTTCTGATTTTCATGGTTAAGCACAGTGCTTTTCATTATAAAGTCAGAGACAAGCTGTAATACGTTCAGTATCTCTGTTTCCTTTTACAAAGTTAATTCTTAGAATTTTTGGCAAATTGACTGTTCATTTGTCAGTGTCACCTTAATCTACAAAACAGATAGTGAGCAGCTCCTTCATCTACTTTTTCACGTCTTTGTTTAAAGAAATAGACAAAATAAAATACAATTTGCTGAGATCTTTTCTGAGTTCATACATTTTGTCCATATTACAAAGGTTATTTTCTGTGTCTATAAGGTGGTGTTAAGTTTTTGCAGTAAAAGGAATTTGTGAAGGCTGTAGGCATTGCCATGGTGAGAATTTCCTCTATACTGACATTTAGGTAAAGGACAAAATGCAGGGTCTTTTATTAGTAAGCCACATGCCTATTTTGAATGTGGCTGTGGATTTAACTTACTGTGCTTGGCATAACAGGACTCTTCTAGGTCTGAATTATTCCAACCTTAAAAAAAAATAAATCCTAAGAAATGCTGCAGCTATTTGGACTGAAAATTCCCTTCTTTCCTATTAGCAACTGAGATTTATTTTGCTGTTTAACTAGCTGGATCTTTTGTTTGTGAGAATTGGCATCCTGCAGTGGCATGGTGTGTGTCCAGTAGTGAATGTGAACCTACATTGTAATGTCAGGGCAGAGTCGGCAGCGGGATTTATTATCGAACCGGGCAACTGCTGAGCTTTGTGAAGCACAGGCAGCCCACAGAGGTTCAGGGATGGGTGACCTTGGGTTTTCCTCTCCTCCTGCAGAAGTGAAATTTGGGGTAGAGCCAGGCTGGGGGGGCTGTGTCCTGGCTGGACTCTCCTCGGGGCCATGCAGGGGGTCTGGTGTGGTCCAACATGTGCGTTGCCTCGTGGCTCTGTCTGGATCTGGTCAGGGACCTATGTGGGTGGTTCTGGTGAAGCCCAACTTATACCATAGGTGTTTTATCAGTAAATAATGGCATTTTTCTTTTGTGGTGTGAGGAGTTACGCAGCTGCATGTTTTCAGTATTATCTGCAGCGAGCATATTGACAGCATTGTGTTTTTCTTCTTTTCCTAATCCAACTGGCTGACTACAGTGTTGCTTCAGTTCAGTGCAAAATTCTGAGCTGTGGGTGATATAGTTTGACAGTTCAGGCTCCCCAGCTGCTGATTGCTGGTGATACATGAGACACCTCCAAGCAGTGGGTGAAGGCTTTGCCGACAGCGTGGCTCTGCGCTGGCCGGGCTGTGGCAGCGGTGACCTGGCCCTCTGCAGAAGTGGATTCCCCTTTGCTCTCAGCAGCTACTGTGGAGCCCGAGACAGTGCTGGAACCTGTTTTGTCTGCTCAGGAAGCAGGAGTGAGGCCAAGTATGTTGTCAAAAACAACTAGGTGTGAGGTGACGCTGCGTGAAAACTTTTGAAGAACAAAATGTATAGCACTCAGACTATTTGAGGTAATCAGAAGCTCTGCTACCCTGACAACAACACCTAACATCACAGAGATCATTCTGCTTTATTCCTTGTTTTTCAGGATGGAAGCATGCTTGCAGTAATTCCTAGGTGGTCTCTGTATGTGTGTGGTGATGTCAGCAGCCTGGAGAATTAGCTTTGCTGAAGTTTACATCTGCTGACTCATCTGTTTAAAGAAGTTGTTTCTTAATTTTCAGTGGGTAATAATTTTTCTCCTCTCATTCAACATTTGAGGAGAAAGAGATGGTTATGAGGTTTAGCAGGGGCTACCACAGTTCAGGGTTTCCTTGCAGTCATTTAACTTACTGCATATTTTAATGGCTGCAATATACAGAAAGCCTCAGTTTCATGGTTCTTCTTGGACCTTGTCCAGCTTCTGCTGTGAAAGTACAATTCAGCAGAAAAACCTTTTAGAATATTTATTTATTTTTAGTATCCAAGAGTTCTGCATGTGGTATCCTGCATCCTCATGAGAAGAGTTGTAGCAGTGGTGCTTTGGCACTAATGAATGCCTTGATATCTCTGTTTGGGTTTTTTTCCACTGTTTTTTTCATTGGGTAACAGAAAGTGAAACCCCCCTCTGCTTTCCTGCCCTTAAAATCCAGTTTTGCTGCTCTTCTCTCTCTCTCCTCTCAACACCCCTTTGGGAACGAGAAGGAATGGTGTCTCTGGCAAAGAAACAGGTAGGGTTTGGTTGGTAAGTGGAACTGATTTAATTAAATCTCCTTTTCAGCCTCATAATGGAGTCATTCAAGAAGGCAGAGGAGTTGGAATGTGGCTTCTGTGTCTTTTTTTCCTCTCCTTTCTCTTTCCTTTCTCTATCCACACGGTCAATGGGAGTAAAACGGCTTCCTAAACAAAATACTTTTTTATTTTATCCTGACGGTTTAAAAAATAGGCTACCTTAAAATTTAAATCTGATTTTTAGTAGCTCATCTTCACATTCCTGAAAATATTGGAACAACTTTAATGCATGCATAGTATTTGCTCTAGACACATGGCAGTGTGACAGCCAGGACTGCAGATCGATCTAACGCCACCTGAAAACTCACAAGCATTGAGCAATACAAATTTAATGCCACAGAAGTCTGCTTCCCGTCCTAATTAGCTCATGGCCTTGTATTATTAGTTTTGCTCTGTCAGTGCACTTTGGTTTTGTTATCTTGACAATTGATGTCGATGCTAGCATTGCTCAGGAAAATTGGACTTGGAATTTTGTTGAAATGTTTTCTTGTTTTTGGAGCCAGAGTATTTTGCAAGACTCATCAGTTTTGATATTTTTTCTTCAGGGGAAAATGGAATAGAGTTCTGAAGAAATTCAGAGAGAAAGTGTGTGCATGTGAGTGTGCAGATGTGTGGTAGGCAGTTAAGGGACTGGCTTCAGATGTGGAAGACTTGGTTCAGCTTCCTGGTCTGCATGGTACAGAGCAATGTAGGATGGAAAACTACTCTCTGACCTTTGAATTGGGTGGAGTAAAAACTCAGTCAGTGGTTTCTTTCTGCTAGGAGATTGCTCTGACTAATGGTTTGCTTTCTTGAACTGGAAAGCAGGGATTTTTGATTTTCAGAATGAAGTTGTCACACCAGGATCAGCTGCAAACGTTAGGCAGAAATACTGGTCTTTCAACAGATGGGGTGACTCGTGTGAATAAATCTGAAGGAACTAAGACACGAGTGAGATAGTTGTTTATGGTACTTATATAGTGCCATAGAATATATGGTCACCCTGTGACATGGGTAAATCTGAGCTGGCTTTCTTACCAGGAGCAGTAAGACTTTTCCCTGACTAAGCAAAACGCACCCTGGTTCACTCTTCAGCTATATTGTTTTAGATATTTGACCTCGCTCTGTACTGCACTGCATCAAGTTGAGAAGATGTATTCATGGTTCTTATAAGATTGTGCCTTTAGCTACCTGTTTGTGTATGTCCATCTTCAGAGGGGGAAATGAATGCAAATATCTCATGCTGTTGTGCTTGCTGGAAAACATGACTTCCCACTTAGTTTGCTGCTGTTGTGGTTGTTTATTGTTGCCCTGAGAAAACAGAGCTGCACTGCCTATGGGCTGCTCTGAGTTCAATGGAAAATTGTGCTCTCTGACTTAATGTAGTTTAAACTGAACAACCCTGTGCACGTGTTATGGCTCTGCTCCATCAGTATGCTGTACCTCATCCATTTCCTACATACTTGCTTTGTTGGACATCTTTTAAGGCCAGGATAATTGTTATTTAACTTCTTGTCTTCACATCTCCGTGCAGGAATGGGTACAGATTACACGTACAGAGAGTCAATGCACACGCTGAACGTGGATGAGAAGCCCAGAGCAAAGCGGAACAGCTTGTTCTCTCTTTCAGAATTGAGCAAGGGCAATGATTTACTCAGTGTCTGCAGTTCGTAAGAGTCTGTTCTTGTAATCCACATAACTGCTCCAGAGAAGTAAAATTGGTTGTGCATAGGTAGATCTCTGACACAGTAGGCTGAATGTTGACATTGTAAGAATCCTGACTCCAGTCTCATCATCTCTGTGCAAATCCTCTGACAGCATAATGTTGGTTGTTTGCTTAGAATTGTTGTAGATGGATGATTTTTTAAGAATTTTTTTTTTCCTCGGTGCTAACAAATCAATGCATATTCCCTATGTGTGCATGTTCCCATATTGTACAATACAGTGCTTTTCTTTCCTTGGGGAAATGGCCCTAACTGTGTAACTAGAGACTTTATAAATGCTGTAGAACAGCTGTGCTCAACACGCCAAGGACTTTGTTTACTTACACATTATTTATTCATGTATTCTTTTTCTTTTTCCAGCCCCCCCAAGTAACGGTGCCTTTTTTGTTTTCCTTTTTCTTTTTTTTTTCCTGAAACTCCTTTGATGGAGAATTCAGCCTTCTCTATGCAACACCATATTCAGGGGTTTCATGACTCATTTGTAGTTGGAATACCTACTGGGGCAGTACAAGAAGCTTGGATGCAACGAAATGAATCACCATGACAAGCTCTACGTAAGAGCTGTTTGGTAAATGTTCTGATACAAGAAAATGCCAAATGAAACAATTCCTTCTTTTCTTCCTTTGGCATGAGAAGCTGCTGCCCTGAAGATGAAAGCAATTATTTGTTAATTTCTTAGACATGTTAAAAAAAGTAATAAAAAATTGAATATGCTTTAAGAGTAGGTGCTGCTTGCAATATGCTGTGGTGTTGCAATCTGTGTAGAAAAGACTGGGCGTGATCACTGGCTTTAGCATTCAGGCTGAGGTCTACATTGACAATAAATTTTTGGGGGGAGTCAGTGTTGTTGTGGGTGAAATGGATAAGAGATTTTTTAATAGCCGCTCATTAGTGGGTTCATACTGTTGGAAGTCAGGGCTCCATCCCATTCTGCATGGCTTTTCCAACTGTGGTCAGGAGCATTCGATGCCGCAGAGAAGGGAGAAGAAACCAAGCAGCACATTTGAAAATGGATGGAACTTTTTTTGAAGCAGTTTTGTGAACTGAGTAGATCGTCTTTATCCAGCCACGCTTCCAGGGATTGCAGCATAACAGTGAGATGGCAGCACAGCCCTCTACTGTCTTTAATAGTTAACCTATTTAGGTAGCACAGTGGTCTGAGTGAATTTTGGTAAATGTTTCCATTACTGTTGTATGGCTGCAGTATGCTTTGCTCAGCCATCATCATTAGAAGGTATTTTTTAATTAACTGCATCTAATCTGTGTTTCAGTAATGGGAGTTTAACTGAAGAATTAATTTGGCCAAGCTGTGCTTATACAGGGCTTAATATAATAATCCATCCACACACACGTGTGCTCTCTTGCTTGCACTTAGTTCTGTCTCTCTGTCTCTCATCTTTAGATCTTGTGTTGCTTACTGGGCTTCAGTTCTGTAACTTGAGACTCCTAAGGCTGGAAACTGTTTTGAAAAAAATACTTTATTTTTCTCAATGAAAACCTAAAAACATTAGAGCTGGACGAAGTGTATCTTAACTTCTTTCATAACAAGTAGGAAGGAAATGAGTTCTGATGACTAATTTACTCTTCTGGTGGAGGGGATACAGCTGGCTGACTTGCTGGCTCGTTGCAAGGTGCAGTGCTGGTGTGGTCATCCAGTGCTAACACGCAGAACACGTTGCATCATGAAGCTGCCATCCTAGTTCTAAAGGCCAGTTTCAAAATCAGATGAACCCCGTGAACCAAGTGATGAGAGTTAAAGCATAGTCAGAAAATAATTTGAAATCATCATTAAAAAGCAGTGAAGCAATTTTTTAGGCAATATCTTGGGGTTTTTTATTAATTGAGTTTAATGGTGTTGGTATTGCAGATAAAGCATTCTAGTGAATTCCCACAGAGGTGTCTATGGAGACTCAAGTAGCCTAATTCTCTTGTCCAGGCATTCATTTATTATTGGCATTGATTAGGCAACAGATACAAACCTAATGATGGACTGTGGCCTGGTTCTTTTGTTCTGAGACTACATAAATGTTTTGTTACCTTTTTTATATTTTATCTAAGAAGTCTTGTGGTAGCAGATCCATGTCTCTCCCCCTCATCTCCTGCATCGTGGTCTAAATTAACCCATGAAATAGTTTTACATCTTCTTGCACTCATGGAAGAGAGAGGACTTTGAACTGATCAAATGAATGACCACCTACAGAAAGAATGGGCACTATAATCTCTCACTTTAATGAGGAATAATTTGATTCTGAAAAAAAAAATTGCCACTGTAGAGAAAGTATTGCGGAATAAAAACCGCTAAGGAGTTAGCAGTTAGAAAACTAATTTAAAAGGATCATGAGCTTTTTTTAAAATATGGAAAGTATTTTTTTCTCCTCTTCTGAGCCTTTAAAGAACCTGCAAGTCATGTTTTCAAGCTTTTTCTTTTTATTTCTCCACAAGCATGAGAACCTTGAGATATCTTTTAAAATAAACAAAACAAAAATCCTACAACTGAGATATTTGGATTCTCATGCAGTCTTACAGTTGCAGCAGCTGGAGCTTTGGGAAAAATGTGAAGCTTGTAATAACAGTCACCCCACCCAAATGGGTTAAAATCTGGACTTCCAGGGGATTACACATTTCAATTAAATGCAAGACACAGTGATGGGAGCAAGGTCTTGAGCTGAGTTCCCATTACACATGCTTATTCAGATGGACAAAAATTCAATTAAGGGAGCTCAAAGGAAGTGGGCAGCATTAGGATGTGTGAAGTTTGGAGAAATTCTTCAGTTGTTCTCGTTCCTTTCTTCTTAGTGTCTTTGCTTTTACATCTGTGTTGCACCTCTGATTCATCCTGTTGCCTTTCCTTGCTTTTAGAAGCAGAGAAGTGCATAGATTCCCTGGCCTCTAAACCTAAAGGATCTCTTCTTTCTATGTGTGTTCTGTCTTCTGCAACACAAGCTTATTTTTATGATCTTCAGGGAACTGAGGATGTTGGGTGGGACACGATGCCAGGTATGCCAAAGGCTTTGCAGTGCTCACGTGGTTGGGATGCAGATGGAAACAGGACAAGAGTTTCTTGTTGCAGTAGTTCAGGTTCCCTTGTTCACCTTTTGAGGCAGGTGTTTTGGATGTTTCTATTTGGGTTTTTGTTCTGTGTCAGGAGCAGCTGGGGAACTGGTTCCAAAATATCTTCTGATGAGCACACTTCTGCAGCTGAATTTCTCTTTAGTTCATAACTCATAGTTCCTCTCTCTCTCACCTGGTGCCCAGGACTGCCACGAGCCACTGCCATAAGGTGGCTCATCTCTCTTGAACACATTTTGGAATAGGTACAAGCACCTTAGACAAAACATGCTTTTCAGTAAGAACTAGTCTTTAGGCCTGTGATATCTTGGGCAACAATTTGGCTAATTGTAGAGAAGCAGAACAAAGCTGTTCTCAAGCACAGTGTAGCATTTCTGGAATGAGTGACTGCTGTGCAGTCAAACTTTCACTTCTCCAGTCCTTAATGAGTGACAGGCAGAGCAATCTTCTGTCATAGAGGCACAGATCAATGTCTAAGAGTAACTCCTGAAGGCTGACTCAAGCACTTGGGTGGATGGAGATTGATCTGTGGCAGTGAACTGAATTGGATTTTTGTGATGGAGTTGGTACATTTAATATGCCCTGCCATGTAGGTTGTTTGAACAGATACCAAAACTTTTTGTCCGTTGTTTGCTTTCACCCAGGAGTTCAGTAAAGGACTTCTTTTATGTCTTTAAAGTGAGTTGCTTTTTTTTCTAATACATGGGCATTCTTCCTAAAAATCAGAAGCAGCAACATGCTTGTAATGAATGCTCAGAACATCAAAAAATCAAGCCCAACCAAGAAATGCTTTGTTTCCTATCCAGATGCTACTGTTGTGAGAAAACATGGTGATTTGCAGAGTGCTTCTGTTTAAACCCTCACAGTAGTTTGGGAGTTTCTGTGGGGTTTTGTGTCTTTCATTTTTGCTTTGCCCTCTACCTTTTTTCTGCTGTATGTGAGAGATGCCTCCGAAATCTTTCCATCCCCTTGAGGGGAACTACCTGCATAGTCACTGGAAGATAGTCATGTGCATAAAGCTGCTTTTCCTTATGGGAAAAGAATTTTCTATTGGTTTTGGTGTTTTGGTTTCTGTTTTCTGGGGTTTGGTTTCTTTTTTTTTTTTTTTAAGAAGTGTTGTCATAGCATGGAAAAAGGAAAAGGTTTAGTGTTTTGTAGTTCAGTAGTGCTCTGTTTTAAACCTCATAAAAGGGATGTTTCTGTCTGCTCATGGCTTTTGTACTTTTTAATTAAATGAACAACAAAAAAAAGCCTATCTGTTGTTACCCATAAATATTACATGGCTAAACTTGCTGTGGATTTCCTACAAATTGCACCACCTATCAGAGCTGTAGGTTAATCAAAGGGCACATCTTGTTAACCCTCTTTGGTGCTCTGGGTTTTGGGACAAAATGCTTAATGCCAGCAAATAGCCCTTAGTGGTGCTCAGAAATCTTAACCACTGTGGACCCAGTGGCCCAAGAGCAGCTGGGTGAAATGGCCATCACAGCCATGGATGCAGGGCTGAGTGCTGCAGGTACTTCATTAGCACCTGTGCTCCTGAGGATCGTGCCATGGGGTCCTTGGTGAGCAGGTTAAAAAGGACTGAAAGCTGAGTAGCTATTTAAGTAGGAGATGAGAGCGAGGGAGAAGCAAGGGGGGCTGACTTGGAGAGGTGAAGCATTTCAGCGTAATGTGCTTTTATTTAGTCTTGGTGGTGAAAGACAAAGGCCAGCTTGTGATTAAATTCTGGCAGGGCAGCCCTACAGCTCCTTCCCCTACCCCCTTTGAGGCTGGCCCTGTTGCTCTGCCTGTCTTCTGGCCTTTTCACTTCCCCCGTTTCGAAGTCCTGCCAGGAATAGCACATTTTATACGATGCCAAATGTATAAATTCCTCAGACCACTCGGTCTGGGAGGAATGTACTAATGGTGTGGCTGACTGAGTTTTAATCTGGGATGTTTTTAATTTTCAGACCATGTTAATTTATTTTGATCTGAAAATTACAAGATTTGATTCAGTTCTCCATTTTACAGCTTCTTTTAATACATCTTGTTTGCTTTTTTGTTTTTATTTTCTTTAAATTAGGCTTTTCCAATCTGCAGTCACACCTCCTTTTTCTATCTTTGATAACTGATAAAGAGGCTTTGTAATGCAGTATGCTGTGAATCCCCTTGAGATGGCAAGATCAATGCATATATTCTAGTTGGTTTGTGTCACACATGGCCTTTATGCCAACAGCTGTTTACTAAACATCCAACTGGAACTGGTCTCCAGATTGTTAGCACCTATTCAGAAATGCTCTGTTCTGTGGGATCCAATTTTGGGATTTTTACTGTTTTATAGCTCTCCTCACTGGAAAAAGAAGGTAGACTCCAAGCTGAGGGAGTGATAGAGATCCCTGTGGTATTTTTGTTTTTCTGTGACATGAAGTCTGTTTTTAGAAATTTCCTTTTAGTATGTTTTATTTTACACTAATGGCACAGGCGTCACCTGTTATCACTGCTGTATCCAATTTTAGTGTGAAGCTACTGACTTCACTGACTGAAACTGGTGTATTCAGTCCTAGCTGCTTGCTCAGTCTCAAACGTAGTGGGAGATAATAATTGTCTGAGTGCCTCTCCTGAGTTCCCAGTGAAGAATTTCCATTCCTGGACGAGCTTTTAACCATACTGGAGTTCTGCATCCTCCTCTTTTGTAGCTTTTATCCGTGTTAGCTCATTTCACACAAACACATTTGCTTTTTAATTATGGTTTCTTCCCAGTAGCTGTCTTTTCTTCCTGACTGCTGTAACAGGAAAGTATGGCCGTGACAAAACTTCTACTGCCATGCCATTAGCAGGTCTGTGATGGAGCTGCACCAGCCAAGCACAAGCAGTCGATCAGACAGCACATTTATTAAAGCCCTGCTTGCCTGGACCCACAGACTGCTTGGGCTGTGCCCTCCCAAGGGCAGGATGAACAGCCTTCCTGCTCCAGCAGCCACAGTGGCATGGCTGGGAACTGGAAGTTGCTCTCTGGACATCAGGGACGGCTGTAGCAATATGTGCAGCAACCAGTCCAGAAATATGGCCACCAGTAAGTTTATCATCTGCCTTGGGGGGTGATGCCAGCACAGCCAGTTAATGCCTGGAATTAGGAGAGGCTTCTTAAAGTAGCTGTAAGTCAAGGAGCTCTGCAGAAGGGGCGTGGAAAAATCTTTAGTTCCTGCGTGTCAGCTGGATTTTTGCGCTGCCTTAGTTTTACTGCACATGTAGTTGATGGGGTAATTTTCCCCCCCCTGCTTTTTCAATAGACCCTTTTCCAGCTCTTGATATAGTCTCAACTCTGTTTAATTTATTCCTTAGAAACCAGGAGATCTTTTGCTGTTTTTAGCCCTCGCAGACTACTGACTGGTTGTTGATGTAGAGGCTGCCTGCTGGGTGCCAGTACAGGCTCCGTATTGGCCGGTGGAGAGAGACAAGCTCTGCTTTGTTCGGTCCTTTCTCAAACCTTACCACCAATATGGTGGGCAGATGGCAGAAACACGAGCCCTGTGTAAATGAAACCACGGTGCTCGCTGTGAGAAGGGTTCAGGGATGGAGAGCCGATGGCCTGTGAGGAGGAAGGGATTGCTGAAGGGCAGCAGAAACCTGGTGTCCTGAATTGTGCCACAAAGGATAGCAGGGGGCAGGTGTGCGTGTGTAAAATTTTAGCATTTTCTAAAGGCAGCGAATTGTAACAGAATCTTTGACCAAAACCATCACAGATCTGTTGAATGTAATGAAAATCAAGGCTACCACCATGCCTCCCATAACACCAGGAGAGGATGAAATTTATATTATTTTCCTCTCTAATCACACATCCTGTTTCTGCAGTGATGCTGTTGGTGAGGGCACTATAACAGGTGAGCAAAACAATGTTGCCTGTGCTTTTGTCCTGCAGAAATTGCCTGTTTACAATACATGGAAGATTTAGTGCAGCACATTGTGACCTTGCACTAGGTAATTATGTAAATGCTCTGTGGCGCCTCTTAAATGCATTTCTGTGCTGTTTGAGTTCTGTGGATGGACTGATTCCTTCTAGTCTGCATCAGAAGACAATGCAAAGGAAGAAACACACCATGGGGGGTGGGGCAGGACAGCCAGTACGTTTGGAAAAGCTCTTCAGCTGGATGCTCATCTCAGTTATGGTTGTCCCTCTGCCAGGTTGTATCATTTGGGGAGTAAAGGAGGCTTTCATGTCATTTTTCTCTCTGGAGAAGTCTAAGATCACTTGTCCATGTATATTGTTTTTGTATATAAATACGTAAACATTGGAGCAGTGGTGGTAAGAATGAGTATGCAAGTTACAGCCCATTTTTTTTCAGAGATTTCAGGCCAAGCCCTTGCCTCTGGAGGCTGGGAGCATATGTGTCTCAAGAATTGGCTCAAGTAAAGCAAAGAATAAATTCCTTGAGTGCTTGCTATAGAACTCTTGAAAATCAGCATCACTCAACTGACAATACAATGTTAAAGCAATACCAGTCTTAAAGTTTGCATGCTAGAAAAAAAAAGTCAGATTTTGTGTGGCAAAGCTGCCTTATGACCCCCTCTTGGGACAGGCTGTTGCCCTTCTAAAGTGAGAAATGGCAGTAGAGGGATTTCTTTATCCTGGGACCTTAAACTTTTGGTGCCCAAATCACAGTAGGCCACCCTAGGGCAAATTCCTTGTCATCCAGAAGCAGGATAGTTTGTTTGAAGCTGTACTGATACGTGCGTGCGGTACAAACAATTGCTTTGACTGTGAAATTTTTCTTCTGGCTCTTCCTTCTTTTTAGGCAGTTAGACACAAAAGCTGAAACTGGAACAAGGCCACATGTTTAACAAAGCCTAAGTTGATTGCTTTCTCTATTGTATCACCATCTTTATTATTTTTTTTCTCCTTAACTAAGTTAAATCAAGGTTAAATCAAACAGGAAAAGATGTTGTTGCGAGTTATTATCTTCTTTAAGACAAGCATAAAATAGTCCTATTCCACTCTTCCCATGCTCAGAAAAAAAGAAAACAGAATGAAAAGGGTTGGGTCAAGTTAGCAGAATTGTTTTACCTCTTCCATTGTGTGTGCTCCTCTGTATGGAACTTCATGCTGTATTACAGCAATTTACACTGTGACAGAAAGTGTTCAGAAGCCCTGTTTTGAGTAAATGTTTAACTTTTGATAAATGCTGTATTGTTCTAGCCAAACAGCAGTACAAACATGTCACCATTTGGTGCCTTTCCAGCATGCACACCTTGTTCTTCTGGGATGCTTTTGTTAAACTTGAATGAAATCAAGGTACATTAGGTACTCATCTGAAAGATAGACACAGAACTCAGCCAGCACTCTTCATAGTCTGGTTCATCCTTGGTGTAAGGTTTTTGCTGCCCATGGAGGGATGAGCTTGTCCTGTTACATGTCTTTTCTTGCTGGTTGTGTTTGAGAACAGGTCCATTTTTCTGGGACCATCTCTCTTGTCTGGAAATCTGTGATGAGTAGAGATATACCATCATATTGTTTTCTCTTCTGTCCAGATAAGATCAGAAGGTGGAGTGCCAGGGTGATATTACTCACTGAAGTATTGCTTTGGTAGTCAAAGGCTGAGGTGCACTGTGTAGAATTACAAGCATCCCTGAAGGTGTGGGAAAAGAGCTCTGATCAAGCAGATCAGCAGAACTGAGCTGCAGTTGAGATGGGAAAAGTAAGGATGTTTCAGAGACCATAAAATAGTGCTACTATTTCAGGAAAAGGGGAATGTTTGGTCTAGCCAGTGGTTGCCTCTAAAAATACTTCAAATATCATCTGAGTCAAAAACAGGACAGGCTATATGCATATTTACCAAAAGAAGAAAATTAACCACCAGGCATCTTGCCTTTTGGAACATTTCACTGTAGGTGAAAAACATTGTTATCCTTCATGTCTGTCAAAATTTCCCATGACAAACTTGATTAGAATAAGCAAGTGTGAGCCCAAAAGTACATCTAGACCTGGCAGCAAATGTGTGAGAATAACTCTGGTACAGAGGTTTCTACCATCTTCTTTCCCCTTCTGCTGTCAGGCTGTTGCTTCCTATTTTCTGGAAAGAGATTGAGAAACAAAGCATGTTCATGAGCAGAAGTCACAGTAACTGCCTAGAGCAAACAGCTCAGTCGTGAGGCACAGAAATGAGGACTCATAAAAATGGACAGCTCTGTGCTTTAAGCCAAAGCTATTTGGTATGATTAAACAGTGCCCTTGAATATGGATAAAACTCTATTCCTGACTGACCACTGTGTACTAATGGCAGATTTGAGCTCTCCCGAAAGGAGGACTGGATGTGCTGAGAACGAGACAGTAAAGATGAGAACCTGCAGCGTATTCATCCAGTACAAGGAAATAATGTAGGGAAAATAATTACAGAAATTCCAGCAAAAACAAATCTCAGTGACTTACAGATTGGTTCTTTGAACCAATGAAACAGTGCTTCGAGGTGATTTTTTAAAAAAGTAGCAAGTGTGGTTTTTGTAAAATGACAAATTTCATCAGCATCAAGACATTTTTAAACAAGACTGAAAAGTTGTCTAGAAGAGTTTTACCTTTTGCTCAAGAAGTTGAAGCAAGCACAGCTTTTTACAGCTTGAATTTTCCTGGGAATTTGGTGGTGAATAATCCACCTTAGTAATCCAAACCTTACACTGATGCAGCAATGTAAATATCACTCGAACAGGGCACTCTTTTAAGTTGGGACATTTTTATTTTAGGCTTTTTTTTTTTCCTCATGAAAGCAGGGCTGTGTAAGCATCAGTAACATGCATATGGTTACAGTATGATGAAAAATTTCTCATGTTCCTTGCAGTTCCTGAGTCAGCTGGTGGAGGTTGGGTGGGGGAGTAGGTTTTATCCAGCTGTTGCATCACCAGCACATGGCTACTGCAGGTGTAACTTCCGAGCACACAGTCTGAACTCGTTCTGCATCTGCATTTGTGTAGTGATTTGCTAAGGGCTTGAGGTACTGGAAGCTTTCTTCCTAATGTCATAAATCATTACATTGTTTAGGATTCTAATGGATGGTCCTCTTTCTTAGTGTGTTGTGTGTTTTCTACACTTCATTTTTGCTTGTATAAAGAAAAATTACTCCACCCCATTATCCTTACTCCTTTTTCTCAAATATTAATGTGTTAGTGCCTTGCCCATTTCAGAGTTGCTTTTTTTCTTTTCTTTAAAAGCAAAAGATCATCATCATTAGATGATGATGATAGTTCTCAATATAAAATTATCTTTATAATGCTTTACATAGTAAACAAGCTACATCTTAAAATACTTTGTGGGACCTTCTGGTAACTTGGACAGTATGCAAACAGATCAGCATCTCCATGGAAACCTCAAAACCAGCCATTCAAATCCAGTGGGACTATATATCTGCAAGAAAATATTTCATTAGGAAAAAGGTATTATATGCTGAAGCTTAAGGTAATAAACTTGTGTGTGTATTTTATAGTCCAAATCAGTATTGGTGTGGCCATAGTCATTGTCTTCTTGTGCAGGGCTGGATCACAATGACATCTTTCACTGTTTGGGAATTCCCAAGTCAAGCTCCTGCATCCCATGCCTCTGTAATGAAAGCCAGTCTTTGTTTTATTGTGGGAATGCACCCATGGATGTTTAAAGAGGAGTATGTACGTGTGAAAGAGAGTTATGGCTCAAATCTGGGGAAAGTTGTCCCCAGGAACTTGAGATGTGTGGCCAAACCTGCTGGTCTTCCCCTCGCTGCAAAAGCCAGATGTGACTCTTTGATCTTGCATTTATTAACGTGAATGTGCTACCTACACCTAATCAACAGCCAAGGCACTGGACCCTTCCTGGTGCAGTGACCCACCTTAGCAAACAGAACAATTTGCCTGTGCCCATCCAGCCTCTCCGAGGAGAGGGCTGGGGAACAGAAACAAGCAGTGATGGATGTGCTGCCTTAACAGACTTGTGGGAAGTGCTCAGGTGATGTACCTGGCGTAGGGAGTATGTGTTTCTGAAACTTGCCTTTATTCTACTTAAAACTGTTGATGTCTTTAAATTTGTACCGTATTTCACCATCTGAAAGTTGTATACTGCTGCAGTGCACGGCCTGGAAAACGTGTTTTTGGGCAAGTAGGACTGGGCCTTTAATTTTTCTAGCTGAAAGAGCAACAGTGAAGCTGCAGCTTCGCTTCACATACGTGGTTTCTGCAATTAAGGGCTGCAGCTGTTCTACTTTTTTTGTCTCTGTGACGCAAATCAAAGCGCGCAGCAATGGTATTGCCTGGGGGCAGAGAGAAAGCTACTTGCTCGCTTCCCCATGCTGATAACTAAGCAGTGATGACAAGAAACTGGGGCAAAGGAAAGTTCAAAAGCAGAATCTGAATATTATAAATGACTGGAGAAACACAGGTGCCTCTTCTTCAGCGCAAAAGGAAAATAGAACCGTGCGAGTGTCAGAAGAAATGATCAGCTACGCAAAGGAAAAGATGTAGGGCTGTAAATTTTGTGGTGCTCAAAGGAATTCTGACATGTACAGTAGTTGGGGTCTGTGTGCTATCAAATATACAGTCAGCCCCATTTTAAACGTGATTAATTTTCACCTGGTGACTTCAACCTTAAGAACCTCGATTCTCTCACTTTCTCATGTGAATCCCCTTTTCACATGCATTTTGATATCGGCCTGAATGGTGAGTTCTTGTTCAGAGTCGTTATGCTCTCCTTTCACAGGAGGAAATGGTAAGGAAACAGAGGTATTGAGGGCATCGTTACTTGTCTGAGGCCATGCAGCAAGCAGAGGAGAGAGTTTGGATATCCTCATGTCTTGAATCACAACCTGCTTTCTCCACTAACTTCTAAATTGATTTGTGCAGCCATCCCAAATCCGTGGATTTGCTTATGTTGTCTGAACTGAACTTCATAGGTGTTTATTACAGATAAATTTTGTAGGTTTGGTGTGGAACTGAAATGAAACTAGAGCTTTGTTCAGGCAGCAAAGGTACTTAAACAGTGAATGCAAACTTCTGCCAGTGAAGTCCTTTCTGCTGGGTGTTGCTTTCTCTGTGCCCCAGCCCTGGCAACAGGCAATTTCATCGGGAGGGCAGGAGTTGCAGGGATTAAGGCATCCAAGGCTCTGCTCAGGATCTCCTCTGCTCTCATGTTTCACATGAACTCCATCCATCCCTACTGCATTGATAGTCTCCAATGCCTCTCATTTCTACTCCCTCACCCCGAGCAAGTGAGGACAGAAGTTTGGTGTTCTGTCCCTGTCCTTTGTATTTCTCCTGAATGATTCCACAGCTCCCCAACATTTCACAGCTCTCTCCTAATTTCTTTTGTTTCTTTTATTTCTTGTGTTCTCAGCCCTGTTCCTCCTCCTCTATCATATCTCATAATACCACTCTCCATCCCTCTTTTGCCTTCCAGTGATTCTCCTGTCGTTGATTAGCTGTCCTTCTCTTTAAAGTTTTCCCACAATTTTCTCCCAGATAAAGAAAATGGTTGTACCTTTTTGTGCTTTCCATAAATGACTGTCATAAGTGCTCAGAATGGAGAGGGAAGCAAACTCAGTTTTATGTGTAGTCCAAGACTTACGTTGCCCACCAGATGTTAATCTTTTGGGGCACCTCATGAAGTTTAATTCCACAATCTGGAACAAGTTAGGCATGGTTGAGATCTTTGCAAAAGTGCTGCATATTTATTTAATGGGTGTTTTTAATAGTAATTTTGAGGAACTTTACTTTCATTATCTTACAACTTGGCCATTTTGGGTGATCTTGTCAGAGAGACAGCAAATGACACATCTGCGATACTGCAGCCCCCTCCAACCTCTCAAATTCATGATCTGAAATAAGACTTACTAGAAAACAGATTTTATTTTCCACATGGGTAGAATAATGTGTTTCTATGTCACCCTGCACAGTGAGCATTCAGTCACCCATATACATAATCTTAGGCCAAATAAAGAAGAATCAAATGTTGCAGGTGCAACTTAAAATGTGCTGTATGGAAAGTGTTGGGCCACTTTGAAGTTGATGGCTCCAGCCCTGCCAGTTGCTTGTGAGTCAAGTACAGGCTTGAGTCAAGGCTTTTTCTTCTGGTGGTACCTGCATCAGCAAACCCTATAGAAAATAAATCCACATTTATTGCAAGGCTGGGATTTAAGATTTTTTTTTTAACTCGATCTTTATTTTTTTTTAAAATAGATTTTGGGATTGAATAATTAACATCAAGCTAACTAGTTTATAGCACTTGACTTAAAATAAGGAAATAGTTTTGAAATATGTTTGTATGTTTGCTACTAACAATTTTATAGGTAATAAAGAAACTTGTTGACTCCTTTGCTGGAAAGCAGATTTATGTCTTGGTTTTCATGGCTGGAGGCTGAGGAAGTGCAAGTGCTTTATGATGGTACCTTTTGAGTAAGATCTTCAAAAGTACTCAGGAGTTTTTCAGTCATCTGAATGTTACTGGGTAGCCCGCAAATGACCTACTCACACTTGTAGTTATTCTTTCCTAAAGCATCATAAGATTTTACCTATGGGATCCCTTTTCTGTAAATGCAATTTCCTCAGGCTGATGCAAAAAGTCTCTCTGAATTCTGCAGTTCCTCATTTAGTTAGGTGTTCTCTCGACTTAATGAGTTGCTCGACTGTATGAGCATATTTTCACAAGTCTTGTCTTTTAATGTAATTTTTATACTAATGTTTAGGGTGATAAGGGAACACTCCTTTCTATTTGACCCAGTTGTAACCATAATGGCAAGTGAAGTTAGGACTGGAGTTCTGACTTTTTTAGAACTCCACTCCTTCATGAGGAGAAAGTGGAACTTCAAATTCTGGTGTATACTGAGTATTTATTAATGATATTTTGTAATATTTGTTTCCCATCGTTCTGCTGTCTTCAAATTAGTAAAGTAATGAATACTAATTAACTTTCTTATGGCACATCAGTACCAAACCTTATAGTTCTTACTGTAAAATGCTTTAATATGAACTTCAAATGCAGTATTAAAATTTATTAGTCATTCCCTAAAGCTGATTGATATGCTAGGGATTTTCATAGGAAAAAATACCTAGATGAGATGCATGCAGGGCTAGCCTGATTTCAATAAATTTTAAAACTTTTTCCTGCTGTTTATAGTTATGATAATTGGGTGTTAAAGACTTTCTACTGAGGCTGATGATGACTCTCCTTCTTTATTACTTCCTGCTTCTAATCACCCTTGAACTGGATTCATCTCTGCCACTGACATACTACTTAGCACAAAAAGTCCTTACCACTATTTGTAGGATTTTCCAGGGTTTTGGTACCGATTCATCAGCAGGCAAACTGTTTGTGGTTGTATTTTTTGCAGTTAGAACTGTTAAATGTGACTGACTGTGGAGTTTTGAAAGGACACATGTGCTTTCCATTTCTTCATGAAGATCAGGTTGTCGCTGTGTCAGCCCCAATCCCCCTGTGTGCTGCCCATGTGCAGCTTTAAACTTCACCTGTGTGATACTCTAGGGCTGTATAAATGATGATCAGAATCTGCCACTTGTCTTGAGGGACATCTCCTTTGTTTTTAAAAACAATTTTGAGTTGGTAAGTAATTTATCTGTTTTTTGAAGATAACGCCTTGCCTTCTAAGTAATCTGAAATGCTACTCCAAAGTGTTTTCCGATACATTTATAAGGCCTTGAACAAATCGAGGTTTGCCCACTAGTTGTAAAAATGTTTGATCTACCTCCAGATTATAATACTATAATCTGGTCCCCTGAGTCACTTATTGGACAAGGTGAGGTCAGATTTGTAGCAGACGTGTTTCCATGCTTGCAGCTCAGACTTGCTTTAAACAAGTGTAAAAAAAGACATTTTAACTTTATTTTCTGAGATGTTATGAGTTTTAAAGGTGTAACAAAATCTGTGTTAATTTTATGGGGGTTTAAATAAATTCCAGTGGTCTGCTGAAGAAAAGTTTCTTACCTTTTGCTCCCTCCTCCTCTGACAGATTCCCCACTCTGTCTGAATGATGCCTGTAAATGGAAAGTGCAGTAAAATTATTCATGTAACTTCCTAGGAAGGGGAAGAGTCCTCCTCTGGCTTTGAACATCACTGAAATCTGTATTCATTAGACTGTTGAATGTAGGGATGACTGCTGACAATGTTACCTTTGGCAGTAGGGTTTTGGTCAGGTACTGCTTTGACATGGGAATTAAACAACTCTGCTAAGCAGCATCAGCTGCTTGTAAGAAGCAGCTCTCCTCTAGGAGAGATGACAACAGTTGAAAAGAAAAATGCTGTAGAAGCTGTCATTGCAGCCTCCAGTTTTCTGGGAGGTTTGTTTGGTTTTTTTGCAGTCTTATTTCAGCTTTGCTGTTGGCCTTCAAGGAGACCTGGCTTCAAGCATCCCAGTTCTCTGTGGCTGTGCTCCCATGATCTCAAACCTGGGGAACAGCACTGATACCCGGATTGAAGTTAATGGGATGCCAGGAGAATTAGTTTCGGGTTTTATACATTTGGTACCAAGGAGGAGTGTGTGGGAGAGTGAAGAAGATTGCCATGCAGATTCGCCCCCTCAAAGAGAAATCTGGGAAAGAAGAGAGTAGTTAAGTTTTGTTCTTAGTGGTTGAGTTTCTATGCACTTGTAGGTTGGGGTGCTGAGTGGAGGTGGGTTAGCAGTGAAGTACTGGAAATAATCAAACCAGTCTGCAAAGATATTTTATTTACCTGTTGGATACTTTTAGTTCAGCCTCATACATGGCACAGCTGAGCACAGTGTACATCTCACATGCCATAAGTAACGTTAGTTCTGTTGCTGTGTTTTCATCACCAAGGGCGTGTCAGTGCTAATTGCAGTGGGAATTTGGGAGAGTCTTTACAACTTTCAGCAAAAGCAATTGGTCTTAGTTCTGGCTGTTATATCCTCTGTTTGGAAATTCAAGCAGTTGCATTAGCCAGCACAAATGAACGCTTGTGTGTTTGCATCTTGCATAGTGTTTTTCCAAATTCAGGCATTTCAATACTCAGCAGCTCTTCAGGTTCAGTCTAAGAGAAGCAGGGAGAATTTGAATGATAAAATGACCTGTTTTCTAGGTCTAAATCTGTTTATGCATGTTTTCAAAATAACTTTGCTTTTCCTTTTCTCTGTTTTTATGTGAACTGCAGCTAAACTTGTTTTTTCCATTACTTTCGAAGTTTGGTATTTAACTTTCAGATTGTTTTGTTTGTTTATTTGCTTTTTCCTCTTGGATAAACTCATGGGCAAGACCTTAGGGTACCATTCCATTCTTTTTACCTGATGTAAAATGTTAAAATACTGTCACAGAAGCAAGTAGCATTACTTTTTATTCCCATATTTGCTGTTTGACCACTTAAAACTTAGGATTCTCAGCCCTTCAGCCTCTCTAACAAAATGGCTTGGTTGTGGAATAATTTATGAATTTTTACCTGCTTATGGGAGGCTGGGTTTTGGATAGTTGGAAAGAAACAGGCAGGAATTATAACTACTGTAGTTTTTAAATTATTAATACACTACATCTTACATAAGCACTGAGCATGGGAGGAAAGAAGTTTCAACTGAAATGTTTTGGGTTTTTCTCCTAGTGACAGCCCTTCATTGGCCTAAGGGGATTTAAAAAATACTGTTATTCTATTCTATATTTGTATTAATGTAGTTTTCTTTTGTGCTTACAACCTAGTATTAAAAGTACCCAACTGTATTAAGAAAGTAGCTCTTGGGAACCCTCCTTGAATTGCTTTGCACAGGTTTGGTGCCTTTAGAAGGCCGAGACCAACAGATCTAGAGATACAGGCACATCTTGTCTTGGTGGTGCAAGTGGTCACCTGCACGAGGGGCATTAGTCTCTCCTCTTGTTTAATTTCTGTTGAAATCTCTTCCAGCGAAAGAGATTTAAGAGAGCAAATGCAGAGGGCTCCACATTGCTAGAAAGAGAAAGAATATTTGTATCTTTTGATGAGTTCACCTTCTACTCTTCTTCTTTCACCATCTAATGTATTCCTCCTCCATTATTTGATTTTTCTTTTACTCCCTCTGTTACTGTCAGTAACAAGGGAGATTGTTTTGGTTATGGGACAATGCCAAATGCATCTTTTAAGTAGTTTTGCAGCTGGACACGTGCTGTTTTCCCATGTCAACCACACTACTTGTATTTGTATGTAGCTGAAAGGAAATTGTAAAGGTATAGATAAGATAAACAAGAATGAAAAGCCATGCTAGGATCTTACAGCAAGATTTTCACGTTTCTTAGGTGCAACAGCCAAAATATCCATCTCTGATTGATTGGAATGTCTCTATTAAACTCAAAATAAGCGAAGCGCTAGATGCGTTAAGCTCAAAATAAGAGGCAGTTAAAAGGGAGAAAGGTGTAGAAAATGTGGTCCAGTGTATCCCCCCCACACACCTCCAAATGTGTTGATTTTAAATGCATCCATAGAGCTACATGGCTTGTTTGCAATTCCTCATAATTATCAAATGAGCACTGCACGGGAGCAGACAACGGTAATCAGACAGTCGATTAGTTCCTCTGCTTGCATTTGCATCTATTTTCATTTACATTACTACAAGGAGTTTGAGAGGATTTGCAAAGCCTGAAAGCAACATGAGAGGTGAGAATTACGTTTGGCTTTCCTTTCTCATGGCCTCCAATGAAGTTTTTTAATGTTTGCTCCCAGATGTCCATTTGATTGTGGGGAGAGAGAGAGACAGGATTTCTTCTTTGCTGATTTCCACCTAACAAGAAAGCTCAGTGTGCAACAAAGTGCTCAGCGTGGAAAAAGCTTTGGAGTGCACTGACAGTTTTATTGACTGTCCCTTTTGTAGTGACATGCCAGCCTCCTTTGAAATGATAGTTAGCAGAAGTGAGTGAATACACATGGCTTTTGTAAGACAGTGATAAATTGGTGGACAGTTGGACCATGATGGCTTCAGGAGTTACGTGTTTGCCATCAGTGCCCCGAAGCCATTTATGTTCTGTGTCAGTGGGGTGTATCTGAATACCATATGTCACAAAGACTAATGTCCTCTCTCTTCCTTCTAATGGGCACGGCAGACACCACACACTTGGAAATTTCCGTGCCTGCCTCTGAGATAAACAGTAACAGGGCCAGCTAATTGTGTATGTTGTTAAACACCAGAGCTGTTCCCTTGAAAGGTGGACCCTGGCAATTAATGAGAGACATTAAAGGGAGTGAACAGAAAAAAACTATAAAATAAAACACATTTTTTTTCCTGACATGGGGCTTGGTGGTAGCAAATTAGATAGGCCCTTGTCCAGACCTATTGCTGCTTCAGTGTTAGGAGAGAAGTTAGGAAAAGGGGTTGGAGTGTCCTAATTTTAAGAGTACTAGATGATACTTTACGCACTTGTTCACAGAGGCCAATGAAAAACTAACCCTGAGACAGGGAAAATTGCCTTTTAACTGGGACCAAGAAACCGAATTTCTAAAAATGTATAATCGGCCAATGTGGTGTGCAAAACTCACTGTTGGCAAGAGGTCAGGTTGCAATGTCCATACTTTAAAGACAGGGGGTCCTTGTGCAATATGTTAGTGAACAAGCAAACTGTTCTGGAGCAAGGCTTTGGGGCGAGCACAGTGTTGTCACACATGCAGGGTGGAGTTGATTTCAGGGATGCACTCCGGATTTAGTGAATTCTGGAATTAATTAATCTCTGAATTGACAGTAAAGTTAAGTGCTGATACCTGCGTTTCTACAGGCTTTCCCTTGCTTCCAGTCTTATTTAGTGTAATAGATTTAATAGAGTTTAAGATAAATGGAGCAGTCCCATACTTTATTTTAAATGTTAGATGTTTTGGGAATGCCTGTGGCCAATGGTTGAATGACCAGCACTGTAAATCACAAGGAAATGGCAGCAATACAAAGGATAAAACCTATTGATTATGGATGCATTTCATCTTTTTGGGCCAGTCATGAAAAGACTATCCATACAGTAACTGCTAAGATCATGGGTCTGTTTAATGTTTTTAGAAGCACCAAAAGTATACTGTAGCACAGTCCGTCCAGTGATGCTCATCCTTCCATTCATGTCTTGCTAAATAAAAGGGGGGGTGTGTAAGTTTCTGGAGCAGAGGGTGGCTGGCACTTGTTCTTTAACCAAAGAAGCTAAAAACTGGGAAGGAATGGCAGTCGCCATGTAAAGGGAAAGACCAGCTGGAAAAAAGAGGTGATCGTTTCCAGACCGGGTCAAATGTACAAAAGCTCATATTACACTTTCTTACGTATCTGTTTGTCTGTGCTAAACTGTTTAGGATTTTTAGGGCATATTTGGCATGTGGGAGAGGGGTTCCTCTGATCAGTACCTGCCTTTGCTTAATGCTTGAGCAAATAATATCAAAGAATTAGTAGGAATGGCCAAAAATGCCCATTTATTAGAGAAACTAGAATTTAAACCTTAATGACTTTGGAAGATTTGAACACTGTTACGAATGTACATCTTTTACAAAACTTTGCAATTTTGGAACACTGCTTTTGTTCTTATGTAAACTTCCTGTTTAGTGAACTTAATCTTCATTGCACCACAGCAATACAATAGGATCTAGTAAAATCTGAGTCCATTTCTTTTGCTACCTCTTAGAAATGTGACCTTCAAATCTTCTCTTTGTTTTGTTCTTGAAGAGAAATATTTTGTAGCTGATTCACTACTATGCATTTGTGCTTTGTGTTTTTTTCTGTTGCTTACTTAGTCTTCAAAGCATCCTCTAGCTTTAAAGGAACTTCTTCAGACCTCAACTGATATAGATCTTCATGCTCCCACTACAGCTAATTAAAACAAAGGGAGAGGTTAAGTGTCCTAGTCAAGGTAATGCAGTGAATCAGTACTGCAGTTTGGAATGGGAGAGAGGGCTGCTTCCCATAAATTCATTTTCCCATTAGGCCGATGATGATGAGCTGTGGAATGAGACCCTACAATCAAAAGTGTGTCCCTGGTAGTTTTGTTTTGTTTTTGTTTAGCCTGTGTTGCATTCCTAGTCTGTCACTTCTTAGTTCCTGGGTCAGTTTTAGGGAGCTGAAGACAAGTTGTGCTGCTGGGCTGGACAGCAGAGGTGGGTAATGAGAAGCAAGAAGGTGGCAGAAGGCAAACCAGTCCTGGACAATACTGTGGGGGCCCAAAAGGGCTTCAGAGCATGAGGTGAAAGCTTTTGCTACAGTGGTGTGTGCTGGAAAGCTTTGTTGGTGGTTGTAGTTCTGCAAAGCTGGAGTAAAGAATTTACAGCTGATGGGCAGGATGTGGTCCACAACTTATAGAGCCTGTGGCCACATTTCCCCGCTGCTGTTCGATTTTGTTGTGGGGTGTGTACGTGAATGTGTGGCTCATCAAGCACATTTGTAGGACCCAGGCAGCCCTCAGCCTGTGACCTTCCCTGGGGAGATGTGAGAGGCAGAAGGGGTGTGATGTGCCAAAGCCAATTGCAGATCTGGAGAGTAAACCCCTCATCCTCCCTGGTTGCTGAGAAACCAAGTTTACATCATGTAATAATTTGTGTGTTTATGCTGGAGCCCTGAAGTAGGAGGCTGGTACTGAAGGTGACATAAAGCACACTCCTTGTCTCTTCTAGGGAGTGTGACAGCTTACTCACAAACCTTTGGGCTTAAACAGGAAAAAAAAATTGATGTAAAGATCTCTGAATTCTAGTCTTTCAGTTCATCTCAACATTTCATACCCGATGATGCTTCAGGTTGAAAATATTGTTATCTGAAATAATAAATTGACTAATTTTAATGAGGTGTTGTTGGTTTGTTTTTTGGTTTTTTGTTTTTTTTTTTGAAGGAGAGTTGGTTTTGTTTCCTTGATTCAGTCTAATCCTGCTTCCTGCGATAAATGGCTTTCCATGTAATGGGTGCACTGATTACTCCAAGGCACACATCTGCTAAAGGATGCCTTTGAAAGTCAGGCTAATTTGTTGGATAAGTGGCAGATTTCTGATTGCAATCTCCTTTCAATACAGAAGATTACTTAAGCAAGACAATAATCCTCTCTATTTTTTTCCAAGCCTTGGGCTTGGCTGTTTTTTGTTTTTTTTTCATCTCTGTCTTAATCATCCTACTCTTAATTTTTCCTGCTCTCTAGGTACACTTTGGTTTCTCTTTCTTCATAAACAGTTACCAAACACGATTACTGGCAGCTTAGGTGTAGTACAGTTTGCATATGACGTTGACACAACTGTGAACTCAGAAGCAACTCTACATGAAATTACAGGTTTATGTAGTCTACTCTGGCTTCAAAACAGAAGTCATCTACACTGGATTGTAAAATCCACATAAAAATGGCATCAAAACACAAACCATCTATATTAGATTCTAAAATCCACATAAAAATGGCAATTTTGGAAATAGCTGTCAGAGAACTGCTTAGCTGAAATTTTCAATTATTGCTACAAAGGTTCATGTGGAGCCTCCTATCTCTCTGGTTATTATGCCTGCATCTCTGTGTTGATTGTGTGCATAAGGGCAGAGAGACTCAGTATGACACAGACACAGTATGACATTATTGTATTCTCTAATAAATGTCAAATGTTAAGCACTTCCTTTTCTTTTTTTTTTTTAATAGCTCATAGGCTAAATCTGCACTGCAAATTTTCAGAATTTAGGGATGGGAATTTATTTTCTCCTTTATTAATGCTTACAATCCTCTGTGTATGTATATCTGTTAAGCTAAAAGGGCTTGTATTTAACATAGCCTGTTTCACTGCACAAACTGGTCATGAACTGCACGAGTGAAACCACTTTCTGGTGCCTGGGAGCTGCATTAGAAGGCTTGGCTTGTACACCTGGAATGTCAGAACCAGGAAAGTGCTTTCTTAGCACTTTTCAAGCCTTATTTTAAAAGTGGGTAGGTATGAGGAATTCCACTTTGGGGATACACCTACTGAGAGGCGAGTTAACTTACTCACACTTCAGTGTATGTAAATGTTGTTTCTCAGAATGGAAGCTGGGTCTTCTAGCTCTCTATAATGCTGTGGCCACTGTATCACACAGCCTTCATATATAAATTAAGCTGTATTTTTCATATATGTATAAAATATGTAAAGTTTGCTTAACCAGACAAAACTATTGCTTTTATGGATATGGAGAAATAGGATTGACAATAAAGTGAACTGAAGACTGGGCAAAGCTTCCCATCTTCAGTTTTGCAAATCAACAGTAGCCTTTGGGATATTCTTTTTGCCCTGATATTGAGTGTGCTCTGCCAGAGATGCAGCACAGTTTTCAGACATAACTGCTTTCCAGAGGAGAGGCCTCTGAGGATATCTCTTCACTCTTACTGGTACTCTAGAGTTAGTGCTCAGATAGGGTGTCTGGCAGAGGGAAATGACTGTATGGATGAAATATGGATGTACAGTTGGGTTAAATTGATCTCTTTCATGCTTATTAGAAGAGCTATGGATGGAGAAAACCTTGAGATTATTTTGTAAACTCTACTTTTTCTTTTTGATGCCTCGTGATCTGTTTTTAAAACAGCTAATTAGAATATATAATTGATCAGGTATTTGTGTTTTCTCGTTCCTAGTCGTTTCATAAAGAACAAGTTGAAAGCTCTGTAGTGTTCTTAGTACTTTCTTATGAGTTTATTTTGAAGGGTTTTTTCCATTGTACTTCTATTTTTTTTCCCTTTTTTCCACAATAAAGTTTGAATTTGGAAGTGTGTGCGAATTCGAAGTAGCAGAGTTAGCGGTCGTCTCCTCTGGCTTTCTAAAATAGTGCAAGGCACTGAGTCACTTCTTGCCACTAATAAGTTGCGTCATTTTGCCAGGATCAGAATGTTCCAGTCTCAAAGCAAATAGTTTTAAAAGTGAAAAACCGGTTGTTACCATATATGTGTGTGTGTGTGTGTGTGTGTGTGTTCATACACACACACATACACACACAAATATGTCTGCTTATCCAAAAATAATGATTGATCCTACCGTATATAGGACAGTGAATTAATAATCACCACTTCTTTCCACTTTACCACCGCCTTCAGTTTCAGCACAGGAGGAGATTAAAAAATTCAGATTGCACTGTTTTTAAAGGTGAGGTTTATAAGCATGAATGAGGAAAAATGTGGGGAGATTCCACACGGGGGGATGAAAAAAAGGTAGAGAGAATGCTAAAGTTGTTATATTAACTTCTTATTGTGCTTTTATTTTCAACATGTTCAATGTGTGATTTGTTGTATCTTGTCTTGGAGCGATTACTGTCCTAAATGTGAGTTCTGTTGCAACGCTGTAAGGTAAATTCTGCAAAAAGCCAGGTGTGTTCCTGCTCCTAGTTGTTTGCTCTGCTGAGCATTTGATATGTTGATTTGCAGACTTTATCAAACAGGAATGAAAAGCACCATTTTTACACTGATTATTTTATGTCTGTTTATCCTCATGCTTTGCCAGCAAACCTGGTTCTTTTTGCCATCGGGATTTCATCAGGCTAAGTCAATGTTAATGTTTTAATATCTTCACTGGTAGAAAATTCCCCTCAGATGGAAAAAACAGACTGCAGAGGAAAGCCAATGGCGAAGTACTTGTGTAGGGACCCACGAGCAGAGAGGCTCAGGTGCTGGGAGAGGCCAGAAGGGGCTGGGCTAAGGCAGAGGCAACCCTTGGCAATTGCCCACAGGTGGCTCTGGTTTATTCTAAATAATCATGCTAGACCCCTGGCAGGGCACTGTAAGTGCCAGTACACTGAATCTCCTCAGAGAGGAATCAATTTGTGGGGCTTTGGAGGCCTGGATCTCATTCCACTGAAGCAGTCAGACCCCAGGACTTCTGTAGCTTTGTTGCCCATGTCTTTGGCAACGCTGGCATGACTCTTACTCTGCTTCTGTTTTTTGCCCCTGACTGAACAGAAAAGATAAAAAAACCCCCTCAAACTGTGATGCTGAGATAATTAATTAAAAAAGGTGAAGGACTTTTTTTTTATTTGCTGTTTCAAATCACCTTCAGAATGGATGGGTTATGATTATTAATGAATTAGGTGGGACAGTCTCCAATATGATAATGCTGAGAGAGGTTGAATGTTGGAAAATCAGCGGAGCAAAAGGTTCCAGAGGATATTGATGGTGGCTTTAGAGGATAGAAGCTGAGCAAGAGGGCAGAGGCTGACATTTGTGAGGTTATTGAAAGCCCTGTACTGCGGAGATCATTTTGGTCTTCATGCTGACAAGTTTTGTAGCAGCCATTGGTTGTACCTTCTACTTCTGGGAGCTCTTTTTAAAAAAACCCTAAACATAAAAAGGCATTGTGTAGCAAGATCATAGCAGAGTGTCTAGTGACCTGTTCCTTTAGGAAAATAGTGTAAATGCTGGATTTCAAAGGAGGGTGGGGTGGTAATCAGTACAGACCTTTAGTATGAAGAGGAAAAGAATCTTTTTCCCCCCCGTAATAATTCCATAAGTTAAAAATAGAGAGCAATGTGTTTAAAAACCTCTCAGTTTAGATAGAGACTTACTACATGATAAAGTTCCATGGCCACAGAGCATGTAACAGCAGGTAAGGAGTGATGCTTTTATTTCGATATCCTTGCTCTCTTTCCCTAGCCCTCATGGTGTTTGCCTGACACTCACAGAAGCTGTCTGCACAAAGCTCATAAGGAACAATCCCATTTTTTCCAGCCCAGCATGGACTACCAGCACCTATAATCTGTACATGGAAAAGTAATTTAATGGTACATTTCTTCACTGTGATGTCTTGAACAGCTGAGCTGCCTGGATCAGCAACAAATTGCCGTGCTTTTATGGATCAAGGTAAGAAGTCCAGAGGGAATGTGGCCTCTGAGGTGCAGCTGTTTTGGGTCATTAGAGGTCATATATGCCTAATGTCTCCTAGCATAGCATCATCCTACCATCACAGGAGCTAGAAAATGTTTGATCTGCTCCAGCACGACTCGTCTTTTGCATTGATGCTCTATGTAAGGGTCTTATAAAACCCTTCCATTGTAACAAAGAGGAGAATAAGTCAGTCTGTCATAGGTGAAGCTGTGGAAGCCCCAGAGACTTGGTAGATAGATTCTCTCAGATATACAATGTATATTTTGCATGGTTGTTTGATCAGGCATGTTTTCCGGCTGCCTCAGCTGGAAAAATTGGACAGCAAATTTCGAAACAAACACAAAAGAATTTTATAGCAAAGAAATACAGCTCCACTCTTACAGCCAAATACGTTGTAAATTATTGTGACCGCCGCCTGAATGAGCCATGTCTTTCCCAAGTTACAAAAAAGGGGAACAAACCCTTTATGTTAGAGTGTATATACCTGTTAATATCAGTGTGTATATATTGTTTTTACTTTTCTCGTGAGTGGGTTTTGGGTTTGGTGTTTTGTTTTATTGTGATTTTTTTTTTTTTTCTGGTACATTTCTCAAGCTTTTCATAGCCTAATGTCACTGGAAACTTTACTTTAAAATGAAAACAGGTAATTCCCTATTGTTACCTTACAGTAGGCATCAAACTGCTAAGGGAAAATAAAAAATACCCAGAGATTTAGTGTAGGACTGTGACAGCTCATCATACTTTAAGTGGTTCTATGCAGAAATGAAGAATCCAAACCATGCTTTGCATTATCTAGTACAATAGAAATGTGACGTAGTTATCCTTAATGATTCAAATTATCTGAAAATGGATAAAAATTCTGCATAAATTCTGTGCATCATGGTGTCTTGATAGTGAGTTTTGGTCATGCTCTTCTCTATATGGCAAAAGGCATTAATTATATGATGAAGGATCATGAAGTATTTCTTTTTAGCTGACTTTCTTGTTCAAACAACAAGAAATTCCATTTTCTTGTTGTTGGTATAAATGTTTTTCTCTGTCTTTTAAGACTTTGAGCTCGTTGGTTATTTGCAAGCAGATTTCTCTGAGGATATAGAGATGAAAGGAACTTATTTCCTACAAGCTGTGTGAAAAGATGGCTGGGCGAAGGAAACAGAAAGGACTCAATTCAGTTCCCTCCCTTTCACAACAGAAGGGAAAAACCTAAGATGACCTCATCCTGAATTTCACATGAGAACATCTGTGTGGGGCAGGGATGTACGTGGACCGTGGTCATGGAGTCAGGCTTGGGCTTTCCCGTTGGCACTGGACAGATACAGGAGGTTGCAGGCAAGGTTCCCTAGGGAAGTACTCTCTCTCTCAGAGTTGAAGGGAACTACTTGCCCAGGCTGAAATATTATGATGAGAGACACAAAGCCAGGTCCTGGTTCTGAAGTAGAACAACATTCTAAAACAGTGAAGTTGTGCAGAATCCCACGTGGCTGTTGCTGAACCAGCAAGAAGGACTCGCAGCGTTATCTCTGTAGTGGATTTACACACTTGTCCCAAAAATATTTGTTTCCAGAGACTATCCTTTCAGTGTCTTCGTGGCAAAGTGCAGGAAGCTATTTATTGTACAGCTGGTTTAAATTGAAACTTTTGAGGATAATGGAGCAACTCTCCATCTTCTCCCATCCCCCTCCTTACGTTTTCATGCAAGAGCACATTTTCCATGACTCCATTATTGTTTGAACATCAGGATATTGCATAAGCCTCTCTTGGGGAAAACAGAATATGCAGAAGCAGAGAATGACCTATGCCCACCCACAAGGGCTATTAAATGCAGCTTCACATATAGTGTCAATAATGAAGAACATCAGAAAGAAAAAAACACGTGTGGGCATTTGAATGTTTTAATTAGTGGGGGAGGCAGATTCACATCCAGGTTCTCACGCTGCTTTCTGCAATGACTATCTGCAGGGCCTGGGTGTATCTCCCAATCTCTCTGTTCCTTTCCTGATTTAAAACAGAGCTCTCCTTTTTCCTTGTGGTAAAGTGCAGTAGGTAGGGGAGGAGCGGATAAGGAAATGCAATTCAGTGTTTGGGTTTTTGTTGGTCTTGTTTTTTTTTTTTTTTATTCCTTTGCCTATAGAATCTTAGATGAAGAAGTCATTAAAGAAAAATGTTAATAAACAGGCTAAGTTGTTAGACAACTTGTGCAAATTACACAGTTTACTTTGGAGAAGTAGCTTTGGTGGCAATATCATATGACAGGCTTCATCCTAGACAAGAAAAGATTAACGCCTGGTAAATTTACATAACAACTGCTGAGGATGAGCATTCCTGGGTCACCCAGTGTTCCTGTCAAAATAATCTGGAGTTTCATGCATTGCACAAATTGAGCAAATACAGTCCTGTGTTCTGTGATCTCTGGTTCAATTTTGCAGTTGAAGTCAGTGGCCCAGCTCATTTCAATGTGAAGACAAGTACAACCCACCATCTCTGGGTTGAATGAAACAATTCTCAAAGAGCCTGTAGTAGTGCTGGAGGTGCACAGGGCAGGATGAGCAGGCTGTGGCCTCTGATTTCCTGATGGCTAGACCATTGGAGAAGGCAAAACAAATGTTCTTTTCACGTTGACATGCACGTGCATTGAATCACAAAGAGTCAAAACGGGACCCTCTGCAACTTGATCATAAACGCAGAGTTAACCTCACAAATGCCTTACATGTTTTCCGATCAGTAGTGTGTTGGAAGGGCAGCTGAAGTTTAGTTTGGTCTCTTCTGGCAGGAAACCAAATCCCACAGACAATGTGAGGTCTTTAAGTTTTCTCCACCCCTGTCTTCATCACTCTTCTTCAGAGAAGTCTGTTGGCCCATGGAGCTGAAGAGGAGCACGTTGCATCCTTTAAAACCCTCAAAGTAGGAAAGACTGAGGGTGACAAAAATGGAGTGGATCATGCTCCAGAAGCTCTTCGGTTTTCAAGTGCAAATGAAGGGGATCTGTTACCCAATAAAGCTCTGACACCTACACAGCACTAACAAGGCTTATTTACACCATCATGCAAATCAGCACAGCTAATGAAGTATCAACAGGAACTTCATTTATTTTGTATCTACATTCAGGAGGGAAAACAGACCTTTTAAAGTTGATGTCTGCTTGCAGCATTATCTTATCATATCCTATTGAAGATAGGATTGACAAATTGAGGGAAGATTTTCCTTTCTTCATTTTGAAACGTATCTCTCCTTAAGAGAATGTCTATGTGGGACAGAAAGAAGAGAATCTGGTACTATAAATCATTTACTTGAGATAAAATTTTGATAAGCATTATAGAGGAATGACCTCACTGTTTTATTATTTCAGTTAATGTGAGCTGTCACTCTGTGTTTATTGCCCCTGCAGTTAAAGTTTATGGAAGTTCCTCAAAGGGATGCCCTTGAATCTGGGACTTAGTGACTGCTCCCTCTACTGGAATTACAGCTTCTAATTGGAGCAACTGAGATTAATTTCACCTTTATGTATGAGTAGTCATATACAACCTTCATGTATAAGAACCCAAATCTGCAAAACTACAGTGGTAAAAGCCAAGGAACTCTAGGCCAGTGCATCTTAAAAGCTTGGAGAGGAATTTGAAAATCATGATTATAAATGTCCTGAAGTTGTTAGGAAAAGGTTCTTCATCCAGAGGGTGGTTGGGCACTGGAACAGGCTTCTCAGGGAAGGGGTTGCAACACCAAGCTTGACAAGAGTTCAAGGAGCGTTTGGACAATGCTCTCAAGCACTTGGTGTGATTCTTGGGGCTGTCCTGTGCAGGGCCAGGAGCTGGACTTCAGTGATCCTTGTGGGTCCCTTCCAACTCAGTATATTCTATGATTTCATATGAGTAAATGCAGCTATTTAAAAAAAAAAATTCTTCAGGGTTTGTCTGTTCCAAGCTCTCTTCCCGCATGTCACTCACAGGGCTGGGGTCTAGTGGTTTTGGTTTAATCTGGGTTTTTTCCTACAAGCAGAAGATCTTGATGTAGTTCTGAGATTGCTGCTGATGAGTATTTTTAAGAGAGAACCTCAGCTATGGCAAAACTTGTTATAGCCTTGCAAGCACTGAAAGTTGAATGAAATAAGAAATTTTCTGCTTTGATCTCAGTTGCTTTTTGGGACCAAGTTGTTGCAGACCTGAGTTTCACTGGCTTTTTTTCAAAGAATGAAGCAGGTTTTCACGAGCCTTGTTTGTATTCATTCCATACTAAATGGAAGGTGCCCCATTTCAAATGGCAGCAGATCAAGAAACTGAGGGGTTTAAACCAAATTGCATCCTCCTTCATTCAAACTGTGCAAGCTTCTTAAATGTGAGGAAAGCCTAAAAATGCTGAAGTAAATTAAAGGTCTCCCATTATGAAACAACCACAAAAGAAGTGTGAAGACTGACATCTCTGTCTTTAGGCACTGGTTGAATTTTTGAAGGTGTGGAGCCTATGGCAGTCTCTGTGAAGGTCGTACAGAAGTGCACGTATGCTGTGCTTCTGGAGGTCACGGAGCGTTCAGCTGGCAGAGTTCCATTCCCAGTCTGTTCTGATGAGGTTTCCTTGGAATACTGGGGTTCTGATCTTGCTTGCTTTTATTCTGGATTTTGTTAATATTGCCAATACAAAAGAATTATAACACATTCTGTGTATACTTCTGCTGAGGTCTTCAAGTTTTGTGTTAAGGCAGAGCTCAAAAAATTGCTAATTTCACTTTCCACATTTCCCTCTTTTTTTTTTTTTTTATTTAATTGGCTGCTTTGATGGTAGACTTTATGGGGCACACCAGGTCTTTATCTCTGCCAAGCACATCGTGTACACCTTGTACACTAGTGAGAATCATTAACTTGCATATATTGTAAAAAAGGTTATCTTCAACACAGGTAGGTGAGCAGTCAGAGGGATGGAAGCACTGCAAAAGAGACTTTTATGTAGGTCATTGATAATCCTTTTTATGGACATGATTGAGTAAAACACTGGATACTTTGGCCTTGAACCAGGTGAGCTCTTCAGAGCTCTTAACTGTGAATGTTGAGCCCAGCAGTAAAAATGTGAAGACCTGCAGTGATTTCTTTTCTTGCTGACGTTTGAGCACCTGTTTGCACGGCCTTGGGGAATGTGGCCCTTCTTGGGTAGAGCCCATGAAGGTGTAGGATGGGAAATTGCAAACCCCACCTCAGGTCTTGGCTCTGTTTACCTTTCTGGCGTTGATCTGCTCTGTTTTGCATATCCTAAAGGACTTCTTGCTTTGCCCCCATGTCATAACTTGAATGAATCAGTCCTGGAAATGGTGAAATACTTTGGTGTTTGCAGACAGGGGACTCGTTTCTGGTTCTGCTCCTGTAGAGTTCCACAAAGGGTGAAGTTGAGCAAGATATTTTCTAACATGTGCATCTAGTAGGTATATTTGCTTTCTCAGTTTAAAACCCAAGAGGTTGATCATTTAGATTTTGCCACTTTTGCTTCCTTGAAAAAGAAATTATTTTGCCATAATGTGTACTAGTTGGCTGGTTGAAAAGAAAAACAAACAAGAAAAGAACTTATGTTTTCATGGTGGACTTGTCTGTTGGTTTGTTCTGATAGCGTATGATTTGTAACACTGTGCATACAGGCTAATAAAAATCAAGTATAGGATTTCTTATTATAGAAATAAATGGGCTCAGAAGTATCCAGAAATTTAATGGGACACAAAGAAACAAATACAGTAGGCTACAGTGAAAAACCTCCTTCCTGTTTTCATAATTTTATTATTTGTTCAGTAATGGAAACATGATGTGGTAGGTTTCCCAGAAAATCTCCAATTTCCTCACAAACTTTCTGTGAGGTAACTCAGAGACTTGTCAAAATCTGACCTATTTTCACGCTGCTGTTTACATGGAGTCCTGAGCTGCTTCTTAGTAAAGGAAATTGTTTGGCTTCAGAACCTGATGAATTGAAAAAAAAAAAAAAAAGAAATAAAGTTGGGCTTGCTAACTTAATTGCTTGAATAAAGCAAACCTGTCATGAACAGTGTGATTTCTGGTTTGGTCTTGTACTTATATAAACCAGATATAAGAAACAATTATAACTTAGTTACCTCTTTTTCAATGAAGTACTTTAACCAGCCAAAGAATTTAATGACGTAAAAAAAAGGAAAAATTACTTAGTATGGGGTAGTTCTTCATGGCTTAGTGACACTAATTAGTAATATGGGGGAGAAAGTACAAAGTGTCCTAACTCCAAAGCTACAGTTTTGCAAGAGAAAACAGAGGCACTCAATGAAAAAGAGGGGAGAAGACTAAACCACTGAGTGAACAACTGGCAATTTATCTAAGTTTTCTCCTCAGTAACCGTTTGGTATTTTTCCACAGCCATGAGTTGGCACTCTTAGGCCTGACTGTACCAAACATTTTTCAACACGCCGAACACAACACATGGCTGGGTGCAGAGCTGGCAGCCTCGAGCTGGGATTCTGCCGGCATGCAAAGCAAACAATAGTTTCCACTGAAAAATGCAGGCAAACCGAAGGTGAGAAAAATGGATGAAGAACAGATTTTGTTGCTGCTGGAAGCTTGTGAAATTGGGTGTTTAACTCCTTTGTTCAGGCTTATGTTCCTTCATTTGGTTATAGGGAGTGGGTGTCGATCATATGAATGAAATTAGGATTAGAGTCAGCTGCTGTAGAATTGGTCTGGTGTTTATAATAAGTAAATATTAGGAGGTAGGACACGGTGTCCCCCTGAGTTCCCTTCCAACCTGAATTGTTCTGTGATTCTATGGGCTTGTATTTGAAGCTACAGAACCTTTGCAAGCATTAAGATTGTCTTTGATGGTTGCTAAAAAGGACTATTTACTGGCATTTTCATTATAGTGACACAATTAAAGTTGTGTGCCTTCTTTATTAGTACCTCTATACTGCGGGTGTTACTCCTTTGTGACTGGCTAGTTATGTTTCAGTAGGCCACTGGTAGATCTCTCCAGAGCTTAGACCTAGTCACTAGTTGTGTCAGCTTTAGCCTGCCAAGAGAATATACTTGTCTGGCTTAGAAGAGTAACACAGGGGGAAGGTGTTGCACGTGTCTTTGTAAAAAAACTTCCTTCTAAAAATGACTGCAGCTCCTTGTTTTATTGCAAATCGGAAATTGTCTAGAAAAGGTAGTTTGAGGGCCTGTCTTCTAGAGCGTGCTGCAAGTCAGTGGTGAATCCAAAGAAGGAAATGAAGAATGGAAGCAGACCAGGTTCTAGTTGTTTTGTTGACAACTGAAATGGCAATCAACGGTTGTGTTTTTTCCATGACTCAAATAAGCACAAGGGCTGTCGTCTAAACATGTGATATGAGGGAGTCTGTAAGCTACATCTGTTAGATCCAGAGGCTCAAAAAGGAAGAACTGGTAATTGATTTTGCATGTGTTTTTATGTTTTTTTGGAAGGCAGGGCTGAAACAGCTCCCTTAGCTCTTTGTATGTAGGTTAAATGTGTTTAAGAGGGTCCCTGAGCTCTCCTGTGCTTCCCAGTGATTTTGCAGAACATCATGAAAACGGGAGAGGCAATTGTGTGAATTAAGGCTTAAATGAAGAGCGGGGGGAGAGAGAGATTCTTGTTATTGTTACAATTACTTCTTATAAGTGGACTCCAGTGATGTCAAGTAATAAATTCAGGGAGCTTTTCCTCTGCTCAGTGTTGATGCTGTTTGATGATTAGCCAACATAGGGGGAACATAACAGGAGAACATAACAGGAGAAGCACCTAAGAGATTACGGGAGGATTTGTGGACACTAAAACTGTCCTGCGTCATGATTTCCTGGAAATGATGGGTTATCCTTTCCTTTCTTCTCGCACTTTATCTAATCTGAATAGAAATAAAATCAGAGGCGTGAAATCTGCATTGTATTCTGTAAACTCTGAAAACCATTCCACAAACTGTCCAGGTGGTGTTTTGGTCTGACACCTCTCAGCTGTACTAGTGTCTCTGGCTCACATGCCCTTTTCAGTGTGCAGCCACAGGAGAGGAAAGAAAGAAAGTATTCCTGGAAGAAAAGCTGAAGAAAAAAAAAGCTGTATTTCAAAATATCTGGTGAGATTGCTAGAATGAATTGAACACAATTTTTACGTGGGCTTGATAGAGTATTTGAAATATTGTTGCTTCATGTCGGACAACTGGAGATGAGGCAAACTAAATGCACAAGAGAACAAATTGGCCAAGGCTATGAGATTTGATTGTCATAAATTTGATCATTTATTCTTTGTGCTACAAGGATGCTAGTTTTCATGAGTTTTTAAAAATCTATTCATATAAATGAAAATTCTTGCAGTACGTGAAGTAGTTCATCTTTTTACTGGACTCATTTTTCCTCTGCCTATAGATATAAATAGAATAATGACGTCTTACTCTCTGGGCTTGGTGCATCATTCATACAGTACATCTCCTTTCTAGGTCACAAAGCTTTCCCACACATGCTTTTTTATCAAACACAGTGACAATGGTCAAGAAGGCAGGATTTTTTGCTTCTGAAAGCAGTGCCTCATTGCAGGATGGCAGCAGGGCACAAAATGATGAAAATATAAGTTTGATTCAAAATTGTAAGATATCCTTATTTCAGTAAAAATATGCTTACTCTTAGGAGTGACTCACAGATAGATGATGGTGAGTTTGAAGGGGCTTTTAAATTTTATTGGTCCTGTGGTTGGTCTTGGGAAGTTCTGTTGAAGGGTGTGGTAGGTATTACACAAGAGCAATGAGTATATGGTAGAGTTGTCTTCAAAGGGAATTTTCATGAGGAAATCATGATATATAGCTTTTATTTCATACAATCAGAGCACAAATATGCTCATATGACTCCAGAGCAGTTGAGGGGATTTTTTGATAGCTGAGAACTGGGATGGCTGTTGTATCCCAGTGGGTCTTCTCACTGACTAGGGAAACAGATTTGTATTTTCCTGGCCCTTCCTGTGCATTGGCTGCTCCATATCCAGCAGAAATAATTGGGTTTCTAGTAGTCAGTTGGCATTTCTCCAAGTGAGAGAGATTAAATCACTCCAAGACCTCTTTTTGTGAGTACTTCATAACAAAGTTGCTTCAATATGAATGCTTTTTCCTGCATTTCACAGTGGCATCTGATTCTTCTTAGAGAAGGGGGTTGGACTAGATGACCTCTGGAGGTCCCTACCAATCAAAATTATTCTCTGATGTTTTTGTATAGGCAAAGTAAGAGATGCCAAAACAGGGTGGGAGCACTATGTGTATATTAAGCACTTAAGTACAAAGCTCAGTGGTGCAAAAGTCTATGATCCAAGACTAAAAACTGGAAATCTTAATCGTTTGGTCCACATCTTTAAGGAAGGTAAACAGGAGTTGGTTTTAACCAGTGAGTTAGTCCAGGCTGTTCTGCTGCATCTGCTGAACAGTGATTGAAGTAGTGGTGAGATTTCAAAGATATCAGTTTTGCATGACAAGGGTTGCTTTGAGTAGCCTGGTGCCACTTTGGTACACAGTCTAGACACTACTTTCCATCACAGAAGATTTTTCTGTGCCACAGGATACCTGAAAAGTGATTTATAGCTTGATAAGTACTTCTAGCCTTGTAATTTTTTTTTTTTAAGAGTTGACTCTCACTTTCCCGAAGAAGCCATTTTTAGCTATCAGCATTTTTAGTAGTTGATTATTTTATTTTAACCACCGCCCCCATGCTAGCTGCAGGGTAAAATAATTTAATTATGGTTTCTAAACAGATGTACTGGGAAAAAAAACTGGCCAGAAATAACACATCAAAAGACAGTTACCATTTTGGTACTTGTGTATTAGGTAGCAAACTCTTTCCTTTCTTGCCTCTCATTTGTCAGATTAAAACTTCTCCAGGTCCCCTTTTAGAGGTGTGCCATTTGGGGCAGCCAGTGGGGAAAAGAAGGAGAAGTCATGTGTGTCTTGTTTCCTTTTTTAGCAGGAAATCAATGGGAATATACATTAGCCTAAGTAAACGAGCAGCTGTTCTAAAGCAAGGTCTTGACACACAAACATTGTAATGACGTACAAAGACTAATATATGTACACACAGAGAAATGTCCATGTTTTTTTTTTTTTCTCCCCAGGGCCTAGAGGAAAAAAAAAATCCTGTTCGTTACCATGGCCACTGTTTATAATGATAGCATTTGCCAAAAGTTACCACACTGCACTTCCTTCAGCTCAGTGCTGCAAAACCCTCTGCCTTTTAATTTCTGGTGAGGTTTTGCTCCAAAACAGATCAGATGCAAAGGATTTGGTCTATATTTTTTTCTAACAACCATCAAAATCCATGACAGAATTTCCCTGTTTTAGTGATGTAGGATCATAATCTGAGCACACGCTTTATTCTTAAGAGGAAACCATTGTGGTAATTTGCTGGCAAATACTTGCTCTAAGGCAATCAGCAAAGTACTCCTATGATTTCTGCTAACCCAAAGGAAACCACAAACCAGTCTGTCTTGGGTAGTTCCTGTGATTTTTCTCATACCAACAGCTGATGCATTTTTTGTCCTCTTCCTGTGATGCTACAGCTACTTCACTTGGACAGCCTCGTGCCTGCAAACCAAGCATTCGTGTTGGCTTATGTGAGAAGCCAGTTTCTGCAGATACATTTTGGTGTATTGGAAAGTTATCTGATCCTTGGCTTTCCATCTTCCTCAGTAAATCTACAAGTCAAATTCATTCCTTTTTTTACCATACTTACATAGCCTTGAAGACTGGTGGCATTTCTAGAGATTCTGAAACTGCAGCTTTCTTTATTTTTTTTAAATTTTTAATCTTATCTCTGTGGTTTTTAATGTTAGTTCTTTAAGCAATACTTAAGCTATTTAATACAAAGCTTCTTAGGCTTGGTATTACGGTGGGATGATACTGCCTTGTTTAATACAGACATCCAAATATATGACCAATGTAGATGTCTGGACCTTATTGCATAATATGTGATGTTTTCTAGGTGGCTTTGATGGACTGGGACATTTTCACATTAAGGGATGATTTGAATGCATTTTGGAGAGTTTGCATGTGCAGGCAATTCTAGCTGTGGTAAAAGATGAGCCGTGCATTTTGTTGATGGAGCTGCTCTGTGCCAGCTGGAGTTGGAACACCTGGGAGATTCAGCCACTCCTGTGAAACCAAAAAAAGCAGCTCTTGTCTCATAGAAATGATTGCTGATGTTTTCTTCCTCTTTTTGAGTGCCAGCACCAGGGGTAACCATGTTCAATTTGGGGACTTATTTTAATCCTCAGTCTTTGCATGTACCCCTCTCCATCTAGAAGAACCCATGTTGTCAGGAATACAAGAAGGCCAATTGGTTTGACCTTCACTGGGTGGCAGTCCTGGTCCTGGGGTTTTACTGTTTTTCTTGTGACGTATTCTGGAAGGAAGGATTAATTAATCGTTTTTATTCACCCATGCTGAGTTTGAAGGCAAGCAAAAATCCCATCATCTTCCTCCTTTGGAAGTGCTTTGGCTATCCATTTTCTTTTCTCTCCCAGAAGAGGGATTTTTCTGCTTACAAACTGGATTCCACAATCGCAGGATCCATTTTCCAGATGTTCAACTGTACCCTTTCCTAATCCTTTGAGTGCAGTAACAAAAAAGTGGTGCAGTTTGGAGGCATGTTAAAGAGAGATTCACCTTAACTCATCCATAAATTGTGTTCTCATCATAATACAAGCAAGCCAGTTTTTCTTGTAAACAGGAATTTATTTGTTACTTAATCAAGCCCTAATTTTTTTTCCAGACAATGGAGAAGCTGCATGACTTACTTTTATTTTGAATGGTAAAAATAAATGTGAAAGCTGCATTGATATTCGGTAAAATGCTGTAGTGAAGGGAACTGGCATTGACTTTGAAGCTGATATTGCATTTATACAGAAATCTGAGACTTTGTTCGTAGCAAAACAGAGACAAGTCCATTTCCTTCCCACTTAAAGATAACTTGCTTTGCTAGTTTATGGTGGTGTTTGGAGATATTTTTTTTGGTTGGTTTTTGTTTGGTTGGTTTGTTGGTTTGTTTTGGTTTTGTTTGTTTTTTATTCTGGGCTTATTTTTTCCCCTCTCCAATCACATCACAACTCTCTTGGACAAAACACCTAGAAACCGAATTTCTGAAACTGTGATTTTCAAGGTACTTAACTGACTGTGGTTTTATAGTTGCTTTAAGTTAATTTTGTTAAGTTCACGTGGCTGTTGATTGATTAGTAAATTTTTCTCCTTTTTATACCAGCACTGCTTTTAAATCAGCTGCATAGTAGTGGAAAGGAAAGTTGATAGACTGCAGTGAGAGGAACTAATCTGATGTTAGGAGTTCCCTAAAGGAGTGGGATTTTTTCCGTGGAAGGAAGTACAAAACCACACCTTTGGTGCTCATGGTGCTATTGAGGAACTAGTGACTGTATTCTTATTTGTTCTTCACTCTCCCCAGTCTGCCTCCCACTGGTTTACAGGGAGGCTAATGGGTGCTCAGCATTCAAGAGAACTGGCTTGCTTATACTCTAATGATACTCAATTTTAATTTGCTGCAGATCAATATTTGGATGTTGTGAGGTGTGCTCTGTTTCTCTAACCAACACTTTGGGCATTCAGAAAACCTGTATAAATAGTGGGTTTAGCACCTGTAAATTTCGTGTTTGGACTTCAGGGTGTCCCATTTTTATTTCTGCCCATTATTTTTGATTTTTTTCCCCATTGGCTGAAGTCCCTTCTTTATCAGCAAATGTAAAATCCTATATCCTGCAGGTACTTCTTTCCTCTTGAATTAACATCACATAGAGGCTTATGTTTAGATTTTTATGCCTACTGCTTCTTCGCCGTGCTCAGAGTGATTCTTTTAATCTTTCATCAACCTGGGATTTCAGGTTATTAAGGGTAAAAATTTTGCTCTGTGGAGTCTTTGAAATCAAAGTAGCAGCATGAGGACAGGACTGTGACCAGTGTGGAAAAGCATGGTTAGAATCACTGGTCTAACTTGTTGCTGAATCAAGCCTGGTGTTGTTTTTTGTTTTCCCATGTGCCTGTTGTATACACTCCTCCTAATCATGATACACGACAGGGATTTGCAAAGACTTGGTTTTGGACTTCCAAAGAAATCTAGGAAGTCAAGAGAGATCCTAAGAAAGTGCATGAGAAAGCGAGTGAGGCGAGATGGGGTTTTGTCTCCCTGTTGACTGTCCTAAAGAGAGCACTTGAGCATTGATGTATTCAAGACTAATTTGCCATGTCATGACTCAGTTACTGCACTGGAACTTGGCTCGGTGGTGGCAGGAAACTGTTCTGTTTGTTTCTATTTTAGCAAGACCCAGCGAGTCGTCTAGATGTCACTGCTGTATTTAGAAGCGGGTGGCCAATGGAAGATGAACTTTCCTTGGTCCCGTTCACTAATAGTAGGAGTATTTATAATTGGGTGCAGAAGGTGGGACCCTGTGCTCCTGCTGCAGCCAGCATGACCCTTCCCAGGGAGCGTCGGCTTCGGCCGGACTCCCGGCGAGAGCCATGTGCTCCCAGTCCGGTGAGAGAAAGACCTCTGCCAAGCCAAAGGAGTAACTGGAAGCAGCTGTGAAGCCCTGTCCTGTCAGCCCCTTCTGCCAGTCACTCAGCTCCTGCCACGGTGTCTGCATAGAGAGAAAAGTATAGGACAAGGAAAACAAACTAGTTTTGCCTGGGTTTGTGTCTCCAGGCATCTCTGCTCCTGAAGCTGTCCTACCGGAAGAAAATGATTTTTATTTGCCCTTGAAATTTTAGAGGCAGGCTTCCTAACCAAACAAAGGGTAGGGATTGAATGGCTGTCCCTCAGCTTGTGCTGTGTGCTCTTCCCTTTTCAGTGGGGCAAAAGGTCTTGCCCGCCTTCCCAGGCAGGACCCACAAATGATGATGCTTTACTCCAAAGTCTTTCCAACCTCTGGGATACTGAGATGTAACCCAGATGTGGTTGAATCCTGAAGAAAAAGGTAGATGCAAAACAAGATGTGGACTTGAGTCTCCCCTTGCCAGCTCCTTGAGTAGAACAGTTTTGTTTTCTGCATTCAGAAGAAGCTACAACAGACTTGTGCCGCCTCACTTTGACTCTGGTTGTGTTTAAGTTAATGGCAATGAAATGAGATTTTCTTTTGCTGTAGATGATGGAAGAAAAAGACTTTCTTTTGCTATGATCCCTATCACCAAGATTCTTTTCCATGCCTTGCTCCAAGGGATAACATGAATTACCTCAAAGAAGGGAAGAGTTCCATTAATTAGGTGTTCATAGCATTTTAGTATTTCATGCCTTCTCAAGATAATAGTTTCAAATGTATAATCTTTATTTGCGTGTTGTTATAAGAGAAATTTGATAATGGAATATGATGTTAAGGAAAAATGATAAAAATGTATCAGTAGATGTTTACAGAATTAATTGATGTCAATTACTGAATATTTTGCTCAAAACAATGAAACTTGATAGCTTGCCTTTGGCAACTAGGACCAAATATGGGGGAACTTCCTGATTCCTAATTTCAGTATTTTTATTCTTTGAAACTAGGTAAACATATTCTGATTTATTACTAAATTTTCTTAGTCATGAGCAGATTTACTTTCTATTCTGCTCTGGAATAGTGTTTGTTTAAAAGAAATACCCCAAATTCTGCTATGTAGTGTATCCTAAATCAATTAGAATGATGTTCTTTGTGATTGTTTTGACAAAAAAAGGACCAAAAAGTGTGGGTTTCTGCTAGAACCTGCTTTATTTTTCTGGTAGGCTGTGAGTTACAAAATTTCAATATTCTATGCCTTCTTCATGTTTTCTTCTATTTTTTCCTGTCCTGAGGAATGGCAAATAATCCTAATGCATAAGAAAATATGAAAAAGTAGTTTATGCTCTTAAACACTATTGTGTGGAAATAGGTCAGGTAAACATTTGGATAAGTGAGTGGGTCTGGTTTTTGTGAAGATCCAGATCTGTAGCCACTAAGTGGCATATTCATGTTCTCAGGTCACAGCCAGTGCTATATCAGAAAATAGTATCACATTACACTCTAATGTTCCTCTGGGCATGGGAGGATATTTTTAAGAATTCTATATTAAAACATTCATAAAAAAAGCTCTTTTTATGGAAGTGGATATAAACACATCATTGGTTTATCTTTTAACTTACTACTCTGGTTAAAATACAATTTCCTAACAGTCAGAAGACCTGTTCTTCATTTTATGCCTTTACTATAAACAATGGGACTTCTACATCAATCCTGATACCTAAGAAAGCTTGTGACTAATAGTTCACCTTAGGGAAAACCTGTACATAAGAAATTTCTATTGTATAGCTAGAGGGTAATTGGGAGAGGTTAATTCAACTAGATTCTTTGAAGTACGTTTTCAAATAATTTCTGCTTTCTTGTATTTTGGCAGTAATTTTTGTCTTGGGGCAGATATTTAAAGGAAATCAATTTTCATGCCAATAAGGAGAAAATGAGTTAGTTTATATAAGCTTTACCAGAGTTTTCTTCATCAAAGTGAAGAGAATGGCTCTTTCAATACTAATTCTTCAGTGCTATGTTAATATGTACAATACAGACAGAATATTGACACCACATCTGTAAAGTACAGGCATATATACCTATCACTGTATTATATGTATGGTATCCTTAAGAAACATAGGGAATTGAGTGGTATAGATAGAGACACAGCTAAAAATCTAGTTGCAAGAAGGCAAAATGTTTAGATTGTCTATTTAAAATGTGGTTTTTTTATTTAGTTGACAGTAGGGGTTTGATAACAGCACCGTGCATGTCTCTTACACTGATTTTTGACATTGCCATTCTGGTTACCCTGTTATTGAGTTTTTAACTAGTTTGTGTAAATTGTTCTTTTCTTTTAGGGGGTTGTTCAGAGCAGTGTATAAACCTTGGTGACCTCCAAGGAAATGACTTGCTGAACCAGGCCAGTGTTAAGTGGTGCTGGGTGATACCTCCCTCTGTTTTGTGCCCTTTCCCAGGGGGATTGCCACAGGGCTGAGGAGACCTTCCTGTTACCCTAATACTGCTGTTTGGACACTCTTTCTCCTAGATGAAAACACTTGAAGAAGCAGTGTATCATCTCACAATGTTATATGCTGCCCTTTTTCTGGCAGTTGTTGTTGTCAGACTATAGGCCCTGATGGGAAGTTGCAAGTGGGTTTTGGGGAGTGCTTTCCCAGCTTGAATGAAGAGATCCCAACAGACCCCCAGGGGCTTGTGTAGTAGACAAGGCAGTTTTTGTGAGGTCTGTGCTTTGCAAATTAAGCTCAGTGGTGAGTTAACAGCTGAGTTAACAGTGAGTTAACAGTGCACAATCCAAATGATGAGTCTTAGTACTCAGCAGCACCAGTTTACCCAATGTTTTTCCTGATTTAGCAGAATTAAGATTCACAGTCTGAAAGCCCACTAGTGTTGGGCTCCTTGGTTGCATCTGTCAGGCCAGAAGAGATATATCATCTTGCTACTTCAAAGAGCTAAATTAATTTCTAAACTTGACTTCTAGTGCCCATCCATCTTGGTAAATATTTTGTATTTTGCAACTATGAGATGCAGAGGGGAGAGCAACTTTTCTTCAGCGCCATTCCTTCATATTCTTCCTGCCAGAGCTTTCTCTTGCCATGTTTCTTTGGCACCAGAGTTCTTGTTCTGACCTTAAATACAGAAGCTGTGCAGGGCTGTGGCGAGGAGCTGAGGCTGTTTACGTGGATCTGGGAAGCCCTGGGAGGGCAGTTCTGTGCTTCCACAGCTCCGTGGCTGTGAAACGTGCTCCTCTCAGACAACCACATCAGAACTTTTCCTTTTTCATCCCTGCTAAATAAAAAGGTTTAGCCTCCTCATGGTTTCAGTCAGCCTTTGGCAGACTGGACTGCTTTTTATTTGTGGTTTTATGCTGGTTCTGACTGGGGTGCTCTTTATTGCCGTGTGGTTCTAGCAATCAAATTTCAATTTGTTCTGTTGGCAAATGTGTAAGGCACAACAGAAATCTTCTATGTATGTGAACAGAAATATGTTGTTTTCCTTTATTTCTTAAACTTTTGGGATGATTCTTCCATATCTCCAAACTTGAATGTTTCAAAGAAGCACTCTGTGTATATGTGTTGATTCAGTTTATCTTTTAGGTTTCCATAAGTAATATTTCTGTGTGCCTAGCACCACTTAGCAATGACAAACATGGGTTTATTTTGGTTAAGCTCCCTTTGTTCTTGGAAGAGAAGTTACAAAACCCACTTACAAACCCTGAGGTAGAAAAGGATGGTTATCAAAGAAAATGGGAAATTGCAAAGAGGTCAATGAGGTACAGGCTGTGTATGTAATAGGAAAGACTGCAGCATATAATATGTACTTTTTTCATGTGATTTCCACACTCATACCAGAAAAGATGGTATCTTCAGTGATGACCTTTGATCTTCAGTAAAAAATGTCTTTACTGCATGTCTTTTAACACAGAAGGGAATTAATTCTGTCAGTCCTAATGACTGGGACCTCTTTAGGTCCCCAGTTTGGAGACTATTAGTGCTTGCATGCAGCATGTTACTCCATTAAGTCAGAAGGAGTTTGCAGTAAGGAGAGGTGTGCATGTGCAGTGGTTGCTGCAGGAGCAGCACTTGGAAAGGAAATTCCTGCCTGGATCTCTGCAATTTCACCAGAACAGCATTTAGGAGAGGAAGGTCACAAAAACATTCTCTGTCTGCAAAATGCTGGAGTGCTGTGTAATTTTGTCATTTTGGATAATCCCACCTTTTGTAGGAATGGCTGGAGTCAGCAGTGGCATTTTAAAAACATTTGTAGGATGTGGATGTTTTATGTGAGGATCAATAAGGGTCGATATTTTTGTAGCTGTTTGCAGATTTTGCAAACCATATTTTGCAGGATCGGAATAAGATTGTGAAATTACTTAGAAAGAATATGCTCAAAGTAAACAGTGCAACACACTTGGGTTATCCACATTAATAGAAATACTTAACTGATTGAAAAGACCTCAGCATTGTGTAATAGCAATGATATGTTACATTCCAAGATCCCAAGGCATGTTACAGTCATTAATTATCTGGGAACAATAACTTCCTATGATGACAAGTAGTGTTTCCTCCTGATGAGGCACAGAGGATTAGATGCCTATCTCAAAGCAAAAACATGCTGCTCTTAAAAGATACTTTTAAAAGTGCCTATTTTTTCCCTTTTCATTCACATTCATGTAAGGGTGTATATCACAGCACCTCGGTGTATTTAATTGCTTAATTGCATCCTACTTTTCCTCTGCTTTCATGCCAGAGGAGAAGTAAATTGCTTTGCTCAGAGGGCAGACAAATATTCTGTTTGTGTAAATGAAAATTCAGTGCAATGTTGTTTTAATGAAAAATTGAAAGCAGACACTGTTGTTAGGAGTGAATTTTCACGGAAAAAGCAACTTTTATATGTTATATTTTTAATATATATATATTCATTAGCACATAGTAGCTTTTAACCTAAAAGAAGGATGTCAACTAAAGTGGAAGAAGATAGTGTAACAGAAAAAAAAACCCACTGATGACAGTTTTGTTGGGAAGGGAACAGAAAGATGATGTTCCTTTCTCTGAGTGTACTGTTATTCTGCTGTCCCATGTGGCCCCAGATCTAGTCCTTCTTCCTCCACAACTGAAAGGTTAACTAAAGAGACAAATTGTTGTATAGTGGATGTAGTTGTCAGTGTAACATAGGCTGATCTCACAGCAGGAAGGGGTCAACACTGTGCAGCAAGAAGGGAACCCACTGCAGCTCCCCATTCCCTCTTCTCTGCAGAGGGCAGATGGTTCTTGTGATTTACTTATTTTAATAGCCCTTCATGGGATGCAGAAGGAATGTTCCAGCTGAGGAAAGCCAGTGTAGTAACACCATGAATCAGTGTGCCAGACTGATTCTTTCTCTTCCCAGGGAAAAAAAAAAAAATAAAAAGAAATGCAATCAGTAAGTCATTCTGGTTTAGACTGGATAAAACAACGGCTGCTCCAGGGGGCTGATAAAGTTTGGAGGCCTCTTTAATAAGGCCTGTTTGAAAATCTGCTTTCTCAAGTTATGTCCAAATACTCCCTGTGAGCTCCAGTCCCACCCTTTTGTCCGGTGCTGAGCCCTGTGCCGTTATGCAACGCAGCTTTTGGAAGCTGCCTGCCCACTGCTCCTAGCAGACATCAACCTGGATGTCAGAGGGCCATGGGGGTGCTTGTTTTTCCTATCCCTGCAGATGTTTGTAAACAAATTCCTCTGAAAATTGTCTGTTCTGTGGGGGATTGATATGAAGGATGAGCTGTTGTTGTTGTTGTTGCTGCCTTGCCTTTTTTTTTTCTCTTTTTTTTTTTTTTTCCTACCCCAAATTAGAACCAATCAGTAAGCTCTCACTTTTGATTCATGAGAACTGGTATTGTCATGTGTTGGTCTTAATAAGTGATGCCTTTGCTGGATAGGCTGATGACAACTGACTTGTTCATCAGAGGAAAAATGAGTGAAGTGCTAGATACATTGAATGATCCATCTCACATCAAAACACCTGCTAACAGAGGAATTAAATTTGGAAAGCACAGTGACAAGTCACTGATGTTCATATTTAGCTTAGTGAAAACAAAGACCAAAATACTCCTACTCCATAAAAACAAACAAAATTCAATGCTTTCTCCTCCTGGCAATCGGGAATTAATTTAGTTGACTGGAACTTTAGGAGGAAGCTCAAAGCCAGGTCCAAAGCTAAGGTGGTGATCTTAAAAGCTGTTACAGAAATTCTATTGCATTTTCATCTCATTCATTTGTAATGAGCAGGTAGGTTTTTTTAGGTCCTGTACATTCTCTTCTTTAGAGTTGACTTGGTAAGTGACCCTTTCCTCACAGAAAGGATGTTGTTTGCTCTCCTTTGTGGCACTTCTTATATTTAATGAACAAAATTCCAGAAGAGATGGAAGAGATGTCTAGTTTGAATCTCTCTGGTTTTCGTTCATATCTGTTGTCTCTCAGCCTCTGGCTGTGCTCCACCATGGAGAGTTTGCCTCCTCTTTCTTGATACCTTACATCCAGCAGAGCTGAATCCATCTCTGCTCCGAGCTCTCAGCCTCTCCCCACAGGGCAGGTTCTCCAGCCCTGACCCGTTGTGGTGGCCCCTCCACTCAACCTGTGCCACTTTGTCAAGGACTTTCTTGTCCTGGGGATCTGACAACGAACACAGCATTCCATGTGTGCTCTAACAAGTGCTAGACAGGGGAGATGGTCCTTCTCTCCCCATGAACTACATACAGTCTGTGTCCCTGTTGGTACGTCCTGGGAGGCTGCTGGCTGTCCCTTCTGCCAGGGCACTGCCAGCTTGTGCCCATTGCGTTTCTAACTCCTTGGAAAAAGAGTTGTGAGGATGGGAGTTCTGACTAGGATTAGTGGACTGTAGCTGTGTGCTGCTGCAATGCACTTACTTGAATAAACTGTAGATTTAGGACTGATTTAACATATCATAAAAGAAATTACCAGCTAGTGGAATTTGAATCAATGATGGACTTTGGATACTGTGAGCAAAACCTGTTGAAGCACAGCAGGAGACACTTCTGCTTAGGATTGTTCTGTGGGGTGTATTTGGAAAAGAAGTTTCATAAAAGCAATCAAAAATAGGTGCTTGTTGGAGGTGGCAGGGGAAATACAGTTATGTCCTCTTTGGGACTCTAAAATGAAGTGTTTCAGCTTCTGTTCTGACCCTGGGAGTTCACGTTATACAATCTTTACATATAATTTAGAATATGAATTGAGAACTTCTGGCTCTTGATGGTTTGATTTGGCTGGGACTGGATATTCTGTCCCCTGGAGAGACCATACTTCCTCCATATCAAGGCTGAGGTAATAGGAATGTTATGGCAGGTTTGCAAGTTTGCAGTGCAGTGTAACATTTGCACTTGTTTTCATGCAATACTTACCTTTACAAAAACAGCAAAGCCTTTACTTCCTTTTTAGTTACATCTCTCTCATGGGAGCGGTAGTTCTTTTATTTTCATGCTGAAAAATATAAGAAAACCTTTTAGGTACAGAATAGAAAGGGAGAATGAGGAGACAGAGGCATGAATACTACTCCAGAAACTAATGACTTGTTCTTTTCCCTGGAAATTTTTAAGGAGCACATGCATGCGGCTTCACTTTTAGTTTCTGGAGAACACAACTTGCACTGGGGGAGTCTGGGTTTTTTCAGCCCTGGCAAGACTTTGGTGTGGCAGTGGGCAAGATGTTCAGGCTGAGATTCCCAGGGGTGCTGAAGTGCTTTGTCAGTAGCTCTGTAGACATTACAGAGGACTCCACTGAGGGTTTGTTCTTAGCATGCCTTGGGTGTCTCTGTTGTCTGATTGCTATATTTTTATCTGAAGGACCTGTTGCCCGTAAATTGGTTTCTTCCTTGCTGTTTTCCAAACGGCTCCCCAGAATCTTTCTAACTTCCTTTCTGTTTAGTGATCTCTGTACCTTCAGCATTGAAATACTGAGCACCGTCATAATTTTTATGGCTTTCCCTTTAGTCCCCACAGGTAAATCTGTTCCCCATCTTAAATGCCTGCTTTGCATGTGAGTGACTAGAACCTGCTGATCACCCTAAAGTTGTTTTATGACTTGGGCTTTAGCTGTTGCCTTGCTGTCTTGGGCTGTTAGAGCTCCATCATTGCCTACTACTGCTCTCACATGTAACTCTTTCCTAACTTTCTGTGTGCTGCTTTTAAAAAATGCCTGGTTTAACCACTGATCTTCAAAGTCCTCATTTTCCATATTCTGTCTTTTTCTTACCCAATAAAAACTGTGCTCCCTTTCTATCAGGAGGTGTTTCTACCCTTTTCCTATTGCCTCTTCCTGACTATCTAAATTGTTTTCCTCAAAGGGTTATGCCCATGCTTATCTTATTGCTGATTTGTCCTTTCCACTGCAATGGTCCTATTGAGGTATATAATCTATTAGCCTCTTTTCCCAATAGCAACCTTTCTTGTAATGATGATGACTGAGATGATGAAGGGCTAGAATTGCACAGAAATGGGACAAGTTATTTAGTCAAAATGCAAAACCCATTATAGGAATGATGAATATAATTTTTCTACAAGTGAAGATTTAAAATACTCATTTTCTCCCATTTAATTTGCCTAATACCTATTTAGTTAAACATTATTTAAAGATAGTGCTAATTTTAGACTTCTGAATGCGTGTGAGTAATAGGAGTGAAACAATCTTTTTGGTTTCAAGCTTTAGAAGATCATGGTGTGTGTCTCTTGCGTGGGAATTTTTATGTGTAACTTCGGGGGATTTTCATAATTATATTCATGCTTGCTTTTTCTCTTGAGTTCTTGAGAAGAGGGAATATATAAACACATGATTTTAGGAGGTTAAAAAAGGGACAGATGAATTTAAATTCACAAAATGAGAGTCAGCACCGAAGGGAGTGAGGATTTAACAGCCCTTTTGGATGTTAACCTCAGTTTACAGACTCAGGGAAACCTGCTCTGCATCCATGTGTGTTTTCCTTGTTGCTGGGGTCCTGTCCCCCTCTCCTGAATCCTTTATGTATTCCTAGACTTTAATGGAAAGAGTTTGGGTTATTGACTTCTGAATCTTAAAACTAAACATGAATTATCTTCATGAGTCACCAGTCTCCACTTTCCAGATAACTCCGTAATTTCTTGGGCTTGTTTTTAGCTTCTTCTTTGGATGTATACAGATAACTAATTCTACTACAACTAAAACTAATCAAAAGCATTTTGATGCTTCTTAAGTATTCACAGTGAAATTTGTGTCGAGCTGTGGGTTTTTAATTGGTCTATATGTAGTGAGCATTTTTCTATACATTTTTGATTGACTAGTTGAAGTATTTGAAACCTGTTTCGAAATAAAGGCCTCAGTTATTTATATGTTTGTGATAAGGTAAAGACAGCAGTAAGACATAAATTTGCTGATTAAAGGTTGTGTGCATTGGTTTCAACCGAAATTATTATGGTGATGTGGGAGAGCAGACATATATCTAAGAAGTGGAGTATTCCATAACAGTTTTGTGATGTAATGGAGCAGTTTCACAAAACTGTCTTTGCTGCTTTGAAGGGGAAAGAACTGTGCTGTCAAATAATGGAAAAAAGACACTATTTATCCTCTGCTGGTTTCTTACTGAAGTCAATTTCTGAACTATGTTCGTGGATTCTTCTGGAATGGAAAATTCTTCCATTCCTCTACATTATGAAGAGCAGATCACTTGGAAGGCTACTTTAAAAAAAATATTTCTATACCTAGACTTGTTCTATCATTTCCTTATTCAGTCATTTAAGAGCACTGCTCCATTCTTGCATGACTGTGATCTTTGTGCAACATCTTTGCACCTTCAGCTCTTTGCTCATGTTTCAGAATGCCTGTTAATTTGTTTTTCCATAACATGGAGAAATACTTCTTTTAAGATACAACTCACCCACATTTATCTTCTGTAATGCATTGCTTGTTGACTCAGTTTGCCTTGAAACTCGAGGTGTCATGAGAGGTTGTCACCAATGATGTGTTACTGCACTTGTACTTTCTAAAGATAAACCTTTTTCTCTTAAAAAAAAATCAATAGGAATAATATCCTCAAAGACAAAGGAAATCATGTGGAAAATCAAAAGGGGTTAGGAACACTCAAGCAATCAAGGGCTGCTGCATTTACTTGTGGATTACCTTTAGTAAAGTTTAAGTGTCTTGCACATAAGGCGGAAGTAAAGTTGGAGATGAAGTGTAAGAGATCCAAATAATTTCTTGTTCCTCCCATCTCAGAAAGAGATACCCTTCCCCTCTCTGTCCTGTTCTAATCAAGTGACCCCTGTCCAGCAACTGCATGGTCAGGCCTGTGAGCCTTACTTGTTCTTAAGCTCATGTATCCAAAGTGCTTTGCTTTTAGTTAACCACAAAAACACAGTAAGGAAAAAGATATGAACGTTGGCATGGCCCCCTTTCTTCCTCACCTCCTGTGGTGTAGACAGACTAGTAAAGCTGTTTGGTGGCCCATCTGAGCCTTGTGTTTTGCACATGTATGTGATTCTAGCGTTAGATTTGGAGCAGTGACAGATGCTGAGTAAACAAATCAGCGCGACTCCTCTTCCTACGAAAGCCTGACGATGTGTGTTCAAAGGCATTGTGAAACTCGTGGTTGTGCAGATCTGTGTCAGGGAGGCCACTGCAGCTCAGTCTGGTCTCCAGCTTCCTGCACTAATGGACCAAAGCAATGTAGGTAGGCATTGGTTCCTGTGCTTTTAACCCTTTCTTCTGAGCAGTTGTGGGTAATTCTGGCTAAATCTTTGAAATTTGCTCTGCTGAATGCTCAAGCCCCCTAGCAGCATTTTTAATTTTTTTTTTAAATAAATGATTTATCTACTCCACTAAATGCTGAAAATGGTTAATTTTAGAGGAAGTAACGAAGTAACTTAAGGAACCTTCATGCAACTTATTTTCCAGAAAGTTTTTCCTTATTTATTGTAACTTAAAGAGGGGGAAAATGACTCAAAGGCTAGCTTGGCCTCAGGAACAAGAGTGCATCTTACACTGTTGAGAGTTACTGGTAAGTTGCTGTAGACATGGTCATTTGATCTCTGTCTGCTTGACTTAATTAAAACACTGGAATGTTTGTTCAGTAGATAAGAACATTTCTGGGAGTTATTTAAATTAGTAAGTACTCTGCTTACTGTCATTAAATGTCTTTCCCCCAGCCCTCCTCACAGCATGTAGCAATAAGTGATATATGACTACAAAATAATAACAGTTAGGTCACAGATGGTCGAAGATAAGGCCTTTAAATGAATGCTGAATCTCTCTGCTGTTCATGTTAAAGGTTTTGGTGTGGGGGTGTTTCTTTTGTGTTTCCTTTTTTTTCTTTGAAAAATACACTTTTTAATTAAAAGTACTGTGGGTTTTACCTTTTTTTTTTTTTCCATTTTACATACAGTGTTGGTTCTGTTCACCTTTCTAATAGTAGCCATGACTTTATGACCCACTGCCTGCCTTTTCTCTTTCCCTTCTGGCAACATTTGTGGCAAGAGCTGGTGGTGATCATGTAGAGGTGCCTTAGCAAATACTAGGTACACATTTGCAGTGTCATGGGCTGATTTAATCATCCAATTTTGCAGGTGCTGCTCTGCTTCTGTGAAGTGCTACATGTTTTGAGTAGGAACAGTGAGAGAGATTTTCAGTCTTCTTTATCAGAGAACATAACATCTTTGCATGCCACTCCTTTCTACGATTTTCTAATTATATAAATAGTACTTAAACCTGACTGATGCATATTCAGTCCTGTTCATGTTCTCAATCTCCATTGATCTGATATTTTTGCACTGACAGGCTGTCATGAGAACATTTGCTTAAGCTTATGGCTTTAGAATGTTTATAGGTTCTTGCAAGATCAAGGTCTTGGTGGTGCATTTGTGCCACAGGGCAGATGAGAGTCTGGTGAGGTGTCTGTTGTAGTGCTGAGCGAGGGAATTCATTTCACTTCATTTTCGCTGTGGTGAAGTTGTAGGTTGTCTAAAAACCATGTTTAAATATAGTAGTAGCAATTGGAATACGCTGAATAGTGTTAAAATGCTTCATCAACTATTTGGATTGTTGTTGTTACCATTCACTTTCCAGAGGATATTTTAATTTGATTTTTTTTTCCTGTCTTCTTTGTTTGAAATGTTCAGCGAGTGTTTGTATTTTTCAATTTCTCAGATTTTACTGTTGCAACTGTGGAATTTATTTTGGCCTTTCAGATGTGAATGACTTGATATTTTCCTTGTCCTTGTAAGGCATCCAGTTGCTCAACCTCTGTGGAGCAAAACACTGCTTAATGTGTCCTGATCACCACATGAATATCAAGTGTAGTGGGGAAAGGCTGCTATATCACTTTCTTTTGTTTTGTGGGTTGTTCTTTTTAAATTTCATTTGAAAGAAAAAAACATGGATTGGAAAGGCTTCCTGCATGCCATAAGTGATCCTTTGTGTCAAGAGGTTCATATGCTTATGGAAATGTCTGCTGTTTACAAAATGTGCAGGGCCCAGGGGCCAAATATTTAAGGTTTCTACCATACTTTTCATACCTGGTGGCTTGGAATAAACGAAAGGGTACCATTTAGTTCATTGGCATGAGTTCTGTGAATTCAAAACTAATTTGTAAAAATCCACTGTTCTTACCAGGGTTGGCTGTCTAAAGTGTTTCATAATCTAGATGTTTTCTGGAAGGTAAATTTTTATTAACCTATACTGCTGTCTAGTGAAAAGCATCTTGACAGCAGGGAAATACATATTTGTTCTGTGGGCAGAACTGGAGGGACATTTGCCAACATTTTCCATCATTTTTCTCTTTGCCATGTTGAAGATTAGTACCTGTATGGGGTCTGGTAGCTCAGCTGGGTTTGTCAGGTCTTTGCTGAGTTGCCTGTGTGCCCATCCCGTCACTTTTGCAGCTTGTTCCCCGCTGTCAGGTCACCATATTTTTGGTGCATTATTTCATGTTCTTCAGGAATGTTGGCTCCCTTAGGAAGGCAGGGTGCTCTCCATTGCCCACGTGGTCCTCAACAATTTATCTGCATTTGAGTAGCTAAACAGATTTGGCCAGTGAGCAGCAAATACGGGTGGCTCATGTGCAGGGTGACAACCACATCATTTGCAAACTGGAGCAGGAAACAGGACAACCTTGTTCAAGCAGCCAGTCATCACCCAAAAAATTGCCTGTAATTAAGTATACAGAATAGTTGCTGATATGTAAATGCTGTGTTTATCTAGTGAAAGTTTCTGAGGGTCTTTTCTGGGAGATATGCAGGGCCCAGCAGCATAACAAGCACTGAGCAGTGAGGATTAATGCAGCAGCCTCTGTGTCTGGTAAGGATTTTCAGCTGGCTCGTTTCTCAGCTTTTCCTCATCCTGAAAGTTGCGTGCACTCCTGCCTTCATCCTTTTATTTTTCCTGTTCCACCATTCCTACATACAGCTGTGTACGCTGGATTATACCACATTGTTTCCAATGGCTTTATTTTCACCGAAGGTTTTTTTTTTTCCCCCCCTTCTTTTGAAATGTGTTTTTCAAAGCTGCAAGGCTGTGTAAGGCCATTCATGAAGTGGAGTAAGTGGAGAGGGGAGGAGGAGGGAGGAGAAGAGCTGTGCAGGTGTAGATGTAGAGGAAGATTCCTCCAGCTAGCAAGAACTGCAGAGGAGTTGGATTTCACAGCAGAAGCACTGAGGTTGTGCAGAGAGCCAAGAAGGCAGCCAGCTTGAGATGAGTGCAAGTTTGTAGAGGGGGGAATAGAAAGAGAACAGATCTACAAAATATGTTAGATGAAGTCCATAGGGAGCTTTACAGACCAAGAAAGATATTACTTGTGCTGGGTCAGGTTTCTTTCCACGCAGATGTTGTGTTAGCTCTTGCATTGTCATTATGTTGGACCTCTTCAGTGTGACTAATATTGCACAAATTTCAGATCTTCTTTTTGTCTCCATGCATGCTCAAATGCAAGAAATAAGCCTTGAAACTTACTCTATTGCTCGTCCTTCCACTACCCTGCAGTAAAACTTAGGTAACTTTTCCTACTGGATTTTGAAAGATTCAATAGGGAGTGAGTATACTTTCATGTACAAATCAAAATGAACTTACATGCTTTGCACTTCCAAGTACAGAACTGTTAAAAAAACCAAGGTGTTTTTTATGGTCCATCGTATAAGAAGGAAAGTGGTTTCTGAGCTTCCTTGATGTTTTCTGTGATAGCTGCTTTAACTCCACTATGAGTTAAAGGGCTGTGAAGAGACTGTGGACATGACTATGTAAACTCTATAATAATGCCTCATAAATGCCAGCTCTGTGAAAAAAAAAAACCCGGTGTTTCTGCTTCCTGTGTTTCTCTGTCATTCCATTCTCTCCTAGCAACAGCTAATTTGGGAAGTGGCTTTTGATGCTCTATGGTATTTAGACAATGTGTATCCAATGCCATGATCAGACCTGGCTTAGTGCAACTAACCAGAGTTGCAAGCATATGGTATTGTCCGTAAGGAATTAAACTAAAGCCTTGAGGACTGGGCAGTCTTTCCAGAAGAGCAAGGATCTGTCAGCAGAACTGTAGCCCATATGTAATTCGTACAAATCTGTGAGCGGGAAATGCCAATGCTTATTAGACCATGCATTAAATATCATTGAACAGATGTTCAGAGAGCCTTTCATTCATAGTGCTGTTAGCCATGAATGAGGTATTATGCTCCCATTCTACATTTTTAAGTCAAGTGTAAAGATATGTTTGAAAGGGAGAAATGGCATTAAGTGCACCCTGCTGCCATTCATGTTCGAAGACAGCGGGGTTTTTTTCTCCAATATCTAAAATTAATTACACTGGAAATAAGTATTTAACAATACAGCCTCAAGTTGTACAGAATATGAAGTGACACAGTGAGTATTGTTTGGTTTTTTGCAATAATATATATGTACATCTCATCTAGCAGAGAGAATTTTTCAGAAACACCAGTTCTTGAGCTCTAGCCTTACCATTTCCCAAGGGCTGTATTATCTTTGTTCTCAGCATTCCTTCAATATACGTGTGTTTTAATCATGTTGCTTTTAAAGGGCTTAGAAGGCTGCAGGGAAAATTAGGTGTGCTATTTTCCTAAATCCTATTCAGAAAACTTCTATTACTCTCCTCCACTTTCTTTGCCTCTCAATTCTCTCCTTGTTTTACACTAAATGTGAATTACTTTCAGGAGTTTCCTGTCTCTCTCTCTCTCTCTCTCTCTCTCTCTCTCTCTCTCTCTCTCCTGATTATGGGAGTCTTGTCTGTCTGACTTAATCTAATCCTCGTGCTTTGTCAGCTCGACTCATATGAAAGGATCCCACGTGAGATTTCTTTAAAAGGTCCCATGGGAGGACTCTAATTTTCCTGTAGGTCACACAGTCACAGTGCACTGACAAAAGCCCAGGTGAGTCCATCTCAGACTTCAGCCTGTTTGTACCTTTGTTGACATTAAGATGGGCAGATAAATTTACCATGTTATATGTGAGCTACTCGGTCTCTCTTAACTGCAGTGGACTGTGTTTAACAAGAAAAAATGAGGTTTAGGGTTTGGGGTTTCTTAAACATAAAAAAAGGGAAAAAAGAAAAAGCCTTGGAAAGGAGTATGATACAACAGTCTTGAGAACTGCATCCAAACTCCCAGGACTTAGGAAAAGACCTTCCCAGAGTCTACATCTGCCTGTCAGGGGGCTCTTGGACCATCCTCTTGGACATCTGATACTGGCTGGGTGAGGGACACTGAACTGAAACAGTAATGAACTGTTTGGTGGCCTGGCCGTGCTGGAAGTGTGGCTTCCGGAATCTCCCAACGTGGAGTAACTTAGTGTTTAAAGATATTTTCTTTTTTGGTTTAATTTATCAGTTGCCAAAGAATGGTGTAAAATGTCTGTATTTTGGGCCTGAGTGGAAAGAAAAAAATACTTTAAGAGAAAGGAGTAATTTTGAGGTGCTTTCGTTCATCTGCCACCATCTCATACTCCTGTCTAGGTTTTACTTCATGCCTCCTCTTGGACTTTAAGGGAGAGTGTTAAATCAACAGCAGGTAACCTAGAAAGCACTTCAGAGGGTTTGCATTTTCTTCCTCTTTTTGTTTAACTTGGTTGACTTGCATGCTTTGTTTTTATGTAAGTCACAAAGACTTTTGATACCCCTTTGTAAATCATTATGGTTATGCTTATTCTTGTTTTCTCTTTGAAAAAGAATGAGACAAACATGAAGTTACTGAGTTGACTGTGCTTTGGGTGGAGTTGGAGGTGAACGCCAAAGGTCCCTTCCAATCTAATTACTTTATGATTATAAAATATCTTAATTAAAGATTCATGTGGGGGTTTTTTGAGCTTCCCTCTCTAATTTCACTGTACATCACTTTTGGGTGAAGTTATTTTGGAACTCAAGATAAACTTTCTTCTCGTGTTCCCCTGGCTTTTGTACATTGGCATCGTCAGGGTGGGAGTGAAGTTTTTAAGGTTCCTGTGTCATCTTAGTAGCATTTGCTGACCTGTGCAAAGAAAAGTAGGGTTAGTGGAGTAGCATGTCCCTGCTGTCACCCTGTCACACTGTTACCACTCCCTTAATGGGGAGCAAATATTCAAGAAAAGGAAGAGTAACATGATGGAAACAGTTTCAGCCAAAGAATTAAAAGATGACAATAGGATGAACTCTAGAAATATCAAACTAAGCTAGTTAAAGATTTTGTCAGACCATATTTCAGAACAGAATTTGTCACTTGGACTTAAATGTTAAATTATATTTCACTTTTAAAAGATTAATAAAAAAATATGCTAACCAAAAATGACATAAAGAGCTTTATTTTGAGATGAACCTGCTCTCGGGGTTACTTTAAAATGTTGTTGTTTCTTGGTCTAAGATGATTTCTGCTCTTCCCCTTCCCTTCTTTATTTTTACTGAGCAACCAAGCCAGAGAATTTCATTACTCATTTATCTCAGCTTTCAAGCTCTCAACATGCTTATGCTAACCATATAATTGGGCATTTCAGAATGCTAACCAGATTAATTGATCACTTAAAATATTATCCCATTTCAACAGCAATTTACATCAAACTTAGAGCTCTGAAATAATATACTGTTTCCTGAGACCACTTTTCACTTGAGATTGAAAGAACATTGGAAGCTATGTAAAAATATATTAAATTGGGAAGGAAAGAGGGAATCACGAGGGCGGGATAACAGGCTAACAAATAGCCATCTGGATCATCTTGCTTTCAGTATCCAGTCGTCTTAAAATCTTAGGTCTGGAAAGGACATATGGTGTGATCTGTTCCAATTCCTTCCTATCATGGTCAAGTGTGTTATGCATTCCTAATCGTAAACCAAACAAGTTTTTAAATCCTGAAAAAGTGTGGAAGTCTGCAGCATTGCCATGCTTTTAGTGCTTGCTTGAAACTTTCCTTGAGAATTAATTGCTTTTAGCTTCAATAAGAATTTTTATTTGGCAATGGTTAGTCCTAATCTTTTCATCTGTGAATGGTTAATTCTTTGGTGGGAGGTGGGAGCCTCATCAGACTGTGTGTTAAATTCCACTAATTTGTCTTATGCCAACAGAAATTACTATGGCTTTGTCTGTTATTATTTCAGAGTAATGGCTTTTTTTTTTTTTTAAGGTCTGTTTTATGTTCATTCTGTTGCAAATTCAATGGAAAGAATGTCTCAGGGCACAGGGAAGACATGTCAAATAACAGGAATGATGGAGTATGCGGTCTCACATGGGGACATTGGTGGTCTCAAACGTGACCAAACAGCTTTTTGCTCTTATTTTGGTTAACCCATTAAAAAGTCAGTCCTGTTCTCATACGACACCAAAGAATGGCAGCTGACTGGGTTGTCCTTGAAATGCATGAATTGCAGCGAGAGTGCCCTCCCTGCTGGCTCTCCAGCCAAGCCTCTGGCAGCCCCTTGGAGCAGGAGTGACCCTGTGCCAGACTCCGAGTCCCCAGAGTGCCAAAGTCTTGAAAACTGAATTTAAACAACCACCACCACTTATGTAAATGTAACAAAGAGAACTTGAAAATGTTCCCTAAAAGTTATCAAATGGCTTGTGGACTGGTCCAAATGTGCTGTTAATTCAATGTTAGTTGAACTGGGAATTTTAAAGCATCAAGGTATTGCTACCATTGCTTGTAAAACTATGTGTGTTGGATGATAAAGGTCCACAGCCTTTTCGTACTGCTAGGGATGACTGAACCCAGTTCTACTGATATGGAACTGAAGTGCAGAAAAATATTTCCTTAAATGTGAAATGTCCGTAAGAGAGGATTTTATCCTAGTGTTGATACACGCAGAAGACAAAAGGTTTCATATATATATGCGAGTGACAGTAATTGTGTCTGTTCACTGACTCAAAGAGTGAAATGAAGTTGAATGCAATATACATTTTATTGTTTACTTCTTAACTGCCTTGTTCTGACTGGTTTCAGGTTGTTCCTAGATCCCTCTTCAAGGCACAAGGACTGTTTCTTAGTATTTGACATCAAGAAAAGAATTTCATCAGTGTTCAAGAACTCTAGACTGCTGCTCATTCCTCAGAGTCCTATTGAAATATGTGATTTTTACAGTATGTGTAAAATTGTTATTGAACTGACATGTGGATTTTTGTCCTAGGACAAGCCATATGCCCTTTTGAAGAAGATAGATAACAGTTTTTGCTGAGTATACATGCCATCCATCTATCCTGTCTCTGTTCTCAGCGTTTCAGCTGTAAGTTGTGGGGTTTTCATTAGGCAAATGGAGTTCATTTAAATAGCAAAGATAGCAAATGAATTTAGAGTGGATCTGTGTTTTTGAAAGAGATCCCAAAGAGGTTGGAGAAGTAGCCATGGTAATCTAAGGATGTGAAAGGACTCGTGTGTTCTAGAGACAGCCCGATTTGTACACTTGCTTGTTTATTCATTCAACACCTGCACTGCATCAGTTAAAACTCATCAGTTTAACTCATCCAGTTAAAAAGTGTCTATCAGCTCCTTTCTCTGTATCTGGAGCACTGTGGAAACAATACACTTCTGAAAGTGGATAATCATGCCTGTTGGAAAAGCAGTTTTGAAACCTCTTGCAGTATGATGATACTTTAAAAAGTTAACTAGTTCTTGCATTTGACATCTGACTTACTGCCTTAAGTTTTCAAAAAGGAGGAAAAGAAAAATAAGGAGACCCATTTCTGAGGTCTGTGGTCTAAAGGAGGGGAATATTTGAACAGAGCTCAATAATGTGAGCCTTAAGTCTGTAGCCAACACCTTCTTCCGTCAGTTCAGAATAGGAAAATATGGAACCGCTATTCTCTGTGCTGTCTGTGCAGCTCAGATATAGCTGTTTTAGTGGAAAACAAGTTGTTCCCTTCACCCTCAAGTCCAGAAAGGGCTCTGTATAACATCAAATTTGTATGTGTATTCTGGCAAATTGATTAGTGAACCTCTTGAAGTTGGCTACTGCTGCTGTGCTGTGTAAATGTAGTAGTCCATTTTATAAAGGACTGATGTGTGCCTACACACTTGACAACAGAATTGAGCTCAGACTTGGCATTGAGCCCTGATTTTGGTCACTTGTGCTCCCCTCCTCTGCTTATCTTCTCTCTTCCAGGACTTCATTCAGTGGTGCTTTTAGGTTCCCCTGTTCTGGGACTACTGGATCACCTAGTTTTGCAGGCTTATACACAATATATTGTGTGGTTCTGGGTAAGCACTGAGGCAATTTTTGCTCAAGCCCTCATTCCCGAGAGGTGGTTGAGGAAGGATTATTTAAAAAAAAAAAAAAAAAAAAGGATTGTTTTTACTGATATTCACTAGAACCTTTCATAATTTCTAGGCTTTAATTTGTGGCCAAATGTGAGCACATCATGTATTTATTTTTTGGCTAGCAGGGCAAAGTGTGTGTTTGGAAAAAGCTTCAGGTTACACAGAGGCTGCTTGGACCATTGACTTCAGCAGATGGAACTTCTTAACAGATACTCACCCCTGCTCTGTGATCCTCCTTAAAAGGCTTTTGCATACTAATGGCCAGCATTTAGATAGTGGTTTTTCAAATCTCTTGTGTAAAGTTGAGAAATAATACAGCAGATATGACAATTTGCATCGCCTTCCTCCACCCTTCTGCAATAATGTTGATTGTAAAACCAAAAAACTCTTCATTGATAAAATCTTCCCTGAGCCAGGGGTCAGTTGTCCATTTCCTGAGCCATGCATAGCTCTGTGGAGAACACTGTTTTTCTCAGGAACAATCCTTCCTTTCTGTAATCTCTGTTTTATTTTCCATATGCTGTGCCTGGATTATTTCCAGGAAAGGAAAGAAACCAGTGAAATGAACAAACCAAACCCACCAAATCTCACCCCAACTCTGGTTCTGTTGCAGCATCTTTTCTCGGATCCATATACGAGTACCTCTACATGGGGTAATTGTTGTTCCATTTCCACACATTGACATGGCAAAGCTGCAGTTTCTTTTTCTTGTAAAGTGTCTTAGACTTGCAGTAGCTTTAGGGTCATCTTCCTTGATTAAGGACAACAGAATTTGGTCTTGGCTTGTGCTTGTGCATCTGTAACTTTTAATCTGGAAACACATTTTAGTCATTTTAGAGTGTAGTCTTGCAAACAAATACTTTTTTACTTCCATCACTTATAAAAGTTTATTTGAACTAAATTCTATTACACCAAATAAATATAAACAGTACTTCTGCATAATACTTTTATCTTACATTCCAAAACACTTCACAAACCTCAAGTTCTCAAGTTTTTATTTCTTAGAATTACAGAAAGCCAGGACACAGTGGAATATAGTTTGAAATCTTTATCTAATTATATGCAAAGCTGGCATCCATGGTGCTCCACTGTCAGCAGCACAGTCAGTCTGGAGTCTGAGAAGTGCTGGAGAGATAAGTCATGTTTAGGGGAATGGGAGGACTCTGAGAAACAGGATATGACACAGAGGCCATGAGAAAAAGTAAAATCTCCTCCTTTGTCACAAACCCAGATGCTTGTGCTAAAGCCAGGCTTTCAGATTGTAGAATTTTAGGCCTTGGTGAGGTGGGCTCCATGTAGGCATAGGAACAGCTCTAAAGAGCAGCTGGCATTTGTGTATGGTCAACACTTAGTATATGATGAATTTGAAGACAAATAATTATTAGTAATGTTTGGCAAAAGCAGCTGCTCGTAGAAGCCAGGATAGTCACAAAAATGAGTAATTTTATGCTGAGAGAAGATTTGGGCCTGGAACAAAACACTGGGGATTTAAGGAGGAGCTCTTAGTGTTGCTAATAAATATCCACTTAGGCAGATTTGTCACTCATGTTTCTGAAAGTTTTGTGGCTGGCTGAAAAGAATGTGCTTTTATTTCTTGAGCAGCTGTGCTTTTAAATGGGTGCAGCTGTACCACAATGTCCATTGACACCAATCGCTTCGTGATTTAGTGTGTTGGTTGTTGTGGGGAAGCGGAGTCAGTCAAGTAGAGACAATTTCTTCTTTTTTTTTTTTTTTTTTTAAACTGAGGAAAATCTTGTGAAATAGCTGAAGTTTGTTAGAGTGGAGCAGGCACGACTGCAGCGTGTCTGTGACGTTACTGAGAAGGCTTTTGAGGGATATGGAAGTCGATGATGGTTTGCTGTTAGCCAAAGTGCAGCTTTCCTGGAGCTGCCTCTTGTTTGTTCCAGCGGGGGCATGACCTGCCACATGCAACGTGGAAGTCATTTGAAAGATTTCCGATGGCAAGAACAACACTGCAGTTATGTAATGAAGTTTTTTTGTTAGAAGTATGTGAAAACAGGAGCTGTGAACTTGCAGGCAATTCAGAGCTGAAATTTTTCCATATCCTCACTCCAAAAGGTTTCTTTGGAAAGTTTAATGGAATGCTGTTTGGCACTTTTTTGATGGGAGTGAGTGTGCATGTCTGTTTTGAAGGAGAGCTCCTTTTTTTTTTTTTTTTTTACCCATCCCATTCTAACAGTGGATTTCCTAAATTCACAGCATTGGGTCAGTAACAACTTTAATCTTGGCTCTGTTGACAATTTGCTGAGTAGGCTTGGAGAAGGGCTTCTGTCATCCTGTTGTAGGGATAAACTATTAAATATCTACAAAAAAGTTATATGGTAAGGTATTTCAGCATAATCTTTCATAGGTAAACCTGGAGCTTTAAATCCTCATCTGAAGGACTTTTTGTAAAAGTAACCATCAGGAAGACACTGATGCTACTCAACTTCTGCCAGAACTGAGGTGAAATATCAGGAGGTGGAGTTTGCTAGGGCAGATTGCTTTTTTCATGTAAATGACTACATTTTCTTCAAGATAAGTAACTCCTATAATTATGGATGTCAATTATTTTGTATACTGTTTTAGAATATCAGTCTTTTGAGTAAATACTACAGATAATGTCATTGTAAATAAAGCCATACCATTGCACTGTTTTCCTTGAATGAAGATGCCCAGTTATTTTCCCTTTCCTCATCCAAAATTAAACAAAAGCCTGTCTTTTAATCTGTGTTAGGCAGTTTTAGTTGCCCTGGAGAGAATGATAAAGGTCTTAAATTTCTAGTTATCACACTTGTGTCTGAAGAAACTTTAAGTTAGATTGGAACTGGGGTTTTGATTCTCCTTTAGTCATTCTTCTTTAAATCATATGAGCTGTAAGTGTGAACTAAATGCTAGGCTTCCTTACCTTGTCCGTTCTTACAGGGATTTTGATTCATAGCTGTATTTTTAAAAGGGAAAATTTAACTACATCTTGATTTAATGCTGGAACTGACAAACCTATCTGTTTGCTGTTTGTTGTTTCTGAGATGTCACTGGGATTTTTTGGTTTGTTCTTTTTTTGTTGTTTGGTTTGATTTTTTGTTTGTTTATTTTTTGGTTTTTTGTTTGGCTTTTTTGGGTAGGGGGTGTGTTGGTGTTGCTTTCTGTGACTTTTTTTTTGGTGATATATATTTATATATATTTGAAGTTGCCTTTTTTTACTCCCTTAGACTGTGCTTTTCGGAAGTTGTGTGGGATCTCTCCTTGGCTTTGTCAGGTTTAAACATTCTCACTTTAATTCGTATTTGGAATAACATGTATGAAATTTCTTGTACTATACTAGGCCTCCACAACTTGCTTACTGAAAGATTAATATAGATATGTTGATTAAAAATTCAGTGTAAACCACTGAAGACAACTGGAGTTACTTTCATGTGTTACAGGGTGGTGTTTCCACTACTGTGGTTCAGTGAGGAGGAAACACAGCAATACTCTTTGGATAAGTCTGTTTTCCCCTCAACAGTTAATGATCTAAAATTCCCAGGAATTACTTGTGAGGTGATTTAAAAAAATCTACTAGGTGTTATAAAAGATGGGAATTTTGAGGTCTGCTTGCTTTTTGATTGCATTTATAACAAGGTGGAAACTTTCCCTTACACAAGTATCCCTTCTCCCTTTTCCCTGAGGAGAACTCCCACCAAGGACAGGGAAATGGCTTTGAAAATTCAAAATTCAAACCCTGTATTAGGGTACCTAATGTTTTAAAGAGTACAACATCTGGGAGACAGAGGCTTTAAATTAATTTGATATGCCTATCAAGGGAATATACTGTTTTAATGTGTTCATGAGCATCCCAGTATGACTTGGGTTGTTTCACTGGTTGTTTTTTTCCTGACATTATGTAAACTAGGATGGTAACTACCTGTGCATACTGAGAATGTAAGCATTGTACATTGAGAGTGGTAAATATGAGTGGACATAATGTATCTTTCCTCCATAAGCTCCTGGAGGGCTGAGATCCATAGGTAATCCTATAAACTGGGGACAGAGCTGTTTCAGTATTGTAAAAGGAGATTGTGCATGCTGCTGTCAGAGACTCATTGTAGAAAATACAAAGCTGTGCCATAATTATTGCTTTCTAGTTGTCTGGCTATTGGTGACCATTTAAAATCAATAAGTATATAATCATTTTAGGCAGAGAGGGAGATTGGTAGACCTGAAACTTTTCCTCAAGCCAGTGGAGTGGTATGTAACATAATTAAAATGGTTCCTCTACAGAGCACTGCTTTGGTTTTATCAATTCAGTATTAATTGATTATTCTAAGTTAAATCTAATCATGTGATTAGATATCATACTTATCAGCCATTTAGTTAATCTCGCTTTTACTCTGGCAATGACTAATTCTTCCCCTGTACTCAGCGCTGGTGAGGCCACCCCTGGAGTTCTGTGTCCAGCTCTGGGCCCCGCAGTTCAGGAAGGATATTGAAATGTTGGAGCAGGTCCAGAGAAGAGCAACGAGGCTGGTGAAGGGATTTGAACACAAGTGCTATGAGGAGAGGCTGAGGGAGCTGGGGCTGTTCAGCCTGGAGAAGAGGAGGTTCAGGGGAGACCTCATCACTCTCTACAACTCCCTGACAGGAGGGTGTAGGCAAGTGGGGATTGGTCTTTTCTCCCAGGCAACCAGCAGTAGGACAAGAGGGCATGGCCTTAAGCTGTGCCAGGGGAGGTTTAGGTTGGATATTAGGAAGAAATTCTTTACAGAGAGGGTAATCAGGCATTGGAATGGGCTGCCCAGGGAAGTGGTGGATTCTCCATCCCTGGAGGTTTTTAAGATGAGACTGGATGTGGCATCAGTGCCATGGTCTGGTAACCACGGCGGTGTTGGATCAAGGGTTGGACTTGATGATCTCAGAGGCCTTTTCCAATGCAATCGATTCTATGATTCTAATGGGGGTCCCAGGATATACAAGAGCTTCTGGCTCCCAAACCAGCTTTTAGATAATTTCTCTTTCTGCTGTCCTATGAAATGATTGAAACAGGTGTCCTCCTTCAACTGCCTTACTTATTCCCTTATGCCCTTTTATTCTTTCCCTTGTTATGAAGCAGCTATGATGTTTACTGTTTTTCTGTTTAGTCCTGTATTCTTCTGGATATGTATCCTTCTGTTGCAATCTCACCCAAAACTTTGCATAATTGTTCCAAGTGCCTGTAGAACAGCTGAGCCTGGCACCTTGTCTGTCCTTTACAATAAATGTTTTGGACCCACTGGGTCCAGCCCTCATTGAGCTGGACAGCAGCTTTTCCACAGTAACATCAGGTGTTTTGTTGAACAGGTAAGCCTGTAAATGAAAAAAAAAAAAAAAAAAAGAAAAATGAGTTCGCTCTACATCAGTGTCTGGCATTCAGATTTTGCATGAGTTTCTGCTCTTTCTTCTGGGGATGGATGCCACTTGGTTGCTTCTATTCCTGGCCCTGTTTCAAAGCAGTCTGTTTTGCAGTGTCCGGGAGGGCATTGTGTTTCATTGTTGCACAAGGAAACAAAGAGGGCTCCAAGGTTTTGGGGTAGGGTGCCTTAGAACGTGCTTCTTTTCTAGTCTTCAGCCAGTATAAAGCAGTAAATGTCAAATACATTAGATAGTAAAAAAAAAATAAAATTGCTAAGAAAAGAAAACTACTTGTAATTAAATTCCATGAACCCGTAATGATTCTAAGCATTACAAATGTTTTACTTCACTGGTCTGGCTATAAATCATTTCAACCACAGCTAGAAGCCTTGGAAACTACCTGAATTGTGGCCTAGAGAATATTTGTGACTCAGGGAGAGGATTTTCAGCCTGTCTCTCCTGGGAATATATTAGCTACTTTTTACTTGTTGGATCACCAAGTGTACCTATATCATAAACGACATATGCTGCTATCATTAATGGTATTTTAGGCAGAAAGATGTGTTGGAAACTTTACACTCTTGAGAGGGGGCAAGAGTGGGATCCTGGAGGAAACACTGCTGTGCCAGCAGTTGGGTTTAAAAACAAAACAGTGCTGGCACCACCTGCCCCCGCCCCAGCCTCTTCCATAGGTTATATCACCATGTATCTGTTTATTTCTAATGGCTCTTTTAAATGACAGCTTCATAAACTGAAGTATCCAAAACAAAGGCCATGGAGTTTACTTTGGCCATCTCAAGTAAATTTTCCTAATCTAAACATCAGCAGTGCCTTTCATAAATCAGTCCAATGACGTCATCTTTTCAATTAGTGAAGCTGGTATTTGTGCTCTGGCCTCAAAAGCTATTTGACCAGCTAATGTTTTCAGGTTTTGTAGTGATCCAGACTTCTCACCAGTTCTCAGTAACGTGCTTGAAGTGGGAACACATTTATCAACAATTGCCACTTTTTAAGTGCAGATAGCAGACAGTGATTAATTGCTAACCTTTTCTGTTGTCTACCAGGAATAACAAGCGTAGTCTGTAGACTTTAAAATTGTTCATAATACATCTCGTGCCTCTTGTTGGGGGATACAGGCATCTGCAGTTGAATAGGTATTAGCTGGGCTTCTGGGAGGAGGGAAATAAGAAGAATTATTGGGTGGGTTGTGTTTCCAGGAAAGGTAAAATGAGGTAGTGGTAAGAGCTGGGAGTGAATCATCTGTCCGCCCGAGTGTGCTAGTTTGTTTTATTTCCCAACAAGTACTTGAACTTGGCATAAAAGGTTATTTCAAAGAGATTCAACTTTGGTCTTCCTTTCCTGCAGATTAGAGGAATCAAGCCCATGCTGACAGGGAGGCTGCGTGTAATGTCGGGCTGGGGAATGGTTCAGTTCCAGAATATCTTTTTCTGTAGATCAAAATGCTTCCACTGCATGAGAGAGGTTTATTCTGATAAGGTTTTCAGCAACCTTATCAACTGCCAAGAAACAGTCAAGCGAAGCAACATTATTCTTTCTCTTAATCGCACCTTCCTCTCCCTATGTGGAAATAACAATAAGGGCTGACATGAGCTGAAAAAAGCCAGAAAGTGTAGAGCCAAGGCTTAGCTCCTATCCTTAGCTCACCCTAGCAACACATCTAGGGATTGCAACACAGATGCTATGTAAGGTCAACTACTAGCAGCTCTGAAGTGTCAACTGTGATTGAATTCCCTGAAAGAGAAACCAAAAATTATCTTAAACACACAAACTATTCCATATGTGCGTGCATGATGTATGGTTTTGTTTATGTTAATGATGAGACTTGCACCAGTAAGTGGTTGCGTGCTTGGCTGGAAATGTGCAAATGCTTGTAACCTCCCTCTATGACTCTCTTTCACTGTCCTTTGAAACAACCTGAGCTTGGGTTCCCATGATACTATTTCTGTTCTTCAGCTTTCTACACACAGCAGTCTTTCACCAGACCTCCTGCTACTTGTCATTGCTAGGGTTTGGCTTGTTGATAGCAGGAATGGGAGGGAGCTTTGTGAGCTAGTCAGTCCTTTTTCCATTTCTTTTTCCCGATGTTATTTCTGAGACAAGTCAGGAGCCATGACATTAACAGTGCCGTTGGGCTGCAGCAGTGTCTGAAGATGCAGGATGCAGCATCAGAAGACACTGGAGCCTGTGTGTAATTTTAAGGGAGGTAATATTGTAAGATAGCTGGAACAAGTTCAGGAAATGCAGGAAAATACCATCGCCTTTACTGGTGAGATACTTGCAGGTCTCAGCCTGGTTCAGTGGTGTGATTTTTGCTTCCTGCTTGGCCATTAAAGTGTGGCCCTCACTATAAAGGCTTAGCTGTGAATTGGCCACTGACTTGCTTGAGAATATGGAGACTTTCCCTTAATGTTCAGTAGGAAATCTACATCCTGCGGCTCATGCTTAACAAATTGCTGAGCTGATAATCACCCCCTTTAGTTTGTCTTCAAGCAAGTGAGCACAGTGTAGGAGTGAGCATCACATCCATTACTGAAACTCATGAGTAGAGTGTGGGGGCTTTTTCTTCAGTGTAAATTTCCTGTAATCTTGGGAAAGAAAGAGGAATACATAAGAGCTGGAGATGTCTGTTAGTCTTGTTGAGACACCTGTGCAGCATCTTTCTGCACTAAGCTTTTTGCATTAACTCTTTGACAGGGTGGTGCTTTAAGTCACAATTTAACCCTGACCAAATGGGCTTAATGCTTATTTTTCTATGGGTTGAGGGATTTTTCTTCATGATTTTTGCAGACTTTGGGTGAATTTCTTTTTGAGGGAGTTAGAGAGTCAGTTTGAGGGGACAGAGCATCAGCTTAAAAGCCCTGTCCTTTTTCAGGAACATTTCTTGTTGAGATATTGTAGAAGGAAAAATGGAACTTATTTAAAAACAATTTCCTTACATATTGATATTAATGGCCATCCAGACAATGATAAAATAAAATTTATTCTCCTGAAATACCTCAAAACCTTGATACAGTATTTTAATTCAGTAAAGACAATTTCCCATCATAGGATTATCCTCACAAGTCTTTCTTGTGAGCAGCATTTTCATTAGATGTGACATGGAACAATTTCCAGTTTGATAAAATAAAATATTGCGTTGTTTAGCAATGGTTTACTCCAGGGAGGTTCTCTGCCTGCTGGATTGTATAGAATCATGGAATCATTTGGATAGGAAAAGACCTGTAAAGTCATCGAGTCCAACTGTTACCCAACTGTTGCCAAGTCCACCACTAAACCGTGTCCCTGAGTGCCACAACCACCTGTATTTTAAATACCTCCAGAGATGGTGACTCCACCACTTCCCTGAGCAGCCTGTTCCAATGCTTGAGAACACTTTTGGTGAAGGTATTTTTCTAATATCCAGTCTAAACCTCCCCTGGTGCAACTTGGTCATTTCCTTGTCCTATCACTTGTTAGCTGGAAGAAGAGACTGACCCTCATTTTGCTACAACCTCATTTCAGGTGATTGTAAACAGTGATAAGGTCCCTTATCACTCATTTTCTCCAGGCTAAACAATCCTGTATTCCTCAGCTGTTCCTCAAAAGACTTGTTCTCTAGACCCATCACCAGCTTTGTTGCCCTCCTCTGGACATGCTCCAGCACCCCAATGCCCTCCTCGTAGTGAGGGACCCAAAACTGAACACAGTATTTGATGTGTGGCAGTGATGAGCTTAGTCAAGGGATACTGTTGTGGAAATGCTAATTCAGTGGGTTTGGTCCTTGAGGAGAATCTTCATTCCTCATATAACTTGTTAAGATTACTGGGCTGCAGAGATTTTGTAGTCATCTCGAGAGCAGGCCAGGGGGTGGAACGCTCGCTGATAACCCAGTGGTAGCAAGTCATTGTCCAAAGCTTGGTGAGTATTCAAGAATCTGTAAAGAAACAGAAGACTAACTGATTTCTGGAGTGTGTTAAATCCAGCAAGGAGAGCCTGTGTATTTTTCTGAGAGTCTGAAAGACCGGATTCATGCATTATCTGGTAACTATAGTAGATAGCTGGTTTATCGGTTACACTATTACGGATTCTGCCTGACTGTGCCCTTATCTCTCAAGTGCTACCGGTTGCAGGGCAGGTGCCTTTTTCCATCCTTTCTGCAGTGGCTTCTCGCATTTCTGAAGGGAAATCTGTCTTCTTTCACTTGGATCTCTTGAGCACGGCCAAGGTCAGCACGTGGGAGGAGCAGAGTGTGAGTGTTGAGGTTTGCTTCGTGCAAATAGACAGAGGCAGCGAAGGGGAAGCTGTGTCTCTACAGGCTGGTATTAAAAACATTCCAAGGGGATTTTTTTTTCTCAGGTTAAATCAAATCATTAAAAAGAACACACAAAAAGTAACTTAAACTTGAGGAGCTGATTAAATGGAATTTATTTGGGGTTTGCTACATGAGTTCAGGATGAAAGTGGATAAATTGACCCACACGCAGGTGAGGCAGGGTATCCTGGAATAACTGCATTCCCACCAAAGAGAACAAGGATGGCTTTTCAGCATGAAAGAGCAAAACTAGTGACGAATTCATAAGTGGTATGATTTTCTTTGGGCTCTTCAGCTGAGAGGAAAGGACTGACATGGCTAGCACTGATTTCCCAGCCCTACTGTTGTAAATGCTGTGGTGGTAGATATATTTTCCTGTCCCACGTTCTGCTGGGACTACTTGAATTACAAACCTTATCTGGAGTTATAAACCCTAAAGGGAATAACCTCTGCCACTTCTAGGTGTTGTGTGTATGAGGTGAAACCATGCAGAAAGGGAGTTTCCTGCAGTCTGAGACTGATCCTAAAACTAGAACACACAAGAAAGATGCTCTGCTGCGTAAAAAGTGAAGGCAGGAACAGTCTGGATGATTTTTATGTATATGAGGATCTGCATGTGTCCTGGAATAGTGAAGGAGTTTACTCAGAGAGGTATGGGAAGTTGTGAAATGTAGTGTGTATGTTTTGCTAATTCAGCAACAACCACAGACTGAGAAAGCTGAGTGAAGTGAAATGAAATAGTGTATGGCTAACTCCTGGGTAAAAGTTGATAGCATAGGCTATATCTTCAGGGAACAAATTTTCTTTTTCATCTGTCTGATTTATACACTTAATTAGATATGGGTGTTTCTTTGAGAAAGGAATCTGAGCCAGTCTTATTCAGTTTCTTGATAAAACTGATTTCTGGGTGTGCTCTGGGGTGAATTTTTTGGAAATTCATTTTATCTAAATAACCTAGGGGCTTTTTAAAAAATCCTTTCAAGAAGCTGAAGGACATCAAAATCTTATTTTGAAGTGTATGCACAGCAATTGGCTTTGAGCTACACATAACAGGTTTAACAGTTTCTAGGGACTATAATTTTGATGAATGGAAATAATTGCTTGTTCTTAGGGTCAAGAATGCAACTTCTTAACAGTTACAGAAGAAACTGTATTTCTGATGCTTCCATTGTATCTTAGAATATCCTGAGCTGGAAGGGACCCACAGGAAACATCAAGTCCAACTCCTGGCCCTGCACAGGACCATCCCCAAGAGTCACACCATGTGCCTGAGAGTTTTGTCCAAAGACTTCTTGAACTCTGTCAGGCTTGGTGCTGTGACCACTTCCCTGGGGAGCCTGTTCCAGTGCCCAACCACCCTCTGGGTGAAGGTCCTATGTTCTCCCTTTTCTGCAGCACTGTCAGGACAACTGTATTGAGCAGTACCATGTGAATGCAGTTGTAAGAGTACCAGTAGGTCCAGTGGGGTTTAGTGTGACTCACGTGTAGCCTTCTAGGAAGTCTGTGACCAGTCATAAAGGCAGCAACTAGGCTGGCTTCTAGTAGCAAGGTGTCTTCATTTAATTTTAACATCTGGGGAAAAGTCTGAAAGCAGATGATTTTATTTGGGTATATATCCTAACTGAAGCTTATTCTGCTGACATAAGCTTATGCAAGTACTTTCCCCACTAGAAATGAGACTTCGTGTGTGCAGGAGATAAAAGACAAGAAATTCCTCTTCTCTTTATGTTTTTTAGCTTTGTACTTGGTTGGGAGTCCTTTTAAGTTGTAGTTTCCCTGACTTGTGCTATCCAAAGCCATTTTGCACATATCTGGAGGTTTTTAAGAAGTACTAATGAACTTCTAGTGCAATCAGTCCAGCATGTTGAATATTTATTATGTTAGCTGGCTATCAACTTTTGGAGACAAAACCTAAAGATTCTTTATCTTGTCCTTCCCATGATGATAAAGGCCTCTATTTTTAAAAGATCCTAATGCAGAATTAGGACTTTGTTGTCTGAGACTTTAAGAGCTTAATTTCATTTCATTCTTTTTTTCATTTTTTTTGGTGACCGACCCTTTTCCACTCAAGAAACTTGGATTTGTGTCTGGATAGCTGATGATTTATTTATTTGGGCCAGAAGCTACAGGGAACTGTTAGCATTATTAAACTCAGTGATGGGGATCTCTGAAATTGCTCCGATAAGGGACTTATGTGCCTAGCTGGTCTTCGTCTTGCTCTGTTGGAGGCTTTTAAATTTATAATCTAATTTCTAAGGCATTCATAACAATCTGTTTACACATAATTTAGAGGACTGTTAGATCTCCAAAATTACCCTGTTAAATTATTGGAGCTAACTTTTAATGCAGTTGTAATTAGTTACTTGTTCCAGTGGGGAATTAAAATCATGCTGTTAGCCTGTACATCTTCATTGAAGAAGAGAGAGCTGTGGCTAATTATTCTGATGATGTGGGACTGCTGACTGACTTATGATGCAGGAAGGGCACTATTTTAAATATAATCTCTTTGGAGCAGAGCTGTGTATTGCATCTGGGTTTAAACACCTAGAAGAACAGAAGGAAGAAAATAACAGCTGATTTTGTTTAGTATTTTCACTAGCAAGCTGAGTGGTGGACTTCAGGGAATGTTCACTAAATATGAAGACCCCATGGAGCTAAGAGAGACTTTCACTACCTTGCAGAACAGGTTTAAATTCCAAAATTTATCTGAAGACGTTGCAGTTTCAGTGTGGGAAATGAACTGCAGCTCAGTTTGATAAATGCAGATTACTGTAGCTAGGCAATCTGAAGAAGGATGGGGAACAACTTGCTTGGAGCAGCTATTTAGAAAAAGATTTGGGTTTTGTGTGGATCACAGCCCACACTTGGAAAAATAATGTTATGTGGTTGTGAAAAAAAGTTAGTGCCATAATGAATACCTAAACTAAACTATTATGTCTGCAAGACGAATCATATAACCTTTCTACTTCACTCTGCAATTCTTTGGCTTCAGGTTGGACTATTTCTAATTTTGTGCCCCATGGTCCAGGAAAGATATAAACCCGAGTCCAGAGGAGAGTACTTAAAATGACTGGAGGTGAAGAAAACATAAACTCTGAGGAAAGATTGACAGAATTTGAGCTGAGTCAAAAAAAGCCAGAGGAGTAACATGAGTCTTTAAAAGGCTCTCACAAGGAGGAAATAATTATCTGTTGCGTAAATTAGTAGAGAACAGGATTACTGGCACTGGAAGCAGTGCTGTCACACAAGGGTAACTGGGTGTCTGTCAGGAATGTCACCACTGTAACTGATCCTGACTCAAGGCAGGGGTATGACCTGAGGTAACTTATGAGTTGCTTCCAGCCTTGATTTGATTCAACAGTGACCACACTCTGACCCCCAGTATCACACTGTAACTTTTGGCAGTTGTGAGCACTGAATCTGATTCCAGATGATAGTTTGTGCTTTGCTTTTTTTCTCTTTTCGGTTTGTAAACGGATCTTAAGTTTTCCTAGTGAAATATATGGGGCGGGAAAGTGTGGTTGAGGGAAGAATGATGACAGCCTTGTGCTTGAAATGAGCCTGCTGCTTCATTTACTGGCAAATTGGAACTTACCTTGGTCTCCTTCAATAATTATGCGAATAGATGTTCTGATGACCAAAGTCTAAAATTCTTTATATTGGGATTTCATTCTCCAGATCAAAGTTAATTTGAGAGCAATACACTCATGCATACACATGCAACTCATCAAATGCCTAAGTCTACTTTACTTTGTCTTTCTTCTTGATCACAGCAATGCAAATGATTTCTAGTCGGACCCTTTTAAAGTTTGCTTTAGGGTGAAGTTTGCCATAACAGGACTTAATGGAGGAAGTAGAATACACTCTTTGCAGTGGAGCTAAAAATTGGGAAGAGGGATACAAGCCTTTCAGAAAAACCAAAGCCAACCAGGTTAAGTTTTAGGAGCAACTGTTTGACTTCAAGAAACAAAGGGAGAAAAATACTGTAGGAATAGTGGGAGATGAAAACATAATGGGCATTTCTGATGAAAACTTCTGAAACACTAGTCCCTCTCAAGCTTCCACTGGATCCTTGCTTCTTTCTCCCTCTCTCTTTTTTTATCCTACACCTTAACTGCTGCTTTATTTCTGTCACATTGACCATTGCCTATATATGCCTTTCCATTTAGCTGGAATTCTGAAGCTGTGAATGCAAAGATGAGTAATTTCACTGAGACTAGAAGCCATAAGTATGTGTTTAAAATAATAGCCCAATACCTTACAAAAATGTAAAGGTGTGCTATGATTTTTAATTTCTTATAGAAAGCAACCTCTAATATATGGCTGCAATATGTATTGATTTTTAGGCTTTAATTTAGGAATGCCCATCTATTATTAGAGCAGGAGACATCATTACTGTTTCACTTGCTATACTCGTCATTTGGAATGATGTTGGGGGTTTTAGAGAGCCTCAGATGTGAGGGTTTTTTAATGATATAAATATGTACTTTTTCTTTGAGTGTCTTCTTGATCGCTGTTATTAAGAGAAGTGCCACAAGACACTGAGGCATAAGGTTGTCATCTGTTGCTTTGCTTCACGGCTCAATAGAGTGAGCAGATGTTTTGCACTTCTGCAGTTTTTAGGGCTCGATAGCTGAACTGGTCAGCACTCTATTCATTACCACATCTGCTTTACCAAGAGAAACTAGATAGAAAATCGCTCTTTACTTTGAAATCCATCATATAATAAACTGGCCAGAGCAAAAGGATGTCCAAGGCTCTGCTACCAGTTATGTACCACAGTGTTCATTTTCTTACCAATTTATCATCTGACAGAGTTGTTTTTTCTCACATGAGAAAAATTAATTGAAAGTGCCTGAGGCACTCCTATGTACCCATTATATCAACAACTATTTTATCTTTTACAGCATGAAGTGAAACAATAACATTCTTTAAAATTTTCACCACAAAAGTTAGTAGGCCTCTTGTGAGTGTTACTTAGGAAGTCTGCCCATCACAGAATATGCCAAGTTGGAAGGGACCCACAGGGATCATCGAGTCCAGCTCTCAGCCCTGCACAGGACCATCCTCAAGGGTCACACCATGTGCTCCAAATGCTTCTTGAACCCTGTCAGGCTTGGTGCTGTGACCCGTGGAGCTGCAGAGATACTGGTGCAGACCTGCTTGCAGCAAGACCGGGGAAGCTGGAACAAGTTTGTACAGCTGTGTTTTCATCCCTTTGTCCTGTGCCTTTTGGAAAGAGGGAGCGTTTTCGGGAAGCATCGCGTGTTGACTTCCTGTCTGCTTCATCCTGGCACCTCAGCTCAGGTCTCCCAGTTGCTGCCAGCGGGAGTGCAGCGATGGCTTTCACGGATCTGGACACCTTTCTGTCCCGAGCTGCTCAGGGCTGGCAGGGAGCACTGGCTCTGGAGGGGCGGGCGTGTCTAGACAGCGAAGTGCCGTGCGGGAGCACAGCTGTGGTCTGGGAAGCAGCGTAACTGTGCCCCAAGCAGCCACTAATTAGCCTGGACACTGCACCACACTGACGTGGCAGGGCAGCTTCCCATACCTGAGGTGGCTCCTGGAGCCCTGCACAGTGTTGTAATTATGTGGTGCAGACTTACCTAACTCGTTTTGCAGAAGCTGCCAAACAGTTATCAGGCAGATAATGGGTTTGGCTGCCACCGACCCGGGTTAGATTTGACCTGATACGTGTGAGGTGATAAGTTCCATATCCTGATTACTGAGGTTTTGCATTTTTTGTTGTACAGTGTAATAGTTACTATGAATTGATTTGATTACCAATACGGTGTCTGAGCCTTTTATTAGAAGTGGCAAACCTTTTGAGACTTGTAGGATTTAATGTTCTTGACTGGCTCAGACTTTCAGGGTAACTGCTTCTTCTGCATTTGTAATAACTGGCAGATCTCCTTATTAAATTCAGTAAGAGCAAAAGCATATTTCCATTGAAATGAATACTTCAGGAATGAATTCTGTTTTAGTGGGAAATGTTCCAATCTGTCTGTGCTTTTATTTTGCTCACCATGTGATTCCTTTCATATATTTTACTGTATTTGCACTTATTTGCAGTTCCACATAACAGAGCCATATATAGGTATAAGTGGTTTTCTGTTCCTAAACCTCTACTAGTCCATATGTGCTTGTCCATGATTGTGTGTACACAGACAGAGCCCTCTGATTGTCTAGTTGTGTGCAATAGGATCAGTAAAATCCTCATAGTCTGTTATACTGAAACACTTCTTTATTTTCTTTGTGATGTAATACGATTTATTCATCCAGCAAATCTTTGATAACCCAGTTTGTTGGCACCACAGGCCGGTATTAAAATGTCACCCAGTGAGATTAAAAAGTTACTGATTTTGTAGCTTTTCTTTTTCCTTTATAGGCTAAACTTCTGGAAAATCCTTATTTCATTTAGAAGAGTAGCTATACTTGTGAACATGTCAATACTGAAAATCAATGATGCTGAGTCCTTATTGCTGCCTTGCAGATATATCTGTCTGTCACTGCAACAGGTTAGTTATGGGACAGCTCTTACCTGGCCACATACAGAGTGACCTTCCAAACAACAGATTTGCCATTCCAAATAACAGATTGAACAATTTAATAACTTTAGAGCGACTACATAATTACTTCAGTGTTAAGTATATCAACGTGATTGAGGAACCTGTGGAAGGTGTTCCTGCCCATGGCAGGGGACTTGGAATTAGATGATCTTTAAGGTCCCTTCCAACCCAACCCATTCTGTGATGTTCTAGGATGCTGTCAGAAATGGAAAGTAGCAGTGATCCATATGATGTGCTAAACAGATCTAAGCCTTCTCCAGAGGAGTGACTGGCTCCCTGTTTCTCACTTACCTCCACCCCCCTGCACCTCCCACCCTGAAATACAGAAATTGTTGAAGAACTCTGTCTCTGCTAGTGCTCTTTTCTGGTAGTCCTCAGTCTTTGGCTGGCTGGTGAGTTAGCCTGGCAAAATGGGCTCTAATTTCATCCATGTGTACACAAATGGACACGTGTCTGCTTACCAAGCTCTGCCTGTCATTTAGAATGCAAATAGTAGGGAGTTGGCCCCATCCTGGGATGTCATCTGCTGAGAGAAAAGGAGTAACTGCTTGGTGTTCAAGTTGAACAGAGAATAGATTGTGTGTAGAAAAGGGCAAACTCTTGAAAGTGTTTTACAGACCAGTTATATCCCCATTCCGTTGCAAGCACGTGTCCATAATCACTGAGTTCCTACTATAGTTCTAGAATATTGTGTTGTGATTGTAAAGATGGGATTTGTCTGGCAAAGGGAACTGCATCTGAGCTCTCTACCAGTGTGTTTTTCATGGTCAGTGGAGAAAAAAAGGCTTTTCTATCAAGAAAGTCTTATGACCTGCTCTGTGGTATGCCAGAGGTGTTCAGGAGATTTTTTTGAGACTGGGACATAGCATGATGTTTGCTCACTATGCAGCAGTACCAGTTTACAAAGTTACATTTTTCCCTGAACTGAGACAGAACGTGTCAGAGAGCTCCCATTTAATTTTAATATGAAGAAAACCGGTTTAAGCCACTTTTTTACATGGGTTTGACATTACACTAAAAGAAAATGCCTTTCCTTTGCCTTCAGGCATGAGAAAAGTGGCTTGTATCTGTCTGAAAAATATCATTTTAACTTTTTATAGGCTTCTACTTGATGACTGGCCAATAATTTTATTGGCTGTTAAATGGTCTGTATCTCACTGAGGCTTGGAAAATAGTCCATGTCAAGAAAGCCACAATAGTCACTTGACTTGGACTTTGCAAGGGAGAGATCCAGATAGGAGGGTTTTTTTATGTTGGTAGGTGGGATGTGAAACATGTATTGCTCATAGCTGATCTCAGATCATGTGAGAGTAAAAAAACTGGATGAAATGGAGCTGGAATAGATTTTATCAGTGGAAAATGCCTAGAATAATAATCTAACATATGCAAAGGAAACTTCACCTGTGTTGTATCAATATGGAAGTGGTGGGCCATCTTCATCAAGCCTCTGCATGCAACACTGTATGGAAAAAGACAAAAGCATTAGGCTGTAGCCTGAAGCCTTTACCATAAAAAAAATCCCAAACACCCAACAAACCAGCACTTCACTTCTCATATGTGACCTTTTTTCCCTTGTCAGGCTGAAATGTATTCTGTACAATTATCAGAAAGGAGAAAGGAAAGACAGTCTCCTTAACCCCATTGGACTATTTTTTCCCCCTTTACTGCCTTTCTGAGGGAGGACTTAGTTAAATGTTCTTGGCAGACCCTCGAAAGATTTTTGGCATGTCAGAGGAAAAGTCTTAAACAATTAAGATAGTGTTTTACTGTACCTGCTGCAAGAGATGCATTTTTTGGGAGATGTGGAAGCCTTGGATACATGTTCTCTACATAACACAAACAGTTGCTTGGGTGCCACTAAAGCAGTGTGGCTCTATTCTTGGAAGAAACACCTGGGAGCACAAATGCATTACAGTTTGCTCTGCCAGCTGTGCATGCTCTGGAAGCTGGGAAGGTAGGTGGAGCTATGATGCCAGCAGATTGAACACTTGCCTTCTTTCTCTAGTGTAATTACATTTGCTTTTCAAATTAAAGTATTTCCTCCTGATTCCTGGTATGACAAGTCCAAAACTGTGATTGAGTGCAGAGTTGAGGGCTGCAGGCCGGAAACCAGGTGTGCTGTTTGATCAGTAGTTGCTGTGGTTTTCCTGTTTTGTTGCATATTGGGTGTAGGAGAAAATGAAATTTATTTTGGATTACTGGTTATCTTTTGCTTTGTAGCACCGAAGAGCTCTTTAATTTCAAAGGATAGATTTTCATAGGACTGTGGCCTTAGTCCAATATCCATTTAACAGCTGTCAGCCTTACAGCTACCTATTCTTCCATGCAAAGTCTTTTTTGTTGTGTAGGTGACATAGTTAAGTTAGATACTGACACCTTGTTTGGTTTTTTCCCAAGAAAATTATTTCTTCGACAGTTGTCATGGTTGTATCACTTTGGCTCTGGTGCACTCAAAGCACCGCTGTTACCAGTAGGCAGAATGCTGTGAATCATGATGCAATAATGAGGGCAAAAGCAGCAACTTATCCTTTTCAGCAGTCCATTAGCACTCTTGACTGATTAACTCAAAAGGTTCCAGGGAAATGAGTCAGCAAGGAGCCAGGCCAGACCCTGAGTCATCTCTGTGCCCGCCAGCCATGGGGGCTCACCAGGAACCCGCTGCCCTTGTGAGAATGTGGCTGGCCAGCTGGTGGAAGTGATCTTTCCCTTCCCTCCAGGGTTCCTAAGACACCCTGTGACTTACTGTTCGTGATTTACTCTCACTAAGGCTGAGAGGAGGTGACCGTGATCTTTTTGTTCTCTTGAGACTACCTGAAAGGTGGAGCCATGGTTTTCTCAAAGATGCCTATTGTAACATCCAGAGGCAATCAGCAGAGCAAGAGGAAGTCAGATTAAATAGAAGGATTTTTCACAGTGAGGGTAGTTAAACACCAGGACAGTCCCTGGAGAGGCTGTGGCACATCTAGCCTGGGGATGGAAAGCTCACCTCAACCAACTCCCCAAGTTAACCTTCATACGAGCCCTGCTTTCAGCAGGCACTTGGACTAGAGGACCTTGAAAGGTACTTTTTCAGCCTAAATTATTCATGATTCAAAAAAATTATATGTTTAAGTAGGTTCTCAATCAGAGTTTTTATAACCTCATAATTAACCTATACTGAGATTTACCCATAATATTTTAATTGTACTGGTTTCTTTAAAAACTGCGGGTATTCTAAGCTTGATGACTTCTTCCCTATGCTTGGAATTCAAGAGTTTTCTTTGCATTCATGGAAAATAAAAATTTTCAGGAAGTGAGACTGTAGAAGTATGAATGGTGCAAGTTTGGGCTTTGGCTTCTGCCTGTGACCAAATCCTGTGTTGTTTGTTCCTTTGGAGGTGCATGTTCCCAGTGTTGACCTGGGACAGTGATGTGCCAGCTTCTCTTCTGGCTTTTGTCATCAGGCATGGTAACCCCAAATTTCTATCTAGATAGACCTTTGGACCTTTGTGTCTGCATGTTTTTTTCCAGTGATGAAGAAGTACTCTCTGAAATGCCAACATGGCAAGCTCTATGTGTTTGTTGTTGCAATAACACAGATAAAATGTATTAGACAAATGTATGGAGTTTCTTAGACTCGGAGAAAAAACAGGAAGAATAAGTCTATTTTTTTTCTAGTTTCTTGCATCTCAGCTTCCATTATGTACTCCCAGGCTTTTTGCTCATGTGTTCCTGATGTTGTTGATCTTGAAAAAATTTACAAGTTACATTTAATAATTTAAAAATACTGTACTACTTTGGGAGTTCTTTTTTCCTTTTTTTTTTTTTTTGATACTTGTTTCCCTAGCAAGTAGTTTTTAAAAGCACTGCTTGAGCAACGTAGAAATTTGCAGACACATTTTCTTGCTTGCCAGAAAGACAACGTTGTCATGGGTTTGTCCTCCTTCAGGAGGTTGGTAGTCTTGCCACTCCCAAGTTTCCCCTTCACTTTTCTCTCAGGGACTTCATTCTTTTGAGCCTGACGTTTCTTGAAGTGAATATTGAGTTTTTGTTTTTCCTGTCATTAGGCTGGCCTACCTCAAGGAAAAGTTCAGACCCTTCCAGGGAGAGGATCAAAGAGGTCAATTATAAATGAAAGGTAGGGGAAGGAGGGATATTTTCCTGTCTTGCTTCATCATTTTCACTGATGGAGTCTGCAGAAGCAGAACAGTCTGGTGCTTGTAATATTTGGGGATGGCTCTGTGTTTTCTGAACTCGTTATGGAAAGGAACCAGCAAGAGCTGGAGAAGTGAACAGGCTGCCCACATGTTTAGAATGGGCTGGGAAGCTGCGTCAGGTTCCGATTTCCCAATCGCTGCCCGCAAAAAGGAGGGAAGGGAGGGGAGGGGAGGAGGTGTCTCTCGTTCTTTTGTGGAGGTGGGGGTGAAAAAGAGAAAGGAATGAAAAACGGAAAATAAGAGAGAGATGGGAAGACTCGGGCTTTTTCCTGCTTTTTGGGGGACTGGTGCTAGATAGAGCATTTGATGAAGGAAATGCCATGTTTGGGTTTTCAAATACTTGAATTTCAACTGTGCCGTTGGCCTCTGAAACTTGTAAGTAAGTCCAAAGGAAACAGTCTTCCTCTCCAAAGAGGTTTAGTTTGCATCATGTAGGCTCCTTTGCTTGTAGTGTCATATGTGGTGATGTAATGAAAAAAAAAGTGGAAGTGGTGTCTTTCAAATCTTGCTCTCAACCAAATTCAAGCCTGGACAGAAAAAATTAAGAACTTCTTAAAGCCCATATTTGTCGCTGTGTAGATGAAAGTAAAAATCATTCAGCTTTATCTTGGTTTGTTTTGTAAACCCTTGATAAATTCTTTTTTGCACCCTTCCCCCCAAACCAGAGAGGGAAGAAAAATGTTGACTTTGGAAAGTATGACCTCTCTGCACAGGAGAGGCACTGATGTGCGGTTGGCTGCTTTGGATTCTTTTCTGGGGTTTCTGTGGGTCTTTTTTTTTCCCCCCACCAGCACAAGGCAATTCATTAGGAAAACCTTAAAACAGCCTCTAGAACATGACTGGACTGCAGTGGAAGCTATGCAGTACTTACCAACCTAGTGCAGGCTCGCCTTTGGATCTGATGCAGGAAAATAAAATGCGCCGTGTCTTCATCATGGAGAGATTGTCCTCCCTTTAAGAATTTCCATGTTTCTCCAGTGAATTTATAGTTATCATGAGTCAAGACCTTTGTATCGTTCACACAGTCGTGACATTGCCCCACATAAGGAAATAATTCTGGGTGGCCTCTCCTAAGCAGTGAGCAGGTTTTTCACCTTGTAGATTTTACTGCAACTTATGCTAAAATGTGCAAGCTTACTGTGGTGACCCAGATGTGACTTCTGTGCCATCACCCTGCCCATGGCAGGAGTCAGAAGTTACTGCTTAATTTATTTTTACTACTTCAAACTGTTCAGAGGGGAAAGAAAGCTGGAGCTTTACATAACGTTGTAATGGAAGGTGAGCTATTCATTCACTGCTTCTTGCTAGAATTTGGCCCAAGTGGGAATGGAGGAGGGACAGACAGGACATGTTTCTGCCTGGTCTCTCCACTGCATCTCCTCATCTTTCAAGAAGAGGCACAGGGACTTCTTCCCTGACTTCAGCTGTGAGAGAAGAGTTGGGAGCAGCAGTGAGGAAGGAGTGGTTGACTTGACCAGACATCCCTCAGCAACTTGTCTGAAAAGCAGAGCTTCTTCCCTCTCTTCACGGTAATTTTTCTCTGTCCACTGTGAAGAGCTGCAGCTCAGATGAGGCAAGTCACCGTCCTCCTCATAGCTGTAGGCTCATCTGGGGATGCATCAAAGAGCCACCAAAGGACCTCTCCTGAACTCAGGAGAAGGTGCTGCCTGTTCCCCAGGCTCCTGGTGGGGAGCTCTCTGTCCTTTGTCCAGCTTCAGTGTTTCTCCTCGTTTCCTTATTCTTCTGGGAGAAAGAGTGAGGACACAGCTTTGAATTTGAACATGGCTCCCCTTTGTGCATAGAGAAACAATTGTGTCTTGGGCTTTCTAAGTCTTTCTTAGTCAGGTATTTCTGATTCAAGATGATCATATGTGTTGTTGTCACTGCAGTGACTATGTTTGATATGTCTCCATCTGGTCCAAAAAGGAATCATTACTGTCATTGTGACACTTGTCTTTCTCTATTCATTTGCTGATTTTTAAATCTGATGTCTTTTTGTCAAAACTTTAAAGTTTTGTCCTCCCCTGATAGTTTTTGAGACCTGCCAACATTGGTAGACCTGAACATCATGGCTCTGTCCCCTCCTGATGTCACAGGTGAGCTGAGGGCTTAGGCAGCTCAGGAGGGGATTTACAGTCTTGAGTAAGCCAGTAAAACTAGATGGGGTTTATCTTAACTGTCTGGTTTTGGAGTGAGGAGATTGAGTGGGGGGGGGGGAAAAAAAGACAGCTTAATTTTTTTATAGCATTTAAATTTTTAGCCATAGGCAATTCTGGTCACTAGAGCATACTTAGCCAAAGATCTGTATGTTTTTGAAGAAGCCCAGGTTTTTTCTTGAAATGTGCTTTTAGTAAGCATATGTTTTCTTCTAAATGTGTATGGGTATATACAAATAGTTTTTGAAACCTAGTGCAAAGTAAAAGCTGGTTTGAACTCAACTCCAGGTGCTTTTCATGTGTGGGTTTTTTTGTTGTTGTTGGTTTTGGTTTTTAAAAAAGATTTATATGGGATATAAAAATGTTAATATTTCAATAAAGTGGATTTTTTTGTGTTGACCAGGTCACTAGAGCTACTGTAAGCAGTAGGACTGTTGCAGGAAGGTTTTATATCTCAAGATAAAGATCCTCTTTGTAATTAGTTATTTTGGTATTTTGTAGCTTTTCTTCTTGGAACTCAGAATATATAAATATTCAGTCTAACAAACTTGTTTGCTAGAGGAAAAGAAAAAGAAATTAACTTTGTGAATGAGGGGGAGCTTAAAAAGCAAATTGACTTTTACAGTCCCTACGAACTCAGCTAATTCCCTCTGTACCAGTTGGACTTAAATGTTCATTCCCTCTATCTTTGCCCTGACCTAAGCACAAACATCAACAACCTCCGTTAAATTAGACATCTGATAAAGCAGCAGCCTAAAATGCAAGTGCCTATTCATCCTTATCCAGACTGCATTGGAATGCTGTTTCTCTTTTCTTTTTTATTTCCTCCAAAACAAAGTAAATTACATAGAAGTACCAGTAACCAAATAACAGTGCATGTCAAATAAACCCGTCTGAAAAAACACTGTTGAAAGCTCAAGTTTGCAAATTGTTAGGTTAAAGAACAAGGTCCCAGGAAAATAGATTGTTAGCAAAGCAATATTGATCTTAAATGAAGAATGCATTTAGAAACTAGGAGAGGTGTTTAACCTTTCTTTTTTCTTTCATCAAGACAGCATGTGGTTACCCAAACTTATGATTGAAGGGTTGCTTTGTTCTTTCAGTTAGAGACTAATGTTTCGACTGAATAAGGTAAATGGAACTTGTCTTGTGTAACTGAAAAAAAATAAATAAATCTGAACCTAAACTGATTTTTTGATTATACTTTAACGAGGCACAGTTTCAGAGCCTGTTCACACTGGATGATTTCACTTGCTGCATCTTTTAAATATTCATGAAACTCGAAACAGAAATGAAAGCAGGTCTCACTTTTCTGACTACATACCTCATAAAATTCCACTGAAAAACACTGTAAAAGGATTTATTGAGTTTTCAGAAATAAGAAGGCTAAAATTATGGCAGCCTGCATGTGCTTAGCTAGCCTACATCCCATTATCCCCTTCATGTTCACCTCATGTCCTAAGCCTTTAAAGTAATACACATCTCCTACACATCTCTGCATATTTCTCTTCCTGTAGGTTCCTTGATCCAGTCATTGCACAGAGCAAACCTGTGCTGGGTGTAAATCTGTGCTCTCCACGGAGGGAAGCAGTGTTTTCTTAGATCACATTTTTGAGGATGCCAGAATGTGTTTAGAGAATGAGTCAGGGGACTGCAGAAGGAAAAATTTCAGGGTTAAGATAGGTGAATGATGCCCTAGAGTGCTGACTTTTTGTGCAGTGCTAGGCAATTTATTTGAAATCCAGATTCTTATAAGTGAGTTCCTGTTTTTAGGACTGCTTGACTCCTTATCTTATTTACTGAATGCTTCCAGAGATCAATGGGAACTCTTTTGAATATGGAAAGTATTATATAATAAGAAAATTCTCAGAAATAGGTCTCAGTTTTCTCATACTGTACCTTTCAAATTAGTAGATAGATTTGACCTGACACTCTTTGTCTTAGCTCTCTCTTCCTTAAGGAAGTTTTATTCAAATAAATATTTCTGAAGCTTTCGGATACTGTGGTGATGAATGTTAAAAGCTCCCAGAAAATAAAGGAACAGACTGGAGAATTTTCATAGCTTGCAGTTAAGAAATTTTAGTGCTATATATACTAAAGAAAATGCAGCAGCTCATTCAAAAGCATTTGTAGGCAGCAAATTTGCCAACTGAGATAGGACCCTGCAGTGAAATACTTTGTGGCCATTCCATTGAGCTCTATGCTGTGCAACAGAAGAAAGAGTGAATTAAAATTGGACTTTTGAATTAAAGATCTTCTTGTGGGTTTTTGTTTATTTGCAGCCTTTTATTTTTTTTTCCATTCCTAAGGTTTTCATTATTCAGGTGAACCAGTAATTCAGAGGGATTGGATTTCTGGCTGCCTCTGGCCATAAGAGAGTCTTAGCCCAAGGTTGAAGTGTTCCAGTACTCTGTTGGGTGGATGCTTTGGCACATTTCTCCCTACTCTCATGCCCTTGGCTCATCTTAGAAGTCTTTTCCCTGGCTCATATTTCTAATCTTTGTTCATGGTCCTCAGCCTGTTCTCAGTGTTAAGGAGTTCACAGGTGTCATGTTTTGTTGAAGATCCCAGTCTAGATGTCCCTGCTCCACCCAGTTGTACCACTTTTGCTCGTTGGTTTCCACTGTGACGTGACTGATCCCAGCTCCATGTCTCCTGGCCAAGGGGGAATGGTTTCACAATGAGAGAAAGCAGGTTTAGATTAGATATTAGGAAAAAATTCTTGACTGTGAGGGTGGTGAGGCACTGGAACAGGTTGCCCAGAGAAGTTGTGGATGCCCCATCCCTGGAAGTGTTCAAAGCCATGTTGGATGGGGCTCTGAGCAACCTAGTCTAGTGGGACTGTCCCTGTGCATGGCAGGGGAGTTGGAACTGAGTGATCTTTAAAGTCCCTTCCAAACCAGGCAATTCTATGATCCTATAATTATATGATCTTACCATGAATCCCTAATTCCCCAATACCCCTTTCATTGTTATTGCAGGCTTCTTCCCAGGAGTGTCCCACCTTCCCTCCAGTTCCTCATGACCTTATCACTTTGCAGTCACTTGGGGTGGATGTAGCATGACTCTGGAGCTGAGCCACTCAGGCTTTTTTCTTGGCAGAGACTCTCAGCTTTCACAGCAGAAGACAATGGGACTTTTTACCCCTCCATTTCCTTATTTTACCAAGGAGATAAGGCTGTTTAGTCTCCTTCTCAAATGTATTTAAAAAATCTGTGAAGAAGCAGTTCAGCAGTCTGTAAGTACAAAGCAGCACTGTTAGTGAATGAAATGAGATAAAACTGGAGTTGGTGATGGTGGATTGAGCCAAAGGTTTGGGCAGTTTTCCTCCAAGGTGCAGGGAGCCTTTCAAGCCATTGTAGTGCTGAGCATCGCTGCAGAAACCTAGCAGTTATTTTCTTTGAAGTGTTGCTCCCCGAAAATAAACAGCAGAGGCTCTGAGGAAGTCAAATCAGCCTCAGTTTGGTGTCTCCCAACATTTGTTTTCCTCACTGGAAGATGCAGCACTGTGAGTTCCCAGCTCTGCAGAACCTGTGTGCGGTGCCATCTGCCTCTGCTGCCATCTGCTCCCCTGAGCTGGCTGCAGCCAGAGGCTGTGCCTGCCCTTCTTGACAGCAACAGGAAGGTCAGCTGCCCTGATACCAGGGAATATTTCTCTGGAGGAGCAGGGGGGAAGGTGGAGGTTTGCTGGATTTAGCCTACTTGTGTGCCTGTTCAGCACTCGCAGTGTTTCAGGGTAACCTTCCTGCAGCTCGGCTGCCTCGCACACCGCGCGGAAAAGGCCTTGGAGCAGAGACAGCAGGTGCTGCATAAGCGAGGTGATTCTTGCTTTTTCTTACTGGCATACCTTAAATTTAACAGCTCCTGTTTTTCCAGTGTATCAGAGAGATTCTTTGACACCCAGCTATGCAACCTCCCTTGATTACGTACTCAAAAGAGTTGGGGTTTTTGAGTTGCGTACACATCTGTAGGATGTCACACCCCTATTTTCTCCTGGTCTTTATTTTTATCTTGATGAGTAATATATAAATAAACTTTAGAGATATATGTAAACAGGCAAGAGTGTGTACCCGCAATTTTTTAGGGTTATTATTTACTTATTATGCGTGGGTTCTTGTATGTGTGTATATATATATATATACACATATATAAATATCCTTCACCTACGTACTGTGAAATCCTTGAAGAATCTTCAAAAACAGTGCTAGGCAGTTCTTGGTGCAAGAGTTAAACATTTGAAGAGTAAAGTCCCATGCATGGTTCTCATGGGCCTATTTTTAGTTTCTCTTACGGGAAGAATGGCAAAAAATAGACCAGGACCGTGACTTTGGATTTAGTGCACACACTGTTTATAGGTTGGTTGACAGGAGCGTGTGCATGTGTCTGTGCCACAGGACTTCAGTACTACACTTCCTGTACATTCATTAACAGGACTCCCAGCAGAGCTACTGGAGTTTCAGCGCTCATAACACTAATTTTAACACGCCGCTATAAAGTGCGTCACAGCTCCGAAGTGCTATTTTCAGCCTTGATTAGGGATTACTGACCTGAAAGATCCGTATTTCTCCAGCGAGAGGCTTTCTTGGATTCATAAACGTTCCTCTGGATTTGCCCAGAGTGCTTTGCTCCTCCACCTCTCTCCCTTCCCACAGCAGCCATGGATAGGGGGGGGATGCACAGGGGTTTGTTGTGCTTACGCAGACGGTGCGTTTATAGTCTGTAAGTGCCGGTGCTGCATCTTTCAGATGTACATCATTTTGAACAGAGGATATTTAAAAAGATTCAGGATGTTTGCTTCTTTGGTTATTGCTTTCACTTCTTGATGATTTCCACTGACCTTGGTGATTTTCTAAGTGTTGTTTGGTGTGTGTTGTACAGTCTGGAAGGCCAGTATTTCATGAGTGTGAAGTGCAGTTCTCCTGTGGCTATGTGACTCCAAGACTCAGAGCTCTTAAAACAGACTATATTCTGATGTGCATTTTCAAATTATGACTGTGTAGGAATCAGGTAAGAGACAGGGACATAGATATCTGATGTCCTTCGTCTAAAAAAAAAAAAAAAACAACGCCAAAAACATTTAAACTTTTAAAATTTTAACAAAATAACTCTTGGAGCTTTTAAACTTTCCATGGAAATACCTGCCTCATATTTTCCAAGACACTTTCCATTGCAGCTGTTTCCTTACTAAGTAAAAAGTCCTGCCTTGTGAGTGACTTGCTAGAGTTCAAAACAAAACAAAACCAAAACCAACAAAAAAAGAAAAAGGTGAGCATCTGAGTGAGCAAGCCTCGTCTTCCTGTGGACTTCACATTTGTGCAGTGTTTGAAACCTTTAAATAGATGGGTTAATACTGAAGTAAAAAGCTTCCTATCCCCTGAGACAGACAGAAAGGAAAACAAAAGCCCCGAGTTCCCCGAAGTGGAGCAAGAATTGAGAATGTTTCAAGAGTGTCCCCTCCCCTTTCCGTTGGACACCTACAGAATACCTGCACTTAAAACCAAAAATCCTTGAAATATTGACTTGACTGGAAATGAACAATTAAAAGCTCTGGCCTTTGTTGGTCACTTATTGGGCAATTACATGGCAACTTTTTTGCATACAGTGCACAGATTTGTTGACATGGCTCTGAACTGGGTGTGCGGGACCAAATTGTTCAACACACAGTTCATTGACCATTAAAAGAGCAAATTATTCCAGTAGCAAAAAGAGCAAATTTTTACCTTGCCCTTATTTTTCCACCCATCTCTGTCATTCTCTGTTTATGTGAAAGGGAGTGAAGAGGAAATGCAAATATTTCCCTGCCTCCAGGATTGCAGACAGTTGGAAGAGACGCTCTGGTCACTCCAGTCACAGCTCCAGATTTGGTCCTTTGCCTTTTTAGGTTTCACTGTAGTGAGTGTATCTCTCTTCTTCGTGGTCCCAGCACCGTAATAACACACAGATTTGAAAAGCCATTTTCCCTACAATTAGTGGATACTGATTCAAAACCAAAACAAAAACACTGTAGAGAGCCAGATCAGGGTGATAAATTGTGAGGGTGGGGTAGCAGTTTTTCATTTAAAAAGCTGACTTCATCAGGCAGCCAGCTCCACTTCTGCTCAGATGAATGCCTACACCCGCTGCACCTCATGTGTGGCATGCCTTTCCATTTGCATTTTGTGAATGCACTATGTATATTCCAAATAGGTTACAAAAATTGATAGCTGGCCTCTTAGAACCCCAGCGTTACTGCAAACAATAAGGTGCAGAACAAGAGCAGGGGGAATGAAATCTTTCAGCAGCCTTCACCAAAATACGCGTATTTAATTTCTCCTCTTCTCCTAAGCGTAAAAACAGCAGGAAGGTCCCCCAGCCCCTTGGAGCAGAAGAGTGAGTTAGAAAGCCCAGCTTTTCAGCGTGCTGGTGAGGAGATGAAATCACAGAGCTCCAAGCCTGATGTGCCGTTTCCCCTCGCCCTCCCTCCTCTCCCCTCCGCCAGCCTACATTTCTTGGCTCCCGCCAGCTCCAAGGCTGCTGGGGTTGTGACGTAAATGACTCCCAGCGAGTGACCCCCGTGGCAAACCTGTAAAACATTATACAGCGTGAATAAGAAGCCTCTTATTAGGTTTGCAGCTGGCGAGATGCAGACATATGGCAGCAAGGATGTTTTGGAAGAAAGGCACGGCTGGACAAAGAAGCCAGTCTCCCGATAAAGGTTTATACTGGCACTTTCCTGTGTTTATAATACCGTATGCCAGGGCCATGGCCTCTTTTTTTCATCATATTGTTGTTTAAATTTTTTTTCTAAACCTAATCAGCCCTTAGGTTGAGGAGTCTAAGAAGCAGAAACTTGATATCGATATTATTTTTTTCCTTGGAGTTCTTTGACTGGAGTTATCCTGTTGTAACTGCCTAAGCTCAAATCTGCTTCATATATAAAGTGAAGTAAGTTTGTCAGGACCAATTGTTCCTGTTATGAGAAGAAAGCTTTATTTTTGAGAAATTCTCAGAGTAGATTTAGTATCACCCACTTTTTTTGGCTGGTTTTTTGTTTCCCATGTAGATATTCAAGCTTGTTTGCTTGCTTGTTTTTCCCCTGTGTTAGTTTATTATTACAGGATAGTATAAGCATGGCTGTTTTCAAGGAGGGTTGCTATTTGCATGTGTTTTTAAAACCTCTTTCCCTTGCAGCCTCACAATAATAAGCTTTTCTTAGATGTAGGCATCTGTCTCTGGCTTAAGAGCTGCAAAGTCATGCTATTCTTCTATCGGTTACTGTGATAACTGGTACTTTAAATGACCATCCTTGACCCTTATTAGTCTTTCAGGCTGACTGATTAGTTAAATCCTATTTACAATGGTAGCCAGAAAGGTTTTTATTCAAGTGTAACTACTGCTTTGGGGTTCTGTTATTTAAAGGACAGTAGCTGTACCATTTCCAGTTGCAGGTCCAGCCTCACTGTTCTAGAAGCTGCCTAGAACCAGGACAGAAAGACACTTTCTTCTGCCCTAGAGAACTTTCAGTCAAACTGAGTTTTGGCTGGAGGAAAGTTTTACCTCTGTTTCAATACCACCTGGCCCCCATGTGATATGCAGAGTATAAGAGCATGGCCCTTGTGTTGGGAAATTCATATTCTAAAATCCAGTGAGTTGTTTTTCTGGCTTTTTGCAACTGCATTCAGTGACAAAGCAACTCTGCTGAAGGCTGAACTGTTGGACCTGTACTGACTGTGTCCTCTTAGGGCTACAAAAATTCTCCAGCAATACATACATAATCACCTTGGTGCAACTGTTTAGCAGTCAGAAGTTTGTTGGGCAATGCACTGTGCGAGGTAAAAACTGAAAATAAATAGTTATAGCTTAAGACATACGCTAATAAAATTAAAAACCAACAAGAACTAAAAAGAAATCTGAGCTCTTCTTTTTCACTTTTTTTCTTGGTGACTCAAGATAGGAGTTAACCTCTTGTCTCATACCTCATCCATATATTAGGATCCCATGGTTAAATCCACCTCTGTCTGAAATACACACACATAAAACATTTGTGTGCAGAAAAATCCTTGGCAGTAAAAAAAAAAAAAAAAAATCATCTTTTTTTAGTTTTCTTAGCTTTATCTGCCCCGTGGTAGAAACAGCCTGCATACTGATAAAGGACTTAATAATACTTCTCAAGCTGCATTAAAACTACTTTGTTCCTCTGTGCTTGTTGATGAAATTTCTCAGTTATTGTGGATATTCTTCAAATCCTGGTGACGTGCAAGGTGCTTCTTATCTTTGTTTTAATGAAAGAAGTAGGACAACCTACGCCAGCAGTGGAGCACCAGAGTTAGAGAAAGAACAGCTGGGTGGGCAATGCCTCATGCTCCCCATGAGCTGAGCAGGCAACTGTGCTACTGAGTCACTGTGCAGTTGTTTCGTGGAATTTTTCTTAACAGAGTCATTTTTACATCACTGAGTTAAGAAGCCATTACTGTTTCCAGCCTAGTTTCTGTCCTCTCAGCGGGACCGGCTTTTTCTTCAGGTTTTGGCCAGAACCTGACAAAAATCATGAATTAACTCCGCCCTGGTAAAACTAGTCCTGGGGCCTGTTCTCCTCTACACTGAAGTTGCTGCTTACTGTTGTTCCCACAGGGACTTAGGGACAATTTAGACTGGATTGGTGAGGAAGATTGGAGCTGCTAAATTGGCCAATTCTTCACTGTCTGTTGCTTGCTTGCTTGATTTAGGGATGGATTTAGCATCCCTTGGGAGCAGCATGGCCTTTAAAAAAACCCCAAAACAACCAAATAAAAGAAATAGTGAACACTTTTCTGTTCACTGAGCATTTAGGCACATCAGCTAGACAAAATGGTTGGCTATATGCCCTGCTCCTCCTCATATTTTCTTGACTTCTTTGGAAGAAAAGTGAAAGGTTCACGATGGCCTGGCATACTCAGTATTATCCCAGTTGGATCACAGAGATTTGGTTGAGCCTGAGCTTTTCCCTAAGTATTACTTAGTAGTCATCTCTTTCTGCAGAGATGCCCTCCATTGTAAAATTGTTTCTATAAGAAATGTATTAACAGTCTGAGAGTCAGAAGATTCTCTACGCTCTTCTTAAGAGCTGGAGAGGGAATGTTTCCTCCCTGGTGAGTCTGCCTCCCTGCCCAAATACTTCATCCCACTGCCCCACCTTAGTCAGAGAGAGAGTCTGTGCTTTTATGTTGTCTTTACAACACATCACTGGTCTGTCTGTGCTAGAGCCGATGGTTTGTCCAGCCAGGCACAGTGGGCACAGCTGCACAAGGTGGGCTGGCACTGAGCACAGCAGCCAGGGTATCAGTAGCATGCCGTGTGCACAGGATGTGTTTGGCTCCAAGGCAGTACATAGGCAGCATTAGAAAGGCTTTCTGCTGATATCTGTAAAAGTGAAATTCCTCCCTGGTATGGAATCCTGGACCTATGACTCCCCCACACGCAGCAAAACAAAAACAGCCATCTGCTTGCTGCGTTCTTAGCACATTTCTGCCTTGGGTTTGTTGTTTGGTCGGGATTTTTTTCCCTTCTTTCTTCCAAGAAAATTGACATCCTGCTTCCAACCTCCTCCTCCTAGGAAATTAACTCAGATGCTAATGAAAATTGAAGGTTCCTCCAGGAATAAACACAGCTATATTCTGCCCCATCCCAGCTGTGAAGACGAAAGGGAAAGAAACTATTTTAGACCTGGTTCCCCAAGCAGAGGGTGAGTCTGTGCACAGGAGGATGAGCAGCTGATGCTGTCCTGGCAGAGCCAGTTTGCATCACGTCGTTGCTGTGTGACCAGCAGTGCCAGCCAGAGAGCTGAAGTGCTTGTGCTGTGGTTCACAGTGGTTTAAGTTTGTCACCTGGTCTAGCCTGGTGATAAGCACATATTTCTTGGTCATTGAGGATATTCCTTCTTCTCCCTCTGCCTCCCATTCAATAACAGGATTGCAGCAAATTGTTGGCCTAGATTGCTGCGCTCCTGGGGTTGTAGATCAGACTCTGACCTCATTTTGTCTTTGCTCTCTGACGTTTACATCCTGTGAAATCCCCTGGGTCCTTCGTCTTTGCTACAGCTTTGCTTTTTAAAACTGTTTCTTCTCTGTTCTGCACCCACGGAGCTGTTTTGCTGGGCAGGAGCAGTGGCGTAAGCACAGCTCTCAAGCAGCTGGAAGGGAGCTTGACTTGCTCCTGTGTACCAGGTCACCAGGATGTCTGGACTATTGTGGGGTGATCCAGACCTGAAAGCAGGAAGAGGAAGGAAACCAGGCTTCAGTGTTGTGAGTTTTCCTAGAGTGCAGTGCTTGCAGGCTTGTGGGACATCCCCCAAGAGGGCATCAGGCTGCCTGGTGAGCTGCTGTCAGCTCCTGCTCCTGAGCCTCTCCTGGCTCCCTCTCCCTGGCCTTGTCCCATGTGTGCATCTTGTGTCTCTTGACCAGACTAACTGGGCTATAAGTTTTGAAAATTTGGCCACTCTTTCTAAGTCAAGAGCTACCCAGCAAACAGATTTACAGCCTAGCGACCAGATTTGCAAGGAGGACTGTGGAGGCATTTCAGGAAATGCAGCCTGAATATTTTGAGAAATGCTGTGAATGAAGTTTCTATATGACATCAGCATAAAAGCTCATTTGAGTCACTAAACCCTTTACAGCTTGAAGCAATAGTGGGAATTTTTTCTCTGGGTTTTGGGGCTTTTTTCCTTTCAAATTTTAATTTCAACACTTGCAGTAAAACAAAGCTGAAATGCAGTTGACCCTAAGAATTGAAAAAGAGGTCTTGGTGTCTCATAAATACCCTCTTTCTCCCTTCCAGTACTTGCATCCAAAGCAAAATCTTTAGCAAAATGCAATATGTAATGCATTTTAGTTTGAAGAAACCCGCTTTTAATTCTTGTGATCAAGCCAACTAGTTGTGTTATTTACTTATATGCAGGTGCTCTTTGCAGTCTGGGGACAAGGAATTAATCTGTACCCCAACAAGAGACTTCATATTAATCGCAAAGCACTTTTTTATAAGTAATCAAAAGGCTATTTCAATTAAAAAAACCAACCAAAAATCATGTGTATTAGTACGTGAGGACATTAAAGCCGTGGTATCCACATAGTGCATTTTTAACTCATGTTCTTCAATAAAGACTTGGCATATATTTGTGCAGTAAGACAGTAGGAATTTTCGTGCTATTCTGTACTGTTGCAATTGCAGATATTTAGGCAGTGGATAAGCTACTGGGTAAATTTTCAGATGCTTTCTGACCTTTCTGATGCTGGCATTGCCTAGTGTTCTCAAGTAGCAACTGAGATAATTTGGCTGTTGAGATAAAGAAGGGGAGATAAAGTTATTTTTAGCACTAGCTTGCTTTAGTTCTGGCATTTTTTTTTCTGTCCTGCCCATCCTCCCCACAGAGTGTAAGGAAGGATGCAGCTTGTTTATTATGTTTTACCATATCTGCTGTTTTGGCTTTTGATACAAGGCAGAGCTGAGGTTTACCCTTCAGCAGGTTTCCCACCAGTGCTGGGGCAGCCCTATGTGTTCTGGAGATCACAGATCAGCCACGAATCCTCAGTTTTCAATCCTTTTATTTATTTTTTTTCCTCCCCTTCACTGTCCTGGTAGTTGAAAGCCTCCTTTGTCTCTTAGAGGAAATGTATTTTCTTTTTAATTTTTTTTTATATATAATTTTAAAATTTTATTTTTCTACTATTGAGATTCCAGGAAGTGAAATTTCTAAGCAAACTTGAAACGTGAGAAATATTGTCGCTTCAGATATAATCTTTACAGCTGCAGAAAATCAGCAGGTGTGTCTTCTGTAAGTTACAGCAAGAGTTTTTAGTGCTCCTTGATCCACCCTGAACTTCCTGACTTTCTCGTTAACCAGTGAGGGTGTTCAGACACGAACTGTCTTTCCCTGAAAACAAATGGAAATGCTGGTTCCAGGACCACACTGTGTGTGCTGGGGGGAGCAGGGCGGATGTGTGGGAAGAAAAGTATTAGGGTAGGAAAACTATTTAGGATGTATACATTTTTATTTATGTTCTATATTTGGGTATGAGAAGGGAAGTTATTTTTTTCCTCTTCTGTAGTTCTGTCAAGCTCATAAAGCATCTGTTTCTCAGGCTCTGTCGCTCCTGCCTCAACTGAGGTTGTTGGTGGCCCTGGTTCCCCTTCAAGGAGGCTTTGTCCTAATAAAGGGACCCATTGAGAGGGCCAAAGGCACACAGGCACAGGCACCTGATGTTCAGAATCCAACTGCTTATCTCCTGGCAACAGACTTGTGGAATATGGGTCTTGATACTAATAAAGTAGGTAAACTTCCATTACCTATGATTTCTCTTTCTGAAAAAACAAAACTGTATGGAAAAATGGAAAGAGAAGAGAAAATACTCTCCTATTCGTGGAACTCTTGTGGTGAACACTTTCATGTCAGAGATGCCTCATGCAGTAATAGTAAACCAGAAAGCTTTGTGAGAATGCTTTTTCTCCCATCATTTTGGCTCTTTATCCCTTCCCTCTCACTGTTCATCCCTGCATCCATGTGCAGAGCTGAAGTGAACTCAATGTATTTAAAACTTGGGGAAGGTTCAGCCCAGGTGTGGGGCACAGCTCTTCGTCTTTCACTTTGTTCAAGGTATTTTCTCTAGCTGAAGTTCTTCTAGCCGAGGAAAGAGGATTGTAGGATGCCTGGGTGTTCAACCACAGATATAGGGGAAAAACTTTAACTGTTTTTTATCCTTTGAGTTTTTCTATCTTTCCTGTTTCACTTTAGCGCTTTCCTGAAAAGGAGGGTTGTTGCTGTGTGAAGCCTGTCCTCTTTCTGGTATTTAGAGGGCTGAACAGTTCATTTTCAGAAAGAGTGATAAGATCTCCTGGCAGCCAAACCCAAAAATAATTCTGTTCCCTGGTGTATGCCCTCAACTCCTCCAAAAAAGAACTTGGACATAAATAGTTGAAGAAAACAAAGCCTATGGTCTGATCACATGAACTGAAGATATTTAGTTTCTATTCCCAGTTTTGCAATACTGTGCTGGGTAAATTCCTCACCTATCCATCTGTGAAAGGGAGATAAATCAAATGTTTTTTCTCAGAAAGGTTCTGTCTAACAATTTTGTATGGTGGTCTGGAAGTAAGTGCTTTAGAGATGGCCGCTACTAAGATTTCTCTGATTTGCAGCTGATGGATAATAGGAGGGAGAGACTCAAAACCATCTTACAAAGACTCAGACTAAACGTGCTTAACCACCTCTCCCAGAAGACCAGGCTGGCTCCCAGGTATAAGAAGGCAAACAAGGGACAACATCCAGGTTGAAGTGATGAAAATGTTGTTAGCACTGGGGGCTCAGGATTGAATCTGTAATCAACACAGATGTGGAGATCTCCTTTTTCCTAGTCAGAAGGCCAGATCTGCCCAGCCACCTAGCACTTAGCAGTGCCTTTTTATTTTTATTTCTTCTTCTTTTTTTGTTTGTTTGTTTTGGTATTTAGAAATATAAACACTTTTCAATTTGGACCCTCCTGTTTAGGGTAAAGTGATGTATTTCTAGCATGTACTAAAATAACATTTCTACTGAACCAAAATAGCATTTTTGCACAAGTTGAAAATAAGATGAAAGAAGTAGTATTTGGGACACAGGAAAAAGGAACTTAAATTACTGTTTTAGAAAAAAAAGTAAGGAACTGAAGACATCGTAATGAGATTAATAGAAGGGAAAGCTCTTATTTCTGATGGCGTGTTGAACAGCTTGTCAATAAGAAGAGGAAATATTGCACTTTTTGGATCAAATTTGCTTTAGAAGTATATTTCAGCAGCATGCAAAGCTAGATCATGCAAGGAATAAAATTCTGGGGGAAAACAGGACCAGTGGTAGAGGGGGAAGTGCTTGCTCATATAAAAGAGAGCAAATTTCTGAATTTTATATTTTGAATAGATGGACCTTTTTGACACACAACTTCTTCCTTTTTTTTTCTTTTTTAACCAGAGAAATGCTGCTTAATTTTATTGGAGCTGGTTTCTGAAAGGCAGTTTAGTCGAAACGACATTTTCAATGGGATATTATTCCACCAAAGAACATTTCAGCAGTTTTCATGCGACTCAATTTAGCTGAACCCAAACTGGGGATTTAAAACAGAGGGACTAGGGCAGCTGCATGTCTCTCCTTCAAGGCCAGCCCTTCCAGAGAGGGCTCCTTTCCCTTCTATCCTGCTCTGCCTTTCTTCTTCTCACTCCAAAATGCCTCCTGGTATATCCATTTGCACCGTGACGCCCCTAAATAGCATATATTTTGTGCATCCTTTACACCATGGTAGAGGCTTGCACCTTTTGTGGGCTCTGGTTTTGCTGTTAGCAGTGCTGTGACACTATGGAAATATGACTTGGGTGACCACATGGAATTAAATGTTGGCAGACAGTGTTGCAGGGGAATGTATTTTATGATATCCCTCTAAGACAACATGCGTGGTTTTATTACTTTAAAAATAAAATCTGAGATGCAAAGCTTATAAAGAATCAGGCTGGTTTGAAAGGCAGGATTTCAAATCATGGAAAAACCTGCAACCATTGTGAAAAATCTGTCTTTACTCTGACTTCTGGAAACTTCCACTGAAGTTACTTGTGTTAGGGTGGTGAAGGTGACTGACGATTTCCCCCCGTACAGCACAAGCCCAGTATTCAACTTCCTGGCTTTTGCCTGTTTGTATCCGGCATCCCTGCAATCCAGATGGGGAAAAGCACACGTGACAGCATGTGTGTTTGTGATTTGGAGCAGCAGATGGGTGTGAATGACAAACTGTTGCCTGTGTAGGCACCTACCTAGAGATTACTCAGAGTCCTGCCTCTGTGTGTTGTTGTACTGTTCCCCTGCTCCTTTGTGGAAGAGGGAACTGTCAGGGCTCCTGCATCTGAAGCTTTACCTGACTTGACAGGGATCCTGTGCAGGCATCCAGATTTCAGTACCTCTCAGTACTGATGTCTGTTTGTGATGTGCCTCCTGTCTGAGAAAGCACAGACCGTATTATAAATTGTATATGGAGAAAAGCAAGGTGGGATTGACTTTACGCTCAAACTCTCTGGTAAAGGGAGATCTTGCTTTGGTGTCTTTTTGTTTCCCAAGTGGGGCTGTCACCTGGGATTTTTTGCTCTATTTGAGTTGCCTTTGCCTTTTCTGCTCTTGCTCTGAGTGTGTTCTGCAAAAAGAGCAGAGTGATGGAAAATGAAGTGCACAGAAAGAGTAGAGGTTGGTGTCTCTGTTGTGGTCCTACACCCAGAGCTTTCAATATTCTCACTGCACAGGCATGATGTGATCAGCTGGTGCAGTGTGTCATGCAATATCTGACAGCATGACCTCAAGGAAATTGGTGCCTTTTCCAGCAGCAGGGAAATTCATGGCCCAAATGTATTTCTGCATGCAATTCAGCTGGACTGTCATCTAAAATTGTAGGACAGGGAAGCCTAAAATGTGTGTGTAACTCGTTTCGTTGAACTAGACCCTTTCAAAGTCAACAGAGTCACCAGTGCTGCAGCCGTGCACACACATGTCCTTGCTAGGTTAGGAACGCAGTTAGCACAGGGTTTGGGGTCTGACTCATGGCAGTGATTTAAAACCCACAAATACTGCAAGTTCTCTGTGTGTTAGTCCTGACAGCTCTGCTGTAAGGCCTAACTGGGGTACCAAAAGGGAAGCCTTGCTCTGCAGAAAAGCACCGAAGTTTGGTGCCTGTGGTCCCATAAATTTGAGGTAGGTAATCAAATCCTACTGCTATCTGGCTGAAACACATATTCTGTGGCCAGGAATCCGCATGTAAATGTCACTGTGAAATTACTGTTGTGCATTTTCTGTGACAGTTGGATTTTTCCTTTATTTTAAATCATGTGGTTACAAGGATGAGTGGAAAAGATCCCCAGTTTGCTGCTGAATAGACATCTGAGCCCCATGTGAGAGCCCTGCTGAGGACAGTTGGAGGAGATGTGGGAAATGGGCTGCTTGGGGATGGGGTGGGTGAAATGTGTCATGCTGGAAGAAGATCACTGAACTGATTTAATTAGTTCTGTTTCAGAGGATTCATTTTTGCTCAGGTCACTGGTAGGTTCATCTATTTGCTTTTTTCCCCCCTCTTAGCAATAGACAAATGCAGGATGATAATTAATTTGGCAGGTTGATTGAGATTGGGTGGCAGAGAGGGGAGCTTTCCTGGATGAGTGATGAAGCATTGCTGGTTGAGCTTAAAGTGAATAGTCTGAAATAGAAAGTAGTTAGTATAAAATCCCCCCAAGGGTGTGTTTAATCTGAGTGTACTTTGAGTTTTGACATTGAGGTTTTTTAGTAAGCTACCAGACTCTACGGTGTAATTTTAGGACATTTGCTAGCTGGGATCTAGCTGATGAAATGTCAGTTCTATTCTTCTTCATTGTGAAACCTCAAAACTGGGAAAATGGGGTGTTAATGATAGAAGTAGCTTGTTTGTGTGGGTGTCAGGCTGAAATAAGCCTTGGCAGACCAATGCTTTTTTCTTTTCCAGGCCAGCCGTGGAAGCTGAGGCTTCACCTGGCGAGGCTCAGTGCTGCTGTCACGGTGGGAGAAGGGTCAGTGTAATCTGTGCACTAGCTTGAGGGAGGCCAAATTCTCTGCATCTTAAAAGTTTCATTACTGAATCTAGCTGTCCCTCAGTGTGCTACCATTAAAGTTAATGCATTTCAGGAAAATGAGCTGCTGAAACTGTAAGAATTTAATTTCTGGCTCGCTGTATTTTAGCCTCACCAGGGGCCTATTCCTGTAATCACCGTGTTTCGTGTTTCACACCAGGTGGACATTAAGTTGCCATATTAAAACAAGCAAAGTTTGTTTTTTCCTCTTCAGTAAGTGCATGTGTGGTATCACAAGAGATCTGATTTGTTCAAACTGTTGGACTCTGCTGCTTACAGAATTTCCAGTTTTGGGGGGCAGTGGCGCTGCAACCTTTGACTTCTCTGACCAAGCAGTTGGTGTTGGGATGTTTTCTCTCTCACTCTCTACCCCCTTCCTTTTTGTAAGTGACTTGTTGCACTGGTGAGAGGTTTTAAGTTGACAGCTACGACAAGGTGCCATCCTGTGTGCAGGAGGGAAGTACAATGAGGACACAAACGAGTCACATGTATCCTTACCCCTGCTGCTGAGGCTCAGTTCCTTTGCAGAGGAACCACTTCTGAAGATTAAATGTCTGGTGAAACCTCCATGCTTACTCAGTCCTAAGGGATTTTTTCTGCTGAGGCTGCCAATAAGGATGTCAATTTGACAATGTTTTGGGTTTTTGTTTATGTTGATATTTTCTTTTTTGCTGTGAGGTAGGCACTTATCCACTGGGAATTGAATTGGGAAATTCCCATTTTTGTGCAGACTACTAGAGAGCAGTCAGCTATTTGATTAATGCACTTACTAAACTAATTGGACTAAGTTGCTTTCCATATGACCTGTCATGCTCTGTGTTAATATTGTGGGTGATTCACCTAAAATCGGAGCCTGACTGAAAAATCCCTTGAATGTTTACCTGCTTTTTCAATGGGTTTTTAATTGCTGAAATGCAAAAAGACATCCCCTGTATCTTCAAGGAACTAATTTCTTCGGATGCAGAGACCCTACTGTGTGCTGGTAACTAGCCCAAAAGAGAGGACATCATCTTTGAGGTTTGTGTTAACAATATAGCAAATGAAACCTATATGAAACTGCAATCTCTGAAAAGATGGAAAGTGAGAGAAAAACTATGCATTATAGACAGAACAGTATTAGTAACATACATTGCAGAGCAGATTGTTTTGTAGAAGTCTTTAGGCTCCTTTAAAAAAATAAATAATAGGCTTTAGATACCTAAACGAGCTCTCAGACTAAGCTCTGTCTGCTGCAGTAGCTGGCTCGTTTATCAAGCCTGTGCCAGGCTCGATATTATGACTGTGATTCTTAATGCATAGTTAATGATTTCCAATGGAAAAAGTAAATAAGCTTTCTAACTTTTTCTAGGAACTTAACTGCACCAGAATGGACTTGACTGTGTAGCTTTGAAATCTAGGAACTTCATGTGTGTACTGTGAATAGCAAGAAAGGTTTAAATAGTAATTTCTTCTTCTTAGCAATCTGCGTTAGTTAACTTGCTGTCATGTTTAAGAGTCTTGACATTGCTGTGTTGCCCTGGCATTCCCATACTAAGAAATTTTCTGTAAATTACTGTCTGTAAATTATGGGCATGACTAAGGTGGGAGGATATCAAAGTAGCTGTGCCCACATTTTTTGTCTCACCAGTATGGATTTTTTTTCTAGAGCTTTGGTTTTCATGAGTGTGCTCAGAATGGGAAAGTGAGTACATAGGAAATTTGGTAGAACACTTTTGCTTGTGGATTACTAGTCCACCAGAACAATATGGCTATTATTAATTCACCAGATCAGCTTAAGGGGATAAGAATTCTGTTTGTGATTAGTTTAATTGTTTTATTCATTTATTCTGAAAGTCTTTTAAATATCCAGATTAATGTAGGATCTTTAATTTAGGAAGCCTTTGCTAAAAAAAATCTGCTCCACATCTGCTAGTAGCTCTTCATCTGTCATCCATCCTTGAGGATCACTGAAGAATAAGAATTGCTTACCAAAAAAAAACCTAAAAGAAAAAGAGCAAAAAAACCACCATTATCACACCCTCCCCTACCTCCTTATTCTCCAAAAAAAATCAGGTCTTTTCTGTATTTTACTACACCTCTGCCTCCCAAACCCATTGTTTAAAATACTGTTTGATGTGTGAAAGATTAGTAGGGACCTGAGAAATTCAATGGTAGGAGGGAAAATAATAGAATTCTGTATGAATTTGTTTTACTACTGTCATCTGTTTAAGTAGTTGTGACAAAAATTTTATAAAACCAGATACAGGGTGTGGAGGTGGATATTCCTGTGCCTTTTCTTTTTCCCACCTACAGGTTTTTTTTCATTGCACAATACCTTCATATTATCTAAAGTTAAACCTGCTCATTTTAAGGGGTGGTGTGGAGCAAGGAGCACAACAGTTGCCATGAACCCACTGCTGCGAGTTTGCTTTGTCACATGTCTTCGTGCCTCCTGCCCCTGTGCAAGGGAGCCAGGATCCCTGAAGAAGTCAGATGCAGTTTATTGTCTGGAAATATTCTAAAAGGTCATATGCTGCCATGAGAAAGTCCTCCAAAATGTAGTCTCTCTCTTGCTGTCACCCAGCGCCAGATATGATCTCATTCCTTTGGAGCCGAGTCCCTGGTTGAGTGCTTGGGATGGTTTCTTTGCTGTGCCTGCAGGACAGTCACTGCTGGTGCCTTTTGGGTTGTCCTCCTGTGCTGCTGACATGACCATTTGCCTCCCCTCAGCCTTAGCTCACTGAGCGCCCTATTTTCTCCATTCTCTGATGCCACAGGGAATGGAGACTCACTGTCCTGCTTGCTGTCTCAACAGAGTATCTGCCTGATATATAAGTTTTTCCCCTGTTCTGTGTAGCCTCTGGAAGTGCTGTGGTTCGTTGCTTGACCTCCCAGCCAGGTTCTGAGAGGGCTGGAGGGATCAAGGAGCAGCTCCCTCCTCTGGGACTTCCAGCTTCCCCAGGGTACCAGCTTCAGAAGACTTAACTCCATCTCCGCGTGGGGCTCATCCTGCAAGGAAGCCGTTCACTGCAGCTCCTTTCCAGACCCATGACTGTACCTCTCTGCCCCTGCCTCCAGTTCAAAGCAATGCCAAGTTTCAAAGTGTTTCTCTCTCTGCCTTGATTTAAAACTCTTACCTCTTCTTGCAGCTGTTGTCCAGCAGCCCAGAAACCTTTGAAACAACTTATTTGATTGGGAAGCAGCCGAATGGCTCTTGCACGATCATCCCCAATTCATTTAGTTGGTTTATTGTGGTGGGTTATTTTGTTTTGTTCTTTTGAGTTGGTTTTTTTTTTTTTAACCAGTCTCAGAACGGGGGCTGGCCTTGATGATTTGCAGGGCTCCAACACGTTTGGAGCTTTTGGGTGGAGAGTTCCCTCCCCACTAATTGCACAGCCAGCATGGAGCTCACAGATCTGGCTGAGCAGCACGGCTCTGACATCTCGTGGTTTGTGCTGACCCGGGGAGCTGGCGGAGGGTTGTGGAAAAGGGATTGTTTTTCCAAATACTGGAGCACTTTGCTATCTCTGTGTCGTAGCCTACACTTGCCTGAGTATGATCACTCTCACCACACAGCAAGGAAGGTGTCTCTGACGCTTTGGATGCCCACAGGACAAGCTGCAGCTGTGCCATTTGGTGGAGATGATGGTCAGTGCAACCATGCAGCTGCTCCCCACTGCCAGGATCTGGCAGTGCTGAATCTCAGGAGCTCCAGCCTGCTTAGCTTCTCCTGCTGATGGTGTCCACACCAAAACTGCCCTCCCTAAAGCAATTAAGTCAGTAAATCATCTCATTTATCTTGATTACCATGAAAATGGAGGGAACAGTCTATCAAATAGAAGGAATCCTACCCAAAATAGCATGTGCAAAAACACCCTGTTAGTTTCTGTATGACCTGACTCCTGCATGTTTGTAAAAATAAATGTTTCTTCTAATATATAATCAAGGAAATAATTTGTGCTCTTTTTTGTTACCAAAAAAGGAACTTATCGGGAACATTTTGTGCCTACATGCTGGTAACAAACAGTTTCTTATTACCAGTGGAAATATGATCCTGACTGAAGCATGGCTAATGCCCATTCAGTCGGTCAGAGCAGATCTATCATACTATGCCCCATTCAGCAGAGGCTGTAAGGAGGCAGTGTCAAACACTGTCAAACAGTGAGACGCTGTTTCACATCCTCAACGTGCCCATTCAACAGAATCTTTTCTAAGAGGGAAGATGTTATACTCATGTTTAAATACAGGCTCTGCTATTTTGGTGAAGGCTGAAACCAGGTGCCAGCCAGATTGGATACTCCTATCTAGCTCTTCTGGATGCTGATTCCCAAATATAAGCAACTGCTGGCTACCACCCAGCCAAAACTTCTCATCATTTCATTGGTGATGAATTTTTGCTGCTACCAAACACTCTAAATTCTTGCAGGAGTGGCAAAAAAAGGCATTTCTGCAGATTCTCAGCTGTCTGGGGGAGCTCAGGCTGCTCTATTCATGTATTGCAGCCAGTTCAACAGGGAATATTGCATGCTAAGTGTTTGGCTCCCAGTCACAGATGGGGAAGAGGAGCAATTTCTCTCACATTCCCGTGCTTTGCTTTGTGTTCCCATTTTGTTCATTCACTAGAGAGAGCAGGACTCTCTTATGTTCGCTGTAATGGAAACGAGATGTCCAGCTACAGTCTCAAATCTTTAAGTCCAAGGGAAGGAGCCAGTGAGTTTAGGCAAGGTCCTGTCAAAGGCATTTGGACTCTTTAATCCTGCTGCAGTCTTTTTGAATCCCATTTATTAGCTTTGGTGAGTTTTGGCTGATTTAGCTAATTTTGTCATCACCATCTAATTATTTTATAACTGTAAAAGTGTTGTGTATGTGTAAATAAGTATCTAAATAAAATTCCAGAGTAACAGACTATAATCTAAATAGAATTAGAATAGACTTTGCATTGATTTAAAATCTTCTATTAAACACTAACTATTTCATTAGTTCTCTTAAGTACTCACTATGAAAAGATCTGCTCATTCCCTCTAATGAAACTGTGCTGAGTGTTATATTTGCTTCAATAAAAAACCCATGTGGTTTCAAAATGCTGTTGCAGTCTGCTGAGGACTCCCTCCCCTTCCAAGGAATATACATGGCACTGCTCACATTCTAAATATTGTGAGTTTTTCCCAACCTGCACCCAGCTGGAGAAGTCCTTACAATAAGATTATGCCTTTTCTATTTCTGTGACTGGTTTTGGGGGTTGGGTTTTTTTGGTTGGTTTTGTTGGAGGTTTTTTTGTCTTGTTTTTTTCTTTCCAGCAGTATTGCTGGTTCAAAGGTGCCAAAACCTAGGCCAGAAAAGATTATTTAAGGGGAAAACAGCGCTTGGAAACAGCTGAAAAGGTTTGAATTGTCATTCTTTACTTTCTGTCTTTTTATTTATTTAGATCTTCTGTGATATGTGTGGGTCACATTTTCTTGCAGTTCTCTAATACTGAGGAGGCTTAGAATTATGGTTTATGAATTTTAATGAAAGTTGAGTTTCTTATGTAATCATATGCTGGGACTTTAATTAAATAACCAAATAGGAGAAGAACTGCATTTAGAAAGGCAAGAGCTGAAGATGCTAATTTTTCAATGTCTTTGTTCTACTTTAACATGGATATCTCAGATATTTAATGCAGATAGGGCTTTATACCATTCCTTACTCCTTTGCAGGTATTGCTGCATTATTGAACATTAGTTTTACAACCACAAAGCCTAAAAACTTCTTAGTGTTTCTAGCAAAAACCTGAGTTTTAGAGCACAGGCTACCACCCTAAATGCTCAAAGTGAACTAGCCCCTTTTCACTTCTCTTTTTCTGCCTGTGACTGTGATTTTGGTGTTGGTGTCTTTTCCATTCCCACCTCCTCTTCCACTGACAGTGCTCACACTCAGATGGGTTAGGGGAGTCCATTTTCCCTGGAAACCTCTAAGTCCTTTATTATGGTAGCTTTAGTGAAGCCCATGTTTTTGTGCATTTGTGAACGTGCAGGAGTTGTTCTTGTTCCTAAAACTGCTTGTGTCTTTAAATGTTAAAGCTGTCAGAGCTGGGTTTCCAGGACAGTTTCAGATGAAATGTAAAGTAGCTCCTTTCCTTCTGAGAGAGACTGCACACATTTAATCTGTGTGGGAGTTTGATTTTGCTTTTTATCCCTCCTTTTCTGCTGCTGGTACACTCAGTCTTAGTTGCCTGGTCAGTAAGAATGATAAATTTGATGCTGTGAAGCTGTTTACCATCACTCTGGACCAAAGCGATTCCAGAGAATTTTTAGAGGAGGTCATGTGGTCTGCTGCAAACTCTTCTATTAGTGATAAACATAAATCCCCCTACTTCCAAATGTGGTTTTATGTCTGTATCTCTGTTTGCATGCATGCATCAATTAAACAGTATATTATTTTCTTTTTTAATTACTTCAGGAGGTTGACTCACTCAAGTGGATTTATGCACACTCTGTTTTTCCAAGTTTTTGTAGGTTTGTTGTTTGGTTTGGTTTGGGGTTTTTTGGTTTGTTTGTTTTTAATACTGTTTTCTTCATCTATTGATTTCTATAAAACTCATGAAAATCATGATTTCCAAGTAGCCTAATAGGTCAGGCATACTTGTTTTCCTCCTTTTCGTACTCCAGCACTTACAGTTTGTTCATTCAAAGAAAATCTTTCCCAGGTTCAGAAGTGATCAAGCACAGCGTGGCTTGTTGAGCTAAAGGGTGTCGTACCAAGGCAATCATCCTTCTGTAGGATGTTGGCCTGGCAGAGATCCTGCTACAACTGCTCTATCTGTTTGCTTTGCTTTCTGTCTTAAAGCTTGAGGTCTTATTCTAAGTGTGATATCCTTTTAATTTCCTTTTTTCCTCCTTCACTCCTTTGTTACTATGGACCACTGCAGATATGCCAAGAACATTCGAGCATGATATGAGCACTGTCTTCTAGATTGTGAGGCAGGAATGCATTTTAAAGCCAAGTAAGATTTTATAAAAATGGCAGGAAAAGAGTGGCTTCCTAGGTCATGAATTTTACTATCATGCTTGAAAATGGCTTAAAATTGGCAAAGGTCTGTTGTTGTCCTAGAACTGTTCCTTTGCTTCCTTGTGCTCATTGTTTCACCCCGTGACAGCCACAGGGTTAACTCAGTAGGGCATCCTGGCACAGGGAGAGAGAACAGTGGTGTGGAAATTACAGTGGGGAAAATGGATCTGTCAGAAAAAATACAAACGTGGCCGATGCCGCAAAGGCACGTTTGTAGAGGAATTAAATGGAATGAGGGTTGTGTCATTTGCTATGAGGAGTTTGCTTATAAAATGGGGATGCAATAAGCAAGGGGTCACTGTGTTGGTTCCAATGCATTTGTGACTTGTTGCTTTACTGGGGACTTTGGCCTCACTTCCATAAGTGATGTTGATAGTTAGTCGTTGGGAAATGGAACAGGGGTGAGTTGTTATAGCCTTTGGAGTAATTTTTCGCTGTAACGTTGGCTGCTGCTGCAACATCCAGTCTGTGAAGCATCCCAGAATTGCCCACACTGGATAGAGGAGCATGACTAGAGATAGGGAAACAAAAGGCACCTGCAAGCTGGGGAGGAAGCCAGCTTCCTCAGATCAGAGCAGCAGATCAGAGCAGGAGCTGGCTATGGGGCTGAAAGCTCTCTGTAGAGATGTGAAGCACTAAGCAGGAACAGGGAACAGTGTGAACAAACCATGCCTGAAGAATGAATGTTTAAGAGGACTTGATTTGGGTTTGAGGATTGAGTAACCACCCCAGGTCATGTCAGTATGTTTTCCTGGGATTGGCTGGACTGGGAGCATCCCTACACTTGGTGTACCTCCTCTAGTGGGAACAACAATGCCAAGCTTGACCCTTGACTGCACTGTTTATTTTTGGTGGCAATAATAAAGCAGCCCTTTGCTTTTCAGTGAACTATGGATTTAGTGAGGGTACGAGCATGCAAAACCTGGAAGGAGTTTTCTTATGCTACACTTGGTTTTGAAGGTGTGGTATGTACTGCCAAATGCCTGTAGAGCCTGGAGAACCACAGTGATCATAGGCAGGCCTGTAACATTAATACTTTTTCCTTAAGTGTGAAATAACAGGCATATTTTTTGTGCTAATTTCACTGGTAGGAAGCTGTAGGTAAAGCTGTAGGTATCATGCTGGGAATCACAGGTGGTCAGACTCAAGCTAAATTAATTTCCCTTTAGCCAAGTAAATTAAGAAAGTGGGAGTTACTTCCTCACAAGGCATGGGGGCTGAGGAGTAAAACTGAAGAGGTTTTCTCAGTCCAGAGTAGCAGGAGCCTTGGAGGAAGCACAGGTATGAGGGTTTTGGCTGAGATTCTGTGAAAATATAACCCTTGGTAGATGCATCTTTGTAGTTTTTGCATGCTGGTTATTTACTGAGAGGCCAGCTTTCATAAACATCAAATCTTGGCTTTGCACCAGTAGTGAGCAAACATAACAGTATAGAGGAGTAAACAGGGAAACCTGGCACAGCCAGTGTTTCCACCAACAGTATATGGAAAAGGAAATAATTACACTAAAATGCAGAGACCAGTCATGAGGCCGTATCAGGTAAAAATATGGTGTGACATTTCTGATCTTTGATGCCTATCTGCATGCATGGTTTGTCTCTAGTTATGGAGGTAGATTGCTGTAAGTAATAACTTAAAATTTCCTTGGAAAAGGAAAGGATAAGTAGGAACAGTTGATGGAGAAGATAAAAAACCCTTATCATATGAGATGCATGCAGCTTTCCTCATTTTTCAAAGGAGTTTTAATCTCTTGTCTTGGAATGAGCGTTTTGGAAACATGTTCTGCAATAAGCGTAGGTTGTAAATCTCCTCCTCTGACCTGGGAGAAGGCATTTTCTTTGGGAAAGAATGTTGGGACAAAAGAGCAAGAAAATATTAATAAGTGTAAATCATTACATGTCACATTAACCCTCCTGTTGTTCATTCATATGTTTTTATATTTGCATTAAGCAATGCTTGTGTGCATATGAACAAACACTATTCAGAAGAGATCTCTGAGTAGCTGTAAAAAAAAGCCATAATTCAGTGGAGAAACAGATCTAAAGCTGTCACTAACTATCGTGCTTGGTATAAAGCATACAGTGCTGTTTAATCAAATGTCCCCTGGTTTTGGTAATTTCCTTACTGTTATATCATCTGTCCTTCTGCCAGATCAGCATTAAACATCTGGCTAAAGTTTAATCTACAGCAGTGGGAATTTTATTGGCATGAGCAGTGATGTGATGCCAAATGTGTTTTGGCTCTGAATGTAAAGGTACAATGTGATAGTAACAACTCCCAAATCTTTTCATCCTCATTACGAACCTAAAAGCTATGTGAAATAAATGGTAAAAGCTAACCTGCTTTTTTAAAGAAAATGTGTCATGGATATAAAAGCATGAATGTTTCAATTAAAGCTAATAAGTGCAATTTATCTCTTACCTCTGGTTTTCTTTGGTTTTCAGCTCATGGGGCATTCTGAATGGGATCACAAACGAGGACCCAGAGGCTCACAGGTCAGTTACTCAGCATCTTGTGTTTCATTTTGGCTTTTGGTAAATTTGAGGCATTCGAGAAAGTTTTCCATCTGACATTGGCAAAGTTGTTCGTTTTGTTAATATTTGCAGGATTGAATCAATGGAACAAAGCATAAAACCATGACAGCTTTCATTAATATAATTTTTGAGCTGTGATCCAAACAGGTGATTCATACAGAGCTGATACATGCAACAGAAGGTTTCTTTAAGTAGCAGAAAGATGGATTAGATGTATTGAGAAAGCATTTCTTGCTCATCTGTCTTCATCAGGACATCAAAGGGATGCAGTTTCAAATAATATGTGTATGTTTTGTGTTTGCTGGGTTTTTTTTCAAACCTGACAAACTTGTAAAACTTGGATAGCCCTCTCACCACTAATCTTTTTGTTATTGAACAAGGTGTTAGAATTGTGTGGGGAGGTGCAGGAAAGCCATGTGTAGTTCATCCTTGACACATCACTGAAAGGAAATTTTGCTAGTAGTGTAAATGGCATCACCCGATAAATTTTTTAATTATCTATAGAATTACAATTGCTGCGAATGAGACTTTGCTACCAGTATTGGTGTTCAGGAATTTTCCTGCTTGGGTAAAGCAGTCTTTCCCGTCTAGTGTTGAAATTCTATAAGTTAGGGCTCTGGTATTTTGGAATTGCTTTTACTTGAGGTGAAGGATTTTTATATGGATACCTTGTACAACGATCCAGACATGCCATCGAAATGTTAAAGGATCTATAACAAGGTGGGAAAAGAAAATCCTAGAATCGTAGAACAGTTTGGGTTTGGAAGAGACTTTAAAGATAATTTTGTTCCAAACTCCCTGCCATTCACAGGGACACCTTTCACTAAACCAGGTTGCTCAGAGCACCATCCACCCTGGCCTTGAACACTTGCAGTGACAGGGCATCCACAGCTGCTCTGGGCAACCTGATCCAGTGCCTCACCACCCTCACAATAAAGAATTTCTTCCTAACACCTAATTTAAACCTACTCTCTTTCAGTTTGAAGCCATTTTCCCTTGTCCTATCACTACAGTTCCTGATAAAGAATCCCAAAATGACTCAAGATCTCTGATTACTGCGTGCTATCCTAGTACCCAGTCACAAGAAGCAAGGAAGAAAAGTTTCATTAGAGGGAAGAAAATAAGCCTCAGTTATTCCACTGTAGCCTCAGATTATCTCTTTTACATGGCTCTGAAAATTGTGTTGATAGAAAGAGTGTTAAACCTAATTTAAGTAGTTCCCTGAGAGGTTATGAGAAATTTAGAAGGTTCTGATTTTTACCCTTAATATAAAAGACCTGTTTTATCCTTTTGTGGTTCTGTTGCATTGTTGCCAGCTTGTGTCTTTAATAAATGTACCCATTGTTAAACAAGATGTTGCTTAAAAATGAAGGTGAGGGATGTGTTAGGTATACTTCTGCTTCAAACCTAACACATCAGGTGTTTAAAATGGCAGTTACCTGCAGGATCTACCACAAGGTTGCTTATGGTGTTTCCCTAGGTCAGGAGGGCTTTCCATCAGCACAGAAATGGGACTTGGGAGAAGAGGGCTCTCCTGGACAGTGGTAGTGCAACCTGTGCTGCCCAACAAGCAGTGAGGGGGAGAGTAAGGAGCAGGAAGGGATTTAAGGTTAGGTTATTGGGAGGCAATTTATTAATTTTCTATGATCTTTTAATTCATGCGGAGTAATGAGAGGAAAGTGGGAAGATAGATCCTAGGAAGCCACCTATGTATGTGAATGTTAGAAGCATTGCTTGTGAGAACAGGAGGTGGAACCACTGGTTTACTTAATGCAAAATTAAAATCCACATACGAACTCATAAAGTTATTCTTCCGAGAGTCATTGAAAAAGCTCTGATCCAGTGAAGATTTTTTTAAGAGCAAGTAGGTTTTCTATGGCATGTGTTGAAACATGAGAGCAAACTACTACAGTGCATGTCACACTTCTTAATGACCCACTTGGAAAACATGTTCCTTTCTGCATGTAGGAGTTAAATGCAAAGTGCTTTAGTTACAGGTAGCGATGGATGTCAAATGAAATACAGCAAGGCTTGTGGGAATTTCTGTTTGCAGGAGTTTGTCTCGTGATAAGCATCTGCAATTCAATAGAATGTAAATGGGACAAGTAAAAAGCTGTCTTTACAATATTTAACTTGCTCCTGACTTCTACACCGTCATTACACTTCCCTTTTTAATATATTGCGTGCGTGCACACACACACATACATATATATCTGTATGTGTGCACGTTGTAGGATTCCTTTTCTTTTAGAATAATTATACTATTAAGGTTGCTGTAATTAGAGTGAATTATAGGTTGCCTTGCAAAGATCAATGAGTTCCTGGCTATCTACTTGGGTTTTTTTCCGTTCCCTTTTTCTTCTCTGAAGACAGCACTTCCTTCTGTAAGTGTTTCACTCAGAGAATTTACTCTATGGATTTGAAATCAAACAGAAAGGGCAAAGTGAATTTGATTCTGTTCTGTCCTTAATTTGCAAACTTAATACAGGCTAGAATTTAGAATGTAGGCTTGAAACTTCAAAATTGAATTCCAAATTAAAGAAATTCCTAAACATTTAATCCACCTAAAGAAATCTCTCTCAAATATACACATGCAGTCTGTAGAACTACATCGTGTCACTCCTGTGAGGGGAAAATATTCATACCCGTTTGTAATGTCAGCACATGCTACAAGAAAATGTGACTAGCAGAATTCATCCTTGGCATATTATTGCTCTGCAGAAAAATTATGCAAATTGTATTTTAATCATTCTACTGAAGCACGGTACTTGATACTTCTAAGATGTTTCAGGTGGGATCCACGGCACGCTTTGTGCACACGTTTTTACGAGGGACCTTGAATGTGTGGGAGTAATTTGTTGCTCTGTCATCAGGACTTGTTTGGCTTGCTGGAGATGTAGGCGTAGCCCCCGGAGTCAGTGGAATCGAGCGATCGTTCCTCCGGCATTGTAAAAGAATGAGAGAGAAACACAGGTCCGGCGCTTTTAATTCTCTTTAAATATAAAAGCTCTCAATTATATATCTGAGGTGCTGCATTTTACCCCTCCAGTTCCTAAGCAACAGCTATTTTCAGATTGAGTGCGTCTGGTGTTGTCTACCTACTTCAGGCTTTTACGAGGTGGCTCGTCAGTGGAAGCTGGGCTGTTCTCTGTCTCCACTGACTCCCTTTGTCGTGGCACTGTGAGGAGACAGATGCTTTAGAGAAACGCGAGAAGCTCGGGTGTAACCGGTCTCAACCTTGCAGCTCACAAAAACTTGTGTACGTCGGGGAGCTCTGCCATCTGCAATGAAGCACAGGAGTCAGAAATAAGGTTCTTGACACTGGTTTGGGAGAAGCCTTTTTCTCAAGTCTGGAAAAAGCCTCTAGAGCAGATTCGAAACCATGAGCCGGAAATCTCTGTACTTGCTGAAGCGTAGGTGGGAGTCGATTCCCGCTGCTGACCAGGTACAGTGCTCTGGTGAACCTGTTGTGTCTCTGTCTACTCTTGCAGTGCCACTGTAAAGAGTTTTACATTGATTTAATGGGGGTGGTTGGGGTCCTCTGCATACAGAGAGAACCAGCTGATTATGACTTGTCATTTCCATGATAAATACTGCAAAATGTTCGTAAAGCTGATTTTGCAGGAGCGTGTACTTGTGAACGTGGAGATGCCATGACAGCCCACTAATGCAGACTTATTTAACCAACAGAATCTTCCTGTCTCAAAAATGAGACTTTTCTAAAGGCTTTAGGAGTGTTTTAAAGTGAGGGGCTAAGGAAAAGTGTAGTCTACTGTTAAAGGGTTCCTCGGTGCATCTCATATCTTACACATATGTATGTATGTATGTATGAAACCACTGATGCATTGGCAGAACCTCAGCGTTTTCAGGATCATCTTGGTTGATGCGTCATTGCAAGTATGGTTAACAAGGATGAGAGTAAAGCAGATGTAAACAGAAAATATGTAAACATCTGCTGGGCAAAGCAGATGTAAAAATTGTGGAATACTTTGTTTGGAGCAAGCGTTGTCACCATAAGTAGGACTAAGATGAGATGAATGGGAGTGCTTCTTGATCCAGGCACTCCAGGATTCTCTGAATTTTTTTTTGGTATCTTACTTGGTATGTAAAGACACTAAAAAAAAAATAATTCGAGAAATAATGTTGAAAGGAAAGTGGAGGTGTTTGCTTAGTACATGTTTCAACTCAGTTTTCTGTTTATAAAACAGTTGACTATGAAGAAGTGCATTTATCAGTGATAAAGAGGAAATTTAGGAGAAAATTCTTCAACAGAAAGAAGGACAGAACATCAAAAATGCTTTCCAGTTTTTGAGAGCATCCTCCTCTACACTTTTTTATTGAGAAAAGGAAGGGAAAGGCAAATTACATGCCATGTTTTATAGAATTGTAGAATTTTAAATCTAAATTAGACCACTGAGAACATCTAGGGATCTCAGACCTATTACTAGTCAAAAAATACTATGTCACATCATAGTTCACAATAAAATAATACGGCATAGTTGATGAATGCCTTTCTGTTGTATTGAAATGGAATTGAATTGATCCAGTTCAGTCAGACTCTCTAAAATCTCCTGGTAAAAGAGGGGTAAATAAATGCTGTCTTATGAAGTGAGTCATTTGTAATCTTGTTTCTATTAAGATGTAGAGACACAACGTTGTTTCAAAGGAAAGCTGTATTTCAGCCTCACTTTTCCAGCGTTTCTTTTTCATTTTAATCACTGTAATCTAATGTTGCATTGCATCATACTGTGTTACAGTATGATGTGTCTGGGAAAAATAAGTATTCCTTACCTAGGTGTGAGGTGTACTTGACTGCACTGAGCTGTGCATCCGTTCCATCATCAGTCCCTCAACCCTTCTGGAGGGTTTTAAAAAAGGAAACTTCCCTGACCCATGTATCGCTTTAGGAGAGTGAGACTCAGTAAGTGATGCACATAGATGGGGTTGACCTGAGGAAAATGTGAATCTGGACAGAGACCAAAGGTAAACTAACAGGGGGAAGATGATGTTCAGCTTCAGACACACAGATATTTGCCTGGCTGTTTGCATTGCTCCTTACACTGGCTGGCATAAGTGGACTGGGGCTGCTCTGCTTGTTCTCCTCCTTCCTTGCTCAACAGTGCCTCGTAGGAAAATGCAGTTACTGTGCAAGATGAAAACCCCAAAAAGGCAACTTCTCGAGTGTTTTAGGCTAATCCTGTTCCTAAATTATTGTATAAAAATAATACTTCTGCCTTTTGCAGCAAATTAATTTTGTAGTCCTTAAAGCACTAGCTTACTATGTTCTAGGCTAACCTGGAGGAAATGATATTATATTTTGATAGATAAGTAGTAACACTGTAGGTTACTTCTCTATTGAAAGTAGATAAAAGATATTTACGTTAACAAATGACAAAACCTCTCCAAACTGGCTTACTGTACTACCACTTCTAAAAAAAATACTAAAGGAAGGAAATAAAATCAAGCTCTGAAAGTGAGATTTTTGGCTTGATCTTGTTTCTTGTTTAAAATAATACAGCAGATCTGACTTTTAAAAACACAGGAACTGTAAGTCCACAGTGAAGTCTGATACTCTATTTGAACACACTTTCTGTCTTTTAAAAGTTATTAAGTGATTTGTTATTCCTCATCTTACATACTTTACATCAAACCAAAGTACACCCAGAACCAATTAGGCAAGGGTGAGCAGGCTGAGAAGTAAAGGTAGTGGCAAAAGAAGAGTAGTTATGATGTCTATAGACAATATTGTTGAAGGTTGTAGGGTTTTTGGAGGTGTATTTTTATATAATTCTATTTTTGATCTTTTGAGCATCACTTACACTCACAGACACTACATCACAGAAGTTTCCATGGTTCCCAGGGGCCAATATGACAAAGGAATGTTATCCTTGGTTTTTTCCATTTTGTGTGTGTGAAAGGGTGAGGAAAGTGGATTTGAGTGTGAAACCTGAATTAGATCTATTTGGTTTCAGTTGATGAGAAATGTCTGATCTAGCTATACTTTTTTATATGTGGAATAGTTTTATCCTGTGAGTATTTTTCATGGGTAAATTTAAGCAAAATGGTGATTAATTAAATGTTGTATATTAACGTCTATTCATCAAACTTTAGTCTCTTAGGGCTTGAATCTTGAATGGCTTTCTAAATAATTTCAGAAGGAATTACGTTTATAGATCTAAAGAAAGGATTTATTAATGCTTTTCTTTCTTGTCCATCCAGCAGTTCATATTACCTGAAAGTCTTTCCTGAAGTTTCAGTAAGGTTTAGGGGGAAATTCTCTGTTGGTTTTATTTAGTGTATGTGCCTGAGGATCTTGTTTCTTGAACTGATCCTAATTTTTTATCTCTGAGAGCTGTAACTAAGAATGATTTCACTGAATGGATATGGATTTAAAATGTTGTGGTAACCAGATGAGCCAGAGGTGTTAAATATTTGCTGTAATGCTGTTGAGTACTTCCCTCTGCCTGAAATTCCCTGTAGATTTCATGAGCTGTAGCCTTTGAGCATAAATTGTATTTGATACTGCTCCTAAGACAGGAGAAATCCTCACACATTATCCCATGATGGAAACTGAATTTAAAAACAGGAACTAGATTTATACAGCAGTGTAAAAACCTCATAACCAATAATTGCTGTAGAGATTTATATAGCTGTATGTAGTTAAAAGGAATGTACTGTGCAGATAAATAAATGTTGTAATATTTCTTCAGCTAGAAATGCATGCTTATAGCAGCATAAGCAGCAGTACTGCTTTCTGTACCATTAAGTCACCAGTTTAGATTGGGATGGATTAGTGTAAAGCCCATGAAGTGATGCCTCTCTCACCTGCCAGTGATTTACAGCACAGCTATGCCTGAGGCAGTTTGCATGTACAGTGCAGTATCCTGCTCCTAACCAACTGATATGGTGGGTGGGAGAAACTCCCAGAGCCTACAGCCCATGCAGGGTGCTAAACAGCAGATAAACTGATCCTGTTATGACTTGAGTCATAACTGTGAAATGATAAATCAAGGGATTTTCCGAGAGTCAGTCTGATATCCCATTACATCATGGAGCCACCATATTTTCAGTGTATCCATGTATAAAGTAATTCTGATGGATTAAAGCTGCTGTAAAGAAATGGACAAGGTTCACTTTATCAGGACTGGAAACTGTGGGTTTGCATATTTCTTTTTTTCTTTATTGTTTTAATTTTTTTATTAGTGGCTCACCTCAACCACAGACCTTTTTGCTACTTGCATCTTGCCTTTGTGCCCCGAATGGTCCTCACTTACAACCCCTGTACATCCATGAGGATGGCTACAACACATCTGATATTTTTAAGACAGTGTTGGAGCTCCTGTGCTTTATTTTTCTCTCAGGTGTCTGCTACACTCAGACTTTTTGCTGCTGTCCAGCAGCCTGACAGCAGTATGGAACTGCTGAGGTTCAACCAGAGCCAGCTTCACTGGGAACTTCATGGTGAGGAAGCACAAGGCTCTGCAGGACAGCAGTCCTTGCACCTCAGCTGCAGGCAGGAATGTGGCACTCAGGCACGGATATTTGTGCAGGGGGGCCGTGGCAGAGCCTGGCTCACAGCAGGACAGTATCAGTGAACTGAGTGAAAACCACAGTGCAGCAGGGGTTTGTGGTATGTGCCTCCTCTCTGTGCAAAGCTCAGGAAGCTTTTCATGGAGAAGGGGATGATGGAATAGTTATGGCGAGGAGGCCTCGGAGCTGTCGGTGCGGGACTGTGAGTGTCCCTGGCTCACAGCTTGCCTGTGGATTAGGAAAATGTGCAAAAGAGCCAGGGGCAGCAGGAGCCAAGAAGTTCCTTCTCCTTTCAAGTGCCTGTGCCTGGTGGGCTGCGCCTAGTTATTCTTTTTGCACAACCTGTCTCCCAGACAGGCTACGGCACGTGGTGGGAGCCATCCCGCCCATGGCATCACCACCACCACAACACGTGGTCTCTTGAGGAGGCTTCAGTGGGAGCAGAATAGCAGACATAGACAGCCATGGAGAGGCAATGCAAGCCAAGGTAGAGGTCATGCGCTACCTTGTATCATTGCATTTACTTAGAAGAAGCCAGCTGTCAGTCAGATGGGCCACAGGAGCAGCACTGTGAGTGACCACAGGAGCTCCCAACTCCCCTTGTACCTCCAGCTCATTCAAATCCGTGCACCCAGGGCTTACAGCCTTGTCACTTGTAGCTCATCTCTCTCTACACTTTCACATTAGAAAGGCCCATGGGGAATACCTGCCTGAATCAGAATTTCTGCTGGGACGAATCACAGCAGTGATCCTTGTATCTAACTCAGTCCCTCTAATTTTGCCTAAAAACAGTTTACCAAAAAAAAAAAGTTTTCTGTTAAGAATGTTTCTGTGGTTTTCCACAGTTATTCATTGTTAATAAAACCTTACATTATCCTTTCATTCAGCAGACAAGATTTCAAAGCTTTAGTGGCAGAGCAGAGATTTGTGGAGTTTGGGATGTTATGAGAAAGAGGCCTCATGGGAAGGTTGTGGGTTGTTTGGAATATGGAGCTGTGGCTGGGGGAGGAGAGTTGCTTTTGCACAGCAGGAAAGGTGCAGAAAGCTGAGGCTTGGATTAAGAAATGATCTATGAAAAACTTCCTTGCTTTCTAATGAAGCAAATGAATGATGTGGAGCAGAAAGCTATCTCAGAGAAACAACCTGACGCAGACTTGGCCTTGCTTCTCCCAGAAGGGAGGAGTTGAGCCACAGGCACTAAGCTGCGACTGTGGAACCATTTCTGTTTGTCCCACAGGCTTTCTACCCTGTTGCTCTGAGGAATGTGCAGGAGGGGAACAGGGTGGTAATTACACTTGAGAGAGATCCCTCTTGCTTGCCAGTGTATCACCACCGCTCCTCGGGATGTGACCAGAGAGGTTCCTTGGGCAGTCAGGATTGTAAAGGTGTCCATTTAGGCCACAGAACCAATGTTTCCAAAGTACAACAGAGACCAGTTCATTTCAGAAGGATCAGCACCAGGAATGTATTCATAATCTGGCATGACTTTGGCCAGGCAAGAGCTGGGGTGGGGAGTCTCAGCGATGCACATCGCTCCGTGCTGGCAAATGGCAAAATCCATAGCGACTCACAAAAGCCAGAAGGATGATAGAGAAATTGCAATAAGTGTTGATGGAGGGCTGTGAGGGGGCAGGAGGATAAAAGGCAAGATCTGTCATACTGGCAGTTGTGACACAGGTGTGGGCAAACCTCCTGCAACCTTCCATATCCGTCATCTGTAGGATGGAGAAAAACCTTTAAAATGGTGCCAGACCCACTGTGAATCCCCTTCTCTGTCAACTTCTCTGTCTCAAAATGATTGGCAGTGGGGCAGGGGTGGACTGGAAGCTCAATAATGACAATCGTTCTGTCATGTCAATATTCTTGTAGCTAAGCAGGAGCTCAATACAGATTTCCAGAAATGCTGCCTTTCTTCTTGAATACCTTTGTCCACTGTTAATCTTCCCAGGTTTGTTGTGCAAGTCCTGGTGATAATCAGGCAATCCAGTTGTGTGATACAGAACAGAAACCTGCTGACAATACTCAAATTGTATTTTACTTTATTCAGTGAGCAAGTTCCAGATCAGGAAAGCTGCAATTTGTAGTATCATAGCTATGCTGCAGATGAGTGCAGTTTGGAAAAGTGCAAAAAGCAGTTTGAAATCATGTCTTGGTGAAATGAGTCCTTGAAGCAGCATGGCAAGAAAATAAGCAGTTAGGCATGGTGCTGTTTGGCACTCAGTATTTTGAAAAGCAGAGGTAGTGGAAGAAGCTGATACAGTGGGTTTGGTTTGTTGGTGGGGTTTTTTTGCCAAGCTTTGCCTTAGACTGGAGAGTGCATGTCCACTTGTGTGGTGCAGATACAGATTGACTAAGGCAATTGAATTGAGAAGATGAGATTGTGAACTCTCATCTTTTGGAGCAGAGGAAGCAGATCTTTTTCTCCCCTGGGGTGATCAGACTCCTAAAATACCCCTTAATCTCCCTGCATTTCTCTCGTCACAACAGTGTACCTGGCAGTTTTCATCATTTCATTTTTGACATTTTTAATAGTTTTGTGTATTTATTTGTTTTCAGATCCCTGTTTCTTATACAGTATAAATTTCCTGGCTACAGCTTATATTTTTCAATTGCTTCTTTACAAATTTAGAGGATTATGGTCCTCAGGTTAAGAGATTTTGTTCATGTGTTTGTTCTTTTTTTCTTTAGTTTTCCAGTTGCAAACTGTTAGGAAAAATGCTTAGGTCGTCAGTTATACTTGTTTGTTGGATTTAAGGGGATTTAAAATTTATTGGCATCTGACAGTTAAGTTGCTGGCAACCTTTAAGACCCATAAAGAAAGTTACAGACTTTCAGAGCGTTTAATCTGCTGAAATTCAAGTCCTCAAGCTAGAACTCTCTGCAGGTTTTCAAACTGTAAATTCTTCAAATTGCCAAAATACAGGCATCTCTATGTCAACCTCTGAAACAAAAGCTACACTGAGAATGTTCTGAGACCAGAGTGGTGCATCTCAAAGAGTTTAGTAGTTAATAATGAGTAAAACAGTGTCCCTTAGTCTCCTGGAAATGGCTATGCTGGATAAAATTTTCCAAATACAGACTAACTGTTGCAAGGGGAAACATCAGCACAAATGTTTAAAGTTTTGAAAAAGTATTAAGCAACTGAAAACAGGGTCTTATGAGGGGAAGCAATGGCCTACATAATAATAAAGCTTGCTTGTAATGGAAAAAACCCCACCCCACTCCAAAACTGGAGCTTTTGTGATGATAGATTTTTGCTCCTGACAACTGATAAAAGCTGAGAGTTGTGCCACAAGGTGTTCTTTTCATTTCCAGTAACACCTTAGATTTCACTTCCTGCATATGTGTGTTTCAGGTATTTGTCACCTTCCCAAACAAATTTTTGGACACAATCATTGTAAAATTTTAGCTTCCTGTATTCAGAGATGAACCCAGTTATGGAATGAACGTGATTAATGTACTTAATTTTTTTACTGAGCAGGGATTACACCTAGTCTTCAGCCAGTATGCTTCCACTGGTATGTTAATAGTAGCATTGCTAGAGTATGTTGGCTGCTCTAACCTGCCTTACAGAGTTTCCACAATGCCATTGATGTTGGAAGATGCCTTCATTAACAAGGACAAAATGAACCTATGAGTTCACTCTGTAATGGAAACTTCATTTTGAAGACATTTTTATTAAGAGTTTAGTTTTGTTTTGTTTTGTTTTTTTCCCTGTGCTTTGTGTCCGTGCTGGGGAAGGTATGTATGCTGTAATTGCTGCTCTCTGGGATAGTTTTAAAGAATAAATAAGTGAAAGTATTTCCTATTGTTCCTTCCTTACAAGAACACATGCTGGATTCTCTAGTAGCTCATTTTATGAGTTTCCCAGTGGAAAAGCTCACAGCTGATCAGCTCTGCTCTCAACAGCAGATGTTCTTTTTCTTGACTTTAGTAGTAAGCCATAATTTTGTGCTGTGTCTGATGGATCGGTGTTCAAAATTTCAAAATGAATTATTGGAGCAGCCTCCTGAGATTTTTGAATAAGCTAGAGCTGGAGTAAATCTCAAAGTCAAGTCATAAAAAACAAGATTTTGTGTTGGGTTGGATTTTACAGATCAAGGTTCATTGTGTAATGGGTCTGCATTGCTCCACTTTCAATTCCTGAATAACCTTGAATGTTACAAGAGCAGTATGAATTCTCACAGTCCATAAAGGAAGTCTGGAGGTTACCAGATCTTTAATCTATAGTTCATAATTATTGAGTTGCTGGCCTTTATGCAGGAGAGAAAAAAAAACTGCTGTTAGTGAATGGACAAGCCCTTAGAGGAGAGACAGAGGCATCAGTTACTGAACTGCAGAAATAGAAAGGGAAAGAAATTAGCTTGAAAAAGTTAATAACCTGGATGATGGAAAGAGTGCACCCGTAGCAAATTTGCAGATGATACAGAAGTGGGGGGAGTGGCTGCTACAGCAAGTTGTTGTGTTGCTGTTTCAGAGGGACCTTGGCAGGCTGGAGAACCAGGCCCACAGGAGTCTTAATAAGTTCAGCAGCAGGAGATACAAAGTCCTCCCACGCCTGGGAGAAGTAACTGCAGGCAGGGACGGACTGGCTGGGGAACAGCTTGGCACAGAAGGACTTTGGAGGTCCTGGTGGACACCGAGCTGAAGATGAGCCAGCAACATGTCCTGATGGCAAAGCAAGCCAACAGCATCCTGGACTGCACTGGGCACTGCTGACAGGCTGAGGGTGGTGATCCTTCTACTCATCTCAGCACTGGTGAGACACATCTGCAATGCTGGGTACAGGTCAGTGCTCCCCAGTGCAAGAGAGACACAGAAATATTGGAGTGTGTCCAACAAAGGGCCACAGAAGTGATTAAGGGACTGGAGCATCTGTCAGGTGAGAAGAGACAGAGGGAGCTGGGACTATTCAGCCTTGAAAAGAGAAGACTCAAGAGCATCAATGTGTATAAATACCTGATGTGAGAGACTGAAGAGATGGAGCCAGACTCTTCTCAGGGGTGTCCTGTCACTGGACAAGAGGCAATGGGTACAAACTGAAATACAGGAATTCCTGTTTAAAAATAGTAAGAAACTTGTTTACTCTGAGGGTGACCAAGCACTGGAACAGGTTACCCAAAGAAGTTGTGGAGCTTACATCCTTGGAGATACCTTTTGTTTTCCCTCCACCTCCTGCCACAAGCACAGAAAATTCATGAGGAGGGAAAAAAAACTGTAGAGATGGAGAAGACGAGCCAGGAAAAAAGTTTTTCCAAACAGAGCTGGAGCAATATTTAAAACCAGCTACCAAGATAGTGATTTAAAACTTGTAATCCCTTTTCAGACTACATGGATAGTGGTTTGGTAGAAACCCAGATAACCTTTCTTTCTGTTTCCAGTAGCTTTGCATCTGAAGCACAAGAGCTTACTTCTCTGAAAATGAGAAAATATCATTGTTAATACTGTCTGTTATTCTTCTGATATCTGGCAGACAAACAATTTGAAACTTTCTGTCCTGTATGGTTTTGAAAGTTCATATGCTACTCTCACATAGGTGCCCTCAGCTTCAGAATAAACCTGACACATGCAGCATTTTCAGTTTTCTCATTCAGGATAGGGGGATCTGAATCTTCAAAGTTAGGTGATGGATATGATAGAAATGTGAAATGGCAGTATGCTTTTGTGTCACATTATCATGGACCAACTTTTTTAGGTGCCTAAAAATAATAACTCTCTGCGTACAGAGACTGTGTTTTAGGACTCCTGGAGGGTTTTATGTACTTCCTCCTTTCAAATTAACAGTTGGAGTTGAGTGAACAATCTGCAAATAATTATTTTATATTAAGTTCTTCATTAAGATGCAGAAAAGGAGGGAGGCTTTGCTGACAAGAGAATCTGCAGTACTGCTTTCTATTCCTTACAGCTCTGTGGGATGTGAAAGTGATGCATAGCTGAAGTCAGTGATTAGGATCTTAAAGGATCAGTGTTGCCTTTGAGACAGCGCTGCCTCAGAATGGTGATTGTTGCTGGGATTTTGATGTGGTTGCATTCTCATCACAGAAACAGCCCCTGGACAAAATCATGCTGTCGATTTTGACTCATTTCTGTCCAGATAGGAGTTGTGAAAATGTATGATTGTACATGTGGTTTCTCTGTGGAGCTGCCACCTCCCATCTTACAGACAGACACTACCTTTTTTTTCTGAGCCACTACGTCGCATCGATGGTGGGTGCAGCTTGGTGTTGGTGGAGGAGAAACACAAGCACCGTGTCTCTTTCCTCAAAGGACACAGTGCAGTTGGACAGTGGTACATCAGCAGCTGAGTTGTGATAACCACCCCCCCCCCCCATGCTTAGGCTCATGCTGTGCAGTGTACATTTTTTACTGAAGAGCAAGTGGAGCATGGGGCAGGAGGAAACATAGAAACTGGAATGGAAGTTCCTTAAGAGGAGTGTGAATCTGTCTTGTCCTGTACCAGACACATTTCCTGGAGTGAGTCTCTAGATCTCTTGATGTGGGGTAGCCCTTTGTCTTTGGGACTGCATAGACAGCACCTTTGTTTCAAGACTGTGATGCTCCTTCTCCATCCCCCCAACACTGAGTCTTAAGGTTGGAAGAAGAAGCTGCAAAAGTTATACAACTGGGTGGTAGATTCCTGAGATTCTCGAGGTCCTAGGGATGTGCTATTTTTGTTGCTGCAGGCATTTAAAAAAATGTACTTCCAACATTTTGTTTTGGAATTATTGCTGGAGTTCTGAAGTCCAGGAATTTTTAGCAAGTCCTCACCATAGGAGCAGAAAGAAACAAATCCAAGATATTTTAATATGGCACACATAGTTCTGTTATTGCCAAAGGGAAGTGCTCTACTTAAATGTCAAGACAATGTTAACAACTGACCCAAGAGAAAGGATTTGGTGATCCCAAATGGTTTGTAATGGTCTGGTGTCTTTCACTGAAAACTCTACCTCAGTTTTCCAATGCTTGGGAGGTGTTTATTGTGTAATGGATATGGAACCTGCACTCTCCTTGTTGCTTCAAGTCAGACTTTTTGGAGTCCTTGTAGTAGGGTAGATGAACCCTCCCTTGTCAGCATCTCTTGTGTGCTCTGAAAGGAACCACTTGAGGTAGCAATCACATAAAGGAGCAAAAAAATTCCTAGATCAGACTTTTCTTATGGTGGTATTCCAAAGTGCACTCCTATTTCTCTTCAATTAGGAATTGGTGTCTGTTGATATCAACTGCCTTTACTGGGGAGATAAATAAGCAGTACTATTTTAACTGATATGGTTCTTCCCATCATGGCACTTCATCTCATTTGGAGGACTGTTCTCTGTGTTTCTCTCACGTGCCTGATCATCCCTCCCAGGATGAAGTTAATTACTTAAAATCTGTCCCATTCGTATTCCCTGATGTGTTGGAGTAATACTGATCACGTCAAAGGACCTTTTTGGCCGTTACAATGAAATTGGAACTTAGTCATGTCTATAAGTTTCTCACGCTGCTATAAAATTTTCTAGGCATGTTGATCATGGGTCTGCTTTAAATGCAATTTTTTTGGCTCAGGAATATGATTGATATTTTTCCAGATATTACTTCACGGTCCCCAGCTTGACTACTTACTCCCATTCAACTGTAATGCCTGCCCAGTCCCTAATGGATATTGCTGTGTACTACATCCAGACTGGCATCCCAGGCACATTTTCAGCTGACCAGAGTGCATGTCAGCACTCATTAACTTCTCTTCACATCCACATTTGATGCTATTCTTCTGTATAAGGGCCTGTATCCCTTTTTTATCCCTCAAAAAAGTTCAAATGCATCTTTACTTTTTTAATCATAAGAAGCATAGAGTACTATGCTTCCTCCTGGTTCCCTTCTAGATTCCTGTCAGGCCTCCTTTGTATCATCTTTGGCTCTGTTTAGGTCCTTGAATTAAAGCAAAGTTGTCTTAGCCTTGCCAACCTTTTTTTTCCCTTTTGCAACATTTCTGATATGGAACTTTTCCCATCCACAAAATGTGGTTCAGGTTCTCTGTATTTAAACCTTAATCCCTGCAACACCCATCTGTACAAAAAAGTGCCTTTTGCAGTTCAGGAAAAAAGTCTTCTAATTGTTCTTCTTATTCTTGTCTATCTGTTAGTACTTTTAATAATTTGATCTGCTCTGATCAGAGCCTGTCTATACCTATCAGATTTTATGCTGTATATAAACTCAACTCTTTCACTGTGCCATTTGATAGTATCATAACCTAGTGATGCTCTCTAAACCAGGAAAATAAAACAAGAGATGAGTCTCTTAAACTTCTTTATAATTTCATTTTGATGCTGATGATCTTTTAGTATTTGTTGTGTTTTTTTTCTATTCAGGCCCTTTTTCCATTTTTGTTGCTGTTATATTTTATAAGACAGATCCTGTGGCCTTCATTATACCACAAAACCTGTTACTTTACATGAGAATATTGATAATTTACAAACCAAAAATGAGGCCTCATAGTGCTATACTGATTATGACTGTTTTTTACTCAGGTGACAGCAAATGTCCATCTCTGCAAGAGTACTTTCACAGAAACATCAGAACAGATGATGTGACCATATTTTTACCGTTTTCCATGGTTTTTTTGGCTTCCCACCCAGAGAACATAGTGAATTTGGCATTGCTATTCCAATTAATAAAAATAAAGTCCTTACACTTTATTTTATTTGTCTTCTTTCCATTAAAATGTCACCAAAATGTCCATGAATTTTTATTTTATTACATTATGATTCATTAATGAGAATGAATGATTTAAAAGGACTGGGGTGGAGGGGAACTCAATTTTATAAAGGAGTAGGAGGTTAAAACTGTGAAAACATGAGGTAGGATAGCCACTGTGCCTAGGGGTATGAAATAGGCTTCCCTGTGTATAATGTGCTCTGGATGCCTTAGCAGAGTATAACTTGATTTCTAAGTTCCTGGCAGCTGGAAATACTGCTCAGTGAGTATTGCCATCCAGACGATGCCTAAATTTATGATTTCTGTGTGAGGATATTATATTAACATCAAGTGAGATTTTTGCATAATGATTCACTGCCTTTCACTTTTTGTCAGTATCTAGAATATGGTTGGTACCAAGGTATCCAGATTTCTTTTGTGCACTGAGTATGCTGTGGGGTTGGGAATGGTATTGGGGGATAGCAGCCCAGTTTGTGGGTTTCTGCTGCCACCACAGGAGCACTTGCTGTGTACTCAGTTGTCAAGGGGACACTTGGCAGGGAACTGTCTTGTGCTGTGGCAGTGAATTCATCTCTTCAGCTGTTACACAGGTTCACCTTCTGGGCTCAGTAACTGTCAGAAGACTTTTCAGCTATTTACCCTGGATGAACGTGTTTCAAGACCTTGACGTCACCATTTGCCTGATGTTGTTCACTTTATGACTCTGTGGTTTAAGTTTTGAGGCCACACACAAAACTCTTTATGGTTTTCTCCTGTATGAACTTTCCTGCTGCCAGGAACAAGTGCATGTTTGATGCACTGTAGAGGCAAGAAATAGATGGGAATTGGAAGTATTTATTTTTTTAGTTTATGAGCAAAGACACTTCCGATGCTGCCTTCTGCTAGCAAGAGAGCACTATGAAATCCTTTCATAAACCTAATCCAGTGTCTATCTTACTGTTACTTTGCTTTTTTTTCCCCTCCTAAATTCTCCTCTAGTGGTAATTTCCTGCTTATATTTATGTCCATCCCATTTGTAACAGTCCAGTGTTATCCTGTAGCATAAACAAGCCTGCTCTCTAGGGTATTTTAAAGAGCAATCATATCCCCTCTCAGCCATCAGTCTGCTACATTAGATAGGGTTTGTTTTTCTAGTCTATAGGTTATTTTCTTCCTTCATCTAAAAGCTCTTTCCTGCATTTATTGCAGTTAAGCAGAATTCAACTTTCTGCATAAATTGAATATAAATTATTCAACTGGAATATAACTGGAGTGCCTAGGTACCTGATTAAAGGAAAGGCAATAAATCAGGTATAAAACTTACTTTTAATCCTCTTGTAAAGCAGAAGCCATTTAGATTCATAGAATCACAGAATCATTTACACTGGAAAAGACCTCTAAGGTCATCAAGCCAAACTGTCAACCTGCACTGCCAAGCTCACCACTAAACCATGTTCCTAATTGCCACACTCCCTGACACACAGGGCTACCCCACTGCCTCTCCTTCTTTGCCTGTCCCTTCTGAAGAGTTTTCCTGCTGCCCAATGGCTTCCAGCCCCTCCTGCTCCTTGCACATGCCGTGTTCATTGGTGTAGGTGAACTTCAGTCGAGCTGTTGATCCCAACACCTTTCGTAGGGAAGAAGCCTCATTTCTTACATGACCATTCTCAGGTACTTTCATGGTTTCCAACCCTTCAATAACCCTTGTGGTTTTGCTGCTGCATGGATCTCCATCCCCTAACCCTACCAGGACTGCACATGGAAAGACCTCACTAGTACACCACCCCTCAAACATTGGTGTGCTGTCTCCATTCTTATCTCCAGGGAGCCTGGTTTTATGTTTCCCTCTTCAAGTCTAGTTTAAAGCTCTTTCAGTGATCCCTGCTAACTCCTGTAATGACATCCTTTTTCCCCTTTAAGACAGGTGTACCCCATATCTTACCAACAGGCCTGGTGTTGTGTAAATGAACCTGTGAACAAAAACCCAAAATCTTGCCAGTGACACAAGGGTCAGGGCCAGGTATTGATCTGCTGGCTCTTCCTGTTTCTTCCCTCTTCATTCCCTGCAACTGGAAGGATACAGGAAAACACTTCTTGTGCTCCTCAACCCTTAACCAGCTGCCCCAAGGCCCTGAAGTCTTTCTTGATTGTCCTCAGACTTCTTGTTCCAACTTCATCACTGCCTGCCTGGAAGATCAGTAACAGGTCTGAAGGCTCCATCAGAAGAGGAAGCTTTCTCTTCACATCTTTAACTGTCCCCAGGGAGGCAGCAGACTTTCATAAGTGAGTCTGGTTTGCATATCAGGCCTTCTGTTCCTTCTACTGGGACAGTGACCCATCTTCTTTATGGAAGCAATTTTAATGCAGGGCATGGGCCAACTTAACCTTGGCAACGCCTCCAAGCTAGATGAACCATCATTCTTGTTGCACCTGTGTCAATGCTTTGTGTTTGTTCATGAATTGGTAAGTGAACAGGATCCTGACCACCTGAAATGGAGAATCTTTGAATTTGGACTGGCTCCTATTGCTAGTCCCCAGGAGTATAACCTTTAGTTCAGTACTGAATTTTATCCATCACCCCTCATCCGGTATTTTTGGTGTGATATCCCAGTAGTCTGTTGTGTGGGCATTTGCTGACTGTGCTTCTTGTGACATGTCACTGATAGGAATATTAATTATGGTCTTTTCTAAGACTGACCTGGCCTTTAAGAAACTCAAAACATGATCCCTGGACCCTGGCACATCCTCATGTTACATATGTTTATAGATTATAATTAGCAAATAGAAAAGGGATAAAAGTTGGCAAAACTGTTGTGATTTATGATTTAATTTCAGAGAAAAAGGGAGCAGGAAGAATTCCAGTTTTAGAGAATAAGAACTGAGTTTTCATTACCTTTTTCCTCCCTAAAGTTGTATTTCATTTAGCTGTGTGAAAAAGTAGCTGAAGAAAAAGGTAGGAGGAATATTTTATCTTGCACAAGAGATCAGGAAAACAGAAGCCTTCTCCAGGGCAAATAGTCTCAGGATATGGAGTAAATTGCCAGTCATCTTTCTCTCCTCCATATATTACCTGATGTAAAGAGGAATATACTGCTTCAATGCAGTCAAGAATTTTATTCTGTTACTTTGTTTTTCATATTACAGCTTTGGTGTCGGATTTGTAATCAGGAGGTTACCCCCATGCTTTGCTGAAATGTGCTTTCTTTTCTCTATCTAGTGTTTAAGGGGAAGGCAAGTAACACTTTCAAGTCTCAGCTGGTGCATGGCACAAAGGATGGTTGAGATCAAATAATTTTAGTGCCTTGTAACCCAGAACAAATGGGGAACCTGCGTTGGGAAGTGTTTCCCACCAAGCTGTGTTTGCTGATTTGGGAGCTGGTGATGTCAGATACAAAGTCCTCCTTTTGGCAGACATTCTCCAAGGCATTTCTGGCAAGGGGTCGGCAGGAGAGTGTCAGCATTTGAGGCTTCTGATGTGGGATGACTTAATATTGTAACAGCCCATAATGTTTACTTTAAGAAAGGATGTGAGATCCCATCCCTTTATCAGCTGCAAGGGTTATCACATATTGTGGGACAAATCTAGTATCTGGGTGCAACTTTTTTTTTTTCCCTGCTCTGCTGTCAAACTGGAGTTTCTTCAGAATAACGTTTAAATAATATATTTTTCATAGGTATATGGATAGACCACATATGTAGGCGTGTGGGAGGGAGGTAGGTGTCTGCTGCATTTAAAAAGCCATCTTATGTAATACAAAAAAAAATTATTTTAAAACCTAAGGAAATGTGTCATGTCTATGTTACAAAAATTTTATTTCTGTTGTTTGTTATTTGGCTCTGATATATCAGACAAACCTGCTCTGGAGAACCAGTTACAGCTTTGGTGTGTGTTGTGCTGGGCTTTTTGATTCCAGGATGGGCCATGGAGAAAGCAGAAGCAGCATCTGTGCAGACCCTGTATTTTCAGCTCTGGAAATTACTTCCTGACCACTAAACATGTCTACACTGTTGGATTTTAAAACCAATTCTTATTTGTTGTTTGCTCCCTGATAATCAGTCCTGTGGAGAAGTGCAGAAGGGTCTGCAGCTCCAGGTCTTCTGGCTCTCCAGTGAATCACATGACTCCTTTCTTAGTTTGAGGAGTTTTCTGAGGAGTAATGACTTTTGGGATATTTTTTTTTTAAGTGATTAATTTTCTGTTGATTGAATTATTTTATCATCTTTCAGAAGGCAAGCCAGAAAGTACTAATCCTAGGAAAGAACAACTGTTCCCTTTTGGAGCACAGAGTAAGTACTGATGAAGGAGATCAGCTAGGCAGCACTCCTAGTGTAAATGTAATCATTTAGGTTTCAATGGCTTGCAATTACAGCTTAACCTAAATGGCTTGCTCTACAGGCAGAAAATCTAATTAAACCTAATGAGTCAGTAATTTATGTTTCACATCCTATGTACACCCCAATTCCCTAATCCCTATCACTACTGTAAATCTACTAGGAGTCAGCTGGACAACCAAGGGTAGGGGTGGGCTGGCCAGGCCAGGTAACCACTGACCTTCAAATTGAAGCCTTTCCCTCTCTGCTTCAGAGGTCATACCAAGGATTACCCCCCATGAAATCTGATGGTCATTGCCAGATTTGAAATATATTTGGCTTTTGTTTTGCTGTAAGACTTAGTTGAGAGTGGCCAAGAGGTTTCAGCTGTTTCAGGAGAAGGGTTCTGAGGGATGGACAGGAAGGGGGGTTACTACGTTATTAACTTTATTTCAGTAAAATACTGCCAATGTGTAAACAGAGAATGGGATATGCCAGATATTTTCTATCTACTAGTCTGTCATAAATAACTGGTATTTCCACCCAAGAATACTTAGTTGAGACTAGAGCATTTCTTAGCCTGTTTGGTTAATTTTTTTGGCTGCTGTAGGTTGGAGTTTGTTGACGTAGTAGGAGCATATAGTACTTCCAGGAGTGCTCATTAGTTGTGGATTAGCACATATCTGTAATTATTGTACTGATTACTTCCCTCATTAAATGTAAAATGAATAACATACATGGTAGCATTCATGTAAAATACACAAATCAAAGATTTAGGTCTTTCAGAAGAAGTTTCGCACTTCCCAGCAGGAGGATGACTGAAAGAATATATTTCTTTGATACAGACACATCATTAGTTGCTGTTACAGCAGATAAAAATTTCCTTTGACATTCCTACTGAAATTAGATCACCTTCCCTTCCTCTGTTTTCTGGTAAAATTAATATAATTACATCAACATTAAAAAGAATAAAAGGAACATGTGACCACAGCAAGGAGGCAAAACAGATTTCGAAGCAGATACCATCTTTTGTGCTGCTTCAATACTGTGAACCCAGTATTGGATACAGTATATGTCTTCTTATCTAAATTATTTTATTAGCAATAGGAGTGAAATGTTTTTAAACTGTTTTCAAAGAGAAGTTGTGATCTGATAGAAGTTCTGAATGCTTAAACATCCATTGTTGCTGTGAGGCATGTTGGTTTCTGGGGGAGGCAGCAGATCACATTCTATTCCTTCATAGAATAGATGTGGTACAGAAGAATCTGTTCCTCTGCCTCAGTTTTGATCTCCCCCACCTCTGATTTGCTTAATCTACCTACAAATGACAGTGCCTAGTCACTACTTGAGTTTTGGGGTGGGGATTTGTGGTGGTTTGAGTTGTTTTTTTTGTCAGACTTCCAAACAGTGTAAAATTTTGTGGTGAATACAACTAAAGAACATAGGCAGAGGGTGCAAAACAAATGTCTTTGAATCCAGCTGGCACACTAGTAATTTTTAAGATTAGAGGGTTCTTTATAGTGTGGCGTCTTTGTTTCCTTCCTAACTTACCAAACTCAACCTGTTTTGGGAAGAGTATTGATTCTGGCAGTACACTGATGTGTAGACACAGGCAAATTCGCTTCAGTATTGGGAACTGTTCAGCCTATACTGAATCAGGCAGATATCCTCAATAACACATCCAATTTCTCAGCTCACCTGGCTTGTCTGCTTCTAGGAATGGAGAGATCTTTCCTGGTTAGATTTGCTATCTCTGTACCACACTGCATCACTCTGTAAACATCACCATTAAACCACCCACCACCTGTGTTTTATAGCAAGTGTCAGTGGCCTTGACTATCTTTATCTGCTCAACTATTTGCTTGCCTTTTGTGTTTTCATTTTTTCCCCTTCATCTTTGAGACAGTTGGGAAGAGGTTACTAAACTACAACTCTTTACATGAGAGGAAGACACAGGGTGCAGAGGATATAGTTCATGGAAGGCAGAGCAGATTTTGTCCCAAAAGCAAACAAAAACCCCACCCGAACACAGCTAAAATCAAAAAAGCAGCACAGTATGGCAGGGTAAGTGCAAGTTACAGTGAAGTGAGGCTGTATCTGCCATGGCACATCAAGAACTGAGAGCTTGTGGGAGCTCTGGGGAGACAAGGTGAGCTGGCAGCAGGTCTGCTCAGGTGAGAAAACCAGAGGCAGCTCAGAGTCAGGACACAGTGCAAACTCCATCCTCGTGCTGATTGACAAACACTTCCCTTCTTGCTTGAGATCAAAGCATCTTGTCTCTGTGCTGTAATGAAATAGTTTGGTACTGTACGATGTGGAAACTCCACGTCCCTAAGCAGAAAACTGCACCAGGCAGTCACTCCTGTGTTGTCACCTGCTGCCTCAGCACTGCCTGAACGTGCAGCTCAGGGAACAGCACTGACAGCTACTTGAAAAGTGGTCCTGACCCAACAGGTCTGCCTTCTCCTTCTGCTTTCTCTTGTATGGATAAAAAAAAAAAATCTTCTGGACGAGTAAACCAGATTTAATCCTGCCTGTAAACTATTACCAGCACTGCCTCCGTAGCCAGCTGCAGGGTGTTTATCATCAGTGAAGCTATGGGAGCAGAAAGAAAGCTGCCTTTGATTTACCAGTCTCAGATGACGTAGCAAAGATGTCAGGAAAATCATTTAAGGACCTGCTAACTGACCAGAGTTACTGAGTTTGTAGCAAACTAGGAATGATATGATGTCGTTTTGGCACTGCTTCTTTTCCCATGGTAGATGTGTTGTAACCCTTTTTGGAAAGTGTCTGTGTTTTGCATGTCAATGTGCTAATCAAGTTTTAGGTAAACTAAGACACAAAAGACTTAGTCATTGCTTCAGTACTTTTCTCAAAAAGCTTGCTTCCAGCTGCATGCACAAATACTTTTCTTGTATATAAATCCTCTTTCTGTAACAGAATTTGTGAAGTACAAAATAATTTTCCTTAGGTTGTTTGTTTGCATTATTTTTTTGCTGCATTATTTCAGAGGGGGAGAAATGCCAAAGAGTTTGTGTGCTTGGATGTGTATGAGTCAGTGACTGAAAGCATGTTTTATTCATCTCATTTTCAGACTGGAGATATTGTGGCCCCCAGCAGGCATGACTCAGGTGAATCTGTGCCACTGTCAAAGTACTCTGGTTTTTCATACCAAACTCTTTGCCCCATCTGACTGCACTCCTCTCTGAAGTTACTGTGTAGCTTGGTTTTTTAAATATTTGCACTATTTGCAGACCTTCCTGCCACTTCCAAAAAAAAAAAAAACCCAAACCCTAAAAAGAATAAAACCTGAATTAGAAAGGAACTAAGACTAAGAAGGAGATAATGCTGAGAGAAGGCACACTGTTTTGCAGAGGAGCCCATATAGAAATGGAAGAGGAAAATTTAGAAAAGACAGTATCTCCCTGTCTCATCTTCCTGCCAGTTCAGGATTCATCTATCTGGGTTATCCTGTGCTACTCTCCAGTGAGACAGCAGTGGAAATGAGCAGTGTAGCTGTCAGATGCCTTCCACCCTCTTCTTATTCTCTTAGCTTGAATTTAAATACTTTGAAGGTTAATACTCTTAAATTCAGACACAGATTTTAATAAGAAACCCAAGTTTGTGGGTTTCAGTGTAAATCATTAGAATGCCAAATAACTGAGGTTGAATTTTTGAATGGTTGTTTATGCCAACAGTTTATAAGACTGGAGGAAATAAACCTTTTCTGAACAGCTTTCCTAACAGAAAGTGTGACTTAAGCCAACAGAAATGTGCAAATACATAACTTAGTGCCAAAACTGCCTTACATGAATTAGATTTATTATACACCAGACAGAAAGAAATCCAAACATTCACTTCAGCGCTCATTCTGTGTTGAGATTTGAGTATGGGGGAGGGGGAATTTTGTGCAATCTGTGTGAGATAAAATGCTTGGGAAATTAAACTTTGGAAGAACCCCCCCAACCGTGACATTTTTTGCAGTCAGGCTCATGTGATCTCCTGTCATTAGAGTGTGGGTGAACTTCCTGAACCCTGACATTGCAACTCTGCTCAGTGTCACAGCTACAGCATGTCAAGCTCATAACAAAATAAACCTCCCACCGGAAACAACTTCACTTTGAAGTTCACAAACTTGCTCTAGTCTTGGTTTTAAAAGAGCAGTATCATATATCAAATACACTGAAAAAGTTATTTCAAGCTACTTTTCTATGATAAAGCACTACAGTTTGGCCACTGCTTTAAGTGCAGATGTATTCATTGCATTCCAGCCTTTGCCAGTGCTTTATTTTATTTATGGCTTGCTCCCTTCTTTTTTTTTATTCTTAATAAGTGTTGGTAAAATCTGTCACATTGCTCCACGCTAAAGACTTCAACACAGTGGTAAGTTAAATTTAAAACTCTCCAGAATGATACATGTGTTAGATTGGCTAGCACAGCAGAGAATGCAGGGGTTAGCAAAAAAGCAAGTTCACAATCGTGAATCGGCTACCCTTTGTCAGGAATAATTTTCTCCTGATGAAATTGGAAAGTGAAGGCATTAATGCCAAAGCTTAGCTACAAGTATTGAGTTTCTACATAAGATAACACTGGATGCACTGACAGAGCTCCTGCCTGCAGTGGCCCTGATTTGGTGAAATACTTGACCTTAGGCACAGTTATAGTTTGAAGTCTGCATGTGGCTTCCTGGTGGTTCCCCATTTACCTTGAAATCCTTTTTCTCTTCCTGTGGTGATAATAAAAATGTGGCTAAACCAAACTTTTAGTTACTTCTCTTAATGAGGACCACTATCACCATTCAAAACTCTGTTCTCTCAAATAATTGTACTTGTACACACCTCTGCATAGGTTCTGAAGGCTGTTATAAAGATATTGAAGGACCTTAGAATGAGAACCAAATTTGGTAATACGACTATGAAGTAACTCAGTAGTGAAGTAAACGCCTGCTTAATTTGCTGGATGGGAACCTGTGTTTTTAATTTTTTTCTCTTTGGCATCTTTTTGGAGCAGGTAAGATCATACACCCTCAGTGATCCACAACTTTGCATAGCTATTTCGTCAGTAAGGTATTTGAATGACCTGTAATTTCTTACCATTGTTAATCCTAGTACAAAGATTTTATCTGGAGACTGTTATTTTTGTTCTTCACACGATATTAATGTTTTTGCACTTTTAGCCAAGTGGAAATATTTGATTAGCTTGTTTGCTAATGGCCTATAAAAATGTGAGCATAGCACCTGCATTGATAATCTTTGATTGAGCTTCTTATGATTTATAGCATTGTTGTAAAACTCAGTGAAACTGTCCCTGGATGAGGATGCACAGCCTTCAGGGGAAGCCAGTGAGGATTCCACGGGACCCTTTCACACACTTGATAAGCAGGGTGCTCTCAGCTTCAGGAGGGTGACAAAAGGGCACCTTGCAAACAGTTTAGCCCTCAGTGCAGGAGGCCAGGATTTCCATATTTTACTTTCCCTCGCTGGGTCTGCAGTGGCTGCCCGGATTGTGTCAAGGCCACATTCCTTCCACTGCCAGAGGTGTTTACAGGGCTATCAGCTGTGAACTGGGAAATGCTGAGTTCTCAGCAAGGGACTGGCACACAAACGGGGAGAGGGGAATCATCTCAACTGGCATGACCACAGGGATGTCCTTGTGTTTATATTAATTTTTTGATTCACAACTTGATATTGAATTCAGGAGTCTGAAGCATTTTTAAAAGCCTTCCAGTTAAGGTAATGACTTTGAGTTTGCAGGGATCAGACTAATGCAGGTTAAACTAGACCTGACCCCTCACCACCTCATGCACACAGGGGCTACGTAAGAAATGAAAGCAATTAATGTAGAATTCAGTCTGTGTTTGGACTTGATGATCTTAGAGGTCTTGCCCAACCTATATGACTCTGAATTACTGCCCACAAGACCTCTAGGCTTAGGAAAATCCTTCAGGGCAACCTGAAGGGCAACCTGTCAGCCTGCTGTGCTGGATTTATTCCAGTGACAGCCGAATTGAAACTTTCCAGCCCAGGTTGGACCTTTGTGGGTTTTAGGTGGCTCAACTCTAGTCTCAGCTGAAGTACAGAAGAATCCTCAAGAGAGAGAGGAGGGCAGCAAAGGGGCAAGGGCCTTCCCTGAGCCTTGAGTATTTACTTCACATAGAAGTCCACGAGTTGTGCTTATTGTGGTACTTGGAACAGTGGGTGAATTGTCCCAAATAAACTTTGAGATGTGCCTGGCAGGGGAAGATACAAGACTGATTAGAGAGAGAGAGAGAGAGAGAGAGAGAGAGAGAGAGGTGACTTGCTTGGAGAGCAGAACAATGCAACTAGAAAACAGGAAATATTAATAGGAAACTCTACCTGTACAAGAACAAACAAATATTTGTAGAGGAGAATCTGCAAGTGGCACCACTTTCCTCCCACGCTATGTGCTGTTGCCAAAGTGACAGGCTCCCTCTGAATAAGTCACATTTAATGTATGCATAGTGAATGTCAGTGTCTGAATAATCCTCACAAATCTTGGAAATGAGAATAATTTCAGAATCCTGGATTTTAGCTATCTCTCTGGACATGATGTTATCCAGAAGCTGCAAGTTCATTCAAGTGGAGCTTCTGAGAGTCTCCTGGGAATGTAGCAATAGCCATTTCTTGTCTTAGCTGAGGAGCTCCAGGGTCTGCAACAGCTTCAGGGGGGGAAACTCTCTCAGACATTTGTCATACAGACAACATGGAGGCTGTCTTTCTTTTGAGTGATAGTTTGGAATGAAGGGAGAGGCATCTTGATGTTTTTTAAAGATAACACAGTCCTCAGGATGACCATTTAGATATAAGGGTTGTAGTTATTAGGAGTTCAATGAAATACTACCCTGGGACCAATGAAAGAAGGCATGGAAATTTCTTATTTATTGCTGTACATAAGCTTTACTGGAGAATGCTCTGAACAGAATCGCTGAGTGGGATTTAGTTGTGAACTCTGAAAATATTTTATATTTAAAACAGACCTGATGGGATGCAGACCTGAGAGACAGGAGGAGAATTCAGCAAATCTCTGCCTTGTCTGTCACCTTTGTAGCTTTAAGTTTATTCTCCTACAGCTTCAAGTGGAGGCTTAATAGCTGTAAAATTATGGAAGGATTGTTTTGTTGTTCATGTATTTTATGAAGTCAGTAAACAAATGTTAAGCAGAAGTGATTATACCTGAAATGGCACCAAGGAATCTCTTCTCCAGCCTCTGATTCATTCCTATGTCAGGATTTACAACTAACTCAATTAAATGCACACTTTCCTCATAATTGCCCATGTGCTAGCAGAAAGGAGTCAGTTGTCAGAGGCTTTGTTCATTTCTGGGTTGGCTGCCTGAGAACATAAGGATTTGGGGAGAAACTGTGGAATTACCCATAAATTTTCTTAATTGAATTGAGCATAAGCTTTCAGGCTTAAGATGTGAGCAAGTAAAACTTTCCAGTTTCCAGGCAGAGCTGTCTCCTTGCAGTTATTTACACAGTGCTGCTTTGACTTGCTGTTAAAAAATTACACTGAGGCAGAGATTAGGAATTCAAAGAGCAGTTTTGTAAGCAAAAATGCCTCGGTTTCATTCAGTAAGAGGAGATGGGAAGGAGGGAGAAGGGGGGGGAGTGAACAGGGGAAAGAAAAAGGACTATTACTTCAGGCACGTTTGCATACCTCAGTCAGTGAGACCTTGATCCTGCAGAGCCTTAAGAATATGCTTTTTGTTGCACCACTTCAGTGAGACAACTTGGAGCATGTAACATTTGTGGCCCTAGGTGTCAGGTCAGCCTCCTCCATCTCCCCCTCCTCATTGTCACCCATCCTCTGTGGTTCTGGTTCCTAAGTTTTTGAGAAATAGTATTAAGGGATCTCATCCCTAATTAAAAGTAGCTTACAAGCTCCTTTCTTCGGGGTTTGAATGTGTCTCATGGAGGACACATCCATCCTTTTAGCGTTTGTTTTAAAGCAGTGCATTTTGATGTGGAAGAGATGCCTGCTTCACTTGCATGCACACATGTTCATAAGTATTATTTTAGCTCATCACAGAAAAGTTAACTTACATTATGGGCTTAGAATGTCGGCATTTTACAGGAAAATTTGGCAATTTTTCTGTGCCAGGTGGCATGCAATACTTAGAAGCAATATTGTGCCTTCTATGAAATATAACCTAAATAAGTACCTGCAGCTTATAATATTATTCCTGCAGGATTTGAACATCTTTCTTACAGCATCTTAGGTCATTTATGTCTTGTCATCATTAAATGTTTGTGTGATATTTCACTTAAAATACTACAGAGTTTCTTTCATTGTGTTTCAGATCAGTGTGCACAAAATGTAGTCAAAGTAGCCAAATGAGTGGTGCATCTTCCATACCCTGCAAAGTTACTGCTGTATTGCTGGAAGTTTTGTGTCTTTCCCTGTAGTCTACACTGAGAGATTTGTTCCTCATGTACAAACTTTCAGCAACCTGACAAGGTGAGATAACAGAGAGGATACAGTGCGTGTTGTTTGATGCTTGGTAGGAGTCTCTGAATTCAGGGCGCCAGGGAACCCACGGCTGCTCAGCAGCATGGAATAGAGGCAAGAGGTTACACTGGCCCTCTGTGTGTGCTTTGGGACTTGTCGGTGGAGAGGGAGCACCACAAGGTGACAGACTCCTGCTTTCTGCCAGGTAAGAAGAGATTGGATGCACAGCCTTCTTCATTTACGCCGTGTGCCCGCAACAGCTCCCCTCCCCTGAGAGAACTGAAAACTTGTGAGAGTCTTAAGCAGTTACTCTGAAAACCTTCAGTAGCGTAAGGGAGAGCAAGAAACACTGCTTTTTCTTAGGGAGGTTTGCATGGCAAGAGCAGGGGAAGGCAGTGCACTGGCTCTGCTGCTTGCCGCAGATTTACGGGTCTCTGGGCTGACAGCGCTGCTGCAGGTTTTTAGGAACACCAGCCCGAAGTGCACCCGCACCATGGAAGTCTGCGTTCCTCCCCCTCCTGCCCAAGGCTTTTGATTTTTTGGGGGGAGGTAGTGGTTGTTTTTCTGCGCCTGCTGACGTCAACAAAATTGCCAGATGGCATTTCAATGCTTTGCAAAGAGACAGGAGCCTTTTATTACCGGAGTCACGTGGATTCCATTCATTTGCATTCCCAGAAGTGGTCTAAAGCTTTTGCTCACTGTATAGGCAAAGAGTGCTCTGCACCTTCCAGCAATCCACAGGGCCTTCTGTGGGATATTGTTACCTTAAGTGAATCCTATAAGAGGCATGCAGAGATGAAGGTTTTACTTCACATTCATTTGGCTAATGTTGAAATATTGAAAGTCTCTAGACGGTTGTGCTCTGCAGAGGTTTTGTGGGTTTCTTTTTAAAATGACAAAGGAATACTTTTGTGAATTTAGGGTAATAAACAGACTAACAGGTTAGCTCTGAGAGGGTTACTTACAGTCTCTCAGATGCAGGTTACTCAGTAAACTGTGGAACAAACGTACAAGTCCAACACTGTGAAAAATATTGGCAGAGAAGAAGAGCTATCAGGGATTAGATTTTGAAGCTTTCAAGCTCTATCACTAGAGCTGGACTGTGACATGATCAATGAAATGGAACAGAGTCCCTTTATACCCTGAACAGATGACTGGGAACTCAGTACCAGATGCACAAGATTAAACCAATTTACTTTGCTGTGCTTGAGCCATCTCCAGAGCAGCTGGGCAGGGGACATGGCAATGCTTGAAGGCCAGAACAATCTCTCACTGACATGGTAACTTCAATACTACCCCTTGTCTGGCAGCTAACCCAGAAGAGGGAGAGTTTGTGATTAGATTTTTAGTAGACTGAGACCTTGGAGAAGTGAACCTGGAGGAACCTGCAAGGCTCACAAAGGAACACATAAGTGCTGGAGAAAGAAAAGCCAGACTTAATTTTGGGGAGCATGAAGACTTTTGCTTCTTGCAGATTATGAAGCTGGTCCTTAGGGTAGTTTCTCTGGTTAAAGGGAGAAGTGTATTTCTGTCTGAGAATGAAAGGTGGGAGTACTTTTCATTTTTCCTTGAAGCAAATGCAAAGTACCTTGGCTGGAGCACTCGATGGTGATGCAGAAAGGAGGCTGAGTAGTCTGGTTTTGACACCTACATCACAATTTGGAACTAAAATTCCTCTAAACCTATCTGAAATTACCATAGGCTCCAGAATATGGGAATCTGAGCTCACAAACCAAGTTTTAATTACTCTTTGATTTTCCACCAATTTCAGCTTTCAGATGTGCCCCTGTGGTGTCTTCTTGCTCAGTGTACACTGCAGTGACAAAGATGTGTGTAAGTTACCAAGGGCCATCTGTCTGAAAAAAAGAATATGAGGCAACATAACCCTGTGATCATTCCAAGTGTGAATATTTTATGGCTTAACAAAATGCTACTGAAAGGCACTTTGAAGCAAACAGCATCACATACTCCCCTTTCCTGCTTGATAAGCCATGTGCTAATATTGCTTACCCTTGTCTTACCAATCTCCCAGCTGTATGACATGCACTAAGTTCTGGTGATTTAACATCGGTGTATGTTAAGCATTGCTGCAATTCGCATGGTGTTAAGTGGTTACAGAAGAACACACAAATAAATATAATGAATTACTGGACTCTTTAAATTTGGTACCACTGTATTCATGACTAGGAAGCAGAGAAAACTGAGCTGGCTCAGAGTAGACTGGTTGATGTTGCGGAGTACGAAGAGTAATAACCAACTTGACCCTGCTTTCATAACTCCATTCTTCAGCTGGGGGAAGACAGGGTACAGTTTCTTTAGGGCTGGCATCTCAGGGAAGCTTATTGCTCACGCTGTGCTCCGATACCTAATTTAATTTCACGGGGGAGCAGCGATTGGCGTTCACATCGTGATTCACAGATCGTGGAGCAGGAAGCAGCCTGTCAACTTCTAGGGAGCTGAAAGGGGGGGAGAGTTGCTTAGAGGAAAACAAAAATCTGTTTTGTGAGGGAATTCGGCTCGCGAGCACAGCAGGCAAACTTCAGTTCTGCTGTGACTCCTGCTGAAGTCAGGGGAGTCACTCTGCTGATTAATTTGCCCCTCGGTTTATCAATTTGTAAGGTCTTGAGTTCAGACAAGTCTTCTGGTGAATTAAACACAAAACAAAACAAAAAGAAATAACACTCACTCTCATCTAGGATCAGAGGTTTTTGAGACTTCAGTATGAATGTGCCCACTCTGTACTTCCAGCCCAAATTAACTGTATTCTGGATTTACTTCCACAGCCTCTGTAGTTTATACCCAATTGCAAATGTGCAAATGTGAATACTTTGCATCTTTTGCAAATCATGTCAACAAACTGAAGGAAAGCATGCTTACACTAACATGTATGTGTATGCTGATGTCTCATTATTAGCATTTTTTAATATACTTCCATTTTCTCTCTTCTATTATTATGTTATGTGGATACTCTCAAGAGATTTTTTTTTTTAGAGAAGTACAATAATCTTAAACCAAATTTAGAGAATATTTTCATACTACACACTGCACAATTATAGTGGAGTTTAGTGTCTTCAACAGCTCTGCTAGCAGACAGAAATAAAACGTGGAGAAGAGAGGCATGTATATGTTATCCTTACATGTCTGACTTACTTCTCTGCAAGAAATTCTGCTTTCTTAATACAGTTGTCAGGCATTTCATGTATTGCTGGGGAGTTTTGTGTTCCTAGAGAAACGTCTGTAGTCCTTCTGCTGTGGAGTATTTTAGTATAAGGGTCAGTTCAAAATGTTATGAGATTCCCTCCACCTCCCCCAGATACAGTAATTTCTTTATTGTTTGTACAAGATTTTCAAGATCATTGGAAAGAATGTGAACAGTGAGAGACTACTGGCCTAATATATAAAAAACATGGATTGAGATCTTTTTCCTCCCAAATCAATGATAGCATTTCACGTGCACAGCAGAGTTACAGCCTTAATTTGAAGGAAGAATAGTGCCATCTGGTGATTCCTGGGAAAGGCTTTTCTGCACCTAAAGCTGCAGGATCACAGTGCCCTGTGTGAAAAGTTCTGCCCAGTTGTGCCATGGGTGTTGCATTATACCCTTTCCTGAAGCACTGACTCAACTTAAGCTGTTACCTAGCATGAGGTATCCTAGGTAGTGTGCTCATTTAGGGAAGTATTTGTGTTCTAGCCTTGGATATGTATTGGAACCAGGTCTTCTGTAGTTTTCTCGCTGTCATCCCCACCACGAAGTTCTCGTCCCCTTTTCCTGCTGTGATTTTCACTTCTGCAGCTGGATGTCCTCATAGATGTGCTGCATAACCCTGTCTCCTGCCCTCTCCCCTTTTTCTGTGCCGTTGACCCCATGAGACACTAGTGGACCATCCAGGAGGCAGTAACCCTTAGATGAGTGACATTTTGGGCTTCCTTGCTCCATCCTCCTGGGAACTCCCGCTCTGCATTGCTTGGCTTATAAGTGAGGCTGTGGCTCAGTTCCAGCAGAAGACCTGCTCTCTGATCTCCTTTCTCGTTATGTTCTCATCAGTAATGAAGGGCTGGCGTCCAGATCATCACCAGTGCTGCTGCTGCCCGAGGGGAAACAGAGTTCAGCCTGCTGCTCTGGAGCCGTGTGGGGTTTTCCACGGCTGTCAGCTTGGTGCAGAAAGAAAAGGCTGTGTTATGTTAAAGGTGGATTCATAAATTGTTTGTACAGAGCCAAATGAACGTCATTTTACGAGCAAAAATAGTTACTGTGTGTGGTTAGTAGTCTGCCAATGGACAGGTTTTATTTAAAATAATTTATTCTGTGCACTTGGTGAAACGTCCTTTAATTGGTTCACTTTTAGGCTGGTCACGTAAGCAAGCCCTTAAAGTAGAGTAGAAACCCCTAAATTTTACCTCAAATCAGAACATGGTTTTATCTTTTTTTGACTGGTTACTAAGTACACCCAAATCCACCCAAACCAGGCTTCAGAGTTAAATATGAAATCTTACTTGTAACTTGTCTTGTCTGCTTGTTTTTAGTTGGCATGGGCTCATATGGTTGTCTTTATACACAAAAGATATACTAGTCTTTAGAGACAGCTTTTAACTTTCATTTTCTTCTCTGTTTAAAAAAAAAGTCCAACTAAAAGTTAATTCCTTTCTTCCCAGTTATTTCCCCTCCCTCCATTTAAACTGAGCCATTAACATGTGTAAGTGTGAGGTATGTTACTATGACTCTGTATAGAATTGGATCATTATACAGTTAGTTATGGCTTAAAGGCATATTTGTATCACGTCAGAAAAACGCCATCCTAATTGAAGGCATCTTTCCTAAAAAGCAGAACAAAGTGGGACCTCATCACGTTGCCATCTTGTGCCACCTTGATTTTATCAACAGGAAATCAAACACATTTCTTTGATCTGTCGGTGAAGAATAAAGGGGCAGATGGGTAAAAGTGTTGTGCATATTTAATTTGGTTGAGTATTCCATTTTGCTGTAACATCATACAGAGTGCTTCAGCTTTACCTTCCATGGCAATTGTAGCTTGCATTAAAAGAGGAAATGGATACAAATAATTTTTTACTTAGATTAAGGGCAGGCTTCACGTTCCTGGCAAAGTACCAATATGTTGAGCGAGCATTACTGATATGCATTTTCTGGTCTGTGTTAGCATCTTGCCAGGAATGACAGTAATTAAAAGAAGAAATCATTTAAGTGAAGTGATTCTTCTTTCTAGAGAAGGTTGTTTCCTAATGTTATTGCCAAAAAATCTCACCAAATGCATTAGGAGCAGATGAAGGAGAATTGATCGGCAATTAATGTGTTTATTTTACCTTAATAGGATAAATAGGATATCTGGGGCCACTTGTAACACTCAGATTGAAGCAGTTAGAGAGATAATACAGAATTAGGAAGACTGAATCCATATGCTTCATCAGCTGATCTGTCAGAGCACCGTATGGCAAACAATTTTGCTTGTGGTCTGTTTCAACTTATTAACAAATATGTTTGCATAAAGCTTTGCGATGAGAGATGTTCACCGAGGTCAGTGGTATGAAGTAAAGTGTTTTCTTGTGATGAAACTGGTCTTTTTTCATTGTTGTTCTGAGTTTAACCTCTCAAAGTAAGACTGACTATGGAGGGAGACCTTTAACTTCCATACCCTGCATTTGGTCACTAGTGTTAACAAACCTGAATATTGAAGTAATCTCCAGGGTCTAATCAATTATGGATCCCATTTAATTCAACAATGAGCCTCTGAGCACAAGAGACACACTAAGCCTCTGCAGAAGTCTAATACAGCAAAAAATGCAAATGGGACACCAGTCTGTTCTGCACAACAAGAAGCCATAAGCTTTTTGGAAAAAAAAATGAAGAATTTTGTTTCATCATTTTCAAAGCAAAAATTTAAGTTTTTGCAAAGTTGACGTGAATTCTTGTTCCTATCTTTTGATAAAACTGCTTTAAAATTGCTGGAGCAAAGCCAAAACAAGCCCTTTCCTTTGCCAGAAATTCCAACCCCAATAATTTTTCTGTCAGGGTACAAAATGGTTTTTGTGTTTCTCTAAAGTTGTCAATACAGTGAGAATCCTTGAGCTGCCTAGTTTGAACCGCTGTTTCTTGTTTGTGAGGACACCACTGTTCTCTGTGTAAGAGAGCTCTGTGGCAGAATCATGTGATCAGAACTGAAGTGTCATCAGCAAATAGTTCAATACTAATTATTAGGATTATTCCTGGGCTAAAATATCAAGGCTTTGTACCTATGCATCTTTCAAAGTGGCTGATTTTCAGTGGTAAAAGAGAGATTTGTATGTCGAGGCTTCTTTTTTATACTTCCTTTAAGAAATCATAGAAGACTTTTAACCTCTCAGCCAGGACCTGTGAACAGGACCCTAATAGGACTTTGGGCATTTGACTTTAAAGGTTCAGAGAGTCAGTACTGCTGCTGTGTCAGGCGGTTTGTGTGCTGAGAATGAAGTGCAAATTTAGGTGGACTGCATTTACTTTTTCTCTTTTGATGTAATTTCAGTGTTTCTCTTTGATGTAGTTTCCATGTTTCTCTTGTGGCAGTTCACCAGCAGTCCTAGTGATAGAGTTTCAGTGGGTCATCTTGTCCTTTCAGATTCAATCCACCTACTCCACTCAGTAGTTGCAAGTGCTTCTATTGCACTGACTGGTGCATCAACACTGATTTCTTACTGGATTAGATGCGGATGAACCACTAAAGTTCAGCCTCACAAGGGGATTTAACATTTTTAAAAAAAGAAACAGTTGATTTTTTTTTTGTTAATATCCACATCCAAGCAGAAAACATAACTCACTGCAGAGAGTTATCACTGTCTAGTTGGGTTGCCAGCATAAGCACCAGTGCTTCATGATCTGTGTCTGTTTTTTGGTCTCTATGGTTCTGTTGCCTTTTGTAAATGAGAAGCCGGTGCTGTTAAATTTAGATGTGAGTTTGAATCCAGGCTTTCCAAAAACACAGAAGTGTTTGGCCCTTCTAAAAAAGTGCAAACCCTGAGCCAGACAGTCAAAGTTCAGTATGGTGAGATATTAATGATGCAGAAGCACAGATTGAATCAATCTCTAATTAGAATTGAGAAGCAACCAAGATGTCATAATTGGGAATATTATATGCATTTTATTTTTTTTTTCCTAAAATGCAAGTAAAGAACTGCTCACAACCTAAAAGACAGGAGTTGAAAGTAAGACTTTTCTTAGGTTAAAACTCCACAAGACAAATCAGTCACCAACTTCATGGAGGAAATCAGAGATTGCTGAGATGACTTAGAAAACCCTAGAGCCTTTAGCATCCAGTTTGTAGATTATAGGCCATAACAGAGTGGCTGAAAATGGCCATCTGATGCAGGCACTGACCTGTTGTTGTGATCAGCTGTGTACCTTATATCTCAGCAGGCAAATGTGGTTTTTTTCCTCATTCGTGACAGCGAAGGCAGAATAAGCCCATGGTATAAACTAACCTAGTGTGTCTTTAAGTTGGTCCTTGCAGGTCAAGGATGAAGTAGGTTGAAAGCAGTCCTCAGGGCTTGCCAGTCTGTCAGTTTATATCTGTGCTAAGTGAAAAAAATCATTTTAATATCATAGAAGACATGTAGGGGATAGTGTTTTATTTTTCTTGTATATGAATTACTGTTTCTCTCCGTTCTGATTTTCATTGAAATGCCTGCCTACAAATAATCTAGGAAAGGTGGGGGATTTTCACATCTAGTGCATGCTTAGTGTGCCTTTTGCAGGTCCTGGCTTTAGATGTTGAAGTAACTTGTTCTTTAGAGAAATTACAGCTCTGCAGCAGCTATGATGAAGGATTTGGGGGCTGCAAGTCCCTAAGGCTACAGTTACTTTTCTTAAATGAGTCATAATAGAAGAATCCAAAGCCAAGTGTTAAAGAAAAAATGATTAATTCTTTTCACAGAGGAGTTCATTAGTGACATAAAGTCACGAGAAAGAGGAGGAGACATCTGTAACACTAGATGGCTATTAACTGGTATTAGTGTGAGTGCATAAAATCAGAAGAACTAGAATAATGCAAACCACAAGGTCTGATGGAGAAGAAAAAAAATGTTAAATTTTGGCCAATTTGGTTGAAGTGAGGCTATTTCTTGACTTTGGTGTGCACAAGATTTATCCTTTTCAAGAGGTGTAGAATATCTCTGCCTGCCTTTGGCTTCAGTGAAAGCAAGTTCTTAAAAATGGACCACTAAATATCATTAGTGTTCTTGGTTGCCTGGAGAATTTCATGAGGTCTTTGTGCTCTGCTGCTACAGCATATGCAACACATGGCCCAAGATATACCTCTGGCTCCTGCTGTCATTTCCAAATCCCTGCCATAATTTCAGTAAGAACAGACTGAATGTTAAAGACACTTTATCTACAACTTCACTGATGATTATTTCCTAGTTTCCAATTTTCTATTTATTCTGGTTTTCAACACTCAAAACCATCTTAAAACCTCCCTGAGTTTGCTCTTTTCAGTTTATTCTCCTGATGGCAACTCCTTTTTAGAAATTGAAAATACGTTTGATGCCCTCTGTAGAAATTCTTCCCTCCCTGCCTGCAATCTTTTGTCTTAATTTAGCAGCTGAATTTATTTGTATTATGTTTTTAATGATATTTAGTAATGCTCTTCTTAATACTGTTAAAGAGTTAGTGAAGGACTGAGGTGGATGTGAAATCTTTAGCTGGGGTTATTTTCACGCCTATTTCTGCAGCTTGCTGCTAATTGTGATGTCACTTCTCAAGTTGCTTCCCAAAAGAGTCTGAAATACTTTGAAAGGGAGAAAATACGGCATTATAGGGCTCTTTTGGCTTTGTTCTGGTGTAACTGAGACTGTCGAGTTGAAAATGTGGGAGGATTAGTTAGTACGCAGGAGGCAGAATGGTGATTATTGCTTTCAGTGGATCTTTTTTTAACTCATGCTGTGTATTTGGCTGCTCTGTTTTAGTTCACCGTAGAATTAAAATAGCTTCTCGTGCTAAGCAGGGATATTGGAGCTGTAAACTCAAATGGGTAAGATCACCAGGTATTAATAGATGGCATATCCTCCGCTGTGTGTGCACCCAGTGCCCCGCTCCTGCTGGGTCCCAGCTGGTGTTACTGCAGCTCAAGTTGAGGCTGAAGACAGTTGTCACTGTTTGCTTCACATGAACACAAACTATCAGCTTCAAGCCACCAATTTGTGACCATCTGATGTACAAATTGAAGAACAATAGTGTAAGACAATTGAGGACAGTCTCTGAAGTACAGAATTGTTTTCCTCACTCTGTGTTATTCAAAGCAGATTTGAGCCCCGCGTAGAATTTAATTTTTCCCATCTGCTGTGTTTTAATGAAAAGCAATAATTTTTAAAGTTCCTAGTTTGGTTGGAGTGGTGTCTACTTTTTAAATAATAAACCCTGACTGTTTGTGACTGGCTGTGATCCGCTCTACGTCGTCAAGTAGTTCTCCGGGCTGGGGTAATCGTGATAGTTTAATGTTTTTAGGCAGCCAAATAGCATGGAAAGTCCCTTGGAATTGGGTGACTGAGTCCCCAAGGCTCTGCTGAGAACATCAAACATAGTGTCAGAGTTTCCACAAGGTTTGCAAGCTGTGACCAGCGGCTCTTAGCCAGGAAGTTCAGCCTATGCTGTTGCCTCCTTCCAGGAGCTGCTTTCCCTGGATCCTTCTTGTGGCATGCCTTATGCAGAAGGTCATCACATCTCCCTGAGTGTCTTCACTTGTGCTGGGATTTCCCCAGGAGCCCAAGGCAGAGCATGTGTACAGCTGGTTACAGAATGCCCCTTGCTCCCCATGGCCCACACTCTGGGGACAATCCTTTGCCCTCTTCTCCTAAACTTTCTAGAGTTTTCCAACAGTGCTCTACTGTGGCAGGAGGAAATGTGGAAAATTAAGTACTACTTTATGTCAGTACCAGTGGAGTTAGTTAATTTGAGGTCCTTTCTGTCAGATATAAATGACAGGGAATTAAGTTGCATTGGGTTGTGACCAGAATTTGCATCCACTTGGGTGCAGACTTTCCTAGTCTGTAGGCCTTGAATCTTACCAAATCTAATCCTCCCGCTCCTTCAGATTATTTCTGCATCTGTCTTTTTACTGCTGCTTGGCTACCAGTGTCCACAAAGATATTTTCTTTTGGTGCATGTAACAAATCTGGAAAAACTTGCTAGGTGACCTGAAAGTAACAACTGATAGTCTGCCTTGAAAGTTACAGATGGCACTAAAACTTCATAGAACTCGAATGTGTTCTCTGTTTCTCTTTCTCTCTCTCAACAGGCCAGTTTGTCTATTGAGTATGATGTGCAAAAAAATTTTCCACATTTTTTTTTAATTTAATGTAGATGTCTTTGCTAAAGCAGTGAGACAGACTTCTCTCTGAGCTGCTGTGGTCCACCCAGAGAGGTGCTCACCTGAGCCTGGTGGTATCAGTGCAAGCAGTTACCTTGACATCATCACTCAGCAAGAGCGAAGAATAACCATGGTGTAACTCTGAGTTGCAGACTGACAGTGCAGTTTGGATAAATGTGGTCTTTTTGGAACGTTGAGCACAGTACTCGAGGACCCACATGCAGAGGTGTGCACACTTAGGGCAGGCAGCATCCTCAGGCAGCTTGGTGGCTGGTTTCTGACAACCCATGGAGGTCATGCAAGGCTAGCTTTGGTTCTGTTTTTCCCAGAGACTGTATAACCAAATCTGGACATATCAGGACAGGGAAAGCAAAAGGCCTTGCTGTACCTTCAGTGCCTGCTGCAGATTAAATGGTATCAGTTTACTAAGAACTTTTAGCATGGATAAAAACTTCCAACAGTCTTCTTGTAAATGTCTGAACAATTTTTCTCAAACGCTGAAATAATTCACCCCAGACAAATACCTGGCAGTATATGTTTCAGTCTGAGCTCTTTGGCTGACAAAGCTGTCACGAACTGAAAGGCCCTGTAATGGAAGAAAGTTAGTCAGCTGTAACTGTGAACTTTCTAAATAGTGTCACCCAAAGTAGAGGTGCAGGATGTGGGGATGGCGACTGCCGCCCCAGACAAAGTGTGCTATAGACAGTGATACATTCCATGGGTTTTATAAGAAAGGAAAAAAAGTATTTCCTTCTCAAACCAGTGTCTCTTTCTTAAAGAATGCTGTTATTTTCATTCTGGTTTTCCAAAGAAGGTAATCTTACATGATCATGCTCCTCTCTGACGGTTTCAAGCAAATGTGGCAGATGGGAAGAAGTTTCAGAGATTATTACCTTCCTAGAAGTTTTATGCCAGCCTATGGTGGGATACCAGAGGAGGGTCCAAATCAGTGGCCCTGCTTGGTATTAGTTGACTGGCAGTTTAACATAGTGTGAGCTTAGAGAGAGCCCTGTATAAGGCTGCTCCACAACATGCACGTGTAGCCTCAGGCAGGGCTGCCTCCTGCTGATTGTGTGGCCTCAGGGCTGTTGCTGAGGAAGGGGGTCTTTGCAATACAGTGACTGCTGAGAGGACAAAAAGGTGTAAGTCCTTAGTGAGACCCATCTCATTAGATCCTGTGTTTGCAGAACTGCTTTTAAAAATTTCCTCTGGCTGCTCCATGATCCTTGGACTCTGGCATCTTGTGCTCAGGCTACGGCCACACTGCATGTGGCAGTCGTGGCATTTTCTGCTCTGCAAATCAGAGTTCAGTGTAATTCTTATCAGGAAAGTCTGCTCTTATTATAGTGGTACCATTCCAAACTTCTTATAGCCAGGGTTGAAACCAAAATTGTTATGGCTCGCACAAGATCCAGTCTTCCCTCACTATGGGATCATCTTTTGTGCTTCAGTGTCTGGTTTACAGTTATCTGGCTCTAGGTGCTTTAAAGATTCAACAGCAAAGCCAGTGATCACACTGATGCTTGGGAAAGGTTTTTCTTTGATCAATGTGATGAGACAACAGGAAGATGCTATTTTCAGTCCTAGCAAAGAGTGTGCCTTGCAGAGCCTGTGGCTGGTTCACCTCCAGAGAGCAGTAGGAATGCTGTGCCTCAATAAGCCAGAGGAAAGATTCTCATAAACGTCTCGTTTGCTCACCGGAGAAGAGAAAACCTGAAATCTTGTGTTAGTACAAAATAAGAGAGAAATAAAAATAAAAAGACTTCTGCAGCTTTTAATACAGAAAAGTGAAATGTCAAAGAATTGTATGCACGCTTCTCTTTCTCCTTAGTCATTCAGTGGAAGGTGGAGTAGTTAAGTCTGTGGCGCCTTTAAAATGATTCATTATTTCCATAGAAGCCAATTCATGTTTATCCTTCAAATTGCTCTGCGGACATTAAAATAATGGAGAATTATATTTGCTTTTAATTTTGTTTCCAGACATCTTGGCCTGAACATTTATGATGTGACTTGGAAACTACATCAAATGTTGATTTATAGTTGCTTGTAATTGTGTGAAGATTGAAGATACGTTGGATGCTGCTTATTTTAATTCTTTTTTCCTCCTCGCCTCCCCCATCCTTTTGCTTACAGAGTGTTCTTGAGTGTAATGTGGTGAAAGGCCAGCATCTCTGCCTACAGTGCTTTTCCTTGTACAAGCCACAGCAAATAAAGATTTTTTTTTTTTTCCCTAACATGAGGCTGAGTGAAATGAATTGTGGTTTGTGTTAGATAATTGGTTTGGTTTTGGGGTTTTTTTGTACTGAAGTTTTGACTGGTTTTGTGTTGCCATGATAATCATCCTTTTTGTAGGGTGGAAAGAACAGTATTTTTTAGTTAGGCTGGCTGAGTTCAGTCATATGAGAATCATATACAAAATATCAATGGGGAGGGGAAAGATTTTTATTTGCATTAAGGTATCTCTTAAGTGTATGGATGTCAAATCTGCTTCACAGGTGAGTCAACAGAAACAATTTGTAACCTAAATATATCTATCAGGTCTTATGGGTAAAGGAAATTGTTATTCCTGTTTTCCTAAATTCATTTCTCCTACACAGTTCTATCTGCTTTTCCCCCTAGCCAGTAAATAGCTATTCTTAGAGTGAGTTTTATGCATATTATAATATAACAAAAGAAAATTAATGGGATTTTGTGAAATGTAATAGAAAAACCCAACAAAGGTTATGCAAATTTTGAAAGTTTATTTTCCAGTCCTGTTACAGAATCCAAACCAAACTAATCAAACCCAAAAATTCTAAGTGTTCATTAAAATTTGCTAGAATATTGTTTTCATATGGCATTTAAGAGTATTCCTTGCAGATAAGTCTCCTGCCCTGACAAAAATTGTCTGTGTGATAGTGGGACATGCTGCTTATGGTTTTGTCCTGCAGATGCAGCAGTGTATGTGCTTCTTGGCACATCAGAGTTTTCTTGTAAATTCCCACCAATGCAAACTTGGATGATTGCACAGTTGGCACCGTGAACTGTCCATGTCTGTCCCCAGTCTCTGATGCATCCTACTGTGATCTGGCCATCTTACTTTTTATATGTGTTCTTTGGGAGAAAACCCTTTTTATTTCTTTCTGTACATGAAAAGAAGCCCCAAAACATGCTGCAAGCGCATTTGGACCCAGTTAGGAATTCCAGGTCGTACCACAGCCTAAACCACTGTTTTTCAGCATTATAAGGAATTAATTTTTCTCCTTATCTTAGTTAAAAGTGAGCATGCTTAGTTGATCTGGATTTGTTCCTGCCCTAGAGCATTTCAGTTTTAGTCACTGCATGACGTTGCTTAAATCAGGGATGGAGTGAAGTCACGAATTGAACAGTAAGCCAGTCTTCTCCAAAATTCATGGGAGAGAACTGGATTCACAATTATTGGCATAGATGAGTAAATGAATACTGACCAATGTGCAATTAAATTCACCTTAGCTTAGCTCTCTGTTGTTCTGTTTTATGCAGTGAGTAAAGTGGTTTGGAAAGAATCCAAATCAGTTCATGCAGAGGCTATGCACGAAAGAAGAAAACTACTTACAAAGTCTGAACATGGATTTTATACGCACTTTTACCCTGAAAAAGACACTGTGCATATATATGTGTGCAAATGTGTGCATGTACAATTACATCAGTCTAAAATTTTCACCAATTTACTGTCTTGCTTTCACATCATCCTATGTCTTTTAAAGTAAATTCCAGGTTTTCTTGCCCTTTAAGGAAAGGCATTTTTGTTTACTTTCTGAATAATGGTTTCCAAAGCATATGCAGTTCTCTACTGTTTTGTAGTATTGAATCTGAAAAATGAAATATTTTTAAATGTTTTCATGCATTCAATTTGTAACTTTTTTAGAAAATAATACTTTAAATACCTGTAATTTTATCTAGTCAGACTAGTCTGGCAGTGCTCTAAATTCACCCTGAGATAGATGAAATATTCAAACTGTTTGGAAAAAAAAAGGTGCTTTCCTGTATGCAAGTACTGTGCAGTTAAATTACAACTTATAAACCTTTCCAATTTAGGATGTGTGTAAATGTACTGAAATTGGTGGATTAGAGCAGTGTTTACCCTCTTGTGCTTTTTTCTTCAAGAGGGATTTAAGCTTGGTCTGTTGTTCTTTTACACATGCCCTCATTCTGAGGGTTCTAAGTATTATGAGCAGTTCAGACAATACTCTAAATATCATATACACAAATTTAAAGCAGCTCAGTACAATACAGTGATGTTTTTGAACTGTGTAAAATGTTTTCACAGTCTTGTGCAATGCAGCATGTCATGCTGCACGTGCTGATGTTTTGTGGTGACCCCGGCTGGGCTGTGCTGACATGGTTCACGTCTCATTTTCAGTCTTGGTGAGGGAAAATCAGTGTGGATCTCCTTACAGGCATGGTGCTGACCTCGCTGGGTGTACTCTGTGCAGGCAGGATGGATGGGTGGATGGCTGCATGGGTTTTACCATGCACTTGGTCCTGGCAGAACTCATCACAGCCTGGTGTTATGATTCAGACAAATCTGCTGGGTCCCAGAGTCAAGGCGGGACCACCGAGATACCTGACAAGGCATCCTCATGTGTTAGAGGCCATGTGGCAGAAAATTCACCATTGAGAAGAGAAGGACTGTCCCTCTCCCCACTTGGTGCTAATCATGGAGAACAATGCTGGCTGCTTTGCAAAATATTAGTACTGCTGTACAAAATCTGGGCCTCTGCTTATAGCCCGCTGAGTCAGACTTGTTTACTTCATTGAAGTATTAATCTCTGTCTCTGATTGGCAGTCAACAACTCCAGGCTCCAGGCTTAATAGAATTTCAAACCGTAGATTATGCAGTTTTGCTGAAAATATGAGGCTTCTATGGCGTTTTGAATGACATATTGTCCCTCACTCCCCTTTGGTCTGTTTTTCAAGGCTGAGGTTAAGATAGATAATTAATTCCTCTCATCCCAAGCCTTGTCTTTTAATTTAAGAATTTTCTTTAGCATCTGCCAGAATCTTCTGCATGCACTCCTGAGAGGTTAAGCAATGAAAGAGCCATTAAATTAAGTTCAGACATTAATTTTTTTCAGTAGGATGAAATAGCACTTCAATATATCAAGCAGCTTCTGGTTTATGTTATTTCATAGCGTGGCAAAGAAATATGGGAAGAAGCAGCTCTTTCTCTGGTTGCATGAGAGAATGGTGAGTGAGGAGGCCTGTCTTCTGGTTCTTCAGTTTACTTCTGTGTTAGCAAGAAGTAGGACACAAGGAGGGGATCCCGTGATAGCGAGAAGTAGGACACGAGGAGTGGATCAGTGGAGTGAAACATCAATTTGCCAAGGGGACCTGATGTCCACACTACACAAATGGGGAGGAGTTTAGCTGCACTCAGCTAATATTTCACTTTCCTCAGAAATACTTTTCTGTTGCCTGTAAAGCATTTTGTGAGAACAAAGCAGTGTCACGCTGTGTTACACTGTTCTTTGTGTTTTGAGGTCCATAAACACTGTCACTGGTGAGTCATTCCTGGATGGGGCTCTGATCACCCTCCTGCTAAGTCTGACCAATTCTCCATATTGTTTGTTTGCCATTCCAAAAAACTCATATGATCTTTTCACAGACATAACTTCACCATTTAGAAATCCATGTATTTTAGCTTTTTCTAAGAAACACATGAAAGTAAATTAGTACGAAATCTACTGGAATGATGTCTCTGGCAAATTGCACGTACACCTGCTGGTAAACCCCAAACAGTAGCAGCAGGCTTAAGCCTATGTGTCAGAAACACAGCAAAGGAAAAATGGTCACTCTTGGAGTGCCTTGAATTAGCAATTCCACGCAGAATTTATGGCAGGTTTTAGTACACCAGCTAGTGAGGCTGAAATGTCACTGCTGCATTGAAATTCCATATGCGTCCTGCCTTTCTAGTTGTTCTGCTTCTGTGTGCATCCAGTCTCACTGTTCTTTTAGTAGGTTTTTAAAGATCCTCAGTCTTTTGCAATTGTATCATATAGCTGTCAATTCACAGACTTGACAACTTTCCTGCTTTTGGCAATATACTGTTTCTTTTATTGCCAGTATATTGCCCTACTGGTTCTCAGGACAGCTGGTAGTCGAAGCTGCTGATTGTGGGGAAGTTCTGGAGAAACTCAAAGATGCATTTACAAATCAACCCTCTTGTGCATGCACTGGAAGCCTCGTGCTACAGCTGTGTTAAATTACCTGTGTGTGTGATGGATGGACTGCACATATGAAGACAGTTTGCCTGGGCCACGGTTGGTTTGTGTTGCATCATTTGCACATCAATTATATCCGTGGTTGGGGTCCGTATGATCTGCCGGTGATAGGAGCTGGTCCCTGATATTGGTTCTGCTTATACATCCGTTAATAATTCTTCCTAAATGATATATGTAAAGAAGGTATATATTTCAAACCCAAGAGAAAGTAAGGACCATCTGAATTGGTCATACAAGTCTGTAGAGTAGCTATTCTCATCACTTCCATCTGAATAAAATAAGGTTTGAAAAATCCACTCTTTACTCCATTTCATATTTGGTATAGCTGCCCAATATGCAATTTCTTGGAGAAGAATGTTGTTGCCACCATACCAGAATACTATAGTTTAGTTGCATGGTGATATTTTAAAGATCTCAGTATATGCCTGGGATTAATTTCCTTCAACCAAGCACGAGCATTGAACGTGAGTTGTTCTAGATGCCTCTGTAGTGAGCAGACAGACATCTGTCAAGAGAGACTCCTCCCATCCCATCCCAAGCTATGTCTCCAAAATTATTTGTGCAAATAGCCCCTGGCCATTGACTATGTCTCTGTAGGGAACCTGAACAATTCATTCGGATGGGTTGTCAGCTGCAGATGATGAAAGCCATGAAATCAGATATGATAGAGTTCCAAAGTCTTTGCAGACTGTGAGCATTATGCCTGATGATCAATCTATTCAGCATCATTCTCCTTATTTAAAGAATTATTTTATGTTATTATTTTTCCGCTCTGCGGGTAGCCACTTTAACAAAAGTTGTGAAGAGAGTTCACCACAGCTTTAGATAGTGCTCAGCAGGTTGTTCACTTCTGTTGTCTTACATGTGCTATTTTTCTCTTCTTTAGTCTTCTGGTACCAGTATCACAGTGGATATCGCTGTCATGGGAGAAGCACATGGGCTCATCACAGACCTTTTGGCCGATCCTTCACTGCCCCCCAACGTGTGCACATCGCTGAGAACAGTGAGCAACCTGCTTAACACGCAGTTAACCTTCCAGGCCATCCACAAGCCAAGGGTGAATCCTTTGGTGTCCTTCAGTGAGAACTACACCTGCTCCGACTCAGAGGAATGTCCGGAGAAAGGAGAGAAACTGGCCATTCCCAAGGTGAGTACTGGAGCCTGTGTATCATCTTGTTACTTGGCTCTCCCTAAAGGTACATCACTGGGATTTTTGCTTCTTTGCTTCAGACTAACATCCTGTGCACCAATGACAGACTACTGGAAAAGGACAGCTAGTCCATTGTTGGTTTCATAGTAACACAATTCCTGTGTATCCCTCAACTCACGGCCAGGTTTACTTTGGTTCAGGCATGTTTAGAAGGTGGTGTTCGACACAGAATAGATCACACAGATGGTGTGCATATTTTCTTGCAGCTGTTGGTTGGAGCTTGGGAGAAGAAATGACAAGGAGAAGAGCAAGCAGAAACCTTTTATCATTCAGACTCACAGGTCTGCCCCATCACTTCTTACACAGAAATTCTCCTCCCACTCAAAAGATTTGAGCCACTGCATGAGGGGTGACTATTGTAGACAACGAGCATTGGGGAAATAAGCAGTAATATGAGGGACCTTTTTGCTCACTTTAAAGGTTGGAATTTGAAATTCTGTATGAATTTCAGTCTCTTCCTCCTTCCCTTAGCCAGAAGTGTGAAACCTATAGTAGTCAATGAAAAACTCCCTATTGGTGACCTCCAGGTCTTTGGACCAAGTTTAAAATGTTGCATACCAAACAAACAAACAAAAAGATTATCACAGTCATTAGTATGACAACTACTGTGAGCTCATGAGAAGTGGTCTTGAGAAGAAAAAGAAGACTGAACAAAAAAAATCTATTACTGCTTTGACAGATGGCTTTATAAATGCTCAGGAATCTGACAAGAAATAACCAGTGTTAGCTACCCACGTTTAACAAGTGAACAGCTAGAGAGAACATATCAGCTTTGAAGTAGTTTGAGTTGTATGTTTGTTGCTAACTAGCTGTCCTGCAAGGCTTACATTTCACTTTTGAAACAAAACCAAAATGCTTTTGTATTGCAGTCTCCCTTCTAAAATTAAATATGGGCAGAATACGTTGCACAGGCAAATGCTTTTATGTTTTTACAGTTTAAATGGCACAGCCAGCGTTCATTCCGGCATTTCCCGGTATCCGAATTTCAACACTTGTGATTCTTGGTTTTATTACATTTTAGTGTGATGATAATTATCACCCTATTTGCCTATGTAGCAGCTGTATGTATGAAATGGAGGTTCACGGGTTTTTAACCACATTTTCCAATTTATTTTGGTGAACATGTCTATCATGGCTGCACTCTGGGCTCTGAGGGGAAAAGTTAAGTGGAAGAACACTGCCATCACATGAGCAAACACAGGGAGCAGATACCAGTTTGGTGTTGTGTAATACCTTATGAGGAGAAGACAAATGAATGATGAAGAAATGAGCTAATGCTACAGAGAACTAATTTGACTGGAGTTCACTGACCTAAATGTATTATGGTTCATAAAACTAATTATTTGCAGTCCTTTATTTACCTGTATAAATATAGATTTAGGGTCTTTACCTTAAGCATCTGTTACTATTTTGGGTAAGGAGATAGTATGTTAACATATTTATCTTCAGGCTTGAGCTTCAGAACCACAGTTCTCTTCCATCTCATATTTCTTAACCCTCTGGCAAAGTCCAAGATCTCCATTGCAGAGATATATTTATTTTAGTTCTTAATTATAAACATTTCATGAGAACTACAAGAGAAATATCTTACAAAATTATAGCATCTGTAACAGCAAATCTGGATTCAAAAAGACTCTTTATCGTTATCCCTTATTATCACTGTCTTCAAAAATTAACAAAAAATATGTGAGTCCTGTTAGTGGAGAAAAGGAAGAATCAGGTGAAAGAAAAATGCAGGGTGGTCAAGAAAAATCTGCTGTAAATAATGATACTTTTTCTATGCTTATCAAGAGACATCATATCCCAGAGAATGAGTTTTATTTCAGTGAGTGACCTTTGGATTGGGGAGATATAGCAGGAAAAAAGTTGGAGCTCCTGTCCCTTATTTTTCTTACAGCCTTTCTTGCCTTGAATCTCTGATTCTCAGAATTCATGACAGTTTAAATCATAGAATAGTTGAGGTTGGAAGTACACCTGGAGATTGTGTAGTCCAGTCCGGGGATCATCTAGTCCAGTCCCTCATGCACAAGGTTTTTCTAGGCTCAACCTAGATCAGGTTGCTCAGGAGGATGTCCAGTTGGTTTTTGAGTATCTCCATGAATTTAAACTTCACAGTCTCTTTGGGCAACCTCTTTCAATATTCAGTCATCCTCACAGTAAAAAATATTTTCCTACCTTCAAATGAAATTTCTCGTATTTCAATTTTTGCTCCATTGCCTCTTATCCTTTCGCTGAGCACCACTGGAAAGAGCCTGACTCCATCTTCTTTACACCCTCCCTTCAGGTATCTGTATACATTAGTCAGATCCACTCTGAGCTGCCCCTTCTTCCAACTGAGGAATTCTGGCTCTCTTAGGCTTTCCTTTTATACCAGATGCTCCAATCCACTTTTGTGGCCCTGCTAATTTGTTTAATTGCCTTTGGCCACATCAAATGTTAAACCTCTGTAGCTATGGGGCTGTGGGTGTAGACCTTTTTTAAAACTTGAAACAGGGAGGATGGTCCAGACCCTGCAAGCATTTAAAACATTGCCTGTGTTGATTTGAGTAGAAGGAAGGCAACCCAATACCTGGGAGAATCCAGATTTACAGTACCTCACGAGTTGTTGTCAGGCAGAATTAATCAAATGGAAGCAGTTTTTCTTCTGCACCTTTGAAGGGTTTGTAAGCTGATATAAACTCTCAGCAACTGATTTCTCCTCAGCGCTTACGGAGAAGTTTGCCCCCAGGACTGCTGAGACGAGTGTCCTCAACTTGGACCACAACAACATCAGCCACAGGATTACCTACCCTGGAGCCAGCTCCGGTGAGAAGGGATCGCAGTGCCAGCATCAAACCCCATGAATCGTCTTCATCCAGGTTACAAATTACCTCCTCTCTCTTCTATGTTTCTGTTTGGGCAGATTTCTTTGGTTCTGTGTGATGATGTCCCTCGTTCAAAAACGCTGGCTTTGAAGTGTGTTAAAACTACTGCTTCATGTTTCTTTAAGTTGGGTTGCCAAAGAAGCAGCATTCCCAACTTTAGTCAGATTGTGCCAAAATTATTCGTATTATTGGGAAGTAAAATAGATTTTAAAAAAATGTATTTATGCTAACAAAGTTCAGAAATGCAAAATAAGATTGGAAGACAGGCAAAATATCTGGTTGAATTCTTCTTGATATGCAGCAGTTTCCTGCGAGGGTATTGCCCAGCCAAGAAAAAATTTTAACGAGTGACCCAGCCATTTCTAAGAACACACCTAGTGATGTGATTCTGTCATTAAACCAGTTCATAAAGCACTTCTCCATCCTCCATTCTTCTCAGGGCCCGATCCCTGAGCCAGTATCATAAAATACGTGGTCTTCTCATGGAATGGAGAAAGAGAAGTTGTGTCTGCTCAGCTGCTTGCAGCCAGCAGATGACTTGTTTAGGGCATTTGCAGAGGTCTGAGGGCTTTCAGTCCTATGTACCTCACATTTTGGGATTTCCATGCTACCATAAAGCCTGAGTTGAGCAGCTTTTAACCCTCCACAGGGTCTGTGGCAGATAATCCAGTAGCAGACAGTGAAGGAAGAAGTTGAATGGATGTTAGCCTTGTGCAAAGAGCTCTTGTCTGTGACAAGGAAGGCTTGGCTCCCAGGCACTGTTAACTGTGATCATGTTGTGTAACTATTTCAAGAGGATTTCCTCCTTTCTGGTTCCATGAATATTCTTCTGCTCTAGTCAGAGAGGAGCAGAGCCTTCAAAAGTAGGGGGGGGGCAGTCAGTTGTGGTGCCACCCTGAGAGAATAAAGTTCAGGTCCCCTCCCCAACCTCTGCAAGGGTTATCATCTTGGAGATGGAGGAGAGAATGTGGAGACGTACTTTGCTCTGGGCAAAGAAAGATCAGAACCAAAGCACTAAACTGAAGAAGAGAATTTAGAGTCATGTTATCAGAAGACTCACATGCTTTTCTGAAATTCAAAATTTGGTACCGGTAGCGGAGAAAAACACGGGACTTGAGAGGGCCTGAGAACACCAATGTTGACTGTTAAATAGCTTGGGTGAACGCCGCCCCAGAGAGCTGCATTCTTCCAAGGTCAGCCTTTCCTCCAGATGCGTAAACCGTTCCCACAGAGGAGACTCTCACGCAGGGCATCGAGGGGCTCAAGGCAGCCTGCAAAGTGCACTGCAAGAAAAACACGTGGCTGGCCAAAATTCCCTTTGTGAGGAGTCCCAGCTATCTCAGTGAAAGCTAGAACCAAATGGAAACGCTCTTCACTCACCGACCTGTGGTTCCCAGGGTCTATTTGATTTATGCTGTTGATCCCAGTCTCACGTAGTATGTAAGCATCCCAAGATGGGAATCAGAGGGAGAAGGAGAGCAATTAAATATTATTGTTGGTCCTTTCCTGCAGTTGTTATATAACTCTGCACGATGAGCCAACTAAGCAGGCTATCAATTCTTCCTATGTTTAATGTCGCCAATTGTATAATTATAGCTCTGTCAAGTCTCCCAGCCTACTGTTTGTAGTACTTCTCTTACAGTGGGAGAAACAATGTGTATTCCAGAAAGGGAAAAAATGGATCCTATAAGTCTAGCTTTAAAAGTTTTGGCAGACCAAGAGAGATTTTCTTTCAAGGAGAAGAATTTTGAACTGAAGAGAAAAAAAGTCTTGATTATCTGCCACTTCCCCTGTACCAAACCAAATTCAAGCACTCCAGAGGTCACAGAAAAAGAAATATTTCATAGGTTGAAGGGGTAGGAGAGAGGCTGACACTGGGATTTCCCTGTGGCAGATGTCACAGTTACAGAATCTTCAACTTGTTCCTCACAGCCTGGAACATCATCTCTAGATTTCTATAGTCACAAATTTGCAAAAATCCCCCTTAAATCTCTGTTTGAGATTAGTGATCTTGTATTTTTCAAACCCTATGTCAATAACTGGTAAGACATGGTCCTCTTATGGCTCGTAATGCTACAGGAAAAATAATAGAACTTCCATGTTCTCTCCCTCAGTCACTTCTATATCCAGTGGTTCTCCCTTAGGAAGTCAAGGAATGTGGTTAAGGGATTTTTGGTTTGTTTTGTTGGGGTTTTTCTTGAACTTTACAGTGGGCCAGTGTGTGATATTCTTTGTGTTAACTAAAAAACAAAATAAAACCATAAAACAAAACAAACAAAGAAAATTTTTAAAAAACCATCTGGAATCTTTCTTTGTCTCATTTCATCACAGATTATAGGCATTTGGGCCAATGAAGACAACCAGCAATTATTTTTGTAGGTAGTACGTCTCTTACAAAACATTATGTTTGTAGAGGTGTAACACACTGTTATGTGGTTTTTTTCTTTCAGAGTGCTTATTTTTTCTTTCAAGTTTTTTTCAAGGTCAGCTGGAGCTAGACTACTTTAAAAGTCTGTCTTCTGGTTGCGTGTCACCTCATCACTTGCATGTGAGACTGTGAGGGGGAACGTGGAGCCTGAGATGCCTGGTGGATCTGTCCAGAGGGCTCACAGGCCTTGCTCTATAAGAGCCAGTGCTGCATCCCTGCAAGCAGCTGAAATTTGATGAGTGGCATTTGGGAAAAGAATCATAAATACAGTTTTCTCACTGTACAGAAGGATTTTGGTACAGAGTTCTAGCCTGGAGGCTGAAAGCGTTGGCCCATGCTGTTGTAGGGGACAAGCGTTTGTTCCACACCCGGAGACAAATGCCCCCTATTTTCCCTCAGTATGTTTCTCTTGGACCAGTGTCTTCAGGGTCTGTCAGTAGGATTTGTTTGGGGATGCAGCTGGCTAGAGTGTGAAGGGGCACACCAGGAGCCATGGCCATGCAGGGTGCTTCTGAACCTCCCCACTCTCCTGAGGAGCTCCTCCACTGCCCTAAAGGTTGGTGGGTATCTGCTGTGGCACCAGCAGCAGAGGAGGCTGGGCTTTTAGTTGTACTGAGAACTTGTGTCATTTCTGGCTCTTTTAAGGAGGTGTTAAAAGAGAATATAAATTTAACTTATTTCAAGTCAACTTTTGAGCCTCTGTGTACCCTCAGAACAATATAAAGAAGGCATCTGTATAAATAAAGTAAAGAGGCCTCAGCAGCAAAGGAAGCCCAGCTTTTGGAGTGTCTGCATTGTAAATATTTTTGCTGAACACAGTACTGAGCACCTCACAAACTGCAGTTCAGCCAGCCCATAGATGTTGTTTTCCTTATCAGATTTTGTGCTATCCCAGTATCACATATTTCTTGCTGCAGCTCCTAACTTCTTAAGATCTGCCATTGAGGCTTTTTCCCGTGTTGAATGGTGCTTGTTTGTGCTCTGTTTTTGCAGCCCTGACTCCTGGAACAGCTCAATTCTGATGACAATCACAAAGAGCAGGTCGTTCTCCACCTCCTATACCATGTCTTCTACCAACCACGTGAATGCCAAAAGGCAGAGCAGGCAAGGTGAGTGGGCATCCATGGCTCTGTCAGGCTCACTTAGCTGCTCCCCATGACTAGCAAGTGCAGCTGCTTTTGTTCTCTGTCCAATCTGCTTCTTTTCTTATTTTTCCATCAGTATATTATGGTTATTTCCTGCATTTAAGAAAAAACAACACAATGTCTTAAAATACTGTAGCTCATAGTGATACCATTGTAAATGTTTTGACTTTTTGATTTGTAGAGGTTAGTCATGACATGATGCAGCAAGTGTGGTACGAAACTGTGTTGTGATTTATATCCATGTAATTCCCTTGACTACAACAGGGCTGAGAACAGAGTGTTTTCTGTAACATTTATGACATTAACTGTCTGTGCATATTGTCTGACTGAGATTTCCTGAAGCACAACATTCATAATGCCATTTTCAGCTGTAAGCAGCAACTGACCCATCTTATGCAAACATATCCGAGACAAAGCCTTTGTAACTCTGTCTATCTCTGTATATTTATTTATGAGAAAGTACAGGTAGTTCTTATTGATATTTAGAGATGAGAAATATGGGGCTTTTCACTCTGCTTTTTGAGACTCTAAAAAAACCCCATTACTCCTGTTTTAACCAGGGAAAGAAATTGAGAAGGTGACTTTGGAATTCATAATTAAATGTTTGATATGACAGCCATGAAGCGTCCTTAATCCACAGTAATGTGGTTCTCCTCCCTGTACAAATGCAGGATAATATAATGTTTACTCATGCTTTAACTTGTAATTCAAAATTATCACAAGGCCTCCCTTTTTTATACCAGCCTGGGTTTTTTCCAAACATGGAATAATGTTGAGATAATGTTACTCAGAGATACTGGCCACCCAGCTATCAGGGGGAAATTGATACACACCTGAGGTCTGACATTGAAAAAGTAACAGAATCCCAGCTTAGAGATGGGTTTGAAGATACGGCTGCACAATTATTTCGCATATCTAGCACTGTCACATCTCATCTCCTTTTCAAACTGAAGAGAACTGTACAACATCTCCTCCTGTACGGCAGCTGCTTTGTGTTATCACAGGGAAGACTAAGTAACACAGTATTATCTTAAAAGGTAATAGGCACATAGGGAATTGAATAAAATTAAACCTGGAAAATAATGGAGATACAGTACCAAGAATCCAGGAGTTTGTTGTAAAACAAAACAAATATTACACTTAGACTTGTAATTTTCGGAGATTACCTAACGAATTAAAAGAGAAAGGGGTGGGGTGTATAATATTTTGTATTTGAAAACAACACTTACCAACCCCATCAGTCAGTTGTACATATAGTAAATTCTGCTTTCAGAAAATGTTAATAGTCATCTCTATTGCCCAAGTACGTGAGCTCCCACATGATGAAGGGGGATCTCCATTCCATCACAAGCAATTCCTAGGGGTATTGATGGAGAGGAATAAAAGTTTTGTGTCAGCATTTTGTGTAGAAGATTGATATTTCAATGTTTTAGGCTGTTTATAATCATGCAGTTTAGTTATGATTTGTTTTCATGTTCCAACTCAATAATTATTTCCATTTGCCATAGTTAATACTATTTAGACTTTTATATATTAGCTCCATTGGCAAGATACAATAATTATTAGTAGAGGTTGATCTAGCTAAATCTGTAAATCTGTTAATTTATAAAATGTGTCTTTAATTATGCATGAAAACAGCTGCTAGTTATATCTAAAATCAAGTGTTTTCATATGTCATTTCACATCACATTGAAGTCACTGTTTTATATCTTCAACACTGCACATATGAAGAAGTTCAGGAGTACCTAAGCAGATGGATGTACTTAAAAAATTCTCTTTGTATTTTTATTCTTCTCTTATCTTGACTGTTCAAAATTCCTTGCTGTAGCAAGACACATTTACTCTCACATTTGCCAATAATGGTTAAATGTTTGATTATTGAAAATAGGTTTGCATTTTTCTTGTAAATTTATTTATTTATTTGTGGTCACCTACCCTGGAAAATTACTCTTTAAACAAACAAACAAACAAACAAACAAAAAAACACAAAACACACGCAACAAAAAATATGTCAGGAGACAGGAGCCCAGACTGGCAGTAGAAAGGCAGCTGTGATTAGAAACATTATTGTGAGAACTGCTGTTTAAATTCCCAGGACTTGTTTTAACCATTGAAAGATGACCATATGTATTGTATCTTCCAAATCATATCCTCTAAGGGTTATGAATATTACCTGGTAACATGTAGCTCAAAAATAGATAATAATCCAACTCAATCTTCTGCACATCTAACAGACTGCCAAGTGTTTTTAAAGACATATTTTTTTTGGATGGAAAGCCGATATCTCAATGAATTCGTAAATGTGAAACAGAGGTTTTCTGTGTTTGAAAGCAATTTCCCTGTGTCGTGGCCATCTGATAACATTTTAATTGCTCTGAAGGCTGTAGTTTTCTGATCTCAAGACAAGCGTAATATCCTACTTTCAGTCACTGAATTAAGAGAGTAATACATGCCACATGTTTGCTGAAGAAATACCCTAATCAAAACTGAGGAGATGTTAGATATCACCAAATTACAGCTCCATAACTGTCAGAATTTTTTTTTTAACTCTTGGATTGTCAAAAATAAATCATATTTTAGCCTCATATCACAGAAAGTTGCTATCAGGAAAAAACACTGGAGCTATATACATGTATCCTGCAAGGTTAGTATTTCGTAAACTCAGAATAAGGCAACATGTCGCCTTATTCTAAGATAAATTTTGTGTCTGGAATACATTTAGATAGTGGGCACAATTCAAACATAAAACCAGTTCAAGTTCCTAAGGTCTTTCTATCATTTGACTTTGAAGATGGCTGTGGTAAATTAACTGGGGCTGAGTTCCTACAAACTTTAGAACAGGAGGTAACTCAATTTATGTGCATTTCCTTTCAAGATAGATTAAGTTTGCCCCTCTATGTTTTGATTGGAATTTTGTCTGAGACTAGACAAATGTAAAGTGGGTTCAAAAAGAAGGCAGCACTTTGTTTCAAGCTCTGGACCAGCTGATGCATTTCATCTTTGCAGTGGTGCTTAGACAGAATAAAGGTCAGAGAGAATAAAGGTCACTACATCTCAGTAGTGCTTACACGTGGATATTGGCAGTTCCTGATACTCTAGCTCAGGAGTAACAATACCACCTGGTACAGGTAATGGTTGCAAGTTCCCTTAGTGAGCAACAGATATTGAAAACTAAACTCAAACTGCACAAGGTCAAGGCCAAAATCTGTGAGGAATGCAGAAATGGCACCAGAAGTGCAGTATTTTATATGATGGATGACCACTAAAAATTGGTTTTTTGGTTTATTCCTTGTCTTCAAACATGTAAAAATCCAAATTTTCTGGGAATGTATGTAAGCTGTTCTTGTCCTGGCTTTACAGATGGAGACAGCAAAACAAAGGTGGATCTGGCATCTGCAGATGGGTCTGGGAACTTTGGAGTTTGGTGTCTCTGTCAGTAGAACATGTTGATACCAATAGTCACGCCACTAACACATGCTTTTCATTTCATGCCTGCCAGTTAGTGCATCCTGCTCTAGGGAAAATATGCTTTGTATTTTGAGCCAGATCTTCAGCAGGTAGAAGTGGCTGATACTAATGGAATTTCATCTCCCTCTGACAGCCCTGGGCTTGGCTCAGAGTGGAGTAGGGTATTCTCTTATTTTTCTGTTTGAAAGCTGTGCTGGTACTTGTGCATCTCAAGAGGAGTGTTTCTGCACAGTGAACTAATTGCAACCATTTGCCACTTCTTTTAATTGACAAGACTCTTCTTTTCTCTTGCCAGGTATCCCACCAAATATTTCACCTCTCACCTCCCCGTGCCATTCACCAATTCAGGGGACCCCTGCCACAAGTCCTACTGGAAAAACATCTTCTGTGTCATTTCCAGACTCTACAGATACTGACACCAAGCAGGGCTTAAAGCCACACAAAGTCTTAACTTCTTCTCAGAGTGCACCTCCACTGTCAGATCCTGTTATCAGCCCCTCTGTCATCTGCAGCAGGTAAGATTGTAATTTGACATGAGTAGGATTACTTTCACATTGTTCTCAAGAACATGCTCTTTTGGCCCACATACAAGATTTTGTGATTTACTGCAGTATTTTGTATTGACATTTCAAGTTTGTAGTATTTGACTTATTGTGTAGACTGATGCTACAAAATGCTTTTAAAGTGGAAGTCTTAACTACATTTATTGCTTTTACTGATGTCAGATGGACAGTCTGATTCATAAATAAATTCTTTGCCAGTGATTTGCAGATCCCAAAGTTGGATTTCATGTTAACAACCTGTGTTTTTTATGCCATGCCCCCTAATATGAATAGTCACCTTCAGGTCACAGGCCAAGTCTTCCACAGCAGGCACCTGATGTTTGAAAGAAAAATCTGACTGTGAGGGTTTAAAAGATCCTGGCCTGTAGGCTTCTGGTAAAGATGTGCCAACAATTCCAGAAGGCTACACAATTTTGAGCATTCTCTGAGGAGGAGTTGATCCTGTGTTCCCTAGGCAGAGTCAGATTATGTAAAGTCAGGATTTTTTTTCAGAAAACAACTACAGATAAATTCTTTCAAGTACTAAGAGTTAGAGTTACACAGTTTAATTTCGCACTTTAAAGTAGCCCTTTATTAGATAACACAGGCTGATCCTGCTTTGCAAAATCAGCATTTTGGAAAGAAAGTTGTTCTGCTTATCTTCTCAGAAAGGATTCAGTTGCTAAATTGTATTAGTGGAGTTTGCAATATTTGTCCAGAACAGTGGGAAACACTGGTATTCCTAAACCTGTTCCAGTGCAGTTTCAGGGTTATCTTACTCACTAGATGTTACTTCTGGTCATAGCAGTGAGTGATTTGTGATTAGTGGCCAGCTAGTGGACAGCACATCATCTGAGGCTGGATTAAATGCTATCAAGTTTGACTGTCTTTGGAAATGGTTTTTCCTTTCTGACTCCAGTCACGTGGCTGTGGATGTGTCTCAGGACACTGCGTGCAGGGCAAGGAAGGGGGTGTGAGAAAGTCAAAACTGAGACTGCAAGTTTGCTCAAGGGAGTCATCCTCACTGCAGTTCAGACTGGAATCCCAACAGGCTTTTAAGATGGGTTTAGGTAACTAAATAGAAATGTAAGTGCTTTTAAAAGTTTTCCAAAGTTATAGCAAAACTAGGACTTGGACTGATTAATTTGAAATGAAAACTGTATTACACAATAGAATATAACATAAAGGTGCTACTGTCTTTTTAAGCTGTGTCCTTATTACTACTTCAACAAAATATTATTACTTTCACAAGTAATAATTATGTCTGGAAGCCTTCTATTAAAGAAAACGGGTTAACAGTTGCAATAAAAATGTTAAAAAAATCAATGTAAGGTTGTTGTAGATAGTGATGAAATATATTTTCTTCATATGTCCAAACTTTGATTTCATTGTAATCACTGGTAAAATGCTCATTAACTTTAATGTGGATGCTGTCTTATTGAATCTATGTAGGTTATATAGCATATTGGGTTTTCAGTTTGCTTGTTTTCAAAAGCTTAGACTGTGTAAGCATTGCAAATAGTTACATTGCTGACACAGACTTTGTTGTTGATTATTTGAAAAAAACCCATATTATTTAAAATATTATGATGTCATTTGCTAATAGAATTGGCACCTACTGGTGCTAATAGTCTTTAAGTCCCTGTTGAAAAATTACAAGCACTGTCACATTTCTAGCCATTAGAAATTTCTAGCCATTTGACAGAGGTGTCAAATCCACAGATAACAAGCTGAATTAACAGCACACAAATAACGCACCCATTAGTAATGTAGACACAATTAAAAAGCAAAATCAAAACAAAAAATCTCAAATACCAAAGAAATTAAAGGGTTAACAAGTTGTGGGAGTTAAACTAACACAGTGGAAGTAAATTTTTAATGCCTGAGCTTTTGCATAGCAGGTTGCTAGTCTTCATGGTGTACAATGTGCTATGTTTACTGCCAAAACCCCTGCCTTGCTGGGGAGCAATGCCAAGTCAGCAAACTTCTGCCACCAGCAAACCAATCGCACCCCCTACAACAAAAGAGGAAGTCAACTCTTGATGGGTTCAGTGTTTTAAGTCAGATCCACCCAGGCAGTGGCATCAAGATGGCAGTTTTACTGTACTTCTTTTTTACTAACAAGGTGAAATGTGGTAGGACAGCGCAGTTTGAAGACCACAGTAAACAAGAACATACACCAGCCATTGCCAGTAAAATAACTTGTAAGTAATCATGTATTAATTCTGCTTAGTGGATGAGGCAGGAATCCCGTGCAAAAAATATTAAACAATCCTGAAGTCAAGGAGGGTATTATAATGCCTGTGCATGAAGGGATTGAGTTGAAGTTGCGTGAGCACGTTTAGTTCCAACACAGAGTAGTTTTCAAGTGTGCTGCTGGGTAGCTCAAGTAATTTTTTTTTTATTTCAATACAGTGCTTTGTGGACCGTACTTATTAAATCAGTGTGAGTTTGCATATGTTCAGGAAATAAAGAGGTGCACTCACAGTGATGCAAAAGCCTTGTGGCATTACACCCAATCAAGGGCTCTCTATCTTTGATCTTATGGAAATCACAAGGAACGCGGGACAGAGAAATTAATACTTTTTTTCATCTTGTTTAGCAACCTGAGTGATACATGATTTATTTGCTTGGCTATGCAGTACAGGTATCATTGAAGACAGATTTGCATTTTTATTTAAAAGTCTTTCAGGGATTCATTGTGTTTGCAGGGCGTATCAAGTTCCAGGATGTGTTCTGGATGACCCGGTCAAAAGCCCTCTGGCATAGGATTTCAGCCATTTTTACATGTTGAACTTAAAATGGTACAAAGTTTCTAGTACAAAGTTTGACCAATGAAAATAATTTTGTAATAGTTGCTTTTCAAGGGTGGTTATATGTGAGATATGCCTCAAAATACTGACTCAAATCAGAGAAAGAAATGTTAAAGTGTCAGTCTTTTGGGGACAGATTTGATATAATACTGCTAAATGAGATTTCAGATTTGTTATGTTCTCTCATTTTTTCATGATACACCACTGTTTCTTCAGGTCCTAGACTCAGTCATATTGGGACATTATAATTTGAAACGTTCCAGCTGGTATTGAATTCACAGTTAGGGCTTAAAGGGAATCACACACAAGGAATAAAGCTTTTTTACTGGAAGGGAAGAGCCAGACGTTTGAAAGGGCCATGATATGGTGATCCCTCCCAGAATGTATTTTTGTTCTGGGAATGGTGAAGCAAACTCTATGTTCTAATTTCATTGGTAAATGTATGGATGTCAGATCACTCACCTCATGTTCTGTCCAAAATGCCTCCTTGGTTCTTATGTACTTGGTATGTTGTCACTTTTATAGGGCAGCTGGAAAACAGAACCAGGGGATAATTTTATTTTCTTTTTTCACTGATTAATTCAGAGAGTAAAAAATTCATTTAAAATGAAAATCACGTATTACAGGCTTACTCTTGGCAACACAAATTTAATGGTGGTGGCCAGTTAATTCAAGGTCTTTTTTTATTTTTCTCCTTTTATTTTCCTGAGTTCCAATAAAATTTCAGCTCTCTCTTGTAGTTTTGTCTGGAGAATGCACCCTGGACCATGGCTTATATTGTATGACATAATCTTACACTGTCAGCAGGAAATCATTTTACATAATACTGTCTGATGTACGTGGTTCTCTGTATTGTGCATATTTCTTGATGTATTTCAGCTGTGGCAGACCCTATAACCAAATAGAAGCTGGTGATGGGACACTAAATAGAAATGATGCTACCACACACACCCTGAACAGAACAGGTAATTCTTTGTCTGTCAAAAACACCTTATTCCTTCAAATGCAATAATGAAAGGACATAAAGGGAGAACATATGTAGGTGAGGCTTTGAGGCTTCTTGCCTTTTTGTATGTATAACATGTACAAAATGCTAAAGAAAAATGGAGTTAAAATATAAAAGAAATATTGTTTCCCTCATTTAACCTAATCAACATAAGTAACGGCCCTCAAAATATTTTTACTCTTCAATCCCTGGTCCCGTTTTTTACACTCTGCAGGGTATATGCCTTTGGACAGATTGTCCAGCTTCAGACCCAGCCAAGCAGCACATATGTATGATGAGTCAGAGATCCTGTTGCTGTTATTCGGAAGGTCACGGGGTGCCTTTCGTGGAATTCTTGCCGTTCACACACCGAGCTCTGTGGTTTGTGTTGTAGATGATCCTGCGCAAGCCACTTCTGACTACGAGACCAACAACAGCGACAGCAGCGACATCGTGCAAAACGATGACGAGACAGATTGCTCCAAGGAGCAGACACGGAAGGGATCTGTCTGTAGGTCCTACACACCTGAGACCATCATCCTGCATCCCTTGACACCACCTGAGGTAGCTTGTCTGAGTCCCACTCGCACAACAGACTGAGTGTACGCTGATACAGAGTGGGAAAAAGGCCAAACTGAAACTGAAATCTGTCAAAAACCCACCCACCCACCCCCCCCCCAAAAAAAAAAAAAACAAACCCTAGGGCTGTCTAAAGATTGTGATCATGGTTTTAAGCAACAATTGCAGCAGGAGGATTAACTTTCAAGAATGGAAAGGAACCACTGAAATGTGTGAGGGCCGCTAAGCACTGGCCGCTGATGAAACACTAACCATCTATTTTGATGGATAAAAGTTTGTGGATCTAGCATTAGGCATTTCTGAAATGTTTGGCCTCTGTGTTAGTTTCCTTTAAAGGGAATGGGTTGAAAGGAAGAGAAATTATCTTCTCTGACTAGCAGCATGATAAATAGTGTTCCCGTTCAGCCACTTCAGCTTCTCAATGGGCTTGCAGTCTTCACTAATAATATATACTGTGGTCCTTATTTTAAAATAAATGAACACTGCTCTGAGGGTGCTGCAAGATATTATTATTGGTACATGCCTTAAATATTGCAGTATGGTGAACAAGTGCTGATACAGCTGCTGTGTTCAGCTGTAAGCTTGGTTGAGATGCAGAGGAAAAGCTTTGTTTAGTTACATTTTCCACAGTTCGTTGTACAACTGAATTAATAAATTGAAGTTGGCATGAACTCTTGAAAAATTTACTGTAATCTGTTGGAGTTGGACATGCTGAGAGAAGGCATTTTGCTTGAAATGTTTTGGCATTTACTCATCTGCAGTTTCTTAGTAAAATGTGATTCTAGGGAGAAATGTGATACAGGGAGAAATTTGAAAGGTGGGGCACAATCCATCTTTTTTTTTTGCAGGCCTTGGAAACCAGGTAGGTTTCAGTTTAAGAAGCAAAGGTCTTCACTTGGACTGAGCTCCCTTAGCCTTGTTGGATTGTAATGAATGAGTCCTGATGGAGAAGTAGAAACCGAGAGCTTTTCCCTCTGCACTGCAGCAAATTTTACAATGAAGACAGATTCCCTTGGAAATGAATGAATGATTCCCATGAGTGAATGAATGAATGTGTCTCATGGATAAGTTCAGACACTGATGTTTCATATACAGAATTTCCTATTCATTCAAGTGAAACACATTATAAAGGAGAGTGACTTGCTGCAGGGCTGGTAGAAATGAGGACATCTCTGCTGAGCTGAGTAAAGTACCATCGACTTACAGATGACGCTAATGGGATAAGAGCATAATGTTTTGCATGAGATGCTTCACTGAACTAACACTCCCCTTTATTCTGATTTCTGGCACAGGACAAGCCTGTACTTGCTCCTGAGCCTCTGGTTATGGACAACCTGGATCCCCTGATGGAGCAGCTAAATAGTTGGAACTTCCCAATCTTTGATTTGGTGGAAAAAATTGGAAAGAAATGTGGTCGGATTCTCAGTCAGGTGAGAAGTGTGTCTTGTCTGCAGTGTCTGCCTTAGAATATTGACAGATTTAGACACAATAGTGTTAAGACCCATTGTCCTAACAAGCTGGTCATCCAATCATGATCCCTGTCACCTAATTCAAAGCTGACAATATGAACTTCATCTCACTACATCCCTTACTTTTAAATGTCAGTGTTTTTTAATATAAAAATGTGAAAGGGTAAACCACACACCTGTTTTGCCTACTGCCCTCTGCCAGTGAGTTTACATAAACATTTCTGAATATTCTCTTCTATCTGCAGAAGGTGCTGCCACCCCTTACTGAGTTCTATGTGAAAGGATTTCTCATAGGGTACAGCATGGGAGGGCTGAACAGTAAATATATGCAAACTGGTGCAGGATATACAGAGCTTTGTTCCTCTTTTATACAGGAGATTTCAGTCAGGCTATGCAAGAGAGCAGAGTTTGAGGAAATGGGAGGAAAAATAGTCCTTGCTATATTCCTTCATTTTTAAAGAGTTAGAACTTTGATAGAAAATTCATATCATTATTACATAGGGAAGATTAATTTGCTATGACTCAGAATGGGAGAGCTTGCTAGTCTTTCTTTCAGTTATCAGAACTATCAGGGTTTTATTCCTTTCTGGGAGTTGAATCCAGTTACTGACACAGCCTGTCTCTACCCAGCAGGATTAGTGTCACTTCCATAATCACTTTCCTGGCTGAACTTTCTACTCTGTTATGCCCCTTTTCCTGGCACACTGACAAATTAGCCATTTTTTCTTATGGAAGTATTGAAGATTATTAAACAGGAAAGGCAAATAATTTTCATTATTATTTAGGGATGGAAGGAAAACAAGCCCAAGAGAATCTGAGTGAACTAGTACCACTTTACAAGGCATTATGTAGTGATGAGTGCTGGAGAGAAGAGATAAAGTTAATTAGTACAATAAGGGACAATTAACACCCCCCACAAACACAGAGGTTAGTGTGTCAGGCAGATCTCAGTGTAACAAGCACCAGAGAATGCTGTATCAAATCACAGTCCCTTGGTGGTTACCTATTATTCAGCTCTATTCAATTATCCAGTGGTCAACAAGGAAAACCATGGCATGAATTCAAATATATTCTGTTGTCTGCCTTTTAGTGTTCTGTAGCTTGGCAAACAACATCTGTGCTTGACCAGCCTGCCAAGTCTCTAGGTTAATTTTAGAGAAATAGGCAAAGTGTGGCTGGATGTGGATATTGATATAAATTCAGTGATGGTTATTGAGACACTTTTGCACTAGACAGTGATTAAAATACTCTTCTGGATCATATTGGTCATTTTTTTTTCTGATAGCATAGAATAATAATAGAATGATAAATTAAACACAAGGCCAGAACTTTCTTTTAAAGGCATGACTAACCAACAGTTTGGGTGATCCAAAATTTGTTCTGGTTTTGCATGGGTATCTCTAAAGATTTTAAGCACTTTATCAAGTTACATGGAGTTCTGTGCCTCTGGGGACAATTCCCCTGTGCCTCCCTCAATTTGCTCTAAAGCTCCACACTCTCTTTCCCAAAATCTTCTTTTTGCACAGCTTCTGAGGGTTTTATACACTTCACAGTGCCACAAAATGAGACCTGTAAAATAAAAGAGAAGCTGTAATAAATAATATTTGTGATCAAAATTCAACATTTTCAGTAACAGCTGTTTATAATAACTCCCACTCCCTAACAGGAGAATGTAGCAAGTTCAGTCTTGTTCATAAAACATAGATCCTTTAGTTCTTTCCCCCACCTACTCAGATATTTCTTATGAAATTACTCTCAGAAATAAGGGAACAAAAGTAAATAAATCTTTTTCTTTAGCCAAAAGTACTTTTTTTCCTTTTGTATTTTTTAAATCCTGAGATATTTTAAACAAGGGAAAACAAAAGGTCTAATGATTTATTCTCTGTATTTTGCTATTAAATGGACTCATCCATTAAAAAAAAAAAGTAAATTAACAAGCTGAATTAACTATGTTTGTCTTGCTAGGTTAAATTTATGGGATGGAACAAAGCAGAGTTGACACGTGCCTCTAGGGATGCATTTGGTTTAGAAAGCAAATGCTGGCTTAGCATCTTTAAAGCTGCTTGAGATGTCTGTTTCTTCTTTTTGGAATGTTAAATTGATTTAGACATATAAAAATACCCTAAACCAGTCAGTGACCACAAAAGCATCTGTGCAAAGTACAGTGGCAAGCACTCTAAATGTGCGTGGTAGGGTTTAGAGAGGAATGTACATTCAGTCTCACTTCACACTTAACACCCTTATCACAGCTCCTATAAAACTAAAACCTGTGGAAAGTAAACTTATTTTTCTTGGAAAGCAAATACCATGAAAAAAGAATAGGCTAAAGTCAATGTTTAGCTTTTACTGCTGAGCCCATAGAGATGAGAAGTGGAGGTGCTCCTATGCTAGCAGTGCAGGAGCAGTGTCAGGGGCAGGGTGGCATCATTGCAGGACCTGGGAGCTGGTGCCAAGAGGACTGTGTGCTCACCTCACCATCACACATGGCTTCTGCAGAGAGAAAGTGCAGATATGAAGGAGAGAGGGAGATCAATCCTTGAGGGATGTCACCACAGAAGCTCTTGTGAGCCAGAGACAGGTGCCAACCACTTCAAAGAAGCACACATCTGAAGAAAGTAAATACAGGAGATAAAAAAGGAGTGCAAGAGGTTTGCCTGCAGACAATGAGAAGGGAATTGCTAATCTAAACTTTGCAGGAGAGCCATTCCTGTGTGCCTGCAACAGCCAGGAGATGGGCTACATGTGAATAACAAATCCCGTTTCCAAACCAGCTTCCATTACAAATCATGCAGAAGTGCTTGTCCTTCTTCAGGCAGCACTGCCAGAAATATCTGAGTTATAAATGATTCAGTCAAGCATTAGCAATCGTGGCAAAGACAAGCAGCAAATGGAGGCTGGAGGGAAGGGGCAGTGTGGGGCACCCACTGCCAAGCACCTGGCAGCCATTGGAGCTTCCCTGGGCTTGTCCCTGGAGCAGGGACCACACCTTGGCTGCAAGGGCACCGTGCTCAGCCCATGGGATTCTAACTCCCAGGGAGCTCATGAAAGAGGATGCGGGTTGGGAAGAACAGATTTTAAAAGACAGAAGCATTTTAAAATGTTTAATCCAGAGCAATGAACAAACAAAGGTGCACAGTTTTTCTTTTTTTTTTTTTTTTTTTAATGAAAGAAGTTAGGTAGTTGACTTTGTGGAAGACATCAATGCCCTTTTTTCCTCCTTTTGACTTGCCCTTACCTCTGACTTCTCTTCATTTTCTAAGAGAGAAAGACAGAAAAACAACCAAGATGTTCAGATGAGTTTCTTGGCTGTGGAAGAGCTGTCATTCATAGCCATCACAGTCAACTTTGCTTCTTTTCAATTCTGGAATTACCCACCTCTCAAAATCCAAGGAGAGGAAAAACATGCTTTTATGACATGCTTTATTTAAGATGCCTGTCCAGTACTGCTAGTACAGAACAGTAAGGTTTGGTCATGCAGAATAATATTTCCTTATGCTTCCTCTTTTTATACAAAAACATTTTGATGGAAATAAGAAGCTTACATTTCACAGATACAAAACTAGAATATAAGATTCCTTAGCTCTCCGTAGGTGAAAAACTTAAGCCATGATTCCAGATAGATAAATAGTGTTCTATGCAGATTATAATCCAAATTATACATAAGGTCACTTTCTTCATTCTGCCTCAGTACAGGAGGGTCCCATGGGTTTTTCAGAGAGTAAAGTTTTGCCTTCTGTAGGCCCTACCTTTTATTCTAAGCTCATGTCTTCCAGAGCATGGTAAATTATGATAAGAACAGAAATAAGAGCTGAGGCCACCAGCAGAACCCCAACTGCCAGATATTGGTCATTAGAGGGTCATCGTAGATGGGGTCAGACATCACACTCAGCCTGTCTCTGCATCATCACTGCCTGTTGTAATGCTTTGCCAGAGTTAGTTTACATGCAGGTTTTTCCTGCTAGGGAATGACTGTGAGGAAAGGCACAGGGAAGATCATTAATGCCGCAAATTCATATCCTTTTTTCCTGTTCTTACTGTAAAAATCCACAGCGGAGGAACATTTGAAGTTTATGTTCATTAAACTTTAGGTGCAGCTCACAGGTCCCAATTTATATACACAATATACAGAAAGAAACATTGGTGGGTAGATGTTTGATTTACATTCAGGTGTAAAACACAAAAGGTAATTTGGAACCATTTCTTATCATATAGCACTCATCAATCCAAATGTGCTTCAGACTGCTTGGCTCTAGGCGGTTCATTACCAGACAGATGGCACCAAAAGGACAGAACAGCTCACAGCAGTAAATAAATAAAGAAGCTGAAAGGCTTTAGGGTCCAATTTCTGAAAGAAGTGAAAAGGTCAGGCAGTGATTTTACTGTGCCCCATTGTTTTGTATGTCAGGTTCAAACTTGTCTTCAGAGGTGCCCGTTTTGCAGCAGCTGCTGTCCGCATTTCCGAGCATTCATCTTTCCTGAACACCTCCTCACTGATCCATCCCGTTCTCCCTTCCCATATATCCTCTCCTGGATGTTTGCAGTCATCTTTCCATGCAGGAAGACTTGAGGAAGCTCTGCTTCCTAAGCCACTTGCTGCCTCTGGAATCCTATTTAAGTCATTTTTTCCATTTCATTTCCAAAATGAGAGCAAAGGAAAGGAGATAATGCATAGAATCCAAATAGTTGCCCCTTTTGTCAGTCCTTCACTCATTTCTCACTTTTCTGGGAATTAAGTCAAGGATGCTCCTTGGAGAAGTTTGTGGGGAAATTTTTTCCCAAGACACTGAAGACCTCTGAACATCGTGTGTGTAGGTTTCTGAGGTGCCTGCAAAATTTCAGGGAGGGCATATGTCTGAAAGGAAGAGAAGAACATCTGGAAGGGTGTAATGAAGGAATGAGGAGGACTGTTTGGTACTAATAGCTTTTCTGTCTGGCTGTGTAGCCACATTCCTATGGAAGTGCAAATAGCTGCAGCTATAGCTGGATCAGGTGAACTTCAGAAAATACTACTAGGAAAGCAGGTTTTCATAGGGTTATTTGACCTAAGGAGATTTATATCTAATTTTTAGAGGTTTTTTGATCTATTTGGCAACATGGGGTCTTTTGTGTTGTTTTTTTTTAGGTATCATACAGGCTTTTTGAAGACATGGGACTGTTTGAAACCTTTAAAATACCAGTGCGGGAATTTATGAATTACTTTCATGCCTTGGAATGTGGATACCGAGAGATACCTTGTAAGTAAAAATTCCCAACACATAATGATGCTTCCTTAAAGTTTTGAGGATTTTCCACACACTTTGGTATTGAAGCCTTTCTTCTCTCATTATAGCACCTACTTTTTTTCTTCTGCTACATCACAACCAAATGGATGGTTCTCTAGTAAGAGGCTGGTGCTGAACTTGCAGCCTCTCATGGTTTGGAGTTTTTTTCATGTATTTCTTGTTTCATGTTGTTTCATAACAATTCATGGCAAATTCTCTCCAAGCCAGAAACCACATAAAACCATCAGGTAAAGAACTGTTTACTGATGTTGCAAGTGTAGCCCCGTGTCCCAACTGGAGTTTCTTGAAAAATTTACCCCTCAAAAGCAACTTGGACTTTTACACAGCAGCAGTGCTACGCTACCAAAGGAGATGAGCTTTCTAAAGCAGACAAAGTATGCCAAGTACATGAGTGCATCCTGTTCTTCTGCAACTACATACTGATACTCTTTTCAGTGGGAACCATTTATTCACCCAGAAACCTGCTTTCAGTGATCCTCAGATTATTTACTAATTCAAATCCAATTTACCAAACTGCTTCAACTGGAAAAGACAGTTGTTTTCCAAGGGAATAGAGGGAGTTATTACTTCCTTTTTTAGCTGGCAGATAACCCCAGTGTTGAGGAACACAGGACATGCTGTTTTCTCTGTGATCACAGAAAAATATATGAAACATCAGTCTAAGAAGTCATATAGTCTCTCTGTCAAAATATTAAATACCAATTGGAACAGCTACAGTGGGAGGGATTTGAGGAAAGCTCCCTGAAATGCCTCCCAGACAGGTGCTTTGGACTCCCTTCTGGGAAAGAAAGAGTCCAATTTCAAATCTTTCCTTGTGTTTGAACCAGATCAGAGACTTGAAGCAGCAGATTATAGCCTGAGGATATTATAGGTAGAAGTCTCACTGTCTGTCTGTCCTACTGTAGCCGTTTCTTTTTGTTTAAAATATTTAACTGGTGTCTGGAATTTTTGCAAATCTAACCCTTTATTTAATTGTTTTCCTTAGATGTGTTTTGTTCTTAGTAGAGAGGAATATTTTGGCTAATACAAGATTTATTTACCTTCCCATTTTTCCTGTCTGTGAAGAGGTAAAACCCAAAACAACTGTCGTGCTTTTGATAGTCTGTTTTGCCTCTGCTCGCTTGACTGGCACGAGATACCCACTAGATGGTGCTGATATCCCTCTGTCGGAAATATCCTTCCTGTTTAACAGCGCGATCTTTTTCTTTGCATCACAGATCACAACCGAATCCATGCAACTGATGTTCTACATGCCGTGTGGTATCTGACAACTCAGCCCATCCCGGGGCTCCCAACTGTGATTAATGACCACGGGTCAGCAAGCGACTCAGGTATATTTATGTGTGCAAGTGCCTGTGTTGTATTCTTGAAGTTTCTGTCACAAAAATTGCTGTGACAAAGCCAAGAATTGAGGATTGCTTGCAGTACTTGTTATTGTATAGACTTTAAAGTTCAGTAGCACGATGCGTTTTGAAGGTGTTCGAGTATGTTTGTGTAACTTTGGAGAGAATGGAATTGGTCCTCCAAAACCTAATAATTTACATTTAACGATGTGGGAATGCAAACCTTTGTGGTCACGTATAACAGCAGATCTTTGTTAACATTTGGGGGGTTTCTCTAGGCAAACTGTATTAATAGTGCTTTTCAATGCTGCTTCAGAAGGATTTTAAATCCTTAACCCCTGCATTGTTTTGCTGTTACAAAATTGCTGGGACGTGCAGGTAGTGCCGTGCACTTGCTGCTGCTTGGCTGTCATGAAGTGTTTTTTGCCTTTCCCCACTGCCTCCAGGAAGACTTGTTACCATTTGGCAACCAACTTGCAAGACCAATCTTCTGCTGCTTTATGATTGCTTATTATGGAAAACTGTTCTTTTTGCATCTTTATGTTAACTTCTCCAGGTCAGCTGTAGCAACTGCTGGAATTGTCTGTGTTTTATGGGAGTTCTCAGAGAGTTACTGTAACAGCAAGAGTTTTTGCTGCAGAAACTACTCCCATTTCTGCTCTTTTGTTGTTGTTGTTTGTTTGTTTCTTTTTTTGGTTGGTTTTGGTGTTTGTATGGCACACACATATCATCTGTGAAACTCTTCATGATGTTTCGGTGGAGTGGGAAACGTTTTTATTCCAAAACGTTTTTATTCCAAATAAATTTTATTGCAAAAATTTATTTGCAAGGGTTGTTGATATCTTTGTAGGTGAGGTAAAATAGGTGGAATAACAGGGGTTGAGTCCTGCGGCTTTTTGGTGTTTGTTATTTGAAAGACATTGTTAGACTGCATGCAAGATCTATTCAAGCAGATTAAATTAGCAAAGCATCTCACTCAGTATCTGTCTCTGATAGGTGTATTCAAGCTGCTTGAAAAACAGGCTGATAAGAGGATTGTCAGCAGAGATTCAAAGTCTAGAACTTTGTATTGGACTAGTCTATAAGATGACTTTGTATTGACTAGCCTAGGTGAAAAAGTTAGAGGAAGAAGTGGGAAGATCAAGTTACCCACAAAGCTCCAGCATGGCTGTGAATCCATGTCTTAATGCTTGTAGGTTACGGAGTTTGAGAACAGGTTCTGCTGGATGGCTGGAAGATCCCCAGGTGGGATCAGAAATGGTTCCTTTCTGGTTGTTTGCCTTATTGCACTGGATCATGCACACTGTATCAGAAAGCCTGGAGGCCAGGGTGCTTTCACTCTGCTGCTATGTATTGTAATTTTGCTCCTTCTCTCCCTGCTTCGTTGCTTCTATCTATTTCAGTAAGTCACTGAAAAAAAAGCGGTGAGGATGTTTTTATTGTTTTAATTTATGTATTTCTGCTCAGATTCTGACAGTGGAATCACTCACGGCCACATGGGTTACGTGTTTTCGAAGACATACACACCTACAGATGACAGCTATGGATGCCTGGCTGGCAACATCCCTGCCCTTGAACTGATGGCTCTTTATGTAGCTGCAGCCATGCATGATTATGATCACCCAGGAAGGACCAATGCCTTTTTGGTAGCAACGAGTGCTCCTCAGGTAAATAGATCTCAACCAGGCTTGCTGTTAGGTTTGGAAGGTCTTGATAACAACTTTTCCTTGCCAGTGGTGCCTGTGGCTTCCATTAAGCACAAGTCTGCCAAATATTTTGAAACAGCTTGTCAAAGTGACAGAAATAATCACTTCACTTAGGGATTGCCAATAAGAGTCTTCTTACACACCCTCAGCAGAGCTGTTAAGAAAGGTACTGATAAACTCTGTCAGGAGAAGCTAAAACTCTGCTGAAACTCTGTCAGGAGAAGCTAAAACTCTGCTGAAACTCTGTCAGGAGAAGCTAAAGCTCTGCTGACTGATACAGAATCTGTAACTGTGAAGTAAGGGAAGAATTATTCCACCCAATAAGGCACAGAAAGATTAAAATAAAATAAAAACTTGTATAGTTAACCACACCTTGCAAGTTAGTCTGTGCATGATCATACCATATTTTCTGTTCTTTCTATTGAACATGAGCAGCTGCTCTCTTTTATGAAAGTATTTTTTCACTATGCATCTATCAAGGAGGAGGGGAGTGTGGAAAATAATCCCAGTTTTATAAATGTAGAATTGAGGTTTGCCTAGGGTTACACAGAAGGTGCTGTCAATGCTGGGAGTTGAATTCAGCAATTGAGTCACTTTTTATTATGAGATCATCTTTCCTTGCTTTGCATAGCTGACCTGCCTGGCTTCAGCATACTGTGCTGAAAAATACTTCTATGGACAAGGAAAGAGAAAAGGACAGTTTAATGGTGACAGTTGGATAGGGATGCAGAAATTCTAGATTTACTCCCCAGCTGGCATCCAGACTTGCTCTGTATCAGTTTCTGACTATAGACTGATAATAATACTTCTCATCCTTGCAAAAATCTTTTCTGTGATAGAGAAGTTTGATACTCTGGCCAGGTAAATAAATTGATAGAAGACGTGTACTGTCCTTAAATCTAATTTTAAGAAATGAGTGCTTTGTGGTTGTAAAAATAAAAAAAAAAAAAGGAAGTTAGATGATTAGCTTTAAATAATGTCCCTAGTCTGAAAATAAATTTATAAGAAAAAAATCAAATTCTTCCTGTTATCTTTTGGGGGTTTGGTTTGTTGGTTTTTTGTGGGCTTTTTTAAAACCTGATATCACCTGAAATTTGATGAACCTATATTTGGCTTCTAGGTTTTTTCTTTTTTTACATGACAAGCAGTATCAACTTCCAGTAATGTTTAAGTGCTGCTGTGTTAAAAATCTGCCTTCAGGAGTTGGGCCTGGGTAGCAGAATATCTCAAATCCTTACTGTGCAGTTAGGCAAGATGGTCTGTGAAGTTGAATTTCTTCAGCAACGTGTATTCTTGGATAAAGAACAGATTCTATATTTTAGGATAGAATTGAATTCTTTCATCTCTAGGTGACATAAAAATATAATTAAAGTGAAAGCACTGGAATGTATGTGTATATATTTCTGTAAAAACTTAAAAAACTTATATCTATCTTACATGGAAGCATATTTCTGAAAGCTTTTCTTTCTATAAACCAAATTGTCAAAAGACTGAATGCTGCTAAGATGGAGAGGTTTCCTGGATGGTTGTTGTCCCCTAAAGTCCATTTTCTACATCCTTCTTTAACTTCTGAGTGAAAATGCCATCTTTATGAGAGTTATGCAATTTGTTTCAGTAAAGATTTCACCTGTTTTGGATTTTAGCACTGAGAAATCTGTCAGGCTGAGTGTGTGTTGTCAGATTGCAAACTGGAATTTCGCTTGTGTCTGTGTTTGGAATTGATCCAACATGGACACAGTTGTCAGGTGCAATTACCAAAGACCATAATCCCTGTTAACTGAGGTTAGCTCTAAGAAACAGGGAAGCACTCAACCCTATGTTATATTAGTCATTAATCTGTGGCCTGAAACAGAATAATCTGTTGTCATATGATACAGTTTGGTCAGGAAGCAAAAACCCTGGCGCATAAAAGACCCAGATTTTTTTCAAATCAATCTTTCAATAAATCATCACCATCAGAACAATTCTGGTGTCTGCTATTAGTCCTGCCCAAATCACATCCTCAGACCTCGAGAAATTCTTTTAAAACAAAACCTCAACAAGCAAAACGACCAAACCTGAACCTCCCTCGAGCATCCACCCCCATGTCAATCCCGTTTTTGCACTGCTGTGATTTTGCTAAGATGTTTCTCAGCTTTCCATTGCCCACCTTGCTTCCACAGGCAGTGCTGTACAACGACCGCTCCGTCCTGGAGAACCACCACGCCGCTGCTGCCTGGAACCTTTTCATGTCCAGGCCAGAGTACAACTTCCTGGTCAACCTCGACCACGTGGAGTTCAAGCATTTTCGCTTCCTCGTCATCGAGGCAATTTTGGCTACTGACCTGAAGAAACACTTTGATTTTGTCGCCAGATTCAATGCCAAGGTGAGGTTCGGGTTCGGGTTTCTGGTGGATGGTCAGGAAAGATTGTGGGTTTGGCCACAGCACAGCAAAAACTCTAGAAAGGCTGCTGTGCTGCTGTTTCCTCTGATTGTCCTTTGGCTGCCGTAAAACATTCTGTTGAACAGTAATCTGGCCTTTCTGTTGTTTTTTACTTATTTAAATTTAGTGGCACAGCTTCTCTCCTTATATATGTTTGGTGTTTTCAGAAAGTGGTTTAAGGCTAAAGATATTATGGACTATTTGAGTGTAAATCTCACTTACATCCTCCTTTTCAACGTTGTTTTCTTGTTCAATAGCACTTAAGACCTATTAGCAAAAGACTCGGGGGAAAATAGTCAAAGGTTTTATGAAGTTTTTATAATGGCTAAATACTTCCAGTGAACTTGTATTGATTTAATCATACTACTATATCATCAAGGCATGGAGATCATAACAATTGTGAAATCATAATTTCAAATGCAGGGAAGCATGATCTTTCTTTCCTACTTTCTTTCAAATGGGTAAACCCCAGAGAAGGGTCACTAAAGATCTTTCCTGCACAGTCCATTCAGTGAGTATAAAATCACAACCCTGGGAGAAACCATTCTTAAAATTCATTTACAGTTTCAACCTAACTTATTGGAAACCACCTCCTATCAAGTTACTTTAATAAACTCCATCACCCATCAAAGCTGTTGGCATGTTAACTAGATACCTGCCTTTGGAGCTGGTACTGCCTTCTTGTTCCTTGTGAGAAACGTACCAAGAACAATGTGTTTCTTATCCAGGCCTAGGACCTCCTAGCTGATTCCTCTGTATAAAAATGTGCAAAGATGGTTTTCAGTTTCGCTGGCTGACATCTTTTGGGGATGTTTCCCTGATGTCTTCTGAAGAGGTGTGACTTGATTCTATGATCATACATTGGTCCAGAATCAGACGTGTGAATAATCAGTAAAATGTAACTAGTTCTGAGCACTAAATAAGATCACTTGTTTCATTTTCCTTTCTGGACTAGATTGGGAGTTACACTTAGCCCAGTCAAACTTTTGCTCACAGAAGATTAATTTGTTTTTCATAGCATATTGCTTAGTATTTTTATTTTTTTCACAGACCCATATGTAAAGGATTAGACCTGAGGGACCTAGGCACTGCATTGTTTGGTATAAAACTTTGAGGCTCCAAATAAAATTTAATCCAGGAATTTTAGGATTCTTGGAACATTTGGATTAGATCTTATTTTGAAAACAAAGCTGGGAAGAGTTCTGAACAAGTGGGAAGTTGCTGCTTTGTCCCTTCTGAAATGCAGCCAGAGGAAGCATTGCTGCTGCAGTGTTTCTGTACAATAACTCTTTGGCTGAGCACTTCCCCAGAACGTGTGGAATATAATTACCACTTGTCTTTGAGAAGAATCACAGTCAGTTCTTCACCTGTAGCAGGACTTTTAACAGCTAATTCCAAACTCTGGGAAAAGGAGCTGTGCTCAGTGGGCATTCTGGTGTCTCAGGAGAAGTTCATGGAGAGCTTGTGGAAGTCCTTCAATTTATTGCCTAGTGATCTCTGAGCAAGAGAAAGTCACAGGTTCTGCTCCCTACTCTCTGGGCAGTTCCATGTGTTTTGGATACACATAATCACTAGATAAAATACATAAATAAACCTCCCACATCATAGGAACCCACAGAGGGAGTTTCCAAATCTCTAATCTTCAGCTACCCTTTGGTAAGATGACTTGTCTTATTTAGGATATAGATATTGGTCTTTTAGAAGACAAATAAGTTTTGACTTCCTTGTTGCTGTTTAATTTGTTCTTTAGCCAACATGCTGAGGAGGTATGTGCTGCTAATGAAACACTTATGTGGAACTATCTTTGCATCTTTGCAAAACCACCTCCCTCAACATCTTTTGAGCTGTAGACTGAGTAGCAGTCTCGTATGACAGCAATAAATAAAACACTGTTCTGGTGTCACCTTGGGGGGTTCACACCTTGTGGTGCCTATGTTGGGTCATCCCAGAACCACTTTGAGGGGCTGGGGGACTTGATTTCTGGTGGAGTGTAGAATCAGGGAAAACCCGGACTGGATTTTGCCTGGAGTACAGAATGGGGGAAAACTCGGACTGCATTTTATCTGGAGTATGGAATGAGGGAAAACCCAAACTGGATTTTGTCGGGAGTACAGAATAGGGGAAAACCCAGATTGGATTTTTCCAGAGTACGGAATGGGGGGAAACCTAGACTGAATTTCCAAAAAAAAAAAAAAAAAAATAAATGCAGTGTTGGACTTGATGATCTCAGAGGTCCTTTTCAACCCAGCTGATTCTATGAAATAATTTCAGCCATACTAGATTAAATAGGGAAATAAACTTGTTACTTGTGTCTTCACACTGCAATTGAATCACCATGGCATTTGATGGTAATTTATCTTTGTACACCAATTAGATATTAACTTCTTGGAAAATGTCATGGAAAGATTGCATTTTTTTGTTGCCCTAGCAAATACTGATTTTCCATTATTAATCTCAATGCTCTTTGGTTTTCACCTTTTTTATTTTTCTATTGCCCTACAGCTGATTGTTTATTTCTGCCTGGGGTTATGCTTGTGATTTTGTTCAAAAGCTAAATATACTGTGCAATATCCCAGGGCTGAACTTCCTCTGTGGATGCATCCTTTTGCCCAGGATTACTGTCATGGTTTTCTTTTGTCTGTCCACTAGGTGAATGATGATGTTGGAATTGACTGGACTAACGAGAACGACCGCTTGCTGGTTTGCCAAATGTGCATCAAACTGGCCGACATAAACGGGCCTGCAAAATGCAAAGATTTGCATCTGCAGTGGACAGAAGGCATCGTCAATGAGTTTTATGAACAGGTAAATAAATGCGTGTCCAAAGTGGTATCTGTTGGTTGCATGTCTGGTGTTGAACAGCCCTGGAGCATGATAGTGCTGGTGATGAGTAAAAATCATAGAGATAGGGGAGAAGAGGATGGCTAGAGTTACACTAATCCATCCTTTTACTGGACCAGTAAAAGTCCCTTGTCACTGAAGCTTCTGGTGTGTCCTCAAAGACCTCTGATGATGATATTTGTACAAGGCTTAACTGTTTTAGTCTATCCATACAGTGATCATGGTGAACAAGTGTTCCATTCCTCTTTTTTTTTTGTTTTTGGTCATCATGTCTGCCTTTCCGTGTTCTTTCATGCAAACTGTCTTTTCATCCTTCCTTCTAAGTCCTTTCAAGATATCAACCAGTTCTCATGGCTCTCTTCTGCAGTCACTCCAGGTGTCTCACACTTTTATTGACACGTGGTCTCCAAAAGTGGACTCAACATCCTTGTTGAGATGATCTAAACAGAGCAGAGGAATTATTTTAGCTTCCCCATGGGCCACATCTGTGTTCACACACGCACAAAACCTTTATGGTGCCGAGCACAACTGTAACATTGACTTTCAGTTTATCACAAACTCCCTACACATTGGTCCTGACTCATTTGTTATTTTTTAAGACAACACTTCCAGCTTTCAGAAGGTTTGTCAGTACAATTGCACTAATTATGCAAGGCTCTGCTGATGGTAGCACAAGGAAGGAGGACAGCCACAGATTGATTTACAAAGACCTGGGAGTACAGCCAGGCACTGGTCCTCTCTTTCTAGGTGTAAGGGAGCCCTTAATTGAACCTTTTCTCATTATAACCTATTTAGCCCTGCTGAGTGCAAGGGTCAGGGCTGTTCCCACACTATTCCTCTGTTTCCTGAGTGGGAACATATTTTGAATGGGCTAGTTAGATTAAACTCCACATCCTGTCTTTTCCAGATGAAGCAAACAGGCGAAATCACTGAACCAGACATCCCACAGACTTCTTGGGGAGGCTGTGCAGTAACTTGTAGTCACAGACTAATCCCTTTTAAAACCTTTTCAGCTTCCTTTAAATTTCCTGCACTTACAGTTTGGAAAAAAAACAAACAGGTTTTACTACTGTCTTCTGGAGTATGTAAAGAAGCGGGGAAAGGGACAAAATTCAGACACTGACCTGAAGCTCCTTCATTTATTGGAGATCTCCTGAGGAAAAAAAAAACCACGCAAAAAAACCCAATGAACCTTACATCTATTACAAATATAGTTGGTTCCATTTTTCTTTTCATTTTTTTCTGAAAGACAAGGAGTGTGTCCCAAAACAACCTTCATCTCCCAAATTTTCTTTTAGGAAATTCTTTTCTTCTTCATTACAACTGTCCAAATGAATTGTGCTTCACATTTCTGGTGATGATCACACCTTATGTGGGTGACTGCTGCATGCAGACAAAACCTGTTAGTCAGATATAATAATATGACTTTCCTTTGATCCAACATAAATAGTGTCAGAGGGAAGTAACTGCTCCAAGTGTCGGATAGCGAATTAAGCTTAGGAGGATACATGTGTGGGAAGATACCACATTATCTGTTCCACAATAGGAATCTGGGTTATTTTCCATCATTCAGAAATGGGACTCAGAACATTTTCTTTTTTGGACTTACTTTTGGCATTAAGAAGGCTAAGTTAGATTCTCAGTTCATTTAACCTCAGATAAAATCTGTTTTTCTGTCATGTGATGTGCTACGAGAGGTGTATCAAACCATCTTCACCATGCTTTTGATCATCAGTTTTTTTTCCAAGAAGGAAAAAGTCTTCATATTCTCATTTCTAAAAGGGAGAACATTATGGAAAGTTTGAATTTCCCTGGAATTATTATCAAAAAGCATACACATGTAAATTCAACCTATGCTGTGAAAATCATAAAATATCTTTCTTTTAATGAACTCCAGTTCGTTTGAAGAATTTCACTCCCATATAAATAAAACTCTATTAAAAATGTGTTGTATGGAAATATCCAAAATCCAGTGTCATATTGTTACAGGAAGTTTCCTTCTCTTCCCTTCACATGCTCAACATACTTGTTTGAAGACAGGTTAGACATATTACATAGAAACAAAAAACACACTGCAAGACTTTTCACATAATAAATAATGTTTTAGCAGAATATGAAAAAAGAACTTGTAAACATTTCAACAGTCAACATTCTTCCCACTACTGACAGCTCAAAAACAGGAAATCTCACATTATGTTGCTGTAAAGAAGAGCAAGCTGCCACCTCTTAATTTGTTTGCTATTTCAAGAATGGATGGCATGTTTCAGTGTTTTGTCAACAATAGTATTTTGTGTCTAATGATTGAACATAACATTTAGGGGTGGGTTATTAAAAAAGCAACAAACAAAACACAAAAGGAAGTGAGCCATTTGCTGTACATGCTCCAAAATGTAGCTCTCATTCTTAGGCCTTCACCAAATACAGATACAGACACAGTTTTGACTAGATACAAAGTCCATGACTTTTGGGAAATTTACTTTACAAGGAAATAAATATAGGCAATCTGTAAAGTGATGGAAACTGAAAATGTATCTCCAAATTCTAAACTATGTTCTCAAATATAGAACTCTGTATTGTATTAAAAAATGAATTTATATATCAAGCTTGATTAGGTAAATTAGATTTTTTTTCTTGGGGAGATGACATCTGGTCTTGTCATGTCTACTCAGCTGACAACTCAGTGATGTCACCAGAAGCTTTGCTGTGAGTATGTCAGATTTGGTTCTGCAATAAAGTTTTACTTTATTTTACATCGTGAGAGGAGAAAGAAAAAAGTCTTCCTCTACCTTCCCTCTACCCTCTCTCTCCAAGCAAAACTAACAAAAAGCTTCATGGGAAAGGTTTACTGCTTTTGAACTATCTTTGCTTTCGTAGGGATCATTCTAATAGTCCCAGGAAACCAATACTTATGACCCAAAACCCAAATCTCCATGCTATGTATAGTAAGGAAAAGATTAGTAAGAAAACTAGTTCAGTGAGATAGCCTTTGTTTGTAGAAGTTCAGTCTCATTCCGTGTAAACAGGTGGCTGACTACAAGGTTACTGGGAACTAAGAATCACAAAATCAGAAGGGATGTTTTTTTTAAATAATGTGAAGAAACAAATAAAATAAAAACTTCCAAATTTTCACACTTGCAATGTAAAGTACAGGACAAGGGCAATGGGCAGCATTCTACCCAGCCATCAATTCATCCTTGATCAAAAACATCCTTGATCAATTTGCACTGTCACAAAAAAAGAGCTGTAACTTTGATTAACCATTTGACATGATGGCACTGTGGCAATGTCATGGAAGTGGCATTGGAGTTCAATTGTTTTCCTTTCATCATTTTTAATTGGTTGGATGTGCTTTACCTTTTTGTGACACAGTTTTGTTTCATTTACTTCAGAGAAGTTACTGCTATTTTCCATCTCCAGGGTGATGAAGAGGCCAGCCTGGGCTTGCCAATCAGTCCTTTCATGGACCGCTCTGCCCCTCAGCTGGCACACCTCCAGGAATCTTTCATCACTCACATTGTGGGACCACTATGTAACTCCTACGACTCAGCGGGGCTGATGCCAGGAAAGTGGATAGAAGATAGTGATGAATCAGGAGACACTGATGAGCAAGAAGAGGAAGAAACAGCAGAAATGGAAACTTGTGAAAATGCCGAATCCAGTAAGTTGTTCACGTTTATATTTTTCGACAGAACGAGTTCCGTATTGTGACCAAAAAACTAAGCAGAGACTGTGAGCTGGTCAGGTTCAACACAGGCCTCTCCAGAGTGACAGTGAGTCTGTGCTGTCCTTGGAGACACTGGCATGTAGCCAGTTATGTTGGTAATGGAGATGCTCCGTGGTTTCAGGAACTGTGCAGTTCATATCTACTACTCATTTCTACCTTCAGTTGAGGTTTCTGGTGGTGGATCACCCATCTCTGCATGAGGGCTTTCTAGACTCTTTCAGGACTGGTGTTAGTAGACTGCAACAATCTCACTTGAATAAAGGACGATTTGGAGAAGATTTTTCAAGGCAAACACATAATTTCCATGAATTACCATGAAATGAGGGTCTGAGGTGCTGGTGCAGTAAAAGGGTTTTTAACAGGGGAAGTATTTTAATGCAAACCTCTCCAAGGTAATGTGTGGAGAAGAGTGACGAGAGAATTGGCTCTGACCATGGCTGTGTTGTGTGCTGGGAGCTGTGTCACTTGACCCTTCTGGCTAATCAGTAACTAAAGCTGATAGTTTCCTGCCTCTCCTCCAGAAGGCACACAGTGCCAGTACTTGTCATACTGAAAACTTTTTACTTTGAAAGGAGATTCCAGGCACTCATGGGAAGTGATCTTTAAGAGAAAAGACTGCAACTGTAGACCTATTTCTTTTATCAGTTTAATGCCGCATGCTTTACCTTTTTATTTCTTTCACGTTCTTTCTCCCTCTGAATTTTCTACTACGGTTCTTTTATTTCCTTCCTCTGGGTCATCTTCCTCTCCCTCCCCTTCTAGGAAGCACCAACCTTAAGTGTGCTAGTGAAATATCGATAAAGAGCTTTTTCTTTTAACAGCCTCACTTTTTCTGTTCTTTCCCACACATTTTCATGCCCTCCCTTACCTGAGTATCATCCCTGTTTTCCACTGAGGAAACTGAGAAGCAGAAAGAGTTGATGATTGCAATAAGTCACATGAGCGACTAAAGCCTATGTCTCCTGATGTACAGAATTAACCTTTTATCTCTAGTAAATTCCAGAGGTATATGGTTTGTATTTAAGAAATCATTGCTGTTGTTCACACACACACTTGCATGTGTGTTAGGTTTAGCAGGTTCTCATGCATTAAAAATGTTGAGAACAGCAAACATTAAGTAATATAACACATACACAGGTTGATTTTAACATCTTAGGATCCCTCAGTTTTGTAATAGCAGGCAGAGCCACATGTTTGTGGCAGATTGACCTTTATGGAATTGCCTACCAGGAGGAAAGTGTATGTGATAGGTAACCAACACAGACTTCAAAGTCTGAAATGTTTATTGCTGTATTAAAAAGAAAGATGAAGGATGTTCTCATATATCCACTGGACTGTCTCACCTCTAAAATCCCCAGTTTCCTTTCATCTCATATCTCTGTATACTTATCTTCTGTATCACCACTAGCAGAGTCCAACAATGCTTTTTTCAGGTTAAAAGCACTGATCTTTATTAACTGTTGTCACATTGAAAACAGACCATTTTTAGTTGATTTCTGTTTTCCATTTTAGTTTTTTTCTGTTTTCTTTTTCACATTCTACTCTGCTATAGAACTTTACTAGTGTTTACCATAACCTGGTGTTTTTAGGCTACAGTTTTCAAAACTTTAAAAATGAATGTATCAGAAGCTGTGAAATATCCAACAAATTCTTCCTACTTCCTCCTTACCAAATGTGGGCTACTAATCTTCACAATCATGCCAATGTGTTGCAAACTGTTTTCTTCAGGTTCCCTAAATTCTGTGTGACTGTGAGTCTGAATCAGGAATCTACGACTTATTTTGTGTCAGTATGGGGGGTTTACAGGTCGTAAGAAATTTATATAATGATCAACAAAATTTTGGATGTTCTAAACTTTCTCAGTGAAACAAAATAAAAGGTTGAAATGTCAGATGCATAGATATGAAGAGTTGTATAGATGTTAGTAAAGATCTTTTTCTTGATGGAAATGCCTTTCAGGCAGATAGAAATATAATTGCAGCAGAAAACACTTCAACTAGGTCCTGATTAATTCACTGAAGCAGTTGAGATAAATTTAAGAGTTATAAAACCTCAAGGTAGCTTGAAATAATATTTGTTACTGCACAGGAGCGTGTACTTTCACTGAAGGTCTGATGCAAGTATAAGAATTAAACAGTCTCAGTCTTCAGGTATTCAGACAAATTTTAACACCACAGCAACTGCTCACTGGTGTCTGCAGAGAGCAACAAGATGTGGGGTCACTCAGGAAACCCAGGAGAGAATGTCCTGCTTGAGGCATTGGCAGGGTAGGGGCTTCTTATTAGTGCTAAACCTGAAGGTTTCCTACAGGGAACCAAGGGCTTTCTAATGAAGGATTGAGTTGGATTTGGTCTGTGCTCAGTGAAAAGCTCTTTGTTTCCAGTTCAAAAGCTTCAAGGGCTAAACGTTTTGGATCCTGACACAGACATACTTTAGGCAACCTGCAAATACTAATCCACGCAAATTTATTTGGTACAAAACATTCTTTTACGTCACATTCTTTAAAAAAGAAATCAGCAGTTGTCTTTGGAGGGGTTGTTATTTCAGTTCTGCGACTGCCAGTGGCACTGTTAATGACCAGGGAAAATTTTCAAGCTTTGTACTGTTAAGGAGTTAACAATCTGTGTTGGACAGACTATACTGACAGAACAAAACACCCTTCAGAGAGCAAAACACTTGTAGTGCAGCTGTGTCAGGAGCCATGAGAGCCACCAGTGACAAAAACACTTTATAGGTTAACAGCAGGGGACTGATGCTTCAAAATAAGACAACTGAGCTCCCTGATAGTATTTGGCTATATGAATACTTTTTCAGTGGTGAGACTGCTGCCAAAGCAATATTGTGCTAAAGCTTCAAGGTCACCTCCACTGCAATGGTAGAATAGTAGATCTCTGATTTGACAACGGAACATAGGAGTGGGTTCCCTCCTTTGATCACTAATGCTTCATTAGTAACCCTTCATTCATTATCCTTCTACAGCTCAGCTCAAAGGTAAAATGTGGAGAAAACAATTCTTTTTCCCTCAGACAATCAGCAGGGATCCATTGGGTTTGGGGAGGGCACAGAATTTAATAATGTGTGTTATGAAAGAGGCTGATCAGAGTCTTTAAGTACTTGATATTAAATGAGCAGAAACAGCTCAACAACATGCTTTATGCATAATCATTCAAGCACTAGATGCCTCTGTGAGCAGAAAAGTCAGGCACAACATGTAGCCTGAGATAGGATGAAGCTGGGGCTCGAACTGTGCAGGAAACCAGTTTGCTTTCCCAGAGGTCTGGAGAGGTGTAGCTTTCTGAATTTTAAGACTGTTTAAATTTGTGGTTTTAAAATTCTGTTGGTCAAGTTCCTATATGTCATAGTACACCCTGTCTACTTCCTACACCTTCAGTCCCTTTTCCTTCTCTCGCAGAAACCAGTGCATTAATGTCACATGGTGTTTTACAGGAAAGAAGAAGTTCAAGAGGAGGAAAATCTACTGTCAGATCACTCAGCACCTGCTTCAGAACCATAAAATGTGGAAGAAAGTAATTGAGGACGAGGAGAGGTTAGCTGGGTCAGAGAAGCAAGGGGCAGAGCAATCCCCACTGCACCAATCTTCAGAACAAATCCAGGCCATCAGGGAAGAGGAGGAGGAGAAAGGGAAGCCCAAGAAGGATGAAGAGGAGAACACAACTGTAGAACCAAACCAATGACAATATTTACAGCAGTATTTTAAGACAGATTGACTTGTGCACAGACTCTTTCTCAAGCCAGCACAGCATTTAGACACAACACTGTAGAAGTATGGGATAATGCGCCTACAGCTGTTTAATTTGTTTCTCTTTCCTTTTTATGGTGAGGTACATTGTTTAAACTCCTATGCTCAAGGAAGCTTTCACACTGCAACACCGGCTTTTACAGACTTTCTTTAAAGAGATTTGGGGGTGGGTGGAATTATATAAATATATATATATAGCCAGGGTTATTGGCTGCACACTTCAGCAAAATACATTTAGTGATATATTATGGTCACTGTGATATTTACAGAAGAAAGTTATCTAAGGAAATGCTGCTTCTGAAGAACATTTGCAGTTAACAGTAAGGTACCAGTTAAGTAGCTTTTGCTCTTAATGCTGAGGGATAAAAGTTCCAAAGCTTTATATGAATGCTGATATATCCTGCCAACACATATGTGTGTGTGAGGGGGTGTTTGCAAGTGCGAGTGAATGCGTGGAAATATAGCATAGTTTGAGTTCTTATTACACTAGCTGTAGCACGTGTCCCAGTACATGACAACAAACAGAAGGCCTGGATTTTAGAGAATTTGTGCCCACCAGGGAAATGGAGCCCATTTTGAGGAGCTCTGCATTCCCCATAGGCCTCCAAGTCCCAGTTTGCACTCCAGCTGCAGGCAGCAGCCTTTCAGCAGAGACCACACTGGCCCAGGCTGCCAGCCTGCCCTGTCTGGCTGTGCGGGCTCCTCCTCTTCCCCAGCACTTCCCGCGCTGCTGGCGAAAGGGACGTGCCAGGAAGGTGTATTTTCCAAAGGGGGTCGAGAGGGACTGTGTGACACTGCTCTGTTCCCCTGGAGAGGACCTGGCCCTCTGTGTGAATGGCTGTGTGGGGCAGCGTGTTTGGGCAGGAGGGAACAGAGAGCAAACGTGTCCTTGGAAGCGAGAGGCGCACTGTCAGTTCCTACCGCAACCTAACACCTCCGTGCATCAATGACCAAATATATCATTTAAGAACAAAGCTAAACTGCATCTTGGGAGAGCAAAAGAAGGGGAGTGGGGAGGCCATTGTCTCCTCAGAGCAATGCAGGCAATGCATTAGGAGCAGCGTGGGGGACAGATGCCAGTCCTGCATCCACTGGACACTCGTGTGTCTCAGCAACCACTCACATGACCTTCGGTTTTTCAGTGTGAGGTGCTGGATGGGAGCAGTTTGTTGCTGGCATTCTGCTTAGAAGCAGCATGTTTGGTCCCACCGATATACATTTTTTTCCTTTTTTCATTTTTTTTTTTTTTAAGAGAAAGAAAAAGATCAGGCCTGTAAGAACAGCAGATCTTTTTTTTGTTTGTTTGTTTGTTCTGTTCATTTGTTTTCTCTGTTGTTTATGCTGTGAGCCAAATGTCTATTTAAAAAGTTGGATATTCACTTTCAATATTTTATTTCACGATATTATATTTGTCAATGATTAGCTATCTAGATGTAAATATGGAAAAATTTTTATGGGTTCCTGTAGATAATGATATCTTTAAGAAAAAAAAAAAGAAAAAGAAAAAAAGGGAAAAGTTGTTTTGTAAAGATAATTTTTTAAAAAATAAATACAAAAACATTTTTATACAGTGTAGCCATTTCAAAACCCCACAAAGTCTTGAGTAATTTGTATAGACCCTTATGGGAAGCCAGTGGTCTATAGAATCAAGGCTTCAAAATATTAATGCTCTTGGGGACTGGCCGCACCAACCAGTACCACACAATTTAGAGACTTGTTCCCACAGAAAGAATTATATACATAAAGCTCAGTATCTCTCTAAAATTATTTGACTATATATACTTTTTATACTTTGATCCTGCAGCCCTTTACGAAGAAGAGGATTGCTTGTGAAAGGCAGAGTTTGTAGAAGTCTTTTCTGTATTAAATTTCTAACATTACACTCATCACTTTTTGCCATTGTTACACGTTCACCAAATTTCATGATCCTATTGATACCTCCCCAAAAACGTTGGAAAACATTCTCTATCAAAACCAATCAACATGTGTGTTATTACTTCAGGGGTTCTTTTAGCTTTGCATTTCTGCAGAGTGAACTTTCGCTCAAAACAGGATTTGGGGTTTTTACTGGTTGCATTTGCCTGATATCATCCCATTCTGGATTTCTACTCTTAGCAGTAGAAAGTTTGCCTTTCAGGAGAATGACTAGAGCACAGTTCTGAATGCTCTTATTGGCAGAACTATTTAGTAAGTGCTTTCCAATGAAATCAGAAAAGCAAATTGCACTGTTATTTTAAAGGCAAAGGGCATGGCAGAACTCACTCAAAAGAAAAAATGATATCTCCAAGACCTCAGCCAGTCTCCAACAATTCCAGTTTGCACTGTTTTCACACCTCTTTAGTCACTTTGATTGATCATTTTATTTGGATTTTTCTTGTACAAGTGATATGCATACCTTATAGTATGGGAAGGATTTATTATTCCTCATTCTGTCCTTTAAAAATTAAACTTACAGAGATGCTTTAAAATGTCACATCTCCAAGCACTTTTTTCTTACTTTTCAGTACATAATCACCACAACTGGATCTTAATACTGGGTTTTATATTGCCTTTTCTAGAAGATGAAAAAATTATATTGCAGCAGGTGTTAGTGGGTGCCCAGTTGGTAAAATTACAAAGAAGTGTTCAAGAATGAGGCGAAATCCTGTAAGTGGAGTTCCACATATTCCTCTAAGCTGGCATATACAGGGTTGAACTAAGAAAAAATATCCTAAAAATGGCTGAAATGGAATCATTATATTTTTCTAGTCATCATTTTTGGTTGCCATTAAGTAAAATTAGTGTCAGCTTCTAATTTAAGCTTTCTTTCTAGATTGCCAGTGCAGCTGTCAGAAATTGATACTCCTTTGCTACTCAAGCCTGTTTGTGGCTACAGTCTGATTAACTCGGGTCTTTAGAGTGAAAAAAATTGCTGACAGGCTTAAAATGAGAATGATCATTGATTTTATCCAAAATGGAAGGAATACCAGTGTATTAGTGAAGTAACTGCAATTGCTTAACTTGGTAAGAGGTGACCTTTTTCTGCACTCCAAATAGTTACTAATCAAATCCAATATCTGCTGGTGTCCATTCCTTATGAATCTGATTTTCAGTCTTTGAAGTGCATGTCTGGCAGGCAATGATTAGGAAATTTCCAGGTTGGCTTACATGTAACACAAAAGAAAATAACAGAGATATTTTATGTCAAGAAAGTGAAAAACAATTTTATTTTTTCTTTTTGCTTTGGGGTTAGTAGATAACACAGCAGGTAATTTTTAGGGGGGTTTATAATATTTTCTAGTCCAAAGGAGGCAAAACTTTTGACCTGCAGTTACGAAACCTTTGGGAGGCTAGATCTTGATAGTTTTCCACTTAGTGTAGTCCTTTGGTGGTGTGAACCCCAGACCACAACCTGTGCAATAGTTTAGGGGGAAAAAAAAAAAAGAAAGAAAACTAATTGTATCCAATCAGCAAAATGCTCAGGATTTAGATGGGATGTTTACAATGTTGATATGGGTTTATGGTACATACTGTATGTAAAACAGTGTGTTAGATACTAGACAAAGCAACCCCCATTTAAACAGTATTTTGCAGTAACAAAAGAAAAAAATTGACGTATTTTAGTTTTCAGTTCTTTAAAAAGAGGAGGAGAAAGATTAGATTGTTTTTTTCCTCTTGGATATTTTGTTCTCTCCACTGTTATGTCACTTGGTGACTGATCCTGTTCTCTTCTAGTCTAGGAGAAGTTTGCTGTTCCCTGGAATTGGAGGGGTTTTTGCAGTGATTGCAGCTCCCAGTGCAGTGACAAAGGCACTCTGCCCCTCACGTAGCAATCATGTAGAAACACTTTTGTCCCTATATTGAGAGTTTCCTGGATAGCCATATGCTGTTTACTATGGAATGTAACATCTCTCATTACACTTGTGTTGCCGATGGAAAACATGCAAATACACTGTGAAAGGCCCAAACTATTTAATTACCTTTTCTTTTAGGAGGAGTCTGAGACTTAAGCTTCCAAGAACCCAAAAATGCTGTCTCTAGAAAAATGTTCAAAGGACCACAGTTTACTATTTATGCTCTAATTCTAGAATCTGGTGTTTCTGGATGTGTTTTTAGCTGATGTACAGAGCACGTTGACGCTCACCTCTGAAAATCATCACCTTCTCCGGTAGAAAGATGATGTTTGATGCGATGTTGCGAGCCATGCGTTAGAAATTAGTTGCAAGAAATAGGGAAAAGGTATTTTACTGTTCTCTTGGCAGTATTTTGGATTGCCTTCCTCTGTGACTGAAATCCTTTACAGAAGACTGGGGAACTCCTGTCACACTGTGCAGGGTGCTGGCTCCAACAGCAAATGATGGTCTCATTCTGGCAGTAAATGGTTCCCAGGGCAGGTGTAATTTGAAAATGCATTTATTATCAATGTAAGGATAGTTGTTAATCATTTTTTACCCTGACATCATGTGTGAACTTCTCTCTGCATCATCATCAATCTAAAATCCAAGACTGCGACTGCTCAATACCTTTTGAGTGGATGCAAGACATAGAGGTCTTTTACCTTTAGTGTACAACTGTTAGTTCTTACGATCTTGATGGTCTGATTTTGGAAAGGAAGTTAAGTCTGAAAAGGTTCAAATATATGCTTCTAAAAGTAAGAGTTAGAATCTAGGCAAATTCAGTTCCCAGCCCCCTTTCTATGCATTTCATGCTGGACATGAACTTCATTTGTTTTCTTTAGAAAGTTGTAAATTCCTGTATGCTTTTTAGATATAATTTTTTGTTTCTGAAATTCTGGTGCCATCTTTCTTCGGAAATGCCCTGGAGAGTAGAATGCAGTGTGGAGAAGCAAAGGCTTTTGTCAAATTGAGCATCAGTCAGTGCTAGGGCCCATGACACCTGCCCAGACTGTGCCATAGTCTGGGTGCGTTCACACCCTGTGCTGTGCCCGTGTTGCTTTTGAAAATTTTGCCATAAGTACAATGCAGCAAAAGGTTTGTGGTTGGTCCCAGTTGTTAATGAAGCACTTGTGCTAAGTCTTTATCCTGCTTGGTCTGTGTGTTGTGACACTGTGAGGGTTAGGGCTTTGCTGTTGATGAAGATGGTTGCAAGTCTTAGTCCACTCTCACCGACTTTCAGTGGCCAGATGTGCCAGTCAGTGTGAGTCTGGGCAGCCCAGCAAACCTGAGTCCACCTGAGACTGTGATCTACAGAAGACACAAGGTGCTTGACCAACAAATACCCCAGACAGATGCACCAGATGATTCAAGTGAGGGAGAGATAATGCAGATGCACTGTGGTTCCTTCTAAGGCTGATCCCTCTGATAGACAGTGTCCAGTGGACTGGGAGGACAACAGTGACAGTCTGTGGGGTTTGTTTTTTTCCCTGAAGAAGAGGGGTTTGACTGCTGGAAAACCTCTAATTCATAAAAGCAACATACAATATTTGCTCTTGCTTTTGCAAGTATTGTTATGATTGAAGTGTTCTATGTTTAAGGAAGAAAGTTTTCAATTTAACAATGAGTATAAGAATTTGTTGAGCATCCCATGGCCTCATGGACAAGAGATTAAATCGAGGCGAGTGCCCAGAGCAGAGAACACACCATCACAGATGGGAGGCAGGCACAAAGGATTGCTTGGTCTTTCCAGTCTCAAGCCTGGGTGTTGGCTTAAGAACTTGAGTATTCCTCAGCTGGCAGCACAGGGCTGGTATAATTAGTCCTTGAACTGATGGTGTTGTACACATATAAGAAGGAAGTCAAAGTGCCATTTTGGGGGAAAGAGAAAAGGAAATTGTAGTCCAGTATGAAACACACTTTATGCAGCAAACTTTATTTTCCTTTTCTTTCAAAATCAAATGTAATCCCACTGAAATTATGTAACCATAGAGTTTCTGGGGATTTAATTACTGTTTGATGTTGCAGCATTAGTCAAAATGGTGGCAGCATTAAAGAGAAGATAATTATTCCCATTAACTAGAGTGGGGGAATCTTTTACATTTTTTCATATTTTTAGGTGAATCGACAAATAAGAAAGTCCAGGGCTTCTGGAGAAAAATCGTGTTAAGTGATTTTGAACAGATGGAGGAATAATTGAAATTAGGTGACAACTCTCTTAGGCAATCATTGGAATAACTAGCAAAAATATTGATTATTGGAGTCAAATTTTAAATTAAAGCAAAATAACGCCAGCACTTTTGAGAACAACTTAATATGACTAGTCTTTTTTTGGAGTTCATCACTTTCTTTTAGCAAAACAACATTCCTCTGGAGGTAAATCAAAGCAGGGTTTAGCCTCTGCTGTGGTAGTTATTGAATCCTATTGTTGGAGGGAGCAATGTTGAGTTATCCACCATTTACATTCTAATTATGGTTTGTTCAGAGGCCATTAGTGGGATTTTCCTGGCAGGCAGGTGTTCTTTTGGTGAAAAACACATCACACCTTCTCAAGTAGGATGCAGATGTTGCCTGTGTGAGCACCTGCCTGAATTCTTAGGACAATCCTGGAGCCTGGTGGCAGAGGAGTGCTGGTGTATTTCTGGAGAGTCTGTTTTCACAATGACAAAAAGGGTCAAAAGCTTGAGCTAGATAACAATACTTCTGTGATAAAATTCAAATGATAAGCATTGTTGATAATTGTTGATAATGACAAGCAGTTTGAAACCTCGCCTATGTGACTTGTGGGGTATGCAAAAATTCCCCCTGAGTGCTTGCATGTGTAAAACTGCTTCTTCTGGGAGCTGATGGGCAAAGCCAACTGGCATTGGTTGTGGACTGCCAACCTCAAGGATATGGTAAACCAAGAAGAATTTTTGACTGAAGTTGTTTAATTCTCCCTCATTAAGGAAAACTTTGCTTCGTGCTAGGGGAGGAAGAAAAAGCATATTTTTTTCATTTGAGCTTTTCAGATGGCTAGTCTGTGCCAGTTGTTTCTTACTTCCAAAGCCATGTGTGTAGTACGTCCAAGGTGTGGGAATGGGGCAACAGATGAGACTTGTTCTGCCATGGATGATATATGGGATCTGTGTGCACCAAGGAGCACCACTGAAATCTGCAGGTATGGAAAGGGATGTATCCCAGCAGCAAATTAGATGGGAAACCCAAATAATTCTGTTTTCTGTGTGGAAGCATAAGAGCAGGTGTGAAAGCCTTTGCCACAGCTGCAGACCACGTGTCCTTTTATGATTGAATTCTCTTCTGATTCAAAACCGCAGAAATCAGATCAAATGAGCAAAACACAGAGTGTGCTGCAGGCCTGGTGAGGCAGGTGTGTGTTAGATGGCTTCTCCTTGGGCTTGCAGAGGGAGCTGTGCTTGCACTGTTGGCTTGCAAATGGCCTGGGTTCCCAGAGGGAACGGGGCAGCCCGGCAGGGGGGGAGGAACTGGGGGGGGGGCAGGTAAAGAACAAATGCTGAATTTCATAAGGTTGTTGTCAAAATAGCTTGAGAAATACCTTAGAGAAATGTAATCCATCTCTATACCCACCTTGCCGTGGTTTGCTCACGGCTACAGCTCTCAGGCTTGGATGCTCTAGTTTTCAACTGGTCTTCCTTTACCACAGCGAACTCTTAAAAACAATTAATGTGAATCAGCAATTGCTCTTTGCTTCTGAGTATTTATTTAAAGGAGATTGAGTTTTGGGGGTTTTGGTGGTGGTGGTTTTTTTTCTCCCCTGACACTAGTCATTTTGCCCCCATGCTTTCCTAAAAAAGAAATAAAAAGGCTCTGTGATCTGATCAGAGAGAAAACAGTGAAGGGTTTGCCATGTGTGTACATACTGCTTTAGGTAGAAAACCTGCCGTCTGTTAAAGCTGTCTTTCCTTTTCAAAATTCCTGCCTGATCCTGACACACAATGAAAATCTGTATTTGAATGCAAAATGTTGATTTTTAGATGTTTGTAAACCTTGATACTGCAGATGGTATCCCAAAAGATCAAAGACAACGTTAATAACTGCTATGTGGTGTTGATAATATTTTTAATATTTCAATCATGTCAGCGTACATTTGGTCATTACTTTTCTAAAGTTAAGTCTTTTTTTCTTGAGTAATCGATGTAAGATGTTTGCATGATGGAAAGTAATTTAAGTTCACTTTTAAAAAAGCCGTGATTCATACTGTAGGTTATGTTTGTTTAACAGATTAACATTTTCACTGACGGGTGGCAGTTTTTTTTTTCTTTTTAGTGCTTTTGATTAAAGAACATCTTGGGCATTTTCCGACAGAAACACATTTTGTAACCTTTGCCTCCAGTTGTGGAAGAAATAACTTCCAAAAGTGATTGTTTTCCAATACAGTTTGGCCATCTGGGTAACAATATGAAGTATGTATATCATGTAGAAGATGTGATAAATTTCAAAATCCCATTTCGGTAAAGTAATCAAGAAATTAACCTAGCAAGATCAAAACCCTTTCTGAATGAAAATTTTGGGTGTGCCAATATAATTGAAGCACTTGACCCCCACCAGACTTTAGGTCCGAATTATACAAAGTTTGTAGTTTAAAATTGACAACGGGCCAACCAAAGTTTTTTTACTTCGGAAAACACTGAGGAGTTCGGTCACCTTACATCCTATCCTGTGAGGTTTGACTCCTGGCCTGGGCACCACACCTCAGACAAAATTGTTTTAATGATGCTTATTCAGACTCAGCTCTAGTAGCAGGTTTCCACAAATCACCCAGGTTCTTCAAATTTAATCCCTCCTTGATTTTTTTTTTCACTTCAAAAGGTGAGGAAAAGGTGGGGGGAGTGTAATTTTATACGGCTCTATTCGAAAAGGGGTTTTGTGTACCTTTATAATTCTTTTGAAGCAATATCTTAAAAAATAACTGCCAGCCAAAGTGGCAATGCAGAAAAGTGCCATCTTGTTTAGGATTTGTACACACCAGTTTTTAACACAGTGTTCTTTTCACTAAGTACTACATACGTTAATTTATATTTATATATTGTCAATATTGTTGTAACCAAGCTTCTCCTTTCTAAACACTTCAGGAACAAGGCCTTGTATTTTTAGGTGATTTTCATAAACAGAATAATTCTTTTCCTTTCACTAGTATCTTGCACTCGATACATGTAGCAATACTTAATATATTCTCTTCACAAGTATTTGTTAAGTGATTTAGTTAATGGCTGATAAATGTTTTGTACAAAATAGATTCTGTACAGGAAAAAATCTTTTAGATAAACATTATTTATTTTTACTGTTTTGTAAGTTAGACACTATAATGAAGCTCCTTTTTGCCAGAATTACTGGAAGTGCCTCTTGGTAAAATGTATTATACAGTAAATATGTATTCAAAATTGTTAGAAATACTTGTCACAAAATGAACAATGTGGATGTTGCAATGTGAAGACAAATGTACAACATAAATATAATTCTGTGGTATCCTGTTGCTGCGTTTCTTTTCCTTTATTGAACAATTTTGCTTTTGATGCCCAGCTTTCTGCTTAAGCACCAGACTGCAAATGACCTGTACCCTCTTCAGATTCTGACTGAAATCCAGTAAAGCTCACATATATTGAATTACCATTTTAGCTGCCAGCCCTGCTTGGTGTTTGTTAGTGACCCAGTTTATTGGTATCTGACTACCTGCAGTATTTACCTGCAGAATTCTGCACTTTAGTTCAGATCACTAATAAATTCTATGTTAAATGCTTTGCATCACAGCCAATCTGTGGAAGGCCTTGTTATAAGCATCTTTCTTTAATGATGACCAATATTTCAGTGTCCATAATCTGTGTACTGTTCAATCCAATTAATATGGACCATACTGATTGAATGTGGTCTGTATTACATGGCAGCATTCAGCCTTAGTAGTGCAGAGTGACTAATGCTTCCAGAGAAAATGAAAATTAACAGTTTCCTGTATTAATCACAGAAGTAATCTGGTAAAGTGAGACATCAGCAAGTGAAATCAACTTTCTTGCGATTTTGTTGGTAAGTGTGCTGTCGTTCTTCAGTGAAAAATTTTGCTAATCTTTTATGTGGACTGGAATTGACATCTGGCTGCTGTCTTTGCTCACTGTTTATAATTTCAAAAATGTATCTTACATCTGTCAAAAGTTTTCCCCATTTTTAAAGTTTTATTAACTACTTTCACCAAAGCCCTGGAGAGCTCTTCAGCCAACTGATTTGAAACGGACGCATAAAAATTATCTGGCTCAACCAGTTACTCAAAGCCTCTTTTCCCGTAGCTTAACAGATTTCAGAATCTAGAAGAGCATCAGACACATATCAGGCTGTCAGTTTTGAAGTCCCACCAGTTTATTTGTCCTCTGGCTAAAATTCTGAATAGCAAACATCCAAGGCAATTTGCACCAGAGAGTGATTAGGAAGGTACTGGTTGGGATCTTTGCCAGCATGAAATTAAAAATATATTTATACCTATTCTAAGGGAACTGCTTATAAGTCTGCAGCTGGTCTGTCCCAAACACTTAATAACTCGATAGCATGTAATTAATTGATCCCAAAATTCAGAGAGAAACATACGAGTGGAGTTGCAAAGAAAAACTTTTCCTTCAATACTCCTCATCACAAAGAGTAGGGGCTACCAAGGTAATGAATGCTCTTGTCTTTGAAAATCACCAAACTCTCTCTGGAGCTCTTCAAACAGCAAGAAGTTCCCATGGGAAGAGATGAGCAATAAAACAGGGAGCAGAAGCAGTCAATCTGCTAATGAGACCACACATGAGCGGGCCTCTCCTGGGGTTCTGGTGAAACACAGAGCAGGCCATGACACACAGTCAGTAGTGGCTCAATTAAATGTTGCATTTTCCAGGTGTTCAAATGACTCTCAATTGCTAGGCTAAATCCACTTGCCTAAAAACCACTTAAAATGTTTCCCTAAAAATAGACTTCTCGAAGAACTCTTGGTGCTTTGTTTAGCAATGCTTTCTTTAATGTTTCTTTAATTATCTTACCAAAAACCTATAGAAATCGACACCATCCCTTGTGCCACCATGGACTCCCTGGATATCATCGGTAATTCCCGTAGGGATAGAAGAGCAAATGGCAATAACAGTCAGGTGTGTAACTTGCAGGTGCTCCCCTGGCTGATGGGGTCTGTAGCTCTGGGGTTGCCGTCTCACACAGTCTGAGGGAGAATTTTAACCACTCCACACTGGGTTCCTAAAAACCTGGCACACTGAGATGGAAGCTGTGAAAGCTAACTGCTTTGCTGAACAGCTTTACTCTCAAGAGGTGATGCTGATGTTGCATAATTCATGAGAAAACTTGAGTTTTTAAAGTTTTACTGAATGTTTTGATGGCTTATGCCACAGTCAAGGCAGGCTGCTAGTTATAATCATTAGATAATCTGGGGTAGACTTGGGCATAGTGGTTTGGAAATGTGATACAGATAAAAGGTTGCTGCAACATCTGCTTGTCTGCAGCCAGGAAATACAAAGCAGAGGGTTCCTGTTTGATCTGCACAGTGGCTTGGTTTACAGTGACTTTTGTTGGTGGTAAATTACTTCCTTTCACAATCCTTTGCACATGGTGATTATTACTGTGCTTGCCAAAGGCATCATATCCTACAAATTCAACACCTTCTGTGTAATCAACTCTTCTGTTCAATTTTTTGCACCTTCCCACATTTCTAGCGAAAATCTTTGTGTTTAAACCTAGTTCAAAGAATTTGTCTTCATTAAGAAAAGTGCTATGGGATTTTTTTAAGATTAATGGTATTAATTTCTAGTGGCTGGACAAGTTCCAGTTTCAGTTATTACATTCTCCTATGTAGAAGTTCTCCCCAGAGCTCCAGTGGGTACAAACACTTCCTGCTCCCACGGGACATGTCACGTCACCGGGTCTCTCATTTGTCCTTTTTGTTATCCCTCATCAGAGACAGGTTTCACAGAGCCCATTGGGATCTTTGCAAAGTGTGGTGCTGTATAAAAATACCTGCTACTTCTCTTCTTCTGAAAATGATTGTTAAAACATGGGAGGGGTTTTGGTTTTTTTTTTTAACTAATCATTCAGGAAGGAAAACCTCTGAGCCATTATTTTCTGCAAGTGCTTTCAAGGTAATGTACAGCCATTGGCCACGCTTCTATATGTTCCCTCAAGCATCCAGAATAGAGAGCATACATAGAAAAGGTGATCTGTGGTTGAGGTGCAGAAAACACATTTAGTGCAACTGCTATTTTTTTTTTAATTCTTCTTCCTTATATCTCATTCAAGGGGCTGAAAATATGAACATCAGGAATAATTTGATGAGCACCTCACGGTAATGAGACTTCTCAGAAGGACCTCTTCATATCCTAATAACAAGTTAGATGGTCCAAAATATAACTCTCTTCTATTGCTTTTGCTGTCCTTTGGTAAGAAATTCTCATGGCAATCCCCAAGAGCTTCTAGTAGCTGAACTGTGTTATTTGTCTCTGGTTCTCTGATGTGGAATGAGTATGCAAGGTTTGTTCTGGCAGTGGGTTTCCTACTCCTGAATGTTCTTACCAAGTATTTTCTTAGGACTGGAAGCAAAAAGAGGAAAATTAATGTCTAGGAATAATCCATAGTAATAGGCTAGCATAGCTAAAGCAATTAAAATTATATAGGCAGTGAAACTGGATTGCCCAGTTAGTTAACTGCAAATGTCTTCACTGTTTCTACCTGTCATTGACTCCAAGCTATGCATTTACCTAGGAATCACAGCTAGCAGAAACTACTTTTTTCATAAATTTTAAAAGCTAAATTGCACTAAAATTTAAGTACTTGGAGACGTTTCTTTGAAATAGCTGCTTCCAAGCCGTCGTGCTTTCCAAGTTGCCTTTATTCTGGCAGCTGCGTTTCCAGACTCAACAGTGGCATGATGCCTTGAGCTTCCTGATCTCTGGACAAGGATGCAAGAGATCTGGATCTGAGGAGACCTTTGCAGCAGCACTCTGGGCCACAAGCAGTTGCTGCCACGACTGGCTCTCCTCTGTGGGTCCATCCAGGGCAGCTCAGGGTTGGATTATTTAAGTGCTAGCATAAATAAAACAGTAAAGGAGCATTTGGCCAAGTGTCAATCTGAGTAGTTTGAGGACTCATTCTACCAACTATTCATATGTAGCTTTGCTTTGCAGCGCAGTATTAAGGCTTGGGAATGGACTAAGACTCGGGAATGTACTTGGGCTCTGTTGGACTACAGGAATCACATAAGTTTAGATTTTAAGGTGAAGTGGTATATCCTAATCCTATTTATACATTCTGAGTTTCTTTTTTAACAAGTTAGTATTTTCCTTCTAGCAGATTTTTTGGAATATGTTTTTTAAAAAATGTCTTTTAGAAAGGAAATGTGTCATGCTTCTAAACACCGGGTTGGGGTTTGGGGGAGCTTTGGTTTTTGGTTTTTTTTTTCTGAGACTTTACAAGATTGACATTTTGTCATGAAATGTGCCTGAAGAAGCAGCAGCTGGGTCCAGAGCTATGCATCAGAGATCTGTGGCTGCTGGATGGTTTGTAAGACTAGCCCACAAACCTCCTGTGTTGTTAGTGTATTGGTGGGTTTATGTATCAAGATTACTCTTGTCACAGCTATTCATTCTGGCCAGACTAGGCTTTGTAAACATAATTAATTTAACCTGTGCTTTAGAAATGAAGGTGGTCTGGCTTCTAATTTCCTGTAACTAATACAAAGTAGGAATGCAAAGAAAATGGACCGCAAGAAACAAGCTTTAGTCTTATTCTTTGTCCTGTAGCTGCTTTAATGGCTTTGTTTCAATTATAGAATAAATATATATAAGTAAGCAATTTCTTTTAGGACTATGGGAAAGCAAAACCTTTCTTGTCTGTTTGATTGTCTAGCAGGCTTCCAGTGGGTTTTGTGTCATTGTGCTTGGGAAGTGCTGTGCTGCAGGAGGCACTGAAAAGGGACACATAAGAGGTGTCATGTCCTGTATCGAAATTGGTAGTGATTTGTTTCCCATGTCTCAGTTCTCGTTAGTGAAGTGTAATAAATGATGTACTGCATTGACTTTACATGCCATATCCATGGCCTTGAAGGCCTGGGAGACTAATAAATTCCTACCTGGATGAGACTTTTTTTTCTGCCAGATGAACTCAGTGAATTGTAGAGAGGATTTTGTGTTCATTTACTCTGAGCACCTTGAAAGTATGACTGCTTCTGAGGAACTGCTATAATTAGTTCGTAAAGGAATGGTGACACTCTTCTGGAAGGTGTATGAAAACTTCCCATAATGGAAAATATCTCCCCCAGAATGCTTTTATTAAAGTTCCAGTTAAGCTATTATACACACTTATAAAGAAGCCAGAGAAGACTCTATACAGAAATTCCAGTAAAAGCCCAACTGCGTTAGAAAGCTGATACTGAGATTTTACAATGAACCAAAAATCCAGAAAAGATGGGAAGATTGCATTAAATCTTGTGGGCCTTGTTTTTCAAAGCACTGCTTCTTAAACTGCACAAAACCAGTCTTTCGGTATTTTAGTGTAGAGGACAATGCCTTGCTATTCATCAATAAGATTTGTAGCGTAATGGGGTCTTGGAGGGACCTGTGAAAGGGATTTATATAACAAATTTATTAATCTAAACACGAATCCCACCTATTTTAAGGGACAGTATAGTGAAGTCTACCAGTGGCAGAATAACTGGAGTCTGTGTCAGAAATCACTGAAAGAGGCAAGGTCAGCAACGAAGATTAAAGGTCAGGCAAAACTAGTACAGATCCCCTATTGTGTAAACTCAGTTTTCCTAATAATTGAAGGAAATGGGCTGGAAGCTGTTCTCTGAAAGAAGCTGAAAGAACTCATAATCACTAATTCTCCTAATCATTAATGCCTCTGGACTATTAGGCACCCTGATATCTCTTAGAAAAGGGGAAAGTAGATTTTCAGATTTCCAAACCAAATAAGGATATAAGACACTTTAAAGTACAAAATGTGAATTACATGTAGCGTAATAAAATTCCAGCTGCATTAAGAACCCAAAATGGAGATATAATGAAGGATTGGATAATACTTTGTATTAAATCTAGGAAAGCAGAAGCCTACTCCAAGGTGCCGTGTTTGGCTGTGTGAGTGAGGGTTTAGCTGCCATGGGAACCTGCCATACTGCAGAGGGTGGGAGAGCAAGAAGGGAAAAGGAAGAAGAATTTCTAACTTTAATACCTTTTCTGTTTGTATAATTAAAGCCTAGAGGTTAGCAGAAGACAGGGTTTACAGCCTCTCTCTGCTCAAGAAACTACACTGGGAACTACTCACGTTTTTCACCTTACCCAAACTTGCAAATAAATGCTGTTGCAGTAGCATTTCCTTGTGACAGGAAAAACACAGGGTTGGAATGAAGTCTGCAAAGTTTTCCTTTCATTGTGGCAAAGGGCTTGACTGACTCTCCCATGCAATTCTGTCTTCTCCTTTAATGGATCTTTTCATTCTGGTTTTATGTCATGTTGACAGGGACTTTGTCCTGCAGGTTTGGAGGAGCAGGGCATACTGGGCATAACAGGAACAACCAGGCACTGGACAGGAAATCTATGTGAATTACCTGTTCACCCCGAAGCCTATTTTTTTCCCACACATTCCCCTTTTTTTCTTTTTTTTTTTTCCCTTTTTTTTTTTTTCTTCTAGTCCGTTCCCCCTTGAAGTCTTTTGTTTCCTGGCACTGAGCAATTAAGAAGATCAGGGTTTGGGGCTTTTTCCTCTCCACAAAGCTTTGTCACGTGCCCCATCAAACTTACAGCAACTTGCAAAGAAAAATACCCCCTGGGAACCATTTAGATACACTTTATGATTTCCATCTAGGGCACCCGGCGTCTTTGCTTTACCAGTGTGCCCTGAGTCCTGGAATTCATAGGAGGGGATAGAGGAAGAAAAAAGTGAGGAGGTGGGGTAGGAGGATGGGGGGCAGACAACTAGCAAATGCTCAGGCAAAACAAGAGACAAAACAAGTTCCCCCACCCTTATGCTTTTTCCTTTCTCTGCCTCCAGTATAAGATGTACATCCCTGGACAGGGTAAATTCTAAGAGGTGGTTTTCCCCTGCAGTTTTTCCCGCTTCTAAGCTGGGAACAGTGCCCATGCCTGCATGTAGGTATATGCATAAGCTATACAAGAAGCTTACCTATGAAAACTAGTAGGCACCATCTCTGGGGATCCCTGCTGCCAGGTAAGATTTGGCTTTTCTTCTTCTCTTTGCTGATTCACCTTTCAGAGAGAATGTCCTTTAGCTGGGTTCATGGGTGAACAGTCTCTGTACCAGCCTTCTGTGTCCACCCATTGTAGCAAGTGCAGCTCCTGTGCCTGCGGGCTGACACGCAGTAAAGGCATGTCTAAGGAGGCTTACTGCAAATGGGGGAGTTTCCCGGGGGGGGAAGGACATTTTTCCATTGCCTGGAGTTTGAATGAGTGAAGGGAGACTCTTCAGGAACTGCCTAGACTTGTCTCAGCCCACTGCATGCATGTTGAGGGATGAGTCCGTCCCTGGACCTGACCATGAGGCACAGCTCCACATGCCAGCTCCCGGGAGGGTGAGCGCCGCTGCCGCCAGAGCTGTGTCACAGGTGAGCGACCGGCCGTGCTTCCCGTGGGATAGAACGCACAGCCACCAGAGAGGGCTCCCACACCCCATCCAGCTGGAGCCAGGGATGCAAGGAGGGGTCAGAGCCCCCGGCTGTGGGCCCAGGTGACAGCCAGGGATAAGGTGTGAGCATGGCCAGCAGCTGTCCTTCAGGCAGAGTGTCACCCACCTGAACAGGCGCTGTAGGTGTGATGAAGCACAACTGCAGCACTGCAGTGGATGGCTATAAACTCTTCAGAAGGGACAGGCAAGGAGGTAGAGGCAATGGGGTAGTCCTATATGTTACAATGTGTTTTGATTACTAGACCTTAATGATGGTGGTGATAAGGCTGAGTGTTCATGGGTAAGAGTCAGTGGGAAGGGCAACCAGGCAGATGTCATGGTGGAAGTCTGCTAGAAATACAACACAGCAGAGAAGAAGGGAGTTCTAGGAGGTCCAGACAACCTAGGAGGTTTGTGGAGCATGTGGAAGATAACTTCCTGACACACCTGATGAGGGAGCCAATGAGGGGAGGTGTTCCATTGAACCTGTTGTTTGTGAACAGAGAAGGGCTTGTGGGTGATGTGGTGGTTGGAGGCAGTCTTGGGCACAGTGATCATGAAATGAGAGAACTTTTGGTTCTTGGAGTAGTACAGAGGTAGGTCAGCAGAATTGCCACTTTGGGTTTCTGGAGGGCAGAGTTCGGCCTGTTTAGGAGACTGGTTGACAGAGTCCCTTGGGAGGTAGTTGTAAGGGGCAAAAGGGTCAAGGAAGGTTGGATGCTCTCCAAGAAAGAAATCTTAAAGGTGCAGGAGCAGACCAATGGCATCATGGCCTGTATTGGAAATAGTGTGACCAGCAGGACTAGGGAAGTGATCACCCCCCTGTACTCTTCACTGGTGAGGCTGTACCTCGAGTCCTGTGTTCAGTTTTGGACCTCTCACTATGAGAAGGACATTGAGGTGTTGGGCTGTGTCCAGAGAAGGGCAGGGAAGTTGGTGAAGGGTCTGGAGCACAAGTCAGATGAGGAGCTGCTGTGGGAGCTGGGGCTATTTACCTTGGAGAAAAGGAGGCTCAGGGGAGACCTCATCACCCTCTAAAACTGCCTGAAAGGAGGTAGTAGCCAGGGGGGAGTGGGTCTCTTCTTCTGAGTAACAAGCTATAGGACAAGAGAAAACAGGTTCAAGTTGCATCAGGGGAGGTTTAGATTGGATATTAGGAAAAATTTCTTTCCTGAAAACATTGTCAAGTCCTGGAACGGGCTGCCAGTGAAGTGGTTGAGTCACCACCCCAGAGGTATTTAAAAGACAGGTGGATATGACACTTAGAGACATAGTTTAGTGGTGGACTTGCCAGGTCAACAGTTGGACTTGATGATCTTAGAGGTCTTTTCCAACCCAAATGCTTCTATGATTGCATTCTTCTGGCACATTTGCCAAGTTTGGAAAGGAAATGCTGACATGGGCTCTGTCCTCATGTTTCGTGTCACCAGAGAAATATGGTATCCCAGGGACGGCAAAAACCTGAGGCTGTCACTATACCCAAATCTGTAAGAGACCATCCTTAGCATCCAGGTGTCTGCTTGTTTAAAACCAGAGCTGTCTTTGACCTCTCACTGCAGTTAACAGTGTATTATGAATACTCCCACCAAAAAGTATTTGAGCGGCGTAGGGCAAATTTGGGATTACAGTGGAACATTCCTATGTATTCTGATTGCAGAAAAGAGGAAGGATCAAAGCCACTAGTGTGGCCTGCTGTAGTACCACTGGGCACAGTTCTCTGCTCTCTGTCTTGTGTTAAGGGCTTCCATCAGAGACATTGTCAGGGCAACCAAACTGATGCTCTGAGATATGTTTTTGCAGGTGGCTCTGGGCCTGAAAACTACCCACCTCCTTAAAGCTGTGCCACAAGAGCAACTGGGGATACATTAAAGCCTGTAAAACCATTATGGCAAGTCTTTCCTTGCACTCTTCCATTTGGAAGATAATAAATGCCAATGATTTTTATGCTGTAATGTTTTTTATGCTTCTAGACATAAGTTTTGTTTAACCTCTGCTGTCTCTTTGAGATTTGTACCAACTCAGCAGGGCACAAACTTGCATGCAGCTGTCAAACATCAGTGTGTCATATTCCACCCCCACACCTACATGGCATTTTTTTTGTTCTGACCAATCCTGCATTCGAGGTGCAGTGGAGGAGACTGTGCAGGCCCTCTGCACCTCTGCTGAACTTCCTCTAGCTGGATGTTGCTCTGCTCAGAGATAAGGACAATTCACTTGACTGTGGTTCGTATGTTTTCCTTTTCCAGGCTTTGTGCTTTTTTTTGTTTTATTCTGAAATTGCTGTAGATGTGCAGAGCATTTAAAACCTTAACCTAAAGGGTATTTGATGTGTGTATGTAGCAGCATACCTTATGTGATTGTCATGCCCATGCTCAAAAGTTTAAAGGAATTTATCCTCACATGAGTGCTGTGAGGTACATTTGAGGTACATGCTCTCATTACCCATTGGACAAGTTCAGAAGTGGGGCAGAGAGAGACAATGTGTGACTTTTCCCAAGATCACAAGAAAGTCAGAAGCAGAGCAGGAATAGGTGCAATGGGTGTACAGTAAGCACAAACTATTTTGATTTTGTTACTGTTGTTAAAAAAAAAATCTATATACTCATTAGTGTTGACAAGGAAATTTATTAACGTCCCTGTCAAGGCAGTATCAAATATGTTTCTTATGTGTAGTCAGGAGCTCTTATTTCATTTGATGGAAAGATTTCAGCAAAAATGTTGGTGCCACAGTCATATATGAACAGAGCCTAGGAAAATATTTGCATGAGTAAATCTTAGCATCTAGATATACTTATGGTTTTTTGCATTTCTGGTGACACAAGTATCTATTGCGCAGACCCTTGGAAAGCCATGAAAACACATGTATCCACAGTATATATACATATACATGAAACCATATATATATTTAACTTATGTAAGATCTTTGTCTTTAGATAAACACAGAAGAATAGGAACTTCTCCTATTTATACTTTCAGGCAGCAGTTCTGTAAAACATAGTACTTCTTAAAAGTGAACACAGAAGCTGATTTCATAAATATTTTCAGATCTGATTTAGAGATTGAAATTAAGAACAAAGTACTGCTGTATGTAACCAGAGATTTAAGAATTACTGATATCTTTTGTTCTCAAAGTTCAGCATTTAGGTTTTCTTTACTTCTTTGTATTTACCTGCAAAGAAGTAAATTCACATTTTTCCTGAAACAATTGACCACTGAGCCCTAAGACTCTATGTAAAATGGTAAAGGGAACTAAACCTCTTTATTCTTGTGTAACTCATTAGCTAACGTCAGACGATTAGAGCTAATGTTTCCATCTAAAACAATTCAAGTCCCTCATTAGCGGGGATAGATTTCCTTTGATCTAATTACTTAATGTCCCAGATATATGGGAAATTCAGAGATCAGCTCTGAGAAATCTCTGCAGACATGGTCACATCTAGAAACATGAACTTACATGTAGACTCACAAAATGTTGTTTAAAACGCTAACTAGCCTTGCTTAGTCTGCTGGTAGTTCTTGGTTAAATGTTAAATGAAATCATGCTGATGACAGCTAGAGAGTGAAGATAATGGCTGTTTGCTGAGAATGATTTAATCTCCATTGTTATAGGCAAGTGGATTGCAAATTTCCATAATTAAACATCCAGTGCATTGGTCAGATTCTGTTGTAAAGTTTGATAATTGCTGTTGTAGGGAAAACAGTACAGCGGGGTGTTGCTGTCACATGACAAGCTTTTGAGGCTGAGCTAATAGGATGCCCTTTTAAAATGTTCTCCATGTTTTGTGCTTTAGAGACAGAGGATACCATCATGGAGGTTTCATCAAAAGAAAATGCCCGCTTTTTCTCAAACAACACAATCCTGCCTGTGGACCGATCTTCATTCAAATCTGAATCTTCTGCATCCAGGGAAAAACACTCGTGTTGTGGAGGTATAAAGGTAGAGTAAGAGTTTTTGAATATTCCAGTAGGAATGTAGAAAATCTCTTTTTGTTCTTTTTGGTGAAAAATCGCTTTTTCACTTCCGATTATGTCTTGCTGAGTCAGTATGAAACTATTGAAGATATTTTCAAGTCACAAAGAAAGTTTTCTTCAGATCTGTGTTTGCCTAACATTTGGCAATATTCCAGTATAACTTGTCGGTTGGGGCTTGCCTGTTAGGAGATCTTCAAGGGTCATCCTGAAAAGCCACTCAATCCTCCTTATTGCACCACCTGAAGTTAAGAACAAAGCTTTGGAAGACAGGTACCACAGGCAGCTGTTAGTACAAATTTCTCTTTTAAGATTGTAGCCTTGGTAGTTCTCTGGGCTTTCAAAAATACTATTCGTATAACGGTCCATGCGTTTTGAGTGCAATATTATTAAAGTATTATTGTAATATTCCTTGTTCAAGAGAACTCTGCGTGAGATGACTTTGAAATGAAACTGCAGAAGTATCACCACTGTATCTGCATTTATCTCACCCTAGAGCAGTTCTTCCTCGAGGCGATGGAAGCTCCCTGCTCTAAGCCTCGTAGCGCAGCTGTACCGACCTGGCAGTAGGACCGCTGCGCCTCGGAGGAGCATTCCTCCCTGCATGGGACACTGGGGTGCAGGAGGCAGCATGGTGCTTTGCCTACTGTCCCTGCCTGCTTTTTAAAGCCAGGCTGTAAAATGCTGACACCCTCTTGGGTGAGGTCTCAAAAATCACCATGCAATGACGAGATGAAATTATTTGAGTTATACAGAAAACGCGTCTTCGGCCTTGCCCCGTTCTTTTCATCTTGCACAGTCTTCATTTCTTTTGTTTTTTCTCTCTCTCTCTTACACATATCTACTTTCAGATATTAATTCAGCTCCCAATACAGCCAATAACATCACTGATAATTGCCCTGAAGTCTATAAATTGGAATCTTCTGGTTTTGAAATAGAAGATGAGTTGTATTAATTAAATCTTGTAGCATAATAGTAATTCTATCATTGTTCCTCCATTTGCTGCAATGATAATCCGATCCCCTCAATGAATAAACCTTCAGTCACAGCTTAGCCAGTCAGGAATCAGCTTATTAGCTCCAAAAGTAGAAAAGCAATAATATTTCAGCTCGATTTCTTTCTGTCCGAAGAATTTGTGTCTTCTGGGAACCCAAACAGACACAACTAACCCATTCCAGTAGGGACTTAGAAAACCTCTTTTTTTTTTTTTTTTTTTGGGAACTAAGTCTTTTTCTGTTCTGATCATGCATTTCTAGTCAGAACAAAATTATTAAATAAATTTCTAAGTTATGAAAAAGTCTGCTTCAGGTCTGTATTTGCCTAATATGTTAGCAAAACAATATGCAGATTCAACGAGTTGTTTTTACCAATTATCAGCCTTTCTGTGTGTTAAAACTGCCTTTATAAACCAGAAAGATGTGGTAAAATATTTACTAACAGGCATTGAAAAACCAGAGCAGAATTTGAAATCATGGGCGCCTTTCTGTCCCAGCTCTAAATCAGGAGCACACCTGGGACAGTCGCAACCCCAGTAAATAAACTTGTGTCAAAGAGAGACAGAGACATTTCAAGTTCTAGTTTACCTATATGACTTTCCTGTAAAAAAAAACATATGTGCTTTCACATTACTATTTAGAATCCAAGGGCATAAACACATAGAAAATGTAAAATACTATGGCAATATTTTTACAAGAGTGTTCTTTGAGAGCCATTGCTGTAGGAAATAGGGACTAGACAGTGGTTGTGTATGTTTATTTGCCCACAACTGTTTCTGAAGGAGGAATAACCAACACTGGACAAAGTGTGCTGAGGGAGACACAGAGATACATTTGAATCTTAACACAAGGATTTGTGTTCAGTAGTAGTAGCACCAGTGTTATTACCACTGTGCCCTGTCAAATGAGGTGTTGTGAGGAGTTTTGTACTGGAGGTGAGTACATCACTTCAGAGCACCTACTCACTGGAAGCATGATTGCTCAGAGAGGATTAAGGAGCAGGCCAAGGCTCTAGACCTCTATTCTTATGAAACATTACTGTGTCTTTTAATTTCTCGGTTAGGGTTTGGGTTTCTTTTTTTAACGCCGTTTACAAAGAACATCCACATTTATATTCAGTCAACAAAACCTGTATCTGAAGGTAGAAAGCAATGTTGTGATTTCTATGACCAATTGCATGATGTGTGAGTATCCATGGAGCTCATAAACTCAGTAGGGCTGCATTCAGTGAAGGCAAATTAAAGCAGTAGCTCTGCAGGAGCAGAACAGTTGGTGCTAAGGACCCTGCACTCCCACTATAGGCATTTCAGAGTGGGGAGATACTTCAGACCAACCCTCATCTTGTCCCAGAGACTGAAGAGCCATTGACTGTTGAAGTGAATGTAATGCCTGTCTGGAACACATCTTCCTGTTTAATTTTGTGTGAAAGGGTTTCAGCCTGCGCATTTGCAGTACGTAGCAAAGCACAGTGAAGGGGGTGGGAGTTTAATTCCCAAAGCTTGCTCCTGATCCAGAGCAATGGGCTAAAACTGATACAGTGATAACTAAGCAAAAATAACTGTCTCTGAAAAACTAAAGGATGGGAGAAGGTTGTTCCCAGTAAAATGTTTTCTTTTTCAAAAGAAAACGTATGTGTTGCAGCTTGCAAGATATTTGGTGAGCAGAGGATGAGCCTAGAAGGTAATTTCATGGCAGGTCACTGTTCAACTCATGGAGCCATGTAACAGAAAGCAAAGATTTCTCCCTCCTGGTCACCCTGGACTTGAGTGGGAACAGCTTAGAGCCTCTCAATTCCAGATCATTGCAAAAGCCTGTGCTTAAAAATGCCCAAATAACTCACCTCCCCACCAAGCCACACTTAACATTTACCCTCATGGTTTACTGTGTAAGATACCCCCTCCTTAGAACATCCTGAGGGAGATCTATGTCTTTGTCTGTTGTGGCAGCACCTTTGACACCTACCTGAAATTAGCAGTGGTTGATAGCAAGTTCAGTTCAATACGTACCAATATTGCTCATAAGAAATGAACAAACCAGCAATATAGGATTTAATAAAAAATTAGGAGAAATATTGACGTGGTTATTTGGGAAAAGGAGAGGTGGAAATGTAAAAATTGCTTAAAAATAATTCACAAAGTAAAGTCTTCTGTACTGCCTATTCTAATCACTGTCAATTTTTTTCCACAGATATTTCTCGGTGCATTGTCTTTTGTTTATTTTGCTAAAGCACTGTCAGGAAGTTATCTAAAAAGTACTATCACACAAATAGAAAGAAGATTTGATATCCCTTCCTCTTTGGTTGGCGTTATCGATGGAAGTTTTGAAATTGGTACGTGCTGTAGAAACCCATTTTTATTCTCAGTAAAAAAGAATGATGCAATTTGTTGTGAAGAATGATTGTACAAATCTCCTTGAGCCATTAAAACTGAGCAAGATTACCCTAGTAAAAATCAGTGGGACTGTCAGTATGATTACTTTGGATAGCATCGGGTTGGTTGCTAATACAAGAAATTAGGCATAGTCCTTGTGATTTGTTAAGCTTAGTGTCTGGCTAATAATTACTAACAGAAATTTTGACTGTTAAATGAGAATTTACCTGCACAGATTTATGCTTTCTCTTTGCTTTTGTCAGTAATCTACCTCCCCTGCAAGTGTTTACCTGTTATAATTTATTAAGCAGCAGGAGTACAAACCTCTAACTGTAATCTACATTTATTTTCCAGTCCATCTCCTTCCCTGTGTACTAAAGTTTCCAGCAAGACATTGTCTCTTACGATTTCAGATTAGTGAATTTATCTCATTGGAGTGTGGTACTCATGGGAATGAAATCTTAGCCTAAGTATATAAAACTCTGTTTGATTCCCCCTTTTCCTGCTTTTTTGGTGATTTGCTCTCTTCAGCTGACACAGTCCTTCTCCTCTTTTCCAGCTGTTTATCCAAAAGTTTATGGTTTTCTTATCACAGAAGGCATTGGGTTCCTGTAGAATGCCTGGAAAGAGGGAGAAAGAGCAACCCCAGACCATCAGCCCTCTCTCCCTGAAAACACTGCCTATACCACATACTAGGAGTGGTTATTTTAGGGGATCTCTTATCAACAAGCAGTAAAACTCAGTTTTCCTTTTGTACTCTCGAAGGGAACCTCCTAATCATAATTCTTGTAAGCTACTTTGGAGCAAAGCTTCACAGGCCAAGAATAATTGGAGCAGGCTGCTTAATTATGTCAGCTGGAACATTCCTAATTGCGATGCCCCAGTTCTTCATGGGACGGTAAGTGCAAAGAGATCAGCATTTTACAGCTGGGCTGTGCACACTGAATGGCAGCTCACTAAAATATTCAGGCATTGATTATGAAGATCCCCGTAGAAATATGCATATGTGGATGTTGTTACTTAATCTGATATTTTTCCTGAAAGGACTTATTCCTGTGGAGCAAATAATTTAACATATATACTATCTCAGTTGTAATCAGCTTGTTGTTTTATTAGTCTGTGATCTTGACTGGCCACATTTTGACACGGTTTAGGAATTGTTGAAGCATCAGTGAAGAAGTGATGACTAAACTCAGGATGAAATTTGCACTTAAGTGCTATAGGCCTACCTGGTATTAACAGATCCGATTGCTTTTTCTTATCAGTTCTTATAAACAAATATAACTTTGTTTTTTTAAACAGATATCGCTATGAAAGATTCCCTTCCACCATCAACTCGACTGTTAACATCTCTCCATGTCTGCAGGATAAAAGCCAAACTCCACTCACATCCTTGGAAAAGTCTCAAGCAAAAATAAATGAAGGTGAGAGAGATCTCTGTTAAATATTGTGATAAGCACCCTAAAATATATCACAAGGCTTTAAAAGGCTCATGCACTACTTAATCAGAAAGCAAAAAAAAAAAAAAAAAGGAAAAAAAAGAAAATCAGATTAATATTTCCCACAGAAAAGACTGGCTGAGGCAAGTGTATTCAAAATAAATGTATAACTGCCCGAGAGTTCTTTTCGGGCTGCAGCCTTTCCTCCAGCTTTACTTTCTCCTTCAGCAACTTTCTGCAGCTCTGTGTTTTGCAGAAACACCAGTCTCCCATGGGGTCCTTGGAAAGTCTTGGTGTTTCCTTTGCTGGGAAATCATAGAATCATAGAATCAAAGACCTCTGAGATCATCAAGTCCAACCCTTGATCCAACACCGCCTTAGTTACCAGACCATGGCACTGATGCCACATCTGGTTTCATCCTAAAAACCTCTGAGGACGGTGAATCCACCACTTCCCTGGGCAGCCCATTCCAATGTCTGATTACCCTCTCTGTAAAGAATTTCTTCTTACTATTCAGCCTAAACCTCTCCTGGCACAGCTTAAGGCCATGCCCTCTTGTCCTACTGCTGGTTGTGTGGGAGAAGAGACCAACCCCCACCTGGCTACACCCTCCTGTCAGGGAGTTGTAGAGAATGATGAGGTCTCCCCTGAGCCTTCTCTTCTCCAGGCTGAACAGCCCCAGCTCCCTCAGCCTCTTCTCAAAAGACTTGTGTTCAAATCCCTTCACCAGCCTTGTTGCTCTTCTCTGGACCTGCTCCAGCCCCTCAATATCCTTCCTGAACTGAGGGGCCCAGAGCTGGACACAGTAGTGGAAATATGTCTTCAGATCCTCAGCCTGCTGGAAAGAGCCATTGGGTCTCCCAGCCTGCAGACTCTGCTTCTTGTTTCTCTCCCTGCCTGTTGACCCTGTTTTGCACACCACAGAGCTGTGTCCCTGCTGGATGCATTGAGTTCCTCGTGGGGAAGGAACTTTCCTCCCCTATGCCTGGCAAATCAGACCCTCTATGTGTCCCAAAATGTGTGTATGTTTGCATCCCCACACCTGTGGATTAAATGTGGCCAGCAGTGCTTACTATCATCAATGTTTCCCAAATCTTTCCATCAGGGGATCCCAGTTTTGGTTAGAAAAAAGTGAAAAAGTTTTCTAAAATGGGACGTGGTGACAAATTTATAAAATCAGTGAACTCCTAGTATCTTTGAGGCAGTTTGTGCTAAAAATATTTCCACTTAAGCTGATTGGGTTAAAATTACCATCCCCGCACTTCCCAGTTTTCCTTCTGTTTTTCCCAATTTAGAATTATTTTAGAAAACCTGTGCATTCAGTGTCAAACTGGCATGAAAAGCATATAATTGCTGTCTCTTGTTATGTATTCAGGATGTGAAAAGGAAGCAGGCTCTTCCATGTGGATCTACGTTTTACTTGGAAATCTTTTGCGTGGAATAGGTGAAACCCCTATCCAGCCTCTGGGAATTACATACATTGATGATTATGCCATAGAAGAGAACGCTGCCTTATATATTGGTAAAATAAATATTACTTATTTTCCTAATGGATTTTTCCCCAGAGGAAAGGGAGTCATTCCAAATAATGGAATGAGTGTTATTGAATTAACTTGCCCTGATTGTTTTGTTTGCATAATTTCCAATATTAAAATTTATTTAAGTCATGTACACTCAAGGGACCAAGTTCCCCTTTAATTATACCAGCAGTTCCATTATCTTAATTTGATGAAAGAATTTGACCTTAGGTTCCTGCTGTTCTCCTAATCTTCCTAATTCTTCTGGATGTGGACTGCTGAGCCTCTGTGCACATTCAGTTCTCTGGAAAGTGATAAAAACATGCTCTTTCAAGCACTTAAAATAGAATTTTAGCAGGCGTTCAAAACATTGCCTCCAGATTCCAGCAGAATTATAAACAATAGTGCTGAGGCTTTAGAAAGTTGGTATCACTGCTTTCTTGTGTTCATTACCTGACCTCTGCACATTCACCTGGAATATTACCAAAAAATTCCTTCCCCATCAGCATCCTGTCTTGACAAGTTTCCAGCCTGGTAACTGGCAAAAACTCAGGTTCTCTCTGTAAAAGATTCAGTCTTCCCAGACGAATTTTGAAAATTCACAGTATTCAGAAAGTTTGGCTGAGGGTGTAGGGAAATGTTATTATTGGATACCAAAATAATGGTATTTTTCAGCCTATTCAGAGTCCCACCTCAGCCTAAAGTGATCACTTAAATAATTGCCATTTGCTTTCCAGTTACTTTAATGTATTTAGCTAAAGAGTTTCTAGCACTTACAGATGGCATACTCTGCTTTTAGGTGCAGAAGAACCAGTGCTCTTTTTGACTTGGGAGTGTAACAGTCCCCTATTTCTTATTCCAGGCTGTGTACAGACAGTGGCAATTATAGGGCCAATATTTGGCTTTCTTCTGGGATCCCTGTGTGCCAAACTTTATGTTGACATAGGCTTCGTAGATCTGGGTAAGTCAGGAAACTCGGGTTTCAAAAATTCAGTCAGGCTCCAAAATTCCTATTTTGGGCCAAGAACTATCTGGTTATGCATAAGGGGCTAACAGGAGCAGAACAGGCGCATGGTGTGACTCTTGGGGATGGTCCTGTGCAGGGCTCGATGATCCTAATGGGTCCCTTCCAGCTCAGCATATTCTGTAATTATGAAATAAAAAGGATGACAGCAATAGAGTGGTCCATTCAGAAAAGGCTGACAAAAAGGATGGTTGTGGAGGAATTAGAAGATCTGACTCTTCCTCAGTCCCAGCAAGCCTGCAGCAGGTGCCTCCAAGAGATGCCCTGGGGAGGAGACTCAGGGGAGACAGCAGGTGCCAGGAGGAGGCAAGACTGAGGCTCAGGATTTGTGTGTGCATTTTTTAGTATCCTGTTGTTGCCTGGAAACATAGTTTGGCAGTGGGCACTGGGTCTCCTGATTGCCTTCTGCCTGAGAAAACGCTTTCCACCCTGTTTTTCCTTGGGGCTTTTGTACAGAACAGCCTGACCGGGAGCAAGGGAGTGGCCACCTGGACTACCCCATCTCCCGGGCCTTGCAGCATCTCTGGGGATGTGCGAGCGGCACAGCAGTGTCAGGGCCAGGCTGCTGCTGTGTCACAGCAATCAGCAAGTCCTTGTTGCATCCCCACAGCTGCTCTTGTAACACCCTCAGAGACGCACAGTTAAACCTGGTGAGGCGGGAACAGACTCCTGCAGAGAAAGTCCCTGAAAAACCACCTTCCTTGTTATCAGCACTCTCGAAAAGCATCTGTTTGTTTCTTCTTTCTTTTGGCTTTCTCCAGACAGCATCACAATAACTCCCAAGGACGTGCAGTGGGTGGGAGCATGGTGGCTGGGTTACTTGATAGCCGGTGTGATCAGCGTTCTGGCCGGCATCCCCTTCTGGTTCCTGCCGAAGCACCTCCCAAAACCGGAGAGCAGGAAGGACTCCAGCACCTCTTCTGAGCAGTCCAAGTTCATCATCAAGGATAACAAGGACCAACACAAACCTTATCAGCAACAAACGAAGATTGCTGAGATGGCAAAAGGCAAATCACTGGAGTTTCTTTCCTGATTGTTGTTTTTCTCTCAAAGGCTTTTATACTTTAAAATTTTATACTTTCTGAGGCCCTATTTTAGTGGGCTGAGAATTATGATTTTTCCCCCAGGTGTCACTCTCCACCTAAATAACAGACATATAATGGGTCTTTTCATTGTTTCCTGGACCTGCTCTTGCATGTGGGATTTCTTCATCTGGGATTTATAAAATTATGCTAGTGGGCCAGCAAATCCCATGAAACCGTGCAAAATTTTTTCATTCACAGATAATGACTGTTGCAGAAGCAGTGGTCAAAAAAGACTTTTGGTTTTTGCTAAACCTTTTTCTGTAAGTTCATTCATTAGAAAAACACGTTCAATATCTGATCAGAATAAGGATGGGCACCGACTCACTACAGTGTTGTTGGAGGCTGTCTGGATTTAGGCAGGAGCTGGTTTGCACAGTTGCATTTCCTTGGCCTTACTTTGCCAAAAGCATTTTCCCTCAGTACTTGAATCTGTAACTCAATATGTCTGTGCTTACTGTCAGCTGTGCTGAGCAGTCTCTGCCCCAAATTAAGCTGAAAGGTGCTGTGGCTGTTGAGGACACATAGAAACCAAATCAGTCCTGGTTTATGATCGAAAGAAGGAATAGAAAACAAGATGCCTCTTCTGCGATATTGATGCTTAGTGTTTTCCTCCACTGTTCCCCCATCCAGAAATGGGAGAGCTCTTAGGAGCATCATGGAACTTCATGGATTCCTTCTGAAACGTTCTGCAATCCTTTTTTTAGAAGGTGCAAACATATCACAAAGCATTATTCACAGCAGTTATTCTCTCTCTGGTCTGCTTGTCATTTCTGCTGTTTTGTCTTGCAGACTTCTTTCCATCACTGAAGTGCCTCTTTGGGAATCCAGTTTACATTCTGTATTTGTGTGCAAGTATCATTCAGTTCAATTCTTTAATCGGCATGGTGACATATAAGCCAAAGTATATTGAACAACAGTATGGGCAAACATCTTCAAAAACTAACTTTGTTATAGGTAATGCTATATCTGCTTCTTGATATCTTTAAAGTGGACATTTTAGGAGTGGCATGTACATTCATATAGGGAAAATTGTATTTTTTTAGGATATGTTTATTTCTTCTCCTTCCTTGTCTGACTTTGAGTAGTAGCTTATAGCAGGTAAGTTCTTTCATTTCTTCCTTAGCACTAGTTAGCTCTGAGTTTATCTATGCAAGAGTTACTGTGAAAGTTCACATTATTTGATACCTTAATTCCCATTTAACTGGAAATTTGAAAAATACTATATATGTACAGCACAAGAAAGTAATTGAGAAGAGAATTGATTTTAAAATACTTTATGTAAATTTGTCATCAGACAGATCTGTTTCCTTGCTGGCATCCCATTTATTTCAACGAAATAAAGATCATGTCAGTGAGTGCTAAAGGATTAACCATAAAGTAATGTCATATTGCCAGTGATTTCTTACTTTCTGAAGAGGTTGGGGTTAAAAAAAAGGAAGGCAAGTCATATTCCAAAATCTTCTCTACAGCACAAGAAAGAGAGATGCTGCTTCTGCCTTCGGGTACCATGGTGGCCATTTTTGTAGATGACTTCAGGATCATGAACTCAAATGCCCAGTTGCTGAACCTGCACACAGGCTTGAGTTCCCTTCCTAAAGTCCGGGGATTCATCAGCATTAAACAGCAAAGAGGTTTACATCTACCCAATACAGAGGGAACTGCCTTGTTTCAGGGCAGCATTAGTTGCACAGCAACAGAGGTATATATATGCAGAAAAGCTGTATTGATCCATTGTGCTATGTGCTAATTCCTTAAAGATAGAAGCTGGAATTTCCTGGCACGAAGCTCCTCAAAGCAAGGAGAAATCTTGAAGAATAGTTGATGGCCAGAGAAAGTCCAGAAAACAATCCCTACATTCAGTAGAGCACTTCCAATTGTATTTAAAGATTTTTTTGGAGCTAAGCTTTCAGGTATGTGCAAACTGAGTGGGGATTAAGAACAGTTTGATTTCACTGAGCATAGGGAACACATGCAACAGAAAGCATGCAATGACTTGGCTAGGGAAGGATCCTGACTGAGTGGATCCCTGCAATAAGGTAGTTTTTCTTCCTTCTTTTCCTTTCTCTTCAAATTCCCCCTTGCTGAGGGCTGACTAGAACTTACAGTGTTTATTTCACTTTCCCTCTCTCTTTTGCTATTTTTTTTGAAAAATTCTATCACAATCTCTCTGAGAGATTTCAAAATTGCCAGAGCAATTCGAAGCATTTAAAAAAAAAAAAAAAGGAGAGAGAGAGAAAAAGCAAGTGTTGCTCCAGATTTCATAACACTGTAGGTAAAATTAAATTAGTCCTCTAGGAATGAGCAAATCCCTCCACTGACCAACTAACAGTGGAGAAAACCACCTAGATTAAGAAATTAAGAAATTGGAGGATTGTTAGCTAAACTTTATCCAATTCTTTATTTCTGTCAAAGAACTAGCAGTGAAGCATGTCCCTGGGAGCAATTTTTAAAAGCAGCTCCAGCACCTTGGTAACAGCCCAAGGATCAGTTCAAGTCTGGACAAAATAAAATGCCCTGACTGAAGACCTTTTATCTTTTGTTCCTTCATCTTATTGCTGCAGCTGATTTTTCGGCTGGGAAGGTTAGTTAGCCCATTGAGCTGGGGTTTTCATTAATACAGATTTTTCTGTCCGATTTCAGGTCTTATCAACATTCCTGCTGTGGCCTTTGGCATATTCTCTGGAGGACTCGTCATGAAAAAATTCAGAATTGGTGTTTTAGGGGCCGCAAAACTTTCCCTGGGATCGTCTTTCTTTGGTTACCTTTTGCTCCTCTCACTGTTTGCAATGGGCTGTGAGAACTCGGAAGTGGCCGGACTGACCGTGTCGTACCATGGGTATGCTGGGAAGGGCATCCTACGGCACCAAGTGCTATTGCAAACCAAACTCCTTCCTCATTTTATGCCACAAAGTATATATATTTTTGAAAAGAGAGTGATGGACCCAAATATGCTTCCCAGAAACTTGATTCAAAGCGGTGGAAACCACTCCATCTATTCCAGGGGACATCGTGTCAGAACACTTTCATGATTGTGGCATAAACCAGAGGGGTTCATGTCACAAGTGCAGATTATTTTTCTGATTACTTTGTAATTGTTATTTCCATGGGACCCATCCCTTGAGCCTAGCGATTTCTGGAAATGTGAGGAGCTCAGTAGTGGGGATTCCATTAATTGTTCCCTGCTTCCGTGTGCTGAAAAACATATGTTGTTTAATAGCATTCGAACCCAAAACTTCAGAATTCCAGGATTAACCATGAGTAAGCCATGATGTTAACCATCAGGTACACCTAAGGGTCACTTTTGGGTCACTTTTGCCCATTCTGTTACTCTGTAAAGCTCACTTTTTGGTAGGAATTTCCAGCACTGACTGCACAGCTGCTCCAGGAGCTGCTCCACTAGTGTCTTTAGCAGCAGGTGACTGAAGTTGGCAGATTGCAAGGTATTGGACGTCAGTTCAGCAGAGGTGCAGAGGGTCTGCACAGTCTCCTCCACTGCACCTTGAATGCAGGATTGGTCAGAACAAAAAAAAATGCCGTGGAGGTGTGGGGGTGGAATATGACACACTGATGTTTGACAGCTGCATGCAAGTTTGTGCCCCACTGAGTTGGTACAAATCTCAAATGGACAGCAGAGGTTAAACAAAACTGAATCCCAATCTGATAAGCTCCTCACTAACTTCTACAGAGACCATTTCCCAAGAGGAGCTCAATCCCCCCTTTGCCGTTTGTCCAGTTTTGTTAAAACTACATCAAACCTCAGATAACTAAAATCTTAGAAAATATGAGCAAATTCATGAATAGAAATTGTTAGCTGTCACCCTTAATAAAGTAGCTACCATCTCGCAGTAGATGGTGTGATATTGCTAAGACATTTGGATAAGAGAGAAATAAGAATTTACAGTGCTGCATGGATGCGAAGGGACAACATTTAATGGACTACAGAGGGGAAGTCTGGCCAGGAGCACCTGTCAGAGAGCACAGCCCGTGATTTGGTAATGATTTCTTCCACGTCTACTAGAAAACGTCTTCGCAATTTCTCTTTTTCCTCAGAACCAAACAGACAACTGATTACGAGCAAGCCGTGTTTTCAGAGTGCAATTCCGGCTGCTCATGTTCCAAGAACGACTGGGACCCCATCTGTGGAGAAGATGGAGTTACCTACATTTCTGCCTGTCTCGCCGGCTGCCAGGCGTCCAACGGCAGTGGGAAAAACACCGTAAGGCAATCTTTCGTTTCCATGTGTGATGTGATATTTTTTCCAAATACAGCCAGGTCTGTCAGAGTAAGTGGATTAAAATTTACTAAGGCACATCCTCTTCAACCCTAAACTCCTCGGGGTTTTTTAGCAATCTGCCACCCACATTTAAAACTTTCTTGAGTTATCTTTCCGGCAGAAATCACAAGCAGAGAATGTTTTGGAGGGGGTTTTATTTAGCTTTTGGCTACCAAGACTCTTGGAAAAAAAAAATGTAATAAATACATTCATCAACAGCAGATACTTTATAATTGTATCCTTCAATAAATAAACCTTTTCCTTTTGCAAAACATTTCCACTTTGGATTTAAACCTTCAGCTACCCAGAAAAGCATGATGTGCAATTCCTGAACATCCACTTCTCCACTGCTTAAGTTATCATACATTTTCACCTGCTCTCTTCTAGGTATTTTTTAACTGCAGCTGTGTGGGAACCTTTGAATCTTCACAAAGCTCCTCAGCTGTGGTGGGACCGTGTCAAAAAGGAAATGAGTGTCCAAAAATGTTTCTGTATTTTCTAGTAGTATCGGTTATCACTTCATACACTTTGTCAGTAGGTGGCACACCCGGATACATCCTGCTTCTAAGGTAAGAAATAATTCCTGCCAGCATTGCCAAATGTTTTCAAGGGGTTTTGATGTATGTGACTGGGTCTCCCTCCCCTCCTAGTATTCCTAGTATTGTGAAATGTTTTCAGCTATGCAAGGTGGCTTTTAAAATATTTTTTTTTTTTTTACTATGGAAAAGCATCCTCAGAATTTTGCAACGAGTTTTTTACCATCGATGCAACAATGTGTTTATGATAATCTTTACCAGCAATATCTTTCTGATTTCAAACATGACATAAGAGGCCTAGTTATAGTTTATACCAAAATCCCTTTCCCTTAATGCCTTTTACATTACTAGAATGGGGTTGTATGACCTCCCTGCAAATGGAAATTAGCTCTGTATGTGTCAGTGTGTGCACATATATGTATATGAACAGCCAGTTTTCCTCAATTCCTATGGATACTGATGCACAACTACATGGAGGTATTCTAACCCAAACCCTCTATATACTCTCAACTCTTCTCCTCTAGCCCAATTTATTATCCCATATGACTGTTCTGTTCCAGATTTTTTCTCTTCAAAACAAAGATTGATTTAGAAAGAGATTTTTTTTTTCTGTTCTGATAATTGCGGATTTATTAAATGCTTTTCCTAAGGGATTGTTCCAATACATATTTAACTGCTGGGACTATTTGTCCATCACTGAGTGTAAGCTTTGAAACTAATTTTAGAAAGCGCAAAAGGCATGTAATACTACCAGGACTTAATCTGGATTTTTGTCAATTTCTGCAATTTTTGGATTCCAAGTGCTGCTCCACTCTGTTTTGGAAAGCTTTCTTACTCAGTTCCTTTTTCCAAATTATTTCCAGATGGGCACATTCTACTTCTCAAACAAAACAACAGTAGACCCAGGCTAACTAATCTTTAGTATTATAATTGTGCTTTCTTACCTCAAAATTCTCTTTGTTTTTGAATGAAATTTTCTGGAACAGGCTCTGTCTCGTTGTTGGTGCCTTTATATCACGCGGACAAAGCCAGTGCTAGAACTGGCTCAATATAGGCTATATGGAAAAAAACTGGATAAAGAATGTGACTTCAGCTGTGGTTCCATCACAATCCTTGAACCAGAATCAATATTCACACAGAGACTTTCAGAAATGGTTGGAGTGAGAATCCTTCTCCACTGCCCTAGACAAACACTGCCAGTGAGGTGTGTGCTTTAGACCACAGCAGCCGCACAGCTTTCCTCGTGGACCTTGCAGGGTTACCACTGATCTCTCTCTCCCCAAGGCCTCACTCCAAGAACAATCATATTATAATCCATTTTGGACATTTTTTACTGAAGCTTATGCACCACTGAACCGTCCATGCACCAAGATGAGGACGATTCATGAGTTGAGAGCTTGCAGCAAAGCCAGATTTCTCTCTGTGGTTGCTTCTGACACACTGCATAAATATGGGCATAGGGCTATGCAGAGACGCAGTTTCCTTTCTCTTTCCCTCTACATGATGTCTCCTTCCTATCCATAAGACACAGAGTAGAAGGTGTATGGATATTGTACCACACAGGGCCTCAAAACCGTTGTAGCCATTGCTCAACCTCCTGCTTTTCCTCTTGTCTCCACTGTGTAAAAAATTAAGTGTTTGGGAGGAGATGTTCATAAATGAGCACCTACAAGTTTAAATCACAGAGTTGCCATCACTTCTCAGCCCTAAGAACTTTCTCTTGGGAATCTTATTGCTTAATGGATTTATTTAGAAAAGCTTAGAAAGGTTTTCAATTACAATACTGAAACACTTTATATATGAAATCAGCAAAACAGTTTTACTGGTTCGGCTCCAAATCTTTTATTGCTGTTGAAAATCATTTTATTTTGAGAGACATTTAACTGAAATTGAGAAGTTATGTGTTTTCCTGCTGGACTGAGGGCATCCACCTCTGATGTGCAGCTAAATAAAAGGTGTTTCAGTAAGTTCAATCCTTCTTTTTCCTTTTGGCTTTGTTTTGGTTTTTTTTTTCAGCACTACAAATGACCTGTGGGCACAATTCCACTTTAAACTCATGCTTACTTTTCTCTTTTCTGTAATCCATCACTGACTGACATTCCCTGAAAATCTGGCTGAATTGAAAGTGTGCTTCTGTTACCAGAAGGAAAATAAATTTTCTTTGAAAACAGATAGTCCCAAGGTCAAGTTGCAGACTTCATTAAGTACTTTTTCCAATGATCTGTTTTTAAAATTATTCAATATTCAGTCAGCTCTGTTAAGATTCCAGCACTTAAGCAATCTGATGTTTTCTGTTGGGCAGATATCATTGCACCTGCCACAGAGCACCAACACAGCTAAATCCCTTTAGCCTTTCGATTTAGTGACATTTTCTTTAAGGGTTTACATGACTGAAGCCATTGAAATATGCTTAAAGCTAGTGACTGAGTCATTTGCTGAAGTGTCTTTTTAGTGGTATTAGCCTAATTGCAATCACCAAGGAACTTGGGAAAGCCCTAAAGTTTTGTAGAAAAACACCGTGTAGTTCAGATACCTGTTGTTCAAGCACCAGTTATTAATAGCAGGTGATCAGGCAGTGAAAAGGAAGTCTCAGATCTCCCTGAGAGCTCTGGTTATCACTCAGGATCACAAAGAACTCCTGTTTCCGTGCAAACACAATACAAATGCTCAAACAATTCCTTTTTTTTTCATCTGAAAGTGAAGATTTTTTCTGCAGGATATAAATCCTATGGAACACATAATAAATATCCAGTTATTTGGTTTATTTTCCAATTTTCCTTTCTATGCCCTCAGATTTGTTTAGAAGGACTCCAGTCTGAGGCTTGCTTGTGTAAGGTGTGTCTGATAGGAGAGCAAGTCACTGTTCTTACAGCTTAAAATCATATTACAGTCATGCCTACATAGATGGCAGTGCTTGTATAAGCCACAATGCAACAGACTGCGTGATGATAATTCACGACCAGGGCATTAGAGAATAAAGTGTTGACATTATAAAATGAGCTGCACACGATTATTATTTTTTTTTTTTTACTATGATACTTCGGTGTTCTTTTCAGAGAGTCACGGAATGACTGGAGCTGGTAAGGACTTCTGGAGATCACCTAGTCCAACCCTCCTGCCAAGGCAGAGTCACATAGAGCAGGTTGCATGGGCTGGTGTCTAGGCAGGTTTTGAATATGCCCAGAGGAGCCTCCACAGTCTGTCTGGGCAGCCTGTTCCAGTGCTCTGTCACCCTCACAGTAGTTTTTCCTCACACTCAGATGGAACTCCCTGTGTTTAAGTTTGTGCCCATTGTCCTTTGTCCTGTCACTGGGCACCACTGAAAAGATTCTGACCACATCCTCTTGAAACCTGCCCTTCAGATGTGTGTATGCATCAGATCTCCTCTCAATCATCTCTTCTCCAGGCTACCTTCTTCCTTAAATGTCCTTCCTGTCCTTTCTATTTTCAGTAAATTAGAGGAAGATGATCCAAATATCGTTTGCAGTATGGGTTCTTAATGCTGTTCTGGGAAATTTTAAAAAAATCACTGGTGGGGAACAAAAGAGCTAGTTCTGTGATGTCTTTATTATTTTTTTTAAAATGTATTCCAAATTACATTAATTTCTGCAGAAGCTGAGCCCATCCTAGTTCAGAGCACACAGACTGGACCTCCAGAGTGCTGCATTCATCCATAGTGACAACTGAATTTCCGCCCAATTTTTTTTTCTGTTTTCTAATGAAGATAATGACTGTGACAACAGGGAATGTTATCAGTTACTATATTGACACACATATGTTACCCCACATATCAAACATGTCCCCGTTTAATTATGTGACTGGGGCTACTCGTTAAAAGCCAAGCGTGTACTCAGATTCGTGCTGGATATAATTGGCAATCTGGTACCTGCTGGGGAAAACAGCACACTTGACAGCTGGTGAGGGAGCAGCAGGTGAGTCCTACGAATTTGAGTGGGTCCATACACACACCGCTCGTAGCATGGTTGTGAAAGGCAGCTGTTCTCCTGCCCACCACCCCTGTCTTCCTCAGTGGGCCAGGGTGATAACTGAAGGCTGGAGCAGGGCTGATCTGGAGCTGGAAGGACTGATGTGTGTGTTAGACTCCCCTGAAAGCTCAGTAAAGTCAGAGAACAGCTTGGAGGATTTACCTTTACAGGAGGTGTGATCCTGATCCTAGATACAGTGCAATGAAAAGTGAGTGCCTAAATACCTTGTACTAGCCTGGATCATGATCCTGAAATTCAGAGATTATCTAGCTGAATAAGGCTATCCAATGGATGCATGATTTCACAATCAATTTTCTTGTCCTGTGTGGGTAAGTCCTAAGTGCTGATATCATCTGAGAATCCACAACTATCTTAAAATGTGATATTGAATATAGGCGTTCAGAATTCCTAGGTTCTGTTCTGATTTTATCACATTTTTTACGTATTTCTGTAATTTGGTTAGTCAGTGACATTGAGAAGGAAAAAGTCACATTTCTTTCCTTTCTCATGCTTTCTATTTGTGTTCAAATTATTCACACTTGCTTCTTTATTTGTACGTAACATCTTTTTTATTATTATTATTTTTAGATGCATTAAACCCCACTTGAAATCATTTGCACTTGGTATCTATACCCTGGCAATAAGAGTGCTTGGTAAGTCCATTTGAACTCTTGAGTTTGTTTTAATACCCTCCTCATTAATCATTTATCTTAGAATTAAGCTCTGATTGTTGGAAAGAACAATGTCTAACTGAGAAGAAATTATCATATGAATTAAAAAAAAATAGGAAAAGGGTTGCAAAAATGAAATAGCTTCCTAAATTGTATAACTGTCACTTAGGTATAATTAAGATATACATGGCCAATATCCATAGAGATGACAAGTGTTCCTTCAGACTATGAAAAACTACATCTTATCTCTCCTTACTCAGCAACAAGCATAATAGAACTGCTATGGCTGAGAATGTGTGATTGTTTTTCAGGCAAATTTTCATTAGTTTCTAAGGGAATTACTCTGAGTACAGGTGTGCCTGGGGGCAGGTTTCGCTGCAGCCTTGTGGTAGAGTCACCTCTAAGTTGTCACTGAAATCAAGGGTACCGTGAGATGCCAACGAACTGGAGATTCTAAAATCCTCTGTGTCTTCACAGAAAAAAAATAATAGCAAGTCACCTACTTAAATAGAGCAGATCAACACCGTTGGCTGCTTTCTCACACCATTGCAGGCCAAGATTTTTCCCTTCTGGCTTACTTTCTTCTCCAGCAACCCAGGTGGCACAGAGTCCAGGATATCCCATTAGCATATGAAAAAAGGCCTATCCTTTCCATCACCCACAAGCACTTTGTGGCAGGTTTGTCCCTGCCACAGCAGCATCTCAGGATACTTGTAGGATACTTGTAACCCCACTACAGGCAGCCTCGCTGTCTCTCTCCCTTCTCACCCCCTCCAACCCACACACAGGACACCCTCTAAACCCAAGCTGAAAAGGCTCCGTTGCTCCCGAGAAAGGAGAACTATCTCCTTTTTTTTTTTTCCTCCAGAGGTGTCCCGCAGGGTGAGGAAACCAAATCATGGCCAGCCCTCCTTCCGCTGGCTTCCACAGGCTTTTTGATGTTCTGTTACGCTTCCCTGGCTTCCCACAGGGAGGAAAGGGCGTTGTGTGCCTGGGCAGCACGAGGCACGTCTCCTCAAAGCAGCAAACAGTGTGGAAGTGTCACTGCTTTTCTAATGTGTGATTTAATGTTCTACCCGAACATGTCTCTAGATCAGAACTGATCACCCTGGAAAGTAACTTTCTTACCTCTATTTATTTGTTAAATACACCCAGCGGGAATTCCAGCCCCAGTGTATTTTGGGGTAGCCATAGATACCACTTGCCTGAAATGGGGCAGCAAAAGATGTGGGGGAAGAGGAGCGTGCAGACTCTATGACTCCAGTGCACTCAGGTAACAGCTCTTCTCCATTCGTTCTTTAACTTGTGCCCTTTAAGTACATCTGTGCCTGGCACTGGCAGAAGAATTTCTGTTAGAAAATTTGAGTGAAAGATTTGAAACTGAATGAAAGACTCTGACTAACAATATTAACAATAATGTTCAGGTTTCGGCATTCTCTTTTGATTTAATCTTTTTTTAGGGGGAGAGGGGATCATCTTGTTTCAGTATCAGCTGAAAATATTTGTCACTTAATTGTTCACCTAAAAACACTGAGGTTCTGTTGAAACCTCAATTTTATGCTAAAGCTTCCCCCATTTTTCAATGACTCTGCTGTGGTAATGTGTAAATAAGTAGAAGGGTTATTAAAACTCATTGTTTCTCCATGTTGGAGCTGAACCACAAAACAGAAGGGAAAGGTACTACAAAGCATGTTTGTCTTATCTAGGGCCTTAAGTGCAGTGTTGTCTTTATCGATTTATTGCTAGAGGGCTATAATTATCTGAAATGCATTCATGAAAGGTGTCACCAGAAAGGAAGAATGGAATAACAAGGGTAAGAGGAAAATGGGAGAAAACGTTGTGCTTTCCCCCCACCCCCAGGAAAAAATGTTTTGAAAATTGGAAGGAAAGAACAAAAGCTCAGTTGGGACTCTTTTTGCTGATAAAACATAATGATGTTATTGTTGCTGCTGTTGTTGTTGCTGTCATTATACCTGTAAAGAAAAAATGCCATCAAATGGTTTTGATATCATTGGTACTTTTTATGAGGCAAGCATAAAATAGAGGAATTGCCCTAAAAATTTTAGTGCTATTCTTACTGAAGCACATTGGAGTGGAGGAGATCAGATAATGCCTGAGATGCTTTCTTGGCCACAGACCACACCCACCTGACCTGGATGAGCTGACAAACTCCCCTCTCCAGGGTCATTCCCCTTACTCAGCCTTACCACATGAGAATATGAATGTGTTCTTGATGACTTCTAGTCAAATGTTGCCTTTGAAATAGGCTCTGATCAATCATTTCTCTCTCAGGTATGTGTACCTGGGACTGACTTTGGTGTTGGGCACGGTGTCCATTTTCTTCAGTGTTGCTGTCCTTTGGGTTCTCCGGAAAAGGTCTTCTCCACCAGATGAGACCCTCTCAGCCAACGGGGAGAGAGGCACCTGTGGGACAAAGAGCAGAAAAGATAATTTTGGCAATAGTGACTGTTTAATTCAGTCAACTTACTGGCCAGAAAAGGAGACTAGACTTTAGGAAGACTGAGATGTCCACTGTGATTTTACCCAGTGAGTGGTGTTCCAGGCAAAAATTCATCATCAGTGAAGCAGTATCTTAATATCCACCCTGAAAATGTTAAACTTTGTGTAATTTTCACTGTAAATGACAAAAGAAAAGACAACCATTTTTAGCACATGTACAGCTCTGAATACACTGCTCACCAATTCTTCTGCCAAGTGAGGGGAGTACTTATGGCTGGGGAGGGGCAGCTTCCTCCCTCACCGAGAAACCGTTTTTATGGCTGCTCCTCATCTCCCTCCCTCCTCATCAAGCTGCAACAGCTGCTGCTGCCCTCCTGTGTGTGAGGGGTAGTGGAGAGGCTGCCATGCAGCTTTCTCTGCCATGGAGCCAGCCCAAGAGGAGCTGGTGCACAAAACCTGACTTGGCAGCCTGGAAGGTGGAGGGATCATCGGCACGTAGCCCGCCCTTGCAAACAGTGCGGCACCGGGCAGGAGGAAGGTGGTTTGCTGGAAGGTGAAATCAGCTACAGGCTCTGGGCATCTCATGAATTCGACCCATAACACTTAGGACATTAAATGTTGTGGTTAGGGATCCTTTTTCAAGTAACTCTGTTATAATACAACAGTAACAGCAATAAAAGCTGTCGTTGCAGGCAAAGAGACCACAAGAGTATTGACCAAAGGAAACTGGAATAAAATAGAGCTTTTTTAGGTTTTCAGCAGTTTCTTGCTACTTGCTAGTACTCAGTGTACTAAATAATTCCATGCACTTTATTCAATGTAATAACACCATGATAAAAGATACGTATGATTTATTTTTTAAAAATCTATGACAGGAGAGCTTGGGAAAAATAAAATTAATTAAAAGACCAAGTGACTTGGGGTTTTTCCTTTTAATTTGTTGTATTTTCTAGGTGAAACTAAGATATGTATTATAGTATCCCTTTACATATCATTTTTGCAGTCTGTCAGTATTTGGTTTTAAATATATTTGGGTTCTGGAGAGCTGTTTAATGCCAAACAAAATCTCAAGAAAGCGTGCACTGAAAAAGATAGTTATGGCACTACTGTGATATCCTTTCAGGATTTCAGAGAACAGGCTTCATCCTTCACCATGATATTGGCAAAACAAACCCATATCACATCACTTGTGTCTCAGCAGTGACTGTAGGTCCCTACTGCTGAGCTGGGTGTGCAGGTCAGAGGCAGATGTGGAGCCTCTCCTGTGGGATACATGGGGAGGGACACATGTGTAAGAATGGGATTCACTGGCCTTTATAGATGCTAATTGTTTACACTATGCCATTAGGAACTACCTGATCTGTTCAACAGGAACACCAAGAAGGAGAATGGTGCTTAAGCACCAAATATCTGCAGAAGGTAAGGCTTTAAACCCATCCCTTGAGAAAATGCAGTTGTCAGAGGAAGGGCACATGTGACCCATCGTTTGCCACATGGGTGATTGTTTAGGCAGTAGCCTGATATATGGGGGACTTGGTCTCCTGTCCCAGCAATTCGTCCCCCCAGGAGAGTGACAGAGGCTACAGGCAATGGGGTGCTGGAGAGCTGTGGCTGTTCACTTTACCTTGTATAACTGGATATTGAACTAAACAAACATAATTAAAATAATTTTAAGGTTTATGAGTATCAGACTAAATGGAGAATTGTGGCTAGGGTGAATCACAGAAAATGGCATTCCAGTCTCTGGTCTCATTCATACTACATCATCATAAAAACAGCAAAAAATATCAAACTACATCAGCATCCAGGAGCAGGAGTGATGCTTGGAGCTTTCCACTGCCTCCTTGGGAGGGCACTGCTCATAGCAATGAGCTGTCAGATCCTGTGAGAGAAAGGAGGAACCCAACTTAAGTACAAACCAGGATAAAAAGGAGGGATATCTGCATTTCACTCAATGCTTGATGTTGTATATGTGTCAGATAAATGGGGATGATTCCTAATTTTTGAATCAGTCCTGGCAAGTTTTCAGGCAGGGACACTGCTGCTCAGCGATGCTGAAGCTTTCACAGAGGCAGTTCTGCATGTGCCAGGAAAATCCACTGCTCTCACCTGGGATAGAGAAAATTTTCTTCTTAGTAGCTGGTGCAGTGCTGTGTTTTGGATTTAGCATGAGAATGACGTTGATAACACAGTGATGTTTTAGTTGTTGCTGAGTTGTGCTTATCGTAAGTCAAGGACTTTCCAGTTTCCCATGCTCTGCCAGTGGGAAGCTGCACAAGAATCTGGGAGGAAGCGTGGCCAGGACAGCTGACCTAAACTAGCCAAAGGGATATTCTCCAACCTAGAATGTCATTTCCAGTATATAAACTTGGGGAGAACTGGCCAGGAGGAGCTGATCACTGCTAGGGACTGGACTGGGCATCGGCCAGCAACTATATTGTGCATTAGTTCTCTTTCTTGAGTTTTATTTCTCTTTCCCTCTTTTGGTTGTCTTCCTTTTCATTGCAATTATTATTATTCTATTATGATTATATTATTTTATTTCAGTTATTAAACTGTTCTTAATCTATGAGTTCTACTTTTTTTTTTCAATTCTTGTCTCCATGCTACTGTGGGGGACAGGGTGAATGAGTAGCTGTGTGGTACTTAGTTGTTGGCTGGAGCTAAACCACAACAGACAAATAAAGAATTTTAAAGAAATAAACATATCCTACCCTAGTTCAGGAAAAAAAAAAAAAAAAAAAAAAAAACAACCAGGAAAAAACAACTTCTTGGGTTATCACCCATGCTTATATATGCCTGGATTTAGTAAATAATTCTTTTAAAGCATGGGTTTTCCTGCCATATCCCATTTTTTTACACATAGTAATACTATACAAGAATTTGTTTCAGTAAGTCTTATTTTCATTATGGTTTGAAAATGACCACTTTTTTCCTGCCACTATTTAGCAATAACAGATATATATCATTCCTATTTCAGAATATTTTCCACTCTGCTACTTTATTTTAGTACCTCAAGTAGTAAAGTGGATGCATGGAGTGTCTGACTAGAGATACATATTCTGGATTTGTTATAATACATGAAGGAATAGTCTCAACATTAAGGGATTTGGATCTGTCAGGATCTTCCTATCAGAATTTTTCATCATAAACTATGTCTGCAACAGGTGCTGTCTCAAAAAAGATCAACAAATTTAGGTCTTTTATTTCTAGAGTTAGAGATATTAAACCACAATTATGAGACCAAAGAAGCAAACACTTTTCATCTTTAAAGGTGAAATTGTTAAGAGAACTGGCTGAGGTGATTACCCAATATTTTATGTCTGCCTTTGAGGCCAGAGTGGGACTCACAACCTTGTTGAGAAGTACTCCTGGACTGTATGCCATGTAAAAAATGGTATATTATAGCAAGGAACCTGATGGGCTTGTGGAACAGGAGAAGGCAAGGGTGTCAGGCCATGTCATATGATGGGATGTGCAACCAGGCCTGGGGCTCATGAGCCAATGCACATTTCCTCCTCTACCTCCTGGCAAAAAATGCAACTCTCCAATGACATGGTATGTCTTACTTATAGGCACATCATTTCTAATCGTGTCGGGAGGGAATCATCAAGAACTTCTAAGAAATAAAGGAGGCAAAAGGATGATTTGTCTATAGCTCATGCCTTCCCAGCGTGTGAGGGGAAAGAAGCATCAGTATAGGGTGAAGTATTTTCGGGTCACAGAGAGTGGAGCAGCGACCCCATCCTTGTGCCACTATGACATGGCTACATATTCCCTCTAATCTGAGGGAATTAGCAAAAAAACAGGGAGCAAAAGGTGTGAATGTATGAAAAAGAATGCACAGGCCGAACAATGATAGATTGCCTCTTTGAAGTGCTCAAAATAATGAGTAAGACTGATGAAGATATGAGAAAACTACTGTAATCTTTTAAATAACGGCAATTGGTATAATTTGAGAGAAAATATTGACAGTATTGCTTTGGCTTGTTTGACCGTTGATGCAGCTTAATTCTGCATAACATTGAAAGAAAAACAAATTACTAGAACTTACAAAAGTTGTGAAGGGTACGGTACATAGACTTGCAAGTAGCTAGGTCACAGGGTTTTTTAAAAGTATTTGCAAATAGATAAACATTATTAATAATTATTAGTAATGTAGCCCTAAGGCTGTTGCATAGGTCTGACCCGGCCTGGTTGTCTCTTTTTGTAACCTGGAGCATCACTAAGCAAGTGCTGCCTAAGGCATTTCTTCATCCAGTGCTAATCAATCTCTAGAAAAAAGAAAGTTCATAGTTGCTGTAAAAATTATGAAAGCAGTTTAAATGTGGGATCATTTAAAGTGCTCATTAAAAGGACCTTACTTAACCAACATGTGGTTAGTATCAGGAGGTTAGTTAACCAACAGCTCATCCCAAATTAATACAGTTCATTGAATTTTGAAGAGAGTAAATAAGGAAAGGATTTAGTGGAGAGCAAGTGGAGCACATTCTCACAGCTGGATGGTGACCAGGTCAGGAAGCTCTCTCTCGGGGCTGCCAGGCGTGGTAATTTTGAAAGGTCGTTGTTGTACACAGCGGTATCAGAACCCTCTTGTTGATCCTTCTAAAACAAGGTGCTGAAAAATGGGGACTGGTCTAGAAAAAAACCCTGTGATAGTGTTATGCAGTCAGCTTATTTAATTCTGCACACAAAGGTAAACTATATTCCAGTGCCAGGAAATCCAACAAGATAAAACTCTGTTAGAAATAAGATACATTTTTTTTCATTAGAACAACAGGTCTTCAGCACATTTCTGACATCTGATAGATTTTCCTGTCGTGTGTAGTCTTTAAATCAAGACTTGACCATTCTTGTATAAGATCTGCTCTGGTTTAACAAGGTAGATGAACAGCTCAGTGGAGTGGTGTTGTATATAATGCCAGGTATCTAATTATGTGAATCATAACAATTTTTTCAGTTCTGTTATCTCAGGTAATATTCCAGACTGAGTGAAGGTGATGGGGGGTTTGCCCTGGGATTTCGCCTGAGGGGTGAATGTTTTTTGTTTCTGTTATGCTATGATCCTGCACATATTTGGATTAGCCCTACAAAGGTCTAAAGTACTCACACTGACAATGACTTACACTTCAATTCTGCATCCGTAATAACAACTCCAATTCACTGAAGTCTCTGATTAAGACTGAATGCAAGGAGAAACTGTACAATCAGCATTACCTGATTGTATTTTAACTAGAAAAATAAGAACTATCATTAAAACAGCTCATCCTGTTTTAATGATAGTTCTACTATCCCCCAGATAGGTGCATGATGGAAATTAATGACAAAATTATTGAGTTCTTATGAAAGACAAAAGCTCCACTTAGCAGTGGAAGGATCAAGTCCCAGACAGTAGCTACAATAGTGACAACAAATCGGCCTCTCAGCGTGCTTTTCTTTCCTGTTAACTCTACAGCATCAGACTGAAACCAGACACACTGAGACAGGAGCACCAAGAAGCCTTTTCCAGTATTGTAAAGGTTTTTCACCTTCTCAGGGTTCCTGTAGTAGCTTAACGTTTGCTTAGCCACACACCATCCCTTTTACTTAGTTTGTTAACGAAGGGTTAAATTTCGAAACACATTGATTTTCTGTATTTAGGGATTAAGAATAAGAAGGGCTCTAATCAAAGCTGCCCACTGCAGTTGGCCTCTGCCTGGCCGGCTGCTCCCTGCTACTCCTGGCTCACCCCTGCAAACTGGGGCCTTGGCAGCCACTTCTCCTGGTGGGAGTCTGCTGCCACCCTCTGCCTGGAGGAGTCTGCAACCAGCTCCTGTGGTAAAGGTGATTTACTGAGGCTTTTGTGAGGATTGTCTTTAATCTCAGGAGTAATCAGAAATTAGTGATATGTCAATGTTCTTATTAGGGAGACTTTTACTATCATAATCCACTTTTTGCCTGCCAGTGTAAGTCATATGGAGGGGGGCCTTGGATGAAAAAAAGAGATATGTCTTTTTTTTTTTTCAGTTGTGAGACTACAGTCTTTGATTTGACTTCACTGGTTTCACATTTCCCATTCTGTTAATTTTGGTCAACAGTTTTTGGTTCAAGAAGTCAGCTTTGAATATGAATGCTTCCACAGGCAGCTTGGACAGCAGCAGTCTGATTACAGAAAAATTCTTCTCAGCTGTGCTGAAAGTAAAGTATAAAAGATATTTTAATTCCTGGAAAATTGCAAAGTAATGGTATATACAGGATTAGGAAAAATACAGAGAAAATTATGTGTATCCATTTGTCAGAATGAAGAAACCAAAGGAATACTGTTTCCCCTTTTACTACATGAAAAAGAAAGTGGCATCTTTTTTTACAGGTTCTACTACTCTCAGATTACAGAGTAGATTTAGCTCCATCCCTTTTCAGATATTCAGGTTTAAGAGGGAATAAAAGCATTGGGTAGGTCTGCTAACACTTCGGAAGATAACCTGAAAATGAAACCTTAGGAATGCAAAGCTCCATCAAAAAACTTTGTGAAACAACAGGGAATAGTTGTCTTGACATAGCCAGTGCATAATAGTGGAGCTTGTGGCACACCTCTGGAGATGGATGAGTACACAGGTGTTGGTGTGTGTGCCCTTGGTGGAACACCTGGGACCAACAGATAAGCAGAAGTATGGTATATTACTCTGGAACAAAGAGCACTAAACAAGGGCCAAGATGTCTGTCTTGTGACTAGAAAATGTCAATCATGGTATAAGAAACCTGCTGGAAGGGGATGGCTGATGCTTCATGCCACAACAGGACATGAAGACTCACCAGCTCTGAGAAGAAGAGGCCCACATCTGTTATAGGACCACGAATTTTGATCTCTTGTGTGTGGTTAATGCTAAGTACATGATTCCTGACTGTACCCTTTTAGAAAAATTGCAGGGGAAGCAATGTTGATTGTTTGGGGTTTTTAATTCAGATTTAAATCTGATGGATACAATCATAATGTAACAGCATGGATTTTCTCTGCAAGGATAAAATTTCCTCCTGTGGAAATTTCCATCCAAAATTCAACTTGATGAGACCTGAGCAACACCAACAAACTGGAAAGTTAATCCTGCTTTAATTGAAGAGGATTGGGCCAAATGAGCTCCAATTTCCTTCCAGTCTAAATCATGCTGTGATTCTAAGGCTTTCTCTAAGATCTTCTCTAGGATTACTTCCTTCTAAAGGCATCCAAACTTTGATGAAGTCAAGACCCAAGACACATCTATTTTAGGTTTCTCGGCTAGACACCAGTCTGTCTCTTCAGCTTTCAGCATTGTTACTGGATTTCTAAATATATTATGCTCAACATTGCAGCTCCATTTTTTGAAATAGCAGCAAAGGCACAAAGCTGGATGGAATGGTTAAACAGAAGAGAGGCTGGATATTATAGATGGAAAAAAGAATTAACGTGAGAATGGTAAAATAGGAGTGGAACATGATGTTAAATAGAAAGTTGCACAGCTGATGGCCAGTAATAGGAATTTCTGTTTCTTAGATGAAAATTTTTGAGAAGACCACTAGAGTATTTATTAATTGTAGAAAACTATGAAACACCTGGATGCTTTTCTGAAAAGGTTATTTGTAATCCTAGAACATATTAGACCAGGCTAGAGATAAGGAATAGTTAATATTTCAAGATGTGGCATTGAGATTACAGTTGAACTACTCTATACCTCTTTAGCCATATGCATTGATAAAATATGGATCCACTGTGGCCAAAGGCTTCAAGGGTGTGCTGTAGAATCAAGAAAGGTTATTTTTCAAGAAATTATTAAGCATGATTAATTTGTTGACCTAGAAAAATGTGTTGAAAAAAACGTGCTGCCTTCATTTATGGTCAAGGTTGAGTTCTAAGTATCAGATGGAGAGCAAAAATTTTAAGGCTAGAGGACCCTGTCGTTTCAAAACCAGAATATAATTTGGTCATGACTGGGAATTAAAAGAAGGTTCCTATGCATCAGAAGACGAATCTTTTGCAGTAGCCTTAGAAATGGATGGAGTGGAAGGGAAGGCAACTCTTTACTCTTCTCAAGACAGAACCTGGTCTTTTCACAAAAGATCATTTTGAGTTCACAGGCTGGATTTGTGGTCTGGATTCCTCCCGCATTCTTATTTTAAAATTTCACTAACACTTGCAGCTGAACTGTTCTGACATACAGTTTTGAAGTAACTACCATTTTGTTGGTGATGGTGCCCCTTGCCCTAGGAAGTTAAAGGGAACTGTCTGGTCGAGAGTCAGAAGCGCCATGAGCAGTGCAAGGTATAACCAATAACAGTACTGAGTGCAGAAAGATTCTCCAAAGGCCAGCGTAATTAAGTAGGCTGTAATTGTTCACAGCAAGTAAAAGAATAGGTGTGGTGAAAGTTGTGGCAGGGAAGGGGGCATGAACTACCAGGAATGACACATTCTGGTGTAACATCTAGGCAAAGAGTAGATGTAGCTCACCTGCTTTAAGAATGACTTATCTTTTGAGTACGATTAGGTACAATCAGGCAGAATGCACAAGGGGGGTACAATCAAATAAAATATTTCTCATTAACCAGTTCCTTGAACTAGGGCTGTAAGTATGTAAAGGGTTGCTCCAAAGTACACATAGCCCCAATATACTTTGACATTTGGTGTGCCTGTGCTGTCAACAGCACTAAACTATAAACCTAAACACTCTTCTAAGCATGAGTGTTTCTTGAATATCCAGTTTGTTCTATACATCCAAGGCATAATATTTTCTCCTCCTGCAAGTCCTTGGCTGGCTCAAGCAGGTCTGAGCTCAGTGGACTTCAGCCATAGACTATGAAAATAAAACTTCATACCAAAAGGCTTTGGAACCAGAAACATTTCTGAAGTTGGGACACCCTACTTTTAAATGTCAGGAAAGTATGAACCATTATAATCTAGACAAGCTCAGGAATAAAAAAGATGTTTTACAAAAATGTACAAAAAGAACACACTTGCAGGTTTTCTTCCTAATTAAATTTTGACCATAGATAAACATGGATAAACATGAATTTTGGGACCTTAAACAGAGGGCAGAATGGGAGGAGACGAGATTAAAATGTTTAATTTAGTTTGTGTTGGAAGTTAATGATTCTTCTACGAAGTACCAGCACAGCTTTGCTTAAGGAGAGAATACTCTGACTTTTGAGCATTTATGTGGTAGTTTAACTGCTGTCGTTGTGGACACAGAACCTAGGTAGGAACCTCTTTAATATTCTTTTTGTTTTTCTTAACCATAAAATGTTGCCATTGTTTGCAGCTAATGAACATTACCTGTGTCCTACTAATTGCATTTCCTGTAACCAGTAACACCAGTAATGTTCCTGTTGAAAGTGTCAATGCTTTAATGATGGCATCACACATTTTCATGTGTGTCTCTGAACAGTAATTATGTCTTGAACAATGAGAGCAGCATTGGGATCTGCACAGGGCTGTGATAATCATTTTTCATATTAGGTTAACTTAAAAGGTCTTACTATAATTCTACCTAAAAATCAATGGGATTTTTGTCAGTAAGACAATTGTATTAGCACTACAGTTAGTGTAAATCATTACATTTCCGTAAATTGTTGGAGGAAATGTGGATCTTGATTTGTGACTTTTTTATTCTACTGGATGGTGGCATGGTCCCTGAGGGTACAACCTGAGGGTGGAGACAAGCAGCCCAAGGACTTTGCTGGATTCTTAATATTCCTCAAAATCACTATACTTTTCTTTTGTAATAATCTACAAAACCTGTAGCGAACTGTTGTCTTGACCTTTGTGAACTAAATACCTGTTATTCATGCTAAGGTTTTTTAATTGCTGCTCTTATTAACTATAATTTGCATATAATTTGAGAGTATAAAATAAAGTTTGATTTTTTTTTAATATATTCATGAGGGAGTAGATTTACCTAACAAACTCAGAGTTAGGCAATGGCCACTATAAGGTCATATTGAAGCACTGAAGATGTCTGCAGCTGTCCTTTGCAAGGCTGGCTGCATTCACTCTGAAATTGCATTGCAAGGTGCTTCATGATTTCCCATGATTTTGTGAAAGTTGTCAGCTCCCACCAATACAAATTATCCATGATGATTATTAGTTAAGACCCTTGATCTTCCCCACCCAAAGTCTTTCTCAGAAGAGACTTTACTGAGCATAAAATCAAACCAATTTGTCAAATGTTCCCTGAGTATGTTGCAAAAATGAACAGGAGGTGTGTTAAATTTTATTCTCAAAGTATGGCTTAGGGCATTTTGGTGGGTTTTTTTTTTCTATATGCTTGTTTTTGGAGAGAGGATTGTTTTCTTCTCCCAGGAAGAAAGTCAGGCTAATTTTTGTTCAGGTTGACTGACTACCTAAAGAATAGGTTATTTGCAAACTGACTCACCTAAAGATATAGAGAATAATATTTTTGAATCATAAACCAGATGATCTTTTGCTAGCTGAAATCAAGCTCAGCAGCTGTATGTGGACATCAGTTGTGAATCTATCTTTTATCTTTTTTTCTAACTTTCCTGTGACCTGGAATTTCCCCGGCCCTGATCTCTTCCATCTCCAGCAGATAGCTGTGTTGGTCAGGGTCAACTGAGGATGGGAGGAGATGCTGCCAGCAGCTCCAACTGTTGATCACTGCACGTAACCTGCTCTAATATTTCTCCAGCACAGTTGCATCATCTTTTTGCTTCGTTCCCCTCTGTCCTAGCCCTCACAAGCAAAAGTATCACCACATCCGACAGCATCTTTGCAAAGCATTCATAAGACGTGTCATTCACTACTGACACGAGCTGGTCACCTGTGTCTTGTCTCAGAGGCCTTCCCCTGGATTGCTGGAGGAGCTAAGCACTGACAGTGCTGAGATAACTACTTTCCACTTCCTAGCTGGCTTCACACTTTCCTGTGTACATCAAGAAGCTTTTGCCCCATGAAGACGCATTTTATTTTACTTTCTTCTCTTTTTTTTTATTTCTTATCTTGCCCAGTACCCTAACCTCTCTCTCTGGATGCCCTTTTCACTATTTGCATCTAACTGCTCAACCTGCTCTTTAATATTTATGCTCACACTTTTCAGTCTTACTGTCCTCCCTTCCTGTTCCTTCTCAACCTTTCTCAGAAACGTTTTTTATGGGATAGGCTCCTCATATCTAAACTTCTTCAGTTAAATGGATAACTGACTGTCTTTCTCTTCTATCTACTTTTCCTCTAATTTCTATCTTCACTCCTTCTCTCCTTATGCTGAGATGCTAAGTCAAGTTATACCTTCAAACTCTCAAAAAAGCCACTTTAGTCCTGTGACCTGCAATGATAGGCTCCTTCAGCATCTTATGGTGGTTGTCAATGTATCATAGTAACAAGGAGAAGATAATGTCTTCAGATGACACAGGGACAGACGAATTTCAGAGGACCAGATGCTCAAAAGTATTTGTGTACTAACATTTCCTGAGCGCTAAGGATCTCATTTCATAGTATTTCTCTTGGTAGCTGTGCAGACTTGGAGAAATCCTTTTTCTACTTCTTTTTCCTATCTGTCTGAATAGCCAAGGGGAAGGAAAAGATATGTTTTTTGTCCTGATACATGTGCTGACCCAGACTTAGAGCATAGCCACAGAAGAGTTTGGGAAGTAGATATTAGCAGTGAGAAAGCAGATGGACCTTTTCCAGCATTGGAAAAGTTCATCCAACTTTTTTTCAGCTCCATTCAAGCACAGAAAACCTCTGTTTATGTGATTTGTTTCCCCTCTCTGTCTTCTTCACCTTTTTCTCAAATGAGAGGAGTATTGTGAAAGGTGAAACAGATCATGTGAGTTATGATTTCTGAGTTCTGATTTGGGGATATTAGTTTCAACACTCTAACAGAAAATGCAATATTCCCACCTGCAGATCTGAAGATGGCTTCTTTCAAGTGAGCTGTTATTTTCCAAGGGGCTCTGCAGTGGCACCTGGATCATCCTTTGGAAATCTATTCTGTTTGTAGTTGGAGTTGCACAAACGGGCAAGTGTTTTCATTCTTTAAACAAACTTTGCAAACAGATATATAGACTTACAGCTTTTCCCTGAAGTGTTATTTTTAATTGGGTTTTTAAAAGATAAAAAGACCAAAAAAAATTTAAAAATGAAGTATTGAACTATTCACTGTAATAAAACAAATTTCAACTTAATAACAAAAGGCTTTCAACAATAAAAAAAATGTCAAGGGGTATATCATTGCCTATGGCTACAGGATGTGCTGTTCCTGGGGGAAGTGGAGCAGTTCTGCTGAACTGTTGAGCTGCAGACAACTATATTCATCAGGGCATACAGACAGCACTCTGCAAACAGAAGTATATTTTTGCAAGAAGAAAAAACTGACTTACTCATAGGAGGTCAATTAGCTAAATTAACGAATTCTTTTGTCACTAGGAGTTGTTTCCAACAGGTCAGTGTAGAGAAATCAGTTGTATGTTGCTACAGAGGTCTTATTAAATTGATGGAGTCCTAAGCCATGTGGACTACAAGTTTAGAGCTTCCCTAGGACTCCTTCTTCAACACTGACACTTTGGTGACCCTTGTAGTTTATTTTTGGACAGAGACTGTCTCTTACTCTTTTATGGAAATTGTCTTTTTAGCATTAAAAGACTGGAGGGGGTGGGGTAGTGGTTTCCATTTCTCTTGAAAAGAGGTCAAAATAAGATATTTCAGAATTTAAAGAAATATACACTTTGAAACACTCAAGTCAGAAAGCCAAATAGTTTTCAATGGAAAGGTTCAGTTTCAACATCTCAGCATTTTCCTGTAACTGCTGCTTCATCAGAAAAGTCCTTAAGCAACTCTATTTTGGCATATGAGCTTTTGTATTTATTTGCATTTTCTCCCAGGTTCGGATCACTCAGTAAAGAAATCAACCATGACAGTGGAAACCAAATCCAGCAATGTCAGTGGCTCAAATCAGGAAGCAGAACCCAAACAGCCTTTAGATGATGAAGAAAACAAAATTCCACCAGTCAAAAAGAAGACTTCCTGTTGCACTGGATTGAAGGTGTGATGCCCTATCAATATTACCATGAATTACCATTGCTGTATGTTAAGAAATGTTATTCAAGGTGTGACATGCCAAATTCCTCCATTCCTCTTCCCCCTATCTTTTCTGGAGCTGGATATATACTAGAGGTACAGGGGATAGTCAGATCTTATCTTTGTCCTAAAGAAAATAAAAATTCCTGATCTGCCATATTTACTTACAAGTTACTCGTAGGTGGTTCCTCTTCTTGGTCGTTAGAGAGAGGCAGCAAACTCCAGTGGGAGACTTGAGCCAGTCTGAAATAGGTGCCTACAATACACTTGCCTGGAGGTTTCTGTCACCACTCATTCTTGTAGGGCCAAAATAGTGTGAGGTGAATCGTATTCCAGGACTTTTATCTAATCCAGCGCTGTAGGTCAAACAGTCCAGTGATTCCCACAAGCACACAGGCTTCCAGGAGTGCACGAGAAGAATGGACTGATCAAAGCAAGTAAACTAATGAGAAATTCTGTACCACTTTAAGGCCTTAGTATTTATTGCTTCTGGCTGAGCTGCAAAGCAAGCTCAAGGGCAAGTTTTCTTCTGACACTGATGTGTTTGGGTTTATGTTTTGACTAAATCTTGAGCCAGCTTCATCTCAAGCTAAATTCCATAGACTCGGTAGAGTTGCAATTAAGGTCACATTCCTCTCTATAGAAAGGTCTGTAAAATGAAAGAAAAAAATATGTAATTGCAAGTTTCTCAAACATCCAAAATAGTTCATCTTAAGCATCAGGCAAAGGTTGTTTTCTTCTTATTTTATCTGACTCATGTTTGCCACCGATATACCCCTGCAGAAATAGAATTTGACCTCTCTAGGAGACTCACAGGACTAATTTTACATCACATATGTGGGCAATAAGTCTAACTCTACGGCAGTTAGAGCTTAATACACACTACAATGTGGAAGGAATAAAAGACAAGCTGCTATTATACCTCATTATCTTATAAAATGTTTTATGGCTGACCTGGGGATTGCATTTTCAAACACAAAATATTCAGGTCATTTTTGTTTGTGTTTTTTTGCTTATCAGCAGCTTGTGATTCCAGCCAAAGCCCCCTGAGAGTGCTGCTGGCATAAGGCACAAAAGGTGGTTCTCAGAATTTTGCCAGTCAAGCTCAGGAAATATAAAACATGCCAGGACAAAGCCCACATTTGGGAAATTTTTCTCTTCATTCCTGATGAAAAGAGAGTAAATATGTCTATTTTCAAGCTTTTGCTTCCTGGATTGCCCTAGTTTTTTACGGTAGATAATATTGCAAAGTCTAAATCCATATTTACTTTGTTTACTTACACAAGTTTCTGTTGTATTGGAACTTTTGCCCAGTGAGCAATAAGTCAGTTTGTTTTTTAGCCTATGTGGAAATAGCTGGATAATATTTAAACAAACTTAGTTTAACTTTTTAGCAAATAAATCTTTATTTGCCAAAGCCACAATGTGTGTTGGTTGAAGCAACTATAAAATTACAAAGAGTATTAAGCTTTTCCTTATGAGGTATATGGTATACAGGCAACATTTCAAAATATGTCATCTGAGACAGAGATGAACTCAGTCCGTACGTGTCGCCTTCCACATATGGGAATATCATAAAAACTTGCATAAAGCCTTTATTTTGATGCCATGGCTATCTATATGATTAAGTTAGAAGCAGTTATGAACTGGCCTAAAATAAATTACATACAGCCCAAATAACTTTGATTTGCACTAGTGTCAGTAAATCTATCCTGATTAGGTATTTTACCTCTGGTAAATTTTATGTTTCTGCAACAGCTTTGGCACCATTTTGGCTGCCCAGCTTTGGTACTCAGCTTTGTGATAAGTTTAACCACAGATGCCAGTAAGGTGAGTGGTGCCCAGCAAGTTCTTTGTCAAATTTAAGGTCCTCAGTTCCACTTTAGAAGTCTCTGGACAGCGAAGCTGGGAAGATCAGGTTTTCTGGCAATTAAAATGGCTATTGCAAACCTGAACCCTAAAGTAAGCAACTGCTCTCAGTGCAGCACCTAGCACCCCTTCTGCATCAGAGAAAACCAGAGCAGAGAGCAAAATGTACTGAGATACCACCCTGGCACCCTGCAGCATTAGAGTATTTGAAAATTCACCCACAACGTTGCCACTCCAATTTGAGTAACAAACTTATGTTATGGTGGTGATTGTCCCACATAGTTTTAAACACATTTGGTCCCTCTGTGACTGCTTTCCCTGCCTCTACCTCCCATTTTCTGTCTTAATCTTTCCTCAGGCATTTCTGGCTGCTCTGTCATTCAGCTACTTCAGTAAAGCGTTGTCTGGTGTGATTATGAAAAGCTCCATCACTCAGATTGAGCGAAGGTTTGACCTGACATCATCCACTGCAGGTTTCGTCGATGGAAGCTTTGAGATAGGTAATTGATTTCCGTAACATGCAGAAAACTGCTCAGAGGAGTATGAGACACAGCATCTGGCACTAAATTTGGTTCATTGCCTCCCAGGTAACCTGCTGGTGATTGCATTTGTAAGCTACTTTGGAGCCAAACTTCATAGACCCAAAGTAATAGCTGTGGGATGCATTACTATGGCTTTGGGATGCTTTTTATCGGCAATGCCTCATTTCTTCATGGGATAGTAAGTACTAATCAAGGTTAATTTGAGTGACCTATGATTGGAATTGCATCCTGCTTTCTGGTTTTTAAATGAAACTTGGTGTATATTAATTCTTAGATATCCAAGGGCCTAAAGAACCTCACCTCAGTGTGCAATGAACCACGCTTGACACACACATCCCTACTGTGATGATGAATGTTCATTACATCTGGTTGTAAAAATATGGCTCCTCTGAAACACAACTTCAACTTCTCAAAAACTGGGAAAATCACAGTGCTTTAGTTGTCACTCATATGTGTTCAGAAAAGAAGTAAAGAAGGAAATGATGCTAGAAAATTTTTTCTCAGGGGGAAGCAACTATAAAAATCTTATGAAAATTCAAGTTTCAAACAAAATACATTATTCTTTGAAAATCTTCAAGCTGGCTACTATGCTGGTGTTATTGCTTTAATGAATTTTGGCAAACAGTAAGAACACCTTATCAGGAAAATCAGAAAGCCCAAGAATGTGGCATCATTGGTTGCTAACAGAGATGTTACAATTAACGTAGCCAGGAAAATCAAACCATTATGAAGCACAGTAAATGTATGAGAAATACAGAATGCACATATGTGATTTCCAGATAAGTTTGTGCTGTTTGGAATAGGATCTCCAAGCTCTGAGCAGGTAACTTCATACTGAGGGACATCTCAACCTGCAGTATGACTTTACTTACAGTAACAGGCAACTCATGTAAAATCAGGGATTCAGAGCTTACTCAGTGAACAAACCAACACACAGAGGTCCTCATTGAAAGAAATCCTCCTCCTTCAAAGAACAAACCAGAGCCTTATTGTGAAAGACGGTGCATTTTGTGGCAAACAGCTGCTCCTCACACGAACAGCCTCTCAGCTTCACACAAAACCTGCAGATGGACCAGTGCTTGTAGAACAAGTACCAGGGTTTTTCCTGTTCCAAATGCACATGGCTGGTTAAACTGATTTTCCATATCTGGTTAAGCTAATTTTTGTTCATATTTTCCATGTTCCAGGCGTGTTACTTATATGTGATAGTGCTTCTAGCCATAGCTTGGGCACAGAGTAAGGCATATTTCTCCTAAAAGTATTAGAATAGTTTTAGACATACTACTGTAAAGAGAAAACCCATTAATGCTTTTTTTTCATGTTAGTGGATCTTGCACTAGCATCAGACTTCTCATAAGTTTTCCATTGCTTAAGACAAACCATGTATCACACTCACGTACACTGGGCAACTCACTTGTAAGGAAACTATTCTGCACTGTCTCTCCTGATGACTGCTCTTTGTTTCAACCTGAAAAATAAACCTACCTGGTCTAGCAGAGTCGGCCCAGTTCCTAGAAGCAGAATGTGTGCTTTACCATGTTGTTCTCCTAAAGCTAATTGTACTTTGTACCTCAGCAGTGCTCGTATCTGGGAAAGGGATCATGTTAAAGCAGCTGAACAGATCAAAATACATATCAAAGATGCAAAGAGGGACCTACACTCACACTCAAAAGATTCTTCTCTTTCTCCTTGAATCAGCATAGGGAGCTCACTTGGACCTGACCCTAAATTTTGACACCAAAAATTAAATATTGAGTTACTTTCACAAGCCCTTTCAAATTTTCCAGCTTAAAATATTATTTCTTTCAGACAGAATTTTATTTGTTTTTTCATTTTAGTGTTTCAGTTTTCCAAACTGTGCTTAAATAATCTTTTTATTTGCTCCTTGAGAAGCACTGTTAATTGATATTTAATCAATGGTACCTCTCTCTTCAGGAAAACAGCAGTCAGAGCTTCCTGCCCTACTGCACTGGTATTTCCCTACTGAGCTCTGCTTCTAAACCTACTGTTGTGTGTTTTCAGTTATAAGTATGAGGCAGCATCACATAGAGCTTCTTCAGCCAACTCAACTAGCATAAATCCCTGTTCCCTACATCAAGATGTGAATGACACCGCGTTGGAAGCCTCACGTTCAGGTAAGGAACTGTAAGTGTAAGTACAAACACAGGAGCTAGTTTTGTCCTTGGTTGCAAGTGGAATAGGTTGTTTCCCCGTGTAAGATGCTCAGATTCCTTCTCTGTTAAGAAGAACTTCTCTCTACCTGTCTCTACCTGTCTGGCAACATCGCCAACATCTAAATGCACTAGGTGCATCTCATTTGGAGAAGAAGTATCCAGCAAACACAAATTATAAGGATACGGATCCCCAGTTTTCCATGTTCACGCTTCCAAATTACAATAAATCACCTAACACTAAAAGGGAAGCTGAGACTCTGTTTGAATGGGTTCAGTTACACAGGACCAGGAGCTGAAGAGGTGGAAAAGATAGTGTGACAGGACATGAAACTACAATGAGTTTACTGGAAATAAATGCAGATTCTTGTTATCTTCCTTACAATATGGAATACAGTTGTTTTATTTGTTGCTTTGCACAGGACACAGGTAGAGAGAGAACCAAGCTGTGACCCAGAAATTATCTCAGACTTCTCACATTAAAGATATGTTTTATATACCAGGGAATATATTTATGACAATATAAATGTGCCATTTTTTAAAATGAGTGTTTTTTTCTGATGGGTGATGCTTATTTTTAGAAACCAAATACAATGGAGATGGAGGAAAGTGCTGTTAAAACTTTATTAAAAGTTCTGATAAGATTGACAGCCTTTCAATTATCTTCCATGAGGAAAATGCTGTTAATACCTTAAATAATAATTCATGTGCTGAATTTCCTGTGATTTGTCACTGTTTCCCATTCAACTATTTTATTACAAAGGTGCAAACTCTCATCTGCAGGCTGTGAGAAGGAACCATCATCATATATGTGGATATATATCTTACTGGGAAACATGTTACGTGGAATTGGTGAGACACCAGTAACACCATTGGGCATCTCTTATCTTGATGATTTTGCTAAAGAAGAGAATGTTCCTGTGTATGTAGGTAATCTCAACACGAAGTAAACTGAGAAATTCACAGTGTAATATCGCCTATGCAGAGGAAAAAGTTCAGCCACTAAATGAAGCATCTGCTTCTTTGTATTTTCAGCCTGTTTGCACACAATAGCCATGTTTGGCCCGATGTTTGGTTTCCTGTTGGGATCTTTGTGTGCAAAACTGTATGTGGATATTGGATTTGTTGATCCAGGTAAGCAAAACAAAGGAAAAGTGAAAGTAGGCTAATACTTGCTCATAACGTGTTCCTCTAAGCAGTTGCCTAAGTTTATATTATATTAATTATATTTCTATAATTTATATTTACTTTATATTTGTTTCATGAATTTTATTATATACTTTATTACAATGCTCCAGGCTTGTCTGCCACCCCTTTTGGTGTCCCCGTGTGTTGAGCAAGGGCCTCGGTGTTGCCATATCTGCCACAAAACAACAGTCAGTGTAAGGTGATGGAAGGCAGATGAAACAACACCATAGTGACAGGACAAGGGGGAATGGATTCAAACTGACAGGGTGTAGGTTTAGATCAGATGTTAGGAAGAAATTCTCCACTGTGAGGGTGGTGAGGCACTGGAACATGTGACCCAGAGAAATTGCGGATACCTCTTCCCTGGAAGTGTTCAAGGCCAGGTTGGATGGAGCTCTGAGCAACCTGATCTAATGAAAGGTGTCCCTTCCACCTGGAGGGCTGGAACTAGGTGATCTTTAAGGTCCTTCCCAACCCAAACCACTCTATGGTTTTATGGTTCTATAACACCATTCAGGGTATGATTCCTGATGCCTTCACTGCATGGATGGTCCCTCATTAGATGATTATTGTTACCACTGGAAGTCAGACATTAAAATGTAGCTGTTGTAGCAGACAAAGGCTGGGAAGGTTCAGCTTCTTCATTTGGGTAACTTGTGCCTGTTTCCCTCAATTCTAGGAAGCATCACTATCACCCCCCAGGACTCCCGCTGGGTGGGTGCGTGGTGGCTTGGCTTTTTAATAGCTGGAACAACCAATCTCCTGTCTGCTATTCCATTTTGCTTCCTGCCAAAGAGTCTGAAAAAGCCAGAGGAAGCCAATAATGAAAAAACTTCATGGGGTCTCTTTGAAAACAAGGGTGCCAAAAGGAAGAAACTGAATCCTGAAAACCCCAAGAGAAGGAAGTGGTCAGTAATGCTGAAAGGCAAGTGTTTCCCATGTTGTATAAATGTGAAAAGCATTAGGTACAACATACAGGGAAAATGTAGTAGTTCTGCAAAGCATTTTGCCTCCCCTGCACTTCTGTCTAAACCAGTCAGGTATTCCCAGAAAAGGAGAGGTCCTCTAAAAATTATTAGAAGTGAAAGATCTTGCTCAAGACTCTGAGGTTCTGCCTGTATCACCTGCAATAAATCATCACCTGAGTGGCATCTACCTCTAAAATTTTGTGCTAGAAGAAGTTTGAAGTGTTTCTGTACCAGGACCTAAAGAAAATACTAGAAGGCTCCTTTTGCAATATGGAAAAGCAAATTATTCATCTAATACAGCTCCTGGAGACTCTGAAGCACATAGTTGTTACCTGATGAAAATACATCAGGCTTGAATAACAGCCATGGTTGTGCAGTCCTTAGGTCAAGAAAGGGGTGGAAAGGCGATGGAAAGAGGTGGCTTTGCTTCAGTAGTCAAATTCTCCTGCTGTTTAGATCCCAGTAGGAAACACTGGGCATCTCCACAAAGACAGATCTCACTTACATTTGAACCTGTGATAATATTCTTTGTGAATATTGTGAGCTGAATGAAGTCTTTGCTGTGTGGAGCCCTTTAGTCTTCATGTGCAGAATTCAACAGAGCATCCAGGCCTTAACCCACACTTCTGTCTTCTTCTAGGAGTCTCTTCCTGTATGAAGAGAAGAACACCTCTGGTGTTCTTCAAGAACCTGATTTTGCTTTCAGATACTTTCATGCAGATGAAGATCAGTACAACCTGCACTTGGACAGCTGAGAGCAGGATTTTGCCCTAAGATTTGCAGGTTACTCACCAGTAATTATGCCATGCATCTTTCAAAGCCAACTCATATGTCCCTTTTTTTCAGATTTCTGTACCTCCCTGAAAAAAGTATTGAGTAATCGAATGTACTTTACATTTTTGTGTTGCTCACTGTTACAGTTCAGTAGTTTTGTTGGTTTCATAACTTACAAACCAAAGTACATGGAACAGCAGTATGGACAATCTACATCCAAATCTAACTTTCTAATAGGTGAGTTACACCATGTAAGGACTGCTTTGTGATATAAACAGTGCTTTATCTAGGACTGAATTCCTTGCAAAACAGGTTGATGTCAATGGTTTTGTGCCTATGGGACTACAAGAAATTTTTATTTTATATTATATCATATTATATTTACATTATAGCAGGGGCATTCCAAATATGCAATGAGTGTGGTGTGAGAGTCTTAATTGCTGAAGCATCTGACAAATGCCTTGCAATGGAAGTGGGTTTTGAGGGCTAGGCACTTCAAAAACAGCATATGCAACCGGGGAATTGGACTGAACACAAAACCACCTACAGTCATCATAATAGACCATAAAGTTTCCAGGGACATCAACCTGAGGACTGGCTTTGGCTCTTAAACCCATTGTAATTCTTTAATTTTAACATTCCCCTTCTATTATCTCTTTCAGGAGTAACATCCTTACCTCCTGTTGGTATTGGAATTTTCCTAGGGGGGTTTATAATGAAAAAGTACAAAATGGGCATCGTTGCAGCAACCAAGTTTTCATTTACCATGTCATTTTTGTCCTATGCCATCAGTTTTTTGCACTTTTTTGTTGGCTGTGAGAACTATGCGGTGGCAGGAATGACAGTGTCCTATGAAGGGTGAGTATAAAATGAAGAAGAGTGGCTTTTTCTGCATGGCAGCAATAGTTAAAAAAAAAAAATGTACCGTAACATCAAACCTGAAAGAGCAACATGCCTTTACAATGCTTAGGAGAAAGGTAACACTACCACATGTCATTGGGATAGATTTGTTGTTCAGCAGAGCATCACCCTGCCAAAGCCCAACACTGGTCAAAGACTAACGAATTGCATCATTCCCAATGTGGGCTATTTAGTTGTGTGTGGGGTGATATTGCTGTTTCACACAGTGCTATCTCTGTACCAGAAGCAGTTTTCTACCAAAGTCTATTCAGTAAAAAGATGAAGCATATGTAACAGAGGGCATGGATCACATATCCTGCAGAGAGAAGAAAAAACTACAACATACTAGACTCTCAGCCTGCTGTAAAACTAAATAAAGCTTTTATGCCTACTGAAGATCCTCTCTTCTCTCAGGAGAATGTGGATTTAAAAGTTACAGACTTCTATTTTTTCTTGGAGTAAAGACACCAGAATAGGGAATGTGTGCTAGGATCTGCCTGTCCAGGGGGACCCAGAAACACATGAGGATATGGGTTGTACTGCTCATGTCCAGAGTACCTCCTGGCTGCTGTTATCCTGTCTGCATCTCACTGAAGACTTACCTGCAGTTCAATAGTTTGTCACTGCAGTTCGTTTATCAAACCATGCTGGTTCAGAGCTGAAAATGTGGAACTGGACAGGCAAGATGTTTATATTTTTGGGAACTGGAGGCCTACTCATGGCTTGACATGTGGTCTGCAATGTTTTCACTAAAAATGTAACTGGTGGACCAGGGAATATGCTTAGTAAGTACTGAGATGAAAGGAAAGGCACACCCATAAGCTTAATTAACCCAGAAAGAATAAGATGAGGAAAGACATCCCTCTTTTTCACAGACCTCAGCCCCCAAAGGATGTCTGAAATTAAAAGGAAATACAGCATTCTCAGTATTCTCTAGGAAGAGTTAGGCTAGACTTCAGGGGGGAGCATTTTCTAATTATGGAGACCAGGAAATCTAATTTCTATCACTGGTGAATTTTTACCAACAGCTAAAGATATACTTTATAAGACTGTGATAACTGTTCTTAGATTTAATTTCCATTGGAGGAGTCTAGTTGACCTCTCACTCCTTTTTCTTTCCTGCTTACACCTGTCAGTAAAATCAGTAGCAATGTTTTATTTGTTTTAAAATTCTTTATAATTTAGTAATCACTTTAATATCAGTGCAAGTAGGATGGAATCTCAAACAGACCAATACTGTAGAGACTCAGCTGTGAAAACTTATGTCCTGGGCATATGAGCTGGGTTTCAGGACAGCAATATTGCCACATGGAAGGGATTACACTGAAATAAAAATTTCTTACACTTGTCTGAACTTAACTTCCAAGTGCACCCATTCCATTTGACGAAAATGCCGTGTTTTCTGACTGCAACTCTCACTGCAAGTGTGACTCCAATGTGTGGGATCCTGTGTGTGGAGCCAATGGAATCACGTACGTTTCGGCGTGTCTGGCTGGGTGCGAGTCCTCGGTGGGACATGGAAAGAACACGGTAAGACCCTGCATCAGTTTCTGAGGTTTTCTACCAGCTTATTTTCCATGTAACAGGTATTTCATAGTATTTAAGAATTTAAGGAAAACAAACGTTGCTGGGGACCAGTCAGTAAAGTATTTATGATTTCTGGCTACAAACAGCACAGGAGTGAGAGATTTTTCTGCACATTAAGCAGAAAGTCTCTTTGTTGTAGATATTTACTTTCACCTTTTGCAGGTTGACCACAAGAGGCAGAAACAGACAAATCAAGTTGGTTTCATGTTGTCTGAAGCTTGTCCATGGTTTGCTTTTCATAAATCTCATTTTGGCTGCCCTGAGGTTTTAACCAACAGTTGAAGTACACTAAGATAGGGTGGTGTCTTCCCTGATACTGATCAATAATGTTTAAGGATTTAGGGAAGGCAGCTCGTTTCCTTCATGTGAGACTCTGGCATGTCAGGATACTGCTTATTTTTCTGGGTGACTGATTTCTTCTTGGCACAGAGTGCTGGGGATAATGTCCAGAGTCTCAGAGAAGTTCCAGTTCATGGATGTAAACCTTCACTGGATTATGCCATTCCCATGTTTTCAGAAGACACATGGTCTGGAGCTGTATCTTGTACTCAGTTTTCTCTCCAAAAGAATCCCCATTGCATGAGCAGTGTCCTACCAAACCTGCTTTGTGTCTTCCAGGTCTTCAATAACTGCAGATGTCTTGAAATCAGCAGCTCATGGACAGGAAACAACACTGCCACCTTGGGGCAGTGTCCAAAAAGTGAAGCTTGTTCAATGAATTTTATTTATTATACAGTAATACAAGTCATAGGTGGCTTTTGTTACGCATTGGGAGGCACTCCAGCATACATGCTTGTGTTTAGGTAAGTACAACTAACTGTGTACCAAAGGTGCAGGCTTTCCAACGAGGCTTTCAAAATCATGTTTATGTTCCTTTCCCTTAGGAAAGAAAAGGGTTTCTTGCAGTATAACATGCTTGCTCTAATGAGTTTTGTCATTTCCCATTTTTTGGCAGCTGTTAGCACCAAACCTTACTTTGCTGCTGCCTGCAAGTCACTTCCAGTGTGTTGCCTCCACCTCCTGCAGAATGGTTTCTGTTTTGGTCGTCAGGAACTGTAGTGGCAGGAGAAGGAGTAATGGGTTCAAACCGAAAGAAGGGAGGTTTAGGTTGGATTTACAGAAGAAATTCATTACTATGAGAATGGTGAGGCACTGGAACAGGTTGCCCAGAGAAGCTGTGGAAGTGTTCAAGGTCAGGTTGGATGGGGCTCTGAGCAACCTGGTCTAGTGGAAGGTGTCCTTTCCCATGGCAGGGGGTGTTGGAGCAAAATGATGTTTAGGGTCACTTCCAACCCAAACCATTCTACAATTCTAGTCTCAGGTTTTCCAGAACATGTCCTTTTTCTCTGCTTGGATTTTCTTACTATATGGATTTTGAAAATGCCATGCATTTGTCAGGATTTCTGAATGTGTAAGGACATGGCAAAGTCTGGATATATAATGGATGCAAAATCAGTCCCATATCTGATGCTTGGAGTGTGGTTCCCCGTGGAACAGAGGGGCATTTTGCCAGGTGGCTTTGTGCAGTCCAAGATATGTCATTGTACAGAGGGATATGATTCAAGCACGCAAAGATGCTGCATAATCCTAATACTTGCAACTCTTTTGTCTTAGAGCAATGAAAATTTCCCATCAAATGAGTGAAATGTATTGTCTGGGAGATAAAGCAGTTGGAAAGCCTATTTCAATAAGACCAAGATAGACTGTGATTATTTAAAATTTCACTTCTTTAATTATGCCTAATGAATGGATTTCCCAGGAGGTATGGGAGTGGGAAATCGGTAGGTTTTTCATAACACTTAACATGTTTTCAGAAGGTGTAGGAAGGACCCTTCTTCCAAATCCTGGCTTTCTGTCAATAGGAGTGTTAAATTCAGGGTAATTAACAGCAGTTTAATAGACAGGTCTAAGCACTAGATAGGCCAACACTTCATACTTATCCCTCTTTCTTTCAGATGTGTTCAGCCACAGTTCAAAGCTCTTGCAGTTGGTCTATACACGCTCGTTATGAGAACGTTAGGTAAGAGAAATCATTCTGACTGAGATGTTGGTTCACATGGCTTTAAATGACACCAATGTAACCACCATTTGCAAACCAGATGTGTCCTTGAAACAGCTCTTAGATCCTGGGCTGTTCCTGAATATCCTGTTTCTTCCCGAAGGTCCAATATTCAGTCCAGAGTTCGTTGGTAAACCAGCTAACACAATTAGTGTTAGCTAAATGCAGTTTGGAAGCCTGGTGTTCCAAAATGGGAAGAGTTTTTAAGCGAAATTGAAGTATTAGGTCGCATTTCTAAATAGCACTGTAAGGTTTCAAAGTTCTGTCTCAGTCAATGGCTCACTGAGACACAATGCTGCACGTAAGATCAAAAAGAGTGCTCCAGTAGGACTTAATTCAACACTAATACAACTCTGCTCATATCACAGTGTTTCCTCCATGTTGAATTTTCACTTTCCTGGTAGATGACAGCTTAGATTTCAACTCACTTTAAAACTTCCTGCAAAGCACTTTTTCCTTCTCTTTTATTTGAGGCTAATGAGGTGGTTGATTAAGATACCTAGGCATACAAGAAAACATATTTTTATTTCCTTTAGTTCTCTTTTTCAATGGAATATGAGTGCCTGCATTTCAGAAATGTAGAGAAACTTGTGTGAAGACACAAGCCAGGAGAGTTTGCTATGAAATTAAAAAAATCAACAGCCACTTACAAATGTCTACAATCAGAGCTGGTTATGGCTGTGGTGTCTAGTCAGGATTGTGATGGGACATTCTGAGTTAGGAAGGTGTTTCTGTATTTTGTCCTCTTCTGCTTTTAACATCACAATTTGCAGGTGCAGAATTTCTTCCCCAGCTCCCAGGATAAGCAACACCAATGCAATTCTCAGAGCAATTTCGTACACAGGAAAATTAAAAGAAGCATCATGTAAGAAGAACTGCCCCCTTTCTACAGGCTTCTGCTTCAGCACATTGAGCCAGCCTGCTCCTTCCATTGCAGGCAGGGGGAGGGCCACTGTCACTGATTCAAAAAAGCTGGCATTTCTCTTCAGTGACTCAGAGATCAAATATGATGTGCTCCCATCTTCTTTCACTAAAGAACCTCCAAAATGAGCATTTTTTTCATTGTACCCTGACTACAGCACAGAGGATTGTAACACCCAGGCCTTTAAGACAGATTACTGAGCTCAGACTCTCACAAGAGCCCTGAGAGAACAGGTTGAGACAGCACCTGCTTTTACACAATAAATTATTTCCTATATAAGAATGCTCCTGTAGGAACAAAACTAATGTAACATATGGTACTTTACACGTGGAAACCTGGATACCTCTGAGGTTAATCCTCACCTTTACTTCAGTAAGGCTGGGATTTTGTCCCATATCTGTCATGTTTTGCAGTAAAGCAAAAGCTAATATCTGACCTCACAAGAATTTCAGTTACTTTTCTCTAATTCAAGCAGAAGGAACTATCAGCCAGTGTGTATAATTTAGGATGTGCATAGAAGAGGTAACTGTGCATCAGTTCAGTGCTCCAAAGGCACAACAGCTCTTCCTTGCAGGATCTTAGTCTGCACAGGAAGCCAGTGTTGGGTCTCAGAGCCATGCATGAGAAAACGTGCATGACTGCAAGCCTGGCCAAAAACCATCAGTCCACATTGCACGGGGACTGATTTTCCTCAAGGTACAGAGACAGTGTCCCAGTTTACAGTTATTCTGATAAAGGGAAAGAAAAGCTCCACACAATCCGACCCACCCATTGCAGCGTGTAAGTCACCACTAATAAAAAATATAGAGCTGATTTCTAAAAAGATGTCCTTTCCTGTGAAATCTTGTGATGCTTTTGCTTGTCTCCTCACAGCCGGGGTTCCAGCACCAGTTTACTTCGGCGCAGTGATTGACAAGACGTGCTTGAAATGGGGAAGCACAAGCTGTGGGCAGAGAGGGGCTTGCAGGCTCTATGACTCCATTGCTAACAGGTAAGGCAAATCAGGGCACAAAAACCCTCAAGCATCTCCTCCCTACAGAGAAACATGTTTTGTTCTTTTATGCTCTGGTGTGTGAGACCATGGATCAAAAATTATGGTCAAATACTGACACTGGTCTCAGAGTCTAAGTCAGTCTGGAGTTCCTAAAGTTTAAAAATCTCAAGATCAGATGTTGAGCTCTCAGTTTTTAGTCAGTGTTTATGTTCTGCAAAAGAAATTTAATAGCCATGATGGAGGTGTCTGAATTAATTTTGTATTATTAATACCCTTTGAGCCAATTAAAAACACCTGAGACTTTAGGATTTACCGTCAAGAGGGAAAGGACCCAATTTTACTTTATTTCCAGATAGTTTTCTCATACTGGCAAGAACTTTAACTCTGTGCATTGGCCACATTTGAGAAAAAAAATGATGGAAGAATATTGTGCTGAGTAGCTGTAAGTGTTGGTTAAACCTAAACACTATCAGACTTCAGGAGGAATATTCCACAGATTTTTTTTTCAGTTTCACTCAAGCCTTGGCCATCTCTAAAGTGTTTTTTATTTTTATACACTATAGCTCACTCTGATGACCTCGATATATTTCTACCCTAAAAGGCCTAAAGCCTTAAAGTGATTCAAAAGTCTTCCAAAACAAAGGGAAGATGATGAAAGTTCAGCTTTGCAACCATCTTCATAAGCAAAAAGAATAATATCAATTCTTTAAGAGAAGTTTTTGCAAGCAAAAATGTCCAGTTTGTGGTACCACTCACTAATAATGAGTTTCAACATTTTTCCCTAAGATGTTTTGATGTTGATATTTTGATGTGATCCTTAAAAGCCATGAAATTGATTTATTTTAGTGTCTTTGAAAAGTTCAATGCCTTGCACTGTCTTCTGTGCTCTGTCCCACAGGTATGTCTTCCTTGGTTTAGCAGCGGTGTTAAGAGGTCCTTCCTTCTTGGTTGCAATCATATTTTATATATTGATAAAGAAACACTTTCAAAATAAGAACTCCAAGCCTATAGAGAATGGACAAGAAGATGCTTCTGTGAACAAAGAAGAAAATTGCAAGATCAAGCAATGTTTGCCAGGTTCTCCTGATGGGGAAGATGAATCTTCTATTTAGAAAGAAATTTAGACCAGTGACACACAATCAGGTCAGCTTCTTTTAGAAACAACCTTTGCAATGTTATGAGTAACTAAATAATAAATAATAACACTGTTCAGAAAGTATAAGTAATAGCAAACCTGTGATCAAGAACAATAAAACTAACAAACAAATGTGGAAGTGCCTTATGTGTACCCGGCTACCAGTGACAGACAGAACAAGTTACACAAACTGAACCAAATTCTCAACAGATAAAGAAAAACCTCCCTTGACATTTCTGATAGAACCAGTCAGGTATTTTTAGTGGGATCAAAGAGGACTGCTGCCAAAACATCCGTATGCCAAGGCCCACAAGAGGTGATGCTGATCCTGCATGCAGATCCATGCAGTGGACTGCCACAGGAATGACAAACTCAAGACCAAGAGCAGCTTTCTGATTCCATTGAATTCAATCAGAATTCACAGTAAAACCAAAGCACTTAAGCAAAACATTTCCAGCTCATCTAAAGGAGTCATTGCAATCCTTTCCCATCGCCAGATTGGCAAAAGCAGTATTTTTCCAAGAAGCATTTTGTCTTAGCTCAGCTGAAAATGTTATGCCTACTTAAAACTGCAAATAGGTTGTCGTAAAGGAAATAATTGTTTTTAAAAATCTCAGAGTCGTAGAATTTTATTAAGAACTATTTTTTTTTTTTTACCGAAGTTTCACGAAACTTAAGAAATACTCTGAATTTCGCGGCGCTGTTTTTTTTTTCCAAGGAAAGCACATCCACGCACTAGTTGTTGCATTGCTATGCCAGGCAGTGTCCGGCAGAGGGAACTCAAACGACAGCATTACCCCTGTGATTATTGCGACTATGGATACGTCTGTCGTGTTCAGTCTCGGTTATTCTGGGAGAAATTAATCATCAGGCAGGCAAAACACCCATATGTGGTTCCATACACCTTAAAATTTTCCTCAGCACGAGCCTTTACCTCGTGTATTCAAAGCTGATTTTGTGTATTTGTTGGCTTGCATTCATCATGTCACTTGGAGCTTGACAACCTGTTATTACTTTAAATAAAAAGATGTGTATATGTGTACCATTTCACAACAGGGATTGAATTGGGTGGTTGATACTCTAAAATGGATGCTCAGGGCTCAGTGGGATGTGGTTAATAGACATGCTAGATAAGAAAAAGTACATTGAGGAAAACACTGAATTGTTCTGAAATAAGTGTTGTCTGTCATGACAGTCACTTAGCAGTGATTGCAGCAGCTGAAGGGAGAAGAATGGGACGTTTTTCCAAGGCAGAGATTCTCCGTGTAGCAAAACTAGAGAAGTTCTTTATTCTTCTTTAGCCTGGAGAAAAGGAGGCTCAGGGGAGACTATTAATAGTTTTCTTCAACTACCAAAAAGGAGATTGTAGCAAGGTGGGGATCGGCCTCTTCTCCCAGGCAATAAGTGACAGAACAAGAGGAAATAGCCTCAAGCTGTGCCAGAAGAGATTCAGATTGGACATCAGGAAGAATTTCTTCATGGAAAGAGTGGTCAGGCACTGAAATGGGCTCCCAAGGGAGGTGGTGGAATCACCATCCCTGGATGTATTCAAGAAACAACTGGACATGGCACTTAGTGCTCTGGTTTAGTTGACAAGGTGGTGATTGGTCAAAGGTTGGACTTGATGATCTTGGAGGTCTTTTCCAACCTAAATGATTCTGTGATTCTATAATTCTAAAGCTGATCTGGTCTTGTCCTACAATTGTGTTTGCTTTGACATATTCAGATACAGCCATAGGAAAGACCTGTGGGACATAAAGAAATGAACAACCTTATCTAACTGCTGAACTTGAGAGTGAGTTTGGCAGGGAAAGCAATTGCAACTCTGTAGTTCTGGTTCTATTCCAGATGCTTTGTTCAGAGTACATTTTATTAACACATCTTGCTGCATATGTAATTTCCTATGGGGAAGGACAGACAGGGGTTTGAATGAGATATTTGTAATCCAAAATCTGTAACCTTCAAAAACATGTTTTATATGACAAAATATACCAGTTTTAACTGAAAACAAGAGCTAATTCCAGACAACAGACTAAGAGAATTATGCATAAGGACTCAACAATGTCAGAAAAAAGGTGTTATGTCCTGTAGCAGATTTAGGAAGTTGTTACTCCAGGCTAATGAGATTAATATACTGGCCTCTTTGGCTTATCAAGGGGATTTTCCCCTTTCTTGTGGAAAACCAGCAAGAAATAATGATGACTGGTGCGACACATGTTCAGGAGAGATTCAAAATAAACTAGAGAGAGAATTTTGAATGCCTTTACAGTCCTGGGAGGAAATCTTAGATACTTTTTTCATTATTGTTTTTGAGAAGAGAACAATTACTCAGTGGAAAGATGTGCCTGAATGTGTTTCAGCAACAATCCGTCACTGCAGCCACAATTTTTACACATTGAGTAAGTAAAGTTAAAAATCTACGTCTACTGTTTTATCCACCTGCTCGAAATATATCCCTTTGCTTAACTCTTTGGAAAAGCAGGACATGTTTATTCAGGTCCCTTCATTAATACATTAGAGTTTTTAATATTAGGAGCAATGCCTCTAAGCCCTGAGAGCCAGTTTCCAACTCAGAAAGCTGGAAGTTGTTGTAGCAACTGTGTGTGTGTGTGTTGGTTTTCTTTATGTGCTTTTCGTGTTTGTGTTTGGGTTTTTTTTTTTTCATGGATAAGTGAGGGTTCTTGGCAAACAGTGTCAGAAAAAAGGTTTAATTTTTCACACTTAAAATACCTCAGCCTGGCTCCTTTTCATTGCTGGTTTTGGCCCAGGCCAGGTGAGAGCCCTGCAGAGAAGCCTCAGCAGCAGCACAGGAAACTGTGGAACAGACACCCAGAATGGGAGTTTACCATCATCAGGAGTTTCTTGCAAACATTAAATTCTTTCATATAATAGCATGAAAAGGATGGGAAACTGGGTGGGTTTGAAATGCTCTTTCAGACTAGAATGGATGCAAACAAGCTAAAAGTAAAGCTGGAATCATCTGCATGATGAGCTCTGGGAGAGCAGGAATGAATCAAAACTTCGACAAGAATTTTAAGAAATTATCTTTCCCCCCCAAAAGAAACACAGAGAAGGTGACATGCTATGAACTGCAAAATAAATGTACTATGTTCAGGGCTTGCACCATAGGTGAGAGAAAAAGCATGCAAAGAGAAGATAAGCCTTTACTCCTTTGCTACTTTCTGTGCCTAAGGCAGGTCAGGGAATTATTTTTGTCTTTTCTATTAGTGCACAGAAAAATAACTTTATTGAATCTTTCCCACTTAGTAAAAAGTACTTGATGTCCAAAATCAGTACAGGAATACTTCTGGAGCTAAGTATGCTTTGCTTAAGGTGTTGGTTTTTTTTTCTTCTTTCTTTTTTTTTTTATCTCCACTTCAAGGTAAAGCTGAAAAACATTAAAAAAATGTGTTTTTCTAAGTCTGCGTAGTACCATGAGCTTTATCTGAGTCAATGCAAAGCTCATTCAGTTTTTATGCAATGTATGCTACCCCATGAATGTTACTGAAGTTTTATTCTGGAGCAGGACTACAGGCAATAAAATGTGTCACAGACATATGACACAGAGACAAAAAAAATCTCAGACAGGTCATCCACTAGTGCAAATCCATCAACTGTGAATAACTTGACTTACCTGTTCAAGCTCATTAGTGTTCATCTGAATCAATGTTAAAGATTAGCTCTTCTTTCTTAACTTAAGAATTTATAAAATTAATTTCTTGGTAAAGTGGCCATCTGTCACTCATTGTATTCAATGAAGCATAACAACAGACCTGATTTCACTTTTGAACATACATGTTTCCCTTCTAATAAAATTCTTATAATTTAAAAAATACCATTAATTTAGTGTATCAGTGTGAAATATGAAACATCTAGGACACCCTAGAGTTCTATGCAAGCCCACCCTGAGTGCCCTGTCAGATTAGGGTTACAAACCTGAACAGGGGTGGACCACCATGTTCAACTTACTTCAAGGGTAAATGTCTTGTCTGCAGTCAGATCTCTCTAGTCTTTCAAAAAGTAAATGACAAAATTTTTAGTTGCATTCATCTAAAATCTTTGTTATCAATCATTTTAAAAGATACCTGCAGTAATAGCACTAGTTAGTTGTTTTAGTGCTCCTTCTCATGCCTGCTTTCTGGAATTCCTTACTTAGACGCATATTAAGTACCTGCAAGTATTTACTTGCAAAAGCTTCTTAGTTTCCAATTATTCATACTATTCTTCTTTTTTTTCTTTCCTCTTGAAAACAGATTTTGAAGGAGAATTCAATAGCTGACTCATTTCTGAATCATCATTAATTTCAGCCCACTAGTCTTTTTTTAATCCTCATTTTAATACACGGGATTTAAAGCTGTTTCTTGTTTTCATTGACTTCAGGAATGCATTGGGTTGGCTAAAAAGAAGCATTGTGGAGGGTAAGAAATGCTTTTGCCATCCAGGTCTCATAAATGCTCTTATTCCAGTCCTGTTTGACAAATCCACCAGGGATATAAGGAATTCAACAGCTAGTCCTTAAGGTCATCCAAGCATTAGCAGGTCTGGAAGTCCTGCCACTGGGTGAGTTGTCATTATCTCTATATCCGTGATGCTACTGGAGAAGGGATGGACTTTGCAGTCAATTTGAACTTGGAATAGATGTCAATATTGGCATTCACTGGAAAGCAGTAGCAGACAATGTATTAAACAAGTATGCTCCTGCTGATCCTATAAAGCTCTGAGAGGGCTGAAGGTTCGAATGAATGAAAAATTGCAGAACAAAGTTACCTTAGCAGCAGGTACTTAAGGAAAAATGTGTCAAATCAATGTACTACCTAAATGATTTTATCTCCTAAACCACCTGAATTGGTGAAAAGTTATCAGAATACAGAGCAGAGAGTACACATGGGAAGTCTTTGCAAGACTTGTTATATTGAAAGTTGAATTAAGAGGGAAAAGAAAAAAGAAAAAAGACACAGAAATACAAGGAACAGGATTGATTACAGTAACCAGGCCAAATTGGTCCAACATCTGGTATCAACAACAAAAATCTGCAAATAATCCAGCCCAGCTGATCCAAAAAGGGGGACCTCTGGCTTGGGACCGCATGCAGGGCTAGGGTTGTTTGTGTTGGTGCTGGAGTGAGTCCCTGCACTGTACAACTTGAAATCGAAAGAGAAAATCCTGTTAAGGAATTACTCCCCTTCTTGCAATCACCTCTTTCCAAGTTGCTGTAACTTACCCTCTACAGTGAGAGCTCAAGGCCCAGCATTAACTATTTTTGTTCCTTTCTGGCACCTCAGATTTTCTCTCAGATGAAGTCTCCTGGAATCCACAGAAATAAATGGAAGTCATGGTATTTCCACCACACTTTCCATTAGTATCTGCAGGTTTTAGGTCGGTCTCCATCAACATTATGGAGGCAGAGGAGAACAGAGGAAAACTGAGCTGGAAGTAACATTATATTACACATGAACAACTGAATTATCTGACATGAGAAGAAGTGTTCCTCACCTTCCAAAATTTTGCTAGAGGATCTGTTATCCTCACACATGAACTCAAGGGAGTAATTTTTTTGTCACACTAAAGTAGAACAGACTATCTTGGAGCTTAGGATATCTGCATTCACTTCCTTACTCTGTTACAGTCTTATTTCTTTGGTCAAGAAATACAAGATTGGGAATCCTAAGAAAAATAGCGTTTTCACAAGCACTTACAAACCAAGTTTACAAGCCAAACTTCTAAGTCAAAATTTTGTCTCTCACTTTACAATTGCACATCAACAGGTGCAAGGTCCAAAAAATTTAAATCATGTTCAATAATGAAACAGGACCATGAAAGAGCTTTGAAAACTTCCATTTGAATTAGCTGGATGACAGTAAACACACAAGAAAGGAAGAGATTCAGGAGATAATTCATGTTTTAGAGATACAGCTTCAAAAAACAGGATGTTATGTTCTTTACTAACAGTGAAGTTTTTCCTTCATTCTCGACAAGCTTTCCATGTCTGGAAAATGAAATCATTGTTTATGAGCACTTTGGAAACATTATTTTATCTGAAGTTATCGTGCTTTCATTTCTTGATACAAGAGTAATCTTTGCCTGGAGATAACCATTGTGCCACTGCAAGTTTAGCTTTAATTCATTTAGCTTCAAATGACAGTAGTTATGAACACATCTTTGCCTTCCAGTTTTCACCACAGGGCTTTGGCTTTTGGTCCACACATTTTCCCAGAAACTGTAGCAAGTTTTTACAGACCGTGTTAAAGTGTCTTCAGCACCGTAACAGGTGGCAGGTGGATTCAGTAGGATCACAGCTCACTCAGCTGGGATCATACCTTTGACTACAGTGTAAACTTCCTCTTTTTTGTATATTGATTTATAACTTTATAACCAAACCATCTGTCCAATCAAAATAAGGTCATGTATTCGCAGCCTAAAGCAAAAACGAGATTGGAACGGTCAGGGATCAGTAAACATTTATTGTCTTCAGAGAGGTTAAACCTATTTGTGTGCTGGGTCTGAAATGACACTTCAAAAAATCCTGGAAATTAAAAGTTAAAATGGTTTTTGAGTTGTCCTGATTTATTTTATATTTTTTTTAAAAAAAAGCTTTATTCAGTGAGCCTTGTACTAGAGTTTTTGAGACTGATGAGTACCAGTGCTTTTAAACTCAAAATTGTTACCCAAATCATCTAAAGATACCCAAAAATGAAACTCTTCCTCTAAACTCATTATCATCTTTTGAGTATGCAGGTCTATATTTTTAAGCATTGATGGGAAACTTTTTCACAGTCTCCTAAAGCCATATTTACTGAATTCTCCTCTTCATTTGCAATTTTATTCATGTGCTGATGTGCTTCTCTCTGCAAACCAGGTATCGTGATGAGCCATTCTCCAACTGATATAATATTATATTTGAATAATATATATGATTCATACCTTCTTCTGGCTATGAAGAGTAAAATTCTGTGTAGAAATGAATCTATCTGTTATGTTTAGGAAATGGTTTTCTCATCCATGCACCTGTAGCTTTTAAAAAATTGTAGGAGCAATCGATACAGAAAACCTGGCAAGACCTCTTAGATATTTCAGACCACGTTATCATTATCATTATTATGACCTGTTATTAACACTGGAGTAATATTTCAGGTTTCATTGGCTTTGTCAGTTAAGCCGGGACTGGAGCACAAACTCTGTGATTATGTACATTGCTAACACATGTTGTCCCTTGCTCTAAGGAGGGACTGAGGGTGTCTGGCTTCTGGGGAAGGAAATGCCAGCAGGGATGGGACCAGCTCACCCTGAAGCTTTGCTCTGCAAGGCCATTCAGACACAACCAGCTCCAGCTGTGACTCACAGCTGTGGCAGCCCATGGGATTCAAGGGAGAGGACCAGCACATGTGTACAGAGTTGTGGTGTCCCACTGTTCATCATGAATCATTGGCCCTACACTCCACTAGTCATTTATAGGTTTTGCAGATAACAAGAGCACTCATTCATTTATGCAGCAATATCTCCTATTGAGAAACATGAAATTCCTCTGATGATTTCTTACCTGGTGACTTTAGAGAAGAAAATGCTGCATTTTTTTTATAAATGCCTTATAGTGCAACACAGCAGAGGAGATGAATTATTTAGGTTTGACAGTCACTGACTCAGAATGTCTGTGGTTTAAGATGCAGATCTGTTATAATAATTTTAGAAATACTTTTCAGGTGTTTTCTCCTGTATCATGTAATTCTTTTTCTGACCACATCTCAAGGATTCCATGAGAATATTTTGCCTCCACCTGTATTTCTCTTGTAACAATTACTGCATTGCCACGCTTTTAAGTTTGCTGCACTGATCTGCTGAAATCTGCTGACCTGTTGCTTCCTGGTAGTCTTAATCACTCAAGGCTTATTACTTAGTTTTTCACTAAAAGTGGTAATCACATTAGAGCATGTTTAGAAGACCTAACTAAAAAACACTGGAAAATAATCCCAGGCTTTCTGCTGCCAGACCCACACCTAAACCATTAAGCTATTTGCCAGAGGTGCCCAAAAAGCAGTCTTTTGGGCACAGGTAGGCCAGGCAGGAGCTTTCCCAGCACAGGACAGGGGTGGGTGGCTGTGTAGGAAGCTCTTGCTTAACCATCAGCTTCAGCCTCTCAGGCATTCCAATCTTTCTGGTGTCTCCTCTGTTCCACCTACTCTGGTGGAGGACAACCCTCCGCCTCAAGGGGCTCACTCTGCAGAGGAGGGACAAGCTCCAGGAATAGAAGTTGGACCATAAATGCAGTGATACCATGGTTGGTCTCAGAGGAGACCACATTTACCACACATCCAATGCACAACCTGTCTGAGCCCACACAGTAACTCTACTGTGGTGTGTTTGGTTGGCTTAAAAAGGTCGGGATTGCACAAGGCAGAAACTGTGTCCCAACTTTCTTAACCAGAGACTGTAACACAGGACTTTCAGACCTAAGCTAAGGGCTGCCATCTCCTGCAGGTGGTTGCTGGTGCATTAGGCAGGGCTCAGGCTCAAGGGTCCACCCTGTCCATAATGAAGACCTGGCCAAAGAGCTGGGCAAAGACCTCAGGGCACGTAGAGCAGGCACGGATGTTCCCCATGGCCACTCTTCCCTCTTAGTATCAATGGCTATGCACAAACAGATAATTTACCTTCTCTAAAAAACAGTGTCTGCCCTTACAGACCACTTTCATATTAGTGCAGAGGGGTCTCAGGGGTTTGCTCAGAATTCAGGTGCAAGATTTTTTTTGTTTTTTAATTCTTGCCCAATTCGAACTGTGATTTTGTTATGTTTCAGTAGTTCAGAATAAAAAGATGAATTAATTAGAAAGTAAGAGATACAAGTAACACTGGAGAAACAAACAAACAAACAAACCACCCCCGTGATTAAGATCTGTATTAACAGCTTCATCTAGAAAGAACTTTCAGCATATTCCAAACTATAGGTAGGCAAAGCAACACCACATTTCATAGTGAAAACTCATAGACTAAATCTAATGTGGCCTTTATCCTGTATTACAAAAACATTTGAAAGGCTTTAAATTTGACAGCCTGAAGTATTTTCTGTTTATTCTGCAACAGTTAGTGCTCTGTTCCCAACTTATTTTTGTGCCAGGATAGACAGGGATTGTTGATAATGGGGACACAAAACCCATGGGAGGGTTTGTTCTTTATAGGGTACATGATCCTAATCCATACAGAAAACTGTGGGTTTAGGGATGCTGTTTTTTTTTTTGTCTTTTATAAACAACTAGAAAACATCATAAAAACAGGTAGTCATAGGTCATTATGTCTGCTTGATTATATATCTAAAAGCAAAGAAATGCCAAATAGCTGAGCTGTCTCCTGTATTCTATAGTTATTCTGACAGAAGGACTTTGATAATGCCATTAAAGGTCTTTTTGATAGCCTCAAACAAGAGTTGGGTAAACACAATGCTCATACCCTTAAACCTCCCACAGTCTGATGAAAATTCACTGATTTTCCTGTTTGTTCAGTGATGCCAGTGGAGTTACCATGATTTATGGCCCACCAAGTTGTCTGTAATGATCCTATAAACTACATGGTTTGTTGTCTGTATTCAAAGGCATGCCTGGCTTGGTGTAGTTGCAAATTTGCCTCCAAAACAGCTTTCCTAGTTAACAAGTTCTCTTACCAGCTTAGAAGACAACAGGTTTCTCTTCCTTCCTGGGGGATTTTCCCAGTGATGGAGCTCAGAGATGTCAGAGCACGCTGGCACCACTATCACCCAGGACAAAGACATCAGTTTTGATCCTTGGGTCAGTAATGTGGCTTTGCAATCAGACCAGATCCCTTCTGCCTCTCAGTTTGGTGAAAGCTTGCCTTTGGAGCAGGAGGAATTGGAAGGGAGGACGTCTTTACTTCTTCTCTGTTGTGAGAAGCAGGGGGATAAAAAGCTTTTGGAAAATGCCACTCGGTTGACCACTTATTTCAGTTTTTGCATATTCTGTGCTAACTGCTTGTTGAAAAAAAATTATTCCCTTGAATAAACTTCTACCTGCTGCTCACAGGGGAGTCCTTAGATATGCAATCAAGAAACAGTATATGTTAGAAACAGGGAAATGATACAGCTCTGGAAATGGCAGTATCCTGAGCCAGAGATTCATTCAGTACCACCTGTGGCAGTGCTTTTTGCTGTTATTGATTTGGGACTGTTATGAAGAATGATACTAATTCTTATTTGTATGGAAAAGTTGGCTTTACTAAGTTGGACCTGGGGTAGATATTTGGACATGAATCATCAGATCTGACCAGGATCTCATTTCCAGTCTGACATCAATTATAAACGCACCTTTGATAAAACATTACCCTCTGGGAAAATCAAGATTGCTCTCATAAAAAAAACCAACAACCACCAATAATATAAAAAAACAGTGTGCAGAAATAAATACCCAAACAACAGCAGTAAAAGGTAAAATAATGTTAGTATGAGTCAGCTGACTGAGTCTATATGTCTAGCACAGATCAGGAGTGTTTCCAGAACTGCCAATGTATTTATTCAATGTTAAAACACTGTTTATAGAAGGAGAATGATGTACCATCATTTTCTCTGTGTACAATTCCCAGAATTTCCAGAACTTTGATTTTTCTTTAATTATTTCCAGACCTAGATGCAATATTGATATTGTATATATTAGAGGAAATTTCATTTCATCCCTTATAATACACACAGCTTTCCCATATCTGCTGGCAGTTTATAATCAGAGCTGCAATTGTAAAAGGTAACATCTAAATGTGCTGGTCATTACCCTGAAGTAATAAAATGCAAACAACTCCAGACCTAATGCCAAGATATGAAGAACTTCCTTTCAGTGAGTATCACATCAACCCTTTTCCCATCCTTGTTTCTGCACTTACATGGGACAGATGGAAGAAGAAAGGTCAGAAAAGTATTTGATATGGAGAATCCCTCTCTTTAGCCCTTTGATCTGCTACTTTCTCAGATAAAGTGTGGTAGATTTTCTTTACATTACTGCAGTGCTCTATTCCATGTCCCAAGGAAGTTTAAGATTAGGAAAGAAAGCTTGTTTCCTAGTTTCAGATTTATGCACAGGACTGCAGGGAGCAGAGACACCCTCCAGAAAATAAAGCAAAGTGGCTGTGTTATTGGAGGCAAAACCTACAGTGATCTTACCAGGCAGGTTTCTTCCTATTGCAAAGGTGCATCATGAGGGCTGCAACAAAATATGACACTTCAAGTATTTTTAAAGACTTTTCTTAGTAATAACTGTTGGAAGCATCTGTTAGTGAAGTTTCCCTCTGGACAATGCTGCCTGTGGAAAGCCATGTATTTGCAAGTTTTCAGTACCATATTTCAAGTTCTACTGAAGGTTACTTAAACAAGGAAGAAAATGGTATATAAATACAGTGGTCATTAAGATAAAAATGCCCCCCTTCCCTCCACAAACACACACACACACAAAATAATCAAAGAAACTTAAACACCTATCACTTTATTGCATCAGTTCAGAGTAATTTTGCTTAAACCCATTACTGAGATGTGCTGCAAAATTAATTCACCACTTTCTTCGTTTGCTTCCCATTTTTGACTGTTTAACATTTTCAAGTCAAACCCTGGAGTTGTTGAGTAATTTGAGTTCAGAGGGTGCTCAGTGACAGCCCTGGGACTCCCACCTGACTGTGGGACATGGTATCCAGCCTGGAACAACTAGCTCTGGTCACAAACCCCACAGCAAAGGCCATCAGAGCAACTGGGCAAGTGAGATTTTATTGGCCATTTAGAGCTGTAGGACTACAGAGCAAGTCGGTGAAAAACGTCAAAAGAGCTTATTGTGGATTTCTTCTTTCTAATTTTTCAATCATAATCAAATTCATGACACTTGCAAAATTGTGGTTTGTCTTACTGTTGGTCTGGAAAGGGATGAGAGCAAGAGGATGGGAGAGTTCACCAAAATTTTGAACATTTTTTCCCCTTATTGTTGATTCAGATGAGGAAAGGAAGAGGACAGGGTAAAGCAAATAAAAAGTCAATGTTTCAAAGATATTTTTTGAACTCCCAAAATGTAAACTAGCTGTTCGAGTCAGTAGTCAGACTCCTTTTGTCCTTTCGAAGCATAGGGAGAAAAGATCTTGTTTCTTTTTTACATACAAGTTTCCTCACTCTCCTCCGAGGTTCTTGCACCAGGAAGAATGTCTTTTTTGTTGGCAGTATCTAGTTCTTTGCTGGTTGATCTCTCTGTATTTTTAATATCTGTCACTTCCTTGCCTTCCGGTTTGAAGCGTTTCATTATTAAAACAGAGAGCACTATGTACAAGACACAGCATCCTGCCCGTAGTCCTGCAATGAGGCCAAGATAGACATTTCTAGGGGGGAAAAAAAGGGACAAAATATGTTTATATTAATAAAGCTTGCCAATTCTGAGTGGAAGCAAGTAAGATATAAAGTGTGGTTTGACAAAACCATTTATTCTCAGCCAGGTATATCTTCACATTTTAAAGTAAGAAATTAACAGGCAGAACAAATGACCTCATAATATTAGCCCCAGGCAGGCCCTAATCAGGTTCTGCTTCTAGCAGAAATGTCTGGAGTGTGCTCCCATTCAGCAGATTATATTTTAGGGCTGATACAAGAGGAGCTCCACCAGCTGGGGCTTTCTGCCTGTAGTCCCCGTCTTCCCTCAGCTCCTCACTGGCACACTTAGTGCTCCTGGTCACAGTTCTCCATGCACCATCAGTCCTTTGGGTCCTCTCTCCAAGTGGATTTTGTGACGTGTCTTATACAATATGAAGAAAATAAATGGGGGATGTGGAAGAGCATTCTTCAGTGCTACACTTACTCCACAGTTTTTGAGGTTTCCAAAAAGCCAAAGTGTCACAGAGTTACCCAGTGCACTTATATTATTCAGCACAAGCTTCAATAAAAGAACTAGTTCTAGCAACTTAAGGAAGTGTATTGCAATTTTATATGTCAGATTGAATCAAAATTATTTGGCTTATTTGATCTATTAAGGTCTAGTCAAATAAGGAGTTTTGATGCTGTTAGTATCCTAATCAGTCTGTAGACAGTAGACACAAGGAAATAATACCTTGGTCCTCAGTGCCCAAAGCTGCCTCAGAAACCAAATTCCCAACCCCTTAATAAAGATTCAACTTACCTGAATTCTTTTGTGTCATATACCCGGCAAGATCCAGATCCCCCACAACTTTTTGTCCCCCATTTCAAGCAGGTCTCATCTATCAAGGCACCAAAATAAATAGGGGCTGGGAGTCCTCCTGCAAGGAAGATATTTATTGTAAGATCTCAGGTATGAAGATGTCATCATGTGGCATCATGTAAAGAAATGAGGAAATGAATCTCAGAGTTTCTGAATTATGGCTGCATAAAATGGGACTAAACATCCAGTTCCAGCTTTGAGAAACCAAGATTTGTGAAAATATTTAAACGTCTACTTAGAGGGAGATGAAATGATGAAAGACTATGCCTTAACTATATTCAGCCAGGAAAATGTTAGCAATTCACTTTAATGGCATTTTTATTAGAAGTATAACTTCTGTTGTTTAAATAAATAATATAACCAACATCTCTTTTGCAGTACCCTGTGTGGATTAACGTGCCATGACATATTAATATTTGTGTATACTAATGCATCTATTCAGGTATCACACAACAATTTGCCATTAAAAATGCTCAGTGGAGTACAAAATTCTGAAATTAGCCAGTAGACAGCAGGTGTATTACTTATGTAGTATTGAAAGAATTCCTTTTAGACAGTCATAATGCTTTAATATGATCTGGAAGCTGTTTGAGGGATAATGTGCAATTTTGTGAAGAAAACTACTTCATAAAAGCAGAAGATTGATTCTCTGCAGCATTCAGCTAAAATATGGACATTAGAAAAGAGATCCAAATGACTACTTGGGTTAGATTTCAAAAAGCAGCAAACAAGGCAAGATGAAAAAAGATTTGCTTGAGGCAGGGTAGACTACATATCTGAACACTTGAATGGTTATTTATTGCAGATAAACTAAAGAAATAAAATATTTGTCAGAGTACACAGGAGCTTCAAGTGAATAATGGTCAGCAAAAGGGAGCATAGGTTTTTAAGGATATGTAGACTGATCAAACTCAGGTAAGTATGTCCAAGAATCAAAAAACTCACTCCAAAAGTACCATGAAATTTCCTTCCTTTGCCTGATTGCTTTGTCGTATAGAATAAAAATTCTAAAGAGATAATCATAATATGTAATTACATATCAGAAAACATTCAGCAAGTTTCTCCAAACACTTTGAAATGCAGTCTGCTTACAAGGAAAAATTCTGGAAAATTCGTTTTTCTCATCTGGAGAAAAGACATTGCACTGCCTGACTTTGGTCTACCCCCTTGATTTCCCACTTGAATCCCACAAAGAAATGAAGTCTTACCTAGTACTCTACCACCCAAAGTTTCAATCCCAACAGCAAAGGATTTCAGGTCCGGTGAAACAGATCTGGAAAGGAAATAAAAATGGTTTTGAGGAACAACAGAGTAACATAGCTACAGTCATGCTGTGAACATCTGTACATGCCCCATGCAAGAGTGCTGTGCTCACCTAACACAGCCCACTCAAACCCTAACCGAAAACATTCACCAAAGTTAATGTTCAGATGCAGAGTCTCCTTCCAAGGGTGAACTGTCATTGAAATAAATGGGACAATTTACAGAAATTGATCTTGAACCCAAGGAAAACAGGTTGCAAATGCTTTTGGGAGACGATGCACAGGAAAATTATAGTGAACCAACTAAAACCGGACAGTTCCTGTAAATAAGTTAAGCTCCAAGAAGCTGTCTTGCTTTAGAAGGGGCTTTAGATATGCAGTGATGATCAGAGAGAACAAGAGTGTGCAGTTCTGCATTCAGGTTGAGCACACCCCTGCCTCTAGCATTTTACACAGAGACAGCAAATGTGAGTTATCTGGCTACAAAAGCACCTCATTCCTACCAGTGGAAAGCAGCCTGTGTCCTTCAGGTGAACTGGAAGAATTGACAGGAGTGCTGAGCTGGCACAGGGGCAGGAGGGGGCCTTGCTGTGGCCAGCCTGCTCCCTGAGCTGGAGTTTATACATCGGTGTATGGTCTCTTCAGCATTAACATAAAAGGCTTCTCATTGTGCACATTAGTGTTCTGAAAACTGGCCAGCAAAGTGAGCCTTGTCCAGAACCCAGGCTTGTGCTAAAAATTACTTATACCCTTAGAAATACTGCAGAGGAATCAGCAGCTTAGACAAGTTATCTGGTCTTGTGCACTGATTGCAATTCACCCGTGAGCACGAGGGGAGAGAAACTTCCATGTGAAAGACACAGAACACCATCTTTTCTTCTGAGTGTAAAATAGCAGTGCTGCTTTCCAACTGAAGGAATCAAAATTTAAAAGATATTCCTGCAGACGTAGTTCTGTTTATACCAGCTGAAGGAAAAAAATGGGAGTATCAGACTTCTCACAACACAGAAGACATTGTGAGGCCACTGAGCTTAACAAAGGTGAATGTTTTTCTCCTGAGTAATATGAACAGCATGGTCACCTTGGACACGGCTTAGCACTGCATCTTATTTCAAGTTCAATGCACTGTTAAGAATATCTCTATCAGTAGAAATGAAAACTAACTTTCAGGATCAGCATAATGCCCACCCATTTCATCACCAAAGTATCTACTCAGCCTCAAACTGGAATTAAATTGTTGGATAGACATTTTGCTGTGCCTCTGAACAGAGGTGGATTTCAGAGTAGAGGTAAATCCTCAGGAGCCTTATTTTGTCAGCCAGCCATATCTCACAATAGGAATAAAATAGTAGATTCCATATTCTGTTTCTCTTTCCCCAAACTTTATGGTCAAGGTAATTTAAAGTATTTTACCTAAACATAATCATGTATGTAGGAGTGCCTCCTAAGGCTAACATAAATGCACATGCAGTCTGTAATGCTAAAAAATAGGGAAAGGCTTTGGTACAGCTTTCTCTTTGGCATTGTCCCAACACTGCAGAGGAATTGCCAAGCCCATGCCCTTGTCCTTCCACACAGCTGCAATTGTGAAACACCTGAAAGGAGATGATGAGAAGAATAATTTATTTATTCAGAATTCAGTGGCAGAAAACAATTTTAGTAGCTAGATCTTTCATTTCCCATAACATCCAGCCTGTTGTTTATGCTGAAAGAACCCCCCTAATCATCTTTGCAGACTGATGGCCAGGTTCATTGGTATGCTCCAGCCACTCTGACCTGCTCCAGAGACACAAAGCAACTGTGACTCTAGTTTCAGCCATGTCATTGCTAGAACAGAAGGTCCTCTGTGTGTGCATAAAATGGGCCAAAGTTAAAAAAAATCAGACATGAAACTATTATCCAGCCATTCTGCTCAGGTACCCTATGAAGCAGATGAGTAACAACACAAAAATAAAGATGTGGACCAAATGATGCAATCACACCTCTCTGTCATTTTTTATCTAAAACAGCATTTGGTGCTCAACTGAGAGTGAACTACGAAGTTAGCAGGAGACATGGGTTTGGAAACCAATTTTCCTGAAGTGAAGCAAGAGAATATTGCTGGAATATATGGATATAAGCCTGAAAATGTGCTCATCTTTTTCAATATTTTTACATGAAGACAATTTTGCTTCTGCCAGAAGACATGGCCATTTGCACACTCTTCTTCAAACCTACTGATTTTAATGGTCTTGTCCAGGTAGGATTGCTTTAAATCCCGGAAATGGTTTTGCTGCTGATACATTGACCAAAATGTCCGGTTGCATATTTACAGGATCTCTTAGCTGTACAATTTAGTGTTATGACTTGCTTTTCTGAGCTATGGCAGCTCAGGAGAGCACACAGTTCCAATATGATCTGTAACAGTTTGTGAAACCAGCACTCAGAAGTTTATACAGGTCTGCTGCATGTCAGTTGACACCACAGGATTTTGCTACTATAACAACCAAACTCCTCTTAGCTGTGTTGTAGACACACATTAAAGAGATCTACTGAGAAACATAAAGCATAAAGTTTATGGTCATCCTCCTGAGAAGACAATAAATTTTAGAAAATCTGAATAAAAGGATTCAAGAAATATAAGTTTAGAGTCTGAAGTTTTCACGTCTTTTCTGAATAGCTCACTTACCTCACCCCAAATATTTTAAAAATCCTCCCTGCAGTCTTGCACTCAGTTTCTGTAAAGTTAAACCATACAGAATGGACACTTGTGTCTACAAGATTTCTGAATCACAAAGCCAAAAAATTAATAGCTGGAGAAATCGGGCTATATCTATAATTATGGAATAATGGAATAGTTTGGGTTGGAAAGAACCTTTAGAGGCCATCTAGTCCAACGCCCTGCAACAAGCAGGGACATCTTCATTTACATTAGGGTGCTCAAAGGCCCATCCAACCTGAACTTGAATGTATCCAGGGATGGGGCATTCACCACCTCTCTGGGCAACCTGTGCCAGTATTTCATCACCCTCAACATAAAAGATGTCTTCCCTATATCTAGTCTAAATCTACCCTCTTTTAATTTAAAACCATTACCCCCTGTCTAATTGCAACAGATCATGGTAAATAGGCCTTTGATATTGATTACCATAGGATTTGGTATTGATTACCATATTCTTTCCTGTCCCAGTTGATGATTTACATCCTGCAAAGCAGGCTGTCATGTATGTGACCCCATCATCCCCACATACAGGGTCCCACTGATCCAGGTTGCAGCTGCAGTCAGCATTGCAACTGGCCATGTAGATGTTCTTGGTGGAGGAAAGATGCTCTATTCTGGAGGGCAACAGAAAGAAATAAGAGAATTATTTAGTCAAATTATATAGTTTAAAAAATATCAGGGAATAGGCAGGAAAAACATGGAGAAAGTAAAGTGATGAACATGAACAAGTATCTGCTACCATCCCGTGGACTGTGAAGTTGTCATATGGAGACTAAAGTAATTTCAGCTAAACCGAAGGTCTCTTGAGGTTTTTCATCAAGCATTAACATTTTTATGGATTTTATGGAAAAGGTATGGAACTGAAAAGGTATGGGTAGTCTTGGCTTGGAGGGAATATTTGGTATTACTTTTCCATTCAAAAGCTAACTCCAAGAAAAAGAAAATCATCCCTAGGATGCGACGTGGTCAAAGAAAAGGCCATGCTTTTCCTTAGCAGTAGGATATCACAGAATATCTAGGTGCTAGAAATGGTGATATAAAACTACATTACACTGCAACAGCAAGATGTCCTTTACATTTTTTTCACTGGATCAGCAAGTGGCAATAAAATCTGTGTGAGTCTGAGTGAGAAGTGCTGCTTCTCTCTCAGCTCTGATCATATCCAACAGCAGCCCTGCACTGGGACTTGGGACAGGCTTGAGACCCATTTATTATCAGATCTCATTTCTTGTGTTCTATCATGGACTTTTATAGCTTTCACTTTTACCAAAATTCCTGTAAGAGGAATCAAAACCAGGCCCCAAAGAGTTAAACTAAGTAGGTGACAACCAGATTTGAGAAATTAAAAAGTGGGTAGTGACTCTGCAGGTGTGCTGACAGGGCTCAATTTTCAGAAAGTGTTAGGAGTCAACCATCTACAGATCGCCCCTGCTTCCAAGTCACTCACAATGTAAAGGAAAAAGTGTCCAAAATTTGCCTTTTCTTCCTCCTTACACTGTACCCCTCAATCAAAACCACACATTAAGTAGGCTACATTTCTGCTAAGCCTTTTAGAAAGGAAAAATAACCGAAGTATTTATCCCTCATTAGGCAGTTGCTTGTCTTCAAAATACAAATTGTTAAACAGGTAAAACAATAAATGAGTTGCTTAACACATGCTAAATTCTGCAGTCTCAGTTCTCCTGGAGAACTGTCTTTCAGTATATGTTGTCTGGTTGTTTCTGCTTATTTTTAGTTCACTCTGCAGTATCAGATGTACTCAATCAGAGTTATCTCCACTGCACAAACTTCTGACACCTTTTATGTAACTAAGTTCAAAGTTGAACTGGATGTTAGGTTTCCTAAGAGAACTTGGGTTTTCCCCAAATATAGGCTTGGTTTCAAAAAAAACAGGGCTGAGTTTCTCTCTGAACTGAAAATGTAGCAAGCCCTGCTGGATTCAGCTTAATCCTTTAAAATCCCTTGAAATTTGGACCACACTGAGCTAAATTTAAACAGTGGGCAATTGTGGCAGGATGCTAGAGTTGGGAAAATGTTCTCAAAAAAGCATGGCCATGGTCATGGCTTACATCTGTATGCAGCACACAATCCATGACTACTTTCTACCTCCCAGCTGAGAAAAGGGTCACAGGCAGGTCAACAGCTCCAGGTACCACAGGGGGCTGGCAACTCCCCATGCAGGCTGATAACAACTGATCAAGTGGATGGTCCCTTCTAGAGGCAGTGTGGACTATGGGGAAGCCACTTTCAACCTTTTTCTTACATCCCACTCCCTACATGATAGGAGGAGACTGGCTTTAAATTAAAGCTTTGAAATAGAATATAAAAATTTATTTTGCCTCTGATAAATTTCACCCTGATTAGTAATTTGCCAGAATATAGAGGTATATCATCAATATCCTTGCAATGTAGAATCTAGAAAAATAGAAATAGATGCTTTAGAAAAATAAGAAATGTCTGGTTTGAAATTTGAAAAACAAAATCAGTATATTCTGCCCATCCCCCACACTAGGTATCATTTCAGCCTAGTGTGTGCATTTCAGACAAGTCTGTGCAAACCTAGGATTTTCTTGTGTGCATAACTCTCAAAGAAGTGGTAAAATGATATAATCACAGCAGCTCCACTCCAGATGAAATCCCACTGATCGATACTAGCAAATGGCCTAACACAGGCCAACTGCAACAAAAATCTGTTGTGTTTAAAGAGATACATATTTGAATGGATATAGCAATATGCTACAGTAAATCAACAGACAAGACACATCTCAGAAGTCATCCAAATCCAAATTTAAATGTTTTCTAGAGTGGAAGCTTTGTAGCTCAGAAGAGGTTACAAACCCAGTAGAGGTTGTGGGAGAACCCAGGTCACGCACCATGTCCTGCACAGGGCAGAAAGCAGCTGTGACAAATGACACAACCAGCACAAACCCAGGGGGATACAAACCCAGAGTAGGGGGTTGTCAAACCGGCCACCTGGAGCACCTCACAGCTGCACGTGAAGTACAGGAGGTTTAACAAATACGCCGCTACAAAGGTGATGCAGGCGAACTTTGCCATTTCTGTTATGTGAAGTTTGAATTTCTTGATCAGAAAGCCCCCTAGAAACATCCCCAGGATCGTGATGGGTAAAAGTATCACACCTGCAAAGAGAAGATAATAATAATGTTAACGGCTCTAGCTTGCATTGACTCTTTCAAGAAAAAATGTCTTGTTCTAGTATTTTCAAAATATCAGATACTCACCTGTTTTCCAGCTGATCCTTTGAGGTTCTGAGACTTTTTATTACCTTTTAGTAATTTTACTTACTTTCCCATTTTCTTTTTCGAGTCATATTATGACTTTAAAAGCTTAGTTCCTCAATATTCCCTACCTTTTTACTGTACTGGTTTTTGTATGTATCCTGATACAATAAAACCTATACAGTTGCCTGTTAGAAACTGGAGTAAATGAGATAAATGTCTTAGCTCACAGGCACTCCTTCATCTAAAATAAAATATTTAACTCTGTGAAAGTTGCAAAAAGGTCTCCAAAATGGAACATAAAAGGATGCTACATCAGGTTCTGGGCTAGATTCCATTTAGATCTGAGAGTGAATCACAGGAAGATTTGTATTTAGATTTAATCTATTCAGTATTTCACAAGCACCAACCCTAACATTTATGTGCTGAACAGAGAGCCCTAACAGGGTTTTACTGTGAGGGGTTTGCTTTTCTCTGTGTGTTTTTTCAGTTGGTTGTGTTTTTTGGGCACTTTTTTTTGGTGAAACTTTCTCTACATCCAGAAAAAAAAGATAGGAAAAAGAATGTTCTTCCCACATTTGTACCTGACCAAAGCCCGATGCCTTCAGGTCAAACTAATGCAATATCAGTTCTGCAATGACCTGGAATACCCTGGTTTTCCTATCAAATTATGAGACAATCACTGTAAGATTAATATAATTTCAGCATTTCTTTTTTTCTGAACACTACAAAGGACTTATTTTTTTGAGGGAACTGGTAAATAGAAAAAGAGCTTTGAAATGAATGAAGTGACTCAAAATTTTACATTTTGGTTTCTTCTTGGTTACGAAATTTGCATTTGTAATAAAAATGGAAGAACATTTATACTTAAGTGTTATTCTGAAAAGGAAAAAAAAATCACACATTTCATTAGACTTTTAAAATTATTTTTTCTCTTCTAGTTGTTATTTTGTTGTAGCTTGTGTGTGACAGAAGCAGACGCAAAAACCAAACCTCACTATGAAAAAAGCTGTTCTAATAATCCTCTAGCTCATTGAATTAGGAACACCAGGAAAATTAACACTAAAATTAACCTCCATTTTCAAAATATGGTAGGAAAATTAATAAACCACTAAATACTTTCTTTTTAACCAAAAAAGTTCACAGAAGCTCCTCCTAAAAATGAAGGCAAAATAACAAAATAAAAGCTTCCTTTTTGACATTGGAATTTGAAAGGACAACAGGTACCTACCAATTAGAAAGATGGCTCTTGCCACAGACACATTAAATTGTTGCTCCATAAACTTTGTCTCGTAGGTTATAATCCCAACAAGAGCATTGTACTGCAGAATAGTAAGGAAGATGTACACCAGGAAAATTGAATTTCCAAACAGTTTCCTCAGAGCTGGCAAGAAATCTGCAATGGAGAGGTATATGCTGTACACCCTGCTAAACACAGAGAAGAGTTGTTTTGACATCCTTTAGATAGTAAAATCAATTTTGATTTAATTACTGGTTGTATTGCAAGTTATAATTCTGTGCCTACCAAAACACATCCTTGCTCAAGTGAGAGTTTTCCTCATTGCCCACACATACCTTACAAGAGCAGCAAGGCCAAATGGTACAGAGGATACTGAGGTGGGAATCAGAAATCCTACACTGTCTTGTGTGTGACACAGGACTCTTCATTACAGGCACCAGCATGGCTTCTCGATGCCTGTACAGAGCATTAAGACCCTCTGTAATGTAAAATTTGGTGCCTAAAGCAGGAGCCTTCACAAACCACACAAGAGCCCCACATGAGTGTGACATTCAGAGAAAGAGAGCACCTGACCCAGAAAAAGGCTGGAATCATTCCTGAGACACTTGATGAGAATACCCGAAGTCCATTAAATTAAAGTGAGTGCAAAAACCTGCATTTGGACTGTAGCCTGGCTCTTGGCACACTTGCCTAAAAGATGACAGTTTGAAACACATCTGCTGTAGGGTTGCACATACATACATACATGCAAATAAGGTCTTAGGTCTTACAATAAAAATATAAAAAGAAAAGCAAGGGGTCATTGGGTCTGACGTTGCCTATACAAGGTTAACTCAGCATCCCTGAGCTCGTACACAGGAGCTACGAATCCAGAGAAATCCCTCCAAGAGCCAAGGCAGTACTTAGCCCCACGTTTCCTCACCATTTGTAGGCCACAGGGAAACAGTGGCCTGCCAGCTATGGATCAGCTATGAACTGAGGATCTCTGATGCTCAGAGCAACAGCACAAGCGTTTTCCAGCTGTCAGACATAAGGAGAGGACTGAAACCTGCCCTTAGCATGTAGTTATAATAGTGCAAATTAAAGACAACATTTTTGTTGTCTTTGACATCATCATTTGCACTGCAGAAACACGCATTTTGCTGAAGGTTGTGCAAGTCCCTGCTCAGCTCAGAATGAACCTATGAACTAGAATTTGCACGCAAACATTTGGGTGATAATCTTTCACCTTTTACTGCCTCTGAGAACTTTAACTGTGGCTGAGTTGGGGAGTCTATTTTACAATGATCTCCTTGGACAGATAAATTACTAATCTTCTGGGTTTGATTCTCTCCTTCTTTTGGTACAGAGTAAGGCAAAAACCAGAAAGGCAATGAAGCAATGAAGTTGACTGATCCACAGATAAGCAATCCAAGCCACCAGGCACCAACCCAACGGGTATCCTTAGGATTTATGCTGATGGCATCTGTAAAATACAGAAAGACAGGAAAAGATATTAAATATCATGCAGAGCAATTACTATAGCTATCCTCATATATATATATGATTTAAAGACCAGAACAGAGGGGATTTATGTTCCATACAAAGAATTAAAATGCAGTTTGTTTCAAATCACATAATCACAGAATCATTTGGGTTGGAAGGGACCTTTAAAGATCATTTAGTTCCAACTCCACTGCCATAGGCAGAGACACCTTCCACTAGACCAGGTTGCTCAGAGATCCACCCAATATGGCCTTGAGACTTCCAGGGATGGGGTATCCTCAGCTTCTCTTGGCAACTTGTGAATGACCTGTCCCTGGAAGTGAATCAGTCCTATGCAATTGCAAATAGATATCTCTATTTAAGCCTGTGGTGGCATTTTATTGCCCTAATCTTCCAATACTTTCAGTGGGAATGAGTGATGGCAATAAGGCCATTCACCACCCAAAAAGAACTTCCCTTTCTCAATTTCCCACTGTCAAGCCCTTCTTTCATCCCCAAACATTTTTTCCCCAAATTTCCTTAAATGTTCCCTGGGATTAGAGACTTGTAAGTGATTTGAACAACTAAATAAATTTTTATACGAATCTTTGGTGCATCCTTCTTAAGAGAACCTAATTTTTGCTAAGTGTTTAAAGGCTTCCATGAGCCTTTCACTGTTCCGTCAACATGAGGATGGTCTTTCATTCACTAATATTTTCTCTGCTGCACAGCAAGGGTGCAGCAATTGTGTTTGCAAGCATAAAAAGAGGTGCAGTGGGAATAGGGCTCTTCCATCAAGGACTATTCCAGTCATACTACAACATGGCAGATATTAAAATGTAAACACCACCACCTTTTGAGTAGGAAAAACTCTCTGAGAGCCTCTCTTTTTGAAGCAGTAAACTGAGAAGGTACTTCTTGGCATTCAGGTTCTTACAAATTCTTACATCCAGCCACCTTCTTGATTAACACACCACCCCACGGCCTCTTACCAGTATCCACAACACCAATGTCAACCCAGAGGCTGGCACAGAAAGAGCCAAGCAGGAAGCCCAGGGTCGGCCCAAACATGCCCGAGGATCTCACCAGGCCTGTGAGAGAAGAGAGTCAGCACATGAGAGTGAGCAAAACACTGGGAGGACAAGGCAAGCCGCCTTCTCTGAGGGCAAGGAAAGGAGAGAGGAAGGAGGAGACAGAAGAGGGGCACTGACCATTAGGGAATGTCTAATGGGAAGCTCCTGAGCAGCAGGAATATAAGCCATAAGCTGCCATAAGCTGTGATGTAGAAGGTCTCACGTGGACCATTGTGTGCAATTCACTGGCAAGATTTTTGTCTTTGAAGGAATAGGAAGAAAGAGAATAGCATTGCAATGGTTTTTATCTCTGCCCCTCCCTACTTTTCAGTTTTTGTAGTTGCATTGTTCAGCTTGTGCCAGTTAATTAATGACCATCCAACTCTAGGCCTGCTGGAGGTGCCACAAGTCTGACAGGGACTCTATTTCCAGCTTGCAGGATGTTCTGTGATTGTACAAGCCAGGGTTTTTCCCTGTACTACATGTTTAGGTCCCTTAATTCTAAGAGCAGGAGTTCATCTGATGATGTACTTGTAAGAAGGCACATCTTTGCAGTTTGGGATGGCAGGGACAATAAAAGTGTGTGGACATGGAATTAGGTACAGGACCCTGAGAATGCTTTCAAGTGGGCAATAAGGAGATATAAGCATCCCTGTGTGTGATCAAAGTTCATTAGACAGAATCTTTGTTGATTCATTCAGCACCAGAACAAGCAAATCAGTGAACTGTTGTGTCAATACGTACTGACGTGGCTGTAAAAACCAAATCAAGAAATTTAGTGATTAAGTAGTGCCATCTTTAAAATCAGGTTTCAGTTTTGCTACTGCCCTCTCTGGGCCTCCCATTTTCTGCCCTGTTTCTGCTTAGAAAGGAGATAATATGGGATCAGAAGAAGGTGGGATGCCTCTAGAAGCAAATGAATAAGTTAGGAAGACTAGCAGAAACCTAGGAAGCCAGGCTGCATTCTGCTGGCTGGCTATGTAAATAACAGCACAGTATGATTTTGGTTACCACTGCTGGCAATCAACACAAAATTAAAATATCCTCAAAATAATTGAAGTGTAGGTCCTCACATTCCCTTGCCACCTGTTTTGATTAATTGAAGTTTAGTTGTGAGGAGGCAACAGGTTCAAAAAAAAAGTTCAGTGATTTGGATTTCTGAATTCTAGCGTGGAACTGCCACCTGGGAGCTGTTTAAAGTTAGAGAAGGCTTAATTCTATTAGAAAAGAAGGAATTATTGACCAAATGCCTGTCACTTCTCGCCCATATTCAGTACTGTGCTCTGTAAATCCTGCTGCGTTGTTCTACTGAAGAGCTTTTCCTCCTGAGAGAGAGAATTGGCTTTGCAAAACTCTCTCCTGAATCTGGTGATTACTCAGCTTATCATCAAGAACTTCTGCAGTAAATTCTTACAGCTTAACAACTGTGCTAATTTTTTCTTTTCTGTTCCTTCCCGTGGCGACTCTGGTACTATTATGACACAACAACTCTATCGAAAAGGTTCTAATGCAAAGTAGCTTATGCTTTTACTCAACATCTAAGGGCAAAATAAAAAGGAGAGACAGGAAACAAACTTCTTGTTTAGGGTCAAATAATGAGACCAATGGTAAAAATTCATCAACAAGTCTTGACTGACTTTTTTACTATAGGACAGTTTTATTTTTTTGTGTTTTACAAAAACACTGATCCTAAATTGATTCGTGCATCTGGTAAAAAATAAGACATAGAAAAAAATTAAAGTTAGTTAAGAAAAGAAATTCCAGCTCTATGACAAAGATTATTTCAACATTCATGTTTTTGCAAATAGGTTCATCCACAAAAACGGAATAAGAGACCGAAAATTGTTATTCTGAATGTAAAAATGAAATATTTTAATACTCTGTAAATTAAATACTTTATTACACTTGCATAATCCAAACAAATTTTCATTTTGGCTGAAGCCATGCTATTCTCTGTGTCTAGTTCATATTTTTAATCTCACTTCCTCAACAGTCCTCAACCTGTGTCAATCTCTCCCAGATCAGACTCTGACATGAAAAAAATTCAGTTGAACTTTTAAAAATACCTCTAATCAGAAGCTCAGAGGCGATTACAAATATTTTGGATAACTTCTGAGTCGAACACTTGCTTTTGACAGCTAGCCCCCTAATTTCTTCAAAATGCAGGTTTCCTTATCCCCAGATGAAGACGTTTACCATGGCCTTACCCTGCAGCATTACATACTGAGCTCCTCCTGAAACTGTGTCTTACTCTCTTTATGACCAGCTCAATTTCACCAAGTTTACTTCAGGCCACAGTTTTGACCTCCCTCAGCCACACAAACACCCCATGCTTTCAAAGCAGTTTGCCAACAAATTAACCAGCGTGGGTGTAAGTATTTCTGTCTTGGGCAATAGGTTATCTGCCATAAAAAAACAAGAACAACAAAATCCCAATTAGAAGGGATTTGTTACAACACCCTGGCAAGGTGGTGTTTTCCCTTTGGTAACTAGTGACTTTAGAAAGCTTTCAAAAAGAATTGTGCTGCCTGCAAAACTCAAAAAGTCAGGTAAGAGCTTCTGAAACACGTTTACATTACTGTGCTCACATTACAGATCCTAACATTAAGGATCATTTCCTTATCTGTGAAACAGTGATTAGGCAGAATTTTATCCTCTGAAGCTGTGGTGCTGAGGATGATATGCCAGATAAGGCAGATATGACTTTGTGCTTTGGAGAAATGAGTATTTGATTATGCCTCTCTTCATCACAGAGAAAACAGGCACACATGTAGCAGAAGCCACTTGGGGAAGGCAAAAGGACCACCTGGAAAATACCCTTAGAAAATAAACATGAGATCTCTTTTGCATTGTTTTTTGTCTCTGTACAATACAAAATTATCCAAATAGAGCAGATAGATTTTTTTTTTAATTTGCTTGGCTATAGAAATGTTAAAGGAAAGAATGTTTAGCATCAAAATCACTGATTTGTATATTACCTATGTAAAACGCTGAGTTTTCTTCCTTAGAAAAATCATCAAGATATGAAACTCCCAACGGCATAATTGGTGCTTCCCCAATTCCACGTAAAAGGTTCCCCATCAACACAAAGAGCCATAGATAGGAATTTGTTGTTTTCTCACATTCTGCAGGCCATAAACATTGACATTTCTGTGAGCATAGTTCTGACAATACTTTATTGAGACAGTAAACTTACATAAAATATGGGGTTTAACAGTCATTATTGGGTGGGTTTGTATATATCATGGTTTCTACAGGGGTTTTACTGCTTTCCAGTAAAAGAGGCTGTACAAAATGGGACAAGCAGAAGAAGGGAATCCAGCATCGGAGCTTTTGCTTACCAACATTTTCCATTGTGCTGGGTGTTTCCATAGCATCTGTGACTGGGTGGCCCTCAGAGGATGCTGGGGAACAAGCTGATACACTCGTGGTGGAGTTGTCCACACTAACAGTTATCCTCTCATAATTGTAACTGGAAAACAACTGTGTAAAATACAACTGAAACGTGAAAGACACTGCTCTGCAGGAAGTGTGTATGAGCCTTGTGTTCATACATGCTTATTCCTGTTATTGGCAGGAAAAACAAAGGGGCAGCCCATTTCCAGCGCTTTGCTTAAAGAAAGGTAGGTATCTTAATATCTTTTTCAAATGATCTGATGATTCCAACACCAATATTTTTTTGGGCTAAAGAGCAAAAAAGCTGCTTCCAGGGATTAAGAGATGATTCCTTAGACTGCAGGACAGAGGCAGAGTCCCTCCACATCTGCCTAAATACAACAGTGTTGATGTTTTTCCATTCTGGTACCTCTTTCTCCCTTATGTGGCAGAGGTGTAACATGGAGATTTCTCTGCTAGTGTAAAATTAGATAGCTAAGGATCTAGTAGTGACCTTCCTATGTCTATAGAGATTAACACTGGCTGCAAAACACACATGCCACTTTGTCTGCATTAAGCCAGCTACAACAACAATTCTGCCAAGTAAATTGAAGCCAGCTGGAGTACATTTATGCTGCATTGTGATAAATGGAGAGCAGATATTCCCTCTGACTGCGTCATCAACCTCAATATTGTGACAGATGACAGTGAGGTCCCCGTGGCCACTGGGTTTTGCTCATTGTTTGGCAAATGGGTGATGTTCTAAACCTGGCTCTGAGTTTGGGTTAAATCAGATATTTCCATAACTCTGCTTCTGGCCTTTCCTGTCCCCTGCAGTGCAGGTTCCCCCACAGTGACTGTGGCCACTTTCCATATCGTGATCCTCAGATATGATTCTTTTCATGCCCTCCTTATCAGAGGTATTGGTCATGAAGCTAAAGAAGATGCTCAAATCAATTTTAATTTTTGAGAGAAAGAGGAGTTTTATTTTTAGCTACTACTCAGTAAGAATGCCAAATGATTGGAAAAGTATGACCTGCTTCTGACAACTGTGTAAGCACTAAAGCTTAGATGTGAAAGGGTATTTAGATGATTAATTTTCCCTCAGTTCAGTAGAGATAGACACAAATCTTCATAGTTTTGGAGAGCTTATGGAGAAAGCCCTCATGGAGAAAGAAACCTTTTCCACCGAGGTCTCACTACAGTTCATTTAAAAAGGAAAATAAAGGAAAACATCTAAAAAAAATATGTGTATATATATATATATATATACATATATATCCATCCCTGATGAAAAATTCCACCCACTTTCTGCCTAATTATGTATAAGTTCTGAGAAGCCTGGGGCTTCTCTCTTTCTTACCTGTAGAAAGAGGTAAGCTTTCAGAGAGGAAATCAGAAAATCAATACTAACAATTTCGCCCATTAAAACCTTCCTGCTACCTGGAAGAAACTACCATTGTCAAGCTTTTAACTCAGGTTTATGATTAGAAAACACTTCATATGATCAAGTTTAATTAGTGCACAATGTAAAACACTTCCATATTTACCGTCCCATTAGGAACTGAGGCATCACTGACAAAAATGCTCCTAAGGACATGACGAGACACCCAACAGCAATTATTTTTGGTCGATGAACTCTTGGTCCAAGATAGCTCACCAACACCATCACCATTAAGTTACCTGCGTCAACAGGAGAGAGAACCAGCACAAAAAGTGATTTATTTTTGAGGTGAAAGTGTGCTAAGAAGCAGTACTTATCCACTTTCAAAGGAAGTACTCGTACCTATCTCAAAGCTGCCATCGATAATTCCAACAATTGATGACGAGATTTCAAATCTCCTTTCAATTTGACTGGACATGCTCTTCATGTAGCTTCCAGAAAATCCTTTGGCAAAAAAGGAAAAAGCTAGAGCTCCAAGAAATATCTGAAGAGAGAAAATAATTGAGTTTGCAAAGAAATAATTTTTGCTTCATGGCTGGATGCCTGAGCAACCCACTCAAGAAATATAGAAATCATGTGCTTTGCTTTCTAATTCTCTGTGAAGAGAATCTTCTTATTGTTTTCATTAAAACAGAAGATTTTACTTTCTTTTTTAGGATGGCCTCCAAAGACTCTTCTACTGCAAAGAAAAGGAAAATTGACACTGATTGCATGCACCTTCTAACTTTCTAACACATACTGTTTTAGCTGTTTCCTTCCTTTGGGGAAATCTGTAGCAAAATATCATTCATTACTGCTAGTTATTATCATGGTATGTCTCCTGTTCTAAAAAACATGAATTGAAAGATATAACTGCAACTACCACTGTGACTGTAACACACCTCTAAATGATTTGTTAGTAAAATATGGTCTCACATTTTAACTTCTGAGAACATTTATTGACTTTTGTGTGCTTGGATTCACAACTATGGAATCAGAATGGTTTTGGTTGGAAGGGACCTTAAAGATCATCTAGTTCAAACCCCCCTGCCGTGGGCAGGGACACCTTTCACTAGACCAGGTTGCTCAGAGCCCCATCCAACCTGGACTTAAATACTTCCAAGGATGGGGCATCCACAGCTTCTCTGGACAACCTGTTCCAGTGCCTCATCGCCCTCACAGTAAAGAATTTCTTCCTAATATCTAATCTAAACCTAATCTCTGTCAGTTTGAAGCCATTCCTCCTTGTCCTGTCACTCCAGGCTCTTCTATATAGTCTCTCTCCATCTTCCTTGTAGGCTCCCTTCAGGTACTGGAAGGCCACAGTTAGGTGTTCCCAAAGCCTTCTCTTTTCCAGGCTGAACAATCCCAACTTTCTCAGCCTTTCCTCACAGCAGAGGTGCTCCATCCCTCTAACCAACTTGGTGGCCTCCTCTGGACTCGCTCCAACAGGTCCATGTCCTTCCTGTGCTGAGGACCCCAGAGCTGGATGCAGCACTGCAGGTGGGGTCTCACCAGAGCAGAGCAGAGTGTGCTGCCCACACTGCTTTGGATGCAGCCCAGGGCATTGTTTCCAACACATACAGTGTCAAACAGTGTCACACAGAACCAAATCAATTTTAGTAGAACTTCACAGTTTGGTATTCCAGAGAAAATATGTGGTGAGGGCTCCTCTCCATACCTTCAGCTGTGAACAATTATGGCACAGGGTTTTGGCAGGGACCACGCTGCCATCACTGTCCTGGAAGAGTGACTTTTCTTTAAGTTGGCCAGCAGAGATTGGTCTGTCCATGGTTTTCCTCCTCCAGGTCTGATATGTAGGTCTTCCTGTTTGAAAAATATCACTGTGTTTACTTATTATTTGCATAAGAACACAGGTTGCAATGTTTTTCAGACCTACCCAATGACAAGACACTACTTGAGATGCCTACACATTGACACCTTTTCTCAGGAGGACATTAAAGAGTATTCAAAGTGTTATTGTACCAAATTAAGGACTGGTGCACCTGATCTGTAAAATCTGCTTTTTAAAGGACCTCAGGACCTTCTTGGATAGATGGAAAATTTAGAGGAAACTTGCTGACAGTTTTTAGACATCTTTGTGGAGAAGTAAAGTCCCTGTGTAGCTGGAGGCTTAGGAGAATTTATCAAAGAAACATCTTTAGCACGTTTGAACCAATTCTTACGTTCTCTTTGAGAATTTTAATCACTGTCCCAGACTAAATGGACCTTTGGTGTGATCCAGTAGGATTCTGATATTTTATTTATGAGGATTTTCTTAGTGAACACTACCATTTTGTCAACCATTCCAATGAGTAACATTATTTACCAAATACATGTAGAATCAGACCACAAATAAGGACAGAGAAGAAAACAGGGTAAGCGATATGGTAGGGAAAAATGTATTAAGGAAAAAGAAAGCAGTGATCAAAGAAACAAATAATGACTGTCTATAAGTCCAAAAGCCTTCACAAATTCCTGCAGGAGAGATGATAAATGTAGTTATTTTAATTAGACTTCTAAAATTTTCTTTTTAAAAATTGGCTCTGATGTAAGGAGTCATCTTAGCTATGTTGGCTGATGTAGAGTAAACTGATCAGGGGAAACCAGCTAATACAGAGAGATCTGGAATGATAACAAGTCAAAAAGAGCTATTGCCAAGTTCTTCTCTTGGAAAACTGCTGCTATAGTACCAAAATCAATTAGTTAGCTCTAATCTATGTTGACACATATATTAGAGGAGTATAGAGGAACATTTGTCAAGAAATTGTTTTCCCTCCAAGACACTGGAATCTTAGATATGCCATTCTATTTAATTCCCCTGGGAACGTCTCAAAGTTTTCCTCCTGCAGGCCCCAGAGACCAACTGACCCATGAGTGGAGCCCATTCAAGTGCCATGGGGGATTTTTGACACTGGGGTGGTAGGGATGTGGCAGGGTCTCAGGCTAACCTGCAAATGTCCCTCAGTTCCTCTGGAGAGTTCAGTTCTCCAAAGTAAGATGCCCTGGAGCAACCTGGATTCCCTGAGAAATGTCCACCCATGCCCAGAAAGGATAACACTCTCTTAGCAACCCAACAGCCCCCTAAAAGTTACCCCTAATGACTGAAAATAACACTAATGTCTAATAAGGAGATCTAAAGCCTCATAAGATGTCTAACTTAAATTTTGTAGATTTTAGTTCCAAATTCTACTCCAGTAGGATCCACCAAAAGGGACTATGAAAAGCAAACAACTGTATGTTTCAGACTAACCCACATATGAAATTTCTAAAGAGATCTAACCTTCCTTAGATCATCCTCAGCAGCTCACAAGTCAAAAAGCATTGAAAAAATATGCTATAGGTAATTAAAGTATGCTGAAAAGTATGACTTACCCCAATCTTTATAGGATAGGAGTTGAAAGACAGAGTTTTCTAAAGCAAATACATTCTTTATTGATTTGTATGTTGCTGATGATTAACTTTGTGAAACATCTGACTCTGTTAAATAAACAGTATCTAAATCAGTGACACAGTTTCTTTTCACAATATTTAATTTTAAATATAAAATTTCATTTATGGTGCCAGATGAAACATCTACATTAAACTTATAGAAAACATTAAACTGTAGAAACCCTTCTTTTACATCTAATCAAGCAATAACATTTGACATAATCACTCTATGAAAATCTGAACTTTGGTAAACCAGTGAATCATTGACACCAGTGGTATTCAAAATTAAATGAAGCCAGAAAAATAATAAAAGATTCAAGTTGTGAATTAATGGTAATGAATAGGTTTTGTATGGAGAGATAAAACACCCCACTTTCCACAGTGCTTATCCTTTAAAATAATATATTGAATTTGCCAAATTGTACCTTTGCACTTTTCATAATCTGCTTCAAGTTTAGTGACGTTGAGACATGCAAAAAGCCTGCGCGAGCACATAAAAACTAAACAAACAAACTAACTAAAGGAAAGAAGCGGGAAGGGAGGGTGTGGAGAGGCAGTGAGAGGCAGAGAGAGAACTTACTTTGTGTCAGTGCAATGTCAGGCTGTTTCTTTCCCGTGCCCGAGGGCTTCCAGGCTTGGAGCCAGCACAACGTCACGGCAAAAGCTCTGCCTACTCCGAGAAGTGGAGCACTTCAACACATGGGTTCTTTTAAACCTTGGATTTCCTTCTTATGGCGATTGCAAAACTTTCCCACAGCCACCGATACAAAAGCTTTGCAAAATAAGGCAGGTTTCTTGCGCTGTCACTACTTTGGCAGCCTACCTGCCAGCGTGTCCGTGGTGCCAGCCTCTCCCAGGCGGAACAACTTGTATTCTTCACTCCTTTTTTTTTTTTTTTTTCCCCCTAAACTCTAAACATTAAAGCTGCATGAAGCACCTCTCCAAAGGGAAGTCCCTGCCATCCACCCAGCAACCGTGGAGTGGCTCAGCAGAAGAGCCTTGAGAGTGCAGGCTCGGTTTTTCCAAGCGTCTTAGCTACAGCCTCAGTAACTTTCACTCCTTGGTGCCTTTGATGAGAGTCAGCAGAGACACTGAAAGATGACTTAGCTCCTGAAAGGGCATGAATTGCTTATTGACATGTGCCACTTTTTGGTATGGGTCCCAACCTCAAGGAAAAGGTGCAAAAGGGCTCCTCGTGGAAACCTACAGAGAAGCAGATGCCCTCAGGAAATCACAGCCTCGTGTCAGACTGTTATAAATCAGGATTATTGAACACAATCACCAGCAGTTCCTGCCCGTGCCAACAGGAGATGTGGGATGGCTCAGCTACACCTCCAAGCTGACTGCAGGCTGGCCACGCAAAAAGAGTGAATGTAATACCGACAGCTAGCCCGCCTCTCACTTCCTAACCAACCACAAGTAGAAAATCAGATCTCACGTCTAACAGGCCACAGAAAGTGCAAACCCACCTAACCTGTGTCTTCTCTAGAGCAGAACTCCCCAGAGCTGGAAAGATTCTGACCCAGATGTCATCCCAGGCATTATCAAGTCTCAAGAAATAGTTTTTGATCATCTGGTTGCATGTAACAGCACAACATTCAGAAACTTGAATTGCAAAATCAGATTCACATATAATTAAAGGACCTTTCTAGTGTTTTCTAAATATAGAAAATAAAGTTTTATTACTCCAATATCTTCAGGAACATTGGAAGGAAAAAACCTTGTCCCACCATCCCCTTTCTTTCCAGCAAAAGGTAAACTACTAAAATATAACTCTTGATTAGCTTCTTCTATATAAAAATTACATTAAGAGATTTGCTAAATACTGAAGTATCTCAATGAAATGTATGGAAATATAATATTTAGTCATGAAAGCTAAAAGAAATAGTGAACTTGCTAAGTCTGTAAATATGCAAGCTGTCGCTGCCCCTGAAGCCTGGAGGTTTACTGCAGACAATCATTTTATCCGTCATATTCACACTTGTTTTTCAATTTTGCTTGATGGAATTTTACACATTTTACTGTGATCATTATAAATTTATTGATTTATTATGGGTCTTAATTTAAAATTTCAGTTTTTCTGTATGGCTAACAGGACTCTACGTTGTCACCAAGTACTCCGTGAGCAAATCAGAACACAGCTTATTTCTACCATTTAGTAAGAATATTTGCAACACAGAAAAATGTTGCTTTGTATAATGGTTTTATTGCAATATTCCTGCATTATTCTTTAAATGCTAACTTCTTGTTTAATTAATTTAGTTTTAACACATGGGAATAACATATAATGAAACTCACTTTCTCTTTAAAAAGTTGAGAATATAGGAAATCCATCAAAACTACTTTTCACTAAACTGATTCTCATTTGCATGTTTTTCTTTAAGTAAAGAAGTGTTATCTTTGCCTGGTTCTTAATGCCTTAATTAATCTTTAAAAAATCTTCAAAATACTTAGATTCATTCACCAGAATATCACAAGAACAAAGCAGATTTCGCTTCATTTAACAATTTCAATTTACATATATAACAATCTACATTTGGACAACTCTTAACTGTTATGATATTGAAAAGTTTGAAGGAAAAAAAATATATATATATTAGCAATGAGTTCCCTACTTATTCTTGCTGTCAGTCTGCAGCTAGGTAGTAGAAGTCTGTTGTAGAAGTTTCAAACACCGTTCTCAAAACCAGATACCCACAAGAATCCCATCAGCACTTCAGTAAATGTATTTTAAGTTTTCATACAAAGAAGTTTATCTAGAGAGGACATGACCCTTCTTGAGATCATCACACACAGATGGTAGGATCCACTTACAAAGCAGCACTGCATGGATTCAGTGCAGACAATTTCAGATGAGCCACTAAATCAGTGGCTCATGGTATAGTCAGAGGAGGGAAAAGAAGCATTCCCAAAGGCATAGGTTGTTTGGTCTCTAAAGATACTTACTTTAGGAATGGGATGAAATGAACTCCAGATATGGTTGTGAGAGTAGGCTTGACTGCAAGATCAGCTTTTGACAACAGAAAGTCAGGAGAGATTAATCCCACTATAAAAGACTTCAGTGCTCCCATAAAAACAGTCTTCTGCAGCTTTTGCAAATTGAGCTCCAGTGTCTGTGACAGTGTTTGCCATCATGCCATGTCCACGCAAGTCAGTTGTGATATGGCTGCTGCCAGCAGATGAAAAGGCCCCCTTTGGATTTTGGCCCCCCTTGCAGAGGCCTAGGAAGGGCAGTCCTGGAGAGACCAGTCACAGCTCCTAGATCCCATCCAGCCCACTGGCACGTGCTGGCAGAGCACAGCATCAGCAGCACCCGTCAGTGCCTCTCCACAAGCCACGGTGTGGGCTGTGGTGTCACCAACAGTCTGACAAGGGGCTGTACCGGGAACCTGTTCTGCAAGACCTGTGGTAGCGTGGAAACTCAAAAACAGGAGAGCAGGTTACCAACAAGGAAGTGTTTGTTGTTGCTGCTGAAGTGTTGCTGCTCCCAGTGTGACCCAAGGCTCGCTGGCTGTGGCGGGCTGGCAGCGGTGGGGGCTCAGAGGTGGGTGCAAGACCCCCCTGCAAACGGCCTCAGGAGCAGCTCCAGTGGGGAGAGCTGCCTCCCAGCCTGACCAGGAGCTGCACTGAGTAGCACCACCATCCATATTCCCAGAGCAGGATGTGGTGTCCCTGATGTGACGTGCCTGGGTGGCTGCACATCAGCGCCCGTGTGTTACGCACCACCTCAAACGCGAGCGAGAGACTCTGCGGCTGAGGACAAGCAAGGACAGCAAGAGGGTGTACGCTCCCATCTCAGCCATCTCTCTCCTCCAGGAGGTTATTTTTGTGTGGCAGTCACTTAAGAAACAGCAGAAGTTTTAGTGCTGGCCACCTGCCACACAGAGGTGAGGCCGATGGCAGCTCCCACTCAGCAGTTCATCAATGGAGGAAGTTTTGTGCGAGGGGAACCCGCCTGTCATCGCTTTAGATGCGCTCGGTTGCACTGATTGAGCTTTACTGCCAAACAGAGCCCCAGACCAAAGCAGCTCAAACCCAAGTGCCAAGAGATCACGTGGCGATGCCGTGACAGGGCTGATGTGGCAGCAAGTTCAAGGCTCAGGGAGCTCAATCTGCGAGTCACATTATGAGTTCCCTCAGGAGTCACAGGGGGAGGACAAAATTCTGATAGAAAATTCCCTTCTACTGCTGAAACGTGGAAGGACGAGATGTGAAAAAAAAATAGGGGAGAAAAACAGTTAATCTTCTGCTTCAATAAGAAAAAAGCTCTTAAGAGGTATGATTTGTACATAAGGTGTTCAGTCTTGTTCTTGGCACCAATTTTTCACCTCTGGAAAGGTGCACAGAGGATTTGGGGTTGCTACGCTAAGCTGTCATTTGATCTTATTTTAGTAATTCCAGCTTCTTCAGGTGCCAAAGAAAAAATCATAAAAGACAAAGATACAAGTGGTAAAAATGATTTCATAGTGCTTCTTCTTCTGAGCATCTTCTCCTGTAAAACTTAATTTGGGAACTGTTCGCAGGCCTCATGCAAAATTGATATCATCTAACTCTGCAGAAAAGAAATTTTCTCCCCAAGGATGGGACTCTACCTTGTTTGAGGTAAAAACCTCAAACAATAATAATAGTAGATAAGGAGTGTTACTGATCTGTTCAAACTGTAAGACAGATGTTATGTGTGTGCTTATATGGGATAAAATACCATTAACCTTGGAGGAATAGACATAAAAATTATTTCGGCTAATATCACTTCCCAGTAAAACAGGTTGCACATGCCTCTGAATTTAGATATAATTAAATTAATTAGTCTTCTGAAAAAGAAAAGGGTATTTAAAAAAAAAAATCAAGTTTTTGTCAGCATGAATGCATGACTTCCAGTCCAAATCTCTAGTACAGGCTGGCTCAATGCTTAAACTGGATGAAGGAACTGTCATTTAAATACATTCTATGCTTACAAATAAAACATCATGAGATTTGAATAGTCCAAACATGTGTACTGGGATGCTTTCAAAGTTGAAAAGGAGAAACCTAAATAGCAGTGACAACCTTCAGAAAAGGTGTACCCAGATTCAATGCATGCCATCTGAAATCACCTTTTACAAGTGTCTTGTGTGCAAGTTGAATTAAACGTGAACCTAATAAACTAATGGAAAAAATTTAGCTTCTAAAAATCACAGCCCTTTTTTGCCAAAGGCAGTTTGTATTAAAAGAAAGCAAACAAGTGGGTCTATAGTGAAATACAAACCAAAGGAAATCATCCTCGAGTGTGTTATTACTGATGCTTTTCTCAGGCCGAGATCTCTGATGACCTCTCTAAGCTCCAGCTCAGACTGGAAGCTACTCACTGCCTGTGCCAGCTCTGTGGGAATGCAAAATGTGCCTGACCAGGGGGCAAGGAACTGAGAGCCTTCACACACCAGGGAGCTGGGTCACAAGGTGTGGTTGTGCCCTCGTGAGCAGAGCAACAGTGAGCAGAGAAACCCTCCACTCGTAAATAGTTAACTCTGGATGCTTCCAGCAACACACCTGTGAAAGGAGTACACTTCCAGTCTTATCTCCCTGTGGATGACAAGAGCACAGGAGAAATTCCCTGCTGGCAAAAAAAAAAAAAAAAAAAAAAAGTGCAAATCCCCTGGATTCTGGGAAATTTGACCAAAATCACAGGGAGAACTCTTGTGAGCATTACGATGGGCCTGCACCGCCTTGGCTTATCAAAGTGGTGGATGTTTCAGTGCTAGCTAGCTCTTGTATTCAAAAGCACAATAATAACTTACAGTCTGGTTAACTAGTTCTCAAATAATTTTCATTCTGTCCTTGGTGGGAAATGCAAGAGGAACATCTCAATACCAATTTGTTCGTGTATTAGGATGTTATAAACTCACCTGTGTTTTTTTTAACTATGAAGTAATACTAAAGTAATTTTATATGCAAGACTATTACTACTTATGCAACTTAGAGGTGTTTTACTACTAAATGGTGTTTTAAAACTCATTAAAGAGTACTTAAAGCTTTGTACTTTCACTTAAAAAGTGTTAGATGTGCGAAGTTCCAAGGAAAACATTTCCTAATTTATCCCCAGATCAGTAAATGTCTTTGCAGTTCCAAGGAAGGCTGCTTTTCTCACATATTTTTTGAAAAAAAATATTTTACATAGGGTTTTGTTTTTCTATAAAACTATGCATTAAGGATTTTTAAGCATTAGTTGCAGTAATTGATTTTGAGGGAGCTGGGTTTTTACATGAGAAGTATGTAAAACAAACATACTCTGAACTGTCATTAACATTGTTGTGCAGCATTATCTCAGGCAAACACCATATGGGAATTTCTTTCTTCTACTAAGGAATGTAAAGATATCTCCCCCTACAATTTGTAAGAAAAGTCATAGGTATCACTGGTGATAGAGTTGTAAACATTAAAAAGGCAGCACACTCACTGTTCTGGTGTTCCTCTCCAGGCAGCAGCATGGTCACCCATGTTTCTTTGTTACAGTAAGTTCTGTAAAGGAAAAACAGAAGTCCCTGAAATAAGTTTCTCACACTCAGCTACACAGGACCAATGACAACTCAGTTTACAAAAAGTGGTTCTTTGCTTTTGGCTTTGCTAATGTCACAAATTACTGAAAAATCTCAAAGTTAAAAGAATCACACTGTATCAAAATGTTAAAGCAGTACAGGAAGACCTTTTTCAAGGAAGCAAAGCAAAGTGCCATCCAGAACCAGTTTTTAGAGCAATAGAATGTCCATTACATGATCATCACAAAAATTTCATGCATTTTGGGACAAATCATAAGGTTCCTAGTACACACAGGGAAGTTACAGACTTGCTTTAGGGAGATTGACACAGGTAAATATCTGAAGAATATAAAAATATCAAAGAGAAAAAAATTAATACTAAATTGTATGAGAAACTCTATATTAAAATAAAACCTTAAACACAACAGGGTGACTGTGACATACTGGGAGAAGTTCAAAGAGAATAAAATTAACAGGGTATAACAAAATCTCCAGAGAAGTAATAGAAGTCATGACACCTCTATTTTAAACTTAGACTTGACAAACATCAATAAATATGTGAGAAGAAATAATCTTTTATTGGTGGTAAAGAATGCAATTTATTTACTGCACTCAATTTATAAAGTCAGAAGTGTTAAACCAGCTTGATCAGGACTAGAATTACAGGCCTGGGACACTAAATTGTTCCCATCTGTTTGTTACCACCACTGCCTGCATTCTCCAGCATGAGCACTTCATAAACTGTAAGTTTAAAGAGTAGTTTAAATCCCCTTTAACAGCCCTGGAGTTCCCAGCTTGCAGTACAATTGCTACAAGGCAGATGCACCAGATGTTTTTTGCCTGCTGCAGTGGCTGCTGGGGATGTCAGCCACAGCACCCTCTGCCTATTGCCCTCCCTTTCTAGTTACCACACCCAACATCTTTTATCCCAGAGAATTAATCACCTGTCAGCCAAATACTCTCAGGAAGCAGCTTTTCTTTTCAAGCAAAGCCCAGGTAGCATTGGAGCTATGGAGGATTCCACTGGTGCTGCAAATCCCAGGGGACTGAGGCCAACCCACCTCATTGAAGGATGCACTGGCATTTGGCAAAGCCTCTAGTGATGGACAGAGGCACATTGTTATAAACTCAAAAGCAAAATGCTGCCAAGTACATTATTATAATTTATATGATAGTCTAGGCTGATGCACCATTTCTTTACAGAGAATTGATTATGGCATTATTCCACATTGCACTTCCTAAAGGTTAAGCTCAAGGTATCAATGCTTGGCTGTTGCCTCACTGCCTGAGGTCTGATTCCCACAGAAACTGCTATCTTCTGCCTGTCACCCTATGGCATGTAAATGCTGAATAAGGATCACTGTGCATCAGAGAATTATCTGGATCCCATTCCATGCAAATACAAGCTCTTGGTACCTCTTCTGCTGCTTGTTTCACTTTATAAACTAAAGGCAAATCCATACTAACCTTGATATTGGTGCTCTTTCTTCCTGTCACTTTATTTAAAGCTGTTACTGTTGGTGAGTTTGTGATAATAAACATGGAAATGGGCATTGACAGCTCAGCTGTCATTCAGGGCACTCAGGCTTTTGAATTTCACAGAGTAATTCCCCATTAGTCACCTTTGCATCTGGAAGACTGAGCCACAGCCCTGTATAAGCTCCTCTCTCTTTGGCATTACACATACTGTGAAAAAACACATATCAGAAAAGTCTGGGGGTGAAAAAGGTGCCATTACACCAGATACATTGAACAGTTGCAACAGCTCATCCTCACCATCAAAGCCATCTAAATATATGAAGGGTTTCTGTGTGATATGGATTTCTTTGGAATTTATCAGCCAGTAGTACTGAAGGAAAACTCTCCCACACCTACCAGACTCTTCCTCCCTCCAGTTATTTACTGAAGTTGTAGTACTTTTTTAAACAATACAGCTGTCTGCCCCCACATGAGTGTGTGTTATATCAAGTTCATAATGTTCATACAGTAACAAGATTTGGAGAAATACAAACTCTGCTCTTCTCTACATACCACTGCCTTTAGTAATTAATATAGGAAAACCTAAACTGAACCTTAAGGTCTCTGACTGTGAGGAAAGCTTATAACTGTATCCAGCCTCTGCTGCTCAGGCCTTGCCGGACCTGAAAACATAACAAGATAAATTAACAGAGAAATTTGGAAACAATGAATAGTTTTGTCTCTGCTACATATGAACTTATAAATGCTTCTCTAGCACAATAGACAGGATTGCTGAAGCCAGACTTTGGCATAAAATAAATTCAAATGAAAAGGGAAGTCCCTTAGTAGACTCCATCTTTTAAATTATAATGCCCGGGAAATGAAAGAGTGCATAAATGAGTTGTCTGTCTATGTTTGTGTGCATATATATATATATGTATGTTTGAAAGGAATATTCCTGCAAGCTCCTGGTCCTGGAAGTAAGTCACAAAGTAGCAGCAGCAACACTGTGAATGCTGCTATGCTATTACTCAGATTCACGAGGAGGACCATTCAGAGTTAAAATGCAATAAGAGGTAGAAAACAACATAACAACCACCAAAAAAAACCCAACCCAACCCAAAGCAAACAAACAAAAAAAAACAAACAAACAAAAAAAAAAGCAAGCCTTGTAAATTTTTGAAATTCTTAAAATTTCTGCAGAAACTTAAGCTTGTTTTATATATGATTCTGTCTTTACATCAGAAAGTTTTCTTGAGGTTGGTTTACTACCTACAGAAGAAAGAAAAACCATCGTGTTCCAGATAGCCTGCAGCTGCCTGCACTATGGCCTTCCAGAGAACTGCCTTGAAACAATAGTAACAGCAAAGGTACAGCATGAACTGGACCACTCTGTGTTTCATTAACCTCAAATGAGAAGGTTGTTTTTTTTTCAAAGCCCGTTTTGGAACCATTTAAATGATAACGTTTGAAAGCCAGGCAGCCTTTGGACCAACACAGGGGGTGGAGGTTTTTTAAAAAGCAAAAGCTTTGTAATGAAGTGTTTGGGGTTTTTTTACACCACCATTTCCCACCTGTAATGGGGCTTTCCACCTCCTCTGACAGGGCTGTAAGGATCCAGCAAGCTGCCACCTACTGTCGCATGCATGTCTGCTCTGAACAAACAGTGTTTGTATCCCCTGAGCACCTCTGTTGGAAATTAACTGGGGTATATCGTGCTTCTGGCCTGAAATTACTGAATGCTTTCTTCTAGAAGGGACCTCAGGCATTGCCATACCTAAGATTTCACTTTCTAAAGAGATATACTTTTTGTCCTGCAATTTTAGTCTCCTGTGATTTAAGAAATCTATGCCCTTGACTCCCTGGACACAGCAAGAGAGGAGCAATTACCAAGCAATTTGCTGCATTCTTAGAGAAAGTCCTAAACAATGAAAGTTCAAAATCCCAACCAGCATAACTGGGAACACTTTATGCCTTATTAAGAATGGAAAAGACTAACAATTCTGTAAAAAAAATCCCCAGAAACAGCAGTAGCCAAGGACTTGTTGCTGGATATATCCAGTTTGTATCATGTGACCAGACTTACATAAAACTGAAAAGTGACTTGGCTTCTTTGCATGCCAAATCCTATCCCAGGTATTCTCAGGGTGTTCCTCTCTCCACGTCCACAGGTTGAATTAACAGCTAGTACTGTGAGGTTTGCTTGAATGAAAAGAATCTGTAGGGAGTAGTTAGCTGCTAAAACTCAGCTTGAGATAGAAAGGTTGCAGAAACAGCCCACTGTTCACTTTAGATGAAATGACTGAAAGAGAAAGTAAACTGCCAATATTACTTATCCAAAACTGTAATGCTTATATGTTCCGAAGCTATACATGTTAACATAATTATGTTTGGTACACAAACATAAAGCCAGCATCACAAATCAGTCATGCACTCAGCCAAATTATTGTGTATGGATGCAGCTTTGGTCAGTACACCTCCCTTTTGCCCATTAATAAAAATCAGCTTGCCGGGTAACATATTTCCCCCCAAATGAGTAATTTCCTGTTAAAAAAAAATCATAATCATAGCTTGAACAGTATGCATAATCAGAAATGTTTAATTGTGCATCAAGAATAGGTTTCAATTCTTAGGAGTTGGAAGCATCAGGGAGACAACAAAGTTTGCTCCTGACCCAGACCCTTCATTCCAGAGGTTTTTTTAGGATACAGATAAGATTGTTAATAACGATTTGTAAAATAATGAGAGACTTGGCAATTAAGTAGCTGAAGAAATTTAAACACAGAGAAAATAAAGTAAATAAAAAACCCCCAAACCGTAGCCTCCTCACGCACAGAGATGTGCTTTTTACAAAGCATTGCGATTTTTCAGTAAGACACTGAAGACTTTTTTATTATTTCTTTGAAAATAACTGCTTATGTCCTGATTATGGTCAAAAAATAAAACGTCAGTGGAATGTCAGGGATCATTACAAAAGACATTGGGTACAAAATGCTGGATACATACATATCAAAATACTAGATAAATATATATGCGCACTGTTTGCGTACCATTGCCCTTAAAACATGTCCAAGATGTTTGCATGGTCACATTGCATGAAAAAAATCAAGTGTTCTCAGTGTTTGACACCATCTGGATCCAGGCACCAGCATGTAGTCTTCCACTTAGTAGGCTTAAGGATCAAAATTCAACCCATGGGTGCCCTTTACCGAGTTGAAATTTCAAAGGCAAAGACACGTGGTTGATTGAACTGTGAAAGTCATCTGCTCAATTCTCAGGTACTAGGAAAATAAACCTATCACCCACATTTATTAATTTAATATTGGACTTCATCAACTCAAATATTCATATGCTCTTGCTTTACAAAAAAACTTTACACCACTGTTGATTTTGCCATTATTCCCATTTGTGGCTTGTACTACCACAATGCTGACACAAGTCTTGGTGCTTGAAGTATCAGACCAGGACCAGCCCAAACTTTCAAGCACAATGAATATCATCTGAGCACCTACCTTAAACCACAGCAAGAACCTCTGTTCAAATGAGGGTCACAGCAAGTGCCAGTCTGGGGTTCAGTCTTGAAACGTCCAACGTCACCTACTTAAACAACAAACATCAATAAGGCCACTCATTTTTAAGCACATGCTTAGCTGGTTTGCTGAATCAAGGTCAGAATGCTCAGAACTGGAAAGAATCAAGTCTAAAGCTTGGCTTTACATTTGAAGCAATAGCTCCAAGAGTATTTTTCTAACCTCTCAACCTAATCCTAGGAATGTTTGTTGTACTGGACACAGCATACCACGCAGGATTTACGATTATCACTTTGGAACCATTTGCACTCTCTGTTTCCTGGTTCTGCTCTGGGGAAGCAATGTTCCCACCACAGCCTTATGCCCAGAAGCCTCTCTACTGAGCCATCAGCCAGCCAGCACTGCCTAACGACACACAGTGTGAGCAGCAGGCTATTGACTGCAAAATGGCTGGTGAAGGTGGCCCATTTCACTGCTGCATTCTCGAGCAGATGAACCAGAACAATTACAAACAAAGTTAATGTATCTATTGAAATGCTAAATTTAAAACTTGGACACGTTCCTATCCGCTTCCTTCCATTTCAAAACACAGCGAGTTAACTAGGTCTGACTCTTTGGCAGTGGTCCATTTAAATGGCACAGATTTGCCTACCTAAAAAAACCCTTTTGTTTCCTACAGCTGTGAAACTTTGGTGCTCTGCAACTTTTCATGTTTCCCAGGTAACCCTGGCACAAAGTTGTGACTAAATGCCTGCAAAAGATTTTTAACTCTAGATTTGAAGGAATATAACCGCAAGGAAGAATGATGACTTTCAGTAAGTGCCCCATGGTAGCAAGAACAATGCTCAAAATTAGATTTGAACATCCACAAAGCTTCTGGAAGATCTGTGGCTTAAGAGGGAACTGCATTCTCTGTTCTGCTGTTACAGGCTGCATCGTGTTTGCCTTTTCCTCCATTTCTCTTCCCTACGTTATACCTGCTCAGCTCTATCATCCAATGCAAAGGGAGACGGGAGTACATGACATATCTTTTCAAAAGAATTAGTTGTAAGGACCTCTTATATCTGAAGAAACTTTAAATTCTGGAGCTGACTTCCTGTTCTGTGGGAAGAAATGGATCTTTTGTCACTGATTCCACAAGGACAGGAAGCAATTCCAAGCACATACATATATGATGTTAATAAGACACCTTAAAGCAAACAGATTCTAACTGAAATAACAAACTGCTGTGGCGAAATTGCCTTCCCGTTTTTCTCTGGCTGCAGAATGTTCCTAGTGGATTAAGTGGGAGTAAGTCTGTGCCACATAGAATAAACAAGTAGGAAATTCATGCAGGTGCAGGAGCAATGGTCTGTGGTAAAGTTCCAGAAGCTCCCTCTGTGCCTTATGCAGTAAGGAATAATAACCAGGAACTGCAAGAAAAGAGATCGAGGAGCTGTTGCTTTGACACCTGCAGACAGACCTAAGGGGCCAAATGTGAGGCAGTTCCAAATTAGATGCTAAACATGGGTGCACTAAACCAAAAAGACACACCTTGTGTATCTCATATCTGCTGGGTTTTCTTTATGTTGGCTTTTTTTTTTTTTCCTGAGATGTTCAGGTTTTTTTCTCTGAGATAATTTAAGACATCCCAGGGCAGCAGCTCACTGTCAGTGAACATTCATTGTTCACTGATGCTACATTCATTGTAGCATCACATCTGAGAGAAATAAAAATCTGACAAAGACCAGGAAGAGCACATGAATGTCTATAGTATCTGCCATTTAAAGAATAACTTGCGAAGACATGAAAAGATTTAGGATTTAGCAAACAACACGACGGGCAAAACACAAGTAATCATTCTATTATGCTTAAAGTGTGAGTTATTTCCATCTAGAGGGAAGTAAAAAACTCCTGAGAACCTTTCCTTGTTCATGCTCCATGCAAACCTTAAAACACCACCATAACACAGCATTTTTTAAAAATTTAATTTTTTTTATTGTTTATTATTACCACAACACCCAGAACATGTCATAAAACAGGTTCACAATATACTGACCACCTATACTATGCAGAATAACAGACAGTCCCTGCCTGAAAGGACTAAAAGCATCATTAAATAAATTTATGGAAAACTGGGGGCCAAAGAAGCTACAAATTCTGTCTACAGTCAATGAGAGATGCTCTGACAGAAGCCTGGAGAATTCCAGGATGAAATTTGGCATCACTTGGAGTCAATTGCAAAATTCTCACTATCTTTAGTGAAACAAGGACTGAAAATATATGTTTCTGCTTCACAGCCCTTTGTCCAGACAACTCAGGCCTGGAATTTCTTAAGTTTTCTTATTTCTACTCTTTGTTCTTTTGCACCAAACACATTTTTCTGTGCCTTCTGTTTACAAACTGATACTTTAATGGCATAATTAAGATACAACTATGTGTAATTCTATTAATCTCCGTCCAAGTGTTCATTAGTTAAAGTAAAAAAATTTTCACTAGGATATATCCAATATTTACACTGCGATTATTTTCCACAACATGTCCTGCTTTGAAATGCTATTTCACTGCTCCTTGTTCTTTGTCCTGCAGTTCTACTGGTGCATTTAATAAGACAAGCTTTTCAGATTTCTGTTTCTTCCTTAAAATAAGGAGAATTAGTGAACTTGGGATATAGGACACTCCACGTAACACTGCTGGCAGGCCAAGATAGAGCCACCTGAAATAAATAATGAGCTTCATTAAATATATCCATTCATGAAAAAATAGCAAAATTATTCAGCATACATTGCATTGCAAAAATTACACAGTAGTTCTAAAGTTTGTGCCCTGATACTTTTGGATCTCACAGAGGATGAGTCAATATGAGAACAGAGAATATGTCAGTGTCAGCAAAATGGTTGTTTACATCACCCAATTTCAAGCAAACAATTGAGCCAGTGAACTCAGCCACTGGTACTCTTATAACTTTCTCCACAGGGAAAAGAGAGAGCCCTGAAAGGGCAGCTCAGTCCACCTGAACAAAACTTCTAGGTATTCATAAGATAGAAATATTCTTCCAAATCCACCCCAACACATGATCAAAAGGAATCAGTCTGAGGTCATTTTCTTCAAAATTCCCATAGCACTCCTTGAAGGACTACAAAAGCATGAAATGTAGTATTCTGGGCCAATTTCCAACTTGAGTAACTATATCTTCCCTATAACATTTTTCTTTATTTTAATTCAGGTACTATATCAACCATTTTCTCAATGATATGCAATGTAATTTTTCAAAGATACTGCACAGTCAGTCATTAAACATTTTTTCCCTCAGGAGCTTACTGCTTTTAATTTTTTTTAATCAGAATTCAGTGTTTTTAAAGTCTGTTCTCATAAAAGGTTATTAGTGAATGTATTTATGGCACCAGAACATTTCTGTCCAAAAGCTGATCCAACATCTGTATCAAAGGTTGCATTTGACAAATAAAGCCAATGCCAAAGAAAACTGTTGTGTCACATCTCTAACACAGGAGCAGTTTGTCTATTAGGAAAAGATAAAGTTCATAAAATCATATCTCTATGCATGTAATAATACATCATAAAGAAGGAGAAATTAAAATAAAGTAGGAAATATACCTGTATGTGACAATATCGTACATCCTACATGCTCCTTCTCCACCACAAGTCATAGTACCCCACTTCAGGCAAGTGGTATCTATCAAAGCTCCAAAATAAATGGGAGATGGAATTCCAGCTACAAAGAATATTAACATTTCTGTGAATAACGTTTCCTCTGATTAGCAGATACACTACAGAACCTGTGCTGTTTGTCATGTACTGCATCTGTCCTGTCCTCTTGCAGCATGAACCATATTCTCTGAATATCTTATGTTCTCTCTTCTTCCTTATCCACCTACCCTCAGATAAAGGTTTTCTTCCCTGCTGCCTGTTTACCAATGTAGACATGCTAAAATATGAACTGTGATTCCTATTCAGAACTCAAAATTTCTCCTTATCAGTGAGAGGGAATGTTGTGTTAAATAAAGATGTAACAAGAGTGAAGGAATGCAAAATTGCTTTCAGATAAGCAGCAGATGTAATCATGTGTCCTGGCTTCTGCTGGTATAGGGTTAATTTTCTTCCTGGTAGCTGGCACAGTGCTGTGTTTTGGATTTAATATGAGAATAGTGTTGATAACACACTGATGTTTTACTTGTTGCTAAGTAGTGCTTATTCTAAATCAAGTTTTCAGTGTTTCATGCTCTGCTAGTGAGAAGCTGCACAAGAAGTTGGGAGGAAGCATGTCCAGGACAGCTGACCTGAGTTGGCCAAACCAATCCATACCCTAGAATATCATGTTTAATATATAAACTGGAGGGAATTGGCTGGGAGGGGCCAATCACTGCTTGGAGATGAGATGAGATGAGCATTGGTCAGCAGGTGGCAAACAATTCTATTGTGCATCACTTTTCCTTCTTCTCTTTTATTCCTCTCATTATTATTATTATATTATTACTATTATTATTATTATCATTATCATCATCACCACCATCATCATCATTATATTTTACTTTATTTCCACTATGAACTCTTCTAATCTCAACCTGTATTGTCTACCTTCTTTTCCAACTCTCCTCCCTATCCTACTGCAAGGGGAGAGTAAAGTTGCTGACTAAGTTAAACCACAACATCAGCCTACTGCCCAGTATAAAAAAAACCCGCAAACTGAAAGCTGTTCTAATTTGCCATGCTGCCTAGATCTGTAAAAAAATCCTAAATTCTTCCTGATCAAAGGCACTCCATAGAAGTAGACTCCTGTGCCATGCCCACAGCCCTGGTGGGATCCTTCTCTTAACTCTAGATTGGACCTAACTGTGCTTTTAAAGTGTGTCAGATATTTTCTCACCAAATACTCTTGAAGCCAGTCCATGGATACCCACTCCAAACGACTTTTCTTCAGGCTTTAGAGACCTGTATGATAAATACATAGTACACTTATTAGTAGAGGTGACACTAACTCTGGGGTTTTTTTTTTAATCAAACTCATCATCACTTTAGGTCTAAACCATTCTAATTACAGCAATGCTTGAAAGGGTTCATTATCCTCATTAGATGGTGCTTACTGAAAAAATTCCTTAACTAGGACTGCCAAATCATGAAAGGAAGAGCTATTGTCACAGTACCATCCCTTTGAACTGAGGCAAACACAAAGTGCAAGATAGTGCAAGATATTGATGTGATTGATAAACACATGGGTATCACACACCTCTCAGTGGCTCATTCCCCTGACTTGGTGGTCCTGCATTACTTCAGGATATAGCTGATAGCTAGAAGCAACATCAGACTATACAGTTGACACGACACTAAACCTCAACAGCACAAAATGACATAAGATTTTTCTGCTTTTCCTCCTTCCATACATAAACTAACCAACTTTTAATTCCTGGGAGTCTTTGACCTCAGAATAAAAAGTCGAGTAGATTTCTGAAGATGAGGACATTTTACTATACCTCATTAAGACCATGTATCCAGGCATGGCTGCTAAGGAAAAAATGAAGCTGCAGACTAATGACAATATCAAGAAATAATGAAGCATCTTGTCACAGTTTTCATCTTCATCACACTGGCCCAGAATTGCAGAGACATTTTGAGAGGAAAACCCTGAGGCTGCAACACAGGTGCAGTTTTCAAATACCTGTAAAAAAGAGTGTTTTAATCACACAGGTTGTCCAAACTCCTACACAGAGTCTGAAAATCACACCGTTGGTACCCAGTTCACTGTCTCCTGCACTTATTACACCCGTGTACACAGTGTTACACCACTGCACTGTGGCCTCTCTCCCATCCCAGTTGGCCAGGCACAGGTCCAACCATTCCCTGCATGTGGAGTATGGGGTTAGGGAGCTCTCATGCAGCTGGGACTGTGCTCCCTCAAGGAGGCTGTGATCAAGTTCCCCAGCACAGCCTGGCTGTGTGGTCCTTCCGCTGCCAACAGACCTGACCCTCGTTTTCATAACCTAGAGTGTGGTCTTTCATATGTCAGAAGAGAAGGAACCAGAGATCTGACTGAGGCTGGGTTGCAATATTCTTATCAAACACTTGCTTCTACTGAAATCATTGCCAGAACAAGGACTCTCAAAAATCAGCCATGGTAAACAAAGGCATCAATGTCTGACCCTCATTATCATCTAATACTTCTTTAAAATATTTGTGAAGTATGGAGGCTTTCTAAAACCTCTATGATTGGGGCTTTTTTTGAACTTATTATTTTTGATTGTTTTCAGCCTAATTAGAATTTACAGGGGGTTTTATGGAATATGTGTTATTAAATAAGATAATAAAAGTTCTATAATACCTGCTTACTTGTTTAAATCTACAGGGTAAAAGAGATTAAGTCCATGCTATAGACTTTCATTTTGGCTGAAATCTTCTTGTGCAGTCAGATTTCCAACTGGCAATACCTTCAGAATAATTTGTCACTCCATTTTGAGCATTTAAGATTCCCTGAGTTTCTTAGAAGAGGAGGAGTCTTCTTCATTATAATTTTTAATTTAAACTTACACTAATTTTCAGATTCAGTTTGGAATTTCTGGTGCTACTCAATGAATTTGTCCAAATCTATCACCTCATATATTCAATAAATGTACATGTATGGATATTTCCCACCCCACAGTGATACAGATATTTTTCCCCTACTATATTTCATAATTACAGCACAATAAAATGTATGCTTTACCACACTTCTTCCAGTTCCTCTCGAGGATTTACACCCAGCAAGACAAGGTGACACATAAGTGATTCCATTGTTCCCACAAACAGGGTCCCATATTTTAAGTGAACAATCACAATCCCTGTTGCAGTCAGCAAGTAGAGTATTTTCTGCGTATGAAACTTGTTCTATTCTGAAATACATTTAGAAGATGGGTAAATATTTCAGTAAAGAAATACCTGCAGTAATCCTTTGCAATGCTTAAGTTTCTATTCTAGCTCAAGTGTTTATTTAGGACACAGTTCTGCATGTTCCAATCCTGGAGTCATGCCTTTCTACCTTTATATAGCATATTGTATGATATTCCATTAAATTAATATTATCAATGAGGTATGCATACCCCACAGCATTTTTCTCAGCTGTGGCACATATGCTCCTGATTGCTGCAAGTGTTGCATGTAAACCTACATGTCCACTTTACAGACACACAATGCTTCCCAATGATTAATGGCAGGATTCCTATCAAGAAACTCCAAATAAAATATCCTCTGATAACTTGATAAAAATCAAATTCCAGTATACCAGCATAAGATTAAGAAGGGGTTTTTTTCCCTCTGTTATTCTGAAATTGCATTCATGTATGCCTAATTTGATTGACAACTTTTTTATTTTCACCTGCAGTTACATGACCCTATTAATTATATTAGTATAAGAATTATTATGGATATGCAATTGTAAGAGTCTTGGTGTGGATATCTTTTTCAGTACACTTTTCTTGCTTGAAACAGTGATAGCAGAAGGTAGACCTACTGTCTCATGCAAGTAAAAAGCCTTGAGTATTTAGGTAATGAAACCAAAATGTTGCAAAGCTAAGGAGCCCCTGACTGATTCTTGACAAGAAAAATCATCCCGATGTCTTAAGACTGAAGTCCTCTTGTGTCTTAAAGAACATACCCTTCATAGGAAACTGTTAGACCAGCAACTGGTGCAGTATCACAGACAGTCCAATAGGCAGCAAAGTAGAGAAGGTATTCCAGTAAAGATACCCAAAATGCTATGTTCGCAGCCTGATAGATATTTATCTTGAATTTCTTCATGAATAAGCCTCCAGAAAAATACCCCACGCATAGAACTGGTAAGTTGTAAACACCTATTTAAACAAGTGAAACTTCCATGTTAAAATAAAGGCGAGCATTGAAGCTACTCTACTCTAAGGTAGCTACTGAAGTAGATACTAAAGCTACTGAAAGGGTAGATTGTGTTTGGCAAACACTCATGCAGTGCCTGTGGCTGAATAATTTAACTACTATCAGCAACGAGTCTCTACTAATTTCCTTGCACACCCAAAACCTCTGCCAAAGTCAACAGCAGGTGAGAAATGCTTGAGAAGTGAGACAGAGGGTAGGACTGAAAAGATTAGTTAGCAATCTAGAGTTGCAATCCAGGTGCACCTTAAAAAAGAAAAAAAAAAGAAGAAGAAGAAGAAAAAAAAATATATTGTTTCAATCCAGCCTCCCCAGACAGAGAAACTCAACAGGAAGACAAGCTACTGGAGTACATCTCAATACACACTGAGCATCACAGGAACAGACTTTCAGTTTTGATATGAGATTACTGAATGTCCTCTCACATTTATTTGCTGATTGATATTTTAATGAAGCAAATTCTGACCGATAGTGGTTTTGGAAGTGGTTTTACACAAGCATCACATGGCTTGGTTTCATATCAGCTGAACTTTCTGGACCAATTCGAAAGATGGGAAGTAGATTATAAAATTCTGCACAGAAAATTAGGAGAAACTTAGCACAAAATGCATGAATATATAGAAATGATTTTTAATGCAGTATGTCTCACTTGTAGAAGCATTTAACCCTAGTATGTATGTGTATATAAGTAGATACAAACATATATATATATACACACACATATAAATACAGATAAATTGCATAGAGACATCACTACTTGGTAGAACAGAGCAAAGCAAAATGCAAACATACCAATTAAAAAGATGGCATCTGATGCAGATTTTCCAAACTGCTGTTCCAGATATTTGGGCATGAAGGATACCATGCCATCGAAGGCACTGAACTGCAGCACAGTTATGCATATAAATAACATATACACGGGGTTGCGAAAGAGAGCCTTGAGGAAGGGGATGAAATCTGGAATGAAATAATGGACTGGGTTAGTGTGATGCTTTATGAAAAGGATGACCATTGCTCAGTGTGGCTGAGCGGGGAAGAGGGGAACAGAAAAGGTCCTTTAACTGTACCAAGCTGGGTCTTGTGCTTTGCCAGACACCGCAGGCCAAAGGAAACCGGATTAGCCCAGGCTTCCCCAACATGTCTCCTCTACCCAAAGACACCCTCACACACACAGACATGCCCACCAATGCATACTGCTGCTTACAAAAAAATAATAAATCACAGCAACAACCTTCTCATGAAAGTTTCCTGAAACTTTTTAGCTGTGCGGTGACTGAGCTTTGCGGTTACAGATCTGCAGCAGCAGCTCCTCTCCCACCTTTCCTATTCCTTTTTTCTCATGTCATACCCCCAGAGTGTTCACCAAAACCCCTTTCCTGCACCTGGCATATGAAGGGAGTACAAGGGGAAAGGGGTGCAAATGCATTAAGAGCTGTGACAAGCTGCCCCCAAACTAATTTTGTTTTTTTCTTGGGTAGAAGATGCCTGATGAGAGATGTGACCAAAGTTATTCCCACCATACTCTCAAAGTCTGTATCAGCCAATCTTCAGCCAAGTAAGCATCTGAGAAACTAATTTACACAGTTCTTTTCTCTGCCTAATGCCTATTAAATCAGGATCTGAACCATAAAAAAAACCCCACAATTCCCCTTTGTCTAATGTTCCCTGTTAATTAATGTGCTGAGCTATTGTAAAGAAACTCCACAGAAAAGCATCTGTAGAACAATGACTGTGCTTCATTGAAAGTGGGCACCACTTAGGATGGGTGTATATTTTCAGAGGTAGGCAAGTATCTTACTAGAAGAGGATCTGTATGCAAGTCTTGCAAAAATGAGTCACATATTCAAAACACTATAAAATAGGTTGCATTATTTACATATGCAACGCAGTTTATAATCAGAACTTTCTGAGGAAATTTAATTTTTATTCAATTAATTTTATTTCAGATTAATTTTAACTATCAAAACTTCAAATTTCAGCTTGAAATCCTTGGCAATTAAAAAGCTGTCTGAATATATCCTGGTCAATAGTCTGTGAGGGGCCCTGCTTGAACAGGGGGTTGGACCAGTTGACCTTCAGAAGTCCCTTCAACTATTCTGTGAAATTAAGAGATTCTAACTTCAGGATATTCAGAGACAGTGGACACTCACATCAACACAGGGAGGGAATGATCATGAAAACACAAGCTCTGAAGGGACTCTGGAGCACCAGGACCCACATCTGATCTAGGAATCTTTCTTCACCAGAGCAGCATTTTATTTATGGATTCATTTAAGGCTACATGACCAGCAGGAAGAGATGCTGTGTTTATCAAATATGAAGTTGCAATATCAGCCAAGATCTGAGTGCTCAGTGTGGTGAATTTGCAGGACTCAGCTTGAAACACCACGGACAGGTAGCTGCCACATGGCACTTACTTTCTGAAAATTAAGGTCTTGTCAAGGGACCCTGAGCCAAGTATAGAGAATCAGGAAACTTCCTGAAGTTCATCACCTTTGACATATTTTATTCACTTACATTTCCAACTAGTACAAATAATGGAAAGAAATAAAAAAGCTTCCTACAAATATATGGATCTGAAAGACCACAGATGTGAAAGTTACCAATGGTAACATGAATGTAAGTCAGATAGATCTTTGTTCAAAAGCAATTAAATGTTCATGAGACACTTCAGCACCTGACAATTCCCTTTTATGGCTTTAGGGTGGGCTCAAGGTATGCACAAGTCTTGTGCTGGGTTTCTGCTTTTCTGTACAGTGAATGTGGGGTACATTTATTATTATTATTATTATTTATTATTATTAGCAACTAATATCTGCAACTGGTCCACAGCTCACTGAGTTGCAATATTCTTAACCAGATTTCAGTGCTTTAACCCTCTCACAGGAAGAAAAGATCTACATACACCTGAAATGCAGGAGGGGGAAAGGAATGACTCCAGATCCTGGAGCTATGAAATTAGCTTTCTTCCTCTGCAGGGAGCCATTCTAAATCCCCACACAAAGCCTTTGGTACTACAGAGACATGAAAAACAGAAGAGGCATTTCATACCTTGGACCCATCTTTAATTACACAAATACACACAGTTCACGTCTTAAGGACTAAATTAAGAAGGAAATAAAATATAACTTGCCTTTAGCAATTTCATACATGTTCTGTTTGGTTTCATTTTTGTCATTGTCTTGCAATGGTACTACGCTTTTTTCACTTGTCTCCTCAGATTCATTGGTTTCACCTTCCTTCACAAGTGACTTGGGCAAAAACCAGAAGGGTATTCCCACGAGCAGGTTCAGTAATGCACAAATCAAAATGCCCAGCCACCACGCTCCAACCCAGCGGGCATCAGTAGCTGTTATAGTTATCTCATCTATAAAAAAAAAAACCAAAACAAAACCATGCATCTTATATCAGCTCAGAAACATTCTTTGCTCTGATCATGTGTTTTCCTAGTCATCTTTGACATGGGATATATTAAAAGTACGTTAGTGATTCTTAAAGTGAGGCTCATGGAGGAGAATAGTCTCCAGTCTGGCAAATTTCAGTGTTTTATATTAAATTAATTCTAATCCTTTCCTACATTAAGCCAGATGACACAATTTTTCATCAAATAATTTATAAGCAGATTGATCTGTGTGTGAATTGAGTATTATACACAGATCTTCCACTCTACCAGAAACACCGACAAACTCAGATAAAATTGAGACATCTCATAGTAGCAAAGAAACATCTTTCAGCTCTGTTAAATACACCAACATGACTACAGATTTATATATGAGATTTTATATATTCAGCCATTACCTGGACCTACTGATCCAACATCAACAAACAGTTCTGCACAGAATGATGCCAACAATAAACCAAGGAAGGGGCCAACTACAGTTGCTGTGTGTATACATGCTAGAGTAGGAAAAAGAGAAAACATACCAAATTAGAACCCAGACATAATTATTTTCTTGGAATTGTTACATATCTCTTGGGCAGTTGTACTGGAAAGGCATTTGTGCCTAAAAATGGGCCCACTTCAAGAAGTTAATCTCTAGTTAAATTCTACAATATTCTAGTTAAAGTTCCACAGTATTATTTTGATCAGGCAATAATGACTGTCTTCTCTCTTCCTTTATTGGACTGAAGGGAGTCATAACAATCCTTTCTTTTGCTTTTGTTTATGTGTGTGTTTGTTTGGGGGAGGGGAGTTATCACAGTAGGGCAGATTTACCCAGGTAGAAAGGTGAATTCTCTGCTTTGGCAAAATCCTCCAAATAGGAAATGCCCAAAGGCATGATGGGGGTTTCACCCATTCCTCGTACTATGTTTCCAACCATCACAAATATCCACAGCAAGGACCCAGGCTCTTTTTCACATTCTGCAAGTAAAATAAGAAGTCATAATTAATGTTTTAATTCTAACTATTAATCAAAATCTAGAGACAAGGAATTGACTAACAGCTTAAACTTTGGTGAGTGGGCCTGCCCTATAAAAAAAGTTAAATACCTGGTCCCAATACCCAAAAGACTCAGATACTGGAGAAAGCTGATGAACTTGCTGAAGCAGAGTTTAGATCCCTTCCCTCTCCATGCCATACCTTGTCCAATCTCCTGGCAGTCATAGAATCATAGAAAGTTTTGGTTTGGAAGGGACCCTAAAGACCGTCTAGTTCCAATCCCCTTCTCATAGGCAGGGACAACTTGCACCAGAACAACTTGCTTGAAGTCCCATCCAACCTGGCTGAACTTCTCTGGGCAGCCTGTTCCAGTGCCTCACCACCCTCACAGTGAAGAATTTCTTCCTTATATCTGATGTAAACCTGCCCTCTTTCAGTTTAAAGCCATTCCCCCTTGTTCTATCAGTACCTGCCATTGTAAAAAAAGTCCCTCTCCAGCTTTCTAATGGGCCCCCTTTAGGTACTGGCAGGATTCTGTAATGTCTCCCTGGAGCCTTCTCTTCTCCTGATTGAACTCCAACACTCTCAGCCTGTCTTCACAGCAGAGGTGTTCCAGACCTCTGAGCATCTTTGTGGCCTCCTCTGGACTTGCTCCGGCAATTCCATGTCCTTTTTATGTTGGGGGCCCCAGATCTGGACACAGTACTCCAGGTAGGGTCTCATGAGAGTGGGATAAAGGGGAGAGAATCACCTCCCTTGACCTGGTGGTAACACTTCTTTTGATGCAGGCCAGGATACCTCTTGATAAATAATCTGAATGATGGGATTGAAAGCACTCTCACCAAATCTGCTTCAGATTCCACCGTTCTCTCCCACTTTGTGAGACTTTGATTTCTCAGTGCCAATTCATTAACAAATAAAAATGAGCTTTGTCAGCAGCAACTGATGACTTTCTAAGTGAAAGTATTACTGACCAGAGATCGAGCCTGGATCTCCTGTATCAGTGTCAGGTTGCTGTCAGAAAACATGGGTGAAGCAACTCACATGCAGGTGTGGTTGAATTCAATCCAGTTTTTACTTCACACAGGAGATGGACTCAGATATATGAACATCACATCCATAAACTAATAGGGAAACAATCACCTTACCCAAGTATACTCAGTATACTCAGAAGATTAATCCCATGTTCAGTGTGAGAATTCTGTGGACTCAGGAGATTAATCCCACCCTCACTGTAAGAATTTTGTGTGTGATCATTCAGTAGTTGCCTCTGAGCCTTTTGAATTCACGGTAGTTTATTTTATATGCACATTTCTAGCGCACAATCATTAGAATCAGTGTTGTGTTCAGGCCCACAATTAAGTTTTAGCTTAGTTTAAAAAATTTTCCTCTAAAAGGAAGCAAGATCTATGTTTAGTTCTACGTCTATTTCTCTTTCTTTTATTTCCTGTGTGGTACAACGAAAAAGAATCCTGATGCCTTTTACATATTGTCCAAATACATTTCTCACCTCCTCACAGTATCACAGTATTTCAAGTCAAAAAGAGGAATATTTGTGAAAATAACCTGGTGTTATAGACTCCCAAAGTGACTTCCAGGTGTGTTAACTGAGTTGTTTGGATACTGTGAAAATTGCATGAAAAAAATGCTACAGCTCTGGAGTCACAGAACAAAGAAACACAAAGGTAAGGATATTTCCCAGCCTCTAGTTTTCACGACTGCAAAAAGTACTGACCAAAAGCAGGACCCTGAAGTAATTGCTAATAAAAATGAAAATCTATTTACTTAGACACTATAAAAACTGAGGAAAATGTATTAGCAGACATAAGAAGAGTCATACCTGTTGAAGGCTCCTCTGTAGGCAAAGAGAACGAGCTTTGGTTAACAAGGCATAGGGGCATCACTGAAAAGTTTTCCCGTTGTGAAATGCTGCTTTCAATATGATACCTGTTTGAATCAAAGGAAAGCATGTACAGGCTAAGAAGATATACAGGAGAACCACCTCATATGTCTGTAATGGAGCTACCTACAAGAAGAGTGTGTAGGTATAAGGAAGGAGGAAAGCCATTTCAAAAGTTAACTGAGACTCAGTAATGAAACAGGCCAGGAACAAAGAAAATGTAGCAGTGTTTTACCCAGACTCTTTTCTAGTCTCCACCACAATCTTGGAACAGGTGCTTCAGGAGGAGTCATGAACCACACTAATGAAATTTCCCATATCATCTTCTCTCCTACTTTTCTTAGATTTTAATCCAATTTACACCCTAAGCAGAGGGTATCACCAAGGCTGTCACAGTCATACCACATTGGACATAGCAAGATTAGAGGATCTTCTTTTCTTAAAAAATATCTCACTGATTAAAATAGACAAGCCTACATTATTATTTTGTTAAGCCAATCAAACATCATGAAAAAGTAGTTGAAGAATCATTATGCTCTGTAAAGGCTTTGACAACATAGCTACAATCTCCCATCCAGGCCCCAGACCAAAGATATCTTTAAAAATCATCTTGCATTGCCCCCCCAAGTAGATAAGAGCTGGTAATGTAATTGGTATCACAGCCCACAGTTTCTTTAGAGAATCCACACAAGGTGTAGCACCAGGATGAAGGCAAGGGAAAGGGAAGGTGCCAAACAGAGGGAGGACTCTCCTCAGGAAGTGATGACTGACTTTTGAAGCCACCTCAGAAGCAAAACAAACCAAGCTGCTCTGTAATTATCATATTGAACCCATGCTCAGCAATGTCTCTCTCAGCAACACTGTGGAAGGAGTCATGGATTAACACAAGTGAGGATCGCAGAAGCTGCTGTGAGCTAAGCAAAATACTCACCTTCCAAAGAGGAAATGAGGAAGTGATATCAAAAGACATCCAAATGACAGAACTGTGCAGCCCAAAGCAATTATTCTGGGCCTGTGAAGCTTTGCTCCAAAGTAACTCACAAATGCTATCAGCAGCAAGTTACCTGCAAAAAGAACCTGGTTCACTTTTACAAAGCAAGGCATCCACAGATCTTTTAAAGTGCAACAGAAATTTAAGTATACCTCGTAAGCTCAACATCTGTTTCTTTTCTTGTCTTGTAAAAACTGTAAATAGACAGGGAACTGCCTACATGATGCAGTAATTCCCTGCTATGTGTGATCTTTTTTTGGACGAGTTACATCACATGAAAAGAACATGAGAACAGAAGGTAGAATGGAAAGGAGATCACAGTGAGAGATTTTTGACTGCACCTACATAGAAAAGAAACTTCCCATTACTTTACGTAGAGACCAGGCCCAAGTGCTGCAGAGTAGCAGTTGACTTAGGAAGTTATTCTCCCCAAGATACTCTATTTTGTAATGTACCTCCAACTACTTTTGTACTGAAAATAATAAACACACGATGATAGTTACAGGAAAAAAAAGGAATAATTATTTAATATTAACTTGAGTAGTTGAGAAGAATTTTTTAAAGAATGGTATTTTTGTACCTAGCAACATTAAAAATACAAATGTGCTAAAACTCTTTGTTCTCCTCTCCTCTACTTTCACTTCAGAATCAGTTGATCTTTTCCTTCTTCATTTTTTGCTATGCAACTAAGAAAAGAATCAAGCTTCATATTATGAATCAGTCTCCATAAAAATAGCAATTTAGTAATTGCACACCTACTAATTTTGTGATCTTTTTGTCAAAAGAACAAAATCATGTCTCTGAGTGATAAGCATCATTCTGGGAAAGAAGATAATACCTTTTTTATGTATGATTGCCAAACAGATTGCATTTAACCAGTTCCTCGAATGAGACTTCAAGATGTATATTTACACAGTCCTAATAAGTAACCTATGCCTCTTAATAATTTCAAATATTATTATGATCGTTCAACAAGTTCATATGAGCAGATAATTTACTTAAAATAAGCCTTTTACGTACCACTTTGTTAATCTTGGCCATTTCATGTCACTGGGCAAAAAACTCACTAATAGGCAAGGTAAGGGGCACTAAAAGTAGAACTGGAAACTTTCTGTGCAGGTACAGTTGTAGGGGTACAAAATCTTGAAATATTATTGAATTTAGGGATCCACAATCCACTCCAGCCAACTTTGATTAAAAGAACTGTAAAATGCTAAATGTGACCATAAATTCAAACAAAGCTCGTAAAATCTTTTTTTGTTCAGAAAGATTCAATACAAAGCTTTTAAAGTAGTCCTATTTTGTTAGTTGCTCTGTTTTATTGTGTGATAGTGCAGAAATTAGTTGAACTACTTTTTAATACTAAACTTCCTCATTTAAGTTGTCCTATTAGTTTCCAAGACAATAACTGGTTAAGTATTAGCTGAAAAGGAAGGACAGAGTTGACCACTGCTGACACTTGAGAGATTTGAAGGATATGAGTCACTAATACATATTCAAACAAATTATCATATTTTCAAATAATAAGAAATATTAAAATAAGAGATTACCAATTTCAAAGCTTCCATTAATGATCCCCACCAAAGAAGCTGGGATATTAAACTGTTTCTCTATCTGTGTGTACATGCTGTTCATGTAAGCACCAGACATGGTTTTACCAAGAAACGCAAGTGACAGTGCCAGCAGAAATACCTGGGAAGGAAAGAGGAGAATGCATAAAGAACTCAAAATTATACATTTATGAATATTCCATTTTTTCCACCAAAAATGTGCTTCCAGGCAAAAACAAGTGTTCCTCTGTGTGTAAATCCCATCGTCTATCCTGCTTCCACATCGTACATCCTTGTTCTTCGCCTGGTCCCATTGACAAGACTGTCTTTAGAAACCTCAAGCCCCACTTCCCCAGCCAAGACAGGCTGTGCCTGCTGCAAGATTGCCATCTGCAGGACTGAAAGACCAGGGTGCACAGACCTTCCCATCCTCTGCTCATCTGAATGACAAATTACTTGCCGAATTAAGATTCTTTCCTCTGGCTGAATTACTCGATCCAGTATCTGCTCTCCCATCTCAGCACAGGTCGTGAGCCCATTTTAAACAGAAGGAGTAAACAGTTTCTTTTTGTTTAAAGACATTGACTTTTTACAAGACAATTAGTAGCAATTGTCAGTAAAAAAAAATAAAAATATGAATACATGCACTAGTATTCAAATCCTTTTAACTTTGGGGTTCTTAATAAACAGTATTTACAAAATTAAATCTATAGTATCTTTAAATACATCTCCTGCAAATGCTAAAAAGCTTAAATAATGTATTTGGGCTTTGAGTTACTATGAAAAACAAGTTATTTTACAAGTTTTTTATACCATTTCTTGACAACTCGAATAATCCAAGGTACATCAACAGTCAGTTTTTACTGACATGTCACAGCCAGTAAGGCTCATTTAACAAGTTTTAGAAGGAATGGTAAACATGTCAGACTGGGGGGATTACACAAAATCAGAGGTGGGGCTTCAAAGCAGCAACCGACCACAACTCCAAAACAGCACAGAGTGTAAAGTTCAGGGACAGCAAAAGCAACACATGGTTGTTTACAGACTTGTTTGACCTTGATCGGGGCATTAAGGGTAGAAAAGAAACAGCTTAGTCATTCATTTAGACTAGATTGTAACTTCTACCAAACCACTGCAAATGCAAGAAATTACAGGTGTGTATTCCTACAAAATCACTAAAATATTTCTGTACCTTCAGCTTGGAAATGCAACAGAATTTGTCCTCTGCACGTGGCTTCTCAGTTTCTTTCATGTTGCCTTTTTTAATTTTTCCCAGTGTCTGTTTCTGAGTCTGTCCAATGATCCCATTACAGTGTTGAAAAAGACGAGAGAAAAGAAGAAAAAATTATGTCCCATGTTTGCCAAAAAAATAAGATTCCTTTGCAGAGGTTTGATATTTGAGCATCTTCCTTAAATAATTGCAAACCAGATTCCAAAAAAACCTACAAGCCCATACACTTCATTCTAATCAAGATAATTTGATAAGGGGAAAGTCAACAACGTACAGCCAGTTATGTCTCATCAGACACTGAAAGCTGTCAGCAGCATACAACCAGAGAGCAAAGAACAGAGAAAAGAGGTGTTCTGAGGGCAAGTCTGAACACAGCCTTTCAGTCCTCTGCACAAGCATTTGGCACTGACCACTGTGGTAGACAGAACTACGAAGACCTATATGTTTGACTGATGTATACCTGTCTCCATGGTCTTTATTTACTACCCCTGCCCTAGCTAGCCATAAAAAAGACATTTAGTTCTGCTCTGTGTGTTCTTTTGAGCCCTCTCTTCTTCCACTGGCATCACTGTATATTTGTTAATTTTTAATAGAAACTCTATTGGAGATTAATCTCTTGGCATTAAAATTAGAGGCAAACAAAATAAAACCAAAACTGCTGGATCAACTTAAGTTCTGAATGGAAACAAAACAGACTCCATTCTGCTTTTCCTCCCAAGACTTGCAAAAATATCCCTCTTTGTTTTTCTGCCTCCTTTTAGTGATGTCCACCTTGATTTGATGGTTAGAGCTTCTGGTAATGCTAAGCCACCTGCTTTCTTACACATCTTACTTACATTCCAAAAATGTGTTCAAAGAGCAACATATTCCAGGAACTTGGATATACTTACCTGCAAAAGCACAATTAAGCATAATTAAGTCTGGGTTGTAATTTAGTATGTTTTTTTTTCCTGAGGGTTAGCACAATGAGTTAAACAGATTTCATTCTAAGGACTCCTAAGAAGACTTCATTAAATCAAGTTATTCAACACAGTTCCCTGCTGCCTGATAGGGTAAGTTGAACAAAACCAGGGCAAGTCAGAGCCCTACCTTATAGTCAGGATGCATACAGGCTAATTTCCTCTTTTTTTGTCTTGGACACCCTTTCCAAGTGTGATCTTGCAGAAGCTCTTTGCTGTGTTTTCTGCTTCATGGAGCCATGGCTGGGAAGCAAACTTGACAAGCCCACCAAGAGGACTGAATTGCCTTTCACATTCTTCAACCCAACACCCTCCCGGTCAATCTCTTCAAACATTAATTTCTACAACAATGTTAATCCTCTCAAATGTGTTTCCTAACTGACTCAATTCCTAGGAAATTCACGGGCATTAACTCCTTCTATAGCTACCTTCTCTATTTTCAGTCTCTAAAAGTGTAATGTGTTATTACAGCATTCCTGGAAACGCTTCATAATTAATTGTAGGTGGTCAGCATCTCATACAATTAGCTGTGATATATACATAGTTTGTATTTCTGCTTTGCTTACACAAATTGTGTTCAATCACAGGACTAAACTGTGCTTATGCAGCTTTGCACTTTCTTTGCAATTTGGAATAGAAGCTTATGTCCCAGAGAAATGTTTATGCATTATCTAAATACTGCCTTACTCAGAGTGGAGCCCACCAGTGATGCCAAAACATCACAGCAGTCCCCCATGTCTGTCCTCTTCTGCTCCTAGGAGCTTGAAATGGGATTCTTCCCCTTACTATACCAGTCCCTGCTTTTCCCTAACATACACAGGGAACATCATCTGGCTAATTGCAGGTTTTCTCTTCTGGTGCTACAGGATACCAGCCAGCAACCTCTGTCCAAGTTTGTCTTGGTGAATCAGAAACTATTTCTCATACAATTACAGAGGACAAAAAGGCCATGTTTGCCTTTACTTTTGCCTTACCTTCCCTCAAAGCATGAATTATGGTAAAAAAAAAAAGGTGCATCTCAATCCATTTTTTACTGGGATAATTATTAAAATCACAAATTGGAAAACAAAATAGACAGAATCACTATTTCCAGCTTTGTTCCTGAGATTATTTTTGCTAGCTTTATAATATTTTTTTAGTCGCATTTGGTCAAATGGAACTGAAACCTGCACAGACTAACAGCCTAGATTATTAGAGAGGTGTAGGTGCATAACTCAGCTCAGGTGCATTTACACCACACTTTAAATCCAGGTTAGAACTTAAACTACCATTTCTGTGCCTAAAGATGAACCAACAGTGCTCCCACTCCCTTCTCCCATCTACATGCCCTCCGTTGTACATTCCTGCTGCTTACCTTGCTCACACTCTTGGGCTCTTCAGACTCATCTGCAAACCTCTTTAACTCATTAAACAGGCAAAAAGTTAATGCAGCAGAGAGTTAATGCAGCAAAAAGATTGTTTTTCAGACAGTGAGCTGATTTGACCCACTGAACAGTTCAACAGGTGTCAGACCCACACAAGCAAAAGAGCAGGAAAGTGGAGCCAAGAACATGAGAAGAGAGGAGAAAGTGGAGGTGAAAGCAGAGTAGGAAAGGACAGAGGGCAAAACATGCCCATCTGAGCACCAGTGATGTGTTATGTCACCTCAAATATTTGTGGTCTCAAGCCCTAACCTGAGCTGCCCAGGCCAGCCCTGAACACAGCTGGACTCCCAGGATCTGCAGAGTTGTAAGAAATCTCCTTCAGTGCACATCCATCAATATCTTTTTAGCCAACAGCAAGAGGAGAGACAGCTTATGCTACTAGGATAGTCACAGAGTGACAGTTTTGTAACAAATCACTTGAGGAATATGAACAGTCCAGGTAAAACTATATAGCTACACAAAAGTTTGCCCTCAGGTTCTGACTGACCTACCAGCTATGATGTAAACACCTGCTCTTGAATCCCACTCACAAGCCTTCAAAGTTCACTGAAACTTCAGAGGTCAGTAAAGTTCCTCCTTCTGCTTCTGCACTGAGTTGGTGACATATTTGTGGCAGGCTAAGAAATCAGCAGTGACACCACAACTGCCTCTTCCAGCCATCTCCACTACTGGACTAAATCTCCACAGGCAACCAGAAAGGCAGAGGGGTGATGAGAAGACTTGTGTCCTAAAAGACACCCACTTTGCCGAGTGCACAAAGAACTGACACACACAGTGTGGACAGTCCAGCACAGGCCAGAGGTACAAAGCAGCTGTGTGATGTACAGCATCCCATGTAACTTGGGCTGAACAAGGTTGGCTTAAAAACAAACCAGACACTTCCCGTGTGGATCAAAACAGGCTTGTTTGGGGCAGTTGACAACAGCAGGCAGGCCAGCACTGAGACAGGAGTTTGGACCCATTTGTCCCATGCAAACCCATAAATACCTTTTATGGTTTTAAACCACGTTTCACTTTAGCTAACTAATAAAAGGGACAAAACCCCACAAATATCTTGATTTAAAAGTTTATGATGCAATGTTCTGCAAGTTGCTTTGTCTGAGTCCCAAGAGGACATCCTGCTTTGAATGTAAAATTCATCTTCCATTTGGCTCAGCTTAGTCATATGGATAAACTGCTAAATCCCTGTTTTATTTACAAACAGGATTAAAAATCACATGAGGTAACCATGCAGAGAACAATTATAGTGGCAGAGTTTTTACCTAATTTATTTTTCTGGTTGCAAAAAGCTTTCTGAAATCTTGTTTCACTAGGTACAGCTCAAACTGTTACTAAAATGCAATTACACTAATGTTAGACTGAGACAAAGGAAAATATTCTCATGGCAAAACAATTAGGTACTTACAGTTTTGAAAAAGTTTCTCCAAGAAATGACTGATATCACAACTTGAACTTTGACTTTAATCTACATTGTTGAAAATTAACCCAAGCCCACCTACTGCCAAATTTGTGTCTTTGCCAAATTTTTTCAGCTGTGAGTTTTAGAGTACTCGCTCAGATGTGACAGACATGGACTGAGCCCTTAGAAGGAAAATTGAGCCCTTAGAAGGAAAATTGAGCCCTTAGAAGGAAAATTGAGCCCTTAGAAGGAAAATTGAGCCCATCTCTTTCTCTTCCCTGCCAAAACAAAAAAAATGGCCAAGATCTGACAGCTGTGTCAGATCTCTGAGCATGAAATGCTGACACTCCAGCCCACTGAAGACATCCAAAAGCACTCACAAGCAAGAAAGGAATTTTAAGAGTCCACATAAGTCTGTAGATTTACAGGCTGGGTGGTGTCCTATCAAAGGGTGACACGAGGTCAAAAGGGAAGAGGGGAATGAGTTTGTGTTAGTGATTACTGGATGTTGCAAAATTGGAGACAATTTTGAGCAAGCATAAATAGTTCTATCTAATGTGACGAGATACTTTGGCTCTGATTAAATCCATTAGACATCACGTCTAAGAATCAGTAGATACACCTTCAAGTATTGGTGCTGAGACAGGTTTCATTTGTGACTTTAAGTCTCTTGTTGACACTTGTGTTTGTCTCCCTCACAGAAATAACTACTAATGCACACGAATAACCTAAATTCAAGGTCTAAAATGTGTGGTGAGGGTGGGATTGGGATTGACAAAAGCCTGACTTTTGAGCATAACTTCCAGGGCAGCGTTTCTCAGCTTTCCAAGGGAGCTCTAACCTTGCTGAAAATCCTCTCTGGACTTCCCCATCCCCTGTGTGGTTATCTTGCTGGGAGGGGAAAACAACACACCAGCAAGATACTTGGCATTTTTGTTGCACAGTGGTGTTGCCTCACAAATTTACAACTCTACTGCTGTACTGAAAAACATTTTGTAGGCACTCTGCTCATGCCTTACAGACAATTGGTGGCTGAGGATGCTGATCTGCTCAGTGCTGCACCAGAGCATGCAGTGAGGTGTTTTCCCCTGTTATATCTTATAATAAAAGTTCATAATTTCAAAGTTCTGATGTAGTATCTTCTCAGTTCTCACACATTAGAAAAATTCTCAAGTAAAAAGCTATTAACATGCTTCCAATATATCAAAAGTCTCATACTCCCTCAGAAAAAAATACGTTTTGTTAGAGCTATAGCACTGCTTTCATTTTCTCCTCATGGTGGTCTCCAAATCACACCTGATGACTGCTTGTACTAGGATTTTGTTTTTACAGTTTAATTTGAAATAGAAAATATGTTTCCACATACAGGACTGTGTAGTTCTACAGTCTCTGTAACATTATTTTGTTCAACAATAATTTTAGCTTAGAGTGAGTAAGGTTGAAGATTCAGACCCAGTAAAGGAATTACAAAAAATGGAAATCAAAATTTCCAGCCAAATAAACACCACCTTATAGTAGGCACTAAACAATTCACTTTAAATACTTACCTCCATATCAGAAAAAAGTAACCCAGAGGTTATTTTAAGATGCAGTTTAAGTGATTTATAATTGGCTACATGTACAAATTAAATACCTTGTGAAGAAAAGAGGAGTAGATATATGAAATTAACATATGTTCACAAATGTACAGCTAACTAACTATTCAATAAATTCATGTAAAATTCAATACATATGGAATTCAGTATTGTTCTCTGTTGTGATTAATTAATGGATAACAAAGCTTATAGAGAGTCTGTGATGTCTTAGCATATTGAATTCCCATCTTCTCCACGGGATTCCTCAAGGCCATATTTTCACCAAGTTCACTATCAGCACTCTGCCTGAGCAACTGAGACTACAACTATATTTTTCTGTCTGCATAGTTTTTGTTTGAGAGGTAGCTCTAATCATTCTACTGCTTCAACATAAGGAAAATACCTCAAGAGCATCAAGTATTTGTACAGAATCAGGGTATACCCTATTCTTAGCAAGTAGTTTTAGTGAAGATGCTCACAATAGGCATTAGAGTCATATACTTCCAGAGAGCAATTTATCCCATTTTAAGACAGCTGTCTAAAATAAGTAGGAGGAAATGGTCTCTGGAGGTGCTTATTCCTTTCCTTGGATTTGAAATTCTAGAGAGCTAGCTTAGTCTAAATAACTAATTTTTAGACAGATAAAAATCAGGTCAGATGACATCTGTCCTGGTTCTCTCTCCTAATGACGTTCTAGATCTACTCATCCCAGCCAAGGAACTAAAAAGCCTGCCAGCCAGCAGCTCCCAGCCTAAGGTCAAGACACCCTTCCAGTTGCTTATGCAAACTCACAGGAAATTCAAAGGGATAAACAGTGTTCCTATGAAAAGCAGTAAAAGTTCTCAGTGAAAAATGCAAAGTACAATTATTGGTCCCAGTCCAAATGTTATATGTCGTGATGAGTTACCTACCAAAAACACAGAAGGCACTTCTGGCCTCACTGTAAATGCCACACATTATTTGGAAAACACTAATGACTAAATAGCTCTTTCCCAGTTGTAAATAATCCCATTTAATTAATGAAAAGCTGGAAATAAGGACTATATCTCCACAGAACTGAGCACTGCAGCAATCTTGGGTTGCACATCTCATAGGATGTAGCACAGCAACCTGGATAAGAATGTCATGACACAGAGGAGGTTCACTGTCATTTCCCCCACCAGTTTAGAGCTGGACCACAATCCAAGCAATGTCTAAAACCACTTTTTTTTCTCAGCAGTGTCTCCTGAGATCTGCTTCTCTGGCAGGGCACAGCTCTGGTAGTTGAGCAGCCATGCAGCTTCCAGTCAAATGGAGGCTAACGGGGAGAATTTCCTGTGAGGGCAACACAGAATTTTCTTCTCAGGGTTGTGCCCTGATCTGGCTACACACTCCAAGAGAATTCTTCAGAAAATTTCAACTTTTAAACAGACCGGCAAAACTGAGTGTAGAAACCTCACAAGACAGGCTCTTTCACAATATTTTTGTCTCCTTTCGCCTGCTCACAGGGGTCACAGTACCTGCATAAATTAAAAAAAAAAAACAACCTTCTCAAGATATTTTGGGAACCTACTCTCTCAAAAGAAAGAGAAGAAGGATGCAAAATAAAGAAATATATAATAATTTAACTGATCCTCCTTTAATCAAAAATGTATTTATTTTGGCAGTGGTTATACCAGACCAAGGTAAATCATGGGGAACTATAAAGTCTCATTATATTGGCCAGTGAAGAGACAAACAAGTAAGACCTTGATCTACTCAAACCAGGTAGGGAAGCATCTATCTGCATTTAACAAAGAAAGTAGGGTGATGGTTACCTCTGTATATGCAGAAACACAGACAGGTACAAAACTTTCTGCTTGTTTTGAGTCTGAATTCAGGTGAAGTTTGACTTTCCAGTAAGATTTTCTTTCCTCTCACCTCAACAGAGTACATGTCAGCTACAAAATAAATAAAAATTCAGATCTGTCTCCCATCCTCAGCTTTGCCTTTGACTCTACACATCCCTGTTAACTCATGTTCATCTCAATTCTTTCCCCTGTAACACGATAAATAGTCATTTGTAGCAAACATTCAGATCCATACCTTGGAGATAATACTGTCTATGTGCAAAACATTATTGCTGTCTGTTTTCATAACGATTTATTTAAACCAGCAACACTGTCATAACAGTTTCTCCCTTAAGAAAGCAGTTTAGCACATTGATTTGCACTTGTATGGATTTGGGGGCTCTGCTTTTGTTTCAGCAAAACATTCATGTCTTCTAGTCTTGTGGCAAACCTTATGAAGACATAAAATCCTTTATTCTTCGTAAAATCTGCTACGAGTCTGGAAGACATTCTGTTATACAAACTTCTGGTTTTAAATGTTAGAAAACACAAACATTCCAATTGTCAAAACAGCTTTTCAGAACAAATTATCTACATAAAAAAAAAAAAAAAAAAGGTTGAAAACCTAAATATATACTTTTGGGCAGTACCTCCTCTTTAAAGTACAAAGGGATTTGTTGTGAGATCAGGTCGTCAGCTTTCCACTAACGAGGCATATTGTCTCATGAACACACTTTCAGAAAAGTTAAAGCAACAAATGTACTGTAGGTTGACTGCCAGTTCAAAGCTTCAAAGTCTCTCTGGGGACTTTTACTCTAGAAGAATGACATTAACTATGATTCATCAATCAGTGGTTTATGTAACCTGATCTCATTTCACTTTCACTATCCGTCAAGTCCCCAAGGTTTTTGATGTGTGATAATACCCTTTGTGTGCAGAGGTATCATCAGGTTGGATACCAGTTACTAGAAACTGCCTGAAGCTGATACACCTGGCCTTTCTAGGCACACTTTACATAGTGGCCTTGCCTAAAAAAGCTCAATCCTAAAAGGTGAAGCATCTGATGGAATCTCAAGGATCTTTTGGGAATCAGGCACATACCTACGCATGTACCTGTGAGTGAGAAGCTTCCTACAAACATCTCATTTCTAAAAAATAGGAAGTTTTAACAGAATCCTCCAAAACTGATGCTGTTTCTCAGAAAGGTTTAAGTTGAATGAAATATGCATTCTCTTTTGACAATGAAAATTAAAGTACTGACTTTAAATAACAGTGTACATTTAAGACTTTCTGATAAAAAATACCTTACCTCTACACTGATAATTTTTATGGTTCTTTCAGCAATTGCTTATTCAACTTCTACAAACTATTATGAGTATTATAAAAGGCAACAGGATGGTATATGACTTAAAGCAGTGGGCTGTAGTGACCCATAACACCATGAAGGTTATGGCAGCTTATAAAATAATTTTAGAGTGTGTTAACTCCTCATTTACATGGAATTATATGAAATGTTCTTCTGATATGAAATTATACACGACATTGTTAACATTCTCCATTTTTTAACACAACACCAGTAAGTATGAACACTGTGGCAATGTGGTAGCTCTCTAAAATTAAACCAGCCATTTGCAGCCCATGGGAATGCACCAGGAAGGGGTACAGGGCCTCTGTGAAAACTGACAAAATCAAGCCTACATCCACTAGAATCATAGTCAGCAGCCAGAGTGGAAATGTGCAGGAATCCTGTAAATCAAGGAAAAAAAAAAAAAAAAAAAAAAAAAGATCAAAAAGACCACCTATGCAAACAATAGTTTTTTTAACAGAAAATACTCTGAAATCAAAAGTAGAGTTTCAGGTATCCATTTTAAATAAACAGTACATATTCAACACCTAAGGATTTTAAAGACACTTGTCCTGAAGTATGGGCTTTGCTGCTCTGCACAAGGTTCTTTTCTAAACCAAATGCTTTGATAAGATGACTGTCAGCTTTGTCCCATTAAAACTTTACCATTCATTGGCACAATATGTGTTAATATGAAATCATTTCAGTATGTTAGTGACTAACACGTTCCAGAGCCTCTTTTTTTCCCCCCACCTTGCAATAATACAGTGCTTTCAATTTTCCACTGGGTATTTCATTCAATAACAGTTTATTGCAAAAAACACCATGTTTTGAACCAGCCACCTCACTTGTAACTCCTAAAATGTTTCTGAGAGCTCACATTTAAATGCTGACTTTTCCACACCATTCTTGATTTCTGTTATCAAGGATAAGATCAGCTAGAGTGGATTTGTTGCTAAATGGATGGAAACATCAATATCTGGTGTAAAAAACACTGCCATAACAGACCAAAAATCCACTATATTTTTTCAGATGCATATGCTGAACTTCTAATGAATTTTTAATGACTTCTTACAGTAGAGAGACTATTTCATGTACTGATTCATGTTCCTTGTGCTTAATCAAAGTCTTTTCTCAACTCCAAGTAGGATGAAAAGGTCAGGTCTTCCACTCACACATACAACAATTCAAGCATACTGTAAATTCAGCCCTACTGCACTTCTTTTCGAAGAAGAGCTATCTTATTTTGCAGCTACATGTGATGACATGCAATAAATAAGTTACTTTATATTTCATGGTATTGTCAAGGTAGATTCTCCTACGTAAGCGCGTAGACTGCATTTGCCCTTAGTGAAAAATAACTACCAACATGACTGATTCTCAGTTCAGCACAACTCTCCTTTTTAAACAGCAGAGAAAATGCCACTATTAATAGCAGAACTGTCAAGACAGCATCATCTGAAAGACTCAGAGTGTTTCAAGACAAAGCCGGATTGTCATTCTCTTGCTGCACTTTGCAAAAGATGGGGGGGAGAGAGGAGGGGGAAGGAAAAAAGCCTGATTATTTAAAGAGATAATTTAAAAGGAAAGTTAGTTAAAATTTATGCTCTGGATCAGATAGGAAGGGCTGACATGATTCAGTATAGGATTCTTTTGAAAACCAGCTGTTTCTCTTACAGGAGAATGGTTCCATTTGTCCCGTGTTTACTAGGGATTCACCTCCAGTGAAATAAATCTGGGGAGCATGGAGGGTGGTTCCTGGTCTCACTGTACCTTCTACAGATGTCTGTGCTCTTTACAATATGCTGGGGTGGGGAAAAAGGGGTGGAGAATTCTCACAGTTACACTCAGTAAATCAGAAACAGCACTTCTACACATACCTAAACCCTTAATCATTTTTTCCCCTAACAGGAGCATTGAGGGAGAGTTCATTCTGCACATTCAGTAGCTTTGGGGTGACCTAACTGTGGCCTTGCAGTACCTGAAGGGAGCCTGAAAGGAAGATGGAGAGGGACTTTCTACACAGGCATGGAGTGACAGGACAAGGGGGAATGGCTTCAAACTGACAGAGAATGAGTTTTAATTAGTTACTGGGAAGAAACTCTTTACTGTGAGGTTGGTGAGGCACTGGCACAGGTTACCCAGAGAAGCTGTGGATGTCCCATCCTTGGAAGTGTTCAAGGCCAGGTTGGATGGATCTAGTGAAAGGTGTCCCTGCACATGGCAGCAGGGTAGGAGCTAGATGGTCTTTGAGATCCTCTCCCACTCAAACCATTCTATGATTCTACAATTCAATATAGTCACTCCAGCCTCTTCCATAAGGAGACATCTATGCAGTGAACAGGGATGCAAATTTACACTGCACTGGCTCCACAGGGAAGCACTCAAGGAAGTCCCCAAACCTTCCTTTTAGCGAGATCCTTTGTTCTTCTTTGAAGTGCACATATGAGCACTACACAAGTTAGAGGACTCTACTGCAGTAGTGGCATGTATAAACTACACCAATATCTTTGAAACCTGAATACCTTTTTATACATTAATTCCTATACAAAGTGACTTTTTAGAGAATTATCATAGCAGGAAGCAATGGATGGCTTAGGTTACCAGAAAGGAAGAACACTGCTACTACTTCATATGACATATTTACCATTAGCACTGCCTAGAGCCCTTGAAAGGGACATTGTTAACCAAAGGGGAGTTCTGCTTTTGCTTATACTTCTGGAAGCAGGTTGGAAGAGAGACAGGGGGAAAGAAAGTCTAGAAGTTAAACCTACTGTTGTATTCAAAGTTAAGTTGTTGGATGCAAGCCGGTGGAAGACATGCAATTAAAACTCTGTAAACTGTAAGTAGGAGTGGTATTAGGAATTCGGACTCATCAGTCACTGATCTGTCAATTCTGACTTTGCTGATCTAAACATAGAGTTTATTTCTCTTGCTTGGGAGATTCCCAGCTATAGGAACTGATTCAGCAGAGACTGCTGATCTCATTCTCAGAGCAATCATTAGCAATAGTTCTTTGAGGCTACATCATAGTTCTGTCAGTGGTGTGAGCTGACTAATATAATACATCATAAAAGTAGTTTTAAAATATTGTTAACTATCCAAATTACTTTTTTCCATTTCCTAGTCAATTCCATGGGTGGTCACCCTTCATTTCTGAATCACCTGTTTTTTCCACTGCAGAAGAAATTATTAACTTTCCTTCTCTTACCTCTCTGCTGCTTCTCACATATTTCTTCCACAGGCTTAACATCGATTTTGGGATCAACAAGGAGAGTTGTTTCTATTTTTGTCAGCACTGAAATGGCCCACACCGAATAGGAGTAACAAAGAAAGTTGTGCTAGCAAAAGCTTGTTTGGTGAAACACTGTTTGAACAAAGCAGTTACAATTACAACTCCATGGATCAGAAAGCACAAACATTGTAGTCTTCATCAACATAGCACCAAGCAAGAAATACCAGAGAGTATTATAGCCAAAATTTTCAGACTTTGGCATCCAAATGTAAAAATTTAGGGAACAATCAAGGTTCCTAATTATAAGTTTCTAGTGTAATTTTAGACTCTCTCTGATTTTCTACCTAGTTTGTAGTGCTAGCCAGGTTCAGGAATGTCAATACTGGATATTCTAGGACATATAAAATGTCCTAGAAAACTCTGTTTAGGGAGTTGATTTACTCCTCTAATTTCAGATTTGGCTATTCAAACACAAGGCACTTTGACTTTTTCAGAGGTGCTGACACTATCAATGAAACCTCTTTTTTATACTTTTATACTTTACTTTTGGTTTGCAGTTTAATTTAGAAGGAAGCAAAGGCTTATAAAGGCTAATAAAATTGCTATAAACATGAACAAATTTTGTCAGTGCACATGATACATTGTGCTGAACTCACGTAACAGCTACAGGCTGTGAGACACACACCATTCTGTTTCATTATTGGTAATATTTACACTGATGTATATTAATGCTGCTGTTATGCTTTCTGGTTTATTCAAAAAAAATCAAAATAAGTCCATTTAAGTTAATGCCTATAGCTTTTCCTTTTCTTTTTTGATACAACAGGCAAACTAAACCACGAGATAGTCACACACTTCTAGTTCCTGGTAACTGAGCAACAATGTAATTTACTGGAGACATCTGCCTTACACAGCTGTACAGCAGCTGGTAAAGTGCAAGCAACAGGTAAAATGGCTCTTTGTCACTCTCACAAATGGGAGAGATACATCCATTACCAAAAGTCTTAATGTGTGTTATTAATGTTATTAAGCAAATGTAAAACTCAGGAATTGAAAAGTAGCCATTAAAAGTGGGAACCAGCTGTCCAGCAGGTGTCAAGAATAGCCTAAGAAAAAGGTAAATATGAGAAAGAGGGAGACAACCTTAAATCTCAGGCACTGAGCACGTAAGGGAGTTAAAGCACCCCTGATGGAATTCATTTCACACACATTTAGACACCCACAGTGTAAACATCTATACCTGAGCGAGTCACCCGGGACTGTTTTTATAGGCAAAAAGAAGAAACAGGCACTAATCATCTAAGCTATTTTAGAGTTCTGCATTAGAAACAGGCACTAGAATGGTCTCTCTATTCATCTCACATTTAGTCAGATAAATCCCACTCCCCAGTATACAAGAGCAGCAGACACAGGTGGGTGTCTGCTGCTCGGTCATCATTTTGCAACTCCAGACATTCATGTGGGTAGTTTCCAGAAGAAAACAGGGCACTGGCATACCATATGTTCTGGATTCTTTTTTAAATTTCATCTCTGGTGTCCCCTAACCCTCATACAGGCACAGTACTTTAGACAAATCTTTCCATGCACACTTAAACCCCGATATAAAAATGACTATGTAACTACTCAGAGTAGAATTGGTCACGGGTTTCTTTAAGGAGAATACTGGATTTCTTTTTTTTCTTAAGCTGGTAACAATTATTTTACACAGTAATATAGTTGTTTTTCTAAGCTCAGGGTTACAGAACTTTGTCAGTGGTAAAAATAGTTTTCTAGCCACTCACTGAATGGTACTAACTGCACATTATTTAGTACCAACATCTTGAAATTTGAGTTATGAATTGTTCTGCTGCCAAAGAGATTCCACAATTTCATATTACGTTTGTGTTTATGTAGGAAAACACTACTTCTGCTTAAGACAACTTGCAACAGAAGGTGTAAGTTTGTTAATGGTACATCTGACTAATTGCTGGATAGACTTCTTGCTGACTCTGCCAAGATGCTGTGTGGCCCAGGAGGCTGGCAATGATCCTGGGACACCATGAGCCTAGTTTCATTTCTACAGTGCACTCAAGAATCAGCCTTTCTCTTCTTCTCTCAAAGCACTAGTGGTTCCCCCCAAGGCCACTTGCAGGACAGCTAGAATTAAAATTTGGGACCAATATTTCTTTGAAAAGCCTGTTTCACTTCTCTTGTGTCAGCCCGTAGCTTGATTCAAGCTTGACACAGCAACCACTCAGATGCCTTAAAAAATAAAAGATTCTGAATATTCAGTTCAATCTTTTAAAATCTTAAATGCATACTGATCTGTCCATTGCTTTTCAGGATTTCAAACAACATCTTTCACAAGAGCTGAGCACACATACCACTACTGAGTGTCGGTGGGACACAGATCTCTTTTCACCCCAGAAAAAGTGCACCAAGGCATTTTCGAGTTCAATATTCAAGCACTGAATATTGGCTGGTGTCAATCACCAGCCAGATCATCTGTCTAATTGTTTCTCAGCACGATTCTCTCTATGTAAAATGGGTTTAATCCTGCCTTCATTTCATAGGAGTGAAATTGCTACACTGAAAATAACACCAAAATATTATTTCATTGTAGTCAAATGCTACAGTGAGACTTTGGAGTGACAAACTTGTTTCAGATGTTGCACAGAACTTACTGTCATGGTGAAGATAAAACACTGTACTTACTTCGCTTACACTGGGACTTTCCATCCAGAGGAGGGATAGCAGGAACCTGGCAAAAAGAAATATAGGATCATATCATTAAAAACAGAGAGCAAAATATCCAGAAGTAACATCCCTTAAAAGAAAAAAAAAAAAAAACAGAACTCACAATACACACACACACAAAACCCCAAATAAACAACTACAACAACCAACAAAACATTTTGTCAATCTCTAGAGTCTTATTTGCAGACGAACTGTTGTAATCAAGTTAAGAGGCTACTATCCCAGCTAAATATTCCTTCTGTATTCAACTCAAGTAGCACTGATGCCTGAAGTGAGCCAACACTGGAACTTTAGCCATTTCAATGAAAATCTGGTGTTACAGACTAAACCAACAAAGAAGGGGAGTTTCAGTTAAGGCAATGGACTTGGCATTGAAGCAGTTCTTTGGGATAGAAGAGATGCATATGGTAACTTCTTATCCCAGAAAACTCTGCCTGAGCTTTTGTGCCAGCATCTTGACCACCACAGATAATTAAAAACCTGTTTTCCAAAGGCACTGGGGCACCTAACATAAACTAAGGAGAAGAGGAAAAAAAAGAAACCGAACCACCATTTCCCACTGAAATCCAGGGGAAATGGTTCTAATCTGTATCCTTGGAAATCTGCAATCAGGTAATTGATTAATACTGGATTTATTCTATTAAAAGCTGTGCATTTTTCTCTGTGCACACTAGAGAAACAAATTTGCACAGGTACTCTTTATTCTGACATTTCCTGGCTTTTTCATCCTAGTCTTACCTTCTTAAAATTATTAATTGACTCAATTTTCATGCATGCATGACATCTACCAGTCTTTGTAAAACGTGAGATTTTGCATGAATAGTGACAGAATTTCCATTCACATTTATACTTGACTGAAAAGTGTACATGATTTCTACCGTGTTACCCTGAATGATAACCCTGTCTGTCAATTAAAAAAAATTTTCACTCTTTTCTTACTCCTCACACAGCTTATATCCCTCCAGACACTTTTCCTGTTTGATCTATACACTTCTACAACAAACCTCCACAACTTTAACTTCTCCATCTTTCCTCAGATATCTGTTTTCTTCTATTTCAGTTACCAGTGATCTGGTGTTTCATTTGCTCTGGCTTTCTTTGTGACTTTTGTTACCTTATTTAGCCCTCAAAAACACCCACAGGGAATATTACCTCAGCATCTTATCAGAACCGTAAAGCTGAGGCTACATTTTGGATGTGCAATATGCTATTACAGCACCTTCACCAGGGCATCCTGCATATACCAGGTGAATATTTACTGATGTACTAATGAAATAATGACCCACCTGCCTCTGCTCCTCTCTGGGGCACTTTCTGTCTATGGGGATTGGAATTAACGACAGTCTCTCTGTTCTGCCTGATGTCAGAGCTGAGAAAGGTGTGAAGGATATATAAGAGCCGTACTACTTGTCAGCAAGGAAGAGGGAAAAGGATACTCCAGAGCTAGATGCAAGCGTGGAATTGTTGCATGCACCCTTCTTGCTAACACAGACGGGCTTCTCCAGTTAGATCCGTGACCACAAAAAGGTAAACAATTTCCCTTTTTTCTCTAGGTGCAGTGCAACAGATGTGCTTTCAGGAAAGCAAAATATCCCTCATTATTAACCAACAGCATTTTTCAGGAAAAGGCTAAGACAACTACAAGGGAAACTGCACCCAGGACCGGTATTTGAGACTGGGATATGTCAGGAAATGCAAACCGGAGATAAAGGGATAGGATTGAAACTACTAGATGGAAAATGAGCATTTACTGCTGAGAGCCATCTGTCCTAAACTGCATCGTGTCACTAAACTTAGGGGGATCATTTTTTCACTCTAGCCTGTGAAAAAGACTAGCTGCTGTTGATTTAGGACAGAATGGGAATCAGTAATAGGATGTGCTGAAAAGTATTTGGGTTTGCTTTCAGTTTTGAATCATTATTCTTTTCAGAAAGTTTGGAAGGAAAGATGTGCAACCTAAAGCTGTCTGTTTTCTTCATTGCACTTTCTGTCACTCTGAGCTGTTTGGAAGCTACACCTATTGAGAAGTGAGTAATAAATAATCACGTTTATTTCTTTTTAGGGAAAAAGGTTATTGCATGAACTGCTTTTGCTTTCATGTATCAAATAATATGAGCAAAAACAGAGCAATTCAATTTCACTGGGTATTTTGTTGTTGTTTAAAGATTACTGTCCGTGGCTGATGATCTGTCTGATGGTACTTCTAAGAGACAAGGATGGATATTGCCAGTAATGTCACAGAATACACTCTCAGGACTTAGTGAGGAAATGCCAGAACAAGCAGCAGCAAAGACAAGAAGGTATCGATTTTCCTTGTTTCTTCTAGTCATATCAGACAGGGTTAAATCATGAAGTAAACTTTGTGCCAGTGATATCCTATTACTTGAGACTCTTCGTCTCTGCTGTTTATTCTCAAAAAGAGATTAAAATATCCTTCTTCTAGTAAATAGAGCTTTTCTGTAAGCATAAAGATCAGCTTTTCTGTAGGTGTAAGATTAGAGCATTCAGGGGAGAAAGTGAAATCCAGAGACAAAAGTTGCAGATCATTTAATCCCTTTACAATTATAATGCTTTCAGAAATTACAAAGGTTACAAATACTACAATGCCTTGAGAAGAAAGGCATATTTGGAAAGTGCCTCCTTTTTTTAAAAATCTGTCCCATTTCCATGCCTGAAGGGGGAAAAAAAAAGAAAATATATCCTTCTTCATACTAATGCTCTGCTAGAATGGAATCGTTTTATAACATAACTGTCTCCTGGAAGTAATTTTTCATTACAGATTTAGATATCAATTTATTCATGGGAAGAAGGAAAAGAAACAATTGATATGATAGCATTTGTCTGAAATGCATTCATATTTATAAATTCATAAATCCAGTTTCAGGTAACTTTCTAATGAATAAAACAAAATTTCAATAAATATTTGCAATTCATACTTAAAGATAAGCAGCACTCAGCTATTCACAGAATCATCAAGGTTGGAACAGACCTTCAAGTTCCTCTAGTTTTGTCAGGCTTTTGATTGAATTTCTTTCAATGACCATTCTGTTATGGATGGTTTCAGTAAATACACATATCTACAGAGTTACCTGTGCCTTTCTCTTTGAATATCTATTTTAAAATATTATTATATGACAACTCTGTTATCTTCCAAAATATTTTTATAATGGTGATTAATTTCTCACATTTTTACAGCTATCACTTTAAAAAAATATATAAAAAAAAAAGAACAAAACAACAAAAATAACTGTAATACTCAAAGACAAGGCATCACCTTTCTGAGCCTGGGATGCCTTATCTGCTTTTTTGGAGCCTTGGACAGTATCTCACTGGGTGAACTGTCTCATCAAAGCACTTATTCATTTAAGGGCTACAGATCAGAGAGCTGACAGGTATAGTAGGTTCAGTCAGGCTACACATGAGAAAGAAAGCTAGCAGCTTTCTGTAAGGGTTGGAGTTTTACACTTGGAGTACCAGGACCTGATTTTGTACCTTTAATGAAAAAGCGAATTCTGCCTCCCCAAACAAATCAGGATCTCCGTGAGAACCAGTTGCCGTTTGAACCTCCTATGTTAAGGACTTGCTTAAACTCTTAAAAATCAATAGAAGCACCCATGAAAATCTAAGGGAAGCTATATAAAGCCCTATCCAACCATTTCATTTAAGTACAACTACATATTTAAAATATTAATTGCTTAGAAATTGCTGCCTATCTACCAATGAAGAACCAGTAACATACAGACATTTCTCTTGCAATTGCTATTCCATTTGGATTCTTAGATCAATATAAATAACTTTAAAAGGCTGTATAACATTTTAGATAACAGATGTAATATTCAATAGGAAAAGGAACTCACTGCTAACTGCTGAGTTTCAAACTGGGAAAGTGTCACTCTTCAAGGTGAATTTTTGCTGTAAATTGGTGTCTACCTCTACATCAGCATGAAGAAGTACAAGAAAATTAACAATAACTCAATAGGCAATCTCAGCAAGCATTTCTGTCTGAAGGAGCAACATAGTGGTCAAAGAAACAAATTTGAAAACTCAAGCTCTCTCAAGCTAGTAGTTTTACTGTGATTAAAAAAAAAATACTTCATGCTATGTGAGTTTTACATGGGGTTCTGTAAATGGTCTGTTGGTTCACCAACTTGTAGATGTGGATCCTTCCACAGACACTCTTTAAAGTGTCATCTAGCAAATCATTATCTCCTGCCACTACAGAGCTTTCAAATTGCTGGTGTTTTCAACAAAGATGTGGCAGCTTTTTGGTAATGATGAAATCTCTGTTTAGGCAGAGCTGAGTGGTAGAGAGACAGAGCTAAGGACCATCTTAAGTGAAGTTAAGATGGTCAGGTGGCAGAACTGGCAATGCCTGCCACCTCTCATAATGTGTGATGCAATTGGGAGAAAGAGTCTTTGGGCTCATTCCACTTGATTTGGACTGGAATATTACCATTCACTTCAGTGAGAGAGGGATATGACTCTGTGGTAATGAGAGACCTAAATAAATGTTAGTGACTGTCATTGTGTTAGTAATCCTCATGATATCAGCAAGAGCTCTAAATAGATTTAGAAGTTCAGCTTGAAGTTAAACATTTAGTCATTGCTTTCACTTAGTGTATAATCTATACTATCATTACAGGTTTTCCAGATGTCACAAACTGCTCTGCAGAATATCAATAAAAAATGACACATGACTGTTGAGGTCTCTGCATTTAAATAACCCCCACCATTAAAACTGATAATAGATACAGAGCAAGAATTTTTTTTTCAGGCACAAAGTAGGTGGTGGGAAGACTGTAATGTTCCTCTATTTGTGCACATCTTAAAAGAACTCCCACATTAGCGCAGCTCAAATGACTATTAGCAGTGGCACACTCTCTATTGCTCATCATTTGACTTAATCTTGGCTCTTTTTGTCTCACCTTGGGTAGTCACCACCTGGAGAAGCGGAAATGCAACACTGCTACGTGTGTGACACAGCGCTTGGCCGACTTTTTGGTTCGTTCCAGCAACAGCATCGGAGCAATTTATTCCCCTACGAATGTGGGGTCCAACACGTATGGAAAGAGGGACACTGAAGGGCTATTAAGCAGAGAATCCCCAAATGATGCATAGCTTTAGGGTGTTAAGGTGGCTACCGATACAGTTTTCATTAGGAGCTCAGATTTTAATGTATCAATAACCTCTTGGTCATTTATTACTTGTACAGTCTTAACAGTGCCTTGTTTTCTGTGTGTGTGTGTGTATGTGATTTATGTTCACCATTTCACTATGCATGCACAAGGACATGCATAGGCTATCCTTTCAACTCCAGAAACCTGCTTGTCAAATTCTGTTGTAAAAAAAATAAATATATCTCTCACGATAATAAATGGAAAAGTAATTGCAACAGGGGTTTTTTTATTATTATTATTATTAAAATGATGAAAAAGATAACCATGATGTGTATGTCTTTATAGTCACAGTTTGGTAAGAGAAAGAAATCATCTTAATTAAAGAACAGTGAATATCAGAATGCTAGCAAAAGTTATGTCCTAATGAAAGTAAAACAGAAGAAAAATCTTCTGGGTTTGAACCATCTGCAGCATCTTGTTCTGCACAAGTAAAGGAACAATTATATGAGACAAGATGGCTGCATTGTGCACCATAATCATATGGTTATGCAGTTCTCTGACTGGTCTCTTTCCACTCTAACATGCATCGAGCAAGTAGAAGTGGTCTTGCAGCACAGACATCTGTAACTACCAAGCCTGGGATTTTAAGAATTTACAGTTGTTACTCTGAGAGGTTATCAGTAAAATGAGAATAATGAGCTTTTAAATATGAGTATCAAAAACTCCTGTCCTTGGGTATTCCTTTCCTTGAACTAGAGCGACAAGGGGAAGAGACAAAACCCATGAGCAGTTTTAGCATCAAAATGTATCAGAGGAACGGGGTAAATTTGTCCACTGACATATTTATGTTGCTACCAAAATCCGAGAAAACTATTTTAGAGATTGGCAGACCTGAATGAAAATTTGATAGTGTTATTTTCTACTACCCCAGCCCAGTATCTGTGCAGGCTTAAAAAATGTGTTTGTTCCTTTAAATTGCTAAGCAAACTTCCACAGAGATCACACCCCGTATCACAGCAATGGTTGTTTTGTCTATCATTTTCTCACTGAAGGCCTCACTATCGTCTGAAAAACATTATTGTCCAATTATGAAAAACATTCAGCAGAAGCTTAGTTCTGGAGAAGCAAATTAAATCTTAACAATTGCCTTCAGTTGATTCTTCATAAAATATACCACAAAATTGATAAATTTTTGCTAAGTTTAATGTTAAATAGCATATTCTCTTCATTTCACAAATAGTACATGGGAATTAAAATTGCTGCACAGAATTTCTGCTGTAAAAGTTTACTGGTTATGGATTATTACTGATTACCCTCTTTATTGAGGAAAGTTTCAACCTTCATTAATGTTCTAATGGATATTTATTCTGATTTTTATTGAGAAAACCATTCATATGGTATTAAACTTGTCTAATATTTCTGCCAGCTCGAAATCCTTTCCATTCAAGTTACTTTTGAGTTATGCTCCACAACCATCGTGTGCTTAATTTGTTTTCCAGATAGAATATTTATTTTTCAAAAAATGAATGAGAGAGTGACAGGACAGCTCTGAAGTGTCACTGTGACATTGCACAGAGGAGTAACCAAGTGAAGCCTTCCCTGTAGGTGGATGCTGATTTCTAAGCTGACCCCGACCTGAAATACCTACAATGCTTCATGCACCAGTTTTTGCTCTTTCACCTCCCATTTGGCAAATCACAAGAAAGCACAGGCTGCCTATGCACAGGATCAGTGGAACTGGATACATTATTTTCTGCCTTATGCACTCCTGAACCTGGTGGATTTGACACTAACATGTGTTTAATATTGGTGGTACTATTTGGCAAATACTGAAAATTATTACTCATCTAAATCAGCGAAACCACAGAGAGGGATAAGAAAGATATCAATAGCTCAGAGGGTGACCACCTCACTTATCTCCAGCTGCTCTTTGTCTCACCAGTTGTCAGTGCTCTCCTGAAATTTGGTGGAGAAAGACAGCTACTCCAAATTCATCCCAGCTTAGACATCTATTTCGGGATGGGATGAATCAGTCTTGAACTGCCTCCATTTCTTCCTTGACGATAGAGGGTGTCTAGACAATTAGCTGAAAATGAGCACTTAACTTTAAGATAACTGAAGTTAGGTGACAGGAATCTCATCTGCAATTGGTATGAACTGTTCAAACTTTAAAAAAAAGAAAAAATCTGGTAAAAAAACACAACACCAATACATCAGACTCCAAATCAACTCATATTCTGAACTACCTTAGTTAATTCATCAGGTAGAACATCTTGAGAAACTGCCTACACTGAGACTTGTTTCCCCATATGTATCCCTGAGAACACAACTCTGCTACCCTGCCCCCTTCTGTGCAGTTAGGCCCCTTAGAGAAGATTTAATCATGGTAAGCTTGGATGCAAGCACAATCCTGGGAGAATTGGCCAGGAAAAGAATGGATTTAAAAAGAAAAATTAAAATAATGATAATAATTTAAAAAAAAACAAACACACTTCCCCCCAAAAAAAAACCCCACATTACAAATAAGCATTTACACATCACTTCATCAGAAGCCCAAACAACATAACTTCAGACATTTCAGAACATGAAGACTGCTAGGTGAAGCCTAACTAACACAAATTAAGTGCCTCTATACATTTTTTTAAATCTCAATATGTATTTTTCTGCCTGTTCAGGGACATAATTATTTTTTGAGAATCAAGTCTTACACTGATTGTGTTCCTTTTCAATTCTTCTGGATGCCCTATGTCTTTCAGAGAACATGCGAGAAAAGAAAAAATACAAAAGAGGAAAATCAGAAATATATAGAACATGATAAACATGGCTATATCCCCATTAAAAAAATAAAAATTCTAGATGTCTGTTTTTTAGTGTGTTTTATTAAGTTGTGTTTAAAAAGGGAAGAATAGGGACATAATATTGAATCTCACTGAATGAGAAGGGGAAGAATAAAAATCATCAAACAAGCAAAAGGAACGTTAAAAAAAAAAAGGTGATAGGAACATGAAGAATGTTTTAAATGGAGTAGTGGGCCCTAGGGTCTCATATTTCTAAGGAACTATGACAGCTTCATAAAAGACAGAATTTATATTTTTTCATGATTAATAGAGTTGAGGTAAGAAATTGATTTCACCTGTAAATGTTTGTGCTAAAACTAAGAAAGCACACAATATACATGGAATATAAAATGTATTCTTATTGAATAGTAAATTTGGAAGGAATAGTTTCCATTTCTATTAAGACAATATACCTAGTTTTTAGACAAGTAAGTTTCTCAGTGAGAGCTTTAAAAACTGGGTTGGCAAAGCTTCCATTTACTTTCAGTGGGATAAGTTATTACAAAGTCTGGATTCTACTGAATGGCTTTCTAAAACTATTTGGAAGTTAATACATTGATACTATGAATAAAATCCTTTTCCTGCAATGAACTATTGCACATCTTCAGTACCTGCCATCTTTGCTTTCTAGAATTATGCTGGGTTTGACTCAGTTAGCTCACTTACAAATACAGTTTGACAGGTATGGTAGACTTTCTGTTCAGAGTTACAAGGTTAAGTAATTTTGTTGTCTAGGCTCATTATTATATAGAAAAGGGACTGCTCTACATTGCTTTTGCAATGCAACTAGCAAAAAGCTGTGGTTAGGTGTGTATCCTCCTTGCTGGATACAGAACAATGGTTGAAGTGACATGAAATAGAATCTTTCTGTGGGATGTGACAACTTCTATTCCAATCACGTTACTGTTATCTCTATTTTTCTACACTCAGAAAAAAATCCCACACTGAAAACCCAAATATTTTGAGACTCAAAATAACCAGGCCCAAACTCAGACCTGAAATCCACCACTTAAACTAAGCTTTAGTTTAGGAACAAAGCCCTCAAAATCTGGATTTTCTACAGTTTTCCTGAAAACTTTAGACAAATTGTTTTCCAGCTTCAATTGCTATGAAAACAATTTATCCCTAATTAGATTCAGTTCAGAATTGTTTCTCTAACTAAAACCTACCTTGAAAGCAAAATGTTAAAAAACATCTTGAACTAGGAATCATATATGCCATCAAAAGCTGAAAGTCATGACATCAGCTCACTAAAGAATGAGACAACGGTGATAATAGTTAAAAAAGCTGTTCACTGTGCAAGAAATTGTCTCCTTGAATGCTAAAACACCTGAACAAAAAGAACAAATTCAAATGCACTTTATTCCTAACAATAGGGCTGAGTAACAATCATCCCATAAAGTCACTATTTTCCAGAAACGCATTTAGAAACAAAAAATATGTTTAATTATTCAAATTCATAATCTTAGACCTGCCCCTACTATAACAACTTTTTTTCCACCTTAAAAGGCTCTTTCTGATCCTGCATTAGAGACAGTGAAACTGTTTCTTATATGCTCTTTTACAGTATCCTTAATATAAATTATCACAGCACAGGTAGCCTGAGATCTGCTGCAGAACAGCTGGTGACACCAAGGGTGATAGAAACTGAACTGAATTTCTTTAATCCCAAGTTTTGATTAGTGCATCATCTATGTGGTGGGGCTTTGTTATTTTGCTTTTTAAAAGGATTAATATACTGAGATGTATTAAAATAATTGGAGTTGTGTTAAATAGATCACTACATATGTGAATTTAAATAGTTGGAATAATTTGAAATTAAATCCTACTCAATATGTTTAAAATAGGATTAAAACCAGAACCTGTTTATTATTATTTACACTCTCAACAGAGGCAGATCACTTTTTTCAGGCAGAATCATTCCTTATTCATTAAGCAGTCCCTTTGGAAGGAGCTAAAGTGGGGCTTACCTGCATTAAGGGAATTGTGCAAAAATTTAAGCAGCCTGTGATTCATTGTCAGTGATGATTCCTGGCTCTTAGCCTTGTGTAACCTCACTCAGTTGTCCTCAGCCCATCAATCCAGCCTGTTCAGATCCCTCTTCAGAGCCTTCTTTCCCTCCAGCACATCAACACTACTGCCCTGCTTGGTGTTGTCTGCAAATGTACTGCAAGTGCAATCGATCCACTCATCCAGATCACTGATGAAGACATTAAACAATACTGGGGATTTCCATATTTCCAGACCCAGAGCAAGTTAGTAGGACCAGCACTTTCTGATCCTGTTCTGGAAACAATGCCTTGAAAGATGCTGCTGGAGTAAGTGGCCATCTCCTGTACTTCTTGGGAGCTGCTGACCCCTCAACCAATCTCAAAAACCAGGCTGATCCCCCTGAATTTGGTGTTTCAAATATCTGCATGCAGCACTTCCCTCAGTCTGTGTTAAATGGACATACTACAAATCTCCAGGAGGAGGCAGGAATGCTGCTCACAACTGCAAGATGTTGGGGAAGCCACAGTGCAAGTCATCCTTACTTTTCCAGCTTCTCCTTTGATTTTCTGAGGTTAATCCTGCATCTCCTTCCTTCTTGAGGGAGACTCACTGAGCGAGGATTTTCTAAAAACATTATTCTTGAGTCCATAGTTACTTGCTGCAACTAACTTTTTTTTTTTTAAAAAAAGGAGACCTTTCCCCAAATTGAAGAGCAGATATTGTCACTAATTTTTCCTACCATTTTTTCCCTAGTGTTAGACTTTCCCAGGGCCTGTGGGATGCACTCCACCTGCTAACATGCAGCTTACACAATAGGAACAAAGCTAGACCAGATGTCAGCGTGTTTGGAAAAGACCTAATCAAAGTGTTGTTAGATGAACCCAGAGAATGTAAACAGTAAAGAAACCTTAGTGCTACAATTTATGTCTGGAAGAAAAAAAAGGTTGTTTTTCTCTTTGCTCATCTGGTGTTTTCCCAGCTCAAATCCAGGCAAACGAAGGACAGCCTTGATGGCATCAGTATCAGTTCTGTAAACACAAAGACACTGACTGAGCCTAATGTAGCACGGAACTACTAAAACATGATATCTGGAATTGAAAAATTGCAGGAGAAATCTGTTTCATCCTAATATTCTCCCTCTTCATTCCACACCTTAGCAAACGTAACTTCTGTGAATCACCACTCACAGCTGTGAATGAAAGTAATTCAAACCCCAATTCCTTCCACACTTTCTACATTAAACTGGCACTGGAGAAGGACGAATGACTCTGCAGAATGATTTCCATCAGCTTCACTCTTAAGTGTCAAAGAATCATAGAATATCCTGAGTTGGAGGGACTCATAAGGATCATCGAGTCCGACTCCTGGCCCTGCACAGGACCATCCCCAAGAGTCACACCATGTACCCAAGAGAGTTGTTCAAATGCTTCTCAAACTCTCTCAGGCTTGGTGCTGTGACCAATTCCCTGAGGAACCTGTTTCAGTGCTCAATCACCTTCTGGGGGAAAAACCTTTTCCTAATATCCAACCTAAACCTCTCCTTACACAGCTTCACACATATAACTTTAAACTGGATCAGCCTGAGTGTCTGAAAGGAAGCTATGCTCTGGAGGATAGCTAAGACAGTGTTTTGTCCAGAACAGTATGCTGTAAAACTAATTCCATAAAATCAAAAAAAGAAATCACTCTGTCCCTCGTAGGGTCTACATGAATTCAGGCCTCATTCTATATTTTTCCTGTCCCTTATGGGATGCTGAACTAAGTGCAGGACCCCAGCTGTTGTCTTCTTGCAATTCCTTAATTTCACCACCATTTTGCCCCCTAGAATCCTCAGCAAAGATATGCCCTATAAGATAGATCATCATAACTAGGGTTTGTGTTACAGAACTTCACAACTGCTTGTCCAGCAAGATCACTCCCACCAGGAGGGATGTATCCCCTCTCACTCAAGGGCACAACAAGAGAAGCTGGACTGCAAATGCCTTCCTCCTAACAACTGGAGGTTACAGGCTGAGACTCTAAGGAAGTGCTGCTCAGACTGGCAGTCCTATAGCAGGCAAACCACCTCCTTTTTTAGGCACTGTTACTCTCCAGCCTGGCTTTTGCTCCTTTTTTTATTTTTTTCCTTCTTGTTTTGGGAAAGTTTGAAGGGGGGAAAAATATCAGTGAATAAATACCCATTGCTTTGAAAACAGTACAACATAGTCAGGACAAGGAGCCAAGGGAAAAGATAATGGAATGTTTTCCAAACCTGTAGACAGATACAGCTTCAAACAAACAACAGACCCTCAGTCACAAGGAGAGTCTGACTTGGATGTACAACTCAGGCAGCTATGTAGAAATGAAAACTTTGCAACAAAATGGTGAATACATTTTTGTGGCTATTTTTTCCCCAAAAATGTCACAGCTACTTTCAGAGACCTATATCGAAGTGTTCAACCTTAACAAATCTGTACTCTCCTTCAAACACATTCCACCACATATTCGGTAGTTATTTCACAATACATTTAAAAATACAGAAGGCATCTATGATTGCTGATGTGATTTTTCAGAAAAGTAACATTTATATTAAGACCACTATCAAGTCATGCAGGACAAATCACAGAATTATAGAATATCCTGAGTTGGAAGGGATCCACAAGGATCATCAAAGCCCAACTCCTGGCCCTGCAAAGTGCAGCCCCCAGAATCACACCATGTGCCTGAGACCCTTGTCCAAACTCTTCTTTCTACAAAAACTGGCTAGAACAAATAACATTAGTAAACTAGGAAATAAATTCTGAGTCAAATTCAAAACCCCAATGGCATTTCATATCACTTACATCACTATTAAGAGCAAAATTGACACTTTGTGGGGGTTCTGCAGTGAGGCAGCAGCAAACAGAATTGGCATTCAGACCATTCCATTCACACTCTGTCTATGTGTGTGTGCATGCACAGGTGTAAACACAGCACAGGACAAAATTCTGCAGCTTTAGGTAAATAGGAACTTCCTCTTTGGTTTTCATTTGTGGGATAACACACTGAAGTTCCCAGTTTCTGGTGAGCTTAAACTGATTAATCCAACTTTTTATTGTTTGCAATACTATTGCCAGAACTAATATCAGTATTAATTTTTATCTTTCTGACAAATTCTTTTTGTCATAATTCTTTTTGATGGGTGCCAAAAAGATGAGAATATCAAAAGAGTTTTAAATCAGGACACATGAATGAGCTAAGAAGCATAATTTATTAATATCGTGATCATTGGCCTTGCAGGTAAAGTAGGAAAAAATGCATGATGCAACTCATGAGGCACCTAATCAGCAGCCTGGAAAAAAATCTGAGAGACATAAGTGAAAAGAAATAAAAGCTAAGGAAAAGGGAATTCTATAGGTGGTAGAGCTAATTTTTGCATCTTTTGAGAACAAAATGCGCCCCAAGGATTCACACCAGCACAAAAACTGACACTCTTGTCTGACTCCCAGGACTCAAAGAAGATCACAAGCTTGGAAAGGTCTTCTACACAGGAGCTAGTTTCATTCTAGAGGTGAAAATCTCAGTTTCTTCATTTAATCATCATATTAATTAACAAGTTTGAGTAAAGACTGCAGGATTTAGCTTACTGTCACTACATGTCTACAGAAAGAATCAAGATTGTGCATGTTTTAAGAAATTCTTTTCTTTACCCTCTATTCAGAGTCACAAGCAAGAGACTTGAGTGACATCAGTCAATGGTCATAAATTTCACTGCTCACGTATTACACTACATTTATTTCTATATCCTGCAAGGGACTGGAGATTGGGTAGGTGACTAATGCTAAGGTTACAAATTGCCTAGAGAAGAAAACTAAACATAACTGTGAACTTCCTCCTCATCCAAACACATCCATCACATTCTAATAATATGAGTGCAGTTATAATCAAAACTGATCTGAACATTTTTTTTAATCCAGACATCTGCATCCAATGCGTATTCACTGACAAAACCAAGATTTTTGAGTTTGTTGGGTTGTACTACTGCATAATTAAATAACTAGAGAACTAGCACAAATCACTGTGACATTGGCTTTTATTGTGTTTTCCATATCCTACAGAATTTTTTTTTCCAACTCAAAGTTTGCATAATGTCTTATAACTGGAATCAAAATATTCATCAAACAAGTTGCCACAGACTCTGAACTTGCTATTTTACATGTTGGGTGCCACCCTATGCCTCACAATCTCTCTTTGAAATATCTGTTTGAAAAAAAAAAATCTGTTGATAAAGCCATTTCCTTTGGGTAACACATTTTGCTAACACAAGCAACTTGGATTGTCAGAGCAATGTGGAATTCTCCTCTGCAAAACAGCAAGCTTGATACCCAAATCCATGTGAGCCTTCAGAGATGCCATTTGCCAGACCAGCTTTTCAAAGTAAAACTGATTAACAAAGTCACACATCAGGTGATGTTTAGATATAAAGCAAGTCCCAATGAAGTCCAAGTGCACAAGCAGAAGATAAAGCATGAATATTTTTCCTAAGGATATATCACTCAATACCACCCACTACCATTCTCTGTTTAACCTCTTATTGCAACTAGTAGTATTAGTCACTTATACATACACTCTTTTAACCTGTGTCCTTTTCCCCCATTTTCTATGCAATGCTCTTACTTTTCAATCCATTAAAGGTTATTTATTGTTGCAGCCACAGAACGCTCCTCCTGCACTTATATTTCCCCAACAGCAATAAGACAGTCTTCTCCTTCCCAGCTGCACGCAGCTCTTCCCCTAAACATTGCTTTTCAGGAGATTTGATCTCCACATCCTGAGTTTGCAGCAACCTGGTTTCCCCTGCTCAGTTGCTTTTAACCAGTGCTGTCACTCCTCTCTCTTCATAGAAAAGACAGCAAATGAAATCCAACCTGGTCTCGGGGCCACATCTTCAGCTACAAGATTCCTCCTTCAAGTCTACTACAAGGACCCCTTCCCCATGCCCTGAGCCCCTCTCACCTCCTGTCTCTTATGAATGTCATTGCTCAGCCTGCCTAGATCTCCATGGCACCACATCCATCCAATCCTTTGGTTCCCCAGTACTGGTATGGCCTCTGGCCTCTCCCTCCAGTCTCTTGGCTCTGCTCCAGAGACTCATGTCAGCTATTCTGCTATATGTTACTTGAAATACATAAATCGGCAGAAATATGTTACTTGGAATACATAAATCAGGATTCTAGAATAGGATTCTGCTGCTACAGTCCAAAGAATCAAGAGAAAACAGAAACGGTCAGACTGGCTGAGCACTTGAATACAATTACACAGCTGAAACCATACAAAAATACAACTGTTATACCCCAAAGGAAACTAAAAATACCAGTTTTCTAGTGAAGCACAGAACAGCATCAGCTTCCACAAGTGACGCTTTGTCATAACTGGACTGGTAATGATTACTCTGACCCCACGGTATGACAAGAACATGAAAGTCACTTCTGATGGCAAGGCAGAAGGATCTCAGTGCCCTCATCACATCCCCATTACCAAAACCAACCCCTTCCTCCCTTCTACCTCCACATCACCAGCACACAGCCAGTTCCTCACTGCCAAGCCATGGGGTATTGATTGCCACCCACACTCACCCTTGCTCCGGGCTGCACCTGACAGAGGGGCTGGAGCTGAGCAAATAAGAGCTGCAGCCCCACACTGCCCAGAGAGTTCTCCACTCCTCCCACACCCGAGTCCACTCTCTCCAGCAGAGCAGCAACATCCAAGTCCAGTGTTCCAACCGCTCCTCTCTCTCTCAAAGAAAACTTAGGAATAAAAGCAGCTGTGAGTCAGGAAGACAGCCAAGTTTGTTTGCCCTTGAAAGGAAGTGGTCACACAGAGTGAAAGACAAAATGAGCAGAGAACTCCTAAGGAAATATATTCACCCTAGTATCTTCTCCAGGTACAAGCCAAAAACTCCACAAGTTGGGCAGCAAGACACCACCTTCACAGTCCTCAGGTAAATTTCTTTTGTGCTTTATACAGAAATAAAGGAAACCCTAAACACAAGGGCATACACATTGCCAAGGAGGAAACACCTTACTGCTGGGTTGAGGTTCCCTCTCACTAACACAGTGTGTAAAAGGGTCAAATGGTTTCTTTACTTAGTGCCAGAAATGTCCTCAGAATATAGTGGCAACTTCTATAAGCAACAGGTTTATAACGATTAAAGGCTTAAAATGCTTAAAATAAGTATGTTTCAGAGACAGAAACTTAAATCACACATATATGCATACATTTTCAATAACGCCCACAGGTGACTCCTGCAAGTCAGCAGAAGGGCATTTCCACAGAATTAAACCTTTGGAAAATGGAAAATACTGGGACTAAACACTTGGAGAGCAGGAAAAATGTTTTCTTAGAATCATAGAATCGATTGGGTTGGAAAAGACCTCCGAGATCATCGAGTCCAACCCTTGGTCCAAATCCAGTCCATTTACTAGATCATGGCACTCAGTGCCACGTCCAATCTGCGTGTAAAAATCTCCAGGGATGGTGAATCCACCACCTCTCTGGGCAGCCCATTCCAATGCCTGATTACTCTCTCTGTAAAGAATTTTCTCCTGATATCCAACTTAAATTTCCCCTGGCAGAGCTTAAGCCTGTGCCCCCTTGTCCTATTGCTGAGTGCCTGAGAGAAGAGACCAACTCCCACCTGGCTAGAACTTCCCTTCAGGTAGTTATAGACGGTGATGAGGTCACCTCTGAGCCTCCTCTTCTCCAGGCTAAACAACCCCAGCTCCCTCAGCCTCTCCCCGTAGGACTTATGCTCCAGTCCCTTCACCAGCCTTGTTGCTCTTCTCTGGACCCGCTCCAGCACCTCAATATCCTTTCTGAACTGAGGGGCCCAGAACTGAACACAATACTCAAGGTGTGGCCTCACCAACGCAGAGTACAGGGGAAGGATCACTTCCCTGCTCCTGCTGGCCACACTATTTTTGATACAGGACAGCCCTGAGGTCAGCCCCAAAGTGTGAAAAACAGAGCTAGAAAAGCCTGGTTACCCACCACTTCCCTTGAAAATTTCGGTTGATGGCATTATAGCAGGCTATAAAGGGAGTGAAAGACAGGGACACCTTCACACTCTGGCCAGAAAAAAACTTCTAGGTAGGTGATAAAGCAGAGAGTAAAACATGCTTTAATTCTCAGCATGAATGTGGTTCATTTGCCAGGGTATAAAGCTCCCCACACTCCTTTGCTTCCTTCTTTCTGACAGTAGAGCAGTTTGGAAGATAATCTCCCAAGCCCTCCATTTTTGTTTAATGAGTCTGAATCATCAAGTTAGGTTTTATTACAAAACTAAGAAACTAGTTAGTAACAGATTTGCTACAGATTAACAAACTGACTCCCTAGATGAAATATCAGCAGTGAGAATCAACATAACTGATTAAAAAAGGCCAAAGTATATTAAACAGAGGGCAAACAATAACTCAATAGATGTTCATATCTGATGGCTACAGGTTTCAGAGGAACTTGAACCAGCACAGGAAGTGGAAAGGCCGAGTTGGGGAAGAGGATGTAGGAAATAATATTGCTCCTGCTGTAAAGTGCCTTTAGCCATCGAGTAATCTAATCACTTCAGTGACACTCCTTTTTTTTTTGTAAAATACATTTAAAAAGTAGCAAAACACTACCAAAACAGAAACAAAAGCCTCAGTGAATGGAATTGAACAGTAGGAAAGGCTGAAGAGAAGTGAAAAAGCACTAGGCAATGAGATGTTAGTTGAAATCACATACAGCTCTTAATAAAAAGAAAACAATCATATGAAAAATAGGTGAGCTAGACAGAGGAGAAATTAAGGTGGGGGGAGGGAGAAAAAGGAAAATAAGTTGAAATTATATAATTTTTCAACACACAGTCCGGAGAACAGAAAGATACCTCAGAGGCTGTTTATATCTTAAATACCCACAGGAAAGACAAGAAAAGTTAAACTGGAAGAGACTTTCAAAGGATATAGAAAGTGCTAATCAGATAGCTCTCAAGCAATTAATTAAGAGGAAAAAAAATCCACTCACACTAAGCTCTGGAAACCCAAAAAAAAAAATGGAACAAGTAGCACTCCATCCAGACAGGGTTCTGAAATATTTTTTACCATGCCCCAGTATACATATTTCTCTGCAAATATAAATAGTAATGATGAGAACTAAAGAGCTCTATGTTAACAGGAATATAGTTCTGAATATGACATCTCTCGTATTGGCAAAAGTAACAGAAGAAACCAGCCAACAGCCTAAGAAAAGGCAAATTCTCCTCCACTAAAGTGCCCAAGGCAATTGGAAGGGAGTGAAGCTGTTCCTTACATCTAAAATCCCACATGTTGAGATATATATTTGTGCTCAAGGAGATTTACATTACAAGAATGCCAGCAGAGTTTTATCTTATGACTCAGGCCATTTAAGTGAAAATTTAGTCAATTATTCTTGATAGAAATAGCTTCATCCTTTTATTGTTGTTGTTTTAGGGACTGATTTGGTTCACTATAGAAATTTAATGAGTAACACTAACTTCCAGAAGAAATACAAAATTGAAACTGTGCAGTCATTTTCCCAGTAGAAAAAGGAAAAATGGAATTTAACAGATTCCATTTTCATAATGGAATCTGTTAAATTCATTGTCATGGGAGATCAAGTCTCTTTTTCAAATTGGGGCATTTACAAAGTGATAAAATCTTCAGGGTTTCCTCCCAACACCTAGTGCTTCTGCTCAGATAAAAAAATAGCATCTATTGCACTCTAAGGTCTTTTGCAGAACTTCAGTCAGGTCAGCAAGTCCTTTACGGAAAAATTCTGCCCATTTTATTCCTGTTTGTGTATCTGTAATTAATGCCATGAATTTTCATTAAAAGGCTGTGGTTACCACTTACTTGAGAATGAGGTGACTTACAATCTTAACAGTAAAATTCAAGAATATAGGTGAGTAAGCTGCTGTCATTACATCTCTGCAGCATGGAAATGCCACTTCCACAATAATGCTGATGGAAGCAACGGTCATTTTCATTGCTAGTAAAAGTAAGTTGTATATGTTAATAGCTACTGATATTAAGACTTTGTAATACCATTCTCTTTTTACTTCACTCTGAACAATTGGTATTTATTAGTATTATTACTACTAGCTCTTTCAAAAAGCAAAGGTCTCTTTGAAATTACAACTAATTGCACTAGATGCCTAATTTAGGAATTAATTTTGGAGATAGTTTATTAATTGGCCACAGTTTAAATTTTCTCAAAGCTGATTATTTCAATGCTTAATGTATCTTAGGTTTTCCAGTTGCACATGAATTTCACACATTCATAGTGCAAGCTGAACTTCTGTTATATTCTGTCTAAATGGAAAATGTTCTAGATCCTGCCATAAAACACAATAATGGACCATGGTCACTGTGACCGATAATTTTAAATGAAATTTCCCCTATCACAAAATATGGACACTGAGACTTTATGTTTAATTATTTGGCAGCAATATTTACTACCCCTGACAGCTTTTTGAAGCACTCAATGAAAAAGTGAGCAACAGCAAAGACTAATTGGCTTTGCTTTCTGCTAGAAAGACAGACTGAACTGAAAAACTGTGAAAGTCAGAGCTGATATTCGCAGGAGCCATGAATTCTTAGTGCCTCTCAGAAATGGATCATTTCCCAAAGTTTGCACATCACTTTAGAAAACCTGAATCCACTCCCTTTCAGCAGGACACAAGAACTAGTTCATCTTTAAAGGCACTCCCAAAAATAAAATGTTTTAATCATCATTGAATTCAAAGCAATCATCAAGAACTCCTCTGAACAGAATGCAATTACCCAAATACCCAAATCAACCTGTTCACACACACTTTGTTCATGAGAAGTCTGTATTTCTCCACTTTTCATTCTGCATTCAGTTCTGCTCAGCTACAACCCTATTCTCAGTGATGCTCCCTGTCCTTCCTCACCTCCACGTTGCAAACAACTCCCACACTTGTTAAATTCTGCATGTGATTCCACCTTTTCCTTTTTAGCCAGGTAAGAGACAAGGTGCACAGAATAACTGCTAATTTTTATCTTCCACACCCTTTCTAGACTGCAGCCTTTCCAGGGGGGGTTCGAATAATGGCACAATCCTTCAGCATCATGTTGAAATCCTCTAGGCTCCTCTCTACTCCAGGATGGAAAAGCGTGGGGCAGTTTAAAAATACTGAAGGATTTTCTTTAAACCAGTCTAGAATTCATTACAGGGCAGGAATTTCCCTCCTGCTCCCAGGATGACTCCAAACTTGAAAAAACTTTTGTGTCACCTGGTAGAAAGAGAACACAACTACTCATTCCATCAAGAATCTCCTCAAGTGCTACTGAGACCAGAAATTGCACCAAAAGCTTGAAACACCTGTATGTGGGGTGAGATACATGATACCTAGTAGTGTAGTTTTGATTATATATCAATGACTTTTCTTCTCCTTGTTTTAACACAAAATACCTTCCATTCAAGCAACACATGTCTAAATATGTTTGCTTTCTCCATACTCACACGTGCATATGGACACGTAGACATGTAAGTATTGAGAACACTTCTAAAGTTATTTCTATGGCTCTTTAACTGATTGAATTTGCTGGGAAAGACAAGAAAATGCTAGACAGAACAAAATTCTAGAACGGAACAGCAATACAGTGAAAGTTAATACAACCTCCAAACAAATTTAGCAATATCACCATCAGCACTAGCTGGCCCTAAAACCAGGTCTCCAAAGTAACAAGTGATAGGACAAGAGGAAATGGCAGTAAGTTGCACCAGGAGAGGTTTAGATTGTATATTGGGAAAATTTTCTTCACTGAAAGGGTTATCAAGCGTTGGAACAGGCTGCCCAGGGAAGTGGTTGAGTCATCATCCTGGAGGTAACTAAAAGATGTGGCACTTAAAGGCATGGTTTACTGGTAGATTTTCCAGTGCTAGATTAACAGCTGGACTCAATGTTCTTAAAGTTCTTTTCCAAACTAAATGATTCTATGCTTCTATTATTCCTGAGGAATTCTTTCAGTAGTCAGGTTTATACTGAGATTTCATCAATTTTCTCCAGTTATAAGTTAAGCAATCAACATGCAGAACATTAACACAAATACATATCTGTCCTCTTATTAAGCCCTCACTTAAACATCAGCAGATCCAGCTATGTCCCTGCTATGGATTTTTCTCTACGTGATTGTTGTTAGTATGAACTTTATAGAACTTCTTTAAAAATTAGGGCTGAGGACTATTTTGGTGCACAAGAACAGATCATGAAGAAAATTAAGGACATTTTGCTTGAACATTTCCTTCCCATCACAGTCAATTCTGCTTTATATAATCATAGAATGCCTTGGATTGGAAGGGACCTCAGAGGTCATCCAGTTCCAACCCCCCTGACACAGGTAGAGTTAGCTTTTTACTAGACCAAGTTGCTGAGGGTCCCATCCAACTTGGCCTTATTTCATTTATGAGTAATATTGTCTGGCTATATGGCTTTTTTCCTAAAACAAACCACTTTTAAAAGTATTTCTATGAACGTATGCTGTGCTAAGTCACATTTCTAAACTGGCCTAGATTTAGCATATTATACTATAATGTGAGGTAACTTTTACAAAATGTCAATACTTCTTTCTCAGAAAAATGTGTTTGTTAAACAAGGGCCTTAGGGTGCCCAACAAAGTCAACAAGTGTCTTGCTCTTGCTCTAAAGCACACAATTCTCTTATTATTCTCTACACTGAAAAGGACACTGTTTGCTGCGACAACATAGCAAATGTCCAACAGGAAATACTGGAGAAATGAAATAGCATATTTATTTGTAATAACACTTTTAAGGAGAAAGGTTTGTTTATGGATAAGGAAAGACCAAGGGACATTTTCCCATTTCTCACTGCCTTTTTTTATGGTACCTGGCATTAACTAAATAAGGTAAACAGTCAGAATCAGGCTGCAAAAGATGTGTTACTTAGCATTCTTGCACTTTTTTTTATGTCAGATATTTTAAAAAAGGAAAATTACAGATCATTTTAAACAAGTAATTTGCTCCTTGACTTTGTAAACTAAGGTGGCTTGCAGCCAGAACAACTGTGCTGACTTACATTCCTGGCTCAGTTCTTGTTTTTGTCACCAGCAAATTCACAGGGATTCTGTATTTACTAAAAAATATTTTCCAAAACTGATAAAAACAAATGCAAAAATTATCTATAACTTGAAAGAGGTTTTCCAAATGTGGATTTTTCAAAGGAAATGTCCATATTATTCATACTTACATAAGGCCACATTTTCAGATCCCAATAAGGTGATTGTTAAGGTCATGCTTTTTCTGTCAAAGGAGGTTTTGATTTTAAACCTAGACCAACTTATTTATAATTTTGTGTATTCTGCCCAGAAGATAGGGTCATGTTGACCTTTTCAGAGAAATTATATGACAAAGGAGAAACTGATTGTGGTAGCTTTTTGCTATTACTAAAAAACACATGTTCCAAAAACTTGTGATCAGGTTGAACCTCTGATGCACCAGCAGAGTTAAAACACAGCATCTGTGCTAAAATGAATCATCAGAGGAGAATAATGAACAAAACATTGCAGAAGAGTTTCTCCCTCTGTAAATGATTCATGAATTTAATCTTAGGGAAGCAAGAGAGAGAGAGAAAGAGAGAGAGAGAGAAAGAGAGAGAGAGAGAGAAAGAGAGAGAGAGAGAGAAAGAGAGAGAGAGAGAGAAAGAGAGAGAGAGAGAGAAAGAGAGAGAGAGAGAGAAAGAGAGAGAGAGAGAGAAAGAGAGAGAGAGAGAGAAAGAGAGAGAGAGAGAGAAAGAGAGAGAGAGAGAGAAAGAGAGAGAGAGAGAGAACAGTTATGCAGCTGGAAAGTAAGAGGCCAGAGAAAAACCTGACATTTTGCTTCATATCAAACTGGTCAGAGGCTTAAGATAGGCAATATTCATCAGAACTATAATTACTGTTCCTTTGCCATTTTAATGAACCTCAAAGTTTAAAGCAGAACTTGCAAACTACTAGAAAGAAGATGTTTGACTTGCTTAGTGAAATACACACTACTCTCAGACAACTCTAGGGTACAAAACTGTAAAACTGCCTCATTTTTTGTAAATAAATGAAACATATTTACAAGAGCATGTAGTGACAGGGCAAGGGGGAATAGCTTCACACTGAAAGAGAGTAGGTTTAGATTGGATATTAGGAAGAAATTCTTCCCTGTGAGGGTGGTGAGGCACTGGAACAGGTTGCCCAGAGAAGATGTGGATGCACCATCCCTAGAAGTGCTTAAGGCCACATTGGATAGGGTTTTAGGCAGCCTGGCCTAGTAAAAGGTGACCCTGCTCATGGTAGAGGGGTTGGAACTAGATCTTTAAGGTCCCTTCCAACCCAAGCTATTCTAATTCTATAATTCTAAATATTTTTATGAAGTTGCTAAGTGTAATTTTCCTTTCAGCCTGTCTTGTGCAGTTGGAATTACAATTTGTCAGGCTTATTAAAATATTTTTTAAAATAAAAGCCTCTAAACATTGTAGGGTTTTGTTGTTTGTTTGTTTCATTTTGTGTGTGAGAGCATACAATTTGTCTAATGGGATGTCTATACTAAAGACAAAGATGCCACAAGTAATTTATAACCCACCTAAACCCATGTAAGTAAGCCACCACATATTTCCTATAACTGCTAGTTAAACCACTAGATTTGCTAAGCCCTGAAGAAGTAATGGTTATACCAGAATTGACCTCTAGCTGCAAAGCTCTCTCGATCAGTATGTCACCAGTAATTATACATCTTATTCAATTTATTTCCTCAAGGGATCAGTTCAGGGGTTATTCTATTCTCCTGCAAGAACAGGATTTGAGCTGCACATGACACTTGCAGAAGTCTCATATCTTGTGTTAAAATACCTCTCCATTGTTTAGTATTTACATTGTTACTGCTATAGGAAATCAAGGTCAGGGAGAAAGATCAACTTTCACATAGGAGGAACAAATAATTGAAGTTTGGGATTTTAAAATATACTTCTGTGCATGTATCCTCTATTGGGAGTATATCAGCACTTTCCTCTTCCTAGCAACATTCATTCAATTTGGTCTGAATTCCACATCAGCCAGTGCTGCTTTTTCAGGTGCGAGCTTTGTATTTGTCCAGAGATACATGTTGGCAAACAGAGATGTTTGATGGAAAAACATGCAGAGCTATCAGACCATGCAAAACTTGAAAATATTCCAGTAAAAATTTTGTTTTGTGAAGTGCAAGAGGTGACCCCGTAAAGTAAAGAAAAATGTGGCCTTCAACGATCCTGTAAGAAAACTACAGTCACTACAGAACATTTCTACAATCTCTGCAAATAATCAGAACCCTTTGGTACCAACTTCATGAAGTCCTCAGTTGCAGTAAGCTGAGATAGGCTTACCACTTCTGTACAGGCCAAAATAAAGTAATGTACAGGTCACATACAAAAGTAACAGAATATTGTGTTTGTTCCATTCCTTTCTCTGAATGACAAAGGATGATCAAACTCCACTGCCAGAACTATAAATCACAGCACGACTTCTTGCCATCGCTTGCTTACCTGTGAAACACGTAAAGCATTTTGAGATCCCGAGATCAAAGTGGCCTCTACACACCATAAAAATAACTGACACAGAACACTCTAAAAAAAAAAAAAAGCCCAGAAGAAGAAATAGGTTAACCAAATGCATTTAAGGTGAATCTATTTTATAGTCATGATGCTGTTAAATCCCCTGGTTTAGACTGCAACCTCTTACTCTTACTTGTGAAAAAACTAGAGTCAGAGTTCTATAAGTATTATAAAACAGAATTATCTGTATATATCCCACTTTGCCATACATTACAGATACCATCACAGAGCATGGTGTTCTATTTTACAGTAAGAAGCCACGTAATGTAACCAAATTAAAATTTTAGAGTTTTAAGACTCTACACAGAAATCATGCACCAAATGAAATTCTTAATGGCAAAGCACCTGTGACACCAAAGCAGGAAATAAATCTAATGTATAATAAGCACTATAGTTGTTCACCATAAGCCCCTGAGGAAATTACAGAAATATAAAGCAATTCACAAAAGAAGTCTCTGACTTGGTTCTGATAGTTTCATTTATCAATAAAGCCCATGACAAGACTACATTAAGGGAATATTAAGCTAAATGTGACCAAATGTTATTTGTTTTACCTAGCAAAAATTATTACCATCAGAACCACCACCAACATCATAGGCTTGAAAAGAGAGAAACAGAAGCTCAAGAAACAGCACAAGACCTCAAAGTAAAATAAAGGTTAAATCTTTATCATAGATGAAAACTACCTTGGGGAGGATTATATGTACATCACTAAATCATAGGTGAACACTTTATATATATATATATATATATATATATATATTTATACATCTGTGGATACACTGAGCTGCCTGGCCACATCAGCATAGGGCCATTCCTAGAACTGATGGATAGCCAAAACTGATCAGCAGACATAAGGTGTTTGAAACACCTGCTCTAGTATTATCCACAATATTAACTTACATGTTATTTGTGATTTCCTCCAGACTGCTGAGAATAAAAATGTTGGCCCACAGGCAGAGGGACAAGGAGCATCTCTGACTGTATCTAAACCATCAGTTGCCTCCTGGGTTGATGCTAATAAACTCGGCAGGGAAAGGCAGCAAAACTGTTTGGAGGGTGGGTTATAACATCTTTTGGCAGCAGTCCCTGCAGCAAACTACCCCCAGCATTGCACCTGGAATTGATCTCAGCTGGAACTTGTTGCCTAACTCCAGGAGGTAGCCCAGAAGCAAACTAACTTCTACATAATGAGGATGACCAGAACACCTGGAGGTGGATAAGAGGTGCAAAGAACTGAAAATGAACAAAACCGTGCAGATAAAAACATTTCTGTCAGGCACTAACAGGTTTTAATTCCCTGATGGTCCCTCATCGGGACCCACTATGCTCTCCGCCTGGGAGCCCTACTGAAGCTCTGGCCAGGATCTGGTGTGCATGTAGCTATCCCTGGGTGGGTCTTGGGCCTCCCCTGTAGTTGTGTCTCCTGGTGCAACTCCCTGGATTAATCTGACTCATCACATGTCACACTTGGGGCTGCTTATAAGCCCCTTTCTTGGACCTATTCCCTATGTACTGCCCCATGGGAAGGGCACAGCCTGCAGGTGGGTCACCCCAACTCCAGGCTTGTCCCTGCTCCTCACAAGGTCCTGTTCAATGCTTGACTCCTGCTCTGCCAACGAAGCATACGTATCAGCTTTGAAAGTCTAGATTTTTTTCTTAATAGTTCAGAGAAGGTATTGTCCTGGGAACAGCATTTCTAAGTTTTCAGGACACCAGGAAATAAGCAGACAAAGTCATACTTGCCATCAGGATGATGCCAGAGAGCAGGGGAGGGAGGGACAAGCACATATATAAAAATAAAGCTATGGGAGGAAATAAATTTTCTATCCTGAAAGCTTATCACTTCCCAAAGCTGAATTGCAAGCCAGACAATTTGCTGAGGTGGCTCTGTGCTTGACCTAGCCAGAGCCAGGTTGATGGATGTCTGTCCACGGGCAGTGCAGGTGAAAAGGGGAGGGGGGGACTGGCAAGGGAGCAGTGATCCTGCTCCCCTGATACTGCAAATTTCCTCAGCAGAACTAATCCAGGCTGCCCTAGGCAGGAACAATTAATGGGAAGTGACACAACTGTGATCTGAAAATGAGGTAACAGAATAGAACTGTCAGAGTGCTTCCCAGGGCAATGATAAATGATGTCATCTCTATTTCAGGATGTTTCAGGTGAAAAGCAAGTTTTAACCACACAAATTACCAAAGGAGAATGAAAAGGTATTATACCCAAGAATAATAATAATAAAAAATATTAGGTTACTGTTATATTGCATATGTTTGGGCTTGCATTCATGCTATAAATCACCTCATTGTGCATACTCATCTCTGTGCTCTTTTCCTTGGATAGATCCTGGCTGAGCCCACAGGCCTTGCTCTGTATCTAACTGTATATCCATCCCAACTATTATTTTGCTCTCCACATGGTTGATTCACAGTGGGTGGGTTACAGAGTGGCTATGAGCTATGAGACTCTGGTAGTCCTTAAATGTTATTCACGGGATTCCCCACTTCTAGGATTATAAGAAACTATATTGGCTTCCTTTAGCAGTCAGTGCAATTGTGCTTTTTGTATGTCTTTTCTCATGTTTCTAAATTCTGAGTTTGCTTAGGTATTTGCTGTTGTCCAGACAACCTTAAAGAAATGGGGAGCTGTCAAGATTTCATTTTAAAAGCTAACACTAACACAAGCCACACAAAGGGTGTTACATTAATATTTTATTTGGCAAATACATCAGTCCCAGAACAAACCATACTATTCATGAAGCAAAATATTCTTCATGCAGATTAGCAGTTCCTACACACCAGGAGATAAAAAAATCAGTACATTTTCTGCTTGCAAGAAAAAAGTGCTGTAAAACAGTACAACGACTTGCGTGGTGTTTCTCCAAACCAGCTACTCACATAAAAGTGCCTTACAAAAAATCATTAGAAGGACTTCATATGGCATGCTTAGGGGTATACAGGGTAATACTGATGTCTCTTATTTCTGAACCTCAGGCTATTATGGCTAATTGAAGCATTTTCTGATTGTGAATTAACTAAAGAGACCATCATAATCACAGGTCATCTCAGACACGTGAAAATGTGAAAAGTAAGACTTAAGCTCCTGTTCTCTTTTCTCATGCCCCTCACTGAAGTGTCAGCACTTTCCAGTCTCTGTAATTTCCACTGTTTTCTGTGTCCCATGGGCACTTATGAGTGTAGCACAGCTGAGCAACACACCTCCAATTCACCAGCCAGCTCTATCTGTGCTCTGAGCTAAGCAGAGTCAATGAAATAGTGTTGCAGCTGGAGGTCCTCCCATAATACAGAATTTAGTGCCTCTGCCATGTGAGTTAATGGGCACCTCTGCATTGTCACTTGGCTGACATCTGTCCCCAGCCTGCAGCTTGACTGAAGAATCCCACCCCCCAGGTTTGCCTTTAGCCCTGCACACACCATGCAGAGCAGGGCAAGCTGTAATCACACACACACACCACGGGAAGTGCTTGCCCCTGGGCACACGTGCAGACTTCCCCACCACACTACAACCAGTGAGACTGGGCCTGCTCTTGAAAGGGCATATTAGCCTGTATAGGACTCCTCATGAATGAAGTGCTCTTTAGAGGCTCACATCTTTTCTGCTTTCCTCTAACAAAGGCAAACATAAAGATTAATGTTCCAGTAAGAGGCGTAGCCAAAATAAACCTCTCACAGATGCGGGGTGAAAATGTTTACTCGTACTCACAGAAATGAAAGCAGAACCCAGTCAACATGTTTTCACTGGCAAATTCCTGAATGTTTTTGCTAACTGCTGGACTTCCAACTAATAAAAATATTATGACAGCATAAAACATTCATTTAGCTGGTATTATGCATTAATTTATTTTCAATTAATTTAATTAACTTGTACATTAATTTATTTTCAAGTCAAATGTGTCAGAATTAAAATACTTGGCACACAGATGTTTCTTGAGAGAAAATCCTAGTAGCAATCATTTCAGAAATAAAGAAAACCTATTGATATCTATTATATCTATATAATATATTATATCTATCATATTGATATGTTTTGTTGAAGGATACATCAAAAGCAGGCAAACTCTGCTTTTGAATGCAGTGAAGGGACAATAGAATTCATAAGGACATTATAAAGGCATTTCCAAGCAGCCTAGTGCCGCTGTCCTGAAGGGCCCTGTCCATGTAGGTGTTAGCCTTGCACAGAGCATCTGTCCTGGCTCAGCAGAAGCAGGTGTGTGCCCCCTCCAGGCCGTGACATGCTGCACACATCCTTTGGCCACAAGACGATTTTATCCAGCTAATTGTAACGAGGAGTTTGTTGTCAGCTCCTCCTCAGGACGGGTGATTACACCACCTGCGTGGCCTTGCCTTTATCTAGTGGAGCAAGGAGTTCTCATGAGAACATCCTTTTTGTTTGACAGTAGGAATGATGAATGGACTTGTTTTCTTGCAGGAGAACACTATAAAAACCCAAAAGACCACGGCGCTGGGCAACCTTTCCACCGACGCGACCAGCACCGCGTGCTGCGCCCCGACCCGACGGCAGACCCGGCCGATGCTGCACCGCCCGGCGTTTCCAGCTCCTGGAGGGACGTAAGATTACCCGCATTCGTTCCCTTCTGCCTTTCAGCCCTAGCTCCGGTGATGGGCGTTTACGCGGCACTCCAGCCCGTGCCGGGGCCGTAGCCGAGCGTCTCCCCCGGCGCGCCGCGGGCGGGATTCCCTGGAAACGCGGCTTGGAGCGGGCTCGGGGTACGGGGCGCGGGGCACCGGGATTTCGACCCAGGGGCTGGGGCTGGACAGCGCTCTCCCCGCGGGCGCGGGAGCGGCATCCCGGCAGATCCTGGCAGAGCCCGGCTGAGCCTGGCAGAGCCCGGCTGAGCCCGCCAGAGCCCCGCGAAGCGCGGCAGTGACGGGGACCGAGGGGCGCTGACCCGACCACGGGGCGGCATCTCCCGGCTCCATCACTCCCGGCCGGCAGCCGCGTCCCCCGCGGCACAGCTGGGGCTCCCTCGATGGAGGCTGCCGGGGACGAGCAGTGCGGGACGCGGCCATCGCCCCGGGGAGGAGCGGTGCGGGACGCGGCCGCTGGAGCGGACAGAGGCGGGCGCGCCGTCGGGAGCCGCCGCAGCCGCCGGGACAGACACGGCTGTCCTGCTGTCCTTTAGTGCGGCTCTCCTTGGGAGCGGGGAAAAGGGTGGGGGGAAGTGTCTGTGTGTGTGTGTGTGTGTGGGTGTGTCTGGGGCGGGGGGGGGGGGGGGGGGGGACGGGGAAGAGGGGGCTGTTTCTTTAGCCCTCTGGTTTCCCCCGGCTGGGCCGCAATGAGCACAGGATGAGGGGCGGACGGAAGGGCAGCCCCTCCCCGGGATGTCTGGAAGCTGGCGATGGGTTGTGGCTTTTCTACAGCTCATCCGTTAGGGTTATGCAGACCCTGACTGATAGAAATGCGACCCATTGCACCAAAAATAAAATGATGAATATTAATATACGGGGGGGAGGAGAAGGGGGGAGGTTGGGGGCGGGGTGGTGGTGGGGTGGGGAGGGAGTGGGGGGAGCAGACAAACTGGATTAAGAAGTTTCTCACTCACGGCCAGGGGGATGCACAGTACTATGTGGAGTATGGGAGTGGCCCAGTTTATCGTGGGTGATGATCAACTATGTCTAGTACCACTGCTGAGAAATGCCTAATTTAATGCTTAATGGGGAAAATGCTCCTTCAGGGCATCACCCACTCGAGACCACATCCTGGGATTTGGAGAAGTGTGGGTGCTGCAGGGTACTAATTCCACAGCTCCGAGTGCACTGGGCCCCTCCTGGAACATAATGTGGGGCTGCCAGTGGACACCTTCCCTTTGGCACAGCCCTGCTGGAGCTCTGAGAAACTGGGTGGATTGTGGCATGTGAGAGAGTAAAGCTTGGGAGTGAACCTGCAGCAGTAAAAGGGCTAGCAGCTGAAGTAAAGTTTCTAGGAATCCTCTGGCAAGCACCCTGCCAGGCCATCCCCAGGCTGCAGATGGAAGCATCTGGTGTGGAGAAGTGTGCAGCCCCCTATCTGATGTGTATGCAGGTATATACATGCCTCTGACATGAATTGCACGTGACTTCTACTTACCTCTAACAGATGTCTTTTTTTTATGTCCATTTCATCACTGTCCATTTAATCAATGTGCAATTAACTTCTAATTTATCCATGTGCACTTCTGATAATCTTATGACCCATGTGTTTTCATATTGCCCCATAATTTTCTGGCAAAACCAGCTGCTTTAAAGAGCTTACGCAGAAATATGTCAGAAAAGGAAGCCCCCTCTCACTACATATGTGGAGACTGCCTTCTTTAACAATATCACTTGCTGTGTGTTTTCATATTGTTTTGTGATTTGCTTGTTGCTATTTTTTGACACTGAAATGCTCAAATGATCTCAAGAGTGCCCTTGGCTAGAATGGCTTTCCATTTCAGTTGGTCCATAGACAAAAACTAAACTTTTGTTTTATGTATATATATAAAGCATTGTGTAGGTATAGATATTGGATATATATTGGTCCATTTTATACATGCAGAGAAAGTATATATACAGGACTGTACAAATATATATTGTAGATATATTTTATTTATACCTAGATACACTGTGTATGTATATGTACGTGTATTTATATAGAATCATAGAACGGTTAGGGTTGGGAGGTACCTTAAAGATCATCTAGTTCCAACCTCCCTAGCATTGAACTTGTTCTTAAGGCCACTCCCCCTTTTCCTGTCACTACATGCCCTGGTAAAAAGTCCCTCTCCAGCCTTCTTGCTGGCCCCCTTAATCTACTGTAAGGTGTCGCAGGGTATCTGTCGAAGGCCTTGGTCCGAGGGGGGAAGAAAGACACACAGGACACACTAGGACAGTCAGACAAAGAGATGTCTGCCTGCCCAGCGTAGCAGGCAGCTTTTTATTAAGATCTGTAACCTCTACTTTCTCACACACACAGTATAAACATGTTCTCACAAAAACACTCAGGAATGTAACGCCTGTGGTTTGCCAAGCAGCAAACCTGCCGACCTCTGGTCGCGCCTGCCACACCTGGGGCGGTTCCCGAAACAGCAAGGGCAGAATTGGGTCCCGTCACTCCTGCAAAGTCAGTGGCCCCAGCTCTCTCTCTCGCTGCTACGCTCAACGGTCCCATAGCTTTCATGGCACTCGCATTTGCCGTCTCTGTTTGGACCACACTAATAGGAGCCTTTTCATGTCCTTTTTCATGTCCTTTCATGGCCAGGCTTCGCGAACGAAGATTTGGGTAATAGGAGCCAAAACCTCCTCATTAGTCGGAGCAACAACTGGGACTAGTTTTTCCTGTCCCCGCTCTACTGTGAGTCCCGTTGTCCGACTCAATACGTTCTGGGGTCCCATGTCTCCACAGAACTTGCTTTTCAAGACCCAGAATGGTATTTTGGGCCGTTGCGTGGGGCACTGAAAAAGTCTCTAGCCATCCGGTGGTTGCTTCCACCATGGTAAGCACATAGCGCTTACCTTGGCGGGTCTGTGGCAGTTTGATATAATCAACCTGCCATGCCTCTCCATACTTATACTTATCCCATCGTCCACCATACCACAGGGGCTTCAGGCTTTTGCCTGCTTAATAGCGGCACAAGTCTCACAATCATGGATAACTTCAGAAATTATATCCATGGTTAAATCCACCCCTCGGTCTCGTGCCCATCTGTGGGTGGCATCTCGGCCCTGATGACCGGAAGCATCATGGGCCCATCGAGCTAGAAACAACTCTCCTTTCTGCTGCCAGTCTAGGTCTACTTGTGACACTCCTATCTGTGCAGCTCGGTCTGCTTCTCTGTTGTTATTGTGTTCTTCATTAGCTCGCTTCTTGGGCACGTGGGCATCTACATGGTGGACTCTCACATTCAGATTCTTCGCTCTGGTAGCGATGTCCTGCCACAAGTCAGCAGCCCAGATGGGTTTTCCTCCACGCCTCCAGTTCATCTTTTTCCATCGGTCTAACCATCCCCATAGGGCATTGGCTATCATCCACGAGTCTGTGTAGAGGTAGAGCCCTGGCCATCCTTCTCGTTCGGCAATGTCCAGGGCCAATTGGACGGCTTTAAGCTCTGCAAATTGACTCGACTCGCCTTGACCCTCAGCAGCTTCTGCCACTTGTCAGGTGGGACTCCAAACGGCCGCTTTCCACTTCCGGTTCCTTCCTACGATACGGCAAGAACCATCAGTGAAAAGGGCATAACGCCGTTCTTCATCTGGCAGCTGATCAAATGGCGGAGCTTCTTCAGCTCAGCTCACTGGCTCTTCTTCTTCTTCTGCCAGACTGAAGTTCCCACCTTCAGGCCAATTTGTGATAACCTCCAGAATTCCAGGGCGATTTGATCTTCCCAATCGTACACGCTGCGTAATCAAGGCTATCCACTTGCTCCACGTAGCATCGGTGGCATGATGCGTAGGGGGCACCCAACAGCAGAAGCTGTAGATGACGGTGGTCCGCAGCTCCTGTGGACCACCTCTCAAACCATGACAACTGCCCAGCCTATATCTAATAGTTCATCAATGGCTCTTTCACTACCACCTGCCTTTTGCAATTTCCTCCTTATATCGTTTGTGGACTGTCCCACAAACAGGTATACCAGATATTTCTTTCCCATTTCTGATTCTAAATCAATATCACTATATTTTCTAACATCTTTCAGTCTGTTCAAAAACTCCGTGGGCGACTCATTTGCTTTTTGCCTGGTTTCACACATTTTAACCCAACTCATTTCTCTTGTTTTTTTCCTCTACAACAGTACAGCCTGCAGCAAACTTTGGGGTCTCTCTTACACTCGGGGCATGCAGCTCCGTTCTTACAGCTCTCATGTCGCTATCGCCACCGATAGAATCAACTGCCTGAGCACCCATCCCTGGTGCTGGGCTACTCGCCCAACCTCTACAAACACCTCTACATTTGGGGCCATCGCCCCCCCTGGGGCCGACGCCTTTGCTTCACTGCTACTATCTGAATCAGCAACCAGCTCGCACTGGACAAAACTGCTCTGTCTCTCCAGTGAATTTACAGGTTTTTATACCATTTCTACAGGTGATTGCAACATGTTCACATAAATATTCATATGATTGCAACATCTGATTATAATATTCATAATAGGTGGAGTCTAGGCGGAGTCAGGGGCGTGGTCTTCAATTTGGGGAGAATCTAGGAGGGTCGTTTCTATTCTTCATCCTTATCAGCCCCTGGCCCAGGCTCCATCATCTTCATGAACTTTTCAACTTTCTTCATTTTGGCAGACTTCATGGTGAATTTTGGAAGATTCTTGGACTCAAGCCTCACTTTGCCCCCTTATCTTACTTAGGTTGTGTGTGTGTGTGCATTCTTTCAGTGTACAGTACCATCTAACCTCTATCCCTAAGTTCTGGCAGTGCATCCTAGCTAAGTATTGGCAAGGTTCTCTGTGCTTTCGTTTATACTTCTATTCCTATATTCTGCTTATATTCCTATATTCTGCTTAGAACAATTTTAGCTCTCTACCTGCCTTCTAGGCCTTGTCTGGCTTCAGGAATCCACTTAAGTTCTTTTCCTGTAGCCACGCAGGCGTAACCTCTCCCCCAAGTCATAAGATCTAAGGGTCCTGTCCATTGTCCCAAAATCAAATCCTTTACCATGACTAGTGGTTTGGGAGAGGCAAACGCCTGAGATTTGTGCTGCTTTTCATAGCTTTTCATACCTGCTTCTTTCAGCACTGTCACAATTTAAAAAATTGATAACATATGTGGCTTTCCACAGACGTTCTTGAGGACTATACAGATTCTCCCCCTTTTTTTGTCTAGCTAACATTTCTTTCATTGTGCGGTGTGCCCTTTCTACAATTGCCTGTCCGGTAGGTGAGTGTGGGATTCCTGTGACATGTGAAATTCCCCACTCTGATAGGAAATTTCTTACCTTTTCTGAGATGTATGCCGGTCCGTTATCGGTTTTTATTTGTTTTGGGGCACCAAGGGTAGCAAAACAACTGAGCCAGTGTCTCATTACATCCTTGGCTTTCTCACCTGTGTGTGCTGTAGCAGTTATGTATTGTGAATGTGTGTCTACAGTTACATGTACATATTTCAAGGTGCCAAATTTGGAGATGTGTGTGATATCTGTTTGCCAGATCTCATTTGCCATTAACCCTCTGGGGTTAACACCTTCCTGAGGTGGCATGGGTGTAATTTTCTGACAGTCTGGACATGTCATGATAATGTTTCGAGCCTCATTAATCATTATTTTGAATTGTCTCTTTAGAGAGCATGCATTCTGATGAAAAAATGAATGGGACAATTTTGCTTGTTCTAGGACCCTGGGTACTGTGTTAAACATTGCTGCTTTGTCAGCCTCCCGGTTCCCTTCAGCTATTGGCCCTGGCATGTCAGTGTGAGATCTGGTGTGCATTATGTAGAAATCAAACTTTCTGTGATTGATAAGAACCCAAATAGAACGCATTTCAAATAAAAGATGAGGATTAGAGACATCTAGAAGAAACGAACATTCCAGACTTCCTGCAGCATAACAAGAATCAGTGACAATATTAACAGGTTGTTCAGAAAATTTCCCCAAGGCAATACGAATGACAGCTAGTTCCAGAACCTGCACAAAGCCTTGGTTCATGGTCTGTACCTCTCGTTCCCCTTTTCCTGTATCAGGGTTTACCCAGGTCACTGCAGCTTTTTGTGTTTTCCCAGATGCGTCTGTAAAGACTGTGAGGCCTTTTACTGGTTCATTTTGCATCTGGTAGTGACTTTTAAAGGTAAATTACCGATTTCTGCCCACAATCTGTGTTTAGGGAGATGGACCGAAATGTCACCATCAAAGCTTGCGATAAAGGGAGCTACTTTTGCTAATTGTCCCTCTGGTCCCAAGACAGTGAGTATTTGAGCACTCTGTCTGGGCCTTTGTGTGCCTCCCACCCCCTGAATGGTTGCAGCTGGGCAAACAGTAGGCCAGTGAAGTGGCCATTCTGAGTCTTTTATGATGGAAACATCAGCCCCGGAATCTGCAAGGCCTGTAAATCTGTGCCAATTAATCTGGCACCTCATGAGTGGCTGAGCAGCTGTGATGGCTGCTGCCCAGTAAACCTGTGGGTGTCCCATGCTGCCAAAGACCCCTGAACCCCACTTCCTCCCTCCCTCCCCTGCAGGCGATGCACTGTAGAAGGGGATTAATTGAGCAATCTTCTGTCCCTTTGGGATGAAACAGGGGGGTGAAGGGGTCCATGCCATTATTAGAATCTTGCTATGAGAATCTGAATCTATTACTCCAGGCAGCACAAACAAACCCATTCTGGTGGTGGAGGATCTTCCAATCAGCAGTGCGTGTACCCCTGGACTAAGGGGACCCCAACGTCCAGTCGGGATTAGCACTACTTCAGTGGAAGTTATGAAGACTGTGTCCCTGTTGGATAGGTCCAGCCCAGCGCTGGTTGATGTGAAGGGGCACATATTGCTGGCTGATGTGTGGGGGCACAAATTGCCAGCCTGTTCCCCTGTGTCGCATGTGTTTGCTGTATCGGGGCGTGCGACAGCGCCCCTCGCCTCCAGTTTTTTGGCACCCTCCTTGCTTTGGGGTGCTTTCAGGGTGCCACTACTAGGGGTTTCCTAGGGCAATCCCTTTGGAAGTGATCGGGGGCCCCACAAATGTAGCAACCATTTCTGGGTCTGACCCCCTCCTGTGTTCTTAATTGGGCACTCAGTGCTACTGCCAGTAAATCAGTTTGGTGTGTCAAGGAACCAACCCCCTGGCAGGCACGAACTAATTCTGAAATGCTACGGGTTTCCCTTTTAGGAAGGGTTTGCAGAACTCTTTTACAATCAAGGTTCGCGTTTTCGAAAGCCAGTCGCCTGCTAAGGATTTCCCTGGCTTCCTCGTTTTCAATCTGCCTATCTAGAGCAGATTGCAGCCGATCTAGGAATTGTGTGTAAGGTTGTGTTGGGCCCTGCATTATCTTTGTGAATGACAAGTTTGTGTCTTTATCTGATGTGGGTAGTTTTCTCATTGCCCGCATTGCATGTTTTGCTATAACTTCATATATTTCTCTATTGTACCCGGTTTGTGCGTCTATGGAACGGTAGTTTCCCTCCTCTGTGAGCTGGTGTGCTGTTACCCCTGCTTGTGGGTCATTAGCATAAGCGGAGCAGATTTCTCTAAAATCGTTCAGCCATACATTTTACTGTGTGTTAGTGAGGCTTATTTTCAACAGAGTTCTCCAGTCATGTGGCATGAAAATGTATGTGGAGCTCAGTGTTTCTAAAAATGCAAGTGTGTTAGGGGAAGATACACCAGTTTCTCTTATCAGCTGTCTCAGCTCTTTGGTTAGTTCATGTGGCAAGGGCTGAAACCCGCGGGTTTGGCGTGGACCAATAATTACGGGACATGCATGTAACACTTGTAAGTCCCCAGTTCGCAATGCCTCCTTTCTGCACAAACCCCATCTATCAATCGATCCCTCTCCGTATGTTGCTTCGTCCCCTCCCGGCAGAGCTATCCTGAAATCTCCCTCCTCATCCCCCCATTCCCCCCCGGCAGCTTCGGCGAAAGCGGCTCCCTGAGGGTGGGTGGTGGTGGTGGGTGGTGGTGGTGGGTGGAGGGGACGGCGCGGGGACGGGGAAGGACGGGTTGCTGTCCGTTCTGCGTGGCGGGCGAGATGGCGGTGCCCGCCCCTGGGCGCGCGTTCGGCGTTCATCCATGGAATGGGTTGGCGAGTAAGCTGGGTTAGCCCCCCCATTGCCGTCACGGGGCCCCCTGAGGTGGTCCCACGGACTGGGACCTCACATCTGGGGCCCCGTCCCTTCTCGCCGACCCGTGTCCCTCGGGCTCCCGGTTCCCTTCCCCGTAGTGGAATCGTGAAAAGCTCCCACCACCCCCCCCCCGCCGGGCTTTGTGTGTTTAAACTGCGGAGCGTAAAAGTTGGGCTGCTGCGAGCAGCGTGAGCGGGGCTGTTCTTTGGAGAGCTCTGCTTAATGCAGACATTATAGCTTGCCAGGCTGGGTAAGCATTGTTCGCTTGGGGGTCTCCCCCTTGAGCTTTGAGTTTTATAAGGTTCCCTATTTTGTCCCAAATGTGGATGTGGAGGGCTTCAACCAGAGGCAGTTCTGGTTGAACCTTAATGAACCGTACCAACTCTGTTAATTCAGCCCTTGTAACCTGTATGTAATAAGGCTTCAGCAGTGTAGCTGATGCGTCTGTGTCCTGTGAGAGCTCGGTGGGGAAGAAGTTTCCCTGTCACTGGATATCTGTCAAAGGGCCTCAGTCTGAGGGGGGAAGAAGACACACAACACACACGAGGGAGTGAGACAAAGAGATGTCTGCCTGCTCAGCGCAGCAGGCAGCCTTTTATTAGGTTCTCCTACTTCTACTTTCCCACACACACAACACAAACATATTTCCACAAAAACACTGAGGAATGCGCACCTGCACTTCAGCCACACAGCTCAAGGCTGTGTCCATGGGAACTATCTAGTTAGCTTCACTGCTCCCATGGAAAACGGCCCAACACTCTGTTACGACCCGCCCCAGAAAAAGGGAGGGGGGGAACCCAGGTTTTTATCAATAATTCCCTTGGGGTGGATTAGAGTGAAACGACACTGAATAATCGGTGTTTGAAAACATATACTGACAAGGTTTATTTTAACAGTTCTGTATCAACAAGCATGCTAGCAGTTTGGGTGTTGTCATAAAACAGTACAGCACAGAGATAACTTTTGGGGGGGAGAAACTGTTTAGGGGAGAGGAAAACCAGGATGAGAGTAAGGGAAAAGAGAAGCTGAGAGTATAAAAGAAATGGATATAGTCACTGCCACTGGATCCAGCGATGCTTGAGAATGATGGTCTCCAGTGATGCTTGAGAGTGATGGTCTCCAGTGATGCTTGAGAGCAATGGTCTTGATTCGCAGGCGGTGGGGGAGAAGGAGAACCCCCAAATTCTCAAAGTCACCAGTCAGTTTATATACCCTCAGCATGCTTTTGCACCTCCCTGGCATGAGGGGTTGTTTACCTTTTAGGGCTTAGCACTGGAGGGAGGGATGGGCCCGACTGGCCACCTGAGGTGTCTTCTTGCCTTTTAGGGCTTAGCCCCTCTGAGGCAACTCCTTGCCTTTTTAGGGCTTAGTCCACCTGAGGCATCTTCTTGCCTTTTTAGGGCTTAGCACTGAGGGGATGGCCTCAACTGTCCATCTGGGGTATCTCCTTGCGTTTTTAGGGCAAAAGTCAAAACCTGCAAACTCCTGGAATGCATAAATCATTAACTATTTCAGTCTCTGACACACCCCGTGATTTATGCATTCAATAATTTCTCTTCTTTTGTCGTTCACTGTTAATCTTCTTTGTGGGCGGTGCTTTTCGTATAGTGAACAGGAAGACAGAAGAGTGAAGGAAAGGAAGAGATAGCCCCAATGCACTGCAATTCTCCCCCCCCTTCAAAAAAAAACCAATTTTATAATAACATAGTAAGCTAATTTGCATTAGTTACTCTCTCCACCCCGTGAGTAGTCATAGGGGATGTAATAGGATCTCAATGGCTACAATCAAATTTCTTAACATTAAATGAGGTTACAAACATACACACAAATATTTGAAATTATACATAAAAAAACACTGAGTTACTTGGGAGCTGGTAAAAGGCTTTCTTATGTTTTCTTTTAGGCCTAAATTTAGTTCTGTTTGTTAAATTTAACCAAATAGGAATTTCAATGCCTTTCAAGGCAGAAGGCTGGTGTATATAATGCATATTTGTATGACTCCAAATATGCATAAATACTTGTACTAACTCCCAGGTTATATTTGGTTGAGTTTCTCAATCGAGAGAGATATTTAAAAAGACAAAATGAACTTGACAAAAACCAAAGTAACAGTACATCTTATACAATTTTACCAGTAAGTTGCTCATATAAAAGAGAACTACACACATTCAAAAGCCTCTCCCAAGCTAACTTGCCCCCCAACAAAAGACAAAACAAACTTGGCAAAACTAAACTAGCAGTACATAAAATGGCTTGTCTTCATGATAAAAACACAAATAAGTCAGCAATTATTAATAAGCTGATAATACAAGCAATTTTGGGAGTAGAGGAGACAAACACAATGTTTGTGGCAAACTTTTACATATTGCAAACTTACTGAGACAGAAATACATACAGACATGCATATTACAAAGTTATTAAGATAAAAACACAAACACATGTCAAAGAAGAGTATAAGTCTTCAGTCCTGTTGCTACTTCATTTTCTCATGGGATACTTGTAAGCTGATAATAGAAGCAGTTGTGGGGGCAGTTATCTTTTCTGCCCCTTGCTGCAATTGAAAGCTTTATTGGTTTCATGCAGTTTGATCTCATCTGCTGGCAGGTTCCTGGGGAAAAAAGAAAAGAAATCTGGCCCACTATGGACCCATAATTAAAAAGAAGGAACTATCTATTTATCCAACTCCTTTTCTTATCTGGCATAATGTCACTAGGGCAGTAATAATAGAGAAGTTTGGAGCATGTTTTCTCCAAAAAACAAATAAACTCAGAGCATGCTGGAGGTCCTTTTTACTTCTCAGCATCTTTATTTGCTCTAGGGTGGCCAAGGTGTCAGGGGGAATACACACTGCTAATTTTCCTGTGGGAATTTGAAGTCTCAGACTTTCCAAGTGGGTGATAATACTTGTCTGAGTCTGGTCCACTGTGGTGACATCAGCAATCTGGGCAATCAGTTCAGCTTTGTTATGTACAGCAGCTATTTGTGAGCCAGTGTCAGCATCGAGGTAACTCACTGGCAGCTGCCACTGCCCATTAGGTTTATGGACAGACCATACTGTCCATGATGCCTGGAATTCTGCAATTTCTGGGGTAATTTTTTCACGTGTTCCTAAAGGGAGTTGGTGGGGGTTTACATTTGTTATTTTACAAGGAGGCAGACTTGGAGCAGTTTGCAACAGACGGACAGAGGGGGGTGGGAGACCAAACACCCCTTCTCTCCCTCTGGTATCTGTCCAGGCCCTTCCTTTTAGCAGATCTAACCACAGGATGTTAGCTGGTAATGACCCCACAATCATGATAGTTTCTGTGGCTGTCTCATCTCCAGGTAATCAGCATTTCACCCGGGGTCGGGGTTTGCCAAAAGCATCAGTTACCCATATCTTTTTTTTGTCTGGCTTAATGCCACACTGAGTAGCAGCTTCAGTTTGGAGTGCTGAGACCTGTGCACCCGTGTCTACCACGAATGTAACTAAAGATTTAAAAGGGCCGAGAGGAAAAGTAATTACCATATCTCCCTGGTTGTTTTCTGTAAGCTTTCTCTCATAAACCCACTGGTCATTTTTTGGCTTATTTACTTGAGAGCAGTAAGTCCAGTTTCTTGACTCAGAACTGGTCAAACTGGTTAGTCCGGTTTTTGGAGAGACTGAGGGGATCACAGTGTTGGACTCCTTAGGGGGACTGCCCCTAGGGGGTGACTTGTGCTCTTTGATCTTATCCCAGTGCTTTATCAAGTATTCTAAATTAGCAGTGGGTAGTTTGTCCATCACTTCTCCGGGAATTCCTTTTGCAATACCTTCCACCCACAAACTGTATCTCTTTCTCCTGCTAGATGACACATTTTGTTGATAAATACTTGGCAAGGCACGTTTTTGGACTTTCCCTGCCCTCCTGCAGTGTATTCTCTGGCCACTGGTACCAGAGAGCCCCAGCTGCTGATAAGTAGCTATTAATTCTTGGGCTATCTCCAACCAGGTTATCCCTGATGGAGCACCCCTTCTTCTAGGTCTGGGGTTTGCCTTTATGCGCTCCTGTAATTGTTTAGCATAAACTTTTAGTGCATCAGGTAGACCTCAAATTAAGACTGGAAATCTCTGTGGATCCGCCTCGAGTTCCATTGGGGAATTTCATTGTGGGTCTAATAATTTTGTATGCATTAATTGGAGGCATGCGGTTTTTTGTACACTTTTTACAATGTGGCCAATTCTGGGTGTTTTAATCGTGTGAGGATCTCCCCCTTCTATAGGGTCTAACCCGCCTGCCCAGTAGGCATCTCTTTGGGTCAGGGACCACAGGGCTCGGTTATCATTTGTGGTCAGGAAAACCCCTGGGCCCCAAAATCCTCTGGCCTCATCTTCACTCAATAAAATCCGATCCCCCCCGGTAAGGGACACCCTCCACACATATTCAGTCTCTGATTCACTGGCCTTACGGCTGTATTTTTCCTGAATTTTGACTAGTGCTTCCCCCGTGTACGGGATAGTTCGTGTGGTAGTTTGACAATCTGTCCCCTGGCCAGTGGTTTCAGTTTTAATGAGGGGACACATATGTATTACCTCCTCCTCTGGATAACTTTGCTTAAACTCTTCCAATTCCCCAAAGGGGTACAGGGATTTGTTAACATCCACCGGTCTAGCGTATTTTAAATTGATGTCTTGTGATTCACAATTTTTCATTTCCAGTATCCTTTTAAGCCTTTCATTTTTACCTTCCTCATCTTGGAGGGCTGACCGAAGCAACAAGTTAATTCAGCAGTTAACTGCGAGCGTTCCTTTTCTAATTCTTCCTGTAATGTCCTTACTAACTCCTGAAGAGATCTTATCACTTCACCCGTAGATCTCTGAATAGCCGATCTTTCTTTTCGCACTGTTCTAAAGACAACACCCAAAACAGCACCTACCAGAAACAGTCCTAAACCAAGGACAAACATCCGGAGGGAATAATCCCCATATAACTCAGCCGGGGGTACCATCCCCTTTGCCTCAATCATTAACCCAGCTCAGGTTAATGTCTTTCTCCCCCTTAACCCTCTGAGGGTCGGCTTGACTCTCTCCTGGAAAAACCTTTCAACAGGTCCAGGTACCAGAGAACCTTTCAACAGGTCCAGGCCACACCAGGAAACCTTTCAACAGGTCCGATGTGCCCAGGTCACACCGAGAGGAGAAAAATTCTTACTATAACTTTACAGCGAGGGGATAGTCACTATTTGACTCGCCCTCGGTACCAGTTTTAGACTACACCGATTACTCCACTACATCCAAAGGATCCTGCCGACTACGCCAAAAATGTTACGACCCGCCCCAGAAAAAGGGAGGGGGGATAACCCAGGTTTTTATCAATAATTCCCTTGGGGTGGATTAGAGTGAAACGACACTGAATAATCGGTGTTTGAAAACATATACTGGCAAGGTTTATTTTAACAGTTCTGTATCAACAAGCATGCTAGCAGTTTGGGTGTTGTCATAAAACAATGCAACATAGAAATAACTTCTGCGGGGGGGGGGAGAAACTGTTTAGGGGAGAGGAAAACCAGGATGAGAGTAAGGGAAAAGAGAAGCTGAGAGTATAAAAGAAATGGATATAGTCACTGCCACTGGATCCAGTGATGCTTGAGAGTGATGGTCTCCAGTGATGCTTGAGAACGATGGTCTTGATTCGCAGGCGGTGGGGGAGAAGGAGAACCCCCAAATTCTCAAAGTCACCAGTCAGTTTATATACCCTCAGCATGCTTTTGCACCTCCCTGGCATAAGGAGTTGTTTTGCCTTTTAGGGCTTAGCACTAGAGGGAGGGATGGGCCCGACTGGCTACCTGAGGTATCTTCTTGCTTTTTAGGGCTTAGCCCCTCTGAGGCAACCCCTTGCCTTTTTAGGGCTTAGTCCACCTGAGGCATCTCCTTGCCTTTTTAGGGCTTAGTACTGAGGGGATGGGCTCAACTGTCCACCTGGGGTATCTCCTTGCATTTTTGGGGCAAAAGTCAAAGCCTGCAAACTTCTGAAATGCTTAAATCATTAACTATTTCAGTCTCTGACAAGCGCTAACACCTGCAATTGTGAAACACAGCCAGCATCTCTGTCCTTGCACTGCTTATCATCTTTCCAGCCAACCCCCAGCTTCTCAAGGCTGCTCTGTTTATGGGAACGGTTAATTAACTTCACTGTTCCCATGGGAACGGCCTTATACCATCCAATATTTTAAGCTCATCAACTTCTAGGGGCTCAGCGGACCCGCCGCCTCCTCCCTCAATTCCCCCTGTCTGTAGTTGTGCGACAAAGACCGCCCGCATCGTATCCTGCAGGATGCGATACTAGACATGGCAGCATCAGTAACACAACCACTTCTGCTGGGGGCAGGACTGCACCCCTTTGTTTTCCCTTCTTTCCCTTTCCTGCCTTTTGCTCCCCCCTGTTTCCCCCGTTTCCTTTGACAAGTTGGTCCCCCTTGAAGCAAAACTGCGGCTTCGTTAAGGGAGTTTGCACCATCGGTGTCAGAGGATGAGGGAGAGGGAGGGAGTGGGGGATAAGGGTCGGGTGCATTTTGGGAAAAGTCAATAAGAGGAGGTGAATTGTCATTGCTCTCCGTATGTTGCTGCTTAGTTAAGTGGTCTGCCAGGGAAGGATATTGTATAGGAGGCGGAGGAACAGCCGCAGATGGATATGTCCTAAGAGGGGGGGTTGACAGGGGAGAAGACAGACGACAGCGTGCCACCGCCCGGGGTTGGCGCCGTAAAAACCCACGGCCGCCGCTGCCAGCACAGCACCACCCAGAGCCATGGCTGCCTCTGCCGGTGAGGGTATGCTGTAAAGAGCCACAGTCGCTGCTGCCAGTGCCACGGACGGCTTTTATGTTGGCTTCTTGTCTACTCACTCTTGGTCTATTGCAGTTTAACACTCTTTGGTCCTGATGTATCTCATTTGCAATTAAGACATCTGTCTGCTTCTGCATAAAAGTTGTTTCCATGGCTTTCAGCTTGAATTTTGGCGGTACAGCTTTCAGGTCTGCTTACTGGAACAAACTGTCTGTAAACAGTTAACTTCTGACACATTATTAGTTTATACTTGAAATAAAACAGTATTCCCCCCTTACTGAGTTAGGGTAGAAATATTCCTTCACTGGTTATGAGCCTGTGACAGTTTTAGAAGACAGGGGAGGCAGGAGTTAATAGATAGTTTCTATTTTTTAGTTTTGTTTATTGGGGACAAATTACTTTTTTCTCTTTCAGATCTAGATAACTTTTAGTGTCTCCTCTCTTTACAGAATTTGACATTAACTTTTCACCTATTACATATATTGCATTGGCAGGTTTTAGTTTTTGTGTTCGTTGGAAATTCACACTGATTTTGTCCCCCCTTTTTCGGTCTGGTGGGAGGGTACGGATTGTGGAGGCTTGGGAGAGCTGAAGGGGGAGCGACAGCTCCGTCTCCATCCCTAATGGCAGAGCCAGAGGGTCCCGTTGTAGGTTGGTCTGGGACTCCAGTTACAGATACTGCTTTAGGTTTTCCTGCAGCTTCTGTACTTTTAGCTGGTCTCTTACTTGCAGTTGCCAAGGTGTTATGAGTAGTTCCGCTTGTGTTGGCCACAGTTAGGAAGTGATTTGCCCTTGCGCCCGCTGCGGCCCCCGCTCTGTCTGCAGAAGCGGCAGCAACTTCTGTACCAAACCCAGACTCCAACTGTCTCGTGGTTGGACTCGCAGTGGTCAATGCTGCCCCTGCACTCACAGAGCGGTGGTGGCGTCTGCGACCGTCACGTGATTTCCCCCTTCCTCTCCTACATGTTGGGGTAGGCTGGGCACTGGCCGCTCTTGTCCTCAGCCCTGCTCCGCTTGTTATGGGAGCAGGCATCCTTATTGCTATGACAACCGTAAAGTCATCGGGTGGTTTTAAAATCTCCACAACACTCACACCCACTGCAGCTGCCTGCGTGGGATTAGCTGTTACAGGGGAAGGAGTCACCCCCCCCTCGCCAGCCAGCACAGGCAGGGGAGGTTCTACACTCTCATTTATTCTCTTTGCCCTTGCCTTTCTCATAGATCCTGGTGCCTTTGCTACGATTCGATCTCTGGTTGCACCTGCCACACCTGGGGCGGTTCCCGAAACAGCAAGGGCAGAATTGGGTCCCGCCACTCCTGCAAAGTCAGTGGCCCCAGCTCTCTCTCCTGCTGCCGCGCCCAGTGGTCATAGAATCAGAGAATCAGAGAATCAGCTGGGTTGGAAGGGACCTCTGAGATCATCAAGTCCAACCCTTGATCCACTACCACCACAGTTGCTAGACCATGGCACTAAGTGCCACGTCCAGCCTCATCTTAAAAACCTCCAGGGATGGAGAATCCACCACTTCCCTGGGCAGCCCATTCCAATGGCTGATTACCCTCTCTGTAAAGAATTTCTTTCTAATATCCAACCTAAACCTCCCCTGGTGCAGCTTAAGGCCATGCCCTCTTGTCCTACTGCTGATTGCCTGGGAGAAAAGACCAACCCCCACCTGCCTACAACCTCCTCTCAGGTAGTTATAGAGAGTGAGGAGGTCTCTCCTGAGCCTTCTCTTCTCAAGGCTAAACAACCCCAGCTCCCTCAGCCTCTCCTCATAGGACTTGTGTTCAAGTCCCTTCACCAGCCTCGTTGCCCTTCTCTGCACCTGCTCCAGCACCTCAACATCTTTCCTAAACTGAGGGGCCCAGAACTGGACACAGCACTCCAGGTGAGGCCTCACCAGAGCTGAGTACAGGGGCATAATCACTTCCCTGGTCCTGCTGGCCACACTGTTCCTGATCCAGGCCAGGATGCCATTGGCCTTCTTGGCCACCTGGGCACACTGCTGGCTCATGTTCAGCTTCTTGTCAATCAGCACTCCCAGGTCCCTTTCTGTCTGGTTCTTCTCCAGCCCCTCTATCCCCAGCCTGTAGCGCTGCAGGGGGTTGTTGTGGCCAAAGTGCAGGACCCAGCACTTGGCCTTGTTGAACCTCATCCCTTTGGAATCAGCCCAACTCTCCAGCCTATCCAGGTCCCTCTGCAGAGCCCTCCTGCCTTCCAGCAGGTCGACACTCCCTCCTAACTTGGTGTCGTCTGCGAATTTGCTGATGATGGACTCAATCCCCTCATCTAAATCATCGATAAAGATATTAAACAGGACTGGGCCCAACACTGACCCCTGGGGGACACCACTAGTGACCGGCCACCAGCTGGGTGCAGCCCCGTTCACCAGCACTCTCTGGGCCCGACCCTCCAGCCAGTTCCTAACCCAGCACAGAGTGCCCGTCCAAGCCATGGGCTGCCAGTTTTTTCAGGAGTATATTATGGGAGACGGTGTCAAAGGCTTTGCTGAAGTCCAGATAGACTATATCCACAGCCTTCCCCTCATCCACCAGGCGGGTCACCTGATCATAGAAGGAGATCAGGTTGGTCAGACAGGACCTGCCCTTCCTAAACCTGTGCTGGCTGGGTCTGATCCCTTGTCCATCCTGTAGGTGCTGTGTAATTGCACCCAGGATGATCTGCTCCATAACCTTGCCAGGCACTGAGGTCAGACTGACGGGCCTGTAGTTTCCTGGGTCCTCCTTCCGGCCCTTTTTGTGGATTGGTGTGACATTTGCCAACTTCCAATCATCTGGGACCTCCCCAGTGAGCCAGGGCTGTTGGTAAATGATGGAGAGCGGCTTGGCGAGCTCTTCTGCCAGTTCCCTCATCATCCCTTGGGTGGATCCCATCTGGTCCCATAGACTTGTGAGGATCCAAGTGGCTCAGCAGGTTGCTGATTGTTTCCTCCTTGATTACGGGGGGACTATTCAGCTTCATATTCCTATCTACATGCTCCAGAAGCCAGCTGTCCTCAGAGAGACCTGTCCTACCGTTGAAGACTGAGGTAAAGAAGGTGTTAAATACCTCAGCCTTTTCCTCATCTTTAATAACTATGTTCCCCCCCACGTCCGCTAAAGAATGGAGGTTTTCCTTGTCCCTCTTTTTGCTACTGATGTATCTATAGAAAGACTTTTTATTTTCCTTAACAGAAGTGGCAAGATTGAGTTCTGCCGCTGGGTATCTGTCGAAAGGGTCCCGGTCCGAGGGGGGAAGAAGACGCACAACACACACGAGGATCGTGAGAAAAAGGGATGTCTGCCTGCTCAGAGCAGCAGGCAGCCTTTTATTAGGTTTTCCTAACTCTACTTTCTCACACACATAACACAAACATCTTTCTACAAAAATACTAAGGAATGTGCACCTGCACACAGCTCAAGGCTGTGTCCATGGGGATTATCTGGTTGGCTTCACTGCTCCCATGAAAAATGGCCTAACACTCCACAATACTCCAAAGTCCTCAGACTTCAGTTGTGTGGCTGTGACTTCCCCCCACATCGTGCTGTCCAACTCTCAGGGCCGCTTCCATGGGAATATGCAGCCACCTCCACCTTTCTCAGGGGAACGGTCTTACTCCCCTCAATGCCTCCAGCTCTTTCACTTCCAGGGGGCCCAGGGGTTCCATGGGCCTGCCATCTCCCCCCACAATTCCCCCTGTCTGTAATTGTGCTACAAAGACTGCCCGCATCGTATCCTGCAGGGCCCTTTGCAGGAGCGATACTAAACACGGCAGCATTAGTAACACAATTACAATAATTACCAAAATCAGCAATCCTGTTTTAATGATGGATAACAGCCAACCAGACAAACCCCATTTACCAAACAACTTAGTTAACCAATCCCATTCATCATCAACTTGTAATTTGCGGACCCCTTCTTTCAAAAGCTGAATGCTTTTGTGTATGGATTCACTATGGTCCGACAAAATCATGCAACACATTCCATCAAACTCAGTGCAACCGTGACCTTGTGCTAACAACAGAAAATCAAGTGCAGCTCTATTCTGCAGTGTGGCATGCCTAACACTATCTACGTCAGTTAATAGACCACTCAGTGCAATAGAAGTAGCACTGCTTTGCTTACTCAACCAACATCCCAAGTTTGTCAACTTTTTAAATTGTTGCCTGTGTATTTTGGTGCTGAAAAAAATCTCCGGAGCAGTTAATTAGGGGTGAGATAAGAAAGGGTTTATTTGCCAAGGCAGTAGGTGATATAGACGCGCGCGCCGGCCGTGCCTGAGAGGTTACATTTTATAACATTATCCATCCAATCCCAGATGTGTCCACCCTTTGGCCCTTCCGCTGGTCCGCCCCGGGCCCTCCCCCTGAGAATTGGGTCTGGGGTCTTTTTGGGACCACTTACTTCATCACCTTCAGCTTCATCAGAGCACAAAGGGTACATATTTACCTAATTTTTGACCGTATTCTGTGGTTTAGGCCCTGATATGCTGTTCTCCAAACAGTCTAGGCCTTTGCCTTGACAAAAGACTAAACATTGCTACTGAATTCAGGGGTAGGTTTGATATGGGAACATAGAATGGGGTAAGAGGGTTAGGGAATGTGTAAATAAGGGAAAGGAACAAGGGACAAAGGGGTTTCTGCTTTTTAAAACCTACCTATAAAATTTACAAGTCTTACAAATATTAGAAAAATAAAAAAAACATTAGGGGCTTAAGGCATCAGTTCCCCCCTTAGAGACTGGACAAAACCCAGAGGTCTTTGTCCAATCTCTACTACCTACACCTACAACAACTATAAAATCGGTGCATGCAGTGAGCTATTACACTAACACTAAGTATATACAATACTAAAATAAACAGTTGTTTCATCCATGTCCAGTTCGGTAACCATGAGGTGAGTTTGTTGAGGACATCTCCTAAACCTAGGGAGACATCATCCAGAGATATCTGATGAAAAATTTTGGTTTGATTTCGAATTGCGGCCAAATCATTATTAATTCTACCAGTCTGATCTATGTAAGAACAGCAGCTGGTATTGATGACTTTACACACGCCTCCCTGTGAGGCTAGCAAAAAATTGAGGGCCATTCTATTTTGTATTACCACACGAGACAACCTTTGGAATTGTTCTTTCAGGGTTTCAATTGCATCCAGAGTGTGATCTTGTATGTTTTCCATAACAGCCGAAATATTTACAATTGCTTTTTCCAATTCACTCACTCCTAGAGATGGGACTAAAGCTCTGATTATGCTATGGAAAATCATAGGGCGCTCAATGAGGGGATTGCTAGTTCTTTTCACTCTTTTTGGATAGGGTCTTTCCCATTCCGGTTCATCAATTGGGTCGAGAATTGTTATATTTGGAATCACTGCCCCCAGGGCACAGGCCCGATCCTTATCAAGAGGCAAAACTTTCCAGGCTTCCTTTTCACAAATCCAATACCATCTCCTGAACCCTGGGGAGGAATTAATCTCAAGGGGAACTGTACCATCCCTGCAACAATTTCTGGGTTTATCCCTTCTTTTGAATTGTTTTTATCACAGTAGGGGGGGAGAATGATTTTTCCTGTAGCGTTTATGATCATACAGGGAACAACATCCTGATTAGAAATTACATTACTTAGGGCCACCGGATAATAGGCCTCTGTAACTGGCTTCCAGGTCCCTGGGAAATTCATCATGGACTTACCGAAGTTTGTCTCATTTAGTAAAATGCCAATTAGGGGCCACTCACTATTCTCATCATCAATTGCTGGTACTTGAGTACAAATCCAGCATTCCGTTTTTCGGAGAATTTTAGACACATTTTGGACTAGGGCCACATGCAATTTTTGATCCCAAACTCGGTTCATAGTCACCAGTTGCACGAACAGAATACACAGAACAAGCAGTCTATGCCACATCTTCTTCATTGGTGTCTGGTTCTGATTGGTTGGTTGTTCCAGGAGCTGATGCTCTCTTGACTCTGGAAAAGTGGAACCAGGGTTCTCTGCTAGCAACTTTGACGGCGGTGAGGGAAGTCACCAGGACTTGGTATGGTCCTCTCCACTTGGCTCGCAAGGGGTCACTGTTCCACCACTTGACGTAGACCCAGTCTCCTGGCTGGAATGGGTGAGCAAGGGGTGTCCAATCCTATAGGTCTGGATAATTCGATGACCTTCTGCAGCTTCTGCAAAGCAGAGCCTAAAGCAATCAAATATTTTTGTAAATCAGCTCTCCCTCTTAAGTGTACATCCCCTGGTACGTGTGGTGCCTGACATGGTCTTCCATATAATATTTCATAGGGGCTTATGTTATCCCTGCGCCTCGGCTGGATACGAATTCTCAGCAGAGCTAGTGGCAAAGCCTGAACCCAGGACATAGATGTTTCCTGACAAATTTTACTAATTTGCATTTTCAAGGTGCCATTCATTCGTTCAGCTTTGCCACTAGCCTGAGGTCTATAGGGGGTATGTAGGTCCCAGACAATTCCCAGGATGCGGCATACTTCTTTTACTATTGTCCCAATAAAATGTGTTCCTCTATCTGATGCCATTCCTAGAGGAACCCCAAACCTTGGAATTATGTGGTTTAGTAAAAGCCTTTACCACTTCCCTTGCTGCATTAGTGCGACAGGGGTGTGCTTCAGGCCATCCACTGAAAGTGTCAACCAGTACAAGGATGTATTTGTACCCCCCCCATGGTGGTAACTCAGCAAAATCTATTTGCCAGTAATCTCCGGGTTGGTCTCCAGCTTTTGTTACCCCTAGTACCACTCTCTTTGTTGTATCTGGGTTGTTTCGTTTGCAGATTTCACACTTACCTACCGTAGACTGCACAGCTTCAGTCATATTTGTTCCTATTACTGTTTTCTTTAGATGTTTCAGGAGGTTTTCCGTTCCCCAATGGGTAGCCTCGTGTTCCTGTTGAGCTATTTCCCTAAGGAGCGGTGGTGGGACTACAACCTGTCCAGTAGGGGTAACAGCCCACCCCCCTTCTTTGATTTCAGCTTTCAGTGATTTAATTAGCTGATTGTCTCTCTCATCATACTTAGGGGTGTATTTTGTCAAATCAATTTCTTTTTGTGGCACTACTGCCAAGATGCCTTTTTCTGCAGCCCCTTTTGCTGCTTGATCAGCAAACTGATTTCCCAACTCGAGAATCGTTTTCCCCTTCTGGTGGGCCCTACAATGCATAATAGCTACCTCCTCTGGTTTCCAAATACTCTGCAGGAGTGCATGGATTTGGTCTGCATGCTTGACTCCACTGCCTTGGGCTGTCAGTAGTCCTCTCTCCTTCCAGATGGCTCCGTGGGCATGTACAACACTAAATGCATATTTTGAGTCAGTCCAGATATTTACCTTCTTTCCTTCACTCAGTTCCAAGGCTCTTGTCAGTGCGATTAATTCTGCTTTTTGGGATGACACATCTGCTGACAAGGCTTTTGCCTCGATCACTTCGTCTCTGGTTGTTACTGCATACCCTGTGAAGCGTTTACCATCTCGCATGAAGCTGCTTCCGTCTGTATACAGTTCCCAGTCTGTGTTTTCCAGGGGCACATCCTTCAGGTCTGGTCTGCTGGAGTAAGTCTCCTCTATAGTCTGCAATCAGTCATGCTCGGGGACATTGTCAGTTAGTGTTGAAGACAGAAACATAGCTGGATTTACAATAGATGTTGTTTTTAAGGTAACATCGTCCTGTTCCAGCAACACAACCTGGTACTTAAGCATTCTGCTGGGGGACAGCCAGTGGCCTCCCTTTTGTTCAAGCACGGCTTGAACTGCATGGGGTACATACACAGTGATATGCTGCCCAAGGGTGAGCTTCCGGGCCTCTTCAATCAGGATAACAGTTGCTGCGACAGCTCGCAGGCACTCCGGCCACCCTTGGCTAACACTGTCCAGCTGTTTGGAGAAATAAGCCACAGCTCTTTGTTGGCTTCCCAGAGTTTGTGATAATACCCCCAGAGCAACATTTAACTGCTCGTGTGTGAACAGTTCAAACGGTTTAGTCAAATCTGGTAGTCCTAGTGCTGGAGCTGACATCAAGGACTGTTTCAGTTGTTTAAACACATCTCTGGTCTCATCTGTCCATGTTACAACTCCCTCTTTGGCCGTTTTCAGGGCTTCATACAGAGGTTTGACTAGCAACCCATAGTTAGCTATCCACAGCCGACACCATCCTACCATTCCCAGGAAAGCCTGCATCTCTCGTACAGTGTGGGGCTCTGGGAGACAGCAAATGGCCTCTTTTCGGTCTGTACTGAGTCGCCGATGCCCACGATAGATTTCAAGTCCCAGATGGATGACTATCTCCTTGGCTATCTGTGCCTTTTCTCTCGAGACCCGATACCCATTTAGCCCCAAAAAGTTCAAGAGACTTACAGTGAGCTCGATGCATTGGTCCCGGCTTTTGGCTGCAATTAAGATGTCGTCAACATACTGCAGGACAACTCCTTCTTGCTGCTGTCTTCTCCAGTCCTCCAGTTCCTTTGCCAACTGATTTCCGAAAAGCGTTGGACTGTTCTTAAAGCCTTGTGGAAGAACTCTCCAGGTTAGTTGCATTTTTCTCCCTGTCTCAGGATTTTCCCACTCAAAGGCAAAAATCTCCTGGCTGTCTTTGTGTACAGGAATGCAGAAAAAGGCATCTTTAAGGTCGAGTACAGTAAACCATCCTAAATCCTCTGTCAATGTGGTTAACAGTGTATAGGGGTTGGCTACCACTGGGTAAATGTCCTCAGTTATTCTATTAATGGCCCTAAGATCTTGGACTAGCCGATAGCTTTTACCATCAGCCTTTTTCACAGGTAGAATGGGGGTATTAAATCTGGATTCACATTCTACTAGTAAACCAAATTTAAGGAACTTTTCAATTATAGGTGCTAGGCCTTTTCGGCTTTCTAATTTCAAAGGATATTGTTTTTGCCTTACCGGGGCTGCTCCTGGCCTGAGTGCGATGCTTACTGGTTCAGCTTGCTTTGATTTCCCAGGGTACTCGCTGGCCCAGACTAAAGGTATGACAGCATTTTCAACTTCTGCAGGGATCTCTCCATGATTTTCCTGTATAAAGAAAGCAGTTGCCTCGACATATTTAGTATCTGGGATTATAACCTTTATGTCTCCCCCCTTGGTGAATTTAATTTCAGCTTCTAATTTTTCCATTAAGTCTCTACCCAGTAGAGGCTTAGGAGAATTTGGCATATAAAGAAATCGATGAGTTACCCAGTGTTTGCCCAGTTTGAATTTTAAAGGTTTAAAAAATGGCCTTGTTTCACTTACCCCTGTAGCACCTACCACAGTTACAGTTTCATGGCTCAGTTTCCCTTCCAAACTATTTAATACAGAGTATGCCGCACCTGTATCAACCAAAAATTCAACATTCTCTACTTTTCTACTCCTCTCTTTATTTAACTCCTCATCCATCCCAGATAGTACAGGAACTGAGGCAAATATCACCTGTGTTCCTGTCCCATGAACTGACCGACCCAGTGCTTTAAAGTCTTTTTTAATTGTCCTGACACTTCTTCCATTAATGTCCTCACTGCCAGCCTGGACTACCACCAACGGGTAATAGTCTGAGGGCTGAATTAGCTCAGGAAGTCTCCTACTAATATCCCTCACCCTGGCCCCAGGAAGGCAGCATACTTCTCTCTGAGATGGGTCTGGGCGACATATAGGACCCTCAGTTCCCCTCAGAAGGGAGTCACCGACTACAACCACCCTTCTTTTTTTTCTTGTAGCTGTGGTTGTAATCCGTCTTGTAGACAGGGTCCAACCAAGAGGCTCTCCAGGCAGATCTTCTTGGCAGTCCTCTACCTGGTTCTCTGGGTCCAGGGCCTCATACCTATTCTTCAGGGGCACCCGGAGAGGTGAGGGGGTCAAGAGAGGGTTCTTTTACCTCTCCCATTAGGGACCTGTTTCCATTCCCCCCCATCAATTTGGTCTGCTCCATCTGCCTTATGGCAGGAGGGGCAGGGCTTCGCTGTCTCCTGTTGGAATTCCTTAGGGGACGAAAGGGTTTGACTCCACCAGTCAATTTCCATTTCACTCTCTCTAATGCACCTTAACCTCTCTACCTCTTCCCTAAGTTCTGCCACTAGGCACAGCAAGTCACTCACCTGCTCGCATCGTACACAGGTGCCTCCCACACCATCCTCTGGTACCAATGACAGGCTCAGACACTCTGCACACCCAGAGGCCTGGGTGGATGCATCCTTCTTGGAGCGGAGTCTCTGTGTAGACACACTCCTTGTATTAACAGCAGCAACGGCTTTTGTTTTTCTGGAGACCATTTCTAGCTTTAAAAAGCACGCTCACCTACGAGAAGTGGCAGCTGTTTGTGCCCTGCCTGCTTGCCCTGCCTGCACAAAATACCGTGCAAATTGCTGTGCCACGCTGTCTCAGTCTGATGAGACTGGACTGTTTGCTAAAGAGGATGAGTTATGAGGTAGACCAAACTTCTCTCTCTCTGCAATTGTAATGTCAAATTAAGGGGCTTTACTCCAGGAAAATGTGGAAAAACCAGAAGAAATAACAACCCTTTATTAAAAGATATATGTATGTTGGCAAAAACAGTAACAAGAAACAACAACAACAACAACAACAAGTCTAAATGAATACTTCTCTGAAACTCCCCTTCTCTGTCCTTTAGCACAGTCCTGATTGCGGCCTGCAGGGAGCGCTGTTGGGCCGCTGGAAGGTGCAGGACCTGCAGTACCCGGGCGTGGTCGGCAGGGGCGCTGTGGGCTCCAGCAGTCACCTGCGGGAAGAGGGGGCTGGAGAGAGCGGTCCCGGACCGCGTGGGGAAGCCGAGAAGAGATGGGGGGGTCCTCGTGGGGAAGCCGAGAAGGAGATGGGGGGGTCCTCGTCTCCCACGAAAGGGACAGCAGGCAGTACGCTCCCACGGGAACTCACCGCTGTCTCAAGTGGCGAGGACTCACTGCAGTCTCAGGTGGTGGTGTCTCAAAACTCCTCCTCCTCTCCCACGGGCAAGCAAACTCTCTGATGAAGCACAGCAGCTCCGGGACACTGAGGCAGGTCGAAGCCCGCAGGATGAGAGGTCGAGCTCACCAGGATTAACAGCCAAAAGAAAACGAGACCTCCGGTCCCCCTCCCCAAAAATGCCTGTCTGCACCCAGGGAGCCAGCCACGCAGTCTGCCCCTCACCTCCCGAACAGGACCAGCCCCCCGCCTCCCTCTCTCCTCTCTCCAAATGGGCAATTAACCTAGGCAGCCAGTTCTTTTGTAAGGCTAATTGACTCCCTTCCCCCTTCGAACTCTGTTTCTCTTACAGGGAAAGCAGGGGAAGGGAAAATTCCTCTTTCAATTTATAACCCATAACACACGCCCCTGTTTGTCCTCTCCTGTTGAGTGCGCGAGGCTCTTATATAGCCTCCTGTAGCACCTGCTAACAAGCTTGACCCACCCCTCACTCACCTAAATCGGTTCCGAGGAGGAGCCAAGCCTGGACAGCAAATGAGTCTAAACTCATCTTCTAATAGGTGGACGGCATCCCCTTGCGTGCTGGCAAATCTCAAAACAACACCTGTTATTTACTGCAGTTCTTTCTCCTTTTCTGCTTTCTCATCTTAGATGTTTACGTTCTTTTACAACCTCACAGCTGTAACTGCTCAAGTTCAAGGCCTAAGCTGTCTGCAGCCCAGTTGTTTCCCACACTTCTTCACTCTTGGCTTCTTGGTGGGAGAGGTCCTGAGTTGTTCTTCTGAGGGTACCACCTTTATACAGTCCAGGTTTCAGTATCCATGGGGTGGTCACAGATGCCGTTCCCATAACTTAGGGTGATATGTGCATGAGCAGTTGCTTCCTTTGCCACAGTTTTCCGCAGTGGGAATTTCAGTCCAGATGCATTAACCAGGATGTGCTAACCAGATCTCACTTCCACCAGGCCTGGAATTAGCGGCTTTCTGTTGCAAATTCCTCTCTTCCATGCTTATCTCAAGTTCCCACTGTGCTGGCTTATCTCATGGCAAGTTCCTTGACAGTATTGGAGACAGGCAACTGTGCTCTTTAAGTCCTTACCAATATCTGGAGGTCCCTTCCAACCTCAACGATTCTGTGATTCTGTGACTATGCCTGGGGTCCACTGAGGTCAGACTCCTGGATCTGTCAGCTCCCAACCTCTTGCTCATCCCAACCTACTGGCCTTTGGGGCAAAGGGGCTGGAGAGGCAGTCTGGATGATGTATGAGCACTGTTCAGCAACAGCCAAAACATTGGCTGCAAAGCACAACGCTACATGGGCTGCTCTGAGGAAAGTTAACTACATCACCAACAGACCCAATATTCTCTGACCAGATCTTGTGGTTTAGGAAGGGTGCTCCCACTGGGACTCTCCAAACCACACTGTTGCTCTCTCACTTTCCCCCAACTCCTCCTTCCCCCTCCCTCTGCAGTGGCCTGGAGAGGAGAATTGGGGGCACAAAAGGTAAAGGTCACAGGTTGACATAAGAAAGATCACAGGTTGACATAAGAACAATTTACCGGAAACAGCAAATATAAGAAAACAAACAGTTACAGCAACAATACCTATGACAGAGGGTACAAGAAACCAACAATTTACAGCATCTCCCTATTACCGGGAGGATTCCGAGGTAAAACAATGACACCGTTTAAAATTCAAGAAAGCAACATTTATCACAAAGAAGTAGCAAACAAAAAGAGAAACCAAGAAAAAAAACAAACTCCCAAGACAACTCCCACTCACTCATGTGTTATTCACACAGTTGCTGTACATACCGACCCCAATATGCTCAAGATTCCCAGTATGACTAGCCGCTGGATCCTTGGGCTTTGGTAGGCTTAACACGCTTAGCGGACGTCCCTGCACAGGCAATGTTGTCCTCGGTCTTAGAACACCTCAGCCTGGAGCAGGAACTGTCTGTCTTTCACACAATTGGTCTGTGATGTCTATCTGGGCATATGTGGCCAGCACATGCCCAGCTAGAGGTCTCCAGTCCCTCCCCCCATTATGTAAGTGGAAATCCCCCTGCGCTGCATCACCCACACATTCTGCTGCGGTTGTGGGGCCATCCACAGGTGTCCTCCTGGGCACCTGCGGAATGAGACAAAAAAGAAGGTGGGGGAATAGCTTAGCAGCCCACCCCTGCAGAGGTCAATAAAGCTAAGACAATCTCAGCTGGGGGCAAGAAACTGGAATGGTTTATTCACACAAAAACTGGTATTTTTGTAGGTCTGGGGTACTACATATTCATGAGTGGGTTTGCATATTCATTCTGTTACAACTGGGGGCTTTTACAGGGATGAAATAGAAGGGGGAAACCCAGGTTAACAAATTTGGGGTCTTAACACATACACCATAGGGGAAAACCCATTTTATCTTGGGGGAACTACAGGGAAAAACGGTATTCAGGTTTACAGAATGCACAGGATCCAGGAAACACATCATCATCATGGTTAGGCTTCATGAATGAAGATTTAGGAAGGCTCTATCCACATTTGTTACACGCACGCTGGTGGCTAATGAGGCCAATACGAGATAGACATATCCGATTGCAAAAGGCACAGCAGAAAAACTCCTTAGATGGTGCATTCTGCAAGACACGGTTCTTTCTGCGTTGTCTTTTCTCCTCGAGAGTGATCCTGCGTGTGTTCTCAAAGGAGACAGCTGTGTTATAGATGGTGTGTCTCCAGGTCTCCCGATTGGAGGCCAGAGTAGACCGGTTATGATGATCAATATGGCCAAGGCTGAGATGTTGTTTCAGGGAGTCCTTGTATCTTTTCTTCGGGGCTCCTCTCATGCAGCAACCAGTGGCAAGTTCACCATAAAGCAGGATCTTAGGGAGGCGGTGGTCCTTCATCCTGGAGACGTGCCCTGCCCAACGCAGCTGTGTTCTCAGTAACATGACCTCAATACTTGTGACTGCTGCTTGTTCTAGAACAGATGTATTGGTCACATAATCTGACCAGTGGATGTTTAGGATTGAATGGAGACAGCGTTGATGGAAGCGTTCTAGGAGACGCAGGTGGTGGCGGTAGATGACCCATGATTCGGAACCATACAAGAGAGTAGACAGCATTATGGCTCTGTAAACACTGATCTTTGTACTTTTCTTCAGCTGTTTTGTTTCACCAAACTCTTTTATGAAGCTTTCCAAAAGCACTATATGCCTTTGCTAACCTGTTGCCTATCTCCCCGTCAATCTTACCATCCGAGGAGATGAGGCTGCCTAGGTAATTAAACTGCTGGACTGATTTGAGTTCTGACTGGCCAATGGTGATGTGGAGATGATGGGGGACTTCCTGAGGTGCAGGTTGATGGAGAACTTCTGTCTTCTTTAGACTGACTTCCAGCCCAAAGAGCTCAGCAGCATCTGCAGAGCAGGATGTTAAACGCTGCAGGGCTGTTTCTGTGTGAGCGACAAGGGCGGCGTCATCAGCATAAAGCAGCTCCCGGACAAGATGGTTTAAGGTCTTGGTGTGGGCCTTCAGTCGCCTTAGGTTGAATAGGCTTCCATCAGTACGATAACGAATATAGATACCGTCCTGATCATCGAGGTCTGCCATGGCCCTTTGGAACATCATGCTGAAAAAGACTGTGAATAGGGTAGGAGCGAGAACGCAGCCTTGTTTCATGCCATTCTTTATTAGAAAGGGCTCGGAAAGTGTGTTGCCATATCTGACTTGGCCGTGCTGATCCTCGTGGAGTGAGATGATCATTTTAATGAACTTGGGGGGACAACCTAAACGTTCCAAAATCTGCCACAGACCTTTTTTGCTCACAGTATCGAAAGCCTTGGTGAGGTCGACAAAGGTTACATAAAGACCTTTGTTCTGTACCCTACACTTCTCTTGCAGTTGTCTGAGAACAAATACCATGTCTGTGGTACTCCTGTTGGCTCTGAAACCGCACTGACTTTCAGGTAGAATTTCTTCAGCTATAGCGGGTATTACTCTGTTCAAGAGCATTCTTGCCAGGATTTTGCCTGCAATGGAGAGCAGAGTAATACCACGGTAATTTGAGTAATCTGATTTAATTCCTTTCTTCTTATACAAAGTGATGATGACTGCATCACAAAGGTCTGATGGTAGTTCGCCTAGTTCCCAACAGCACACCACAAACTCGTGAAATTTGGTATGGAGTGCAAGGCCGCTATGTTTCCAGACTTCAGGTGGAATTCCATCAACCATGGACATTCCATGTCTGGTACAGCAGCACTCAATGGCGGCGTGACTTCATTCAAGCCACTATAGTCCACTGTCAGTTTCCATTCGCCATCGGACTTACGTACAGGCCAAATGGGGCTATTGAAGGGTGAGTGTGTTCTACTAACCACCCCTTGGCTTTCCAACTTGCGGATCATCTTATGGATGGGGATCATAGTGTCTCAATTAGTCCGGTACTGTCGCCTATGCACTGTCTTAGTGGCTGTCGGTACTCGCTGGTCCTCAACTTGCAGTAATCCTACAACAGAAGGATCTTCTGAGAGACCAGGCAGGGCAGATAATCGTTTGGATTCCCCTTCAGTCACTGCGGCTATACCAAAAGCCCATCGGTACCCCTTTGGGTCTTTGAAGTATCCTCTCCTAAGGTAATCCATGCCAAGAATGCAAGGGGCTTCTGGCCTTGTCACAATGGAATGTTTTTTCCATTGGTCTCCTTGTGGCAAAAGAGCCTCTCTTGGAGGCTCTTATTTCGCCCCCCCATCACCTGCTAACAAGCCTGCTAATGAGCCTGACCCCCCCACACTCACCTTAATCGGTTCCGAGGAGGAGCCAAGCCTGGGCAGCAAAAATTAACGTACACTGTGCACCGGTATCTATTAAAGCTTGGTATCTCTGAGGATCCAATGTGCCAGGCCATCGAACCCACACAGTCCAGTAAACTCTGTTATCTTTCTCATCCCTCTCCTTCTCCTGGCAGAAGGCAGGGCCCCTCTATTGGTTCTGGTCAGAGCATTCACCATCGGATCTTTGCTTCGGCTTTTCAGAGGCTTTCTTGTCATCCTGGAAACGGACTCCAGACCTCCTGCGTCTGGGAGATCTCAGTTCTCTTTCAAAGAAATCTGCATCTACTGCCGATTTTCACCTGCTGTATGGCCTTGAGGGTTTCTCCTAAAGTGGGGGCAGTATCCAATTCATACTTTACCGGTTGTTGCATGATGGACTGAATTGCTGAGTCTTGGACTACGCGGTTGGTACTGAAAAGAGTCTGAAAGTGTTCAGACCATTGATTCAAAATGGAGGTTTTATCTATCAGAAGCATTTGCCCATCAGCGCTGAGTAGAGGGCTTTGTACCTGGTATGTAGGCCCGTACGCTGTTTTCAGGGCCTCATAGAATCCTCTGTGATCACCCGTATCTGCACATAATTGAGTTTTTACAGCTAGATCGATCCACCACTTGTTCTGGATGTCACGGAGTTTCTGTTGGAGCCTGCTGCATGCGAGACTGTGCTGGTTTAAGAGTTAACCAGCAGGGGAAATGAACTCAACTCAAAGGAGAGATTATAAGTCAGAATAACAATTTACTAAAATAATACAGTAAGTACAATCATACAAACAAACAATTGGTCTTAACCCACAAAACCCAAATGTATAACCCAGTACCCCGGGGCATGAACAACGTGGTGTTCCTTGGGCCCCGCTTGAGTCCAAAGTAAAGGGAGAGGGGAAGAACCTGCTGGTGTTGCAGTCTGGTCAAAAGTGGTGATTGGAGTCCAGTATAGGGTGGTGATCCAAGTCTGTTTGAGAGCGATGAGCCACAGTCCTTCTCTGGATCCCACAGAGTGGTTTCAAATGTTCCAAGACTCCAAGATTATATATCCTGCAGTTCAGGCAGGAATGCTCAGCACTTCCCTCAGGGCGGGGAGTTCCACAAAGGGTGTGAGGACAGGAGCATCCTCCTATCTCACAGGCCTCTTAACACCTAGTTTATAGCCTGAGGAGTCAGGCTCTATGGGCAGATGGTGTCAATGGTTCATTGATAACAGTTTCTGGGAAATGGCATGGAAGGCTATAGAATACACAGTTTTGGGTTACACCCATACCCTGATGAACTGGTCTCAGTTGTCCTAACTAGGACAGAGACGAAAGGCTGTTTTTCTTGCGTGACAGGATGGCAGTGCAAGGTGTGCTTGGTGGGCGGTTCTCTTATTCCTCAACAAGTCCTGGATTTCTTATCATAGAATCATAGAATCATAGAATCATAGAATCGATTGGGTTGGAAAAGACCTCCGAGATCATCGAGTCCAACCCTTGGTCCAAATCCAGTCCATTTACTAGATCATGGCACTCAGTGCCACGTCCAATCTGCGTTTAAAAATCTCCAGGGATGGTGAATCCACCACCTCTCTGGGCAGCCCATTCCAATGCCTGATTGCTCTCTCTGTAAAGAATTTTCTCCTGATATCCAACTTAAATTTCCCCTGGCGGAGCTTAAGCCCGTGCCCCCTTGTCCTATTGCTGAGTGCCTGAGAGAAGAGACCAACCCCCACCTGGCTAGAACTTCCCTTCAGGTAGTTATAGACGGCGATGAGGTCACCTCTGAGCCTCCTCTTCTCCAGGCTAAACAACCCCAGCTCCCTCAGCCTCTCCCCATAGGACTTATGCTCCAGTCCCTTCACCAGCCTTGTTGCTCTTCTCTGGACCCGCTCCAGCACCTCAATATCCTTTCTGAACTGCGGGACCCAGAGCTGAACACAATACTCAAGGTGTGGCCTCACCAGTGCTGAGTACAGGGGAAGAATCACTTCCCTGGTCCTGCTGGCCACGCTATTTTTGATACAGGACAAGATCCCATTGGCCTTCTTGGCCACCTGGGCACACTGTTGGCTCATGTTCAGCTTCCTGTCAATCCAAACTCCCAGGTCCCTTTCTGCCTGGCTGCTCTCCAGCCACTCTGCCCCCAGCCTGTAGCACTGCATGGGGTTGTTGTGGCCAAAGTGCAGGACCCGGCACTTGGCTTTATTGAACTTCATCCCACTGGAATCAGCCCATCTCTCAAGTCTATCCAGATCCCTCTGCAGAGCCCTCCTGCCTTCCAGCAGGTCGACACTCCCTCCCAATTTGGTGTCATCAGCAAATTTGCTGATGATGGACTCAATCCCCTCATCTAAATCATCAATAAAGATGTTAAACAGGACTGGACCCAACACAGACCCCTGGGGAACACCACTAGTGACCAGCCACCAGCTGGATGCAGCTCCATTCACCAGCACTCTCTGGGCCCGACCCTCCAGCCAGCTCCTAATCCAGGAGAGGGTACACTTGTCCAAGCCATGGGCTACCAGCTTTTCCAGGAGTATATTATGGGAGACAGTGTCAAAGGCTTTGCTGAAGTCTAGATAGACCACATCCGCAGCCTTCCCCTCATCCACCAGGCGGGTCACCTGATCATAAAAAGAGATCAGGTTGGTCAGACAGGACCTGCCCCTCCTAAACCCATGCTGGCTGGGTCTGATCCCTTGTCCATCCTGAAGGTGCTGTGTGATTGCACTCAGGATGATCTGCTCCATAACCCTGCCAGGCACCGAGGTCAAGCTGACAGGCCTGTAGTTGCCATGGTCCTGCTTGCAGCCTTTTTTGTGGATTGGGGTGACATTCGCCAACCTCCAATCATCTGGGACCTTCCTAGAGAGCCAGGACTGTTGGAAGATGATGGAGAGCGGTTTGGCAAGCTCTTCTGCCAGCTCCCTCATCACCTTGGGATGCATCCCGTCTGGTCCCATAGACTTGTTAGGATCCAGCTGGCTCAGTAAGTCGCTAACTACATCCTCCTGGAATACAGGAGGGCTATTCAGCTCTCTGTCTCTGTCTATCTGCTCTAGAGGCCAGTTGTCCTGAGGGCCACCTGTCTTACTGCTAAAAACTGAGGCAAAGTAGGTGTTAAGTACCTCAGCCTTCTCGTCATCTTTGTTAACTATATTTCCCTCCAAGTCCAACAGAGAATTGAGGTTTTCCTTGCCCCTCCTTTTGCTATTAATGTATTTATAAAAGGACTTTTTGTTATCCCTAACTGAATTAGCCAAATTAACTTCAAATTCCACTTTTCTTTCCCTAATTTTTTTCCTGCATGACCTAGCTCTCTTCGTAAATTCTTCATAAGTAGCCAGCCCTTTTTTCCACAGTCTGTAAACTTTCTTTTTACCCCTGATTTCTTTCAGAACCTCCCTATTTAACCAAGCCAGCCGTCTTCCCCTCCGGCTGGCCTTTCGGCACACTGGTATAGCCTGTTCCTGTGCGCTCAAAATTGCCTGCTTGAAGCATGTCCATCCCTCCTGGACCCCCTTGCCTTTAAGGGTTGTTTCCCAGGTGTGCTGGTTTAAGAGTTAACCAGCAGGGGAAATGAACTCAACTCAAAGGAGAGATTATAAGTCAGAATAACAATTTACTAAAATAATACAGTAAGTACAATCATACAAACAAACAATTGGTCTTAACCCACAAAACCCAGATGTATAACCCAGTACCCTGGGGCATGAACAACGTGGTGTTCCTTGGGCCCCGCTTGAGTCCAAAGTAAAGGGAGAGGGGAAGAACCTGCTGGTGGGAGAGCTGTTGCAGTCTGGTCAAAAGTGGTGATTGGAGTCCAGTATAGGGTGGTGGTCCAAGTCTGTTTGAGAGCGATGAGCCGCAGTCCTTCTCTGGATCCCACAGAGTGGTTCAAAATGTTCAAAGACTCCAAGATTATATATCCTGCAGTTCAGGCAGGAATGCTCAGCACTTCCCTCAGGGCGGGGAGTTCCACAAAGGGTGTGAGGACAGGAGCATCCTCCTATCTCACAGGCCTCTTAACACCTAGTTTGTAGCCTGAGGAGTCAGGCTCTATGGGCAGAGGGTGTAAATGGTTCATTGATAACAGTTTCTGGGAAATGGCATGGAAGGCTATAGAATACACAGTTTTGGGTTACACCCATACCCTGATGAACTGGTCTCAGTTGTCCTAACTAGGACACCAGGGTATGCCCTGAATTAGTTTTTTGAATAGGCCAAAATCTGCCCTCCGAAAGTCCAGCGCAGAGGTTTTAATGATGGCTCTCCTTACATCCCTGAGGATTGAAAATTCTATTATTTCGTGGTCACTATGCCCCAGGCGGCCTCCAACCACTACATCATCCACCAGCCCCTCTCTGTTTGTAAACAGTAGGTCTAGTGGGGCCTTACCCCTGGTAGGCTCATTTACCAGTTGATGAAGGAAATTATCCTCTATACACTCCAGGAACCTCCTTGACTGCCTCTTCTCTGCAGTATGAAGCTCCCAGCAGATATCCAGCAGGTTAAAGTCACCCACGAGCACAAGGGCTGGAGATTTTGAGACATCTGCCAGCTGCTTGTAGAATAATTCATCTCCTTCATCATCCTGGTTGGGCGGTCTGTAACAGACACCCACAAGGATGTCAGCCTTGTTGGCCTTCCCCCTGATTCTGGTCCACAGGCACTCAACCTTGTCACTGCTGACCTCAACTTCAACAGAATCAAGAGACTCTCTAACATATAAAGCCACCCCTCCACCTCTCCTTCCCTGCCTGTCCTTTCTGAAGAGCTTGTAGCCCCCCATAGCAGCACTCCAGTCGTGTGAGTCATCCCACCACGTTTCTGTGACAGCAACTATGTCATAGTTTTCCTGCTGCACTATGGCTTCCAGCTCCTCTTGTTTGTTTCCCATACTGCATGCATCGGTGTACATGCACTTCAGCTGGGCCATTGATTTTATTCTCAACTCGGGCTCTACACCCTTAGGCTTATTTCTGGAGAGCCCAGTTGCCGCCCCTTCCCCCTTCAAACCTAGTTTAAAGCCCTCCTAACTAACTCTGCCAACTTACAGGCTACAGTTCTTTTGCCCTTCCCAGATAGATGAAGCCCATCTGGTTTGACGAGACTAGGCAACATGGAGTTTGCCCCATGATCAAAAAACCCAAAATTTTGATGATAGCACCATCCTCTAAGCCACCTATTGGTAAGCTGTGCTTTCCTAAACCTCTCCTCATTTATCTCCTCATTCGTCCCAGCTAGCACAGGAACTGAGCCAATTACTACCTGTGCTCCTGTCCCATGAAGTGATCGGGTCAGAGCCTTAAAATCTTTTTTAATTACCCTGGCACTCCTATTATTGATGTCATCACTTCCAACCTGGACAACCAACAGCGGGTAATAGTCTGAGGGTTGAATAAGCTTAGGAAGTGTTTTCGTAATATCCCTCACCCTGGCCCCGGGAAGGCAGCAAACTTCCCTGTGGGATGGGTCTGGCCGACATATAGGGCCCTCAGTTCCCCTCAAAATGGAGTCACCAATTACAATAACCCTTCTCTTTTTCCTCTTACCTGTAGTTGTAACAGATCCAGTAGACCGGGGGTAACCAGAAGACCTTGTAGACAGGTCTTCCTCCTGACTGTCTGTCGCTGATAAGTGTCGGAACGGCCAAAGCGACACGAAAAAAGGTTCCAGCAAAGTTTATTCCAAGAAAAAAGCAGGGACAGCCGGGGCTGCTGCGCAGCCCCTTAAGTACAGTTTTTGAACACACGTAATGCACAGGGATAGGACAGTTCAAACTTTCACACCAGAATTCTTACAGCTAATAGGTGCATTTTCTAAACTCTACTTTCTCACAACAACTTTGCTCTTTCTCAAAACAGCCCAGTTCTTTCCCACAACAGTCCCGAGCACCTGCTCTTATTTTTCTCTCATGTTGATGTTCTTCCCAACCACTCTCGTTCAAAACAGGTCCTTGTTCTCATGAGACAGTGTTCTCTGTTCCCACAGGACAGCTTCTTCAGGGTGCATCAGTATGTTGTCAGGATCAGGGCCTCCATTTTCAGTCCTCTCTTTTCAGTCCATCTCAGGGGTATACTTTGATCTGGTCAACATCTATTGCTTCATCAGTATGTGCCAAGGTGCTGACAGACCCGCTGTCACCCGTGACAACTGTCCCCCATCAGACTTTCTGAAACCAGGGCCATATACCTGTTTTTTAAGGGCACCCTGGCAGGTGAAAGGGGTCGAGAGGGGGTGTTTTTGCCTCTACGACCAGGCACCTGTTTCCATTCCTCCCCATCCATATTGTCCGTTCTGTCTGCCTGATGGCAGGGGGGGCTGGGCTTCACCGCCTCCTGCGGGGCTTCCTTAGGAATCGAAAGGGTGTGACTCCACCAGTCAATTTCCCTTTCACTCTCCCTTATACTTCTTAGCCTTTCCACCTCTTCCTTTAGCTCTGCCACCAGACATAGCAAATCATCCACCTGCTCACATCGTATGCAGGTGTTTCTCACGCTGTCCTCTGGTAACAGTTCTAGGCTCAAACAGTCTATGCAGCCAGAGGCCTGAGTGGCTGCATCCCTTTTAGAGGGTTCTGTCTGTATTGACACCCCTCTACTGGTAATAGGAGCAACAGCTTTCATTTTTTTGGGAGGCATGACTGTGTTGAGCTGTGAGAAAAAAAGCCGCAGAAATACCTTAGGCTTCTGCCCTGCCTGTTTGCCCTGCCTATGGGAACTGCCTGTGCCACGCCCTCACTGACGTGCCACGCCCCTGTTTGCCCACTCCTGTGGGGTGCAGGTCGCTCACGCTCTCTTGGAGGCTCTTATTATGCCTCCCCTATCACCTGCTAACAAGCCTGCTAACGAGCTTGACCCCCCCCACTCACCTTAATTGGTTCCGAGGAGGAGCCAAGCCTGGGCAGCAAAAATTAACGTACACTATCGGCAGAGGGGGTCAGACAGAAATGCACACAAATCAATATGATTGGCAAAAATGTCCGCTTTATTAGAGGACAGACAGCTTATATGCTGCCTGTGACACACAGACGTGATTCTTCCCCAGGTTACATTGGATACATAAGGAAAACATACTGTGGTGTACAGTACTAACTGGATAACAGCAGGTGTCCATAAAACTTGTTTTCCTGCCAGAACAACTCCTCCTTCACCTTGGCACAAGGCCTGCAGCCATATTAGTGGCGCAGTATTTTTTTACTGTCTGCACCCAGCCATGCCAAGGTGAAGGTCTCAGAAATGCAATTGAAATTGTTCACACAATTTCTGTCCACCGACAGTATCTATTAAAGCTTGGTATCTCTGAGGATCCGATGTGCCAGGCCATCGAATCCACACAGTCCAGTAAACTCTGTTATCTTTCTCATCCCTCTCCTTCTCCTGGCAGAAGGCAGGGCCCCTCTATTGGTTCTGGTCAGAGCATTCACCATCGGATCTTTGCTTCGGCTTTTCAGAGGCTTTCTTGTCATCCTGGAAACGGACTCCAGACCTCCTGCGTCTGGGAGATCTCAGTTCTCTTTCAAAGAAATCTGCATCTACTGCCGATTTTCACCTGCTGTATGGCCTTGAGGGTTTCTCCTAAAGTGGGGGCAGTATCCAATTCATACTTTACCGGTTGTTGCATGATGGACTGAATTGCTGAGTTTTGGACTACACGGTTGGTACTGAAAAGAGTCTGAAAGTGTTCAGACCATTGATTCAAAATGGAGGTTTTATCTATCAGAAGCATTTGCCCATCAGCGCTGAGTAGAGGGCTTTGTACCTGGTATGTAGGCCCGTACGCTGTTTTCAGGGCCTCATAGAATCCTTTGTGATCACCCGTATTGTGGAAAGTATTGCTGAAACATGGTTAATAGAAAGAGGACATGAGAGAGATGCTATAGCTCTGGTCCCACGGTAAGAGAAAACTATCAGAAGGTCACTGTGTTTGAGAAACTGGGTACGTGACAGAAGAATAGTGTATAGCGGATGGGAAAGCAGAGCAAATAGCAAACAAGTAACCATAAGAAGGTTAAAGAAACAGCATTTGCGCAAATATAACTTAGGTAATTAGGAGCCAATGATGAGCTTAGCTTTTGTAATATGTATGAAGCTAATTTGTAACCTTTATAAGCACAGAGCACACAGCAATAAAGTTGGATAAGTTATTGATCAATTCTGTGGTCTAAAAGTGTCTTTATCCCGTCGTCTACAACACCGTATCTGCACATAATTGAGTTTTTACAGCTAGATCGATCCACCACTTGTTCTGGATGTCACGGAGTTTCTGTTGGAGCTTGCTGCATGCGAGACGAAAGGCTGTTTTTCTTGCGTGACAGGATGGCAGTGCAAGGTGTGCTTGGTGGGTGGTTCTCTTCTTCCTCAACAAGTCCTGGATTTCTTGATTGTTTTCATCAAACCAGTCCTTGTTCTTCTTGAGGGAGAACCCTAAGGATTCTTCAGAGGATTGCAGGATCCTGTTTTTAATATGGTGCCAACCTGATTCAGGGGAGGAATCTGCAGAATCTGTGGAATGGTTTTCGAGCCTAGTTTGAAGGTTAGCCTGGAATCTCTCTCTTACTGTGGCTGATTGGAGACTGTTAACTCGTACTGTGGCTGATTGGAGACTGTTAACTCGGAGTCTTCTCCTTGGGATACTGCGCCTTTTGAGTTTGAATGTGAGATTGAAGTTGAGTTTACAGCGCACAAGCCGATGGTCTGTTTGGCATTCTGTGCTGGGCATCACGCGGGTATGGAGGACATCGCAGACATCTCTCCGTCACACCAAGACATAATTGATGAGGCGCCAATGCTTTGCCTTGACAAGAGACTAAACATTTCTACTGAATTCAGGGGTAGGATTGATATAGGGAGCATGGAATGGGGTAAGAGGGTTGAGGAATGTGTAAACTAAAGTGTCTCAGTCTGAAGAGACTAGACTGTTTGCTAAAGAGGATGAGTTATGAGGTAGACCAAACTCCTCTCTCTCGGCAATTGTAATGTCAAATTAAGGGGCTTTACTCAAGGAAAATGTGGAAAAACAGAAGAAATAACAACCCTTTATTAAAAGATATATGTATGTTGGCAAAAACAGTAACACAAAACAAAACAACAACAGCAACAACAACCACAACAACAAGTCTAAAAGAATACTTCTCTGTCCTTTAGCACAGTCCTAATTGTGGTTGGCAGGGGCGCTGTTGGGCCGCTGAAGCTGCAGGACCTGCAGTACCTGGTCGTGGTTGGCAGGGGGCGCTGTGGGCTCCGGCAGTCACCCGCGGGAAAAGGGGCCGGAGAGAGAGCGGTCCTGGACCGCGTGGGGAAGCCGAGAAGGAGATGGGGGGGTCCTCGCCTCCGTGGGGACGAAAGGAAGGCAGGCAGCACACTCCCACGGGAACTCACCGCTGTCTCAAGTGGCGAGGACTCACTGCAGTCTCAGGTGGTGGTGTCTCAAAAAACTCCCCCTCCTCTCCCGCGGGCAAGCAAACTCTCCGATGAAACACAGCAGCTCCGGGGAGCGGGACAGTCAGGCAGGTCGAAGCCAACAGGATGAGAAGTCGAGCTCGCCAGGGTGAACAGCCAAAAGGAAAGCTAGACCTCCGGTCCCCCTCCCCAAAAATGCCTGTCTGCACCCAGGGAGCCAGCCACGCAGTCTGCCCCTCACCTCCCAGACCAGAGCCCAGCCCCCCCGCCTCCCTCTCTCCAAATGGGCAATTAACCTAGGCAGGCTATATCTTTTGTAACGCTAATAACCTCCCTTCCCCCCCCCCCTCACTCCGTTTCTTTCCCTTGGAGTGGGGCAGGGGAAGAAAAATTCCCCTTATTTCCTAATCTATAGCATAAAGGGTGCTACAGGGCGAGGAATACAATACAGCTACTTCTAAAATCTACTTCTACTATAATTACATATAAAGCTTATAAAAATTAGCAAAGTCAAAAATAACTAAAAGGCCCTGTAGCAGGGAAGGGACTAAGTCAAGGGAAAAAACACAGGTTCGAGAGATTCTGGAACGTGAATAAACCAAACACCGTTGCTAGTTGGCAAAAAAAAAAATAATGGCTATTTATTAGGAAGGGTGGCAAACAAGGGAAAAAAGGGGGAAAACAAAACAGGCGCCTGAGGGAAAAGGTTCGGGACGGAGGAAAAAGTGCACCAAAAGACCCAAGAAGGATAGCTCGACACCCTACTCACTCAGGTGTCACCTGTAAGAAGGTCTTACCCACTCTACCCAGTAATAAAACTTCTTTATAGCAGCTGCGTGTCCAAGAGGGGTGGCAGGCTCCCACTTCAGCAGGCGTCCCCGCTAAAAGCAACTCGGTCTGTCGTGAAGAGCCGGCAACCCCCCAAGAAGCGTCTCTGCTTTTTATAAAGTTTTTTGAGAGCACCTGCCCCAGAGAGGTGTGGCCAGCACCACCCCGTCAGGGCTCTGAATCCCACCCCCCTTGGTTATGTAAGTGCACCCCTCCTGCACATGCGTGAGCACTTTGGAAAGTCCCCCACGCAGGCGCAGTGAATTGGGGGGGGTCTTTTCAATTGAGGCTGTGGGTTTACTTCATCACCCTCCTCATCACTTTGTCCTCCAACTGCCCCTGACGAGCAATTGACCAATCACAACAGACCAATTAAAACAGTTTACACAGAAGCTCTCCCTCCAAGGCCAAGTTCACTGCTTTATCAGAAGACTTGGCAGGAGAAAACATAAACTAACTGCAGGTGGCTAGGGCCAAACACAGACCAAAAAATAACATCCCAACTTCAGGCCCTTAAGGCATCAGATTCCCCCTTAGAGACTGGACAAAACCCAAAGGTCTTGTCCAGTCTCTACTTACATCTACAACAACTATAACATCGGTACATGCAGTGGGCTATTATACTAACGCTAAGTATGTACATCACTAAAATAAACAGTTGTCTCATCCAAGTCCAATTCGGTAACCATGAAGTGAGTTTGTGGAGGAGCTCCTAAGCTCAGGGAGACATCAACCAGAGATATTTGGTGCAAGATTTTGGTTTGGTTTCGAATTGTGGCCAAATCATTATTAATTCTACCAGTCTGGTCTATGTAAGAGCAGCAACTGGTGTTGGTAACTTTACACACGCCTCCCTGTGAGGCTAGTAAGAAATTGAGGGCCATTCGATTTTGTATTACTACATGAGACAAGCTCTGGAATTGTTCTTTTAGGGTTTCAATTGCATCTGAAGTATGATCTTGAATGTTTTCCATGACAGCCGAAATGTTTACAATTGCTTTTTCCAATTCACTCACTCCTAGAGATGGGGTCAAGGCTCTGACTATGCTGTGGAAAATTGTAGGGCGCTTGTCGCTGGGTGCCTGTCGAAAGGCCTCGGTCCGAAAGGGGAAGAACGACACACAAGACACACGAGGGTAGTGACACAAAGAGATGTCTGCCTGCTACGCTGAGCAGGCAGCTTTTTATTAGTGCCAACTTCCAGTTTCCCACATATACACTACAAACATGTTCTTACAAAACACCCAGGAATGCAACACCTGCAGTTTGCCAAGCAGCTCCGACCTTGCACTGTCCAGCACTCAGGGCTGTTTCCATGGGAATGTGCAGTTATCTCTTACTTTTCTCAAGGGAACGGTCTTACTCCCTTTAACGCCTCAAGCTCCTCTACTTCCAGGGGGGCCGGGGGTTCCATGGGCCTGCCATCTCCCCCCACAGGCGCTCAATAAGGGGATTGTTAGTTCTTTTCACTCTTTTTGGATAGGTTTTATCCCATTCTTGTTCATCAATGGGGTCGAGAATTGTTATATTTGGGATTACTGCCCCTAGGGCGCAGGCCCGATCTTTATGAAGGGGCAAAACTTTCCAGGCTTCCTTTTCACAGATCCAGTACCATCCTGAACCCTGTGGAGGAATTAATCTCAAGGGGAACTGCGCCATCCCTGCAACAATTTCTGGGTTTATCCCTTCTTTTGAATTGTTTTTATCACAGTAGGAGGGGAGAATGATTTTTCCTGTAGCATTTACAATCATGCAGGGAACAACATTCTGATTAGAAATCACATTACTTAGGGCCACCAGATAATAAGCCTCTGTAACTGGCTTCCAGGTTCCTGGGAAATTTATCATAGTGTGCTGGTTTAAGAGTTAACCAGCAGGGGAAATGAACTCAACTCAAAGGAGAGATTATAAGTCAGAATAACAATTTACTAAAATAATACAGTAAGTACAATCATACAAACAAACAATTGGTCTTAACCCACAAAACCCAAATGTACAACCCAGTACCCTGGGGCATGAACAACGTGGTGTTCCTTGGGCCCCGCTTGAGTCCAAAGTAAAGGGAGAGGGGAAGAACCTGCTGGTGGGAGAACTGTTGCAGTCTGGTCAAAAGTGGTGATTGGAGTCCAGTATAGGGTGGTGGTCCAAGTCTATTTGAGAGCGATGAGCCGCAGTCCTTCTCTGGATCCCACAGAGTGGTTCCAAAATGTTCCAAGACTCCAAGATTATATATCCTGCAGTTCAGGCAGGAATGCTCAGCACTTCCCTCAGGGTGGGGAGTTCCACAAAGGGTGTGAGGACAGGAGCATCCTCCTATCTCACAGGCCTCTTAACACCTAGTTTGTAGCCTGAGGAGTCAGGCTCTATGGGCAGATGGTGTAAATGGTTCATTGATAACAGTTTCTGGGAAATGGCATGGAAGGCTATAGAATACACAGTTTTGGGTTACACCCATACCCTGATGAACTGGTCTCAGTTGTCCTAACTAGGACACATAGACTTACCAAAGTTTGTCCCATTTAGTAAAATGCCAATTAGGGGCCAGTCACTATCCTCATCATCAATTGCTGGTACTTGCATACAAATCCAGCATTCAGTTTTCCGGAGAATTTTAGACACATTTTGGACTAGGGCCACATGCAATTTTTGATCCCAAACTCGGTTCATAGTTACCGGTTGCATGAACAGAATACACAGTAAAAACAGTCTATGCCACATCTTCTTCATCGGTGTCCGGTTCTGATTGGCTGGTTGTTCAGGGAGCTGGTGCTCTTTTGACTCTGGAATAGTGAAACCAGGGTTCTTTGACAGCAACTTTGACGGCGTTGAGGGAAGTCACCAGGACTTGGTATGGTCCTCTCCACTTGGCTCGCAAGGGGTCACTGTTCTACCACTTGACGTAGACCCAGTCTCCTGGTTGGAATGGATGAGCAGGGGTGTCCAGTCCTGTGGGTCTGGATAACTCGATGACTTTCTGGAGCTTCTGTAAAGTAAAGCCTAAAGCAATCAAATATTTTTGTAAATCAGCTCTCCCTCTTATGTGTACGTCTCCTGGTACGTGTGGTGCCTGATATGGTCTTCCATACAGTATTTCATATGGACTTATGTTATCCCTCCGCCATGGTTGGATACGAATCCTCAGCAGAGCTAGTGGCAAAGCTTGAACCCACGACACAGATGTTTCTTATCGATGGGGAGGCACGAACATAAGCTCACAGACCCTTAGGATCGGCAATATGTCAAATTTATTATTTAAATCAGTTAACTTTTATACAGTTTAATTTGTTTGGGACACATGCTTATAAGAAGGTGATTGGATAGCTCAGTCTGTGCACGCATCTCATGTCTCCAGTTCATTGGACCTGATGTTCTGTCCACGTGATCTGAAATCATCCTTGGCATAGAAACCTTTCTAATTAATCTCCTTTTAGGGTTTCACTAAATTTGCAGGTGTTTCATTATCTTCAGTTTCTCAAGGTTTTCTTTCTATAAACATATTATGTTCTCAAACCTTATAATTAGACACACAGCTAACAAGTATAAGCATCACATATTTTCACACAGTCTATAAGTATAAACAAGACATACTTGACACTTCCATGGCAAGCAAGGCCTACAGAGTGCAGGAAAAATTGTTCAGAGAAATCTCTCTGTCCCGGTGACAGTTTCTTGACAAATTTTGCTAATTTGCATTTTCAGAGTACCATTCATTCGCTCAACTTTGCCACTATCTTGAGGTCTATAGGGGGTATGTAGGTCCCAGACAATTCCCAGGATGCGGCATACTTCTTTCACTATTGTCACAATAAAATGTGTTCCTCTATCTGATGACATTCCTAGAGGAACCCCAAATCTTGGAATTATGTGGTTAAGCAAAGCCTTTACCACTTCCCTCACTGTGTTAGTACGACAGGGGTGTGCTTCAGGCCATCCACTGAAAGTGTCAACCAACACAAGTATGTATTTATACCCCCCCCCATGGTGGTAACTCAGCAAAATCTATTTGCCAGTAGTCTCCGGGTTGGTCTCCAGCCTTTGTTACCCCTAGTACCACTCTCTTTGTTGTATCTGGGTTGTTTCGCTTACAGATTTCACACTTACCTACTATGGACTGCACAGCTTCAGTCATACCTGTCCCTATTACTGTTTTCTTTAGATGTTTTAGAAGGTTTTCTGTTCCCCAGTGGGTAGCCTCATGTTGTTACAACCCACCCCAGGAAAAGGGGAGGGGGGAGTAACTCAGGTTTTTATCAATAATTCCCTTGGGTGGATTAAAGTGAAATGACACTAAATAATTGGTGTCTGAAAACAAAGTTTATTTTAACAATTTTGTATCAACAGGTATGCTAGCATTTTGGGTGTTGTCATACAACAATGCAACATAGAGATAACCTTTGGGGGGGGGAGAAACTGCTTAGGGGAGAGAAAAAACAGGATGAGAGTAAGGGAAAAGAGAAGCTGAGAGTGCAAAAGAAATGGACATAGTCACTGCCCACTGGATCCAGCGATGCTTGAGAGCGATGGTCTTGATTCGCAGGCGGTGGGGGAGAAGGAGAACCCAAAATCCCAAAGGCACCAGTCAGTTTATATACCCTCAGCATGCTTTTGCACCTCCCTGGGATGAGTTGTTTGCCTTTTTAGGGCTTAGCACTGGAGGGAGGGATGGGCCCAATTGCCCACCTGAGGTATCTTCTTGCCTTTTTAGGGCTTAGCACTGGAGGGATGGGCCCAACTGTCCATCTGAAGTATCTTCTTGCCTTTTTAGGGCAAAAGTCAAAGCCTGCAAACTCCTGGAATGCATAAATCATTAACCATTTCAGTCTCTGACACATGGGTCACTGAAAAAGTCTCTAGCCATCCAGTGGTTGCTTCTACTATGGTAAGCACATAGCACTTACCTTGGTGGGTCTGTGGTACCGTGATATAATCAACCTGCCATGCCTCCCCGTATTTATACCTGTCGCAGCATCCACCATACCACAGGGGCTTCAATCTTTTCGCCTACTTAATAGCAGCATGGGTTTCACAATCGTGGATAACCTGAGAAATAGTGTCCGTTGTTAAATCTACTCCTCGGTCTCGTGCCCATCTATAGGTGGCATCTCGGCCCTGATGGCCTGAAGCATCATGGGCCCATTGAGCTAGGAACAATTCTCCCTTTTGTTGCCAGTCTAGGTCTACTTGTGACACCTCGACCTGTGCAGCTCGGTCTGCCTGTCTATTATTATCATGTTCCTCATTAGCTCAACCTTTGGGTACATGGGCATCTACATGGCAGACTCACATTCAGCTTCTTAACTCTTGAGTTACACAAGTCAGCAGCCCAGATGGGTTTTCCCCTACGCCTCCAGTGTTGATGGAAGGGTATTTTTTAGTGTCCTTTGATCCCTTAGAAATCTCGTCCCATAACTCTTCCTTAATAGCATCCCACATGGATACCTCAAAGGCAGCTTGAGTGGACGGAATTAGCTTCTTAGCTCTCACCCAAACTATTAACCCTTCAAGGGCTTTTTTATCATAATTTGGCTCTCTTAGAGAGACTATATATTGTAGGAGCCTTTGCACTACTTCTTCATCTTTGGAAAGTGTGACCCCCATGCTCCCACCAGCTGACTCACCGGATCAGGGCAAGATTTGAATTTTTGCCGTGCACGGCCTTCTTCACAGCACCGGGGCAGTGCTGCCTGTAACAGCTGCTTCCTTTGGCTCTTCCTGCTCGCCTTACATCCCGAAGAACTGACGAACTTGGAGTCCCTGTGTTGCAGGCACCAATTGTTGATGGAAGGGTATGGACAGATTGCTCCAGGATCAATATGATCAGGCAAATGTCGGATTTATTAGGAGAAAGACAGATTATATAGTGCTCATGACGCTCAGCTTCTTGTTCACACAACATTGGTTACATAAGGAAAACATGCTCTGCTGTTCCCTGCTAATTGGACCACAACAGGTGGTCATAGGAGATGAGAAAACTTTATTCACCTCCCAAAAACTCCTCCCTGGCATCTTGGCACAAGGCCTGCAGCCATATTAGTGGCGCAGCATTTTTTACTATCTGCACCCAGCCATGCCAGGGGAGAAATCACAGAAATGCAACAGAAACTGTTCACACAATTTCTGTGCTACGACACTCCAGTTCATCTTCTTCCACCGTTCTAGCCATCCCCATAAGGCATTGGCTATCATCCATGAGTCAGTGCAAAGGTAGAGCCTCGGCCATCCTTCTCATTCTGCGATGTCCAGGGCGAATTGGACGGCTTTGAGTTCTGCAAACTGACTCGATTCGCCTTTACCTTGGGTAGCTTCCACCACTTGTCGGGTGGGACTCCAAACAGCTGCTTTCCACTTCCGGTTCCTTCCTACAATAGAGCAAGAACCATCTGTGAAAATGGCATAATGCATGTCTTCTTCTGGCAGCTGATTATATGGTGGAGCTTCTTCAGTTTGACTCACTGGCTCTTCTTCTTCCTCATCTGCCAGACTGAAGTTCCCACCTGTTGCGGGGTATCTATCGTATTGGTTAGGTTTGGTCGATAGAAAAAGCACACGCACACACACACAGAGTTGAGACAAGAGTTGTCTGCTGCGTCAGCGCAGCAGCATCCTTTATTAAGGCAGCTAGCCCACACTTTCCCACACACTTTCTGTAAATATAATTTTGACAAAACACCAGAGCACTAACACCTGCACCATTGATATGGTTTGAAGCTGGCTCCCTGCCAAGTCTCCAAACCTTACCACAAGAAGTCCCGTCCCCCAAACCTCAGGGAGAAGAGGGAGAAAAACAACCAAGAAAACCAAAATGAGAGAGAGAGCTAAAGCAATATATATATATATATATATAAATATATTTACACTTATGTTACAGTTATATACAGTTGAAACATATATACAATTTCACAAGGGAAAGGGAAGGGGGAAGGGAAAAGAAACAAAACCAAAACAAAGTATATATATATCCCGATTAGTAGCCCAATATCTAGCAACTAAAAGAAATTAGGAAAAGAACTATCTTACTACTCTCCTTGGGACAACAGAGAGTCACGCTGGAACGATCGCCGGCAACCTCCGTCTCCCAAGGTCGACAAGGCCTTACCAGGCCTCACTCCCCAACATGACAGACTCAACAGCAGGGAACCTGCACCTCCAAGCTGCCAGAAGGAAAGAGAGCGAAGGCCTCTCCTCCTTTCTTCTTATAGCCCGGCTTACGTAAAAATCGTAGGGAATACTGGGTAAATCTGGGCCCTTCCTTGGTTACAAACTGGTCACCAAGGAAGGCCTAGACCAAACTACCACACAGGGGTATACCATAATCTGGTTGGTGTTGATTGCTTTGTTGATAAGTGCCAGGCTACTGACAGACCTGCTGTGCGTGTCCCCATCTCCCCCCCCCCGCCCCCCCGACAGGTTTGTATACAAACACATCCATTTCCAACATATACAAGTACAGTTGCAGGAGTTTAATCAGGCTGTGTTTCAAAATGACAAATATTTTGTACAGTGTCCAGACAAATGTCTTGGGCCATAGTGGTATTACTTTCCCAGACAAATGTTCACGTGTTGTTCCCATACAACACATGCATCAACACCCCACCTTTGTGACACTCCCTGCCCTCTTGATTGTCCCCCTCCCCAGCCATGCTCAAGCCTGTTCAGCAACTTTGTGAAGTGGCAGTCCCACTCCCACTTTTTACTTTTATTTAGTTCCTTCCCATTGGTATTTAAACCTCAGCTACTAATTTCATTAGCTCTTATTAAAGCATGTTTTATACCAACACTTTTATAGACATGTATATTATATATGTTACATATCTTTATATATACATATGTATATACATTATATAAAGTGTATCTAGGTATAAATAAAAAGTACAGGGATATTTTTACACTCCTTGGTATATATATTTTGCTCTCTACATAGGTAGATATACAGATGAAGATATAGATAGATATAGATATGTAGTGCTCTAGTCAGAGGTCCATCTGATGGTGTATCATCTCAGCATCAGACAAAACATAAGATTTTATAAGTTGCTATTACCTTTTTGGGTTATGATTTCTTCCTGTTGTGTTCGTCTTAGTGCCTTTCTTGTTGGGATCTAAAAAGAATCATCATTGTCCTGGGCCAAAACACCCCAAATAATTTAACAAAACAGAAGAATCAATCATCATGGAGAGATGATGAAAAAGCCATTTTTGGACAGTCTAAACACGATATCTCCCATGTTGTTGTATTAGGTACCAGCCAACCCCACAAACGTTTGTTAGTCCTAGTATCAGGTGATGATATGGCACCTTGGAGTCTGCAGCAAAGAGGGAAGGGGGACAATACAAGTGCAGAGTGCTGGGCAGTGTAGAAATCATGGGCCATAGGGATTAGTAAGTGACAAGTGGACAACTGGACAGTACATGAGAAACCATTGTGGTATCAGGACTTATGGAAGCAGAAGGCAAAAAAGATATGGGCATTCAAACCTGTGGGTTTGACCCACAGGTTTTGATTCTTACATCACTCCAGGTGCTGGGGAAGAGAGGGAGCATAGTGCTGCAGCAGATCTGCCCACTCGGATTAGGAGTGTTATTTTATCTCCTGATGCTCTGTCTCAGACAGACAGATTATACAGGACCTTTATGAAAAGCACAGGGATTACAGAACATGCTGTTGATGGTAGGTACATACACCAGCTATGTTGCTGTGCCCCTAGCTGCACCTCCTGACCTGAGAGGAAGTCTGAAAGGCCTGTGGTTCCTTAGCCAGTGGATAGGCTCACCTGCCTGCATCCAGTTAGACAATGGACTTAATTTTAGAGGCCAAATGGCCCAACAGTGGGTAGCCAAGCATGAAGGGCACAGGGTATATTACATACCTATCACCCCAGAGGAGTTGATCCAATGGGATGAAGCAATGCCTTATTAAGAGGTGCATGCACAGCTCCCCTCTCACACTCTCCATAACTGGCCAACAGTTATGCATAAGGGGTTGCAAAGAATTTGAATAGTAAAGCACGCTTCCAGGACTTTACCTTTATCCTAGAGTCTTCTGCTGGGACAACAGCACTATGAGGTACAGTCCAGGATGTTTCTATGATGACAGAGCGTAGTGAGCCCTTAAGAGTCAGAGGCAAGTGCAAACACCAGGCTCATCAAGGGAAACTCATCCACACACATGTTCCCTTGCTATAGCAATGCTTGCTAGCCTCAGTAATCTGTTGTAATGTTTTTGGGAAGCTGCATGTTATTTCTTGCCAAAATGCCTATTTTCTCACCAAATGTAAAGAAATCTCTTACAGAAAAATGTGTAATTTTTCTCCGGACATGAAGTCAAGGTATCGAAGAATCAAAGAGCTTGGAGCTTCTAGACAAGGGTGTAACAGGGACACATGGACTTAATCCTAAAGGAGCAGGCAGACATCCCTCATTACATGTCTGAACTTATGCTGTATATAACAAAAGGTCTTTGTTTTCTCTCTCATGCAGAACTGTTGTGTGGAGCCTCACAGTGTTGCTCTTGATCTCTGCTTGCTGTGTATCAGTGATCATGAAGTGCTGGACATCTCCGCCCTCCAGCAGCACCAAAGCTCCTCTTCATCTCCTACATCACATATTTGGACTGTTTGGTGAAATTTGCACCACTGTGTCTTAGGGGACATGGGACTAGGGGTGGAACCTGATGGCAGGACCTCTCTGATGGTCCTAGCTCCAAGGTGACTGTTATCTTACATTTGTTTTCACAATCAGTATTTGTTTTATTACTCTTGTATTGTTAATTTTAGTAATTGTTTTTTGTAAAGTAATGTTTCTAATAGCCAAAAATATTTACTGGTATAATCTGCAACTTATTGTATCTGTTAGAAAGGTCAACTGTGTGTGGATCAAGGGGTGGAAGTTAGTTATCCTGGCCGGAAGATCATTGTACATCGAGGAGTTAGTGATCCACAAAACAGCTGACCTGGGATGGCCCAAGCCTGTGCTGTGCTGTACAGTGCTGCACATACAGCCTGGCCTCCCCTCAGGCCATGCCATGCTGCACACATTCCCTTGGCCACAGGATGAACTTATCCAGCTAATTGTAACGAGGAGTCTGTCATCAGCTCCCACTCAGCACAAGTGATTGCACCGCCTGCATGGCCTTGCCTTCATCTACGAGTGCAGCAAGGAGTTCTCACGAGAATATCCTTTTTGTTTGACAGTAGAAATGATGAATAGAAATGTTTTCTTGTAGGAAAATCCCATAAGAGCTCAAAATACCACAGTGCTGGGTAACCTTTCCACTGACGTGATCTACATGGTCTGCCTCGCTGGAGACTCATCCAGTGCTGCACAACTCAGGGCTCCCAGCATCTGGAGGGATGTGAAACTGCCTACATTATCCTCTTTTTTATTACAGTGTTAGCTACAATAAATGCCACTTTAAGCGATACTTTGTAGAGTCTGAGTGTTTTTCTTACTGGGATCATAATGAACTGGCACATCCTGGTGCCAAAACATTCAGGTGTTTTTTCCAGAAGTAAATCTGTAGTTTTAAAAAACATTCAGATTAGCCACAATGATAATATTACATCTTCCATCTTTATGTGAATCAGATACAAACTGAGAAAAAAAATATTCCTGGAACCTTTAATATCACTCATCCTGTAAAATGTTTTGTGCTCTTTTAAGACCTCGTTACTTCTCTGATACCCTTCCAAAGGCCAATCAAATAGTGTGTAATTTTCTGTTCATCTTTATCATTTAATCAGTGGATTGGGACCTCATGCCTCCCTCTGCTCTCAACGTCTGAGCAATTTTTCCATCTGCTTGAGAAATGGAAGGCAGTGAAAGACAAAGAATTCCTTATGGCATGTATCGCTATAAGGGCTTTTTTTGTACATTAATTCATTGTTCATGAGTGATACATTACTCATATTCCCAGACAAAACTTACCATCCTGGCCCAAACAAACAGAGGCCTACATTCATCCAAGGTGCCCAAAAACACTTTCAGGAAGGGAAGGTTCATAGAAATACAAAGTGCATTACCACTGGCAGGCAATGGTTGGCTTCTCACAACAGAGCCATGGTCCAGCAGTCCATGCTCTGCCATTTAGCAGAGGATGCAGGGTACTAGAGACACAGTCAACCTGTAACTGTGCAAGTGGGGATTTTCCCTTCACAGAAAAACTATTGTGCTTTACAGACAAGAAGATTTGTTCCAGAATTTCTGCAAGGACTCTCCCAGGTCAATAGCTGCTCCATCTATGGACTGCAGCAAGGATTTGGGTACTGGAGTTTGGGGTGACAGTCATATTTATATTTAGATTGTGAGTGCCAGATAAGCAAAGTCATGCATTGAAGGTTATGCACACATTGTTGTAAGTGCCATAGGCACTACATTGGGTGCACAGTGATTTTCAGAGTTCCTCAGAGAATAATAAGAGTTCTTGCTTAATAAAAAATAAAACCTACTCAATGACTACCACCTGCTCTCATGGTCTCACAACCTCTGCTGCCCCGTTCCAATGCACATGCACTACCCTTGGTAAGAAGTGCCAGGAATGAATTTGCAATGGGTAACTGTTACTAAAGCCAAGGTCATTACATCCCCTACACAAATTAGACACTATTAATCTGGAAAAGTTTTTACAGACCTGCACTGAGCATCTCCCTGCAGTCAGTTAGGAACTAAGAAGGCACACTAATTATGAGCAAATATTTTCAAGGCCTTATTTTGCTCCATCGTATCCAAAATGGCTTTTCACATATTTTTGTGAATGGAGGCAGTAACAACTTTCCTTAGTTTGCACAAGCAAACACTCACTCTAAGCAAAATGAGACTTTCTCCCATCATTTATCATATACTGCAGAATAAAATCCTTGGATGGTATTCTTGCATTTGATGACGCAAGTCTATCCAATTTCTTGCACCATTTAGGTCAGGTCACTTACTCAGGCAATTTACAGAGGAAGGGGATGTGTCTGGAGAAGAGAATTTAGTTTATGACCAAAATGGCCAGCAATTGTCTGGACTTCAATTACCTTCAATGCAAGGGGAAAAGTCACTTCTTAAAAAAAAATACAAAATGAAAGTATTTGTAACTAACTGACATCAGGAAGCAACAGTTTTGAAGGCTGTGATTGATGCCCTGAATAACTACAGGAATGTCTTTGGCCATAAAATAGCATCATCTTGTGTAGTGTAAGCAATTAGTAGCATTATCTTTCATACCTAATCCCTGCCTCCAAGGAAAAAAAAAATCACTGAAGGTCAGCATTACAGTGACAATCATACTTACTAATATGCTGAAAACTCGAAGGTAAACCAGGCTGCAAAAGCCCAAAGCAATTTTAAGCAGCTAATCTCAAACTACAGGCACTGCTGGGCAGTATGTCACATTTAAATTTATTTCCATACTTTGACACACTTCTCATGTTACAGTACCACACTTTTTATCCTCTTCTCAAAAACAAAGAGAAAAGTAATTTGTTTCAATGACTAAAGAGAAAACTGTGGATTCACCACCACCAAACCCAGGCACTGTGCCCTTTCTGGGCAGCAACAGAGACCCAAAGGTTATTCCTTGTGAAGGGAGGGCTATACAGGTAGGGAGAGGAGCATTTCAGACATATCAGCTCAACGGAATCATAGAATCACAGAATCCTCTTGGATGCAAAAGTCCTCTAAGACCACCAAGTCCAACCACTGACACAGCACTGCCAAGCCCACCACTGAACCACGTCCCCAAGTGCCACATCCACTCGTCTCTTCAACACCTCCAGGGCTGGTGACTCCCTGGGCAGCCTCTTCCAGTGCTCGAACACCCCTTCCCTGAAAAAATTTGTCCTCATATCCAATCTAGACCTTCACATCGTGGTCTACATTATACTTCTAGTATTGCGTCCAAAGTTGATGGGGTGGGGGGTGTGTATGTGTGGAGAAAACGTAGACTCTCACACTTCCGTGGGGGTTTTGCCCGTGATTGCTTGTTAGGGAAGGACTAAAGGCCTGAATGTATAGTTCTGCCTTTAATTTTTATCGTAGCTATTAGCTACCAGTTCTCTTTGGTCCCATGACAAAGTCCACCAAAATCCTCCAGCGCTCAGGACCGCGAAGTCCTCGCCCCGTCAAAGGGAGAAACTATTATTATTGTTGTCACTGTTATTATTATTTAAAATCAATACAGAAATACATAGGAAATGAGCAGAAAGCCTGGTTTCGGGGCGGGTCCGTGAGCGGTGAGTCACCGCCGCCCCACCCGCCCCGGCTCCGCGGGAGCGGAGGACTTTTGGGTGCTACCGGCCGCCGTGCCACAGGCTCTGCCGCCGCGCCCCGGCGAGGACGTGGCCGGGACAAACAGCTGCCTTGTTTTCTCCCGGGAGCGGGCGGGGAGATGGCGGGGGCCGGCGGGGCCGCGGCGCGGAGCCGGTTCGCGGTGGTGGGCGGCGGCATCGCGGGGGTCACCTGCGCCGAGAAGGTAAAAGGGGCCGGGGCCGCGCCGTCCCCGCCGCGCGCGTGCGCACAAGCCGCCGCCTTCCCCCTCTTCGCCTGGCCCGCGAGCGCGGCGGGCGCGAGGCCCCTCGGGCGCGGCCGGAATGTTGTCCCTGCGGGCGCCGACCCCGCTCGGCTCCAGGCGGGAATTGTCCCCAAGAAACCCGCGGTGCGGAGGCTCCCCGGCCCCGTAGCGGAACTTCGGGGCCCCCACCGACCCCGTGCAGCAGCCTGGGCCGGCCGTGCCCTGGTGGAACCGGGGTGCGCTGCTGACGGGACCGCCCGGGTGCCTGCGGTTACTCAGAGATATAAATGCCCCTCACAGACTCACCTTGTGCTCTCCCGTAGAAACAGTTCGCTAGAGTTACATAGTGACTGCATAAGTATTCTTGTTTATACAGTTGTTCCATATTGTGGCCTACCTGCCACCCTCATTTCTTACAGGTATTTTGTCCCAGTTGAAAAAAAGCCGAAAGCCAAACCCAGCTCCGGTTGTAGTATAATCGTATTTATCTGTGTAGAAGTACTTCTTAAGAGGTTCAAACTGTGCTACGAACAGCCCGATAGGGTTATTTTGAAGTAGCTTACAATTGCTCCATAAGAAGCAGGCTAAAACTTCACAGATGCAGAAAGCTGGCGTTCTGTGTGCTGGTCCAGAGCTCAGGGAGGTGCAGGAGCCCTGCAGGATCTATTCCTCATAGCCACAAAGGACTCTGCTGCAGCCAAGGTGAAGGCTGCTGTGCTGCTCTCCTTTTTATAAAAATACTGCTCAGTTTTTACTCGATCAGTTTTTTAAGGCCATACACCTGTGGAGCTTGTCCAGTTCTCTTCAGCTCCCTGTGAGCAAAACCTCTAAAAGTAAATTAGTCCTGTTTCTTGGTTTCAAGGTTCTTGATGTCTTTTAGGTAACAGTAACTGGAGGTAATTTTGTACCTGTAATGTGGAATGAAATGGTGTGTGTATTAGTTCAGTGAAGAATATTTTATCTGCTAAAGTGCAGAACAGTGTAAAGACTGTGTTTCGAATATATCATCTTTGGTGATGTCAGGGTTCCTCTGGATAGCACCCCTTCCCTCTGGATCACATCCCTTCCCTCTGATTGACAGCATTGCTTGGCTGTAAATTTGTTACCTGTAAATTTGCTGAGTTTAAAAGGGGAACTCTGTTTTTGGCTTGGGGCCTTAGAAGTCTTGTGTTACTTAGTAGCACCCTGAAGGTGATAATCTGTTAAATAACATTTAAAATACCCAGTAGAAATCAGCATTTCATCTTTCAAAAACCTATAAACAATTAGTCACTGCTGTGCAATAAGAAAAATGTGCGTCCAGCAACTTGGTGTCTCCAGACACCACGTGATCATAGTCTGTTCCACAGGTTGGCCTTTGGAATACTGTGGGAATAAAGTAGTCCTTTACACCATGGCTGCAGTTCTTGAAGGTGTATTTGTGTGTGAATTAATTGAAATACTTGGTCTCCAAATTCTCTTCATTTCCACAAACTTGAAGTCATATTTATACAATAGGATTTTACAAGACTAAAGTAATGCATTAACACATATTACTTTTCATCAGTAGTTTTATTGTCTTAAAGTCAAAATCTGATGGTGACTCTCATCACTTTTCTGTTTCTTTACAAGCTGGCCACGGAATTCCCCTCAGAAGACATTTTTTTAATGACAGCTTCCCCAGTTATAAAAGCTGTAACTAATTTCAAACAGGTAAGAGAGACTTGATTTTTCTTATGGCAAGACCTCTTCAAAGTTTATATCTACAGATAATTTAGAACCCAGTTCTGAAAATGCCCGTGACTTTGAATTATTTCCCCATTAATGTGATTGCAGTGGTGTCAGTAGGACTGATGAGCTATTTTATAGTGATTCAGAATCATTAGTAACTGGTGAGTGTATTCACACCATTCGAGTAAAGGTTGAACTGGGTACTTACATGGTTGAAGTGTTTTCAGAGCTACTGAAGTTTTATTTCACTGCTTTAGTAGTGGCTGCTCCATTTTAAGCACTGAAATGGTGTCTTGGTCTTGCCCATGGTTCTCATATACAGCAGTGTGTTTGAACCTGGGACAGACTCAGACTTCTGACAAAGCAGCAAAAGAAGGGATAGCCTTCTGGGAAGTTGCCTTGAGGTTCATCTATGTCTCCAGCAGCTGGTGATTCAGTGACCTCTTTCTTGCTGGATTGAAAAAGAAAATAAAATCCCTGCGTGATTCAGATTTCTGGCTAGTAGGTTCATTAGGCTAGTTTTGCAGAGGTACTCAGATCTTGGAAAACACTGCTCTCTTCCCCACTCTGAAAGAACTTAATCTCTATCCTTAGGGTTAAAATTCCCTGTAGTACTTTGACTTTTTAACCAGGAATAGGCGTAAGAATATTCTGTATAGAAAAAGGAACTTTTAGCAGTAACATGATAACATGTTTTCAGGCAGTATGGGCTTTACCCTGTGAAAACTTCTTTACTGGAAATGAACATAACACATTCTGTTACAAGCTTTAGAAAAAGAGAGGGATAAATGGTCCATATTCTTAAACACCTGTCTTTTTCCTACAGGTCTCCAAAACACTTGAGGAATTTGATGTAGAAGAGCAACCAAGTTCCATATTAGAAAAACGATACCCCAATATTAAAGTTATACAGTCTGGAGTAAAACAATTGAAAAGTGATGAACATGTAAGCTAATATTTTCTTTTTATGTAGTTTTTCAAATTATTCGTATAAAAAATAATTTTGGAAGCAGTTGAGTGTTTTGGGTGAGAAAAATTCTGGGTGAGAACATTCTGGTTACTGAAGTGTTAAGTTACCAAAATTAAAAGAAAATACTTCCTAACTTTAATTCACTTGTTGCTTACACTGTTTTTCAAGTAGAAATATGTACAGGGGACCAAACTGTCCCATCAAAAATTACTTGTTAATTAAGAAACCGTATCTTTTAGATTTAAATCTCTGACACCTTAGAGATACTGCATTGAATATCTGATTGGAATAGCAGGGAAAACAGGCAATGAAACCAATACTGTCTATCAATATAGGAATGTGAAAACTTCTATAACCCTTGACTGGAGATGTTTCTTATTCCTAAATTACTGTTTCTTGCCACAGAAACCAAAATGTTAACAACTTCGTGATACCAAAAAAAAAAAAAATTTTGGAGGAACCAGCATTTCCACATTTTCTTCCTTTCTTTTAGCAGGAAATACATTGGAAGTATGAGCAGTGTACAGCATGTGCAGATCCTCATTAGCATCTGTGTCAACGTTACTTTTCACCTCAGCATTTATCAGAAACTCACATTCAGATCCAAAACTGGTTTCGCTCACTTTAAATCTCAGAGATATGGTTCCAGTTGGATTCTAATAATGTTCTGAATCTAATTATATTCTTACATGGTTATTGTGATGGTGTTTTAGCTTAGGTCTCTGTGGATGTAAATAATTTGTGTAATTGGAGGTTCTTTTGCCCAAAACCTTTAAAAACTCTCTTTGTGCAAAACCACTATGTAGCTTCTAGTTTGTAAAACAAGAAGTAAGGTCATAAAATAGTTACATTTAAGATTTTATTTTTTTCAGAATGACATAGCTTTAGAGCCTTCCCTTTTTCTTCAGCAAAGAACAGAATTTGCAGTCTTTCTAAACTGTGTCCTAGCCTGTGCCTGGTTAACACAGGCTGACTGCTGTTGAAATGTTGAGAATGAGATTCTTAATTGCTAGTATATAGTAATCTGCTTCTGTCACTGGGGCCAGGGGGACATTTGTCACACGGAAAACATAGTTTTCTTTTAGCACAGCTAGTGAGTACAAAGTGCCACCAAGTGGTAAACTTGGTCTTTCTCGGAGTGCACTGTGTACTTGCCATTTTATTGGTCATATACTTAGGTCTGTGGTGAGTGTGCTGCAAATAAATGTCACACAATCAGTGGCTGTATGAAGGCTTGCTCATTAAGAAGCCAGTTACAGCTTTTAATATGTGCAAATTACTCTGACATTAAGAAAAAAGAAAGCTGAAGTTCTCTTAGGTGTCTTGATTTAGGGAAATTCTCTTAAATGAATTGATTTTTCTTTTTTCTTAATTTTTAACAGAAAATTTTCACCGAAGATGGGAAGGAATATGTGTATGAAAAACTTTGCTTGTGTGCTGGAGCAAAACCAAAATTAATTTTTGAAGGAAACCCATATGTATTAGGAATCCGGGATACTGACAGTGCACAGGTAAGTGTGTTCTGGACTTAAAAGTGTTTAATGTGGTCCTGCATCTGGTGCAAAAATACTAAAGATCATTGTGGAGTAAAATGAAGAAACAGAAGATGATGTTTGTTATTATACATCCTTAAATAGGAACATTTTCAGTAGCAGAAAAATAGCGTTATTAATACCATTTAATAAATTATTTAGCCACTAAATTTGTTAAGTTTATAGATGGTTCATACACAGTATTTCTAACACGATAATATAGAACAAATTATATTCTTTCACCCTTCAGGCAGAATCCAATCTGAAAATATAAAGAGGAAGTAGGCACCTGTAGAAACTTCCCTGGGAAGGTGTGTCTGGTACATGGTACAAAGGGCTGCTTCTTACAGTGAAAAGCTACTGAAGGAACAGTAGGACAGGGAATACAATCCAGGATACTTCTAAAAGCTCTGTCTAGTCATCTTAAATGTAATTATTTAATTCCTGTCTCAATTTGAGGCTTGTAAGGCTGTATCAGTTACTTCATCCCTTCACAGGTTTCACGAGCTTCTGTTACAGATCTCAGCCTATGTGTGTAGCATTAGACTGAGAAAATCAAAATAAGAGTAAGAGCAAGAAAAAATTGAAAAGGGTATAATTTATTGGTGTGAAGGAACATGATTGAAGTTGTAACTGACATTTTTCCTTTCTTAATGCAGGCTTTTCAGAAGAATTTGGCTCAAGCTGAGAGAATAGTCGTGGTAGGAAATGGTGGGATTGCCCTTGAATTAGTGTAAGTAAACAACTAAGATTTTGAATGATACATATTTAAATAAAATCTTTAATAATGCAATGTTAATTCTAGTGAACATGAGTTTGGGAGAAGGTTGACTTTCAAAATTGTAGCTCTTAAAGCATTTAGTAGCAAAACTGATTACAGTTATTTTTTTCTTAGTATAGTGGTGCTTACTGTCACATAAACCAGTGGTGTTTAATGACACAATTAGGAAAGCTTCCAAAGAAGCTTTGACACACAGATATCAAGAATATGCAGTTCACGTTCCATATAGTACAAATGAGATCCACATGCCTGGTTTTAGCAGTGGGCAGCCTGGCAAAAATGCCAGAACTTCTTTTACATTATGGGGAGCAGGAAATACTAAATAGTATTATTATTATAAATTTTATCTACCTCCTCTCACCCCCTGCCCTGGTTCAGTCAAGGTTGTGCTGGTGAGAAAGTATGACCTGTCAACTTGAAGAGATTTTTTTTTTTAATGGGTTCCTTATGTAAACATTTAGAAGTGGATTTGATGGGTTTAAAAGTCTTGGATCCCTTTAGTTCTGGCTTCTGGAAGGGAACTTGACACACTTCTAAACATGTTGCTTTTCAGGTCGTCTCTCACTTTATCCCTTGTTTAAATGTCCACAGGTATGAAATTCAAGGCTGTGAAGTCATCTGGGCTATCAAAGACAAAGCCATTGGGAACACTTTTTTTGATGCAGGAGCAGCTGAATTTCTCATTCCAAAGCTGACTGCTGAGAATCGAGAGACTCCGATCGAGTGTAAAAGAACCAAGTACACAGTGGAAGGTGTGGTGCTTTAGACTCCTAACACTGCAGCAGCAGCATTTGATGTTAAAGAGAGTCCTGAAATCAGTTAATTTAGTAATGTTTTGTGCAGTGGAAGTGCACATTTGCTAGCAAGCAGACATCAGTTTAAATATGAGTGATATTAAGCTACAAAAGAGTGTCTACAGTGGAACTCAAGCTGCTGCAGTTGGGGGCTGGCTGGCTGATAGTGCAGGCACATAACAGGGGCATGGTTGTTTCAGAGACAGTGAAGTAATGAGAGATATGAAGTTGAAAGGTGTTAAAAATACTGGTCTGGAGTCTGATTTGTCTGCAAATGATTGTGGGTTTTTTTGGATATTACACTTTTGTCTTCTCTTTTGGCAGCCCAATGGTATTTCTATTAATTAAGAATCCTTGTTGTGAATTCTGTGGGCAAGCAGGTATGCACACTAAATCTGATATGCTCCATCTGTTTCCTTCAGGAAGCCAGGAAAAAGAAAGACCTACAGCAGCATCTGACAAACTGGGCAGTGCCTTAGGCCCTGACTGGCACGAGGGCTTACATCTTAAAGGGACTAAAGAGGTGTGGAACAGTCTTGCTTACACATTCATTTGAATATTGCTTTAACTGGGTGAGGACAGAACACAAAATGTCACATTCAGGGTTATTATAAAAATAAAAATAAAATGTGCTTGAACTGGTTCTCCTGTAAGAAGTAAACAGCAAAATACATTAACACACATAAAGTAAAATTTTCTGCTTCAGGAAAAAGGTGGTTAGCTGGATCCACTGGCATAGTTTTAGCAAGTTACTCTTCAGACTGAAACTTAAATGTTGGCTTGCATATTTCCATAGGACTGGTGTCAATCCTAGCTTTAATCAGAAGCAGTGGTACTTCTATTGTCCTGATTTTTAGCTGCCACATACACATTTTCTTATGTGCAAAATGGAACAGTAGGATTGAACATCAGCCTCCTGTCACAGCAGATAACAAAATGCAAAATCAGTAGTGGACATGGGCATTGTGAAGAGTTTCATGTTTGAAAAAAAGTAAAAATCCTCACATTGCATATTTTTAATCCATTTTTTTATTTATTAATTTCTTAGCTGTCAGGTATTTGCATCTGGTTTGCATTTTTAGAAGTGACCTTTTAAAGGTGATCAGTCATAGATTCTACAGAAGTGGCTTTAGAACACCAACTAAAGGATGTTTAGGATATTCAGCAGCTTAGTTGGTGGTGGTTTGGCTGTTGAAGGCTGTGGAAATGTTTCTGTAGTGGAGAATAAAGCAGTTCAAGGCCAGAATCCACAAAATAGTTCAAAAACCAGGGAACTCCACCTTCTGTTTTGAGCTCAGAATAGAGGTAAGTGGTTGAAACACAGGTTGATGGAGTAGAATATGTTTTTATGGCTTTTAGACCATAAACTTAATATTGTTAGCCAAATTTCACTCATGATAGAAAAATTACTTATTTGCAATCCTGAAAAATAGAAAAGATGAATTTACTTTTTTCTGTTCTGATAAGTTTTGAATTCTCTTCCCGTAAGCTCAGGGGAACTTGAATATGTTTTCTGGCATGCCAGAAAAATCATGTATCTGAAAAAGCAGGTAAATTGCCATTGGCCATGGTTAGATCTGTGCCAAAAAGAGGAAAAAGTGTGGGAACCTGGCTAATGTGTCATGCTTTAGGATGGGATATATGGTGGGGTTTTTTTCCAGTTTAGTAATGTCAACTTAGGTGAAGGTATACTTGCTATTAAAAATCTTGTTATTGCTAATCATTATGTTTACAACTTTGTCTTTCTTTAGTTTTCTCACAAAGTACATATTGAAATATTATGTGAAGTGAAGAACATACACTTACAGCAAGAATTTATACAACTGCAGAGGACTTCTCTGACTTTTCCTAAAGAAGAGAAAAATGTAGAACCAGATCAGGGTAAGTGCCAGTGCTGATTAAAAATAATGTGTTGAAGATAAAGCAGTGCTGGAGCATGTTTGATCTTGTTTGCAAGCAAATACAGATTTGGAACATAAATCCTTTATCTCTATAAATGGGGGTCTAGCAACTTACAGTATCAAATTTATGGGCTACAGTTAAATTACAAAACTTCATGGGTCAGACCCTTTTTCCATAAAGTCACTGAAATCCTGTATGCAGAACATTCCCTCCTTGTTCCAGTCCAGTAAAGTCACATTTTAATAGTCTAGTTAGAACAGAAGAAAAAAAACTACCAACATTTTGTTTGAAAACTGAAGTAAACCTTGAAACTAGAAGAAAATATTCCTTGTTTCATGAATAATTCTGTCTATAAATTCCACTGAATGAAAATTAATATTTTAAATACATTTTAATAGCCAGTTACTTACAGCATGAGATTCTAGGAAGTCAAATCTCTGATGTTTTTTGCTTTTGAGGCGTCTCCTGTGCATCTGTAAATTTACATGTAAAAGAATATTTGGCAATTGCATACTTCAGAGAACATCCCAGAGGACACAGTATTTTCTCCCTACAAATAAGGGCTTTGATTTAGGAAAATTCCAGAGTCTTAATAGTGGGAGTTGGAGCTAAGCTCCAAAATGGTTTTTTTTCCTCTAATCCTGAGTGAAGGTAAGAAATGTTATAGGTAACCTCTGATTATTTTTTTTTAATTTTTCCTTTTCTCTACCTAAACAGTTATCTCAAAAGATGTTTTTTTTCTTTTTATTTCATATCTTATTATAAGACATAATAAATAAAATAATTTCTGTTGGTTACATTCTCAGGGCAAAATTTTCCCCTTTTTCAGTGCTGTGGCCTGTATATGTGGAATTAACTAATGGAAAAATTTACGGATGCGATTTCATTGTCAGTGCAACTGGAGTAGTGCCAAATGTCAAACCATTCCTGGATGGCAATAATGTAAGTATACTGATTTCTTCTGGAGCTTAAGTTTCTTTTTAAGTAAGGTGATAGAAGCTTTATGCTTTTTCTATGTTTCTGTTCTGACGTGAAATACAGATTGCTAAAGGTTTTGAATATTGTGCAGCATCTCAAAATGAGGCAGGTATGTTGATATTGAAACATCCAGCATGAGAAAAATGTATTTCATTTCTGGTCTTGGCTTATTATGTTGCTCCCCATGTGTATATACACAGTACATATGCAGTATAAGCTGTTAAACTAAGCCTATACAAATAAACACTTGTATAATTGGCTGATGTGGCAAAAAAGTAGAATAATTTTTGTGTTAATTCTGCAGCGTATTCTTATCTTACGAATCTTAACATCTTCTCCTGGGAAGGAAGCAGTTATTTCCAGTATTCTTCATCTGGGACACTGAGCTATAGCAGTGCTCATATTCACCAAGGGAAGTCACATTGAATCAACATCCAAACGTGGATGATGATTCCAGAGTTTGTAGCTGCCATGAGAATTTTCAGCCTTTGGATCATTCTGTGTCCATGTTCGGTGTCCAGTTTAACCTCGGCCAGCAGCTCAGCCCCACCCAGCTGCTTGCTGGGTCCCCACAGAGGGGAGGGGAAACAGAGGCACAAGAGTTAAAAGTGAGAAATCTCACTTTCAGATAAAGACAATTTAGGTAAAGCAAAAGCTGTGCACACAACCAAAAAAATTTCATTCACTGTTTTCCATCAGCAGGGAGATGTTCAGCCATTCCCAGGAAGGCAGGGTTTACAGGCATGACAGTTACTTGGGAAGACAAGTGCCATAATTATTAATGTCCCCCTTTCCTCCTCCTTCCCCCAGCTTCTCTTGCTGAGGACATCATGTGGCTTGGGGTCCCCCTTTGGTCAGTGGGGTCAGCTGCCCCAGCTGCTTCCGATCCCAATTTCTTGTGCAGCCCCAGCCTTCGAGCTGACAGGGCAGCAGGAGAAACAGAAAAGGTCTTGGGTAAGCTCTACTCAGCAACAACTAAAACATCCCTGGGTTATTAACACTGTTCTCATCACAAATCCAAAAAACAGCCCCATACCAGCTACTACTAAGAAAATTATCCCAGACAAAACCAGTATGTTGGGGTATTTAGTGTTTAGTGGTTCTGTCTGATTAGGAAGTAAAATGCTATGCTCTGATTAAAGCAGAAGAAAATGCTGAAAACATAGATCTGATGTTGAGCCATGAGAGATTTCCAGGCCTGCATTATAAGGATAGATCAGGAATTAGGTTTTTGCATTGGTATTTTCTCACCTTGGCAAAAATATGAAATGAAATCTTAAGACTGGGTGTCCCCATAACACATGTAGTGTGATTTGAAATTTGGCAAGCTCTGTCACTTCCCTGCCTAGGTATGAGTAATAGTATTTTAAAAACCTGTGCTGTGTTCTAGAAATAATCTTTATGCTCTGTACCTTCTGTGGAGGTCTTGCCATTTGGGATAGTCTCATGTTAAATAATAAAGTAACAAAGGAGATGATCGCTTAATGTGGATGAATTGAATGACAGTTAAAATTATTACTTCTCTCATTGCTGACCTGTGCAAGTACTTCAGTTTGCTGTAGGAGAAGATGGAGGACTCAAAGTAGATGAACACATGCACACGTCGGTGCCAGATGTGTACGCAGCTGGAGACATCTGCACGGCAGCCTGGGAGCCGAGCCCTGTGTGGCACCAGGTACGTCCAACCCTACGAGTGTCTGAGACAGTCTGACCCACAGAGCAAATCACACACTGTGACACACTCCCAGAAGGGAAAGTCTAGGCAAGTAGCTAATCCTGGGTGTGTTGATGACAGGTAACTTTATCTGGGTGGCAGGAAGCTGAGCTGTCCAGCCCTCCCAAGCATCCCAGAAACACGCAGTGAGCACTGAGGAGAGCAGCGAGTGTCAGCCTGTGCACAGTCACACGTGTCTTGTGATTTAAATCTTTCCCATTTTCTTCTCTAGATGAGACTGTGGACTCAAGCTCGGCAGATGGGATGGTATGCAGCAAAATGCATGGCAGCAGATACTTTGGGGGAATCTATTGAAATGGATTTCAGCTTTGAACTATTTGCTCATGTTACAAAATTTTTCAATTACAAGGTAAAGTCAGTCTAATGGTCTTAAACCACTGGGTAACACATATTGCTAGTTTATATTCACTTGTTAACACTGAGCAGGTGCTTTAATATTGACAAAACAGTTTTCTTTACATAGTAAGTAATGTTAGCTCAGATTGTCTCCATTCGTACTAACCTTGAGTGCAGAAACTGAAAAGAGCTAAAATCTTTACAGATACGTTACAAATAGCAGTTGGTGAATGACAAGTGATCTGCCTTGTGTCCCTGTATATATTCCATTTCATTAAGGTTCTGCTCATGGATAAATTCAACACAGTTCAGCATGATAACTCGTTTACTGTGGGGTTTTGTGTATGATATTTCAAGGTGAAGAGTTTTGAGTCTGTTGTGGGTTTTGTTGTGGGAGGGTCCCTAAGGACAAATACTTCCCTGTTTACATCTGTCTTTTTAGGCCTAGAACTGCTGGCAGCAGAAATACTAAAAGCCACTGCAATGTTCTTATGAGCGCTTTTCCTTTCTCCTTTTCCTTCTGTTAGGTGGTGGTTTTGGGGAAGTACAATGCTCAGGGCTTGGGCTCAGAACACGAACTGATGCTGAGATGTACCAAGGGACAGGAGTACGTGAAGGTAGTGATGCAGAACGGCCGAATGGTGGGAGCTGTGCTGATCGGTGAAACGGACTTGGAAGAAACCTTTGAAAACTTAATTTTAAATCAGATGGATCTTTCAGCCTACGGTGAAGATCTCCTGAACCCAGATGTCGATATAGAAGATTATTTTGATTGAACAAAACCTCATTTCCATTTTGTATAGTTTTGATACAAAGTAAAATTGTTTTCTCGGGATTACCAGAAATGAGGGATAAACGCAATTCCCTATTAAGATTTTGTGTTGATCTTGTCAAAATACTGACGGGCAGCTTAATCTGTGTAGAAGTGCAGCAACAAAAGCAAGTGGGTTGGTGTTGGCAAACACTTTTTGTGTAGATGAGCATATGAAAACAGGGCTGTAACAGCCTCAGCAGCACAGGGAAGGCCACATTTTAAGATAGCGCTGCGTTCACTGGAACGTGAGGGAGCCTTTTTAAAGGCAAGAAAAACATGTTAAATCCCATGCCTGCCTCGTAGCTCCCTTCCCCAAACCACCCATTCCACCTGCTGTGGTTACCAGAGCCCAGTTTCCCTATGGCTCATTTCTGGGCATCTCCCTCAGCTCAGCCCATGAGCCGCCACGGGAGCCAGGATGCCTTCATGGGAAGGTGTGGCCTTACCTGCCAAAAGCTCCTCCAGCCTTGGGCGGGCTGAGTCATGACCAGGGTCAGGAAAGCCTCTGCTTCCTCAAACCATGTGCTCAGGTGAATGTTTACAAGCAGTCAGGCAGCCTGTTGCCATCCCACTGGCACCACTCCACTGCTCACACCAGTGAGTACCTGCCACAGCTCTGTCCAGCTGGCTCAGATGAACAGTTTTAGGATACAGGATGCTCAGAGCTCTCACCACCTGGAATATGGGCTGCAAATACACAGCAAGATGGATGCCTTATCCTTTGTTTTTTTCTTTTTTCCCCCCATAAGTTCCCCTCCATCACGCTTTGCATGATGAGATGTCAGGTGAGAGCAGCTTTTTAACTGTTTTTCACTTCAGCTTTCCACTTGTAGAGCTGCACTGGTGCATCCCATCCCAGCTCCAACAGGACCGGTGGGCTGAGTGCACTCCCAGGAAGGATAACGCAGCAGCACTGGCAGGGGTCACCTGCAGCAGCCTTCCCTGGAAGGAGCCTGTGGTTCAGGCTGAGGTGTCTAGCTGAGGTGGTAGATGGTACAAGATGCCATTTTGAATGGCAGTCCCAGATCCCGATGGGATTCGTAATAGGCAATTACTACATTTGCTTAATGAAAGTCTTCTTGGGGAATACAGGTCCTGGTCACTTCCTGTCTGCTCCTCTTTACACTGTCCTGCACATTGGTTCCAGGAAGGAATTTTTGCAAGTATAGACTCCCACTTGGACTTGATGTGATCGTAACTAAATTACAACTACTGACAAAATATCTATTATTAAATGTGCAGTGGGGGTTTAAGCTATTTTTTTTCAGTAGTAACTGGCCCAGTGGCTGCATGTTTAGTTATGCAAGATGCACTTTAATAATAGTGATGTGGCTGGACAGACCTGCTTCAACCAAGCTCCTCCTTTTTTAGTTGCTAGGCTTAATTTAGTGCCTAGGTGATAAAGCCCAACAGTTTAAGCTATGCCTAATGTCCTTTATGGATTTCATAGGGCCACCCAGGGACATGGGTTGTTTCATTCTAGCTTTTTGTTCAGTTCTGCAATTGCTACTTGGGACCTGCTCTTTATTTGGTGTCACACTGGGAACAATTTATTGTACTCCACTAACTGCAAAGGTTTCAGTACATATTGAGACTTCCCCCAGAAAAATCACTCTAAAGAGAATGACTCTTTTTAATTAAATTAATTCCAAGTTTTGCAAAGTTCTCAGTTAAACGATGGATGAAATACTGAGCTTTAGGCACTGTCAAGATTTAATCAGAAAAAAAATAAAGATGAAGGACATGAATGATGTTTGGTTTATATTTAAGTTGTTATACACATAAATGTTAGGGGATGGGGGGAGAACCAAAATGCAACCCCCTAGAACTTAACATTTATTAATGAGTTTGAACTTGCCTTTCTGATCTTTGGCTGCCAAGACCTTAAAAGTCAGTAAATAAATAAAACTCAATCTAGCACCCAACCTCATGTGTGCTGAGCAATGCTTGCAGTCAGCAGTAGCTGGTGGATCTTTACCAGGCTGCCAGCACAGCCACTTGTTCCTGGAAACACTGATATTCAAAGGAAGGCAGCAGGGATGTATTTCTACAACTGGACAGTGGGCTGATAATCTTGTCTAGACTCTCTTTCCGGGAGGGGTTGGTCCAGACCTTTCAAGGTCCCTTCCCACCTGAGCCCAGAGAGTGCTGGTGAACGGGGCTGCACCCAGCTGGCGGCCGGTCACTAGTGGTGTCCCCCCGGGGTCATTGTTGGGCCCAGTCCTGTTTAATATCTTTACTGATGATCTGGATGAGGGGATTGAGTCCACCATCAGCAAATTTGCAGATGACACTAAGCTGGGGGGGAGTGTCGATCAGCTGGAAGGCAGGAGGGCTCTGCAGAGGGACCCGGACAGGCTGGAGAGTTGGGCTGATTCCAAAGGGATGAGGTTCAACAAGGCCAAGTGCTGGGTCCTGCACTTTGGCCACAACAACCCCCTGCAGCGCTACAGGCTGGGGACAGAGTGGCTGGAGAGCAGCCAGGCAGAAAAGGAACTGGGAGTTTGGATTGACAGGAAGCTGAACATGAGCCAGCAGTGTGCCCAGGTGGCCAAGAAGGCCAATGGCATCCTGGCCTGGATCAGGAACAGTGTGGCCAACAGGTCCAAGGAAGTGATTCTTCCCCTGTACTCAGCACTGGTGAGGCCACACCTGGAGTGCTGTGTCCAGTTCTGGGCCCCTCAGTTGAGGAAGGATATTGAGGGGCTGGAGCAGGTCCAGAAGAGAGCAACAAGGCTGGTGAAGGGACTTGAGCACAAGTCCTATGAGGAGAGGCTGAGGGAGCTGGGGCTGTTCAGCCTGGAGAAGAGGAGGCTCAGAGGAGACCTCATCGCTTTCTACAACTCCCTGACAGGAGGTTGTAGCCAGGTGGGGGTTGGTCTCTCCTCCCAGGCAACTATCAGCAAGACAAGAGGGCATGGCCTTAAGCTGTGCCAGGGGAGGTTTAGGTTAGATAGCAGGAAGAAATTCTTTACAGAGAGGGTAATCAGGCATTGGAATGGGCTGCCCAGGGAAGTGGTGGATTCTCCGTCCCTGGAGGTTTTTAAGGTAAGACTGGATGTGGCATCAGTGCCATGGTCTAATAACCGCAGCAGTAGTGGATCAAGGGTTGGACTTGATGATCTCAGAGGTCCCTTCCAACCCAGCTGGTTCTATGATTCTATGAAATATTTTTCCCTTCAGTGCTGGACTTTTTTTAGATAACTTGTTTCCCTGTTTGGTTTTTATTTAAAAAAAAAAGGAAAAGAAATTACTAAAGCACAAAGTGAACTTACTGCATTGTCCGTGGAGAAGTAAGCGTGATTAGATCCTAAATGTAGTCTGTGAAACTCAGTCAATAACCACTGGTTGGTCAACTCCACCTGCCTCAAGCTTTGGCTTCTTTGCTTTTAAGTTAGACCCACAGCCAGGCCGCTTATGCTCCTGTAACTTCTTCCCCCCTGAATCCTGGACAGCCTTTGAAACAGTCTGAGCATTTTCGCTGCTTCCTTTTGAATTTGAAGGTTGAGATGGTTTGACCTGTAAGTTATAAACAAGTCTGTTAGAATTCTAACATTGTTTTCCTTCTTTTTCCACGTTCCTGCATGACAGAAAAAATACTTATGAGGTCTTTTTAAATTCCTGTTGATTGCATTGCTACAAAAATACTTTGAGCAGATACCAAACTATTCAAATAAGCTATAATGGAGCAGATATCTACATAACAAATCAGTAGAGATATAAATACCTTGTGAACACTCTTCCTGTTTGTTATCCCCTCTATAGTGATGACATGGGCCTCGTTTCTCAGCAGATGGGCTTTGGGTCCCACCTTCAGGTAGGATATTGTAGCAAATGCCGTGAAGCTGAAGTCTTCCCTGCATGAATTAAATCAGTGTTACAAGGGAAGGCTGGAGACAAAGACAGGCTTGACCATGCAGGGGAAAAAAATCACAGCATCATTAAAAGGTTGGAAAAGACCTCTAAGATCATCAAGTCCAACCATCAGCCCAGCACCACCACTAAACCACATCCTCAAGTGCCACATCCACACATACTGTGAATGCCTCCAGCGATGGTGACTCCACCGCTTCCCTGGGCATCCTGTTCAATCTTGACAACCCTTTCCATGACAAAAGGGACACATGAACCCTTCTGTTGACTGTTCCAAATACTAGCTTGGTTCTGCTTTATTTATTCAAGTGGACAGTCAGTTAACTTGGAGCCAGTCTGGTCAATATTTAACATAATTCAGTTTGTGGACCTTTACACACACACTCAGACACCTCTTGGAAGACATGGAGGAAAATGAGGAAAAAAAGATGTAGCAAGTCATCTTCTCACTCTCTTAATAGTATAAAAAAAGTCAGCTGTACAAACAGATGCAAAAAAGAATTAAGACAAAAATAAAAGGATTAAATATTTGATTTTTACATATTCTTGGAACTTGCAGAGCAGACAAAACACTGACAGCCAACTTACAAAAGCAGGACTGTTATTTTCACTATGCTTTCTCAACATTTCTGGGTACCACTTTCCACATTTGCCAGCCTGTCCCGACTTAGACTTTATGTGGACAACCCCTTTTGCTTTCCTTATCCACAGCTTTTTAAAATTGCCCAAGATGCAGCACTGCAAATGTTCCTCCAACTTTTAAAGTGGAAACATAGTAATATGTGTGGAGTTTTAAAAATACGTTAAGTGCACCTGAAACAAAGGCTAACAACAAGACTGTGGAATGTATCCATTAATGCTATACAGAAGTAACAAAAGAATAAAGAAAAATGACTACTAGACATTTAAAAAATTCAAAACAAACAAAACAAAACTAATCATCTTACTTCAGATACTGCTGCAGCAGTAGATGGGCAATAATTCTCTCCAGTTCCTCTCGAGGGTGCTTTGGTGGAGTAACTTCAGCCACCCTGAACTTGGACACACCTTTCCCAGACCATGCATCAATTAGTTTCAGTGGGGTGAGTTTCTCACTCATGCTTTCAGCTTGCTCAAGTATCTTGATTAGATCCCTGCAGTATCCTGTTACATCCATCTTCTCACATGCTGCAGATAAAAGTGAAAGAATATTTAAATAGCAAGTTATTTATGGTTATTTAGATAGTATCCATAAATACATGTATATACTTTTATATATTTAGAGATAGATAAATACATATCTGCTGCATAATAGCAATCTTTTGTTTTGTTTTGTTGTTTTGTTTTTGTTTTTGTTTTTGTTTTTTTTTTGTTTTAAAACTAACTTAACAAATAAAGCTGTAACTTTCCCCTCTGACCATTAGGATATATTTGTACTCACATCTGTCTTTCTACTTCATTATTGAAACTCCCATCTGGCAAACATTTCTACTTGTATTTAATGTTACAAACCACACAGATTATTTCAAAGAAGCATTTAGGAAGCACAGAATTTGCAAGGTGGTTACTATGTTACAGCTGGATCCCTTTTCCTCACCCACAGTGTTTATTATGACAAGATCAGAGAGCACAGAGGGAGTGAAGAATATAAGTGAGACATTTATTCTCTCAAGACACTTATGGACAAAATGAGACAGAAAAAAAGGTGTTAATTACATTATAAAAATAAGCTTCACCAATAATTATTCTAAGCATAATGATCACCCCTCTTGTGCATGATCAGATTATGGCACAGAATTACCCCAAGTGCCTCCTCCAATACTAAGAATTAAGTACTGAAAAACGAGTACTGCTGCAAGGTTTCCTCAGACCTTGACTGTGTATCAAAAGGCCCTGGGGGTGAACCAGCAGTAAACAGGATATATTTCAACTATATTTCACCACATGGCTCCTGTAAGCCTTGGGTACAAGCCAGTTCCGTGCTCTTCCCAACCTCTGATCCCAGTATAAAATTTCAAATAAACCCCATTTCTAACTAGAAGATAACAAGACATTGTCACTTGCATGATTTTGCAAAACAGTTTTATTATATAATTAACTGTATAAAGAAAAAAAAAAGTTAAATTTTTGTCTACTTTACATCTCAAAACATGTAGATGGAAATTAAGCCTAGTTATGAGAATAGCTTTGAATACAGAGTTGTTCTTAAGTTTTTTCAAGTGTTGATCACTATATTATCCAAATCCTTTTTGCAACAGGTATGCAATATGTGCAAAATACCATCTCCTCATATTACAAATATACACCTGGTCCTTAAAGAATTATAAGGTGGTTTTGTGTGTCCAGTTAGAGATGCCCAAGACCAATTTTCTCTCGGCACTACTTTCAGAGTTTCTAGCTTCTTAGGGGCTTTCCTATGTCTAAACCACAGTGCTCACTTTATAAATGCAGCAACAGATGTTTTGTGCATCTTTTGTGACTTTCAGCTTTCTGACAAGTACCAAAAATGACAATTAAAGCAAGAATGACCCCCCAACAACCTCAGGATGTTTGTGGCCAAAACAGCAAAAGAACTGATATCCCAGAACCACATTCTACTGAAACCATCCTCTTATCATGCAGCTGGTCTTGTTTTGGCTTACCTCCCAACCTCCCTCTGTGCCTTCACTCTTATGATCCCAGCTTTTTTCCAAAAGAAGAGCACAGGCTGGACAGACATTGTGCTGTTAGGGCTAACACAGAGCAAAGCCCTGAGTTAGTGTGCTCAGCTGTTCTGCACACCTGTCATGCACAGTCCTGACACAGGTACAATTCATAAGCATGTGGCACTGAAATCCTCAGGGATTTTACCAGGGAAGTAGTGAGAGGATGTGCAAACTGTACCTTCTCAGAGCCTAAATATGAACAGTTTGGCATGCAGAAAGCAAGGGGCTCCTCCTCAAATAAACCTTTTACACCCAAACCCTAAAACAAACCCTGACTCCTACACCAGAATCTTTTTTAAACAGGTAAGCCAATCTTCCTTTGCCCCAGCTTACCTTTTGGGAACAGGGGAACAGCTGAGACCGAAGGATACCAAAGTGTTTGGCAGAAAACCAAACCAGGAAGTATCCTGCTAAACACCCTGAACTTGGCAACACCAAAGGCTGAAATGCATAACAAAATTTGTGCCTCGAAAACAGGGGGTATTACAAGCAGAGTTCACAAAATTTGCTTATAGTTTTTCTAAACTAGATATATTTCCTTAAGCCATCTTTTCCCACGTTCTCTGTCCTTTACTCACCGTTCTCTCTGCAGCAGTTATCACACATTCTGTTGCAGTTTGCAGAATCCCACACCTCATCAAAGTGATGGGCTATGAGCACCCGGCGACACCTGGGAGAGCAGAGAGGGACTATGGAACCCAAGGGTTATAAACCATGAGAATGGCAACAAGAGGGGCCCTTGGGACAGCTCAAGACTAGCATGAAGAATTATCTCAGGAAAAAATCAGAAAACAAATACTGCAACACAGTATTCCCTGTCAGTTATGCCAACAGGAATAATGAGCTGACAGCGATGTAGGAACGGTTTGGTCAAAGCAGAAAAGCATAATCTGCAATTTCAACAGAATGAAAAATCCTAAGAATATGAACTCATTCTTAGACTGAGGCTAACAGAGTCCACAACATGGATACAAGTGTTTTCCATGAAGTATTCCCAATAGCTCAGTGCAGTAGATAAAGCATTAAGCACATGTGGATTCCTATATGGCCATTAAACACTTGTACATTAGAGTAAAAACCAAAGCATTCCAATTTTTCCTCTGGATGGGATTTGAAATCCAAACAGTGTTGGCTGACAGGTATTTCACTTCTTCCAAAATTTTATCCTGAAGCTGGCAAGTTTGTTCTTGTGAGTGGTTTTGTTTGGTGATGGGTTGGGCTTTGGTTTTGTTTTGGGTTGTTTTGGTTTTTTTTTTTCAAATGCCCTCTAAAGAACCTAACAAAAATAGACTATTTAAAGACTAAGCAACCCAGCCACTACAGTAACTTACTTGTTCATATTTTGGCAGTAAGATACCATATCATAGAGCTTCTCTTGCCCGACATTTTCCATCACTACCATTGAGCTGATCCTGAATATATCTCCAAAACCATAATACAAAATGCAGTCAGCTTTTTGGTCATCTCTACCTGCAATGCATTAAAATGAACACAAAATTAAAATCTCGACCAGTTGCCCCTCAAGGTCCCTGAAAAGCTTTTTTCCATGTAGATTCAACTCTGCTTTTGAAAAAGTAATGATGCATAAGATCAAAAAACCAGAACACCACTAAACATTTTTTTAGCCACAACAGCTATTTATTCTGCTGTACATTGATCACTCCTTAAAGTTCCCTGCTCCATACTCCCTATCCTACTTGTATTCTTGTGGCCACTGAAATTCATATGATGATTAGACATCATCTAGAGACAACTGGAGCAAATCACACAGCCCAGTTTCTAGACATAGGAAAATAACTAAAAAATCATACATCCATTCTGGTAAGCCACCGATTGTCATAAAAATCAAGTAATTAAAAAGAGCTGAGTGAAGGGCTGGGTACCCAGTTACTCCTTGTTATACTGCAACAGAGGCCTGAGATCATGAATGCAGTTTATATTCGCTTTAAAGCCTCTTTACAGAGGCAGAGTGTCATTATACACTTTGAAACCTGTCTCAGAGACAAGAGACTTTGCACAAATGGCTGAAAAATTGAAGTACAATTTTACTGGTTTAATGGATGTAAATGGTGGCCTTGCAAAAGCCATTTCCCACCTGCACGTCCACTCTCTTGGTAGTAGTTCTCCATGGATTTGCTCATAGAATGATGAATTACAAACCTCACATCAGGTTTATCAATTCCCATGCCAAAAGCAACAGTTGCCACTACAACCTGAAAAAAAGAGATTAAGAAACCATTAGGGTACCAAAATACAATTTGTTTGAATGAGACATAAGTCCAAGAAAAGTATCTACTTAACCTGGATTTGATTTGCTGCCCATCCTTTATGAACTTTGGTTTTATATTTAGCATCCATGTTTGCATGGTAAGTCCCTGCCTTGATTCCCAGTTTCTGCAAACTCACAGTAACCTGCTCAGAATCCTTCTGAGAAAAACAGTAAACAATTCCTGCACAAAAGTGAAAGATCCATCATTGTAATGCCTTGAAAAAGCCAAACAATCCCCAATACTTAAAAACAATTGTGAAAGTTTTATTAACTTAAAAATAATGCATAAAAAGAATTATACAGTCTTTGTGTCTATTCAGTCTGCAGTATTTGTATCCATGAAGGAATCTTCAATTATCAGCTTGGACTTGTAGGCTAAAGAAGAAATATGGTTGTCAATCCACATAATCATGGGAGTGTTCTATTAATGTTAATGGAGGACAATGCTTACGAAAGGTTATGTAAAGAGGTGCTGTTCCTTATGACATCTTTGGCATCTCACCTGAGGTTTCAGATAAATCTGCTTTTTGTCATTAGTCAGTCTGGGCTAAGTCAGGGATTACACACAAGGCCATGATCATCTTGTGATCATCTTGGCACAGCTCCTTAGAAGCTGCTCATCACATCCACAGAGCTCACAGCAGAGACAGGGACAGATTGCTGCTCTGGAAAACCGAGTTCTGCTGCCTTTGCAAGATGTCCCTCCTCTTAATTTGCAATACATAATTCACTGATTACACCAAGTCCAACTTACACAGTTCTGCTTTCAACACAAATCAACCTACAACACCCATTGGGGGCACTAAATAATAGATGAATCTTATAATCAAATATGAAAAAGAAGCATCAAAGATACTAAGTCTCCTGACACAGATATTCAATGACACATGTACAACTGTTTTTATGATCTTAAAAATTCCTGTTATTCCTATCTATGGGAACATTGTTCTATATACATCAACATTCTATTTCAATACTTCAGAAGATACAAGTAGGCAGTAAAGAGATTTAAACACTAATAAATGAGGAGAGAAACTGTTCAAGGTATGGATCTTATGAAATTTCATTTATTCTAATGCTGGATCTTTAATGTAATATGAAGGTAGAATTTATTTCTTTACACATTTCAGGATCAGTTGAAAACATCCCAACATCTGTAACGTTTAAGATTATGAAAAATAATATGTGCACTTTTTTTGACATTTTTTACCTGACAGTCCTTTGTATCTTCCATTAATGGTTTTAACTATGTCCTCAATGAAATCTTCATTATTTGAAGGCTTATGCCGAACCTCAGAAGTAAAATACACATATGTCAGAGTTCAAGTGAGCACACAGTGTGTCAAACAATCCTGTTACTCTATTTCTTACAGTATGACAAACAAAACTATTCTGCCATTTAACAAAAATTCTTTTTGTGTACAGTCAGACTACAACTCAAAAGTCCACAGAAAAACAAACCCATAAGTTTTCCTCATCATCAAGAAAAATAAAATAACCTGTGGCCAAATTGAAAATGCAGCATGACACAATAATTTTTGCCATCAGAGGACATATTTTCCAGCAGGTTGCAGCAGTTTGAGCCTGCTGCTTGCCTCTCTCCTGCACACACTGCTGTCTGCTAAGCCTTGCTCACACAGACAGAGCAGCCCAAGTCCCTCAGCAGAGGACAGCGGGTTCAGCAACATGAAGCAATCAAATAACACCATCAATCACTAAAAAGCTGTTGATTATTAAAATCTAGTCTAAAAAAATCTACTCTAAAACTCATCAGCTGTACCTTACAGGAGGCAACACGACAGCAATGCAGCTGAACACAGACCTACCTCATAGTACAGGTTGGGCCGGTTGAACGAGGCAGTAAAGGTAATGCACTTCTGAACATGCAAAATTTTCTGAGCATCCTTTAAAACATGATTTGTAGCTGTTGCTGTCAGTCCAATCAAGGGAGTATTGGGAAACTGTCTTTTCAAGATACCAAGAGACTTGTAGTCTAAGCAGAAAAAAAACAAACAATGTGGAAATAAGGAGATATTTATGTAGATAGTATCCAGTGGGATAATACTGCAGTTACCAAAGTAGACGTCTTCTAATTCAATTTTACAGAATCACAGAATGGTTTAGGTTGGAAGGAACACGAAAAAGTATCTAGTTCCAACCCCCCTGCCATGGGCAAGGCACCTTCCACTAGACCAGGTTGCTCAGAGCCCCATCCAACCTGGACTTAAACACTTCCAGGGATGGGGCAGCCACAGCTTCTCTGGGCAACCTGTGCCAGTGCCTCATTACCCTCACAGTAAAGAATTTTCTCCTAATATCTAATCTAAACCCACTCTCTGTCAGTTTGAAGCTATTTCTCCTTGTTCTGTCACTACATTTTCTTGTAAATAGTCTCTCTCCATCTATCTTGTAGGCTCCCTTCAGGTACTGGAAGGCTGCAATTATCAGACAATTCAGAAGGCAAGATATCTGGAAATAGAAGTTCTTCAAGTTAGGAAAATGTGAGTGGCATCACATTAACCAGCATTTGGGTTATTTTGCCAGTCTGTTTTTACAAACAGCTTTTGAGTAAACACAGCTTTGCTAATAAATAAGCAATGTGGAATTTGGATACGTAGACCAGACTGTAATAAGGAAAGATTTTAAAGGCTCAATACTGACAATCACTTGCTGCCTTAAAACAGAAATGCAGCCAGAGGTGCATATCCAAATGCCACACTGCCTGTTTAACTGTCATGGCTCTTGGCTCTGACAACACTGTTTAGCAAAACTGCAAAGGTTGATTTTACAGTTCATATTGCTTCAAATCAGGTTTTCTTTCAAAGGCAAAGAAACAGTAACCAGTAACAATATTCTAAAGCTGCCAAGACAGGGAAGAGACTGAAGCACACTTTCTTCCCCTGCAAGTCAAGGGCATTTGTTTCCAATTGCTTTAGAGGTGGTTAAAATATATCTCATGAATTTACAAAGTGCTCTACCTCTGCCACCTAAAGTGCCAGGGAACAGTGTACAGAATGATACTTTTTCATGTAGCAGTAGATTAAAGATAACTGTACTGTCCATATTAGAGACAGCAGCCAAAAACGTTGATTTTATGAAGCTCCAATTAAAGTGAAACGAATAAGGAGTTTTTCAGAACACTGACAGAAAAATCTAAGTTGAAATCATCCCTATTTGCACGCACTTCGCTCCTGGGCAAGGATACAGTCATTTGTGAATTAAATTCCTTGAGCCAACAGAGGTCCTAGTGATACACTAAGAATTTACTCAACACATGAAGAAAGCAGCTTTATTTCAGGCCCAATTATTTGTTAATGCCTGAATAACCCTGCAGACTGGGTTTCTGAGGAGTATACCAGGCCTGAAGTCATGGCCCCACTGACTGCAGCAATGGACCTCATCCACAGCAACACGAGCCAGACACCCAGCCTGGTAAGCCTTCTCCAGCTTGGACATGAACATCTTGCTCTTTGCAATCTTCTCTGGGGTCACATAAATGAGCTTCAGTTGTGAATTCCTGTTTAGCATTTCGCTGTGGACCCACTTCACGTGCTCCTGTTCAAAACAAAAGGAGACATCAGCGGGTAACAAACTGGGACAGCACGCTCAAGTTGCTTAGTGCTAAGGCTCTTATGAGGTGATTAGCAATTCAGAAGGGGTAATTAACAGAGACTGACAAACTGTTACACGGTATTTACCAGTACTGTAAACCTCTGGAGAAGATTGTTATATATAAAATGTTCATTTTAAGACTTGGAAAATCTCTGGTGGAACTTTGAAAAGGCAGAGTATTGAATATTTGTCTTTGCTTCATCATGTGGTATCAGTATTTTCCCAGTAAACTGTAACAGTTGGCAGCTGGGATACTTCTCTGCCATAATCTGATCATACAGTAGAAGCATGATCATCACAGAATCATAGAGGGGCCTGGGTTGGAAGGGACCTGAAAGATCACCTGGTTCCAACCCCCCTGCCATGATAATGTACCAAATGTGCCAGTGGTACTACAAGTGTAAAATAATTTCTTGCACACAACCGTGGTCTTTATTACTGAATTTTCAAAATGTTTTGCCTCAAAGCAGGCTTCAAGTTTGCACATTGCATCAAGCCACTGACTTATCAAATCCAGTGTCACCTGCAAAGTTAATGATCCCAGCCTCTTGCTAGTCAGGAAAATATATTTCACTTTAAAAAGCAATTGACTAATAACAGACTAAGTTGGGAAATAAGTTGCTTTTTGGCCTCTGGATCGAACAGCTTTCCATCCTAAAGAGAGATACATAGTAATGTCAAAGCCTGCAGGGCTCATCATGTTACTAGTTGACAAAAATCACCTACTCCAAGCCTAGAAACCGAGTAAAAATTTACAACACACACCGGCCAAAGGTACTTCACATCCTCTAAACAGCCCCAAGAAATCTATTCCATGGAAGCTGTTGGTTTCCATGTTTGTTGATGTAATTAAAACAAGAACACAAGATGCTCACTCATGTTACCCATATCACAGCACCTTGCTGGCAAGATACTGTTGACAGAACAGCATTAGCTGGTAAATCTGTGTCATCCATTCAATATTCACAAGCAACACAGAGGTAAGACACCAGCACATACAGCACAAAAACCATGAAGACTTGGCAGTTAAACATACCTTGCTGCTTGAGGCATTTAATAAAGCTGCAGAAATACCAAGCTGTTCCAAAACCATGAGCTGATCTTCCATAAGAGATATCAAAGGACATATCACGAGTGTGAAACCTGTAACAATCAATCATTGTGCCAACTGAACACTTCACATGTCACAAATATCTCCTCTAACACTTTTTACTAATGCATCAGCCCTGCTCTCAAGAAACTGCCAAATGTAAGCTTAAGCTTCATACACAGCAGCAGATTCCCTTCCAAAATAGCTGACAAGTGAGTGCCAGATCACACTGGGATAATTCTTATTAAATGTCCATCACACGCACCTCCTCTTAGGATCTAGACCACAAGCAATGGGCTGCAACAAACAGAGTATAAAAATCAATATACAAACCAAAGCAAGTTGGATATCTCAGTCATGAGGTAAATTTACCACAGAACTAAGCAGTGGTAGGTAATGGTAAATTTGGTCTTTGTAAATAAATAAAGTTCCATGCAATTGGATGGGTTATGTAAAAAAAAAAAACCCAACCAAAACCAAACCAATCAAACAAAACCACCAAAAAAAGCTTAGAAACTAGAACTGGATACTTATTTTTAAAAATTATTATCCCAAATAATCTGAAGCTCAAGCTTCAGAGTGGAAGAGACAAATGATAGATATCCATACTTCAATACTTTACAGTCTGTGTATTGAATTAAAAAAGAAAGAAGGAAAAAATAGTGACAAACTTTTTAAAAGTTCTTTCAGTGTTTAATAATAAAATGTATTGAGTAGAATCTTGATAAAATATGTGCCTTGGAGATATGATTTAGATTTAAATAATTTAAAGCAGCTATTGCTGCTTCAGAGAAAATAAAGAGAGTAAAGAAAATATTTCTAGCAAACCTATCTCATGCAGTTGCTCTTTTTTCCCCCCATACTGTGATATCAGACACCAACATAGTGGTCATTTTCCACATACCTATAAAACAGAGAAAATAAATGCACTTCTTTATGTATGTCCTTTTTTTTTCCTTACATACCATCAGAACAGACAGCTGGTAACTGGTAGCAAAGGCTCTTGCCACCACCTGTAGGCATGACAAGAAATATATCCTTTCCTGCCATTGCAGCATTTACTGTTTCAAGTTGCAGTGACCTAAACTTCTGGAGTTTAAATTTGCCCTGCAGTGCAGTTTTTATCTTCTCATACCATGGAAAATCTGTTTAAGGGAAAAAAAAAACCACAACAACAAACATGTTTCATAAGCAAGTTGAAATATAAGAAGGAAGGGTAATTTACATATTCAATAACTAAATCAGGAAGCAACACAATTTTAAGTTCTGGGAAAGTGTTTAAAGATTCAATAATGGTACAGAAAAAGCCATACACAGCCTGAGTCCATTTAAACCAGTTTCTAGGGTGGACTTTTGGAAACTCTATAAAATGTAAACACAGTCCACCCCCAGATCAAAGCTCTCATTGCACATAAATGTGAACTAATGCAAAAAAACTCACAAGCAGATGAAGAACTTCAAAGTCCTAACGACCATGTTAACTCATTAGTCCAAAATTAACTGGAAATGAGAAGCCCACCCTGGAAATAAATCAAACCAGACCCTGAGCCCTGCAACAGTTGTCCAAACGCTTCCCTCATACAAATGAAGCAATTACAAATAGTATAATGAAACAGGGATGTATTTTTTCCCATATATTCCATCAATAATAAGCATTTACTAAAAAGGTGGGAGGAAAGTTTAATCTTCCCCAAAATAATCACTCCAATGTATTTTTTTCAATAAAGAGCTAAAGACTGCATTATTTAAAGAGATAATATTGTAAAAAGTTAAATTTCAGATGCAATGGTATGAACTATTTTCATACCATTAAAATTAAAATGCAGAAAAACCGTGGGAACCCCAGGTTACACCACATGCAATACAAGAATTAAATTCTGGGACATCACAAAGAAGTTTACAAAGAGCACAGCCAAGATTCCAGGCTCTCTATACCCAAGAAAAGCTTCCCACTGACTTCCATGAGCTTTATACTGGGACTAAATTTAGCCACTGCTCTTATTCAACGTGCACTCAGCATGGGATTGCAAAGATGTTGGTTTTCAAAGCACAACAGGAGAGAATTAGGCACAGAGCTACCCAAAACAAATAATTTGTTCAATAGCATCAATTTGCAATTATAAAGTATCAGTATTCTTACATATGCATAGCAGTTGTCTCAAATATAGATAAATACGGATTAAACTACAAAATAATTTCATTTTTAAAAAAAGCAAAAAAAGCAAATACATACAATAGATACAGACATTTCCAAATTGCAACTGAAGTAAAAAAGGAGGGGAAAAATAATTAAAATATCTGAGTCAAATTTGGCAAGGCATAATGTGGTCAAGACCCACCAACTATCCAAGATGTCATTTAATGTTGAACTTGAAAAGACAGCACTTCCAAAAGGACAGCAGCCCTCAGACCACCATGGGGCACTTGCCTCTTGCACTAACTCCATCATACTAATGTATTCTACATTAATTTGGCAGTCAGCATCCATCTAATTTGCATTAATTTGGAACGATAGTGAAGCTGCATAACCCATGTCAAACACCACCAATGTCCTACCCACTCAAGCAGGAAAGAACTCAGAGTGCAAAACTGTTATTCTCAAGTCTTGAGACGATCCAGAGCAATTATTTTTAGAGCACAAAGTGGGAATGTAAGTATTGCAATACCACAGAATCACAGAATATTCTGAATTGGAAGGGACCCACAAGAATCAAGTCCAACTCTTAGCCCTGCAATATAATTTAAGTACACAAGTATTGCAATAAAAATTTACTCTGGAATTCTTAGAGCAAATCAAATCAAGTTGTGACTTTGCAACAAGGAAAGAATAGAAGTAGTTGTGACAAGCCATTCTTGTAATAATTCTGCCCAGAACTCAGTTTAGTATTTAGAAATGTCCAAAGAGTACAAACGTTACCCCATGCAGGATAGCAGGTCACTCAGCTGATGAAAATTAAATAGGACAATATAATTATCCAAACAAAACTCTCTATGAATGCACTTTCCCCTACTGAATTAGTTCACCTCTCTGTTAAGATATTTGAATTTGACTCTGCAAACCTTTTTTGTTCCATGCCTCGGCTGAGGTTTCAGTGTCTTTACTTCCACCTGCCTCCACATCTCCTGAGGATTGTTTTATCAGATCCTTCACTCTCATCTTCTTTTGAATGAGTTCCTGCTGTTTATCCACAAGCTCCTGTATCTGCATCTCCACTGCTTGCAGCTCATTCTCAATAGAAACCAGCACCTCCTCTAGCACTGCAAGGAAAAGCAAGGTGAAGGCACAGCAGAGATTTCAGTAACGTGCTAATCCCCAGTTTTAAATTGCATGTAATTTGTTGACTGAGAACAATCCAAAACTAAACATAAGCAAAAAGCATCTGGAGAAACAGACAGCCTGACAGGGGCACTGAGAAGATGATAACATCTAACAGTGTACATGCCATGTAAAAATACTTGTCAAGGCTTAAAAACTTATTTCTTCTATTAGGAGGTCATATACACACAGGTGCACTGCAAGCTGTCATCTCTGATACACTGTATGAGAGATATGCAACACTATCATTGCCTGTGTTGACTAATAGAGGAAAAAAAATAAAAATCCAGTTTCTCAAGAGCAGTGCCTCTCCAGAGAAACATCTGGAATTATTTTCTTTCCTGCAGCTGCGTGTCAAGGAGTGGAAAGCACACTGAAGCCTGATATTAAAGCTGCAAGAGTTCCAGTGAAAATGAGGATGAGGCCAATCCCAAGGTGAGCAAAACATGAGAACATTGTTAATAGAAAGCATTTACATGTGAGAAGCAGTTAAAATCTTCTGGGGATGGAAATAGGGACAAGGTTTGGATATGGAGAAAAAACACTTTTTTGAAGACAAGCAACCCTTCACATCTAAAAAAAGTGAGTAAATACTCCCTAAAATCTTGGGCTACATAAGTGAATTTGCCTCTTTACATCCTATTATGCATCTGTATGAATTACAGATTGCATTCTAGAATCCAGTCCTCAGGGTTTAAAAGAATAGTTAACACACACCCCTGAATGCCAAGTGTGTATCACTATTTCAGAGCCAGGCTGGAAAACCATAAGAAGAAATTATTTCCTCCCCCAGCAACCCCCAAAATAAGAGATTTTGATCCAACCATAGCAGATATGATAACATGCTTGTGGAAGCAAAAATGTATGATAAGGAAAAAGATATCCTCACTTCAAATGGCGCAAAATAGGGACATTTGTCTTCCTAAATGCCCACTGTTACCTCAGCAGGAGCTAAAAGTATCTTAAAATATGAAGCAGGTTTTCAGAATATTGAAAACCAAGCAACTTCCTTGACAAGCTTGATTGTCATCATAGTATGGTTTGGTTTGGAAAGTATCTTAAAGACCATCTCATTCCAAGCCCCCTGCCATGGGCAGGGACACCACCCACTAGACCAGGTTGTTCAGAGCTCCATCCAACCTGGCCTTGAACGCTTCCAGGGATGGGGCATTTTGTTTTAGTTTTTATCTAGGAAATAAAAGTTAGCCAGTAAAAGAAATTTTTCCTTCAAATCTGAAGTATAATAGGATAGACCCCACAAACTCTTTTCTGCATACATTAAATTCATACAAATAACAAGCAGTAACATCAGGAGACGGTGTCTGTCAGCTAAAAGAAAGCAAAATGAACATATTGAGTACTAAGTGTGGATTACCTGCAACAGCTGCCATCTTTGGAGATTAACAATGTTATCCTTGGGAGACCTTATTTAACCAAGCAGCTGCTACTAAGAAGAAAATAAAAATAATAAATTTAAAACTATATTTTCTAAGCAAACTTTCTAAACTTAGAACAAGTTTACTGCAAGAGATTCTTCATTAACATCGGTGTTAATATAACAGTTTAAGTACTGGTTCATTTAATCTCCTTACATAAACAAGCCCCATTAGATTACAACTGCTTTTTCCCTTCTGCAAAAGGGACAAACTCACAACCAATTCCCAAGGGAACAGCTTGACAGCCTTCTAAATGAATCCAAGTGATAAGTATCCAAGCCACAAATTTTCTGAGAGTCATACACAGACCACTCACTCACATACCTTTGACCTATCTTTTTATTTGCCTCTTCAAATACTATTTTACAGAAAAGCCTGAACAAATTATATTGATCCCCTTAAAGAAGCAGCCACCATAACACCTAGAGAATCTGCTAGGAAGATGGAGAAAGGTAGTTTGATTCAGAGAAGGGGGATTAGTTTTTATTAGATCATCAGTGAAATTAACTTAGAATTCTATTTACTGGCTCATTTTTTGAACAACATTCTTTGTCATATCATATGGTAACAATATCAAACTTAAGAAATTTGATGTTCTCTCTGTTATTGAATTCTGAATTATTATATATATGGAAGCCAAGGGAAGGTGAAAGGGAACAAATTCAGCAGATACTCACTATCAGCTGATTCTACCATAACAAATATTTTACTGTACTCCTATAAATGGGGAGAAAATATAGATTGAAGATAACGTGTGAATAAAACACTAACTTTGCCAGAAGAGGTTATGATTAAAAGTAAGTTAAAAGTTCCCACTTCAGAATGAAGTTCACTATTGTATAACTCAGCAGTGTCCAGGTCACACACAAAATTTGAGCTACACAGTTCTGTCTTTATACCACCTGTCACTTGCACAAACATATATGGAAACATCAGTGTCCCCAAAGTACAGAGCAAGCAGGGACATCCAGAAAATCAGTAGGAGTGGCACAGACACACTGTAAAATGCATTACACTACTGCTATTGCCCAGTAAACATGAACCCCACAAATATCACTGGGCTAAGAGCCCAGGAAACATGAGCCATTTTCTTATCCAAGCAGTGGGAAGGGAATGAAAATTTCCTATGAAAGTTTCCCTTTGTGCTGCTAAAGCTCCACAAGTCTTTAATTTAGCACCTGTCTCTTAAAGCAGTAGCTCAGCATATCTTAGAATTCTGTACCACCACTGCCAACAAAGACCCCTAAGTGCCAACTGACTCACCCTGAAAACTTAACATGAGCTCATAAAACTTAAGTTGAACTCAGAGCTTATAAACCACAGTGGAGGAAAGGCAAGTGGGAGTATCTTGCCCATCTGGCAGATTTACCCCACTGTAAAAACAGTTCAGCTCCTGTGAATTTATCTCATTTCTAAAGAGCCCACGAGAAGGGAGGAGTCCTCTGAGCAGACACACAACGGCCTGAGGCAGACAGGTGAGTCACCAGCATCACCTCCCACTCTGCTCTGACAGAAAACACCTTCCCAGTACTGGAAACCTTGTTACTCCTCCTTCATCCAGCCTCCATACCAAACCCCTCTTGCCCCAACCCTGAGAAGTGATGGTAACAGAGGGTTAGCATGCCCAGAACCCTGAAATTACACAAGCAGGATGTGTCACCTTAGCGGGAGTTCAGCCGGGTACAAAATGCCCCATACGGAAATCTGGGAGGTCACCTTAAAAGAACAACAAGAAACTATTAAGAGGAGGGCACAAAAGAGCCAAAGCGACAGCAGGGAGGTGTGGATATAGGGATATTGACAGAATCATGGAATCATGAAGGTTGTAAGAGACCTTTAAGACCATCCAGTCCAACTGTCCACCACCGTAACCCCTAAACCGCATCACCCAGCGCCAGATCCAGGGATGGCGACCCCACCACCTCCCCGGGCAACCCGTTCCAATGCCTGAATAAACACACGGGCCGTCTCAGCCTTTTCCATCCCGAACATCAGCCGCGGGCACGGGGCCGGCACGGCCGGGCAGGGGAGCACCTGCTAGGCGGGGTGGGAGAGAGGGAGGGAGGCAGGGAGGGAAGGAAGGCAGAGAAGGAAGGAAGGCAGGGACGGAGGGAGGGAGGCTGCCGGGGGAGGCAGGGAAGCACCTGCACGGCAGGTGCGGGGCAGGGGGGAGCGGGGTGGACGGAGTGATGGACGGACAGAGGGAGGGAGGATACCAGGGACAAGCAGAGAAGCACTCGCTCATCGGGCGCAGGGCGGAGCAGGACGGATGGAGGGAAGGAGAGAGGGAAGGATGGAGGAGGGGACAGAGGCTGCCGGGGCCGTGCAGGCGGAGCAGGACTCTCCGTATCTCGCTGTCGCTTCCTCAGGCACGTCGGGTTTAGCCCTAGCCCGGGCCGATGCCGCCCAGCCCACGAGTTAATGCCGGGACACGCTCCCTTATCCCAGTCCCTTATCCCGGTCCTCCATCCCGGTCCCACCTGAGCCGCCCCGGGCCCCGCCCCTTCCGCCGCCACCGCCCCTCGGCCAATCACCGCGTGGCGCCGCGTCCGCGCGGCGATGCAAGGCGGCCGCTGATTGGCGGCGGCCCTGCCCAATGGGCGGGCGCGTCTCACCCGGCGGGTGCGTGTTTCCGGAAGACGTGGCCGCTCCCGCCGATCCCGATCCCGCCGATCCCGGTCCCGCTCGTCCCGCTCCCGCCGCCACCATGATCTCCCTGTCCGACACGCAGAGTAAGCTTTGCCGGCGGTGCCCGGCCGGGCTGGGGGCGGCGGGGCTGGGGGGGCTCGCAGGGCCCGGCGGGCCCTTTGTGCGCGGCGGCGGCTCCGGGAATGGATCCCGCTGATCCCACGGGCACCGCCGGGAACAGCGGCGGGGTGGGAATGAGCTCGGGCCGGCGGGGCTCGCCCGGCCGCACCCCCGCGCTGTGGGAGCCGCGGCCGTGCCGGGAGCTGGCAGGGAAGGCGGCGGGTGGAATGGGATGTGGGGATGCAGGGAAGGGCCGGGCCCTCCCCTCGGCAGGGCTCTGTCACCAGCGCTGTCGGCGTTTATCGGGCTGCGAGCGCTGTGAGAATCACAGGAGGTTTGGGTTGGAAGGGACCTTAAAGATCACCTCATTCCACCCCCCTGCCACGGGCACGGGCACCTCCGCTAAACCAGGTTGCTCAAAACTCCTTCCAGCCTGGCTTTAAACACTTCCAGGGATGGGGCAGCCACAGCTTCTCTGGGCAACCTGTGCCAGTGCCTCATCACCCTCACAATAAAGAATTCCATCCTCATATCCTGCCTAAATTTCCCCGCTTTCAGTTTGTACCCATTGCTCCTTGTCGGGTCCTTATAAATAAATGAATGAAAGCCGAGTGGTAAACAAAAGTATCACTTAGCTCGAGTCTTCCCGTGTGCCTCCCTGTGGGCGTCAGTGGTCTGGAAACAATTAGGTGCGAGTGGCTTCCCTGTGTTTCTGGTGCTGTTATCACACCAGGTGTTTGCAAGTGACACTGAGGGGGCTGCGAGGTGAGGACCGGACACTCAGTCTGGAGTGGGAAATAAAAACTACTTGTGTATGACTATAGTTTTGTTTTCAGTGAATAGAAGTACTTGGAAATAGAGATGCTTAAGGGGAAAGTACAAAGAAATCGAAGTAAAGAGTTTCATAAGTGTGCCCTTGCAACCAGGAGAACCAAAGGGATCCAGGGGTGCATCGGGAAGAGCGTGGCCAGCAGGTCGAGGGAGGTGATCCTGCCCCTCCACTCAGCCCTAGTGAGGCACATCTGGAGTGCTGTGTGAAGGTCTGGGCTCCTCAGTGCAAGAGGGAAATGGAGCTGCTGGAGAGGGTCCAGCAGAGGCCACAAAGGTGATGAGGGGGTCTGGAGCATCTCTCTAATGAGGATGGACTGCGGGAGCTGGGCATGTTTAGTCCAGAGAAGGCTGACAGGAGATCTCATCAATGCACATAAATATCTCCAAGGCGGGTGCCAGATGATCGTGCCAGAGGATGGTGCCAGGCCCTTTTCAGTGGTGCCCAGCGACAGGACAAGGAGCAATGGCCATAAACTAAACCACAAGAAGTTCCACCTCAATGTGAGGAAGAACATCTTTACACTGAGGGTGGCAGAGCCCTGGCACAGGCTGCCCAGGGAGGGTGTGGAGTCTCCCTCTGTGGGGCCATTCCAAACCCACTTAGTCGTGTTCCTGTGTCACCTGCTCCAGGTGACCCTGCCTTGGCAAGGAAGTTGATCTTCAGAGGTCCCTTCCACCCCTGATGATTGTGTGATGAGAGTTTAAGCTGCAAGGTAAAGGAGACTGTTAGGTCTTTGATTTAAATTAACATCTCATGCCTGATGCATTTCTGGCCCGATTGTCACAAAAGGAAAGGAGTTTGCCTGATAAGCACCACAGCATCAGTTATGAAGGAGGGTGTGAAAAATGTAGAAAAAAAAGTTAAAATAGCTAAGTTTGATAGCAGAATACTGGAAATGGAGGTACTGGAGTGCCAGTCAAGGCCAAAGATGAAGACAGGCAGCAAAGCTTAGCAGCATTCAGGGTCAGTGATTTCTTGAGAAATTCAAGTGCTGTGCTCTGTTACTGGGATGGGTACTAACCCTTTGGTTAGTACTTTTGAGATTTCTAGTTGAGTAAATCCATGTGGGCTTTGCTTTTGTTCATTCCCTAACCTGTTCAGAGTATTCATTGGGCGAAAAAAAAAAAGAAAAATATCTTCAGGAAGAGATTCACTGTTTCCTAGTTCCTCATTTGGGACCTTATCTAGTTCCACTGTAGGCTTTAACTGTCAGAGCCAAGAGCAGTAAATAAAACACTGTGAAGTTTAGGGGGTTTTATGTGGGGTTTTTTTTTCACATTTTTTTCTGAAATTCCGAAGATTTTTCATCAGGCATTTTTAAACTCACTTCTGTCTTTAAAAATATGGAGTTAGCCATAGAGTCACTGGTGGAGTAGTGTGTCAAATACCTGCAGAGAACCACTGCATTGGTTGATGCTTGGAAAATTAAATTTGCAGCTGCAGTCTAGGGCATAATTTTTCAGCAGTGTATTGAATGGTGTTATAAACCACCAGTAACTGCAAAAGAATGCACTTAGTTTTTTCCTAGCAAATTCAGTTTTCAATACTAAAAAATGCTGCTAGCAAAATGATAAAGATTGAAACTTTTCATAATCTATAAACTCCAGTAATTTTTTGTTTTCTGAGAGCCTGTAGTGCACATTTCCATTTTATTTTGTGCTCAAAAGGCAGAGAATGTGCATTGCCTGCCCCAAACTTTCACAAGCAATGTAGCTTAATTTTAAGTCTTAATATTTACTAAGCTGTTTTGACACAGTGCTGCAGTTCTCTTGCACGGCTTATGGGATTTGTGCAGAAACATTGATGAAGTTTTGCTCACTCCTCTCATGAAATCATAATAATTAAAAATAAATTAAAAAAAAAAACAAAACAAAACAAAAAAAAACCAGAATAAATGCAACCTGGCTAGTTTATGTGTCTGCAGTTCTAGGCATTAAAATGTTGTATTTGACTAATGTGGGAAAGCTCTTCTGGCACAGGAGAAAGCATTTAAAAATAGTTTACTCCCTCTATAAATATTCATAATCTGTTGTTGAAAAGATTTTATACAAAATGCCAGCCCTTTTTTTTTTTTAATTCCTCTCAGAACATTAGTCGAATATAATTCCACATTCTGATATGAATCAAGTCAGTAATACCTTCTGCTGAGATATTAGCAACAGAGAATAATAGTCCTGGACCATTCATCATCTTCCAGCAGTTATTTTGGGACAATGACAACGGTGTTCCTTTTTCTCCCCTTTCCCTCCACTAACTAGAGAATATGGGTGGCTGCTAAAGTGAATCTGAATCCATTGTAGCAGAAGTGATTACAGAAGTGTCAGAGTGGTGATTGCAGCAGCTGTTGGGAGTTGGCCTCTGCCTCCCTGCCAGATCCATACCTTGTGCTGTGTCCGCGGGAGGAATGAGTGCTCACTTCCCATGGCTGCATATTTGTCTTTCTGGCAGCTGCTCATTCCTTTGAGTCCTGCCTCCAAGTGTTTCCCTTCCAGAATACAGACTGTTTCTGCTCTTCTGAAGCAAAGAGTACTGGAGAAAAGGGCAGATTGCAATTGTTATATTGCCTTCAGTCAGCAGATCCGTTGAAAATGCACTTTGCAATTCTGTTTCTCCTTGTAAACCAGTGCTGAGAACGTCTGCAGTAAATTGATTGTGGCAGGTTACTTAGCGGTTTTAATTGTGGGTTGTTAAAATGCTCATAGTAACACTTTAAAGTGGCATGAGATAATGTAGAGCTACAGTTTTAACATCACGTGCCCTGCAGCCTTGCTGAAAGCTGAGCCCTTGCAGGAGTCTGGGAAGTGGAATGTTGCTGTAACAAACCTCTTTGAGTTGTTTGGAAATTTATTTGCAATAACTAAATGGAAGTTCTGAAACAGGCAGAATGATCCTCCTTTGCTCCTGAGCTCTTCAAGCAAACAATCAACTCAATCTACAATTGCAGTCCAAAGTGTAATTAAAATATATTTAGGTAGCTCTGGCCAACAGTAGCAGGGAAGGCTGTGACACTGTGGGTGGGGGTTTTTTTGTGTTTCAGGATAGACTATGCAAAACTACTTGGAACTTCCAAATACATATATATACAGACACCCTGGGCTGCCAGCCTGTCTGTGGTATTAGGGCTGGTATAGAATTTATGTATTCTGAAGGTTTCTAAATTCTCTGGTCCCAGGGATAGCAATAATGTAAGGGTGAGTGCATGGGTAGATGCAAAGATTTTTGCAGCCGTGTTGCTGCTGTTCCAGGTTTTCCTCTCCCATTCAACCTGTGTGAGAGTCAAAAGGAAGGATTTAGAGGTTTAAAATTGAAAGCAGGATATATTTCTAAGTATGGTCTTCAAGATACCTTAGAGGCTATTGTCAAGTGGTAATTTTAATCATAGCTTCACACTTCTAGTCCAGTTTTTCACACAAACTTCCATTCTACTCTCTTGCCTTCTCAATATTTCTTGAGCAACTTTTACAAAACTCAAAGATCATAGAATTGTTTAGGTTAGAAAAAACTTTTAGGAGCACCAAGTCCAGCTGTTAACCCAGCACTGCCCAGACCACCACAATATAAGCCAAGACATTAACTGCAAAAGGTAGTTAAATCTGCATGGTAAGATCACATAAAATTAAACTGTTATGCAACACTAGTAGTCTAGAGATAATGTATCTTATCAAAATCTAACATTTAATTATGGAAAATGAAATAAGAAACATGAAAATGATAATTGAACATTAATCCCTCAATATTTAGTTAATCTACTAGTTTTGTGAAAACTGGCAACTGTCTGGAGACCCAGGCTAGTGTTTGATAGCTGTCAGCACAGTGTAACTTGGAAAAATCCTGCAGATTCATCTGAGTTGTGTTCCATCCAGAAGCTGGGGGGAGTGGGACTGCTGTGCAAGGTTATGGGAGGTGGAATGTGAAGTCTCAGGAGGATGGAAAAGACCAGGGTACTTACCTGACTGGGTAAAGATAATGGGATAAGAACTGGAAACAGAAAACAAAGTTTTGTTGTCTCTTTACAAAACAATCCTTTTCTCCACACCAGCAACAAATCCAAAGGGATGTCTTTGCCATATGAATGTATGCATGATTTTTGATTGCATTCAATTTCAGTCTATGGTTCCAAATACGGACTTTTTTGATAAGCAGCTTCCAAAGATCTGTCTGGTTTTGAATTAATTGATGTCTACAAGACTTACTATATTTGTACCCTCGGGGAAGCGTTTAAATTTAAAACATCTTTAGATTGGACATCCTAAGTTTGTTCACAATTTTTATGCATGACTTTTTCCTGGTACCATGTTTTGTTACATGCCTAAATTTGTTTCCTTTTTTCAGAGATTGGAATGGGACTAACAGGCTTTGGAGTGTTTTTTCTCTTCTTTGGAATGATACTCTTCTTTGACAAAGCTCTTTTGGCTATTGGAAATGTAAGTGCCTTCTCTGCAGTCTTTAGAATTAAGTATGTGATATATTAAAGATAAACTAAAAATAGAACAGTCTGTTATCAGTTCAAAGCTGGATCACAAGAACTGCTGTGGTGAATTTGGTATAAAGGAAGAGTTATGCTGGATGATGTGAGTGAATCATTTTTCCTGATTGAAGTTAGAACAGCTCACACTGATCTAAATATCATACCTTGGGTCAGGCCTGAGGGATGTTGGTTAGACAAGAAGCAGCTTGTTCCACAGTTGTTGTGCTGCTGCAAATGTGGTTTTTAGATTGGCTGTCATTACTGAGGTGCTTTTTTGTGATCCTGTAAGATAACTGTCAATTTTAAGTATATATTTGGATAAGAATAGTGACGTGTTCTCTGTGTGCTGGCAAATGTAGCTTTGCTGTGCTTTATAAGGAAAGAAAGAAGTATGAATTACTGGTAGTTTGGGTTTAGAAGAGCCTTCATAATAGAGAGATTTAATATCTTCAGCTTTTACCAAGTCAAAGTTGTTGCATAAAGCGGCACAGAAAATAAATCCTAGGTCTGGTACACAAAATTCCCAATCCAAAGCAAATATAAAATGACAGGGTGTTTTCTGCATGTGATAATTAATCTCTGTGCCTCTGCTGTTCTCAGCTTCACCAGCCAGCCCAAGAACAGCCTGGTAGATGTTCACCCCCTCTTTTGCTGATGCCTAAAAGTCTGCAGGCAAAACTGATTAGGTTCATTCTGAGTCAAATACTGAGATTCACTGAAGGGAAATAGGAAATTGTGTATCTGACTTTGGGTGCATTAGCTGAAGCATTGCTATGAACCATCCATCAAGTGTGTAGTGGAAGAGTAAAAAATAAAATAATGCTTATTTTTTTCTTTTCCTAATGTAAGGTGGAAATACAAGATCCTGTTTAGGGAAAATGATGAAAACATAGGTAGGAAGAGCCAAAAGCAGGCTATGTGGTAACCAAAGATAATGCAAGAAAAGGTACTGTATCCTTGCAGAAAGGTTCTTTTGGGTTTTTTTAAAGAAGTTAGGAAGAGCAGGAGGTGATAAGAAAGTGATTTATTAAATAATATAAACTTAAACTTCATCTATAATCCTTAATAAAATCTGAGATACTATCACTTTCTGAGGAAAAATGTTGCCTACATTTGTGCTTAAAAGCTGAAATAATTTCAAGTCCTGTTCCTGCAGGACACTACAAATAGTTCTGACTAGTTGGGACAGAGTGATAGTGTTCAGTCTATACTGGAAAAAATAAACAGTAGAAAGACTCTACACAGTGAAAAAACCCAAAACAACTGATAATGCTGTTCAGCTGTTTTCCTTTTTTGCCTTTGCACTATGAGGTGGATCAGTCCAAGCTGTTGAAGATGTCAATGCTACAGAACAGAGGTGCTTTTATGTTCTTAGCTTTTAGGAACCTTTCCTGTCAGTGGTACTAAGCTTCAGCACCACTTGTGGTAATGATTGTACTTATGTGACAGGACAGAAGTAACTGCATTGTCAGTAGGTCTTTTGTCTTGAGTGTGTTTGTCAGAGACCACAAAGGTAGACTCTTCACTTTTTAAGCAGCTGAGAGCTACAAATGCTGTAAGATGGACTTTACAAAAAGAAAATCAATAGTAAATTCATTCTCACCATCTGTCTTCTGGTATTAAAAGAAGTGGTGCAAGAAATGTAGTCTAATTTTGTAAAACATATATATATTTACATCCTAAACTTGGGGACATAATTAGCTGTTTTCTTTCTTTGGTCTTTTCCAGGTTTTATTTGTGGCTGGCTTGTCTTTTGTTATCGGTTTAGAAAGAACGTTTAGATTCTTCTTTCAAAAACACAAAATGAAAGCAACAGGCTTCTTCCTGGGTGGTGTGCTCATAGTTCTCATTGGTTGGCCTTTAATAGGAATGATCCTTGAAATTTATGGGTTCTTCCTATTATTCAGGTAAGTCCTGTTTCAAAATAACTTTCTGTGTTGGTGTATCTAGGAATACATGTATTCATATAGTACTTCTGTACAAATGTATTCATATAGTGCTTCTGTGTTACAGTTGACAAAGCAGCATTCTTTAAATGTCTGTTTTGACAGATTTTAAATAAAGTTGTTAATTTACATTTGCTAGAGGTGGAAAGTTGATAAATATTTTTCCAAGACTCAAATCTGCTAATGTTTGTGAGGCATATGTCAAATTGACTTTGTTCAGTTGATGTCTGACCAAAGAATTGTAAAGCTGGGAACCCAAATTGTTAGCAGTTCAAAGTTTAAATATTTCCTCATACAAAAAGCAGATACTTGGTATTTTTTTTTTAGTGGAGAGTTTATTCTTTTCTTTAACAAACGTGGCAAAATACTTGGTTACTGCCATCCTTAGGTTTGTAACCATTTCATTACTATGGCAGCCCAGTGGAAAGATGTTTTCTGTCATGTTTCATGACACTTGTGCCCTAATAGAATCAAAACTCATGGTTTGGTTAAGTGTCATCTCAACTGAGTTAAGGAAAAAATGGAAATTCTAATTTTTTTAACAGCAAACTTGATACATGTTGTAACTTTCACAATGTGTCGTTTAAGTTCTTCATAAATGCAACTGTAATGGTGAAAGAATTTGACTTGTTACAACTGGCATACATATCTGTATTTTTATCTTTATTTCCATGGTTGAACTTCCGTACTCACTACAGAACAAAGCACAGAATATGCTAAGAAGTAAAAAAGGAGGCTTTTAGTTGTTCTTGGACTTCTGTCCAGATGAAGACTGTTTCATTAGTGCTTATTGATTGAGTAACAGACCCTGGAATATTCAGCAACTGGCTAAATAATACAGTTGCTGTTAACCAAAGTCAGACCACTGTTCTCATGGTGTTCTTTTTGCACTCAGTAAAATTGTTTGCTGATCTTCTATTTAGTTTAGATTAATTTTTTTTTTAAAAAGTCTTAACTTGGCTCCTTCTGAAGACAGTGAGATTTCAGAAAATGAATTTTGCATGTTTAATATATGTTTCTTATTCTACTCTGTGTTACTCTGAATTCTATCACTGCAAGTGCTTTGATAATCACAGTATTTCACTGAATACATTGTCACTTCTTGCACGTAGCACTTGGGTTTAATCAGCCAGTACAAAGCAAGTAGAGTGTGTTTCCAACAAAACACCCTCCTTTTAATGGATCTCAAAAGAATTATAAATTACAATGTCTAGGCAGGTAGGGTTATGGATTATCTAGTGGTGCTAGCCAGGGGCTACAGGGTAAAATAATGTCAAAGGGTTTATAAGAGGCCAATAGTTATCTCTAGTTCACTGGAACTATCCCTTACTCTGAAGAGTATCAACAAGGGATAGATAATTCCAGGTGGGAATGTTTATCTGATCTGGATTCAAAACATCTCAAGACCATTGGAGACCAGTTGTTGGACTGGATGAACTTCAAAGTCTCTTCCAACCTTAATGATTTTGATTCTATGACCATCTTTTCTACTGCTTAATAGTTGTTAGAATCTGAATTCCTTGCCTCAAGGTTGGCTGGTAACTACTTCAAACAAAGCTTTTTGTTTTGCTTCAGTCTTGTTCAGGTGTTTTCAGCAACTTGTTCCCTTCTGAAGAAATTACAAATGGAACCTTTCCTCGAGCATAATTTTATCCGATCCCTCAGGATCCTGTTGCTTGGTTGCATAGCAGAAACTTCCCTGGCTATTATGGGACAGTTTCTCTTGTGATCTAAGCTGCTTTTGGAGCCTTGTTCAGATTACAGGCACCCAGAGTTATGGCTAACATTATTATCCTTCCTGTACTGACTATTCCTTATTCTTGGCTACACCAGCTGTTTCTATCCGCTACAAGTGGTTTGTGTGCCCTGCATCACAATTTGCTGGGCCACTGAAATGATCCAATCTTCAAAACGAGAAAATCTCCAAGAAAAACTTTTTGGTGTTGATATTACCCAACAAAATATTTTTAAGCAGTGTGGTGAAGAGGATGGTGACTTGTCAACCTTCACTGTTTCACTGTGGCTGAGGTCTCACTGCACGTTAGTCCTTACTGTACTCAGGGAATGTATCGCTCACCACGGGATCAGTGGGAATGCCACCCCCAGCTGAGCTGCTGCAGTTGGCTGCAAACAGCTGAGACACTGCCATAGGAAATCTGTTTTCCTGCTGCAGAGACAAAGTGGACAGTGCAAGGCCTACACTATGACAGCTATGACAGGCACCATGATACAAACCTCTAACTTTATATAAATTTGGGAAATAAGTGAATACGCAACTCTGTCATGCTTTATTTTCTTCAGTTAGTGTAAAGAGTACCAAATATGCTTTTAATTACTCAGAACTAACTTCAGTTGTTTCTATATCGGGTCTTACAAGAATGTATTTCCTATAATGTAAAAAGAAATTATCTCAAAACATGTATGGTAATTTTGAGGAATCAGTTGGGAGCATCAGTTTTGTTGACATAAGTTGGGTATTCTCTCCTGAGTTATTTTTTCATGAGCTGACTGAGCGTTGCCAGCTATGAAGGAAATTAAGTCAGTTTAAAAATAAGGTGTTTCTTTCCTGGTTTTCTCCTTTCTTTGCTGAATGTCTGCTGATATATTTTGTAAACTAGTGAGCCACTAACAAGCTCCAAGATTAATTGGTTTAAAAACTACCTGTTATTTTTTCGTGTTATAGCAATATGAGAATTGCTTAATTACAACAACTAATGCAATCTTCTGATATCTTACCTGAAGGGGGTTCTTTCCTGTGGTGGTTGGCTTTATTAGAAGAGTTCCAGTTCTTGGATATCTCTTGAATTTACCTGGTATAAGCTCGGTAAGTGTTCAGTACTTCATGCAACAATTGAAGTTTCTGCTGTGTTTTATTCCATTCATACAGCACCTGTAGAAATGCATCAGAAATAAAGCAAATATAACTTCAGAGCAATGACTTTGAGTGCATTCCTGTATAGTTCTTGCTTGCACCACACAGATCACATTCATTCCCGGGGAGAGACTTCTAGATGTAAAAACAGAAGGACACATTTCAGAAGCTGCCTCTGCTTACGTGTTGTGAAGTGGGAGGAGCCCTGGACTGTGACCTGGAACTCTGGGGTTTTTTCTGCTTCACTCTTGGCCCTGGGTGACCAGATTGGCAAATCCTGCCACTGCCCTGTGCCTCTCCTTTTGCCCATGGGATGAGGAGGACACTGTTCTCTTTGTGCAGTGTTTGGATGTATTTACAAAAAGTGGCCTGTAAAAGCAAACAGTAGAGTACAGTGTTAAGTTTCAGCTTGTATGGCAAATCCAGAAACTCTCATGATGCATAATCATTCATCAGGTATATTTGTTAAGGTTTACTGCACCAGGCTACATCTTGCCATTACTACAATTTGTATTTTCTCAAATGGAGGTTTCCATTTTCTTAACAAAATAATCAGGGATTTGAAGACAATTAACTGGTGCCAGAAAGATGGTAATCTAGGGTGTTTCAGTCAACTACTTTTACTGTGCTAATTTCTGTATGTTTTAACACAAGCATTTTTAACTCTAGTTTTGAAAGCAACAGTTTCAGTAGCTGCTACTAAAAATTAATAGGGGGAATTACTTAGATGGGTAGGCTGTTTTTTAAAAATGAGTGTTCAAGATCATCTGTTCCAGTCTCACAGTTAGGCCAAGTTCTGGCTCATAATTCATGATCAATTGAGTGTTTCATTTGTCAATTGATCTCTTCTAGTCATATTTAATTTGATCATAATGGGGTTAAATCCTGTTTTAAAAAGATAATTGTTAATGTTTTATTCAAAGCCTACGTAGGCTCAGAAGAGAATCCACAGTAATGGTCAGTTGAAATATCTTCCTTGGTCTACTAATGCATGTGTGGCTGAGACTGTATTGTTTTGTTTTAACCATTAAGCTGGCAGTGTTATCTGCATTTCTTCTATTTCCTTTCTCATTCTGTTGCATCTTCATGTTGCACTGTTAATGTCTATATGAGACAAACATGTCATGCAGAAACACAATTGCAATGTAAGATTTTTTAATTTTCACAATCCTAAACCATGAGACCTCGGTGAGTACTACTTGACTCTCATTTCCAGTCACATACTAACTGTGCAAGTAGCAAGTAATATTTGAGAGTAGCTTCACTGTACGTAAACTTCATCAGCTTAAAACCTTTTTGTCTCCTTTTCTACAGCTTGTAGATAAAGTTGGAGAGAGCAACAACATGGTATAATGACGAGAGGGCCGAAGACTGATTCTAAACTTACTGTATTATTTATAAAATCCTTTTGAAGAATACTCAGCACAAAGATTAAGTTGTGTACAAAGGAAAAAGCTTGTTACGTTCTTTACATAACAGTTTAATTTAAAATGTATAGTCAACAAAATACATTAGAAAAGAAGCTCGGCAAGTGTGCTTCTAGGAAAGTAACTCCAGAGTTCAGGAAGTAAACTGAAGAGGTGAAAGTCATGGAATAACCCATGTTACAACTGTTCAAGACTATTTTTGTTGGTTTTGGAAAACATGCTAGAGGCAATGAACCCTTGTGGAATTAACGGTGCCTGTGCTTTACCTCCTTATTTTGAAGGTGCAGTAGAGCAAACAGGCCTACATTTTTAAGGGTGACCCAAACTTACCCAACCCTCTGCTTGCTATCCTCAGAGTGCAAAAAGTCCAACAGGAAACTTCTTGTGTAACAAGAGATGCGTCTTTGCATGAAGGTTAAGATGACTATTCATCTATAAGTGTGTTATGACAATAAAAAGGAAACCCTACGCAGTCCTGTTACAAACATTTTTGTAAATATGTGGCTGAAATAAAACATTGTTATCTTAATGTTTCAAAGCCAAATGTTAGTTGATTGTATTTGCCTTCCGTTTCGGAATATGCAAAAGGTCAATCTTTAATAACTTCGGTCTTAAATGTTGGTTCTGAACATGTAGAACTCAATAGGGAACTGTGGAAGCTGGTTTGCATTCCCTCCAGGTTGTTCTCCGTGAGTCATGTTACATGTGCATCCAGAGGAGAATGTAGCCCCTTGTCAGTAACACGAAAACTGTGTAAGATATGCTTAGTTCACAAAAAAATGCATTAGGTTGAGGTGCTGATGTGAACCCTGTGAAATGTAACTTATCAGAATTTGGACCTTTGTTTTTAAACAGTTCGAAACTAAGGTTTCTTTGTTTACTCTGGAACTACACATTGACTTTATTTTTTACAGTAATAAAATGGAAACTTAAAGTTCTGTGTACGTGAGTCTCTGGGGAGAAAACTGAGCAACTGGGGCCGACTAAAGGTCAAGTGCCAATCTCCATATATTTGTAGCTTTTCACTTGGGTTATCTTCAAATAACTTAAAACTTCGTCACAGCAACAGCTTTGCTGTTACAGAGGATTCTTGACTAACCTGGAATAAATGTCCCCTACTAATGCACGGGTCATTGGAATGTTAATGTTGTGCACTTTCAATAGGTCATTGGAATGTTAACGTTGTGCACTTTCAATAGACTTAGTTATGTAGTGTCCTCACCTAAGAAACCAGGATTGCTCAGTGAATTGTACTTCTATAGGCCTTGGGAGTTTCTGTTGTTTCACTGTCTTTTCAAACTTAATCCTGAAACAAATTACCCCAGAGTAGTATTTCAAGTAGCTATGTAGCCTTACAGGTCTAATGACTGGTTTTTTGGTGTTGTTTTTTTTTTTCTTTATTGTGCAGTTAAAATTTAAATTTTCCAAGATAACTTTAACTTTAAAAGAATCCTCATATATCAACTCTTTTGAATGTTGCTCTGCAGTTTGTTTGTATGACGTTTTATTTTCATTACAACCATATAAATGGCTACAATCCACTATTGTCAATATTAAATTTGCTTCCTTCTCAAACAGGCACAAAATTATTCAGTAAAAAAAAGAAAAAGCCGTTATATTTACAGTGAATGACATCTGAAAAAATCAGTGGGTTTATTCTATAAATAACCAAAAATGGCTATATTTGCCTGATGGCATGTGTGGTATAGTTTACAGACAGGACTAAATATGATTTGTGGGCTCTACCTCAAGAGATAAACCATTTTAGATAACCCAATTTTGACTGCTCCTGTAGATCTGTTGTGCGTTACAGTGACTACAGAATAACACTACAGCAGCTTAGCAAACTCATCCTGTTTGTTCTGGTAGGGCACTAGTCTGTGCTGTGGGAACCAAGTGCTGCTTAAAGCAGAGTTCATCATCTAGTTTAGAAGTCAGCTGGAAGTTTTGTTCTTGTCTCTCAAAAAATAATGTGATGGGAAAGGTGGATTGCACCACATGACTATGGAGCCCTGGCTGGCAGCAAATTGCTTGGTAAGCTGAAGTACCTTCATCTACAGGGAAGCTGATGATGTATTTCTGAGGTGATTAATGTGTTGCTGTGTATGATGTTTTAGCTCTCTGAAAATCCAGGATATAGGCAGGTCATCTCACTTATAATTGAGTCATTGTTTTAAATCAAAAGTCAATTTTTTGTCACACGTGAACTGTTGTGAAAAGTGTCCGAGGGAACAGAATTGTATGTTGAATTTAGCATAGTCTTTATCCCTCAAGGTAATGTTGTCTTTGAGACGGTTTTGCCAAGATAAATGTGGGTGGCAGCAAAGGTCAAAACAACTTAGCCTTAAAGTGTTTCTGTCCTTGTAAAAATATCTCTAACAGAAACATGCTTGGAACGTTTCCCCTTTTAAATGTAATTTATAATCGCTGCTTTAAAACTCATGAGGATGGATCTTATTCTGAGCAAATGAATACTGTAAATATCCTTGTCATACCTTGAATAAATGGGTACCTTTTTCTATAATTTGTCTTCGTGTCTCTTTACATGCACATTTGAAGAAAGTCTTTTGGTAAGTTTTCCTTTCCAAAAGGGAGGGGGTGCATGCTGTTACTGCTTGGCTGTCGTACACTGTTGTGACTTTTACAGTAAATAGTGTCTTGGATTAATCTTAAATGGAAAGGTTTTCTCTCTTTCTTACAATAAACCTTTTACTTAAACATGCCCTTAGTTTTTCGTGTTCCAGTTTTAAACACATCGCAACAAAATGTGGAAGTTACAGTTATGTGGGAAATAGTTTCTTTATTAAACCACCTCCTTTCCGGGGAAATAACTGTGAAACTTCAGGAGAAAAAGGGCACGTGTCTAGAACTTAGAGCAGACTTTCAGTTTAGTTCAAGGATATGACCATGAGTTCCCTGTATGCTAGAGAGTGACCTGATAAGCAGGTTTACCATTCCATGGTGCTCAGCAAACTTCCAGCCCACTGTTGAGCATTTTCAGAGGGAGCAGAACAGCAAAGCAAGGATTTTAACTGGTTGCTGAGGTGGTGTGTTGGTGTTATGTGCCAGTTAGTGCCCTCAAAACTTACTCTGACTAAAGTTCCAGCCTCTCAACTAACCTTTACCAAAGTTGGTTCTATAGTAAGGATTCCAAAGAACTGGCACTTCCTAATATAAAAGAAAACAAATTCACAGCAATGTCTGGTTACATTTGTTAAACTGTGAGAGGTATAAGGTATAATTTTAATCTGTACATAGCTCATGGCCCATTCTCTTCAGTGACTAGAGGCCATTCATTAACCAGGAATACTTTGGCTTTGTTACTGCTCATAGTATGGTGCCACAGCAATGTAAGCTTCAAAAGCAACGTAAAGAAAAGAGTCTTGCCCCTGTGGCAGATGTCAAAATCAAGGTTTTATGGAATTAAGTTAAATTTTTGATTCACCAGGTTTCAAGGCACAGACTCGTCTACTTGTTGCATGTCTGGTTCTTTTGATTATCAGTCAGGGTGGAGAGTAGAGTCCATGTCCCTAAACCAAACTTGTGTCTCCCAGCTGTCTCTTCAGAGGTCACTGTCACTGCCAGCCCTTGGACTCCTGTCTCTGTGTGGCTGCCACATCCTGGCTTGCTTTGGCTGTTCAAATTGCCATTACCAGCTGTGACATCACTAGTGTGTCACTACCAGACTGATTTACCCAGCAGAATTTGTCCTTTGTAGCCCATTTGTTCTAAGCTTTACCCCTCTGGTATTGATCTTGGCACGTTAAAGCATCTTTTAGAAGACTTGGATCACATGCTTAGCCCAACAAAGAGATTCTGCAGCTGCTGTAATCCCTTGCCAAGCCTAATTTCACCACAATTATATGCTAAAGCATCTTCCTCAAACATATAAAAATTTACAGAACAATGACAGGACTGACGTGGAGTAATTTGGTGCGGAATTCATTATCTCAGATTAAGTGTTATGACTGATAATTTGGGATTATATATGGACCAATATCTGTTTATAGAAATGCACTTAGTGTTGGTTACAAGTCATTAATGGTAGTTTAATTAATAGTTTACCCCCAGAGGCAGCCCATGCCCAGAGGTGTGCTTGCCAAAATCCATCTGTGCTCCTGTGTGCTTTGCAGCAGGTACCATTTTCCATTGAGCACCTCTTTTCTGGGGAACTCCTATAAAAATATATAAATTCGGGGTATCTTATAGAAGCATTGAGTTCCTGGCTGGTGATGGTCCTGCGGTCAGGGGTCTCCCCGCTGCCACCAGGAGGAGCCACGAGGAAGCGAAATTCCGGAGGTGAGGGCGGTGGGAGTGGCGATAAGACTTGGGGGGATCACCAGCTCCCTGTGAGCACCAGCACGGTGCCAGCAAAGCCTGGGCAAGGGGTCATGGGGTGATGTCTCCTGTGCTCAAGGGCAAAACATACCTTATATTGTCTTCTTTTGAATCAGCTGCACCACAAGCCAACAGCTCCGAGTCCTGTTGCAGGTAAGCGGGACCTGGGAAACAGCTTGAAAATTCCTGGCTGGTTTGTGGCTTCTGGAGCCTTTCTAAGCTTGACTTAATTTAGACCAGGGAACCTCAACGTGGCTTTAAAGTACAAAGAGGATGTTGAGCTTTTTATAGAGAGCTGTCGGTGCCGGAATGCTCCGGGCTGGCAGGATTTGAAGCAATCGGGTTGTACTTTGGAGATGGGAAAGCAGGCTTTCCACTTGGCACAGCTCAGCTGCCTCGCTGCCTCCTTTTTCTCCAGGCACTCCAAAGCTCCTCCAGTAACATCAGGGAAATCAAGATTTCACATTGATTTCTGCAATTTAATTCTACTGCTTTGAAATAAAAGGCATTTTTGGCCCCAAATGTTTTACACCACCAAAACAAACAAACAAAAGCACACAAAAAAACCACCAATCCCCCAGTCTTCAAATATTGATTTAGTTTTCATACTGAAACCAAGCAGTTCTGCAGTGAGTCTTCCATGTGCCCTGGCTGAGTGGCTTTTATCATTAACTGTCTAACTTTGTGCATCCAGAGAAGGGCAAGAGAGTTGGGGAAGGGTCTGGAGCACAAGTCTTATGAGGAGCAGCTGAGGGAGCTGGGGAGAGCTCAGCCTGGAGAAAAGGAGCTCAGGAGTGACCTTAACACTCTCTACAACTGTCCGAAAGGAGGCTGTGGTGAGTTTGGGCTCAGCCTCTTTTCCCAGGTAACAAGTGACAGGACAAGAGGAAATGGCCTTAAATTGTGTCAGGGAAGGTTTAGGTTGGCTATTAGAATTCTTCACTGAAAGGGTTGTCAAGCTCTGGAACAGGCTGCCTAGGAAAGTGGTGGAGTCACCATCCCTGGAGGTATTTAAAAGACAGGTGAATGTGGCACTCAGGGAGGTTGTGGTGGACTTGGCAATGCTGGGTAATGGTTGGACTCAGTGATCTTAAAGGCCTTTTCCCACCTAAACAGTTCTGTTATTCTATGAACTTGTGTGGAGAATTAGCCTCAACTTGCTTCTTTCCCCCCTTAAAATAAAACCCAGAACAGCACAAAACATCAAATGTTTCCCCTCTCTCACTTTTCTGCCACTTTTCGAGCAGGCCTGAGTGGGGTACAAAGAAGTGACTTAGCAATTATGGAACCTTGGGAGTGACCTTGAGTGGGGAAAATGGGCTGGCAAGGAATCCTGGTGCTTCCCTTCAAATGTGAAGGAGTGGGTTGATTGTGATGAGAGCTCAGGATTCATTCACGTGGTCCAGGTGCTAAAGCCTCAAACGGAGCCAGCTGGGGTGGGCTCCACTGCTGCTGCTCATGGCACCTCCCCGTGCCCCCTTTCCCACCTCTGGTACACTTCAAGTGCCCTTTGAAGGCATTTAGAGGGAGTTTAAATGCCTTTTGAAGGCTTTGCTCTGTAGTGTGACTGACACTTCACCTTCCCTGACACGAAGGAAGCCGGGCCCTGCTGAGGTGAGGAAGGTGTGGCCACACAGAACCTTCTGGAAGAGCCCCATGGGGAGGCAGATGAGAGGAGAGGAGAGGTGAGGTGAGGTGAGTAGCTGGAAGACAGAAGCCTGGAAGAAATGCTGGAAACAAACTCTGTTCTCAGTCAATTCCCAGGGCGCAATGTTTTTCTTGCCTCTTGGGGTAGAAATAAGTGACACATTCACAAAATGCTTATTTAGGAAGAGTACATAAAGTGCTGTTTCCCTGAGAGGATGGGAATGAAAGGGCAGGAGACGTTATGTTTATTTGGTTCCAATTACCCTCACACATGCACAACTTTTCCTTTCAGCCTTTTTTTTTTAGCATTTTCCTGGTTGTCAGATGTTGTGAGGCTGCCTCCCCTTTTATCTCTTCTCAACTCTCCTTTTTCAATGTTTCTTTCTGCGGGTGTAATTGTGCAGCCTCTACAGCTTTGTGAGGGCGCCAGCTGAGACGCTTCCTGCCCTTTAGCATCTACAACAATCACTTCCGACTCCCGGGCTTTTTATCTGTGGTTTTTACACCCAGATCCCTCTCCTAATCCATTTTACAGCAGAGCCCACACACGGTGGAATTGACGTGCCCAAGGAGATGAAAAAATGGCAAGAGGATGGGAATGAGCACCAGGAGAAAGTGCGTCTCCAAAAAGATCTTGTTTCTCTGGAAATAGCATCCAGTGAAACTTTGCATCTCCCCTGAGCCTTTCCACAAGGTGATCTGTGCCTGTGACTATGAGACAGCCAATAGTGCTTTCATCTTTCTACAAAAGAATTTTAACTTTCCTCTCCTCTCCCAAAAGAGGACTAATAATTGCAACCATTGCTTGCTGTGTATATGGCTTATTATTTCAGCTTCTCTCATCATTCTGTTGCAGCCCCAAACAGAAGAATTTAAAGGACCTGTCCTTCCCCAAAGCAAAAACAATTTTAAAAATCATCTTCCCCTAATACTTTGTATGTATATACACTTATAACACTTACACAATATTTTTTTTCTGCTAGGAAATTTCTACAGCACCAAGCTGATTCTCATCCAAAGGTTTTTGTTTCCCTCACTTTAAAAACTTTCCACAACTATGTCCCCAGTTCTGCAAGGCAGCTATATGGAAATCATATCCTGCAATTACCTTCTTGATTGTTCTTGTGAGTTTTAGTTTTGTGGCTGAAATCAGACACAGGCTTTCCCTGAAGAATACTGTAGATGAAAGTTCATGTTTCCTTATTTTAAATTTTGTTCCAATGCACTTACATGCAGTTGTAGAAAGTATGCAGGACTGTGTTTTGGTACAAAAGCTAAGTAGAAGCAAAGTATTTCAAAAAGATCAAAACATAACGTTCTGATTTTTTTGAAAAGATACAATTTCTTTTAATATCTTTAGAACACATTTCAAGAGGACTCACATTACAGAGAGCTTTGAAAGTTTTAAAAGATCAGGATCAAAGTGAAACACAGATTTCGTTCAGAATTATACTTTTTGTTTGAATCAAAATTGGTTTCCCCACACTTTACTACGGGAAGTTTTCATTCCATTTCAGAAGGAAAAAAAAATTCTCAGAATGCCAGCTTTCTCTTAAATGGAAAACCTGGTTCCTACCCACCTTCAACCAAGTTCTTTATGCAGACCAGGGTTGTGAGAAAAAACCCTGGAAAGTGTATCAAGAAGGGCTTCTGTCCTTGTAGAATTATGGAATTACAAGTTTCCTCTTTCAGAATTCCTCCTTTGGCCTTATTTTGTAGAGCATTTTCATTTTCACAAGAGCAGTTCCTCATATTTCTGTGACTTAAAGGTGAGTTTACTCAGCTCTGGTTTGGATAATGTGCATGACACAAACTCTTCCCCTTGTGAATCCCTAGAACTTGTAGAAATACTTTGGACTTGTAGCATATAAATTACCTAATTCTCTCATATTTGTGAAAAATTTATTCATTAAAACTTCTAAAGTTTAACAATGCTGTAAAGCGTTCACAGAATTCTTGGTGTTAATGGAAAATGAAATGGTGTTGAAATGAACAATGGCTTGTTCTATGAAAATGAAATATTCAAACTGGAGAAAAGGTAAATTCTTACTGATGGATCAGTACAACTGAGGGAAGGAGTAGAGGTAAAGATGCAATGCCTTATAACTTGTGGAGTGTTACATAAAGAAGTGTAATAGACCAAGGTAATACAAACCAACACTGCAAAAATATGTCTGTATGGCACATTTACTAATGGCAACATCAGGGTTTTATATGTTGCAGCAAGATGCAAGTTTTAAGGTACGTTCTGTAGCTTCTCTGAGTTTTGTATCCCTTTTCTGATTTTTAATTTGCAAGTTCAGGGGCAATTTGGCTCTGAATAAAATAAAAAGATTAATAAAAAAATCTCTTTTTATTATATATCCTAGGTAACTTGGTGGTTTGGCTTTGCACAGATCCTCTGTAGGTCAGGTAATGTTTCTTCTTTCCATTTCCTTTCCTTCTTCTATTTCTTAGTTTTGCCCAGGCCACGGATTCTGCTCTGTAACTCAGGAGTTTAAGGCAGTAATTTAAGGATAACTTGAAATGCATCTCTATAATGGAGTATGTTGCAGAGAACTTAAAAAGAAAAAAAGCTGACAGCATAATACTGTTCAGACTGGCAAGCTGAGCTCTGGAAACAGTAAAACTGCACTCAAACAACTTTTCTTCCAGAGGGATTCAGGATACTGAAGTGAGTCTGGAGAAAATGTGCAACCTGTAATAATTAATACAAAAAGATAAGTGGATAAATATCACGTTGAGGGGTAGACTCAGCATGACTTTTCTGAAAGGAAATCCTGACCTGCCCATCTAGAAACTTCTTTGAAGGATTCAATGAGCGTGCAGGCAGGAGAAGTCCAATGGATACAATCTGCTTGAATTTCCAAAGGACTTGACAAAATCTCTTAGCAAAGGCTCGTAGAAAATAAGCCCCCCCCAAGAAAGGTGCTTTTATAGTTGCTCTCATTAATGGGTTTAAGGATAAGAAACAGAAGAGAGTTGAGAAAATGGAAAATGGAGAGAAATAGAGAAAGGACAAATTTGCCTATGAGATTAAAGCCTTCAAGAAAAGGGTGTTAAGCAATTCAGCCAAAATAGAGCTATTTGCAGAAGGACCTTGTGGAATTGAGTACACAGTTGTCAAAATAGCATATAAAAGTGCCAGTAAGTATAAAATTATGCACATTGCAAAACAAACAAACAAACAAAAGCTAAATTTATATAAACAGGGGTTATGAATGACCTGTTACCCAGAAACATTGGAATTAAATAGTTTGTAAATATATCAGTTCAGTTTAGTGACCAAGAACACTGAAATTAGGAAACAGAACTATAAGCATTATGAAAAGAAATGGGGGGGAGGATGGAAAGCAAATTAAACATAAATACGGTGACCTGCATTTTGAGAGTTTTGTGTACTTTTATATTCCCATCTTAAATCAAGGATGATAAAGGTTATTGAACTGTTTTATAGTAAACCAGATTAAGATTAAGACTCTTCATTAAGACTCAGCCATCAGATGGCTGACAGAGGATTCAACAGCAGTCTGTAGAATCACAAATGGCATAGAGGGGATGAACTGATCTTTGTGTTTACAGTCTCACAGTATCACAAAAAATGGAGAATGATGTGAAACTTTCAAGTGGCAAGTCCAAAATAAAGCAAAAATTTTGCATTCTTCCACACAACAGAGCTAAATTGTGGAACTCGTGAGCACAGATCTTAGAGATACCAAATTTTACATGGCTTCAAGGAACACATTAATAGAACAAAAATCCATGAGGAACTGTTCAGCCTAGAGAATTCATCTTTCAGGAAGCTGCTGTGGTACAAATCCCTTGAGGCTAAAAGAGCATATCAGGAAAGTGCCTCTACATGCTTATTCTCTTCTTGAAACTCTTCTCTAGGCATTGTTATTCTGTACTGCCAGAGACAGGGTATTGAATTAAATGGACCCTTGGCCTGACCCAGCATGGTTTTTCCTACATTATGATTGAAATCTGAAGATAACTCCTTGTGAACAGATTGAATTGCTCTCATGAGCACTGAGTAGCAGTGCCCTGATTATTAATTGTATCCACCTGATGTGTCTTTGCTGCCTTCTCTGCCTCCCGTTTTTTGCTCCCTCTTTCTTCTCTCTTAAATAGCCACTAAAACACCACTGTTCATGTGAACTTGTGTTTTGGGTGGCATCGTTTACCTGTGTTTCTTTGAAATCCAAAACGCTTGTAAATTCATTTCTTACCTGGCTGAAGAGTGGCAGGAACAAAAACCTGCTTATACTTATGTAACCAATCTCTGGCACTATACAAGAGAGAATAATTCATGTACATCCTGCAAAGCAGAACTTGGCACTGCTGACAGAGTAGCAGTGAGATAAAACAGCTTTCTACAACTGCTCTCAAGCAGATCAGAAGGAGAAAACCTTTACAAGAACAGTAGTAAAGGAAGAAAAGACTCAAATGTAAAATCAGTTACAATGAAAGCAGTAAGCACTTTGTGAACATTACACCGCGGCTACACTGGGATTTTCTCTTAAAAATTAATGATTTTATTGTATTATTACTGTACAGTTTCACTGGCAGCAGCATGGGTAGAACTAACAGAGTAGACCGGCCTCTGATGTTTATTCTTTTGTCTTCAGGTGCTGGTCACCTGCCTGGCAGGTATCTACACACAAATCAGCTGTAGAGGCTCGATGTTGGCCAGCTGGGGTGTGAAGAGCTGTGAAGGTGCTGCCCAGCACGGACTGGGCACTGATCAGCAGGAGAGGACCCAGAGCCCCTCTGGGAAACATCAGCTGTCCCCAAACAAAACGGGTTGGGTGGGCCCCTCCTGTGTCGGGTGGCAGCGCTGGAGGACTCGGCACAAGCCGTGGAAATAGCGGTGGATGGGGAAGGCAGCGGGAGAGCCCAAGGCTTGCTGACGGTGGGAGGGGTAGCTGCGAGGTGTTGGTGTGTGTGCGCCAGACAGAGGAAATGACTCAGAGACAGCAAACGATGAGTTTGGTAACGATTGTTACGGGAGAGAGGGCTGAGAGCGTGTTGCCCTCAGTACAATTCCCAGCAAAAGCACTTAATTACTGTCTCCGCTTGGCAGGAGCAGCGCACGGCGCGGGGCCATTTTAGGGACGGGATGACCCTGCGGAGAGGTGCGGGCGGGAGGTCGGCTCCCCCCGGTGCTTCCCGAGGTGGGATGTGGGATGTGGGACGTGGGCTGTGCCCGTGCCCGCGGGAGGAGCGGGGCGGGGCGGCCCCCAGCCCCTCGCCCAGCTCCGGCAGCGCCCGCCGAGCGCGCCGCCCTCGCCCGCTGATGCAATCGGAGCCCGGCGGCGGCAGGAGACCCAGCCGCGGCAGCAGCTCCATCCCCGGCAGCAGGAGCCCCATCCCCGGCAGCAGCAGCAGCAGCGGGTGGACCGCCCTGCTCCGAGCCCGCCCAGCGCCGCCGCTGCATCCGCGCCCGGGGATCTGAGATCCGCCGGCTCCATCCCGCCGAAATCCCGGCAGGAACATCCCCCCCGCCCGCCAGCATGATCAAGGTAAGCGGAGCGGGTTTCCTGCCGAGATCCCCTCGTCCATCCGTCCGGCGGTGCGGAGCTTTTCCTTGGCAAATCGGTAGTTGATCGGTTTGTATTTTACAGATTTTAATGCTCCGGTTTGTTATTTGTGCTTTGCGGAGGGGGTTTCTGTCCCCAAAAGATGTATTGTTTGAGGTTCGGAGGCAGGATGTGTGTGATTGTACCTCTTTCCGTGCAGACAGCATGTGTGGAAAAGAGGTAATTGTGTGGAAGAGAAATAATGAGTCGGGATGGAGAAGGGGGGAAGGGAAGGTGTATAATTTCCTCTGGGGGGGATTTCTTTCTGTTTATTTCTAACAGGGGACTCTCAGTTACTAAAAAGAAAACAACAAAACAGCAAAACAAACCTGCAAAGGGTATGGTCTCCTGGCAGACATCAAGGCTTTCTATGCCTGTGAGTTTATTAAAGGACTTATGCCTGCCGTTGTACTAAAATAGACTATGGGTAAAACACAGTAACATGTGCTTAGAGGTTTTGAGCAATTTCACAACTAACTTTAAATAATGGAAGAGGAGTTGTCGGTAGCAAACACTGATGTGGCAGATGAGCATTTGTGGGGACTATCCTTTTATAAATGTCATGTTTATTATGTTCTTCTGCTTAGTGAGGCTGATCTGGGGATTAAAAAGAAGTCTTCCTTGTCAAGGCAAAGGGCATGGAGATAGCACGGGTGCTTTTCAATTAGAGTGAGGAAACATCACAGCCAAGATACACCCTGTGGAACAGCTGCACTAAAAATAATTCTTGGGTTTTGAAAGAGGTCTGTGCTGGGCTGACTGTCAACTACACAGCTGCAGCCTGATGCCAAAGTTAACAGCTGAGGAAAAAACAAGACTGAGTTATTTGCTTTCCTTGGGTAACTACAGCAGATGGAATATGGGCACAACAGGTATGAGACTGGCAGGTGTCTCCCCAGCTCCTCTCTGCCGGTGATGGCAAGTGTTACTCACACCTCATCCTAGGGCTCACCAACACTGCTCTCCCTTGGGTGGCTCTGGCACTGGTGGAGGTGGCACTGATGGCGGCAGGGCTGGGACAGGCGAGCCCCTGGAGAAGCCTTGGGAGGCTCCTGTAGCCCCATTCACCCTCTCCGCAACTGGAGAGTGGCAGAAAACTGGTCTGAGACGTCCCCAGGCAGCTCCCACAGCCACAATACTCAGAATGAAGCATGTCAAGGAGTGAGGCAGACTGTGGTGTTCTAGATCACTTTTGATGTACCTGTTGTGTGTCTGGGAAAGAAAGCATGATTCCAGTCTCCAGGGTGTTGTCCAGCACCTGGCAGGAATGCTCTGGCATGGCCTTACAAAAAAAACCAAGTAGCTGGCAAGCCATAGACCTACCAGACCTTTGAGCTGTCTACTCAAAGCAGCACTGACATCTCATTGGAATCTTCTCACCTGCACAAACCTAGCTTTCTATTTTTACTGTAGAAAACACAGAGGGAAGCAACAGCTACAGCAGTGAAAGTACACTCGTGCACTTGGAAGTGATGTGGCCTTGGGCAAGTCAGCTCTGTCTGAGCCCTTTCCCCTTTATTTGCCTCCTCTGTTCAGACTGTCAGCTCTGCAGGGCTGTGGCTGTCACTGTGTGTTTGTAGAGCAAAGGTACAGAAAACTATGATTTGATTATTGTATTTATGCAAAACCTGAAACATTTATAAAGGTATCAGTAGGCAACAACATTATTACACCTCTTTATCCCTTCATCTCTCCCTTCATCATTTCCTGCATTTAGTCAGAACCCTCCATTTTTCCTTGGAACTGTTTCCAGCCCAACCACAACCTTCTCTTTCTGGTTTGTTTAAAGTAATGTTATGTATAAGGAATGAATTATGCCTCTGGTTTCTGCAGTCCTGCCTTGTCCACCTAATGCACTGATTGTTACTGACAGGCCTAGCACTCCTAGCATTGTGTGATCCAGTGGATATGCTGATTTTTCCCAAGGAAATTGAGCATTGAAATGTGCTGCAAAATCATAGGTAAAAAAGAAGGTTGCAAAGTCATTAGGTAGCTGGCATCTTGCTAAATAGTCCACAGGCTATATCCCTGGTAGAATTTGATAGGTGAAAATAATTCAAATGGATTTTATTAGTCATTAATTTATCCATGGGAAGGTAGTGTTAAGAAAGGAGATAAATCAGTTCATTAGTTGTGTAAACACTCAGGTGCTATGAATTTATTCACCCATTTTAAAACAAATTATCTGATGTGGGCATGCTAAAGAACCAGAACAGACATTATTTTCATTGCTTCCTTTTGCTATGCTATTTTCTTAAATGAATATTCATAGCTGAATGTATAAGGAATTGAAGGTTACAAGTAGGTTTTAGGGCAGGACCCTCAGGGTTAGAATGAAGGAAGTAAGGTGTAAATTCTCTCTGTAAAATTTGCACAATCAGCCTTCTGAGGCCACACATGAGGACTGGCACATTCATCCAGTGACATGTTATGTACTTCATGGTGCTAGATGAGCTCATCAGAGGCTTCTATGACTTCAAGGCACTCAGTGCTGATTGTGGCTTTTGATAATAAATTGTGGCCATCCAGCTGCTACCATAGCTGTAATGGAGAGATTAAACACCCAACCTTCATCTTAAATTTCTGGCTTTAGGTGGTAGTCGAGCATAAATCAAAGTATTATGTGATCCTGATTTGTTATTCACAGTCACTTACATGCTTGCAGCTTGAAACCTCTGATTCTTACATAGGACGAAGTGAATGGGGGGCCCCATTAACCTTTTAAACAGCTTCATTGCTTTATGACTTTATACATTAAAGGGGCAGGTGATACCACATCATGAAATAGAGCACCTGTTGCAGAAGGGCAATTTAGCAAGTATAACCATATGCTGTTGCAGAGGAAAATCCAGTGCCATGCTTATGGGAAGGCCTGATGTTGCCCTTCAGCACGTACATCAAATGGTGTGAAAGTTAAATGGGAATAGTTGAAACTGTCTTTGAAATGATCAAGAAGTTTTACCCATCTGGTTTTTTGTGCATTTTGGCCCATTGTTTATTACTGTTTTTGCAAGCTAATGTCATCATACCATTCCAACAAAGTTACTCATTTACTTCCCTGTGCAGTGTGTTCCAGGTTTTATTTTAGATTATACCTGAAGCATTAATGAAGGACAACATATGACTTCTCAGTAGGTACACAGCTACTGCTAATTCAGTTTGCCTGTTAGAGCATTTCCCACACAATATTTGATTAAAACACTCCTAGTAAGCACAGAAAATTAATTGTTTTCCCCGGTGTACAAATAGGGTTTAATTCCGCGAGGTTCTGATTGTATTAATTTCCACTAGGATTTGGAGAGATCAGTACCACACAAGTCATGTCCTCTTGTTTAATTTCATTTAGACTGTTGTCTCGATAGTTATCACTTCTGCAATAAATGTTTGAATTTGCATTACCTTTTCTGAGAATGAGCTTTTTTAAAAACATTGACACTGAGAGTCTGAGGGAACTGGGTGTGTTCAGTCTGGAAAAGAGGCTTTGGGGTGATGTAATAGCAGCCTTCCAACATCTAGAGGAAAATTACAGAGATGGGGCCAGGCTCAGCAGTGATGTATATTAGGAGGACAAGAGAAAATGGCATAAAATAAAATTAAAAAGGCTCAGACTGGATATAAGGAAAAAATTCTCCCCACAAGGACAGTCAGACAGTGGGTTGCCAAGAGAGAATGTGCAGTCTCCTTCCCTGGGAATTTCAAGACCTAACTGGGTAAAACCTTGAGAAACCTGGTCTGAGCTGAGAGCTGACCTTGCCTTGAGCACAAGGTTGAACTAAAGACCTCCTGAGGTCCCTTCCAGCCTGGATTTTCCTGTGGTCCTGGGAAAAAAGCTTAGAAACGGAATTTTTTTTTTTTAAATCAGGTTTTAGTTTTTGTCACAGTGATGTGGATCAGTACATGTTTGTTCTGAGCCCTGACTGCTTGGCTTTTAACAACACAAAGAACTCTTTGCAAGGATGGTCTTTAAAGCCACCACTGTAGGCAGATTTCTTTGCAGAAGGTACTTTCTTTAATGTACAGTAGAGTAGCAGTATTTTCCTCTCTGTTGTCTCAAGGAAGTCCAGGTGCTTTACAGAAGAGATTGAACTTTTTTTCTCATATTCAAAATACATCCTGACTTTACTAAACTTTTTTTGTCCTGATGTATTTTAAGAATAATTCTTTAAACATGAATAACTGTACCAGTAGTTGCTGCCCATGGAAAAGGAATAGGTATGTCAGCACTCCTAGGAAAGTTACTAATATCAAGGGAAAGTTAAGGGGGTATCTCAGAGATTTAAACATTATTATAAAAACACCAACCTTAAGAAAAGTGCTGTCTTAAAAAAAAAAAAAAGCTTCTTTTTTTTGATTGAATTTACAAAGTTTTCTTTTTACTTCTTTTCAATGCAACTGACTGCAAGTAAAATTCAGTTCATGGTTAGAATTCTTACAGCTTCTGTGAAGGTTCTGTCTGGCAGTTTTCACTCCTGTAATACTTGATGTTAAATGTTCTGAATTGTGGAATTTTTCCTTTGATACGTGGAAAACGAAACACTCGAAAAACTGAATAAAAGAGACGTTTTTGATTTTATGTAATGTGGGCATGACTGCATCTCAAATGTAATATGTAATTTTACCATATAAAGTTGCATATCCTACTGTTACAAAATTATGAATTCCCAAGGCTTTGTCCGACTGCATATCATCACTCAAGTCATTAAAAATCACATAAAGTCCACCTAAAATCAGCAGTAATAGTATAATTTCTTTCTTATATCTTATAATTTCTAGTTAATGTAGAGAGTCTCTCACCCTCCAATAAAATAATAGAAATTTTTAACCAAAACAGTTTGGGAAAGAAAACTTCATAGCAGATTTTAAGACTTGTGATATTCTCAACATATTTAGCAGGCTAGCTGTGAAGCAAGTTTCTTACCAGATGTATGATACAGGTTTTATTTCCCTGATTCTAAACTTTGAGGAAACAGGTGGAGAGGTTAAGTTTTTGCTCCTGGATGAATAGAAGCAGAAGTAATTTTTTTTAATAGGATCTATAGTTAGTTAGTTATAAACTTTATTTATGGATTTGTAATTCAGGAGTACCATAATTATTTTTTTTTAATAGAACATCAAGATTTATTAATATCATCAAATTATCAAGATCACAGTCAGTGCTAGTGTTGAGAGTCAAAACTGTGAGTCTTGATTTGTGCCCTGTACTGTGGCAATGCCTACTTACAACCTGACAACACTCTTCCTAACTGCAAGAAAGTATTGCCTGAAGTGTAGAAGTTAAAAGCTAGAAAAAATAAATAGTTGTGTCTTAGTATAGAGTATAATGTGAGCCAAGTTTATTCCTTTCACAGCATGAAGTAGAAGCTGTAGCATAGGATCTTATATAGTGGCTACACAGACATCATTTCTGGCACACCTGTACAGCTGGATGTGTACACGCATGCAGAAAAAAGTCATATTGTATTCATTTGCTCATATATTTGAGGCATTGATCCATCATAAGTATATCATCTGAGGGTTTTTTTAATATTTTTAATATTATCTTTTGCCTGTCAACACCTTTTCAGAGATAATTTTTGGCATTTACAGTTTTATTCTCTTCTTGATACCTGGAGATAGAAGTTCAGTAACATCAACATTTTCTCTCGTTCTTCATTGATCTGAAAATCTAGCATTTATCATTGTTTCCTTTTGGATTTTCTTTTAAGGCGTTGTGCTGCAGCCAGCAATGTTTTTATTGTGTCAATTGGGAAAAATATTTATTAGAACATACATGTAAAATGCTCTGTCCTGCTGCTTCCAGGTGAACTGGATTTCAACAGCGGACAAATCAGATGCAATTCTAAACTGTTTTAGGGTGCTTCCAATTAGCTAGCTGGATACATTCAGATATGACAGAGATGTTCTGGTCAGGAGCGTTGATGTTCACGTGGATTGAAGCTGGACAAAACCCCTGGTTCATGGGGATGTTACAAGTCATTTAGCAATTTAGATTTGTGGAGCTGAGTTGGGCTGTTTGATCATTGGCACAGATGTGGAATTGTAGGAAAACAAGCCCACATTACTTGCCGTAGACTTGTTTATCATCTTCATTACAATGCCATTTCTTAGCATGTCAAAGTCACCATTTTTCTGACAGAGACTGCATCACTCCTCATTTGTGGTGCTCTTTTACCAGGCTGTAGTTTGGGCAAAGGGCCTCTCTCTTTGCTTTGTGTTCTTAATGCTGACACCTTTACAAGTATCTGTTACCGCACTTTTCCAAGGCCACTTTTAATGTGCTGGGTGATATTTTACTCTCAAATTCCCTGGGTGGCATCCAGTTTGTTCTGGGCACTGTCAACAAATGATAGGGGACTTCAGATGAAGGGCTTGCTCACAGGGTTTTTAGAAAAGACACAGAGTAAGTGTAATGCAGCTCCAAAATTTTGGAGTCTTATAATCCGTGTTTTTCCCCTGCCTTAGAATTGTTACACAGTTGAATATATACTAAGTAGGTGGAGTATCTGATTTTATCACTATTTTGAAACATTTTACCTCTTTTGAGAAGGTATCATCAAGAAAAGCAGCTTCTTACTGGTGTTATCTTGGTGTTTGTCCTCATTCACGGGAGTAATGTGTGACACTGTACAGTGATGTTGTAGTTGTGCCCTGCTTTTCCTGGATTGTTAGTAAACTTCCATGGGATTATTTACATTTGCTTGGTGTGGTGGATTATGCTCCTTACCTTTTGTTGCACCCACTGACTGCAACCCAAAGACTGTAAAGCAAGGAAGTTCCTAGAATATTCTGAGCTGCACATCTGTCATGCAAATATGCTCCATCTCTGCTGTTATTTGAACAAGAACATTATTAGACATGCTGTCCTCAGACAGGTCCCAAGGATTTTCTTTTGGGTTAGCTGTGTTCCTAGAGCCCCTTATATCAAGGGGAAAACTTCAATTTCCTTTCTACTTTGTTGAATTGTGTCTGTTTAAAACAAGGCAGTGTTTGAACACACAGCAAAAGATGCGTCACAAGAGTATAGCCCAGGCTTTGGTAAAAGCCAGGGAGAGATCTCCCACTGCTTCAAACCTATCATGCCAGACTTAAAACCTGTTGAAGTCAATATAGGTGAGTCTTCTGCAGCTTGCATAGGTGAACAACCAAACCCACATCAGTCATTTACATTCGTTCCTTTTCCCTAATAAGAACTGTAATGGATTGAATGGGTATGTCTCTCTAAGGAAAAGGAGCTACAGATTTAGTTCCTGGGGAGCTGTGCACGCCCCATTCTGGCACCTGTCGCCTCCCAGTGAATTCCCTGAAGCAGCTGCTAGCCAGTGTGAGGTGTGGGATGGGACAATCTACGCCTGAATTTCCTGTCTGTAGAAGGGACAGATGTTTCTACCTTCCTTTACTTAGGTTTTGTAACTGTAGAGCCAGGCTTCCAGGTATTACAGTGAGAAAATTCATTTAAAGCTTATAAACAATGAAGGTCTTGGTTCTTTATCTGGAACAAACAGTTCCAGCCCACTATCAGAATCCAAGAGAACGCAGTATTTGCAACACCTGTAGACAAAACTTGCTGTCTTTCTCATGTGATTTGTGTTTTTTTTTTTCTACCCTGCTTTGCATTATTTGTTTAAAGAGACCTCCTAGATCTCTGTGAGCCTTGAAAGCTCAAGATTGAGTCCTTCTTCATCACTGTGGCCACATGTCCAGGCAGAACACACATCTGGGTGTACACAGTTTTGCCTGCAAGCAAAACCCCAGGGCTTTGCTCAGCCATTTGAGAAGACCAGCATAGCAAAGAAGCACGTTTTTAAGGAGTGCTCTGACTAGTGAAGCAGAGTGTACCTGCAGACCTGAGCCCATTCAGATCCCAGGTTAGATAGCTGCTGCCATGCTCTATCAGCTTCATCTGTTGGATTCTTCGCAGGTAAACCACCTGCTTGGGAAGCAGGGAACAGGGAATAACTGCACTGACAGCCAGCACACTACAGAAAGTCACGCTTCTTGTGCCTTTGCAGCAGTGGCACTTGATACTTGGTGATGAATTAAACGGGCCATGTGAAGTTATCAGGGCAAGATGTGATACCAAGCCAGCCTGTGTCGGCCCTTTGCAGACCAGCCACCACATGTGCAATTGCAGAGTGTTTTATTATAGTCGATGTTATTCGAGAGCCAGCTGTGTAAGTTACTGTTTTATTACCTCTAGTAGGACTGTGCACAGGACTTGTGGTGAAAAAAAGTAACTCTTTCCTCCTCCAAAACCAGTCTTTTTCTTTTTCCTCCACAGAGCTTTTGTTTTCAGTGTGTGATTCATCTTTGCTCAGCAAAGGTCTTATGTAAACCTTTATTCCTGTGCAAAATGGACTTAAATGGGACACGGTCTAAGCACTCTGAGAATAGCTACAAATGACCCCTTATACAGGCCAGTGATTCAGGCCTGACCCCGTATTTCTCCTGGTTCCGCTGTAGTTATGAGGGAGCTTGCAAACAGGACTATGTCCTTAAAAACAGGATTTTGTTTGCTAGCTCTTTTCTTTAAGCATGTCAGTTCTCATTTTGGAATCCATCACTGTCTCTACTGTGGTTTGGTTGTGTGTGTGTTTTTTTTTTCCCCCCCAGGAGCCTATAATGATTTATTTGCAAACTGCAGAAGCTTTGGTCTCCTGCACTAAATTGTCTTGCTTCCAGTTCTAAACCCTCAGACAATGACTTTATTTGTTTCTGCTCTCTGTGCCTTCATGTTATTTACATTATCATTTGGTAACTGCATCAAGCCAATTGCCTTGGTCATCAGCTGCAGGATCTGTGTGGTTTCCACCACGAGGCAATTTCACAAACAAATTGTAAGCTATATTTTATGCATCTTTAGATCAGATCTGTTGTTTATCTCAACAGCTGCTTCAGGATAAGAAATATAACCTGTGCAACTGAATCTTTGAGGAAAGTAAGCAGATTAATTTTTATTATGCTTAGGCTCATCTTTGCTGGTATAGCAGTGCAGTTATAAATGCATCCTGGTTAACTTTGCTATACGATCTTAAAATGCTGATTTAGTACCTGGCATTATAGAATACATGGGCTAAGAGAAATGTTAGGGAAATTATAATGAAGAGAAGCTTCCTTGTGGTAAACAGCAAAGCCCTTTTAGAGTGGTACAGAAAACTATGTGACAGTATTTATACCCTTTGTTTTTGGCAGTTTGATGTAAAAGATCACATATCAAAGAGAACTGGGCCTAAACACAGTAAAACCATGGCGACTTTTCAGAATTTTCACTTATTTTTTTTTGTGCAATCTCCACATCACAGACCCATGAGACACTGTCTGGTTAGAAAACAGGCAGATGAATTTATAGGTCAACTAGATCCAGCTGGTGGCTTTAACATGTTTTTCTTTATGCCATTCTGGCAAACAATGCACTTGTTAAAAACCTAATTAATGCTAGAGCAGACAAACAAGCCAACAAAAGAGTCACTTAGAGGCACTGTTCATAGGAGTTAGAGATGGAAGAGCTCCATTAGGTCATCTGCCTCTTCCCCTAATTGTACGAGGCTGTTTTGCTCCATCAGAAGGGAAGAGCCAGTAAACTGTGAAGACAGAGGAAACAGCATTGGGGAGTGAGAGCAACAGGAGGGTCATAGAAGGGAAAACAAACAAGAACAGTGTGAACGGTGGGCTTAGAAATCAAGGTTAAAGCACACTGCATTTGTGAAGAGCATTTCTTTAGGGTACTTGCCTATTTCTCTGAAGAAGTAGGAAGGACAATTGTCTGGATATGCAGGAAATGTATTAAGCCAAATTAGCTAATGCCTAAAGGGGCACCACACAGAGATTACAGCTGCTTTATGTCCTGCATTGCATGGGGCTGGTGGTAGGTTTTCAGTGTTTTTCAGTTGGGAAGGATCACACTTTAGGCTCCATGTTGTATGGGTGTAAGTCACAGCTAATGCTGCAATTTTTTCTGGCAAACTAATTTTAGCCTGAAGCTGAATAGATCCCTGCTCATGTTCTCCTTAGAGTCAGTCACAACAAATTAATCTGTCTTCTGTTTCTAGTGAACTCTTTTATTTTAGCCTTCCTGATAATTAAGTTTGCCAAGCACACAACCTTTTTTGATTTCAGAAGTAATCTTTCACCTTGTCTTGGATTTCAGAAGTAATCTTTCACCTTGCCTAGCCTTGCTATCTTCCAGGTAAACTGATACAAGCTTTCTTGTACAACAGGTTAGGCATTACTGAACTAATTCAAATATTATTTTAAGCACAGAGTCAGAAAATTGACATTATTTCCAAGAGGGGTTTCTCATCTGAGTGCTGACTGAAATGACTTTTACATTGGCAACATTGTCTTGTGTCTATTTAATTTCATGAACGCAACCTGTCTTCTTTGACAGTTGTGATGTAGTTATAAATGTTACTAAATAGGAATCTTGGATGGGCTAGATGAATATTTTCATTTCTTTATGTTCTCTGTTTTAAGGTTTTTCTAACCAATAAGTTAGAAAGTGCTCATATAACCTGAATTGCCTTTTATTTAGACATAATAAAAACAGTGATGCTTGTTTTAAGAGGAGCTTATTTCAATTTTATTCAAACTACTTAAATTGCTTTTAATTAAAGCAAATAAACTCTTCAAGCCAGAGCCACAGATAAGTGCCTGAACAGTCTTTGGGACTAATTTAATAATAGTCTATTTCAATTCAACCTTACTTTATGCAATGCAGCCTTCTTAGACAAAGGAACTCTTCTATGTTCTAAGCCCTGATGCCTTTGTTCTGATGCAAAATTATCACTAAGTAGTGTGGAAGCTTTCATTTTCTGCTGTGCTGGTTGCCTTTTATTTTCCTTTGTTTTGTACTGTTACTGCACTGCCTCACTGTTTAACCAACATTAGTGCCAGCTCAAGGTTGAATAAACAGCCACAATAAGGTGATAATGTCAAGCTGACAAGGCATCAGGGCGGATGTATGATAGGAAGAGTAGTCTTAAAAAGTGTACTGAAAGTGCAGAAATCAATACAAATTCTCGGGAACTCAGTTAAAAGCGACACACTGAAACCACTTATAACAAATTGTCCTTCTATGTTTGGTTGGTTTTGGTTTTGTTCCCCCGCCCCCAGTGCTGATCTATGCATACCCTGAGGTGCATCATTGTAGCTGCTCTTGATTTTGTGCTGCACACCTTCTGAATTCATGCTGAAGAGTGGCAAGCCAATGCTTGGACAGTGCACCAGTCTAACAAAGATACCTTGAAAGTCTCTGTTTGGCTTGATGAGTGGTTAGAAATATCCTTTAAGAATAAGTCATCTTGCTTCTTTCCTCTTGGTTTTGTAAAGAGCAGATTTAAAAGACATTGGTGGGTAAGTTGTGCTGCTCTGTCATGTAAATGACCCAGCACAAGGAAGATACTTGGAGACACTTGCACGGTAACACGTATATAGGTGTGTGTTCCTGTTCACATACCTGCAATATAAAGACAGAATTAAAATATTTTTATATCATGCATCAACTCCCATGACAGCTGAGGTTAACGTACTTGGCTGCTGGATTCCATAAATGACCTTCTTAAACTCTGGAAGTCTTTCACAAATGTCATTAAATAAATATATATTTTAGTTGATATTAAAAATAGTATTGTAAGACTCGACCCTACAGCAGTTTTTCAGAATTTCTCTCTGTCTGACAGTGTGTGGAATTTTTTTTTTTTAAGCTGTGAACATCATTACTGTTTCATTTTTCTTCAAATTCATCTTTTATGTGGTGTGGCTGCCAACACATATTAATATTTCTTTGGAAGAGATGAAAGCTGTTCTGAAGTCATGGTAGTGCTTTTATAAGACTGTAGCAATACACAGAATATATGGCATTTGTGCACATTGGAGTCTATTCTATACCTGGTCCAGAAAGGCAACTGTGATTTGGGTGGCTTTGAATGACCAAGTGCTGGTCATCACACCCCTCACTTGCCTTGCCTCTGGCAGTACCATAGTATGGGTTGGGCACTGAATTTATTCTGATCTGCTATATTCCTGCAATCTGATAAGTGTTCTAATTTCATTATCCTTCCAGTGCAAATTAAAGGATGAAATATTTCTTAGACACTTAGCAGCCAGAAACAAACATGGGAAAAAGCGGTAAGACACTGTTTTAGCTTGGAGAAATGTCTCAGAAAGGACTTTCTTTGTTGAAAATTGTCTCTCATATGACTTCGGAGGAAACTCCTGCTCTGACTTTGCTGGGGCCTGATGACTGCTACAAGATAGTCCTGGCTTTAAGTTTCTCTGTGTAGCAGGAGATGGAGTTGCCTTGGTAGAAGGAACTCTGTGCTGTCACAGCTGTGCATCTGTTGTTTATTCGCTTCTTTGTCGTTGTTTTAATGGATGGTTCTCCTCCTCCGTGAATGGCCAATGCTTGCCCAAAAAAGCACTGTCTGTGATTCTTTCATGGGCATGAATTTGGGGTTTCAGATGTTCCCTGTCAGTGGTAGTTCTCTATCAGGGTGGTGGTGCTGTTGATGAAATTCTCACTCAGAGTGGAGGCATTGGAGCTGTCTGTGGGCTGACTTCGATAAACTGACTGGTGAAACCAAAAAAGATGACTAAGGATTTTCTGAAGCTGCAGCCCTTGAGTTGTTTTGAAAAGTGGCCAAAATGATTTCCTAGCTGAAAGTGTGAATTCTGCAGAAATTATTGGCAGTTTATTTCTTTACTCCTGCCTTCTGCTAGGGAAAGTTTTCTGTTCCCCAGTAGTGAGAAGAGTTACCAAACAGGGAAAATTAATGAGCGTGGAACTGATTAAAGAATCAGTTTTCTTTGAAAAAGGTTGACAAAGCACATGGCACATAGAGGTAACTGCAAAACATGTTTGAGAACTGGAACCTTTTTTTTTTTTATTATTAATTAAATGATCTCATGCACTTTAGATAAAGAAATGCAGTTTGCAGCATAGGTTTACAGTGATGAAGTTTCTGATAATCTTCAGTTCCTGTTTCATTACTGAAGGTGAGCCAATGAAATACTGGTGTATCTAAAACCCAAGCACAGCAGCTTGACAAAGCATCTGTTGGAATTGCAGTTTATAGAACAGATAGTCCCAAATGAGAAGAAAGAATTGGTGTCTCAAAAGCCACTAAATGTGAAGGCTCAGGACAAGTGAAGGCAGACTCATGCATTCTAGGAAACCTAGAGAATCTGGGGAGGAGATGGGCCTATTTTTGTAGCAGAATGAATCCTTTCAGCTGAAGGATAACTGATCTGACTGCATAGAAGACGTAGAGAAGGTGTGCCAAAGACAGCAGGGTAGCCAAGAGACAGTGATTGCAGGGTCACAGTGCTAAAAGATGTTGAAAAGCTGTATGTCTAAGGCAGTTTGAAGACCAAATAGAGGAGCTGAATGTCCAGGTTTGGGAAACCTCTAGCAGAAGTGTAGATGACAACTATTAAGCAAAAAATTTAGTAGAATTTCACAGCGATAAAATGACACATAAACCCCATTTTTTTAATAGAGTTTAATCTAATAATGCTTTACACTTTTTTTTCTCATATAGGCTTTACAGGAATGGTAAAATGAATGTGTATTTTTGAAGGAAAACTTTGAAATACTGTTCTATCTTCAATTTACAAAAAGTGGTTACATATACCATAGTTCTACAACATGACATAGGAAATACGTCATGCTTGTGTAAAACTGTCATGCTTGTGTAATTTCATGGCAACTTTATACAGTCCTGAGTGACTTTTGAGAAAATGTTGACCCAGTGGCTTCAAATGTATCTTTAGGATAACATCAATGTTTTAATGGATGCAGTTTTAAATCTACCATGCTATTAAACACAAAGGGCAGATTTATGCTTGGCATATATCCCTTGGCAATGATGGCACTTAATCAGGGAGCAATTTTCCCTATTGCATTTAGCAGGCTTCAGATTTATAAGCCATGGAGCCATTAAAATATGACTCCATCAATTAGAAAGTAATTGTGTAATGCATTTCTAGTGCCGAGGGATTAACTCAATTTAATCTCAATGTGGTTAACAAAGGCAGTTAGCTACTTGCTTTAAACATGAGTTAAATCTGTAAAACATAATGACTTCATGGAGAATAGGATTGGCCCCATGGCACACGCCCAAAAACTGGGCTGTTGACTTCACTCAGTTTAATGGGAACCTTGAACTGAAGGGCAACATGACTGAGCCCCCAGGGGCTGCTCCTGTAGGTGGTCTGTACTTGAAATTCATGTACTAGTTTGGTATCTTTAAAAAAGATCATAAAAGAGGATATTAAACTGTATCCAGCTTCTGTCCTCTCTGTGTTGATGCCAACACTTGCTTTAGGGCAACTTCTTAAAGGAGAGACGGGAAGAAAGTGAAGCATAATGGTTGAGCATTTGTCAGTATTTGCTGACATCAGTAATTATTATTAGAAAATCCAACTTGACATGCTAGATATTAGACAAAAGCCAGCAGTGGAACTGGAGCTCCTTGAGACATTCTTGTTCCACAGCTGGCAGTTCCCATCCGTGTTAGCTGGTAACCAGCACGCTCTCCATCCTAATTTGTTCCACTGCAAAGAAAAGTCAGTTGGCTTAATTAATCTGCAGGATACTTAACTATTGTTAACTGATGGTGTCATGAAGGCCTTCTGGGGGTTTTACACTGAATTTGGAAGTATTTGAAGAATTGCAGGGAAAGCAAGGACATACTATTATACAATGTCCCTCAGAGAGTCCCTCGGTTTGGATAACACTTTAGTCCTGCTAAGGTTTGACATGAATGCCAGTGAACACTCTGTTGAAGTCTTGTCCTTCTGGAGTAGAAAACACTAAGCTTTCAAGCTAAACCCCCCATATTTTTTAGTAAAAGGAAAAGCATATTGGTACATTGTAAAGAGATTTGTGGTTTCTCTTGACAGATTCTCCTTTAGTGGGTAGGAAGGATCTTGTAGCCATGATTGCCTGTCTCTCTGTATAGGGTTAAAAATAAAGAGGAAGAGAAGGGTTAAAGCTGATGGTGAGAAGGCAGGAGGGATGCTGTGGGCTCCCTGGGGCCTTGAGGGTAAGGGGAGAGGAAGTGAGATCTGCTGTGGCTGGGAGTTTGGCTTTTTCTTTTGTTGATAGCAAGCCTGCAGTCTGTTGAAGGCCCACTGAAGATACTGCTTTTTTTTTTTTTCTGTACCATATCCCCAAGATCTGCAGAAAGGGAAAAGAATAATGTTATTTGCCTTGTGTGTGTCATGCTTCAATGCCCATGCTCCAGTGCCCATGCTCCATCTGGTCCCACCCTTGGCCACACAGTTTGGTGGCTGCTGTCTCCCTGACACAGCCATCCACCTGCACGCAGCCCTCCTTGTAGGGTGGGGGCTGCTCCTTGGTTAAGAGCTTGGAGCAGGGATCTCACAGGCTGACCAGGAAAGGTTTCCTGTGCACCTTTCCTTCAGGGAATTATACCTGTGACCTGGGACTTCCCACCCAAGATGCAGCAAGGGCAGGGTGGGAAGCAGCCACCAAGAGGTGAGCAGCCAGTGTAGGGTCGAAGTAGGGCTTTTCACCTGGAGGGTTGAAAGTCTCTTAAAGTCTCTTGCTGTCAACCCTGGCAACAACATGCCTTAGTGTCTCTGTCTGTGTGATCCCTCTGTTGCTGAACAGAAGGATTCCTGGAACTAGCACTCCTTTTTTTTTTTTTTTTTTGTTCCAGTTCCTTTCTAACATAGTCAGTGGCAAAAGCCTGAAGTTCAACATAGTATATAATTCAAAATATTCTCATTATTTATTCATATAGGTGGGCATTCCCTATCACTATCTTTTTTTAATGAAAGATTAAATAAAACCAATTTTTTCTTTTTCCTTTCACTCTACCTACTCAGGCTTCTTTGAGAACAGGCAAAAGTGAATCTGTTAGGTGGATACTCTGGTAGAGAAACTTGACTCTGATGAAATTGTGTAAAAGCACTATTTGTTTAGCTTTGAATGAAAGACTTGTGATGTTGTCCATATCCTTCTGCGCTTCAGAGTGATAATCTGATCTAGGATGTTGTCTCTCCTAGAAAGCCCTGAAACACCATTGTGCAAAATAATGCAATTGAAGCATAACTAAAAAACCTAAAGGGTGGAAAGTTGTGCTAGGAAACTACCACAAAGTTCTTGCTAATATACTTACTGAAGATGAAGCTTGAATGGTCATTCAAAGCAATCTGTCCCTAAAATGAGTTAACTGAATGTGTTTCAACATTTCTGCAATGTGCATTGGGTTTGATTTCCTCTGGTTTTATTTCTTCTAGGGCTGTCAGAATGAGTGCACGGGAGGAGGATGTTCAGGAGAAACAGCAAAGCATGTGACTGACTCTTTCAAGGTATGTTTTTTGTTAAAAGATGTCTGAAGCGTTTCAGTGGATGGTGCCAGCCAGTATCCATAACATGGTAATGATTGTTGTGCAGGCATTCAGAGCTACTGACACGCTTGACTGTCATAATTCTGTAAATAATTATGTAAATTGCATTTGCTGAACATGTTTTCTATGTAGAAATTAAGAATGTTACAAGAAGAAGTTTATTACAATTTCTGGTACTAGCTAAAAGGTTAGTAGTAATTAAAATTAAAATGAGATAGGTGGCTTTAATTTTACTCTTATCTGCTTCGAATGCAATAGAAATCAAGATTGATTTCCCCCATTAAGGTCTTTTTTCCAAACAACATTTCTGTAGCACTCTATTATTTGTTAAACTTTGGCATTATGAATGGTGTTCAAAAGAAGGTTTTTTCCATCTGGTCCTAAAGTTGCAGAGCTAAGGATCTCAGAAGGACTCCAAAGCACTCTGCAACTCTGCCACATTATGAGCACTCCACAAGCAAACAGAGCTATGGTAATAATGAATGCTGAGCAGCTGCCAGGAACTGACATGAAATTGCATCCCTCTCTTTTTATTTTAATCTTATGCTTAGAACTGAGCTCAGTTAAGATATCATTCTTTTCTTCTTCCTCCTTCCTGAATGCAGTGGAAGTAACTAAGAGCTCATTTTAAACACTGTATGGACACAGATGTCAAATTCCAGTTTTCTGTTGGAAATGTGAAGCCTGTCAGCACGTGCTCCTTTGAATTCTGCACTGTGCTCATTTCCTTTTTTCCTGCCTTTTATACTTCTTTTGCCTTTATTCCTTATGTCACACATCTGTAATTCTTTCTCTCCCTCTCTTTCCCTGACTTACAGCCTTTAAAAAGCCTCATCTGTATTTTGCAGACATATAAAAGTAGTACCCAGAAAAAGGTGACCTCACTCGTGCTTTTTCAGCAGTCCCCTTCCTGTTATTTCTGACTATTGTCAGCAGTACACAAAATGGAATTATAATTATACACTTTGTCATGTTCTTCCTGATTTTTTTGGGTGGTGTCACTGCTATGCAGTCTTCTGAACTTTGCTAAAGTAGCTAGTTCCCTTTCAGTTGTCAGGCTTTAAGCAGATAAGAAAAATGAGTGCTGGAATAAATGTTTTAAATTGGACTCCTTGATAAGGTTTATACCAGTGCTGATGTCATTGAGAACAGCAAAGAATTCTTGAGAGTCCAGGACTACAGAATTTCACCATGTAGCAACATGCCACTGAATTTCTATTTCCTCATTCTCAGCCCTTCCCAGTTCTTCTCTTCCTCATTTCTTTGCATTGTGTGTCTCTGGCAATTCTGCCAAAGGAGGAAAATTTAGGATGATTCAGAAAATGCTGACAAAACCAGGCATGCAGCCAGGTTTGAAATCCCAAGAGTTCACAAGTGTGGAGTGCGGAGTTTTGCGAATTCACCTTCAACAGACAGACAAGATAAATCTCAGTAGATTCATTCAGTGGAATGTGCCAGTGTATCTGAGAGCAAGAATTGCTTTATGGAGAGGAGACTCTTGTGTAACAACACTAAGCTCCTTCTTTCACTCATTGAGGCAGTGCAGAAGGAAGATAAAGTGGCAACCAACTGTGGTGGTGTTTGGGTCATAGGTGAACTGGGCATAAACTGAAGCAGACTTAAGGCAGATTTAATTATACCAGCAGTCAAGCAGGTGCCTTACCAAAGCTCCACATATTGGGTGGCACAAAGCTGGATTTAATCCAAGTTCTTTTCTATTGATACTTGTATGTCAGCCAGGATGGCAAATCATTGTAGTGGAAAGTCTGTGTGAGGGGAAAAATGTGTTAGCAGGTGGGACAGATGGTCATAAAGGGAATAATGTTAGAAAAAAGCAGCTGGCTCAGGCTGAAGTCTAATTTATAAGTCCATTCCTGCCTTATGGCTCTGTTTCTGAAGATTAGCTGCAGTTGCCAGAAGGGGGTAGAGATTTCTAGAAAATACCATACTGTGTCAGGTGTGCATATGAAAGTTAAGATGAGAATATAGGTACTGGTTGTAGTGTCATGCGTTATAATAATTATTTCCAGTCTTTTTAATTTCATTGTCAAATTAAGAAGAAAAACCTTGTAAAAAAAGGAAGAACCAGCACCAGAAAATGACAAATTAAATAGCCTGAATTCGTTCTAGAAAAATTCGCAAACATTTCTGTGGAAGAGAGTTATGGTTAAAATTTCAGAAACTATAGCTAATAATATTCAAAGGAATCCAGTTGACCCATGGGGCTGACTGTCCTGAGGAAAGCTGCAATTCTGTGCCAGTAACCTAAATAATCCAAGATTGTGGGAATGTAGAAAACAGGGTATGGTTTTGGTTAAATCTTACATAAAACATATTGTTTACAGTGGATCGCGTCCAACATTTGAGTGCCACATTAGTGTCTGAAGACATTTCTTCTTAGAATGCAATGCTGTGCTTTTTAGGTGGGCTGAGCTTCCTTGATTTTTACTGCAGTTTCTGCCTGACTTGGAAAGGTGGACTCAGAAAGTCCCTAAACAATACGAGGGAAGGAATGAATGTTACCTACGATTTCTAGCAGGAAGTGAGCCCCTCTGCTAGGTCAGAGTTGTTGCTTTCTTCATTTTAACTGCTACTAAACTACCTTAACTGCTACTGAAATACCTTAATTTGACTCAATTCTGCAGTTAAAAATCTCATCCTGACAGGTCTGTGATTTACAGATATTTAATGTATGGCATTTAGAGTTGACACGTGAGCAGTGATCTTGGAAGAGCTAAGAAACATTGAGGGAAATAGTGATTATGCCAGAGTTTCCTGTATTGTAGAAAGTGTCAGATCTCCAGGATTTATCTACCCACCTCCTTCCACGAGAGTAAAATCCTTCTCCCTCCCTTAACTGCTGTATGCACATACTTATATATTTGTTTATTTAAAAAACTGACGGGGATTTGTGACCATAAACTAAGAAATTATCCTTGCAGTTTTTGCCTGTTGTCAGCATTGGAACTCTACGAGGGGATTATGAAACCACTTATAATGGAAAGTGCAGTCACCCTCTGTAGCACTGAATGTTTTTTGGAAAGTTGAATCAAGAAATGCATGTGTCTGGATTTCTTCTTATACTTGCATTCAGCAATACCACAAAACAGCCCACAGTTATGTCTAAGGCACTTAATTTTTACAATTAAAAATCTGGTAGATTCTTTAATGCCTTCATTCTGCCTATTGTCCTGTCACAAGACAGAAGGAATGTTGTTTGTATAATGTGGTGATCTCTTTCCATATGTGACTGGTTCGAAGAAACCCAATCAAAGTCAGAGCTAATTCTATGAATCTGTGATTGCCATTTCCTTCCCTCATGTTATCAATCCATATCCAGAAAGATGATTTTCTTTTTGTTTTAACCTTTTGTCATGGAATATGTTTTCTCTTTGGGACTGATACATGGAGCACTTTAAGAAGGTATTACCTACTCTCACTGTGTTTCTCTGTGTTTCAGTGATCTGAAGCTATGGAAAATTAGTTTGGCATTTTAATGCTGTGAAGTTCAGTTCTTTTGTTTTAATTTTTAATGGCCTGTTTAGTGTGCCAAAGTGGTGCAGACTTTCTAGGAAAAAGAACTAGTCTGCTGTGCCAAAGCAGAGCAGAATAGCTGCAGTTTACAAGTGGGTCTGGACTGACTTGCTCATGTGAAGACTTGTGGCTGTAGAATGAGAAATGTGCAAGTGGAGCTTCTGTGTCTGAATGGCTCCTCATGCTACTCTAAATAACTATGAGTGTTCCTCCAGACAGACTCGACCTTCCCAGGCTCCAGGCCAGTGGGATGTGAGCCCATGGCAGACTGGAAGCTGTACAGGCAGGTTAGTGCAGTGCTGTGCTCAAGCTGATGATCCCTGTTGGGATCTTGGACTTGCTAGACCGAGTACAGTGCTGTGGTAATATGTTTGCATGGCTTCCAGTTTGAAACCAGCTCAAGTCTAGCTGTGAGAGCCGCTGGATATAGTGAATTATCTATAATTATGTATTTTTAGTGTTTGTTTCTTGCATTGCTGTAATGCTTCAAAGCCCAAGCTGTGAACTAGCTGACACTGTGCCAGATACTGCGCAAATTAGAGCATAAAGATTATTTCCACACTATAGGTATAACCTACAAAAAACCCCAACCAAAATGTCTGACAGTTTTTCCACAGAATCTAAAGCTGTAGTGTATTTTACACTAGAAAAAAACCCTGAACATTTATTTCCAATGCAGGCATTTGTGGCTCAAATGGAGAGGTTGCCAATGACAGTTTTACATTACTGTGATTTGTAACCATGTTTATACTAATGAAACTATATAATGAAATATAGTGGGATACAGGGTTCCTTACTCTGGGAGTTGGGAGAGGGACTAAGACATTTTGAGATAATAGACAGTTTTAAGCTTTATTTGAGAGAACTATTTTATGTGTGAAAACATTGCTGACAACAATAAAGAAGCAATTCTCTGACCCTGTTTTCTTTAAAGAAGAAAACTTTTGCTTCACCAAATTTTTTTCCTTCTCCTCCAATGCAAAGATTAAAAATGTGTAAAATACAGAAGTCTAATTTTCGAAACATTTTTTTTTTAAAATCTGAACTAATTGACTGCATCACACTGTCACATCAGCATGACGTGGTGAAAGTTCCACTTCTTGTAGAGTTCAGGAAGTACAGAGCAGTTTTCTTGTGATTTTATATGAGCAGTAGGTAAAGTTACTGACATGCTCAGAGCACATGGGTCAAGGGAACACTGATATGTTTTTGGAATGAGAAAATACGTGCATCATAGTTACCACATTACCTACAAGGCTGACAAATATAAACCAGTTTACGTGGTTTATATATTTTCAGTCTCTTTCCAGTTTGTATCAATTTATAATTTTCTACTGACATCAATAAATTATATACCTGCCAAAGCATAAGGGTGCTCAGTGAGGCTTTTTGTTGTGTTGAAGCTGTTAAATCCTCTGTGGGTTTAGGGTTTAGTTGGGAGTGTTGGGAGAATGCCCTGCATTGCCTTTGTAATTTCTTTATTAGACCCCATTAAAAATTTTGATTGATCAGATACAATATTTCCTTTATGTTGGATTGAATGGGGAAAAGTTTATTATAGAAATCTACCAATATCTTGATGCTGTGATAAGCAGTATCTCCCCAAAATATGTATGTAGAAAATCTACTTTTACATAAACTGTCTTGAAACAGTAAAAGAAAGATGACCAATTGGATATCTGTATGTGTGTGTGTATAACATTACACAATAAGGCACTCCAAATATTTATCGTCTTAGAACCTTAGGTCATCCAGTCCATTCTGCCACTGAAAGTGGTTTATATGTCTGCTACTCTCTCTGCAGTTATTAGGAAAGAATTTGAGATCTGTGGCAGCTCCTTTCAGCTTCAGCTCGATGGCAAGTGGTTCTGTGTTTCTCTTCAAGTGGGTAATGTTCTTCAAATAGTCGCAGGCTTTTAGGAAGTAGGTTTTCTAAGCTGTAGTACAGGAACTGATTGTCCCATTATCTGAAGCTGAAGGATTTGCAAATAAAGCTAATTGTCTTCAGCAAATAACAGGAGCTTTTAGTCAAGATAAAAGGAAATTGCTAGAAAAATAGCCAGGGGAGAGTTTGGCCGAGTTGATTTATGGCACAAAGAAAGTGATGCTTTAACTTCTTTTTCACTAGGAGCTTAAGATATAGTTGGTGTCTGTAGAAGCACAGAAATTGCACTAGAATTTTGGAGATTCCATTTAGCTTGTATCGTTTTCTGAATTTATTTTTCCCAAGGTGAAGAATTGTTTTTAAAACACAAAGCTTAGCGACAGCCAGTGATTCCCAAAGCAAATTTATAAACTGACTCCAAAACTTATAAAATTCATAGTGCCCACACCTATTTCCAAGATTACTTAAATTTTAATGTCATTGTGATATCAAGTCCCCAGTTTTGATATTAAATGTTTTCTTTGCTGAACACACAGGAATAGAAAGGACAATTTAGGAAGAGAAGTTAGCCTTTTTTTTTTTTAATATATATAGTATTCTCTTGGCTTTTCTTTTAGCTTTAGAAGTTATCTCTATATCCTAACTCTCCATGAACTACCAGCCTAGCGAGCTGGAAGAGATTTATGTTAATCCCATATTTAGTCCCCATTTCTAAGAAAGTACTGAGTGGAAGGAAATGGCAACTGTGGTAGTTTCAGTGGCAGATCAAACAATGAATTTCATGGCAATTTGTGAGTTTACCTTCTTTCTACCAGTGTGAGAGAGAGATGGAATAAGAGAAAAAGACAGATGTGGTTAACTGAATGTTTGAAATTATTCCCGTAACCTCTATGTAAGAGACTATAAGATAAAAGCATTTTATATTTCCAGAAGGTTTTGAAATTCCATATGAAATTATGACTGCTGAATGCCTGCATTCCATGAATCCACTTCTTGGCATGTCTACAGGCTTATTAAAATCAGGGTAAGAAGATTTAATTGCAACTGCTCAGGACTTGGACATGTGAGATTATGATTCTATTCTTGGCTACTCCACCTAACATGTTTGTGACTGCCCAGGCTACTTAGGCAAAATATTTCCAACTTGTTTGTCTGAGATTTAGGTTTGCAATTCACGTCCTCCTTCAACATGGCTACTTCTTTTCGAGAAGCTTAGATGTAAATACCTCATCTTGTGTTTTGCTTGCTTCATGTGAAATAGAAATGATGTTTCCCAAACCAGGAGACAGTCATGTCTTAAATCTTTGTGGACCAAATTTATAAGGTTTGTTTTTGTACAGCATTATTTTTACACCTAAAACATTGCACGGCTGTGCAAAGATGTGTTATCAGTGAAATGTCAGAGACCTCTTTATTCCGGTTTTGTGTCACAGGCCATTGTGAGCCCTCATCTTGTGTTAGACTCAAACCTTCTCCCAGGCAAACTCTTTCTAAAAATGGAACATTGTGTTTATGCTACAATGCAGAAATACAGCGGTTGTGAGGCAAGGAGCAGCACAGCATCAGGAATTGCATCAACCAAGCTGTCAGATCTTTTGAGAAGCAGCAGTATATATTAATAGTGAATCATGTGAATAAGGTACTTAGTTAATGTATTCCATTAGTGAAGAATGGTCCTAGTTGGTTTTTTATGGAAATGTTTGCACATGAGTCTGCGAGAGGACTTTCTGCTATTACAGAATTGCAGTCTGTGTTTCCCCACATGGAGTTGCTTCTTTCTAATCTAAAGCCCAGGTATATCTACATTGCAGATGTGAAATGCAGTTCCATGGCCAAAGAGGATTTTTATACAGCTGACTCGACCAGTGAGCTACAGCAGTGTGTTTTTCAGACCAGTGCAATGATTGCATTAAAGCCTGCTCATACTTTCTGATCACCCCACTTAGTTAATTGGAATAGCTGTTAGCAAACAGAAGTGGTCTAAAGGACTGAAATGTGATAGTGTGTCTAGTTTTTGTCCCTATGTTTAATAGTCTTATCAGCATCTTGGTGGTTTGAATTTTATAGAGGTAATCGTATTTGAAATATTTTATACAGTTTTTGATAGATAATACATGACTGTTTTTCATATATCTGAAAATAATATTAACTGGGGTAGAGTAGATAACCTCATTAAAATCAAATAGATGCTTTCCTTAAGATTTCCTTAGTATGAGGTAGAAGGTTTCCTTGGGATCTGTAGGAACCCCATTTTTGGATCTTTGTTTAAGAACATGTCTTCAGAAACGTGTAAGTGGAGAAAGACTAATGAGTAAGGGAGAAAAAAACCCCAAATCTAACAATTATAAATTCATATAATTTTCCTGAAGTAGTAGAAATGGGTGAGGCTATAAAGATTCAGGTAGTTTTGCCTCCCTTAGAATCCAAATTCCTACAAAGCTGGAGGAAGGGGTCTTGATTAACTTAAATGGGCTTTGGATCAAATCAGTGGGAAGTTGCACGGGCAGCATTTCAGAAACATATGGAAAAACTCTTAAAATTTAGTTAGTGCTATTGAATTAAATGATATTATGCATTATCCATGTGCTTGAGTGGTTTTTTTAGAACAAAATAAGTTTCTTCAGTGCTTTATAGTCTAGCCTTACTGTAGCTTTCCAACATCTTTATTTCCTTTCTGGTATGTTTTGGGAGCTTCAGACTGTGTTTTCAGCTGTGCTGCTGCCCTGGGTGCCCTTTTCATTCTCTAAGGCAAGAAGTTTATGTCAATTCCAGCCACTCATCTGTTGTCTTGTCAGAGCAGGTTTACTTCCCTGCCTACTGCTCCGGATCAAAGATTCCTGCATCAGAGTCGGGGCATCTGTCAGATCAGGGGAAAGGTTAAAGAAGCCAGCAGTGTGCTGTGCTGCCCTTCTTTTCTTCCCAATGCTTGCAGAGTGTAGCAGTATTTCATTCTTTGGTTTAACAAGCATTTGATAAGTATCTGTTATGAATAGTTTAGGTTGGATGCCTTGCAGAGGATGGACCAGACAAAGTCCTTCCAGCCATGTTTTCTGTTGTTTCCATGACTGACTCGCAGCTGATGCAGAGCTTTGACTTTCTTTTGCTTTGTCATTTGTTCTGTGGTTTATTACCCAGTGTACAGTCAGTCTGATGCAACAATTCCAGGCCCCAGTCCAATTACATGTGCTAACATATTCTCAGATGAAGTCTCAGGGAAGCTTTACGCTGAAAAAATTCTGGGTATTTTCCCTGAGGTTGCAGAAGACCTTTTTTTATATATTTTGTTTCTCTTGATTTTTTTTTATAGTAGGAAAATTAGAGCTTTCTTCCTGTTCAAATCTTGTTATATCTTGGCACGCTTTCCATTTTCAAGCCCCAGGCTCTGCTGTAAATTTGAAATAGTATTGATGACAAAGGCATTATGGGATAACTTACATTAACATTAATTTTATAACTACAAGCTAGCAATAGATTTCTAAGGATTTATTTGACTCTTTTTTATTCTGTTCTGAGTTGATAGAACTCTTAGTGTTCTTCTTATTTTTATTATAGACTTAATTATTGGTATCAGAGCCATACAGGTGTAGCCCTATATGAAAAGTGATGGTCTCTGCCCCAGAAAACTAACAGCCTTTTCCAAAGAAAGAGGGATGGGAAAAGAAACAAACCACAGACCTTGGTTTACTCAAGGCCCGTAGGACATAAATATCCTCTTTTTTTACTGAAGTAAATGCTGTTGTGGTGTCAGCTAGTGATTAGTGGATAGAGCTGAGAGATAGTAAGTCAGACAAACCAGACAAAAGTAACACCTGCTAGAAGAGGGTGCAGTTGGTTTCATCTACTTTAGCAACATTCAGCATTTTTGTTTCTAAGACAAGGTCTGGGAACAGGCAGAACAGGTGATTGCTTATTTTGTCTCGATGGAGGAGGAAAATACCAGTTGCCCTAACACCACATATAGTCTCCATAACCTTTTCCTACCTTCTAGTTGCTCAGCCTGGCTCTGCTCAGATGCCACTGATGGACAAGGTGCTGTGTCACCCCTGATTCCTCTCAAGAGTTTTGCACAAGCTATTTTTCATGCAGTACTAGTTATTAAGCATAATTCATGACATCAGGCTGCAGAAAACAGGTCCATGGGGTGGAAGGCTCTTCCTGGACCAATTTGCAATTCCCTATGGGCTGCTCATAGTACCTGTTCTAGAGAAGCAATTACATCCAACACAGAGTAGCTTGAATCCTTCTGTATGAGGCTGCTGGGCTGGAATATCTAATGGATAAGCTTCTCCAGCTGGATAAGATCACTGCTCAGGTCAGCAAGAAAATGGGTGCAATCCTCTGCCACCTGCAGCTGGACATCTGAAAAACAACACAGCTGAATTAGAGGAGAAAGTTGGTGTCTTGCTCATTGGCTGCAAGGCCAAAAAGAAGCCTCCTTAAGAAAAAACAGGTTTTTGGCTTCCAGAGGTGCATCAACAAGCAACTTCGGTCAGCCTAGTATCCACAACCTCCCAAAATTGGCAGCACCCCAATGGGTCGCAGCTTCCCTGAGCCCAGGCTGTTGCCATGCTGTGGCAGCCGGGGCAGTGCCTGGATCAGGCATCCCAACTCAGCCAGAACAGGGAATGGAGTCCAGAGCAGGGGGCCCAAGGTGGCCCAGGTCTGGTGGCAGCCTCACTATCAGCCCGGGTGTGCTCCCACTGCTCCCCAGGACATGGTAGGACATGTGCTCCCAGTGCCAGGGTGCTGGAGCCTGGCCCGACCAGGGCACCCTGGGCAAGGCAGAGACTGTGGGGCAGATGGGGCTCAGACATGTGAACATCCTACATGGGCAAAGCGCTGCTCTGGAGTGATATCCTAAGCATATTGAAAACCAGGATCTGTTCAATGTCCCATCATCGTTCCCACCACCAGTCTGCACAGGTCTGATTCCTGACCTGTCAGGCACTCAACCACAACTCACAGCAACCCCAGGAAACCTTCCAGCTGTGGAGAAGAGTGGCTGGAAAGCTGGCTGATAGAAAAAGATCTGGGGGTGCTGGTTGACAGCAACCAAACGTGTGTGAACACCAGTGTGCCGAGAAGGCCGATGGCATCCTGGCTTGTGTCAGCAATAGTGTGGCCAGCAGGACTTGTGAAGTAATCATCTCTCTGTACTCAGCACTGGTGAGGCTGTGCCTTGAATCCTGCGTTCAGTTTTGGGCCTCTCACTTCGGAAAAGACATTGAGGTGCTGGAGCGTGTCCGGAGAAGAGCAACAGAGCTGAGGAAGGGTCTGGAGCAAAGTTCCCCATCACTGGTTCTCCTTGGCAGTGCAGACCTTTTCTCCTCAGCCTGTCATTTAGGAGGAGGCCAGGTAGAAGGTGCTGTGGGGCAAAAGTAGCTGCTCCATCAGAAAGAATGGCTTCCTTGGATAGAGATGTGTGTGCTGGGGAGGGCCCAGAAGCAATAATGAGGGTGCCACAGCCATAAGGACTGAAAGGCAGGATCTTGATCCCTGGAGCCCTCCTCAAAACCATTCTGTCCAGTCCCAGCCTCAATCCCTCCAGCTCCTCCCAGCTATGCCCTGTCACCTTTTCCCTTCACAGTAATTCCCCATGCTCTTTGTAATCTTTCTCCCTCTCCAAATTGGCTCCACTGCTGCAACCACATTTTGCCATTCACAAGTGCAAGGGCAAAATGAGTTACTTGAATTTGTCCACGCTTCCATGTTTGTTATTGCATCAGAAGGCCCTGATATCTCCTAGGATACGCTTACAAACTCAGCATAAGTAATAAAAAATAATTACTGCGGTTGCTTCATGATCTTGAATGAATCACCTTGACTGGAAGTCAGGGAGGTTGCTTCAGAACAGGTTACATTCAGTCTCACTGAGTGGATGTTAATGTGTTGAGGATCTCTGCTGAAACTTGCTGCTATAGTGAGGTAACCTGTAAGCTGTTTTACAGCTGAGGCTGCCAGGTCTGCTTTTACTCAAGTAAGTGAGAGAAATGCCTGACCCAGCACAGTGTTTAGAAAAATTTAGGTATGTCAAATGAGTTACCACCTGTTAGAGCTGCCTAGCCTACTGCTTATGGTCTAGTATTTTCAGTGCAGTGAAAATAGCTACAGCCAAGGGTCATTTGGGAAGGCATTGACAAAACTTGGTGAAAAGAGTAGGACAAAATATGTGCTTGCCTTCTGTATCTACTTGAGATGTTTGTCTGGGGTAAGAAAGGTAGGAATGGAGTAATGACAGTCACAGCTCTGGCCAGAGGCTGCTCTCAGCTCCAGATCCACTTAAGGGTATTGCAAAGGCTGGGTAGAACAAGCCTTAAGCTGACAACTTGGCTAGAGGCACCAGGATGTCTTGTTGCAGCTTTGCTTAGAATTGACACTGGCCAGCACGTCACTTTTAATTTGACCCAGCTCATAATTGAAAAGATCTGTTTTGATCAAATGATGAATTTGAGTTTCCAGAGGTCACATTATGTCTTCTTTACTTGGGCTGGGTAAAGCTTCGCCCTGGAAGATGCTGCATTGGAGTCAGCAGGCACTTTTCAGATGAGGGGCTTTTCAAAGAAAGTGTGTCTGTGTGAGCCACCGGCTGTTTGTAGGTGTACTATGAAAGCCTTGAAAATCAACATTATCCAACTGGCTTCCCACCACTCCCTATACAGGCAAGGCAATCTGATTCTTCCTATTCCTTACCAGAGCGTCTTTGGCTGGGCCATAGGCACATACATCTTGTATGTGCTGTTCTGCTGCAACCTGGAGAGTTTGCAGGCCTGGAACTATGTCTTTGTCATTCTGCTTTAGGCGAGAGAGGCCAAATAGCTGTACTCAATAGATCATGTGTCCCATCCGCTTCTTTTTTACCTCCCTTACCCTTTTTGTTCTGCTTTTACTGGTTTTCCTTCCAGTTCAATGGTTTTTATTAGGCAGCAGCGCCAGAAGGTGCTTGAGAACATGTTGGTAAACAAAGCAAGAAAAACATAAACCAGCTGAAACTTCCCCTGTGTGTTGGCAGTACAAACAGCGGAGATCTGGATGGGTGCTAATGCCAATCCCTAATGCATCCTCAACATGATGCTTTCAGGGCTGGGGGAATGTTGGCAAAGGAAAGAAATAAATTGCTGTTTATAAAGGTCATAGGTAATACCAGGGGAGCATTGTGGTAATCTTTTAATGAGTGATATTAATGTAATAGGCACTGATGCTTAATCAGTACCCCTGGTATTAGTCATCTGGCCTTGCTCTGCTCCCATTGTGCAGGTTCTTTTGAGAGTTTGGTTTCCCTCCTGCTGGTACTGCTTGGCCAAGTGAAGCCAAAAGACTCTGTGAGCCAGGCAAAGTGTTGTGTTGGGAGCCTTATTACTCAGGGAACTAGCAGAGGTTGAGGGTGGTGGCAATACTTTGTGCAGACCACGCTGTGGGACAGAGTACTCCAAGGATGATCCTCCAACCTCTCCTCCCAGCGCATCACCCTCCATGGAAAAAAAAAACATTAAATGCATTGCAGCTCTTGATGGTGTCTTGACGTGAAAAGCATTGTGATTTTGAAAGCTTTAGGTGCTTTTGTACACTGTTAACTTGCACTGCTTGGTAAAAAGAAGGAGAAAAAAGACATTATAATGGGTAAGGGGAAAGAGCCTTAAGAAAGTAATGTCAAAAAAAATCTTAAATGCAGCTTCTGAGAGCTTAACAGGATTATAAGGATGAGAGAAAAACTGCCTTTTTGCCTGTTGAATGATAGTTGCCCTACTGGTCTGAGCAGTTTAACCTATATTTGAGGTCTGATACAGAGTGTTCCTGCTGTTGTTTGAAGGAATTGTTATGGATGAAGTGCTGTACCTGACGTGGTTGAATCAGGTGTTGGCACGATGGTTGAAAAAAGCAGGTTTCCCTAAATGATAAAGGAGGTAAGAAACAGTAGTTGGTCTCCTTGTTCAGGGTGTGCAGCTCCAGGAAGCTCTGTGTTCTGGAAATGATTTGCTTCTTTTCTGAACAAGCATCATACCTACTTCTCTACACTTTCTGCCTTCAAGTGACTCAACCTGAAATCCAGTGAGTGATTTCTGCTTGTGACTGCAGAAAGTCCCCAGTCCTTGGGGCTGAGAACTAAGTAGTGTGGGCCACTGCTCTGAGCAGTCACTTGCAGCAGTGAGTTCTTGGCTGGCCTCTTGAACTCCACATCTCCAAATCTGGAGAAGTATCTTTGGTGGCAAAACTGGAGCCCAAATGCTCCCAAGTGAACATGTTTCGTTGCTTGTGGCTGCAGCTTGCTGCTCCCTCCACGTGTGCTTGTGGGTCTGTAAGAACAGCCAGGTTAAAATCCTTCCTCATCCTCAAATAAAAGCTAATTGTTAGCCCCAACAAGCTTAGCAAACGATTTTGAAGTGCTGCCTTTCAACTAGTTGTGCCTCCACCACTGAGGAAGTGGCAAACTGAGGCATAAAAACAGGAGTCAGCACACTGATGGGAGCTCTAGGGCATGAGACTCCATATGATAATTATGGCCCCCAGACCAGCTTATTGTAAAGATAATTATCCCAGTGAAAGTGAACTGAGGCGAGGAGGAAGCCTGGACTCCAGGGAGAGCTGTTGACACCACTGGAAGAAGCTGTGATTGTGTGCAGAGAAAGCCCCACTGACATCTTGCTCCTGCATGAGCTTTTTCCTGAGCTGAGTCTTGCATTGTGGATAATGGCAAACACTCTTCTGTGGCTTTTATTTTGATCCATGTTCTTCTGTGATGTCTTTTTTTTCTAGAGCATGTGATAAGAGGTTGCCAGGTAAAATTAATTTTTATTTTCAGGACACCAATAAGTAGTGCTTTTCCCATTGGAGCATTTACTGTCAGAAGAATAAAGAGAAGAGTTAAGAAGAGTAATTGTTGTTTTATCAGATTATGTATTAGTTCAAAAAGGCTAATGCACTGTAATATCTAGACAAGCCCTATAATTGGAGAGAGTTTGAAACAGGCTTTTAGCTATTCGTGTGCTCCTGCTTTAAGTTAATTTCACATCTAAGCCATTAAGCAAAGGAAAAAAAAAAAACAAAACCAAACCTAAACCAAAACAACCAATCAATAAAAAACAGACTTTTGTGCATTAAAGACATCTTGAAAGTTAGGTTGTTTACAGAGGCAGGAGTGCATGTGTTCTTTTTCAGAAGCTTGGGACTGGTTTTGACTCATTTTGCAAAACATGTGCTGGGTTTGAGAAGGCCACGTCAGTGATATGTCTTGCAGAACTGCCTTTTTAGTGCATTTGCAAATCATTTTAACAGCAGTCTGAATTACTTATGTTCCAGTCTATTCTATATGCACCCAACATGGAAGAGCAAACTTTCACTTGGGGGTCTGTAATAAGGGTCAGTGCTTTCTGAGTCATGTTAGGACAGAAAACGGAGCTCTGATTGTGATTCTTTGAATTCTCCCTTGCCTCTGACCAGCACAGTTTAAATGCTCAGATGGCCTAGAAAGAGAGTGGAGAGGGTGGATCAAATCTGCCCACTCTGTAGCCCTCTCTAGTTGTTTAGCCCATACCTGTGTATAAAAGAGGATCCTGCTTTCCTTCCTTGCCTGCTGTTCTTTAGGATGATTCACACCATAGAAGGCACCATAAAGAAAATTAACTCTATCCCAGATAAAACCAGCACAAAGCCCCGTGGGTACATCTCTGCAGCTACAATCCCTCATGCAGGGAAACATTTAGCCTTTTTTTACTTAATGGGATCTTTCTAGGAAAGTAAGAATGGGAATGAACAAGCTGTGACACAGGTAATCTGCTGACTGCTGGCCCTGATCTCACGTTGGTTTTATGTATTAATGGAAAGTTGGCATAACATCCACTTAGTTGTGAGAGGGATTAATTTCTGGTGATCAGCTTATGTTCTGAGATACAGCAACGGGGTGTTTCTGGAACTTGTACAGATGTGTTAACCTAAGTGTCCAAGAGATTTTCATCTGCTTTCTGGTTTCGCACCTTGTACTGCTTCCCCAACTTAGCAGGGTTTCAAAATATGCTGCTTCTTGTATAACAGCACTGTGTATATGTGTGTGTGCACAGTGTGAATACTTTACCAGCTACTTTGAGGTTATCTGCCTGTAACCATTATGTCATTAAATGTCCCTACAGAGAAAATATCAAAGTTTGTCCATGTTCACTGATGCAGAATCGTTTTTAAATCAGTCTGACTTAATTATTTTGATACGCTTCATTTTTGTCCCCATGTTCCTTCAGGCTTCCGACTTGATTATCACGCCAGCTACAACTTTCAAGGAAAAACCAGACCCCAGTGGTTTGGTATTTGGAACTGTGTTCACTGATAATATGCTGACAATTGAATGGTCCTTGGCTTCAGGATGGGAGAAACCCTATATTAAGCCACTGGAGAATCTTTCATTGCATCCAGCCTCCTCATCCCTGCATTATGCTATAGAAGTAAGTAGAGAACTGATTTGGAAACCACTATTTTGTTTTATTAGCTCTTGAAGCCACAGCTTTGTAACACAAGGACTATTACTGCCTTAAGTTTATTAGTATTGAGTTATGTTTTGTTTTGTTCACTGATGTCCTTCCAGAATAATTGCATTATTTACAACAGGGTTATGTTTGGGTTAGAACAACTCAGAAGCAGCTCTGGCCTAGTGAAGGTGAGCCCTTTCTTGTGTGGTGACAAATCCATTTGAGAAAGCATTCTGTTTTACTGATAGTGGATGGGTCCAGTTACTCTCTCTGATGGAACTTAATGCAGCGCTGGATAAGACCATGAGAAATTCCAAGAGCAGCTTTAGTTTGGGGACTGAACCTGCACCTTGTGAAAGTTATTTTAAGCTGGTTTAAAGGTTGATAGGTTGGATTGCAGGACAGACTAGAGAGGTGCTTGTTTGAAACTCCGAACGAGTCTGGAGAGCTCAGAACTGGATCTGATGCATTCAGCACACATGAGTGTATTTAAGCAGAGAGTGTCCAACAAGAAACTTTGGGAAGTGAAATGTTAAGTCGGAAGCCAGCGTGGTTAACAGTTTCTGTGCTTAGCTGCTTTCTGTCTAAAGCTGCCCTTTGTGTCTCCAGAGCAGCTTTGGCTGTACTCACACCTGTGTGGGAGCCTTGGTAGAGCACATATCCTGAAATGGAAGCCCACTTCTCCTCCCACTTCTGGCTACGTGGGAGTGTCTCCACTGAAGTGTGTGGAGTTGCTCGTGCTTCTTTCATTACTTCTCTTTTTTTATTATTATTATTATTATATTTTTTTATTTTAACCTCAGGTATAAGGGAAGGATCAAGCTTTTCCCTGCTTGTTGTCCTTGAGCTCCTGCCTTCACCATTTTTTTTGTGTTTAGTGACTTTTTCCCCATCTAGTCACCAAGTCTTCAAAGGTCCTGTGTAAATTTAAACAGGCCCCTGTGACTAAGGCTGCAGCTCTTGATCTGCCCAAGAAGTAAGAAACCACGCTGGAGTCCCAAATCTGTATTTCACTCTTAGTACCATATTGCTTTAATGCTTGGCCTCTGGCCCAGTCTGAAATCATTGCTAATATGAATATGCTCTTATTTTTTTCCATTCTTTTTTTATTCTTTTATCCTTATTGCATCACGTTTCCTCTAGCCAAGAGGACAGACAGAGGAGAATCTGGTGTCATTGCTGTGGCTCAATGAATACACAGTGGGTATAATAAAAGTGATGAATTTGGCATTCCCTCCCCTTCCTCCTTGCCTTCCATGATGCAGTGTGATAATCTGGATCTGCTGAACTCCAGATCCAGCTCCCGTGATGTACAGATGTCAGATAATACTGTTTTCACACCATTGTAGCAACCAACCATCAACCAAACCACAACAATTGCTTTTATTCAAGTTAAGCATTTCTGGAACACATTACTATCTTCCCTTTTAATGAGTGAAAGGTTTTACTGAGCTCTGGAAGGTTAAAAGTATTTATTTTTGGAGAAAAACATTTAACATCTTGTGAAGGCTTTGTGTTTCAGTAATGATGTGATTCTTGCTTCTCTCAAACCATCGATCAGATCTTAGTAGTGGCATTCCTCCCTTTTCCCTCTCATTAAAAGTTCTGTGAATGTGTTTGGGAGAAGGGTGGGTGGGGTGGATAAAAGCGATAAGAAAGTAGCATTCCAAAAATGTGGCATTAGTTAGTAACTGGCCCGATAAAAATTGTTTCCAAGTATCATCCATATCACCAGCTATGCCATCCTTTATTAAAGATACGACCTTTTTTCTTGTCGCTACAGTGTTTACCCTGGGAACAATTTCTTTTTCAAAACTGCCTGTAAAGCTTTTAATAAGGTTGGCATTGCCATTGGAATAAGTTAAATTTTGAAGGTAAAAAAGTTCTGGGTTTTAATTCTGGTTCTGCTACTTAGTTGGCACATAGCCTGAGGAAAATTGTCAGGATTCCTGCAACCCAGTTACAACCCAATTAAAATTTGTCATGTGGAAGGACCTAGCTCTGCCATGGGACTGCACGAAAGCTTTCTAAACACTGCGTTTCACTGACCCTTGAGGGAAGATATTACAGAATTTAATAATAATGAAACCTGGAGTATTCTACTACATTACTTGTACACAAATACAGGATTTTTTTTTTTTCCAAATAAAAAAGCTGTGTGTGTAGACTTCCAACAACATGTTATGTAGTTCCAGCCACTCGTGGAACAGTCAGAGGAGGAGAAGCCTGAGGAGACTGACAGCAGTGATGCAGTTAAATTCATAGAACTTCTATTGAAATTCACATATAAAGAAATGCTTTAGAAAATAAATTCTAAAAGTCTGAACTCTTGTCTATAAGCTTAAGTGGCCTTTTAATACTTAATCTAAATAATACATGTATATATATGTATCTATTAGTGTGAGCTTATATCATACATCAGGTTTTTGTCTTTAAGTATAACCAGAAATTATCAATCTGTAAAAATAACTATGGGTATTTATTTATCTGAAAATAACTGTGGGTATTTTGTGGGCATATGGCTTTTGTTGTGATTAGGAGGTGCTGTAGGGCATTCTGCTGGGAGGGCACTGATTGTATAGGGGTTTCTGGTAAAATGGTGGTCAACACCAGTCGTGTGGATTCTGCAGTCAGATAGGATAATTATGTTGAATTTACATTTCCTGTAAAGTATATAAAGAAAATATTTTCATGCATGTTTCCTCTATTGTAAGGCTGATGCATCCATCTCTCATGTAGGCTAAGCCCCCTTCCACAGCATAGGCATATATGGGGAAATAAGTGACTAAGATCCTGCTACAACTACAAGAACTTTTAACAGAATTCTCTTAATTACCTTATCTTACACTTCGTACCAAAAATGTGTTTCGGACAGAGACTTAAAAATTATTAACGTAAAATTCTATAGATCCTTTATGTAAGGGAGAATACTGTTTTGGCTTAATCATAGGTATCAGTCAGGATGTAAGGGAGTTAAGTCAAACACATGTTACAAATTTTAATTGCTGTAACCAAACTATGGGAAAAAAAAAAAGGGTTATCATTAAGTTCCCTGACAGAGAAAGACACGCCTGAATTATAGACAGGTCATCTTCATAATACAAACTTCATAATCCTATCTCACATGAGTGTGTTGCCAGGATTCACTAGTTAGCATTTATGTTTGAGCACTGTGAGCAGGAATAGTTAAGTTCTTTTATTTTCAAAGGGTGTGCTCTGCATTTGCACAGATCCCTGTGGGATGACACATCTCAATCATTATTTGGTTTCTTTTCTCTCCTTTTTTTTTGGCTTGGTAGCTGTTTGAAGGAATGAAGGCTTACCGAGGAGTGGATGGCAAAATCCGCCTGTTCCGGCCAACTCTCAACATGGACAGGATGGCACGGTCAGCAAGGAGGACAACTCTGCCAGTACGTAGCCAAGGCATCTTGCTCTCCATAAGTCAGAGCATATTTCCATTTTCAGAGTGCAAACCTCTGAAACTTTTAAGTAGTGTACTGTTTATCAAACGCTCTAACTCTTCCATAGTGCAGTTAAACTTTGTTAACAGATCTTATTCAGTGAAAGAAACTGTTTGACACGCTTTTTAAAAAAATCAGAACAATGTTTTGCTTTCTTTGTTGTTTCCCTACTGTTTCAGATGTACAGTCTGTTTCTGAGGAATGGTGCAGGTATTTGCATGCAGACAGCTGATTAATCTGTTATGGTGTTAATGGTTTCCTTTTCTTCTTTCCAGTCCAGTTAAGTCATTGAGGCTTTGACTGCCTTCGTTTTTGGTCGTGCCAGCAACTTAATACTGCTTTTAGCAGTTGCATCTTGGCCAGTGAATTTCCTCCTAGGCTTATTAGCTGTAAGATCTTGGGAACTTTGTAACAAACTGGTAGACTTGCTGGCCCCCTGGGGTTGTAACCCAAAGCACTCTTTGGCAGAAGAGGTGGTACCCTAGCTTGCTGCACGCCAAAGTAAAGGTGTTGGCTGCACGGGGACTTCTGTCCATGTGCTTTGGAGGCAAGAAGGGTCAATGGCTCCTTTTTAGTATCCCAGGATGATACTTTGGACCAGAGAAGGACATGCAGGGTGCTATACAAAAAGGCACAATGGCCGAGACCATGGTATCTTTAATTCTGTAAAGAATGAACTAAAGCAAGATGATGTGTTCCTTGCAGCATCTGGATCTGTAAAGACCATAGAATGTTCCAGCTATATTTCTCCATTTACTTTTCTCCCCTTGCTTTTCCTTCCCAGTCTTTTGACCAGAATGAGCTGCTAGAGTGCATCCTGAAGCTCGTGGAAGTGGAAAAGGAGTGGGTCCCATACTCAACCGCTGCCAGCCTGTACATCCGTCCTACCTTAATTGGAACTGAGGTGCGAAACGCTTTCTTCCCCCCTTAACCTCTGTGTATTTTGGTATGAGAGAAAAGCCTCCATCCATAAAGGGAAACGTGCAGCAGTCAGTAGATGACAGGATTACAGTTCGGGGGCAGATTGGTTTTGTGTTTTTACTTTTGAGTTCCTCACCTGTAGCGCTACTGCACAAATTTAATGTTGACCACACTGCCACTTAGTGGGCACATCGGTTCAGAGCACAGAAAGTAAACTTGGATTAACTACTCAGAGTGGGAACAGAAAAATTAACTTAGGATTTGCACTGAAAGGATAGTTATTTGTGGCATGCTAATGCATGCCTTTAAAATCCTAATAGTCTGAAGAAAGCATGAGGGAACAGAAATTTGCTGTGTGCATTTTGTGATTTAAACCCATACCTCCATCCTGACCTTAGTGAGGTGATTTCAGAAGATTCTACCCAGTAAATTAAGATGGCTCTTCTGAGAGACACTTTTAACAGAACTGAGAACAAATTCTCATGTTAATTTGTTATTGAACCCACACAAACACGGCCTTATAAGAGCTCCTTTGCTATAAGGTATTACTGCGTACTCTCTGAGTTTCACATGGGTGTGAGTCAAGCCTATTGTGTTGATAAAGGGAATTAGAAACAGAGAGTTTCTTTTAATGAAAATTTTGAGGGTGTTTGTTTGGGGTTTTTTTTAGCAGTAGCAAGAGAGAAACTTATCATGGTAGAGCGTAGGACAAGGCAGCTGAAGAAGGTAGGGTTCCAAACTAGGCAAGTTACTCTTTAGCAATATCCACGACTGTAAGTAGTTACCATACATGACCACTGCACATTTCAGGTGTGTTCTAGGATTCCATTAATTTAATGCTTGTGAACTAGTTGCAGATTTTCAGATGGAAGAATCTCCATGCAGTGACTGTAAAGTAGTGATATTAAACATTGATTTTTTTTCCCCCCTTTTTTTGGAAATTCTTTTGCTGTTGAGTTTTGTTTCAGGTTAGCCAGCACATCTGGCCTTTCCACTATGTCATATGTTGTTTCCAGATTTCATGTCCTACTAAGCTTTTATGAGTCAACACAATTAGAAACCAGGCAGCACAATCTTTGTAAAAGTCAGGAAAAGTATTGAGATCACGTAAAAGTCAGGAAAAGTATCGAGATCTCAGTTAATTTTGTTTGAAATCTTTCTGAAGGCATAAGCTAGACAGAAATCAAAACAACCCTTTCAGTACCTGGGGAAGGCTTATTTGAATTTTACAATCGTTCCAGTATTACACTATTATTTTCCCTTCCACCTCCCAGTTTAGTTTTTTGTGCTTTGTTTAGCTTTGGTCCTGAACATTTAAGTTTAGTAACTTTTTCTCAGTAGAAACCAAAGATGAGCTTGTTGTTTTTACAAGACTGGTTTCTGTGAGTGGAGAGAAAATAGTAACCTATTCAGTTGTACAGAAGATCCCAGGAGTCATGGGCAACCAGCTCTATGTAGCCCTGCTTGAGCAGGAGAGTTGGACAAAATTACCTCCAGAGGTGCCTTCCAACATAATAATTTTGTGATTCTATTGTCAATCCCAAGCTTTACAGAATGATGAAGGTAAGCAGTCTCCTATCAGAGGCTTCAGACTTTATCCAGTACCAAACTTCATCTCCACCTTCAAGTATTGATGGTGATGACTTGCAGGATAGGAAGCCCCCCAGAGAGGAGGGGGAAAAAAAATCTGTTACATTCCAGGTTATTTCCTGTGCTGTTGTGTGAACTGCTTCCAGCAGGCAAATAATTTTAGTTGTCACACAGTCATTCACAATGCCAGCACTCAACTCTACCAATGCCAGTTCTAAGTGGCACTGGCTAATTCTCCTCACTAATGCAGCTGACTGTTTTCCCCACTGTTGTTATTGCTAGCAGTGGTTCTTGCCACTCCTTCCCCTAGAAGGCTTTGAAGGCTTCTGCTATGATTAATTCATGTGATTATATAGTACCTTGTTAAGCTTAAATTCTGAATTCTCAAAAGGTTGGAACTCTTTCAGAAGATTAGAGTAATATATAGGTAAATGGAATGCTTTAAGTGAATGGTGATAGTCTATAAAATTAGGGTTGTTATGTTGCTTGGATGGGGGGAAGTTACATAAATATTTTCTCTTCATTGCAGCACTTTGCATTGTCCTGATAAAAGCTCTCATGCTGCAGTTCCACTGAAGGCAGTGTTTCAAAAGCACCTGATGTTTGAAGTATGCCAGTGACTTTTGATTTGTTTACATTCCTTATTTTCAGCCTTCCCTTGGAGTGAAGAAGCCGACTAAAGCCCTCCTGTATGTCATACTGAGCCCTGTAGGCCCTTACTTTGCAAGTGGAAGCTTCAATCCAATATCCTTATGGGCGGATCCAAAATACGTAAGAGCCTGGAAAGGAGGAACAGGGGACTGCAAAGTGGGAGGGTAAGAAAACATTGTTCTGCATTTCTCTATATAGCTCACAAAGCAGATTTGGGTTTTAGTGAAGTACCTAATCCAGCAGATGTAGAGACATTAAATGCAGTAGTTAAACAAACAATGTGCTACAACAAAGATTTCAAAATCGTACTTCGCAAATATTATTTATACAATGCAGTTGCATGGTTTTGTTTGAATATTACTGCCAAGTTGATTTTTTTGCAGCACCTCAAGCTAGGGAACTGGAGCTGGAAGGTGTCCATGTAATACTTTCGCTCTTCCCCTTGCTGCAGTAGACACTGAAGACATCAGTTTTGTGAAGCATCTTTCAGTGCAGCATCCTGCTGCCAACTGGGCAGGGAGCAGCACTGGCTGCTGACCTCCTGCCTTGGCAGGCTGTCCCAACAAGCCATCTGCAGTGAGCAGAGGGAGTTTGGGGGTTTAAGGGAAAGAAGAGCCAATTATCTGCATTGACTTTAGCCTGGCAGTTTTCTGCTGAACTAGGCCTAAGCACAGGTATTATTCAGTTGGATTTGCTCTGCAGGCAGCATTTTAGGAAAACATTTGCTCCTCAAGGATATGGAATTCATCAGGGCCCATTTGGAGCTCCTGAAGATACTTGTTCTGTGAATGTCTTTTACTAGAAAAGAAATAACGTGCCTCTGTTGATATTTGTGCAGCAAGAGATTCATCTGATACATATTACTCATCTGTTAATCTGAGGTATATGAGATGAGGTAGATGATTTTTTTCTTGGTTTTTTTTTTAAGCCATGAACTGGAGAGTAATTGTTATTCTCTCTCCAGGATGCCAACTGCTAAATAAAGATAAATGCTTTCCTATGGTGTTTAATTGCAGTAATTAGAATGTCCAGAATATGGAACAAGAGGTATTTTTAAGACAATTTGGATGGATATCTTTGAGCTGTTGATGCTGTTCAGCTCTTCAAAGTTTTGGGTTGTGGATACAAATGATCTAGTAAAATACTGGTAGAGTACTTCCAAAGAAAATGTCCCAGGGACAAGCAGTGACTGTGCAGAGCACTTGCTCATAAGGTAGATGTGCACAAAATCTTGCTTGAAAATTAAAAGATACCCAACCAGATAGTCATAACTGTTTGCTCTTTCTTTTTGTTTCTGAAGGAATTATGGTTCTGCTATTTATGCCCAGCAAGAAGCCCTGGAGTTTGGCTGCCAGCAGGTTTTGTGGCTCTATGGAGAAGATCACCAAATAACTGAAGTTGGAACAATGAATCTGTTTCTCTACTGGATCAATGAAGATGGAGGTACAGTAACATAAAGCATGAAAACTTTAACAGAGTAGGCGGTTTAATCCACAAAATGATTATTAGAATGCAGATCATAAACTGTTAAATTAAAATGATTTAACAAAAGAAGTTATTATTCTCTTCTGAAAACTAATAGGTGACTGTTAATTATATCACTGTGAAAGAGGAGATTCTAGAGCAGGTGTGAATGCTGCCTGCTGATAACATACTCAACTGCTGGGCCAGTCCATGTGCTCAGAAGGGCAGAGTCTACCCAGACAGAAGGTCACACATCAGGCTTAGTCTCAGCTGTAGCAGCTTGATCTCTGAGGAGGTGTTGGCTTAGAAGCAGCGCAGAGGTGCTAAAAGACAACTTGTGGCTGTGCATCTCTTCAAATTCTGTGGCTCTGAGCATGAGTGGCTCCCATCGTTACTTTCTGGCAAGTCAGATGTTCCCAAAGCGTAGCCAGAAGTATTTCAGCATCCAATTCATGAAGAAATGCTCTTTCTTCAAAGAATTTGAAGTTCTGTCCAGTGATGACAGACAGAGAGAAGCATGTCAGTAAGTGTTCCAGATCACTAATGCTCAAATGATGCTTTCAAGACATACCACCATTCTCTAAGCTATTTTTACCCCTTTGTACCCACGGTCACCTCTGAACAATGTAGATGCTGATTAGATGACTAGTTAATGAGCTGCCAACTATTTAAACATCTCAAAAACACCCATTGTGTATGCATATATTCAGATCTTGAAAGGTGATAGCTGCACCTGATAACTGGTTTGGAAGACTACATGACTCTTCAAAGGACTGAGCCAATGTACAGGCAAGTGAAAAAAAAGCATACCTCCTGACTTCCATGGATGCTGGCCCTCCATGAATATGAAGTGTTATTGAGTTTTTGCACGATGCAGCAGATGCAGGGTTCAAACTCAGATTTCATTGTAGTGCCACGAGTACCCTTGAAAATTGCTGTTTTTCTGACAGTGCTCAGCTGCAGAGTACAGAGGCAACATTCTGTGGGGACAGCAGTGTGCTTTGGATAGTGTAGGATAATAGGGATTCAGCTACCTGACTCCCAGCTCTGTTTTCATTGTTTGTCCTGCAGAATCTTTACCACTTTTTTTAAAAGGGGGATGATACTCCCTCAGTGTGGAATGAGTCCATGAAGTTTTGTGAATGAAACAGTAAATACTGGAAATTTTCTTGTCATTATAGCAGCACTAGATTTGTCAGTGTAGCTAGATGGCCAAATTTATGCCTTGTGCAACTTTGCTGGAGAGACATGAAAATAGATTTTGGCTTGTTCTGCCCAGGGAAAGGACACTGAAGCGGGGACATAATTAGAATTCAATGTTCTCATTGTGCTTAAACCAGGAGTATGCTGGAATTATCCAGCTGCAGCACCGTACTGTTCCAAAGATCTGCCAATCACTGTGTTACCAGTGCACTAGTGAATGGTACTATTGTGAGGTGGCCGTAGCAAACAACTTGTAATTCATGCCACCCAAGCAGGCTGTGTGCTGGCAAACCTGCCCTCTCACAGGACACGGCAGTATCCTCACTGGAGCACTTCGCTGTCCCCCGGTGTGTTGGGTAATGCTTAATTTAGGGGATCTTGGGCTGAGAATTGCTCCTGCTGCCAATGTGTGTCATCACATGCCTTACCTACGGCTTTGCACCGGGGTTTAGAAAGCGCTTGTCATTGTGTTCTGTCACTTCACGAAGGACACTTACTTAGGCTGTGGTTTGGTTTTGTTATGCAAACGCTGCAGCTGAGAGAGATATCAAACTGAGACAGGCAGAAATTACAGACCATCATGGAGAGGAAAATGCCTTTCTTTGTTCTGAGGTCACTGCTGAGTAGCTGGAACTGCTCTCCTTGGTTTATAACCAGTCAGAGACCCATCCTGGTAAAGCCTAGACCGGAGAACATCCATGCTTCCCATGGGAGTAGGCTTTTCTTGCAAGCCTTTGCTGTATATTTTCAGTTACAGCATTGTGACTAAGCATGACCTGTTATCCTGGGTGGCAGGAGGAGCCTGAAAAAATGTTTTATTTGTAACATCAAGGAGGGAGTAGGGGGGGAACCACTCAGTTTTTGGTAAAATAACGTGACATGCTCTATGCAGTTCTTGTATTCCCCCTGCTGCTCTGGCAGAGGCTTAGAATATGACCATACCTGGATATCTGCTGTTGCATAAACACATGCTGTTGCATGTGGCATTTCATTCATCAAATCCTATTTGCAGTTTATGTTCACTAAGTGAAAAATCTGTTTGCGCTACAGTCCCTTCCACCTGCCTCTTCAGAGCACGTAACTATCCCAAGAAACTGTTGACACTGCAACTCATTTCCTGCAACAATGTCCGTTCTTCTGCCTAAAATATAGGCTTGGCTTTATGGAAAACCTCAAAATTCAAGTGTATGTCCAACATGAAGATGGCTAGCTATGAAATCTGTGTGCACTTTTGAAAAATTCAGTTTCTTCAGGTGATTTGGAACCATTTGGGCTCCACTTCTAGCTCTAATGTTAAGACATTGTTAATAGCATTCAGACATTACTTAATATTTTAGTGCTGCTATTAAAATGGTGATTAATAGTACCCACTTCAAAATTTCATAAATTAAAAAATAGATATGTGAAAAGATTCTCTGAAAGAGGTAAAATTTGAGGTAGGTTTGCTTAGTGTTCTGTAGTCGGAAGGTTATTTGTGCTGCAGAAGTATCTTGTACAGGTAGATAAAAGAAAATAAAGATTGTATCTTCTGCTCTAGCAGAAAGCAATAGCATGGAGGGAAGAGCAGCAAATTAATGAGATGACAGACAAAGGAAAGGAGGAGAAAGTAATTGAGGAAAGCAAATTGACAGAGACACAAAGACAGAGTGACTGCATGAGGGAAAAGTAGAAGAAAAGCCTGATGGGAAATAAGAAGAAAGAAAGGTCCAGAACAAACTGGGAGAAGAAGTCAGCTGTTAATAATAGTGAAAAAAGGGTTTCCTGGGCTCTTCTTGACCCTGAAGTTCACTTGGAATTTGTTATCATTTTGGTAAAATATATTTAGGTGAATTTTTCAGCGTAGTTGTATTGTGAGTAGTACTGAAGGCATCTCATGTTTGCAGTCTTGTCTGCTATATGTTCATAAATACAGGTGTGTAGAAAAAATCAAAGGTGTATAATATGCAAGACCTCATCTAAAAAATCCCTTTAAAACACTCTGATGGAATTCCATTGTTATAGCAAACCTACACTGTGCCTGGTTTAATGGGGCACTGGGCTGATGGTGCTACTGCTGCAACAATGTGACAATAACAGGAGAAGAGAAACCCTGACATTTTCCTTCAAATGCCTTCCCCCCCCTTTCTGTGACTATGCATTTTAAGGCTCCCAGCCCGTCAAAATAACTCAGAAGGCAAATGGAGTCTGTGAGCTCCCAGCCTGGTTTCTGGGAGATGGACAAACTGATGTCATATGGAGCCTGGTTTGGCATCAATTCACAGAGAGGATGAGCTTTTGGCTTGCCATGTTGGATAATGTTATCATCTCTGCCGGGTACCAGGGGAGCAGATGTTCCCCGGGTGGCCCCAGGCTGGTAGTTATCATATGTACACTTGACAAAATTCTACGGAGCAGGCTGTTTGAAACATTTTGAGACTTCCATGTCCTGTCTGCTCAGTGCTGTTTGGCGGCTGGTTTGGCCTGGCACCCTTTTCAGACTAGCTCAAATCAATTGATATATGTTATTGAGCTTAAACAGGTCCTGGACAAGATCTGTGGCAACATCACCAAATAGAGAAGAGTAGTGACAACATTTGGTATCAAAGTCCACAGTATTTGAAGTTTTGTATTAAAGAAAGGAGTGCATTTGTACGTGACTGTGTCACAAATGCAGGACATCAGGTTTTCCATGTTCAGAATCAAGTGAACTCTGTGGCTCATGGAAAGTTTTAAAGTCCACTTCTTTTGAGAGTTGTGCCAGAATTAGGGCCAGACATGCATCATAATTAGGAGTGATGCTGTACAGACTTTTAAGAAAGGAAAGCTGCTATTCTTGACTGTATGAGAAAGAAGAGATCGCTGCTGTGCTTAGGAATCTGGATAGGTTAGGGAATGGCACTATAGGTTAGTCAAAACAGAGCAGAACATATAGCCTGTCCTAGGGCAGCTTTTCTATACATTTTGGCATGGCAGTTCACATCTATTACTTATGTGTGTATGGATCCTCATAAAAGGATCAGGGAAGCACAGACAAGAAAAATTTCCAGTCCAAATGAATAAATCCAGGTCTGGCAGCATTAAAAAGTAATGGCTATTTCCTGACAAAATGGAAAGTTGAGTAGCGGATTCAGTGACCAGTTCCATTTAATTAGCCTCCATTTCCCCTATCCCACCCCAGCCCCAATGCCCCCTCTTGCACAGTGGGGAGAGCCCATGCTGTAGTCAGTCTGGAGCTGTGTGTGCTCTGGCTGGCAGGCAGTGTTTGTACATGGAATTATCTACCTGAGTGCTGAAAACAGAGTATGGAGCAGCTGAGCTCAACCTGCTCCCACAGTCCAAGGACGAACACCGTGTTTCTCTCTTCTACTCAGCTGCAACTTTTCACAGGACTTTTACAAATATTTTAAAGACAGCTTCTCCTTTGAGAGGGGTTCAAAAAGACCTGGATTCATTGATCTTCTTGTGGTCCAGGGAGATGGGGACATAATAAAATCATGAAGATACATATCTTTTCCTTTTATGTGACCTAGGTAAAAAATAAGCAAAAAGGTTAATGGTTTGTGGATTTTATGAGAAGGGTAGTTTCCTTATAAGATCAAGAAGCAAAGTGAATTATCATTGGGGAAAGAAAACGGTTAGAAAAAAATATGAAGAGTATTACTGAAAGACTGTGGATGTCTTGATTTCTCAGTGCAAACTTGAGACTGTCCTAAAAGTGTCTGAAAAAGAGTGAATGATCAGTGTTCTCTGATAATAGAACATATTATTAGCAAATATTAGCAAATATTTTAAATGTTTATATTCCTTTCAAATGTTGAAATGTTCAAATGTTAAACTGTTTACAATGAAAGAGATAGTTCAAAATGAAAAAGAGTAACTCTGATTTGCTGCAAAGAACAGATGGAAAAACAAAGTCTACCTACAAACTTGTGTTGTAGCTCAAGTACAAGTGTGGATTACCATTTATCTGCCATTTCACTAGTTACGTTAGACGAATATTTATCTAATGGTTTTTTTTCAAAAGGAAACAAGAAGCACAAGCTAAAAAACCAAACTAGTTGAAGAACTTGTTCTTGTTGGAGTTTTCTTAAGACAGCTCTAATTTGTAAAGAGAAAATTAGGAGGGGAAAAAGGATGTCTAACCTACTGCAAAAGACCATTAAGGAAGTCTCTCAAGGAGAGTTGGCAAGGTTTCCACTGCTTTACTGATTCAGTAGATGGATTTCAAAATTTTTGGTAAATGTTTCATGTTCCTGCCATGAAGCAGGTATACTAAGTCCCATATTCCTAAATTAAATAAAGCAGTTCAGGGAAAGTCATGATCTACCCTGGGATTATTAGGTGTGGCTTTACCTCTGCTTCTCTCTTCAGAATTTGAAGACTGAACCATTGGATGGTTTCCAATAGTTATACAGTGAACCCATAATGCACTAAGGAATAAAACCTGCTACTAGGCATTAGCCATGTATATATTGATGTATGAAATTTGTTTTTTCCCCACCCACTGAAGTGTACTCAAAAGGTTCCAAACACTGAACAACTGTTTATTTGAATGGATTTTCTGTAATTTGTGTTCTTACTGAACTCTGATATAAACTGCATCTTACTGGGTACCACAGAATTATGGAATATGCTGAATTTAAAGGGACCCACATGTTTGGTGTAGTATCAGTAAACATGTTCTTCTGTTACTTTGGTTGTTTTTTAAACTAGTGTTTCTATTTCTTCTGTGTTTGACAGAAAATGAACTGGCAACCCCACCTTTAGATGGCATCATCCTTCCAGGAGTGACAAGGCAAAGCATTTTGGATCTGGCACGCAGTTGGGTGAGCGTTTTGGCCTTGGGAGTAATAGTTTCAAATACCATGTTATAATGTCAACAGAAACAAACATTTCTGGTGCTCAGTACCTTAAAGTTCAACTGATCTGGTTAAATCATGGAATCATAGAATAGTCTGGGTTCATAGAATCATAGAATGACCTGAGTTGAAAGGGACCTTAAAAGATCATCTTGTTCCACCCTCCTGCCGTGGGCAGGGACACCTTCCACTGGACCAGGTTGCTCAGAGCCCCATCCAACCCGGCCTTGGAAAGGACATTTAAAGGCATCTATTCCAACCTCCCCACAATGAGTAGGGACATCTTCAACTAGATCAAATGGCTCAGAGTCATATCCAACCTGTCTGAAAATCTACTTCCAAGGTCCCTCTGGATGGCATCCCTTCCCTCCAGCGTGACAACTGCGCCACAAAGCCTGGTGTTGCTGTCAAACTTGCTGAGGGTGCACTCGATCCCTTAACCTAAATGGGAACTAAGGGCATGCAAATTCATAGAATACCAACAGCATCAGGATACCCACACCTGTCACACAGAACAATACCAATCCTGTTAAAGTAGCTGCGTGTAGCATTTAACGTGAAAATTCTCATTAAATCCACCGGTACCAGCAACTTAAAGCAAGGAAACAAAGAATTACCATGCATGACCGTAGCTATACTTCAGTCATCAGCACACTATTTCTCCACTTAGTTCTCATGCTTCCAGCCTTGTTTCCACTAACTAGCATGCAGCCTAGCTAGCCACAGCCTTGAAGTCATCTGTCTGCTTCCAGTTCCTGTTCTGTACTGTAGCCATCCAAGAACTTATTTGGACACTTGGGACTACCTCATATCTTGAAATGCAGCAATCTGTTCACTCTGCCTCTACAGTATTCAAAGGTTTTACTGTGTCTTGGGTAAAAATAAGGGTTCATCAAGCCCAGTATCCTGTCTCCTGGTTTTGGCCAGGCTTATGTTTGGGGTGGAACAGCAGGAATAACACAGGCATGTGTGATACTTTCTCCCAGGTATTAACTCAACTTCCAACCACATGTATCTAAAAGACTTCCAGAAATAGAGTTCACAGTTATACACAGTTATACACAGTTAAACCTAACTTGCACTGAGGAGTGCTGGGCATGTATTTCATGGTGCATGTGTGCCCCTGATGAGCTGCCCTGAATTTTTATGTATCTTTATTTGTATTGGTACTCCCCAAGTGCAGACATGCATGCACACTTGTCAGTCTCACCTCCCTTACAAGACAGACTGACATTTCTAGTTGGTAAGGCTTTTTTTGTGAGATGCCAGATTCTCACCTTAGTCCACTTAAATAATCTACTCTCACAAAGGCTGTTCTGTTCTTCCTGACATCCACTGCCTAACCTATCTGAAACTCTGCTTACATGGTGTCCCTGCCTCTATCTCTCCAAATATTGTCCTGTCCAGACATAATCATATTTTCTGCCATCATAAGCATCTCTGTTTCATGTTAAAAAGCTTGCATATAAAAGAAGGGCTAAGCTTTAGTTTTGTCTAATAGGACAATAATGTCCCTACAAATCCACAAAATAAAAATTTCAAATTTTGATGTTTATTTTTTTTTCTTTTAAACACATCCCCTCGATCAGTTGCAATGCATTCTTCAACACTTTTAGGAGGTAAAACACTTCCAGTGTTAAGACTGTTCAATGTGAATTGCTTTACTCATGCCTGCAGTACAGTTAATTTTTGTATGTGACAACTGTGTGCAGGCTACAGTGTGAAATTTCACTAGGGATTAAAAAACTATATCACATCTAGTTGGCCTTGCAGGTGGAATTAACAGAATGTATTTTGCTTAGGAATCAGTGATTCTGAGAGTGGGATGCAAAGGCTCTCTTGATATAATTGAGTAATTTTTGTACAAACTGAAGTGTGTTAGAGACCATGAGTAGTCAGATCCTGTGTCACATAACAAATGACAAATTCTTTGATGTTACTCCCTAGTGTGATACAGATATTCTGTACTAAAACAGAGGGAAGTGTCACTTAATCATCAGCATTGTGTCTGGCAAACCATTGGCTTAGTTGAATGTTGTTCTTTTCATTAAAGTCTCTCTTGTGTGATTCTGGGAGGTTTGAAAAGTTCACAAGATCAGAGCCAAAACCTGACTGCCACTAGGCGAACAGTTCTATTAAAGATGTTTCAACATGGAAAACAAAAATGCAGACATTTTTAAACTTTTTACGATTTTTATGGTGGATTCTTCTTGTGCAGGGAGAATTCAAAGTGTCTGAGAGATACATCACCATGAGTGATCTGACAGCTGCCTTGGAAGAAGACAGAGTAAAGGAGATGTTTGGTGCTGGAACAGCTTGCATTGTATGTCCTATCTCTAAAATTTTATATAAGGGCAAGGTAAGAAAATGTCTATTTTTTTCCTTCCTTTCTTCTTTCTTCAGAATTTTATTGTAATTAATTGCAGCTGAAGCAAAAAACAAGGGAGATGGAAAAGAAGTGCTGCCTGTAAAGATGAACAGTGTTTTTCAAGTGAGTTACTGGTGTATTGTCAGATGGGAACTTTCCCTCTTGTCTTCTAGAAATTTTGTAATAGTTAAAACCATAAAATTTCAATTCCATGGAAAATGAAAAAAAAACCCAAACAATTCCCACACCCAAGGTTCTTTGCAAATACAGACAAATACATTCTCCCATGTTTCTTTCATTGAACATTTTTTTTCAAAGCTAAGGCACCTGGAAAAGGTGAGTAGAGGAAAGACTTTGACTGGAAACCTAATTTCTGGGCCACTGCTGTGTTTCCTTCTCAAGCTTATCTCTTCTTCACCCCTCATCTCAGCTCTGATGGAAGAGCTGTTTCAGGAGGGTGCACAGCTGCTTCCACCTACTATGGACATATGGGAGATTTCTCCTGCTCAGGTGGAACTCCACAGCCATTCAGGCTGTTCAGCTGATTTGATGCTATTTAGCCAGCACAAAGTTAGTTCAGAAGGTTGGGGCTTTGAAGTTGAATATAGGGATGTGCTTTGTTCCATTAAATGTGGTAAGTAGAGTAATTGGCTGTTAGGTGATACTTCTTGAATTAATAAACTAGAATAAATGTATTGATACTATCTGATGCTAAGAGAATATGAGAGACATCAAGGTACCAAGTGATAAGTTCTGTAAGTGTAAGTGTTGTATTTCTACACGATATATTTTGAAATGAAATACTGCATATAATGTTACTACTCTTGCCTACACAATACTCCCTCTGTTTTGGATAGATCTTTTGGAAGGCTTAGATTAGCCTCTATTTAAAAATAGCATAACAGTTCTACTAATCTAACTTTTCACTGCTTCAGCATGCCCTCCTGTAAAAAAGAACCCATTTCAACAACCTTTGACTACTTGTAAAGAGGGCTAGACAGCATGATAAATATTTATTAAAATTGTTGGCAACCATAAGGCACTCATATGTATGGTTATTACTTCATATTACTCTCTTTTTCTCTCCCTCCTCTCCTGCTCCTTTATTCCATGTCAGCATTTGCACATTCCAACTATGGAGAATGGGCCTGAGTTAACAACTCGTTTCCTGAATAAGCTGAGTGATATCCAGGTAAAGTGTTTCCTCCTCTATAACCAGATAAAATAATAAAAGGTGAACATTTGAAAGCATTGGAAAATAATCTTTTGGGTAATGGTGCTATAGAAAGCATTATATAATAATATAGACTGTTTCATTTGGTGTGATTATTCTATCAATATTCTTCTCTTTTCCTTGAGAATATATAATAGGGATGAAGTGTAATAGGGTTTTTCCCTGTTCATCTTGGAAGCTGGATAGGAGTTGCAAGATATTACTGTTATCAGCGAAATCTAGTACTATTGTTATAGGTTCCTTTTTAAGGGGAAAAAATAGGGTTATGAAGCATTTTAACCATGATCACAAATGAGTACAGTCTAATCAGTAAAGGGATGGGTGAAGCAGCAAACAGTCACATGATGCAGCCAACTGATCACTGTTTCTCTTTCTCAGCATCTTTCCAATCACACAGTCACTTCTTGTTCTTAAAACAGTTCCTTTCTCTGTGATTTGCTAAACATCACAGTCTATTTGGAATCTGTGCTTTATCTCCGTGTCTGGGCACAGGAGCCAATACCATTTCAGGTAAAGTCAGTGATAAGCATGAGATGGCCCTTCTTATTTTAGTTGCCTGTTTTCTCTCCCTTATTTAGTGTAGTTTACAGTGTTCTTGAAGACCACCTACTTGTAAAAGTAGGTCTTGACAAGTTACAAGCCCCTTTATTTAAGATCCAATAGCAGTTGCTACTGTCAGGATTTCTTCAAATTAAGTCTTATGGTTTCCATTCCACATTCTTAGCTCTTGGCTCAAGATGCTAGATTTGCCACTAAAATTTTTAACTTCTTACAGTAATTCTGTGATATGTGTCATTCTCCCTTGCCCAGTAGATAGTGACTGGCTTAAGACAAATTTATCCAGCCTCCTCCCTGAGGTTTCCTCCATGCCCTCCCTGATCACACGATCACAGAACGGATCAGGCTGGAAGGGACCACAGTGGGTCATCTGGTCTAACCTCCCTGCCCAAGCAGGGCCATCCTAGAGGACATTGTACAGAATTGCATCCAGACAGTTCTTGTATTTCTCCAGTGAAGGAGACTCCATAACTCTTCTGGACAACCTATTCCAGTGCACTGTCACCTCCGCAATAAGGAAGTTCTTCCTCATATTTGGGTGGAATTTTCCGTGCATCAGTTTCTGCCCATTGCCTCTTGTCTCATCACTCTGGTTTTCCATCACCAACCAAGGCTCAGGAGGAGGCTGAAAAACTGTAGATTGTTACTAAACATTATTTTTCTTTGACCTTTACAACTGTGCATATGGACCCTTTTGCTTTCAACTGTGTACATACCCTGTGTTCATTAGTTACATGCCAAGAGTAAATTCATTACTCCTGGACTATTATGCATATATTTATTTCTGAGTTCTTGTCCCAAGCCTTCCTTGGGCTCATATCCAAATGGACCCCAGGATGTCATGCAGAAAACAGTGCTGCAACAGACAAAATGCAATATCTACTATTCTTAAAATGTCAGGGGAGTTCTCAGGATCTTTGACCAAGATCTTTTATATTTTCTACCAAGAGGGCTAAAATAAAAGATCTCTTTGCAGTATCACTGGACTATTGTCATACCATTTGGACAGTTTGAGGCTGTTCTTCCAAAGAATTTTCAAGTTCTGAAGAATAAATATCAATGGAAATTACAGCCAAACACGGTCTCTGTGCTGTTGCCTGAACTAGGGCAACGTATCCATTTCATGTTGAACAACAGGCATTTGTAAAAAAAGTAAAAATTCTCAGCACCACCACTGGCCTGCATGTGAACCTCTGACCAGGAGATGCAGGGCTCTGTATCCAGTATTATTATACCAATTCCCTTGAGTACAATGCATGCTTTTTTAACATTTTCATACTCTCTTCATTATTGTGTTTCCAAGTCTGTTTTCATGCTACTTATTGTTCTTTCACAAGTCTGCTGTGTTCAACAGGATTTCTTTGGGTGTGAACAGCTGTTCAGTGGAACTAGAGCTGGAGTGACAAATTAGAAACTCATGGGCAGAACTGATTCCATTTCTCATGCCAGTTGAGAGAGACAGTGGTAGAACTGCAATACACATTTCCCTTCCCATCACTGAGTAGATATCGTGATCACTAAAGGTTGATAAAGACTTCAGATTAAATCAATTACATTGTAAAAAACAATGGTGTGTTTATGAATGAATTAGTCATAGTAGACTGTCTTCTATAACTGCTTGAGTTAGAAGATTTAGGGATGAGATCGTTTTCTCTGGGAATACACTCACTGAAATACCACTTGGATGTTTCTGTGGTTTTTCATCCATACTTTGAGAATAAACAAGCTCTTGTTATACCCTTTAAAACATAGATTAAGATGCAACTTGAAAGGGTTGGACAGAAAGTAAGATGTGCTCATTATGCTACGTGATAGAAAATACATTTAAACACTGCAATCAAGACAGCAGTGAACAGATACTTAGTCAACCCCCTGTCTTTTTCAAAGTTGCACAATCTAAGTGGATAGGCCACTGGAAAACAACCAAGAAAGGAGAATGAATGTGTTAAGTTTTACAAAGCAAGACTTGGGTGTGATGGGCAGTGTAAGAGGGATGGGATTGACAAGCCTGAAGTCAAAAAGTCTTTGACAGAATTAGAAAAGGATGCTAAACCTGCTTTAATTTCCAGAATGAAAACATCTTGATTGTGGTATCACATTTCATTCCCTCTTTAGTTCTGGAAGCAGGTGCAAAATGTAGTCAAATGACAACCCAGACCAGTCTCTGCGACTTCTGGTCAGCACCAGAGCATTACATGATACTACTACCTAAAAACAACAAAATTTACAAATAATCCCCTGGCCTCTGCCTGCTCTCTGGTTTGGAGGACGTGGGGATGCCACCCTTTCCCTGAGAGGCAGTGATAGGAAGGTCAAAGACATCTCTTTTTTCCGCCTTTGCCCTCAGCCTCAACAGAATTGCCTCACATGAAGGTAATTTAGTGTTTTGTGGTTAAACTAACAATACATCTGCTTTGCCTTGGTTATAATTCCCAAGGCAACCACACTGACTACTGGGAATATAAGCTGAAAATCCCTTGAACAAGTAATTTGTGCAAGGTCCTGTGTAGCACCTGACCAGTGTTAATCAACCACGTTGCAGACTGAAGAACAGGAGCAGCAGAATTAGTAATGAAAAGTAGATGTGACACATATGAAGGTCATGTAGAGGCTTTACCTGCTGGATTAGAGAGTGAAACACAAGCACAGTGAACACCACTCCTTGGTGGATCTAGAAGTGTGTTTTTTCTGGCTCATCCTGATTTGGAGCTGTTGTCTTCTCCCTGTCCCTTTATCTCCTCTCCTGATGATGTAGAACCTGAATTGGAGGAGTTCATTTTATCCACTCTGGATAAATTATCATTAAGTGATGTTTTCAGCCTACATGAAGCTTTTAAAATCAATCTTTATTTCTAGTTTGAAAGTGTTTTTAAGCTCCCTGAACTTAGTACTATGAGGGAAAGGACTCCCAACTCACGTCTGCCTCTAGTGTGTCCACCACTGTTTTATTTACTCATTTGAGCCCTGTGTGTGTTTTGGGGTCTCTCTGGAGCATTGTTTACAGGACTGGTGACAGAGTTTTAGAACATGCAGCCAGCTTAGCAACTGGAAGTGCTGCCTAATGACTGTATCCTTTCCTGGAAGGATACAACTCCATGCTATAGGTTACCCTCATTTCTGCCTGGTGATCCTGTTGGTTTGTGTATGGAAAGATGACTTGTTTTATTTTGGATTACAATTCTCTCTAATTGTACTCTCTGATATTTGTAATGGTTTTACTTCACATTCAGTCAGAATGTTATAATGAAAAGCCACCTTGAAAATAAAAAGAAATTTAAAAAAAGTGTTTATTGGAGCTTGAGCAGGGGCTTACTTAGGAGAGAATTAGTGAGCAGACCTCAGGGAATAACTGGATTAAACTGATGAAAGTGAAGCAGGACTGTTCTGTATCATCTCTAGTGAGTATCAGTATTGCCCCTTCCTAGTCAACCTTCTGGAATATGGTTAAAGCTTCAAGCTACTTTTAGGCTGTGGTCAAATCAAAGACAGAAGTAAAGACATAAGAAATAGTATAAACTACTGTCAGAGCAGTGGAAATGAATCTTTCTGAGGCCAGACCTAAGAACGTATCATAACTGTACACTGTTTCTTTTAACTTCTATTCTTAAACTCCATTTTTGCTTTGTTTCAGTATGGAAGAGAAGACAGCGACTGGACGGTGCTGGTGTCATGAAGGTGGACGAGTTCAGACCCTCCAGATAGAACAGACACAAATAATGACAACTTCTGTAGCTGCCAGTGCGTAGCATAGTTTAAGTATCAATTTGCTCCCCAGGATGATTGTTTCCACAATCCGGCAAATGTGAACACAATCATTTTGATTTCTACTGTAATCTCCTTGGTAGAAGCCTGTCTTCTTGGTAGAGGTGCTAAATGTTAGCAATAGAACTTTCCTAATGGTTTCCTTAGTGCCTCCTTATGTACAGTCTGAAAACTTGTAAAATGCTCTTCAACTGCTCTTCAGTTTGGTTTGTTTAGCTGCCATCACCAGCAGAACACGTCGTGTGACACGAGGACGTCGCCTGTTTGCTGCCTGCAGGGTTCTGTTGGCATTATCCTGCCTTTTGCTCTGTGTTTGGGAAACAAATACGTTTAGCCACATGCTCTTTCCTTTCATACTCCGCTTGTATGGGAGATTCCTGAGTTTGCATAGCCCTCTAGATCCCCTCATGCATACTCTGTGGAATAACTCTGTCCTTTGGGCCAAAACTCTCTAACTCAGTCTTAGCCTGCAATATTGTCCCTGCTGGCCTATTGCCTTTCCCTCTGTGGGGATATGCAGTGGCTGCTCGGGCAGTGCATACCTCTCTAATAGTTGAATACATTCCTCCAGACATGATTTGAAGGGCATGGTCAGGCCCTGCTGAGGCAAAAGTTCCCCTTTGTTAGGCCTAGTACGGAGCTGGGAATTGTGGGCACAGTGTTGCCTTCCAGCCCAATGTCTAGAAAATAAGATTAGACAACTGTGGCTGTGAAAATTCAACCACTCTTCACAGCAACCCAGACTTTGGATTAAGGAATTTCTTTCATCATCCAATCACATAATTTAGACCAGCAAAATGTTTTTCTTGTCCCCTTCACCCCTCACTGTGAAATGTATCCAGTCTTCATCGACATATGTGTACTAGAAGGGCCTTCCTATTAAGGAACAAGCAATGTTGTCAACAAGCAAATGTCTAGCACAAGAAGGAAAGAGCTTTCATTCAAAACCCTGGTGTCATTCTGTTTAAGCACATAATTCCCCATTTAACGCTGCTCTCTCACGTGCAGTCTTGATACTTTGGAAGCAATACAGAGCATGTAGCCCCTAGTTAGGGAAATAACTTCTGCAAATGTTCACTAACAATCATTCTGTAATATTTATTAGCTTTCTCCTTTTGCACACAGCTTTGTTGAACAGCTTTAAGATCTCTCTTGCCAAAAAGGATCACCATGTTCTGTATCAATGTTCCAAAGTGCTACTTCAGTGTAAAACTGGTGGAACTTTATTGACACTTTATTGGAGTCCTATAAGAAGCAAAAGTGAAATGTTTCTTGTCCTAGTTTGCAGTAGAGATGCACCAGTATTAAGGGAAACATTTAGCACTTTATTTTTTTAAGACCCAACAGTATCTCTCCCATGATTTGTAAGTCCGTTGTAGTTACTGGTATTTGTTAACATAGTTTAAAAAGGCAAAATATAATTTATAATAGACCATCCATGCCTTATGCAACTGTTAAAGAATAGCCTTATGGCTTTCCTGTTCATTTTTGGTCTGGTTTTAAAGACAACCCTTTCTTAGCCATTTCTTTCTTTCGCTCCCTCAAATCATGACTTTTCCTACCTTTCACTGTGGTCCGATCTGATCTTTTAATGAAGAACAGTTGAAGGTTCTCTCTGACACTGTAATCATTGTTAAAATTTGTTGAATAGGTTTTTCTTTAGACAACAACTGCAAGCACAAAATGGTGTTTCACTTACAGTAGCAATAGTGATGTGTGACTGTATTTCTGACCATTTGAATCTGTACCGTGTGCTGGTCTTCGTTCAGTATCTTACTGTGTACTACAAGCTGCTGGTAGTCTTTCCTTTTTTTTTAATTACATGACTGGAAAAATTACATGGGGAATGTGTCAAGATGCAACATGGGGTAGGAAGATTTATCTGATGAGACCAGTATCGTAACTAAAGAGTGCCTTTAACTAGAGCGTGGCATGGAGCTCTCTACAAGAATATGTAATGAGAAACCACATGTGGCTTCCTTTTAACTGAACTATCTGATCTGTCCCTTATGTTCATCTTAGATTTAGCAGCAAAAGGAAAAGTGAAAATATCTATCTTCAGTGGTTGTACAATACTTTAACATCTCAAGATGAAGTTAGGGTTGGCAGATACTGTATATCAAAAATCCCCATGAAGGCCTCAGTGTACCAGCAGTAATCTATTCAGTAGGCAGAATGAATAAGGACCAGATAGAAGAATTATTTTACTGCAGTGTAAACCTGAAAGTTGTATAAACCTCTTCTTAAACTCTTTGCAAATAATTTAATGTGAAGAAGCCAGGCGGTTTCATTTGGTGTGGTTTGCACTCTTTCCTGCACTGACCACAGAGACACCTTTCCAAAATTATGAGAATTGAAACTGGAATGACCCATAGAAATGCATGGTCTTTTCTTGCAGGGAAGAAAAAAACATGTAGTGTGTGTATGTTAACTGTTGTCTTGAAGATCTTGGTTAATTGCTTTACTCTGGCTGTGTCAACTCAAAGTTGTGCTGATTTCCAAATGGCATCCAGGGGAATAGGTTCTAGATTTTAAAATGTAAAACCTAAATAAGGGAGCTGGCAGCTCAGTACAGTACAGGAAATTCTTCTGGTGTTGCATGCTGTCCTACTCTGAATTCTGCCACTGCTTTTTTATCCCATTAACCAAAGGAAAGAAATAATATGTGTAAGTAATAGAGAGTATTTGGTATTGCATTCTCCCTGGTTTTGCTTGTAAAATTTAGGAGGGAACTGTGGTATTCCCTGGGCTAATAATAGATTGTAAAAGAACATCTGCACATCTTTTCTCCATGTGCCCTATTTGTTTAATTGCAACAGATTTACATAGAAAGAGTATGGTACATCATAACTAGGCAATTATCCATTCTTCATCACTTAGTTATGGTTCTGGTAATTGATCATTTAAGACATAAGATAGTCTAACATTAGGAGAATTTGAGACTGTTCAAAAAAAGATCAACAAATTAATATTGTTGTGTGATATTTGCATAATTGGCTGCAATTATTTAATGTTTAATTGGGTTGATCAAATGAGATTCAGTCTTTCACATGCTTATGTTTTACAAACACTGGTACTTTAAAAGGATAATAATGAATTCTAATTTTCATATGTTCTTTCTTCTTCCCTTCATTCTTTTGATTATTATTTTCAGTATTGAGCATGTCCTTAATTTTCAGTTTGGTGAGCATGATTCATGCATAAGAAAGAAGTCTGTCAAATAAGAGAATTTTCAGGAAACTGGCATTTCATACGAGCTGTTCTGGTGCCAAGAGTTATGGCTTCAGCAACCTGCATTACCTAACTAGATTCTTAACTGCAATGAGGGCAAATTCACTGAGAATTTACAGTGACAGACCCAGGTGGGAATGTTAATAAAGGTTCCTATACTAGATAATCTGTTCAGTCCATAGCAGTTCAAAGCAAACATGGTTTTTCTGGGATATAGAAGGGAAGTCTGGGAAGACAAAAGCAAGGCAGTGAGATGTCTCTGCTCAGCCATTGTTTACACCTGTTCAACTATCTCAAGCCAAAAAGCAGTTGTCCTCCACTTCTCCTCTTTGTGCATAAACTCTTCTTTGGGTTTGCCAAATTCAACGTAGAGATACCATACACTCTGTACACTTATTTTATACTTATTTATCCTCAGGCGTGAAGACTGTTAATTTGGAAAAATGTGATTTTTGAAATTAATTTGGAATGCAAGTTATTTGAAATGTCTGTCTAATACATGGTATTCCAAGGAGTTAGACAGAAAAACAGCTGGGACTGATTTCACAGCTACCTAATTAGAGGAGGAACCCTCTTGAATTCAATGGCCTCTCCAGAACAATCTGTATAATCTCAAGAGATTTCATAGTGTGAACTGTCTGTTGATAGTGCCTTGCTATGGAGTAGAATAAAAGAGGTGGTAGCACAGCCTGCCAGACGTTGCCTGTGCATGGGATCCACCCCGTGGGTGGTGAGTTTTCATGTTCTCATGTCAGGCTCGTATCCTGAGAGGTGGGCAGGTGTAAATGACGGCTGAGCGTGTCCCGGGGTGGGCTCTTCCTCGCTGTCTTTCTCTCCCTTCCACGTGGATTTGCAGCCCCTTTTCCCCAATCTTCCGTCATCATGCCACTGAGTCTTATACCTAAAAGTGACCATCTGCATTCTTTTTCTTTTAGCAATCATGGCAGTTAAAAAAAAAAGAAAAAAAAGGCATTTTGTTCGTATTCCAGGTGTTGAGGGATCAGAATTGTGCTTTACCACCCATGTAATGCCTGAATAGACTGCTACTGACTTTGTGACCCTGGACAAGTTATCTAACCTCTTTGTAAGTGTAGAGTAGTAGTACTACCAGTGATTTTGCTTTTAACTCTAATCCAAACTTTTGCATAAAAAGTTATTTTATTACAGATCAAATAAGCTTTCCAGACAAAGCTTTTTAAGCAGTGAGAGAGATGCCACATAGGGTCCAGTATTTCAAGGATTACTTTAGATTAGAACCATTCTGATCATGGAGGAGAAAAATGTTATCTGAAATAGAAACACATTAAAGATTTGCTGCATGAACACATAAATGAGTAACAGGTGTAGTTACAAAGTAGCATACAGAAACATCCTGACAAGAGAATTCACCTCAAACAGGGCTATCCTATTTAAAAATGATGCTTGAAGGAAGGATTATACCCCTCAGTGTAAAGTCATTGGCATGAGACTGTTTTAGAGGTGCACTTAGTCAAGTACCACTGACAGAGACCTCTTTGTCAGTCTTGACAACAGATTTTCTGAACAGCAATTTGGAAGTGTGGAAGAACTCTGTTTTACTGTATTTTGTCACTATCCTCAAGATTTGGAAAAAAAATTCACAGGTCCTAAATCATTTAAGCTAAGCAACTTCTTAATAGGTATTTTTAGCCATAAGAGCAGAAGAGAATACTGGCATTGCATTGGTGAAAAATACTTTTGTAGCAGTCCTCCTGTCCAGGCCTTGCTTTGAGCATGATGCTTTGTAGGAATTCCAGGATATTTTCCCTGACTGTGCAAAATCTGAGTGCCATCTACAGCACACTTGGCAAATATGTCCCCAGCTCCATAAACAAAACCAGCTTGGTCGTTGCCTTGAGGTAGAACAGTCAGGTTACATTAGGATTTAGCAGCTGAGGAACAATACTGAACTAGAACAGTCAAGCCTTAGATTTGGAATAAAGTTTTGGAATTACTAGCTCAGATAAAATTCTCATTAATCACGCTAGCAAGGTTAACCACACCCCAATATACTAAAAATAATCTTATTATGTTCACTAGTAATAACAGCATGGCCATATTCTCATCCCTCTTTCTGAACATGAATTTATACTGTTTGCTTGTCTTGAAAGTTAATTTATTGTGTCTGATTTTTACCACAATCCTGAATTTTCATGCCATGGTTTAAAAAAAGACTCTTAAATTTCATGTTCATAGAAAGATCTTAAGGAGGATTTAAGACCTTGATGTAGAATTTTTAAGTCTTTAAAATGCCTGCTGGGTAATGTTAAGGTAGAAACAGAGAAGACAACTTTGTGGAAGCATTTAACTCCAGTGTTCCAAGTGGTTTTCCAACACTGGTCACTTTTGGTTTTTACCAAAGAGGTACGCAGGGAACAATAGGTAAAATAAGTGTATTGCTTGTTTTTCTAAGCAAGAGTTGGGAAAGTTTCTTAAGAGCCGGTTCTCTTAATAACACTGACTCTTTATAGTTTTTGATTCTGTCAGGCTTAGAGCAGTCATTTCAGGGTGAGATGCAGGAGCTCAGAAGCTATCTCAGGAGGTACTGTCGGGCAGAAACAGAATTTCTTTCATTTTATGATCAAAGTGATCAAGAGATGAACATGGAATCTTTGAAATTTTGCACCTTTTTATAAAAACTTTGCTTTTCATTTTAGAAGTCTTATACAGTGTGGCTGAACTATTATCTTACACTATCATATCTCGGTACCTTATAGGAAGAAAGCAAACATTCTTATTCTTTATGTAATCACCTTCTTTCTGTATGTCAAATTCCCTCTTCACTATGGTTTGGTTGTCACTAGAATCATGACCACTCCAGGTGAAATAACAGGTTTTTTTCTCTACTGCACCCTACCAGTGCACTCCTCTGGGGCTTTAGTGAATAGTAAGTGCTTGCAGCAAATGCCAGAGCAAAAGGTAAAGTGAAAAGTCTTCTGTTTCCAGAACAGGTGTGCCAGGAGTGAGAGGAAAAATAGTCAGTGAACGCAGGAGGCCAGAAGAACATCTTTACCATTCTTGTTCAGTCCAGGAGACCACCCAGGTATACCAAAAATCTAGCAGGATAGTAGATGCTCTTACTCAGTTGCTTAAATACCTACATCTGTGCCTACATTTTCATAACTTGGGCCCTCGTATCTCAACTGAAACCCGCAACACACTTTTATATGTAATAAAACAGTAAAATATTAGGTCAAAACAAACACGTAATGCTCCGGATCATCTAACAGGTCAGTGGCCTATTCTCTTCCCATAATTTGTATTAATTTTCTAAGTAATTGTTGACTAGAACTGAAAGTAGGAGACAAATGCATCGTTAACACTATTTCATAGTCGAGGACCTTGACAAAGAGCAGATCTATTCCCTCTGTCTCCAGGGAGAGGGCTTGGCCACTAAGTAGAGAGTGACAGAATGGAAACAGTTCTTTGCCATAATGGAGACCAGTAAGAGTTTTTTTCTGAAGCTATTTGCAAACAATTTCTGTCGAGGCAGAAATTTGGAAAGACAGATGTCCTGATCTACTTGACCTTTGAGGCATTTAGAAGGGTGCAGTAGTAGTTATCTGAAACTGTAGCATATAAGCAGTGGGAAATTAGCAACTTAGAGAGGGAGAAGTAAACACCTCTGAAGGGTCTCTGTTTCCTCCAATTTTAAAAGTTAACTGGGTATTTTACAAGGATCTGAAGCATATAAAAGCAGTAAAGGACAGATGTGTGAAAAAATACTGGATAAACTAAAGGAAACTCTACCTCATTCTTCTCTAAAGGTTTTGTAGAAGCACAATTAAGCGCTCCTAATGGCATTGTTACGTACCGACCATCTGGCATGAGAGAAGCACTATATTTGTATGTCTATAAATCCTGTAATAACTGTATTTTGCTGGCAGTAGAATCAGTCTATACTATTTGCAGTTTTCCTCATCAAATCTGTAATTATGCAATGTTTCTGTCTCCAATAAAGGAATATAATGGGCACCTGTTTGTGACATGTTATGAAATCATCACTGTTGACAACAGCTAAGCATTATTATCCCATAGATGGGACCATCTATGAAACACATGCTTGAAGGCTGGATTAAAAGAAAAAAAAGAGTTTCTGAATGAAGTGGGGCATGTAAGAACAGCAAAGCAAGACTCAAGTGGCAGACATGCACCTACCCTGCCAAGCCTGGAGGCTGAGCCAGTTGTCTCACTTACAGTAAAATGCTGGACAGATTAACCAGCAAAACCACCTACCCGCTAACCATGTTGTCATGAAGCAGTTTTTAATATGGTGGGACTGTGTTGCTGTGACTGAATACAGCTCCCATTCTAAGGGTTTGGGGGCGATGAACTCAGGGGAGAGAACACCAGAAAACAGCTTTATAGTTTGAGCACTTACGTTACAGGGCAATTTTAAACAGTCATTACTCTAAAATATGTCAACCAATGGGAAACCCTTTGAAGATGGAAAGCACTGAAAAGTGAGTGTCATTAAAATCTTGACATTTGCCATGTGTGGTGGTTGTATTTACCAAAAATCTTGACGTATTCCTGCTTTTCAGTGCAGGCAATACTGTGATTAAAGGTAGTACTGATCCATGCTGTGGTAAAGTAAACATCAGGGTACATTTTCCACCTGGTTTGGTTCTCAGTGACCAGGAAAGCTGGCATGGATACAGCACACTTTAAAGAAGCTGTAGATAGGTAAGTACTAAGTTATTAATTACTACTGGGAGAGTGAACCCAACATGTCAGAATCAGGCTTTATTCCTGTGTTTTGGCCTCTCCACTTTCATCCTAAGGGAACCTTTCTTAACTGTAATTCTAGCTTGAGTTTCAGCTTTCAAAACTCACTAGTAATAAAAAACTGAGGACTTATCCTACAAGGTGCTGAGTGGGTTTCAGAGACAGACCTGTGCCTTTTAGCTAAATTTAAAAAGACCTCTTTTTTCTTCTTTTCATTTGAAACATCTCAATAGCTGGCAATAGCTCTGCCCAAGAAAGCACTTGGATTATCACCACCAGCACTGTGCTCTTGGGGATGGAGAGTACCAATTTTCAGGGCTCTGATCTGGGATACAAACTCTTGTGAAGATGTGACAAAAAAAGTCAGTTTTAAAAGAATATAAGAGGAGGACAAAAGCAGAAGGAAAATAACCGGCATTGTGCACATATAAACAGAACAAGGAAACAAACGTTGGGGATTCCAATATAGGCAGTCAATATTAGAATTAAAAATGCCAGTTTTGAGGGCATATTAACCAAAATGTTGAGTATCAGTTTTTCTTCTTCATTTATTTTTGCTCAGTCTTCTGATATTGTGGCATCATAGGGGTTAACAGCTGTTAAAGAATTGCCCTGTTGCTAAAAGGAGCAAAATTTTCTGTAGTGGCACCTTCGTTCTTGATGCTTCTCCAGTGAGGAACTTGTAAAAGAAGATACAAGAACGTAGAAATAGTCTACTTCTGTCTCTCCCAAGGGAATGATTTCTAATGCCAGGTAAGAGAATGTTTGTCCTGCTTCACCTGCAGGTGATGTTATATTGTATCTGTACAAATTTGGGATATTAAATTCTGAGCCTTGCCAATACCAGGTTAGGCAATAATACAAAGCAGTTCATCTTAACTCACGTAAGTTCTTGTGGATCATTCAAAGAAACTATATGTTGAAATTATTTCAAAACAACCACTGATTTATAACTTTCCCCCCCCCATTTCATGCATGCCATAATTATTTTAGAATTCTGAGCAGACCAGCCGTCTTCAGCACACAGTTTGTATTCAAGGAACCCTTGGGGTCTGCCCAAAGGCAGATGTAGGCAAAGCCCTGGTCTAGACAGGGCCCGTGCAGCTGAAGCTGTGGCCTGAAGCAGAAATTTTGTGCTTCAGAGGATTGTTATGTGTGAGGGAGGTGATTTTATGCCTGTCCTTTATAGATGTACAAATTAAATATGTACTGGAAGGCTACCACTACCAAAATCACCATCACCTGATGAAATCCATCTGGTGTGCCACCCCTAGACTGAAAGTAGACTGTGATTTACCCGCCATTTAGGTGAAGTTTACATAGATGATCACCAAGCAGAGACAGTGGAAACTTCAAATTCAAGTGGTATTAGCTCAGATCCTAACTTCAGATGACTTTTATGCTCTGAGCATGATGAAGAAAATGTCTCCACTCTTCTTACTTCCAGCTGCTCTATCACTGACCTCCCCTTTGTGGCACTTCTGGCACTAGAGCACTTGCAGAGTAACCTGATCACCACTTGACCACAGGAAGCCAAAAGCATGTGCCCAGGAAGAGCAGGACTGCTCTCTTACCCACAGCAGCATTTCTAAGGAGCTGAACCCAGCTAAGAAGATGCGCCCGTGTGAAATGTCAGAGTTTCAAAGTCTCCCAGGTGCTACCACACCTATTACGGCTCTTAAACTTTTATGCAGCAGACCTCATTAAAGTCATTGCTGAATTCTGGGTTCATTTTTATTTTTACCTTCCTTTAGCTCATACAAACCTTGTGCCTGAGCAAAATGCGTCATATCTGCTTTACTGTGAAGTCCCAGGTTGGAAAAGAAAAGGAACTTCTAAAGATTTTCTGTCTTCATCACGAGGGTATGGCTGAAAACTGATTAAAACCAAGTTAGTGAAAAATACTCCCATCTTTTTGGGAAATCTTCATGCTTTCAAATTTGCAGAAAAGTGCCACACATCAGCCTACTGTCCCAATATCTTTTACCTCTAGGGATAGGATTCTGTCCTTCCCATTGCTCTGGATCCTACTAGCCAAGACTCACATTGCTTATAAATGTAATATAATTTCCTTCTTCCATTGCAGAGTCTGTCCTTACCTGTATTATGGAAAGAACAGAAAATCTGAGAGGTTTGTCAGTTGTTTATACATGTAATGAAAATTCAATTCCACAAATAGCAACCTCTAAGCATAACTTGTAGCACAGGTTCCCTTTACCGCTCACTCCTTTTGCAGGTGAAATGTTTTTATGGCTCTTGAGGAAAAAACCATTGAGTCTGATCTAAATTCAAGGTTAGAAATACTCCCTAATCTCTCCTGCCAGTCACTTTTTTACAGAAGTTTCTCCCTCTGAGGGAGTAGGTCAGTAACTCAGCTGTGGGGACAGACCCCAGCTGTCCTCAATTTGTTGTAATCAAAATTTCATTGTCAGGAGGCAGCAATCTTCACACACTTCCACAGCCTGGCAAAGTCATTATTAGGCTCCTGAAGCTGAGCAAAGAGTTGGTTATCTGAGGCACGTTGCCTTACTAACAGAAGTTACATTTTCTTTTCTGCTATTTTTATATCTTCTTTTACCATCGCTGACCGTGTTGGGCTGGGAAGTGCTAATAGCTGCTGTCAGGTGAGTCACTAATCCAAAGAGCTTCAGATTTCTCAATGGCTGTGCCAAGGACTTTTCAGACTGCTGAGTTTGTAGCCTGTGTGTGTGTTAAGGTGGAGAGCAGAGAAAGTTAGTGTTGTGTATGTTTTCCTGAAGGAGCAAGGAAACACTGTTCTGGGAGCGTAGGGTTTGCTTGCCTGGCACACTTGAGGAAACCTGAGCAAGGAACTTGCCTTTTGCTATTTGGTCCCATCACATTCCTGAAATGAGACTTCTTTTTAACAACTCCACAGGCTGAATACATACTATTACCTAACTTGATTGCCTGTATTTTTGGTGTCGTGGGAATAATCTTGTGAGATCCCAAATGCTACGCTTTTTTTTCCTTCCTGTAATATAATTTCCAGAGAGGCAAAGGGCAATTTTTTTTTTTTTTTTTTTTTTACTTCAGGGAAACAAGACTGCAGTCTGCCAGCCTGGGCAGAGGCTTATTTAACAGTATGTGCATGAAAGCTTTGTAGCTGATATTGGCATTATCTGTGTGAACCATAACCAATCAGCACATTTTTTGGATCAGATGGCTTCTCTGTTTTCGAAAGATAAATGTTGTTGAGTTCCTGCCTTTAAACTTCTCACCTCTCCTAAGGTGAATCTTAAGAGCTTGATTGTACCTGTTAGTGCTGTTTAAGGCTCAGAGTCCCTCAGAAGGGTTCCCTTTGTTAGTCTACACACCACTACACCCAAGCAGCACAAAGGAGAACTCCTTATTCTGCATTTCATTTCACATTCCAACAACAAAATCAACACTTGTACTATTTCCCTATTTTTCCATATGTGTAATATTGGAAAGTTCTTTCAGTATCAAGATAACACAACTCAAAAGTTAAGATAGATGTCAAGAAGGCCAAATTTCAGGCTGACAAAAGGGAAATTCCCCCAATTTTAGAGGATAAGATGATATTAGAACACCAACTTTATTTTCTGAACATGTACATATCTCTGCCAAGCCTCACAGCCTCTTTGTGGCAACTTTTTCCTGGAAAGAGAAAATAGCATGAACAAGGCTTTATTATCTGTTACTGCAATTTAAGCAGCATGAAGGAAAGCCAATGTTTGACTCAGTGAAACTCTCATCAAGTTATATATGAAGTTCAGGGCAAAATTCATTTGCTGTGGAGTTGTTTAACCTGTTGTGTTTTTTTCTGTGATAAAATACATATTATCAGGAAGAGTAATTTTGCTTTTGTGTAGAGCTGGTAGCTAGAAAGTGTATGGGTTTCATTTTAAAAAATGAAAAGTAATTTTTCAGGGGAAAAAAAAGATTATGACCCACAGATCATCCGTATTCAACCAAGTATATTTTAACAATTACTGTTTCATTCAGTCATAAGATGATCAGTTTGAGATCTTTCACTGAAAGATCTGAAAATCTGAAAATCAAACTGCAATTACAGTAAATTGCCAAAACCATGTTGGCTTGTAACAGGTTTATTTTTAAAAGATGCTGCTTCTCTTGGTGTGTATAATATGCACTTCTCCGCAGTGCATAAGATAAGTTTATCAGATAAGTGATTTCCATTAGGGAAAAATTATAAGCAATCTGGAAAGGAAGAAAAAGATTAGCAGTTAGTTTTGATCAATCCCTTTCTGTGCCTTTGAGCGAGGCAGGTAGCTCTCCTAGCTCCTATTTTCCAGCTGTAAAATGTGGGTAATAGTTCCCAGCAAACCAAGTGACTCCCATGAGGGTTAATGCATGACAGGCTGTGTGATCAATGAGCAATGGAGGGCCATATGGACCTGAAGACAGATTCCACTATGGCTGCCTTCTCCACATTAATTTGTAATAGCAGGCTTATTCTTTCAATTAAACCCTACCATCGCATTTCTGCCAAGTTCAGTGTTGCTTCCAGTTTCAGTGAAACTTCACAAGCTGGAACATTGCCTACAGCTGACAGTGACATTTAAATGCAAGAAAAAAATCAAGCTTATGCATGGCCAAACCTTCTATAATTCCAGGCCCTGTCAGCCTATGGTATGGGTTCTGGTTTAAACAAATAAACACCCAGCTCATTTTCACCTAACCTTGGAAGAGTTTGCACTGCCTTAATGTTCTGCTCTGAATCCCAGGTGATATCTTCTGGGATCATGAGTGCAAAAGCAAATTAATTATACCAACATCAGGCACCTGGGCACAGTGCTATGTTTTTGCATAAGAGTGCCTGGCCAATTTAAGCCCTTCTTCTTTGTGCATGGGGACCAAACACAACTTGATCCTCAGGGGAGGGAGGCAAGTTGCAATAAGGAGAACTTTGGAGACTGTACCAGAAAGTCAGGTTTCTGTGCCTACGTGTCTAGTGGCCATAATTTTTGCACATGCATTTTTCCTAATTGAGGACCAGCTGTTTTGCAAGTACAAAGTTCTTTTATGTTACTAACCAGCACAGAGTAAAAGAATCCACACTGGTGAGACTTGAAGCATTTACTGTGTTTATCTTTGTGACCTTGACTCAAGCCCACACAGCCAGGGAAGCCCCCAGCCACTTGTGGAAAAAAACAACGAGTTGGTTATTGCTTCGGAGAGAAAAGATGAACTTGAGCTGCAGTTCAGTGGCTTATCCAAAATCTTCCAGCTCCAAAACTGCCTGACTGCATGTGTGGCTGTGTGTTAGTGAAGAATTGAGCATTGTGGCCTCTTGCCATGTGGTCAGGCTGACTCTGTTCACTGTACCTGCAGGAGAGTCCTGTCCACAGGGAGGTTATTTTGGAGCTGCCTTCTTGCTCCTTTATGTAGCACCACATGTATTTAACTGACCAGATAATCTTTGGTGGGTACAAGATGTGGTAAGGTGACTGAGACACAGAGTAAGACCCATGTTTTGCCTCTTCCTGCTCACAGGTGAACTATTTTTGCTGCTTAAACGCACTATGTAGTGCTGGTTTAAAAGAAAAAGATAAAAAAAAGAACCAAAAAGATTTTTCCGTGACCTCCACTGCAGAAGTAAGAGCTGACATCTGCCCTGGAGCCACTGCAGTCAGCATCTATTACATTCATGTCTGTATCTTGTCCCCACTTTGGCTCTTCCAGGTTAATGCGATTTTTGAATGCCTGAACTGCAGGAACATTCATTCCCTGATAAAACACAGAGTTCCCAACTTTTCTTCATTTAGGTTGTGCCTAAAACCTGCCTTGTCTCCAGCAATCACGACCCCATGATTTCCACAGGCAGAATGACTCCAGGTTGTTTATCACAAATCTGACTTTCTAAGCAAATTATTCTTTTCACTTAAAACACCTGATTGGATCTTTCTTTCCTACCTGAAGAAAGAGGTCCATCAAGGGATATGTGCAGTTCTCCCCTCCCCTGGAAATCACACAGAATGCAAGAAGTGTTGTTGTTTTTCATGCACAAAGGAAAAAAAACCAAAACCCTAACCTTGCATATTTTCAGTTCACAACAGCTTCCTCTGAGTAAACAAAACACTGCAAAGAGAACAGTAAAGCCTCTGTGAGGAAGCAATGGGTTTTTAGACCTGCTGTGCATAATCAACCTCCAACCCTGCCTACAACCTAAGTGGGATATACTGTGCTCTTAGGTCTGCGCTTAGGGGCATTTCATCAGTGCAGACACAGGGCTGCAGAATCTGCCAGGGAAGCTGCATTTGGTGTTTGTACAGTAAGACCATACCTGGCCATGGCCCCACACAGGAAAAGTTGTACAAGGAAAAGCACATTTATTTTTTTTTTTTGCTAGAACAACGGAGTCATTTGGGGCTTCGCTTGGCACAGCTATGCTGGGGAAATCACAATTTACCATGCTCCTAGTTGGCACTGCTGTTAGCAGAAGTTTGGAACGGAGTCCTAGTCTCACAGGACTCTTGTAGCTCAGGAAGAACAGATTGCCTTTAAACTTACTGATCCCAGGCGACTCGGGTCTTTGGTGTTTTCTTGACAGCCCTGGGAGCTTGTGTGAGCTAGAACAGGCTTTTGCAGAGCTTTTGTAATGTACCATGATTTGTTTTAAACTAGAATATCCTTCCTTCATCTGTAACTGCTTCTACCCCATTACTTTTTGGAGCAGATTTGAGTACTGCTTTCTCCAGAAGGTAATTCATAACCATCTTTACTTTAACCCATAACCACTTATTTATCTGAGATGAGAAGTTTGCTAATAGTTTGGGAAACTGGATCTTTTTCCAGTTACCTTCCCAGCTTCAAATCTGGTGCAGGAACAAAATAGGTCAACCCTCCAAACAAAAAACATCCTTCCTTTCTGCTGCCATCCAGCACCCTGTCCTCTAAAAAAAAAAAGAAAAGAAAGCAAACCCAAATATAGAGAACAGAGGTAGAGAGTGCATTTCAGCACGAAACCTTCTATATCAGTCCTGCCAAGAAACACAACAATATTAATTAATTTTGTACTTATTTAAAAGCTTTAGTACTATGTTTGGTCCAAACCAAACAAAAACCGAAATAAAATTCCTCTTATGCTGAAATAATGTACAAAGGGGAGCATTTGGGACAGTCTACCTAAGAGTGGACCACAACCATCATCATCTTAATCCCATGGGCTCTACTTTACAAGTTTAGTTTCTTACATCACATTCTCTAGTTTTCCATTAGTGGGTGATTACCAGTAGTATTCAAACTCATAGCAAAGTAATTCTTCATTCTTTGCTATTTGAATTTCAGCCTGATATTGACTTTTCAGCCTTCATGCTGGTCTGTCCAGTGACATTCTGCTGGTGGGAGGATGCCTTTGGTAGGCACAGGGCAGTTTTACTGCTCCTGAACCCTCTGTGCTTCTCTTCCAAGGGGGGGATGGATTGGCCAAGTGTCTTTGTACCCTGGCTGTACCTACCATGTGCCAGACCTGAGTGAGTGTGAAGGTGTCCTGTCAGGCACACCCTCCTCTGCTTCAGTTTCTCTTCATCCCGTGCCAGAGCCTTTGTAGAAGGACCAAACCACTGCTGATTTCTTGAGTAGAAGTAGCAGCCACGAATAGATTTGGACAAATCTTCCCCCACTGTCTGTCTTGCCTTGTCCTTTATGTTGCTCTAAATCAGACCCAGCTGGTGGATGGGTCAGATCTGGTCCATAATAAAGTTTTACTCTCCTCTCCTCCTGGCACAGCTGGCAGCACAACCTGATTGATGCCACTGCTCTAAGGCTCTGGGAACAGGGATAGAGATAGGGATAAAACAGAGAGTCAAAGTCAAAGTTGTCAGGACAGGCTCAGCAGCAGAGCCAGGTGAGCCAGGCTGTGTTCTCCTAACACATAATGGGAAATGAAAATGGTCTCCAACTTCTGGGCAGCAGTGAAAAATTATCTGGGCTACAGTATATTAAACTGAGGGAATGGCAGAGTCTCAAGGAAAGCACACCTGAATTTGAAGTATTTCATTCTCATTTTGATTTCTTGTCCACCCTTCTGTTGCATTGTGAGGAAAAATAGTTGTTATTCTTTTACAAGAAGCGTGCTGACTATACAGTTTATGTTGACTTCTTGAAATCAATAGTAAAGTCTAACCCAAAATCACAAGCCAGGTCTTAGAACCCTCCAAGACAGCCTTAAAAATCCCAAGCATATTTTGCAAAATAAACCAAACATTTGGATCTCTCTTCCTTGGCTTTTCCGTTTTTAAACTGCCTGATACACATATTCCACCTTTCCTCTCTGTCATATGTGCTAAAAAATAATGTTTAAAAATACTTTTTCCCGTCAACAGCATGTAGAGCTTTAAAGAAAAAAAAAAGCATCAGGTATTATGGAGCTTGCAACAAAACACAGACAGCTGTTTACGCTGTATCAGGTGTTTTTTCTAACAGCTTGAAGATGTCCTAGTTTTATGGCTAAAGACACTCTGAAGTGGTGTTGCTCATCTTTTTTTTGCCATCTTTTACCTCTCCTTTTCTCTGGAATCCTTGCAACCATAGCTCTTGGACATCAGAGTTAGAAAACACGTTTCTGGTCTTTGCAGCTTGTGTATAGCAGCACTTCGGTTTAAGGAGTGTTTTCAGATCTCTACCCATCAATCCTACTAACTTTGTTCTCATCACAAACAGTCTTTACATTTTTTGTGGAAAAGATTGCAATATCAGTAGTTGCTGCAGAGAGAAGCAGATTAACAGCATTATCATCTGGTGCCAACATGTCATGCAACTGACACACATCACTTCAGATGCATTCAAACGTTATATACGGGGCTGTGAAAATACAGCATTTGCTCCTGTCGTGGAGATCTACCCACCCTACTCTCTAATCTTTGTCTCTCGATAGGATTTTCAGGATTCCTGTCTCATTAGGGATATGCATTTGTAAATTATTTAATCCCATGCAGGTACAAGTCCCAAGACCTTTGACAAGAAAATAACCTTCAGCTTCATTAATGTCTCTTCAGAAACATATTCCTCTCTCCACCAGCTGGCGATGCTCACCACTAGTCTCCTCATCCTCAATCCTCAAATTCTTGAGGAGTTCTTCAGCTCAGCTGAGCCTGGGGGAAGCCTCTTTACTCCCTTCTCTCACATCATTTGCTCACAGTTGGAAAGGGGGGACCAGCCAGTGTTGCCAAGGGACTACAAACTGTGAATAAAGATGCTGGCTTTATAGTTTGCCTGTGTTAGATATAAATACCAGAGAGAGATTATTGCCATAATATTTCAGGACAAACTTAAATTACATAATTTTACAAATATTACAGGAAAGCTGGTTGAATAAATTAGCTAAGGGCACACCCCGAACTTAATAGATGTATTTTCTGGAAAAACTGCAAGGCTTTAACCACCCGTCCCAAGTAGAAAAGTTTCTGGCGGTCATGGGGATGGTGCTGCTGGATTGCAGGAATCCTACAGCCCATGCTCCCTTCGGGAAAGGGCTGCTCTCGCATCCTTACTAAAGCAGCCTTTCATTAGTTAGCAATAGATGGCGCTCAGTTTCCACTTGTCCGACGCCGTCAGGCAGAAAATGTATTTGAAGTAATTAGGGCTGCGAGATAACACTTAAAAGGGTTACTGCTGAAGTTGATGAAAGTGTGTGGGCATGGAGAGGCAGGAGCGCCAAGATGCTTCACCAGCTGGAGAAGTCTTAGGTGAGATAGTCTGGCTGCCAGAACAGGCTGCCAAGATAGTCAGAGGGAAGGAGCCAGGAACTGGAGAACGATTTGCAAATTCTTGAGAACAGCTATCGCGATCCCCGAGCTGGCTGGGTCAGGTAATGCCTGTCATTATCAGCGATTGAGGATCCCAGGCCAGACGTGTTAAAATTCCGCTAGAGATTCTCAGTCTAGTTGGTGGTTTGTCACAAACTCCCCTCGTCCTGGGATTAACCCATTCCCCAGTGCAGCGGATATGCTTGAGCTGTGTCATTTGGAGCGAGGATGGTCTGGCAGGACCAGAGCAAAAGGCTTCAACAACTTCCTGACAGTCCTGCTGGCTCATCACCCCGTGGCTCTTGGTGCTTCCAGGTGTGGGGAGCAGACATAGACATTTCTTACATGAAGCAGAAGGGACAGAGAAGAGTCTTCCCTGCTGAATTTTGTGTTTGTTTTTGGTGGCAGCAGGGAGTGCCTTCGCAGCACAGGGCTCAGTGCTTGCAGTTTTCATTGCACTGGCTTTTTCTTTTGTGTGATAGCTCAGCACCCCGGGGGTGATAGGTACATGTGAGGAAAAGGACAGGACAGCTTATTGCAATAGCGAATCACTCTTGTGCATGCTGTGGAAATTATAAGAGGAGAGGCTGTCCTGCTGGGAGTCGGAGCACAGCTGGTGCCATATGGCCTTCTCCACGCTGCTCCCTTATCTATCCTCACCTGGCCATGCCAAGCAGCTGCCTGCAGTCCCCTCATGGATTTCTTAATGCTGTGCAGTCTGTCCTAAAGCAAGACCCTGCCTGAGATCCCTGCTTTTTAAGGTACAGACATGGAGTTCCTTACACAGGTGTGGAGTGTGTTTACCATTACGTGGGGGTGTGTGTATACCATGCTTGGCAGTCGTGGGTACCAGTAGCCCTCAAACGCTTTGCCAAAGTGAGATACGCCATGAAAATCATTGAGAAACTTGTTTTCTTAAAGAGTTTCCCCACACACATACAGATGCACCTAAACGTAACTTACAGGGCCTTTTTATTTCCATCATGGAAAAATATCTCTCTGCATTTCCCAGAAGGCTTCTCCTAAGAGCTGCTTTGCATAATGGAGTGAGCTAAGTTGGAGTGTTTTGTGGATGGTGGCTGCACTGTGCATGCTTTGTAGCACACTGGCTTCTTTATTAGGTGAGCAGGAGCTGGCATTGCTGGAGCCAACACAAGTAAGGATGTGCAGGAAGAAAAGGAGTAGCCCACAAAATGAAATCCTGAGCAAGGATGTGAATCAGGCATGGGAGATACAGAAACACAGTGCCAAAGCAAGGGACATGGGCAAACTTTGCTCAGAGACATACCATGTGAAAATTAAAAGCAAAATGAAAATCTTGTATCAACCTTGCAAAATCCTTGAAATGTGTCAAATCTGACCCTACATCCAGTAGCTCTTCAGGAAGAACCAGATTGTGACTTGTTTTGTGTGAGGAAAGGCATCCAGGTTTGTGAGGCTCATCTCTGGACTCTCAGTCCTGCATCCTCCAAGTCAAGTGAATGTTGCAGGACCTAATAATCCTCCTCCAAAATAATGCCTGTTGTTTTGGAATATGACTGTTCACTAGTTTGGCACCAATAAAGCAAAGTGTAGTGGATTCAGTGCTTGAAATGCAGAGCCTAGAAGTTTAAATGTAGAAGCTCTTCTGCCCCTCTCCCTGCCTCTTATCCCTCAACAGAGCTTTCCACTCAGGACTTCAGTTCTCTCTCCCTGTTCCTCTAGTAGAACTCATCTTACAACAGTTGTGTGAAAAGGATTGGTTCCATCTCTGCTCAAAGATCTAATGGGAGGTGGTATTGATATTATTATTATTACTGCTGTTACTACTACTACTGCTGCTGCAATGGTATCTCTCTGCAGTACTTTGAAAATGAAAATATTACCATAGAATAAAGTTAAAGACAGTTAAAGGAGTCCTCCTGCCACCAACCCCCTGCTTCTTACTTGTGCTTGCAAAGCTGTCTTCTAGCAACACTCGGAAAGGGATGCCTGTCCTTCTTGGCAAAAAACTTAAGAGCCCCAATGCCAAAGGCCCTTAAAGGCTCTCTTCAGTGGCGGAGTTTTGTTTATAAAGACACCAGGAAGGCTGTGGTGCTTATCTAAGATTCTAAGGCTTTCTGATGCTCAGCTGGTGTCAAACATAGGCCATTTCACTTTGGTTCATCAGCCTGTGGCTTCGGGAGCTCTGCTGCAGGGTTTGGAAATGCTCGTCTTCACACTGGCAGCTCGTGCTGTTCTGAGGGGAGAAGAGGTGGCTCGTGTCACCAAGGACAGCAGGACACTCCTCTGCTTTTTTATGTGGCCAGACAAAGGGTGTACGGAGCAGAGCTTGAGACCCGTAAATCCGGCGTAATTAAAACACTGGACGTTAACTGTTAAAAGTACTCTGAACAAAAAGGCTCTGAAAGAGATATCATAAAAAAAACCAAACCCACAGAGTTTTCAGTTGCTGCTAAATGAAGCAATAAATGCACATACAGTCAGTGATGAATCCTAATTATTATTCTGAACTTCTGCCTTATTGGTAACATACACTGGCTGGTGAGTGCAACAAGCTGCAAGAGGCAGAAGGGATTCTCCAGTGTCTCCCTTATTCCAGAAGGTGTTGCTATTATACAGCTCTGTTACAGACTCACAAAGTCATGTAGAAAGTAGGGTGGAATAAAATGTGGTAAGGCTGGATAAAAAAAAATAAAAATGTAAACCATACTAAGTATATAGAATTCAGTCACAAGGATTTCTATTATACAGGGAAAAGAGAGCCTTTAGTGTAGTATGTGTCCACAGTATAAATAGTTCGGCAAAATGTAAACACCAAATATTTCCACCAGAGAACTTTGCAACCTCACATACAGTAGCTCTACTTTTCTTTTTCATTAAGGACTTCTTTTAATAAAGAGGCTTTTGTGGACTGAATTGGGAAAAATAGCAGCCACCTGTAACTTTTTTTTAAAGCCTAACAGTACATACAGTACATCTATCAAAAGCAGAGGAATTTGAAACCTGCAGACTTTTTAAAGAAGCAAGTTCCACACATGATATAAAACAAATGCCATGTGTGCACCAAGCCAAGCAAATTAACAAAAGGGCAGGGGCACTTCCAATATTGCTTAAATAACTCAGGCTTAATAATGGGCTCTTTTCACACAAGCTCACAAAAGCTGAAATGTGTTTAAGAAGAAAAACATGCATTTTTATTGTATTGTGTGGCAAGAACCCTGATTTTTTTCTTTTTTTATTTTTCATTAAAAGCCATTAGCCGAAGCACATGAATTCTCTATGGGGTTTTTGCCAGTGAATGTTGCACCTTGGTGTAGAGCTGTTCTCTGTGGATAAAGGGGAGAGACTGGTTTCCCTGGACTGTTGTGTATTGCTGGCCTGTCAGAAGTACTCTCTTGAGGTCCCTTCCCCCCCGATAGGCATCACAGAAGTCCCCTGAGTGTTGCTTTGTTTTCTATCAGTGTTCAGGGGGAAGCCAAGTGTTGTGTGGGTACAGAGAACAATGCAGTGCAGAGGCTGGTTTGCAGAGAGGCAGAACTTACTTCATTACTGCTACAGCCAGGTTGGTGTCTTTGGACACTCAACAGTTCTGCGTGTAAAACTGTGAAATGTTCCCAAAAGTAGCACCTTTAGGTCAGGGCGAGTGTATTCGTTAAATTCTTCTTCAGAGCTCACAGGTCCCTTATTTTTCACAGCCCTAGATAATTTACAGAACACTTAACATGACCTTTCAGCTCCAGCTCTTGGTGGCTGGTGTGCTCATGGTGAACCATGGTGGTGTTTTACAGAGATTTAGGGTCATTAGAGTTTCCTTGAAAAGGAAAAAAATATTTATAACATGATCATACTTATGTCTTTCAGTTCAGTGAAGAGTGACAAAGAGAGAGGACAAAAAGATACCAAAAAAATGACTCATGCAGGAAATTTAAAATTATGCTTTGGTTGATAAAAACAGTCCTTTGTGTAGAACAGTTAGGCCTCATCTTCATTGGCTTTGAATAAGCAATACAACATGTCACACATTGCTTTTCCTGTTGGCCTCCATTTAAACTTCTCGGTTTCCTGAGGCCACATCAACATTAAAAGATTTTGTGCATAAGACGTTTGCCATCCTTCTATACAAAAAACAAAAGACTTCTACCACGAACCCACTAGAGATGAACTTGAGCTCCTCTGTCCCTGTGATACAGAACCCTCTCTGATTACAGCACTGAAAAATCACTGTCTTCTGACTCCAGCCCTGTCTGAGTGGGTACAGCCTGAGATTGAGGACTGAGATATCGCCGCGCCAATGCTATACTTGCCAGGTATCTGGAGCTGTTGATGGCTTGTTCTGTGTCTCAGGTGTTACAGAGGCTTCTGCACCAACTGCTCGAATGCAATTGGCATTCAAGACATTCCAGAAATTCTCCAGAAATTCTCCAGGTGACATTTTGTCAATGCCAGGGGCCAAAGGTGTGAACAAGAGCCATCTGCACCCACTAGAGACTGTATCATGGTAGGGGAACCTTGAGAATCAGACAGGTTTTATTGTAGTCCCTTCGTGCTTCCACAATATCAGCCAAGATTTTCCCTCTAGTTAAAAGTTCTTTTAATAAACAAATTAACAAATTACAAATAACTTTATGATTTAAGATTTTGTTTCCCTTTGGAAAACACAGAAATATGTCAGAGAAGCTGAGATGACCAAGAATCAGAAAGTCACACCAAGGGTGTGAATAGAAATGATTAGTTCTCAGTTCCTCTTTTTCCAACCATGGTTTTTTGTTGTAATTTATTCTTAGTAGTCTCCTATTGTCTTGCCATGAAATTAGATACAGCTTTTTGAGACAGAGGCATCACCTTTCTTTTTGCCTGTTACAGGCCTCACTAATTGTTACCTCTAGGGACATAATGAGGACTTTCAGCTGCTCATCTATGTGATTTTAGTCAGCTTGAATTAGAGCCTGAACCTCAATTCAGCTTTAAATGCAGTGGTTCAGATGTACAACCATGTCACCCTGGTTCCACAAGCTGCTGTGCATTAGCTGAGTGATGGCAGGTTGGATGCTGAGGCCTGATGCTGTACCAGTTCCTCAGTTTTGCTGGTCACTTCTGAAAGATCTGTCTCCATGTACAGGCTACAATGGCATTTCCAGCTTGCCTGAAGTGCAGCTGTTACTGGTATTCTCTGCTATCATACTAAAAAGTGACTTATTTTTGTTAAGTATTTTTGATGTACAAATATTTGTCAAACTAAACAGCTTAGTGAAATATATGTGTTTGCACATCAGCCAATATAACTAAGGGAACAAGTCATCTTTTTTCTTTCTTCACCTTTTCCACTTTGAATAGTATTAGGTTTTTGAATCCAGCTGTGGGTAGATTGTCATTATACAATTCAAAAAACAAGATACCAGACTTTGGAATAAAGTGCTTCAGCTCTGAAACAGCTTATGCTGTTTCAACCAGTGGCTCTGAAGTAGGGCTGGTTGAAATTTGGTTGATTTTCCACATTTATTTATTTGTAATTTTTTAATCACTTTTTACAACAAACAACAAAGAAAAAAAGACGTATTTTTTGATTTACTCAGAAATAAGTGTTCCCCAGCCTCTCCCCATGTTCTCATTTTTTAGTACAATAAGGAAAAAAAAAAGAAAGAAAAGAAAGGAAAAGGAAGAAATCAAACAGTTAACAAAACTGCTTTAAACTGAAAACTCTTTAAAGAGCAGAAGAGTTATTTGCAAAATACTCCAATTTTTTAAAAAAAAGATGATGGGATTTTTTTTAAATACCAAAACAGACTTCAGGACAAAATGTTGTAACCACCTTTACTCGACTGCTATCTACATTGGTGCTCTTTTCCCTGACCTGACTCTGCCATAATAAAGTATAAAACCATCTTTAGTGAACGCAGAGTCCCCTCTCGTGGCTGGCTGCTTTTTTGATCTGGTGTGGGGTCTGATTAAAGATGAGACAGCTGAAAATAATGACTGCCACAAAGTGACAGTAACCCCTTTCTGATCTCGGGCGGCCCCTCAGCTCTCCTGGGCAGGCAAGTCCATCCTCAAAAACAAATGGACTGTGTATTTCAAAGGCCTCTTCTGGGCAACTGTCAATACATCAGTTGGATTTCAAAACAACCCTTGATCTACCTTTAGCAATAAAAATGGGCCCTCTTGAATATCCCAGGAACAGAACAATCCCTGATCTCTGGTTTGACCAGCACAGGTCAAACCTATGTCTATGTGCAGCCTGTGTCTGGTGAGGAAGCTTGTTATGCCACCGGCTGTAGAAGCCAAAGGAAAACAATTGCATCACACAGGGATTCTTTTTTTTTTTTTTTCCTGCCATGCAGGAAAGGGCAGGCTATGCAGCAGTCATCAAGCTGCAATCTGTAAGGTTTTGTTTTGTTGTTCAGTGCTGAGCAATGTGGTCAGACACCAGCACTCAGCCACTGAACTCCGTGTGTCCCAGTGCCGGCTGTTTGTGGCCTCTGTGTCTGTCTGCTGATCAGTGATTTGAGACTCTGTGCTTTATTGCTCTCCAGGCAATCTAGATTTTAACAGGGCTCCTCTAGGGCTCTTCCCTTGACTGTTTCAAACGTAACCCTCACACACAGAGGGGAGAGTCATATCACCCTTCCTCCTTTACCCCACACCCTTGTGGCACCCGTAGCAGGGCCAGCTTGTTGTTGCTCTCCCTAGTACCGAGGAGCATCCTGGCTGTGTGAGCTTTTCTTGTGGCAAGGAGGGAGGAAGGGAAACCAGAGGGAAATTCATCTATGATTTTCAATAAACAGACAAATTTTGCTGGGAAAATGGCCCTTACATGGTTTGCTGGCTGGATTCAGCAGCAGGGGGGCCCACAGTTAATGAGCTCTGCCTTTGCCACTGGGTTTTACAGCAGCTGGAGCCACGTCCCAGGGGAGGCACAGATGATTCAGCTGCTGGACAAACAAGGAATTAACACAATAATATTAAGCAAGAAATATCACCATGAGCTCCTACTTCTTTGCCCTCTCCCCTTCCTCCCCTTATGTAAGACTGTATTAAAAAACAGATCTTGGCTGATGGTTTAGAGAGAAATGTTCGACATATTGAGATGGATAATTTGGGCTAGTGTTAGGGCTGCCTTTGGCCAGGGAACAGTTGGGAAGGAGACAGTGGAGCCCCCTCAGCTGTGCTGGGTGCTCGTGCATGGCCAGAAGTCCTGCCCACCTCCAGCTTTTTTGGCATGCCAGGCCAGAGAGAGCTTACTGTGTGTAACCATAGCAGCATTCTGGGGGCAGCCCAAGGAGAACTGTACATTTGTTCCTTGTGTGCTCTGAGACCTGAAGAGAACAGGTGGGGGGGATGGTCAGGTGTGCCACAGCATCACCTCATCCCAATGGGGAGAAATCCTTCCTGAGCCTGAGGGAGAGCCCCGTGGGAAGTGGCTCCTTCTCCCTGCTGTTCCAACCCTCACCCCTTCACAAGCAGTGGCTGAAAATCTGCTCAAGGCCAAAACAGTGTTAGTGGGAGGCTGAAAAATGTGCCAATGCACGATCCCTCTGCTGGCTTTCAGGTTCTCAGTGCACAAGGGATACATACTGCTCTTTCAATTGAGCTGACCCTGAAAAACTTCTTTGGCTGGTAAATGAAGTGAAGAATATCTCAACCTGCCTACTTAGGAAAAAGGCACAAGAGGGACACCTGGCATTCCTGCACTTTCCTTCTCAGTCCTGGCAAGTAAACGACTGATGAAATACCTACATATTGTCTCTCCTTATGTGATCCAACATGCCACAGGATCTGCTTTTTACCTGAATTATGACATGGCCACCCCAGGGAGAGAGATTTTACTGAGGAAGTAATCTAAGATGGGGATCCCACTGACACAGATTAGGGAGCACCTCCCTTTACATTCAGGTCCAATGTGAAGCACCTGCACTGGACCAAAGCCCTCCCTTATTCAGTTGCTACTGGCATGCTAAAAAATACTTATATACCACCATAGATAAGTGAAATGTGCAGGCTATTCATACAGACAAACATAAGCCATAGCACAGTCGTCTTCAAAACAATCAAGTTATTCTTCCTACCGACCAAGGTGGTACAAAGAGAAGTGGACTGCTGTTGTTATCCCATTAAAAATGCCCAGGCAGCACTCAGACAAAATTCTATGCTGGATATGGTCTGTATTTTCATAGATCAGCCCACCATATCAGCCAAGAATGGGATGCTGGGCATTTGAACGACAAGCATTGCCCTCACAATTGGAAGGAAATTATTTGTGATCGTAGTTGTCCTTCACTATTCCTTAGTGTTATTTAATGCTCCCATTTCAATAATGCCCTGAGGCTTTGATTAAAAACTGGCAATGAATAGAGTGCAGTCAAACTGCTCTTGCTCTTACTGCAGTTGTACCCTGTCACTGGAGAAAATACCTTTCCCTCAGATACTCTCTTTCTGCAGGTCTTCCTCTCCTTTTCCTAGTCAGCAGGCGTATTGGCAGCTTTCCCTCTGAGGAGTGGGATGTGCTTCCTGGACACTTATCCATCACCTCTTACATATCAGTCACAGTATTTATTTTTGATTTGCATGTGCTTTTGGAGATGCAAAATGCTGAGCATATGCTGACTGCTAGGGGTGGCATAAAGTAGATGGGGAAAATGATGTTGTTCTTTGCCTAGAATTTCACAAATATTAAAACCTGCAACATATTATTTACATTTTATTCTTATTCTGTAATACCATTAAGAGTATATATCTATCTTGGGACTTACTACATCGCTTTGGTTAACTGTCCTTGTCACATCCACTATGTTTTGTATGTTTTATAGTTGCCATGCCCATTTATTCTATCCAGCCACTGATCTTGAAATTAAATGTCCCAAACCTTGATGCTTACTCTTTACCCAGTAGATGCCCTGGTAGAATGTGGATAGCAATAATCCTAGTGACCTCCTGCAACTTCTGTACAAAAAAACTTTGCTTAATGCAGTCAGTAAAAAACCCTAACAAACACAGTACAAGTAATCAGAAGGTATTTTAAAAGTAGTAAAGCTTGACACAACCTAGCTTGACACAACCTACCTGAACTTGACCACTTGAATGAGAGAGTGGATCTCTGAGTATCAGTCTTTTCCTCATGAAAATTGTCAGGCAATTGCTCTACTTCAGATGGAAAGAAATCGAAAAACTAGTCTTGTTCAGTTGTTCCTCTGGGCTTCAGGACTGGCAAAATTGGAGGTATAACTTGTCTGAGCCAAGAAATTAGGACAGATTCAGTTCCTTCCCCAGAACTCACTGGTTCTCTTAACTGAGGATGTCAACCTGTCCTTTGTCCTCCATGGCCTACTGTTAAATTAAAGCAGGATGCAAGAAATACACCAATACCGGTGTCATATCGACTAGTGAATGTTATTCTAGTGCAGCCCACTAGTCTTCACACTTAAATAGTCAAAGGAATTCATCTTTCTACCACTACAGATAAACATATGATATTCAGTGTCCTTAGGGAGATATAGGTCATCTGTTACAAAAACACCTGGTATTAAAAATCTGAAGAAAAGAAAAATGTTATAAAAGTATCCAGATTAAGGAAAGTGGAAAATTTGATGGAACATGCAGGACAAAGTGTTTGAAATAGAAAATGAATAAGGAGATTGGGAATGTCAATTGTAATTCTAAGAGCGAAATAACTGGGGTGTTTGTTATTGTTCACTCACTCCTAACAAAAATAACTATTTCTCAGTCAGTTAGAGCATGATGTTAACAACACCAAAGTTGTGGGTTCCATCCTCATATGGGCCATTCACTTAAGAGTTGGACTCAATGATCCTTGTGGGTCCCTTCAACTCAGAATAATCTGTGAAAATCTGTGAAATTGCACAGAAGCCCTCTTGATTTGTAAAAATGGTTTGTTTAATTTACAAGGCATTTGTGAAGCACATGGTCACTATGGAGTTATAATGCTCACAAACACCACCTGTTGAAGAAACTAAGTGTTAATATTTCCTAATTTCACAGGGAGAAATAGATAATGAGGAGATTAGGCTCAGACTAGAGATTGAAGCATTTCTGCTTCCTGTGCCTTTGTCTGCAGGTGTTAATCCATGACACGAAGATGTCCGTTCCTCTACAGAAAATATAGGATGCAAAAAAATTCCAGGAAAGTAACTGATGACAGCTCAAAGAAAAAATATACAGATGCTGCAAGAAGTAAGTAGTTACACTCCAGTATTTTCCATATTTTGCTTTCCTCATCAACATTGATCCAATCTCACGAATGTATGCAATGTTTCAATACAGTATGATGTCTTTTTTTAGTTTCTTGACTTCTGAGAAAAGTCTGGGATCTTAGCAGGAACTAATTTTTCTTTGGTTTTGTGGGGGTTTTATTTGTTTGTTTTCTCTCATATAATACATTAAAGCTGTTGAAAACTTTTTTGAAACTCAAGAAGTCAAATGGTTAATTGAATTATGCATGTCAAGGGGCTTCTCCCTTCCCTCACATATTAGTTAGCAACTTACAGCTGCTGTGAATACATGAACAGCTCTGATCCTGTAATATTTAGTTGCTTACTTTGTTGTAAGTGATTGTTCAGTGTGAAGTGTCGTGAAAACTCAGGTCTTCTGTCTTCTCTGAGCTTTGCTAGGATGGGTGTTGGATGGTCCTCCTCTCCCCTGGTAATTATTCAGTGTCATATTTCGAGTGATCGGTTCAGCTGAGTGCATTCTAATCAAAGTTAGCAGGAAAATAACTATCTGTTAAGTTAGATGTCCATGAATTTTTTTTTTAATGGTAAACGTTGGAACAAATAGTATCCCATATTGGTTCTGTAATTAAGATATGCATATGTTGGCTCCAAAGATCCCTAATTACATCTGCTTTGGGGATGCTGTTAGAGAGAAGATAATTGTATACAGTTGCTGCAGAGACAGTACAGGAGCTTTATCTGAAGTACAGGGAAAGCTTAGAATAGTAGCTTTGGACAACCATTTTTCTTGTGAGTTCCTATCCACAGAAATTACTGCAAGCACGCATTATCCTACACATTTTATTTTAAAAGAGGATAGATATTTATATCTTGGATGTAGCTTTTCAGCTATGGATTTCCTCTTCTCGATTAAACCAATGACAAGACTCTCATGGATTTTAATTGATACTGCTCCTGCTGAAAATGCCTTTCATTACGTGGTTTCAGACTCCTGAAGCATCCCAGACTCCATGAGCCAAGTTCAGCACCATAAGGGATTCTTAAGGCCAAGTCAAAGAGGATGGGTGGGTGTGTCAGATGCACAGTAAAAATCTCCCATAGGAACTCTTCCTTTGTGCTGATGAGATGTCAGAACACAAGGCCCAAGAAGCACATGGCACAGGGATAAAAAGGCAGGGTGCCACGGAGCTTCAAGCCACAGTGTACAAGAGGCTTATGGCAGACTGCAGAAAAAGAGCAGTGCTGAACTGGGTTAGACATACCAAGACAAAATGGCTACAGCCTGCCAGTGACTAAAAGAGTAACTTTAAAATTATCCGTGGATGGATGCTGCCTGATGATGATGTAGGCAGAATTTTGAAGCGATGCTTCCCGTCTGGGCACTGGCAACCTTGCAAACGGCAAGAGTTAAAGATTAAAAACCTGAGGACAAGTCAAAATACACTCCCTGTCTGTAAATCAAAAAAGTACTGCTTCAAACTCAGCCAAATCTGGCTGCTCCCTTATCCCCCACAACCACCATCACAATAACAGCAGCTGATTTTCCTCACACCCACCTCGGAGATTTCTGGGGGTTTTGGCCAGGTTTGCATCCCCATATGATTCAGCCTACTTTTACTTATGTTTAGCTCATTGTGTAATAAGTAAAGCTTACATAAGCTGGGGACTGTGGCTCCAGCTTCACAAACCTTCATCAAAAATAGGAGATCAGAAGCAGGATAGCACCTCATGTAGGTTTTTTTTTTCTTTAGCACAGATACAAAATTAACTGTCTTTGGACTAAATGCTCAGCTCTTTCAAATCTGTGTAGAACCATTAATTCCTACTTAATTAAGCTAATTTATACCTTGCTGAAGGTCTGGTTCTCATCAATAGATGTCCCAGTGTTGAGATCTTGACAGTAACTAGTCAAAAAGAAGAGGGATGAAATTTTGACACATTAAACTCAGGGGGAATTTTCTCATTACCATCAGATAAGCCCTCACCTTACCCCAGAACAACCAGCTATTCAAAGTAAAAAACAGACCCTGCTGTGTATCTCTGTTCCTGTCCTGAAACTGTTCCCACTAGAACAGCCAGCAGTTCCTGCTCCAATTCGTTTTATCTGGAAAAGGTAAATGCAAACTGCCAGTTCCTTACAAGAAGATGTTTGAGTGTCTTACTGAGCTGATACAAAATGCAATTAGTGAGCTACAGATGCATGGAACATTTTCACAAGGTCCAGACTATAATATGATTAATTGGGTTACTCTAGCACCTTAACAGGCAAGGATGTGTTTCCCTTGCAATAGAGTAGGAAAACTTATGAAGAAGTGAATATTATCTACATGATATCTACTAGCCTGAGTGATGTATTCTAAAGGTTAAGTTAATTCCACATAACTTTTAGGGTGAAATTGCTTCTAAAAATAGACATACTTTCAGTTGTTGGGTGAGTCTGTGGTCCCTGTTAGATTGACGTAGACCCAGAACTGTGTTGCTGAACTTAATAGTTATTGCAAAGTTATACTGTAATGGAGATCAATCTGGTCTTGTGTTTAAAAATATCTGAATTCTTGTAAGTCTAGTGTTTTTTACTTCATGCAATTGATAAAAGTATTTCTGGTAATGAAATAGTTAAAAAATACAGCACCAAAAGGGCTGAGCTACAACCCAGGAAGCTTCTGTATTTAAGGATTTATTTTTTTCTGCATCTTCAAGTTTTTTGTTGTTGGGTTTTTTTCTTTTTTTTTTTTTTTTGGTTTTACAATTTAATCTTTCACATAATGGGACAGACACAAAGCCTTGGTTGGAAATCTCCTCCTAGCCTGTTGCAATATTTATAAAGCTGTGCTTTTTAAACACGCTGCAAGATGGGTTTAGTAAAACAAAAGGCATTATAATTTATTGTCCCGAGATTATTGATTCAATAAATTCACAATAATTTCCATGGAGGGCAGGAGCCCTGGCACTATAAACGTTTATTTATCTGCACTTTAACTAGCATTGATTAGAGTATTCAAATTGTCCCAGTGCTGTATAATTGCTCTTTATAGGTGGAATGTCCTCTGCTGTGCAGGAGACGGTAAAATAAACATTCAGCCAGAAGTGACAATGGCTCTTTTAAAAGCCAGGTTTTTTTTTTTTTTTTTTTTTTTTTTTTTTTTTTAAGAGGGAAAAAAGAGTTTGTGTAATGCTTTAAAAACACAGCCAGCTTTGGCCAAACTACCTCACAAGGACAGGCAAGCAAAGGGTTGCGAAAGGTTGCTATTGTTCTGAGAGGCAAAGGACGTAAATATAGTAGTTATATCTTTATATTTGACTACCTGCAAATGAGAAAGCCTTTTCCTGCTGCTACTTTAAAGAGCCATTCCTTTTGCATCGAAGTGCCAGGTGGAATGTTTTGTTGCACATGCTTTTCCCTCTCTCCTTTTTGTTTCTAAAGTGCCCACTGAACCTGTTCAAGGTAACTGTGAAGCTATTGTTGATATGTTAATAATTCAAGCAAAACAAGCCATACTTCCTGATTCACATTCACCGCGCAGGGCTGCTCAGAAAGGAACATTTTGCCACCGTGGAGAACAATAGTTGATTTAGTTCACAAGCCATTGTGTTCTCCTCATGTAAAATGCTTAAGACAGTCACATTTTTTAGACATGGAGTTATGACAGGTCTATCTTCTGATATGTATGATAACACTGCTTTTATTTTACAACTCTGTTGATGGAAAAGATTAACAGCACCTTTTCCCTCTTTTGGTTTTAATAAAACATCCAACTGCTAGAAATGTCACTTAAACCACGAGCTTGCAATAATGAAAACAAATTATGCATCTTAGTAACCCAAGGTGGATGATTAATGCAGGCTTTAAATGATTGTTTGTGTTAAATTGTTTCTCCAAATGCAATTCAGGAATTTGAAGTTGTCAGATTAACTGCTGTATTTACTGGTCTGTTTGATTAGGTGAGCATAGTTTTATATTCCCTCTTGGAGACCTAAATAGCAACCATTTCCTACCAAAACAGCACACAAAACAAAGGCCCCATTCAGAGGACTATTCAGAGTGGGCAATGCTCTATAGCCCTTTGTATCCTGAAACAACGTGGTTACTGAAGTGCCTCTAAAAGGTACAACAAATTTTTAAAAGAAAATAATAATGGTCATTATAATAACAGTTGGAATATTATATTCTTGTCTAAAGGTGAATATAGCCCATCATCAATTAATGGATTAATTTAATTATTGACCTTAAAGACATCTCTCAGAGGCCTTTATGATTAATACTGTAAAACAGGGTTTAATGAATGCATTTAAAAGGATGGCTAATATTCATTTGAAACTGTAATCCACAGTGTCAGAGTTTGTCCACTCTGTACTCTTTTCATGAACATCCACGGAGTTGAATTTTAATAGGCATTCATAGGAAATGAATTCTAGGCTTGAGTGTGCAAATTTTTAACTAAAGTGAATTTTAATTTCTTTTTCTTTGGGACTTTTGCACCAGAAACTTGGCCATCAGAACCAGTCAGGGAACAGAAAAAATGTGTCATGTGTCTTCTTTCTCTTTTTCCAGTCAACAAGTGCATAATAAGCACAGCTTGAACTTCGATCATTACAACTCAATTATCAAAACAAATGAAGTGTTTACAGTAGATTTTGGTTAAAATTGTATAGTGCCTTTCTATGTCCAGATTAGATACTAAGCATTTTTCTCTGAGTTTGATGATAGGTGTTTTATACATGCACTTTTCAAGAGCAGCTGGGTACCAGCTTTGCTGGGACAGTGGAAAAACACTGAGGAATAACAAGTATTAATAACTTGTTGGTATTTCTGGGCAAAGCCAACATGATTGCCACATCATTCCTGAGAAGGGAGGGAAATCAGAGGCCGCAACATCCTTCACCTTCTCTCGATGCAATTTCTTTTATTCCTTTTGAAGGATGACTTATGGTAGGAACAACTACCAATACCAGTGGAGGTGGGAGCACTCTGCCTTCAGCATCTCATGCTGATGGTCAGCAGTGCAGCTGGAGGAAAGGCAGAATTGTATGGAAAGGCTTTGGTATGGGCACACTTGCATGCTATCCCACTTGATTGCTTTGAGAACTGGAAAAACGAAACTGTTAGGCTCAGTGCTGGTTTTACATTGTGCAGAGAGGACAGACAGACTGGAGCTGTTGCAGGAGGGAACATGGTTTCACCAGAGCAGGAAGTTTCTGAGTAAGAAATTTTTGGGAGAGAGTATTTTTTGAGAAATACCCTTTTCTTGCTCCCTTTCTACACTATTTCCCAGGTATCCACTTATGACCACAGCAGGGGACAGGGTAGTGAGCCAGGTGATCTGACCCACTGCAGGTGTTTTGCTTGTATTTTCTTGGGATAATCCTTTCTAGGAAATGTGGTCTCTTTGTCACTCATGTGGACATAGGTGGAATAATGCAATATGCACAACATTGGATTTAGGGAGATCAGAAAACATCTACCTTCACAATTACTTCTTTTGCTGTTTTGAGGGAGTCAAACATTGTATGGGATGAATACCAGTGAAATTCAGAGAGGTTATTATAGTTTCCCAGCTCAGGAAGCTATAAAGCCTTCAGCAGTACTGAATCCAAAGCATCCTTGATTGCATCAAGCAGCTTTTCAGACTTGGCTGTTGTGCTTTCCTCATCCTCATCGAGAAGTACATGATGCTCTGCCTGGTTGGCAAAAAAATATACCTCTAGGAAGTTTCTATGGCTCTGTGCTCTGGATTGCTAAAACCATACTAAAGCAGCAGACTACTGGAAAAATCTAATGAATGTGTTCCTGGCTAGGAGGTCACATGCTCCTTCTCCATAGAGAGAGTTAGAAATCTTCAGGCAATGCCTCTGCAGTCTACTTTCTAGGACCTCAAGTGAATGATGTTGAATGGCTGTCAAAAGTGGCCATACTACTTCCCAGCCTGCCTCCCAGCCATTGGCAGTAAAGGGGACAGCTGGGATGGTGGCTGCATCATTATATCAGGGGTGAGACAAGGATGGCATAACCGGGGTAGCTCAAGAGCTGGGAAACTGCTAGTTGGAGAACGTCCACAGGGTTCTCAAAAATATCCTGAGCACTGTAGGAAATTGGACACTCGAAGAAAAACTCTAACACTGAAATCAGTTATGTGATTTGGCGCTGCAACAGTCTCAGGGACTAGATGGCTAATTGCAAAGGTATAAGCAAAGGGACGAGCCTTCTGCATCATGTAGGAATGCTAGACTCCTGGGAAAAAACAGGAAATCTATTCATTACATTTCTTATGTTTCAGTTAGGAATTTACAGCTCATAAGGGTTCATATCCCTAAAGAAGAGATGAGTATATTTCAGCTAGTAGTGAACTATTTTTTCTTTTCTGCAGTGCTCAGGGGGAAATACTTGCACCAGCCACATACAGAAAAGCAGCCTGGGAAGCCGGTCTGTGATTTTAGTTTGAAGGAAATATGGATCACAGGAAACTGTCCTGCTATTTATATTTACATTTCAAGTAAATTAGTTCAGCTCAGGTGTGTTGCTAGAAGTGCTTCAAGCTGAGCAGCTGGACATCAGCTTCCAGGAAAACCTGGTTTGGTGCCTGGAGTTGGCCTGTTGGCTGGTCTAGGGGTCAGATTCTTGCCCATACACCCTTTCACTCTCTGGTTGGTCTTGCCTTTAAAGACGACCCTCAGCCACTTTCTTTTAATTAGCAGTTTACTGATTAGTACATTTGTTTCCCCTTCCTTCTGACTGCCAGTGAAAATGTCCTTTTCCTTGACTGATTATTACATGACAAACATGATCCCTAGAGAATCCAAACTCTCTTCTTTTGCTAAGGAACTGCCTGGTCAAAAAATTTCAACTTACTGAAAATGCTTTTCTCTAGCAAAGCAAAACAAATCCAGTCATCACACTGAAGGCTCTCAATTCCTGAAGGCTGTTCCACAAGAGCAGCCACCTCTGAACAGAGCACTCAAAGACCAGAGTGTTCAAAGACCAATGAAACGACTCTGCAAACATGAAGCAGAATTTGCACAGCCAACATGAATTACACTCTTCTGAATGCACTAGCTGATTTTTATTTTACATTGTATTGGATTTGCCTGGTAAGGTTTAGGTAGTGAGGGGGTTACAGAGGTGGCTTCTCTGAGAAGCTGCCAGAAGCTTCCCCTGTGTCCAACAGAGCCAGTGCCAGGTGACCCAGCTGCTGGGCAAGGCCAGGCTTGTCGGGGAAGGTGATAGCATCTGTGGGATAACGTGTTTAAGAAGGGGGAAAAAAGCTGCACAACAGCAGTCAGAGAGAGGAGTGAGAATATGTGAGAGCAACAGCTCTGCACTGAGGTTAGTGAGCAAGGAGAGGGAGGAGGTGCTCCAGATGCTGGAGCAGAGATCCCCCTGCAGCCCGTAGTGAGGACTAGGGTGAAGCAGGCTGTGCCCTTGCAGCCCATGGAGGTCCATGGTGAAGCAGAGAATCACCTGCAGCCCCTGGAGGACCCCACTCTGGAGCAGATGGATTCCCTGTGGGAATGCTGCACTGGAACAGCTCCCGGTAGGACCTGTGGGGAGAGGAGCCCACACTGGAGCAGGCTGTTTCTGAAGGACTGTGACCTGTGGAAGGGAGCAACCCTGCAATAGTTCCTGAAGAAGTGCAGCCTGTGGGAAGGAGTCACATTGGAGAAATTCTTGGAGGACTGTCTCCTGTGAGAGGGACCCCTTGCTGGAGCAGGGGAAGGGTGTGAGGAGTCCTCCCCCTGAGGAGGAAGAAGTGGCAGAAACAATGTGTTTGAAAACAACATCAGAAACAACTGAAGACCCCATTCTCAGTACTCCTGTGCTGCTGTCAGGGAGGAGATGGAGAAATAGGGAGTTGAAGTTAAGCCCTAGAGGAAGGGAAGGGTGGGGAGATGTTTTTAAGATTTGTTTTTATTTCTCATTACCCTACTCTTATTTGATTGACAATAAATTAAGCTAATTTCCCTAAGTTGAGTTTGTTTTGCCCTTGATGATAATTGATGACTGATCTCTCCCTGTCCTTATCTTGACCCATGAAGCTTTTGCAGCATTTTCTCTCCCCTGCTCAGCTGAGGAGTGGCTTTGGTGGACACCTGACATCCAGCCAGGGTCAACCCACAACATATATTGAAGCGTTCAAAGATGACATAAGGACTTAAAATTTAAAAAAAACCTAAAGAGATATGTTATCTATTGCAGATTTCCAGTTTTTCAGTGGGTGTTCATTTCTTTCTCCCTATCAGATATCTCTGACAGGACTAAGTGCTGCAAAAAGGCGTCAGTCTCCAGGTCACAGGTGACATGTATCTTTTCAGTATTAGAACTCGAGCCTGAATGCTCAGTGAGACCCACTGAAGTTCAGCATTCAGCTTCTGCTTCTGTGTCATCATAGTTTGGAAGCTAATTTCCTTTGAAAATCCCAGCACAAAGGAACATCAAAGAGCGATGACTGAACATCATGTTATTGTGAAATGAAAGAAGTAGGAATATATAGTGAAGGGTTTTTTTTTTTTCTTTTTTTGCTGCAAGACTCCATTACCAGTAGAAAACATAGGGAAAAGCGGAGACTAGTAGAGGTAACCTCAAAATATTCGTGGCTAAAATACTCAAAGTCTTTTTGTTTCAACAAAGTTCAGATTCTTTTTAAGGAAATAGCATGCTAATAAAATGATGGCTTGCAAAAAGTCAGTCTTCATAGAAGTAGCAACAGAAGACTTTTGGCTAGCTAAAGATTTACAATTGTATGGAGGAACAGGGTTGTTCCTGGCAATAAAATGTAAGAGGTGGTATCTTTCTCTACAGATGTTATTTGTGCTGTCAGCTAGAAGAGAAGATCTTACAACTGGATATTGTGCCTCTTGCAGAAGATCATAAGCTAAGGCAGCTTATTTGTCCCTATCTCTGTGTTGGTGACAGAGCCTTGAGGGTCCCTGTCCAGACTCCCTCTGCCCATGGCTTTAGGACCATCAGCTGCTGCCACAGCTGATCTCTGGCCCCCCACAGCCCTGCCCTGCCTGGCTCTGGGTCCACCCCACACTAAAAATGCTATTAGCAGCAGCCACATACAGCACAGAAATAACTCAGCTACCAGTATACAGGCAGGGAATCTATTATGGAGAAATATTTCCACAGTCTTTAGTCTGCTTCCAGTGCTTGCAGTTAAGAGAGTTTTTCTCCCTTCGGTTTTCATGGGATCAAAGGCAGGTCAGTATTGAGCATTTTGAGAGCTTGTCCAGTATTGTTGTAAATTGAAAGCACTTGATACAGAAGTCACTAAGGGTCTGTTTTCACTGAAGTATGAACAAGAGTATTGCCCCTAACGTGAATCTTACTGACACAAAAATCTCCTTAACTATTAATATGAGTTGTCTGGCTTGTTGTGGAAAAGAGGGGGAATTTGCTGTGGTTCACACACCTCAACAGTTGCTAACCCTGCAGCAACTCAAGTACTATTTTTCAGCATGGCTCTTCTCACTCAAACCTCCCTAACTGTAGAAGTGGGTAGGCAAGTTGAGCTAATTCTGTAGCAAATGTATAGCAAGAGATGGTTAATTTTACTGAATTATTTTACAGCACAACATGCTGAATTGTAGCTCATGTGGCATGAAACCATGTTTATACATATTTTCTCAAAATCCTAGAGTGAAAAAAAACCGCTCTGTGCAGAACAATATTAGAGTTTGCGAGGAGAATTACCCTGAGTAAAGAAATGATGTTCTGTGATTGGTGACCTTATGCTACAAGGAGCAGAGTTTGCAAGGCTACTGGAATTTTTGTAGATAACTTTAAGCAATGGCTGTTGACTGGATTAACATGCTGCCTTGCCTTCTGCTGATCTGTTACTCATGACCAAAAATGGTTTACAATTGTGGAGCACTTGCACTATATACAGTCCTGGAGCTCAGAAGCATTAGATTCACTGGTAACAATCAAATCAGTTAGTTAATGAGTCTGTGAGATCTGGCATTGGCATCCCTTAGCTCACAGCAGTCAGTAATATATAGACTCAGTGTGTATACGTGCCGAAGCTTAATTTGCAATCCTATTTAGAGTGGAAAAAAATGCCACACTTAAAAAAAAAAAAAAAAAAAAAGAAGTGCAAACAGGGTTCTTTTCACAGTGGACAGAGAATACTGTTAAACAGAGGAAGCACAATATCCCTTTTCATAGCAAGAGATCAAATGTCTGCAGAAGAGTTTAATTTATACTTCTTCATGTGCCAGAGCTGTGTCTGAGACATTGCAGCATTTCAGTACTTTCAATCAGGTCATAGTTTCCAGCACAGATGACTTCATCCCTCTTAAAATAGAACAAATAGAATAAATGGAATTCCACATAATCATGGTAGGAGCTGGGATTATAGGAAATTAAAACACATATTTAAAAGCAGAGTTCTGTGCGGTAAATAATTGTGACATGGAGCTTGGAAAGTAGTGCTTGGTCCCTCCTCGGTAGTTAATGGGCAGTGAAGGTCTTTGGCTCTGCAGCTTTCTGTAGCATGAGGGTGTGGGTGTATCCTAGAGGAGGATGATGAGAGTGATGGTGGATAATGTGCAGCATCACATGTAATGCAGTTGCTGCCTTTCCAGAAGAAATATTAAAATTACACCATTTGACTCAATTGCAACCCAGATTGCTGATGGGAATCAGGCATGGGCTTTACACTCCATGCACCACCATGTAGCTTTGATTGCTTTCCCCAGTTAGGTCCTCTCATCCCTAGCTGTTACAGAATATTTCACATCTCCCAGCCACAGCTCTGCGTTGGCAGTCGGAGAAAAGGTGTTGATGAATTCTGTCTCAAATTTCTGCGTGTCTGAAGAAAACCCTTATAAAATAGCAGCATATATTAAACTGATAACCCCCAAACAGAGAAGTAGCTCACTGCAACCTGGAATGCTTTGAACTAGCACTGTAAGACAAGTGTTTGCAGTAGTTATTACAACAGGAGAAAATGAAACTAGAAACACGTTGTTCCTTAATTATAGTATTTGCCCAACAGTGCCCTCATTGTAATCCATTTTTGGCATTACAAGAAAAAAGAACTTTCAGTAACTTATTTGTGACATGACTAAATTCCAGCTCACATCAGAACTATTTCATTAGGCAATAGACAAGCATGCAGTGAAGAACAGCCCTTGCCCCCAAAGGACTGTTTTGTCTACACAAGTGAATGAGAGTCTAAGATATTACATGTGTTACTTCAAGTCACAGAAGAATTCAGAAACAAGGCTGGGAACTGAATTTTTCCCAAGTCACAATCCTTTGTCATCAAAGATAAACTCCCTCTGGTCGTGTGTGTTTTATGTGTGTGTATGTATGCATGAACACAATCACATTTGTCTAGTTTGACATGCAGGCTGGACTGTGGGTCTGTAACTTGCATATTTGTATCCTTTTTTACATCATGTCTAACTATGGTAAAGATTACACTGACAGACTAATTCCATTTGCGAAGGTTTCTGTTTAAAAGCGAGTGAAACTCTGGGGGAGAAGGAAAATTCATCACTGGTGAGTTGGCTGAATCCAGTCACATGCTGTATAATATAACTTATCCTTAGGAATTCATGCCTCCATTGGGTCTGCCTACCAGATAAGCTACACTGAGATGAAAGTGAGTTGCATCAGATCCTGGTGCCCAGAGCACACAGTTCAGGCTCTGTTTCTCCTTTGTTCAGCTGGATGTTATTTAACAAACAGCATTCCCTCTCTCAGAAAAAGAAGTTAATCAAGGGGGAGATATACAGGTAAAAGTTTTATGCGTGGCACTCTGTTAATATCTCTGAACATTTCAAAAGTGTATGTCAGCTACTTGTGTTGACTCGGCTTCTTTAAAAGTTTAACCTGGATTGCTTTAATCGCAGAAAACAGAATTCTCTTGCTTGATTTTGGTAAACACAGTCACCTAGTGACATCAAAGATTATAGCAACTGCAAGGCACTAGTTTGCCTTTGTAGTTCCAAGTTCCTCAAAAAACTTTTAATGTATTCTTGTAGGTGTAACCATGTGTCATAAATATACCCGCCAACAAGAGATAAACCCTAACTTGAAAACAACTGTTAATCGATTACAGCAGAAAATCTGACAAACTCGAAGTGAATAATGCTAAAAGGTGTTAATTTGTGGATTTCTGTAGGCTTTGAAAAGCGAAATTAAGTCTGTATGGGATCGTGGATGTGTAAGATAAACTGTGGGCCATGTGCCTCTCTTGCATAAATCAGCATCGTTGCACTGAGAGCCAGGAGAGCTGTGCTGTGCTCAGCTGAGAAAGTGGCCCCTGAACACAGGGTGATCAATATCAGTTTTTGTTGGGTTTCATGTGTTTGGGGAGGGAGGTAAAAGAAGCTAATGAGGATTTGATAAACTATTGGTCAAATCTGTAAACATTTTTCCATTTCTGAAGCCTGGTGCAAACTGAGTATGAATAATGTTTTGTGCTTGACCAAGCTCTAAACCCCCAAGCCTCGGGGACCCTGGCAATGATGCTAAGAGATTATATGACCCACTGCAACACGATTCCAGGCAGGCAGCAGACAGTAGCCAACGTTGGCAATCAGGAGGGGCAGTGCTGGCAGATCTAAGCATTGTCCTAGCCTGCTAAACAGCTCCTCTTTCCATGCAAAAATGCAGGCACACACACGAACACTCATCTTCAGAGCTAGGCAGAATTTCTGCAGTGAAACTTCTTACCAGCTCTGTATATTTAGCTCCAGAAGAAACAAATTCACAAATATGTCAAAAAAAATTGAAATTTTGAATTTCAAAAAGAAATGTTTTGGCTTTTTTTTTTTTTTTTAATTTTTAGTGCTTTGCTTTGTTATCTTAAATTTCACTTACAATCATAATTTAGAAAATAATTATGTCAACAAAATGAAGGAAGGGTTCATTTAGGTAAAATAAAAGGAATGTAAAATTAGAGGAAAAAACTGAGTTTGGTTGGTTAGCAAACTAAAGAATCACCTTAGTCATAAACTTCTCTGCTTGTTTTCCTTTGCTGCATCCTTCTCTTCATGATTTTTCAATGGGTACAGGAACATTTAATGAGGAACAAATTCAGGTGAAAGGCCATTAGAATATCTGTTGAGATGTCATCTGACTCTAGTGTCCTAGAAAGTCAGCTGAACTGTACCTTAGCCTTCATGGAAAGGCAAAGGAGGGAACAAATAAGAACCAAGTTTTATGTATGTATGTACATATATGTGTATTTTTTTTAGTACTTCAAGCTAAAATTGGAAAATCTCCTTCAGCCTGCTTTTGGGTTATACTTGCAAAATTTTATGTAGCTTTTTACCTTGAGTTGATAGAGAAGAAGAGAAGGTAGAGTTACCACCCTGGATTACAGTAGCCGCAGAAGTTCATGCTGGGCATGCAATGCTATAAAATGTCGTCCAAACAAAGCTCCCCCAGTCACTTCTCAGTGCTGTGATGTGAAAATCATAGAATGTTTGGGTTGGAAGAGACCTTAAAGATCATCTAGTTCTAACACCCCTGCTGTAGGCAGGACAACATTCACTAGCCCAGGTTGCTCAGGGCTCCATCCAACATGTCCTTGAACACTTCCAGGGACAGGGCATCCACAGCTTCTCTGGGCAACCTGTGCCAGTGCCTCGCCACCCTCACAGTAAGGAATTTTCTTCTAATATCTAACCTAAACTTACTCTCAATCCATATTGGAGCCATCCCTCCTTGTCCTGTCACTACATAACCAACCTTTTGTCCTACAGCATCATAAGTGAACCAAGCCTTGGCATTGGGATTTCAGAGCTCTCATGGACTGTAGGATGATGCCGATGGCAGGCTGTGCTGGAAAGGCTTGGACGTGCACAGGGCTTGGTCCTACGGCTTAGAGACTGCTCAGCCTCACAGGAGGGCTGGTGGCACTGTCCTACCAAGGAGCTGTAGGAAACCTGCCACTGCAGCTGCCTCACACCAAGGGGAAGAGAGGGAAGCTGACTCAGGCAGGGAGCAACCTCCTCAGCCTTGCTGACTTCCCACTGGCTCAGTTTCATGGCATGGGGCGTGACGCGGAGCCAACAGGGGAACATTTTGAGAAATTGGTGTATTTTGAAACTTGGTCAGGTTTTTCTGGGTGCAAATGCTTGTACTTCTTTAATTTTAGACCTGGTAAGGTTTAAGGGTGATTGGCATTTAGCAATGTAAAGAAAAGCAGAGGGCGGGCATGAAAAGCCCATGACTAAAGCACTTCCAACACTATCTATGCTGCTTTAGCCTGCTCTGTGTAGATTGGGCATAACCTGTAGCAGTACAAAGCACCTCCATGCCAAAGTACTTGTGCCTTTTATAAGGGCTGTGGTCATCTCTGGAGTGGGGGAAAACTAATTTCACAGCTGCAATTACTCCACAGTGACACAAAATACTGAGGTGGTTGTCATAGAGTGTAGGCAGTGCCAGGCCCTTGGCTAATTAGATGGTTTCTCAAAACAACAACATATGAAGCAGTCCAGCCCCACTCATTCTGCACTTTTCATTTTAATATTATTTACCTAGTTCACAGCCCTGATGGTTCTGGGAATTTTCTTTCCAGCAGGGATGAAGTCGTAATATGAGGTGAAAAAAAGGCTCCTACTGCAACTCTTAGCTGATCTCGAGGCGCACCGAAAATTAAACATTTGTAACCCAGGGTCTGTTTGGGCCCATTGTGCAGAATCTCTCTTTGTACTGACACCAGTGAGACTTTTTTCACCATCCTGCATGATTGGGACTCAGCAAACAGCAAATTTACTTTTCACAAACTGATGTAAAAGACGAGGTATGCGCAACGTAGCTGAGTTAATTGTGCAGGAGAAACACGGGGCCAGATGCACAGCGATTATCGATTGAACCGGAGCCAGAGACTCAGCCCCTTAACTTTTCAAATCTCTGACTCCCTGATGTTGCCTCTCCCTCTATCGCACTGCATTAACTCACAGCGTAGCTGGAACGTTCCGCAGTTGCTTACAAAAAAGGATCTGTGTGGGAAGGTGAAGGAGGTTGGTGGGGGCGACAGGCAATTCATGGGGAGGGAAAAAAAAAAAAAGGAGCTGGAAAAATCAAGAAATAGAAAGAACATAAGGGGGAATTGCATCTTTCCCTAATTTGAGTGGGATACTTTTGGCATTTCTGCCACTATGAAGTACTGTGTGAAGTTATATATTGGCTCACCTCTTATTCAAATGATTTAAGATGGCATTTCAGAGCAGTCAAGATTTTCGTTATCCTGTCCCTAAATATGCGTCGCTCCATCAAAAGACGGTGGTGAAGTAAGTCCATTTAACTCCCCTGCAATGTTGTCTGACAGTCCTGAAATATTCTGGAATGTGGATGGCATAGTTTCTTTATAATTGGCATCTGAAAATGTGGTCCTTCAAAAACCCCTTGGCCAATTTGCCTCAGACTTTGTTTTTTCAACAGGGTCCATAAAAACTGAAGGAAAATGCATTTGAAGTGCACAATTTTGGTCATTTTTTTGAAAAAGAAAAAAAAGACATTTGAAACTTGGAGCAGAAGTGTTTTCCATCCTACTTTCGTAGCATAAAATATCTGAGTAGACTTTCTTTCTCAAATTTTCTATATGTTACCTTCCATTAAGACCACACATGAGAAATTGTAGCACAGAATTTATTTCATAAAACACATAATAACAAGAGATTAGAGTGGAATTTCAGGGTACTTTACTTAAGTGCCTGCTCTTCTCCAAAGTTATGTCCCTCTGACACACATATGTGCACGCACACTTCCACAGAACCACTGCAACATTGCAAAAATCACCATTTGCCAACATACAGGGCAAGAAATTGCATTTATTTCCTGTTCAAAGCAATTGAGACAAGCCAGTGGTCTATTAGACCCTACTGTGGGATAAATAATGGCTGATGAACAGAGATCTGATTTTTAAAATTATGGGTGTATGTGCATATACTCACAGAGGTGGTGGGCAGTTGCAGCTGCTGTATGAATTTGGAAGCTGTTGGTGTGAACACACAGTATTCTCACAGATACAGCCAGGAGGGCAGGTCATTCCCAGAATGTGTGCTAGAGGGGAATAACTTCAGATAGAACCGCTTTGACATCCACTCTGGACTTGCATATTGGGTGGCCACTGAGAGTGGAAGTGCAGCAAGGACAGAGAATTCCCAGATTTCTCTTTATAATCTCCTGAGCAGCACACAGCCAAAGATCTGCCTTAGCATGTATTCCTTTTCTGTAAAATGACTGGTTGTCTTCCTCACCCAAAACTCCTGGGTCTCAACTGCAGAATGTTGCATGCTGGGATGGCATGTGCCGCTGCGGTAGAGCTGGATCCAGAGCCCACGGGCTTCCACAGATCTTGGCTCAGGTCAAATGATTTGTAAGTGCTACGATTGCACTGCGATACTACCCTGCCCCTCTGGTGGTTTGATCCTCAGTTATGCAGAGGATACAAGGAGCAGAGGGAAAAAGAAATGCTTCAGGTTCACTGCTGAGCATCTCATAGGAAAAACTGGTATTTGGGCAGGGCTACTGCCGCATCAGACCTGCACAAGCGCCCGTCAGTGGAGCACAGGCCCTCCGCTTTCTGTGAACGTTTTTCACCTTGTTCTCTATTTAACACAGGCTCTAATGCTCTGTGACAGCACCTGAGAACACGGGCCAGCCACGAGCCGTTGTGCCGAGCTCCTCGGAGCCGCTGGCAGCCCAGGCATCCCTGGCTCCAGCAGAGCTTGCCAAGCGCAGGCAGCACCGGCTGCGGGGCGCCCGCGCCTGCCAGGGGCAACCTCTTTGAAGTGCAGCCACTCTTCCCGGCCCCATTCCCTCCCTTCTGCTAGGTGTTAACACAAACATCTCCCCCTCCAAAAGGGTTCCATTATTTATGGGAGGCTACTTTCCTGCCAGCTGAGGCCCAGACTTCAGTAGCTTTGAATGAGCCAAACAACTGGATATATGTCTCCAAAGATATCGTAAAAATCTGGGTAAAATGGCTATTGAAGGTGCACATTGAGCACCTTATGAAAGTAATCTCTTGTGAGCGTCAGAGTGCCAAGAGAAACAGTGAACAAGCCCTCTCTGCAAGGAGGTGCTGACAGTGACAGGTATTAGTGCCCTGATTACAATGGAAACATTTGTATATTAATTGCAAACCACTCAGACTTACCCCCCTCCCTGGTTTGCCTTTTATGTTTTGGGGGGTTTTTTTAAGAAAAAAAGTGGAGGAGGGAGGTTTTTATTATTGCTGATCAGAGAGTATTGCTTGCATCTCTCCCATGGCATATGTTCATACGCCTGTGGGCTCACACACGGAGCGTTCTCATTTCAAAGCTGAACAGCTCTCTTAGCTATTTTTCTTTTCCCTTCTTCAGGACTTCAAGGAGTGAGTAGGATGTATTCTCAGAGTGAGGAGGCTTGGTTCTGTGCCAGGCACAACTGACTTACCACATTGTCCCTGAGTAAGTCACCTCACCTCTCTTCTCCTTCATCTTTCCATCTGTAAAAAAGAGAGAGTGATATTCTCCTTCCTTTGTTTAATTAACAAGTGGTGCTTTAAAAATTCATAGACTGAAAGCTTTCACATCACATTTTTTTTTTTTGTTAATTAAAACCTAATTGACTTCAGGGCATTGTAGAAACCTCCAGAAACATGCAGTTTGAGTCTTATCTTACATGATTACTGTAACCTCACTGCTTTAAATAACTTCCATCATTTTAAGTGCTAGTCTGCCTGTTGCAGATGTAATAAGGAGGCAGTCTTGATCCAGCAAGACTCAGCACTGGGACAATACTTACATGGGCCTTTGCTGAGCATTTAGGGGAAAATCCAGCTTTACCAAGGGATATGGGAAAGAGATTTCACCTTAAATAACAAGACACGGACGTCTTACCAAAGCAGGGGTTGAATTTGTAGTACCATATTGTATAAGTATCCAAGTCATGGGGAATAGATGAGAAGAAAACCATATTGCTGTCACCTGACCCAGCTTTCTGCTTGTTGCCTGTCTTATGCTTTTTCATTTGTCTGTATTTATATAATTGAAACTTAAGAATTAGAGATGGAAAAAGACACCTGGGTCTTTTAATTTGGTTTTGTGCACTGCAAAGTTGCCTTGTCCATCCTGTTTTATGTATCAGCATGAAGGGCAGAAAGGAGCAGAGAGGTGATCAAAATGAGAGCAATTGCCCACCCCAGACAACCCCATTCACACTTTTCCTCTAAGCCCTTCTTTCAGGTAGCAGCTGGGATCTGATTCTGTGATTCCTGCTAATTTGAATATAAACCATTTTTGTATGCAAAGGATTGCTGACACCAGCAAGTTTCACTGTAATGATTACTATGGAAACGTTTATCTATAAATATAAAATTCTTTAAAGCTTAGCCTTTTATCTTTATAGAAAAAGGCCTGTTTATGTCACTTCTAAGCTTCCAGCTTTAATGTAGACATGAGCTGTTCTCATGCCAAACAAGATAACCTTAGTGTTAGAGCTGTGCAAGCTTTGAAACATGGGAATTTGAGCTAAAACTATTATTTTTTTAATACAATATTAATAGCTGAATGGAAAAATATTTTAAAACGCCTTTCTAAGCCCAAAGCTCTAGTTCACTTGTAGTCTTCTTTTCTATAGGATTTATTGTAATGTTGCATGTATGGAATAGCTGCTTTCAGCTGTCAGTCTGTCCTTAAACTGTGTGTGTGTGTGCACATGCACGTGTGTGTGTGTGAGATTCATGGTGAGGATTGAGGAAGCAGAGCAGGAATGGAGAAGTTACTTATTCGTTAACCTTTCTCCTTTGGAATGTTTTTAGATATTGCTCTTCAAAGCCTATGTAAAAATATGGATTCTAAGTTTAGGTTCCCAAAAGATGTTTTGGTTTTTTCCTTTTTTTTTTGCTAAATGGCAAAAAAAGAGACATAATTTTATGTTAATAAGATTAAGGGTTTTGTTACTTAAAACCTACAGTGAAAATGGTGCATTAAGAAAGATGAGGACTAATATTTTTAATTTGCATTTCTATCTAAGAATTTCTAAAAAATATTTTTCTTCTACTTGGACAATTATAATTGAGAAATATCTATATTAACACTGGGGATTTTTTTCGAATATATACACTAATACCACAAACACCCACATTTGCAGATACTCTAAAGCTACTCCATTAAAATTATTCTCAAAAAAAAAATGAAGTCATGAGGGTTAAGTAGTATAGATTTAGGGTCAAAACTTAAAGTGTTCCAAAATGTTTGCAGGATCAGGTCCCCACAGACTTTGGAAACAGAACTCATGACATATGAGAGTAAAATCATAGCTGATGACTATCAGAAGGTTAATTTGTTATTCATTGCCAGGGAGCGATTGATAGCAGCAACCTTGCCTACAAGGGCACAATTCATATATATGTATTAAAATTCCTCTTTGTGTAGGTTTTGATTATTAATACTGATGATTTTTTCCTTCCACTTTTGGGTGGAATGAGAAAATGGACAATTAAATGTTTCATTTAAAATTCAGCACTAGCCTGATGAGCTAAAACCAAAAAGTTCAGTTCAAGGATAGAGGGGGCTTTAAGCTACCTTTTGTTCTTCCAATTTTATGGGAGAATTAGGGAGATTCTTGTCATGATTTAGACACTGGGGAGAGCAATTTTTTACGTTAAAATGTCTTTCCTAGGTTGTTCTAGGGACTGCAGTCCCATCCACAGTTCTTCCTGCACAGGAGTTTGTGAGGTAATCCTGTGTGAGAGGACTAAAGAGGCTGCTGGCAGCGAGACATGGTCTTATCCTCCTGTTTGAGTTTCCTTTTGTTCATTTCCCTTGGTTTTTCTCACCAGTGGAATGTTATTAAAGCTCTCTGAAATTTTAAATGGAAGTGCAGCTGAAGCACAGACAAACCATTCCAGACTTCACTGGGCTGTACATACCTCTGCCTGCCCTCACTGTGCTCTTCCGAGTTCACTTACAGTTTCATGCTCTGAGAAGAGCAGCAGTCAGAGGAGTCAATTGGACACTGTTAGTAACTGAACAGATTACCTGGAAATAAAAGATCTAAGAGCCAGCATTAAACCCTTAGATAGGACATGCAGTCAAAGCACAACAATATACTGTGGCTCCCATAGGGCTGAGGGAAAATCAAAAAGTAAAGATCTCATATTGAATTCAGAGAGATACTCCCAAATTTAGAAGCTTATTTGAATCCTATCCCAATAATTCAAAGTTGTTGGATCTGTAAAATTAGCCCGTAAATCTCACAGGAAAGGCTGTGGGGTATTTCAGCACTTTCATTTTTGCTCCTGGCAGGAGCATGAGTATTAGTATAAAAACATAAAAATGACCATGAAAGTAACTTTTAAAGCAGTAGCAGCTTTTTATTCTCTTTCAAATCCTACAGAAAGGATTAGAGTTGTGGGAAAAGATTTAGCTTAATTTCTATTCAGTCCTAATTGGCTTGCCCAGCCTTGATATATTAAACCATACATCGCTAATGTCTTTATCAGGTCTTTATTTCTTGTCCTGCTTCAAGGTTCAGATCACGGTCATCAATCCTCACCAGAAAACAGTCTCCTTTTCTAGAGGGTTGCCTTGTAAATTTAGCAGTGATTAAACTGGGAGGACTGAGGGTAGGGGCTTACCATGATAACTGGTATCTAGAAGGAGGGGCCTGGATGAAGCTTCCTGAAGTAAGGTCAAGAATGCCACTGAGAGGGACTTGCATCTGTGGCATTCTCCTCAGCCTGAAACTGTGGGATGTTCCTCTATTCTCCTTCTCACAAGCTGTGCTCACTGTGGTGCTCCAGAAGCATATAGCCAGGACCAATGTGGCGAGGTCTTTGGGTTGTGAAGTGTTTCCTACTGGAAGCCTTTGCAACATCTCACACAAAGAGCTCAAGCAGGCAGTGGGGAAACCATAAAATCATGAAATGGTTTGGGTTGGAAGGGACCTTAAAGATCATCTCATTTCAACCCTCTGCCATGGGCAGTGACACCTTTAACTAGACCAGGTTGCTCAGAGTTCCATCCAGCCTGGCCTTGAACACTTCCAGGGATGGGGCATCCCCAGCTTCTCTGGGTAACCTGTGCCAGTGCCCCACCACCTTTTACACTGAAGAATTTCTTCTGTAAAGAAGAATTCCTTAAGCAAAGAATGCATGGATGTGTAGCAGAACCATAGCAGTAAAATCAGCACCTTCTTTCCTTTAGAAAACTGGAACAGGACGGGAGGCATTGGGCATAAAATGCAACACAGGAAATTCCAATTAAATGTAAGAAAACACTATTTTTACTGGAAGGGTGATTGAACATTAATAGGGGGTTCTGAGAGAGACTGGCAAGTCTTCAACCCAGCTAGACATGGTCCTGGACAACATGCTTGAGCAAGCAACCCTGATTGAGCAGGGCTAAGTGATAGTAATCTCTACTACCTACAGGTACACTGGTGCAGGTGGGATGCCTTCCTCCAGAAGAGGAAGACTGTGTGACAGTGAAGGGAAGTCCAACAGATTTTGCCTCCCCTGGCAGAAATATGTAGTATTGCAAGGCACTAGTATTGGAAGAGGTAAAATTGCAAAGCAGGTCTGCCCTGTTTGGTCACACTGGGTTATTCTGGCATTGCATTCTGAGGAGGTTCGTGTGTTTTCTGTGCACTCCAGAGATGTTCACACCATCTTCCTGGCACAACTGTAAATTTTATGCAGAACAAGGCATACATCTTTTACGTGCATATCTACACGTGTATGAATATTAGGCCTGAGGGTTTGGTGGAGAAGTAGGTCACAGCTCAGTCACTCAGTTTACTCAACACCACCTTTGCTGGTAGATACTGCTGTTACAGGGTAACAAGCATCAGCCTTCCTGATGTGTGTGAAGCTGGGGTTTAGCCTTTTTAATAAAGTACTCCGTAGAAGCGGTGATTTATCCGAGGAACTAACCCATCGGGGCAGCCAGCTTTAATAGCCAGGAGCTAGAAAGTGCTCTTTCTAAATTAAACACGTTGTTGTGTTTCTTTGGGTTCTGTTTCCATGCAGTTTGCGATGGAAGTACCTGTTTCCATTCACAAATGGATAAACACAAGAATACATTTACTCTTCCGACTCTGGGAAAAAGCTGGCTAGCAGGCTGACATGGGGAGGCCCAACGTACCTGGAATAATATGAAACACCTTTTTTGTATGTATTAGTTTACATACTGTGTTCAGGAAACAGGGTACAGAAACTTCCTTAAACCTCCAGGAACAATAGCTATTGTTGGTTGTTGATATGGCATGAGCTCATATCCAGGATACCGAGAAAGGAACTCCCGACTACAATAAATAATATACTTCTTAACTCCCGGTGTGAAAGAATGTATTTATTGTTTTTCCAAAGAGAGATGGAGAAATAGGGCTTTAAAAGGAGGGTTTTGCTTGGGAGGACAAAGGCTCTGATTTTTTTTTTTTTCCTCTTAAAAATTCAATTAAGGAATTTCTTATGGAAGAAAAAAAAGTTTTATAGTCGGGTTCCCAACAGTCTGCGTTGAAATCTATTTTGAATTTGACTGTATTAAATGAAAATGATAAGATTAGTGTGACAGGTCTATAAAGCTATTCCTCCTAACTGGTTTTTTTTTCTTGCCTTCCTCTGCAGTGGGGGTGAGAAACTATTCATCACACAGAGCTCAAAGCTCTCGGTCGAAGTTATACGGGAATATGTTTCTCTGGATTTTTACAAAGTTGATTAGGGTGAAGGAGCTTCTTTAATGCTACAGTCTGTCAGTCCTTTAGGAGCACAGCCTGAGTTGTTTGAAAGAGAAATTTGCAGAACCCTGGCTGTTCTATCTCAAACTGACACTTACACTAGATTTAGTGGATACTCAAGACTAAATTGTGCACTACAAAAGGAAGGGCCTTGAAGGGAGCCTAATCTTTAAGTGGTATGCACCAGTTAAAACACAGGAGTGGGAGTTAGGGGGCTCTGCAGCCTTTCTGATACTGTGGCACCAGTCACGTCACTCTGTAAAAGAAAAGGGGAAAGGCTCCTATCTGTCCTGTGGATCCTCCACCTCCTGGGAGCGTTACCTCTTTTCATCCCTTTAATGCTTCCCAAGAGAGCCATCTGGAGTACTTTGGTGAAGTAAAACTTTGTCACATACATCATTTTACTGAAATGTTAACCTCTACAAAGCTTTGCTCGGGTGGGTTTTGGGTTCAGAGGGAGTGCTTGCCTGGCCTCCTGGAGGTCTGGACTGTGTAACACTGGAGCCAAATCCTCACTCCCTACTCGGTCGCTTGGAGAGGACCCTGATACCTCTGCACTCCCAGTCTTGCCATAAGCACCCAGCTAACGCCTGTGAGGTAGACTCCCCTGGAAAATTGAGTTGTCTTTCTTTGTTCTTAAGATAAAAGGCAATGGACACTCAAAACTACTCTGGTTTTTAAAAATGTCTCCTGCCCTGAAGTCTGCTTTTTAACTAGCCCAGTGGCTATTTCAGATGTTCTGTGCATTAATGTGGCTGTACAGGTGTCCTGTAAGGGCAACTATTAAGCCTTACAGTGACACCTCTTAAGTGAACTGGTAATTTTTTTACAGACAAGCTCAATCAATATTAAAACCCCAATAAATTCTGAGCACCAGTGTCTGGCAGTGGGTTTTTTTTCTAATGCTGTGTATGGTCTGAGGCACCAGTTTGCTGTAGAATTATGTATTGGCTACTGCACTGTATAGGTGTCACAGAAATAAATACCAGTGTTACAGGCTCCAATCCAGGTAAGGTGAAAAATGGAGAGTGACCTTTGATGGGTTATTTTTTCTTGATTTCTTTAAGTCACTTGCCCCTACTACACTGAACAATTCTTGGAATATCTAAGTCTTTTGCTAACTTTTTCTGCAAATAATTCTTGGTTAGAGAGAACTCAGATTTTTCTTTTTAAGTCTGTGCACTTTACTTTTGCTTCGAAGAGAACATGGCACTCTTTTGATTCCTTGGTTGCAAGGCTTTAAAAATAAACTCAGTGCAATGTTGCAAATGAGATAAGATGCATACTTTGACATTTATTTTTGTTTCTCCAAATTTTAATGAGAAATTTAAATAACTTACTATGAAACATGCCTAGGAAGTGGTAGAGCTGTGCAATGTGTGGCTTCAAGGGAAAAAGGGTCCAGTTCAAGTTGGTCTCTACAAGCCGGCCAGTATTTGCTCAGACTGGAGCTGGTGACACACTTAGGCCTAGCTCTTGATTTTCCAGGTGAAAAGGAAGAAACTTTGGATGATGCTTGTTCTGTGGTTTTTAGACTTTCTCATTTTAAGGGCACAGAGGAAAAGACTGAGGATCAAACATAAATCCCTGCAGGGTAAAGTTGTGAAACTGCTTCTTAGCCCTTGGGTGCCAAGGCTGTGATCCTGCAGGGACACTGGGCACATGCTCTGCACTCGTTCAGAGCCCTCTGCACACACAGAGTGACCGACCTCCACTCTGTCACTAGGAAGGGCAAATCCCACTCTTACGAGCCACATTCAAACTCATTACCAAGTGAACCCCAGCCAGAACTCTCCCTGCAAAAATTAACCCACAAAACCATTTACCAGAGTGCCAACATCCCCTCCAAACCTCCCCAAGTGTGCTCTCAGAGTTGCATAAACCCCATAATCTATCAGAAATGGGGCCATGCTCTGATACCTGAAAGACAGGCACTTTTAAAATTACCTTGGGTTTAAAGCGATGCTACCATTTATAAAGAATAAGAATAGTTTTCTTCTATGAGCTAATCAACAAACAGTTCCCTGTGGGATTTTCTTGTAGAAAATTAGGACCAGTTTATCTATTGGTGGTTAAAAATGACACCACTTAGTGCTGAAATTATGAGGACTTTCTAGTCCATCTAGTCTTATAACATCCTTCAACACGATTGCTTGGAATAAAATGTTTGCAACTCATGTATGATGGTGAGAAAAGTCTGAGAAAAAAAAGGCATCTCACTTGACAGACAGAATTAAATTACATAATCTTTCAGAATGCAGAGACTTTGCTTGTATTTGAGAACCCTTTTCTGAATGTTCATGTTCCATGGCAGCCAACTGGACAGCTCAGGTGGTGTAAGTCTGAGTGTGAGAGAAGGAAGTTTAGAACAAATTTTGTAGGACTATTTTTGTTTCCTTGGAAAACTACAGGGATGTTAGTTTAGCAAGTTGAAGCTTTGACTAGAAGGTTATATATTCTAAACTTTCCACTGTATAATCCAGCTACAAAAACTGCTATAAAGGCAACCTCTTAAATGTCCAAGGGCAACCTTGCCAAATTAGAATGACAAAACATTCCTTCCTAATGGGATAAGCCTTGTTCTCATACCTTCTGATCTGTTTGTATCTCCTCTGATTATTTTACAACAAAAAATAGAAGTTGCTGATCCAAAAGTACTGAAAATACTTAATCCTCACATGCCAGCTTTTTTCCTGCTGATCTTGTTGCCAGTTCTGTATCAATATTTACAGAAATTCTTCTTCTTCCCTTTCTCCTGCTTAGATTCCCATTAAAGAAACACAGAGTGGAGTTGTTCAAGTACCCAAAAGCTGGCTGTTTTTGGGTGACACTGAGATAAATAGCTTACAGAATTTATTTTATTTTTTAGTAAATAGATTAAGCACTCCGGTTAATACAAATAGCAACACAATAACTGGAGTTAAAGAGAAGGACTCCAGTCACTATGATTCTCCACAGGGGACACGACACCTGGGGCTGTAACTCAGTCCCTTCAATTTTAGGATGAAGGGTTATGAAGTGCATCATGAGAAGCTTTTCCTTTCTTCTTATGTACCAACCACTATCTTTTGTTACAAGCACGACACCACTGATAAATGGTACTTACCCATTATGTGTTTGCAAGTCTTAAGTAATTGTTATCCTCAAGATCAAGCAACTTGCACACCAGAAGGGAAAAATATTTTCCTTACCTTCACTCTCAGCCTTTATTTATTTTTGTAAGTCTAAATGAAGAGGTTGAAAATGATTTCACTGTGATTCTGTAGTAGAAGCAGCAATCTAGACCGTAGTCGAGTTTTGTAAAGCTCAGAGGAAAAAGAAAGATAGGAAAGAAATATGTAAAGAGCTAAGTTATGTTTTTTCTTTCAGGTTCTGGTCCAAAGACACGGCTTTCCCAAAAGAAATTAAAGCTGTCACAAGGGGTTCTGTGATATAAAAGTTTTTATGTTTGTTCTAGTCTGTCTTGTGTGGTTAGGGGTCATATACCACAGCTGTCATGTGAAGAAGCTAGAATAAGTCCCTCTGATTCTTGTTAAAATAGCTGCCTTTTTAGGTATGTTTTCAGGATGCATGTTAGAAAAACATATTTGTTTTTTCAGAGCTCATTTTGAAAAGTATTTTAATTGTACCAGAGTAGTTAAAACATCCCCTTCTACCTACAAGAGGACAGACCCTTTTTAATTTACTTTCTATTTTAGTCAGCTGGTGGCTTCATTCTTATGACTACCAAAATGCTTTTCATACACCTTAGATCTCTATATGATGAGCAATTTTTTATGCAAGCATAATTCAGCTTTTCAGACATCTGAAGGCAAATTTATCTGCGGTATATTGCAGAATTCAGAGTAGGGTTTGTTTTGTCTTTCTTTGCTTTTTCAAAAAATACAAAATAATTCAGCTCAGGAAGAACCCCTTTGGTCAGCCTGGTGTGCTCCAAAATAATTTAGTTGCTGTTGTTACAAGCTTCAGCCTGTGTAAAGGCAGTATAGTGAGAAGATAAGTATCAATGTAAGATATCTCTGTTATGTAGTTTACAAGAGCATCACCATTATGACGGCATAATCAAGATGGAATTGCAGGACACTGCAGAAAGTATTTGGATAGCAGATAATAAGACAACATATAATCCAAAACTTCTTTGTCACAGTCAATATAGATAAGGAAATGGGAAATTGATAGTAAAGAGGAGGCCTCTTCCAGCTTGTTCTGTTTCTTTTTAGTGTCAGACATTCAGAGTCGTTACTGAAAGTAATTCAGTGACTTCAGTTTCATCAGAGCATTGAAACTCCTCCATAAAGCTGATGTAGACAATCCAGCAAGGGGAGGTGGATCCACAGAGCTCCTTAGAGGGCACTGAAAGCATTTGTGGCAGCTGGCCTTCTCAGAGCCAACCTACAAAAAAGGCATGATCTTCCAAAGACTGACCTATCCTGTTTTTTCTCTCTAGTACTCTTAGCTTTTAGCTTTAGTGCAGCAAGCAACTTTGAAAAAATTTATATTTCTGACATACAGAAAACTTTATATTGCTATGCCATGTGGCTTTTTTTTTTTTTTTTTTTTTGAATGCCAAACATTTGGAAGCTCTCCAGTATTTCCAGTATTTGCACTCTTTGCATCCCGCTCTACTGCTGCTATTTGGAGCTGCTGCATTTAAATCCATTAAATTATAACATCTTTTCTCAGAGACTCACTGACTACATTTCAGCAATTAGGTGCACTTCAGGCATGTGAGACTGTGTCTCCAGTGCTATGAAGGACTTTAATTATGCAGAAAAATGCAACAATTTCAAAAGGAAAACCAAGTATCCCTTTCCTCAGCTTTGCTCCCACCTGTAGTTCTGCATCCATACGCCACAACAGATATGATCACAGCCTTTTAGGAGCTAGCTTTTTAAAATACCCCTCTATAATGGGTGAGGTCCATATTAAAATTCCAGGCTTTAGTCCTAGAGAGGAAGAAGAAAAATCAAGAACTCTTCGAATTCCAGTTGACCACTCAAATTCAGAAGCTACTGTCCGTTCTGTACACCTGAGTTTATTTCCAGTTTTCAGAAGGTATTTGGGATTTGGAATTAGTTGAAAACTTTCAAGTTTGTCTTGATGAAGAGGCAGATCCTGTATTCTTTGTTCCTTTAGTGTGAGGGTCAGTAAAGAACCTGCTTCAGTGTGCTTGGTGAGCCAATAATTTCCAGCCTCCATTTCCACTCTATATGGTAGACATCTCTTACAAACAAGGGACTAGACAAGAACAGAATGTGCAATAACTTAGTGAGGTGAGAGGGAGCTCCTTGATTTCTACAGATAGTTTCTGGCACGCCCAGATGGAGGAAGGCAACTGCTCTGCATAACTGTGGGTCCTGGCTTAGCTACATTGATGGGCAACCAGGAGGAAGCTGTGGCCAGTGCTTTTGTCATTAGCATTTGTCAAGGACTTTGACCTTCTTTTCTTAAATGCAGCATCCCTAAATGGAAGCAAAGACATTAAGCAGAACACAAAGCATTAACTCAAAGGCAGAAACGAATCCAGAATATTTCCTCTGCAGTGCTTTGCACTAGGAGCATGTCAGAGCAATGATTGCAAGTCATGTGAATACTCATGTCCCTGCGAGTGGCTGCCTGTGTTGGGTGTGGGACAAAGCCAGCTGCTTAGAGACAGAAAGGTGTTTGAAAAGAATGTAGAATAAAGACTTAATGGGCAATACCTGGCTTTTTTGCATCCAGATGGTAATTGTCCATTAAGCTAAAAGTGGCTCAGGTGGGGCTGCTCCTTTTAGGGTGAACAGGTGAGTGTGGGAAGAGGAAAAAGTTTCCAGCCTGCAGTGATCAGGTCAAAGTAAGGTGAGTGTGAGGAGCAGGAATGTGAGACTGATGCTCTCAGGGCAAAGAGGTTGCTGTAGAAAGCAGGCTGTAAACCCCACAGCCAGGTCTGTGGTGATGGGAAGAGTGGTTCCTTGGCACCTGAGAGGACTTTCATATCTGTGCAGTTTGCTGCAAAGCAGAGCCATTAATTTGTTTGAATCCGTGCTTGGAAGCAGTGACCTACTTGCAAGAATGTAGCTAACAGGGGAAGACTTGGGTATAAAGCTTTTTTACTTCTGTTCTGCTTTGCCTACCCTCTTTTGAGTCTTCTCCACTTAGATCCAGCTAATTAGTTTATAATCTAATTAAATCTGGCTTTTTATTTTAGTTTGGTCATCTTTAGGGAGCTCACTATAAGGAAAAGCTCTGGGAAGATGTAGTTCAAAGCTCTAACTGATGAAGAATTCCGTCGGGCTTTCTCCTGCCTCGTACAGGGGAGACCCAGCCTGCACAGCTTGCTGCCATTTAACATCTGGGCAATGGTGTAGCCCCATCCCTACCCCAGCTTTGGCAGGGGAAAGGAAGGAGCTGATAGAGGCCAGGAGCTCCAAGCCTGCTGAGCCAGGCCATGCTCCTGTTCCCACCCAGAGCAGGAATGGTGGCCCCTGTAGTAAGGTCTGCAACTCGCTTTGGTTGTTCTCGTGGGTGGAATGTTTTTGTCACGAAACTGAAGAATCGAAGACTTGCCTTTTCTGCTGTGTGGTTGTTGCCATTATGTGTGTAAACCTTCAGATGGGTTGATAATTATGAAAGAATAACCAAACCCTCTGCAATACAGCTGGGCATAGGAGTGCCTGGCTGACATCTTAGAAAATGAAAAGGGGATTTTGGAGAAACACTTCCTATTAATTTGTGCTGCCAGTTGGTCCTGGAATTCCTGTGGATATTACTGGGAATCAGTAGTCTAATTATGAAGGGCCTTCAGTGACCCATTTGATTCTCTTACACAATGATAGAATGACAAGTTTCAAGAGCTTCATTTTTCAGTTCTGTCTCCCTATAAATTTACTGCTGTCCACCCGCCTTCTACAAGGGACTATTTTATATTAAACAAAGGCATTCATGCAGGTATTATTGTTGGGCTTGCTGTTAGTTATTTATTTATAAAGTAAACTCAAGGTTAGAGCTGACTGCAGGCATTAAAGTGGTGATTTCTTACAATAACTAGTATCCATGCAAAAATCTCATTTCCATCTGCTTTTGAAAAATCTTGGCCTTCAAATTTTATTGTAAAGTTCTTACTAGGTCATCCAATTAATAGATTGACCTATATTTATTTTATTTCTCTTGCTACAGGTTAATTTTGACCTCTGGAACTCAGAGAAATAAAGAACAAAATAATGCTGCATCAGATAAAAGAAACTATTGCAACATAAGTTGAGAAGCCAAAACTGAAGGTCAAAGGTGGCAGGAAAGAAGGCACAGTACATAATTTCTGGTGGTGATATTCATGGCATCTCACAGTAAGTGCATTCAGATCCATTTCTAGCAACTCACAATTGCTTCTTTTGCGTCGAGGGGATTAGCAGTAACTTTAGGTTAGGACTTCACAGTGAAAACATATTAAAATAATCTGCTTACAAAAGAGCATGGCTCCAATGATCTTCTTGTCAAGGCTTGCATCTTCACTGCTCTATATTGTGTTTGCATCTATACAGCAATTCGTATTTGCAGCTTGTAGAAATTGAACTCAGCACCTGCTGCCACTTTATTTAGAGGACTGTATGCTTTGTTGCTGTTTGTTTGTTGTTTTTTGGTTTGTTTTCTTTTCAAAGTAGATGCAGTTCTTTAGCATATTTCCAGTCTAGTCTCCAGGAATAACACTCTAGGTCTTAGGCTAATTCCTTACTGAGAGGAATCACCTGCCTTTGCTTAGACCACAAACAGGACTATTAGGTATGCGGACTAGCTTGCGTTGGAGCTGGTTTGGGCACCGCAGGATTTAGAGCTGTAGCCATTCAGAGAGCATTAGCATTTTGAAAGGTTTAACCAACAAAAGCACACTTGTGGCTTGGGGAATACAGATGCTGAGAAAATGTTTAAATTCATGTAATGATTTGGATCTTCAGGGCTGCCTGATTCACCCTTGCAACCTTGTCTCCAGACAGTGCCACAGGCTTAACTCACCTGCCAAGAAGTGTGAGCGTTCCTTCGAGTCTCTGTAAAACGCATCTGTGTGCAACTTTGATAGCTTTTACAAGGCATAAAATTACTGTTCAGAGTAACTCCCTTCAGCTACTTTTTAAGTCAAGTGAAGTAAGAGTAAATATTTCTCAGCAGGTTGGAATTCCAAATGCCACTTCTCTTTCTGCCTTTGGAGTCTCTTTTTATATTTTTGTATGCATGTATTTCATGCAGGTTCAAGCTGAGACGTTTAGGGGTCAAGGGAAAAGAAGCCTGGAAAAAAATCACAAAACAGTCTTGATAAATATTCACCAATATGGTAAATTCCATGAAAGTATGGGTTTTTTTAAAAGAGATATGTATACACAAAGTGCTAAATCTATATGGAGAACTTTTTGTGTGATGATAAAATGAGAAAAATTTACATTTACCTTGAGATTTTGTTGGTACTTTTAGTACGTAAAACTTCAATTAAACATATCCATTAATATTTTTCTACGTTGATGAATATGGGTTTTTCTGAGGAGGAAATTGTATGCTGATGTGATGGGGATTGCCTTGCAGGCAGTCGTGTCTCTGGAGCAGAGCTCCTGTGTCATTGCTCAGTAGCCAGGGTTGGCTCTGAGAGCCAGCAGGTGCTGTGCTGTGCTGCTTTGAACCTTCCAAAGGGAACCCCACAGAGCACTGTGAGTCAGTTCTCACCCTGACCAGGAGTAGATGCAGCCTTGATCTAAATGGTGCATAGCTTTTGCCCTGTCGTATGGGACTCTGTGCTGTGCTGACTAGTGCTAGAGTGTCAGTGCCTCTGTGATGAGTACGCTCCTCAGGTACTCAGGTATGGCTGTGCTTATCTGCTTTGGCAAAAACTTGGGTTTAAGCCTTCTCTACCTTCTGGCCAAGCTGTTCGATGTGTAAAAATTCACACCTCCCTTTCTTGCTCCTTTCTCATGTTAACAGATTCCACAATTCTGATAAACAGTGGTTTGTGGTGGGTTTTCCACTTCTGTGGAACAGATTTTAATGGTGTGCAGTCCCATTTATCTCAGTTCTGCGTGTGTGTTGGTGGCCTGGGGAGGGCTGCTCTGGTCTGGGTCAGCTCTGCTACAACAGCAAGTAAGCAAGGCTTGCTCCTTCTCTGGTCCAGTGGTGTTGGTTCACAGCCCTGAAAGCTATGGTTAGCTAAAAGGATGATTCTTACCTTCTCAGTCCGAATCTACCGTCCAGTAAGGCAGATGGGACATTCTGCTCTGGCTCCATTAGTCAGACCATGAAACAGGGGTTTTCTTTTCCCATTTTGAGTCCCAGAACTGACTCCTTCTTCCAAGGGGCAGGATCAAAGTGTTGAGCCTGGCCTCCCCAGACTCTAAACAGGCTCTTTTGCAGTGCCTGTGAGCAAAGTGCAGGTAAGATAACTGTCAGAACAACTTCAGGTGGATTAGGCTTTTTTCATGTCCTCAGTAAATGCCTTCTCATTTGGAATCGAGATGATCAAGGCCATGAAAGACGAATTTGTTGTTCTGTGTTCAGAAGGTGTGCTGGCTTTCCCTCTTCACCTCTGTCATAAAAGGAATCTTCATTATCTCATTATGCATGCTCTATTCTGGTTCACATTTCAGATTCTGCTTGCTTCCTTACAATTCCTTAGGTTCTGTTTCCATTTTCTCTAAAATCATGTTATCACCTTGTGTTAACTGATTAACACAGAAAAGGGGTTGGATGAATAATTCATTGTGTATGATTTAATCAAAGAATTTACGTTTCCTTTTGTTTCATAAAATGTCTGCAAATATATCAAAGCTTTTTTTCAGCTATTTGTTTTTGCAAAGTTATTTTGCCAAATAATTGCAATAAATATTCCTTTGTGCTGAAAGTGAAGTATTCTTTGTGCAAGAATTTGACATGGGTGTCTAACACCATTACAGTGACAGTAGAGACAAAAAGAAAAGTTGTTCTGGGTTAGGTTGGTTGAGTTTTTTGATCTCCACTCCAATAATTTTTGTGCACACCTCACTTGAAGAACCAGAAGAGGACAGGACTGCTCTTGAAGTAGATAGGGAACCAGGTTGTGTCCTGTCCAGTTCTGTCTCAAGATTTAGGCAGATGATCCTGTACTAGTTATACTTAAATTTCTATTCTAGACCTAAAAGGACCAGAAATAAGATGTTGTACACTTACCTACAACATTTGCCTTCCTAAATTCAGATGTCTATCTGAGAGTTGTGTTATTAGACATGCACCTAAGAATGTGTATGGAGCAGCACAGACTGGCTCCTCCCCAGGAATATAGTCTGTTATCTGTTCTGTCTTCTTGTGGATCTCTTGCATTCTGTCTAACAAAGTTAGAGAAGGAAATGGCATTTGTTATTTGTGATGTTTCAATCACTCTTTGAAACCCACAGACAAGTACTTCAGCTGGTAGAAGTAGATTTAAAATGGCAGAAGCTTATTTGGTGGAGGAAAGATTTACTAGCTGTGCAGAAAAGGCCTGGAATCTGGGGGCAGTGGATGGGCTCTGAGCACTTCTTTCTCTGTAAATGGCTAAACTGATAAGAAAATATTGGTATCTGGCAGTGCCTGTTAGCTGGAGACAAAAGCATCTTTACCAACAATTTTCCACTGCAGATTTCAAGTCTTACAGGCACTCATTTTTTAATATTTATAAATAAGTATATATAATCTTTTTTTGTTTACGTTGCACACACATGTGTCTTTCTGTGTCTGTGTGTTTTATTTTCTGAACCATTCCTAAAGAGATAGAGGGAAGATTTGCCTTCTTAAAATAATGGCAAAGATAGCAAATCAGATGGTAGTGGGGGGGAGGAACAGCCTTGAGGAGACTGTTTATGAAGGCTTTCATTCCATCATGTACCTTGGACATAGCTCAAGTGAGGGAGAATCTGCTGTGCCAAATCTAAACTTGGCCCTGGTAGAGGCAGATAAGGACCTGTGCCTAGCGCAAGCCATGGGAAGAAGCATATTTGGAGACAGGCACAGCTGATTGAATCAAAGATAGTGATAACCTGTGGATCAGACTGTGCATCTTTTTGACAAGCATCAGCTGTTCATTCCCAGCCTCTGGGTGACTCCTTTATACCAGATGCAGTATTTCAAAAAAAAAACAATTGCTAGTGATGTGGATTAGGAGGGGAAAAAAATGTAAATTGGAAGAGACCCAAGTTCTGACTATGCATGGGTGTCCCATGGGTCAGATGAGAGAGGCTGTTTCCCAGGAATCACAGGCCAGATGACATTTGCAGAAAATGTGGAGGCAAAGGCTATTAGAAATGGAATTGTCTGAATAGGATGAGGCCACATAAGAGGAATTAAAATTTGCTAATGCAGCAGGGTCACTATTAGCAACCATCGGTATTCCCAGTGTGGGCAGCTACCCCTAAATCGATGCTATTCTGTTTCTGGAGGCATCAACAGATAAAAAGTTGCAGTGGACAGAGGATCCAAATTTGGTGAGCCCTGGAAAATGACAGGTGTGGAGGACAAGTACATTTTTGACTGTAGGAGTTGAATAGGTGGCCACTGCTCACATCCAGCAGGAACAATACAGCTGTTTATCTGATCATGGCTGCTGCACAGCTACACAATGTTTCTGGATGAAGCAAAAGTAAAAGCAAATAATACTACTTACTATGCAGTCAGTAGAAAAAATTGGATGTCTAGAAAGGAGTTTCAAAGTCATTCACAAGGGAAAGAAGACATCCACAGCTTTGGGCAGGAGTTGCCAGAAGCTTCTACCGATTGCAGCTGACAGAAATACACAAGCAGTTGCTTTTACAATTTTTCCCAGGAACAAAGTCTTTGTAAGATTGTGCTGACATAAGGCAGTGTTCAGGCAGACAGCTTTCATGCCCTGTTTTATAGGTACCAGGGTGAGCCCAGGTGTCTACCCTGATAGTCAGGTGAGTTTTACAACCTCAAGTGCTCTGTGCTGCTGCATCCATACTGCCAGCAACATCTGTTTAGTAAGTTCAGAGAAAGCCTGAGTACATTTCTGTGCTCCAGAAAAAGTATTTACCAGCAAGATTTGCTCTGCCTCCCACTCTCTCCCTCCCTCTCTCCTACTCAAATTGATATTCATCTGTGACTTTCCCTCCAAGATGACTTCTGGGGAGTATAAAATCCATGCAAGTTAGTGCAGGGGCAAGTGGCAAGAGCCTCCTACAGGCAGCTATAAAGACATATGATAGAGCTATAAAGACAAAGCAATAAGCAGATACCTTGGTGGGAGCCTATCACAGGCCACCCAACCAGGGCAAAGAGGCAGATGAAGTATTCTCTAAGCTGCTGGCTGACACTTCACGGTCATCAGCCCTCGTGTGAGACTTTAACTTGCCAGATGTTAGGTGGAAATTCAACACAGCGGAGAGGAGACAGTGTATGAGGTTCCTGGAGCATGTGGAAGACAACTTCCTGACACAGCTGGTAAATGAACCTACCAGGGGTGTGCCCCACTAGACCTGCTGTTCATAAACAGAGAGTTTACAGTGGGAGTTGTGGTGGTTGGGGTTGTCTTGGGCACAGGGACCACAAAATGCAACAGTTTCAAGTTCTTGGTGAAGTAATGAAGGGGGCCAACAAAACCTCTACCTTGGACTTCCAGAGGGTGGGTTTTGGCCAGTTCTTGACACTGGTACAGTCCTGTGGGACATAGTCCTTAAAAGCAAAAGGGCCCAGGAAGGCTGGACATACTTTAAGAAGGAAATCTTAAAGGTCCAGGAGCTGATCATCCCTATGTGCCGACAGATGAGCCAGCAGGGAAGAAGACTGGCCTGGATGAACAGGGATTGTTTGCTGGAACTCAAGGGAAAAACAGAGTTTATGACCTTTGGAAGAAGTGGTAGAAAACTCAGGAGGAGTACAAGGATGTTGTTAGGTCATGCAGAGAGAAAATCAGAAAGGCAAAGGCTCAGCTACAGCTCAATCTGGCCACTGCTGTGAAAGATAATAAAGAGTGTTTTTATAAGTGCATCTACAACAAAAGGAGAACCAAGGAAAATCTCCATCCTTTATTGGATGTGGTGGGGGAATATTGTCATCAAGGATGAGGAAAAGGCTGAGGTGTTTAATGTCTTCTTTGCCTCAGTCTTTAAGTCTGGTTATCCTCAGGGCAACCAGCCCCTGAGCTGGTAGACAGGGATGAGAAGCAGAATAGATTCAAGCTGTACCAGGTGAGGTTCAGGCTGGACATTAGGAACGCTTTCTTTACTGAAAGGGTGGTTAAACACTGCAACAGGCTGCCCAGAGGAGCTGTGGGTGCCCCATTCCTGGAAGTGTTCAAGGCCAGGTTGGATGGGGCTCTGAGTGACTCAGTCTAGTGGAAGGTGTTCCTGTCCATGGTGGGGGAGGGTTGGGAGTGAGATGAGCTTTAAGGTCCCTTCCAACACAAACCATTCTATAATTCTAAAAATGTTTAGAATATATGTTCCTTTCTTGGGGGACTTCATAGCTAGTCTCTTAAATGCAAGACCTCCTCACAGCTGTGTGTTTCAAGAAGTGAGGAGAGCAAACACTAGGAATAGCTGAGAAGGGATCCCAGAGGTCTGCATGTAAGGAATCAAACAGCTCCAGCAGGTTCCTCCAGGTCATACTGTGAGCCCAGCTGTTGAGAAGGGATTGCTGGTACATCCTCAGGTCATGACAGTCTTTCATGGATTTATCGGTGCTAAAGCACAGGAATACCCTTCTATTAAAGTAGAGCAAACTTTAAATCGTGCCCTACGTACACAACACCCACACAGAGCACCAGAGAAACCTGTCTTGGTTTCTCTGTGGTTACCTGAGTTTCAAGGGGCTGCAGCAGTATCTGAAATCTCATTGTTACTGTTTCACACTGGAACTTTGTACTTTCTCTTTTTGTTTGTTTTGTTTGTTTGTTTATTTGGTTTGGTTTGGGTTTTTTTGTTTCATTTGGTTTGGTTTTGTGGGGTTTTTTTGTCCCTAGGAGGGAGAGGGAGGGAAAGAAGAAAATTATGGCCCCGATGCGCCAGAATAGAATAGGTAAAATAATTCAGTTCAACTGAACCTTTTTTTCCTAAAAAAAAACCCAAACAAAAAAGTGTGTATGGTTGGATTTCACTTTTGGAATTGTGCTGTTAATTATAAACCCTTATGGAGGCTCTGATGAGAATCAAGCTCAACCTCAACAACAGCCAAGCACAACTCCTACAGTAGTGGCAGAGGCATAAGACAAGTGAGTTGCCAGACCCACTCAAAAGTCACAAATCTCTTTCTTCCATGTTTGGTTTGGAAGGACAATAAGCAAGCTGTAAGATGACAAAGATTCAAAATTACATGGGAAGATTACCAGATGACTTTCTTTTTCTCCCTAATATTCTCAGCAAATCTACTACATCTTTTCAAATATATTAAAAAGGAGAAGAGGAAAGGCTAGTTTTAACATAACACAGTCAGCTGATAGCAATCACTGCTGTGGGCTAACTATGAGCCCTGAATTTTAATGGATTTGAAAAAGAGAAGTGGGCATATTTAAAGGTATTGGGAAGATTAAAAGATTTAAAACAGAGCCACAGAGAGTTACACTCAGCATTGTGAAGATGAAATCTAAGAACAAATTGACAGGAACAGGCAGAAGTTTCTTTTTTGGGTGAATCTTTCTGTAATTGTCCACAAGGGTTTCCTTGCCCTTTCCTCTGAAGCTTTAAAGCACAACTGCTGTCAAAGACAGCAGAAGTAGTACTGCTGTAAAGAATGGCTTAATGCTTGAAAATAGCACCTTGTAATGAGAGCATGGAAAACAAAAGTTCCCAGCCATGAAGGATAACTAGTGGTAGATGCAAGAGCGAAGTAAAACTTCTACTCTTTATCCAAAGGGTCTACTTAAGGCTTCCATTAGAAGGATTAGTTATTTTCTTCTCCACCAGAGCTTATTCTTAGCTTGTACATCTGTCTTCCAGCCACATAAGACTTGAATAGTCCATCTGAGTAAACTAAACCTTTTTTGGTGTGGGAGACAAGGGCTTGGAGGAATAGTTTTCAAACTCTAGCACCTTGACCCACAATACTTCAAGGTAATGACAAGTGCACTACTCTTTAAGAGGAGGGATTAGCAAGAACCAGACAAAGACACTTCCCAGAGTGTCAAGTGTTTCACCTCAGAACTATGACAAGGCAAATGAATAGTAACAAACTTTCAACATGTGAGGCTAAGTGTGCACATACATTTGTATGTGTATATACGTGTACATGTACAAGTGAACTGAACTGTAGCTCTGAAGAGGCCAGGCCAAATAACTTCATGAAGTACCAGGTGCAAAGGCAAATAATACAGATTCTTTTCTTTCATTTGGTTTTCTTAGCATAGGAATAGCTGGTTGGAAACCCATAAGCAGTTTTATGTCCATAAGAGTATTAAGCTACAAGTTTCGATATGAAATCATTATCTTCCCTCTTCTAAATCCAAATACTAATTGCAACCTTGCTGTGAGCCTACAATATTAAGGCTATCATAGCCATGGCAACTGAAAGCAACATTAAATTGAATACATATCTTCTGCACAAGATTGCTTTTTTGATTTTTTTCTTTTTTTTTGTCTTTTGTTTTGGTTTTTTTTGGACAGTAGACACACATTTCAGCAGCCATGATATATAGATCAAAAGAGCTTCCAGTTCCTCAAATCTCTGAGCTATTTTGCTACATTTGCTCTCCAATCAGTTAATATTTTGTGAATCTGTATAATTAATTTCAGCCCAGGACGGCTGGTTAATCCACAGACACAAATAAAAACACAAATTAAAATTTCAGCATGGATTTTACAATGGCCCATTTACATTTCAGGACTAAACCTATAATAAAAACTTTTGTGTAGTTATAATTGGGCTGATTTTTCTTAAAACCAGGAGATAAGCATCTATGTAAATAGCCTCAAAAAGATATTGTCTTTAAGAAAAGAGCTGCTTCGAATGAGCTGCTTAAAGTCACCTTCTATTCTTTGCATGATAATTGTAATGCAAAATAATAAACAGCACAGGGCACCAAGCACAGCACTTCAAAGATGATATTGTGCCATTTATATAAAGATAATCAGGCATTTAAAAACAACCAATATCACTTTAAAATCTTTCCATTAAAATAAATTAAAAAATAGGGAGAGCGCAGGGTGTGTGCAAGGTAAGATTATTGAAATAAGTTTCCATTTGCTTGATTTTCCTGAGGGTATGTGTCCCTAATGATCTGCCTGACTCCAAAGCATCCGAGTACACAGCGAAATTAATTGCTGGGGATGTTGCAGTGCACCACAGTTCTTTGGGCCACGGGTGACGTTGCAGACATGGATATGCTTCACCTCTCTGTTAGTACATATGAAGTCTAATTTTAACTGGAAAAGATGCTGCCATGCCTAGATTGTCATGTGGCATAGAGAAAAACTTATGTTAGCTAAAGAACTTACTGCTTAGATTGCTTATTCTAGTTTTCAGAAGGAAACTCTGTGAGAGAAAACTGTACCAACACGAGTGTCTTTATGCAGGTATAATTGTATCCATACTAACGAGATCTCTCTACCAGAAAAAGCTCTAAAACATCGCACCTTAATTCCACACTACTCTGTCAGCAAAAATTTGTATTCTGCAATGTAATATTTATGTGTGTTTACGAATGGTTAAGAAAGGGCTAATACAGTCAGACATCATTAGCATGGGCAGAAACTACTACTGGGAGGTGTTAGAGATTGGCTCCTTATGCCCGTGATTTACAGCAATTGTCCTGATGGAACCCGTAATTATCTGGCAATTGATTATTAAAACACCCTTTAGCCAATTATTTATAATGATGCTTTTCATGTAAATTACACCAAAAGTTGTTCAGAGGAGAGCTTTGCATTCATAAATAAATATTTTAATAGAGACTATTGAAAAAGAATTGTCATCAGGTCTTGGAGAGTTGCTTTTAATGGTAGAAAAGTGCTCAGGTAGTTCGTGCATGTAACAAGAAAAATAACGAGTCTGTTTTATCTGAAGGAATGAATCTCTTGTGTCCCATGGCTGCAGTTGCAAAGGGCAGCAGTGGAGGAGGCACCAGTGGTTGCAGCCTCTCAGCTCTGCATCTTATGCTTTCTAGTGCAAGTAGATCTTGCCTGAAGGACTTCTGCAGAGCACCTGGAACTGTAATCCTTTCCCCACAGTGGGATAAGTCAAGAACTGCTCTGGACTCTGTCCCACAGGCAGCTCCTGAAAACTACAATGTTGCTTCAGGCCTCCACTTCCCACCTGTAGAGAGAAGAAATATTCCTCTGTGCCTCAGTGACCACTGTGGGGATGAAAGCAGTGAAGATGCTCTTGTAGCATTATGGCAAATGTTTGTAAAGACTGTTTGTTGCTGGTGAGATAATCTCAATCAGAAATCTTTGCAGTGTTCAGTGTATCATTAGCCATCAGCAAATAGCTTAGATGGGAGTGAAATAGCATCTCAGAGCTTTGGATGGGTTCTTGATTCTGTGATTCTTTGCATGGAAGGGAATAGTCACCCTTTTCGGCTCTGCATGACAATATTCAAAAAAAGTTCCTTGTGATGAGTCCAAACTCTGATGTACTCTAGCTGAACAAAAGACTTGATAGTGGCATTAGCTGATCTGAAAAGACATCCCATCCTGCAAACTGTACCTGCTTGGGTGCGTGGACTATCATGGCAACAACTACATCACGGCTAACACTCAGAGATCAGCTTGTTTAGGGAGAAGGGGTAGATTGTAACTAACTCTACCAAGGCTCAGTGTAGCACCCAACTAAGTTACTACAGGTATTTTGTTTACCCTGGGCGTGCTCAGAACCTTAACATGAGTTTTGTGTAGCTATTCGTTGCTGTTTTCATGCTGGCTCAGTCATGGTAATAATGGTAATAATGTGACACCTGACTTTGTGTCATAGCTGTGGGAGGAAGAGTAAAGGTAACCCTCATAAATTTGAATGTGCTTAAAACATTTTGACACAACTTGTAAAAATTAAAAAGCTGATTGCACTTTTAATAGCAGTCTTGTCAGTAATATTCAAAGTGATAACTCTGTAGTATTCTAAAAGCACAGATTACCCGAAGTGACTGAAAGAGACTTCAAGGAATCTATAATTAAAATCAGTAATACGTACGGTACGCTTTAAAATCCTGAACTCTATTTGAGAGATTATTTTCTTTATATAGTACCTAAGAACATATTCAGATATATTGATACCACTATTGTCTTATTTAATGACCATCCCTGCAGGATACAGGCCTCAGTGTGTGTAGGCTGAGTGCTGCCTGCGGGACGATATGCCATTGTGCTGCCTCGGGAGGCCAGCAGACAAAGGAACGTGTCTCAGACCCAATACTGTCCCATTCTGCTTTCTCAGTCCAGAGGAAACATAAAAAGGTGCAGTTTACTTCCCCTTGCCTGTCTATGGCTCCCCTGGCAAGCATGGCATGAGCAAATTCCTCTTAGTCTCCATTCATGTGCAAAGGCACAAAAGGAGAGAACAATATCTGCATTTTCCACTGTAACCCATACAATATCTGGGTAGGCAGTGTGGCTAGACAGGGATTTGGGGAATTGTTCTCCTTCCCGGGACTGAATGACAAACTGTTCTTGCAAGAGCAGAGTCTGCTGGTGTCGTTACACTGAACTATCACTGACACACCTGGAGCTGCCTGTGCACGAAAGGCACTTTATACCCAAAATTCGTGCCCTTCAGAAGATTTACGAACCGTTTGTGCAACAGTATAAATTTAGCAGTGCTGTTAATAAGTTTGTGGTGATTTCACTGGGAGTTATGTACAGGAGAACTGAGGATTAACCTCTCCTTGAAAGTTTTGAGGTTTAGAAAATGGAGAGAGGCAAGGGGCAGGATGTTTTCAACCATCTGAGGATCCCCTCCTTTCTTCCCATCCTCCACAAACTCTTTAAGAGAGACACTACCTTAGTAAGATCTTTAGGTGCATCACAGCAAACTTCACCTGGTGAATTGGCTTAAATACCTCTAACTTACCTATTCTTTAACTCTTTCTCCCCTAGTCTGATCTTTACCCTTATTCTATTGTTAATGTTACTTTCGTGGACACATCTCATCATAGCTAACATTTTGTGAAGATGGGAGCAAGCAAAGTCATGGGAATGTGCCAGCCTTTTGTCATCAACTGTTTATTGTCTTCCCTCATTCAATAATAGAATTAGTCTATTTTTTACCTTTCCCATATATTGTTGCATATAGTAGCAGTAGTGAGAAATATATGACTTCTTTCTTGGCAGGTTGACTTGTTAAAAGTTGAATGATACTGGTCATTGTGGAGACAGGTTTTTGATTTTAATTTAATTATTTTTTTCATTATTTGAATAAAACAAATTTTCAGGCCTCATCATCATCTGTTCTCAGTGAGCTTTTAGAGGCCCCCCCTTTGGCTTTGAATATGAAAGGTCTGGAAGCAAAATGGGCTCTCTCTTTGACTGTTATCACTGGGTTGTTTGAAATACAGATTGGACCAGAGACCAAATAGTTTTGTTGGCCTTTTAGCCATTTATTTAGAGAATTAATTCTTCCTTTCTTCTATGTATTAAAGTCCAATGCTGGAACCAGCAGGTCTGTTAGAAATGAGGAGTAAAGCTGAATTCTTTCCTTTTTTTTCCTTTCATTGTGAGCAATGGGAAGATAATTCCTTATTGCTAGAATTGCTAGCTGGAGGTAGAAGGGACTATGTAAAGAGAGTGGTAAAAAAGAAGATTTGGATTTAAATATTCATGTTTTGGGGGCTATTCAATGATATTAGGAATAAATTACCAGCTAAGGACACACTTGATTGATTCTGTCTGAATTTGTTTTATAATATTTTCACATAATTTCATTTATTCTTTCCTTTAACATCCATTAGAGGAAAAGAGAGAAAATATACAGCATATGAAAAGAACACAGGGAAGTTTTTAATATAATGTTAATAATAGTTGATATTTAATTGAGATCGTATCTTTAATCTTTTCTTCTTTTCCCCTGCCAGTGTTTCATCTCTATTCTTATTATCTTGTTTTCAGTACAGAATTATCACCCACTGGTTTTCAATTACAGCGATGCCCATATTGATTCTCCCCTTGATTTTAACTCGAAGCTGAAAAATTACTCACTTAAGCCAATAAAAGTAGATGATGTGGTTAGTTTTGGGTTCCTTTTTTAAAATAATAAACGAATAAAGAAGAAGAATGATAAGCTTATAATGATTCTGAGTTACAACAAACTGGTATGGAAATGCATTTTAAATCATTAGAACTCAGAGCAGTGTTATAAATTTATATTTATCTCGTCACGTTGAAGTAAGTGGTCCCTAAGGACATAAAACCTCTGTCTGTAATTCTAAGTTGCATTTGTCTGTTAGTCCTTGGGCACTGAGACCCCCTGGCAGGCAACACATTCTGTCTACGCTTCTCTTGGCTTCTCTTGGCTTCCAAAAACAGGGTTTCTATATGCAAAGTGCCTGTTGGGAATGGTCCATGGTCCATGCTAGCTCCCAGACTGTGTCCAGGAATTGTCTGGGGAAGTGCCAGTTGGCATGGGCCAAAATCATCGCTCTTTTGGATTAGCAGTAGAGAGGATCACATTCCCAGGCTTAGGGAATTTCGCAGGCACTGCTAAACTTACTAACACAGATGTAGCAGGAGAGCAATGTCCCGTCTAGAAGGAGCCACGTTGCTTCTCCAGTCACTTCTGTGCACACCTGTCTGCTCAACACACAAACAGTGCCACGATGCAATGATAACATACTGCAAGCTTAAAACCAAGATTCAGTGCAAGGTTTGACCTTACAGAGAGAAAAATGTCACCGTATGGTTTTGGTGGCCACGTGCAATTACAAATCAGTCTTTATTGATGCTTAGAAAGTATGATCTAAATGAATTTGGGAGTAGATGCTGAATAGAATATTTCCTGAGTGGTAGGCTAAAGGGTTTGATTCTGCACCCACTGATGCTGAGGGAAAACCTCTTACTAGCTTCTGTAGGAGCAGAATGAGAGCTAACTACAGGGAAAAATCACTTAGAACCACCACTTTCACACACAAAATCCAACATATAGATAGCAAAGGGACAAATGAAGATCTTTCAGGATCTCTGTCTTAAATATCCCAAGCAAGTAATATCAAATACTTTTGAGAGAATGAGTGGTTTGTAAGGGAATCCACACAGATGCCCACATTAAAGTAGGTATGTGTGTAGGTGGGATTTCTCCAGAGAAGGAGGAAGAAAGTCTCTCAACTTCAGGAAGGAGTCCTGAAAACTCCAGATGACCCCTCGCCCAAAAAGCCTATTTTGAAGAGCAGAACCATCATGAAACTTTTGGTGCCATCCAGCTGCTAGGCCTGTATTCTCCCTTAATCTCTAGTTGTCCTCTCCTTGCTCCAGATAGACAGTCCTACTTTCTCAGGGGCCAGGTGTATTTGCCCTGTTTCAACACCCACCTCTCATGCTTAGAACCAAATATTTGCTTTAACAAAGGCAAAGTTTTTCCTAGACTTGTCACTACACAGACCTCTTTTTACATGTTTAATTTCTCCACTTTTTATGCATCGTAGCAATGTTCCCCCTCTTTGGAACTCTTCCAGAAAGCACCTGCACTTGCTCATTTGTGAAGTGCCAGTATGGTAGGTTGTAATTTGCCAGTCCATTTCTTCTCCGAGAGCAAATTAATTGAGTTGATAGCAGCAGAATTTATAGTTTTATACTGGCTATATATACATGCTAGGGAAATACTGTAGCTTTAGAATGGGGTAAATGACTCATAACTGATTATAGAGCAATTCTTGTCTAGGTAGCATTAGGAAACCAAGGCTTCTCTTTCCATTCTTTCTGGGACACCTGCCCTGTGATTAAGGTGTACCTTAAACAGTTGCCTATCTCCCCTCCCTTTTCTTTTGCACTTAGTGTCACACAGTCTTAAGGCTTTAAAGGGTTTGTGCAACTGCAGAAGACACAAATTTTGGGGAGTGGCTCACATGACATTGTTTTACTGCCTTTTCTGTTTGGGGCAGGTACGTTGGCAAGGGCTTCAGTCTTGCTGTGTGCTCCTGTGCATCATGCTTATTCTAATTTTTATCTTTTCTCCACCAATTATTTACATGGGATTTATTTTTTTATTTTAGGGTTGGTCCAGCAGGTCTGTGGCTCTTTCTGAACCTGCATAGAGGCTCTACTACCACATCTACTCGCCTCTACCCCTATAATACTAAAGCATTTCTTTAGTCTATAGTACCCTCTATACCATCAAAAACTTGTTGTTGTTTCCTGTGAAACACCTCAGGTGCCAAACACAACCTCAGTGCAGCCTGTGGAAATGGAGTCTCCCAAAGGGGATGCTGAGTGTGCATAAAAGTGGGCTCTGTTTTTCCAAGGCACCTGCCAGAACCTTGCTGACATTTTCAGCATAGGAAAATATTTGGCACTGGACAGCTGTCCAGAAACTTTTCCCCTTGCAGGTAGTAGAAAATGTTCCCTTTTTTAAACATATTTATATAATTCTTTTTGGGCCTATTCATACGTGAAAGGCTTCATTTTTCCCCCCACTGTGAACTTCAGGGAATTTACCTCCTTGGTCCTTCCTATTTCCTCTATCATTCCTCACAGTGAACACATCCAGCTCTTCTTTTTAGTCTCTGTCTTTCCCAGCAACCTGCGCTGCAAGATGGTTAATTGCTTTTACTCTTTATTCCAGGAATTCACCTCAGAAGTCTGACTCCAGTATCTATTTATTAGTTTTAGGGTCCTTTGATAAGTGCACTTTGTTGAATGCTTAACGTGTTTGGATTTAACACCTCCTCCCTTAGTAGTATTGAAGATATTTCTCTTCCAGCTTATTCTCTCATAAAACTGATGAGGACAAGATTGTCCCTGCAAGCACTGAGGTTTGTCACTTCCTACCTTTCTGCCAGTTGGCTTTTCCAGATCATGATGTGCAGTTGGCTTGTGTTACAGCATAAAATTACTGAGCAAGCCATTTGCTTGTAAGTTGAAATTTTAGCAAAGAGTAAGTTGATGCTTTAAATAATGCTTATATGAAGAGTTCAAAAGAGCTGCTGGCCCTGTCTGTCACCTTTCTGTCCTGCACACCTTGCTGTTTTTGGCAAAGGATGATCCATTGCAGTTGCCAATGCCAGGCAGTGCCTTAACTTGTGGTAGTAGCTCTGAAGTGTTTAGCTGTGTGTTGCATTGTCCATCTCCACTCCTCCCCTTGCTTCCCTTTTTCTTTTCAATCCCAATTAAAAGCTTTGCATGCCTTTCTATCCAGGTCTCTTCTTTCAGTACTTGGGATTTTCCATAAAGTCTACTGAATAGATCATATAAATGTTGTCTATGAGAATATGTCGATGATGGCTGAGTCTTCTATAAACCTTGCTATTAACCTTGTTTCACATGCTGCAAAGCCTAATTGTTCTGTTACACGTTTCTTTACTCCAAAGGGTTTTAATTGTCTCTCTGAAGGGAGCTGGAGTTTGTGTCTGTCTCAAAGTTTAGACCTGATCACAACAGGCATCTTTCCCTTTATCATATCACTCCATTGCAGCTGGAAACAAAAAACCACCAAAAAAGCAAAACCAAACCAAACCAAAAACAAACAAACAAACAAAACAATGAAACAAAAACACACCAACAAAATAAAACAAACAAAGAAACCCACAAAAAACCAAAAAAAAATAGAAGAGAACAAACTGTAAACCTGTTTTTCAGCCTTGGATTATTTATAGACTCTTCTGTTACTTTTCCTGTTTCGTACCTTGTTCTAAGACATGGAATCACAGAATAGTTTGGGTTGGAAGAGACTTTAAAGATCATCCAGTTCCAACCCCCCTGCCATGGGCAGAGACACCTTTCACTAGACCAGGTTTCACAAAGCCACATTCAACCTGGTCTTGAACAGTTCCAGGGATGGGGCAGCCACAGCTTCTCTGGCTAACCTGTTTCAGTGCCTTACCATCCTCCCAGTCAAGAACTTTTTCCTAATACCTAACTTAAATCATTGTGCCGGGTTACAAATGGGAAGGAAGTACTAGCCAAGTCATGAACTGTGTTGTCAGGACATGCTTCTTCACTTTATTCTATAAAAGAATAATAGATAGAATTTAACTTGCTGTTTCTGAGGAAAAATATAGGCTGCTTTCCAGAGAGAAATATATGTGAAGTGTTAGACCATAGGTAAGCCAATATGCAATTACTTCAGTGCATCATAATTGAAGAATAAAGTCAGTCACCTTGAGAAAATTTCCCAAAATACCTCTCCAAAATAATTTAGGGTAGTTGTTCTTAAATACGTGTGTGGGAAGAGTGTAGAAAAAAAAATAAATATAAGAACCATACACTCCTAAAACTTTAAAAATTTTATTGTCCATTCTCAAGCACTGTGGACTGAAAGGACAACTAAAAAGTAAGATTCAGTCATAAGGTAAAATTGAACTGCACTGTTTCCTTACTATTCATCAAAACAGGACCTGAAACATCTGCAAGTGGTGAGCAGTGAAATGCACAACACTAGCATCAGTTCCAACCTACCATCCTTAGGAAAGGAACAAATAACTAGATCATAATAGATGTTTTCTTAAAGGGTTTAGGCATTTGTCTAGAAAACTCAAATTGGAAATCAAATCTGAAGTGAAATTGATACAATCATGAGACAAAATGAAATTTCCTGTTAAAGCGGGAGCTGGAAAAAGACAAGCAAAGGGGTTATTTATAGAGAAAGTTCTTCTTCATAGACTGGATTACAGGTAGGCTGTGGTTTAAATAAGTGAGATGAACTAGCTGTAAATATCAATCCCTTGATCCTCAAATGTTTCAATTATTAGTACTTTCTTTTACCAACTGGCGTTTTCTTGGTTTTGCTGAAAAAACTCCACTCTCTTCCTTTAAAATGGGGCAAGGCAATGTGTGTGTGAGCAAGATTTACAGAATAAAGGTTTCTTTTAATTTATTCACTAAAGATTCCTGGCAGGTAAAACTCGTTTAAAGGGAACGCATTTCTTTTTTTTTTTTGTCCATGATCTTCTAAATTCCCATCTGTACTCAGAGAGTTCTATTTACACTGTTACATTCTTCAGGAGCAGAAATTCTCTGATGTAAAAGGCTGAAGGAGTTGTGCATGAAAGTTGCTGAAAAATGTCTTTGTGCTGAGTGTTTCTTTAAAATGACAGTGGTGTTCACCATGGCAGCCTCATGTAATCAAACTCCCAGGGTACCAGATGTACTGATTAAAGAAGCTGTGGCAGCTCTGGCTAAGGAGATAGGGCTCTTTTCATTAAGTTATAACAGGTCTTATTTTTAATTCAGAAGGTCCTCAGCTTGTTCCCTGGTCTGTCAAGCTCATGGTAGCTAGGATAACTGTACTAAAGATATTTTATGTCTGGGAGAACTATACCAAAAATGAAGCAAGCAAGGAGGGGAGCTGATGGCAAGAGAGATGTCCAGTAAGCACAATCAGTAGAAGTTATTTGAAATTGCTTAAGTGGCTTAAAAAAAATCCCCAAACCAAACCCAAACCCTACCTCCCACCCTTCTATTTGCTGGCACTTTTATACTTACCAAGCCTCACAGATGTCTTGTCCAGATCCTGAGAAAGTTCAAATAATTTTGGATTTGCCAGGTTTAAACCTGTATTTACTGTTCATTCATCTTGGACCTGAAAAACTTTTTCTGTCCCTGATCTTTCCCAGGACCTGAATTTTGCAGCATATTTAGGTTTTGACTTCAATGTTGCAGTAGAGTTTCTCTCTTCCAAGTCTCTAAATGCCTTCACAGGCCAACAAATCTAGGTGGTACTTGGTATCCAAAGTCCAAAGGAAGAAACTATTTTGAAATATCTATTAAAAAAAGGTAAACTTTCATTATGATGCTAACAACATCAGCATTACAGCAAAGCAACACACAGCAGTTCATTTTGTGATATTTTCTACAAGACACTAAAATTGTGCTGGAATAGCAAACCTATATAACTTTTCCAGGCATGGATTTTGACTGCTTAGATGGTACAAAATACAGGTTGTCAAGATTTCGAACTCTATGTGTTGTCAGTATTTCTGTGTTACAATTTCTGAAATACCAGAAGGGAAGAAGCTGTCACTGCGTACGGTACCTGCAGAATGTAAGACAGTGACTTTGCCATCCCTTGTTGAAAATTGTCAGCATATGAGATGTGATCCTTCCAGGATCCTCAGTAGATTACAAATGGGGTTTTCTCTGTGGAAAATTTGTACCGGCGTGGGGAATCCCTGGACTTCGAACACATAAAATAGGGTGTCTACAAATGAATGAAGGGTTAAAAACAGGTGTGTGAAAATTTGGTAGTGCAGAGTGGACAGCACAATGGCGCTTTGTAGGAAGCATCAAAATACTTGAGGATATGAAGGCTGATGCATTCCAAAGCAAATGGAGGAATCACACTGGTGATGGATGTTTACGCAAAGCTTTCTATGTACACATACAGAAGCGATGTACATAAGGGTTCACAATCACAAGCCTAGGAAATTTCTGCAACAAATTCCCAGCCAGGCAGCAAAGGAGAGCCATGATACATCAACTGCCTGGCTGTCCTTGAGTTGAGTTAGGTATTTGCTTGTTTACAAGCACTGACAAGGAACTGCGTGGTGTCTGACTCCTGTTTGGGTGACTGGGAAACAGATCCCTCACATCCAACAGCAGCCGCTCTCATTGAGAGCTCATTTGCCTGGCATGGAATTCCAGAGACCGTAATTACAGATAATGTAACTCAATTTTCCTGTCAGGAATCTGCTATTTGTAGTACCAGCAGAACCAGAGTGTGTCACATCCCTGCCACACTCCAGCCAAAGTAGAAGCAGCTGTTGGAGTTGCCAAGCATGCTGGGGTAAGAGGGATGCAGAGAAGGTATTTTTGTACATTACTTGGTGATCAGAGAGCCTATGGTATCATCCTGTGCCACACCACGCATGGATACTGTGGTGCACAAATGCTGCAGCTCAGTCGAGGTAGAAAAGCACTCCATCTGCTGTGGCCTACTTTGTAAAATAAGGCTGTGAAACCAAAACCAAATAGCCCTCCTCCAGGGAAAAGCTATGCTGTGCTCGATATGGTATGTCCCACACAGCAGCAGTAGAAGGGGGCTTACTTGAGTAAGGGTGGACATAATTTATAGCCAGTCATGCTCTCAGAATCAAAGCTACACTCAAACTCAAGGCTGTAACATTTAAAGATGTTGTATTTGTTCTAACTTCTGCAATTAGCAAACTAAGCCTTTGGCTATTTCCTCCATTTGCAGTAAAATATCCCCTTGTTGCCATTAGGGTCCCCAAGAAAAGACACAGTATGAAATTCTGGAGAGGTACTGAACTTTCAATGCCTGGGACTAAAAAGTGAAAAGTCATCTTTAAAGCAAGTGGAAATGACAATAAGATTTCTGTTTTAAAAGCTAACATCAAGACACCTGCTGTTAGTGAATAACTGGTATTAAAGATTTAAGACAAGAGGGCACGATCCTAAGCCCTGCCAGGGGAAGTTTAGGTTGGATATCAGGAAGAAATTTTTTACAGAGAGAGTAATCAGACATTGGAATGGGCTGCCCAGGGAAGTGGTGGATTCACCATCCCTGGAGGTTTTTAAGATGAGAGTGGATGTGGCACTTAGTGCCATGGTCTGGTAACCACGGCGGTGTTGGATCAAGGGTTGGACTTGATGATCTCAGAGGTCTTTTCCAACCCAGTTGATTCTGTGATTCTATGATTTTTTTCACTGAACGAAGGTCATCCTTTCTCTTCGGCTGAGTCTTTGTATTTGTAAAAGTAAAATTGACTTGACTGGCTTTTTCCTCTTCTGTGCATTAAGGAATTTAACTTATGTGAGCAAATGAAGGACATTTCCTCAATTTCCAGAAATCCAGTGGCTATTCGTGGTTGCCTTTTAGTTTGATTCCAGTTAGAATAACTGGCTGGTGACTTTGATACCCCTTATGCTTAGACACTTTGACTATCCATGCTACAGTTATTTAACACAGAGACGTCTTCACCTGCAGTCACCTGGAAAGAGAATCTCCACTTTCCTATTCCTGTCTTCTTTTGTTCTGAATGTGGATTAAAATCAACTTAGAGGGACATGGGAGTTATGTTTAATGCATGCAGATGCAGTGGCTCTGAAACAGCACTAATAATGATGTGACAAGTACCTTGTACTTTCTAGAGCTGTCAAAGTTTGTTTGATATCATTCATATGCCAGGTACTAGTAAGATAGAAAGAAGCAGTGCCCAGGATGTAGAAATTATTCCATGCTGAGGTGTGTGGAAATCGGAACAGATTAGAGTCAGAGAATTTGAACAGTTCACATCATAAGGACTTGTAAGTGTTGTTTAATCTGACCTCCTGCTCAAAGCAAGGCCATCTTGACCAACACTTCAGGGCTGTATTTCAGTTTTGAAAATATTCTCCAGCAGCTCCTCTGCACTTTTTTCAGTTCTGTACCGCTCTCGGAAGAGAGGGAGATTTTTCTTTTTCATTTAGTCCAGTTAGAGTTTCCTTTGCTGCAACTTGTTTTTCATTGCCACTAGTTTTTTTTTTTGTGCAATGCTGGGGCAAGTCTGGCTCAGTCTTCTTTATAACCTCCCTGCAGGCAGGACCCCCAGAGCCATCTCTTCTCCAGGCTGAACCAGCCTGGCTCTCTCAGCATCTCCTCACAGGGAAGGTGCTCCAGCCCCTGGCTGTGATGGTAGCTCTCTGCTGATTCTCTCCTGTTTGTGTTGGTATCCAAAACTAGTCTCACAAAGATCAGGCACAGGGGAATGACCACTTCCTTTGACCTGCTGTCTGCAGTCTTGCTAATGCAATTGCAGTTAACCTGTGCTGGCAATTGATTCACTTTGCCCTCCTACCGGGCTGTGAAGCCTGTGAAGGCAATATGGATTGATACCAGGTTTGTGGAGGCAAGGAGGTGAAAAGAATTGTTCTTACAGGAAACTGTGAGCAGCATATCTCTTTGAGCAAATTGACCACTGGGCAAGACTTTGAGGATAAAAAATGAAGAAAGGGGAAGTGATTTAAACAGAAAAAATGAGTGAGGACCAACAAGAGCTCTTAGGGCAAACACACAAAAAGGTTTACAAACAACAGCCTCTTGTTCCCAAATATATACAAACAGGGATCTGAATGCTACTAGAGATGTTTAATAGCTGTGTATTTTGAGCTTGCAAAAACACCTGTAGATTCTGGTTGAATTTGTTTGGGGTTTTTTAAAATTTATTTTATTATTTCCTGCCTCAAACTTACATATGACTTGTCCATAATGAGGGATTCATATTCCCAATCAATGAGTACAAATAATTCATCTTCCCAAACTATGCATCAGGTTTACAGTAGGTCAGTAATGCTTTGACCATTGGCCATGCACATTAATTGTCTAGGATAACTAATTGCCCAGCAATCCCCAACAGCTCAGAGCCTAGAAAACTGGTACATCACTGCTCAAAGCTATAGTCTCCCCCTTGAAACAGAAGAATAGGGATTGCAGCTTTTACTTGCAAAATAGGTTAAAGCCGGTCCTCCAGCTAAAGGAACACTCCAATGTATTTATGTAAATGTGTTTTTAGATGATGCCATTTACCTCCTTTAAAAACCCTTACATTCTTCAAGAAGATACCTTAAGTAGAGCTATCTAGAAAGGTTATATGAAAAGTCACAGTGGCATCATACTATAAAACTTGAATATCACAGTATTATTTTAAATTATATTTATAATTTTAATATTTATAATTATTTTTATAATTATATTTATAATTATTTTAATTATATTTTAATTATTTTTAATTTTTCCTCTTCAGCAATATCTGTCTCTATTTTATGGTATTTATGTCATGGAATAAATGGCATAAGTAAAATAATTAGGTAAGATATAAGTAGACATACTTCATGCTTCAGCTTATGAGCATAAAAACCAGTAGGGCTTGTTAGGAAAATGTTCATATTTTTAGGTTTGTGTCCCTTGGAATAAAGTAATGGCATTGAGAATAAACATATTGAGAATATATAGCAGCATCGAGCCAAAAAAAATTTCTTAAGGGAATGAAGTAGGGAAAATTCTGCAATCTTTAGTCACACCTGCTAATCTTTAAAAATTGAAATTGCAAGTGCATTGCAGTTACAATGTATTTATTTTTAAAGACAGTCTTCCTGGAGTAGCTTACTTTGTAGTGTGATGCTGCTTGGAGCCTTTGCCGGACTTATTCATCTAGATGTTGTGAAAATGCAATTGGAAGATGGCACTTTACCCAGCACACCACATCTGAATTTATTAGCAGTTGTCCCCAGATGCACCTGCAAGACCTGACACTAGAAAATAAAAAGTGAGTGATCATTGCTCTGCCTTTGAAATTGGGTGAATGAAACAAGAAAACTCGTTCACCAAAACAGTGCAGGCTGCTGTAAATCCTGCTGATGTGCAATGGGAACTCAACCAAACCCCAGAGGGAGGTGATTCTGCCCCTCTGCTCTGGTGAGACCCCGCCTGCAGTGCTGCATCCAGCTCTGGGGGCCCCAGCATGGGGAGGACATGGACCTGTTGGAGAGAGTCCAGAGGAGGCCACCAAGGTGATTAGAGGGATGGAGCACCTCTGCTGTGAGGAAAGGCTGAGAGAACTGTGATTGTTCAGTCTGGAGAAGAGAAGGGCTTCGGGGTGACCTAGTTGTGACCTTCTAGTACCTGAAGGGAGCCCACAAGAGAGATGGAGAGAGACTATTTACAAGGGCCTGGAGTGACAGGACAACGGAAAATGGCTTCAAACTGACAGAGAGGTTTAGATCAGATACTAAGAAAAAATTCTTTACTGTGAGGGTGCTAAGGCACTGGAACAGGTTTCCCGGAGAAGTTGTGGATGTCCCATCCCTGGAAGTGTTCAAGGCCAGGCTGGATTGTGCTTTGAGCAACCTGGTCTAGTGGAATGTGTTCCTGCCTGTGGCAAGGGGTTTGGAACGAGATGATCTTTAAGGTCTTTTCCAACCCAGGCCGTTCTATGTGATGCAAGTGAGGGGAGGTTGGTGCAGCAGCACTGGCATGGTGGTGTCACACCAGCCTCTCTCCCTGGCTCTGCATGTCCACTTGGGAATCCGTGTACCACCGCCACTGGTCTCATGTGGATGTGCCCAGCATGTTTCAAAAGACTGCGCACATTTCACAAATGTTTAAAGCAGGGGTACCATTGCACATGAAATGCACTGTTTGCATCTAAGATTAACAGCCCGAATTAGCAGGGGGAAGACAGGAAAAGCCAGAAGGATACTTCTCTCTGTTTTGTCACAACTTTTATTTACGTGAGGCAAATGTTAGCATTCTTTATGTCCTCGGGGTACCCACCAGTGCCCCAGTTCCAGCATTTGCTGTACCATTCCTCAGGGAAATCCTTGAAGCCATATGGTTCACTTGCTGTTCCTGCATTTCTGTGTGCCTAAGGAGTTGGTGGTGGTAGTGGTCCCTTTTCTTTCTGCTACTTCGCTCTGTGTCTCATTCTTTTTATGCTTTTTCCAAATGAAAAAGTGGCTTTGAACTCTCCAGCTTCCCTCTAGCTCAACATTAGCAGCATACAAATATTATTCTACCAGCATATGTGTTCCTTTTCCCACATTAGAGCAACCAAAGGGATACAACTGTTCTTTGTAGTGGTGGTATTGGAAAAATCAAGCTTAGTAATCTTTTAGGTATTGATCTTACGTAAGTTGATGGACTACACTGTGCTTCCATTATATGCATACGTATCTCTCCAGGCCTTTTTCTCTGGGGCTCTAACCCCATGGGGAGAGAAATCTGTTGCTGTGTTTTAGAAAGGCCAAAATCAAAGAGGCTGGTTGCTTTAGGAGTGTGCATGCATGTGTGCAGCATGACAGAGCTGGCAAATAATTTCCAATGAGACTGTTAAAGGAAAGGCCTTTTGATGGCGTGTAGTGTAAGTGAATATGTAGTATTAAATTTTTATTATATATATCACTACATAATACATAGTGAATATAGCATAAGTGAAAGAGACTACAGTCTGACATATGAAAACCCCATGTAAGTGTGATTCCCACTGTGTTTACAAGGGATGTGTTTATCCCAAGTGACAAAGATTTAGAGGGTGCATAACAGCCAGCTAAAGTCCAAGCTTGCTGGGTCTCCTGTAAGAAATTCTTCTTACATGTCTGTGAACTACTGGTACATTTATGTTGCAATGCATAAGATTTGGTACAATGGTTGCTTGACATTTACACTCTGTGTGCATGGTCAGTGGAAAAATAACATGAAACACACTGTCAGCAACAATTTTCCATATCTCCATGTACAAGAATTACATACAAATGACACAGTAAGTACTGTGTGATGTCAAGGTCAGTACTGCCTGCTAGAACTGTGGTTCTGCCCTCCAGGAAGCAATGGCTTTTATTCAAAGTCTGGCATGTTCAAGAGAACAACAGGAATTCATGACTGCAGGACAGAATATTGTCCAGAGTGTTTATCAACAGTTCTCAAAAGTGGAGCTTGCAAAAAGAGCTGGCAGAGTACTCACGAGGGTCTACTTCAGCCTAAACCAGAGAACTAGTTCATGTATATTCCAAACAATTCAGTCCACGATAAGAGCTTAAAAGAGCCATCTGAAGGCTAACAATTACACTGGACCTGAATAGTTAGCATTTTTAGAGGCATTAAAAAGAACAAACTGATTTGTGTATCCAGAGATTTGACCATGTGTCTCTCAAGGGGAAGGTCTTGGTCACAGTACGGTGTCTTTGCAGCCAAGAACAGAATGGTAATTTAAACTATAAAAGAGAAAAAAAAACCAAAACGAAGAAGAGAAAGTTACATTCATCTTTTTTGGACATTTACATCTGAAATCCACTTTTCTATGAATACATCTTACTTCAAGTTCAGACTTTTACTTTAAAATTTTACTGCTCACTAACAGTAAAACAGGCTAACATTCAACTTTTTTTTTTTTTTTTAAACTTTACTTAAGTCATTTGGGAAAATAAGATGCAGAGGTAAACAGAGATTCTGCAGACACGAACAAAGTCAGTGCATCTGTTCTTGAATCCCTTTCCTAGGAGCCGTAATGGATACTAAGGCACCATATCCAGTATTTCAAGGACTTGGGCACATTATACAGCATATCTGAAAAATGGCTGTGTCATTATTTACATTGTACAGAACAAAGGAGCATTCAGAAAATGTCATGGATGATTAAAGCAGGAAAAAATGGATTCCATTCCCCATACTGACACTAATTTTCCCTGTGTCCTCATACAAGTTTCATCTTGCAGGCTGCTAAGCGCATGTTTTCTGGATGACTCAACTCACTTCAATGACAGTATTCTAATATACACAAGTAGCACATATTCAATACATGCAAGTTTTTTTCAGAAAGATAGGCGGCCTTCAATTTTGCATGACTCATTTCCCACGTCCTCAACATCAGGAGGATATATTTATTAATTTTGTGGGACCTATTATTGTTTGAGGTGTCAAAGGGAAGCTTTTAGCAAGTAAGATGAACATCAGAGACTGCAAAATGCCAATATACAAGGTACAAGTGTAGCTGAAATGAAAACCTACCCTTTTCATGGATGTAATATATCCACTATTGTAGAATTTTATCTAAGAATTTCATCATCAAATGATTTTGAGCTCTGAAACAAAAGAGTGCTTTAAATAAGACTGTCTGCTAGAAGAAAAAGGGCATCAGAATAAAAAATATTTATACAACTTGGGATTGCAGGCTTTTAAGTTATTTAATTAAGCATTTACCTAAAAGCTAGACCATACTTAAGCATATCTGTAGATAAAATTAATTCTCTAGTGTGACACTTTGTTGTCATTTAGAATTTTTATTTACTTTGGTTCTCAGTGTTTGTTACATGGACATACAGCTGTGATGGTTATAGCTAACTCTGACAGAGATGTTCTTTGTCACATAAAGTAGGTACAAGCTGAACATAAAGCAAAGAGCAGGTTCAACCCCCCTCATTCCTTTAATGGAAATTTACACTGTTACAATGTTTGAGATTTTGTTTGTTTGTTTGTTTGTTTGTTTCTTTTTTAGTCGTATATCATTTCTTTGAGGTGTCAGACTCACTGTCCCCATATTTCTTGATTTACCACAAAACCAAAACCTAAATTTTCAAACAATGGAGATAAATCTTACACATATAATAAAAAGTAACTTACCTGCCTGTAAATGTGAAATAGAGGATTTCTTTTCTTTGTAGTAGTATTTCTGATATGTCTTGAGTTCCAGAATGAAATCCCACATTTACCTCATGTTGCCCAGGAGAGAACAGTTGGAGAAGTGCAATTTGGTCGCTCGGACCCACCACCAACTTTTCACTGAAACAGGTGTGAGCTAATGCCTATGTGCTTTTGAACCTTATCTAGTCTAGGTGACTGACCCAAGTGCAAGAATTCCTGTATCCTTCTACTGCTTTAGCTCTCTTGCTCTCAGAAAATGTGATATTTAGACCTATTTTACTGTGAAAAGTGATGTCCACCAGTCACCTTGCACTCAGGCATGTACTGACAAACAGTAGGAACTTCCTGATGTCTCAGTCATCAAACTGGTTAACTGGTTAATGCCATCAGCATTTTGGGTTTCAAAAAAACTTTTCAAAATAGTTTTGCCTCTGAACTATTAGAATGTCCTTATCTGCCTATGCCTTAATTGCAAGAAGAAATGAAGGAAGATACTAGGAGATACCTATTGAAGGCTATTTAATTAATCACTTGGAGTCCTCTGCCAGAAGCTTCTCCTTTTCTGGCCTTCAAGTTGTGTTCATTTTAGATCAGATTCCACCAAACAGAAGGTGGGAGGTGTACCAGTTTTGGTTAAAGGTCAGAGCCCTGTTGCTGGAGCAAAAAAGAAATGTTGTCAGTGTCTGGTGCCAGTCCATGGCAGGAAAACAAAGGCTTGAGCAACCTCCGTTCTGTCTTTCCTGAGGCACTGAAACTTCTCCCTAAAGGTGTGATTCTCCTCCACTTGGTCTCTTTTATTTTATAATGACGTGGAACGGAAGAGTAAAAAAATTTGTATTTATGATGAAATGGTTTGAGTTGGAAGGGGCTTTAAAGATTATATAGTTCCAACTCCCCTGCCATGGGCATGGATGCCACCCACTAGATCAGGTTGTCAGGGCTCCATCCAACCTGACCTGCAACACTTCTACATATTACTTAGTATATTGTGGTAAGATTATTCACTGTGAATAGACATTTTTAAGGTTTCTGAAATGAGTGCTGCATTAGGGTGAACTCCATTTTCTACTCGAAGGCTTTGGGAAGTTTCTTCCTTCTCGGTCCCTCATGACAGTTTTCAAAATAATCTTGTTTGTGTAACCTTCAGCTATACCATTAAAATGCACCTGAAAATCCTAGACCTTTTGAAAAAAAATTGGCTTTATTTACAGGATTGATTTTTCTTTACCTTATCAACCCCGTATGGGTACCTCATACACGTTTACTGCTCCTGGCCGTGCATAAAATCTACAAGAACAAACGGAAAAAGGCAGAATCCCTGCCATTTTTACGTACACAGGCTTGGGGTCTGGCACTTGCTCATTTGCACAGTTACCTGTCTGAAGGCAGGCAGGTTTTTGGGTGAGATAAAATGAATAACCTGGCAGTTGTACTACTGTGTCGTGCAGCAGCTCCGAATTCTGCTGTTTGCCAGCTAGAGCCTCCTCATAGACAGGCTAATCAGTCCTGATGGCAGAGCTATGGGTTAAGGGGTAAGTAGGTCAGTTCTGTGGAGGTGGACTCTGTTTTGGGGAAAAGGAGAAGTAGAGTTAGTCATGGATACCTCTTCTTCAGCACAGAGCTCATAGAGATTAAATTCTCTGTGTTATAGCTATAGATAGGGTGGGATTTGAGGCATGTCACAGCATACAGCCAGGAGCAGCTGCTGTCATTTTTAGTGGCAATTCCAGAGCAAACTAAATTCAAAACCCCTTATGGTAAGGGTTTCTTTATGAATTTCATCCTTTTGAAATTATGGGCTGCATAGATAAGACAATGGGTGAGAGGAATGTATATGAACACATAGATGAAATGCATGAGCTGAATAAAACGCATCTCATAAATGCAGTATAGGTAATTATTTACCTATAATATAGATTAAATAATTATATATGTATATCATGGAATATATGGCAGAAAACCGTGCCTTGCTTAAAGCGTGTGGAAAATTGGTGGTAGAGCTGGAAATTGGACAACTCGTGTTAGTCAGAAGATCATTCAGCAAAAAGCTGCAGAAAGGTTTATTCCTATATTAACTCTCATTTTTTTAGGTGGCATTGCCCTTCTAAAGATATCCCTTCAAAAGACGGACCTTTTAAGAATGTCTGCAGATCTGGACTCCCTCAGATTAACTGGGGGCACACATTTCAAAGGGAAGTGGTGTTCATGGGGAATTCTCTGCCAGCCGCCCAGATCTCAGTTGCAGAAGTAAAGGATAAGTAGTAAAGGAGTTTAAATTTCCTCAAGCTGCCTTCTGTTGTGCCTCGGCTTTGATCTGCCAGGATTACCTTGAGAGGTGGGAAAAGTAGTTAATTTTCCACTTTCACTTGACACTTCCCCTTTCTCCAGGGGCTGCTGAGTTAGTGCCCACTGCCTACGTAGGTGAGCTGAATGCAATACCAGGACTTGCACTTTCTTGGCATTGACTGACTTCACAGACTGTCAGATAAGGGAGACATTCAATGATTTTCATTGGTTCCAGTGTAGCTGCCAGACAACTACAACCAGCGAGGTGGACTTTCAACTCTGGTCAGCCCATGATGCCACCATCCTTACCTTGTCTTCTCCTGTGTTCCCTCTGTGGTTCCACAGGGCCTTAGTCCCCAGGGAAAACCCTTTAAATACTCTTATAATTATTTCTTTATCTTTCTCTCATTCTAGATTAAAACCATTCTTTTTGTTGATGCCTACCAAAAGACTTGCTTAGGTGATTTCTGTTGTGTTTGTAAAGTTAAATATGTTGTCTTTTTGTGTTCTTTTATTCCTTCATCTTTTATCTTATATTTAGGCTTTTGTTTTATTATTAATTAGATGCCATCCTTTTGTTCTGCTCTTATCACACCTCAAACAATGGATTTTTAGCCAGGCCAAGGCTTCTGACTTCTTCAGTAATACAAATATTTGGCAACAGTACAGTGTGTGTTTGTTTTTAAACAACCACCACGTGGAAGCTCTCATGTCCTTGCACTGTTGTCAGCTGTTGCAAAGGACAGAATAGCAGATGGCAAAATGGATGAGGAAAAAATGACTAACCATGACTTGAGCTGCACTAGGAGCAAGAGGGATCAGAAATAATGCTGTGTCCACCTCCAGGTTCCATCTTTCAGCAAACTTTGGGCACTGGTATCCTGGTTGTGCTGGCACCGGATGAGGCTGGTCCTTGTGCTGTGACTGTCCTGGAAGGAGAGAGGCAGTGGAGAGTGATGGCCAGGGTTCAACGTCCCCTGGCACCTCACTCTTAGAGATGCCTTGTTCTAAGGTATAATCCTTAGCTGCAGTGTCCTGTGACAGATACCATCTGCTGGTATTGTACACCATGTATCTATAGGTCATCAAATAGCTCAGATAAACCTTGCAGGCTCTGCCCCACACAGTGAAAACAATAAAACTTGAGATATAGTGTTTTGTTTCCCCCCATGTTAAGAAGCAGAGACCTCTGTTGTGTAAACACTCTGATCTAAACTGTTCAGCTGGTCACAACTATCCTTGAACTGATCAAGGTAACCACTAGGGCTTCCAATATGCCTTATCTCTCATGGTAATATGTGTTCAGACCAGGGACAAATTTAAATCAGGTACGCAAAAAGCCATATACAGCTTCTTCACTGGGGCCAGCCAGGCCTGCCACTGCAGTCTGTGCTTGGGATAAGCTTCATCTGGCCTTCTCAGCTCCCAAGACACAAAGGGTAGATAAAATAGCATCATGGCAATTTCTAACAAATGCAATGAGTCAGTTCCTGTTAATGATGAGACCCCTGTGAGTCAGATCATTAGAGCCGATTTCCATTGCTCTTGCTGTTGTTGGGGTTTTTGTTTGTTTGTTTAAAGATATTTTTAAGATACTTTACAACTGTTTTTAAACTGCTTTTCTATGGAAATAGGTCTTACAAGATGATTGATCTCCATTTCCCATCCTTTCCCAGGAATTTTTGTGCTCATCAATTAGAAAGACAGCATTTTCAAAGTTGCTAAATCCTTGCAATCTTCATGAAAACAGCTGGCTGGATAGAAGAAAAAGCTCTTGTTAGTGCTGTGGTGAGAGAGATGCCACAAAGGCAACTCACTCTATTAGTCACCAGAGAACCCACACCTCTAGATGGCAGGAAAAGCTTCAGCGTTTACATGCTATATTGGACCTCAAAGAGACACACATCTATTAGAAAGAAAAAAATAATCATCACTGCTGCTTCCAAGAAAACTGATTTTTAATTGTATAAAATCCATCCTGTAAAAGAAGCATCTGTATCTTGCTCTGTAGATTCATATGCTCCCCTCTCCCCCTACGCATTAAGATTTAAGGTACTCATCAGTGGGAAATATGTATAATCTCCCACAGGACTGCAGTCTCTCCTTCAGTACTAACATATTAAACTAGACTTCTTAAACATTCATATTAATTAGTCTGTGAGGAACCATTATCAAAATATGGTGTGAATACATAATTATGAGGGTGTGTTGTCTGGCAGAAAAATGAGGGTCTGATCCTGCCTCCTCCCAAGTAAATGGCAGCTTCACCACTTGTTTTCATATAAGCAACAGCGAGTCCTAAGGCAGCAGAAACAGGAGACAATTTTCCCCTTCCTGCCTCACTGGAAGCACTGTCTCACCCTTGCTGAGAAAGCACTTCACCCCTCCTGGGAGGGGAGATAGAAGGAAGAGCGTTTGGCGGCTATTATCAATATTCATGTACAGCTGCAATTCACAGGCCTTATTCCCTGCTGAAATGTGCCATTAGCTGCAGCAGGGCTTGACCTGCAGAGTGGGACAGACCCCTGTTAGTGCCAGTCAGGCACTCCTGGCTGTCCTCTAGGTGCATCTACTGTCCTGCTCCAGGAGAGGACAAGATGCTTCTCCATGTGTCAGGGCTACCTTTATTGCCTGGTCCTGCTCACGTGAGAAGGGCCAGCAAACTGTCCTACATGTGATAACGTTTCAGCATAGACTGGAGGCTTTAGACAATGCAGAAGTTCAAATTCTTCCATTTCACTGGGCTTAGAACTAGGCAAACCCTTTGTTTGCCCCAGATAAATGCAGTGCCAGAACCTGTAAGATACAGCAAGCTGTGTGTTAATTTTCAAATATCAGTCCTGCAGCTCATCTCCCATAAGGATCTTGTTTGTTTCTTCGGGGTTTTTTTTTGTTTGGTATTTTTTTTTCCCAAAATAAAAAATAGCATTATCTGGGAAATACAGAATGGTACTGAAAAACTGGAAAGAGATCTCGGATTTTGTTTTTCTGCCACCGATTTGTTTGCAGCCTTGGGAGAATGTGAGGATATTATTTCTCCAGCCCCAGTTAATGTCTTGTTTATAACTTGGTGCAAGGGCTTTCTCTGCTGCTTCCCATCCCAAAGTTTCCCTTCTTCTTGGCTCAGCCATATGCAAAAGTAGTGATTTTTGCTAGCACTAGAACATATCCCCTCTCCTATCCAGCATTTCTTTTTCTCTTTCAGTTCCTGTCTCTCCCATTCACTGCAGTAAAGTTGCTCTGCATTGAGAAGCACAAGGGTAGAACACAGTCTTTTTCCCAGCTGTCACCTCACTGTCCTCCCTGACTCAGTGTTGGGGGGTGGCAACTGCCCTGGCAGAGAGTCCTCAAGGTGTCCAAAGGTCCACCACCCAATGTAGCTGCCCTGCTGTTTTAGGGAATGATGCTCTGGCAAGACATCTGCAAAGGGATTCCATTTCACACTTTGGCATAACGGGACAGGTGCTTAAAAACACCATCATGAGGTTTTCAGTCATGTGGCTGAATGACTCTTATTGCAAGACAAGCAGCCTTAGAGATGGAAATCTCCTAATTATGCATGTAACCTTGACAGTGGCAGTATGGACCTCCCCTTGGTGTCTTGCTGCAACAAGTTCCTAGCCCAGCCAACATCAATGACCCTGGTGGTGGTTGGACGCTGAAGGCTGGATTGAAATCCGTGCAATGTTCTTACCAAACAACCATTGCATATCAGTACCAGTGAAGGTCAGTTATTGTTTAGAGAAAACTGGATGTATAACAGGGCAGGCATTCACTGGGGTTTTCTCCATATGCACAATGGAGAATTTCAGAAATCCCTTCTAGGTGTGCAGCCGTTTTCTTTTTTGCATCGAGTTACCTCTAAAAATCTGGCCTTTGGTCACTGATCACTTGAACTGAACTGTTGCTTGTGAGAAGTGGAGAGGAAGAGAGAACTTTATCAAGTTAGCAGCCTTTTAACACTCAAATATCACCCTTATTTATTAGAATTTCCCCTACTTAAATGTTCTGTTGGCTTTTAGGAGAAGAAGTTGAAATATGTCAGGAGCTAAGAGAAAAGCTTATTCTCACCCTCTGTCTAAATGTTATATATCCTTGGGATTTCAGAGGTGTCCTGAGACTCACAGTGCCAAAAGCTTTAGTTTGGCTGAGATATACTTAGGCGGAAACCAATTCCCAAGCCTTGGGTATTTTCACCAACTTTTACCTCTTTCTAACCAATAATCTTTCTGTAAAATTAAACAGCTAACAGTCCCTGCAAAATGCACGTGTGCTAATTGGATTTAGTGAAGTCAGGGCTGCATGTCGATGATGTGCTCAATAAAGTGCTTTAACCTGGGACCTTCAGCACAGCATTTGACTACGGCAGTGATTGTTTGACTAGAAATGCCATCAAAGCTGCAAGTGAAGCAGGCGGCTATAGTGACTGTACCTAGCCACTAGAGAGAGACATTATCCCATGCAGTAAACTGAAATGTTTCACTTGCTGTCGTGGTTTAACCCCAGACAGCAACTAAGCTCTAACAGAACCGCTCGCTCGCTGTCCTCTGTGGGACAGGGAGGAGAACTGGGAGGGTAAAAGTGAGAAAACTCATAAGTTTGGATAAAGGCAGTTAAATAGGGAGAGCAAAAGCTGTGCACGCAAGCAAAGCAAAGCAAGGAATTAATTCACCACTTCCCATGGGCAGGCAGGTGTTCAACCATCTCCAGGAGGGCTCGGCTCCTTCATGTGTAACAGTGAATAGGGAAGACAAACACCATCAACTCCAAACATCCCCCCTTCCTTCTTCTTCCTCCACCTTTATATGCTAAGCATGATGCACATGGTATGGAATATCCCTTTGGTCAGCAGGGGTCAGCTGTCCTGGCTCTGTCCCCTCCCAACTTCTTGTGCACCCCGAGCCTCCTTGCTGGTGGGATGGGTTGAGGAGCAGAAAAGGTCTTGGCTCTGTGTAAGCCCTGCTCAGCAATAACTAAACATCCCTGTGACATCAACCCTGGTTCCAGCACAGATCCAAAACTCAGCCCCATACCAGCTACTGGGGAGAAAATTAACACTATTGCAGAGTTAATTTTTGAGTTAACTCAAAAACCAGTAAACTTCCAAGTGTCCAGGGCCCTCACCTCAGAGCAAAGTGTCCTGTTCATCTAGAGCAGATGACAGAATGGACTCACTGACTAAACCTCGAAGAGCAGTGGCTGTGGGACCATCACATGTTGCATGTACAAGGTGGCCAGTCCAAAGCACTGTAATACAGGGAAGGTGTTAAATTTGTATTTATATATTTTCAATCAAATCAGTGCATCTTCAGTTATACAAGGGAAGAAGCAGGTTAACTATTGTTCTTGGATGGAGCAGGGCAATGTTAATCAAGTCCACACAGGTGTAGCTTCTTGCAGTGTGACACTCAGGCATGCACACGACTTTTTGGGTTTCATAGACAGATCAAGAGCCAGATTGTATAAAATTGTTGCAGAACCTTCAGCACTGGAGTTCCTCTATGGTGTGTGCTGAAGATAAGTAATGCCAGCCTTGTTTTGGCCAGGAATGTTACAATCCCTGTTTGCTCTGAAGTGCTCCTTTACAGATGTTACCTCCCCCTTCCAGATGGGGCGGTCGGTGGCTGGCTGAGCACCGTGTCTTTTGCATTGCACATCTACTTTTTCAGCTCTTCAGTGTGACTGCTGGATTTGTAATCTGGACACGGCAGTGCTCAGGTGCACTGTGCTGTCAGCAGTGATCTCGGAGGTTGCACCAGAGTCTGAAGGGTTAATGTGGGCTGCCCAGTCCTGAGATTAACAGGTGCTCATCTGATCAGAAAGGAGAACCGGGCAGACTAGAAACTGTCACGAATTGATAGCGGAAACGTCCATAAAACTAACACTACATTCAGGCTGATAAATGTGCGGTGCGGACTTGGATAATGCCCGGAGGTCAAAAGCTGCACTTCCATTTGTAACGCCTGCCAAAACGCTCGGGCTTCCAAGCACAGGAAAATCTAGTTAAAGTAACAGTGGTGGGAAACGTAGGAAGTGTGATCGTGCTAAAAATGCATCTGGATACAAAACTGGCTTGTCCCGTGAATAAGCAGGATAGTGCCTGATGTGGAAGCGGGGCTGGGTATTTAACCTCAGTGATTTTCTGCAGGCAGGTGCCAGCTTTGAGCCCCGGAGGAATTCCTCGAGAGGGGAGTAAGCACCGCCTTGCTGTTTTGATCTCTCACAAAGTACTGAGCAGGGATCTGCTGTTAGGATCAAGTGGTCATTTCCTACGTGATTAGTTTTCTTTTAATGCAGGCAAGGAATGACACCAGCATAGCACGAATCCCTGCGTGTGCTGTTTAAGTTATTTGGGGAGTCATGCAGCTCTCCTTTTTGCTAACATGTATACACTAGATAACAAGCATTTGATTTATGACTTCTAATTAATTATTTTATATCGGTTCTTGAACTTTGAGTTAGAATTTATATTAGCATCTTTGTTTGCACCTGCACTTACTCTCAATTTCTCAAAATAGCGTAGAGAGTTGCTTGTGAAAATCCCACTAAATTTCACAGGCTGCTTTGAAAATCTCGGTAGTAGCACTTTAATGCTCTGAAGGTACGGCTTCAGCTGTATGCAAACATGCAAAGAGAAGTCTCAGCCCTGGGTTTCCACCAGGACTTAACTAGGTGCACGTTGAAAGTGAGCATTCAGTTTTTGTCTTGCAAATTAGCAAGCACTCAACTGAGGGGAGTCCTCAATCATTATGCAAATAATAAATGGGTAAAATCCCCTTTTCTCTTCTCTTTATATAACAGCACATCCTTTAAAGTATCCTCAGAATTAATCAGTTGTAAGGATTGACTACTGTAAGGCACCACAAGCTGCTGGCATTAAAATATTAAAATGAAATCTCTTAAAACACCTTTTTTAAAAAACTAAGCAAACCTGGTTTGCAGGCAGGTGTAAAGGGGTATTTCCTGACCAGCTGTCTTGGTTCTGAGAAGCTTTTCTTGAATCTGGCATGACACTTTCTAGCATCTTACGAATGTGTCATACTTCTACTTTTACAGCATTTTAATACTGGAAAATTACCTGTACACATGAACATTTATATGAAACAAAGTATGGGATACATAGTCATGTATCACAGGATGGTGCAAGAAGCACTTGAAAAGTGTGTAAATCAATAAGGAGTTTTGAGGTTATACACTGAGAGAAAAAATTATATAAACATAACTACCATCTTGATGGCTGATATTAATCTTCTAAGATGAGACACATTAAAAAAATGGAAAGGAAAATGCAATCCTCATTTTTCATAAGAAGAAGGGGGGCGGGGGAAAGGTGCAACACAGACTCACAGAAAGCAGAATTGTTTTCTGTTTCTCCTCAGTTTTCCAAAAGTGGACAAGGACAAGTCTCTCTGCTTCTCCTATCCAACCAGTTGTCCCACTCCAGGGCTACACAGCATATTGGTATTTGCGTTTGCAATATGGATCCATCGATCTACCCTAAAATTCAGCAAGTCCAGACTGTTGTACAGTGGGAATAGGAGGTTCAGGAATTTGCTTGAGACTTGAGCTCAGCTGTGAGGGGTCTTCAGTTTCCTCCTGAAAGAAACCTATTGTGACAAACTCGTGGCATTCCCTGTCTACCACCTAATTCTAACTTCATTTGACTTGTTCACAGGCACAATGCTATTAACCTGACCTTGCAGAGAATGATTTGTTAAAGCTTTCCTTTCACAATTATAATTTTACCTAATGCACAAAAAAAATATTTTCTCACCCAGATACAGATGCCCACAGATGAGTGATCTGTTAGTAGTGTGTCTAAAAAGTTATTGACAGCTTTTATTTAGATATGGAGATGATGCAATGATGAGAGAGTGGCTGTCTTTGCAACACAAGATTTCCTGACGAGGGCAAGGAGCACACAACTAAGATGCCATTGCTCAGTGTACCCAAGGCCAGTTTTCATCTGCGTGCAAAGATGGGGATTTTGGGAACCCAGGTGGCCAGTGCTGTGTGCTTAAACACCCGTGCTGTGTATATAGACTTAATAACTTTCCTTTGCTGCTGAGTATACATTTCACCTTTGAGGAACTCCAAGTATTTTCTCTAGTTTGACGATGAGGAAACTGAGATGGGAGAAAGCCAATGGCTTGTATGAGGACGGAAGTCCTGGCTAGCTCAGGACTGTGAGGCTCATAGTTCTGTGTTCAGACCGTGCAACCACAGCACTGTGCAACAATAACAGGTTTCACTTCATTCCCATTTGTGGAGGAAAATGAGACCATTCAAATAACTCAATAGTCCCCTTCTCTGGCATGGGAATGCATCCCATTAAAACACGTAAAGAAATAAAGGTAGGCTAAGTTTATACCTGTCATCCTTTTTTTTTTTCCTCTCTGTTAATTGCATTGTCTCAGCATCCAAGTTCTAAAGGACTCTGTAATTGCCATGGCTGTTTATTAAAAGGAAACTTCTAAGGGTGGCTCAGCTTAATTGTATTCTCATTGGAGTGAAACAGGATGCTTGGCCCAAACCTTATTTCCTTCATTTCACTCCGTTCTATTCCAAGCACTTTTCCTGCATCCTGCAGTGAAATATCAGTGATGCTGCATCTCTTTGAGCCCGGGGCATTTGAAGGGACCCATGATCAGGGAAATTTTGATTTATCGATCTCAGAGGCAATGGGGATGCCCATGTCTTAACATGGGCAATTCTTTAGAGCCACTTTTCCCAGTTTCCACTAGAGGGGTTACATGTTCTAGTTCAGAGCACTGCAACAGCCCAGGATAAGATGGAGCCGCTTCTTGTCCACCTATATTTTTAACTGATACAGTTAACTCACAAATACAATAATGAGCTGACAGTACTAGGGCTTGAGGCCTTAATAACCATTACAAAAATCATTAATTACCAGGAAATTAGAGGGGTGTCTGTGAAGTGGTTAAATTTGCAACCTTCTGCCCACAAACAAGAAATCCAAACGCTTGCCTGAATCACAGCTAACTTCCCACACATTGCTTATAAGCTATATCTTGTTTATTTCTGCATATATTACTCTCAGTAAATGATTAGATTTGTCACCCATGACCCAGTATGCTGTTTGCAATTATTTCTTATATTAAATTAATCACTACATATTTACTTTGAGAAATTATGTATGATATATCGACGCACGCATGTGTATGAGTGTATGTGAGCACATGAACTTTCCTGATTGCCTTTCCTCTTGTATGGCAAATTAAAAATAACAGGCATTGAAGCTGGCAGAGTTACACTGACGGGGAAACTGTCACAGAGGGAGGGGGGAAATTGCTATATACATTTTTTTCCTTTGTATTTTAAGTATTTCCACTTATTTGTTGAATTTTAAAGATATGGATAGTCTAGTCTTCACTAGCAGATACACAAACACTTGTGGCTCTAAGTTTTAAGGGTGCTGGCGTGGACTGCACTCAGCCTTGCTTTTCCCACCTCCCACGTCTTGTGGATGCGCCTGGGTGGGGGGATCTGCAGACATATGGACCCTCACCACATCTTTGGCACTTTGTGTAGCAGTAATACTACCCAGATAGATAACTAGCTTTCAGAATCAGATTCTTTGTGAATTACTTACTGGGTGAAAGTGATTCACGTTGGTTTTGACTTTTTGCTGGGTAATGTAAAGCCTCTCCTTTTTACAATGACAATTAATTTGAAGTAGCTTGTTTCCTAGGAAAACTTAACCTTATAGTATGTATAGAAGCACGACTTCCATCAATTTGGGCTCCTGTAGAGCTTTTTGGGTGGGATGGATTTTATAAAAAGTTTTTGATTTCTGTTTCTATTTAATCTTTCAGATATTTCATCCTCTCAGATTTCTGTTTTGTGTTGTGCTCTATTTTCCATTGCAATGCTTTCTCCATCTTCCCTGAACATAATTTCTTCTCAGCAGAATTCACCCCCAACAGCTTCTAAGTCTGAATTTACAGATCCATTGTGTTTGAGTGGGTTCAGAACGAGACAGAAATATTCACTTTTAATCTGTTATATTTCTGAGGTGTTAATTGCTTTGCCACCTCTTGTTTGCCACCCAGTTCAAACTGGCATCAACCCGAATGCTATGAGAAAGTCTTTTAATAATCTTCTAAGAAAATGATATGGAGTAATTTACTTCTACAACAAGTAACTTGCTCCAGGAAGGGGATCGCTGGGATCAAGACAGTTGTGATAATGTGGATTTCAAATCATAAACACTTCAGCTTGAAAAGAGACCAGAATTATACCTATTAAAAGACAAAGTTTAAGCAACCTTGTAGGTTTCATTACTTGTGTCTGTAAATTATAGTGTTCTTTATCCACACACGAGGGGTGGGTTGGAGCCTCCAGTAGGTACACACACAAATTCCTCTCCTGACTTTTTGACTCTGTTCCTTGCTTAACTAATAATGAATTCAGGGACACTGGGTTTTACGTCACCTGGGCAGATGATCTTCTCAGTTACACCTTGCTGCAAAGCAGCAAGGCAGAGATGGGAGGGAATTGATATTGCTTTGAAAGAAATGGCCTCGTACCTTCGCCGAGCGAGTGTGTGCGTGAACCCTTCCTGACACACAAATGAACTGTGGTTTTTGAAGTATTACATTGTTTTGTCTTCTGGGCCGCCTGGAGTTCTTCCAGGCTCAAGCAACAAAGGCTCAAAGAAAGGATTCAAAACATCATGAGGGGGGGAAATACCTTTGCTAAAGACTAGAATGGTTTTTTGGTCTGTTGCCAGGTGTGCAGGGGAGGGCACACGGAGCTGATGCAGCAGGCAGCGAGCCCCAGGCAGGTACCCAGCTGTCCTCACAGGTCCAGGCAACCCCCACTGAGTAGGGTGTTGGCAGAGCAACAGGTTTGGGGAGAAGGATGGGGACATCCTGCCTGGAAAAATGCCTCTGTATATGCCAGCCAAGACTTTCTCTTAGGCTTTTTCTTGGTTGCCTACTTGCCTTCCTCTCCTCTGCTCCCAACCAAAAATAGGGCTTATCACACCATTGGTCCAGTTAGACATTAGCAAACTGCATGGATTACAGACAGACAGATAGATGAACTGAGTAGAAATTATTTTATCTCTTTATACAAGCAGAACAACCTCTAGGGGAGAACTGTCTTTGTCTTCAGAAATAAAAACAACAGAGGAACCATGCAAGCCATAGAGCCCTATTCAGGTTTGCTATTCAATTCAATATTCAACTCAAATCCATTTTGATTCCTCTTTTGGACTTAATGGAGACTGGCAGTTTTGGTAGTAGGTTTCATTGTACAAATTGAAATATCCAGTGTCTGCTCAGACAGGGAAACATAGTTTCATGGAAAATTATTTTACCAGTACCTGAGTTTAAAAGCCCCTTAGCTTCACTCATATATAGACATTTCAGTTGATTTTGACAAAAAGAGTATGCTAACAGTAAAGCAAAATATGACATGACCATGTGTGTACTCACTTACTTTGTAACCTGAAACTCATGAATCTTTCACTAAAATAGAAATCCCAAACCAAAGAGCTTTACTTTGGCCCTCAGTCTGCAATACAAGGATTTGGCCTATGGATTCAGTTTATAGTTGGTATAATTTATCCATGTACTGGGTCAGTGGAAGACAGCATCCATCCTGTCGAGGAGCCTCCCGGTTGCACAAAGCATGTGGGATGCATTACTAGATACAGAAGTGCAGGAAAACTCCAGCTGTTGCCCTGCCAGGTAGTCCCAACACTAGTTCTGGAAATGCAACTCTTAAAATGCCCACAGCACCTTCCTACAGAGGCATCTTTGCCTCCCCTTTTATGATTAAAAATACCAGTGGCCAGGAGCACACCTGAGGAAGGCCCAGAATGCACCTTTTAGCTGCTCGCCTGCACAAACCCAGATCCCACTGAGCACAGCTGCCAAGATGATAATCACTTTCAGCCAGTGACATTTTTCATGAATGCCACAGTTTGAGAGGAGCATATTTTGTGATCTGCTATCCTTCTCTCCCCTATCTGTCAGAAGTTGGTTATAATCAACTGGCATTCATACAACCCGTCTTCTAACCAGCCAAGGATCTTTAAAATAGCTTCACCTACTTCTGTTCTTGTTTTTCAGAGAAGGGTTTTAAGAGCCAAAGGAGCTGTCATTTCTCACTCCAGGTCACACAGAAAACAGTGATAGAAATGCTGCTAGAACTGAGCATGAATCCTGTTGGTTACTTTCCTAGGCTGGGTTTTCCTCTGTGCTTACCTTAAGCATTTTTTCTCCTCCCATTTCTGTCTGACATCCTTTACTAGAAATTTGCTAATCTCAGGATTATGCAAGGGAGCATATTTTCGGTCATAGGATGCTCACATGCTTCATAGACCAGGGTGAATTCGAGCTCTATTGCACACTTGTTGCCTGATATACACGAACACACACGCACACACACAAGCACTGGCTGGGCGTTGTTCATCACAGAATTCATTACACCAAGAGGGGTGAAGATGATTTTGTGAATTACAGTAACAAACAAGATTGCATTTACCACCTCTGTGGAATAAATGCATCCAAAAAAAGTAATTCCTTTTGCTTCCAAAATAACGTTCGTCTACATGCATTGTTCTCTGATGAGCTGTGTCACCACAGAAATGGTAATCCTGCCGCTTGTCAGAGAGCTGCTTTTTAGGAAAACAGTGGGTGAGGCGGGTAAACAGGTTGTAGAGGAAGGTAACGTGAGAGTAGGAGGGTGATTAGTTTTCAATGCCATTCCAACCATTTAGCAACTAAATAGATTACAACTGTAAACAAAGGAAGCTGAAATAGGCTAAGATAGCTTTTGCAAGAGATGCTAAACGCTTCTGAGTAACACGGCATTGCCTGCTATAAACCACAGACTAATATTTAATTATTCTGAAAGTGGTGAGCCTCCCAACAGGCCAGGAGCAGCCTACCTACTGTAAGCAGTGTTAAAACTCACTACTTCATGACTGATGCTATTTAGGGCTCCTGTGAGTCTTGCTTAGTCTCTCTTCGTCTTGTCCAGTGCCTGTTGTTGATTCTTCTCCCCCCTGTTCCTTTAAAATTCACTGTCTGCTTCCTTATGGCTCCCAGTTATCTCACAGTCACTTTTCCTTTTAGAAGCCTCCTTGCTCAAAAAGGAAATTTAATTAATCAGCTGCATGAAGGCCTTTACTATGAAAGTATCAGTATGAATCTATGAAAGAGAAAAGGAAATTCCAGATATAAACAGCTGGTGTCTGGGTGAGAAGGACTTCAGGAATATTGTAGTTGGAGAGTCCTTGCTGTGAACTCTTGGATTTGCTCTTTGTCTGCAAGCCTGGCTTCTAATCCCTGCCCTAGGTTTACAAATACCAGCCCTGTTTCTGGCTTGGAGGATGAATACAATAGGATTTTATTGTAGATTTTTTTTTTTTTCTGAACAAAAGTCCATACCAGAGACCTTCTGTTTTTTCCAAACTTTTCAGTTTGCCTTGAGGTCAGTTAAAAGACAAAATGCAAACACCCCCCACAACATTCACACTAATTCAGAACCCCCTTATTGATCCGACAGAGCCTTGAGCGAGGGGTTTGCTTTTATATGCCTAATAGATCATTTCTGCGGGTTCCAGAGTGCCACTTGACTTCTTGTTTCTATCTTGATTTCATCCTTGTGGCCTGGCATTCTCTCTTCTGGCTTTCTTTCCTACTGTGACTCTTCTGCACAGTGCCCTGAACCTGGTGCCAGCAGGAGGCTAAACCACAGGTTTCCTGCTCAGGAGCTCGCCCTGTATTCCAGCACATGCTTAGACAGTCCTGTGCTCAGCTGTACTGCAGGCCCTGGCCTTTCCCCTACAGCAGAATATCACAACAGGTGTTTCACCTACATGGTCAGAAGAGAAAATCAGCCCATTTAAACCAATCCAACCCAAAAGCTGTTTTTTACTAGTGAAACTTTATCAATAACAGCTCTTCACATAAACATTTTCAGAAATAGAGCACTGGTTTACTCATCTCTACTTTGTGTTGTCTGGAGAGAAGCAGTTCTGTCAGAATAGAAAAATAAACCAAAAAGGATAAAAAAATACTTTTCTGAATGAACCTAATTTTTTTTTTTTTTTGGCAAAAGATTTGTAGTCAAGCCTTACATTTCAGAATGACTAAGAGTGAATGGATGTTGGAACACCTGTTCTCCTTGAAAGCTTTTATGTTCCACTGTGTGACCTGGGGAAGCCAGATCACCAGTCACATGGCATATGTTTAAAAATATTATTGAAATGGAACTCTTTTAAAAAATAGAGGTTAGGCTTTGGCTGGTTTTTTTCTGTTTGTTTTTGGGTGGGGTTTTTTGTGACATACATTTTATTTTTGGGTTTTGTTGGGTTTTTTGGTGGTGGAAACTGAGTTCCAGAGAAGCTATTTAAGGACAGATATAAGTGCTATTGACTTTCAGTTTGATAGCAGGTATGTAGTTGCTTTTGAATAGTTGTATTTAACATGTGTGCTAAGTTTTGCTCTTCTGCAGAGAGAGGGCTTTGGATTTTTTGGATGCTGAAATCATGGATGTTGAAATGTGTTAGAAATATGTAAGCCTTTGACTTGATGAGCTGTGATCTGATTCTCACTGAGGTGCAGCATATGAAACCTCTAAAAACTTTAGACAGCTTTGTGTGTTGATACATTTTTGCTACTTCATGTTGCTGATATCTGACACTTCCTATAGCTAGATGACATTTGCATATTGCATATAATTGTTGTTCATGTAATATTGTCACATTCTGACTTAAATGGATCATTATACAAAGTTATAAAGTTCCATGAACTAGCTCTGCAGTGAAAAACACCCTGATATAAATTATGGCATACTTATTACGTGTTTCTTACATTGTGGACTAATTTTCATTCCACAGAAGCATATGAAAACAGTAAGAAATTAATGTTTCTTGTTTGGGTTTTTTTTTCTCTCTTGCTATTATTTATAATTTTTAATGCCATGTCTTACATCCTGTTTCACAACAAGAATCAGATGTACTTGTTTAACTGTTAAGGAAGACTGAACAATTTGATCACAAATGAGGGCAGTTCTGATTAGATACACTAAGAAAATAAGAGACAAACCCCAGTCTCCTCTCTCCTGGATGCAACCTGACTGCCAGAGTAGTTCCCACAGTACTACACAGATAGCTAGGTTCATTTTGGAGCATCCAGCTGTGAGGTGACACACTTAATGCACCAGTGATCTGATCCAGTATAGAAAATCTTTGGGGCCTGATTCTCTGGTGCCTCTCACCTTGTGCAGTCATTTGTAGGGAACAACCTGAATGTCTACACACTGGAAAAGCAGAATATAAAATATTTTGCGCTGCCTATCCTTCACTGCATACCTGTAACCACATGAGCAAGTGTGAGGTGAAACAGGCTTTGAGTTCTCTAAGGGCATATTGTTTATATAGTGTTGTTTTATTTTCTCTAAAGGTAAAATATAAAGAGTTTGAGCCTTCTGGACAGTGATCTTATGAGCATTCCTATAGGATCCTTTCAGAGCAACAAAACATACACACTTCATGAAAACATGCACACTTTTCAGAAGAATGTACAGGCCCAATAGCTAAAACACAGGTTAGGACAAGTGCTAAACCTGAGTTTTTCTTCAGAAATTCAGATGTTGCTGGTTTAAGGGGTTGTTTTCCTAGCCTAGCAATCATTTCATGAAAGGAGCTCCAGTGCCAATTTTAAATCAATGATTGCCCTGTTACAAACACAAATGACATTTCATTGCAGTGCAACCTCCTCTGATTTTGTTTTTATGATAGTAATTTAGGGATATTAGTTACTCCACAAAAGATGGCAGTGCAAGAAGACAGCTTTGCATGAAAAATGTTGCAAAAATTTTATGTGCTCTATGATTTTTCAAACAATGATCATAAATTAAGAGAACAAACTTTATAGTAAGGAAAAGTATTTCTGGCTTAGGATTTGGCCATTTCTTTACCTAATTCTTGTCTGTTGTTATGTATGCTTGCTTTTTTTGAGGGTTCTATTTATTTCATACGTGCTGGAGAATAAACCTACAGCAGTGCGCTAAATTTTAAACAGGGTCACACCATTTCTCCCTCCTTTTGTTTTAATATTAATTACTGCACCTATATATATATATAAAAAAAAGCTCTATCTTGTGGCACAAAGGTTGATTATATTCAAAATTAGAGGCTTTTGGCAATGACGGGAAATTGAGTCATTTTTTCTGTCCTTTTACAGCAAATTTTTTTCTTTTGTTTTCATTTAAGGAGCACTGTAGAGATACTGATCTTAATAAAACAGTATATACAAATCCCTGTTCCTGTGCTACTGATAAGACACTAACTGCGCAGTCCTGCTAAAACTTACTCGCAGGAACTGGCCTCTATTTTCAGAAGTCACAGATTATTTTGATTACCTCCCTTTTCCAGTCAATCACCAGTTTTAGAAAATGGGGCTAGATTTAAAAAATGAAAGACACCTGCTTTTGGAAAGCTCCGTGCCACCTGAGGCGCCACAATTTCTTCAACTCTCGGAGTGCCCGAAACTGCTTGAAATGGCTTTGAAAACTTTGTTGCAGCCTTTGCTTGAATTTAATGCGCACGCTGTGCACAGCGTTGCACCATGCTGACATACCTGGATTACTTGAGGGTCTGGAAGTTCCACGTTTGCACTGTCCTAATGGTCTGCCCCGACTAATTAGCCCTAAGTGACCCCCACTGAGCCATGCAAGGCACATTCGTAGTTGTCTTCATACGTAAGCAAGCAACACCACATGGTTTCTCATCCTGCAAGTGCTTCCTCCACCTCCAGTGGAGGCTCCATGGAAAACACTATTAATTAACGTGGTGGTGGGGTAAACAGCCAAGAAAGAAAGGGGACAGCCAGAATATATGCATGAGACTGCCAGCTGCAATCCTGGATGGGTTCTCTCACTTCTGGCAGGCGTGAAAGCGAAGGTGAGCTTTGGGTGTCTCTCTGCCTTAGAGAATCTTAATCCTCTCCTCCCGTATCATGGCTAATGATCTTGGGATGCTGTCACTTGATCAGGTATCCTGGCATAAAGAAAGGTATGTTCTTCTATTAGGATATAGTTAGGGGAGGCATAAACTGTTTTGATGGCCTTTGTAGCACCACAAGTGAGGGAGGGGTAGGCTGAAAAGTTGGATTTGGAAGTGGAACGTATGAGAATATCCATTTTTATTCATCTGTTGGAATTGATGAAATTTTTTTTTAAATGTTCAGTGTGGACTAAGGCTGAAATTAAAAAGAAATCTGGAATGTTGCAACTGGATTTGTGCCTAGAAAAGAAGCAAACCTAAATGAAGTGTTGCAGGGTTTAGGTCCTCCTTTTTCATGGGGAAGGGTTGAAGGGTTGGCTTCAGCTGTGAGCTCGTTGTAAGAGAGATTAGGGAGGATCTGTCCTAAATTGTAGCTTTGTAATCCCTGCACTGGGTCCGCTTAACTGCCTGACATGTGAAAATATTGTGTTAATGAAGTTCCAGCCTGCTCCTTAAATCCATCCTTGTGACTGTCTTTATTCATCTGCGTGTCCTGATGGATTATGCTTATTTTTATATATGTGAGTAATCTCATTGAAATCTAAGGGTTACTAACAGTAGCATGATAGATGAGTGTTGCTTGGGCCTTTAATCCATTATTGAAGCTTAAAGCTGTTTACAGATTCTTGTAATATTTAATTTTTGCTCAGCATGGACAACTCAAAGCAACTTTTTCAGCTGGCTTCCTTCTCTCTTTATCATTCCATGCGCCTGCAATAGTTTAAATTACAGAACACCACACTAACATTTAATTTAATCAACATTTCCTGTTTCTTTTAGATTTTGTACGCACCTTCTACTAAAAATAAATATATTCCTTATTTAGTTAATAGGACCTAAATGCGGGATCCAAATTGCTCAGTTGCTCTGCTGAAACACGACTCTACCCTTTAATTTGAGGAACCAGCTAACATGAAAGTGGATAGAGAGCCCTATTCAGGGACACAATGGCAGCATGTTTTATGTTCCCTAGGAAGTTATCTGAATGTCTCTTTGAAATATCATAGGTGGGATTCTCTATTGCCTCTGGGGGAACAGAGGTAGGACCTGCACAGAACCACATTGCTTTAATATAAGTAACAGAGGCTTTTCCTACTAGCAGAAATCAGTGAAAGTATCACCCTGAGTTTATTATGGAGAAGCAGATAAGCCATGCTGCATATAAAAGACCAGAGTGGTACTTTGACTGATTAGGACCACATAAGGGTGTTCTTGTGCTGATGCACTCTGATAGGAAAACAGACGTTTGTAAGTTCCTAAGTGGTTTCTTCATTTTGATATGGCTTTAAGGTTATCTCAGTACCTCAATAATTGGATTACTTTGGCACAAAGATAATGTTGTTTTATAGGACCCTGGCTTTGTTCTTCACTGTTGCCATTTGTACCTCTGAGAGGTAGTAACAAACCATTTCCATATCAGGAAGGTGGCATTTCACACCAGCTCATGTGAAAATGAGCATGCCAAGACTCAGTGGAGTAGAAAAACAGAGCTCTGAAATTTCTAGGAGGATGAGGCAAAGTGTATGAAGTATCTTGTGAAGAGCAGTAGTGAAGGGACAAAGTCAGGTAGAACAGAAGACAGATCAGCTCTGTGTGAGCAGAGAGATCTACCTGTACATTTTTTCCCTTAATTACATGCCTAAGATGCTAATTGCTGAACTTACAGGTACAGATATGGGGGAAATTTTGTGAAAGTGGAGCTGTGTATAAACCACCTTCCCCAAGTGCAAATTGATTTCTAGGTGCACGCTGCTCACGGTAAAGGTGGGTGACACCATTCATTGAAACACAGTCACGTTCCATGCACGCTAGAGCAGAACCAGGCTCAAGCCACACTTCCCTGATGTTGGGAAACTGAGTGTTATCCAGAGCTTTGCAAATTTCAAATTTAAAATAGCTAGCAATTTTTGCCTGGTAGCCTACCTTTTGTTGGGTGAGTTGCACTGAAAATTTTCTTTCATGCTTTCTTTAGTTATTCAGGGTGGAAAGTAGCTTGAAGCTGTGCTCCCAGCTGTGTCCAGCCCATGTGTGCTAACATTCAACATCCTGTGTGCTCAAATACGCAGAGCTAAATAAGGAGATGTCTCTAGGTTCTACTAAAAAGCATTTAGTTGACTGTAAATGTTGAAATGAGTCAATGCAGAAATGGTGACATCCTTCCTTTAAATTAAAAAAAAAAAAAGAATCCTCTGCAATAAATAGTAAAAACTAAATGATTATTGGCATTCACAGTTGTTTTTAAAAGTGTTTGGAAATAAGATGCTAGAGTCTTTGAGGAATGACCTATCTCCATTATTCAAGAGAAACTCAAATGCAGCTACTCCCAGTCCAATGGGGGTTCGTTTTTCTTTTCTTTTTTTTTTTTTTTTTTGTAATTCTCTTTTCCACTGAACACCTTAATCCTATTGTAGAAGTAGAAAAATACAGCTCCTGTGGAGAATATAATACAATCTCACACCATTGTGCTTTTGATCTTAAATAAAATGCAATCGCATTTGGCTTTTTCTCTTCACACCAGATTAGTTTTGGACCCAACCACCCTCATTCCTTTCTTGTGTTGAACTAAAAGGAACTTCATCATGACTGTAAGGAGTTCTCATAAAGCAAGTAGTGAAGGAGGAGGGGGCACTGCTTATGCAAAAAACAATGGGAGGGAAGTGTATCAAAAGAAAAGTGCTCTGAAAAATGCGGGGAGAACACAATACACCCTGTCAGCCCAACCCAGGCAATTTTGGCTGTAGGTCCCCAGGTTTGAGATTACCTGAGATAGAGCAGAGCTACATGCCCAACATATTTCTTACCTATGCCAGCAGTGGGGGTCACTAGCCATCAGAAATGGTGTTTGCATGAGCAGGTGGGGACTGAAGACTTGTGGCTTTGACAGCCAGTACTGGAACTTGTGCAGAACTTGGTGATTGGGACAGTGCAGTATGAAACTTTACCATTTAGCATGTGGGCACCTTTCTCAAATGTCTCAATTTAATCCAGATAAGGCAAGGTTTTGGTAGTTTGGGTTTTTTGGATACGACTGGTCCCCTTGGTTCACTGCAGATCCTGAAGGCTGCGCTGCCTCCCGGGCACCTCAGGCTGCACCGTGCCAGAAATGCTGCCGCAGAGCTCAGGAGTCCTATTCCTCTCTCAGCCTGGCTTTTTCTCCTGTAAGAGGAATTACTGGGCTGGCTGGGAGAGCTGATGCTTGCACCTATGCAGTCCAAGCCAGCCTCGTGCCAGGCAGCAGGGTGTTAGATCTGCCCTGCTCCCATCCCACCCACAGGACTCCCGTGGGAGTTCCTGCCACAGAGGTAGGGAGGAAGCCAAGAAAGAAACATTCCTTCAGCTCTTTTCTTTTTTTCTCCTTTTCCCGTCAGGGTTACCACCCTCTCTCACCACTCCTACGGAGAGGTCTGAAATCTCACTGAATCAGCAGTTGTGAATATTATCTGTGCTGTTAATGGTTTGCATCTTTTTGCATGAAAGAGTAAAATCACTTAGGGACACACACACACACACACACACACACACACACACACACTGAAAAGATCATATACAGTAACGCATCCAAGCAGGGCAAAAAAAAAAAGGTTGTAACGTTCATGAATTCCAGATGATGACTTTTTAAATCCCCGAGAAGGCAGTGAAATTGTTTGATTGTTCTTGTTAATTATTGGCCTTGTCCCAGTATCAAATATTTGTAGAAGATAAGACTTCCCTCGTGGAGATGAATAATAACCGAACTTGCTCTTCTTTGAGCAATTTGGCTCCGGGTGCCAGATTTCTGCGTTTCCCACTCTCGGGCTCGAACCCCGTCCAGCCGGCTGCGGCGCTTCAGAAAAGCACGTGTACAAAACGCTCAATTAAAAATAAAAGACCCCGTAAGTAAACAAGAGAGAGAGAGAGAGGCAGACCTCGTACTTGCAGAGCGTGACTTTATTAGCGGCGGCGGCGGCTCAAACCCCTCCCGGTCCGGGGCTGCGGCCGCCGATCCCCCGCGCCCCGGGGCGCGTCGCACCCCTCGGCACAGGACCGGCTCCCGAGCAGCCGGGTTAGGGACAGGCAGAGCAAGCGGCTGCCGAGAGGAAAACACAACTTTCCACACACCCACCCACGCGTACCCCCCAGCCGGGCGCGGAGCCCCGGGAGCGCCCGGCCGGGTCCCTGCGGGGCCAGCCCAGGACACGGCTGCGCTCCCCCGAGGAGCGGCGGGGGGTGCTAGCGGAGAGCAGCAGCAGGAGGAGGAGGAGGAGGAGGAGGAGGAGGTAACCGCGGGGTCCGGGGCAGAGGCGGACAGCGGAGACAGGGCGTTCGCTCCCCGCCTGCCTGGGGGAGCGGTGACACGGCGGGGGCTGCCCCGGCCCCTCCGCCCCGGGCAAGGGTTCCAGGAGGGAGAAGAGAGCCGCAGTCCTGCCGGCCCCCGCCCGCCGCTGAGGTAACCCCTGGGCCCGCGGGGGTGACACCGGGGGGCTTCGAACCCGCCGCCTCATCGCCGGCTCCTGGGGGAGAGCGAGGAGGGGAAGGGCGCGGTGGGACCCCAAACTTCTGCTTCCTTCTCGGGTTCCAGCGCCCGGACGGGGGTCCTGGGAATGACGTGAAGGAGCTGAGGAGAGGGGATGCGCCGGGCGTCCCCACAGGCGGCTGAGCATGTGAGCGACCGCACCGCTGTGACAGGGGCTGCCGGTGCGGGAGGTGCCAGCGGACACGCACACGCCCACGGACGCGCAACTCTCGGAGTGTTTACTCTCGGCAAAAGGGCGGGAGGGGGAACTACTGCTCGGGAAGGGACCCGGGAGCGACATCCCCGGGTCCTGCGACAGCCCCGCTCGGTGAAGAAGTTCCCGGGCGGAGCGGGGGGGCAGGGGGTAGGCGGGAAGGGCTCGGTGCCCCCACCGCTTTGAACCGCTCTAACTACGGGCGGACAGCCGCCACCCCCCACCTCCGGGGACAGCGAGGATGATGATGGTGGTGGTGGTGGCGATGGCCGTTCGCGGGGGCGGCGGGCGCGTCACTTACCGGTGGCCGCCGCGCAGGGCCGCCCCGGAGCGCGGCGGGGCGGGCGGGGAGGAGGTCGGGGATGGTCTGAGGCAGCCCCGGAGCGCCAGGGGGACTCCCCGCGCAGCCCCCTCCCCGCTACCGCCACCTCGCCTTCCTCCTCCGCCTCCTCCTCCTCCTCCTGCCTGCCGGGGTGCTGGCGGCGGCCAGGCGCGGCGCGGCGAGGCTCCTCTCCTCCCCCATTGTTCCCGGTCTCCCTCTCGTTCTCTTTTTTTTTTTTTGCCTTTTGTTATTTGCACTCGCATTGTGTTGTTTGTCTCTGAAGCCGCCTCATGACCAGCAAAGGGATTTCACCTCGTCCTTGAGAGACAGAGAGAGAGAGAGAAGGGGGAAGGGGTGGGAAGGAGGGGGAAAGGAAGAGCTCACCAAACACCCATCTCCCAGTCCCTCCCCGCACCTCTGCCTCTCCCCACCCCGCCAGTGTCTCACTTAGCACCCCGCGCCCGGAGGAGACATGACAGACAACGGGTAGGTGCGCGACCGCCGCCGTTTTAACTTTATCCTCGCCGCGGCTGCTCGCCGGGGGCGGCCGCGCTCCGCGCCCCGCGGGGCCCCCGCGCTCCGGGGGCGGGCGGGGTGGGCGCCGCCGGCGGGGCGGGGGAGGCGGCGGGGCCGGCTGTCAGCGCAGCTCGCTCGGCTTCCTCCCGGGCGCTCGCACACCTCCCGAAGTTTGGCACAACTTGTCACGCCCTCCCCCCCTTCCTCCTCCTTCTCTTCCTCCTCCTCCTCCTCCTCCTGCCGCCGCCGCCGCCGGGGCTGGGGGCGGGCGGGGGCGGTCCGGCCGCGGTGCCCGCGCGTGTGTGGCGGGGCAGCGGCTGCTCCGCGCCCTGCCCAGGCATGGCTCAGCCCTCGGGATCCCGGCGGAGCCGGCGGACAGGAAGCTTTAAATTATTGTAATTGCCTCTCCGTGCGTGAGTGCCGAGCAGCGGCGGCGGCCGCCGAGCCGCTGCCGGGGAGGCGCGCAAGGGGCGAGCGGGGGGCACGGCGGGCACCGCACCGGCACCGGGAGGGGGGCACCGGGAACAGGCTCTGTGCGTGTTTCTGCCACGCACCTTCCTCGCTTCTGCCCGAGCAGGAGGGTGGCTCTGCGGAAGGGGCTGAAGGCTCTGGGTTCGCTCGTTTCGGCTGCTTTCCCCTCAAAAAGAAAGCGGGTCAAGGGGGGAAAAGCGACCTCCCGGTCAGGGTGCGGAGCGCGGCCGCGCTCGTCCCCGCGGATCCCCAGGCACTGGCGGTGGGAGCGAGCGCTGCCTTCTCAGAAAAGTTAGGGGACTTTATTCCAGCCCGACTGCGATCTTAGAATAACCGGAGCCGCTTGCCGGGAGGAACGTGATCGGCTTTTCCCAGGGGATGGCATGCTGCCTCAGCCCTGTACTTTGGTCAAGGGTAGAACCAATAGCGAGCTGTGGGATTTTGGGTAATAAGTGTGGGAATCTGCAAGAGGAGTAGGTCTAAGAGTGATTTGTTTTCTTACTGCTCATGAATAATGGCCTCGAGCTTTTTTTTTTTTTTTTTTTTTTAAAAACCAGCAGGCCAACGAAATAGGCACGTGGGAGATTTGTAGGCGTTCAACATCGCGATCATCATCAACAACAACAATACAGTAGGGACGTTCGGGGGGATGGTGTCAGATGAGAACTGTTTTCTCTGAGAGGCTGGTATCACACGCTGGCACAGGTAGCTTTTGCTGTCGTTGCTAACACAACTCTTGTAAAAGGAAAGCCAGCAATATCCTAAAATTAGGCAATAAACGTTTTTGGTGGGTTGTTTTGTTGGTTTTTTTTTTTTCTTAACTAGAGCTGCATTTTGCTCCATCTCTGTCAAGGAATGGAATAATAACTTTAGTTCAGATTAGAAAAGGAAGTTTGACTCCAGCTGTAGAACTGTAGGATAATGTGTCCTGGCTTTCATCCTCCCAGTTGAAATGCAGTTAGCTGTCTGCAGCCTTGCTGAAGCGAGCCACTCAGATTAAAAAGCAACTCTTATAAATGAGGAGCTACTACAAAGTTCTTCATCAAAATATCTTATCACCTTAAACTTACCTGAGAACAGCTACCTGTATCTGCTGCTATTTATATGTCCTCTTAATCCTTCCCAGCCCTGGAAATACGTTATTGCCTAAGAAATGAAGTCTTTGTCCTGCAAAATATACTATTTACAGCTATTAAACTGGAATTGCAAAGGAAGTTTTTTTTTAATTTGGCTGTAATATCTGGCCAGGTTAGAGCCAGCTTTGTTTTACGAGGTTTCTCCAGCTGAAGAGGGAGAGGCTGGCATGGATGTGTTGCGTTTTACGAAAGGATAGCGTGTCTGCTCTGACAGGGTTTGAACATGAAAACCCAATAAACACATGGTCATTATGCATGGAAAACTCACAGCAGAGCTTTCTGATTGCACTTAGACTGTTTTGGTTGAGAGTTACACTAAAGGGAGCACAAGACTTGAAAGCTGCAAGTGGCTTGTGTAAACAGATGGACATTTGAGATGTATTGATGGTTTCGAGTTGATTCAGTTAATATGTGGGTGCACATGTATTTAATTTAGTGTAGTGTAAGTTTTTTGTAAGCAATGGAAGCTCACACATGCTTTTTAGGAAGAGAGTAAAAGCCACGTGAGTTTTGTCTATAGGTGTTGGAGCTCCCGCTGTAGAGATTCTTAGGGACTGGGATTGTCCTGATGTCATGATCTTGTAGGACCAGGTGAGACTGAACAGAGAACTTACTTAGGTTACTTAGGTTTTCACTTAGGTGCACAGGTAGCTTGTGGATGAATTTTGAAATGGTAAGGTGCCCTTCTGAGGTCTCTGTGCCGAGAAAACATGAAAGTGCTTAAACATAATATCTCGCTGCGCTCTTATCGTACGTGCTGCTTGCCAGAACCAGTTAGGTTGAGCAATATCATTAAACTGTCAGACCTATTGTTTACAATGGGATAGTTCCTCAATGCTCAGGATGAAGAAACACAGCAGTTTTCTGTTACTCATCGTAAAAACCGTACCACCGCGTTCCAGGAAGGTTTGTAAGTGGCGAAGCTGTCGCTGCATAAGGCACGGGAGGAGATCGGGACCTGGCATCCCCCGGCAGTGCTGCTGCATGGCAGCGTGTGTGTGCAGGAGCTTTGTTTCTGCCTGCAGTTCCTACTTACCCTGAGATAGAACACTCTGATGTTGGCATATGGACACACCGAAAAAAACTCCAGATCTCGTTTGTTGAAAAATAAGAATTCCAGCATCCAGGAGAAAGTAAATGAACAGTCCTTCTAAAAATACAGCAGTATGCTAAAATATTGCCAAAGCACTGCTCTGACGCTGTTGTAAGCTGTCATATTTTTGACCATTATAAATAGATTAGTATTATTGTAAGGATTTTTTTCCTATTAGCAAAGAAGTTTGGTGGTTTTTTTCCCTGTTTTCTACATAAGGATCCTCATGTGTCCCCTGAACGGGCAGAGCTGTGCATGCATGGAAGGTGGCGAGAATGTTGCTGGGGAGGAAATGGGCTTCTGGGCCCTACACCTTGGGAATGGCCCTTACAAAGCCTTTTAAGTTTGCTTTTCTGTAAACTTAAAGTTTTTTATAGTCAGATTTGCTTATATTTTCCATGTCTTCAAGACATTAGAGCTGGTCCGGTTAATCACTGGAAATATATTTTGTAGTCAATTCAGACCCAAATTTGGTTTAGACAGCATTTGAATTGAAGCCTGAAACAAGAGCAAGCTCCTCTTCAGTGTTACTGAAGGACTGGGGGCTTTTGGGTGTTACTGAAGTACTGGGGGCTTTTGGGTGTTGCTGAAGGACTGGGGGCTTTTGGGAGTTTTCTTCCTTTTTCAAGGATGTGCTCAGACCCAATTAGGTAAATTTTCTTTCAGTTTTGTGACCAAACAGTAGGATTAGGGAAGTCAGGAACCAGATCTGTTTCCTTTTGGGAAATATAATAACAGATAAGAACATTCAAGTTAAGACCAGAGCATTAGATTTGCATCCTGCTGCTGGTCATGCTGCACTTCCACCTTCTTTGGGCACTGCATGGAGAGCAGAGGCTACAGGTAAAGCGGGTTTCCGATGATTTGCATGCAGCCTGTTAAAGCAGCTCGAGTCCACGTGCTGCTGAGTATAAAATGATCGCTTTTGCAGTGCCTTTCCTCATGTCTCCAGCCTCTTCAGGCACGTGGTGAAAGCACAGACGCAGGCGCGCGCACGGTACCTTCTGTGTACGTGAAGCGTGTTGTCTGAACGAGTTTTTGTTGCTTACAGAGCACTCATCCTTTCTGGTTGCACAGCTTTCTAGGTGAGGAGACCATACGCTTCGTGACAGCTTGAGGAGGGTCTCCTGTAATATTTCTGACAGCTTTATTTTCTCTCTCCTCTAGCCACTCTCTTTTCCTTTGAGCAGCAAGAGTAGATTGAAACACAGGTAATACATAAGAGGATCCTTTAATATTGGCTATTTTCAGAGGCACAAAGGACAATTACTTTCTCTTCCTACTAACCTCCTGCTGGCTTACTAGCTGCTTGGGAGGCTAGTGATTTTAAGAATGCCACTTTACCCAGTGCATCAAATACGTAGCAAATCTTTGCTCACCAAGATCCCAGTTCCTACATCCCATGGTAACACCAAAAATTGAACTTGAGTGGCCCAGAGAGCCAGCTCCTACTGTGAAGACTCATACAACCATCAGCACTTTTTAGAGTTAAATTTGATCCATTTGATCCATCCTGAGCAGTGCTGACAATTGCCAGCTAAAAGACCTTTCAGTGAATTGTCCTTTAACAGAAATCTTTTTTTTCTTCCCTCCCATTTCCTGTTGTTCTTTTAAATAAAAAGAAATCCTGGTGACAAAGCTAAAGTGTATTCTGTGATTATTGCTTAAAGAAAGAGTATTTACCTATATTTCAAGGAAGTGAATTGCCTGAAAATTGCAGGTCAAAACTGCAAAATCTCAAGGAAAAAACCTCGCGCTATTTGAATTATGTATTTATATACCAGTGTTTGGTTCTTTGAATGATTATAGTTAAAATATATGGGAGAGTCTGTAATCTGTACTGTATTAATACTGTATTGATCTGATGAACACTGAACACTTAGACCCATCTTTCTTGGTTTGTGAGCATGTCCTGAGAGAAGCTGAGCAAGCTCAACTGGCCAATGCAATTTGATGGTATAATTTTACAGAAGAGGAGCTAAATAAAACCACATCCCTAAGAGGAGTGATTTTCATTGCTGTCTCCTGGTCCCTAGAAGGGTGGTCCAGGTTTTACTAAAAGGTCTTGGGAAAGCTCACTTCTTGCTCAGTAGGCTTACATTTGCTACATGTGGTACTTGACTTTGCCAGTCAAAGGCTAGGGAGATCCTTAAGGTATAACTGGAGTATTAGTAAAATTGTATTGAAGGTCCTGCTTTTAGTGGCAGTGATGTTAATGTATTTAATTTAATTTAAACCCAGATTTGCAGCACTGGCTTTTGGGTTAGGCAGGTTAGAAGGTTGGCTAGGTCAGCAAAGAAATGATGGGATAGGGTGAAGTTGCCTGCTTGTAGTTGGGCTCCTGCTGCTCTAAGAAGGCCCCTGCCCACATTTTCTGTGGAGAGGGGACAAAATTCAGGTAAGCTTGCTCTGCTCAGAAGGTTTGAAACAGTTGTAAATATGGCTTGCAGTATCTTCAGTTTCTGTGGGGAGTAAGGGAATAAAACAGGTTTAAATTCAACTGACTGCCATATTGTGGTTTGTAATAGTCAGTCTAAAGATACATTTAATTAAACTGGTTCAATTTCTAAACTAGGATTATGGAGTCTACCTTTTACTCTGCCATAAAATCCTTGTGTATGAGTAAGCTTTCAGTGTCATGAAAAAGGCTGGGGGACACAGTTGTAATCCTCAGCTAACCAATTAAATATTTACTTAATAAGGCTCTAAAAGTTAATTTTACAGTCCATTTTTTTTAAATGAAAGTAAAATACCTATTATATGGCTAAGTCAGTGCCTTTAGTCAGTGAATAGAAGAGTTACTTTTCTTAGCTGGTAACACCCTTTTAATGTCGCAGCTGACCTTCTAGGGGGAGATTAGTCCTAATAGACCAGGTTTATATTGAAAAAGATGCAGAAATCATTAGAGAAGAGAAGAAAATTAGAAAATGAATGGTTTTCGAGTGATTTCAGAGCAGACTGAATTAAAGCCAGATACTGACTTCTGTGTTAAAGAATTTTTTACAAAAACAGAGAAAATACCTGTTCTGTAACAGTGATTAATCCACCAAATCACACTCTGGTGGAGTCTCCTCCACTGACTCTGGAAGGAGCCTGGGGACATTGAGGTTCCCAGGGAAAGGCAGCTGTTGTGGTTCTCCATGTGCTGTCCTTACGTGGCATCCAGTAGCACACAACTGTCTTTTCACTGAAATGAGATTGCTCCTTATGCCGTGGCATTAAAGATCATGCTACTCATGCTAGTATAGAGACAAATGCATAAATAATAACAAGGAATGCAATATATGTGTCAATTACACTTCTGTTTAATAATAAATTGAACACATCTGCTATGAAGGGTACGCAAAAAAATGTAAGAAGCGTATTCAGTCGTAGAAAAGTGAATGTGTTAATGCAAAACTCTGCTTTACAAATTCAAATCTGGGAGAAGAGTGTGTTTGGTGGGAGATACTGTGCTCTTTGCTGCGCTTCAGATTGATTTTATATCTGTAATTGTATGCAGGCAGCTGCCAGAAGCAGGACTTAACGATTCTGAGAAAACCAAGTGATTTGTTCCGATTCCTGGGAACGCGGGTTTGTTTGGCGGCACCGTGGTGCATTAAGTGCGTTGTGGTTGAGATTAACAAATGTAGGACAATTAATTAGTTCAGGTTTGCGAGTCAGGAGTAGATTACTTGGTCAATACACGCACACGTAGGGTGAGCCTTTTAGTTCGCGATGAAACTTGTTGCTGAGATCGTTTTCGTGCCTCTTGCCGACAGTCAGAAGAGACAGAGCTGGAGGAGAAATAGTGAAGTGCTTGTCACTTCTGTAAAATAGTTTCCAATTGAAACCTGAAATTATATGTAATGAGGCATTCCTATAAAACAGGGTTGCCGTAGGTAAGTAGCAGTTTGCACGGGATGATGGAAGTTTTGCAACTGTAGAGGAATAATATTAATTCTCAGGAGAGATTACAAATGAGTAAATGCTGATGAATATGTACAAATGTGTATGTGTGAATTTAGTGCTTCTGAAAGGCAATTGACAGTTCTGGAAACCGAGGGCCTCTCTCTGCCAGGAAAGTGCCGTGGAGGAAAGCAGCACAGTAAAAATGTGTGGTGTATCCCCAGTGCAGTGACCAGGGGTGTGTTCTGTGGGCAGCCCTGGCCAGGGTGAGGAGCAGTCACAAGATGTCATTAGGCCTGAAATTGTGTCACTTATGTTAGATACTAGAAAAAGGTACTTCACCCAGAGGGTGGTTGGGCACTGGAACAGGCTCCCCAGGGAAGTGGTCACAGCACCAAGCCTGACAGAGCTCAAGAAGCGTTTGGACAACACTCTCAGGCACATGGTGTGACTCTTGGGGATGGTCCTGTGCAGGGCCAGGAGTTGGACTCGATGATCCTTGTGGGTCCCTTCCAGCTCGGCATATTCTGCTTTTCTGTGCTTCTGTGATCTTGCTTTGTATAAAATGTGATCTTTGAATGAGAACAGTATGTGTGTTTTTATGAGGAGTAATGAAGGGGAGGGAAGTAAGACAGTCTTGCACCTTCTACTGCATGCCCCGCTGTTCTTTTAATAACTCATGCATTGCATTGGTACAGAAAGTGGCTCCTAGTGAGAAGTAACAAGCTGCAATGGGGTAGAAAATGGAGAAACCAAGAGATTCTGATCCTTAAAGGTATATTGGAGGTAAAGGCATGGATACTGTGGCTTGAACAGCAGCAGCAGTTACATCCCCAAGCACCTCTGCAATGCACGCAAATACAGTGTAAAGAAGTAGGAGGCAACATGGAGGAAAAATGCTCTTACTCAATAGTATAAAGTTTTAAGGATGCAAGATTTTTCTTTTTGCTTTACTTAGTTTTAAATTCTGGGGGTTTACGTATAAGAGAAAGGAAAACATTTACTTGTATAACTATACAGCTTTCTAGAATGATTTTTATCTCAACACCTGAGTGTGAGTTGTAGAGGTGTGATTTATGGCCCTGCTTTAGAACAGCATTAGAGTATAGGCTTAACTTTAGAAATGTGGCTTAGTTCATTTAAATTCAGCAAAAGGTGAGTGTTTACACAAGTGCAGTGTTAGAAAAGTGAGATTTCAATGCAGCTAAAGTCCCATTTTTGGAGGTAGCACAGTTGACCTTTGGTTTGATTTAGGTGTCTAATGAAAGGAACAAAGAAAAAAGTTCATTTCCTAAGTTACCTGCGTTGTTAAACATTGTTCTGAAAACCCATAGGGACTGGGACAAGTGAGTGCAAGAAGTGTCTTCCAGGACCTCCAATGACTGCAGGATTTACATGGATTCCAGTTTTAAGGCGTGATATTGAGGGCATTTTAAATGGTTAATAATAGTAGCAGATATTGGCTTCTCTAAGTCTTTGTATGGTTTAGTTGCCTCTCATATTCCTGGGAATGTTAGTCAGGTGCTACCTCCGGAGGCATCTGCACGGGCAGGACTGGAGCTACCAGCAGATAGGGACAGCCAGGGTTTTGTGTGGTTGAGTCTCGAAAACCTTCATGGATAGATGTGCCAAAACCTACCTGTGCAGTGTTTGGGTTGCTTTAGTAGGTTGTATTTTTCTCAGTGTATTTCACTCTGTGTTATGTTGCTCTTAAGTACAACTATGTTAGCTTTATGATGCTTTCTGGTCTTTTTTTCCTGGTTGGATGTAGTAGATCAATAATGTGCATATATGTAGGGTCTTTGTGAAGCAAATCCTTCAAGGCTCCCTCTGTCATTGGAGAGAAGGAGGTTCCTGCAGAAAGTACTGCAGAGGAAGAGCTTCCATCTCCCCACTGACGGTGACAGGGACGACTCACCTCATGAGGGCAAACTTGTGCGTGTGAGAGCAGAGCCTAAAGAGACAGGAGGGAAGCACTGTGGGCCTGGTGTTGTGCCTGCTGCCGTCAGGGCAGGCTTGGCTATTTGTTTTAGTCTGTTGATGCTAGAACTCTGAGGTGGTGAGCCTGTGGAAGCCATAGCCGCTTGAGCGTGCATCCACGTGGGATTTCCAAAACTGCAGAAAGCAGGTCGGCAGTCGGTGTTCAGTGGTGTTCGATGGGCTTGGGAATACAGTTGTTTCCAGAGCCAGCTGTTTTAAAAAAAAAACAGAAAAACTTCCAAAAAATCTGACTGAACCATTGCAAGTTTTGCTATTAGTTTCCTTTATTCAGTGGGACAAGGTTTAGCTCTCTCTCTTTGCTGTTCAGAGAGTGTGGAGTCTTTTCAGTGTCTTAATAGGTTTTGGTTCAGCCCCTTGTACTGTTTCCCACATAGAGGTTTTGTTTCTTACAGTTCCAGCTCTTGAGAGCAGCGAGTGGGGTGTTTCTGTGGAGCTGTGGACTTTTTATTGACTCAAACATGCAGCTTACAGAAAATGAGGATGTGTGCGGGGAGGTAAATGAAAGTGTATTGTTTTTCGTAAAGTGTCACCTGCAATGCGCTTTTAAATAAGCCCCTCTATGGCCATGTATGGGTTTTTTTCACTTGAAAGACACTATCTCCTTCTTCTAAACATTTGCACAGCAAAGTAATGCGTTATTGCATTTTCATAAATAATTGAAAAGCAACTTAAAAGAAAGTAGGCCAACAGAAAAAAAAAAAAAAAGAAAGTGTCGGTTTCAAATTTGAGAGAAGAAAAATATGTTTCCTTCTTGGTAGCAAGTCAGTTAAATGTTATTAAATCCCATTCTCCCACCCTGACATGACCAAAGACAAATCTGAAAATTGACAGTTTCATTTAAAAGAGAGAGAAATGGGGGGAAAGGAATGCTGAGTTTGGTTTAGTTTGTCTCTACTTTCCTATTTTTTAATTCCCCCCCTCCCCCTTGGTAAGAAAGGAATTGTGACCCCTTATCAGTTTGGAAGTGACTGAGGAGCAAGTCTCTGGAGGTCTCTTGTGTTGGCTTTTCAGCGCCGTTTTCCGTGCTGGGCTGTAATAATGCAAGTTATTTTAGAACTGTGCATACGTTAGTGTTCTGGCGCAGCATGATACAATAATGTGTGAAAAAGCATAAGATCACACCTTGGTGAAACTTGCAGATTTCCTGCATAATCCGACAGTGAGCTCTTGTCAGGTTTTGACTATATGTAAAGTGAGAATAAAGTTTCCAGAAGCAAAGCGCAAGCCTTGGATGCATTTTGAATGGCTGTTGCAGGGATTTTGGCCCTGACGTGGTTCCGAATGTGCCCGACTTTAAGCACTTTAGTCCCGCCGTAGCCAGCAGGTCTCCTTCAGTGCTCAAAATCTGGCAAATGCTCTGAGCTCTTCACCGAATTGTGGCTTTATTTTTGCCAGTGCTGGGGAAGATGAAAGAGCCGACGTAAATAATTCCTTTAAAAACAGTGGGTGACATGAACAGTTTTCATGTAACTTGCGGTGTGATGTATCTGGTGGCAGAACTAGGTGCTGACTGTGGGAATGGTTTGTGGCCATGGGTCTCCTCATGGGGCCATGGGCGTGTTGATCTGAACTGGTGTGTCCAGGAGGAACCGTGCAGGCGGCACATGAGAACAAACTTGGTTTCTTATGCACTGAGTGCAGGGTTAGGACCAGCATGGGCTGTGCCTGGGCTCTGGCCATCGGTCTGTGCTGTACCAGAAGTTAGAAGGAATTGCTAGGTGAGGTTCTTCCATCAGGCTGGAGGCCTGACTTGGGAGTCCTAGCCATCCTTTTCTGTCCTAGAGATCAATAGATCAGTGATTGGTTATTAATGTGTTGCTTTAAGATTAGAGCTGCTCAAAGGGTAGACTCCAGTGATGGTGAGCTTCATGCAACTGATTTGTCCTCCAGAGCAAAAAATGTGCATTCCCTCCTGCTTTCCTCCCAGCTTTACTCCATCTTCTTTTATTTTTTATCACCAGTGTGGCTGTATTTCAAGTCCCTGCCCACCATTTCCAAAATGTGTGATACATTTGTTAAGGATTTGGAATTTGGGATGCTTTGATATAACTTTGTGTAGGTTTTATAGAAACACCTGACGTGTATGTTTAGTTCCTAAACACCTTCTGTGCTTGATTTATCCTCACAGGTTGTCAAGGTATTCAGATGACCTGAAACTGAGGAAGTGAGAGGGAGCTCAGCTGGCAAAAGTCTGACATTGAGTCTGACTGCGGCTCAAAACTGTTTTGCAGAGTTGAACCCAGGCTGCGTAGGCGGTGAAGAAAACCTTCTTCACTTCACCATTGTATCCAAAAAGCTTTGAGCAGCATCATTTCTTTGCAGGTGATGAATAACCTAGTTAGCTCACATTGTTTCAATCCAGTGACAGTTCTCCTCTGAGAAGGCATGGTGGTAATTTGTAAGGGTAGGTTCATGTTCAGGCTCGATGATGGAGGTGTTCTGGTGGTTCTTTGGTAGGTCTTCTGGGCCAGAGAAGCCACGCCATCAGCCATCTGACAGGGACCACCATCATGCACTACTTCCTTCTTCACATTAGGAACTGCTGTTTAACGTGGCTCAGCAGCTTGGCTTCTAGTGAAGCAAGTTCACAACTTTTATTGTATTTTTAAGGTCCTGTGGCAATTGTGATCACCAGAGGCAGGCAGATCTTGAGATTAAATATGTGGAGGATGCTTATAAAGTGGTGTCCTTTTCTCACGTTGCAGAATTCCCTTTCCCTTTGGACCAGTGTCTCTTAGAGCATAAGTCCTGCCTTGGGAGGTGTCTTGTATAGGTTGAAGGAGGGCTTTCTGGGCAGAACACAGAGTCGTGTTGTTGATACAGCACCGTGCGCATCACTGTTTGTGTTATTACTGTTTGACATATCTGTATTTGTAAGAACAGCATATTGATGACTGTGTGTTAAAACTCTGTCTTTTAGTGCCTCGTTTTCTTCCTGAAAAAGGAAGAAAGCTGCATTCTTTCTCAGAAACACACAGAATTACACTGGAGCAAGTACTGGTGCTGTGTTCATACATGATCAAATTCTGGAAGATTAGGGCACGTTGTATAAATTGCCTTCATGTTCGTTGGGTTAGCAGCTGTCAAATAAGTGATTACAGGAGTTGGCATAGCTCTTCTTTCCATAATCGCTGTGAAACAGGGATGGAAATGTAACAGATGCCATTTAATATGGACCAGCACCTAGGTTCTTTTTCTGGGTCTGGCTCTTTTTGCCTCATGGCCAAAATTTCTTAGTATCTTTTTTGCTTGAGTTCCTCAATACTTATAAATGGAGATAATAGTACTCGCTCACTGTACAGGAGATTTCTGAAGCTGTTTGTTAAATCGTTTGAGATCCTTTGATGAACGATATGAAGTATATGCAATAGCAATAATGATAACATTAAATAAAAAAATACCGTTGAGGTTGAGGAAAGTTATTGCTCCTCGATGAGTTTTGTTTTGCTGGGTAGTGTTAACCTTTTGCAGGAAGTAATTTGGTCCAAGATTGTGTTGGGGTGTCATTTCCTGGGATTTTTTAATTTGTTAACTGACAAGGCTTTTTGATACCAGGCACTACACTTGAAGTCCTGTTGAAGAGCAAATGAAGTGTTGTGATGCTATTTTTTGCAGCATAGGAGTCTATGGTGACTCATTTAGTAATGCCTGTGACAGATTAAAAAAATGAAATCAGTGACTCCCAGTGAGACGGATGCACTGAGCCAGACCCTATTTGAGAATTATTTGCTGCACTGTTAAGACCAAAGTACACATCTTCCCCCTCCCCCCTGAAGGAATCCAGCTTATCATGAAATGTTTATCAGAGCCATATAAACATTTCTCGACTGCCGAATTTTGAAGGGAAATTCTTTTGGTCTAACATATGTATTGCAAGCAAAACTCTTCACAGATTTTTTAAAAATATATAATTAGCTTGGTTGCAGCCCTACTTATTACCAAGCATGCCAGCATCTGGCAAGGGTATGGTGATCTGGGAATTCACTGCTTGAAGCCTTGGAACAAAGTGTTCTGATCCGACCCCAGGCAGCGAGTCCAGGACTTGAACTGGAATCTTCAGGAGCAGAGAAGTCTTAAGTGTCTGGAAAATTGGCCTGTTGAGTCACCACACAGGCACTAAAACAAAACTAATTTTAAGCAGGTCAGAGTTCAGTGATTCCCTCTGGAATCTAATTTTTTTTTTCTTAAAAAAAAAGAAGTCTCATGTTTTAAGTGAAAAGGGTCAAAGTTGATGCACTGCTACAATTTTTGAATGCTTTCCCTTAAGAACAGCCACCCAGGCTAGGATTAGCATGAAGGGCTGCTAGGCTGGCACTTCAGTGTCTGGGTTAAAAATATTTTAAAGCAGTAAATGCAGTCAGAACAGAGAGAGAGATCCCTGGGAGCCTTCCTATTCAAAAATGTGCGAGCTCAGGGCAGCAACTGCAATGTAATTTAGGGCAGTATATGCTTCATAGCTTTGGAGAATATTGCCTCTTGTTAATGTTGCATTGGAGGACAGTGGGATAGTAGTAATTTTAGAAAGGTGGTGTTCCTGTTTGCTTTACATTGGAAACTTCAGAATAAATAAAAAGAAGCATCAATTGAGGAAGAAATGTAACTGCCGAAACCCAGCAATGAATCCACCTCTGAGCAGGCTATAGAAACGAGAGGGGAAAGAGAGTATAGAAACATTTTCATGGGAATACAGCTGCAAAAGGAACTTAGCAGACAAAGACAAAATCAGGTACGTACTTTAAAAGGCATGTGGGCAAACTTTTGTCTGAGAGCCCAGTGAGGAGCCTGCTCACATTAAATTACAAAATGTTTGGGGCGATCGAATGACAGAAAGCCTGTATTGCTTTTCCATTGCTGAAGAAAAGGGACTGTCTATAAGCAGGGATGATTCAAGTAGCTGTTTTAAAAAAAATACTTGAGAGAGTGAGGGGGATTTTTCGTTTCCATTCCTTTATTAAGATGATTTCCTTCTTTTTCTCTTCGGGTCTTGCAGAGTTCCCTTTATATTTGTGAGTGAAAGGGATGAGGTCTAGGCTACCTAGGGAAGCTTGAATCTGGACTCTGTGAGCTTGGTGATCTCTGTTTATCTCTTAGGAAATAGTCCTGCTTGCACAACAGGGCAAATGCAATGTGCAGATGTCAGAGCTGCTAGAGCAGAGAGGGCTGCCTAGGAAAAGCAATGCCAAACCTAATGGCCACAGTGGAAAAATAACAGATAGGACTTCAGGCTTTGCTTCCTCCCTGTGCCTTCCCATGGCTGTAGGCAAATCTCTAGGCCAAACAGAAAGCTCCTTATTCTTTGTAGTGGCTTGTAGCTCCTGCAAACTGTACTGCTAATAGGAGGATGTTTTTAGGAATGGTTACCCACATATGGGTTCAAAGATTTGTGCTCTGGTCATCAGTGCAATAGTCAGAATGGTCTGAAAAATAATATGTATTCCACAGGACTTCCCCTTCAATGTCCAGTAATCACTGAGTATCTGGTTTTGGGAGTGAAGGAGCTATGAAGCTTAAATTCATTAGGACAACCTCAGTCTGCCTTGCTACTACATGAAGTTATTGGAATGTTTCTCCTTTGTATTCCTGCAGGTATACAATGCATGGGGATTAGAATGGGAGGATGTGTGAAGCCCTGAGGTCCAGTTTGTGTTCCAGGTTACAGCAAGGCTCCATTTTTCCCAGACTTAACAAGTAGCAACCATAGTTTACTAAAATATTTATTTATATTTAGTGAAAACTTACTGACACACAGTTGCTTTTGTGTTTAAGATCACAGTTTATAGCCCTTTGAAGTCTGCATGTCTGGAGGAAAAAGAAGTGCTTAGGATAAGCTGAACTTGAATTAATCATGTAGGCAGGTAACAGATTGAATTTGTGGTGTGGCTCATTTTGCTAAGGGAGTAAGTCAAGCAATGAGTAATGCTAGGCCAACTTGTATCACAACAGGAGGTGGTGTAGCTTCAGTGCAAGGTAGCGTGGTTCACTGAATTCGAATTATTCACCATTTTTCCAAACTTCAGGGATGATGGTGGTTCTGAAGAAAAAAAGTTAATTTACAATTTTTATAGCTTTATGATTTGGAATTGTGAAGCTGGAATAAGTCACAAGGACTTCCAGCCCTGATACTTTCATCTGCAGTGATTTCAAACTTGGAAAACTGCAAATTGTTTAAAGGTTTGGGTTTATATTTTCCTTTTTGAATGATATATTTCTTTTCACTAGTATGTGACCCAGTGGAAACTTTACATTAAGGAAGAGTTCTAGGGAGCTAAGAGGCAGACCGTGTTTTGGGTAGTTCCCAAATATAGTACTGACTTCGTTTGTTTGATCTCTGCATTAGTAATTCCACAGTTATCCTTATATCCAACCCCTTTTCAACCTTCTCTTAGCACAAGAGAGTTGTAGCATGTGCATGCTGTGCTGATCCTTTTTGTTTAACTGGTGATGCTTTTGTTCTCAAACTAGCTATCAGAATACGATGGGTCAACAGGATCGTTCTCTTTATCACACAGCACACCTGAAATATCTGCTTAGGTAGTGCCTATGATTTCTCAGCAAATATTCAACCCAGTAGGGAGCTGCAGGACTCACCTCCATCTCCCAAGGGTTAACAGTAACCTATAATAATAATCTTGTGGCACAAAAATGCTTCTTTTTATGCATTACCTATTTCCAGAGGCCTAATTTAGGTTTTGTATCAAAATGGATATCACAAGCGCTTGAGCTTCCTGCTGGGAATGAAAGTGCTACCGAGAGACTTCATGCTCTGTTATTCTCATGGTGTCCAGGAGGAGTGAGGAGGCAAGGAAACAATTGCTGATATCTGTAGCAGTAAGTATAAATAGTAGCAGGATGGGTTGTAGAGGTAAAATAGTTTGACAGCATTGTTCCTGTGAAAACCTGTCCCTTGCTCTTGGTAAGAATATATATATATGTGTGTGTGTGGAAATATATGTGTTTTCATATATGGGGCAAATTCACATATCAACAAGAAAAAAGTTGGGTTTGTTTTGTAACTGCACAAAAATTTCACCTGTCATCAAAAGAAAAGACTACTGTCATGGAGTAAAGTGAGATTTTTGTGTTCATGTTCAAGTACACAGGCAGCTACGCCCAAGTGTGCTGTGTGATGAGCACACGTGTGTCCCCGCTCGCTCTGCGCACATTTCATGCCAGATTCTGCTGTAGATCCAGTGGAACTGTTTCCATCAGTTACTTTCCTTAAGGATCTGTCTGTTAAATGTTTTCACATGCAAAAAAAAAATCATGTTTGGATTTTTTGTTGTTGTTGTTGTTGTAAGGAGTTGAAACAAGGAAAACAGAAGCTGGATTTAAAATTTTATTTTGAGGTCAGAAATGCTTACTGAACACCCAGATACTTTCTTCCTCCCTGGTATTGATTTTCCATTGAAAGCACATGTGGGAGGAGAAGGAAGATTTTAACAAAACCTACAAAATACTTGTGTTTCTGAATTTCCTGACAGATGCTATTTTTTCTTGCTCTTTTGTGCAAGACTTGGTTGTATCAAATTTGTCCCACACCTGCTCTCCTCCTCCTGCTCTTGCCTCGCAGTCTGCCTCCTTCTCCTCTCCCTGATCCCTGCTTTGGGCAGGAGGGCAGTTCCTGCTGGAGAACCCGTTCTCTTTGCTCAGTCTCTGAAAGGAAAGTGTTCCCAGGGTTCCTGTTGCTCTAGTGTAGCAGGTTCAGGTGCTGAAGTATGGATGGGGTGAACAGTGCTCGCCTGGCCAGGTCTAACTGGGCATGGTGGTGGGATCTGGTGGGGAGAGAGCAGGAGTCCTGCCCAGTCCCTAGTGCAGACCTGCCTCGGCGTGCTGGCCAGTCCATAGGCCATCCAAGTTGGATATTGGGGGTGCATGAATGTGTGTGTGTGCAGTGGCTTAAGTGCCGTGGGAATAGAGAGGGCAGAGCCAGGTCGGGCCTGGTGGGATTTGTTCCGTTGGTTTCAGCCCTGCACACGTAGGGTTGTATTGGCTTTGGCCTGCAGTCACCTGGCTGAGCATGAAAGTGGTCCTTGAGCAGACCGGCATTCCCAGTCCCAAGTGTGATGGATGAGTGTGTGGTGGAGAGCATGGAGAGCACGAGCTGCGGCCCCGCTCTGCTGCTGAAGTGCTCTGGCGTGCTGGGTAAGTCTCTTGACCTTTTGTTCCTTGGTTTTCTTGCATTTAAGGACGTACAGACTTGCCGTCACACATGGGTGTTGCAAGAATTAATTAATTACCATTTGTACCGATTTGAAGGCTTATAACCCCAAACAAGCAAGAACTTAATCAGTTATTTTTCTTCGTATTTATGGTATAGGAAAAATCTACTCATTTATTTCCAAGCACATGACACACACAAACTATCTTCACACTTCTGAGTGAAGCTGGGGCTTGATGCCAAAGCTTTTTTTTTCCCCTAGAGAATATGGTATACTCATACACTCAGATCGAATGGTACAACCTTACAACGGTTTCACTCGGGAGGTGGAAATTTTTTTTCTTACTGTGTTTTTATACTCAGAAGCTGTAAATACCAGGCTCTTCTCTTCTGTCAGGCTCTTTGTCCTCATGACTGCACCCATTGCCAATGTCCTTTAGCACGTGAACTTGCTTCTTTGGAGTAGCTCTGACGAGTAAGCTGGATGTCTTTTTTCCCCATATGTTCTGCCATCTCCTTCTACATTAATTATTGCACTTAAAGAATCTGGGAGTAAGGGAAGGAGAATGGAGAAAAAATATAATAGGGGTGCTTGTCACCTTTCGTCCTCTTTCCTTTGTGTGTGGAGAAGCCCTTTAGTGTTTCAGTTTAGGAAGGAGGAGTAACTCATGTCCCACACCTGATGCAGCCCTACAGAAAGGCCATACGGTGCCCTGGTTTAATGTGGAACGTGGAGACACAACGGTGTGAAGGAAGTCAGAGTTTGTGGCTGTCTCTGCATTTGCCATCGTAAGGGACTTAAATCAGAGCTAAGTTTTTTTTCTTTTGTGTTTTAATTTCCTTTGTTTTAAGAAAGTACTTTTTAAATGAAGTGGGGGAGGAGAGTAATACGCCACTGACATGCTTTGGGATCTAAGGCTCCTGTGGACCCCATAGGATGTCAATGGACTCATTAAGATTTAGCCAAGTTTTATGCATTATTCATAATATACATTCACAGCATGCACCCTAAAGACTGTCTCCTGTGAATGCTTAGTCAGAATCATTTGCATTCTGTATTATGGGTCCATAATATAGAATACATTTAGCTACGTTTTGGGTATTATCCTTTACACGTATTTCCAGCCTTTACTGTTCTGGCATAGGCAGCAAATGTGTTTAAACAATAGCATGCAGTTATGTTTTGTTGCTCCATAAAAAGCATAATAAGGGCCCCAATGAAAATTAATTATTGCATAAGAGGAATGGACAGGCTTTTTCCTCTTTGCAGCTTTAGTGACATTTTAAATTTACTTTTCTAACATGTTTAAGAAGTGTTTTAAATTCTGGGATGGTATTTTGTAAATTTTCTGTTTCAAATACACACAAAAATCATTTTTGATGTGGAAGGTTGGCAGGTGATGAAACATCAAATTGAAGCTTAGATACTTAATAATCATAAGTGTCTTTTGCTGTAAGTTTACTCTAATCCTTCGAACATTATTTCTGCTGTACATGACAAGACGAAGGAATCAACAAAACACCACATCAGAAAATTAATTCTCTTCCTGTCATCTGAAGCACTGGAGCTTCTCTGTTTTCTTTTTCTCAGCTGCCAGTACATCATGGTGATGAGTCTGATCTCAGCTTTGCCACTGATCTACAGAGTGGCCCAGACGTGTTCCTTAGTATACCTCTGCCTTAGTTTCCCCATGGGAAATGGTGCTCCTTAAAATCCTCTATAGTAGCTGTCTATTCGGATTTACTCCTCCAGCACCCTGCCACTGCCAATAGAGAACATTCCTGTGGGAAATAGTGATTTTCCAAGAAAGTAGGATTTCTTTTGGGGCTAGATTGCAGTAGAGGGAAGACAGGGAGGTGTGAGGATTATCTTCCTTGTGCAGAATTGGTTAAGGGATGATTTTTATGAAGTGTCTTCCATTTTGGGGACTGTGAAAATGATTCTAGTTGCCAGTCCCTGCCTGAGAAAACACCATACAGGCAAAATCCAGGATCTTGTGGCAACTTTTGCAGAACCATTTCCTTTGGGGAACAGCCCCTGTATATGTTCAGGAAGACGTGGGGAGCACCAGCCTTTCATCAATTTTCTTGTCCAGGGAAGTGCTACAAGGTCGTACAGGTGACAAAAGAGCTGTTAGGAGGGTGATGTCCTTGTCTCAGGAGCCTGGCTCATGGGCAGCAGTGATTCCTTGAGCCTAAATATACACAGCATGCACAAAGGATATCAAGTGACTTACTACGTCAAGTTCTTTGCAAATGTTGTAATACTTGATTAAAAGCCAGTGCTTATCAAAACACTTAAAATAAAAAAAAAAAAAAAAGGCTTGATATCACATAAGATTGAAATTTTTTTCCCATCATAGACTTAACACAGGAGAATGTTTTGGCAAAGTACAGTTGTGAGCAAATAGTTGGTATAAAATTAGTTCAAAATCTTAAGGATTATTTATATTTACTCTTTTTCCTCTAGATCTTCAAGTTTAGGCAGCATTCATAGGTATATATCCTGAGGATACAGTAGAGAGTTAGGAAGGATTTTGCTGTGGCCTAAGCGAAGTGGAAACATTCTATCGTTTGGTCCAGAACTGTCTCTTGAGCTCTCAGTAGAGTAACATCTAAAATGTGAACATTTTATTGCCTCTCCTTTCAAAAGAGATGACCAGGTTTTCAGGAGAAATTTTCACAAGTGAATTGAGAATTGTAAATTTGCAAATACTTTTGCAGCATGCCATTGCTGTTACTTGTTCCTTTTGCTTACATAGCAATCAACAATTCATTATTTTTAAGCCTGATGCATAGAAGTGAAATACTTACATTTTAATTTTATGTGAGATGTAGTGCAGTGGAGTTATCTATGTGCAGTGTAGTAATAGTCTACACAGAGTGTAGTAATGCGAAGTAAGAGTAATGATTGCAGAGAGAATATTAGTTTTAAGAGCAAATGTTACTGGATGCATTGCTTGGTGGCTTTATGTCCAGTGGAGCAAAGCTGCCTTTCCATCTTAGCTGTTGCATATGTGGAACAGGGGACAGGAAAGAAAGACAGCAGGTATAAGGCTGAAATCCAGGTTTCCCCTGAGCTCTGTGGTAAAATTTTCTCTTGTTATCTCCCTTGAATTTTTAGCTTTCTTTTTTTGTCCTTTCCTAGTCCCTCTCTACCCCAGCTCTTGGTGCAGCCCTGGCCCTACTCTGCTGTACCCTTTCCTCCCTGAAAGGTGCAGCATGAAACCCAAATTAATCTATGCATCAAAGATTATTAGGTTGGTCTCTGCCATGTGCTTTTGACGTGGTTTTGGTCCATTTCACTAGTTGGACATCAACATTTGGGACCAGCAAGAACCCATTTTAGCCTTTACAAATCAACGGAACAGGAACATAAACAACGCTCAAAAAATCAAGGCATCAAAATACCGCTTTCAGATTCATGAATATGCTATATATAAGCCTAACTTCTGAGATTTTCTTTTATTCTCATGAATACCATTTACATTTGAGTGAATGCAAATTCATTTCCACTTTTGATGCTCTGGAAGCTGCTTCTGGAAAGTGAGTAGAATGTGCCCTTCAGTCCATCCCAGTTCAGGCCCCAGCGCTGCGTGTACAATCCTGGGATTTCCAGAGCATTCGGCAGTTCTGCTCCATCTGTTTTTCTTTTCAGCAATCTAAATTCATACTGTAAAATTTGCAGTGGTGCAACGAGCGTGGGTTTTGTTAGTGTTATTAGGCTTATGATGTGGAAAATAAAGGAACTTGCTTCCTACTGTTTAGCGAAATCTCTAGGAAGTTCGTAGCAGTTTTATTTACTACTTGCAATAGGTAGCTTTATCTTTCTGAATGATTTTAAACAGTCTTTCTTCTACGAACAGCTGTTTAAATAGGAACTAGGGTGCATAGAAAATGAGCATTTTACATTAGCTGGACTCACAAGGGATGGTAAGAGAAGGAGAGTTTTCTTTTCCTGTACTAATTTCTGTACCTCGATGGTAGTATCTGGCCTAAAAGAGCACCTCTATACCAGGTTTCAAGAGTTCTCAGGTGCTGTGTTACCATTATTAAATTATAGAAGCAGTGGCTTGAATGGATGGATTTTAGAGGGTTTCACTAGGTTACCTACTGTATTTTTAGTCCATTTTATATGGAGTTTTACCTCTGATTCAGTTCATCAGAGGAAATGCAGACTTTTCAGTTAGCTGATAACTCTTGTACACTTTGTTCTCTTGGTATTCTCTCTGTCCTTTGTCCAAAATCATCTGCATAGTATTTCTGTCCATCCCTAGTGTTAAAAAGTCTACTCTCAGAACCCTCATGCATCGTGGGGTTTTAGAAGTAATAGATTCTGACTTCCTTTTTATTAGCCCTGGTTCACAGCCTTTATAGTTCGGGGTCTTTAACTTTCAACAGTAAAATTCAGCACTTTAAAAAAAAGAAACTGAGATTTTCATATGATCACAAGCATGGAGGCTTTAAGGAAACCACCAGGTATTCCAAGACAATAGAAAAAGTTCATGGGTGTTTGCAACCCCGGAACTTCCTGGAATACACGATTAAAAGGGGCCACAAAGACTCTCAGATTGTGTGTTCCTCCCATACAGAAGACCTTTCACCTTGTGGTGTGTCACGGGGTGCATAATATTCAAAGGAAAAAAGTGAGACTGTACCTCTCATATCCTGTTCTCCTCACAGTAGAGTTGGGAGCAGAGGGATACTGAGAATAATGAACTGCATTTAGTGAAGATAACTGTTCTTTCTGCTTAGCTAATTTATCTGAAGAATAACTTTCCCCAAAATTTAGTTGAAGGAGATGTGCAAATTTGCAGATTTCTGTACTGGAAAGTACCGAAACTTTGACAAACTCTGAAAACCTGTGCCTTTGAAAGGAGTACTCCTCATCAGTGCCCTAAATCTGCCCCTTCCACTGCCCTTTGCCTGTATCACCAGCAGGGCACGGAGCAGAGGCTTCTCTCCTACTTCCCATCTCTTTCCTCACAAAAGCCTCATAAATCAGCCATGCTCAGCCAGCAGGACTCTTCACCTCCCAGCAGACAAGGTATTGTCTGTATTCTGGATTTTGTTACTTAAATACTCAGGTCTCTGATGTGAGTCTATTCAGAAATGGTTTTCTCTGCTGGTTTTTCTGTAACATTTTCTGTGCGCATACAAATATGTTCCACGAATGGCACCAAAATTCCCCCACCCCTTTTCTGGTGATTGCTAGTAAAGCTTTAAGTCATGCTGGGGCTTGCAGTCCTTGTCAGGCTGTTCCTTCACCTCTGCTGCATCTCATCCTCAGACAATGAACAGGAGGTACAATAGCCTGCCTGTTATTTGTTCCCAAATTTGAAAACCTAAACTTGCTGGTTTTGGTTGCCAGTTTTACAGCAGTGGCACTGCTCTGATCTGACTGAGTTGTTTTAGCTCTCAGACCATTTTTTAGTGATGGATGAAAAAGCAAAGATGAGTTTAGAGCTACATTCATTCATCTCTCTGTTATTTTAATGCTAAATCCCAATGATAAATATTTTTGTTACATTACTGCTGATTAAAATGTACAAGAAAAAGAGTCCTGTTTTGAAGATCAGACTTCTTTACTGCGTAGAGGAGATGACAGCCCTGTTGAAAAGGGTAAAAGCTGAAGAGCCTGGTAGGTATGCATGTCCATTTTAAATGTGTGCCATGTGTGCCGAGGGTGACTTGGTTCACACAGAATATTTGCAGTCAAGTCAAAAATAGAACTCATAACTCGCATGCTTGTGCTTCCTCGGTCTGATCCCTTCAGAAACAAATCTTCACGTTGCTTAGAAAGAACAGAACTGAAAACAACCTCTGGAGTTTGCATTGATTGCCTGTTGATGTAGAGTGAGATTGGGGTGAAAAGCAAGGGACAAAAATTGGGACAATATATTGTGAGGCTTATGCAGATGTTGTGAGTGCTGTACCTGCCCTGCTTTGTAGTACTTTGGTCTTCGTGGATATTAGTCCAGAATCTCCTTTAAATACTGGATTAATACAAATATTTCAAAACTAGCACTAGTACAGTGATAATGTATTACTCTAGTTCACCAGGACTAAGGATTATATGTAGTAAATAAACTGCAGACAATTGCAGTTCTGGTTGCAGCTGGCTTGTTTCCTAAATATTAATACTAATACTACACTGAGAAAGTAAAACAATTTAAAAGAACTGGTTGCAAAATCTGTACAGGTGTAAAAGTTAAGCATATGGCAGAGAGGAGATTGCCAATGAAAATGACAGATGATTAACATTCATTAAAACTTTCAATTAACACCTTGAAAAATTCCATAAAATAATACTGGATGTAAATAATGTGTGATTTCTCCAAGCATTCTTCTCCCTGTTTTTATGGGAAAGGAAGAGTGAGAGAGAGAAGAGGGGAAGTCTATTCCAGAAATACTTAATACTAAGATTTTTTTAGCCCTTGGTTTGTTTTGGGGTTCAGTGGTCTAGTGATGAATAAATCAAGTTTGAGCTGTCAGTATGGGAAAAGATTTGGTCTGGATAAAAGTTAGTCCTCGATTTTCTTATCCATATTTTTATAGTGAGCCTGAGAGAGAACCCACAAAAAACTGCAGGGCACTGTGAAAGATGCTCTGATCAGGTAGCTAATTACAGAGATTAGTACATGACAGTAGTGGCAGTCCTGCCTGTGTCATTTCACCTTGCTGTCAGCTTCAGTGGGATCTCTCCATATTATGGAGGATTCTAGGTGTGTGCCTTCTCTTGTTGGTGCATACACATGAAATAAGGAAGAAGCCTCTGTCTCATCTGAGTAAGCTTTGTGACAAGTAAATTAAAAAGTCAACATTAAGAGCTGACTTAGATGTTAGTTCTTAACGTCAGCTGTTAATTATACTCAAAACTGTTCCAAAATCAGGCATGCCCCAGCCCCCAAAGAATTGTGTTACTGGAGAGAAAGAAGCATCTTTGTCTTGCCAGAGCAGGTGTATGGTTTAAACAATGCAAATAAATTTGTGTGACTGTTACCTATGGATCCTCTGACCCTTGGGATTTGACTTGTTTCTTTCAGAAACATCCACTGACAGTGGCATGTGTAATCTTTTTTCTCTGTTTCATTACTGAGCACTTCTGTGGTCCTGGCTAGACTCAGGTGCTGCAGAGCTCTGGGGTTCTGGAGATCCAGACTTCAGACTTAATTTCCTCTGCTCCATTCCCGTTTGAAGTTCTTGCATTCATTCCCTCACCATCTTTATCTCCTCTTCATAATTGGGTTCATTGAAGACGTGACTGTGGCATTTAAAATATAACACTCAAACACTCCTCTTCCCTTCCTTTTAAAAATGGCTGTTTCATAGCTTAAGAGTGTGTGTGTATATCTTATCATGTTTTCACACTGTTAGTGTCTTAGAGCTGCCATTTGGTTTAGATAGCTGAGAACTCAGAAAGAGGGTGTGGTGGCCAGTAAAAATACTATGAAACAGCTTCATTTGTACAGCTCTCTGCCTTTGGGGTTGTGGAATGGATGGAGGGATAAGTAAGAAGCCCTCTGTCTAAAATAACAATCTAAGTGCTGAGTAATTAACGTGCTACTTGGGCCACTGTTTTATAGCTGTGGTTAAGGACTATTTTTCATGGTTTAAAGTTGGCTGTCACTATGTTCTTCTTACAACCACCTGTAATTATTGACTAGACCTTGCCATATCAAGACGGGAGCTCATTTTTCACCTGATTGCATCTGCACTCGAGCCTGGGCTTTTCCTGGCCAAGAGCTGACACCAGCTCTGTGGGTTGGTGTAGGTCCATTATGCTTTGGGCTAATGCATTGAATGAGCCACCTCTATACTGCAAAGCTGTGGGTCTGTATTTTTCTTGGTCCTTGTGGTGTCACTGGGATGGCTTTGTGGCATGTTTTGAATTCTGGCAATTCAAAAATCCAGAAATACTGAGCAGATAGTGTGGCAGAGTGGTGGTGGGGGTTGATTTTTCTATAAGATGCCATTGGGTTGTGTGTTTCATGTTGTGGCTTATTGATTTAGGGGGGTTTAGAGGGTGAGAGGTCTGCTGGCAAGGTTGAAGGAGCAGAATTTGGCATTACATGTAGACTGTCTCCCCTTGGAACACCCTCACAGTTTGTTCCAGAAGGGAACTAGGGAGAAAACTAGGAGGGCTTTTTTAGAGTGTTGACAATCAGGGCACCTCAGTAAAATATGGAATGAACTAAATAAACCAGGTGTACACATCCACCCTTCCAGTTGGAGATTAAATGAGAAAGCTGGGTTGGAGAGACAGCATCAATTTAAGCAGACTAGCAAAGGACCTTGACCTCTCCATTTGATCCTGGGGACCCCCTCCCTGAAGCAGCATGCAGATAATGGGGTAAGGGTAAATAAAAGTATAATTAGAAGCAACAGGAGGGAAAAGAAGAATCTGCTATCTTTTTTGCATTTGTCTGCTCTTGGATTGCTGTTTTCGAAAGTGATCCACAGTGGCATCTCTTGGCTTCCAGGAAGGCAATGGGAATTTTATAACTGACGTCAATGGGAGCAAAACGAGACTGATTTTAAGTGCTTTTTTTATAACCCTGTCCCTAGTGTACAGTCAGTTTCATTGTTTTCCCTGATATTTTTGTGGGTGTTACATAGATCAAGAAGGAGAAAATAGTACATGTTGTGATTGTGAAACCACAAAACTATCAGAGGGACTCTGGGGGGCAGCTGTGGGGCTCCTGAGTGCTGTTACTTTTAATGTTACAGATTTGAGCAGATTTCAATATGACACTGTTACTTTGGGGCACCTTTCCTTCCCAGAGGACAGCATCAGTAAAGTCCACTCTCTCTGACACAAGAAAATCCAGAGCAGTTCTACTGATATTTCATGATTTGCTGCAGCCCTTTGGATTCCAGTTCGTGTTGGCCACCTAAAGCCTGACACCGCTCATAAGTTCATGCATTTGGCCTGGGATGTAGAAAGAATACATATTTTCCTACAGCATTTCGACATGCTGATCCATGGTGAGACCTTTACACTGTGATGTCTACTCTCCCTTGATCCGTGTCTGACATTCACGAACATGGATGGCCGATAGAGGTGTGTGTAGAAGGGCTGCTCAGACCTAAGACTTGCTTATCGTAGCACTGAAGCTAATCTCTTCACTCTGCTAAGGTCAAGGTTGAAAGATGACTCCAAAGAGCAAAGAAAGGGAAGACAGGTTTGAAAATGGATACAGGGAGAATAGACAAAATATGCTGCTGTAAATGCTGATTTGTAATCTCCCCATTCCTCTCCTGCCATCCTTTTTTCTTTCACTGTCACAGATTATCATTAAGTATTTATTGAAATACGTGGTAATAAGAATTTGTCTGAGAGTTGAAGTGCTGATTTTGCCATTAGGCAATTAGATGGTGGGTTTAAATTTGGAGAATTCATATTCACCAAATGTCTGAGGGTGAGGTCACAAGTTACCTCTGCAAACTTCATTGGCCTGATGGCACGTATTCTAACTTGCTGCAGTAGAGTTGTGTTCTCATGGTATGTGGGGAAGAATTGTGGTATGTGGGACAAAAACCTGATAAGGCTGATCAGCCTTTGCCCCATCTCCAGGGGATTGCTTTTTAGGTCAATCAAGAGAAATCTGTGTGGAATGTAATAGCATTTATTGAGCAATGAGAAACTTACCCTTGAGCCTACAAACTGCTCTTGTAGTATTTAATAAGAAAAAAAAAAAAAAAAGAGATAACCTGTGTGTCTTTTGCTCTTTTGCCTCTCTTTAAGCAAGGAATAATAGATGTTTCACTGGCAGGAGTCTGTCACGTTGTAGTTATGTTACTGTTTTTATCTCCGTGGTTTAAAAATCATTCAAGGTATAGTATTAGTTCATCTAAGTTAGAGGACCTAATAAGTCTATTTTTCAGTAGTCATATATCGTCATATATAATACAGTATTTTTTAACTTATAAATGCAGTGTAACATATGGAAAGGAGCCAAGCCTTGCAATGAAAACATTGATTTCATTGATCTGTGTTCTGTATATTTCTTTGTGTTTTATTCTTTTGTGTTTATTCTTTTAACAATACCAGAAAAAAACACAAACCTCTCTCTTTGCCTCATTGTCTCCTTCTAGTAGAAAGAAATAATGTTTTTATATGTAGATGTATCACCTTTTTATCTACTCTGAAAACCTTACATGAAAAGAGCACTAAAATTATGATTAAGTGCGGTAGATTTGTAAAAGTGGACTCTTTAAGATAGCATTTAAGTGTGTAGGATGAGATAACTTCCTGCTCCAGAGCTCATTTAATCATACATATGAACTCCTGACACAACAAGAGTGGCAGAAGTCTGACTGCTGTACTGCAAAGACAGCAGTCATTTCAAACCTCAGCAGCCCCTCAGGTGAGTGTTTCTGTCTCCCTGTGGTGGGTTTTTCTTCGAAGGGAAATATGTGTTGGTTAAATCCCCAGTTGTGCAAGTTGTTTTGCAGGAGGAAAACCTTTATGGGTACTCCTGTATAGCAGCATGGAAGTTGATGAGGCTTTGCATGCAGATGTCTACACTACATCTGCCAGAATTTTGGCCTAAGTTCCCTGGCTCATGATCTGAGAAGGGGGAGTTCAGCCTTCAATCATGAGGAGGCTGTTTTTTCTCCTGTCTTATATATAAAGCCTAAGACTGTCTTCGTTTGAAAAGAGTTTTGTTTTTTTTTTTTCTTCTTTGGAGCATACCATGTCCTAGCATCATCCAAGTTTAGCACAGCATTTGCTTTCAATGTTAGAAAGCCAAAGCTCTTGTAAAGATTGTAAATTATCTGATAATATTTAATCAGTTCACAGACTGTGTGTGCTTGAATAGTAAGCACTCCTGAAGAGCTTGCACCTTTAAAAAAAAAAGTGAAGTACACTGATAATATTGCAGAGTGTAGAGAGGTTTAAAATTATTGGAGCACTTAATTTTTTCTATAATTGCTTCAATTTGAAGGGAACTAGGCAAAATACCAAGCTGAAAATGAGTTGCATTAATCGAAAAATTCATCAGTCAGAAAGTAGGATTTAAACCAAAACGCCCAATTAGAACAAAAAAAAAAAAAAAAAAAAAAAAAGAGGCAAAAACCCACACAAAAAGTGTTGGAGCTAAAGCCTTAAAGTGATGTACCTCATATTCCTCTGTGTTGGCTGTTGACTTCAGAGAATATTAATAGTTCCACACATCCATTTCACTGCAAACAGCAGAGGAGCTAAAGTGGAGTTGGAGGCACCTTGCTTGGAAAGGAAGGCAGTGCTCAGGGAAACCCCTTGTGATGCACCACAGTGGATAACAATGAAATGTGAGGATGTATCAGCTAAAGGTTAATATCTTTTTTTAGTAAACTGACAATAAGATAAAAAATTTAACACAACTGTGGATACCTTATGGTGGGTAAAGAGCTTTTTCCTACAATGTAATTATATTTCATAATGATTTAATGAGCATTATTAAAACCAAGAAAAAGTTGTTTCCCTTGAAAGGTACCACACAAACCAAAGCAAAAACGAGGCACGTTGCTGCAGCTCAAGGCTCTTCTGAAATCTTCAAGTCAATGAGTTTACCATTCAAAGTCAGATTTGGCTAATAGTCTGTTTTTCTGGTCTGACCTAAACCTGGCATAAGCAGTGATTGTTACTAAACAAGGGAGAGCAAAAACGAATTTATTTTTGAAAGAGGATGAAATGCTAAGTGTGCATATTATATGTCACTGTAACTTAGTAGTTCCTAACAAGTCTTGACCACATATGGTTTCAGTACAGCACAGGGTAGATTTTTATATACCAGGTTTCACTGGGCTGCTGGCACTGATACAAACTGACATCCAGCTTTCAGTATGTCATCTTTGAATCCATGGGACAGCTCATGGACTGGAACTTCACTGGGGACTTGCCTTGTTCGGGCTTCCTTTGCTATCACGCAGAATATTTCGTGACACTGTGCATTGGTACGCTGGGGACGTTACTGCTGTTATTTGCTGTTCTGCCTTTTACTTTGTGCCACCTAGAAGGCTGTGATGTGCAGAGGCATAGAGAGTGAGTAGTGGCAAACACCCAGGGGAAGGCACTTGATGCATTTTCTGTTCTGTGTGGATCCTGAGAGAGTGTTTGGTGTGCTGGTCACCACTGGTCGATGTGAAGGTGGCACAGTTTGTGTTTTGTCCCAGATCCCTGTGTTGGCAGCTGGGTTCACAGTAACGCTGGCAACAACAATTTCCTTGGCTTGCATCGCCACCTGGGTAGCTGCAGGATTTCTGGTTGTGCTGGTTGTTCCCAAACCACATGTGAAGAAAGGCTGTGGGGAAGGTCTGTTGCTGCTGTTGATCTCTGCCATCTCTCATGCAAAAATGTGTTTGGGCTAGAATGTGCCACCAGTGGGTAAGTGGAGTTCAAGTTAATTTTTTAGTAAATCATTTGTGGAGAAAAGAAATGCACTTCTTTTTATTTAAAGTCTAATAATTTAATGACTTCTTTCAACGGTTTGTACACCTTTTATTCATACAGGAAAACACTGTGTTTTGTGTGTGGCCCTGTTGGCAGGACTGGTCAGGACCGACAGCCCTTTCCAAAATAGCAAAAATGTTTGGAGGAAGGAAACCTGCCTCCAAGTCCTTGTGTTTCTTAGCTGGGGAACAATAATCTGACCTACAGTAAAAGAACTGTTGCTTGGCTTGAGTGCCAAGTGATGTCTGCCTCAGACTTTAATATCAGGATACAAATATTTGTAGCCTTGGCCCTCACACTTGTCTCTTGGGGATGTGCCAGGGGAAGCCCAGTTTTGGCTGTGGTGGTAACAGGAGCAGTGAGGCTGGACATAAGGAGCATGTGTGGGACTCATGTCACAGTAGCAGCTGAAGGGGACATCTCTTGGTTGCTAAAAACAAAGGGCCTGTAAGAGTTGTAGGCTTCTCCTCACAGCTTCTTTTCCCCTCATCCTTGTAGTCTTGGGAGGACTTGGTTTTTTTCACCTTTTCTCACATGGACTTAATCCTGTCTTCAGTACAGAATGAAAAGAAGTGAGAGAAGCTGCAGTGATGGTTGACTATATTGCAATTCCACTGCATTTTGATTAGCCTTAGGCTCAGTTTGCTTGGTTTTGTAATCCACTCATCAAGGTGGATACAAATTCAGAGAAATGAAATCCCAGCTATGTTTTTTTGAAGGGAATTTGCTCTTTTTGTATTAGAAACCAAATTCACACCATTAAGCAACGGTGATGGGAGAGGGGAGAAGCTGCTCCCTTTTGAAAGTGTGTGCATGTTTTTAGATTAATTTTTTATTCTTTCACTACTCTGTGTGTGGTAGTATTGGAAAGAATTGTTGTCCAATGTGTGTATTTAAATAATAAAAGCTATTCTTTTTTTACTTCTCAGTGAATGTTATTTGCTTGTAAGAGCTACAAGGCTGGCTTGTGTGATCTGTTTCTGTCCCTCCAGTGTTATGTATCTGTAAGATATCTGTGAATACCTACAAACATTTCCTATGATTATACCCCTTCTGGAAATAAGTATTTTGGTGGAAATAGATTAGTGAATCCCAAACATTTCAGTCATTAATCCTCTATTACCCTGCTTTAACATCTTCAGTGCATTCTGTTCCTTGGTTTTAATCATCCTTTTCTGTTGGCTTCTTGATGCTTATAGAATCACAGGATGTTTTAGGGATCTGCAGAGGGTGCATGGCTCAATCCTACACTAAAAATAAGGCCAGCTTTGAATTTAGATCCTGTTTTAGGGTTAAACCAGGTTGCTCAGGTCACCAATCGTGCCATGAACTCCCGGGGATCAGTCACCAAACAGATACAATTATGGTTGTAGAGTTTTCCTCCGCACAGCCCAGTTGTGTAAACTCCAGCATCCACACCTCAGATGGGCACCCTGAAGGAGGGCTCCTCAGTTTCCAGAGACACACTGGCACACTGCTCTCTGCTCCCTGTGAGGGACGTGAGGGCTCAAGGACCGAGGGCTTCATGCACCTGATCTCACAGTGCTCTGTGGTTGATGGTGAGTGGTACCGGGCTCTTCTGCCACGACTGTGTGGAGTCCACAGCTGAAAGGGATGGTCTAATTTACTTGATTTTGAATGTAAATATGGATGTTTTCATCCACACATTCATTAATCTCTCTGAGTCCTGCCAAGCTCTTTTAGCTAGTGCCTCAAGTTAATTACATGTTACAGAGTGTCTGGATCTTTTTATAGTTCTTGAAAAAGTGTTTTAATTTTAAATACATTGTATGCCCTTTAGCTTTGTGTCTCCTGTTAAGAAAAGGGGTAAATAGGAGCAAATGATCTCTGCGCCGTTCACCATTTCACATTAATGCCCTCTATGAACTGCATTTTTTTCAGGATGTCGTGTAAACTTATCCCACGCTTCCGAGTATGGGAATGAGAGGAAAGAGTTTCTTTCCAATTTGTCCATTTTAAGACAGAATAATCAGAACTAGAACCACTGGCAAACATTGTTTTTAAAACAGGGCGCTCAGGCCACAGAGGATTTGATGGGAAGTTGTGCCAGTTCTTTTATTTCAGCAAGGTACAATCATGGTACAGGAGTCCTTTTTCAAGCCTTTTCAACAAACGCTGAATGATTGTGGACTCCTTCAAAGTGCCTGTGAATGGTAGCTGGGAAAAGCAAGTGGTTCTCAATAGGCTTGAAGTTGTCCAGGGGGCTGAGTTTTTACTGGGAAGTTGTAAGGTTTATACAAAGTAATGAAGGTCATAATATATTTTGTTGACTACCAATAGTCTTGGACTCAGTGGACTAAAAGTGAAAGACTCAAACTGCCCCTGTATAACCACTTAAAAGTGGCACCAGAATGGGATGTCACAGTACAGAGTGGTTATACATCCTTTCTAGTGCTTGGCAGTTGTGTCAGGAGCCACAAGGGACTGATCTGGCTGCAAACTAAGGCTTAGTTAGTTTTTTAGCAACAGACCCTGTCACATAAGCACCAGCAACTGTCCTGATGGTGTAGCAGGAACACCAGGCTGAGGGGAAAGGGGAAGAAGAGAAAACTCTGTTTTAGCAGATGCTAGCTTTTGCCTTGGCTCCTGGCTGACCCTGCTTTGGTCACAGCTGACCCTGCTTTGAACAGAAGGTTAGATCAGAGACCTGCTGAGATCCCTCTGAACCTGAATTTTTCTATAATCCTATGGAAGTGATGGTGGACCTGCAGCATTTCTTTTAAATACCTCAGTTGGTTTTGTTTTTGTTTTTTTTCCCCAATTGCTATATCTAAAGTAGCTGCAGTAGGGAATTTAGCAGTAAGATGGATAAAAACGTGGATTCTGCTTGTATGATTTCCTTCTTGGGGAAGACAGCCACCCTGCTTATGTGAATTGGCTTCCTCTGTGCTATATCACTCTCCTTGCTGCAGCTTGGTGGAATATGAGGAATATACTGAGACTGTAGCTAGAGGTGGTGGTTGGAGCTGCCCAGCAGGAGCTGTAAATTCCTGCTTTGCATTGATGTATGAGACAGAGACATTGGGGGAACCTCATTGTGGGGCTTTGTTTTGTCTCAAGTGCCACAGTGTAGTTCAATCCACTTTGGGGCCAAGCATGGACTGGTATTTTTTGTACAACTGTGAAGCTCTTTGTCACAGGAGGTTATGGATGGCCTGAACTTTAACTGTGTTAAAAAGCAAATGGACGAGTGGATGGAAGAAAAGTCCATCAGGGATGTTGAATACAAAGAAGTAGATACAGCCTCAAGGCTCTGTCTTGGAGTACTTGGGAAGTCTGTGAGCTATAGATTGCAAGGAACTGGGAAGATAAACGTGGAAAAATCACTCTCTGACTCTCTTCCACAGTTCTCTCCCTGGCTATATGTTCCTAGTTATTACCAGAGAAAGGAATGAATAGGCTTTTTTGGGGTTTTTTTTTGACTGTGTATGACCTTTAATACAAACTCTTGAAGTCCTTCTGAAATCTGCTTTATATGGTTGTGAGAATTGGGGAGTGTAGCTGAACTGCTGATACTCTTCATGGTGAGAATTTGCTACTTGGAGTTGAAATAGCTTTGAACTACTTGATGACGTGTACTGCCATTTGAAAAAAAACAACCCCGTATACTAAATGTCATTGTTATCTTTTATTATTAGACTTATGTTTGCAGAACCAGCTGTCATTGTAAAGCAAACTGAGATCTTGACTGCTTAAGTCAGAGCCCATTAAAACAGGCTAAAGACTGAATATCCTACATCAGGCTGCTTGCCTGTTGTACTCAAGTGTGCTCAGGTATGAGTACTGCTCTTCTGAGAGCAGTGAGACTTTATAAACCTCTCCTACTGTGTAAAAGTGATGCACAAAACTGACTGTGCACCAAGGGAATACTGATAAGGGATTAATGATTATGCATTTACTTGCCATTTGTAAACAACAGGACAAAAAGAAGCTAAACTAAATATTTTTTTTTTTTTAAATTCTCTCTTATGATCCCTGTTTTAAAATAGCTTTTACAGTATTTCTTAGAAATTACGGGTCCCAATGTTGCAGTTAGGTCTCTGTGCTTTCGCAGCACTAAAATTGGCAGGGCTCCACAGCAGCACAGGGGTTTGTCCCCCAGGATCCAGCTGCAAGCCTGGAAGCAGACTTTGTTTGTGTGTTGGTCTCAGTTGCCCTGGACTGGAGCCAGAGTTTTGCCTCTGCTTAAGGGCAGAATCGTACTCTGACAGGCCTTCTGCTGGTGCAAAGAGCTGCTGGGCTGCATGTTCATCTAGGAGGTTTTAAACATATAGTGCAGATTAAATTAGTGTCCCTAACTTAGTGTCAGCACTTTGACTTTTCCTCCTAAGTCTGGTCTTCTGAAGTTCATACTCACCCTGAAGTTAGTGACAAAGCCCTTCTTCTCTGTGAGCAAGACCTGGTTTTAAGAGGCTTCATTAGGATGGTGAGTGCCTGGGAGCTGCTTCGTGGGCTGTAGGATTTGCATAGCCTCGTTTGTTTAATCTTGTAGACTAGTTATGGGCTTACATTCTTTTTCAATGTCTGTCTGGTTTGTTTTCTCAAAGTGATGGGCAGGCCTTTCCCAAACAACTCTGATCCTCTAATTGATCTGGTTTTGGAGCTCACACTGAATTCAATAGATGCTCTGAGTATGGAACAATTACAGGATCAGGACAATGTCTATTTAAATCCAGTCAAGTCATATAAAAGTGTCTTTTTTCCCTCTCTTCCAGCAGGAAATTGATTTCATGCTTTTCAATCTCCCAGCATATTTATTAAACTATTATTTATTCATTTAGTTACTTTATTATTTAATTTTGTAACCAAATGTGTCTTTGGTCTATAGAAGGAAGAGTAGAAAACACTTGGATTTTTTTTTCCCCCTCAAAAAGTACATGTAGCCTTGCCTCTTTTTTAAGGTGAAGTGCTTCTGTGCATCTTGGAACAGTGGTGACTAACAATTCTAAACAACAGGAGTGGGAATAATGGCAGGGGTAGCAAAGACATGAAGAATTTTGAAAGGCAGTATTCTTCAACGTTGAGAAAGTAATAAAAGGTCAGAACAAAGCTCAATAGAAAAGCCATTATGAAGGGAATGGGCAGAGTTCTGGTTTTCTGTTAATGTCAAGGCTTTGGATTTGTTTTCTTTCCATTCTGACAAATTTTATTTAGTTTAATTCAGATTATTATTATTATTATTACTGCTATTTGCTTTAACACATGCAGTTTTACTAGGTGTGATTTTAACAGTGCACAACTGTAAATGGCTAGGTTTTAGAGGCTTAGTTCTCTTTCTCTTTTTATTTGGAACCTTCTGTATAATGAATTCTTAACCAAGAATTATTGTTTAGTGTTATTTACTCAGAGCCAGGCTGTGCTACCGAAATACAGACTGAGTAGCACCACACTCTGCTGTTTAGCCCTGTTAACTGCTGCAAGGCTGCTTACAAAGGAAGATGGGTGCTGTTGAAAGTATTTCATCTACCATTCAAAAGTCCTGGCCAGTACTTGACTTCCCTGTGCCTGCAGTCACTGTTGAAATCTCCACTGACCTCCACGCCAGCAAAACTAAGTTGGCTGTGACTACTTTTGATAACATCATCCTAGAATTTGCTTTCTTCCCCCTAATTAATAAAAAAGACATTCTGCTCTCATTAATTACGGCAAAAGTGTGTTTTGAAAATAGGAACGATTAAAAAAAAATTATTTACGACTGAAAGAGATACATCAATACCCGTTATGGTATTGATGCTGGAATCTGTCCTCATTTCCTTTTGAAGAAAACAATTCTGTCCTCCTCCTCTTCCTTTTCCTTTCCCTATATGTAAAGCAGCGGAGTTGGCCAATACAATTTCAAATCAGCATCCTTCAGATGAATCTTTCTTCCAGGTACATCACTGGTTGTTCAGCAGATGCTCAGTCAGTATGTCCAGGTAGCCAGTAATTTGGTCTATTTCAAACCTAAATAATGTGCAATGACTGCATGTGGGGAGAGCCTGCATAGCTCACATTTATTTCCTCTCTGTTGCATTTCATTTTTTCCCATCATTTTCATTTCTCCCAGCCATGTCTGATAGTAAGATCCCACTGTAGATAGTCCTGGAAGTCTGGAAGGTCTATAGAAATGTCCTCCCGGAGCTGTTAAAGACGGATTAGACATCCATTTCAGCAAAGAAATAGTCAGAACCCTGGACCAGTCCCTCTGGGTGGTTTTATCCAGACTTTTTCTTTTTTCTGAAGTTTTTTCAAGCAGTTATCAGAGGCTGTTTCTGGGCTTGTTTTGTAGTGATTTAAAAGCCCTCACACTTTCTTTCTGCTGTTATGGAATTAAATACTAAAGCTGTCGTTCACTTCAGAGGCAAATGAACTACAGGCTGAATGCCTGGAAATCCCCAGCCTAGGAAGCCTAGTGATGAGCCCCATATGCAATCCACCACTGCCACAGTAGAGGTTAGTCTCCAATATAAGCAGTGAGTACAACAGCTGCCAGATTGCTGCTCAAAAGATGCAGGTCCCCAAATAAACAACTAATTCCTTCACCATTTCCTCTTCCATTATGCACAGGGAGGAGTTTTCTGTTTTCTTTTATGTGCCTTCATTTGTTTTTGCCAAGTGCACTTAGCAGATGAGAGAGTACCCTTTCTTGCCTTCCCTGGGTATGAGCGTTCTGAAAAATGAACACAAAATGCCTTCGGACCCTCTTTTGGGTCCAGAGGTTGGAATTTCCAATAATTGTAACTGAAAGTCTTGCTTACATCTTGAATTAAGTTTACGTTTTTCCCCATGCCATTTTTTGGTTCAGAATTGTTAGACTAACATGTTCCTTGAAAATTGTTCTGCCACTGGGAAAAGGAAATGTTTTTAATATTTATATCTAATTGAAGACTGGCTTATCCTTTTTCTTTCCTTTTTTAACCTCTCCAAACATGTACTTTTCAGATTCCTTCGTAGCCGTCTCAATTTCCCCTATGCCCTTTCTGGTTGACTTTGTTAGCGTGGTACATTCCTTTTATGGAGTTCTACATTTTTCATTTTTTGTCCTTCAGTGGATTATTCAGATGGGATTCTTGGCTGCCGACATCTGTCTCACTCTGGGTACCAGTGTGTGCTATCATCTCTTTCATGGGAAACTGGGCTTGTGTCCTTCTTCCCCTCGGGAGTCAACAAGGTACAAAGTTGTCCCTTGCCATAACCAGGGCTGCTGCTGAAAGTGTGTCAGAGGAGACTTTTATGTATGTCCTGGCACAGTGATGGACATTTGTTTGAATTTCTGAGCCGAGGGGTTGCGTTCCTGGGATTCTACACTTGTCGTGTGTGCTTCAGGCTCTCAAAAGTTTTGGCTGCAGTGGTGCGTCTGTATGCACTTCATTCCTTTAAGGAGAGTGAAAGTATCCAAATTATCAGGTTGATCAACACTTGCTGTTAAATGTCGGACGAGCTTGATGGGAAGAATGTGTCCTTTTAATCTAAAGGAGCAGCGGGTAGCGTTCTTGGTTATGAAACTGGAAACCAGGCTTCCAGCAAAAAGGGTGGAACAATAAAATAAGCCTCTAGATCATTTGCAGCCTTCCAGTGCCTGAAAAAAACCCACAGAAAAGATCAAGAGAGACTATTTATAAGGACCTGAAGTGACAGGACAGTGAGGAACGGCTTCAAACTGAACAAGAGTAGGTTTAGACTAAATATTAGGAAAAAATTCTTTCTTGTGAGAAATGCTTTCCTCATCACTCTGAGGCAGTGGCACAGGTTGCCCAGAGAAGCTGTGGATGCCCCATCCCTGCAAGTGTTAAAGGCCAAGTTGGATGGAGCCTTGAGCAACTTGGTCTAATGGCAGGTGTCCCTGCCTGTTGAGGAGGGGTTGGAACTACATGATCTTTAAGGTCCCTTCCAACCCAGGCCATTCTATGATTTTGTGATTATATTCACAGTCTCCTCTTCTGTTACAATATGCACAGAGAAGTTCAGATTGGGTATTAGAAAAAAGCTCTTTACTTAGAGGGAGCTGGTCCATGGAACAGGCTCTCCAGGGAAGTGGTCATGGTAGTGAGTCTGTCAGAGTCCAAGGATTGTCTGCACGACACTTTCAGTCAGATGGTTTAGTGTAAGGTGCTCCTGCAAGGAGCAGGGAGTTGGGACCTTAGTGTCCCTTCCAACTTGAGATATTCTGTGATTCTATGAATGGTCGCCAAGCTGATATGAGTTCTGACAGCCTAACCCCTGCCTACACCTCTGGCCGTAAAGAATTCTCTTGTACTACATCTTTGCTCTGCCTGCACATCGGGTGGGATCGCCTTTCAGCACTCTTTCTGCAGAGGGCTCTGCGTGGATCGTGCTGCTGTTCAGTGCAGACAAAGTGAGTGGGATCTCTGCTTTTCCTGTCCTGCAGGCTGCTTTGAGTTTATGGTCCCTCTGTGGTCTTTAACTGGCAAACTGATCCCAGCTGGAAGTGTTTACTTGCTGTTTACAGCATGTTCCGGAAGAAGTGTTCTTTGCACATACATGTTAGATCTTCATAGGGATCATGTTTCCTAATCAGATACAAATGATAGACTTGGTGCTTATAGAGTTTGCTCCTCTGCCTTTCCTCAATCCATTCTCCTTCCATGTCTTTTTTCCTTTTCTTTTCATTGCTATCATGCACAATCATACTGTAGCTGTTGCTGTCTATAATGCATTGTTTCAAAGCAATTAGCTTGTTACAGAAAGTAGGATAAAGAAGATTAAACAAATTTTGAGCATATGGCCACTTGCTTGGTTAGGTTTCAGGGCAGTCCTACCAGTATCCTACCAGTTTCCTACCAGGTCCCACAAAGTAACACAGCAGCAGAGTCTGCCTTGCCTCAGGGAAACCATTGCTAGTAAAGCCAATCAGTGTGAGATATTCCTAATAGCTTTTTCTATGTTTTAGTTGAATTAATAGACCAAGGTTGGAAACCTAATTCTGTGTTGTAAACATTCTTTATGACAATGTCAATTATGTATTGTTCTTTCTAATTCATTCATGAGCATTTTTCATCTTTCAGTACAACATGATTCATTACAATGGACATAGAAGCCAAAGCCATAGTTGAAATTGTAGAGCCATCACTGAAGACTAGTTACTGCTTTAATTTATGGTTTTATTCCCTCCCCCCCCCAAGATTATTCTGTTTTGTATCTTTGTCTCTCTCTCTCTTACAGGTTTACTTTTACATTTAAGTAAATTGTTATTCTGCTCTGCCTACACTTCAAGCATTACAGGAAAACGTACCTTGGGTTTTTAATACATTGGGATGACTTATTCTTAATCTAATTGCAATTTGTTTAACTTTCCGTCCAGTTTAGAGCTTTGAACTTCTTGTAAAACGCCGCATAAAGTACTGGGTGTTCTTGTACTTCCTAATTCTGTCTGGCATTTACAACAATTCTTTCACTATCTGTGAGGGTATGGCTCCTGGCTCTGCCAAGGTGGACTTAGAGTCTGATCCACTCCATTGCTATGAATAGGACTCTGTCCATGGGCTTCAGTGGGAGTTGATTCAGACTCTTTATTGCTTCACCTTTACAAACTGAATTCCAGGCTATTCTCCATGGTAAAAATCTTGGCAGTATTGAAGCGAATGGGATATTTGCTGAGGAATTCAAAGGAGCCAGGATTTCAGCTAGAATATTTAATATCTCACAATTCAAAATAACCCATTTTCAGCCCTTGGATTTGACTTGGACATTCTGCTTTGAAACACACACGGGAGATTAAGGTGAAATAAAATTTTCATATTGAAGCTTGATTAAGGTCAGAGTTACTCTTAGATACTTGGTGTTAACTACAGCTGTGGAGGACAGAATTTACTAAGGTCTGTAATTTGCCTATTAAAGGAAACTCTGTGACATGTCTGAGTCAAGGGGATACCACCCAAGTGATAACTCTGACTTTAAATCTTGTTGTGTGTCAATACTTGCTTTTGACTAATAGAGTGCATATAGTCAGTGCAAAAAAGGAAACAAACAGTGTGGTTAAATCTAATTGTAGGTCTGTTTATTTATTTGTGTTTTACGGGGCAATATTTCATACACTTGTGAGCCAGTCAGTGAACCCTGAGAAGTCTGATGGTGGCTGTTCTTGTAGATGCTTCACAGGGAGATTTTTCCATCTGTGAGCTGAGTATTTCTCTTGTAACATTAATGCCCACAGTCAAGTGCAAAATCAAGAATCACAGCTATTTAGGAACTAGATGCAGAGATGGTATCCTGCTTAAATCTCACACTCTTAACCATAACACCCCCTTTTTTTTTTTTTTTAAGTGTATGGCTAGCATTAAATATACCTTCAAAGAGAACCTACTAGGTAGCCAGGTAACTGGTTTCTCTTGGATCCTTACAATAATGAGAATAAATATTGGATTCGGCTGGAACCATAAACAGGAACCACAGTCTTGTCTGAATTGTTACTGTGTTTTCCTCTACAAGTCTTACCAACCGACTAAAAAAGAAAAAGGGTGTCCAGGAAACTCATAAATGTAGTTCATGTGTCTAATACAGAAATTCACTCATAAGATCTGTGTATAAAAATATGTATTAGATATGCCTGTGCATATTTTTATTTATTGCATTATTCTACACATACAAAAGTCTCCTCTTGGAATTTCAGAAAGGCCAACACTGCTCTATATTTCATAATGTTTTAATTTTTAATTTTTTTAAAATCCTTTTCACAATTACTGAGTAACTAAACTCTTAAACTGTTTCTGTCTGCCCCAAGGGTTTTTTCTCTTTCTCTATGTGTTGAAGGGAAATCTGAGCCTAAGAACACTAAAGAGGAAAAACATGTCTCATCTACTTGTCACGGCATCTATACTTTGCCATTTTTTTGCCACCCAAATGTGACAGGGCAGCACATAAATGTGTGAAGTCTGTCACAAATGGCAGCCAGAGCTGGGAATTCAGGAAAATGAGCTTTGCCTTTTTGAGGCTTTTGCATTTAAATCCTGCAAAGTGCTGAGTGCCTTCTGAAAGGTTATGCTAAGCCTGCTGAGCGTTAGTTCACGGGAGGCGTTCACCTTGCGGGATTCAGCCTGGAAAAGACGTATCTTCTAGATGGAGCCCTGTGGGGGATGTGTGGGGTAGGCGAACATGACATGTTGCCTGTACTCTCATACGTCTCATGTATGTGATGTATCGTACGTCAGAAGTCCCAGGTGTGGCTCAGAAGCGTGGGAATGACGGCTGTGGAGACAGGAAATCTCTCTTCACCCACAGAAAAGAGTGGCAGCAATGCAGGCAGCAGTGGCGGAGCCCCCCCAGTGCAGCAGGATTGTCTCCTTGGAAGTGAAAAGGTGTTTACAGTTCCCCGGTATCCAGGTTCCTTCTTCTGAAGTGCTGCTTAGTGTCTCTTTGTGTCCCACATCTGCAGGTGCTCACAGTATGCTCAGATTAGAGCTGAGGATAACGTGACAACACGGAGGAGGAGGAGGAGGACGAGGCCACCACATTGATCTTACAACTAACACTTCAGGGAGAGCATCTGTGCAGTAGTAAAGATGGGCTGGTTTTTTACATTACTCACGTGAGGCTCCAGGTGTTTTGCCAGTCTGCAACCATTCAGAGCCTTCATGTTCAAATCCCTCTGTATATGTGTCTGTGTCTCTCTGTGTCTGTCATACATGGGTGTATTTTATTATTCCATCAGCAGCACCTTAGCAGTCCTGATCCTTCCTCTGGTACAGCCAGGCCCTTCTGAGGGAAGCAGCTAGAGGTGACCCTGAGAGGTTCTGTTTAGGCAGAAAAACAGCATCATCACAGGGTTTTGAAAGAGGAGCTGACCGTGTCACCATGTCCTACCTTCTAGAGCACTTGGCAGCTCTTTTTCTTCCAGGAGGTGAGGGTAGGTCGGATACCTTCCCCTCCCTTTTCTCCCTCTCACAAATGCACTGCCTCTCACTTTTTTGGGGGGGCGGTTTGGGAACCAGGCACATCAGCAAGCAGCTTGTCTTGGGTGTCTGGCAGGATGGGCAGAGCAAGGGATGAGCAGCTCGAGGTGTGGAGTGGGCATGTTAACTTTGCAGTCTGTGCTGTCTTCCGTGGTGAGGTATTTCATGTGAAAGGGAGGGGAGGTTAGAAGGAGAAGGGAGGGGGAGAGAGTGAAATGCAAACATCACCACTATCCTCAGTAAGAGATTTAGATCTCTGTGTTGGCATAAAAAGGTCATTTTGGGCCCGAGGGTTTTGACATTGTTCCTTTAAGTTAGACCCACAACATAAACTATTTTCAACACTTGCCATGAAGAACAAATGACCTTTAGTAACTTGCCCAGAAGACAAATGGTATGTTAACACAATAAATATACTTTGCTAGTATCGTATTTCTTGCTTTAATTTTCAATTAGAAATGTTACCTTTCCCTCTCCCTTTTACACAAAGGACTGCGCTTGCATACTTTGATTTTGTAACAGAGATTTCCTTGCCCTCTGTGGGATTGGTAATATTCACTGATAATTACTGGCTATACAGTAAATTTCCTTCTGTTCAGGGACAGCATTTTGTACTCATCTGCTCAAAGTGGGCTGGATGGAGGGTATCTGTGAGGGAAGGAGGGGATAGTTAACAAGCATCACCAGACACATCTGCTGCAGGAGCAGAGGAGAGGGAGTCAAAGGGACAAACAGAGCCGGGTGCTGGTGAGTATATTTGTTGTTTGACTGAGCTTCGTTAGCATGTAAAGTCAGAAACAAGACTGAAAATTAAAGGTGAAATTATTTCAGTTTACATCAGTGAAGGCAGGAGGTGTGGACTTGGGCATGTTGACTTCTGCCTGGGGAAGTGAAGGGCCGTCACTCCTCTCCATGCTCATTTTTATTCCAGCGACGGTTTCCAGGCTGGGCTGTTATGTAGCTTGCTGCCAAAGCACAAACTCGTTGGAGGACCTGGAAGTGCATCACTGGTTGTATGTGTGGAAACACCAGGGTTTCTGCTGGGGATGTTCAAGCCATGGCTTGGCCAGCTGCCGATCTCAGCTCCACACTCAGGCAATGTGGTGGAAGAAAGGGAAGTGTGTGGTGTGCTGGTGTGGGAGGGGAGGACCCCTGAGGGAGGAGAGGAGGAAAGCCATGAGTAGGGATGCACCAGCTCTCCTCCAAGCAGCGCTGTGGCTTCCCTAAAACAGCAGAGAAAGAAAGTAGGCATTATGAGATGCTTCCAGAGAGCTGGGTAAACTTTTGTCAAGGGAATGATGGAAAAGATGTCACTGTCACAGAAGCAGTAAACGCCTGGAAGAAGGGAGAGGGTGTTGGTGGTGGGAAGATAGTAGATCAAGAGATGGCACAGCAACAAGGAAATATTTAGAAAAAGGATTTGTCATCCATTGGAGTCACAGATACAGTTCCCTTAACATTATTAGTGTTTGGAAGGTAGGAAGATCTAATGCATAATGCAGAAGCTCATTTGACATTCCTTAAATGTTGGTTAATTATTTCTAGGGCTGATACAGTGCTCTTCATCCTAAAGGGATCCAGAACACTTTACACAAAAGTAGATTTTTCAATTTGCTGATTGGTTTGAAGATTACAGTTATTTCACATCAAATAAAAACATTTTGGAGAAGGGTTGGGTTTTTTTGGATGAGGGGAAGACCTTTTGTTTCAGCTGAACAGAAGTCATTTTACAGAACCAAAAATAAAAGCTTTCTTTTGAATTTAGGATCGTAAATACTTTGGAACCTCACTGAGGGCGTGCTTAAGTAAAGAATATTTAAGCAAAGCCTCTGGAAATGAAAAATTTAAATACTTTAAGTAGAAATAGCTCTTCTGCATCTCCAGAAATGTTTGTTTCTTCTTTTACATCAGACTGCCAACTGAGTCTGACCTTATTTTATACATAAATTAGTCATCTGATTTTTTTTTTTAAATCAGCTGTAACAGTCTTTTTTTTCCCAGCTATACGTTTATGCCCTTTTATGATCATTGAAGTGGGACTTAAATAGAGCTGGAGAAGTGTGCTGCTCTGAGGCAGTTTTATTAGGGAAAAGCTGAGCTGGAGAGAAGGAGCTTGAAGTGGAAGGAAGCAAGGGATGAATGAACTGAAAATGAAGGGAAACTGGAAAGAGTTGGACAGTGTGAGTAATGGTGATAGCTACTCCCCAGAGTAAAAATAGGAGTGAGGAAATAAGGATTAGGGATATGAAAATGAAAAGGGGAGTGAGAGGAAAAAAAAAAGCTGTCTAAAAAGGCAAAAATAGGACACTCCACCTTTATTGAATGCTTTATTTCTCCATTTTCCTGAGAAATGCCATGTATTTCTGAATTTGGAAAGGAGGATGGGATGGCTATTTTTAGGAATTACGGATGTTTCTGGCTGCTTACAATTTTGTAGTTAACCAGAGAAAAAAGGAAAATAGAACAATATAAAAGCTAACAGGACTTAAGAAACTGCTTCTGACAACGAGGACTTTAGTAATACCTAAACTTTCAGGTCATTGTACTTATAAAGGGGCAGCATGAGATCTATATTCCTTAAATTTCATTGAACGTCACAGGCGTAGTCCTGCAAACACTTACAGGCCATTGGCAATTTTTTTTCTTTTCATGGAAACTGATATTCCTATTCCATCAGGTGGCTCCAGAATCCAAGGACTCAAGAAAAAGACTCAATCTTGCTAGACTTGTGGTAAGAAATCACAGAGGTTGGGTGTGCTTTTTTATGCTGGTCTTAAGCCCCAGGAGGGAGTTCACCCTTAAAAGGTTTTTTTGGGTGATTTTTCTTCAGACATTGCAACTGTGTGTGCCTGGTTCCCACCTGAAGGAGCCTGGCTTGTGTTTATTTAGTAGACAAGACTACAGAAAACTGAAAAGTCCTTCTGTCAATTCCTCAATCTTACTTGATTGTTTTTTAATTTTACTCAAAGTTAATCAGTTAAAACGAGGTACTCCTGTCCCTGGCCCTCCCAGAAAACCCTGAGGTGGGTTTTGCTGATCTCTCTCTTTTGATTGTTCATCCTTTTATAGAACAACAGTGGGAGCCTGGAGGATATGTTTGACTAGAAGTCTCAGTCAAGCACTCATGGTGTAAGAAGGGGGAAGGAGAAAAAAAGAAAAGACCGGGGTCAGCAGTACAAACAGGGAAATGACACCAACATGGTGGTGAGACTGAGGATTTCTGCTTCACTGGTGATTTCTAACTTTCTTTTTAGATGGGTTTTAGATGTGGATTTTCAAATGAGCTCTTTGAAGTAGAGACAAGGTTATGCAAATTTTTTTTACAAGAAAAAAATAAGAGGGAAAATTAAAATGATTCTTGCTTTTACTCCCTTCCACCATCCCTCTCTCTTTCCCCACCATGTTGTATACAGAGAAGGAGGTGGTTATTGATTAGTATGTCCACGGTCCAACTACATTTAAGCTACAGGGAGGCCTCACTGAAGCTACCTGTGTGGGGAACACCACTTCAGTGCTCTTACCAGAACCCCACTGCTACAGTAGGTCAGTGCTACAGTGTTGGTCTGTCGTTTTATGATGACATGTTGGGTCACAGTCCTCATCCCACGTTGGTGATATCAACGGGTATTTTGGCACTTAGTGAAATTGGGAGTTGTGTCAGATATTTCACAGCTTATTCTATGGTTCTGTTCTTGCTTGGACAATACAAAGCACATAAATGGTTGTGAACCTGACATGGTCTCCGCGTCATGAGTTCTTGTTCTTAGGGATTGGTTTTTTTGTATGGCACATATTATTTTTGCACTTGAATGTCTTCATTAGATTCAGCTTTCTGTCTCTATTATTTAACTTCAAAATCTGAAATTCCTGCTTTTCTTATAGGTCGTTACAGAGTTAATTTAAGCCATCAATTTAGATGGTAATGATGATAACTGAAGCAAAGACAGTATTAATTTTGTTTTATGAAAAGTTTGTGGAAGTTTGAAGCAGAGCTTAAGTTTGCATATGAGAAATAATTCTTACTCTTTAAGAGTAAGAAATTAAGAAACCTTGGGTGCAATTATGATAAAAACATTTATAAATTTGATCTATAGATAAAAATGCAAAAAATAAGAGATGTCTGCTTTTTTTCATCATCTTGGGGAGAGGGTATCTCTTTGAAGTACCCTAGGAGATGGCAGGTTGGCAGCTCCACCTGTGGAGCAACACCAAAGTCAAAACTGAAGAAAGCTGCCACAAGACAGAGCATGGCCAGCGGAAGAATATCTGAGTGGCTGAGTGTGTAAAACCCAGCAGGGATAGCAAGGAACACGTGGAGGAAGATGTGCCCTTGCTCTTGGTTTTCTTGTCTCCCTCTTGTGCCTTTTGCCACCAGAAGCCATGTAACTGCTTTGGTGTGGGTGGCACCGTGCCCTGCACCGTGGCTGTGCTCACGGTCTGTGTTGCTGGGAATGGGAGACAGCATCCATGCCCACATTTACTTATTTAAAGCATTTAGTACCTTCTTTAAAGAGACCGAGTACTTTAAGTAATTGCTCTTCACTTTTGCCTTCTAAAATGGCTACAAAAGTTGGGAACCAAAAGCACTGTATGGAAAACAGCAAAGGTGGGTGGAGCCCATAATCTCCCCTGACCTGCAGAGGTTCGCTGTGTCTTTTGGTGTACTGGGAGTAAGCCAGGGGTTGGGGATAGCAGCAGCAAGTGGTTAAGTTGGAAGCTTACAGGGCAACAGGACATTTAGGTTCATTGAGAGGCTTCAGGGGGTTTCTTGGTGATGGGAAGAATCTCAAAGCTGGTGATACTTGTTTAGGAGAAATACGGGAAATTTGTTAAAATTTTGAGTTCGTGGAAAGGGATGTCAGTGACAGGAAAGAATATCCAGTGCAAACACTACAGCTCTGTTCTCCAGCATGAGTTGACCTTCTGAAGAAAATGGGACAAATCCAGTCCCCACAGACCAAATTTGCTTGTGCAAACAGAGAAGAATAAAACAGAATGAGGGTAGAAAGTGGAACTGCCACCTTGACTATAAAGGTTCGAAAGTGAGACTGCTCTTCTGAGAGGAAGTCAATCAAAATATTAATCAGCCTAATATGTTTCCCAAATTCTGTATTTTGCATAACTTCTGGAGAAAAGTTTCTTTTTTTTTTTTAAAGTGACAAAATTGGAAATAAATAACATGACAGGAATACTACTTAGTGTCATTACCTGAAGCATAAGTGTGGTATAGTCAACAATAGCATGGAAATAAGTAGTGAGGACAACAAAAAGACAAAAGTGTAGGGCAGGAACTGCACAGCCTTCAAAGTGACCCTTCAGTGTATGGAGACTGTCATCTCAGGGAGAATCCATACTGTCAAAATTAACTGTTGCTCTACTGTAGGATTTTAATACATTTTAAGCAGTCACTGCCCAAACAGAATTAAGATACTAGTTCAGTAAACATTTCGGATTCCTCTGAGATGGAAACAACTTCCTTTTGGTTTCAGATTGGTTTGCAAATTCATTCTCCTGTCCATCTGATTCTCCCTAGTGTGTTAATTATTAAGTTGTGCAGTCTGTTTTCACTGATGGCTTCTTTAGTTTTAATTCTTTCCTTTTGCGTGATTTTCTACATGGAGAAGTTGACTGGCATGTCTCTTCAGCCCTGCTAGGCAAAAGGCCATCACTGTCAATATTGCAGGAAGACTGAACACAGACAGAAACTGGGCTGCTCTCATTCAGGTAAAAAGAAGTCTTAAAGATGAGCTGGTGCTGTGAGCTAACAACTGCTTTGCCTGCAAAAACATCTTCCCCCACTGGAACTTTATTAACAGTTGTGTAGCTTCATCAGTGGGAGTAATGGTGGGAGGAGGCCAAGTGTAAACAAGGCACAGGTGGCTGTGTGGGGATTTTATTGAAAGGGCATTTGGACCTGTTCTGAACAAAGATATATATATATGTACATATATATATATATATGTGATATGCCTGATTATTTCACACACATATATATACACATATATGATGAGATTGCTTTCTGTATATATATATATATATCTTTTATAGATACAGATATAAGAGCAATCCTATAATTTCTAAGAACAGAGGGAGAACAGAGCTCATTTTAATAGTAGTGGGAAATGACACGGAAAGTGAGTTAGTGCTGCGTGGGGAAGCAGTGGCTTCCCATCCTCTCCGTGTTTCTCTGTAGACCTCTCTTTGCCTCAATTTCCCAGCTGATGAGATCAGAATATTCCTTACAGGGCTACAGGGTGAGGCTCACAGGTAGTTAATATTTTTGAACTCGAAATGCCCAAAACCGATGAAAGTAATAAGGATTTTTGCTGTTCCCCATTTAGCACAAAGCTGAAATATTGAGAGGCTAAAGCTCGCTCAACCAACCAGCCTCAAGCCCCAGTTTGGCTGCAGAGGAAATCTATTACTCATTTCCTGCCTGTACTTAAAATAAAGAACACCCTCCTGCCCAGTACCGTGTCTAAGAAGACACATCATCATTACTTTTTGCCAGAATAATAAAAGTGACAGGGGATTCCCCTGAATGTTTGATGCTTTTCTGCTGCACAGCTCTGGTAGTCCCAGAATAGCTTTGCAGAATCTGCACCGAAACGGGAAGTGGACGGGTCCTCTCTGGGCTCACACGTGCCTCTTGCTTTGCCCTTACTGGAAACGTGTGTCCCTGTTTCAAGAAATAACTAGAGGGGCATGGCAGGAGAACACTGCTGATCTTAAATCCAAAAAAAGATGTCATTAAGGAACGGAAGAGAAACTGCCTCTTTTAAAAGAAGAACTAGAGGGGAGGGCACTGGGATGGCCTCAGGTACAAATTCCCTGACTCCTTTCCCTACCTAACACAACCTTATTCTCTGACATGCCGAGAGTGTCTGTGCATTTGTTACTGTATCACCCTTCTGGATGGGGATGTGACATCCCACTGGTGGGGTTAGGTGACACAAGTCTTGAGGAGAGTGCCCTCATCATAGGCTGGGGACGCTTGTACCTGTAGCCCTGTGGAGGGTTATGCATCTAAAGCTTGCAGAAATTAGGCTGGTTTGAAGAATATTCTGTGAAGAAAGCCACGTGTGTACTTCTGTGGAAGGGAGCAACACAGGAGTGGTCATAGTAGAATGGATCTATGTAGCTTTAACTATATCAGTACAGGTAAATTGGTACAATTTTTATATGCTGATGAGATATAAATCTTGCCAGTGTGTGCTAACTCTGTTACAGATTGAAAGTGTTCAGCTGTCCTTGTCTGATACTCACAGTTCTTAGGCTTGGCCTGTTTGGAACAAATCTGGCAGCTGCAGTGAAGCTGCATTTGAAAACCAGGTTTTCACGTGTGGGGATTTCAGCATCCCAAGTAGGCAGGGAGATGTGCTTATTGGGAGCTGTTAGGAATAGAGAGGACCTGAAAATCTGTGCCTTGTTTAATTACCTGTGAGGACATCTCAGTGAACCCAGTTTTAAATATGCATGTTGAGCGCCAAAAACTCTTAGCCCAATGTCAGGTTTTGCATCTAAACTTTGTTGTTGAGCTACTAGAACTTTGCAGTGGGGATTACACATCAGAGAAATGCATCACTGATGCTGGAGACCAAGAACATGCCTTTTAATAGTTCTCCATTGAAAATGGTGCCCTTCCAAGAAGCTACGGACAGAAATAAATATACTGATTACTTGATGTGAGTGGAAAACCTTTAAAATTCATTCAAAACTTGCAGTGTGCTCCAAAGGGGTGTTATTTCTCTATTGTTGTGTTAATACAGACAACAGGCTACTACTTCATCAATTCTAAGTAGAGTATATTAGCATTAGTTACCATCAACTTCAACATAATTTTTAGTAACTGAAATAAAAAAGCCCAAAACCATAGCCAGCTTATATCATATTACTTGAGTGAAGCCCCAGTGCCATTCAGTAACTTCTCATCATATGCCATCATATGGTGACCTGTGGTTTGTTTTAAGAGAAGTAACATGGTGGTCCTAGACTTACACAGCTTTTACAAGCTGCAGCAGTATTTAGTAGTACTTGTGTGCATCTGATGCCATACTCTCCAAATATCTCGACTTAACAGTACTGGAAAGAATGCCAAAGTGTCCCCCTGCAGCAGCACCACTCTAGGCAGGAGAAAGGTGGCTTTGCAGGGTAGCATTTGTCACAAACGGGTCACTGGGCAGACACATGCCACACGTGCCATACACGCCCTGGCCGGGCATCGAGCCAGGGGTGTGCCAACAGAGCAAAGCCCCGGCTGTGGAGGACTGTGATGGGAAGGTGGGGCTTTCCTAAGGGACCCCATTCCTGGCTGCAGTGCAGTGTCATGGCCTCCTGCCTGTTGCCTCTTTTCCAGGTTCACAGGCAGAGCTGCTCATGGCTTCCTGGAGAGGGAGAGACTGTGGCCCCATGCTTCAAAGGTGGGAGCTTTGGGCTGGTGATCAGGGAGCATAAGGACGGAACCAGATGTGCATCTTGTCTTCACCACATAAAGCTTAACATTCCTGCCTCCTGTGGGCTAAAATACCCTCACATGAGGATATCACAGCATCTGTTTTCTGTACCTGATTTGCCCTTGCAGTTTTTTTTTGTTTGTCCTTGGGTGAGTGATAAGAGGTTACAACCAAAAAAACAAAATAAAATACAGGAAATAAAAGAATTAATGAATACAGTGAGAAAGAGAAGTCAGAAGAAAGCTCTTTAGCTCTTAATTAATATATTAAATGAGAAGAAGAAAAAGCTGCTCTTTTTACGAACTGCACATTTTATTATTGTCTGCAGTCACTGGTGCTTGCAAGTGTACGGGGTCTGGTGTCAGTAATTCCAGAGCTGAGACTTTGGCTACATCTGCAGTACAGCCCACTCAGAAAAATACAGCCATGCATACATATATATGTGTTCCTCTGTAAGGCCCAGCACTGCATATTATACGTTCTGAATGAGAACCGCGTGAGTGGAGCACCTTCACTTCGATTTTCTCTCTTACAGAAGCACCACTAAAATGACTAAAACATGAGTTTTGCGCTCTTTGTAGGGGAGTCTCTCCCTCTCTTTCTGGGGAGGAACACTTTCTTGGGTGGTTTCAAGACTCGCTGAGTTTCAGAAGAGCTGACTTCATCTCTCTGGTGATGATAACATGGTTGAATTCTGCCCTCAGCTGTACAGACACAGCTGCCATTGACATCACTGGGAGCTGCATGTACACATTCAAGGGCAGAATGTGGACCAGAATTTTTAGGTTCAAGTAAATGCTGTTGGAGGCTAAACAGGGGTCATGAAGAATTGCTGGCATAGAGCCACGTATGATAAAGTAGGCTATGTTCTATATTCCTCAGGATACTTACTTTAAAGCCTCTTGTATTTTTTAAAGATGAGGGCATAAAGTCTCTTCAGTCAGTTGGTATTTTTTTTTTAATTATATGTAATGTGTTAATTTCATGCTGTGAACTGTGCTGTAACAGTGTTGTGTGCTGTTGATCAGCTCCTGGATTCCTCTCTAGAAGTGGCTGCATTTTTGGTGATGAGACGCTACGAAAATTCTGCAGCCTGGAACATGAATATGTAATTCTAATCTGTATTTTAGTTAGGCTAAATATTAAATCTTTTTAATGTAAGGATGGGATGAGAGCCGGAGAAAAAGGAGTATGTACAATTTCACTGTTTTGTGTGAGAAATGTTTCTGTGTGACCAGAATTGCATTAAAAAGACAATTCTCGTGCTTATGTGGCATGTCATCAAAATGCATCCACCTTTTTTATTACCTTGGAAGTACGGAAACAAAATTAACATTTGTGCTAATAAGGGACTTTACGTGCTGCAAAGTCTGCCTGTATTACATGCTCAGGTTCTTTTGAAAGAGGGGGTTTGAGACCTGTAGAAGAACCTTTCCTGAGACCTTTGAGGTTGTGCTGAAGTGCTTTAAGAATGAATTTTCAGTTCGCCCATTTAAGTGCTGCTCAGGTGAGCTCTAGATTACAGTGATTAAGCCTATTTTAATAAATCTTTAAAATGCAAATCAGCTTCTGAAGTTTGTGAACATCTATCTCATGGAAGAGTGTGCAAGAAACCTGTGTGTATGCAGTATATACATGTATGTGAGTGCATATATATGAATGTGTGTGTGTATATATATATAAACACAGTGACTGAGACACGTATTATTTTGGTATTTGTAGTGTTACTGACGTTATTTTGTGAGAGGCAGAGATCCTGCAAATCCACTGAAGCTAATTCTGTAGCTTGAAGGTGTGGTCTAAGGCTACGAATGTTCTCACACGTTCATGTTTAACTTTTTTGAAACCATATGAAGAATATCTGAAGTGCCAAAATGTTTAGGCATTCTAATCCAAATGATATGAGTAAGAGGGATAAGTATTCTTCATTTAAGAAAAGATTAAAAAAGAAAAAAACAACCCAAAACCCAAAGCTAAATCTGTTACTCTTCACAATAAATAGTTTTGCTTCCAAAGTATCTGCTGAAGCCACCTGTGACGCCCAACCACCTAGAAGAGGCCCCAAAGATATATTCCTGACAAAAGGCACTTCCTTGACTATGCTCTTTGATTTCTTCTTTCTTTTTTTTTTTTTGTCCCTGTTTTCCTTCAGAAAAGAATGGCTTACAGGAGAAATTCTGTTTCCATATTTCTATTTTTTTTTTCACTTGTCTGAGTAATGAGAGCAAAAATTCCATACTGGACTTAGTAGGAGCTGCATCACTAGAAAAGCAGGAGGCAATCAAGGTATATATTTGAGTAATTCAGGCTGCTGGAGAGAACTGTAAAGTGGAAAGGACACTGAGCACAAGTGGCTGCAGTGCTGCATTTTGTAGCAGGCTCAATGGAGAGGAAATACTGGAGGGGAATCTGGTTAGTGTCTTACTAGGAATTATGAACACTAAAGGGAAAGAGAAATTGCTAGTGATTAAACTTATTTTAAACTATGGAGATTCAGCCATACACTTTCTGAGTCCAGCTGTCAGGAATGGAATGTGTTTTCCCTTTTCTTTACATGTATTGTGAGCTTTGGTGAGGTTTTGATAGGACACTGCTCCCCAGTGTGAGATAGCATCTTCCTCTTCAAAGACTGACTTTTGAATTATTCCTTCTAAAAAAACAAACAAAAGAACCCCCTGCTCACTAAGCAATAGTTGTGAGCTGAAATATGACTTCAGTAAATGATTTACAGTGAAATTCCCTCTTCCATAACTGGCTTATCTGACTGTCTTGGTTTGCAAATGAAACCTGCTGCTTCTGTTGCTGATCCTGCCACTGTTGTCATGAGAGAGTTTGGTATGTACACTTGAAGCTCACTGCTGCTTTTCTTTTGTCCTATGCCAAAAACTCATGTTCAGTGGAAAATAGAGCCTGAGTGGTGTAACTGAAGAAAACATGTTTATGATAAGCAAATACCACCAGTAGGATAATGTAAACTTCCACTAAGACAAGTGGCAGTGCAGTCCTCTAGTATTTGTGTTAAGAAGATAATCAGAGCCATGGAAAGGTCCCCTTTGGCTGGATCCATGTGTGATACCACCATGAGTTACTGACACAGTCCAGCAGTGATGACTTGGCTTTTTTGTTGTTTTGTTTTGTTTTGTTGTTTTTTTTTTTTTAATCTGGGCAGAGCTGTACCCTTCTGTAAAGCCCTAACTAGTAACAGTGCATGGCTTGGCCTGATGCCATAGTATCAGGTGTTTTGTCATTATGAGTTCAGAACACAGGATATATGAGCTGGATAGAGGGGAGATGTCCTTCTTCACTTGTCTCTCTGCACTAACCATTTACATATCATGGCTCAATAGGTATCCAGCCATAGTGCTGGTATGAAAATAGGTTTTTCTCATGACAGAAATCAGTGCACTAATTTAGTTTTATTCCACTTTTTGAAACTTTACTATGATTGGTGTGTCAACCAGATGGATTTATTCAAGCACAGTATGAAAATGGCCATTACAGAAATAGGCACAGTCTCTCCAGTCACGATGTCAAACCTGACAGAGATAACACTGTAGTGAATGTAACTTCATAAAATCACATTTGCAGTTCTGCATTCAATAAAATCCTCTTATTTATTTAGGTATTGCAATGAAAACATGATTTACTACTTTTGGATTTGGATGAACACTGAACTGAAAGGTTTTTCCAATGGAAACATTAAATATGAAAAATTCAGTGATACTCTCTAGAACTTTCAAATTCCAGCATACAGAATTTCTGCAAAGTTCCAAACATATGTTTTGTCTTCTTCTTCTTCGTCTTTTTTTTTAGAGTAACCATGGAGTGTTTCTCCTACTATGGGAAGATTTATTTGAAAAGCTTTTGTATATAAAAAAAAAATCCTACCACATTGCAGTTTATTGTTTATTGTTTGCCTGTAGTTTGTTTTACTCATATCCTATGTGATCCTCTGTGATTATATTTCCAGTTACTGCCATACTTCTTGGTAAAGTAAATTATGTATTTGATTTTAACAAGGTGTCCTGACACAGAATTATAATAAATTATACTACTTACTCGAAATTTCAAGTCTAAATTCTTCAAATAAGATTTTTTTTCAATTTTTTTAATGTCTAGATTTACCATACATTTTTTTTCCCCCAGAACTTAATTTTGAGGAATTTTCTTTTTATGATGGGTTATTTATATGTTTCATTTGGAAGAAGTAGGATAATTAACAAGAGTAGGTCAGATCTTTGGAGGCAAATTGTGTATGTCATTTGTTGTACTGTGTTAAATTGCTGCTGAAAGCCTTTTTACAAATGCAGCTGTTATTATTGGTGGTTAGTTAGAGTTTAACATCTGATTTTAGTGCTGAGTTATTACTTAAAATGTGTCCTAGAAGAGAAGAGAGTGGACGCAGACATACACGTAGAAGAGAGAATGTGGAAGGCTGTGTGCTTATTTTGTGTTTATTTTATGGATATCAGTTATGTTTGCTAAAATTACCCTTTTAGGTAAGACAAAATACTGTTTGGTTTTGCAGAGCTAACTTGAAGGAACGTATTTATTTTTTTGCATCATGTGACCTAGGCAGGAGGAATTAAATTAAAATTGAAAAGTCAATAGGTTCGGGATTCAAAAGTCAATTAGCTACTTTGAAAGTGAAAAATCATGGAATCATAGAGTATCCTTAGTTGGAAGGGACCCACAAGGATTACTGAAGAGCTGTGACTGGATTTTTACAGACCAGTAGGAAGCCAAATTACTGCTTCCTTGTGTGGATAATATTTTGGTACAAAAATTGTGACAGATTTTACCAAGAATAGTACTGAAGTAATTACTGCCTTTAATATTCAGTGTATAACCTGTTGGCACATAAGTATGGTCTGAATTTGAAAGTATCACTGTGGCCATGGTGAGGTGATAAACCGCCTGCATTTATTTATCATTCACTGCTCTCCTATACAGTTGCTGACATGATGCTAGTGGTAAGATAATACTAATATCCACCTCATTTTCTAACTTTTTTTTCCTTTTTATGCCTTATTTCCCACTGGGTAATTCTTGTAGGCATATTTTGGCAACCTTGGTTTGTGCTTCTTGGAAAGCTGCTGCATCTTTCTGCCTGTCCTTTCTCAGGCAACACCACCCTTGGTCTTTTGTGACTCTGTGGGGTTTTAATGTTTGAAAACCAGCAACATGACCTCGCCTAAATCAAATTAGGCCAGCTGTAGTCTGTTCTGGCTGCTGATCTGAAAGCTGAAGTCATTCAGTCTGAGATTCCCAGCCAGCAGTACAATACATTGTACAGTTTCAGTAGTAATGAAATTCCCCTACAGTATATACTGATGCTTGTTTTTGATAGGGAGTATGTCTGATGTTCAGAGTTATATTAACAAAATATTTGAAGGCCAGGGAGATTGCTCTTGTGATGAAGTTCTTCTCTGATGTTGTTATCATTAAAGCTACCTGTAAATGTTCCCTTTAAAACTGGGTTTGAGAAGTCGAGTTCGGAGAAATTTGTGTAGGATGATTTTGACTTTGCAGTTTCAGCTGAAAACAGAAAAATCTTTGTATGTGAATGCTGCTGTGGTGTCTCATGGGAATTTTGGGTCAGCTGCACCCTGCAGACCTGTGTGTTCACTGCCTTGGCTTTCCTGTGCGTCCCAGAGTGCCCGGAGTCACTTACTCCTGTAGTCCCAGCAAGAAGAGGGACTATGAACGTTTGAGTTGAATGCTGTCAGCTCTATGCCACTTTTCTTACTGTTGTAGCTAAATTTCTTGCAGCAGCACGTTCATTAATGTGGCTAACACCTGCTAGCGTCTTCCTTCTCTCTGTTTCATCCAAGAGAAAATTCTTTGTTAAGTGCAAGTCTTCAGATTCTTTTCAAATGGGGCTTCTCTTGTTGTTCTAAATATACGAACTGTGGTGTGTGGCACTAGGAAAAGCAAGTAAAAGTTCATCCATGAGGTGCAATGGGAAATGATGAGTTTTTTTCGCAGATCCTTATTCCAGTGAGAGCTGCTGTTACATCTTTGACCGGGTCCTGCAAAAACTCTGCCTCCTGCTGTACCATTACCATGATGGCATAAAAGCCTGCTGTGCCTAAGTGGAGCAATTCTCTGTGATTTAGGAACTTTCAATGGTATTTTGAATATGCTGAAAACATGCAGTCTGTGTGGTGTCCTGAAAATAAGGACCTTGCTCTTATCTCTGAAGCGCTGTACTGAGGAAGCCCTTATAAATGAGTCAGAACATGCTGTTACACGTAGGAATTTGTGCTGCTGAGGAAGGATGCTGCAAGTTCCTGTACCAGAGGTTTTCTTACTGAAAAATGTGTGAGGATGTCACACACTTGAAGTGCAGGGAGGCATTTTTGAATGGTGATAATCTTTGCTTGCATCCTAAAACCTACTGGGATGGGTTTTCTCGGGAGGGGTAGCGTGGATTTTATTAGTGGGAAGAAAGGTGAGGAAAGTTTTTTACCTAAATAAATAATATTTTTACTGCATTGCCTTGCTCTGCAATGTTACATGTTATGATGCACTTAAAAAGCAGCTTTGAAGCGATGTTTGAAAAGCAATAAATGGAATTTGTCTAATAGAAGTAACCAACACTGAGGCAAAAAATGAAAAACCAAAACCATTTGTCTTCACTGCAACTCCAGGCTGCAGTTCAGGCTCACCGAAGTTAGCCGGAAAACTGGATTATGTCCCAGCACTTGTCCTACAAGTTACTTACCAGCACTTTTCAGGAACCTGAATGGTCTTTCTGTGTATCTCTGAAGTTGGCAAACTGAGCAGTGCAGCACTGTCTAGCCTCTCCTCTGGTGCCTGGGTGAGGTGCAGGCACAGAGATCTCCCTTTTTTCTTGTTTCTCTCCTTCCTTTCCTACAATATTTTACTTGCCAGTCAGATTCTGTGTAGAGATGCTAACCAGCCTTCTTGTGCCCTCTGAAGATTTCACAAGATGTAACGCTGGTGCAGACCTGGCCCTGCAGAGGATGAAACTCCTTGCAGGCAGGTGTCAGGAGACAGGGAGACTAGAGAAAATAAGGATCTGAAATAGGCCGTTTCCTTCTGGAAGGAACTGTGGCCATGCCTTTCCACCTTTGGAAACCATTCCTCCTCTTGCTTTGCTGTCTCCCCGCTGTCAATCCAGAGCGTCTCAAACTTCATTTGCGCTCATTTCACACAGAGTTTGCTTATCAGTCTGAAAGGCGACTGTCTGATCTTTCCTTTTGCATGCTTTCACTTTTAAGATCTTCCCTTTCTTATGTAAAAAAGGCAATTAGAGTCGTATCTGTTTATTTTAAACAAAATGGCTGTTAATTAGCGTGATCAAAAACCCTGCCATTGTAGACTATGGGCTTCACTTTGTAGTTGCACTAAATTGCGTACAGTTTGGTGCCAGCTGACATGATAGCAACACAAAGTCTGGCTTTTTTTAACTTAATGAACAAACAGATTTATGAGGCTTTGTTATCTTCTAGTTTAGATCTATAGGTTCTGAATGCATTATTTAGAGTTCTTGTTTCTTAATGACTAATGTCATGTTGTTACTTATTAAGAGTGCTTTAACTTGCTGAAGAAGTTTCCCTCGCTTTTGTATTCCCTTGTTTCCGTTTTCCTTCATTTTTTTTTGATGGCTTAATTAAACAGTACATCTGTGGTACACAAAACAGTTGAGATGCACTTCTCTAGTCGCATTCAGATGTTTCAGCACTAACTCTATAATGCTACGAGAGGATTGGATATTCTGTCATCCCTTCAAATCAGAATACGGGCAGTTCCTCAATTTTTTCCTTGCCTCCATCATTGCCTGGTATTCGTTTCTAATGTGTGGAAAAAAGATGCCCACAACAATCCATCAGTGTAGTCTTGCTTTGTTTTGGAAAGAAAAAGATTAAGAACATTGGTGGTAAAGCTGTGAGAGCGTGATTCCCATCTGACCTGCCATCTCATTGTGAATGACACTGTGTCCTTCTAAATGAAAAAAAAAACACATTAAGAAACAAAAAGATATTTCAAATAGCAAGTGAAAATTCTGGGTGCTTTCCTTTTTTTTACTGTGACTATTATTTTTGCAGGGAAGGTGTTCATTTCAGAAATTTTAAAGGTCTGGTTTTTGTGTTTGGTGTGGTAACTCCTGATTGCCATTGAAACAGAGACTAGAACTAGCAAAAGTGTAGAGTTGGACGTAAGTCAGAAGCTCATCTATTCTTGTCACCACTGGAGAGCCGGGAACTGCAGTGTAGTTTCCAGAATTTACTTTCCTTTGAATGCACGTACCCCATCACTGAAGTTTCCGCTGCGTCCTCAGCTTGCCATTTTGATGTTAAATTCTTCTATATGCTGATACAAGGCCTAATTGACCCAATATTTCCAGAAGTAGCTGATTATTCAGGTATGTCATTATTTCTCTGCCTTTTTATCTGTTGGTCATTATTGAAGGATTCAAGCGAAATCCTTATTTGCATAGAGAAAATCAAAATTGAAGTCAAGTCATAAGCAAAGTCAGTGAGCTGGCATAAATTTGATTAAAAGAAGGTGTGATCAGACCATTTTATGGGTTTTTCTTTCATTTAAAACTTTGCATTGAGTGTAATTCTTTGTTATAATTCTCCAAGTACATGTTTAATTTAAATAAGTAAGGCAATTAGCACTTTTTCCTGTGGTTATATTTCAGTATTAAACCATACACAATTTCATATTAAAATATTGAAGAAAATGTACTTGCTTTATGGAAGATTAAGGTAGTAATAATATTCTTTTCTTCTACTGAATAAATAGACTGTGTAGACTCAAGGCAAGGGAAAAAAAAACCAGAGAGACCAGAGAAAGTGAATGTGAAAACAAATTGAAAGTACTACAAGTTTTAGTGATGCTCTGTTAGATTCACAATTTTTTTTTGTCTCTTGCACTTGTAATTTCCAAGTTAAAGAGAAACAAAATACATTTGCGATCTCCAGTGGAGAACCATTTTTAGAAAAATTTTTTTTTTGATCAGCCACAACATTATGTTGAAATAAAATAGAAAAACATCAGGTAAGAGAAATTTTCATATAGTAATTTGCCTTTATATATCAAATAGAGCTTTTTAAGGCTAATGATTAATTAATGATGGAAAATTTCCAACTTTATCAAGAGGTATTTTCTGGGTTTTTCAAAATGGAATTTCATTAAAATCGATGTTGAAAATGTTCAATATACATAAAACAGTAATTTAGAGAGGAAATAATTGTTTGCAAGGTTTTTTTAGTCAATATGTTTTTTTAAATAGTGAACAAAAGAATAAGGAATGGTATACAGTTAAACGAAGTAATTCTGGAGAGAATGGAAGACAAGCATTTAATCCTTAATTCAAGAACAAGCAGTTGTTCGATGAAAAAAACAAGGAAGAAATTTTGATAAAATAAGGTTATTAGGCACTACCTGCAAATAACTTGTAGATCTTCCTACGAAAACTAATTTGAATAAAAAAGAAAAGAAAACAAATCAAGCTTTTGCTTGAATTATTGAAGACTGAAGATAAATGAGATATGCTTTCTCTCTCTTTATTTTCTCCGTTTTGCCTCAGAACATGAACTTCTTAGTCAGGAGATGGTTTATGAAGGGAAGTCTCTTATGGCAAGTTATTTCGTAATTGTTCAGTTCCGGGAATTTGTCACTTTATGAGGAAATGGCTGATATTAGCAGTTATTCTTTGTATTGACTAACTGGAACATTCTATGATTACAAATTGTATAGGGGTATAAACATTTATGGAAGTGCTATTTTTCATGTGCTAGTTAATTTACATATATTTTACGTTCAATTAACATATATAATATTTTGTCTGTAGATATAATAGAAATGGGGCTTTGATCCATCTGAGTCCTTCAGCAGATGCTTAACCTTAAGCACATAAATAATCCCATTGTTTTCAGTGTCTTTAATCTGTGCTTTTAAGTGCTTTGTTGGATTGTGGCCTAGTATAATTATATGTTTGCAATAACAGTTGCTTATTAAAAGCAGTTGTTAGATCTCAAAAATAATATAAAAGAAATAACATGAGAAAATATATATCAAACAGTAATGCAAAAATACATAAAAATTGTTTCAGAATCCTTATTTGCTTGTCAGTACCCATCACGTTGCAGATTTTGCTTTTTGAAATGCTCCTCTCATTTATGAGGGCAAGACCTAAGCATATTAAGTAAGATCCCACGGATATTTATGTAAAAATTCAGGAAAATTTTATTGAGTTTTATTTGTTACTAATACTTAGTTCTGTAACAAAGGTGAGATTCTATTAAATGGTTTCATTACATATAATTCTAAATTGCTTAGTGGGGCAATCGCTAACTCTTAGTTCCTGCAAGACTTTGCTTCTCTCTTTTATAAGAGCAACTGAGTGAAAGGAGTGTTGATACGATAGAAACACTGGTCTCTTTCCAGCATTTCATCTCTTTATGTAGTTAGTGCCTTTCACTTTTCCTCACTCTGTTCTTCTGTTCTGGGTCTGTTCTGTAATGTTCCATTCTGTGTCAAACCCTCTTCTTTTAACTCAAAGCAAAGATTAAGGACCTAAGGGTTAAATACTGTATTATGCTCTGATAAAATATTCTGATGGGATGTGAGTGATCTTGTTCACCTGACTGCCATTCCAGCTGCATTTCCCAGAGCCTTGCTAGGAGACTGAGTAGATTTCTAGATTATAAATCCTCTAAAATTCAAGGTTATTAACAGAGGCACATGAGGTTTCTATTGACAAGTTTAAGAAACCACTTGTGTGGGTAAAACACTTGTCTTAACATCCAGTGCTTGTGCCTGCAGCTTTGTCCTGATATGTCCCCTCTCCATAAACTAATTTACTGCTTCCCTGATCTACCTGGTCCTCTGAAATACTTTTTCAGTTTATTTTTCCATGGAAGCTCAAGAGTGTCCACAATAGGGGTAATTTAAAGGCAATTTTCCTTGGCCTTTTGTGTTTCTGAATCAGAGCTTACGTATATTTTACAGTGAACTGTCACTTCAACTCTTCCAGCACAAGCATCTTGCCTGGTCTGCCAGCCATATTTTTTGAGTGCATTTTCAACTATTGGGAGCACGAGTGAGTGACCACAAGCTTCCAGTGGCATTTAAAGGGTAAAAGAAATGTGAAATGATCTGTAAATATCGCTGTTATATGTGATAAAAAGGAGGGCTTTGCTATACTGAATTAGAATATCCAGCGATATGGAGTGAATATAATACCAGAATAAATTTCAGAGTGAATTTATTTCCTTATGTATAATGGAGAATCTCCTGTGAGCACGATGGGGCATGTGGATACTCTGGGTTGTTCCTTCACAGAGGAGGGTGTAGCCCAGTGTGCCACTCTGTGATTTCATGTGTGTGTTGTAGGATGCATTGCACAGGTATCCCAACTGGATGACCTGGTCTGAAGGTGCTGTGTGTAGCTATGTGAAGTAGCACTGTTTGGAAAAGGTGAAAATACAGCAAAAAGACGGCAAGAAAACCAGAATCGTCTTCTGGTTGAAGTGTCAGAGTAGTCTCCTCCCCCACCCACTTGGGAAGTAACGATTTCCCCCCAGAAATTAGTTCATTAGTGTGTATTGCTATTCATGCAGGAAGGTGTGTGATGTCCTGTGGCTGTATGTATTTGAGTAGAAAATGTCACCTCGTATCAGATTTGCAATACTCCCAGCCCGTTCTGGCCCAGGGCACATAATCTCTTGAGATCTTCCGTAATGCACAGTGACTGCATCACTACAGCTGAATCAAAACTTCACCCTGTTCAAGAAGAGGATAATGGTTGCCACCTTATGCAGCTCAGATAAATGACAAGCTTGGGGAAGGTCACAGCTCAGTATGCAAAGTCTTCCACATCTCACAGGAAAAAGAAAAATCCCACATCCTGCATGGTGCCTTCCCCCATCCCCAGCTCTTTGCTTACACAGGTGGAAATGTTGAAATTAAATAGCAGAGTGAGCGCGAGCGTGTGGCTGTTTTATTTTGATGTGGTTCTTAAGTTGCCCTTCATTGTCAGAAGCTGTTAGGCTGAGGAGTGAAGTATACTCCTTGAGTGGCAGTAGGAATTGGTAATTACCTTTAATTCTCTACAGGGGCACATGGAGGTGGGGAGTTTGCCCATGTGTGATCGGAGCTGACGCAGGGGGAGATGGGGTGAGGGCTGCCTGTGACACTGGAGTGCACAGAGGGAAAGTGGGTTGATGTCCCCTTTCTCAGCAGCCTTTGTGCCCAGAGAATGCTGTGGGTAGGTCAGGGGGCAGCTGATTCAGACCCATTCCAAGGCGAGTCTTGGGTTTGGACAGAGGAAGGGCTGCAAGCACAAAGGTGGGAGCACTCCTGAACTTTTTTAGCAGGTCTGAACAGCCCTTTGCCATTCCAAGTGCTCTTATAAAGCAGCCTTCTCATGCCAGGCAAAGGCAGAAGAGTGAGGGAGGTATGTGCTGGAGCTGGGTGGGATGTTCAGAGCCGTGGGCAATCTGCAATAGGAATTGCTCTCAGCCACGGTTAAATGCGTTTGCAATGATACAAGGAAGTTTTTGCAGTTACCAGCCCTCCAGTTGAAGCAAGACTGAAAAATGTAACACACCATGCCCTAATCCACTTAATATGGTCTCTGTCCATAGCTACCCACTTGCTGTCTTACAGTAGAGCTGTTTGGTTTCTCCATGTCCAAGCAGAAGGGAAAGATTAAGTCTGCTGCTGCGCTCTGTAGTTGCTGGCAGAACTTCTTTTCTGCTACATGGGCTGTAAGATGCGCTTTGTTTTATTTTCACCCTTTCTTTTGAAAGGTACAGTGACAGGAACTATCATATTCAATTGGACATGCTCTCTACAGATTTGTTAAGGATTTACTCTACACATTTGTAGCATTTAGTTGCCATGGCAATGACCTCGGTGCAAGAGGGAACAGCCTTTAGGTTGGACCTCAGATTTTCCTTTCATTTCCATTTAATTTGATTTGACTGCGAAATGTCACTTCCATTGCATTGATTAAGCTTCATTGTGGCCACCAGCTCTGTTAGAAAGGTTAAAGGGCAGGCCAGTGGCTGTCATTTTTCTCCCCCCACCCTTTTCTGATATCAGTATAGGTTTGTTTTCTTTTTTTTTTTTCCAGAGGAAGGCTAAGGTTTTACCCCATGGTGTTCCACAGTAACAGCAAAACTAATGCAGCAACAGTTTGAAGTGGTGCTAACATGCAGCTTCCCCAGACTGTTTTGTAGCACTTAAAAAAAAATAGGAAATTGTTTCTGTTTTTTTCTTCCTGACATATGCTCACCCCCAGACAAATAAATTGGATGTCCCCTCCAACACTAGTAACCATATTGGAAGGAGGATGGCCATCCCTTTTTCAAAGAGAATGTTATTCCCAAGGTGTATAATAACTGCCTGCTGGCTTCTGTGAGGCTGGGGATCACTGGGAGCTGGGTGCAGAGAGTTCACCTTTGCACAGGCTCTTTCTAGTTTGTTTGGTATTTGCCAGTTATGCAACAAGTGTAAAATAGCTTGTGCAGTTTTATTAATGGCAAACAAAATAATATCACAACTGTGGTGTTCTTCATTCCTAGTCAAAAGCATTCAACCTTTGAAAGTGATACTGCCAATCTGCAGAATACCAAGGTACAGAAATCATGCTGTATTTGTAAAGACTTCCCCCTCTTGTTGCCCTAAGACCTCTGCTTTGTACTGTGTGGGCTGTCAAGGACTTAGATAAATTAGGTCTGTTCATTTAGGTTTTGCAGAACCTCGGATACCTCTTTTGTCTGTATTAGCAGGCACGCAGGCCTTACTGGCAAGCTGGCTTTTTCCTGTAAGCCAGGTTTTCTGCCACATGCTTCAACATCAGCTAAAATATCATCTTGAAATTTGCATATTGCATGATAACCGAAGTTTTTTCCTGCATAGTTTGGTCAAAACTTAAGGTAAGAGTCTTACCGTTTCATGTTGGGTTTGGGGTTTTTTCTTGTGTTAAATAGATCAGATGCTCATTTTGAAAACACTGAGAAACTTTGTTTTGATCTTAGTAGTGCTGAAAATAATTATCGTTGGATTTAGAAGTTTGTTTAGCTGGATGGAAATGAAAAAAAATTAATAAATATTAAAACAGCTTGGTCTGAAGGGAAGGGTGTAAGGAAGGCTCATTAAAGCAGGCATGTGAGTATGAACTGGTGGGTTGGTGAGGAAGAGGCTTGAAAAAGTCAAGGGAGAGAAAAAGTTTGTCCAGGCACAGAGTAAACGATGCAAGGAAAAACTGAAACCCTGAAGTACTGCATATGGCTTGAAAATCTTTGCAGCTGAAGGACTGTTTTCCTTTCCTGACTGAACTGGACTTCAAATTAAACCTCTTTTTTTATGGAAAGGAGGACTGAACTAGTGTGAAGAAAACTGGAGTTCTGGAGCCTATATACAGGCTGGCGTGGAGAAATACACACACGTGAGAAAAGAGGGAATGTATTTGATTTCTTTTTCTGATTTCTGCTCCCTTCTCTGTGACACACAGCACCTAATATCAGGGCCACCCTCTCTCAGAGACATCTTCCTCTCGTGGGTGGTCAGGCCGGGCATGGAAGGATGAAATGCCTGGGGATGAACATCTTTACTCCCACAGTGTGGTTCGCAGGTGGGGAGGGCTTGAACTGGGGAAAGGTCTTCAGAGAAAAAATACCTTCTCCCGTGTCCCTGTGTGTCACAAAGGACGGGTAGGACTTGACTGGGCAGCCTGGAGGCTCAGAGCTTCATTGGCAATCCAGGTGGAGGAGCAAGCCCCCTGGCTCTGAGCTGTAGCTCTGTTATCCAAGTTTTCTGCTGCTGGTGGGAATGACTGTGGGAGGGGGGACACAGCCTGCACAGTGCCATCCTGTGAGCACTGGCTATGCTGGCTCCCTTTTCTGTTTGCCTCCCAAAAGTTAAATGAATAACTGGGCGGAGAAAGAAGGAAAGGAAGGAAAGAAGGAAGCAGCTTCCTACATCAAATAGTAGGATGAAAAAAACCCACTTAAAGCTGGAATAAGTCAGAGCAGTCCAGCTGGTGGTCTGTGGGATGCTGCTGTCTGACCTGCTTGCTTTTCTGCTGTGGCCTTGCCTTGGGACTGGGGGTGAAGGGGAAAAGTTGGATGTGAAATCCAGCAGCTGCTGAATACTTCTGCTTTTCCATGGAAATTGTCACCATGCCCATGGTGGGGGAGGAGGAGTTTGGCATTGCTTGAGCCTGGACACTGGCCTGTGGAGGTGCCCCAAAAATTAGGATCCTGCTCACGGCTTTGGAAGTACTCTGTTGTCTCGTTCTGAGCTTGTAAAAGAAAATGTTGGCTCTCAGTTGTGTGTGTGTGTGTGTATGTCTCTGACAGTGCATTATGATCACTTATTCTGCTTTCCATTCTGTGGAAAGGACACCATTTTAGAGCAAGTTCTCCTCTTGAACAGAATAATGTTATTATTCTCCGAGTATAAATACAGATGCTGTGGACTTCCACAGAAGGTGGGTTCTTCGGCAGTAATGTTTCAAAAACTGCCAAACTCAAAATTACTTAAACTCTGAGTCAGTGTTTGGAGATGAAAAAAGTGTGGGACCATGGATAAAGCAGATTAAGAGAAAATACTTGACTTCTCTGTGCCCTCTAGGTTTTAGGTTTTTTAATGTGGATCATGGTGTTTGTTTTCCTATGCTAAAGCAATTTGAGGCATTTAGAGGTTTGTACGTGATTGGTGCTGGTATTGCTAATTTTTGTTGTAATTTGTGAGGTAGCTCTTTTCAGAAAAATAGCGTTTAAGACTATGTACTGAATTTGGAGCTTGTTCTTCATGGCAGTTCTGGCATGTGGTAGAAATACCAGCTTTCTGAACTTTCAGCCACACTCTATGACTGAGACGGGAGAACAGCAAATAGCTGTCTCCTGTGTCCTGTGTCATCCTCTTAGTTATAAAAACTGTATAAAAAAACTGAAGCAGGTGTAGAATGTTAAAAGCTGAATTCTGAAAAATCTGTTTTATACAGTATCCTAAATCTTTGTGCTCAAAAATGAGACAAAATGAATTTTTTTTTTTTTTTCTGGGGGGGAGGCTGTGCAAACTCAATTTCTCCTTCTGTCACCAAAAGTTTGTGACCCATGATCTAAGCAATCAAGGTGTCCCACCATGGACGAGCTGCTGCATCTCCTTGCCAAGGCAGGTGTGGAGGGACTTGCCATCTAGAACAGAGCAATTCCCATCTCCCTTGGATGCTGCTTATGGCAGCAGTGGAGTTGAATTGATACATCCTTTTCTACCTCAAATGCACCGTCATTTTACTTTATACCACATTATCTCACCCAGGTAAACCAAATTTGCCCTATTTAGTCAGTGAAGGGAAACACTGTTTAATTCCTTTGCACAAAGTGAGCAGGATTCAGCAGCTCCAGCTCCAACACATCTTTTTTTTTTTTTTTCCCCTCTTCTCAGCAGGAGCTGAGTATTGGCGTCTCTCCCACAGCATCCTGCCTTGTTGTTTTCTCTCAAGCAAAAACAACAGAAAAGGAAGATTAAAAGGAAGAAGTAGACAGATTTGAAAGAGGATCGTTAGCTCCAAGGTCTGATGGGACCTCCTTGAAAGTGTTCACAGCTCCGTGTCACCTATGCCAAAGTCATACTGCAGTTTTCAGAACCTTTTATAATCTCCAACACATAGACACTGTCTTTCTCTTTTCCTTTTTCTGTTTGCTCTTTAACGCAAACAGTTGCTCGGAGTCGATTTTTGTCTATTTACCTTTCCCTTTTAGAATTTAGTAATTAATTTGTGACATCCATGTGTTGTGTCACGGTATGCTATTAATTTCTTTGTTGTGTATTGGCCTTCTCAAAGCATTTGTATGGAGGCATAAAAGGAGAGGAGTTTCCCCTAGTTTTAAGCTGAATTACCAAACTGAATGTCAGGCCAGGTTCACAAAAACTTCCAAAATAGGTGAGAGTTATAAATAAACCTGAATGTGTTACTGTTTTGGGGGAAAGCTGTGGAACTCAGTTTTTTCTTCCAGCTCAGCCCCAGAATAGACACATGCTGTTAGTTTTTCACTTTGAGCTTTTAGATTCCAGCAGACCTCAAACTTAGCAAAAAGATAAGAAGAATTTTATGAACTGAAGAATGAGTTTCATGCAGATATGAATCAGCACTGATATCTTGGCTACCGTCATCATGTGAGTATGCTGTCATTGCAGCAGATATGATAAATTTGGGAATCTTAAACTGAACACACTTGTCCACTGTGCTTGTGAGGCAAAGAAGGAAAAAGAAAATTTTTCAAATGCCAAAACCTGTATTTTCAGAGAAAAAAAATGTTTTACCTGTAGTCTTTTAATTCTGTCTGTAAGCTCCATTCAGGCTTTGAGATGCAGAAGGACTTCTGGGGTTTTTGGGCACCAAGCCAATATAAATAATAAAAATAAGAGGAAATCATAGAGCTGTTTTCTTATTGTTAATAGCATAATGCATCTTTTGTTGGGTTTCCTCTCTGCAGGACTCTCCCTGCTGCAGTAGGGTTGTTTACCTCTGTCTTCTCAAAGGCCCTCTTCTGAGGAGCTGCTTTCACAAACTGTACTAAAGGCTGCAAATTCTTGGGGAGAATCGGACAGATTTGATTGACCAAGTAAATGTAATTCCCAGTGACAAGAGAAAAAATTAATTCCAGCATTTTTAGAGAGATGAGATTTGGGGGAGTTTATAGCATTAGTCTGTAATATGAGTCGTTTAATGTCTGAAGGCTTCGAGTCAGTGTTTATGAAGAACCCTCTTCACTTTGCCCCCATTTTGAAGCACTTATTTTCCTTTCTGCTTGCAAAGATCTTAAAAAGATCTCAAGTCTTTGTACTTGAGATTGCTTTTGTTCAGAATTGTCCAGTGTTTTCTCTCCTTTCATGTTTTCTGCACTGTTTGCTTTGCTGTGTGTGAACATGCAGCCTGGGCTGTGTGCACATCATGGGGTTTAATGTAAAATTCTGGTGGGTGAAATTGTGCATATCTCCTCCTGTTTTGCCCTTTCTCTTTAGTACGTGAAGGAACCAGCAAAAGGGAAAATGCTGTGACTAAACATTTAAATAAATCATAGATTTGTAGTTTCATAATCAGTTTAGCAGATTTTACTCTAGTTGATGTATCGTATTGCATGTTTATGTGTGAAAACGAAGAGAAAGTAAAAACAAAATTATATTTATCATCAATTTTGTTAATTATGGGAAACTAGTTCACAAATACACAGGAGTACTATCTTCACCTAATCCTTTGTCTTCTTGTTTGTTTAATAAATTAGATGGATGTACCACATTGCATGCTGCTGGGGCAACATTAATTTTATTATAGAATAAAAAGTAGAACTATTAGTCTCTGTTTCTGGCATGTTTGTAAGCTATCTGACCTATTTTCTTCTCCCGCCCTCCTCACAGTGCTTACCAAATTCCCCTCTCCCTATGCCTAACATAAAACTGTCTTACAATTAAACCAGCTGATAGCCAGCCCTGGAGACATTGCCCGGTATCCTGGCTAATAGATAAGATATATTGTTTTATATATTTGTGCAATAGGGAGAGACAGCTTCATCACTTCAAGCAAGGGAATAATCTGTTTACACTAGAGGAATAGGCTCACTTGGTTTTCTTCCCTTCAGTGGTGGAGATAATTTCAGGGGGCAATATTTGCCTCATTTTTACCAACAGACTTGGCTGGATGGTTTGTTTTAAATTTATTACATTTTAAGAGAAAAGTAAGCCAGGAGACTACAGTTCCCAGAATCCTCAGGAACTGTATATATGGACTTTTAAAATTGAAGCACGGTATGTGTGATTAGGTTTATGCTACTGCTTGACTTTAGGAGTTGGAAGTATCTGGACTGTTTTTAAATTACGTTCTCTGCAAAAAAACCCAAACCAACCAGAAGAGATCTGATACTTAGTGTTGTTTTGTCACTGAAGATGAAAACCAGGCTCTTGAGACCAAAAAAGGTTTCATTAACAGTATAGTCATTCCAGATCTTCAGAAATCATGACTGATGTGAAAAAAATCATGACTGATGTGAAAAATCTATCTTGAGTCAAAAATCTGAGAACACTTTGAAAGTCAGGACTCTTCTCTCCTCTGATCAACTCTTTCCTGCTTTCTATTCCGGGCAGTTGGTGATCACTTTTAGATTTTGGTACATTGAAAGCTAATACATTATTTAAGGTTTTATGTGTGAAAATAAAAACAACCAATCAATATAGCACTTAATATAACACTACTTGGAATTTCTTTTTTGACCTTGACCTGTTATTTTTCAGTAAGGGGCATGTCTAGAGGGAAGGGTATGAGCAGACTAGTTTGGAAGTCAACGAACTACGTTAATGTATTCCAGTGCTGCAGGTGGATGGAGCATCATGCTAATGGGGCTGTGTGGGCCAGGGTGGATTCCAGTCAGACAGGTCAGAATGCAGGAAAATGTCTCTGCCCACACCTTGAACTGCACAGTCATTTCTATAGCCTTGATCTTGGCCTGAGTGACCGTGCACTTGGCCTGAGAGAAAGAAGCATCTCAGCAGCCCAGATAGAAATGCAGCCCCATGTGGCCTGAGATACCCAGTTCAATGCCTTAACCAGTAGACTGTGCTGTTTCCTCATTTCAGTCGTCATCAACCCCTATTTCTCTGTTTTGTCCAGAGTCTTCTGCCTTTTGTCACACATTAGCAAGACCAGTGTGATATATTTGGATATTGAGGAATGCAAGCTCTTGGGGATGATTAGGTTTTATTATTGGACACAATTATAACAATATTTTTCCATGTCCTCTATAATTTTCCCGTTGAAAGCAAATTGTAAACTTCATCCTATTAATAGTCAATAGTGCATGTATAGTGGAATTTTAATGGTAGTGGAGGAGACTGTCATTTGAGAAACCTCACAATGTGCTAAGATCCTAAAATACAATGTTGTCTTCTTTTCCACCATCCCTCTGGTTCATACGTTCTTTTGAGATGTGCCAAAACAAGTCTTAATCTCGGTCTTCAAGATTCTGTACTGTAGAGTGTGTTTCAGCTTAGCTAAGCTATCTGGGATGAATTTTTATTAATGTGCAAAGTACTATTATTGTTCAATAATAATGAAAATACTGATTTTTTGGTTGTATTTCTTGAGCTTTGTGTATACACCAGAGGTAGATAGAGAGTTTATGAAGAAAGGTTATATTTAAGAGAAATGGGTATCAGTGCTATGAGATTATACCCATGACAGATGGTTGTAACTAAAGCTTCATCTTGGTGCTGAAAAGCTGAATGAAACAGTATTCAGATTTTGAAGTAATGTTGGCTTCATTTCAATGGGACTTTTGCCTGAGTAAGAACAGACTAAAAACTCACTAATGATTCTAATTTTTTGTGTCAGCTTTGAGTAGATTTTAAAAAATTAAATTTTCTTTTTTCTTATTTTGGATTGATAAAATTCCAACAGAAAACATGGAAGGGTTGTTTGTTTGTTTGTTTGTTTGTTTAAGGAAATGTGTGCAACATTATGCCTTTGTTCACTGGTATGACAAGATCTAAAACAACATTGTTTTATTCCCACTGAAAAGCAAAAGATCTTACTGGGAAACATGAAAGAGTTGTTAAAGTAATTTCTTTCACTCTTAGTTTCAGAGTTGGTTGTGAACCTCAAAATTTTGTGAGGTTCAGTCAGAATAGTTATGTAAAAGTTCAGATGCTAACCTTAAGCAAATCCAAATATCTTGAGGCTGGAAATCTCTACAAGAACATATTTCCCCTTGACTTGTCTAATACAATGAGTTCAGTGAGGCTACACCCTGGGGAGTTTTGGCCCACCATGTCGTGTGTGTGCTTTAAGTGCTTACACTCAGCCATGAGGGTATTTTTAATTTTATCTTGAGAAACTAAACTGAGGGACTTCACAAATGAATCCATCAGGAAGACAAGGTTAATTCTGGCCGCTGTTTGTGGGAGTATGGTGCCTTCAAATACCAACACATTTTTTTTTTTCAGTGGTGGCATTTGGAAGAATAAATGAAGTGTGACTCCCGGCATCTCTTTAGTTGCCCTGAAAATGGAATGTCAAACAGCATATAATCATCTTCCTTGTTTAAAGAAAGAGGAGCAAGTGAGAGACCTAGTTTTCTATTTGTGTCAGTTTTTGGATGTCTTAATATTCTATCTTTCTAATTTTCCAGAGAGTGATAATAGAGTTCCTGTCAAATTAGAGGTTACAGACTCTTTAACCTATGTCACAAAAAAACCCCTACATTACTTATTATTACCATGAATATAATCCAAATAAAAATTTAGTTTTTAATGCTGTTATGCTGAAGGTTGCATTCCAAGCATATAATTTTATTCATTATAAATATTAAAAATATTCAGCCTGACATTAGCCTGCTTGCTCCCCCATCGCTTCAAAAAAAGGCTGAATTTGATGTGGAGCAAACATGTCTTTGCTTGGTCTGGGGAGCAGAAGTTCAGCCTCAGCCCCCTGCACTGTCAGGACTGAGCAGGTACTGCTACTGCCCTGCCAAGTGCAGTTCTTGGGTTTAATTAATGTAGCAGAGAGGATATTTTCCAATGGACCAGCTCGGTGTAACCATCTCCTGGGAGGGAGCAGGGATGAGCTGGGAGGGTAATTTAAATGAAGTGTACTTGCCCCATGTTGGGGATTTTCTATGAGAGGGCCCAGATGTGGCAACACCAGAATTACAGCTTGCATCACTGAATTGCAGAGAGTAGTGCAAAGGCTAAAGTTTCTTTAAAATTAAAAAGACCCAGCCCTCTTCATTGTAAGTAGAGCTGTGGCAAGTATTACCTACAGTTTTATTCTCGTTCACGTGAATTCCAACAAATTTAGGCCTCCTGTGAAAGGGCCCTACTTTCAATCTTACAACAAATGAGTGATGAATAAATGTATCTCATTCTTACGTATTTTTGGTCCAAAATCCGAAATCCCCAGGACTTCTGCACTGAAGTCTTTAGTGCCCAGTGTTCACAGAGATGCAAATCCAAGACTGGGTGGTTTTTTTTTTGTTGTTGTTGTTTTGTTTTAAATCAGGTGAGTGTCACATGCTTCGATTTTGTAATGAGAGTTTTTGCACTGTCCTAATTAATACAGCGTGCCTGTCCTGGACCTTTGAAGTAAGTGGGAGTTCTGCCACCAATTTAAATAGGAGAAGGATTTGAGCCAATTTGAACAGAAGTTTTCACTTATCTTAGTGCCTAATCTTCTTTTTAAAGGGATGTGGGAGTATCAGCACCTCCTACGTAACGCTCAGCAGCGTGCAGAAGTAAACTAGTCTGGTCACTTATGGAGGCCCATTTAAAACCAGGAGGATTACTCAGGTGAGTGACAAGGCTTTGAGAACAGATTTTAGGGAAGTTAATTCAGAGTGCAAAATGACATTTAACCCATCTGTGTGAATATTACCAGTTGAAGCAGGCCACAAAATCACTTAGAAATCATAAGTTTAAAAAAAAAAAAACCAATCCCCTTCTATATTTTTCTTGCATTTGAGTTGTCAGGGTTCACACTTTCAAGGGTGGGGTTTTTTAAGCATCAGAGCCTGTAGCTCCATTTCTTTGTTAAATTGGAACTGATATTCTCCAATAAGCAGAGCAGATCTGTAAGAGAAATGCCTGCTATGAATCTCATGATAAAATCACAATATTTGACAACACTAGGTCTGTGTAAATATGTGTGTATCTTTGCAGTGCTTTGTCCCTGGAGAAACAGGGTTGTCCAGACCTCTTCTGCTGTCTCTCTGAATGGCAATGTGTAGTTCCACAGTGGCTGACCACATATGGTTGATTTATCAGGAAACTGGAAGACTATTGTCTTAGGAGGGTTTTGTAAAAACCAAGGCAAATGTAGTGTAAGATTGCTGCACTTCACTGGAAAACTTCAAGTATCTGTAAATTGAAGAAGGTACAAGACTCATGTTGCCTTCATACTGTGTCTCTTTTTCTTCACTGAGTGCAGAAGGAGCCCATAAATACTGACTTCCTCTAGTCTGCCCTATAGTCTTTATAGATTAACCTTGATTTTTCACGAACTGATGGTAAAATGATGTATTGGAGTTTGTACTCTACACGTCTCTTCAGTCTCCATACAATATTCACCTAACTAAAGCCCTGCAGACAGCAGCATTAACAACGTGGTGTATTGTATTAGATTTATGGAAAGACTTTTTGTCCTCCATTCCAAATGATGTGTTATGTCACATAATTGACAAAGTTTTATTAGTTTTTAATTTAAAGGGAGTCTCTTTCCCTTAGATATTCATTTTCAGACTGGTAATAAAGTAGTCATGACTGTGGATACTGCTCTGTAAGGACGAAGCTGGGAAAAAAAACCATTTTCTCCGGTGAATCTGTGGCTACTACTTAAAATAGATCTGCATTTTAAAACATAACAATATTGTTTTATTTATGTTTTCTAAAATAAAATTAAAATACTATTTTATACATTGTTTTAGGCAAGTCCAGTGAGATTTTATTTTTTGCCTGAAGTTTTTGTTTTGCTCTGTTGCATGGAGGCCAGCTGGTTTGCTAGCTTGAGTGACCTCACATTCCCTAAATGTACCCATAAATCAAGCCAAGGCCATGCATTAAAAGCTCTGCTCTGACATTAAGTCAAAGGAGGGAAAGTTTGATACATTGTGGGAGAAGTACAGAGCTGGACACCGAAGGCCAGATTTTTCAATCCTTATGCTTTCATACTGAGAGTCAGAAGATTTGGAAGTCAACTGGACCCTCTATTACCTAAGGTAAATATAGGTTAAAAAAACATGCCCTGGAGAACCAATAACTATTTTAAGTAGTGCAAACAATCTGATTAAAAAAAAAAAAAAAGAAAAAAAGACAGTGAGGTGATTAGTTAATACTTAATTACTTGGAAGTTTTGTTCTTGCAAATGTCTCTAATAAAGGAAGTTTGGCAGCATGTTCAATGAGGTTGCCACAATGGAGCATTTTGGTGTGATTTAGTGAAAAGTATGTAAAGCATCATGTTTGTATTAATAGGTTAGCATGTCATTGTATTTTTGGAAAGTACTGATGTTTCTGGGTCACACAAGGATTTTGGTCTCTGCAAATATTTTGTTCTGAGAACCCAAGAAACGATGAGCAAAACTGGTTTGATTTTAGAAGCAGAAAGACAATAATGATTAGAAACATGAAAGTAAAAGACTTTTAAAAATTCCTCTGCTTTTTAGGGCTTCTTAGGTCCCTAGGAGAGTAATAGTGGCTAATTTAATACCTACTTTAAATATGGTAATTTATTCTTATTTACAAAAATAACTTGATCTAGAAACTGAAACAAACTAAAAAATAGTATTTCCAAGACTTAAAGGCACAGTATTGTTGATTGCTTATCACTGTGTGTGCCAAGTGATCCCTGTTAACATAGAGAACTCATCTTTTGCCCTGGTATGACTGAAGGCAGACTCAGGCTTAGCACCATGGTGCCTGCAAAGACTCTGCAGCGGGCGGGGCTGTGACCTCTGTTAAAGAGCACAAAATAGACACGCAGAGACAGTCTGGACCAGAAGCTTCTCTTCATGAATTAGGATGGAGCAGATAGATTTGGTCTGACTCAGGAGAGAGGGAAGCACTGCATGAATTCTTGGTATTCCTGCTGGCCACCACGGCCAGTAGATGTGTTTTGGTACATGGCCTCATCAGCTTGTGCTCGATGCTGTGCAGTCATGGCTGAATGCTCCCTGTGATGCTCCATGTCCTGTTTCCACTGTATGGTATCCATCTATATCTTGAATTTTTGCACAGAATGCTCCCTGTGATGCTCCATGTCCTGTTTCCACTGTATGGTATCCATCTATATCTTGAATTTTTGCACAGTGCTCCCACCATGAGTATCTCCAAGATTTTACTGTTCTTTATTTCTACATTTCATAGAATTATAGAATCATAGAGTCAACCAGGTTGGAAAAGACCTCAGAGGTCATCAAGTCCAACCCTTGATCCAACACCACGGTGGTTACTAGACCATGGCACTAAGTGCCACATCTAGTCTCACCTTAAACACCTCCAGGGATGGAGAATCCACCTCTTCCCTGGGCAGCCCATTCCAATGTCTGATTACTCTCTCTGTAAAGAATTTCTTCCTAATATACAACCTAAACCTGCCCTGGCAGAGCTTAAGACCATATATTTAAGGTATAAGGTATTAGTACAGTATTTGTTTAGGGCATTTGAACATTTTTAGGGTGTTAGAACATTATTTAAACATAAACTTATTATGTGATTTCCAATCTACAGGGACTAACTACAAGGTAATAACAACAAAGTATCATGGAAATCTAGTTGTAGTCACTTCAGGTCAATTCTAATTTGCCTTAAGTTGAAAGGGTATATATGGAGACCTTAACTCAATATCAGTTGCAGGAGTCCACAGGAATATAGGTAAAATAAATCACATTTTTCTGAGAATGGATCCAAATTAATATCTCTCAAAGGTGAAATACTTCTACTTTATTGAGTTATTGAGGCATTTCTAATGGCAAGTCCAAATGAAATGTTAAAATTAGGGAATATTTCAGTGCGATTTGAGTGGCAAAATTGAAGCACTTGCAGTTCAAAATAAAACAATGCATTTTAAGCCCTCTGATTAAAGAGATAAAATATATGGAAATGCTGTTCACAAACAGGGGTTATTCCAAAAGACTAACTTAAGGCTGGCTTTAATCTGTTCATCTCTCAGTGGGGAAGGATGTGGGTAGAGGGTGGTTCAGAGGCAGTGTTTAGCTTAGGTGCTCTGAATTATTCTGTGAATAAGCTTTTATCTCTTTAGTAGTTATGAATAACCAAAGAAGATTAGCTTCCTGGTGCTTGAAGTAACCTTTTTCAATGTACTCCTCATTATTGTTGATTCCTGACTGATTTCTCTGCAAGAATAGAAGTTGACACCTCTTGCAATTAAAAGCACAGTAACAACAAAATGGAAATCTTCCTACTTAAAATATTGTTTGGCCTGTATCAAGAAGTTGTCCTTTTTCTGTACTTACTAAATGCTCTCAACACTCTCCTTGTCAAATGTCTTTTATACAGCCACTCTCCAAGTAGTTGTTTCATATACAGAAAAGAACATAACTAAGAGTGCTTTTAACAGTTATGCATGTTTTCTGTTCTTTCAACAAATGGGAAAAACCCTACAACAGAGTTTGTATTTGTAGGTAAAATCTCCTTTCAGGTGGATAATAAGTTGTAAAATAAAACATACCCAGAAAAAAAAATTATGAACACTAATAGTTAAATGCATTACTGTTGAGAAAAATAATTTTTTAGTACAGATGATGAGCCAAATAATTCTTCAACGCAGCGCCACTGTATGAAAAAAGGTCTTGTTATTGGAACGGTATCGTGGAGTACGATCTGACTGTGAATATCCCAAAAGTTTACTGTCTTAAACCACTTCACACAGCAGTGGGGAAACTGGTTTATAATATCTAGCACCGGGTGTTTCTTTCTTCCTTTTCACCTCCATTATTTCCACTTTAACTTGTTCCTTTGCAGCTACTTGTGAGTCCATGTAAACTGCAGTCAGGAGCAGTCTTCATAGAGTGGCTTCACCACCAAAACCCTGTGGTGGTGGTGTACAACTTTAATGTAACTTGGAGACCGAAAGAAGAAAACAACCAGGATATGGATAAGGAGATAGAGGGAATGCATAAAGAAAAAGTATAGTAGTCAGCATTGATTGCTAGCATTTTGGTCTTAGCATTTTGGTTTGGAGCACTCCTGTGGTTTTGAAGGAAATCTCCCTGGTCTTTTTTTGTTTAGCACATGTCAGCTTGGTTTGAAGAATGGTTTTGGTTTGTGTGGAACTAGATTCCTCTGGAGGAAAATAAAGTAGAAGTTCCTGTGCAGAAACACACCACAGACACTCTGAGCACTGATAGAAATACAAGGGTCTAAACCAGTGGTCGGTCCCTCGAGGCAAAAGGAAACTACATACAAGATTCAGTACAGAGGACAAGGCTGAATCTAGTCAATAGTAAACCTGAGCCCCAGATACTATAGATGAAGGTGCCTTGGTATCAACTGCTGTGATCTAGTGCTCTGCCTCTGTTGCAGCAAATTGTTTGCTAATGTAGATATACTTACAATAGGCAGATATCTTAATACACCAGCTGCCCAGCAGTCAAGATATCCTTTGTAGACATCAAGGCAAGTAAGGAGCCCTGACGGAAGATTTGCAGGAGGACAGTAAGGTAGCCTTAGTTAATGTAATTTAGTTAATTCATCTTGATAGCATGCTGGAGAGGAAAATGCTATCACCCCATTATCCAGGAAAGGAACTGGTCTAAGAGCTGGTATGGCTTAGCCAATTTGACACAGGCAGCCTGGAATTAGAACAAGGAGTTCTGGGTGCCCAGCCCTCTACTTATTCTTCATCTTCTAACTACCTTTGCTAAATGCTGGGCATAGACATTCTCTATTTATTTGCAACTGAGTTCTTAAATGGATTTTAAAGTAACTGTAAATAGATTAGCCATGACCATGTAAGACATCACTTCTCTCACTTCTTTTAGCTGCTTTCTTCAGTTTTTGTTTCTGCCTCTGCCCCAATTTTTCACACCTTGTTTAGGCTTGTGTTTACTGTAACTACTGTTTCAAGTTTCCTACCTCCTCAAGACCACAAAGCACTTCAAGAAAGGATTTCCATGTATTATATTTTGTTCTGAAAGCCTTATCTCATACAGACATATTTGCCATTTTCTTTTTTTTTCTCTATATATAAAAAAATGTTTCAAACCCATTATATATGCAGCATTCTGCTTCCATAGCCTAGGTTAAGATCTGTTTCTGAAACTGCAGACAATAAAGCATTTTCCATAAGAAAAATTAACAATGTGATAAATGTTGATGCAGTGTTTCCCAACACTTAATTATTTTTTTCATTGTTTACCATAATTTTGTCAACTTTCCATATCATTCCCCACAATGCTTTGTGCTAGATTTTCTTTGAAAATTCCTTTCCTCTGAACTTACCATGAACTTGTCTCTAAAATACGGCCATAAAATGCCACCAACAAAACAAAACAAAATCTTCTATTCACTAATAAAAAACCACCCCGTCTCCCTCTCATCTCTCACAAAAAAGTAAAGAGAAAAAGAAAAAGTAAAAGGAAAAGACAGAATTTATATAGAAAAATAGTTTTAAATTGCAAGTATGAAGCAGAACATGAAGGCTGAGTAGAAAACTGGAAAAATCAATTGTGAGGCTGTGGTTTAAACCATATACAGACTTTATGCTTCATTCCATTTGTTCTCAGTGTACTGATGGCTATTTAGTGGGCAATGTCAGAAGTGTTGGGATTAGACTTGTTGTGATTGAGGGGGAGGCAGAGGATTGTGTTTCTTGAGATGCTCTGTGGGAGGGGAAGGATTATGCATGTGCCTTATGTAATGAGGAAGAGTCTGGAGAACTTGCCTGTCTACAAGGAGGAGGTGGGAGGATTAGCTTTTGATGTAAAGTCAAGGGAACAGCCCTGGTCCTGATCCCTGGAGAAGGAAATCAGAAATACTTTACCGTCCTGTACGTCATGTTTTGTATATTAGAGGAGGGATTTTTGTTTGGATTTTTGTTTTAAAGGTGGAAAACAACTGGATTATGGGGAGGCAGGAAGGCAGGGCATGGTGTGGGGAGGCCGGATTGTGCCAGTGAATTAGGGGAAGGTTTACAACAGAGACCTGGGACAGAGCTCAAGTTGTGACTTGAGCTACCTGAGATATGGATTTCTGAAGATGGGTTGTCCTCCTAGTCCTCCAGAGGACCAGGGAGTGGGGTAGAGAAGTCCCAAGGTCAGGGTTTGGCTCCTGTGGTGACACCTTGTGATGAGTCCTTTCACCTTGTTGGAACAAGGCATGGTGGCATGGTTTGGGCTGAGGCCAAACAGCCTTTACCCCAGCAGGGCTCAGAGGCAGTTCAGGAGTCATCACTGGCTGAAAATGTCTCCTTCAGTGTCCTTCAGGAAGTTTGTCCCTGTATCCTGTGGGGCTCCTGTTGGTTGGGGGAGCACTGGTGGGGAAGGTCCCTTGAGCAAGCCTCAAATTCTCTGTGTGGTGGCAGTGAATGTCCTTCCCCCTGCTGATGGCCACTTACTTTTCTTACCCTGGGAAATGCAATCTCAAGGAAAGAGTCATGGGAAGCAGCATGGGGAAACTGGATAGGGTTTTTTTGTTGTTTTTAACTCTGCTCCTGCTTCACCAACCAACAAAAAGTGTGTTGTTTCGAACTACAAGCAAGGGCATATCCATCCCAGTAGACAAATTGTGAATTAAGACTCCACAGTCAATGAGGATTCTGGCTTTGAAAACTTGTGCAGGAGCTACTTTTTCAAAGTGATTGAGTGATCACAATTTAAAAGATTTTCAGAGGCAGCTGCAACAGCCTGAGAGCATCCACACATACAGAAAGTTATGGCTCAGCTGATATGTAACCTATTACACTGTGGCAAGTGTCTTCATAGGTGCATTTATCCTGAACATATTAACATTCATCCTCTGTAATGTTGAGTTTGTGCTTCGTACTGCTGAGCGAAGAAGGCAAAGATAGTCTGAAAGAATACCCTCAGGAACTAAGTAGCAATAAATCAGAGCCTGGATGCTTTTATATTCTCTTTATTTTTGCCAAATGCCACTTAGATTATAATAACAATTATGAAATTCAGCTGTTGCGTGGTGCTTTTTACTCACAGTTTTCAAAATACTGTATCAAGGTGGTAAGCTACTATTATTCCTCTTTTGTGGGTGGAGAAATTAGAACAGAAGTTCTTAAGATCACCCATCCAAATAAGGATCAAGCTGGAATAATACATGTCAGTGTTTTTACTCTGGAATCCAGTATGTTATCCTTTGAATCTGGATAGTGTTTTCATAAGTGTGAAATTTTGAAGAGTTCTAAGGAAACGACTAGGTTCAGGATTTGCTGAATTTTGAGGGATCAGAGCTGAACCTAAAGATCTCCAAGAGTCAGTGTTGACTTGCATATTCACAGAGAGTATGCAATGTGTGTTTGGACAGTTTCTCCCTTTCTCTTGTGCTTGACCCTGCTTTTGGCATGAGACCGGGAGAAAAGGGATCTCAGGTTTGGCTCAGGTTAGGCTCAACCCCACTTCCTCACTTTGTCTGGATTATGTAGAGAATCTCCACAAGACTCTATATTGGTGTTTGTGGAAGCCAAACAATTGCCTAAGAAACATGTACATTGTAAAAGGAAGTGTTTTCAGGTGCCTGGTATTTGTGTTTGGACCCAGGTTTGGAATTATTTTTATTTTCTGCGTGAAACCGGCAATACTGATGGTTGAGAAGTTGTGGAATATATATTTAGAGTCTCAGAGAATTTACCCCATCGATTTTGTGAAGCAGAAATATTTTCTTTAAAGAATTATTTATGGTGAACTATCAAAAATAAATCAGACTTTATTGCATTATTTTTGTAACTCAGAGAAAGTGTCATAAGTAACTGGGTCCAAGGTGAGGTCAGTGGTGAAACAAAGAGATGACAAAGTCCACCATACATGTTTTATTGCCTGTGGATTTACAGTAGTTTCTGTTTTCCCATGCCGTTGGGGTTTTTTCCAGCATGATCATTTCTCTTTCTTCACCCACTATTGAAAAAAAAATAAAATTACAAAAGGTTTCAATATATAGTAGTTAATTACTATATTACAGTTCTAATTAAATTCTTGGAGACTCTGCACAGTATGATGTCCATGCCAAGAGGGACATAACCCGTTCTTAAGTGAATACATGTTCTTGTCAAGTTAACTTATCTGCATTTTACTCACATGAAATATTTCTCATCTCCTGCTTCTTGACACACGTGACTGATAAATGTTTTAAAGGCACATTTAACATTGATATTTTTGTCATATGAAATGACAATGGCTTCAATAATTCCCAGATTTTATTTTATAGAAAGTGACACGCTGTGTGATGGCAAACTCCCCAGACCATAATGCAAGGCACACACTGGCAGGGATATATATGGCATCAAAACTTGGTCTTTGTGTGGTTCAAACCTAGACTTCTAATGTTTCAGCCACATATGAGTAGTTACACCTAAAGAGTGTTGATATGACAACACATCATACAAATACCAGAGATATTCAGAATAGCCAAAGCTCAGGTGTTGCTATCAGCTCTTCAGTTTGCTTTGAGACATTTAATGAAGAGGGATTTTTTCTTACTGTTTCGTAATCAAGTCATCTGAGAAGGGAGATACATTAGAATATAGATTTTTATCAAGTCATTTGCAGATTTAAATGAAGTGTTATGTAGGATTTTATTAATTCTACGCTTTTTGTCACACATCTGCCAGGGTCATAGGTAATTTCTTTTTGTTCAAATCTTTAGATAAACATTCAAGTCATTATTGTATGTGTGGACAAGTCTGTCAAAAACAGCTTTCCTCTTGAGAGAACTTTTGTAGTCACAAACCAGTAATTTTGTTCTCACATTGAAATAGATGGGACCGATCATTCTGCTTGACCTTAGAGTTCCATTAGGTCAGATGTCTCCAGGAATTATGTGTGTGTGTGTGGCTTAATGACAGTGAAATTCAGCTGAATGAGCTTTGTGTTGGCATCATTATTCATTTGATATTAAGCCTTTATATCGTACCATGTCAGCAGTTGTTCTGACTTTGGCCCTGATTCAGCTTGGTATTTAAGCACCTGGCTGACTTAAAGGACTTCAGTAAGCATTTGCTCAAACGTGTAAAACTCTGCACTCGGTGAATATGGGGCTGTTTATGTCACAACTAAATACTAATGCAGTATTGAGCAAGTATGTTATGTTGGCAGCAAGCAGATGGACTCAGATGTATGGTGGCTGTATCTGTATCATCAGATGCATCTTCGTTTGGGAACACTACAAAGTACTGCAGAGCAGCCAGATCCTGACTCTTGACCGTGGACATAAGCAGGAAGAAATAGTTCATGCAGTTAAAATACTGCATCCCAGGCTTGGTTACAAATGTAGTCATGCCCTTTGGTGCTTCAGTTGGACTCTTTACATGAATTGTAAGTAAGCTTTGGACTTAAACGGGTGTTCAAAGCTCAGAAATTGCTTTGTTCAATTTATGATGGCCCACAGTGCTGACCAAAACATCAATGAAAAATGCATGCAATGGTTTGAGGGTTTATTAATTTATTGTACTGAGTCTGTATCTTCTCCCATAGTCTTAGCTGTGCATATTTTTGGTTCATTTTATATTTTCCTGTATGGGTCAGTTTGAGAGATAAGTTCTACCTCTGAAGTTACTATTGAGGATTTCAATGTGCTGAAATAATATATTGCCTTCCAAACTGATGACACGATGCCAAGTAGCCTTACTTTACTACTGTAAGTAAACGAGTGGCAATTCTGTCATGAGCAAGTGAAGCAGAGATTGGCTTTTTTTTATGTATGCAGTGATTATGCAGTGAAATGTCCTCGAAGGTGAGGGAAAACTGTCACAGGCATCTCTCAGGAGCCAGAGAGAATTTAGCTAAGGACATGGGAATTGAGTCTGTAGCTTTGCATGGACAGATGTTTTAAAGAACTTGATGTGAGGGGTTTTTTTGGGTTTCGTGTTTTTCTTACCGTAGGCAAGAATTTCTGAAAAAGTAATTGCTCTTTTGCTGGTCAGCTTCACTTCCCAGTTTTCATCAAACATAACCCTACATCATTCCTGTTTCTGTTGAGTCAAGCTGAAAAATAGTCAAGTCAAGGGGGTTAGGCTGATTTAAATGCCACCATGTTGATTTGTGAAAGTTGAAAGTACATTGTACTTTTCAATAACCTTAAAACCCCCTCTGTTCTTGTCTTTTTCTGAATCAGAATGAAAAAGGAAGCTTTCAGGAATTTTCACTTACAAAAAACCGAAATAACCAAACCAAAAAGCTCACCCTCCCAGAAGTAAAATCTAACCTTGAGGGAAAGACACCACTTTGGAGTAGTTCATAGTCCAGAGGTTAATGTGCTCCCACAAGACATGTAGAATCATGGTCCAGGGTTCTCATCTGAAATAGGGTTCAAACTTGCAGCTTGGCTGAGCATCTGTCCTCTTGACCTGTGTGGTGTTTTGGGTGTTTTTTTCCATTTTTTTTTTCAACTCAGTTATACTGGGCTTTTGCTATAGAAACTAGCAAGGTTCCATTATTTATATTTTTTTTTTCAATTAAAATGCATTTAATTGAAAAATTCAGAGTAAGTAGTATTGATGGGTAAATTTTGGTTAGTGTACCCAATACAGTGCTGGGATGGGAGACAGAAAAGTTGCAGCAACTGAACAAGTAAATTGTTTTAGCCCGTGAGCAACAGACTCTTACCACCCCTTGGGATTCCCTTGAACTCCAGAAGAAGAGAAGAGGATCTGCACTAGGAAACTACCTTGCAGGGCTGTCATCTGCAAATTGAATTCTTGCTGTAGGGAAGAATCAGCACTAGAAACATATGTAACTGGCGACCTTTGATTTTATTATTTCTTGTTACACTTCCATAGGTCTTTTTGGTACTGTTTTTATGCAGAAGAAAGTACTTTCCCTGGTCTTGCACTTCAAATGATATGTAACTTCCCTGCAAGTGTAGTATTGTTTCCTTGCCATGTCATTTATTAGTAGGTTTCTCCTTTCTTTAAATGGAAGTTGTTTGCCCTGGCAGGATGAAATGCCACTTTCAGAACTGGAGATCCACAGTCTGCATTTTGTTGTACCAAAGCATAAAAGAGATCAATTCTCTTTGCTCAGAGTCTTCTGTACTGAAGAACTGTCCCACAGAGCAAGGTCAGATGGCTTGGAGGTTTCAGTTTTACTTTTTCAGGAGCAATCTGCAGCTTTTCTTCTTCCATGAGTCAAAGCACACTGAAAGAGGGAAAAGATTTCCAGTGACTTCTGTAGTCGTCGTATCAAATGCTCCATCCTGGGCTGCTGCCTGTTACAGCTGATGGAAATCTTGACTTAGGGCTGTCTGTTGGGAATTGTCTGGGGGTGGTAAAGGTGTTTCTTTGCTGTTTGTTTGTGCGGAGTCTCTTGTGGTGAGGTTCTGGTTTTGGTTGAGGACACTTAAGAGGTAATGAAATACAAATGATGTCCAGGAGTAGCGATTTACCCTCCTGTTTTAATACCTGTGAAATTGCTGGACCCGACTGGGAGCTTTGGGATAGCTGCCTTAAGTTATGACGGACTAAATCAGAAGCTTTTCCTTTCCTCTTTCATTTATCCTTTCCTTCTTGCTTTCCCCCTTTCCTTTGAATATATTTGTTGAAGTAAATTATTGCCACACACAAGCTTTTTTAGTGTCAGTTTTCAAACTCATTGTTTCTTGTTTCAAGAGGAGCATTTCACATGAGGTCCCAAATCAAAGTGAATATATATGATAAGGCAAATTGTTTCAACACTTGCTTGCAAGGCCAATAAAAAGAGATGCTATAGTGCAAATTACCCTTGCAAATGCTCTCTAAAAAGCTAATAACATTTTTCCCCCCAAAGGATAGTTCCCAGCCATAAGGAGAGTTTCTCTTTCATGTTCATTTGCCACACAGATTTATAAAATGATCCCAAATCCTTGCATAGGCTGTGAGGGATTGCGGCTTTGAACTGCTGAATTGGAAAAGCTATTAATGGAAGAGGAAAAGTTTTCAATTTCAGTCAGATTGGGTCAGGATGGTATAAACTCAGCCCTCCAAGTTTTGGTGTAAGATGGAAGGCTGTTTCTACTTTGTTGATAATTTTTATAGTAAGATTCACAAGGTTTTCTGTTTAAAGGCATGAAATGAGATGATAAGTATGTAAGGGAAAATCATTAGCATATTCACTGCTTTATATTATTTTATTTTCAAGTAAAAACAGTCGTTTTAATTTGCTTTCTGTGGAACATGGTATAATTGGAAACTTTTCAAAACCAGAACTATTAGGCAAGTGGTCAAAACCTTCAGAGAGGAGGTCCAGCCATTCTGCACTGGAGCTTGTCCTCGATGCAGGCCTGTGGGCATCGCCAGGGATGGTCGTTTCCCTGCTGACTTTGCTCTGGCACGTGATATTTTCCACTTCTGAGAAATCCAGGGCGGTGTAAAGAGGCAGCCCTGCAGTTCTCACTCGTGTTTAGCCCCGTAGTGACTGGGGGCGGGAGGTGGGCTGCCTAACCTCCAAGATCAGCAAGCTGTGTTCCCAACCCTGCAAAAACCCTGGAATTCTTCCACCCAGGGACGGTTTCCAGCTACGCACGCTTTCCCTTTTTAATCGGACCTGCAGTGTCTCGGTGATTGCAGAGGACTTCAAAAACCGGAGCTCAGCCAAATTACTTCTCCTTCATGCCATTTTGACAGAAGGCTTTCACAAAAATTAAACAGTAAATAACTCCTGTGAAATTGCATCTCGTATTTACTGCTTTTAGTGATGGTGGGGTAAGAGATCAAGCAAGCTGAATTTGTGTGTTTTTGCAAAGAATGGCGTCCACCAACGTTTTCTGCAGTGCTACTTTACATGCCTTGGGTATTTTGGGAGGGGGACTCTATCCATAAACATATATTTATATATATATATAAGTGCTTAATATATACATATATATTAAACACCGGGCTTGGAGCAGTGACTGATTTTGTACGGGATCCCGACAGATACGTGGTGGTACCAACTCTCAGTTGTTTCCAGCCTCTCTTGGATTTGAAGGAGTAGTAGGGAAGATTTGCCTGTAAAAGGCTCCATAGCCTTACCTTGCATGCACTCAGTTAGATGGGACTGGCGAGGTAGCGGCTGCTGTTTCCACTCCCATAACTGCTCATGACATGCTCTTGAAGCAGAACATGTGTGGGGCTGTGTTCTTCGGATGGAGCCAGCCCTATCTCCTTCCCCCGTTTCCTTTCTGTTGTTAATCTGGTAACTGACCACTTAATCTCATTTATTACCTTAGTAATTGAAACTGAGAATGCCTGTGGCAGGTAAGCCCCTGCCTCTCTGCTCTCACTCTGATTTCTCCCCCTGCAGCCCTAAAAACGCAACCCTTCCCCCTCTCCCCGTTACAGCAAGCCCTAAGCACAAATAACTCTCAGAAGCCTGATGCTGCTATATATTTGATTTTGTTTGCAATCTTGTCTTATGACCAGCTCTCAGCGTGGGAAGAAGCAGGGAGTGGGGAGATGGAGAGAGAGAGTTGTTGCAACATATTTTAACATATGTGCTTTAGGCCTCTTGGTGGACTCCCTCTTGGGAAGAGGGGAGGGAGCATGCCCCTAAGCAGTTGGTTGGCTTTGCTTGTTTCTATAGCAGCCTGAAGGAGGAAAATCATGTTTTAACACTAATATATTCAACCAAAAACCCCTAACAATTACAGGAAGAGTCTGTTTTATTATTATTAAAGAAATTGCATTAAAGATGAATGAGCATATATTGGAATAATTATGTTTTAAGGTGTGTAACGTTAAAAGGTACTGAATGGAATATCGACTGTTTTGTAGGAACAGTAATAATGAGATTTCTGTCACCTAATCTTACAATAATTGGGTTATTACTATGCAAATTAAGGTATTACTTAAAAAAAAAGAGGAGGTAAGACAGATCCTTAAGGCAGCCATTTATCTATCCTTAAAGCTATGCTGTCGATTCTCTTTAGGCTGAAGATCCCTTTTTAAACAATTTGGAGATGCTAATTTCATTATTTTTTCACCTATGTTTCCTACTAGAATGTTTTTTATTCTCCCCAGGTAGCAGATCAGGAGTGGTGGTTTTTATACATTTTTTAGTCTCTTATGGATTCCTTTAGGAATAATTAGATCAAATAGCTATGATTATTACCTTTTTGTTCCCTTTTTCCTTTAAATAAAATAATGATTTGTGTATTTTGCCCGAGATTTTTTACAGCAGGATCACAGAGAATATACATAAATTATTTTTATCCTACTTTTCCTTCAGCAAAGAATTATTGAGCAGCTTGTTACAGTTTTCTTGATTTCCATTAGCTATTCAAGTTTACTTGCTGGCCAGTTATTGGCATTGAAGAGGAACTGAGGAGTGCTCAGCATATGCATTTTGTTTTGTTTGAGACTTTGATAGCTTTTATTGGATCCACCAGAGGCCTGGTGGCATTTGCTCTGTCCCTGATTTTCAGAGGTAATATTTAAGATTGGGCTGCCAATGGGATTTCCCTTGTTCCAGCGTGAGTCCCAGTTCCTTTGTAAGGCATAATATTTGTAGAAATTTTGTTTGTGGGAGAAAAGGTGCTCGGAAGGGCTTTCTGAAGCCTCGATCTCTGCCCTGTGAGGGCCGCTGTTACCTGAGGGAGTTCAGTTCCAGCTCATGGGGTCACACCCAGCCGTGCTGCGCTCGCGCTCCTGGTTGCAGAACACGTGTCCCCAAGGAGGTGCCGAGCACTTGGAACTCCCACTGGCTTCAGCACTCCCAGCTGTACGTTTGTATCAAGCACACAGATGTGTCGCTGCACTAATCCAGAATTTCTGACTTCCTCTGTCGGCAGTTTGCTCTGGAAAGCAAAGCAAGATTTAGTGGTTGGATTTCCAGTAATTTTAGTGTGTTACTCCATCTCCAGCCCTCTTGTAGTGGCTCCTTTGGTCTTTTTTTCTAGAGAGTAATTGCATTGTGACTCTCACTTTTTTCCTGTTTGGTTCACTGCTCTCCCACTCTGTATTGAAGCTTGCTTCTTATTACACTTGGTTTTAACACTTTCAGATGTTTCTTTTTATGTATTTTTTTTCCTAATGTGCGACTCCCAAGACAAGTGGAGAACTATAGGCAGCCAGAATGGGCACAGAATTATCACTTGAATTCTTATCCCATCACAGGCCGCAGCTTCCTCTGTGGCTTTCTGCAAGCAGCTTAATCTCCCCTCGTTTTCTGTCTTTGGTAGAAGTGGAATCTAAGTATCTATAAAATTCACCAATCCTATGGGTAGTTAAAGGAAAGGATATTATCTCATTATTTACCAACTTATATAATGGGGTGAATAACAGTACAGTAAGAACACATTTATTGGTTAAACCCCATAAATTAGGCAGAGCTTTTAAGGTGATTTTTTTCATGAATTAATAACAAGTTTATTAATGATGTCGAGTAATTTTACAAAATGTGCTTTGATTACGCTCTGGATTTTGCAACACTGTGAAGTATTTTATATTACTTGTGGCAGCAGTTTTGAGGTGCTGCCTGTGAAAGAGGAGGGAGTTTTTATGGTACGAGTTACTGCCAGTCCACACCTCACGCCACCATCGCTCCCCTGAAGCTGCTGGTATCATCTGCTAAGAAGAAAGCTTGGTGAAAGCTGTGAGCTTCCACGATGTCCTTGAACATAAAACCATCTAACTACACATTAACAGTGATGTGGGGTCACACTTGCATGTTTCGTGGTACCTGCCATCCATCCAAGAGAAAGCTGTTAAGCTCTTAGGGATTCACAAAGAGATGAAATCCTTTTATTGACTCTTAACTGACAGTTTCTCCCCTGGTCAGTGTATTAATTCTTGCTGGATTAACAACTCTGGAACAAACTGAGCTATTGACCTTGTGGACCCCAGGTTGTTTGACTTAATAATCAGGAAGTCTGTCTGTTTGGGTGGGTGTGCCTGAAAAAAGAGTTCTGATCTGAGTTTAGATCAGAATCACAACAGCATACAGTGAAAGAAAAACCACCACAATAGAAATAAGGTGTCTAGAATAAAAGACCTGTGCAATTTCTTCCTAGAAGGTCCATGTTAAACAGCACCTGGTGACCCCTAAGCCTCTGAGGCATGGTTGAACTAGCTGCAGTGAAATAAAATAACACTAAACCATTTTTCAGAGCTCATAGTTTAAAAAAAAAATAAATGTTTGAAGCTCGAAAAGATGATTTTGTTTAAGATTTCAATTTAACACATATGCATCCTGCCCTGGTGATTGCTAGTGGTTGCCAGGAAGTTCTCCAAGAAATCTGCAAAATGTCTAGTCTGTGTAACAGACGGGAGAGCTGGGAAAATTGTGTGAAAGTCCAGAGAGTTTGAGATTTCTTTCTCTCTTTTCTGCAGAAGGAGTTTTGGACCATTTAGATAAGAAGTGTGAAACTTAAATTCTCTCTCTACATCCATTTGAACAAAACCTCCGAGCCTTCATTGAGTCTGTTCTTCCCTCGCAGTTCCAGGTTGAGAACAGGGTGAACTCCTCAGCAAGCTGTGCTTGGCAGAATTGATGAGGGAACAACATAAGCATTCCTTAGGCAGGAACTGAAATTTGAGCAGCTACTTAGGATGTTTTGGTTAGTACTGCTGCTATGTTCCATAGTGTGGAAGACCTATGGGATAACTAGCTAGACAGGAACATATCCTGACTCTGCCATGGCCTGTATGACACATCCTTGGAGCGCCCGCACACCTGATGGAATGATGGGGATCCCACAGTGGCATAGTTGATAAGAACTGCTACACCAAGCTTGCATTTCCTCTTTATTGAGTGACCATTACTCTTCTGACTGGAGCCATGATTTGCTATGGTAGGAACAGATTGGAGCAATAGGAGGAAGGAAACCCTCCCAGTTTGATTTTATATCTGCTTCAGATTCCTCCAGCTTCACATGCCTCAGCAGCTGGCTGTACCTTCACCTCTTTTAACTCCATCTCTTCCAAGGGTCCTTTGCCAAACCACCACCCTTCTCTGTGTAGCCCCAGGCTACCTCTGCCAGTCTGGGGAAAATCAGAGCAGCAAGGGCTGCAGCTGCTAACTAGTGACTGATTTAGCTAAATGCTGACACCTGAGCTGAGGGGATCAATAAAAGCTGGCTCTGTGGCAGGTGTGCTCTTTCTGTGGGTGTGTGCACTGGGAGTAAGGAGAGGAACGTGGATGGCAACAGAGAAAGGGGCTGCAGGACCTGTGCAGGTACTTAAATTTATTGCTGTTTTTCTTGGTTTATTTTACTGTTGGTCTCTTCAAGCTGTTGTAGACTTATTTGTTAACCATTACTAGGTAGGAGGTGTAAGTTTGATGTTGGTCTCTAATGAGCTGAACTTGTTGGTACATAGTTTTACCAGCCAGATGGAACAAGTGGTGCTTCATTGTTTTTTTTTCTGTTAAAACCCATAATGATGATTTTTTTTTAAATCACTTTTTGAGGAGTTTGTATACTGAGCCTAGAAGCATTCTGATCTTTCCTAGTGCTTTTGACTTTAATTGTAGATAGCCAGAAATCCCATTAGATATTTTATAGTCTGTCTCTTTTTAAAGGCAAGTATCAAAAAAGAAAAAGTTCTATCCCATCAACATGTCAGAAGTCACTGCTGTTGAGTCTTCAGTAGCAGACGGAAACAAGGTTTTAACAGTTGCAAGTTGAAGCAAAACTGGCTGAAATGTGTGTTTAGATAGAACGAGATTGGTTGGGAGTGAGATGTGGGAGTCATCAACACAGAGGTGGTGAATTGAAGCCATCATTCCTCAATGATGTGAAAATGCAGAGCTATAATGCATATAATTGCTCAGATACTACAGGGACATTAAAAATACACAGTGTTTTATGTAACATAGCAATTTATAAAGATGCAGTAGCAGTCAGTGTGAGGGGAGTGGGAAACCCTATAATTATTTGGGATATGATGTTAATAGATCCAATAGCAAGCTCAGACGCAGATCTAAATAATTCATTTTTGGTTTACTTTTTGCTGGCTTTCGTCTTTTCTCTCCCATCATATTTCTTGTATGAAACTCTGTCATTTCTTTTCATTCTAACTTTCTGGTAGGTGATTTCACCCTCCAGTGTGATGGCAGGCAGATGGCTCTCTCTGCAAATAATATTCAGTGCTGTTCTGTCACTTGGCCACTGAGCAGTGTTGTAGCAGTAGGGCAGTTGAACTCGCTGTGTGATAAGTATTAGTGTGCATTGCCTTTTCTGGTGTAAGGTTTGTGATTTCAGGCTTGCTCATGAATGTGCTTTTTCCCAGGAGGCTCTGCAAAACACTTGCTGAGGCACCAGGTCAGCTGTTAAAAGCTAATTTTCAAATGGGTTCAGCTCTCAGTCCATATCTGGATAACCTATAAGTGGGAGTAATTTAGATATTTAACCAGACAAAAATCCATGCCACAAACCAAATGAAAATGTTGTTACAGATTCATGATATATTGTTTCTGCATGCAGTGAAGGATGATGATATTGGGTACATCTCAAAAGAAAGATATATGTGGAAGTGCAAGTCTTTATAGGTTTAAACATGAACAAATAAAGTTCTATGACTTTAATCTTAGCACCTGTCTGAAAATATTAATGGATGATATGAGGCAATGTCTTTCCAACTAAAAATCTGGAAACTTTCACAAATGAAAGTAATTTCTCTTGACCTTGACTTTCCCAGTTGGGTGTGAAGTATGAGGAATGGCTTCTCAGAGACAGCAATAGTGAAGAATTAGCACTAAACATATGGTGAGTTTCAAGCCCCATGACTGTTTGTTGTTTGAGGCTTTTGCCCTTCTCCCCACTTGATGAAATCAGCTCCTTCTTTTCCATGTTCATGCAAAACTTACTTAAGTTTCATGTTGTATGGTTTCATGTCTCTTTACTTTCCCTTAGAGTTCAGGCTTTAAGTAAAATCCGAACCCCAGAAGGAAACTCAGCTGAAACCACCACCGCATTTTGCATAGTTTCCCCTAAAACCCATAAATTGACCAAGTTCACTCTATATTTGGCCTGGTTACACCAAAAAGTTACTGAAGCCTTACTGAAATGTTCTGTAAATCTGGATCCCTTATCCTTCCATATATCCTGATATAGATCTCTGAGGCTTGAGTGCAGTCACAAACTTTTGGAACTGCTATTTAGTATCTCAGATAGCTTTTGGGAGTGTAGGGTTTTGGTTTGACCTAGGAAATCACTTGAACTGGCCTGAACCTTCTCTCTTAAATACCTCTTTATTTCTTGCATGGTTTGCTAGAAATACAAGAAGCAGAAAAACACACCTTGCCATGTTCCTGTGGCAGGAAGGGTGCTAAGTGCAGGTCCTTCTCAAATGTCCCTTTGAATCACCCCAGATTTGAGCACAGGTATGTGAGTTTGTTGGGGATTTTTTTTCTCTTTTTCACCATGAGGGGAACTTATTGACAGGGTTAATAGCATTAACAGGAGCATGATCTCCTGGGACTTCATTTTTACATTAACAATACTGTATTTCTCTGGGAATTGATTTTTATAGCTTGATGAACAAGGATCACTTTTGTGGTACCTGACACCTCCTTCCTTACCCCATTTCCCCCAAAAAAGTCAATTGTAACCACACTGCTTGTCTTTTTGGATAACCATTTCATGAGAAATGTTGAAGGAAGATGCAGTGTGTGTATAAACAGTTACTGCCTTATTTCTCAAGCTTTGTGAAACTCTTGGAATCCATTAATAGCCAGACCTTTACCTTTAAACAGCTTCCAGGGTTTTCACCTGTTGATGGGCCCAGGAGTCACACTTCTATCTGTGAGCCCAGCTTCTTTGATTTAATTTTGGTTAGTCTTGTGACCCCAGTTGTTAAGGCCTCCACCTGTGAATTGGGAGCCACTGGCTCAGATAATTTCTGTTTTAGTAAACTGTCATTTGGGTAATTACATACTCCTTACTTTTGATATCTTCTTTGACTTCAAGTCTGGGAGAAATTCCACTTAATTTCTTGTTGAGAAGTGGTGTAGTTGCTTTGTTGATACGATCTGGTTTAGAACAGGTTGGGAAGGTGATGCCTGTTCATGATCTGTAAATGATTGCTGGGTGCTTTGAATTGCAGGGAAGTTGATGTCTCTGGATGCATATGTTCATATATGTATGTTTATATAATTGTTGAATTTGTCCAGTCATAATAAAGCTCATAACACCAGAGTTATGACCTTTGCGTGTTTAGGATCAGTAAATTTGGATGGTGAACTTACTCTCTGTATGACAGTGGAATGCTCTGTAGGGTACAGGATTTCTAGATGGGTTGTAATGGGAAACTTTGTTCATGATGTATTTCAGGTTGCTTTTATTCATTTGTTTTCTTTCAGAAAATGCTAGTTTAATTTATATCTTTACGTGGGGATACCATGCATTCCCAGGTGCCGTTTTCTCTTTGCTTTGGGAAGATTGGCTTTACCAATGTTTCTGGGGGATTTCTTTGGCAGTAATCAGTAGGTGACAATATTGCAGTCCGAACTCAAATCTTTAATCCCAAACTGTATCAAATATATGGAATTATTACCATTTTAGTTTGAAGTTTTTTCTTAAAAGAGTTTGTTCTAAGATTTTCTTGGAACTAGAGAAACAATTTGTAATTCCACTTAGATTTGTATTTTTAAAGGAGTGAATATCGTATTTATTCTTGAAGACATCAGTATCCAAACCATGACCAATATTTGGTGTTGGCTAGAAACAACAGCCTAAATCAGTACAGAAATCTTCCTCCTGACCCATTTGCCACTATTATATTAATAACTGTCATTTATGTAACACCTTTCATCATGCTGAATATCCAAGCAATTTACAAACACATGCCCCGATTCCTCAGAGAAATCCGCAGTTAGTCAGGTTTAAATTTGTCTGGGGTCAGGGAGGTTAATAACTCAATTCCTTCAAAAGGTGCCGCAGTTTTAATGACCCCGGCCCTCTGGACCTCTGAGCCTCTCCTGCCCGACCAACACCTCTGTCTGCAGGGGCCCTCAGCACCCTGCTGGCATAATGACTGACTCGTGCAGCCTGCCAGGGAGAGCACTACCTCTGGAATTAGTCGGGCTTCCTGCAGAACCTTTGCTGGTTTGGGTTTGTTTTATGTCTTCCCCTCTTTAGAGGCCATCCATCTCCGTACTTGCCCGTCCTGAGATTAGGGATCTTCTGGAGGTGCAGGTGGGTCAGGTGTCAGGGTAATAATGTATGTTTATGTGTGTGATTTTAAAATTTTTATTTAAAAAAAAAAAAGTGAGGGGAGGGGGGAAAATACACTTTCAAAACTGAGTTTTGGTGGGCTAACTTACTAGTTGGGCTTTATCCTGATATTTGAAATGCAGGATGATTTTAAATTAGCAGAAAGCTTGGGAGTATTGGAGCTGAGCCCTGGTGATTCTGAAAATGGATATTTATGCAGATGAGCATGATGTGTGCGTGCTACAATTCACCACTGTCTAACTCCAGATGTCAAGCACTTCACTGTTCCCAGTGCATAGGTCTAAAATATGTTCATGCATAACATAAACTTGGTTTTACAACACTTATATTTAGACTGATTACAGGAGCTTAGCTACATCTGTGTACTTCTTGCATGACTTCTTTTTCAGGAAAGTATCAAAAGAGATTGCTAAAAGGTGTATTTCATTCATTGTTTCTGAGATTTAAGAGGTTAGTCTTTGAAGAAATAGATCTCATTATAACATGTAGGGCTTTTTTGTTTCATTATGACAGATGTATATTTTATTTGGAGGTATTAAGACTCTTATGTATTTAAACAGCATTCAAGGATCTTCTTGAATTGGACCTTAAATTTTAAGCACATATACAGAGTATTGGAATCAGGTAATACACTCTCCAAGATACCAAACAGAGAAAAAAAGTTCTCATAATTAAACTGTGTGTACAATAATTACATCCAACATATCATGTTTAATGTTTACATTCTGCTGTTAACTTACTATTATTTGCATTCACAAGTCATTCATAGATAGCTGCATATTTATCCAGATAACCAGCAAAGCAAACATGCAATTGATGAGATTTTGACTCTGTTGAAATCATTATAATGAAGCTGGAACATTATGGTATATATGCAAGTAGAGAGTATTGGTGTAAGTGCTCTTACAGGATATTCTCATATGAACTATGCTGTAAAATGTCACAGTAAAATGTAGCTGCAAGGCTATTGGAAATTAGTAATTTAGGTAGAATAAGTATTATTTTATGAGGTTTATCCATTTATCAGTAGTACCCAATTCTGTTTTATCCTAGAGAATTACCTTAGCAGTAGATAGAGACAAGTATATATATACAGTTCAGTGGCTTGGGGAGGGGCAGGGACTTATGATTTAAACTGCTTCAGAACAGAGTTACTTTTGTGGTTGTCTTCTGTCAGTATGACTGTAGTGTGTATAACTGCTGATGTTTTTAATAGATATACTTTTTCTTTTGGCAGTTTAGTGCAAAATACAGAGAGAAGGGTGAAATAGGTACAGTACTTGTCAGAAAACTTGTCATCTGTGCTTCAGCTTGTTGTCTTAAAATATCAAAGAATCTCTTATTAAAAATAAAATGCTATTACCCTCAATATTGCAGTTTATGACAATATGACTTTACAGTATTTGGGAATGTTACGATCACTTTTGACAATAATATTCTGTATCTTGTTTCTAGAGTTGGTTAGAGCGTGGTGCTAATAACACCAAGGTTGTGAGTTTGATCCCTGTAGGGGCCACTGACATAAGAATTGTGCTTGATGATCCTTGTGTGTCCCTTACAACTCAAAGTATTCTGTGAAATCTGGAATTCCATCTTGGGCTAAGGAACCCAAGCCCTGTGATGTAAGCAGGTACTGCTGAGCTCTCTGAAACATCAGACCCTTCAGCATAAGTGACTGTGAGTGACACAGTGCTTGATGTGGCACAAGTGGGCCTTGGTTTGAAAGTGCCTGTCATGAGATAGCAATTAGGCCTTTCTATAAATAGGATCTTTGCAATAAGTCAAGCCAAAGGAAGACCATTTAATAATACTCTTCTCTGGTTTTTGGACGTCAGGCATTGCATTCTTGAGCAGTCACTGTTCCTCCTGTAACAACCGTTCTGTCTTGGAAAACTCCTTGGGATTGTTCCCTGAGAGGAAAGACTGCGCTCGGTTCAGTGCAGCGGTAATGCCGTGGCCAAGGCATTTACAGAGCAGGTTTTAGGGTAGCTGTAGGCAAACAGCCCTGTGGCAGCAGCATTGGAAGCCTTGGGCTGCAGTGCTCTAGACAGCCATAGACTGTCTGCACGCATTGGCGCTTTACAGCAGTGTTGGACGTTTCTTTCTATTGCCTACACTGGATGTTTATTTTGGCGTATTATTTGCTGTCAGCAGTTTCAGCAAAAAAATAAAGCGTGTAATCCTCCGTGAGGAGGAGTTCATGGAGTGCTTGGAGATAGCTCAAGGTTAGCAGGACGTTCACAGGTGTCAGGTGCCAAACTGTGGTTAATGGGAGCAGTGTCCTTGCCTGCATTAAGCTTGGACGCTATCTTTGACCCTTGCTAAGTGTTGTTTTGTTCGTCTTCTCTACAAAGTGGTGGGAGCCTGAAGGGTTAATTTTCCATTTCCTTAAAGCTCACTAATTGGAGGGGGGAAAAAAATCCCTGGCAAATATCATCTTGCTGACCTTTGAAACCTGCCTGAGTGTTTGGGGTCTTGGTTTTGTGGGAGTGGAGGGACGGAGCGAGCAGTTGTTGTGACGGCACCAGCAAGGGTTAATCAGCCCTGCCAGCCTGAACAATGGAGACAGGGGCAGCTTTAAACGAAATGAGCTGAATATTTCATTCAGCCACTCAGCTGCCTGCTCCAATTGCCTCCTTTGCTAAAATGAGAGCTTAATCTAAAGTGACAACAACATCAGTTTCTATGTGCTCCAGTCACACAGAACATGACTTCCTTAACATAAACACTATTTACATGGACCGTCTGGATATAGCAGGGAACCAGGAGCGTGCCCAGCTAAGACAGAGGCTACAATGAAGGACGAATAACAGGCAGCTGAGAATTAACATCGGCAAATGAAAGCCTGACCCTCGGAGGGCATGTCCCTGTTACATTTTAAAGCTAGAAAGCCTTGCACCGGTAACCTTACTTCCAGTAAAGACTATATAATTTAAAAGAAAATAGTACCTTTTCAGCTTAGATACTTAACCAAATGCGTTACGTCTGACCCATTTTCCTACTCTGTGTGACATGAGATGAAGGACCCCCAGCTGCAATTACCACTCATTCAAACAGCTGTAACTGGTAAGCCTCCTTGTGCTCTCATCTCAAAGCAGCTCCTGGGTTTTGGCATGGAAGTGGGAATGCTGCTAGGCAGAGGCAGTGTCCCAGCCCAGCAGCCACTCCATGGCCCAAGCCCCTGTGCCACCAGGGTGAGACCTCTGTGCCACGTGTCTGTGTGAGGAAGCTGTTGCTGCTGGAAGAGCAGACAGTGCTCTGGTCTGCCTGGACAAGGCACAAACAGGGAGTGAACAGCCTGACTTCTTCCTCCAGGCTCTGGGACTGGCTCTCTGCAGGAGTAAATGCTTATGGTCCCTGGCTCCATGGGGGAGGTCTGCCCAGAGGAAGGGTCTGTGGAGAACAGCATTGGCCTCTTCCTTCTCTCGCCCTGCTGTATCCATAAGGCCACTCTGTTTATTCCAGCAGTGTCCCAGACTTGCAATATCTCTTTCAATTTTTTAGGGTTGGTTTTACTTTTTTTTTTGAGGTTTTGGTTGGTTGGTTTCTGCTGTGCCATGGAGTTTTAGGCCACTGGAATACTGAGGCATTCATACTTCTCTGTGTGTTGTCAAAGGTAAGCGCAGGAGAGATTATTGCAACTTCTTTTCTTCATGGTATGGGTGCTATTGAGGGCCTGACCTTGTCCCAAAGGGTAACTGTTCTTTTCCCATCTCCCTTCTGGTGGATGCAGGGACTGTCCAGGCAGCAGCCATGAGCACCTTCTCCCTCAGCCACTCTAGCAGCCCTGTTATTCCCCCCTTCCCTTATTGCTTCCCTACTTCCCCCAGGCTTGCTGCTTGTGCAGTCACTTGTTCAGCTGCTCAAGCAGGGCCTTGTGCAGCAGCAGGACTAGGTATCAATTCCCCTTTGGATACTGTTGGGAAATTCACTTTTTTTGACAGCTGTGCAGTTGCTAAAGCAGACATTACTCCCTAGTTATTTTATAGGACCTTTTTTTGCTGGGTTTGCCACCCTCAAATTGGAAGTTACCTTAAAAAAATATTAAAGAAAGTGAGGGATAGCTGTGTGGTGTGTTGAGCTGAGCAGCGGGATGGTAGGGTACCTGGGTCTTAATCAGACCCTGCAATTCGCCCTGAGAAACAGGGAAGGATTGTGTGTTCCTAAGTGATTTTGTTTTCCATCATAGAGACAAATACGTGCCCTCCTTTTGCATAAAGGGAGGGCAGTGGTTCTATGTTACTAAAGAAGAAAAGGTTTCTTTCCTGTCATTGGGAATTTACAGCAGAATTTACAAAAAATTACTGATCCTAAAAAGAATTCTTTTTAATCTTGTTGGAACATTTGCTATTCTGAAAATTCAGGACATGCTGGTACTTATAGCATCATGTAATATTTACTGTCTTTTATTATTGAAAATTTAGGACGTTTTTGAAGTGTAGAAAAATTTGCATCAAAATATGAAAGGTCCAGTGACTATAATCCTGTAGCCAAAATTTGGAGCAGTTCCTTTTTCATATTAAAGAGTAACTACTGTTGCCAAGTTAGGTGGACTTTTGTGACACCTTTTAAAAACATACTGAAGTTAACTTTGAGCTGCTGTAGCTTCACTTTATCTAAGGAACACAGATCACTTATGATGTCAATACAAGTCTTAAAATAGTAGCCAAAATCTGTGCTTTTTGATTCTGTCTGACTGCTGCCTTTCCTTTTTCCTCACTTTTGGTTCCAGGAGGGAATGTAAGCAGTCACAAATTTAGAGAATTACAGATGTATTCCTTACACCATAAGAAAACAAGGAATACTATTACTGAGATGCAAGGCACTGTCATTGGTTCAAGAACTAACACCTCTTCAAAGAGAGTAGTCATTAAAATCAGCTCATCACTGAAGTGCAAGGGAAAAAAGGCAAGACTAATTTTACTATAGAGGTTTTTAAGGGTCATCTGAAACACCATCTTACAAGTCACCATTATTAGGTACTGACCATCAGCTGGGAGTGATAGATTTCCAGAGCTGGAGGATATAAGTTTATATTCTTACTGTTTCACGAGATAGTCCTCACAGCTTCAGCTGAGAGGTTGGTGATCATTGTATCACTGAATCATAGAGTGTTTTGGGTGGGAGGGGGCCATAAACTTATTTCCTGAAAAGGCTACTCCCTGCTATTTATGCTACAGATAGTTCCCATAGTTCCAGTCCTAGAAACAGGCATGATGCCTATCTGCCTTTGGCTGGTACCTAACTGGAGTTTGGTACCAGATGAATAACAATGTGCCTGTCTCCTCAGAAGCCTTTTTTTGTTGTTGATGTTCATTTTTTGTTTGTTTATTGGTTTGGTTTTTTGTTTGTTTGTTGTTTTAAGAGGATAGCAAAACAGAAAAAAAGCTATGAGATATAAAATAGCAAGGAATTCATCTCTGTACAGCTGGATATGTGTTTAGCCTTATTCCAAGTAACTTGAAGCCCTAGTGAGTTCTTTGTTGTTAGAGAAATTTATCTTATTGGATCTGCTTATCCCTTTCAGACCAAGCCCTGTGTCTTGGTTTCATGACTGCCTTCTGGCCATGTCACACATTCATGTTAGGAAAGGCTGGACTCCTTTCTGGAGAGGTGTGATCTCAGGTGCTTCGAGGGAATATAAGACTTGTTGGTAGATGAGATTGAGACTCCCCCTGTCCCCGTCCTGGGGCCCAAAAAGGATGTGGATCAGGGAGCATTAACCCTTTCTTGGCTTGTGTTTCTCTAAGCAGGGAAGATGTAGAATACTGGCCTGCATGTTGGAGAGTAGCTCTTGGATGCTTATACATGTGATTACTAAAAAAAAAAAATCTCGTTTTCTGAGGATTACTAATCTGCCTATTAGAAGTACACTTATTACACAGTTATTAAACCTAATGAATGTATTTTTTAACATGCAATAATTATCTAATTAAATATAAAGCATTAGTTTAAGTAGTCTAGCTCTCTTACTAAAATGCTGTCTATTACATGTAGATTTATTGAGGATTAACAACTACATAATAGAACTGTATCTATTTCACGATTGTTAATCCTCAGTGAATGTTTTTAATAATTAATTGGCACTTAACTAAAGGATTATGTTCATTGTGATGGAGTTTATGAAGCAATAGAACATTTTTGTGTATGATTAAGTGCCAAAGGGAATATGCCTATGATATGGCTAAATAATTGGGGGTGGAACATAACAATGACACATGTGACAGAACACCAAAAAAAAGAAAACCAAAACACACAACTGGAAGGGGATAATGAGAAAATCACATGTAGTAGCAAAATTTCTAGTTCTCATGTTGCCTGATAAGTTTTTGAAAGTTTTGTTTGGCTTCTTATATATTATGTAGGAGAAGTAGTAACTACCTCTTTGGACAGCAAGATATTTAGCGTTGAAAAATAGCTAAACAGGAGTTGGTTGTTAAAGGTGGTGAAATGTTTCAGTGTGGCTGATGAAGATCCTTGAATACTTAAGTTTCGTTTTTGAAATCTCTATTACACACTTGAATTAGTGAACTAGGACATAAATCCAATATCTGGAAATGTCTCTGTGCCAGCTGTTAGAGGATACAGAAGGAGTTGCATGTTACACTTGAGCACAAAGAGGTGCTGTGAATTTTTCATAGAGTCAATTATGGAAGCAGAGAGGAAAAAAACACGTAAATCTGTTGGTTTAGGTGACCCCAAAAGAAGACACCAGTCCTGACATGCAGTTAAGATTCCAACTATTAACAACTAGGAAAGCTGAGTCAGTGGGATTTATCATCAGCCTCAGGTCTCTGTCTTGGGACCAGGGCACTTTAATATCTCTATACCAGTGACATGGACAGTGAGACTGAGTGCACCCTCAGCAAGCTTGCAGATGACACAGAGCTGAGCGGTGCACTTGGCAGAACAGAAGGAAGGGATGCCATCCAGAGGGACCTGAACAAGCTTGAGAAGGGAGCCTGTGAGAACCTAATGAAGTTCAACTAGTCCAAGTGCCAGGTCTTGCACTTGGCCTGGGGCAATCCCAGACATAAGTACAAACTGGGAGAAGAACTCATGGAGAGCGGTCCTGCCAAGAAGGATTTGGAGGCTCTGTTGGATGAAAAGCTGGACATGAGCCAGCTGACAGCCTAGAGGCCCGTGGCATCCTGGGCTGCATCAAAGGCAGCGTGGGCAGCAAGTCAAGGGAGGGGATTCTGCCCCTCTACTCTGCCCTTGTGAGACCACACCTGTGTCCAGCTCTGGAATCCCCAGCACAAGAAAGGTGTGGACCTGTTAGAATGGGTCCAGAGGAGGGCCACAAAGATGATCAGAGGGATGGAGCACCTCTCCTATGAAGAAAGGCTGAGAGAATTGGGGCTGTTCAGAGTGGAGGAGAGGAGACAGCAGCCTTCCAGTACCTTGAGGGGGCTTCTAAAACAGAGCATGTGTGACTTTTTATATGGGCAGATAGTGATAGGACAAGGGGGCAGTGTTTCAAACTAAGAGGAGAGATTTAGTTTAGATGTTAGAAATAAATTCTCTACTGTGAGGGTGATGAGGCACTGGAACAGGTTGCTCAGAGAAGCTGTGGATGCCCCATTCCTGGAAGTGTTCAAGGCCAGGTTGGATGAGGCTCTGAGCAACCTGGTCTGGTGAGTGGCATCCCTGCCCATGTCAGGCAGCAGGCTGTGAACATAAATGATCTTCAGGGTCTCCTAAAGACCCTAAAGAACCAAAGACATTCTATGATGATTCTATGATCCCTACACAGTTTGCTTCAGAAAGAAGTTCCGTATGTTGCACATTTTCAAGTGAAAGCTGATAAATTAAAATAAATGGCAAATATTTTACTTAATAATGAAGGTTATTGATAAGTAAATCTTTTGTTGAAATTAACAAATGTAGACAGCTTTATTGGTCGAAGACCTTTAAGAAAAAATATTGGACTTCGTGAAAAAATGAAACACCTTTTTAGGTGCATTGAATGGGAGAAAAGGGAGAGCAAGTTTGTGCATGTGAACATATATGCATATATATCTTTGCATTTGCACAGCATAAATTAAATTTTGATTCTTTTGAGACTCAGAATCGTTTAGATTTGAAGAGACCTTTGAGATCATTGATTCGAAACATTAACCCAGCACTGCCAAGTCCTCTGCTAAATTATGTCCCTAAGTGCCACATCCACACATCTTTTAAATAGCTCCAGGGATGATGACTCAGCCACTTCCCTGGGCAACCTGTTCCAGAGCTTGACAACCCTTTTGATGAAGAAATTTTTCCTTTATTTCATCCAACTTAAACCTCACCTGGAGCAACTTCAGGCCATTTCCTCTTGTCCTATCACTTGTTACCTGGGATAAGAGGCCAACTCCCACCTGGATACACCCTCCTTTCAGGTAGTTGTAGAGAGTCATGAGGCCGCTCCTGAGCCTCCTTTTCTCCAGGCTGAACAGTCCCAGCTTCCTCAGGTGCTCCTACTAAGACTTCTCCACCTCTTTTGTCCTTCTCTGGACACATTCCACTGTGACCTAGTAGGTCTCTGACCATTTCCCCTTGAGTTCTGGGGGTTTCATTCTACTCCCTGTGTCTCAGGTCAGAGGGCTGAGTACCCCAAGAACAACTGGGCTTGCTATTACAGACTGAGACAAGGATGGAATTAAGCACCTCTGTCTTTTCCTCATCCTTCGTCAGTGATTCCCCTGCATCCAATAAAGGATGGAGATTCTCCTTGTCCTCCTTTCATCGCTGATGAGTTTATAGAAACATTTCTGTTGTCTTTTATGGCAGTAGCCAGATTAAGTTCTAGCTGGGCTTTGGCTCTTTTAATTTTCTCTCTATGTAACCTCACAACATCCTTGTAGTCCTCCTGAGTTGCCTCCCCTTTTCCAAAGGTCATAAACTCTCCTTTTTTTTCCTGAGTTCCAGGTAAAGTGAAATTTTAGTTATTAAAATTTGCTGTAGTTCTTAGGGAGTGTGTGCTGGGATGCTTTGTAATCTAGATTTATTACAACAAATGATGTGCTGTGGTTTGTGTTGAGTTTGTTGAAATTTGATCTTTCTGGGTTTGAATGTTGAATCATGTCATTTTTTCTGACGAGTTTTGGAAGTGAGGGTAATGAGGCTGAGGAAGCAAGGTGTGTTGGATATCCACAAACCACTCTTTGTTTTTGCAAGTATAGGTTTGTAGTCATTTAAAGAGAGAAACTTTAGGAATAAGGAGCAAAAGGGAGTGTAGAGACAGATCTCTGTCTGAGAAGTCCTGGTGTCCTCTTCAAACTTAAGGTCTCTGAACTCAGACTTTAATTGGAAAGACCTTGACAGCTGGGAAGGCCCTTAAGGTTCAAATTCTGCAGATTCCTAGGACTTCAGAGTGTGCCATGCAGGTGACCATTGTCTTCATACACAGCTGCAGGCTTTTTAAAAAATAAATGGTGAAAACAACAACAACAAAAAAATCTTGTTACCGGGTTAATTGCATTTTTCAAAGGGTGGCAACCCTGAATGCCCACAGGATGTGGCAAACTACAAGGCAAAGCCAGGCTTTCCCCCTAAAGCTTAACAGCAGTTGTGTTGCAGCAGCAGCTGCTGCAGAAGGTGAATGTAGTGACGATATTGATGAGATTACTAATTTGTTTAGTAGACAGGGAATGAGGATTCGTCTGTTGGCTGTCATCATCCATCAGCCGTATGTTGCCCCAGGCAGTGGGTATATGCTGTTAGCCTGTTACTAATTTTACTTTGTTTTTTCTCAGCTTAGTTCTTTTCTTTGGTTCATTTCATTCATTTGTTGTGACTGAAAACTAAACAAGAAAGAAGGGGGGAAAAAAAAGTCCATTGCTACCTCTCTTTGTTTGTCAGAGCAGGTACCCTACAGCTCCTGCCTGCGGCCTCTTCCATCTGATTTGGCTGAAAACTCTTGGTGAGAGATGCTGTGGCCTACAAGGAAAATCTCTTTCATGGTGTAAAAAGTTTTCTCTAGAAACTGGTCTTTGCTGTATTTACCCTTCAAAATCAGTAGGTGAGAGTTACCCTGTCATGACATAATATTGCATCAGCCTGTGAATGGGTGGCCATGACATGGCCACACCTGTGTTGATATAGGGTTGCATGTGCCATGACTGTTGAGGGAGTTTTTTTGTGTGGTTGTTTGTGGGGTTTTTTTCTCTTTGCGGTATTTTGTTTTGGGTGTTTTAATTTCGTAGACGTTTTGGATTGTGCTAATCAAACTTAAAGTTCTGCAAGGGGCAGGTAGTTTGTGGAAAGGAATGTTGGGGTCAGAATTATTAATTGTAAGCTCACAGAAGGTTTTGTCTCATACTGATTATAATTTCCCATTAGGCCAATTCTAAAGGGGGAGGTCTGAACTGTAGCTGCAGATTATTTGACTTGGATTGATCTTTCAAAATTGAGAATCCCTGTCAGAGGTGGTGTTTAGTACGGTACCTAAGAGGTCAGTTCCCACTGTTGCCATTAAATCTGTACCATAATGTTGTCACACTCATACAAAACATGCTTAGTGTTGTGGTTATGAGTATCTCCAGGATCTTTTCCAGGTGAAGATGAGAGAGGTACAAAGGGCTGTAAGGAAGTCTGAATTTCCAGTCTTCATTGCAATGTCTCATTTATTTTTATTCTAATACTTCTAGTACTGATCTTCTAGTACTGAGCAGATCTTTAGGTATTTGCTGAGGTTTGTAGCAGCTTTGAAAAGTGCTGAGGAGCCATCCTCGGGGAAGTGAAGTGGGTGGTACTATTATGAAGATGACATGTATGAATTTGAAAAAAATATACTTAAAAACTCAATGGGAGGTAGATGTTGATAGGTAGTGGGGAAAATGTATTATTATGTAGCTATGTTATTTTTTTTTTCCTCTTTATCTTCTCTCCAGTGTATTTCCTGTCTTATTAAAAACAGTTTATGACCCTCCTCCTTCAGTTTTCACTCAGAGAGAGCATGTTTTGGTGATGACTATTGTGTCAGAATGGAGTGTACAAGTACTTCCTGCTCAAGTGGATGGCAGTGGTAGAAAGCCTGTAGGAACCTCCTGCTGGTGGCTTTCCTGGGCCCTATTGAGCTTCTGGGTCTGAGGTTGGTCTCTTCTGCTCCCTTCCCAGCTTCGCTTCCTCCAGGGCTGAGGGGACTGTCCAGGCCCCTGCAGGGCCTTGAGCAACAGCTTCCCAGATCCCCCTCCTGGCTTCCCACCTGTTGCTGCACCCCAGGAGAAGTGAGGACTTCCTCAGACCAAGTCTTGGAAGAATTTGGCAATGAGAGGTTCCGAGGGGATGGCTTTCAGTAGTGCCTCCTGGGTACACTGAGTCTGGCTGATGAGGAGTTTCTGAAGTACTAGTGCAGACACGTCATTTTCTTACAACCCCTGTCCTACTCCAAAAACATCTGAGGTTATTTGCAGTACAGACATTGCACAGAGCAAGTGCTCAGTATGATCTTATGATAGCAACTTCATAAAGAAGTTACATGTTGTATAGGCAGAGTAGGATTGGAGAAGCTCAGGGGGATTTTGGAGAATAGACAAGTGAATCTTGATAACACTTTTTTTTGTTTTAAAGATGTGATAATCTGCTTTCAAAACAAAGAAATTCTGCTAATTTTCTCACAAAAAGTGCAGTTTTCTAACCAGATTTTTGTATCAGGCTGGTGGCTTGGTAATCCATGAGTTGAGTAAAGGGGTGAATTCAGGCAGACTTGAGAATCCCAAGACCCCAACTTTGAAAACTTGTTAGTTTAATCAGCTTCCCACAATTTCAATATGCTTTCTGGGTGGCTTTTCATTTTTTTTTTTTTTTCATTTTTAAATACAATTGTCAATGCATATCTAGCATAGTTTTATTTTGTTATTTTTAAGTACTTTCTCTTGCTTGCCATGAATATTGCTTGATGATTTATCCCAGTTTATATGGAACCTTAGACAGGGGGAAAATAGCTCCAGAAAATGCAGCAAGTGAAGTAGCAAATCCTCTCAAAAATCAGTGGAGGAGAGCAGAGTATGGCCAGAAGAACTTGGCTACAGCTCATTAGGTGAGCATTGGTGGTCCCTGAAATTTTCTTCACTGTTGAAGATGTTAGTAGCAAGTTAGTGAGATGAGACCTTCAACATGGTTCTTTTTGAGTGAAGAGCTTCCTGTATGTCCTTTGGCCTTATATTTGGGCGAGTTGGGTGCAGTTCTCAAGCTCAATGTGACCACTGCAATGCTGTGATATGTTGGTTTTGGTTTTTGCCTTTTTTTTTTTTTAATGGATAGCAGAAGGAAGAATGGAAGAAGAGCATTGTATATTAAATGTCCTTATGTTTATGATATTGGAATTAGAAATGGAGAAGCACTTTCATAGAAACATTCAGGTTGGAAAAGACCTTTAAGATCTAGTCCAACTGTAAAAGTTTTCAACAAACTTCAGGGATAAACAGCATTCTTGGACTCTGTGGTAAATTGTTGGCTATTGGGTTTGCCCTTATCTTTTAATAGTCATGAAAGTGTCCTGGTTCATTGTGATTTTCTTATCTAAAGATTCAAATGGCAGCCGAATGTGTGGTGATGATTATGCTGGGATCTTCTGTGGAATCTCATAAATTCCTGAGGTGAAAAGAGGCTTTGTTGCCTAGGAAGTCATCATGATAGTTTATTTTTTAAACAGACAGGAGTAAAGTTAGTGTGTTGTCCTTCCTTTCTCACTGTCTTCTGGGGGGAGGCGGGGGAAGATCAAGAAACGATGAGAAACACGAGAGCCCTTCCAGTAAAATACCACCGTTAGGAGATGGCAATATTTTGAGTACTTCCAGCTAGTTACAAGCCTTTTATCAAAGTGTTGGTTTTGCAGATTGTTTCTGTGCTCTGCATGTGTGTCTGTGTACTTAAACAGAGCAAATTACAGCAGCGAGGGAAGAAAGGCATCCTTCAGTAGGTAGCAGCGCGGCGCTGGCTGTGTGTACACGCTGGGGACTGCGGGGTCACATCCTGGGCCACTCGGGGAGGTGAGGGGAAAGGAAGGCAGCAGGGCAAACCGGTAGAAGAAGGAGGAAAAAGGAAAAACAAAGGAAGGGAGGCAATGGGGGAGGGGTGGTGGAGGAGGAGGTGTTTTTGCTTCTGTTAGCGATGCCTCAAACAGCAGTGCTTGTACCCAGAGGATCCTCCGTGGGGGCTGTGTCTCTTTAAAAGCAGTGGGGGGTTGGAGCTGGGGGAGTGCTCACAGCAGTATGTATAACACAGCTGTGCTCTGTTTATGCTTAGGCTACAATAAAAAAGCTATAAAATGTGAGATGTCATAGCTCCACTTTGCTTTATTTATACTGTTTCCTCTGAGCTCTGTCACACTGCACATTCATCTGCTAAGTTGCAGCAAGAATGGAGATTAAAATATCACAGCTCAAAATAGGAGTCAAGCGGAAGGAGATTCATCATAGCCCTATTAAAAAATATGTAAATATGGGAATGAAGTCATTTTAAAGCTGTATGGCTCTCCTTCTCAGTGGGCTGGGGAAAGCTGTGAGTGATGTGCTGTGCGAGTGACAGATTTATGGGACTTGTTCTTCTTTCTATTTTTTCACTCCATTCCACCAAAATACTTTTAAGATTAAAAATATCAATTTGAATTGCAAATTTTCTCTATGCTATATATGTATATTTTAAAAAGGTTTTCTTCTTAACCATTGCCTAAACTAATAAAGGAAAGAAATATTATTCCCGATTAAAAGGGGTCGGAAGCACGCTCTGATGTTGAACTTGCAGTAGACAAGGTTTGCCTTTCTAGAGCGCTTTTCATCCAGGATCCTTGGAGCACTCTGCAGGCATTATGTCAGGTCTCTTGTGCCCTTGGAGATGGGGGCCTACCTTGCCCTCTGTACACCCAAGTACCCTGAATACTTGCAGCTGCAGTTCTCAGAAATGTCCCGTAGCACTCAAACCCCACAGTATTTTTAATGGAGGTTTGTTCCTTTTCTCCCCTACAGCTATTTTGAAAATGGAGCTGGGGTAAGAACTCAGAGATCCCAATTTCTGAAAACTTTCTGTGCAAAAAAGAGATCTGCCTCTGCTAGCAGGAGCAATGCTCTTTTGAACTTTGCAGCGAGTCTGTGGTCTTTGATGTGGTCAAATTTGGGTACGAATTTTCCCCTGGAAGAACAAAGCACAGATGTTACAAGATATTTGAGAAATGAGGGATTTTAATTAATACCCTGAAGATATGAGAAAGCCACCAAGATATTTCACCCATGTTCAGTTCTGAAGCCTAGTTCTGAATAAAGGAGGTGAAATGTGGTGCCACTAAATGGTTTTATAGGTCAGTCTGGGTAGAGTGCAAGGAGAGGAGAGCCAAGGGAGAGGGCTGCTGTGCTTTCCTGCAGTTGCACTGGGAGCTGAGAGGCTGTAAGAAAAGCTGGAAACTTCTTGATACCAAGTGACCAAGGCAAAGAAGTGATTGTGTCTGCATGAGCTTTGCAGCCATTCAGCTGGGCTGCTCTTGAAGAAGAATTTTGTCTGTCCATCCGAGTAGGATCCCTGTTCAGCTTCTGATCAGCAACTGAACTGTATGGAGAAAATGAATCCAAAGGAGGGTTTAAAATTTATCATTACATATCAAAGGTGGTTGAGAAATACTAGCTTTTCTCTTCCTTTTTTTTCTTAAATGGTGGCATATAAACACAAGAAGTTAACCAAAACTTAATTAGCTGACATCCTTAGAAATTCAGCTGAACAAGACCAGGTCACTCCTCTGTCTTGTAACTGTGTCAAGTGCAACACTGACAACCAAAGGAGTCAGTTAACTAAGTTTCCAATATCTTATTCCTGGGAATGCCAGCATGGCTCATAGCTTGTGTGAACCAAAGTGTGAGTGGAACGTTGTCCACTACAAATGGAGCTAAACCAGCCTACTTCTTGTGGCACTTGGTTTGTTTCCTGGAGTAGTGACTTTCCTGATGGTGACTCACCCCATCTTTGACTTCAGTGTGTTGGCTGGAGTAAGGAGGATTGTTCTTGGATTTGGGTGGCTGCTTTTTGGTTTTGTTTTTCCTTTTTTTTCCCCTTTGTTGCTATGAAATACACAAAAAGTCAGCAATTTTTTTTACTACTCCAGTATGTGATTCTGGAGCAGTCCTGGGATATATTAATTTATTCATTAAGCTCTTATTGTCAGCAGACAAGACAGATTTCCTGGATAAGCTACTCTTGTGCTGTGCATGTTTGAGCATTGCTGCTTCTGGCTGAGGGCAGCACCCATAGTATCTCTGAGTTATTTAACCTGAGAAGAGATATGGATATAGGATGTTAATGCCTTTTAAGTAGAATAATAATTGTTTGTCCCTTTAAGAAGGTGCTGAGTCAATCACAGCTTATGGTGTGAGTATCCAGGAAATGCTTTGCCTTTATGGAAACATGCAGCCTTCCTTGTTCAGGGTGCATTGGTACCCTGCTGTGTTCATCAGTGCAGTGTTTATCCTAGAGCACCTTTCCTCTCTGGGATGAGAGTAACGTGGGCTTGTGCAGGTATGGGGGTTTTTGTGTGCTGTTTTGGCATGTCAATATAAGCTTATTGACCTGATAGTATTAACATTGTATAGGTGTATTTTCTTAAGGCAGCTATAGTCCTGTAAGCTGAAGAAACCCATAAAAATGTTGTTGAGCTTTACACGTTCACAACTCTGAAGTAGGTTGTAGAATACTCACAAATAGTGATCCTTCTTCTCCCAGGTCACTTGTCCCTTTTTTTCCCCCCCCCTTTGCCTCTGTTTGCTTTTGCTTCAATCAAATGATGAATTATTTGGCGGAGGAACCAAGAATGACATTTGTCAAGATGCAGTGTGATTTATAAGCCCAAATCCCATTTCAAAAGTGACTTGGGATAATTTAGGAATGTAAGGCTTGTTGGAAAACAATGGATTTGGACAAAAAAAGTGCTTTGTAATCTATTTTTCTTGTAAAATTTATTGCCTAAGCTACCAATGTTCAGGATGTATATGTTATTTCATTTAGCTAATGTTTTACTTGATCTATGTTCCTTGAGTGAAAGGTATTGATATATCATGACAAAAAGGCAGTGATTTAAATATTGTGATATCTATTCAGCAATGGGTCTTCTGGTGGGGACTAGTATGTCCTGTTGTATTTCAAAGTCCAAACAGGTTTGCAAAAACATCTCTTATTTCATGAAGATGATGGTGGGAAGAAAAGTCTTGAACTGAAATTGTGTTTCAGAAGGATTCTCAGCACTCTCTAAAAACCAGACTCAACTTGTACTTCCACAAGTCAGTCAAATTACTGGATCCGTTCAAAAATCTTATACCTTGCATTTCTGAAGTACATGTCTGACTATGTACATAACATGAAGTAATGTAGTTGTTTTATATCTGGTGCCATGAAGTTTAAAAACCATATTTTTTTTGTAATCAATTTCTCTTTTTATACATGATGAACTTTAAAGAAGAAAATAGTGATGTTATAGCCAACAAAAATTTTATTGCAAAATTCTAAGAATAAAAGTCTAAAGATTAACAGGTTGAGATTATAAATATACATTATAAATATCAGTTCTGACTTAAATCTAAGTCATATACTTCTATATACATATATAGCTTCACAAGGCTTATTGATTGATTGGATTTACATATGAAATCATCAAAGTATTATGCAGAGTTTAAGAAGTGCAGCTATGATATGTTTAGTTAAAATTGGAAATTAACTTTGGAATTAGTTCCTAAATTTGAACATCTTAGCTCAAGCAAGAATGTGGTTTAATTATTTGGGAGTCTTTTAAGAAAATCTTAGCACTGTGAATTGAGTTGATTATGAAGACCCAATTTGAGACTAAGCTATATTGACAGTTTTTGTGATATAACTGAGTTCTTGGTTGCCCACAGTAATCTGTCCAGCTGATATGACCTGCAGCTGTTTTCCTCTTTGAATCCAAGCAAGGAAACATTAGGTAAGGAGTCAGCATTGCTATATGTTTCTTCCGTGCTAGCAATGTCAATTTTCAGCCAAATGTAGTAGAGTTTGGGCTGTGCTAAATAATAAAATGCAGGTAATCCAGTGAATCCACTAAAGGATTAATATTTACAAAACATAAGGCTCTCCCAGGCGTACTGTGTCAGTTTGAGTAAATATGGAAGACTATTAAAACTTGACAATATAACAGGGTAAGTCATTTGCTATCAGTTACGTTTTAACAAGAGTGTTTCCTAATACCAGGTGGTTGACACTGATGTTTCACAGCCTTTATAACATTTATTCAGTATATTTAGTAGCAGTCTCAATACTTGCTTGAATGAATATCAAAATTGCTACTAATGCTGCCCTGATTAATTTTTTTAAAAGCAAACAAGAGTGCTACTGTTGTAAATATTTTTACAGTAAATTATAAATATAAATAGTTTTCCAAAGCAACATATTCATACAATACTAGTGATCATGTGATGGTTTTTAAATGGACACATTACAATGTTTTTACTCATTTGAGTGGTTTCTCTCTATAAAGGAAAATAAGCCTTTTAAACAATCTAGATTGTCATGGGGTTAGTGATTTTCAAAATGGCTGCACTGTTAAAATGTGTATACAAGTTAAAACCACAAAATAAGGAAGTCTGTAGAGTGAAAGTCTTGTAATTTTGAGACAAAATTGCTGAACCTGATTCCCCCTGGCCCTGTAAATACAGTTATATCAAAAGGTGTAGAAGAAATTAATTGAAGTGGGGTTTATGATCACTTTGAAATACGTTAGCAATTAAAAGCATCAAAAGTTGTTCTTGACTTTCCCCAAATAAGCGCCAGTCAGTGATGCCTGTAATGCTGCCATGTTTGGACAGCATCAGGATATCTAACCCTCCATTGTTTGGAAGGCTGTGAGATTTCCTATTGCTGTCCTGTTACCACGTGTGTCTCTCTCTCTGAACCAGTTGCATGAAGCACAAAGCTGCTCTGACAGGACATCTTGCTTGGGAGAACCAGAATACCCATGTTCACTGGTTAGCTTTTCATTCTTGTTGGTGAATTAAATATAAAGCTGAATGAAATCAACACTTTTCCTTTGATTCATAAGCACTTGTGACTCCTTGGAGGGGAGGAAAGAGGTCTGTCCCTCAGATGAGGGACTGTAAGTCTTTCCCAAGCCACTAGACGTGATAAAACCGTATATGTTTTTGCATCTTGTGTTCCACTGCCATAATTACTTCCATGTTATATTTTAATGTGGGTCTCTGCTGGCTACCCACAAAAATTAATTGAATAATAAGACCAAGGAAAGAAGCTGAACTGGAAGCTTCGCTTCAGGCTTAAGGTGGAGTTGGCATCTGAATCAATAAAAGGGTCAGTTTTCTGTTTTTTGATGTATTTGCAGCTCCCATAAGCAGAAAAGAACATGCTTCCCTCGTTAGCTGTTGAGGTAGGCTTGCTAGCCATAATTGAGGAACTGCAGGCAGTGGTGAAGCAACTGGTAATAAAAGTGGATGGAATAAATTCCACTGGTGCCTGGAGCTGCCTGGCTGCTGTCCCACCACTGCCCAGGAGCACCCTGGTGTAAATTATGAAATCCTGTAGTGGCCACACATCGTTTCGGGGACCACCCAGCTGTGGGTTCCTTGAATGCAGCAAGTGATCTTTCTGGCCAAACCAGAGGGGCCGTGGAGCAGATTCAAACACGTAGCAGTTGGTGAGGATGATTTGGGTGGAGGAGAATCCTTTAAAAATACAGTTCTACAACGTTCGGTAGGAAAAAAAAATTGAGCAGCTCCCATAAGCAGAAAAGAACATGCTTCCCTCGTTAGCTGTTGAGGTAGGCTTGCTAGCCATAATTGAGGAACTGCAGGCAGTGGTGAAGCAACTGGTAATAAAAGTGGATGGAATAAATTCCACTGGTGCCTGGAGCTGCCTGGCTGCTGTCCCACCACTGCCCAGGAGCACCCTGGTGTAAATTATGAAATCCTGTAGTGGCCACACATCGTTTCGGGGACCACCCAGCTGTGGGTTCCTTGAATGCAGCAAGTGATCTTTCTGGCCAAACCAGAGGGGCCGTGGAGCAGATTCAAACACGTAGCAGTTGGTGAGGATGATTTGGGTGGAGGAGAGTCCTTTAAAAATACAGTTCTACAAAATTCAGTAGGAAAAAAAAATTGAGTAAGTGACATTACACGTTACTCACCTGCAACCCCTGCAGAGACAATGAGTTTACACTTAAATTTACAGCTTCCAAGAATAATGAGGACCTGTAACTACACGACTGTGCCCTGGAGAAAGAAAGAAAAACAAAGATAATGTACTGCTTACTAGGTAGCCTAATGATGACTATGAGACAGTACACTATTAGTCCTACCATGTGCAACAGTTTATTGAGAGAGAGAGAGAGGGGCTCCCTGCCTCTTTTTCTCTTGCTCTCAATAGTCACAGTTACATTTTCTCATTAACTAAAATGGGATAGATAAGACAGATCCTTCCTTTGGATATGGTGGTGTTTGTGGTGGTTTTTTTTTTTTCCACTGTCCAGGAAACATTGCAGTTATGTTTCAAGGAATAAATAGAGTGAGAGTAAATCTCAACTGAATTTATTTAGCTGGAGAAGTTTTCACTAGCAACGTGGGAACACAATGTCAGACTGTAAAAATAAGCAAATAAATAAAAATAAAGCTGCTATTCTAGCTCAGCAGTCATATTTAAAAAAAGAGATGACTGTTTAAACTTTAAATATTTTATTGACTTCTTTGCTACTGCAATTTTTCTGGTATAAAAAGATGAATAGGAAAATATTATGCAAATAACTGGGACAACTTTCTAGTGTTGCAAAAGATTACTGATGGAATATCATGATGCCAGACTACCATGTTACTCTGTTTCTAAAATTGTTTGTTACTTGGCTTTAGGACCTTTATCCAAAGAATCCTTAATGCACTCTATTTTTATTCTTACTAATAGGAGTAGTAACAACAGTGATAAAATATTTATTTGAATTGCAGTAATTACTCTAAGTCATTGTGTCTAATTAAAGTCCAAAGACTTTTAACATCAGTGGGATGTTAACATCTTCTCACCAACTTCAAAGATTTGGACCCTGCCCTATGAGAATATTCAGCTATGTTCTTAATGCTATTGGTTATGCTACTGTTCACTCTGATAATCATCGAAATTTATAGATTCATCACACTTGCCTATAATTAAACTTTATTTTCAGAAGTCTGATGATAATTGGATTTCTCAGTCAAGACAACTGCTGATATCAGTGCAAGAATAACAGCACAGAGTGAGGATCCTTGCAGTCAGCACATAGATTAGGAGCTAAATTTCCAAAAAGTCTGAAATGTGGCAAGTGTAATAGTACCCAGAACCTTGTTACTGCCCCTCACGTGGGTGCTGTTCTCTTTACGGGGACAAAAGCCATGATTCACCGGGACAGAAAAAAACATAGAAGCAAAACTAGATTTTAATGAAAATAGTGATATTTCAAGTGGGTTTCCTCCTCAGATTACTGGTTAAGCACCCAAAGGGCAACAATTAAGCATATTGTGCCCAAGTACACAGGTTCTGGGGGTCACTGCTTCTTGCAGAAGCCACGTGCAATCCATCAGCTCCTTAGTGTGGCTTTGGTTCCTGTGTGCCCGTGGCTTGCTCAGAGTTGCAGCTCTGTGGCTCCCAGTGGGAGGGAGCCTGGTGTCCCTCCTCGAGGGCCCTGTCTCTGAGCTCTGGACAAGTGTTTGAAGGGGTCCACATAAATGTGTTAAAGATGCTGATACTTTGCCTGAAGTGAACATTTTGACAATATTTTTCAGTCACTTGAGGAAGTAGTTCAGGATTTGCATGTTGTATTGTGCTTGTTCTGTTCCCGTTTCTTCTTTGTGAGAGTGGGCAGAATTGTGGCCTTGATAGTGATTGCTGCTTTTCTGAAGAAAGAGGTGGTACCAGGTCTTCCTCCTCCTACTAGAACCATCAGCCTTAGTGGACAGTGAACTGCTCATTTGCTCAGAACTGCAGGAAACGTTTTCCTCATCAGGGAGAGAAGAGCATGAAAGAGCATCAAAACACATGAGTCAGAATTCCTCCTCTTCGGGTTTGCTGGGGTGAGACAGTTTTGTGCCACCTATAAAGACTAAAAATTCATTGTTAAAGGCATTGCTCACAGGGAGGTACTCCCTACTTATCAGTCCACTGGAAAAAGAGTGAAATGACTGAATGAAGTAATTTTACAGTGGTTAAGGGAAATATATTGAAACTAATGCTGTAATAACTGCTTAACAAATAATATTTTAAACAATTACTAAGAGGTAAAATACATTTGTCACCTTTTCTGTACTATATATAGATGAAGAAATCAGTGTGTCCTGTACCAGTTTTATCATTGGCACAATAAGCACCTCAGACTGTATTATATTCAATGTTGCCACATCAACCAAAGTACAGTTGTTTATTTTATAATAATAAGCAATACTCTTTTCCTTGCCCTCTTTGATATATGTATAGATATAAACCATTAATAAAATGAGGTTCATGTAGATGAATACTTTACTTTTAGGTGTAGACCAGATAAAGAAAGGATATACATTCACATATATCATGTTATAGATTTATAAGGTGTTTGTTTCATGGTGTATGTCAGCCACTGGTTGACTGCAGTCAGTAAGAAGTTTTCCTGTGTGATTGGCTGTGACATCACTGCAATATACCTGATATCTTTCACTTCTGAGCTGTTGGGTTCTGGCTGCTGTTAGGGTACTCAACCAGGCACTGCTTGGTCTAGTGAGCATAGCACATCATTAATTTTTCTTTTAATTTCTTCAATAGCAATAATGTTTCATGAGCTCACATGGAAATCTTTATTAGCATTAGTTACCAAAGATATAAAAGTATTATTGTCACTAGCAGATTATTTTTTAATCCAGGTTTTCTTTTTTTTTTTCACCTCTGTTTGCAATCTCCTATTTTTTTTTTTTACAAGCAATAATTTTTTTTTTACAAGTCCATTGGCACTTGCCTGTGTAGATGTGTCAAATATGGACTGGGGAATAGTTCTTGTGCATGTGCTTTTCCTATATGGGCTCCTTAGGTAGCATCTGGGCTGACATGAACTTTTCTTTAGTATCTAGATGTTAATAATTTGCTTTTAAAAGCAGGGTGAAGATTACAGACTGAGAAAGTAAAAGCTGTCCTGAAATAGGCAGTGGCATCTAGGCATGTTAGAGCTGACTGTAAGCATCTAATCTGAACTCCTAATTCTCTCTGGCTCTTCTGGAAAATAGTACCACTAACTCTCTATAAAATATAAAGCCTCTAGGTGGTAGGTGTGTAATAGCACTGGTCATCCAGCTTCTCAGCTCCTGGTCCTTGTACTTGAGATGTTTGTCAAGCTTTGGCTCCTGTGGATTGCCATTTGCCCCATTCCTGAACAGGAACACAAATGTTATCCAATACATGTTTTGTCTTAGATGATGCACGTACAACCATCGCAGCATTTTGCCTTCACTGATGTGATACCTCATTCTCTGCTACTGAGAGTACAGTATGAAAGTAGAAGTGGGTAAACTTGTTGGATTAAACCAGCATCTTGTATATATATGATATGGCCCAAATATAGATGAGGTTAAGAAAAAAAATCGGAACTTTTCACTTAAAAAAAAATGCTACTTCATATGGAGTTATTTGGGAACATGAGAAAAGGTACTTACATTAAAACTGTGAACTAATACAACCCAGGGGCAAGTGCATGTTGTAAGTCCCACCCTCTGTGGTGATCAGTCTCCAAGCAGCTCTTTGTCTAAGCTGTAGTTGCTCATGCTCTCAGCTTGAGATCCCTAGTCCAGTCCCCAGGCGTGTTGGCCAAGAGAGCAGCTGTCATACTAACATGAGGCAAGAACAGCCTCCCTTGCAATGTTTCTGGCTTGGAAACAGAGAGAACATTTAAAATCTCACGAGAGAGAGCATGTCCTGATAAGCTCTTCTCTGTTGAGAAGATGTGATGGTTGAGTGAACTGTGGGAATGGACGGGCAGCTTTCTGCAGGAAGCCTTGGAACAGAAAGTGCCCAGCACTGAATTGGAGTTTCTGAGCAAAGTGGTGCTCACATTAGACCTGAGTTGCTCAGAAGAACAGAACCAGGCCCTTAAAAAAAGGACTGAGATTGTGTATGAGAAAATATCAGGAATCTGCCATCGTGGAGACAAGTCTCTTTGTCTACAGCCACTGGAATTCAGGAGATGTGCTGCTGTTAAGTGCCCAAAGCATTTCCTTCTAACCAGTGTTGCTGCCAGACCATTGCTTCTCTCGAAAAATCCCTCAGGACAACCAGTTTTTCCAAGTCACAACCTGGTCCTGATCAGTGCCACTGTGGGCTGAGTTCCAATAACTTGTAGTTAGACCAAATGCTGGCTTTTTTTTTTTTAATTGTATTTGTTTGTTTGTTTGGGGTTTTTTTTAACTTGCTTTACACTAAGGCTGGGATGAGTTGGTGCTATTCCCTGGGGAATAGAAGTGGAGGCAGCTAATCTGTATAAATTTGGTGAATGCAGAAGCTGGTTGTGCATAACAGCATCCAGGCATTCCAGGCAGTGTCAGGATGAATCTGCTTGTTTGGGTATGCAGTCATCTGTCTGTACTCATGTCCCAAGACTTTTTTCCCCAAAATTGTTGATCCAGGGTGACAGACAAGGCCTAGTACATGTTTACTGCTGATCTGCCTTTCCTGTCAGTAGAGCAAAAGACAGGTAAGAAGTTGTATGCAGTGGGATTCTCCTTAGCATGGGATATTTCCCCCACTATTAGTTCTCCTGTAATTAATAAAGAAGTGTAACGTTAAAAATGGCAACGTTTCTGGATAGGTGCCATGCTTTTGGATTAGCGTGAGAATATCTTTTCATTGTAAGGAAAGATTTCTTAGAGATTTGCTGCTGTCACCAGTCCCCGACATGAGTAAACAGCTGAATTCAGAGGGGCCTTCCCTTGCAATTGCCTTTTCTTTAAAAACATGCCAAGTGCAGCATGCAAACTATTGTGGGAAAGTTGGCTTTCATCTGCTGACACTGTTTAACGTCCAGAATTTATGATAGTTTCTTTTGTGTAAACACAATAGGCATTTTATAAATTGGATTGTTCGTAGAGTAATACAAGACATAAATGATATTGTTCCTACTGGTTACATTATATAAAATATATAACCAGCTGCTGAATTTGTAGCACAGGGGCCTACCATACTATTTCTTTTATGTGCTGTGAGCGAGGTACATCACTTATGTAAGTTCATTTACTCCAGCAGCTTACTTCTGCAAATATTATTGCATATAGGGGCTATGAAAAGGAGTACCTACATTTTGCAGTACCAAAGGCTGTAATGGCAATTTTCTAGAAGCCTTGAGAACTGCATGTGATTTACATAAAATACAGCATCTTTGCATGTTTTTTCATCTCAGATAAATATATGCTAATAAGGTATGTATTAACTAGATGGATGTATACTAATATTATTTGGTTCATCAATAACCCTTCCATGACTTGTGCTTTCTATCCATTGTGCCAGCATGTGTAACCATCATGTAATGTTTAATTCAGAATTATTTTGGGGAGGAGGGGGAGGTGGTGTTGTTGGACTTTTTTTTTTTTTCTCAGCTGTAGTAAATACTTATTTGACTGAAGAAAAATCCGATCTGCAGCATTCCACTGTGCATGAGGAACATTAGTAAAAAGATGATGAGGATGTAGCTGACACGAGGATCTGTGAAAGAATCTCTTTCCTGTAGTACAAACCAGAAATGGCATTATCTGGCCTTTCTAAAGGGCATTTTAGCACTACTTCTGTGTTTCAAATCCTGTCTGAAGAGTAGATCAGCAAACAGTAATCAGCAGATGTGGATTCCAGGGAATGATGGGCAAAGTGTCTAATGACTAAATGCAATGATTAGTGAAGGTAGGATCAAGACAGGACCATAATCCCCAGAACAACCAATATAACTTCTTTCAAAGCTAGTTAATACCTTGCCCTTTTAATTATCCCAGCATCAGAGGGAAGTGCCATCTTCTGTCTAGTTCTCATTACTCTATCAGTCATGTTAATTTGAATACTTGTGAACATATAAAACAGACTTCTGTGGAAGAGGCGGCTTTATTTCATTTATACACATTTTTGAGTCTCTTGTAACCAATTCTAAAATTCTAAAATGTCCAGCTCTCTCCAGCTACACGGTGTGAAGAGCTGGGGTCTGTTCAGGATGTCCAACACTGCCCCAGGTATCAGGTCCCTGGAGGCACCAAGCTGCAAGCAGATCCCAATTAATGGATGCTGGGATCTCCATGGTCTTGTTGAGAGCTCAGTGGCTTCACCTGGGAAGAGGTTTGCTTCTTCCCTCCATCCAAAAGTTTCATCATGTGAAGAAAGTAGGAAGGAGCTAACTGGTCCTGCCCTACTTTTTCTAATCCTGAGCAGCAGTTTGAACAGCCTTGGGATAAAAAGAAGACAAAGGAAGAGAGGAGTAGAGAAGCAGCAGGGGTAAGCTGTGGAAAGAGGGAGTTAGAGCAATTGAGGGAAGTAATAAGGAATAAGTGAAAAATATATATGCTTGTTAAGTTCCTGCAGTTTCAGAGACTGTCTAAGACTCAACTTTGAGCACTGATTTTGTTTTGTGGGGGATTTTTTGTTTGGTTTTGTGGTTTTTGGTTTCATTGGGGTTTTTTGTTTGGTTTTGTTTTTTCCTTCCCACCCCCCTCCAACTGTGTATGGATTTTGTCCTCTCAGGTCTTCTGAGGATGATGGTAATTGTGACTAATACTGTCACTGTAAAGTTTTGGTGTTTGCTGTGAAAACTAATGTTGATTTCAACAGGGGTTGTAAAGCCCTGTTCCATTTCACTTACCACTTTGACTTTGAAAATCTGTTTGGATAGGGCAAGAATAGGGAGAATACTGACCTTTTTGGCATTACTGGCTGTGAGGAATGGTTCTTTCTGAATTTAATGTCAAAATTAATTGTCACTGAAAAGTTTACTGGTAGCTCTTCCTAATCGAATCTTAAATGGGTAATTATCATTTTAGTTACTTTTGTTTGTACTGATGTCAAAGTAAAACTAGAAAATGAAACGGATGCCTTCTAAAAACTGTGAACAATGCAAGTGTAACATTTTGATGCTTAGTGAAGGTGTGGGCTATCTAGGGATCTTGACCCTTAAAGGAAATGGAAACATGAGGCACACAAGTGACAGTTTTACTGAGATGATGAGGAAGTGTATTCAAATTTAATTTTGTTTGTCTTTTTGCTATTTGGAGGATGGGGCGGGCAATAATTTGTTTCTGAGGCTTTTTCTTTGTAAAGAACCCCTTATTTCTAGTGTGCAGGGAAATACCTTTCATAAAAATCCTTCCATAAATAGTAGTTTTAAGTAGGAACTTACACTGGTACACTCAGGAAGAAGGATCACCACTTCATGCTTATCTTGACTGCTCTAAGATAGCTGTTAATGTCATGTTTCAGGTTAAAAGGAAGGTATTGGTATAAGGCAGACCTTCGAATGGAATAAACCCCTTTTTTGATAAAGCTTCCTTTATTCAGACAGTGGTTGTATTTTAAACAGTGATTTTCCTTATGGAGGGGTTGAAATAAGCTAAGACAGCTGGTAAACAGTCTTATCCATTCTACAATGAGCCTGTTTCATCCTCTGCATATTGATGCAGATGTAGTCTGGAAGAACTTCCTTGACCTCAGAAGCTGATGGGAAGAAGTCAATTTTGGGGCTTTTGTGTTTTGTTCTTTTTTTTCTGAGCATGTGCTGTAAATATGTTGTGCTTAAGGGGGACAAGTGCACAATAGTTTTTGATGTGTGGTGCCCGTCTGGTGGCACCGAATTACTGTGATAGGTGACCTTGTGGAAGACCAGTTGTTATGGTCAGGTGTAATCCTTCACCCACACATGACACAGCCCTGAGTCACAGTCTGCCCTCCTGCTGGAAAGAGCTCCCTGCTACTTTCCACTTTCTTGCACTCACCTTTATTTTAAGTTTCTGCATTGCCTTTGAAACACAGAGATAGCAGTTGTTCATCCTGGAGCTCAGGTTCATTAATTTACAGATGACTGAAGAGCTGCTCTGTCAGATTTGTTTGCCTCTGAAGATAAATTCCTAAAATAGGAATGCAAAAAGCAAGTATCTCATTCTTAGTGGTTTACCCAATGTCTGGTGTCTTTCTCCAGTCTTGTATTGTTCTCTATTTACTGCTCAATGTTTCCTTGCCTTTCCACCTAGGATAATCATATGTTGATATCTAGTATGTAAATTGAATTTGAATAGTGGAGGACTCGGTGTCATTTTCAGAATCCATGTGTGCAACCTCACCCTCTGACTTTTGAAGTGTTCATACCAGTGGGCATGGCACTTGAGAAATCTTGGGCAAAAATTAATACCAGGCTAAAAATCTAAAGTCAGCGAGTTTCATGGTGTCCTGCAGAAGCATTTAAGAATTTAATTTTATTTTTTGAATACTTTTTGCTCCAGGGGTGTGGGAGAACCCTGGTAACCATAATCAGATGCGGTGCCTACTACTGAGTAGCAACTCACAATTCCTTTAACATGCTGGCAGCCAACTGTATTTCTAGCAAAGAGGCATGTTCACATGTACAAACACACCACACACACTTGCAGAGGAGTTTTCACTTAAACTTTGCAGAGGAAAGTTTGTAAGCCCTTGTAAGAAGAATGTTTTAATATCCACAGGGAGCAAAAAAAGTTGTTCATAAATCCTGCAGGGGATATATGTACAGGACTTGCTTTTTGCTATGGTGAAGGGTGTACCCTCCTGGAGTAAAGGATGTGTAAAATGACTATCCACAAAGTGGAGGTTTGTTGGAGGTGGCAGCAAGGCCTGTGACCTCCTGCAGGGTGGTATCACCAGTTTTAGGCTCACCCTGCATCCCCAGCAGATGTGCTGTCGCTATTGCTTCACACACCAAAAACTTACTGATGGTGGCCATTTATTTTTTGGGTGAGTGTCAAGCCTTAGGGCACCATTTCCAAGACTGCCTGATGGACCCTGTCTTGGCAGCAGAGAAATCCATTTATTATGAGGAAAGGAGCAAGAGGTACGTGCAGAGGAATGGTGAGCTGTGGGACACCACTGAGTGCCACCTCACCCCCAATGTGAATATGCTACTTGGATAAGGTAGATAATAGTTCTTGGAAGTTCAGACTTTTCTGTTCTGATGCTCCTTCAGCTGACTGATAAGCAAGCATTTGTAGCTTCCAGCTTAGGCATGAGTTCACTGTTTCAAAACAATATTGTTTTATGGTATGCAGGTTGTAAAACGAGTAATTCCAGGTTCTAAACCAGAAGTAATTCCAGTTTCAGTGAGATGAGCAGGCTTTTGTTCTATGGGATGCAAAGGGTGAACCTTGGGGGACATGACAAGTTAGTTCAGGAAAATAAAATAATATTCTACTGTTCTACAATAAGAAAAAATATGCTGAGAAAAATTAACAATAGTAGTTGTTCCTATAAGCACTGTAGATGGAAATTAAACTCTTATGGATGTTTCCATAAGAAACTCTTATGGATGTTTCCAAATCCACCAACAAGCAATAATCAATAGCTGATACACTTGAAAAATATCATGGAATTTGCACTGGTCTCAAGTGGGTGGGAACCTCAAAGGAGCAACCTGTCTACTGGGTGGCATCCCTGTCCACGGCAGGGGTTTGGAACTTGATGATCCTTAAGGTCCCTTCCAGTCCAAGCTGGACTCTTGTCTCTGGCAGTATGAAATAGTGATAGAGGAAAAAGACTGGTGCCCTTTGACAGTGCAGTGGGAGCTCTTAATGATTCTCAAAGATGAAATCCAAGTAATCTTAGGTGTAGGCAGTTCTGTGCATATTGTCAGTAAAGAGTTAATGGTAGTTTTTGGTTGACCAGCTCTTCTATATGCTTGTGTGGAGGAAGTAGTAAGGAACTTGGGTTTCCTCTTGCTTTATTGATGTTTTCTTTCATTTTCATTCATGAAATTTAAACCCTTGCAGTTAAATAACAGCACGTAACAGGCTCCTGCTTTTATTAATGTCTTTGGAGGAAAACAAAAGGAATGGGTGTAACCAGTTGAAATACCGCTGTCTTAGACAGTCAGTATTGGAAAGCAGTAGCAAAGCCCTTACTGTCTCTAAATGAGCAAATGGATTACTTTTCCACTCAGGCTCTGGTAGCTCTTTAGGGTGATTGAATTTGAATCTTTTCTGTTGTTTAATAGCAGCTCTTAGAAAAAGGTGATTAGAGAGAATGAAATCTCAACAGCAGCACTTACACAGACTTTTCCTTGTGGACGTTGTTGTGGTTTTGTTTGTTGTTTTTTATTTGTTTGTTTTTTTTCCATCCTACCTCTGTGTGTCAGTGGAATTACACAGTTACTTTAAAGTCTTTGGATAATGACTAGAGATCTCTGAAATCACAAGAAAGCAGGAGACAAAGAAGAAAGTAAAAGTTCTGCAGGGATTTAAAACATTCAAATGTAAAGAAGGGCTTTTCTTCCTTTGTTTCAAAGGTCCAAAATGTGCCAAGCTACTTCTACTACTTTTCTACCTGCTAACTGAAACCTGAGCTAACCTTCCTCATCAGCCAGGGAAAAAAGCAACAGGATATTCTGGGCTACTGATATACTTTTGTTTGTTAGGTGACATTCCCTCTTGTGAAGTTATGAGTATGTCTGGGATTTCAGTACCTGTTTGTCACAACTCTTCAGCTGTTTTGGGATGGTGAAGATGTGAAGTTGGTCAGCTCTGCAATGGGTACGGGCCCTCAGGCATCCCTAGAGGCCACAGCCACAGCACTGTGCTCTTCTACATAAACCTCAGGAACCAGTAAAATTGCAAAAAGATGACTTTGCTTCACAGCAGCCTTACACCAACATAGCAGATAAAATACTTGAGTTTAATTCGTGTGGAAGATGATCGGAAACGACAAAGAAAGTACAATTACTTAGTTTCTTACCAAACTTTGATTTCTTCTTGGTTTTATGGATGAACCAAACTTTCCAGACATGGAACATGTTTACGAGTGTCTGTAGTACTTTTTTTTTTTTTCCATTTTTCCCATAGGCTTGTTCACAGCAACACCCACTGGAGGTAATGAGCAGTGACAGTATCACTGCAACTTTCCCCCAGGGAGCTGAACAACATTGGCTCCTGGAAACTCGTGCTGGGAGCAGTGGTTTTCTTTTATATAAAGGGTGGGATGCCTCTAGTCTCCAGCAGCATGTTTTCTGTCAACCAGGAGAAAATGCTTAAATAAAAAAGTCTAATAAACCTGGTCAAAGCTGGGGTTCGGGTTACTCAGCTGCTGTAATGGGCTATGAGAATGACACAAAGTTTAATGCAATATAGTTTAGTTTATTCCAGAAGTAGGTTCGTCTTAATCCAAGCAAGAAGTGGAGCTGTCATGATAATGTGAGTGTGTTCAGTAGAAGAAGCATGAGATCCTGTTTGTAACAGAAATTCAACCCTAGGCATATGAAAATGTGGTATTAAGAGTATAAACATAAGAAGCTCCTGCTGAAGACATGAAAATGGCCTTTGTGTGGCCTTCTGATAGGAAGACAGATCAAGTTGAACGTACAGGACCCGAGAGTTGTGTTGCTGTGAGAGCTGGGCTATAATTTAGCGAGCTGACAGGAGGAGTGAAGCATCTCCTCAATATCTGTGTTTGGCAGAGGAGATGAATGCATACATCAGGAAACAATGTTTAAGTGTTTTATTTCCTTATTTCAGCCTGTCAAACTGTCAGCGTAGTTAATGGCCACCAAGAGAGAATGAGGGGAAGGGAGGGAGGGGAGGAGGAGGATAAATAGAAGGAAACAAAGGTGCTGTGGAGTCTGGAAGAAAGGAAAACTGGGAAAGATTAGCAAGGCGCTGAGGCATAATGGTCTCTGGGGCACAAATGTCCAAACTCCCTTCATTGGCTTGAACCTCCTCTCCCCTCTAGGCTTCCAAGGAAATGCACAGAGATAATGAATGTCCTGGAATGCTGCACAGGATAACTTTATTTTACTATATTAATTTTGCTACAGTAATACTGAGGTCCACCATCAGCAGCAGGGCTTCACGTCATATTTAATTTGTGTGTTTTGCTGAAGTGGAATCCAGTCTCAGTGAGATGGAATTGGCTTGCCTGGACTTTGGGATCTTGGGATCCAGGCAATTTCTTTGTGTTCCTCTACAAATTGTCTGTAGCTGGACTTTTTCTTTTACACAAACAAGGTTTGAATTTTTTCTTTATTAAGTATACAGGGAAATATAAGTGTTTGGGACTAAATTCTTCTTTCTGACACACCCACGCACCTTCCACAAAAGTCAGTACAAATGGAATGCATTTCATAAGAGAAATATTTTTAAGGCGAAGCCAATATTATGTATTATTTTCATTGCATGGAAACAGAATGAGAGTAAAAAAAATTTTTTTGTTTAATATATCAAAGACTGTTTGGTTCAGTAACCGCAGAGAGGAGGATAATACAAAATATTCCTGTACTTTAGGCAAAAATGACACTTTGTTTTCACTGCCTTGTTAATCATGTGAGTTGGCAGCAAAAGGACTTACGGTTCTGCCATGGGAGGTGGAGTTGGCTTGCACCTTCCAAACTGTCTTTTGGAGGTGCAGAGCCCAGGCAGGTTTTGTCCCAAACCGGATAAATGATGAAGCTGAAGCTTTGTGGGCTCTGTGGGGAGTGTGTGGCTCACTCGTGGCTTGATTAGAGCGATGAAAAGCCCTCCCCTTGTACATCAGGGCAGAGAGCAGAGCCCGTATGGAGACAGGGAGAGGCTGTTGGGATTAAACCTTAGGGTATGTAGTTCTGATTCTGAGGAAAGCTTTTGGCATTGCCTGTTCGTGCCAGTAGAAGTATGGGGCCACAGCTTTTCAATGTGAAGCCACTATCGTGTCATGCCGCATCATAAGGTATGAATTTGAACTGGACATGGTAAAAAAGTTTTCCTTTGACAGAGCATTGTTGTAATAGTTCTGTATGTTCTATCCAAATATGCAATTTTTTTATTATTCTACAGGATTCAAGTAGCTTTCACTTGGTTTTGCCTATCTATTGCTTCTTAAAAATTTTCTTTAAGTCAAATTAATAAAATAAGGAAAGAGTGGTACAATGGTATTCAGCATAGTTTTTATTATATTGCTAGTCCAAGTTGTCAGTTTTTCTGTAGTCGCTTCAATGGATGAGGGTTTTAAGAGGAGAATTGAAAGATAATACAGTAGTTGTTTTTTTTTTCAAGTCTTACAGGCTGTTTTTGGTTATGAGGAGAGCTATGGAGTACATCTCTGAAAATGTTGTTACTAGGTGTTGGAGGGTGGTGCCACCAGCTACCTGGAGTGACGATTCAGCCTGGCTGTGCAGAACTGAAAAGAGTAAAGTAAGATGACATTAGGCTGGGAGGAAATAAGGAAAGCAAGGGATGAGAAGGGTGACCACTTTTGCTGTGGTAAAAGGGAGGCGAGACTGCTTTTATGAACACTGGAGTAGATGTGTGCTTAGATCGTATTTTTAATGACTACGTAGGGACTTGAGCTGCAATCTTCATGGTACTGGAAGTGCTTTGGTTTAGCACCTTTAGAAAGAGGTGTTACTTCTTTGTCCCTGTCGTCATGTGGGCATGGATAAAGCCTGAAACATTATATCAGTAGAATACAGTAATGCTTTTTTAATACAGCTTCAGTCAAACCTGTGGACCCTACTTGCCACATGGGCAATCATGTCCCCAGGCTCTGTGGTCTCAGGAGATGCAGCAGGTCAAGAGAACAGTATCTGCTCAAAACCTGACTTAGGGATTTCCAGTGACTCAGGGCAGGCGTAGCTGGTGATTGAGTGATATGTGAACTGAATGGGTCAGCCATTGCTGTGCTGAGCAGAACTGAGCTGCCAGTGAGCTTTGCTTGCTTTCTTTTTTTCATGGTTCATTGAAAAAAGAACATGCTTCATTTCAGACCTGTGGCAGCATTAGTAATGTCTGCCTGAATACAGAGACGAGTAACTGTATCTCCATGTTTAAATATCACGTATGATCGTGATGCAGATTTAAGTTACCTTGCTATGCTAAGCTGTGATAGGAGCTCAATGTTAAACAACTGTGTTTCATCCCTTAATTTTGAGGCTCTTGGCTAAAGTAGACAAATGAGTCCAATGTGCATGCTTGCATGGCTGGAAGGACTGAAGAACTGAAGCAGAACTCTAAAAAAGAAGTGACTTTGTTAGTCAGCCAGTTTTTCAAAAGGAAAGAGAGTTTATGTGAATCCCTGGAAACTACTTCACATTGTTCTCATTCAGGAATATACATAGGAGATGCTTTTTTGCCAATAAAAGCATTAATTCATGGGTAATGAGGAGTCCTTGCCATTCCCATGTGAAAGCTCTGCCAGATTGGGTCAGATGACTCCACCTACTGAAACTATGTATGCTTATGACATGCACTGCTTTAAGCCATAAATAAATCTGTGGCATTGTGCCTGTAATAATCTTTCTCCAGAGCTGTACAGGCTACTACCCATTAGCTGATGTATTTATCATGCTTACTGTTCTTTTCCATTATTGCCATAGTACGAGTACTATGGCATCTGGTAAAGTAATTTAAAATGTATTGTTAAAAGTACAAAAATATAGATCATGTGAAGTACCCCTGAAGGGTAATGGAGCTCAGTGTGGACACAAAACTAATTATTGTGTATCATTTTGCTCATATAACTGAAGTTCATCCACACACACTGTGTGTGTATACATATATGCATAAATGCATTTATTTATGATACCTTGAAGCTCTCATGCTTGTGCATACTTGACTATTACAAAAAGCAAGGTGAATATAAATACTTAAGATTATAAGACTCCCCTTGTGGAGATGTTCATAGGGAGATGCTATTTTAGTATGTGGAAGGAGGTGATCCTGTAATGAAAGACTCCGTTACAGTATAAAGATATAAATATACAATTATATAAAGTCTTCAGAATTACACAGTGTTGGATGTTCAGAACTAAGGAAATACCAACTGTGCAAGACTGAAGTTCTTGTGTTCTTAACTGTTTGCTTTTTATAGAAGTAAAGAAACAATTCTGTAACAAAAAACCCTCATAATTAATGACACTTTAATATTATAGCCATATACCTAAAGAGGGGGTTCATTATTGAATTCAAGTGACTGCCATCACAAACCTCAACTTTCTTTAACTCTGGTTGTTTACAGATCTTCCCCTGGCATTCCTGCTTGTTCCTAGGATTAAAAAAAAAGTCTCAACAACTAATTCTCCCTTTTGCCTTTGAAATTCAAAACTATCTTGAAGGCTTACAATTTTAGAAAACCCACCAATTCTGATTTTAATTGAGATGGAAAATTTTCTGGTTTAGTTTCATGAAGTTCTATGTTCCTAAGGCAGAATTTTATTGGAGTGGTTTTTTCAGTTTTAAATCAGAGATTTCTGTGCTGATGTCAGTCACTCCAAAAGCAAATATTCTATGAATTGTGATTAAAATTTCAATTTTCTCAGTAGACATTGTAAATACATTTCACCATGATCATGCTGGGAAACACAGGCTGAATATGTTGTATCTCATTCAACTAAGCTGACTGGGGAGTTTGTATGGGCGTAGGGATATTTGGGGATAAAAGGACAACTTTGTGAAGGACAAGTTTGTGAAAGGGCATTAAATGAAGATCTGTGAACTGAGGATGTATGTTAACCTGCACTGGATGTATCTAGCAGCTGATACATCATCACAATTGCTGAAGGGCTCTGTAGTCTTCCTAGAAGTGCAGGAATACTCAATTATGTGGAATCAAAATGGATGAAACAAGAGCATTGCTGTATTTAAGTATCACAGAGTGTCTGTGTAGAGCATGGCATTTTGGCGTCTCCCTTCTGGCAGCAGCTGAATACTATTAATTCTGAAGTAAAGAAAGGTTTCAGAGCTCACATGGGCCTTCCCTGGAGAAGGAGCAGTAAGGGAACTCCGGAGGGCTTTGCTGTTTGCTGTCAACTGTCTAATGTTGCACTCCACACCGGCAGCTCTTGGCAAATGCTGTGATGCTGTGCCCCCATTCTGAAGTTCCTAATACAGGAGATTTACAAGTTTACCAAGAAAATAACTTCTGTTGTTTGGAGATACTCTTATATGGCTTTAAGGAAAAGGCACGGTTGGTGGAAATCCTTTAAAATTTTTGATACAGACACATCTGTGGAGAATTTTGTGCGATAGGAAACTACTAAGCTATCAGTCTCATGGGGAACATTGATGTCTTTACATCAAGACTAAATCCTAGGTATTCTCTTAAGTACTTTGCAGTTATAAAAGTATCCTCCATTTGCATAGTAGGAAGTCAGTGGTCCTTTGAAGTACTCACTTTCTCCTGAAATACCAAGTGAAAGAACAACATGCAGATTAAAGGAGATTTTCTGTAGTTTCCATCCTGGAATTTATTTCTTCATGCTCTACCCAGAAAGACCATCTTCATCTTCCTTGTTCATTTTGTCAACTGCTGCAGTTGCTGAGCCATAAATTATCTCTCCCAGCCCTGCCACTGCCAGATATTTTGCCATTTGGCCTAAAAGTGAATGTGCCAGGTTCTCTGGAGATGTCCAGTGCAAGAAGCATGAGCTGACAGGACTCAGCATTTCCTGGGGATGTCTCAGAAACCCGTTGGTGACAAGTTTTTGCAAATGCATCAGAGCTTTTCAGTTTCATTCATGCTGGATCCCACAACCAGACTCAAACAAAAATTTTAAAAAGTGTATGATTGATATATATATATATGTGTATATATACACACATATATATGTATATATGTGACGTTTGTGTGTGTGTTTGTGTATATGTTACTAATTACAAGTGTGTTTTGATCAGGACTGTACTGTAGCTTAATTTTGAATTACAGTGATTGGCTCAGTGTTTTTAATGCTGAAAGGTGCAGAACAGGAGTAAATCAGAGCAAATTCAGAGAACAGTAATCCTTACAGTTCCATCCTTTCTGGAAAGACTATGATGATGGGTTTCAACCATGCCCCCTGTTTTTAAGCTTGTTCTGCACTCTCCTTCTTCCCTCAATGGTATTTCCAAATTAAGTAGCTCAACAGCAGCTGCCAGAACTCTTTCAGTCAAGCAGAAATCTAGAAGTCCAGATCCCAGACACTTCTGCTGTATTATCACCATGTTATTTATTTGTCACTTGATTTACCAGTCTGTAAAATTGGTAATGGTGATACTTACCTTGAAATTTGCTGGAGACTTACAACCTGGTCCAAATTCTACTCAAGTCCATGGAAGCTTTCCATCTGCATGTACATTTTTGAAACAGACCTTTTGTTCACTGGTGTTTGAGTCATGTGAGATCCTTAGATGAAACTAAGTATGAAATCTGAAATATTACTGCTGTTTGCACAGTGTTAGGATGATAAGATAAATGCAAACGAAATGTCCTTGACCCTGGCTTTGAACGGTCTAAATTAGGATCATAGAATGGCTTGGGTTGGAAGGGACCTTAAAGATCATCTTGTTCCAGCCCCCTTGATGTGGTCAGGGACACCTTTCACTAGACCAGGTTGCTCAAAGCCCCATCCAACCTGGCCTTGAACACTTCTAGGGATGGGGCATCCACAGCCTCTCTGGGCAACCTGTTCCAGTGCCTCAGCACTCTCACAGTAAAAAATGGTTTTCTAACATCATTAGGCATTAGGCAAATTAGACATAACACAGCAAGAATATGGGGGGAGAGGTTTAAATGTGGATGAGGAATCATAAAATATATCTTACATCTTCTAAAAGTGCAGCAATAGGATGCTTTTCAATCTCCACCTTGTTCCTGATTTTACAGCTTTCTGACCATTTCTGAGAGAGGAAAAAAATGCCAAAAATCAAAAGATCTCTCGATTAGCTCTGCCTAGTGCTCTGGTTTGTTGGAATGACCGGGCACTGCTTGGATTTCTGCACCAGAGGTTGGGCACTGTGACCCGGCTGCTGGTATTTGTCCAGTAAAAAATCTGAGTAGCTAGTGAGTTCTGACTCACTAGCTTTTGATTTGGCCTCAAATACAGCATTAAAAAAAAAAAATGAGAGAGAGAGGAGTAAAAAAAAAAAAGGGAAAAATGAGCTGCCAGGAGGAGCTTCCTTTTTGATCATTAAGACAGCAACAACAAATTATCCCTGTTTAGTGTATGTTTTGAGATTGCTTTGGTGCCAGGAGTTCTGCCACCTGTTCCCAGCAGGACAAGGTGGGGATAAGAAGAAAACTGGTAATCTTTGAGAAATAAAATATACATGTGCATTTACAAAGTGAACTTTGATAATCTTTTTAGTGAACGAGATAAACCTTTTCAGCATTACAAATCACTCAGAGGATGAGCTGCTTCAGTGCAGCCCAGACAGCCGGGGACTATTTGTTTTCATTTATTTAAAGGAACCTCAGCAGGCAGTTTCAAACAGCAAGTCTTGGATTTTTTTGTTTTGTTAAAAACAAACCAACCAAACAAAACCAACCCAAAGTAAACAAACAAACAAAAATCCTACCGTGGCGAAAGGTTTGTATATTATCTTATCCCGTTATTTTTCATAATCCGCTTTTCCTAATGCTTGCAAATGAGATAGTAAAATTAATTCTAAACCAGAAGTGATGCTGCTTGGTGTAAACCAAGAGGTCAGAGCAGAAGTCATTAGAAGTCATACAGGTTATATTCTCATGCAAAGTACAACTCTGTGCACCTCAGTGGCCTGGAGGATCTGACCTGTCAGGCGGTGTGGAAGCAGAAGCAAATATTTATAACCATTAATAAATTAGAAGGTGCCTTAAGCAAAAGGAAATGCAAGAAAAGATACCTCTCCAGGCTCAGGTTGGGCTGGGTCCTCAGCAGGAAGGCCTACTTTCCCAAAGGCATTTTCCCATCCTTGCTTCCCCCAGCAGCTGTTCAGACAGACCCTGTCTCCACTCTCTCCAGTTAAAGAAGGGACAAGAGGAAGCGGGGAATTAACCCTTTGTTTCCAAAAGACTAGTCTCCTTCTCATATTTGGCAAATAACAGAAGATACTACTTCAAAAAGCAATTAAAAAAAATCTGTATTGGCTGTAACGAGAGGGGTCAGAGGTAACAGATTAAAATATCCTGCTGTTGAAAATAAATATTAGAAAATATCTCCCAGTAGAAGGACACTGATAAAATGGTGACAGTGGGGTCTTGGGTTCTGGTAGCAATGAAAGGGTTAAATAATTTCTGGCAGCCCATTGATCATGTAAAACCATAAAGCAGTTCCAGTAGAAAAAGATGTGTAGAGGTAGAAAATATCGGACCAAGTGCATGCTCTCTGTGGATAATAAAAATTACCCACTTTCTCACAGATGTCAAATCTGGCAGTTTTCCACTAAAAATTTGGACTGCATATCAGCTATCCAAATTATTTTAGTGTCTGTTGAAGAGTGTGTTTGGCAGGGTTTCCAGTAGGAAAATAGGAAGCCGATTTGAAAACATTAATACTATTTGAATACAACTGCTTAAGCTGATTGTTCCTTAGATGAACTCCAGTGGAAACACATTCTGTCCTGCAAGTCCCCGGAAAGTCTCCAGGCAGAGAAAGTGGACATGTGAAATTGGTGCTTAAGGGGGCAGGGAGAGGTTTACCTCCAGGGGTTTTACCTTCCTCCTACTGTTTTACTCAATTATATATAGTCTGGTTAATAATAATAATTATTATGTGATATGTGTGATATTAATAATTGGACAAGTATTTGAGAGGAAGGAGAGCCAAGAAGGAGGGGTATGACTGAAGAGAGCAAATAGGCAAAGTACCTGTACAGCTTTTAGGGTTCTGAATGAACTTCACTGATTTGGGAAAGGGAGCTGAAATCACTGAGGCCTAAGTTATGGTGTGTGTGCAATGGGCAGGTAACTGAAGTAACTGAGGGACTAGATGCACCAAAACTGTGAAAGGAGGACATTGTAGGAAGCAGTCAAAGTCTTTATTTAAAACAGTGTATATTTCACTGATCTACTCCTCCCTAGGATAACACAGGATTTTTGGGTTAAAACTGGACCTTGTTAAGAGGATGGACAAACACTCAACTGTTTAGCACAGGACTTCTTGCATCTTTTTCCGAAGCAGAGACAGAATTATAAATCAGAGGAATCTTAGCCTCTGAGACACAGTAGGATGAATTCAGGAGAGTATCTGAAGAATAAAATGAAAATTTCCTGATGATGAGTTTGGCTGGAAATGAACTTACAACTGCAGGTCATGGATATCATAAAATGCTTGAAAACTAAATTACAGAACACCGATGCACTCCTGAAAGGAAGTGATGGAAGTCATGTTCTGGCAGGCATTTCCACTGGCTTTGGCAGACTATTTTAATGCCAGCAGAAGTAAGTTATATTTCTAGCTGAGGATATAATCAGAGTAATGTTTTACTTAGCTTTTCACAGAACAAAAAATAATAGGAAAGAAATGCACTCTGATTGTCCTGGTGTTCTAGATACCTTCCTTCAGATCTTGAAAATGTCTTGTTCCACTGAGCATCATGAAGGATGCAGATTTAATGGTTTGGGCCAGGAGAAGTGGTGTTGCACTAATATGACTTTGTCCCCTTACTAGACTTAAATGTGCATCAGCAGAAAAGCTCGGCCCTGCCTCCCTATCTGCTGTTGTTACTACACTGTCAGGAATTGGTGTATTGCTGCAGTATGAACTGTGCTCATGAGAGAAGGAGTTCCTGCTCCAGAGAGCTCGAGCTCTGCAGAGGTCAGAGTCAAGTGCTTCTCCTGTCTCTGATCTGTCAGTACACTGATACACTTCTAAAAACAGTCCTCATAAAAATTCTCAGGGTTTGCCGCGTTTAGTCTCTTGTTCTGGTGCTTGGAGAATTATTGTCAAGCCCTTCCGGGTATCTGAAGGACAACAGTGGAAATCAGGTGGTTCTTTTTTGGTTTAGTAAAATTCTTGACACAGTGAAATTGTTAGAAATTTATTACTTGGATTCCGGAGAGGAAGTCAGAATTTCATCTTTCAGAGGACTTTCAGGTCTCTTCCAATAGGTGGTGTGTCTGGTGTTCCCATTTGCCTCAGGTTGAGTCAGATTCCCAGAGGCTGTGTCCAACCAATGTGTTGTTTCCCTGGCAGTGTTACCCACTGTGGGAGAACAGGTCTGGCATTTACTCTGGGGGCAGAGAACACAGCAGGGTCCTTGCCCTGGAGTAAGTCATAGAGAATAGTAAATACATTTGAACTATTAGTCTAGAGCAGTAAAGAGGAGGGGGGAAAAAAAAGAGAGAGAGGTCTTTGAAATAGTTACTCAGTTTTGTTTGAAGGGAAAAGTGTACCTGTCAGGTCAGGATTACTGAATATCTTTTGTTCATACTTCATCTTTTGAGGCAGGAAATGTGTTCCTAGATACTGAAATGGCCTACTGGAAGTGCCAAATTGATCTGTGGAGAATTTAAAAGATTTTGAAATGTCTTGTGAAATGATGACCACTGTACCTTTGTGGATAGGTGCAGTTTCTTGTATACATGTGTTAGAGAATTGTGTATCTTTAGCCATTGTAGTGGCACAGAGATATCGATTTTAAGATTCCCACATGCCCAGTTGTGGCAGATGTTTAGTTTTCACTGCGCTATCCCTCGTAGGGAGTGCCACCAGCTGAAGTGTTCAGTGCCAACTGAGGAATTTTTTCTCTTTGCCAACACGTAACAGAGAGAATAGGTGAGATAATTCAGTAGGTGGATGTGAGACATGTCAACTTGACTACCTTATCAGTTTTGATTCTTTAATAAGAGTAAGAGAAATTCAGATCAAATCCAAAACCGGGCTATGCCTGATCATCCAACCATCAAACAGGACAAGATTTATTTTTATTATCAAGGAGGACACCTGAGAAAATTGCTGTTGGGTCTCCTAATCTGTGTCTGTGGTATCAAAATTTCAACAAATCTAGGTTTACCTTATGTAATGAGGGCTGCTTCATGCATAAATTCATGCATAAATTCACTGTTTGGTATGTATACTGTGTTGTGTGTCCATCACAAAAGGATGGGTGACTAAAACTGAATGAAAAAGTCTCTCCTTCCTAATCTTTAGTGTCAAAAAGCGATGTCAAATCTGTAATAGGTCTTTTTGTCTAAATAGTTTACTTGGATCTGCCTATGTGATTAGGAAGGTTTTCAATATTTCCACTGTCTTCTAAGTTTTCTAAAACTATCGACTGAAAAGTAGGAAAGTGAGTCAAATCCTGATGCTGTGGTGGAGTCCAGGTCTAAGTCTAATCTCTCTTCCTTCAGCCCAGTTCTACTCCAAAGATCATAAGGGGAGCTGCTTTTGTCATTCCTGAGACATGACAATAGGAAATTCTACGAGTTTCGTGACAGTTTTTATAATATTTCAACTCCAGTTACAGGAACTGTTTTTGATAATTTGCCTAAGATTACAATAAGACTTTGTTTCTTTTTATTTCATGTTTGCTCGATTTATCAGAATTCTGATTGTTGAATTGATTGAATTCTGATGTTCTGATTAAACCGAACAAAATTTAGTGTTGTACTCACACCTCCAACTCTCCGGTGCTCAAACTTATACAGTCCTTTAACTTTTGGGCCTACTTTTGTATGTAAAATAGGATGATTTGATACCAGAGGCACTCTCTCTTCCTGTTCTTTGGACACATATGTTTCTTCTGGTATGATAGCTGTAAATGTCCTTGATCTTCACAAATATATAGCTGGTGGGCATTATAACGAGTCTCAGCTTGGTGGGAGAAGTCTTTAAAATTAAGAAGGTTTTCCAGTGTGGATAATGAAATACTTTCCTGCTCCTTTATATGGTTTTAACAAGCGTCCAGTGTTCCAGTTCATGTTAACCTGCTTTCCAGATTTCTTTGGAAATAGAAGTTGTGAGAGCACAGCTGACCTGGGTCCTGATTCTGTAAGGTTGCAGATGCGCAAAGATTGTCAGGACCTGCAGTCGTTCGCAGAGCTGAAGTGTATGGAAGTCTATTACTCAAGATACTTTTGCCATCAAAGCTTGGATCCATCTCTCTAGGACTAGTAATAGAAATTTCATTTCTTCCCTTTTGATCTTAGTCTGTGAGATCCAGTTGTCAGGATTTTCAAGCCGTTTCTTTTCTTTTTTGTTCTATGATTGGTTGGCGTATTTCTTTTTGTTAACACCCAGTTGAAAATTTAGCATGTGCTGGCAGATAAAGTTAACATTGTCCAGTCCTAACACAGGACACTCACATGACCTTCAGTGAAGCATTGACAGGTGTACAAAGACAATATGTCGTGTTCTGATTCTCCTCATTCCCCATTTGTAATCCAGCTTTAAAAAGTGATAATAAGACATAGCCTTCTGTGAAACTAAGGCTTTCTGTCTTGTTAGGTCTTCCTGTAGTTACTGGATTTAATTTTCCTGTGTTTGGATAGACTGTAGTCTCAGCTAGAGTGTTCATCTTGGTGGCACTCTGAAATTTAGCAGGAATTTCTACTTGCTTTTTTCACTTAAGTATTATCCCCCCCCAAGGTGTTTGAGATCAGGCTGGATGGGGCTTGAGTAACCTGGTCTAGTGGAAGGTGTCCCTACCCATGGCAGGGTGATTGGAATTAGATGATCCTCATAAAGTCCCTTCCAACCCAAACCATTTCTATGATTCAGAATAAATTTGTGTCTGTGTTTTTCGGGCTTTCCCTACCTTTTGCAGCTTGGAGGATTTTAAAATTTTCTTCCACACAGTTCTACCTCAAATGGTGACTTGCAGGACCACAAGGTATCAGTTCCACATATATTCCTAGTGACTGAGATGAGGTCTGCCCTGTTATTCATTAAGAGTGGCTTTGGTCACCTCTTCATTTGCAGCTTGGAATTTGAAAAGCTCACATCTCCAACTATTCTGCATTTGAAAATTAATTCACAATTTCATTGTTCATGAATCAATAAATTTTATATATCCTTAATACAGGAAAGGGACTTTGCAGGAGTGAAAAAAATAAAATGCAGGAAATTATTTGTTGTTGCTGAGTCTGAAAACTGGCACTCACAGGAATCCCAGAGAGACACTGTGGAGGGATGGGCACAGGAATGAACAGCATCTGGATATGGGTAGGCTTGGAGCCTGGTTTCAGTCAGGCAATAATCTGATGGAGATGTTTAGGTGGACAGTGGCATCCGTATGAAGTAATAGAGAAGCAAATACGAAGCTGCTTCAACTCTCACACTTGTTTATGCAGTTAAATTGTGAAACCAGCTCTGTATTGGTCAGGTGAGCAGCCAGCCAGATCTATGAGGCTTTCTGGAGCCTCTTGGTTGACTTGCTGTGTGCAATTTTTACATATGTACTTCTTCAAAAACTACCTATTTAAAAAAAATACTCTTTCAGTTAATTCAGCCTAAGGATGATGTCTACAACTCTCCAGCTACCTTTGCAAGAAAATGTTTGCCAGCTCCCTTGCTGGTTATCATAAATACAAAGCGTAATTAAATTTTCCTTTTTTATTTTTCCTTTTTTGATGGTAATATTTAAATAAACTTGTAAAAACCCATTGGAAAAGGAGCATTATTCTTTTAGCCCTTTCTTAGGCAGGGTGGTCCCTACTAGCTTTTGAACAAGACTGTCCAAGAAAATGAAGCAGCTTAGCAAGAGAAATTAAATAAACCAGCACATTTTAAATGAACTGCATTCCAAAAGAAAACTTTTTTTTTAACCACACCACCCACATATATGCTAACATACAGAATTAGTCCTAACCTGCCAAAAGAAGAAAACGCACAACACCTTTCAAAGATGCAAATTGACAATTAGCAAAACAATGGAGTTCTAGCCTTCCTTTGCTGAGGTGCAAATTGATAATCAGATTGCAAGGAGAAACTGGTGGCTGCTATTTAAGATTTAGTTTGAGATGAAGGCTCCCTGTGGAAGAAAGGGAGGGAAAGGAACAAAGTACTGTAACCAGTTCTACACTGGGAAAAACCCATATGAGGAGCACAGGGATACACCAGGCTGATATCAGCTGTAAAGCTTGCACATTGTTAATTGTGACGACAGGAATAAGAAGGAAATGGTAAAATTTAGTTATGTTGTGGCATTACAGAGAGGAGGGGTAACAAGCTCTTTTTTCCCCCTGAATATATCCAATGCCCTACAGTGATGTTGATGGGAGATACTGCAAACCCTGTGTAATAATTTTGTTTCACTTACCTTTGGCAGTCAGTCTTGCCTTCACTTTGCCCATTAAGTTCCATCTCCTGTATTTTTCCTAATGTTTCATGTGCCCACGAGCGGCTGCAGGTAACTACAGTTATACAGTTTTATCCCAACTTGCCTTGGATATATTTTATCCTTTCCAAGTATGAAGTTTTATATAACTATTTCTGCTTTAGCTTAAGAGCAAATAAATAATGGGAACCACCACTGACTTTTTCTAATAGTAAATTTTAGTGCCCAGTGGTTGGACAAAACAGGCTATTGTACTGCCGGAAGTTCTCATGTTACAAATTAGAGAGGACATGAGGAACTGCAGATTTATTTAGATAGTTGTAATTTGGATGCAAATTTGAAGAAACAGTCATAAACTTTGTTTTGTGTTTTCCCAGAATCCAGCTTGTGTTTGTTCTGTGCTTTTGGCCAACTCCAATGAAATTAGAGCCCTAAGTCATGTCCTGTTGTGGCCTGTTTGTATTTCTGCCACTATGTACCTATGAAAGTAACTGGGTTTTAATGGGGTTCTTGGTTATTTTGATTTTAACTTACAAATGACTGTTTTCAGTGCTATTTAATTTATAACATCTAATATCTCCTGAAAGATCTGTGTTATTGCATGTGTACGTCCATTTTAATTTTTTTCTTATGAATTCTTTTCTCTTGAAGTTTTGTTACTATGGAAGCTGCATTTTAAAAGTAGAAGAGTAATTTGAGGATAAGGCCTTTTTAATAATCTGAATAATTTGTGGCATTTGACAAATATACAGATACATAGCCTGAAATCTTTAAGACTGGTTGAAGTATTTGAGACTTGGTTAATTTGAAACCAAGCCGTATGATTAAATGTCCTAGATATCTTGGAAAGTTTCAGCCATAATTATACGATTTTAATGAATTTGTTGCTCTTGAAAATGTTGAGTTGACAGCTGCTTAGGATGAAGTCCTGGCTAGTTGCAGCACATGATAGGTAAAGGATTGCAGAGCTCTGAGTGTGCTATGCATTACTCGTCTCTCAAAACAAAGTTGGAGATCACTCAGTAAATGAGCAGCTGAGCCTTCCCTTTCTATCAACAGAGCAACTATATTTTATTTTGTGGACAGCTGGCTAGTAGAGAACACTTGACATCTTCCTCTGATTTGTGGTCGGCGTGTGTCAGTGCATGTCAGTCCACAAGGATGGTTGTCACAGCCCTCATCATGCAAGGGGGAGTGGAGAAATTTTGGATGCTGACACCAGCAGTGACAGTACTCTCAAGCCTGTATTCGGGGAACATATTAATTCCTCTTCCAGGTGTCAAGATTTAGCACATTTTATGTATTTTGATTAGCACTGAATAGAAGATTTTTATCCTTAGTGGTGTAGTGGCTTGTTGCATTTAGATACCACTTATTATGAACTAGATTCTGACATTGAATATTATCTGACTTCTCTGAAAGCCAGCCCCTCTTGAGTGAATATGTTTGACAAGTAAATAATAGTGTATGATGCCCTATGAACGTGTTTTAACCTGCTCCACTTAAGTTTTCTTAGCCTTGATGCATATATTTAAAGAGTGTAGCATGCAAGGCATGTAAGGATGGAAAAGTTTGTTTATGCATTCAATGATTTCTTCTTGGGCGAGAATCACGTTGGTGTCATTCTATGCAGCATTTTATTATCCTGCCTCTGGTACAAAGGGGTATGTAATCTGAAGGCTGGGGGGTGGACTTATTTTTTCAAATAAAAGCCACTAAGGCCAGCACTTTTGTCCCTTTTCATGTCTTGTGAAGTCTGTGTGATTTCTAACCCTTTATTTCTTTTTTTCCAGGCTATTCATGTTTGCTGTCGGGCAGGGCAAATCAATCTTTTCTAAGTACTCTTTAATCATAAATCTAGATGTATTAAGCTTGCTATTACCTAGTCAGTGGTAGTCAGAAAAAGGCAGGGGGGAATATCTAGTCAGTATGGCTGAACTGTGATTGGGATCACGAGGCTGCTTGCTCTGTGCACCTTCACTTCTGACTGCAGTGATGCAGTTGGTGAGCTGCCTTTTCTTTAATTTTTATTTTTATTTTTCTGTAATAGTGGCTACTTTAGTATTCTCTCTAATTATTGTGTTTTGCAGTGTCTGTTTTGTGTGCACTGAATGTTCATTCCCCTTAGCTTACATTTCCCCTCTGGTTTTCAATAAATCTTGGTGGACCTTTGTACCCTGCCATCTTTTTTGCTCTTTTTCCCTAGAGTGCTAATTCCCACCCCCCTGAATATCTGTAAAATCAGCATTTTATTTTTTCCCTCCTGAGCAGCTATTGCCATCAGCTGTTATAAAATAATGGCTTCAGATGTGTCCCTTATAGTACATTGACCCCTATGTCTGATTTATCATTAATTTCCAGAGATTTGTTCCAGGCTTGAACTAATTCCTTCCCCCCAGGTCCTAAGTTAAAAACCACACTGAAACCCACTTCCTTTTGCTTTTGTACCTGGAATATTAATCATATTGCCACCAGCATCCCTGGCACATGGAGGCATCCCACTACAGTTAATGATATTCTGCGTGTCTCCATTGGCTTCTGTTACAACAACATTCAAGCTGCTTATGCTTATTTCTGAGCTTGTATTGTATCTTGCTACAGCTGATATCTTGCATTTTCCCCTACAATGCCCACACTTTTACTTACTGGAAAATTAATATTTGTCTCCCCAAAGTTTTTGCCTGATTACTTCTTTGTACTTCTGTTTCATGCCATTAAAAGCAGAAAAGAAGATATGACTATTTGCAGTGGAACTTGGGCTCTGACTTAAAATGTTGCAATATTTGTAGGCTGTGGTTTTGTGAGGCTTGGAAGACTTTCTATGTGTGCTCAAGAATATTGAAAGAGGATTATCTTATGAGTGCTGCAACACAGTCAGCAGACAGTGTTGTATCTTGGGTTGTAAGTTTTCTTCATTTTATTGTATTGCTCTTAGAGCGGGATGTGTTCAGAAGTAGCTGGTTGAAGACCTGGTCCCTGGCAAGGCAGTGCACAATATCTACTTGGCTCCACTGAGCATAGCACAAACAAATATCTTTATGATCACTGCAGGATCATTGAGAATGGAGGTAAAGGAATGTTAAGACTTGTTACACATCACAGTAATGTCTTCTCCTGAGTCACCTTCCCTAGGCACTGTGAAAGCTACGTTGCCTCGAGTTGAAACTTAAAATCAGAAGTATTAACTAGTCCTTTGGAGATAATTCCTATGCCGGGGTGCATTTATTAATGCCCTGTTTATTCTTAAAATTGCAGTCTGTTCTTTCTAGGAAAAGGACTGAAAAGCTTTTCCTGTTGCTGCGGTGCAGACTGGCAAGGAATTACAAACTGCTGCTTAGGATATGACTGCAAACCTGGTGTACCCACACGTCTCTCTGTCAAGACAATAGGAGCTGTCAGTGCTTGCTACTTTTGAAAATTAACACTCCAGAGAACTAAGCCCACTCTGACCCGTTTTGCATTTTAGCCCTTTTAGATCTTAAAAAAGAAAAGTTATTTTGACAATGTGGAAATCTTGATACTGAATTGCTTAATTCAGAGTTGTTGTGTACAGCTACTGAAGTTGTTTAGTAACCTTTTATCATGTAAATAACATATATGTATATGAAGCATCTATGAACAGCTCTGTATATGAACATCTATGTATATGAAGCAAAGAATAATGAAAAATGTGTGCTCTATGTTTCTTCTTGTTTGCAAACCTGATGCTAACTAAATTCAGCTGTAATCTATGAGCTTCCACAATAGCTGGCAGAGCTAATATGTAGCAATACAGTCAAAGAAACATTTTGAAAGTAAACCATCAAGTCCTTACTCATCACTTACTGAATTAAAGATTTCAAGCACTGGGGCTGAAGCTTAGTGTACATCTTGCTCCCTGCCTCTGCCCGGTGTCAGGAGGACACGTGGCTTCTGATGCCTGGAGTAAATTTGCCCAAGACCAAAGTATGTCTTGGAAGTTTTGTTTCTTGCAGGGATTTGTGTGTAAAGACTCCATTTGTGAGGCAGAAGTAGCTAAAAATAGTATCTTGTAGTATGGTTAACAAATGATACTGAGAGCCGCACTGCCACATTTTCAGGTCTGTTTGCCAGATTGGGGGCATATGTGGGGGTAAGACATTGTTAGTTATCCTTTTGTACTCGTGCCTAGTACCCTCAGTTGTTTATGGCCAAAGTTTTAACTATCTGGAGATATTTTCTGTAATATAAGGCTGGCTGCCTTTTAAGAAAAATTTAATAGAGCATAGCTTAAAAAAGTTCTTAGATTGATTTATATACGTTAAAACGAAAATAAAATACGTCCTGATGTTTTTGTTTTACTTCAGGCCTTAAGTCAGAAGTAGTGTTTATGTACCAGCTTTCCCCAGAAGCAGGAAGGATAGAGACCTAATAAAAATGTAATGAAAGCTGCATTCTCATGCATTCACAGATGTCTAGGAGATGGAGCTTTAAGAGAAGTACAAACGCAGTGGCTTGTGTGCTAACGACATCAACAACAGTTTTGTGGTGTGTACAGCATTACCAACCATTGGTGTGATAAAGCTGCTGAAGTGATGGCAGCCACTTTGCCATGTACTGTCAGCTCTTAAGTATCCCTAATAGCCTGGCTGTCCCTACTTGGGCTAATTTACCCCGTGTTGCTCAGATCCATGTTGTGGAGCATCTTTTGGCTACAGGGTAGATGGACCTGCTTTGATGTTTGTGTGACTTTTTGTGGGTTTACTTTGTTTGTTTTATAAGTCTGGCAGTTTTTTATGCCACATACCACCATGGTCTTTTGCCTTTTCTGGCTCATACCAAGCAAATGACATGTTGTGAGCAGTATTTAGGACTTTCTCTGTGGGCTAGGAGGGTCAGTGGTGGTGCAGCACGTTTGGGTGATCTCAGGTTTCACTGATGACATCTCGCCTTCAGCTCCCTGGTTGGAGATCACTGCACTGAAGTCACAAGGTGTGTGATGGTAGTATGAAAACCAGGTGCTGTGGTGACAGTGTTTCTGACAAGGAATCAGCATTTCAACTGTCCTTTATGACACTTTCAGTTGCTGCTGGCAGGAGGGGTGCAATGGGCAGCAGCTGTGTATGGTGGTAGAACAATACACACAGTGCTTCTGCTATAGGCAAACAATCAAAGATGCTCTATCACTACAAATCTTTGATGTAAAAAGTTCATTTCAGGTTTTGGAGGGCTGGGTAGCTGTTCCTTCTCTTCCCCTTCTCTGTGTGTTAACTGCTTCCCATGTGATCTGAGCTTGCGGGAGCACCTGTGGTCAGGTACCAAAGTGCCTGAGTTCTTTCCCTCCTCATCATGGTTGCCTGTTTTCTCTCCTGGAAGCCTCACCCATAGCATTTCTGCTTTGAAATGGTTGTCTCTTGGGCAGACAAAGGAGTGCAGCTCTGCCAGCTGGCTCGTTGCCCCTCCTGCCCATCCGTGCTGTTGCAGACACCTTGCAAAGCGTGGGGAGAGGTGTGGGTGGCGTGATGCCGGGCTGGGGCAGCTCCAAGGCTGCATGCCTGAAGGAAGGACTGGGCTGTATTGGCCAGAATGCCTCAGGATAGGCTGCAGGGAACAGTATTCAGACCCCACAGTGGCACTGACATAATAATTTCGGCATTGTTCGGGACCACATTTATAATCAGAGTCTTACTGCAGGGTCTGCATTGCAAAGAATGGGATTTACAGATAACTTCAGGGAGGGGGAGTCTACTGGAAAGCTGCAATTTCTGCCTATTTTGGTTAACTGATTCAGCCTTTCGAGGTCATTTAGGGTGGATTGATATGTTCTCATTCTCCGTATGTGCGGCAGTGCAAGGATCCTGCAGATTGCAATAAACGGGGAAAGGGAAGGAGCAGATTGTCCTACCGGAAAGTAAAAGACTCTTTCAGGATTGTGTAGGTTGTGTAATTTGAAGATCAACATTGCTTATGGTGAACAGATGGAGAGGATGATTAGAAGCTACAAGTGCCCTCCTGTGCTATAGGCCCAATGTCAGATAAACTACCTCTACAGAAAATTATCACTTTCTGAAATTCTAGGACAACTGTAGGTTGTATTCTATGAAATTGAGAGAGAAAAGTGGTGTGAAGAGGAGGAAAGGATCTAGACTGTTAACTGTGTGAGACTGCAAACTGCCTCTCAGGAAGCTCAGATTCAAGGTGGTTTTAGTGTCTGTGAATGCTCAGCATTGTTTTTATGAAGCTGTGCAAGAGGAAATTCCCATTATTTCAGTCCTGGAGTTCACTGTGGCTATCATTAGTACAAACCAGGGTGATTTTTCCCTCAGTGAGGGCACGCTCACCTGCCTTGTGAAGTCTAACAGTGCAGTATTTATTTATTGCACAACAGAGCACACATGCTAAAACCTGAACAAATTATGCATTTTGTCACATGGGGCTGTAGGAAAAGCTTGTCTGAGAACTCCTGGTTGAGAGCTGTGGACCAGTGCGTGCATATTGCAACAGTGTGTAGTTAGTATTTAAGGCTGGTTGTGTGAGGTTTTTTGGCTTTTTTTGGAAAGGTGTATTTTGGGTATTAGTGAATGATGATGTTTTAAAGCAATGGACAGTGATTGGGGAATAAATGTTGAGTATAAACCGAGTTCACACATATTCTGGCCGGGAATGAAGCATCTTCCTTTGGGCTTAGCTGGCAAAACTACTTGTGTGTCACAAGGATCCCAGTTAGAATTGATACTGTAAGGACCAGGAAGGCATCCAATGGCAGGCTGGAAAATCCAGTAACTGGGTAAGCAAGCACTGGTGTCTGACCAGAGCTTGGCAGACAAAGCAGTCAGTGTTGGAGCAAGAAAGCACAGCAAAGTGTGCTTTCTGCCAGTCCTTTAAGGGCTGGGATGAAAGTTTTGATCACTAAGTAGAAAAAAATGCTGAAATTGGAAGAAGTGGGGTAAAAAGTGCATTTTCCCAAGAATAAACCGAACTGAACTAGAACATGTTAAAAAAGAATTTTGTTGCACTCATGGTTAAATCAATGGGAGTGAACAATCCAGTGAGTTAGAAGGGAAGATGGTCAAGCTGTGCATCCACCTCTCTGCAGAGGTGTCCTTTCTTCAGCCCTAGATGCCAGAGTTTTGTTGGGCACCCACAGCAGGCTGAGGAGCCCTGTATAGCACAGGGCAAAAGCAATGTCTGCTCTAATCCTTCCTTCTTAAAACTCCAAGGAGTGGTCATCTCCACAGGCTCAGCTTAACAGGAGAGCTTCTGTTCAGGGCCCAGGGAAAGAGCTCCACATATTTGTGCACGTGTGCTCTGATCCACAAATGGCTCATACACAGTAGATGCTACTTAAAATATTTTTTAGGAGCAAGTAAGAAACTGGAAGTGTTGACACACATTCCGTGTACTAAAAAGTAAAAGCTAACAGAACATTTCAACTGCTGGGCACCCCTGGGAAGCTTATTCATGATGGTAGTAAATATAATGGGGAGAATATGCTGCAGAAGGGTAAAAGGGCAGTGGCCAGAATATGGCTGTGTATTGTTCTGCTTTTGCAGTATGTGTATGTTCATATGTGTGTAAACATACCTCACAGAATCAGAATATGCAGCAACGTGGAAGGTGTTACCGACACGTGTATATAATGTACGGTATTACATACAGAAACTGTTTGATAAATGAACGCTAAGATTGTGAAGTCAGGCACTCAAAGCATAGGAAATGCCAGAATTAGATTTGCCTGCACAACCTTAATTCAGCCCCTTTGTGCATATGCATTATGATACAGTCTTTAATTACATGATCACATATCAGACCACTGAAATGACGGTGCTGACAGAATGAGAAGATGTTCCGTATTATTTTTTTAATCCTTTTTGTGTGGCCCTGTGGCAGGCATATTCTGCACACATTCAAACCACAACTTAAAAACATAATTTCTGTGATATTATTGGTATAAGAGATACATGTGGAAATTAATAACTTCGTATGGACTTCTCTGTGATGCATATCACTGTGTTATCTGTATGTTGTAAATATGGTCATTGCTTCTCAAACATCCATCTTCTTGTTACTGTTTTCATTTTATAGATGGGGGAAGTTTTTGAAGTGGAAGAAAACAGCCCAATTAACTCAAATCCTACCTGTTCAGTTAGTTATCCTAAGTCCTGGCATCAATCCAGTGCATTGAGGTCTGCCTCAATTCTAAATATGATACTCTCAGGCGCATGGTGCGACTCTTGGGGATGGTCCTGTGCAGGGCCGGGAGTTGGACTCGATGATCCTTGTGGGTCCTTTCCAACTCGACATATTCCGTGATTCTGTAATTTTATTTGTCTTAGGGAGTTTCTGAACCACGTGAAAGTGTTTGAATCCCCACACATCAGAAGGGTGCCCTTGCCACCTGTTTTAGGAGAACCCTGAGGAACAAAAAACCCAAACATTTTCTACCCTTTTTCCAAAGTGATGGTACTGTGCACCGAGGAGGCCAGAGCCACGTGCAATCTGAGCACCAAACTGGCCTGAGGGTAGGATTGTAGGGGGACTGGGCTTTCAGTGGCATCAATCTCAGGTAGATAGAGGCACTTAGCCTTTTCTGTTAGTTTACCATGATGATAATCGAAGACAAAGTATTTAGTTTAAGCAGAAAGGATCCTCTCTGAAGATCTCTGTTCAGTCAACAGAGAGAAGGAAATACACAGTTTGCTTGGACAGAACTCCTCCCTGCAGGTCTTCAGAGGTATCCCTCTGCCTCCATTTGAAGTGTAGGGAAGGTAACTCCTGTGATAGGCTTCTAAATGTGTCTGGGTCAGATGTGACTTTTCATAGTGTTGTTTTCACTTTATTATAGCTGTTTATATCTTTAAAATTTAGCATCAATTGACTGCAAAATATGGCATCCCCAAGTATATGTTCAGGTATACCAGGTCAGAAAGTGGGACGTGTACGACTAAGGGCTTCCTGCAAAGATTCTGAATTCCTGAAAAACTGTCCTCCTTTTGGCTTGCAAATCTCTGCTGCCGTCAATTCTTGCGTTCCAGTACTTAAAATGAATGAGTTAATGGTCCAGCAGGCAACTTTGCCTTAAGTATGCAACTCATGTTCATTCCCAGAGCTGGCTCTTCTGGGGTGATATTCTCCTAGAAAAAAATTGGAATTTGATCATGTAATTAGAAAGTATTGCAGTGTGTATGCACAAAGACTGAATCTTAGCTTGTGCTTTTCAATGGCTAAATTAGGAATGATTGTACAATCCTAAAGTACAGTGTTTTGTTGAATGCTCGGTTTGATTCAACATTTTTTAACCAGGGAATTTTCATAACGTTAAACTGAAAATTAAGAATTTTACACTGTAGAGCTCCACAACCCTCTCCGTCTCACTTAGGTCATCAGAGGGCTGTTACTTAGAGAGACTTAGTAGAGTCCTGCTATTTTCTGCCATTTGTGAACGCAGCAGATGGATTGAGTTGGTCAGAAGTCCAGCAGTAACTCCAGGTTGTGGGGGTAGTGGTCTCTGGCAGTGCTCATATATTCTAAATTATTTTTTGTCTTTCTCATCTTCACCTGTGTGTCTTTCTCCTCAGCTCCTGCCAGCCCTCGTTGCTCTATTTTTTTAATCTGTACTGCTTTTCTGTGCTTTAGGTCTTTACATGGAGTTGTGTTGCTTCGTCTGCCTTTACAATTTGGCAGCGAACAGAAGGGTGTGACGTTTCACTGCCTTTGTGGTGCTCTCCAGTGTAAAACCTGGGAACTTTCTGGTGACTTGGAAGAGCTGGTGGAGGAGAGGACTGTGAAGCAGTTGGACACAACGAGGGTGACATGCAGGACCTGTGTAGGGTGTAGCATGCCCAACATATCAGGCCATTCAGTCTGATGAACTGATTTTCAGCAGATCTCTTCTGCTTATGTGTAAACTGAGAGCTCCCTCTTCCCTAGTCTCGGACAACATTCCATTGGGTGGTTGCAAAGGGCAAGTCGAAGAGTTGTGTTCCATCATGCACATTTCAAGGGTCATCCAAGGATGACCCTTGGATGGCAAAGAAAAGTCACTTGACAGTGAGAATGACTTAAGAAAAAGAAATGTATGGCTCAGGTCACAAATGGTAGCATATGTAGCCACAGCAGTGCTGCATTTATTTTCTTATAGATAGTATATGTGTTATATTGGACCAGTCACAATTAAGAGTGTGGCATTTCTGATGAAGTGTTCAAAAAGGTTGGACCGGTAGTGGTGCAATTCCTGCTGATACACCACATACTTAGAGAGAAAAGCAAACTACATCACAGAGGCTTTACAGCATAGGTTGGTGAGAATTCGGTCCTCTGATGAACACAAGTCAAGAGATTTAGTGCATTACTCAAATTTTACCTTTCCCTTTTATTATGGGGTTGCTTGTGCTGATTGGTTGCATGTACCACAGTTGCTAAAGGAAGAAATACTGCTTTGCATTCAAGGAAGCAGATTTTCATGCTTGCATCTGAAAAAACTGTCATAGCTGAAATAAGCAACATTATCAGCAGTATAAATTTTCAAAAGTAATCTATATTATATAATTCAAGTTTGGGGTATGTAAGGTGCAGCCATATTAGGAGGTTCTGTTGTATTGGTGATTATATACTGCGAGGAGGGATGAGGATTTGCTGCTTTGCCGGTTTTAATAGAGGTGAGGTAACTAATTTGATGCTGGATACTCTCATCATGAGTTGCTTCAAGGTGTTCACATTTGCTTATGAAATAGTCCCTTCTGAGCTGAGGAGATGGAAATGAGACACTAAAAGGCTTTCTTGAAGTGCTTCCATGTTTCTCAGCTCAGAACATCACATTTGATATTAATATTAGGTACGGAGGCAAAGTCATCAGGTAGAAAAGGGAAGAAATGTAGAAATAGTCATTTTCTTGTGTGTTTCCTCAGGATGCTATTTTGAGGCTTTAAAAAAAATAATAAATTCATGCTTTGCTGATGAGGCTGCTGTAAACTGGGGAAGTGGCAGATGTAATTGAAGTCCCAGGGCCCTGCCCTAGAAGAGGTCCAATACTGGCAGTGTACATATTGCTTATATGAAAGCGAACAGATGGATACATTTGGTCAATTCTGCCGGGTTCATATGGAAACCTTCAGAATTTTTTCTTACTATTTTCAGTGGAATACTTAAATCTGTTATCTGCTGGGAGTCTGTAGTTGCCTGGGATGGGTGCTTTGGTAGCTCTGAGCAGGGAGCATTGCCGTACTGTGGATGTCTTCCGACCAGATATGTTTATCTCCCCGTGTCCCCCTCCATACTCTGGGACCAAATCAGCTACTGGAGGAGTGAGCTGGATTTTTTTCAACTTCTGTGGCATGAGAACTGTCAGCTGAGTCTTAATCATGGAGCTATTACTGGTAGTGAAAATGAAGGAAAGAGAAGAAATCCAGCTTGCTTTTCAGCTGCTAGATTGATTGCAGAGGCATGTTTTGGTTATTCTTGGGGTGGGGACAGGAGAGGAAGAAGGAGATGGGGAGAACAAAAACATTGTATTTTCTTTAATTAAAAACCCCACTAATTTTCTGATAGTAATTCATTCTAAATTCTTGCTGACAGTTTTTGATGTTTCTCAATTCAAAACAACTGAAAGCAGTCAAGTGAAGGGAGAAGAATGGAAAATCAAAGAGGAGGGGTGTAGCTGTATTAGTAGAACACAACTCGAAGTGCTAATAGTTAGTCTGGGTGGGGAGAGGAGGTAGGATTAATCTGTAATGCTTCAAATTACTCAGTTTTGGATATCCTTTACACATATGAACATACACACTCAGTGATCTAATAACACGTTATCAATGGCGTCAAGGAAAGAATTGGCATATGACTAATTCTAAAAGTCTGTCATACAGATGTGTCAGCATCTGTATTGTCATCTAGCTATCTTTTTTTCCCAAGTGTATAGCATATAAAAATATGCACATCAAGTATTTAGACACTATCAATGACAGCTCTATTCCGTATTATAGTTATTAAAGAAACTCGCTCTTGCATTTGGATTCATATAGGAAATCAGATACTTATATCAAAAGGTTTTAGCTCTAAAGCCTTCCAGGAAAGCTGTAAACAAAGCAGAAAGAAAAAATGAAATCTCTGATATTAAAAGCGTGTTTCTATGAAGATTGCAGTTCAGCAAGTGCTCATTTCTCTTTTTTTTTTAAATAAAAAAAATTTCTTTCAACCATTAGCAATGATAACTTTCATTGAAAATCGGGGTTAGAAAAGAAGAGCAGAAACCAAGCTCATTGGGAAAGAGAGAGCGAGCTTGAATTTGACAAAAATAGTTTCTTCTCTATTCCTATCTCACTCTCTCAAGATGCATCCTTCTCACAAAAACAACTCCACCCACTGTTGTAGAAAATGGCCATCTCTTGGTATCTTCTTTGGAGGTTTTGTTTTGATAGTGCTAGTGCTAGTTTTGGGGATTAACATGAATAACCCTATCAAATTTTGTTAAGACATGGTACCAATACAGAAAGACCCATGTATACTATTTAAAATACCCTTGTTAACAGAGATTTAACAGTCATTTCATTCTCCACTGTTCATCACATTCACACATGTGGGATGGGCATTAACAGATTGAGCTACATCTTTTCATTTCAATTCTGCAGCAGTCTCTCTTTGCAGGAATATTTTATGTAGTAATAATTTTCTCCCTATTACAGACTTTCTAACTATGTTAAATGGCAGTAGACTGGCCACAGAGACATTCGTGAGAACTACCTTTGCAGTGACATTTAAACAATTTATTTGATCTTGCTTTAGCATACCTGCTCATGCCTTTTTTCACTCTGTTGTCGACCTTAGGAGAACTTTGCGTATAATCATGGGTCTTTCAATCACAGTCAACTTAACAAAACGGTATGCAAATTTCTGCAGTATATAATTTCTGAAGTCTTTGGGATTTGCGGTGTGTTTGCTGCCAAGTGGATACCCCTTGACTGCAGGGGCACATTTTGGGTAGCAGCTGCCCAGCAGCTCCAAGGCCAGTTATAGAAGGCAGTGTCTTAGCTGGGGATGCTCTATTTTATAGGTGTGCAGTTGTTAGGTGTGTGTGCCTTGACTTACCCGAATGAGATGATGCTATCAGTATTTCTTTTTCCCCCTGTATAATAATAGAAAAAGTAGAGCAGAGGAGAAAGGTTGATGGCAAGGGGGGAGTTCTATATATCTCACATATGTACTATGTTGAATTGATCATCTTATCACCATTTAGAGAAATTGCAAGTTGTGGATTTGTGGCTGAAATGTGTTACTTGTGTGGGATTGCTCTTGGCTAAAAGCCTAAAATGAGGACTCTTGCTTTTTGAGGGCATATCTTGTCCTGTACTTGAAGTAGCTTCTCCTGTACTGGACCATGTGTAAGAGTGCTCTTAGGATGAGAATGGTTAAAAACAATTACCACTGCCACTAAAGCTGTTAACACTTCTATCACGTTCTATCAGGATCAAAAGTCCTAGTGTAAAGAGCTTTTACAAAACCATCCTAGTCAAACTCGGTAAAATTGAAAGGCAAGAAATTAACTGAACTAATTGGCAAAAAATTATATTTATCAGCTTGTTGATTTTTAGTGTAATTCATGGAAATGAATTCTGTGAAATTGTCATTCCGTGACAGCTGATTGGGTGGGAAAAACGTAGGATCGCTGCTTAAAATGCTTACACTGACAGGAACATTCCCATTCGCTAAAAATAAAAACCTTGGACAGTAACATCATACAAATTTGTGTATGTGGGTTACCTGCTGTATGATGTCCCCTATGTGGGAAACACTTGAAGCACATGATTAGTCTCTTCAATTTCTGTTGAACTAAATTATGTTTTAGGTTTGGTTTTCTGTTATTTTTATTTGGGGGGGGGGGTTGTTGAGGTTTTTTGGGTTTTTGTTTGTTTGTTTTGTTTCTTTATTTTAGGGGTTTTTTTGGTGGTGGGAGTTTTTGTTTGTTTGTTGTCTTTTTTGGTTGTTGTTTAAGAGCAGGAAGTAAACCTACATGTTTTAAGTTTGGCTTCCTAATAAACATTTGTAGATTGAGGTACAACTTACTCCGCTGGCTATACTTCATGCCTTTCCGTTTCCCCATCTTGGTCATGAAAAGGGAGTTGCTGCCTCAGAAAGTTAGGTATAAAGAAAGCAGGTTTCTTGGCTGGGTCCTACAGCTGGCCTGAGCATATGTTTGTGCACGATGTGTTGTTACTGCATTACTGAACTGGATTCTTTGCCCACATGTAATCGTCTGCCTACAAACAATAATAATCGCGGTTATGTGTCACGCTCGGTTCTCTGCGGCACTGCAGCTCCTCTTTTGAAGGGGAAGATTCAAGGCAATCATCAGTTCTCCTAAAATTGTCAGTTTTGGTTTCCGTGGTCATACCAATTAAGTGTCTGGGTCTGATTTTTCCATTATCCTGCGCCTTACATACAACTTTGACTTGCTGTCGGAATTGAGTAGTCCAAGGATAAGACAAGGGAAAATCAAGCTTTTTCTGTCCTTGGGGTAAAGGAAATTATATGTAGTTCAACTTTCTCAAGTGACAACATTCATTAGGCTGTTACTACAGACATCTGTATGTAGTCACAGATAAGTTGGTATTTTCTGGGCACTTCCAGTAATAAAATGCTAAATCAGTGTTTACAGAAAATGCTGAAGCTTTTTTTCAGCGATTCCTTCAAACATAGCATTTATTTAAAAAAATCTTTAATGGAAATGTGCAAAAAGAGAAAGTTAAGCCAAGGGTCCACTATAAATTTCCTCAGACATCCTTCTTTTGCCTTCTTTGGACATCCATGTGGGTCCTCCTTGACACATACTCAACCCATGTGTACATTCTGGCTGCTTCCATCTGGGGGTCCACATTAGTACCATCTCTACTGCTGCTGTGCAAAGACCACTGTACTCATATCTCTACCAAAAAAAAAAAAAAAAGAGAAGAAATAAAACAGTTGCAGATAAGAGTGTGGGGAGAAAAGAGATAGCCCTTTCCATTTATTTATTTCCTTGCCTGATTTTTGTTTTGCTTTTTTTGATTTAGTTTTATTTGTTTGGGCAAGTTTCCTGCCATTTACCTTTGCATTTGCATTTCCTATTGATTGGCAATTTTTAAACTGTTTATTGTGCTCTTTTGTTTAGCTGTTCAAGAGCTAAAACAAAAGCCACCAGGCCCTGTGAGGGACACATTTGCATGCGGCGAGCGTTGCCCGAGGAAAAAGTAATTGCTAATGCATATTTATGTGGCACAAATTTGCCATTTGTTTATGCATAAAATTATCAATAGTGCAGGGCGGCCCAGCCGTAGAAAATGGTGACCTTTTTAGCTTAATAAAGAGAAATCAGCTGTTATTGTGAAGAGATCAGCCATTTATTCTGTGTTGAGGGACACTGTCGGGAAAATGTAGATTGGTGCCGGCAATATCATTAAATGGAAGGCCAGTGACCCTTTCGGTATAGTCTATTATACTTTATCTAATAGGGGATAAATGACTCTGGTTGGCAAATAGATTAAAAAAAAAAGAGAGAGAAAGAGAAAAGAAAAAAATACTCAACAAAACCCGCTACCCCTCCCGACTTTTCTCTTACAGCTCAGCCATATGAACAGGTAGATACTGAGGAGGTAATCATGCACAAGCCAGCTGGTATTTCTCTAACAGGAAAATGACTTTAAAAACAACTCAACAACAGAAAAAAACTCCCAAACAACCCCAAACCATCCCCCAAGCCCACTCTGTTTAGACTAGTTTTGATTGCTTTGGAGTGGGAAAAACATGCAGAGCCAGCCTGTGATTCTTCCTAGTGCATGCTGTCAACAGCAGTGTTCTGAAGGGCCATGACATGGATTAGATTTTGGCTTTGAAATGAAAAGTCATAGTCTGAAAGAAGGAGGTAGAGTCCTTTCTGAAGATAACAGGTTTTTGAAAACAGTTATGCTTTTTTTCTTGTATACATTCAATTGTTTAAGAGTGGATAAGAATTTGCTAGGTTATTACCCCAAGGCACTGAAGACCTCATCTGCAGAAGATGTAGCAACACAGTTTTCTTTATACCACTCCACTAATTCACCTCAACCTTAATGGGTGGATTGAAGACTTGAAGAGTTAAAAACTAGCAGCCAAAAGCCTCAAGAAGTTCTTGTGAAAATGAAAGTGTATGCACAAAACCTCATGTTTCCCTGTTTCTCTCATTGTGCTCTCCAGAGTGTACTGCACTGTGCATGGCTGGAAGCAGCTTCAGCCACCCCACAGGTGAAATGTGGAGAGCTGTGAGTCACAGTGACTGTAAATGGTTGCATTTTCTGTGCCCACTGTGTGGTGAACTGGGGTGTTTGATTATTTTGGGTTTTTTTTAATCCCTGGGGAATATCCAGCAGATGATTGTGATGGCAGTATTTTATTTAGCAAAGACTGTTAGACTGAGATAGTTTTATGTACCCACCCAGCCTGGCGAGGTGAGATGAGATCCCACCCACCACCACTGTGGGACTGCCCACCCTCAGAAGACGGAGGTTGGCCTTTGCCCACCCTTCTGCCTTGTGCCTTCAGAAAGTCCTGATGGTATTTTTGTGCTGAGGAGGGGCTGATCAGAGTAATTTTGGGACTTTGCTCTGTTTGCTTCCTAAAAATGTATCACAAGCTGTTTGTCACTGAGTGACATCTTCCTGGTGGCCTCAGCAAAGAGGCAAAGGGTTGAACAGGACAATGGAACTTGCAGATTGCATCAGTGGAAGCTTTTTGAGGGAGGAGTGTCTGGATATGATGGTGTGGAGGTTGTGGTCAGAGGCAGGACTTCAGTCTTCTCAAGGCTGTTGATCTGATTTCACCACTATTAAAATTTGGGCAACATTAAAAAAAAAAAATCACTTTACTGAAATATATTACAATACATAATACTTACCATGGGAGATATTATACAGTATATGATGTATTACTTTCTATAATAATGTTGTGAAAGTCTTTGTAAGGATGTGTGCTACAGTTCAATATTCCATACCTAAAATTTTCTCTCTTATTAGGTGTTTTTGGAAAGGGTTGGTTCAGTTTCCTAATTGTGCTTTTCCATACGTTTAATTCCTGTGCATAGAGCTCTTGCCTGTTTCTGGAATCGTGCCCTTGCAGTCCTCCCAAATAATGATCCCCAACCATGTTGCTGTAGAAACAAAAACATTGTAGATCGTGTTATGGAAATAGAGAGAAAGTCAAAGAAATAGCTTAAAAGTATACATTTTCTTAGGTACATCCTATGGAAACTACAGTTAATATGGAAGTGAATTTAGCTGCAGAGTAGGATCTAGGTTTCTTCACGTGGCAACAGGCCCCTTTTTTTACCAGTTCTGTCACTCCACTTGAAACTGTAGCCAAGAACCACAATTTCAGAAGTCTCTATTAATGTTTGAGGATTGCTTCACTGACTTGTTAATGAACAGTTGAATTAGGTGGTATTTTACCTTTAGAAATGCATTTTTCTTTTTACTTCAACAAAATGATTAAGCTTTGTGTAGATCTGCTTTTTTTTTCAAAGGGTCTTTTTCCATACAGATTATCTCCAGCTCTGCTCCTGAAAAAGTAAATCTTCTACATGTCAAAGCTTGTAGCCAGTTTATAGCTTCACTTTTGCTTTTCCTTTTCTAACAGTCATAAAACAACCTTTTTGAAGTGTGCTTGACACTAGCTAGATAGTTTTATGTAGATAAAATTAACAATTAGAAAATGCTTAAGTCTGTTGTATGGGAATAAACTGAGGGTCAGTGTTGTAAACTAACCTGAATCCAGCTGAGATTCTAACTCAGGTTATTATTAAAATTATTACTACTGTTGTTATTACTACATATTTTTGTCATATCTGTGCCTGCCTAGGCCTGGCTGTGAAAGATAATTAAGTACAGAGTAATAAAAGCAAAGCTTCAAAACCATAGAAATATCAAGTTTCATGGAAAACAAATTTTGCAAAGAGGGGTTGGTTAAGGGAGAAGATAGGTCAGAGACAAGACAAGGACAAGCAAGTATCGCTGATGAAAGTTAGTAGCAGAAAACACAAGAATGAGCAAAATGAATACTACCTTTTTCTTGTATTCTGCCATTATGAAGAAGACAGGGAGTAGCCCTGTGCCTTGCTTCCAGGTTGTTGGGAAAGACAGAAACATAACAGGGACTATTCTGTAAACAAATGTTACAGGTCTGGGTGTTCTGTGAGCTGCCTTCATTGTCCTCAGGATCTCACCCTAAGTAGGAGTGACTTGAGTGGGGCTTGTGCTTTTCTCAGCTCCTGGTGCATGTCTGCTGTATTAATACTGTGCAGGTTAGGGAGGGAAGATAAAGGACAAATTCTATATTATGCTGTTCAGTTGATGAATGCTTAATGTGATAACCAAATAATATTAGTTAAGCAATTGATTTTTTTTTTGTTCTTTGTGATGCTGGTAACTGGTTAGTCTGATAGGTCAAGATCTGCAGGACCTGTCTTTGTAAGGGGAAATTTTGATTATCATCACTGAAGACTGACTTTTTCCCTCTCTTCTTCAACAGATTTATTTGAAAAGCCCATAGAGATATTAATTTTTCTAAGGGCAGAAATTCATGATTGAGGAAATTTCTATACAAAATATAGAGAACACATTTCTGTTTGTTTGTCTAATTGCATAATATAGGAAATTGAGGTGCGTCTTCAGAAAGTTTGCCTGCATGCAGAGCTCAGTATGAACCAGGGATGGTTGTCTTTTGAAACCTCGTGCGCCAACCTGCTCTTGGTAGTGTCTTACGTGCTGCTGCTTTTCATGGAGCTCTCTCAGCTGTAGGGCTGGCAAAGTAATTCCATCAAGTTAAACCAGTAGGAAAAAGTGCCTGGTTTTATATATCGAGGTTGCTGATTTCAGAATTGGGTTGTGTGTGTGTGTGTCTGTGTGTTTTGGTGTTTAAAAATAAAAGAAATTCCTCTTTATTCATACATATATTTCATACTACAAATGATTTGTTTTGGTTAGACTAGGTTGATATTAATAGACTGCAGCAAAGCTTAGGGATGCAAAACCTGACTGAAAGGATGGCCACACATGAGATGAACTTTGGCTTCTGTGAACTTGATGTGTCACGTCACAAGTATGGTCTCAGACTTGCGTCTGCAACCATGCTCATGTGATCCAGCAAAATAACAGTAGTACTAGAGGTTTTTTTTGTTTTCAAATCACTGCTTTGCTGTGCACTTTGGGCCACAGAAGACTTGCTTTGCTACTTTTGCAACCAGGTAGACTGAGGCACAAAGCTAGTAACGGGAATCCTATGGCTAGGCAGGGCCACCTGGGTTGGACAGCCCACCTGTGCTGTTCCATGCAGCAGTGGATGCAGAGGAGTCCCAGCTCCCACCTCCTGCCTCCCACACTTGTACATTTGTGCCACAAAATGCTTTTCCCTTCTCTGCTGAAGGCTTGGGGTAACACAGCAGTAGCCAGAACTGCGACAGGTGCCCAAGAGATCTGGGGTGCATCACACTCCCGAACTGCAGAGGGACCAGGTGGGGTTTGGGAAGTCGTGCTGAGTGATGTGAGACATGGCAGTTCTGGGCTCTGTCATACCTGGGGGAGGTGCCACGCTGTCACCCGTGCAGGAAGCTGAAGTGCAGCTCAAGACCCTAGAGGCAGTATCTTATGGAGTAAATGTGTGAGTAACCCTCCTACTCACAAGGTGTCAGCTGGGAGCAGAGGCAAATGCAGAGGACCTCTCAGTCCCGGGGCTGTCCTCGCACCACTAACCATGCGAGCATGTTGGGTTGGGGATGTAAAAACAGTGAGTGTAGGTGAGCTGTTTAAACACTCAAGAGCAACAGGAATATGTAGTCACATCTTCCTCCCGGTTCAATCTCTGTATTGATTTATCGTGATAAGAGGTGCCACTTTAGTTCTAGTAATGTCTACTTTTTTTTTTTTTTTTTTTTTTTTGCTATTACATATTTCTATGGCAGCTTTTCCATGTGATATATTTTGGGTCACACATTAATTTACACCAGCCTCTGTTCTGCAAAAAAGAGTTCATGAACTAAATGAAAAGGAACGGGGAGGGGGATGTCTAGCAGAGCCCAGGCTTTTGTTTCATGTTTTGGATTATTTTCTTTTTTAAAATAAAATCGTTGATATGCATTTTGCTTTTATTTTTCTAGCCTTCCTCTTGCTGATGACCGGGTTCCTGTTTGATCCTGTTTACAAGCTTTCGAAGACTGAAAATAACCCCAACTCCTCTGCATTGGGTAGGAAAACAAAGCCATATAAAGACATACTGCAATTACTCTGGAGCGTGGCAATATGGAAGAGTGGGGTATGAAGGAAGAGCTTATAGAGAAAAAGGAGAAGGTTACTAGGTTACCACAAAAGACATTAGTGTACACAGTTTTTCTCACCCACTCTTTTGGACTGGGAGGAGGGGGAGGAGTGGGTGTACCAGCAAGTAAATAAGAGTGTTCTCCAGAGTGTGTATTCCCAGTCTAAATGTTTTGTCTATACTTCCTGTTACTCATTCAAACTGCTGTGCAGTTCTATTTCAATCTATTCAAAACACCAAATAAGGTAAATTTAAAAGATTTTTTTGAGGCTGGGATGTTGTTTTCTTTTGGGGGTTTTTGTTTTGGTTTTCTTTTTCCCTTTAAAAGTTACTGGCAAGATAAAGAATATTCCCTTAATTACTGTAAACTTGTGAATATATGTGCAATATTTTAGTAGCGTTGATGTGTAAGTATGTATATCCAAGGTACTAAATTTTTACAAATATTTTAAAATTACATTTCTTGCAGTTAGGGAGAGTAGATAGGGAATAATCTGGTTAAATGTTGTTGGCCTGGCAGGAGACTCAGACACAGGCAATCTCACAGATGTGATGTCTTCTTGATCCTGTAGTTTTTATGCTTAGCCTGACTGCCATGAATAATAAATGTTTGTAGAATTAAGGTTTCAAAGACAAGAAACTCCTTTTGGTAGCGTTGTTTTTATCTTGTTATTGTGGACTTTAGGAACTAGAGTTGAGTGTGTCACTACTGAGTGTGATGAGTTTGTCCTAGGGTTAGGTGTCACCCAGCTTGACCTGGTTGCCATCATACTTATGTTTCCTGTGCCTCTGCAAGGAGTGCAGCCACAGTGACAGGTCTGGTTTTCATGGGTGGAAATGAGAAAAAAGTGTGGAAGGCAACAGAAACCAGAGCAGTTGATGAAACTGCTGAGATGAAACCCTGAGCCAGCCTTCCTGATTTCAGAATGACTTTGTCCACATGCAGAGTGCTATTCCACTGTTATATGGGGAATTATCTAATGAAATTTGAATGCAGGATTATGTAATTTATTGATAATATTCTGGTGTAAATCAATGCCTTTCTGCTTCGTAGTGAGGCCTTAGACACGCATACGAGATGACAGTCTAAGTCATGGTATTTTAACATGATTGATTCAGATACGAGTAAGTTTTATGATTCACTTTCCTCTATCTAAATGCCAGTGTCAGTTGTGACATTCTCATCTTTTCCCCTTCTGAATAAGCTTATCAAAGAAGAAATCACTAATATACCAAGCAGGGCTTAATAATCAAGGAAGTGAAACTTCTGTTTTAGAGAAAGAAAAAAAATCCTTTGCTGAGTTGCTGGATGATTTTTAAATAATAAAAGCTTACCATGTACTGAGCAACTGCTTTATTTTTTTAAAATATTATTTTTTAAGGCTTTCATTCTGAGAGGGGTCAGTAGCCTTTGAGAATTGAGCCACTTTGTTGACAAATCTGTCCTGTAAATTGAACAGCATTAATTAGAAGTTTATGCTGCAGATTCTTACTTTTTAATGTGGGTGGTGGTATCAACGAATATGTCTAATGAATTTGAAGATGATTTTAAAAGGTCTGCCACCTGTAGATAAAAATGTGCATTACTACACATGGTAATTATCAAGACCGAGGGCCTTGACATGATCCACTGACCCTTTGAAATCAAAACACTTACTGTAAAGAAAAAAAGGCACTGATTTCTCCATCTATGTTAATATAGGAGGTCTGTATATTCAGCTGTATTGATACACTGTACTATATCTAGGGGAAAAAAAAAGATACTTTGAATTACGTTAGACTCAAGTTTTCCATCGTTTCCTCTACAGACTTATAAAGCCCTCGCTATTTTTGTATGTGTTGAGGGATATTTTTTTTTTTTAATGTAATGAAGTAGATTACTAAAAATATTCAGGTGTCTGAGACAGCAGCAAAACATCTCTGAGCCACCCTACAAAAATAAACTAGATTTGTGCGTGCAGGATGAAAAAGAAAGTATACAGGAACAGATTTCAGCTCCAGGCTTTTTTTTCAGGGGCACTTGCAATAAGGGAGGGGAGCAATAACCCAGCAACTATCATTGTAAAAATTATGAAAAGCACTTTGATGGTCCTTTTTAAAGTCAGTTCACTAAACAGGGGCCAAATCAAAAGCCTGAAAGGCAACTTGCAGTTTGCTATTAACAACCTCAGCCCCTTGCTGCTATTTGCAGTTGAGAACGAGTGCTTCTGCACACAGTAATGGTGAGAAAAACTAAAGGGAAATAAAGGATGCGAATGAGGGATTTTCTGTTTTCATGTGAGTACTTGGAACACCAAGCAAGCGAAGAAGCAGCAATTTTAGCTAAGCTAATGTAATAGAAGACCATTGCACCCAAACTGTCTCAGCAGAACTTCCTGCATAATTAGATTGTAAATCTTCTCAACTGAGGAAGTTTTGCCCAGGGTCAGATTGTCTAAGTAATAATCCATTCTACATAAATTAGAAGATTTGAACTGCTGGGATACATTATTACATTAGTTTCGTTTTTTATTCTTAATATAACTAAGGAGAACAAATGCAACAATTCTTTTTCTTTTCTTCTTTTTAATTATGTTATGTCTTTTTAGTTTTCTATTACCTCAGAAGGCCTTTCGTGTAGGTTTTGGGATTTTTCCCAAACAATGATGATGAAGTTGTCACGTAGGCAAATTAATACATTTTTAATATACTTCAGAAAGCGATACCACAGAATCCTTTGGCCACCAGATTCTGTGGTATCACTTCCTCAGTGAAGCATTTAGCCAGTGATGCTACTGCTGTGTTTGTGCTGCTAAAGTTTTATCTCCAACTGTGATGCCTTTCTGCAAAGAATAGAATTGCCATCTTCTAGGTAAGAACTAATAGGTGAAAATTTACAATAACTCATGTACAGCAAGCAGGCTTCTATTAGCTCTGTTGTTTTCTTCGAGAAAAGGAAGATTATGGGTACTTCATGTGCATAAACAGTTATATATAAAAGTAATGGGCTAAGTTCCTGAAGTTCTTATTCAGGCAAAAATTGCCACTGAAATTTTAGTATTTGATCTTCTTGAAGGAAGCCAAGTTTGCAATGTAGCACAGATTAATTTATATGAACTTGTCAGTATGTGTTTGGGGGATTTTGGTTGTTTTGGTGTGGTTGTTTTTTTTTTTTTCCTACATTTGACTTTCACTATGAATTGGAGAAGCAGTCAACTGTTCAGGAGAGCCTTTTGGAGATAAAACAGCCTTTGGGCTGGACTCTTAGGGTGTCTGTGTAGACTTCACCAATACTGAACAACAGAGAGAGGAGATGAGGGAAGGGCTTGTGGGAGCGCTCACAGTGCTGTGGGATCCCAGTTCCTGGGGCTGCTTTGGATGTGCACCAACTCCATGGTCTCCATTAGATGCATTTTAGAGATCTAGACCTGCACAGTGGTAGTGACTGGTGGCAGGACTGCTAAGCCAGCCTGATCTAGCTCTGTGATGGGTTGTCATCTTGTTGTTGTATGTATAAGTGTTGAGAGAAATGTAATAAGAGGAAAGGGCTGGCTTCTGTCATTAATGATGTTTTTAAATATCTGTCTCTTCTTGCTGAAAATTCATTTGTTACATAATGGTAATTTTTTTTTTTTTTTTTTTTTTTGAAAAACAAGAAGGAAACTGTCTGGGGTTGGAGGTACTAAATTCCTCATTTCCCATCTAATCCCTGTGTTCAAGGATAGAAAAAAAAAAGGGAATACATAATCCTGTGTTTTCAAATACAGGAGTATTTTGATGACCTGGTGCTGGTTCTATTATCTCAGCTGCCTGATGAGTCTGTGGTCAGCCTGCTCTGCAGAGCACTGGCAGCTGAAGGTGAAGCATAAGTTTTGGTGGAAATGGCAGGTGCTCTCAGAAGTCCTGGAAATGGGGGTACTCCCATACTGAGGGATGTCTGGTCACCCTTCCCTCAACTGCTGCACAAGGAGCACACTTCAATACACTTCTTTATTTTCCTCTACTGTTGTGAGACACCAATGGATGTGGGGAAAAAAAGAAATAATACTTTAGAAGATATTAAGCTAAAAATGAAGATCTGTGAAAGCCCTTAGAAACTGGAATTCTGGGGAAACACCAAATCTTTCAGGTGCTCTTGGAAGCATAAAAGAGCATTGGAAGTCCATCGATAAACCATTATTTTTTGCTTCCACTTAAAATCCAAACTTGATCTCATTGCTGCCACTATAATCCTTATAAAATTACTTTTTCATAATTAAAACGTCCATCATTATTATTAGTATTTAACAGCAAGTAGCTGTGGTGTTTTTTTTTTTCCTCAGGAGCATCAGATATAAAGAAAATCAGAAATCAGACCTCAAGACTACTTTTGAGGCAGAAATAATCCAACCATTATTTCTGGTGTAAAAGGTTTGTGAATAGCATCATTTGCCTAGAAGCTGTTTTCCAACCTAATAACTCCTGGAATAATGACCTAAAACTGTTTCCAAGAGGATTAAGGCCCATATAACTATTAGGAAGTATAAGTTTCTGAAAAAGCTTCTTTCTGATTGGTAGAGAGGTGAGTTCTGATTTAGGTTAAAGCTGCTTGCTTAGGAGAATCAGTTTCAATCTCTCTGAAGTCAAAATGTTGAAGTAATCCTCTGGAGAAGGATTGTCTGAGGGTTTTTTTTTTTTTTCCTTTCTATATATGTGTATATATATTGTGTATGTGTAGATATTACTTATTGCCATAATGATTTGGAAGATGGTAATTTTACCGGGTTTTCAATCCATTTGGGGAGGGGGGGGTGGGTTAATCTTCTGCTTTAGTGTGCCTTGGGCAGAATCTGTTCAAAATGGGCTGAGATTGCAGCTGAACACTTGGCTTGTTGGTTAATCATCACTTGAAAACTCTTCATTGGAGAGACTGCAGAACAGAATTTATTATCTGTAATGATATTGGTGTGTTTTAAGGTTGTGCACATGTGGTATATGCTTCGCTCTTGTTAATTGCCTTTTTAGCTAGCGTGATCTCTAAAGGGGAAGGAGGAGAAAACGTGGGCTGAGGATGACTTGGGAATATCCAGTGTACAGGGGTCAGGCATTATGCATTAGAGGAATGCATGGATTTGCAGCTGAATCGTTTTGATAGAGAGCTGCTTGCTGAATTGCACTTTTAAATTGGCAAAACTTCCCAAATGTGCGTCAAAACACACTGGTGACAGAAGCTCACTACAGAAAGCACGTGAATTCACACTGAAATGACTGTTAACCACCTATTGCTTTTCACCTTCTTGAATTAACTGGAGCTAATGTCGTAATTCTGGCTGAATCCCAGAAATGTCTCAGCAGATCACACTGAAGACCTGAAATCATCAGTGAGTTCAGCCAGCTTTATCCTAGGGTGCCTCCTTGCCAGCAATCAGGATTGGTTTACATCTGTCCCAAGAGCATACTCATGTAAGAAGGTGAAATAAACATCTGGCATTAGCAAAGTAAAATAGAATTGTTTTATTTACAGAGGCATTAGTATCACTGGCCACTCAGAAATTCGTAAAAATATGCGTATATACTGTATTAATTCTGACCTTTGGGGAAGTTTGGCCTTGTGTGCAATTTAAAGGTGATTTAGCAGAGGTTCTCACTAATAAGGTAACAATCAGATTTGGCTGTCAACTGAGTTGTTATACAAGACAGAGCCACTTCTGTGGGACACGGAAATCCATCTTTAAAAAATGCAGAAGGAATGTAACCAGTGATGGTACTTAACATGCAGCTGAACTGGGCCCTGTTTTGAAAAAATGACTCTAATTTTTACAGTGGTTGACTGTAGCCACAATAGAGAAAAGCGAGTAAGTGTTTGCTGATCAGATCTATGGGCAAATTCTTATTTTGATTCAGGGTGCACAGTGCCAAAAATCTGATGCATATGCTTATGAAAGATTTTTCTGGTTCTGTATGTACTATAAATACATTCCACATGGCTTTATACAAAGCTCTCTGTTATTTCAGTAAGTCACAAGCTACTAAGCCAGATCCAAAGAAGGTGAAGCTCTGAATCAAGTTCTTTAACACTTTATGACTTTGAAACCCTGTTTTAAAGTATATTTGCTTCATTAATTTGTGGCTTTCATCTCAGTTGGGTAAGCATTGAAAAGATAGGCAAAATTTAATGGGGAAAAAAATACCTTTTCACAAAGGTCTCATGTTGCCATTAAGCCAGCAGACTGAAGAAAGTTCCTCTTCATTTTCAGTAGTCTAGGTTTTGGGTTTTAACCAGGAGTATGTAGTTTTACTTAAATAATTAAAGGAATGCTGTTGCTGAAGGTGTTACTTGGTGTGACCAAGTTTGTAAAACTGCTTGCCTTGCGTGAATAGGAATCTTTCCTGGGATTTTGAGGAAAAAAATATCTGTTCTGTATCTACTCCCAGCTGTGTGACTGAGGGTGTAGTTGTGGAACACGGCCTTTCTAGCCCCCAGGCAGGTCTGTCTGGAGTAAGAGCTCCTTGGAGTGTCCCCAAGTATCCGTAAAATGAAGTCTGGCTACTGCCTTGCTGGTTTCCCTTTTTTTAGTAAGGATCTTGGATTAGCTGCAGAGGTAAAGCAGGGGGTTCGGGAAACCTAAGCAGTAAACTCTGAGTAGAACTGCAGAGATATTTTTTGCATTGCAGCAACAGGTTGCTCTAGTTCCTCCTCATTTCTTTTATTTTAAACTAGCATTTATATAGTCAGAGGCACCAAAGTAAATTGAAATTAAGATGGAACTCTCTTTCCTTCTCTCCTCCCCTCTTTTTAATTCCCCCGCTCCCCAAGCAGCTTGATATTTCCAATGGAAAGGGTAGTTTGGTACCCAATATTGGTGATACAATACAGCATCACCCCATTCAGTTGCCTTGTATCTTGCTCATAAGCTTCATAATTGTGCCTTCTCGCTGTACCTTTCCCACATACCTGAGGTTTTATGCTTTCTAGCATTGCAACACTGGAAGAGAGTGTCCACTCCCTTCCATGTGTCATCTCTGCAGCCACTAAGGAAATGCCAAGCATGAGGCAGATCGTAGTCGTGGCTTATGCCTGTGTAACATTGGTGGAGATGACTGGGTTTGGGAATTGAGAACTTTGGGAGTGCATATGTGGTCATGGGAAGATTGTTGTGGGGTGTTTCGTGTGTGGGGATGGCAGGGGGGCAGTGATAGCAAAGCTGAGCTTTGAGATTTCATATCGAGTTCTTGGCAGCCACAGTCAGAACAAGCGCTCTGCATCCCTTTCCTCAGGGTGGGGGTGGGGAAGAGAGCATCAAAAAATACTGACATCCTGCAGCTGCTTTTTGGTCAGCCTCTGTAAACTTAGATGAAAGAGGTAAAAGGTGAAGATAATAATTTTATAAGGAGTCTGGTGTTTCATGCTTTCCTCCTAAGAGCTGGGCACAAGAGAATGTCTTGACTAGCAGCTGGGGAGTGCTGAGCCCCCACCCTCAGAAAATGAGGCTTCCTTGCAGCATCTCATCTTGAGTGCCCCTAGCTGAAGCACCTGAAGCCTCCAGCTGCTCCCCAGTCATCGGATGGGAGCACTTATGAAGAAAAGGGAAATGGGGGATTCAGCGACTGGAACTTGTAAGACAGGAGAGCCATCAGCTTCTGATTTGTACACCTTTGAAAGGGTTAATACCGAGGTGCTCTATTGTATTAATGATGGTTGTCTCTTCACAGAGCCCATTGGGCTCTTTCAGGGGCCTCTCAAAACAATGAGTGCAGTGAGGCTGTTCTGTCTAATTACTCCAAGACAGGGATGCTAAAGAGGAATTAATGACAGTTGACAAGTGCAATTAATAATTATAGCAAAGCTGGGAGTCATGCAGCAGGCAGATGACAATAACAGGGTAACTGTACATGACAGCTTTCATCCGTTCCCCCCCTCCCCATCCCTGCCCCGCCTGCTTCTTCTTTCTTTTACCCTTTAATGTGAGCTGCTGCCTGCAACCACAGGCCGGGCCCTGTGTGGACAAGGAAGGAGAAAGCTCTGAGATCTGGATGCTTAGATTTGTCCAATTCTAACCCGCCCCCCCCAGCCTCAGTCTCTCCCTCCTAAAGAAAAATAAAATTAAAAAAAAAATAAATATTAAGAATATTACCAACAGCACCAACTTAGCGGCACAGGCTTCTGTTAGCTTTCACGGTCAGGTGTTGACAAGACTACTTAAAATTCATGTTGGGAGATTGGAAGGAGAAGGGGACAGGGAAAGGCAGCAGCAAGCTGGAGTTGAAGTGGGATTTCCATATCAAAGGCCAGGCCTTTGGCTCTGAATGGTAATTAAAGTACCCAGATTTCATCTCCTTGGTCAGCTCATGAAAAGGAAAAAAAAATTAGAGAGAGGATTTTTTCACTCCCTTTAGACTACAGTACAGCAAGCAGTAAATTAAATGAAAGTTGAGCTAAAAGGTGCCTAACGCTTCAATCTTTTGCATCTAATAGAATCTATGATGTTTTTAAAGCATTTATTCAGTTCACATCTCCATCTTGCTGTGATTATAAAGGATATCATGTCTGCTTACATTTATTGGGCACACATCTTGGCCTTCCCAGGGTTGTAAAAGGATTTCACTTTGCATTATGTTGCTGTTGTGTTACGGCCTTTTGGCTTAAAAAAAAAAAAATAAGGGAGGGGGGAGAGTGTGAAAAGGAAGAAAAAAAAAGCACATTTCTATGTACTATTTAGCTGGTCGTTGTAGGAACCACTAACAGTGAGAACCAAATAAATGCAAATTTAATGAGGCGTGGGGAACTAGTAATGAGATATAACAGCCTCTCACCTTGAGGTTGTTGGTTCAAACCAAGACCATTGAAAGTGGCCACAAACCAGCAGTCATGTGAGAGTCCATATGCAATGTTTTCACTTGGGTCCAGTTCCTAGTGGATACACAGTGATAAAATGGAAGCCCTGCTTGCATTTGCTCAAGTCCCTCTTCAGGGACAAGGACTGTAGGGCTGTGTCCTCTCTGGATTTGCTGCCTGTGGCATGGGTCATGATCAAGTCAGGGTTATGCGTCTTGCCCTGAGCTCCTTCCTTGGCTGTCTTGATTCCAGGTCTCCTATAGAGATGCAGTGGTCTTTGGAGCTATTGGTCTGGCCTTTCAGAGGCACTGGGTGAGCACTGGAAGCTTTGGAAGATTACCATGTGTGTCCTGTTGTGCCCTTCCCTTTCCCTTTAGGTCTGGGCTGGCCAAGCAGTCACTCAGCAGCTTGGGCTCCCAGCTCTGGGTTTGCACCTCAGTAAATCCACGGCTGCACCCTCTTTTGCTGAATGCCCTGAGGAAAAAAGAAATTTTGCTCTTTTCAATTCTGCTTCGTAACTATGAAAGACCAAAATGCGTATAATTAAAGGTAACCAGGCTGGGTCTCACTTGCTTCAGGGACTGGGTCAGAACCTGCTACAGGTCACTGAAAATGTCTCTCCTGACCCCACTGGATGCTGGATCGGTTCCTTGAGCTGAAAACTTGAGGTTCAGCTGGTTTGGTGCATTCTCCCACAGTTACATCTCCACTATAGCAAATATGTGTCTTCTGACATAACCATTTTGCTGTGAATCACTACAGATGTGGGCAGTGTCCACTTTCCGATAGTACAGCTGCTGTGCTGGAAGGGGTAAGAGCCTCTTGAAACAAAACATGGAATAGTTATGATTAAAATTTAAAAAGGAAAGGAAGGGGGGAAACAAGGCAAAGTATTGTTGCTGTAACAAAGAGCAAGAACTTAGAAATAAGCCCCAAACTAAGTACTTGCTGAATACAAAACCACCCTGAACTTCAGAGTCTTGCAAATCTAGACTTGCATTCTAAATGCTGAGGTTATTTTTCTTCCTTTCTTGCTCTTTTGCTTCTCTCTTCCTCTCCAAGGTGAGTTCTCCTCCCTGCCTGCCCCCAGCTCAAGTGCATCATTTTCTGCTATTGTGTTTTAAAAAACTCTGCTGCAGGGGCTCTGAAATGAATAAAAATGTAATCCTCAATGTGCCCATTGTGCACTCTCATTTGTTTTTGCTGTATCGATTTATCAGCGGAGGGAAATTACTCGCTGGAAGAGAGGATGCCAGTCAGAATGACATTTATTTCATAGTACAAGGAGGCTCTCCAGCGTGTTTCCATGTAACCCAGATATTGGAGCTGTAAAAGGGCTTGTAACAAGGTTTAGTGCTATGATTAGATCGTGTGGAGCACCTCGCTTTCATAACAACAGGCACTTGGCGGGAGCCAAGGCCTCAGGTTATGGTCAACTTTTTTTTTATTTCCTCTTACCTTAACACAGAGTATTTGGCTTGCACCTCAAAATATTCCTCTGTTCAAGAGTCAGCCATGCCAACTTGTGCAAATCTTACTTTGTATTTATAAAAGTTTCGAGTTTTCACGTCTCCGAGTTAAAAAGAGAAAAAAAAAAAAAGATAAAATATTTACTTGTTAATCTTTTTAGCTTTGTGCTTCCTTGTGTTTCTAGTGAAATAGCCCCGTGATTTTAATTCACCAAAGCAAATCTTCTCCTCCAGTGACTGTAAGCTATGGTTGCTCAAGGCAAAACAATTACCTGTAAAAATGGAACATATTCTTTACCCAAAACCTTGCAATAGCTATATGTGAGTTGCAAATAAAGGTGGGACTCAGGAGGCTGAATCCTGGTCCTGGGGGTTGTGTTTGGCTGCTGTTGCTGGATAGTTTGTGCTAAGGGTTTTGCTGTGCTGATTCATGTCTGGGGTCTGTGTAGCTCAGCAGCCCCTTTTCAACAGCATCAAAGGTCAAGTGGTTCAAAGAAAGATTCACAAATCCCAGAGTGGGTCCTGCTCCGTGGCACTGCCTTTTAGCACATGGCTGTTGGCTTGCTCTCCACAGCGTTTTATGTACCTTTGGAATTGCCCTGTTAGGAAGTATTCTTTAAACTCTTCATTAGACAAAAGTATGTCAAAACCTGTGTCTGAAAATAAACTGGATTAACAAACTCTTTCATTCTAACATGGATATTGATAACACATAACCTGTGCTTTTATTTATTGCCACAGATATGGTATTGCTGCTAACTTCTATACATTTATAGTTATCCCTCTTTGATTTACCTAGTCATGAGCTTCACTGGCATCATATAGCAGGGAGCTTTGGGAGTGGAACCTGTCCCATAAGCTTGGAACTGGTGCTGGTGGGGGGAGCCCACTGCTCCTGACCATTGCAGGACTGTGGGGAAAGAGACAGTAGGAGGTATGGGAAGTTATGTCTGTGTTGAAGATTGCTTGATGCTTTCCATTCTAAAACTCTCTGTTCAGCTGTTCATATCTTTGCCAAATGATTTCAGCTTTGGCTGATATTTTCCATTTTGGGTGTTTGCCTCAGACATTAAAAAAAAAAAAATTAAAATAATTTTTCAGCCAAAATGGCTCAGCTGTCCCCAAGCTGAGAGAAAAAATAAGTTGTTTTGCTTTTATTAAAAATATTCTCAGTTTCTCAATGGAAAGCTCAGCTCCCAAGTTACAAGCCTCTCCAATGCTAAATTTTGTGTATCCAGTAGTAACGTTATTGAGTGATAGAATTAACCAGGTTTACCCAACCTGTGGAGTTTTTTGCTGTACTGTGAACCCATACTGTGAATGTCTCTGTTGCCTTTGTCTTCAGGATGGTGTCTGGGGAGTAATGGTTAAGGTGAGCTTAGCTAGAACTACTTAGCCCATTTTCCATCTCTGTTTTAAAGAGAGGATAATGCTGCTGATACAGCTGTATCCACCTGCAGTAAGAGCTCACAGAATGAGCCCAGGGTTTTGCTAGCTAAGCCTGACCTAAACTGAACTGTTTCTTTCTAGCCCAGATGAGATATGTTATGTTCCTCCTAAAGTTCAGGTCAGAAATACAGAGAGAGCAAAGGAGAAAGAGCAGTGCTGAACTGTGACAGAGAAATAAAATCAAACAAGTGTCTGGCAGAGGACAGCACTATTGTTTTTAGTAAAGTTGGGGGCATGCATACAAATAGCTCTGATGGAACTTGCTGCAGCAGCAGGAGCTTGGCTCTTCCCTGCGGGGACGGGCACCTGTTATTTGCTTGAGACATCCCCTTCTGTGGGCAGGCATTGAACCTTCCAGGAGAGAATAAACGACAGGTTTCCTTTTTCTGCCTTGCTGAGGTAGCAAATGGCCAATGTAAGGAAATAGCTGTGTTCCTACGGGGAGAAAGAATTGGAGTCTGTGAATATGTGGACCTGAGGAAAGGAGGTCTCAGCGCACCAAAGACTGAAGATGTGAGATGGGTTGAAGTAGCTAGAAAATCATCTAGGCAGCTATGATGGCCTGCATTCTTGAAACCTTGTACACTTTAGGAATGACCTGTTTTGTCAGTACATTGGATGATGGGGAGGTTGATTGATTTTTATATTTTTTTCCCGTTCTGCGTACCCGAGTGGCCACATTTGGAATGAAATATGGATTCTGATAATAACCAGATAAATGGGAAAAATGAAGTTTAAATGGTGGTGTTATCTTAAAATAAATGCTTCGGTATCACACAGGCTAAAGCTATTTAAGCATATGGAAATATATGTGAAATCAGTATACTGCTATGTCACTTTTTGCGTCAGAATCGGCGTGTGTCTGTGCTGACAAAATGGCATGTATTACCTTTCCCCATCTGTTCAAAGCACATTTAGTAGTGCCTTGAAAAGCTTTTGCAAGTCATGGCATAAATACACAACTGGATGGTGCAGTGTAGATAGAGCGGCAATCTAGTGAAGCCTCCTTTAAAGGGAAATTATTTTAATCCTTTTTAGGCAAGAAATTAATTTTCAACAAAAAAAATGGTGCTAGCATAAATGTATAGCAGCATTTACCAGTCATAGCCACGTTAAACATTTCTCCCCAACGTTATATCACAAAATAGCTTTCAACATGGAGAAAATCCAAAATCAGTTAGTTCAGTTAAAGCTATTTCAGATTTCATTGTTAGGTTTTAGAGAACGTCTTTCAGACTGTCTTGAAACTTTACCTGGTGTGGCACCTGGAAATTAATTTAGAAGTTTTTTCCCACTTGCATATTCCAGCCTGGAGGAGTTGAAAATTTGCAGAGATCACCAGTAAAATAGAACCATTAATTCCCACACAGCAGTACTTAAGTAGTCCTTCAAATGTCATTTTCTTTGTAATAATGGAATTTTTACTGGCTTTTTAGCAGAGCTTCTATGCTATGTAATAAAACCACACCACTTTCACAAGTATAAGTAACTATACTCATCTTACAACATGAGTGTAGTTGTCTGTCCATGTGACTTTATTGATGATTTTACATAATTTTCTTTTAAGAAGTGTCTTTTGCTCATAGATTTTCAGAAGGCTGAGAGGTAGCTCGCTGCCTATATGCTTTCCTAAAATATAGCACTCTCCTTACATTCCCCAGGTGATTGCCATTTCTAGGGCAGAGTGGCCTCAATCTTTTAGGCAACTTTCAGAACCACACAGTTTGAGTTTCTTTATCCATGGTTTCCTCCTTATCTGTGTAACCTGGTTATAATTCCATCCATCAACTCATAGTTTTTCCCTAGCAAAACTCCTGGTAAACCTCAATAAACAACAGCTGATGGTATGAGCTCATCATGTCCATCTATATAACCAGAGGGAACTGCAGACAGGCAGAAGTTGAATGCCTGAAGTGAGAGCTGGTCAAACTGACCATTCATTTGTGGGTGGGCTGGTTATCTGATAGACTGTAAGGCTGTAGGGGTTTTGTGGGGCAAAAACATCAGGTACTAGATGGATAAATGCTCGTGGAATAACTGTTCCTGTGGCACCTGATCAAGGACTAGGAGAAAGTGAGGGAAGCACAAAGGGGTAAACTATTTTTAGAAGGTTTCTCTTCAAAACCACAGTGTGATTTGAGGACCTTCAAACTATCAGCAGAGATGGGGCTGACAGGAATCAGAGGAGTGTGTGTCTAATCTGGTCCCTCCTACAGCCTTAGAATAGACCTTCCTGAGTTTCTGCATCAAAACTAATGGAATGAAAAGTTTTATGAAGGTGCAAATTGGTAGTAGCTATTACTGTGACTTTTATCTTCTTGTTCTTTGCTTATTATAATGTTATATTTGGAGAGTATCTGAAAGAAGAGCCAAAAGCAGTGGAAAGACCTTCCTTTTGAAGCAAAATTAGAACCACTAGTTGGAAAATTTAGCACTGTGATGTTTGTTCCTCTCTTCAGCATTGCTGCGTTTTGCTTTTGCTTGCAAGTGCAAACCAGCAGATTAGACACTTCCAAGGGCTCATTCACTGCGAGGTTTTGCAGGTGATTTCAGTTTAATGCAACCAGATAATTGTAGCCCTGGGGCTTGGCTAGGTTATAAAGCTGCTAATCCAGACAATATTATCCAATCACATGTTGTGCTTATATGAGAGACCTCTGCCTTTAATAGTCTCTCCCTGTGCTTGTAAGTGGTGGGTTTGGTTTGGTTTTTTTGTTGCGGATTTTTTGTTTTCTTTTCTTTTTCTCGGCAGCCCTATAAAACTCAGACTCAGGCTAAGATTAGGCTCCTGAACAAGTCACTAGAGTTATTCAGTACTCTGTTATATATACACCCCATACATGAAACACACATACATCATAGATTAGCTGGCTCACAATGCTAAAGTGTATGTTCACCTCCGCATTTAAGAGAGGGTAAGGTGGTGGGCACTGACAACTCTGAAAACTGAAGTCTATATTTAGTTCTAGGCCCACATGTAGCTCAAGCAAATGTATGGCAATGTTTTATAAGCAGTACTGTCAAGTAGTCAGAAAACACATATTTTTGTTTTTAAAAAACTTGTGTATTTGTCAAAACAAAAACTTTGCATGGCAATACACTGACTTGAAAGCTTTTGGGGGGAGAGAAAGGGAGGTGAAATCATATATCAGGCTGAAATGTGGACCTTTCTCACTTGGCAGCGATGTTTGCTCACCTCTAATGAAATTATTAATTTCAAACATTCTTGCAAGTTTCTCATCCAACTCCTTGAAACGTTAGAGGTTGATATTGGTTATATCAACTTGTGGATGCCCCAACCCTGGCAGTATTCAAGGCCAGGCTGGATGGGGCTTTGAGCAACCCAGGCTGGTGGGTGGCATCCCTGCCCATGATGTGGGAGGGGGTGGAACGAGATGATCTTTCAGGTCCCTTCCAACCCAGGTCATTACATGATTCTATATAAAAACTTGGACGAAAGCTCAGGCTTGTCATGGCCCGTGCCATGGGAAAACAAAGCACACTGTTCTGCTGCTGGTACCTTTATAGCGTTGCTTTGGCTCAAGGTACCAAGTGGAAGGAGGGGCCACCTTCTGAACCAGCCAGCAAAAGGTACTCCTTAGGTTTGGGTGAACTGCTGTGGCTGGAATGAATAACTTGGAAACTGGGAGTGGCATTGCTAAGACTTGCATCCTAGTGATTTGTCCTGTTACAGATGGGAAGAGATCTCTATACTGCTAATTTTATAAGGTTTGATTGCTTCCACTTACAGAGAAATGAGTGGCAGGCCCAAGAGTATGTTGTGCAAGCAAATGTGTAGCCTGGCTGTGCAGGTCCATGGGATGAGGAACAAGGCAGAGTCCTCAGCTTCCTACAGGATTTCACTGGACTAAGGATCATGCCCTTAAGAATAGGAGTGCTGGGCTTTTTTTTTCTGGAAAAGCTGAGTGAGCCATTGTTCTCTTTTTTTGTTTTAGTACTGTTGACTTATATAGCTAATATCAACTCTTTATCAACAAGTCTTTGTAAAAGACAAAGTAGCAGAGTAAAAGGAATTGATAAGGATTAATCTGTTCACACTTGTCTTCCTTGGGGTAAAAGAAAACTAGGTGCCAACTAGAGCTGTGCCTCTCACTTAAGCCTGCTCTGGTGCCTGTTTGACCGTGCTCTGAGCCGAGTCAACTTGCTGAACTTTAGCCCTTGACCAAGCATCAAGCCCGTTCTCCCTTCTCCTGCTTCCAGAATAAACTGGATCATAGAACACCTGTTTTAAAATGGACTGTATGAGGATGGTGTTGTCTCCAAAAATCACAATGGCAGCAGAGAGTTACTGGAGTGTAGAAGTCACTTGGCTTTTTTGGACTACATCTATCCTTGAACTAACTTCAGGGAAGGAGGAGATATATAAAAGTAAAGGGATTAAGCAGTACTGCAGTCTTTGGATATCTGTTTTGATAATTTTTTAGAGAAGAGAACCTCAGTGATCTCTCCATAAAATTTCTTCTGTTAAACTTTTTCCTTAAAAAAAAGTACTTCATATCAGGCAATTGTGACAAGGTCTACAGTGTTCAGCGTGATACACTTTGGCTCTGATTTTGCAAGGTTTGGCTAGTTCACATGTTAGTTTATGCATCTGAACAGTCCCTCTAACTTTAGCAAGACTATTGACATGTGCAGAGTTACAGGCTCTCTGTAGTCTCTGCAGGATGCCAGCCCTAGATTTTACACAGGGGAAGACTAATGTCAAATATGTAATTAAAAATCTTCAGGACAGGCAAATTTCTGAGCATGTGCAGTATCCTTTTAGTGAACCTCAGGATCTCAGCTGGTTTTGGTGAAAAACACAGAAAGCAATTAGCTTGCATCTTAGAGGCTAATAATAACTGAACCTTTTGGCAGATTTTGTGATGGGATGATTTTCTCTCAGTGATATAAGCCAAATGAATTAATAAAACAGAATTTTAAAAATCACTTATTCTAATGTGCTGTCAGAGGTGCATATAAGCAAAGAGTCTGCAACCTGGACTGTGTTACTTTGCACTTTAGAACTACTTGTAAGGGTTAATCTAATGTATTTGTGCCATGTTAGAGCAGTTTTCCCTTTGGAGCTACAATCTTGTGTGTTCTGCTTGAGATCTGAGCAAATTTCATAAACCCTTTATTCTCTCTTTTTTTATATACGCTAAACTGGAAGAGATTTCTTCCAATTCAAAAGTGAATGTCCAAACAGATCTACCTGGATAAACAAGATAATTGAGGTTTGCTTCTACATCAGGCAGCGAGGGGGTGGTGGTGCTCACTCTTGAAATGGATGATGTCTCTTTTTCCCCAAAATACAACAGTTGTAAGCTGTTTTACCACCAACTGCCTTCTTTAATGTGCTTCAACTCTGACTCAAAGTGACCTCCTCGCTGCTCTGCCAGGTGTTCAATCCCTATGATGGGGGTCTCTGTGGTCTCACTGAGCATCACCAGAATAAAAAACAACAAGAAAATGGTGCCTGCATACCCAAAACCATCAGCTGCCTGCATGAGCAAATCTGGTAGTCTTAAACAAGAGAAGCATCAGTTTGTAAATGTAGGCACAGGAACCTGTTTTATGAATAGGGACACCCCAGTAATACTAACCTGGAGCTGAGGGCTTAGTTCCCAGTTTTACCACAAGTTTTCCCAACTGTCATAAAGGCAAGACAAACCATGACTGTGTCTAACTGCAAAATGTAAATAGCAGCATTACCTAAAAGGAGAGCAGTGAAGGTGGAGGTGTGAAGTGGTGGTGCAGCTCTCATCAGGGCCCAGGACACAAATGATGTGGTCATTCCTGGGGTGTCAGGTGGGTATCTGAATCTCATCTGTAGAGAGAAGTCATGAGGGCAATGTCTTCCAAATAATGAGAAGCAGTCCTTGAGGAAAGAAGTGGAAGAGCTGCTGGAAGACAGAAGAGTGAAAGAGCATGAGATGTTCTCCTAGATATTGTTGCTCAGTTTAGTTAGGGTTGAGTGATGTGTAGGTAATGATGGAGAATGATGCTGGTTATGTGAAAACTTAACTATCTGGCACAGGAATGGGGTGCCTTTGGAAAAAAAATAGACATCACTTTCCCCTTTGAAAATATAGCTGGCTTTATAACATATCAAAATGGATGTGAAATCCTCCAAAGTTCTATTCACGTTTTATTTCCCATCTCTGGAATTAGCTAGTGTAGGACAGTGCTGAGACACTAGTTATGGTATCAAAGGATGTTCTCTCATTTTCCCTTGCCCTTATCCTGTGGTGAATCAAGCTTGGTGCCCTGGACTGAATGTCAGGGAAGTTTTTTGTGCTTCTCTCCTACATGGCCAAACATGCCGGATGTGCAGTGGGCTTTTTAACTTTTGCTTTGATCTTGTTAAGTGTAAGCCTAGAAGGTCTTGTCTCTTTTGCTGAACTGTAAAACACATGCTGATTCTTCTGAACAGGTAGCCTAGAAACCAAATGTTTATGCCTCTTAGTTTTAAAATGTATATAATAGGATCGTTTGCTCTTACCTTGAAAAAGACTGACACATCCACCAACATTCTTCTGAGCAACCAGAAAATAGTCTAAATGCTTCATCCTCACCTGAGGCACACGTTCATGTTCCCATTCCCTATCAAAAGCAGTCATGTGCAGAATACAGACTGAAACCATTGCTGCCTAAGGCCACTGTTTAGGCCAAGAATAAATCTGGTCAGCTGCAGACTTTTATTTTTCAGTGGAACCTCTGTTTCTGCTGCTTGTTTTCCAAGGGAGACAAAAGCTCAAGCAAATGTTCACAAAGCACCTACCAGGAGAATTATGCTGTTTCTTTCAGCTTCTCATGCTGCATCCATCACTCTGCTCTCTGAGGTCTGATGGTTTTGTGTGTGAAGCTGCAGAGTCTTAATGCAGGGCTCTCCTTGCGCAGTGTGACTTCTCTGTGCCTTGTTCTCTAGGCTTTCAATGGAAATGCATTGCATCCTGGGGTTTAGGCTTCATGAAAATAGCCATCTGACAGAGCTTACTTTTTTTTTTTTTTGAGATGCAAGGCAAGATGAAGGAAATTATCATTTAGTGCTCAAGTCAGTCACTCAGGCTTACAATGCCAGCTTGGATGTTTTAGTATATCCTGTATTGCATTCAGTTGTCTTTATGGTAAGGTCCCAGTCTGGTGCTATGCGTTCGTGTCTGAGGGATAGGCACAGTTTAGCCATAGCTGGATTTTCAGCTTGGTGAAGTCAGAGGACAGTATTTATCTGTGGAACTGCTAGAGAAGCTGGCTACTGGTGTGGTGCTCTGCCTGGCCCAATTAGCTTTATTCATTAGCTCAGAGCGAGTGCTTTGAGTTCACATGGTGAAACGAGGCTGAGTATCTCTGCAGAGCATTGTTTGGATTTGGGTCTCCACCCTGAGATCTCCTCAACCCGAGGGCACTGGAGAAAGCCCATTAAACCTTGCCCTTCGGTTGCTGCAGCACTTGCTGTCACCTCACCTGGGTGTCCCTGTCCTAGCGCCCTCCCTTCTCCTGATCTACCCTTCCTGGAGCTCTTTCAAAGGATTACAGCCTGCATGGAGACGGGTTCATAGAAGTTAGAGATCAGCGTAACCTTTTGCTCATCTCTGCCTGTCTCTTTCAAGTGGCTTCGAAGAGGGAAGATCTCCTCTCCTCCTTCCCCACTGCCCCTTTGCCCCAGCTCCTTCTCCTTCCTGCCTGGGAGTAAACAGTAGATGTTACATGTATTAACACTGCACTCTTAATACAATGCTCCTGGGCGTGCTCTGTGTGCAAGTCCCTGGCAGCCGTAAATTAATTAAAAGTAGACAGAAACCCTAGGAAAAAAGCAAGTTCCCTTCCCCCTTCCCCCCTGCCCCTCTTTTCCTTTCTCTCTCTGTGGGTAAATAGCTAATTCCTTTGTTCCTTGCTGCACTATTTCATTTCTGCCATCATTGTCCTCATTGTTCTCTGAAACAGGAGGGGTCTGGGCCAGGAGCAGCCAAGGTCTTGGCTAATGACGGGAAGTCTTTAAAGTTTGCGCTGCATTTCATCTTCTCTGTGGGAGTTTTAGGACGCATCCAGTGTTTGATCCCCACCGTGCAACTTTGCTTCTAGTTAATTAACAGATCCCCATTACACTCTCTCATCTGCAAGCACATGGGAGGCCTATCAGGAGGTAATTCAAGGCCAATCTGAGTGATGGCAGAAATTAGAGAAAACGGTTGTTTTAGGGTTCTAACATTCAGAAATAAAGCTCTTCCTTTGCAGAGGTGCCCTGTAAATGTGGGCTTGTTTTGTTGTATCATTTTTATTTTTTAAGTGATGTCCTCTGCAATCAGATCTGGTTTGTGGGGTTGTTTTTTGTTGTGTGTTTTTTGTTTTTTTTTTTTTTCAAGAAGAGTGGGTGAGAAAGCAGTTTATTTGTCTTGCTGTTGCTTTGCTGGGCTGGCAGCCTGCATGGTGTATGGTTTTGAGGGCCAGTTGAAACGAAACCGCGGTGTTATTAGCAAGATGTTTTCACCTTCCTTTCATTCCCAGCTTCCCCATTCCCACCAAGCCTATTATACAGGTTACAAGTATCTTATGGCAAGTTTTTTAGTGTCGAGTAAAACCACCACAGGCCTCCCAGCTGCAGAGCTTTGTCAGGCTTTCAGCTAAATACTCCATCTCTCAGGAGTGCAACCTTCTGTCGACTTTGAATGTTTAGAGTCGTCTGATATTTCCCCCCTTCTTTCCTCTTCCCCACCCTATGAGCAATGACCCCCTTTAACTAACGAATTAGGAGCTGCTCCTGCAGTTGCAATTCTCAGTTCAGCACTTGGCAATGAGAACCAAACCAGGGCTATTTAGTGCAGCGTTAAATGGCCCACCACATTAGCCCCCTGGCATGCGAAGCTATTAGGTTGTTTTACTGTTGTTAAAGTTACATTTGTTAGGTGGAGTTGGTGCTCCAACAGAAACTTGGTAATGTGGAAAGACGGGGTCAGCCCAGTGTCTTGTGGCTGTCCTGTGTGGCTACAACACACCAAAGTTTCCCCCTCTCTCCATGAGGTTATTACAGAGGAAAGTTTTTAGCTTTGCGATCGAGCGATCTCGATTGACCGTGACGTGGTGGCAGGGAGCAATCAAATCATGAGCTCTTGCTTACCTGTTCCTCCATCAGCTCCCAGCTGAGCTGTGGCAAGGTGGAGTATCCTAGCAGGGAGCCTCAGGTGCTTTGGGAGCTCCAGGTAGGATGACACTGTGCAGGCTGTATGCTCAGCATGGTAGGCTACTGCTGGTACCCTCACCTGGTCCTCTGGACTCCTCAACAGATCTCAAAGGAAGAGAAAGGTGTGGGGTTGTTCTCAGATTGCAGGTGTTGTGAGGCTGATGTGAGGACCTCTGAACAACTGTGGCTGCAGAGGCTCCTCTAGCCTGTGCACTGCAACACAGTGCAGCCTAAGAAATGGGTCCTTCTTAGAAATGTTCCAGACCTCCCTCAAAACAGGCTCTCACAGATGAAGGATTCACCATTTTCTGATCTGAGTGAAAAAGGGGCATTATTTTGATCCCTTCACCAGGGCTGTCTGGAAGATCATGAACACAGTTCCTGTAGCTGGAAAGGACACTTTTCACGCTGGGAGGCAGGATTCATCCCTGGCCATGAACTCAGCATGCAAGTATAGAAAATGAACTAGAAAGTATATGCACCTTTGGTTCAGTACAGTGTGCTTGACTGTCCAATGCCCAGCGTTGGTCTTTGTCTGAACACAGAATATATTGTCTGCTGATTTAAAGAATCTGCTGTCTTATATTCTAAATGAATATCAACTAAAATCTTTTAAAAATATGCATATATATATATATACATAAATAATGCCATGTGCTACGGCAACAAGCACAGGGAAAAAAAAAAAACAAAGAGGAAGGGCATCAAAGAGCATGATTTAGTGTTTGAGCCTCAAATACTAGTTTCAATCCTGACAGAGTCAGCAGAGCCTTCAGTGCTCCTGATTTCCTTCTAGCTAACTGAGGGCTTCATGGCCAAGAGGTGAAGGAGTGACATCCTTTTACTCCACTTAGGCATCGATGTTCTTTGCAGCCCCACTGCAGGTGTAGGATTTTACTTGGCCTACCCGAGTGATGTCTTATTTTCTTGTTCTTCTTACGTTGCAGGGATGTGAATCCTCTCTTCTTGCAGCAGCAATACCTCTCCGTTGCTGGATACAAAGATATTTTAAAGCACTGTCTGATTCTCTGTGGCACGAGGGGGAACGGAGGCACTGATGCGAAGTGCGGCCGCTCTGTTTGATTTAGGCGTAATGAAATGGGCGGCACGTTCGCGGTTAAGGCACCCTGTTGCTGATGTGACTGGGGTAGACAGGGTCCTCAGCTGCTAAGCAGGGATGCTTGGATGTGCCACAGGGTTTCAGAGAGAATCCCCCTGCAAAAGGAAGCGTGTGCCAGTATTGTAGAGTGCTTGTGCCAGCCAGCTTGCAGGGTTGATTTGGCATTTGGCGTATTGGTAGCGGCTGCCAGTGTGTGTGGTGGAAAGAGAAGGGGAATAGACAAGAAAAACACAGGGGTTTAAAATAAAAATGTAAAATTATTTGCTTTGTGCCATATGGGCTTCAATATTTTGACAAAACGAAGGCCAAAATTAATCATGCCAGGTTAGAGTTTTAGTTCAAAAACATATGTATAACTGTCCCCCTGAGTGTGTGTTTGAGTTACCATTTTCATACAGGAAAACCTTAACCTTTTCAGTTTCTCCTTCTCTGCTCCACTACCAATTGCTCCACCCAAATGAACTTTTCCTATTGTGTGAAAGTTTAAAACAGTTTTGCTTTTTTTTTGGTAGTTTCGTAGTTAAATGTCAAAGGTTTTGCTGATTTCCTTTTTTAAATTATGTTTGGAGGAGTTTATTTTATTTTTCTTTTCATGGAACTAAATGGATTTTAACAAAAGCCATTTTGTTTCCAGACTGGACTGTTTGGTCAAAAAGAAAGGGGGGAAAGATGAGAGGATGAAGAAGTAGTAACCAGGGCTACTAGTAATGGCTGGAGAGTCATTATATGAAAAGTGGCAGTCTGTCATGCCATTCCTGCTTGTCCTGGCTGTGCTGCTGTCCCCACTGCACCTGTAGCAGGGGTTTACAAATCTGGGATTCAAGGTTTGTGGATTTTAATTTATAAAGGAACCATTCTGAATGTCTGTAGCAATATGACCTTTCGCACAAGTAAACCACAGAATTTTTCACTATAATTTTCTCATCAAGCACCCAGCATCTTGCTGTACCCGAGCATATTATTCAGACTTGCACTGTATTAGGTCATTATTGGACGAGCTTGGCTGTGCATTGAATATTGTTCTGCACTAGTTCCTGTTGTGGCACTTTGCTTCACCACTAAAAATGCCATATGGAGTCTAGCTTAATCCACTTCACAAGCAAAGCCAAACCATACAAAGGCACTCCTGAAAAGGAATGAGTGTGGAGTGAAGCTGTTCTGTATTAGTTTTTCAGGGCTGGTTTGCTTACATGCACAAGTCCACAGGATGATAGCAAATCTTGAAAGATCCAGTTTTTATAGAGTTCAGGTGTGATTGAATTGGGTATTTTTCTTCATCCCACTATAGAGATATGAGATGGATATGAAATTTAAATATAGATCTCTATCTTTTTAAAGTTTGGAAATGTTCAGCGGCAGGATTTAGGCAATCTTTAATTCATGTGAATGTAGGCAATACTATGACTATCTGAGGACAGTAAATATATCTCTATCTGTGATTGATCTCAAGATCAGCCTATCTATTATCATAAAGCCCCTCCTTTGAGAGTGGGAGGAGGTGGGTGGAAATTTGAAAAAACAAATTTAGGGGACTGGTTTCCTTTCACTTTTAAAACCAAATAGTGAGAGAGACATAAAAGAGCCCCGGTTTGGATGATAACGAAACACTGCTTTGAAGTCCTAACTAAATTGCATTTCTTGTTCTCTGCTGTCGCCTGTAAGACTCAAAAAAAAAATTGGACAAGCAATGATTAGTATATAATAATGTATGTTCAAATAGCTTATGGTATTATGAAAACAAAAATTCAAAAGGCCAATATCCTGACAGTTAAAATCTGTCTAAGGGGCAATAGGGGGGAACCTTCACAAAAACAATATGCTGATTGCATGCAGCTACCCTGCCGAGTCAAATCTTAAATAAATTATACATACGTAGCTGTACTGGAGCTGAGAAATGAAGCAGTTTAAAATGTTGCTGGTTCTGTACTTTAGGCAAAGCCTGTATCCACTTTGTGTCCTTAATGCATCAGACGTTTGGTCAGTTGGGTTGGGTACCCTGCCACAGTAACTACCGGGACTTCAGAGACCAGTGGAAAAATCCAGCTTTGTGCTAGATCAGATATAGGGAGAAGTGTGGGTGATAAACAATCTCTCTTGATTCTTTTATAAGGAATCCCTTTCAACTGCAGCACGCCCCCCCCCCCTCCCTCCAGTCCCCTCCACCCACTTGTAAGAAATCCTGATGAAGTACTGAAATCTTGCATATTTGGGTAGAGTTTTTTTACCACAGAAACATATTTATGCGTCCAAAAATTCAGTTTCTAAGCAGCAGAATTTCTTCTGAAATTTGGGTCAAATCTGATAAGTAATTTCAGCCAAAATAAAGATGAAAATAAAATTCTGAACATCAAAATGATTCATTTCAATACATATGAAACAAAGTATTTTGATTTCTTGGGATTTCCAGGGAGACTCATTAACTGTACAGCCTAGCAATGAGGACTGCTCACAGGCACATAGGAAATCCATGTTCTTATCCTCTTTATTCCTAAATTGAAGAAAGGTCTTGGATTAAATTTTTCCTCCTTTCGTGTTCCATTCTTAGTCCATCTCCACATACAATCATGCATACGTGTTCTTGGAGGGAGAAATAGAATAGTTCTGTAGGTGTGGCCAGGCCATTCTGTGTGAAAACTGGTTACTGGGGTTCGCTCCTTATTCCAGGGAATATGTAAGTGCCTATGCAGAGCTTCAACTGCAAAGACTGATAATGAGACCCTGATGTACCCCTAGTTAGGGTAGATATTAGGATGTGGTGGACATGCAGGTACTTGTTCCAAATCATCTTTAATTTAAGTTCAGGTCCTCCTGGTCTTAGTGAATACTTGAATCCCTAATGAACAATGGTAAGGAGGGTTTGGCAGCAGCATCTTGTTCACAGGATCTACTTCTAAACTTCTGGCAACACCACCTTTTGCCCATTAAAAGTATCTTTAATCCACAGTTATTTGTACAATTCCCCTTTCAACAGTGGAAACTCAGGCTTGGACCTAAGCTAGCAGAAATAGAAGAGTTTAATGAACGTTAACAGACTTTGCTCAGGTTTTGTGAGTTTCTTAGGATCAGATTGTGCTTCCTAAACGTCAACCAAATCCGTATTAAACAAATGAACAAAGAAAATTTTACGTGCTACTCAGGAGGTAATCCACTTTTGGTCTTTGGCTAACAGAATCAATCAAATTAGTAATTGTAATCCTAACATAGGGGGACGTAAGTAAAGCATGCTGCTGCTCTAAGTGTACTGTCATGAAATTCTTGCTGTTCTACCAAAATCCCTTCCCAAAGTTTCATGGTTAAATCACAGTGAATAAGAGCGAAATTTGGCCCTCACTTTTGGCATAGTATTGATTGCTTGCTACCTTTTTATCGGTTTCATTTGCTAGAATAGATGCTATTTGAACTTATGTTAGGAAGTATATTTCGGTGTTACTTGGCCACAAACAGAGGCTAATGTGTCCAGCTTTCAGACAGCTTATTACCATTCGAATACTCTGTAGATAAATTATATTAAAAGAAAGGGGAAAAAAAAAAAAAGGAGGTTTCAGCTTCTGACTCATTCTAAATGGAGACTTAGCTCTCAGTAATCAAAATTGCTTTGGTTGTGCATAGCAGCATTAAAAGCCTTGTCCACTAATTGAGTGAAGCGGCTCCAGTGAAGCAGCCTTGCCCCCTCATTATGTGATCTTGCAAGTGCTGTTTGTCATCGTCGCTTGCTGGTCTCAATCTAACTGTACTGCTGGTGCAAATTAATGGTAATTCCTTATGACAGGCTGTGTCCTTCCAGTGAAACCACAGTATGGATCTTGTACCACCCCCGCCCTTCTCTCCTTTCCTCCCCACACCTACCAGATCCTGATTTCCCACCTAAAGTATCACCCCTGACTTAGTCTCCTGGCTCCTCCTAACTGACTGGTGTGGCAGGGTGTGCCGTGGCTTAGCTGATGGGTAGCACCCCATGCTCTTCTGCTGACACGTTGTGGAGAGACGTGTGTCAAACAAAAGGCAGCATTTTCCAGCAGCTCAGGCAGTCTTGGTGCTGATGGAGGACTTTGTGCGTCAGGAGAAATCTGTGTGTGCACGCAGATGTCATCATCCACCACCTTCTGCAGCTGAAGGAACTCTACCAACAGCAGGCTCCAGCAAGCAGGAGAGATCAGTGGGTAACACTTTAAAAATCAGTTAGCTAATATAAATAGAAGTTTTGATGTGTGACTGCTGTACTTTTACACACATTGGGTTTTATTAATTTATTAATTTTTTACTTCCATCCTGACTTCAAGAAATGACCTTAAGAACAGAAGTGTTAGTTGGGAGCTCAGAACTCAAGAAATTTATGCCTTGCTCTTCCTCAGGATTGTCACTTTGCAACAGATGCTTATGCTTCCTTTAATAATAACCACTACTTCTCATCTTTTGGTTATGCTTTCCTTTTAAGTTACAAACTGTGTTGTGAGGGCTTTCTGTAGCTTTGTGTGTATAGAGTTCTTGCAAGGGAGCCCTGATTTCAGCTGGGGCTTCTGTCCCAGATTCTCATCTGGTGGAAGTTGGCTAAGGGCCACCAAGGTCATTAAGTCTATGTGAAAGGTCTGTGGCATGTCATTGTTATTTGCATTGCTGGAGAGCAGGACCTTCAGACAGTATGATCTTAACCCACATCTTAAAGAACTGATGTCCATTCTCAAGGATATAAAGATTTTTTTTTTCCCCTCACTTCAGGAATTTTAATTTAAAACAAAAATGAATAATTTTTACCCAAAAATTGGACACTTTTTTTTTTTAATATCAGCTTAGAAACAAAATATTTATACTTCTGGTGGGGAAATTTATTTTCCGAAGTTAGTATTCGTTAGTAAATTTTTTCCCTTAAAAATCAACTTACTAATTCCTCAATTTAAAAAAATGTTTTGGGAAGGAAGCAAGAAAAGGAGAGAAATTCAAATCAAACCTTAGATTTTTTTTTTTTTTTTTTTTTCAAATAGTTCAGAGGAATACAGAACTGCTTAAAATGAAGGTTATGGCTCCAGGTCCATCCTAACTATTGCTAGGCACTTTTCTGAGGTCACTAGATTTTGAACATTGTCAAATGAGCCTGCTTTTGTAGCCAGCACAGAGACATGCTTTTCAGCAAAAGTGTTTCAGCCCCCCATTAGGTTTTTATGACCTGTAGGGCAGTCTGTCCATCTCAGCTGGAGGGATCCTGGGCAGACTGTGTTCTTAACCTGTGCAGTTGAGTTTAAGTTGGGTTAGTCCTCACCTGCCAACAGGTCATTGACTCTGGAATTAATTTTTTTTTTATTGATGCTAAAAGGTCCACAAGATGATCTGTTATCATTGAAATATAATGTAAACCTGTCTACAAGGCTATTCATCAGCAATGAGGTTAATGCCATTACCCCCATTCCACAGATGAGAAACCTGAAGCAAGGGAAATGACTTGGCAGAGGTCAGCCAAGAAAGACGTGTCTCCGCTCGCACCCCACCCTCCCCCCAGCCTCGTGGTATTTATTAGGAGAGAACAAAAGCAAGGTTTCTCTCTAAGTCCTGGAGTCACGTTTTCATGAGTTGGACTTTCAGCTCAATTAGTTCTTTCCCCCGTGGATTTGAAGCTTGGAGATGTGATTTCTAACCCTTCAGTCAAGTAAATAATCTTCTACAGGAGTTTGTATATAAAATGTCACCGTACCTTCTTGCTCATTGAGTGATTTTTGGCATTTTGAAGTATGCAGGACAACAGCACTTTCAGAATCCACAGCATCCTAAAATGTCTCTCATGGCTGCGTGGACTTTTTCGTGCACAAGACTAAGGCTGAATATTCTGGAGGCTGTGTCCCTGTGGACGTATCATAGAAGACGAGGTCAGGACTTCTGACCACAGAGAGGAAAGGTCAGTTGCCACCTTCGTGTCCCACACTGCATCCAGTTCACAGGACCAACACTGAGTTGCCTGCTTTGGTGTAAGCTCAGAGATGTCTGTGCTATGTTGAAATAATACCTCAGACTTACAGTGTATGTATAACTGTTGGTACAGCCAAAATGACTGTTACAGATGCTCCACGATCAGTGCTAGATGCGCAGATGAATACTCTTCTCATATGATTGGGGGAAACAAAACAAATCTTAATTTTCCTTCTTCAGAAAGGGTAGAATTTTGAAGGTACTTAACTCTCTGGCAAACATCACATCTCCATTGAAAGCAACAACAGAAGTCTTAACTGATTTCAGTATCATGCTCCAGGTGTTGCAGGGCACTTGCATATTCAATGTGAAGAACTTTGAGTTCTTTGAACTGGGGAAAAATATCTTTAATTTAGATTATATATAATCATTTTTTATTAGAGCTTAAACTTGGTTAAGTATAATCAGGTAGCTATTGTATAATTTAAATGGCCAGTGATTGTTATTTGATAATAACAACTTACATTTATATAGTACTGTATATCCCAAAGGGATCCCAGAGGAATTTAAAGACTCAGCAATAAAATATACAACAAAGTAAACATTAATTACAATTACAGCATTAGTAGAAAATATGAGGATGTTAAAAATCTGGCGGTCTGTGGCTTGCTTCTGCTCTCATTTGAATTCATTAGCCAAGCTCACCCAGAGTGCAAATGGATTATTAGTCATTGTGCCATATCTGATTTAAGAAATTTTCTGTATGAGTATTGTAGTGAGAGCAGAGAAGAGTAGAAAAAAGTGTAAATGCCCTTCTGGAGCTTCACTTATTCCAGTCACTTAGGTGGAGTGTTATTTTTGAAGTCTGTTGAGCTACTTGAATTAATCCCTCTCTTGTTTGGGTGGTTGTTGTAGTGTTATGCTCTGTGAGGCTGGTTCCTTGTTAGGTGGGAGGAGGCTAAACAGGTTATCTTTCAACTGCCACATGCCTACAATATCAGAGTGGGATGTCTTTGTACAACCAGTTCTTTTCTCGCATGTAAGTCTTGAAATAGTTTAAACTTCAACCCCGTTGCAGTAATTTTGGGCTTTTCTGTGTTAACACCTCACTGAGGTGAGCAGAGTGGTTTATGCCTTTTGAGCTGCTTTTCCAGGCTTGTGTAGGTTCAAGTTCAAATTTCTTCACCAAAAGGGTTGTCAAGCACTGGAACAGGCTGCCCAGGGAAGTGGTGGAGTCTCCATCCACTAAAGTATTTAAAATATGTGTAAACATGGCACTTTAAGGACACTGCTTAGTGGTGGACTTCAAAGTGTCAAACCAATGAGTCCAAACATTACCCTTAAGGGTCTTCTCCAAGCTAAATGATTCTGTGATTCCAAGTGTCTAGCTTTGTTCTTTCTCTCCTTAAATACATATTGTCAGTATTGAAGAAAAAGATGAAAGCTTGAGGGATGTTAAGTAAAGCCTTCTGCTGTGGCATCTCAGAGAAGACTACCCTGGAACCACAGGTGGGAACTGGGAAACCTACTGCAGCTGGCACTTCATGGAGAAAGCTGCATGAGGACAGGCCCTGCCTTTCAGAGAGTGCTGTAAAGGGCTTGAAAAGCATAAAAATGAGGATTGTGGGATTGTTTGGAAGGGGAATCACTGAAGCGATAGGACTGCTTTCAGAGTAAATTCTTGCTAACCTCAAAAATAGAGCCAGGAAGACAGATGCTATTTTTGTGGATGGGTAATATAGGTGACTTGCTTTGTGGTGTTTCTTTTCTAATGTGTAATAAATTCCAACCTAAGTCTGATAGATTTCCAGGACCCCCTGAAATCCTCTTGAATTATAAAGTGTTTTCAACTATTGACACATGAAGATAAAGATACGTTGCTATTAAACATAAATTTGGGGATATCCAAAAAGATGTGTAAATCACTTTTTTTTACTGGTTTGCAAGAGTCCTTGTCCATTGAGATGGTTTCCAGTTTATGAAAATACTACTTTTCCCTGCCTTTTGGCCACAACATATGAAAACACTGTACTTCAGATAATTTAGTCTTAAACCCATAGTTCTTTCTCAGTCTTGGAGCTTTTCTTTAGTTTCTGTTTTAACACTCATCATCATTGTGTGAAACTTGTTTGCAGATACTGTCTTGTTTTTCAGATTTGTAATGAAGCATGAGGGATTTTTACATTTTGTGGCACAAGTTTTGCATGAGTCCTTACTGTAAAGCTTTCATAATGTCTTTAAATTGTTTATTTTTGGGAGATGGAAGAAAGGGAAATGGTGATCTAAAGACAAGCTTTCTGCTCCATTTCCTCCATGCAACAGATGATAACTCTCAAGTACTAATGCAGCTACACCCAAGACATTGAGCTCTAATTTTTGATCCTACATGCACCAGTGGCCTATTTACTAATCTGTAATCTCCAATAAGTTTGTTGTAATACAATTGAGAGCCTGATCTCTGAGTAAAGTTGAGCAAACATGCTCAAATAAATATCCAGGTGGACTTCCTGAAATTCCTTTAAAGAGTGTTTTGGATCATACCTTTCTGATCCCACTACAGCCAAGCACTGGGAATCAAAAACACGTGCAGCTCCTAGGGAAGTGCTATGAAAATGTTGTTTCTTTCTGAAACTGAATTTAAGAATAGGTTCAGTAATAATGATAATATGGTGGGACTTGTGATCATTAGACCTTGGAATAGGATTCAAGTCTTTTCACTCATCAACAATGCACAAACTGGTAGAAGAACGCCAAGATGGACAGTGTCATGCTGTGCTTGACACAACCCTGATATAAATGCACATAAACACAAATTCACCTTACATATGGGAAGGTGTAGCTTTCTGCTTACTGCTCCACTGCTTTGTAGGAAAACTCCTTCTTGTGCTGGTTAAACTTGTCTGGTATTTTGAAAAGTCTGGGTAGATCCTATTGGACAACAATCCAGCCAAGGACATCATCTTTCTTCTCTGAAAGGAAATTAATATCTTCTCTTAAAGAGACTTCAATTTTTTTATATCTTTTAATTCATTCCTTAAAATAAAAGAACTTTAAACCTGCCTTTTTTTTTTTAATGGTCTCATTATTAGTTGAAATTTAAGGACTGAACTCGTAATTACTAATCAAGGTCTACCTGTGGGAGCAGGAACTAGATAGAACCTTGTTTCACTTATTTAAACATAAATCTCTACAATTTGAGATTAAATAGATTTCCCCAGGTTACTAATAATAGCCTTTTCTGTGCCTTTAGGCCATGTACTCAAAAGTGGAAAAAATGTGTGTGTATGTGGGTGACAGAGATGTCACAAAAATGTCACTGGCTTTGATTTTTGGTATCGTTAGAAATGGGTGGACTTTATGGACTAAACATGGAAATAAAAGGCAGGGTTGCTGGAATAATTCGTTGTGTGTAATATGCAATATGTGTATCAAAACCAGATATGTTCAAGTCGTTTGAAATCCCAGTGGTAAGGACTTAGAAAAATTTCATAATTGCAATGATTTTTAGAGGGAAATAAGAAAATACAAGAAAGGTTAACTCAAGTCGGAGCTTTAATTTTTTTTTTTTTTAAGGTTTGTGGGTTTAGAACAGAGGCAGAGAGTGTACATGACATAAGGAATGGCAATGCATTAGTGAAAGTAGGTGTCTGAAAGAAACTAGTCTGTGTTTGTGGGAGCATGAAACTGTTGAAAAGAAACTGCGACTTTCACACTGTCACATACAAACCTCACGATGAGCCTGGCAATGAAGCGCAGAGAAAGACTCTGTTGTTTCTCCAAGAAAAATAGTGCATGCAAAAAAAAAAAATAGTATAAATGGCTCTGGATTTAGTTTTTGTAGCGTTTGGTATCAATCTGTAAGACCAAAAGGAGTGAGAATCTAAATAAGAACATGCAAGTCCTGGGATTTTATTATTGAAACCTTTTTGAAAATGCTTTTACAAAACACCTTTAAAATGTTGAAGGAATCTGTTAGAACTAATCTCAAGAGTGGGAAGTAAATGGGAATTATTATTACTGCAAATTCTATAAAGCATTTCCTTTGTATGTTTATAGCATGCAGAAATTATAAATAATAGCTGATTAGTAGTCTAGTGTCAGAGCTCTGTTTTCTCCCCATATTGGATAAATCTCCCACTGATGGATCAAACATTTAATCAATCTACTAACGTGGCCTTCAGCACTATAGTATCTGAGTGCCTCCCAGTGTTGGAACGCTCAATAATGCTTGGTTTTTCTCCAGTTACTCTGTGCTCCTTAATTTGATTTTGTTCTTAGTTACACTGATGTAAATCTAAAACTACTTCATTGATTTTGATGGAGGAAGCCAGCATTTATGAGCCTTAAGAGCAGAATCTGTCCTTCCTCTTGCAGTTCCCCAGCTATTCTTAAGTTGTGCTACTAATAATATTTATTAGTAGCTCTAATACTAATCTGCTCAAGTATACTAATAATACTAATTTATTCTCCCTGTTCCTGCTGCATCTTTTTTTTCTTCTGCCACTTTGGGTATGTTCCAAAGTCCACTGAAATGGTTGTCAGCCTCACCATTGATTTCAGCTGACTGTGGTTCAGTTTCCCACTTGCCCCTCTGTCCTTTTTTCCCCTCTGCAGATCCTGAAAGTTCCTGTGTGAGTTTGTGCTTGTCTGAGTAGAGGCTTCTGGTTAATTAAAGTTACATGTATTCCTACAACTTTGTGAATAAGCACCGTGCTTATCTCCATATTTTTCTTATACAAATTGCTGCTCTCAGTTTAGCTTTTCTTGAATGAGAACCCCCTCCTCCTGCCACAGGTCTTGGTCTCAGGTTCAGCATCTCGTACTTTAGGGAGGCCTTTGCTTATGAGCTTGACCTGAGTTCTGTAAAAAAAAGTCAGTGGAGAAACCACACTTATTTCCCTGAGATTTTTGCTCGGGAGAGTTGTGTTGAATATGACAAGGCTTCTGAATGAAATAGTTGGGGCTCTTCCTTTGACATTTTTTTTTCTGTTTCTTTTCTTTCCCCTCGCTGCCTTCAGTGTTGGAAGCAGAAGAAAATAAAAAGAAGAGGAGTTGAGAATTTAAGCTGGGAGACTTGGCAGGTAAGAGGTGTGTTTTCTTACTTGCCAGCAAGGCATTTCTGGAAGTGCTGATGTGAATTGGCAGCGGGTTGGCTCAGCTCTGGGGGAGACGAGGCTGGCCCAGGACCTGCGCAGTCAAGTTGAGTTCCTTGTACCTTCACAGCCTTTCTGGGTGACTGTAAGCAAATGCTTTGCTTTTCTGGTTCCTCACCTGTGACAGGGGCAGAACTGCTCCTCTGCTGCAGGAGGGTGGCTTGAGGAGAAATGGAATAAAGGCTGGGAAATAATGAGCTGATATAAGAGGTGGTACCTCATGTGAGCTGCGTGGACAAAGTTGCTTGGTTCAAGGGTGACAGCTGTGCTGTGTGGACCAGCTGGGCTGGTGTTTGCCTTATTTCAAGAAATATTTTACTAAGGTACTTGTGTGATATCTGTAACTTCACTGTGTTTTCTTCTTTGAATACTGATTTGATTACTTTACTCTCATTTCCTTTTCTACATGGTTTTAAACGGGGTGAAGGAGGAATACAGTGTAAGCAAGATGCAACACTTGCTTTCATATAAAAACTCTGCTGAAAGCACAGTGACAACACTGGAAAGCCAAGCACTCATCATTGGAGAGCTGCAGTTTGCAGAGACAGTTCCTAAGGGTTTACTTGAGGCACATTTGAGGACAAAAGGCTATTCTTGGGAACAAAAGGCCCAGCCAGGCTACCAGATTTCAAACCTTCCTCCAAAGCTTGAAGCACCAGTGTTGTTCAGGGGAGAAGCTCGAAGGATTTTAAGTGTAATATTCCATAACCTTGTTCTTAGAAGAAGCTGTACCATTTCCAAAACACTCAGCCTGAGGCAGTCATGCATCATAGATAAATCAGCCAAAATGGCAAAATATTGGCGGGGTATGAACAACTGCAGGTAGTTGTTTAATCGCTTGTGTCAAGTAATCTTAATAACAGGTGTAGCTACTGATCCAGTCAATTATATAAATTGTCCTGCAGTCTTTCCTGGATTCTTACTGAGGCAGAGCTATTGATACATAAGATGTGCCTGAGTGAGACTGCAGTACTTGGCCCTATGACTGTTTTAAAAGACAGAGCTTACCCAAACAGGGAGGGATTGATGTATTTCTGCTTCTCCCCGTTTTCTCTGTGGCACACTGTAGCAAGAATCCTTGGTTTTCCTCCCCCCCCCCCCGTAAATTTGTGAGAATACATTTAGATTTTAATATTCAGAGATCCAGAAGATGTAAATAGTGCTAAAATAAGTATTGCCCTATTTGAAATTCCCTGCTGGGTCCACCTGTCGTGCTTTGTCTGACGTTGGAATAATAAGCTCTGTGGGGCAGCGAATGCCTCCCTCGCTCATCTGCACAGCCCTTCCCAGAGCAGCATTGTGCTGCTTTTTGGAGGGGGCTTCTAGCAACACATCACACAAAAAATAAATACCAAACCCCTGTGATTGAGAGTTTGCAGGCACATGGAGCAAGTGTGGCTCAAACTCGGAGATCAAAAGAAGTTTGATAAGAGAATAAATCATTTTCTAATCTGAAATGAGAAGACTCATCAGCATTATAAAAATATCTTTGGTTGCAAAACTTTTGGTCTGAGAATGAAGTATTTGTGTTTTCAGTGTGTGTCACTAATAGACCTCTAACAACCTGTACATGAACAGGATTAGGGAAATGTTTGATCTGGAAGAATTTATCTTCTGGGTTTGTATATATGGTTTGTTGGTTTTGGTTTGTTGTTGTTTTGTGGTTTTTTTTTCCACTTGCCCAGTGCTTTCTTGGTTTCTTGAAATTTTAAAATTTCATTGGCATCTGTTTTTTTGCTGTGAAGTTACATCATCTCCAAGCAAACCAGTGTAATGCATCAGGGTGTCTCCCTATGTGTGCTGGGTCATATGTTTAGTATTAAAGCTCAGTTTCTGTGCTTTTTCATAACAGTTTAGTTGTCTGCTAGGAATGGGTAGTTAAAGCATGTCAGGCTGGAGATAATTCTTCAGGCTCAGCCTCTGTTTCCACTGCCTTTGATCAGGATACATTAAACTTTCAAATATTATTTATAAATTATTTTTTCACATGCTGCTTTTGATTTTCATAGATGTGCTCTTCCGCACAATACTGAATGATTTCTTATTATAGTTCCTTAGCATATAAACATTGTTGCTGTAAACTCTGATCAAATGTGAACTGTAAGTGCAAGTAAGAGTAGAAAGACATGGCTCCCACTACAAAGAGTTTGCAGTTAAAGTGGTAAAAAGTGACATGGAAAAGGTGGAGAAGGCAACTGTCAAATGCAGCATGTTCATGTATATACAAATGTACTTATAGAGAGATATACTCTCATTTATCCCTGCAGCTTAATTTAACATTATAGTAAAAAAAAGTTACAGTAGAAAGATCAATGTATAAAAAAATTTGAACCATGTGGCAGAACTTGTCTTCCTGAGAAAAATGAAAAGCAGCCAGAGATTGAAAGAGGAGGAATGTTGGTATTTTTTTTTATGGATAAGTTGTCTTAAAGTCATTAAAAATAAATTATTCAACCTTTTTCCAAATAAAGTATGATTTTTTTTTTTTATTACTTCTCCCTCTATATGATTTTGATGAGAAAGAGTTGAGTATCAGTAGAGTTGCAGAAACCTCTTCCACACAGATGTGGTAAGGCTTGTTAAATCTATGTAGTCTGCAACTTGTACACCCATTGTAGGCTGCAGAGTGTAGCTCTATGAAATAAGGAGAAGGAGTTTGTCTGGCATTGTATGCTTGCCTCAGATGTTACTTCTAGTTGGTAAATAATATGAAAGTTCTTGGGCAAATTCTCATTATAATGCCATTTTCTGTTGCAGCTATGATTTTGGTCAACCTGACAATTTGAGTCTGCCTGTGTGACAACGATGGGAAGTGGGTTGGGAGAAATTGCTGTTACTGTATTAGTTCCCCTCCAGAAAGGTCTCAAAATGAAACCAATTGCTAAATTGGTAATCTGCAAGCTCACAATATTTGCATGCATTTCTGAGTCATCCTGAACTTTGAGATCTGAATCTTTTTATTTGCTTGGATGGCTTTAGTTTTCATTTGTTTTGTGCTGTTTTTGTAGAAATCCATGATTAAGGCTTGTTTGCAAGAGTGGCTTGTGAGTGAGTACCTCTGTTGGATTGATCGTTAGACCCACCAGATATAAAGAGTATCATATTTATGTCAAAGGAGTAAGTCCAAATCATAATATGATGTTTGATTGGAGTGTTCATATGTGAGGGTGCTTACTGTTATACCACTGAGAATTTCAACTGCAGGAACTGTCACCTAAGAGGGATTTGGAATGATTATAGCCTGGGAGAGACTTGGCATGAGGTTTTCACTTGTCCCTTTATTTTGCACCCAGCAGTTGCTCAGGTGACTGAGAATCAGTGGATGACTACTCCCAGACAACACAAGTTAAAATCATGCACATTCTCCACTGATATATCCATGAAAATGGGACCAAACATGAAACAATAACTAAAGAAGCTGAGTGCACCAGAAAACATGTGTGGAATGTCCTTTCTTGTTCCTGTTCTGACAAGCAGAAACTATTGGTTTATGTCTCTTAAAAAAAAAAATCAGTGCAACCAAGACTAGATTCTTTAAAGTAATCTGCGTGGGTTTGGGTATCACATTAGGTAGGGTGGGTGGTGATCTCTTACCTAAATATCATGAGCAATGAAAATCATGTGGCTCCAACAAATACCAGACTGACCAAATGTGACCTCTTCCTAAAAGCAGTGTTGCTAGGGCAGCTGAGACCACATTGGGAGTGAGAAGGTGGCACGAGAGTCTTGGAGAAGTGTTGTAAACCTAGAAATGCCTTGGCTCAATCTGCTTGGGATTTGAAGTTATAATCCAGTGGTGTATATGCTTGTTTCTGACTTCCTCTCTGAGCAAATTTTATATGTGGATGTTTTTTACCTCCTTAGTTTAGGTCAGAATAGTCCTGGTCACCTTTTCTCTGGTAATGGTTTTACTCTTTAGAAACACTTTTTCCAGACAAAAAAAATTCCGCAATTAAAAAGCCAATTTGCCCCTGAAGATGTGAAGAAATAATTCCTCTGCCTTCCTCCTGTCAACAAGTTTGGGGTTTTATATACATGTGTCCTGCACATGGGTACACTTTGTGTTAGGTGCATGATTTTATTTCTGAAAACTGAATAGTGGGAGTAGGGTAATCTAGTAGTTAGGTCAGTGGGATCTGACTAGCCCTGGTGTAGCTGGGCCAGCTGGAGGGCAGGGTTTCTGAAAAGCTTTGAGGCTATGTGTGGGTGTTCACTTCTGGTTCACTTTTTCTGAAAGGGGAAATGCTCTTTATTTAGGAAAAAAAAGTTGTTGAGCTTTATCTGTCTGTCCTGCTTTCCATGCATGTTTAATAATATTGCTTTCCACTGGGAGATGTTGGTCCAGCTACCTTGGAAGCAGTGTGCATCTGGGCTGTTTTTCTAAGGTGATTAGTAAGTCTCCTTCTGCAGGTGCTGTGGGTGCCTCAAGACCTGTGAAAATCAGGTCTTACTGTAGTTCAAAAAATGTTCAACTAGTGAACATTTTGCATGGTTTTCTTTAAGCATCATTTAAAAGTTAGTTAATGTTCTGGCAAATGTCAGCTCCGTGAAGCTGTTAAGCTTCTCTAAAATACAGGGTCATTGCAATGGACAAATCCTGCTGTCTCTTCTTGGCCAATATCACGATCATTTACAACACTCTGGGAAGTTTTTGTCTCTTTTTTTACTTCTAGTCAGATACCTGTTCACCAAAGGACAGAGACCACCTCATTTAGCAAATTCAGTTGTGAAGTGTAAGTAGATTTGTGGTGTTTGCTTACGTGAAAAAAATCATAGCTTTTCATTTCTAGAGTTTTAATCCCTTTAAGACAAAGATGTTAAACAGATGACTTTAACCATGTGAATAAGTAAGCATATATAAACATAGAGTGAATTAATCAAGCAAATAAACTTGCTTTTAATGTAAGGATGTGAGAAGGTAGATGTGCATGTTTTTCACGTGAAAGGCTTGGCGGTGACGGAGAGGAGAGACCAAACTGAGCTGGACCCCCTGTTCCCACAGGGCAAGTATGACCTGAGCTCAGGGCTTGTAGCTGCAGCCGTGGATGAAAGGTGTGTGTTTGCTCCATGGCTTCTCCAAGAAGAGCTTACACTTTGTGGATCAAAGTGAATTTTGACTGTGGCTTCCTCTGAGAGGAAACAAGGTCTACCAGAGAGTTATCTGGATGACTTCTGCTGGTTACCTGCCACATAAACTCAGCACAGAGTATCTCAGAGATACAGTTTTCTGATATGGCACAGGGAACGTCCAACCTTGAGCAGGAAATAGAATGGAGAAATATTGAGCAAGAGCTTACTAAATAATTTCATGTTGGGAGGCTTGAAATCAAGTGAAACATCAGTAAAAGGAATTTGAGATTTGGTGGTTGTTGCTGTTGTAAGCACAATTACAAGCCTTCCAGTTTTGACCCGTCGCCCTGAAATGCTGTTGCCAGTTATTATGAGGAAGGCCAAGTGTTGCTACATACCCAAATGCACAGCAGAGTTCTGACTCTTCAGAATCTGGACCAACTCCCAATATTAGGAACAGGAGTCAAGCGGCCATCCCTTCTCCTGTGCTAACACACACCCTACCATTAACAGTCTGAAGGCAATTTTATTAAAATACATAACCCTGCTGAGCTGGTCTCAGAAGATAAATAAGTGTTGAGGAAAAGAAGCTTTTGTTTAAAAGTAATTATTTAAACTATGCATTACAGGTAATTTTCCTTTACCAGTAAAGAAAATGCTATCAGAATTTCAATAATAGCTTTGCGTTACTTATCTAGATAACATGATATTGTCATTTCCAGGAGCTTAAAATGCTGTTTTATTTTCATTTGTGTCAAATATAAGGGTAAATGATATCTGAATATATATTTTAAAAAAACCATGGGTTTTGTATAATTTCCTGAGAGCAGCATTTAGTTTACCAAGCTTTTATAGTAAAATAACAATCTAACGGTAGTTTCCTAAAGTGTGGACTTAAAACAGTAGGGTGAGGAGTATCCTATTTTCTGTTTTGTGTAAACATGCTGCATTTCACAACTGACAGAAAACAGAACTCCATTTTGAAGAGGTTTGTCAATAAAAGCATAAAACTGTGGTAACTTTATAATGTGTATGCAGATGTAGCCAAACACTAAGTGCTTCAACCCATATATAGCTTAGAAAAAGCAGAGGTGTCATTTTTTACCCAAGAGATTTTTCAGTTTCAAAAATTACATGAAAAGCTTAGCCCTCTGTGTTTCCTTTCTCTCAGCATTATTTCTACAGTGTAAACCTGTCTGATGATCACAAAGTAGTTTATTACGAGGAAGATGAAGCAACTAAGGGAGGAAAGCAATTTTTTTTTTTTTTTTATTCTTGAAGAAGTAACATCTTTGTTTCAGGTCTTTAACTCAAAATACAGGCTTTTTGTTTCAATGAAAACTCATTATTATTAATATTGCTATGATGGATATTTTTACATTTTTTATTTCAGTATGGACGAGGGAAGGGCTGCTGCTTTGAGAGCTGACAGGCTGAAGCCCCGATTGTGCAGCAGAGCCCGTGTGGGGCTCTCCCCTGTGAAGCTTGGCTCATTTTCTAGCCAAGAGCCCCATGGTGTGTTTTGGCTGCAAGGAGCTAAAACAGGAAAGATGCCAAATGCATTAAGACCATTTCAACCCAAATTTAGGCCTAGGTTCTGCCTAATCCCTAACTTAGAGGGTTTTTACTGGGTGTCTCTAGGCCTTTAGAAATGCCTAGCCAATTGAAAGTGGAGACCCGGGGATTAGGTGGGTTTTTACATCATTTTCATCTGGCCATGGTCTGTCTGCACCGGAGTTTCCAATTACCCAAAATGGAGAAAATAGCATTTCCCTACTTCAGAGAAGATTTGTGAGGATCAATGTGTTTGAGATTGTGACAGTAGGATATATCTGTAACCTACATAGGTAATAGATCAACTTAAATACTTTTAATAAAAGTGGGCACAATAATTCATTGCTCCGTCACAGGAATATTGTGATGCTCAGTGTTTGTGATCTATGTGAAAGAGGTTGAGATCTTTTGATTAAAAAGTGATATTGCTATAACTGTGTGAATTATGAGTACGCCTACTTGCACGCTGAATTTACTTCCTGACCTACCCAGGACTGGAGTTTTAATCTCCATCGAGCGAAAATTGTTGTCCCCCCTCCGGAAAGTTCTTCCTATTTCAAGCTGTTACAACTCCCGCTTGACTTCCTCCCCTTTCTGCTGTTTGGGAAGAAGAATGGTGCTGGGGTGAAGGGCAGGGCAGGCAGCTGATGGCAGGCAGGGGTTTTGCCACCAGAGAGCCCAGCTGATAGCAAGGTACCACCACGACTTGGAGCTGGCAGGCAGGAATCAAAATGCCACCCCTTGGCTGCAGAAAGAGCTAAAGACTTGTCTCCAGCAAGTGACAGGCGCCAAGGTACTGTCGCCCACTTTCTAATTTTAGCAGGAAGGCTGGCAGGGATCTTACCTAGACAGACAAGCGTTGTTTCTGCCCAGGCCGATCTGCTGCCGTGGGTCCTGTTCCAAATTGCTCGGCTTGGTGCCTCCCTGGCTTTTGGAAGGTGGTGTGCCGGTGGGAGGGAGAGGGGAAACCCCTACCCTGTTCTCGGAAGGCTTGTGAAACTTCTGAGCCTGCCTCAAGGCAGTAAAACCCATACCTTATACCAGCTGTCTGAAAAGAAGCGTTTGTAGGAATGTTATTACTAATGCAGTGATTGATTTGCAAAGCCTGTTGGAAGTGCCTGTGACAGTACAGGAGGTTGCATGCACACGAGAAGCTCCTGTGTGTCCTCTTGCCTGGTGCTTTGGGTGTGGTTCCAGTGCAGAAGCAGAAGTGGTTACGGGAGTCCACCAGAGTGGGAAGAGAATGGGTCTTTCCCCCTGCAAAGTGACTGGGGTTAGTGTGATCATTACACAGCATTTTCTGTCAAATTGCTCTGATTTTGAATTTTGGTTTTGGAAATAAGTGTCTAGGGAAAGATAGGAAGGAGTCTGAAGGAGTTTTCTGTCTCCCCCTTTCCTTGATTTACAAGTCACCTTCACAGCTTAGCAGCTGTGCTCTGTGATACATCCACCTCTCCACCTCTTGCAAAGTGGTGTGCTATTCTTGGCATCACTGTACAAACTTCTGCGGTGAGGAGCTTGTTGGCAACTGCCAGGATGGGCTTTATTGGCACACTGACTTGCCATTTCAGTGGTCTTGGAGCTCTTTAGGAAGGTGTGATTCAGTGCGCCTATTTTGCCCTTGGAGAAGTCAAGGCATGAGAGAAACTGCAGAAAGTTTCAGCAGCAGCAGAGCGTGAGGCCTCTCAGAATCCCCTTCTGCTGTGTGGTCTGGTGATGCACTTGCCCACACCTTCAGCTGGAGGCTGCTGGAAGAAGGGGGCAGCCCTGGTCTGCCAGCCCTCTGCCCAGCCACACACTCCCACAGCTCCCTTTCGTCTGGCACTGACTCTTCCTGCCCCACTGCAAGCCCAGCCAGAAAGTTAACCTGGCAGCAAAGTGACATTAGGAAACAGTGAAGCATTTTCTGCCAGTTTAGTTCACTCAACAGGTTCACTGTCAACTCAGACAAATGCCAACAAGGCACTGTTTCTGTAGTCTTAGACAGCAAACATGAAGTGATCTGTCAGGTTTTGAAAATATCTGTAAGGACGCTCCAACTAATAGTGTAGCTGTGCTTTTCAAATATCCCATATTCAGGTATAATCTGAAATTGAAAAGAGCCTATTGACATATATTATTATCATACTATTAATAGCAGTTTTTATTAATGTGTTTTTCATTCTTGTAATAGTGACATGGCCAGTATTTAGCTATTCTGATCTTTATGTAAATAATAATTCGGACTATCCTTTTGTCTAATATGCATCTTTCAAAGATCATTTTCACCATCTCCACTAAAAGCTATACTGGCTCCAAGCACATCTAGCTTGATGGAGGATAAATTCTGCCATTTTGAGAGGGGTAGTTTTTATTTATAATTGTGAATGTGTTTAGCCACATGAGGCTGTCAATCAGTGAGACGAAAGCCCAGTAGGATTATTTCTGTAAGTGGCCAATTTCCCCCACCCTTTCGCTCCAAATCAAGGACAGATGAAAGGTCATGATTAAAACAGTGATTTTGTCCTAAATTGTAAGTAACAGTTTGCAACTATTTTTTACCAAGATGTCAAAACTGTACTTTATCTTGGGGAAAGTGGGGAGGAAGAAAATTATAAGTTCTTGAAAATGTTGGCAATTTTCCAAATAGTTGTGTTGAAATTTATTTTAATTATTGTACTTGTGTCAGTTCCTAGCAGGGGTAAAAGGGGGGAGAAATAATTCAGTGCAGTATTATGCAGCTATGGATTAAACAATTAATGGTGAACCTCTATATCCTATTAGTATATTTGAATTCATTATTTCAACAAATTTTTTTATGACCCAGTGACTAGTGGCTTTAACCATTTATTTTGTAGTCAAAACGTAACAGAAGAATAATTGTCTTGCTGGAGTGCATCTTTATGTATGTGAATCCATCCAAGGAATAAACCTGAGACAGTCAAATAATGCAGAATGTCATTAGGAAGTTCTTCTATCCCAAGAGTTTGGCTTTCTTATATGCAGGCAAGGAACTTGCTGTCTGGGAGGATTTTGGCGGCTGTGTGGTGATCTTTGCAACAGCCGCCGTCACTAAAAGGGTGGAGGATTTTGGTGTAATCAGCATTTCCCTGGGAAATATCTCAGTTGGCATTGTGTGTTGTGTTCTTCTCTTGAATATGTGCTAACCACTCACGAGTCAGAAATAACACTTCTTTACTGGTCGTGGCATGTAGATAATCACTAAAGTAAATACTTCTGTGAGTGATCTTGGGGCTCAGTTTTGTGTGTGTAAGGTCTATTAACAACGGCCAACTAAGATGATGTTCTCAGGAAGTACCCGGGGCAAACTATCTAAGCATGTGAGGATGTCACTGGTGTTTCTTTTTGCAGCTCACATTAGCAGTGTGCCAAGACCCTCATGATACCCTTCACGGAATTTGGGCCAGATGTATCTTCATAAGTACTATTTATGTTAAATATTTTCTTCTCAGATTAGGCGTGAAACCGAGATGCTGTCTTTGTGTTGTTAGGTAACACATTTAACTCGATAAAGAAGGTAAAATGGGTAATACTCTAATCTAAATAGCTTCTGGTTTTCCATTTAGTGCCTTTTTTGTGATGATGGGATTCCCTTTTTGCCTTGAAGAACCTTGTGCCTTTGTAATGCCTGATAAAATGTGTCATCTTCCACCACCAGAAGGGTTGTGTAAGTGGATACTTACTCAGTCACTGATGATGTGAGTGGTGCAAGTCATACTGGGTGATTTCAGCCATCTTTGCACACAGTTAATCATCATATTTGATAATGCACAGAGCCCTTGCGTCAGGTGGAGTTGACTGTTTAAAGGATGGATGCTGAAGTGAGTAATTTCTGGGTTTATTTTGCAACTGCTAAAGTAGTCTCAAAGAAGATTCCTGTGCTTAATATGTCTGTAGTTTTTATGACTGTTTTTTACCATTTCCTTTCATTCATCTGTGCTAAGCTACTGTGAGGTATAAATTGAAGTGAGGAGCTTCCCTTTTTTATTTTTTTTTTCTTGTGAGCAGATGATGGTGGTGCCACCCTCCTTTACCGACTTTTAGGTCAACTGAGAAAATCAACTATTGTTTTTGGTTGTGGTTCAGCTTTTTTGTCTGGGTTTGTTTGGGTTTTTTTCAAAGTATGCAAATACTTCTTTGGTAGTCAGATTAAATTATAGGTGGGATGCTGAAGCAAACTCCGATGTGTCCGTGGTGTTGGTGGAACTGACAGTATATTCTGCTGCAGAGTGTTCTCTTACTTTCTGCATCTGGGTGAGTCACATAAATATCTAGTGCCAAGCTGTAGGACTAAGAGTGTAGCATGAGAGAACTGCTCTCAGGATCTCATCAAGAATGTGGATGTTGCATAGATGTGTTGCTGTGAGCTGTTTATCACTGGGTGCATTGCTGGGGAGGAGGGGTGGGAGCAGAGGTGTTGCCCAGGCTGGTTATGAAGATGATTTTCTTCTCCTACTTTGGTATCCTGGATTCACTAAAAACAAAGTCTTTCTTGGCTCAGCTCTTTTAAACTGGATTTATTAGTCAGCCTCTTTTCAAATGGAAGAATGAAATTAGAGGGATGTGGAAAAGTAGGTGGTTTAGGTGCCAGCTGAGAAGAATATTTCAGGGGTCCTAATCTTCTATTGTACACAGATAGCGCATGCCAAAGGTCAGCAACACAATTGATGTGAAGAAAACCAACGGAATATGGTGCTGGGAACACTTTCAGAGTGTGCCTGTATGAAAAATATAAACAGTAAGCCATTTAAAGGGATGAAAAGGAAAAAAAAAGGGTGAATTTTTACATGCACAACCCTTTCCTTCCCTTTTGCTACAGGAGAGGTAAAAAAAAAAGATTATTTGTTTCAGAACCTTTTTTGGGACTCTGTGAAATGATTAATAGACAAGGTGTGGTGTATACAAGAGGTTTTACTGGCTGCCTTGCCAATGAATTAGGGCCCTATTCTACAAAAAAAATAATAATGTTAGCACTTCCTTTACAGCCATCCTAGGCTTCCGTGGTGCGGAAGTCAAATGTAAATTCTGGCTGAATTGGACCCTTATGGAGGTGGTGTTCAAACAGCCTGAGAGGAGAAGAGAAACCATTCAGGCTGTGGGCCTCTGCCTGCTTCAGAGTCCTTCCATCATTGCTATAACTCTGTGAAAGCAAACTAATAAAACTTCCTATTGACTTGCACTTGTGTGTGCTTTGAGTGGTTATTTACAGTCTACCATCAGCAGATTAAAAATCAATTAAAATCCATAGAAGCAGTCAAAGTTACATTCTCCTCTTTGCTGGTAAAGATTTTTTTTCAAAGATTTTACATTAATACTTGCTGCTTGGTATTACTGAAGATAATGAATCGGATTTAGGCAAAGTCTGTGCGTCTTTAACTCTACAGGTCTGTGCATCTTTAACTTTACAGAAGCCCTGCTAAGAACCTCTCATCCTGTGTGCCTCTTGCCCTCTGTACAAATAGGAGAATTTATGCAATTCACTGAACTGAAATGGAGATGTTGAAAGCTCTCCAATGCTATCATGATGGATGCTATTGCAAATGTGTAGGGAAAACAATAATCTTAATGATAAAATGATAAGTTTAATACCAGCACATTAGAATGAGAAGGGAATTTTAGTACCGCTAATATGTTAAAATAAAAGAGAGTTTGATTTGTATTTCTGGTTTTCCACGGAAACCCCGCAGATTAATTTGGTTCCATCCCCACAATTCAGGAGGAGGCGGTGCTGGTCTGGGACTGCAGGGCCTCCCAGTTCTGCCAGTGACCTGCTGTGGGGGATTTCGGAGCATGTGGGGGTTTTTTCTTGAATTTCTTCTCCATCTTTTTGCTTCTCATTCTTTACAAGTCTGATCTGTTTATACCATTAAACTCTCAAACATAGGGTTTCTTTTTCATTTCTTTAAGGTATGTGCTCCGAAGACTATTATGCCATTGAATAGTCATGATACGTGTTCTAATGTTATTCATGTGCATATTGGAAGGATAAAATCTACGTTTCTAGTTACTGGTTTTATTTGTCCTTTTTGTTTCTTATCTTAATGCAACTTTCATCTAGAATTTACAGTAGCTAAAGAAGCCATGACTTCAGTGCATTGCAGTGGTACTCGGGTATCAACCACAAAAGCCAATGCTGATTGCGTGAGTAAGACAAAAAGCCCAAGCACTGAGAAACTGGGGGAAGGGACTGGGGTGAAAGCATAATTAAAGTAATTTGTGCAACCTTAACTTAGTCCTCTTGTGGGTAAGCATGTTTGTAGACTGCTGTATTTGATACAGGATAAAGACTGTTGATGGGTGACTTCAGAAAAGCTAAAAGGAAGTTGTCTTATCAAAAGGAGGCAGAGTAACACAGAGTAAATAAGGCCAGGCTTTTCCAACAAATGCTGAAAATAAACAAAATATGAAATGACTGTTTGTTAAGCAAGCAGAATCTATCCTGCGGGTGACATTTTACGTAAGAAAGACTGGCATGATATATTTATAGACTACCATGATACATATGCACAAGACAACCGAATTAGGATTGCACAGTCAAATCCTGCAGTTCTCTCTTTTGATTCTTAACTTGCAACCTGAATAGCGTTTTTTGTGTGTGCAGTGGGAAAAAGAACAGAAATGTCACCCTGCCCGTCCTATCGACTCCTTGTGGTTGTCCTTGTGAGAGCCTCACATCCAGCTGCACTGATTTCTCCCCTCTCTGCCCATGAGTTGCTGCCCTCTCATCAGCTTGAAGAGAGGGAGAATTGTCAGTGCTTGGGAGGGAGGGCAATTTTCTTCCTAACTGGTTCTCTCTGTTTACCCATCTCCGCCAGTCAGTTCATAGCTTGTCTGTACTGTTGATGGTGGTCCTGCCTTAGTGCCTTTTTTCTCACTAAATTGGTTCCAGTCTCCACTTTTCAGTGGATGCTGTCACTCTCTGCTTGTCTTACTCTTGCTCTTCCACACTATCAGTTCACATTTTTTATATTCTCAGTTTGTCCTGTAACAGCCCCCAATTGCCTTCTCACATTGCTCATCTCCCATAGCTCCAGGTGTCAGAAATCCTCTTCTCCTGGTTCTGCAGTGTTCTCACTTTCCTCATAGTAAAGTCAGTGGGTGCTGACTGCAAAGGTGAGCCCACCTTCCCATGGGTGCCTGGAGCTCAGGGGTGGCTCAGGGCTCTGTGCAGGCACAGTCTGCTCAGCTTTGGCCATCAGGAGGGGCCAAAGCTGATCCCGCTGAAGGTGGGATCAAAAGTTCTTTTTTTTTTTTTTTTTTTTTTTTTTTTTGTAAGCTGAAAGTAATTTTTGATTCTTCTCCGTATTTGTAAAAATTCAGACATTCTCTGATATGTTTGCCTAACTCCCTCTCCAGGTCTGTATTGTTAGCACTAACAAATTAATTTGCTGAAGTTATTTTATTAAGATACTGAAGTCGTTCTGCTTTCCTTTTCGTTACTATGTATACCTCCTAAAATCTGTCAAAAAATATGTCTTTTTGAAGCTATACAAAAATACCATTGCTTTCAATAGTGCTACCATTTCATTCTTGGAACATCATATTGCTTTAACTGCTTTCAGGATTGATTTGGCTACTTTTTTCTATGCTGAGCCCTGACTCATAACAATTAGCATTACCTATATGCTAAATTGATTTCTCAAACAGAGATGATTTTTCTGAGAGGGATTGTACTTCCCCAGCATTCTCACCAACTGAGACTGCTCATGTCCTGGGGTATTAGATAACAGAGGGTTAGAGTCTGTCCTCCAATTGGATCCTATTCAAAAAGAAACAAAACCAAACTGATGAGGTTTTTCAGTGTTTTACTTGAATCCCAAGGGCTGTGTTTCCTGAAATAGTTTAAGGTTCCTACATTTCTGAGTTATTGTAACATAAAATATTAACTGCTCTGCTAGAGCTATACAATCTTTCAGTTTTTTTCTCAGCATATAATTTCTCTTTTTAGATATCTGACCTTTCTGTAATTCTTCTAATTTATGGAATAGAGCAATTTATCTTTTCTTTACATATCATCTTACTTAGGATGGCTGAGTGGAGGGATGGAGGGGATGCATATATCTTCTTGTTTCTTTTTTCTGACTCAGTGTTTAGTCATTATTTTCAGTATCATTTCATCTGTGGAAAGTTTCCCCATATGTCAGGCGTATTTTAAACATGCAGCTGAGATCTGTGCTACAGTAAGCCCTTTTCAGATATGATGCTCAGCAAAGGGTAGAGTTCAACCTGCAGCACTTATGGAAGTGAAACTTTTTCAAAAGCTGTTCTCTAAACAAATACCAAAACTGTGTATTCTTGTTTTTTTTTTTTTAAACATATCAATTGGGTTTCCCCATGTATATAATTTCCCTTAGAAGTCCATTTCTTTTTGTTTACAGAGACACTCAGAGCTATTAGGTGAGCATACTTAAACTGTAGTACCCTCTCTTACAAGATATTTCAAATACTAAAAGTTTTTGCAAGAATCCATTAAGTGCTACTAAGCACAGAGGTACAACCTGTGACTGAGGAAGGCCCCCTGTCAGACTTTCTCCTTCATAGTCTTTCCCTAGATTTCAGTGCATATTGAATCTCAAACTTATCAGTAATTGTTTTGAAGATGTTGCCTCCGTGTTATAAAAAAAGGGACTGTAAGAATATTCTCAAAACAGCAATACAGAAGCTTTGATTACTGTTTGCTTCCTGCAGAAGTCTGTGGTTAGTTTATTGAGGATGTTGAACCTCAGAATATTTAGTTTTCTTTAGCAAGTATATTTGGATGTGTATTTGAATGTAGTAGGGTTTGTAGGCTAATGGAATGGAGAAAATAGGTATTCCTTAACCTTCCTCTTTGCTGTAATTATTGAATAATGCTATTTATGGTAAGGTTGTGTACATGTTCATGTCTTGGGAGAAGGATATGGGATTACTTATTAACAAAGAAATGGAATTCCTTTTCACAGGGAATTAGAATTGTGACTCTAGACTTGCTAATTTAAATAACTTGCAGGCTAAACAGACTTTTATAAAGCATTAAATGCTATTATGTCTTGTGAACATTAAACACATTTTCTGAAAATATTAATTTCCCATTGGTTTTCTTGCCTCCTTCTTGTTGCTTTAATTTCAGACTGAATGGTAATCCATCCTCCACACACCAGAGATTGGGGATTTCTGAGACTGCTCTGGTGTCTTTTTCTGTCCTGTTCCCCCCTCCCAGTGGCTTTTGCCTCTGTTCTTGTGAACAGTAGATACCATGTGGACTGATTCAGGATGACAGAGAGCCAACTGGTAATAAGTTTGCAGCAGCCTGATATCCTTGGTGACAGTGTAAACCCTGTGTGGTAGCGTAGCAGCTGTGAGCCTGGGTCTTCCTGAATTTCCAAAAACCTGGCAGTTTGCTCTTTCTAAACCCTGAAGACCAGTGCAGAAAGATGAAGAGAGAGCAACAGATAATCTTGGATTTTTAGGGAAAATCAGTAAGAAATGTTCAACTCCAGAGACTGATACACATCAGTCTGACTTGTATTTTCCAGACTAGTTGCCCAAAGAAGAGGTTGACCTTTTTCATGAGCGTTTTCTTGCAGAGCGGAGGAGGAAAGGTGTTAGAAGAAGTTGAAGTTCTCTATTTATAACTACATCTTCAGCAGCTACAAGCTTGGGAAGTTTGATTCTGATCTCAGCCGTTAGTGTGTGGGGTGGTTTTATGACTACCGTTTTTTAGAGAATCACAGAACTTCCAGCCCAAGTTGGAAGGGACCCTGAAAAATTATCTGGTTCAGCCTTTTTTTTTTTTTTGTTTAGAGTTCTGAGCTGAGACATTTCTTGGGCAATCCACCATGGCAAGCAGTTTTGTGTACAAAGAAAAAAACACACTAAAACTGAACACTACAGCTAACTCTTATCTTTAAGTCAAACAGTTCTGTAGGCCGTGCTTCATCCTGACAGGTTCTAGAAAGTTTGAATGAAATATGATTGTAATCCTGCACATTGGCTATATAGCTCCTATTAACTCATATTGGCTACTGATTATGCAATTTCTGTGCTGGTCACTTCGATTAGCCTTGATCATTTGAAAAAAAAAACCAATTCACTCTCCTGGTTTTAATTTTGATAATTCAAATTTGCCGTGTTCTTCATCTGCTTTGTTTGATGCTATACATAAATCAAGGTTATAGACGAAACCAATTCCTGAATGAAAAGTTTCAATTTTCTTTTCTTTTTGGCTACAACCATGCAAAGAAATCATCATTTGGGCAACTAATATGCCTAAGTATCCTTCAAAAGGAACTGTGATATATTAGAGCTGTTCAAACGTCCTCACAAATCATGTTGCCTTGCAGCTTTGATCCTGAAATATGTGAAATGATGTCTGATTTATGCCACTGATCCTTCTTTTAGATAGTTAAGTGTTCTTGCTTAATGTTATTAAATAAGTTCAAAGCATCAAATAGGCCATCCTGGGCAGAGGACCTTTGAAAAATAGCATTCTCAGCAGACTGCATATACAATATATGTTCTTTAGTTATTTCCTTTGCTTTTTTTTTTTGTGTACAACAAGCTACTAGAACTTTCCTCTGCTCACAGCTTTGGTTAGGATGGCTTTGGTTTTGTTATTTTTTTTTTCCTCCCCATCCTCTTGATAGCCTTCTCCTGGGCTTTGATTTCATTGGGGTGTTTTGGGAGCGTGTATGTGTCTGGGGAGTGCACAGTAACAATTTCGGGACGATAGAGGAAAGATATCACAGACTCTCCTAAATGGGAGGCTGATAATATGCAAGCAAAGATATAAAACAAGCTGTGTGACCCAGCTGAAGCAGTATGAGGGGAAAAAAAAAACCCTCTTAAATTGTAAATTAATGAGTCAAATTAACACTTTAAGGAGCAGAGTGAGTTTGACTACTTTTCATGAAAATCTATTGATATGTTGTCATTTCTGTTTTAGTGGGCAAAAGGAAAGAGATGAGAAAATTCTTGATTCTAAAATATTTATCAGTACAAATATTCCAATCAGAATACTGAAGTGCAAATCTCACCAGGCTTGAGGGTTGCATAGGAATCATATCAGCTCTAAATTTAGTAGATCTTTTAATGGAAATGTCATACAGTTCAGACGCAAGATTTAGGGATTTCAAAGTGTTATATGAGCTTTATAACCAATATTATTCTTCTGAAATTTCAGTAGGAAATATTAAATCAGCATTTCCAATCGGGTATGACCCTTGTTGAAGCAGTGAGCACCATCTCAGTCATCTCCTGCTGGAGAAGATCTGTTAGCTAGGGGGAATTTCTTCCCAGTACTGCCTCTTCAGTGATACCAATGCTTAAACATCAGGCTTTCAGGTATAAGACTGAAAACAAAGATAAAACTTGAGCATGAGACATCATCGCAGTACTCTCTAGTTGCATTGACTTTACTATCTATATTTTTAAGAATGCAAATATTTAATTTTTTTGAGTATAAAAATATTTTTTATTAATAAATACATACATTTCTATTTGCTTTTTTCTTGTTGTTATATAGCATTCTGAAGTACAGGATAACAGGTAGAGGCTCACCAACTGGTTGCTTTGGTGGCTTTTTATCTGCTCTTCATACCAGCTATTTGATTTTCCTTTTGCCTGCTTCAAAGAAGTTATTACCCCGAGATTTAGGATGTCTGGATTAGATAGTTCTTCTCTGCCATGAAAAAGCATCATCATTAAATCATTTGAAGTCTTCATTACTTGGGGTCATGGGTGTGGGTGTGTGTTCTAAAATTACTTCAAACTTTTCTACTTGTACCCCTGTTAGAAGGTAGGAGGGGTTCAGGTACTGCTGTGGCTTTAAAGAGCAGTGAAAGATAGAGATGCTTGAGAGGGACTGAAACAAATGCTCCCATCTCTGACTTTGTGCCAAATATTACAGTTTTCCAGTTATGTTCCCAAAGGGTGCAATTTGCAATCATGTTTTCACGAGGTACTAGACCTTTTTATTCACGGAGAGATGGGTTGTATTGTTTCTCATGTTTGCTTTTTATATTTCTTTTAAAAGAAGAAATCCTTAAATAATAAATGAAAACACAAAAGGCAGTGGAAAACGTGGGGGGGGGGGTGTTTTGTGGTGGTGGTTGGGGTTTTTTTGATGTTGTGGGGAGGTTGCATTTCTGCCACCCAAAGGACTTTGAGCATTGGACTTTTGCCGTATATGGACAGACAGATCCAATCATTAGTGAACGGCAGAAAGCAGGAGAGCCGGGGAGAGAGAGAGTGTGCGAGAGGGAGCTTAGTTTATTTCTGCGGTGTCACATCAATCTGCCCGGTTAAGTGATTGAAGGGGAGAAACGCAGGCTGCAAAAGAAACTGGGCCCTGATTTGTTCAGGGTCACCAGCAGTGGTTTGAAACCATCTTGTTTGCAGATACCTCTTTCATGTTATTAGGCTGTCAGTTGAGTGACTTTGTAAGATTTATGGCTCGAAGCTGGAGCGCGTGCGTGTGTGCGGCGGCGGGCGGGGGGGACAGAGATGTTATTGAGAAGACAGTGATCCATGCCTGCCTTGATTGAGCTCTGCAGCCTTTTGTCTAGTCCTAGTTAACCTCCTTATGCATTTTTATTTTCACGTGCTGCGTGAGTAGCTCAAGCAGAAGGTGAAGCAACAAGTGGTAAAAGGTTGCTCGTAACAACAGAGAGCCACAGTGGACTTGGTGCGGACTTACAGCCTGTGAAATGATGGGATAAAGGTGTTTATTGGGCAGGTCCCAGGTTTTACTTACTGATGTCTTTCAAATAGTTTTGTTTACTGTAATGTCATCAAAGCTGTTGAGTGAATGTTCCCTTGTCAGTGGTAACCTCACAGGGAAATGTGTTCTTTGAGAGAGAATTTAGAGGCAATGCTGGCTTATACTGAGAATGAAAATTTAAAAAAAGGAGCAACCAAGCCAAAAAAAAACAAATTTAAAAAAAAAAAAAAAAAGAAAAGGAGGGGGAATAATTTGATGAAAGCAACATAGAATTTAAATTCTTTTTCTGTGTTAAGTTGTAAAAGGAATTTTTATTTTACATTAGTTTGAAACTTTTAAAATACTGAATTTTCAGAAATATAAATTACTTCTTTTTTTTTTTTTTTAGAACTTTCAGAAAATAATGTTTTCTGCTCTTCTGTTTATACAGTTCATAGTTATGCCAAGATCAAGGCATGCATTATTTTAAAGGATGAGTAAGGAAATGTTCAAAACAGACCTGAGCAGTATAGGAGTTGGTGAATGTTTTTGAAACATTGTTACAGAGTTCTGCCATTTGAGTTTTATAACGGAAAGATTTTATTTGTATTCAGTTGTCCATAGGTTAAAGGAGTTAGTAAAAATTGCTGATCTGTTGTCATTCATTTAAAAATCAAACTCTGGCATGATTTGTGTGTTGGCTTTGTTTTCAGCCTAGTCAAGTTAATTAACTTAGAGAAATCGATTCGGTCATAAATGCTTTGTAAGGATCTTCCAACAGCTTTAGTATCATGATAGTTTTCATGTACTTGAGCATGAAATGCAAGTGCTGCTTCATGAAGGTGTTCTTCCACACTGCTGTTTGCTAATTGATACAGCTGGGTGAAAGCTTGTGGTAGTTCTACAGAAATGAAAAAGGAGCTGGTATTTGTCTAAAAGATTGTTTCTTCCCTCCCAAGTTCGAGTGGTGCAGCCTTGCTGGGCAGTTGTTCCCATGTTGAAATATCCAGCAGGAAAGTTGCTGCTGGAGCCTTTGGAGGGAAAAGAATACGGCTGCCTGCTTCCCCTCTCTCCACATTATAATGAGAATTGTTTACTGCATCACTTTCACAGGCTTTCAAAATTTGGTATTACACACTGTATAATTTTCAGCTTATAGTGTAAAATTTGAACGATTTTCTAATTTTTTTTTAATAAAGCTAAACCTTAAAATCCTTCTCTAATTCTCTTTCTTTATTAAGTCACCAAGAAAACACCTGTTCTTTTTATCTGTGATAACTGTGCACATTTTGACCCTATAGTAATGTGATACATTTCAGTATAAATAGGATCTTGGTTGTACAGACACAAAGATGCCATTCTTTCTCTATTTATGTAAGGATATTGATGAGAATCAGAGGTTATTAGGCTGAGTAAAATACTGCTTTCAGTAGAAAATTGTCTAACAAAGTCCTGCTGTCATCAGGACTGGAAAAAAAAAGGTAATACCATCTTTAAATCACAGGACTGGGTGTTGGCAGACCATCACCTTGCCCTGTGCCTGGTGTGCCCACAGCCCTGCTGTGTGACCCTGCACCAGACCTGTGCTCCCATCTGCTCTCTGTGTTCCTGCCACAAAATGTATGACGTGTTGGTTGGAAAATGCCTGAGATCCTTGAATGGAAAACAACCTGTAATAGAACTGCACTGTGAATTACATCACATAGTAGCTAATTTGGTTGAAAAAACATCTTACAAATAATAACTGTTTTAAAAAATTTATTTATTTTATTATTTATTTATTTATTTCATGTACCTCCATCCTATCCCCTCCCACCCGTGCCCCAGCTCACTTTATTTTGGTCACAAGGTAGATGAGGTTTTGAGGGGGTTGAGGCAAAAATGTAAGCTCTTATCATGAAGAAATTTTCAGTTAAATCTGAAATCTACCAAAAAGATGACCTTAGCTGCTTTTAAATGAATAAGTCATTCTGATTAACTGTGGTTAGACACAGTTTTGGGATTTACAAAGGCAAACAGACAAAACCAGGGTCTTTGGTGGTATGGTGCAAGGTGAGAGGAAGAAAAGTCAATGGGCACAGATGGAAATCAGAGAGAAGAAGAAAAATGTCTTCATATGATACAGTCTGGTGGCAGGACAGGTTGCTTGGAGAGGCTGTGAAATCTCTGTTCTTGGGGGCTTTCAGGACCCAACAGGATAAAGCTCTGCAAAGGTTGGGCTGAGTTGACCCTGCTTTTCTACAGAAGGCTGGACTAGAGGCCACCTGAGATCCCTTCCAGCCCAGATTAGGAATTCTGTGATGTCTTCAGATGATTTGGTACAGATTTGTTATTCTGCATCTTACATCTGTGATTTTAAGTAATTCTTCAGAAAAACTTAATGATGTTGTTTGGGGTGCTGACTAGCAACTATGATTCCTGGAATAAATAATATTCTGCCTGTTAATAAGCATTAAATGTAGAGTTTGGTAGAGAGCATTCAGTATGTTTCTTGAACAGTCAAAACAATTCTAAAGGGGAAGTGTTTGGAAAAGAGAAAAGGAAACTGTATACCATGGGTTTATTTGGGGCATTCACTTGATTCAGTCAACTCTTGAAAGCCATCCTGTCTTCTTTAAATCCATGGTGGCAGCTATAGTATTGCTTCGTTCCTCATTTTAAATGCTTTCTGCCTCTACTTTTCAGTCGCTCACACTTAGGTGAAATTAAGAAATCTAACTGTTGGGTATTATGTTTTAGACCTGCTGAAATAGCTCTTCCTGCTTGCATCCTTATGGTCTCATTAAGACGATGCTCACAGCATGCCTGACTCTAGTGAATATTTGCAGACCTCATTTGCCTACATTAGAGACAAAAAGCTTTAAAAAAATCCTTCTTGAGCAATAAATGGTTGAGTTTGTCAGTATCAGTGATCACAGAGCTGGTGTCTCCCAAGGCAAGGGCTGAATGCTGTCCTTGTAGTTGAATAACTATTGAAACGCTTCATCCAAGCCCTTTCCACTGCTGTGATAATACAGCAGGTCCATGGCTTTGAGCTGTGGTTTTAAAGTGTGAGGGCTGCTAAAATCAGTGAGAAGTCAAAGTATGTGCAGCTGTTATAGCAAGTTCTGTACATCAAGGACTCATGTAGGCAATATCCTATTCTACTTTTTTTTTTTTTTCGTACCAATTACAGAGAGAAGGAATTTTTAAATTTTTATTTTAACAAGTTCCAATTTGTTGAGTCAAGCTGTGACAGCTCATCATAAATCAAGGTCTGCAGTCTTCAGAGCAAAACCCAGATTCCAACAAGTGTAAGTCATCTCTGTGGTTTACCTTTACAGTTGTGACTCAACCGTTTTGTTTTCTCTGTGCTCAAACTTTCAGGCTGAGACTTCTGTTCTCTGGGGGTTTAAAAAAAATCCTTGACCTATTCTGTAAGGCTGAGGTCATGCTTTAATGCCAAACAAAATTTCCATTCTCTCTCCACTCGGTTTATTCATTGTGTTGTGCATCAGCTGTTCACCTGCCCACCACAGGTGACTCATTGCATTGTTGAGCTGATAACAATATATAATAGGTATTTTTTTTAAAGCATGTTAGAATCACTTTGCAACGAAAGATGTCCTATAAATCTGAAGTAATACCAGTGTTACATTTTATTCAACAAAACTAGAAATAATGGAACTAGAAATAATAGCAAAAATATTAATCAGAGGTGATGTAACTGTCATGTTAATGAGAAGTGCTTGAACATTACTGAGCTCTACTATAAATAGATAGTAATCTCATGGATTTGCAACCCTTATTTACTCTGTTTAAATTTCACGGTCCTGAAGAACTGGGCCAGAAAACTTAAGATTGGAGTTTTTCCCTTGGAGCTATTGAATCTTCCTGACAAAACAGTTTTTTTAGAGAGCAGTATAAGTTTACATATGTATATATCATGAAAATAACCTTTTTCACTGTATTTGAATCATCTTGCTACTCTTGTGAAAATAGAAAAGAAAAGCAATTAAAAAATTAAGTTTTTGTTAGAAGGTTATTTTTCTTGTTTGAATGTCAAAATAGAATTATCAAATTTTTGGAGAAAATTTGGATTAGCTTTTTTGATGGAATCACTAATGGAAGTGAAGAAAGGAAGGTAAAAATCATTTTCTTTATCTAAAGATGGTTAAAGTGCCTCTTCATCTGATTTTTTGTTATTATTTATTAAGCTGTTCATATTATAAAGTTGTGATTGGAAGGAATTGAAATATTTTATAAATTTGTGTAGGACTGTGTCTTCTCTACCTCAATTTTGTTGATATTTTTTTCTTTTGAAAAGTTCATCACAGGCATTATGGAGAGGAGGACTACAGAAAAATTATTTGTGTCCAACTTTGGAAAGTTTGTTTCTTTGGATAATTGTCATCCTTACCTTTCGAAGCAGTAGCTCAAAATGTTCATTAAAGTTTTCCAGATTTTTGCTGACTGACCTCCAGTGCATCCCCTCTTGCAAAGCTGCTCAAGCCTTGCATAGGGCAGAGCAGTGATATTTTTATCTCATCAGTCTCTTAGGGCAGTAGATCATAAGCCATTTCACTCTTTGAGTAGTTCACCATTCCCAGGTTGTAGTCAAAAATACTCAAATTGTTTACAGTTTTCACTTGGTCCTGGACTAGAATATGCACTGTCCATGCAGTATGAAATGCAGTTGCACAGAAAACAGTACTTCCTAGTTTTTGAGATGCTGACTTTGCAATTCTCATCATTAACTTTTCTGCTGCTATCTTCAGTTTTAGCCTTTAGATTTTATGTGCAACAGATGTCACTGTAGCAATTCTCTGCAGCCATCTGATCACTTTTTATTTCCATTAGCGGGAAAAATTGTTGAATATAACTGGGTGGTGATGTACTTCCCTTGAGTTCTCCTTTCAGTAGATATCAAACTGATATATGGTCTGTGTAACAAACCTCTTCCACTTTTGATCAGGGTGCCTTTTTCAAAGAACACTGGCACTGCCTGGCTTGTGGGAGGACCAAATGAGAGAGCAGCGGCCAAGATTTTTGTGTTTCCTTGTTGCTTGAACTACCAGAAATGCCATAAGCATTCAGCTCAGGATGGGAGCGGTGCATCTTGATGCTACACGCAGGTGTCACAGGATAAAGTGGAGAAAGTTTTACCTAGAACATCCCCCTAATGGTGCGTGGGGGTGAGGTGGTTTGAAGCTGGCTCCCTGCCAAGTCTCCAAACCTCACCACAAGAGCTCCCCCTGCCCCCAAAACCAAGGGAAAAGAAAAAAAAAACCAAGAGAACCGAGACAAGAGAGAGGCAGCTAAAGCAAGATATGTAAATATATTTAAACTTGTATTTATATACAATTGAAATATATGTACAATTTCAAAAGGGAAAGGGGAAGGAAAAGAAAAGGAACAAAACCAAAATATACACAATCAATAGCCCAAGATCTAGCAACTAAAAGAATTAGCAAAAGAATAGCTTACTACTCTCCTTGGGACAACAGAAAGTCGTGCTGGAACAATCGCCGGCAACCTCTGCCTCCCAAGGTCAGCAAGGCCTTACCAGGCCTCACACCCCAACACGACAGACTCAATGGCAGGGAAACCTGCACCTCAAAGCTACCGGAAGGAAAGAGAAGCCGAAGGCCTCTCCTCCTTTCTTCTTATACCCCGGCTTACGTAAAAATCGTAGGGAATACCGGGTAGTCTGGCCACTTCCTTGGTTACAAACTGGTCGCCAAGGAAGGCCCAGACTAAACTACCACAGGGGGTATTTCCCTATCTCTTGGCTTAGGACAGAGGAGCTGTTGTTAGATGCATTGTTCTTGAAGACATCAGCGAGTGTTGCAAAAACAGTTTGTTTCCTCTGTGTGGAGCACATTAACCAATCTGTAGCCTGTGGGGCACACCCCACCTGCCAGGACAGTTCCTCTGGCCCATGGTGGTCCTCTTTGATGTGTACACTGGGACCATTTCAGGGGTGAGCTGCAGGCTGGACAACTTGCTGTGGGGATGGTGGGTGTCGTGCAGAACGAGATGTGTGGCACATGGCCCCGCAACCTTGGTTAGAAAAGGCTGCAAGGTTGGGCTGTGCTCTTTTAGATCATCAAGTCTGAGGCAGAAAATTTCCAAGGTGGCCGCTGTCACGGGATTCCCTCTTTGTGTGTCATCTCCTGACTCCCATCAGGTAACTTTTTTTTCTTTCTACTTTTATATGAACTGAGACAATTAACCAGAGAGTACTTCATCTTAAGTTTTGTGTTTCGAGTCATGAATTTTAATAATACTTCTGGAATTTGCTATGTACACTCACTGAAAATTCCAATTCATCCCTTTCCTGCCTTTGTTTCAGCTTGCTATTAGCAAGTTAATAAAAGACTGCTTGCACACTCCCTAAAACTGTTCACTTACACTTTATTCTGTGTATTGATATAATCATTGCACAGTGTCTGTATCTGCCACAGTTTAAGGTTAAAGTTTAGAGGCAGTCACAGGTTTGGTTTTTTTCTTTTTTTTAATCTATAAAACTTATTTTCCTCTGGAATTTTTGGAATGAAACCATACTTTTTTGTTGGAATATGTCAAGTTCAATGAAACTTTTGTGGAGAAAGGTTTCTTATCTCCAGGTTCTACTTTCTCTTCAAAACCAGATGAAAAAAATCTGTAAGTTATTCTAATCCTATGAAAACTCACTTGTGGCTTTATTGATCTGGATAATTTTTTGCCCTACCTGACTAAAACTTTAGACTTTTTGGTTTCTTTCATAACAAATAAAAGCCTTTGCCTCTCACTTGTTGGGCTGTCTGGCTGTAACAGAAGGGATGGAAAGACCCAGCACATGCTCCCAGTGTGTGAGAGACTGGTAAAGACCTTAATCTGAATCAATTAAGGAAGCAATTTGAAGACTCTCTTATGCTCAGAGTGAAGGCTCTAACTGCTGGTGTAAGTGCAGTTGACTTACCTGTTTGCTTGGGTATGTCATACTTTTAACAGTGCTGGACTTGTCCCATTTTGGAACTTAAAAAGAGCTTGAAATTACACAGGTTTTTTTTTTTTTTTTTAAGAATGGAGAAGCTATTCCCTGCTCAGCTAACTTTGAGAATTGTAAGCAAAGTTGTGTGCAGGTCTCTTACGTGCCATATTAATGCATGCACCTACTGAACAAGAGAAATTTTTTTATTTCATCTGTTGCCAGCATAAACAGGTGGTTTTTTCCATAGAGGATTGTGATAAGAGAACTGGCTGCTATAAACCTTTCAGGTTTTGCTGGTTTATATGCAGTCAGTAGTGCTCTTGCCTTTTCTCTTAAGACTTTAGGTAACAGTAGTAGTGGGCAAGTCATCTAAAGGTCTCCAGTTGTGTCTCAAGAGTTGAGGCCTCAGAAATGTTATAAATCTTGAAGTATTTATTTTGGATGTGATGTTGGTGTTTTTATAACAGTATCAAACCTTTATATATGGCGTCTTTGATTCCGTAGCACCCCAAAGCACTGTATAGAATTACTAAAGAGAAAAAGCTTCCCTTCATGTCCTTTCCTGTGCACTGGACACATCCCCAAAAACAGCAGGTGGAGCCCAGACCTATGGGCAGTGATTGTTTCCTTCAGTGAATTTATTCTGTTTACTTCAGTTCCCCCTCTGCCATTTTCTCCTCTGTCACACTGCTGGAAATTTGCAAGGAGGAAGAAGAAGGGCTCCAATTTGGGTGAAGGAAGGAATTAATGTAGTGAACTCCCATGTGCTGTCAAGTTTCCAGAAACCTTCCTATCCCACTGGCATGAAGCTTTGTGGATTTGCAGGGACCATGAAGGGGAAAGCCAGATACAGTGCAAATATTCTTCTCAAAACCACCTGTATATCCAAACAGGATTTAATGCATGTAAAAAGCAGAATTCACCACTATGTAAGGGCTTTCAGAAAAAAAAAGTGTGTTAAAAGTGGGGGGCAGGGGAAGCTTTGGTGAGCTGCTGATTTTTAGGCACAGATTCCTAAAGAAAGATTTCTGTTTTATAACCTGCATGGCCAAATTAGTTTGCAGTGCTGGGATGGTATATGGGTTTATGTTACCCCATTTTGAAGGAGGTATTTGGTGTACAGCACCAGTATAGGGCATGTAGCACATGAGTAAATACTCAGATGGTCTAACCTTTGTTAGAAATAGAAGTGAAAATGTGCCAAGTAACTCACTCAATGTTGGAGCTATTACAATCTTCACAAACAACTGAAAGGAATTCAGTTAATTATGGAATATTTCTGTGTTCTCTTTAATTGGCAAAAGACCAATTTGATTCACATTTCATGCAACTGTAGAATTACAGAATAGGTTAGAATTAGGTTGGAATGGAGCTCTGGAGTGACTTATCTAACCTCCTACAGCAGGTTGTCCAGTTGGGTTTTGAATGTTTGCAAGGGTGGAGACTTCACAACCCCTCTGGTCAGATGCTGGCAGAGGTGACCATCTTCCTGGTAAAAAATCTTTTCCTTATACTCAACTGGCGTTTCCATTGCCTCCTGTCCTATTGCTGTGTATCTGTGAGAAAGCTCCGGCTTTGTCTCTTCTTTCCAAGGTACTTGCAGAAGCTCTTCTTGCAGCCTTTCTCATCCTTTGCTAGCTCCACCTCCACCTGAGGTCTTATGTTTCTAACTCCTTGCTTGCTTGGGCGACATCTCAATTTTTTCTGTGTACCTTTTTGCATTACATATAGACTTCCTTTTGCATTTGAGCTAGCTGAGGAGTTTCCTATTGGCCATACTGGCCTTCTGCCACCCTTGCTTGACCTTCTACACATGGGAATAGATTGTCTGTGTTTTGAGGGAGTTGTGATTTTGAAATCAAGCAGCTCTTCTGGAGCCCTTTTGCCTTCCAAGGCAGTGTCTGTTGGATCCTGACAAGTAAATCCAAGAAAGATCTGCAACCTGAAATCTGCTCTCCTGCAGTCCAAGGCATGGTTCTCCTGTCTTCCTCACTCCTATTAGAAGCTTAAAATCATGAATGTCATGGTCACTGTGGCTGAGGTTCCCCTTGACTTTCACATCCCTGACCACTTCCTGCTGCTTTTTGAGTAACAGGCTCAGCAGAGCATCTTCCTTAGTTGGATTGTTCATTTCCTAATTAGTTGTTTGGATATTTTGCAGAAAGTTTCAAAGTATGTTCCTAATGGTATATACTTTACTGAGAGAATCAAGGACTTTAGTCCTGTTTAAATGATGTAATATTTATATTATGTGGTTGTAAAGTGAATCAGTAAAATACTGCACCATCTCCAGGCATGGCAGTGTTAAAACTACCTACAGATTAATTGAGTTTAGCAAAACAATGTGAAAGGCTTTGGTTATTGGAATGGGATGGAGAGCTTTGCTTGTATTGTTTTATTGGAGGATTTTTTCTCTTGCAGGGGATAAAAAGAGACTTTGGTAGACAGACCCTTTTTGTCTTTCTTGGACAAGTGTTCTCACTTGAGTTTCCAAACCTCTCTCTTTAAGCATATGGAAGTTAAATAATACCAAATATATATGATGTACACATAGGTGTAAAGGCAAAAAGCATTCTTTGTCATGTGGGAGTCAGCACTTTGCTATCCTACAAAAGCTAATATAGCCACGTGTTTAGACCCTTTACACATAATTCTGTATTGCAGATTATCTTCTCCAGAGCACAACTGCTTTCCATGGAATGTCTTTGATGCTCTTGTGCTGTGTTGGTCAACCACCTTATCTGTATGGTGTGTGGGAGCCATAACAATATCGAATATGCCAAGGTTTTAGCTCACTGCTATTGTGCTGATGTTTGCTTTGTTTTTTCCCCGCATAATCTTTTTTTGCATCCTGCTGCTCACTGATCTGATAACACCTGTGTGCTAATAGAATTACAGAGTTAGCGATTAGCAAAGGTGTCTTTGTTTTACACCCCCTTCTCTCTTTATACTTTATTAAAGAGGGTTTTAGAACAGATGCTGTGACTTTTTTCCTCTGCTTCCTCCCACGCCATAACAGAGTATCAGCTTGTGAAGTCTTGCTTTGTTATTCAGTGAATATGGACAAGGGCGTTCCTCTTCTGGACATTATATGAAAAAATAAACATGTAAGAAATCATCTTTCTCTCAGAGTTTTTGCAGAGACTTTCAGTGAGACTAACTCAGTCTGTGCAAATAGTTAAAGGTTCTAAATTCAGGTGTAGTTCAAGGAAGCAATCAAGATGTTTATCCAGCTCTTTAAAGTCTGAAGTATGCCAATAGAAATCTTATGCCAACATTCTCTGTCACAGGGAATTTCTTGTTCTAGTTTCTGGAAACTGACAACAAAAAATCTTTTAATGAAACATTTCAGGGTTTAAAAACTCATACTGACTGTAAAAAGTTATTAAATTCTTCTGCTAATCTTGACCAAATAGTGCACCTTCACTGTCAGTGTTCCTGAGCAGAAGTAGTATCTTAACTCACTCCTTACTCAGCCGAAATTCTAAATTATGCTAGTAACTGCTACCTGTTACAAGTTTGCTGGGCAAAGCTAATTCTAGTTGTGCATTTCTAGTGATTTTTGTCCCAGTGTGCTAATGAGGGGTTAAACTAGCAGCAAATTTTCCATCATCTGGCTATCCCTGTTGTTAAAGGGATGTAAACTGTTCTGTGAAGTAAACCCGTCTACAATTGGCACACAGCAAGATAACAACACTGCTCGTAAGACAAAGTGTTGGTACACCACAAGATTTGAACAGGAACTCAGAAGAAATAGTGAAGTTTTAGCTATTTTAACATTTTGACCTTTTTCAGAAAATGAACATATTCTCCAAAGCACAGAATATGTTGAATCAGCAGCAGGCGATGTGAAACCAGATTGTGATGTAATCTTCAAGAAAACCATATTTGTAATAAGGTTAATTAAATTTGCTGCAAGCTTGTGACAAGCATGCTGTAAGTTTGCCAGTAAATCGGGGCTGCTAAAAAAAAAAAGAAGAAAAAAAAAAAAAAAAAAAAAAAAGGAGGGAAAAAAAAAAAGACAGAAAAAGGGGGTAAAAACAAGGAAAAGCTTTCCTCCTCCAGAACAAGTAGTGTGTTGCCAGAGGACATGCAGACTGGCAACAATAACTAATATGTTATGAGAGGTTGAACAAGTTTAAATGGGATTTGTCTCTGAACTGAAAGGCATATTGTAAGAAATTTCTTTGTCTCCTTGTGATGCTGTTAAATTGAAAGCGCGATGGGAGGCTTCAGTAGAGGCAACAAAGGTTGAAATGATAGCCTGCTGTTTGCAGCAAGCATCATGGCTCCACTGATGGTCCAGACATCTGGTAACAACAGCCACTCCTTGTCAGGTTTTGCCCCTCACTGGGCGCCTGAGCACTTTGCACTGTTTAACTCATCAGACTCTTCTAGCTCAGTATGCTCTGCATCAAGAATGTTTATGTAATAAAACAGAGCTAATTAAACATTTCAAAGGGAAACATTATTTTAACTCTAATTAGATATGATTACGGTTTCCTTATGCCTGCGCTGGATTGGTACTGCAGCTCTGTTGTTTCAGCTCCTCGCTGAATTCTGCAGCATTGTTGTTGAAAATAATTTTTGCATCTGCTTAAATAGGCTTTGTATTCCCCTTGCCCAGAAATGAGCTTAAAATCTTTGATCCAAGGTGCCTGTATTTAAAGTAACAGCATATGACCCTGAGACACATGGGGGAGGTCGATACCCCAGGCAGTCAGGGAAATAGGAAAAGCCCCCTCGCTTGAAACGTTTGAGGGTATTCCAGGCACCCACGAGTGCTGGCAGGTGGGTGCACACCATGTATGAAGCATCTACTTTCCAGGTATTTGTGCTGTGATTCAAACTTTTCATAATTATTAAATCTGGCATGAGTGGAGCTAGGCGGGTACCACAGAGCTGTTATGGCATGCACAGATGGATGCAGGTTCTGTGACCTTCCTGGAAGTCCATCGTTAAGTAAGGCAGTTGTCACAGGCAAGTATAAAAGCATATCCTTCTGTATGTATTTAATCTAGAAAGATAGCATCTGACAAAGCTTTGGAGACACATCATGTCAGGATACTAAACATCCAAATAGCTGAGAAACAAATACATAGGGAAATCAAAAAGAACAGGCTAATGGCAGTAATAATAAGTGAATATTTTGTCAGTTAAGCAAATGCTGTATAACTTGTTTAGTGTTTTCTAGCTTTTATGACAGAGCCAGTCTGCAGATCATATGGGAGAAGCAGACTGAATATAAGAACCCATCCTTTCTTTGTCATCCCTAAATCCAAGTTTTTATGAGGAATTTCTTCAGCTAAAGGACGTTCAAATGCAAGTTTACTTCAGCTTTTCACTTGATTTTCACCCTACCCAAGAATTTTTTAAACTCTAGCTTGGGTTTCAAAAAGAAAAAAAGGAGGGGAGAGAAAAAAAAAAAAAGGCAGGCTTTCATTCAAACTGGTTCTCTGCAGTCCTAATTAAAATAGACTTCAATGAGAAGTTTTCTTTTCCTCTTCCAACTGAAGCTTAAGGGCATAGTTCTAGCTGGAGAGTATATTGTGTTCATTTTACTGTTTGAGTGGTTTGGTAGAGAAGCTGTCTTTCAAACGCAGAGTGACTACTATGATGCCTCAGGACTCAGCTGTCACATCAAGGCTGTTTTCCACATGTATGTATTATATAATGTGCATATATCATCACCGTCAGGTAGCTGAAGTTTGTACATCTTACATGGAAACAACTTTTTCTCGTGTTTAAGAAGTTCTCTCTACAGTGGGATTAGAGGTAAACGTGCCTTATATTTTAAAGGGAATAATGAAATGGGTTGGCCCTTTAGAAAGAAAAGAATGATGCAAATGGAAAGACACATGTATAAATCTCTCTCTCTACATAAATTGAGCTGCAGTGCTGCTGCAGTACCCTTTCCTTTGTGCTAGAAAAACCGAAGGGGGGAATTATTTCCTTTAAATGTTACAGTCAACCTAAGTGACTGGAAGAGTTAGTAGACTGAGAGCAGCACTGGAAAAAGAAACCTCCCATTTAGCCACAGAGGAAATCTTCCATTTAGCCATTTAATTAAATAGGAAATGGCAGTGCATAGCCCAGTCATTGTCTCAGCCCTCGTGGAGAGGATCAGAAGAAGGTCAGGAGCTTGTTCATTTACCATGCCCACGGCCTCAGTCCTGAGACCACCAGCAAGGATGGCCAATTAATACCAAGTGCTTTAGGGGGTTTTGGCTTGTGGGGTGTTTTTTTCTTTTTTTTTTTTTTTTTTTTTGTCCACTAGGATCTAGACTGAGGTTGCAAATTCATTTCAGAGAAGCTGCTACACAGTAGGTGAGAAGGATTTCAGTCAATGCATCTCTGAGTAAGAATGAGATTAGTCAGTGAAAAGTGAAATACTGGTGCCTCGTGGTTTTTCTGTAACTAGCACTGCCATACCACCGAAAGACACTTTCTCAAAATCTGCCAAGTTTTGGTTTCAGAGTTCAGTCTTCTGCCCAATGCACTGAAAATACAATGTCAAACTGCAACACTGAAAACCCCCGAATTTCCTCATCCTCAAAGAGCTATTTTTAAATTCTGTTATCACACTCATTTTCTGAATCACCTGTACCTCTGAGGAGCCTGTACAAAGCTATCACTGCTTGCTGGTAAACTTTTTTAAACCTTACCACAACAGCATTACTGCTGCTGGGCTCTCTTTCGCTCCATCCCATTATCTCCAATTATTAAAGACTCAACTTGGTGCAGTGAAATTCTGGCAGATTTGAGTACTGGGAGCATCTGCAAGCCAGGCAGCACACTGTCAATGATAGTGTGAGCATCACCTGTAGCCGTCTGCTTGGGATAGTATTCATGGTGATATCTCCTGGAAATCAGACTGACAGCCCCAATTTGTGTTGCGTGCTGTACATCACCCAGCAGATTTCAAAACACAATCCTTTTTTTTGCTCACAGTTGACCTCAGCTGGATTCACTCTCTCTGAGAATTGAAAGGGAGTGGTATTACTGAAGAAGGATGCCTGTGTTTTGCTGGCTGCTGGCCTCTTCTTCCCCAGTCCAGGCGCCAGTGCTGGTGCTTTGTTTTCCTCCCCGCTGTGACCGTGGTAGCCAGGTCTGATGCCATGGATCAGGACTGGCTTGTCCCCAAAGTGAGTCACATAAACTTGGGTGCTCTGCGCTGGATGTCTGGAAATCAGTAAAGTATCAGGCAGATAAGTGAGAATTTAGGAACCTGTCCAAGTCCCATAACAACCACTCTTCCTTTGACTTCAGTGGGAGATGTATTTCCAGTGCTGCTTTCAAAACGTTGTATGACTCCAGTTGGTAAGTGCTTGGCTGTCCATGGCTGTGTTTTGCTGCCTGTAAGGATCTTACAAACTTACTTTGAACAAATGTGTGATTGTAGAGACAATGCTGACTTCTGTATGTATTGTCTGTCCTGATCAGAAAGCAAATGTCATGAAGACTTGTAATATGCACAGGTTTTTGGAGGAACTGGCTTGCCTTCCACCCTGCAGTGTGATTCACTGGTGGCATGTGGCTGTGCACATATATGTTCTGTACATACACATTACGTATTCTCAGTTTCAGTGGTAGTGAACAGAGGTTTGGAGATAACTGGGATTTTTTTTAGAAAGTAATTAAAGTTTCAAAGAACCATCTGACTGTACGTGTAAGAAATGCAGAGGCAGTGTGTGGTAACTTAATTTGAGCAGAGCATAAGGTTAGCTGTTATCTTTCATTGCCCATATTTAAAAACTAGTTCCGGGAGCCCATCTTTACAGCTAACCTTTATATTACATTTAAATTCAACTTCACTTATGAATGTATCTAAATGATAAATCATTAGAATATGAAAAGGAGGGAGCAGGGGGAAGATGCCCTGCCTGCCTTCACTTCTGTAACTCAAAGGCAGATTGAGGAGCAGGTACGTAGGTTGGGTTTGTACAGATCCAGCCTGCAGTGAGGTCTGGGATCAGTTGGTGTGGTTACACAGGGATTGTCTTAGTGAGATGAAAGGAGGTGGTAAGCTGTGGCTTGCTGCTTCACTTATCCTCAGGGCTGAGGATATTCTTCCCTGAAGGGTGCGGGACCGACTGCCATCCACCCTCTCCGTGAGTTTATTTCACCATCCACTGGCATTGGCTGCAAGGGGTTTGTGGCCACAGGGATTGGTGCTGGGGAGTGACGTGGCTGTGCCCAGGCCCTTTGCAGCCTCCACGGCGGGGTCTGGGCTGCCGTTCTGCTGGCCAGCAGGAGCTGGGGAAGAGGATGCCAGGACAAGCCTTCCTCCTGTCTGTGTGCTCACAGAATGGAAATGCAGCCTGACAAGTCTGAAGCCGTGTACAGAAAGAGATAGATAAACTCTGTTAACCGCAGAAGCAGGTTTTAAATACATTAAAATATTTTATCCCATTATTTGTTTTGACCAATTGACCACAATATTAAAAATTCAATCATGGAGCAGCTGACAAGTGCAGTTGCCTAATTTTATTTAAGGGTTCTCCCCCCCCCGCTTCCATTTTTCCATCCTGTTAACGCTGCTGCCTGTGCCCAGACAGTAATGGGCTTCTTGTATGCCCACGACTGTTATGATCATGTAAATTTATTGGTGCTTAGAAGAAGCGAGCTATTAAAACATTACAACAACCATTACAGCCAGGCTCGTGTTGGCTTTCGCTCCCAATGAACATATGCTTCCGAGTGAATGCCTAAACTCTTATTTATGGATTTAATTTAATATGCGGAAAGAATTCAAAATTAAATTTTGTGTCTGCCTCCAGAGAGTGTCAGTGTATAATAACATGGTAATTTTTACACATCTTTATGAGAAATGGGAAAATTAATTCTTTCTGACAAGTTGTAATTATTCGACTTGGAACAGTTGCAGCTGAGCAGTTTGCATGCCTGTTGTCTGTTGTTGCACAGTGTAAGGGGAAAACGTGGGGATGGAGATATATTGTGTGTCTGAGAGTTTCTAATAGCTTCTGACATTTTAGCCCTGCATATTATCAGGGTGCTCTTTAAAGGAGTGGGGACTGTAATCTGCTGCCTAGCTGGGGACACAGATGCAGCAGTGGACTTGGTGACTGCAGATAGGATAGGAAGTATTTTGGTCTGTCTGAGGCTGAGGAAGGGGCTCTCTCGTTACTTTGCAAATGGTCAAAGCGGAAAGTGAGGTAACATTCTTTGTACTCTTTGATCTTGTAGTTTTTCTCCCCTGTAGTGAAGATACAGGTGGAACAAAAGTGTTTAGTTCAGCTGCACACAAGCAGAGCTCTCCTGTTATAAGTGTGTCCCCTTTTTCTTGACATTGAAGGCACTTAGCACCTCTCAACCTCTAGGGACTGACTTCCCAAAAAGTTTAGTGGTCTTTAACAGTGAGAATATTTAAAAATAAAACACACCTCTTGTTGAAATGTGAGCTTTCGTGACAAATATTTTTAGGAGGGTAACTTTGTTCTTGGCTAACTTAACTTCTGTTTCAGAGTTTCTGCTGAAAGGTAGGGCACATTCATGAAGCACAAGCCTGAAGCATCACTGGATGTATTAGATAAAAAAGGAAATTTATTCAAGTGAATGAAGTGTGCATTCGTGGCTTTGAAGGCAAACCTGGCAGTAGTGGGTGCTGCATTTTTTTTTTGTCCTCCTGGAATGGTCCCTTTGGGATAAACACATACTGAAGGCAGTGCTTAGAAAACATTTTATCAGGCACACATTAAAGGAAATAGAAGTGCCACAAATGAACAAACACTGTGCATACTTTCATTCCCAGTGATTTATCATGGTTGTGCTAGCTAGGAGGGTGCTAATGGTTTAGAAGGTGCTACTCCTTCCTGTAAGACACTGAAGAGGTTTTGTTGTTGTGGGTACTTGGCATATGAAGATACCATGGTTTAGAAATATTTATTTATTCAAAATATAGTGTGTTAGCTCTGATTTATGTCCTGGTTGCAATCTGGGTTGTTGCTGAAGGTAGGGAAGGTAGTGCACTAACCTGTGAGTTCAAAACTTCTGGGGTTTTGAAAGCATTTCCTTTGAATCAGAGAGTAACTCAACTCCTAAAATCTCAGGAGTCCCTTTGTGTCCAGTGGACACTTTGGCCTGGTAAAACACCAGCAGTTCTGTGGAAGGATGCCAACAGCTACTGCAGCACAGTGGGGCTTAGCTGGGACCTGGAAACTGCTGGGAGAGAGTGGAGAATGCTGCTGGTTTCATCCCAGAAAATGTCTTTAGGGAGAGTGGGGCTCTTGCAAAAGGGAGCTCTTGTAGAAGGTAAAGTGCTTGTAAGAGGGAGTGGTGTAAATCAGATTTCATTGGGAGTGATTCATGCCCAGAGATTCCCAAACTCCTGGGGCATCACTTCATTTAGACCTGCATAGTGGGCTTATCAATAAACCTTAAAGTTAGGGATGGCAATGGAGCAAATGCTGCCCAGCTGGCACAGCAAGAGCACAGGTGCCTCCCCAGGGAGCTTCTCCTCTTCCTGCTGGGGCCACCCGTGGGCCTGGGAGAACCACCTTGGCAGCACACCATGGCCTCACCTACCCTGGAATCATGGTACCTTTCTTCCAAGCTCAGTCAGTGTGAACCTCAACTCTCAGGTGCTTGCTGGGACTCCCCAGCAGTCAGTGGGGTGTGTAAGCAGTTTGCAAGTTCTTCTAATCAGCATTTGATGCTAAAGCAGCCCAGGTGAATCATACACAAGATTGCTTATTTCTCTACCTTTTAACTCCACAGGGAGTTTATGGAGATGCAGAAATCAAATGGATCCTCTATTGAGGGACCACAGTGCACAGAAAAAGTTGAATCTTCCCTGTGAAGATGTCCTTTCTCTTTTTCTTCTTTTTTTTTTTTTCCAAACCAGTGAAAGTTTTATTTTCAGTTGCAGTGAGTCAAGCATTGCATGAAGAGAGAGTGTCTCTTTTACCATCATAATAAATAAGCTCCAAAAAATCTAAGTTGGTATGAGAAGTACTCCTTGGCAAGAACACACGCAATTCTTGGGGTATGCCTTCAGGTTGTCTTGGCTTTTTTTTCTTTCCTTCCAGGAAAAGCTGCAGTTTATTCCTGCTATGGAGAAACCTCTCCTAACTGCCGTCATCTGGCCCTCATAAGCCCTTTTATACACTCTTTGCTACTTTTAAGGAAATGCTGCTCAGACCTCTGTCTTTCTGAGAACATGGTCTTCTCGTGCCATACTGAGCCACTGCATTCAGGAAGACAAGAATTTGTCAGTTTTCTTCCAGTTCATTTTGAACCACAACAGGAGACAAATTTAATGTTAAGGCAAAGCTTGGTCTTATTTAAGCAGGACTTTGGAATAGTTTTGTAATTACAAATTGGAAACAGAAAATAATAAAAAAAAACCCCAACCAAAGGCAAATAAATGCTGCAATTCTTTCTGAACAGCTGGATCTAATGATATATGCATACATTTCTGTAGCTGGTTGATTTCTTAGCTGACCTAGAATCACCTAGAGAGTTCTCAAGTTTGTAAGAACTTGAGTCTTGGTAATATCCCCTGACTTGTGAGTGTTTCCTTCAGTTTTCACTGCCCTTGTCTTTTGTTTTTTCCTTCCTCTCTTACTCCTGTTTGGAATTAAATGTTGGGCTACAGTCTTAAGTATTTAACAGTGACTTTGGTTCACATGGACTGTGTGATTGCAAAAACACTTTGACCACACTTACCTTGCATCTGACCAACTGCTTTCCGCCTACTCTTACCTCTTCCTCTTATAGGTCTATAAATGCATCCACATCAAGGATGTATATAACAAAACACCCTTGAGATCAGATTTTACAGGTTTTATCAATGAGATAAAACAGCTGGTTAGTGAATCCTCCAGCTGGTCATGTCTGGAAATAGGTGTGTAGTCACACTGTGCTGCTGTGGCAGCTCTGCCCTTCTTCTAGTAGTGTTTCTGCATTTCTGCTGTGAATGAGAAGGCTCGGGGTCGAGGTCTGTGAATTCTTTGGCTGATGATTGTGCCAACTGAGCTGCTGGAGGTGCATAAGCAGGGTTGTGGGCCTGGCTCTCATTTGCTGGGAGATCTTGGGAGCCCAAGGAGAGCTTTCTGTGCCATCCTGTTAACTAGCATGCTTAGGTGATGCTTGTCATGTCCTAGGTGTGATGGAGTGGGAGTGATTTTTGGGAAGAACTGGTTAAAGAGGGATGTGCTCTAATTCAGGAAGATACACTTTGTGCTGGTGTTGATTTTGCAGTGCACATGAGTATAGAAGTATTATGGAGAAATAATTTTTGTCAAATGGCTTTACCTAATAAAAGCTTGGCCATCTTAGATGTCACCTTATTACCACTACCTTCATTTAGTGACGTGTGCTGAATGCTATTTTATTGCAATCCTCTTCCCAAATCAACAAAAAAAAAAAAAACAAAACAAACAAACAAATAAAAAAACCCCTCAATGCCCCAAAACGTGTTTCATCACTGAACTCCTGTTAGATGGCAGCATGAATGATGGTCTTGTATCAGTAAGACAAATACAGCTTCTGGAGAGGTCACAGCTCATTAAATAACATACATTTTTCTTAAAATAGGGGAGCTTGCCCTTCCCATCTGAGCATGGGTGAAGAGGAACACTTTGAGAGTTCTTCAGGCTGTTCTGCAAAGCTCATTCTAGAAAATACTCCCACATTTGTGATCTCCAACCTGGGTATATATGATAGAGAAGTAAGCAAAGGCAAATCACCAAATGTGCTTAATTTTATTTGTTTATTCCTAACTATCACCAAGCCCATTTTGAAATGTGTTTTCGTGCATGTTGCCCAATATACCCATTTTCTACTTATGAAAAAGAAAAAATCCTGTTCTGTTATTTCTTACAGAAAAGAAGGGAGAAGAAGAGGGATTATTTTGTTGTTTTCCCATAGTTTCCCAAACTATCAGCCCCACAAGGTGCTTATGCTGTTCTTGATATTGTTGTGGTGTTGTTCAGTGCATTATGTCCAGAGAGTTATCAAATGTTATTTGTTGAACTATCCAGAATATCTCACAAGTGCAAGTTTTGCAGACGGTCCTGATTACACCATTTCTTTTCTTAATTTGTTTAAATTATTTGGGGAACAGACGGTGGTTTAGAACAAGATATGGGGTTTTCGTAGCTTTCCGTAGTTCATGAAACGTAGAAATTGCTGTTTAAACATAAGTAAGCTTTATCTGTAATAATGCCTCCCTTCTGTGGGGCATTTCCCACAAACCCAGTTTCTTCACACCACTTCTCTCTTTTACAGATGGCAAAATGAGACTCAATTTAATTACTCCAGGATTCTCGGAAAGATAGCAGCAGATTAAAGAATAAATCATGTTTCTTAAATTGCAGTCCAGTGTTTGAAAATAACAGCATCTTTCTTTACTGTGCTAGATCAAGCTTAGTGATGGGTGAATAAAATCATCACCAATACAATAAAGGGATCTGGTTCAAATATGCATTCAGAAATTGGGATTTTTTTTTTTAATTATTTTTTTTTTAAGTTTCCAGACTTATCTGATATCCTTACATCACTAAATGCATGCTTGTGCTCTTCTGGAGTAATCCCCTTCAGAGCCTTTCCTGTACTAGCAACATCCAATAAAATATTGTTCATATTACAAGATCTGTCTGTCTTCTGGTGGGTTTTGCTCACTGAGCAGCAAAGTCACTGAAGACATTGAGAATTTGATGGCTGATCATTGCTACTGATCGTTCTGTCACTTATGGCTGCTAAATTCATGTCTCTATTGGTTTTCCTTCTGTAAGACAGAAATAACACCTACTTTGGTGTGCGAGGTTTAATGAGTTGTGTTTGATGAGATAAAGCACTGTAAAAGTTTTATCACAGTGCATCTGCTTCCAGTGTCGACATGGTTCGGGATGCTACTGAAAAGCTTCTCTGTGCAATAGCAGATACGGGAAGGGATGGAGAAACTTTGGAGCAGACTAAAATTTGGTCTGGGTTTGGAGGAGCAGATCTGTATATCTTCATCTATTTATACATGGGACCATGGGCCATCATGGTTTCTTCCTAGTCTGTAGCTTTGTAACTTGACCTGAATTTTTATCCAGTCGCAAACCTTGGAATTCAGACCCAGTTAGGATTTTGGTGCACCAAACCTCCCCTGCTCTTCCCTGCTGATGGGTAGCATTTCCACCAGCCTCCCAGCGCTGCTTGGATCGCATTTCCCTTCTCCGTCTTTTTTGGTTCTGCATATCAGAACGTGATTAAAATCATTATATCCCTATCTATCTCGTGCTGTCTGTTTTCCTTTTAATTAGGTTGTAAAACAATTAGTTACCACCATGTCTCTCTCTTCCCCCTCTCCTTCTCTTTTTTTGCGACTCCCCCAGTGCGCCCAGAGCTGTTTGTTCTCCCCGGGCGGGGAGGAGGGGGCCCTACCGTCTTGCTTTATTTACAGCAGGGTGAAGGTCAGATATAAACAGTTTTTGTTCTTGTGCTGTTGCTTTCTTTTGTGACCTATCCTGCATTGTTTGGCTTTTTTCCTCCCCCGTGCTTTGAAGTGCCGCACACCAGGTGTTCCTGTTCTGAATTACACATGAAAGGACCACATCCCTGGACTAATTAACTAGTAAACTGCACCCGCCTCCCCTGGGTTTAATTGATGCTGCTCTTAAAAGGGGAAGCCAGTTTCTTATTCCTCCTGATTTCACACCATAGTCATCTCCTCTTTATCTCCCTAAATACGGAAGATACTCTTGAATTTCTCACTCCCAGGCCACGCGGTGCTTAATATGTCTTCTCATTTCACAATTAATAAAACAATTATGCTGTACAAAATTTTTGAAAGAAATACTCCACGTTCTTTTTGGCTCTTAATTTCTTTGTGTCTGACGGTTGCAGCCTCTCTGGGGAGCACAGCGTGCAGAACCGCACTGCTCCCTGAGAGCTGGAAGACCCAGTATCTTGCTGCTAATTATTTTACTTGATTGTCTTGACCCAACAAAAGCATTGGTGTATACAGACATCTTCCATGGTTCACAGTTTCTTTCCTGGGGCAACATCTCTTGCAGTGTAATGAGCAGGAGCTTTCCGTGATTTCTTTGTTCAGCCCAGTGGTCGCGTCTCACTTGTCCCTGTGGCAGGGTGGGCCTTGCTGATGGCAGAACACTGCACAAAGTGATCAAAACCAGTTTAAAATCAGCAACCCTAGGTCAAATACAGCTCACTTCTGTGGGCCCTCCAAAACTGCTCATGGCAGGTTTATCTTAAGTTGATGAAGGCCCGTCTTTGAGGGAACTGGGGGGGCAGAGTGCCAGGGCAAACCGAGGAGGTTGTCATGTGGCAGTCACTGCCATTTAGCCAAATGGGGCTGTGTGTGTATATCTCTGTATAGATATTACTTCTCACATTCCAGCCGTGTCCTGCACCAGCTAAAGGACATTTCAGACTGGGGCACAGCTGACGGCCCCTTGTGTATTCAGACTCAAAAGTCCTTGCATGTTGTGGGGCTGTGTCAGTGCTGGGGTGTGGGGAGGTCAAAAGCTGGTGTTGCTGGTAGGTGCGGTTGAGCAGCCAGAGAACCACCACTCAAACATTTGTATAATGGTTTACTAACGTTAGACTTTCTTGTCCTTGAATGTGCTGTTTGTGTCTTGCCAGTGCTTTGACATTTTGAGGTATTTGGGATGATTTCACTCTCAGATTTTCTTTACCTCAAATAGGTAATGTCTTCAAAGTTTCCAGGCTTAGGTTTATGGTGAGGGTATGTTTGCTTGTCTTATGTATTTACTTGCTCACTGTGAGCATCTTGTATCCTCTTTTAATTGAAGTTCTGGTTAAGTCCAGTGAATTCTTTCCACTGACTTCAGTGAGAGCAAGTCCCTATTAGTTTGATTCAAGTTGTTTTCAACTCGAAATGGAATTTCAAACTTAACAGTCTTGTGAAATAGTGAGGAAGGATTCAGGATATTACAAGAAAGTGAGTAGGACGAAGATTTTTTTTTTTTTTTTAAGTTACTTAAAAGACATTTCCCTCTCTGGGTAGATGTCACAGTGTAGGCATTGGTGTATCACATACCTGCCTCTTTTTTGGATACCTGGCAGAGGGCAAACTGAAACAGTTTGCTGAATGTGAGCATTTAGTTTCAGAGGTGGGACCTGAATATTGAGTCAGATGTGTATTTCTTCAAGGCAAAAGGTATTTCTTGAAGTCAATGTCTACTAAGTAACAGTTTTGGGCCAGCTTCTGGGTGGCAGAGAGAAATGGGAGTTTGCTGTTAATGCCACAGAGTTTTGGATTAGGGATTTGGTGTTGCTGGTATAAAATGTAGAAAGAACATGCTGCCTCTCCTAGGAAATCACAGCTGTTCAGTGCTGATGCGAGTTAGGACTGCAGTGGGGCTGCCACTGTTTTTTGTTGAAGATCCAGCAAGATTCCCCACTCTGCCTTCCCACCATGCAGCAGTTGGGGGTTTCTTTTGCTGGCAGCAGCCAGCAAAATCATCACTCTGTTCTCCCCGAGGAGAGTAAATACTGCACTTTTGTAGTGTGCAAAGTGACTTTTGTGGATCATGCCATTTTACAGAGCGTGATGGGACCTTAGGCTTTGGTGTATCCCAGGTGACACTGGAGAACAGACCTTAGAGCAATTAACTGAAAACTGACTGTCAAAGGCAGACTGAACTTTAATTAACATGCAGCTTAAGACAGGTATTTTTATATTCTAAAGCAGCTACTTTAAAACACGTGCACACAAAAAAAACCAACAGGGAAGTCACTGAGTTTTAGCAGAAGGTAAGGTAGAACTTTGGCCTTTATAAGCTTCATAGCTCTTTGAAATCCATGCCTTTCTGTCTTGATTTAAACTGCTTAAAATCTTGAGCCTCTCCTGCATTATATTTGATTGTTTAGATTTAGTATTTCCTGAAATCTTAATTTTATTTTAATCAATTTTTGCTAACATTTGCAATAAGTTCATTTTTAGGGAGTTTTTGCTTTAAAAATACCTTCAACCTGGTTATTATTTTCTAGCAAAGATGTTTTCAGCTCAGGGCAGATACAAATGAAAACTAAAAAAAAAAAAGACATTTTATTGCCAAAAAGCACTGGTATAATTCAAAAGCACCTCTTGCTAAATCATTTGTGAGTGTCTCATCAAAAGCATAGGATATGGTTTTGTTAGCGCAGATCAGGTCTTTGAGAATGGTTGTCATGCACCTTCTTAATCTTAGTGATTTTAACCCTTTTCCAATTCTTTTTACCTTTCCCTTCGAGCTCTGATGTTCTGTAATTTTTTGCTGCCTCCCCCTTCAAAGGCAAGTTTGCCAGTATTTTTATGATTAACTTTTATATGTCTGAGTTTTTCAAAACGCTATCAGGTTATAACATAGTGTTTAAAAGCCCATACTCATCTTTTTTTATTAATCCTACCTTTCATTATCAAAACTGAAAGTCTTGTCATATCCTGTTTACATTTCACCTCTTATTTTATTTCGTCCTTCAGAAGAAAAAAGAGAAAGATGCTGGTGTAGAACCTGAAATTTAAGAGAAAATTTGCAGTGGCCCCAGGTGTTCTTGCAATCTGGCAACTAGCTGAATTACCCCACTTAGTTTCAAAGAAATGGCAGTCACAGCTAACTTATTTTTCTGTTTTACATTCCCTTGTCTCTCAGTTATAATATCTAGAGATGTGACATGATGGCACTATGAACTTTAAGGAAAAGGATATATGGATTGTGGTGTTGTTGTTTAAAGAAGATGCCGGCAACGTTTCTGCTTATAAAACATATGTAACGTTTTATTTTAAAATCATCCCTTGTTCCACAGGCTTAGGTGCTGGGCTTAATGTTTGGTGTTACCATTTGTATGATGGTTGGAGAACAGGAAAAGGCTGGTATAGCTTAATGTGTAGAAAAGCAAGGCATAGGTACTGTTGTGCTACTAGATTTAAATGAATAAGAGTTAATATCTTATATGTCTTGTAATTTGGTACTTTTTCCAGCTGGCCTTTCTTCCTGAATGTGTCCTACCTCTTTCTCATGTTTGCTCTCTCCCAGTGCCCACCCTCCAAATCTCCAGACTGTGGGATATGAGGAGAATGTACCGAGCCCTCACTTGTGCTCAGATGAAAGACCTGATTTGTTAACTTGAGCTCTTTTTAAAAACAAGACCTGAATTAAGTATTATCTTAATCAGCAATAAAATACATTCTTTCAATTACTTGTTTCTCTGACTTATTAAGAGAACTCTAAATAGTTTCAGCGAGTATTGTTGTAATTGTTTCCTCCTTTGATTTTCATTTCCTTAGTTGTCATCATCTCCTGGCAGCGGCAGCAGCTGTAAAGCAGATCTTTCAACAGCCTTGTTAATTGTGTAGAAATTAATCTGATTTCAAAAACCTTATTGATACAGGGATTCACGTGCCTTACCGTGCCTGTGCATATCCCTGCTCACCTCTTTTACCCGGCGTGTTCTTCCCGTGCCGACCTAACGCGCAGGTTGGGTCATTATCTCCATGTGCCCTTGAGGACTCACACGTTCCTGGGGGGTCAGATTTCACTGCAGTGTTCCTATCAAGTGCACTGGATACCTCCATGGAAATACAGAAACTTATGTACAATACCCTCATGACTTATACTGGCCAAAACCCAATGTTTCTTACTTATGTCTTCCTTTTATTTACTTCTATTCTGTGTGTGCAAGAGGAGATGATGTAAGTTATATACGTGCAAGTTAATCAAAGTGCGTTGCTATTGTCTCATCCAGTTACATATTGCCATAAATCGGGAGATATACTTGGAAGGAGCTAGGGGTCCCACACCCCCATCCCCTGAAATACTGCCCAGCTAGTGGCCAAATGATGTTACTGAAATAGTGCAGAGGTTTTATTCTTGAGAGGCTTTCAGATGAGCTGAAATTATGTAATGCACAATGTTCATGTTGTGCTGGCAGCCATCTGTGTGTTCCCCAGAGGTAAGATATTTTATTCCTTTGTGGAATAAAAAAAATGATAAAAATAAGTTGACATATTAAACATTCTTTTGTAATAAGGGGAAAAAATACTATATCTTTCCCCACCTCCACAAAGAATACTGAAAAGAAGTTATTGGCATATTCCTCTAAGCAAATGAGAGGGTCATTGTTAAATAATCTAAGTATTAATATAAGTTGCATACAACTGAATGGTAGATTCTCTTTGTGATCCTATTTGTGGTCTTTACAGCTTTTGTAGTGCCGGATACTGATTTTAGCATTGTATCTTAATTTCCATACTGCAATCTGTATCCATTAATTGTTTTGTCTACAATAAAAGGCTACCTCTTTCTTCCTGTCATCTAGAGCAGCGCTCTGGTAAAGAGCAGCATCCTCTCGGCATGTTGGTGACATGATAACTTATACATCATTATGTAAAGTGCTGCAAAGTGCTTTGCATTTCTTTAGGATAAGCAGTGACAGAGAAGGATAAAATTTTATCATTTTAAAGATGGTAAAACAACAGGTTCTCTATGCCAATACAAGTGGTGGAGGCAGGCGTAGCTTCTTCAACTTCAGTGAGATTTGGAGTTCAAGAACTTGAGATCAAGTTCTTAAAAGAAATTCAAATAGAAGCTGTCTTTTCTACACATGTATCTGTCAGTAAAATGAGCAGCAATTCTGTTGTGGAGAGGAACTTTAGGTGTGGAGCCCATGCAGTTGCTGGCTGATGACTAGAGCAAGATTAGTGTTCTTGTTCTTTAAAGCCATTATTCAGTGGCTGTTAGATGAATGGGAGATGAAGGCTGAGTGTTTTCATCCTCTCATGCTGTCACTTAAAGTCAGGAATCTGGTGAAGAAACTTGACATGCAGTTCAGGCTTACCTAAAAAAAAAAAAAAATTACCACTGATATTGTTTGTAGAGTTGCTCTTTATCTCATTGCTTGCAATGCCAAACAGCACCATAAGGGAAAAAATGACAAAAACATCTAGTGAAAATGCGATTTGGGATTCATAAATAAACTCTCTGTGAAAATCCCAGAGTCAAATCCCATCAGAATAGACTTAGCCTTTCATCCCTATGAGACAGATAAATTGAGTATCATGCAGCTTGCAACTAGCATTTCTTCTGGATGAGAGTTATAAAATCAGTGTCCTATCTTTCACGCATTGACACCGGACTACTTGATATTTTATTTTAACAATAATGATTGTTATTTGGGAGACTTAACAGTTCTTCTTCCTTACACTAGCTGAGAGTTTTATTTCAGTAGTTGTATATGTGCTATATATATTTTCAAAAGACTTTGCATTTGTTGAGATGAAAAGATATGCCACAGTATTAAATTATGTAGATAAAAGATGAGACCAATTGAAAATTCATTCCTGTTGTGAAATGCAGTCTTTTGCCAGTGACTACTCATTTGAGCTCTGCACATATAACTTGAACTGAAATACAAAACCACAGAACAACCCAGTGCTAAGGTACATCTTCAGTCACTGTGCTGAAGTAGCATTTTCAAGCAAGCCTTGAATTTGATAGCTCAGTGCTGGTAGCACTGTAGATGTGGCTGCAGTCTGATGCATATGGAGGCAACTTCCTTATAGAGAAATATTCTTAAATGAATAAAGGGCAATCCTGGGGTATTAAAGTTGCAGCCGTGGGTGAGACTACATATTCACACATCCATGCACACGCACCTAGGCTTAAGGTTTCTTCCAAGGAGTAGAGGGCTGGGGCTACGTGAATTTTGTCCATAATGTGTTTGGGGCTGATGGAAGTGCTCCAAGGAAGTCTTGCTGAGAATGATACTCCTCTGTGCCTCAGCTTCCAGGGACTTTGAATTCTGGCCTGTATGAACACAAGATATTCTTGGTCTCGTGTTTACGGTGCTGTAAGGTGACAAAAATGAGGAGACACTCTAGGGTGCTACTGACATGTCACTTATCATTTGTTAAGTGGAATTCATCTCTCATTGAGATAGAATAAATTCTCTGTTAGGTGCTTGGGCTAAGCTAATAATTTAGACTTGATTTATCATGAATAGATACAACTGTGTACATGAAGTGAACAGTTTTGGCTTCCTGTCTTAAGATGCCAGTTTTCTTGGAGTCTCTCTCTCTGTTCCTTGAAGGAGTAATTGATTGAAACTAGGCACTAACTTCCAGATTGTCAGTTAGACAGGACCAGGAGAGTCCTTCAGACTCTTTATCTCAAGCCTTCATATCTGTATTTCTACTACCTTCTAGCTGCCACTTATGTATTATAAGGCAAGGAGTCTATAACAGGCTTTAATATAATTTTGTTTCTCAGATAAAAAATCTGTATCTTGGCCACTTTTTCATTAAATTTATATAGAAACCTGAGTTGGACACCTACATACAGCAAGTCCACTCAGCAGGATCCTTATGCAAAGACAAGGTGCTATTTTGTGATTACCCCATACTCTGTAGGATTTGGTAAAGAGTAGGAGCCAAAATTCTCAGATACTTTGAAGGCCCTTCAGCACATGAGGAGTTTGAAACTCTTTCATAAGCCTCATTTATCCACAACGGCCTATGCTAATACATTGCCTCTTTCTTGCAAATGCCTGCTTAGTGTCTCTGTGGAACACTTGGAAAATTTGAAATATCTTTGAAGGGATCATGAGGGCTGCCAGATGATATCAGATGAGTCAGAGGTCTGTTACTTAAAAGGAATCCTGCAGGACTCTTGTTTCACTGGTATCCATTCTCCTCTGGTCTCCACTGGAGACTAATGGACTAATTGGGCTAAAATATTACTCAAATGAAGCTGCTGCCCTTTCCTAAACTAAAAGGGGTTACTGAGCCACTGTTGTAATTTAGTTATTCAACGCAGAAGAAATGAAGAATAAATTAGTTATAAATATGCGTGGGATGGCTTTTTAATATACAGTCTGCTCAGTGTTATTTTGCAGTAGGTGCTCTGTTGAAAACAGAGAAACTTGGTGAAATAGAGCTGGTGTGAAGTACCGAGCTGGGATCTGCATGACAAAACCTGCAGGGTTTTAAGCTCTTCCAACCTGTACCACTATCTTGCATGCAGGGTGCTTGGCTGGTGCAAGAGACAGGAGTGATTTTTTTCAGCTTGAATTTTGAGCACCCTGGTTTAGTTTTGTCTGTATTGGGGAGGGTCTTGTCTGTTTGTCTAAGTGTGTGTGGGATGCACCAGATGAGACTATACAGGGTGATTCTATGAACACAAATCTGATTGTGCTGCTGACAGAAGATACTCTGGATGTTGTCTGCCAGAACCCTTCTTTGCTGGGAAAATGAGGGGTGGGGGAATGTGTCACGGGATCTGACTTAACTTCCAGTGTCAGTAGCAAAGGAGAGAATAAATCAACAAAATGTGCAGTATCAAATTGCCAGGAGCAGACAGTATTCATCCATGAGTTCCAAAGGAATTCAAATGGGAAATAGACACCGTAACAGACCATTTGGAGGAATCAACAGCAAAGAATGGGGTTAGTAAACAGAAAGATAAATATGTTATATTGCAGAAGAGTTAATGTGGTTTCTGTTAACAGAAGTTGTATTTCACAGATTACTGTGGTTCTGCAGAGGAGTCAGGGAGAGATCCTGGTGTTATCTACTTTGATTTGAAAAGGCATTCAACAGGTCCCTCACCAAAGGCTCCTGGAAAAACTTAGCTGTCATGAGATAAGGAGTAAGAGTCTCTATGGATAAATAATTGGCTAAAGGGTAGGAAACAAAGGGCAGGAATAAATAGACAGTTTTGACAGTGTAAAGAACCAGTGGTGTAGTCTCATAGGATGTCTGTGCTGCTAGGATATCTGTTGCTCAACATATCGTAAATGATCTGAGAAAGCAAAATTGAAAAAAAAGGTTGCAGCTTCTAACAGGTTATTCAAGGAGTTGAAACCAAAACAGATTGCGGAGAAGGATCTCGCTGAAACCAAGACAGATTGCAGAGAAGGATCTCACATTAGTGAGTGACTGGTTGGTAAAATTAATGGCAGGTAAAAATCTGTGTGTATAAATTGTGAAGTAATGCATATGGGGGAAAAAATAATTCTAATTTTACATACAGAGTGCTGAACTATAAACTAGCTTACCACTCAAGAGTGTCAGTTTGATGCTTAGTAACAATGTGTGCTAAGAGTTATTAGGAAAGGAACAGAGAACAGTATTATGCCACTGTATTTACATTATTATTATGCCATTAGTGTTGCATCCATGATTCAACCATGTATGGAAGACTGTATTCCTTTCTGGTTGTTCTCTCTCCTGCCCCTATCTCCAAATAGAAAAGATGTAAAAAAAAAAAAAAGGTCCATCAAGGACACAAAAATAACTACTGGCAAGTTGCTAGAGGGTAGGAGAATACTGAGGAAATGCTGCCCTGTGATGGCCCTAATTTCATACTCTCCTCTTACCATCTTTTGGCACTGCATAAGGCAGAAGACAGCTTCTGGTCTGGTACAGTCCTTCTTGTGTTACAATTTCATGTGAAGTGTCAGCAGTTTAGGGTGCACGTATCTATTCAAAGTCTTTTTAATTTACTAGTCTAAAACTGATACAGTCCCAGTTGATGTCAATGGAGCCAGATTCTCTCTCTCTTTTGTTCTTTCTTTCAGCACGAGCTTGATCTAATTTGTTCAAATAGAAGTTGTGTTGTATATTTTTCCTACACTTTCTCCTATTTCCGTAAGCAAGTCTTGAAGGAAGCTGAAGCTTAAAACTCTTATCTGTTTCAGTAGGACAGTAGGACAGAGAACCCCATTGTGGTTCTCTGCTAAGTCCTTCCCAATGGATTACAATTATCAGACTGCTTAGCTTAGTGTTATCAATGGACCTAATATATAGTCAAAAAAAGCACCAATAGTTTATAGCTAGTGCAACCCTTTAAATAAAAATACTATATTATGGTTCAGCTGCTGGTGCAACTTTATTTGTTTGGAAGATTAGAGGTTTCAAGTGTTATGTGAAACTGGCTGACTAAAAGTTAAATATTTTGGTTGTCAGATGTATTATAATAGCCACAGCCAAGAAATGGGAACTAATCAAGGATTAGATCCAAGCATTTTTAGAGAACCGGAGAGAAATGACCAGAAGATCTAAGAGACATCTAAGCTGAGAGATGCCAGGTACAAGTTAAAATAGCTCATTAAAAACATCTATGTTAATAGGACATTTCATCACCTTACTGAAAATGTCTTTTATATTTTACACAGTCATTAACTCGATTGTTCATGATTCTGCTTCTGGTGTAATAGGGGCTTTTAACAGGATTTTTTTTTGAAGGGAGTATCATTTGTGCTTTGTTCACATAATAATATAGGATAATATACATTCCCATAATCTCGTTAATGTATTGTCATATTTAAAAGACAAGATGTTGAAACTGTGTATGAAAATATAAGAATGGAAGGATCTTTGCCATGTTGGTGTATCAGGAATCTTACTTTCTGTTCCTCGAGCCCTTAGTCTTTAAATGGTGAGGGCTCCAGAGACTCTTGGATACATACATGCAGCTTAGTTGATTCTTGAGACAGATAGGTCTCAAGCTGAGAGAAGAAATGATATTCAGAAATAGCTTTCAAGTAATAAAATACCTAGATGCTTTTAATTCTAAGGTAAAATATATGATGGGGTCTCAACTGCAGGACTGTAAGTTACTTTGCAAAATGCATTAGACATTTTTGGCTCTAATTGCACCGATATTATGTTACTTTGGTATTATGTGCATGTTGTTATTTTAGTCCTGCAGTTTGGAGAAGGTACAAGCAATCACACAAATAATTACTGAAACCAGAAGGGGCAAAAATCCCTAAGAAATCCCACCAAAAACCCCTGAACACCTACATCTCTGTGGACAAAACTGTTGTCAGTGCTGATAATGCGAGAAATACTTGAAGAGAAAGTAGAAAAAGCTGGGAGTGCAGCTGTCTGTAATTAATTGAAGGAATATTATAATAACTATTATTAGGACAAACCAAACAATAGTTTTGGCAAATATTTTTGTAGCAACTTATCAATGGAGATGATAAGCCACTGTCGCAGGGACAGCATTAGTGTACTAATGATGATCAAAGGCAGCAGTCGGCGGAGGGTGATGGGAGGGTGATGGGCACGCATCCACAACAGAAACCTGCGGAAATCCCTCCGGGCTCTCACCTCCCCTCTCCTGACATGGCATTTCTGGTCTCTCATCCCGGGCAGGCTCCCCTCGCCGTGCTCCATCCCAAGCGGTGCAGGGTCCGTGGTGTGCAGCCGAGCTTTGCACCGGCTGAGAACCCTCCCAGGTGTGGGAGCAGCTTCCCGGGGCCCTCCCTCGCCCTTCCGTGGAGCTGGACCTGCTCCTGCTCTGCTCGCGGCTGGTCCCGCTCCGCAGCCAGCGCGCAGCCACTTCCAGCTGTGTGGCATTTAAATGTTACCATAGTGATGAGTAGTGGACACTGCCACCTTTCTCTCTTTAATTAAAGAACAGATGCAGGGAAAGCTGATCTCTTGGTGACCCTCTTTAAGCTGACATCAACACGCTAATTGTTTTCAATTCTTTTCTTCCCTCAGCAGTCGCAGCTCTGTCCTTCGTTCCTATCAAGGTCCTGCCTCTGGTTAGGTTAAAGAAGCAGTAACTCTTTTCAGAGTCTCCCTTTGGGGACTGTTTCAAGCTGTGGCTGCTTCAGAGTGACTAAAATCTCTCCTATCCATTAGCAGAGCCGGTACAGAGGAATGGATGCTCCTGCTTGTGATGGGAAACTTCTGACTTTCCTCTGCTAAAAACAATCTTAGCAATAGTGCTAAGCAGGGATTTGCTCAGAGTATCCTGAACAGTGTATGATTATGAAATGTAGGCATGCATTCTTCCAACCTCCCCTCACCTTGCACCATCTCAGTGCAACACAGTCCTTGCTAAACAAACTAGGCAGTTGTGGCTGGAATGTATTTGACTCAGGAAGAAGTTTCCTGCCTTCTAATCCCACGTCAGCCCTTGACTCACAAAGCAGCCTCAGCTCTCTGCCTTAGTTTCCTCTTTTATAAAATAGCACTAGAATTGCTGTTCACCTGTTATAGGAAATAATTGTGCTTTCTCCAGGTGTTTTAATGCACAAAATATTTTATAAAGAAGAACCGCTGCTAGAGCAGTCAGTCTTCATCAGCAATTGCTGTACAATGGTGTCAGAGATTGTTATGGCTTTTCTATAGGGATTGAAATTGCACATGGTATTCATGTTAATGATAGGCAAAAAAAATACATTATTTAGTGGCTTCTGCTGTATTATTTGCCCTTTTTGTTTAGCTTCAGGCTAGAGTCAATAGGCAATTTAGCTCGAGAAAAAACAGTCACCAAACAAGAAAAGGGATATTATTCATCCCATGCAGGTGTAAGTAGAACAAAAATAGTGTCAGATACCAAATTTAGACTTGCAGAAAGCACTTGCATCACATAAGTTAACTGGTGATTGCCACTGGATGTCCTCATTGCTGAAGTGTAGAGTTCAGCTACAAGATCCTAAAGATCATCAGTGACAAGAACCCTTGAAATGCAGGAGGCTATTCAAACTGTTTATACAGGGAGATGGAAGGGCTGATATTCTTTGTTGTTGTTGTCTCCTTTATCTCTGGGCCTGCTAGAGTTGGAGCAAGATCTCATTTTCATGATAACCTTACAAGGCAGGAGGTAATTTATACATATGATATACATCATTCTAACACATTCACAACACTCAAAAAAAATAATTACTTTAACTGTAGAGCCAAGCTATCTGATGAAGCAAGATTTACATTTGGGCTCATGAATTGCTTTGTGTATATAGTGCACATGGCTTCTTTCCTTAGCATTTTGTCTATTTAAATGTAAAAGAAACACACAGAATTTCTCAGTTGGTCCATGAAGTTCAGATCGCTTTGTCCATCATGTCCATACTCTTTCTCTGGCATTTCTTTGTGTTTGTTGTCTAAGAGGAACAAAAAAACCCATATAAAATACTGATAAATATTTTGCTGTCCCTGGAAGGAAAGATGAAATTTTTCTTTTTGCTATCATCAGCCTCAGCTGAGAACTGAGGCTGAAGAATAAAAGACTGACTGACCCTACCACAACCCACCTAGCCACTGTTCTGCTACCTACAAATGTGGTCCTTTTTAAAATACACCAGCACTGTGGCCTCAATAAGTGTTTAAAGCAAATGCTTCTCTACACACAGATTTTTTTTGTTTGAAATAGGCAGAAATTACACAGCAGTGTTGAGCTGCACAGTTAAAGGCCTAGTGAGCTTCCCTGGAGTTTGCTGAGCTTTAGGACGTAGGACTGTACTTTGCTGCATCGTGAGGATAAAATGAAGGTGTGAAGTTCATATCTGAATGTCAACATCCCACAAGTAATCTTTTAATGTATTATGCTCCCACTTTAATTTGTCTGTAGGCATTTGAATTTTTCTGTATCAAGTCAGGGAAAACTGACAGGCACAGCCAAAAATGCATGTTGGCCTTCTATTCAAGTGAGACAGTGTGGGGTTTCCTTTCCCAGCAGAATTTGGAGGCTCATTTATTTGACTGTAGCTTAAAAATGGCAGACTATTCATTTAAGCCCAAATGCTAATAATAACACTGATGCAGAAAGACCTTTAATAATTTTAAACAATGGTGATTTGTGACTTCATTTATGCCAAGAACACGACTGCAGAGAGAAGTGTTTTGTGCTGTAATAAATTGCAGAATGTAAGATCCAGCTTAAGCTAGGACTAAATGCTTGGTAGGTCAGTATGTTCTGTCTTCATTTGAGCTCATCCACATTTTCTGCAGGAAATGTAGCTGAAATGTAGCTTCTCACACGACTTCTAGGGAGAGCATCTGCATGCTTCTGAGGTTTCCTTGCAAGTTATTTGATGCTAGATGTTTGCTGCATTATGACAGTGATTTTAACAATAGTTTGGAATGAAAGTGATTCGAGCAGATTAGTAATTGGACCACCCATTTTCTCAACATTAGGAGGCCAATTTCCCTTTGAGAATTGTCTACTGCAAAACCACAATGCTTGAAAATTTATCCAAAGTTGTATATTTGGCTGTATTTGTTTTCTTAGCCTCCAAATGCTGGTTTGATATTTCCCTTGTTGTTGACAAGTAGTTGACAACACAACAAGGAAACAGAGCCACAGCTTATACGAGGGCCCCAGGTTTTCTTATATTTTTTTGAAGGTCATTTCTGTTAAACATTTGATTTTTTGTTATGTGCAAAGGTCCTGAAGTCAGATTCTTTAATATAACACGCTCCCATATTCGAAGACCACAAAAAATCCGTTTGGCACTTAGGTAATGGTGCAAGAGGTTCTTCTGGCAGATTTCAGAAGGTAGTTTGCCACTCTGTAGTTAATATAGATGTGACTGTGCATGTAAGCCAAAAGTTCTTGTGAACATAACACACATTTTAAACATTTGTAATTGAATTTGGTTTTATGTAAGTATTGCCCCATTATAGTATGGATTTCTAATGAAAGCACACAAGGCTGAAACTCTACATCCAGTTTTTTGTTGGGCACTGAGCAGAGGGTCTGTAATCAGCTCCTGCCTTATAATCAGCCCCAGGTTCCATTCTCTTTTGGGATGATTTGCTGTGTGTCAGTATGACCAGCAGACCATACAGAGTCAACAGACCAGCTGCATCCAGTGTTTTGTCTCCTTGAGCCCATGATCCTGCCCTGTCTTGCCACCAACATAGCCAGCTTTGTTTTATGACACAGCTTCAACACTCATGATAAGTATCCATCTCCATGTCCTGAGGGCCTCCACACTGTATGTGGGCCTTCTTCAGAGGGAGGAAGGAAACTTGGGAGTCATGTTTTTCCTTTTCCCAAATGAGGACTGACTATTTTATTTTAATTGCTGGACAAATGGGTCCTCAAATTCATATACTGCTGTTCAAATTGGTGCTCTGACTTCCTGGGAAGTTGCTGGAACTTTTAGAGCTGTGAGGGTGACCTTGGAGTGTGGGAATGGGAACATCATGCCTTTGAAAATAGTGCACCTATGCGTAGTTGGTCCAGCTCACTTCTGTGATCTAAAAGGGAGTCTGTAAAGCTAAGCAGGGGGAACATACTCCCCTTGTCTATCATAAAGCATTATCCTGTTCCTTGTCAGTATGGAAGCAGTACTATCCAGATCCTCTGCCAAAAATAGGGTGGGTTGGCATGATGGAAGGACACTGTTCAGAATAACTGCTGGAGCTTGTCTGCGTAAGGTTGATTTGCCGTGGGATGTATAGAGGGATTTACTGTCAGCTGTAGCTACTGGAAATAGGAATCCCAGTTAGAAAGCAGGCATTACACAAGTATGTGGTGAAAAGACAGAAACTCGTAAAGCTGCACGGGTCCTTTTTGTAAAATGCATGCGAGTAGCCAAATGGGACAATAGCAACACTGCTAATTCATTTAATTAATATGTAATTTACTTGGAGTAGTGTTCATTCTAGTCTGTCTTTCTTCAGAAAGATGTTTTCTGCTGTGGTGAAGCTGTGATTCATTTCCATTTCACTACTTTCATTTTCATGGTCTCTTTGTTAATTGTCAAGGCCTGTTTGATGATTACAGTGGCTAGTAAATGCATTGCTAAATTATGGTCATAAACAACAATGGAAAAAAAAGACTCATTCATTTAGGGCTTTTTTTTTCCTTTTTCTTTTCTCTCTCTTTTTTTTTTTCCCTTTTTTTTTTTTTTTTTTTTGGTCCCAAACAACAGACTGTGTTCTCCCTAGCAAAAACAAACAGTGTAGTATTTCTCCTACCCCATTTGCTTTGCCCCTTCTTTATTTTCACTTTCATGTGCTTTTTCGTGGGCTAACATATATTTGCTGTATGGCAACCTGGAATGTAGAAGATGAAGCAGAGCAGAAGTTGGAGTTCATTGAATGTCTGAGGATGTGAGGGGGGTACAGGTATCTCAGCACCACTTAGAGGGAACTGCAAATCCCTGAAGCATCCCATCACTCCTGGTGCGTGCTCCTCAGAGGAGGTCCCCCTGAGGAGGATTTCCAGCTAGGCTTAAAAGACATTAACTAGCAAATTAGATAATTTTGAACTTATGTCTGCTCTGCAGCAGAAAGGAAGGATGTCACTCACTGGGCCAGAAGTTAGGGCACAAAAATTTGGAGGAAATATAAGCACCATCCTTGTTTGGTTTGTGCTCTGTGTGTGTGTGTGGTTGTATTAAGTTAAGCTGTGCAGAAGGAAATAGAAATATAGACTTTTGCCAAGTTGGTGTCAAAACTAGGCATTATCACAGGCACTTTAGTAAAAACTCTCCACAGAGGATGATATCTGTATGCAAGCCTTTACATTTTTTCCTTGGTTTTGCTTTTGATGTTTCGCTCCTGCTCCACAACAGCAAGTATGAAAATAACTCCCTTCAGCCTGTCTCTAATTTCAGTCCTCCTCCTTTTTCTGCAGAATTGTGGCATTTTGAGCTTAAACCGTCTTTGCTTTATAATATGTGAAAACTTTTTGCCCAGACAAAGATGAAAGATTATTTTTGGCACGTGGTCAAAAGACAGCTTAATCGTGTCTAACCCATGAGACTAGTTTGATCAGTTTAACTGTGATGTAGTAGCTTTCCCAAAGCCATAGCTTTTTCTTTTATATACAGAGTCTGAATTGATTTCAGCGTAATGAAATATTTATTTTGCCCGTTTTAGAAATGTTGTAGTTTGAAAATATATGGCCTAGTAACAACAGTTACATCATTTATTCTCTAAAGCAGCAGAATATTGGATAAATTTTAGATATTACAGTCAAGAAGTTGTGTTGGTAAATGAAATCTTTTGTGCTGTCTATTAAATGCAGTTCTGATTGACTCAACCGAAGTCATTAGTGCCCAACCTGTGTTATCCAGACACTTGTCAGATATTTTAGTTCATTTCATTTCATACAACTTGAACTACGAAGGCAACCTTGTCATTGCAATTTTCACACTCTTTCTTTTTCTTTGTTCTATATGTCAGTGAAATCTTATCTCTGCAGTCTTCTGTCATAGGTTAATAGTCTGGAACAAACTTCATTTAAGACTCTTACACAGGGAAAATGGAGAGAGATTATAGAGAAGAAAGTTGGTGGCCACAACCACTGTTAGATAGATGGTATCTCACAGGCTCTGGTAGTTTTGAAATACCAACCAGAAGTGTGGGAGAGGAAGAGAAGAGCCATCCTCAAAAGATTGACTCACTCAGTTCAGGTACCTGGTTGAACCCTGGGACCTCCTTTCACATCACAAAGTTCAAATTTTGTATGAGCTTGCATGGCTTTGCTTTTAAGGATGGGACAAAACCACAAAGGTCAGGTCTGGATTTCTTTGTTCAGTGTTGTTGTTATTGTACACATAAATCTACAAAAGTTTGCATAGACTCCTGGAAAATCTATGAGATAGTTTTCTTATTTCACAGTCTTGCAAAAAGACCTGCACTTGTTTTTCTTCAATTCATCCTTTACTGACAGGTAAAGTTACTTCTTTTAAAAAAGGAATTGTTTACATGCTCCTCTATTTCTCCCATTTCCAACGCAGTTTCTGTTCAAAGTGACTCAGAACATCTTATTAAAAGCAATTATTTCTGCACAGAAAGGTAAACTGCCAGCAAACAAAACTGTTAAAACAAAAAGGGAAGATCCAGTTGACCTGGAATCTCTGAGAGAAGCAGAGAACCCTAGAGTAACATTTTCCTCTGTCCCCTTCCAGTATATGCCCTCTCTCTTAAGACTGTGAACTTTTACTATCCCCTTTGATCCTGTATTCAGTCCTGGAAAGAATAAAATTTGCCAGCCTAGGTTCAGACAGTGAGGGGGCATTCTCTGATTAATGACTTTTCTACTGTTTCCTCCAGGACATTGTTACCGTTTTTAACAAATAATCTTTACTCTTGCTTCATTTCCTGTTTGTTCCCCACCCATTCCCTTTGCTTTAATTGTTTGCAGTTAGCCAGTGTAAAAATAATCACACTGTGATTGACATCAGGTTCAGAAAGTGCAACTTTTTTTTTTTTTTCCCCTTTTTCATAAGATGCATCACAAACCACAGACTCAGAACTCTTGGAATCCCTGGAGACCTTCATTCAGATTCTGGTAGAAGAGCCTTACGTTTTGCCTGCTCTGAAAAAAATCCTGCACAAGTGGCTCTCGAGACTCTGCACGGATAAGACCTTATAAAGCAGAGCCTCTCAGCCACTCACATGTGCAGATGTTTACAGATACAGTTTGATAAGGATGTCAGTAGTGTTATGCTGGTGACAGTATTGGCTCCCTGAAATGAGGGACAGCATTATTCCAGCAGAGAAGAACTCAGGAACCTCTGGTAGGTTGTGTACCTTTGGTATACAAAACCCAGATTTTTGAGTTGATCTTCACCTGGTGATATTTGTAATTGCTCTCTAAACTGAACCACAGCAGTTCTTGGCTGTGGGGTGTAGTAGGGGAAGAACTGCAACCACAGGTAGGGTGTCTGCACCCTGCGTGCCCAAAACCTGTGGAAAGCAAAACTCCAGGACTTTATACCAGCAGGTCCCCCTGGGTCAGATGTTTCTCACCTTTTCTGTACAGGGATGGCCATGGTCTTCATAAAACGTGGAGTCACCAGTGAAAGAGATGCTGAGAGACTTGCTTTTCCATGTCTGCTCCTTGTCCTGCTTAGCCTCTCCCCTTCTATCTCCAAATATTTCTAACCCATCTCCCCTTTGAAGACCCAGAACCACGTGGTGCTGCAGGCCAGTGTGATATCAAATACCAGTGTGCTGCCACCACAACACATCTCACACTTTGTGTGAGTGGCTGCAGAGGAGCAACTGGCAAAAAAATGGCTTCAGCTGGTTTATTTTTCTTTTGACTACTTTGTTTCTATGTTATATATCCCCCCCACACACACTCCTTTTTGCTTCATGTATATCCATCTTTCCTGCTTTATACCTCTTATTTTATTTATTTTAAAGAAAGTTCAGTAGTTCGTAGAAAACGTTGAAAGATATGTTACTTTGCTGGGCAGGCCAAGGTCAGTCAGAAATCATTCTGTGTTAACCAGGAACCTGAGGCCTTTGGGAACCCCCTAATAGTCACAGTAGCTCAGGTTTGCAATTTTAACACTTCATCAGTGTTGGGTGAACACATAAGAGCACATAATACAAAACCACAAGAAGACCTCTGACAAACAGAACTTTTTCTTTAAAACCAGGTTGACATGAATTGTATGGGAGTAGAAAGATGAGGTGAAAGACTGTGTATCTTGGGGAGGGAGATTATAAATTTCGATAAAAGTGAACTTCTTACAAGTATCTTTTGCACAAGCAGAAAAAAACAACATTGTGGAAGCGTGGGTGATGTACCAGAAGCATTAATGTTCATATTCTTTGAGAAACTGTTTGTTTTCTCCTATTGTATGTTATTATCTGATCTCAGCAATTACAGTCTCTCCAGTGGAATTTTATGAATGTAACTAAGATTTATAGGGTGCAACAGAAGAAAAACATTTTTGAAGTTGTCAAACACTTCCTGTTATAAGACTGTAAAGTGTTGAATGCCTGCCTTAGGCAGATTTATTGATTTATTTAAATTCACTGTTCCCTAGACATCTGCTTTGGTCACTCTCATAGAGAAGGTGCTGGGCAAGGTGGACCTTTGGTCTGACCTCACACTCTCCTTGTTTGTTTACTTTTGTTATATTGAATCATATGAGATAAAAAATTTGGTTCACCCATTAAAAAAAAATAAGGGAAAAGAGTAACTAGTGAGCTTTTATTCAAATAGTCTCAATACTCCACAGCAATGAAGCAAAGACAGAATTTTCCAGGTGATTGACTGTGCCTTTGCCATGAGTTTTGAGTAAGTGCTTTTGAGAGATGTTGAGGGAGAGGTGTGGGAGTGAAGGGAAAGATTTGGTCTTGGAGGGTGAAGATTTGCATTAATACTGGTAGACAAGAAGAGTCGGTCTGAGCTGAAAGAGGAGTGGAGAAAAGAAAGTAGGAAGGATTTAGGGGAAAGGGCAGAACAAGTACATTTTATCAGGAACATGGAATGGATGCCCTTTTGCCGGCATCAAATGTCTCTGAAACTTTGGTGGAAGATTCCTTGTGTAGGAGCTACCCAGATGTGAGTTCATTTTTGCCCTTGGTTATGTCGTTAGCAGAAGAGCAAAGGTACAAGAGGTGGAGCTGGAGGTTCTGAGCCAGAGGAGGAAGATGTCATTGGCAGCGTGATAAATACGGTGCAACTGCTGTTTTCTCTGTTTGCCTTTTTGAAAAATGTAGGAAATTACACGCACAAAAGCTCTGTTAAAATAGCACTGCTTGCAAAGTCAAGCACTCTAATTACGTTGCTGTGTAATTTCATTTCACGATTCCTGTATCTGTACATATGATACGGTCCACAATTATGTGATCACGTACAGTTTTTCTTCTGCACAGAACCTCACTGACCACACAGAATGAAGCTGGCCAATTAATGAGCAGCTGTTCAATCTTCCATTATTTCTTGTGTGGAGCACTATCCCTACAATTCGGTCGCGCATCGTTCTTGCTCTGAAGACAGAATTACTTACTTTTTCATAGTCTCTTGTGTGGCATTGTTGAAGAGAACATCTCAGACAAGAGGGCTTGGTCTTAAACTGTGCCAGGGGAGGTTTAGGTTGGATATTAGGAAGAAATTCTTTACAGAGAGGGTAATCAGGCACTGGAATGGGCTGCCCAGGGAGGTGGTGGATTCTCCGTCCCTGGAGGTTTTTAAGATAAGACTGGATGTGGCACTCAGTGCCATGGTCTAGCAACCACAGCGGTAGTGGATCAAGGGTTGGACTTGATGATCTCAGAGGTCCCTTCCAACCCAACTGATTTTATGATTCTGTGATCTAGGTAGGTCAAACTTCCACTTTATCTTCACAATAGGTGTGTTGGGAACCTGAGAAAAGGGAGTATCTCAATTTTACAGATGGGAAACTAAGAGGCAGAAATTTTGCTCATATGGGGAATCCAAGACATGTGAAGATACTAAAAGTAATCTGGTTATATATATTTCTTTCAATAGTAATATTATAATATTACATATTATAAAATATTATCTAGCATTTCATATATTCAGAGTAATGCATCACATTATCCAGGTTGCACCTGTGAGTGATGTGCAGAACGACAAAGTTTTAAGTCACATGCCCAGAAAATGAGGAAGACGGAGTTAGGGATACCTGGGAAGGTCCAGTTACACAGGGGACCTTACACAGGCTTTGACAAGGAGGGGATCCAACCTGCTCAAGCAGGATCCACCTACCTATCTGCTAATGTAAGCTTTTGCTTCCTTCCTTTCATCCCTTACCTCACTCACAATGCACTTCACAGTCTGCAAAAAATGAACCAAAGCCACATTCTCACTGACAACCCAGGCTTGATTTGTTATGCAAGAAGATTTGTTCTGTGCAAGGGTACAGAGATCTTGTGGAAAAAATTAATCTGTGATCCTGCAATTAGTTTATTGCAATTCGTCTACGTGAAGGGGCTAAACAAAGACTCTACAGGCAGTTATTGTTCTTGGTGCCGAAACTTTTGAGCACCAGATTTTGAAGCCTTTGTAGCATTTTGCATGTATATCATGTATATCTTTTCAGACTAGACACGGCGGTTACAAAACCTTCTTCTCCCTTTCATCTTCCTCTTCCCTTCGTTGGCCTCCACACCAGTTATCAGCTGATGTTTTTATTGTTTCTTAGTTTTTCTACTTTTTACAGCTCTAGTACAGATATTTCAATGTCCTGTAATTTATTCCCTCTCTAAATGGCAATTTTCTTGCTGCTGATTTGCTTTCAGATATAATGCCTAAAGCAGGCTGTCAGCCATTCTGAAAGTATATGATTCTTCTCTCTCAATATCACGCAAGCCAAGTTTGGCTGGAAGGACAGGGGAAAACTAAATTGTTCTCATAAAAGAGAAAACATAGCACTAATATATCTTTATACCATGTTCAGGTATCCCCTTTGTGTTATTAAGGGGACTCATGATCTCGTGTGTTTTCTCTACAGGGGATCACATTAATTTATATTTATAAGGTCTCCTGTAATAGATGCTTTCCAGAAACATAAAAGTGAGTCCAAAAGTTCTTTGGATGCCATCAAACCAGAAATAAGCACTGCATAGTATTATCCAGCAGCAAAAAAAATATAAAGACCTCAGGATTCAAAAAATGAATGATAAAATTGTGTGCATTAACTAGAGGCTGACCCTGCCACCCTTGTGGAGCTCCTGTGATTCCAGTGCAAGGGAGCTTTGTAATCAAGCATTATTGAAAGCTTGGCTCTCCCTGAGACAGAGAAAGCACTAAGACATCAGGAGTGTGGATATATTTTTGTATATACAAATATTTAAATTATTTGCTACGACTCAACAGGTTGCCAGTCCAGTGCCCTGTGAAGGTTATTGTTGGTCCCTCTCTGGGCATGGTAGCTCATCCCAACCGCAAGGAAACGAAACTTGGTGTAGTAAAATCATTTTAAACTGAGTTTTGTTACCTTCTAATTGTAGAGGGTTGAAATTCATGTTTTTCTAGCTTGGCTGGTGGACTTAAGTACGCAGAAGATCTTCTAAGTTTGCACTTCGACACTCAAAAATATCTTTTCACTTCAGAAACATGTTTTTGGGTTTTTTTAAATTTAGACTATAACTTTCATGTATCACTCTGTATTATGAATGTTTGTTTTTAAAGGTGTCTCAGTGTTCCATATTATACTAACAGTGTGGATGTTGACAGTTTGAAAAAATCCATTGATTTTTCCACCTGTCTGTCTTGGTGGTGCTTCATATCCTCCTAGATCTTGCTGACTGTGTTTTAGGGAAAACAGTGTGTTATTTTACTTTTTTTTTTTCTCTCCATAAAGGGCATTTCAGAAAGATAGGTGATTGAATCCCGTAACAATAAAGGGATAACTCTTTGAGTGTAATCCAAGGTTAAAAGGGCAACAAAAATTAACTCCATTTCAGTGATTTCCAAGGTGTGTCTATGAACAACTTTAAGTCCAGTCTGAGACACCAGGAGAAGTCTCTTTCCATCACCTGAGGGACTTGGCTGAGCATGATCTCCTTGCTCTACCAAGGTGCATATTCTGGGAGGCTCCACAGGAGCTGTAAAGGCATCATCAGTCCAGGCTTTTCTCTCTCTTGGGAATTGAGGTTCTCCTACCAAAGGGCAAAGCTCAACTTCTCACTCTTGCCTCCTACCACTTGCCAAGTGATGTCATATAATGGAAAGAAGAGTTGGGTCTGGAACAAGAGGTTTAAAATCTGAGTTCTAAAAACAGTTACAGCCTTGATGAGGGTCTGTATATTTAGTTCACTTGTAATTGGTTTTAATTTGTCGCATCTTTTTTTAAAACACGTGTGATTTGAATCTGAATGTGGTTCACATTAGCTTTTGATTATAAAAATAAATAATATCGGATTCAGTAGATTCAGCAGTTTCTTTGAAAATGGTACTTCCTCAGCCCACCCAACAGTGGCTTTTTCCAGAATGAAGCGCTTTCAGCTTGTTAAGCCGTAACTAGGAGGCCATCACCTGGAGGACTAGAGTCATCTTCAGGGCTGAGTATGCACAGCACCAGCAGTTGCTGGGAAAACAAGCACCTCTTTTCTGGGCTGCCAGCCTATCTTCCACTCGATCACTGCTGGGATGGGTAGAGCTGTGGTCCTGGGCTCAGCGTAAAAGGGCCGGTTGCATATTTTTAGTAAATATCTTCAGATTCCTTCTGTAATATATTAGATCAGCATCTGAAAAAAAATATACCCCTTTATAGAGTTGTGTTCCATGTATTTCTGCATTTTCCTTCACTTGTCTCTCTTTTTTTTTCATTGCTAGATGGAGCATTAGCAGAGTAAATTTCTTCTAGGACCCAGATTAACCTACTGGAGCTGAACAGATCTTTTCCATAAGTACATTAAATTTAGTAAAAGTGTGGATCATAAAGCATAGGGCTAAGTAATTAGGGTTTTGTCATGTGTTTTTGGGGTTCAGGAGAGATTTCAAAGTCAACTTATCCACTAGGTAGCAAACAAAAGTCCTTATCGTGGCTTAAAAGAAGACCTAATATAAATTTATATTAAAACTCCAGAAATTAATTTTCCAAAGAACATGTAGTGCATCTCTTGAAGATAATGACATTTTTTATTACAAAAAGTGAGCAATTGTGAGTAAAACAAGCTAAGAAAACACTTAAACATTTATTTACCTAGCTGAGCTATTTTAAAGGCAGGTTCAATACAGTATGTGTTTGTTAAATGCTGTGTTATCATGTCTTTGAAGTGTAGATTTTTTTATTCTTGTATTCTTTCATTGGAGTGTCTTTTTTTTTCCCAAATGCACTTTCTTAATATTTTTTTTTTAAACACAGAGAGAAATGCTATTGACCAGCAAACTCTCAGGAAATCCTTTTTCTGGCCTCTTAATTTATTCCTGCAGTTTGACATAAGCCTCCATTTGTAGGCAGAAACCCTTGGCTATCAGCCTATAGATGATGCTCACATGTACAATCAGAAATTTAAGTTTTACTCTATCAAATAAGAATGTGCTAATGGTACTGACTCATTTCTGGGTCTGCACACAATCAAAATGCGGGGAGCAAATTTGGAAGGAACTTAGTGGTATTTCTTTTCCACATATCTGGAACCCATGAGTCAGTACTCCAACACATACATTTTGCTGTTTAAATAGAATATGCTATAGTTATTTTTTTATATTAAAAATATAGTTTATAATTCCATAGAACTTCTCATCCATAAATCTCATGTAGGTTTACCAGTTAAGTAAGTAACTCATTCCTGGTGGTTCTTGAGATTCTGCTAGATCTCAATATACCATTGGTTTCAGCCTGAATTAGACGTTTAGCCTTTGATTCAGATGAACATTCATACTGGGCAAGGTTCTTGAAATTAAGTCCATACTTATGGGATTTCCTAAAGTGGGTTGGGATTTAAGTACTTGCTCATTTTCCTTGTAAGCAAAAGCAGAATTTGGTCCCTGGCATCATGTTAGATCCTGGAGGTAACTGTTCCAGGGAGGTTCAGTATCATAATTGAGTTAAAGTGTGTTTTAGATCCTGGTGGGGGAAAAAAAACACCCAAACAAAAAAAAAAACCAAACAACCACCAACCAGCTATCTGTTTGAAGCCCTTGTTCAGTAATTCTTCACTGTCCTGAGTGACTGTGTTGAAGGTGTGGCTGACTGCACAGAGGACCTTTTGAGAACGGGCAGATACAACACTAGAACCACAGAGCTTTCACGTTTGCTTGCCTTGGCTGTCGTCTTCCAGCAGTGTGAAGGGCAGAGAGGGGGAAGCAAAGCACTTTCCAGTGAAGGAGCAGCTCCTAACAGTGGTGGAATTTGTCTCATGAGGCTGGGGGTCAATTTTTTGGGGATGGGAGGGCAGGAGTCTGCAGCAGCTAAATGCCACAGAAACAGCATGGTGCAAAATGGAAGGAAAAAATTGCCAAAGAGGTCAGAAATAGAAATGAAGAAAAATCATCGTCTCATCATAGGGTGAACACTCTGAAATTATTCTCTAACGATGAGTTTAATGGCATTTGACTGTCTGCAGGTTAGGTTGCTGCGCTCCCTGTTGTCAGGCAGCGGGGCGGGGGGGGGGGTGTCGCGATTTCGGATTAACTAAAAAAAGATGTGTGTGTTTTGGAGGTGCGTGGGTGAGGCAGTGCAAATGTCAAGTTAAGTACTGGTTATAAACAGTCTTTTTAAACAGCAGCACATTTTCATTCAGATCTTTTTAGGTTGTGAAGAATATACTGTATCTCTAGCGCATATTTAAAATATAGAAAAAAATCTTCCTGGCAGCGAGCTCGCCGTATCTAGTGCAACGTTCTCACTCTGTCTCTCTCTCTCATCCTCATCTGTTGAAAGAGTAAAACTTCTGAGGTACGTCTTCAGAAATAGCAGCAGTAGCCAGCGCAAATGTGCAGTAATTGATTTGCTGCTGCTGTTGTTTGCGGTTGAAGCAGTTAAACCTTCCCAAGCAAAACCAAGTCGTGCGGGCGAGGCTCCCGCGCTGTTGTTCAAACAGTGAGTTTTCTAACGCGGCTAATGGGAAACGATACGACGAAAAATAATAGCTCCTGGTTTATCCTTCGTTTCCATTTTGCACTAGAATGTATACTCAGCCATGCATATGCAGGCTATAATGTAGCATATTTAATCTTCCACTTCGTCTCTGCAGCTTCTCTCCATATACCGAAATAGCAAGGACTGGAGTAGCTACTCTTTCAAACAGCACTTACTGTTCTTAGACGGGCTTTTTGTTGTTTTTAGAGTTTTCTGTTTTTAATCTGAGCTAAGTTTGAACAACTGTAATGGTGGGAAAATCTATCCAGGGTTCATTCTTTTTTACCACGGAATTGGCAAACCAGGAAGAATAGACTTTGTCATGTGCAAATATAGTGACCATAAATGGTGCTGGAGGCTTTCTCCATTGTCCTGTGACTTTGCCACGAGAGAAAGCGCGCGCGAGAAAGAAAGACACGTTTGATAGAGTTGTGAAGAACGCCTGAATGGCTATTGGGTGTTGGGCATTGTCTGGCGGTGACCTCAATTCGGTACAGTAGAGACCCTTGAAAGCACTGTCTGAAGTCACAATACCACTATTCTCCTCCGCTCCCCAAAAGGGATTAGTTAAAAGGGTGACGTTCCGTGCAGAGAGTTCCAAGTATTCCCTGAAACAAAGGGCCCTGAAATGTTTTTGAAGTTATTTTTAATTGAGTTGAACTAATTTAATAAAGGTCCCAAGAAGGAGGGGGGAAGAAAAAAAAATATAAAGGAATGTGATTGTTTTATGATTCCTCGCAGATGGAATGGACATTTATAGCATACTTCTTCTTTAGTCTTCCAGAGAACAGTAGCCCCATTTACAGCTACTGTTAGCAATTTAAAACTGCTCCAAAATGAAGTCTTTCAAGAAGTTGACAGCTTATAAATAAATCTGTCTGATAAAATTGAACATAAACTGCATCTGTGGTTAGTTTGCCAAAATTAATTCTACATTTAATTAGAGATAGCAGTCAAACATATTTAATAAAAAACAGTCTTGGAGAGTAAATCAAATGAAGTCAAATTTTAGCAGATGCTTTGCTTTTTTCCCCCTTTTTTTCCTTTTCTTTTCTTTTTTTCTTTCCTCTCAAGGAGTGATGAAGTGACCTCACCTCTATGATCCTCAGATATTTAGAGGAGCAGGCTGAGGGGAGGCCTGGGCAACCCATGAGATTATGTAGGAGAATGACTGGCCTCAGACACAGGGGGGTAATTATAGTGCTGCAATTTTTATTGATTTCTATAGTTAGGATTTGCAGCAATGTGGCTGTGTTTGATGTAAATGTTGAAATGAATTAATATGCTAATTATTAACCAAAGAGCAAAATTTGGGTTTGGTCTGGATTTAAACTCTCTGCAGCCCCCAAGCTCAGGTGTGTTGGCATAGGCAGACTGGAAGTTAGGCTGTGCTGTGATTATTAATTACCAGAATTGTGAATGAAGTTTTATTGTCACATCTTGAAATCGAGGAACCAGGTCTCTGCATACAAAATTTATATTCACTACTTTGCATTCTTTTTCACGTGCAGCTCATTCATGTCTCTTCAAAAATATGATTTAATAGACTCCTTAGCCGGTGTAAATAGGTACAGCTCCCACTGCGTAAAGGGAGTCTGGCTCTTGGCAACAATTTAAAAAATACAAGGAAATAAAATAATTCAGTGTCCCAGTTCACCAAAGAAAGTCAGATGAACTGTATCAAAAGCATTTGATCCGTTGCATTTTAAAATTAAGTGGAACACTTTTCTTTTATAATCCTCCCTCTCAAAGCAGCTTTCTGTCTACCACCAAAAAAACCCAAACTTTATTTAAAGCCCAGACCTTGTATAGGAGATTTTAGCCCACGCTGTAAAGACATTAAAAACTTGTTAAGGTTACTAGAGAAATCCTCTCTGCTTGTTTTTTTTTTTTTTTTTTTTTTTTTTTTAGGATATAGGAAATGACATGATTTTTTAGACATAAGGTTGAGTGCATGAGCTGATAATAGACTATCTTTCTTTCAGGAGTTCAGGTCACTTTTGTATAGTTTACATCTCAAAATAAATATTCCAGGAACTCACTGTTTCCCGTGTGGAAAGTGTTGATTAACCATAACTACAGCATTCTTTCTTCTCATTCTTTTTTTTTTTTTTTTCCGCTGTCGTTATTTTCAAAACAGTTTAAAGTTTGTAGAAATAAAAAAACTTAAAAAACATTCAGGAAACCCTGATAGGTAGCGTGGTTTAGATATCCCTGAAGGTCACGATTAAAACCTTATTTAGTTAACCTTGTTAAAGTTCTACTGTTACCAAAACCCCAAATGACCCAAATTATACATAAGAGCCCCTAACTGAGAAATGTGGAACGTTTTTAGTACACTTTTTTGTTGACATGCCGTCGCGGCAGCGCAGTCGCTCGCGGACTGAAATAAATATTTGTTTCTGCTTTGAAATGCACCAGAAAGGGATCTCTTTGCTTTCCTTTCGACCCTTAAATTATGAATGGTAATGTTCAGCAGGGACTGGTTTTTGGTCCCGTTTATGAGGATATCGTGCACGCACACATGTACATCTCATTCTAGGGAGGCTGCAACTTGCAAGTCTAACAAATCACAGTGTGCCCTGTGCCTTAAAATAAACCGCAGCAGTGTTGACTTCAACTTTCTAGGAATCGTGGCTGAAATTTCCGAAGTTGCCTATGGAATTTGAAGTCACTGGCCTTTTTTTTTAAATTTCTTGTGAGTTCAGATATAAAATTCCACAGGCAGCTCTGAAATGCTCAGCTCTTCTTATTCGAGCAGTGAAGAACTGTTTCCTAATTCCCAATACACTTCATGTTAGCCAGGTCCTCAATCCATAGCGCTGGTATATTCAATCTTGTCTTGATTTAAATGTTGGATTTGACCCTGCTGACATCTGTTTATGGCATATGTGTAGTTATTTTCGAGAGCACTCCTTGAGTGAGACAGTTGACTCAAGCGTGACTTCATATGGTTAATTATGCTGAAACAAAACCGCTTTGCTGAATCAGAGGCTCCAACAGTACTGTTTTGTGAGAAATATCCTTAGAGGTGTTTTAGGAATGATATATGTGCATATGCTCATTACCTGCAACACACATTCGTACGGATGTGGGTCTTTTAAAGAACAACTGATTCTCCAAGATCTAATGTATTTCTTTGAATATGGGCTAGTGATGATATATATCATTCTTCTTTTTAGCCTTCATAATTACTTATTCAAATATTTCCTACTTACCCACATTTTAAAGTTTTCAAAGGCTTATCTTTTTTAATGTGATGTTCAAAAGTGCTGTGTGAAGGTCATTAAGACTAAAAATTGCCATTTTGAAGCCAAGCTAGAGATTTTACTCTTCACTTAACACACAGTTACGATTTGAATTTCGAAGGAAAAAAAATATCGCTTACATAAAGATGTCTTTAAAAGTAGAGCACCTCCTTACAGAAATTAGCTCTTGCTTTTAATTGCATATCAGTGCTTGAATCTGGTGTGGATTTCTGAAGTAATAGGATGCTTTGACGTTTTATTAAATATTTTTAAAAGGTGGGACTTTCAGAAAATTAAGCACGCGTATTGTATTTCGTGTACCAAGAATGGGATAATTTCTTTTCTGTTACCGGTACTCAAGGAATCTAATAGGGAACTGTTTCTCCAATTTTTGTAGTTTACTTTTAGCACTTGGTGTGTAATAACTCTTTTTAAAAAGAGATTAGCCTAATGTACGTAAAAGGTAAGGAGTTTCTTTATATAAAACAAAGCGAGCATAGGCTTTCCTTTTTTACCCCCAAAGTGAACAAGTCCATCCTATGGTGAAGGACACTTTCTGCACACATTGACATTGTAGACAGAATTGATGATCATAAAGTTTCAGTCATTCCTCTGCAAAGGAGCAGACAGTAGAATCCCTCAAGATTTTCTGATCTTCTGTCATTGAAATATGACTGAAAATGTCAGGAGGGTTTGGTTTATGATTTGGTTTGCTTGGTTGTTTTTTTAATAATTTGGTACTTGTTAATCACATCTAGTATAGAAATAATATAGCTCACTTAGGCTTTCCATTATGAGAAGAGGGCTGAGGATCATTAACAACCACTTTCCCACTCTGTACTTGTCTTGCAGGACCTTTGGAATATGTGTTCCATTACTCCATCTCCTCTATCTGCTTCATTCTCTCTTTTTATGCAGTGGGAATAACTGTTGGGTATCTGCAAGTCAAGAAGTATTTGCTGCTGTTTTCCTTTTACTGCTGTAGTTGAAAAAAACCAAGAAGAGGTTCTTCATTGTGCTGTTCATGATGGGTACAACTGGGAGTAGCAGTAAGAATCTGCCTGAACGCTATGATTCAAATGTTGGATGAATCTTTGGTTTAAGTGTATCAGTGTCTCTCAAATGGGTGAATAAATAAATAAAACTGAATTGAAAGTGTTTGAGACTGCACAGAAGGTCACTCCCCACATAGAGTTTCCTGCTTTTTTTCTACAAGAAGCAAACAAAATGTGAATGAAAGCAGGAGATGTTATCACTCTACCTAGAGCCTGGTTTGGATATTTTGATAATAGTCTGAGTGGAGTCGGGGAAATCATTTTAGGGGCAGATGATGCTGAGCTGGAAAAAGAGGATCTCTAATCTGCCAAGCTTTTCAGGAAGCTGCACTTCAAGAAAATGTGCCTGCAGGTCCAATAGAACTTGAACATGATTGCTGTGTTATTCTCTCCAGAAAACTGACTTTGAGTATTTTCACTGTCTTATTAGCTTTCCTTCCTGATTGACATAATCTAAGAAAAGTTGCCAGAAGGGTAAGAGAAGGTCGGGGGGGGGAAGGCAAACATGCTGTTGTGCTGTTTTAGCCACCCCACCAATCTGTAAGCACTTCTAACTTAAAAAAAAATAAAAAAAGGTTGAAAATGTTTAAGTGAAGAGGTTTGGGCAAAGATATATAGCAAGCAGATTGACTCAGATGAGTTTGCTCCTCCTCCTACCAGAAGATAAGGGGTTTTGTGAACAGAGATGAATTACAGGAGGAGGCAGAGTAATATATGTAAGATTCGTGCAGGTGCTGCTTATGCTGGATTTTCATCCTTTATCCTGTACTTTGCAGAAAAAGAAGTGCTTTGAGTGTCGGATGGTACTCTTTTACTCCTTTTAACTCACTGACTGGTTGGAGTTCCTCAGGCTGAGAAACCCTGAGGGCATTAAAATGAAGTGGTACTGGCAGATAAACAAGGCTGGGGGATCACAGAGTAATGCCCACAGACTCGATCCGATGCCCAGTGTGATGTGATCTGCACTCTTTGGGGGATAAGGAAGGCCATGCTGTGTCCCTTGGGCCCAAGCAGGTGTAATTAGAGAGTCAGAAAGCACAGTTTGTTACTGAGGACCTGGAGGCCTTCTCTGAGATTTTTATTTTCTCTTCCTCTAAAAGATGATTCAAAATCGAAAGAGGAAAAAAAAAGTTCTTGAAAGTTTTACAGCTTTTTGCATTAAATTTTTGGTTGCATTTAGACTTGCTGGAACACTGCTCTTCCTGTATGTGGCACGTGAAAAAACAAGCAAAAACATTCCCCTGTAGCCCTGTTTCAGGGACTGGGGTGTTTACCCCATCTGGTGATTGATGACTAGCTTGGATGAAAGAGGAGGCAAAAAAGCAGTGGCTGCAGAGTTCTCCGTGGTCTATCTTATCATCATTATAGACAGGTCACTAGTGGCAAGTATTCACAGGATATTATTGCTTAATGTCTCTAAATCAAACAAGACTGTGTCACAGAAATTAGTTAAGAGCATGATTTCAAATCTGAGTAAAGATGGAGGTTTGTTTTAGATAAGAGGCCAATACTGCTGCAAATGCAGAACTGTTTTGCAGCTGTAAAAAGCAGAATTTCTGACTTGGACTGACTGCTGGTTTTCAGGGATAGCAATTTTAATTAAATTCCTGCTCTTTCAGGAAGTGCTTTAATGAGAGGACATTTTTTTTTTTCTTCATCTATATCAGTGCTGGAAAATGAACCTGTTCTGGTCTTGGATATTGTCTGCATTTGGTAGGCTAACAAGGGATTCATATCAAGGAACCTTAGCATAAAGCCCTGATTTGGGGTTTGGAACTAGATGATCTTTGAGGTCGCTTCCAACCCAGGCCATTCTATGATTCACTGATTTAATTTTGTGTAATTCTGTGGGCAGGATGAGAGTTTTCAGCAGTTGCATTTGAAAAACCTGCCTGTCTGCACAGGACATGCAAAATGCCCAATGTACCCTGGGCTTGATTTGTCTTTTGAGTCAGCAGAGATGGCTCTGAAGATGGAACCAGCCAGCAGCCACTGTTCATCAAGCCTCTGGAAGTTTATTTCATATTGCAGCTTCGCTTACCTTGTGCTTAGCTGAGGGGAGCCTAAGCCTTAGTGGCAGAGAAAGTACCTATTCCAATGCAAATGTGCACAACCAAAATGATCATCCATTCAGCCACTCTTGGGCTCGTACCCCAAGGAAAAAAAAAAGTTTAGATTGTTGTGGAAAACTTAACCGTGTTATTGCCAATTTGCCCACAATGAAAAATGCCAAAGAAGCTATTTGTTTTTAAAGGAAAAAAAAAAAGTCACTCCATCCCTGAAGAAACCTATTTTTGAGCAATCTCTAGGTCCGAATCTTTTTGAAGATTGAAAAGATTTATACGGTTTGATTAAAGTTCACCTAAGAACCCACATTTTGGGCTTCCTGCTTTGTACTGATGAGAGCCTTCTGAGGATTGCTCATCACACCTGGAAACCAGACAAATTTCCCTCCTCTGCACTGGAAACTCCTATACTTTTGGCTTCTCTCCCATTCTGCATTTAATTATTTTGAATTCCAGCACACCAAGCCAAGTTTAACTGCTACTTTCCTGCAAGTGTGCTTTATTCTCCAGCTCTCGTGCTGCCTGGCCTGTCGTGGTGTGCAAGTGAGCAGCAGCAGCAGTGTGACAGGGAAGAAGGTTTGTTAAATTAAGACCCTCTTAGTCCCAAAGGAAAAGGGTTACTCACTCTTCCATAGATGAAAAATGACCTCTTCCTCTCCCCTTGCCCCTGAGGGATATTTTCCTGATATAACAACATGAAAACTTGGCAGGCTCCATGTGTTAGATGACACTGTATGTTGATGAAGAACATTTCTGCGATATCTCAGCAGGGGCAGACAAGATGGTATTTGGAGAGCAAGAAGAAAAGAAGAGGGAAGAAGAAAAGAAATTGGATGGGGGGTAGAAGTGCAAGGGTCACACAGGCTGCTGGTTGTAACTCGTAACCTGCCAAGACTCACATGCATGACACGGGCCTTTAAAAATGTGTGACAAATACCTCAGATGAGGGACAGGACACCAAAACACAGGGAAGGCAAAAAGCAAAGAATGAATGGTGAATTTGTGGCCTTAGTATATAATATGAGTTGTAACCTTGGCCTGAAAAATTTGTAATTTCTGATGTCCTTAAGCTTACAGGATTAAAAAGTGAGAGTGCCAACATGAGAGGAACGGAGGTAAATTGTTATTCTGAATTATTTATTTGTTAGGAAATAATGCTTGGGTACAGTCAAGGATAAAATCCATTTGTGTGGAGCAATATCCATTCACAGGCAGAAGGAAAAAAAAGAAATGCAGTGGCTGCCACAGTAATCAAAACACAGCTAAACAGAATTGGTTATAAAGTTAGGAGTATACTTCATAGTGAGCGAGTGGAGAGCTGTGGGGCTCCTACTAGTAGAGAATAAAGCCGCTAACAGGAAATACTGTTGAGATAATGGAATTTCTTTCTTCCCTTTTTGTGGAGGGATGAATGAGAGATTGAAAGAGATATTCAGATTTTAATATATATTTAACCGGCTCGATTCACTCCTGGCACAGGCCCATTTACGTCAGATTTCACCCAACAATTCTTTCCTCTTTTTTTTTTTTTTCATTTTTTTCTCTAGATTTGTATCTCTACAGATCTTTCCCTTAGTCAGGTCTGATGTACTGCATCAGAATGATTGCTAACAACATGTGTGATTATGTATGTATGATTGTGTCGTTTTCCAAGATATGAGGTATAGATGGACAGTTGTGTAACTGTGACTTTGGGTTACACATCCCTTCTTGCTTGATTCCAATGTATTTTTAAGGGAAACCATCAAAGCATCTGGCAACAAAACAAGCTGAAAGCTCTGCTTTAGGAGTGGAATATTAGTTTGCTGTGTGGGTTCGGCTGGGGAAGTGCCACCCTCTGAGCCATGGAGCTGTCAGTGGGCTCCACTTGTTCCCTGATGCGGGCAGAGTGGCAGCTGGAGGTGGCACGGCAGGAAATGGGGTTGTATTGATGCTTATTTTATTTTTTAAAATATCCCTCTCTGGTTTTTATGAGGCAGTCAGCACAAAACACTGCCAAGGCAGCTCCAGGCTCTGGGGCCCATCCCACCCGTGGTTGTGCAGGGGCACATTCCTCTCAAGAGGAGTCCAAGGTGGTGGATTGAGGGGTCTCCTCACTGAGTGAAGAGGGGGGAGAAAATCATGAATACATTTCACGTGAGTGTCACAAATTAAGGAAACCACTTTTGGCTAATAGTTGCTTTAACAGATGTTGATAAAGGATTTTGTCCTGTGAGGCCCCTTCTAACCTGGCTAAGCAATTAGAAGTTGAGTTTTACACATTAGGATTTCCCCCAAATTCTTGACATTTATCAAGTGCTTTTGACATGATAATGGCAAATTGAGTTTTATTTTAAGTGTGGTTGAAAAACAGATGAATTCTTGCTATCCAACTACATCTGTTGTTTGCTCTTTCCAGAATAAATATGGCAGTTCCTGATGCTGAAACAGCTGGAAATCTTGCATTCATTTGTGTTCCTTGAGATGGAGTGTGTCCTGTGGGTTTACCTGGTAACACTGTTCATGTACTATTTACTTAAGATGCCTGGCTATGAAAAAAGTTACTCAGGGCAAGATTTCCAATGCTAGTATTTGCCAGCCTGGACATCTAGAGCAACATACCTTGATAATTTTTACTTAAATGTTTCCAAGTGGATTCAACTTTTGGAATTGGTGAATATTTCTAATGCCAAGGGGTTCCTGTAGGAGACACATGAGAGCTCTCTAAGCAAACCAGCTCATCTGACATAAAGTAGCACACTGGGAGCTTGATCTAGGGGCCACTTCAGAATAAGTAACTGAAATAATTTGCAGCTGAGGGAGAGTAAAATGTGTAGTGCATTTCAATCCCAGACCTACAAATTTTTCTTTTGTTATATTGTTTTAGGCAATTTGGAGGCTTTCTCCTCCTCCTCTGACATTACTGGGCTGGGATAACACTGGTAGAATTTGCTGTGGCAAACAGTATGTGTTCATTTCAGTTGTGCAGTGGGTGGGGATGTGGGCTAAAGGTGCGGGGACAGAGGTGGAGTGGCATAAACATTTAAACAGTCCAGAGGGGTGAAGAAAGGCATCTTTTGTCTGCCTGGTTCCAGCAGAAGTTCTTGCTTGTGCTGCTGAAGATAGCCTGAGAAGATTAGAAGAGGCTCAGCTGGGGCAAGACAAAGGGAGACTGTGTAAAGCAGGATCAAGCCTGTTTGCTTAGCAGAGCTCTCTGTCTTCTTGTTGACAGATGTAGCTGGTGCAGTATCAGACCTTGCAGGCTCCTCCTCTGGATTGTCAAGTGACAATGGTTGCGGTAGTAAATGACAGTGTAAAGTACTCCATGAATCCTTTATTTATTTGGCAGTTGTAGCCTGGGATGGGGATTTAATATTGAATGGACTCCAGATTGTCTAAATTGCAATCACAGTGTTTGTTTAAGCAGTCTGTGGGGACTGCTAAAGCATGTTAACTTTTGCTTCCATCCTTTTCATGTTGCAAAGTACTGAGGTAGGGAAAAAAGGATGAAGGAGATTGGAAAGGAAAAGTTTGCACTGTAAAAACATGAGGATGCAGTTCTCCTTAGCTGCTGAGGACTCATCAAGAGTTTCAGGTCACTGATTTAGCATGTACTATGATGGACAAAAGCCTTCTGCATTACTTAAATAAGAGCTTTTCTTTGGCTGGTGCACTAATCTGTCACAGAGTACGTGCCCCTATCTCAGCTCAGTTAAGTTGCTTTCAATGCCAGATTTCAGCTTGTAATGTCAGCAAAGAGCATGTACAGTAATTTGTACTTCAGTAGCATTGTGGCACCTAAAAAAAAAAAAACCCAGAACAAGACCACAAAGCAAAGCAGGGGACTATCTACTGAAGTCATCAAAAAATGACAAAAATCATCAGCTTTCCTTGATTCCTATTTCAAAATATAAAGGAAAACTCAATCCCCTTTAGAAGCTAGAAGTATCCTGAATGTAGCCTTGCAGCTAAGCGAGCCAAAAAGGTTAGGGAAAAAACGGCCAGATGTAATGAATCCTGACTATAGAAAAAAGTGTTATTACAATTTCTGGGACAGAGGAGGGTTTTCTTTAGCAGAAAGGGCCCTTTTTTTCATATCATGGCTCAGAACACACGATCATGTTGGAAGTGCTAACAAACACATTCAGTAACAGGTCGCCGCTTGTTCAGTCAATAAAGACCCTTTTTTGCTCCGTGTTTTGCAGGATTCTAAGCCTCAGGTACCTTTGACAGAGCTGTAAACAATTATATGTGGCTGTGTGTTTGCACCACCTGATAAAGAGGACTTTAATAACCTCAACACCACATCTGGAGCACAATCCATCTTTACTTCTCCTCTCTAATCTTTCTATCCAATTCAGCTGCTTTTCCCCAACTACACGATCTGCAGCTTTGTGTCCAAAAAAAACTTTCCAATTCACCACACTGAGCACTGTTCCTCATCTGACCCATTTGCAGCAGGAGAAAGGCATGGAAATAACATTTTTTTTTTACACATCATATGTGGTGGTTGAGACTCTAGCCCTGGTAAAGAGAGCATGTGTGCAGCTTGTCTGAAGATCATTATCTGAGTCCTTCCCAGTGAGCAGCAGGTTTTGCCAGAGCATCCTCTTGCTTGCAGAGGTACAGGAATAAGGCACTGGTCTGTATTCACCACCAGCAAAGAGAGAATGCTATCATTTTGCAAAGGAGGGTTTCTTTCTCTGAGCACTTTGTTCTTCCCTTAAAGCAATCATCCTTTTCAAAGCTAATGGGCTTTTTCAGTGGGGGAAGAGGTTAGTAGTAATGACTTGATGTCTCAAGTGGCATAAGGACCTTAATGTTTTCCAAGGAAATCTTGACTATATGAGTTTTGCTGATCCTATGCACTTTGTGTGGAAAATACAAAAGCACACAGATGATTTTGTGTAGATTTCTCTTGTTTATTTAAAACCAAGTAATGTTTGACTCATAGCTTCAGAATTAATATTTTTTCATTTTATTGTGCAAAAATGTAAAGTGTCTGCTACTGTACTTCTCTGTGTCTGTGTATGTAAATATGTAATCAAAACTGGCCAGGTGACAATTTTTTGTTATTCATATCTCACTAGTCATATCATCCAGACTTGTACTGGAGGCCCACTTTTCAGTAGGCTATGGCAGCATCAGCTCCAAGAAACCAAGACCCTAGTTCAGAGAAATACCCCTTTCTGTGAGTACACATTTAAGTAGATTCCCAGATACAGATACTCTGAAGCATGTCCTGAAGTGCCCTCTCCATTCAGGGAATAAGAGGAGGCAATCAGTCTTGGTAGGTGGACGTAAAATCTTGAAATATAACACAGACTCTGCTTGAAGTTTGGTGGCTGATGTTACTGCAACAGCATGAAGACTGTTAATTCCCGAGGTGCCATATTTTAAAACTCTAAAATAGCTCAATTTAATGACAGACCACAGCTTTTATTTATAACCACACTGTACATGCTTTCAGAGTTATATGTCTGCTGTACTTAAGCAAGGATTAAACCAACTCTAATGTCTGATGATTTGTTTTTATAATTACTATTGCCATTGTATAAATGGAAAGCTGACAACCAGCATGAAGTAGTTTTGAGGTCTTCACTCTGCTGTTCTGACATCCGAATTAGGCCTTCCTTCTTTTTTCTTTTCTGTTTTCATTTACTTTTTCCTTTTTTTTTTTCTCCCACAATGTCCTTTCCTCAAATGAATGGGAAGAACAAATCCTCCTGAACTCTAGCATAGATCTTCTCTTCTTTATCCTGAGACACATGGTGCTCAAGGCTACAAACAGCAAGCCTCCCCCATTCATTCCTTCAATCCCATGGCAACACTTGTGAGCAGGGGAAAAAAAAACAAACTCCCCACCAATCCCAGGATAAATTTTTCATCATCAAAAATAACTGATGTGCTTTTAACATGTTTAACATGATGGGAAAAGGTTGCTCTGTGTGTAGTTGTCACTAACCCCGCATGGTGTTTGTGCTTGGATAGTGGTTTGCTGCTTCCAGGTCCTCCCTGGTTGCTGCAGGGCCCCAAGCTGTGCCTCACCCAGCAGCTGAGCAGCAGCAAGAGCAAAGAAAGCAGCAGTGTATGTATGGGACAGCAGCTCTGCTTTGTCCTCTCTGAGGGAATGTGGGTGCTGGGGCTCAGGGTGGCTGTCAGACCTGACAGTCCTGTTGAAGTCTAAATTTTGGTAGTTGCTTGATGGACACCTTAGTTCATAGAATCACAGAATGGTTTGGGTTGGAAGGGACCCTAAAGATCATCTAATTCCCCTCCCACTGCCATGGGCAGGAGACCTTCCACTAGACCAGGTTGCTCAGAGCCCTATCCAGCCTCAAGAGTCCAGTTGGGTCATGCTGGCTGACAGGCTGCCCTTCAGTACACGCTCATCTGGCAGCTGTTTGTACCGCTGTGAGAAAGAACTGCTTTTAAGGTGCACGTAGAACAAATCACACGGGGCTCTCTCTGAAAAAGCTGTATGCCTTTGGAATATATGACCGTGCATCTTGCTCGCTACGCGGGTATGATATTACCCTGTTATTGCCAGTAGTGGGATGTGTGGTATGATATCAGTTTTAGATTAAGAGTGAACCTAGTGTGTTCAGCAGCAGAGCAATTTTAGGTAATGTTCAGTGCTAAGATTCTGACTCAGCAAAAGACATGAGCCCTGTCTTCACTTCTGCTGGAGTCAAGCTAAGCATGTGTTTATGTGCTTTTCTGGCTACAAGTAACTAAATTACTCTGACTTTTGTGTGGCTTTGGTGTGTTCCTTTTATTTCTCCTTTTCAACTGATATTTTTTTAAGTGTTGTGCCAAAGAGATAGTAGTGCCAGCTATGACTTTTTAATGTACAGATGATTGACTCAGTAGACCACAAACACTTCTTTGGAGCTGTTACAATCCCGTGCATTAAAGCCTGCTCGGGGATGGAGCGATGCTGTATTTCCCACATTACTGATACAGTGGCTCCATTGTGTTGGAGTGGCTGTTGCGCATGTGTATCGTTTCCATCTGTCTGCTGAGACTCCTTAGCAAACTTGTGATGAGAACTAGTTATTGGGCTTGTGCAGCAGCCGGATCTGAAATACTTGCTTCAGAAAACCGTGGAAGAGCATGAATCACGAGACTGTGAAAAAGAGCATCTCTAATGCACAAGTCAGCCCTGGCCTTCCCTATCCCATCCCTTCACATACGTATTGTTTTATACTAATAGTATATTTATATATAGTAATGTCAATAAAAATATACCTTATTCATTTTAAGGTAGCTAAACATTCAGAATATTTTTAATAATTGCAGCAGCGTTTTAAATATTGTTTGTTTGATCTGTTTGGGATAATGTGTTTGTCCTTTTTATAATCAGTGAATATGAGGAGCTGTAGAGATCAGTGCAAAGCCAGAAAGAACCATTACCTGGGCTGTACGTTCTGCCTGCCTGATCTCCTCCTTACGACAGGCCATAAAATTTCACATTATAATTTTATCATCAAACCTAGACCCGTTCTGTCAGTTCCAATGTATATTTGAGGAGTCTGTTATGTAGAAAAGAGTGTGTTTTATAGCACTATGAAAAACGTTGGCATAGTAGATCATGAACGGTATCTTACATGTTATTTAGAGAGAAAATAATATGTTTTAAAACTGTGAACTCTCGTATAGAGCTGACCTTTGACCAAATCCCTTGCAGTGTCAGCTTTGAAAATGTTCAATCAATCTAAATGTATCACAGGGGTTAAAAGGAATAAACAACCTACTAGTCCTTTAGCAGATAGAGGGATGGATCATGACAGTTATGGAATTAATGAATTAAAACCTCATATGGTTTGCTTCTGTTTAAAAAAAAAAAAGAAAGAACAAATAATGATTTACACAGTGAGATTTTCATCATTCATATACCTAAATAAAAGGGGAAAAGAAGACCAATAAAGAAAGAACATTAATTGCTCTTATAGTTGTGTTTTATACAGAAACCAACCATACAAATTTGAGAGGCACTGTCATTTTAGGGGAGGATCACAACGCCCTAATACCAAATTAGATGACTTTGAAGACCAAGGGATTAACAGTCAGATAAAACTTCACAGCATAAACATCAAGGTGATTTGGTTAAGGACTAATGACAAGAATGTTTGCTATACTTGTCATCTCCTCCCTTCCTCAAAGTCAGAGGAAAGACTTGGACATTTAGGTGATCATAGGATTACGACTAATGTGACAATATCACAAAGGCAAATTGGGTGCAAGGCAGGTATTCCCAGAACAAGAGGGAAGAAAGCCATCGTACAAATCATGTAGGATGTTGTGTACAGCTCCGTTATGTGTGTTTAAAGGTATTACATGGTTTATCTGGCATTAATGCACCAAGAAAGAGAACAACATTTTAAGTTAAGGGATAAGAAAAAAGATGTTCATACGTACAGTGATGATTAAATTTCAAGTGGAAATTAGAAACCGTCTACAGGTAGTTCACATCTCTTTTCAAGAGAAGTGCCCCAAAATTGCTCCCTACAGAGTTCTTACCAGTGATGAATAGAGTGAGAGATTGTCTTCTTGTACCTTCATGTATCATCTGATTATACGTATCCCAGGGTGATGCTGGCCTTTTTCACCATATCATCATGTTGTTGACTTGCAATTGACTGTAACACCCAGATCCTTTCCCAAAGAAGTGCTCCCTAATCAGTTGCTCCCAATCCTGCGTTTATGCAGTTAACTGTTCTACCTAATTATAGTTACATCTTCTTGTCCCAGTTGCATCCTTTTCAGGCTGCTCCTCCAATTTTCAACATCCTTTAGAATTCCGATTCTGTCTTCCTACTTGCCGTCTCAGTTTGATGCTGTCTGTGGATTGCATAGGAACACTATTCCTTCGTTTAAGTTGTTAGTGAAAATATTGAGTAGCACCAGATTTAGGGCAGATCCTTGTGGAACACTGCCCTGGACAGTCTCTTACATTTAAGTAATGAACCAATAATAGTGTTTTTGTTGTTTTCTTTGTAATAGTGTATTGTTTTCCTGTCTGCCCTATGTCCAACAAGGCCATCTCTTGAAGATGATATAGCTTACTTATGTGAAGGTAGCATCAGAAAGTTTCAAAAAATGAACCACAAATCAAGTATGGCAACTACTACTCCTGGAGCTCTGTAGAGAACTATAAGTAGACAAAAGAAATGAGATTCATTTAGCAAGATGCTTTCTTGACAAATCAACACTGATGTGTATTATTTATCTCCTTCGTACCAGTTGTGCTTACAAGAAGTTTGTTTATTTTTCCTGATTTTCTGGGAACTGAAGGTAAACTGAAGTTTATAATTCCTCCAGTTTTAATTTCTTTAAAACCAGGCACATTTTTATTCTTTTCTACTCATACTTCCCCTGCCCTTCATAGGTTTTATGCTAACTGCACTAGAATTGCTTCAGCTGCTTGCACAAATGCCTTAGGATAAATGCCATCGGGTATAGCCATTTGCAGGTAGCTTAAATATACTGAAATGACTCATATTGCATTGGTCTTGCCCCAGAATATTTAATTTATTTACAGTATTTTGGCACAATCGAAATTTTCTTGTAGAAAAGTTTGATTTAGTGAAGGCTATTTTTCAATCAAAAATAACATAGCAGGCAGTTCCTGAGCATCCCATACTAAGAAACATGGAGCCTGTGTTAATTTCAGCTTCTGGGCAATTTATATTTTAGCTCTATAAAAAGTATTTCTGATATTAATACAAGTATTAAGCTCTCCTAGTAAAATATTTAGTAAATATATGCTGGAACATCGGATGATGTGCTGTTCACCATTTGGATCTTTTCATTACATCTTCCCAGTAGTTCTGCTTAACTGGTGCTGCCACAAACCTCATTTGGTGAAACACCTCCTAGGAGTAAATCCTTTTCTCATATTTGAGTTAGGGTTAACTACTGTTATTCATAATGGGGATTTTTGCAGTGTTAGTTCAGTTCCTAGTGGGTTTGTGTTATGATCATCAACTGCTGACCAGTTTTTTGGTCTTTTTTGACCTTTAGTGTGTTCAAACAGTTGACCAAAGTAAGGCACATCCAATAATCAATCCTCTTAGACACTCATCCTCAGTCTTTTTGTGTTGAAAACAAAGTCAGAGTGGGGTTTCAAAAATAAGTAGATAAAAAAATGGCTTCCTCTAGAATGGTTTTGAGGGCGTTTTATTTGCTGCTGTTCTTACCTGACCATAAATTCCCATTTAAGGGGACTGTAACCGGTCCTTGAAAGTTTAGGCATGAGATGATCGATGCTTTGGATTGGAGAATTCAGAGAAGCTGAATATTGTCCTGGCTGGAGTTGCGAGGCAATAGTATTGATTTGTGTTCAGTGTACATATGGATGCCCTACAGATGCATTCTGTGCCCATTAGGCTCTGAATGGGGAGCTTTTAATTCTTGGCAAGTAGCAGCACAGTGCATAGGCAGGCTTTTGCCCTGGTTTGTTTGTTTTAAGTTTAAGCAGAAATAATACTCTGTGTCTCCATTTAAAATTAATTGACCTTTTGTTAGAGCGGGGGTTGTGCGTTCCTTGCTGTGGAGTGACTCCATTTGTCCATGTGAATAAGTGCAAAACAGGGATTATATCAGGCTATGGCAAAACTGAGAGGCAGGTCAGATTTAATGGAAACATCAGTCATTAACCCTTTTACAGCAGCTGCCTAGGGAAATCCTTGTGGGTGAAAGTTGGGTTGTTATCTTACCTAGCTCTGCTGAGCCCCGGGGAAACGGCGAGCCTAATGCACCTACTCTGTCTAGCAGGGTTCACTTAGGAGCTCTGCGAGGAGACAAACATAGACCTTTGCTTTTGCTTTTCACAGAATATGAATCAATTAAAGCTGCTAAGTTCCAGGCTTTTACCATTACTCATGGTCCTGCTGCTTTTCCACTGCTGTGCCAAGACAGTGGGGAGTAGGTACAGGGTGGGCAAAGGCACGGAACAGGAATGTTAAAGTATGTTCCCTTTTCTGAATATAAAAATGAACAGCTTTTTGAACTTGTAATTATAACAGAAAAGGGACTGATTTTTTTTTTCCCCCCAAACTGCTGGAATTTCCATGCTTCCATGTGATTTGCCCAACAGCAATAATAAATCCAGGTGGTTATGAGGATATGTATAAGACAAATTGAAAAAGCAAAACAGTTGTTCATTTCAAAATTATAGTTGCTCTTAACAACAGATAATTGCAAATAAATAATGGCTAAAGTGAATGTTATTTTAAAATACTGTCTGCATGATGATTTTTCTACAACGTAAAAGCAGGCATGATCTCTGTCCCAAAAAGTCTGCATATTTTACATAATGGAATGAAACAGTTCCTTGAAGTAAGGCTTGACCAAGGAACACTCTACATCAGGTATCGTCTTGAATAAGATGCTAAAATTAGAAGCCTGAACTACATCCTTTGTTGAGTGGGAAAGCATGTCCTATTCAGTCCCCAAATTTTGGTGCAAAGTTGGTTTCATGTTTCTTTGTTCTGCTGTTCTTGTTGTGTTAAGTGGCAGCATTACAATACATAGAAACTAAAAGCACTGATTGTAAGTTGTAGGAAAATAGAGGGGTTTTTGTAAGCACTCCCACCCATCTGGAACTTGCTGCTCCCTTATAATCAGTCACAGATTGTTAAATAAAGTCGACTTTACTTTACCCTGAACTCTTGCTTTATTCTCCTGTGAGTAGTCCAAAATAAGTATTGGATCCCCTAATTAGAACTGAATAATCAATTAGCTTGCATTACCTGCTGGCCTTCAGAGGTCTATAGCCACTTTTCTATTTCCTTCTGATCATACTGTATTTAATGAAGGGGTTTGCTGGCCAGCTTCCACATAGGGTGCTTGCATTCTTGGTGACTACAGTTAGTGTTTTTATTTATAATTTGTGCAGTGCTGCTTTAAATATTTTATTATACAAAATGCAAATGATCTCCTTTAGCTTCCCTTTGTGGACGAACCTGTTTGCTTGACTTTCTGTATGTGTGTCATCTTTCCAACTGACATGTAGCAGTGTGGGATCTCACATTTGGATACTTCTCACTTGGCGCCGTGCTCATCCTTCCACTTACATTTTGAAGAGTAATTTCGTATTTTCTTCTCTATCATTTTGTTTGCCAGCATGGATGAAAGCCATTCCTGGAAGGGGGTGTGCATCGGAGCTGGCACCGAGCAAACCACTGGCATAGGGAAGAGAAGCTGTTCCTGTGTCAAGAAGGCTTGGGCATGTCTAGGTTGTGCCGCCTATTCCACTCTCAGCTCGTTGCCAAAATTCTGTGTGCTCCCTTATGCCAAGACCTATTTGAGAGAGAGACTGTCTGTGAGTGTGTGAATTTATAGATATTTAATTAATAATCAAGCAGATAATTTCCATAGTAATTGCCTTACCTATGGTGAGGAAAGAAAGGGAAGGTACGTGTGCGCCTCCCGTACTTAACCCTTGACTATAACCACGATTTTATTTCCAACTTGAGCATGACAGGTGAGGGATTTGTTTGTTTGTTTGGTTCTGCTCTGGTTTTTGTTTAGGGGGAAATTTATGAGGAGTTGTTTGTTTTGCTTAATTGATGCCACACAGGGTTCTTCCAAACCAGCCCCCTCATCAGAAATCTTTGTTCTGAGAAGCCTACTGTAATAAGGATTTATTGCGTGTAGCTCTGTTAATGTCACATGTTGGTGAGAGTGTGCCACAGATACTCCTCTGCACTTGAGCTGAACATGAATCTTTCAGTCCTAACTGGTGAGCCATGACTGTTTAGTTTGAGCTAAAGCAGCTTGTGTTTTTAGCTGTAATTCTTTGTTAGTCATTATGAATGTTAGTCATTACAGTGGCTAAAACTAGACTCTATTTTTTGGCCCTGCTGCGAGAAGGTGAGTCAGGGTAAGGCATTTGTTAGATGAATTTGCTGAAGCTGCTGATTTCTTCTGAAATGTTGACAGGAGACAGCACTGGCTCCAGCCCCAGTGAACTGGGGAGGTGCTGCACACCCTCGTCCCTGCTGAGACCTGCAGCAGTGAGCTGTGGCCCCTCCTAAGGAGACCCAGAGACATGGGATCTAGCAGGGGAGCTTAAGAAGCATCATGTAGCTGAGACCTGAGCATCTTCCAGACAAAGTTAGCTTACTGCCTGGATCACTTGAGGAGTGCTTTGTCCACTGTCCACAGTTGTCCTTCCACCGTTAGGAAGTTGCTGGTTTTTCTTGTTGGGATTTTTTTGTTAACTTAAAAATATTTATTTGGTTTTAAGCCATCGTTATCCTTTGGGTTACTTAGGCATTTTTCATTGGGAAGACTCAGTCTCCATCTTGTTACAGCAATTCTTGCCATTTTATCAGCCCTGAAGTCCAGGGAGATGAGCAGAGACTTCTCTTGTTCTTGGTACAAAGCTGCCGTAATTCTGATTCCTCTGCAAGACTCAGCTGCTGGGCTAACACCACGTCAGCTGCCTGTAATTACTGGTGAGGCAGCATATGACTGTCCTTCCATCACCCCAGAGCTCACCAGAGCTATAAAAATGAGGAAGAGAGGAAAGCAAGGCCATTTTATTGAGTACTGTATGCGTGTTCGGCAGTGTGTTTGCCTGTCAAACTGGGAGTACTGGGCAAAGCACTGGAAAGGACTTCCAAAAAGCCCATCCAGAGCTCAAAGCCAAGTGAGCAAACAGTAGATAAGAGGTGGACTGTGAAACAACCACCTTTTGCAGAACTTCAAAGTGATTTTGAACAGTTGTAGTCTAGTCACTGATTCATCCCCTCCTCCCCCTTTTCACTTTTCCTGCCACTCCATGAACAGCATGTGAAAGCACTGAAAGAAAATAAGAATCTTAAACTCATAAACATACCTGCCTCCCATCTGGCATTCATCCCAGCAGCCTGGTGATCTCCTTAGTTGTCCAGCAGATAGTTGAAAAACAAGAGTCCTGTGAAGATTAGCATGTCACCATATCCCTGCCAGATGGCGGTTAGTAAAACATGGGCAAATTGCATTGGCTCTGCTTCCATCATGACAATCACAACAGAAACACTACAGTGTTGCAACATCGCTATTTTTTAAGCTAGGAAAATGAAGGGACCATAAAGTAGGGCAATCGTGAAATGCTAAACACCACTTAAACCCTAATTGCAGTGAAATCAGTAGACTCTTAAGGGTGGCCCACAGGTTTTAGCTTCTCACTCAAGGAGTATAGGGGTGAACTTCAGGAAGTTAACACTGGGCATATTTGCCTCACCACCCTGTTTGAAAAGCTCTTGCCAACTTAAATTCCATTTTTAATCCATTTTTTACTAAATGGCCGTTCTTAATTTGATAAGCTTTTGAGTCTTCAGACCTCAGCAAAAAAAAGGAATAGAATTGGACCATAAGGTTTGAATTGTGTGCTTTTAAGCCAGGACACTGAAAGACTCCCAATTTCATAAGGGTAAACAATTTGAGATAATGTCATAGAAAAGATAGAAACTTCAGTGTGCAGTAGGAAGTCAGGCTGCTGGTGTCATGTGCTGCAGTACAGCAATGCCTCAACACCTCAGCTAGAAATTCGCACCCCAAAATGCATCTCTGCTCTTCTCACCTTATACAGTGGTACAATTCAGTGCTCAGCTGAGCCAATGCAGCAGTCTCCTACTGCTGAAAGGGGGTGCCCTGCTCCTCCCTGCTTGAAGCCACTTGGTCCCATGCTCTTCCTTGTACCAGTCATGACATTTTCTCAGAGCTTTGACCAAGTAAATGAGTTATTTGAATCAACATGCACACAGTCCTTGTGTTTCTGGAATGAGGAGCAAGACCCCTCTTGCCACCTTCCAGCAGGTACAGAAAACCATTTTTCCTTAGGTGAGAAGAAGCTGACTGACTGTGCATGGGAGCACAATGTGATGCTCAGGGAGCAGAATTCTGGGATGTTGCTCAGGATTTCTTCTGTGCGGATCAGAATATCAAAGAATAGAGCACTGGCTTTCTGCACCACACAGAGCTGGCCAACGCCTTCTGTGGGCTGTGGTACTGATCCACTAATGTGCCTTAGTGTCTGAGGTAGCAAAAGGCTACCATGAGGAAGCCTGGACTGCTTTTTGACTCTCAGTGTTGACCATGCCTGGTCAGGTTGTTTGAAAAGCCATTCTTCCCTTCTTCCAGGCTCCTAACCCCATCCTGAACGATTTGTTTTAGCTGGTATCAGAAAAAGTCCAAAAGCATCAGAATCTGTGGAGTTATCCAAAGACGTTTGAGCCTTCATAGGCTTGCTGATTAGCAGCTAATTTGCGACTGCAGGCTTTTAGCAGACATTTGAGTTCCTTCTGAACCATCAGGAGTGAAAACGCTGTGGGGAATGACTTCAGCAAAACAAAACTCAAGATCAGCCTAAGATGAAGAATTCAGACTGAAAAAGGTACTTATTCTAGTGTTTGGGTGTGTTTTAGGCAAAAGTGCCCATTACCCCTGTACTTATCTGAAGCTGTGAACGACTTCCTTCAGTCCAATTTCAAGGATAAAAACAAGTGTGTGGGCAGGCTGAAGCTGCATTCCCTGCTCAGAGTAAATGCACTGCAGGCTGGGATGCTGGCAAGGTATGTGCCTCTGCTGGCTGGAGAATTAGCTTTGTTTGTTGCTCTGGATTCATTTTAGGTCAGGTAAATGGGGGGAGAGATGGGTTTTATTTAGCCTTTTGATGAGTCAAAAAGCAGTTTGGCAGCTGCAAGGCTATTCTGCTCTTGGGTAGTTTGAGTGCCATGGGTTTCAGCAGCGCTGCAATGCCCAGCACAGATCCTGCCCCACCTTCTACAAGTTAATTTCTATGTACTTAACAACACCAGGCAAAGATTTGCAAATCCTTCTACAAGCACCAGAGGAACTCAAATGTAATTCATTTAAAAACTGATGTTTGGTTTTCAGCATTTATATGTTTGTTTGTGTTCAGCTCTCTTTGCTCTTAACCACAGATGTATTCCCCGTTCTCATGCTGCTTGTTCTGCTGAGCAACCAAAGACTGAAAGTCTTCAGCAACGTTTTTAGAATTCTTGTATCAGTTTTGCTGTTTTGTTTTTTTTTTTTGCTTGAGTTTAGGATCTAAATTACCTGGCAGTAACCTGCTTCAATTGATAACATTAGCATTACTAGCTTGGCTTGAATCCATATCCAAGAGTTATTCCATAGCAGCAGTTCAGCTTGTTGCTGGCTGAAGGAAAACGGGGATCTCCTCCAAACCAAAAGTTTTTACATCATATCCTAATTTCTTGCCTCTTCTCCATCTCACCTCTGCCTTTTATTCTCTTTTCCTGCCCTGAAGCCTTAATCCCAGTTTCTCACCGTTGCTCTTAAATATTCCTGTTCCCCTCAGGCTTTGACCTCGCGCGAGCAGTAAGCGCAAAGCCGTGTTATTTGGAGTGAAGTAACACCAGTAGTCAGGAAGGAACAATGTAGTTCAGGCCAGACAAAATAAATCTCGCATTTCCTGTCAAGAAACTGGGCCAAAAGCAATGATGAGAGACAGAGGGGGCAAACCACGCGGCTCAAAACTAGAGACATATGGGTTAGAAACAACCGCAAAACCCTCACTTAAAAACAGAAAACAAAAAGCCAAGGCATTGGATGAAAGAGAAATAATACCAGCTCCCTGGCAATAAAAACCGCACGACGTGGGGTCTAGCCAGCTTTCAAACCCATTGCATGTGTGGCACAAGCAGAGGCTGAATTTCCTGCTACTGTACAAGATATTAATTGTCCTTTGATTAATTTATTTAATTGATGCTTTGTGTTGTAAATTAGAGCTGATCTAACTCTGACTGGCTGGTTTCTTCACCAAACTCCCTTCCAGACTGGAGGAGATGCGCTGATTAAAAGTTGTTGCTACTTTTGTTGTGTTTTAGTAACTCTGGCTGGTTTGCATAGCAGTGAAAATCTCAAAATCACAGAGGTTTTGTGCTTCGACACCGTTAGCCCAACAGTCAGCCGTTCATCCAGCACTGCTGATGCAAGTGAATATTAATGAGGACATGGATAAAGCGTTCAGGATTGGTCCCCAAACTACTGAGAGTTTTGAGCATGTGTTTGTTTATAGAAAAAGGTCTGTAGTACACAGCCAAACTACAGGGTTAGGATTTGAAGGGTATTTTATTTTCTTTCTTGGAAGGATATTGATGTGTGTGTGTGTGGAGAGTGATATCATCTGAGGAGCGTCCCAACAAGTCAGACAGTGAAGGTGGTGAACAGGGCTCTTTTGGGTGGTTCCCCTGTGGGCTGGTGTTGGATCCTGATCAGTTTGGGAGACTGAATGGAAAGCAATGCACCAGGTGGTGTAAGAATCTTTAAACAGACACAGCACTTTCTTCTTCGAGGTACTGTGCAAAGATTAACTAATTAGATTGTTTTTCCTCCTTCTTAGGATGAGTTTGTAAAATAGTGGTCAGGGAACAACTGGGGATATGATTTATTTAAGTGCTGAAATGCTTTGTATAAAGTCCCTCACAGGAGGCCATTAGGAAGATGCAGTTACTTTAGGATGTGAAAAAAAAACCCTTTGCGGTGAAGAGGCAGGAAGCAAAGAGCAGTCAGTTTTATTATAGACAAAGATAATATTTGAGCACCTCAGTTTTAAGTGCTCAGAGTTCAAAATGAAAACATCCTGAAGAGGCAAAATTTTCTATCGTGAACTGTGTTTGGGTTAATTCAGTGCAGAGGGGGAGATCTGTGAGGCACTCTGTGAGGATTTGTCCTTTTTCGGGAGTCAAGTCAAATGGGTGGAGAGGAGACTGGCAGGATGGTGGAGCTCCTTCTCCTGTCCTCCTAGGAGAAGGTGTTGGCCTGAGGAGGGCATATTGTGCTCCTGTTGTCTGACTTAAAAAAAGAAAATAATAAAAAATTAAAGCCCATAGAAGGCAGCATGAAAAGATGCAAAAGGAAGGGGCTGTTTGGAGCAGGAATAACTTAGGCTGGAAATAAAGAGAAGCAGTGCGTGAATGTGTAGCAGATGAGTCCCTGTGCTCCGTTGTCCTCTGCAGAGGTGGTGAGAGTGCCCCATGGAGCACAGCCTGCTCCCAGGGATGTGGATGGAGCTGCTCCCTCACCCGGGAAGGGTGGATGCAGCAGGGCTTGTGCACAGTACAGTCCCACCACTGCCTGTCCTGTGGGCTTGCCTGTGCAGACAAGCCCGGGATTTGATCACCACTGAAGTGAACATCCTGATGGAAAGCTTAACTGATCTGACACAAAACTCCAGCCACAGAGTTGTCTAGCAGGATATCAAATAGCAATATATTCAACCAGTGAACCACTGTGTTAGAACAACACATCTTCAAAACAAACTGAGCATGCCCTGCAGGTATCCGTGTTTCTAGGTATTTCTGAAAGCTCTCCTCACTCTTTTAACTCTTTCAGGTGCTGTACATCCAGCACAGATGCTGGATGAGCATGCACTGAGGCATGCTCTTTGCCTGCCTCAGTGTGGTTAACTGTATCAAAAAAATCATGTGGTAATAGGATGAGGGCAGCGATTGTCCCTTTGTACTTGGCCACAGCTTGAGTGCTGTGTCCAGTTCTGGGCCCCTCACTTCAGGAAAGACATTGAGGGGCGGGCTGCAGCATGTCCAGAGAAGGGCAATGGAGCTGGGGAAGGGTCTGGAGAGGAGTCCATGTAAGGAGTAGCTGAGGGAACTGGGGCTATTTAGCCTGGAGAAAAGGAGGCTCAAGGGAGACTTTATCGTTCCCTAAAACTCCCTGAAAGGAGGTTGTAGCCAGGTGAGGGTCAGCCTCTTCTCCCAGGCAACGGGGATAGGACAAGAGGAAATGGTTTTTCCTGGCGTTAGGAAAAATTTCTTCATGAAAGGGTTATTAAGCATTGGAACAGGCTGCCCAGGGAGGTGGTGGAGTCACCATCCCTGGAGATGGTGAAGAAATGACTGAATGTGGGCATGGTCTAGTTGACAAGGTGGTGATCAGTCAAAGGTTGGACTCGATCTTAAAGGTCTTGTCCAACTTAAATGATTCTGTGATTATATGATTGTAATTGCATTGTGCAAGGTAGGATTTTCTTTTCAGTTTTAACAGGACTTAGTTGTTGGCTCTTTTCCCACCACTCTCTTTTGTGAGCTGGGAGAAGAGAGAGAAGGGAGGTAACACTTTAGTGGGGAGTGATATGCAAATGCCAGGCAAGATATTTGTACTTCTGTAAATTCTCTGCTGCTTATGAAGTATAGAATAAAAATGGTTCAGTAGTGATAACTGAAGGCTTGGATATGGGGATGTGAACATTGCCATATAATTGAAATAAAACAAATAAGGAACCTTTGGACAAGGCCTTTATAACTTCTTTTAGGAAAAGAATAATCCAAATTTCCATGTGAAGCTATAGTTAGGTCAGGGAAATTTGCATCTAGAATAAGATCTTTGATTCTTAGAGCTCGAGGGCATCCAGATCTGCACATTGGCTCACTTTTATTGAAACCTGAATTTAACTCAGACCCTACTCATTTGGGAGTGAGTTTGCTTGTGGCAGACTAACATGTGTGTTACAATAAGGACTGAGGATGAAATTATCACACCATGTAAGTTAGGTACCTAAATTAGGAGCCAAAGGCATCTGTACGATCCACAGAGACAGGCAGGCTCATCCTGGGGGGTTTCAGAGCAGCCATGCTAGGGACCTCCCCTGACTCCATGAACAGTTAGATGTCTGAAGTTAGGCAGTGTGAATACCCACTTGGGTGCCTGAGGAGTGAGTTTTACCTTTTGAGTTCAGTTTTCAAAGATCCGAAACAACATGAGAAAGTCTAGGCTTGCACTGGAGCCAGGAACTGAAGAATCTGAAGCACAAGATTTCCTCCATTTTAAAGATGATCATCTTGGATAATGGGTTTGAATTTCAGAGTTCCCTGTACCAGAGTTCAACATGCATTCCTGATCAAATTCAGGATTAAATTCTCACTTTGAATGCACACATCTGTTAATATTTCAACTCATCATATATCAGAATTTTCCAGATTTTCTGGCAAGTCATGCTCAGGATGAAGTCTTTCCAACTGTGTGTGTTCAAGGATGTATTTATATATATGGGTATATACAAACATGCTCTAGACAGTGTGTAGGTGAGAAAGATGTTACAAAGAAAGATTCTTCCAAATTATTTATTGCAAGAGACAGTAGCAGTCCAGTGCACTTAGATTACCTCAATTAATTTTAAGAGATCCTGTTGGACCAAAAAATGCTAATGTTTGCTCTCCCTTCCCTAGGCTGGCATTAGCTGGAGATTCTCCAGCAATGTAGCTGGGAAATGGGAAGAAATGGTGAGGTCTCCTGGCTGCAGACCTGATGGTACCTTATTTTCTGCAGACTTGAGCTCGTACCCTGAGTCTGAAAGAGTAGATTTTTTGTCCAGAGGGACAGAGACTAAACCTGGCTGGGAGCTGTGATTTGGAAAGCTTCAGCAGCTGCATGTAATATGTTTAGTCTTTATCTTTTTTTTTTTCCCCCCTTTAGAAAAGGAGGAAAGTTCATGCAAATTACAAAGCCAAACATTGACAATTAAGGCCAAATTCAGGTTGTCCCTCCAATCACACTTCTGCCCTCTTGTGTGAATGCCCTGTGATACACTTTTGAACTGCAAAAACCTGGGCTAGTTTCCCCTCTTCAGTGCAGACGATGGACACACAGCAGGACAGGATTAATAGGCAAGTTGAATACCAGTATTTCCTAACTTTGAAATGCTTGATTTTAACCTTTTTTTTTCAATATTTTTTGAACGCATGCTCCATTGTTACTGATTTCAGAATAGACACTTCACTGCACCTGAAGAGACAAATTTCTGTCTTGTGCAGTTTCTGTGAAGTTGCTGGTTTCATCAAGGCTGAATTTGGCCCATTACATCCACTGAATTGTATATTCCAAAATCAATGTTAATAATGCTGGGTTAATGTTAATAATGCTGGGTGCTCTATCTAAATAGACTGTAATTCTGTGTAAAGTTCATAGGAAATGATACTTGCCTATTCTTTGTTCATACTTTTGTTTAATAAATAATCTTTCAGCTTTTCAGTAGTCGGTTTCTGGGATCCCGTTGGACATCTGTATTTATCATTTAGGAAGCCATCATCAGTAAATCTTTCTCTCCTCAGATTTTTGACAGAAAGCCCAGGGTTTTCAGGATTATTGACTGCTTCTCCATTGAGTTTGGGGCTTGATTTTTTTTTAAATTTTTTTAAATATGTATTCTGTTGGTGAATTTGCAGTTTATCAATTGAGAAATTGTTTAGCAGCATGTATGGCATGGTTAAAGCAACTGAGAAGGAAAATCAACCATCCACTTGCTGAATCTCTGTATTTGCTGCAAGGCACCATTTCATCTGGGGGACATGAGTGACTCACAGAGGTTGGAGGGATTCATAATTTCCATACTACATACTAGGATTTTCTGACTTTTGTATTTATCATTAGAGGCAACGTTACACAATGTCAAAGAAAAAAAAATCTAGCCTTCATAATATGCTTTCCTGGTTGTAAATGGGGCTGGATATCCTGTACTGAAATGTCAGGTTAGATCCTTTGTAAACTCTGAAGCCTGCTCTCAGAATAGAACACTTCTGGAGTGTATTAAATTGGTGTTAATTGAGAAACACATATGCCAATGACATTTTAAGCTACGCTAAATAAAACCAAACCTTTAGCAGGTCCCTATCACAGAGAGATCCTGAGATTTCACTGAACCTGCTGCTGCCGTCATCTTTTTTCCATCTATGCATATGTTGCTTGCAATGATATATGGTAACTCCTGATGCAAATACCACTCATGCTGTTACAGCTTAAAAGGCCCAGAAATAGAATGCAAACACAATGTCTGTTTTTTTTTCTTCTCCGTGTTATAAAAACCTATGACCAACAGCAGAAAGTTTGATTCCTTTTCCCTGCAGCTTTCACACCAGCTGACTTCAAAACATACGTTTAGCACTGCAAGTCATAAAAAATTCATCGCTTCTTTCTTTTTTTAGGGGGACTAATTCTGCAAGTGTCTCAGGGTTCTCTGTTTCCTGTTGCAGCTGAGCCACAGGTCAGCACCTCGGGACAGGTCCCGTCCTCAGGCAACCCAGTGCCCAGTGTATGCACTGTCTCCACTTCCCCTGTATCAGGCCCTGAGCGTATCGGCAAAGTACGTGCGCTTTATCTTAAGATAAATAAAGCCATTTGAAAAAAACACAAAGCAAAATTGGGGTTGAAGTCCCTATTGTGTCAATATGCTCATGGGGATGTGGCAATATTTTGTTGCACGTTTGATTTGTTACAGAAAAGAAAGGGCAGCCTGGGAGTTACGTGGGGCTGGGGCTGGGCAGCGCCGGCCACGCGGCAGCTCAGTGAGGCGGCGGTGAAATCCTGCTCTCGTGCAACCACACAGACTCTCCCAAGCTGGCTTTGCAGGACTGCTCTTGTTAGAACAGCTGTCTTCTGCTGCAAGTTAGGGCAAGAGGTCAAGAGCCATTTATGAAGTCTGGTACCATTAAGCTGGCATGATACAGCTACGAGTGAAACTCTCACTAGCAGCTCATTGATTTCCAAGTGACAAAGCCCGCTACTGCTTTGCCACTCAATGGCTTTTTGCCTTTGAACCACTTTGAACCATTTTTTTCTTCCTCGAATAGATCATGCAGCTATTTTTTTTCTTTTTTTTGCTTTTTTTGGGAGAAGCAATTTTGAAGGTGCATTGTATTGCCAATATGCAGTAGCAATACAATGTAGGACCACTCCTGGTGAGAATGTGCTTTGTGATCATCTCGTGAGTATGTCCTGAACATGCTTAAGTTTATTTCTGACTCACTGCCTTCATGAGAATAGTTAAATGGATGCAAAATCTTTGAAAGGAATTTGGTGTCCGTAACACCCAGGCTTGTAAGTGCTGGAGTGGAGAGGAACAGGGAGGAAGTCTCTTTGCTGATTACCTGTTTCCCAACTTGCCTGAAGGAGCAGTGAGGGGGATGCTTTTCTCAGGATGGGTGCACAAACTGCTTAGCTGTTGCAAAGTCTTCCTTATCGTCCTGTGGCCCCCAGTAAATCTTGATTTCTTTACTGTACAGTTTCAGAGGTTCATTATACATGATGCCAATCTTCTTCACAATTTACACTTGCTTCTGGTGTTTCAGATAGGGCCTTGGGTTGTGCAAAGTCTGGTAGAGATGCATCAGTGGAACTGTGTCATCATGTGGTCAATCACTAGGCTGTACTCCAGGTCCCAGTAAGCTGGATGTTGGCCTGTGGTATCTGTCAGGAACAAGGACTGGGGTTTATATCTACAGTTATCTGATAAAAGGAAATGAATGAAACCATTTAGTTTTTGAAGTGGTATCTCCTTTCCAAGTCTTCTTCTGTGTGAGAAGTATTAGACTGTGTTTGGTACTTTCTAATTCAAGATATGTATTTTTCAGGTCAGTCAGGTTTTGCTGTGTACTACTGTGCACACATTTTCAAAATTATTATGTGCCTACAACACCCTACAAACATGGCAGCATCTTTATTTGCATTTCACAGATGAGAAAACACAGAGTGATTGAGTGTTTTGCTAAGGCCAGACAGGAAAACCGCGGCAGGAGTAGGGAGGATTCCCTGACTGCCCATTGTGGACGTTGTCTGTCCAGCCTGTCTGTCTGTCCTTCTTCCTCGTGGCACGGCATCCCACCACTGTCTGTTGGAGCAGCCTCTGGAGCACAGGAGACTTGCAGACTATAGTGACTATCCGGCTGTTCTCCACACAGTCTTTCACAGGGTAACCGTGTGCAGAATTTGATTATAACTCCCCTAATTGGCCACTTCCTTGTCATTGTTCTTGCTGCCGCCTCTCCTGTTAATGGTGCCCCTTTCGTTGGCAGCACCAGGAGGGCAATGCTGTGTTATCCTAGAGAAAATCCCCCTTTTCTCTTTTAATGTCTCAGACAGCATAGCTGCCTCGCAGCCAGTGTGCGACAGCAGTGTTACACACTCAAACACACCCTTATTAACCCTGGACTGGGGACTCTGTCGGTGTTAAATCTGTAGATGCAGTACTCAGGATGTGCAGATCTGAAAATAAAATGTTATGCCCCGTCTGTCTGCTTGTCCATCTCTCAGTCTGTCCGTCTATCTTACGGACCTACATGCATGCTGGAATAGCTTGGGGAAGGTCAGAGGGAGTTCAGGATCTCAGAATAAAAGGTCAGTTTTTGTGTGAGTGCGTGTGTTGCTCCAGCTAACTGATGAGGCATCTTGGCAGGACGTTTTTACTTAGAGACAGCCCCGTTTGTTCAGAGGACACGAGCGCCCTTCTTGTGAAACATGGTCAAGAGTTATTTGCCAGAGGTGACTTTTTTATGGCTTTCTCGATAATAATGTTGCTTTGCTGGAAACCTGCATATATTTCCAGTGATTCTGCTGGACTTGTCAGAGATAAGTGTGGTATGCACAACAGGGCCAGAGATTTGGTTTGTGTTTAATTGGGACATCTGTACATTTGCACGTGTTGTGAAAGGGAGAAACTGTGTGTGCGACAGGGCTAAGGGGGCTTGAGCACCTTGGGATGGGAGCACACGTGTGGCGCAGTTGCCAATACAGCTTGGAGATGTTTCAGTCAATACTTTTTCCAATTTCAGTCAAACTTTCATAGGTAAGTTGGAGATTAATCCCACCCGAACTTGAGGATTCAGTGGCTGGCGTGGTGCTGGGGTTCTGCACTTTGGAGCCATGAGTGGGAAAGAGAGCGGCGAGGTTTCCAGCAGCAGCCCTGGCTCACAGAACGACCATTAGGCAGGAGGAAGCCCCTGGCAGGGTTAGGGACCAGACAGTCTATACCAAGGCAGGTCAAAGGGTGAGCTTACTGTTTACTGAATCGGTAAATAGCTAATTATTCAGTCCAGCAACAGGCGAAACCCCACATGGGACGTAAATCCTCAACAATTCAGCATTATGTGGCAGGGAATGGATTTGAGATCCGAGGATCCCTTGCAGTAGCAAAGGGGAGCTCTCTGCACTTTAAAACCTTTTAGGGTCATTGTACCATACCATGGAGCCATTAAGGAGCCCTCACGTGCCAGAAGCAGTTTAACAGGCCCAGTGTTGGGCACTTAATTGTGTCAATAATTATTCACGCATTAGCACCAGCTCCTCCTTAAAGTGTGTACTGTGGTGACTCATTAAGTTATTACTGGTATTCATTACCAGTAAAATTAGCCTTTTTTCAAAGTGTAAAATTTATGTTTTATAGAAAAATATTGCTAGGAGTGCAACAGCTTTGCTCTACTCCCTGCTTGGTGCAGAGGAAAACAAGACTATGTAGAGATGAAGCAATATTTTTTGTCCAAAAAGAGGCCCTCAAATTAGAAAGAGTCTTGTGCTTTTTTGCTTTTCTTTTCCCCACAGTGGGTTTTATGTACTTTAAATTGGGATAGGGGAGAAGGTATGTTCCTGCCTGGTTTTGGCTATCAGTCCTGTGTGTGTAAATGCTACTTTCTGGTATGACGAGGGAGAAAGATACCCAGTGTCTTTTGATTAATAAAGTGTTAATGTATATGCAGCTGTCCTTACATTAAATGCGTCACAGTGCACTTTGTTTCTTTAAATGCTGATCATTTACAGTGAGCATGTACAGTATATGTGCCTGGAAGGAGAGCAATTGTTATACAACTCTTTAATCCGAGCCATGATTAAAACCCCTTTTGTTCCTCCCTCCCTGCATTACTCCAGCCTATCATCTTCTCCGAGAAATCATCTGGCAAGTAGAAACGTGTGTATTTTAAGAGAATAACTCCTTTTTAAGCATCAGTTTTGCTTTTGTTCTGCTTTTAGAACTTAGTTTTTTGCATTTCAATATACAGCACTGTTCAAAAGGCGTAGGAGGGTCATAGCCATTTTTTGAGTGAATAAGGTATAATTGAAATATGATGTATGCAGATATCATCACTTCTGCAGCAATTATCCGGATTGTTTGTTTAGTGGGAACATACTTTCAAGTAGGGGTTGGTCAGTGGCAATCACGTTGCGTGACACAGCTGAGAGAAATGACAAAGAATATGTAAAGTCTCACACTGGGAAATTTCACATTGCACCGAGTGTCTACTAGGGGCAATCATTAGGAATTTTGAAGGTGAGGGCCATGGCTGTTTCAGAGAGAAATGTAAAGGAGGACAGGGAGGCTGGTGCTTAGATCTTGGGGAGAGGCTGGGTTTTGGCATTCTGTTTCATGTGGAGACCAGCAGTTAATGCAGTCCTTGTTGAAACTTGAAACAGCTCTATTAGTAGCTTGATTGGGGAGAGGAGAAGAGACCAAGAGTAAACAAAAATGTGCGGTCTAGAGATGGGCTTAATTGTGCACAATACATCTTGCCTCTGTGAGGCTTATTCTAATCACTCCAAATGGCACCACACAAGCTCGCACACACACACACACACAAATTTGATCTGCTCAAGCAGATAAAACTGCTATGTGTATAATACTGCCAGGCTAGGAGGAAAAAAAAAATGGACATCTGTTTAACAATTCTCTATTGTAGACAGGATCATAGAAACACTGTTGCCTGCCTGTCGTGTTCAATCAAAATGAATAAAATGCTGATTTAAAAAAAGAGGAAAAAAAAAATCAGGCAGAAGAGCGTCTCAAAGTATTTGCTTACATTTTTTTGTTTTGTTTTGTTTTAATTTCAGCAGCATGATGAGGAAGGGGAATCCCAGGGGCAGGAGGAGGTTTCAGGAACAGTGAAGGGAAGATTTTATTTTGGTTTGGTTTTTATCCTCCGTACAGCCGAGAGAGGCAAACAGCAGTCGGAACTAATTGTAGCTCGCTCAGGAAAGTCTTCATTAGCACTTGCCACACATGGTTACCAGATGTGCCGAAGAAGGGGTGGGAGGAGGGAGGAAGGGGTATGTGGAGAATGGACTACATACTTAAACCTAATAATCTGTCTTTTGTTTTCAGGTCTATTGTGTTGGGGAGGGGAAGAATGGGGAGAGGGAGAAATCCTGGCTGCTTTTTGATGCAGCCAGTCCCTACTTAGATGAATGGCATTCCTTGTCTTGCAGCCTCCTCCAAGGAAGGAAGAAACTCTCAATCATGGCCAAGTAAAGAGGGATTTATTTATTTATTTAAAGGCTATCAGTGAACTATTATTCCACTGAACCCGACTGAAAGTGTTTGGATAATCGAACTGGTAAGCCACTATCTTTCTGACCAGCTTGTGAATTTAAGCTGGGGGTTTTTTTGTGAGCTTATGGCCTCACAGAGTATCAGTGGGGCTGTTGAACTGTCAGTTCAATAGCAGCATCATCTCTGTTCACGTGTACTTTGCCAGTGAGCGTGAGATGCAATCAGTGAAGCCAAGTCCAGCAGGAAGGTAAGAGCAGCTCTGTGGTCCTGTCAGTCAGCCCTGAGGTTGTCATCTTGGTCAGATGTTTAACCTTCTGCCTGTTGCTATTAAAACAAATTAAATAGATCTTCCATGCATAGTGGCTGTTGCTGCTGCAGACCAAGTCATGGTCTTGCCACCCACAGAGATCATTTTGACAACAACCAGTGTTAATTTTACTGCAGGTGTTACCAGACATATCGCTGGCTTCTCCTTAGGAAAAAAGCATCCTCCTTTTTCTTATTTTGAACTGACCATCATCCAGGGGGATCCTGTGAGGGTCATCCCTGCCATCTCCCCCTGTTTCAGCAGCACTGCAGCTTTTCTCCCCTCTCAGTCCCTGCAACATTCCCACAAGGTGCACATTTTTCATACTGGCATTGTCTGTGCTTGGACATCCCCTTTCTCCCTGCACTCCCCTCTTCATTCCAGTGGTAGGAGAACATCACTGTGTCTGGTCGACAGGGCTTAGATGACTCTCCAAGCTCTGAATAATCAGGGCTGAAGGTTTAATTATGGCACTACACATGATATCCACAAGATTTGTCACTCTGGTCATGTGAGAGAACAGCACTAGATGAACTTTTACTAATTAAGCACTCCGTTTATCTTCCTTCTTAAAACTGGAAGGAGGTATAAATATGGGAAATCATTTATGTTAATGCAAAATAGAGACATTTTTTGAATCTTAAATAATCTGAGTAGAACCTAAATCTTTGTGGCTCTGGCCTTGTTTTATCCAGCTCAGTTTGCCAGTCTGTAATCTCATCCTGCTTTGGAGCCTGGAAATGTTCTTGCTCGCAATCTCAAAGCGGAGCAGATGTTGCATAAATAGAAAATAGGTTGTGTGCACAACCTAATCTAAGCACAGGGCACAGAAGGAGGTTTGGATGAATGTAAGCTAATCAGGGCACAGATCTGCTATACTTTGGGACTTAGGACCAAATTTTTTTCCAGATCCATTCTACTTGCCAGATCCCAAATATGCCATTCATTTTTTCCCTCCCCTGCATGGCAACTCCCACTTGGAGCTTTTTTAATTTTTATGAGAATAAAGTAATGCCTGTCAGCTCAAGCTCACAAAGCAAAAAGCTTCTTACCAAAGAACTGATCTATTCCATTCTTTCTTCCATGTTTGACTCTCGATTCCACTGATCTTGTTATTCCGGGTCCATGTTATTCAGAGTCCTAAATTCATCTTTCAGATTCCCTCAAAGGAAATAATAAAGCCAAAGCACTTAGATGACTTAGTTGTATCTACCCTGTCTACTGTAGGATTGTAGAATCTCTTTCAACCTGTTGAAGCAGAGTCACTGAGTGTATGGCTTCCATAACTGTCAGAAGTTTAATAAATTAACTGCCAGAAAGGCCCAAGGAAAAGTTTAATAAAAATACGACCTATTTACCATTCCAATTTTGCTGTAGCTGCTATTGCATCAGTTGTTTTCTTAATAAAATGAAGTGCCATATTTGCAATTTGTATAATACTATACCAAATTATTTACACAAGAATGAGCTGTGGTTGTGCCAACATGCATTATGTAGAGACAATATCTCCACTTAAAATATTTAGTGTGTAGAAAAAAACAATACTGCAAACTTGATGTTTCTGTGAAGTTTTCTTTCTCTCTGGTGATGCATATACTTGTGTTTATTTTTTTGAATGCTACCCACTGAATGGTTTCATGTGTGAGTGTACCCACAATGAGTTTCATGTGTGTTACTGCCTTCGTGGTGAAACCTTAGCCATGAAAACCAGGTATCAGCTGATTTTCATTGTCATGTATTCCACAGATTTAGTAGTAAAATTTGAAATGGCTATTGATGGCTCAGATGTCTGTGCTCGCCACTCAACAGGTTTACAGTTACTTGGGGCTTCAGCAGAACTTAGAAGTCCTTTCAGAAATTTGGCACACTGAATGTAATTTTAAGACATTGTTCATATTATGAACTTCATCTTTAGGTTAATTTAAACATTTTATTAACTTGGAGTTGGAAAGCAGAAAGATCAGATTTATTTCCTGCTTTTTCTGTGTTTCTGCGTTGAAGTCAAGGTTTCAGGCACAAGGCAAATATTTTTATGCAGATGCAAAACTAATCAACCAAACATGAAAATACTCCTGTGGGGTTTCCTTGAGGCCTTGCTGGGGATACTGAAATGTGAATAATATATAATGCAAATAATAAATAACATAGTATGAGTATTGTAAGACAGTAGGATTCAGTTAGGAACAGAATGTATTGGGTGACCCACACGAGCTTGTACTACCGCCCTTTTTATGATACTCAAAATCACATGTTTTTGCTGCCTGGATCTTCTATCAAGCTTTTTTTACCCTCACAATGTTCTTCTATAATGCGCTCCATCAAAATGCACGTTTCCTCACAGATGATGTCATTTAAGCGGAAAAAGAATTGTAAATCCTTCTTTGGCCTCCTGTAGTTTTTTCCTGGGTAGCTGGCTGAGCTCAAACTACTTCTCTTTCTAGCAAGAAATGATATCTAAGTAATCAATATCATTTTTTTTTATGTGCCTGTCAACAGTACAGTATGTAATTAGAGAGTATCCCGCACTGTGCTAATGCTGCACAGTAATTGCATATGGCAGCATTTTTCTCCCCGTGATTTTGCAGTTTTTTCCAGCACAAAACAAGTGACCGACACGACAGGCGGGAAAGTTTCATTGTAATGTTGGGGAAAATCGAGAAGAGCAAGTTTACTGGGGAGAGTACAAATAGCTTTTCTCTTTTCCAGGGTAATGACTTGGAGATAGATATGCAGTTGCAGCAACATGAGGTCCATCTTTTTGTCACCTCAAAATGAGGTTCCTGTGGTGTGCTGTCCGGGAGGAGCCAGCGGGCTGCTCGGGGACAGACGCTGGCGGGGGAGATTGCAGCCTGCTTTGTTTGCAGGGCGGGAGCAGAGGAGCCTGTTGCTCCCAGCCTGCTCTGACTTCCAGTAAGCTTCCAGTACTTATTGATTTGCAGGTGGTGACTCTAAACCTGTGAAGTTTCCAGAAAGGTTTGAGACCTTCTCTTGTTGGGTCTCAGCTGAGACCCAGAGCAAGGCAAGGTGGAAACCTATGTGCAAAGAAAGGTGCTGGTAAAGTATAAAGGTGTAATTTGGCATATATCCCACCACCCCTCCCCTTTTTTTACCTTTGAGAAAGATATGGGATCAGATTGGTATATTTGAGTGATCCTTATCTTTTTAATTTTTAATGATTGAGCATTTACAGTTTCATAATACACACTGGAAGAAACGTAACTATGGAACAAGAAGCATTCCTGACTGAATAAGTTTATTTTTATTTTGTTTTGCCTGGTTCTGTTTCAGTGGCAAAACAGATTAGTTTCCCAACACAATGCCTGCAATTTTATCACGAAGCTTACAATATGTAATGTGTCTTGCAAAGCCCTGTTCTGAGATAACATAAATGTGTGAGAATCTCTACCTCCACTTGTGGAAAAAATTAAAATTTTACTACAGTGAATTGCAGTGAAAAACTTGAAAATATGGCATTGAGGCACCATAAAGAAGTAAGAGAAAGATAAAACAAAAGGATCTCAAATGCACTGGAAGGCATTTATGTATGGTTTAGGGTTTTTTTTGTTTCTGAGCATCACTATTTATGGCAAATGTTAGGGCTTTTAAGTCTTGGTCTGATGATGTTTGGGTGTTTGGGAGGAGTAGTACCTAAAATATTCTTCAGACTGTCTCCTCAAGTTGTTTCATTTCTCCCATGCCAGATCAGTGTGCCTTATCCTTGGTCTTTCCCTTTCCCCAGACTCTCAGGTCCTGGTAGTGCTCCTTTACCACAACTGCAGAGGTCTCGGCTTCTCTCTGGTCCCAGTGAAACCAAGGTGATTGAGAGAGCAAAGCACTTCTAGTCCTGCTTTCTCCTCCCCCCAGGCTCAACCTCCATCATTTCCCTGTGTGTTGATTAACTTCATTTAGATTTGTCCCCAGGAACAGTGAGTTGTGCTGAGGAGTCATCTGTCTTTTGCATTATATTTTAAGGAGAACAGAAAGCAAATGACACAGAGTATAAAATAAGTACTTAAGTAAACATTTTAATCTCACTTGGGGCAGTTTGACAAAATAATGAAAACATACCACGTGCATGTGTGTCTGCACATAATCATTGTCATCCTCGTTTGCTCTTATTGTCAGTATCCCTGGAGGTATTTAAAGGAAGTGTGGATGTGGCACTTAGGGATGTGCTTTAGTGGTGGACCTGGCAGTGCTGGGTTAAGGGACTCAATGACCTCAGAGGTCTTTTCCAACCTAAAAGCTTCTGTGATTCTCTGATTTTAGGGAACAGTGTGCCTGTGATTCAGGGCGAGCCTCGGCTCATGGCAGCCTGCAGCCTGTGACTGAGCCGTGTCGCTCTGCAGGTCCCACTGGTTTGAGGAACAGCCTCTGTGCGTGAGCAAGTACCTGCTTTTAACACAATATGAGGATCAAGGTCTCAGAGATGCTGAATCTTCAGTTTCATCTGCTGAATTTCAGCCTGTTTCTGATCTGTGATGGAGCAATGAAAGCAATAGTTCTTTCTAGAGGTGAGGCCATACTGTAATCCAAACCAGGAAAAGAAATGATGTCCCATATTGGCTTGTATTTATTTCAAATTCTGTGCAAAAATTTTAGTAGATTTTTCTTTTCACCACACCATGCAACTATGACCTTTTTTCATCAAAAGCAGCAACAATAATTCACATCAGTGCATTATCAATTCTTTATACCATTAGTGAATTTGAAACAAAATTAAAAATGCCAAAAAAAAGATAACTATTTGACTATAGGAACAGTAATTTCCAGGTCATTTCTTGACTTCTGTGAGCAAATTTCTTCCAGTTTAGGAAATTCAGAATTATTTTCATTTTGATAAGAATGGAACATCCATTCAACAGACAATAAAAGCTTTTTAAACCTGTTAAATACTATGAAGTAGATGTGTACAGCTAATTAAGGTATGTGTTGAATAGTAATTATGTCATCCTGAGGGATTTACAAATAGAGTTGAGTTAAAATTTGATTCAATCTTCTATCATTCACAGAAGGTGCAAATTATTATTCATTTAGCGTGCTCTGATTTCAGTTCTAAAGGTAATCCAGAAAAAAGGGAGAGGGATTTCTGTTTTATCAGCATTGTTTAAGAACTAAGATCCCTTAATTATCACACTGTACCAATAGTCTGCTTCCCAACTTAGTGAAGCAGTCATTCAGCTTTGAAACTAACAATTTACCCTCCAAGCAAAGAAAGATATAAGAAAAAGTGTTTAGTCAGCAAGCAAATACACCAAATTGTATGTTTTGGCTTTTGTTGGTGTTCATGTTTCTGAGCTGTGCAAATGCGAGTCACTTACACAATACCCTTCAATCAAAGGCATCAAAGCAAAGGAGACAGATTTCACAAGAAAATCGAAAGAAAAAAAAAAAAGGCAAAGGTGAAATAAAGCTTCGTAAGATCCAGTTCTTTCAATCTCCTGAACCTCTTTCCAGGGTCTTCCTTTTTACTTAACATGGATAGACTCTTGATCTTACTGCTTGGTGTAATTTCTCATCATGGTTATGAAGAATTAGGTAAGATACCTGATAACTTTGTGGAAGTATTATAGATTCTTTTATGAGGAAGTTACTACTGTGTTTCTTGATTCATAACAGTAATTGGCAATCCTCATAATTACCGTTAAAGCTGGCCAAAAATGAAAAAAAAATTGTTTCATGAAATACTTTTATGTCTTGGAATGAAAACTGCCTCTTTCAAGGAAATTATTAATTTCCTAAGAATCCAGAAGACTCCAGGACCTACAGCAGTAATGGTAGAGTACTTGAAACAGGTTAAGTTTCTGTTCTATCTGAAAGGGTGGTCAGGCATCGCAATGGGCTGCCCAGGGAAGTGGTGGAGTCACCATCCCTGGAAATGTTTAAAAGACACGTAGATGTGACACTTGGGGACATGGTTTAGTGCTGGGGCTTGGTAGTGCTGGGTTAATGGTTGGAACTGATGATCTTAGAGGCCTTTTCCAACCCAAATGATTCTATGATTGGGAGATTCAGCCTCTTTAGCCGCTGGGACTTCTCTCCTGCATGTCTGAGCTGTCAAGGAAATTTTATCAAAACAGATATTTTCTTGGTAATATTTTTTGTTTGCTGCATTTTCTTTTTTTTTTTTTTTAGGAAAAACTTTTCCTGCAAAATTTTCTCACTAAACCTATTTCTTGCATTAAAAAAAAAAAAAAAAAAAAAAAAAAATCAGACAGTAGCCATATTACCAAAAGCACAAAACATTACTCCATTTTTTCCATAAAATGTAATCCGTGTGGATGTGTTGGCAGTTATTGTTTGGACTCCTTGGAAAGTAAATTTAGTGTGCTTAGATTGGATATGTTTGTTGTGTGGTTTTATTGCAAACAGATAAATGTTCTCCTGCGCTACTTTTTTTACAGTAGGTGTTTTCCTCCTGATGTCAGTGGGACTAATCATGTAAATTAAAATGGCTTTATGGGAATAAGGGTTGTGCATCCTGCCCTGCTTTATGCCAGCCAGAACTGAGGAGCAGCCACCTCTGAGAGAGGGAGAACAGCAGCTGCCCAGCAGCTCTCAGAAATGGTGTGCAATCCTTTAAGTTGAGCTTAAACAAAGGTGCTGGACTTCTTTGGAAAAATTACCCAGACGTAAAACCTAATTTGCTGTGTTCTGATTTTATCTTTCTAACCGAAGTGGCATTTTGGTAAGGTGAATAGGAGAACCCCCATTATGTTTGGTTGGTTGGGTTGGGTTTTTTGGAGAGAAACAAATGGGCTTGACATAACTGGTTTTCTCTGCACATCCCATCGTATTTAATCTTTCGACACAGCTGCTTGCTTACAGTACAGTTTGGAATACTGTCCCCTGAAAAACTGACCCTATTTGTTTCTCGCAATCTGGCAGAAAACTACCATATTTATGAGGGTTTTTTTCATGCAGACTCTTAGAGTGCTTAATAGGGGTGGCAAATATTGTAATAGAAATGGAAAGTATTCCCAGTTCTTAGCAAGATAAGGAAATGTTGTTTCTTATCTGTGATTTGAAAAGAGATGAAGGGTCAGTGAGGTAGAGATACATGAAAGCTATTGCACACTTGGTAGAAGCTGCAAAGGACGAATATCTCTCACCAGCGGCTTGTTTGAGTGGAAGGGAAGAGAAAGAGGCAGCTCCTAAGTAAAGAGAGAGGATTAGAAAAAATGTCAAGTAAAATCAGAGAAATTTGTTGGTTTGTTTGCTTAAAGAAACAGGTACACAGCTTTGAGAGGTTAGTGAAAAGAAAAGAGCAAGTCAAGTTGAGGGCAGCTTTAAATGCTTGCCTGTTGTTGACACTTTGGGATTTATAAAAATTCATAGGTCTTTGGAGATAGCTGAGAGAAGCAAGGAGAATGGGACAGGCTCTAAGACACCTCTGATTTTGAGGGATTGCATGGAAGTACAGGTCAGTCTGCTGGTCCCCAGATGTAGCTTGGCCAGGGCTTGCCTTTTCTTCCCAGCTGCCTCAGCGTAACTGTGTCAGAGAGGTAGGCAGTTGTGCTGAAAATGGAAGGGGGAAAGTTTTAGGCTACGCCTATCCCATCAAGAGCAGCTCCTTGGAAGCCGTTTTTTCTCAGCAGTGCATTCAGGAGCTATGAAAATGGGCAGAGTTTGATTTCAAGATGCAGAATACATGTGCCAAACTTGGTGGTGAGGGCTGGTTGGGTCAGCATAATTAAATAAATTCTTCTCCTCATAATCCTCAGCAGACTTGCAACTGATTGTCATCTAAAGTAAGCTACAGGAGCTGCTGGCTACCTGGCCTGTGCTGGCATTTCGGTTGGAAAAGGAGCTGATGCCCCAATATCTGCCTGCCTCTGCCTTCTTCTGTAGAAAGCAGAAGAGAGCTGTCCTAAGCACCTTTTTGTTGTAGTGTTACAGTAGCAGTGGATTTGATCATTGTGGTGAGCTATTTTTTTCTTAACACATCAGCTTTTGTCTTGCATTTGTTTGCACACCATTCACCAATAAGCAAAAGGTGCATGTCCTGTACTGAGAGGAGTAACAGCCTCTCATGGGCCTGGGGACCTGGGCTATGAACTTAGGTCCTAAAAAATTCCTGAGTGTGTGCTAACTAGAGAGTAAGTCCTTTGAGGAGAGACTGAGGGAGCTCTGGTTCTTTAGCCTGGAGAAAAGAAGGCTCAAGGGAGACCTTATCACTCTCTACAACTACCTGAAGGGGGGTTGTAGCCAGGTGGGGATTGGCCTCTCCTTCCAGGTAGCAAGTGACTGGATAAGAGGACATAGGCTCAAGCAACACCAGGGGAGGTTCAGGTTGGACATATAAGGAATTTCTTCATGAAAGGGTTACTAAACGTTGGAATGGGCTGCCCACGGAGGTGATAGAGTCACCATCCCTGGAGGTGTCCAAGAAATAACTGGGTGTGGCACTTAGTGCCATGGTCTAGTTGACAAGGTGGTGATCAGTCAGAGGTTGGACCTGATGATATTGGAGGTCTTTTCCACCTGAAATGGTTCTGTGTTTCTCCTACTGCTGAAGAAAACCTTATTCTTAAGTAATTAAAATACATGGGAAATGTGTGGCCAGGCTTTCCCCCATTAGACTGACAGCTACAAACTTAACTAAATTTAAACATGAAAATTGAAATTCTGTATGCAGCTGACACACATGAAGTTGAAGCTTCATGTGCAACAGTATTGCAGGGTGATGGTGTGCAGCCTGAGTGGAGGCCACTCAGATTTTATGCAAGTGAGCCTTTTGCTTGACTCAAAGAAATTACATGAATGAATACCAACATCAGACAGCCATTTTCCAAAAAGGTGCTGCAGAATGTTTCCCGGTGAAGATTTTTACAGTCAAGTCAAGGACTATAAAGTCTTTAACTGTATGTACACAAAAGGCTACTGTCATTTATCTATATACAATGAATTATTGCATATAGATAAGTGACATCTCTTTCAGGGAAGGGACAGGCTGAGGGAGCTGGGCCTGTTCAGCTTCAAGAAGAGGCGACTGAGAGGGGACCTCATGAATGCGTATTTGTATCTGAAGGGAAGGTGTAGAGGATGGACCAGGCTCTGCTTGGTGGTGCCAAGCAGTAGGACAAGAGGCAATGGGCACAAACTGACACACAGGAAGTTCCACCTGAACACGAGGAAGAACTTTTTTTTACTGTGTGGGTGACCAAGCACTGGAACTGATTGCCCAGAGAGGTTGTGGAGTCTCCTCACTGGAGATATTCAAGAACCATCTGCATGCAATTCTGTGCAATGTGATCTGGGATGACCCTGCTTGAGCAGGGAGGTGGGACCAGATGACCCACTGCGGCCCTTTCCAACCTTAACCATTCTGTGATTCTGTTTCATATCACATAATAATAATAACTTGAGGCTCAGAATTTATTATAAAGCAGGAGGATTTCTTCTGAGAGGGTGATGTCTCTTTGGGACAAGGAGATGAGGAACAGCTCCACAGCACCTGTAGTAAGAATAACGGAAAAGGACAAGCTTGTCCTCCCATTTATTCTTACTGGGATGTGTGCACAGTTTGCCTTCTTTGACAAACGAGTACATAGGCTAAAGTTTTGGAGCTGCACACTTAAAACTTGTATTTTACTTTTGCACTGAAGAGTAGAAGTAGCTAAAATAGCTGGTAGTGCATGTTGCTGAGCTTCTAATAGTAACAGATTTCAAAAATTATTCTTACTTTTTGGAGCTAGTAGAATGCTTGAGAGATTTATTTCTAGCAGAATTTGCATTCCATATAATTTGGATTTAATAACATGGTATAACACAGGCAAAAGAGTTTCTGAGTATGTGACTCTACTTTTCCATGGCACAGTATGTATTTCATTTTAATTTTTGGTTGCATGCTAAGAAATTAATATGTAAAGTAAGAGTGAACTGATACTTATAAGGAAAGCATCAGAGAAGTTGAATAGTCATTTTACTGGGTTAGTATTTAAAAGTGGAATATTTCTGGGTGGGAAAGGGCTTCAGAATGGGGCAATTCACGAACCACTTCTTCCCCTCCTACAGCTAATTCAGAGACAGCAGGTGTGTAAACAGCCCCTGGGAAAGAGGACCAAGTGTAGTTTCCGACAGAACTGAATGGAGATGATCCCAAGCTGAAAGTCAAAACAGGATCTTCTTTTAAGTTCATCGAGTGACCTACAATTTTATTCCAGCGCCTAACACAGGTAAGAGACTTCTACAGAATCTGCATCTGCAATTCCCAAGGTGTTTTAACATGTGAATCCTAACTCTTATCCATTGGTGCCTTCAGGTTTTGAAGCTACTGGTACAGTGCCAGGTACTAGTACCAGGTTTTGGGTGGTTTTATTGGGCTTTAAGGTATCTCTTGGCAAAATCAAGTCAGAGGGTCATGAAGCATTTGTCAGCAATCCTACAGTAATGAGTTCATACATAGAATATGTTTGGGACCAGAATTTGAGATTAAAAGAGAACTGTTGCTTAAATCTTTGTATCTCATTTCCCTGTAAATCGGGAGAGATTTGTTTGAGTTAAGCAAAAGGTCTATATCAAGGTGGGAAGTGTTGTTGGCTCTTGGCTCCTTGCTGGAGCTGATTGCTGAAGAAAGCAAATTTGGTCCTGAACTGTGTTGCTGTTACAGAATATACAAAAAAAAACGGCAAATGAAACCCTGAGAAATTCCAGCTTGGCTTTTGAAATGTTGTGTATAAACACTAGGGATCTGTCTGAGAGAGGATACCTGCCCCATCCAGGCTGGGCCAGCTGCAGGCAGCTGTGTGGCAAACTGATGTTACTGTGCTGATGGGCAGAGAGGCTTCTGGGAGGCGGGGGGCAGGAATTGATCTCTGTGTTGCAGGTCTCCGCCTCGAAGTTTCTTTCTTGTTCCTTTTCAGTTTCTATGGGCTTGCTCTTGGCATGAGGGGCATACTTGGACTTTTCTTTATTCTTTATGTAGAATAACTGTGCAGTCCATATAAAATGCCCTGCTGTGTGAGTTACTTGAGAAGTCACGTTCGGTGAGGAGTGGGGGGACATGCTCTGTGTCTGCTCACTGGAGGGACAGTTTATTTTAGATCATGAAGACTGATGGCTGCTTTGCTCCCTCATCATTATCATCATTTTATTGGGGGTGTGAACAGCAAGGAGATATGGGATTTTATGCTCTGTGGCTTAGTTTTGGTCAGATAAGTCTTCAGGGTGGGAATATCCTTCTTCCCCACCTAATGTACCCACAAGACCCCCGTATTAAGATGTAGGCAGAGCACTGAAGGTGTACAACACATCCTGTTTTACACTCCCCCAGTGCTGTTTGTTGTCTGTGACTGTGTGATGCTGAATGAAGCACAGCAGTTTGTGGCTTCTGCTGCTGCTGGAGAAGACCCCCCTCAAAATGAGGAGCTGCCTCTGCAGCTGCATGGGCAGTCAGAGCCAGGGAGCTTCCATGGGGCATCAGCCACAAAAGCTGCTTTCTGACAGATAGTGTCCTTATTCCTTAATCATTAGCCCTAATGAAGGGGTTTTGTCAAAATGGGGAAAAAAAAAAAAAGAGGGAAAAGAAAAAAGAAACTGAGAAAGAAAAGAAACAGACAAGAAGGAGAAAAGATGGGGAATAGTTAGGATTATCTCTGTGCCGTCTCTCAGGTCCAGTGACAAGACGACTACAATGGGCAGCTTTCAGGACTGCATATGGTCTTCCTTCCGAGGGAGTTGATTAAGCGACTCCGGATGAAATTGAAATCCTGTGATTTGACCTTTGTCTGGCCTGGGAGGACTGCAATTCGCATAACAATTTCCTTTTGTTCTTTGTTTGGAGTTATTAATCCAACATGAGCCTCGAATTAATCAGGGGTAGTGCGTTGTTACATTTCTAATTCACAGCTCCACTGCTTGTGTCTTTTTTAATTAAGGCCGAATGATAGCAGGCCTTAGCCCCTGATTGCAACACTTACTAACCACACATTGAGGGATGAAGAGGCTAAATAGGCAGAATGAGATTACTTCAAGGTTTCACTTAATTGTTTTCTTCCTTTAAGTAAGGAACACTGAGTGAAGGTTTTTAATGCCAGGCTGGGAGGGTTTTTTTATGTGTGTGTTACGTGTGTGTGTATGTGTGTGCAGGGGCAGGGGAGGTTATGCCTGGTGCACCAAGGACTCAGAGCTCTAATGGCTCAAGGGTTTGTAAAATTGAAGCCTTTGGTTATTGATTTAAACCATTCCTCCCACCTCCCCTGGGGGCCAGGGGCAAGGGAAGGAGGAATAGAGTTGAAGAGCATTAAACTTAAGTTAACTGCATGGATTTTCTTGTGTCCTGCGTGAACCCACTTGTTTATGTAGTTTTTTCTCGCCGTTTGCTACTGGTTCAGAGGTAGAAAATGCAGGAAGATTGAAGGCTATAAGAGATGCTAAAGAAATGTGTTGAGACACACAAAGGTCTCCAAAGCCTGGGAGTGGTGTAATAATGATAATAAAATAAAAGCGAGCCAGTTGTGTCACACACCAGGTCTTGCTCATACTGGAGGACGTTTGAGTCATGTTTCAAATGCTGCTTGTAAATTTGTACTTCCAGAGCAGTTCAAGGCCACAAGGGCTCAGGTGCTGTTCCAGGGGAACAGTGTAGATGATCTCGGTTAGATTCATGCTGTATAACTCAGTCTGTGCCAGCCACTCGGGATGCTGGAAAAGAAAATGCACTGAGTGCCCATTTATTTACACAAATAGTTCTGCTAGCTTAAAAAAAAATAAGAGAGGGATGACAGGATTCATATTGCAGGATCAGGCCCAGTGTTTTGGCCTCCTATGGTGTGGTACATTGGATATGATTGCTTTGGAGAAAGGTTAATATTTATAGTCCCAAACCTTCAGATGCTGAATATACAGAAATCCCACTGAATTCAGTTTGTACTGTGTGCCTGCAATATCAGATAGAGCTCTGTAATTGTGGGAAACTAACTCTTACTGACTTATTTCATCCATCCAAGAAGCTGGATGGATGGGGGAAGCACTTGCTTGGAAGAGTTAATGTTTCTGTGTAAAATGGCAAGCTGGTGTTAATTATACCAGGCTGTAGATATAGAGCTGCTGTTCTGACTCTGGCACAGGATACACAGGGCAACAACACTGTTCCTGCTTTTCTAAATGCTTGATGTGCAGTGGCTGTTCCACACAGGGTTATCTAAGAATGCAAAGATAAAACCTCTAGATAGATTAAGGTGTAAACTCCAAAGGAGAAAAATGTACCAGGTAAAAGCTTATTTCTGTGTTTAGAAATCTAAATTGTAAACTGGGTCTGCTTTTTTAGATGAGCCTGAAAAGGACAGTCTATATTCAGCCTTCCATAGAAATGTATATAGTATGTGGAAACAAAAAACAAGCTAACGCACAAATCTTTAGGCCTTGCTTTCAGTTGGTGCAAAGAAGCGCTAGTGACTTCTGTGATCAGTAACATCAACACAGGATTTACCCTGAATTGGGTTCACAGGTTCAAAGGCATTTTCTTCACTTTCCTGCTCTTTTCTTAGGTGCTGCCTGATCCTGTGTGTCAGGATACTTCTGGTAGATTGCCAGCTCCCGTGCTGGGAGAAGTCAATGGGATAAGAAGATGCTCAGCATTGGTTGGAGTAGGGCTACCTGACAACCAGTTCAAGTACCTTACACATTATTTTGTTTTTCAGAACCAGTTTTGATGCTCTTACGTTAAATAACACCTTATCCTGCAATTGAATCAGATTTTGCATGGAGAGAATAATATTGAGTAAGCACATGAGAACTTGACAATCAAATCACTTACTGTTGTTTATTTCCATTTAAAGACTGAAGGCTTACCATTTGTCACCTTGTTCTCTTTTTTCCTAGAAATCTTTATAGATGTTTGTTTCTAGCAGACACAATTCCAGAATGAAAATTGACTTTTAGTGCCATTCTGTGTTTTAAATCTGCATGCTTCTTTTTTTTTTTATTATTGTTTGAATGTTCGCTGCTGTTGATTTAAAGGTGTCACATTACACTTCCAACGGGTCTCAGGATGAATAGGTACCCCCATGTGTTTCTTGTGTGAGTGTTTTGAATAACATCTTAAAACCCAAAGCCCAGTCTGTTCTGTCTCATGGCAGTGGTCATTAGAATGGGCATATTTGGGGTACTTCTAAAATCTCCTTCTTCCCCTTATCCTTGTTACAGCATAATGTTCATCACTGATGTATTCAGTAGCTCTCCTGAGCAAAGTCATAATACCATTTAAGTGCTTTGAGATCCTTAAAGATGAAAGAAGTTGTATAAACAGATGGCAGTTGTATCACAGTGCTTCTTGGGATGCTTAACCCTTGACGTGAACTGTCTTGCAGGACCTTGCTGTACAGCTGGGGCCAGGTACCCTGTCAGTAGTTTTCAGCAGTTGGCGTGCTCTGTATAATATGACATTTCCGATTTTTTTCAGTTACTCTGTGAAGGAAATTAGGCTTCTTGCCATACTCAGGAACCAAAAGACCAGGCCAGGGGGTGTGATAATGCTTTCCCATCCTTGCCCAAAGTGGCTATAGTTGCACTTATTTGAGGGACAATCCATTGATCTGTAGTTCTTGAATATTTGCAGCTGCACCAGTCAGCACTGATGAGTCCACACATAAAAAAGGAAGGACTTCTGCTGCTGCTGTTCTTCCTGACAGTTTTAGACAATCTGTTGCTATTTATTAAGTATTTCTGTGGGGATCAAAACTGCCCTGAACTGTCCTCTCTCCTCTGGCTCCAGCAGGGATGTACTCCTCACGTCTGCAATGACAAGTCACCCTCGTGCAGCAAAACGCCAAATTTCATCAGCGGTGCACCAGCCTCTCCTCCACCGTGTGTGGAGGTGCTGACACTCCTTCCCCTTGAAACCAGTGGCAGGTTGGCCCCGGCCCGTTCCATTTCTGTGCTCTCCCCTTTCGGACATAAGGTAGAGATTACGATTTAATGGTCCTTTGAGTTGCTCGGCGCTCCTCCCTCTGCGCTGTCTCCCCGCGATCCCCCTTCCCGCGCCCTCCCTCTCCCCCCCTCGTCAATGGGAGCCTTTGATGTTGCACAAGAGAAGACTGTTGGCTAACAGTCTGGAGGCTGCTTCGTTTGAGCTCACCACCACATGAAAACAAATGCGATCCATCATATTTCATTAACTAGCTGCCCCCTGTTCGGGTGCCCTTTTTTGATGTCAGAGCGCATCCTGACAGAAATCAGAAAGATATGTGTGATTAAGACCAGTACTAATAGTTAGTGCATTGTATTGTAAATTACCTTTCTGGGCCCTGGTACTTTATCAGCCCCACTGGCCTTGGCTTGGGTACATTTTTGACTACTCTGTATATACAGTGTATTAGCGCAATGGAGATCATTATGTGGCCTGTATTTGAGTCATTTTTATTTAAGATGCCAAACAATAAGCTGTTGATTGGGGGAACAAGAGGCGAACAATAATGTTCTGTGTCACATAATACACCACCATTTTCCAGCTTTGCTTTAGAAGGGCCCTCTTTATTGTTTTTGTATAAAAATGGTTCTTAGGAGGAGGAATATTTTGCTGAGGTATGTCATTATTTTGCAAATTTCTATTATCTCATCATGTTGTCTTCATTGTAAATTGCAGCTAATTAGGAACCTAGTTAGAGCCCCAGCTTTGAGGCTGGCTTTTTTGTGAAAAGAGCCCACCGATTACCGCACTACAAGAGAGGAAGGGAGAGAAAAAGGAGATTAATCTGGTTACCTAGGCGACACTCGCTTCCATCTGCGAGGAACAATACATTTTTGTTTCCTTGGCTCAGTTCAGATCTGTTTTGTTTAGGGGGGAAAAAAAAGAGAGAGAGGGAGAGGGAGAGAGAGAGAGAAGGGGAGAGAGGGAGAGAGAGAGGAGGCAGCCCCACAACAATGCTGGACTCTGTCTGGCCCCGGCTTACCCGCTTCCATCCCTCCACAAGTTCGGGGTCTCGGGGGAGTGGGAAGATGAAAGAGATAAGCTCCAAAGTTGTCAAAGGTCGTAACCTTGCCACACAAAGCCAGCAGTTTTACTTCTAAATCCCCTTCTCCCGAAAAGCACTTAATGAAATAATATACTGTGCTTCTCAACACCCCGTAGTCTTTATTAAGCAGCAAGGCCCCAGAGATGGTGAATTTAAGGAGTCGGTTAAAACTTCTGACTAAACAGTTGCTGACTGGGAGCGTCTACTGTAGATGTGATGGGGATTTTCCGAGCGACAGAGACAACTTTTCTTCCACTGTCTCTCGTTAGCAATATTGTGGCTTCCCTGACACATGTTTTATAGCTGCCTTCACACAAAAGGCAAAGGTCTGTGAAGGCAGGGCAGTGTGATTTTTTTTTTTTTTTTTTCATTTTTGTTTTTAATTTCTTTCTGGTTACCTTCACAAGGTCATGGCTTAACAGATGACAACGACCTATATCTTTCTTGTTGTGCATCAAACTATTAAACCCTTGCATGGCTTTTGCATAGGGTAGACAGTGCAGCCATGTTATTTGCTTCTTATTTTGGAGCAGCTTGCCAGAAAAGGGACGGGGGTAATAACCAGAGCTGATAGAGCCTAGCTAAAAGCTCAGAAATGCTCATGAGCTCTTGAACTGAATTGGCTAAACCCACAGCCTTTTGATAAGCATAATGCTTTCTCCAGGTGTTATGTCATCATGTATAATGTTTTACTATATGGTAGCATTATGGATGATGACATAAAGTCACAAAAATATCAAAGTTACCAATTTTAGCTTATCTGAGCTTTCTAACCCTGGACTGTGCTGCTGATAAAATCAGAACAAGTATCAGGTGAACAACTCTAAACCTCCTATTCTGCATTGCTCTGAAGTACTGTTCTTATATCTTCTTCCTCTGAAGAAACTTCTAAGAGCTGCTTCAGTGACTGTGTGTTGCTCCCTCTGACTGGAAATGATGGTCATCATGTTAAAAAATTACAGATGTTCAGGAGGAAAGAATGAATGAAGGTACAGCTGCTGGTTTGGGTGGGCAGAACGAGACACCTTGGAAGTGAAGTAATTTGAATTTCTAGTTCTGCCAAGTGCTTTCTGTGGGATCTTGGCCAATTAATTTGGCCTACTTCTGCCTCAGACCTTGACCTGTAAAGTTGGCAAAGCTATATTTCTCTGCCGTGGAGGATAACTTGAGTCTTAATTAATTAAGGACTTAGGAAGAGTTTGAGATGCTTGGATGCAGAGCTCTGGATATATGCAGAACTTTTAATCCTTACCTATTCTGCTTCAATAAGTGCCTTGTTGGGTACACCCGAACCAGTTCTCCTGAGAAGAACTCTCATGTGAAAATTAAATTAATCCTACTTGACTTTGTTAATTGGAGAGACTTGCTGAGATGTTTTGCAGACATTTGGATGGAGCAGTTGTCACCTCACAGACAAATTAGCCCACTGTTAGCTTTTGTAGCTGTTGTTTTACAAGCTCTGATGAGAATGTCCACAGCAATTCTGCAACACGTTAAAATGAGGTGAGGGGGGAAGGATGGCTCTGTGTTATCCATGTGCAAAAAAGAGAAGGACAATACTTTTCAGTACACAAATGCTACTGTTTGAGGCAAAGATTTGGTGAAGTATCAACTAAAGACTTAGCAGTATAAAGAAAGGAAGAGGAATATTTTGCAAGTTTGTTTAAATAGCAATTCTGTATTTTAGTAATAATGTTAATTCTGAACAATTAGAATGCCCTAAATTGTAGTGGAGTGGAAATTTTCACCCATTAGTAGAAAGAACCAGCATGACTCCACATAACAAGTTAAAAAGTTTACTCTGAACTACATTATAATTTGGAGAGACTTCAGGGTTAGCCTTCCTATTCTTGAAGATGGGTGGGGAGGGGCATTCAGTAGCTTTTCTTGGCCTACATTATTCTCTCATCTTGTGAAAAAGGTTGATAGTGATGGAGTGTGGGCAGGATCACACTGTCCTCACTTAACTCTTTGTTAAACAGACATCATAACATGATAGTCATATTACTCCTACTGGGGTGTATGCATTTGGGCACCAAAGAGCATTATCTCCAGCTAGGAATTATCAAGGAAAGAGAAAAAAAGAAGAAAATGCAATGTCAGTTTAAGTGACTGCTGGGGAGAAACAAGAGCACGGTTTGTTCTGATCTGGTTTCACTAGGTCTCAGAAGATCAGGAGTCAAGAATCAAAAAAGCATTTTAGGAAAAAAAAGTCCAGGCTGGCCCAAGCGTGAAGGGCTTTGTTGAATCCTGAAGCTGCAGAGATGGAAGAATACACATGCAGAATTCTTCAATAAACTGTGGGGAAAGGTCAATGACTGCTGCAGCCCCAGCATAAAAGGTGGGGGCATTTATTGTCAGTTCTGTACCACTGTCATCACAACAAGGAATGCTGTTTCTGTGTGTGCACTTCTAAGTACACATCTGTTTCATTTTCTTAGAATGGAGATCTGTTATTGCAAAGAAGACTCTGTTTCCTCTCATGTCCTGGCACTGCTGCTAAGGTCTGCAGTACTATATGCTTGTCTAGATAGACCTGGTTTACAACTCAGATTTCTTAATGCCCCATCCAGTTGGGTTTTTTGAGATGGTGAAGGTGAGATGTGCTCTGCACTGCAGCCTCACAAACTGTGGCACCAGTGGACTGCTGCCCCCCTAACACCAGCCTGGAGCATGGGATGGGGACAGGTTTCCAGAGAGTAGCACCAGGACCTTATTCCTGGAGACTCTAATGTTTCCCTGGAAGGTCTTTCTGTCTTTATTTCTAATTGGTAAAATCTGCCTGGGCCTGTCAAATCTGACAAAATAAACCCCAGAGGGGACTATTGCTGCAGCTTCACATTGCAACTTTTGTGTTACGTTTTGGAGCAACCCAGAGTGGCATCTTGTTAGTTTGAAAGCTCCTCAGAGGGTTTCTGTTCAGGCCAGTCCCTTATCAGAGCCAGTTTAAGAAATTTAGCTCTTAAATTCTGTTTCTTTTGAAACTCTTTTTTTCTGTGCTCTGTAATGGTTTCCCTGTGTTTCCAGTCCATTACTGTCAGTTCTTTTTGGGAATGTCAGATTGCATAAAAGTTGATATAAACATTCAGCAGAGCTTGAAGCAACCCCTGAATGAATTTTGTCTTGGCAAACCTACTCCTTTACCAAAATAATTTCTGAATAATCATTGCAAGGATGAAGATCTGTGTTATTCTAAGAATTGGTAATTATTTTTTATATAGGAGTTTGAAGAGATATGAAGAACTCAGAGGGACAAGTTACAGTAATTCATGTTTCTTGATCTGGCACTTCTTTAGATAATTTTACCTTCCCTTTCAACTTAATGAGAAATTTCCCTGGGAGCATAGGATGCATTGCAAATGTTTGCTACATAAGCGAGCCCACAATTAGCCACTAGCAGTGGACAGTTTGGCTGTTTAAACCATGGTTAGAGTCAGAATTTAGGTTGGAAAGAACCTCTGAAAGCCATCTGGTTCCACCCTCCACTCAAAGGAGGGCCAACTTGGAAATTGGTTCAGGTTGTTCAGGATCTTTTTCAATTTCTAGGCACCTGGTCCAATGCTGTACCTCCCTCACTGTCAATATTTTTTTTCTATATATTTGATAGGTATTTCCTTTATTGCAGTTGCTCTGCTGAACAGCATAGGCTGGATCTAAAAGCATTTTAGTCGCATTTCAGTAGCATGTCAAATGTCATATCTTTTTGGTAGAGGGAATTTGCATGGTACAGGATTGAATGTTAGTGTAATTATTGGCAAGCATGGAAGATGCACGCTGTGGCTGGATCCCCTGAGATGACAAAATTATTGGGGTGTATTGGCTATCAGAGGACGTGATGCTATTGAATAACCACCTCTCTGCCTCTCTGTTTCTCTCTCACTAGTATAGTTACCTCATTTCTGACAATAGAGAAGAAAGGATGGGAGGAAAAGAGAGAGAAAATCCTTTTTCTGGAGCAAATACAGTCTAAGAGACCAGTGTTCTGTATACACATGAGTTGTAGATAGTAATTTGGTTTATCCCTTTCTAGGCCACACCACATCAATGGCTTGACTGGGGGCAATTGGAAAGGAGTTCAAGCAAACAGTTGCTGATCACTTTTACTTCTTCCTTACTTTATTTTTATCTGCGGTTACCCAGTGCCAAAATGAGAGGACTCTTGTGTATAATTTGTATTTTCTCTGTGAACAGGGAGCTATGTTTAAATTCTCATGACTGAATAAATTTCCTCCTGATAAGAGCTCTCTTTAAGACAGGCCCTATCATGTGAGACTGTCTCTCTGTTCTACTTCATCCCTTTCTGCTCCTTCAGAAGTGAAAAAGACCAGTAGAAACAGATTTTGAGAAAATATCCTTGGTTTAAAGGGTTTCCCAGGTTAATATGGAACCAGCACAATAACTGTGCCTTCCTCTGCAAATGAAACTGTTCTCTATTAGCTTTTGAGAGAAGCTGACAGATACACCCTCTATTTCTTCACGAAACATATGTTAGAGATCTTTGAAGAGGACTTCAATACAGTGCACAGAGATTTTGTTGGCTGCTTTGTCAAATGCTTTGGTTCAACAGTCCATAGAATAAAATAGAAATGTTGCCAGCAAATACTATTAGAAAATCATAAATTAAGTCCCAAAATGCAAACTTGGCATAATATTCCTGGTATTATAAAATAACATATCCTGCGTCCTCTTTTCTTTGCCTTTTTGTTTCTGGACTCCGTCAGTGCATTCAGCTGATGCATTCTGGGCATTAACATTAAATCTCAAATTTTCAAAAGTGAATGCCAATGTGATCCAGTGTGATCATTTGATTAGATCACTGGAAGATTTGTGAATAATGAAGGGTGAATCTCAAAAGATTTAGTAAGTCAGTTCGGTTTGGATCAACTCCTGGAGTCTGGAGTGACTGTCTGTACAATTCAGGCAGTTAAAAGTTAAACAGGTTTTCCTATGAAATTGCTAGAATTTTGTCTCCTGCTTAGTGTTTACCAACATGCACATGCTTCCTGTGACAGATGATGACAGGAGAAAGGGTTGGTTTTCAAGGAAGTACTATAACCTTAGGAAAAAAAAATTTGGTTACAGAAAAGTTACAGCATCACTGTGGGAGGGGACTTAACAGAGTTCCATCAAATATCTACTGCAGTCAATTAACATGCTTTGCAGTAGATATTTGATGGAACTCTGTTAAGTCCCCTCCCACAGTGATTCTCCTTGAGCAATTTGACAAAGCCATCCTCTAGATGCAAATCTACTTTTTACTTTCTATCTTTGAATGTGGTACATGCTATAATTCCTGTAAAATTAATAACTGAGTAAGCAGGAAAAAAAATTAGTTTTCCTGTTAATTGCTATATGTTTGTTGCATATTTGAGAGATTTTATTCTACTCCTGATCCTGCTAATATTTAGTTGTGTGCTTGGCTATGTGTAGGTCAATAGTTTGCAGGTCTTGAGTACAAGTTATTGTCATTATTGCTGAAAACACCCTTTTAGACAACAAAAAGGAAGTGAAAAGTAACGAAAAAAGAATGTAAAGCATAGGTGGTTAAAGTATATACAACATTTATCAGGCACTCGATTTGGAACATTTTATATATGTGTGTATTTGTAATTTAGCCATTTAAAAATGTCAAGTTGATTGGCTTCCTTTCAGAAGATGGTTTGGTGGTATTTTCTTTACTAGTGCCCCCTGTGGACCTGCATACATTGATTGCTCTTTCTCCAGGCTTTCAGTGTGGAATTTTTCGTCACATTGATGAGCAGTAATTGAAAGAAATAAATAAATGAAGGGAGATGGAGGGATTGATGGTTTTCCATACTTTTAAAAAAAGTGGCATTCTAAGTCAGATTGAAACAGAAAAAGACAAGGAAATTAAGATTTCTCATGACTTTTTCTTTCTTAGCTATGCTTGTATATGGTGTTATAGTCAAATTCCCCAAACTAGGCTGATTGCATACACTGGATTGACTGAAGGCTTTTATAATTTAGTGTAAAATCAAGTACACTATGCACTATTCTCCATACTTTCTCAACTCTTTCTGCCATCTCATGTATATTCTGGCCTTTAAGCCAGTCTTTCTATAGATAGTGCTTTGTAGTATGTAAATGTTTCAGCAGCTAGATGATGTCTTTGGCCAGCAAGTCAATAAAACTTGCTGTGAATCTGCACATTTTCTATTGCATTCAACTTTTATGCTTCCAGAGTGAAGATGATTAACTTTTAAAAAGTTTGGAGAACTTGACTTTAAACATTGTTGACAGTTTCAGGAATCATTGGGCAGCCTGACATAATGTTATTCATGATGAGAGCACTGTCAGCACAGATCAGGAGCGGTACCAGAGAGAAATGTAAGGCGATATTTTCGCTATATTTTGTGGGGATTTAGCTGTGCGACTTCTATTAATAATGGGAGTTTTGCAGTTAAATCCCCGAGCATCGTCCCCCCCGAAAAACGCTGAAAACATGCCCTGTAGTGGAACTTGAATTCAATTTTATGTTGGCTGCTGTTTGGACATTGAAGATCATCATGTCTGAGCAGTCACTCTGGTTTGAGTTTCCTTCAGGTGCTGCTGAAGAGTGAGTAGGGAATTTGTCGTGGTTTAACCCCAGCTGGCAACTAAGCACCGCACAGGCGCTCGCTCACGTTCCCCCTTGAGTGGGATGGGGGAGAGAATCAGAAGGGTAAAAGTGAGAAAACTCGTGGGTTGAGAGAAGAACAGTTTAATAATCTAAATAAAGTAAAATAATAAATTACTGTAATGAAGAGGAAAGTAACAGAAAGTGATAAAAATAAACACCAAGAAAAACAAGTGATGCAAATGAAAAATTATTGCCCAGCACCAACCAATGCCCAGTCTTTTCCTGAGCTCCTGGCCAACTTTCCTCCAGGTTTAAATGCTGAGCACGATGCCATATGGTCTGGAATATCCCTTTGGCCAGTTGGGGTCATCTGTCCTCTCTGAGTCCTCTCCCAGCTTCTTGTGCACCCCCAGCCCACTCGCTGGCAGGGCAGCTTCAGAAGCTGGCAAGTCCTTGACTTAGGGTAAGCACTGCTCAGCTACAGCTAAAACATTAGTGTGTTATCAATGCTATTCTCATCCTAAATCCAGGACACAGCACTGTACCAGGTACTGTGAAGAAAATTAACTCTATCCCAGTAAAAACCAGGGCAGAACTGCAATAGTGAATGGATGGAGGATTCTGTGATTTGTGATCTCTGTTGCTTTCTGTGCATTTAAGCATCAGCAGATACATCTATCTTCCAACAAATGTACTGACTTTGGGCAGATCTGATCTATCAGTATTTATATACATTATGACTGGTCCGTCAGGATCCTGTTCTGCACATCGTAGTCGCACGGCAATGCCTATAGTCACGTTTGACAGAATTTCTGAGTGAGTTTGTTTGGACCTTTCTTTTCCTGGGTTATGTTCCTGATGAGTTTCCAGCATACTGAATTGTAGCTTGCTTCAGATGATGCAGATGACATTGATAACTGGCCTGGAAAAGTCGACATGAGCAAAGGGATGAGATGATTTACTCTGTAATAATTTTCTTACTCTCTCTCTCTCTCTCTCCTCCTCTCAAACTAACCAGGATTATGCAAGGATTGGGACATCAGGCAACAGACAGGGCAGTCTGTATGAGAGTACCTCAGCTTGTGAAGGCAGCTTGTTCTGTCATTCATGGTTCTGCCCATGCATTCAGGGAGGGAATGGAAGGCTGATGGGAATGACCAGCAAGCCTCAGTAATGAGGGCAATTCATACAAAAATGTCTGAATTTGCTTTTAAATTAGTTTGTTTCTATTCCTGTTTAGGGTCTATAGAAATGTAGGGACTTCAGGAGCTTCCTTTGCCAGCAACAGTATGGAAGAAACAAGGAAATGAAACCAGTTCAAAAATATTTTGTAACTGCCATTGTGTATCTGAGTTAATGTATTTCCATGACACAAACAACCCTGCCGTGAAACCATGGCTGTGTATCATTACAGAGATCACTTGTTTGGCTGCACAACTGGTTGGTGAATAAAGCCATAGGTGTTGACTAGAAACTCAGCCCAGCAAGGGGGTACAGGTTCTCATTCTCATTGTCTTCAGAAAGTAAACTTTTTTTTTAGGATGGAGATTATATCTCTGTGTTTGTATAGTGTGCATTATATAGTGAGTGCTAATGTAATGTAAATAGTCATAATGACAACTTCAGAATTTTTATATGGCCACTAAATGTTCATTGTGTACATGTTTCCATAACTATTTTTCCTTTTTCTTGCCTTTTTTTTTCCTCTTAAATTCTGATGCAACTTGGGGAGGGGGAGAGAAGAGGAAACAGATGTATTAATCTATCAAAAGCCGTGCTGAAAATGTTTGCATGCTTCAACTGAAAGGCCTCACATCTCAATTTTAAGCCACAGCTTCCATCCACTCTTGTTTCTGTTTACCTTTAAAGTATTTTCAGTCATTGTATAATTATAAAATAATTAGCATACTTCAGAAACTACTATTTTTGTAAAACCAAGGTTTCTATGGTACGAATTTTTTCCTAGCTGTGACAAAACACTCTTGAAATTACAGTAGCTTGATGAGATCTATATAGAACTTGTAAAAAAGGAGCAACCTTTGTGCTGCTGTAGCTGGTTACCTCAGCATTTCCCAGTGCAACCTGAGTTTTCATGTGATTTTTTTCAGCTGTCCACACACCCACTGCAGTGATGTTCATTGTACAGAATTTCAGGGTTTTACTACATGGTGTCTATCAGATTCAAATATAAGACATTTGATTGAATTATTCTTCTCTAGAAGCTGGTTTTTTTCTCTTTGTGTCATTATTTTTAAAGTAATTTGTTAGACTCCCTGGCTGTTCTTGATGTCAGTTACCTTTGGGTTTGTATGCATGTCTCTTAAATATTTCATTGAGGCTTGATCTTGCAAGGTCCAGAGTACTTCAAGGATTAAATATGAGTAAGTGCTTTGTAGGATCTTCAGGAGCAGTGCTGGGGCAGAAGCAAACCCTATAGCAGAGCCAGGGTGAGCTCTTAGCTGAGGACTGGCACTCAGTACTCGTGACAGTCAGGGACCCAGAGATTCACTCACTGTTGGGGTTTTACCTCACTTTACTCCACTATAGTGTGGATATGGGAACATTCATGCTCATTTCCACAATTTTCTTTGGTTAATCAACTGATGCTTGGAAAATTCTGTGAATTCTTGCAGAGAAGTACACAGTGTGCATATTTGGACTCTGCGTATGCGTGTTTATAAGCATGCAAAATATTTATTTATTCCAATTTGATGAAGTGATAGTCCCAGCTTGAAAGTAGTCTCCTGCAGATGTACTATAAAATGACTGAAAAAATCCTTTTTAATGCATCAGACACTGTAATGTGCAATCCATGCCCCTTCCTCTAAGCTTTTACGATGCTAAAACTTGGAATGACTGCAGAATGTCAGGTAAAAATCATTTTGTATGTAAGAGTTTAGGACAGTTATACCTCTTTATGCTGATTATGAACAGTTCTAGTCTCTATGGCAAGTGTTTTAATTTAAAAAACTTCTGTGACAGACCACTGATTCTTGAAAAATGGAAGCGTGGCTTCCAAGCCTGAACTGTGTTGCAAGATCAGCCACAAGTGCACACTATCACAAGGTTTGAAAGCAATCTAAATCTGGCATTACCAGGTGTCTTTGGGATTATAACACATGCTCAGCCCTATTCTGACATGGGATAGAGAGCGCTGGGATTCCTGGCGGAACTTTGCCATCTCCTGTCTGTGAGCTTCTCCTCTCTTTGGCTCTCCAGCTCTGTGATATAAGTACTGAAGATCCTGGCCAGAGAAAGATTCTGTCTTATGGTTCTTGAGGGCGAGGTACCAGCCGCCCCAGCAATAATGAGTGTCACAAGCAGAGTAACTCCCTTTGAATTTCCCTTTTATGCTCAAGGAGAGCTGGGATTCTGACTCTTTAAAGGCTGAAGCAGCGCATGCATTTCTTTTGAATACTTGCTGTGGACTGCTCAGCTGATCACGGTTTTTCTGGGTGGATGAGAAAACAACAGGATGATAGAGATATTCTGATTGCATGAAGGCCGTGGGCTATGGTGTTTAGCTTGTCATACTGCTTCTCATATTATGGTTTCCCTCCTGTCTGATGAACAGACTGCCAAGAGAGCCTTAAGTGTCGGGAGACGTTCTCAGATTTCATGTACCTGGTTTTAATCCTATTAGTTAGCAGTGCGCTAAAATTCCCGACTTTATTTTGGTTAGCGTCCAGGGGAATAAGGAGGGTGATTCTTCATCTGCATCACACAGGGCTATGTGACAAGGTTTGTGTTCTGTAGGGTTTTCTTCCCTCCAGCAGAATGCTGCTGTTGTACATGAATTAATTCTTTGACTTTGGATGGTTATTTGGGTCTGGGCGATTATGTGATCTTCGAAGGCAACTCTGCATGGTTGGTCCACTTGCAATTACTGCACTCAAACTGGATGCATCTTCTCCAGACACCAAATGACAATCTGAAAAAAACCTGCTTGTATTACTTTCAGATGAACATGAGGGTCTTTGTAACAAATTGAAATTACAATGCATTAGGCTCTAAGGGTTTCTTGTTGATGGTTATACCCTGTTCAGCTTTTGTTTCCTTTCTGCTGCCATCCTAATTACCAGATTTATTCAGATATTGACTGAAGTTTGTCCAGGTAGACCGAGCACTCAGGTGAGAAAGTTTATAGTAGGGAGTGACTTGCTTAGTGTCTCAGTTGCTGAGGACTTAGTGACATAGATTCCTTGTACCATATATATTAATTTCCTTTATTCTTTTAGCACAACTTGTATCGAGCTAACAATTCAATAGACATGAATTGTTATAATCTAGCTATGGAAAGCACACACACAAGGCAAGTTTTTATTTTTCAGTTCATGTTGGTGTACATGAAAGATAACCCCCAGAGGGGCTCTGTCTACAAGCACTTGGGACTTCTCAGAGGAAAATGTACTGACAGATCTCAGGTCAATACCATAATCATCCCTCAAAGAGATTGATTCTGGACATACTGTAGGTAATGGATATATTTTTGTTCTGTTGGGATTTATGTCACTTTGTTGTCCAATTGTTCTAGACATTTTGTCCATCAAAGTAGGAACATCTACACAGAGCAATAAAATAACAGCTTGTCTCCTTGGATCCAACAAACAAAAAAACCCAAAAATGCTTTCTGATCATTCAGGCTCTTCCATATTTGTAGCACTTAAAAAAATTAATTGCAATGGCATTTATTGGCAAGAGTTGGCTGCTAGGGGCTTTCTGGACTTGGAATGAACGCAGCTACCTAGTCTTGTATCTCTAAATGTGCATCTGGAAAAAGGTAGTAATTTTACCTGACTCCTTTCTGGTGTGTTCTCCTCCTTCCTCCACACCACCTACGGCCCACAGTGGCTGGCATGTTGCTACAGAGCGACTGCAGGAATCTGATAGCATGACCAAAAAAAAAAGGCAAACCCTGCTGGTGTGAAAGGAAACTGCTCAGAGGGGTTTGGCCTGCAGCAAAAGATCTTGGGTGGCCTCGGTGCCTCTGGAAGTGGTGTAGGGAATCTCTTTGGGAAGAGTCAGTCCTCAGTCAGTCAGGCAGGAGAATGGCAGAGCAAGCTGTGTGTATTTATGAGGCTGGATTAAGGAGGAGTCTGACTGAAAATTTGAGGGCTTTGGGTATAAACTGAGTCACTCACAGCTCAAATTCTTGCCCCATCCTCCTTTGCTATCAACACATCCTGTGGTTTTCTTTAACCTCTCCCGCGTTTCCATTTTGCCTCCTTCCAGCATCCCCCTCTGCATGTCCAGTCTTCCTCTTTCACTGGTTCTTTCAGTCGTTCCTATTTTCTCTAAGGAACATCTTTTTTGTTGCTATTCTTATCTAGCCAGCAGGAAAAGCTGCTTCTAGTGCTGAACATTACTCTGGCTCTGGGGTCATTGAATCTGGCCCGCCGAGGTATCTAGGAGAAACACTTGGTATGTTGACATACTAAGATGAAGTTGTCATGATGGCTGTTTGGAACACTGTCTGATTTGACAGTATTTACTTTCCCTGCAGTTTTGGTTGAAAAGAAAAACAGTGTGTCTAGGGACTAGAGCTGCAACTTGTAGTCTGGACCCCACGCTCTTAAGAAAACATTTATTTTTTTTTAAACAGATAGTGAAATGATTTGCCATCATAGAAGATAACATGTTAGTGATCTGTGATAATTTTCTGAGGCTATTAAACTTCCAGGTATTGTGCAAATAGTGTTCTCTTGTTAAGCCAGAACTTTTTAGGTAAATATTCCCTGTTAATAGCCAGATATCTAACTAAAATATACGAATGTAGCCCGTTCTTTTATATTCTATATGTATATGGAGCCAATAATACTTGTGAAATAGTCCCATTCTTCCTCTGTTTCAAAGAAATAATGTTAATGCTTGTGCAGGCTAATGAATTGAGCTCTAGGGACTGAAATTCTCTGTCCATTCATGCAGCTGCTATACCAGTCAGCAGCAAGTTCAGCCACACTGTATGACAGAAATGCCCTGCTTTTATGATGGATTTCTTCTGTAGTCAAATAGGTAGCTCTCAATAGGATTCATTCCTTGGCCCATTTGCTTCCTTGGACAAAACCAGGATTGTCAGTCCCAATCCTGAATGTAATTTGCTGAATGTTGCAAACAAGCAACAGTCCTATTGAAATCCCTACTCAGAATTAGTAACTGAAGAGTGATGTATTGTTTTGGTACGTTTCCCTGATCTAGGAGTATTCTTAGCTGGGCTTTCTTCCAATCCTGTCATTTCTACTAGGTAGTGTCAAGAAAAGAGCAAAAGCTGCAGATGAATGCTGGGTCACATCTTAATTTCCAGTACAAGTCATGTTTCTTTTTCTGTGTCCTGAAAAAAAAAAAAAATCATTGAATCATTTGAACAGGGGGAACATCTAATTAATGTAATATCAATAGATATTACTAATCCTTAAATGGTTCCAACTGTAAATTCTTACCTCTTTTGATGTGTTACTTAGGCATAATTTCATTTCAGCTGGAAAAAAAAAAAGGAAAGGGTCAAATTGTGCCCTTACAGGCAAATCCAAAGGCAACATTTACATCTAAATATACAATCAGGTCATAACAAATCACTTGATCAGTCAGTGAGCTGCCTGATCTTTTCTGCCTGGCAATCAAAGGGCAGATTCTGATACTGTTTTGGTAAGTAGCCAAATTGGTTCCATCTACATGAACAGATTCATAAGAACTTTAATGTGAAGGAACTTCTGAACTCGCATTTCATACATGCATGAAAGCCTGCAGCTCCCTTATGACGCGAGTTCTCAGATCTGAGTACTGAAACAGTGCTTGAGTCCTGGCAGCCCACAGAGTTTCATGTGGATATAAAAAGTAAGCAGGACTGTAGCCCTCAGCAGTAACACCTTACATCATAGAAAAAAAAAAAAGGAAAAAATTTATCCCCCAAATTCCCCACAGTTAGCTTGAACAGATCCTGACTCCAGCTGCACTTCCAGAGTTTTTCCAGAATTCTATCAATTGTTCTGTCAGTTGCTAACTCTCCAGCTGTTGACAGGAACATTCTCCTCTAGTACCTATTCAAACCAGAACCTCATAGTGCATTTTAAAATCTTTCCAGTTGCTCTTTCATGCTACTCTGACATTGAAACCCAGAGAGGGAGATCAGAAAACTGGGGACTTCTTGTCCTCATAAACCTCCAGGAGTGCCGGCTACTCGTCTGCTATGTGTTGCTTTAAACTTTACAATGTTTTATAATCTGTTCAGCTGTATGATCTCCTGTGATCTGCAAACATTAAATATTTACATTAAAAATCTAATGCATATCACAGGAATAGGGAAGGGCATGTTAAAGCTTCGCAGAACAAATTGCATGTAGTGGTTGGGAAACCTCAGAGAGCGTAATAACCACAGAGACTTTCTTCCTGCCTTTTCACTGGGACCAAGTGGATTGGCCAAATTAGAGGGCTGTGCATGTCAAGTAGGTCCAAAATATTAGCTATGTAAAGAGTTACCTGCTGTGTAGATGAACTTACCCTGTGCTGTTAGGATGTACACGAATTTAGCTTGAAATCAGGATGGCTTGCCTGCACCCATTGAGACCACTGGGACTTCTTCTGAGTAACACTGCCGTTATTTTTTAACTGAAAGGGTCAACTTTTGGAGCATAACATTTGTTAAAATAGGCAAATATTGCTTCAAAGTGAGTGCTCTAAAGAATAGCAAAAATATCCTCAATTTTTTACCTTTTTGTTCCCAGTGCAATCCATTATATAATATTCTGTATTGGCTAGTATTGCCACCTCTTTATAATATTAACCATCTCTCCGGTTGAGATCAGCTTCATATAATGCTTTTAGAATGTGATGCTCTTAATTTGCTATGTTTTATATCTAAACTATTGTGCATTGGCCGCTGACCTGCCATCAATCAACTCAAATGCCTCAGTGCCCTTTCCATCCATTTGTGTTTTCTCTGTGTGTGCTGAGAATTAGATTTAAAGCAATGTGCCAGTGATTAAACAATTACTCTGTCCTCTCTCTTACATATCAATAATTTGAAAGAGAAAAAAGCCAGCTCTTCTTTTGTGTGTTTGACTGTGGCCTCTAGCTTTGAATCCAGTATATGATGACAAAGTGGTGTCTGCTTAAAAAATAATAATATTGTAACACATGTGGCCTTTTCAATTCTATTTGGGGACCTCTAACCATAATAAACCAAAGAGAGCAATTTAATGCAGGCTTTGATAATGTCATTTTCAGTCACCTTTTAATTAATAAACATGAAAAGCCTGAAATTGGATAGATCCTCTGAACTAACAATGGCAGCAATGTGAACTCATTTTCATAGACAATATTAAGGCTATTTGAAGGTAAGCATTACTATTTAGGGAAAGGGCTGGGATGACTAGCTACCAATTAACAGCCACTATGATGTATTTGGGCCAAGACTGCAGGACACTGATATTATAATGCTCTTCGTGTTAGCAACTATTTTATGCTGTGTAAGAACTAAATGGTAGGAGAAGTTTATAACTGAGAACTGAAGGAAAGCACAGGGTAGCTGACTTGCCTATCAAGTTGGAAGAAGGATTGGCTGGGAGCCTGAGACATGTCTAGTGCATGTCTTCTCTTTGTCTCCACAGACCTTAGGGAAGGGTACTGCTTCTCCATATGCTCACTGTGGAGGCAAAGGCGTAATCCCTGCTACTGTAGCTGGTACCAGTGTGTGCACTACCCTTCGGATGCTGTTAGAATAATCACTCCAAGTGAGTGAAAGCCCATGGGGGACTGTATGTTGTTTATTAGACCCCAGGGTTTTTGTTTTGCTTCCTGGTATTTCTGGACTCCATAGCAGCTCTGCTTCTTGAGGAGACCTGTTCCCAGACTTCCCCTTTCCAGGAGCTCATAAAATAAGGGAGGGAAGACACAAGGAGAGGCAGAATCACTGTGATACTGGAAATGACTTTCCATTGCTTTTCCATTTCTCTCTCTGCACACGTGTGATAACACGTGCAATGTATAACCTGCAGCCAGAGCTTAATTCTTGGTATTTTGACAAATATAAGTTTAGTCTGCATTCCTGCTTTGAGCTAAAATACATAAATGAGCAGCAATGTGACTAGGAAAAGTAAAAGTACTGTTTCAGTTTACATACTTTTGAAGAAATGATGTACAGTTGCATTAATTGGAACATCAAGTGCTGATTATGATTATCAGGGGAACTTGTCTCTCAACCAGGGCAGTACTGTAACTAGAAGACTTCTTTTCCTGAAGGATCAATCTATTACTGGTAATCACTGTTTTGCCATGTAGGAAAATGATGGCATTTGAAGTTGCATGTATCATGCAAAACTGGGCAAAACTGTATTTTCAGGTAATTTTTAAATGCTTCAAAATTCTATACAGTCCTAAAATTGAGTTCATCAAATTACACAAGAAAAAAATCCATCACAGTCTATCTAACTGGGTAGATAATAACCTAAAGGATGATCTCTGTATCACAATGCTCTCTTTTTGATCTGAAATGGGAAGAGCTGGTATCTTTGTTATCGTGACTTGAAAGAGAACAATTCCATGCACTGATACAAATTATTAGGGAAGCACATGAAGGGATCCTGAGTACATATCCAGGAAAATACCTGCCAGTCTTTCAAAACCAAATATGTTGAACTTGAATCCATCTATTCACTACAACTCTGAGGTTTGACCATGGAGAAGGTGCCTACCACGTGTCAAGCTGTTCACAAGAAGTGTGCCATCAGTGATTCACCAACCCTACGTAAAATTCAACACCTTGTTTGTAAAGTAAGCAGGAATATCCACTGGTGACTGTATTTGCCAGTTGGTTTCAAAGTAAAATACCTTTAGAATTCATTATATTAGACTAAATGCCCAATCCTTGAAGAGGTTTAAGATTGTGTCCATCTTTGAGGCCCCCAGAATAAGAAGGATGTGGGCCTGTTGAAGTGAGTCCAGAGGAGGACCATGAAGATGATCTGAGGGCTGGAGCACCTCTCTGATCAAGACAGGCTGACAGAATTGGGGTTGTTCAGCCTGAAGAATGGAAGGCTCCAGGGAGACTTTATAGCACCTTCTGGTAACTGAAAGGGGCTGCAAGAGAGGCTGGAGAGGAACTTTTTACAAGGGCATGGAGCGATAGGACAAGGGGAATGGGTTTAAACTGACAGAGGGTAGGTTTAGATTAAATATTAGGGAGAAATTCTTTCCTGTGAGAGGGTGGTAAGACACTGGAACGGCTTTCCCAGAGGACTTGTGGATGCCCCATCCCTGGAGGTGTTCAAGGCCTGCTTGGATGGAGCTCTGAGCAACCTGGTCTAGTGAATGGTGTCCCTGCCCGTAGCAGGGAGGTTGGAACTAGATGATCTCCAAGATCCCTTCCAACCCAAACCATTCTGTGATTTAAATTCCTAAATTCCATTGATTTTAGTGGAAGTTAACACCTAACATAGTATGAGGATGGGGTTCTAAGTGACTGTGGTGTTGATATTTATAGTACAGGTTTCATTTGAAATGAGAGGTTGTTCTCTGCCTGGGAAAAGTGAAAAATAAATACCATTGAGAAAACTCAAAGGATGAGCTCCTGTAAGAGCATCATCCATTCCCACTGAAATGAGGATGTTTTGTATCCCACAGCCTTGAGTCAAAAATGCTTCATGGATATTCAGGAGTGGGATTTGACTCAGCCACTAATGAAATACAGAAGTAAAGGCATCATTGAACAGAATGGAAAGACCATTGACCTGAACAAAAGGCACAATGAACTGAAGGGAAACACCATATCAATTTGAAGTAGCAGGCACAATTTAAAACCTACAGCTATCTAGATTTTTCCCAGCAGTGTTCTCTCCTGATACTACCTGCACTCACACTGGTGAATTGGTAAGAGCACATCCCAGAGTAATCCATTTGCAAGCATCTTTTCTAAACTGAAAAAAGAGCAGTTAATACATATGCAGAAAGGAAAATATTCTTATCTCATTAACAGACTTTCTTTAAGCTTACTAAGATTAGAATACTTAGTTATTTCAAATTGGTAAAACATGCATTCATTATAAACATGATTATAATGATAACTTTGTAGATAATAATCAATTATTTAAATATGAATTATTTCCCTACATTATAGTCATGTTTTCAGCTATAATCACCTCGGGTGCTCAGTTCCTCCCTCCTTTACAGCACCTCTGGCTGTGTGTGGAGCATTAACCATTTGCTTCCAGACACAGACTGGGAGAGCACCAAATCCAGAAAAAAAATTTCCTGTGTTGTCCTGGCTAACAACTTAAACATGTGCCTCTTCTAGACTCTCTTAAGTGGGAAAAAATTCCATGCAAATGGCCATCTTAACCCTCAGTTTTTTCCCCTTTCGTTTTTATAAAAGGCTTGTGAAAGTGCACCAGGAGCAATGCTCATGGGCTTAATAAATCAAAAACTGACGCCCTGGCAGTTTGGAAGTACATGCAATCATCCATTTTTAATAAGAATTCTGAGAAGATTAGCACCCTGCAACAAGAGCTTCATTTACAGTGTTGCAAGGCTTAGTGGCACGGTAAACTCTCCTGGCTTGCATGTGCTCCGTAACTCTAGATGACAATTTAACCAAGTTCTCTGCTTCTCCTCGTGGTGTGGAGAAAATCCACCTTGAAATATTAGCTCTCTTGAGCATGTGTAACATGCTAAACATTTGCAAGATAGACTATTCACAACATTTATGTGCAGCGAGTGGAATTTAATCTCTTTTATTCCTTGCTCCCAAGTCTTGTCAGTTGTTTCCCCCATTCTTTAGTAGTCTCTTTAATATGGTTTGCACATATTTAATATATTCCCTCCGAGGTTCTCAGCACACTTTCAAGAGCTACTTTTGCCTTACTGTGACTCTGCAGCGTATCTAGAATGAAATTGCACTATAATATACCTTTTTTTTATAGGTGCATAAACTGAAACATTGAGAAGTTAAATGATTTGCTGGTGGTTATAATCAGTCAATGACAGAAAGGAAGGAATTCATAAAACTTGACTATCAACATCCTGTTTTAACCTCCAGACACAGTGGTGCAATCCATGCCTTCAAAGCAGATGCAGTGTCAAAATGAGTTACCTGTTCTTTCTTTCTGGTCAAAGCAGAGATGTGGGTGCTTCTGAGATGCAACTCACCAGATCCTTTCATTGTTATTTAGAATGGGCCAAATTATTTCTGTCCTGTGAGACCCCACTTTTCTCTGCTAACTACAAATGGAGTCTAGATCACATACTAACAGCTGTGCTGAAGATGTGTAATGTTAGGTGAGACAAATCCCATCCGAGCTTGCTTTCCCTTAAATTTTAATTCTGAGTGCTAAGTGGCTCTTTATCAAGGTTTCAAGAAGAATACTTTGGCAATAAGATTAATTAAGTACTTGAAGGGAAAACTTGGCTGCTACCAGATTTAACCCAGGAAGAAAGGGTTTATTGTCACAGAGCACTGAGCTGTGTATGGGAAGAGGAGGAAGTTTTGAGCAAATTTTTTAGCATGATGGGTCAGTGCCGAAGTTATTTAGGCACCGGGAGGTTCAACTGGAATTTTAAAATGTGCTTAAGCACATTTAAAATGTGCTTAACTGCTTACTTCTGTAAGCAGTTTTGAATGCTACAGTGTGATTTTCTAGTTACATTTTAAGGCATTTTTTAGAACCTGGCCCCAGGTACTTAAGAAAAAAAAAAAATCTATAGATATCATAAGGGAGATTGAGCAAGAGAAATTCATATTTCTGAGGGGGAATAAAATATACTAGAGAAACTGTACTGCATTTGGGCATGGTGATTTATATGCTTGTAGGGATTAATAACTTCTTTACTTCATAACTGCTTCATAGCACAGCTGTGTCTCTCGGTCTGTACTCTCAGCTTTCAAAGTAGCAGCGACAGCCCTGGATGGAAGTCCATTACTGCAGAAGGTGAAATGGTACAGTTGAGCCATTCCTAAGCAATAAACCACAAAACAATGGTAGTCTGCAAAGCTTGACAACGAGGTATATGAAGTTGTTGAAACTGTGGCTGGACTGATAGTTTGTCTTAATATCTAAAATAGCTTGATAGGTCTCTGTGAGACCACTGCATAATAATCTTGAGCAAATGTATTTCATTGCTTCCATCCCGCCGCAGTCTAACTGCTGCCTCTTGTTTCATAACTTGCAAAATGCCTGGGGCAGGAACTATGATTTTCTCTGTGTTTATGTAGCAACTACCATCCACTGGTGGCTGAGGTTCCTAGGCACTACCGTTATAATAGTTCTGTTCTGATAATTGCGTAGGAATAGAGGCAGACGCTTGAAATTTCATATATTCCTAGATGGCTTACTGAATTACAGGAGTATAGAGGCAAAGAAAAGAGGGGGGAAGAAAGCAAGGATGTGAAGAGTGGTTTTGTATGATGTGTAATTTTTTGAACAATATCAATCCCTAAAAATACGCACTCGTGTTTAGAAAGTTTAGGACTTTTGCAGAGTAGGGAAACATCCTATGCTGATGTCTGAAAATGTTGCTAATGGAATTTGGCTTGCTTCAACAGAACACAATGATAGGTGTGTTTTATGTTGGGCTGGGAAAAGAAGGTAAGAATTTCATTATGAATATCTTTGTAAATAGACCATTAATCATCATGATGGATATAAAGTTGAAAACATGGCATAGCTGGCAAGTGCATTCCTTAAGTGAATCTAACCTGAACTTAATAAAGAATTGCCAAACTAACTGCAAAACACTATTCTGCCAAGATTCAGGCTCCAGTCAATCATCCTGCCAGGTGACAGTGTGTTTAATGCTAGGACAATATATCACTAACAATCTCAGCTGCTACCAGCTCAGCAGAATTAGACTATTTACTGAACAAAAGCCAGTGAAGTACTGCCAGTGGCACAGAAGTTGGAGCTGCTGCTATTCTTAGAGGAAGATTGTGAACCAGAGCCCACACGGAAAAGGAAATAGGAAGATGGGAAGTAGACAACCCTGCTCTTAAAGGTTCCACACTTGTATCCCTTCCATGTGGCTGATGACAGTGCAGCTGGTAATATACACAATTTGTATGCCTTCAAAACATGACAGCTACTCACTAAAAATCTGGAAGAGGTGGGATGACTCTTTTCCCCTTTTACAGTTTTTGAATGAAAAAACAGAGATGGTAGTTTTTATGTCTCAGTTAAGCTCAGATAACTGTCTTGCCAAAAAACTCTGAAAATTACTGTTTGTTTTCTCAAGTGTTTTTCATTTGTAAATGTGCAGTTGCTTGCCATTATCTATTCTACCCTAACTACTGCGTTGCATTTATGTGTATTTATTCTCTGACTAGTTGCAAATGTTTGTCGACTCCTGAAAGTGAAATAGGTATGTGAATTTGAAGCAAGTGCAAGGCTACATGTGATTATTTTAAATTAATTTTTTCTCTGAAGTGTGTATTCGAGCTCTGGAATTGCCCATGTGCTTCTGGACAGAAACTCAGAGTTACAAATAAACTTGCACGACTGAGAAAATTTGTATTATTTCCCATGACTTTGCAAGCTTCAGGAAGCATTAAATGCTATTTTCCTTTGGTCCTTTGCCTCCGTGCTAGAATCAGTGCCCAAGCTGGGATACGGCTTTGAATTCTGGACAAATTTTTAGGGTAGAAGCTAGGAGCTGGCCAATCATGGTATCAGTAGGTCAGATTACAGAATGGCACATGGGAAGGTCGGTGCAGGAGGTATCTCTGAGAGGCACCAGCTCCTATCGAGATCCTAATTCCCCGGGAGCCCAGAGCCCCTGCCTCACACAGAGGCAAGATACTGCCAATCAGCTGATTGGCAGCATGTTGCCTCTTTGAGAGGCAGCGTCTGTTGGCTCCTGCAAAGTTCCTGCCAGCATTCTTAAACTCTAATTTGGGAAAGAAAATTACAATCTGGCACATCACCGTTGGAAGGTTGCCGACCCCTGCTCCACACTGTACGAGCGGCAGCTTCAGAGAACAGTGGTATGAAACTTCCTTTGTTCCGTGCGTCAGGAGCAGGCGCCCGAGTGCGGCTCCTCCACGAGGCTGCGCGGCCCCACTGAAGGCAGCAAAGGCAATGGAGTTGTCCACGTGTTGACAGTGAACAAATTGTCTATTCCTTTTGTTGCTGGATGAGCCACTAGGTAACCAGATTGATTTTATGATCCCTCACTGAGTGTTCAGGACTGGTGCTTGAAAAAGACATCTTTTATCTGTCAGCCAGTAAATCTCACATTGAGTTGCAAACATACTGGAGAGCTTGAATTCAGCAAGACCGTTTTTATGAATAGAAACATTTTCAGAATAGACACTCTCCTGAACACACAGTTGTTTTACAGGAATTAAAGAAGTCCTTATGGTGGAAGGATAAGCCAACTCCGGATAAAATAAGAACCAGACTATACTTTGATCTTCTGTTTGAACAGAACCTTTTAGAAGAACTGAAAAAGTTCTGAGTTTTGTTGGTCTTTTTGCCTTCTTCCTTGCTTTTCTCTTTTCAGGCTTAATTGGGAGCGAATAGTATACAATATGAGATGAGAGGCTTGTTTGCAGTATTATTGACATGAAGTATATCAGATTTGCAATAAATGGTTTTTCTGGTTTATCAGCATTACTCAAGATCTTGGATATTGACGTGCATATAAAGCAGAATCCTCTGTTGACCAAAATCCAAATACCACACCAAACAACATATCAGCTACAGTGGCCACCACTGTTAACCTGGCTTTTCACAACAGCCATAAATCCCAAAGAACACAAACGAAGTATGAGCAAACACCGAGTTCTTCTCAAATTAACGTTCACGACGCTTCCAGGTCATCCAGTAAGTAGTATTCCATCCCTTGTACCATCTCTGCCTTTTCAGTAACAGATGATTGATGAGGGGATTCCAGAGGAAGCCGCAGAATATAGTCCCACGGCGATCCTCCTCTAGTCTGAACTTTTGTCTTGGTTTATACAAATGCTTGCTATGTATTAGAGAAGTTAATAACATACAGTGACTCAAAGAAAATGGTCTCTCAATGAGAGAAATCGTGGCTGTTGAAACAGCAGTTTCACAAAAGGAAAATTCCAGATCCATTGGTCAGTTCTTTTAGCAATTCTGTGCACTTACATGGAGTACTCTATATTTTGAAAGCGCCGTAAAAAATAACTAGTGGATTGTCTTGGAAGCCCCAGAAAATAACTACTGGCTTTTCTTTAGGATTGAGATGCTTAGTGGTAGGGTTGACAAGACCTTAAAGATCTGAGAGAAGCTGGACCAGCACTGGCATTATAAACTGGGGAATCCCTACCCTAAGGTCACCTGTTAGAACTATTAGGCAGCTCATCTTTACCTCAGTGATGTTTTCTGTGTCTAGAGATTATGTGATACATATTTTTTGGTGATGCATGTTGAAATCAAGAAAAGGGTTAACTGTGTAGTCAAAATTGTTCAGAAATTACTAAGTAAGTGTCTTTAGAGTGTTTGTTTGAGAGGGTACCCTGATGATACAATAGTACTTAGCTCGTACCATAGTGCCGCTATCTTATGTTGTCTTGGCTGAGTGCGTCGTTTAACTGTTCCGAAAGAACTGGGTGATGAGCTCTACATATATCCTGGTGTGGTTTGACAGCAATACTTCACAAAAATTAACTCTTGCCACTCCTTGAACACTTGAATGGCTTTGAGCAGATATTAAAGGTGTAGCAAACATGTATTTTTCAGAATCCAAGGTACTAATTCCAAGAGATTCCTAAATGCCGGGATCAAACTCTGGAGTTTACATGTATTTCCAGCCAGTTTCCTGTCAGGGAGTTCTATTCCAGCCACATCCATTTTCTTTACGCAGGGAATATCTTGTTCCCTTTAATTGGAGCTGCACTTAGTCTCAGATCTGCAAGTGTTTAAAGTGAACAGTGACAGAGCCTAAGTGCCTAAATGAAATCTTGTGATCCCAAGAACCTCTTCTTAGCTTCTGTCTACCCTGATTGTGCTGAAACTTCCCAATTGCATGAGATCCTTAACTTAAAATAAAGTGCACTCAGAAGTGCTGCTGTCTCAGTAGAAATGAACAGAGTAGCACTTACCTTCCTCAGAGATCTCCCCGGATCCACAGATGAAGTGCTGCTCTGTGGGGGTTAGTCTCTCCTCTTGCTGTGGGAGGCTCAGATGTGTGTTTCCCACTTTTGAGTAGAGTGGCCCAACCACCAGAATGGCGGGGAGTCTGGGACTGGCTGAGGTGTGTAATGTTTTTAATGGAATTGTTCAAACTGACGGAGAAAGAATAAAAGAGTAATTTGGCTGCAGAAAGATATTTCTCTCCTAGCTTAATGAATTAGGTAATGAAACAATTTTAATACTTCATCCATGGCCATTTTCATGTAAAATGAAGAAAGAGGCTATGGAAGAGAGTCTGGAAGTTGGAGGGCCATCTTGGTTGTGTGCTTTACCTGCCATGCTAGTGGATCATCATCGCGGTACTTGACTTTCCCATAAAAGTGAGTTTTCTTCATCTTGTAGCAGCTTCTAGAGGGACTTACTGCATTTGACTGGTTCGTAGCTGCAGCTTTAGTACCTGGCAGCTGGAGCAAGTTTTTGGGAACAGCAGGGTGAGTTTGTAGCCTTCAGGTACAGGAGGGCTGGCCCCAGCTTCACTATTCCCGGGTGTTATCAGTCATTCCTAGTTGCTGAACTGTTGGATGTGTGGGGCACAGAGAGCTTTAGGCACTGTCCTCCCTTCTTCCTCCTCTGGCAGCACTCAGAGGATTGAGGTGGTCCCTTCTCTCCTCCTGAAAGCAATGGCCTGATAAGGTCCAAATGGAGAAGACAGGGTTGAATTGTGGAGTCCAAAGGCAAGGAGCAGTCTCTCAGCAGCAGTGAATTCAAACACCAGTGGGGGATAGTATTTAAATACTGTCCCCACAGTATAATAAGCTTCCTTATTGACTGCCACACATTAGGCTGTGTGTAAGGCACCTAATTCTATACAGTATATAGTCAACTTCTGTGTGTAACTGGGAACAGTGTGTTCATGTATGAGTGACATGTTCCCACTCGACTCTGTAAGGAAGACGCCTGTGATGTTGACTTTTATTTGGTTTAGGTATTGGAGTTGTTGGGTAGGTTGTGTTATGGGTGGGGGATGAAGTAGGGCTTGTCAGGGTGCCAACAGGCTGGTTGCTCCCAGGGGCCTGGGAAATATGGGGACTCCCCCCCCACGGGCTGGGCAGGAGCAGGGCAGCTCCAGCTCCAGGCATGAGGCACATCCATGGGGCCAGGCTAAGGCTAGTCCCAGGGTGGACCAGGTCTGGCAGGGCTGCAGGGAGCTGAAGACTGGCCCTGCTGTGGCATCACTGGGACAAGGGCTGACGGCCTCAGGGGCTGAAATGGGGTCCTGAGCCATGGGTAAGATGGGGGGAGTCCTAGGCTTGGGCTCCAGGCCCTGGCACCTGTCACTAGGCAGTGAGTTAGACCTGCTGTGTAGCAGCTCCACCAGATGAAAATGGTTCATTTCTTCCTGCTTTACATTTTCTGAATAGTCTAACGATAGGTTTGCTTTCACATCCTTTGAGATTAGTCTTTATTTCCGACAATGCTTTCAACACTAAAAGGGTCATAAAAGTAGACAGTTCCTGAGAGCTTAGAAAGAAAAACTGCTAGTCTCTCATCCTTCTCCCTCCCCCAAATTATTTGATAATGGAATGGGAAGCTTTCCCATAATCTTTTGCTTGATTTTTGCTAATATGAACCTGTCAAAGATCGTGGCATTTCCTTAGTGTGTGATGTGGAGCCAGCTGGAACCAAATAATCCACCCACGTTTTCCATCATCTTTGTATCCTGATAGGAGCTTCTGCTTAGCAGAAATGAGAAAATACCTGTTATTTCTTCCTTGCTGTCATGGTGGCCATACTGAGGCTGTTTCCTACTTGGCTGAAGTCTAACTAGATCTGAATAAGTGTGATCAGATGAAAAATAAAGGGTTTTCTGCTTGTAACCCAGGCCGTACTCGTACAGCAGTTAAAGAGAAAAGTAATGTAAGAAATTACACTTTCCTTTCCATTCACTGCCCCAAATAAATATTTTCAAGGATGTAGGAGCATTCCTCCTTTGGCTTGAAGATGCAGAGATTTGAGTCTGCAAAAATACATTCCTTCATCCTTAACCTTACTCCTACAGAAAGGAGAAATACCACTCTTTTGTAAGCTTGTGGACCTGCTTACCAGAGAACATGAGTAACTTCTATTATAATTTGAATTGTACTCTTCCTAACAAAACCATCTGCAAGGGTGGACAGCCAATGCAAAATACAGCCCCTCAGCCCTTTGGTTTCAGAGCCTGATGGCTCTGCAGCTGGAAGAAAGAATCTCTTCCATTTCACTTTCCCATTTTCAGGCTCTCTTTTGGTCTGTATTGCATCTATTTTAAGCATTAATGTTTTGCATGTAATATCTCTCAAAGCCTAATCCATTGCTATGGACCCACCTAGTGACGACTTTATAGATACTTTATATTTATAAAGGCACTTTGCACTTACCTTTTTGTGATTTTTGTTAGGTTTGGAGAGTTTTTTTGATGTTTGAAATGGATCACAGTACCCAAAACGAATACTTTCCATGAGTACTTCATTCATCTCTGTGTATTTAAACACTGAGAAAGCAATGACATTTATGTGGCTACCTGTGGATAAAGGCATAAGCACAAGGAGAATGGTCACACTGTTCAGGAGCTAACCACAAATATTACAGGTGAATTTTACATCACCAGAAGTAAGAATTGTCTGTATTCTGAGCGTGAGGAAACTTTTATTCGCTGTTATGGGAATGGAAATGTATCAGTATCAGCTTCCAGTTTAGAATGATGCCAAGAGGGATCCTGGTTTGTATTGTAGCTGACTCAGTGAACGTTCTAAGTCTGAAAACTTCTCTAGACAAGCAAACTGTAAAGAATTAGGCAATGTGTGTGGCTTTCAGCAATAATCTACTACCCCGTGGCTTTGTGCTGTGATCTGTTGAGATTTTTGGACAGCCAGGAACAGCTCAGCAGTATCTGACACTTTAGCAAGCACTGGTAAGTATCTGAAAACCCTAGAAAGGTGCTCCTGGTTTATGCAAGGAGTGACTGCAGTCAGGGTAATGCCACAAAGATGCACAGAGTTTACTATCCACGTGATGTGGGATCCCTTTAAGTGAAATGGGGTCTGTTGCCTTTGTACTGCCCACATAGAATGGGGTGAGCCTCCTTCCTGCTATTCCTGGTGTTCATCAACCTGCAAATCTGAATAGTCCAGCAGATTTTCTCACAGCAGTCCCCCTCAGATAGTAAACTCACTGTGTTATATTAGTAACTGAATATTCACATATGAGCATCCGTTGTGGTACACAGATATTGTGTGTAACAACCATTAAAAACACAATACTAAGAATTTTTCATTGAATATCCTGTACTTTAGGGGTAGGCTACAGGTCCTGCATGGATATCAGAGAGAGGGACAGAGAGATTGTGTATATTTACCAATAACCAAAGTAGTGTTTGCAGATAAAAGTTTAGTATAATGAGACATTTTATAAAAAGAAAATGTCTTTTTTAAATAAAACCCATAACCTGTAAGGTTTTGGTTAATGTTGAAACTTTTCCATCTGGTTTCACATGCTTTCTATCCCCCTATGAAAACAGTGCAAGCCATGCACAGTAGCCACACAAAACTCTGCAGTCAGATTTGTAAATGTAAGTCATTGGATCATTTCTAAAAAACCCACAGTATTTCTCCTTATATGATCTAGTCCAACCATGTCCAGAGACTATCAAAACTCTTACATGGTGCAAAATCTACATCTCATAAAATCTCTGGTCCGACTGCCAGCTGCAGGAACCTGTAGTTCCCTCAGTTTTGGAGAGCTGATGCCATTTCATACTGCCTTAACAACGACAGGCTCCGATTTTAGAGGCATCCTCGGTGAATCAATGCATGGTTAAAGTTTATTAACCCCTGAGGTCTTACTAAGTTTAGAGTATGGGCTTGACTCCAAGTGGAAGACTTAGTTTGTACAGCCCAGTGTACAGTGTTAGGAAAGGAAGTGTGGTGTTCGAATAGGTGTGGCTTAAAACTGGAGGATGTTGTGATTTTTGCTAGCTAGAAATGCAAGAGAACCCCATCCAAAACAAGCATATTGTCTTGGGGATGGGTTGAAATTACATGGAGTAAATTCAGATGTTTTCTGAAAGGCCGTCCACATCAAGTTTGTAAATAATTTTTCCCTCAGTACTGTAATATAGAATAGTAGTTAAGGATTGTTTCCTTGGTATTGTAACACAGAATAATAGGTAAAAAGGATAACAGGTGTGCTGAGAAATCAAGTTATTTCCTTGACATATTCTATCAATAAGACTCAAGAGAAATCTAACCTGTAGCCATTCTTTTGCAATATTAAGGATTAGCTACTGTCAAAGAAAAAAGTGAAGGAAAAGTAGGTGCTAAACTCATCAAATGAAGAGCAATAGAGTAGCAGGTAAAGTTAGACATATCAAAATGTGCTACTGGAAATTGATGATGAGCTCAAATAGGGCTGCTAACTTAATATGTAGTCTTTCCTTTTAATATTGGCTTCTAACCTGTAAGGTTGGAGAAAGCAATTTTTCTGCTTCTCTTTAATTGAACAGTAGAATTGATGCTGAGAATTAGTCTAATGACTTTTCTTTCCTTACTTGATAAATTGGTTGAAATAGTAATAAAAAATAAAATTGGGAGGCATATAGATGAGCATTGTGATACTATAGCTATCCATCAGCATAGCTTTTGTAGAGAAAAATGATATAAAGGTAATTCCTTGAGCTTGTCAACAAATAATAAAATATAATCATTGGATTTTTTTTTTCCTTTAAAGAAAGTTTTTGAAAAAGACCTTTACAAGGGGCTATTAGAAAACTGGTTATAGGATAGGATTGCTTTCAAGAATTAAATAGTCTGAGGGACAGAAGACAAAACTCAAAGTGTATTATCAGTGTTTGCTGTACAAAAACTGCAACGGGGTATCCAAAGTCTGAGTATTGTAGGTGGTGTTTCACTTATATGTGTTCATGAATTAAAAATAGCTGTGAACAGTACCTAAACATTTGTGTCTGAGGCAGAATCACTCAAGTCAGGGCTGGAGAAGACAGTAGAGGACTCCATGCAAGAGGGATGGGCAGGTTGGCTACACAAGTGTGGTGCTGACAAAGGCAGAATGCTGTACTTCAGGCAGAAAAATGGATGTGATGATGCTCAATGCTCTGTTCCAGTGTAACTCTGACCACTTGGGAGCAGAAGGGAAGATGGCCTATGTTTCCTTATGGAATACTTAATCAAAGTAGGTGGCATGATCCAAAGACAAGATCCAGTGGTTGAAAGTGGAATAAGAAATAATACTGAAAATACTGGTGACATATGTCAGTAGCAGGTCCTTTCCTGTAACACTGAGTTTGTGTCTGTATGAGTTAGGATTCCTGAGGAATCTGTTTAGCAGAAACAGAAGTTCAAAAAGGAGCAGTGCAAATTTTAATCTTTATTCAACTGACTTCTACATGAAGAAAGAGCTAGAGACTATTTAGAGAAAAGATAAGTAATAAACCCAGAAGTTTATGAAATAAAGGATGAGATCGATTACTTCTTTTTACTTTTTCAGTTATTACAAGAACAAGTCAGTCAAATGCAAACATATAAAATAGAAAACAGTCTTTTATTCAACTTGTAATTCAGTTTTAGTTCAGAAGTAACGTATAATTATGTACTTTTATAAAGTAAAGTATATGGCAGAGGTAAAGATTCAGCAGGAGATGAGGGACAGAAACAAATTTCCACCCCCTCCCCATTATAGAATGCTTGTCCAGTCTAAGCCCACCTGGATTCGAAACACCTAAGACTTAATATGGTGGAGAACTGACTCTTGCTTTGAAGCAGGATGTAGTTTGTGTCTGAGGAGGAGTTCTCACTTATATTCTGTGGTGATTTTTCAAACTATCATAGGAAAATTTGTTTTTATTAAATGAGGTGCATTTTTTTTTTGTGCAATGAAACACAAATCTCTGCTAACATCGTTTTTTCAGTGTCCCTATGTGTCGTGACCCACAAATCACTATAAAAACTGTGATCTTTTTAGAGATTGTAGGCACAAAACTCTGTACGGTTGCTTTTGTGCCAAAGGCCTGTCCTAGCTGCATACAGCAGGTTTTTACTTTGACTACAGTATTGAAGCCTCTTTGAGATATTTATGGCAAGTTGCAAAATCAATAAAAAAGACAAGGCCAGTTAAAAAAAAAAAAAAAGGTAAAAAAATAGTAAGCGTCTCTGTCTCCTATTTTCCACCCAATTTGCACTTCTGGAGACACCTGCTGCCATTCTATTGCTAGCCCAGAATTCCTTAAGAAAACAAGTTTCACCTGTGACATTCTCACTTGTGAAATCCTTGCCCAGATTTTGAACCACATTGCTCTCAAGAAAGGGCAGTGGCTACATGCAAATATCAGGAGAAATGGTTGACAGGACTGATCGTGTGGGGTCAAATGCTAAAAAGGTATGTATGAATGTGATTTCATTTCCTGAAAAAGTGTCAAAGGACTATCTCTGCTGTCTGATGTGGTGACATTCACTGTTTCTGCATTTTGATGTTTTTCTCAGTATGCCTCAGGCTGTTAACATGCAGAAGTTGTCTCATTTATTTTATTTTATTTATTGGATGGGGGTCAGGCACTTTGTAAATTATGGACTGCATTCGCAGTGAATCAAAATATTTAGGTTGCTTGTGAGGTTCAGTCCTTGGCATTGTGTCACTAATTACTTTTACACAACTCTGAAATAATGAAAAAGGGAACATGCATCAAAAGAAAGAGAAATTAAACTTTGTAAAACAAAACAAAAGCCACATTAGAAAGTGTTATTTAAAGGGAAAAGCGGGTGACCAAATGTGCAGTCTGGACTCAGTACAATGTTATATGGCAAGAGAAGAGACACTCGGCTCTGGACCTTCTCCAGGCAGACGAAAATTTATGACATAAATTTTCTTTGATAAACGTTCCTGAGAAACCTCTTTGTATTTTTATCTTAATGAATGTTTGTCTCAATCCAGTGCTCTTTTTTTTTTTCTCCTATGGTTTTTTTTTTTTTTTTTCTTTTTGATTCTTTTATATTCTGAATATACCTCAATGGCAACTCTTGAAGATCTGTCTTACAAGCTAATTGGTACTAGAAGGTAGTCAGCCCTGTACCTGGATTGCATTAGGGCTTTTGAAGAGTGTCCCCAGATATTCCGATTTTCCCATATTTATGCTTCAGAACACTGTAGCAGTATTTTCTCTGGTTTTGCCCATACAAGGTACAGAAGCATTCCCAGGAGCCTTCAGCATGCTACCACGGCAATGTTTCTAGCCTCTAGCTGTCCCATGTAATGAGAGATGAGAAGCAAGAGTTAAGTCTCCATAGAAGGAGCAATAACAACAAGCCATTGGTCTGTTTTATACCATACTTATGTATTTATTTCTCTGTAATAGTGGCTGAATTGAAGTCTGTGTGTTGAATGTAGGAGTTCAAATTTTTGCTTTTACTCAGAAGTGGAAAATCACTTAGAAAAGTGCATCAGAGCACCGTTAAAATAAATTAAGGCTTACGTATGCTTTTGTAAGTTTATAAATGAAATGTAACTTTACATACTCATTGATTGCTGTTTCAGGTGTAAGATAGCAATGTGTTTTATAACTCCTTCCCTTGCATTTAATGTCATTAGAACCACTGCTTAATTTACAGACTGATCTTCACAGTGACATATATAACAAGTTAAATATCAATAGAATGCATTTGATAAACACTGATTTGTATTAGTCTTATCACAGACATAACGCAGGGATCTCGTGCAGGCACAGTAGAAAGGGAATAGATTTCCAAATTTGTTCTGAATTTAACATTTCGGTATTTATATTTTTTGAAACACTTGCTAGTAGCAGTTACATGAATCCTTATGATTATACAGACTAAAAGGGAATAAAATAGATAAGCAGTTTGTTTAATGTAAGGATGTTACCTTTCTTTGTGTTCTTTGTCTAATTGCAATTGCAGTCATAACTGTAAACTGGTTCAGACAGAAGATATTTCTTACAAAAGACATAATTCTTCACTGCTCCTCTAGTAAAAAGTGATTAGCAAATGATAATATAATTCAACAAAGTTTATAAAATGGGAGGGCAACTGTGAATTCAGCTATATATGCTTGAGTCATGCACAACTCCAAAGAGTTCGATCTGGTTAGCTCAGGGTGGCTGTAGTTCTATGCTTAAAGTGTCACAAACGATTGTAACGGCACTAGAAGAAAACCACTTCTAGTAAGAGAAGCAGACAGGAGATGTACGTGTGGGTGGGGAGAATTTTGATTGCAAACACCGGAGGAAACCTCATGACCACAAGAGGAAGGCTGGAGTGCCTTCACAAACCCCATAGGACAAGGTGCTGTGGATTATTCTAAAACACCCTTGCACTTTTAATTGCATCTTGCTTGACGGTCAATGGATCAAATCTGTTTGTTTTAAACCCAGCATCCTTAGAGCAGACTATAGTGGGACAAACAGTCAGATTAGAAATACGGAGACAAAATATGATGACTCCAACCCTGTCCAGTGGATCAGTTAAAGAAAGAAACAGAATTGTTATGGTGGAAGTGACGAGAATGTGGTGGTAAAGGAATTATGAGAGCCAGACAGAAAGACCCACTGGGTTAAGCAGAATGATCTCAATGTCAGTGCACTGGGAGTCATGCTCAACAATTATTACCTACTACAAATAGATCAAAGTTGTGGGTTTACGATACTTAGCCTCAGAAGCTTATGTTTAGCTATAAAACAGGTTGCTTGTTCAGAAGAGACTTGATTTCTACCAAGCACTCCTCCACACACACGCACCGGGGAGAAAGGGAGTAATTTCCTTTTGATGGGAGCTGGTTATCTGCATGAAATGAGTTGGATTCGTTGTCAGGGGGTATTGTGGCAGGCATTTACATGTTCAGAACAGTCATTGGGAATGACACTGAAGAAGAACATTCCTGCTGGCATTGTCATTGGGGAGGCTGAAGATCAGATGGGCACTGACAGTAAACAGACCTGTCACTCAGAGAGGAATCATCCCGACTGGGATGGAGGCAGAGCAGGGATTCTGCACGTAAGGTGAGGCTGTGGGCTTCAGTCGGGACGGTATGTTCCATGCAAGATAACTGTGCTGAAAAAAGAACATTAAAAAAAAAAAAAAAAAAGACTTGGAGCAACAGGTTCCTATTTTAGTAACATTTTATGTTGAGAATCTTAACGAGGAACTGTAAATTTGAAATCCAGTTAGCTCCTTAAATCATTTCGAGCACAGTTCCTATCCATGGATATGCTCTCTATTTTTATGACTTTTTTTTTTTTAACTGTCCTGGTTTTATTTAATTTTTTTTTAAGCTGCTTCTGTGCAGACCAAGAGTACTAAGACAAACAGTAAAGAGACCCTGTAGCTAACTGACAGTATAGATAAATAATAAAACAAGCTATATCCAAAATATAGGGGGATGGAGGGGTGAGGGACCAACACGTGACACAAAAATTAAGGATGCGTCATCTTACTGATTTTTCTCACTTTTACAAACAAAAGTTCCTTGTTGCTAAAATAACTATGTAATTTAATTTTATATGTATTTACGTATGCCATTTTTCATTTCTAAAAAACTCCTACTGAAATTATAGTTTTCAACTATATTAATGTTGAGGTTCCTGTACCCTGACTGATGTGGAGTGGACAGGGAAAAAGGGTGCCAACTTCTTTTTGAAAAATAATTAGGGACTTTGTGATATTTAGGGAAGTTTGAATTCAGATTTTAGATGAAGGTTCAGATTTCTTCTTAAGGGTAGCATCAGTTCTCTTTTAACAGGGAGGGTTGCAGATGGTAGGGCCCTGCTGAAAGTGCAAGTAATAGCTGATAAATGAGGGCTTCCCACTTGCAAATGAGATGGTTTTACTTTTTCCTTGAAGAAATTCAGTAAATTGAAAAACTCTAAATAGCACAGAAATTTCAGTCCTCCAGACCGCCTTCTCCTTCTCAGATTTTGCTATACTATATTCAGCATTCAGGTTTGCCAACACTGAACATGCCTGATGTGGCATTTACATTCCTTCAAAAAAAGCATAGATTAGTTATATTTCTAAGAGTTAACTTCTCCTCTTGACACATGTACTTAATTCCCATTAATGGAAATGGCAGCTAGGCATGCACACTGAAAGGAAAAATCTGTTCCTAAGCATATGATCCAAACTGCATTGTAGCTAAACATTTCCATGCTCTGAAGTAAGCATTCATTATTTGCAAGATATTCTTCATAGTAAATGCATCAACCCCACTCCATTCTCCCTCCGCTCTCCCGTAACCTGTTCCAAAACACCCTTTCTTAGAAAGTCTTACAGATTCATTCTTAGTGCTGCAGTTGTTTTGAGTGTGTGCCTAAAAAAAGAAAATCCATTTAGGATCTTTGGAGTTTTGCATATTTGCTGTGAGAATTTTCCAGTAAATAATTCTGTGGAACATCTTACATTTCCTTGGACTTTGTAGGTCTCTATTATTAAAACCTACAGTGGAAACAACAAAACCAGAAAAGCTCTTTTTTTATTATTTTTCCCAGCACTTCCTTTACTTACCATATTGCAGTATCTGCCAAAGGCACTAGGCTGAAGTGCTATCATTTGAGGATTAAAAAAAATAAATTAATGTTTCATTTAAGGTTTTCCTTCTACCAGTGGGCTTGTATAAAGACCTGTGAATTCTGTCTGTGCAATATTCCAGAGTTATGGTATTTCTAACTTGAGCTGGGTGGATAATTGATTTTTTGGTTCACCTCTTGAACTGGAGAACCACAATAGCGAAAAAAAAATCAGTTAAGCACAAAAATTCATATAGGAGTTTATGATTTGAGTTGTTTCCCCTCATCCAAATGAAAATCAGAGCTCTTTTGTTTAGTTCAACCCAAAGTGCCCTCTTTTACTGGGACTTGTTTGTTTTGGGCACCCCTTAAAGGAAGCAAAGCAAAAGAAGTGCAGATTCACTGAAATGCTGGGGCACCTTCCATTTTTCTCATCAGTTGAAGATATTATAACTTATATCTGAATTCTCAGTTTGGGAAGAGAGAACTGAGAGAACTGAATGTGGATGTCGGAGGTTGCAAGTGGGTTTTATAACTATGACCTGCCCAGTAAAAAGAGGCATTTTTATTTATTTATTTATTATGCCTCAAAAGTTTTGCAACAAGATAAAATTTCATATGTTAAAATCTGGACAGATGTATGTTACATACATTTTCTTCTTTTTCAGTGGGTATTTATCCCAGTTTCTCAGTCTTTCCACTTTCTGATATGTTAGCAGCCTTTGTGACATGTCCTGGCAATTTCTAAAAAGTAAGTCTAAAACTTAATATGATTTCTAGAAGCACTTCAGAGATTCCCTCGAACCATTTAACTTGCTTTTTTTATCTCTTGCGATTGTAGTTGAACTTACTACGAGAACATTATTTTATCAGAAAGTCTATACAATAGGCTGTTAATAATCTGCAGTAAGTACAGCACAAGGATACAGTAATACAATATTAATACAGTAGCAACGGTAACTTTTTTTTTCTACTTTTCAGACCCAACTCTTTTTTACCCCACTCAGCTGGGAGAGGGAGCTCAGTAGTTGCAGAAAATGTAAAATGAAGGAAACAGGGAAGAAGGTGTAGGTACCTGAGCACAAAATGTATTGGGGTAAGAGTAATTGGAACGCAGGGTATGGGTAAAGAAGGGTTCATGTCAGAAGCATTCAGGGGAATGATCTCTACTTCCTTCCTTTCTTCCATTTCCTCTCCCCTTCTCAGCTCTCCCTCTTGCTCAGTTATCTTAGTTTTCTCTCTCAAACTTTTTTCCTTTTTTTTTTTTTCCCCCCTCCTTTTATTGTGGTTCTTTCTACTTCTTCCTAGTCTAGCTCATGTCCTCTTCTGTAATTCCTGATATGGATGATGGTTTAAAATCATATTAGCTGAGAGCCAGCTACCCAGGAGTGCCACTGTCCTAGGTATAATACCAGCTTGGGGGGTATGTGAGCCCTGAAAAAGTTCAAATAGGAAACGATATAGGAAGGGGTAAATGTATGAGAACGGATGAGGGAAGGACATGGTAGAAGCAGGGCAGTTGTGGAGTGGAACCGAGTTGAAAAAAGGATATGAGAGCGGAGTGGAGCTAACATGCAGTCAAAATAGGGTATTCCTGTTCTGTCATAACTGTTGAGATTTATCTTTTTTTTTTCAGTAAAAGATGGTCTTAATTTTCCTTCAGCTGGGGGCTTCTGTGTAGCTTCACTCTGTAAACTTCTCCCATGGCCAAGTGTGAGGAAACAGGGGAAGTAAAGCAAGAACTGGCAGAGAAGGAACAGCATTTATGGATGGGCAGTGGTGTGCATCAAGGGGAAAATGAAAGACCAAGAAAAGGGGCCCTGCAAATGTGAATACAACAATGAAGTATGTTTTAAACAAATAGTAGATGTAAAAAAATCATGTCTCTGTGGGAAAAACAGCTCAAATATTCATATAGATGTGTTTCAGCAGCATGAGGACTGTTGTCGACTGTGAGGCACGTGGGATCTTTGTTTCTCATCCTTTTGCTGGAGTTGGCTAACTGTGTCAACTTGGGCAAGCTACTAAGCCTGCCTGCATCTCAGTTTCCTTATTTGAGGCCAAATTCTCCTACTAAGTAGCCTCCTACTGCACACAGAGGTTTGCTGATTTGAATGGAGCCCCTGCAGAGCGAGATACTTTTCAATACAAATAAAGTTTTGGAATCGGCCCTAATTATATTTATTACCTGCAGAGGAGTAATGTGAGACTTAACATGGTTTGAGACCCTCAGATGAAAGAGAAAGTATTTGGAATTGTTCTTTTTAATCATCTGCTGCCTTTCAAATGTCTACTTCATGGCTGTCCTAAAAGGGCTAGCTACTAAATAACAAGTGAAAAATCCTTGTACATATTAACTAGGTTTGTCAGGCTCCTATGAATGGACCTCTGTGGAAAATATTATTTGCTAGGGGCTACTGAAGGAAGTTGGTTTACCCTGCCCCTCAGTGAGGAGCCATTAGATCTCCCTCATGCCACAAGTTGACAGATTGTATGCGACTCGGCTTGGAGCGCCGTGGTGGTGTAAGGCAGGCTGGAGGCAGCCTGTGCAGATCCTCTTTTATGAACTGCAACGACGGCGCCTTCGCAAACTTGGCTCCGGCGTTTTGCTCCGCGAATGCTCTTAGTGCTCTTCGGGGATGATGCGCAGAAGTTGCGAGTGGGTTTGCTCCTCGTGATTAAAACAATCATCTCAGGCTTCCAGCCGATGATGCCTTTATGCCAACACTGGACTGACTGGCCCCTGCGTGAGCCTGCTGGTTTCTAACATATGCATTGAGAGGGAAAAGGAGCGAATTAAACAGTGTAGCTGTTGGATATTAAAAATAATAAGCTTTTCTGTTCGGCATTTTTTTTAAGCCAGTGGGCATGAAAATGTTGAACATCTTCTGGCCGCTCTGTGCGAATGTGTGTGTGTATTTCAGAAAGTAAAGTTGCTATCTCTGTGCCACAGTGAGGCAGGGATAAGAGGGGAAGAGAGGGGGCAATGGACCTAATCAAACTGTTGTGGGGTCAAAACCTCGTGGTTTTTAAAGGCCCTTAATGTTGTCCAGCTGCAAATTAAAGAGGGGGGGGGAGGAGAAAAAGAGGAGAGAAAGGAATTAGGGCAGGGGAACTGGAAAGAATGGAGAATAGATACGTGGGTGTGTGTGCACGTGTGTGTGAAAGAACAGGGAGACCAATTTTTTTCCTCTTTTTTTTTCTTTCCCCTCCCTCCCCTTACTTCGAGTTCGGTGCCAGGCCGGACACGGGCCGCGCAGACTATTGAGGCATTGTGCGCTCCGCTTCCAGAGTAGCCCCCGGCTAATCCCCGCGGCTTGGACGAGAATTTCCCCGCGGCGTTCTCCCGGTCGCTGCCCCCCTCTCCCCGCCGGGGCGGGCTCGGGCGGTGCAGCCCTTCCCGCCGGGGCGGGGCGGGATGCGGTGTCCCCGGGGCGGGATGCTGGTGTCCCCCGGGCGGGAGGCAGGGGCTGCCGGCACCTCCGTCCCCGCGTGTCCGAGGCCCGTTACCTGATTGCCTCCCTCGCCTGCCAGATTTTTATCTAGATAATTGGAAGTGCGGCGGAGGCTGCGCTCCGCCAGCCAGCCGAGGGGCTCTGCAACCGCGCGTCGTCCACCTTGTTATCAGGGGCTGTCTGGGCAGGGGAAATGAGAGAGAGCCACGGCCGAGGGACTCCTATTGCTCGCCCAGAGTGGGGGGAAAGAAAGGGGAGGGGTGTGTTTAAATAGAAAACGAGAAAAGCCCTAGCAGACGAACGGAAAGTTTATTTTTGTTGTTGTTTGTGCATGCGTGTGTGTGCGTTCGTGTGCGCGCCCGCTGTTTTGGCATGTGGCTACCTTTTCCCTTGCACACAACAGGGCTGTTTGATGGAGTTTGGAGCTGAGGAAACTTTGGGTTTGTTGCCAGGACGGTTCGCAGCACTTTGTGGAAAGCAAGAGCTAACAGTGAGACCGACAGAGTGAGTGACAAGTTGTTTACAGGTTTCCTTGAAGGGGCCTCTGCTATATTTCAATCTGTCAAAGTTGCTTTTCTTCCCTCAGAACAATGCCTGATTGTTGTGCGGGGTGTGTTTTTTTTTTTCCCCTCCCCAAAGAGAGAGAAAGAGGGAGAGAGAAAGCGAGAGAGCGGGGAGGGAGGGGGGGAAAGGAATGAAAATTCTTCGGAACACAAATGCCTTTGGTAACATTTTTATGTCTAATCTCTTCTCCCCTATTTCAACTCCGAGAGTTGATAACTGTTTCAATTTAATCAGTCTGCTCTTGTTTTATCTTCTTTCTCCACTGATCTTCCTCAGCGCAGGGGATTTGCTCCTGGTTTGCCGGTTTAGGTGGATTGTCGGGCTGCGTTTTTTTTTTTTCCCCTCCCTCCTTCCCCCCCCACTCCACCCCCCCCTATTATCCCCCTCCACCTCTCCACGTTTTTTTAGGACATTGAAGGAGTTGACTTTTCCCGTTTGGCGGCGGCGGGCGAGCAGAATTAAAAGGAAAGGACAGGCCCCCGGAGGTCGCCCAGCGCGGCGGGGGGAGCTGCGCGATCATCCTGCTGCGAGCGCGCTGCCCCTTTAAGAGACTGGTCAAGGAGTCCTCGCTCAGAGCGAGCGAGCCGGGAGGGAGGGAGGGAGAGGGAGGGAGGGGAGGGAGGGAGAGAGCGAGCGAGAGAGAAAATCAATCGGTTTAGAAGGTTTGGACTCACTTGACAGGTTCAGTTGGAGGCGACCATAGGTGGCTGCTGTGACAAAGGGAAATTGTGCTTTTCCAGCATGCTAACTGACCCTGATTTACCTCAGGAGTTTGAAAGGTGAGTCGAGTTGTTGGGGTGGGGGTTGTGTGTTGGAGGGGGGTGTCTGTTGCCCTTTCATTTTTAATTAATTTTTTTTTCTGTTTCGTGGTTTGTTTGTTCTTGCATTATTTTTATTATTTTTATTTTTTTTTTTAATTTACCCGAGCACGCGTGTTCGCGCGCGTGTGTGCGCGGATGGGCAGCGGGGACATGGACACGGGGACGGGCGCGCAACTCCGGCGCTCGGCGGCGGGAGGCCGGGGAGATGCTCCCCCCTCCCCGGTCCGTCCGTGTCCCCCTCCTCCATCCCCCCCCGCGGTACCTTGGCTATTCCAGCGGCGTGTCAGTGACGGGGGGACAGGGGCGGGCGCCGCCGCGCCCCCGGCCCCGCCGCCCCGGCGGTGCGCCCGCGGCGCGCAGCTTTGTTCCGCGGCCGCGGAGGCTGCCGTGCCCTCCTCCTGCCCACCCTCCTCTGGCCCGACTGGCCCGCCCAGGCACCTTCCTGGGCAGCGCCTTCCCGCTCCTGCCCGGAGACTCCCCGGGAAGCGATCAGAGGATGCCCGGTGGCGGCGAGGCGGGGGGTTCAACTTCCAACCTCAGGCTCCCGTCAAACTTGGGAAGGCGCTCCGCCGAGCACATGACCTTTTGTTGATCTAGCAGGAGCGATTATTTTTAGGCAAGTTAACATCCCGGCCCTCCGTCAGGAGAACATCTTTCTGCCTGAGGAGAGAGGGGGGGAAAAAAGAAAAAGAAAGGAAGAAGTGAAACTCTTGCCTCCAAGTTTTGGCCGTCGCCTCTCTCGCGGAGTGTCAAGAGCGGGGTCTGGGTATGACGAGCGGGGCTTGGGTATGACGTAGATGTGCCCGTCTTCCCCTACCCGAAGCAGGAGCCTTTCCTGCCTGGAATTAAGTTTTTGCTGTCACTGGCGACGGCTTGTGACCTCCGAGAGTTTAGTCCTTATTTCTTATAATCTGGCACTCCTGAGAGGTTTCGAAGCGTTCTCTCAGGCGCTTGTACACGCGTCCATTGATGGTCCCGCATCCCTTCCCTCCAGCTTCTTTTTTAAAGGTTATTAATAGTCCCTTGTGCGGCTGCAGTAAACAATCCAAACTTTCATTTCTAAGCGGTAAATAAAAGAACGCCAGGATGCGTGTTACTGAGGTTTTTCTCATCTTCGTGAAAGCTACCTCCTGTATAAACATTTGGTTGTATCTGACTATGCAATACAAGCTAGGTGCTAGACCAGCTGGTTAAAAATATGCTAAGTCAAGCTGTTCATCGTTCAAACCTACTGAATTTGATAGTAAAGGCACAGAAAAGAAGGCAAGATAAAAACATTTTAAGTGGGCTGAGGAACACGCATGCAGAGAAAGGACAGGAAAGAATGCTTGAATTAAAAGATCAGAGAAAACTGAAATTGGGAAACGCAGAAAAGAACTGTTTTAACACTTTCAATCCTTGTTCTGCAACTAGAACGCTTCTTTACTAGAAAGTGGAATTGTCTTGGTTGCTCTACTCCAAGGTCATCTTTAAAACAGTTAATTTTCCAGACTTACTTGGAATACTCGACGTTTTTCTTTGGTTTGTTATCGTTACAATAATAGAACAAAATTGGTTTTGTTTATGTCCACTGTGTTAACTTAGTTCAACTACCTGAGGAAACTGTTACTGTTTCTGATGTCAGATTTGATCTAACATGATGATGCTGATGTATTTGTCTTGTTCCTACAATCCATAGATTCAAGTATTTCATATGCTTCATTAAGATTATACATAGAAATGTATAAGCAAGTGATTACGATTATTCTTTGAACTTTGTGATGAACACAATACTTGTAAACTCTGTGAAGCAGAATGAAGTCCTTTCATTTTCCTGTTGGGGGACTTTTTTTTTTATCTGAAGTCTCTCTGCATTATAAATATATGTATATTTATATAAATTTTATATATAAACAAATCATTTGGGACAAAACACGTTCCTTAGAAATAGAATGAGCTTCCCTACTCTTTTTTTCCCTCCCTCTAGGCATACGTTTCATTTTCAGAGATCCCAGCTTTGCTCTTGTAAACATTCTAGTTAAATAATCAATACGCTGCTCTCCTTTTGCTATGCAGATAACAGCAAGCAGCAGAAATGGGAAGCAATAAAAATGAACCTCGGGACATACAATTTTTTTTAAAAAAATTTTTTTTCAGCGATTTTCCCTCTGCAGTTGAAATTGGGAATACAAACCATTATCTTTGTTAATCATTACCATTTGTTTACATTGTGTGTGTTTGACTATAGTTACACACACATACACAGAGAAGGCACTGTCCATGTAGTACATGTGTGTTTGTCAGAAAACAGGCAAGAGGACGCACTTTGTTTTACACAGAGATGCACAGACCCTCAGACACAGAAATGCTTACAGAGTTCATGTGTGTATATATGCACGATGCACAGATGATTGTTTTTTAGACGATTATGGCAGGTTATTTTCTCAGATTCTCAGTAAACACAGTTCTTGAAGCACATTTCTGCAGTCGCTTGGGGTCCAGCATGTTGTATCTGCATGACCCGCTTCGGTTTGGTTATTACTATCCATCTCCCGCTATTCCTTTTTGAACCTGAATAGCAGAGCACAAGGAGATACAGATTTGTCAGGCAAAGTTGTTTGCAGTTCAGATCTCAGAGCGCCTGTATGTATCTCAGGAGGTTGTTCTTCTTTGCCGCTCGTCTTTCCCGTGATGTTCCAGTGTATCCCAGTAAACTGCAAACAGTTCAGAAACTTTCAGTCACCCCAGCTGAAGGCAGCTGAACCAAGGGGACTTCTCTTGTGTGTCTTGTGGCCGTTTTTGGGGTGCATTTATGATACACACTCGGAATGAAAATGATCCTCAGTGTCAGACGAGTAAACATTCGTTAATTCATTCAGCATCACTGGTAAATTGCAGTAGGTTTTGTGAATTAACATGTATAATTAATTACCGTGCCAAAAAATGCGAGGGTTTTCGTCCTTTCCTGAGAAGTTCCTTGCACGTCTTTCTTTCTGTTTGTGGCGGTTCAGCTGCTTGATTGAGAGGAGCATCAGAATGTGTACGCTGAGGGGGATGATGTTTGCAGAAACGTTGTAGGAAGAAATTATAGCTGGAATCTGCTCCGTGTGTTTCACAGGGAAAGGGTAACTTCTGAGATATACTCTGTGATCTACCTGTGGCACTCTGAATTGGCTCTAAAAGTCTCAAAAAGAATAACTTTTTTGTTGTTTGATTTTTCTCCTTTTTTTTTTTTTTTTAAGTTGGGTCATTAAATATAACAAGTATGGCCACAATAGAAAGAAAGTTTACTTCATTGAGGAATAGGTACAGACAATGCAGCCAGAACCATCGCAGACAGCTAGGAGATTTACAGAATGATAAAAACTCAGAAATGCCCAACATAAAGTTTTAATATCTTAATAAAATCTGATTAATGAAAAATAGATAAAGTGACTGCTTAACAATGTCCCTAGTGTATGGAATGTTCTTAAACCCAAATTAATTACTGCATATTTACATTTCTCTGTAGACTGAGAGAGAGGCTACGCTAGGAATCCGGACAGAGTGACACCCTTTCTCTTTCTCTTTCTCATTATTTTCTTTGTTTTTAATTATAATTTTTATTTTTAACATGCCAGTTCAAGGTACAGTGGTATGCAGTGTTTGTAGAAGGAAGGATGAATTACTGCCTCCATAGGAAAAAAGGAAGAGCTAGAAAAGACAAAAGGCATGGATGGGAGCAGTGGGGATGGGGACAGTAGAACAAGTTCAGCGTTTACAGTCACCAGTTCTGTGCTCTCGAAACCTTCTCTGTGCTCGTGAATAGCTTGTGGAAAGGAAGGGCTCAGGGATGTAAAGCGACTCTCTGCTAGGAAGAAAAAAATATACTTAGCTGCTTCACTGCTGCACTGCACGAGTCATTTCAGACTCCCACTGAATTTATTTTGGGGTTGTACCAACACTGTCAAATGGAGAAATCATTTTCCTAAAAGGAAACTTTGCGTATTCCTAAGTGCTTTTCTTAGCTAAAGTTATCCTAAAAGCTTTCTTCTGCTGCATTTGCTGAGAATTTTGGAGAAAGAATAATACCTTTCTATTAACCAGCTTGCTCAGAATGACGTCCCACTCTCCAAAAATCTACCTGTGGAAGTAAGAGTGATTATTCCTTCATTTAAAAGCAAACAATGAGATTTCTTTAATATCGGGCTGAATAGCTTTTAACTTCCATTGAGATGTTTTAAGAAAAGGACTTTATTGCTTAAGTCTGTGGTTCTAGGGATCTGAGTTTTGAAGAATATTAAATAGAGTGCCAGTTAAAAGTTTCAGATACTGGTTTTTCACAGTGATGAAAACACAATTTTATTCCTCTGAGATAAGGCTGAAGGAATTAATGCGTTTGCCGAGTTCTCATTATTGTCCTGCATGCACTAATTTAATTTGTTGTGCTTATGCTTAGCGAGGAAGAAGTTGACTGTTACAGATTATGGATTTTAATGAACATCTCAATAATTTACCAGTTGCTGAAATTGTGAACTAGCCTTGGAAGGCAAAAGCCCAAATGAGAGAGCTGATGAGTGACACACCAGCCCGCACAATTCGACTGTTGTATTCATTGCATTTGAATCAAATTGGGAGTTTGGCATTACTAATTCTGGGTGGCTGGCTCATCATATGCATTCAAGGAGTTAATTAAAACACACACAAACACATACACACAGTCTCCCACCAAGCATCTTGCGGTGTTTATGTGCATAGTGTGTTTGATTGGTACCTTTAGATAGGAGAGGAATTGTTTTTCCTTCTCTTGCTGTCCAGAGATCTTAAATATGTAGCTAGTTTACAAAATATTTACTACTTCTCAGGGAGCTTTTATTTATGGCTTTATCATTTAGGAGGCATATAGTTGAGTTACTTAAACATGAAGCTCCCTGATAGGATAGGCTTATGTGTCTGTGTAATATGGTATATCTGTGGCTGTATAAAATACACTTTTAACAGTATTTATACAGGAAAAAGAGTATCTCCTCCCAAGGAAGATTTATAGTTTCTTTGCATGCTTTTCATACTAGACTTAAAGAACAGAATACCTGCATGTTTGCCTGTCAGATACCTCTGCCTTCACAACTGTTGCAGATGTCAGTGTGACATCCTCTTGACTTTCTGTTTTGTTGTATTTTATTAATTTCTTTCTCAGGCCTGGTTATAGCATAATTAACTCATACGTGAAGGGGGAAAAAACACGTTGTCATGTTATACCTGTACACACTGGAGATACTCAATTCCTGTGAATTCTGCTACTGTAGTTAAGAGAAAAGAAGCGCCCACAGCAATTAATGAGTAGCAGTAGTATGTCTGTGCTGATGGAAAGGAGTTCATTGTTTAACAAGTAGCATCCCTAGAAGCAAAGAGTTTTTCCCTTTTAAAGTAGCTATGGATTTCTCTATCCAATTTGGAAAATGCATGAAGTCTCCTGTGCTCCCTCCGAAAGGTAAAATTACGTTGCACATGTGTGTATTAAAACCCACAAAACTGCAAATTAAGCAAACCCTTGTCACGTTATTGAATTACCTAAACCAGAACTTACTTCTCGAACTCTTGAGACGGGTTGTGGTTTCCTCTCGAGCTTTTCGGTGGGCTCCGGGCAGTGGGCGAGGGCGAGTGGTCACACACTCTTGCACCTGGCGGGGCCTTATTTATGGTGCTTGAACCTTCCACGTCCCCTCCCGCAGACCCCCTGGCGAAGCCTCGCCGCCGGCAGCCGCCATAAAGTTTTCGCCCGCGCCTTTGCCGAGGGTTACGATGCCCGGCTGCCGCCTGCCACACGTCCCACCTCTCCCACACCCTACGAGGGGCTGGCTTGGTCCAAGTGGCTTGTGCCTGGGCTGGGGCCGGGGCTGGGCTCTGCCTGCCGCCACCGGGCACCAGGGCCACGGCGGGGAGCCCAACGCGCCGCAGCCTCCGCGTGAGAGACGCTGCTTGTCACCTCCGCGTCGAGCCCAGCCTATGCCAGCCTGAGAAGCCAAGAGTCTCTAAAAGTTGTCCCTGAGCCCACATGTCCTTGTGACAGCGTGAAGTTCTGCATGCGGTAGTCGTTGGGAGAGAGCAGATCTAGACAAGGTTTTGGGAGAATTTTGGTGAGCACTGCTTGCAGGGGCCATGGTACTTGAAAAGAATGTGAGTGAATGGAAATTGTGAGGTGTGCAGTGGCAATTCAGAGAAGCTGTCTGTCTTTTTTTAGGATAGGTGCGAAATTTTTTTTATTCTTTTTTTTTAACAGAAAAAGGAAAAGAGAAAGACGGGTTGAATTCCAACTGCTAGAATTAGCAGATGTTAATATGAAGTTCAAGTGCTGCCATGGTATTGGGGGAGCTGTTGTTTCTTACTTTGTTTCGAAAGAAATTGGCAAATATTTTCCAGCTCCCTGGTTTTGATCTGGTATGGCACTTCTCTGCAACTCATCCTTTTTTCACCTTGTTTAAAGAAAAAAAAAGTAATTCCAACATGGTGGAATTACTTTTGACTTATGGAACTTTGAAAGTTGAAGTGAAAATGAGAAAAAGCTTGGGGCTTACTATGAAAGTTTGAAATGGCTTTGACCTTGCTTCCCTTAAAAGTATTGTGGGATTAATCAGGTAACATTTCTCAATTTTCAAATTGTATTTATATTTTGCTATTTTTAAAATTTATGTTTAATATTCCAGATTTCCTTTCTATACTTTTATTTTTTTAAGACCAAGTATCGAAATTTGTATCGGCATCTTCTCTCTGAGATCTATAATAATTTTGTTTTGCCAAGTACTTCTGGTTTTGTGTTTTTTCAAGTTCATGTAGACTGTCTTAATTTTGTTGTTTTGGGTTTTTTTCCTGGGATGTGGATGTTTGAGTGCTATTTGACCTAAACATACCATAAAATGTTTCCTTAGTGCTAATTTTTCTTTGTGGTTGTATTATAGTCCCATTACTACACATTTGTTTCTGTATTACTAGTCTGTTATTTTGGGAGGCAAAAATATAAGTAGAGTTAATAGAAATTTAATTTTCTTTTGTGAATAATCAGAGTTCTTTTTAGTGGTGAGGAACTCGAGAGGGAGGTACGTGCTATTTTTGTACGGTTAAGAGCATTGTCTGCATGTTCTTCATGGACCTTTGTAGTTCTAGAGAGAAAAGACCTAGGAATCTAGTTCCTTTTGGTTTCTTTGGTGCTGGGCTTTATTGTTTTAAGGATGTGGGAATCAAAAAAATGCCCCAAGTTTCATTGATTCCTCTCACAGGTTGGGCATGGGCAGAGATAATGTATCTGACAGTGAACTGGAGTTACTTGCCATTGCCAACTCAATATGTAGCAGAAGACCAAGAGTAAGGAAAATTTTAGTGGTTTGGAACAATTGTTAATGTTGTTATTCCTTTTTTGCCATAGATACATGAAAAGATTCCACCAAACTGTTTTTTGCCGTTTAAAACAGCGAGCCTAACAAAATCTCAAGGGTGTGTGTACTTCTGTGCACAGACACATTCGTGTTTGTTCCCTGTGCTTTGGTGTGCCCTTTAACTGGGTTGCATTAAGTTGCAATACCTTCAGTTAGTTTTGAATCCTGAAGAGACTGCACTTTAGGAGGATGTGATGGAGCTAAAATTCAGCAGTCTGAAAGACCAAAGTGCATCTCTACACACGATTTTTGTGATTTGGAGGTATTCCTTGTTTTAAGAGAGAGAATGCTCAGTGAAGGGCTTGAAGCCTATGGTGTCCTCTCACCTTGAGGGATGGCCTGCCTGAGTTGGGGTTGAGGCACTTCAGCAGAGCTTTGTGCTGGGAAGGAGCTGTAGTTCTGTCCATGCTGTATTTGATTGTGGAGAAGTCTTCTGTTTTCAGATAAATTCCCATAGCGTCCTAATTACATTCACTTTGTAAAACAAGGCTGAAAACGTTTGCTCCAAAGGTTTAGTCAAATTTCTATTCATAGGGCTTTATCCCTAAATTTCAATGCTATGGCCTCACTGGGGCAGAGGCTTTTTTGGATAGAGATGAGATGTGTGGGAAGGTGATGGTTGGTAAGGGCGGAGGGAAGGATGTTCTTACCCGTTTGGCATGTCTATTAACAAACTGGGTCATTTTGTTGTGTTGTATTTACATGACTTGTTCCTGTGCTGGTGTGAAATGTGAATCACCAAAACATGATGATTATTTAAAAAAAAAATAGGCTAAATGAAACATAACTGAAATAGAACTGAAGGGCTAAATGAAATCAAGTGAAAACAGAACATGCAACATTATTCTTTTGATACAGTTTCCTTCTGCAGTTGCTGAGTAAAGCCAAATAGTTCTTTTTTTCCACGTCTGTTAAAAATATCCAGGCTTTTGAGTTTGAAAATCACAGAGACATAGAAAATACATCTCTCCCTTAGGTTCAGCTTTTGATTTGTCTTTTGCTCCTGGGTTTTGGACACTTAAGTAGATATTTATGATGTGTTGTAAAGAAGGCTACTGATTCTCATCTTTGTCAAAACCATATGAGCATCAAGTTGATTCTGGTTTTGCAACTGAGATTAGAATTGGCAGAATTTCTCAGTGGAGGGCTCTCGTCCTTTGCTTATGTTTTGTAAGTTCTGCTCACTTTTGCTGTTCTTGCCTAAACTCCGAAATTAATTGTGTGACTCAGGAACCTGCGTTAGGCTGTGGCGTTTGCATGAAACACCAGGCAAAGTATGGGAAAAGTACTGAGCCACTCTCAAGTATGCCATGCACCTCTTTTATAGATAATCTGCATGTGTATTAGTGTCATTGATTTAGTGTGTTTTTGTAGAGTGCAAGCATCCTGAATCAGGACCCCATTATGCTTGTCACTGTACAAACACAAAAAAGAAGGTTTCTTTCCATTCCACAGAGCAGCCTTTGTGCTTAGAGCTTAGAGTAATATCAATGTGTCTTTGTATGGGGAAAATTCAGAAATGGAGAGTAGGTAAGAGATCCCTAGCGTGGTTCATGAATGAGATTTCAGTCCTGAAGCCATGCTTAACAATTTATAAATTGAGCAATATATGTGCATGTGTATTCTCTCTGTATTTTTTCTGCATGCATGTATGTAGAAGTTGCTTTACTGTTAGAAGTACTGATATTATTAATAATAGATTCATACTTCCTATAAAACCTTTTGATTAGGAATTCAGAGCGTTTGGAAAGCATTGATATACAAATCATGAAGATTTCTGTGCTCTTTAGATTGAGAAGCAAGATTAGTCTCAACCTATAGATGAGAAAACTGAGGAACAGTGTCACAAAATCTTTTGCGTGTGTGGGTATAAAAAGTAGAGATACTGACTGGTAGTTCTGTTTTTTAACCTCAAGACACCCTCCTTTTCCATCTTGAGATCCTAAGAACTGCAAATTATAGACTTCTCTCTGTGCAATTAGAATTTCTAAATGTCTCATTCTAGCAAGATGAACTATAGTACTCAGATTAGTTAAATATGTAAAACAGGGACTGTGGAATATAATTAATAAAATAAAGTAAAGAAATATTTACAGCCACAGTCATATCATTGAGGGCTGGGAGGGTGTATTGTCTGTGGACCCTCCAATTACCTGAACGTGCTTCTAAACTCCCTACCTGGAGGCAAGTTTGGATAACTGGAGTTAGGAAGCAGCACCCGCTGTGTTTAAGCAGTAAATTGAGAGACAGCGTGTGCTACCCTAACTTTGGTCCTGGAGAACAGTTAACATCTTCAGCCGTATGTACGAGAGCTGTCACATGTTTTATAACCTAAGGACCAGGCACGAGGGGAGTCCAGGAAAAAATTCTTCACATGGAGAGCATTAATGTGAGGAACAGACTCTACTGCAAGCAGCAATGTAGGCAGCCACAGTGAGCAAACCAAGAGCCTAAAAGCAAAAACTACACTGCAGAACACAAAATGCATTGTGGTTCTTACCCGCACGTTTGACATCTGTTTTTTACATGTGCCACGGAGATCCAAAACGAAGGAAAGGATACAGCCTTGTTAAAAGGGAGGAATTATTTTCTTATTCATGTTAAAAGTTCTTCTAATCTGTTTTAGTGGGGTTTTTTCCTCATTTCCAACTGAGAGTAGAGCTGAAACACTGAGGTCTGCAGGTAGGTCTGGGCTGTGTGTTGCATCGCTTACTACACACTGTTGAGAAAATGGCTATAAACTGAAGGAGTCCTGGGTGGATTTGATCTGTGTAGCCTATGAATATCATGACTGATCTATTAAGTTATTCTCTTTGATAAGTTCTTTATGAGGGACACTACTTTCAAGATAATGGATTATGATCAGGCCAATTCCATAGTGTTTCAGTAGTAGTTATTCAGCAGCGTGTTCACAAAGACCTGTTTTGTGATAGGGCCAGTCAAGGCATCCTTTAAAAAAGTGCCCATTCATTCTGAGTGTTTGGACTCAGTAGCACTGGAGTTCAGTGTCAGGTCCTAAAAATGTAGGCCTAATTAATTAATGTTCTGCTCAACCCTATGAAAAAGGCAGACATTCTTCACCGCAGTAAACCATGATGGCATGAAATGGTGACTCATGAGGAGATCACTGAGCAGAAGCCTGACTTTCCTTAATCTGCAGCAAACTTCCATCAGTTGCGATGCCACCAGGATTTCTAAAGCATCAGGAGGGATTTCTGCAGGCTTCAAATCCGTAGATTTTGGAAGTTCTGCCTTGCTGTGCTTTAAAGACAGGTTAACTGTCTGCTTCTCCTAAACACCATGTATGCTTGGCAGATTAGAATGATCAGAATGGTGGTGATGAAAATGTACCTGAATTGTGCCAGAGCTAACATCTGGGCCTTGGAGGACTTGGCACTGTACACAAAATCAATCTTTATTTTGAAACTGTGTGTTTCCTGAGGTAGTAATTCCCAGTTGTGACCACCAAGGTCTATAGCGAGACTGCTGCAGAAAAATACCTTCTTCCAAGTACACATTTGTTTGATAACCTCAGTTGTCGAAAGCGTGACCTCTGTTAATTTATCACCAGGCAAATTATTGTCACCCATTCACAGATTCCATGAGAACCCCAGGCAGACAGCAGAGCCCCATGCTGGTAAGCATTTCTGGTTTTGCTGTTTGTGGTGATAAACAACCTACTTACAAATGAGTTGACCGAGGTACTTGCAGCTGAGGTGACTTGCCATGGGTTGTCCGGCACAACAGCAGCAGGTTCATCAGCAGATTCTTGGAGAGCTCATTGCCCTTGTCTGGAACTAATTCCTCCAGAACAGCTTAGCTTATTTTATATTTTCATTTTAGAGAAACTAAATGGTTATCAGATAAGAAAAGCAAAGTCTTACGATTAAAGTGATCTATAGATTTTCCTGCTTGATATTTCTTAGAAAGATGAAAACAAGGGGAAGGGAGTTTCTGCTGTCGTATTTGGGTAGAGTCTGACATGAAAGCCTGTAGTTTTAAAAGCAGCTATAAAAACTTAGAATATAATAGAAATTAGAACGTTATTTAAAAAAGAAAATAAATAAAATAGCTTTTTACATACATGTGCAGTCTATTGAAAGGCCATCCAAAGCAGTGATACCAATTTAAGATGATGATCTTTTGCCTTAATTATACATCTGGGAGGTATTAGCTGAACATTTTGTGGAGAACTGTGAATACCTTAGTTGCCAGTTTTCTAAAATGCAGCTAATGATTGCTTCAGTGCCAGTGTTTTGATGGCTAGAACCTAGGCCTGAATATGAATACAAAGAACTCCATCTAAAAAACCCGCGTGTGCGCACACACTTTTTAATACAAAACAGATTTCAACCATCTGCTTGGCACTTAGCTTTGCAACTATAGGCTCTGATATGAAAGGGAGCACTGTCCAGATTATGAATGGTATCACTTTTATTAGTACCTTAGAAAAATCCTAGTGTTTTAGAAAGCTTGTGTAGCCAATGGTTTTCTTCAGTGGAATAATGAAAACAACCGCCTTAGCCAAAATTTTGTGCCTTTCGTCATTCCTCCGACGGCAACGTCTCCCTTTCCCTTGCAAAAGGGATTTTGTAGTGAAGAAAAGTTTCTGTTCTTCACCTCAGCATTTCCAAGTGTATCGGAGGATTTTAGATGAGTGGCCCTTAGAACTGACACCCCAGATGGTTTATGACACAAAGCACTGTTTGCTTAGGAATACGTTGTATAGCAGAGTCTGTTGCCCAAGCACTGCAGAGCGTGTCAAATCGGCATGGAAGTTAATGGACCAAAAGCCCTTCTGAATTTAACACTTTCCCATTTGATCTGAATTTACAGCTTTAAATCAGGACCACAGTTTTCCTTTAGTGGTTCAGTGGTGAAAAGTAAAGGTTGATAGCATAATTTACAGGCATATAATACAATGATTTTGACGCAATTCAACTGTTTGAAGGTTTAGAATGAACGAGACTGTCTTAAAATCTTTGGTAAAAGTCAATCCATTACATATATATATATATAAAAAAAATTGGAAAGTTGGGAGATTTGTACATGTAGCAATTTGGTCCTCTGACCAGTTCATTTTTTAGCCTTAAACAGAGGAAAATGAACCATACAAAAAGTCAAAAATCTGTGGAGCTTTCACTCTTTGTTAGCAATTAAGGCATTATTTCTTTGCCTTTGGTAGATTTATCCTTAAAATATGCAGGACAAAATAGTTTCTTCTTTCCTTTTCTTCTTTGGAAGGACTTGAGAGCGTTTTTCCTTAGGTGCATGTTTGGAAAAAGATGGTAAAAATGCAACCTCCTGTGTGTAACAAAGCCTCTGTGTTTGGCCATCCATTTAGTGCCGTGTCACATTAGTACTGCATTGTTAACACCTTTGGACAGGGCTAAAGGTTCCTTGCTGCTACGTCTAGAGAGCTGCTTATGTCAGATCATAATGTTGCTGGATGCTTTCCTCAATAAATGTACTTTTTGATTTATAAGTAGGGCTGGATTGTTTGCTTCTGAGTTGTCAGGAGGGTGAATAAAAGGACTGATTGGTATTTACGTTCTCATTTTATAAAAATTTCATTTTCTCTGTGTTATGGTCTTGAGAAAGTGATGCTTTTAACTGTTACATTTTATTAGCCTGAGTATGGCTTTTTGTGGAAAAGATCTGAGATGCCGAAAGACAGATAAAGTTGGATTTCTATGGGCAAAATGATTATACTATTGGAAACTTAAAAGCTTCTGCATAATTTTAGTTGAATCACGAAGTATGGACAGCAAAAGTTCGACTCTTTTAAAAACTGTATGTGAAATAAGCCTTAACAGTATTAATGTTATAGCCCTAGCCAGTGAATAAACTTGCAGCCCTCTGTTTTATTCCCATCCTGTCTCTTCCTTAACTCTTTTCCTTTCACCTTCCCCCCACAAGCAGTCAGGCTTGCTTTCCACATTTTTATGAGGAGCCCTCTTACTCTCACAGGTAGGGATTAAAACAATAAACCCGTTAATCTTAAGGAAATTCTGAGGCCCTTTAAATGATGATCCAGATGGAAAGAAAGCCAGTTCTCCTGCCACTGTGTCACCATGCCTCCCCATAGCAACTCTACTGGAGTTACTTAACCATCTCATTAATGAAGCAGTTCTTCATGTTGGGTGCCATAAAATGGGTTTCTTCAGGAGTGGGAAATAGCAACCTATCTGCTGTTGAGCATTAATGATTGCACAAGAATAAGCTCCTGTATTCAGGGATGGGTGAGAAGGAATTCTGTAAAAAATGCTTGGCTTCATAATGAGACCTTTGCTGTTGAGCCCTCATGTTCTTGAAAATTTTAGAGGGGAAAGTCTCCTTGGCCAGTGTCAACAATTTGGTCATTTTCTTTGCTTCCCCTCCTTCCTTTAGGTAATATAGTCGTATTTATTGTCAGTTTATTTTCTGTAGATTCCTCCAATCCACTGTGGTTGGAAGGGAGTTCTGTAGTGAGTGCATGGCGAGGTAAATTTGAGATGGCAGTTGGTGGTGTGGGAGGGAGGGTTGGGAGAAGGAGGAGGCAGAGAGGGTAAAAGAATGCAGCTACAGTTTTAAACAACCTGCCAATTGTCCCTCTTTTCATTAAAATAGCAGCTTTCAAACCAGGTCCCCAAACTGTTTCGTTTGATTTACACTGTAAAGGCTAAGTTCCCTCATGCTGTAAACAAGAGCTGAACAAATAGATTGCCCTCTCTCCTATTTTTTCCTTCTCTTTTTCTTTTCTTCTTTCTTTTCTTTCCACTACTAAAATTATAGTTGTATTTCTTTCTGATCTCTTTGTGTTGGTTTTAAAGAAACTGCCCTTCCCATGATATTTAGACATCTGACTTATGAAAAGCCTGAGATAGAGAGAGGATGGTTTTCAGAGGAGGATGCACTTGGTAGAGCTGTGATTTTCAGCCAGTTCAGTGTTACCGTGAGGTTGCAATTGCATTTGCATTAAAGCTGGGTATGAACGACCAGGTTCAAAGGTTGGACTTTGACTCTCTTTGTGGCCTGTAGTTGCGTCATGCAAAGTAAAATGAGGTTCACAATATGCTGGTCCCAAATAGCTATGGAATATCAACCTGCCGGTTTCTTTGACTGTCTGGTTCCACCATATGAGGGAAAGCGAGGTCAGGCACATGTCAGTGCAGGAGTTTGGAAATCCCTTGAAGCATTGCATGCTGCTTGTGCCTTCCAGGAAGCCCTAGATAGATAGAGATTTGAAAGTCTCCAGAACAAAGTTGGCTCCTGCATTTCAAAGGCTGCATAACATCTGTATTTTCAAAGATTCTGATGTTATATTTAACACTGAAAGCGGGAGAAAAAGATGAACGCGTGTGTAGGAAGAGTACGTGATTTTCATAAAGAAATAAAAAATTGTTTGTGAAAGAACTGCATGTGAGCCAGCTAGTACAAAATACTTGTGTGTCCTTTTGGAACCATTAAGTGTTTTTAATAGTTTGCCCCATGCATCTAATCTATTTGGAAATATACCACTTCCGGGGGTGTTTGGGGGGAAAATTGGAGCTTGTTTTCCTCTCTCCTTATTTTTATCTATGTGAAACATCAAAGTGAGTGCCAGAAATAAGTTGTTTGACCCCTTTATCAGGTAGAGTTCAATAAAGCAATACATGTGTATTGTAATTGTGAATATTGTGCAGATGACTTGGTTTTTCTTTGAGATTAAAATAACCCTGTTGAATAGGAGGGTATATGTAGCACTAAGGGTGAGTCTTGTATTGTGTTTTATAATTTTTAAAAGCGCTTTCAGAGAGTAATAGGTAAAAGTTTCATCTTACCAGCACCGAGTGCCTGTGTCAGTCCGATTTTCAGCAAATGAGTTGGATGCTCTTATGGGTAGTCTTAGAAAAGAGGACAAGGACTGAATAAGTCCGGAGAGCAGTGTTTGCCCCCACCTCCAAAGCTTTTATTACTGGCTCTTCAGCAGCCCTGGGTAGTGGGAACATCACGGGAAGTTTGTTCTTCCTCTCTCTTTGCAGTGTCGTTGTGTGAATAAACAGAGGCTGTGCTTGTCACTCGGCCTCCTTGCACAAGCCCCACATTCATGTACGATCGTAAGGCTCTGTCCAGCTCCCACTGAAAACAATTGTAAGACTCTCATTGACTTAACTTGGGTGTTGGATTGGGCCCATTAGACGGGAAGAAAATAAAGTGGAAGTGTTGTTAATGATTCCTATTGATGGTTTCCCTGGCACAAAGTACTGCGGATAATTGTTTTTAGATGAAATGCAGTTGCATCTAAGTATTACATTTATTAGCTTTTCAAAGGAGGAATAACCAAACTGGACATATGGGGTGTTCGAAGTGTGATTGTGTGAGACTAAGATAATTTCAGGAGAATAGCTTAAGTCGCAGGATATGTGTGATGCCCTTTGTATACGAGATGTGGGATTGTGGAATTTATTTTGCATGCGCTGGTTCTCACTGAGAAAGAATCCAGAATGCAAATATATGGTCATATTTAGAATATATAAGGAACACAGCCTCGCTGCTGTAGACTTCAAGACCCATTAATCAGGCCTGATGGTGATGTGATCTCTGGAAATACTTCAGTTAAGTAGGTTTAATCCTTATTAACAGTAAGTTGCTCGAAACCATTTTGAGTAAAGTCTAGAAAGAAGTATGGTAGATTGAACACAGAAATAAAGGCCAGCCCTGTTAGGCTTTGAGTGACTTTGACTCCTTTGAAGCTCTGTAGGTTTTGGACTTGCTACAACACCAAGCCACTAACAAAAGAGTTCTCACCTCATCTTCGTGTTTTTCTGCTGTAATTGTCAGTGTCATTTTCACATTAAAACAGGGTACTACTACTGGTTTTGGTACTATTTAGGCGTTGCCCCAGCCCTCCCTATGACTTGCTTAGGACATGTGGGACAGGCAGATTAATTAAACAGTCTGCTTTTCTTAAGCCTTATTCTGGATTGTTCAGGTTAAATGACGTATGTAATTTCTCCAGGTTTTGGAATGTTTCCTGTTGACTTAGTGTGATTTAACTGTGGATGACTGTGATCCAGAGCCCCTTCAGAACATGGAGATAGGAGAGGATAATGCTTGTTTCAGTGCTTTCTCCTCATTCAGCAAGGGGGTGGAGGGCAAGAATGAAGTGGCAGGGCTTTTGTTGCTACTGTTTTTTGGGAAATGTGTTCAAAGAACTATTTTGGAAGATGATGGTGAAGTTGTTCCTACTATTTGCACTGCATCGCCAAAACATTGTGCTCTTGTATGAGGTAATAGCTGTGGTTTGTGGCGACATTATGAAAACATTGGTTTGTTATGATGATTGCAGAAAAATCCCAGCTACATGGTAACGTATTTGTAATATTTTATTGAAGTGAAACATGGAAAATACTGCGTAGACTGGAGTCCCCTTGGAATGATTTCATGTTTCGGGAATGAAGAAGCAATTGTGCAAAACTGAAATGGGTGTACATTGCATCAATTAAAGATTAGATTTTGGGCCATTTTAGTGTAGTTTAAGGTTATTTTTGTTCTGGGTTTGGTTATGTTGTTTTTTTGGTTTTTTTTTTAGTATCACTACAATGTGTTATATTCAGTTGGTAGTAAGATGTATTCTACATGGCTAATAATCCAAATTAGAATGTATATTTTCTTTTTGTCCTGTGAAATAGAGGTAATATTAACTAAAAGGTAACTGCTGCTGGACGTTGTTGTACAGTAAGTAGTAACACCTTACAGGTTATGTAGTGTAGTCATTAAAGGTTGTCGAAGTAGCTAGATAGGCAAGAAGACCACAGACTTATTCCGCTCAACATCTAGTCTTGAGGTAAGGCACACAGCAAAATATACAGAGAGAGATTCATGCTGTCCCTTTACACATTCGAACTGGACAGGCTCAGCTCCTGGGTTTCCCACCTGTGCTGACTGAGAGGTTTGAAATGAAATTTTGAACTTTTGATTGCCTCTTTGTTTACACAATGTATTTTTGTTTCTTACTGGGTTTGAATTAATTGGTATTATAAAGTCTGAAGGCTAGTATCTTTTATATTTGGTTTTTTTTTTTTTAGTTTATTAAGGGAGTAGGATTAAAGTAACACGGCCATGGCAGTTCAAAGCTCTAGGTGTATAAAACTGCTTGTTATCCTCCTTTGGCAATTTTGTGTGCCTGCTAGGTGCATGAGTCTTTCGGTTCTTAAACTCTGCCTCATCTGCATTTGATGTCTTCCATTGTGTTCAGATAATCAAGTCAGAACCTCTAAACGTTTAGTGGAGCACTGGTGATAAGTGTTATCAGATTGCATGAGAAACAAGTCCCTAAAGAGGAATATGAGAACAGTATGTTACTATACCAGGAAACCAGCTCTGTTGTTTGCTTCATCTTTTTTTTCTTTGACTTTTCTCATCTTTTTATCACACATTGCAAAAGACTAACATATTTATCTTCTATGAGCTGAAACTTCTGCAATATTTTCTTAATGCTTGTTGTTAATGACATGTCTGCTACAAAGCAGAGCAGGATCTACAGCAGAGATGTAATGAATGACCACAGCCAGTGACTGTGATGTGCAATTGATTTCTGGTTTTTGAAAAAATACCCTTAATAATTAGTCATTTGGGTGAACTGTCCTATTCTTCTTTATATGAGTTGTGTACAGAAAGAGGCATGATACATGTTATTACTCATATAGCTGTGTCAATAATGACATAAGCTATATAGATGTGACAAATGGACTAGAATAAATAATGGCAAAGAACTGAACTGAAGTATCTTGCTTTAGGTAAATACCAGCTCTTTCTGTTGTGTTAAAAAAAGTTAGACTATAAGAAAAACACAATCTCAGAACAATTATATAAAAAAATCTCTAAATATATTGTAATCAAGTCAGAGGGGTACTTTTTCTGGGTGCCTCTTTTTCTGCTTTATATAATGATTCGACCAAATGTGCAGCATTACTTTTATTCTGTGAAGAAAGGGATGTTTGGTGTCATGTTCTGTTTGTACAGCAGTGTCCTTTTATAATACAGTAGGTAGTAACCAGACTATCAAAGCAGGACAGTTAGACTTAGAAGGTTTGTCAAAAAACACCACAGATTAATCAATAAGGAGATAATAGTAACTTATTGTCCTGATATTGTAGAGCTCAAAATGGAATGCCCAGAGTTTGTTGCAGTCAGTGGCAGCAGGAAATGCTGAGATCTTTGCAGGGTTAGACACCTTCCTCACATGCTTCAGAAGGTGCTAAAGTCAAAAAGAGCTTTTAACTCTTTGAGATCATACAACCCCACTGTCATAAATCATAGAATAGTTTGGGGTGGAAGGAACCTTAAAGATCATCTAGTTCCAACCACCCTGCCATGGCCAGGGGCGCCACCCACTAGATCCAGTTGCTCAGGACCCCATCCAACCTGGCCTGGAACTATGAGACACTAGTCTGCAGAACATCCACATCTTGAGGTGGGGTAAAAAAGAGAATGGGAGGAGGAATGGCTTGGGAGGGATGGGAGGGACTGCTTACATAGGTAAACCTGTATGAGAGATAGAAGTAGCTGCCTTTTGTCCTACTTCTTGCACTGTAAATGGATGATGACCTGATATTGGCCACTTAGTTCTTGGTTTTGGATTATATTCGTTTTAATTCTTATGGTTTTTTTTAAGTAGTGGTGGTGGGTCATCCATAATTGCTTCATTTTGTTCTGTAACCAGGTTGAACAGCAGGGTTTACTTGACAATTTATAGGTTGTAGCTGTGCAGCTGGAAGTGTATAGGATGGCGAAAAAAGAAAGGAAAAAAGGGAAACAGAGATTGGTTTAGTCTTTTTAAGATGGACAGCTGTACAGGTTTTGGGATTCATCATCCAGCGGAAAAAAGTGAGAGACGGACCAAGGGAAGTTACCCTGTTTATTTGACGAGGCCTTCCCTTGACTCAGTATGCTATAATCATCTTTATGCAGGTTGTCTTTCAAAGTATAATTAGCCTGGAAGTGAATGTGGGTGGTGGGTGGTATGGCAAAGTATTTATTGAGGAAAAAAATAAATAAGAAAAAAATGGTCTGCTGAAGAAAAAAGTCTTGTGTAGCTTTCCAGTTTTTTGGTTTGGACAGCGTATGCATCTGTCTCCAGAAACCAAAGGCATCCTGAGTGAAAGTCCAGAGAGACTTCACTAGAAACAGTCTAATTCAGAACATGCCCCAGTTTATTACAGTGATGATAATGCTTTGTACTTCTGTGGTGCCCTGTGTGCTTCGATCTCAAGGTGCTTTACAAATATTAGGGGTTGATTTGCACAACGCCACTGACAAATAGGTATTATTACTGTCCCCCTTTACAGTCCTGGGAATTGAAGTACTGAGGATTACAATGGCTCAGTTGTGCAATGCTTTTACCTGGAGAGAAGAACCAACATAAAGTCACCCCACTGCAGTGAGAGGTTTGAATGGAGCAGGAGGAAAACTCGGTACCTGCATCCTCTTGAGTGCAGCTCTCCACTTTGCTGTGTTCAGTTTGGGTTTGGTAGACAGTTTTACCACCTTACAGGGACAGGAGGCAAAGTTGTAATTAATTCCTCCCTAATTGGCATAGCAGTAAGTAATTCTGCCTAATCCATTCCTTGCTGTGAGGATGAAGTAAAGCTCAACATTTGAATTGTGGAGAGGACAAGGGGAAGAGGGGGGAGTAGGCAGTGGAAGGTGGACACAGGCAGACATTTCTTATGCTGTCGTAGCCACGTTGAAAAATACCTACAAATTTTTCTCTCAGATTGCCTCCTGAGTTAATGAGGTGACACGCAAAAGAAATTGACAATTCATTTTTGAAAAAAGTCACTAAATTTTCCCTTCCCCTTCTTGTCTTTCATTCAGTCCATGAGAGTCTCTGGAGTGTGAATTGTGAAGACACCAAATTGGAATTAATTTTACTTTTTCATTTAACAGATTGTGTTACATTAACACCACAGTATTGCCAAGCAGCAAACCTTTCCTTTCCTCAGATGTTAGCTACTAATACAGACTAAAGACTGCTGAAAGAATGGTTATACTGAAATGCTTTATTTAAGTTTATCCTCCCTTGTGGCTTGAGCAGGCCCTGATTCTGCTAAGATGTATTCACATGAGCAGGCTCACTGAGTTCTCTTTTATTGCTTTCTGGCAAGTAGACTGGATTCTATTTCATATAACGTCGCCCAAGTTAGAATTTCAAAGCTCGCTCGGTCCTCAGAGAGACCTTTGCAAGATTCTCTCCTGTATCTACACAGGCACTAAACACACTGAGGACACAATTGAATTAATCAAGACTACTCATGTACAGAAAATCAACCAAGGTTCTGTTAAAGAGATGACAACTTTGATATCATATTGTTCATTACCAGCCCAGGAATTGTTACTGCTCATGTAATTAAATTATTAAATTGTTTAGTGATGATAAATCTCGCTTCCGATATTAAGCAATATTGAGAGTCTTGTGTAGTTCTCCTGAAAAGAACTAGCTACAAATGACGTCACAGGATGTATTTTCTCTCCCTAAATTGTGTTTTCTTATACTTCTGATTGTGTTTTTTAAATTTTCAGTCCTACAAGTTTAACCCAGGATCTGACAGTCAAGCTGAGTTCTCTAATGCTCTTTGCTGGTGACCAGCATTCAAATTCTGTAGGTAAAATTCTTCTCCTGAAGATACCTACCTTTCTGTAAAACAGGCGGATCCTGGAAGTGAGCTATGTAGATTCCAGGGACGTTAAATCTGATTCTGCAATGAGTGTGTTATTCCATGGTATGTGACTAGAACAAAATGCTGTTCAGTGGCCTGTGGAGTAGTTGGTTCTACAGGACTTAGGAAAGGAGTAGTAGTACTGGAGAGGCCTCAAATCAGAAAATGAAGCAAACAAAAAGATGTACGTGACTCCCAGTGCATCCAGTGCTCAGGACTGTTTAGTGAGGAGGTGCCATTTGACATTACCCTTGTCTAGAACAGAAATGCACCTTAATAGTTCAGATGGATCCCTTTGCTTTCTTTACTGAAGATGGCAGTATTTATGGCTCAAGCTCCCACAAGAGCAGCGGGCCATTCATTGGCACCATCTCACTGAAGAAAATACAAGTCTATTCCCTTCTTTTTTAGCAGATTTGTGTCTCATCTCTCTGTAAGAGACTATTCCATTTCAGGCTTACTGCCCTTTGAACTAGAAATTTCATATACATTATTTAAAAGATCCTGTGCTACAACCGTAAGCCTAAATTATATGAATTTGAGAGAATGTGAACAAAACTGTCTTTGAGGGAATGGTTCTTCTTTCAGCTGTGGTACTGTTGCCTTTTTCCATCTTTATGACTGTAATCCCATTGCATTTGGAATCATTACGACTCGGTGTGGAGTTGCTGCTGATGGAGCTTATGAACCCAATAAACAGTTGGTCCTCTTAAGTGTGAACAAAACTCTTTTACTCTGTGTGTGTACATGTTAAAGGGGATGTGGTTGCATATATGTAGAATGAGCCTGCATTTTGTTTTTTATAAAAATAGAAATATACATCAGTGCTGCTGGGAGTGCCATTCTCAAGAGTAAAAGAGTATGCTGCTGTGTTGTACAATTCATGGTGGTGGCATTTCTCCTGTTTCAGGTTTTTTTTACCTGTAGACCATTAAAAAAAACCCCAAACAAACAGTTATATGCTTTGTAATCATATAGCCTTTTTGGGATAATACATTTCTAAAAAATTTCTTTACCTGCCTGCGTCTTCCCTCTGTTAAATTCTTTCTTTCCTGTAACTATGAGGTGCATGGCAATACACGATTAAATGGTTGTCAGGCTTGCAGTTTATTGCTGTCATGTTTGGATATCCTGGTTGTTTTTTAATATACTATTTTTCAGGCTGCTGCAGTAAAGTTAACTGGCAACTATTCATTAAGTTCAATGGAGTTAAAGTAGGAACTGTGGGAATGTCAGATACTGTACATAGTATTGCCTAAAATTCTCAAAATGGTGTGTAGTGTATTAAATTCCGCAATTCTGGAAAACTGAATTTTTACATCAAGGCTGAACTGGATTTTGACAAGCATAAAGGTCCTGCTCTGTTTCTGTGTGATGTGGACCTGAGGGTGGCAAAGACTTGCAGCTGTCTCTTCACAAGCTCATTTCCACAAAGTGTGGAATGATTTTTTTAAGTTTTTACTGTTAGATTTGTAAGTGTTGACTTCTAGTAGAAGAAAATCAGATAACTGCAAAGGGGAAAATGAAATTTGTGTATATCAGCTTGAGTTTGGCAGCACAAAACAATGTGTGTTTTATTAAGCACAGTTAAATGGGTCTAAATTAATTGTAGCTGCCACTATATGTGAGAAGGTATAGAATGTAGAATATAACATTAATAAGGAATGCTTGGTGGACAACGAATTTTTAAACTGCCTGGAAAATGGAGTTGCTGGACAGGATTCACTTAACGAGGCTGCTGCCTGTCATGTAACTTTGCTGGGTTTAATAATGGCTGATTACACAGGTGGCAGTAACAACAATGGTAGATTTTCTGAGAAATGCATTATTTTCACAGTGCCGCTGATGGAAGAAACGCTTAGTAGCAGCTGATAATTAATGATCAATTTGGAGATTATCACAAACAATTTACAAAGGTTGACTTTTCCTTTAGAAGTCCCTTTGGATAAACTGGATGGTAAATTACCTGCCTAAGGCTTTCACTTTACTTGTGCTAATAAGATGAAAATGAATGTGTTTGAAGAGCTCTGAACTGAACTTTTCAGACTGTCTGATAATCCATACAACTCTTCTTTAAACATCTTAAGTGAGTGAGCAAATAGAGACTATAATAAAATTGAAAACCGTCATGTGGGCACATGTTACCACCCGGTCTAAGTAATGGGGCATGACAAATAGGAGGCACTGCTGTAGAGTTCATATTTTCATTTTATGGCATACATTAAATATTTGATCATCAGCCAGCAGATAGAAACAATTGGGCTAAGAGTGTCATTTGCAAATAGAAGAGTAAGATTTAGACAGTCATAGTCTGAGCACGGGACGGAGAACTTCTGTATCTTAATCCACGCTTCAATATCTTCTCTTCACATTGTGGTGTGCAGACCACTTAAAATCCTCTTCTGTATTTTCTCAGACTGTAAAAAGTAGTTAGTAATCCGTATTTACTTCAGAGGGGATAATAATCCTTATTTACTTCACAGAAGGGATATGTGAAGAGTAATTAGTATTTTGTAAGTGCTTTTAAGAGTGAAAAGAGTAGTGCAGGTATAGAATGCTGTCTAGTGAACAGTGTAAAAGAAAGAAGGGAAGTAGGATGAGTTTTTTAGAGTTCTGTAGGTGCTTAGAGGCATCAATGGGCCAGGTAACAGGTGCACTTTCTGATCTTCCCACCTAAAGCAAGGATGGAGATGAAGAGTGAGAGAAAACAGCAGAGAAAAGGAAAAACCTTTGCACATCTGATGGACTCTTTTACAAGGAGGGGTTTTGCAGACTCCTGAAAATACCAGCTAGGAATCCCAGAGTACAACTGTATGCGTGGTCGTGTCGTGTGAGTAGATCAGTAGAACCAGAAGTATGCTGTTTGTTAAAAATGTTCTCCTAGTATTAGTTTTAGATTTTTGAGACTTTCTTTGGTGGTTGACATGTTTAAAGCTTAAAATCTGGTACACTTGTGTGAGTCATTTAAAAAAGAGAAAAACTAAACAGAGGATATTTGCTTTTTTTGAGAATGAGGGGACAGGTGTCTAAATGAAAGTTAGAGTAGTAAAGAAAGTACTCTTTCTGGGGAGTTCCATCTCTTTAGTATTCCTTTATAATTAGTTATCCAGGGCAGAGGTTGGAAAGGGGGCTGGTTTTAGCTTTCCATCATTATCTTGATAGTGTGTTTGATGAATGCCTCATCTTCGTGGTACTGGGGAATTACCACCAGAGCTATGCATAGTGGCAGAATCTGGAAATCAGAGCGTGTGACCCACTGTCTGTATCTGGTGCTGATGTGCTGTGAAAAGGTGGGTTAAAACTTTGGCTGTCCCTTGGGGGGCAGTACTGAGTAGTTCTGTGGCTAAACAAGATCCAAAGTGGTGTCTCTCGTAGTTCATCTGTGAAATGGTTGTGACCATTAGTATTTTTGTGATGAAGGTATGTGAGATTCCTTTAAAGTAGGGTTTTTTTTTTAGTAAATAGCACTTAGTAATTGTAAATTACCACAACATTACCTGGCAAGGGGTGTGTTTTCTTCTTGTGTGAAAGACAGAGAAGAGGGTCCAGTGAAACTGGACAGTAATGAAAAGGATTAAGTGATATCCTCCTGCTAAATGCTGTTTTTAGGGGGTTTTGTTTGTTTAGGAGTTTTTTGGTTTGGGGGTTTTTTTTGTTTGGTTGGGGTTTTTTTGTTTTGTTGCATTTTGATTTTTTTAAATTATCGCTGCCCAGAAAATAAATATGATTTTTACATAAATATAGTCATTAGGTAAAAAAAACCCCCACATTATTAGCTTCTGTTGGCAGGACTGTATGTAGAAACTTTACTTACTTGATGATTCTTGTGGGACCATTCCACCATTCCAACTATTCTGTGATTCTGTGAAACTTAGTTTTTCAGTTTCAAAATGCAGTAGCTGAATAGAGAACTTAATTTTTGCCCTCACTTATGATTCAGTATGCACAAAACTATTGGGTAAATTAATGATGCAAGCAAGTAATGCAAACAGCGATCGCCAATAGAATGTTTTCTTTAAGAAAGGAAAATCAGAGCTTGCAGAGTGTTTTATAAAGGCAGTTCTTATTTAGAAACAGAAAAACTGGGAGCTGGAAAGATTCAGTAAATTCTGTGGGATCACATGGGAAGTTGCCTGTCTTCTGAATTCTTGATGTTGTGTCTTGGCTTCATAGTCCATGCTGAGGGGCAGAGGGTATGTGGCAGTGAACTGCCTGGCCACAGTTTCAGTGTTCGTGCTTCTTCAGCAATCATCAATGCCAGAGGCCATTGCTATACTTCAGAAATAAATTTCTGTGATGTACTTCACTCAACCAGTCCTTTATCCTAGGTTTCATTCAGACAACTCTAGAGCTTGCCAGGTGACTACTTACCCAATTCAAAAGCTATTTACTACCTTTTTCAGATAAAAAACCAGGACAGTGGACCTTTCTTGTTGTGTTTTGTACTCACTTCAGGATGTTAACCTTGAAAACGTAACTTATCATCAGCCTGTGATGTGGAGGTGTTTGTTAATGTAATAGTACAAATGAATACGTGATTTTTCTCAGTGTCCCAGTCTGTTGTGATTGTAATGATTCCTTATCAATTATTGACATGGAGTGATGAAGCATCCTCTGAAGTTCATTCTGCTATTGCTTTCAGATACATCAGAAAGGTTTCTGGTCCCCTGACTATCTTTTTATAGACATTCATATTTGAATTGTTCTCAGTGCCAAATTCAAAAAAGTGATATTTGTGGGGGGAACATAGAAGAAAAAAAAGAAGTGAGGAGTAAGGAAGTTTGATTGTTCAATTTGTTGAAGAGATAAGTTAATTTTCTAAGATGTTCTGCACCTACATCTCTTATGCCTGAAGGAATCCAAAGGTCTTCACTCTTTTTAGGGCCAGTGATGCCCTTTGAATGCCTCATTCTCTATGCAGTGGTCATTTTCCTTGTAGTACTCATGACATACGTTTTAGATCTGAACATCTGGATTCAGATTCACTTATAATATAATTAGGTGTATCCCCAGCAGGGAGAAGGTTTTTGATGGAAGAAAGCTATTATACCACTTGTTATGGCAATAGCAGCCAGGTTTACTTTACTGTAATGTATATTTATTTTTTTCAGAAGACTGTAGCTCTCATCTGAAGTTGGACTTCGATGGCAATATGTGCCTTAGACTGCTAAATTGTTTTATTATATCTCAGTGAAAACAGTTCTAGGCAAGAACATTTTAATGGTGATTTTTAAGTGTCTTTGAAGGCAGTGTGTGGACAGTGTGATGTAGGGGAAGAGTCAAATGTTTATTTGAAGATGTGTTTGAATGAATCTTCCTACATAAACTTGCCAGTGTTAAGAAAGAGGGGCTCTGCCCCTTTTAGATCACAAAGGCCTCTCAGTGGGGGATGGTTTTGGTAATGGAAAAAAACAAAAAAGATTCCAGTATGTGGTGGAGGAGGTAAAATAAACAAACACAATGGATGATTGCTTCTCTCCATCAAGGCTTCTTTATCCTTGCAAGCTCAGTCAGTGGTCAGCATGTTGGACATCCCTCCCTGTTTTATCCATCCCTTAACTGTGTTCTTTGACAGCATTGGTTTATACAGCTGGGTCTTTGTGGAGCTGGATGGGACTGCTGTTGAACAACAGACAGGAAGGTAGACAAAGTACCTATGGAAGGGAGAATGGCAGTCCTCTGAGTTTTCCTGGAGCAAATGATACTAGTTTCAGAGGTTTTCTCCTTTCTACCCCTGTCTCCGACTCCCAAAAGTAGTACTTTTTAAAGTAGACGTCTTTTTTGTAATGGTGTTCCCATGCTTGCCACTGCAGCCTTTCTAAAGTAAAGTTGGAGACTCCTTATGGTTCTAAAGGTACGTTGTCTGTTTGTAATGGTCTCTCATTTTCCGATTTGTGGATTTGTTTCTGCTTTGCATGCCAATATGCATTTGTTTGTGCAAGGATATACATGTGTTACATGACTAATAGCTGTATTTTTCTTACCTAAGAACTCCAGCGGTATCTAGGGTTATTGTTTGTTAGGCTGGGTAATTATCCACTGGTTATGATTGTTCTTTCCCTTGCAATTTGACAGGTATTTCTTAGAATCAGATATAGCCAAAAGTGAGCTTTCAGGCTTTTGATGTCAGTCCACTTACTTACATGAGGAAGCATGTTAGTATGTGCAAGCAGCAGTTCTGAAGAATGTTAAGTAATGCTGTAAACTGAACATGGATGCTCAGGAATCTGAAAGTTTACAGACATGAAAGGGGCTCGTACAACACTTTCATGAGCGAAGGGACGTGTGTATGATGGATGATTGCACCACACATTTGTTAATGTAGATTTTTATTTCTTATGCTTTTATGAATATGCACAGTAAGTGAGGCAGGAGCCCTCACATCATACCATTAACTGCTCCTGTTTTATCCCTCACCCAGTCATCTGTTGGAGTAGAGATGGCATGACTCTGTGGATAATTTGAAGTAGGAGACAGGGGTGCAAAACTGCCTGAACACTTGAAAAAAGTTTATTTTCTCTTTTGGAATATCAAGAGTATCTGAGTAAAATTATTTTTATTTAAACAATTTTTGTTTTACTCTATTTGTATTTCAGAGTAATTTTCAGAGGCAGCAATTTTCACTGGTTTCTGAAAGGCAACATCTGGGCTTCAGAACAATCTCTTTTCAGCTTTGAAAATTCTACCTCAAATTGCTTACACATTATAAATGTTCAAAAAATTTTTGTGGCGTTGTTTTTTTAGCATAATGGAAAGGCAATAATGTATTTATTCCCTGTCATTTTATCTTCAAGTTCAGTTTGATTTTTCTTTCTCGGGCTCTCCAGGATTATTTGTTCCTGGGCCAAGAACGCACCTGTCATGTATAAACCCTCCAAAAAGGGAGGAGCGCACACATGCATGTGAACAAAAAAATAATGAAAATTCTGGGCAGCTGGAATTAACCTGTTGGAAAGAAAATGTTTACATCCATTAGAGACATTGCTCTGCTGAAACGTATTTTTTTTTTCATACCCATGCACACACACAGATGCAAAAACCATTTCACCGTGCCTGTAATTCTTGAACGTACATGTGGGTTCTCTCGGGCCCCGATTCTGCTCCCTCTGAAGTTATTTAGAGGCCCAGTATTTCAGCAGTGCAAATGCATATGTACCTTATTAGCTTCCTCAGTTTTACCAGGAAACCTACAGAATATGTATGGATATATGTGCTCATGTGTTTTTCAAGGCCTTTTGCCTTTTTTTATAAAGTGATGGACGTTGTGCAAATGTGGCTGCGTGTGATGGTTGGAGCAAAAGTTTCTATAGTGATGGTAGAATGATACTGTAAGTTCTGCAAACATCAGTGGATATACTGAAAATTATAAGTGCAAGTATATGTACATATACAGAAACAAACATGCAATATAAACTCAGATATAGGGAAATTGAGAGTGAAGTGGGGAAGATAAGAGACTAGTTTTTTAAATTTCCTCATTTCTGGTTTGTGATTACACACAAACTCTGGTGAGGGAATGTTGTTTAAAAACTATTCAAAATTCTATTTGTTGAGTTTTAAATTTGAGTAAAGAAAGACAGGGGAAAGGAGAAGAGGGCTTGAAGTGCAGTAGCTGTTTCTCTGGCACTCGCTTTACTGAGCAATGGTGTGATGGAAGAGTGGGAAAAGCTGTGTCATTTTACTGAAATCTTGATCAAAAGAATGACTTCTCGTGCTGAAATCTGGGTGTCTTTTGGAAGAGAATTCTTATTCTGAATGTTGATTCTACTGAAAATAATTTGTCATTTAACAATGCTTGAAGAAAAATTTATGTCAGCTTGATTAGACAAAGACTGCGAATGACCAAGAATAAGCTCCCAAAACTCCAAAAGTTTTGGTATTAGCTAACTTTTCAGAATGAGCCCGTGCTTCCTCAGATTTCTTTGTAATAGGTTAGTCATTCATAATTGTCATAATTTTAAAGCTTTTTCAGCTCCTTGCCTTCATTTCACTCAATGTCAGTGGAAATTAGGTATGCACGTCTGTGTGTGATGTATGGATTCCTTGTAGCATGCAGCACAGCTCTCCCACTCAGCGTCTGGAGAATGACTGACTTCTCTTCCATAGTTTTCAAGTATTAGTTTGTACAGTGAATTTTTAAGGCCTGAAATCTCTAATTATTTCACTAGATCCTCCTTGTAGTTCAGCAAGCAGAAGAGTGATGATTACCTAATGTCACAGTGATTGAGATAGTGCTTTCAGCAGTAAGCAGTTCCTAAAACTTTACATGAAAATAAAAGTAAAACTCTGCTATTTTTGTGGTGACTTGAGAACAAATTTAAAATAATGGTAAAAAGAATAATGAAAAAGCAAGATGTATGAGGAGCTGGAGAGTGGGGGGAGGTACATTTCTGATAGGTTGGGGGTGGGGTAAAGGAAGCCAGAGTTAATTTGAGGATGCACTGGAAAATAAATGAGCTTGTGGGTTTAATTCAAAATCATCCAAGCAGAGTCTTTTGCATGAAAGAAGCCAGTGATCAGGCTCAGTTTACTTGAAACATCAACAATGACTGCATCCTGCTGTTTCAGAGTTTGTGCTGATAGATGCTCATCGTCTTTGACACTGCACTGACGGTTGTATGTTGCCTGTACCGTAGCCACATTTTCACTACATGCCTCTTCTGGTTTTAAGAAGTTCTCACAAAATCCAGGTTTAGAAGTCAGATTTCTTGGAAACATAATTTTCAGCAAGTAAAATCTCATCTTGTGATTCCTGGTTTATAAACATACTATTAGATTTTTGGCTCTTTTAGTTGACCTACAGGCTAGTGAAGAACAAAAGGCGGATGGTTGACATGTACCAAACAAAAACAGCATACAGGTTCTCATGCTAAAACTGATTTGGAATGTGTGTCTCTGGGTCAATTGCTAAATACTCCTGCCTAGCAGAATCTAATTACTGTACAAAACAGGGACAATAATGCAAAGTCCTGTGTGAGATCTGCAAAAGAATTGGGCAATATTCTTTGCAGTAATAGAATATAGTATCTTGATAGAGAGTTCCTTCATTACCTTACAAATTCAGTTTTTGTTGAAGGTTGGTTTGTTTCAGGCTGCCATATTTTACTAAACAGCTTGGTCATGCACAATTTTTCCCAGTTCCCTGCTTCAAAAAGTCAGTGAAAACCTTTGTGTAAATGCACATTAGAAACTTTTGACGTGAACTTTTTTTCACTACAGATTTTTACTAGACTTGATTTTACAGTGGTTTTTCATGCATAAATTCCTTGCAAATGCAAGCAAATGGAGATAAAATTTTAGTTGAGAGAATAAAGTTTGTAGAATGTGGGTTTTTTTGTTTTTCACTTTTGTAATTAAAAAAGGGCGTTGTTAACATTCTCTTGAAAGACACTTTTAACAACTGTATTGTTTGAGAGTTTCAAAACTTGTCAAAATGAAACCATTTACCACTGGAATTTTGAGCAGTACCTTTTCTCAAAAAGCAGTTTCCACAGTATGTGGAATATCAGCTGCTGATACTATACTATATTATACTTTAAAATGCAAACTTTAAAAATAGGTTTGGGATAGAGTATTCCCTGCCTGTTTTATATTCAGAACCTTCTAAACTCTAGGACTGTCAAAAACTGTTCAAGTTACCCCATAGAGGGAGGATATCTGGAAAGCAAAAAGGGATAAGGTGAGCTGGATGAAATGGAAATTATTGGATGGCCTTAACGATAGGATTACTTATGGCAGCTATAATAATAGACAACTGCTCCACAGAACTGTTACACAGGTTATGCCATAGAGATCTGGGTTTGTATTAGCAAAGGTGTCTCGTTCACCAAAACCCTTTTTGAATAACGCAACTTATTTGTGGCATATGTGCATTTTAAAAGATGGCTGATTGATATGATCTTAGAAAGTAATAATTAACAGATTATTCCATCTCAGTGTGAGTGACAAATGAGAGCACGTTTCATGCACGTTTTTATTGATTAGCAGATTAGAAAGTTTTGCTTCTTTTTTTATTTTTTTCCTCTTTTTTTTTTAATTGTAAAATTACTTCAGTGAAGAATTCCAAACCAGACTGTAAATGACTCAAAGATATTGCCAAGCGAAGTCTGTTTTTAGTGGTATGTGTAGAAACAAGTCGGGCTTGCAGTTCCCAGTGGGACAGAGTGTGGGAGTCTGCCACCCTTACTCATGTTGAGTAATACCTTATTACACAAGTAATCCTGTCAAAATGAACAGAGTTGTCTTTTTGAAGGTACTAGTTATTCAGCATAAATAATGAATTAATTTGGGGCCAAAATGGAATGGAGACAGTCATGAGTGTTAACTGGCACCTCTTTCTTGGGCTGTGTGTAAGGAGAGATCATAGCTTCAATAAACCTGGGAATATGAACTGTTTTATTAGTGCTAAATGTTATCAGAGATGAGGCAGATGCATTGCTGACATTTTGGATAAGCTTGTGTTTATGCATCTCTACATGTGTGTGTGTATGCTTATACATCAGTTGTATGTAGCATTGCTGCTGTCTGTAATCATAATTATTTCCTGTGGAAAAGCAGTCTGCAGATTTCCAGCATGTACCGTAATTAGAGGGAAATATCCCTGCAGATCAGAAGTTGAGTCAGATTGAATTCCACTGAAGTTCCTGGGACTAGTTTAGCATGTAACATTTGGTTAGGACTTGGGCTGTGTTAAAGAGCCCTCCCTCCACACTGCTGCTGATCTACTCCTCTCGTCCTCATGCATCTCTTCAGAAGGCAGCTCTGTGCCCATCTCCAGTGTACGGGGCCAACTGATTTAAACTCTGCCCATGAGAAAGACTTAGTTTATGGCTGCCAGAGAAACTCAAGAGGTGAATATTTTCGTGCCGATTCAGAAACTGGCTTTGCGACTCCAGTCAGGCGCTGTCACGCCTGGTTATGGTGAGAAAACAACAATGCCTCTCTTGATAAGGGAAAGAAAGAAAGTCTTGCACAGTCAAAATTTTGACATAACAATTTAAATCATCTCTCTACATCCCGTGGACTTGGAGCTGTCAAAAAGGCAAAGCCTGTGTTTGAATGGAAAAGCTTTTTATTTCTTTAAAAAGTGTACCAACTATAATTATCCGTAACTATGCAGGCCTGTTTTAATGCTGTTTTATAATTACAGGTCTTAAAGCTAGATTATACAAAGTCATTTATAAATAGTCGGAACAGAGGGACTTTGGGAGTTTTTAACCTGTGGATTGCTGTGGGTTGTGGCAGCTGACGAGATTTTGCCTGTGTATATATGGGGTGAGCTGTGTAATGATTGATGAATCCCTTAATTAACTCCCAACAAGTTAAGATTTATGGCCTCATATCTTCTTCTCCTGACACATCTGTGTTTGTCACTTTTGAAGACAGGGATAAGCCACTTCTCCAAAAGCTTTTGTGGGTATCTGAAATGTTTCTGAGGTATTTTGCCTAATGTAACTAGATTAGAGTTTTATGACATAAAATTTATGAAATTTTATGGCACGAACAATCGCATTGGGAGGGATGCTGGTTGTGTGCTAGAGGGCACTATCTGCTTGAATACTGGATACCACTTTAGATTTATTTTGGGTATACAATCATGTATGAAATGAACCGAAACCAATGAACAAATGGAAATGTAGTGGAGGACACTTAAATGAGTTTCTGTTAAAAATAATAACAATAAAAAAAAATAGAGCTGTGGAAAGACACTGAATTCAAGGGAAAAAAAAAAAACAAACAAGCAAAACAGTCTTATTTGGTAGCCTGAAATTATTTGGATGGAACCAATACTTGTAGATGGCATGAGGAAACAATTCATGTGAAGGTAGTGTAGTTGTTATTCTCTCCAGTGGGAGACTCCAACCATGCTGAAGTCAGTCCAAAAACACTGAGATCAATAGACACTGGGTATCAGTTTAAGCCTACAAAGAGTCTGTTATAAATTGAAGGAGAGTAAAGAAATACGTGGAGAAACTGTTGTAACATGAATCACATAAAATATTTGTTAGATAAGAGTGAGTTAGAAGAGTGAGATTTTCCTTCCCTGAAAAAAAAACAAACAAAACACATTTTTGCTACCAGGAAAAGCATTTATTTAATGAAAATTTAACAAAAGGCTTGGTTTTTTACTGCAATTTCTGCATGTTAAGAAGCCTTTGTGAAAACAGAAATAAGAGTCTCTTTACAGGAAACAGTGTCGTATTTGAATTCATGGCCAGAACTAAATCTTCAGTTCCATCCTAACCGCTGATGAAAATCAAGTGTGGGGATACATTTCACAATTCCAGTGTTTCTGTACAGTGGGCTGGGTACCGCCTCTGTCCCACTGCGTCAGAACTTTGCAGATTGAGGTTGTCTATAAAATGACTCCTTAGCTATTTTTATTCAGTAAGAAATGATTAATGACAGTTCAAAGTGCAACAGATTTCATCTGCAGCGACACCCTTTTACATTCACACTCTGATCCACTGTATTGCTACTTTTCTGAGTTATATCCCGGGGTTTCGTTGGGGTTTTTTAATCATATCCATAAGTTCATGTTTGAGGAAACTGTTGTTTCCTCTTCCATTGTAAATCTTCTTTCAGAGTGGTGTAGCTGAAAACCATTCTGAGTTTAAACTAGTTTGGGGAACAGATCTTGAAGTCATGTAAGTTGTAAACTGTTGTGTTATCACTGAGGGTAAATCCAGGATATTTGCAGTCCTTTGTTAAGATGAGGTAATACCAGTACTTCATTAGATAGATCTGTGTAAAAGAGCTCAGTTTCAGATAATCTGGTTACTCAGCATTTATCTGTTTCCCTTTCCTTATTGTTTAGAATGGGAACTCGCATCTTAGATACGAAATTAGTGAAGACCCTGTATTAGCTCAGTAGGATAATAAAGATAAAAGAAAAAAACAGAATTCAAGGATACATGGTGTGGGAGCATTTCAGATTCAGAAAATGGACCAATAAACCTGTAGAAATAATGAAAGACCATCTGTGAACAGATTTCCCTTGTATCATGTTTTCTACTTGTGAACCTGTCAGAGATTTGATCCTTTACTGCTATGGTCTTTGATAGTTACTGTCCTTTTGGAAGACATTTCCAGAAGTAGATACGGATTTATAATTTATTTATCTAAATCTTCCAGTCTCTTGTGCAAATTTCACAGTTATTCATAGACAGGAAGAAATTCCTGTGAAACTCTTGAGGTTTGTCTAACTCATGTTGACTATGGATAGAGTGCATCCATTTCTTTGAGTGTCCCGGTCACTTGGAAGACTAATGCAGATTAGAGCCTCAATTTTGCTGCCTTAGCTATTTTAGCAAGTTGTTAGCCTCCCAGGAACGTGATAGCACGTGGCTTGTAATTTAAACTGCATCTTCTGGAAGCAAAGGAAAAAGTTTCTTCTCTCTTAGTATCACTTTAGTTTGACCTACAAACCAACCTATAGGTTTTTGGTTTAGATCTGAAGCATGATAATCTATGTTATTCTGAGTGCATGGAGGTGGACACCTCTGTTGCCTTCCTTGCCTGTGTTTATAAATTCCCTGCAGAAAATGATTTCATCCCTGTTGGGTACAGTGACAAGCTGAAGATGATGATCTGCAGCTTTCTAGCTGAACCGCAGCAGATAGAACTGTGTATTTACTTATAAAGTTAACAAAAGAGCTTTATTTCTGTGTGATAGTCAAACTCTCCTTGTGAAGCAACGTGGCAGAATCTGGGTTAACATCAATAGGAGTTTTTAACACAGTTTGAGTATACAGTGTATAACCCAAATCATCCATACAAAGCAAGGCATCCTCTCTCTATAATTTATTGCCAGAGTGAATTGCAGTGGAGGCTTTTGTAGATGGTTTGCAATATTTTCAGTCATCTTATTGAATATAAATGTTCTAAAGTATAGAACATTACTGTGGAATAATTGACTAATGATTTTGTGTCTCTGCCCTTTTGTTTGCCAAAATTGAGACAACTGCTTAGTGCTGATTTTCAGAAAGAGAGATTTTGTAAAAACCCTGGCTTCTATTAAGGCAGTGTTGAAATGAGCAACCAAAAAACTTAAAATCAATAGAAAATATGTATCTCGGTGAGGTACAATCCAGAATATGAATAATTCACATTAACTTCAGAAGGGAGTTGTATGGTTTCTGCAGGAGAAGAGCTTGAGATCTGTCACGTCAAACATAGCTGTAAAATGCTGAATTCAGTGGGCTAGTAAAAAACTGATCTCTGTCTTTATGCATATGCTTTGCTGCAGACACGTAGGTGGGAAAGCCTAGAAGACAGAATTCAGGTAGGATGTATGAAGTGTTAGTCTGTTGGACTAAGTCAAACATTATTAGAAAATACAGATTGCTTCTCTAAGCGCAGGCAATAGGTTGTGTTCAGAACAGGCAGTGTGCAGCTGAGTATAGGTTCTGGTAGGGATTTTTTTGTCTGAGTTTTTGGTGGTGGTAGAGGCTTTTTTTGTTTTGTGTTTTTTTTGTTTTTTTTTTTTTATATAATCTAACTTGGCTTGGGAGGCAAAGCTCAAAATGAGATCATTAGAAACAAAATAAGTCCTAACAAAGGGCTGTTTAAAGTCGCTGTTTGTTTTCATACCCAGTTGACTGCTGCTAAGAACCATTCCGTGCTCAATATGCCAAATCGTATGGACATGCTCCACCTCACAGCAGCCCCACGCATGGTTCAAGAGGCTGCTGGGCTTTTGAAATGCAGTCCTTTAACTGTGAGGTGGAAAATCAAAATGGGATAATTAGAATCATAAATACGAGATTTTTGAGGAGGAGCATTATTCCTTCAGCCCGTTTTTCCAACTTTTCTGTACAATAGTCTTCAGTTTTCTTTTCCGTAACTTTTTTTTTTCCTATGAAGCATTTCTCTAGCTTGCTTTCTTTTCTTCTTTTGACTGTGGCTGTAGGATTTCTTATTTCTTATTCCACTCTTTCTTACAGATGCCCCTGCTTAGCACAGGGGTGCATTATGCCATCCATGCACATACCCTGATTTTCATGAACAGTGCTGCTGTAATCAGTCCCAGAAGTCATCTGCATTTTAGTACTTCACTGCACCCCTCTATTTTGAAGATCAAACTGGAAGAATTCTGGGTTCAAACTGTCCTGTAAGATTTTCAGTAGTGCTTGGTTTAGATGAAACCTAGATTTTCCAGTAAAACTGCTTTCAGTCTTTCTAAAAGTTGAAGATATACACGTTGCTGTAAGAACAGTGTTATCGGACAGTCTAAAAAAATTCAGAATATGGGCCTGAATTTTAAGTCAAGGTTTGTGTGTGATTTTTACAGTATGTGCTCTGTGTATCTTCCTTGCGTATCCTTTTTTATATATAAATGTAAATTACATTTACACGTATTTAAGACATAGGCAAGAAGATTTGATAGAAAATCTTCATTCAGTTAGTATACCCCTGAATTTGTGTTCTCAAAAAGCTTAGATTATTAATGCTCAAGTGTTTAATTGCTTAACTATACCAGATCTGCAAACCTGGAAAGATTCTTACAACATGACTGTAACACTCTGTTGTTCACATGGGTGAAGTTTTATAAACACAGACAGTTTGGCTTGCTAGCAAGTTGCTTTATTGTATTGTATTTTATTTTACTTTATTTTTTTATCAGTTATGGTTGATAATGACATGCAGATGATTATTCCTTAAAAGCTAAGTTGACAATAGCTTGTATCGGGAGACATTCTATCTTCTTACAGTCTCTTGCAAATGCAAAACCAGATGGGTATTTTTTTAAAGGAATTGCATTTCATTATGCAGTCTTAGGTGAATTTTCATGTTTAAGAAGCCAGCATACAAGAGAGTGCTATATTAGTGTATTATTCTCACAACAAACAAGCCACTGTTCTGTTGCTACCTGCTTGGCCATTGTTCCCAATTGTGTATGCTTTGCAGTGGTATTTGGATGGTTTCCTGCTCTCTGCCAGCACAAAAAAGGCATTTCTGTTACAATGGCCCCTAACCACACAATGACGGCATTAAGGATTTATTTGGAGGTTTCATTATTTTCTCCTCTTTTGTTCCTTCCAGGATGTCTTCCAAGCGACCAGCCTCTCCGTATGGGGAAGCAGATGGAGAGGTAGCCATGGTGACAAGCAGACAGAAAGTGGGAGAAGAGGAGAGTGACGGGCTCCCAGCCTTTCACCTTCCCTTGCATGTGAGTTTTCCCAACAAGCCTCACTCTGAGGAATTTCAGCCAGTTTCTCTGCTGACGCAAGAGAACTGTGGCCATAGGACTCCCACTTCTCAGCACAACACAATGGTAGGTTTGCTAATGGTCTATTGTGCTTGCATCCATTCTTTGAATTCTGCCTCTGCAGTAGTTTGGCATCCAGATCTGTACTTTACGGAGTGTACAATGCACAGTTACACGTACAGAACACGCTACAATACTGTGAAAGCCTTGACCTGGCTGGGCTGCCTTTACCCTCCACTATGAATGCTAAATCACTTGCAGTGCAGACTTCTCCTCACCTTTGCCTGATGGCATTTAGGGCGCTAAAATTTGTTAGCTACAGTGATGTGAATTTGAAGTGTATGTGTTCAGCAAACAGTAAACGGTTTTGGAACACTCGTAAGTGAGAGTCACGTTTGGCGTGGTGTCTGAAATATCACCCCAATGCCAAGTTTATGCAGTAGTAAAGCACGGGAGTCTGTATAAAGGGTAAAAAAACCCCCAAAACTTTGAATTTTGATGGTTTTAAAAATTCACATCTGTTGTGTAATTCACACGCCACAGATACATACAAGAAAATTTGCTGTACTTATGGAATTAAGTCAGCATACTACTTTTGCACTTAAGAATTTCCACCTTTTTGTGCACTCTACAAATGACACTGAGCACTTAATTCCTTACATTTAGCAGCTCACTGGAAGTCCAGAACTGGCTGTATCTAAAAGGAGACAAAAAGAACAAAAAACCATGCCGTGTTCCTCACTAGTATCGTAGTGTCACTTTTGTAACATGGGCCCTTCAGGGGGAGTCCTGTGATACATTTTTAGAAAGGTTGAAAGGTGCAGGGAAAGGCACTGAAACCCCAGGACTGAGGCACCTCGACAAAGCTGCCTATTGTGAACACCCTTGCACAGCTCTTGCCTGTTTACAGATTGACTGTAACTTTTCTCTTAGTCCTCCACTTTGACAAGGGCACTGACAATTTCACTTTAAGTGAAGATAATGAATGGACCTGCATATTTGAAGGCTTTTAAAAAGGCATTGCAAAATAGGTGATAGTGTATTCTCATAAAAGCCTGCAACAGCTCCATAGTGGTATTTAAGCCCTTACAGCTCATTATGCATATGTAATAAGCCCTAAGTAAAAAGCCTTAGGGATTATTATTTCTCATAGGACCAAGTCACTGGATATTCACTGAAGCTGCTCTCCTAGACAAAATAACTCGCTGATCCTGATCCATTTTTCTTCCTTTTTTGGGCTAATGCTTAAGTTCAAACAGTGGTTTGGAATATTTCATTTTACTTTGTGTTATTGCAACTTTACATGAAGAAAGAACAGCAATGGAGAAATTACTCATGGGCAGACATGTCATTATCTTTTTTAAGCTTGTTTACTTCTCATCCTTTATCTTATGTTTTATGGAGATGGAATTCATTAATATACAGTTCCAGCCAGTGGGATGTTAGGGTATGTGACTGGTCTATGAGCTTTGCAGTATTTTGGCCTATTTTAAGAGAGTGCGTTGAAGATAAGAAGTAGTTTCTGACAACATTTAAGTTATAGATAAAATTGTGATGGCACCAGTAGTGTAGAATCAGACCCCAATGAAATAAAAACTTACTATTAACTAAGGAGCCCAGCAGAAGTATTTTAACTACACCTCACTGAAACACTTAGCTGCACTTTAATCAATTTTAGCTAACTTTTTAATTCATTTATAGTTTTTAAGACCAAGAAGTTTATTTGAGCATCTAGTGTGACTTCCTGCTATGAAGGCTGTATTTAATGTGATGTCAAAACACTGTGTTCTGACTCTTTCTAATACAAGATACTGAATCATTGTGTGTTTTAGACAGTTTTGCAGTAGCAGCGACATACTGTAGGCTTATCTGAGGCAGTTTTTGGGGTTTATAAGGGACTACTTTTGTTTTCGTAAATATTTAAGTAAATTGCCAGTTTGTATGAATGTGACGTTTTGGCAATATCTCTCTTTTAGTGAGGAGTGTCTTGTAAAAATCATCACCCAGGTAGATCAGAAAGGATGTAACCTATGTGTCTCCAGAAAGAAGGAAGTGATCAGTGTAAATAGGATATACATAAAATATACATAATCACACCGTCTGCTGTTGTGGTATGTAGTTATAAGAAGGAAGTAACTGAATAACCTCTGGATGGCTTCAATTTTTGTGATTAGCAGTTATGAAAATCATTCCCAAAGGGTATTCACTTCGTTAGCATTGCAGAGGTCATTTTTATACTGTTCGAATTGACATTCTGTGTATTTTATAGTCTCTGGGCAGCAAATCCAGGTGTATGCACATGTGCACACACCACCACAGAGTGCAGTCCAATACAGTTTTATTGATAAAGCTCCAGCAGCGTCCTTCACACTTCTTAATAGCTTGTCAGCTGCACTGCTGCCCCTTCTGACTGAGCCAGCAAGTGGCTATGGAGTTCTCATTTTGTAGCCACATGCTGTCTTTGGCAGTGTCCACCTTTACAGATCTCTCCAGTGTCACGTGAGAAGGTTTCAGAGGTACAGGCAGTCTGAAATCATGTAGTGCATCACTTTGCTGCACCTGTCTAAACCTTACTGCTTTGTGCGCTAAAACTCTTTGTCAGCTAAGACTCTTCTCCAAAGGGATTCTTAGATAGTCATGGTATAGATCCAGAGAGGTCTTGCTCTGTTAGCTACATGTACAACACCCATTTGGTTTAGGGAACAACCTCAGCAGAAGAAAGCCACGGCCAAGGGATTTGGGAAGGTTATGGAATTACAAAGCTTTGTCATGTCTTTATTCCTCTTGTCACCAAAGCCATCCCTACCGCCTCATATGCTGACTCTCAGCAATGGGTCACGAAGGGACAGCTGGGAAAAGAATTTCAACCTTGAGAATCAATTACTTGGCCTCACTTTTCTAGGTGCTAATTGATCCTCTGTTTCATAGGTTACTTCCAGCTGTGCTTCCTTTTACAAGTCCTGCCAGCCTGGAACATCCCAGGATCGTTAAGGTACAGGACTGTTTGCACCACAGTAACAACTGAATGGTTTACCCAACTTAGACTTTGGAAAATTGACCCTGTTGCACTTTACCAATTTGCAACAGCTGCCAACTTAGAGAGGCATCTCAGAATACTGAGTAAATGTTTATAAAAGGAGGACAGACTTCCTAGAAAGAAATCTTACAACCTAACCAAAATTTGCAAAAAATCTGCAAAGCCCATCTCCCCGTCAAGATGAACAGGGTATTTCTGAGGATGCTGGAACTGCAGCCAGAGAAAGGTTAGTGTAGTGGGCACAAACTGAAACATAGGAGAGTCCCTCTGAACATCAGGAAATGCTTTTTATTGTAGGGGTGACTGAGCATAAGAACAGGTTGTCCAGGGAGGTTGTGGAGTCTCCCCCCTTAGAGATATTCAAATGCCATCTGAACGTGGTCCAAGGCACCAGACCAGGGATTGGACCAGATGTACTCTGGAGATCCCTACTAGCCTCAACCAAGGCAATTCTATCCCAGACTGTCTTCCTCTTGATAGAAGAAACCGCATACTTATTGTAAGTAGGAAAACTCTTCTGCTGATAAGAAATTTATCAGACTTAAACCAAAGGCTCAGTACGAAATACAAGACAAATCATTTGACCTAGAATATATCTGAGAGTCCCCTTAGGATGTTCATAGCAGGCCATAAGCTTAGTGGGGAAACACTTGAGGATTACGCTATCAATCAGTAGCTCTTTTGGAGAAAACTGTTAAGGCTACAGTATTTGGATGGCATGAGTTAGCTCATCTGAGTTACTAAGGTTTATTTTATTTCTACTTGTTTGCCTTACCGTTTTGCTTGTGCCACCTCTCAAGACTACTGATCTCACCAGTGGTGTCCGTGAGCTAACTTCTGAAAATAAGTGATGTCAAGGCTAAAAATACTGATTAAAGTATGCCACGGGCACAGTATGCTCAAATCCCACCATTCTTTTTAACTATAGAATATCAATAAAATGCCCTATAAGATTTAAAAAAGCAAAAACAACAAGAAAAGGAAGTATTGATCCAAAGATCAGACTGTTATGGTGTAATTTTGCCACTGTCCAGTTGTTACAAACTGTGTGACTACATTGTTAGCCCACGTTTGTCCTGCACTTTCAGTGGGATTTAGAATTAATTTTCAGCAGTGCTTTAAATTGATAGGAAATATTACCATGTGCTGTTAAGTGGCCTTGTTGCTTCACACTAAAAGAAGTTGTGTTTCTGTGGTGAGTGAAGTTATTCCTCCATAACTTGGGAATAATTTTAAGAAAGTTTAGTTGTATTAAGAATAGCAGTATTACTGGTCAAAGAGCTTCCTGACGTACTGCTTCATGCTTTTCCTCCACTTGTCCAAAATAAAAGGGTCTTCAATGCTGAATTTGAATTCTGTTATCACATCTATCCTGGCCTGTGCTTCACCTGTTGGTCTGGAGTTTGTCAGCATATGAATAGTAATGGATCAGAACAACAAGCGGCTGGAGCACTTAGCTACTGTTCAGAACTTCCGAAGAGAATGGAAATCTGAATGCATATAGCTTTTTAAAAAGTCAAATAGGACTCTAATTATACTGAGCTAAAGAATGCCTATTTAAAAAAAAAACACAACACAGTGGTTTTAGAGAAATTTTAATTTCCAGTGTACCTTTGTGCATCAAGCTTAGGATAAGTTATTGTGATGATACAATGGATAGTGTTGTGAACACCAGTGCCGTTACTGTGCCAGCTCTAATAATGAGAATTTCATTGTTTGGGGAGAGCAGTCTCCTACACTCTAGACAAAAGTGTAATTACTTTTGAACGATGTGGAATGTGCTCAGTTTAATAGCACGGAGAATAGATTCACAAAGATTCAGATAAAGCTAGCTTGGAAGCCATATGTGCAATGTGGCAGTATGAAATTGTTAGCAGGCACCATAATTACAACACACACACACACACACACAATTTCACAGTTTAAACTATAAACTGTTGTTTTTCTAAGAGTTAGACAGGCTTATCTGAACAAGACTAGTTCAATTAAAACAAAGCAGAAACGGTGGTAAGTTTGCATTTGTCTGATGTTCTTTTCCTTCATCTCTTAATGGTAAATTGATATTTATAAGATGATGAAATTGCATTGTTACAAACATTGCATTATAAATGTCATCACAAAAGTAGCAGTTGAAAGCAGTTTCCACAGATCTAATTTCAGGCTTATATCAGAGTTTGATCTTTGCGCTTGCACCATTTCAGAGAATCACTCTGTGGGCTTTTAGGAAAGGGAACAAATAAAAAAGAATCAGTCAGGACCCATCAAACAGATGTACAAGTTGCCTACTTCACTGTTTAGTCAGAGCCTAGAAAACTTTCTGCAGTCCTTGAGAACTTGTTGTGGTGGAGCCAGAAAAAGGTTTGATAACTCACACATCTGCCTGAGAAGTATCTTCCATTTAAGTTGTGATAACCTGCCTGTCCTCCTTGTCATGATCTGTATTCTCACAGCTCTCCAGTCCTGTCTCATCTATGTAAGTCATGCTTATAGTACTTAGCAATTATTTGCAAACAACTTGATGTGCAGGTCCTGTATAGGGCACATAAACAAACAAAAAAGGTGTTTTCATTCTTCAGGTGAGGCAGTGATGAAAACCATAGTACAATTCAGGAGCAGGGTGCTAGTTTGTAGAAGTTCCCTTGGTTTATTCGATCACTCTCTTAATATAGTGAGTTTTGATTACTTTTGGCCACAGAGAACCAGAGTGGATGTATCATTCCAGCTGAAGTCAATAGGCAGAAAGGCTGGATGAAGTTTGAGGTTACCTGTTGGCACTGTGATCAGATGCTGAAAGGTCCAGAGGTTGGTTAGGGGACAATAAATAAGTAATGCAGTGAAAAAACATTGTTTTCTGTTTGTTTTTTTTTTTTTGTTTGGTTTGGTTTGGTTTTGTTTTTTTATTTCCTCAAGCAGGAGGGTTAGAACTACGTTTAAACCAATGAATTAACAAATCAAGTCCAGACTTATAATATATAAATTGCCTGGAATACAGGGTGCAGATGACTAGTTTTTAAAGGCCACGAAGAGAAGCGGAAACAGCAGTTGTTTGTTTTTGCTGAAGATCATCTTACTGTGAAGCAGTCACGTTTTTAATGGATTCATTTGAATGCAGTTAAGCAGAAAATAATCAACAGAAAAGTAAACACCTTTGTTTTATGGAAGTGCTGGGAACTGTATGTATCCATTGTTTGCCAGTGATTATGTACCTAGGAATCAATTCATTGACTTCATACTGGAAAATATCTTCATTTAAGCTTCTTGCATAAATACTGGTAAAATCTAATTCAAGTGAATAGCAGAAAAATTCCACAGAGAAAAGAGATAGGTAGAACAATAAGGCCCACAGTCGGTAGGAATATTCGAACCAGATGGTCTTTCTTATGATGAAGAAAAAAGAACTATTAAGTGCCCTACCAAAAACTGTGTAAGCCATAAAAACAGAAAACTTGGTCATCTTTCTAAGCAAAGTAATTTGCCATAGGACTTCCACAGTGGACACAGGGGTTTCATTCCAAATGAAACCGGTAAGTAAGTAACCTTCAGTTGATCGCTCAGTTTGGGCTTACACACACTTTTTGAGGTAATTTCACTCAAGACTGTACATTTTTACTGAAAAAAAAAGTGCATTGACATGAACTCTGCCAGGTCAGCCTAGTGCTATGAACAGGTTTTGTGGCTCGGGAGTGCAGCAGCGTGCCCACAGCAGGACATTGCAGCCAGAACCCAGAAGATCAGGGCAAGGACGTCTGCCGGAGGGAGGCAGGAGATACCACAGATTTGAAACAAAATTTTGAAGCTACCAGTTTGAGGAGCACTGATGAAGACTAAAGTGTGGAGAAAGCCCCTTTAGGACTGCAAGACCAGCTTATAGCAACGATGTAAAGAGACTACATTTAAGTGTTCCTACTTCTTGATACAGCTTTTGCTTTTGACAGTCAGTCCCTAGGTGTGACATAACATAGGTAGGATCTGTGGTATCTCCATTCTGTCAGAACTCAAACAGTAGCTGTAGACTTTATATGGTTTCAGCAGTCGAGATCCATCACCTTTGGCACTCAGCCCAAATTTATTCTGAAATGCTGCCCTTTCTTTGATGATAATGAATCTTTGTGATGTTGTAGTAAGACTGAAACTCTGCTGCCAGTTAAATGCTCAGTTCTTCGTTGTCCTGGAAAGAGAAGGCTACAAAAATGTAGTTTAAGTTTTCATGCTTTTCCTTTCAAACAGTGATTTTATCTCCTTTGGCCACTGTTGAGAAGTTTTTGGCCTTGGGCTGTCAGTGTAACTATCATAAGAATAGAGAGCAGCATACCAGGCTTTCATACTCTTATATGACACGTGCCTCAAGGCATGGCTTGTGGGAATCAAAGTTTATTATGTTTTGCTTCTTATGTAGCACAAACTTCTACTTTTGCACACCACCTTGACTCATTTTTGCTTCAGTAGTTGCTCGTTCATTTTAGAACTTCCAGAATGGTTTCCCCATGTGCTTTCTCTTTGCTCCACGTGCTTTCCATATCCACATTACTTCGTCTGAGCAGCTGATGTGGCTTTCTCCTTTTTTTTTTTTCACTGCAGGTGAGAGTTTTTCTCTATTTCCAGCCTCATAGGAGCCAATATTACTCTATCACTTTCTTTCAGCTTACAGTTGTCCTCTGAAAACCTTTTTCTGCCTTGCCCATTTTCTTCCTCTGCTTGTAGTCATATTTAACTTAGTCATTTTTATTATTTAATCCATTCTAAAGCCTTTTAGTAAATAGCTCATATGAAGACATTGCATGGTAAAAATAAGTATTGTGCTATTTGCTTGGACAGAATGTCAATAAACCAGGGGATGGTTGTTTTTTGATATGCAGCTCTACTTTCAGTAGAGATATACCAAAACTGAAATGCATTGTGAAGTATTGGTCATGGTTTCTTGAATTCCAGGGTTGCAAGGAATCTCTGTGGTTATCAGCTCTGGCTCCTAGAAGTGCCAGAACCTTTTGCTACTTTCAGTACTCCCAGTCATGTTTTACAGTTTCCTCTCTCAGTGTCAGATGTTTGTGTCCATGCTTAGGATGTTACCCACTACAGTGACAATTTGAGCATTTCTTAATTTTCTGCCCCTTAAATGGACAAGCGAAATACTCCATCATGGTTTTTGTGTTGTTTCTTTAAGTGTGTTTTCTTAGGTCATATAAAATTCAGTTGGATTAGGCTGTGCCAAGGCCAGCTTGCTTTCCCTTAATTTTTCTTGCCACTGCTAATGCTTTTGCAGATTCACCAAAAGTAATGATGGTTGGAGTGGTAATGAAAATGTGGCTTCAGGCCGTTGCTAGCATTTAAAGTGTCATGTCATGCAGTCCTGTTTTTTTCCTTTCATGTAACTAACTGCTTCCTCTTGTCTTGAGTATATCAGTGAAATATCACCACCTTCTCCACTGTAGTGAAAGGGGTTATTAATTTTCTCTAGAGATTCGTGGCTGGAGAGGGACCTGTGGCAAGACAGATTTCATTACGTGTTTGTTTAAGAATGGGAATCTGCCAAGGTGTGTCAAGTCCTAAGACATATTCAGAGACCTCCCTACAAGAGGAGGTTGATGTGCTGCAATGTTTCTGAACCAACCAATGTTCCAGAGCGTTTAAAGACAATGAAATGGAGGAAACAAACTTAAAAGAGTCCTTTATGTCCGGGGTAGCAGGCTTGTCTGAATAGTTTGGCCAGCCTCATTTCCAGATTCCCTTTAACACTCTTAAGTTCTTTGTTTCTTTTTCCGGTTTAGGTGCAGTTGTGTGACCAGATAAGGTATTTTTTGTTGAAGTAGACTCAGTGAATCCCGTGAATTTAGCATCACTAGATAAACTAATGGAAGTAACTGAGTGGAGTTCTGCCCGGTTTAACTAAGGATAGCTTTTGCCAGAGCAGTGTAAACAAGGCTGTCATTATACGTGGAAATAGTCTGCTTTAGCATCCTTTTTTTTTTTTACTTTGAAAACTGAATCCACCCCAAGGAAAAGAAAGAGCTATAAAGATTAACTTTTTGTAGTTTGTACAGGCAGCAGGCAAATTATAAAGATTGTCTGAAACATAGACCAATAAAATCTAAGATCAGACTGTTATTATCTTTATTTATATTGTACCCAGAGCATGATTTATTTTTATAGAGACAGAAAAAAGAAACATTCCTGCCCCAGAATGCTTAGCTTATGACCCTGTTCCTGCAAAATAATCTGGTTGATTGGAACCTAATGCTGATGGTAGCAAGAGGGAGGGAAGGAGAGGTCACTGACTATAACTCCTTCTGCACATAGCTTTTTGTAGGATTGGAGTTTGATGACAGAAAATAAGAAATATTATAGCAAAAAGGTAAAATCCTTCTGACATTTCAAGTCTGAATTACTGCAGTAGATTGTATGTGTATCTCTACACTAAGTCATGTCAGAAGTGGAAGCTTGCATTGCTTATTAATATTGCTAGCCAGAAATAATACAGAATACCTGAGCTTCTCACTCTCTTCTATGCTGATTTTCAGATTGAATTTAAAGTGTGTGTTTCATCTCTGTAGCTGTAAGTGAAACTTCCCTCTTTCCCGTTCTTTTCATTTTAAACTGCTGCAGTCATAATCAGTAGAGTTGCTCAGGTTTGGATCCATCTGTGTTTAAAGGCACAGCATTTGCTGGGGATCTGTGGGTCCCCAGAAAACAGCGTACACAAATGCAGAGCTTACTGGATTTAGGACTCTCTTAGGAACGAGTTAGTTTCTTGTATAATTTTCAGTTCAATTGATGGAGGATTTTTCTGGTATATGACAGCAGTCTCAATAGTAAATTTCTGGGGATTATAGGAGTCTTAGTGCAGTAGAAGGACATTTTGGCTTTCTCTCATAGGGAAAGGAAGTTATTTCTCCTAGAAAGAAGTGGTCACTAGCACGTAATGCAGTGTTATGTCAATCATAATGTCATTTTCGGGGTGAAGATTCAAGAGTGAAGTCTGATCAGGCTAAATGTTTACAAAATATATGTCCAGAGGTAAGCTAGTAAATTTAGGTTTAACTTCGTGGTTAATGGAAGTAAATAGGGAATAGTGGAGAGTGATACATTTTGTCCTAACATACCTTCTAAGTAGGTCAGGGAACTCACACCCTAGAAGTGCCTATTTTTCTTCATAGGTTACAGCTGGAGCTTAGGGTGTTAAGCTCAGCTGTTGATCCCAATAGTTTATAGATCTGTAGTTATCTAACTTCAACTAAAAAAGCCTTGAGTGAGAGGTAATTGCCTGGCCAGAGCATTTGCTTGTTTTTAAATAAGAGTTTGCTATGTAGTACTTAGCTCTGTTGGGAATATAAAGCATTCTGCATCTCAGAGCTCAAACCACTTAACTCACTTGAGTTTGTGTCCTGCATCTGACTGATGATAGAGTGTGAGTCCATGGTATATATTCTTTACTTTTATAAATATAAAATCTGCAAATAACCTCCTTTTTTTTTCCCCTCCAAATTCTTAAATTTATATTGTCTTGACACAGACAGTAACGCTCGCAGAGTGTCAGGGAGAGCAGATTGATCATTCACGATAGTTACGTGTATAAGACTTGTTTAAATTATCTTTAAACCAATTCGGTAAGTTCTGTAGGAAGACAATTTTCAGAATTTTATATATCTACAAGGAGAATTGAAAATAGGGTGATTCAGTTCTGCAGAGAATACATCTGTGGCAGATGATGTACTTTTCCTGTTTGCTTGCGGCCAGTGTAAACTTAGCTTTTGGGCAGTGACCATAGCTTCAGTTTTGAAGCTGTCAACATGAGTATTGGGTAATATATTGACACAGGGCCACAGTGAATTCCTGAGTTTTCCATGTGAATAAGCTAATTTGACTGAGATACTTACTTTTATATTTAGGACCTATATCTTTATATTGCTCTGTGAAATATCGCAAGGATATTGTTGGACTTGTAATTTCATAAATATCAGCAAAAATGGCAAGTTTTCATTTTACTGGGTGAAATTAGACTGTATTTCCAGCTTCCCAGTTGTTGATTTATCATTTGCAATTCACTTCTGTTGTCTGTGGCTGTGCTAGTACAACGGAAACTGTACTTGTCCCTCATCCATGATGGTCTATGATCTGTGTTTCCAGACTCACGGAGGCTCTTGAATGCAGTACAGGGAGATTGGGTTCAGTTCACCAAATTTTAGGCACAAAAGTAAGGTGTTTGGGCTGTCTTCACAGCTTATGGAAAAAGATATCCGCTCTGCTAGAGCAACCTTTCCGATCTCAAAATAAGCATCTAAGACAAGAAAGATGAATTACCTTCTGAAAGTGCTTGTCTGTTGACTATAGAGGGAGCCTTGATGACTAGTTTAGACTAGATGTCTAATTTGGGGCTAAAATTAGGTGAGAGTAATCCCATTCACAGTACATGGAGTTAAAGAAATAACACACATTACTGCACAAATATTCTCTTGTATATTTGTAGAAGTAACCATGTTCAAGTTCGTCCCCTTTTTTTGGGGGAGGGAGTGTGTGAATATTCTGGCAGACTTGTTTTTTAACCAGTATTGACGGTATTTGGTGGGGTTTTAAGAATTGGATATTCCCTAAAAGCAAATATTCGGTTGTATATCTATCAGCAGTGTTAAGTTCAAGTAATAAATAATGTGTTGGTTAGCAACATGAACTGGAGAACTGAAGTAATGCAAAACACCTTTAAAAGGCTATTTTGAGAAGACTCTCTTGATACTGAAAAACGGCATCGAATCCAGGGGGTTTTCCCTTTTAAAATGTAGGGAATCCTCAAATGTTACTGGAAACTTCAGTGCTTAATAAAGCATCCGTCTGTCTTGCTATCAGCTGCAATGAACATCAGATTTTATTATGAAATTTAAGTAGTTACGGAGAATGTACGTGTAACCTGTCGTGTCTGAAAGATTTGATTAAGTCTTGCTTGGTCATTTTTGCAAGTCCAGAGGCTTAGTGGATAGACCTAGCAATGTATTAGTTAAGAAACTGTAGTTACATTCCAGTCTTATTCTGTAGAAACCTGTCTGCTGTGTGTGTTTTAATTCTAGTTATGTCCTCCTCTGTGTTTAATCCAGAAAGTGGGTATATACATGTGCACAGTTTCACGTTTTGGCACCGTGTTTGGTATATTGTGTACTGTGACTTGTATCATGCCTGCAGGCCATAGGAAAACGACACAAATTAAATGTGAAATAGAGAGGAGACATAATTTAAAACTTGCGTGTTCTAGAGATGCAGTATGGCACATGAGAGTTGCAACATATTGCACAAAATTCACCCTATTTCCCCAACAAGAAGACCATGTTTTCAGCTGTGCAGGCTGCTGGAGACACAGGCAGCTTTCTTTGCTGTTCGCTCGGAATAGCTGTCACTGCATTTTATTTGAGGCAGTATCGTGACCACCGCTACACATGCTCTGTCTTCTTTTCGTTCCTGTCTAACTGCACAGGTCAGTGTTCTGCTCTGCCCTCTTCTGTGGTTCTGTAATTATATTTATTTTACATAGACATGCGAGTTCCCTTTTCCCTTTTACATATGTTGTTTTGCTTCATGCTGAGAAAACTCCACAGCCTGACAGGGCGCTTTTTTTTTTCCCTTTTTTCCTTTTTTTTTTTTTTAAGCACTCCAAATTCTATCCAGCTTTAAACTCTTATGTTTATAACCCTGAATATCTCTAAAATGTCTTTACCTAAAACACTTTATGGTTTTATTACCAGGTTTATGCCAGTAATAATATTCACATCAGCTTTCTTAGGGATAATCTTTAAGCAGAACCTAGCAAGAAAGGCTTTGAAAACTATCATTCCCAAGAACGCAAATCTCGGAACATGAAACATCGGTTTAATCGCCCTCTCTGACAACTTAACACGACAGATTGAAAAATACAAGCCGATATGGAAGTGGGATCAATGGATTATCAAAGTCCTAAACATCTTTTCTTGAGGGGGGGGGAAGGGGGGGAGCTTTGGGGTCCGTTGGCATGCGTAAAACACGAAGTTTGCATAGCTTACCGCAGATCCGATGCTGTCTGACTGGCAGGGAAGTTGAGAGGGAGAGAGAGAGATTTACATGAGGGAACTCAGGGGGCTTTGTCACGGCAATTGTATAAAGTGATATACAGTGCAAATCGACTCGAGCATGTCCCTGGATAGCAGGCGGTTTACAGCCTCTTCGAGCAGAGATTACTGCTTTATCTTGTCATACTAAATTAACGTGGCAGCACACTGTTAAACAGTGGTGACCTCTTCATCTGTGGAAATTGCTGCCTAGAGGAGAGATGGTATTTAAGACTCTCTCTCTCTCCCCTCCCCACTTTTTCTTCCTCTCCCCCTCCCTTCCTCCCTCCCTCTATCTTGTCTTTTTTTTTTTTCCTGTAGGGCCCTGAGGCATTTTTGGGTTAGGTTGTAACATTAAAGACAAAAAGAAAGAAAGAAGGGGGGAAGGGAGAGGCTTTTAACATCAAGGTGACAACAGCTATGTGTTAATTGGGCCTTTGTTGTTTGATTAATAGCCACTTTGGTGTAGAATATTAAGACAGTTGTTTGGACAACTTTCTAAAAATGACATGTCCTTTCAGTAAACTGGGATTAAGCGATGTTCTCTGGTCTGCACATTTTAACTCCTTATTGTTATTGCATTTAGTCCTAAGCTTACTGTTCTTCGGGAGTGAGCGTGCTGTCCAGGTCTGGCACTGTCCTCAGCTGGCACGAATTGCCTTAGTTCTCTCCAGTGGCACTCCAGTGAGCTGCTCTCACTGGTGCTGGTATTACTGAGGTCAAGGTGATGAAGATACCTCTGTAATGCAGTTGGGCTCTTGTGTTAGGCTGCATCAGCAGATTAAATTGGTTTCATTGGACTGGTAGTGCGATACAGAAGAATGGGAAAATTAAATCTCATCTTCTGAGGTGATGAAGGAGACAATACATCTATGTCTTAGACCAGGTTTTTCGTTCTTGACTTTTCTGTTTACTATGCAGTGATTCACTGAGGGTCCAATCCAAAGCTCTTTGAAGTCAATTTAAAGACTGCTTTGTCTTTAATAGGCTTTGGATCAAGGCCCACATGACCTTAGGCAAATTATTGCAAATCAATGTTATGAAGGGCTTGGAAATTTGCAAGCATACATGTCCAAAGTATTAATTTTTGCTATACTTTCTGTCAGCAGTTGGGAAGCCAGGTGAAGCCAGGTTGGCCAGCCCAGCTTTGGAAGTACCCATATGTGCTGAAAAGGGCAACATTATGGCTGCATGTTTGGGTAAAGGAGGCCTTCCCCACCTCTTCCTCTGATGAATGATTTAGTGTTTAACAAGTTCTTTTCCTATGTTATTGGGTTTGCCAGTTGACAAGAGAAAATGCTTTTACTTCAGAAACTCAGCACTGACTCTGGGATGCCATAGGACTTTGACTACTTTGCTCATATGAAGAAGGTTATAGAAATTTAATGATATAAGATCAAAGAGGACTTGAAGATCATCTAGCTCAGATTTTTCCTTGCTGTAGACAATTATTCCTTACTGTGAATTTCTTGAGCTGCCACCTACACACAGATTCATGCAAAATTCTGTGCGTTTTGTATTGTACATTTTGTATGTAACATTTTCAGAGGCAAGCTTTTATTCACTTCTCTGGGATGCCAGCACAGCTTATTTTTGCAGCAGAATATTTGCCATTTGAGATGCACTATATCTGTGAACACTGATGTTATCATTGTTTTCTTTGGATGAATTTTGAAGGCCAGTGGGCTGAGCATGTATACTAGAGATACAGAGAGGACTGACTTCCCAATTTATTATTTGTAGAAATCAATGCATTTGATAATTTATGTACAGCTTACAGAGGCCACCTAAGTGGCTCATGAATCGATCAGCAGCCAGCAAAAATGAAAGCTAATGAGCTCATTTCAATAGCAAGTTGCTCATTAGCAGGTAGGCTCACTGATCTTTCAGGTTTTCCAGTTCAAAGTCACGTGCTCTTTCCATGTTCTTGGAAGGAGTAGTTTCCTTGCAAAGAACAAAACAGAAAAAAGAAGATGTGGCAAGGTTTCGAAAGTTTTCTCGTTGCTTTTACATTATACATTTACAGTAAATGCTTGATACTGGGCTAGAGAGGCAGCCACCTTAGTCTAAGTCCGTGCCCATCACTGTAGTGCCAACAGTATTCAGCCGCTGAAATTGAATTTATTAGTGAATTTACAAGTTGCAGGGGAAGAAGAGTATGGAGGCCTCTTCTGTGCTTCTCCGTAGAAATTTACACATTCCCAGCACAGTATTTTCAGCCCAGATTTTCTCCAGCTCAGAAGTCAGGATGTGGGATGCTAGTGGCTGGGCAGGGCCTTCCCCTCGTCCTAATCAACACTATGACCCATCCTGTTAGTCAACACCAGGTGTATGTCCTCCCCTCTCCTAGTAATAAACATTTGATGCCTTTTTTCAAACACTTTGGTGCTTCCAGTAGGATTTTTGTGGGGTGTACACAAAAACTAGCTTGTTTGGCTCACTTGTTATCCTTCTTGGTAGAGATGCCAAGAGCTGAAGAAACATGGGAATTAACCTACCCCTTGGAAGTACTGTAAGGGTCAGTGCTGAGAGGTACTGTAGATTTTATGTCCTAAGGCTTGGAAGCCTTGTAAACCTGAGAGCAGGGAACTGTTTTTACCTATGTGCATTAACAGAGTACGCTGGTGTCCAGTGCTACCATTGATTTTTTTTTTTTCCCTTTAAGTAAAGAAGCCAATTCATTATTAATCTGTTTGAAAGTAAATGCACTGCTGTATTTACCAAACCTTTGATAGCAAGTTCTTGAATCCTTATGTTATTTGTATATGTAAATATATATGTAAAAATATGTAGGTGTGTATATATACAAACATATTTCAGCTATCTCCTATAGACATGAGGAATACACCACTCCTAATCAGGCTGGGAGGAAACAGATTCTCGACAGAGTTGCCTGAGGCCCCTGCAGAAGAGGGACTCTCAAAACATATTTTTAAAATATTTTAAAAAAAGACAGATTTTCCAAATCTCAGGAATAGATTTTCAACTGCCTGATTTGGCTTGAAATGAGTTGGCTGAATCAGTTTCTTTTTCTTTTAAGTAAGTCTATAAAGCTTTGATGAATCTGGCTCATTGTTTAGCACTTATCTCATGAGTAAAGCTTGAGAGGTTTGGCTTGAAACTTAGCAAATCACATCTTTGGAAAATGGCCCAAGCCTATTGATTTATCTGAAAAAAAAAAAAAATCCAAAGCAAAACACAACTAAAAAACCCTGATCCAGCTTAGTGAGTAAGTCCCTTACAGATCTATAGAGCCCCTACTGAATGAGCCCATCTATTTCTCACTCTATGTGAGCCCTGCACTTCATGGAACTGTAGGGCTGAGAGGGATCAGGAGAGGTCATCCAGTCCCAGCTCCAATCCAGGGATCAGCTGTACAAATGTCATTTCTTTCAGATAATAGTCTAACTTCTTGAAGTTACTCAGTGATGGAGACTTAGAACTTACTGGTCTGTCTGTCCCAGGGTATTTCTGTCTCTAACATTAGAAAGTTTTTCCTACTGTGTGATCTTTTCTGCGTCAGTTTTGTCTCTCTAATTCTTGTCCTGGCCACTGCAGCAGAAGGATATGTGCCCCTTTCTACGGCAAATTTTTTTGTATTTGAAGAGTGCTGTCACATCCCCTCGTCTCAGACTTTTCTTTCGGTGCATGGAATTCTTGTCTTCATATTTTTCTAAAATTTTTTACTGTTTTTTTTTTGTTTCTCCGGAACTACTTAGAGTGGAAGCATTCACATTTTAACAGCTGTGTCTTCTGCATTACAACTGATGCCTTTCCATTAATGACGATGCATACTCTGGGTAGCTCAGTCACCATTTCATAGATGGTGCTGTCTCGTTTTGTTCAATTAACTTGTAGTTAAGTCCTTTCTGATGGAAGGAAGGCTTCATGTGCCACCACTCCACTTTGCTTAGGCAGAAGACAAGTTTTGGGGCTGCTTAGCTTTGCTGAGCTCTGACTACATAGCTGTGGAATAGCAAAATGGATTATAGTGCCTCCTGCGTAGCCAAAGAATTGCCAGTGAAGTCTTGACGACAGAATCTCTTCTTATAGGGAGAAGGAAGAAGAAACATTGAGTTTCCAACACAAGGAGCTGGCAGGAAGGAAGTCTTTTCAGTTTAAGGCACTTGATCTGGAAGTCAGTGGGAAAAAATAAACATGGACCTCACGATATCAATTATCTGAGTCACATTTAAAAAGTACTCAGCCCTCTGAACATAATTATTTTCATATGTACAGGATAAAGTATACAACAGATTTAAAATCAAAATCCATTTCCTTTTTTTATCTTTAAGGAATAAAGTGTTTGTACAAACTGAAATAAGGTAACTAATACAATAAGGGTTATGCTTTTCTGTATTTTATGAATGTAATAAATCCTCTGTTAAAAAGGAGTTATCAAGTCAATCTTTCCACTTTATTAGATGACACTTGGTAGAAATTGACCTTGATATCAGTCAACAGGGTTTTTTATTGTGTTTTGGGCTACTTGATGAGTAAAAGCTTCTTCCCCTTAAAGTGATTCTTTCTTCTTTGTCTCTTGATTTTTACATTTTGAGAATCTTGCCTTGTGACCACCAGAAAGAAGGTATGAGCTAGCTGAATGAGCTGTTTGTATTCATAGGACTCAATTAATTTTTACAAACTAGTGAAGTACTGATCTGAAAGGGAGAGCAAAGACTAGGAAGGTAGTTAATTTGCTGCATGCCACTGCTTTTTTTTTTTTTTTCTGAGCTGTGCTGTGGTAACTGCAACTCCAGTGGTGAATAGTTAGTGTTTTCTTTCCATCTGTACATCTCAGAGAGGCTGGAGATCAGTCTAGGGTACAGTGAAATCAAGAGGTGTGCTTTTCTGCCAAAGAGAAACCAGTATGCAAGACAGGATGGCAATGATGGGTGAAATTTCCAGTTGCTCATGAATGAATCTTTGTGTGGTGAAGCCATTTTCTTTCCATTCTCCCTCCTGACACTTTCTGGTGTAAGACTTGGAGGAAACTCCCCCATCTTTGGAAGTGTAGAGGTCTGTTGCAGTCAGAAAGTCAAAGTAATAATGGCAGGTGACAGCTGCTGATCAACTGCTCAACCTCATGCTTCAGTTAGGAATTCAGGTAGAATTTCACAACATAAAGATATTATAGAATTTTTTCAGAATTAACGAAATTTGAAGATCACATAGGGTTATAAACCACCGTAGGTCCTGTAATAAAAGAAGTAAAGGTCCTGTGGAGGTAGGAAGATGACAGTCAACTCACCAAATAGGAATATTGTGAACAGGCCTTGTGCTGTAACGAAAAGCACAAAAGAGTAGATATGACAAAACAGGTCAGAACTCTTCTGAATTTTCTGTGTGTGTTTCTGAAGAAAGTCTTTGAAGATTCCTGTAAATACAGGATATTAGCATATATTATTTCCAAGAAAGAAGATGGAATTAAAAAAAAAGAACAAAACTAAAGCTCTGAGATTTTGTCAAAGCCGGTGTGAATTAAGGGACGTTAGTTTAAAATGGATGGTGGTGTTAAAACTGACTGGAGGACTTGCCCCAGGAATTGTGGTGGGCAGTGGCTCTTCATCACTGGCAAAAGATCAGCTTGTTCTGTTACAGTTTCCTTTTTTGCTTCCAGATTTATCAGTTCTCTGTCGAGTACTCTTTTGAATTGTTTTGATAAATAATTGTACTTGTGAAGGTTAATGGAGTGTCAGTCCCTTATTTACTCTCAAGTCAAATGTGGTGCATGCTAGTCAGAAGTGTAGCTCAAGCTTCATGACCAGCTGACCTCGACGCTTTAAAGTGTGGTTATAGTCAGATAAATGACTGGAAAAATGACATTAAAGGGTCCTATGTTTTCTGTCTTGCTGTGGCTTTTGGGGTCAAATTTAGTTGCATAAAAGTATGATATTTTTATTAATTGCCTATAATGCTATAACTTAACCTGGGGTTTGAAAATAAAGCTGTGTCTTCTTTTGCTTCACATCATCCCTAGTTGATAAACATTTTGCAAATGGTACTTAACTGACTGTTTTGTTGATAATATGTCTGCAAAGCACCGTCCAGTTCCTTCTTTTTTAGCTGTATTGACTTGTTGGTGCTAAGGGCAGATAAAAAAAATTAATCAATAAAGCAAACAGATAGACATGAGTCAGAAAATACATCAGGAACAAATATTTTGAATTAAGGTGACATTTTAAAGTCACTGTTCTGCTTATCCCCATACGTTGTTGGAGGTTCTCCTGTTACAGAAGCAGTACACAGATACTTTCATGTAAGCTTCTACTAATCTGTGCCAATCTCAAATTGATGGAGCCTTGCAGTCGTAAGAACAGTCAGTAATTTCCAAAGGTGTTTGTTGGCTGTCCGTTTTCCTTTTTTTTTTTTCCATAGTGTCTATATTGGATATTGTAAGAGTGTTTCTTTTCATCAGTATTTAAGCTGTTGGGGAAAAACCTAAACTACTAGTTGTTTTGAGAAATTTTTACAGCTAATTCTAGTCATATTTTATTGCGTGTTCAATGTGCCTAAGCTGAGCTCTCTGATACTAAGACTCCAAGGAGTGTTCCAAGGAAGAAAGTTTTTATTTGAGTAATAGCTGCATGACAATTAATAGACACAAAGACTTGAAATGGAGTGTGTTCAGGAAGTGAGATTTCCAGAACAGTTTAGTCTTCTGAAAAAGTGATCCTGTTTTTCACTGAAAATAACTTGTGGAGGTAAATGCAATTTGTTCATGGAGATCTTCTGAAACTCTTGCTATTCATTCAGTGTTCTGGCCAGCTCCTTTAGAAAACAAATGTGTGCTGAAATATGAAGATACATGCTGAAAATTAATATCTTAAGGGAAAAATGTTTACAAAAAGATAGTGGTTTTTGGACAGTCTCAGAAGTTCTCTATTTAGTCACTGAAAATATAACTTGTGCATTGCTGTTCTGTTCTATGGGCCTTCCTAATCCCGAGTTTTCTCCTTTGAAGGTGGTATTTTAACTGATTTGGGTAACTGTGATTTATGTATCATCTAACATTTCCACGTTACCAGCCCCTTATACAATAACAGTATCTTGTTTTGTATAGGCTAGAGGTGAATTTGAACCTACAGTGTAAATACTTCCTTATTTTATGGATCTGATTCCTAAATAATCAGTGGAGACTGATGTCGTGATAAGGTGGTGTAAAACATGGTCTAAAGACAGGACAGCTGGCAGAGTATGTGTGTGCTCCTTCCAATTTTTTTCAATTTTCCTTTGACATAAGGCCATAATGGAAGGAAGAAAGTACCATAGTGTGAATGACACAGCCATGCTTCCCAATTAATATGTGGTACTGATGAAAGAAACGAAACGGTCATACTAAAAACTATGGCTAATATTAATAGCCATGAATGTATGATGTATTACATTAACTGCTCAGGAGAGCAGTCAGTGGTCAGGGGTATTAAAAGTGGCAGCGTAGTGTCATTGTAACATCTTCTTTTGACCTGCTGTTTTCAAGAGTTTCTTTGAACCTTAAGTTGTGAGACACTAGGTAGTGTTTGAATATCAGAGATGTAATATCAAAATGTACTGAGAAAAGCTTTATATAAATGTGTAAGTGCAACCGCCAGTACTGTCAAAGATGCTGCAAGGAAGATTGGATGCCTTTCCAGAGGGACCAGTCTCCAGTGTCTTACTTTTGCCTGCTTGTACCTTGTACAATACAAATAAGGTCTCAGCATAGTTCCCATTTATAATGTCATTTGCATGTGATTTTCACTCTTACTTCACATAATTGAATCTACCCAGGCAATTTATTTTTCAAATATATTATCTCCACATACTTGTACATCTGAAGATTAAAAAAAACTTAAATCAAGAAATTTTATGTAACTCTTTTGAGTATGTTTAAATACACACACTGTAAGTGTAGACAGTCATAGACTGGAATAGAAGGGGGGAAGAAAATAAGAAAACCGCTAAAAATGTACTGTAATTTCTTTTAATGTGTATGAATATACATATATAAAAAGTGTGACTCTCACAACCAGATACCCTTTCTTTGTGTTCACCCCCTGTCTGTGCTCAAGGTCTTTAGCTGCTCAATAGGAGCTTTTTAATTATTTTTCCCTGTTTGATGTTGCTAAGTATAATGAATGGATTGCAGAGAACTTTTTGTTGGAAACCTTCTGTACATCAGCTTAGTGCTGGTAGGCACAGTGATACCTGGTTGGATCACGTCCTGAGACTCACTTTTAGTAAGCTTAAGGTCAGAAAAAGACAGATTTTGTAAAACCATGCTCTGTTAGTCAACCATTACTTCCTCATCATAAAGTAGGCTTACATTCTTTCCAGCCAAAGTGGAGAAAATTGTGTCTTTCTTATTTGGGTTGGGCAATTCTGTGGGTTTTTCAGCATCACTTCATGATGACTGAAAACTACAGGGAATACTCAGAAATCAGTGATTCAAAGAGGAGCTTGGAGAAGAAAGGCTATTTCCAGCAAAAGTTATTCATTCTCTGCTGATGGTGGGTAGTTGACTGTGACTGTAAAAGAATTGACGTTCTTTAGGTTTTTTGATTTGTCTATTTGTGAACATGATATAAAACAGTGCACAAATTTAATTGTTGAAATATATAATGCACCTAAACAGCCACAGGAAATTGATTTCTTTAACAAAATGGCATAAGAGAATGAGAGAATGAGCCGCCTTAAAGCTAATAAAGATCATTTGTATTACTCAGAATAATTTAGGTAAGTGATGAGAAAGGGGAGGAAAATTAGCATTTCTGTACGGTTTGCTTACTGTGTAATTCTTAATCAGGAGTGTCACAACATCCCTTGATATCATCTTATCACAAAGGTCTCTTCATAGTAGGCAATGTATGCTACTGACTGAAGTTTCCAGGAACAGAAGAAAGAATAACTCGTCTGCAGAGTGAGAGCAACTGTGAATCTGTCATAAATTAGAATTTACTGGGGTTTTTTGCATCACTCAGACACAGTCTAAGCTGGCTCCTGTGTGCAGGGTCTATGTGCATTTTAAAACTTGTTTAATCGCTGTTTGAATGAGCTTTAGAATGAGACTTAAATGATAAAATGACATCATGCTGCTCCCCAGAGCAGAACATAACGTTACCATTTGAGGTAACTAAGACTGAGAAGAGCAAACAGAATATTGGTTCTTGGTAACCCTTGGATGCTGAATGTGCTCTGCCTTTACTGTGCTTTGGAACCCAAGCAAGTCAGCTCACGTCATTTCCTGGCTTGCCCTATATGCAATACCACAAATTTATTTTGTGGGAATTAGTTAAACAAAATTTTGAGTAGCTCTAACATATATTATGTTTATGTGTCAGTGTTACGTGGATTGACTTTTTTCTTACTAATTTTTATTAATTATCTTGATATATTTGGCATTATCTGATCAAACACCATCCTCTGAAGTGCATAAGATCCAAATAAGTTCCATTCCTACTCTGTAAACATGTTCTGTGGAACTGACTTTCTTTGACTGTATTTACAAACTCAGAATATATATATTTCTTTTTATTTTCCATGCAGTCTTTCCTCCAAAGTTGAGAACCACTTTGTTTACACCAGAATTCCGAATTCTGTTTGACTAAAGTTGTGGAACAGTTGTTTATAGGAAGAAAATCAAGTTATAAAAGACATGAAAAGAACAGGTGAAATGAATTTTGGAGGGAAAACAGGTCTTTTAATAACTCTTAAAAAGGGTTAAACCAGTTATTGATTGGAAAAATCCTATGAATTATTGTTTATGTAGGCATTACTTAAGAAGTGTAAGAGAGTAAGTAGTAGGCAAAGTAATTGGTGAGGTCTGTAAAAAGCAAGTAAAAGAATAGAGAACTTGGATAAAAACATTACAAAAATATATGAGACAAACATTTTGAACCAAGAGAATTATTCTTTTTTAAAATTTGTATTCCAAATGTGGCATCTTATGCTGCAGTAAACTCCAGTGGAGGCAGTGGGGCTATTTCTTATGTAGCTATTCCATTTTCATAAAGTTATGTTTTCTGGCCCTTCTTGAAGATTTCAGAAGATTGCTTTCAGAAAAAAAAAAATAGTGTGATCCTAATCTCTGTGTAGGCAAAGATTATTTTGATAGTTATCATCCTGTAAGTCTAGTTGTAGTCTTTTGATAAGAAGAAGAACAAATACAAGGTAAAAGTAGATAAACAGATGTGAGATGAGAAAGCTTGTGAAAGGTATACAATGTGTAAGCAGAACATGATTATTTTAAAAGCGTAGTGGATTTTGTCACACACTTACCCTTCACAGACTCATAAAATGGTTTGGGTTGGAAGGGACCTTAAAGACCATCCAGTTCCGACTCCCTGCCTTGGGCAGGGACACCTTCACTAGACCAGGTTACTCAGAGCCCCATCCAACCTGGCCTTGAACACTGCCAGGGATGGGGCATCCACAACTTCTCTGGGTAACACATTCCACTGCCTCAGCACCCTCACAGTAAAGAATTTCTGTATATCTAAGCTAAATTTTCTTTCAGTTTGAAGTGATTACTTGTCATGGTTTGAGATAGTCCCAAAATCCAATTCCCTAGCTCCATTCCCCCTCCCACATCTCAACCTAATGTGAGATGGGTTTTTCCAGACAAAACACACCAGACTCAAAGTGGGGGAAAGGGAATATATTACAATGACTGTACAAATAAATACCATATCACATTATACACATGATCACAAACTATCTCTACCATGACATATGTATTTACAATGGATCAGATCTCTTCTCCCCTCCAAATAAAAGTCCAGGAGGGAAAGAAGGACAGATCCCTTCCAGTCTCTGAACAGCAGCATCTTCTAAGGCAGCAGGTTTCTTCTCATGCATGCAGCAGCTGTGGCTGGCTTTCTGCCAGCGTCCACGAGGGAGGTATCCAAGCCTCTCTCTCGGCCCCATCGCCTCACAACCGAGGGGTCTTCCGTGGGCTTCGTAACCCCAGACAAGGTCGTTTCACCACGTCATATCACGAAGACACAGGGGGGTCTTCGTGACGGTCTGGTATCTCTTGCAGGGCCTCTGTGCCCTGTCTCTCAGGCTGCCACCGTGGCAGCAGTGCGAGGGGGGGGAAGCCAAGGTCAACTCCCCCCTGCATTCCTCTCGGAGCTCTCTAGCTCCTTTCTACAGTGCATGTCGCACTTCAAGGCTCTTTCAAGTAAGAGTCCATCATCTTCCTCCTTCCAGGAGGTCTCAAAGGAGTTTTGGGGATCTGGTATCAGTCTTACCCCCAAGAACTCTGTAGCTCTCAGCTGCTGGCTCTCCTTTCCTCGACTCTCCTTCCAGGAGTCTCCTCTGCAGTGCTGCATGTTGCTTCTGCTGCTTCTTCAGTTCAGGTTCTTATCTCTGGCTCTCTGCCACCGTTTCTCTGGTCAGCGTCGGCTGCTGCTCTGTGCCCATGGAGAAAACATCTCCCGGCATACTACAGGCACCTAGCCCAGCTTTATGCTGTTCCAGGTCCCTGCAGCCCCCAGCCAGGGGCTGGGAGGGGGCCAGAGGCCCCAAGGGGCTCAGAGCCCCTACCTCGTGGCTCTACAACATGGCCACCTCTCCTACAACCAAACTACAACTCTTCTTTTCCGGTCTGGTTGTGGTATGTTTACATTTCTGCAGGAGCGCCCATTGGGCAGAACTTCAAAACTTCCAGGGGTTTCCACCCCTTGGGGTCTACCACTTCTCTTAGCCTCTGGGGAAAACAAGGTTCAAACCACTGCATTACTCTTTGTCCTGCCACTACAGTTCCTGATGAAGAGCCCCTTCAGATGCTAGAAGGGGCTGTGAGGTCTCCACACAACCTTCTCTTGTCCAGGCTGAACAGCCCCAAATCCCTCAGCCTGTCTTCATAGAGGAGGAGCTCTAGTCCCCTTATCAACTTTATGGCCCTCCTTCATGTAGGGTATGTGCAAGATTCCTGATATTACATGTGTGGGCTAAGATCTTAAAAAATATAAAGAACATGTAATTCCCAAACAGTTGATTGTTGGAAGTTGCATGGATTTCAGTCCAGAAGTATGCATGCATTGAGTAGTGCTTCCTTCATACAGTCTGTTGTACATCTCATTTGATTCTTCCAAGTAAAGTAACTATTAAAAAAAAAAAGAGTAATGCATTAAGTTGTTTAGAGGAGGGCAGAATGATTTGGTACAGTATGATTTTATTCAGCTTGTAGAAAGAGGCAGATATACTGAGTGTCAGAAAAAGATGGGTACCTTTTCTGAAACTCCAAAATGGCAGAGGAATTCCTTCAGTAGAAATGAGAAAGGAATTCTTAGGGCAATATACTCTGCACAGGTCTACTTCCTTCTTGTACCTTTTTGTGTAAGCTGACCTGTCAAAGCCTCCCAGTTACATAGCAACATCTGTCTCTTCCACTGTTCTGAAGTGGCTGGAAAAAAATAGGGACTGAAAGGAATATGGTTACAGTAGTCCTTTGCCTACTGTAAGCTGTCTACTTCTTGACACAGGATCCATAGGACAGCAGCACCTGTAGCAACATTTTAGAAATATGGAGAAATAAATACATTGTTATAGAAGTTTGAACAAGTGAATTACAGTACACACATTGAAGTTGCCACTGGTGGTTCAAGGAGAATAAAACCACAATATCAAAAGAAGAGGGATTACAGATTGATATAGCTGGATCAAGTAATCCAAAATCCAGCAAAAATCCAGGTCATTGATGGGAGTGAGGCACTTGGAAAACAGTAATGCTGAAAAATACTTCGGTGTCTGAAAACAAATTAGGTAATAGCTTGTCTTGTAGCAAGGCAGCAGAAAAGGCAGTAACAACATAATTGTCCTTCATAGCTCTGCTAAAGTTGTATGTGAAATAATGTGTTCAGTTCTGGCCACATTAGAGAAGTCAGAGAATTGGAGGGATTTCAGATGTAAGCAGCAAATGATTAAAGAGTTGTTGGAGCTGATTTCTGAGGGAAAACTGAAAGAGTAAACGGCTAAATATGGCCAGTAATAACAAAGTAAATATATGCTAACTGTCAAAAAAAAAGACATGGATAGTACAAACTCTAACATAGATGAAGAACAGTCCAGAGTGCTGGAAGAAGCAGCTGTATAAGAAGAGTTTTGAGTTGAAAGGAAGTGAATATGAGGCAGTGTTTCAGAGCAGTGAAGGTTTGGTGTTTTTTACTGTGTAGAATATTCATAGGGGCAATGGGAAACCTCCCTGTCTGTCTGAGACATTTTGCTAACCCAGATCAAACAAGTGGGACCACATCAGATGTGTGGGCACAACAGAGTGTGCTGTTTTGTTGCAAAGCTGCTTTTGGCACTTGGAAGAATCACTCTGCCTTAGCATGAACATGGGCTTTTGTGGGCGTAGGATGTTCTCTTTTCTTTTGTTCCCCAGTTTTTGGAGGGTGGTTTCTCTCCAGACCCAGATCCTTCAAATAAGTTTCAACACTGAGGAGGCAGTTTTAACCAAATTATATTGTCTCCAGTCTGCTCTCAGCCACTCAGCCAAAGGAATGAGGTGAAATATATCTATGCTACCAGAGAAAAGACGAAGTGATCTGACATCCCTTTCCATCTGAAAACTGTGGTGAGTCAAAATAGGAAAGCTAGGAAGCTGGGAACAGTCCTGGAGCCATTACTGGCCTATGGCATTCCTTCTGTCATATCACTGAATTCTGTTCAGATGGTCCTCTCCCCTTCTCTCAAGGAGTTAGCACAGACAATGGGTTTGTTTCATAGTAAGAAAGCTGGTGATCAAACTGTTTTTGACACTCAACATAGGTTTTCTTACACTCACAAAACCAGAGTTGTTGTATGTGGTTAGTAAGCTTGTATTTTTACAAAGATAATCGTTTTATACTGCGCTATTTCCAAACTATTAGAAGGATTTAATGTATGCTGAAGACTCTACCAAGCTGTTTTGATAAGCAGTCTTATTTTTTGTTTAGCAAGGTCTTAAGGGTGATCTTTAGTCCCTCAGGGAAGAGCTCATAAAAGTCTTAAAAGTGCTTTTGCAGAGCTTTATTTATTATTTTTAAGCATGAAGATTACTAGCATGAAGATAACAAGGCTGTTATAGTACAACATGTTCTTTGTTTTTGCAGGTTATAGCTAACATATTAGGAGTTCTCAGAATGCCAGTTTTGTTTGTTAAGTGTTTGGAGAGCAAATAGATGTAATCCTATATTGCGTTATTTTCTTAAAATGAGTTTGGCTGGAGAAAGAAGCAGTAGGAGAGATCTGGTCTGAGTATGGGTGTCAGGAATTATGTTGCTAACCACATTTACCTATTACAAAGCAGTTGTTACTATTTTACTATATTTAATATAGGATTTGCAAATTACTTTTATATGTGGGGGAACACTTCATTGCAAGAAATGGGACAAACAGGTGGGCAAAATAAGAACCAAAAATCTGTGGCGCAGAAGAAAATTTAAAAAAAAAAAAAAATCCCTGTTTGACATTCAGTAATAAAAAGGTTCTAAAATTTCACTCACAACAGTTTCTCATATGTTTTTTACTACAAACAGATCCACAGTTTGCATATAATTCTTTGATTTGTAATAAATCATGCAGAAATGGTGGGATAAGCAGTAAGAAGTACTAAACTTGTGCTGGATGTTTGGGGATGGGCTGGAATGCAGAACAACCAGAGGAGAAATGTTTGTCTTAAAGCATTGGTTATCAGATTGTGCTCTGTACTGTAGATATCTGATAATGGTCTGTTGAAGAAGCTCAGAGGGTCAACCAGTCACAATGTGCTGGTTCCAACTCTTTATTTTCAGGGACCTGTAATGAAGTCAGTGGGAATTAAATGAATATATACTATTGTGCATTTTCAGCAATCCCTCTAGACGCCTCCTTATATCTCTAGATACTTTAACTCCTTGAAGGATCTGCGCCTATGCTCTGTAAATCTCAGGATAAAGTTAGGAAACAGTGCAAAATGGATTATAAGTTATTCCTTTTGTGTGAATGCAGCTGAACAGTTTCTTGGCGGTTCATCTCCAAACCTTGGAAACGTTTGAAGCTTTCTCTTGCTCGTGCAGTTGTGTCAGCAGTGCACAGAGTCAGCAGAGTATCATGGTATTTGGAAAAAATCAAAGTACATTTCAGTGTTACTGTCAGATATTGTGGGGTGGCACTTGATATATGAGAGAGTTCCCAATTTCCGGTTTCAGGTGATTGGGCTGTGGTTCCCCACGGGGTAATGTAAGAGTAATATAAGGGCTGGGTATTTATTGCATCAATAAAAATGAAAATAAAACCGCTATGAGGCTTTTGTCCAGTAATCTCTAGGCTTTTTACATCAATTATATAAAATGGCCTAAGCAGCAGGAAGTATTTATTATTGTCTCAGTTTTACATATGGAGGAAAAAGGTAGAAGAAAGTGTCTGATGTAGCAGAGTTCATATGGCAGATAGTTGGTTTTTTTGAGCTTCTAACCATTTTCAGCCAGGTTGATAGATGTCAAACACTGGAAATACCTGTGAGTCTTCCCACTGAAACCTCTGCTAGTGTACCTTTTGCTTCATCAAAAAGAGGTCATTAATTAGACACAGCACTTGATGTCAAAAAAAAGTACAACCTGAAGGACAAGAACTATTAATGATTGCAAAAAATAAATAAAATTCCATTACCAAGCAAAGTATTAACATTTTAGAGGGAGAACCAGATGTCATCAGGATTCTATAAATCTAATAATTGGAAATACTTCCAAAATACGGGTCATGGAGTTCCAAAATACATCATCTCAGCAAAGCCAAACCAGTGTTTGTCTTCAATGTATTTTGCTTGACTGCAGCATGGTCACAGTAACAAGAAAAAGATGTGCATCTCTGTTCACTGTGTTTAGTTCACCTAATTCAAGTAAAATTCTTACTTCTCTGCCACGATGACCTCTTCAGCTGACTCTTCTGACACATTCACTGACTTCTTCACTCTCCATTGCATTTAGTTTCCTTATCATCATTAAAACCACAGTCCTAGGAAAAAAATAATCTGAATGAGGATAGCTGTTGGTTTGCATGGATTTAGTTGCAGAACCATAGCCTGTGAATGTACATCTTTCTAGGTTTGTTTACGTGACACACTTTGTCGCTTTTATCCCTCCTTGGATTATGCGTCCTCGTCGTTTCTTCGTAGCGATATATTTATCCTCTTCCACCTTTTTTCCTCTTCTGTGCCCTTCTGTAAAGTCTCTCTTTTGCTCACTGTATCCTCCACTGTTTCTTTTAAATCTCCTTGGGATCCTGTCCACCACTTATGAACAACGTGAGGGAAACCTATAGACGAAAGACCTGTTTAAATATAAGATAGATGCAAAGAGATTTTAACATGTAAGAAGAACTGTGTCCACTGGGAAGCCTTATGGGATATGTATTTCATCTTCCTGAAGGCACCAGGTTGACAGCCACCATAAACCACACAGGTTAGTGGTAATATCTGCCCTGCAGCCCCCATGACATAGAATGTAGGAAGAGAGAGTTTTCCAAATCACTTAAGTGATTTGAAAATATGATTCCTCTTGAAAGCTGATGACACTTATGCTCCTAAAGTAAGTTAATTACATTAATTAAGGCAAAGATCGTAGATGGAAGGTTAAGAAAAAATAAAAGATCAATCTTGCTTTGTGAATATTATGATGTGTCTGTTTTGTTTCTTTTAAACCTTAAAAAATACTGGAAATGTCAAGTTGTGTTTTCTCATAATTACTGGTGGGCCTCCTGTGGGCAATGGGAGTGTTTTTACAGCTTTCAGATTTTCACTTGGAGTAGCTATGCTGTTGAATCTTAAACATAGATATTAATTTCTTAAAATATTATTAGGTAAAATAAATAAATAGGAACCAGTACTAAACTGCTTGAGAATAATTTGTCTTCAGAAGTGTGAAGTATTCTGTTTTCTGATTATCTCTTATGTCATACTGTTATTAGCTTCCTGGTCACTATGGAGACTATAAAATAGATAGACCTACATGTCTAATGTAGAAAGCAGAGAAAAAATATTACCCTTGTGTCTTCTTTACACATTCTAAAAGAATGAAGTATGGGCAAAATTCCAACTTTGAAAAAAAGAACCTGTTAGGTTGCTTTTAGGATCACAGGCTTTTTAAAATCAGACAATATCAGCGCTTGTTTTAAAGACACAAGTATTTTATTCCAGGTGTTTTTGGCCGCAAACCCAGAAGATTCTCATGATATTTTTTTTTTTATTTTTTTTCCCCCTGCAGATGCAACCTCCTTTCATACCATATGGTGGTAATTAACAGTTTCAGACTTAGTTTTGAGTTTTCTTCTGCTTCAATTCTTGGTTGGTTTGGGACAAAATTTTAATGTCATGGAAGGGTTTTCTGTCTGAGTTTAATTGCAGACAGGAATAATGTCTAGATGAAGAAGGAGAAGATGAGATCTATTTAGAGCACTAAGAGATATTTTGGAAATCTCACCACGTACAACCTGTTTCTTTTCATTAAGCCTTTCACTGTCCCTCCGTAGAACTGAAACAGGCCTTGCTTGGACCCTGGAAACAGAAAGAGACAATTTGAAAGATACAGTTGGAATGAATAGTTTCTTTTAACAGCAAAATGTTTGCGCTTTTTATGAGAGCAAGGGTAACATTGTGTAATCTTCAAAAAAGATATTGCTCAGTGAGGATAAGTCCATTGTCCAGTGACACGACTTTTCCTGTCAATCACAAAGGTGACAAGGGGGCTAGATTAAGTAAAGCTTGCCCAAGATTAACAAAGGAAGATTATTGACCTCATCCTGAAAGGGCAGAAGCCTGTTTTATCATTAAACCTTGGAAGAGGTATTTCCTCCATAGGTGGAAAGCTGTTTGGCAATATCGAGGCAACTTTCTTGTAAATGAATGAATCTTCCTGTGGATTCTAGCTTGGAACAGAAGCAGAAGACGAGAAACGAGGGCCAGTCCCTTTTTTTGTTGCTGTTGTTGCTGGGGGGAAGAAGGGCCTAGAGTGTTTGCTCCAGCACGATCTGTGTAAGGTCCTTGTCTGCCTTTCCGAAGTGGGAAAAGCAAGAAGCAGCAGCATCAGGTGTTGGTGAGTACAATCCCAGCTCAGAGTTGGAGGAAATGTTGTGCCAGCACACATTAGCAGAGCAATTCGCAATGCAAATGAACAATAGAGCCCCGTCCACCAAGCAGCTGCTAACTGCATAAAACTGTTACCAGGATTAACAGTGCCAGAGGCTGGAATGTAATCAAACTTGAACAGGTGAAATGGTTACGCAGCGGAGAGAGACTGTTTTACAGTAAAAGCGTGGTTTTCCACTGTTTTGGTGGCTGATAGATCTTGTGTGTGGCTTGATGGATTTAATTTTAAAATGTCATTAGTAGATATTTATGTTCTTTAATACCCCTCCTTACAGTGTTGTTGCTTTTCTCTCAGTTAAACTGAAAAAACGTCATGTCGATTTGTCCTTTTAGAAAAGGAACCTGCTAAATCTCGCTTGTTGGGAGGGAACTTCCTTCTCAGGGGATTAATTTTAAACTGTTGCTGACTTATCTTTCTTGCCATTAAGGATTTCTCTGAGTGTTTTCAAGGGGCTAGTTAAGCTCTCACATGCAGTATCAGAGGATTTTCTTTACTAGAAGTTTTTTAGCTTTATACAACCATTGACACAAGCAGGTTTTATGTGGAAGGACGCTTTCTTCCTACGTGCTAGAAGTAAAAATCCAGACCCACTTTCTCCAGTAACGGCATAAGAAAGAGCAAAATCAAACAGAGGGATGTAAAGCGAAAGCCAAGATAACAGTTGCACGTTTTCAGGTTGTTGTTCTGAATGACAGAATAAAAAGATCATGGACAAGTGGGGAAGACAGATTCTCGAGCTGGTGTGCTAGAGGATACATGTTGAACTGTCATCAACAGCAGAAGCTGATGTGTGCGCTCATCCGCTGGTATGGAAGGGAGAGGATCCCTCTTAGATTGCAAATCACGCAATGAATGTGTGATTGCTACAGATCTTTTTGAATGAATAATTCACTGGTGTACTGTAATTTAGCCCACTGAGATGTGATTGCAGCTGTTCCCCTACTGTATATGTGTTTTGATTAAGTGGAGTGTATCTTAAACCCCACAAGTGTATAAATAGCTCACGTATGTGATGTGCAAACACTGCATACATGCACACCTAACGAGAGCAGTCAAAGGAAACATTTTTATTTTGGGGATGATTGCTTAGTTGTGCATTTTAGTATATAATTTACCTTTTAAAAAAATCTGTGTAGAACACTTCCCTTTCCTTTTTTAGTTCAGCTGTGAAGTCTTTTTAACTGTGGTACTATATAAAGGCTTTTAGCCAACATTGTGGTAGGAGAGTGTCTCTGTTATTAATGAGTTTATCATTCCAAAACCTTTGCAATATAAGAAATTACTTCTTTTGTGCCTGTTTTACAGATAGGAAACCAAAATGCAGAAACAAAAGTGACTTTTACCATGGTTTCACTGAACATTTGAAAAAATTAGGAGTTGAGCATCCAGAAGTCCTTTCATGATGCTTTGCCCGCAGACAACTGCCTTGACCTCTCCCCCTCACAATTCCTTTTCCCCAGAAAGTGAGGCAGAGAAATTTTAGTAGTTTTGAAAATGCTCGTGAGTTCCATTTGAAAGCCAAGCAATTTGTGTTTTTGAAAATCATCTGATACTGCTTTACATAATAGTGTGTACTTATGCTGCTTCTCTTATAACAAACTGGCTGTATACACAGAATATGTTTGTACATAAAAAAACCCGCTTGCATGCACCTAAATTGTACATGAAAACAGCAGTGATGACACCTGAGGTTTAGGCAGCTGTTACAAGTACTTTGTGTCTGTGACCAGTGTGTGACATGCAGAAACACGAGTGAATGTCTTTGGGGCATGCTTTGGATTAAAACAAGAAATTAGTTCCTGGTAAAATGAGGAACAGTACTGTTCCTGTATATAATTGATGGTACAAGTAGATTTAAGAACTATAACTAATGATGATATTTGGCTTCTCTGATTCAAAGTGTGAATAAGAAAGCAGCTTTCAAGATACTTCCTCTTTTGGCCTTGTGTGTAGGAAAAAACTGCCACTTGGTGATAATAGGTTTGAATCTTAGATAAAATCTGAACTGATGCTGAAGTTAACTATTTGCCTTGTCTAAATTGGTGTTAAAAACCAGTTTTTTCAGATCTGTATATATGGGGAAAAAAATTGCATTTGGCTTCAATTAATTTTTGAAGTCTGGTGTCAGGAACTTGTAATTTTCCGTGTGCAAAATAAAAATGGAGGGAGCTGCAAGAAAAAAAAAAAGGAAAAAAAGGAGCATTTCTGTTGACTAGAGTTGGAAAATTTTTTAGGGCTTGGTCAAAAGCTCATTGACGTCAGTAGAAAGTCTCTCATTAACAGCACTGGGTTTGGCTTTTGGGGCATATGATGGCCCAGATTGTAATCTCAGTTAAATCCGATTCTCTTAGGGAATTTATTCACTAGTATAACACATTCAAGCTGCTCAAAACTATTCGCATTAAAAGTTTTCTTAAGCAAAGGTAATCTTTTTGCCACAACAAAGTGGTCTGTGAAAACAAATATATTCTCTATTGCGTATCTCCCGTGTAGCTTTATTCAGATTTTATTGAGATAGTTTTTAGCAATTTATGTTCTATTTACAAAAATATACTTTTTTCTCCTGAAATACTGTGGTTTATTAGAGCAGAGACATAAAAAATTGCTCAGAAAAAAATTATTATTATACGAATCACTAAAAACTGTGTGCATGTGTATATATATTTATGTCACTTTCATACCCTATAAAATGAAAACAATTTAAAAATTATTACGACTTTTTCGGACAAGTCTGTAACTCAGCTCACGAGTTGATCCAGTGGCTTTTTTAGAAATAATATTCATTGAACATCTGGAGTACAAAAGTGTAAGGAAATAAGATAGTGAAAAAAATACCTGGAAAATCAGATCAAAGTAAAAACTATACACGTTTATAGCATTATGTTTTATGCAGTGTATGTACTCTGCAGCAAGCTGTGTTTGGAGACATTGACCTAAGTTTTGCAGGTAGATATGGCATATGTTAGCAGAGGAAGAAATGGGTTTGAGAGATGTGTAAGAAGGGTGAGGTATAACAGAGACATAAAAGGAAAAGGAATATGTGCAGAGAACATTGTTTTATGTTGGAGGAGGCGTGGATTAGAAGGCTCTCACGTTAATGAAGGCAAGTTTGAAGATGCTGGACCCAGTTTTGCTTTCCATTAAAATTAATGAGTAGACCTCTGTGGACTCTCACGTGAGGAGGGTTGTGCGTATGTTCCGGGAAGTCACAGAGTTTTGCCATTGTGCTGCCAGTGAAAGTCATTAGGACCACCTTTGTGAAAAATACTGTCTCTATGAGAAATGAAGGTTTGAGGCAGAAGAGGAGAATAGAAAGAGAATTAGAAAGCAGAAAGAAATTGCTTCATCCTTTATAGATGGGAAAACTGCTTGAACTGTGATTTAAAATAAGTCATATGGCGAAGGGCATTTAGTATTTGGTTACTATTTTATTTCTTACAACAACTAGCCATCAAGGCATTAAGTACTTTATAAAGTCAGGAAATTAATGGTCCTTGTAAAAATTGAAGGTTTTTTTTTAGAAGGAAAGCTGTAAAAGAACAAACAATTAAAGGTAATCAATACCATTGTTATTAGGAGACCTATGAGTACAACACTTCTCAATTAGGGAAAAACTGTATTTTATGTTTCTCTCTTGCAAGCTGATCTTTGTTCACTCCAGCCTGTAATCTTGGTTTATGCTTTATGGGAAGGCTTTGTTCTGGGTGTTTTTGAAGCATTGCATGCCTTTTTAAAGGTTTCAACAGAAGAACAAACAGCAATGCATTCAAAGCACAAAGGATTGTTCTTTCTTTCTTTCTTTCCGTCTTTGTTTTTTTTCTTCTTCTTTAAGAAAAGAAAGAAATATTTCATCTTGTTTTTCTCCCCTTTCAGGAAGTTGATGGCAATAAAGTGATGTCTTCATTTGCCCCGCACAACTCATCTACCTCACCCTTGAAGGCAGAAGAAGGTGGGCGTCAGAGTGGAGAATCATTGTCCAGCACAGCCCTGGGAACCCCGGAAAGGCGCAAAGGGAGCCTAGCGGATGTTGTAGACACCCTTAAGCAAAGAAAAATGGAAGAGCTCATCAAAAACGAGCCAGAAGGTAAGGCCTGGGAAACTGGCCAAAATTTTCTGTTTTCTTTTCTTTTCTCCAGATTCCTTTGGATATGTATACTTTTTAATCTTCCAATTTTCTGCTCTGTTTGCTTTTCCTTGCTAGCAAAATTGAAGTAAAAATCTCATAGGTCTTGTCTACGTTAGAGATAAATTTCAGCAATATCCCATCATAGCTAACATTTTTAGCTTTTCCCAAATTAGAATCTAGTGGTCTTTTTGTCACAGTTGCAATAGACACAGCTCCTCAACTTGGGTGCAGTGAACCAATTTGAATTGCCTGGGGGCTTTTACTCCACTGCTTCCCTCTCCCCCGTTTCTAGAGCTAAAAGCAGTGTTATCAGGAGTGTCAGTGGTTTTTTGTGAAATTATCTAGTGGGCATGTCATTATTTGAAAGGTAAGAAATTAAACTGGGAATTCATGAAAGCTTTTGTGTGGAACAAATCATCCTCTATTTATCTGTAGTGCAGGTGCTATACAAACACAGTACAGGCTTTCTCTGCATTATTTTTGGCCAGCAAGTTTCAGCCTTGGCATGTTGGTAATAATTTCTGGAGAACTGGTTTCTTCTTGAGACTGTATGTCCAGTCGGTGATGATGCCACTTGTGTTCTGGAGGCTGAGACTTAGACCAACTATCTCACCTCTGAGAAGCCACAGAGCAACTTTCCTTTAAGCAAGATTTTAATTTTTGCTTTTTTGGGGCAGAGTCAAAGCCCTGACTGGAAGATGAAGTTCTCACTACATTCTCCATAGGTATCTAGCACGCTTTCCAGATTTTTGGGGCGCTGTGAGGCAGTTGTGAGAACATAGCAAGCCTTCCTCCCTAGGGTACAGTAACAAGACTCTATTTTCATTTACACTCACCTATCCTGCTGTGAAAATGTATTTCAAATGTTTAAAAGCATGGCCCTCAGAGCTCCCCTCAGTGTGGAAGTATGAATTGACAGTACCTACAAGAAAATTTTAGGACAACCTGAATACTGGAATGAAAATATGGATGCAAACACAAGCACATTGTCACGTACACAAGCATGACAGGATTGTAAATGAGTCTTTTCTTGACTGGAGCACACAGGGTCTGCTGGGAAACAAATTCTTTGTCTAAGCATTTTTTTGAATGTTACTTATATTGTTTCTTTTGCATTTACATTGACTTAATAGTCAGTACCATAACATACCTTGTACCTTTGGATGGAAAAGACTTTGGGGGGGGGTGGGAAGGAGACCAGGCTTTTATCTGAGAGAGAGAGGAAAGAACAGGGGGTTCTGGGCAATGTATAAATACTCTGTTGAGTATGAGATTTCACAAGCTCCATTAGGGAAAGGCCACAGATAGACATGAGAATGGTTACAGAGCTTGTGCATTATCTCAGCTCCACTAAAATGAAAATATACAGTACAAACAAAAGATCTACAGCTTTGTGAAGAGATTGGGAGAGAGAGGAGGGGGAGCAACTGAATGTTGGGCTTTGCAAATGCATGCAACAAAAAATCTTTTCTTCCCTCTAGCCATTGTTCTATTGTCTTTCAAAGGCCATTAAATTGAACAGCAGGTTGTGATGAAAATTTCATTAAGCCCTAGTTAAATCATTATGAGGGTGCCATATTCACGTATCTGCTTACTCCCCATCCAGGAAAAAATGAATAGGAAAGAGTTGAGCTTTTTTTCCCTTTCTCCTTAAAAGCGAACTAACAAAAGTTCAGAAGTTAGAAGAGAATGGGAAATGGGACACGAAACAAAAGGAGGCCAGAGAGGTGAGCTGGCTAGGAAGAAAATTAGACTTGCATAAGAGCATTGAAAGGTGGTGAGGGACAAATACATCATTTTGACAAGTCTCCCTCCCCCTTCCCTTCAGCCAACATGATTGTTTTTAGAGTGGCTAATTAAAAAATATATATTTCTGGGTGCAGATGGCAAGACTGTTCTTAGAGATCCTCCACAAATACGAGTCTTTTTCCCTAAATGAGGTATGTACTGATACAAGCACAATGTCTCTCTGTTTGAACTCCAGCAGAAAATTATTGTCATGTCTTCTTCATGTAGTCCTAAAGTAAAGTTGTCAGTCATCACTGGTTGCTAGTCAGGTAATTAGCATATTAATGAATTTCCCCATGAATAAGATGTTACAAGTGGGAATCTTTGATAGTACATGTAGGTAACAATTCAGCAATTTGCGATCACTGTGTATTTCAGTGATAATTTTTAGTCTTGCTAGTTCGTGGAGCTTTGTAAGATGAAGACCAAGAATCTTGGTTAAGCTTTGCTGTATTATGTCAACAACAATAATATAATACTTTATTTTCCTTTGGGAAGAAAGGGAAACATTTGCACCAGTAGTTGAGGTTTAATTAAATCAATTTCCTGTGAATCTTTCAAAGACCAGATATGAGCTAGATTCCCATTTCTCTATGTACTCAAAAGTTTATATATTATTTAACTTGTACAATGGGCTGTGTTTGCTCTCTTTTTATTGTTTGAAATTGTCTTCTGCATTACTGTGGGAAACGTGCTTTTCAAGCATTCTTTCAAATGGCCTGTTTCTTCAAAATCTGAAAAAAAGAGACAACTTTAGGTCTCGATCCTTGTATCAGTTAGGGAAAGGAATTCTCTTTTCTGAAACTGGTTTTGAGGATGAGTGAGATATTCCAAAATACTGATAACAGGTTTGACTGTTTTTAATCTTTTAATCTTTATTGATACTGGCAGAGGTTTTCTTAAATTATGTTAGAAAATAAAAATAAAAAATTAGTAAATTTTGTCAGTAAAGGACAAGGATTTTTACATTGCTGCTAAACTACTGCTCAGAGTGCACAAATGCACACATGTATGTATGCATAATATAAACACATACATGTACTCACACATGAGCTGACAAGGGAGGCATCACTCTTCATATAAATGGTGATTTCCATGTAGATTTGTTGTATATATGCCTTTGGTTAATATGCCCTGCAGGAAACCATGCTACCTACTGTCCCAAAGCCTGTCACTTCCCTTTCCTCCTTGGATTATGTGTATGAGTTTTGGTTTTATTTTTGTTTTGTTTTCATAGGGGTTTATACTTAGCTCTAAAGCTCCATGCTCTTTTTTTTTTTTTTCCACCTCTAAACTTGCCTTTTTACCCTTGCTGTATGAAAGTATGTGATTGACAATGAGTCATGCTGACACAGAGACATGGAGTGTTTCAGGGAATCTAAAACTTGTGGAATTTTACTCATTACTAATACAGTGCTCATTTTTATTCTCTCAAATTCTGTGGAAAATCCTTATATGCAGCTTTAGTATTAGGCCCCCAAAGGCATAAACCTATTACTGAAGTCACACAATGTTATTTTACATGAAACATTCTGTCCTTTCTAACTTGAACTTCAGAAGAGGAGTCAGCCCCCTTTTATTCTTGGTATACAATAATGAAGATAATGGAGTGGGTTTGGAGAAGCCTTATACACTGTGACAGACCTCAAGCCCTTGCCCTGAGGGTCGTCTGCCGACCACAGGATTCCTTTTGCAGCTCAAATCATTAGGCGAATGAGATACAGGCATGTTTTTCTTCTGTTTTCTTCAGGCATCAGGGGATGGCAGAGACTCTCTGTCTGTCTGTTCTCCTCATTTGTAGAAATGAAATGGAAATCTCTTTGAAGTCACTGAGCTTGACACAAGTTTGTGAAAGCAAAGACCAAAGCAACCACTTAGGTTTTTCTTGCACTATTAACGGGATTGGATTGCTGTATTTTAATTTATGGCCTCTGCTTGTGGAAAATTAAATCTCTGAAATCTGTGTAGCCTTTCCCCTAAACGTATGGCTTGGCTTCTGGAAAAGAAATAGGCAAACAAGTAAATTCTGTCCTATTTTTAGAATAAGCCAGAGTACTCTTTGGCTCTTTACGTATCCTAACCTCTAATTAAGAATCAATCTTCTTTTTCTATTTTGCCAGTATATATTTGTACCTGATTATGTATCTGTTTATCTTTAAAACGTACATAGTGAGTCTTCTGAGGCCAAATCCATATTATTGTACACAGTTTGTGGGAATTCTGGATAAAAAGGATCCTATGGGCATCTGTGTGACCACAGAGACTGCACATATGAGCATCTGCACATGTGGGTGCAGTCAGTCATCTGCATGGCTCGTTCTTCTGTGTTAAGAACCTCTGAAACTCAGTTCAGCTGGGCTGTTTAAATGAATACTTTGAATTTTCTATAAATACATGTACACACTTATATCTGTATATATTTAGATATAAATATATATAAACATGCACACACAAGAATTATATATATATATATATATAGTGTTTCATATTTTTCCTACTCCAAAATTTCAATCTTAGGTCTTCTGAGTAGGAACAATTAATCTCAACTGTTTAGTAAGAAGGTAATATGTGTGTTTGCAGTGCTTTAACAGGCAATGTGAGTACTGGAGCCTCATGTATTATGATATGCAGCAATACTATAAGTAATTACTTGTCAGAAAAAAAGGGATGAGAAAGGCCTCTTGGGCGTGATTTTTGTCTTCTGAATGTCTCCCAAAGGCTATTTGTATTTGATGTTTAAGTTTACATTATAAATCACAACACCTGTTCATGTACTAATTTAAATGACTGTTGTTTAAGCAGTTCTGTAGACTATAAAAGTGAACTGTGCTGAATTCAGGCTCTCTAGTTGAAATAAGATCCCAGAATACCTCCTAATATTATCAAACTTTTAATCAACATATCTTGTAAAGAAATCAAGAGGTCTCCCTCTTCTTAAGACATAAATTCCAAAGCAGGCCATTAATGGGCATAGGAAGGGTGGCCTTTGAAATGCAAACTCTTTTAAAAATCACATCTGATGAGATGGGAAGAAATAAAGTGCACAGATTCGGGGAAAGCCTAAGGATACTGTAATTGGTTGGGGTTTGAAATTCTTTTATTTGGTTCTTCACTGTCCCTTTGACAGAGTACGTGTTGAAGAGGCTTTGTAATGCTTTTCCACTGAAGGACAAACAAGGATACTTGGCAATTGAGTACTTTTTTAAGTTTTGTTCGTACGCTCCTGCTGCTGTGGAAGGATGGTTCGGGTGCCTTGTGGTTCCATGTTCATCCCTGAAGTCTGTCACCAGAAAATGTGTCTTGTCTTGTAGAGCAAGCCAGCGTCAAACTTCCATGCACTTGTTTCAAAGACTCTACCATATGGAAATATGCCTTCATATACTGCTGATACAAATAAAAAATAATTAAAAAATTTTTTAAGATGAGGCTTATGAAATAGGCCTGTGTGAAGAGAAGGCACTGTTAAATACTGTAGTAGCTTAAGCCTTTATTAACAAGTGCTTTAACTCCATAACAGAGGTAGGCTAGTTTGAAGCCCTGCCAGCTCTGACTTGCTCAAAGTGAAGTTTATTCATTTGTCGCCTTCAGTTTTTAAGTGTTTTCCTTCCTAACAGTTTACCCCGATAGTCACGGTTTATTTCAACGGACGTTTTCAAAATTTGCTTAGATTCCCTTCCAAGTCTCTCTTGCTTGCATCCTCAAAGGTTTGTAGCTTTTGGATTTTTCTTTTCTCTTTTGATAAAGGCATCAGAGGTGCTGATACAGCATCTTAAACATAGAAGAAAGCATTATGGTCAAGTGAGATAGAGGAAATTTGTGCTTTTGGAGAGAAGATGCAGTCCCTCTCCCCCTCCCTGTTTTAGAATGAAAGTCTTCTCTGATGAATCTCTATAATTAAAATTTCTTTCTGGGCTATGTTCGCTCCGTAATATTGGACAAGCAGGAGCCAAATCAAAATGCTTTATTTTTTCACTTCCCATCTTCAACAGTGTAGCATATAAGTGGTTCACCGACACAAAAATAATTATTTGGGCTCCTGTCTGCCCCTTATTCCCCAGGTATAGCCAGACTCTTCACTAGCCTTGATTCGTTTCAATAGGGGTTTTCAAAACTTGCTGTCACTCTTGCCCCCACACCATTTTGATGTGCCTGTTTTTCCCCTGATGTATTCTAGCTAGGTCAGTTTGCCTTCATTTTTTGTGCTCTCTCTCGTTCTCTTTTATTTTTTTTTTAATTTTTTTTTTTTTTTTTAATTTCCCCCTCCCCTGGAAAAGCCATTAGCTTTCTGAGCTTCATTTCAGCCCTTGGATAACGGCTGGAGAAACCTCTGACACAGACTGTAATATACAAATATACATGAGGGAGTGTGCCAGCTCCTTCTGTACGCTCGTGTGCCGCAGCTTTTGGAGATGTCATTTATTCAAGAGTGAAGAGCGAGCCACCTGTTTCTCGGGCCTCTTGTCCCTCATATTAAAGGTTCAAGCCCTTGCTGAATAGTAACATCTTAATCTGGGCAACATACACAACATTTAGCCAAAACCTATTTGTCGAGCTAGCAGGATTTGTGGGATTTTTTTTTCCCCTCTCTCTTACCCCCGAGGCGCTTGTCACGACCGTGCATATTAAAATTAATCAGACCTCCCAGGCTTGTGTGACTGTGTGGTTTAACATGAAGAAGTGGATATCAAGCATTTGCCCTAATTAAATAGGCCTGCTTGGTTTTGTTCTAGTGGATGCTTGGTCTTTTTTTTAATAAGAGCTGCTTATGGAGGAGGCACGGCCAGCTCTAGAGTTAGTGGAGAGCTCACTTCAAAGTTTTGCCCACCACCTGCGCCCAGGATGCTGAGACCTGAAGGGCTCCCTACGTTCTTTCTTAACAGCACAATTTGTGGGAAGTAAGCGGAGGGGGAAGGGGAAAATACGGCCAAATGAGTGAGGGAGCGATCAGGGAAGGAGAGGCGAGGAGCTGGGATAAGCAAGCATGTGGATTGGCTTTTTGAAGTTGATTAAGATGACCTGTCATCCTGTCTGATTAGCTTTAGATCTCAGTCTGTGCCATGAGCTATTCACAAGGCTGTCTTGTGTCTTCTGTTTACCAGAAGCAAGGGAAAGCCTCTAGTATGGCAAGGAGCAACATTTGCAGCAACTCCCACTTGCTTGTTTAGCTAATGAAGTAGCCTTGTAAAAACACTCTGAAGTTTGAAGCTGTTGCTTACTTTTATTAGTTATGTGTATGTTTAACGTTGATATTTTTAAGGTGGTTTGCTGGTTTTACACAACTATATACATCTCCTGCGTTGTACATAAGCTGTACTGGCAAGATATAATTCCTTTCATCATCTTTTCTTCTCTTACAATTCAGTTGTATTGTGGTTTCTGTGCTGCCTCAGGAGAAAACATGCTATATGTGTGTGATTTCTATACTGTAATGTATAGTTTCAAAAAGTGCTCAAAAAACAAGTGAAGAGTTGGGAGCTCTCCACCCTAAACACACTGAAACCTGTTAAATAGTAATTAAGGACTGATACCATTTAGCAATTCAACAAGTTAATTTTAGCCAAAAAATAGTAGAAAATTTGGAACAGTCAACATTTTTAGACAAAATGTTTCATTGGAAATGATATTTTTTGTTTTTAAATGTTTAAGATGATTAATCTGAAAGAGAAATGAAAACATTTCAATTAGGATTAAATAAAATATTTTGGGTCAGGTGGAAACAGCTTTTCCCCTGACTTGGTTTGGCAGCTGAAATGAAAAAAAAAAAAATGCAAAATAGTCAAATAAAAATGAGCTGCAAAACCTGGTGAGGTTCTGAGGGTGTTTCTCTCTCTAATGCCCTTAGGAGGACAAATGAGCAGTTGTTACAAAGGCACTTAAATACATCTGAATGGTTATGTGCTGTGGTTTTGAGGGAAACTGTAATATTTTAGTCAGAAACGGTTTCAAAATTTGATTTCCCCCAAATGTGCAAATTTCTGTGCTTTCTGAAGCCTCAAGTCAGCAAAGTTGTGCAGCACGTAGGGCATCTTATTTTGAAACTGACTTTGGAGGTTTATCATACTTCCTATGTTAGATGTCCTTGGCATGTCAGAAACCTCTGAGTCTGTTCTAGAGGGCCTAGAAATCTGCAGTGGTTACACTCCAGAATTTGATTTTGCTTTCTACTAAAATTCTTGCAGTCCGGTACACAAGCAGAAAGCAAAGCTTTATTCATCTGTTTCCATAACAGTTCAAATTGCTGAAGTAAAACCCAGCAGTTGGGATGATACTCCATTGATTTAAAAGTTTATTGCACGTCCGTGCACTAACTTATTCCCATCTTTCTCTTCCTCTTGCAGTGTTATTATTCCTATTTTATTTTTAATTTCAAACCTTGGCACAACCCAAATGTAAAGAACCATATTGACACTGCCAAGCATCTGTCTGGTGCTTGACAGCATCATAGAAACCCTTCCACTGTTTCATCTGGGTTGCTATTGGTTATTTAACAACACAATGCAAACGGTGCAGTGTGGGTGTATGTGAAAAGGAAAGAAAGGTTGAGGTGGGGGGAAGGAGCCCTGTACGAGTAAATATGTCTTTCATCATATCTTTTGTTTGGTCTGTTTGCTGTGCTCTATTCAGTAGTCAATAGAAGTTGTTTGACGGTTCTGCAAAAGGGTAAGAAACCTTTTCTTAAACTTTTATTCTCCTGCTTTTGTCTCGGCCCATAAAGTTTTCTGCTTTTGTTTTTCTTGCCCTGCTTTGTTGTCACCTGTCTGTTGTCGAAGGGTTTTTGTCATTGCTGTTTATCTGATGTGACGTAAGGTGATACTTATGAAACACTCCTCATTGAGGAGAACAGGTGAAGTGGAGTTTAGAGAGCTTATGAAAGCTTTACTGCAGCGGTCTTTGGGGCAATGGAGTTCTTTCAAGCTTGAGTTTTAATTTATTTATTTAGCGAGAGGATGAAAGTGAAAACTGAGTGAAGAGTCAGTCTCTGCTTTCTGCTGAAGAATGCCCTCTTAGCACTTGTGCGACTCGGTAGGGCTTTCTGAGATGTTTAGCCTTGATTTAATTCGTATTTAAGATCTCTCCTCCCAGCACATTAATATAATGCCAATGTAGAATGCATTGCATGGTGTAATTACTGGAGAGAGCAGTAGTTGGGAAAACAGACGGTAATTGAACACATGGCTGTTTATTACAACAGGACAGTGCTCCTACGCTGGTATTTAGGGCATTAATAGGGAAGAATTGATTTGTTGTTTTAAGATGAATTCAATCACTGTTGCTCAGGCCTTTGTTTGTTCAGGCCGAGTTATGCTTTGTTTGTGTTATGTGCCCAAGAGGTTTACACACCACAGCGTGGCATTAGTCATGCGAGGGCTTGGGAGCAGAGAGCCATTTAAATGAACAAAGGACATTTTTCTTTTTGGCTCTGTTTATCTTCCTCTCTAGTTTTGTTACCCTCTAATCTATCTCCATCTCTCTCTCCCTCTTTCTCCCCCCCTCCTTTCCACCCCAAGCATTTCTGATCAATGCAGAGGTCCTCCTGCTTTCTTCCTTCCCCCTCCTCCTTATTCACCCTCCCGAAGACAAATGGAGCTGTGATTGACAGGTGGCAACACAGGGTTGTGGCACTGGTGTAAATAGAAGTGGTGGCTCCCAAGTTTGTGCAAGGAAGGACTGGGGTGGGGGGCTGGGGGAGAAACGTTCGACTTGGAGGGAAATCATTGCGTTCAAAGCGAGCAGAGCGGGAATGAGGTGCAACACCTTGTGCCTCGACTCTGGTGGTTTTGAACAAGGGAAAAGGCAGCACTTTTTGTGGCTCCTGATGGCTTGTGCTCCCGATGAGCCCCGTGCAGGGCACATCCTAGGATCAAATGAACTGTTTTGCTCTCTTCTCACTGATGAGAGTCGAGGGGAGGAAGAGAGAACCCTATGACTGAAGTTGAATCCCTGGTCTCCCTGTTGTGAGCAGTGTGGCTTATATTTTAGGCTCATTGTGCTTGAGAGGAATCTCATCTTTATTTATTTCTGAGTGTGGGAGAGGTAATAGACACTTCAGAGCGATGTGGGCCAAATTCTGCTCTCGGATGTAAGTTCACCACTCCCCCTGAATAATACGCGAGAGCTTTGAGAAGGCAACATTTGACCCAGTGCAGGATTTGTAAAGAACCCAACGTGACTTGATTTTTTATCCCTCTACAGACAGGGATTAGGCCTGTTCCTAGAAGGAGCAGTACTAAAGGAACTGAAAGGTAACAACAACAGGAAAGTCTGTGCAGTCATTAATTGGTAGGAACTTGCATTTCCTAGGTGGTGAGATACTTGTATCTCTGTACAGTAGTGCATGATGAATTAGCACTAAGACTTGCCTTGTGGAGGTATAGAAAGTACTGGCTTACACAGCACGAGGAAGGGGAGGTACAGATGTGGGGCGTGGAAAGCCAGATTCTTCCTATCAGGGAGAAATAACACATTGTTATTTCACCGCAACACGCAGGGAAGCATATGAACCTCTGTCTTTCATCTGAGCATTTTAGCTGTAGCTAATTAAATTACTGAATCTCCAAATAAATAATAGACATGCAGGAGATGACAACTGGATATGAAGTCCAGCAGTGACTGCAGTCATCCCTGCAGTCATAGGCAACTGGTTGTGTATGGGACATGCTAGTTGGCCATTACTTATGAACCATTTCTAAATATGTATGAAGTGCAGTTGCAAAGGCCCAACCCATATGCCCAAGGGAAAATTTCATTCCCACCTCAAAAAAACCCTCAAACAATTATTGTGTTGCCCTGCCAATAAGAAAGAATGATCACAGCTGAAGGTTTAACAGCCTCAAAGTTACCACTGGTGTCCAAGTGCTTTATCAGAAAGGAAAGTGTCTCTCCCGACTTGGAAGTGGTTATCCAAGTGTCCTGTTTTTCCAGTACAGTTTGGAATGTTGCACTAGTTTTAGGCTGTAGATTAGCCCACACAATCTTAAGGTAAATAGTCTAGAGACAAAGATCACATGGAAGAAAAATGCCTCTTGGTTTTGTATGCACTCTGATGGCTTTTTGCTAAACTTTTTTCCTTTTCTGTTTTGCCTACAACACATATCCCATTTCAGCAACTGAGCATCTTATCTCCCACAGAGTCAGGCACCGGGGAAAAAAAATGAAAAAGCAAAAAAGTCAACAACTAACCAGAAAAATGGTTTCAACTGTATTCATTACTATGTATTCATTTGATCCTGTAAGATCGCTGTCTTGTTGCAAAGTGTAAAGCATGTTAACGTATTTTTGCTGGGATATCTATACTGAGACTTAAATAAAGCCAAGTATTTCCAAATAGTTCTATTTCCTTGTATACGAAATTAATATATGAAGATGAAACTAGAGGACAGCAGGCTTTTGCTAATGATTGTCAGCTGCAACAATTCTGGATTCCACACTGAGCTCATGTGCAGCCTTAATCAACAGTGCTGTTTAACTAAATATGGAGACATTTCACTGAAGATTATTTTATTTTAAGTCTTTTTTATGCATTTCCTCTAGCTGTGTCATCTAATTGATTCACAGCTCCCGTGAAGCTTTGGGGTATGGGATGCATATCCAGGCAAAATGCATTCTTCTTTAACTAGATTGGCCAAGTCAATCCTATCTGAGTTCAGATGAATTAGGAAGCTGTCACTGGGAATCATTCTGTAACTAAACATAAAATTATTGGATGAATAATACACATGATGTAGGGGTTTAGGTTATACCTTGTTCTTTCTGCTGAAAAACAAATGTGGTCCTTTTGAGATGATCATGGGGTTTTTTATTATTTTATTGCTAGGTAGGTTACTGAATGGGGGAACATATTACCTAGTGGATGTTACACAGTGAATGACTCAATATTTCAAAGTAATGGGGCCCACAGAAGACAAAAAGACAAAATAATTAGAGGTGCTTTCTTACATTGCCAGATTGCAAAATTTGCCCAGTTTTTCTAATGTAAACTCGTTTTTTTCGTTGTTGCTTTTGTCCTGGCCTTATGCCATTAATATAGCATGGAACAAACTGCCATTAAAGTGCTAGAGAGAGAGAGAGATTTCAGCTACCAGTATCATTTCATCCTTGGTTTCTCACAGGTTGTTGCTAACAATTGATCTGCTTATGTTGGACATTATAAATGTTCACCAGAAATCAGAGTATGTCTACCAAGCACCACACTCCCGAGTATTTTCAGGAGCAAATGAGATGCAATATGGCTGTGTTTTTAACTCATCTGCTTCAGCTCTTGTAGTAGATGAGTCCCTGTAGACATAAAGACAGGTGAAAAAGCATCAAGAAGAGAAGAATGAAGATGCCTGCTGCATTTGAGTAAAGAGGCACCATTGTAGCAGAATGAAACGGGGAGAAAATTTTTGTAAGCTTCTCAGTATAACTCTTCAAGGAGGTTAAAAGATATGCTCTAGTATTCTTCAGATCTTCTCCCTTAGGATGCACCTTTGCAATCTGATTAATCTTGGGATAGTGAAAATACTGGTGGGGATTTGTTTGTTTGATCCATTTTTTTTTTTTTTTTTTTCAAAATCTTGTTCCTACCAGAAGGACATTGAGATTGTTTAGGCAATCCCAGGTAGCTTTCCTCCCAGGCTGAATGCAGTCCATAAAGCTGTCAGTTCTTTAGCTTAATACTGGATCTTAGTGTATTAATTCAAGGCTTTCAGTGATCTAGGACACAACATGTGCCAGGAGTGGGAACTAAAATTAGAGGCAGACTTTTGGCTGTGAGAGCTGCTTGAGGCTACTCGAGGTGAAAGAGGAGGGAAGAGGCCTGACGTCAGTCACAGCCCAAGGACTGCGAGATGTCCAGAGCATCCCCCCAAAGCAGATACAGGTTTTTCTGCAACACACACTGTAGGGAATGACCCTTCCTTTCTTTTCTTATCCCACTCACTGATACAGCACTCAGTGGTTCATTTCACTCTCCAGCTCCTTGTCAAAAGCTCTCTTAGTTCACTTGCTACAGCAAAGTCCAGTTCTTGCTATACTGGGATTGTGATTTCCCCCCATGCTCTAAAAGAAGCTCGGGTAGTTGCTAATCTTCTATGACATGCACCTAGAAAAAGTGAAACAACGTGAAATTCTTATGAAGGATTCTAAGTTTCCATTCATAGAAAGCAGCTCTTGGTGATGTAAGCTCATAGTTAAAAAAAAAAAAAAAAGATTAGGTGAAATAGGGCTGAGCGACAGGAAAATTGGTTTTTCCTCCTTACCTTTAGTGAATGTATTTTATTATGTAAAATTTTATGCTGTTGGCTGTATGCGAGAATCATTTCCCTGTAATTTTTTTAATATATCATAATTCTGTTAAGGACTATGAATGAGGAATAATTAGGCATTATTGTTTGGTTATGTAGATTCTCTTGTGATCCTTTCATGTTTACTTCATTTAAACTGTCGATACTGTTCTTGCCATGTAGAAATAATGACTGTGTTACTTCATGAATATGAGATTACAGGGGCCTTGTTTTAAATTGCTGTAGCACTTGTTCCTCCTCTGTGATTATTTCAGGCCATCTGAAACATATTCTTTCTTTTTGAAAAGAGAAATACTCAGAAGCACAAGTTCACAGACATTTCATCTTTACTAAAACATCTTCAGTCTTTACCTTATCCTGGCTTGTCTCTTTCTAATAGCGTCAGAAGGGTGCACTTTGGCACTGCTGTGGGATTCAGAAACATAAGAGGGGGTCCTGATCTAAATGAGAGACACAGAGACTATTCTACAATGCGAAAATTTTGCCTTATATTCAAACATAGAAAGATTTGTAAGTTTTTATTGTCAGAGAAAAAAAACCTTCTCCTCTGAAATCTGCACTGTGAATCTAAACTCTGATATTTTGCTCCTATTCATGTACAGCACTTTCTTTGATGACTGCTGGAGTTCTGATCTCACAGGGAGAGGAGAATATTGGAGTTGAGATTTCTTGAACAGAGCTTAGGGGATAATATTGTGTTTAGTTTGTTTCACTAGATGCAAGCTAATCAGAGAATAATTAACAGTCAAAGTGCCAAGGTCCTTATTCATGTAAAGGATCTGGTATTGAAGTCCTCAATAAAGTAACACTCACATTGAATTCAGTGAGACTTTAAACTGAACAAATGCTTCAGGATTTGTCCCCAGCCCTTTTCTCCCTGTCAGTTTTTAATGAGCATCCCACAAAAGTGTTTAACAATTGTACTGACTTTGATTTTTCAAGGTTTGGGAGAAAATTGCTTTCTCAGGTTGAGAAAAAGATGTTGAAACAAAAAAAGCACATTTTTCCATCGTGATGTCTAACATACTGTAAGCAGATTCAAAGACTGTTTCACCTCATGCTCTGTGGTAGTTAAGGATGTTACAAAGAGTGTTGAAGAGAAATTGCCAGGAGGAAGAATTACAGCTGATAAATGGAGGTATTTTAGACCTCATCCTAAATTCTTGAGATTGAGATAAAATTTAGACAGAGAGGTAGATACAGATACAGGTACTCTGTTTGTTTGTTTGTTTTATAAATGAAAGGGGGAAAAAATGCCCCTGCTAAGATCACCATATACAGAGCCTGGTGTTTGAATGCCATGATTTTGTGTCAGAAGAAGCAGCTAGTGTATCTGGATTCATCCTTTGCCTTGCTTTCCTCGGTTGTCACTGAGAGCTCCCAGGCTGAGACAGATGGCTGCTGGTTTAGTTGTGTGCGTGGGAGACAGGAACTTCCACATGTGATTTTTTACCATTTGGTAGTAATTAGTTTGTTGTATAAATTAACATTAACTGAACCATTCTTCAGGCATTGTTTGTAATTATCTTCTTTGAGCCTCTGAGTTGTGTAAAGAAATAAAAAGCGGGGAAGAAACTGCTTCTTATTTTGTGCAGGGAAAGGACTCTATCATTAAGCAGAACAGAGCAGCAATTATCATTGCATGCCCAGTAGACTGAGAACTTCGAAAAAAACCTTCAAAAAGCAAGAATGTTTTTTTTTTTTCCCCTGTAAATATTAAAGGAAATTAATGATTTAGAAGTGCAGATAGGCTTTATAAAATTTATAAGAATGAAGTATGGATATAAGCAAGGGCGATTGTGCCTTCCTGACATCATCATCATTATTACTGCTAGTACAACTACCACTGCTGCTGTTTTGGTGTGTGTTTGTAAGGAGTAGAGGATTTCTTTATTTTTTTAAATATACATTCTCTCCATATTATTCTATTTTTTCCCCCCATCTTTGAAGCATTTCCTGATTTTTTTTGTGGTAGGCGGTAAGGATCTTGTGCTGCATATCGGGCAATGAACTGTCGTTAGTGCGTTAGTGCTGGTTTTCTCTGGAGATTTCTGTCATTTCCAGCAACCAGCCAAATTGGAATTGTCAGGAGAACAGCCTCTCACATGTTCCTTGGCACTTCTGTTTCCAGACTTGGCCAGAATCCAGACATGCAGAGGTTCGTGGATGTGATAAATAACAGGGAAAATGCCCTCTAGTATTAGCCCAATATTTTAGTAACATATTGGGAATCTCTAGGTTTGTTTGCTGGAAAAGTTCAATGCTTCAGCAAGTAAGAAAGTTTTATATCTCATTAGACTGAAGTTTTTTTCCCTTTCCTACCCAGGAGCAGGTGAGGACTGGGGTTGGTGTTTGTCTTTTAATAGAGTTTTCCTGCCCTGAATACAAAGCTGGCAAGATGGACAACACAGCATTGTGCATTAAATCCTCTTGCATATAGACTGGGTTGTGGTAGTTAAACTCAGGTACAGTCCATCACAAGGCACTCCCCAGCTTCATTAAAACTACTTTAGTGTCCAAAGTGTACCCTCCAGAGAAAGGTTCATGTGACTTGAGTTTAAAGTGTCCTGGTATTTTCTTGTTAAACAAAGCAAAGACAGTTTTAGACCCAGACTTGAAACTTATATAGGTAATTTGCTGCTGATTTTAGTGTTACTTAAATTTGTTGCGTACAGGACTCACACCTGAGAAGTGCCTTTGGATCTTCTTTCTCCTGTCAGAATTGACATTATTAGTTACATTTGTCCAGATAAATAGTTTTGCCTGGACAATAAATGCTAAATGAGGACTTGAAATTCTGAAATAAGTAAATAAATGCAGCTTAGTTAAGAATCGTTCTGTTTTTCTTGGCACGGTGAATTTAGCCTATATGAAGCTCCATGCTGTTTGGGAAAGAGGAAGGTGAGAGGGAACATGTGGGAGCTTTAGTGGCTGGAAATGTAAAGAGAATACAAGCTGAGTATGCTGAAACCCGCAGCTAAAAGAAAGCTACCATGGATGGTTTTCATTCCGATTTTCTTTCCGGCAAGGGTTAATGCTGTAGCTGAGAACATCTATGATTCTCCAACTTTCATATCAATGAATCAAACATCTTCTGAACCATTCTATTGAACACTTCTTTTTTTTTTTTCAACTACAAAAAATGAAGGTGCCAACCATGCTTTGATATTGGTGTGACAGCACAGTGGATAGGCTTGCAGTTAGCTGAAGTGAGCACGTGGAGTTTTTCAGTTCACCTTCATCCTGCTGAAGGGCTGGGGAACGTGAAGGAAGAGCTGAACACAACCCTTTGTGTTATGAAGCGTAAAGCTGCAGCATCATTGTACCAACTGTAGGGCTGCTTTTTTCTCATCCCTGAAGGAATACAAGGAGAAAAGATTGGTCCTGTGACTAAAAGCACAGAGCAGACTCAGAAAACACAATTTCTGGGTTTTGTTTTATGGGGTGGTTTTTTTGATGGATTTGCCACACGAACATCATTCTCTGTGTCCAATTTCCAATTTTGGTTTTAAAGCAGGGTTGATAGCAGTAGCTGTGTACTTCTTCACCGTGGTGAAGTTTAATTACTGCTTGGGAGATACAGCCTGACAGTGGTCCTACTTACAAGAAGAGACTGGACATAGGTCTGTTATAACTCGGACCCATTTGTCTGCCTAACTAGAAATGAGATTGCAGGTTGAGTTTAGGAGCCTTTGGCCTGGATTCAGTAGCAGAGCTCACTTTTGCCTCAGTGGGATTGCTGCAAGTGGAGCAGCTGCAGGGTTGGGCCCATAGGGTTGTTTGGGCGATGGGAAGTTGGCACAGTAGCTTTGTGTGGTAGTTACAGTACTCGGAAAAGATCTGGGTTCCATAGATTGTCCTTTCGAGGGCCAGACAGTTCTCCATGTTGAATCTCTTGGTGCTCTTACCCAGAGCAAGGGCTGTGCTGGGACATCCAGCTGTGATCCTGTGGGCTTGCAGCTCTTGTGGCGCAGGACACCGTGCGCACGTGCCAGAGTGGGAGATCGTAGCCTTAAGAGGCAAAGATAAAAATCATTCCCTCCTTGCCTGCCACATAAAAAATTTCTTGCCGTTTCACACGCTTTTCCTCGCATGCCTTGTAGAATTTATTTATTTATTTTGTGGACATGCGAGTTACAAGCTCTGGCATGGCAGGAAGGTGAGGAATTTTTTGTTTTGTTTTTAGTTTGGAGAAGAAGCGGGTGGGAGGGAGCGTGTGGGAGCTTCGGTGACTCGGAGCTCAGAGAGAATGCATTAATTAACCCAGGAGGATCGCTGGGATGCAGGAGTGAGAAACTGCAGCTTTAAAACCCAGTGATCTTTATCCATTGTTGGGTTTGGGTCAAAGACCTTGGATAAGAGAAGGGGGAAGAAGGGTGAGCAGGAGGGTGGGCACAATGGGAACCAGATGTTTCAAGCTGGCGGGGGTTGGCCTCTCAGTTATTGTGTGACAAGCCACCGATCTCCCCCGCACACCCAGCCTTCAAAAGTATGTCATTCTTTTCTGGAGTCCTCCTGTCCTCCGCACAGGGAGGGGGAGAAAAGAGGAGGGAGAGGCCCACACGTGCACACATACACACGTACGTGCACACATACATACATACATACACACGTGCACACACGCCCGCACAGACAGCCCTGGCTCTGCTTTTTTCCTTTGGCCTACCTTGTCGAATGGCCCTGGAAGACTAAACAGGTGTTATCTACTTTTGATTTCAGTGCATTTAAATTAATCCTGTCAGCTCAGCTGTTAAAACAACTGTCATCTCCAGCTGTTAGTAATTTTCGACTGGGCACTTTTACAGGTTGCCAAGTTCTGAGCCTGCATTGTGAATCTCTCGCTCCCTTTCTCTCAAAGCGCTATAGTAACAATTTGTATTTTTTTTTAAAGGGGACTCGCATTGCACTGTTTTTACAGCGAACCCTGTTTATTATATATTGAAATAATAATATCACAAAACCCAACATCGTCATGCCAGGCTTTGGGATAAAGAGCTAAACCATGTGTGGAGTGCGGTGCATATCAATCTTCTGTGGGTTTGTTGCAGCCTCTCTGTGCATTTTAAATTTGAATGAGAGATGAATCAACTTGAGGGTCTGGGAGGGAGGGGGGGGGGCCTCTAAATTTTTACTGCCAAAAATAAAGCCTTCATTTTAGAAGCACTGGTCTCTCTTTTCCCTTTTGCCTTAATGTGCATTTAATTTTCATAACTGGTATTAACAGGAGGTTCCTTGAACTGAAAACATTTTAAATACTTTTCAGTTGTTAGATTAATGACATACACGTGGTAGCCTTAAGAATTGTAGGGGGGGAAAATCATACACTGGATACATGTTATTGATTTCAGTAGACACTCTCTAATGTGACTTATTCCTATGTGTTCAGGATCTATAGTCCATTACCAGTGCTTCAGAGTCAGGGAGCACTTGTGGATTACACAGACCTGAATCCTGACAAGGAAGGCTTCCTGTGCCTTTAAGATTTCCACTCATTGCAGTTGTCTGGCCACATTTTCAACTGGTATAGAACAGAGGCTGCTCCCTTGACTTATGTTGCAAGCTGTCCTTAGAACACTGGAAAGGATTATTCAGGCATTCTTTTGCACGTTCCTAGGAAAATGATGTACTTAAAAAGTGGCAATCAAAGTAGGTAACCTTTTGTCAGCAGACCAGGTAGCCAAATAGAAGGGAACCTTTAAAAAAATAATGCTTTGTATAGTCTGTCTCCTACATAAATAAGGATACTGTTTCTGTAGCTTAAAGACTTCAAATTTGAAACCTCATTTCTTAAGATTTTAATTTTCTTTTAGTTTTGAATTTCTTCAAGAAAATTCTGTTAAAATGAGAAATACTTCCCAAGTATTACCAGTAAAATTCTTTTCCTTTTACTCTTTATTCTTATGCTTAGATGAAGAATTCTGTTATTTAAGAAAAACAAAAAAAAGCCAAAAACTGCAGCAGTTAGATGAAAGATAAAAAGTCAGATGCTGAAGTACCATCTAATTTAGCATGCTAGGTGCTGATTTCATTTCCAACTTAAAATGTATCTCTGCTTTTTGGCATATCCAGTCTGTAATATAGTATTGCAGCTATCCGAGCAGGATCTTAAATTCCAGTACAGTTGTGGCTGTTTTTGAAGGCCCCCATATTAATGTCTTCCTAGAGAAGCCTTATTTGTTGTGAAATAACTGTATTCATATGCATCAGTCTTTGGGTGAGCCATCATTGTTACCTTTCTTCTCAAATATTTAAAGTAGAACATGAAGCAACGTCTTCGAATTTCCCACTCCTTAGTAAAGAACTGTAGTATTTTTCAGTTGAATGTGAAAGGTTTACTGAAGGTCCCATTTAGTATTAAAATCTGGAATACTAGCTATGAAGTGCACAGGAGGCTGTGGATATGCAGGACCAAATTACATACATATTTACATACATACAACTGGTGTGTACTGTGCTACTAGCATTAGCAGGAGCTGTGGTTGCTTATCTTGAATTCTGCTGTGTCTCTCATACTGCATGCATAAATACTGGAGCTACAGTGGAACATCAGAGACATTTTAGTAGAGTTTAACATTTCCTTAATGTAAGAATTTAATCAATAATATATTAATCTAAAATTCTGATTTCATAGAAGCTGCTACTGGGCACGAATCTCCATAGATCAAAGCAATACTTCCTATAAAATACTGCCTTTTTTTAAAAAATTAACTGAAATGATTGAAACTTCAAATAAAGAAAGGGTAGACTCTGATGGAATGCCTTCCCTACTCAGAGTTCAAGCATTTTGTTTTAGGGAAATTAAAGAGTTCAGGCTCTGATGCAGTTTCATTTATAGTATATGTGACACTTCATTGTTTAAACCTGCGTCACGCCCTGCTGGAAGATGCATTGCCAAATGTTCTTGCTTACAAGGATTTATCAGTATAGGTTTAGTTTCTGCTTTGTAAGAAGCCACTAGTTTGAAAAGCAACTGAATTTTGAATCCAAACATGCTTATGGTCCTTGAGGTGGATAGCTTCTTCCGTACTCCTTCCATCTCCACATCTCATCCCCACCACCTCTTGCACCAGAGTTGATGTTGGACTCATGGTTTCTACAACAAGCTGTCACCATCTCCTTGGTGCTGAACACTGTTAAAGGTACAGCATTTTTTGAAGATTATGTGGTGGTTAACTTAATTCTACAAAGGCTAGTTTACACATATTTTTCATGTCGTATTTTCTCTTTTGCACATTCCTTTCCTTGCAGACACATGGTTTGAATCTCCTTTGGCATGGCACCATTGTAAATGTCAGGTAATTCCAGTGACATCACTGAAATTGTCTGTGTGTAAAATTGAAGTGAGTGAGGCCAAATCAGATCCCACTGTCTTCAACATAAAAAAATGTATGTCTGCTTTGCTTACTCAAATTAAATGGTACTTCCAAACCTTTGAGGGTTTTGTGCAACTCAAAGGATTCCATTAATCTTATCTATATGCAGTAAAACCTTGTCAATTCACACTAATGATTCTGGGAGTTAACAGGTAAGCACATTTTTCAGCTGGCTTCCCTGTGGGTGAGGGACTGAACCTAAACTCTTGACCCTACACATCTAAATTTAGGGGTATTCAAAATCTGAATTTTGCAACTCAAGTCAATATTTAAATTTCTTCGACTTTGCATTTAGTAGTTTTTGCCAACTGATTTGTGTTTGACAATCCAAAGGTGTAACAGATATCTACATACTCTTATTATCTCTTAGAAGATAGATAGAGCACACATAGGAAGGGTGGGGGGCTGTGGAACCCTCTGGTCTGGCTCAGGAAGAGTCTGCAGGCACACAAATATTCATGCTGCTGAATTCATAAAACCTGTTCCCATCCTCAGGGACTAAGGAAAGCTCCTTTGTGGTCCAGAACCCAAGGGACCTGTGTGTCCATGCCTTTGTTTCATTCTCATGCAACTGGAGTAAGTAGAGGAAGATTTACCTGAAGTCTGGTGTTTGAGAGGAGAGGAAAGATTGCTCCATCGTATTCTTTCACCAGTGACAGAAAAAATACATAACGTGAGGAAAAACAGGCTCTGGTTATTTATTCCTCTTTCAGTTTTCATCTTTCAGTTCCGTATCTTATTTTCCCTTTGTTTCTACTGACTTTTCCGATCTTTCCACTTGTATTCGTGAAAGAGCTCATTAACATCCATTAACTAGATTCGATGAGCATGAACAAGCATCTCTGAGGCAAGCAAGAAAAGTGACAGTAATAGCAAAAGTAATAGTGAAAATTTGATATCAACAGGCCATGACTATGTAAAGTGCATTGGAATGTCAATATAGTGTAGACTATTGATAGGCTTTTAATTAAGCAGTGTTTTCTGTTAGATGAGATATTAAATGCAGTTCTTGACTGTTCTTACAGATCTCTAACCCCAATATATAATAAGCTATACTTCCCAAGTTCCGATGTTCATAAAGCCAACAGTGCAAATTTAAAATTATCGGTATATTGCCACGACCCACTGTGTGTTTGTTCTTATTTTGGAGAAACAGTGACATTTTCAGTTAAGCTGAAAAAACTCCTCATTTGCATTCAAATTTATAATGGTAAATGTATTGCTTAAATTGCTAAAATTTCCCCGGGTAAGGCAGCAAAAAATTCTCTGTCCTGCTAACTATTGCCAGCCATCTTTGATATATAAACCTCAAAGCAACCACATTCAAATAGCTGCACTTGTTTTCAGTTGTACCAGCTTTTTGGTTAGATTTGCTTCCGACACGAGAGAAGAGGAGGTTTTTTACTTTCCATAATAAAGCAGTTGTTTTGGTACCGTTGAAGAAAACTTTCTGTATCAGCTGTTGATGGGTGTCCTGGACGATACACTGAAGTATTTCCCTCCTCTCCAGGTGGACTACTTGTCAGTGGTCATGTGACCAGATTTTTTGGATTCCATCTAGGTCATGGAAGATGACATTTTTCAGCACTTTCAGAAAAACACAAGAGATAAGCACATTTATGTGGCATTGGTGGGCTGTCACAAACAAAGTCAACAGAGTTAAGATTAGGACTGTGTATTTCCTTGTGTGCCTACATATGTGCATGTGTTTATGTTCCTCTGAGAAGCTAATGTAAACTTATGCCTGTTTCTGCTCTTCAGTGGAGGACAGGAAGACAAAGCCCAACATCTGCACTACCTCTAAAAAATTTGTTACGTTATAAACCTGTTGAGGCAGAGATGATGCTTGCTTTGTGTTTTCTTTACCCGTAACTATAATGTTAGTATTATAAAAAACCCAGCCCTACTCACATAATATGCACTAGTAAAGGTAACATTTCTTCATCATTTCCTTCAAAATTTTGATTTAGAATTTTCAAAATCTTAACATTTTCTGACCAGTTCATGTGACAAAGTAGTACCGGATTTCTACCTTGCCTATTGTCCTTTTAAGTGGGTTTTATTTTCAAGCTTTCAGGAAACCACAAAGTATATAACTTTTTTTTCCAGTCCATTTCTGCCCACCTTTTTCCACAGTCAAAAGCTCTGGACTTATCCATAGGATATTTTTCAATACGAGAAATGCCTGGAAGTATTTCACCTCAAGATAGTTATAGCAGATAGTTTCATGCTAAGCTAGAAGAGTAAGTGCAGTTGAGCAAAACCGCTTTAAAACAAGTTTAATGTATAATTATTGCGTTTTTCTGCAGTTTCAGAATATGGTCATGAGGAAGTCATCACGAAAAATAAGAATTTGCAACTTGTTGGCTATTTCTGATTCCTCCTCGCATGATTCTTCTGTACCTATTGTAAACTACTGTAACGTTGTCTTCTTTCAGGGATCACAGGTTTAGCAGGTAGGCTGTGGGTAAGAGGGGGTGTACAAGCAGTTCCAGTGAGTGGCCGTGTTCTGCGAGGTCGTATTGCAGCCTGTCTTACGAGAAGATGTTCAGATGTTTTGCATTTGGACAAGGTCCATTGGTGCTTTAGAGATATTTCCATTTGAGGTTGCTGTGTGATATTAATTCAAGCCATTATCCTAGTAAGTCAGTCATATGAACCTTTTAGAATTAATGCTTCTTTTCTTTAATGAACACTTTTCTGTTCGTTTTTTTCCTGCTGGAGAACCAGTCGGTTAGTTTAGTTCTGTTGTATAAGTTGCTTCCTTTCACTGTCACATCTTTGGTTTTAAAACAGTTTGTTGAACATTCTGAGAACATCTGGATGTTCTTACAGCTATAGGGAATGTGGCTAGAACATAGTTTTAGGAGGCTTAGTTAGTTGCCCTGGTTAGAGATCTCCAAGAGTGCTCTTGAGGAGTGTCAATGGAAGGAAGACTCGTGCAAACAAGAAGGTTCATGTGAAGCTATGAAATACAGGAAATACAAACAGTAAAATGTAGGAATTTTCCCTTGGTTGTATTTCCATAACTGTTTAACAGTTTGCAAACCCCCTCCCCACTTTTTTGGACTTAACTGAAAGAAATGTAATAGTAGATTAAAAAGTTGGTTACAAGCCTTTTTCTAGACCTGAGTTCATTCCTGTAGAACTGCCCCTGACCTGTTCCTTCTCTCTTTTTCCCCACTTCCATTGTATTGAATCAAAGTATGGATAATAGCTTCTGTGGTTTAGGAGAAGCCGTTTAACCCTTTCCCTGAAGCATAAAAATCTGTATGGCAAGATGAAAATACTTTTTGAAAAAAATTCTGACTTTTTCTTCCATATTTCTCTTCCGTATTTTAAGAAGGATATTTATACTGCTAGGTGTCTAACTTAGGTGGGCTAATTTGAATTCTGACAATGCCTGCCCAGCTTCATCAATTCCATGGGAAGGTCAGCCCTTAAACACACAGCTTGACATACCTTGATACCATCTTAGATGCCCAGAGGGAGTCTAAGGTAAATGGCCTAAACACGCTTCTCCCATTCAGCCAACCATTATGAATCACAACTGTAATTCTAAACTTTAAATTTTCCCCCTACATATGCATGGCCAATGCAGATTTTATCAGGCAGCCTAGATAATCTTGGCCAAGAGAAAATGAAAGATCTTGAAGCATTCTCAGAGTCAGTGTGATGCGTTGTGCCGTGACATCTCACTGTGATATGATGAGACAATATTTTGACACAGGCAGTTTGACTTCTGAGTTTCACCTGCAGGGCAAACTCAACATGGTGCAACTTCCCCTCCTACACATCCAGTGGTGGTTGCAGGACACAGTCACCCAAACTCTTTAAAGCCAAAGGCTGTGCTGGCTGTGCTCCAGAATGCTCATATCTCCAGCCTGCACTTTGAGTGCTAGAACGTGGATTCTGCATGGATTCTGACTTCCAGCATGTATTCCTAGGCTTTCTGCTTTCCTAACCCTACCTCTCCACAGAGATGGTGACATGAAGTTAATATTTGTGAGACATGTTGAGACTGTTCAATAGAAAAGTGAGAATTCATAATCCAAAAATTTTCTTTCGCTTCCATGTGTGAACATGAACAATATTGTCATTTTTCTTCTGTGATAGGTGTTTTCAGCTAATTTGTTGACTATTCATAGTGTTAAAAGAGCTACAGAATATTAAATAAACCTATCCTTGAGTTACCAGAGGGCATAGGAAGTTGGTTGTATTGACTTTCTGTGGATCCTCTCTTTTTTTAGGAGAACAGTGAGTACTTCAGGAGGGATTCTTGCGTTTTGTTTTGGGTTTTCTTGTATTTTTATGCAGTCATTGGTGACAAAGAAATGGATGAACCATAGACTAACCGTATTGCATTGAATGATGGCATCATGATGGCTCGTGGCACTAAAAGAAGTAACCATATTAAATAAAACCTTAACAATCCTATTTGTGCCAATTTGGCACATTTGTTAGCAAAGTCAGCTAAAAAGGGGAAGAAGAAAATGACCTAGTTGTACTGTGGTGTGTACTCAGCTGCTCTCCTTCAAAGATGTTCGCTGCATGAAGTTGCACTGGTGTTAGGTTGGTTCTTCTGGTTGAATAAAATAAAGGATTTAATTCTTACATTTAGAGAATTCAGCAAAAGCAAAAGTAGTAACTGTGATCTTAGTGGTTGTCTAAGCCTACTGAAGTCGGTGGAAGTCAGTGGACTTTGGCTCAAAAGCCCAGAACATGTCCTGCTGAAACTCTCTTGTGTTGGATGCAGGGCTCCAATATCATTTAACCTATTAAGCTCTTTCTCCCTTTCAGAAGTGTCTTCTCTGTGTTAGGGGTAGATCCTTCAGCCAGTGCATAGCTCATGGAGTGATTGTATTATACCTGTGTAAAGCCTGCTGTGGAAGAGCTCTGGCTTGGTGAGGTGGACACACTTGAGGGGTGATGCTAAGACATGATACTCAGTAATAAAAATAATACCGTGAATTTTCAAATCCGACCGGTGCTGTCACGTGATGTTCAACTGCACTTTGGAAAGATACGTAAATGCAAACAAGGTGGGAGGCAAGACCTTGAGCAAGAAAGCTTTGAATGGAATGGTAGTGTGTCATTTCAGTTGTAAACAGTATGGGCTAATTTTGCCTTGACAGTATTCAGCCAAAATAAGTTGTATTTAAAAGGACTTGGTGTGCCATTCGGTACAGATAGTTAACAGAAGATTTACAAGGTTTCTTTTAATGTGGTTATGCTCAGACTGTATATCAGACAGCTTCAGGCTATTAAATTACACTCTTCTTGCTACCACCACTCACTTCTCAGCTTCTAGAATATTTTCCTTTCTGTTTGTGCATTAGTTAAACACCACCTCAGCAATTCAGATGCCAACGTGAACCTTTTTCCAGAAAGATTTCAGGAGAAGGAAACTTTAATCCAGTGATATATTACAAGTAGTTCAATGTTTCATTTTGATTTCCCTTGAGAATTTTTGTTCTGTTTAGTCTCTGTCTATTTGTGCAGTGCAAAAAGTCCCAACAGTGTATATGTTGAGGCTCACATATTCTTTGCTCAGGATCTGCCAGTAACAAAACTTCAGGTCTGATCCACTTTATCATGCCTGTACTGGAAGCAGTGGAGCCCCATAGCTTGAATGGACACCTTCTGCTTTCAAAAGCTGTTCTGGGAAAGAAAATTGGTCAGCACTGATTTCCTGTAAGACTATTCCCTCTTTGAGTTTTAAAATCAGCACTACTCTAGAAATGTGGTTCTGTCACTTTTAGTATTTAACCAGTTACAGCAGCTATTTTGGACTACTCCAGTGTTTCAGATCTACAGTATTCCTCCTCGTGGAAGAGACAACTGTCACCTAAGCCCAATATCGTTGGTATTTTTATTTATTTACAGATGTGGTAACCCTGCGAGGTGCAAACTAAGACTGGGGTCCCGTGTACTTGGTTTTGTATCAGCAAACTGTAAAAGCATTTCTTGCCTCAGAGACCAGAGACTAAAAGAAGACTGATGTAGATGTGAGCTGGGGGACAGAACAGAGTGGGGACCTAAGTTTGAATCACCTCAAGCTCACTCCTGTATTCCAGCCAACACAGTGCATTTCCAGATACGGGTTTGAACCTCGCAGCTTGGGCTCACACCTAATTAAGTTTGAATGTGGCAGAGTGAATTAGTGTGTGGGTGTACATTGTCACGTGTGTACCAGGGGCATCGCTCTGTGCTACGCTAATTAACCAAGTTTTTGTGAGAGGTGACAAAAACCAACTCTGGTATTTCTGTCTTTGGTGCAGTTGGAATTTAAGTGAGAAGAGTAAGACGGTAATGCACATTGAATAATTTAATACTTGACTTACTTGTAGTTGTGGGTTGCATTTTTTTTACAAAATCCCTTTGTCTGTGGTATTTGGTTGATGAAACTGTGGCATTATGGATAGCAATAGCACATATCAGTTCTACTCATTTACTCTGTTAGTCCCACTTGGAGTCAACAAAAGGAAGTATTTAACAAAAAAAGCATAATTTACTCAGTTCTTAATATGATGGACTAGAAAACCTGTCCATATATTTTCTCCCTCTTTTAAATTTTATTATTTATTTCTGTAAACTAAAATTTAGCTTTTTTAAGAGAGCTTATTTAAATTCCCTAAATGCTTCTTCACAAATGTACAACACTTTTAGAAGAGGTCCTTCTTAAAATACTAGAATGGTGCTTTTCCCAGTACTTTTGTAATAAACAGATTAGATCAGTGTTCTGTGGAAAAAAAATAAAATTATGACACTATTAACATAGCATAAAATTCTCCTAAACTTAGACCATACTATACAAAGGTAGCTTTAGGGACATATTTTAGATTAAGCACATCCTAAGTGGCTTTATGAATTCAGGAAACATAATACTCAGCAATAAGAAGAGTGGTGGTAGCTATTTTCCCATGGTGTAGAGAATGCTGAAGAATTAAAAACTGAACTAATTGAAATATGCAATATACCTATTTCAGCTGCTACAATAAAAGAAGGGCTTAGTTTGATTTATTTTAATTTTGAAAACGGTAGATTATATTTGCCATAATCAAATTGGTTATCTTTTACCTGTTATCTTCTACCTCTGGTCGTAATTAATAAGTGGGTATGAACAGGAAGATCTTACAAAGAAGAAAAATGGAGGGGAAAAGAAGATGAAATATATGCTTAATGGACCTAGATGGACATATATGCACTTTTTTGTGTTACTGGGAGGAAATCCAAGCTGTTCTTTGAAAGGAGTCACTCTGTTTCTAAAACATGACTCGGATCACTTTTAGCACAGCCCACATGCCCCCAAATATTACCCTTGGCCATAGAAATTCCTAGATCCTTTGACTAGCCTTACAGCTGTAATGTTTTGCTTTGTAGTATCTCATCAGCAGAAGCCAGGTTGTGGTGCCCAACCACCTGGACAAGGAACTGAAAAGCTGGAGTTGAAATCCATACACAAAATTAAAAGCTTCGCCCAAATCTATGCACTCGGTACAAATGTTGCCGTTTGTGTTTATAAAACAGATGAAGGCCTATGTGTCAAGTTTAAATTTGCAAACTTCTGGTGGTTTGTGTGCAAACACCAAAGTAACATTAGCATTGCTTTAAACACGGTTTTGTTTGCTTTAATATCCTATAAATTTTACTCTGACATTAGCTGTGTCATTGAGTGTGATGAAGCTGGAGGGTAATATCTCACTCAAGTGCCATTTTTGTCATCGTTCAAAACTATGGTAATGCATTTGATGATTTTTATCTGTTCTTCAATGGCTATGGTTATCTTTCTTATTTTCATTCTCATACATATCTATAGCACTGTCTAGATCTGGAAGATTTGATTAGCTGTGTAAGTTCAAAGAATAGAAAAAGTGATCCTCTGTTTTTATTACATTTTTCCTGCAATCTTGTAGACCTTGAAATTGAAGCTGGCACATTTGTAAATACGATTTTCTCTCTTGGATCTTTTGAAAGTTGATTTTCTCCGTAGGTAAATTAACCTGTGATTTTAACAGTGACTATGGCAAAATCAACACAGCGGGATATGGATATAAGGATTCTTCAGGGTTCTGCATTAATAATGCCACTCTGCTCCTGTACATGAATCTGTCACTCAGCTAATTGTATTTAATAGAACTGACAAAGAGCAAGCTTTACTTCCTAAGAGAGATTCCGACAGAGGATTCAATGTTTGGGTGGAAACTGAATGAATACTCAACTCAGTCCTGATATATCAGTTTAATTGATCACCTGCCTGTCTGTCTCTAGGAGTTTTTTACTCTTTTACAAAGTCAGGTAGAATAATTCCACAAAGCCACAAAAGAATATTTTCACTCATAATTATTTTTTGTCAATGCTTCCTCGTTCAAAGCAGTATCCTCTGCTTACCCTGCTTGAATTTTTGAAGCCATTGTAAGAACAGAATTTTTTTTTTCACATGCATGCATATAGATGCAGTTAGTGATGCAATTTAAAGTCTCACAGTATGAAAAAAAAAGTTTCTTTTGCAAAAAAAAAAAAAATTTCCCTCTTGTGCACATGGGGTGATTATTTCTGCACTGCAAGGGCAGGTTATGTCACAGTTATTAAACCCTTCCTGTTGTAATGGAAGTACAGGTTAGCCTTATCTATAATACTTTTCTTATTCTTTGTAGTAAATATTAATTATCTGTTGGAAATGTGTATGCAAATTTTGGACAAAATAACAGCATGAACCCTTTTGAAAATTAATAAACTTAGGGGTGAATGGTAAAAAGCCCCTGCATTAGACTATGCATTGATTTTGTGCTGCTGCTATCCTAACAGCATGGCCACATGTTAGAACAGAGCCTAACATTTAACATTTTCTATATGAAAATTTATTTCTGTTCCTCAGGTATTTCCACATGTGAGTTGTTAGAGTTGAGCCATGCTATGCAATCACAGGACGGTCACCCGGCATTTGGCCTAATTAAATTCAAAATCTGATGTACGTGTATCCTGTCAGGTTAGTTTGAGGCTTGAGATAACACTCGAGCCAAGCTCCCTAGTTCTCTGTGTTAACCAATTGCTGTTTCTCCCTTTCATTCTACTGCGGAGCAGCCAATTTCCTCTCCAGACCTGTGAAGGATAGGGCAGGCTTCTTCTGAAATATTGCTTCTGTTGATAGTTCACATACAACTTGGTCTAAGTCTGTGAGACCTGAGCCCATGGTGGATCACTAAAGAAAAGAAAGAAAGGAGCCTCAGATACCGAAATTCTTCCTGAGCATAATTCTGCTTGGTTGCAGTGGAGTTATGGAAAAATGCTACAGAAATAGGCACTTTTCATAAAAACCCAGTGACCACCTTTCTTCCATCCCCAGTTCCCCTTAGTTTTGCTTGTTCTTCATCCTTTTGTGCAGAACATTGTGCTACTTGACCCACCTTCCCCCAGCAAATGCCTTGTACCTGTCTGTTCCCCCAGTAACAGCTTTGGCCTGACAGCCTGGTATGTTTCTTTTGTAGCTTGTAACTTTTGGTTTAGGATTTGGAATGCATCTTCATTTGTTTTGGGAAGGTATCCAACCTTTTCTTTGTGTTACCACAGTTAAAAATACTAGGTAGAAACGAATGCTCAGCATTGCTACCCATATCTTGTTAGATAGCTATGCACCAGATCCAAAGTTCTCCAAGCAGGACAGAGACTGGTAACTGCCCTTTTCCTGTGATAACATGAATAATACTCATTAGTAGTGATTTCTGTTTTGTTTCGGTTTTAATCGGAATACACAGTTCATGAAAGTATGATTTATAGGTTGGTAGATAAATGGCAGTGGAGAATTTTTTCTGAAACATTTTATTACTTATTGGAATCTTCCCTTTGTGAATAACTTTCAATTACTGTGTTAACTTTCTTTCATATGTTCCCCCTGTAAGGGATAATAATGTGTCTGGTGAGCTTAGTTTAGGAAGCAGTGCTTATCAGCTATAAGAAGGACATATGCTCCCAAGCAAACATAGGACATATTCTGTCTGTGGATTCATCACTGATCATCTAGTAAGCCAAATTCATCACTGGAGTAACTTCAAAGTTAAATAATGCTATCCCAAATTCTATCTGTTTCCAGGAGACACAGGCAAGCATCAGTTCTAATTGGACGTGGTAGTGCCCCTAAAATGAGAAATGCTGGCTATGGATAAAATTGACCACTTCCCTGGGGAGCCTGTTCTAGTGCCCAACCACTCTCTGGGTGAAGAAGCTTTTTCTAATATCCAACCTAAACTTCCTCTGACACAGATTCATACCCTTCCCTTGGGTCCTGTCACTGGTCACCAGAGAGAAGAGATCAGTGCCTGCCCCTCATGAGGAAGTTGTAGACAGCAGTGAGGTCTTCCCTTAGTTTCTTCTTCTCCAGGCTGAACTGACCAAGTGACCTCAACTGCTCCTCATATGACTTACCCTCTAGACCCTCCACCCTTTGTAGCCCTCCTTTGGACACTCTCTAATAGCTTGATATGTTTTTTTGTGTTGTGGTACCCAAAACTGCACACAGGACTCGAGGAGAGGCAGCACCAGTGCAGAGAAGAGTGGGAAGAAATTAGGAGGTTTGTATTCGTTAGATCAGTGAGGTTCTGGAGCAGCATGTTAGAGAAAAAAAAACAAAAACAAAAACAAACACCCAAACTATTTTTACAGACAAACTCTCTACGTTAATGAAAAGCGTCGTATCACATGCTGGCTGTAGTATCAGAGGGACAAACCTAATGGCCTCGAAGGCCCCTTGCAGTGCTGTAGTGCTGTGTAATGTTTGTGTGTGGTTATGAAAATAAAAAAAAAAAATCAACAAGCTATAAGATTTACTCTGTGTGCTTCCAGAGGGCTGTTACAAGTCCCAAGGATTAATCAGGATCCAGAATATTAGAATATGTATTACAAACATTAAAGTATGTCACAGCTGTCTGCTGTCTTCTAACTTTTTCTGAAGACAATGCTGAAAGAGGTCTGTACTCATTTAATCTTCACTTGACAAAATTTGGCATTCTTGAGCAGTGTAGCTGTCTTTTAAAAAACAGTTGAAGGAAGTTAGACACTAAAATCCAATGCTAATTTTGCTTAGAAATGGCAGCTTAAACTGTCAGATTGCAAGAAAGTAATATTGCCCTTGTTACTCCTGTGTTTTTGTTTTTTCCCTAGCTCGGAGGCTAAGCATTTCAGTGTGGACAGTCGAAGTTTGCAAAGTTAAAAGCAATTGAAAACAGAAGGACAGAAGGGGAATTTTAGGCAGTCCAATTAGTACAAATTATTTTCAGCATGTTGTGTAGCACAAATTATGTTTTTCTTTTGTTGGCACTTGCAAAAAAATAACAGCTATTGATTAGGCCTGTTGAGTCCTTGTGGCCTGACAAGATATCTTTACTGTAGTGATGTGGGCACAAGCTAGAAATGATGCTGAGAGAGTGAGATCCTCTACAATCATCTCCTCTCATTGTTATTTTTAGTGAGCTTCTTTTTAGATGTACTGTATACAGTAGAACCGTATTAAAGCCTCACTTAAGATCCTCAGATAATCACCCTCACCAGGCTGCTTCTGAGAAGTTTCCAGCAAACCATTTTTAAACACAGCAATATATTGATTTCTGAGGGGGGGGGCAGGTGGGAGGTTGCTAATCTGGGCACTTGGGTCAAAGCTGGTGTTCATGTCCCCGATTCCTTATTTTAGTGGGAGTGGGCAGCAAGTGTAGGCACATCTCTGTCACTGATTAGAACTTGGTTGTTAGTTTTTGGTGCTGGCAGTCTGAAAAACTGTGAATGTTGTCTCTTAAATGTAGAACAGATGTAGATTTTTACTCTCATGAAATGAAAGAGGGAACCAACACTGACGGTGGCATGCAGAAGAATTTCAGAGGTGGCAGTGAGAGGATAGAGTGTTTTGTTTTCGTTTTCCGATCTCAGCTGAGCAATAAATATTGTAATGTTTGCAATGATCCTGTATTTTGGGACTGAGTCTAAGCATCTTAAGGTGAAACGGGCAAATCTACAGACTTCATGTTGTCAGGTGAAATGGTTTCCTGTATCTTTTTGTCCCTCTTAGTTTAGTATCAAGATAGGGAGTGAGAAGGAATGCTCCTTTGTCCCTGTGATATGTAACTGAGATTATTACAATAGATTGTGCAGAGGGCTGAGATTTAGAGTCTACAAAGATAATCACTCCTGCAGAATGCCTTTCAGATTTCTTAGGGATGACATTAGCCATACTGGACACACTGGACCTGCTTTTGATGCCTTCATTAGCTTCTCATCCATTTTGAGGTACAGCTCAGCTAGGGGTGGGAGTTGGGGTGTGTTGTGACAGTCCATGGTGACTTGCAGGGAAGGGCTGTGTGAAGCTACAAAGGGGCCAGAGGCCTGGGGAGGTCACCTGGGGCTGGGTCTGCCCCTGCCGGGGCATCTGGGGAGCAGGAGGACACGTCCAGGGCTGACCCTCTCGTAAAGCACGTGGGATTCTCCCTTTGTGCTGCTGTTGTCACCTGCTTTCAAGAAGAATTTATTCACAGAAGAGTTGTTAAGCATTGGAACGGGCTGTCCAGGGAGGTGGTGGAGTCACCATCCCTGGTGGTGTTCAGGGAGTGACTGAATGTGACACTCAGTGCTCTGGTCTAGTTGGCGTGGTGGTGATCGGTCAGAGGTTGGATTCAATGATCTTGGATGTCTTTTCCACCCGAAATGATTCTGTGATTCTGTGGCCTTGGCTCTGCCACTGGGCCTTCTTTCTTGGCTGATCTTAGGCAAACCATTTCTTTTTCTGCTTTATTTTCCCACTTGGAGATAATGACGTCTTTTCAACTAAAGCTGGAAAATTACACAACTGTTAGGACGTACAAAGTCATCATGAGATTTGAAACGGGCAAGCAAACGTGGTCAATACCAGCTGATCTAAGGAAGTGCTCTGCTTTTCCCCACAACTCTTACTTCAGCCATATACCCCCAGACTAGGCAGCTACACCACTACTACTGAAATGATAATGACCTCTTTTGTAAAACACCGAGATCTAATTATGAAAAAGTACTGTCCTAAATTGCCTGATCAGTTCTAATTGGGACCCTCAGAGTAACAGCCCTCCAAGGAATTGGCTTGGACCTGCCAGGAGGAGTTTTTGCCATGGGCTGCTTTACAGCTCCAGCTTCCCCAAGTTTGCTGATTATTCAAGGTACGGTGCATAATTCTTACATTTTTGTATCTGGAGAGTGATTGGAGTGTATCAGATTGCTTTAGAGGTTTTTAGAGGCATAGTGAGATACTGAGCTGGAATCCTGTCTAGTTCAACAGGCAAAATATATCACTAACCCTTTTGGTTTAATTGTTCTTGCTATTCCATATAAGATTTGTATCCTTTCTGTCCTTACAACTACTTCCTTAAAATAATCTATCCATAAGTCTCCTGCTGAGATTTTTTGGTAGGCCTCCTTTATTCCTCTCCACTGTTGATTTTCAAACTCTTTCAAGGACTAGATTTAAATAAAAGAGCCTGTCTTTGACTTTAATAAGCTTTTAATAAAATCTGAAAAAAAAAATGCCACCAACACCCCCTATAAGAGCAGTTTTTATGAGGGTTTGCCTCCCTGCTCTAACCCCTCAAGACCCCATATTCTGCAAGTACTGCTTCCCTATGCACCTGGCCATAATTAAGTAGTCTTTGTTTTTCTTTTGTCTCTTAGCCTTGTTTTACCAAACATGGTGTAATGTAGTATTGAGGGTAGCTTATAAAAGTATTAACTTAAAGTAAAGTAAAGCTTGACTGACTGGTAAATGTGCCACCCAGAAAGAGACTTAATTATTTCAAAGCAAGTTTTAACATGCTGACTGTTTTGAAGCTTTGGATATCTTTCTTTACAGTAGGATTGTTAATTTTCTCTTCCCTTTTGTTTTTTGATTGTATGTTACATTCCCCATCCTGATTTTTTTGTTTAATGGAAAGTAGGTGAGAGTTTTTTCATACTCCTAGGAACATGGCAATGTCAAGTTAAACAGGAGATAAACTGGTTAATAAGAACAGATCTCCCAAATTAAAACACTTCAGTGGGGTTTAGATTGAAAAGAAAAACATGAAAGAGAAAATGAAGGGGATGCAATATGGACATCATGCATGATCTTGCTCTCCTTTCAGGTAGGATCTAGCACAGCAGTTTTTAACAATCAGCCCTTGTGTGTTTGTGTGTTTTCCTTCCCTCCATGTTGTTTCACAGTTATCTGTTAGTAACAGCAGTATTATTACACACAGATTAAAAGACAGGCAGCTTTTAGGCTCCCTGACAGTTGGCCAGAGCAGAGATTAGAGATAAAAGTTAATCCCGTGAGGTAATAGCAAAAAAAGAGTACAAAGACATGAGATGAGCCGATAATGGTTTGTTTAGGTAAGAAGGCTTCCCTTGCCTTGGTGATTGGCTCTTGCTCAGTGGTGCTTTGAGTGATAGCTTCCCAAATCCTTTCTAAGGTTTATAACAGTTAGCAGTGGGCTGGGGAGAGAGCTGGGGAAAAATATGGCAGCCAGCAGTGGTAAAACATAATGAAATCATTCTAACCATAAATGGAAGGTGCCGGACCATGGGGGAGATGAGAGATGTTTTCTTCCACAGCTGCAGAGCTATTAGTCAGTTAACACTTGGACAGAGGGAGGTTGAAACAGTCTCGAAGTCGGAGTTTAAAATATCAAAGAAACTCATGTTTATGTTTCTTGTAAAGGGAAAATAACTTGAAAATGTAACAACATGAATATGACCGAGGGTGGTTAAAATGTTAATAATATGATGGATTTTAAGTTACATTTCTCTAAAGTTTCACTGTTCCCAGCTGTTTCCTTATACCTATTGCATGTTCAGAGAGAAAAGTTTTGCGAAGGTTTTCTGGGATTTCATATATTTAGGAATGCTCTTAAATCTGCGTGACATCACAAATGAAATTCAAATAAATCCATCCCTCTATAGTCAAGTTATGAAGGGATATTCAGCAGAAGATTAGGAACATGAAACAAGTGAGTCGTTACTTCTGCACAGCCCTATCATTTTGCAGCTAACACAGATAAATATGTGTTTGAAATAGAATCTATCTACCAACCACTGACAATTCGGCACTTCACCGCAGTCTCAAAATTGAAGAGGTGGAAATTCGTGTCTTTGTTTTTTTTTTAAACAAAGATTGACGAAAGCAATAGCATTCCAATTCTTGAGTACAGTAATAATATGATTCTGAAATAACCAATTAGCAAGCTAGAATTACTGGACGTGCCTTAAAACTGGCTATTGCTAATAACACCAGTCTTAAGAAGTGAACTGTAATAGAAATAAAAGGGTGCTCTATTAGGGCATCTAGCCATTAGAATTGATGGAAGAAAAGATCTGCCCTCACATTTGCTTCTTTGTACTTCTCTTTTGATGAGGGCAGGGAAGTAGCATGAATACCAAAAGATACAGTTATAAATAGGAATAACTCCAGAGTGACCATGAGTTCCATAAGGTATAGTTTATTCTAATCTCTGAATTTCTTTAGTTCCCTTAAGAATCTATTTCTAGGAGTCAGTAAATCAGACTCTGATTTGTTCTTCTTTTCTGTCAAGGATTGAATAGCTAGATGTTAATTAATATTTCACTTAGAATATTAATGAAAATTATTTATGTGCTCACAATAAGGAGGTCTTGGAAGGAAGAAGGATGAGAAGAGGGAAAGTAGCCACTCTGATTTTCTCCTTAAACTTAGAAGGAAGTAAAACTATTATTTTTACTTTTTTTTTTTTTAAATCATAAGAAAGCACTTTGATTACTCACTGGAGTGTTTGTCACTCTTTCAGGGTCTGTGGACTGTGGGACAGACTGGGCTAATAACATTTGTAGATTAGTGTTCTAATTCCTGAATTCTGAATGGTGCATTTTCGTTGTTCAGAAGAGATTCTTTGAGGTCTGAGACAAAAATATTAGTTAGCAGTACAGTATTGTACTATGTCCTCTTTCTAAGTAACATATAACTGAAGTGTTTGCAAGAAGCCGTCTAACAGTGGAATGAAAACACCACTCCACAAATCAGTAAGACAACATTTCTACTTGAGAGGCACAGCATCTTTCAGGAAATACCAGTTTCCTCCAAATACAGAAGGTACATTACAGAGCTGTAAACTATCATCTTCTATGCATGAGATCCTAATATTGCTGAAGTAACATGATGTTAAAAAGATTGTATGTCCTCCTACAGAACAGCGCATCTGGGAATGTCTTTTTTGGTGACCAGAGCTGTGGACACTTGCAAGGTGCTGATTTGTGAATCAGAAGGGGCGATAGGTGGGAATTTTCACTTTCAGATTTTCCCAACAGAAAAAAAAAAGAGCATTTTTATAACAATATTTCCAAGTTAGGCCTTTCTTTCATGCAAGCGTTTGTCCAAATATGATGCAGTTTTGCATCCTTCCCTGTCTGAAAGCTTGTAAACTTGCCAAGGTGCATCATGTCCTGTTTTGTTGTTTTGGTTTTGGCCTTAGAAATCCCAGCCCTATTTTCTCCTTTTTGTGCTTGAATGAGCAGGACAAAGAAGTCAGGGTTCGGAGAATGTCCTTTTCCAGAGGGACTCAGATGAGTTGTTTTTCCTTAAATAATTCTGAAGCTCCTTTCTTTCAGGCTTAGTTAAATTAGTACTAAGTCAGGTTATCAAGTTCTAAAAAACTGAGGTAACAAAATTTAGCCCTGAGTTTTTTTCTTCAGAATAATTAGACAAGAGAAGGAAACAGAAGGAAAAATACCAGCCTCTGCACTTGCCAGAAGAATTGTCCGGTTCCTCTCTTCTGTTCAGAGGTAATTCCTGTTTCTGGATAACAACTTGCCATAGCTTTCATAAACAGGGCTAATATAATTTGTCTCTAATACAATGTCATGGTGCACGTAGCTTGCAGATAATTGGTTTAGGAGTAAATTGAGGGGAGGGTTTTTCTCCAGTCTCTCTTTTTTATCATTTGCTGCTACTGTGTGTCATTCAGAGTCCAACTCAATCAAGAGTCTATTACTGATAGCTGAACAATGTGGTGCCTACGGATCTTTTATGATGCAAAAGTGGGCAGTTGCATTGTGCAGGTTTCAAAAGGCATGACATAAAAAAAAAAAAAAAAGAACAAAAGCAAGAACTTTGCATACAGACCCTTAGATAGGAAAGTGATTCATTGGAAATAGATTTTTGCTATAATTTTCTTGTTTGGAATCCTAAATTGAGTAATGGAGCTTCTTGAAGATTTTAATTTTTTTCATTAAGAGTCAAAGAAATTATGTGAAGTTTGGGTATCTCTCCATTTAGTGTGTTAGGGCTGCTCTGCTCCTCTAACAGTGCTTCTCAATGCTTCACATATCCCTAACTTTTCCAAACTAAGGAGCAAAGAAATAAGATGGTTTAAGCTCCTTGCAGCACAGTTTGGTACCATCACATGCAGCAGTCTGCGAAAGTATAAGGGTTGGTGTTAGAAGCCTGAGCACTCATCAGAGGGGAAACAGATAATATCCAAAACCTGTGTGAAGGTTTTTCTAAAAAGTGAACCAAAACATTTTTTTATATTACTTTCTCTTGACTGAGTGGGTTTTTTCCCTTTAGGACTAGTGTACAATTTAGGTGAATAGTATATTTATGTTCCTTTGTAGGGGGGCATATTGGGAAAAATCTTCCATTTTCCATTGTTGCAGTCATAATGGTGCCAAGTTGATAAAACCCTCAGTTTAGATGATTTTCAAATATTTGTGCACTTTCTTGACTGTGATATAGTCAGTAAACAAACAATTAGATTCCACAGAAATAGTCTTTTTGAAAACATTTTGTCTGTGTCCATTGACTTTCACGGTCAGGCATGCCATAGAAGTAGGTGTGGTTTTAGTCTGGACCAAAAAGATACAGTCTCAAGCTCCATGAAAATGAGGGAGAATGAAGATTATCCTCAAGTTTTTTTACTTGTCAGGATCAAAGTCTTTTCTCTGAACTGCCCTATTCCTAACTGTAGAAGACCAAAAAGTTAAATGAAAATCAGTTTTTGTGATCAGGAATGAAATTGTGGTTTGTTTTCTTTTTTTAAATAAATGGAGATTTGCTGTGGTATCATTGGAGGTTCCCTGCTGAAATGCTCAACTTAAAAGTTGTACCTTTATCCCAGTGATACCATATATGCAAACAGCAGTGATTTGTATTGCATAAAATCAAAAGGTAAAATTTTGTCTTTTTGGTTTCTCACACCATTTTGTGTTAATAGGGCAGTAGAAAACAAGAATACCTTTAACTCAAAAAGTTAACCTGTAGAAAATTTTTAGTAATTTTCTTTTCTTGCTGTTTTCAGACACAAACTTCTATACAAAAGAAAAAAACTTTACAAGTTTAAGAAAGATCTCCATCAGTCATTCACAGGAAGATGTAGAGGAATTTGGTTCTATTTTTTTCAGTCTTTTGCAGCCTCCTACGCGTCTGGGTTATAGTTGGGGTCAAGTTGGGAAGTGTTAAAAATCAGAGAAGAACAATTTTTGGTATGCTTAACGTTTATCCCCGAAAGTAAGAAAAGCCATTCAAAAGGCTTTTTTTCATGAGTGAACTTTCCTGATAGTTTAAGGGACCCAGGTGATTCAGGGGAGTCTCAACAATGTCTACAATTTTAAGTGATTATCTGAACTTTCGGAGTTTTAAAGGTTACTCCCGTCACTGGCAGCACAATGCGCTCACCGTGACCGGCAACTTCAGGGAGCATGCAGTTTTTACTCTATTGACTCTTGGCTACCGTTTTGTTCATGCTCTGTTCTGTATTCTTGACAGCAAATTGATTTAACTTGCAGCAGGAAAGAGAGTGTGTGTGTGTGTGTGTGTGTGTGTTTGAGTGTGAGTGAGCAAAGCGCGCAGGAGAGCGCGGGAGAGGGGGAGAGAAAGAAATGTGCCGATGTGAAATGTACCGGGGAGCAAGGCGAGGATACTGAATGGCAACATTTAGGCATTGACTGTGACATTGTATTAACCTTTTTAATGGATGTATGTAATAAAGTGACATGTAAATGGAGCACAAGGGGAGATATGACACTATATCTGGAAAAGGATAAAACAGTCAGTGAATACTGGGCTATTATAGCAGTTTGCAAACCTTGGATAAACTCAGTCAGCGGTTGTATAATTGGTTATTCAATCCCGACCCTTGTTCACAGCTCAAAGCCAGGAACACTGAGACCTGTTGCCAATTTGAGTGAATGCAGTGACTGTACTCGGCCGGGGCCTAACACTGGAGCCAGGCCTTTTCCTGTGGGCTGGTTTCCACCATGTCTGGGACTGGCGCGGTGACAGTAGCCCTTTTGTTGTGAAAGGCTGGCTGGTACTCCCCTCCTTTGCAAAATGTCTAACAGCTACACAAATATAAGAAAATAGGAAAAGGGACTTACTGTAGCTTTTCTCTTACCGAGTTAAACGCAGGGGCTTTGAAAAGGAGGCAAAGTCCAAGCAATAGGGAAAACCTGAAGCATGTTGTGAAACGTTATGACCAGATGAGGAAAATGCCATCTTCTTCTTCCCATGCGTGATGCGAACCGTGGGGGAAACCTGCGTTCTCCCAGATCATGCTCCCAACCCGTGCCGAGCAGCCTTGGAAGTGCTCTCTGGAGAAAGGATTCCCACGGGCCCACTGGGGTGGCCGCTTGCTCGAGCACAGGAGCTCCTGCGTGGACCCACTCCATGAAAAGGTCCGAGATGTTGACGTTTGTCGTCATGGGTTTGTTTGAGAACCGCTGGTATGGAGGTTGTCTCTCGCATTATGGAGGCAGCATTGTATAAGCCAGCTGGAGATGAACAGAGAGAGTATTACAAGTACCCCCATTCCCTCCACCCTCATCCCTACACACACAACTTTCCAGTAAAAGCAGGGAGATATTTATGGAATGTCCTGACTCAGAGGCCAGCTGTTTCTCTTCTAGTAAAATGGTAGTTAGAAATAAATCAGAGGAAGGTTTGATTTTGGTTGATGAAATAATGAATATTCAGTAATATATATAGAAGATGAGCTTAGATGAGCTAATAGTCCCTTCTGGTTTCCAGCTTTTTGTGAATGAAAGTGCTGTGAATCTACAGTTTCTCTCTTCCCTCCTTTTTCCCCTCCCTACTTTTCTCTAGCTTTCAGTAGTAGGATCTTGCTCCTTTACAAGCCTTATAGTTTCTAAATGTACCTGGGTTACACAGTATTATTTTTGTCATGTCATCATTCCCTACAGAGGGAAGGGAATTCTTCACACAGTAGATTATGCACAATCTTTTTAAGTTACAAAATCGAGGTAATGGTTAAAAATTATATGCCTCTATATCACAAAGAGATGGGCTTGGGGGCTAATCTCTTTGCCATTCTGATTTACTCTAGTTCATAGAAAATAATACAGAGTGCCCGATTTAATGAAAGGCTGCAATTCAATCAAGAGGTTCTGCTGAGGTCATATAATATAAATGGTTACAGCACCTCTTGACTGAGTTACAGCCTTGATAATTCAGTACTTTGTTGTTATTTATGAGGGTAACTTTTCAAAGCAATCTGCATATCTCCCGCTAAAACCTGCTTTGAAAATTTTATACCATGATGTCATTGAAAAAGAATTTTTTTTCTTTTGGTAAGAAAAGAGGAAAAAAAAACCCACACCAGCAAAATGAGAGGGGAAAGGAATGCATTGTTTTAGAATAGAAAATTAATCACTTGGAAATGGACTGGTTATTGTGAAGCAAATGCAGAAAGAGTACTGAACTTGTGATACATGAGAAAAACTACAGAAACTCCTGCCAAGGCTTTTAATGGAAAATACACCACACCGTCTCATTATAAACACAGCTTTGGGAGTGAAGAGTTATAACAGTGGAGAAAAAAGGGCATTATGGAAATATATATATATTTTGATAAACATAGTTAATGTAACTCAGCTTTAATTGAAGTATTGTATGGAGTGGGGATTATGTTGTAGTAGGGACTCTTGGAATAATTTGGGTATTTGGGGTGTTAATATAAAGAAGGACGTAGTACTACATACTGGCAAAACTAGAATGGTTTAGTCCTCAGGAGAACTGCACTGAGTCCATTGAAGCCTATCCCTATTGACATTGAAAAATCCACTCAACATACACCTCATCTTCTTAATTCTCCCAAATATTATCTGTGTTTTACATTACAATGTAATATTGTCTGCAAGGATAACACACTGATGTCTCCCTTAGGTAAATGTTTCCAATTTAGTGAATTGTAGGTGTCTGACTGGAGAGTCTACACTCTTCTGCAGAAGAGTGAATGCTTAAGATGCATCATTAATTTAATGTAGCTAAGAGACTAGTGGGCTTAAAGGAATTTGTAGTAGCCCCACAGAGAACTACTCAAATGTAATTTAAATAGAATGGAGGAAACTTTTTATTCGTTGATTTTTTTTTCTGAGTTAGAAATGTTCAGAGTGGTAATAGTTGCTTTTATATGTTTTAAACTTCATAAAGAAGTATCTGCAGTATATATGGAAACAAGCGTTTCAATTGAAGGCAGATCAGGGCTTTGCAGAAGCCTAGCTTTTGTGCAGAGTGCTCTAGCAATGCACCTACAGTGCTCCCTTTTTTTCTCTGGCGAAAGGAGAGGGAAGAAGGATAAAAAGTGCAACAGACTGCCTACCAAGTAAACCACAAGTCACAGCTGAGCTATACTTCTCCAGCTCTGAATTCTTGGAAGGCAGAGTAATTTCTCTCTATTAATTGTTTTAAAATTGAGTATCATTCAGAAGATTCACAGAATTGAAGAATTTCTGTAGCCAAATTAAGAACCAATTAATAGGCTCCATCTAGATGCAGTAGGAATTCGAAAACTTAGAGGCCACGTTTCATAAAGTTATGGAAAAACTTTGATTTGGGGATTGCTGCATTACATTTATGCATTTCACTTTTCTGCCTGAGTTAGAATGAGATCGGGATTATTTTTTTTAAAACAGGAATCTATTATTTCTGTTAAGAAATTGCAGTTGATGGAGAAATGCATATTTTTACCTTTTCTACGACAAAACTAGTCATTTTTTGTATTCCTTAATCCCTGGGCCATAAAATAAATAATATCCTGTCTCTTATGTATAAAGCAAGGACTGATGGTGCCAGTTTTAAGTGTTCCATATTCCACTGCCTATTCTTCCATCCTTGCAAGGATATGCATAACATACTCTATATTATGCCCTAGAGTGTGACCTTTATGTTTTAAATTTGCCTTTTCTGTATTCTTAATTCAACTTGTGCTAAAGTAACTAGAAAGATGCTGTCTTTGTTGTCCCAAGCATTAGATGGGACCCTCCAGCTCCATCATCTGCTTTAATAGGGCTCAAAAACTACATGAGCGAATGTAAAAGACACACAGTGCTCTGTGAGATACTTGGAAGGTTAGCCTCCATTTTACACCCAAGTGTCTGTTAAGACACTTCCATTTCTTTAGTGAGGGAGCAGGAAGCTGTGTAAATTGGTGGTGTAGTGCTTAATAGTGCTTAATGGCTGTGTTCATATAACCAGGAGGCTCTAAGCTTAGCTCAGTGGTTAGAACATAGGAGAGAAAGGAAGCCAGCACAGAAGAATTCTTCGTTTCTCTTCTATTCTCCCCTGTGACCATTGTATTTTCTGTGCTATTTGACCATGTCTCTTTGTTGTTTATGTGACTTATTCCCCCATTTGCCCCCCAAGTGCATTGGAAAATGCCGTGGAAGAGGGAAAGGGGGACATGGGAGGGCATGACTGTGAGGTTTTTGCCAGTCGCAACTCTTAAGACTTTGCTGAAAGCTGCAGTCATCAGTGTGGTTATGCGATACAGAAATTTATTCCATCGGCTTTCAAGGTATAGACTGCTTTCATTTACACCATAGCATCCCCCCAGGATTAAGTCATTTGTTGCTCTGGCATTCTCTTAAAGCCTGGTCACAAAAGAGAACTTTCTGAACAATGGGCCTGTTATCCTATTCAGCCTTTTCTGATCTATTAAATTCCCTGTTACACCATTCTGCAATTACTCCACACCCCACCTTCCCAGACACCCTGTTCTCAAGCAATCTGGGAATTTGCCCTTGTCATTTGCCTCACTCCACAGGAGCCCCACATCCCTCTGTTTCACCCCACCACTTTTGGTATTGACTCTGGGTCATTTTCTGTGCTTGGCATACTCACATGTATGGCTCTCCTTCACATCTGCATTACCAGAGACACATTTATATATGTTTATTCAAAGACTTCTCTATCTTATTCAGAGAGAGGTGGGCTTAAAAGAAAATATTTCAGTCTCGACCCTAGTTTTATCTCAGTGTTAAAAAAGAAAAGAAAAGCTGAATTACATGTAGTTCTTTTTCCAAACATGTCTTACTAGATACAAAATAAATCTCTGTGTAAACTGCTTATTGTTGAGCACTGTGTCTGGAAAGAAAGGTAGGTACCATACACGAGAGGTCAGTGTTAGTCACAAAATTAAATCACAAAAGATATGATTGCATGTAAAGATTTGATAACGGTATTATTGTTCAGACAGAGTTCATTAACATTAGATGTGTCAGTGTTAAAATCGAGGTGCGGTTGATATTGGACTTGAATTGATTTCTTTTTTTCACAGCCTCACTAGCAGTTATCTGACTGAAGTGATTTCTATGCAAACATTAAAATTTAGCTGAGTTTCTTGGGGACTTTGAGATGGTTTGAATCAATGTTCAGAATTAGCCCAAAAAGGCACAACGAATCAGAGCCAGTAGAGAATCCCAGCAGTAGAGCTGCACAGATCTGCTCTTTGGGTTCTTTCACAGATCTGGTTTTTGTCCAATATGCTCTTAATTTACAGATTTGATCTTTTATTTGAAGGAGCTGTTACTCTCAAAAAGCACCCACTTTTACTGTCAGGAAGATCATTTTCAGGTTTTGCAAGATTGCAGTCCTGAGTATGGGTCCAGCTCCTTATAAAGGTTTGTCTCTCTAATTCTCAGATCATGAGTTATGATCCCTATTTACTGTTCTTTTAATCAGTTATAGCCTAGTCAGTGCTTGAGATCACAGTCATGGAGGGAAGTTTGTGTTTTGTTTTTCTTTCAACAGGTAGATGTGGTCCAGTTGTGAAGGGTTTTAATATGAGGCCAAAGTCTTAGGAGAGGCACCTTTCTATACCAGTCAGAGCTTTTTCAGAAGACGCCTTTTTCCTTTTGTAACTGTGGAAAGTAGGAATAATAAGATGAGAACAAAAATATGAAGATCACTGGAACAGGTTTCTATGTGATCAAACAAAGTGCAGCTTCTGCCCATTCACAGCAGAATCCAGATGTCTCTTACTGCCACACCTAAGAAGCGATGAATGAACAGGATCCTGAACTACGGGTGTTGCAGAGAAGGTGATCCCTTCAAAGTGTTTTTTTCTTCATCTGAACTTCTTCACCCTGCTTCAATTCATTTTAAGCTTCCCCTTCACTGATCTTATTAGGGCTGTACAGGTGAATGCTTTGGAATTGCAAAAAGGAGTAGATTCCATTTATGAGAAAGACTTCATTTCATTCATCCCCAAGGACTAGGGCAGGTCTTCTCAAATAGGTAGTTTGAGAAGTCTGTGAGGATGAGTACAGCTACTCCTCTCTTGTTTTTCGGTGATGCAAATTAGGTCCCAGAGCGACAAGGACAAGGTTTGTCAGACACAGTGGGAGAAGGCTAACTCTGGGTGGCCATTGATGAGATTGGTAGCAGAGAGGTGAGGGGATTTGTTGTTACTTGCTTTAAATTAAATTTGTCAGAGGAAATGTTTACATTCTCTGTATTTCTGGGGTCTCTGGTTTTTTTACCAGGAAGAATGTAGTGCCTCTTGATTGTCATCATTGTGTAAAGAGCTGCCCAGTGAATGACCTTAATTCTTGGGAAGGTATTCTATTCCTGTCCTGCATTCACCTCATTGGTCCTTGGTGATTCATAAAGCCATCCTAAATGCAGATGATTCTTCTTGTGCATCTGGACAACTATTTGCAGAGGAAGTTTTATCCTGAGGTGAACGAAGGAAGTCTAACTTTTCTAAAGTAGTCTGAAAAAGTTCTACTGCAGGGTATGAGTAAGATTCCTCTCTGATAAAAAAGATGTTTTCTCTTTAGAGTGCTGGCAATAATTTGAAGTCATAGCTTATGCTTCAGTCTAAATCATTTGTCTTTTCTCATAGCAGAAGTTCATGTTACAGCTCTTTCACCTTTGCCCGGGCTGCTGCAGTTATCTGTTGGATGGCTGAGGAATGGGGGAGATCCCTGCCTGTGACCGTTTTCAATAGCCAGAGAGTGGCTGTAGAGTTGCCCTGACTCTCCTACTCCTCCAGTGCATTGTGTAATATAAGTACGTTTTGGATTTGACAAATGAGTCCCCTTTCTTACTCTTGTTCTTTCCTTGTTCTCAGCATTGTTTCCTTTGTCTCTCGTCTCTTTTCCCCTCTTTGACTTCCCTGCCTTTACCTTCTGACTTTCCTTTCCCCTTGTCTAGAACTATTATGTTAAAGAGCTATGCATAATAGACTTTCTCTGATTTCTCTTCGCTTATTTGGGGATTACCTGTCACAGCTTTTACATGGCTGAACCACCCGTGTATCTCGATGTTATTCCCTAACTCAGAAAGAAAAATGCTAGATCCAAAGGAAACCCAATGTATTTCCTCTCCTTATTTACGATGAAAATAACAGAGTCCAAGAAATCCATGAATGGAGACAAGTGAGAACAAACAGAACAAGTTGTCAAGGCAGATGGAATGCTGTACTTCAGTGGAGAAGCCTGTGTGCAAATCTTGGAAGATTATTTTAGGCAAGTCCAAGGGTGACATTAGCCTTAGTAATTTCTGCTTAATTTGACATAAGGATTTCATGCAAATATCATTTACTTCACAACTAGGACTCTGATTTACTGTGAAACTACCTGCACTTCAGAAGCTTTGATTTATAGTGTACCTTTTTTTATTATTATTATTATTGTTCCTGTCTTTCTGGCATCTGGCAATCGATGATTGAGATTTTGTGTTCACATATGTTGTGCAAGAGGAGTTCAGGATGTGTAATTGTTTAGCATCAGGCGTATGTGCTTTAATTCTCACTTCCAGTGGTAAAACAGTCTGTCATATTTTGAAAGAGAAGAGAAATCTGGGCCTACTATGTGGGATTTTTTTGTTGTTTCAGGGGGATATCCTTTTCATTTTTTTTTTCATTTTTTTAAATCCTCTTAATGGTTTTATTAACATCCCAGATAAGTATTTTATGGTTCTTTCCATGTTATCATTAGATTCAAATTACACCTTTACTCTAGGAAGTACACAGACAATTTCATGTCTGTAGCCCTTTCACTACACAATTATGTCAACTTATATTTTAAATAAATAGGTCCAGATGATCAGAATATCTGCATACTCATACCTCAATCTTATTGATAACACGTGACTCCAAACCAACCAGTTCCACAGTATGTCAGTATTTTCATGGGGTTTAGCTTCATATTTTCAACTTTCAAGTGCATGTGCACTTCCAGGGGACTTACTTGCTGGTTTACTGATTTTGTTTGGACATGGAATTGCCTGATTTGCCTTCATATTTACCTCATTTGCCAGGACAGTGGCAACACAGGGTTTGCATTTGATAGAGCTTATCTGTTATATACAGTTTATTAATTGAGTAACATCAACTAGTAAATATATGGGTATGAATGCGTGTATTCATTATTAGGATCGGAAAACATTTTGCCACAATTTTTCCCCCGAGCAGTAGCAGGTCTGAGCACATCGTTTAAATGAGTGCAGTAATTTTCCCTTCATTTAAGGGAAAATTAACTTTTCTTCCACCTGCCATTGTTCTCTGAAGAGGATTATAATATGGTCAGCAAAACGCTAAGAAGGGTAAAGAAAAATTACATCAACCTCAAATGTCTTATTTACCTCCTAACCTCCTAATTATCCTGCGAAAAAAAAACCCAAGTATGGGGTGAGGGAACCTCTTCTTTCTGCCCGACTTCCACCTCCCCGTACCTCGTTGTCACTCCTGGCAGTGTAACTAATGGCCATATCTGGATCCAGCCCTCCCCACCTCCGCTCCGCTGACATCATAAATTATCCAGATCTAAATGGACAACATTCATTAGCTGTGCACTTTGCAGAAAGAGCCAGCTCAGGAGCTAAGCGCTCGCCCATTTTTATTAAAAGTTTAAAAGCTCCTCTGCTGTCACGGAAAGGGGAGTTTGGAGGAGGTACAATGGAGGACAGTGCCACAGAGCTAATAAATAAAAATAATAACTATTACCATTGGTTGAGTGACCCTGGGAGAAGAGCACTACTGAGCCATTTGTTGTTCCTTTTCACTTGTCAACAGCAGTGGCTTAAAAGCCTTCGCCATTGTTCAGGCCCTAATAGCACCTGTTGGGAAGATAGGAAGACAGCTGTCAAAAAAAAAAACCAACACAAAAAACCCCACCAAAAACAACCAGGGTGGGGGAGGAGGGTGGAAGCTGATGATTAGTTCAGTAACAAGCGCTTTGGCGCAGCTGCAAGCAGGACATTTCCTGGCTTCCATTGGGAAGTGAGGCTCTGGCACCGCTGGCTCTGCACTCCAGCACTCCCCGGGACAGGCACCAGGGGAGCCCAGAGTACCCAGGAGCACCAGGAGAGGGGAATGGAGCCATGTGGGTCTGAAAACAGTGGTAGTTAACCCAAAATAACCCCAGACCTCAATAGCAGAAGTTGTGGCTTTGTGACAAGAGTGCTTGTTTTACTTTCTTTTTTTCTTTTTTATTTCTTTTTATTCCTCTCTTGCACTGGCAAAGAAGGCTCCTCTTCCCTCTTTGTCAAGGCAGGGTGTAAAGAAGGGTGAGGAGCCCCAGGGATCAACAACTCCCTTTCCAGCCTGTCATCTGGAGGCTGGAGCTGCCTGTTTTTTGGTGGTGGGAAATAGTGGCTGTGGCCAGGGTTGAAAGATAGGCTATGTAGAAAATGGTTTCCTCAGCCTCATCACATACAGTCCTCATGTTTTTAATTTTGAGAAAAATTACAAGCACTTCAGGAGTCATTTTTTTTCCATTTTTAAGTAAGTTGCTCTGAGATTTTCAGATAAAAATGCTATAGTAACTGTATGTGAAGGGTTACATTGTTGCTGTTGAATTTAGGATTTGAGACACGGAGTGGTTGAACTTCAGAAGGATTTCCTTGAAATTCTAGCCAAACACTGTAGCTCTCAATTTATGTTTTATGGTTATTTAGATTATATACCTTTTGGCTCTCTTGGGGTTTTGTTTTAGGTTTTTTTCAAGAAAGCATTTAATTACTTAAAATGAGATAGATCAGCACAAAAGATCTTCTCTGTCAAAGGATAAACCACAGAATATCCCTCGTGATGTGTCAATACCCATAAAAAGTTAGTGTATAGTCATCTCATTGAATGTTTTTTTTTTTAATCCCTCTTGCTTAATGAGGATGTGCTGAAGATGTAAAAAATTAGCAGACTGAAAACATCGTCCTCTGTTAACATTAGCAAGATATTATGGCCCTTTAATTAGAAACTGACTCTGTTGGTAGCACTAATACTTAAATGTATTTCAGGGGAATATGTATTTCAGTGGAGTATCTCTGTCCAGCTGAGACAGAAAAAACAAAACTGAAGTGAAATTTAATGGTATTTAATTCCAGATGTCTCTGTTTTTATGTTGTTACTCTTGAAATAGTCTCTGGAAATATTAAAACATCTTTGTGGTTTCAGAATTTCAGTGAAGCTCAGGTTTGGTATAGTGCCTCCTTCTGTCAAGTGACACAGGGTTTTTTGCTGGGTGGGCCACTCCTGAGAAAATCAATTCCTTCTTTCATTTAGAGGTGCCAGGAATTAAAGAGACATTAGAAACTCGAAGAAGACAGTTTAAGACAAAATTCTCTTTTTTCATGCATAGCAGAGGGTTTTTCTTATTTCACTGTTGCCCTTCTTTTCATAAGGATTCCTACTGGTGTAACATCAATGAAAAAGGAGAAGGTTGCTGCTCAGGAGTTGAAAGTGAGTTAGTATGTTTAACATATTAATTTATTTTTTATATATCAGGAAAGTACAGGGAACATGTAAAAAATTTAACTTCTTTTCCTTTTTTTAAGTTTGGTAAGGTTAAATATCTTGCTACATTCTTATATGTTAATTTAATTAGGGATGAAGAAGATTGGTAGGTGGTGGCAGGGAGTTGGGACCATCCTAAATATTGTGTATGCTGCAAAAGATGTTCCAGCAGCAGTTGTGCCAGTGAAATGCCACATTTGGCAGAATGTGTTTGTGGTTGTCTCTTTTCGGCCAACTCACTGGCCTGGATCTCCAAAGGCAGTCGGAGCCTAATTCCTTTCCAGAGTGAGATTTATGCTCCTGAATGCCTTTGGGAATCCAAAGCACTGAGTCCCAACGAATTTCAGTGACAAAAGATGTATTGTCCTGTGCATGGCATCCAGTGCCATTCACAGTGCCTTCAGTGTGCCCTTCTCTGGGGGACACAGTTGCTTTGCTGCGGAAACGGGAAAGGCAGAGATTGAATCGATCCTTGAACTGGCCATATCCTACTACCTATTTCAAGGACAAGGATTTGGATGGAGAGTAACTGAGCAGTGAGTACAAACTTTGCTGTTCCAGAGTTTCTTCAGAATAATTAAGCTTTAGCGGTTTTGGGGGCATCCTGCAAGTAATGCTGCCCCATCTCCATATAAATCTGAGGCACCCAGCAGTGGCTCCAGGTTTGATGTGGAAGGCCAGAGTAATGGAGGTGTGAGAAGAGCACACCACTGCCCAGCTGCCCTGAGACACAAATATAAATTCCACCCCCACAACAGGGGAAGAGGTGGAAATTATCGTCCAGCAGTTTGCAACCCTGGATTTTTGTGTTTTGGAGGGTAATCACTGGACACTTAGTAGCCTTGATGTAGTCCATTATCTCTAAGGTAGGTAAGGCAATGAAATATGCACTCTACAAGTTAGTGTGTTGGAAGTAACAGAGATTGAGCTGGAATTCCCTGTTGTTCTGAGGTGAGAGTGGAGATTGCAGGTTCGTTCCCTGGCTCAGCGCTGTGCTCGTGAGAGGTGGTTTTGTCGGGTACGATGGCCTCAGAAGGGCTATGGGGACATTTTATTGACGTAGACATTGTCAGTCCAGAATAGCGTATAACATACAGACTTTTAGAAATACCTAAATTGTCACATTCTGGAAGCTGGTTCTGTCCCGAAGCTGTATATCAATAAAGAGGGTGGACGCCGAGAAGATCTCAGCTATTGCCCCCAGCTATGAGCCCAGACCCTCCTGCAGGGAGGCTGAAGGACTGGCAGGAGGTATAACATGACAGACTTGATTTCTTTGCATTGTACGTGTCATATCTGGAGTATGACACTGCTCCTGCAGTAGGTGGCCATTCATTGAAACGAGGCCTAAAAAGTACCCAGCTGACGGAGCGACTGCCGGGGCATTCAGGTGATGGAAACTGTAAAAATTTCAGACAATAGCCTGACTGTTCCTGAGGGTGTAGTTGAACGAGATGCTGGCTTTGGCCTTAAACCTAGCTTAAGAAGTTCCTATGCCCTCCCCTGTCCTGCTCAACCATGTGTTCCTGCCTTGTGCCGTCATTTGGAGGCTCCTTACTTACATCCTAAGGGATAATTAGTTCAACACTGGTAGTTTAGTGTATCTGAAGACTAACCTTTTTTTCCTAATAAATGTCCTTGTGGTTTTAGGTAACTTTCTGGTAAGACTAGCAGTAGGCATTGGTGAGCAGTTGTAAAAATAACTGCTTTGTATATTTGTAGATAGAGTAAAATCATGTTTCTTGTGGCATTCATAGATTACTGATTTGGATGTTAAAAGCTTGAATAATTTAATTATGGTGCTATGGAACCTTTTCTGGCTATGTGAATTATTATTTTTATCACAAAAAGCAGAACTCTTGTGCCAGAAATCACAATAAAAATGTCTTATCATTCGTATAGCATTTACTTCACTAATGCAGCATGATGGGTATTGCAAAAGAGAGCAAGCAACTTGAAAACAACTCTTGTGTTATTAAACATACACAAAATTATGCAGGTACGTGCAACAAGAATACAATGGTTACTTGGTGTCATCGTTCACTATGATATCCACATCAATCATCTGTGGATACAGAAGTTGGTTTTGTCCTCTGCAGTAAAATGCTATGGGAGCTATCACGTGGCCAGAATGGGACTAGAGATTCCAAGAGCAGGAAGGCTGGTTATCCCTGCCAGGGAAGGGAGCTTTTTTAGTAGGCTTGGAAGCCACCCATGGACATATGTAGCCCAGCTGTTTTCTGCACAGTGGTTGTGATGGAGCGATGTAGTAAGAGTCATACTATGATGTGCTGGCCAGAGCACCACAGCTTCCCAATATCGAAGCGTGAGTGTTCTGCTCAGCTCTGTGAGTTTTTGCCCAAAGACTAAAAAACATTTTATGTGTAAAAGAAAACCCCACCAAAACCCCAAAAGCACACTACTTTCTGTCCAGTCAGAGAAGCCCCAGGTAGTATTGTACTCAGCACCATATTTTTGCTTATCACGCCTGAGCAACCATGTCCTACATTTGAACAATATTTACATTTATAGAGGTGTTTCCTAGTGTCTGCTCCAAAAGTTTAAAATGCTTTTAGACTGGTGAAAAATTGCAGTACTTCCTGGAAGGCAAGAGAAAAATGTATGTTGTGTGGTCTTTGATTTCCAAATTTAAATACATTCTGTGTTGTGCCTGCTCATGATTCATAGTGTCTTGCCTAGCTGCAAGTAGTTCCCTAAAAGCATGATTCTGTTGATGGAGAACCATATGTGTATGCAGATGCTGTATGTCTATGTAACCTGCTGATACCAACCATTTCTTCATAATAGTTGCTTTATTTTCTTTGCTATGAAAATTGTTTCTGATTTTGTGTGGGTAAGACCTTCATAATAAAAAATGGGTGCATAAAAAGAGACATTTCTCGTGTCTCTCTATATACTTGTCTGCTCTTTTAAAGAAAGTGGAAATCTGCCCTTAATCTTGTTTCCTGATTTAAACCAGAAAGGGTTTGTTGTGGTACATGAACACAGAACAGAGTACCAGTGGGGTGGCATGTTGATAGGTGAGAGTTGTAGAAACACTAAGTGGAACTGTGGCTGACAGGTGTAATGTATTTATGACCGTAGCAAAAGAAAAGGGTGAATAATGGATGCCAGCTCAGTATTTGCCAGCTCTTTCATAATATAAGGGAAGGTGCCTGCCAGAAGTGCAAGGTATATAAGCCGATGCTAAAGTTTATTCATGATTGTTTGTGCTGACCAAATACTCCTTCCTCTAGGAATGACACGTGTTGGCAGGAAATGTCTGGTGGTCTGGCTGGGTATTGAGCAACTCTTGGCTTCTCTCCACTCAGCTATGCTTCATGTCATCATCCTCTCCGAGGCCAAACATCTTTCTTTTACTTTGTTCTGAGGAGTGTCTCTCTTTCAGCCCAGGACAAGATCTGTTCCCTGTAGTTACAAAGGAGGGAACACTTTGGGCATCTCCTTGGGAGGGCACCTATGCTTGGACAACCAGACACCACACAAGTGAGAGGCTCCAGGACTCACACTGCTCCTCTCACTTGTGGTCAGCTTACGTCAGCCTCTTCCCTATTATCCTAGTTGTGTCTTCTTTATAACATCACAGCTTTCTCTCCCGTTTCCTCTTCAAATATGGCTCTTCTGGACATGCCTCGTGGAGAGCTCCCATCCGTCACCTTCTTACAGCCGGATGGAATTGCATGCCTTTCTTTGGAAGCAGGCAGCTGCATGAAAAAGAAGTTTGCTTTTAGTAAAAAATCAGCAGGAGCAGAAAGAGGTAATGGAGATTTGGCACTGAAGACCATTTTAAGCTTTTCTAAGTGGATTTCTAGGACTGTGACCTTGGAGCATGGATTGAAAAGAGCTACTGGAGAGGCTAGGCCTGAAGGGAATGCTGTACTGTGGGACTGTGTTTCTGGAAGGCTGCCGAGGAAGGTTCAGGTACACACACGTGCATCTGCACTGCCACTGAATTGAGAGTAGCATTTGGTCACTCCCAAAGGGGAGTTACAGTGCTTGAAAAAAATTAACACAACTTCTGGAAGTAGACTAAATTCAATAGAAGTCTAGCAGACGGTGATAAAAATGGCGCCTCCCTCTTACTATGGCTTTGTAGCCTCGTCCGCTTCCTGGAAACAAAACCGCTGCTTTCCTGGTGTGAAAACTTCAGGTCTTTTAGCAAATAAGTCGATGAAGCTATACTTAAACATCAAATACAGAAATAGAAGGGCAGTGGCATGCTTGTTAGCATACAAAAAGTTAGACTAAATTTAATGTTAATTTACTTCGGTGTTTTGCTCTCCAGTAGTGTTAGAGCCATTCAGTGCACGTGTACCCATGTGCAGCTCAGAGCAGTGAACGTGGGACTCCTGTACCACCGAGGAAGTGGTTTAATTCCATGTGACGAAGGCCTGTGTGAGAATTGCTGGCTGCTGGCATCCGTCTCCAAGTCTCATTGTTGTAGATGAGGGAGTCAGTCTCGGTGGTGCTTGGCACGGAGGGAGAGTGGCGGGGCCGGGGGCACCGAGGAACCAGTGTGCTGCTGGCACGGGCAGAGGGCCACTCACCAGTGGGTATTGCCATACGCAGTGATGTGGAGAAGCATATGCAGGCAACAGAGGCAAGGGTGAAAGAAAAAAAACAAAACGTGCCATAAGTATCTCTAGAAAGAGCTAATGACTGATAAATGTGTTGAATAGAGACAGCAGAAATCATTTTTTGTGGGTTAATTTCTATCTCTGTTGATTCAGTCAGGCTCCTCTTCGCCAACATTTACTTAATGAATCCTGTTCTTCTTTCCATCTCAGTCCTTATCTTTGGTGCCCTATCCATAATCGTCCTCTACAACATTTAACACTTTTCATAGTTGTGTCTGGAACAAAAATGTTTCCCAAACAGTATTACTGTTCACAAACAACCAATGAACAACTATTGTAGACCTATTCCTATTGTGTTGTGGATAGACTTGGAATTGTTTTATTGTGTGCTGTAGGACCAACACTGCAGATAGGTGATAGGGGAATTCTTAGCTCAGGTGGGGCTCAGAAGGCAGCAAGGGGCTAATTCTGAGTTCCTCTCAAAAGTGGAATTAGGAGGCACTATGAATAATCATGCTCAAAACATCATGTGAAGCTTTTTGGAAATACAGATTATTGTAATACATAGCTGTCCTGATGCATATCCAAAATCTGTCGGAATATAGCTCAGTTTTTGGATGTAGAAACATTGTTTTGTGGAATCCAAGAGGAGAGTAGCTGTTGGAGTAGGGATCAGGAGCAGCAGTTCCTGTGTGCTGGTCCCCTTTTCCCAGTTTCAAGCTGCACATTATATGTGCAAGCATTAAAAGTTTTACTGACTTTCTAATGAATCCAGAGAACATGTGCTTTGCAAACAAGATACAGCGTTTATTTCTTTTCATAATTTGAGAGCATCATCTTCCCAACCAAGTCTAAAAAAAGCTGAACAAAGGATGACTTTGTTTCTGTATAATTCATGAAACCTCTACAGTCGTAACCTTTTAAACAGTTATTTTTATTTAAGATGTGTAAATTTCAAATCTTTTTTTAATGGGGTACATAAATGACATAATAAATGTTTCTTTCCAAGATATGGTGCATAATGTATTTCACAAGCAGTTACTGAAATGTGATAGGTTGAGTATATGAATAGCATATTTTATGTAAGTACAATATGTTAACATGGTATATAATAGAATTAAACAAGCTGTAATTTAATTTAGCTCTTTAGCTCCATAAAGCTATAGGGGTGGGGAAGCTATTGTCTTTCAGAATTAAAGTTCTTTTTAAGTATTAGCAGAAGGACGATTATTTGCTGATTCTGTATCAAAATTCTGTTGAAGTGCCTTATGTAAAAATTGCAGTTCAAGTCAAGAGAGGTTTGAAACTAAGTTAGGACATCAATTTAGTATGATTGCTTGGGGGTTTTTAAAGGGAAAAAAATCTATATAATATTATTTTGAATAGTTAACATACAGTATTTCAACAGGGGAAACGCTGATTAGATAACCACAATCTATTTTATGCCATCAGGATTGCTGAGGGGGCTTATAATTGTGTTAAATTTTCATATTACTCATATTCACACATTAATGAACAGATGCATTGTTACTATTGGGATTTTGCCATTTGGCCTTTCACATCTCTAATCATGATTTCCTACTGAGATCTTTACCATTCTCGCAGAAATCCAGTCATTGATACATGGCCGTCCACCGCATTCATTATTCCCCCGCTCGTTTGTCCGCGGCTCTCCCGGAATCACCGGCGGAGTCGGGTTGCGGGGGATACTCGTTTGTAACACGAGCCCTCCGGCGGAGGGGGGGGGACACTCCGGCACTCGGGGTTTCACCGACAAAGCGCAAACTCACTCCCCTCGGGGAAGTCACACCGGGCCCGTCCCGGCGCCGCTCCCGGAGCGGCTGCAGCGGTGACTCGGGGCCGCGGGGAGGGGCGGGGCGGGGGGCGGCGGGCAGGGAAACCGGGAGGCAAGGCAGGGAAACCGGGAGGTAGGGAGGGAGGCAGCGGGGCCCTGGCAGCCCCGGCGAGCGGCTACTGTAGCTTTAAGGCGGCAAGTTAGACAGAAGACTTGTGTTTCTTTACGAGCGCACCGCGGCGAATATTTTGTCTAGCTGCAGGGGAAAAGCTTTGTCGTGGACTTTGCTGACAATGGACTTAAAAGTAAGGCGGGCTGCTTTTAGTGCCTGGAGGCTCTGGAGCCCATTGTCAGCTCACAATGGATCCCTATTGCCGCATTCCTGCTTTGCAAAGGTTTGTTGGCTTTTAATGACTGACAGCCCTCCGCCGCAAATACCGCATTTGCTCCGGCCTGTTTACACGCTGCTCCAGAGTTTTTAGAAAAGCACAGGGGAATAAAAAAATAAAATATTAAAGGGAGGGGGGAAAAAAGTGGCGGCGTTTATCTGACCTATTCACACTGGGGAAATGGTTTCCTTCGTGGGTGCTTCGAGGGGGCGGACAAACTTCAGCAATAGCTGCGCAAGTGCCCGGAGCCCGGCGGCAGCAGCCCCGGCACGGACCCTACTCTGCACGGCAGCGTCTCCCGCCCGCCTCCTTAGGATCTCATGGCGCTTTTAGGGATTCTGTCAGAAAAATCGCACTCGGGCGAGCCCGGGGATCAGCGCAGGGAGCGGCCCTGCCCGCGGGCGCACGGGGAGGAGATCGGGGTGCCGCAGCGCGAATAAAAATGTCACGGAACAAAATACCCTCCTGTGCTGTTCGCTGGGATCCGTAGCTTGTCGCTACGCTCCCGGCGGGATGCAGGCGTGGGGCTGTGCCCGGCGCGCGTCTTGGCTGTCCGTCCGTCTGTCTGCCTGTCGGCGCACAGCCGTGTGCGAGGCAGCGGCGGGGGTGATGCGAGATGCAGGAGGGGCATCCCTGTGCCCGTGTCGCTGTGGTTCCTCAGGCGCTGACACTGCACTGCGGGTGGCTGGTTTGAGGGGAGCCCGGGCTCGCTCAGCCCCTCGGGAGCGGCGGGGGCTCTGCGGGGCTTGGCGGGGCTTGGCGGGGAGAGCGCGGCCGGCGGAGCCGCCCCGAGGAACCGCAGCGCCTCCGAGCTTCAAGTTGGGGCTTCAAGAAAGGAGGCGGAATTAGCCCAAACGAGATAATGAAGGTTGCTCGTAATGGTTTTTACTGTGGGGAAAATTAACCAGTTGCTAATAATTGTATGGTCTCTAGGCCAGACGGTCCCTTTGATAAGTTAACATGTACTCCCTTTATGCTCCTGGTAGGGGGTAAACAAATGCCTGAACAAATACAAATACACATAAACACAAATGTGGAGAATAGCAGTATATGTCTTAGATCCAGATAATAAGTGTGGGTATTGTTATTTAGATGGCACATACTGGGACACTTATCTTTTAGTACACTCCATTTTCTAACTGAATGCAATGCTAATCGTGGGATTGAAAGCTATTGTAATTGTGTACCCATCTAAATGCTGACAAGAATATACAATTACATTGTTTGGAATTGAGTTTAATGTTCTCTGAATTTTATTAGCATTTATATTTACTTATGCATTAAAATTCTACACAAAAAGAGGTCAGAACACAAGAGTTATAGACATAAATATCAGACCCATCCACACCCTCGCTGCATTTTTCCTGAAAATACTGAACAAATATATTTTATTTTATTTTATTTTTAAAGGAAGTGATAGAATCTGAAATGAGCAAATAATGGGTTTCCATTCTAAGCAATGCCTTTTCTCCCTCTGGATTTTGCAGTCTTTTAAGGCTTTTTTCATACCCAACTTTTTATTATTATTTATAATGTGCGTGTTACCGGAAAAATCTTTCCACAGTATGCTTACCACCACACGATGTTTAAACACACATTATAAAGTGGAAGTAATTGTAAAGGCTCAGAGGGATATAATTACATGTAGCAGATTTAGGACCTAATTCTTTGCTTCTCTCTCTCTTTCTCTGTCTCTGTCTCTTTACTCCGCATTTTATCAACATAATTATTTTTTGACTGCAGACTAACACCCAGAAATTGACAGGCATCCATTATAGGCAGCAACTTGTTCACCAAATTGAAAAACAATGAACTGCAGGTTTATATGTGCCCCATTGTCATACAGAATTACCGGAGCTTTGTTCCACTAGAGGAAAAAGCTAATGGTTTTGAAACAGCAGGTGACAAAACACATTCTTTTTTTTTTTTTTTCTCTTCCCTCCCCTCTTATCAGTTTGTTGATGAAGTCATTATGAACTGGGGCCCAGAATAGGGTTGGCCTTATTTTTAGCAGATAGACTTTTAATGAGTTCTATTGTGGAGACAGTCATGTTGATTTGCTTACATTTTTTTTCCCCCCCTTCACTCAGAAACTCCCAGTATTGAAAAGCTACTATCAAAGGACTGGAAAGACAAGCTTCTTGCCATGGGATCAGGGAACTTTGGAGAAATAAAAGGTAATGCTGTTTCTGTGCTAAAGGAAATTGAGAATGAATATACAAATACCACTGGCTTTATGGAACTTTGTCTGCTCCTCTTCCCCTCCCCTTCAAACATGGTAATTTGGGGTTTAAATGAAATGTATGTACTCCCATCTGTGATAATATAAATCAGTGAAATGGTATATTGCCCCGAGTGAACAAACTTACGTAAAGCTTTTGTTGCATATATCATTCTGTGTTATAAACGAAGACATCCTTTTGCTGGATTGGAAAAAAAAAAGTCAAGTCATATATCAAACGTGTGGTATCAGAGTATAGCAGAGCTCAGCTTCTGAAATCTGAGGGTGATCGGAATTCCTTGTTAATTTTTAGACAGATTTTGATGATGTAGATTTTCTCTTTATTTTTTTGCATGTAGGAAAAAAAAAAAAGAGCAAAGTTTGTGTAATGATACCTCTAGGTACTGAAATTAGCCAGTGCAGATTTTAAAAGACAGCGTACAACATCTGTGCACTAAAGCATGTTCTTTTAAAGCCGTACTCCAGAAGGAAAATGACAAAATTTGACCACTCTCCAGCAGCAGTAGCTTCTGCTTTGCCAAGATATTTCCCCATTTTATATATGTGAGGTCATTTTAGGGAACCTGTAGTTGTTTGTTTTCATGTAATTTAATATTTTCATAATTCCTCTGCAGTGCTTATGATGAGGAAGTGACTCAAAACACACGTGTCAAAAATTTTAAGTTTCTAGAGCAGCCATTGTCACTCTGAAAAGAAACAGTGACTCTGATTCTTCTCCCATTTGTATCGGTGTACATCTGGAGTAGCAAAATCCAAGCCAATGTTGTTTTGGAAATGTGAAAATAGAATGAGATTAAAATTAAACCCTTCTTTTGTGTTTATAAACTGGATTTCATTTCTCTCCATTATTTTTGGTATGTTTGCATACTAATGTTGTCCCTGGTACAGAGATCCGCACTCAGGCAGGCTCCCAAGCCTCGTGCCTGACAGATTTAGGGACCTCTTCTGCAAGAGGTGGGCAATATTTAGTTCAAGCATACAGCATGACGTGCTCCCAGAGGTTAATGTATTGGTGCATGTGCAAAGATAGTGTTATTTTAATTATATGTGCCTTCCAGCTTGTCACCGATAAGCCACCGGCTCAGTTTGCGCTAGTCCGCTGACTTACACAAGTAGGAAAATATGCCACTTGCTTCCCCTGGCTTCTCCCTGAGAGGCTGTAATTCAAAAATATATATTCATTACATATGTAGAATAACTTTATAACAGAATATAGTGCTCCAGCCCCTAGTAGGCTGAGATATTATTATAACAGAGGGCCAAACGCTGGATCTCTATTCCCACTCCATTTGCGTAAAGCAACAGGTCATAAAGAGGAAGGGTGGCCACTGGGCTTACCCGCGAGTTCTGCTTTTTAAAAGCACATTGTTTTAAAATAACATCATCGTTTTTGTGAACTGATGAACCTTTTAGGTGTTTCAGGCCCAAAGTACCAAGATGTCTTTCATACCCACTTTTGGTTGTGTGTTTCAGCAGTTCTTGCAAGTTGTCTGGAGCCAGTCTTTAACTCTTGATACGCTGGAGCCTTTAGAAGGACTCCCAGTGATTCTCCAATGCCTTTAGACTCGGTAAAGCTGCTCTTAAAAAGTTTTGTGCACTGAGAAGGCGGTCTGTTCCCAGTGCCTATGATCTTGTTCTGTTGGAGGGCAATCTTTTTTCTCCATTCCTCTCTCTCCTTTCCACAAGCTAAACTTGAAAGCGGCAGCAGCCAGCTATATGCTACCACGAGAGAAATTCAACAGTCCTTTCAGTCTTGCCCGAGGGGGAGGATGGGGAGCAACAGCACAGCCTCAAAGAAGAGTTTTCTTTGCTTTAGTTTTTGTTTTTTAGCTTCATATTTTGAGCACAAGTCGAGTTATTGTTCTGTAGCTCTGTTCAAAAGCCTCACATCTGAGGCTTTTTAGTGCAACTGTGGTTCTATGGTTGGGAGCATGGTTATTAGGTGTTTGGATCAGGTTTGGCAGTAAGCTGTGAAAACAGGCACTGGTTTATTTTTCCTACTGACTGCCGTGACAGTTGCAATTATTGTCCATTGTTCCTAGGTGGCTAGAAAGGAGGGAGGATACAATAGAGCATTGCCCTCTGGGGGTAAATGAATTTGACTTACAGGTTCTTGGGGGGTCAGGCAGGCTGATTATTTAGTGCCCAGGAATGCGGTTTTCATGGCACCGCCAGCCATGAGCGGCCAACAAACAATGGCTCAGCTGTATTGCAGCTGTATTTAGCGAGGCAGCATGAAAGGTGTGCAAGTTGAGCTGCTTTATACTCACGTACGCGTGTACAAACACACATATATTATGCTAGAAAATGTTTTTTGCCCTTCTATAGGAACGTAGAGTTATTAAGTTTTCCAGTTGTGATTTTTTAATTAACTTCTCTCTGTATTTGGCCTGCCAGCTGCATTTTTCCCTTCTCATGTCTCTATTAGTGATGTTTGGAAACCCCACAAAAGTAGCGTCTTATTATTAATACACCCTGGAATGTGGACAGCGCTAGAAGCTGTACTGCCCAACTGTCTTATGCATTGAATAGTTTTTTCCATTTAACTGTTCAAAATTTCATTGTGTTTTTCATTAGATCTGGGGGAGTTTTAGTACGTCATGTGCTAAAGTCTGAGCACTAGGCTACATATTGTTAATGCCCCAGTCTGTGTTATTACCATTGAGTTTTATTCTCTGGGAGAGATTAAAAGAAAAGGAGATGAAGAGGAAGGCTTTATTTTCTATTAGTGTGATTTCTTTTAAGTTAGAAGGCAGCAATATTTTATTAAAGATGGGGGAGTTGGTGAATGGCTGGAAGTCACCAGACTCCCACGTTTTGTATTCAGTTGTTCCTCTTAGTTGCTTTGTTACCTTCGGCAGCTACTTTAAGCCCCCCCTTTTGTTATCTGCATGCCTGTGCAACGGGAGAACCATCACTGAGCATCTGCAGAGATCCAGCTGCAAACTTCAAGATCACAGTTAGAAGGATCTATATATGTCCAGTTACTAATGGAAAAGGCAATGTGTTCTTTTAATCCAGGGCTTGACTGAAAGGTACTGCAAGGGAATAGTGTTAAAATGGGGCAAAATCTAGAACCTTTCGTATCCATAGAAATTGTAGCTCAAATGCCTCTGTTTGTTCAGAGAGATAGTCTGGGGCTAAATAAATAATACAAGTTTGGCATTAAAAATTTCTTAAGAAATTCTGCCTTGAAATCCCTTGGATTTTTACTCTGCTCAGAACAAGTCGCTCTATAGTAAAACCCACAAAACATGCCGTTAAATCAAAGTATTTTAAAGTAAAGCTGTAAAACTGTATATTGAATTGGGTAAAGCCTGTTCAAACTTACTTATATCCATCATATTCAAAAAACAGGGCTCAAAAGGCCTCTGGATTATTCATGGATAATGCAGTTTATTGGATTCAGTGGAGCAGAGAGATCTTCAGGTCTCAAACCGATCATCTACAGGAAGGAAAATTATACCCCCTTTCTGCTGTCAGTGTAGCTGCCTGATAGCTGTGCCTTGCAGGGTGAAAGTGGCTGCTGTCCTCCAAAGCAGTGTTAACCAGCTGCAGCAGATGCAGCACGTGGGGTAGGCTGTCAGTAGGGAAAGGTATAAAAAACGTATTTCCACACTCTTGTCAGTGCCCATCCCTACATATGTAAAATTAACAGGAAGCTTCTCTTTCACTGGTGTTGGTCTCCTCTGAGCAGCTCTCAAGAAACAGTGCTGACCCCTCAGGTGCATCACGAGGTTCACAGCCTTGCTAACGCTGGTGTGAGACAGCTTTAGCCACGATGAGTTTTTAAAACTTCCCCTGTGTGCACAAAGCCTTCCTGCTAATCTTGTCCATCTCTGGTTTATTGAGAGTTGTCAAGAAATAAGAATGCATATTTTATATGTTCTCCACTTAGCTAATTTTGAATAGGTATGTAGAACAAAAGGCTAAATAGACTTTTGTTTCCAATCTTTCTGAGTTGGTTTTCTGTTGAAGGGAAGGCATTGTTAACAGCGATTGCGCCTGAATCTCTCAAGAAAGACCGGGCAAGCCTGAACCTGATTTTTTTGTTGTTGTTTGAAAACCCTTTTCTATTGTGCAGGGTAGTTCGTAAACAACTCAGGTGAAGTGTTTTCTACACTTAACTGTGAAAGGGATGGTCATTAGGTTAAACTCAGCTCTTCATTGTATCCACTTAAATCTAGGTGACTCCAAAGGCTGTGGTGGAGTAACCACAGATTTATGAGTGTCATTGAAAGCAAGATTAGCCTACCAATCCTAATCTTTAATTCAGGATAACACAGACATTTGTTTTGTGCGAGAAACTGTGTTCCAAGTTACGTGAAGTGTCAGGTGTAGGTATTATATGGTGCTGTGTTTGATGTGTGATAGAGCTGTGTTTGCTGAAGACTCTCATTTTGCTTATGTGTTCAGAAGATGGGGCATGAGAGAGTACGCAGTGAACGGTTTTAGGACTGCCAATAATGGATAAAGAGAAATAATCCATTCAGCGATACTATAGCTCATCAGAGCCCATGAATTAAAGACATATGTTATGTAGATTCAATGTATGGATTAAAACGGATAATCTGGTAGGTGACACACAGAATCTTGAGATAAGTGGGCTATGCAGATTCGGTATATGGATTGTGACGGATAATTCCATTTAAGTAATGCTGGACAAGTTGAAGACAAGTAAGCTTCGGGTAGTGCTCAGGTTATGTGCAGTAATCCAGTGAGTGACACTTTGGATCACATAATCTGTAAACTGGAGACAAGGAAGCTGGGGATTCTGCATTTAGATGTGGACAGGAGGAAGGAGGGGGAAGGGGAAAAAGATTATTCGTGGGGAATACACTGGGTTTAAACCTTTGACTAATGCGGCACAGATCCCCAGGAGATGTGTGAAAGCTGCACACTTTCGTAGAGCTGTGTGAGTTTTGCATTTGCACACTGATGGTTCAGAAATGTTTGTAAACTTGTGTCAGATGTGGACATTTTACATGATTTTTTGTGGATAGTATTGTATGTGGAATGGGGAGAGAAGGACAGTGAGAGAGTCATAAATGAGGGAGGTAAGATGTGTCGGGTTGTTGGCTTTTAACTGATCAATTCAGTATTTATTGCAACCTACTTAGTATCTTTTTCTCTGTATTTATTTTTGTGAGGGGTTTAATAGTAGCAAACTGCTTACAGTGAGCTTTAGTCCTTTGTTAATATTTCAGAAGTGCTGGGGTGTGGGGGAAACCTGCCCAGTGGCACACAGGGAATCCTAAGTTTTGAGAGGAAATTTGGCAGCTGCCGAAATAGCGGAGGTTGATCACAGTGCAATATGATACTCTCAGGCTGCAGAGAAGTAGCCAGTGCCAGCTGAGCCACACCAACGCAGAACTTCTTTCAGGCCAAATGAAAGCCCAGGATGGAGATTGTGACTGGATGGAGCTGCTCCTATTTACCCTAGAACGGGGGGTTATTTGTGGGTAGTATCTATGGAAGGAGAGTTGGAGGAAGCTTTTTTAAAACGTCTAAAATGCAAAAAAAAAAAGTGAATTTGTGGCAAAGAAGCAAGTTCAGGCTGCTCTGGATTTATATTTTTGTACGTAAAGGTACTTAATTTGACCAGAAAAAGTCAGGTTCTAATTAAGTCAAATACAACTTTTATTTTTAAGGAGTGATTATTGATAGAGAAAATAGAATAAAATTGAACTAATTAAAGTAGCAAAAGCCAATTATTTTGTTTGAACATATGGGGGCCAAACCACTATATTTAAAAATCATTCAGAGGGTTGTGCTTCTTTGTACTAAAATTACCTGGAAGATGTGCTGATAGAGCTGAATGTTGCTGAGCTACATCTACCAGTTTGTCAAAACAAAGCAAATACACACACACACTTTTTACTCTTTTTCCTGCTGCTGCATAAAATTCCAGCAGCAAATGCTATTTCTCCAGCCTAGTTCTAGCTTGTTGTCTAGACAGTAAAACAATGAATAACCTCTGAGAAATAGCCTCGATACAAATGTTGTCTATTCCTTTTGTAACCTTGACAATAAGTTACTAACCTGGTTGAATACCAAGCTTTGTTTGCAGTCTACTGTACCAAAACTTTTTTCTGACAGCAAATAAAGAATACTCAGTGACAGCTTCTTTCCAGCATTGCGAAATAGCAGTGCGCTGGTTTGTTATAGAGCAGACGGCTAAGCTTTTTGTCCCCACAGAGTATGAGTTCTTGAGGCTGGTAATGGCAAAAGATGGTAATTGTTCATAATTTGTTTTTATTCATTCTGCAGTCTTCCACTCAAACATAAAAGATTAAGACTGTCCGTCTGCTGATATAAATAACTTCCTCCTATCTTGCTGTTCTCAAAAGGATTTTTTCTTGTCAAACAGAGAAGATTCATTACATAAATCTGTAGGTACAGACAAATCAATTTGAATTGTGCGCTTTTTCTTTCCTTGTTTCTTTTTCTGGTGGCTGTGGCTTGCCAAGTAAAGAGCATTCAAAAAGTTTTCTTTTATTATGCTGACTTCCCATATCAATCAGATGAAGTAATTTAATTTAGCAAGGTGGGTAGTTGTAAGCGATGGCAGTCATTGTGTAGCAAAAGTTGGCTTAAATACTTAATGAAAAATGCCAGATTTCAGATGTTTATGTCCTGACAGCTCCGGGATTTACTGGCCTGAAAAGCTGTGTGCCAGTCCATAATAAAACACTCTCTGAAGTATTGATTAGGGAAGCATCAAGGGAGTTCGCACACGTGCACAGGCACAGACCCACATCCACCCACCAATACATACCAGCAGGTACATAATTTAAAGTATATACTCATTGCTTGGTCATAAACATTTGACATTTCTGTTCAAAGGCAGAGGAGAGAAGAGTTTAAATTCTGAACTTACCTCAGCCACTTGAGATCTCTTTATCAGACTATGTTTCCTGAAGGTATGTAACATCAGCTCCCCATTGCCTCACGTACACGACTCCAAGTGACGTGAGCCCCGTCCGTGTAGCGAGGGCAGGATGCTCCTCTTTGAATTTATGTTATAAATAGATTTTCTTTTTTTTTTTTTTAGGGAGAGCATGATAAAGATTAGTTTGCTTTAAAGTAGAAGAAGGCTAGGTGACCTGTTTATTTTACTTTCCTGGTTTCCTTACTGAGCAGAGTAATGTCGGGTTAGGATTTCTGATGTGGCAAGGTTAAAAAGTGGGGTGGGGAGTAGAGAAAAAAATAGTTGACCATGGAATGAGGATACTCTGAAGAAAAGATACTGGAAGAAAACCCTCAACAAAAGATACTTATTTTATGGAGTGTTGATAATTTTATTTATTCCTTGGATTTCATACAGTTAGTGCTAGTAGGAGTTGAATTCTGAGGACAGCTTAGTTAATAGGTTGTTCAGTTTGAAAAACCTCCTTAATTTTAGTATCAGAACTGTAGCATTCCCTAGCTTAAAAAACATACTGAAAATACACACCACTGCAGGAAATACTTGGAAGTGACTCAGTTTTTAGCTCATATATGGGTTATTGCTAAGTCCTTGTCACACTGTTGTTACATCAGAGTAAAGTTAAAGAAACTGTGCTGTGGCATGGTTCTGTTGCTTGGCAAGTTGGTTGACATCAGTAATTGGTTCATTCATAAGGGTCCCTTTGGCTGGAACCCTACCTGGTATCCAACTGGGTCAAGCACAGACTTAATTATCTGTTTAACATGTATCCCTGTTAAAGTCAGTGGGGAAATTCTTGGTCTTACTGAAATAGTTCTGCTGGTGACTTCAGCGAGGCCAGCAATAAAACCTCTTACACCACATAAAGTTAAGAATGACTTCAGGCAAGTTACTAAAAACTTCATGCCTCAGTTTGCTCTTGAAAAAAGTAATGCATACCATTACCTGTCTACCTGCATGCAGTTTTTAAGAAGATCAATTAGATAATCCTTTGAAATTAAAAAATGCTCTGTATTGCGTGCTCTAATTATTATTATACATCTAAACATTATTCAAATATAGAGTACTTCAAAATATTCTTATTTCCATTTAAATTTTTTTTTTTACCCTACAAAGCTTTGTAGATACAGGAGGATTTTTTTTTTTTTCTTTTCTAACCACAGTTAATGATATGAACATAATACAATATTATTGTGTCTCCCAGGCTTTGTACTTGCGCATTGTTTTCTTTGATTTTTCTTTGAAAGACAGATGCTGACAGTTCAAAAGCGATTTACGTAATTACTGTGATAGTAAACTGGCTCGGTGGATAAATTTCGCTGCCTGCATGGGTGTGCACACGAGCACCCCTGATTGATGCCATTCCTACCATTTAATGGGGACGTGTCAGAGGGATTGAGGAGAGCCTTGCCACGGCTCTGCCCTCGCGGGATGCGCCGGGTGCCGCGCGGCTGCGAGCGGATCCGTAGGCTGGCTGCGAGCAAACGTTCTCGTCGCTTGAGCATTTGCAGCAAAAAGCCTAAAATGTCTGTTAAAGAAAATATTGGCTTTCCTAATTTCTCATTTACATTCTCATTCTGTCTAATAAATTATAATAAAGTATTTACTGTTTTGATTGCAAAAGCGGTTTCTCTGCCTTTTTTTTTTTTGCTTTGGTTCTGTTTTGGGTGGATATGCCAAGGTTTCTCCTGTTCGTTTTCTCACTTTAAGTGTGTCATTTGGTCATATTGGTGTCTTCATTCTAATGTTTATTAAAATGTTACTGTCACTGCCAGTCTGAGACTGTGAATCAGAACTAAGAATGTGTAATAGTTTATTTCACATTTGAGTAAATTTCTTTTACTACTTAAACACTATTATGGGTAGTGTTGATCTGAGATGAAGTTTAGGTTTGGCGATACAGAATGCCACTAATTTGAGTCTTCTTTTTTTGCCATCTGCTGTGGGTGTTGCATCCACAAACATGTTTTTTTTTTCTTTCCGAATATCTCTTCGTGGTGGTAGAGAATAATCTGATGCATCTGGAGAGCATCTTTTCTTGGGCCTTTCACTGTATCAACCTGCAGTGTATACTTTGATGCTCTCTTGCCTGAGTTGTTTTGATCAGTTGTAAAAAATCCACGTTTTACCATTGTGGTGATAGAGTACAGAGAGAACAGTATGAGCACCTACAGCAATCTCCTGAAAGGCAGGTGGCCTGGTGGTTAAAAGCTTTGTCAAACATAAAATGTGCAATATCTATTTGTTGTGGATCAGACGGTAATTAAGAGTAATTTTTGAGGCAGTCATTGATGTAAGCCACTCTACTTTTACTCCTCGCTCAATACCTGTGTGAAGTGGTCTAGCTTGCTGTCAAGTTGTACACTGCAATAATGGACACTTGTTTTTTTTTTCTTCCTCCCAGCCACACTGGATGGCTGGAGTGAGAGCACTGCAACTGTGTGGATAGTGCACGTAGAGTACAGGCCAGCTCCAGAACCATTCCCAACTCTGTCCTGCTTGGAGCAGCTCCAAGTGAGTTTAGTAACAAAGTGACTGAAGGTAGCTGCAGGGGCTGGGGGTTTGCACCACCTTCCGAGTTCTAGCAGTGTTACCAGCCGTGGGGATAGTTTATTAATTCCTGAGTAGCATAATTTAAGAAACTGTTGGTTTTGTTACTTAAAATACTGACATGTTTTGCCCTGTAAGCTACAGAATTCTTAAAATGGAAATCCCATAGCTGCCAAGACACTTCACACCATGATACAGGTTTAGATCTCATGCAGGTTAACGGAGAGAAAATAGTGAGGATAGGACAGAAGTCCACCATCCTTGCTTGCCCACAATCTACAGCACCTAGAAAAGGATACAAAAATGGCAACTTTCACTCTCAACGCTGCAGTGCATTTTAATGCACCAGGAATAATTCCTATCACTGACTGTACTTAAGTGGTGACTCCACCTATGCCCTCACCTCACCCATTTAATAAATCACAGTGAACGTCCTTTGGCCTTCCTATGATAAACAAACACTGCCACTCATAAATGCTCAATGGTAGTGGCACCTGTGAAATGGCAGTTTTGTTGGCCATTTTCATGAAAGTAATTATAGAAAAAATGTGCTAGGTAATAGGAGTAACATAAAAATTACCAAACTGAAACTAAACACGAACAGTTCATTATTACAGTCTCATTCAAGTACTTTTTCTTCTTTTTCATTTTCACACTTTTATAGGTCATCAGTTATCTGCAAGAAACTTCCAAACTCTCTGTGATTCATCGTCAGTGGGGCTTATATAGATACGTGGGTAAGGCACAGGGAAATCTACCCCAAAACTCAGCATCTCCCAGTAGACCCACACATCTGATCTCTCTTACCTCTGGTTTTGTGCAGGTCGCTTGAGAGCATGGCTATCCAAGTACTTATTTTGCAAGGAATTATTACCTTAAAGAGTTGAAATTATCACTAAGTACTATTCCAGTTACTGGAAGGATGGCTTAGTCACATGAAAATAAAGTACCTACTAAGCCATGTTTTCCAGAAAGTATTCTCCAGCAGGAGATTTTTTTAAAAAGTTGATGCTGATAAATTTTCCCTTTTGGTATATTAGCAAACTGAAATTGCCCAAGAAATATAATGCAAGAAGTCTGCCTTTTGTCAGACTACTTCCACTCCAGTTTATGCACCAAAGGAATTATGCATTGTACTTACTGAGCACCTCCTTTGGGCATCTCAAATTTTCTTTTAAAACTAAGTAATAATGAAGAGACTGAGTTGGTGGGTTTGTCACCAGCTGCAAGGCTGCAATGTGCCTGTGACTGTAGTGCCTGCATTGGCACTTCATTGCACTGCCTGCTTGCTCTTAGTTCATAGAATCGTAGTTTGGGTTGGAAGGGACCTTTAGGGGTCATTAAGTCCAGCTGACCTGCTTTGAGCAGGGACGCGTTTCATTAGACCAGGTTCAAAGCCCTGTCCAACCCAACCTTGAACATTTCCAGGGATCGGACATCCAGCACCTCTCTGGGCAGTCTGTTCCAGTGTTTCACCACCCTCATTGTAAAAAATTTCTTCCACATATCTAATCTAAATTGACCCTCTTTTAATTTAAAACCATTACCCTTTGTCCTGTTGCAACAGGCCCTGCTAAAAAGCTTGTCCCCATCTTTATAAGCCCCTTTAGGTACTGGAAGGCTGCTTTAGGTGTCCCTGGAGCCTTCTCCAGGCTGAACAGCTCCAACTCTCTCAACCTTTCCTCATGAGAGCAGTGCTCCAGCCCCCTGATCATCTTCATGGCCTCCTCTGTACCTCCTCCAACAGCCTCCAGCAGGTCCATGTCTTTCCTGTGCTGAGGATCCCAGAGATGGATGCAGTACTTCATCCAGACTTTCTTCTTATTCTTGCAATTCAGTAAAGCTGCATTTTTCCAAAGGGAAGAAGTTATTTTGCTGCTCTGTAGGCCAGTGGGATTAAAGGAGCAGCACAGTAGGTGGATGGCCCCGTGGCTGTTCCATGTTCAGTGTCATGGTCAGGGCAGTGGCACCCAGAGTGTTCTGCTCCCTCTCGGGAAGTGCAACCGGAGCCTTGACGCACAGGGCTGGGTATCAACGTGGCTTTTTTCTACCTCTTTTGGTAACTAACTCTGTGACCCCTTTGTCTGTCAGTTTGCACATATGGAAACATTTTTCCCCCCTTTCAGAGGTGTGGTGGGGATTAATTTAACTTTACAAAGTGCTTTTTGATTCCCAACTGAAAGCTACTGTAGGAGCTCAAAATACACTGATGAACCGGTACTGGCTGAAGATCTTTGATGTGTGTCAGTGTATTTGTTGAACAGTTTATTTGACAGTGATTTCTTTCTGCTTACCCTAACTTGAGGACTGAGCCAATGTTGTGTTCCTTCTCTCTCTAGATCCTTCTTCCTCTCTCTCTCTCTCGTGCACTCACCCACCCCTCAGCGAAAGTTTAGAATAAAGTATCTGCTGAATAAGGAAATAAAAAATATTTAGTTTTCAGATGTTCCAGTTATACTGGCGGTATCAGTGTACTGAAAGTCTTCCTTAGAGTAAACTCACATGTTAACCATGGACAGGACAAGGCAGGGACTGCCTTCTAGAACAATTCTTCTATTCCACTTGGAAACACTGTAACTTTTTTCCTCTGGAAAAAGAAATAAAGGGTGGAAGAGTGGCAGTAGAAATTTCTGATTAATTCCGTGACCAAGTAGCAAATGCATTACTTGTAGCAGTTCTCTGTCTCCAATGCTGGAAATAAAAATCATAGTTAGAAGTGTTTTCTTCAGCAGTGTTAGTGTTTTAGCACTGGCTTCCATTCTTTCTCACAGCTTTTAACAGAGCAGGTTTAAAGTCCTACGGTTTCTGTTTCAGTGTGTTTCTCAAGTTTCCAGCTTGTACCACAGTTTTTTTGGAGACTATATCTGAGGATATTCTGCTGTAGTTCTTTGTTATGTGGTGAGAATATTTTCACAGAAATTTCTAGCATCTTAATAAAAAATTAATGTAGTTGCATTTCCTTAATATGAAGATGTTGATTCTTTTTGGTTTTCCACTTCTGTATGGCTGTCTACAAATGTATTTTAGGGCTTGGACTTGGCTAACGTAGCAAATGGGATATTGCTAGGGAGCACAGGGTTGAAATTAAGTGAAAGTAAATTAAACTAACTATCAAGCAAAGAGCCCTCCCTGTGACACCTCTAAGGCTGTGGCACAGTCTTCCAAAGCAAGCATTGGATGATTCACCATTTCAGACATTTCAATCCAGTCTAGAAAGCTGTAGTAAATACATTGTAGGGAACATTCCTGCACTGGCAGGGGGGTAGACTAAATGAGCTATTACCAGTAGCTCTTTTCCATGTCTGACTGATAGTTGGCTAGGAACATGTTTAGTATAGTCGCCAATTTTTCTCCTTTTTTTTTTTTTTTTTTCACTTGGAGAGCACTGGTGACATTGGCAGAAGAATGCTTCCTGTGTTTGAGAGAGGTTTGCGTGGCAGGGTTGTCCCAAAAGCAGGCTATTTTCAGAGGAGGCATTGACACTGATAGCCTTAATCCGTTCCTAAAGGTTTTTAGAAAGGGTTTCATAGGATCTGACTCATGTGAGAGGGTGTGGTGGTATTGGGGATATCTGTGGATTAGCTGCTACACATATTTTCAGGTCTTTTAAATTCAAAGTCAAATGATCCTGCATATATTAATAGAGCCTTTTTTTTTCTTTTTTGTAGTGTATGATTCATAGCTTTTGATTTTTCCTGGAATTTTTTGCTTCCCTTGCCTTATAACCACTGTCCTTCTGGGTAGACGAAGCATTTTTATGAAATGGTTATGAAAGTGAGGTAGTGGGTTCCTCTGTCTGTGTCTGCTGAACTCTCCCATAAGAAACATCTCATGACAGTACAAATGAGAGCGACGGCCACTCGCGTTTGACTCGGGTTTTCAGATATGTTTATACAAGACTTTTTCCTTTAAGAATACACATTGGTGGCAGTAACAGTGATAGTAGTTATTGGTAATTTAAATACTATATCATTTCATCCTAATCAGGGCAGCTGTAGATGATATAACAACATCCTGAAAGCTGTTGTGCACTGGTAGCAGTGAGAAGGCTGTGGGGAGCCTCAAGAGATACCCAGGAGACTTCTCTCCTTTTCCTTGGTTATAGAGGGATGTTAATACATGGCTTACACCAGTGCTTTGACACCTACAGAAGCTGTATCTCTATCAGAAATTTCTGGCAAAAATATAATTGTCTTTCAAAACTGGAAGTGTTGATTTTGATCCACAGGAAACGTAAACAGTGTTTAAAACTTGAAACTCTTTCAAAACAGGCAGTGTTTTTTCCCCTTATTAGTCCGATAAAAGGGCAATGGAAAAATAGATGAAAGGACAAGGAAACATTGAAGGGGGACACCAGATCAAAGCCTGTATACAGAATTATCCTTCATTGCTCATCTTCCTGTAGAGAAACAGGTCTTATTGTGCAGTATATTGCAATATGCTGCTGCTCTTTTGTTCTGCTGAAACTTTGCTTACAGTAAAGCTGCAAAATAAAAACCTGGCTGGCTCTAAATTTCCTCTCTTCTTTCTACCCTTTCTTTTTTTTTTTTTTTCCCCCCACCATATGATGCCCAGGGACTCCAGAAAGCCTCGCTGAGAAAGAAAGGCAGCTCATGGGTATGATCAATCAGCTGACCAGTTTGCGAGAACAGCTGCTAGCAGCTCATGATGAACAGAAGAAGCTGGCTGCATCACAGATCGAGAAACAACGCCAGCAAATGGAGCTGGCTAAGCAGCAACAGGAACAGGTGAGTGATTATTACAGTGGCTTTCAGCTTAAATAATTTTTTTGGAGGATTTTCCAGTAGTTTATGTCTCAGGCATCGTACTCTAAAATTTGCTCTGCGCCCCAAATTTTTTTTTCCAATTTGTTTTCCTCGGTGAAAAAGTTTGAACAACAGCAAAAGAATGATTTAATCTGAAATATGTAAAGCGATATTCTTTGTTGTAGAAACCTTACACACCTTATGAACCTTCCATTTTGGAGGTATTTTCTTCCAATACTGGTTTGTTGGGTTTGTTTGTTTTTTTAAACTAAGTGTAAACAAACAAGTAAATTCAGTCCTCCTGAATAATCTTCAATCCTGCTTGAATTTAGTAATACTGAATAGGAATAAAAGGAACAAAGTACAGCACTTGCATTGTAATGTGAGAAATGAAAAGGTTGGTTTTGCCAACTGTGGAAAGAAGCAGAGAAGAATATAAAGTCAGTGAACAAGTGTGACTTTTTTTCTTCTACACTTGAGAGTCTTGATTTTCAGCTCTTGCAAATGTGCCCTTTCCTGAAAATGCAAACACGTTTTCACATATGAGTAGTTCCAGTGAGCATACATGGACATAGGACATTTTAGACAAGAACATAACTTATCTAACAGGTTTAACAGAAACAAATGTCTATTTTTGTAGCTGAACGTGAGCAAAGAATACTTAGACATCTGGTTTAAAATTTTATCAGCAGTCCATGTTGATACTTCTTATCTGAAAGTATTTTGTTCTGCATGACCATTTATTACAACTTGGAATAAAATTTTGAGTTTATATCATAGAATTGCAACTATGTGAATTTTATGAAACTCACAGAATTCTTTGGAATCTGTCATAGTTGTCATGCTTCAGTACTAGTATTTTACCAAGCAAGTCTTAAGATTTTAGACCACTGCTGATACCTTCAGACATTTAAGCCTTGGTTGTCCCAATTTTTAATTATTTAAAAACTTCATCTTAAACAATGTGCTTTGGCCTCACGCCTGAAATCCCACATAGGGAGAACAGAAGTGGCTTACCTATTAAACCAGAGAATTTATATCATGCTGTTGTTTACATGATAAAGATAGATGAAGGTGCAAGTGTAGAATTGGCAAGACTCCTTCCATAGGGGACATCCCAAAAGAACTGTTTCCTTTACCCTACCTTTTAAAATCACTACTGCTACAGGAAGGCTGAATGACTTGAAAGTGAAAAAGAAAATGGAGAGAATGGAAAAGCCAGTAAGAAATCCTGCAGTGTTATTGTTAGGATAACTAGGATTTATTTTAATTGAAGAAATGATGTATACTTCTGTATTGTATAGAAATTAAAATAACCAAACTTTGAAAAAAATGTATTGATGAAAATTATTTTGGTTACTTAAAGAAAAGCTCCAGAAGGGGAACATTTATTCAATCTTTTAGATGTGGAGTTAACTATGAGTGAGTGTTTCTTATGCTAATAGTCTAATAATAGAAGTAAAAGAAAATACCTGAGGGGAAGAATGCACAAAATTCCTCCCAGTAAGTATGTATAAGTTCCCAACTGACCCTGATATGTGTACACATACCACAGGGGAAGAGCAATGCTCCTTCTAATGTCCATACTGCTGCACGAGCTGTTCATGAGAGCAGAGCTTTTGTGATGACTCCGATGAAAGTTTTTAAATTTGCTCTTGAAGTTTGAAGTATATAATGGCTCTAATTTGGTTCTGCTACTGTCTGGTTTTTTCCTTCACTGTGTATAAAATCTGTCTACAGTAGGATTCCCAATCATTTAGTCAACAGAGAGGGAGAGTGGAAGTCCTTATGGCAATGTGAGAGGAGACTTAGGACAACTCCATCAGCTTCCATAAACCAGTTGCAGTGTTGAGCTGTATGGCCTTGCACTGCCCCCTTAGTTCCTTGCAGTTGATACACACATGGAAGAGTCAGTCATTTTCCCAAACTCAGTTCCAGTCTCTTTGTGCCTGTTTCTGCATCGAAAAAATACATATACTAATACCTTCCTCCAGGGTGTCAGATTTCCATTTTTTTTTAAATTTTTGAACAAGTGGTGCCAAACAGAAGGATATTACGGGCCATCATAATTTTTTTGGCCTTTTCTGCCTTCTCCTGCTATTTTCCAGTTGCTCTGCCAGTATTGTTCGTCCTCCTGGTGAATTTTAGCAGTGCCTTTTCAGACAGATTTTTGCATCAATCCTTCTCTTGATATCCAGCACAACATTTTCCATAGGATTCCCTTTAACACTAGTATTAGCTGTGAATTGCTCCCGAATATATGCCCCTTGCTTCAGCAGCAGTCCAGGCTGTACTTGAATGTTTCTTAGCTTAATAGAGAGGTTTAAAGAACCAAGCAGGGTGGAAGTTTCCTATGGACTGACTCCAGGAATGGTGATACACATCTCATGTTTCCTCTGTGCAATTTCTCCACAGATTGCAAGACAACAGCAGCAGCTCCTGCAGCAGCAACACAAAATTAACCTTCTTCAGCAACAGATCCAGGTCAGAGATGCGTCTCCTCCCATGCCCCTGCAATCTCTTTTCTCCTTTCTGTTTCCCTATGCTTTCCCTCAGGCATTATTGCCATAGTTTCTTTAAGAATCTCTGCAGATGGCTTACATCTTATTTATGGAAACAATTGAGGATTTTACCTGTCATTAATCAATAAAGGTCAGTTTCTGGAAGGTCTTTTATGATTAACACAGTTCCTATAGGATCAGGAGCCAGATGTGAGAGGAACTGGTCTTGCAAACAAGGATTAGGAAGACCAAGTCCTTTTTTCATCAGGAGTGGCAAAAATGTTGCCAGAAAGAGATGGTTTGGAATTGTTGTCCTACAACTCTTGTTTTTGAGGTTTTGCTGACGCAGTTCTCAGTAATAGAGTGTACCTCCTTCCCTCTGCCCCAGGTGCTGGAAGTCTGGAAAATTTGAACATTTGGGGCAAATTATTGTGTGAATGAGAAGCTGGTCAAAAGGTTGGTTAGATTCAGGAGAGCAGGTTCTACGGTGTAGGTTCTACGTATCTACAGGTTTATTCCCTGTGGTAGAAAAAGTTGTTAACCCAGCATAACCAGTAAAATTTATTTAGCCTCTTTCTTCCTTAATTTATTCACAAGTTTCTTTTGATGCCATTGACTGTATTTCATTACTTTTCTTCCACGTGCATATGTGCATGCCCCTGTTTTGGGAACAATGCAAATCAGTTTGCCTGTGAAGGTTTTCATAGAATAACAAAGGAGGAGTTTGACATCTTACAGATATCTATGATCATGGTGAAATCTCTGGCTGTTTAACTATGCAGTTATGTGTAGAGCATTGCAAGTCACTGTGGAAGTGGATACTACGTTCTCCTTATTCAGTAAAAACAGGATTTTCCTTCCAAAGCTTCTCTTTTGTATTTCAGAATTAATTGCCTAAAATTATCAACCATAACTGTAACCCATCTAAGAAAACCTAATTCCAACAACATCAGAGGAGTTGTATGGCTTCACACTAGAAGAAAACTGGGCTCTATCATTTCAGAGCATATTCTGTCAAGTATCAGGACTTGTATAACTATGGAAAACTTCTGGGGAATGTCCACCCCTCTGTTACAGGGCAGCTTCTGTACAAGATGCGCTTTGCTGAAAATAATTTTAAGATTGCTAAGGCCTTGTTTGGCCTTGACCTCTGTACTGTTTTTTTTCTTCTTCAGTTTGTGTGTGGGAGGGATTTTTCTTTATTGCTGCATCTTTAATAAAACTTTAAAAGAAAAACAATAGCGGAACCACTACAATAGAATGGAAAATATTTACGTTTTTAGCGTTTAGCTATGGCAGTGAGAGGGGAAGTTGTTTTATAAGCAGTGAATAAAAATAAATTGAAGTAACATAATTTGACCTCAACCCTTTTAAGTTTAAAGACCTTGTAGATAAGAATGAAGTATGTCGTTTTTGGAGTAGTGGAGAACACTGGTTATTGATAATGAGATATAGAGCCTTTCATCTCTTGATCCCTGGTCCAAGTTTGACCTGTGCTAGTAGTAAATGAAAGTCAGCTAGCTACCATCTGATACAAGCTGCAAACCTAAGAAATGATTTGGAGGTCTGTCTCAAGGGATTTCAGATGAAATACTGACCCCGCTGAGGTCAGAATTTCACCGTCAGGGTCCACTTCACACAAACCCCATCAGATTTGGGGCACCCTCCTTTTGGATGGTCAGACGATAAAGGTCAAGAGTTAAACAGGCAGAGAGACAATCCTGTCCTCTCATTCCCACAGAGATGATCTGTTTGTAGTGAGATTTTGATTATACTGGGCAAGCAGTCTGGACAGTTCTGTGCCTGTATGATCCTGAAGTCTCATGAACCGCGGTTGCAGTCCGGTAACTGTTGACAGTGAATACAAAGCAAAACATTTCTCCTCAATTACTTGACTGTTAGAGAAGAAACAATTCTTGAAGAAATCTTCCTTTGTATGTAAATGAAAACAATGAAGTCACCCTAACTTGCCTGTGTTTAAAATGGTCAGTGAGTTTACAATCAGATTATGGTAGGTGGAACAAAATTGTGACATGAATGTAGATGTGAGTTCAGCTTTTCTGACCTTGCCCTAATTAATCTAACAGGCTCCTGTCACATTGGCCAGAAGTTTTTAAATAGCATTAGATTTATTGACAGGGAAATATTCTTGTAAAGTTTGGATAACTGTTTGACTTACGTGCAATTGAATGATTAGGCTGCAGTTATGAACACAACCTATTTGTGACAAAGGAATTGTTTTACTTGAGCCAATTTTTTCTAAGCTTGTAAGAGTTACCATAATTCCAGATAAATTATTACACAAAAAAAGGCTTTTGAAATATTGTATTGAAAACATAATACCCTAAGGTTAAAAAAAAAGAACAACCTGACTGACCCCATGATTTATGAGTCCTTTCTCTAAGCATGCTAACTTGGAAACGGTTCCCTCTCTCCTTACCCCATCACACAATCACTGATATACACACAATCCATAACTAGGGAGAGACTGCAATGTCTCTCCCCTCCTTAGAGAACTGAAAATACTGAGTGTAACTGCAGCTCAGTTAAACTAACCACATCTGTGATGCTGAAGAAAGATGCTTTAGTTCCTTGAGCTTAAAAAAATACACCTGGCATGTGAGTCTCTAAATGACATTATGTCTTTTTCAAGTCTATCTCTTCTGAATTAGCTGGAAGGAGGTGCCACTAACACAGAAGACAAGCAGTTTTTCTCTGTACAGAGAGTTGAGTAAAGCGATAATGCTAAACTGGAGAAAAGTTGCAGATCAGATTAAATATGACTGTATGACCTCAAAATGCTAAAATGTGATCTAGGTGGGATTTTGTGTTTTGGCAAATGTTTATAATCTTTTTTTCTGCTTTTCAGGATGTTCTAGACCTAATTTGTGAAGAGGTTTGAGTTTCTCTGAATCATTAACTAAACCTCCCGCCATCTGATTTTATGCCACTTTGGAATGCATCCTCCCATGCCCACTACTTTCTGTTCTATTAACCTTTGTGTGTGTGTGTTGGAATGGTTTTCACTTAAACAGTTTCTGCCTGCTGAATATTTGGGGTCTTCTTCCCCACACACCTCGGTCTTGTTATTTTACCGGAAATGAAACTGGAATGCATGTTTTGTCTACTCTTGTGCACCAGCAGCCCCAAAAGATCTCAGGCTGCGTTTCAGAACAACTCTGTAGCCATCTGCAGCTGTAGAACAGGCTGAGGAAAGAGCGTGCAAACACCAAGTATGGCTCAGCAAGTTCGTGGGCTAACTCTGGTTCTGTCCTTCAGGGCCCCAGGAGAACTCTCCTGGTGACCTCCTCGTCTCTTGTCAGGCGACAATCTACTTCCTGGTGCCCTTGCTCTAGAACATGGTGAAGTCTGGGGCTCTGTAGCTGTCACATCCTAGGGGCAGAGGGGGAAAGAAACTTGAAAGGCTGGATACTCCTTTCTCATGGTGCTGAGCTCTAGTCCCCAGGACAGGCAATGGGTGTGCGTCTTATTCTGCTTTGAAGGGGATGTCTGAGACACAAAGTTTTGAGGGGTCGTGCAGTTCACTCCTTGCACTTGCTTAAAGAAAAAGTCTAGCCCAGGATGATGATTGAATAGTTTGCTTTGAAGCTCAGTGACGAATGTCACTTTAATTGAACTATATTTAAAATGAAATATGGTTGTTAAAATTCATAAAGCAATTCATATTCAGTAGGGCACTGTTGATAAAATAGGTCAACCTTGCAGCCGAAATTGTGATAAAACTGATGCTGCTAATCTCACAATTTTGTAGAAAGCCTGACAATGTTTTATGTTTTTCCCTCAAGCCCCAGCTCTTGGAGTCATGTGATGACAAAAATGCCAGCTTTCATTTCTTCAAAATGTAAACTTCCAGCTCTCATATTTCCAGGCAAAATCTGAAACCATGAGCACTACAAGTTCCAAAATTAGAAGGCAAACAAAACAGAGGCCAAATGCTGTTTTTTAAACTGTTCTGATTTTTAGTCAAAATTTTTTTTGGAGAGCCCAGCTCAAGATCTTGAAACACTTCAGGTTGCCAATAATGTAAAACTAAATCTCAAAGCAGCAGCAAGCAACAACACTGCTTTACAGTGTCTCTAACATTTGGGCCACAGTTCTGTTTTACTTTCTAGTTTAATACTGCCAGTACTTCTGTACTTTAGTACTGCAAGTTACGAGTTTGTTTTCTTTTCTGAGTGACATACTTAGCTCAAGAACCAAGTGCTGTCTGAAACTCGAGGGCAATTCCTGCCAGACAGCAACCATTTCATGACTCTGTGTGTTTTAGTAGAGGGTTTTCATTTTCCTTCAGAGCTAGAGACATTCAACAGATGTTCTGATAGGACACCTTCTTTATAAGGAAGTTTGGACCTCTGAAGAATGAGAAGATCCTGACTAAATTCTGATGCAAAGCTGGGAAGAGTGCCACTGGCCCACTCTACCTGCCAGGTGGGATGTCACTTGTGCCTGGCTCCTGGCAGGTGTGCTGGCTCCTAGGCAGAAAGCTCACTGTGACCTTGATGGCCTCAAGCTTTGCAGACCCTCAGCAGCTTGTCTGGCAGGGAGTGTGGGCACCATGGCCCGCCTGACTTTGGGCCCCTTTGGGCTGCAAGGTTCCTGGCTTTCCTGAATCCCTCAGCAGCACTGGGTGTCCTCCCAGCTCCAAATAAGGCTTTCCTTTGTGAGTCTGGATCCAGATTTCCATCCTCCCACCCGCTGTCAACTGGCTGGGTCCCTTTCCCCATGAGTTGTGTTGGTAGATGGAGAGAGGTCTGGCTGTGGTAATATCTTCCCAAATCAGAATATTCCCATTCTCATTACCTTCTGAGGTTTAAGATGTTGTTCCAATTTGGAATGTAATAAAATCTTGAACACTTGGAATTTCCTGCAGGATGGTTAGTCCGTTTTGCAGCCAGATTTGTTTTTCAAAACCTAGCTAAATTTTTGGGGAGGAAAAAAGGATTTGGTTTCTGAGTTACACAGAAGTTGAGAAAAATATTTCTTAAGCTTAACATGCAAAGTTTTGAAATGACACAGTTGTTATTGTCAAAACTTTCCAAGCACCAGGAGGTTCTGAATTGATTCCAGTCTTCCAAAATACTGATAGAGACCTGCTTCCAGAGTGCTTTAGATATCATAATTTACCCATGCAGTTATCTATGGCTATAATTTTTGTTGTTGTTTAGATTTGATTTTGCTTTTGAACTCCTCAGGTGGGCAGTCATTTGTTTATCCAGAAGTGACTGAATGTTGTCCGGGCCTGTTTGTGTTCTCTTTGTTTTGTTTTAAAAAATACTAGTTTCTGTCTCTTGTTGCGAGAAGACACTAATTCACTGTACATAAAGAAATACGAAGATTTGTTCCCTGCCCCAACAAGTTTGCACTCTGAAGTTACACTTCCAGCTCGGCTCATCCTTTCATTTTCTGTCTCCTGCTGGAAAGCAAAGTCCAGCAGGCCACTATGTGAACTAAATACTTGGAATACTTTGGGCCTACAGTAAGGGGAGTAGAGATCCTTAATCTTTGCCGTTAGAGTCTCCTCAGTGTAACCACAAGGACTTGTGACATTTCTTTCCTGGCTTTCTTTACAGGCTTGCATGCCTGTAACCTGGAGTTCTCTAGGAGGCTTTAAAGGGCTAGAGATGAAGAGTCCTTCACTCGAGATACAAAAGAGAGCAACCACTACAGAAGGGCTTGGTCACAGATTTAGTAATGTCTGTTGCTTCTATATTGCCATTTTCCCAGGGAATTCTGATTTTCTGAGGAGTCAGTGGCAGCAGAGCAGTGCTTCGTGGTGCTACGACCCCTTTGCAAGCCGTTGCACAGCAGAACAGTATTAGTTTTTTGGTAATTAGAGTCCTCTTTGCATATCAGAGAGAGGTGAGGACAAAAGGTTTCCTTGGTAAGACAATAAAGCTGTTGAAGTGAGGACCTGATCCAACTCCCACTGAACATGGAGAAAAGGCTCTTATTCACATTAGTGGGAGTTTAATGAGACCTTTCTTCAGTAGGAAACTGTGAGAAAGTATCTTCCTCCTCACTCTGCAAAATATTTTCAGAACAGGCTCCGTCCACTGAGACGGTTTGTTTTTTGTTTGGGGTTTTTTTTGCCAGTGTGGATATGACAAGCTGTGACTGCACAGTCAAACTGAACAGGCTCGTGGATTGGGGACATTTTGTCCAAATTCATCATGTGTCAGGAGCAGCTGTTTTCCTGCAACTTATAAACATGGGCATACTGGATTCAGTGAGACAGGCCCAAGAAGGAGTCACACTGCAGCCTTTCCCATGACTTTGCAACCTCTTCCCAAACAACTGAGGTTGCCGGCAAAGAGGCAAAACAATTGTTTCTCACAAAAGCTCTGCAGCTGATGTCCTATCAGTTATCAGAATAACTCGCCTGTCCCTTGAGCAGGAAAAAGCCCCTGGGAAATAAGTTATTCAAAAAAACAACCTAAAAAACCACACACACACACACACAAAGAGAAAAGACAAGGCTGGGGGAGGAAATAGGGACAGGGAGGAGTGAAAAGAAAAATCTAGGCTAGCAGTCAGAATGAGCTAATTGCTTACTGTCCTCTCAACTTCAGCATTTAAGTGTGTTTGGCTGAAGGGTACGAAGCACAGACTGTAGAGTAACCTGTGGACCTTCACTTCCTTCCATTACCATGAAAGTTATGTAAAAGATTGCAGATTGGTGAGGTCTTTATCTGTACTAATTTCAGTGCAGAGCATCATTTTGCACCAATGTACCATGGCTTTGCCTCCAAAGATTATGCTTAGAGCAAGTTTCTACAGGTGATTTGATCTCAGGCCTTTACTACACTCTTATACAATCCAAATTTACTGACTTCTGTAGCTGTACCAGTGCAAACAAGGAGAATCTGCTTAAGACTTGTACAACTGGAACTTATTGAAAGTGCAAGGGCATATTTGAGATAAATCAGCTTTTTTTGCCTACGCTGAGGTACATGGTTGCAACAGCACTTACTTTCTTCAGTGTTACCAGTCCAAATGTTCTAAAAATTATGAGATCGTTTTGAACTTCATGGAAAAGTTCATGTTTTGAGCATTTTTCTTGAAATTTTAGCATCTTTTCTTAATTTTCTTTTTGTTACTGAGCTTTCAGTGTTCCCATTTTCCATTTCTCTCACAGAATCAAAAGGGAGGGCCAGAAATGTATTTTTATTAAAAAACAGAACACTGAAACACCCAAAATAATCCAGCAGCTAGGACTGTATGAAAAAGGCCAGCAGTCAAGTACAGTCATCGCAGCTGGCAGCATTGTGCTCCAAGGCCTCATCTTAGTCTTTTTCCCCTCTGCAGGCATTTCTGTTTTCAGATCCCCTCTCCAATTTCTGCATCTCTCTGAAGCACCCGTCAGCTTTGACCGCTTTCTTCCACTTCCAGTTCCCTGATACCGTGGTACTGAGCAACCTTCCTTATGCAGCTGCCACCCTTCCCTGCAGCAACTCCTCCTTTCTGCCAGCCCTCCCTTTCCCCTCCTTGTCTGTGTTTCCACAGTCTTATTAATGGGTTTTGTTTGGCATTTTATTTGCTGTAGAGCATGCATATGTGAATGTTTGTGTTCAGAAAGCATGGCTTGGGGTGCCTGGGTGCCTGCGAGCTACATCCACGTTTGTGTGCCCGTGCAGGTACTTACACAGCAGGCAGCAGAGGCACAGGAGCAGAAGGAAGGTACCATGGCAGTTTGTCTAAGTGGCTGGAGATGCTGAGCATGAACTCTTTATGGCTGAGATCTTGTCTGTATGGAGTGTGTGTAATCATGAGCACTTTTGTTGTGCAGCCAAAAAAGGCTGCTACTGCTGCCTCTGCAGTAAGGTAAAGCAGGAGATAACAATAAATTTTTTACTGCTGGCTGGCGGAGGTGTTTAGGATGTGTTTTCTTTATATCTTCATCCGCCCCTAATTGAAGATGCTTTAAAATTGAATGACTAGCAGTCAAAACGTGTTTGCTTCAAGCTGAGAAGAAAAATGCTGGTGTCTCTGCTTCCAAACTGATTGCGCTTTGTACACAACTGACAGCCACAGTCACTTTGAGTGACTGATAAGTGGGAAGCTTTGCCACTTATCAAGGAATGCACACTGAAAAGAAAGGACTGGAGCCGTTCAGATGCTTTGGCATGTTCAAAATAACATCTCACATCAGTCAGACTCTGAGGCACTAGGAGACATTTCAAAATAAACTTTATATCTATCTATCTATCTAGAGGCAAAGATTCAATTTAACAGACAAATCACTGTGTGGCATCACATTGGCTCTGAAAATGAGAACATCATTATAAGGGTCACTGGTTACAGAATGACTCAGCTGCATAATTTGAGAGCATTTATTGTAGGGTCTCACCCCCCAGAACAAAACAAAATTTGAAAATTCACCATTGCATATCATTCTGGTGATTTCTTTAAATTGGGGTTTTTCAGCCCTGTTGGCCAAGTAATATTTAGTTTATGTAGCACATGACATCCTGAAGGATCCCAAAGAGAATGAATCTCTAAGCTAAATTCAGATCTCGTTTATTTCCTCTTCAGTATTACGGACTGTGTCTGAGATTGCCTGGCTTTAACTCACAAAATGGTTCTTAAGGTTTTTTTTAGGAGTTACTGTGCTTTTTAGTGATACATAGCATGAACAGAAGATGTAACTTTTTTTGGTTAATGTTTGTTGGTGATACTGTTAAAGATATTTATATTAGGAGATTCTGACCTACAAGAGCTGAGGGTACATTTTCTTGTGCTGACTCTGTAATGACAGCAACAGCCAAGGTAGAGTTGGGTTGTTCCACTGGAGGTGGTGATGTTTTAACCTGCCATAGCAGGATTTAACCTGATAGACATACAGGTAGAAAGAAAAGCACACATGTGCTTGGAGCTGAAGTGGGATGGGAATCTTCACATGAAATGGGAGAATCAGGAGATACAAGCATGTAGTGTGTAATATCCCAAACTGGAAGTGGGACAGAAGATGCACAGTGTTGATCTGGATCCACTAGTACTGCTTAAAAAGACCAAAACCCTGCTGCCAGGGTTACACCTCTTTCTCTAACAACATTGGGCATGTTGATGTATAAGTACCATTATCTTTGGTTGTTATTCTAAGCACTGCATCTGGGCATCTAATTCTGCCCAGCTTGGTGTATCTGAAGTGTTTTTCTAACCAAAATGACTGGTTTTGAGATACAGGTTATATTTGGCATTCCAAGGTTGCCACCAGCATCCATACCTATGTCAAGAGGGAGAAATTTGAGGACCATTTAGTTTCTACTGTCAATGACTTGCTTTTCTGATTCATCTCTTGCCATGTTAAGTGGTCACGACTGTTTTGATGGCTCATTCAAAACAGAGTACTTCAAACTCTCTGCTGGAATAATGGCTTAAAATGATTCAGAGGGAAAAGTATGGTTCCACCTACTGAATCAACACCACTGTCTTCACCACCTTGGATTTTTCTCCAGACATCTGGCATCCAAAAGATGATGATGCCTTACCCTGCATAGTTTAGGAGACAAGATGAGCTCACTGTTGGTGATAATACCCTGCAAGAGGCCAAGTTTGTTTTTGTTGTCCACTTTCTGTTGCTTATCTGCTGCTGTATTGTATTTGCAAAATTAAAGTGGAAGGCAGTGAATTATGCTTGGTATTTGTAAGAAGAGTAAATGAAACAGTTTATAATCCCTTGAAGGGTTGTGATTGAAGGGATGATGTGAGTGATGCCTGACTTAGAAATTTGGAGAAAGAGAGGGAAAAGTGCAGTTGTCATGTGGAAGTCTCTGTTGAGGAAAAATTAACTAGAGTTATGGAGCTTGTGCCAGCTGTCTTTATTTTGTTTCTTGTATATAGTCTCCATTTAAGCTCACTTTTCACATATGAATAAAATGTGTAATGGGTAAATAATTTCAAGGAACCATTTAAGATTTTTATTCAAATTGATTTAAAATATGCTTTGAAGAGGCTAAGAAGTGTATGTCAGAGTTTCTTGTATGTAGAAGTTAAATAAAAGAATTTAAGTTCCAAGATAAGTTTAATAAATTTATAAAAACGAAGACTTGTATGAAAAGTAATAATAATAATAATAATTAAATGGGACAAATTTAATTCACAGTGCTTGGAGTTTATAAATATTTGGCACTGAGTAATTTTAAAACGTGCGTGTTATAAAATATCTTTTATCAGATTTGACTTACTTGAAAGACAACAGTGATAGCGTTCAGCAAATTATTCTGAAGTTGGAGCTTGGATAGTCTCAACAAAATAGCAATTTAAAATGGATTTGGACAGAAATGATCAAGGGATTTCTATACTCCTGTATGCTATGAAAATTGTGTGCAAAGAAATACATTAGTCAGATAACAAAGTAAGGTGTTTGAAAGTTACAAGTGCCAGAATTAGGTTAAATAGGTATCTTTAAAATTATTCCCATGTATCTCTTGTCATATGTATTGAATAAAAAATGGTGTCCCAGGGGAGCAGAATTACACAGTAATATAATTGTAAGCTGTACTCACAAGAGGGAAAATTAAAATTATGTTGACAGCCTTAATTCTGGCATTCCCTAATGTTTGAGGGAACTTTTCATCCAAAGCAGCATTATTTTAACTGTTTTTCTGTGCGTTTTTGATGGCCGTAAAAGCACATAATCCTGATATACCAACCACCTAGAGTGTATTGTCAGCCCAGCTTGAACCCTGAAATGTCAGCATGGCAGAAGTGCTAAATACCAGTTGGGTTACAGGAGAAATGCTGTGTTCTCCTGGGCTAGCAGGAGAGAACAGTCCTCTGGCTGTAATGGCTGTGCCTGTACTATGAAGCCCCCTCTCTTTCTGTGTCCTGTCTCCTGCCTTTCTCCAGTTTTTGTTGTTGTTTTTTTTTTCAATTTTGGTCTCCATCAAGATAGAGAAGACTTTTTTCCTATTGCTGTCCTCCTCAGAAAGGGAGATTGATTGCTTGAGTGCCTTTGTTGAATTTGGGCTGGCTATGTTGAAAATGCAGTTTGACTCAATTCTTTTCAGCACCCTCCATTTGCTCCCCTTTTTCTTCCCCCTCAGTAGGGTTGGCAGCAGATCAGTTGTAGCCACTAGTTCTTTTCTCCTATTTTACCACATTCTTGTGCTTTAGCAAAAAACCCAAGGCTGAAGGTACAAAATTCAAAGCCACTGATCTTTTAGTTGAGGACTCTCTTGCTCTGAGTATTTGATGGAAGCCTCTTATAGCATTTGGCCCTTTAAAGCTCTGTGTGGTGAGAATATGTTTTCTATTTTGCAAACTTTGTGTAGAATCTTGTCTGCCATGTACGTGACTGAATTGTGATGTTTCAGTGAGAGGGACTTCTTTATATACTGTATGTGATGAGTTTTAAGTTCATAACATTGTTAAGAATCATGCACATCTAAATTAGGCATCATTTCCAGTTTCTTTAACCCTGGAGTTCAAATTTGTAGTCCAGGAACAAGTAAGTGTATATGAAACAGGTGACTGATGGCATTCTCACCTTATACACAGAGGTAAGTTGCCTTATACACATTTTCATACATGCATTTGAAATGCCCCATTTTAGATATCAGTTACAAAACATGACTACTTTACTTCTCTGAACGCAATTTTTAACGTCTCTAAAGGATTTTAGGAGGAAGGAGCAGGGATGTTTTCCATGTGGGGACAACAGGTTATTAATACTTACCAAATTACACCTGATCTTAGTTGTGAATGGTTCAAAGCTTTATGAATTCTTCAGCCCTGCTGACAGTTCATGTGAAATCATAGCAAATAGAGAGAACCCTTAATTTAGAGCAAGGCATTGATGATGGCAGTATTTCCCAGTGTTGCAGACAGGCTGCTGCATACACTGGGAGATACAAAATAAGCAGAGATTGACTCAAATTACTTTAAAATTAGAAAACTTTCAGGAAGTGAAACTTTCGAACTTCCTTCTTTTCCCCTTCTGTGGTTCTGTGAATGTCTCTATAGCTGTAGACACCCTTATAAAGGTAGCATGTGTTCTTCCATAGAACCTGTTTCTGACAGCAGGAGGTTTCCCTGGGTAGGATAAGCTCCCCAGATACATGATAGATTGAGGATTTTCTTTACCACTGTATTGGTAAGTGAAGATTTGGAGAGCTGATACATTCTAGTGACTAGAATTAGAATTATGCTCTATTTCTTGCATTTAGTCTGTATTTGAAATGAAAGGCAGATTTGAAATTATATTTTCCAAGAATTTTATCTAACTGTCAGGAGTTTCAGTGTTACTAAGTCAACTTCCCTTGCATAATTTCTTATTGCACATTTCAGAATTCCTGTCTTTTTGGTACCATCAGACTAGAGAAATTAAAATCATAATCAAATTACTGGCATAGAATTCTGTATTCTGTGTTAATAATATTCACACTTCTTATTGAAAACAAAGCACATCTGTTTTAGGTGTTCTTCACATCCCCTTCGTGTATTTAGGTGGATTTGTGTAAATCACAAGTTTGCTTTCTGCATCTTTTGAGAGAGTTGTTTGAGCTCAGTATCCTCTTAGCAGAAACTCTTGCAAAGGCCCCGTGGGAGAAAAATTGTCTATTGTGTTCTTTTGAAAGCCGGCTATCTTTTTTCCTGGAGCTGGGCTCAAGTAAGTTTATTCTTCCACTCAGGGATATCTTAGGAGGTTCCTGTCCTTTCTGGTGCCTAGGAAGCCGAGCTCAGATACGTATATTGTATTTGTTGCCATCATATAATCTGTGCAACTTCCCTGCAAATATAAAGAATTATGCTTTCCCCAGCTGTTCATTTGATAGGATTCTAGCCCTTCATTTAGAGAAAACTGTGCTTCTCCGATTCACATTGTTTGAACCGTGGCCTCCTTTCTATACCTATTGTTTGTTTTGTCTTTTTTTGTTGTGCGTAACAGGTGTTTCTTTCAGACAGCCGAGGCAGCAAGGCAAGGGCTTCCTTTATGGCAGATCTCTTGAGACTTTGATTAAACTCTTCTTTGTGATAAAAATGCCACTGCCTTTAAATGAATTGCACATGTAATCTGTATTTGCACAAATGCCCTCCATCCCTCTGCCGTCATTGCTGCTCTGTCTCTCTTTTGGTTTCGGTGTGTTTGCCTTTTCTCCTGTCTTTTGCCTCAGAACTGATTCCTTTTTACCCTCCCAATACTGCACTCCCCTCAGAGCCTGGATGCAGCCATGGGAGCAGTTTAGAAAGAGCAAACTGTTTCTGCAGAAAGAGCTCGCCTTTTTTCCAGTGTTTGCTGTTGCTGCCTCCACAAATACCGTTGTCAGACAGCTGGGAGAAGCTTCCTCAGATTTTCTCAAGGGGGAACCAAGGGTTAGAAACTAAGCACTTTCTGTGCATCTACTGAAGCAGGTCTTGGTCTAGTGGGTTGTAGGTAGCACAGATGTTTTTCTACCTGCCTTGCTTTTTTCTTTCACACAGTCTCACCTGCTGCTGAGTCGGACCCACTAATTTTCTGGCTTAGTCGTGGAAGTACTTCGGGGAGGTCTGGTCAGTTTTGACAGGTGCTTAGGTGCGTTTTAGGCAGAATGTACACAGAATCAGTACCCCATGCTACCAGCTTCTCTAAAGCACATTTAATATTCTTTCTAGTTTTTGTTTAGGATAGGACTCCCACATTCTCCAGTATGCTCTTGACTCTCTAGATGTTAAAAACCAGAGAAGCAGTGAAAACCGAAGAGTGGCAAGAGGCTGGTACCACGTTTTTGAGTGACTCTTTTGGCTCATACTGCTCAGGTATCCTGATGGAGTATTGCTCACCTATAATGTGTTATTTTCATGCCCTTCTCTTTATGCCAGGACATTTATTGGTTAGAAGCCCTGGGGGTGAACAGATACAAATATTCATTAGTCAGAGGAGGTGTAATGGATGTCCTGGGAGCTGTGCCAAACAATTAAGGGTATAGGCATAATGATTTACAGGGTAAGCAAAACCTCCAGAGAACGCCACATCTGCACAGGCTGCCCTGTGCATCTGCAGAAGTCGAATAACTTGCATCATTCCAATCTGCCAGAGATAGTGCATATCAAGGGAACAAATATGGATGGACTCTTTGCTTTCAGTCTGAGACACAGCCTTCTGCTGGTGACTTTCTGTTGCTTTGATCAGCTGTTAGAGCTTCCCAAATGTCATCTACAGTGCCACGAGATCCTCTCTATATAAAGTGTGTTTTTCCTCCTGGTGCAGTTACAGTGGCAGGGGTATCAGCTCAGCCTGGATGTGACACTAGCATTGTATCTATTTTAGTGCTTAACTTTGTGGCAGTGGCAGCATCTGTGGAAAATATGAAGATAACTGTCAGAAAGCGTGTTTGAAGGGTGTTTAATTTAGAAACATTAACCCCCCCCCGGCTGACATTTACTTTAGCGTGCAGTAGTTAACAGTGGAAGATGGGACTTTAATAATGCTATATAATACGGTTTCCTAAATGGGTTCTTTCTCTTAAATTGTGTTGTCTGTTTTGGCTGGTGTTTAGTTACCTAGCACAATAAACATAGTTCATTACATTATTTGAATCAAAACTCATGAAGTTTTATTTGATTTTGTCATAACACGTAGATTGAAGGGGCCTGAAATTCACTCTTCCTATACAAGTGTAAAACATCATAAAAATCAGAACATGAGCATTTAGAGACACTTTGTGCTGAAATAAATGACCAAGATGCACACAAGACTAACGTGATGTTACAATTTCATCAAGTTCCAGGCAGCTCCTTCTTTGTGTTTTCTTTATGTTTAAGGAACCCAAGCCACTGTTTTAATACTTAAATTAAAAAAAAAAAAGATTGTTTTGAAAAACCATATTGTTCTGAAAGCAGCCATTTCTTATGTTCAGCCATCCAAACTTACTCACAGGCAGCTCTTGTTAGAGTATTGGGCACATTTTCTAAGAGCCTCACACCCATTTTTGATTTGCGATGTCATCTCCCCATTCCTTCAGGGGGTGCCCTTTCGTGAGAGGTTAAGCCTTCTTTCCACCAACAGGGGACTTGAGGAGGCTTCCTTGGAAGCCTGTCATTGCTGTTCTTGGATTTTGCAAGACAGTGATGCTTCCTGAGACATGTGTGAAGCTCACCTGCCCAGAAAGATTGCTACTCAACAGTCTGCTTTAAGACGGCTTTGCATGCAAAAGGCTGATTTTCTTCGTTTTGGGACTATCACTCAATGGAAATGTCAGAAATATGGAAGGATAAATACCGAGTTACATTAAAAAGAGAAAAAAAAACGCTCTGAAATTATCTCCTGGCTCCATGTTTTCTGAGGTTTTGCATTAGCGGGGACGAAGTCACGGTGTGTTGACACAGTCTAATGTGCAATGACATAATACCTGGAGTATGGAGACAGCAAGAGGCGCAAAATCAAACTTATCTGAGTTTTCACAGGAAAAGAAGGGATTAAACTTTGCTGGTTAAAATATGGATTTTTATTTTTTTTTAATAGAAACTATCCTAGTTCGATTGAGATAAACCTACTCAGATCTAATTCTATCCAGTCCCTGGGAAAAGTGGGCCTTAAGATGTTGAGCCTATTTGCCCAATCCCTTTTTTTAGAAATAAAGATTAGGGTAGGAAGTTTGGTCCTTATCTCTAAGGTTCTTACTGCTTCAGAAGGAAACTGAAATACTTACATGAAGGACACTTTCTTGAACTCGTGATTTGTCTTCACTCAGATTATTTCAGAAAGCTTTGGCAATGTAGATTTCCCACAATGCTTGGCTATTTTTGTTTTACATATCTTAGAGGAACTATGATAAATTGTTGTTACTGCCTATTAAATAGTAGAAAGAGATGTCAAAATACTCTAGTGACTTGAAATTCAAATGTTACTCCCTGTGCATGGAAACTTTGATCTGGAAGCATCATCCTCTATTTCATAACTGCCAGGTGTGATTCTTCTCTGCCTTTTCATCCCTTGTGGTTACTTACAGCTCTACAAAATAACATTAAACCACCAAATTTTACTTGCATGTCACAGCCTATTTGCACGGATATTTGTGTATGATCCAGATATTACGTAGCACCGTCATCCCTGGATCTTGGAATATTTTTCTTTCTTTTTTTTCTTTCATTCTTTTTAAAGCATCCTGTTTTTCAGACCAGGGGAATTGAGGACAGAGGGGAAGCAGCTTGCACATTGTTAGGCTGTAGCTCATTGCCAGAACCAGGAACAGAACCCAGATTGTCAGTCGTGTCCCATTGGGCCACAATACAAAATGTGAACTGAAGTGCAGAGTTATCAGAGATTCAGGCCTTCTAGGTTTTTATCTTCTGTCTCCATTTTTACTGTTTTTCTATAGAATTTCCCATTTCACTGGAAGAAATTGAATACTGGCTGCAGTGGTTGTGGGGGAGAATGAGGCAGGGAAGCATGCAGAAAAGAATCCCTGTTACTTTCAGAGTCAGATTTGTGTTGGTGCCATTCCACTGAATCACATCAGTAGAGTTTAATGCGGAAAATCTGATCTGATGCATCAATAAAATGTGAGTGAATAAGTGGTAAAAAGTTTATGAGGGTCGATTTCTGTCCCCTTCAAGGTGAGAAAACAATTTTCCTTGCATTTTTAGCATTTTCTGTGTTTAAATTTTTCTAGATCCATTCATTGTAACAAAGCCAAGACTTTGTCAGCACATACCTTTCTTTTTCAAGCATCCCTTGATTCCATGAAAAGTGCCTTAACAAATCAGAGTGTAAGGCACTTAGTAGTCATTATGCATGAACTCTCTCCTCACCTTGACCACTGTTAGGTTTTTATTCCGTTCTGGCTGTGCTAAGCTGTGCTAAATGTCAGTGGGATGCCTGCCCGTGTGGTTTTTTTGTCCTGGATTGATCTGCTCCAGCTCTGAGTGGTTCATTCACTGACTTGCTTTCTTTTCAATTTCTGGTACTTACCCCGCTTTCATGCCAGTCTCGGGGCTCTGGTTACCTAAGGCCAGCTCGTTGTATTTAACAGGCACAAATGGCTGTGCCTCAGGCCTGCTTTTCCCCTCTCTCCCCCTTCTTCTCCTGTTTTTCATTTAATGGCTTGCTAATAATGAAACCACAAAGGCAACAGTAGGGGCGGCATAAACACATGCTCACCTACGGGTGAGTTGCTGATGTTTTAGAATTAAAAAACAAAACAGGATTATTATGATAATAAAAGCCAAGGCAGGTGCTGGGCACTTTGTTTATTCACTGATTAAAACAGTCACAGTATGACATCTTTTCATGTAATAAACTAGAGAGGGAGGTAGATTATTGCGTCGCCAAGACACTGAGTATACTTTTAACAGAAAATATTTGGGGACCATCTAATTTTAAGGGACACCATGTATCACTGCATGCCGGGAATATACCTGTTTTGCAGGCTGGTGAGTAACAAGTCAAATATTCAAAATAATTAGACAGCTGCCAGAGCATTCATTTCCTTCTAATTTGGCTTTTTCTCCCAAGAAACAAGAGAGAGGACTGTCTAAAGCTCTGCCACTGAATAGGATGTTAAGTAGTGGAGGCAAGACATATGTTGCCTTCCTTGTTTCTCCCATCTTCATAGTAGGATGCCCAGCTTCTGTTAGGCGTTGTGAGCCCTTATGCTTTCTTAAACCAATATTATAGTGTTTCAGATTAAGTTTTAAAAATCCTTAATCCTTTTCATCCTCCTCTGAACATATTGTGCTTGTATTTTTATGAAATGTGCTTTCCTAGATTTGTCTTTCCTATTTTTTAATAAATCGGTCACTTCATAGCCAGTAAAATTTTATTTTGTGGAAACAGGTTTTAGCTGTGAAGTGCCCTCATTGTTCCTTAGACCTTTTACACTTGCATGAAGTTTTGGCATAGAAGAAACTTCGCAGTGTTTGGAGTTCCATCTTTACACTTTTGTGTGCATGTGTCGTACGAATTCTCTGCATTATGGAATTTACAGTTTCTTCTCGTCCCTGATGCTCTAAATCTGCAACTGCAGTAGATACTTCTTCCTTTGTCAGTCAGCTTCAGGCTAAACGTTTAGACTGCCACTCTGAGTTAATTAAACACCTATTTGAAGTTAAGCTGTTGAATGGCAAATAAAATAAAATGGTTGTTTTAGCCCTGTGAAATGGTTATTGAGGTTGACAGGATACTTTCTGCTTTGTTCCTTTCTGCTTTTCAGTCTCTCTACCTGGTCCATATGCTGCTTGTCTGGGTAGGGACACAATATTTGACAGACAAGCAACCACCTTTAGCAAAGGTAGTGCTAGCTAATGTTTCAGAAAGTATATGTGCAGAAATAATGCTGGTAGTCCTAGGCAAAGTTTTGTATTTTGCAACTGAAAAAACCATATCCTTCCTTATGAGAGCAGCGTAATTTCATCTCTACCAGCTACAGCTAAAAATATCAGTCAGAAACAGCAGCTATAGATCCAGGTAAAACTGTTAACTGTAACTGTTACCCCTCTGGAATGAAAGAATATAGTGGGCTCTGCCTTTTTTCCTCATTTGTTTCCATTTCCCACATTTTTCTAATCTCCTGCTGCCATGGGAAATAGGTGTTCACACAATAGACTCTCTTCTCTCAAGGCAGCTGTGCCTGTCTTGCTACTTGTAGAAGTATCAGGTTTTCTTAGGTAAAAACACATTTCACTGAGTTTGTGCAGGAAATTGAAGGATTCAAGATTTGTTTTAAAGTGGGGTGGTGAACAGGCATAAAAACTTGTGGTATTGATAAACTTGTTTTTTTATTTTAGTGAAAGACTAAGATTTTTAGTCAAAAGCATCTTAAGCATGAAGAAAGCAGGGAACTGTTACAGTGCTCATTAAAAGCAGTAATAAAATCCTCAGTCTTTAGCAAGTGTTGTTTTGGGAGGATAAATTTCACTAAGACAAGTGGTCAAGGCAGAAGCCTCTGGGTGTTTGTTAAAGGTTATAACTTTCTTTAACCTCCTTTGCCTGCTCTTTGATATCTCCTTGAGATACATGTACTCTCAAACATACTTCTCTGCATTTCTGGAATTCACTTAAGTTGCTTTACAGCATCTGCTGATTTTACTTAGCAGCCTCACATACTACAGGAGGGATGAAAGTGCTCTTGGGCTTCAGAGGAAAAACATGATGAGAATTAATTTCTTGTTCAGTTGGTGTCAGAAGCAGCTAGACATATGAAAGAAATAGGGATCTTCTTAGACTGCCTGTTTGATTTTGGAGGAGGCTTAGATGTTTACTGAAATTTCCAGCCTTTCTAAATGCACTCGTGAGTGCTTTGTTCATAGATGCTGCTGAAAAAAAGTACATGTCGCCAACATAATGCATTTTTTTTCAGCTGGGCCTGTGTCTCTGTGGTAAACATGTTTTATGTGTGCATGTGTAAGTCAGCATTGACAATTCAGCAAGGCACTAGGACAGAAATGGTTTTTGTTCTAATAGTTTTCTAAGTGTATCAAGTGCAGTTTGCTTAGCTTTTCCTTAGATTATAGCCTAATAAAACTCTAGTGGTTTTGTCCATGTGTTTCTTGGATATGCTGAATGCCTTCTTGCAGTGTGTGTTTCCATCACAGAGGACTGGAAGAGGCATGAATGATCTGAAGAAGGCAAAATCAGGGGAGAGACCAATGTTTGTAGCTTCATCCACTGAATTTTGCATCTTCTTTTTGTACCACTCCTACTGTATGGTCCAGTTTAGCTAAATATTTGTACTTCTGCGGACGAGGTTGCAGCCACCTCTCCCATGCAAGTTCTCTGTAGAAATGCAGGCTTTAAGGCAATGAGTACAAACTCTAATATGAGTTTTGGATGAGGACTTGCAAGTGCACCTCCAAAGCCAAAAAACTTCAGGGGAATGAATTTCATAGGGTACTGAGCAAGAGAACCCTGTTGTCTTCCAGTGTGTGCACACACATGCACGAAACTCTGAAAAGGCAAAACTATTTTTTATTTCCCTGACATCGTTGACCATAAGCTTTATTCTCATACATACAGGAAGCTGAAGTTAGGTGGTCTTAATAATTTTAAGTAAAGGTATAGAAACCTGATTCTTAAAGTAAAGCAAGACAAGACCATGTCTTTCCTCAGACATGACTGACTGGAAGATCCAAATGATCTCTGAAGGAGTTACTCTACTTAAACAAAGACTGTCATTCTTTTTTTGTCAAGCAGTATGCTCATACCGTGATGAGATGGGATAAGGGTTAGAAAGCACAAAGCAGAAAAATATAGGAAAAATCCTTCCATTAGTTACATGATTGCTTTTTAATGACATTGTAAAGAATTTATATATTTTTCCTTTCTTCCATGAAATACGTAGGATGGTTCAGATGTTCTTTAATATTATCGTAATCCTATCCACGCCCAGCATATTGTTTACAGCACATTATATCCTCTATAGAATCTCAGACCTTCTGAACTCTTAATTACTCAGTGAGATACAGATTTAAACCAATTGGATTGTGTACCATATAAGATACCAGTTTAGTCCTGTCCTCGCTCTGTAATCAAAGTTTATATGGTACAGAGTTTATCTGGGTGTTGACCTGTGTCCTTTATCAAATTTAGATGGACTCTATAGGCAGTTAGCTGTCAAGCTTCAGTATAAAGCACCAGCCTGGAATACCAGGTGATTTTTCATGGCCAGCAGGTAAGAATAAGAAAGGTGATGAATTAGTTGCGATACAAGTGCCTTAATCTCTAGCTCAAGAGACCATCAATCTAGGGCAGAGTCACTAACCTCAAATGAGCTCATTAGATCTCTACCCAAAGCTTCTCTGTTTCCTCTGTCCTTTAACTTGTAGCAACATCATCTTCCTCTCTATCAAGCAGAAGAAATAATTTTGACTTTTTTTGTCTAATATTTGATGTCTCAAATTTTCTTGATTATTTTGATATGGCATTTCTAAAATTCAAATTTTTCTTCTGCCAAAAATTGCAGTCATTTTTTTGTCAATCTTATCACTTGATTGCTGGGTTTTCTGTTCTCATTACACTTCCATTGTCTCCCTGTTCCCCTGGCAGGACATTCCCCAAACACTGTTATTGGACCCGACTCCTTTCTTCAGCCTTGGCATTAGCTCCTTGTTTTCCATAATATGAAATTAAAGTTAGGTGTTACTTTTCCAACATTCTTCACAGATCTTTCACTCATATTTTTTCTCTCTCCATAGTTCATGCTGATTTTGATATGTTCTTTTGTTTTGTTTGTTCACTTCTCCTATCCTGCTTTATACTTTGTTCCAAAATACCTCAAGTGTGTTGAGTAACCTTTCCAGAAGGGTCCAACCCTCCATATTGCCCAAATTATTTATCAGATTTTAATGCTGGTATTACCTGCAGACAGTTAGCAAATCCATGAAATCCAGATGGATTCAAGCACAAACCCTAAATAGTCTTGGTAGACATTTAGTCTTGTCTATTTGATCATGTTTCACACTTGTGGTATCTTGTCTTAAAAAAAAAGATATAAAATGTGCAGGACTCTCTTTGATCATGCACAGTCAGATGTTGGACCTCTGGAGTCCTTTTAACTTCTTTACAGTCTAACTAATAAATGATTACACTAATAAAAAGATTAACTTCACTTACTTTCGTCTCTGAATTCACCTGGATTCTGAGTTAGTGTTTCTATGTGGCACAGCCTTGTGTTAAAGAGCCTTAGCTAATACAGGACGTCAGTGTGATCATGGTAGTCACATCCCACCAATTACTTGCTACTTTATTGCACAAAATCCCAAAGTTCTTCTTTCTGATTAGATCACTGTCCAAATGAACCCTGTCTGTCCACTCTGTCCATGTATGTTCAAGGCTTTTGACATTACTTAGGTTGAGGATTGCTGTGAAATATGTACCCAGATTTGGTCTCGCAGCATCAGTTTCTCTCTGCTTCCTACCATCTGCTCACTAGAATTTATTTTACTACTAATGCCTGGACTCAGGGATGCTGAGGAGGTAAGGAAGCTTCCCTTATCAGAAAATATGTGAGTAAATTTAAATTTACTTATCCCATTCCCATTTAGTATGGGCCTCATTGAAAGTGCACTTTGAAATTGTCATCTGTATCACGCACAGCATTCGGTCCCCTTGTGCCACAGAAAGCAAACAGTGGCAAAAGGCAAGCTGTAATAAAACCAAAACCCACCTGATGTTATCTGTTCCCTCTTGGGAACTCCTGCAGCTCTCAGTATATTTGTGTGCAGCTGAGTAAAAGAAAGGTAGCAGTGGGATTATTAGTGAAGAGAGCAGCTTAGGAGAAAGATGAAAAGGGGACCAGTTCTTGTTCTCATTCCCTTTTTTCCCATGCAGTTAAAAAGAGAGAATCGTTTAAACATGCTTCTGTCAAACTCCTTTCATTGGTCTCTTTTTCTCAGCGAAGTTACCAGCGGTTTCATTCATAAGATGATCTTGAAGGTTGTTTCACTGTCACTGGGATATAGTTAAAGTATTTTGTAAAGGGTACCACTCAAGTGTAAAGATGCCTGGTAGGAAAAATGAGGCCCTTGCAGAAAAAGAGCAGCAGCCCATCAGATCTTGCTTTTTCAAACCAGGCAGGTTCCCCCATGGAAAGATTAATTACAGTCAGGTTTGGAAGACAGCCTTGCTGTGTTTTTTTTCTCCTAACATTAGAAAAGATAAAGGGGGTGATTAGTGTGCACAAAGCCTCTGATCAAACCAGCACTGAGGTTTGTGACAGGAGGTTCAAACACTTTATGGATCACTGGTGCTGACAGGTAGATCACACAAGCCTTAAACAGATGTTTAGCGAGAAGATGAATGTGTGAGATCTCAAACATGCAGGACTCCTTTGCCTGGCCATAATAGCCTCTGAAGCATTAAAAAACTTTCCTTTTTCTTTAAGCTGCCCCACTAAAAAGGGAAAAGGGAAACTACTAACAAGCTTGCATTAAATTTTGGATTTTTTTTTTAATTGAAATTAAATATGGCCAGGTCCTTGAAGTTGTTTTACTACTTCTTTAGGAAATAAAGGCTATTCTTTTGGGATGTATGACCACACTTTGCCCTCTCCACAAAACTGTTGCAGTGAACCAATGAGTATGACTGCTGTAATGAACGAGGTGCATCTGAGATGTTCGACTGGAATAGAGATTTATTCAAATTAAATTACAAAGGTCTTTGTACCAGAAAGCTTCAGAGACAAGGGCTTTTTATGGGATATGTGTCCTCTATGGGATATACTAAATCAGCACGATGACTTAGAAATACAGTAATTATGTAAGGCTTGTTGAGCAAACTGTATTTACCAGGCCTCTTTGAAACATTTTGAGTTGTTGATATGAAGGGAGGAAAATATTGCATCGATGCCATTTATTATGAAAATTCAGAAGTTCTGGGCATGATTTTTAGTACCTCCTCAAGAGAAACTGTCTTTAGCCTTGCACTTTGCAGTCACAGAATCCTCTCATTTGGAGGTGAGAGTGTCCTGTGTGGGGGACAAGTGGAGACCCTCCCTATCTAGCAGTATATTAAGACCTTGGCAGAATGTCTGATGTATGTCAGACACCTGGAGGCATCTATTCAATTTAGAAATGGGCTCAAGCCAAAAAATTCAGAACCCAGTCTCAAATTTGAACACTCTGGAGCTCAAGGATTTTTTTTGGATAAAAAATAATCTGTAAAAATAATCAAATTACAGAATTTGGTCTGGGCATGGACGACAAGCACCCCTAAAATCCAAGAGTATTCTTTAAGGTTTCATTTAGTTGGTCTGGAAAGCCCTGATCCAGGGTTTGAACTCTTTGCCATCAACCTTAAAAGAAGTTGGTTTGTGTGTTTTTTTTCTTCCTTCCTCCATTTACTGTTTTTTAGTTCTTTTTAAAGAAATGCAGAAGAAAAGGTGTTTGTAAGCAACTTCCCAAATTATTTTTTGCCATCCATGAGTGTAGAGCTGCCTGTTTGAATGTTTCCAAGAAAGTATTGTTCTTATGTGACAACAGGTCAGAAAGACTCTGCATTAATTACACTAACATATGGTTATTAACAGATTCTAGCTCAGGGAGCAATACTTTACAATGTTATCTTCCACATAGTCAGATGTTAGCCATATTGTCAGTGCTGGCAGCTATTGTTTCACTCATTTACTTCACAGAGCTAATTACTCCCTAATAATAACTTTACCTTGGAGTTTTTCACTTGCTTGTGCCAGCAAACCTGTTCACACTACATATGCTAATTATTGGCACTTATTCATTATGTTAAGATAGCTTTAAGTTCAAGCTGTGCAGCCTGGCTTTCGGTATGGAGCCAGCTGGCTGCAAAGTTCCACCTTTTTTTTTTCCCTTTTTTTTTTTTTTAACTAAAGTCATTAAAAGTTTTAATATGGGCCTATCTTGTTCTCTTTACAAGATTCAGTCTTTCAGGAGTTCAGGCTCATAGTTGGTTACTCCTGGACAATTGCGAGTTTATAAGGAGCTCCTGGATTTCTGTAACTGTTTCTCCGAGCTTGCAGTGAGGTCTTTTCTCTTAACTGGATTGTAAATTGATTTGTAATTTGAACTGTGAGGCCATTTACCAAAATGGCTATTAATTTTTGTCCTTCCCTCACCCAGTTCTAGCTCCTTGCCTGTTACATCACTCCTTATATTTTTCCAGTGTGAGTCCCAAGGCCTTGTCAGTGCCTGCTGAGGATGCTTACTGTTGATTTAGTTGCTCTCTGCTTTCAGTGTCCAAGGACCTAAACCATCAATGAGCTTTGTATGGATGGATTCACTGATTTGTCCTGGGCTCAACATAAGTACAGCAAATCAGATCATTCAGATTTGCAGCCTAAACCAGGCAAATTTCATGGGATTTGGTCTATTACATCTTTCCAGAATTCTCAGTGATCCTTTTTCACACTCTAGAAAAGTGCATATTCTCATAAAACCCAGAGAACTGTGGTGTCTTCTAAAGATAAAATATCGTCCTTCATTTGCATGAAGAATTTTATGAATACTAGCTGAACATCTAGAGGGGAATCAAAGACAACTGATGGCTGATCCTGGTTAATGTTGTTTATACGATATGGGATGTTAAAAACTGACTGCTTCAACTGTGACTCTTTTTAAAGAGTCCTGTGTCACATCATCATCTAAGTGCTTTTCCACTATCTGGCAAACTGGTCTGACATTTTGTGAAGTTCTTAAAGAAATAATTTTTATCCAAGATAAGGTGAACCTGTGTGACATCCCATTCATTTTTATCAGTAGACACAGGCGACTGAAATCTTCCATATGTAAGAATTCAGTACATATTGGAAAAAAAATTATCTATTTCTGCCTCCCCATAAGCTAAAAGCTTTGTATTCTGTAAACTTTTGAGCTACCCTGACATTACAAATAAAAGGTTTATTTTAAGCTGTGGTCTAGCTAACTTTATTAGAGAAAATGCATGCAGATAACTTCCATTTGGCCATCTTATATTCTTGGTGTGCACATTGCCTACATTAGGTTTTCTCTCTGTGCAAGTTGTAGTATTGAAGAAAACATGGATGAATTAAATAAGATTATTTCATAAGCAGGGTGGACTAAATCTCTACTCTTTTGTACAGGTCTGCTTCCTTCTACTGTCAGTATGAATTGGTTTTGTATACCTCGGTGCACAATTTGGCCATAAAATAGGGGAGTAAAAGCAGGACACCTGAAATTGAAAGAAAATACTTACTTGAAATAAAAATATTGCTTCCCACAGCATCCTGTTTTACAGCCTCAAAGCTTTAGATTGGGTTCTGTTTTGGTACAATTCCAGTATTACCAGTAAAGAGTTTGAATACAATCCTTAATAAAACTGAAGTGAACAGACTTTTAGTTGAGCCATAATAGATGAGCTTTATAGACCTTTATACTTCTGGTAAATTTTAGGCTAAAAAATCAGAGTATTCTTTACTAAAAATACTGTCATTAAGACTGTATATCATAGTGTCCAGTCCACATTATACAGAGGGACAGGGCTTTGGGAGGGAGGAGTTTGTCCCATCTTGAAGTTATTTGGAGCTATGGAGACAAGTGATAGACAAAAGGTGGGAGAGGAATAATTCTCAAGTTCTGCTCCTGGCCCACAGCTGATGCAGTCAGTGGCTGCATTATATGAGTAAAGCATGTAGAGTAAATCTAGAAGTGGTTCACTGGTTCAGATTTGGTTTCCAGTTGGAAAGAAACTATGGTCAAATCCAGAAGTGTGTTCTCAGCAGTGACCCTGGAGCTGACTGACTGCCTGGGGACATTCCAACTCACTTGAAACAAGGGAGTCTGGGGTTTTGTAGCTACCAAACAGATCGTATTGACATGAAAGAAACTAGTTGTTATATTTAGAGAAGGTTCGAACCAAATCCTTCAAACTGCAATACGGCTTCTTTGGGAGTTGACCTTCACCTGTTTTTATGAGAGGCTGATCTGTGCCAGATCTGATTTTATTGTGGAGATTTGGATTGAGACTTGGAACTTTGTGGTTTATACATGTGTTAAGAGAGCCTGGTATCACTGCTCAGGCAACCGCTCAATTTTTACCTCGATGACCTTCTGTCTTCTTGATAGACTTAAAACATTACCAAAATAGTTGTACCACCTAGCAGTAAAATACTAATATTTTATGCAAGGAACTGAAGTGGGGCTGGAGAACCTGTGCTGGGGAGCTCTCGTAGCCTTACAGGGCAGTGACTGGGAACCCTGGTTTTAAGAACAATGGAAAGGGGAACTTGGAGAGCCCGTGTGGGCAGTTAGATTGATCTTCACTTCAGTTTTGCAGGATTAGGCATTGTATTTCAAGCCAGGTAAATGAAGATAGAGGAAAGGCGGTCATTCTGGCTTGTCATTCCTAACTTCTGTGTGTGTAAATTGAAATTTTTATTTCCACATCCTTCCCTTAACTAAAAGTTTGACAACTGGTTATTGAGTCCGCTGAGGGTAAGAGTAAGTGGGAGTTTCTGGAGGTCATGTTAGTATCCCTGTCCATCTGACCACTGAGTGTGACAAAAAAATAGGAAGGTTGCAGGTTATTTTATCAGGTGCTTATATGTCAGATGAAATGGGGACCATCTGCCAGAGGTGATTAAGACAGACAAGGGAAAAAATAATGTAATAGCAATTAAGAAAAGACATCCCGCAAAAATGCTTTGACAGAACTCTTAGGAACTTGTTTATATTTTTAAGGCTGTTTCCTCAAGGAAAACTGAGAGAGAACACTTTTTTCTTTTATTTTAATGAAAACTTAGTTCCTCCTCAGATATTTGGCACTCCTTAAAATCTGCTGGAGCCTGACGGACTGTTCTGATGCTCTTAATGCACCTGAGAGTTACTTCCCAAACATGCCTTTCCTTATGCTAGATCTTGCCAAGATCTTTTGTATAAGCCTCATTTGAAGTTTCTAGGACACAGCAACATGGCATGAAGGAGCCGTAGAAGAATTTTCAAAATATGATTAACACCTATTTTTAAATCCCACATCACAAAAGGATCCCGGCCAAACCGCCTGTAATTCATCTGAAAGTATGTTCTTTGACAGCCAACCACCTGTAAAGACTTTGGAGGATAAATGACCTCTGGTGAGATAGGGGGAAGTAGTCCAAAAGTATCTAATCTAGGTATTTATCTGTACTTTGAACCATGTACTTTGAATTCTTGGGTTTACAACAAAAAACCAATCTTGGTCTTAACTGTGGACAGACTGTCTGTTTTCTTGTATGTAATGCACTGGACTGATGCACTGAGGAGGGTTTATTGACTTGTTTAGGAGAGGTGTGTTACTTGCCACTTGTGCATTATGCTTGATGTCTTCAACTAATAGCAATAAAACCGTTATGGTACCTCATACTGCAACATATTGTATGAAAGGAGCTTAATTTAAAAATCTGTTTAAATAGGTTTTGGAGTGATTTAGAAGAATTATTGGGATACATTTTTGAGTCCTGCTACCTTTAAACTGCTTCATACCACAGGTTAAATAAACTTACATAACTTATATGGAATAGCTCTTCCATAAATAATGTTTTGATTGGAGTCTAATGTATGGAGTTGCTTCGAGGCTACATGCAGATGTTGTGGGCCACATTGTGAAACTGTGAATCATCCACTTTTGTTAATAATTGTAGAATGGCCTGAGTTGGAAAGGATCCTAAAGATCTTCTAGTTCCATGGCAGGAACACTTTCCACTAGACCAGGTTGCTCAGAGTTCCATCCTACCTGGCCTTGAACACTTCAGGGATGAGGCATCCACAGCTTCTCTAGGCAACCTGTTCAGTGCCTCACCACCCTCACACTAAAGAATTCTTCCTAATATCCAATCTAAACCTTCTCCTTCAGTTTGAAACCATTCCCCCTGTCCTGTCACTATATACTCCTGTAAATAGTCCCTCTTGATCTTTCTGGTAGGGTCCATTATACAATCACTTTTATTTTAGCTCTCATGGGTTAGAAAACAGAGAAGCCTAAAAGTCCCTCTGGCTTTTAGGACTGAGTGTAGGTAATGTGGCACCTCAGTAATATTGTGAAAAGTTGGGAAAGAAGAGGCATGGGTCTGTCAATTGGCTGCAGAGAAGATATGCTTCTGAGAGATTTGAGGTTGTGTGATTTCATCCCTATTCAGACAGGAGAGCGCACACCGTGCAAGTGAAACTGTTAGAGGTATGTGATAAATACTGTTTGTGTTCTGATTTGAATTTTCCCTTGGGTGTCACCATCTCTCCTGTGGTACATGCCTACATGCTTTGCATATGCGTGTGGACTCCTGTGCGTGGGGCATCTGTTTCGTGGGTACGGTGTGTATAAATATATGTGTAAATATCAGTACATGTGCACATACACACACATTTACATTTTGAAATAAATACCAGCAATGAGATTTATAGATAGCATTCCTCATGTGCTTGTGTGGTGTGTGAGACGTGTGCACACACATCTACTGGAGAAAAACATGTGTGTTTATAGTTCTGTATGGGCGCAGATGATGCGTGTGTGTATACAGACACAGGCAAACATGCACTCACGTTGTAATACTTAGGATGCACTTAGATGTGTGGGACTCACTATTGACTTTAATTAGAATATCAGCATAGACTTCTTGTAAACGTCATTAGACTTATTCTTGCATTTTTCTGAATACTTGTTGAACATACGGAACTGTGATGGAGATTTACTCCACTGGTTGAATCTGAGGAGAGTTAGGTCCTTAGAAAAATCAAGGTATGCAGCTAGACCAGCCTGTGGGTGTGCTCTGCTGGTCCTTCCCTAACATTCAGTCTTTCAAGACGTTGTCAGATCATTCTCCTGAGCATATGCTGTTTGAGAAGAGAGCCAAACCACTGCAGCTCTTGAAAAGGGGGCTTCTAAGCAAAACTTAGGCACTGCAGCACTTGTGGCATTAAAATAAAGGTATTGAAGCCGTTTGATTAACTAAGTGAAGATGCTTCTTCATGATTGCTTAATGACACGGTGGGAATTTGAAGCTTGTCATTAATATTGTCGTTTGTCTGAAAAATAACTTGTAAGTGCTGCTTGGCACTGAGGTGACTTAGCAGCACATTTTCACCCGCGTGTGGTTCTGTCTCGACGTATTGTTAAATTTGTTGCATCAGGACATTCTGCCGTGCAGCCCTGGGGGACCCTTCGAAAGGCATTTGCAGGCAGGGACTTGAAATAAGCACAAGCTCAGCGTAATTGTAGCCAAACAGTTCCACAGAAAGAGTGTCTGTGTGTGGAGTCTGAGCGTCCAGCTGTTCGGAGGAGGATTACGAGGGCTTTAATGGAGAGCACAGATGGAATCAGTACTATTGTCCGGAGTATTCTGGGGCAGAGGCTAAAGTGTGAAGGATGATCAGTGGAGAGCTGATTGGAAAGGAAAAGAAAAAAAAAAAGTAAGAAAGAAAGAGGAGGGGGGGAAAAAAATCCCCTTGTTCTCTAAAAAGCAAAGGGATTGATGCTGTCCAATGGTGAGGGTGCAGAGGAAATAGTTCCCAAAGCTTGCTTTCATGGTTAGCAGGCATTGTAAAGATGGCACAGGTCATGTGTTGTGTGCAGCTGTTTAGAGGTTCTTACAGAACTGTTAGAGACTTAGCAAGGCCCATTATTCAAGGCACTAAGGCAGTTTTACTGGATATGGACTACTGCAATTGTATAAGCTCTCCATTGTGTGAGTACTAATTTAGAGTGCTACCATAAGCCAGCCATACAATCCAAGCTGCCCATGAATGAATGAGTCATCTTGATGAAAAGGCTCAGAGCACACAGCTCTGACTTTTAGTCTTAAAGGGACACGATGTGTTCAGAATGGGTCACATTTTAATGAACAAACTCTCTGGCAAAATATTTCAGGTTTGAACTGCTAAAATAATCCTTTTCTTTTTGGGGGAAAGGTATTGAACCCAAAGACTTTAGATAGGTTTTCATTTGCCTTACCACACGTTAGACGTATCTGTAGTTACATTTGTTGTGGGATATCGAACTTTTACTAATGTGCTTGTATAAATATAACAGGGTTCAAGGCCACTCAGTAAGCCAGCAGTTTATGTCCTAAACCACTCCTTTAGGTGCCAAGGAGCTCCATGATTATTTTATTCAAAACCATTTGGCTGCAGGAACGCAACTGTGTTTTTGTTAATGATGTGCATGCACATACCCAAGCAATGTGTTGTTGTGTAGCACTGCTGTCTTTTTACTGCCTTGCCTGTGAAGAGCATGAGAACAGTACCAGGAGCTCTAATGTGGTTGCAGCATTTTTTGGTAAGGTAATTTTCTGTAGAATTCTCACCTGCCTGGCTTAGGGTCACATCAAAAAAAGAGGACTTACTCTCTGATAACAGGACTTAGATAGCCTTTGGGAACATCTAAACTGAGGGTCCCAAAAGTGCTTCTTCCTGAGTTTGCACACATGTCCTGTCCAGACATCATTTAGACAGAGCTTCTAAGATCTGTAGTTCAAATATGAGATCTGAAGCTTTGGGGGCATCTAAACATACACAGCACCTACTGATGCGATCTGAGAGTTTTCTGTATTTCTCCTCTTGTGCATGCCCTGAATCTGCTCCAGTCTAAACACCTAAATGCTTAACTCCTGTCTAAGGGTCACTGCAATCCAGAAACGAGGCAGAGCAGCATTGGCAGCACCCAGAAGGCTCAGCACACAGGTGCCTAAAGCACAGTGAGAGGATTGTAAAAGGTAGTGGCTTCCTCTCCCGCATACAGCAGTTACAGAAGGGATAGTCCTTTCTTCTTCTCCTCTTCGTTGTTTTTTTGTTTGTTTGTGTTTTTTTGTTTTGTTGTTGTTTTTGTTTTTGGTTTGGTTTTTTGTTTTGTTTTTTTTTAATCTTTATTTTTATTTATTTTTAATGCAGTAGCCTGGTGAAAGCTTAACAGTTGCCTAAGAGATTGAAAGAACTGGATTGGGACTTCTCTTTCCTTAGTGCAATTCACATTGTGTCTCCCACATCTCAGGAGAGACAAGGCCTGTCTTCTCATCTGCTGAAACTGGGCTTTAAGCAAAACAGTGCACACTGCTTATGTCATAAATGGAGCAAAAAAATAAGTGTCATAGCTCAGTGTCCTGCTGCTGATGACATTTGAGCCCGTGTTCTGCTCCACAGATACCTTGTCTTTTTTTTTTAATTAAAGTTATTTTTTTAAATTAAGTTATTTCTGCAGAGTATCATTGGGGTCAATTTGTATTGACTTCAGCAGAGCAAGGACTCAACACAAAGTTCCTACAGGTCAAATTTTGCCCTTAAGAAATAATGATTATTACAAAGTCCCTTTTCTGAGCTGAATACTTCTTAAAAGCTAAAGGCATTTAGAAAAATCAAATATTACTTTATGTTTTCATCATGTTTACTGCTGGTTTCCTTTCTGATATCTCTAACTATCAAACTAAGTTTATTGAGTCAGCTTTGTTTAATTAGTTTAATTTTACTTGTTCAGCAGCATTGCCAGAGTTGTCATTTTCAGATTTACAGCTCTGAATGAAAATATTCCCAGTGACTGGCAAGACAAAGCAAAAAACAAAAGTGGAAAAGGAGTTACTAAAATATTTATATTTGCATAGGTAAAATGCTTCCAGAGCTGAAATTTAGAGCAGAAAATGTGTGAGGATCCTGATACTTCGTTAATTAACTTAAATCTGTTCTTGCTGAGGTCTCAGCATTCCATTCACTTTATTGTGAATCAGGTCTACCACACAAAGCCTGTTAAGTGTAAGTGCCTAAATTAAAAAAAAAAAAACAAAACACAAAGGGCCCACTGGGAGTAAACATTTGCAAAACTGTTCATCTGGCAAAAATATTGGGGTTTTTATATAAATCTGCACATCCTCTGTCATGCCAGTGAGTGATTGAAGACTACTCAAGGGCTTTTCCCACTTTCCCTTCATCCAAACTCAGTGGTATCAAGTGCTGTCACATCATGTGTGACATGATGAGTGCCATGAGGTTCATCATCACCGTTACATTGAGCCTGGGGCTGTCCCATAGTAGCACAAAAGAAAATTGCTGATTTGTGTTACTGAACCTTAGTAATGCCCTGATTCTCAGCTGCACCAAGCATCCAGTCTCAGAGACTGTGCTCTGGGTTAAAACTTTGTTCTCTGTCTCAGATGGTTCTTAAAGAGATCTTGGGAGTACTTTATGGCCAACAGTCTTTCCGTATAAATAGTTCTAGGAATAAATCAATTGATCATAAAATTTCTTCTATTATATTCTTATTCTTGTGCTGTGGTTGTTGTTGTTATTCTTTTTATTGAAGATAAATGAGTGGCTTAAGAGCAGAACTTAAAAATGAGTCCAGAATGGCCAAGGTTTATGCTTAGAATAGAGTAGATGGATAACATCACTGTAATAGTTTTCAGAGGTTTTTACAGTGCTCTGTTACATCCCTCTCTCCCAGACACATCCCATCTACCTTTCTCTTTAATATGCAAATGCACAATTAAAAGCATTCAACAGATAGAGATGAATAAGCTAATACAGCATGCTGCTAGTAATTTATTTTCATTAACTGGGAGTATGTGGAAGTACCTCAAAGAGCAAAGAGATGCTGGAAAGTTATAATAGATAAGAATCTACTGACTGCCTTTATGTAAAACAATAGATTTTGTGAATATTCTACTTCCTCTCCAGGCAGTGAGCTAGTATGGTTAACCAAAATTGTTGAGTAATTGTTCTGTGGTTGAGAACAAAATGCTGAATTAAACTGTTCCCAGCACAATAATTGTGTGATTACAGCATTTATGTTGCTGGCCAAAAGAACAGTCATTAGGTTTGGAAGACTTACCAAAACCACAGGCAAAGGGAAAAAAAATGCAAATCACATGTAAATTGTCCTCTAATACCTATAGTGGCTTAAAAATTGAACTAGGAGTATGGTATGTGTGTATTTAAAGGCAGTCAAGCCAGAAAAAAATGATTGTACAATCAAGAACTACTTCAGACTAGGAAGAAAATACCCAAAGATTATTCATTTTCATTACGTTGTACTTTTCCCCCTCTTGTGGGATCCTGCACTTCTGTATTTTGTAGGTGTGTTCTGCTTTGGGAATGTGGTTCTGTTTTCCCCGACTGCACCCCAGTCAGGTGTTGTCTTGGGAGCTGTGAGGCGGGTGGGGCTTCCACACCTAAACTACACCTTGAATAGCCAAACCAATTCAAAGAGCAATATCTAGGGGAGGCAAGGCAGCAAATGTTTGTCTGGTTGCTGTAATCCACCAGTAAAATTAAAAACTGATTTATGATGAGAGGTGCTCCTGTGAGGTAGACAATTTTCTTCTCCATTGCATGGTCCATATCTACAAGTGCCAAAAAAACAATTGCATATAGTCTTTCCTTTCTCTTTTTCTCCCCCCCTTTGTTGTTTTCCTCATATTTCTAATAATAAAGGAGGAGAAGGAAGACAAGGAAGAACAGAAAGAGACAGCAGAGGGAAAAAAGCTAAATGTTTTGGGCAATCAAAATATTTGTGCCTGCAATTCAATGCAGTAAAAAGCTGCAGAATTTGGATAGCTGGTTACCTGGCTGTACACATAAATCAGATGATGAGATGTCTAAACTTTATCAGTCTATCTACAGTTAATTGTGCTTTAACTACGTTGCTGTCACTAAATTGTAGGCACAAAATGAGAGACTGTCTTCAGGCCTATTCAAAAAATATTCCCAAACAAAACTTGTGAAAAACATTTTTTGTATAAAGATTTTGGTAACAAGGGGAAAAAAAGCATCAGGGCATGAATGGAAGAGTGGCGAGGTATCTATTTAAATAGTATTTCTTCTTCAACCTGAATCCATTTTGCTTTTAAAATCAAACTTTTGATGCTAAAACTGAACTCTACTGAGGAACACTTACACTGGCAGAAGATATAGGCAGAAACAAGTCTGAACAGCTGAAAGATTGAAAAGAGGTCTTTATTGTGCTTTTCCCTGGGCAGTAATTAGAGGCTATCCATACTAGAAATGTGTTTTCCACAGAGGTTTCTACTAACATTTGGTCTAAGTTTTCCTGGCCATTTGTCCAACATTTTAAGTGCAGGGGGGTTTAAGATCTTGTAGAAAGCAATAAAACTCAATATACAATAGAAATAATAGCAATAATAACAGCAATAATGATAATAGCAATAGTAGTAGTAGTAATAATAATAATACTTTTGTTTTCAGGAAAGAATTACACTGAGTTGTTGTAGCAGCTTGTGCTCTGAAACTGATCTCACTGGAGACCGAACTAAGACTGAAACATGTATCTGATTTAATAATAGTAAAATTGGGAAAAAGAAAGTGCATTCAAAGGGTTTAGTCAGTGGATCTTAGTCTAAGATTTTGTGAGCAGACCCAATTCTTCAAGAGTCTACGCCATGAAGAGTGTATCTTTCCCTGTACTGTATTAGATGGCATGCAGTTTTATTAACTGTGTCCCTCAACCTTTCCATTTAAAGAAAGCAAGAGGAGGTATTGACTTTTAGTGCTGAAATTTTCTTTTTAGTCCTTTAAGTCTATTTTTTCTCTCTTTTTCTGGATAGTATGATTTTAAGTGGATGACTTTGATAAGACTTTCATGTTTGTTTATACCATTGCACTGTTCAGCAGCTGAATGGGTTTTGAATTTCTGCCCACTACATGGTATTAAATAACCCCTGCTTCTTGCCCACCGCCTACACACTAAAATTGTTGTGTTTGTTTTAATTAATGATACTCCACTTGTCAAAGAGATGCTGAGTGAAAAACACATCTTGGAACCTTAGGGTTTTGCTTGAAAGAATCCCCTTTCCTCCCTGTATGGTAATATTACACTTAATCATATTAAGGAAATTGGCACAAAAGAAACCAAAACAAGAAGTAGTTATTATAAGGCATAATTCTAATGATCTCCTTGTCTTCTGTGTCCACTAACATAAGTAGGTAAGATTTCTGCGTTAGGGGTTATTAAAGTAGAATTGTTTCATAATGGTTGGTAAGACTTAAATATTTTGCTGTAAGTATTTAGAGAATCATTGCAAGCAACGTGTCATAGGTGACTCATGAGTGTATGAACAATGGGCTGAGTGCTACTCTTGATTCACAGCTGTTCTCCACGAGTGCCTCTGTGCCATCAGTAAAATACCCAGTCTCTGAAGAAGGCAGTCCACTATTAGTGGTTTAGGTCTTAGACATTGATCTGTTCGTAAATTTGGACCTTACCATTGTGTCAAAAATGAGGTCGTGGAACCGGCCATCATCTATACACCATCTCAAATACAACGGTTTCCTAATTTGAACTGTTCTCCCAGTTTCAGTGTAAGAATCTGGGGGGTTGGAACAGTAGACAGGAAAAATATTGCTGCAATTTATACATCAAAATGATTAGTTGAATATGTTGTGGAAAAATCAACGAGCAGTAATGGGGGAGGTGTAGCAACTAGTCTTAACACAGATGCCTCTGAATAACTTTATATGACAAAAATACCACTTGCTTAGGAATAATGACATCAGCCTTGGTCTTGCCACCCATTTCTTGATCTTTTGGGGAGAATGCACTAAAGAAGTCTTTGGTTAGTAGGTTCACACCCCAAAAGTTGCATTGCTTCACTCTACACAGGAGTAAGAACCATGGTTAGGATAAGTTTAGAAATTATTTAGAAATAAGTTAGAAGATATTTTAGAAAATTATTTAGAATAAATTACCTAAGTTGCATTCTCAACCTGAAACCCATCTTGGGCAAGTTTATAGTCAACCATTTTATGGTCTGGTTTATGCAGCAATACTTGGGATGAGCCCAAAGGCACCTCAAAAGCGCTGAAGAGATAGCAAGGTGGGGCATTTCTCCTAGGTCACAGAATTTATCTGTCAAAAAGGAGCCAGGCTTTCTGCCTGTGATGGTGTGTAACACTAAAATTTCCTCTTCCGCTTCTCCCTCCTCTCTAAGTGCTGTGCTAGTTCTGAGCCTTCCTACCTATTCCTGTTGTTCTTACAGTCTACCCATTGATTAATGATTTTGAGATTTGCTGAGTCAACCTTGAAAAAGCCCTGTGCTCTTACAGGAAAAGTCCTCTAGATTCTGCACACCTGTCTTGAATGTTATACCTGGCAATCTGACATCCTCAAATAGAAACATCCCCCTTTAACTGCCCTGTTTGCTCTTCCCTGCATCCTCTGCAGCAGCGCTTCATACCAGACCTTCTTTCCAGAGCTCTTTTGACAGCAGTCCATGGTACTGCTGGACAAAGACTTTTTATCTAGTAAAATGTGAGCACTGGGTATACCAAAAAAGCGACTTCAAAAAGAAAGAGGGCTGGGTTAGCACACAAGACTCAGAACTTGGCCACTTCATTCCTTTTAAACAGAACGTGGAAAATCGGAAGAAAAAGAGTACAGGTCACTTCTGGAAAGCTGCTATGAACAATGACAAGGGAAGTATGCTGCTTTTTATCTGTGATTCTTTATGTACAAATCAACCCACAGTTCATTATAATTTGAATAACTGAACCAATATATAATAGATCAGCTGTAGAAAACTGTACACATGCGCTGCTCGAGAAATTATCCTGCGTGCTGTCTTTTAAATCACATCAGGAAATCTCACACCTGTTTTCTTTTCACTGACAAATGTTTCGCTGAATAGCTTACTGCTAGAGCAATCAGCACTGGTCCAGACCTCATTGGGAAAAGCATTAACCAAGCATCTGGAAACTCTGTGCTCCATCATACTCTGCGAGGTAGCATCAGTCATTAATGTAAACTCATAGATTTTCCAGTTTGAAGGAAGTGACTTTGCAGATTAACTCTTGCTACGTGACAGTTGCATTTTAGGAGCAAGTTGCTTGTAGCCAACAAAAGCACAAATGGAGGACAATATAGCATGTAAATCAGCAGTTTTGACAGCCACAAGATTGTGGCAGGTTTCCATTACAGTCCTGGCTTATTCATCTAGGAAGGGTACTAACATTTAAACAAGGTGCCCAGGTGCTTGGAAGCTATGCCATGAGAAACATGGTATTTGTGTGAATGTTAAGTAAGGTGAAATAAGTCAATTTGGCTGAGACATTGGTCATCATACCTCAAAAGCCAATTTTGTGTCCTCTGCTAAATTTAACCTCTTCACAAAACAAGTGGCTCTGTCAACCAAACAATGAATCTTTTTCTTCTGTAAAAATGAAAGAGAAAATTATTTTGAGTGTTGCAGTTGAGCTGGGATTAGAAAGGGTCCTTTTGAGAGCGCACTTCATTCTTCCAGTGTAGCTGTTACCTGAATCACAGTGGCTTGCTCTGAAGGTCCTGATTTTGCCAGAGAACCCCACACACTGTTGTTGTATAGTCTGGAGCAGCCATTCCTGTGTGAACTCTTAGGCTTTTGTCTTAAAACAGCTACATATTGGAATGAATTTCTGTGTACTTTTTTTATTGCAGGTAGTCTCTTCCTTTTCAGTTAGACTGTTTGTTCCAATGCCTTTGTGGCAGAATTGCCCTGTAGGTTACTTACGTGCTCAGTGGCACAAGAACGAATACTTCTTGTTACACGTCATCCCAGATGCAAAAACGTCATCTTACTGCTTTTCCCTCCTCTCTGCGTTTTTTTCTGTACCAAATCAAATATAAAGAAAAAGGGTTCTGAAGTTCTTTATTTTAGTTACAGAAATGAATAAGTAATACTGCTTTTTCCTTTGGAGATATCCGAGAGATGTTTCCTTAATGCAAAAAGTCCTTTTGGCTTCGGTCCTTCAAAGTGCTGCTGGAGGTGTTTGTCTCTCACCAGTGCATTTTGTTCTGTAGTATGAAGGATGGAAGCCTTTGGAAGCAAGTTATTGACATGGAAACAGCTACTGTCTATTATTTGGCAGTTTAAGGCACTTTAGTGCACTTTAGTTAAAAAGGCTGAGTGTGTGTTCATTTACAGACTTTTTGATGAGATGAATTTGAGATGGATGCTGGTTGTGACACCTGCATTCTCTTTAAGGACTGAGCAGAGACAGAAAGTTTCCAGCCTTAAAAGCCTTGGTTTTTTAAAATGAAAAGAGTTTATGTAATTCCTGAGACGCGTTTCACTTTTCCTGAAAGTTTGTTCCTTGTATTTTCCGTGAGCCAGGTTGTGTATATGCCATTGCTTGGTAAGGATTGTCTCCATATTCCATCAAACTAATCTTTTTTTTTTCCACACCACTCTCCAGATAGAGCTCTCCTGTGCTATTGGAGTTGTTGTGTGTGTATGGTAAGTGATGGAGGTGTCTGCCTAAATACCCTTCCTTATGCTTCTTAAACAATTGCCACTAGGAGAGTGTGTTTTCTACCATCAGTATCACTGCTTGCAAACAATTGTGAGAACAGTGAGAGCTATTGAGTGAACTGAGGTGTTTGGACAGGGTGGATTTTGATAAGTACCGGTATGAATTGTGTAAGCCTCTTACGCATCAAAGGGGAAAATAATATTTAGGACCCAAGTCATCCATTGCAGAAGAATTTACAAGTAGTGATTAGGAAGAAAAAACTTTCACAAAATCCTTTGTCAGGATACCCTCTACCAGTCTGGTAGAGGAGCGAGCTGCTCTGCAGTGGTAAAAACTACAGAGCGTGGGGTGGAATGGATGTGCTCTCTGTCCCATCAGTGTCTTCCTCTCTGCATCTCTGCTTCTTGCCATCCACCTTCTGGTTTGCATCCTAAGCATTCACTAAGCACCCCATAAAAAGCCACCTCAAACTCAGTAGGAGACTTATCACTGCATAACCTGGATAGGCAGGGCTCCCTGCTGTAAAGATTTAGGACGCACGTATATCAATTTAGGGAAGTGATATAGGGAAGAGAAAGAGAACAACATTTTCTTTTCTTATTTTAAACGTCACTGTAAGGGAAAATAGCAGATTGTAGTTATATGAGGACATATATTTTTATTTCCCTTAAGATAGACATTGGGGGGGTGGGTGAGGGAGAGAGAAAGAGATGGCCAACACATGTGCTAATTAAAGAATCCAGTCCTTCAGCATAGTGTGCACCACCATGAGCCAAGTGTTTCTGGAGGAAGGAAGACCAATGCAATTAAACATGTCATTTTTTGAAGGACAGATTTATGTTACTGCATGTTAAATGTGCATTACATTCTTTCATATACAGCAGAAGAGATGTTTAACTTACAAACACGTCGCAGGCAAGAAGATATTCATACAACGGTTTGAAGTTAATGGAATAATTCATGTGCATCCACTGTTCTAGGAATGTAAAATCTGAACTTATTTGAGGCAGCTGAGAATAACTCAAATGAAAATAAAAATTAGCCACGCTTCTACGTGAAGGAGCCACGTAAGACTCTATTTCAGCAAAGATGCTCACACGGCTCCTGAAGGGCACATCTTCTGAACAGTTCAAGAGTAAAGTACTGCTCAGAGTGTTGTCAGTTTGTAGAGAACAGAGCGTTGCTTTTTAGCAACCATTCTTATTCACACCGAGTAATTTGTTACTCCGTCACCAGTCTCACCAAAATGGATAGAATCGCTTCTGAAGAACTAGAGGTGGGTGGACGAGCAGTATCCGCCCCTCAGTGGAAAGTGTTCTGTGTGGATGCCGAGAAATGCATTGAGATATTTACCTTGGAGAGAGGAAAACTTATATAAAAGCTGATCCTAATAAACATGTAATGAGCAACTGCGGAAATGAAATTGGTGAAAGGGTATGAAGAGAAAATAAATAAAACTAATAGCAGCTGCTGTGTTAGGGGCTTAGGTCTGTTGAAAGTATGGGTTTATGTTATTTGAGAAATATTATAAGCCTTCTAGATTAAGCAAAAGTCATGTGAGGGAGGGGAAACTGTGAACTTTCAGTTAAAGATTTTGTCAGGATGCATGGGCATAAAGGACATAGGGTCGTGCATGCTACCCTGATTCTGGCATTTCCTAAGATTTGAATGTCTGACTTTGCAATCTTAATGTTTCTTTGAACTGTTTTGTGTGTGTAACTATTTACATAGTGACCCAAAGCACACGTGACACTTTACAGAAAATAGAGTAGAACTGTAGTTGTCAAGTGTTTGCAATCTAAATTTATTTAAGTCACAGCAGGAGCTAGTAACAAACAGTAGGGGTAACTGTTAAAAACATACTGCTTAGTGCTTAGGTAGCTGTGGTAACCATAGTATGTTCCTAAAAGTAGGTAGGATTTAGGCAAAAATACTACAATTATAATGAAGCTGGGAATGCTGGGAATCTATTCTGGCTACACTGAATGCACGACTTTGTATGGTTGGGTTTGTTATGGTCAAGTCATAAAGGACATGCACAGATTTTTGAAGATGCTGGCCCAGGCTTCAACAGCCTGAGTTGGTTCCAAGTTTACTAACAAATTTCTTTTGATATGGTAAGTCATTTAGGGCCAGAGTTTTCAAGGGCCCTGAAACAAATAAAGATACAGTGAGGCACTTTTCAAAATGAAAAGTCTCTACAGGCAGCCGTGGGTGCCTCAGTTTCCCATTTGGACAGTAGATACACTATTAGTTTCTTGTGATATGCTCATACTGGTTTTTGCATTGATAAGTTCTTTAGGGATGGTCTTGTTTTTGGATTTTCAGTGCCAAGTGTGAAGGTTCCCTGGTTTGGCTCTAGGTTAAACTTGGTTGGAGTTTCTCATGCTCCTAAAATACATTGCCATTATGGAAGATACTGTGGTCATTATGAATTAGAGAACCTTTACTTTCTTGGACTGTTTGAACTCTTGTGCATCAGCTTACTTAAGAGGTGTTATTTCTCACAAACTAAATGTCAAGTGGTGCATCTTTCAGTGTAACATGGGCTTCCCTTTTGCTCCTAATAACTTGTCAGAGATATGAAAGTATGAATTCCTTGACTAGTGAATCAACTGTATAGAATATTTTGGTCTCACGACATTCGGTTTGTTTCGTTGTTATTTTATGTGCATTATATGCCTTTTCTGTGTGTACCATGCACCTGCAGGTTGTCATGCAGTACAAGAATACTTCTGGTTAATGTGGCATTCAATTAAAAGGAAGATCAGGGAACTGTGTGATTGATTGACATTGTGGCAACAGTATGTGTAGTGAAAAAACAGGCCCTTGGAAGATTGTATCTGTATCATCCAAACTAACATCATAAAGTAGATGAGAAGTTACAAGGTGAAATTGTAGCCCATAAGATCTATTGGGAATTTTCTAAGGATTTAAAATACAGTTTTCACCTTTAGGAAATTAGAACTGAGAAAAGGTAATAACGTAGAAAGACTGTCAAGTGGAGAATCTTGATAGCTGTGTACATTCTTAGATTGTTGAAGAGGTATTTCTTTTTATGGACATATGTCCATTAGCAGAACAAATTGAAGGGTCTGGAAAACAGTTCTGATTTGCAGTCCATTATGTTCAAATTAGAAATGCAGTATCGAGAAGTTACCATCCAGAAAACATTGGAAAGTATGTAAGCCATATAATAAAAGTCATTAGAGAGAAGTAACTGACATAGTAATGGCTTAGAAAAAAAAAAAAAGAGGGAAATGCCCTTTGTGCCCTTCATGTAAAACTCAGGAGGGCCTGTATTTGGTGTCTCTTAAAACAGTTATATCCCAGCAATTCTAGTTAATAATAGTAAACATAACAAAAGTTAAGATGTAGTAGTTATATGAGCCTTAAAAACGAAGAGTCCGTAATTTGCATTGTATTGTGTCAGGTAATGGGATTAAAATAAACTAATGTTTGCATTTATTTATATTTAGGAGAAAATGAAGTGTAGCTGTTTGAGTGCTGCTACATACATTCCATCCTGGAATGAAAATCACATTGTTTTGACTGCGTTATTTCTGTATCCATGCAAACCATCTTCATCACTCTATAGTTCTTACCTCCTTAATGCAACCGGGGTTGTGTCATTTGAAATTAGTGGGTATAAGGCCCCTTGGAGAGATAAAGAGGAGCAGCAATTTGAAAAAAATGAAATGCAGCAATCAGAGTTAAGAAGAAAGGGCATTTTCCTGGTAAATGTTTTCCTAAATGGGAATTTTTCAGTGTGGTGTTTTGCTCGTGTATTTGGCAGTCACTTGGAATCAAGTGCAGACTTGTGCTACATTGTGGGCTTGGCAATGACAATTTGTGTGTGTGTGGTGCTTTAGTTATATTAGCCCTGGAGGCAGAGTTAACACTTGCAGTGGGACAAGAGTATTTGCAGTCATCAGAGAACTTTGCAGTCAGCTTCAATAACATCACTCCATTTTTTTCACTTTTTTTTTAACATTTTTTTTGGCAGCAGAGCTCTTAGTAGAACCATCTGTCTTTCTATTAGTGTTTTTGAGTCCTGTTTTGAAGCTTCTTTGCTTGGCAAAGTCACTTTCATCCTTGGAAACCATTTAAAAAAAAAAGTTCTGTGGCTCTTTGCCGAAGAAGAGTACTATGCAAAAATTCCACACGGCTGTTCATTTTTGTTCTAAAAGAATATAGTTACTTTGTCTTTGTCTTTAAAAAAAAAGCAAACCACAAAACCCCAAACAAAACAAACAAAAAATAAACACATGAAGATATTGGGCTGTACTAGGATGACTGAGTGGGGATAGAGAACAAATCACATTTTATGTAATTTTTTTCTCCAGCAATCCAGCTGAAAGTATGTATGTCTTACAGTTAACAAGATCAGAATAGAAAGGAAAATACTGAAGTAACAAAAAATGGATCAAGCTACTTCAGTGACTGGAGCTACATCTACTCTAGCTTCAGTCCCAATCTTAATCTCCCACTGCAAGAATTTCCGTCAACAGCAATCTTGAACTTCATCCCTGAAAATTATTTCAGACTATAAAGATACAGTCAGCACACACAGAGGTGTTGACAGGTCCTGGCATAAATTAAGAGGTTATCATCCCAAATTTCGTATCATTCTTATGCCTTGTAGCAGCATTGGGTGAACTGAGACATCTCCTGGATTTTCAGGAGATTAAATTAAAATCAAATTAAGTGCAGATGCTGTGGTCTGAATTGTGGCAGCCAAGGAGCTCGTGCTGGTTCTCTTTTGCCAGTTCTGCTATGCAGGCCATAATGAAGGGAGTAACACCTTCTCATGCCTCTGCTCATAGCAGGTTGTGTATCAACACTCTAATTCTCCTAGTTTCTTAAGGCTGTGGATCACAAACTGAACTGCAGTCTTCGATAACATATCTGCCTCTGGTACCTTAGCTTTACAGTGCCATCAAAAATCTAGACGAGCTCTCTTAAAACTTGAGTCAGTCTCCCATTATTGACTGATCTGGTCAGTACAGTGGGGTTTTTTAATTATAACTAGTCATTTAGCATTTTAATCTAGAAAACTTTTTTGTTTCTCATCTCTGCAAAATACAAAGACGATGTCCATTTCTACCAATTAAAACCTCTGACAGAACTGGGTAAAAGCAATAGTATTAGATGTTGTGCCATGACCAAACTCCAGTTTTGATGACTAATTTCTGCATGTCCTAAGTCCCCTGCAGTATCCACTTAATATAATATTTTCCACTTCCTGACTTGCATGGTTGTGTACAGTTGCTGTGCAGAGTTGAACAGCTAATGCTTCAGACATAGCTGTGTTTTATTTCTGAATAAAATGTCTCAACCTTTTTTCTTACCATCTCAGAGACCTTATCTTACACCTGCACAAATAAGTACGTGTGTATGGGCAGAAAAATAGTACTGACTGTGCTGTTTGCTACTTATGCACTTGTTTTGTACTTCTTAGAGGAATGTCTTTGTGTTTGGGCTCAGTCAGGGTGAAAGCTACTGTCTGAGGCAGAGATAGTGTTACACAGTGCAATAAAAGAGAAGAAAACACCACCCTACATCAAAGATAAGAGAGTCATCATGGGGGGGGAGGGGGGAGTAATTAAGTGGGATATAGGTATGCATATGTGTGGAACTATAAATGGAGGTATATGGATACAGATATGTGGAATCTTAGTTTATTTTGGATAAATGTAACTCCTGTGAAGTGTTTGGTGATCAAGATGAAGCTGAATAGTGGATGCTACTGGGACACCCCGTTACAGAGAGGCGTATGCCAATCTGACCTCAGAGCAGAAGTAAAAGAAAGGGTGTTAGCAGACATTGTATGCAGGAAAAATTCCGTGTTTGATTCTCCCTCTCCTGTTCAGCAGGTCCAGGGTCAGCTGCCTCCATTAATGATTCCCGTATTTCCTCCAGACCAACGAACCCTAGCAGCAGCTGCACAGCAAGGATTCCTTCTTCCTCCTGGTTTCAGCTACAAAGCGGGATGCAGTAAGTCCTGTAAATTTTTTTTTTAGCTGGAAATGGGTACAGAGCACAGTTTCATGCCAGTCTGTATAAAAGTATCACCTCACTGATGGACAAAGCCTTTAATTTGCAGAGATGAGGGTGAAACAGAGGATTAGTCGTTACCACATGAGAAAAGGTTGTCAGAGATGAATTATGTGTTTCAACATAACAGCAAAACGTTTCACACAGCAGGTAGATTTGTGCACCTTCTCTCTGACAGGTCTTTTTGACAAGTGAACATGCTCATGACCACAGATACGAACTTGAATCTGAAGAGAAGCTATTTGAAACTTCCAAATAAATTTCAACACTGTTGTAAGAAAACATGTTTTTTCCTGAAGCAGCCTGCTTACTATTTGTGAACTGAGGGCCTATTCTAGTCTCTTTCTTCACACAGAACTCACATTAATCTCAACGGGGGTTCTGCACAGAGATCAAAGATAGCATATGCCTTTCAGTTTGATGGACTAACACAAACTATGAGTGTATTTATGAGAGCCTAGCACTAAAAAATACAGCATCTATTTTTTTAGTCTTTGAAAGATTTGTATTGTTCTCTACAATCCCCAGATTTTCTTTTTAATTTTATTTAAGCCTTCTATAGGATTTCATGTTCCTGTCAACAGGATGATAATAAATACAAGTTAAGGAATAGTCGAGGAACTGTATGTCCATGAATAGACTTAGTTAGAGCATGAATTTCATGGACTTGCTTTCATATTTGTGCTTATGCAACTCTTCTGCCATCCGTTTCCTACTGAGTTATCTAGGACTTGCTTGTTCTACCCTTCTCTGTCTCTAGCATGGATGTTTAGCTTTATTATATCCATGTCAGTGTATGCATCTGTGTCATTGACTAACGCATGAATTCATCAGGTGTTTTGAATTACTCAGCACTTGCCACTGCAGCTGTTTCGTAAACTTGGAACATAAAAAGATTTCTTTAGTTAAACTGGCTTAGCCACAATTTCAGATTTCTTTCAGTTTCTGAACATTGTAGATCTTGAGAGCGAACTGTTGTGTCTTTGTCCTCTAGTACCTTTCCCTAAGATTGTACAGACTGGGACCACTACTGAAAATTATTGCTCAAAACACTTCATGTCCTTCAGCAGCTGCAGTGCCAAAATGTAGGCTCATTCAGTTCTTCCAGTGATTTCACATGCAGTCCCTCTCAGCTGGGAGAAGTAGTGATTCACATTACAGAATGCTTAACTGAAAACCACACTGACTGTGAATGCTACCATAACTGTAGGCCTGGAAAAGGTCAGGAAAGCACCCTGTTAGATATATATGGCAGATTAAATTAGTTCCAGGTTAATGAAGTCCAGTTTGGATAGAAAGAGTTGAGATGGTTTTTTTCCCCTTCTTTTTACTGCATGCACATTAACTCTTAAGATAGACCTATAGTTCCTCACATCTATGAAGTAGATATGACATTACATGTTTGTGTAACCTTGAAAATGAAAAAGAAAGAAAAAAGAGCAAAGTTGCTACTGCTCCTGGCAGTAAGGCTTGGAATTAACTGCATGCCAAGGTCTAGGACTGAGCAGAAGCCAGTGGAAAAACAGCTCTGTGTTTGGTGATTCCCTGGCACGTTTCACTGAATTTGACTGAGAAGCTGAGGAAAAGTGATAAGTAGTCCAAAGGATTTCTTCTTTTCACTCACAGTTTAGTATAAACAAAAAAGCATATACGGATTTAGCTACACCTAGAAAGCTTGTAGCAATGAAAAACCTAGCTGCCTTGAAACTACATGTTCACATCAAGTAATGTTTTTGACAGACCATTAAAATATATTTCTCCCCCTTTTCTGCTTGCCCTACTGTGTATCAGTCCACTTCACAAAGATGTAGTACACTGTAAACCAAAGAGCTTTGGATAAAACTTTGTAAAGCACCTGAGAGATTTAGGAGACCAAATCTTCACTTGAAGAGTGACAGAGGCACCAGGATCCAAGTCTCAGGGTTATTTAAGAAATGCTTGTACTGTAAACTTCATGCTATCTTGAACTGAGCCAAGTGGGTACCAGCACAGAACTGCAACAGGGAACATGGAGCAGATTAATTTGCTCAGCTTCTGAACAGGTTAAATACCTAACTTCCACTGAGTTTGCTTTTGGATGCAAGGCCTTCCTAGGAACTTCACAAGACCCCTCTAGAAGCATCTTCACATGACTGCCATTCTGTGTTCTAAATTTAGTTTATGTGCCTTATGAAAATGGGCCTCGCTTCTACATCTTCCTGGCCTTTTTGGAAAACCTGCTGTTTTTTCTGGACTGATATTTTTCAGAATAATTTTATATGGCCAATTGATGATAGGAATTCTTTAGCAATGATTCTTTTAGTTATTAGCATTAGCAACCTGCACATAGGAACAATAAAAGTAGTCGTGGGACAATTCAGTTCCAGTCACAAATAACAGAAAACTATGAAAATTTTCTTATATTGTTCCTCAATAAAAGGGAGTTTTGAAAATTTGGGGGAGAAGGAAGAGAGAATTTTTGTGACAACCAATATTTTCATAACTAACTAATGATGCTGAGTACGTTGATTTTGGATATCTGTTGGGGACACCTTCAAAGGGAAATTCACACTGTTATGCACCCTGCCCCTTTGAAAAGTCAGATCTTCAACAGTGTGCCTGAAAATCAGCAGCGTGTTATCTAAGGTGCTGCAGATCTCTCTCAAGTCAGCTGTGGAATTGGTCACAGCTGAGGGCTGGGTTGCTACTGTCTTCAGCCCCAGTGGCTGCAGAGAGAACCAATTCCAGCTGCTCATCACTGTGCCTCAGACTTCCGACATACAGGCCAAGCTTCTTGGTTAAGCACTCCCTAACTTGCTTCCATCCAGGCTGGGATAGCAAGGACCCTGTGTTAAAATTGCTTAAACTGAGCTGGCTCATTTTCATGGAAACGTGTTGGGAAAGGATTAAACAAGCAGCTTGGTCACAGTGGTAACCTTTAGCTGGGAGCTGTGGTTGGAGATGGTGGGCTCTTCAGCCAGCACAGCTGCAGCTGGAAGAGGATGTGTGATCAAGCCTCGAGGTCAGCAAAAGAGAAAAAATGATGAATAGCTAGTTATACTGCTGTTCTACTTTCATTCAGCTTAGATAATTAGATCAAATTAACTCAGTGCTTTCTGATTCACCTGTCCCTCCCAACAGAGGGTCAAATGTATGTCTCCCTGTGGTTTCAGAGAATGTATGTGGTAGGATTCCTCAGCCAGTGCTTTCCAACAGACTGGTGACTTACCCAGGGAGAGACTGGAAAGGATGAGTACTTTTTGCTCTGCGTGTACTTTGTTTTCTGAGGATTTGGCTGAAAACAACACAAATATAGTTGTAAAAGTTAATAACAGTGGTCTGTTTAGACTCCCCTCATGGCAAATACCTAAAGAAGAGTAGAAGAACAGGGCAGAAGTATGCTGATGCTTCACCCCCCTATGCTTTGCCAGGTTCCAGTGACTGAGGACTCAGGTACCTTCTGACCCAGTGGTGGCATCGTTGTGTGATATGTTACTGAAAACAAAGAGGTTTCTTCTGCTTGTGTTCCAGCCTGACTGAAAACATTCTAGCTAGATGAAATGCTCAAAAGAATACAACAATATCAATCTCTAATATGTGCAAAGCAACTTACTCAATTATACTTTTCCAAATATTTTTCAAAATTGGGTAAATACGGGGAGGAGAGGGGTAAATATTTTCTCCATGGTTACGTGGCAGGTCATGGTCTTTGGCTTCCAATTTGATGCGCTAAATTCCCTTTTCTTTCTTTTTCTTCACAGCAGATCATGCTTGGGTGTGGCTTGGTTTTTCATTTTGTTTTGTTTTTTTAAAACAGATGGTTTGCATTACATAAGGGACAATTTACACAAGTTGACACTTCCCCTTTTTTCTCTGTGGCATATTGTGTGGTAGTAAAGTTGGCAGAGATAAAGAGAGGAACTTTCTATTAGGATTACATTTCTATTTGAGAAAAAGATTCATAATCTATGCTTTCAGTTGATTTTTAACTTCCACCCCTAGTGATACTTACATATATAAAATAGTTAATATTATTTATATTTAATATTAATATTTATATTTAATATGATTACAACCAAAGTATTTATTTCTTATGAGAAAAATAAGTTGGCAGTATGTGATGGACTGTATTGTCCACAATTAGCAAGAAAAATACTGGTCACCTACTTACTTGCTCCATGATTAGTTATCCATGCAGTGTATTTAAGTATTTTTACTTCTATGCAAACCTCTTTATATGTATTTTATTGTGCACATAATATGTATTTTTATACAGATGTATAATGCAAATCTTTTTATGAAGAGCTGATGTTTCAAAGTGGATTAACTAAGTTAGTGACCTACAGCATGAGCAGGTGTTAGGAGTTAACCCCAGTATCCCAAGTATTTAAAATGGTTTAGCAGCAGACGAGCACCTTCCATTTGAGCTGATGTTGAAAGCAAACAGAGCCCAGTTAACGCATTTCCCAAAGCTTCTCCCACATTTGGGCTCTACAGATTGGTTCAGATCATTTAACCCTTTTTTTCTTCTCAGCCAGCATTCCATAACTGCAGCTATCACTAGATCAGCTCTACTTGTGATACCTACTGGATAATAGACATGACTCCCAGCATTTTAGCAACGGCAAGTGAAATGTCAGCTCTGCTGAGGTCTGAGGAGCTGTTGCTGTTGACTTCACTGAAGTCAGATTTCACACCAGATGATACAGATCTGCTAGGGCCACTCTTAGAAATAATTAGAATTTATTTAGAGCTAATTAATATTTGTGAAGTGCTTTGAAAGCATAAAAATGGTGTAAGTGATAGAAGAGGTTTTTTATTGTGCCCTTTAAAAACTGCATAGTTCTGCCTCTGAGGAGGCTGCTCTTCAGTCGTAGGTAGTGTGATCCTTTTATTAATGCACATATGTATAGATTTGTATGTGGAATACTAAGGCATGATTGTATCTCCTGTATAACAGATAATAAAGGGAACAAAATAAAGATTTAGGAAAGCAGAAGAGGCTGCGTTTGGGGACCTAGTTACAGGAAAGGCAGAAGGAGTTAGGCTGAGGGTGTATTCTCAGGGTGTTCAACACTGGGTGTTCTTCAACAAATGCAAGTATCAGAATGCCCCGGGTCAGAGTGCTTCTCTGTGCTGCTTCTGTGCTTCTGCATTTGCAGCACTGTTCACAATTAACTTTCCACTAAAAGACACAGAATAGCCCAAACTTTGTCAAGAAGACGGGTCTTCCCCAATCAGTGGTGCTAATTAAGATTAATTTTGGAAACCGCACTCGATCACTTCTTAAACCATTTGATGATCACATTAAAAAGGAAGGGAGGTGTTGACTAACCACTTAGAGCAGCGTGGTATGTTGTATCAGTCCTGAGGCTTTTCAGTATGACTAAAGCTGTTGAATTCCAGAAAAGTTCTTCTCTGGAAGATGAAGAACAATAAACTTTGTTTTCTAAACTGAATTATTTGAAGATTTTTAGGATTTGTTTTCTTTTCTCAGGAAACAATAGTTGGTAAGTCTGTATTGCTAGGAGTGGGGTTTACCCCAAGTACATTTTCCAGGTTATTCGCAAATTCTCAGGAAAGCTTCTAGGTAGCCCTTTATTTGCTGATACCTATGTTATTTTTATGGAAATACGCCAGATTTTGGAAACAAGAATTCTTTTTCTTTGCCCGTTGCTCCTCTCCCCTGCGGATAATTTGTTGTAACAAATCATATTGTGTTCACAGTCAGATGTCATCAACACGAGGTTTCCTGAAAATGCTTTAATCGCTATTTCAACCATATCCAATTAGGGGGGAAAATGTGAATATACAGTAGGTACATTGTATGTGTCTTAGATATCAGCTCATTGGTGCTGGAAGTGTTCTAAATAAAATAATGCACAGAAAAGTTATCGATGAAATATCTAATTACCTTTCCAAATTGGCAAAAATGTGCAAGATGAACAAACCAAGCCTAATAAAATTGGAATATGCTGAATTATTCATCTATATTCTGAACAGTAATTCTGATGTCTGATAAAAATGAAACTCTCAGTTAATTGGTTCCTCACACAGTACAATAAAATTAATGTTTAGGAGTTAATGCCATAAACTTCCTTGGGGAAATTTGCTGATGTATCTCTGTTTTGTAGTTGATCACATGTTTCATTGTTTAATGGAGTATCATGTGGACAATCATAATTTTTCTTATGCTCAGTGTCCATGTTTCTGTCTTCTAAAGAGACTGAGTGCTAATTTCTGATTTAACTGTGTCAGCTGACATACAGGTCGTTGGCAATCACCAAATCACAAGAAAAAAAAATATTGACATTGCTATGCTTTTATCAGAATGACAAAAATAGGAACCATGTGTTGTGAGGACCACATACTGTAGCTTCTTTATAAAGATGCTAGTCATCTTTCAGGGCTACTGTTTATGCCTTGGAAAAGAATGAGCATATGACTAAACCCTCATGTTCCCCCCAGGATAAGAAAAGAGTAATAGCATTGTGAATAGAAACAGCAAGAAGGAGGAATTTTTGGTAACAACTTTGCCTTTTAGCATACATGAGAATGTGTCATTTCTGTAAGGTTGCAGATGCAACGGAAGGCATCAAGGCTGCACAATATAACAACACATCTAAAGACTGTTTCTAAGGGAAAGAATTCCATAGCTCCTGATCTCTGCGTGGGGACTTCTCACAATAATGCTAATAAAAACAAAGCAGACAAGCAAAACAATGGGGTCCTGTAAAAACAGGCTGATAGTTTTAATTCTGTTTCTAGGTCATGAAAGATGTTTGGTGGTACAGCACTGTTATCCACATGTGCACAATCAGATAAAGGTGCTGATTTTTAAATTCATGGGCATGCACAAATGGGTGCTCTGGAAATCATAGGATTATTCTGGTTGGAAGGGACCTTAGAAGGCTTGTAGTCCAATCTCTTCCTCCAAGCAGGGTCATCTAGGAGATAGGATCTGATTACTCAGGGCTTTATTTAGTTAGGGCTTGCAAACCTCCGAGGACAGAGAGTGCACAACCTTGTTTTGACAACTTGTTTTAACATCTGGCTGTCCTCATGGGGAAAATCTGATCCTCTCTTGATTCACTTTATGTCCATTGGCTCTTGTCCTCCAACCAAACACTGCCAAGAGGAGCCTGGCACTGTCTTGTTGATCACCTCCTCATAGGGATTGGAAGGCTGCTTTTAGGTCCCTCCAAAGCCATCCCTTATGTGCGCTGAATAGTTTCTCTAAAATACAGAACAGACTACTCTCTCTCAGTCAGTACTGTCCAGACCTATCTCAAAGAAAATCAGGGAACTAGTTTGGATATCTTTTTGGAGGCCAGGTGATATCTTCTTCATACTCTTTTTCTTATTTATCTAAATCCCCAGTGCCTAGAGCCAGAAGTCAGGGAACACTGCTTTCACGGCTTCCCGTTACTCTTACTGCATGCCCACCATCACACCAAAAAAAGGAAAGGAAAATGGTGATGAGGTTGAGAATGAATGAGTGGTGAGAAGAGATGCAGTGGATTACCTATCAGTTAACCATTAGCTGTGATTGTTCATTATAAATACACTTAAATGAAAAATTAAATGTAAAATTATTGTGGCTTTTTCTAGAACTTGTCAAAAATGGGGGGAAGATAATGTAAGACTCCTTTTCATTCAACAGAAGCTACTATAAGGAAATGTTTATTCCGGTATTTTTCATGGAATTTAGTTTTAGAAATTATAATTTAAGAATTTGGTTTTGTTTCCTACTCCTTATATTCTTCACTCTGTTTTCTTTTTTTTTTCTTCTTCCACGACCTCCAACGTTTTTCATTTGCTGTCCCTGAAAGAGGTAGGAGGAAAACAGTGAGTTTTTTAAAAATCATGGGAAATAAATGCCCTACTTCTCCTCTTCTGGTATCCCTTTTTTAAGAGAAGAAAATTTCAGGAAAAAAAAAATCAGAGTGTTCTATTGTTTCATGTAATCAGGTTCAACTTAAAAATCCTGTCAAAACATTATCATTTAGCATTAGCATGTAGCTTGATTTATATAGCAAGTAAGACAATTGTGCCTGCTCTGAAGAGCTTGCAGCCTGTCAGGAGACAAGACAAGACACTAGGGGGGATTACACCATGAAGGAGAATAAATGAGATGAGTGACAGAAAAAGGAATACAAAAAGCATCCTAGGAGCTTGGGTGAATGGTGCAACACACATAATGTTGGCTCCTGTGCTTCATTTTTGTGTTGTTGTTTTCTTTTTTTTTTTAAAAAAAAGCCTTAACTTTTTTAATTATTAAACTCCTTTGATAAAATTTTGCAAAACATATAAATGGTTTAAGAGCCACTGTTGTATTTCCACAAGTATAGAATCATTTAACATCCATGAACTTGGTAGCTAGTCAGTTGAAAATCAAGTTCCTAAACACAGGGCTGTTATTTTGTGTTTTGGGACAGGATGTCCACTTGGCTCTGTACCACAACTTACTTTCACAGAAAAGTGTTTTCAGTGGAGTATCATAGGAGAGTTCATAGAAAGAGTGGTTTGGAAGTGAATGTACTTCATGAAAAATCCTCTTGTAAGCAAGATCTTGGAAGATTATTTTGGGCAAGGATGAAGGTGTGATTTGAAATTGAAAGAAGTTGCAGTGCATAAATTATCAGGAAAGAGGTTCTGGGTATGTTTGTGGAAGACAGACCAGAAGAAGGATAGAGAAATAAAATATTGGCACAGAATTGAGGGTTCAGCCTTGCATTCTTTCTTCCCTGAACCACTGGTATTCTCCTTTGCTCACAGTGTCCCCAACACCTCTAATATACCCCATCAACTCCCCCACATCCCCTTCACTTCTTTAGGTGCTGCATCACCAGTAAATTCTATGCTCTTTTCATATAGTCAGCCTCAAATAATTCTGTTCTTCAAAGTGATGTCGCTGAGTAACTGGGAAATAATTATATATTAGAGAATAATACATCAGCTAATGAAATAATTTTTAGCTTGTTCTCACAGTAAAAATCCTGGCCTTTGATCTGCTTCAGATTTTACCATATAGGGTACTAAAGAAAAACAACAGCAACAAAACTTCTCTCTGATGCTTTGTTTATAAGAAAAGTTCACACATAACAAGAGGCAGTTTGGAACATGAAAGAACTGCATAAAATGTTTCTTTTGGTAGCTGAGAGATGCAGGGAGGTACACTACTGCGTGCATGCATTAGTAGATTAATAGTGAATTTTGTAAATGGGAATGTAATGTGGTTGTTTGAGAATTTACTGGTGTTCTCAGTTGTGCAAACTTCTGACTGGCTTGGGAAATATCTATTTCTATTAACTGTATATCTCGCCTCACATTCCTGAAATGTTCCTAGAGCTTGGGAAAAAAATGTAGCCACTCTTTACATCTAAAAATAAGATATTTACTGAAGATGTAATGAAATCGTTAAGACATGCATTTCCCAGACTTCAGAATTAGCTAGAACTGCTCAGTGAGAAACTTCATGCTGTGGGAATAAATTTATGGATAGTAGAAAGATGCATGATGTTCTAGAGAAACAGCAAGAAATGCATTTATCAGATAAGACCTGAGACCTTTGTTAGTAGTTTGAGGGGTGGCAGTTGCTCCCGCCCTGTGTGATGCGAATATATAAGAGCTTGGCGTTATCGTGGACAGGGGCCCCAAACCTTCCCTGGGAAGGGCACTGTCTGAAGAGTTGTCTGTGGGTTCTAATCTTGGCTCTTACACTGGCCTGTTGAGTGGCCCAAGCCCTGGCACGGTGTTTGAGCATATTCCTTGCTCTTTTGTGATCTGTCTCCTGTGCTAAACCACAAGATAGCAGAGAGTATTACGAAACCATAACAGTGCAAAGATTCATGATAGGTTGCAGAAGGCTTTCATTTTTGTTTGCTGTTTTGGTCAGTTAAAATTATTGGGGAGCAGTGGAAAAATGAAAAACCCTTTCAGGATTGAGCTAACAAAAAAAGTCTGGCAGACAGGCAAGCCTAGCTCTGCACAGCTATAATCTGGTTTTAGGATGAGTTTTTGCTTTAGAATCCAGGAAAACTACATTAGCACGTATTGGTGTAGTAGTTGCTTTCTAGTAGGAGTCCCAGAAGCATTGCCTACACTTCCAAAGCAAGTGGTTGTGACCATGCATGTGGCCTTGGGATGTGCTTGTGGCCATGGGGATTTCAGCATGTTCTTCTCTCACAAGCATCTCCTTGATATTTCTACCAAATGAACCATAAAGGGTAGGAATTACCACAACAGATGAGCATATGAGAATCTGCCTGGCTGTTTAGGAAGGTGAGAAGAGTGGGATTTATAAATTAGCATGATGGGCTGAGGCTTACACATGTGTGTGGAGAGAAGAGGAATGTGGGACAGTGCATGGAAACCGTCTTTTAATATGTACGTTTTAATGCAAGTCATTCAAAACTAGAAATTTTAATTGACTGTAAGAATCAGTATCCTAGTGAGAAACTTTTCCCTCATTCTTTTTTTTTCTTTTTTTTTTTTTTTGAGTTGAGAAACTAAAAATTTTGTGTTCTTTCATGGCTGGTTTTTGATCAAAATGTCCCCTTCTAGAGAGGAGACTTTCAGAATGCTGCTGAGATTAGCCTGTGGGCTCCTAGTGGTATGGAAGCAGATAGACACCATTGACACTGGCTCTCTGACTACCATCTCTTTTTTCTCTCTGTCTTCACATGTTTAAGGCCCACGCCTTGAGTCACAAGATAACTCTCCAGAAAATTTCAAGTCAGAGAAATTAATAACTTCAGAGAAATTAATGATATGACAAGGAAAATGGGTGCCTCAGTTAAAGCAAAATAAGATTGGAAAGTGTAGAACAATGGCATCCTCTGGGGAAAAAAAACGACCAAGTAAGTCAGGGAGTCTGTCACCCATTGACAAACATAAATAGAGAGGTTGTGGCCTGGTGCTGATGGGAAGACAATTGTGGATGGGGATGCCTGGGTGGACCTTTGGGTTCCCATTGCTTGGCTGGTAGGCCTTGAAAGACTGAGGCTTCAGTCAGCAAAGGGTTAGTTAAGATGTTCTTAAATATAAGCATGCACACTTAATTTAAGTTAAATATCTGTTAAGGTGCCTTGCCAGCCCGTTTTTTTGCTAGCCCTTCATTTTTAGAAGTTGTCGTATTTAATTCTTAACAGGAGATCAAAATGCTTGAATGAAAAGATCTCTGTAAAGAAGGTTGCATTATAAAAGGGAAAAAAAAACATTAGTAGTTTTCCTGAATGTGTTTATGCCAACTCAGCTTATTTCTAACATTTAAAAAACATTAAATAAATTTCATTCTCTTTGTTTTCTGTAACTAAGGCTTGATAACATTATAAACTTTAATTCAATAATAACTAATAATGCTTGTACAGAACACCCCACATTGCCTTCTTAATTGTCTTTTTTCCCCCCCATTCATTCAAAAAAGCACAATGAAGGGAAAACTTTTAATCTGCCTCTCTAATAAAATGTACAGGAACATTTAGGTAGATTTTTCTGATAAAGTGTTCTGCCCTTTCCATAGTCTCATTTCAAGTGGCTGTTTTAATGGTACAAAAATCATGCATGTCACCAGAACATAGGGACATGCAGAAATGCTCTGGTGAGCCTTATTTCAGTGGAAAGTGCTTAAACTTTTTATCATTTGGAGAAGCAATATAGTGTGTGTAAGATTTTTTATTATATTTTACCATATATATATTTTATTATATTTTATTTCTAGTTTTGTGCACAGGCTAGTATGAAGTTTATTTTAACAAATCAGATATGTAAGGAGTGACCAAAAGTGAGTACTCCATAACATTAAAACATACCAGTCTCCATCTCAAGTTTTGTCATCTCAGGTAATTTTCCTTTATAAATGACCGCAATTTTTCCTAAAACTGTTACTGGGTCTCTCTATCTCATCCAGCACAATGCAGTTCTTACTAAGAATGAAGTAGTTTTCCCTCAGAAGCAAAATTGAATCCCAGGTCATGAAGTGGAGTCGGTGCAGGGATTTAGGGATTTCGGAGGCTTGTATCTGATTTCCTTAACTTCACGTGCTTTTTCCTGTTGTAGGATCAAACCCTGACACTAAAGTGAGATTTTTTTTTTTCTCACCTGAAAGAAAGCAGAGTAGTCAATTGAGTGCCATTTCTGCTCTGCATGAGGCTCAGTTTACTAACAGTGAGCGGAGTTTGGTTAACTTCATATTCTGGACAAGCTTGTAAATTTGTCCCCTTCTAATGCTGTGATCTTATCAAGGTTGTACTGTTTTCCTTTTCTTCTCCTCCACCCCCATCTTCTTTCTTTCCTTTTTTTTTTTTGAAGTGCAGCCTTCTGATCAGTGTGCACTTTTTTTTCCCATTTCCCTAAATACATCATGAAAAAGGATGAGGTTTCCGCCTTAATTGCTTGTGCCTTTTATTCACATTCCTCTCTCAGCCAGAATTGTGAAAAGAGTGTTAGTAAAAGGCTGCACAATAGAGCTTTTCATTAGGCCTCAACAAGGCACACAAAAGAAGGCTTTTGGAAAGAGTGAATGCAGGACTTTAATTTGCAGGTGGAGAGTAGATAAAAGGTGCTGACGCCTCTATTATTCTCTTACTTAGGTGACCCCTACCCCGTTCAGCTGATCCCAACTACCATGGCAGCTGCTGCCGCAGCAACACCGGGCTTAGGCCCACTCCAACTGCAGGTAAGTCCGAGCACAATGTAGAAGAGGCAAAGGTTAAGTAAATATGAAAACCAGTTTTCTCTTCCATTGCAACACAATGCAATTAAACAGGGGTTTGGGGCTGTTCTTGTCTCGTAAAATTTGCATCTGAAGCAAAAGAATCGTCAAATGATACACATTTTCCTTTTACCTTCCAGGAACTTCTTGTTATGGTTTTTGTGTCTTTATTGTCAATTTAACTACTTTTAGGTTTGTACTTTAAATTTCTGCATAGTGGCATGTTTGCTTCTCTTATTGTTGCAGTTTAACCCAGCTGGCAACTAAGTACTACACAGCCACTCACTCACTCCACCTCTCCAAAAGTGGGATGGGGAGGAGAATCAGGGAAAAAAGAGGTGAAACCCATGGATTGAGATAAGAACATTTTAATAATTGAAATAAAGTTAAATACAATAGGAATAATGATAATAACAACAATAATAGTAATGAATGTAATGAAAAGGAGAGAGAGAGAGAAGTAAAATACAAGAAGAACAAGTGATGCACAGTGCCATTGCTCTCCATCCATTGACCAATGCCCAGCCTGTCCCTGAGCAGCAATCAGCCCCTCCCAGAAAACTACCCCCAGTTTATAAACTGAGCATGACATTCCCTGGTATGGAATATTCCTTTGGCCAGTTTGGTTCAGCTGTCTCGGCCTTGCTGCCTCCCAGCATTTTGTACAGCTCCTCACTGGTGGAGCATGGGAAATGAGAAATCCTTGTTTTAGGGTAAGTGCTGTTTAGAAACAACCAAAACATCAGTGTATTATCAACGTTATTCTCATCCTAAATCCCAAACACAGCTACTGAGAAGAAAACCAACTCTATCCCAGCCAAAACTGGGACACTTTTCCATTAGATCCTTCTGATGCAGGCTGTAATGCTGGCTAGGTGTAAACCACCAAAAGGAAGTGGATTGCCAGGCAGAAAAGCTCTGTCCTGACAAGCACTTTTAAACTGCTTAAAAGTTGTTTACATGATTATGTCCATTTAGGCCATAAGCTCTTCAGAGCATGACTGGCCCCTCCTACAGTGTTTTATGGTACTCAAGCATTTTAGGCACTGCTGTAGTGCAGATAATTAATGATTATCCTAATTTAACATAGACAATTAGAAAACAGGTGGAAAGATACTAAAGAATTTTTTTTTCAACTACATGAAAGAGTTGGTCTGGTAGCCAGATGTATATGATTTTCAAACTGCTGATACAGTTTCAAATTTTGAAAGTATTAGGGTGTCCATGAGTCTTAATGACAGCAGTGCAGATGTTCCTCAGATATTACTGATTAGCCACACAACCCTTGTCAAGTCATTGGAATTAAGCAAACGTGATGTCCATTGCTACAGTTTGGATTTTGCTACCTGCCATGTATGCTTTGCTGGCAGGATGAAGCTGAGTAAAATTTGGGACTAAAAGGAAACCAAAATCCAAATCATCTGTAATTCTGCATGATCTGGATTGACACTCTTTTCTAGAAACAAGAAAAAAAAAGTCCCGTGCTCTCCATTGCAAACGAGTCTCCCCGCTCACTATTATTTGCCAAGTCACATGGAGACAGCAGAGCTTTATACCTGCTTGGAAAGGCTCAGTGTTTATAACCAGTACGTGTGAAATGCATTCTCAAGCTCTGTTTGGCCCACATCAGTATGAAGTAGACATCAGCAGATATTTCAGTTGTTTGGCCAGCGTACGAGAGCGTGGGACACAGTCCTGGGGAGGATCTTTTTTTTTTTTTAAATTTTATTTTAACACAGCCAGCGGAAGTTAGCTGAGTTTCACAGAAATAGCTGCCAGTGTGTAAGCTGACACATTCCATGCACCACAGAGGTTAATACATTCATTCCTATTGTGCCTTTGTATGAAAAGCTACACTGTCTGTGTGTTAGTTTCTGATTCTGTGAGTTACAAATACCGTAGGCGGCTTAAGAATCATGGGAGCCATAAAAGTCATCCCTTTGAAATGAATTTTGAGGAGTAACGTCAGTATTGATAAAGTGCTTATAATAACCAAACACACATGAACAGACATATGGAAGAAAGGGGGGGGGGAAGGAAAAACAAACATGGAGCTAGCTAGAAATGAGAAAACAGAGGTCTGAGTCTAATTCTTATTTTTCATTCAAGCTAGTCCTAAAATAATCTGTCAGCGCTCCAGTAAGTTGGGAGAATGGTTTACTTTCATTTCAGGACCATCTTTGGGCTGTATCTGTGCATGCTGTGGGCTGAAGTATTCTGATTAAAATAGGCTTTGTCACAATGTCAGTTTTCTTGTTAAAAGGTGGGCTTTGTGCATGTGTGACTGACTTCATAAATATCTTAGGATGAGTTTAGGTTGTGGAAAATTTGAGAACCTCAAAGGCCTCTTGTTTCTGTGCAATGAAGAACATTAAAATGAAAATACTGAGCAAATTCACCTATGTTGTTTTGCTGCATGTTATTTAGTCTGGAATTAAAGGGAGAGTTTGGCAACCACTCAGTGGTAAAAGTTCAAATTACTGACTCTGTAGACTCCCTTGAATCTTTCAGACTCAACCTCTAAGGCTATGTTTATGAGGGAAAAAAATTAAAGTTGTCTTTCTTCGTGTGTTAAGTTATTTTCAGCTATCAGTGCAACCTCTCTACTAGAAATTGGGCATACCACTTAAATTCTGGTGTCATTTGAAAGAGCCAGGCTAGATGCACTTTGAGGATGGTTTTATCATACAGTGGTACTCAGGATGGCCACTGAGCTATGCTAACATGACTGGAGCTGAATCTAGTGTAGCTGCTAACCTAGAAAGATTATGCCTTCCAAACTCTGTACAAATCCAGTTTAGCTCAGTGATGATGATGACTTTGTTGAGTCACAAAGAAACATTCATGTTTTTTTATGAAGAATTGACCCAAACCCACCTTTAAATGGCATTGCACTCTCTTTCAAGGGGGAACTCTTCTTACTTCAGACATTCCCGTGCATTACATATAAGCACAGTGTTCCCTACAAACCCTCTGTCATCTGGTCATCAGACAGTAAAAGGTCAGGAAAGTACAATGTTCCTTCTTTTCTTCTTTTTCTATCCTCCCTATCACTCATCTTTCAGACTTTGTGTACTTAAAGCAGTGGTTTTCAGGGGAGATCAAAGGACCTGACACAATGCTCAGTTTGTTGCTCCCAGCAGAATTTGGTACACAACGTTATCTTAGTGAAGACAAAGCCAAGGAATTTTTCTTGTTTGTTTGTGTAGCGATAAACACGTCTTTGTTATTTCATTAGAGAATTTTAAGTCAGGTCATGGCTTTACTAGTGTACCATGAGATCAACAGGAAGTACCTTTTTATCCCTGGTTGTCAGAAATTGAATTTTCTTTTTGTAAATGAAATGCACACTGTATTTATAGAAGAACAGCTAACACCTGATTGTTTTCCAGTGGCAAAGAAACTCTTTATCAGTGAAAATGTAATCTCTCATTTTGAAATCCCCTGTTGATTCCCAGTGAAATCTGAAGCCCTCCATTTCTCTCCCTGCCTTTTGAGTCCACACTGGGATATACAGATTCTGTCATCTGATATCTGGCACAATTAGCCATACATGATTGCCTTTATTTTCAGTATCCACAGAGAGACTAATGACTCAGTGAGAATGGAAACTAAAACTTACATTGTTAGGTGTTGCAAAAGGAGTAGATGGATGGGGCCATGTTGGAGAAGCTGGAACTAACACGATGCAAGTGTGAACCTGTCCTCTGATAAAGTGCTACCTATCAGAACTGCGTATTCACTCATTCCCACATTTAATGACATAAATGCCATTTGAGAAAAAAATAAGTTTTAGCTTTCCTCTGTTAGTGAGAAGACTCGGTCCTGAATGTTGTGTGAAGTGTCATTTTAAAATACACTCTCATTGCAGTAAAATCCCTCTTGGTTAGCATCTGAGTTTCTTCTGTTAGTTTTTTCCCTCATAAATATCATATGGTCTTGTTCTTCGGGAGGGATGCAGCATGGTGATTCTGTTTCAAATGAACGAGAACAAAACTGAGCACAGCCTTGCCGCTGTGTTCTACTGACCGAGGCTAATGAGTCCAAAGTACTGCTGTATGCCTTATATGAACACTATGTTTTCCTATATGGTTTGGCAGATGAGGCAGTTAAATTCCTCCATCTTGAAGATCAACATTCAAAGCTGTAAGCATAGATATCATGTAACAAGTTTTACACAAGCTAAACTGAAGTGATTATTCTAATACTGGTCATCTCGGTCATCGCTCTTATGAAAGAGATGATTCCAGAAGTCTGAGCAAATTCAGTATAACATTATGTCTGATAATTTCTTTTCTGATTAAAAAAAAAATTTCCTACGTGCTTTCTGAGCATTAGGAAACAAAGGACCTGATTGCATGATCTGAAAACTGATAGGAATCCACACCATTGGGAGTGCAAATGGTTCAGATTTCCCAGATTGCTTGTTTGATAACCAGATAGTGACAACGACTGATTAATTGGCAGTAATACAAATGCTGTATATACCCATAACTACACTGAAAGATCATGCTGGATGTATAATGACAGCTGCCCGTGTAGTCTTACTGCATGGACATTTTGTGTCCTGTCAAAACAGTATAGTAGTCTGATGTAATACAGATTTCCTGCAAACATCTGCTCTTGGAAAAAAAAAAACACCCCAAAAGGTTTTTTGAGTGCAGACCTTTTTCCATAGAAAAAATTTTCTTCCCTGTTCATCTTAGCATGAAACAGGACATCATAATTATTTTGGTTGTGTTCAACATTATGACCAAACCTGTCACTATATGAATCAGGAGAACTTCATGTGAGTGTACAAGTTTGAAAGCATTTTAGCTGGGTCTCAGTCCTGAACACCAGTCATTAGAAGAGTCATGATTTGTTCTCGTTGGCTGTTTCTATAAAGATGATGAGTAGATTCAGACCCTAAACATATCTGGAAAAATACTTTGGCCAGGTTTTTTAGTCTCCACTTTTTTTGTTACGTACTTGGGTCAATTTAGTTTTTCTTACTACAAAGCTATTCTCTTAGTTGTGTGGGAAGATTCATACCAAGGGCTGAATTAAAATGGAATTTAGCATGCGTACTCTGGACCATATTTTTGGAAGAATTTGGGCCACAAGCAGGCACTGACGTAAGTGACTTGATTTTGAGAAGTAAACCTGTTTGGAGTTTGAGGGCTTTTCAGAGTTGTTCATCTTGCTGTTATTTATGTGTTTGACTCATTTCAAATTTTCCTTTGGGAAACTTTGCTTCTAGATATCTTGAGGGTCACATAATCATCTGTGGTCTCCATGTTTGTTTTGCTTGAAGGAAATGGAAAGGGTAGAACTATTTAACAGGTATACAGTGACTGATCAGAAGGTAGACTGTTCCGATGGTCCTGTGAGTATTACATAAAACATCTGTGGCCCATGAAACAAAACTAAAGCGCGAGCACTGCCTCTTCAGTCAGGTACCCTTTTTTTTCTCACCAGCTTCCTTTTGGCTTCTCCACCATTGCAGGAAAACTACATCTCTCTACTTACCACTTCTCCTTATTTCTCTGAAGTACCTCCTTCACTCTTATTTGAAATGTTGCTGATGACAGAACCTCCCCTTGCTTTTAAAGAGATGTCGTGATATTTTCATGCATTGATTGTCAAACACATTTAATTACTGGGGTTTTTTTCCATATCTCTTAACTGATTTCTTGTTATAATCTGTAGACATAATCAGTTTTGACCAGATTAAGTAGTTGACCTTCCAGTGTTACAGCATCTCAAGTGCATGAAAGAAGGTCCTGAAAAAACTGTATGAACACTGTAGTGATGCATCTGAATACTGAAAACTTTATTCTTTCTTTGTATTGGGGAATCAACTTGGTAGAGATGCAAAGACATTAATTATTTCTGATTGAGAAGTCTGATGCCCCATTATTGTCTCTACAGAATGTACCCAAGAGGTGGCAATACTTTATCCATTATTCATTTACTCTGCAGTCTCCATTCATCTTTGGGATATTACTCTAACTTCTTTGCTTACAAGAAGGTAAATTGTTTCTTAGCAGTGGAAGGTTATTCTTTCTATTTGCTGGGTAGTATCTTCCTTTAAATGCCATCTAAGCTGGCTTTTCAACTGTGAGAGTTAGTATGCGTTCCCTGTTTGCTTTTTTACTTTACCTGTTCTCATTAATTGGACTCTGACTTAATTTGTGGGGAATGAATCATTAGTGCACGGTTTAATTACAATATTATAATACTCATGCAATCCACTTAAGCATAAAAAAAGCAGAATTAGTTTTTCACTGCGAGCCCACACATCTGGGAAAAAAAAACTACTAAGTGCATGAAAAGTGACATTTCTCATTAGCATAACCAAAAGATGGCAGTTGTCCATCTGCCATTAGCTCAGTGTATCACTATGCTGTTTCTGATGGCCATCACAAATAGTGATAATAATAGGAGTAATAAAGCAACATAATACGTATATGTTTTTGTTAGATGCCCTTTGAAATAGTTTTTAAAATTGCTGCCTTATGCAGGTTCTATATTCCCTGCTTCTGTCCGCCACTTCTTTCTGGCTTTGTAAGGGAATGTGTTGGCCACTAGATATTCACCACCTGTTCTGCAAATGGATAGCCAAGATGGTCATTTTAGAAGAGATCAGTGAAGACCAAGGTGCTTCAACAAGAAAAAATGTGGGGCCCAGTACTCTTCATGTAAATGAAGCTATGACCATATAAACACAGTAAAGATCTCTATGTGGGTGTGGGGTAAGTTGTCTTCAAAAAATTTGAACTTCAGAAGATTTCTTATTTTTTTATGAAGTCCTAGTGATGATTTTAAGGTATTCGTTAAACTGTGTATAACTAAGGTGTGAGGTGAGGGGCTATTGATTGCCAAAGGCTTTTTTGAGCAATCCCTATGGTTTTAAATGGAAAAAGTTCCTCTCAATTAGCTCAAAAGCAAGCCTTGCAACACCAGGATGCAACTAGTCCTCACTTTGCGAATACCTGCTGAGAGCTAGAGATTGTGATAGATTGTGTAAAAGCATGAACCACAGAACATACCAGCTCAAATAAATCTTGTTCATGGTGGGTAAATGGGCTTTGTAGTTGGTGTCTAAACAGCCCACACTTGCCTTTGATGTAATCTTATACAATGTCATGGGTAAACTCAATATATTCTATCAAAATAGATTTGAATGAAAAGCTTGATCACGTCATTTTTGCAGAATCCAATCAATTTACTAGAACCAGTCTTTACAGCGTACTACATATAAATGTTTTGTATTTTATTGAGCGCTGTGAGTGTCTGAGCATACACACAGTGGACATTTACAGGCAGTAAATACACATGATAAAACAATATCATGGCTACTCTGAGGGTTGTCAGATTATAACTCCCTCCCCAGCCCTCCGGGGGAAAGAATTAGCAGTGGTAGCGTATTCATTTTATCTAGATTAACAGTCCCTTCTGCATAACTTTCAGATTCCATCCATATCTATGAAAAATGAAAAAAGACTGAAAAATGACCAGCCTATCTGCCTTCCAGTTTTAACTCAGGCCTGCTGTTTGCTAGCAGACCTCTGTCTGCATGAGTGAGTTTTCTTGTAGGTTAAAGAGACTGAATTCCCTCTTCCCCCTCCCTCCGACCCTGAGCCTGCAGGGCAGACAGACAGAAGCACACATATGATTAATACAGCACAGCTGCAGTAGTAACTCATTTGCATATGTATTAATAGAGGCAAAAACAACAATTCAATTACATACAGAGACATTCTGCATACTAAAGAACATATGCAAATAGCCTGGAAAAGGTGCAGCCAGCATTTTCTCTGACTTCCCTGAGCCCATATGGGCTAATGTCAGAGCCTAGCTGTTTTCAAGAGTCCCCTTTAAGAAGAACCTGTTACAAGATACTTATACAGCTATTACTCCTCCTCCCCCCCATCCCCTGGGTTCCTATTGGCGTTTGACATTTGGACAATGGAAATAGCACATCTTTTCCATGTTATTTCCTATTTACCAGCCTTGAGCTTCATATTTTTGTATCTTTACAAAAACCCCAGCATGAGGAAACCAAATCCTTTGCCTCGTCTTCCATGTGAACACATTTATCCTATTTTTCTTTCACCTCATCACTTGTGTTGTTTCCATTTTGCTTTTTCCTTCTCTGCCACAGGCTTTCTCTTATCTTCTTGACTCCTGTGAATTAGCAAAAGGTGACTGTTTCTGTGCCTTTTTCTTGTAGTGACCTTATATATCTGATCATAGCATAATTCACTGATTTTCTGCTAGGGAACTGTTAATACTTTTAACGGATCTAAAAGGTGTCTCAGAGAAGTTAACCTGTTGTGGATCTAAAAAGTGTCTCAGAGAAGTTAACCTGTTGTAGATAGACTGTTATGTCATGATACATTGGTCTTTGTTTCTGCTAAGAAGGTTGTTCTCAAATGGAAAAGATGAAAAGCCCCGAGTATTAAGTATTTCATGCTACAGCTGATGTGGATCTTGATAACTGGTACAGAATCTGATTCCAGTAATAGAAACAGATGTGCTCTAAATCTCACGGGAATTTAATAGGCAGTAGTTTTGAGCATCTTTCAAAAGCAGGTTGAAACTATTCCAGCATTGGAACATAGGCCATAGGAACACTTACTTAAGCTATAAACAGTTCCTTTATCTGTAAGTTATTCCTTATGTTAGTTTGTGTTATAACTAAAACCCCCACGTATGTATTCAGTATGATTTTCATATAGGTCATGCACACGCTGTGATATGCAACAAAATGGTGGGCCATGATCCATACCCAGTACCCCGATTTCTGGAAAAGTGTGACATTTAACATTGACCTTCATGGACTAGATAGATAGAGCTCTATTTCAACTTGAAAAGAGATAACAAATCACTAAAAACTTTTGGAAACCTGACAAAGCCATTAAGATGCCCAACTGTCTTGTTTGGGTGGCAACCCTCTGTGTTTCAAGCAGTTTGAGTTACTGGCCATTTGTTTGAAACGTCTCCTTGGTGTGAGCAGGGAAAAATAGGTCATGCAAGAAAGAGTGTGTAACTGTCTGGCAAGCGTGCTTGTGAGGTCAGGTCATCCTTAATTTCTTTTCTCTTGCAAAAATGTTACACTTCTTTCTTTTTGGGGTTAGCCTGACAGACAGAAGCAGATTACTCCTTGATTATTTATAAGGCATTAATTTTAGATGAATATTGCTGAAGTAACTGACATCATAAGTAGTTTTAGCAGCCAGCAGAAGAGCCTGTTTGCAGATTGGAATATGACAGTCTTCACTTACACAACGTCCTGTCTAGGACAAAGTCTGAAGTGTATGAAATAAGACATGAGAAGTGGAGGCATATATATCAGCTAAGACTTTGTTTATACTTCTGTGCGATATAACCGGGACTTCGGATGGTTGGAGTGGTGGTGTCGATGTTGTGAGTTCAACCAGCTGCAAGACAAAAACAGTGTCAAAATAGCAGCAGCGGCAGCACCTGCCCACCAGTGTTTTAAATCAGGGTGGGCAAAACCCATCTGAGAATTGTATTATACTTCCCCAAAGTAACTTCTGTTGAAAAAGAAGTAGACAGCAACCTTTTTATATATACCTTGAGATAACCGAAACGATGCTTCCCTCCCTATACTGGAAACAGAGAAAACCTGTGAAGTATTTGTGTTTCACAGAACACGGTGTTTTGTGATTTACATTTGTTTAGAATTAATTCTCCCTGGAAAGGTCTGTATGAAAAATCTGGTAACAAAACCAAAAAAAAACCTTCCTTTTTTTTCCCCTACTTTGTGCCCTTTGCGCATTCCAGACACTGGGTTTTGAAAGAGTTGGCTTATGCTACTGGTTTTCCTATTATGTTGTTTGCTCTTTTCAGAGGGATGTTGCTGAAAAGAAGATTATATAATCATGCAAATCAGATTGTATAATCCTGAGCAAACTGTCCGGCGGGGGGAGAGGATGGGAAACCACACCAAGTGGGGCTTGGCTGGCTGCTGGGGGACTCACTATGAAACCATAAACTGAGGGGTTACGGGCCTCCTGTAAAACATGAAAACTGCAGTCAGACTAGTGATTTTTTCCGAATATTTTTGGAGTTCATTGTCTTCATGCTGAGCTCTGCCAGTAGTGTATATTTGCAGTGCCTCAGCAGAACGTCGTGACAGACAAACACACAGGAAAACTGCAAATCTCTGACATGCACACGCTTCAGTGCTTAAGGAACAATGCTACAAATAACAACAGCAAGAAACACTGACTTACACAAACTAACTACTTACTGACACACACTTACTTCTTTAGGTCCACATTAAATTACTGCATTGTCTGCATCCTAGAACTTAGCACAAGAAATTCTCCCTTGAGATCTTGCTAGCTCTGTTGTACTTGGGTCATATGACGTGAATTGCTGTTAGATGCAGTTTGGTATAATCTATGAATGTGTAAGAATTTTTATTTATGTCTTATTTCTGCAGTCTTGTTTATGGCCATTCTTTTTTCTCCAAAGTTTAGGTCATTTCCAATTGGCAAGGCAGAATGGGATAGAAATAGCAAACAGAATAGTAAATATGTACATGGGGAGCATATCACTGGCCTCTGATATAAATTGCACATGGCATGAACAGTGAAAGCCATTAAAAGTTCCCGTGCTCTTATTCTTAACCTGTCTTTCTTAAGTCTGATTCCTTGCCAGGCTTATTCCTTGCCAGGATATTTGAGCACCTTTTATGAATGGAGGCTAATATTAGGCACAGTTTGAAACTACAAAATACCTATTTACTGTAGACTGTAGATATAAACATTAGACAACAAGCCATTGAAGTCAGGATGCTTGTTCTGTTTGTTTTCTTTCCAAAGTCATCAACTGAACTTAGCTCAATAGAGGATACCATCATATCTGGAGATGTAACTTTTAGAATGTTAATTATTCTGTTGTGCCTGGATAGCATAAACCTGTTCCTGAGGTTAAGTCAGAGTACAATTACTTCCTCAAAACTTAGGTTCAGTTTCCTGAAATTCTTTTTCTTCTTTCAGAGGTGCTTAATGTTTTTAGCTCCAGTGGATTTTGTAAGATCAATCTAAATAATAAAATTTGGAGGCAGCCCTACCTGTAGCTCTGAGGTCCCCAAGACTAGCTTTAAAATTTTGTAACCTGCATGAGCTCTGCTGGTCTCTAGAGTTTGAGTCTAATTCCTGGACTAGCTTCTAAGTATCCCTTTCTCTTTGCCTAACTGCCTTATTTGTTTGTAATTTTTACCAGTGGTCTGTTTCTGTTCCTCTCCATTCGTTGTACAGGTACAAGTACTGCAGACTGCTGGATTTACATTCCTTAACCCCTTAGCTGTAGAGACTGGTCACATCACAGATAACTTATCCAACTGGAAATATGCTGCAGATTTGTGAAATCATCTATCTCAGAGGCTGACAAACTCTGGAATTACAGAGAGCAAGGCTGTCAGGAAGCCTTTGTGTGAATTGTCTTTCCCTAATTCACAAAAAATACAAATCAAACTGAAAAGCAGAGTACAAGAAAGAAAAACAATTTTAAAAGACAGTGTGTGGTTTTAAGCTGGGAGAAGCTTTGAAATCAGTGTCCTGTGATTATCAATATAATAGGAAAGCAGTAAGAAAGTTTCAAATGCTCTCATGGTAGCAGAAAGTCAGATTTTTAAAAGTGTTTTCCATCTATATCTGCACCTCCATGTCTTGCTGTTTAGAGTGATTGCTCTTGCTATTTAAAAGCTGCATTACATCAGAGGCTTCTAGCTGTACTGCAAGCTGTACTTTGCTTTAGTAACCACAGCTGTGCCACATACTGCACCAGCAGTGGCTGACAGGGGCAATCTGTTTGTGGCATATTGAGGGAGTCAAATTGTCTCTGGGGACTGCTGTGGAATGGCTTTTTTTCAGTTTCTTCCTGTAGGTGCAGTGTCTGTTTCCCCCAAAGGGGCCTGGGGCTGCCAGTTTGTGTGCGAGGGAATGAGGTTAATCCCTCAGAGATGTGGGGTGCCGTGAGGGGTGGTACCCGTCCCCCTGCCTGATGTGCTCAGGGGCCCAAACAGCAGCATTCCTGCATGCTTCCCTGGGGGATGTTGTGCTGGGGAAGGCTGGCTGTCTTTCAGCACACCTGGGCAGCAAGGCCAGTGGCTCTCTGCCCCTCTGAAGGTTAAGTGTCCACTCTGCGGGTTACTCCTCTCTCCACACTGGAGTGCAAGTATCATATCTGGCAACAAAGCCTTTTCTTTTTCTTTTCCAAGCTCTTCTTTTCCCTTCCATGGCTCAAAACACTCTTTCCAAAATTTAACAGTGTGTTCTCCATTAATACACCAAAACATTGCAGCTTGTGATAGTGTTATTAAAGTGTTTTTATGTCATTAAGGGAACCAAATGGATCTAGCTGAATTTGGCAAAACCACATGGCTGAAGTCCTAGTTTATCTCTGGTGTTGATTTTACCATTAAACTCTGAACTTCTGAAAATTACAAAATTCACAGTAGAAACGCTAATAGGTGTGCTACATTTTATAGTAGGTTAAACTGTCCTTAAATGTCACTTACTTTCTCCGCAGTAGTTCTGCGTTGGTATTTGTTCAGTATTCCAGTGTTTATTTTACAGACTCGAGGCTTACTGGTGTTTAGGTTAAGAATCATAGAATGGCCTGGGTTGGAAGGGACCTTGGACATCATCTCATTCCAACCCTCTGCCATGGGCAGAGACACCTTCCACTAGACCAGGCTGGCCTTGAACACTGCCAGGGATGGGGCGACGGGGCAGCCACAGTTTCTCTGGACAACCTGTTCCAGTGCCTCATCAGTGGAGAATTTCTTTCTAATGTCTAATCTAAACCTACTCTCCTTCAGTTTGAAACCATTCCACGTCGTCCTGTCACTCCAGGCTCTTGTAAATATTCTCTCTCCATTTTTCTTGTAGGGTCCCTTCAGGTACTGGTAAGGCCACAATTCAGTCAGCCTGAAGCCTTCTCTTTTCCAGATTGAACAATGACAATTCTCTCAGCCTTTCCTCATAGGAGAGGTGCTCCATTCCTCTAATGTTCTTGGTGGCCTCCTCTGGACTCGCTCCAACAGGTCCATGTCCTTCCTGTGTCGGGGACCCCAGAGCTGGATGCAGCACTGCAGGTGGGATCTCACCAGAGCAAAGGGGCAGAACCACTTCCCTCATACATGATGTGTTCATACTTTCCACTTAACTTGCTGTCCTGCTGTACCAGTAGTTGTCTTACAATATGGTTCCTTTTAGGACTATCCACCCTACTTGCCTATCAACCCTACTTACCCCATTCCCATTATCATGGCAGCCTTGCTTATTACTGAATACTAGTCTGACATACTGGTGGCAAAAGTAATTTAGACAGTGTATATCAATGTGTGTTAGGGAAAGATTTTTAAAGAGCCCTGAAGGGATTTGGGAGTCCATCAATAATTAATTTCTTACGGTGGCTTTGAAAATAGGATATGCAACATTCACACTTAATCCTTCCTCCTTTCCACAGCTGTTTTATTTTTTCTGTGTTTTGTTGTGTGGAAAGGAAACAGTCATCAAAATTATATCAGAATGTTTGGTGGTGAGGTGGTGTTCATTTGGTAACTCAGTTTTCATTGGATGCAGTGAAAGACACGAGTACTCAGCATTTCCTACCTCTAGTCCAAGCTGACCAAACTCACATTTGTGTGGTAGCTTGTTGTTTCAGTGTATCATGACTCCTTTCACTTTAAGTGGGGGAAAAAAAAGAAAGAATGAGTATAATTTCCCAGCGTTTTGTGTTGTGTACTAGGATGTCATATCCCACATACTCATCCCTTAGAATTTTATTGTCACACAGGTGTGGGACTCCAGCCAAACTCAGTGCTGCCCCAAAACCAGTGTTGAGTACCCTCATTTTTATCCTACTGTGTGGGCATGGAAAGGTGGACCTGTATACATGACCTGAGCTCAGACAGAAGAAGGTAGAGAAGAAGAGACTCTGAAAGGAACTACGGTTTACTCAGTTAAAACTCAAAGTATTACACTTAGATTTAAGCATTTTCTCAAGTCTGGTTGATTTTATTTTTTTTTGCATCAGTTCATTCAGATTACTTCATTTCACTTCACGTTAATTGCTGCTCTGAAGTAGGTCCTTAAGGGATCCAGGATAGGTGGGGTGGGTGCTTGCACAGCAAAAGTTTCCTGTCACACTGGGCGGCATTACAGGTTTGACTTCACTAAAAGGTATTGTTCCCCATTCAAGTGTAGAAAGAAATTACTACTAAAAACCGAGGAAATGTTAGATTTTAAAAAAAAGCTGATTTGTCACTTTACTCATTGACTATGAACTGAATAGACTTCTAACCCTTAAAATACTTTCTCCCCCCTTTTCCTTTTTATTGCCTGGAATCTTAAGAGCTTTATCATTTGCAGTCATAAAATGAAAATATACACCAAACCCTCAAAGGGCAAGTATGAAATTAAATTATATTTGGGCAGCTGTAACCTTTTAAAACGATCAGATTCCAGTTAATGTATTTCTTCCTGTTCCGAGTGCTGCCATGGTGTTTGATGGTGGGAAGCAGTCCAAAGGGCATTGGGAGATAATAAATTCACTGGAAATTTCACCCTGAGGCGAGCCTCGATACACCAAGGCTTCCATTTAGCAGGACTGACCTAAAAATCTTGTCACATCCAAAGGTCACTTAGGTTGGGGTTGGTGTGTCCCATCTATCTTTCCCTGGTGCAAAGAATGACAGCTGAGCTCATAAACAGCCATCGGAATATGGAAGACAAGCAGGGGGGAGAGGGAAGAAGGATAATACCACTGACAACTTCTTAGACTTCCTCTAGGCCAATGAGAAAAGATATCATCTTTAGGGTTGCTTGTTTCAGCTTCTGCAGAAGTGGCAATTCAAGCCAAAGAGGTTACAGTTAACTGTGGTGGTGTAAAACAAGGGATTCCCCACCTGTCTGCAAATGCCAAGTAATCCTACACATTATACTGTCCCTGAACATATCCTACTTGCTACCAGTCTTGTTAGTCAAAGCAGTTTAGAGTTTTTACAATGCCTTAGTTTCAAGGAGGGTCAGAAGTCTAAAAGGCTGTCAGTGATGACACTGATAGGTGTCATCTGTAAGAACAGTGGTTCTAAGGGAAACAGTTTGGCACTAATTATGAACAATACTGGAAGGTAAGATATTTTCAGTCTCATGAGAAAAATCTGTGATGTACCTTCTCTAGGATGGTGCTTATCCTAAGCTTATTAAAATCAGTATAATACTCCCACACAGCAAATTGAAGCAAAAGGCCTTTCAGGATGGCTGTTGTCTACCAGTCAAAGTTCTTTCTTCTGCAATGGGAAGCTCTAGTAGATCCTTCCTGTGCTTGCACTTCATTAAATACTGGGGACAGGGCTCAGAGTTGCATAACAGAAGTGTATTTGAAGGACAAAGATCTAACTTACCATAATTGATCTTACTTAATTGGGGATGAGCCCTGCAGCATATGTCCGTTGTATCCTAACAGTGTGAATCTCCTTCTCAAAATTCCCTAGGAGGAGAATGAGAAAGGCTGGCTGCCAGTCACTGCTGGGATGCAGGCAAGAAAGATTCCTTCTTCTGCATCCTGCCTTGGTCGGAAAAAGAAACTGTAGTTGGTGTTCAGTGTCCTTCTGAAATGTGGTAACACCCCACTGTTTGAAGAAAGATACCTGGTGTAAGCACTGGTCTGATCCTTTTTGAAACATTAAATTGAAGATAAAAATTAAAACTAAATAATTTATAAAATCAGTGTAACCTTGGACATGCGCAAAAAAATCCAAATGAAACACACATGTTCCATAATTTGCAAGATATTGAATAAGTTAGATTTCTAACTCCTTCTGGGAATTTGCTGACGTCCCTCCATGAATTTTACTAAATCAGATCCTTCTGAGGAAGATTGTAAGTTGTATGTTCCTTTACTTGTTAAAACTAAATGGAGTATAACTGTTATTTTCAGAAGTATTTCACACATTCTTACAAACATACTATATTTGAGGCAAACACAGTAAAGAAGGGCAAGATTGGCCAGCTGTCAGTGTTTGTCTTCATTTTCCTTGGGTTCACACTCTACTTTATGTTAACATGTATGTTCTCTACACAAATCCAAAGTAATTTGCAGGCAACTTTGGGGGAGTTATATGCCCTTTCCCACATGTTCTCTGCTGAAAATGTAGCTGTGTGCCTCACCAGTTGTACGGCTTTGAGGAAGACAAAGTCGCTTTCCATCTGACTTGTGTAACAAGAGAAAAAGGAAATGTGTGTTTTTCATGAGTTTCAGAGAGGAAAGATATATTTCTCCTTAAAAAATTCAGCTGCTGACACAAAATTTAAAAAATGACATAGACATGCTGAGCACAGACTAGTTAGTTTTTTCCTTGTTTATACTGAGGATGGTAGGATGAGAATCATCTTTAGCCTTGGATGCCTAACATGTATAATTTATCTGGCATAAAGTTGCAGGTTCCATTTTAGTTTTTATAAAGGGAGCTGAGGGTGATTAGCTCAAGACTGGTCAGGTGGATTCCCCACTTATTCTCAGTTTGTGTCACTTTTCTGCTGTGGTTCAGTTTCTATTTTCATTTGCCCACGCAATTCCCGTTAGTAAACAAGTAATGCTGGACCATAAAGTCAGAATATTTCTGTCATTGCTGTTGGGACATGGAGCCTCAAGACCAACTGACTTTGTATTTCTGTAGCGGTTGAAATTTGGGAAAGTCATGGAGTTGGAGTCAGTGCAGATGAATTTTTTCAGTGCCAAGTATGTGTGGCTTCCTTGTGTCAGTTGAGTTTTCTGTCCTTGGGAAGAGGAGATATCCCATTGTGCTGGTCTCAGTACATTGCTTCCCTACATTTTTATAGCCATGTTCATCCCATTTCATGCCAGATGACTTTGGAAAATTGTCAGCGGTCCTGAAATATGTTAATCTTGTTAAATACATGATGGAAATATAGATGGTGAGAATAAGGATTGCATTTAATGCCTGCGATATTGGCAAGTGTTTTTATGTTACTTTAGATGCTGCTTTTATTGTAGTGAATATGATCACTTTGACCAAAGGCCTGTATTATGCCATGGTGTTAACTGGAGAAGTTGAGAGATATTTTACAGTTGCTGACTTTGGCAAAAACAAGAAGTATCCCAGCGTAATGGAGGACTTTACTGTTTCTTGCATTATTCATGCTTCCCACGCTGGAGTCACAAACACTGGGTAATGTTAATATTTGTCACGGAAAAATTTAATTGGCAGAAATGTTTCATATATTAGCGATAGATGGGAGGACCCACTAGAGACCTTCCCTATTCTGGACTGTTATGGATTCCTTTAGCGCTATCCCTGATAGTGATAAAGGAAGGGACTGTATGGAGTGGATCGTTGCTGTATGGAGGGGAGTGAGGAGGATCCCTACTTGACATTCCCAGTCTTTCCTGGAACGGAGATATATTTACCAGTTGCTAACTGAAGAAGCAATGAGTACTGTTCACCCTCCCACTGCAGTGAACAGCCAGTCTTGGAGCAGCATAAAAAGGGTCAATCAAATAGGTCGTACATCATATGAGGAGGCAGATGTTAGAACATATTGTAATGGATTGCTGTGCGGTGTGTGAAGATGGCTTGTGGAGCACGGGGATGGGGGGAGAGGAGCAACCAGCAATGTTTTCTGTCGTGGTCGCTGAAAATATCCAAATTTTTGAGGAAAACTTCTGAAGGCAGGAAATTAAAGCGTTAGCATTCCTGCTATGTTAGACTTGTGGGTAGAATGACGGAGGTAGAAAAGGAATAGAAGCATGAGTTCCTCTGTAATACTCCGTGTAATATGAATAAGTCTAGGTATTATCTGTGCTTTGCCAAAGTCAGTGTTAGCCTTGGAACGTGTGAGTATTTTACCTGAAAAAAAAAATTACTGAGCTTCAGACTATATTAAACACAGAACTGCTAAAATAGCTTCTATTTTAGCAGCGCCCCTAATTCACACCCACTCAAACACCTCCTCGCTCGTTAACCCCATCATCAGACCCAAGTAACTCAAGTGAAATGAGATGGCATTAGGAATGAGGTAATGAACAAAGATTTCTGGATAATGTTATTACTTCATGATAGCAGCTCTTGTTAGTGTGACTACGGTAAAAGCTTCTCGGTATTTCCATTGCAAACTCTTTGGTACTCCCACCCCTTCTGCTTTGCAGACGACTACTCAGCCAGAAGCAATTTAAAATTTGCTTTTACATCGATTTTGGCTCTTGTTTTGAATTGAAAAGAGTTTAGTGTTTTGGTACTGCTTTCTAAAACATAAAAATTGCTGGGGTTTTTCCTCTTAATCCAAATTTCCAGATGAACAGTTTAAAACACGGATTAGCTCTTTTTATAACCCAGTCACGTTATTAACAATTGAAAAATATCTCCTAAATATGCACAGTAATTTCTGTATTTCATGGTTTTGGACAAACAGATCCATCTCTATGTTATAAAAAATTCCATAATTCCATACTAAAAATTGGTGTGAAGTGGGCAATTTTTGTAAAAGCACTGTTATCACTCAGGAGTTTCACGTCTTTTTTATTTTTTTTAATTTACTTAGTGCCTCAAAGAAAGTTGTGAAAATCAACTTTAATGTTGACATGGGTGGATCAGATGTACTGATGGATTATAGAGCTTGTTACTATTTAAATAGTGTTAATACAGTGCACATCATTGGCTGTGGAATGTGTGGCTATGTGGAATGCTTTAAGAGATGAGTTAGAGGTTGCCGCCCTGTTGCCAGTGAAGGGCATCCTTTTCACCTCAATGACAGGAATTTGGAGGGATGTATTTCTGCATTCACCCTGTCTAGTCTTAAGAGCAAAATGGTGAAGAGTTAAAGTAGAGAGGGGACACTTCCATAGGGTAACCCCAGGTAAGCTGGAAGAGTCTGGGACTTAACAGTTTGCATCAGGGTGGAAGTGGAGAAATGTGGAGAAGGTTGCATTTCCCACAGTCAGATTGATGCTAAGAAGTGGAAAGCTCACTCTTGGTGTGGGAACATGAAGGGCTCCAGCAGCTCTTTGTTACCCACACGGATTGGTGAAACTGGAAGCAGCCATCGTATTCCTCTTGCTGAATAGGGAGTTCCAAAGTTCATCTTGTAAGTTCTTCTTGTGCTTGGGTGATGTATAGCATGTGAGGGAACATGAAAGTTAAAGATGTAATTCCCTTTGACCTTCAGTCATGTTGTTGTACCTACAGCTTCTTAAACCCCGAGTACAGCTTGTGCCAAAAGAGGAATGTTGGCATGAGTTTCAGGTCAGATTTAGGGCTTTTCGTGATGTCCGACCATGCAGTATCATTGGACTTTAGTGTTGGAGGTTTCGTTGTAGTGAGAGTCAGAGACAGGGATTTCAGATGTTTTCAGAGACCACTTTTGGGGGAACAAAGTCTCTAAGAATTAAGAACTAAACTTCTGTACGTGTCCTAATGAAATATGCAAAGTGTCACTCTTCCCATTACATCAGTGTAAGCATGGAAATAGTGAGATGAACCAGAAAACAGCTTCTTATGTTATTTCCTGAGAAGTTTGCCAAAGCTTCACAGAGGTTTCAGGCTTTCTGGAGTTTTATGGGCTCCATTGGAGGGGGAGTTTTACTGACCACACCCATTTTTATCATAAAATCAAAGAATAAAAAGATTGAACAGCTATTGAATTGTTTCTGCTACTTCATTTTGTTAAAGGAGGACTTTTCTATAATTAATCAAACTCCAAAATAATGGAATTAATTGAGTGCTTTGCTACTCTCTCAGCTCTTCTCAGCAATTTTGTTGCTAAATAATGGCACTCCCCTCCACATACTCTAACATCTCCTCTTTGTAGGCTATCATCTCCTAACCTCAAGCATCCCAGTTTAACAAACTTGCATTTGTGTTTTTAAGCATCTAAGTTATCCAGTCTGTACAGTGGGGCTAGTTTAAAGTTAGGCACTCCAATGAGTTTGAAGTGGGTAAGACTCACTGTTGAGAACATTAGGAGGAGTCTGACCAGAATGAAACTCAGCTGATTTCTGATTTGGAACACAAATTCGCTCTAATTCAGTGAGGCTCAAAATATTCTGGTTCAAAGTTGGGGCAATTTCTATGTCTGTGGTTGGAATTACAGTTTCCTGCAGGTCTAGTAAGTTTGAGTGACCTTTTCTGCAAGCTTTGACTTTAATAATACCTAGAAAACAAACACTATTTTAGAATAGGGGGATTCCATGTGGGTTAAAGCTGAAGGAAAGGTACATGTGAACTGGAGCTTTCCACAGTTCTTGTCATATATTCTGCTTTTATGGAAAGGGATCACAGTGCGCTGCCGGGAAGGACAACTGGTGCCCTGTACTGATACCACGACTTCACAACAGGATCTCAAAGAATGAGGTAGGACTTGTTAGCTTTCTGGAGGACTTGGGGAATGAGCATGTAAGCCAATGAACATGAAAAATTATATGAGAGGTAGATGGATGTCATTGATCTTATTTGAAAACTTGCATTGCAGGACTGGCGTTCTCCCCCCAATTAATAACCTTGCTCTACTTTCTCTACCCCCAAAAATAAAATAACTGATGCACCTGAATAAAGATGCCATGTCACATCCTATTAGTACTTCCTGCTAAGGAAAAAGGGAAGGAGAAAAAATGTCTTCAGAAGTATTCTAGGAATCAATTTGTTTCAATTTAACTCTCAGAATAAGTACGTATCCTTTTGCGTGTCAAATGCTCCATCCATCACTGGTCCCTCCCTTTCAATATTCTTCTTCTACCCATACTTCCTCTCTGTGTGTTCTTTTCTGAGAGGCTTGGCACAAGGGAAGCAGCTCAAATGCTTCCCTTTAAGGTATAGACATGTATATCTGAGGTATAGACATACATCTTTCCTGCCTACCCAAGCTGGAAGAGAGTAGCCATGGCTCTCTGAGCCTGTGAAAATGAGCTGTGTTGAAAGTTGCTTATGATGGACTAAGAGTTTGTCACTCTCTCTCTCTTGTACCTTTATCCAGACCCTTTGACCACATAATACAACTCAGTTCAAAGAGCAAATTAAAATTTTGAATGAGCTGATTGGATGTCACCGAGCTCTTGTATACATCAGATAACCAAGGAACAATGTTAATTTATACCTCCAAGGACAACAGATACAATCATATGATTCTTTAGGTTCAGAAATATTCTGAACTAAAGACTAAAGACTAGAAAAGTACAAAGACTATACAGTGTTAAAGTATAAAAACTATAAAGACTAGAAAGGATATGTTTCTCATTTCACTGTTTGATATCATAATTAAGAAAGGAAGATATAATTATGGGGGAGCTTTAGAATATATACAGCAAAAAAAAAAATCCAAGTGTAAATTTTTACATTTATTTCTTGTCCCTTCCTACAAACAAATTTGTCAACGTTGCACTGTTGCTTCTGGTAGGTGATTATCCTGTTTTTGCTACATTTAGGGAGGGACATCAGTATTTTAGGACTCTCTTCTTGTCAAAACTTGTCACAAAAGAGTTTCTAGAGCAGGCTGAATGCTGTGGTCCACACGTACTGCAAAATACCTGTTTCACTACTTTATTCCCAAAGAAGAGGAGGGACAAGTCACTGAAGAATCTTAGAATCATCAAGATATAAGAACCTGATGCCATATCAGCATTCAAGTCAGCAAATCCATGTTCTTAAAATAAGAAATGCAGTTGACCTTAATCTTTCTACTATGAGCTCTGCACTCAACTTCAGGAGAAATAGAGTATTCAGATTTGAAGTAATTAATTCAGTATCAGTCCTAAAGCAGGCACAGAGTTTTCCTGACTTAATTCCCTGTTGAATACAACAACTTAAAATGCAAACAGAAAATCTATAAATAAAAACTGGAGAAAGAGTTGCTTAAGGAAATGTGTATAAAATAGTGAAATGCCTTAATTATAGCCCAGCAATCTGAAATATATAGAACCTTATTTACAGTAATTCTGCTGGCAGTGTTTGCTTGTTAACTACTCTAGTCACTTAATGGATAACAATGAATGATTATATACAGTACCAGTCAAGTAAAGCAATGCAGTATGAAATAAGTATTTTGTCAAATGGCCACTCATAGAATTTTGGTCTCTTAAATGAGAAATTATACTTACTGAAGTCAGGTGCTTTGAAGTAGTTGCCAAAAATCTGGATATGTATTAAAAAAAAAAAGAAAGCTCTTGGGAAACATACTTGCAGTAAACAAATAGGCAGTAGTGAGTTTTTTCCTACAAGAGTATAATGTCTGGACCACTTTACTGACTTCAGGCTTCTAATTTGCAAAAGCTGTATTGGAGCAGTAGTCTCCATGTGGAACCTTCATACAAACACTTCATCTTCATTACAGAATAGTCAGCTCTATTCTGCATTACAGAATAGTCAGTGATAAAGGGAATGCAAATTATAAAACAAATGCCCCTTCTTAAGTTACACATCACTGTTGTTTGTTGGTGTTCTACATTACTACTGACCATCTTACTGTATAATCCTTAAAGAGTATGCTGTCAAAAGTATGTCCTTACATTAAAGAAATTCTTTTACCTTTTTTTCTAGCAGAAGAAGTTCCATTGGCATAAAAATAATTAATGGTAGCAAGAATACATTATAGTCTGATGCTGCACAGCAAACTATAGGAATAAATTGTTGCCAGCTTATTTTTTTTTTAAATATTTTAAAATATGTAAAATATTAATTACTTTCCTTGAAGGGGACACCGTTCATCTGCAACATTTCATCCAACAAGCTTTTTCCAGAAGACATTATCAAATTTCCTCTCCAATATGCATTCCATATAGTCACTCTATTTCAATTACTGTCATATGGTGTGAACATGGTATGTATGAATATGTAGGCCACTTGGGCAGTTTTCCAGTTAAAATCTCTTCATTTGTAAAGAGCAGGCAATCTTAAACACACAGTTTGCGACGATATTTTATCACAGAAACTAACAGATCTTATTAGCTTGTGATAGGAAGTGTCTATTGATAAGTTCCTACAGTTACATCCTGTAGAAGGATTGTCTTCTTGTTAAGGCATGGGACAAAGGAGCCATGAGGTCTAGGCTCTAATCAGGAGTTTCCTACAGTCTTCCTGTGTCACCAGGAGCAGTCAGTTGATGTCATGGGTGCTGGTTCTCACCTTGGTAATATTTGAATAGCATTTATCCACTGGCAAAATTAAAGGCTGCTTTTCAGGGAAAACTGAATTGCTTAACATTTGAGAATGTTGAGGTTAGTGTCTTTCCCATAGAAGCTACTATAAATACAAATATAGTTGTGCTTTAGCTAAAATGTTTGTCCTATCCATCAAAATTACATCAGTTTCTAAGAAAACTCAAAGAGCTGCCATAAACTGTACCTTCATGTTTCACTTTATCCGCTGTTACTGTTCTACAAGCAAAGCAGTCATTGTTTTTAATGTACTGCAGTAGAAGTCTTTATTGCTTCAGATGCAAACTTAAAGCTCATTCAGGTTTTCGGTGACCTGGACTCCAGCCTTTTTTCTGGATGCCAGGGATCCCCAGTTGGTCATACCATGGAAGTTCCAAATAAGAGAAGAACTAGTGCATTCATCCTGGCACGGGCAAAGCGGTCCTGTTGACTACAGTGAGATTATTCTCAGGAATAAGGGCTGCAGGCCTGGAATCCTAGAGATCAGCTACCAGAATCATATTTTATGGAGACTTGTGGTTACTGATTCTAAAAGTGATGTTTTTTCTAATATGAGAGAGATGGTGGTTACAAGGCTGCGCTTGTAACTTGCTTGCAAGTAGTGTATAAATGAAGCCTTGTTCTGTTTGTGAATGCTTCACAGTTTTTCTAATGAGAACTTGTTTTTCTACGTTTCCTTCTAAGTCTCAGGTTTTTTAAGGCTAGAGGGACTATTAGATTGTCTAGTCTGACAAAACAAGATGTAAAATATTATTGGGCATAATAAACTCCTTGTTTAAAGTTCATCTTCCTAAAACACATCTGATCTTGACTGAAACATCAAGTCGAAATTTCTCGAGGCGGTTCCTCCAAGTGTTACCAATGCTCTCCGAATAAAAGCAATATATTACTTACCTATTAACTTTCCAGGTCTTAACTTTCAAATATTTATTACTGTTCCTTGATACATGATTTACTTACCTGTCTTCCTCCCTTAGGCTAAATACAGAGCATAGCGAGGTTGGGAGTTTTCAAAGGAAGTTAGCTGGTTTCTGTGGCCATGGGAAAGAACAGTGTAGCTTTTCAACATTTAGTGTGTCTTCTCTAGTCTCTGCATGGTCCACAATTTTGAGATGAATTCATCCAACTTGCTATTTTTTGCTTGGTGAATAAAGGAAACACTGGTTCAGGCAAGGTCCTCTGCCAGAGAGTCTCTCTGCACCTTGGCACTGGCAGCCAGGGCAATTTGTAGTAGGAACTGGGTGTGATAAAGGCAGATGGTAGGTAGAACAGTAATAATTCTCCAACTCTGTTAAGAATTGTAAAGAACAAAACAAAACAAAATAAAACCAGAAATAAACCAAAATACTGTCAGTACATCTCAGGATCTTAACCTCTATTGTTATTATCTGAAATTATCCCAAAGTGAAAGCTAGCAATTTCACCTTGCAACGGGTTCTTTGGGCAAGGTTTTAAAGGAGGTTATTGACTTTGTGTTCAAATATTATCTTTTTTTTCTTTCTGAAAATCTCCCAGTTGATGCAAACAAATGGCACCTTTTAAAGCCTTTGCTGAAGTTTAAATGTACAAATTAGCATGTCCCTTTGAAATGTTTGACTAACAATCTTTGAAGGAAACTCAGACAAAGAAAAGATGAAAATCTGGCATTTGTTCCTTTCAAGTATGTAATGAGAAGCTAAATGAATAACTTTTTTCATAGAATATCTAGAAGGCATTGCTACCAATCACTAATGAGTGCAGTTTTAATTCTAATTTCTGTAGTTAAGTTTTTATCTATGTTGCCAGTATCTTTTAAAAACTATCTTACGGTAGGATATACGTAAAATGCTTGTTTAAAACGAATTCCTTTTTCTTCCTAATTCCTCATGTCCTTTTTTTTCAATTAAAAAAACACCTGAGCAGATCCAAAATTAATTCTTTCTGCAGTCAAACACTTCTCATGCCTTATATAAGCATAAATTTTAAGGTAAAGAAAATTAAATTCATGTATTCCGAGTGAGAGAATCTCATTTTATACCATATTCCCCTCCAGATTATGCAAAAAACAAAGAACAGGGCCATTCATGTGTATATTTTTAATGATGGTTCTCAGAATGACAAAGAAATTGAAGTGTTGGATCAGTCAACAGTTCAGACACTCAGGCACAGTGGTTTGTAAATTCATCGCTGTGGTATCTTCACTGAAAAGCTAGTTTATATCAGAAACAAATTTATTGCAGTAACTGATTCGGTTTCCAGAGCCACCTGTCTCTATCTCTCTGTGGTTTTTTTAATAACAGCTCTTAATCTCACTGTTCACTAATAAAAATATTTTAATAAGAGATAATGCTGTAATCCAAATGCCTATAGATGCTTGAATCAACTATCTCTGCCTATGTAATTGCTAGCACTTTGTTCAACCCTTTTTAAAATTGCTATTAAATCTCATTCTCATTTTCTGTATTAATAGAACAAGAATTCATTTTTAGTGTACCCTCCAAGCATTAATGAGCATTGTTAACATGTAACAACAATGCCCAAGGGGAAAGTTTTCAAAGCTGGCCTAACCTTAAGGCTTTGCTATTGATGTACTACAGAGTCATCAAGCCAAGAGCTCTTAGAGCTAGTCCATTTTGAGAGTTCAGCTGAATATTTCTGCTTAATATATTGGAAGAATTATAAATGGTTTGGGTGGTGACCTAGGGAGAAGGGGGATTTTTTGTTTAATAGCTTAAGAACAGAGGGGCAACATTAAAAAATTAACAATACCTCCTGCTCATTTTAAAGTGTATCACATTGTGCTTTTGTTCTGATGATTTTGCTTCCATACAGATTTTCATAAGAGGTTAATGAGAAAACATTAACAAGGCATGCAATATTGCATATGGGCAGGGGAGCTGAAACACAGTAATTTAGTTATAAACAAACAATAGATGTTACTTTTTAATTGCTTTTTCAGAAGCCCAATTCTGCCTTCCTGAAGAAGTATTATCTATCTTATTAAATTCAGGATATTATCCTTATTTATTATGTATAGCAAAAATGAACCTGCCTAAAGCAGTAGTGCTTCACTGATTCCAACTGAATGCCTTGGTCACAATAAACCCTATAGATTAAAAGTCCTATATGAGTTGTAGTGGAGCAAAATGACCTCCTGGAGTGCTAGAATTTGACATTGAGTCTTTAGGTTAGCTAAAGGTAGCAGAAATGGCTTCAGGGGTCTCTGGGGTAAAAGAAGAGGCTCAAGAACAGGGTATTACAGCAGTGATACAGAATAACATCATTTTCATTGCACTTTTTGAGATCTTGGTTTCATTACTGTGGAAGGGTATAAAGGTGCATTTCAGGTAATGGTTGAATGTTTCAACAGAGATCTATTCATACACTGTTCCAAAATCTGAAACTCTAGTGGAGAAGCAGGGGTAGAAATATTCTTTTTTTTGAATTCAGTTTGTGTATGAAATGAATATATAAATTGTTGTCATTTAGCTGTCTTGTTTTGCAGCACTTGGTCACACCATTGCCCTTTCCTTGGGTATAAGCTAAAGGTCATCATGTCCTAAGACAACTAAATATGAACAGACAAGTTCAATAATGTTGAAGCTCAAAATTATTGACAGTCCAAGAAATGTGCTGCATGTTGTATATTTCTCTCCAGTTTTTAAATTCAGGGAATATAGGGGCAAACTTACTGATTGAATAGGATTCAGACCCTTGCAATTTCATAACCTCATGTTTTTCAGTTCAAAGCCGGGCCTTATACTGCTTTTTCTGTAGAATTATTGGTCTCTGTTGCAGGAAGGGACTTTCAAGAGGGTACTCTAACAAGGGACCTCTTATAAAATTTTATTTAATGTTTGTTTTTAATTCTCAAAATAAATTAAATAGAGTTGCGGTGTTGAATCTGATAACAGGAGGACAGAAGTTTTTACAAAGCATGAATGAAGGCTTTATAGATTTTCTTCCACCCCTCCTTCCATGTTACTCCACACTGTACTGTGTGTTTCATTCTCTTCAGGTATATCTGTCCCTCAACTGAGAAAACGGCATGCATTTGACATTCCATATATTCCATTTATCACCTGAAAATATGGCTTTCTCCTGGGCTGTTGCATAGGGAAATTCATTCCCAGTGCTTATTTAGTCATTTTCTGCTTTCCATGCATTGTGAGAAAGATGGTTGATGACAGTACGTAGGGAGGAACCACGGCTTCCAACACATTTCTCGGGGAGCACTAAGGTGTAAGATGTGCAGATTCTTGGACACCGTGTTGTGCATCTATTTCATATAGTTTAGTTCTCCTGATTCTGTCTTTGGACCTCAACGGAAGGTTGAGAGGTATCTTTCAAGGTATAGATTCATTTTGAAAAGTCTTCCCCAAAATTTCTCACAGAAATTTCTGGAAAGCTCAGTCTTCAGAAAGCCAGTCCCTGTATGGTCTGTCAGTGCTCTCCAGTTGGTTCAGGATTGCTGAGTGTCCAAACTATGTTATTTTTACCTTTACATGTGGCCTAGACACGCTATCTGATATCTAATATATAGATTAGCAGCAAACTTGAACCTTTCCTTTCTAATGACTGTTTGACTTTCTTTTGTCTTTTTCCTGTAGTTGCCTCAATTTGTTTTGTCATTTTTTCAATAGGGAGCAAAAGAAAAGGAAAAGCTTTTTCTAGACCTGCTCTGTCACCTCCAGAGTCTGGTTATGTTTGAGTTGTTCCTGAGTCATGTATCCTCTTTCTTAAACAACCATTGCCCTTCTGATGTATTAATTCATACATAATTCTGGCTTGGTTTTCCTTGAACTCCCTGCTGCAGTTCTTCTCTGGTTCACACAGACACTTGTTCCATTCTCCCTGCTGGACTTAGTCTTCTTTAAAAAGAATGAATGGATATGAGCTTCAACTGATAAATACATGCATTTGAATCTGTGAGTGATTTGTGGCTGGATTGTTTTTGATGACTTTTATCTGTAGCTGATTTGCATCTATTTGGCTCAGACTCGCTGGGAGTAACATATAGAATAAATTAATAAATAAATTTGAGGAAAAGGAAAGGAGAGAATGGATGAATGAATGGATGATAAGGAAAGAGAGGGAGACTAAACAGAACGGGATGGATAAATGGTGATTAAGAAGAATAATAAGGAACAAGTAGTGATCAAAGTAGGGAAAAGAAATAAAAAATATTCAGAACTGAAAAGAATAGAAAGTGTGAAAATTATAGAAAGCGTGAAAAAGAAATAAGTAAGAACTTGGTGTCTGATTACACAAAAGTAGCAATGGGCTACTTTTAATTATGTGAATTATATACACCAGAAAAGGGAAAAGTTTGTATGGGGAACCACAAAACAATGTTGTCCAGGGTCGTCCAAGATTCACAGCAGTAAGTCTTGCCCATTTGATCAAGTTAAGTGTTTGCTATGGGGCTTATATACACTGAACTCACTGTAGCAATGTCTCTGTATCTTTTGCATGGCTCCGTGTGGATTTCTCCTGTAATGAATCCTCATTTTCCTCTTTCAGACTTGCTGGTTTGGGTTAGCATTTCTTTGTGCCCTCCAATCTGACCTCTGTTCTTTTATCAGCATATAAAATTAACTGAGGAACAACAGCAAAACAGCTAAGCACTACTAAAAAGACTTCTTAGACTTAGTCACATTGAAACCCCCTTGTTTTTTCACATCCAGTTCAATATTCCTGCATGTTGTCCCTTGTCTCTGTCATCTCAGAAGCTCTGTTAGCACCTGCAGACAGAGAGTACCTTCATTCAGTGTTACACATCACACATGCACTGCACAGCACTAACCATGAGTCTTTGAAACTGATACTGTGGCTGAGGAGGGAGAGCCTTTGTTACTGCACTGCCTGCTCTCTTGGGCACCTGACTTTGGAATTCCCCACTGTTCACAAAGCAGCAACAATTGCTGCTTCTCCTGCCCCCATGTTTATTTTTTCCATGTTTTATTTGGAGGTCAAGGGAGCTCCCAGGCACTGCTTTCTCACTGCTTTTGACCTCCGTCCAATAAACTCTTACTGTAGTGCTAAACTTTAAACAGATGACTATGATTATAAGTATTCACATGTTAATAATGAAATATGTGTTTAAAGTGCCTTACTGGTTTAGTTTTGAAGAGAAAAACATTTCCATGGTGTGTCTGCTTTGCATCTATCCCAGAAAGGGTTCTTAGACTTAACTGGAGTTCCTAACAGCTAATGGACAGTACTTTACCATCGGTATGCATATATTTATATTGACTCTAGTGGTTCCCCAGAACCCAACTGAGAGTGGACTCTCACAGTAAGTACTAAAAATTTTGGCATTCCCCGTTCCAAACACCTTACAGCCTGTGCAAAGAGGGCAAACATAGCAAGTAAAATAAAGAAACATGAACAGAGACCATCATGTGAGTTTCGCAGGGGTTGGTGCATAGTATTGGCGGAAATGATTTTATGCCTAAGTCATCTCAGGAAAGGAAAGATTGCCCAGTAGCTCAGGCAAACCATGAAGATTAGCTTTTGTTCCTTGTTTTGAATCCCTGGACACACCGGGATGCTGGGACATTTCTCATGGTGACGTCTCTCATTCATCCCCTGAGGAATGAGTCACAGAAGTTGAGATGACAGTTCTTGTCTTGAAATATACGTGTGTTAAATAAAAAATACCCATCAGAAGAAAAATACATCCTCTGCAGTAGCAGAAGTTTTGGAAAGATTATTTATTTATTGATGATGTCTCTCCTCTCTTCCCCCCTCACCTCAATTTTTTTTCTTTTTTTTTTTTGTTTTGTTTTGTTTCTACAGCAGTTGTATGCTGCCCAACTTGCTGCGATGCAAGTGTCTCCAGGAGGCAAGATACCTGGCATACCCCAGGGTAACCTTGGTGCTGCCGTATCCCCTACCAGCATCCACACAGACAAGAGCACAAACAGCCCTCCACCCAAAAGCAAGGTACTGTACCAGGCCTGGCAGCACTGCCTTTCTGACAATGTGGGGACTTGCATGTAGTTTTTTCTGAAGGGTGACTGTGAGGCTCTCAGTTGCAGCAGCTTTGTTCTCAGGATGGCTCCCTGAAATGGGAGCGTATTCGTAGTGCCATTTTTCCAGTGGGAAGACCCCAGTCCAGTAATACCAAACGACCATTCATACACAGTGTCAGTAGCAGACCACCTCAGCTGAGATCCTGTGGGTTCCCTTGCTGTGTCCTCGCTATCACAGTTCTGTTTCTTCCATCTTCAGTAACAGGTGGCACTTCAGCCTCCTATTCCAGCACACAACTGTTGTTTCATTTCAACGTGGAGTCTGGTTAGCAGTGTGTCAGCAAGAGATGAAAGGTTTTGGGGCACCTCATCTGAGGCCAGATTCTGTCCTGGAGTAGAGCTGGAGTTTGTGGAGGAACGAGTACAGGCTAGGGGGTGATATGCTGGAGATCAGTACCACAGAAAGGGACCTGGGGGTCCTGGTCGATGACATATTTAATATGAGTCAGCAGTGCCCTGGCAGCCAGGAGGGCCAACTGTGTCCTGGGGGGCATCAGGCACAGCATTGCCAGCCAGTTGAGGGAGGGGATTGCCCCACTCTGCTCTGCACTGAGGAGGCCTCACCTTAAATATTGTGTGCAGTTTTGGGTGCCACAATATAAGAAAGATATAAAGCTCTTAGAGAGTGTCCAAAGGAGGTCAACAAAGATGGTGAAGGGCCCTGAGGGGAAGTGTGTGAATAGGGATGAGGTTGGTTGGTCTGTTCAGCCTGAAGAAGAGGAAACTGAGAGGAGACCTCATTGCAGTTACAAGTTCCTCATGAGAGGAAGAGGAGGTGCAGGCACTGATCTCTTCTATGTGGTGACCAGTGACAGGACCTGAGGGAGTGGCCTGAAGTTGTGTCAGAGGAGGTTTAGGTTGGATATTAGAAAAAAGTTCTTCACCCACAGAGTGGATTGGGCACTGGAACAGGCTCCCCAGGGCAGTGGTCACAGCACTAAGGCTGACAGAGCTCAAGAAGCGTTTGGATGATACTCTCAGGCACATGGTGTGACTCTTGGGGATGGTCCTGTGCAGGGCTAAAAGTTAGACTCGATGATCCTTGTGGGTTCCTTCCAACTCAGCATATTCTTTGATTCTGTGAAGTCTCCAAAGCAGTGTCTGTCGTGTCATAGAACAGAGCTGAAATCTGTCCACTGAGTGATGGGCTCTGAAGAATAATCTTGGTCATAGCTGGGCAGTTCAGTCCGTACTCAGTTAAGAGGTCAAGCTTACAGCTGGGAGTCACACCTGTATAATGCCCTCAGTGTGTGTCTAGCTATACCGAGGGAAAAGGCGCAGAATAAGTGCAGTCGAAGAAGGTGAGCTCAGTGTGTGCCACAACTGAGCAAAATTAACAGATCAGCATTGAATGGCACATCTTAGGTGTTGCAAAACAACTAGGAAGAATTTAGCTGAGGAGTGCTGGGAGAAAGCGGTCCTATTTAGGTGACAGCAAGAGCTTCATAAAAATGTGTCCTTTCTTTTTGTTAGTGTCTCCTAGCATGCTGTCCATGTCCTTTATCACATTAGGAAAGGTTCCTTGAATTGACAGTAGTGTCTTGTTTTTACCCTAACAGTAAAACAGCACAGATTAAAAATAACCAGACAAATAAATAATACCATTGTCAGCTCAGTGAGATACATGTTCAAGGAATAAAAGACATGACTTGAAATCAGTAGCTGTTGTGTTAATGAGTCAAGCTCATCTATGCTGTCTTTATTCTTTATTCTCTCCTTAGTGTAGACTTTCTGACTTCCTGAAGTTTATCCTTGGCTTGATCTCTTCACTTAGAGTAAGGAATCATAAAGCTGTGCAGTGCTCGATGGTAGAATTTTTGGGGTTTAAAAAAAAAAAAAAAGTTATGTCTATGGTTAACAAGAGATTTTTGTGCATTTTACAGGGGGGGTTTTGTGTGTGATTAGTGGCTTGTAAGATATCCTACACTTAAAATCCCGGTGTTGTTCTCTTGTGCACAAGCAGAATGTCTGATGAGATCTAAGGGGCACAGTGTGTATTTTGTGGCAACTGCAGGATTAGAAGGCCTGCCATATCTATTGGTATCATCGAGCGTAACCATCTTAACTGGCAGCTGTCAAGATCAGCTCTATCCTCCCTTACGTTTTATTGCTTTTTCATATTTGTAGGTGTTGCAGTGCCTTTGGCTTGCAGGTCTGTGGGAGACAAACAAAACTTACTTGCAAATTGGGAAAAAAAAAAAAAATAAAAAAGTGGGCCAAAAGGAAAGGAAGGGGGCTCCAAAAGGCTGTAAAATTGTGCAGCGTAAGCCCTGTGATGCATGCTGTTTTCAATCTGCTGTGTGCCAGTTGGAGGCTCAGAGAGAGCGCGAGAGAAAGAGAAGGGATAATGCTGAGAAATGATAGAGTGGCTGTGACCTCCAAGCTCAGCCTGGAAATCCAAGACATTGATTTCACTTAGCATTCCTGCTGAGAAATCCGGCGGAGTTCAGTTGTAATAAAAGAACAAGATTCTGTTCTAATGGTAATGGCGTATGACAGACATATCACTTTGTCTGTCCTCAGCACCAGGGAGAGGAGAATTGGAGAAAGGTCACCTGACCTGCCTGTGCTGTTGTGCGAGTGCTGTTCTGAGCTTTGAACCCCAGCCTGGAAGCACAATTATTTATAATACTAAACGATAAAGAAACCTTTATAGAGCCTACAGTAATTAGAATAAAGCTTCTACAATAGTGCAGTGGCCTGGCTCAGAAAACGTGCTGGCAAATCTGTCACAATGGCAGAAACTGAAGCTTATGTGTTGAAACTAAACACCTTCGTTTGTGTCTGTGTGGACCTTCCTTTGCTTTTTCAGAGATTGTTTGTGTTCAACATCCCCAAAAGTTTATTGTGTCTTCTGATTTTTTTAAAAATTAATTTTTCTAGCTGTTGTCAGGGAGTACCTGTCTGAGTTTTCCAACCATTTTTTAATTATTTTTTTTTTCAATCCCCAGCAGCAATTTGGTTCTTGAAGCTAGTTTGTGGTGGTCTTTCTCGCTGCTACTGTACATCAGTACAGATGAACACTTAATGCCTTAGACAAGCTTTCAATAAATGCTGTTTACTGAATCTCTATTTTCAGCCCACAGTTTACACTGGCGCAGCTTTGGTAATACACTCAAGTGTTTGGAGACAAGGAGACAGCCTTACCTGAGAGTGTGTCAAGCTACTGGCAAACATCTAGGTCACTTCTGAAAAGCTGTGTTTTTTTCCTCTCTTGTGTAGTGTTAAAGTTAGTGTGCTGCTCTTTGCAAGGATGCTTCAAAGTCGGCCTCAGCGGCAGATGGAACAACTGTTGGCTCTAGAAATGCTGAGAAGCATCAGGGGGAGTTTGCCAAGGATCATCCTTTAAATCTAGTAAGACTTGAAAACATCCCTGAAACTCCTCTAAGACCTTGGCAACTCCCGTTTTGGCAAACCTTTTATCAGTGGCCCTCACCAGTGTTTGAACACTGTGCTGGACAGGCTACCCTGGCATCTTCTGTCGTCTCGCTCGCCGTTCAGCAGATGTGACCTGGAACAGTCAAATTCACTTCCGAGGTTTCTGTACTGTAACTTTTAGGAAGCCATGAGGCAGAGATGCCATTATGCTGTGCTGCACACATTCTGTCAAGTTTTGGTTAGGAAACTGAGCTGGTGTCGTACATTCTTCCAAGAAGAAATCCGTGCCAGAAAAATTGATTTAAGAAACAGAGCTAGTGGAGCCTGTCCAAAAGAAAATGCGTGTGTCTTGCGGAAATGGATTTTAACACAGCTTCTTCTTGAGCAGTTTTAAAAACAGCCGGTATGCTAATCATACCATTCAAATTTACCAAGGCCTCCTCCACAACCCGTTTGAAAGGCAACTATCTTTGAAGTTTGCCAAATTGTGCTGGATTTCCAAAGTCTGTCTTAAGCACATTTTGCCTTTGATCGTGTAAATGCTTGCATGCTGCTCTGTTGGGTGTTCAAGGTGGTTACAGGCTCCCAAAGTAAGTAGGAGAGAACAGGCATAGGTGCAGATAAGAACTAGGCAGAATAACCTCCCAGCCCATCTCGTGGTTAACTTCAAGCCTCTTGCTTGTACAGGGCCATGCACAGGATTAAAAAAAAAAAAAAGCAATGCTATAGGGAATATGTTTATCTAAATTATGACCTTTACCCATGCTACCAGGATTCTCACCTGATAGCTACAGTCTTCATTGGCTTCAGATGAGGTGCATTATACTCTTGAATAAGGAGAGCAACATCACCCTCACTTGTAAACAGCTGGGGCCCTGTTCATTCCTGCTTTTGTTCCTTGCTTTTTACGTGGCATGTATAAATATAGCATCTAGTGCCTGCCTGATGGAATATTCTAGCCCTTTCCATGTAACCTTTCAAGTACAGTAATTCTGGAGTGAATTTTCAGTGTAGCTTGTAAACGTAGCTAAATGATTCCCTGTATTTAATGGAGCACAGTGCATTGTCTGTAGCATCTGTTGTGAAACAGGAACAATTCAGTGTGAAATGTGACAGGAGAGAATTCCTGGGCACTTTTCTTTTAACCTTGTTGTGACCTCAGCCCCAACACTACTCACAGTAGTGTCTCCATCAATGACAAGAGCACACAGATTGTCCAAATCAATTTTTTTTGTTCTTTTCAAATACTTCTGGCAGTGATGTTACTATTTGCTCAGCAGTAGCACCTGGGAGTTGTGACAAGGAAAGGAAATGTGTTTCAGACAAGCCAGGAACAGCACTAAGCAGTTGGATATACACAGTCAGATTCTCCTCAACTGCAATATTCAGACAAATATCAGTGTGAATCTTTAACTGAAGACTGTACTTTGTTTTCACATTATCTGATCACCAAAGTAAACAGTGCATTGAAATTTTTTCATGTTACCTATGGACAGCAATTGAATTGCCTTTGAAGGGTTTACAGTTTGCCTCTCTACCACAGCACAGACTGGCCTTAAGAAGGCCAAGACTCTCCAGAAGAACTTCTTTCATTTTTCAGGAGTATCTGATGATGCTGCTGCAGCTTGTGCCACGTGCACCAACTGTGTCTTTCATCCTGTTCATAGTATACAAATGATAGAAAGGGAACAATGTCGTGCTCGCTCCATTCTCATCCAGGCAAGTTAAGCCTCGTTAGGGAACCTACAACTGAGCAGCTGTTGACTTTCTTACCAAGTACATGTGATAACAGGGACAAAATAAAGAAAAAAAGAGACTTTGGAAATGGGCATTTTAATTCAGACACACCACAGGAAAAATGAGTAAATTTTTATTAGGAAAAATAAGTAAACTATTTACTACAGGTAGCTGGTTGTGGATGTTCCGTCACAGTCAAAACTGATGATGGGACTATACTTCCCAGTTTTGGTAAGAACGTTTTCTTGATTCAGGATAAAAATATAGTGGGGGAAAAAAAAGAAACTATCTGAAGAGAAGGAGAAAGAAAAAACCCCCCGCAGAGAAATAAAAACAACAATAAAAAGAACGCTCATTTATATGATATTTGTGATTCTCCTTCAGAAAATTGTTGACTTAAACATCATTTTAGATGACTACCCTAAGCAGCCCTGTTAAGTTGGGTATATTTGTCTCCCTTTCCCTCATTTCTCTCTTTTGTATGATAGTGCAGAATGTGAAATTTTATCCTGAGGAGATCTTGGGGAAGACATTAAGCTCCGTTATGTACATAGATACATCAGCTTACTTGCCACATCACGCTATGACTGTGGCAGAAGCCCCAGTGATAAGTAGACATACAGATTTCTTGTGCCCTCAGAGCTGCCATTTTTGAACATATTTAAAGGAAAATATTTCAGTTCTGAGTATGATACTTGCATTGCTATTCAGATGCAGAAGGATACTGGGTTTTCCTCTTCATAGCACTTCTGTTTATTCAGCATTAGCAAATATTTTTGGAGACATGAACCAGTTGTTCTGCACAGCACAGTGAACTACTTCGGCTACAAAGAGGACAGATGTGTGATAAAGACCTATCATGGCTGTATACAGGTGATCAAAGGGTGTGATTGTGTTAGGTAGGGCCAAATCCTTTTCCCAGAAGAGCAGAGAAAAGAAACCTGTGTGAAACTAACCCATTGCACGTGTAGGTGTCATATTCTCATGGCAGTTACCATCCTCTTTATTGGCAGAAGAGCTCAGCAGGTGCTGAATGCCTATTCAAGCAACAGGAGGTTAAGACATCCTTATTTTCATTGAAGGCAGTACTGAGGTATTTTAGAGTGAAGAACAAGAGTTCTCCTAAAGTGGTGTAAGACACAGTGCCCCTGATAGAACATCGAGCCTGTTTTTACAGTTTTCTCTCTTAAGATTTGCAAGCTCTTCTGTTTTTGAGAGTTTCCAGTCTGGACACAATTCTTTATATGCCACTGATTAAAAAAAATCCTTGTTAAATTTATCTATTAAGGTTTTCAGCACTGGAAAACAGTTAGCACTAGAATATTATAAATCAGAACATTCAAAACATTTTTTTCAGTGATTACATTTCCCAGTTCCCTTGTCAGTGCATTAAACAGGTCAGAAATTGCTGTAAGATAATTAAGGAAAAGTTGCTAGTACAGATGCAGTGATGTATCAGCTGTAAACTGAGACCTCATCTGCCTTATCTGTGCTATTCTACTTGGCACTATGCTCCCTCTTTAGTACCCTGTCCATTCTCAATAGAGACCTTGTAGCTAATAATCTCTTTACCTGGAAGCCTTTCTCATTTGCTGCCTGTCCTTTTGATCCCAAATAGTAAAATGTGAAATTTGTGGCAGAATCTTTGAAACTGTTTTCCTCTTCCTTGTTCTTCTTCCTATATGTTACATCCATGAATATAAACAATGACTTTTTAAACCATTTGCTGGAGCACAAGAAAGTGATGGGTATTAATGCAGCTTCTTAAGGTGCTTTTTTAAAACAGAGAATGCGTCTCAGACAATAAAAGTGATGTTAATAGCAGTATCTTAATAGCAGCAGCAGTAGGGACTTATACAGCATTCTGACTGCCTCCCATCCCTCCCTACTTTCCTAAAAATAAATTAGATACGTGGAGGGGCTCCTAGGATGCTTTTTCAGATTAACTGTCCACAGCTCTTGTTTCCTGATATCCTGTCTCTGGCAGGAGCCTGTCTCTCAAGCAGAGTTGTCAGGCTCAGTAGCCTCTTTTTATAATGAAAACTCAAAGGAAAGCATAACAAAAAGAAAAAGGAGGAAAGAAAACTCTCCAAAGTCTCTGATCACAAAACAAAAGATACACAAATGAGGCAAGACTGCTGCATTTCTGAAAGAGAGGTCTTCAGAAATCAGACAGGGAGCAACAAAGGTGTAAAGCAAAGCGGTAGACAAACAGGCACTGTGTTCTTTCTAGTTCACTGCTGCTGATGCCTTCTACAACAGGTATGAATAAATAAAATACCCCCTTTTTTCCTACATGGAAAAATTTGTGGGATGGGCAGCAGGTAGCAGTTTTCATTATCTTTGGGGTAAACGATCCACATCATTGGCTTTATACTGAACACCGAGGTTTTACACCAGGCAGTGTTACTTTCAGGAGGCCACTACTAAAGCCAGGTTCAGTTGCAGAATCCCTCAGTTTTCGACTCCTAAACTCCTCAGTTTAGAAGTGCTGGGACCTGACTTTCTGTTTCTGCTCTGTGTCTTACCCTGTTGCTTAGAAATACCTGAGCATCAACTTCTCAGAAGCTGTTTGAGAGAACTGCCCACACAGTGTCAACTGTAACAAAGAACTTGAATGAGAAAGCAGCATTTTGTTAAAAGAGATTGGAATAGTCCCAAACAAGAAAACAGTGTCACAAAGTCAGGATTTTTTTAATGCCACTAAGATAGCTGTTGAGATGATGTTGCCAGTTGGCCACTAAGTCCTAAAAATAGCAGTAAAAGGGCTTTAGGAGAGCGTGCAATCTGGAGCTGCATAAAGAAATGGAGAAAAATTCAATTTTTTCTGGTTGCAGTGGTTTTTGCTGATCCTCCTTATGTTTGGGTGGGTTTGTTCCATGGGGAAGGTTGAAAAATGTTTAGAAGACAGTCTTTATGCTGGGAAAAGGGGACCAACTATGGGAGAAATATGCAAAGTCCAGCTTGGGACATTTGTTTCCTCACTGGGGGCTGCTGAGTATCGCAGCACTGATAAAATGAAGGAGCAATATTAGCTCTTAAGTTAAATATAGGTAAAAACCAGCCAGTTGTGCCAATATCGAAATAATTTCTACTTTCCTTCAGAATATAAAATTTCTACAAAGTAAAGGTCATCGTTTATTCCAGAGATTTATTTTTTAGACTCTGAGATGTTAAGAGTCTCTGAAACAAGGGATGTGTTCATTCCAGGAGTACAGGATTGTGCAAGTAATAGAACTGTAGCAATGTCTATTTCTCATGGATTGGGAGACAGCTTGAAATGGAGCAGAGAACTCTTATTCTACCAGATCCTTCTAGAAGGGAACCAGGTACTTCACTTCGGGAATCAAACCTTACCTTTTGCAGCTTCAGGTTAAGTGTTTGGGCATTTTGTGTTATTAATTGTGGGCATGTGTTAGTAATCAAAAGAAAAGTGCATGGGCTGCATTGGCCCTTTCTGGTGGACAGCAGTGTGGCCATGTTTTGCCAAATGTAGAACTTCTTTTTCACGTGGAAAGTGAATTTCTGAGGTGATTGAATCAAATTCTAATGTGATCAGTCTAGCAGCTTCCAAAGACTGCTTGCTTTGTCTGCAGGAGGGTGGTTTGCATCCACGTTACATGCTAGATTTGAAATTAGCTCCTCTTGACACGTTCTGGCAGAAAGGAATTCAAACTAAGCAGCAAAGAAATATATTTTGCAGTAAGTATTCCTGTACCCACAGCTCAGTGATAATCATGTAACAAGGGAGCTCCAAAAATATTTTAATCTGAAACATTTTAATCTCTAATCCCTGGTAACTGTGGATAGCAGAAGAGAAGCAACATTCAGCAGCAGAATAGAAAAATCTGTTTCATTTTCAAATTCAGCAAGGCAGTTTCTTATAGGTTAGTATTAACTTCAGAGTTATACGGAATGCTTGGCAAATATTCCACTCAGGTTTCTCAGAATGACCCATTTGCTGTACAGAATGCAGTTCTAATTATTTAGCGTAAAATGAGCTGGTGCAAAAGAGGGATTCACAGACATTATGTGGAAAGCATCTTCAGAGGACACATACTTTTCCAAGCACTGTGGCTACATCTTATGATTTTATAATGGATATCTTCCTTAAAGCCCCAGATCCTGGAGTCATGTGGATATGTGAGAATCTCATTTGAACAAAAAAGCTTCAGGTTGTCATGGCTGAAACTTACAGATTGGTATAAATGTATCTCAAAGGCTTAGAAAGCAGCTAAGAAAATTAATCTATGAGTTACTATTTTAATCAAGTGGGATTAATTTTCAGTCTCAAATCATGGAAGATTTCATGTTGGCAATTCTGCTAAGGCATAAATACTTCTCAGCAGACTTAGACTTTTTACTATAGAATCTCCCAGTGGAAGTGCTGCTGTAGTATCCAGAGAGAACGTTCGAGAGCATCCAAAGGACAATCAGAGGCAGACAAGCTGACGCAACAAACCATTTTGGATTTTGATGTAATTTGACAGGATTTAATACATGAAACCAGTTTAAAGTTTCAGTCTTGATCGTGTGCCTTTGTCCATTAATGCTGCCAGACTATGAATTCAAATGTGTACTTTCAGTGCTAATGAATGAGTTTAGTTTCTGTTTGTTTCATTTCGGTTGCTACATTTTTCCCAGCTGCTTTTAAAGTAAAGATAAGCTATTGCCATGACTGGTATCCCTGGGAAAAAAAGAAAAATTAAGAAAAAAGTCTTTGATAAAAGATTGTTCAGTATCTTGACACACACACAGAGCGTGGAGGGGAAGACCTTGTCTCTAAAGGGAACACTGCAGAGAAGGTTTTTCAGTTTCTAATCGTGATGTTACGGAGGGAATGTAACTTCGAGTATTTCATAACTTATTAGCGTTCCTTCAACTTTTTTGAGTGGATGTGGCAGCACCTGCTAGGGGATTCAGAATGAGGGGGGCATTTCCAAGATGTGTATGTGTGCGTGGAGATGAAGCACATGGGTTTGTATGGCTTTCAGCTGACATGCCAGGCAGTGACATGTCACGTCATGAATCAGCCACATCGTGTTACGTGATTCCAGGCTAACAGAACACAACAGGAGCTGCAGAGTGACAAACACAACCCAACATGACATGTCCATGGGAAAATTAACACAAAAAGCTTCCTAAAGTTGAGTTTCAGGGGTACATTTATTCGTCTCCGAAATGCTCCGGAGAAAACTGTGAAGCAGTGTGCTGGAAAAGGGAGTAATATAGTGACAGAATTAGTGAAGAAGCTCTAAATCAGTGTACAATTAGGAAGAAAACTATGCATGTAGCAATTCTGGAAAGTGTTTTTGTTGTGTGGGTTCTTGTGAATTTCTTTCTTTCCAAAGGTAGCTCTCTCAGGGAGAGCAGTCATTCCAGGTCACAGATTATTTTTATCTTTAGCCTTGCTAAAAACTGTATAGGCTTCAGGTTACAGCTGTAAGTTAATATATTTTGAATTTAGCCGTTGGTTGCCTTGTTAAATCTTGAGCCCTTCTAGTTTAAACTCTTGGTTTTTCTCTGCTTTGCTTACAGGTCAGGATGAGCCCTTTTTGCGCCTATTTCCAATTCTTAGTCTTCTCTGAAATTATGTTTTCTCCCTTTCTGGGTACTCTTATTCTAGTTTCAGATGTCCACTGAAAATAGAGTCTGCAATTAGAACTCTGAGATGAATCTCTCTTTGCTTGTTATTCATCATAATTGTGTGGATAGCCTGTGCTTTCAAGGTTTTCTATAAAAGACACAGGCCAAGTTTGGGGTCAGGAAAATTCAGCACATACATTTGGCTAAGAAATGCATGTGAAGTAACATTTTGTTCATGATATCAGAAGTTTAAATGGTGTCATATGACTGTTTGTCCACAACCTTTCATGTCCAGATTCACAGCCTTCGAGACAGCAGTTTTTCTGCACAAAATGAGTCTTCCCAGTGAACTGCAGCTCTTGGGCAGAAGGATGTGGTGGTGTAATACCTGGGAGACTCACTACTGTGCCGACCAGCTGCATTTCACCGGGGCTCGTGGGTGAGAAAAACAACAGTTACATTATTTTGGCCGACCTAAGCAGGAAAATAGCACAGCTATTCAGAGGACTGCAGAGCAGAACAAAGTAGACAGAGACTTCATCTTCTGCTTGCCTTTTAAAATGAGCAAGATGCTCCAGGATCATCAGAAGTGGTAAAGCCTGCCACTTGGAGAGGAACGCTCCAACACTCTCCCCTACCCCACTGTCCCTCTACACAGAATATGTGGGATGTTTGAGGACTTCATCAAACCTGATGGAGATTGGTTGGTGCATTCAAAATGTCCATATTGATGACCATTGCCAGACATATACACAGACCACGTGTGCACACTCGCCAACATGCACACACATGAATTTTAAGGCTAAAAATAATCTCACATATGGACAACTCTCAGCAGTTTTACCAGCATGGCATCTTAAATTTCAGATGGATGCAGTATGCCTTGCTACTGCTTGTCCTGGGCTGTTGTTCTTCACCCCCAAATGATTACAGTTCGGTGCTGGGTAGAAGGATTCCCATGATAGTATCATTTGGGACTCACTTTGTAAATAGCTTTGGGCTCAAACAGAGCAAAATAATGCTATATAAATACATGTTATTACTAATGAAGAGATAAAATTATCTTATGCTTACCAAGTATCGTAGTGTCTTGTCTTGATGATAATTAACTGGTGACATACACTTTGAGTCAGTGCTCTAGGATTTGTGCCCAGAATAAGTCACAAAAACATAGCAGCTTTAGTATGAGAGAAAAGGATGAAGGGGGCTTTTTGTTTTTTCCTCCCCTTTTTTTTTTCTTCTGGATAAGATATAAAAACTGCCCAGAGCTGGCCCTGTTCAGAAATAGCGAATCAGCCTCTTCAAATATTTTTTTTTTTAAGATGTCAACTTCCCTCTCATATACTTCTGAGAAGACAAAGAATGTCTTAACGTTTGTATTGAAGTCATCATTAAAATAAAAGAAGATCTGTAGACATCAGCTATAAATCATCAAGAAATAGCTTGTGGGTAACCTTTGACACAGCTGAACCTACTTGAAATGAGCTGGGGCTGGATTCATTGCCTTCAGTGAAGCCAGTAGGTGGACTAAAGGTCTCCTCTCTCTCTGTCTCCCTCTCCCTTTCCATCTCACAGTGTTGGCTTCTGGGAGGTGAATGTGTTCTGGCTGAGTGATGGAAATGCATTTGGATGTGTTCTTAAATAGACATTTGTTTTATGTCTGAAAAGAATAGGTCGGTCTTAACAGTGTGATACTGGGGCTATTTGAAAGGTATTTTTTAAGGCAGTTGTCTCCCTCAGCTTTACAAGAACTATTTTAACCAATTGTTTAGGCTTGAGGAACAGCATGGAGTATCTGTTGTGTGTGGATGCATGTATGTTCTACAGAATTAACAGGGAAATGGTAGATAAAAATCTGCCTAATTTTACATAATAGATTTTTGGCATTCTTGTGATCTGACTTCAAATTCCTGCTGAGCTTCTACAGTATAACAAAAATACTAGTTTTGCAGTTGTTAATTGTAATTTCTAAGATGCAAGGTTTTAAAAGGAACTGAAAGTGTTCAGCATCTCATGGGGACAAACTATGAGTCTTACTAATGAATCCAGCAATTAGTGGTTCATTGTGCCTGCCAGCAATTTGGCCCCAATACCAGTCCTGATGGTGATTTCATTTTTGCTGGTGTGAATCAGGAATAGGAACTGAAGTCTGTTCACCAGGGGAGGCTGAATACTCCTTCAACACTGTTCTGCTTGTAATCTGTGTTCAGTACAGACAGCAGCAAATAATAAAAAAAAAAAAAAAAAAGAAAAAAGAAACTACAAAATATTTCAATTTTATTATGATTATTATGATTGATTAATATGTTGATTAGGATAATTATATAGTATCAATAGTACTTACTAAACTTATAGGGTTGTAAATGGTGGTGTCCCCATGCAGTTACATAAACATATATATGAGGTATGCCCAGCTTGCATAGAATAAACTCTTTACAAAGATGAAAGGATGTATTTTCTCCAATTTTGTGAGTAGAGAATTGAGGCAAAAGCCCTTTGCTTTCTGTAGCTGTTTGCACTTGTGCAAAACACTAAAATTTTTAGTTGGTAATATAACTTTGCAAAGATATCGGTGACAGTGTACAGCAGATTAGATAATGAGTGACTCATTCAAGTTCACAGGGAAAGTTTTTTGGAAAGTCGGGAACTGAACCCAAGTCTCTTTGGCATGACCCAAAAATCAGCAATTAAAAAAAGGCATGACTGTGGCATAGGAAAAGGAACGACCATTCTCAACAGGTGTACTCTCAAGTACATGTATGTGATTATGGATGGGGTATAAATATTAAACAAATTCTTCTTCTATGAGTGTAGTACTTAATGAAGGAGTATGTGTTTGCTTTGAACGTTCCCTGCAGTACATTAAACTCCCTTCAGTTTCTGGAACTGATGATTAGATTTCGTCTTCCTGCTAAAAGGAGGTGAAATGAAAAAAATACCCAGCAAGGCAGAGTTGTAAAATCATTTTGATTTTAGTGATCTGGGATGTTGTTAACAAGCCTTGAAGACGGATGAGTTTTGTGTTGATAGGTTTCCTTTGAAAAGCTATTAGTTGGAAAAAACAAATTGTCAAGCAGGTCATATCTACAGTTACAAAACATATTTTGACATTTTTCTTACAGTTGTATGTATCTATAAATAAATACAGTGTATATTATCTTTGCACTGCATATTCCTAGTGCTGTATATGTTGCTGCAGTGTAAAATCTACCTAGGCTACACAGAGATAACCAGAGTCAGAGAAAGAACAGGTGTGTTTTGAAAAGGAATTTCTTAGTCCACTGCCAGTTGTCCAAGCTGTTTGAAATCTCTTTCTTGCAAGCTCTTTTGACTTTTTTTCTTCTTAAGTTTTCAACAGCTGGGTTTTGGTTATTTTTTTGTTTTGTTTTGTTTTGTATTTTTTCCCCCTGAATCTTAAGCAACTGTGCAGCATCTTTGCTTCCCCTGCCTGACCACAGCAGGAGGAGGGGTCTGTTGCTAATTTGTTTTGATACGGTTCTCTTTGGTCTGTATTCTTTTTGAAATTAATTCCTTTTGCAGGTGTGGGGTTAGAGGTGGTGGTGTGCTCCCAGCGAAGGTGTCATCCACCACAGAGAGGAGGTGGGAGGCTTTGATCAGTGTGGCTTCTGTTTTCTTGTTGTTCATTTAAAATGTACCAGTTTGTAATGCTGTTTGGCTTTGCAGGTCCTTGTTTTATTTCCTTCCAAGTCCTTCCCTGTCCTTTCAGGTTTTGTTGTTTTCATTGCTGTTCATTCTGCGTAACATTTACTGGGGATTATTCGTTGGAAGGCGGTGACTCGAGGTTCAATTTAGGCAGCAAACAAAATCCAGTCTAATGTCTATTTCCATTTTTTAAAACAGCCTTATTATAGGTGGGAGAGGGCATTTTTAAGGACACTACTCCACAAGTTTATTGGGTTTTACTGGGGCAGAATTACATTGAAAGGATTAAAACCAAAAATCTAACCAATACCCAAGCTACAAGTCATCATGCTCTGGGCCACAGACCACTCCAGTTTCTGCCCAGCACAAGTTCAGAATTACATAACAACAGCTCAGACTGTCTGACCACTATCTTTTTCTTGCAACTTCTTTTGAAGCAGCTGGACTTTTCAGGAGGTTCAGTACAGTATCAAAGAAACCCTCAAACACTGGTCTGAGTAAGAGTGGCAGTTGCTTTGCTCTTCCTTATGACTCAGCTGTTTACTCACTGTGTGAGATTAGGCAAATCATTTAGCCACTTTGTGCCTTATCCTTCCCATTCGTAAAATAAGGCAAAAGCTGTCAGAGTCATTATGAGCTTTAATTAATTAATATTCCTATGGTATGCTGGAGAAGTGATTTTTCCCTCTTGCACCTTATGTATTTCAGTAGGGGCAGTTTGGAAGAAGCATTCTTTGTAGGAAGAATCCTCTCCCTTCCTGTCCTCTCACGATTTTGTGATCCTCTCTAATGATTTTTACCGCATGTAAAGAGATTTGCATGGTTAGAAGTATGAAAAATCAGTTGTTGTCTTCCCCTGAAGATTTGCAGTGTCTGCGTCAATCCCTGCTGACCTGTGCCTAAATCACTCTTCCTGCTTAGCCACTGACTTGAGCCGCCTTAGGGAAGCACTTCATTAATAGCATTATACCAAATAAATAGGTACAGCAGTGATGTGAGAAATACAGCTGAACAATAATTATTAGATGCAAAAAGCTAACAACAGCACCCAAGTTTGACATGATATACAGACTAGCAGAATTCCAAGTGGCTGGTCTCTCTGCACTGACTCATGTTTTATCTTTACTCAGCATGGACCCTTCACTTTTCAGGCCAAACCTGCCAAGATTTGCTCAGAAGCAGCTTCACTGAAGCTATCTTGTAAATGGGTCTACTGAGTTAAATTTTCACTCACTTAGAGATGCAGAATGAGAAGGAGCTTTTTCATTATGAGGTGCAAGCAAATGCTAAAACCTTTGTTCCTGCAGTTTTGTTTCATGCTGTACTGAAAATCCACATACTAGGTTCTGAGACGTGTGGTGAGCAACTCTCACTTCTTCACTGTTTCAGTCGAACAGAAGGGCCCAAGCAGCAGAATAATTGTGATAGCAGTAAGTCAGTTACTTCTGTATGGATGAAAATGAATGCTTGAAGTTTGGATCTGGGTTGGGATAAGCATCCATAAGTCATCAGGTTTCCCTAGAGGCTGGTGTGACTGAGAACTCATGATCAAGCAAAAATAACCTAGAAATCTCATACCAACCACTTTGCTCAAACATATTGTGCTGTTTGTCTGTGGAGATTATCAGGAGGGTTCACAAGGATAGTGGGCGTTTTGACAGTCCAAAGCCAGCCAGAAGCTGCAAGTATGGTTTGGAGGATGCATCTGTGAGGATTTGTGAAACTAAACGAATGAATTTCGGGTAAACACATACCCTTCTGCTCATTTTGCTAAGCTGCATGCCCTGGTGTATTCTGTTGGCCAAGCAGCCTGCCTCATGCTCTACAAGACCCCAAAGGGTGAGGTCCCAGTGCAACACTTATGTTTCCTGAAGACTTTTAAAAAATAGTTGCTTTTAGGGTTCTGTGTGCAGAGGTCTGACCAGTTGCTACAAAACGAAGGCCTTTGCCCCAGGTCATCATCAGATGTAGCCTTTGAAGGGGAGTTACATAGCTCTCTCCCTAGACACTGCTTTTAGGCTGCCCTGCAGCTGAAACATCCCACACTCTTCCATGTCTGAGCTAGCTGGAGGACTAAAATGATCCTAGACTTGTTTGGCATTTTCTCCTCTATGAGTTCAGCATCTGTATTCTGTGGCTTATAAAATAGAGAGGTATGATAGAGTAAGCGCTGCGCATCAGATAAAAAGGTTGTGGGGCAGAGGGGAAGGCACCCAGCTTCCAGGGCCTGCCATGTTTCTAAACAGGACCTTTTGCATGCTCCTCTTTTGTTCTTCTTATACCTGGTTGTGAATCCTGCATACAGCTCAGGAAAACAACACTGGATACGAAGGAAAAACCACCCAGCAGCTCTCTGCTTTTTGCTGTGATGTGTGGACCAGACAAAATCAAAAGCTTGGGGTTTCCAGGGCAGCAAATTAGTCTTTGTGACTTGCAGACTTCTTTCCTGGCAACTAGGCTTCCTGTAAAGAAAAACGAGAGGGGAGGATGTTAGGGGTCTTTCTGAGAGGACAGCGTTCCCAGAGAATATCCTCACTGAGAGCCCCTAGTGTTGCAAAAGAAGACTGGGTAAAAGTCCTGTCTGTCCCAGGTACTACACAGCAGATTCAGTCCGTGAGTTCCTGCACTGCTTTTCCCTATGAACAGGAATGGAAACTGGGCAATAATACTCCCAGCGTATAAATCAGCATTTGGGAGTAATTTATTTGTTGAGTAGTCCCCTAAAAGAAGCAGACCAGAGAGCAAAAAGAATATTTGTCACAAGGCAGCTCAGTTACTCCCTTTGTTTTGAGTCCCATGAATAAGAGTATTTGGGCTATATCAGTAAAGTCTGGAGGATTAACTGTGGTTGGATAACATGCACTGAATCCAGGAAGTGTCTGCCTTCTGAGAACGACAAAAAGCAACACCACTAAAAAAAGCTGCTCTGGATGCAGAAAAAATCCAGACAGAGATGTTTCTGCAACTATCACAGAAGGAAAAGTCTGTGCACTTTGAAGAATCAGAAAGAAAGAAGACAGTTCTTCCTAATACCTGCCCTCTGCCTTGTCCTTGGTACCTTTTCCTTTCTAACCAGTCTAGTCATACCTTCTGCTTTTGGTGATGAAACTCCTGGCCAAGAGTATGATAAACTGACTTCCCTGAACCTGAAGAATAATTCTCTTGTGTTTATTATAATATCATAACCAAGATGCCTGTTTTTACATCTCACCTCTTTTTCTATGTAGTTAGAGAAATTTCCACCTTTGCAGGAAGGGACACATTATTCTTAATCAAAACTTGAGAATGTGGCAGGAGGAGGTACAGCTGCAGATGAGCATTATCTAATTCACCCATCCTGTCATGTGAACATCCCTGCTTAATTTAATACAATTATTTCATCAGTGAGGATAATATCAGCAGCATGATTCATTTATACAACATGTTTCACAACTGCCCTTACCTCTCGGCTTCTTATTATCACTACTGATAATTTCACCATGAGTAGCTCCAGAGGAAGGGGAGGGGATGTGAAGGAAGCTGCCAGTATCTTTGTGTGAGTGTGTGGACAACTGTAGTCTTGAGGGACACTGATGCCAAAGGATTTTCTTTGCATCTATGCTGTTGCACTTCAGTTTCTGATATACTTCAGTTAGACATTTCTGGATGAGCACAAGACTGAATGGATAAGCTACTGAGTGGCTGCATTGTTCAGTGGGCAACAATAGCATCATTGTCTTCTGCCCCAGACATGCCAGTAAGTGCTCCATATTTTGCATTTCTGTTGCAATGAAGATCTCCACTAAACAGAAACCAGGGTGGGGGAATGAGGCTTTGTTTCTGGTGAGGTGGCAGAGGCATTCTTTTAGAAACCCCCCTCTCTGGCTTCTTATTTCTAACTCATTTGGCTGTAATTTGTACTGTCAAGGTCATTTAAATAGGCAGCAAGATGTGGTGAATCTGTTCCCAGAGGTCATGAAAAGCCTCTTTAGCAGAGCAGGCTGGGCTGTGCTTATGCCAGGTCATTTAAGCACATTTGTATTGCCAGTCAGATGATACACAGGGTAGTTCATGATTTTGTAATAAACCGTGCAACCTGGACCTTCAGTGTGTGCCACAGTGGGATACAGCACTCGGATTTAAATGACAGTACAATAATTCAGTTACTGTATTTTAATAGTCCACTAATCTTTAAAATATGTGTAAAGGAGTGAGATTATCAAATCCTAATGAATTGTCTGGGTTCTTCCCCATCCTTCCTCTTTTTTTTTTCATTCTCCGAGACTAGTTCATTCATCTGGACTATCTGTCATTTATTTAGCTCTTGGTGTTGAAATAGTGCCATTTTTAATAAATGGTTTAGAGAGTTTCTCAAAATCTGATTTTATTCCCTTTTTTTTCCGTATCTATCTTCATAGAGATAAATTAACCTTTTATCTGAGGAGGAAGTAAACAGAGACAGCATGATTGAAAGATTAGAAAAGACACCATTTCAGCCAACTATTTCTAGAGTGGTGACTGTGAGTCAGAATTCCTGGGTCTGTCTGAAGCTCTGCCGCTAAGTTACTGTAGGACTGTGGCCAAATCCTTTCCTTTTCCCTCTTTTTCATTTTTTCCTCCCATGTTAATAAGCACTTTGTGTTAACCTAGCATTTTACCTTTTCAAAGGACCATACAAACCTTATAAAAGCAGTGTGATGCACACTCAACTTGCCAGCAGTATTTCTGTTTACATGTTGCTTGTCAGGCACTTACATTTGGAGATTTCCTGTGTCTAATGCTTAAATATGACAGCTCAGAGTTATACTAATTCAGGATGAGCGAAGCTACAAAACACAGCTCTTGAATATTTTACTTACCCCCCAAATTCTGGTGTAGGTGAAGGGTTACTCTTTCTTCCATCGTATACTTAGGGATCATCTGGGAAAAAAATCTAGAGCAAATCAAGGATTTAAAATTCCCCAAACTCAAGTTTTGGTTAATGACAATCTTCCAGTCCTGGGAAGTTTGCTTCCCAGTCCTGGGAAGTAAACCAGCTCTTCCTAGAATAGTGACTGTTCTGACACTGCTGTGATACGGGGGATGGGAATCTCTTTACTAATGCTTTGCTCTTGCTATGGGTACTTCATTTTATTAGCCCTCCTTCATGTGTTTTTGCTTATGCTTTACTCTCTACATTTATTTTGTGTGTGTGTGTGTTTTGTTTTGTTAGACAAATGTGCTACTTTAAAAAAGACGTTTCAAAACCTTTAATCAAAATCATATTTTACTTTCATCACATGTGTTTATATTATTACAAGCCTTTTGAGTCTTAAAATCCTTTGGTCTAAGGATTAATCAGTTTGGCTGATATATAAATGAACGTTTGACTTTAACTCTTTAAAAAATACTGGCTTGGGAGAAAAAGCCCTTATCAACGGCACCTTAGAATAACTGCATGTCAAAAAAAGTCAGGGAACAATCAGTACTTTCTCTAATAAAAACTAAGTGCAGGGAGTAGTTCTAGATGCTGTGACCCACTGCATAAAAACAAATCTCCTGGCTGTTGAAAGATACCATCTACCTGAAGTGAAGATACTACTGGTATTTTTATTTCTTTTGTTTCTCCTATTTGCCCTGACTGTCATGCTGCACTTACACACAGCCTTGATATAACTGAAAGTGAAGCTTGCTAATCTGTAATGTGGCAAAATGTTAAATGGGAGGTTTTATAGTTAAAAATTAAAGGTAGGCGAGCACCTAATTCTTCTTGTGGTTATGCAGGCTCAGATCCATAATGAAGACAGTTCTTGATTTAAACTGCAAGAGCAGAGGATTTTGAATTTATGGCTGCAGGAAGGAAAAAGGATAAAATGTTTCACCCAACTGTAGGAGTGAACATCCTGACAGTCATCTTCACACTTAACACAATTGTATGTTATTACCTGTCTCCCAGGTGTTTTTTAGAGTCTTTTGGAATAAATCAGTGTAGTTCCACTGTGGTAAAGGAAATTACTTAAATTATTACCAACTCATGATGCAACGTAGGATTTCTAAACTGTCTGACTGAATTTTTAATGCATTTGACTTCCAGCGAGGATTTGAGAATGCTCTTTGAAATAACAGAAGTAAAAATGTTATGAAGACCAAACACTGAAGTAATATCATTTTGGTAAATACATAAAATAGCTGAAAATTGTTTACTTATCCTCCTTTATGAGAACCAAGCTTCTGTGACCTCCGATTAATTTACCATTAGCCTGAACACACAATGAAAGTGAATGAAGGGGCAATTTGGAATGACATTTATCAGCTCTGGAACTGTCGACTTCTATTATTTCCACAAGGCCTTGTATTTCTTGGCTCCAGAAACGGCTGTGCTGACTTGAATGAAGAAGAGCATTCTTACTACCAAGAATAGTTACAGCACAGACAGCCTCATTGCTGGATGCTTACAATGGAAAAAACCAACTCCCCCATTTCTAACTCACATTAAATGAGACCAAAACCACTCTTCTATAGTGGACTTGTACAAGACCTTGCCTTCACACCAGGATTAAAAAAAAAGGGAACTAAGGAGGAGCAAGAGGAGGCAAGGAAATAAACTTTATAGGGATAGGATAGCTGAGGGATTGAGGCAAAAGGATGAGACTGAAAAAAAACCTTTCAACATGAGGATGCCGTTTGGAATCCAAGCTGCCTTTGCAGCGAGTGATACCCATTCCCATCCTTAACTGGCTGCTGCTCCCTATGGATTGGTGCTGCTCTTGGTCAGATTTCCAGTGGCCAGAGAGCACACTGCAGGTTTTACTACCATTTCTGACATTAATCAGTCCCTTTTCTTGAGACTTAAAACTGAGGTCGAGAATTGAATGTACATAGAAACTAAACCCTCTTGGATTGAACCGAAACAAGTCTGTGGGCAGGTTGGTTTTGCTTCTGATGCTGTCTTCCAGATAGATGACTTTGCTCTTCAGAGATCCTTGTCTGGCACAGGGTCACTGTGTTCAGTTGGTTTATTGGCTCATTTGTACTTAAAACTTTTATGCAACGCTCTCAGTACTGATTTCACAACATTAGAGTTCACTGCTTTGGGATTTTTTTGGTTTTTTAATTGAAATTGGGTGAACAGCAGAGCAAGCCCCCCTTCCATTTGGTCAGTAGGTTATTTTATTCTAATTTGATTTTATCTTTATTTTTACCTATTTAATACAATGGTTTAATATTTCTGTAAAGTAATGAGTCCCTTCTTAAAATGTCAAATGCTGGTTGTGCTCGTAACATTTTAACCCTGCTGCTTAGGTCTCCTAAAAGATCAACAAATGTCTGCCTTCTAGGTGCCTAGTTCACTTCTGAGAATACAGAATATAAGCTCCTAATACAAATTTTATGCGTTAATTTTTTTCCCATTTATTTTATGCACGAGGGTGACTTAGACACCACTTTAAGGATGACACCTTTGTCCATTATGCCTCTGATATGTTTGTCTGCTATGACTGTTCCAAAACTATGTAGAAATAATCAAATATAACAAAGGTGCTTTGCTTAGAGCTTGCTTCTTTAAGCAATGGAAAAGTTATATGACGGTGCTTTGCAGAATTGTCTTGTGTTTGTAGACGTACATCTACATCATACTTCCACAAGCAATAGGCAACTATAAAATTCCTTCTTTACTGCAGCACACCACCCTCTGTGGAAAAGAATCAGTGTTATATGATAGTAGTCAGAGATACCTTCGTGATAACAGTAAAACACTCAAACATTACGAGCCTAATTCCAGTCAGCTTTGCATTGTTGTAAGTCAGGAATAATTCTATAAAACTAGATGTACTTACAGTTTAGAGAGATCAGAATCAGTTTCTTCAGTGCCTAGAGCTGAAACCCAGTTGTCTGATATAACATATTTTGTAGCTAAAGGATGATTTTCCTAAGTCACAGTGTCAGAGAAGAGCTAAGCTATTATGTGATGATTTGATCTAATACCATATTCATTAGTTCTGGCTATTTAAAAGTCAGCTAAAATAACTTCTAAAATACCCCCTCGTTGAAAAACCTTTTCTCCCTTCTCTGTTTTTTTTCCCCTCACTGTATTTTATGTTGGTCAAACAAAAAAACATGCCTTAGAATTTTAATGTGTTTTATAGCACTGTCTGTCACTCTGTGTAATCAAGCCAGGTTTAGGAATAATTCCAGTTACCCTGCAAAAAATGTCACCCAATTTTTCTATTTTGACATAATAATAATAATTACTGAAATCTGAAAGTTCAACTTTGCAGAAGAGGAAAACATCTATGGCTATATGCAGAATTATCCAGGTTATTGTTTCAGATTTTGTGGAAAGAAAGGACAAGTTTCTTCTGCTTTCTCATTAAGGTGAAGTGTTTATTTCCTATGATATTTTTGTGCTTGGAATTCTAAGCCTGGGAAGTGCAGGGGAAAGGACAAGTTAAAAAACAGCAAAACAAAAAACCCCAAACCAACCAGCCCACCAAAACACACAAAAAAAAGGACCATCAAAATAACCCAACGGAAACCCCATTCACTTAAACACGTTTGCCCAGTTTGGATGGTGGTGGTTCAATTTTAAGTGAATATGCTCTTCAATTCTTATTTCATTAAGGAGTATAACATTTAAAATAAAATAACAGAAATATAACTGGAAAACTGCTCTTAATTTTCATGATAGAAGCATATATCTTGTTGATGGGAATAATTTCTTCCGAGACAACTCTCATCCGAAGTGCAAATGGACGATGTTCTCTGATCATGTCATGCTAATTTTCCAGTTTATCAGTCATTTCAGTTCCGAACTGGAGTGACAAGATGATATCACATTTGATCTTCATATATATCATACAACCTTTCAGGTTTAGAAGTTCATATGAGCTGAAAACAGCTGTCGTTGCTTGGACGGTGTCGTGCCAACAGCAGTTTTGTACTAACATTCTTTTCTCTTCTGCTTGTCGTAGGATGAAGTGGCCCAGCCTCTGAACCTTTCAGCCAAACCCAAGACATCTGATGGCAAGTCTCCCACATCACCCACCTCTCCTCATATGCCAACTCTGAGAATAAATAGTGGGGCCAGCTCGCTAAAGTCCTCTGTGCCAGCAACGTTAGCTAGTCCTTCGGCCAGAGCTAACACAATAGGTAAGCTCAGCCTTGTGTGTCCCTCCTCATAATGATTCATAGGTGTAAATGGGAAGTGGGCATTTATCAGTCAGTGGTCTAGGAGCTGTCATAGGTTGACCATTACACTACATTTGCTTGATGTCAGCGAAGAAACTCAGAGAGACTTACCTTTCAGGAGGGGTATCTGAGCTTTTACAGGCTCAGAAAACAAAGACCTGTATTATTTCAGATACTGCTTTACCAATAAAAGTTAATAAATGCTGTTTGTTTGATGGCATGCATTAAAAACAGTGACTTGTCTAATGATGGGCATTACAGACCCGTGATATTATACTATGTCCTCTAAAAGCAATGGATAAACTTTCAAAAACATCCTTAAAAGTTACATCTTTCCAAAATTACAGGTTTAATCCTTAGTCTGCTCAAAAGCTGCATGGAATATTATTTTACCTTGATGTAATAAGCAAAACAATTACCATGTTCATTTAAAAAAATCCAAATTTGATGTTGTATCTTGCAAAAAGTCTTGACTGGCTGTTTTTAATATTGTTCCAGAAAACAGTGATATTTCTTACTCCTGCCAAAATTACATCTTTGCCCAAAGACCATCTAAATAGTAACAATGTTAGTGGTGATTTTACACATCTGATATGTCAAAGGGACTGCCCTTTGTGTATATAAGAAAAATGTGTCCACCCCCCATTCTTCATCCTTGTAACTGAAATAATTTATTCCATGAAGTGATGGAGTATAACCTGAATTAAGATTTCAGTACGTAAATCAGCCTCTCTTTTCGGAATTAAAGGAGGTAGATGTACCTTTTCTGTGTTTCTTCTAAAGCATCTCCTGCTGGCCACTTTCAGGGATGGCACAAAAAAACTAAAAGAAGCCATAGGTCAAACTTATCAGAAGCTGTTTTTGTGATACAGCAGTGCTATGCAGTAAACTTTATTTGGTGTGACACATTACGACTGTGGAAATATTTTTAAAATATGACATTACTAATTGTTAGCACCTCTTTTTTTATTAACCCTGCACTCTTTAACTGTGGTAGGTAGTAATGCATTTCATCTTTAATTTGCTTGACCCTGCTGCTCTCCATGCACAATGCATGGGGTTTCAATTTTTTCACATTAGATTTTTTGTCCTTAAGCAGAGCGAACATCACATTTAGATGGGGAGTTAAGCATCTGACCCACATCTCAGTGGCAAGACATCTCTTGTTCTCTCCTCTCCAATCTTCTTTCCCTACACACCTGATATTTTTCATAGGTTTGAGACCCCTGCAATTTACTTCTTTTAACAAGATGCAGATTTTGAAATGCTGTACCTGTAATGAGTGATAATGTAATTGGATAAAAGCTGTGAGGATGAACAGAGCTTTAAAGGTCACTCTTGTAAGAAGAATTAATGTGTTATACCATTAATAAACCATGGAAAACTGTGGAGCAAAAGATAACATACTTAAGTTATTGTTAATGACATAGAGTTCACTGCTGTATATCTCTCAGCTACAAATATAGAAAGTGACTTTTTGAGGTTGCTGTGCAGTATCACTGTGCATGCTGTATATATAAGATAAGCTGTCTTTAACTGGTGCAGGAGCTGGACAGACATAATGTACTTCTAACAAAGGTTTATCCTTTAATGTAGGACTAGAAGAAGAAAAGGCTTTTGAAGACCCTACAGAGTCTTCTCCTGCTAACTGCTAGGTCAGATCCAACAAAAGTTAAACAAGTTGAACTCGTTACTGTAATGAAACCATTTGATGATCTTGAAGGGAGCGTGAAATTTCAAGTCACCCTCCAGCAGGAGCTACACCACAAAAAAAACCTTGATAGCATTTTTAGCAAAGGTACTACGGTCCTTAAAATGGTAGAGAAACTGGATCACATTCTTATCTTGAGCGATAAGTCCCTCTACAAAAATTCGCTGGGAAACACTCGAGTCCTTTCCTAGACAGTTGCCTTCACCATTTGAATGATTGGAGCTGTCAACACAAGGCACAAGTTGTCTGTCCTAGGTGTGCACAGCCCACCTTGCTGGGATGCAGTTGATCTGTCACTTTTCACCACCAGTAACTTCAAAGTAGAACTGTTCTCCAAAAGCAGTCCTTTCAGGCCCCTCAGCTCCCATGGCGTGGAGAAACGCTCGGGTATTGTTCAGTTCTCTTTGAGGGACGTAAACTTGGAGCCTCAGTGATTAACAGCATAGCTGCACTCGGGCATACGGATACACAGCCCTTTCCAGAGCTATCCTTATAGCATATAAATTGTGCTACAGACTGAGCAGTCACAAATGTCGTGGCTTCATGTATGACTTTAAATCCAAGCATTTCTTTTTGGGAACAGGCATATGTCCGTGTACTAAAAACAGAAACAACTTCTCTCTGCTCTTTGCCATTATCTGCAACATCTCTGTGCTAGTTTGGCAATCCTTGTAACTAAGTGCATTTTATGTAATGCAGTTCCCCTCTCTGTCAGTAATTCACCACCTACCCTAAACAACAATAATTTACATTCAAGTCGCTTCTATATTAATCATTTCCCTGCACACCAGCATCTTGGCAGCTACTGAAAAACATAAGGAGTGCTTGCTTTTATTCACTGTCATGTGCCAAACTGTCTCAAAGATAGCAGTATTCAGGAAAAGCCAAATAGTCTGGAGAAGGGCATGAATTCCAGTTCCTAGGCAAATTCGGCTCTGTTGCACATTGAAAGTATTATACCTACTCTAATCAAGAGCACAACCAGCACTAATACTACTGTTTGTTTGCTTCCTTTTTAATTTATTCAGACTACATGCGAGGTTGATCAGTAACATATGCAAACTGGGGAAGAAACCAAGCAAGTTGATAAAATGGAGGTTTTAAAAAAAAAAAAAAAAAAAAAAAAAAAAAAATCAGCTGGTAGCTCTGTGCTGGTGCAGGCTATATCCTTCCTTATGCCGGGAAAGCTGGAATTACTGGAATTCCATTGGCTGGGAATTACTGAACTGGGTCATTTGATAAAAGCAATGTGAATTGAGTTATTTCATATAAAACTCTCAGGGTTCCTGGGGATTTAGCCAAAAGCTAACTGTTAGTACAATTAACAGCAGTCAAACCGCACAGAAACTTTTCTTTCTAGTTTTTGCACTCCGAGGAAAATGGGAATACCAGTCCCATTCTGTCTGCAGTCTAAAAAAACAATAAAACCCCAAACCAAACTAAAATCCTGACAGCAGCACAGCACTGAACTAATCTGACATCAGCTTCTTCCCCTGAAATGTTTTAAGCAGCAAGACAATGTCCTACGTTTTTTGGCAATCAGTGGATCAGATAGAAGAGTCTAGCAATACAACAAGGATGTGTAATCTGACATGATTAGACAAGGCTCTTTAGGAACAGAACATTCATAATTGAGACAAAGAAAGAGTATTAATAACACTTTCCTAACACGGCAGTTAGCCATTTTATATTTCCTTTCTTTAATCTTAGTGTTTTTCAACAAATCATGGGATTTAATAGCGTGTTTTGGCAGATTAGAGGATTTATGGCCCAGATGTTTTTTGTTCTAAAAATGGATTAGGGTGTAAAGTTTGCTGGAATCCATGGAACATGTTGAGGCAAGCCGGTCATTTTGTGTGTGATTAGTGCCTGCCTTCTGTCTCACAGTCCCTCCATCTGTCACAATTCACCAATGGATCTGGTTAGATTTAGCCTCATGTCACAAACAGAAGTCCCTTTTCTGGGCAATTTCATATTACAGATTCATTTTATGCCGTTTTTATGCCCTAGTTAAAAGACAGAAAGAAGTGTGTGCGTGCGCACACGTGTGGGGATGTGGAGAGGGGGAGGGAGATTGATAGATATTAGCCTCTCCTTTAATGTTTGAAAAATAGACTGGGGCTTGGAGTCTCCCATCAGTATTCTATCCTACAAATCACATGCAGATCATAATAAGTATAATCTACAGTACGCTAAAGGAAAAAAATGACAAAGTGTCACATTTAAAATTAAATAGTATTAGCTGTGCCGGTGATGCTTGTAACATTTTAAAAGGAAATAATTCAGTGACTACTAAGGCTAAGCCCTAGGCTGTGAATTTGCAGCAAAACAGTGGACATTTGACCTACTATTAGCAGCATGAATAGGAGTGGGAATGTAGGTCCGTGTAGCTGTGGTTTCTTATACATTTGTGAATGACAGGTGGTGGTGGGGAGCATTCGGTAGATGAGGTTTCTCTTTCCAGCCATTATGCATTTCATATCTATAGCAAACCACCGCCACCTGTGGTTTATTTTAATGTATTCACAAGTTTTAAGAAGGGGAAGAATGAAATGGTCTATTTTTAAGAGTTTGGGATTGCTGGCATGATCAAAGCTTCCCCTAACTCTTATCCGGTTACATCCTGCTGCATACAAACCACAGGGCTAACCTCTGCAGTGTCAGGGAAATATTGAAACTAATGGGATCAAATAGCAGGAAGGATGATTTTGGCACCGAGGTTTCTCATTCTTTCTATCCAGGTGGCTCTATCATAACAACAACAGAATTACAAAGCATGGAACGAGTTTCTGGGCCTTGCTTTTTAACTCTTTCCAATTAATAACGATAAACCGCGCGTTTCATCGATGAAAGCTAAAGTGTTTTCTTGTAACTTTCTTTTTTTAAGACATCCTTTCTTCTATCACGTCGTCAGGTTATTTAAATGACCACGATGCTGTTACCAAGGCGATCCAGGAGGCCCGACAGATGAAGGAGCAACTTCGGAGGGAGCAGCAGGTGCTGGATGGGAAGGTGGCCGTTGTGAACAGCCTGGGTCTCAACAACTGCAGGACAGAAAAGGTGAGTTTCTGAGACTCCCTTTGCAAGGGGTCAGAGATTGCATTTGGCTCTCCCTACAGATACCTAGGTTCTTCCTCCTTTCCTTTCCTTCTTTTTCTTGCTCTGGTTTTCCTTCCCCATTTTTAAACAGAATAGTTCAAAAAGAAGTGAAAAGCAAAATGAAAACCACAACCAAAAGATGACATGAGAGAGAGATGTGGAGACCCCTGGGGGAGAGTGGGGAGGAGGCAGAGATAGTTAAAGCCCTCACAAGAACTTTGGAGGCCACTAATTCTCTGTTCCAGCCTGTCAGCGTGTATTAAGAGAAGGTGATCTTGGAAATCTCTGGGTCTAAGTGGAAATCTTGCATTATGGAAATGCTTACATGTGTTTGTGAGATGAGCTAGATTTGAAATATTCAAGCTTCTTTAGGAACATAAGCTTTGCTGATACTCAGGCTCAGCTTCTGGGTATTTAGCCTTGTGAGGTTGTCATATATGATATTTTGTGACCACTGCAATGTAGCACTGTCATGTCACGTTAGATGACTTAACAAAATCGAAAAAGCAGAGAATTGACAACACAAACTGCACCAAATATTTTCAGTGAAACTTAGAGGCAGCAGAACGTATGGACCTTACCACCTTCTGCTTTTGGACTGGCCTGTGAAGCTGCATTATGACAAAATACCAACAAAGTGAATATTCTCCAGAAAAATTTGTATGCGCTGTAACTGTCCTGTATGTCAGTGAGGTTGTGATTTGCAGCTTTTCTCTGGAAATACCTGATGTCTTTCCGTGCGCTGCCCTGGCTTATGGAGGATAAATAGACCTGCCAGTCCTCGCTGCCACATTTATAGTGAACTGTCCTTATAATTCTGCCACCTAAGATATACATCCAAATGCTTGCGTGCATCTCAGCATCGTATGCTTAGCAGGACTCGTTCCTCAGTTCCTCTCTTCTGCTTCAGTATTTTCTGGGGTGATACATCCATCCTTGTGCAGCACCACAAGGATCTCCATTGTCACATTTGGTGTCAACTGCATTTTAGTGAAACCACTTTGACTGGCTTTGCACTCTAAGGTCTTGTGCGATTCACTGAGGTAGGCAGAAAAATAGATGGAATAAAAATGATCAGCTATTTAGCAGAAACTTGAAATTCAGTCATCCTAGGAAGACTGTGAGTCAAACAGTATTGTCCAGAATGAGCAGATTGGTAATTTGGATAGCTTTCCATTTTCCCTGTTTTTAGATGGAGTTTGATCAATAAGCTGTGAGGAGCCAAGAGCCTGGGTAATGAATGTTAAACGTACATGTGAGTCTCTCACCACTGTACTTTTTTCATCAGCCTGTCCTGAGTGTAAGTGATGTAGAAATGACTCCAATTTCATGCACTTTCTTGGGAGGAAGGGGAAGGATAAAAGAGGTCAGGGTAATAGGTATCTTCTTAGAAGAATAAGAGTGCTGGTATGGGGAGAGGGAAAGAAAGAGAGGGATGGAGCATGTTTATGGCATTTCACATAGAAGAGTACCAGAAGGGAAAAGGGAAAAGCAGAGTGTCAGATATAAGAAGAAGTGATCACAAGCACAAAGGAATTTATATTCAAATATTTAAGCATTCTTGAAAGGATGCTCGGAGCAGAAATTCCTTTTCTCTGCTCCCCATGTAGAAATGACTTTAACACTCAGCCAGATGCTAATGCAAAGTGACTCAAGCTATTCCTCGCAAGCATAGCTAAATTGCCGTTATTTGTTAAGCGCATTGAATTCAGCTGTGGATACAGCAGTTGGTTGCATTCAGAAAGCATCTGTACCCTTTTTTTTCCTTTTTCTTTTTTTTTTTTCCTGTGTTGTTTTTTTTTTTTTTTTTAATCCTCCAAAGCAGAGACAACTCTACCTATCTCCCCCCTCTCCTCCCTTGTGCTGGCTGGGAATTGTCAAGTGACAACCGACCAAATCCTTTTGGACAGGAAGCCTTCATCCTGAGTTCTGTATACTTGCAAAGCAGGCCTTGTGGTTGGATCAGGAAGCCCATTAAAAGCACTTTGATGGTATGGAAATTCATCTTCATGAAGCACCCAGGCCCCTAAGCAGCATGCTGTTTAGCTGTGGTTACAGATCAGTCATTCACATCGGAGGGCAGTAATTGTGCTGACGGCTTGTTCGGCAGTGGAAGCACATAAAATAATCCCAGGCCCTCCACCATGGCATTGCGAGTTAATCTTCTTTAATACAGATCAGCTGTTGTTCTAACACATGACTTTATGCTGGCTCTAGTGACTCTGCACAGCCTTTTGATTAAGTAACAGGAGTGGAACCATCTGCATTCACTTTATTCCGTTACTTTCCTATTCTTGGGATCCTCCTTAGCCTTCTGTTTTCACTTCTCACCCTCAACCCCAGTTGAAGTTTATTTTCCTCTCTAATTCATGCCTCCTGGTGGGCTCGTGGAGAGCAGAGACGAGTTCTTTTAGAAGGTAGCGGGAAGAAAAAATTGTTTGCTCAATTGAAAATTTTTCTAAAGCAACTGTATGCTTTGTGTGTTTTAATAAAATTAATGCCAAAACTTTATTGAGGCTCACTGATTTGGACTTGATGATCTCAGAGGTCTTTTCCAACCTAATTGATTCTGTGATTCCATGATTAATTTTATTCAATTTTCTTTCATTTTCTCTATTTTTAAAGTGAAGATGGGAAAGGACAGAGCCAAGTCTGAGCCCTGCTAGACTGTAATGGCATTTAAGTTGCTGAGGTGACCACTTAAACCACTAAGCACTTTTTAACTTGTAGGGTCTTCTGGTCTGTCTCTTACATTTGACCCCAGAGAGGAAGGACATAGTATGTAAAGTTTAGATACTTGTTCTCCTTCCTCTTTTATGCTCTAGGCTCTCCACTGACTAGCCAGCTCTGAAGTTCAGATCCAGACAAACACACCAACTTCTCTGAAGTTTGTGTCTGTTTGATATAGGACTTCTTTTGAATTAAATTTTATTCTGGTTTTCCTTGTTTTCAGAGGAAGAAAATGAGATAGTTGGGAAGGTGGTTACTGAGAAATAGAGCTGCAGTGTTAGCACTGAAGGTTTCCCTTTCAGAAGCTCAAGCTCCTGCCACGGGACTTAGAGGCAGCCCCCTGACCTTTTGGGACATCATGTTTGCTTGCTGATCACTTCCTGACTGGGAGATTTTTGAGATGGGGGATGGAATGAAAAATTTTATCTATGTGTTCCTGGGCACAATGTAGAAATTTACATTAAGCCTGTAGTTACATGCAGAAGAAAGACTCTCCTTCCTGTAGAGCGACCTCAGTCTTTAAAGGCAACAACCCATCTGGAGCAATCCCAAAATTTTCTCCCTTCCTTGTGGAAGTGGCTAGTGTATTTCTGGATTTTTCTGAGACCTCTTGAGCTTTTTGTTGCGTGCATGCTACTACAGCCTACCAGTGGAGGTGGGCTCTGTGCAGTTCTTAACATGTATATGGTAGGGATTGGTAGGGATTTTTCTGCCAGGGGTAGCTGGGCAGGTTTGAGGCTGCAAATCGCCTCTGCGAGTCTCTGTTAAAGCTCTTGGGGCTTTTCATTCACATGTACATGACCTGTTATCTTGCTTGTGTTCTCATATGGGTTGATCCCCATGGACAGCCAGACATGCCAGCTAAGGCAGTAGTCAGACAGGAATTTTGTGGAATTATAGAGAAACTGTATAAAAGGAGTCATAAATAAGAGAAGATTTTTTTAAATGGCTAAGATGATTTGGGTGAGTCACTTTGTGGGCATCCAACTTGGACCATCTTGACAGATTTGATTTTCAGAGGATTACAGTAAAAACTATGAGCATCATGATGAACATGGATTTTACTAAAACCTATTTTAATTGCAAATGCAATAAAACATATTTTTACATTACTTTTCTTGGAAACATTTTGGTGTATAAATGAGACGTGTGTGTGTGTGTATATGTTTTTCTGGTTTCTTGGAAACCCGGGAGCATAGTTTTATTTGTAATTGTCATCTACAGTTAATTATAGCTTGATATGTACTATACATAAACAATGTTACCTATTATACATGTAGCTTAGAGTGCAGGTTGTCAGCTGGTATAAACAGCACAACAGGCAGCGTCAGCAAGTGATCTCTGGCCTATCTGTTCAGCCCCAAAGCTGCCTGTTCCTCTGCAAAGGAGTTGTACACAAACACAAAGAGCCAGCATGTGTGTGCATGCATCCAAGCCTACAGTGCACTCCTTCAGGGATGCAGAACACAAACATGCACTGCGCTAGCCAGTAAATCTCTGACTGCAGTCAGACTCTCAAGCACCCATGTATGTGCCCTGGTAACTGCAAAAGGAGGAAGGGGGCACACAAGGCAGGCACTTGAGCGTGTGTCAGTGTATATACACTGGTACAAACACAAGTCCTGGTTTCTGAATGCTGGTGCGTGCTGGTGAGGGTGCTGCCAGCTTGGGCAGTTGTGTAGGGACACAGCCACCCAAGGGTTTCAGATGTGCAGGGATACAGTCGCCCTCTGAGCTGAGTACATCCCATTACCCACACCTCCTGTGCTAAGTGTTTCTTAACCTGTGATACAACTTCTCCCTGTTACAGCTTGGAGTGTGTCCTTTTAAAAGGCTCTGACATGTACTTGTCTGCTGGGCTGTAACTAAAGAGCTATTTGTAACAATATTTATTCCAGCATTGTAAGCAGGAGCCTATTTATTACTCATGCTTATGGAACACTGGGTTCAGGATGTCTTCCCTCCCATTCCCACTCACCCCTCCTCCCACCATCCTCCCCAATCCCACCCCCAACTCTCCCTCTGCCCCTTAAGAGAGTGCCAAACATGAAATGACAGTGACCAATGTTGACTTAATGTGGATGTTTAATAATGAAAAAAGTGTGTCAGTTCCAGCGTTAGTTACAAATGGCAGTAAGTATATCGGGTGGCAGCCCTGTAATAATTTTACATCCATCATTCCTTCCTGATGCCTCACTGGCTGCCTGATGGATGGGGATAGCAGAGTTAACTCTTAAGAAACTGCTGTGATCTGCTGAGCTGAAATGAATTCTGTCCCTGCTCTCCCCTCGGGGAGGAGTGGGATAATAAGAATCTCACACCCGCAGATCCTGCTGCCTTTGAGAAATAAAACACTGGAGCTCACTTTACTAAAGGCATAAGGAGTAGCTGGTTTAACACAGGGGATTTAAATTTCTCTTGTAGTAGAGAATTGTACTTCAATAACATTTTTTTTCTTCCCCCAATGGTTAGATTTGAACTAGAAAGTCAAGAGAAAACTGAAGGAGAGAAGGGCAGGAAGGAAAGGAAAAGAGAAGGGTTGGTAAAACGGACTCTGACCCCGTGCTTGCTGCAGACACTGAGAGACTGTGGGTCAGACTGGAATAAGTAGTAATGATTGAAACTGGGACCTGGCACAAGCCAGGCTTCCCAAACAGGAGAAACCCCTTGGAAATAAGTCCAGAGGCTCTGCACCGAATCACTTTGCAAGAACTGAAACCTGCCCCATTTTCATAATCTCTGTAGTATTTTACTGGAAAAATACTTTTGCATTCTGAATGACTAGCAGAGGCTGCGTTATCCACAGACATTACATACATGCACACTTATCCCTGCAAGTTCAGCAGACTGCTAATAGATATGTCCTGTAATTTGTAGCCCACTCTATTCCTCACTGACCTGTAAAACATTAGGAAAGATGATCAGTGTAATATTTTTGTTCTCTTCTTGCAGCGTGAGCAGAGATCCTTTTGCAATAATTATTATACAGTGTGGGGACCAGGAAGTCTCTTGCAGACAATGGTCTTTTCGAGTCCCACAACATGAAAGTTAACGTGTTATCCTAACAACTATCTATCCCCCTCTTATTACCCATTTCCTTGTCATCCTCTTAGTTTTGCTTTGCTGAGGTTCTTCGCCAGCAAAAATCCTTGTGTGCAGGTTGCAGTTCTCTTTGTTAATGCTATCGACATGGAGCAGACAGCTTTCAAAACAAGAAGGCAAGCAGGTATTATGTCACCACCCATCCGTCACTGGGGATGTCAGCCTTTCAGTAAGCCCAATCAGCAGCATCAACAGGATCACTGATGTTCCAGGAGTCCTGTTCAACAAGACTACTGTACCCATTGTCATCTCTCCTGAAACTTTTCTCCAGTTTAATACAAAACACGGGTCAAGCTTGCACACTACAAAGATCAAAATTGGGTTTACCCAGCACTAATCATTAAACATTTTGATTTACTTCAGCTGGGAGTTTATCTGTCTATCCCCGACCTTCCCCCATTTTTTTGCCATTTGCCTTGTGGAGCTTGTGTATATTTATATTTACAGCCTCTGCATTTAATGGCCACATGCCTTGTTTTCACAGATGGCCAGTGGAAGAATTCCCCTCCCCCTTTTTCTTTTAGTAAAGCCTGCCTTTGGTTTTGCTACTTTTGTCACAGTGCCACTACTCTCAGTTAGCAAGTGCCTACGCACGGGAGGGGGAGATTCTGCAATGAACAATTTTTTTATTCCCCCAAGGATTTTAGCTCTTTATTTTAAAACACTTTTTTTTTTCCCCTCCTGATTGACCATCATTTAGTAAATGCCCAGATACATTTTTCAAAAAAAAGATTAAGTTTGTATATTTATGTGTGTCTTTATTGCATTGCTATGGCAGGGCTGCATGGGCAGGGTTAGCTAATAAAAACATACAGAGGGAGGGACAGATTCTGCCCACAGATGTGTGTGTGAAACTTCCACTGAAGTCAAGGAAAACAGCAGGAAAAGAGGCAAGGGAAGAGCCCTGGATGGTTGCAGCTGCTGCTGAAGTCTGAATGGGAATTTAAGTCTTCTTTCACTCCAGAAGGCAGAGATTGGAAACATTCACAGCCTACTGTGGATCAGGGAGGACTGCAGCTGTTTATACCATAGTGGAAATTTTATTAAGCCCAATAAAGATGGATCAACTTCCTCCTGAAAAAAAAACATACAATTGATTTAGAGTTCTTGTTATGACTTTTCAGCTTTGTGAGTCCTTGGGTTTAAGTTCCAAGCTGTGCCCTACAGCCATGAGAACTAATTGCTTCCTGAGATTTTTTTTTTTTATTGTTTTTACATAATCACATGCCTCCAATGACTAGGGCTTTCAGTGCAGTCATGGGCACCGGCATCAGGGCAGTACCTCTGTTTAGTGCAATAGAGGCTGGGCTTGGTTCTTCTGTGAACTGTGTCCATTTAGTCTCTTGAGGGATCAGCCTGTGTTTTCTGCAGGTGGGACAGTCTTCTGGGGCATCTGCCTGTCCCAGTATGCAGGTGTTCACTTAGCTGAGTGACAAACAGCCTCTAGAGTCTTTGGGGGATGCTGAATTTTACCTTTAATTGTATTGATGCTGATGCTGGGGAGTAGATAAGCTAAACCTTACTTCATGACTAGAAAAACGTGTTGGTTTCTTTGTTAGGCAGTAGCCTAGATAGCCTAGACTTCATAATTTGAATACCTTCTATGGAAAAATGGAATAGGCTGTATTGGCTGTATTGCAGCTATGCAGTTGAGTCACCCATTGTTCATTAAACAATTGCCAGGAAAGCAGAGACTGTGTTCTTGCTTTCTCTTTGTGTGCGTGTAGACCCTCCTTCCCAGGATATCCTGCATGGGTTGTGATACTCGTCTTGTTTCATTCTTGGTGTGCCAACTCTCTTCCCCAGTTAATGCTTTCTTTCCTCACTGATCAGCTGTACCAACTTTCTGACTTGCTGTGAAATCCTTGGTTAAAATTTACATGGCAGATTTCATCCAGAGATCTCGAAACTCTTCACGATGGTGGGAAAATGTCTCCATCTCCATCCTGTAGAGTTCAGGAAACTAAGGTGCAGCAACTGAACAATTCACATCAACATAAAGTTACAGATCATGTCAGCCCGGGAAATGGTCTGGATGAGAAACTGGGTCTTGTAACTCTTTATCTATTTGCAGTGAGCAGATTACAGCTGAATCTGATTGAGGTCAGTGCCTATGCCTACGCTGTGAAAACTTTTCTCTGTTTCGCTTTCCCTTTCCTTTTTATTTCTTCTTTAAAGTAATGGACAGGGCAAGTCCTACCTGCATTTTCATGTGGAAGTCCTGGCATGCACTATCTCTCAGAGCTCATAACCAAAGAGAACCCTTATTAGAAACCAAAGACCTATGTCCACAATGCACAGCAAAGAAAAAGACTGTATAAATTTCAGCAAATTCTCCCTGTGATTGGGTGTCTGTTCCTGAGAGCAGAGTGGTTAAACAGCTGGGTCTTCCTGATCCACCTTAGTTTTTCCCTATGACACCTCATAGGGAACCTCTCTACTGGGCCTATATACCAATTCATATGGGTTCAATTCAGATGCAGTGATTTCTACATGGTATTAAAGCAATATGGATTTTAATATGTACTGTAAACCGAAAGATAGCGTTCCTTTACCAAGTGATGTAGCCCCAATTAAGACTGAATGTCATAATTTTGAAAGAAGTACCATAAAATCAGGAAGAGCCAAAACCAAAGAATTTTCTTTTATTTTCTTGCTTCTAATGGTGCTTTTAGGTTATGTGGGTGGATTATTCCATGAAAAAGAGAGATCTCAGATAAGCAAGACTGAAAGAGCTGAGGGGGTAGTGAATGCATTGTTTCTTCATACTCGACTTTGATGCAACAACAACAAAAAAAATCTCCCAAATGATAACTTGCTGTGACATTATAAATAATCTTTCATCTTCTTTGGTGGTCCACAGAGTTTATATAATTGGAAGGCTAAAACCCTTCTTTGTTGTTTCTTCCCTTTTCATTAGTACAGTAGAAGACTATAAAATTGTGCAGCCAGAAGGGGTTTAACAATTACTGAGTCAACATTTGAAAGTCTCACTCTATTTTATCATTTTATGCATGTGCTTTTTATGAGTTTTACAGCCCTGCAAGCGTTACTTAAGCAAGGTCCATTGCAATGGTGGATCTGTAACTTCTCTTTTATTTTATTTTACTCTCCCTGTTAGCATGTGCCATCAGCAAGAGTCACAATTCCACACTCACAGAGAAATTATAAATTTGAGATTATAAGTTTTTTTATAACATTCAAGAGTGCTAGTTTCAGTTCCTAAAACTACCACTCTTACTAAGGAACCCTTGGCAAGTCACATAATGTGTGACTCAGTTTCCCATCTCATAAACAGAGTTAATAATCCTGCCTTTCTTTGTGAAATTTTTTTGGTTAATTACCGATGAATGAAGAATACTTGGGCAAGGTGATCTTCTACACAGAAAAACCCAAATCTAAATAGAAGATCCCTCAGAAAAAAAAGCTGGAAAGTCTCTTACAACAGTTATAGGTGTAACAGGATCTGGGCTGTAACATGGTTTGGACTGGGGCATAGAGAGTGGGCACAGTACCTGTTTTGAAGTACCATGACGTTAATATGCAAGAGTAGTGTCTGACTGCAAATAATTCATTATAGGCAAACCTCTGGGCACACCTGTTTCCATTGCCAGTGGTTCCTCTAAGTTCTTCCAGCTCCCTGTCATCTGTAATGCCTGCCTACCTCATGTTTTCCACATCTTGAAAGGCTGTGGATGAAGATTTTATAACTCAAGTTATTCTGATGTTTATTATTGCAAGAGGCAGAGGAATTGCACAGAAAGATTGCTTTTACAAAGTCTTTGCTCTTGTCAGATGTAGGATAAGACTCTTCACCTTCTTGGAGAGCTAAGGAAAATACCACGATGTTGAATGGATAACACCTGGCGACACCAGTGCGTCTGATAATTAAATATGTTTTTCTGTCATAAAGTGAACTTTTATTGCCGGATCATAGCAGCTAATCTGCCTAGTACTTTAAGATTTGGTGCATATTGACCAAGGTATGTGTCAGAATGGTTGATATTTACTGGGCCTTGCTGAGGAGAGACATCTGCTTCTGCACTGCGAACCGCATCAGATGCTGTCACAGGCCCTGCTCAGCAATCTGAGATAAAAACTAGCTTATCAAATCTCAATCTATTTGAAAATTCCACCTTTAGAGTTTAGATGTGTGAATTTTTCCCACAGAGCAGGACAATAAATAGCTGGACAAACTGTACTTGGTGGGGATGGAGGGGGGGGAATGGAACACTGAAAAGGACAGTAGCAGGCAACCATCTGTTTCTTTTTATGTATTGACACTGAAGGGAGCAAAGGTAGCAGGCACTCAGTTCATCAGTGTGTTTGTAATTCTGAGGTGCAAGAACCCATGAGCTCCCCTAAAAATGCATTTGGCCTTTCAGTTCACTTGAGATAAGGAAAGCAGGAATGTGAAGTGATGCTCCTGAGCGCTCCTCCTCTGGAATTCCACTCTGGCTGTTTCTCTGCAGGCATCAAACTGAGAGGAAAAATATTCCTGTCAGGGGAAATGGGGGTAGGGTGGGGGGAGTAGCAAAGTGAAGAGTGGACTGCTTCAGTGAAGCTGCTAACCTTGAATTATGCAATCGGAAAAACGGCTCTTGCCAAAATACAATTCTAACGGAGTTCAGAGTACCGTCAGTGCTTGCCAAATACCCCAGCCAAAAGGATGTCTCAAAGAGGGGGAGGAGGGAACCATTGCCATATGCCCAGCATTCACAGTATTCTGGAAGAACTGTGGAGTCCTTCAGGAGTGGAGGTGTGTTCATGGTCTCAGGTGCACCCTGAGCACTGGTACCATGATCCAGTACAAGGTGGGAGCGGTGAGGCTGGAGGGGAGTAGGTAAATATATCAGAATGTCTTTATTTCTCAGACCTTCCAAGGTTTTGCTTCACTCTTGTGTAGTAGTGGGAGGAGTTCTGGCAAACATGGTCAGGCTGTTCTACATATGTTTTGACTCTTCTTGTTTTATGTTTCTTCTATGAAAGAGACTGCAACCAAGTTCTTGTCATTTTTAGATCAATGTTTTGTTAAACTATGACAGCTATCCGTGACAGAGAGCCAAGTAACTTTTGCAGCTGACCACAAAACTGAGTCTGACTTGTGGTGCTTAGTCATTTTTTATATATTTTTTTCTACATGACACATTCCATGTGTGTATGTGTTTTTCATTGTTCTTTTAAATATAATTAGAACATTTCTAGGAGCTGTGGTACAAATCAGTCTTCTGTGACAGATGAATTTCTTTGATTAATAAAGTTTTAGGAACTTCTCATCACATTGTGGCTATTGATGAAACCTCTCTGTTTATACTTTGAACAATTGGGCTGTTGTGGGTTTGATTGCTCTCTACAGTATTATCTTCTCTGGTTTACCCATTAGAATTTTAAATGATCCAGTCAACAGAGTTCTTGCAGAGAACTCTATTAGGATAGAGTCTATCCTAATGTCTATCCATTAGGATAGACATTTCACTTCTGCTGAAGTCCTTCATAGAGAAAAAAGATGTTTATAGGATGTCTTTCAGCCTTCTGAGGTCTGGTACAAAATTCAGAAATTTAGAAGGAAAATAATCACGTCATCTTTAGCGAGATTCCTGTGTTTATTCTCCTGCAAGAGCAGAAGTGTTCCTTGGTGTTTGTTTTCACTGCTTTGTCCTGTCTGATTTTTGGCGGGTCTCACAAGCAGTTCTTCACACCACTTTCCTAGGTTTGGACCAACCTTGCCTGCTCTCTCTGTAAATATTGGGGCTAGGCTGCAGTAGATGTGACTTGTGCATTTTACACAGGATAAATAGCATTTCATACCTGAAGCAAAGGGGTGTTCTTCTGAACCCACCTGTTATCACTGGATGGTGCCTCAGCTTTACACAGTGGAGTGGTGGCAGTTTTGAGAACATGTAATTTGCTGTTGAATTAAGATAGTGATAATAAATAGATCCTAGTTTTATATAAACTTTAAATCATTGTGAAATTCTTGTCTGAAGTTCTTATGTAGGTGTCCGTGTTGGGGGGGTTGGAACTAGTTGATCTTTAAGGTCTCTTCCAACCCAAACCTTTCTGTGGTTCTGTGAGAGGAGGCTGGGATAGCAATGTCAGCAGGTTGCCAGTTTATTTGGGATCAGGGAAGAAAAAGGTTTCTCCTTTGTTTCTTTGGAGGTTCCATAAATACTTCCTCCATAAACTGGAAGACTCTGTAGGAAAGGTAGGGAGGTTCTTCCATCAAAAGAAAAGCAGTAAGTCATCAACCAACTGCTTTCAAGCAAAACAACATGGGAATGTTGCTTAGCCCCTTTTGAATATTTTGTAATTATAAAAGTGTTTCTGTACGTCAGAATTGGGGAAAATAAGCTGCAGGGTGTTTAATGGAAAGAGCATAGGGCATGAAATCACAATGCTGCTTATGTATTGTCAGGCTTTTGCATCCTGCCAGGGTGTTGCTGATCTCTTTCTGCTCTCCTAATTCTGTTTTTAGGGGGTTTTTGGGTGGATGGTTTTTGATGTTTGTTTTTTTTCTTTTAATGCTTAGGTTGGAAGGTATCTTAAAGATCATCTATTTGCAACTCCCCTGCCATGAGCAGGGGCACCTTCCGCTAGACCAGGTTGCTCAGAGCTCCATTTAAACTGTCCTTGAACACTTCCAGGGATGGGACATCCACAGTTTCTCTGGGCAACCTGTGCCAGTGCCTCACCACCCTCACAGTAAAGAATTTCTTCCTAATATCCAATCTAAACCTACTCTCTCTCAGTTTGAAACCATTCCCCTTTGTCCTGTCACTCCAGGCCCTTCTAAATTGTCTCTCTCCATCTTTTTTGTAGGCTCCCTTCAGGTACTGGAAGGCCACAATTAGGTCACTGCAAAGCCTTCTCTTTTCCTTGTTGAACAATCCCAACTCTCATAGCCTTTCCTCATAGGAAAAGTGCAGTTGCAGAGGCTCAGGAAAGAACAGACTTATTAATGCCTTTATACTTAAACATTTCTAAGTATCAGTACAGAAAAGTACAACTGACTGCTTTGACTTCCTCTGTTTCAACAGCAACGTCATGGAGAAGGTCTTTTTAGCTGCCACTTTATCACTGCTGATTGAATTATATTGTCATTCCCTACGTTGAAGCAGCAGGGAGTAAAATTGTCCCTGTGTTAGAAGGGTGGTCTCCCCACTCACCCGTGTTTCAGTTCTCCAGAGAACCATCTCCAAGCACGGGGCCGTGCAGAGCATCCCAGGAGCTCAGCACTCATCTGGCATTCCCTCTCAGCCCCTCTTCCATCATGCCTGTGCTCTCTCACTTCACCTGATGTGGCTGTACCTCAAAATACAAAACTTTGCCTAAGATGGATAGCGGCAGAGCATCTGTAGGCTTGTTAAGTCAGACTCTGATAAACGAGCCGCACGCGGTGCGTACCTTGCAGACAGCATGCCGGAGTATTCGCTGACCTTAAGACTCAATCAGATCGTGTCGACGGAGTGTGGTTCTGAATGTAACTGCCTCCGACTTCAAGAGCTGCGTTTATCGCATAAAGGAAAAGCTGTTAAGCCTGTGCCCTTTGCGCTCTCAGCTCTGTTTCTCTAAGAGGTTTATGCGTGATTCCAGAAAAGTCTGCAACAGAATAACTCCCCTCCCCCTTGATATACCCAAAAAGAGAAAAGGTTCTTTTACATTTTAGGTTGGTGGCGGCGTTTTAAAATGATTTCTGACATAAAAATTGTTGAACTCTAGCACTGTGAAGTTGATGGTAAATAGATTTTTTTTCCCCCCTGAGGAAAAACTGTTGATTTCCATGATATATCTGTGATCCATTTGGAAGAAGTACGAGGTCAACCTACTCCTGACTTTCTGACTGCTGACAGGTTGCTTTGGAAATGAGAGCCGAGTTAAAACCAATAGATCAAAGAGTTTGGTAAAGCTAAATGCCTGAATAGTTCAGGTGCTTATTCGAAGCTTCTCCAAGCTTTCTGGTTCTCTGTGCCTGGTAGTGTTATGGAAACCCTTTTGCTTGTGATAGGCTGACTCTGCTGCATGAGCTTTTCCTGAAAAAACCAAGAGGATAACTCATCTTGCACACTTCCCCTGGTGATGCGTCAGGGTATAGACAGAGCACCAGGAGTGCGAAAGGGATCTACAACAAAAATGAATGTGAGGAGTAGGAAAGTTAACCTCATATTCCATAAACTCTGTGAGCATACAAAGTTGAGCAGATTAGCCTTGTTTTTAACACTCTCGAGAAAATCTTTCTTCAATGACTTTCATGAATTTGAACCATTCTTTGAATTGCAGATGCAGGGACATCACATCGCAGGAAGCATTTCTGTATTCGCATTGTTCTCTGTTCTGTTTTCTTCTGTAACATAACCCAGTGACATTATTAGGCTACATAGAAGTTGCAAAGTCTCTGGATGCCATGTGAAATCTGAACGTTTTTTTTTAGTTTATTGATCTTTTACAGTCATCAGGAGTGGAACAGAGCAAGGAAACAGTGATCTTTCTTTCAGGAAGAAACTCAAAAGAATTTTTTCGACTGGAGCCACTTTATTATCATGCTGTATCATGTCATTTTCTTAGCTTTGCAAAAGGCACAGTGCCTAACATTTTGAAATGTTAGTATTGCTTCCCTGAAAGATTTATTTTTAAACATATGATTGTCAGGAAGATAGAATGTTTATGAGCAAAAGTCATTGGGAAAACAAAAACAGTTGGAAAATGGAACACCTTTGTATTTGTAAAGTCAAACAATTCAGGGGGAAGCGAGGTGTTTTGAAGAGAACATTGGAATTAATGGGCCTGGCATGTTGTTCTGGCAATGTCTTTAGACACCACTGCAGCCTGACAGATTAATTGGCAGCACACACTAGCCTGTTGCAATCCAGGGTTCACAGTTAGTTCTGACTAGATGAATGACGGACGGGGTGTTAGTAGGGTTGGGCAAAACAGTCTGGACGAGAACACAAACTGCTGCCCAAGTATCGTGCTTAATTCAGGCTGACCCTTTCCCAAGGCCTGAATAAGTTTGAACTGCAGGGTGTTTTTTTTCCCTATGGGCTGCTTCCTAAAATACAGCTTTAAAAGAAAAAAAAAAAAAAGGGAAAGTCACGCATGTCCCTGCACTTTGATTGCAGGCTGGAAATAGAGTAAAACAATAAATACATTGCAAAAGAGTGTGTATCATCTAAACTTCGAATCCAGCTTTGCAGTCCCAGGGACATAGAGAGTTGAAATATTCTTCAGATGTGCAGCCAATTTTATCATGCCGAGCTAACCAATCTTTTCAACACTATGGAGTTTGCTCATCACTAGCTAATAAGCAAGTTTTAAAAAGGACTTTACGGTAGAGTCTGCAACCATATCTCTTCCAGAAAAAACATTATTATGTATTGTTAAATACCTGGCTCAGTAAACTGTTGTGAATGGTTATCCAGCTTCCCTATCAACCTTCTAAATTACATATGAACTTTGCGGTTGCAACGTTTAATTATTTTCCTGATCCAAATCCCGTCATCTTGCCCATATAGGACAAAACAACACTGGAGACCCTGACTCAGCAGTTGGCAGTAAAACAGAGCGAAGACGGAAAGTTTAGCCACGCAATGATGGATTTCAACATGAGTGGAGATTCTGACGGTCAGTACAAATGGCTTATCCCAATTTCCAGGTTTGTGTGTGCGTATCAGTGGGATCTGGGGGAGAATCCAAGTGCTTCGGAGGCCTGTGAGCAGTTAGCAGTAAGCGGCTACGAAAGAAGGCAGGAAAAAGTGATTCATCATGGGGCGTTTTAAGTCTGGAGGTTGATTTTTAGCCTTTCCTCTGTATGCTGAAGGTCTCAAGAAGGGACCAAGAATGTATTTCTCATAGTAAAAGGGGCTAAAGAGGGCAAATATATGTGTTATAAGTGAGATCACGGAGGGAATCCCTGAAGTATAGACCTGATCCTCCATAAGTGTTGCGTGCTCTGAATCTGTGGGAACTTTATTGGTTTGATAAAGCAAGCATAATGTTTGTTTCTCTGCTATTGCATATATTGTTATGGAGATGTCAGCACAAAAGCAGGCAGATATGGAAGTTTTTTTTTGCTAGTTAGAGAATTGCTTAAGAAGAAATGCTTGATGTTGCCGTATATTACTCCCTTTCTCTCACAAAAAAGGTAGAAGATGGGTAACATATGCATTCTCTAAGCAAGAAAGGAAGAAAGTAAAAAGTAAATCTACATTGATAAATATAGGCTTTATGTTATTGAACAGTAAAAGATGTTTTAGAAAAGCTGTTTAATGCTTTGTATTGAAAAAAAAAGTCTAAACTCTTCATCAAGTCTATACGATGTGACACAGAATTAACAGAATAATTAAACTAGACAATATACAATGTATTTAACATTAACCTATTATGAACATGGACTCATTGAATGTGCAGCACCTGACATGGGTTACTAAAGGCAGAGGTAGCTGCATAATGAAAAACGAGCTGGGAATGTTTTTCTCTTTCTTTTTAGGAAGTGCAGGAGTCTCAGAGTCTCGAATTTATCGGGAATCCAGAGGGCGTGGTAGCAATGAACCCCATATCAAACGCCCAATGAACGCATTCATGGTGTGGGCTAAAGACGAACGGAGGAAGATCCTTCAAGCCTTCCCTGACATGCACAACTCCAACATCAGCAAGATATTAGGTAAGAGTGATAGAACACTGTTCTTTCAGAGCAAAACTCAAAAATATTTTTAATTAATAGAGCCGAGCACCTGAAACGACAGAAGTGCTGTCTCTCTGTTGTGCAGCTTCATCACTGCACCAAGGACAACAGTGATATGAGCTTCCACTGTGCTACCCAGCAGTATGCATTAAGCATAACCTGACATCTTCTTGTGTCTTTGTAACTACTGAGATTGTAGTGGTAATTTTGGTTTGAAAACATGAACTGAATAGACAAAAACAGTTCATTTCATTAGACTGTTGAACAAGCACAAAATAATTGCTGTCATTTATTTGTCCACATATTTCATCTATATAGTTTCTCTGAGGTAGCACACTACACTATTCTATTTGTGCCATAGAACTTTCTGTCTCCACTTGGACATCAAGCTGCTGAGCACAACTCTTTGAGTGTGACCATCCAGCCAATTATTTATCCACCAAGGGGTCCATAAATCAAATCCACGTCTTCCCAGTTTAGAGATAAGGGTGTCATGTGGGACAGTGTCAAATGCTTTGCGCAAGTCCAGGTAGATGATGTTGGTCACTCTTCCCTTGTCCAGCAGCAGTGTAACCCCGGTTCACCTGTCAGTTCCCTCAGGACCTGCAGATGCATCTCAGGACCCGTGGACATGCAGGTCCCATGGACTTGTGCACCTTTAGGTTCTCGAATTGAGTCTTCTACAGTGGGTGGTTTTTCATTCTCTCATAGTCTGATAAGAACCCTGAAATTAAGAAAAAAAGAAACATTGGATCTAGTTTCCATATCTTCTGCTCTTTACATTCCAAGCAATATTTGTGATGAATGTCATCTACTGAATCTCATGCCATAGTCTTGCAGCTTTTCACTACTTGCTCAGATTCTCAGTACCATGTTCTGTCCAAAGTCACCCCTCTGTGACATGCTGAATGATAAAGCAGGTGACTAATAAGGCTCTCTGAGGCCCACGAATCACTGTTCTGGAAAAAAAAAAAATAGAAAGAAAAAATTAGAGATGTTGAATTTTTACTGAGAAAAACTGTTACAGGACCTAAACACCCCTCAGGCCAGTGGCTAAACAGAGAACATGTTTACCTGGGCTGCAGGTCTCAGTGGTTTTGCAGACTACTCAAGAAATGTAATGGCAGCATTAACCAGCTGCAGGTCTGGTAAATAGGCTGAGTTTAGACTGGTCAGAGGTTTGAGGCTTATGTTGATGAGAGTGGTATTATGAAAAGTTAGCAGGGGGCAAGTGGAAATGAGATAAATTGGTTGGAGTGGCAGAATGTATTGCTGTGGATGGCAGATGTGATGATATTAACCCATGATTTAAAGGGTGGCACAAGATGATTAGATTAGTTATGGGAACAGGATTAGAAGGCTAAATTGGTTATGTTGATGGTAAAATAACCTTATACTGGTTAAAAGGGATTATACTGGTCAGAGGTGTATGATGTGATTAGCCAGAGGACAGGGCAGTAATAGTTTTGGTCTGTTTCTAAATTGAGAGTAGACCTGGTTAAACCTGTTTTTAAATAATCAGCTTCAGAAATCTGCAAGATCATTCTGAATGGCCCTTTTCATATAGAAAGTACAAAGAGAGCTTGATGTTTTCCCTCTTAACTGATTGTTTTGGATAACAACCTCCGACAGCACGCTGCTAATTCATTCTGCTTAAAACAGGCGCTTGAGCTGGGCTGACATTTTACGCAGTCTCTGGGGATCCTGGTTGACATTTTAAAGGGCTTCTAAGCATTTTATAATACCCTAAAATCTGGTTTTAATAAGCCATTCTGCTGAAATTGTTAACATAAGGAATCACCTTTTACTATTTGGCACTAGATCAGGAAGATATGGGGACATCTTTTTCTGATTAGATATACAGTAGTTGGAGTAAAATGTGCAAATTCATTACAGATCCTGTTGAGGTGACAGACAGTATAGCTGACTCCAAACTCTTTCTGTTTTGCTGCCAGATATGGGGAAAAGCAAGGTCTGAGGCAGTGAGAGATGATGTTTCTATTTCTTTCCAGCATCACATTTAATTTTTTCATTCTACTTCTGCAACGGGGAGGGATGTCCTGACGTCTTCCTTCTTGACAGAAACGTTACAAAGGTCTTCCCTCAACTGCAAAAGGCCAGTCTTTTGAAGTCAGCAGGGAGCTGTCTGTTAACTGGCGTAGGGTGAGCAACTAGAAGCTTACAGTTCAGCCAGGTATCAGGGTCTCCTTATTAGAAAGCCACAATTTTCCCTTCCCATTTTTCCAGCAGTACTGCTACACATTGAGGTCAGAGAGCTCATTGTCACAGAGAGCAGCTTAGATAGAGTTCTCACTGATCGAGGGTCATTTTTATAGTAAAATGAAAGGAGGTGCCCTTCCCAGCACTAGAATTCTCTAGGGATTATGTTTGACACTGTGGTATTATGTTTTGAGCATAAAAATTAGATACACGGATTTGTCACTAAATTCATCTGTGCATACGTTTGTCATCCATCTGTTCATTGCAACTTAAACTTGCAGATAATGATTTTTTTAGTAAATTGTTAAAAAAGTGCTAAAGTGGGTCTGCTGGACCCTATCAATTTAATAATGCATTGTTTAGATCTCTTTGTAAATATTTTAATTAATTTCACTGAGAAATCTACATGAAGATATTAGGAAACAGTGAAGTTAAACACTGCCTTCAGAAATTCTCTCGGGATGTGTAAGTGTGTGAATACAAACCTATACACATACCTATACATTATACAAATGTTTGTGTATGTGAGGGTATTTATTAAACATAAAATCAGCCTGAATCAGGTACTCCGACTGAAAAATGTCAGTCTGATGGACTAAAAGTTAGAGAATATTGCAAACAGCTGAAAATTCTTATCAGAGAAACTTGGCTTAAAATCAGCGATAAGCAGAGCTCTGAACATGCAGGCAGAGCTCTGAATATGCTCAGGTGTGTGCCTGAGCACAAGTGTCTGTGCATACATGAGGGCATCTCATTTCTGCCCTGGGTTCTAATATTTGACCTCTCCAGATGTGTTCACAGTCCCACACAGCTGTGTGAGCACAGCTCTAACTGCCCTACCTCACTTTGGGGGCAGAAGCCATGCTTGGTACTGAAGTCTTGTAAATGTTTGGGGTTTTTTTTCCCCTAAATATTTCAGCCAGCAGATCAGAGAGAATTGTGCAAGAATCTTGCTTGTCATTATGTATTCATCCAGGGAGGGGAATGGGTTCTTGTTTTCATAGTCAAGGAGAAAGCCTTGCATACTTGACCCACTCAAAGCTTTCCAACACAGATGGTGAGCGGAAAGCTCACCCAAGAGTGTAAATCTTCCCTTAAAAAGAGAGATTTTTCAAGATTCTTCGATCATACCTTGTTTGGGCTTGGGTTTGGCATTGTACATAGGTACCCGTGCCTGCCTGTGTGTGTTTACAGACGCATAAAACAATGACAGATTAAACTATTACAAATGTATTTCATCCAAACATAAGGTATTCTTAACCAGTTTTAGTATGTTGATTGGCAGTACTCATTCATAGCTTGAGCTGTGGCTTCAAATTCAAAGATCAGAGTTATGTATTCTTCAAACTTCAAAAATTTCAGATTAAGACCAGTCAGAGAGCTGGTTGGACTATGTGTGTGACTAAGAAGGGAAAATGATAAAATGTACATAACAAGGGTTTATCAACAGAAAATGTGCCCTTTTTTAAAATTTGATGACATTGTTTGTTAAATTATGTATGATACTTCAAAACATACTAGTAAATTATATTTAGTATATTTTGTAAAAACACTAAAGTCATAGAGGAGGTATCACTGCAGAAGGCAGCTATTAAAAATTTTCTAGGAAGAGAGGTGAAACTGCCAGGATTTTTGTTGTTTTCAATTTGCAGATCAGGAAGGGAAAACATTACAAATGACATTTATGTATAAATATTGTATGTGTAACTGTATGTACCAGTGTTATGCATCAAAATTTAACTTTTTATGGCCCTGATCCTGCAAAGACTTGTGTGTTTGCCTAACTTCACCCACTATTTACAGATCTTTTCACATTAAGAGGTAGGAATCTGCCTGCCCAGATCTGAGTGTAGGATTGCAGCAAGTGAACTAACACAGCAGAAGAGGAACCGTGCTGGAATAGAGCAGTTTCATGGCAATTCTGCAACAACTGCCTTCAGTTTCTACCTTTCTGTCCACCTGTCTATCTCAGAATATGTCTGAGTTCCTACACTGCAGATCCGTTCACAGCATATAAAGCAAATGTCAGTATTTGTTTAAAGACTGAGGGTTTCAACTTTTCTATTCATAAATAAAAACTGATTCAGCAGCAGGAAAAGAAAAAAACTGATTCAGCAGCAGGGGCAGGTTTTCTAAGGCACTAGGATTTCAGTAGGTCTGTGATTAGAGGACTCTAGTTTTAGATTAGCTGCTATGATTTTCTTTGTATGCTGAAACACCAGTGTGCCAGTGTCTGTGAGGTAGAATTTGAAAGCAGAACCACATCTGGGCATCTTCCAGTGGAGCCTGCATGTTTTATCCTGAACTCTTAACATCGTTCAACACAGGCCTGATCTATGTTTCCATCTTCTGCAGCATTAGGAGGTGTGCAGTGCTTTGGCAATCTCCACATGTTTACCACTGTGTCATTCAGCCCAAAATCTAGGAGGTACTGTATGTGGAAAGTTGGTGTCAATTTTTCTAGCCACTCTCTTTGCCAGAAAAAGCTTGGAATAATTTCTCTGCGGGAGACAAGGCTGCTGACTGCGATTCTGTCCGCAGAGCTTTGCTGCTCTGTGTAATACAGAGCACAGCCACAGATCCCCATGTACAGACACTACCTCAGTATGACATACGAAGAACCGTGCAGGAGTTTCAGTCCAAATCCTAGAAGCCACCTAGTCGTGCTGGTATGGTGTTGTGCCTAAGCTAATAACAATGCCATTAAACTGCTTCCCATTCCAGGACTAGCTGGGGGATCTCTGCATGTTACGTGTTGTAAATATCGTGACAAATGACAGTTTTGACTCCAAATCAGTGCTTGTTAAGAGATGTCCATTGTCTTCAGAATGAAGGCGTCGCTGGTTTACAAGTCACTTATCTCTAGGTGCGAGGTCAAGCTCTACCAGCCCTTTATTCCATGCTGCAGTTTGGGCTTCTGGAGAAAAGATTCAAAGAGCAATGGGGGAAATGGTGTCAGTAATCAGAAGAGGCCTTTCTAGAGTGAATAAAACTGTTTTCTTTCCTGGGAAGGGGTAACTGTGCTCTCTGTATTGCCAGTCTTGGGGGCACAGTGAGCTAAGACCAGCCTGAGTAATAGCATGAGCTAAGTACAGTATGAGTAACCATAAAAACGAAGAACAAGAGAAAGTCAAGTATGAGATATGACATTATGAACCCATTACATTGACAAACTATTCAAACTTTTTTTTCCAATGGGAAAATTGACTATTTTCCAATAAAGTTTTCCTTCTAGGCCACATGTTTCACAGCTTGGATCATTCCTGTTATTTGAAATGTATCTTAGCCTGAAGCACTTTTGTATTTCATGGGAAAATAAAATAGGGTATCTGATTCCAGAAGTTTTACTTTCAGCTCTCATATTTATGTCCTTTAAGAAATATTAGTTTATAACTTCCAGGAGGTATTCGAAAACAGTTGCAAAGTCCTCATTATATGCCTAAACTCTATTATCCACATTAACATAGGCAGAAAACAAGACTGCCAGCAATGAAGCCGTAGTGCAACTCTGCACAGAGGTGTGCCAGTATCCCAGTGCTCTTCCCTTCATGACACACACTAAATTCCATAAGTTGGAGCTGGCAGCATTCCCCAGGACTTGGTCTTGGAGTTAAAACCCTGATGAGACATATGGGATAGTTTATAGCTTTTAGAGGCATTGCTTCAGGCTCTTTGCAGGCTCCTGTACCTGACTGCATAGCATTTACGATCACTTCGTATTCTACTTCTCACAAACCTGGAAGCCAGAAAGATGCTGTGTTTGTCATGAACAGTTAAGCTGTGGACATGAGCTGTCCCACGTTCATGCCTTGATCCAGCCGTGGTGGATCACGGTGACTAGATGGCAGCACAGGAGTGGTGCCTCCTCTGGACAGGAGGTGAAAACAGGCCCATGGCCAAGTAAAAGTGTGGGGACGTAGCAGAGCAGACTCTGTGTATCTAAGCGGTCTTTGGACATTCCTCTAAAATATGCGACTTTGTTTTCTAAAACAAAGTGTCAGGGATTGCCCATTATCAGGATAATGGTTTTGCTTCCCACATGAAAGGCATTATAATGTAGATAAATTTCAATAAAATATTAAGTCAAAAATTCAAGTGCCATCTCTCTGCCTCCTGGCCATAACCAAGAGGTTTACCAGTAAAATACAAACAAGACCTGACCCCTGTCTAGAAGCTCTGACAGATTCCCAGCCCAAAGCGATATGACCGTAGGTATCTTGTTCTGGGTGACCTACTTGTTTCTCTGCCTTTCAGTGTTTGGGGATGAGTAGAATCTCATTTTTTTTTTTTTATTTTTTTTTTTTTATTTTTTTTTTTTTTTTTTTTTTTTCCCTTGGTGACAGGATCTCGCTGGAAAGCTATGACAAACCTAGAGAAGCAGCCATACTATGAGGAGCAGGCCCGACTCAGCAAACAGCACCTGGAGAAATACCCAGACTACAAATACAAGCCAAGGCCGAAGCGTACCTGCCTTGTAGATGGCAAAAAACTACGCATTGGCGAGTACAAGGCTATCATGCGCAACAGACGCCAGGAGATGAGGCAGTATTTTAATGTTGGGTATGGGACCTTTAAAAACTACTGCTCTTTTCATTAAAAAAAAAAAAAAAAAAAAAAAATTCAGGGAGAATTGTTAATTCAGTGCGGTAAATGTTATCGTTTATTGGCAGGAACATTAGACGTTGCCAGCAGAAAATGAAGCTTAAACTTTATAACAACGTGTTCCAGGCGGAAGTTAGGCAGTTAGGGATCTTTTCGTTGGCTCTGCTATATGCTCATCTTAAAGCTTCAGCCAAGTGTCTCGTTTCCACTCTGATCATGAAAAAAAAAAAAACCTTAAGATTTTCCAATGAAACATAAGTCTTCTATAATAAAGCCTTATAACTATTACTTTATTATGAGGCCTGAGAGAGTATATCTGAATGAATCTGTGGTAGTGCCTCGTGATCCAAAAGCCAAAATTACAAGTTTGCATTCAGTATGATCTGTGACAAGTGGTTTGCAGAAAGGACTGCTGAACACACTTTATTTGAGCTGGAATGTGGACTTGGCTCAGTTAATTCATATCAGGCATGAAGTTGTCTGCGTTGTTCGTTGTGACAGCATTTGTTATAATAGGGAGTGTCTTATAGCAGTAAGCTAAATGCTTTGTGTTGAGCATAAATTTTAAGAAGACCAGTTCTGATAAACAGGTAATAGATCAGCTTGATATGATTAGATTAATATCTGCCTAGAAGAGTAGCATGTATTTGCCTTCTGCAGAGAAGGAAACCTTCCTTGGTTTTGGCTGCAGCCAATCAAAAAGAATTGGAAGTAATCAAATATTCCACAGTATTTCTATATTCACCCCTGAAAAGTAAAAGCCTACACAGTGGTTTTAAAAAGAGCAAAAGCAGCAACAAGAGCGACCCTCTGGAATAATGAAATTTGTGTTCTGTTCATCTGAATTTTGAATCCTTTTAATGTTAACTGAGTAGCACATCTCTCTAGTTAATTGCTAGAAGTAGCAATAAAGGAGAGAATATCTGTCCAGCAACTGCTAAGTGTCATCAGACTGTGTTTAAAACAGCTACAGTGTGCATTGTTATAATAAGCCGCTCAGCAGAGAAATTTGAGCTGCTTAACCCTGTGGTGCTGGCAGGTCCAGTGATCCCAGTGGTAAGCACTGAAACAAACACAGGGAAGTCAGCCAACATTTGGCATCAAGAGATTAAAAAAAGAGGAGGGGGCCTTCTGGAAAAAGAATAGGTGGCAACAGAGCCCCCAAAACACTGCTTATCTGGTTAACATGCATGCCTCATCATGGGAAAAAAAATTAACCTTGTAACATTCTGCTTACTGTTTAGCTTTCCAAACAAGGCTGACATTGAAATCAAGACATTTCTGGAGATAATTTGCACTGGGGCATAGGGGCATAGAACCTGGGGTGAAATCTCTATAGAAGCTACTGACAAAGTGACCCATGGCTGCAGTGGGGTCAGTGTGTGATGCCAGCAGTCATGACACTACAGTTACGTTCCTGGTTTTAGTTCCCCATCTGTTGCATCTCCTAGTACAGGTCATTTAGGGCAAACTTCTGAACACCAGTCCAGCTCCTGCCTGGGCACCACAATAAGTGATTTGGTTTACAGGAGCTGTGGCTGTGCTGGCTGCTGGGGCATGCTGAAGGCATCACGATGGGAAGGACTTTTTAAGGGTGTTTTTTAGTGCTTTCCTATCTCAGTGTCTTCATCTTCAGTGGGTGGCGTGGCAAGCTCACCTCACTGGACTGCTGAGAGCCCTTATACATTAGTATCTGAGGACTGCTGCAAGAACTTCTGGGCTGGACATCCTACAGAGGTGGAAAAATACCATTCTTAAATTATTTAATATTTGAAAAGCACTCTGAAAAGCACCATTTAAGTGCAAAGTGTTCCTATTGTTAAATATTAAAAGCAATTTAAGTGTGCTGAATCTTGTTGCAGAAATGCTGACTCCAGAAAACAAAAGTCTTCCTATTGAATTAAGAATAAAATGCAAATTAGATTCACTCCCTACTTTAAGAGCTGTATCTTCAGCTGAGACAACTTTGACTTGTTTCAGGAACACAGAAATAAGGGCTGTGTGGAGGGAGGCCTCACTCCAGATGCAGGCAGGAAGTATCTGAAAATGCAGCAGCGATTCCAAACAAATGTAAAGCTGTTTGGCAGTGGAAAGTCTTTCAGGATCACTGTACTGTGCGAGGCTTACTGTACAGCCAGGGCACAGGCAGGCAGGGGAACAGGGGAGGGCTTCATTCTTAATTAAGAATGTTCATCTCAAGAGACTCTGCCCTGTCTCCTGTGGCAAGGCTTTTCAGTGCAGATGGACACACCGCTGATGACATTACAATGTGCAGCATGTACTGAAGAGTATTACTGCAATGGAATTACTTCATGCAGCAAGGAAACAAAAGGAGCATGAATTTTAAACCTCTAGGCTTGTTGGGACTCTGAAGCTTCTCAGGGAAACAAACACTAGTATAACACAGCCAGTGTTCTTGATGCAAAGGGAATTTCTGTGGCCTGGAATAATTCTTCTTTCATTACTGCAGACAGGTTTCCAAGGCTTAGACGCTGTATAAAGGCATCCTGTAGAGGATTTTCTCAAATGCTCATGTTGCTTGCTTGCTTTTTATTTATTTTTAAATAATGCCTGCTTCCGTTTTAAGTCTGCCTTTTCCCAATTTTATCCATCTTCCTTCAAAGAGCCTGCTTTTCACAAGGGCCGCTCCCAGTGGAAAGTATCACATTCCAGTGGGAGGCCTTCAGTGATCAACCTGTAAACCCATGCTGGCCCCAGAGAGCTCACTGTTCCTCTCCTAATAGTAGCCAGGTCTCTGAGTGAGTGTGGAGTAAGCATTGTCTCTTTGGAGAGTCCTGCCTTGCTTTCTCCTCATCCGTTGGTATTTTCCCACAGCACCTCCCCATTCCTGTGCAATTTACCCAGTCCTTCCTCCATCTCTGCTGCTGGCAATGTGTTACCTTTATGTCTAGTCCTGCCCAAAGAATGGATTATTTAAAAGGATTTTCAAAACACATGGGTTTTAAGTTGGACCAGAGTTGCAAGGAAGTTTATTTTTGACTGGCAACTCATGGGACACCCAGTTGACCCAGAAAAGAAGTTTACCTCACAAGCAGGCAAGCTGGAACTAGTGCAGCTACAGCTAGAGATGTTTACAGAGGGTTTTTTTTGTCAGTGAAGTTGGTTTGGACTTGATGTTCATTTCTAGAGCATCAGTTGATGATAGAATATTGATATAAAGGCTGTCTTGCATGGACCATCTAGGGACTTTCTCTGCATGCCCAAGAATATATGCTACAGGCTTGCAAATTGCTGTTGATCTTGCCCTCCCTTTACTCCTTCCAGTACTCAAACATCCTTTTGCTTTTTCTCCGTGGCAGGCAACAAGCACAGATCCCCATTGCCACCGCGGGCGTAGTTTACCCAGGAGCCATTGCCATGGCGGGAATGCCTTCCCCACATCTGCCCTCGGAGCACTCGAGCGTGTCCAGCAGCCCGGAGCCCGGGATGCCCGTCATCCAGAGCACTTACGGCATCAAAGGCGAGGAGCCTCATATCAAGGAGGAGATGCAGACCGACGACGTCAATGGAGAAATCTACGATGAATACGATGAGGAGGAGGATGACCCCGATGCGGACTATGGCAGTGACAGTGAAAATCACATTGCGGGGCAAGCCAACTGATCGGGGTCCAAGTATCTCGCGACCTACAGGACTTCAAGGAGAAAAGAAAAAACATAAATAAAGCCCCATCTGGTTTATCCTTGCCAGTGGCCAAGCACATTAACTTTCTCATACACTGACTGTTACTTTAACTGTTAGTCTTAACTAGTTGGGACATCAGCTGACTAATAGACATCAGCCTGCATCAGAAGAAAAAAGGCTCAGAAGAAAGGAAACAAAGACAACGACGACAACAACAACAGAATGATATAAGCTATGGGTAAAATAATGCCAGTAATTCAGCTGCTATACCCAAGCACTGAAGTCTTACCCGTCGACCTTTTATTATTATTATTTTTTTTTCAAATAAACTTTATGGCTGTTTGTTCTACAATGTTCTAGAAATTCTCACTCAGGTACACAGTGCCAACAAGTGGCTTGTGAATGTGTTTTGTTGTTTTGTGCTACAGTTTAAAGAGAAATAATTTTTTTTTTTTTTTTTGGTAATGCACCTGACAGGAAAAGAAAAAAAGATAAAATTCCTTTTAACCCCCCTCTGTCTCCTCCTCCCCCTCCTCCCTGTCAAATCTGGGTCAGAAGTGTGTGTGTGTGCGCGTGTGTGTGTGTGCCTGTGCGCGTGGCTGGCAAGGAGGGAAGTGGGGAGTCTGTTTCTGTTAACCCCAACAAGCAATTATTTCCTTTCAAGAGAGGACTTCTCTTCATCAGTTGCACACCATACTGAGTCTTTGAGCAAGTGCCAAATTTGTACTAAAGCGCTGAACTAGTCCAATTTGCTTTTTTTTAGGTTGCTCTCTTCTTGTTTTGTTTTTCTTTTGCTTTTTCTTTGCTTTCTGCTCTGTCTTAAGTTAGGACAGTGTTGTATCTTAGACAATCCCTCGAAGAACCTGATATACCAGCAGCTGGTGAGATTAGACATATATTTTTGGTTTTGGTTTTGCTTTTTAAAGGAAACTGTAGGTGCCGTTCTCAGGTGAAAAAAGAGAGAGAGACATAAGAAATTTAGAGAAAAAATATTTTATGGTCTTGGATTTTCATGTGTGCGTGTTTATGGTACTAATAAGAATAATCTTGGACTATTGTGAGCAAAAAGCATGTTCCAGAATGAAGTCCTGCACCCTCCAAATGACTTGGTCTGTAAGGAGCCTTTGCTTTTAGTTTACACTTCAAGTGGCATAATAAATGACATAAAAAAGGCTTGTCCAAAATGTGGCTTGTTCTGCACAGGACAGGGCAACTGGAAATGTTACTTCCTCGCTGAGCATGATTAGGTTAACACCAACCATGTCCAGTTTTGATGAACTCATACCTTCAGGGTGACTGAGTATTGATTTCTGATTCAAAAGGCAATTTTTTTTTAACTGACTTTTTTTTCTCCTTTGCATTGGCAGAAATCCTTTTTTTTTTTTGTCTGTGGGATGTTTGTGTAGGAAGGAAGACTAATAGCTACGAAGAGATTTCCATATTCAAAGTGGGCACGTAAGAACCCAAACCTTTTGTGGTGCCGAGTTTCCCCAGCTGCTGCCTCTCACAACCGAAAAATTACTCTCCTGCGCTAAAATATTTTCAGAGTTGTTCTAGAGCACTTAGATATGTTGCTTGTGCAGTTTTGTCTTCCTTGGGCAACGACAACCAGGTGAGGAAGGTGGAATTACACAAGTCTAATCCTGAGCAGAAGTTTGCATTTCTGATAATGTAATTGAATGTCATGCTTTATTTTGGGGGGGGGGAAAGAATATAAATATAAATTAATTAGAGTTTCTTTTCATCTCCTCACTGTAATATTCCTGTAGGAGAAGAGGACCCTGGTTTGTGTAGCAAGACAGAAGCATTAGATAAACTGACCAACCAACCATAAATACTACTCCAAATTTCAAACAGCAGCTATCCCAGAGCTGCTCTGTTGCCTGTAAAGGAAAGTCTTAGGATCATACTGAGGCAAAAGCCTTCCTCTGAGTTGGTTTTCCAACTGGGGATGGATGCCAGTTTTATATTTATGTTATTTCCTGGTAAATTCCTACTCCCAGAGGGAGATCCATTGCTGTTGTCATCACCTCTAACTTGTAAAATTAGCCCTGTGTATCTTAGTGGCAGTGAGATCCCAGCCCAAGCATTCACCAGAACCCTGGTCATCAGTATTTGGCAACGTTGCTTTTACAAATGGTCCCTTCATCAGGCAGTTTAGCTCTCGCTGCAGTCAGGCAGGTGCAGGATGAAAGGGGCAGGTAGAAGGAGAGACCGGGAAGGGAGGGAATGCCTTTCTTTGCCTCTTGAAATCCCACTTGAAGTGTAACTTGACCTCTGCAGACCTTGTGCAAAGCAAACAAGCAAATGCCATTGAAGACTTAGAACAATATTCCAATGAGCAGTTTGGACGTGATAGTTTTACTCTGCAACATCTGTTTTATTTTTCTCCTCTTTTCCCTGTTTTGTTTTCCAACTCTGCCTCAAAAAATTATTTTCTATTTTCTCTCTCTCAGAAGATTTGCTCTGAAATTATGCTTGGAGTAGCTGATCATATCCTCCATGTCAAAGAGGGTTCTTTTTGTTTGTATTTTATGACTGTGTTGGGTTTTTTTTTTCAGTTGAACTGCCTCTTCTTGCTAGTGTTGTAATGGTAATTATAATAATAATAATGGTCAGCTGTTCCCAGATTAGTAAATTATGTATAATTTATTTTACACCCCCCCCCTTTTTAACTTTATTTTATTCTGTTCTAATTTGGCAGTGCAGCAAATGAAGCTGTTAGGCTATTTAAAATGGATACCCCTCCCCACCTTGCCTTTTTATATATATATAAATATATATATATATACATATGAAAACAAATCGCTTCTTCTTCTGCTCACACCATTTCTCTTTCTTTTATTTTAATTTTGGCCCCAGCCATGTCAACTTCTGATGTTTATTATGATGGAGTGAATTAATGGGAGTGTTGTTTTCAATCTTAATTAACTTCTGCTCTCTCATCACTCATTTTAGTTATTTAATTACACCAGTCATCTAGAGCCAATTTTTTTAAGCACTCTGTTTGGATAAGAAGGAAAAAAAAATAGACAGTTGTTTTTATATCATTATTATGTACAATGTGAAAACAGATAATTGCTCCTTTTTTTTTTTTTTTTAACTTTTAAATTTGTTCCCTGTCTTTGTGAACAAATTACTTCTGACTCTTGTGGGTTCACCTCACATTTGCTGGATGCTTGATTTCCACCACGTTATAGAGACTCTCTATGGTTTAATTGTGTCACTTTTGGGCTACCAGAATACTTTGTTTTAGCTCCAGGTAGGTGCCACTGCGGCAGGTGCGATTGGAGCAGGGGGGCTGGAAAGCCAGCCTTGGGAAGGTCAATGGGAACAAGGCCCTTTGGCTTCGGCAGGACCGAGTTTCAGCCCCGAACTTCAGGCTGCGCTGCAGGAGCCGCTCCTGGAGGCAGCCCGGTGTCCGTGGGCAGCGTGGCTCCTGTGCTGGAGGAGCTGGGGCAGCAGGACCTTCTCCCGGAGCCCTCTGCTTTGCTCACCCCCTCGGCCTGGGCTGGGGCTCAGCTGAACGCCGATTTCCTCACCGTACACATTTCCATCCGAGAGACTACGCTGGGGTTCCCCCCCCAGGGTGGCTTTAGCAGACTCCACCTCTTGCTTTCTCGGGTGTTGAAAACCGATGCAGAAATGTTAAAAACAAAAGCAAAAAAAAAAAAAAAAAAAAAAAAAAAAAAAAAAAAAAGGCCAAAAGAGGAAAATGTTAAAAAGAAAAAAAAAAAAAGAAAAAAAGCCGCAAAACGGCTCTGGGGTTCCAAACCAGAAAAATACTTAAAGCCTGTGCTAATGTTTTCTTGGGTCCAAGGATGATCACCTGTGTGTCCTTCGGCAGTAGAAGACCAGATTTGAAAACGAGGCTCTGTTTGTCCCTTTTTAATTTCTTAGGGAAAACAAAACAAAACAAAACCCACAAAAAAACCAAACAAAGCAAAACATGCATTTATAAAAAGATCTTCTTGTCTTGTTTCTTTTTTTTTTTTTTTTTCCTGGGTTCTGTGCCCTGGAGCATGTAGAAAAACCAGGTTAGAAGAGATTAGGATCGTATTAACCTAAAAGCATCGAGGCCCTAAATGCCAAGGCGGGCTCTGTTCCCCTCTTCCCCTGGGAACCTGGAGAGCGAGGGTACTCCTGGGGAGCTGCCTGGGGTGGGGCATACAGGACACCCCCTTCTAACTGGGGGGGAGCCCCTTGCACCATGCATCTTGCGAGCTTACAAAAGAACACCGCCAGCAGTGGGGAAAGGGGGAAAAGAAAGAAGAAAAAAAAACTGAGGCACTTGCTTCTAAGCTCAATTAAATAACACAGAGTATATCCTTTTTCAATTTATTCATGCCTTATATTAGTAAAATAGGATTTTTAAGTGCATTTAACATCTTTATTTAACCGTTCCGCTATATTAATCAGGCCCCCAGAAAAGAACACTAGCTATTATTATAGCATTTAATTAGTTTTGTAACCAAATCCTCTTATTACGAATGCATATGGAAGAAATTCTTTCTTCGAAGACATTATTTCAAAGATTTGGTTACTGCAGTAGACTCTCTTTAATTAAATCATTTTTTAGAAAGTAAATTGTCTTTAACCTTTTTACAGCACATTTTCAGAGCTTTTTCTTTTTAATCCAAAGAGATGAGCTGTTATTGTCCCCGAAGAAGCCTCTGACATCACGTTCATAACATCAAAAATAATTATACTCCGTGGAAACATAGACCTTACTTAGCAAGAATTCATCTGCTAGAATGAATGGCAACTATATGGTATTTCTTATGTTTTAAGGGCATGATGTATCGGATAGGAAGTTTTTTTGTCTGCCCACTTCTCGGTAGAACCATACCTTCCATTTTGCAAAGAACTGTGCGTGATTCACTAGATGTGGATTCAAGTGTATCCTCAATTCACAGGGCATGGGCTGGCTGTTTAGCTTGGTTTATATTTACATTTTTTCAACTTTATCTTAACTTGTCAGTTTCCCAGATTGAAGAACATGTCAAGTTCGTTTTTTCTACTGACTGATTTCTCTACTCCCCAGTGTTTTTTGTCACTGGTTTGCTGAAACAGTATTTATATAGCTCCATTGGCTCTAAAGCTCTTACTCCTTCTAACGTTTTGGATTTTACATAAGAAATGAAAATAGAAAAGAAATAGAGACAATCAAATGCCTGGAGCTTAAAACAAAGTATGTGCAACCTACCATCTCACTTGAAATTTAATAAAAGAAATAATTATGTAAATATAACATAGAGTTATAGATTTATATTTTGTTCATAACACATAGTGTAATATAAGTTGTATATTTTCATGTTTTGGTTTTATGTTATCATTCATGCCACAATAAATGAAAAAAAACAGGAGTTGATGTACTCTTTAAAAAAAATACAATGTGGGTTGCCACCGTCCTGGGTTTTTGTTTTTGGTTTTTGGTTTTTTGTTTCTTTTGCATTCCCCTTTTTCAGTATTATTGCCCTGCAAGGCACCAATAAAACAGCAAATGTGTTCTTTACCTATCCTGTGGTCTGTTTCCCACTTATTATAGTGAAGGGTGTGCTAGCTAATTTTCTTGTCAGGAGAACAAAACAGCTGGGCTCAAGCAGCAGAAAATGAGATTTAGATTCAGGTTACCAGTCGGATCCAAAATTCAAGGTTTTCATCAAATCACAGGGAAAAAAAAAATCACCCCGTCTTTCAAATATTAGCATTAAAATAGAAGGAAAAGTTGGTCCCTGAACAACGTGGTACAGTGCAATTTCCAGTTCATTGTCAGGACAGTAAATGGGGATGGGTGAATCCAGAGGTGGCCTGTGCCCACCTTTCAAAGCTATGTTCACTTTCTACAGTCTTATCTGTTCAGAGACGAAAGGAAGTTCAGGGAAATACCCAATTATAAACACCAATGACACAAAGCTATGAAAAAAATAGCACTGCTCATAGTTAGTCAAAATGTCCCAACATGCTGCCTAAACAGTTCATGAAGTTTTGACAGCAGCATATGGCACAAAGTGGGATGAAATGAATTTGTACCTGTTTTTGACAGTAAGTTATTCTGATGGGTGCTTACTCTCAAGTGCCTACGGCTTGACAGATGCCATTCTATGGTTCCAGATTTCCTAAAGGGAAAAGGCAATATTTGGGAAAGCAGGAGGTAGCTGGTGGAGGTCCTACGAACCTGCCCACGCTTCTCTTGCTTGCCAGGTTGTCCTCTGTGCTCTTCCTGGGAGCAGGGTGGCACCTGAAACACCAGCACACCAGAGGTTTATTCTGGCAACTTCCTCGTGCAGCGTATAGCACCTGTGTGGCACCTGTCCAGTGGAAGTGGAAATGGGCCTGAGCAGAACCATATAATGTGAGGCTCAGGCCAATAAAAGTCAGCCTTGTTTAACCACTTAAAATCCCTGATGTGGAGGGACATAGAATTTCTTTCTCATTTTTATTCTTTGTGGCTGGGCTGGTACCTAAAAGAAGCAGCAATGTTCCCTGAATGAGTGGGGAAAAAATGTCTGGGACAACCTGAGAAAAGCTAAGCTGAAAATACATCTGAACTGTAATACATGTGGGTAAGGCTGAGCTTTGCAAAATCAGAAATGACCAGTTAAACCCTAAGTATGCAACTGAAGTAGAAAAAAAAAAAGATTAGAGTCCTTAAGTGATATTTTGACTTAGACTTGGGAGTGGTAACAATTCTTTCCCCAGACAAGTTGTGGGTTTTTTTCTGGGTGGTTGTTTTTTGCTTTTTTTTTTTCAAAAAATGCTAAAGCATTCCAGCAATTGCCTGTAGCAGGAAGGAAGAAAATGAGGATAATTATGACATTAATCTATTTAAAAAAGAAAGATGTGTGACAATTAGCGCATTCCTACCAAGAAAGTAACATAGAGAGCTATATGTGTGTAGGAAAGTGAAAAGACCCCCCACAGAAGCCATGAAAGGTTATGGAAAGCGTATGTGCCTCACGAGGAAGCGCAGTGCTGTGACTTTGGCATCAGTGAGAAAGAGTGCACGGGAGCTTGTCAATAAGCTTGCAGTTAATAAATATTCAGCAATACTGTAGAAAAGCAAAATGGGAGAAGAGCAGGCAGCGTCTGTCAGGCCAACCAGTTGCAAGCACGCACTGTAAAGGTACAGAAAGTCTTGTGAAGGCATTTATCAAAATAATCTATGCCCAAGACTGGTGGGCATGGGATAGTCGGAGTAGCTAATTTCAGCCCCTGGGATGCTTACGTCTTGTTGGTGTTTCTGTAGCACTGATGGCCTTACTGAAATCAGAGGTTGCTCGCAGGCTGACAATGAGTGCAGGAATAAGAAAATGACATCACAGCATCCTTGGCCAATTTAGGAAGGCTGGCAGTGTCGGCAACTCTGTGAGCATCAGCTGTGCCTCAGCTGCACAACCTTCTTGCTAACGTGGCCACGCAAGGCAGAGGGGTGGCAGCCTGCCTTCTCCACTCCAGGATGGATTTGCAAGGCTGGCAGTTAGCAAACACTGTGGGGTTGCAGTGAGTGCTTTTCTCCTCTAAGTAAATTTTGAGCTAAAAGCTAACGCAAAGGAAATCCTACAGATGCCCAGGTATCATCTGTAACAGTTGCTCTTCAGCCTCTGGTCGTGCGAACTTTCCAGACGTTATCACAGTCTTGGTCTTACAACGTGGATCAGATGGGTCACAGGTTCTGACTCCCCACACACATGCACACACACCTACCTACCCAACCTCTCTCACACTATGGCACGTCTGGCCTGGCCACGGGGAAATCCTGCCATTGGGAGCTGGCTATCTGTGTCCAGCACTTAGAGAGATTAGCCAGTCCTTAGTGGTTTGGGGTTTTTTGGGTTTTGGGGTTTTTTTTGTGTGCTGGCCAAGCAGCCTTCTCAGAGCACAGCAGGTGTCTTGGGGTTGAGGGAATGAGGAGAGAATTCAGCACTCAGCTAGAGTCCTTCTCCACCACAGACCAAATTCAGCCCAGAGCACTGTATGTCCAGAGAACTTGGCTGTGACCACCACACTAGCGCTGCATAGCTGAAGGTGATGTGACAGCAGAACCAAGGAATGGTCATTCCTGACCCACTAACCTGATCAAAGCAAACTGCTTGGCATGATATTAAGAATGTATTGATTATGGGTTTGGTTATTTGCAGGTTTTCACCAATTTACCTTTTAGGTTCCTTCTAAACTTGCTGCCAGAGGCAGAATGAAAAGTTACTTGGACCAAAAATCATGACCTTCACTCCATGCCTGTGATGGCCAAGTCGTTAGGAAGGGGTTAATGTCACACCTCTCCAAAAAAACTAAAATACTTCAAGCAAGGAGCCTTTTAGTAGAGCTAGGTCTTAATGGCAGTAGAATGGTACATACATAATTGAAAATCTAATTAAAAGTACAAATTTAAGGTTTAGTTAAAACTCTGCTGACCCTGTATGGCCATTCAAGCTGCAGTTTGAATGGCATTTTGAGATAGCTTGGACTTATTTAAAGTCCTGTCTGTATATTTAGTCTTAGTTAACAATGTCAGGAAGGAGGAAGGAGGGTTGGTGTATCACAAATAATGTAAACTGCTGGCATAGGTACAGTTATAGCCAAATGAAGAACCATTTATGGTGCAAATTATTACCCCTAGAAAATGCCATTGGTAATTCCAGGCAGCTGCACTGGTGTACCAGGGACTGGGGTGGGTGTCAACAGCACTGATGGAGCTGTACAGTACTGAGTATGTGTGAGTGAAGACAGGGGCTCAAACTAAGCCCTGAAAAGCCCCTCCTATCCCTCCACAAGAGCATCCCCACACAGGGATTTGTGTCGGTTTAACTTCACGTTATCAGCGCAACTTTCACAGGCAGTGAATGCCTAACCCACCAAGGATAAATCAATGCCTCCCCTTGTATTTAACAGAGATATGACTTAAATACAGTAAGTAAATCAAAGTAATTATTTAAAATTAAAATGATTTAAGAGACTTAGTCTGGGAGAATGGCCTGGTGGTTAGAGAAGCAGCTGAGATGCGGGACTTCGTCAGGCTATTCCTGACTCTGTCAGAGACTTGCTCTACAACTTCAGGAAAATTACTCAGCCCATCTCTAAGACTGCTATAATAATACCTACTTCAAAGGGGTGTTATGAGGCTTAATTCATTAATGCCTGCAAAGCACTTTGAGATCTTTGGATTAAAGGCACTACAGCAGTGCAAAGTATTATTAGCTACAGGAAAAAGCTCTCAGACAAGCATGGCATTAAATGTCTGCAGTTTAAAAAAAAATAGAAAGAAAAAAACCCAAAGATGAGCAAATTGTGGGTGGTTTGGTTTTACTTTTTTTTTCCATGGCCAGGTTTCCATTAGATAGATCTGTGCTTTACTAAACTAAGGTGGTACAGCTCAGGGCCCAATTTATTCTCACTCCTAGAGCTCCCATATTGCAAACGTAACTGTTTGAATTTGGGGCTTCTTTTTATCAAAATCCTGACTTTGTGCCTCAAAAGGATGTTCAGCTTCCCTCTAAGGATATATTTACCCACTGAATTAAACAACAACAAGAAGAAAATAATTTTACCTTGTATTGACAACTTAGATTTACTTTTTTTAATTCAGTTTGAGCATTTACTTTCCCAATGAAAAATCTATTCCATTTGATTTCAAAGAGCTAAGATTTTCATCATTGGTAATTATTTTGAATTCAGAGAGATTCAAACCACACAAACTGGGGACTTTTTTATTACTTTCAGTAGAGCTGATCCACCTACTGTGAGTGCAATTGTAAATGGGCAAATTGTGATGGATGCTCAGAAATGGACGAGATGGAGGGATTTTTTTAATGACTGCCTTGCTCCTAAGTATTAATTTATTTCTGATGTAAAGTTTTTAAAGCAAACAGCTAAAGGTAGCAGTCTGTAGGTCCAGATTTAAATCTTATCTATCTTCTCATTCACTTGATGCCTGTGGTAGCACCACTGACTCAGGGTGCATCAGAGCCCCACAGGGAAAGGGTGAGCAGGATTTCTTCCATCAAAACCAGGCAGGAAAGACGAGGATACAAGAAAGGTTCCCAAAACAGTCTGCTGAAAAACAGTTATAAAGCTGTCATGTTTACCTTGTTAACCGCGTAAATGCAGATTTTACATTTTTTATATTCATTATACCTTTTAAACTTTTCAAGTGCAACTTCTTAACTTAAAAATAAACATAACCAACAGCCCACTCCCCCTTAATGAAAAGACTGCAATACAACAGCCTAGACATTTTTATTATTTTGTTGAAAGCATTTCTGACTTTGGTGAGGAAAACCTTATAACTTCACTTTGTTTCCAGATCCCATTGAAAGAGAACACAGGGGAAGTGAAGTATAAGTGATTCTGGCTCCCTTTGTTTCTCTTCTGATAGAATGTGAAACTTCATGTAGGTGGTGGGTAAAGCCATCGTAACCTGCTTTCTTCTGACTGAATGAGGGAGGTCAATATATTATCGTATCAAGGAAGAAGAAATTACACAGGCAATTCCCCCCCAGACAATAAAGACAATTCTGACAGCACGATCAAAACAACTGTATAACTTTTTTTCTTTTCTTACTGACACACCACTGTTTAAATGACAGCTGAAAGAGGATGATGGACTAAACACATTATTCTCTGTTCCATCTACTTTTTTATAATAGAAGTATATCTTGAAGACTATATTCAAGTTGATCAAATAATAAGTCAATTTGTCAATAAAACAGATTAGGCAACCTGTCTGCTGAGATGATATCTGTCAAACAACATATTTTTGTTAACACAATCTGGAAGCAAATGCCTTCACAAAAGACAATGAAAAAAAACCCGCAATGCCACTTTTAAGTTTATGGAAACAAAACGCTGACTTATTTCAGTTATAGATGTTTAGACTTTCTTACTTTGAGTTTTAGTTTCTAGTTAACAAACCACAATTTGGAAAAGACTAGAAAGAAATTTTAATGGCCTGGTGGACACTGTCTGCTGCCAAGATGTGGATGTATTTCCAAACTGCTTGGTGATGTCTGCACTGTGGGCACAAGTCATCATTAGTGGTGCTGGTGCAGGGGTGTCTCCATTCCTTCCACGCACTGTTTTTTCTCCATCCCCCCCCCACCCCCCAACGTTTGTCACCCCTGTTACTCACTACTGGCAAGACATGAACAGCATCGACTGATCTGCCTTGTCACATCACGAGCCCTGTCACTGCGCTCAGCAGATTAAGGCATGATGCTTTGACACACTGTGTACCGCTGAAGCAAATAATCCCTGGGAGATGTCGGGCCGTGGCCTGATCTCAGCCACACGGGGGGAATCTCTCGGTTTACCCTGCGTGACAAAAACCAGAGGAATCACTAACACGCACGAACTCGCAGAGTGATCAAACATGAGTGGTGTGCAAAACGGCACAAAGACTCGTTGCTGAATATATGTACTGAGGAATCTGAGTTGCCCAATGTAAGGTAAAATCAGTCTGGAAAAAGGTAGAAAATTTTTATTCTGAACATGGGGAAACTTAGGTTAACAAGTCTCGGGTATTAGTGGTTTTGCCAGGTGAACATCAAACCAGCTGTTTTAGTTTGTGTGGTCCTCTCCCACTCCTCCCCGTGCTCGTGCCATGTAATCCTCAAGAAAATGGGGCTGGTTGAGAAACTCAGATTATTCTTTCTCAACAGGGAAGAAACTTGCAATACGCACTAATAGGCTGAAAATTCAAACAGAATCATCTTGGTTTATGTTTTGTTGGGTTTTTTAAAACAGAACTTGGGAAGCGTTTTTTTGCTGAACTACCTGATGCAAAATATACAGGCTGAGGAAAACTTGAAGCTACTCAAAAGTGTGAACAGGCGCTCTAACAGGAGGATCAGCAGTGATGGCTGAAAAAACCAAGCAAACAAACAAAAAAAGAGCTTAAATCCTGACAGAGATTTAAGGACTTTCCCACCCAAGCTTGCCTCTGCAAGTTGAGACTGCTGTTAGGAATAATGAACTAATTTGCTATTGCTCACAATATTGCATCAACACCTTGTGGAACAGAAGAGCTTTCATTCAGAAAAATCTTTCCAAAAACTAAAAATACGGAAACTATATTCTGAAAGGTGTAGATTGTTAAAAAATAATAAAACTCTGTGGCAAATATTTAAAGGCTGTGGTGAAAAGGGAAGGGTGTTAGAAAAAAAGAAGTCCAAAAGTCCCTGTCAAAAAATTATGTCAAAACATTACTTTTTGTGGTGAAATTACTATAATAGTTGAAGTCTACTGAAGACTTTCATTCACCTTCTTGTAGTGGAAATGCCAATTTACAGAACTGAAGAGCACACCCGGTAGGAACCTGAGCTCCCACATTAATTTCTTCAACTCTCTGAGTTTATGTGACCACATGGTGATGTCAGGAATGCTTAATTATCCACCCAACCCTACAAACCTTGAAGCACGAGATATCCAGCAATCCACTCTCATTCAGAATAGTTTGGCATATCTCCACGTTGTAACTAACCAGTGTTACCCCTAGCAATTGCTCTTTAAAGCAAAAACATGTGCAAAATGTCTTCATTCAGCCTAGTAGTATCATATGTCAATCAGATTCAGGATGCAGAACTGGCCAGCAATATCCTAAAAAAAAAAATAAAAATATCCCTCTTGTTTGAATCACTTCGAATTAACTTGACTCTGTCATGTTACTGGCAGGAATATTCTCTGTTGAGCATCTGATTTCTAATTTTTTCTTTTTCTCTTTTTTTTTTTTTTTTTCAGTCTTTGGATTTGTCTGCAAGTTCCAAGGATCTGTTTTAAGCTTTACAAGACCGACTTAGCCTCGGGCTTTGGCAAGAAATCGAACATTGTCTGCAGCGTGCTGAAGTTTATTGACACCTTTCAAAACCTCTGCAAGTTTGTAAATCAAGCAGTGGTTCATTCTCCAGAAATAACAGGGGTCTTAATGTGCACAAACAGAAATGACGTGTTTATAATGTGTATATGTATGACATACATGCACTTATATTTGGGGACACTAGGTATTAGGTGTTTGCTCTGTGTCCTAATGATGGAACTTATTGAGTTAAAGACAAAGAAAGATAGCATCTATCTAGAACTTTAACAGATCCTCAGGCTTCTTTTTTTTTTTTTTTTTTTTTTTTTTTTTTTTTTTTTTTTTTTAAAGCAGTCTGTTTTTGCTTTTGATCTTAACATCCAGGTTCTCTTCTCTACTCTGAAAAGGAATGACAGTGTTGACACCTGATGCTAACACGTGACAAATCCCAAACATCTACAGCACAGTACTGGTGTTATTTTTCACTTCATTTTCCTAAAGAATTACTCTTCTCCCATATCCAGTTCTTTTCCTTTTACTTTCTTCCCTAGGAGACTTTATTAGGATTCACAGATGAACAAAGGATAACACCAGTTTTATGGTGTTTCTTCCAGATCTAGAGGAAAATACATTGCTTTACAGTAAGGTCCCATCAAGGTACCCCTCTCTCAGCAAAGAAAGGAGAGCCATCTGTAACCCACAGAGGCAAATGAACGCTGCTGTAGTTTATAATAAATCAGTAAATTGTTCTTTCTTTAGTATGCCTTCAGCCACCATGATACTTTCATACATCCTCAACATACAGTGTTTGTGTGGGCTGCTCACAGACCCTGGGCCAAGCTGGAAGTGGGGTGGCTGATATGTCATCGTGCTAACTTGTGTCAGGAGCCATCTCCCGTGCAGCCATCATGTAAATGGGAGGAAAGGGCAACTGCAGAACATGCAAACTAGTACTGCATGTGCATAGAACAAGCCATTGTAGAACAAAATATCCCTGTTTGCAGGTCAGGTGCGTATGGTGTCCCTAACCACGCTACTGTGAGGATGGTGCTACACTGGCAGAAGCAAAGCTTCAAAAATTGGACTATCTGTGCAATTTGTAGGCCTCCTCAGGCACATGCATTGTGGTTTAGTCTCCAGCTACACAAGTATTTGCCTTTTTTCCTTCCTGGGGCCTTGGTTTAGCACAGAGCGTAGATAGACTTCAACATGGACCCTGATATTGGAGTTCACTGCTCCAGTCACATCTTCTGGCCTCTGTCATTGCCCATGGCCCTGCTGCTGAGGCAGATGTATTCCCTCCCTTTGGCATGCACTGCAGTGATACTTGCGTTCTTCTGCTTGCTGTTTTCATCAGACCTTTGGAAGATCAGCATCGTTTAGTTAATGAACAGCAACAGTGTAGTGAATTTAAAGTCAAATAACTTGGTTAATTTTATGTATGCAAGTGGATAAACCCCAAACCTGACTGTTGTTTAGAGCAGTTTCGGTCTGCCAGCCTGGTTTCTTTGGTCTTCAGTTGCTGGCCCAAACACCAAACCTTTCCACCAGGCATATTTTCAGAAAATGAGGACTATACGACTAGTGGCAAATCCTGACTCTTTTTGTCAAGAGCAGTTCAGGTAGGTAAAGAATTCAGACATCTATTTCTTTATTCTTCCATCCACTGATGATGAAGCCTTTGTGTCCCATACCCCACTGTGACCACACTCTGCAATATGGAAGACAGGTCTCTCTGGAAGGCAGCTCCTTCTCTGTGTGGCTCCAGCTCAGCTGGAGCAGCCACAGGCTACTGGGGCAAAATGAGAGGTCATTCTGCCCAAATCCATCAGAGATGGTAGATGACAGCTTACTTTGAACCTGTACTGATAAAACCTGGCACATCCCAATGGCAGAAGACTTGGATTTATGAGCTTTTGGGTGCTTCTTAATATTGCTCTGTGTATGTTGTATTATACACACACACAAATATCTGTACCCATTCCTCATGCTGCCTGAAGATTTTCTAACCTGTATTTCTTGCTACTTTTCTTTTTTTTCTCTCAAAATGTCTCCCTTATACCCGGAGTTGCTAAAAGTGGCAGGCAGTTACTCTCCCACAGAAAAATCCCCCAGCCCAGCACAGTGCCATCTGATCTCTGTGCTGGCATAAATCCTCCTTTTGACCCTCAGCTGGCAACAGATCAACCCACTGGACTTGTGGGTCATTTCTGGGAGAGAGGGGGAACGTTTTTTATTTTCAAAAGGTGAGAGTTATTCAATTTGCTGTACCTGGATGCTGCACAACTCTTTGTAATTGTTAGCAACGGATGACATCACTGAAACTTATTTTTATGTCATTATCCTCACCCAAGCTAAATATGGAATGCTGTCATGCCATTACGTGATGTAAATATGTCATCACAATTTGTCTTTACACATCATAAATATTTTATTATATGACATTATTACACCTCCAGATATCTTTTTCCATATGAATAGTAATTACTCAAAGTATTTACTGTAATTATGTCACTTGATGAAATTACAGTAATTACATCGAAAAATGATAGCCCACGACTAATGAATTAAAATAGTATGGAAATTCGCATAAAAATGACATTAAAAATGTTAAGGATCTGAGGCAAACTTACAAAAGCAAGGAAATTCATAATTAAGAATTTAATCTCTAATAACATTGCAGTGTGCCACAGTTTTAGATTATATCACAGAAGAAGGAAAGGGGATAAAAAATAAAGAGGTGTTACCTGAACAGGAATAAGGTGCAGAAGTGAACAGATGCAAAGCATGACCTGTGTGTTTTGAATACTTGTGCACAGCAATATAGGCCAGTGCCGTGCAGCAGCATTCAGTGGTGTTTCATGAGGAAGAGAAAGCAAAGGACAGAAGACAGAGCTGAGGTAAGGAACTGTCACTTGAGTGGAAGTTTCTACCTAAGAGCCATCAAGGAACATAATCTTTTGGTAGGTCACATTAAAATCACTGAAGGGCCACAGTGCCAAACTTAGGAGCAGGATGACTGGCAGACCCCAGGAACATGTGTGGATCTCACAGCAGACACGAAGTTTTGACACCTAAGCTTTGCTCACAGCTTTTATAATGCCACTTGCCTCTGCAGGCAAACAAGTATTTGCACAAACCTACCTACCCAAAGCAGCCACACAAGGTCCACACAAGATCCACACTGTGCTCTTGCTGCCTCTTGCATCCCAGGGAGACACAAGTCCCTCTATTGCAGAGAAGATTCACAACAAAATCTCCTGCGTTCAGACCTTCTTGACAACAAGATGATTTATTATTATATTCTTTTGGAATTCCATTCTTATTTTCTGCATGAAAAGAAATTATTCTGTGGCTAAATGCTGGTGGTGCCTGAGAAGCAAAGAGGAACCGCTGACACCAACAGTGCTTGTTTGCTTCCTCACTCAGGAGCGGGCCCTGAGTCCGCACATAGAGAAATTCAGGACTGTTCATCTCCTCCTTTCACAGTTGGCACTCTTGTTGGTCCCAGTGACGTACAGTAACTCCATAGACCTCACTGGTTTTTGAACTTGCCCTCAAGCTGCTTTCAAACCGAGGTGTCTAAATTGTATGGTACCCCAGACCAGGAAACCCTACTGAACTGAAACAGCTCTCCTCCCCACATGAAGAAAAATCTGGGGCTTAGTTGAATTGGAAAAGAGACAGACAGGCAGACAGATTGGGACAGGGGGTAGGTGAGGGAGGCAGAGAGAAAAAAGAAAAAGAAAAAAGGGAAATAAGGAAAGAGGGGAAGCGAGAAAGAAAAATTCTGTTTCCAGTTAGAATATCCAGTAATAATTTAATATATGGTGCCATTTTAGAAAATGTGCTATTCATATTTATGAAAGGCTTAATAGATGCAGCTGCATCCTTTAACAAATTATTATAAGGCATGGTATGAAATGCATTAGTAAGAAATGCTTAACAGATGATGCTGTGACAAGCTGTTACAACGCGTGTTATAAGACGTCAATATTATTAAATCTATGGGCTTGGTTAGCACATGAATATAAATAATTTTTATGCATGCTACAAATTGCCATGCTTTATTAATAATGAAGTGTTTATAAATGGAACCTTACTGTAAAGCATTATTAAATGCAGCTACTCAGAAGACCTTAGAGTAATACTATGGTAGCATTATCATGCTGAGAAACAGACTAGAAAGGCTGCTTTATTTTACTGTCTGAGTCAACATGGGTTCAAACACACTGGGCTTTGATTCCTGAAAACCCATGTGGTAGGGGCCACCAGTAGTCACTGGTTGAAAGCTGCTGTTGTCACATTCTTTGTTACTCTGAAATCACTTACGTGAGATTTACACCAATGTAAGTATGAGTGCCAGTGGAGTAACTCCTGATTAACCCTGCTGTAAGTGATACATGCCTCAGGCCACATTATTTTCCTTCCCAAGTGAGAGCTGGCTGAAAGGTAACTGTGTTGTAAGGCATTCTTGGGGGAGGGGGGGAGAAGAAAAAAAAAAAGAAAACAATATGCAGATTTGAAACATACAATTCCCTATGTCTCAGGTTCTGCCCTTCCAAAAGATATCTTCCAAAAGGTTATTTCTTCATTAAAAAGAAACATCTCTACGGGGCTTTTTAAAAAATTATGTTGCTCCAGAAGTTACCATGACTCAGTAACACACAGGAGTGGCTCTGCTTAATGGCCTGAGCATCATGGAGGAAAGAATCATTTGCTTTTATTCCTTTAACTATTTCATGCCTTCATGATTGATGTTGTCTGAGTCTACAGTACCACATGGAAGGTACCAATGTGCCTACAGAGAGAGAGCTACTACCACCATAGAACATATGTCTTGGCCTGCAGAGATTGAAGTCAAGTCATGACTAGGCTTTGCGAACGAAGATTTGGGAAGGCTCTAGCAGAGATTGAAACTCATGAATAAAAAGACATAACAAACCTAGGACTACATAGGCAAGAAATGTTTACCATGTGATGGCAAACAAAGTATTTTAAATTCTCAGTTACATTTTTTTTTCCTGATTCTCAGTGTTTTAGTTAATTTTTAAATGAGAGTCTCTGTTTTCAGCCATGTGCCTCTCCTACTTTTTAATGCTAACATATTTTAAAGTAATTTTTCACAGCTCTCAGGTTATTGACAATCATCTCCTCCAAGCTGTAGCTTACTATTTTTACTGAGGATTTCTAAAAAAGAGCAGAGTTCATGTTACTGAACTGGGACAGTTGCATAGGAGGATCCCTCTTCTGTGCCCTGTAGGCACACCCTATTTCCTGATCCAGCCTGCAACCTTGCATTAGCAGCCAGCACATAGTGGTTTCAACTCAAGGCTGTAGAGCTCTCTGAAGGGGAAAACTTGCACCCATTAGGTGTGCAACCCCACATGGTACTCACACATGAGGCTGTGGGCACATCCCACTTCTCTCATAAAGTCTTTCATGTCTGCTGGTACTGCATTATATCAGAACAGAGGAGTTTTAACTCAGCTTTCCAAGGGGACCTGAAATGTAATGAGAGGGATACCAATGGCCAAATGTAGAGAAGTGTGTAGGTGTCCACAGATGGTGATTTCAGTGGAGTCAAAACCACTCAGCTTACCTGGTATCATGTGCCATCTGGAAAAAAAGGATGTGACCCAGCATCACTTGAGCCCTGATGCAGCAACTGGGCAATGCCTATTCTCTTCCAGCTCTCCTCCATTTAATGCCAGCAGCCAGAGCAACTCTCTTCACAAGTGATGTAGACCACTTCATTTATCACCTCCGTTATCACCAAGGAATTGTAAAACCAAACAAAAATATTACCTAACTGCATGAAGCTCATAAATGTTGCAGATGGGTTCATTCTAAGTTCTGGGCAAATGTTCAAATAGATTTTTTTTTTTTTAACAGATATATTCTTATACTTACCAAAGTCATAGTCTTCACCTCTTTTTTTCTTTTTTTTTTTCCCTCCAGTGTTTCATGGCACACACAGGCTAATGTCAAACAAGCATGCTGAAGGAATTGTATTTATCTATTAGCCTTGATGTGATTGCAATCTTCTGTATCTTCATGCAATAGTTTCTGTCTAGTTTACAGTCCCTCCTGCTATAATTCATCTCATATCACTTATTTTCTTTGTTTTCCCATTCTTCATCATTAATTTCTGAGCCAACTTTTTACTTATTCCATGACTCCTGTGCCCAAAACCTTATTATTAACCTTGGATGTGGAACTTGGTCCAAAATTTTCTCTGAAGTGTAAACAGCTCTGGCATTTCATTACAAAATTTGCCATTGTGTTCCAAAACACTCCTTACTATAAACTTTGAAGGTCATTCATGTCTTCCCCCCGTAACTGTCTCAGCTCCAGGTGGAGCCTCCTCTGTCACGCTGGAGCTGGGAAAGGGAGATGTCGAAACCGCAGGAGTCAGCGCTTCAAAAATCACACCCAGCTTTGCAGTTTGGCAACAGGACTTCCTTCGTTCGAGGAAATACAGGATTTCCACATCGTGCTGCTTAATAGGAACAAAAAAAGGGCAAATACTGCTCTTGGGTCAGATGGCCCTCTCTTGTCTTTCAGGGCTTTCCAAGATCCATATAGGGTTCCCACAGGAGTGTGAGGGACAGGAAGAGACAGAAAGGAGGCACAAGTCCCGCTGAATGCCTGGGTTGGAGCTGACTTGATGCAAATCCAAGGTACAAGGCTGAGAGTGGGACAGGGCATGGAGGGATAAAGCCTTTCTGCGACAGGCCATGAACCCTGTGAGCTCTGCACGCTGCTTGCCTGCAGCACAATGGGAAGCCAACTCCTACCTGCTCGCTCTCTCCATTCTTCAGGTAAAGCCACAGCAACAGGAAAACCATCTTTGGCACTTTTGAAGCACCCCTTGAGCTTTTCCATGCATCGGTTGATTGATAACATTATTACTTAGCACGTCTTTATATCTACAGTAACTGTAGCAATCAGCAAAACAGCAGACAACTGTATTAACTACGACTGGGGAAAAGTGAAAATAACACCTGGCATTTAGCACAGTTCGTCAAAGGATCTCAAAATGCTCAGCAAACTTTAATAAAGACACATGACGCCCAGTGAGTCTGGAAATATTGTGACAGCCGTATTAAACCCAGCCAAACTGATAAATCCAGGCACGCTGGAGCGGCACCGGCGCAGCAGCAAGGCTGTCGCCTCGGGGTAGTGCTCTGCCGGGGTGTCACCTCTGCTGCCCCCCCTGCCAGGGCTCCTGGGGGAGCCTCCCTCTGCCCAGTGCTGCCCTCCAAAACCTCTGGGCACTGGGCCAGATCCAGTACTTTCTGTCCAACCTGCATCTCGCAGGCATTTGCTCGGGAGCATCAAACACACCTATCCTGCTGGCTCCCCACCCTTCCTTCCTGTGGCATGATGGATAAATTGCATTGCAGGAAAGTAGGACTGATGATGGTCCTGCTTAGCCTTTATTTATACACTCGGTTCACTCTGCATTTCTGTTTTATACGTTTCTCTATTCAGATGATGTGTGAATTCCATGTACACTTTTTTTCCTCAGAGTCATGCAGCGAGTGTTTGTGCATCTGTATTGTGCTCTACTTTTCCTCATGTTCACAGATTTTTATTAAAATATTTCCATAGAACAGGTTGTTACCAAAAATAAATGAACACATACAAATTAATACATAAAAACAGATGAGTTATATAGAATATTTACAAACAATGGGATAGAATTCAAAACTTCTCGTAAACACGGCATACAAACAAGCGTATACATACCCCATGTTTACTATAATTTATTTTAAGAGTTACTTAGTAGTTCTGAGGTAGGCTTAGGTTGACAGACAAGATTTTTCTCCCCGTTGCAGATTGAGGGTGCATCGAATAGATCTCATTTAACAGCTAAATGAAAAGGATCTTATTTTGTGCCCAGCTTGTGTTTCCTCAGCCTGCAGAAATAAACACACGCGGTGTAAAAATTGGGCTCAAGAGCAGTGCTGACATGACTAAGCCTCAGTCTTCATGCGTGGTAAACGAAGCACAGGGCTCTAAGTGCACCAGCCAAGGTTAGGCAGTAGGTAAGTGGCATCACTGACGGTCCTGTCTGCTGCTTTCACCTCCTCTGTTTGTTATCTAAAACACTGCAAAGAGATAAATATCATGGTGAACAACAGATATCTACAGCAGAACATTCAGGGAGAGGGTATGCCATCAAGCTACGCAAAGGGAAAAGAATCCAAAAAGTTAATGGCTGTCTCAACCTTCAGTCCAAAATAAAAGTTAAGCGAAATAATAATACTGAGGGCTCTGCAGTGCAAATCTGGCTTTAGTAAATCAAGTCCACTGAAGGCAGTGGAACCAGCTGGTTGATTCAAGTTCCCAGACTATTTATGTGAGCCTGTCCTTTGCCCCACAGCCTGATGCTGGGCTGCGTTGGCTGTGCTGAGGGCTGGCAGGCGGCAATCAGCCCCTCATGGCTGGGACTCCCGTGTTTTCACACTGAGGAGAATCCGAGTTAAATGCTCATCCTCTCCGCCAGCATTGCCAGGCTTCTCAGATGTAAGGTGTGCAGTGTTGTACTGGGATACAAGCAACTACAACCTTCTAGTCAAACTTATAGGAGCAAATGTTTACACTAACATCCTCGGGCTGCAGAGGCAAAACTGGAGAGTTCTTAATGATGGCCTTTGCAGCGCAAGATCCCTCTCTGCACCCTTTGACAAACATGAGGCTTATTAAGCTATGAAAGTCAGGGCTGACTTTTTCTCTGTTTCCAAGAGGAGGCTGTTTTGTCAACGTTTTGCCAGAGTCTGAGAGTGTGAAATTGGCTGTTCATGTGCAGTCTGCACAAGTACTGTAGTTTGAAAGTGAAGGCAATTAATTTTAGTTGTTGACTTAAACTGCTGTTGAGAGGTACTTCATTTCCCGATTCTTCCTCCTATAAATAGATTAAGGGTTACATGAAAGTCAAGTTGTGCTCATTTGTCCTCCCTCTAGATAGATTTCCCATGACTGCTTATCTATCAGCTCCCCCCCAATCCTTAACACAATTTGTTTCTCAAATTAATTTAGCTCGCTTGCTCTCATTGGTCCACAGCCAAAAAAAATTGTCTCCTGTTCCTTTTTTCTTTTTCCCTAAAAAAAAAATAAATAAATAAAAAAGAAAAGAAACAAACCAAACCACTTCAGAATTAATATTTTCTGAAAGGGAGATTGAGCAACGTGTATCTTGAACTTATGATTGAGAGAGCTAAGGAAAATGTTGGTTTTGGCGGGATAAACATTTGTGTTAGCAGTCTGGAAGGACTACCAGTGCTGTAGAGTGGTAGCTCTGCACACAGCACCTCCACAGCTCTGAGCATGAACTTCTCATGGATACTCGTGGAAGCCTCATGTGCCCAGCAGCTGCAGTGTAAATCCTCCTGCTTATTAACCAGATATTATTTGCCAAATTTTCTTAATATTATCTATTCATGTACTGGTTGCAACTTTTTTTCTTGCTTTCTGGTATGAGCCGAGAAGAAAACCATGAGATCTGTAAATGTAAAGGACAGTTTTGTTTCCTGTCTAAGCTTATTTGCAAGAAGGAATATTACCAATGCTGAGGATATTTAATATGTCCAACTTGAACACACACACATTCACACTAGAGAAACAAAATTGATTGATTCACACTGATGTGCCTGGAGAAGTTGAAGTTCCATCCTGTGGTTTAATGCAAATTAATCAGAGTACTTGCCCCTGGGCTACCTCCACAACAGTTCCAGTCCTAGGACCCAGGCCATAAAACGCACAGAATAAATATCTAGTGTGAGGGTTTGAAGGACAGCCATATTTTCTGATGCAGATAAGGATATCTGGATAAGTACGAATCACTGTTCGTAAGGCAGCGTTTGTATTTTTCATAGAGTGCATATTTAAAGAAAGAGAATTCCTTGATCTAAAGATTCTGTGGTTGTCTTACTGCCGCTCATCTGATCTCTGATCTGGAGCTGCAAAATTAATTTTCTCTTCACCATATAATATAGAGCTGAACAGAATTAGAAAAGGTCTGTGTTTTATCTCTAGAGATGCCAAGTCCTTATCTGCTAATACTGCACTACAGAGCGCTTGCCAGAAGGGGAGGAGGAACAGAATAATTTAAAAATAATAGTGAATATTTGGAGATATTTAGATATATTTAGATATACTAAACTCTCTGATAATTGTATTCTAGGGCGTAGGAATTTGTCATTATTCAAGATACCTAAAATGTTTTGATACCCCAAAATATGGTTTTTAATTTGTGAAAGGACTGTGCCATACATTTCAGAGCTATCGGACAGATGGGCTTCCTGATCACTGTGTTTTTCACTTTGACTATTTGTGATGTTAAAATTAGAGGGTTTCGTATGGGTGTTCATCAGCTTGACCAGAACAGTTGTTCTCACTGCACTGCTGACTGTTCTGAGGTCCCAGTTGTGTGAAGCCACCCTGCTGCACCTCTCCAACAAGCTGGGCACTGCTGCAAAGTGCAGCTACCATGTGGTGTGGTATGCCAGCAAAAATCAATGTACCTGTGCAGATATCTTGGTGGTACAAGGGCAGTAAGCCTGACATCTCCCAGAAATATTGGGCTCATTTGTTCATCCAGGAAACTCAACACATACATGTTTTTCCTGTTCCGTGTAGCATTGCCTTTTGCAAAAGTCTGGAGTTAAGACCCTTGTACATCTTTGGAACACAGCGACGTTCTGGGACAATAGAAAGAGGAATATAAAACAAGCGGAGTTTGCCTGTGAACTGAAAGAAAGTATAAATGTTGGTTAAATATTCACAAAGGCAATATATAGAAGGTATAAAAGGTGGCATCATTTTAGGCTATTCCTTCTCTTGAAATATTTAGATAGAATAATAGAATACTAAGCAGCTGATAAGTTAATCAATGAACTGTGCACCCATATGTTGCTAATTTTGTGTTCCAGATGTAAAATTAAACCTTCAGTGGGAAGGCACCCAGTAAAACTATCTACAAACCACACTGATGTTATTACAGCAAAGTATTACTATTAGAACAACAGGATAAAACCAAGACTTGTTTTAAGTACTGAGATAAGTCAAACATGTCAGGCAGCCACTACACAGCTAAAGATCCAGGTCAAAGCATGGATCCAAGTAGATGCTGAGTGTGACAACTTCTCTATGCAGAAAGAAATTGTAAAGGCTGGTTTTTAAATAGGGACTCTTTAAGATAACAAACAAACAAAACTACCATTTAGCTGTCACATTACATCATTTTATATCTCACCCGATGCTCCTGTAATTGTTGCCAATGATTCCACCACAGGAATTGCACAGTGGGGCACATAAAATTGTTAAGGTAATAGGTCAGGTTACATCATTGCCACTACAGGTTTTCAGGAGCTCTCAAACCCTGTTCAGCAGAAGTGTGCATTTAAAGGAGACTCACTCTGAATTTCAGAGAAGTCTACTTAACTCTTGCTTGTTCAAAATCCACAATACAGAAAATAGCATCGAAATTCAACAGGCATTTTGAAATAGATTTAGGCCACTATATACTCCTCAGGGTTGTGGTGTGAAAAGTTTCCCTCTCCCATTGTTACTTTGAGTTGGACATTATTCTATTCTGAGGTAACTATCATTATTTTGCTAGACCTGGGTTTAGGATTTTTTTTTTAAAATTTTTACTTCAGAAAAATGATAAAACAAAAGGGGTTGGCTCCATCTTTCTTTTTAAATTATCCTTGCAGTGGTGAATTGAGATTCCCAATAGAGCTGACATTTTTGAGTTCACCTCTGCCCCTCACGAGCTTCTTTGCTCTGCACAGAAGTGTGTGGTGGCACCCAACTTTCACCTCTTCCTTCTGGCCCACTGCCACTTCTCCAGCATCTGGCATTAATGTGATGATATTACCTTCCTATTAAGCTTAGTCTGAACTCATTTCTTGCCCTGGGTTCAACCTGGCCAGGCCGAGCTTCAATGCAAAGATAATTGTTGCAGTGCTAAAGTTTTATCTGATGGGTTGAAGACTTTGCTAATGACTATTTGAGATAATTCTACACCTGGCCCGGCCCTTTATTTCTTCAGTTTGTGTCTTTCTGACTAAAACACCCTGAGTGCAGCTGCAGTTTGCAGTCAATTTTCTGACAGATATATCTGCTGAGAAATTTTTGAATTGAACCTTGTTGTCCCGCTCTCCTTTTCATCAAAGTCCTCTTACTGGATGCTAATGAGTCTCTCTGTTATTGTCCCAAATCTGAGGACAGGACAGATGAGAGCCATGGGACATTTCAATGCTCAAAGCATACTTGGGCACAGACACACATTGTGTGTATATATACATATTTATATATACATACGTGTGTATACACATATATGATATATACATAGAGGATATTGTATATCTATATACACATTATGCACATAATACATATTTGTATCTTTATACAGATTGAGGGAGGGGATTCTACCCCTCTACTCCACGCTGGTGAGTCTCCACCTGTTGGAATGAGTCCAGAGGAGGGAAACTAAGTTGATCAGAGGGATGGAGCACCTCTCCTGGGAGGAAAGGCTGAGAGAATTGGGATTGTTCAGCTTGGATAAGAGAAAGCTTTGGGGTGACTTAATTGTGGCCTTCTCGTACCTGAAGGGAGCCTACAAGGAATATGGAGAGAGACTGTTTACAAGGGCCTGGAGTGACAGGGCAAGGGGGAATGGATTCCAACTGAAAGAGAGCAGGTTTAGACTGGATATTAGGAAGAAATTCTTTACTGTGAGGGTGGTGAGGCACTGGCACAGGTTGCCCAGAGAAGTTGTGGATGCCTTATCCCTGGAAGTGTTCAAGGCCAGGTTGGATGGGGCTTTGAGCAACCTGATCTAATGGAAGGTGTCCCTGTTCGTGGTAGGGGAGTGGGAACTGGATGATCTCTAAGGGTCCCTTTCAACCAAGGCCATTCAATGATTCTGTGGTATCTAAAAAGGACAAACATCACCTTTGTTTCCATCTTTTTACTGTTGTGTCAGATACAGCTTAGTTGAGGGATAGATTTCACTCCCAGGAGCTGCAGAAAAGTGTATCTGGGATCTCCCAGACAGGTAGCAAACACCTCTGTCACATGGTGTCCTGAATCCAAACTAAGGCAATGCAACACCAAGCAAAGCAAATAAACCTCTTCCATACGCCTTTCATATTTTTGTGTCTCCAAAGGTTTGTATGGCTTTGGTAAGTACCGTATTAGTGAATTCAAGAATTGTTCTTCCTCTGGATTGCACAGCAAGTGCAGTGGTGATGTATTTCACCAATTAATATAGCATTCATATAGCATAATGCAATACCCATTAGCACAATACAAAGTAATATTATGTGATTTTATTAGCTCGTATTAGTAAACACAGATTGCATTAAAAGCTGTTTTATTTTTAAAATGTTTATATATGAAAGAATAGCCCAAACTACAGAAGTCAGTGATTTTCTGACACTACAAAAATTAGCTGCCTGCAGATCAGCTTAAAGGCTTTCTGTCTTCTTTGAAAAGGTTAGGAAAACTGTGGCCAAAGAAGACCCTGTGAACCTACTTATTAGGATTTCAAAAGCTTTTTGACAAGTTCTCATAAGATGAGAGCACGAAACAAAATAATTACAAATCAAATGATAGACAAAGCTCATAAAGAAATTAAACCCACTTTAATGTCTGACAGTTTCACTTTGTTTTAATCATTTTTTGCCACAGTCACATGTGGCTGCGCTAAAAAAAAAATAAAAATTGACTACTGTGTGTTGTTTCATTTGGGCTTCATGCTTTTGTAGGAAAAAGTTAATGTAAAAACTTTCCAGACCGTATTAGAAAAAGAGCTAAATGTTAACACACGTTTTAAGGGAGTGTGTTGGGGGGGTGGGAGGTGGGGGGGTGAAGGAACCAAAAAAACAATGAAACAAACAAAAAAATTTAATTTTAAGTTCAGACTAGCAAAATGTCACACAAGAAAAAAATTCCAGGCACTGTTGTCACCCACTGTCAGATGCCTGCCTTTGTAAACTCCACAGAGCAATGGCACTTGACACTGGCTCAGGATTTGGGCCCATGGAAGAAATAATGCCCTGTACATATGCTGAAGACACAGAGAGAACTGGAAAGACAGCCTCCATAAAAGATGATACGTGTTTGTTGTCAATATGTTGAATGAACATTTGCCCTCTGGACTATATATATTTCAATAGATAATCGTCTTTTCCAAGCATTTCCATTCTGCTGTCAGTATTGTACATGACAAGTTTTTATTTTGCTGCTGCTGCTGATAGTGCCTCAGTCTGTGTTGCATTTTATGGGAGCAAACTGTCTGCAGCATAACGAGGACCACTCTGGCTCAGCAGACGATGGACAGGTACAGCTTTTACCAACACAGTAATTTATTAAAATATGAAGTACATACTAATGCTGCTCTTAAAGGCAGGCAAAGCACATTTCGTTGTATTCACTGTGGGCTTTTTCATTAATTTTATCTGGGAACAATGTAAAGGTATACAGATATGCACACACACAATTACTCTCCACATAATCACAGTTTCACTGCAGGGACAATGGCCTTGGTATGGAAATCATCTTCACTAAGGCAGATAAATGGTTTCTATACCTTGGAAAGGCTTCCTTGCTTAGAGACAATAAAAAGGAGTAACACCAGCTTTTTGTTTACCAGATAGAGTGAATGCATTATAAAAGCCTAGAAGTCTTTTAAAAATAAAATTGTTTGAGTTTTTCTTTAACCTGTGGATGCACACATCTCTGAACCTCATGTGTGTTAGAAAATAACAAAAATGAGGCGTGCTGACAATACCGCATTGCATCCACTAAATTCATATTTCCCACATCTTCGTTTGCTCTCGGTATATCACAAGGGACTCCAGTAACATCAGAAATATCCAGACACAGCGACATGTTACAAAATTAATCTTAAACCCTTTTTTTACAGCAAGTTGTTTGCACACCTATTGCAGAGTGAAACTAGGCCTGTGTTGCATACATTTGCATGGACAGGTATGCCAGGACAGCAGGGAGAAGAGATGCCATCCCACAGCCAGCACAGACCACAGATTCACTGGTATAACTGTGCTGGTACTTTTTTTCTTTTGTTTGAGTATGCCAATAAGTTGAAATTCATTAAATAAGAGGAAACACAATTATACATCGATGCAATCATACATTAACTCCATCTAAACCAGGAAAATTTTGATGGTCACATTAATTATACTGTTCAACTGCTCCCAAACTAGAAAAAATGCTTTCTTTCAAGTAACTGGAAAATTATATATTTAAAAGTAGAAATTTAATCAGCATTGGTGCTGAGGGCACTGTTGATCCAAGCAGTCTGCACCACGCAGTGGTGGCTTTTGCCCTGCCAGGCAGAGAAGTGTGCCAGGGCGTGCAGCCCTGAGTCTTGCTGGGACCCACCTGCCCCAGCCCCCAGACTCCCCCAGGGCAGCACACAGGAACCACTAAGACTCTCCACCTGCAGACCCCCTTTCTAAAATTATGCTCATTTGGCCACTAATTTCCTGTTCCCTATCCAGGGACATGAGAGCAGTGCTACAGCAAACGCCCTGGCCAGCACCTGCGTTTCAGAAATTCAGGCAGTGGAGGAATTACCTAAAGCAGCACACAGCAGAGCAGTCTGGCAGCTGCTGAGGCCACACTCTTCATCCAGAGGATGAGGAGCTCCACTTCCTCATCTGAGACCTGTTTCCTTGGCTGACCAAAAATTAAGAAACCTATAAAACCTGAGAAAGCACTATTTTGTGATCCTTCAATGAGACGTGGAAGCCAACTCATGTTATTAGAGCCCTCCAGAGCCTGACTACAACTTTTAATAATTGGTGTAAAACGCTGCTGAATCCTGCTGAGATGTAACATAATGAAATGCCAGACAATGTCACTGTGAGTCTATAGTGGAAAATATAGGCAAAACAATGTCAGTGGATGTCTGTGTAGACAATGTTATGATTTGAGGAAAGGCAAAATGCTGTCAATGGGAGTCTATATGCTGTAGATAGCATTACCACAGTATGTGAATAAAGGCAAAATGATGTCAGGGCAATACACAATATGCTCAAGACAGAATATATTTAGTCTGAATAGAAAATCTGTCATGTAAAGGAGCTGCATTGATTCTCATCTTCCACGGTGATGTGTTGTCATTTTTTACACTGACTGTCTTTTTTATTTAGATTTACCCTATAGTCTAATCTGAGGGTTTTTTTTTTACATTAACACTTCCTTTGCTTGCCACAAGCGAACCCACTACCACTGACTTTTTGACCTCTGGATTATATTATTTGAAAGAAAAACAAATCCCAACCTACCAGCTAGAATTACACTAGACACACTAGAATTAGCAGGTCCAAGGTTTGGATTAAAGAAATCAAATAATGTTGCCTATAAAATACATATGTGCCCATGAAGTATTCTAACTACCTCTGATCAGGGGAAGTAGAGGTATTGAGGGGCAAGTAGATTAATATTTTTTTTTAAATAATTGTACAGTGGTTTTGCCTGAAAAACCTCCCGTTGTGACCTCACATGATTCACACTTCTGTAAAATGTGGCCTCATATCCAAATTAATTTGATCTGTATACATCTCATTATTTTTCTTAAATATAAGATTATTAAACTCTGACTTCAAGTAATTTTTAGTTTTCCCTACAGATCTTCTAATGCCAGTCAAACCTTCATGTCCTAAATTGTCAGGTAATTTCTGTTAGGGCAGTGATGCTTCAGCTGCCAGGGAAAAAGAAACGTTTCCTGTGTATTTTGGGCCCAGCCTGCCCTCTTCACTAAATCACAGCTCACTTCAACTTCCAGCAGCCCCACCACTGTAAAGGTTAAATTTCCCCACAACCCCTACTTTGCAAAGCAGAGTATCTGTACTTACTGATGAAAGGCTCTAAAATACAACACGTAATTATCTAAATTATAATCAATCAAGGAGAGCACCGAAGCTCTGTGCCTTCTTCAGCCCTGTTATAGCTGACATTATCACACCTGGTGTTCTCAAGAGGATTTTGACTCTGGCCACTGGCAAGTCTACCTATACCTGCATTAGCAGGTAACTTGGTGTCATCGGTGCAGATCCACGGGCTGAAGCAGGCAGTGGTGAGATCCATGTGGCTACACTGTGTGTGGTGGATGTTCGTCCTTTGGATGAGATTTAGTCTGCTCACCTTGGGTAAATGACTCTCCCACATACGTGGTTCACAGCCTTTCCACCTCCCACTCGTCTGTTTGCCTCTGTGGGATTTTTGACTTCTTAGAAGTCACAATTTTGATGCTGACATTTGTCACACATACCCCTGAGAAGGTCATCTAGGTTAACTGCCTCTCTATGGGACCCCACAGGGGCATTTGGCAGCGCTGTGGAGAAGACCAATGTGTGTCACACAGGGAAAAATGGGGGATTTTCTTTGAATGCTGGTGCTACTGCTCTGGCCCAACACGCAGAGAAGGTGCAAACCTCCATTTCAAAGATTTTCTAAATGGTCACTTTCATGCTAACTCCAAAAAAAGGTTTAGAAATTGTGGAGAAAGCAGTCACAAAGTTCAGACACACCTGGTGTGCTTAGGTTAGACATCCAGACTTCGAAACTTGGGGACATCTTCTTGGAGGTATCACCGGTGTCCAAGCTCTCCAAAGCAGCAGGAAGGCAAACGTCTGGGGAGCTGCAAACTGGATCCTTCTTCTCCCACCCGAAATGCTGAGGAATTAGAGTTTTGAAAGCCTGGCTGGTATGGCAGCTGAGGTCTACTGAGTCATTGAGGTGCAAAACTGACAGCATCTAAGAAATAACTGGCAGGAGGGGCGGCTTAGGTGGTGGGAAGACAAATTACCAAGGAAGAAGGCCAATTTTAGACAGAGCCTTGACTCTATTCCATCTTTCCTGCAAAACTTTTTTATTTTGGTCAACAGCATTCTTTGGAAAAGATGAATTCTGTAGGAATACATCTGGTGCTCCACCTATGTCTTTGCAAGAGTGCTCCAGTCTGTTAAGAAAAAATACAGATTCAAATACAGTCACAATAGTCCTTAAGTTGTTGTGAAGACAACCTTAGCCCAAATTCTTCTTGCTTTTGCTGTTTTGCATTTCAGCGTTTACATTATGGTAGCATAGTGTTCCCATGCTTAATTTGCCTCTCATCTGGATAATGATAATGAGCTGTTATTGACTAGCATTTCCAGTTCAGTGCTGTGAACACTGGGTAGTATTCATAAAATGTTCCTCTTATGCCAGCTGAAATTGGTAGTGGTTTTGAGGCAAAAGGCCAGATTCATCAAAAGGATAATGGGCAGATATATTTTTTGTTTTGTTTTGTTGTTTTTTTTTTAGAATTTTAATGACCAAATTGCATTGCTATTCTTTGTTTATCTATTTTTGAATTCTATCAGATAGCTTTAGGGATAACTACCTAATTTCTGTATTTATAGGAAACTGGCACAAATTGAGAAAACAGAACAATTCCATGTTTATGAAGCATGAATTCTCACAGTAAATGTCAATATAATGTGCATTAATACACAAAAATTCTACAGTAAATCTCATATATATTAAATATGTGTTTCTTCTGCATGGAGCCTCCAGCTTGGCTATTTAGTATGGCAGTGATTCACATCAGTAAGTAGTATAAGACCCAGCTGTATCCACTGCGGCTACTCTGTGAGAGGACACCCCCTCCCATCCTGTTGTACTTACCCCCTCCCCAAATCCACCTGATGGAGGACCCCTGGCCATGCACCCTCAGGGGGATTTGGGCCCTGCAGGACCCCACTGGGGCAGGAAAGGGACTCAAAGAGAAGAGGGCTGGTGACAAGTGAAGTGTCCACCTGCAGTATCTCTCCAGGAGCATCCAGAAAGCAGGACGCTCTACCCGTTTGAGGAGGAAGGAGTTTTGTCTGGGCTGGCTCCACAGGGAAAGCTGATTGGGTTTAAAATATATCTTGCATATATATGTATATTTTTGAGGGAACTGTGGTCCATATGTGGCACTTGCCAGAGCACTACAGAAAATAAGAAATGGACGTTATTTTGGCAGTTTGAAAACTACATTTGTGGTATGTACAGCTTCTGCCAGTGCCTACTTGTATCTCGTGCTTAAATTTAGCATGGAATTTCCTCTCCTGGTGGGTGCCTTGGAAATACAAGAAAACGTGGGGTTTTTTCCACACTAAAATTTGTTTGGAAACAGACCACAAAGCATCCTGGATTAGGCATCAAGAGGATTGTCTGCTCAGGTGCAGCAACAAGAGGAAGAGGCATTTGCCTAACTGTGGCCACATACAGGATTGGCCTGGCCTTTGGAGGCTGCTGAGGCATAAAGAAAGATCTTGTTAAAAATATATGCCTTTAAAAAGGCAGATACTCAGAAAAACCCTGACAAATCATCTTTCTACCAGCATACTAGTGTGAAAATCACAGAATCACACAATCAGCTGGATTGGAAAAGACCTTTGAGGTCATCAAGTTCAACCTGTGACTGATCACCACCATGTCAATTAGACCATGGCATTAACTGCCACATCCAGTCTTTCCTTAAACACCTCTAGGGACAGTGACTCTATCATCTCCCTGGGCAGCCCATTCCAATGTCTAATCACCCTTTCTGTGAAGAAGTTTTCCCTACTGTCCAACTTAAACCTGTCCTCATGCATCTTAAGATTATGTTGTCTTGTCCTGTCACTAACTGCCTGGGAGAAGAGGCTGGCCCCCACCTGGCTACTACCTCCTTTCAGGTAGTTGTAGTGAGTGAGAAGGTCTCCCTGAGCCTCCTCTTCTCCAGACTTCCTCAGCCACTCCTCATAGGACTTGAGCTCCAGTCCCTTCACCAGCTCCGTTGTCCTTCTCTGGAGTCACTTCAGCACCTCAATGTCCTTCCTGAATTGAGTGGCCCAGAACTGGAAACAGAACTTGAGGTGCAGCCTCATCGGTTTTGTGGCACAGAGAGAGAGAGAGAATGCCATCTTCAGCAGCACAGCATCTCCCATGAGAGAGACCACTGCTTTGGGATGTCTTTCATCATCATCTTAACTGACAACATTCACTCTATCAAGGAAAACAACAGTTTTTACAGCATGTGCATTTTACCCCTGAAGCATGGCAGCCCAGCTAACCTTTCTGTGGTCCTGCACATGGCATCTTCACAGATGAGAAGAAAATCATTGGGTAGGTCTTGCAGAAGCTTCACATCCTTTGGTCTCCGAGTTTTGTGAAAGCGTTCAGCATGAATACCTGGAGGCTTGCAAAGGTGGGTTTTAAGATGGTTATTTGATTCTATATAATAATCTATTGGTTCAAGACTTAGGCTCCTGCAAGCTGAAGCACAAGTATTAGAGAGTAGGTGATCCAGCAACCTAGACCTTCGGTTATTCATACTTTGCCTTGATTCATTAAAGTCAAAACCTTTCTGCACAGCTTCTGTGAGGCAAGGCCTTAATAACCTATTTGTTCTGCTTCATGGAAAAGTGGCATCTCCAGACTCTTCTGCTTTCCAGATAAGGAGACAGAAACGATGCCTGGATTGTAAAAATCTCCCAGGGAGAAAGTCTACCCAGGTAAAAGCCTGGCACTTCCAGCTCGCAGCACAAATGTGGCTTCTACTGTCTGGAAATCTGTTGAAATGAAGACTGTGTCAGGCAGAAAAAATATTCCACCCCTTAGGTAAAGCAATGACTGCGCATAAGCCACCTCAGACGAAGAGACACAAGCTGTGTCATGTTCTCTTCTCCTCCCTAATACAGATGTAATGCTCCACAAAACGCTGCAGACTCTACTGCTCTCCCCTAGACAGTCACCTACCGGTGATAACAAACACGGTGTGACAGACAGAAGGGTCCAGAGGAAAAGCTACATGAACTTTAGCCCATACATGATATGGAGCATTTTTTTGGAAAACATCATCTGAGCTAATCCACTGCAAAATGATTTTTTGGATTAACCACTGCGACCTTGGGTCCTTCTGCACAAACAAATGTTTGTTGCAAGTGGAGTTCTGGCACTTTTGTGCCATCTTTGGGGAGGAAGAGTACAGGAACAAAATCTCTGCTTGCCAATAGTGTCAGTTTACCTTGATCAAAAAACAGACACAAGTTGCAGTGTGTAACCCTGTAAGTCAGTCTGGTCCTGAAAGTCAGCAATTTTGGAGGTGGTGGCAAAAATGCCTCACTGCATGACTCTGCACAAACCTATTCATTTGCTTGTTCCTTAGTCTTGTCACTTGCGAAGCGTAGTTAATAAACTCTTTATTTCCCATCCATTGCTTTTGGGCATAATGAGCAAAAAAACCCCAGGAATTTCAGCACAGCTGATCAAAAATTCTCAATAACTGCAAAATTCAGCACAACTGATCAAAAATTCTCAATAACTGCAAAATGCTGTGTGGGTAAACAATTTGGTCGTTGGTGGGGAATTAGCTGAACATAAGAGCCAGGAGTCTTTATGAAATGCCTCCTCACAGTTATATCCATCAAAGCTCACTGAAGTTGCAGGCATATGGCAATCCAGAACAAGGGTGGGTGAACATGTTCAACCTAGTTAGAAACTCAGTGGAAGACTGTGGAGTCTAAGGCATTTCTCAGCCTATACTGAGCTCTCAGACTGGAGATATTCAGGAAAACAGGCATAAGAGACAAGAAAAAAAGCCAGTCAAGAAAAGGTCATATTAGGCACAGCAAGAATAATTCCTGTACAAAGATCCACCCCTCTCAAAATGTCTAACATCCATAATGGATATTTGTTCTGCAGCAGAGACATGCAACTCTGAGTTAATTTGGAGTTCCAGTGGATTCTTTTCAGCTCTTTTTGTAAATAATCCTTGAAAAGAAATACAGGGGAAACATTTGTGAAATAAATACAAGGGTTCATAAAACTTCTGCCTGCCTGAATGAAGCTTACGTTTTCATAATTCGAAGTGAGCTCTTCTGCCTTCTTGCATAGAGAAATGTGACTGTGAAGGGTGTATCAATCCACACATCTTCCTAAAACAAGGAGTTGACTTCAGTGCAATGAGAGTCTGACCCAAATAGAAGCCTTTTGTGCTACTTTTTCTATAAAAGACAAGAAATTACTTCAAGAAAAAATGCTTTTACTATGTTTTAAAAAAACATACATCCTTTACTAAGGATTTGAATAGTAATTGTAGGAAACAGTTTAGTTATATAGTTTAGTATCCTTTTTTTGCTCTGAGCTCAATGTGATGTTGAGTTCACTTCTAGGGAAGTGCTAACTGGATATGACTAATAAATTATGTTATAAAGAGAACAGCTTCAGAAATAAAACCTTCTGAGCTATTTTAACCTCTGTCATGTATACATAGTAGTTCTTGGCAACTAATTGGTATCTACTGAGATACTGCCATTGCTCTGACCAAACACTACTAGATGTTGTTTTGGTTTACTCTGTATGCAGCATGTGCAGGGCTTCATGGAAAACTCTGGAAAACTTTGCAGGTTGATAAAACTCTGCCACGGTGCCAAGCATATTCCTCATTTGTTTTCCCAAGTGTTTTACTGAAATGAACATTTTATATGTCTGCAGCATAGTTTTCCATTTACACAAAAAAAAGCTCCATCCCTCTGTCCTTGCAATACCATGTGCATCTCACCTCAGCATCCCTTTCTGCTGCCAGAGCTGGATTTGCATAATGAGAATGAGACTTTCACTTCAATCTTTGTGGCATCCTGACATCTTCCCCCCAGTCCCCCTGAATTCTGTGTGGAAATGCTAAAGTTATCTTCTATTTGTTATGATCTGCTTTCCAAACACCAGCCATGGCACTTCGTTCTAAATAAGATCCAGATCCTGAAAATAATTATTTTGGGGCATATATTGGATGTGTGAGCTGCCATTCAGAAGTGCAAGTTTTTACCTAATCTACCTTGACAGGTATCAGAGAGGTGGGGTCCTGCCCTAACTAGCTGTGGAGGCTCAAAACATTTTTCTAGTTGAAAAGAAGGCTAAAAGCTGTAGAGCACAACACACAAAACCTAAATATTAAGTCTCTGCAGACCTCTTTCAAGTGTATACTTTCTTATTGCCCTTACATATATGATCAGATTCCAATTTTTCTAAAACTCTTAGTTCTTCCACTCAACAGTAGATGCTGAATATTTTCCATGGAGCTGCCCAGCTAAATACCTCTCAAAATCTCCCCTCTTTTGGCAAGGGCAGAAGCAACATCCAAAGCTCCAGGAAGTGTTCAACTACGCAAAGCACAAGCAATTTTTCCTTTCTTAATTCCCATGCCCACTGCTCCTGAGCGATTGCCTTTCAGATTCAGCAAACAAATGAGCCCTTCTTCCCTGAAGGCTACACAGGCCCATCCTGTGCCCTGCATGAGGTTGGACCCAGTGTGTGTGTTGGAAATCTGTATATGATCATGTAATTAAATATTAGCTACAGCTAACACAAGAGGTGAGGGTCTAGTTAAGGCTATCAAAGCAACCTCAAATCTGGAATTTCCTAAATTTTTCCACTCCAGCCCCTACTGCGTTACAGAATTTGGAAGCCAAAGTCTCACAATTCTCCATTAAGCATGAATTTAAGTGAGATTTTGGGGGAGGCTGATGGTTTCCTGAAGGTGCAGACAGAGGCAGACCACGGGATTCACTGAATCCTTGAAATCTCTACACCAAACCACGGAGCTGCAAGTGCTTTTGAACAAAGCGCCTGTAAGAATTCTTTCAAATGACTAAACCACGGCATTTTTCCTTAATTGCATTTTCAGAACTGTCTAAACTAGTCTAGCTGAAACTTTCCAGAAAAATTTTGCTTGAGACACCTGGCATGGAAAAATTCAGTCCAAGTAATTTAAAGCTGCAAAATTATAAGCAACTAAAAACAAAATCTTGTAATGGGAAATGTCAGGCAATTTTAGCTACTGATGATACTACCAGCTCTGTCTGTAACAATGTGAAAAATAAAGAGAGACAAGAAGAAAAAAAAAAGACAGACAGAATTATAAATGATAAAAGGAGAAAGCTTGCTTGCTGCAAGAGGTGGGTTTTAAGAGATTTTTTGGATGTGAATAAAAGGACGTTTGACAGATGAGGTCATGGAGACTATTTAATGTGTTAGGAGGCAGCACGAGTGAAGGCATAAAGCTGAGAGTGAGTAAGGGGAGGAAAAGAGCAAGATAAGGCTATTGGAGATGTTTTGAGAAGGCAGAGGGAAGAAGAAATGTACAATGGTAGGAGAAAAAGATAGTATCAGAGTTACAGTGTTATGATCATTGAGTAAACATAATAGATGGAACAACATCTGGCTTCACTTGGGATGCTCCGGTGCTTTCTTTTCAGGTAGGTGGATGACAGTATGCCTCCTTAAGAGGCATCCTATTTAAATGGAAGTGCTTGTAAAACATCCAGGGGAGGGACAGCCTGAACCCACTTCTCATAAGTCATTGCTGCAGTTCATTTGTAAATAAAATTTTTCCCAAGGTCCTTACTCCTACTAGTAATGCTGAGTCCAATGGAATCCAGCACGAAGCAGAAAACATCTCAAAGGTGGAATCTGACTTCCAGATTGTTTTTTAGATCAGAGTGCCCAATCCTGAATTATTTGACTTCTTTGGGGACTTTTGAAGATCTTTGTACCACAGAGCCCGTGTCAGTCATCATTCTAAATCTTTTTTGACTTGGCAGGGTCCAGTCCTTCAACTCTTGAGAAGTGGTCTTTAATCATTCAAGAAGTCCTTTCGACTGAGGTCAGTCATGTTTAGTTTTGTGACTAAAGGTCTCAAGAACTAGCCTTTATTCTCCTTTGTTTTCCAAATATAAAGGCTTCAAACTTAATTGAATATTGAATCTCCTACCAGTTTTTTTCTACCTGCACCTCAGGACCAGGTTCTTCGAACTACATGCCACTTATGGAAAGCATTTTTCTCCACTTACATGCTAAGATCATATTTATTTGGGAACTGCTTGGAAATCTGTCATTATGGTGCTTGTGACAGCTTGACAAGGCCTGTTGCCATGGAAAAGCTTTGTGATGTTGTATAAATATATTCCTAGGTCAGAAGTGCTATGTATTTTTTGGACATGGATGTTAAAGGGAAAAAAGAATGACTAAACATTTAAAAAAGGAGAATAACAAAAAATAACAACAATAATTAGCATCTGATACTATATTTCTGCCCAGTAACCAAACAAACTATTTCTCAAAGCATTTAATTTATTCTGTAACAATCCTGCTAGCAATGAAAGTTCATTTATTTCCAAGGTTCACCCCCATCCTTAAAATATTCTTATTACCAGTCATTTTGCAATATTGATGGCTCCTCTATTAATAGACTAGCAGACAAGGGAGCTATTATTCTTGCCCTCTATCTGTTATTCCATTAGGTAAGGCTGACATTCTCCGACTGCTTGCAGTTCTATAACCTACAGTGTGCTCAAGCCACTAACTAAAACTCATCCTCACATGTTGTTTTTGGTGAAAATTATGACTAGACAGGAAAAGAGACAACAAAAACATGCAGAGAAATATGAGAGAAATCTCAATATAGGTTTGCATCCAAAATAGCAATATTTTTTTGACTCAGACAGAAATGAGGAAGTGTCGGCACAACGATGTGGAAAGTCATCTGAGACTGTCTCTGCAGTTTGTCCCTGCTGATGACTGATGCCCTGTGTTTCAGTTCCAACTGTACCTTCACACAAACACAGAAACAGTCTTTCCAGCCCTTTTTTGCTGCCTGCAACACAACGTTATTTATGCTTCTCATAAGAGAATTCTTAAGCGTGGGCATGTCCAGGCCATCCTGAGCTGACATGACCTGTGGGCACGAGCTTGCTTTCTTGGGTGCCAGCAGCAGACTCCAGTCTCTCTCCTATATGTTTGAATACAAACATTTTCCCAGGATAATGTTCTGAAGGAGCATTCAGAGTGAAGGAGTGTCGATAGGTTACAACCCTCCCTTTGGAAAAGGCTGAGGCATAAGTACAAATCATGACCCTGGCTGGTGATCCTGCCTCTTGCTGAGCGTGAGATCCGTGAAGACCTGCTGTCTCTCAGTGGGGTAAGACCCCAGCAAAAAGCAGACCAGTTTCATTTTACCCTGGTGTCTCCGAAGCCAAGAGTCTTGACAAGGCTTAGCAGGAAACCAGCACAATCCACTGACGGTGTGTACCCAGCAGTGACCCCCGCTGAGTTTCTCCCGTTGCCCCAGACACAGCCGTGTCCCAGAGAAACAAGGCACATGCTGAAGTTCAAGAGAAAAATGTGGCAATGTGTGGCACAGCACTGTGTACCCCTGTACTTCACATCTGACTCAGGAGCATGCAGTAAACTAGACAAATTCTTGACCAGGTTTTCTCACCTGTTGCTGTTGGTTCTGCCTTCCCCACCAGGGAAAGCAGCCAGGGAAAGGTATTGTCCTTTGGCGCATTAGCCGAAAACAGATGTCCCACAACTTGCTGGGTTTCCTTAGTCATCTCTCAGGGCATAAGTTGTTTGCAAAAATAGAATTATAATCTTTAAAAAAATATCATGGAGAATCACGAATCCTCCCAATGTGCTCTGATCCATAGATGTTGTTGATTAGCCAGTTCTTTTTCCACCATAGGGACTCTCTCTGTTCTATTTCTTCCATAAGGGTTTTGGCTTCTGGGGTTTTTTTTGTTTGCTTAATTATATCACGTCAAGCTATGAAGTCCTGTTTTTGAGATCCTTAAACATCAAAATACCATGTATTTTTATTTAAAGTTCCCTGCCACTTGATCCTAATTTTTCAGTGCTAACTTAAAGGAAGGGGGAAATGTCTGGAAGCAGAAAAATGAGAATTGATCTATAGTTTGAATCCAAGCCACAAATATGCCATGAGAATATAGACACATGCACACAGTGCCATCAAGAAAAATATCCCAACCCTCCCACACTTTTTACACATTACAACGTATTAAAAAAATATTTCTGGACATAGTGAAATATGTTAAAATAAAAAAATCCTAGAAAGTTGCAAGTACCTCCAGAATATTCTACAGTCAGAGGCACAGAATTAAAAGCAGTTTTTGCTCAGAAAAGCTTCCATGACAGTTAAGTAACTTAATCTTGATTTTTTGGAACCTGTGGACTACTAAAAAGAATGCAAATGAGAGAGATGAAACTAATTTGCTACTGCCTGTGCTAGTAGGAAGAACAGCATTTATACAATCAGAATTAAGACACCACTGGGCAAACCAAGTCCACATCAGGTGCCTGTATGCTGTGGAGTGCTAAAAGGTCATAATTTGGCTGCACATTTCACACTCTTGGTATTGTGCCAGCTGTGCTGGTCACCACTTCGGGAAAACACCATTAAGTGCCATTTTAGGCAAGAACAAATGGGAGCCTTGGCTGGGTAGCACCAAAGACCATGAATATGGGATGTTTCATTCACATATGCACACACCTATCAAAAGCTGGAAATAGAAGTGCCATTAAATCTGTCTAAACACTCTGGGAAGCTGAGGCATGGGATGAAGTGCTCCATTGCTGCAGCTGCAAGGACGTGACTCGCAGTCCTGTGGCCCATGCAACACAGAAAGGGTTTTGGCCCTCTTTGGAGAAGTGTTGTTATATACAACACTGCTCAGCAAACATACTGGAAACCTCCCCTGGTAATTTATCTTTTAGCTTGGTATCTGTGAAAGCTTTTAAGCAGAAGATTCTAAATAAGGAACCAAAAAATGTTGCTGTTTCTCACCATAATTGTAAACTGAAAATAAGCACTTATACAACCTAGCCCAAATATTTAGTTAAAGAACAGGTTTATAACTAAGGATATCTTAAAATGTGTTTGAATTATTATATACACTACTTAAACAGTTAAACTGTCAGCTTAGAGTTTTGTATATCTACCTCATTAGCCTACCTCCAGGGCCTGTGGTAGGTGAATCTGCATTTTAGAATTTTGTATTTTTCCATGCTTTATGCATCCTGTAAAATGCCTTGAGAACTTTATGAGGGGTGTTGCATTAAAATGTGTGATTATAAATATGATTTAAATATCTGAAACATTACAGAGTGATTATTGTTCAATAAGGCAGTGTGCATAAAAGGGTTATCTGCATGCTGTGCTTAGGTTTCGACAATATAATGTAATGAATTGTTCAATATAGTTTGTATGCTATTTGTCTCTGTTTCTTCCCATACTCCAGAGATGCCTGATATGCAGGGCTCTAACAAGGCTATCATAAATTGTTGAACAATAAACAGCCCTTGAGATTTTTAGATAGTATGTGGTTAGTATGTAATCCATCTTGAGGAACTTGATTTAGTGCCACAAAGGAACATCCTTGACAATGCTCAACACTGTTTTAAACTGCTGCTAAATCAATTACTACATTTGGGGAATGGCGTGCTCCTTCCCCTCCCTGCTCCATGCCGGTGGCCTGGCTGCTCAAGGACAGATTTAGGGAGCCGCGCTATGGAAGCAGATGGGTCCCCTGGAAACCGCTGAAGTAACCCAGTTTGGAACAGTGATAAGTAAGGCCTCCTAAAATCTGCACTAGCCTGCACAACTCAAATACCTTTTGGCTGGATTTTCTCACAATAAATGAATTACAAAATAAAAATGCTTCCTGTTGGGTCGGCGCACTTGCTAATAGCGTTTGGTACTCACACAAAGATTTTTGTGTTTGGAGTATGCTGCATATACCTACTAATTTTCCCTTGAAACATTCCAGTGAGTTGGAGAAGTGTTACTACCCCTTTTCACAGATAAGAGACACCAATTACTCAGGCAGTGTGAGGCGATGGGGGGCCTCGTGGACCAAAGACGAATGGTCTCCTGAATATAATGATGTTATAAAGAGTGACCCAAAAAGTTAAACGAGACCAAGGCCATTTGTATTTCTTTTATGTTTTCTTCTCCTCCTCTGCTGAGGCAATTGCAGGGGACACTGAAGGCAAAAGGAGAAGGGCACTTCATGTATCTAAGCTGTAACCTTGCCCTCCTGCTTTAGAGACATAAATAAGGATTCTTAGGCAGTATTTTCTATATCCTGAGAGACTGCACAGGAAGAATATTGAGATGTAGTTATTAGAACAATAATGTTCTCACATGTTTCAGGGGCTATGACAGTCTCAAAAATATCACTCTCATTGTAAGAAAATAAGAAAAGAGGGAGGGAGAAAGGATCCCAAGATCAAGGTAGAAGGAAGCAAATTGTGCAGGATTCATTACTGGGAGCCACATGATCTAGTTTTTCAAGGATTAATATATTCTCATGATCTATACATTACAGATATCATATCTCTGCCAGAAGCACTCTGCAAGCCTGTCTTCAAATTCAGCATCCCCTCCAGGTTTTGGAGTTTTGCTCATCTCTCTTTAACTTCTGTTCATAGAGTAGTGGTCACCTCTCTGCCTCATAAACAGCAACATGTCCCACTGATGCCACACCTTTCACAAAGTGAATCTGATCAGGTATTGATCTTTAATCTATGGCATTGCTGGGAATGGCAGCCAGCTGTAGCTGTGAAGAACAACAACTGGCAGACACTCTGGTTGGTGTTGGCACTGGTCCTCTCTTACGAGATCCAAATTCCTGGGAACCAAATGTTCCTGTGATTCTGGCTTTCTGCTGCCAATAAAGCTTATGATACAAAGCTAATTGGCTTGTAACTTTTCTTGGAAATCTGGAAGGGAAATGGATAGGTTGCCTTTATTTATACACCAATATGCCAAGAATCTGCATTAAGATAAGGGGAAAAATATATACAGCAGTAGCCATAAAAAAGCCAGTGTTTACCCATCTTCACTATGAAGTGGTTTACAGAGGCATATAAGAAGCTTTTATTTCATGTAAGCTTAACAGGACTGTTAGAGTTCTTTTGGCCTCTTTTATCACTGGGAAGAATAACGTCAGGCAGAGTTCATTGCAGAACAGTCTTTGTATAGGCTCCCTCAGGGAAGGACTTCACTGGGGGTTTGTGTCCCTTGTGCATCAAAACTGTGGCCAGTCATCACCCAGATAATGAGAGCTAAAACCTGCTGTAAGAAGAAAGATTCCTATCCCCATTAGCATGTACGTAAAGGGTGAGTTTATGACTGAAGAATATCTTATTCATCTTTGCCCGCCTCCTCCTAGCCAGTCTACGCCTGTCAACTGACAGCTGACAGTAACAGCAGTAAAATTCACATCTTCCATGGATTAGAGGAGAAGAATTCTCCCAGCCTTAGAAAAGTTGCTTTAGATTTGGCTATCATGTTAGGATTGGCTTTTGTTTAAAAAAAAACCCCAAACCACAAGGGCCATCTAATTTTGAATGCTCTTTAAGGCATTTCAAGGAGAGTAGTCATGGAAATACAGCTCCCAGTCAAGTGGCAAAAAAGATAAAATCCCTGTGGGATAGAAGGAATTAAGATTAAAATTGATTTGTGACATTTGTACCAAAAGCCAAACAAGCTACTACCAAAAGTTGGTGGGTGAAAAAGCACTTTTTCCTGTGAAAAGGTTCTTCCTGTTATGGGCTAGAATCTGTTTTCACTCATGTAGCTGAGATCAGAGATCGGATACAGTTCAGCAGACATTTTGTTTTATGGGGCTTCCTGGAATGAGAATTAAAATACTTGAATTGTGGAAGAACAGATTGCTTTTAATCTGTCCTCCTGAAGAGGCTGCACAAGGCCTGTTGACCAGACTGACAGGACCAGGGGAGTCACAGCTGGGGCAGAGATGGGAGGACATGTCTCAGTGTAAATCATAGAGGGGCACAAAGGCAGATAAGATCCAACTTCAGATGTTTCCAGCTTCTCCCTCTGTTCACAACATATTACTGTTCTCATGTTATTATTAATTTTTCTCCTTCAAAAGCAACATGGAAAAATAGTAGCAGCTCTTCTACTCAGTGTGAGACTGAAGGGGTTAAAGGCATGCAATTCTATCATTCTTGATGAGTCTTTTATTTTCTTCTAGTTCATCTTTCCCTCAAAAGAATACACACATTATTTTTACCTTAGGTGTATCTGCTTCACTTGTTTTACTTTTCAGACAGTTATCTGGCTGTAAGCCAGCACTGCAAAATCAAATCCTGCCATTTATTTTAGGATTTGCTTTTATTATTCTTGCCTGAATTTCATATTTTTTTCATTTCTTATTACTTTATGTCATTCCTCTTTTTCTTTTTTGGTGTTTTTCCTTTTTTTTTTTCCTTTGTTAGCTTTGTTTGCTTTCTGTCACTCACTGTTTGGTAGCTCAACTATCAGAACAGAATGAAAAAGCTACACGGTAGCTCAAGTTATAGATATATTACTGTCACTTTCTTACCACTGAAAAATGCAAGCAGCAACCAGAAAGCCAGCAGATCTGAGGTAGGTCAGCATCTCAGACTCCAGTTCTTTGAGCTACGCCAAGTCACAAGGAATCTGGAATTGCAGATTCAAGAGGCATTGGGCTTTTTAAAAAAATACTCTGTTTATTGAAGATGAAAGCAATACAATAACAACGAGAATAAGCATGAACATGATGAAAAGCAAACAAGGAGCAGCCCAAGTTTCAGCCTGAGTGTAATATACACATAGATTCTTTTTAATCCTAAAAAGAGCAAAAAAAGTATTCATAACAGCTGGTCTCAACCCAAAAGTTTGTTTGGATCACTGAATCATGCCCTCATACTGTTTAGGACTATACATAGCTGTCACTGAAATGATCCTGGAAAAATCCCCATCTACTGCTAAGAATTTTTTTTCCTCCTTGCTGCTAAACATATTTTGTTGTTAAAGATGTATGGGGAAATGAAAAAACTGGTGGAGAAACAAAGGCCAATTTTCTAAAAATGGCCACTTAAAATTAGTTTGTTACACTTCTGAGAAGCAGCCTGATTTTTCACGAGAGCTGGGCATCTGCCAGCTTCCAGTGCTCTCTGGGGGAAAAGCAGAGAGATGGAAGGCCTCTGAAAACCTGCTGGGTGCCTACGTGCTGCCTTGGACAGCCGAGCTCTCGCTGCCTCTCGCCGTGGGTGCCGCTCTGAGGATTAATGGCAAGCCCAAGTTAAAGCTCCCAACTTCGAAAATCTTTGTACCAGTTTTTCCTGCGGTCCAGCTGCCCACTGGAGTTCTGTCCTGCTTTGTAACATTGACTTGTATCTGGCAGATGGGACAGAGACTCTCAGGTGAAGCACCAGCCCAGGGTGTTGCATACAGTTTCCTATGGGAAATAGGGGCACCTTGTCTAGGAGTGTTTTGATTGTTGGAATATTTCTGATATCCCCAAGCTTTCCCTAAATTCTCCCTGATTTTACATTATTTTATTTTACATTATCTTTCCAATATGCTTTCCTCTCTCTAGTTGTTGGAAACCTATTTGCAAGTGTATAGCAGATGCAACACCTGCCTTTCAGACCCCCTTTCTAACCACGTAGTATCCCACTTGCATGGAGTCAATGAAACCTGTGAATGGTATGACCTTGTTGCTTGGGCCTTCCAAGGTTCAATCCCTCTTTCTGGAATAATTTGCCCTTCTTATGAGTGTAAAGAAGCCACTAACCTCAACCATGTGCACTACAGCTTTCCCAGCATCTTGAGAGAAAAAGAAAAAGGCAGTTGAAACGAAAGAGTGGGAGGTAAAGAGTAAAGTTATTTTAGCCATTGAGTAGCTTTGCAGTCAGCTTGGTGGAAATTTGCTGTGGTTCAGGAAGATGGGAATGTCCTTTGCCAAGGCAGTACATCTGGGGGAATGCTACAGCCACTTCTCCACCAGACAATGCTGCTGTAACAGGAGATGGCCCCTCCAGCATTTGATATGGCATTGCTAGCCAGAGAATAGTCCCATGAGGAAAGCCTCTCACAAACAGGTTACCTTTTCCTAAGCATCCCCTGTAATGACAGCACACTGTGCCCTCATGGCATCCCACCAGGTCTTCTGGTGATGAGCTGCGGTCACCCATCCACCCTGGCAAAGAAGCACTTGTAAAACTTAACAACCAGTACGTGTATATGTGTGTGCCATTCCCCTCCCTGGATTTCTCTGTTATTAACTCATAACTCTTAATCAGGGACATCTGCCCCTGGATAGTTTTGTAAGCAGACAAGGGCGGTGCTTTCTGTCCTGCCCTCCTTGACCTTATGTGCCAGCGTAATATGCAGAAGTATGTCAAATGCCATTTAATCTTTATAATCCGAGCAGATTATGTTCATAACTTCACCTCTATCTGCTCACAGCATTATCTCCTTTCAAAAATACCACATGGCTTTTTTTAGCCAAGATTCACCCTTTATAAGAAAGATTTGTCTTTGGTGGCCAGGTCTCACATCCCACCTGCACCAGGGCAGGCCAGTGCACTGTACAGAGCTCCACGTTCCCAGTCCACTCTTTCCAAAGTGCAACATGGGGATAATATTGGCTGGTCTGAACTTGCATTTCTGAAACCTGCAGTAGCTGAAAGGAGAAGTGTGAAACAGTAATTAGTCTCCCAGTTATTGTTTTTACAAAGCAGAGTATTTGCACTGTTACTGAGAGAGGTTGGAGCCCAGCTCCAGGCCCCAGCTGCTCATTCCTACTGCGGCAAGACGAGGCCACCGCAACCGACTGCGGCTACGCAAACAGATGATTTACGCTTGGCAGGCACTGAGGGTGTGAAACCTCGTCAGGCAGGAAGAGGTCAGGAAATCAGTGGAGATGGGGAGGGAGGATGTGTGCTGCCTGTGGATGTGGGAGGAGCTCCTTGCTTCTCCTTGCCTGGTAGAACAGCCACTCTTGCAGGTCTCCACCTCCAGCCACGTGCTCCTCCAGAGCTTCTGCCTCCTCTGTGGGTCCAGAGTCAAATCAATTGTCGGGGGGGGCCTGTTTTAATTGAGGAGGCAAACAACTCCAACAGTGGGGACAGGAAAGCAGCAGAAGGAGGGAGGACAAAAGGTTGGGGGGTTTCCCCCTTCAGTGTCTTTGGTTTTTTCCCAAGTGATTGCCAGCCATGCTTCCAAACAAAATTAACGGTATTGTTTCAGAACATTTCTGGGGTGAAATGGAAAACTTTTGTCATTGAGTTCAACTGCTGCAGGTCCAAATTCTGAAACCTCTCAAATCCTATTCCTTTAGGTTTTCTCATGTACTTAATCCTTGCTGTGAACTCAATGAGGCAATGATCCTACAGAAAATAATGTATTATCACATAATTGCAGATTGCATTATATGGTATATTCATTATGGGGGCTAAACTGAGGTTACACAGACAGCCTTAATTCTAGCATCTCCTATCTTTTTAATGTTTGACTTTACATCCTTTATGATGGCCTGTGAATGAAGTTTGCAGTTGTAACTAATGATTAATTTTGACGTAATTATTACAACTTCCCATTGGTATCTCATGGGGAATTTCACAGCTGTGTCCTTCATAAACAATGGGGCTAGAAATTTGCCTGTTTAAGTTGCTAAGTTTTCTTCAACATTTTTTAAAGAGCTTTAATAACTTTGGACAGCCCTCTCACTGCAATTCTTTCACAGTGATTCAGTAATAAGCTGGGTGACTGATTTGGATGGACCAAAGTTGGAATATGCCCTTTATGAACTTGACATAATATATATATATATATATGCATATATTTTTCTTTTTTTCCTTTTTTTTTTTTAATAGATACTTATATCTGTCTACTGCATCGTTTTATCTCTTTTTACTGTCACTGCTATTTGGTGGTTTCTTGCACCAAATCTAGTGTTGAAGTGCTGAGCTCTGAAGCAGTTTAAAACCTGCTCTGTTCTTATGAATAATTATCATTGTAACAAAAAACTCATGTCCCATTTTCAAAGCACAAAAAGTGCCAGGGATTTCAATTTAAGCATGTTCAGAAATTCTTGGGTTTTGGATCTATATTTAACAGCGGACATAAAGGTCATCCTAGTGACTCCAAGGTTTCTAAAGGGAAGTTATTCTAGAAGTAATATTTTGAAATCACTTCAAGAGACCCTAATTTGAGACCATACTACAACCCATTCACTTCTTGACCCTGTAGTAAAGAAAATACAATGTACACTGTTAATACTCTACTATGTATGATAAAGAGGTGCATATGTATGATGAATGAAACAAAGTATCTCAGCCATGTAGCTATCAAACTAAATTTTGTTCTCCCAACTCTATTGTCCCCTACTCTCACAATTAGTAAAAAAAAAATAAATCAGAGCATCAGGAGAGAATGTTAGTGTTCATGTCATATTAAGTTACAACTGTGCTATTTGCAGTTTATAGTAGATAACGTACAGAAGACAATAATCTCACCACCTGCTGGAGAAAGTAATGAGAGGAGAGTATTATTCAGTAGCTGGTTTTCTTTGCCACACATTTTTCATTGATGATACATTAGACTGTAAGACTGATTATTTTGAATGAAATACCAAATAAGCCCATGAAATTTCAAATTCTTTTGGTTTCAGGCACAGCAAAATTTGCAGAAATTCCAAGTAGATACACTTTGTAGCAGTCCAAAGGATGGTCTGGTCTAGCAGAAACTTAAACAGTCTTGAAATATAGTAAATATGACTTAAAAATCTTAGTTTCTATAATTGACTTGTTATATGAGTACTAACCTACCTTTAGAATAATTTTGCCTACAGACCATCCCCAGTGACAAAACCTTGGTTTTGTCAGCATTTCCATTATTACTTTTGAGCCAAGTTTCCATTGGTTTTAAAATTCATTCATAGAAGTGTTACTGTAGATTAGGACTGAATGTAGAATGTCCCTTTCCTGTTCTCCTTCCTCAAACATTATTACCATTAAAATTGGTGATATTGCCATTGAATTGGCCTAGTCAGATCTCCATATATCCCAATAACTTGGGATTTGTGTCCTAATATAGTAGAAATTCCTTAGTTCTGTCTTAATTTCTTTAAGCAATTGTAATTGCTGCTCAAGATAAGGAACATGCTAAAAGGAACAATCTTTTCCTGAGTAGGCTGGTTGTTCAAATCCAGAAAATTTCAGCTTGACTAGAAGTAAATAACAAATATTTGGAAAATTTAAAATTGTTGATTTGGATTCTGCTCTAAAGTGTGAAAGTGGTTTTTCACTGTCCTGCTCAATTTCAGCAAATATTTTTATTGTTTCGTCCACAAGGAATCGCCTGAAATATGTTTAATGACCTGTGATATGGAACTGTGGAGTGCGAGGTAAGGTTAGTGGAGGTACTGTTGGCTTTTGAACAAGCAATGGATGAAACCACAGCCAAGCCTTTCTTGACCTGGAAGTGCTCGTGGCATGGCACAGCCACCTGGCTCCAGGCACTTCCCACGCCTCTGGTCATCCAAAAGGGTTGCAACAGGGACATGAGTCATGGAAGAGTTCTATTGTGAGAGAGTATGTGTTGGAACCAAACCACTTAAGTTTTGACAGAATGTCCAAGGAGAAGTTTTCCTTGATCCAAGATATGGGAAAAGGAGAGGACAGGTAGAAGGAAGGATAAAAAGTCCCAAATCCTTCTTGACAGCAGCTGCTGTGCAAGCTATTGGAGTATTATAGAATCATAGAATGACCTGGTCTGAAGGAACCTTAAAGATCATCAAGTTCCAAACTCCCTGTCATGGGCAGGGACACCTTTCGCTAGACCAGGCTGCTCAGAGCCTCATCCAACCTGGCCTTGAGCACTTCCAGGGATGGGGCATCCACAGCTTCTCTGGGCAGCCTGTTCCAGTGTCTCACCACCCTCACAGTGAAGAATTTCTTCCTAATATCCAGCCTAAACCTACTCTCTCTGAGTTTGAAGACATTCTCCCTTGTCCTGTCACTCCAGGCTCTTGTGAATAATTTCTCTCCATCTTCCTTGTGGGCTCCCTCCAGGTACTGGAAGGCTGCAATTAGGTCTCCCCAAAGCCTTCTCTTCTCCAGGCTGAACAACCCCAATTCTCTCAGCCTTTCCTCCCAGTAGAGGTGCTCCATCCCTCTGATCAACCTGGTGTCCCTCCTCTGGACTCGCTCCAAGAGGTCCATGTCCTTCCTGTGCTGGGGCCCCCAGAGCTGGATGCAGCACTGCAGGTGGGGTCTCACCAGAGAATAGAGGCACAATCACCTCCCTCGACCTGCTGCCCATGCTGCTCTGATGCTGCCCAGGATTATCCAGGGATACAGGACACCAAAGTTTAAGCTCTGAATCCAACTCCCAGATGTGTTGCTAGTAGGAACTATGGCTGCTTCTTGCAAATACAGGTGTTATTCTAAATTAAAACAAAACAAAAACCAACCAACCAAACAAAACCCCACAAACACACACACACACAAACCCCATAACTTTTTCCTGAACTAGGAATATCAATGTCTTCTAATTACTCTGTACATACAATTGTCCTTAAGAAATCTCTGTTGAATACGCCTACGAACGAAACTGGGAGTCCTGTTGTTGCCACACTGCTGTTGCCACGTAAGGTGGAAAATTTTAATAATACTTTTTAAAGGAATCTAGATCCATTTACTTTTATTTAGATACAATAATCTTCTGTGACTGGTAGTTTAGTAGCTGGAATTTTGTTCTTAATGACTGCAGCAGTTATATATGAATTTATAATTCTTTTTGCATGGTGAGATTTCAACTATTTGTTCTTTGGAAACATTTTTTTAAAAAATGTGGAAAAAATGTCATGAAGAAAGAGAAGAGTCTTTAACCTTGACTAAGAATACTAGATGTGCTGTAGGGAGCACACATGGCAGTAGGTGTATACTCCTAAAGGCACTGATCTCTTCCACTTTTAAATCTTCATTAAAACAACTTTGTAGAGCTCTTCTTCAATCTTCTTCAGTATAGCTTTGCTAAGTACACAGACCAAGCACTTGGGGTCACTCTCATGATTTCTGCATGATTTGATGTGACACAGACAGGATGGACCTCCCTAGACATCAGGACAGCTTTGGATGGTTCAGATTCCCTTTGTCATCAGTTAGACAACTGGTCACTGCTGCAGAACTCAACACAAGGGGGTTAACTGAGATTATCTTCAAATTCCTGCTTGAGAGTATGCACACAGTGCCTTTTGAAAAAGGGAGTCTGTATGCTGGGAAGCTGACTGGAAACCCTTTTACCCCAGCTGGCACCACAATGTTGGTAACAGCATTCACTGATGCTGCTTATTGCACTTTTGGGGAAAGACAGATAGCACACGAATTTTTTTTAATTGCAGAAAGAAATCTGTTTTTCCTTTGTTTGTTCAAGCTTAGAGAAGGTTTGTTAATAAATATACCCTCCTTACATCTGGTTTAAGGTTCCTGGATTTCCTCTGCTGCTAAAACTACTGAAATCTGGAAAAGGCTTGCAGATTTTGTGCACAGTTTTTTGCATACTTATTTCAGTGCTGTCCTGCATTTTGCTGGATGAAGTGAAACTCATTTACACCCATGGTCCAACCTGCACATACATAGGACAAGATAAAGCTGTCTGTGGAAGTGGCTCTACTTTGCCTTTGGAAATGATTATGTCTTATTTGTCCTCACCAGGTGAAACACAGAGTATATACGGACTACAGATCTCAGGGGAAATGGAGAACAGTTGTTGCACAGTTTATCTCTGCTATCCTTTTTCAACCATTTCTCAGCAAAGAATTCAATAGGGCTTGACTACTGATACCCTACCCAAATATTTCCTCCTGTTGGATGCTGTGCCCAGCTTTGTATCCTTCACATTAATTCATACACTAGATCCTCTGCTATTTCTCTCAGACCTTTTGTGGTATCTCCCAGGGTATAATGAAAAGTCCACCCATTTTTCAGCTTTCTTCACTGCCAGGAAGGGCTAATCATGGGACACGCTCTGAAAACATTGTATTAACCATTCATTTAACAGAAATGCAGACAGATGGCCTGAGAATTGTTTCAGCATGGTCCACATTTTGTTTTTCTCTCTGTACCTAAAGTTACCGTGCTTGTTTTTTCATAGTTTTTCCATATTGCCAGTTCTCAGGAACAGGATCTACGTGGGCATGACAGTACTTCACTGATGTCTAGTTCTCTGCTTTGAGCAACAGTCAAGTTTCAAGATGAATTCCTGTCTGCTCAGAAGACATGTGCCTCTCCCAAGATCTTAGTAGTACCTGACTAATCACTGATGTCTGAAACATTCAACATTTCTGTTTAGACAACCGGTCATAACATTTCTATGAAGACAAGTCATTATTAATACAGTCTCTTCCTCAAATCAGTGTGTGCTGCCTTCAATATGTGTTTTCAGTAGCTATCTATAGGCCACCTACACTGCTTTGCAAGCCAGCTGACCAGTTGTCAAATAGACAAACCTGTCCAATTAACACTATTTGTGCATATCCAAGTATCCTCAAGAACACCAAGTACACATTCAACATCTGCTCAGTCTCAGTGAATCCTACGTACCTAAAAATGTGCTTGAGTTGAATTGCAATTATAAAGTTGTATTATGTTTCTCCACTGTGGTACTTACTGACTGCCCTTGATTTGAAAGTAAATCCTCTTACATCTTTGAATCTGAATATCTCTATTTATTGTCTCCTCAGTGGTCTAATATGCTGGGATTTTTCCCCCCAGATAGTTTCAGGGAACCAGTCTAAAGCAAGAATTCTCCACATTTACAGTAGAGATGACTAAACGGACAGCAAATAATAGGTGACTCATTTGTACCTGGCAGAATGGCAAGCATATGAAAAAGTCCATGTGTACAAACAGCATTTCAAGGTAGTATCAAAGCATTCAAAAGTTGTTTTAGTGTGTGAGCAAGGAAGCATCCAAACCAGGCCCTCCAAGCACTGCAATCTTTCGTCCTTCATCTGACACTACTGACTCTTTTGTTGTTCTCTGTTGCTCTTCAAAGCACTACCCAGGGGCTTTTCTTGCTGTTACCTTGTGAAGAGAGGCTGAGAAGCAGTGAAGTATCTTCTCTGCACTCTGTCTCCTCAAGTCTATCAGCAACATCACAAGCCAGTACACCACACACATGGCAGACAATGCACCGGCAACTTTTCTGGGCTGATTCTAGCTTATAGATAAAAAGGATTGTATCAGCCTCTTTAGTTTGGAATTTACTGTGTCAGAGTCAAATAAGCTCCACATTGCCTCTTAAAGACTGAACAACAAATAACAGCAGAATGTGCTTTGGTGGATGGGTTTCTTTCAGCAGGTAACTGCATAAACTGAATCTTGGCAGCAGAACTTCAAGAGAGTGAAGTATTATGGTTGATGGGCTTAAATCCTTCTTCTGCTAATGCTGTGGAGGAAAGACTGTGACTGAAATAGGTATAATTAGTGAACCGTGATTGAATTCTCAGCATCAAGAAGACAACAACTCTTTCACAGTTTCTACTTTGATGTCATCTCTCATCTGTAAAGCTGTTCTACTCAGAACCACTTGAAGGTATTTTTCTTTTGAATTGGCTGCTTTAGACTGTCTTTAGTGCTAGATTATCTGTGTCAGGTTTATCACAAGCTGTCTGGATATAGGAGGATTTTTCTTTTCATGGTAAAACATAGCACTCTTCTAAACCCTGCTTCTAGTTTATGATGAAGGTGCTTCTTGGTTGAATCTTCTATTGCTGGTTTCCAAATACCCAGAATCTGGATCAACAATCTTACAATCTTCTACATCGCTATTTTTGTTTTATTTACACTTCACAGTAACAACTTGGGTGATAATGACTTGCTATATCACTGTCTCTCTGCTGACAAGAGCAAAGATCTGTCATCATCTTCTATCTAGTAGCATTTTGCACTTTTGAATCTGCATGTAGTGTATTACCAGCACTTCACAAGTCCTTAGTCTCAAGCACTTGGGTTTTTTATTTTTTTTTTCCTGGAAAAGATACTATTCACCTCATATGTTGCTCTTCCACTTGGAGCTTTTCTTGGTGACTTCCTAGCAGGGTCTTCTGAATCAGGGAGCTGAGTTGCATTTTTGTTCTTTTGATGTAATAATATGCAAAAGGCCTTCCTTATAACTGTGCTGCAGAATTGCTGATAAAGTATGTGATATTTCACCAGCTGCCATAACCACACCTTGAATATCGAGGAAATCTATTCCTTGATTTTATGTCTTAAAATGATATTAGATTGGCACCCAGGTTTCTGAATTGAACATTGTGCACGTGCGTGCTTGGAAAGGTGCTGACTGGTACCTCCCAATTTTCCAGTTCTCTCTATCTTTGCTTCAGAACTGTAATGAAAACTGCGTGAATTTGTGCATTATGAACAAAAATTCAGCAGCATTATGGAAGCAGGAGCTCTAGTAGCAGGCATACAGAATGATTGATATTGCGATATCCAAATTTCATTCCAGCATTTATTCTGGGAAAGCTGCTCATGCAGAAAAGTTACCAAATATAAAAACCCATATAGTAAACATACAAATACATATCCCTGACTCAGACTCTGACCCCTCCCTAATGTGACCCAGCCTGACTCATGGGTGAAATGATTAGATTCTGAGTGGACGTACAGGTTGGAAGTACATAGTTAATAGGATACACTTCCTGTTTGTCTCTGATAAAAATAATTTACTAATTTTCTGCTGAACATCTTTTAAAAAGAGCTTTGACATCTAATTAGTTATTTTCTTTTTAAATATCATCTTTTGTCTTTAGAGTATTCCATTGTCCCTGTGAAACGCAAGAAATCTTACAGATCTAGAAGCTTTGTGAATGAGGGAAATAATTAAATGAGGTCACCGTGTTGATGTTTTGTAGCACGACATGGAACTAACACCTACTTCTTGTTTTTTAAGTGCTAAAAAATCCTTAATCTAATTAGTTTCTTTTATCTGGCAAGCAAAGATACCTCCTCTATCGCTTTCTTGCAAATGCGACACCTTGAAGATCAGAAATGTTCCGTGAGGGACTGTATTGGGCTGGCTAATTGAAATAAGGCAAGAGAACCTGAAATCAGCCTGTCTCTCTGCTGCAAGCAGTGGTTTGCACTTAAACCTTCTGGTACTGGCAGAAGAGCAGCCCAGGTGAAAATCTCTGAGTACCTCTGAATCGTTTGCTTACACGTAAAACAAAATTTAGTTGTGCACTGGAATCAATTGACAGTGAGTAGGATAAACTAATTCTTCATCAAGGTAATTTAGCAAAATATAAGTAGCTAAGCATTAAAATGAGGAGAAAAGGGCTGTCTGTGTGAGGCCACAGAAAAGCCTGAAGGCAAATTTGCGTGGAGTTTACACATTATTCTGGAAAACGAGCATTAGAAATTGCACACCCACATGAAATGAAGTCCCTGCTTTAATTTTAAGTCTCCCCTTAGGAGGGATTGCCACCAGGTGGGAGATGAAATTCATGTTTCCCTGGCAGGTACAACTCCCTTCACCCTCCTCAGTGAGCTCAGGCTGCTCCTATGGCCCCTCCTCTTCCCTCACCTGTTTTACTTCAGTTTTTGTCCTTTTCCTTCTGTTTCTCCTTTTCATGGGCCAATTTTGAGGCAGAGGACCAGGGATCTGGGTGTCCTCTCCTCCACAGTGGACTGGCAGCACAAGAGCAAAGGGTTCCATCAAACCCAGGAGATGAGGGAGCAGGCAGAGTGGGAGGGTTAACCCTGGTGTTCCAGGGAGATCTGCTGTGAGGGTGGGCATTAGGCAAATCAAATTTTAAAAAATGGTAAAAGTTTCTTCCCCAGCACTGCATGCATTTGTGCAACTGGCAATGCTGCTACCTTAAAATTATCCTGTAGTGTTGTGGTAAGGATTTGCCAGCTCTAAATTTTAGCCATGACTACAAACTGCATATCTCAGAATATGTCTTTTTTTTTTTCTTTTTTTTTCTTTTTTGCTAGCTTGAGGAAAATCTAAAATTCCACAGCAAGCATCCAAATTTAATATGAGTTTCCATTATTAGTAAGTATAACTTTTAGCTTTTTCTCTCTTACAGGATGAAATTCACCTCTCTGCTAAAAAATCCACCAAATCCCAAATTTGTTCACATGTTTGGTGCCAATAAAGCACAGATTACGGTTAGGAGGCTGGAATGAAGCTAGCAGTGGCATCAGAGCACAGAGCTGAGTGCAGCAGCATTGCATCTTGAGATGAGGCTCCTCATTCAAACACATTATTAACACAAGCATTTCAATTATCCACATCCACAACATTCAAAATCTCCAGCTGACCTTTGCTCCCACTAAGCCCAACCTTCAAAATTATCTGTACAGGTACCATCATAAAGGTCATTTGACATGCACAGGGACAAAGCCAGTCCCTTAGTTCCCCAAAGTCCAAAGCTAAGGGAAGTAGCAACATCAAGTTTAAAAAAAATATCCAGTGAAAGGAAATGTTTCCCACCCCTAAGCACCCACCCTCCACCTGCCCCATGCCTGACACCACCTTGGTAGCTGGGGCAGAAAGCTCTTGGCAGTGTCATAAAAGGGATTAGCTCCGAGGTACAGCTGCAGAGAGACAGACAGACAGACAGACACTGCCTGGGAACCGCTGCCGCGCGGGCGCCTTATCCCACCGCGTGCTGGGAGCAGCACAACTACCGCGACATGGAAGGATGGGTATGGAATAACAGATTCCTCCTGCTGCTCTGGTGGCTGTCACATTTCACACCATACCTCTCTCCTTTTCACAGGCACTCTGGCTGGATTAAATGGATTAAGAACTGGTTGATAAATATGAATGGAGTTGCAAGTTGATGTGGAAAAAGGTTTTCACTGTTTCTTTCTCTATGAATGAATCATGAAGGGAAATTTCTTCAAGTGCATTAGAAATTAATTCCTAGAGACTCCTTTTTTCTCCTCAGGCTGAAAAACTGAAGAGACAAATTTTTTAAAGGGGGAAAAAAAAGCATTTTAATTTATCTGAGAATCTCTTGCTTTAAACCCTAACTTCCAACTGCAGTATTCACTATGTAGATTATTCCCATAAAGCAACATAACATTACAATCCATTTCAACTAAAAATATCTACTTACAATAGAAAAGTTCAGATTTGATAACATGTCTTTGCTCTATCAAATTACTACCTCTGATCAAGTCCCCCCAGTGCTGTGCTGGACGTTTTCAGTAGTCTAAATCTGAGATGAATTGATGCTAAGGCGTTTGTCTGCATTTTTTTTTAATTTTATTTTTTTGCAATAACAGGCTGCTGTCCCAAAGTTTGGAAATGTTGATTTATGCAATTCACAAATTGAGAGTAGATCTTACTTATAATCACAAACTTCTGGAAGCCCCTAGTATATACAAAGAAACTCACACGGTAAGAACAAAATCTTGGGAACTTTCCGTCTGATTTTCTAAGAAAATGGGGCTTATCACATTGTCCCATATGTGAATCTGTTCAACTGTTTGTCTGTCACTACCCCCACATCTTTCTCCAATAAGTTTTGAACATGTTACCTACTGTCAGCCTGATCTGTCAAAAGTCTTAAAGATCGTGAGATAGTGAAACTCAGCAGCGGAGTAAAGGAGCCACCACCGACTGCCAGATACCTCAAAGACTTCTCTTTTCCATGCTGGGAATAGCGTGGCACAGCTAGTGAGACAAAGGGAAACACACATACACAGGCTAAGCAAGCATCAAACTTGATCCTGCACCCAACCACCCTTTCAGTGTCAGGGAAAAGAGAGAGGGAGGGGGCAGGAAGGTAACTTTGGACATTAGATGTGCTCAGGAACAAGAAAGGAAAATACGCATGGAGAATGGGATGGCAACAACACCTTTGGGGCAGAGAGCACAAAGGCTTCCAGGAGACCTGGGGATGTTTGGATAGCAGGTGCAGTTTCTGGAGAGAAGGGGAGGCTGCAGGTTTGTGGGGGAGTGATGCAGGGAAGCATATACAGACCCTTATAAAACTAGGTTTTGCTATTCCTTGGCTCACAATATTTGTTTGAAGGGAGGTGAGAGGCTTCCAGCTTTTTAATAGCTCTAAACATTCTGGCTATAGTAGCTTCAGGATTCAGTAGCAAGGAAGCCTACTCCAGGACAGTTTAGTCCTGGCTGGAAACCAGCACTTGTGGAAGTCTCACACAAAATCCTTCTGTAAGATTTCCAGTTGATACAGCAAATATGAAAAAGCCTGAAACAATTCAGCAATAGCTGCAAATGGTCTGACCTGTACAGAAGAGCTGGATTCACCTGTGGGATGGCCTTCTACCCCCTCCTCAGAGTAAGGTGGTTTCAGCAGCACAGACCACTCACACAGCCAAACGCTAACTGCTGGAGGAAGAGGATGCCCAAACATAACCTGACTCTTGGAGCCTGAGCTTCTATTTGCAGTAGAGAAATCCTTGACCTTGATGGGGATGTGCCTCCTACCAAATCTGCTGGCAACTATCACCTCCCTGCATGAACAAAGCTGGAAACAGGGAGCAGGTGTGAAGCCTGGAGTAGTGTCAGTCAGTATGTGGTATCCAAGCTGAATTACCTAACCAGTTCTCTTCTGAGGTTTGCTGAAAATAGTTTTGGCATTAATATTACACACAGGACCAAACCACAGTAATAAGGACGAGAGGCGTTAGTGGTGAACGCGGCCCTCGTGCGGCACATGCTGACAAAACAAAAATACTGGTGCACACAGAACTGCATCTTGACAAGGGATGTGTGTAGATGCCTCTTTTCCATATGTTGCCATGCAGGGGGGAATTCAACGTGCAGAGAGCAAGTAAGTTATCTGAAGATTTGGAGTGTGGTGCATCACACAGAGCAGCACTTCAGTGAAGAGGCCAGAGGAGGAAGAGCAAGTCAGGATGTGGATTTGTATCATATTAGACAGTCTGCTGTAAGTCCAGCTTGGACACTCAGTGCTCTCTCAGGAAAGGAGAGCTCACCAAAGCAATTTGAGAGTAGCAGCTAATGCCATAGGAGAGTAGCAAACCCTTATCCTCGCTTTCTTCCTGCTAACAAGTCTGTGTAGTTATATCCTTAATGTGCTTTAGATAGAGTAAGCCACAATGCAATTAGGATGTCCATATGGAGAGTCAGTGCAGCATAGCTAGTACACTGTAAATTCATATCCTTGCTTACTGAGAATTAATTATCTTGTAGACAAGCCATGTGTCAGTGAAATCCGTTTATTACTGTATAGGATATGTGGTCTTCTAGGAAGGCTGGCCCAAAAGAAATGGGGGACTGAAACTATGATTGGCAAAGGAAATACATTGGTAGGAAATGCAGTTTTATGCCAAGTCAGTTGATTTAAAACAATCTGGCTTGATTTTCTAACCCACTTTCCCCCAGTATTCTAATCTTGGTCAAACAAAGTAAAATAAAAAAATAAATGTTTTATTTTGGTTTTCTATAGAAAAAACAGACTTCTAAAATTTGAATTAAAATTTTCATATGGAAATTTTTCAGTGTATATTTCTCTTGTAGAAATTGATTCTTCTGTCAAAATAACATTTCTATAGGAATTCTTAATTTGGTTTCAGTTGTCTGACTTGTCCAAACTTGTATCTGCTATACCTTCACGGAAGTCAACAAAGTTGAACCAGAGTGAATAATTCTCTTACACGACATGCTTTGCAGGAATGACAGCCTTTTTTTCTTCCCTGTTATCAAAGTATCACTAGAAGTAAATCTGCATCACCATTGCACCTATATAACAAAAATCGTCTTATGAATTCTTGTGATTTGAAAACTAGGTCATTTAATTGTCCAAAAATAATATTAAAAAAAAAAAACAACAGAGAAAAACTGTTGGGAACAAATTCATATTTCAAATTTCAGTGATGCCACTCTTGAGGTAGTCAGGCTTGGGTACAGTTAACAAACCTTTGAGATGGAGATTGGGTTGTGTGTCTCTTATCTTCATTCTCTCTGATTTTAGAAAAACATATGCATGTGTCAGGGCACCTCGTTGTTCCTCTGATGATTTATCATATCTTTGTGGGATGGTTTTGTTTCCCACTATGAAATGCAAATTTAGCTTGCAGTGCTCCTGCTGTCTGTATAAAGGTTAAAAAGATATATAGATATACATTTAATGCTATTCTTACTACTTTAAGAACTGGCTTTGAATGATGATTCTAGCACAATAAAGATTTTTCACTGTCTATGTTTTCTGATTTTAGTCGTGGGATTTTTTTTTTAATTACCTTTTTTGAGACTTTGCAGTCTGGATTGTATAAGCATAGCCCAGCTGCTGACAGACCAACTCACAGGGTACAACTGGTGCCAAGACACCACAGTCATGAACACTCAGGCCTTGCTGTGGGATACCATGAAGGGAAGATTGCAAATACATTATCCCCTGAAATAATAACGTCTCCATATGCGTTCAGGGTTGTGGGCACTGTTGACATCGAAAGGTTTATAATCCTCATGTGAGTAATCAGCTGAACTGTTTGAAGTACATCAAGTGTTTGATGCCTCAGTAACACTCACGTGCGATGGGACAGGTGACTTTGTTGCTCTTGTAGCCTCTCTCACCACTCCAGCTTCCCCCATGAAGGTCACTGCAATGAAGCACCTTCCTCAGAGGCTCTGTAAGCCATGACTGGGGATCTACTTGAGGTTCAACTCAGCTATTAAGCAGATGGACATTAAATACACATATGACTGTAGGCTTCTAGACCTACACTTCTTCACTGGCACCTGTGACTCCAAGCTTCTAGGCCTAGACTTCTTCACTGGTGGTGTTTCCCAAATGCCAACGCTTTGCTTCACTGAAGTGAAGCCCAATTCATAATAAACATACAGTCCTCCCTGCAGTTCACTGTATTTTCTCATGCAAGAGATGGAACAGGTAATACAGGGTTGACATTTGCATCATCAGAGCTAAGATCTCACTTAGAGACCACAGGGCCACACCAGAAGTTTTCTGGTTGTGATGAAAAGTGGAAGCTAAATTTTGACTATTGAAAACCTAGATCAAAAAGAAGTTTTTATATATCCTGCAACCATCCTGTGGACCAACCTGAGCACAGGTTCTCTGTGTATCAGCTGGTCATATATGTTCAATTTTTTTTCCTTTTTTTCCTTACAGGCTCCATGCCACTAAACAAGGATTTCTGGTTTTGGTTGGTTTTCATTGCTCCAGAGTGGCTTTCACACCAATCTTGCTCTTTGCCTTTTCAACAGATAAAAACTGCTTACCATTTTCTTTCTCTTACAAGATGTCTACTGGTAGCATTAATTATGAATCTGTTCTTTTATGTCTTTTTTTCCCTCTGACTCATTTTAACACTTACCAGCTTCAAGTTCTAGTTCTCCCAAAAGTCTTGAGAATGCAGAAAAAATTCCTTTCTCCTGAACCTGAATCCTTTGCTTTGTAACTCCTTATTAAAATAGAATACACCACAACATAAACTAGGAGGGCAAGTAGATTTTCTGAGAATGGCTTGACTTGCTACTATCTGAGTCTGACATTAAAAATGTTGAACTCTACTACAAAATCTTGTCGTGTTATGCCCATGACAATCATTTCAGCTAACATTTTAAAAATCAGAGACCTTAAGTTAGGCATTTACTGGCACAATTAATATGAAAGGAAATCCAGCCCCAAATCTTATTTTCAGCAGTTCTCTAAGACCTTTGCCTACCACCTGGATGTTTGGACCAGCCCTAAGTGAAGGTCTCAACCCACCTGCACTAGGATGCAACTAGGATGCAGCTATCAGAAGTAGTCCCTTGGGAGGCAATCAGAGCTGTTTGGGCAGTCAGAAAATTCAGGTTCTCCTTTGAACAGAAGCCTGGTCCTAATTAATGGTGTGAACGTACCCTGGGTTAGTTTTCAGCATCATTGTGTTTGATGAAGGACTTAAGTCCCTGACTTCTTCCTAGACTTGCCCTTTCACCTGAAATCAGAGTTTCCTGAGTGAAAATGTGTGTTCTGAGGTTGTTTTTTAGCTCATGTGTCAAGGCGTGACAGAGACGAGCTACAGAAACGAAATCTGGATTCCACATGAACTGAAAATCCACCATCTTTTAAAACAATTATTTAGCTATTCTTAAATTTCAAGCTCAGATAAGACAAATAAACCCATTTAATTTGCATGCCGGCAGAATTTTGCCTCCAGTGAAACCAGGTCAGCAGGAACAGCTTAAACAGAGGGGAGTTTGCAATGTCTGATGCAAAGAACCATGTTTGTTGCTTTTTCTCACGGCACCATAAATATTTTTTTCAGAGAATAAACTTGTGCATTCGTTAGCACCAGGGCCCCTTCCACATGGGGTGCTCCTTGGAAAAGTACCAGGCAAGCACGACTATTAATTCAGATCAATATGTGGCTCTGACGGAGGACGTGAAGCAAACCTACCCCAGCTAACTATGCCCCTGACAAATGTCGTGAGAGCAGTGTGTCACCCGTGCCTTGCCTTTCTTTATTTCCATTATCCATCAGGACAGGCCATGAGGGAATGCCTGGGAACTGTGTCGTTCTCTGCAATAAGCCACGATGCTAATGAGGCATAACAAATTGAGGAAGTATCATGTATAATCCTGATCCCTCATTGACACTATTACCAGTATAGATTTCAATTCGCCATTTGTTACATGCTTAATACAGGCAAAGTGGGAGGGTGTAGAAGAATTACTCCTTCAGTCATTGCATTTTTTAAACAGTTGTCATCCTCCAAGACAAAACTCTCTGGTAATACCCTCTGTTTTTGCTACTGCTGTTTCTCAGCAGGATTTGCTGCTTGTTCTTGTAGGGGGTCAGCCAGACTTTGTCTTTCTCACAGTTTCAGTTTCCTACTGGGATTAAGGGTCTAGCATATTTCTGCAACAAATGAACTGAACCCAAGATAAACAAACCTACTGAACAACATGACTCTGGTACGTGCCTGCATTTTTGGAGCCAGCTGCAAGTTTGTTTTTTTGTAAGGTGTTCCAGAGGGAACACCTAAAACATATGATTTTAGGGAGTTCTCATCAAAATTATGGTATGTTTTGTAGTTTATTTGGGTTATTTTGTAGAATGTGAATTGTTTCTTCATATGTGTTGTTTTGAGTCATGTGTTTTGTGATTCTTCACAGAGATGGCACTTTGCATTACTTTGAAGAATCCCAGGGTGCTCTAGACACAATAAATAATTTGTCAATTGAAATTTATGACATAAAATGATACAGATTTATCTACAGATTAAAAAAAACAGATGTTGGTCCATGCTATTGGTTTTCATGTGTCCCTCTTTTTACACCAGCAGCTCAGTGACAGGTTCTTCTGGCCTACGGAGAGACTCCCCACAGATTGCTCTTCCCTTAAAACCTTTCTTTCGGGTCCTACTGACAGGTTATCTCAGGAAGGTGCTCTATCCCCACACCATGACCAATGGGTACAAGAACCAGGTTTTCGTATAGGTGGTGAGGAGATGCTCAGCCTGCCCACTCCAAGAGAGCTGTCCTGCCAGATCAGTGTGTCCCTCGGTGGACCTTCCTCCTCCCCTCCTGTGGGGCTGGTGTTCCCTTGGGCTTTACCAGCCCCTTGCTTTTCCCACAGGTTCGTGTTTCCTCCTTTTTTGGGGGTCTTCTGCCTCTTATAACCCAAGCAGAGGGAACTCAGGAGGCAGGTTGACAGCTCACCTGAGCAAACAATACCCCTTGATCAGCATTACTCAGGTCTGGGGGACCCTGGCTGCCAGGAAATCTGTTTCTGCCCCACAGATACTATACAGTAACCAAACTACAATTACACTGTCCTCAGACGAAGTGGAGCTTATTGACAGTAGAATAACCTGTGAGCTGGTGCACCCAACCAAAAGACTAATCTCTGGTTTAGCCTTCCATTAAAAGGCACTCACACCAGTGCAAAACTGATATTCATCCAAATCACAGTTTGGCATCTATGCATGTTTTAAGTGACACATTTTAACTGCTGCTTGACCAATAAATAGAGAACTTTTTGAAGTGGAGTAGAAATTTTTCCATAGTACTGAATGCATTTTAAATGGGGAATAGGGTGAGTCTTTCAGAGGCATATGACAAATGACCGATAAGAGAAATAAGGTATTCGACAATGAAATATATAAAGTTATTATTACCACTTGATTAGGAAGATTTTTATTAGTCACCTCTGATTGCTCCTCATAGTGAGACCATCTAATACCCCTATAACAATGGCTACTACACACAAGTATTGTGATAGTCATAGTAAATGTCCTGTGTAAGGGAGAGAGCACTTGAATCTCTTTATAAAACCAGACCTGATTAGGAATTGTACTCCAGGCATGTTTGTGTTAAACTGTGTATAACTTTCAGGCCAGATATTGGTCATGCTGAGCACTTGCACCTTTGGAGTGAAGAATTAGTTCCTGTTTCATTCAGCATTTTATTTTCTGGACAAATGCACTTGTTTGAGAGAAAAGGTATTAAACTTGGCTCAGATATGACTATTTCCATAGAAATGTACTGCATTTGAAAGGTCTTTGATTTAAGTTCTTGACACGCTTTCAAATGATCAAGTGTCACAAAAAGTGGTAACTTTTGGTCTCATTAATGAGCTAACTGAACGATAGCTTAAATATAGCATAGCATTTTCATGATTTAAATTTTTATCAGGCAGTTTCAAATTGAAAGGCTGATTAATTTTAATAGGATTTCTATCATAAATGGGAAAACTGTCCAAATTTTGTAACCAATACATTTTTCACTTGAAACACTATAAAGTAAAAAGCTACTTAATCAGGTGACTCAAGTCAAATTAGGGCAGGTCTACAGAATTAGCTGCTGTCTCATTCATAAGTCTCCCTTAAATTCATTTCCAAGTGTTTATGACAACCAGAGATGTTCAACATAAAATGGTAGCTCTTTGGGTAAATTCACACTACTTCATTATTCATATTAGCTATGATTTACAGCTAATTTGAAGTCAGAAAACTTTGTTACAAAAGCTGTCAGACATTACTAAAAAAAAAAAAAAATAAAAGAGAGAGAGGGGAGAAAACTGTTAGCACTGAATTTAACCAAAAATGTCTACTGCTGCAGAGATAGAGACCTGAAGAAGCTGCAGAATTTCAAGACATGATTTCTCACTTACAAATAGATGGGTTTATATTGGCCTAACTGTTTAAGGGTATCCTCAACTAAGTATAATTTTGACCCAAGAAGTTTAAAGGATTGAAATAAAAATGCAAATCTAACTGCTGGATTTGTAGCACAAAAGATTCTTTGAAAGGCAGTGAAATACTACATATTACATAGTTTTCTATATGTTTTTATTCACTTACTGGGGAGTTTTGCTTTTTTCTTGCTTCTCCCCCCACCTCTCCTTTATACTGAAAATTCACTCTGTTTAGTATGAGTCAATAATCATGTATTACTCGAAACACAAGCACCATTTCTAAAGAGACAAGATTGGTTTGTGTGTTATGCTGTGTCCTGCATTCGGATAACAATAAAAAATTAATAACAAAGCATGAAAGGAAGGTAATAGGTAGCTAATATGCTTTGTTTTGTAAGATTATAAAGCTGATCAGCTTTTTTAAAATGAATTTTATCGCTGACATCCTGTAGCAATGAATGATCAAATCTATTACACATAATTAACTATAATTTATTATTGTATCTACCGTTTGTAATTCAACAGATAATTTCCTATTCATTATGTACCATGGTAGACATTCAGCAGGACCTAAATCTAAATAGTGTCTGTAAATACAGTTACACCATGAAGATAAGCGAAGTAGACTGGAAGCCAGAAACCCCTAATGTTCTTCAATCTGTGGTTGAGTTTACATTACACTCAAGATCGAGCCACATAAATTGTGCTCCTCGGTTTCCTCATCTGTGCTCTGGTGTTGACAAAGCCTGCCTTTCTGAAGTGTTTTGATAGTCTCGGATGAAAGGCTCTAAGTACAAAGTATTATCTGTTATAGCTGTGGTTTGCTAAGTCTTTGCTAGTTAATAATGCAGTGTGAGCTGCTGAAAATTGAGAAAATTTGCTTGCAAATAACAAAGGATGTTTGCTTCAACAGCCTTACCTCTCCTCATCCCCTTTTTTTGTTGTTGTAATGGTAGCTATGAATATGCATCTTTGTTGCATTAGAGCAAGAGGCAGTTATTTGCCCTTTCTGAAAAAGCAACAGATTATACTTCAAAGTTAACTGAAGATGGCATTTTTTTTTCCCTTTGTGTTTTTCTTTTTTAAAATTAGTTTGTGAAAATCGTGAGATTGAACATAAGCTCACAAGATCTGTGGACATGAAATTCAACTGGGGAGCAACACAAATAAAACTGAAGAAGCCAGAAGTTCTCTCCCATGAACTGGAACTTCACATTGATGTTCCAGTATTTTAGCTATTTTAAACGCGGATTTCTACACCAAAGTCAAAGCAAAAGGTATTTAAAATAGTCAATAGTAAAGAGAAGACCAAATCACTAAAGCCCACTCAATATACGGAGATACACTATTTGAGAGGTAGTACAATGTCAAGAATAATTTCTAAGCAGTGCTGTGACACATACAGGATCACAGAATGGGGTTAGAATGGACTTCCAGAGGTTATTGGCTCCAACTCCTCTGCTAAAGGACAAACAAAATACAGTTCCCCACAGCCGTTTCCAGATGGAATATGTCTAAAGATGGAGACTCCATTACCTCTGTGGACAAACTGTTCCTGTGCTTAGTCACCCAAACAGTAAAAAAGGGTTTCCTAACTTTTTCTGTTCAGATAGAACATCTTGTGCATCTCAAAATTCATAGGTTTGTTAAATCCAAGCATATGCCAACTGAGTGTTACCGCCTCATTGCTGCATTTCCCCTCTCTCTTAGTTTTATTTAAATGTAAAGATTCTCTGTGAAAACAGGTATCTGATTTCTTTGCAGTTACCAGTAACTCGAATACTGATTTGATTATTTAATGGGGAAATAGATCACCCATTATTTAATAGTTTCCATACAGCAGGTGGAATTCATTCAGGTGAAGATTCCAAAAGTGATGCAGCTGTCAACACTCACTCCTCAGACTGTACCTGGCTGAAATCCTTTTCCTAGTTTGCAACAGAAAGAGGGGGCCTGCCTGCATATTTATTTTTTTTTAGCTGAGAGAAGAAAAATGAAATATTCTTTAAGAAGATTTTTCCTGTCTTGTAGATGGGTGGGGAGTTCAGCTGGCACACAACCCCCAGAAGCTACCTGCCATAAATGAGGCAGGTGTGGTGTGACTCAGGACAGCTGGTCAAAAGACTTTTGGGGTTGTTTCTCTGTGCAAACCACGGAAAAAAACAGCCTTCAAATACTCAGAAGATGTGGCTTTCCCCTTGGTCTGTCAACTCCCTATTGTGGTTTTCATGGTGCCCAGCACTCAGGTCCTTAGACTTCAGAAAAAGCAATTCATAACGACACAGCTCAAACATGCAACACCTGAGGAGAAAAAGTATCATCTCCGGGCCATACAGCAATTTTCTTCTACTCTGAAACATGAAGTGTGATTCCCCTTGCTGTGGTTTCGTGCTCTAAATTTAGCAAGTGTCCTATAAAAGGACATCCTTTATCTGTTCTGGAGCCTTAAAAGCAGATTTCCAGGGCGCCGTGTGAAGCATTACCTGCACAACTGGCATTAACATTAATGAGAGGTTTGGGTGTAATGTCAGCACAGTGGGCAAAAACGTTTCTCTTGTTTCAACTTTTTAATTCAAGCATATTTCTGTACTATTTAGCCAAAGAAAGTGTGTACTATAAGTCAATCACAAATATTTGAAGGCAGCACAGTACATGTAACTAAGTTAAGTCTGGCAAATAAATACTTTTGATCTTTTTGTAATCCATACTGAAACCAATTCACACAATACATCAAGTGAAAGGGTTTGAAAGGGGATGGAGAGACCTTTAGAGTCTATGCACACATTGACAATTTTTCTTCTCATATTCTCAAAATAATGTATAACAAAACTTTTTTTTTTTTGTCAGTACCTTCATAACACAGCTTTTTAAAAAGCTGGCCAGCTTCAGCCCAGGCTTTCCTTTAAATCTTAAAAAAAAAAAGAGGTTGGTAGAAGAATGTGATGATTTAAAAATGAGAAGCTTTCATATCTTGAAACATTTCAAATGTGCTGAAAAATAGATTACAGCACTAAAAAAATAAAGATTTAAAAATATTTAAAATAAGTTTATTGGCTTTGTGCTTGAATTACTCTGCAAAACTTGAGACCTAAAACCCTAAAACTACTTGCATTGTATTTTCTTGCTTATATACTTTCAAAAGAAATCCCATTTTCACTTAGAATGTGTCGAGTAAATATTTTTTTATATATTTTAATAGAAAGAACTAGAGTAGGTGGCACGTAAAATAAAAATATCTGCAAACATTTCAGCCTGCTATTCTTCTCACTTAAATATGAAATATTCACCAAGAACATGTCACAGTGCCCCATTCAACATCACTGTCCAGCTCTGGCTATATTTTAAAAAATAAGATTTTGAACTTTCCTTCTTTTCTTTAACCTCTGTTTTTAGAATCTTCCTGTTCTCACAGAAATATTGCAGCATCTCAGTCATTCATTCATTTAGTGGTACTCCTTTTGCCTTGGAAGATAGATCTTTTATTTTTAATTGATTTTTCCATAGACTACACACGCATATGTATGTGTGTGTGTATATATATATTTATATACCCTTAGCTACCGCTTTGGAATGGTACATGTCTTTTCCCAAGACTTCAAAAGATAAATAAATTAGTGAAGGGGGCTCTTTAAAGGGGGTGATTAACAAGCACAGAAGACAGGAATTTGGAAAATCAAGATTTTTGGTGGCTTTAGTTCAGACTTTGATTTTAGTATTGGAGCGGCTTTGGCATGTTTTGATTTTGCTTTGTGTCCTTAAATGTGCAGGAGGAAGTGTGGCAGGGACGGGCTCCTGAGGTGCTGTACAACAAATGGTAGGTGGTCAAGAGATCAGAGGCACGATAGCTTGAGTGAGGGACTGATGACATTTTGCTAGTTTGATTTTAATACCTGGCACATCTGTGGCATCACCAAACAGTCTATGATTTAGCTAAAACATCATGAAGATATTCAGTGTCATAAAAGTAACATTTTATTTAACCTTCCTGTAACAACTTTAAGAACAGTAATCTGTTAGAGTAGGCTGCATGTCTGGCACATGATAGTGGATGAGAATGAGTAATCAAATCTTAAATATGTATCTGTAGCAATATTGCCTCAAAGTTTTCTCAAATATTGCTAAAAAGTGTGTGATGGGAAGAAATAAAAAGAGACAGAGCAAGCAAAATAAAATTTCATTGTCCTTAACTGGAAGCTGAAAGAATGGAGTTTCCCAGTACATCAACAGGTTTTTCCATTTGTTGCTTCATGTCACCGTCTGCCAATCCCACGATGGCTTTCTCCCCCTTCCCTGCCACAAGCAACGGAGATAAATGATGTATCTCCACAAAGAAAAACATTCTGAGCCAGCTCCTGAGCTCTCTGGATTTTTTCCCTTCATTACGGACCTTGCTCCAGCGCCGGGAATACTTTGTGCCTGAGAACAGCGCCCGGGCGAAAGGCGCGTGGCACATCGGGGTGCTCTAAAAGGGCAGGCTGTGGCACCGGGGCTTGGGAGACTTGCTGCCAGCCGTTCCCACTGGAGCTGCCTTGGAAAGGGGGGAAGGCATTTCACAAGCCTTGCCAGGCCTCTCTGGGATATGTGCCACGTCCCGCTCGCTCGGCTTCAGGCCAGCTCATCCGGAGAGGTTTGTGCTAATGGTAAGGGGGCAAACGCAAGCAAAAGCAAAGCCACAGTTCCCCAGATCTAAGGAAAATCTGATTCCAAGATATCTAGCATATAGAGGGTTTAAGTAAGCATCTTATCGTATTTTATTTTTATTTATTTTTTCCTGATTGTCTGTGATTTTCCATGTCTTTCATGTATACTTGATATATTCCTCTGCAAAGTAAGAAGGAGTAAATTGTGTCTATGCCTCAATTCTGTATGTACAGAAGCTCAAAGAAGATGAAGAGTCAGGAGAGGACTTTTAACACTCTGCAATCCACACTACTTTCTGGGTTCTCTATATTACTGGCAGGTTTCCTAAATTTCCTCCTGGTTTCTGTATTGCCCAGATATTTCTTGGTGCTGTGTACTGCAGTTAACTCAGACATCCCCTCCCTAACCTCATCCACACATGTCTCACAAATCAGGGTTTCTCTATGAATCCTCAAGAAACCTCCTGGTGCCTACAAGGGTGCACACAAATACTCCTTGAGGTAGTCACTGGAGGTTTTGGAGGGGGTTTCCAGGGGAGAGAGTGAGCTACCATGGCCCTTCTAGAAAGAATTGGTGAGGCTGCATCAGAAACACAGAACACATCTTTTGACCATCAAAATCTGCAAAGATGAACAAAAGTACAAGCAAAGAAAGATTGCCAGGAAAATGAGGGAAATGAAGAGTACATCATATGAGCAGAGACTGAGATCTTTGTTCTTTCTGCATTGAAAAATGATTCTGTGAGGGTGATGACTCCTTTCTGTCTGCATCTGAGGATAAACACTAGGAGGGAGAAGAGCTCATTAGGTAAATGATAAAACTGATACAGTGAAAAGTTGCTGTAGTCTGGCCTGAATAATTTTGGACTGAAAAGAAGAAAAGATTATTAATTCTCAGAGAAATGAGACTCTGGGTGTATTTTTGTAAGAGTTCATGGAAAATGGTTGCCTGGTCTTCCAGAGAAGCCAGTTCACTGAGCCTGGGGATCCTCAGCCTTCGTCCCTTTGTTACTTCCATACTTTATAATAGAGGTGAGAGAACTAAGGTGAAAAAATTAAGTAGATGTAAAAGCACTGCTTAGATTGGCTTAGTCTCCTTTCTCAAATTCATAAAACAAAGGTAAAATCATGTCACAATTTTGAAGGCGGAAAAAAGAGCATTGAGACCACATGTTTGTACCAGGTTTTCATCTAACTACTCTTGTTTGGTGTTCAATACCACGTTTGGCTAAAACATATTATCTGTTTGTGTGAGATCTTGCACAATCTCACACTGATTGCCTTGCATGAGGTTGTTCTTATCTTTCCAGACTTTTTTGACACTTAGGCTTAGATCTCTCCAGGTCTAGGGATTTATTGAAATGCTGTACAAATGTAACCCATTCTTCAAAGTGATGACTGGATTTCTCAATGACATAAGAATGCGCATAACCTGAAACATGGTGCTTTGCATGTTCTTGACATAAGTGCCAAGTTGTTTATGGCTGTACAAGGTTGATTGACCAGATTGTCTCTGCTGAGGAACTAATAAGGTCCAGTGATGAAGAAAATGTGTTGGTGGTTACAGCAAGGGCTAGTATTCCGATTTCTGTCCTAGGTTTTTCATGGATTCACTGGTGTGCTCTCTGGCACACAAAGTTACTGTCTATATATGTTCACCTTCATGTGTCTAAATGGATTTGTGTTTATCAACCTCACATCCTATTTCAGTACAAGCCTTTAACACCTGTGAAGGAGTTTGCACTACGGCAGTGCAGTGTAAAACATGCACTTGAGATAAGGGGGAAGAAATCCTACAATGGGTTAGGGTTTTATTTTAATTAGAAGAAATCCAAAAGAACAATAGTGAATCAAGCTACTCTTTAAATTTACTATTAACTTACTAATTTAACTAAGACTAGAATTTGCCCCGGTGTCAGAATCTGGAATATTAATAAATAATGACATAAATAGCAACCACAGAATTAAGCAATTAATGAGTTCTTTTTACCACATGAAAGGCCCTGATGCAGACCCTTTAGCTCTTGCTAATGAGAAAACCAGACAGTTTCTCCCACAGGCAGTCTGTCGGCTTTCTTCAGGCATTTCATGAATTTTGGTCAGAGTGCCCATGATACACAGTAGGTGCACAGGATGGCAGATCCTCAGTGCAGAAGGATGCCCAGAGCCAGACTGAGGTTGGCCAGCAGTCCAAAACTTTGCTTCACGGTTTATCAAACTTAGGTAAAAAGGACAGTCTTGCAGAGTGTTTAGAAACATCATTTTTTGGTGCTTTAAGTTGGCTTATATGCTCTTTTCTTTCTTTTCCACATGAATCCACTTTATGAGAACAGACGTGAGCAGAAGAAAGCCAATTATTTGACAATTTAAAAGGTGGAGGGAGTTAAAACAGTTGCTAAACAATAATGAAACTAATGTTGAATGGCATTCAATTAATATTTATAACGTGCAGCAATATTAACAGCAGAATTAACTTATTTTTGTACGTCTGACAGCTCTCTGGTTGATTAAGAATTGCATGATGATATTTTGCATATTTCCCATGCAAATACAGCATTATTTGCAAAATTATTTTTATCCTTAATTGAAGCTTTGTTTTGAAATCCTGGTTTTCTGCTGTACTGAAGCTCTGTAAATGATCTTATTAGGGATTTGATTTTTTTTTCCTATCACCTTGTCATGCAAATTTACGTTTTGCATGCTATATATCAGTAGGGTCCTCTGAAGCATAGCACAGACCTCAACAATATAGGAACTCTTGCTCAGAGACTGGTGGGAAGACTTTCCATGGCTGTAGCCACAATGGCAAGAACAGTTGTAACATGAGAGTGCTTCTGAGTTTGTCAGGCGTGAAAAACTTGTTTATTTTATGACTCTTCTTACAAAAGAAAGGTGGTCCTTGCCTCATACAATCACAGTACTACCCCTTCCGCTTTTAAGATGCTAATTTAGGGAATAGTTTTGGTGAAACCAGCCAGAACCCCTGGACTACGTGGAGGGAATTATTCAGTTAATTCTATTTTGTAACAATACTTTGATCTTTACCAATGTGCCTCCTTGTCTATTTTTATCTGGCGGTAACTAGCATTTTCAAAAGCATCTGTCTGATTCCCATTGCTGTTAGAGTTCCCAAGTTGTTTAGATGAAAATTTACATATCATGTATACCTAAAAGTGCAAATTACTGTCTAGTTAGATTTATGGAAAGAAGCAGTCCAGAGGGTGCCTAATTTCCACTGGAAATCATGGGAATTCATGTTCAGCCTCGTTTCCTTTAGACAATCTATTGCATCTTTACACAGCTAAGAGTTCTTCTAAACCTGGATTTAAACAACTTTGTAAAGGGTTGAAGGGAAGGGAAACAAAGAAAGGGCTTGGAGCACCCACCTTAGCTTCTCAGAATCTACGTGGTGTGTTGTGAGCATCCCACAACACAACAGGGTTCCCAGTAAGACAAGTGCCAAACCAGTAGCTTGCCCCACACAACATGATGAATGTTTGGCAATACAGCCTGATACTGTAAGGGTGGGGTGGCCAAGGCCAAACAGCCTTTCTGCACCACTGTCTATCAGTGCAACATCACACATTTCACTTCCTACAGGGAATAATATTCATCACTTTTTGGTCAGACTTACTTGACCTACTCCTGGTTTCAGTTTCAAAACCATGTAGGGATTTGCCTGAGTTATTAGTTTAGGACAACGATGGCCAAAAACCTAAATGAAATATGGCTGTAATGACAAGAACAACTAAGAATAATAACTTAGTCCATCCAAAATACAATTTCAGAGGAGAGGTGGAAGCCTCCATGACAAAAGCGATTTCAAATTTCCCTGGCAAAGGCACTAGGCAATAAACAGGTTCAATCCTTTGCTGATTCAGTATGATAATATAACAAACTTTTCTTTCTCCCACACTAGTGATTCTGTGCTAAAGGTCTGCCCCGCTCTAAGAGAGAAGACAGGATAAAAGTGAAGGGAGAAAGAGTGAACAGAGAAGGAAGGGTTTTGCTGGTGGTTTTAACTCTTTTTCAACCTCCATCATGATTTTTTCACTTACATCCTGCCCTGCTTCCAAGAAGAAGAAAACAAAGGATGAATGTGGCAGCAGGAATTTATCTCAATCTCTACTTTCTTCCTTGGACAAAATTCAGATGCCAGGCTGTGAAAAAAAAAAAAAAATCTTCCTGTTGCCAGTTTTTCGTGCACTCCAGAGACAGACAGGATGACATGTTTTGGATCTACATCTGTATTTTCATGCTCTTTTGCCATTCCTTTTTTTCCAAGTAATTTACATTATTTTCAATACTGTAGAAACAACTATCAAGCTATTCAGAACTCTCTATTGAAGAATAATAATCAGATTTTTTTTGCTAGAAATAACAGTAAAAAAGCTGTAAGAGGGGAAAAAAGAAAATTGTTCAGTTTACTGTAGCAGATAAGTATAAACTCAAAAGATCTGAATTTGTGCCCTGCTCTGTCAGAAACTTCATTTATAACATTAGATAAGACTATAACCTCACTCCATCTCTGCTCCCAGACTGCATGTTAGGAATACTATGGACATTTTCCTCCTTGACTGTAGTGGGCTGGTTTAAGGGAAACCTTATGAGCCTTATGAGAAGTTATAAACGCTTTCTGCAGAACAAAAAGAACAACATGATAAAAAATGTACTCAAAATTGTGAGGCAATAGGTGACTACTGTAATGACAATATATAAGTACCAATTAAATAATTGGTCTAGGCTGCAACAGTCTTAGCTGTGGAGTCTGTTAAAACACATCTGAAAATACAATATGCACATTTTTTGCTTGGACTAAGCATAATCCTGCCTTATACTAACAATATGGATGAAGTGACTTGCTTGTATGTATATCCACATGTAATTGAACATGTGATTAAGTGAACAGCTCCTCTGTGCCTCACAGCTGAAATTTTCTCAATAAATAAATAAAATTTTAAAATTCTTTTTTTTCTCATAGTTGTGTGCACTCCTCTTCCCTACAGGCAAAAAAGTTAAACTGAACAATACTAAAAAATCTGGAGGTCAAATTCTGCTTTCAGCAGTAGCCAGGACACTTCAGACAGGATTTTCAAAGGGAAGGAGAGGCCAGGCTGTCCACAAACACAGGAGAACATAGCTGCTTACAACATTCTTCTTTCCCAGTATCCCAGCCCAGCTACACCAGGAATTGTTTTGGAACCGTGTGGAGGCCAGGCAGCAATAACACACTTTCCCAGCTCACAGCCTGGACTCCTGCCCTACAGTGAGGCAGACAAACTGTCCCCACTTCTTCAAAAAAAGGGGAAAGTACCTTAACACAGTGAAGGAGGAGGAAGGATTACCTCTCTTTAGCAGTTAGTCTGGGTAGGGGGGAGAAGCCAGGACAGCAGCCTACAGTCCATTGCCCACGAGTCTGAGGGACTCACGTCTCTGTGGACAGAGAGTAAGCTCTGCCTACCAGGCTAAAAGGATATTTGGGAATGAGAAAAACTCAGAAGCTCACCTTGCTGGAGTTGTCATACTGTTCCCTGTGATTGAAACTCCACTGGATTACACAGTAAGACAGGGAGGGAAGGATTTCAACCCTCTAGACAATCAGACAGGAGCTTCTGGATTGCAGCTCCTACTCCAATGATTGTATAAGCATTTTTCCAATGCAATTTGTCTAATATTGAATAAAGAACCACTCATGGGAGCTCCTTCCAGTCAAACATCCTAACCTTTAGGGTATATTCTCATATATACTCTTATTCTCTTTGCTGGATATGTAAAAATACATGTATGGTACAATGGTTATTGAAAGGTATTCTCTGTTTCCCAGTTATTTTTATTTTTGTTATTCCCTCACTAGCTTTAAACTGCAAACAAATGTGCTCCTGATAATTAGGCAGGACCTCTCCTCAGAAGTGGGAGCATGGGCTCAAATCCCTTAAGAATAAGGAAAAAAAATGAAAATAAATTTCCCACACCAAGACTGAGTGCTCTAGTTCCTGACCTGGTGAGTGGAAAGAGGAAGGAGAAAGGCACCTCCTTTACTGGCATTTGATGAGAGAGCAGCCTTCATGGCTGTGCCCTGCACCCAGCTTGCCTCTCCAGCTGCCTGCCTGGAACACCTGCCCAAACACACCTCCAGCTGGCACTCTGATCTCAATTGGGGAACAAAATAGATATGAAGCAGGTCAGCTCAGTCCCATCTCAGGAGCCTCTGGGCGCAAACAAAAGCTGAATTTGGAGATATGAAGGTCAATGGTGAAAAGGGAGGTGCCTCCAGGACTATGTCTGAGGCCTGTAGCACCTAAGTGTGGGTTTAGAGTTAAAGGGGATCTCAGTCCTTGGGCAGTGAATAGTTGTGTCAATGAGATGTGCCCATATCCCATTCTGTAACAAACTGGCTCCTGGAGAAGGAATCAGCTGGTGTTTGTTTCTTCCCTTTTCCCTCGCCTAGGTGGTACCTGGCTGCAGACTTTTTGGGCCCATAGTGTAAGGTAAGCCCCTCTGCCAGGTCCCTCACACAAACCCCTGCTCCAGAGCCTCAGTACTGGTGATGGGGCCGCACTTTATCCTCCTAATTGGAGACTTGCAGGTCCCTCCTGCCTGAACAGCCCCTTTGCCCTGCATAGAGGAGCCAAGAGACAGGTGCTGGCTGCTGTCAAAGGTCAGCTCACTCCTGAGAAATGTCTGTCTGCTGCATCCACAAACCCTCTTTTTTTGTTTCCCCTCACAGAGAGGAGCCAGGATGGCAGATGTCTGTGGAGGTGGCAGGGGATGAGGTCTGTAACTTCCCTCCCTGCCTTCCTGCAGGTCACGATAGCCCTAAACATATATCCACATTTAGTGGTTTGCCTACTATTTAAGGAATCCTATTGATTTAGATCCAAAATTTATTCAAGTTGAATACGATTGTGGTACCTTTAATAGGTGGGAACATCTTGTGTGAGGCATTAACAGCCAAAACACTGAGTTTACAGAAGGTGTCATCACATCTGAGCAAAAAATCCCTCAAGATTGTTAGTTTTCCTTTTTCCCAGAGGGAGAGGCTCTTTGCCAGGTGAGAGCAGTGGCTTGGAGACAGCCCTAACAGAAAGCCCTGGAGGTGTGAAGAGGTTCCCAGCACACTCTCTAGAGACCTGCTGCCCACGTCCACAGTACTGCATCTCACTTTTCTCTCTCTCTCTCTTTTCAACTGATCCATAACTCAAACTTTTGAGGTTCCCTCACCCTACTGCAGCTTGAGAGCAGCATGGCCTTCTTCCTTCTTCCGAGAGGAGATGCAGGATGAGACGTGGTGGCCAGGGAGCAATAACAAGTACGGGAGAAATGTTAGCTTTGAGTAATTGAAGAAAGCAGTTAGATCCCTTTTTGGTCATGTTTTGAAAGCAAAATGAAAGGGTCAACCTCCTGATTTAAATTGTTTAAGAAAAGAGAAAAATAATAAGAAAAGTGCACTGTGTATACAAAAAAAAAAATCTCTAAAATTTGCCCGAGTGTAAGTATGCAAACGAGTGCAGAGTTCTCCAAATATGGACTCGGCATGAGTCGGAGGGGCATGAGCCAGGTCTCATGAGTAAACAAAATAAAAATACCAGAGGGAATGTTTTAATAGCTCCTTTTAATTCCCAGTTCAAATAGATTCCTTGCTTAATTTGTTCAAGTGAAGCCATGTCGATTTGGTAGTTGTTATGGGTTTGTTTTACTGAATGCAACAGGGCCTGATCCTGGGCTGTATTACGCTGAGAGCACACCAGAGAAAGTTCCTGGCTACAGGAGGGTTACAGCAAACCCACATACCAGCAGCAGCAAGCCGAAGAACCAGAACCATTATTCCCAACAGTCTGTTTTGCAAATAAACCTTTTAACTACTGGAAAATCACTGCACCTCCGACCACTGCGAACGCACAAGATTTACAGCTTTGCTGAGACCATGCAAATCTCGTGTGCTGAACTTTCCCAGAAAAGCATATTAATCTGTCAGCTAAAGGAGTTTCTAAAAGAAACGCTGACAAGGTACTGAACTGAGATTTGGGACGTTCAGCTCCTGGCCTGGCTCTGTTGCTGGACCGCAGCAATTTTAGACCTGTCTTTTCCAGACACAGTGCCTGAGATTTCACACTTGGACACTGGAGATGATGCAATTGTGTGAAGTGATTAGAGATCTACTAATAGTAGCAAATTTTAGCAACAGTGGCGAAGCCTATGAATTCCTGCCTTCTAGAAATATCTCTGCTGTTGGATCACCAGATGCCTGTGTGCAAGTCACTGAACTTTGCTGCTCTTCAGAGCAATTTCATGCCAATTGGACACAACAAGTTTTACACACTGTGCAGAGAACTAGTAATAACAAATTATATTTTCAAAGTCCCTTGGAAGCATTAATTACTAAAAGTGATCATTCACATCACCACAAAGCGTCAGAAAGTTGGCCAGGTGCAGCTAAAATTTGAGGTACAGATTCTCATTCAAATTACTGCCATTTTTCTTAACTTATGTGAATTTCAGTGACCAAAGCCTGACTGAAAAACTATTACTTGTGAATGGTAACACCACCTATGGTTTTTAAACCTGATACCTTTCTTTTACCCTCAAACTGAAACTTTCATTTTCAGCTAAATGACTCCAGACAGCTATTATTTCTACCTGGCTCTATGCCTGCTGTCCAGTTGTACAGAGAGACATTTAGTTAGTAAACTCAGTGCCATTTCTTTGAGGTTTCTGATGAAAGTTATGTAGAAAAGAAGAAAATTGGCCCAATGCCATGAACGACTGCTCAAAACTCATAAATAACATCTTCTCCTGGATCTATAATTTAAAGAGGGAGGTTAGCCATAGCAATATGAATTATATTTTTGCCTCCACCCCACTCTCATATCCTTTGCTCCTCAGACACATTTTTACCAGGTGGACAGGCAAGTTTTTAATGTGAGCAGGACTCTGGCTGAGATCCGGGTTTTACCTCCAGAGCTGGATGAATGTGATCAATTTATCCCTTTCCTGCACTGATTTGTCTGCTGGCAAATCACCAAGCAATTCCCAGCTAAGAAAATGTCGCTGTAAGATGATATATAGGGTGAAATGGAGAGCAGTTCCTTCCTCAATATAGCTGCAGATGATGTAGTCAATGATAGGCATTTTAGATGGAGAATAATATTCAGCCATCTAGAAGGCAGGCTTCCATCTTGTTTATACCTTCTGAAAAAGCTGTTACACTGGAAACATTTTATTTGCATGGCCAACGAAAGCTATTTTAGACACAAAGGTCAGTCTTGTGGAAGGCAGAACTTCATTTTTTAATGCATCCTGAAAGAGCTCTTACACTGAAAACATTTTACTTGCGTATTCATAGTCAAGGACCTTCTGTGTTATAAAGACAAGGGAAGAAACAGCACTTGTGAGCAAGCCAGGGTGCCTGGGTTCACCTCACAAATGAGATTCAGGCTCTGCATTAGTCCCTCCAACTTGTCAGTGCCCTAATCTCGGGGGGATTCAGCACCTCAGTGGTGGTGGTGGGGAGACCAAGGTGCCAGTCAATAAGATTTGCTCAACAAACACAAAGTCTAAATCAGCCAGTAGAAAATGTGGGCCTTAAGTCTCTGCCATCTACGTGCATGACTCTGAGTGTTGAGGGGAAAGTATTGCTGTATATTCCAGTACCATATGCTAATTTTGAGGGTCTCAGTTGAGGTTCTCAGACTGTAGTTGGTTATCTAGACTCACAGCTGGCTAAAATCCTTTGTCTTCAACCTCCTCCTGGCTGAAGTCCTCTGAGAAAAACTCCCAAGTTTGCTCTGGGTACAAATGAATAACTAGATCTGGCTTTTTGGGAATTTTGTTTAGCTTAGGACTGCTGAACTCAGCCATGAGGTTATTTTAAGAATGGACATGAGGTGGGCAAATTCAGGCAGATAACACTTTCTGTCTTTGGAGCAGCTCAGAAGCCAATCCCTTCCTTGGCAGAGCCTGCTGTTACATTTTCAAGTGGCTGTGGCTTTGCACACTTCTTTATTACAGAACAGACTTACTCCAGCAAGAACCGCTGGATCTGGAGAGAAGACTGGAAGAAAGGTGAGGGAATAATTTGACCTCAGAACAGAAAAAGAAATATTTCAGAATATTTCTGGCAGAAACAGCAAGGAAAGGAAGATCTTAAGAACCTGAGCCAGGGATCACAGTTTATGTTTTCTCTCTGTTATCTTTCCCCAATGACTGGACAAATGGACTTCCACCTCACAGTCTGCTTGAAGATACGATTGTAGCAAACCCAATGGAAGTAGCATGTCTTTCCCAGATGTCAGATGATGCTGAACAAGCACAAAAGAAAGCTAGGATGGAAGAGTCATGAGGACATGAGTCACAAATTTCTTTCAATCCTCATTTCAATTACTTCCTGCCCATTAAGAGGAAAATAGCTACCACAGAGTAAGCACAGGAACATCCATAGAGAGAGAGAAAGCTTGGAACACCACAGATATTATTTAAGAAGTATTTGCTGATTTAAAGAAATTACATATTATTTCTTGTATGTTTGCTTATTGAACATCATAAAGGAAAACTCTATGTCAGCTTGCTAATTCAACCCAATGCAATCTGTTCAATCACCTAGTTTTGCACGGTGTCCCAGTAAATCCTGTACTACATTCCTTTTTCCAGACCCACCCCATTGGTGCTGACAAGGGAAGAAATGGTTCTTTGCTGTCTGTGCCATGAGGAATTCCTCACAGAGCTGAGGATTAAATGTGGCTCTTGTAAACAGATTGTCTTTTCTTTAAATTGATGTTAGTTAAACAAAGCTATCGTTTCCTATCACAATATTTATGCTTGCTACTAGCTCTTCTGTCTCCAAGTTACTTGCTAGCACAAGGTGGTGATCAGAAAGGAGGAAAGTCTATGTTTGGGGACTTTTTTATTTATGAAACACTGGAAGAAAGATTAAGTAGCATTAATTCATCTTACAATGTTTTCACAACAGAAAAAAAAGTTGGCAAAAAGTATATTATACAAGCTCAGTCAGCCAGCTCCCAGGGTTGTAACTGCTATTTGCCCCGGGCCAATTATATTTTACATGATCAACACACCCAATAATTAAATAATGAATTGGTTTCTTTTGGAAACTCTATAAAACGTCATGGACCAGAGAATATTTATCTTGCCTCTGTGATTCCTGCTGAAGAAACATCTGGTTCTTTTTTCTTCAATCAACATGAAGCCTGAAGGGGCCCGAATTCAAAAGCAATTATATTTTATGTCATTTATGTGCATTACAGGCTGACAAATTTAACTTGTTGGAATATGCAATCCCACCCTCCCTATCCAATTTATGCTGATCGCATTTTCAGACAGCCATGGAAAGAGCTGTTGCAGCTCGATAAAAGTTGTTGATCTATCAACTCCTGTAACTTCGACAGAGTTTACAATAACAAGATACTTATTCTAACATAAAAGCTGCCATTAGACTATGTTCCCTTCCACAGGGATTATTGGTAGGGGAAACTCTAGGAAAGGTCTCTTTGCATGTACCTTGTAGCAGGTCCTTCAAGTGCCCTCAGCCTTCATTTGATTTTGAAAGAGAAGCACGGTAGTTTCCTTTAAAATCAACTTTTACTTTGAAAACAATAGAAGGCTTCACTGACAAAGACACCACAGGTGCAAATTCTGGATGGTATAACTTTCCACTTCTCTTAGAAGACCTGTTTTAATTCTGAATCTCTGTTGTTTCACAGTGATACCCGTAATGTTTGTTCACAAGCAATAAGGTAGGTATATTTGAGCCCATTACACCCCATATGCTGCTATCACAGCAGAGCTTGAAAGCTAACCTGGTGAGGACACCCTGTGGAACCTCTGGTGTCACAGCCTGGGGTGTGGGTGATTTAGTAAATGGTAACATATCTTGTGAGCTTTATGTGAACTAAAATCCCTCGGACCATGCTAGGAAGCTTAAATAGCACCATGACAACGCTCTCAGTAATGTCTTCTGTGGGTGGATGAAATGTCAGACTGCTACAGGTACTGCCTTTGAGAAGAACAGGAGAACAAATGCACTTACATCTTCTATAAGTATTGTCATGTATTAAAAAAAGACAAGTTTAGCCCCCTCCAATTTTGACAGTTAATCTCAAAATTTGTAAGAGTTAAACAACAACAACAGCAACAACATAATAACATGTGCTTGGAGAGCTATTGGGATTACTCCACCATCACTTTACACTTCCCTCCCAACTCATCAAAAGCTAACTTAAACATTTTAACTGCCTTCAACTATGTGCTGGGATGTGAAACAATGCAGCCAGAGCTTGCTAACTTGTAAAAGGGATGTCAGAGCTTCTCTGGGGAGAATTGGAAAAACCACCTTATGAGTCACTTTATGAGCCTTACGAGTCAGTTGAAGCATGGATGATTACGTTTGCCAATGTAATACCCATTTTCAGTTTCTGTTGAACCTTTTTTCCCCTCTAGTATCTTCCACTGCTTTACTATAGAGGGGATAAAGTGTTGGGGAAGATGTGGAGGTGGATAATTGCATTCAGATAAATATATAAGTTTCGGTATTTCAGGATTTCTTGTCTACCTTTCTTCCCCCGTGGGTATATTTGGATCACTGAGAAATCCCCATTATTTTGCCACAGCTAACTTCTGCAATGCAAATTGCAAGCAGATGAGTGATCTGTAGCTAGGCCCCACTTGGAAAAAGCTGCATGGCTTGCTTGCTGCAGCCCTCTGCCCTTTCTCATATGCTCTGATGATGCCACTGCTACCGCCTCTTCCCTCCTTCCCAGGATACTTGTCACCTCCTTTCCATTCGTGCCAGATCTGTGGTCTGCTCCGACAGCTCCAGAGCTGAGCCAGACCAAATGCACCCACCCAGGCCACGGTGACACCCTCTGGAGATATTTGGGTGAGCCAGCACACTGGTTTCCCTCTGGGAGCTGTGGGCGAGCCCCAGGCTCATCCCAGCAGCGGGGTCCTGCCCTGCACCCCCGCTCCAGTGTGCTCACACTTCCCTGCTGAGCTGCCTCACCACTTGGAAACCGCCTTGCCAGTGAATTACTGGAGATGAGACTTGCCCAAGGATCTTGGCCATCTCCGCCTACTTGCAGCTGCAGGGCTATACATCAGCTCCCCGCATCATATAGCTAGACCACAGTGCTCCTTGTTTCCAGCTTCGAAACTGTATTAAAAGGCAGCTAAAAATACCTTAAATACTTTCCTAATGTTCCTTTTCCATGTAAACAACTGCTGTGGGAGGAAGTGGCTTGTACATTTTTGTCTGGTAGGGGTGGTTCACACTAAGAAAACGTTTAAGAACGCCTATATGAGACCATACTAACTGATGAAAAAAATCAATTGCCAAATTTGTGCTAAGAAGAAAAAAAAAGGTAGGCCTTGTATAGCTGCTGAAGTTCTGAAAGGTTCTTGAACTGTTTAAGTAACTTTTAGGCCATCCCATAACTGGAAAACTGCTGAACTGTTGTTTTCATAAATATTCCCCCACAGGCATACAGGAACAGACTGTGTTGACAAGTGGGAATCTCTGCTTGAGCCAGAACTTTGGCCAAAGTTTTCTTCTGGAAGCCAGAGCAGCAGCACTTCTCCAGCCCCGACAGAAGTGGCAAAACATCCACTGGTCCAGTTTACCAATCCTGACATATTTCTAATGTCACAAAAGCGTCACAGGTGCAAGAGTCAGGTGGTCACTGAGGGAGGGAAGTGACCACAGCATCTGCCCTGGCACCTTTGCCGGAGTTCCACGTCTTGTGCGTAAATTGTATTCCCAGTGGGTGTTGCACTACTTGCTACTTTCCGCAACAAGTTTTTGAGCATGGTAACATATTTCTTGACATTTTGAAGCAAGGTAGGTCTGCCAGGCTGGCATATACACTCCCAAGCACTGACTGATGCCTTAATCCCTGAGTCAGTACTGAGCCACTGCCCTAGCATAGCGCTAAGAGGGCTGGATGTGTCTTGTTTTGGAACAGGCACAAGATTATGAGTACTTCATCCCATCACCCTCCTCCCAACAATGGTAATTACAAGTCCTGTGGTATTTTTTCTCAAGAAAAGGGCTGTTAGCTTAAGCTGTCCCAGCCAAAATTCCACTTCAGGTCATTTCCTTTGCCTTCCCACACTCATTGCCTCTGTAATTTAAATCTTATACTCATTCTCCTGGGCCACATAGTGTTACTTTTCTCTGATCTAATTAAATTGTGAATCCATTGCAATGGATAATTAAGAAATCTGTTTTCAGAACTAGGACCAAGGCAGTTTCATCTTCCTTGTGTGCTCAGAACACTTTGGAGAGTAAAGCAATATAGAAATTGGGTCTAACTTTATTAAGTAAATCTTTAATTTTTCAGTTTGTTGCTAAATTCTCAAAATGGATTTGTAATGTTGTGCTTTCAGGAGAGGTAAGTGCAGAGGTAAGAGCTCAAGCAACAATTACCTCTTGAGAGTCTCAGAACTCACTGCTCGTACACAACAGCAGGGACTCATGGGGTCTCAGAAACTTTCAAAATCAGGTGCAAAATACCTCAAGCTGATCTTCCAAAAGCACAAATAAGTTCTGAAGTTTTTTACCTAAACAAACACTAGTTTCACCAGTAAGCTATTGTAAGCAGAACACGAATGGGGCACTCCTTTGTATAGAGAATTCACAGCAACAGTAACAAAGGCAATTTATCTAGGCAGAGCATTAAGCCAGCATTCCTATCACCTTTGGAATATTCCTTATCTCACTCTCAAGCCATATGTTTCAGCCAGTCCCAGTTAAGATTGAAAGACTATAAAATAATCACAGCAAATGCTTAAAATAATGCAGGACTGTTTTACAGTCAGTAACATTTCCTGTAATCATTCTGTATGAGCCAGAATTTTTGCTGATGCTAATTCTTAATATAAGAAAACCACCAGATCCTTCATTGAAATCAATGGCCACATGCTTCTTGATTTTAATGAGCTGAAGTGTCTCATCAAAGTAAATTCAGAGAGGGAGAATTTTTATTTTTTTTTTTTTTAATTTAGGACCTTGACTTTACAGAGCTGAGAGAATATTCATCTGTTCTACTATATTTAGCTCTTCAGGTAGAGTCATTATTTGGAAAGAAAGTCAGGCCTGTTTCACCCTAGCATGTTTGCAGGGGAAGCTCTTACAGAACAGCCCTGCCAGGCAACTTGTCCACATTTGCTGGTACTAGTTTCAAGTGACTGAAAATCTCAGTCATTTGGAGGTTCTTGGGAGCCATTGGAAACAAGCAGCCCCCTTGTTCCTGGTCTCACTAGGTGCTTGTCTGCAGCTCAGCTGGCAGCAAGCAGGCACTGTGGTAGAAGCAGAAATATACTCAATTATTTTTAGCACCTCAGGAGGGACTCCTAGACTAAACCTTTGAACCACAGTGGCAATTTAGGTGGGGAAAACTTGTCCTTCTGTTGCCTGTGTTGTAGCTTTTCTACACAAAGAACACAAGTCTTGACAAAAGACAAAGCCATTCCCAATAAAAAATGTCTCCTTCCACAGCAGTTTGAACTGTTATTTTTTTGTCCCCCAAATTTTCTCCATTCTTGCTATAATAATATTGGCGTATTTATTCTAACAATGATCAAATGTAAAAGAAATCAGAAAGATCTATTGCCTTGTTCTGCAAACAAAGAGATATCGTAAGGCTTTAGACAAAGAGTTTCTTTCTGATTTAGATGTGTTTTAATACCACACCTTGGATGCTCTCAAACACACCAAACACAGAAGTTACTACTGGTTAACTGGTTGCTAACACCTACTATGGCATTTAAGTTCAGTCTGCTATCTGAAACCACTTCTTAAAGCTCTGTAAGCCGAAATTTGCCTATGCCAGGTTAAGAAGTGCTCACAGGAACTAATGAGAGCAGTAATACCAGCAAAGAGGAAGAGCAAACAGGGGAATGATGGCAATCTGTTAAAGCACACAGTTGTTCACTAAATTAATGTCTGTCCGTGGTATAATGGCAGATTTTTGATAGGGTTTAGCTACTTATATCTTGCCTCATTGCCTCCGTGAATGATGAAATCTCCATGCACAAAATCTCCTGTTGGCCACTGGTCCTTAAGCAGTTTAAAGGCACACAGGGTACCTATGTTTTTCGCAACAAATCTGTTACTCATTTGAAAATCTGCTTTAGACTTTCCTGGACCTTCAAGTTTTCACAGCAGCAAGTAGCCAGGCCTGATGTGGGATCAGGATCTGAAGGACATTTCCTCGCCCTGCACATTGAGATCTAAATTGGGATGGCATTTTGGAGCACTCTTCTCACATTAAGCTTTCTTGCACAACCTTCAAGGAAACTCCTGAAGAAAACTTTATCTCATAACTCATCCATTAAGGGTATCCACCAAGGCTTAGTAGGGTCAGGTTTAATTCTACCTTCTGTTTGGGAGAGTTTGAACCCACATCTCCCACTGTGAATTCTTTTATCATGGGACCATATTCTATACACAAGGAGGGCTGTTGCAAAACTCTTTTGAAGAGGTTCCAGTGTGCTTGGATTAATGAAGCATTCATTGGGCCAGAGAGAATACAAGTGAGAGAATAAGCATGACTCCATTGCCTTGTGATTAGAGCATTCCCAAAGGGAGGAGACCTAAGTTTTTTTCCCACTCTAATGGCTATTTAATGTTACAACATTTGATTATACCATATTATATCAATACACTTTATATTACATATATAAAAGTGCACGTAAAGAAAATGTTAAATAGTCATTTAAATGGGGACTGAGACCAAGATTTCTTCCTCTAACCTCCTTCTCAGGGGGTGTCATAATTACTGGATTATGAAGTCATGCTTATTCTCTCACTCTCTCTGGACAATTAACATTTAATTATTCCAGCTCATGTGAAACATTTTTGATAGGAGGATTTCAGGCTCTGCAGTCTGCTGTAACCTGAGAGTTAGAGTTCCATGGATTGAGTGTCTCAGGGTCAAGGTGTTTTCACCCCATGGCTCCTCTTCAGCAGTACCAGCTAGACAGCCTTGCTCTGAGACCTGACATTTGCTGTTCCCATCCTCAAACACCTACTCTCCTCTCATGGTCTACAGACAGTACAGGCTACCTAGTACAGGCTACAGTACAGGCTACCTAGGAACCAAATGCAGAACTGTAGCTGCCATTACATTTAATAAGCTTTGGATGTTATGTTGCCTGAGCTCTTTTCTGCATCCAACCAAAACTACCTGCTAAAGGCCAATATAATAAACCAAGCAGAGTCCTAAATTCTGAACCAGACTTCCTTCTTTTTCTTTGATTTCCCAAGTTAGGCAGATCTGTGTCTAGCTAATAAGCAGATGGGCGAGTTCAGAGGAAAACTGAAGTGATAATGTTGCTAGGAGTTTCAAAATTATTTCATAGTGGTTGCAATGTTTTAGGGAGGGGTGTCTGTAATCATGCAGCCCATGATTCATGGTTGATATTATGAGGTTGTCAGGTCAAAAACTACCCAGCCTTTGCCCTGTCATGGACACATATACATGGGTAAGCCAGGAACAACTGAATATCATTAGGGAGAGCCCTTTGGACAGTGGATAGTTACTAAAAGCAGAACGGAGATATCAAGTAGTGAGCATGGCTTTAAAATAAATGCCTCACAGGACAAAGGCCATGGGCATAAGAGTTAACAGAATAAAACTGGACCTTCAACTCAAACATGCAAAACTAAAGGCAAGGTCCTTCTATCAGCATATAATTCACTGCCAGAGAAAAGGAAGGCACCCCAGCAGTGCTTTAGCTTAAGGAATACCTTGTTGTGTCACAGGACAGAGGTGGTGAAGCAATAAGATTCTTGTGCTACTGAAAAGAGAGTATGTGATGCTCACAACTGCTCTGTAAAATGTGCAGGTTTTGTTTCCTTGTGCCTGCTCCGTTTTGGTTAAGGGAGGTTATCACAGCATGCCTTTTGGGTTCATGCCTTTTGGGATGTGTAGCGTGTGACTGGGATGGTGGTGTGGGGCACCACGACAGACACCCAGGCCAGATGGTATCCAGATGCCTATTTGCAGAAGGAAATCAGTAGGGGATGCTCCTGCCAGAGGATTTAGCCTAGAAAACCACAGCCAGAAGCCGTGACTGAATATTGGTCACTCTCTGGAAACTCAGTTTTGTGCGTCTGACCAACAGGTCTCTTCAAGCAGGGAGTAAAACAACAGGGAGTTTGAAAAGAATGAGATCTTGAAAAAACTGCAGCTATGGCATGGACTGCTTGTGCTTCCCTCAGCTTTGGTAGCACATACTTTTCTATTTCATTTCTAACTCTGTGAGAATTATGAATCAGCCCTGTAATGAATACAATCTGACAAAGAGGTGTCTGGGTTTTATTAGGAGGGGGGAAACATATGTCTTCCTACATCCCTCATGGTTCCTGCTAGAAAAACAGCCTAATGCCAATAAAGAGCTATAGATAGAGAGATAGATACACAGAGACAACTTCTGTAATTGAAAATTATTACATAAAACTTCAACTTAACAACTCCGTTGCAAAAAGATCTCCATCCTTTGCTTAACATGGATTTCTGCACCTTGCTTATTTTTCAAAATGTAAAAAAGATCTTAAAATACCACAGTATCTCCATGCTTTGAGGATAATACCCTTTTTCCATTCATCAAGTGTTGATCTCTAGAACACTTTTCATTACATATTGCCTGAGCTAGACTTGGTGATGCTGCCCCTGACACCTGTAAATCAGAGGAAAGATGTGCAGGGCTACACTGCTCTGACACCTCATCTCTTCCCCAGCCATCACATTTTCACCTGCTCGTTGTGTGAACACCAGCAGGGTTCTGGCAGCACAGCTGGGCACAGGCTCAGTGCTAATGTGAGCTGGGCACAGAGTCTGTGTCCTTTCAGCACTGGTTTATCTCCCGGCTCTGGGTCACTTCTCCAGTCCTGATCCTGCACTCAGGCCACACTGCAAGGATTTCAGTTCTGGACTGAGCCTGGATTGTCCTTGGACTTAACCCCCCTTCACAGAGAGAATTGTAATACAATGTGAAAGATATATTAGTAAGTATGTTATGAACCAAACCCTCCTCCCTTTAGAAATTACTTTAAAATATCATGTATTAAGAAGTTATTCACTTTCATCTAATAATTCTATTCATTAACTGAAAATTCTAGAATGTAGCTCCCATATAAAGTGGCTCATCTTAACTGGAAAAAACCCCAACTCTCTGACCTAACCTAAACCCATCATAACCAGGAGCCTTTCCTTCTTGCAAATGCATCCCCGCTGAATCTTGAGAAACCTTACAAATACCTTCCCCTCCTTACCTCTCAGGCACACATAGACACACACATATATACACGCTCATGTACACCCTGCTTCATTTTTTTTAATGCAAATTTTATGCTGCTTCAGGCTACAGGACTCATAACCCTAAAACCTTACGAAAATGGAGTTTGACATTCTGCCCCCTGACCAGCCAAATGATTATTTTTCATTACAACCAAAGTTTACCAGACGCTGGACCAAAATAACTTTATGTACATTTCGTTTAAAGATCTGCTGTGTTTATCTCATGAGGATATGCTGCAGACTGACAAACTCTGCTTTCAGGAGCCTTCCTATAGTCTTTTTTCACTTAACTCATCTTTTTTTTAGGGTTGATATAATAGGGCAACATCTCACATTCTCTCCTCCCACACTATGGCCATATATGAACAGTCCTTAATTTCTTCATGCAAAAAGGAAAAAAACCCTTGTCTCAAGTACAGCAGGACTCTTTAATGCAGGAACATCTGTCTACTAGAATTTAAATCAAGAACAAAGCTCATTTATCATAAGTTCTACCAACACCGGCAGCAAGCACATACCATGTTTCCTGTCAGGATGACCTTTATCTTTGAGTAAGAGAGCAGCAAAACAAGAGAAGAACAAATACAAAGTTCCTAGAGGAGAGCACAGCATGTCCTGTCTCTGCAACACATTACAGGAAAAGCTAGAATAAAAAGTCTTAAAGAAAGACATCACAAAGGCAGATGCAAGAGCAACAGCAGACAAAGCTAAAGGCAGAAAATAGAAACATTTTACCTACCACACCTCCTGATGTATCAGTTTTCCTTGTTCAACAGCAGTTTTGGGACTTCCAGGAAGTTTTGCACCATTGTTTGTGGTAAACATCAACCTGGTCACTGCTCAGTATCAGTAGATTTGTTGTTCTGGAAATTGTTGCTATTGTTTCAAAAAGCAAACATCGGACAGATGAAATCAGGTCCTGGATCTGTGCTGTCACTGAAACAGAAGACCAGTGTTGAAGAGAGAGAAGTAAGGGAAACAACAGAGACATAAAAAGCCACAGAACTATAAAAAAATCCCAAATAGACAGGTAAGAAAAGGGGAAACAGAGAGGAGAAAAAGTCCTACATACTAGTTGATCTTAAATTCAAAATTTTCCTCTTTTACCAATTTTTGGTGGTGCTTTTTTACTGGTAGCTTTCTAGCAGAAAGTGCTCCATATTAAGCCTGACACTCAGAGTATTGTTTTAATACTGTTTTTTAAAACAGGGTGTTGCACTTCAGTAACAAAAAGGTGTCACTGGGTCAATTAGGAAACAACACATTACACCCCTGTGGGCAAAAGGCAAGAAGCTGAAATAAGAATAAAAGAGAGCCTAGCAAGGCATGTCCCACCGCAGCTAATGCTTCTTTAGTTGCCAGTATGCACAACCTTTGTGTTCAACGATGTACATAAGTACCTGATGTGCAGAAACTCTGTACAAGGCCACCTAATCCTGATTCTGGTTCCCCTTTTTCAACATTAGATCTCAAGATCCAATATTTCCTCATGAAAATTCCCTCCATCCTGAGTCTGGAAGAAGCCATGCTGAAGTTGTCATCAAATACTTCTCTCACACCTTTATAAAGGCATTGGGATTTACCCTATTTACAGCAGAATTTAATTTCATTTATCCCCTGAAGCAATTAACACAAACCTTACACTGCTGGGGGTGGGAGGGCTGTATGCAAAACAAGGTTCCCAAGCAACCTGATTTCCAGAAGTACCAGCGGCTTGGAATTAGTCTTTGTAACCATCTCTTCAGCACTTCTGAAAAAATGAGCTATGATTTTAGGTATCAAATTATGAATTTCAGACACTAACTTCAGGACACTCTTCTTCTGGGTCTTGAGCTAAGTGAAAGGATGGATTTTATCACCAGTTATCACACTGCAGCCTCTTGGTCTTGTGGGGGGCATTTGACTGAACTGCATATGCAAAGCACCTCCTAAAATGTATGCAAATGGAGAATTTCAAATTTCCCAACATTTTGCAGATATAGCACCAGACACAGCCAGTCTCAAAGTTTAGGCAGAACAGGTTCCTACAGAAAGCTTGAAAGCAATAGCTTTACATTCAGCTGTAGAAAAAAAAAAAAGCCCCTACACTGTGATAGACTTCACTTTTCACGCCTACTCAGTGTCAACACCTGTTTAGCTGTAGGTTTTTGAAAAAGCAGTGACTTACTCTAACATTGCTACAAAAGTACCTTATTTCTACATAAATGACTTAGTGCAATTTTATTTCATATTATTCAACATAAGCTATTTCTAGTATATATCTATAACGTATTGTGGGTAGAAAGAGAACCTCTGATGAACACATAGCAGTGAGTTCTAGAGAGTCAGATAATTTCCTTCACTTAATAATAGTTTTCTTTCCTCTTGGCTGCAGACTTTCATAACTAGCACTATGCCAAACATTCGAAGATTGGATTATGGCCTGTCGTACTTGATTATTTTTGTCAGCATGCTGACCCAGTGTGCCCTTTTCTTGTGTTGTTCCTTCTGTTTCCATTTTTCATGTCATCCAGCTTTTCATCTTGTCAATCAGCTTTTGACTTCCTGATTAAAGTGTCTGTCACAGGAGCAGCCTGGTCTCCAGTCAGTTGTTTAATTTGTTCCTCATGGCATCCAATTGAGTTATTCATCTGGCCCAGCTGTTCCCAAGTGCTTCCAGCATCACTTTTTCATGTGTTTGGGTTTAACCTCTATATCTATGTACAACAGTGTGAATTGTTCCATTCATTCTGTTGACTGTGGATTGCTTTGCCTCCATCTAATGCCTTGACATTGCTAGGACGGCTGCTACTGTATTCTGCGGCTTAACCAGCTGAGAGAAAAGCAGTATTTTCACCCTGGTGTTATGGTAACAAGTACAACTAAACAGACTAGTTCTCAAGTACTATAGCAGGCCCAATTTTTAACAATTAGAAACATGTAATGGAAAACTCTGCTCTCAGGGATTTGAATCCACCCAAAAAAATAATGTTGATGACGCTTGGCAGGAGGAGAGAAATGTTACTTTGCCAGGAATTTTTAGCATTCACTTGAAATCAGTTCGCTTCATTATCATGAGGGATGTTTGCTCAGTGCCAAGTCTAGGCCTGGTATAACCCAGCCATAACTCCCAGTGACTTATGTGGGAGTTGCACAAGCTCACAGCAGGGCTAAATTTGGTGATCTGACTGAAGTCGTACAGGCATCCAGTTGGAACAATAGAATTTAAATCAATTCAGTGTCATCGCAGCAAAATGCTCAAATCTTGTTGTGTTGCTTTAATTGCTGCTTTTCAGAGAGAATTAGGGAAGAAGGATTAGCATTAAATTCTGACTCTACTCCATGTGTTTTTTCCCTCAGGAATAACAACTCTTATGCCTCAGTTTCCCTACTGGATATAACAATACACACTACACATCAGGATGAAGAAATTATTGTTTTTAAATAAGTTGAAGCTGAAAAATGCTGAGTATCATTATTTATGATTACCTGAAGCTAATATAATTGAGTAGAATGCTGGATTGGTTTTGAATTGTGTATTACAGGGGAGGAAGGCATTGTTTGCTAACCAACTTTAAGTTTTTATGGAAGTCAAGCAAAGTCCACGCTTTAGGGAACAAGCTGATTGTTTTAGGATTTGGGCAGAACCTCTTCTTCTCGAGTGCTCTATTATTTAATCTTTTTGTCCTGTCTTCTACTGTCTCACAGAGTGTCGCCATCTGCTAATGATAGGATGACTTGATGACCTTTCTCACATAAGAAATTCTCTGCTTCAGTGTAAAAGTATATTGCATTTACATAAGTTTTATCTGATAAAGGTATAGAGCTGAAAATTTCATCCCAAGCTGGGTAGATTTTCAGCAGACTGCAGCTTTTTTTCCTACTGTGCTAACATTACTTTCTCCACAGACACATCAAGACTCAAAGTGCTGATTCCGTAGCACTGTGAGTTTTTAGTAGAGTTTTATACACCAGAAGAATTTTATTAAAACAATATTAATTCAGTCGAGTCCCTGCTGGATGCCTGTCCACATCATAAAAACCACTAGCTTGACTGGCACTCACTGGCACCCATGTAGGAACTCTCAGTGGGGAAGCCAAGGCCTGAATGGACCTGGGTCCTGAGGTGCCCTTTCATCCCTACAGGTGGTCTTTCCAGCTCAGAAGTGAGGTACGTTCTTGGAGCAGTACCATACCTGTTCTGGGGCTAAACAAATGACTTCAGCTTTCATCACCTTCATGCCAAAACTTTTCAAGAGTCTTACTTTTTTCTTTTCTTATTCTCTTTTTTTTTTTTTCCCCAAATAAACAATCTAAAGTTCTGTTTGCTTGTTAATAAAACTGCATTCTTTCCAGTTGTAATTTTACATTTATTTAGAAAACAAAGGTATAGCAAGGATCAGGGAATATCTCCAGCAGCATTTGGGATTTGGAACCATGATGAGTCTAAGAGACTCTTGCTTTCCTCTTAACTTTCTCACTGGTTTTGTAGAGGCAGACACAGGACCTTTTAGAGAATGAAATCTGGCTTTAATCACAGCTAAATGGCTTCCATCCTGCTGGTGAATTCTTTGAGAAGGACTGTTCCTTAAAAGCCCTGCTGTGAAAAGCATGTTATTTGGAGTGAATTTGTATTTGAAATGCATTCTATTTCATATGAGTTTGTATTTTCTAACCTCACAATATTTTAGGATGGGTTAAAAAATATGGCAGTACAGGGTAAATATGTGCACTGGGCCTAATAAGTTGGCCCATTCTATCAGTATCTAAATCTCTCCTGGGTGCAAAAACGGAAAAAGGAAGAATTAATTCTGAAAAATAAGCTGCATTGTGTGGCCACGTGCAATGCAGCCATTCAAAAGAGGTCGTGCAGTGAGTTACTACTGCTGGGCTTCCTTGGAAACCCTGAGTCCTCTGAATTTTGTTCCCTTGTACATTTTCCACATAACTTGACTCCTTCTTGGTTAGTCAAGAAAATAATTGCACGATGTCTCAAATCTGCCCTTCCCCCAGCATCTTGTATCATAAAATAACTCCAGGCGCAATATGTTATGCAAGTCTGTGATCATCCCTCTAATTTCTTATAAAAGATATGACCTCGTTATCAATGAAGATATTTTTAAAGTACTGATCATCTGAGTTAAAACCTCACGGATAGAAATGCAAAATACCTTCTAATCTCTCTTGAAGCCCAACTCCACATTGTTTGTACTCAATTCAAATTCCATGCAGTTTTCTTTGCAACCCAAACCAGCTACGCTACTTTTCAAGATGCACAAGGAATGAGCTGAAATTTTGTGGTGCAGCCGTAATCTTGAGAGTTCATGTGACAGTATTTGAGGCTGTACTGACTTTACTAACACCTGAGAATTAAAATTTTCTGCCAGGCACATATTTATTAAGATCATTCTGAAAATTTGTGCAGTATAGTGCCCAAATCAGGTTGAACTATTCAATTGTGGATCATAACCTAAGTTGATTCTTTTTATGCAGGAGTATGTAGCTGTTAGATTGTGATGCCTTTTGGTTTTTGTACAGAGGTTTTACATTTATTCTTCTTTCTTTCTTTTCTCCTCTCTTTCTCTCCTTCTCTCTCTCTCTTGCTCCCTTTCTCCCTTTCTCTCTTTCTCTTTCTCCCTTTCTCTCTCTCTTTTTCTCTCTTTCTTTCTCTCCTTTTTTTTTCCTGTTCTCAACCTGAAAGAAAGGTTTCTTCAGGTAAAGTTATATATATTGTGCTCTTTATGCACCTAACAGGAGAGTGTCTATGCTCTAAGAAGACAGAAGATCTGCAGCCCCCTCATTCCTTTTACCTTTGATGTCTTCAAGAAGTGACTGAAATATCAATATGTTTACTGAACATGGAAGAAAAACTACTTCCCCCGGGGTGAAGTAACTGGGTTTAAGATGGCTTACAAGACACCTCCCCGATGGAAGAGGACAAGCTTCAGGGCACGTATAAATATGCATCATATACACATAGTCATCCTCTCAGCCACAAGAAATGCATGCGTTTAACAAGCACATTTCAAATGCAACCTGGTTTAGCTTCTGCTGCACTAACAACTCCTGCAATTAAGCAATGCTGGTAGCCAATTAATTCACTTTTTTTTTCATATTAAAGGAGCAAACATAGGCAGGTATTTAACCCCTTTTGTGCCCTTGGGCCATCAACATGCCTAGTATGGGGGAAACTGTAATTGTAATCCTCTCAGATACAGTTTTTTTCTTCTGTTGTGTTAGGAGGTGGCAAAACGAAACAGCATGATTGAATATTGAAAAGGCTGGAAAACTATGGGTATCGCTACTACTAATAGCCACCTTATGTTTAAGTGAAATCTTTTGCATGGGAGGATCTAAAAACTTCCCAATATGCATATAAGGATAATTTCACTTATCATTGAACTTTTCTGAGGCAACTCTGGTGCGTAAAGGGAAGGTTCCATCATACACAGAGCCAGCCCTGTACTTAGTGACATTGCTGGTGCTGCTCTATAACCTGTACATCAGGACAGATGTTGTGATGGGGAGGTAATACTGTGTGGTCTTCCCCAGACGATAAGCCACTAGTTGTCACCAAAGTTGTCATCAAAAAGTACTTTATTCTCCTTTGTTCTCCCTGAGTAGATGAGAGAGACCTCATGATTTATGCTGCCAATTTTTCTAAAGTTGTACAAAATGAAAAAATCATTTATTTCCATCTTCAGTGCATTCAGTTTCAACACATCGTCCCATAGATACCTATAGTAACTGCTGGACTGGGTGATATTTTCATGCACTCTCATTTCCATTTAAAATTCTACTGAAAAAGTGTGAAATATCCTTTTTTGTATGTGTGTGAATAGAGCCTTTAATGGTCGAGTTTAAATGAATGGTGTAGTTTTTGGCTAGGTGTCAAAGACTTAACAGAACTTGTACTATAGTCTTCTCACAGGAAAAAACAAATACTTTCACACTGAGGTATTTGGAAACAGGTGTGCTGAACAATTACAGAATGTTACAGCTCTTGGAGGCAGCTCTCCAAGAAATTAGGGTCTAAAAATGTGTGGTAACACTATCGCATTGATAAAATATCTAGCACTGAATCCCACCGGACAGGAGGAAAACTGACTGGAGCACAAGGAGAAGATGTGATCACTATTGTGTCAGGGCATGAAGCAGTTATAGTTGCTGCCAACAGATCTGGAAGGAAAACAATAGAAAAGCTTCACTTGGGATGTGGTTTGGAACAAGAGATCAACACTGTCCACTCTCACAGCCACCACCCTGCCTCAAGCAGCAACTCGCTCTCCTGGCCACACTCAGCAAAGAGCCTGGTGGAGCCATCTCTGCTTATTTAGTGTGCAGCTACACAGCTCTACAAAACTGAGCAGCAAACGTTTTTGCTGATGCTCCTCTTTCCTAAAGGACCTGTTCCACATTTCTGTTTCACCATATATCTCTCTCCTTTTGATTCTCTGCTGAAAACTCAACTTTCCATGCTTCTCCTGCTTGGTTATGATGTAAGTCAGACAAACTCTTTCACGGAAGTTGTAAAGCCAAGAGTTCACTTCCACCTCCCAAATTCTAGCAAACATCCAGAAACAACAGCAAGCATTTCAAATTGTAGTAGATCCACAGAAAACCAATCCAGCCCCTGAAAAGTTCTCCCGCTCTTACAAAAATTGTTTGTGTCCCCAGGCACATTTGCATAACAAATCTTTACTGGGATCTCCTAACTTATTTTGCACTTTCACACTTTGAGACAAATATTGTCAGAAACTAATTTGCCTTGTTAATCAACTCCGACTTATCTGCTACCTCAAGACAAGGTGACTCTGCCTCTTCATCCCCCAAATCCATCAGTTTACGTGTGCAGTGCTTCCATGTTGGCATAAAGGGGGAATTCCTCCCTGACTCTCTCCACATTCAGGTTATGGTCCTATCATTATTTTAGCATGTGTAGCTACACATTTTATTACCGGTCACAAAATTATTCCTCTCAGTTTTCAAATCCAGCCGTACTGTTTGACTCTGTGACCTCCCGTGGCAGCGGATCCCAGAGACAATTCTCCGCCTTTGCCAAGACTGTAACAGAATGTTTAATGTCGAAGGATGAAAACACATTATCCCATCTTTGATGTTTAAAGAGAGGGGAGAGACCTCAAGACCTTTCTGCATATTATACAGTGTAACATATTCGTATGCTCTCTGCAGAGCTCCCACATCTTATTCAAGGTCAGCTGCTCCACACTGTGGTCCAGCAACCTCCCTCTTAAAGTTTTCATATTTCAGTTGCAAACCAAGCTGCTAAATTGTGCAGCCAGGCTAAAATAAATGAGCAGACAAATGGCAAATGGAAACAAACCCTAACACTTCGTACTGCTTTGTGTTTCTCTGAAAAGGTGATTCAGTAGCACCTTGCATTCATGGACCTAAGAGAGTGTCTGTAAAGGTGGGCCAATGCCCTCAGCCCCAGTACCAACAGAGTTCTGAAATGCACACTCACACACACTCACATAAGAAGTAATTTTACTGGGTTTACTGAAGAGACAATGGCTTCTCATGTATGTCAAGAGAATCAGGCTTATAGAACTGGAGGCACGGGAAAGAATTCATTTGACCCACAGTCACAGAGCTACTTAGCAGCACAGTAAAGAACACAGCAATAACCTCCTGGCTTTCAGTCCTCTCTTCTCTAGTTGCTGGGCAGAACCACTAATGTTCCTACAATAATTATACCGTGTGCTTAACAAATTGTGTAAAAGCTAGTGAATGGTGATTCAGCCTAAGGATGCTCTTTAAGTCCCAAATAACCCTTCTTCTTCTGCAAGGCTTTATCCTTAACAAGCTAAGACTGCATCATCAGCCACTTGAAACACCTAAGAGGTAAAAAAAATAAACACCACATCAGACTCTAGGTCCCTTTATGATCCTCTTTGGGCTTGTCAAGGGACATATTTTCCCCCCCCCCGAGACTGGTGAGATTTCCTGATCTTATTATGGTTTCCAATGGGGCAAGTTTTCCTAATTATTACTTTATATTGTGAATTCTGACCAGATGTCATCCAAAAAAGAGTATATTTTTCTTGAGAAACTGTCCTTTGTTTCTAAAAGAAACTAAAACACAAGACCACTGTCATTCTATTTTGTCATAACTGAACTGCTGCAGACATTATTTCTTTAAAATAAAAATAATAAAAAAAGAAATTGTAGTTCTCCATCAAATGATATCTACTATGTCTGGCACCTCCTCTTTTTATAAACACGAAATTGTCTGTTTCTCAAAATTATCTTGATTTGAAAAACCAAAGTGTACTGAAACTGGATTTGGATCTGAAACCTCAGTTAATAAAGTTTGGTGATGGAAACCTCCATCGTCTCCAGAGCAGAGTTCTCTACAGAGCCCTCAGGCTGATTCTCTTTGCTGCTTCTCAGGTGGCTGAGAGTTCAAGAACAGCCACCAAACTTCTGGTTTTGCTTGAGGAAATCTTGTGTAAGGAGGCAACGTGGCTTCCCATGTAGGTACGAAAGGCAAGCTCCAGAGGTCACAGGTTCTGTTTCTCCCGTTCTGTTGCAATTTCCCCTTTGGTGAAATAATAGTGACCTACCTTGCAAAGTAGTTTGAGATTAGTGTTGAAAAGCCAGCTTCAGATATTATCTCATGGAATATGATAATTTTGGATCTGCCATTCCATCTGACCTCATATTCAATGGGAAGAGAGCACGTCAGGCTTAGACTGCCTATTGATTTAGTTGATGGTATTCACAAAATCACAGAATATTCTAAGCTGAAAGGGACCCACAAGTGTCATCAAAGTCCAGTTCCTGGCCCTGGACAGGACACCTCAAGAATCACACCACGAGATTAATAATTAATTTCTTTTGTGGTATTGGAGGAGTGGACAGGGACAATGAAAACTCAATATCAACACTAATGATAAAACACAGACTACCACATTATATTACTGTATTACATATTACACACAAATATGCACTCACATACAAACTCTGTTGCATCAGTTCTTTAGCAATCTTTGTTGTCTGTAAATGTAAATCATTATAATCCCCATGCAAAATTAATTACAATCAGAAATTCCCACATTCGTATTTTCAGAGGGCTACCAGATATTATTTTAATTTGGCTCTACTGTCTTGTCAAAATAAAAGCTCTTTTCCTAGCATCTATGAGGCCTCTAAGATTAATTGCATTCATCTTTATCAAGTCTTGAAACTGGCTGATATATTTAAATGAGCTGAAATTAAAAGGTTTGAGGCAACTGAAGTCTCTTCAATAAACTGAAGAAAATTTTCCGAAAGACTATGGAAGCCGTAGTGACCAAAGCTGTAAAGAAGAAAGATTTTAAAACTAATAAGTTGCCAAGTGGATCCTTTTCTTAATTAGTCTTCCTTTCAAAGAATTAGTGAGTAAAAGGCTTAAAGAAGATGAAGTGAAATTTGAATGTTACCCACAGTCTATAAATAAGACTTAAATTAGTCTTTCATTTGGCCCATGATAATTCTATTATATGTCCTGCCACATTCTAATTTCTTTGTCTTGCCTTTCTGCGGTTCTGCACTACCAAGAGATGTGACTTTGACTACTGGAGGAGACTTTGAAAGTTTTTCAGCCTATAAAAAAGGTTGAGGTACACTGGTACTCTTCTCCACTTGCTTTTTGGTTTGTTTTGTTTGTTTGTTTGTTTTCTTTTTGGCTTCCATTGTCAAATGTTGTTAAGTATTTTAGGGTTTACACTTGGAAATGGTAGTCAGAGGTGATGGGTTCAGCTCTTGGCTGTGTCTCAGATATCCTCATCAGCCTTAGGGAGCAGCAGCGAGGGACCAGACTGAGTGGAGGCTGGTGTCCCTCCAGAGGGTCCAGCCCCTCTGAAGCAGGCACCATCAAGCTGTGGTTTGTGGACCCTTGAGGGTCAGAGAAAGACAAATATACTGTTGGGTTGTACCAAAAGTAGCACCATCACTGGAAAATTGCTGGAAGACTCTGAATAGAGACAGATTGTTTTGAGGCCAGTGAAAAGACACTTGTCCAGCAAAAAAAAAAAAAAAAAAAAATAGCCTCTCGTTGAATAGCCTTCTATGCCTGAATACAGCTTTAATATTTCTGTGACTGAATTCCCAGCCAGAAATGAGAAGGAGTAGTGGGAATGCTGCGTATGTTTCCCACCTTGTCTTCCTTGTTTATTTTCTAAAACCATAAGCTCATAGATTCTGTTTCTACAGCGTTTCTTCTGTCTCTGCAGGCAATGCTGCTCTTTTATCTGCTGTTATGAGTAGTGCTGAAGCAGTGATCACTAGTGAGCTCCCCCTCCCTTCAGGGCTCAGCTGCCCAAAGCCTAATCCATGGGTCTGAGTGGAGAGAGCAGCTCTGGCTCACGCCATGTATAGGAACTCTGGTCTCAGGTTGGGACAAGACGCCACAATTTACGATAAATACAAAACTTTGAGACCCTCAAACAAAATTTCTTCATTGTTCCAGACTTCTGTCTCCAGGACTGGAGCATATCTGAATCTAGAGGATCAAGATTTGCAGGTCTTTATTAATCCAGTCATTGGAGGCCAGGAACTAACATCTGCTTTATCTCAGAGCTCAATATTGCTATTGTCTACCACATGGTGTGGTCGATAGATATGCTGTGAAATTTATCTGGTGCCATAGAAACAGGTGATGTAAAAAAATAACTTTCATTTAGACCTGTGATGAATTCACAGAAGGGCTGAGTTTCTCTAATGGTTGGAATGAGGAGATGCAAGCTATGGCAGCTCTAGGCAGATTCTTATTTTGACAGAAGTAATGACTCACTGTGTGACCGTGGACAAGTCGTTCAATTTTCTTATGCTTTAGTCAACAAAACTATAAAATTATTAAAAGACAAAAAAACAAAAAGTCCCCAGATTTTACTGAAAAACAAATCCTCCTCTGAGCTCAGTTGGTGAATAAATGACAAAAACAACAAGATGAAACATGGGTGTAACCCACAGCTTTGCCAAATATACCACAAAAATATAGAGAGGTAGGGAGGAAGAGAAAGCAGAGGGGAAAAAAAGAACAGCAGGCACACTGGAATGCCCCAAAGCACATGAAATCATGTGAACAGAAACAACTTCAACAAAAGAGAATATAGATGCCCACAGGGTGGTGAGTAGGAGGATGTATTCCAAAGTAAAACAGCAATCAAGTGATCTAATGCTCTTTTCATCACAAGCAGCCTTTAAAACTAGATAGTGATTGTCTCATCCTTTCATGGGGTACAGTATGACAACTATTTCAATATGCCTGGGAACAACACCAATCACACTTTAGCCCTATTAGTGAAGGGTGGTTCATCCAATATTAACAATTCTGGGAGAAACATGGATGCCTGGAAGCCACCATTGCCTAACAGTGATGGTCTCCTATTCCAGTTCTCCCAGTGACACCTGCTTTGCCAGGGCCACGGGCTGAAACCAGGGGGGCTTAGGCATCACTGCACTGAGCAGGTCCTGAAGGAATTGCACCATGTAGGAGGGGGATTAGGCAACATCTTACACACTCTTTGGAGTCCCCTGTGCATGCAAGAGACACACGGTGGTTCAGGGGTGCAACAGGTCTGATGATGCAACCCACTGGATGCTGGAATAGGGCTTTCTCAGCCACCTCGGTCTGAGGCCCTGTGGACTCAACTGCTGCATGGTATCCTCAGTTCTTGTCTGGGATGAGAGAACGTGACACCTCCCCAGATTTCAGTGTTATTTTCAGGACCTGTTCTGCTGCAACCTCACACAGAGTGAGGTTGCAGCAGAAGGTGCTGCTGCATTAGTCTGCTCCTTAGAAAGAAAGCAGGGTGATGCTTTAGTCCGGGCTGCAGCAGCCAAGTGGCTCTAATGGAGTGAGAACATGAAACACAGAGGAAAACAATGAACAGTGGAAAAGTCAAAGTTAGGCCTGCAGCAGAAGAGAGGCTACAAAAGTATCTTCAAAGGGTTTTCTGGGGGATACAAAAAAAGGAGCAGACAACATACATATTAATGAACCAGAAACAATATTGAAAAACAACCTATTATCCTTACTCAGATCAAAAGAACATGAAGATTAACACCTCAGACATCAGACCTCTGCAACAGGAGAGTGGGTTTAGCAACAAGTCTGCTTCCTCTGTCTTTCTTTGTTTTTGTGACTGGGACCAGGCAAAGAGGGGGCAGGTTTGTTGCGAGGAGCTGTAGGAGTGAGCTGACAGCTGCACAGTGGAAGGTTAAAAAAAAAAATAAAAAGGATTTAAACTGAGCAAAGACTGAGTAAAACCTGGATGAGCATGGGAAAACAGTGAAAACTAAAATTATATGGGCTACAGTGCAAAGACAAGATTTACTGTCTTGCCTTGCTTGAGGGGACTGCTGGAGCACTTGGGGAAAGATGCAGCATTATTTGCACACTCCTCACTGAAGTGTGGAAAGGCTTCCTGGTGGCTGCCAATCTCCTCTCCCCCCCTCCCACCTCAGACCCCTCTTATCCTACAAGCCCGTGAGGCTCCCAGGCTTTGCAAGAGAAGGAGAGCCCTACAATGCTCATCCCTGCAAAGGCATTTTTGTCTGAAAATCAGAGCCATTCTCTGCTGGGGATTGTATCCACTATCAGTGGGAATGGCTCCATGATCTAACAAGTTTTTCCATATCTAATTTCTTTGACAGATAAAATAGCAATCTGACCAAATTAGATTTTCTCTCAGCAATTTTCCACAGCACAAACTGTTATTTAGGGACTCCTGTCTGGTGCATGAAACCATTTCTGGATGGTTAGTGCATTTATGATAATGAAAAGAGAGCTATTCTAGAACTGGTGACAGTTAAGGAGTGGTACCTCTAATGATGGTAACGGGGAGAGACACATTCATTCTCTCCCAGAGACTTCATAACAAAAATCCTTCTCTCTAAACACTTAGCAGCTCACATTTGCTAGGGACATTGAACTTCACATCATTTTCTTTCTGATTTTCTGCACTCATGTTCATACTGATGATGAAAAAGGGTCAAAATATAAAGTAAGAATCCAGCACACTTTTTGTACCTACTGTAATGCTTCAGAAATTACGCAATTCAAGAGCAGAAAACAAAAGAAAAAACTTGGTTTTGCCACAAATGTGACGGAACAAAATGTTATCCTTCCTGAGTCCAACAGAAGTTTTGCTGCTGACTGCAAATATTTTTGCTTTATTTCATATGCAGGATTCATTAGATAAGAGGTAGCTGTCTTGTTTTTATTACAGCCATTTTCACCATTCCAGACATTTAAAAAATTATCCAGACTTATTCCCAGCTGTGATAGGAGGATAGTTACTGGACACAGATTAGAACATGGGAAATTTCGGTCAGATTTAAGGACGAACTTTTTCAAGATGAAAATGATTAAACACTGGGGCAACTGATCAGAAAGACTGTGGGATCTCCATCTTCTGAAGCATTAAAAACTCTGGGCACAGCCCTGAGCAACCTGCTCTAAACAGAAGTGCTTTGAGCAGGACATTGGACTAGATGGACTCCAGAGTTCCCTTCCAATCTAAACTGTCCTGTGAATCTGCTTGTGGGAAGCACAATAGCTTCCTAAAAACTGCACTGTGTGAATTTGATCTCTGACCCTGTTAGTCTTCAGACACTACAGAAAACAGTGCCAAACTCTAAGAATAAAACCAGAATTGATGAATAGTGGAATTAGAACCATTTTACGGGAGGATATAGACTTTGGTCCACAATGCTGTTTCACACAGTAAAAATGCTGTTGCTAAAAGGCTCATCATTTAAGTAGTCCTTCATGTGTTTTACTGAAAGTTCACAGGGGTGGTGTGAAAACCACTCCACACTTTTCTTTTTGCATAACAATAAGGTCATGAAAAGCTTTGGTTTGGCATCAAGAAAGTGGACCAAGTTCTGGGCTGACCTCTACCTTCTGCGAGCAAATGTCACAAACAGTGAGGTAGGACAGGACACATTCCAGTGCTCTTCAAACTTGCAAAGATTCTTCCTCTTCAGACTGAGTGGGAATTTTTGCATGAACAGACTGATGCCTGACATTTCTCATTCTTCTTGGTTAGGCCAGATTTGAAATACCAAAACCTTTTTTGTGGTATTTTTGTACTTCTATTTCCAATTTTCCCCCTCTCCAGATTTTCTTACCTTCTTTTTCCATATATTCACCCTCTGCCTCACTCTTAAGAAAAAGAAGGTAAGAAAGAAAGATGTAGAAACTTGCATTTCTGTGTGGGTGGGAAGAATTAGCAAACCATTTTTCAAATTTCCATTCCTGCTGCAATCGGGACTGTTCTAGTTTTATACACAAAATCTGCAGATCCCATTTTCCAGTCTTTCCTATAGCAGTAAGTAGGTTTCAGATGCCTACTGAAAGCCACTCAAACCACTGAAGTTTTGTTGGGTTAACCCATCATAAATTACTATTTATTCAATTATGTTTAATGCCAAGTAAAAATATATAGCAACTGGTTAACTGTATGATGGAAAATAATGAATAAAAGGTTTAAGAAGATGAGTCACAACAGATCATTGTTTCCTAAAGTCTGAGACATATCCCCTTGTGGGGCATGAAGAGCTAACAATGGGTCACAGAAGATGAATACTTTACAATGGGTGTGTATTTAACAACATGTGGTAATTTAGCAGGAGAAGCAAAATTCTTTTTTCCTTAATGCAGCAGGGCTTAGTTTTCAAAAGTTTGGGAAACAATTTGGCACATCATGGTCTGAGGCACATGTTCCTACCAGCCCATGGTACAGGGAGGCTGTTTTTGTAAGAGTTTCTGGTTATTTTTGTACCTAATGGATGCTCCTATGATCACTGAATAATAGGACAAAAACGTGACCCCACTCATCTGACACAACATGCTGTTATTTTCCAAGCTACCTGTGAACTGTGAAAAAAAAAAAAAAGAGAGGTTTAGAAGACAGATGGGAGGGATGAATTCTTAACATACTAAATTGAACAGAAATTCTTCACAGACTTCAGTACATCCATCACTCAAGTGGTGCAGCTCACTTAAAAAGTCCAACTGCAATTCCTCTGACTCCTAGGCTGTGGTTTCACAATGAGCCCAGAGGTTAAATGAGCCAGTCCTTACAGCCCATGCTTGAAAACTCAACAGCTCTGAAATTCCTCCCTAAAAGCTGCATTCCAACAGGAGCTCAGACCCACTAGGGAAGGATTATTTCTCTCCTGTTCTTCAGGAAAGCAGCATTACTCTCCAGTGTAAGTTGTATTTCTGAATAAAATATGTTGCATCCTCCGGACATTAGTCAGGAGTTATAGTTTTCACCTGTCTCCTTTACGATGGATTTTTGAGAGAACCTATCTGCAAATCAACAAAAAAACAAAGCTGTCAGGTTTTCAACAGAGCCAAGAAAACAGTGCAAAGTTTGCTCACAAATAAGGCAACAAGTCTCACAAGAAACCTGTTGGGGCAAAAGAGTTCTACTGAAAATGTGGCTCAGCTTGTGGGCAACAAACCTAGGCAGACTGGCATTCCAGTGCATTAAGAATATTCCCTTTTTTGTCTCTCTGTTCTAGCAGTCTGCTGCCTTACTAGTAAAGATCATGAGCTTGAACTTTTAGGAATTAAAGTTAATATTTACTTGCACATATCAAGTTCTCTGTCAGATATGTGTAGGCACTTACATATGACACACACTTCATTCCTCCTACTACCACAAAAATGGATCCTTCTATTCTTTATTGTTATTCTAACCTGAGTGCAATTTTTGAAGCTCCTAAGCCACTTGTGGTCTAAAGGCCAAATTTCGTTGGCCATTTATTTCTAAAGAGAATTACTCATCAATTCATAGCTGAATTTAGTCTAACATAACAGTTCTCAAAATATGTTCTGTTGGCCATTACTGTTCTCTGGGAATCTGCCATGTGGTCCATGTTTTGGGTTTTTTCTTCCAGCTATAAAATACTTCACTAAAAGTTAACTTTCAATTAAAAAACAGAGACACATAATTTAGGTCAGGGACTGGACTGAGATTAAGAAGACTGGAGTTTTGTTCTTGGTTGCACAACTGACCTCTTGTGTGGTCTAGGACAAGACACCTCCTCTTTGTCTAGCTTATTTTGCTCTGCTTTTGCTGCATTTTGCCTCGTTGAATAAAGAATCTTCAGTGAGTAAAACATGTCTGGGCAACACAATTGTTTCCTATGACAAAATGACTGGACCTGTGGAAAAGTACAGAGGAGTTGGTGTCATACACCTTAACTTTAGCAGGACTTTAAGCACTATCTCCTACAGTACACTTCTACCCGTGTTAAAATCCCACATCTAGAAATCATGGACAGCTAGTTGACTAAAAAACTGGAGACTCAGAGGGTTATGGTTGATGTGTCATAAGCTGACTCGGTGCCTGCAATGGGACCTGGCCTGTTTAATATCTCTATGAATGAGTTCAAGGAGGCAGTGGGTTTCATTCCTGTCATATTTGCAGATTGAACCAATTTGGGGGAGCCACTCAATACACTTGAGTTCAGGGGTTGCCATTCAGAGGGACCCAGACAGGCCAGAGGAAGGGGTCAACAGAAACCCCATGAAATTCAGCAGGGCCAAATGCAGAGCCCTGCCACCGGGAAGGAGCCCCTCAATGACGCTGGCAAAGCACATGAGTTTAGTAGAGGACCACCACATAGGGAGGTGACTGAAAAGACAGAGCCAGAATCTGCAGAGGCGTGTGGTGAGAGGATTAGAGACAATAGACTTGAGTCGAAGGAAGAGAGATTAAGACTTGAGTCAAAGAAATAAAGACTTGATATAAAGAAGAACTTCTTCCCTATGAGAGCAGCACCCACTGGGAGTGGTTGAGAGGCTGTGCAGTCTCCATCCTTGGGACTTTACAAAATCCGACTGGATTATTCTCTGAGCAGCCTAGGCTGAGCTCAGAGTTGTCTCTGCTTTGGGCAGGAGGTTGGACTAGAGACCTCCAGAGGTCACTTCCAAACTGAATTACTCTGTGATTGCACCAGGTTCAGTGAGCACCAAATTAGATCCTTACTCAAGGACTGGACTGCACTCTGTGCGCTTTTGCCCTCCCTGGAGCTCACATATTCCTGCCTGTTACTCCAGGAAAGAAGTATCTGTGTAGATCCCAGGTTATGTTGGAATGACAGTGCAGATGCTATGTACCTGCAAACTAAGTCTCATTCAGCTCATTTCATTGCACATACATTGAATATGTGAGCAGGTCACAACACAACTGAGAAATCACCCTCCCTTGGACAGAATTGCAAGACCTTGGTCTGCCATGTACACCTGTGCTCCAACCATCTCTCTACAGGATATTCAGGGAAGTGGCTCTAAATCCTTCTCAGGAGAGCTGTTCTGTGTTATTAAGAAACTGAAGCATTACAAGGTGCTTAAATAATCACTGTGTCAAAGAGCAAGAGCAAGCCATGGAGAAAAAAGGCTTTTTAGCCAGGGGTTGAGGGAGCTGCATTCAACAACCTGCTCCACACAGTCTCCAAGATAAAAAGGAAGAGACACACACAGAGTTGGCAGCCAGGTGAAGCAGGAGTGATTCCAGGATGTGGAGGTTCACATCAGGTGTGGAAGGAAATTTATCTTCTGCCTACTCTGGGCACAAATGTATCCTAGGGAAGAGCCTTTTGCTCCTGCAAAAGCTTGTGCTCTCTGTCCCTGTGCTAAGGGCACATAATGAGCCAGGGGGTCACTTTCCAAATAATAGTCATGTATATATATAGCATTCTCCATACCAGCTGCTAGGTAAAAAGCACTGCCACCTCTGAAAACCTGGCAAATCCCAGCTGTTTATTTCCTCTACTTTTCCTCCTCATGCTTTTAAATGAACATTTTTGTTTTGGATGAAATGGAATGTATGTTTGCATTTTACACTAAATAAATGTTTTCAGATTTCCATTTTGGCAAGAAAAACAAAAAACGAAGTTCCATTTGGTTTGACTCTAACTTATTTTTTTTCCTCCCTCTTTTTTAGTTTCGGCACTCTAGCTGAAAAAAACCACAATTATTCTCACAGCCTTAGTCACACGTTTTCCAGGCAGTGCCTGAAATGTTTCCTTTCAACTCTTTGCAAGCATTTTATAGGTTGTCATTTCACTGCTGCTTCAAGAACAAGAGACTGCAATTCTTCCAAGTGAACAGCTTCGATGACTTTCCTGACTGATGCAAATGTGTTACACTGTTGACAAATACTAACCATGAGAGTTGACTTGGCTATTGCTGTTTGCTGTAACTGGTATTTCCCCTGAAAATTCTCCTCCCACCCATCAAATGGAGCGTTCTGTTTTAACAAGTTAGGTTTTAATAATTTTTTTTGCATGCCTTATCTTTTATCTAGACAAATAAGAACTAATTAGTTCACAAGAACCATAATTTGTCACTTGATTCCCTGAAGAGAGGCCAAGTGATGCACTGCATGCATGTGGAGGCCAGTATATCTGCTACCATTAAAACACACTGAAACACATGGACAGGGTAACACGGGCATTTCAGCTCTACTGCATATCTTAATTTCAGCTTGGTTTGAGAAAAAACAAGGAATGCTTTTGATGCCTCGAGCCTGTCAGTGTTTAAGAGCCGTAGTGTTTGGAAAACGCCCTTAATGTGTTTCAACTTGGTCAGCCCTGAAATGGTCAGGCAGTTAGAGTAGATGATTCTTGAAGGTCCCTTCTGACTGAAATAGTCTATTCTATTTATTTCCTTAAGCACTGCCAGTAGCTACAGCCCACGAACAGTGATGCAGTTCCTGGCCTGAGGAACTTGCAATCTAAATTAACACATGACGAAACATGTGAAGAGATGAAGTGGATTACGAAGGCCAAAGTCTCAAGCCATGCAAAATACAATCCTACCCCCGGTCAAATTCCTGCTGTGGAAAATGTAGGCGAGTATCTACACTTATGGACCCAAGCCCTGAACCAACTCCTTAAAACACACACATTAATAGGAAGAGAATGCTATCAATATTGTCACCGTGGGTTAGCTGCTAGAACTGGGGCTAACAGGCTTCAAGAGGGATCAAACCTATTGAATCCTAACTCTGACACCATGTTCAAAAGTGGTTTTCAACCTCATCAAAATTACTACAAGGAAAAAACTAAAACAAGTAAATTATTTTTTAGAACTACTAATCCATGTGGATTAAAAGCCATAACTCAATTTTAGAGACATGACTGGATTTTCATAACCCATGCACACACACAAAATAGACACCGGGATATTTGGGCTAAGTTAAATATTTAAATAAGATCAAAATAAAATTAAAATAGTTTTTGTATTTCATATTAGTATTTTTAATTGACTGGAAAATGGAAATAAGACACTGAAATACTGTGTTAATATCTATGCTATCTCCACTGGCTACGCAAAGATTTGCTTCTGATTTTAAAGTTTCTCAGCTCAAGAAGATGTAGATTTTCTTGGCAACAGCTGCTGTGTAAAATATTCTGAGATAGAATTTTTTATCATAATTAATAATAGATGAAAATTTCTGCGTTTTTGATGTTCTAAACTCTATGCTGTTTGATTTACGATGTCTTTATAGTTGTTTTTCTAGTAATTCTATGCCTCTTTCTGTTGGTATAAGGCTGGTCGTCTCTTTTATTTCCCTAGTGGAGTGGGTACAGTATTCTTTTCTTCCTTTTCTCGCCTCCTTTTTCTGTAAATGTATTTCATAAAGTTCTCCCTTCTTCCTTAATGAGACTGATCCCTGTGTTCTGTTGCTGTGGAGTTTTTTTTAATTTCTCTTTTTTTTTTTTAGCTCTGCACCGGGCAGTAATAAAACCTTGGTGGAGACTGTTGCAGGGACCGAGTTCTGCCCCTGCTCTTGTAGGGCTGCCTGTATTCTCTGTAATGAATGTTTTAAGCTGGATGGTGACTGAAGAGGTGAAGTCTGGTTCAGCGGTTGAGTTTTTTGGCTTGCACTGTGATTCTTTCACTTGGTGTTGGGGTTTTAGGGAACTGTGCCTTCCAAAATTTAGTGGATAATGCTCCACAATTGGAATTTTATAAGAAGGTGGATACGAGTGCTTATAGCTGCTATTAATGAGTTAGCAGTCCAGCTCTTGTGACAGTGGATCCATCATAGCTGGGATGCTCATGAGAGCTGTAGTTAAAGCTGTCAAAGAGGTTCCAGTAGAACTCCTTGTTTTCTATCATTCATGACTTTTTCAGCGTTATACCTGCAGAATGCAAATCTTCCAGGAAACATTTGTACCTCAAAGGGAAGTTTTTGGGATAAGCCTGACCAGCTGTTGACACATGAGAAAACTAAAAAAAAAAAAAAAAACAACCCAAACAAAACAAAACAAGAAAACCACTAAACAACAACAACAAAAACCCAAAAGCAAACCAACCAAAAATCAAGCCACTCTGTATCATGAAATTAAATAAATTCTTTTTTTGAATCAGCCATTTCCCAGCCTGTTTCACAGACTGAAATATATCGGGGACACTTCCATTTTTATCAGAACTGTAGTGGTAGGACAAGCAGTAAGGGGTTCAAACTGAAAGATGGGAAATTTAGGTTACATATAGAAGAAATTCTTTCCTGTGAGTATGGTGAGGCGCTTGCACATATTGCCCACAAAAGTTGTGGGTGCCCCTTCCCTGGAAGTGTTCAAGGCAAGGTTGGAGGGGGCTCTGAGCAACTTGCTCTACTAGGAGGTGTCTGTGCCCACAGCAAGAGGATTTGAATGAGATGATCTTTAAGGTCCTTTCCAACCCAAATCATTCTATTATGCTATGATTCTATGAATAAAGCAGCTCCAGGGAAAACTCTTGGATAGTTGATGGGGTTGAGAGGCTCTGACTTACTGCAAACCAGGCTCAGGCAAGCTGTTCCTCAGACCACTGGGGAAAGGTTGAGCAGGGTGAGTATTCATAAATGTAGGGAAAATTTATTTACAAATAAAGAAAAAGAAAACATCTCCAAACAAAAATAAAAAAATAGCCTCTGTGGTTCTTTGTCAGCATTATTGCAGCATGAAAGCTCATAAAATTTCACCAGAGAATCCACTGCTGCAGGTATGAGGCAGGAGAAAGAAAACCCATCTATTCTCCTGCACTGCCTGCTTCCCTGCTTCAGTGCCCAGCAAGTTTAAAAGGCCACATCCATCTGTCCTCTCTAACACCCTTTAAGTAGCATTTGTGCATCATGACTGTCGATGAGCTCATAAATATCTGCAGCAGCCTCATTGTTTGGGTAGGTGGTTCTCAGTCCTTACAAAAGAATAAGCTTTGCCTCTTATATCATTCAGCTTCTGTGGTTTGGGGCTTTTTTTCAGTAAGAACTATATATTTGCCTATTCTGCAACGTGCCATATGGGTGTACTCATGGTTGTGTGGCTTTCTCTACTGACTGCATTTTTATTTGTAACACTGCACTTTCCATAAAAGACTTTGGCAAAGGCAATGGAGAATCATAGTTTAAATATAATAATATTAATTTACCATCCTTTCTTCCCTTTCCTTTTTTCTTTTGGAGTTTTAACTTAACAAACAGCCGCTAGTGCACAGACATTAATGTCTTCTTCAGTAATCCCAGGAGACAATATTCTGGCATTTCTTAGTAACTTGGGCCTTCTAGAAGTTGTGTCTGGGTGGTCCATGATAATCTTTCTAGAACCAGTCTGTTCTCTCGTTGTTTTCTCTTTAATAAAAAAGCTCTCCAAGAAATATGTGTCCTTCAAATCAACACAATTTTAAATGGTGGTCAGGAAACAAGAGTTACACTTACTGTATAGTACTAACTTTCATTTTAAAACTCCCATCATTATTGTCTTAGAACTTGCCAGTTGTTACTTGACATTGTTAATTGACAAACTGTTAATTTGACAAATGCTTCTATTGCGTTAGTGCCTGGCATTTAAATATGCACCATCCTTCATCCTGAGGGATCCGTTCATATCAGTCAGAGCCTGACCAGGCACAGTCTCATCTCCAGGAACAAACTTCCTGTACATACTTGAGCATTTTGCAACAATTTCTGGTTTAAGTAAGAGGAAGGGCAGAAAGATGAGGAAATCTATCAAACACGTGGCAGTTTGGAACACCAGTGACCCTGCACTGGCACTTGCAGCTTCATAACAGAGGTGACTGTATTGCGAGTGCTGTGGTCTGCGGCCACAACTGAACAGGACCGAGGCTGGTATGTGATCACGCCTTCACAGCAAGGACCACACAAAACCCACCTAAACAAGGCGATTTGGCCTCACCCTTTGTGGCTGGGAAAACACAGGCACGCATCGTACGAAGTTACTTCGTCTGAATGCGGCAAGAGAAAATTAATTTTACACCTAATTGCAGCCTCTGGTGTTACAATAGCCTAATATTTCGAACAGTGATGCGTTTGGCAAGGTCTGATTCAAGTAGGCAGGAAAAGATGATTTAAAAATAGGTACTAAGTATTCTCTACTCTCGCAGACCTGCTTCATTAATGTCAAAAACTTTCCATACTCTTTCTTTTTTAGCTCATCTAAGGTCTGAGGACCAAATTGTGCCTTATGCTTCTTTATGCAGTTATGTTCAGCCTACTGGAGAGCACAAACAGTTCCAATACACAAAAATGGCCCTGACTACTAAGGTAGGGAAGACCACGGATGAAGCAGACCATATTTGTGAATACTCCCAAAGATGGCCCCTAATCACACACTGTAATAATAACAGCAGCAACAATAATAATAATGATACTAGTAATAAATGATCACTTCTATAAAACTAAGAGAATAAGCAACAAAAACTATATGCATCCTTATAACAAGATATAACAGAAACTGTTAAGCATATTAAATCATTGATTGCTGTAGCTGATCAAAAACTATAGCCACCTTGCAAAGAAAATAATTGTTTCTTAATAGTTCCAGCAATGCAATAACTTTCTAATTCTGATACCTCAAGTCTGAATAAGTGGTGTACAAGCAATGTACAGATCCATAGCTGCGCCACTGGTATTTTAAACCTGATAAGGATGTTTACTACAGGTAAGTGCTTGAGGCATTACAAAGGCTGAGAAGTGGCTCACAGGCCAAAAAACTTGCGAGCCACTGGCTTAGGAGAAGAACAAGGAGAAATGCCTTACAGCTGAAACTACAAGAACATATGCAGAATAATAATTCCTATAACAGAGTCTGGTCAGGTTGACAGAGTGTCCAAACACCCCATGATTTTTAATAACCGTAAGAAAGCAGAAATCCATTTTGTGTTTTACTTGGAAACGTACCTTCCTGGCAGTTGCAGATCCATTGATATCATTTGTTCAGCAAAACATTTGCTTATTACGGATTCAGAGGGCAGGTCGAAGATTCACTTGGCAACCCTCTATGGGCATTATCCAACCCCAAGCTTCACTCAAAATTGCTCCATTTACAAGTTCAGATGAGATAACCACCTACAACACTATGATGGATGCCATAAGAAGTCCAGAGGTGCTCACTTAGTCATAAATGTTTTGGACATAAATTTTAATCAGAGTTAATAATATTCAGAGCATAATTCTAATAGTCCAACAGTTTATGGATAAAAATTGTGGAATTTATCAATAAATATGAAAGTTCCATTTGTTCTATTACTCCAACTGGAACCATTTTTCTGTGAAATAGATTTCTTTTATGTGTCCATTAACATAAGATTGGAAGGGAACTCTTGAGTCATCAAGGCCGAACAACCATCCAACTATCATAAACAGTCACATCACGTTATCTCATATACAGAGATTGTCTAAACTGTGTTTTACAAGCAGTTCAATTTTTATTCCCATTACATCCCTGGAGATGCTGTTCAGAACTTCAATAATTTTATGTTTGAGGACTTTCTTTTGTCTTCCAGCATCCTGAAGTTTTTGTGACTGATTAAATCACATTTAATCTTTTATTTTGATACCGGGTTTAACTATCTTTTCTCCCTCCCTGGCACGTGTTTTCCTTATATGTTTATAGATATTCCTTTTCTAGATTAAAAAAGCCAGGCTGTTTCCAGAATCCTCTCAAAATATAGGTTATATTTTTGTCTCATTGTGGTCCTTCTCTTGAACATGTCTTTGCTCTGAGTTCCCATTTCACAATGTGGTTGCCCTTACCTGTACAAACAGGTCTCATACACTGAGTCCTGTTAATATGCCCTTGTCTCCTTTGGGTTATTCGACAAGTGCCCACTGGCTTATTTTCCTTGCTGCCCATATTGCAACAAGAATATAGCCCAGCTCTTGTGGTTTCTTTGCTGGAGTCTGAGGGCACAAATTAACACTGATTCCTTGGTTTTAGGAAGCTATACAAAGACTTGATTGGCTGCCATTCATCTTTGCACCCTCCTATCGTATTACAGTGACCCATTATAAAGGTGTCCTGACAAGGAACATTAATAATAATCCCTCTACCTTTATGGTGGTTTCTCTCTAGGTTGAAAACAAGCTGTACAATAATAGGTAGACAATGTTTCATGTTGACTCCTTTGGTTAATTATTTTGATGCTGTAAGTACTTAAATGGTAGAACGACTTCACAACAAAAATATGCAGTCCAAAGAGCATTTACAAAGCTCTCCATCCCTCTTCCTTTTAAATAAGAGGAGAATATATCAGGGAGGAGTATAGTCATTCATTCAGTTCAATCATTCTTGTGTTACTTCTGTGGTGCCCTTCATGCAGAATGATCACAAGGAACTTCACTTAAACTAAACTCAAACGCTTACCAAACTACAACAGAAGGAAAGCAGAATAAAACAAATTAGTCTAGTCAAGACTAAGGCTTAAAAATGCTGAGGGCCCTATTAACTATAAAAAGCTTACAGTGTCTCTGTGTGTATGCACTCACAACCATGAGAGAGAAACGATATATGTACATGAAAAAAAAAGAAGGAATTAGCAATCCATGCTGCTTCAGAAAGATTGTGCACTTCATTCTTGATTCACGAAGAAAACTTGCCTTAAAAGTGACCCACATTCAAGAATTTGAGACCTTCTTAGGTTACCATCCAGATTAACATAGGTAACAAGGTTGGCAGGGAAAAGCTAAAATCTCTCAGCAATTCAATTACAATTCAGCACTTGGGCATGTGTTTCAGCATGGATTTAGTGCAAGGCCTTATCCATTGGGATAGAAAAGCATGGCACAGCATTCCTTGTGCTCGTAAATACTGGAAACATGCAAAGTGCAAATTAGCTGGAATTGGCAGGACCCATATCTGTTACAACATCAGATTAAAAGGCTGCAACTACTGGCAATTTTACGGATCATGCTGCGTTAACATTTTGTTAATGTTTTGCTGGGGAAGTAGGGAAAATAATTGTAAAACTTCCCTGTATAAATGCACACTTGTATCTTAACAGAAAGCTGGAAGGGGAAATCAAGGAAGGAAGCGACACAACAAGCTACAGACAAGAACCTGCTGAAAAACATTGACGGCACAATCACACACAATCATTTCTCTCTTTGTCTACTCCAGTCATTCTGGGCTGTTTCCATGCTGGAAACTAATAGGTAAAGAGGTTAAAAAGGCTCTGAGAGGTGGTCAGGGAAGGGTGAGCTCTGGGGAGAGCAGAGTGAGAGGTGAGGCAAACAACACAACTGCTGTTGTGGTGGAGGGAGGAGGTGGCCTGGGCATCTGAGGAGCTAAATCTGGAAGAGATTTGGAGATGTAAGAGGTGAACACACTGGGGTGCTGTAAGGGAGAACGTATGATACAGCGATATTTCTGTTAAGGTCCAGTATTCAAGAAAGGTAGAAGACCAAGAAGATCATAGAATCAGAGAATGGCTGGGTTGGAAGGGACCTTAAAAATGACCTGCTGTGGGCAGGGACACCTTCCACTTTGCTCAGAGGCATCCAGTTTGGGATAGGGCATACACAACTTCTCTGGGCAACCTGTTCCAGTGCCTCATCACCCTCAGAAGAAAGATTTTTTTCCTAATATCTAATCCAAACCCACTCTCTTTCAGTTTGAAGCCATTCTCCCTTGTCCTGACACTCCAGGCCCCTGTAAAAAGTTCCTCTTCATCTTGTAGACTCCCTCCAGGTCCTGGAAGGCTGCAATTAAGTCACCCTTAAGCCTTCATTTTTCTAGGCTGGACAAACCCAATTCTCTCAACCTTTCATTGTAGGAGAGGTCCTACATCCCTTTAATCATCTTGTCCTTCCTTTGGACTTGCTCCAACAGGTTGATGTCCTTCCTGTGCTGGGGACCCCAGAGCTGGAGGCAGCACTGCAGGTGGGGTCTCACGAGAGCAGAGGGGCAGAATCCCTTCCCTCACCTGCTGCCTACACTGCTTTGGATGCAGCCCAAGACAAGGCTGGTTCCTGGGCTGCCTGAGCTCATGGCCGGGGCATGTCCAACCTCTCATCCACCAGCACCCCAATCAGCAGGGCTGATCTCTGTGGAATGCAGGACAGCAAACTTGTGCAGCTGCAGAAAATACACCCACAATTTGCTGGTTGCACTTAGAGATCACTGAGAAGGCTTTTACATGAACGGCACTTTTCCCACTCACACACAACGACCCCACCCAAAAATGGAGGAAAAGTTCACGAGCAGTGACAAAAAGAAAAAGAAGCTTCCCTCAGCAGGAGGGAATTGTCTCATTGCTAGATGACATAAATCAGGTACATTTTTAATGGTAGCTAATAAGGCTTCTGAGGAAGAGCAACCCCAGAGCATGTCCCTGTGAACATACAGCCTGAATGAGTGTTGGTGGCTGGAACTGTGAAACAGCAACCCTGCACCCTTGGCTCATGTGGACACAGTCACTGTGCTGTGTCCACATCAGGAAAAAAGCTCATTAAAGTACATCAAAGCAAACTAAGTATTTCTGCCACGGGTACTTTTATTATGAAAGAAGACCATGCATCTCTTAATAAAATCTAAAATAGTAATTAAAAAAAAAAAAAAACTAAGGAAAAAGCCTACCATGGAATAGATTTTCAGCTATAAATCTGTACCACTGCTTTTTCTCAGCAGGTTGACTCTGTAGAACTGTCCATACTGAGGTAAGATAACCTGAGGAAAAAAATACTGTTGAAATTTAACTTTAAATGACATCAGAAGGAATTTTGAAAAAGTTCTCTATGTTGCAGGGTGGCAGTGGGAAAGTAGTGTCTCTAAATAGCTATTTTTCCTGGACAAAAAAGAAGCATTTTTTGTAGACCTTTTAAAAAACTTTACCCATAATATTTTTTGGGTTAGTAAGTTCAAAGAAATCATAGAATTTAGAGATTTAAAGAACAAGACAAATTAAAAAATAAAAAAACACATAATTATGCTTTTTCAGCAAGTGAAAGAATGTTTGGAAAGAACGTATCCAGGCTTGCTGTTAGTTTGAAGTGCTGATCAGTCTCTACGGTAACTTTCAGTGTTTCTTGTCACTGAAAAAAAATCATATTTTGAAAAAAGAAGTTGAAAACAAAATATTTAGAGCAGATTACATCCCTGCAACTAATTACCAGCACAAGTAGTAAATACTTAATAAAGGCAAGCTGGTTACACAAAAATGTAAAATGGCTTAACATGAATTGGTACATTTTAGGATTATTGATGATAACTCGACTGACTGTCTGAATAATATAGGCAATGTAATTTTATCTAGTCATTCTTGAACCAAAATATAGAAGTTAGAAATGAAGTTGAACACGTATGTATGTGAATGTATAGCTATATTTATAAAGATGCCCGTCTGGATTCAAAGCCTTTAATTACAGAAAAGTTGCACCTCTTGCTTCCTCATTTTGGTGCTCACAAAGTAGAATTTACACCTCGTGAAGAACAGGCATAGAAGAGACAGAGTTCTTATTTGAGAAGAACAAAAATTTAGATGAAATCGTACTTTAATGAATTAAAAGCCTCGGTCATAAATCTGGAGGGGAAATTAATGTGGTAATTCAGAAAAAAACCAAAACAATAAACTTCAAGGTAATGCATTATTTTTACATGTATTTGTCAGTCAGGGGAGATAGTCTGCACAAACTGCCAGTGGTAGAAAAATCACTGCTAACACATCTTGGCTACATCAGATTCTCATAATAGAAGGATGAAACATTTTTTGAACACAAGGTTTCTGCTTCCATTGCACTGAATCAAAATTTTCTGAAAACATATTGCTTCATAGTTATTAAAAATAAATCATGAAATTTACTACTTTCTCATATTACAGAGATACACATGATAATACTTTGTTCTCTCCTGCATCCAAATCTTCTGGCTCAATGACATAATCGTTTAGCAGGGTGTCTACTAGTTCTTAAATGGAAGACACTGTGTACTTTTTTTCAGTTGCAGTTACATTTCATAAGAAGTGCCCAATTATTTTGAACTAAGACATTGTTTGGAAACATATTCCATCCTTTTATAGAAACATGATCCCCAGCTAAAGCCATGGGTATAACTATTACACAAGATGAATAAAAAGCACATCTTCACAAAGATTTTCCAAATGCAAGTGTCCCCCTCCCCATGCTTATAACTTGCTGGAAATCAGCAACTCTAAGTTTTCCCAAACTTCATTTATTTAAAAATAAAGGTTACACCCAGGACCAAGTCCAACAGTGAAATCAGCCATGTAAACAGGATGGAAAAATCAGTTATTCTGACATATGGAGGGTTATAAAAGGTATGTGACATATGGAATCTGTATTTCAGTTAGGTCACAGTTTTGCTCTAGCACTTTCTTTTACTCTTTAACCTACTAAGAAAATGGTTTTCAGCCAAGGAGAAAAAGAAAACCTATTGACTGTTGAATCTGAAGCCCTCTCAGGACAGGATGTTTGCACCCAAGAAAGATGTGTTAAATAACAAATATGTAATATGTGTGGAGGATAAATTAGATAAGTGCGTAATGTGCTTGGATTAAAAAGCAAACAAATAAAAACTTTGAAAAATTAATCCTTGTTTACTCTGCTATGAAAAACTCCAGGTTCTTTAATATTCTGTATATTCATCAGGGTAGGAAAATTTGAAAACTAAAATTCTTGTGGGATGGGAAAACTGTTTCCTGCCCATCTTTGACCTCTCAGTGTAAAACTGCTTAGCGCTTTGGTTTACAGTACAAATATTTCTGGGTATGGTATCCATCTGTTATGTATTAGTGAAATGTTTCTGATATTCAGCATTCTTTTAAACAGCACTATTACAATTTCATCGAGAAAGGTTAATAGCTAAGTAATAGTCTGACAGGTTTACAGTGGATGGTATTTCTGGAAAGAGTATTTGCTGTTTAGCATTTCTTAAGCAGAGCTGTTAAAATTTCAACCAAAGAGTTCTCGAAACTTCAGGATGATATATCATATGTGGGGTGATTACACAGAGTATTACTCTTAAAATGTTTTTTCAAGGAAATTTGACTATTTTTAACACTTAACTAAAGACTTTAAATGGTAAGCTTGAGTTCATCAGAGTTATCCATAAAGATAACTTGGTATCAATTTTTTAGACGCTCCTTGTCTTGGCTACATGTTGACTGAGGGTCTTTATTTGTTCAGTAAATTTTATAGTGATAATCTCCTTACAGTAATGGAAGAGGTACTGCAATCCTAAGAAGTTAAAAACCACATAGAATAAGAAAGGAAATGAAAAATCCCAAACTGAAGACCTAGAGGAAATGTCTGCTAAAACCAGTGAATAGGCCCCATTTCCATTCCAACTCCTTTCTAGTTGCATGAAATTACTGTGCTAAATGTTTGCTTGCCAGGCTTTCCAATCTCATGTGCATGAATGTTTGGGAAGCTGTTTTCCCAGACATACATATACATGGAGGAAAATGGTACTGGGGTGTGGAAAGATTCCCAGATATGCTTCACCAACCCCTGGCTCAGGGCTGAGCCAGAATCTCAGATGCTTCAGAGTCTTTCTGTCAGGATAAGGGTCCCAGGAGCTTGCCTGTAGCTTGATGTTTTTTCTGAGGACCCTGTAAGATATTTGGATGTTTGGCTCCTTGTCATCAGCTGATTCAGTTCACTTTTTTCCACTCTCCCAATGACCCCAGATTTTGATTCCCCAGGGGCATGGGAGAGATTATCACAGATTCCTGTTTAACTTGTTTACTCTGGGGGTTACTGAGCACTGGCACAGATTGCCCAGGGAGGCTATGAGGCTCCATCCTTGTATATATTCAAATCCTGACTGGACATGGTCCTGGGCATTTAGCTCCAGGTGACCCTACTTAAGCAGGAGGGCTGGGCAAGATGACATCCAGAGGCTCTTTCCAACCTCAACCTGTCTGTGATTCTGTCATTCCTTCCCGCTGCCCTGCACCTCACTCCCATTTCTCCTTCTCCTTAGCATGTGTGGTCATTGCTAGGTTTTGGCTGATACTGATAGTGGTTTCCCGGTGACTTTTCTCCATCTCATTAGTGATAATGACCAATAAACTCAGCATGCATGACTCAAAGACAACATGTCCAACCCCATTAGCTGCAAAACTACAACAACCATAAAAATATTTCTTGTGTTCTCTGCCTCCTTCTCTCTCCTCCTTTCTGGGGACTGGGAGAGTGCTGCCTGCTGAGCCTTTCTGCTTCAAGAAAGAGGAGGACAGAGGAGGACCTGAAGGAAACTCTTCCTATTCACCCTCTCCAGCCACCAGCACTGCATCCTCTCTTCCTGAATGTGCTGGAGCAGAGCGTAACAGCTGCTTGTATCTGCCACAGGGCAGCTTTAGGCACAAGGAAGCAAGCTGAGTAACATCTTTGCTAGGACATGGACATCTCAAACCCAGTGGACTGGAGACAGCAGACGAAGGTTGCTAAGCACATCACTGACACTTGTGTTCTAGAACCAGAGTAAGGACTGCTGGACAGAGGCCATAAATGGAGCTGCAGAGAGGCTCAAGGAGAGAAAAAAGAGCAAGAACCCCAGCACCAGCACCGGTCTGTCAAAATATCTCTGCACCTTTGCTTCCAGTGCTTAGTTGTATCACAGAAAACACTGATATTGAGATGACTTTTCTGAATCAGTACCGTGAAAGAGTCCAGCAGAGCTCTCATTGCTACCTCATCAGGTTTCTTCTTGAACCTTTTCTACAGTTTCATGCTCAGCTGAAAGTGAAGCTACTGTTAAGAGGTTTCATGAGCAGCGTTGGTTGAGGAGACACCCCCCGCAAGCAGGCCTCTCTTTATGCAAAACAGCCCTCACTCACTTTTCACAAGTTCTTCAGCAAAATGTTGGCAAGGCTGACAAACAAATGGGAAATCTCACATGCAGGATTTACAATTTTAAACTAAAGAGAAACTTCAGTAAATGTACATATTTTTAACCCGGAAAGGAAATAAGCAGCTATGGCAAAAAGAAGAGTTCGCAGATAGACTGCAATAAATAAATCATATGTACAGAGAAGTCTGTCGGGATAAAAAAACATTCTGAAGTTCACCACTAGATCTGGGACCAACACTTACAGCTTCACAGGGGTGCAGAAAGGAGGCAAAATGAACCTCTTGCTGTTCTACAACCAAGGCAACAGACCTATTCCACACGAAGAACCAACTAATCAACCTAGACTGCAAAACCAATGTGATATGCTCATGTATCAACTGTTGTGAAAACCTGCCTATGTACTTCACTGATGAGGTCAGCTGAATACATATGGAACTAATTGGGAAAGAAAATTCCAGCTGCAAACAAAATGCAGTGTCTGTCTCACCGTGTATGGCTGAGTATAAGCCACATCACAAAGACTAAAAACCCTTGAAAAACACTAAAAAATACTGAAAAATACTACAGCTGCCCTCTATACACCTACATGCCTCACAAAAGGCAGTAAAGGACAGCTACCTTCAGCACTAAGGGAAATAGTTTGTGCTTCTGTCAGAAACATTCTTCTAAAGGACATTACACCCACTACACTCTTTTTCATTATTGCTCCATTTCCAGTTTCCCCTTTCTGCCCAAAATACAAAGGAAGGGAATCATCACTGAGTTCCTGTCATCCTTAGGACCTGACAAAGAAGTTTGGATGGTGGCACAAAGCAGAGGTGGATCTACACTTTCTTTCTGGCTCAGAAAAAAAAGTGCTGTGAAGAGCTACAAAATAATGTCTTTACTGAAGGCATTTATTCCCCCATTCACCAGGGTGGGGGGTCTAAAGCCACAGGGCACATTTGGGTCTCTACTAAGCCTGGAGATCAGGTATCCAGGAATACCTTCAATGAGGTTGAGGTGTGTGAAAGGTTTGAGAGCAACCCCTGAAGGACTCTTGCATCACCTCTCTCTAGACTGGGTTACAATCAGTAACTCCAGTGTTGTAAGTGAAGCTGAAAATGAAAATAGCACTGCATTTTCTCCAGGAAGGAGGATCTGCCTACCTTATCCATATGACAAGCTATGCCAAGCCTGTTCTTTCATCACCTACAACTGACTCCCATCACCTTTGGTGGGTTTCTGATGCCTATTCAACGCTTTGGTCTCAGTCTTCAAAGGGGTGACTCCCAGGTAGGTGAATGAAATTTGACCTCTGAACCAAAGTGGTAGATGCATCCCTTTGCAGCAATACAGATCACAAAGCATGAAAAAACAAAAAACTTTGGATAGAAGATATTCTGACAAAGCTCAATTAGGAAAACCTTTTCCAGAGAAAACTCAGTGTTATCTAACACCTTATGGAATGGTGCAAAACTTTCTTCCAGAAAAATCTTTCCCCTCTAAGAGATGCTTGTTTTATGTAGACTGTACTGGGTAACATAATGAAAAATGGAAATTTTTCAAACTGAGGTTGGTTTCTTAGGAAAACCTTTTTTTTGTAGAGGTACAGCAGACAAGCTTCATAGTCATAGTTGTTTTCCTACTCCTAAAAATTATTCTCTTCTATCAACTTCCATATTTGAGTCTCAGTACTTACTCCTCCTTCCACATCCCTTATAGCCCTAATCAAAATTCCCATAACATGCCCAGACCTCCCTCCCATCATAAATAGCTTTGTGTCCTTATTCTAGACAACATGAGAATTGAATCATACAGAGTCTATTTTTACTGATTTTGTCTAAGATTGGTGTGTGCTAAGATACTCATTAGGATGGCCAACAACACAAAACATGAAACAGTGTCTTTGGAAGACCTCTCCAGGTCCCTGTCATACTTCCAAAATAAGAACTACAGGTATGAGGAAGAGGTTAAGACCCTGAAGGTATTATACTGATTAAATTTCCATAATTTCTATCTTCAAAACCAAAGCATAATCCTGCCTAAATAAATAAAAACAAAACACTTTGCAGTGAAGAACGTACCAGTATTCACCACAATCAGCTCTGAAACTGTTGTGAGTTTCTGGCAACAGGAATAGCACAGACGAAAATGTGCAGTCCGTTCTGGGAAATCTTTTGCAAGTGTCATCAAAAAAGCACTGTATCTCTCCCTTGCTGTGACTTGCAGGTAGATGAGAAACAATAAGAAGGAATGCAACGTGGCAGCAAGCCATTGCTCAAAGTAACAGGCTGAAATGGTCAAAATCCTGGTCAAAAGTTAGAAATTTTAGAACTCTTCCATTTTTTGATTAAAAATAAAATTCAAGTCCTTTTTGTTTTCCAATTACATGAATAATAGGAAAAAAAAAACCCATGCTTTTAATCTTTTTGTGTAAAACAAGTAAGCAAATGGTATAAATACATATTTTGTAGCATAAATGCCATTTTTCCAAAATTTGTGCTACGTTCACTTTTAAGATGAGCTTCCATGTTAAAATTGAGATTTTATTTAATAATTCATCTTCCTGGTCTTAGACTAACTCACAAAAAAGTCATGCTACTCTGGAACACAGCTTGTGAATGTCTGTTATTTATTAAATTTACAACTCACTTGGCCATTCAGACCTGAGAGTACAGACAAAAGAGTTGTGCCAATAACGGATGGAGGAAGACAGAAGTGGAAATGAAGGAGATGAAAGTAATAATAATCTAAAGGTCTGTTTGTTAGTTCATGTAATCAGTCAGATCTTTGATGGAACAGACAGCTCTTCACTAACACATATGTTGCCTACACTTGGGTATGCAATGACACACCACCAACTCCCCCCTAATTTTCTTTTGATAAACTTTTTGTACTCTTTGTCAGCTACTTTGCAGGACAGGGCTGAAAAAAACCCACTTTCCTACTTGCCCAAGTTGCTTCCTACTTGCACCGGTGACAATTTCGATATTTAAAAAGTAATTCAGGTTGCATGTGGGGATAACAGGCATTAGATGGGTTGGGGTTTTTTCCACAAATGGTTCTGTGCAGAACAAGGCACCGTAGGCGTAGGTGCTGGCGTTGCCATTGCATCTCAGTCTTACAAGCTGCAAAAGATCTGTTATTCTTCCAGACTAAAGCTGTCAGTCGGGAGGGACTGTGAGAAGCGAGGCAGTGGTTAGTGATGTGGACTGAAGTTCACAAGAGACCAACTGATTTGCACTTGTGACCTAGCACAAATTTGAAATTCCTGTCTCCAGAGGTAAAAGGTTAATGGAATAACCTATTTTTTCATCTAGCTCCCTGCTGCAGAACACCCTTTTAATTATTGCTATTATTTATTGATTTATAAAGTAACATGTAACATAAGGTACTCAGCAAGGAAATTATGAAGCATATAAAACACAGTTAAAATGATCAAAGAGATGTCTGATCTGAAGAGATCTGTGATGACAAATATGGAAAAGCACTTCTCCATCTTGGAGACAAACATCAACTTCACTGTGTCTGGTTATACAGACACAGAAAACACACACACACAAATCCATCTGTAAGTGAAGAAAAAAGAGTGATTTTATAAACCCACACTTGGTTTAGAAATGTGAAAACTGTCATATTAGGAATCCAAATACCAAGGAATAGACATTTTAATTCTTATTATAAGTCAGATAACTGGTCAGTGACCCAAACTTCTTTTAGTGTCCATAAAAATCACTTTGATTATTTTAGCACAACGATAGTTGAAGCAAGATTTGAAGCCATATTGCCCTGAAGTAATAACCAGAGAACAAAACCAGATAAAAACCCCACATCTGACCAGAGTCAGATGTGATGTTCCAATGCTATGACCCATATCAGGGCTCTTAAAGGGTGCAAGGGTGTCACGAGAAGCCGTAAGAACTGGAAAATATCAAGGATGTTGGTGTGTCCTCATTGCCTCTCCAGCAGGAAATGGGAATAGGGGCTGAAAAAGAGAAGAGCGCGCTGTGACAGGGACCTGCTGTTGTGTTCCCCTGCATTCACTTGGCTGCCACGAGCATGTTGGGTGCCCCCAAGTCCAGTGTGCAAACACTGTGTGCTCCCAGCTTCCACACACAGTGCTAGGGCTGCATTTGATGCTTTCCTAATGCAGCCTCAAGCCAGTAACTTCAAAGGAGCACATCAAAGCTGTTATTCACAGCGGAGAAGAGAGTGTGAAGCCGGGTGGCATTTTTTTTTCTCCCCAGCGAATATGAAACTTTAGGGGGCTTCCCAAAGGACATCTGAGTGATTAAAAAAAAAGGAAAACTCTCCCTCGTATCCCAGGGAAAGAAGGGTAGAGGCCCCATAGAGGCAGATGGAGGAAGAAATGAAAATTTCTCTCTATTAATACATCTCCTGGATAGCCTGCTATGCTGCGAAGGGAGGGGGGAGGGCAGGAGAAAAAAGAACTAAGTTTCATCTTTGTTTCATTGGTCTTTTTTTTTTTTTTAATCCGAGTCACAAAAGCTTAAAATGATGAAATGAGCATGTGCAGCCTGACTGAGATAGGAGACAGGCAATTACTGAAACTCTGGGCCACAGTATCAGCTGCCTGCTGACTTCTGCGATTGAATTAAAACTATCATAAGAATAATGCAAGGACTTGCCCTTGTCCTGCTTGTCTATGTGTTTATTTAATTTTCTGTCCAACTGACTCTCAAATAAATTGGAAACAGCTGCCATTTTTTTGATTCAGTAGCTCCATTACCCCCCAATGACATCATTCTGGGCACGCTCACCAACAATAGGTCATTATGCAGCAATTACTTTATTGATTTATGGAAGTTTTTAAGCTCCACCAGGAATATGCACATTCAAGGGAAAAAAGGACTTTTCCTTCTGCGCTGCTGTAAGTAGTGAGCTGCTGCACTAGGCAGGGATAGTACTATGGACGCAAAATTGGAATTCAGATTACAAAGGGAAAAGACGGAAACACTTTTGCTATTGGTTGAGCTGCCGAAGAGAAAAGAAGATAAGATTTCAGAGGAGGATCCTGCTGTGAACCGATGTTTAGAAACCATGATTTAATGTGGTATTTAAATGTACGACACAAGTCAAACTGCTACGTAACAGGCTGGCAATAAAAACATGCAGCATTCACTATAATCCACCCTAATGATGGCCTGATGAATGGGCTTTACGAGGCACTGCAGAACACATTTAAGAACTATTATCATATGGAAACATTTCCTTTCTTCTGTTCCTATCAATATATTAGATCACACATGATACACAATTCTAAGCGAGAAATGCGAAAATCATGTAGTGCAGATCTGATTCATGAAGGTCTTTCAGCCTTTAATCATCAGCTTGGTTTGAAATCATGCAATTTTGAAGAAAACTGACACTGCAAATTAAAGCAAATTGTCACTTTCTGTATTAAACTTGGAATACACCAAAAAAGTATCACTGTGGTTAATAAAATAATGGTACGCAACACAAGAATTTTGTAATCTTTTAAAATAGAAAGGACATTGAGCTGTTTGGAACACAGATAGAGATATCCCTTTTATGAAGGCTTTAGAATTGGGCAAATACCTGTAAAAACTGTATCTGGACATGTATTTGAATATTTGAATGAAGCTTATACTTGTACCTCTAAACATTTACTTTCAAAATTTCAGTCATTTGCTTTTCTTTGCACTGAAGTTTGGAATCTAAAATTGGCTCGCTGCAATCGTCAGTAGTGTGCAACCAGGATTCTCAAAAACCTAGAGTATGATGCCTGAGCATCACAGTATTTAGCAAGAGCTGAGTGCCTCAGTTGGATATTGTAATTTCATTCTTCTTTTTTTTTTTTCTCTCCTGCTTTTGACTTTGACACTTAAAATGTTTCGGTCACTCATGGAGGGCGAAGAACCTGAATTATGTGCTTTTGGTGAATCATCGGAGCCCGGCACCACAGAGGCTCTGATCTTCAAGGGCAAATAGGTGATAGCAGCAGGTTCCTATTTCAAAGGATGACATACACAAACCACCAGCATTTCTGCCATGATTCCAGATCCTCTTGAAGGCCCATCCACACCAAATGCAATGTACAATTTATGAACATCATATAGGCAGATACACTTTCACATTAACTTTTCTATACCAGTTGCACATAACAGAGTAGGAGGAACTAGCCCAAGCTTGTGAATGATTCATAAAGAGGAAAAATGGTTGGATAGATTAATTATAATGAAAAAATGATGATTTCTGGAAAACACCTCAGGGAAATGTCTTCAGGTCTGCAATCAAAACCACGTGGGTATATTACTGTGCCTAGCAGACTCTCATATTATGACTCGCAGAACTGGGGCTTAGCTGTAGATTGCCATCACAAATGCTTTGAGAAAATATTAGAATAATATTTGTGAATTTTTCTTCATTTTATACATGCATTTTACAATCAAGTTGTTTCATTTGTTGTGATATGTCCGATGTTCCTTTCCACATCAAATATATGCTAATATTTGAAAAGTTGGATGTTTTTCAGCAAGATGATCCTGGATGAAAGAAATACCCTAATTTTTAGGAGGTCATGCTTTGAAATGCAAAAAACCCTAAACAGCTCATTAGATCTGCTGGTACCACATTAGAAGGAACGACATAAAATACAGTAAGATATTGTGATTAAAATAATAACATATCTGTATTTGATCGTATTTCTGCATTTCACATATTAAAATAAATAAGATCAAATTATCTGGACATTCCAATGACATAAGTTTAACTCCCTTTTTTCTACTTGTGACATACCACAAATTGCACTTTGATTGAACAACATGAAATTACGTGAGATGCCTTCCCCACAGTCTGATTATTCTTTTACATTTCTCTGTTGTATTTCACTAGCATCATCATGAAGGATATGTCATGAAGTCAGGTACAGGACTGTTTTAGTAATGTCCCTGTAAAGTACTTGAAATACAAGCCCAGCCTCTGTGATCTCCACACAGTGGCTGTATAGTTATAAAATCTGCCTGTGTGCTTACACCATTTTCACCATATTCAACAAAAATGTGAGAACTCTGTGTGGCTCAGGTGTTGCATTAACGAACTCACACCAGCAAATTGTGTTGCTCTGACCTTTTTGGTTTTGTTAACTCTGCCTCTCATTTGTTAATTGTGCCTCCCATTTATAAGACCAACTTATGAGAAAAGACCTCTCAAAATTGTCCGACCATTAAAATAGTTAGCATTTAGTTCATTTAAGTAATGCTTTCAATAACGCAGCAATGCAGAGAATTTAAAAAACTAAACCAGAGAAAGAGCCTTTCACACAGACATCAAGGGACCCCAATCTCATTTCTTCCTCATGTGCGTCTCACACGGGCAGCACGTGAGCTTTCCCTGCATATGGGAAGCTGTGGTTAGACCACAGGTATTGAAATTCAGAATTGTCATTGTGGTCACAACGTTGGTCAGGAGTACAGAAAGGCGGTACAGCAGGACTTCACTCTTGTAGCAGCAAATGAAACACGACTGAGGAAGGCACAGGCAGAACGTCTCTAACAATCCTACCCCGTGGTTCTCTGAACGGTGTTCCTGATCCCCCCCCCCGGTGTGTGGGGTCACAGCACTGTGCTGAACCTCAGTGGAGCTGACAAGGGATTGATCCAGCTGGGAGGGAAACGGGACAAATCCGCTGAGAACCCATGGAAATGGAGCACAGGGTGAGGGCAGTGCTGGGTGCTAAAATTCCCCTTTGGCTACTGGAAATCCTTCAAAGCCAGCAAACTGGCATACCACCAAAAAAACCAATTGCTAGTGCCAGAACACATTTCTATGGTAAATCAAGTGACGGATTTTGCAGTCATACCGTAAATAATGCACCTTCTCCTCAAGTGGGGTGAAATGTAGTTCTACCGAAATTAATAGTGCTAACTCGATTTATAGCGGCTGAGAATCTGGTTCAGCGTGTTAATATCTCCACTGACGTCTTCTGGTTTAAGTTATGACTCCTTAGTTTAAAAACTCCACCTGGAGTTATTAGTAATAAATAGGAAATTCCTGCCTCTTCCAGCATCCCACTAGTATTGAGAAGGCAGCGGAGGTTACAAAACTACACGTTTTGTGCCTTTACAATTAGCAGGTTTTCTCATGAAATGGACATTCTTCTTGACAGTAGACCAAGATAGAACCCTACATTCCAATCAAGAGGTTGGAGCTAGTTGATCTTTAAGGTGCTTTCCAACCCAAACCACTCTATGATTTTGGCCAACTCATGTAATTACGTGTTAGTCAGTGGTACAACATTTAGCCTCCATTATACCCTTGTGTCACTTTTCTACCTTGAAACCTTAGGTAAACAGTGTTCTATAATATCACTTACCCTCAAAAAGCCCACTAGTGAGAAAGGCAACAGTTAAATGAACTGCTACAAAAGATAAGTGCCAGAGGTAGGATCAAAAGTCATAAAGTTCTGGATCATTTAACAAAATTTATCTGTGTAATTATATTCACCATTTACAGATATTAAAGATATGCAGACATAGAAAAACGACAGAAAAAACCCCACTTGCCTTCTGTAAGGTTATCCATGTCTATCCCATTGTTGATATAGACTTTCCAGAAAAATACATGACGATACAAAGGCGAACAGCCAGTTAGCTAGATAGTTAAGAGACAGCCAAGGGATGCATTAGCAAAAATAATCACTGGCTATCCACAACAAATGAAGATTTAAATTTTGCTCCTTGGCCTAAGCAGCCTGGCTTTCAGTCCTGTGGGGCTTTTTTCTCTCTCTTTGTACAATCTCCATTTGCTCTGAACACTTTCAGCACCTTTATGAATGGGGTTTTATCTTCACAGCAGACTGTGAGGCAAGCCTGCTTTCAGAATTAGGAAAGTAAGGCATGGTGTATTTTCAAGCATAAATCACAGAAGCTGAGTTGAAAGACAGACCCAGTTTTCTCACTCTCTGCACTAGACCATCTCTTGCAGCTCCAAGAGCACCACAGGTTATCAGGTATGAGAGGAGTGACCCGTGCAGCCCAGTTGAGCCCCCATGGGTGTTCCAGCGGTGTCTTTGCCTTTGCACTCCCCGCTCCCTTTTTATGCACAAGGCCACATAGGGGAGGACAGTGCCAAGAAGCATTTCACTGATTCTAAGTGTGAGCCCAAGACCCAACAGTGGACAGGGAATTCAGTCTGTCCTGCTCTGAATTGGGGTGCCATGTGGTACCCTTTCCCACAAGAACCGTGTTGGCTGGTGCCTCTGCCTCTCCCTGGCTCTCTCCTCCTGGGAACCGGCGGGACTGTCACTGGTTCTGTAACCATCCCTGTGGCTGGTAGAGCTCAGATGTCACAGTAAAAACTGATATATGCAAATTGGCAAAGAGTGTTTGCTTTTTACCCTAAACATAGTTTTTCAGCTGAACTTTGCATTCTATGGAGATGTATTTTTGAAAACCAGAACTGAGCATAAAATTCCATTATTTAAGTGGCATGTACTAGGCAGGTATGGTCTAAGAAACCTGGCAGTAACTTACTCTGTTTGTGGTTTCTACTTTGTTAGACTCTGTGGAGCCATGAATCTATCTTGTCCTTAAAAAACTGAAAGAGGGGGCCTTTAAAATGAATATAATACTAAATTTATGTGCCACGGGAGCAGCATATCAAGGCCTCTGTGCTGATTAGACCCAGATGTTGGTAACAATGTTAGTGTTATGGACCAACTGCAGGTGTGGGAATAAATCCCTTTCCCTGGGACCCTCAGCAATCAGACCACTGGTTTCTTCTGGCTCTCGGCTCACAGTTTTCAATTAGCACTACAATGGTATTGTTGTTCTCCAGCATTAGATCATATGTCATGTAAATGAAGTTGAATATACACTTTAACTCGACAAGGTGATTAAGGCCAAGGATACATATGTTCACTATTATAACACGATCAAGGTTAAAAAATAATAATAAAAAAATAACCCTGACATGCCATAAAGTTTTTATTATTTTGGCTTATCAGTAGATTTTCACATTTTACTTGCATAAAACAGAACATAGTGAAAAACAGAGCTAGACTAGAATTTGAATAAAAGGCAGACAAAAATATTATATGTGTAAAATTATATATATGAGTGTGTCAGTACAATACTTAATTTTGGGCTTTTCTGGTTTTATGTGACAGTCTGACATCTGACAACTTGGATAGCTCTCTATTTCCTTTCCCAAATTTCTGTCCACTTTCCTTACCTTTTTCTCTTTCAAGTCAATGAATTGTGTATACACAACTATTTTCAGAGGAGAAGAAATGGAGATATTCCTGAAAAACCCTCTACCTCAGAGCAATGAATCCAGCTCATCAGTGCCAGAGGTTGTTTTCTCTATGTCCTTTGGGTTTCATGATATTTAGATCACCACCCTGGCTCACTAAAACATATTAAGGGCTCTGTTAAGTAAAGGGGCCATACTCCTCTTCCACACATGCATAATTCCCATTAATGTCAGTGGCCATTACCTCTGCAATGAAGAGTGAAGCTACTAATATTTTTCTTATATGTTCACTTTCATCAGGTTCTCTGTGCCTGAGCTGTGGGGCTGCATATTATTCAGTGGTTACAAAACAAAAATAAAAGGGTAAGCCATGTAAAAGTAAAGTAAAAGAAGGACACGATCACCATATAGACAGGTTCTGATATATTGCTTGCAGGAGAACAAGACAGTTTTTCTTCTCTGGCAGTATTAGGGAACTGCAGACACAAATCCTTTAGGAATAAAGAAATCCCTGAGGTTATCAAGTCTTACCAGAAGTTATCAAGCATCAATCTCTTACCACCATCGGCCATCCCAAAACAGATTCGGAGCCTATTGTGAACTCAGAACAAACTGCAGAAGGACAGGACCTCACAGACCCAGTGAATCCCAGCATAGACAACTGTATTTGGTCTCTTAGAGACCAGAGCTCAAGAGCTCATCAGTTTATCACTGATGATCACAAGAAGGACTATCAGCTTCTCTGTTGCTTGCTTACACTCTGGCAGTGGACCATGTAGGTATTTTTGGGTGCTCCTGGGCAATTGGACATGAAATCACTAAGAAATATCCCTGAATGATGTGCAACTTGGGGCAAGAGCCATAAACTGCAAGTCTTAGATGCTATATTCTGCTCCAATCTTTTGTTATTCTGCACATTGTAACCTCCACAGTGTCCCATCTTGCAAGAAAATGGATACAATAGCTGACAAACAGGAATGATCTTGATGTGCTTTCACCGCTTACATGCTTTTCAACACAGAAGCCAAAGAAGACTGTGTAGTACAGGCCAAATGTTCAATTAATAAATGGGATTCTATGAACTTCTATTAGAAACAAATATTTTCTTTATCTTGTTTACTCCCTAGTAATTCTAAAATATCTGTTGTGTCCACTTCCCTCAGGTATGTCCCTTACTTTTGCCTTAAACTTTTCCTGCAAGGTCCTTGTAACAGAGACTGCTGTTATGCACCCAGAGGCTGTGCCAAGACAAAGAATGAAGTACCAAGTCTCTAGATGTTATTGTTGTACAGCTACGTACCACTACCACTATTCATAGATTCACAACTTTGTATCCCAACCTCTGCCTCAAAAGCATTGAGAAACATGTATTCTACCTATGAAGAGTAATAATTCATGATGGCCAGAGAAAAATAAACCTAGTTCGTGTAGGATTTGAGAACTCAACATTTGTTTTCTGCATACATTTGCAACAAAACCTGAGAGAACTCACAAACTAAGTCCTGTTTGTGGCTTGTACACTGCAGATGATGTATGAAAAATCATTCACCTCTGCTAAAAAGTACTGCCTTGGTAACAATGTCAGCATAACTTAGCTTCAGCAGAACTGCAAGAAACAGAAGTTAGTAGTGATATGTAAGGTTTAACTTACAAAAGGGCTTCAGAAGTTTGTACATTTCGAAGCAGGAAACCATAAACTTGTTTTAGGGACAAGGTTCTCCCTCCTGGCTTCTTTTTCTGAATGTTCCTGCAAATGGTGTGCCCTGTATGGTTAACAGTTCTCCTGAACAACAATTAATCCGTGCTGACAAATCTGTCAGATGTATTGGAGTTATCAGCTAAAGTTTCAACAGGTTATTCCCAATTTACCCTAATAGAGGCCTCTGTGTACCATTGTAGCAGTAAATCATACTAATAAGAGTGCTCATACTGGTATATAAAAGTAGTTTTAATAATATTTGACTCCTATATGCGAGCTTTAAAGTTCAGAGGATTCAAAGATTCTCTCCCTTCTCATGCAGCTGGATATACTCTTCGAACTGGGGAATGATGAAGGAATTTCTATACAAACTTTGTGTCTAGCAAAGATGTCAAAAGCAGGACTCCTCCAGAACTTCATTCCACCAATGTTAAAATAAGAGTCAGGGTAAGAATGGGTAGTACAGAAGGTGGGCACCTCAAGATGAAATCTATCTTCAGTAGCATGACAACAGTGAAAGACAGAGGTAAAATAAACTAGAACTCTTATTAAGTTCTACTCTTTGCCTTCAACCATTCCACCTTTCTTTCCTTTATTATTTTACTCACTATCCTAGACATGAACCCACCTTTTAAACTTACAGAGTGACCACAAGGGCAAAGCTAAAGGTGTAACAGAGTAAAGTAACAGCATTAAACTAGTAAAGGCCAAGCTAACAGGAGTTTATTGTAGCAGGCATTGATTCATAGCTGTTAGCCACTGACAAGAAGTGTGCCACTTAGAACTGACTAGGTGTGCCATTTACCCATTGATTGGAGGAAATGAAATCAATGGTGTGGGCTCTGCTCCACAGCAATCACATCACAGATGTAGGAGTATATATTTCAACAAGGCACCAATTAAATGGATTCTTCAGTTGTTATAACCCCGTCACGATCCCAGCAGTTTTGGTTCTGAGTAAAAGCAATAGGCTCACGTAATCACAACCCATCTTAAAAAATGGCAATCTATAATTTAGATCATTTCAGTGCAGGTGTCAAAGCAGTTAACATGATCTTAGGATATGTGATAAACTCGGGCCATGATAATCCAGTGTAGTTATCTTTCTGAGCTCTGTCTCCTATTAGCAAGGCAAGCACAGAGGAGCAAGGCCAACCCTTGCATCATGGGGAGGACAAAAAGCTGGAGAAACTGAGAAGAGAGACTATTATCCTACTGTTTGCTTTCTGTTGGCAGGAGGTTAGTAAGTTCAAAGGCAAGTCTGTAGAGACAAAGGTCATTTCTGTTGTTATAAGAAACTCCCAACTCCTTCCCACTCCTCTGACAATAGTTCATAAAAAAATGTAAGAGGAGTTCAGTCACCTAAAGACTTCTTCTAAGTGTAGGCAAAATACCTCTCAAATTTAAGATGAGTACTCAGATGCAAGCCACCAGCACAGCAAGCACTGTACACAATACTTACATAGAGTGGCTTTAATGAGTCATATATCAAAGAACTAGAAATACCCACCTCAAACAGACCCCTCATAGTAATCACTAAGCTCAGTGGCTGAGCTGTTTACACTAAAGGCCATTCGTTATGCATGCCCTGCCAGTGAACAATAGCAATATTATGCTGAAAAGTTCAGTAAATCTATCCCACCTTTCACCAATACCTTCATGAACCAATGAATCCGTGGGGATGGATGGCATTATTCCACAAAGTATTTTTAAAACGTGCCATTGTTAAACCCACAATACATTACTGATAACCAAGTAGAGGCAGAGTATAAAGGAACATATCGTTATTGCAGGTGAAAAAAAGAGAAGTGTTCTGCAAACACGTGTAGGGGAAAGAATATTCTTTTTGTGCTGCTCACTTATGGTTAAATTATAACTGATTTTCACATTTAAGCAACAGCTTCCTAAATATAGCCTTGACAAACATCTGCCTTTCCTTCACTTTCCTGTCTGTTTTTGGAACGAATTCTGACCAATGCTAAGATGAGGAATTTAAAATCGAACATAGGATGCTTGACAAGTTGGATCTTTCTTGAAGCTTTGTCTTACTGGGAGATTCTACCTGAAGGCCAACGGTGGCTGAGGTTGGAAGGACAGAGAGGGAAGTGAAGGAGAGAGGGTTGGTGATGAAGGTAGAGAATGAGACTGACAACCCTGCGCAGATGTCTTGTCAGTGCAAGAGCATCCCTCGCTGGTCAAGAGCAGGCAATGACCCAGAATAGGTTTTGCCTCTCTTCTGGATGAAATACTAGTCCTTAAGCCACCAACAGCAGAAACATCTTGAGATGTAAAAAAAAATGTGTTATAAAAACACGGGTGATGTCTGAGTGATTCCAGACAATGAAGGATGTATCTGCCTTACATTCTTGCCTCACACACTGCATGTGTTTATGCCTGTATTAAACACAGAAAAACCACAAGAATAGAGTATTTCATGCAGATAACACACTAACAAGAATGAGAATACTGTTATTTCTATTTAATACAAATTATGGAAATTTCTTTTTAGATGCTACATTTAACTTAAATCAAATAGTTGGGTAAGGATATAGGATGGTCTAGATTTTGGTTGCCATGGGATGAACAGTAAAGTGGTGAAACCAGCTGTAACAGCAGTTCCTATGTTTCAATGTATCTGCTCTGGAAATGAGCTGTATACACAACCCACACTGTCTATTTCTAGCCTAGAGGAGACTTAGAAGTAGGAAATGTAGATTAAAAGGGTCTCACCATCCATTCATACTAGGCACCTTACAACCACGCTAAAAAAAAAACAAAGTTCCTGGCTAACAGAGTTTATAACCTCATTTAGGACTAGCTTTAGCTTACAGTAGACCTCTTGACTGCAGTACCCCCTCTGTCATTTATATCTATTGGACAGATGTGCTGAAAGTGAACATAAAGTAACCAAATCTTACTCAAATGTCATACGCTCCTTAAGTGCAAATTAACTAGGCCTTGTGTTTATTACAGTGGAGCTTGCTAGACCTCCTTGGGTTCGGGGTCAGTTGGTGTTTCTTTATGAACCCCTTTATGAAAGTTTTCAGTGTTTTATAGCTCAGCCATTAAATTTTGCTCCAGGCTGAAGCTTCTCACAAAAGGTTTAATTCTGGGAGCATTTTTTTTGTAATATATTTTCAAAGAGATCTCTCTGGTCATTTTTTAAACATAAAAAGAGTACAAAAAAAAAAAGAAGTTAATTGGTTTTAGGCCATCTTTAGGGCTCACCATAATTCAAAAACAACTTAGAGCCAGCCATTTTTTGTGTTTGAAGCCTGTCTACTGAGTTTGTAGTGGGACTTTTTACTGCATTTCTAATATGCACGTCTATAAATAAGTAGTCCTACACCTTTTTATGGTTATTACAGTTTCTTTTTCACCCCTATGGGCATAAATCTTGCTTGTCTGACTCATGGAAAGTAATCCATACAAGCATGATAAGCCATTCTAGGCCTCCATGGTTTGCAATTAAGTTCTAGAGAACTAAATCTTTGCTTCATTTAATTGTGCAATTTTAGGATGTTCTCTACATTTCACGTTATCATAGAATTTCAGTAGTGTTGAATGTTGCATGGCACTTCGGTGTTTGTGCTGAAATTAGTTCCTGCCCTGGTCACACCTGTGCTTTTATTCCAGTTTTCGGAAGATGAACTTGTCAGCAGCGCTACCTACAAACAATCCTGCTCAAACTGCCCTTCTATGAATGACTTCTGCATGTTTCGGGCTTCTGGAGTCAGGGCAGACTGTGGTTTGAATGTTTAAAAACACCCCTCTCATATGTGACTAGCACAACAAACCAAGGGGAACAGGTTGTCCTTGTCAGTATTGGTGGCCATCACAGGAAGGGGACCGGGACTGACATTTGATCTCTGCGTGCTGTGTGAGCCTCCCCACATGATTCCTTCCAGAGAGCTATAAATGAAATCAAGACACATTTGCAAAAGCATCTATGTGACTATCCACACTGAGAAGAACTTGAGAGCAAAAGGTGTTGAGAGCTGTATCAAAAATCTCCCCATGTCTGACTTTTGGCTTTGGATCCGGAGAGCTGTGAAACCCCAACAGCACGCTTTGCTGTCCCAGTCCTGGCACAACCTGTACATCCCTCCCTCACTGGCTCTGTCAAGGCACTGGAATAGTTTTAGTGCAGAAATCTGTTTCTTTACAAACGCTTTCGCTTCTTTTATCTCATCTGGGAGCCAACCAAGGCCCATCTTTGGCTGGGCTTCCCCATCCGGGACCCATCTCCTCTCAGTACAAACTGATGCCCCACTCAAACCCTTGAGTCTCCCCATCCCTCCTTTTCCTGCCATCTCCTTACCTCCCTCCACCAGCTCCACTTTCCTCTGCATGGAAAGAACATGTCCTGTGACATGGCAGCTTGATGGGAGGAGAAGTCCTGCAAGTCCGAAGCTCTCGCACGTGTTATGTCTACGTAAGGATGATCCTGAACTCACCCAGGCTAGGAGGGTTTCACTTAAGGTAGTTAGCAGTGCTCTGCATGCCATGTGATTTACACAACACGACTGACAGCAAAGTAAAGGAGCAGCAACAAAGAAAAGGTCCTTGTAATTTATGATAAAAGAAGAAACAGATGTTTAGAAAAAGACAAAGGAAGGAAGGGAAAACAAAATAGAGAAATAAATTTTCACATGTGCTATTTTTGGTAAACCTCAGGGCAAAACTCAGGTTTGAACAGGAAAAAATATCTGTTGCATATTAAATTAAGATTTATTAGCATTGTTGGGACAGCCAACATAAATACAAACCTATACTTTACCTGTAAACTTAAACTTTTATTAGATGGTTTCATCCTAGAGCTGAATCTCTCTCTACAACCATCCCTTCAGGCCTTGTCTCTATCTAGTAGATTCTTTCTGCATAACAGCTCTAATATATAGCTCTTTCCATCCACTAATCACAGCACATCTTGATTACTGCAGCATTCTTTTCTCTGGCCTTGACAAAAGCAATCATCCTCATGTCCATTAAGGATATGCCTGGCAAAAATTATTTTCAAGCCTGTCTCTTTTAACCATTTCACCCCATCTTTTAATATTTTTCTGGTGGCATCCTTTACCTATTACATCAAATATAAAACTACTTATTGCTATCTTAAAGTAACGTCATAGCTCATCTCACGCTTCCTATCAGCTTTTCTTCATTAATGGGTTGTTTACTCTTGTCGGGCCTGTTCGTCCCACAGGTTGTCCTCACAGTCTTCAACACAAAAGGTTTTCGTGGTCAGAAATGGTAATAATTTCAGTGTGTTTCTTCAAACTTCTCCTTAAAACATTCCTTGTCCATGAAATCTGGAAAAATTTGCCAATAGTTAAACGCACAGTGTGCTGAGACCACTGTCTACCACGCAGACCTATATTGTCCCTTGGTTTCCCTGAAATACCCTCAGTTATGTCTGCAGCCATATGTTGTCTCTTGTCTTGGGCTCAGATGCATAATCAAGTTGCCACAGCTTAATGAGTACCACGTGTTAGCTGAGCCAAAGTAGTAATTTGCATAGTTTTAAGCCACGGCACATGCAACTTAAAACGCACTAACTTAAACCTCAGTGAAATGGGTGTAAGAACATAAGTTTACATTATGACAGCTGAGAGCACACACGCAGAGAGTCATCGTGGAAACTTGTTAGACCATTGCAACTTAATTATATGTCTGGAGCTTTACACATTGAACATTTTGGAGTAAAAACGGGGGGGTGGGGGGGTTTGTTACAACCATGGAGTTGGAGATGCTTTGTCCAGAACAGGGCTTCTAGGATTTACTACCCTGGAGTGAGTAGCTACAAGAAATGGCATTGCATGAAGACAACGTTTGTTTGTGAAGAGCCAGGTGCAGCGTTCCTGAAACAATCTCTGTTCTTAGGACACTCCCTGCTCTAAGTTGCTTCTCAAAAGCTGATAACACATTATCACATTGTTCATAGATAAAATGTTTCTCTCCCTACTCAAAGTCATTTTGACCAGGTATTTGACTTCCATGTTTGCATCTTGCTCCCCCTTCTCCTGCAGTTTTTTCCCCTCCTTCTACTTCTTCCAGTATCTAAGACACATCTTCAACATACTTTCTCCTCTTCTTCCTCCCCCCACCTTTTCATTTCCTTCCCTTCTCGTTTGCAGCAGCAGCCCTGGGAATGAGAAACTGAAGAAGTGTTTTTCACCCTTCAAAGCTCTCGAGACTTGGTATTGCCTATGTGAAGAGGTAACACTATCCTAGAAGAAATAAAACTTTAAAAAACATTTTTATGTTGGAGTTTCCATTGCTTGGGACCGAGCTGCAGTCTCAAAATCACACAAGATTGTGTAGCCAAATCATATCGATACATAAAAGTATGTTGTTTCACTTATGATACTGGAAAAGATACAGCAGAAGTTGAGGACATGTCTCAACTAGAGCTACTCAACAATTTCAAAATATTAGAGGATAAACTTTTTTGTCAATGAAAAAAAGATAATTGTTAGGTTTCCATTCTCCCTTCCACAAGTGCTTTCAGCACTTCTGCCTGGTGCATCTCTCTCTCTTCTATGCCTATTTGAGCCTCAAAATTGCCTGAAGCAGGAGTCCTGGGCTGCAGTGGTGTAAAGCAGTACATCTTTATACATCATCCAAGTGGCCAGGGAGAGATGAGAAAGTTAATGACTCATCCCATGATGAGCAGGAGAAGATATGAACTGGCATATTGGTTTTTAAAGAAACCATACAGGCTGGTACAAGCAGCTATCAAATACAATTCTCAGAATTGCTGAAGTGTCTTTGGAATACAAGTCCAACGGAAAAGTGTTATTAAAACATCTACTTGCCTAAATCTTTTAGCCCGAAAATGCAGCCAGAGGTTCTGAATGCCTAAGGAAAAGCATATGCACATGTTCAATTTCAGACACTCTCAGAGACAAAATAATTAATCTTCTCTGCAATCTACTGAAGCAAGCATATAACCCTGTGAAAAACTAGACTATCAGGGGAAAGGAAGACAGGGAGAAAGAAAGAAGAGAGAAATCAGCCAGGCATGGTTAAGTGATCTGGTCATGAACAAGACCATCATCAGATTTTAAAAATGACCCAGCTTCCATGGAGAAGCTGGTTCAAAGAAGGAGCTTAGAAGTTCCAAGTATTGTTCTCAAACATAGAAAGTATGTGATCCTTAAGTATTATGTCACTGTTTAATAGTTCTTTACATAGTACATGTAGTTCAAACCAAGAATGATAGTCTATCAGTTTTGTTACTGAGGATCTTTTTCCAGCATTACTGTCTAAAAGCAGTACTGTAGCAAACATTGCAAGAAGATAATCTAAAACCTCTTCTTCCTCCCCCCACCTTTTCTTTTCCTTCTTGTTTGCAGCAGCAGCCGCCCACTGAAGAAGTGTTTTTCATGCTGCAAAACTCTCAAACTTGGTACAGATTATGGTCAGAGAATTATATTTTGTAGCTGAATTTGAACCAATGCTGGCTGTCACTGGCACCTAGGCCCATGCTAAAAGCCTACCCCTTGGCCGGTCTGTGCAGCATTTTCTGGTTGAACCAGAGAGCACGGACATGATCTGGTCATCTCATTTGTGGTCTGCTCAAATAGTGAGGGAGAAAAGGGGGTCTCAAAAGGGTAGAGACTCGGTACAGAAACCGTCAGGGACTCTCATGTCACAATCAGTAGGACACGAGTTGTTTTTACAGGTTCACATGGAACATGGCACTGGTTTCTTTCTTTTGCAGTTCCTACGTTCCAATTCCTGTCCCAAGTAACAACTGCATACAAAATTAGACAATTTGAACATTTTGAAGCCTGAGAAATAAATAAGCCTGGGCCCATGCTCCTGAGTTTTAATAACTTTTACATTTAGGTATTTATTTTGTAGTAACTACCATCCATGTAGTAGGCTGAGGGATGTTCCCAGATCTCAAAGACCTCAGTCTTTAGAAATATTTAGATCTAGATCCTTTCAGCTTTATCAGTATTTCCTTTGAGGAGGGAGAAAAGGTAACTTTGTCTTTTTCAGTGGTTGTGAATTTTCTGAGGTGAGGGAAATCTTATTATTTTCCGCAGCAGTTCACCTAGACCTGTTTGTAGTATAAGAGACAACCCCTCTAATTACATGTTTTATATTTTTCTAAGATTCTCAGCCAATTTATTTCTGCAGAAAACTGTATCTTTAAATAGTGAAAATCACTCCATAAATTCTGAGTTAGAACAGCCAAGGTCTGATACCTTATCTGTGCTCTTACTGTGTACAAGGTCACATCATCAGCATGTAGATGTACAGAATATTTCATGAACTATACGGCGTTGACAGGTCATTAATAAAAACTGCAGAAGTAAAAGCCCTCTAATTAGCTCCTGAGGTAACTTCGTGCGTAACATTTTCACCCCAGATTCAACACCATTAAACAAAATGACTGGTGTTTGCTCTCTAATGTAGCCAGAGAACCATTGTACTGTAGTTAAACTCGGGCAAATTGAGGGAAACTTAAATAGCAATATGTTGGGATTTATTGGAACAAAGGCCACAGTCAAATCAATATAGATAGTTCCCACGCGAAAAATTATAATGTATTTCTATAACAATATCAAGGTTACCTTCAAAAGAGCAATGTAGCAGGCCAAAAACATGACTAAAATAGGGTCAGTACATTATCTTTGAAAGGAACACTCATTAATTTTTGAGCAATTGGGAGAAAACAGAAAACACAAATAGGTTATAATTAGGGCAGTACAACAGGGTCACTAAAGCATCATTTCAAATGGTCGGTTATCTCAAATTAGAAAGTAGATATTATAATAAAGATCCAGCAACAGGTTTGAGAAGAGCTTACAGAAGGTATTTAAAGAAACACAGGGTAATGTTCCCAATGGTTAGCACTGGAAGGTGGGCTGAGAGCAATGAGTCACTATTTTTTATGGACTCAGTTTCTTCACTGCAGTACAAATGACAGAAAGGACATTTCTGAGAGCAATTTGTAAGGCAAGGTAAGGGTAAGCATCCAGCTGTTGTCAGATGCAACAGGAATACAGAAGGCAAAATAGGAGATTAAACCATCAACCTTTTCTCCTGATTTAGAAAAAAAGCTTTTCATACGTGAAGGGAGGAATGCAAGATTGAGGGGTGACAATGGTTGAGTCGAAAAGGAGTTAATTTCTCTTCCCGTATTAACTGCTTGCTATTAGAAGCAGCTTGCTAATTAGAAATGAACTGCTCTGAGGTGTCTGAGGCTGCTCCTCTGCTGGGAAATAAAACAGGGCAAAGGCATGTTCAAAACATCAGCAGGCAGCAGGCTCTGATGTCAGCACACTCCCTGCCATGGCTTTAGACCAGTAGCACGTCCCATTTGATACCAAAGTACACTGCAAGGGGCAGCACGTGGAAGGACTATTTCCTATTGGCATCATGGCCTGTTTCACTCAAGAGTGTTGGCCCTTGAGCCCAATCAAGCTAAGGAGACAGAGTAACATGTGTAGAGGGGATAACTCCCTATTGCAAATAATATGTTTGATGTATGTCATCCTTTCTTCTGTTTGCAAATTGCCATTGACCAATTTTTCATTAATGCGTTTGTTCTTTAATCCCGTCTGATAAATATGTTGTGAAAAAAGATATGTCAGTCTATGTTTTGGGAGAATGCTACTTTTTACTGCCTGTTATTCGATATTTATAGAGGTTGGTCACCCAAAATACATTTGCATTGCTTCTGCTTTCTGGATTACTTGAGAGAAAGAGATTAATGAGAATTTGAGATGGTCAGACAAACTAATCCAAGTGTGAAGGGATTAGTATGCATAGCCATGAATTACATTCTGTAACCATCTTGTGACCTGAAAGTCCTTAGTGTAAAAGTAATACAGGGCCTTTACACCAGTATCTAAACTTGAATGACATGTTGACAATTTAAAACAACTGGAATTTATTTTAAAGTCAATTAAAAACCCTATAACCTACTTCACTCCGATATAATAGAGACATTAAAACTGAAATTAATTTGTGTCAGTTTGTAACAACAGTACCTTTTGACACCTTTCCAGCAGATAACTTGAACAATGTGAGGTTTTAAATCTCATAATCCTTCTAAAATGTGACATGAAAGAAACTCAGGTCCAATGTGTTCACATCCCCCTCAGAGGGGCAAGTTGCCAGTCTTGAGACTCTCTCTAAAATCACACCCCAACTGCTCCTCTGCCACCCCTCATATTCAAGATAGGTTATTTCCACAGAGAGATGGTGGTCTTGAACATGGACCAAACAAAGAGCAGAGCTGAAGGCATGGGAACCTTAGGTCTCGTCCAGTGTCTCATACTGATGCCTGCACATCACATGGCAAAAAAAGATGAACAAGAACAAATTTTCTTCTGTCAGTGACTTTTCACAATAAGTCAAATCAGGAGTCTTTCTAAGGAGGCAGGGTTGTTGCTTGGTCCTAGACAAAGTCCAGTAATGGAGAGTGTTTTCCTGGGAATCATTCTGAAGGGGTCCATAGAGTGTTCAGCAAGACATAATGCGTCTCTAACCAATTGTCCTGTGATTTCTCCCTAGTCAGGCTTAATAACTTCCTTAACAAGTGTTTTTGTACAAGTATAGATGAAGCTGGTTTGTTGGGTTTTTTTCCAAGTGGTAATTGCCCCAATTATACTGGAATAGAGCTATTATCACTACTAGGGTGGTTGTTACCATAGTTCCTAAGCGGAAGATTGCAATAATATCCCAAGAGAGCACTGGTCCTGAGCACTCAGGCAGTGCCCAGAAGTCAATTGAACTTCTTCCTACCCTGCCATGGACCTAACATGTGGTAATATTTGTTGTGTGTTTCCCAGTTTGTAAATGATTAACAAAAGTCTAACCCATCTACATAAAATGCTTTCAGCTCTACTGCTGAGAAAAACTATATTTCATTCTTGCACGAATAGAAATGGACAAAAAGAAAATAAAATTGATATTTATTGCTAAGTGTTTAGCCTACGTAGGAAACATGGAATTATGGTGCTATAATAGAAACTCCCTATGATGCTAGATGAAAGAATTGAACATTATCCAGATATAATTGAAAAGTTACCTTCCCATAGCTGAATATGAGAGGTCCATAGAAATAAACACAAATTAATGGAACTTACCGTAAGTGTTGTATTTGAAGAAGAAAATGCTAAAACCACAGGCACTAAAGAGTTTAATCATGAAATTATTTCTGCATTACTGTAGTATCAACTTACTAATCATATTAACAGTTTTTTGTTATAATTAATGTCACGTGCCCTTTGCCACAGTCTGTGGCTTAGAGCTGTCTGTGGCAGCTCTAAGAAATACCAGTATTACAGATTACAGCAGAAAGATAGTGAATAACTTTAAATTGAGATATAATACAATTGAATAGGTACTACTTGACGTGCTGAAATCTTTTCTAACTAAACTTAGTTTAAATACTGTGCTTATCCAGACTGAATTATACAATGAATCATAGCATGGCTTAGGCTGCAAGGGACCTTAAAAATCATCTCATTCCAACACCCCTGATGTTGGCAGGGACACCTTTCACTAGACCAGGTTGCAGAGAGCCACATCCAAGATGGACACTTCCAGGGAAGGGGCATCCACAGCTTCTCTGAGCAACATGTTCCAGTACCTCACCACCCTTCCAGCAAAGAATTTCTTCCTAATATCCAATCTAACCCCACTCTCTGTCAGTTTGAAGCCATTCCCCTTTGTCCTGTCACTCCAGGCTCTTGTAAATAGTTTTTCTCCATCTTTCCTGTAGGCTCCCTTCAGGTACTGGAAGGCTGCAATTAGGTCAGCCTGAAGCCTTCTCCAGGATGAACAATCCCAGTTCTCTGAGCCTGACTGAGGTCCATGTCTCCATGACTATGCCTACCCTTTCAGACCTAGCACAAGCTTCAAGGTACCACCCAATGAACATGATATAACTCATGACATCCACGGTTTCTGTCTCCAGACATTGTTAACCTGTACTAAATTTAGTGGAGAAAGAAACACAATTTTCAGCCGATCAATTAGGTTTATTTTACTTCATGTTTTGTGGATACATTAAGATTTTGATGGTTGACTAATGAATATGCACCTATATTTACTCCAAAATTTGAAGCTCAAATGTTACTTAATAGGCACTTCCAGTATTTTCTATTCAAATGAACCTACTCTTCTACAAAAGTAAAGTAAATGTCAACTCAAAAGCTGATTAAAAAGAATTTTGAAACAAATTGTAAGTTTTTAGTGAAGAACTAGAGACATGCACTAGGACTATAATCTCTCCTAGTGAACAGCTTTTTTTTCCTTCTGGAGGTACTGAGATCCAGAGATCCTCAATCTGACTGTTTTATTGATAAGCAGAGACGTTCTTTCATGTGTTTTCAGTTGCCCAAACTGGACATTTGATTGACTGCCAGGGCCCTCATTTCTGCTTTAATTGCTGACAGAAGAATAATCTTTAATATGGATGGAATTCTGAGCAAAATTAGAAGACATTTAAAAGCTGTCTGAGAGCGGTTTACTCGACAGTGTGCATTGCTCTTCCCAGCAGAAGACAAATCTGACAATGACCATGAGATCTCATCTATGGACATGGATCTGAAAAGTGGACGTGAAAGACTCTGAGCGCGAAAAATGCGTGTGGAGCAGATGCAGACATATTGTGACAATCAGATTTAGCCACAGGAGGCAGCAAAACAAATGGTAACAGGTTAGGTGGAAAAGGACCTAAACCAGCTTCATCTCAGCTGGCATTTATTCCTTTTCTTTTTTTTTTTTTTTTTAGTTTATAGCTGAAGGCAAAGTATTGCAATTATTGAATACCAGGGGCCAACTCTCTTTTGTCTGGAGGACCTGAGCCCAAGCAAAGAACAAGTGTTAGATCCAACAGAAGTGCACAAATAAAGAACTATGCTATAATATAGAGAAGAAAATATTGTGTTGCCTTCTTCACCTAAATCTAAGCCTTCAGAGAAATCTAATGATCTTATTTAGTCCATAGATTAAGATCTCAGCAGAAATGTAATAAAATTACAATAAAGGTTATGTATCAATACGGTGTCAGTTGAGCATAGGGATGAAGTATTCTAGTCATAATTAAATTTCAAATCTAATTATAATTTGAGGAGTCCTTTTAATTACATTGCAGTATTTTGCTTTTGTAGGAAGATGATTGCTATAGCATCTTTTATCTGTAATTTTCTTTTAATTAAAAAATGTAAATAAATCAAAACCACCTACTTAAAATACTTACATCTTAAATGAAAAACAAACAAAAAAAGCAGTAATTTCTCCATCCAGGTCTTATCTACTGAATCACACCTAGGAGTACTTCTTTTTTTTCTAATCAAGTGCTGAATTTTGCACTATCACTTACTTCTTTCACATAACCAGAAATGGCCGAATTACTTCAGCCAAAGGAGGAAAAAAAGGAGCTTCCTCAGAGCAAAGAATGTCAGACAGGAAAGATGAAAAACCTTTTTTTCAAAAGAAGTTGGGACTGCAGGGCATCCTTTGAAAAGCTGCTGGATGCTTCCCTACACTGCACTCCTCCAGCCCATCCCACCAGCCTCAACTGCTCAATAGCACGACAACTTCAGGTTACTCCAATTATTAGTACTTACAAGCCTCTTTCTGTTTATTTTTTCTCCTTGAGTTTCTTTCAGGCGCTTAGTCATGGTCAGTTCATATCACCTGCCTGTGTGCTAACTTTGTGTGTTGGCTTAAGCAGCTCCTTTTTCCTCCTGCCATTAGACTTCCTGATGTGACGGTTTGAAAAGCAAAATCTTTGCTCTTGGCCTTCTTTTCCCTCAGCAAAACACGCAAGTGTCTTTTAGTCCCCTAAGACAGTCTCACTTTGCCTGAGCAGCTCTTTCAGACTGAGTTTGTCTTTTCTGAATAGAGGATAACAGAATTTTACCAGAAGTGAGTAAGGAATGTCAGGCAGATGATCCAGGCCCTCTGCCACGGCAGAAATTCTTCACTGTTTCGCTTTTATGATGTATTAAGGCCAGTTTTGCCTTTGCCATAAACTCTTCATATAGGTGGCTTGTCATCCACAGTGGTTTCCAGGTGACAGTTGGGACACCCTATATGATCATGCATTTTCTGGTCTTCAGCTTTATTCCATCCCCACCATGTAAGACCTCAAGACTTAGTTCTGGCTTTAAGATATTTCTGCTGTTCTTTTTTCCCATCAACATGTTTCATTGCCACATTTTATACCAAAATTATTTAATCAAATCAGCCCGACACTTGTGGAATAACTCCATCAATTAAACTAATTGCTTGGAAGACTAGCATTTTTATGGAAGAAAGCTATTAGTTTAGCCTGGCATAATCTATCTTTTTTAAACTCAAGTTTTATTCTATCTCATTTTCCGCTTATCCCACATCTTGATGGTATTCTACAAACCTTGTTTTAAAGCCTGACTCACAACTGATACCAAACAATTAGGCTTATAGATGTCCAGACACTCTTTCTCCACACTTAATATATATATGTATACTGCAAATATGTATGTAAATAGATGTGTGTATATACTTGTGTCTATATACATACAGCTATTCTCTTTTCACACATTATTGTCTTTACTTGGTAGCTGTTTCTGCCACAACACATGAGAAATCAGACATCATTTCTTCAGAGTAGTGGAGTGGAAGTTATCCGGTATCGCAAGACTTGAACAGGTTAAACACTTTGAGCCTTGTGATAATTCCATGTGATAATGTCCACTTTCATTTCCATACATTTGTTCCTATTACCTGACCTACGCTGGCTTTCTATATTAAATAGTATTATTTTAATGACAAAAGAAAAAATTTTTATCTTCTTTTTGGGAGGTTACTCCTACTGTAGAGTAACTCTGCTTTGTCTTTCTTTAGTCTATTCCTATTTATAAGTTATGGTAAAAAAAAAAAGAACTATCTACTTGTTTTAATATTTTTGAAAATCATAACGTAGCTTTACTGCTGGCAATTCTTGATTCATCAATACAACTCCTGACCTTTAAGACATAGTTTTCCTTATTGCTCACTCAATTCTTTCATTCTTCTTAGGGTTTTTCCTTATTTCTCCTGTACTTAGGTACTTAGGGTACCTTTTTTTTTTCTCAGATGATGTTTCCCTTTCACTGAGATAAAAATTGTCAAGATTTTGAAATGTGGATTAAATTCTAAATTTCTTCTGTACTTAAATAAATAGTTTCTCAGCCCAACTCATTTCAACTACATTTCTTACAGTTTGTCATTTGAACTGAACCTTTGAACCTTCACTTATCCTGCCATTTAATTTAAATGCTATCAACTCGTGGTCAGTCTTTGAAAGGGTTATTTTCTACCACCCTGGTCCCCTCAAGTCTCAATTAGTGCTGATTCTCAGGTGTTCAGTGAATTTCATTGAAAGAAGCAATCTTTCCATCATAACTAGACTTTATCATTATTCCAATGATTTGATCTCCAAACTAGTAGTCGATCTGTTAATACATAATTTTTAGAATAAAAAAAATATAAGCACCACCTTGGAAAGGATTTGGCACAGAAATTAAACGTTTCCTTTAAATTCAAGCAGACTATTTACATGTATTCAGTTAGTCACATGAGTGAGTTATTCCTGGATCATGACAGTCTTGTGGCCTGGACCAAACCAATTATCACGTACAAAAATGTGTGAGCATCTGATAGTACATTCAGATAGGTCCTTGGATCATTCAGAATTAATAAATCCTTATCCACAATTTTTCTTTATCAGTAATAGCAACGGAGATTACTTTTACACTTCTGTGATCTGTAATCCCCATGTGAGCAAAGGGAAGTGGCTGGTGAAGAACAGGTATTTGTGTCACTTAATCTATACATTTGTCAGCAGGAGAGCAGGGAGGAAGCTCTGGATCTGTTCCTGACCCTGACAACCCTCCTGACATATGGCACAGGAGGGTTGCAAAGGGGCAGGTGGAGGAGGCAGGTGGCATCATCCACATTACACTGTGTACACTCAGAGACCTGAGAGTGCCCACCACACACTGGCTGTTGTGCAGAGGTTTCTCAGGCTATGGGGATACACCCGGTTTATCACTGTCGCTGACACCTCAAACATCAGTGCTCCCTGGCTGACCCATCCCACAGCAGGCCTGGTGGCAGGGAACCTATGAGCAATTCTTATTGTTTCAGCACAGAATTAAACGTGTTAGTTTAATCTGCTGATAGCTGACCTTGCTGAGTCTGCACCGGGGCTGACCAGGGTGCGTTCGCACATCGGCTTCTCCAGGCAGGACTGTGAAAGTGAGAGCTCACAGCTGGTAGGCAACCTCCCAGGGAGCTGGAAAGCCCATAATGTATTCACCACACATATGATTGCAAAATGAATATATGTCTACAGCTTTATTTTCCACAGGAATCAACCACAAGCTGCGGAGGGTCTAGGGCGGGTATCATCCAGGCCACGTTCCTTCTCTGTAGGTTGAACCCTCAAATGTGGGATACCTCACGTGCAAAATGAGAGAGAGAACAACAGCACCTGGACATCTTGATGCCTCACCTAATCCCTGGACTCTGACAAACATATGCTCCAAACTCCAGGGACATGCAAAACACCAGTAAGAAGCTGGTTTAGCAGCCAGTGGTCACTGGGGTACTGCAGCACTCCAGGCTTGGCTTTTTCCTTCAGACTCTATTTGAAGTTACAAGAGTGTAACTTACACTGGACAACTGCAGTGCTCCACTTAGATAAATGAAGTTATTGGCTCAATGCCTATTAGCATTACCTAACAAAATCTTAATTAGGCTAGAACTGCAAATACTATTAGAGTTCGTGTGAGCACATCACGTGACTATTGACAGGCAATTTTTTTAAATCACTGTCCTAACTTTCCTGTCAACAGTTCTGGGTTCTTGGCTTTTACCTTTAGCTCTAGCACAAACATTTTCTAATTTTCAAGTATACTGTATGAGTCTAATGCAACATCATAATGTCATTGTGCATCAATGGCCTATGTAGAACCTGAAGGTAACTTAAAAGTCCTTAATTGGGACTCTTTTTTTTGAGGACAACTTTTGTAACAATATGTGAAAACGATGACTTCACTTCAGCAGAAAAAGATTATAGACTGGCATTCATAGGCAGTTTGTGCTTTGAAGGTATTTCTGCAGCACTCATAAACCACTGGATCACACAAGAACTTTAAAAACTCTGCTTGTCTTGAATCATCCATAAATTACCATTTTAAATTTCCAAAGTCATCCACAGGCAGAAAAAACCCTTAATAACCGCAGCAGATGTATAACAGAATAAAAAGAGCCAGATAACTCAAATATTTGACTGCTACATTTGGTATACGTTGGCAGCATTTGGCCTTGGAGGGAGAATAGAATAGGCCAAACCTGAAGTTTTGAGATCAGATTACTAAATGTTTCAAAAAGTCCAAGTATCTGACTCTGCATTGCTCCCTCTTCTAGAAGCAGCTTGCTGGTGGTGGTCAGACATGAACAAGAGCAGCACTAAGTTCTTCCTCCGCACGGCGCCATAGGAAAAAAATGATCACAATTATTTTTGGCCTGGATGCAGCTGAAGCCGTTGCCATCGCTGTCAGACGTACCCCCACCCCGCAAAGGTCACCAGCCACCAAGGAGCCTGCAGGGTACGTGCTCCTTGCCCACGGCAGCTCACAGCCCAGTGCCTCAGTGGAAAATGCCACAATCTTCCTTTTGCTTCTGTGCATGGAGAAGGGGCAACGACAGGGCCCTTTCTTCCAGTGCAGCCGCTGTGGAGGTGACCTCTCACAGGGGTAGGTGGCATTGCTGGGGACAGAAGGGATTTTGCTGCCATGGCCACATCCAGCCAGGCTGCTCAGAGTCTGGGAGCAAACACAGACAGTTAGCAGTACCACAGCCACTGTCACACTGCTCTGAGTGAATACCACTGTCATAAATGTGTTAATGAATGGTTCATGATCTGGTTGACTCTGAGTGGGATTCTTTAAAAATGCTATGTTGGCGTAACATGCCCTTAAAATAATTCCTCCTAAGATTTCCTAAGACTGCAGTAGGAGCAGAATTAGGCCAAAGACAAATACCTCTGAAAACCTGCCCTTTGAACATGCTAAGTAGGTCAGGGGTGGGAGAGGAACAGTGTTCTACACTTAACGCGACCGCTTCAGTACCAGTTTACTAATACGTTTTTCCAAACGCGCCATTTTTACAGAGTTGAGCTTCCTTTCCTTTTTTTTCCTTTCCTTTCTTTTTTTTCTATGGTTTACTATGATTTTTTTTTTTTTTTAACCATGACTTTTTTGGACTGGAGAAACAGTTACTGAAGTGCTCTTTTGCAACTTGGCTCTGGCCAGTGTCTCTGGGTGATCACAAAGCTTACGTTATTTTGCAATAGCTCCCATCCCAATGCACAGCGCGAGTGCAGTCCTCTTGCAGAGGAGCTCAGGAGTTTCCTACACTAATTGTACCCCCGCCAGTTGCTGATTTCCCCGCAGCAGCACAAGCCAGACTTTCTTACAGGCTGTTAATATTTTCCACTCCAGTACCCAGTGCCAAATTCTCCCACGGCTTGCTACAAGTTTCCTGACAAGATACGCTTGTAGCACGATGTAGGGAGATCCACACAGGCAGCCAAGGCCAGGTTCACACCGCCTGGCAGCAAAGGAGAGCCTGGACATCAAGGTGAGAACTGGTCTCCTTGCCCCTCCCAGAGAATCCCTGGCCATGGCGGGTTTGCGCCGTTGTGACCAAAATCAGAGGCGCGCTGCCCTCCCTGAGGCGCGACGACACGATGTTTCCTGGGAAGGCAGACACGGGTGCCGCTGGCAGACTAGGAAACGCCGGGGCACAGCTCCAGGAGAGCAGTGGTGACTAAGCCATGCCAGGCCCCAGAGGAGCCCAAGGGACGCGGTGACTCAGAGACACACCTCTGGCTCCCCATCCTTCCCCCGCGTCCTCCGGCGCTCAGGGGGTCAGCCACAAACCACGACGCGCCCCCACGGCTCCCTGGAGAGGGCACACACTGTGGCAGGATGTCTGCACCCAGAAATCCCTCCCTGGTCTCCTCTGCCCATGTCTGGAGCTGCCATGGGGCTGGGCAGTGGTGGGACATGGGCCAGCCTAGGGGCGACAGCCAAAAGGAGAGATCAGAGCTGCCCAGCAAGGGAGTCCCGTAGTTAAAAACTGACCTGGCAGGAGCCAGGAGACAGCAGAAACTGTGTCTGTGCTGGCCAGGAGACAGAGAAAGGGGCAAGTTATTGCTGGTGCTTGAGAGAAAAATAGGTCTGTTGTGGGGGGATCAAAACAATGCCCTGCCAGAACTGTACAGCTGCCGATAAAGGGGACAGGCAGCGTGAGTCACTTGAGTCCACTCATTCTTACTGTAACAAAAAGAAGAGAAAAGCCCAAAAGCTGGTTTTAGAAATTGGGTTACTACTTTCCCAAGGAAGCTGGGCAAAGCAGCGATCCACATGTCTGTCAGTGTGGGGCAGAAGATGCTTGGTGCAGATGCAGGACCTGGAGGGATGGCAGAGAGCTGCCTGCTGCCTCTGCCCTGCCCATGAGCATCACCTGGTGAGACACGGCCATGGCTGTGCTGCTCCACGCAGCAGAGTTCAACCGGCCATCACCAGCCTCCATCAGGCCCAAGCCCAGGGGAATGACAGCAGAAGCAGGAAGGAACAGCACAGGAAAACACAAACTTTTCTGACAACGCTTTTGATGTTGCAAAACTTCAAGCTCCAAGGCCTGGAGCTGAGGGATGATATGAGGACCTGTCCTTTCAATTTCTTATACGCTGGATTTTTAGACCTAAAAATACCAAAAAGCTACATGTTTAGTCTACAAGTATGTTGAAGGACACACACAAAAAGAGACGAATCCACAAAAATCCCAAGCTAACCAACGCCGTAAACACTCATGAGTTTTAAATTGGCCTTGAAATTTTTAGGTGGGTCGGTTTCTAGTTCTGACTTGAAGCTCTTTAATTGTTGAAGTTAGTGATACCAGATATCAAAAAAAAAACACCTCAGCAAAAGCCGTAGCACATACAGCTCTCATTCTTCTGTTAGTCAAAAGTATGTTCATAATTAATAAAAGTAGTAAGGAAAAATAGCACATCCTTATGAAAGAAGTAGCTCTACCATACTGTATGTTCATTTTGCTAAGACGGTCTCATCTTCCTCTGTCACCTGGCTCCAGGGATGCTGATGCACACACACACACACACACACATCACGCCCCTGAGACAGGGGATCTTGCCTGTTCCCTTACAGATCCAATCTGGGACTGTGGGGGTCCACCAGATCAGCATCTAGTGAGGAAAAATGGAACCATGGTACACCCCATCTCTCTTATACAGAGGTAGCCAAGTACTCAGTATGTAACACATATAGTTTGTTGTATATTTAAACAAAAAAAGATTATACATTTCTTTCTGAATCCTAGATGCAGCCTAATCATCACAGAGCCATTTCCCAGCCTGCCGCAGCCTGCTCAGTTCAGTAGTTCCCACAATACTGTAAGTGTCAGTTTATCTTTGCTGGCTGCATCACTCCCAGTCTCCTGCCCTTTACTCTTCACTCACAGATCTCTTTCCCAGACAGCTACTATTTTCCATGCAGCAGAAGCAGCCGCAGCCTCTCAAACATATTATGACTTTTCCCAGTACCATTGTCTCTGTGTTAGCTGCTGCTTTGGAAGGGCGCAGCTTCTCCTCACTTGCTGATTTCCCTCTGGTCTTCCAGACATCATCTCACGTAATTTTGCCATGGCTTTACTGCCAGATCACTTGCCAAACCACTTGTAGGGGTTTTTTTTCTGAGCTGCTCTGCAGAGAATCTGTGCTTTGGTTCTTTACATGCCTCTCAGCATCAACTTTTTTTCCCCTTGTACTCTACCAGCCAAAGATTATCCATATAAAGCAATGTAAAACACACCATTAAAAGGTCTCCTTGCCATAGTGTTCCCAGTTATTTTAGCTTTAGGCTTCTGTCCTGGGTTACTATAATATTTTTTTAAGTTCATTTTTCCAAGATCGAGTCCAAAAATATCTGATCTGACAGGCTCTGGTAGAACACTGCAGAAATACCTCCACAAAGCTCAGGAGTGCCTGCATGATTTACAGCTTTTGTTCCCTGTTTAGTTCAAAGTTTGGAAATGCTGGGATCTAAACATTTGACCCCAGTTGTTTTCTCTCATTTGGTTGACAGCCCTTTTTGGCAGAGAGCTGTTGTCTTCTCGGTGTAAAGAACCAGACTAGTTGAAGTATTGACAGGTAGTGACATTTCCAGAAATCAGGTTACTCAGCGCATAGAAATACTTAAGGATTAGAACATGGCAGCAATATGTGGGTCTGGATAATAACCAATTCAAGCTCCTAAAGAGAGAACACGTACTAGTATGAAGATGGACCAATGGCTGGAGCTGAGAAATACTAAGGTTATCCAAACTGTGCAACAGAAACTTTTATCAGACCCTCAGCCAAACCGAGCACCCGAAGTGCTTCTGATGCATGAGAGTGGTGTGGTGTAAAGTTAATTAACGCTGCTGCTGCTAATGTTACTTTCCAAAATGCTCTGCACCAAGCCAAGTGGCTGCACCATTTCTAAATCTTCTAGTCTGAAGCTGTGCACCATGTCCCCAAGCTTTGTAGCTGTTGAGCTCCTCAGATCAAGTTTAGACACTGAATAGATCCACAGAGTTAATTAAGGGAGGTAAATTGTCTCTGCTTATTAAGTAGAACCAGAGAAACAGTTGAGGGAATAGGGGATCCAAAAGGAACGGATTGAGATGACACAGGGACTTAATTTTAGTCTCAGGAATAAAGCTTGTTTTTATGAAACAAAATGAGCAAGGTGGAGACACAGTGTCATTTCATGGAGGGACTGAAATAGAAGACAGAGCTCTGGGCAAGTGGCAACAACTTAATCTCTGAGCTATTAGAGTGCTGGTCTTATAAGGGAAGAAGCATCCACAAGACCTATAATATATTTTAGTATCATGTAACAGAAACTATTAAGCTCTGTTAATGAGCAATCTCTAGAGTGAAAAGGACCTGGTGTCAGGTTATAGCCAAGGATTTTATTGGACAGCAGGATCATTGAGGAACACGTTTAAAATCTTGATTAATTCTTTAAACTCTAAATATGGACTTTATTCCTTTTGGCATATGTAGTTTGTGTCTTTGAATTGATAATATGACATATTTATGTGTGAGATTATCAATTACTGTGTGATGAGTGATTAAATTTATATGTTCAAAACCTGATTGACTTGACTGTTTTCAATTTTAAGAAACCCATGCTTATATGGAAAGCATAAATCATCAGCCCATTCTTAAAAGGCAATAATTGCCGAATAATAATTTATAATGGCAACATTAATATCAATTATTCTGCCTGTAAGAGCTGTTCCTGCATACAGTAAAATATGAATGTGAAAGTGGTAAGATTATATGTTCTTTTACTTCTGACTGTGTTTGCAAGGGCTCAGGCAGTACCATATCTGAAAGAGGCAAAAGGCTTTACAGTCCTGTTTAACTACACTTCTGATAATGCAAATATCACACATTTTGAAATTTTGCCACTAGATACCTTAAATTAACAGTGTGTTGGTTCACTACCATTAACTAATCTGGAACTGGAGCCAGACTACAGATGGAGAGAATCCAACAAAGAACTCTAGATAGGTAAAATAATGCCTCATAATCCCAGAGAGCTAACTAAATCCCTTTCTTTCAGCACAGTAGGTAAAATAGATGTGTGCATTCACAATTCACTAGAATTCACTAGGATTTTTTTTTTATTCTTTCTGTTAAGATTAAAAAATACACTGATTTGACCAGACATTTAGCACAGAGATTTACAAATGTTGAGATACCCAGGGGGTTTTCCTCAAGGACAGGTGATACAAAAGACAACACGTAAACTAAGACACCTACTGTGAGTTTCTGCTCAAGGCTGGGGGTCAAAGGCACTATCATTTCAGTGGGTTTTGTCTCATATGTCATTTTCCTCAGTTTCAACCCTTCTGATTTTGAAGGAAAGCCTGAAAACAAGTACTCATATAAGATTTTGCCACATCCCTGTACAAAGACAGCCCTAAACAATAGTGTAAATATCCTTATGAACCTTACACGGGTCTTAGCTGTTAGACTTCAGGGTCTCCACCAATGTTTCCACAGTGGAAGATTTTGGAAGTGGAGAAGACCTGACAAGCAACCATATATCAAAAGAGAAGCCTCTCTTTTGACCTCTGAAACCTCAGACAGCAGACAGCAGCACAGAGAAAGGACAGAGAGGAATATCATCTCACCTCTGGATAACAGAAGTCCTAGATATCTGCTGGTCCTGTTTCTCCCCTACTACCCATTGCTTGCCCTAGTGCTGTCACAAGAGGAAAAAAGGTAGGTGAATGATCCCAGGCTACCAAGAATCTGTTTTTGCAAGAAACCTTCCAGGGGCAACAGCAACAAAGCAGGGTGAGCTATGAAACACGATGTGCCTAAGTATATCCTCTGTCTCAAAAAGCCTAAACGACTACATATCACCACAGACAAAGCCTGTGGTCATTATTTAGTCCCTCTGCGAGTAAAGTTTCCCTTAACTTGAAGGTGGGAAGTGGTCTGATGTTAATGGAAGGTATCTGAGAGGAGAATATACCCCTTTGGCTTTTTATGATCATAGTAGACACTAGTTTGGCAAATATGTTCCCAAATTTAAACAGCAAGATTTAGGAGAAGAAAAGTACAGCCAAGAACCACGTTGGCTTAAGAAATGAGCATGTTCACATAAAGTAAGGACTGACCTAAACTAGATCAAGATATTCTCTGAGATTTGTTAAATAAAATATAAAAAAATTGTTTTTGTATGTCTCTGCACTTCAACACTCACTGTAGAGACTGCAGTTATAGGTTCTTTGGAAATGCAAATTAGACAACAGTGCCTGATTTTGCCTGGCACAAGGAAGGGAAGCGCTAAAATATTTTGTGATGGGTCTGAGCCAGAAGTCTAGAAGACTAGATTTAAAGCTAGAGGTTTAGATCAATCTTTAAAAGAAAAGCTATTGTCACAGATTTTCTATTCCCACTGAATTCGGGACATACTGAAATCTCTTGACAACTGATATTCTCTTGAGATTTTCTACCTCCCATTTTCCATCAAGTTTGTACAAAAGCACTACCTCATTTCATGGCTTATTTTGAAAACTTGCATAAAAAATGTGAGACCAAACCACAAAGTTTGGATAGCGATCTGTACTTTTTGCAAGTTTTGGGGGGGAGTATTAGGATTACAACTGCTCCATTTTGAATAACTCCCACTAGTTCTGAACTGAAAAAATATAACAAGGCTTGTCTGTAAACACTGGAACAAACTCTGGTCCAAGTTATGTCCAGCAAAATAGTTGGGGGGGCGTAATTGGCCTGTTTTCCTCTCCCTCCTGGGACTACTTAATAGATATACATCTATTCCATCACTGAACATTTGCAAATTGAAGTCCATCCATTTTGTAATGCTTTCCTAGCATTGCCCTGTACTTTGACGTCAACACACATATTTCTATTCAAGAGATCATTACTATTATTTTAAAACAGATGGTTTGAACATAATCCACATAAATAGTGGATTGGCAGTGCCAGTCATGATGGCATGTGTAGAAAAGAGCTGGCTGATACAACAATATTTAAAGATTAGCAGTCTGGGACACTACAAATGACAGTGTCTCTTGCCACTGAACCTAATGCTTGAGCTATGGCGTTCAAAGAAAGGCACAGCAGTCATCGTGCCAAGAGTTCTGGTAAACTCACAGATTAAAAAAGAAAAGTTTAAATTTTACTGTAGGTATCTACTGAAAACAGTGGGGGAGTGGCATAGACCCGTTTGTAGAAAGGAGGTTTGAAACTCACACTCCTTTCTGTCCTTGTGTTGGCATCAACAGATGGAAGGCTCATAAAAATCTGTGCCTTGGCCATTTCTGTGAACATGCCAGGCATGGCTTTGGCTTTTTCTCTGGGACACTAGGAAATTACCATTAATATAAAACATATAATTGTTTAAAATTACCTATAATCAGTGTCCAGTAGAACCTGCAAAAACACTGCACATTTCAGAAGCACTCTCGGTGTCTGTGCTCTGCAGCTGACCCTACTGCAGCTGTAAGGATCTCAAGTTGCAGCTGACGGGAGGAATGCGACATCACTCCAAGCCGTCAGTTGTGTCCATGACACTTCATCAAAATACCCATTTAATAGCCCACATCTCTACTGTCTGGCCAGTTTACTCCCTCTGTTTGGGTTGCCATGCTGACTCATCTCCCCCACTCCTTAGAGCTTGTGCATATTCACAGAATCACAGAATGATTTGGGTTGGAAGGGACATCAAAGATCTTCTAGTTCCACCCCCCCTGCCATGGGCAGGGACACCTCCCACTAGACCAGGTCGCTCAGAGCTCCATCCAACCTGGCCTTGAACACTTCCAGGGATGGGGCAGCCACAGCTTCTCTGGGCAACCTGTTCCAGTGTCTCACCACCCACAGAGTGAGGCAAGAATCTTTCCTACCATCTAATCTAGTCTACCCTCCTTCAGTTTAAAGCCACTCCTTTTTCTCTTGTGTCTTGCTTGCTTACGGGCCTGTGAGGTCCTCTTGACCAAGTTAGGTCCAAACTTTTCCTAGCTACAAAGGTACCTAAGACCTGTTTGGATTTGTCATTAGGTAACGGATGCAAATCCTGCTTACTGTTTTGACACACAGGCCCCTATTTTGGCTCCAAGAGTAACATTCTCACTGAGGACAGGAAGGAGAACTGAGACCCATGCAACACCCCATAAATAACAAGAAACAATAAAAACAGCAGGGCTGTCAGTGCGGCTTCCATTGTTGTTTGAAGGGAGGGGATAATGTGCCAGTTTGAACAACAGAACTAATAGGGGACACATTTTTAATTTCAGTAGCTAGTCGAGAGATTGAAAACTTCAAGTGCACGACAAACCCTTTGAGGGTTTACACGTGGTGCACATTCACAAGTCATGAAGTCTGCCCACAAAGCTTGTTTAACCACATGACACTTTAGCAGAACAGCATGTTCAAAGTGCCACCGCTGCCTTCTCGGCCATGCGCTGACACGCCTCAAGGGTGCTGAGGGGATTTATCCAGGACCTGGGTGGGGGTGGGGGGAAGAAAAAGATAAATTGGTTGAAGACTTAGCTTGCAGACTCCTAAGAATATTACAGCTTATGTGGAAATGTAAAACAACTTTCTATTCAAGCCATAACACACTAACAGAAAAACCACTTAAAACATCTTCAAACTATCAAAGTCAGAGATGATTTGATAGAACCTCACAAATCCCATAATCTACTGTAAGTAGTAGCTAAGACTTTGGCTTCACCCATGTGTCTGCAACTGGGGAAGAAGCAGGAGGATAATTTATCCAAGTCTGGGGTAATGAAGTGTTAACAAAAACCATATGAAGTTATTACTACAACCACAGGCCACAGAATGTGAAGGAAGGAGGATCTCAGGAGACCTACCTATTTTCAGTCATCTCCTGCTTCATAGTTCGTGGAACGGTGTTCACCAAAACAGGAGGCAAGCAACAGAAATTAAGTGATTCATTAGGCCTAATGAACAATGCTGATCATATCATCTCTAAAATACAGTCAGCTGACATTGATATATACATACTTTAACTCATTCTTCCCAACTTTATTAGGTACATATGTCTACAGCAGACACAAATGAAACATTCTACAACTAGGCTCCAAGCCAAAAACTAATTTATTCTTTAATGTGGTAGTGATTACTTGGTGGTTCCTTGAGCAGAGATGACAGGTCTGAGCTAATGGAGTTGTACTGTAAGTTAATATAAATCATGACAGAGCAATTAATTACAGAAACCACTGCAAATCCCTTTGTTAGTTTTCCCCATCACCAGAAGGATTTAATAATGTTCATTTTGCTAAGTTCCAGTGACATTTACAAGTCTTAAACCATTTTTAATCAAATCAATATCTCTGGCTGCTAAATTTAGTTGTGCTTTGCTAGCAAGTCCTGGAATGCATCGATACTAATGTTTCCTACCTTCTGTTCAAGTAAATTGTACCGAAGCCCTGCACTTCCTCTTCATTTGTTTACATTGAGTAATTGGGATTATTTTTTTTAATGAGCAACATAAGAAATAAGTGCATCCAAAGGAGTTAGGAGACAGTGAGCTAGACAGATATACAAATATCAGTGCTTATGATGCACAGTTGAAAAATGTAAGGAAATTTCCCTTAATGAGCTGAAAGCACTCCAAACCAAAGAACTGTGGCTTGTTTGGGAATCAGGGCACTCCAACAGAGCTTTGGGTAAGCCCATGTGGTGAATACAAGATACAGGGCACAGTGACCTTTTCCTGTCCCTGTGTGTTCTTGGATCTGCTACCTAAGCATCCAAAATACGTGACCGATACCTAATTTCCATCTATCTCGATGTGAACTGAGCACATACCTAAATACCACTGGGAACTGTGGGTGGTAATCTCACACATTGTTTTGCATGGGAGAGTCTGTCTCTCTCTGTATCTCACATTTATAGCTATAATCTAGGGATAATCATACTCCCTCTGTTTGTCATATCCATTTAGAATTCAAGTCCTTTGAGGTACATGCTGTCTATAATTGTATGTGTATACTATGCCTAACAAAAACGGAGTTGTGAGGCCAATTGCTCTACAAGACAATTAGACGAAAGAGTAATAACAGTCCTGTATGATTATTTCTATGGAATTTTTGCAGATAAGCTACTGTACAACTTTGAATATTTGCAAAGAAGTTTGGAAAGTGTCATTACAAACATCAAGAACAATTAAGTCCAGTCTGTGTTTTCCTAAAATGGTTTCAGTTTTGAAATGGGTTTTTGTAAGAACAGGATTAAGACCATTATCGTTTAGTAGGGCTTTTTTCATTTACACGTTTTTTAAAATATTATTTCTGCCAACACCCCTAAAATACAGCTGATTCTGAATTTTTCAGCAAAGTTATTCAATTTTACTCTGCAAAATCAAAGGGCAGAAATTTACCAGCTCCGGACTCTTATTTTGCTCTGTCCTTAACAGCAACAACAACGAAAACTGGAGAGGTTGGACGTTCTGTTGCATTTACATCAGTACCTTTTTCTTCATACCTAATGAACACATTCACAACAATGGCTCTCAGATCTCTGACATCCTCAAGGGACTGCACATAGGTCATGGACTCCGAACGCCAGCACATCAGCACAGAATAATAATAAGAATATAAAAAAATAAGAAGTAAAACTTCAAAGTCACTGCTGGCTGCAAGGTTTCTTCTTTAGAAACCTTGTAGCATGTTCTACCTTATTCATTTCATTTCAAGTACTTATTTAATGCATTTTGGTGAGATTCAGCAATAATGTAGTAATACAGTTCCTTGGTCTATGACCTGTGTGCTATTCCCCATAGACAGGAATTAATTTTTGCAGCTTGTATATATTTTTTTTTTCTTCAAGTGTAAAAACAAAACAAGAATATCTAAAGAAAGAATGGGAGAGGAAAAAAAGAAAATTCCAGACTTTAAAAATAAAATTACTCCCACTGAGGTTTAAAGGATGAGCTGAGACAGAGTTCTTCATCTGCACTTTCCATTAATGTTGGGTCTTTGAGTAAATAGTATAGATTGGCAACTAGAGTTTCATTTCTTTTGTTCTTCCTCTGGACAATTGCTTTCCATTTTACCTCAGATGGCACCGAGTCATTGTGACAAAGGCCCCCAGGACCTTGCTGTGATTCTGTAATGACTTAAATTCCCCACTTTCCCAGAGTGCACTAAGACATCGGGCTTTTATGTCTTGAGCTGCTGCATTAAGTCCTAATGGAAAATTTCTCTCCTAACTTAAGAACTACCTTATCCCCCATGAATAAACAATGACAGCATATGGATCAAGAATGACCCCTGATACGTCTGTCTTTAATGCAGGAATCACTGTAAAAATTGATTTCCTTTCACCCTCAAGCAACAAGGTCTTCCCTGTGCAGAATTAAACACACACAAAGCATAAGATATATTCAAATGCAGTGCTGCCAGTAGAGGCATTTCATTCAATATGCAGTTATGCTGGAGGCTCAGGCCAATCTGAAATTCAATTTGCATTATAATTCTAAAAATAATAATTCTCTAATGAGAATATTTGAGTGTATGTAACTGTGCAGACATAAAATTCACTCCAGGATAAAAAAAGTAACCAAACACAATTGATTTTCTGTGGGGAATTTAAAGGAAACTAAAAGAAAAAAATAAAAAGCATCGATAACAACAACATCAAAAAGAAAAAAGATCCACAGCACCAAAATATAAAGGAAATCAAAAGGTGACCTTTTCTGAAATTTGCTTAGTTTACTGTGTGTTTTCTGAAGTAAACACTAAAAGATATCCGAGCAGAAAAAGTATTCCCTTTTGTACAAGGACAATATACGTGGTGTGAGCATGACTTCACTATTATAGGTATGGAAAAATCGTGTTTGACACGTTGTTGGCTAAACACAACCTAACTTCAGCTAATTATGGTCCATGTTACCATGCCCATTTTCATCAAAAACGGTCCTTCTCCAAATCTGCACTAAAGCCAGTGCGAATCCTGGACTGGATCCAATAACAGTACATCTCTCACAGTTTTGTAAAGGTGCTAGAATTTCTCTGCAGTGCAAGGAGCACCTATTGTCCAAGTCAGCAATGCACTAAAAAATTTTAGTTTTCTGGTACTAAAAGTTGTTATTGTTGCCGCCGCTGCTGCTGTTGTTTGTCTTCAGTCAGAAAAAATGTAATTTCTTAGAGAAAAAACCACCTCTAATCTAAATGCAAGGAACTGTTAATATTCCTCCTCTCTTTTCTGAATGGAAAATGAATCAAGAAGCAAAACTTATTGTATCTTCTGAACGTAACCAGTAAAGAAAAATTAGTTGAAATATCATGTCCCTCTAAGCAGCTACTTTTTGCTATTAATGTGATAGAGTCCCCTCCTTCCCCTATTATAACCTATCACAACATTGTAGTAAAACAATAAAATATTTACTACTGAATTATTAAAATACTAACTAGGACTAATACTTTTTTTTTTCATGCTTTTCTAGGATCTGGCCTTCAAAATATTGTGGAGTAAAGTGTCAGCCTACACTACAGATAATTTATGTCACATCCTCTTTTTCTAATAATGGCTTTACTTTTAATTCAAAGTTTATATGCACCTGCAAAGAAAGAACACAAAAATATGGTAGCAGTACAGCCAGTTCAGCACCGAATTTTTAAGCTAAGTGTTCAACTTCATAGAGTTAAAGGGTACATATGTATGTGATTGTATAGGAGGCAGAGATACTCTTGTTTTGTCCTCTATAGAAAGTTTGGTTTTAACTTGAAAGGCATTAGTTTGATTTCAGGATGCTCTGAGGACAGAACATGAGCTTTCAAGGGTGCTTTGGGGCTCTTTCTGCCTCCTGTGAGAATTCTCAAAATCTTGTTCTGGGAAGATGCACGGCCAAAGCCTTTCCCCCTCTTCTCATCCTATGCAAAAGCTCCAATGGAGCAGATGGTTTCACAAAGATATCCTGTTATTTTTCTTTCCAAATGGAAGGAATAATCTGTATAGCTCTCCTTCCAATGGAAAAGAGCTAAAATTAAAATTCACTGCCACACAGGGGTAACATGAAACACAGCTGTGCTCCCTGGTCCTTGCTCTCACTGACCTACACCAGTTTCCACCCTCCCCTGCTTCCTTAGGCTCTCCTGTCCCGGTCAATAGGAACTCCATGCTCCCTACTAGAGTCATAGCTCATCCTCTGCTCCCTTCAACAGCATCACTTGCAGAGAAACAGGAAAGAGGAGTTTGTGCTTGCTCAACAGCTCTGAATAAGTAACTTTTTCCTGTCTGTCTAAGAGTACAGAGCAAAGCACAGCCTTAAGTGCCATTGGGAACTCTGGGTCATCTCAAATAGCCATAAATACTGCAGCATATGTGTGGAAGACCTTATGGGTGTTAGAAATACAGATATAAAAGCATTAATGAATAGATCAGATATCATCCCAAATAAACTCAGACTGTATTCCTGAAGGATTTCTGTAGCCACATCTGGACTGAAAAGAGCAGCCAACAGAGTATGTAGCTCTAAGTTAAAAACAACACTGCCTGACTTCTTCCTCCCTTTCTTAATTCTTGCATTGTACTTACTGTTTCTACAGGCAGACTGATAGTTGGCTTGGGCAGCAACATACTGGGAAGTATTTTGAAGTTATTGATCTTTTTTATAGGTTTAATTATTTGCTACTTTGACAATTTGCTTGTATAATTTCAAAAAAAGTAGTCTCTCCACTGCCTGTATTTTCAGTAACAGCATTAGGACTTAACTTCTGTATCAACAATTTCCAGATATAAACTCTCACAATTGCTCTAAGGGAAGCTGAGGATTGGATTTATCAACTCGATAGCCTTCTTTTCTAGATGTTGCTTGGTCACCATAGGGATGGAAGTATAATGACTATTTAAATACTTTTGAGTTCTCTGTGCCAATATCTGTCACTTACCATGTATTTGTGCAGCAGAAAGCACAGTGGGCTGCCAGAGTAGCTGACACCCCCATGTCTTAGAAGAGAAAAGATCACCAGTATTTGTCTATCATAAAATTCCTCTTGAATTGGCCGCTCACCCTGAAATCAAGAAGGATCAAAGCTGGCACGCAGCTCAGACTGGCTTTGGTGCAAACAGCAAGGCTGGGCACAGCTGCTCCAAGGAAAAGATGTTTGCAAAGATATCTACTGGCTCGCTTTGCAATGCTGAATACATACATACCCTACCAAAGACAGAGCCTTGCACTTCCCTCCCAGGAGGAAAGACACATGCCCCATGGGACCAGCCCAAAGAAAACAGCACCAGCATTTAAGGAAGTTTCTGTGAAAGCACTCAGCAAAGGATAGGATTACTAATCAAACTGACACAGACCTGACCCTAAGCTCATTTGAGTAATGGGCAAGACCCTCTTTCATTTCAGGACTCTTTGGCTCTGTTTTTGGAGGTAACTTACAGCAAAGTGAATGATGAACTGTCACAAGGACAATAAAATCTGTGGCCAGATCAATCAGACTCATCACTTCCTGGTTGCACTTCTTTCTTAGAATTCCAAATTGCCATCTCTAAAAAACAGTACTTTAACACCTGAAAGATAAGTTTTCCTTCAAATAATAATATTGCACACTTGAATAAATTGCTTGTAATAAGGTTTACATACCATACAGGTTTTTTTTAATTCAAATAGTGTTGACCATTCGAGGGAGCTGAAGAATTCACGTATCCCAGAAGACTGTTTGATTAGAAGTGGTTGTTAAATTTCAAGATCAGAGTGATTCCTTCTGCTCCTTGCTCATTCTCCTGCATTCTCGCTTTACAGGAAACTCATTAATAGATCAGTTTGCCCAGTTTGTCATCTGTTTCATTATGCAAAATACATACGTTTCATTTACCTTTCCTGTGAAAAAATCAGTTATCTTCAGGTAGATAAAATGACTTCTTTGGGTTTCTTTTCAACCCCTGAACAGCTCAAAAATCTCTAAAATCTCAACTGGTGGTAGAATATTGGGGAACCCTGATGCGTGCCAATTGCAATGTAATGATCTTTATGTTCACATTTAAATGGGAAGTGCAATAGCTTAGAAAGTTGACCACTGGGCAAACCTTACATCGACCTGAAAGGAAAATAAAATAGTTTAAAAGCTCTCTGAACATTATCAAAAGATCTATTTGACAGAGAAATTAAAGAAGGAATTCCTAAAATGGAGCTTTAGTTCCCCGCTCTTTGGTTTTACGATATCTTTGGGAATTAATTACAAGAAGATTTTTTGTTACTCATTTTATTTCTTGACTTTTCTCGGTAAAGTTCCAAAATTCCCTTCACTTAATAGATCAGAAACTCCTAGACCTATGATCTGTTTCAAAATTTTTCTAAAATAATGAAGATCACATCTGACCAGTCTCTAATAAATATATTAGCACCCTACAGAGATAGATAGTACATTCTATATATTTCTTGGAGATGCACTACAGACTCATAAAGATGCATGAAACACTATACATTTTAAATGAAGGCAAATTCATCCCCTAACTGATCATAACTTAAGTTCAACAAAGCATTTAAACATGCAGTTAATTTTATGCAGGCATCTTTGTCCCCATGACTTCCCAGGAACTAGAAGGGACCACCAGTGTGATGAAGTTCAGTCCTTGCATGTAAATGTAGAGGCCTGGTGGCTTGGATGATTTTAACACCTGATAAAACCTGGGCAGGTATTTAAAAGTTCTGTTGTTTAAAGTCTCAGTCGTGTTAATAAGTGCGTGTGAAACAAACTCTCATGCAAATATCCCCATGAATTCAATTTGATTTTCTTGTCTGCTTGCAAGATCAAGGTTCCAATGGATATGACAATAACTGAAAGACAAAAGTTGCCTGAAGTGGCAAAGCACAGAAAGAAGTCAATAGATATTTACATGTTCACTTAATACATCTGTAAGCTAATGGGGTTTCAATGAACTCCCCTGGGTAGCAAAGAGATCAAAGCCCTGCCCAGAAGAATATACCCCATTTTTGTGCAGGATAACTAGCCATTAATATGTACCAGCAGGCTTCTTCATCCTGCTGATACCTCAGGAATTGTTCTTTCGGCGTCACCTTAACTGCCTCAGCATTTGGCCACAAGATATGTTCTACAGCTTCATAAAAGAGCAACCCAAATGCAACTTTTCCCATGTATAAAGCTTCTCACACAGTCACAATATTGGAGCATCTCCTGCTTAGATGGAGAGAAGGCAAACAAATCATTGTCTTGCTTTTCTTTCTCTTCTACCCACAGAAAAGCTTAGAAAGGAAATTTTGTCTGGCAGCTTCCTCTCTTTGTTGGACTGAAGTTTTAAGCTGAAACTCATGATTGTCACTGGAGTTGGAAAGATAAAAGAGGTATGTACTAAAGAAACCAGAAAAATAACTCCATTTAATTCCATATGAAAATACGCATTGTTTTCCTGACGTTTGTACGATCCACGAAACTAGTGCAAAGTTCATGTTAGGATTAGACTTCCATATGATTTTGGAACAAAGTCAAACATTTCAAGATGCCATCTCATTACATTTAAATGGAGAAAAGATATTATCATGACCTCTGGGACTATGCAGATCATAGAAACTTGTTGAGTAAACTTTAAATATAGATTATAAGTATAGAAATGCCCTTGACTCAAAAGCTTCAGGTGATGAACTATTACATCCCTATATAAACTGTTGCAATGGCTGACCTTCTACTATGAAAATCTCCCCGCAATTTGGTTTGAATTTTCTAGCTACTGGAAAGTTGCGGTGCTTTTTGTTCAGTTATTTTGTTTCATTTTATTAGATTAACACCTTTCTCCTAAAACTCTTTTCTTTATGCAGATGCTTAGGGCCAACAACCATCCCCAGCCTTGTCTCAAATAACCTAGTAGTTTATGCTTCTCAAGTTTCTAAGACATCCTTTGCAGACCACTTTTAATTTCTTTTTTTCCAATTTTAGTATTCCAGCTCACACAGTTTTCTTTAAATACTCTCACTAATTTTGAACACAATGGCAATTTTACATTCCTACTCACACAGAACAGTTTTGGCACACGCAACCAAAGATAACCTTTTACTCAAGTTTCGCACTAGCCAATATTCAGTTGTTAATTCTAAAGACTTCTTACTGCTGTTCTATGCTGCATATAAATCCTTAAACTGAAAACACAGTTTACATTAGTTTTGGACAGAAGAACACATATGTAACAGTATTAAAAGGTATGTTTGTTTAAACATGGTCGTTATGTCAACATCCTATAGAGATAGATAGTACATTCTATGTATTTATATTTATAAATCAGACCTCATAAATGCCTGAAGTGACAATGCCCATTTTTAATTCCTTTTGAGATAATTTTGTAAGATTATAATTAATTTAATATGGGTGTAATTAATTTAACTCTATGACTTATTTTATGGGTTTGCTGTATTTTTTCTGCAAAACTATGTCAAATACTTATAATAATTTTTAAATCAACATAGCTACATTGTCTTAATACACAACGAAATGAAGAGAACATCAGATATGCTTGAGAAAGCCTTTTTTTTTTACATGCAATCATTCTGACAGGCAGTAATAAGGCACCCCTCATTCCACTCTTTAATGGCAATGTCCACTTCAGATTTTCCACATTTTTTTCCAGGATTCCAATCTTAAGTATCTTAACTAGCCTGCTCAGCATATTTCAATTTTATTTTTCTTTTAATATTGGAACGACATTGGCTTTTTTTTTTTCCCCTGGTACTCTGGCATTTTGCCCATCTTTAAAGATTAATTCAGTGCCCACAATCTTACTTCAAGACACCCCTTCGCCAATTCTTTTAATAATTGGCTTTAACTATTGCTGTTTAATCTTCTAAATGTTAGCTGAAAGTCTTTTAGTATCATGCTAAAATATAAGCCTGCTTCTTCCCAGTTATAAAATATCTATTGATTACATTTTTATTTATATTACCAGAAAATTTTGTGATCTTTATCCAATATAGAGCATATCTACGAAGATTTTATTTGTTCTTCTTTCTTTAGAAATGGTTTCCTGATTTTTGTATTCTTTTGAGTGCAGAGGGATTTTTATTGACACATTTAGGTTTTTTTACCAGCTGATTTATTTCCTAAATGTTGGGTTATGTTGGTTTATGCTCCCTATGATAAGCTCCTCCTTTTTTTTCACTCACTACATACTGCTATTTTTAATGGGATTTTTTTGATTTTCTGAAGGGGTTTGTAACTGCCTTCTCCTCACATTTTAGCAGGATTTTTTTTCCAGCCATAGAAACCTTTCTTGATTGCAGAGCTGGGGTTTTTTTTGGCATCTAATAAAACATTCTTAAACAATTCCTAATTATCATGCACATTCTTGTGTTTAAATTTTTCCTCCCACTCAATTTTGTTCATGATTGTTTTCCGCTTTGGGAAATTGGCCTTTTTAGAGTACCAAGCCTATAATGCTGTTTGCACAAAACAAATAAAATTAGATCATGATTGCCTGCACCTAGGCAACCATCTAGTTCAGTGATCAATTCATCTTTATCTGTCAGAATATGTAATTAGGAATGTCCCAGCTTGGCAGCAGTGCCAGCACTACTGGTTTTACAAACTTACCTTTCAGAAGTAGCAGCGTGATGGTTCCAACACATACACTGCAAACTAGTACAGCAGTTCTTTGTAGGACAGAGAGGTGTTTAAAAAGTTGCCTCAAACACTTATTTTCTTTCATGTCATGATCTGTAAACATAGTTCCTTTTTTTCTACATGATCATCCGCAAGACCCTCATTGTCTCGTTTACCATCTTGTGCCCAAAGCTAGATATCATCAACAGGCAAAAATGCAGTTAACAACTAAACTGAAACTGTAACCAGGAAATATGCCCTCTCTGGGTTTGATCTAGGATATGAATTAAATCTTTTGGGGACAGATTCTAATGCAGGCATCCAATCCAGCCCCTCTATACACAGGGTTCAATGTTCCAGCTTTTATTCATCATTTATTTTGCCTGCAAATATGGGAAGCACCATGGAGAGTTTTCTTTGTCATTGTGAAACACAGACTATCTGAAAACTGATGGGTTTTGACCAGTGTCTGCTCTCAAGGCTTTACAGGACTTCCCTTAGAAAGACAGATTCCTGCATTGCCAGACTGTGTGGTTAATATTTGGTATATTTTAATGGAATCAAGTCAAGGCAGAATACAAAACTCCCATTATCCACGGAAAAATCTAAATGTGTATAAATCCTCAGCCTTCAACATTTTGGGTTTTTTTCGGAGAAACTTTAAAAATGCATTGGAAAGAGAATTTCTGCAGCATCATCTATTTTAAAAAATACTTTTTCTTTATTTTTGTGAACAAAATCAAAGATCACCAGACTAAGAAATTAGCCTCTTCATTTAGTTTTAATTCTTGGTCTTTTCCTAAGCTTGTGTTGCCAAGGCACTAATAATTAAACCGCAGAGATTACATAAAAATGAAACTCCCAACTCATGAAAAACACTGAAAAGCCAAAGCCAAAACCTTCTTTTTTTTTTTTTTGCTCTTTTTTTTTTCCCCTCAAAGACAGCTTCAGTTTGGAAATTCCAAACTGTTCCCAAGGCAGGAACAATCTGAACATAAATATGCTACTCAGATTTTTTGCTCCTGCCTGCCCAGCCAGAATGCTGGTCAGCTCTCTACATTTGGGCAAATGTAGAACCTAGGTAATAATACTCCTGAGAAAACTGATAGTCCAGAGGAAGGATAACAGACAGCTCCCTCACTTAGATGTCAGGCACCAGCTGACAGGAGACCAGGGGAGCTGCAAGCAAGGTAGCCCATCTTGAAGCTGTAAGGTCCATCAACAAATTTATCTGAAAATCTGGAGGCAAACTATTGAATGGGATGTAAGGCTGGTGGAAAACCTGCTGTCAGAAATTGTGGAATGGAGAACTGAATAATAAATGCACAAATGCAACAACTTGAGTGTTGAGGCAGCTCTTTCTTTACAGCACTGGTATGCAGAGAAGCTCCTCTCCCAGTGACCTAACAAAAAGCTGCAGCATTTTACATTTGCCTGAGATGTATTTATTATTTATACATAGGTGTGCACACATCTTGAGTGTACCATGGTCTGTCTTCCATCTGCCACCCTCCCAAATGAATTTTTATCATAGAATCATTCAGAGTTCATCACTGGTGGGGAGCCTGTTCATTGAAACTCATTATTGTTCTAATGAATTACACACGAGAGCTTCAAGTGATTACATTATAATAGTCAGACTCAGCCATTCAATGAAAATTTAATTACTGAGTACAGGGACATGACAAAAAGAAAAAAAAAATCATGCCTGTGTTCTGGAATGCAGCCTCCCCAGCCACAGCTGGCTATTGAAAGTCTTCATGCAATTATGTTTTCTCTTAATCACACCCCTTTTTAAAGAAAGGAAACAGGAACTGAAGTTCACAGCAGTTGCAGTGGCTTCCCTGCCTGCCCTCCGCTGGCAATTCTGGTGATCCACATACCCAGAATCCCAGCATAACCAACTCCTGATAAGTAGAAAGGATGGGATGCTACAAAGCCTGACAAAAGCAGAGTTGCACTAACTTGCTGCAAATGAGGTTCCCCTCTTTATGGTCACAGAAAAGGATTCAAAGTCACCCTGATGGATGTATTTTAAAGCACTTACACAGAGACTTTACCTTTGGTCTACTTTCCCTTCTGTAAACCACCACTTAAATCAATGGATTGCTGTAAGCAATTAGTAGGTTGCTCTTTCAGTAGGGTCTTGTAGGATCCATGCTAACACATGTATCTTCATGCTAATAACACACTGCCTGACAGGAATGACTCCCAAACACAAACTTTGGACTTCTGAAGGAGCACAAAGACTGCCTGAAGTGGCTTCTCCTCCTTCTCTGCCAACTCCAGTTTACAGTCAATGAAGAATTTTCCACCTCTAGTGTAATAACTGGACTGTAAACCAGCACTACCTGAACACCCTCCTAAGCAGGCAGCTTTGTGATGAAGAGGTCAATGACCAGTATCACATTACCCTTGAGAGGCTGAGGAAGTAGAGATCTACCATCCTGAAAATAATCCCTGAACTGAGGGTATTGCACTTGTATCCAAGAAACACAAACCTGTTTCTTATATGATAACGATAATCTCTCTGCATCAAAACAATCTTTTTTAACAATTGTGGAAATAACCTTCACCTTGTATAGAACCACAGAATGGCCTGGATTGGAAGGGACCTCAAAGATCATCTAGTTCCAACCCCCCTGTCATGGGCAGGGACACCTTCCACTTGACCAGGTTAAAGCCCCATCCAACGTGGCTTTGAACACTTCTAAGGATGGGGCATCCACAGCTTCTCTGGGCAACATGTTCTGGTGCTTCACCACCCTCACAGGGAAGAATTTCTTCCTAAAATGTAATCTAAATCTACCATATTTCAGCCATTCTTCCTTGTTCTATCACTGTTTGCCCTGGTACATACAATGCTCTGAAGTTACTTCCTAAGTCACAGTCACTGTTTTCCTTTTTGTGCCTCCTTACAATGTCACTGTGAAAGCACAAAATTTTCTAAGAAGAATTTTTGATTTATTTTTTTTTTCCCCAGAAGTTTTTGACATCCCTGTGGGAAAGGTATGGAAGATCTTGATGGAGAAGTTTAAAGAAATTATTGAATATGTCTTCATCAGCCTTTTTCATCAATCTTTTTAAGATGAGAAACAGCTTCACGTGACACTTGAGATACTTAAGAGAAAGTCTTTTTGGTCCAGGAGATTGGCAAAATAGGAGAATAGGGGTTAGTAACCATGACAAACAGAGCCCACTGTTTCCTCCAGTGAAAAATCTATTGGTCAGAATTTCTTCACTTCCTGTATAGGAGAATTCCTCTTCACGTCAATTGAAATTGTTGCTAAAGTTATATTTCGGTCTAATGAGATAATATAATTGCTAAAACATGCCTCCAAATCCCATACTGTGATTAAAGCTGTGTGTGTTCCACAAGCTCTGTGGAGTGTGTGTCTGATATTAGCTGGTCAGTGTTGATAAAACAGAGGTTATAACCTGCCAACCTTGTGGTGTTTTCAGTTGATTTTCTTTTATATATGCACACAAACGCCCTCCCACACAGAGACCTCACATTAGCTTTGTCTGTGAGCACTTTAACAGGGGATTTCACAATACATATTCACATTAGGAACACTTTCCAATGGTGTATCAGTGATGCTCAAAATTAAATCACATCTGTTTATTGTTGCACTTGTCATAGTCTGCAGACTAGAAATACAAATTTACTAAATTCAAGTCACTGTGGGCTTATCTAAAGAAATGAGCCCAACAGAAAACAAGTGTACCCACGAATGACAATATAGATATCATCTGGAAATTGGGAATGTGTTACTGATGCACCTCATCATCAGATCCCCTTGAAAAGGGCTGCTATTTTTTGAATGAAAGTAGCTGAAAGCATGTGCCTGAATCTTGTTTCCACCTGGCGTGTAATTATAAAGAGCACGTTACTTTAAATATAAGAGCTTAAGAAAGGACTTATTTTTACAAATGAGTTTCCAGTACTTACTGGATGTCAGGGGTATGTTGCAAAAGTCGAGACCAGCATCATCCAAGTCAGTCTGCTTTAAAACAGGGTGAGGATTTCTAAGGTGGCTGGGCATCAGTGATGCAGTTCTGCTGCAATCACTTACAGATGTGAACTGATTTGGGAGTAAGAAATATTTTTTTTCAAGTGAAAGCGTTCATAAAAAAAAATTGTAAGAGCCAGCATAATATATTTGCCTTCAGAAAAAGGTGTTCGGGTCTGGAATAATCCTAAATAAAGGGTTAGGCTCCAGTGATAGCTGATCCCAGATGAATTTTTCACAATAACAGCACTTTAGGAAGCATTACAGATAAGCAAGGAAGAGGATGAGACATCAGGATTGTTATTTGGAGCCCCCTTTGCTCAGAAGATCATGAGACCTTGGTAGGGAGGGACTAACCCTTCCAGGGTTTTTTCCAATGGTGGCTGTTAGGATTTCCCTGGTGCCCAGATCCTGCCACATCAGACCAGCAAGTTTTCTCACCTACTACCTGGGGCTCAGGGATCCCCCCAGAGACCTTCTCTGCTCTAACTATGTTGCTGAAAAAAAAAGGGGGGGGAATGTTGTCTGGGGTAGAGCAGGAGCAGAGGCAGTGAAAGTGAAGTGGGAAGGAACACAGGAGCCCATGAATGAGTCCAGGGTCAGAGCAGAGCACGAAACCAGCACCATGACAACTGTGACCCTACCAGCTTTGCCATAACACTTATAGAGCACTGCAATACTGTCGTGGCACGGCTTTAGTGCCCATCACACTTCCTGAGAAGCCTTCAAGGAGCATGGGAAGAAATCAAATAACAGGGCTGGATACACTACATGCAGATGTGAATACAGCCCTAGATAGAGGCTCCTCAGCAAAGACATGATTTGGTAGGTGTGTTGCACTCTGCCAGAAGTGAGATTGATATTCCAGTCCAGCAGAAAATGAGATTGGATGAGAAGGCCAGGACCTTACAGCGGGGTTTATCACAAGCCACAAGACCTGTTCAACACCACATGCTTTCTAGTTTCCTCTGCTTCTGACCCCCATGGATACTAGCCCTCCCACATTCATCAAGTACAACTTTCCTGGTGTGATGACCTCCAGTTTTACAATTGAATGACAATTAAACCCCAGGATTCCTGGCTGCTGTTCCTCCCTTTTGGCCCCAGAGGATGGCAGAGACCGTACTGAGCTCTGTGGCCAGGACAGAGTTGCTAGTTGGCTCCATGACTGCTGTCCACAACACCTATAAAAATGAGTTATATTTTGGGTATCAGTTGGCTATGTTAGGTAAATGTATGTCAGGCAGCTCTCATAAAAGGCACTTAAATAAGGACCAAATCCATGGGATATCAAGGAATTGGAAATTATAAAGCTATGGTCTATGTAAGTGGCATACAACAGAAGCATAAGTACACTTACATGACTTTGATCAGGTGCTCTCACACACACACAAAGTATAGAAAAGATCTTTTGAAGTACAGAGGAAACTTTTTATATCAGTACAATTTAAAAAATATCCCAACCCTGCATACACTGTGCTAGTGTTTATCTTACTTGAGAGAAAACAAAGGTATGTGGGCTGTTAGAATAATATTTTCCGCTATCATAAGGCAATCTTAAGTTTGGACAATTTTCATATAAATAGGATTTTATAAGTTGGTTGTAATCCAAAACAGAGTAAGTGAGCCACTTCACTTTACATACTAGAGCAATTAATTATCCTTTTAACAAAATTGATTGTACCAAGAGCACATTTTTTCCCCCAAGGAAAAAAAACCCTACAAAATTTTAACCAGTTATAATCAAGGAACTAATAAAAACCATCAGCAATTAACATGAAAAATATTTTGCCCTTTTAATGTGATTAGCCCTGATTCTATTTGAAAAAGCAATACAGAGGAAGTGAGCTCTTTGCTATATCTGGCGAGGCAAGAGATATAAAAGACATAAAGGAAAGAATGAATGAAAGGAGGGGTTTTTTTTAAATGTAGATTTGATACTGTAGTGATAATTTAGCTTGGTTCTAAGTACACTGGGCAATAAATAGCCTCATAAATGTGCTGGGTAAACTCTGAGGATACAGCAAGGAGCCATTTATTGCCTTGTAACCTCAACGGCAAACTAAAATTATCTCCTAAATAACAGATTTCCTAGTTGCACTGAATTATTGTGTAACAGAGGGGCAATAACTTCCCTCTATCTCTCCCCTGGTTACCAGTAAAATGAACAGCATGAATTAGTTCCAGGTAATGTAAGGTGTCACTATTTTTAGCAAATTCAACCTTGAAAACTTTTCCAAGCTAACTAAAGTGAAAACCAGGCTGGATTTGGGGTTCTTTCATGTGGTTTCCAGGAAAAACAAAGCAATTGCTACCTTCTGATAAGACTCCATTTGAAAATTCAGCTATGTATCCCCTGGAAAAGCCAGCACTTTAGCTTTGGGGCACTGTCACGCCACAGGGTAACAAGTGATGATGACTGGGGACACTCACCATTGCTGGTGCAACTAATGCTCAGACTGAAAGAAATCAATCTGAAAACTTCATGAGATCTTTAACAACTCATGGTCTGACCTATCTGATCTCTGGGGAGCACTTCAGAGCTGTGCTGGGGGATGAGCTGCCTCTTGGAGGTGCACAAGGTGTCCCCCAGAGACCAAACAACTTCACAGATTCCCTGGCCAGTTGAACTCAGTTGCAGTGAATAAAGTGATTAACAAAAGACTACTGAGAGATGGAGTGGGGAAGTGGTGTCTTTTATTTTAGAGAGTGGGCTGAAAAAATCCAGAAATAACTGATAATACAAGAATTCACATCTTGGGCATATTAAGCTCAGATGGTCTAAATGTCTCTAATCATGCTGTTCTTTTTCTCCAACCATTACCCAACGATACTGAGTATCAGAGTCACAGAATGGCTTTGGTTGGAAAGGACCTTAAAGATCATCTTGTTCCAATCCCCCTGCTGTGGGCAGACACACTTTTCACTAGACCAGGTTGCTCAGACCTCCATCCAACCTGGCCTTGAACAGGGGTGGGGCATCCACAACTTCTCTGTGCAACCTGTTCCAGTGCCTCACCATCCCCTCACGTATCCACTCCTGGAAACTGTTATCGTGCACATTTCTGAACTTCAAGTAAAACCTTGGTCAAATTTTGGAAGCAGATTTATTTCATCTAAGCTATCTCACCCTAAGTTATCTGCAACTGCCAGTATTCTTACAACTCGCTAATATTAGCATTATAACTAGGAGTTAACTGGTCTTACAAAATTCTATATATGGAAAATACCAACAAACAGTGTAAGAGGGTAGAACAAAACGTTCTTTGTCAAATGCAAGTTCAAGCTTGCACTCAGAAATACACAAAGATCTATAATAATAATATTTATCTATCACTTATCTAGTATCTTAGACATCTTACAATGAAACAAACAAATTAATTCCCAAGTTGCAAGAGTAAGACAGTCCAAGTTAGTATAAAACCATAAATAAAACCAAGATACAATGCCAAGAGATTTTTGGAATGGAGATGTTTTTATTTCAAAACAACTAATTGCTATGTTGGTTCACAGGTCAAAAGGTCACATAGGCAAAAATACTGGCAACACGTCAAATGCTCTTGAATATGCCAACTGTCCCCTTTCTTTCTTAATGAATATTCATATAAAACAATTTTTGCACTTTGAGATCGCCTTGGCAGCAGAGGGAATTGTAGGCCTATCTGAATAAAAAGGTAAATCAATAAGCAGGTAAATTCTTGATGCTGGGAATGAGCACCTGGATTGGAGGGAACGCAAATCTGATTGGGTTTCCCAAGCTGCAAGCACTGCTATGTGAACAATCACTGAGTACACTGTTTTTTTCACATGGCCTGAATGGATTCTGGAGAGAAAGCAAGGCAAGATAGGCAGCATAGGTCTGGTAGGATAAGGGAAAGATGCCTAGCCTGAGGCATTGGCAAAAAGAAAACCATCTGTGAGCTGAATGTGCTGCTTCTGTTCAGAGGATCACACTCTTCCCTACATTTTAAATATATGGCAATTATGCTAAGAAAATACACTGACTCCATGTCACTTGTTGGTAATTTTTTGCCAAACAGAAACTAACTTCCAAAGCTCCAAATTATCTTTGCTAATTAGTGTAGGAAGCAAGACTATAATGTAGTCAGAAATTACCAAAAATGTCTAGAAACAAGTTCTTTAAAAGCCTGGAAGTCAAAAACTACTGTTTATAAAATTCAACTCCAGCTTTGCAGGAAATTCCTGGAACTCTCTTGGCATATCCCAGTTCCTTACAAAGCTGAGTTTCAGAGATGCCCTTCAGATATTTTATGAAAAAGTAAGTGTTCTGTGGGTAAGCAGTGACATATAGTCATCTTCTTGGCAGTGAGATTTGCCAAGTAAAGCCACTGGATAGACGTAAGACCCTCCAAAAGATGAAACACCTAATCAAAGTTAAAGTTTAGGCATGACATAGGCAATGTTAATAATTATATTGGACGTGCTCTGCCAAAAAGCAGTTCAACTGCAGAGAAAGGCACAGAATGTGAAAGAGAAAAAGAGACTGAAAGAATACCATCCTGGAGATACCCTGTCAGCATCTGCCAGAGGGACTCGAGCAATAGCCAGTTTGGACAGTGGCCAGCACCATCTGTGTAATATCTTACACTATGTGAAAATGAGAGCCAAACTGAGACACTTCAGTTAATACCAGGAGCTCTTCACTTCACCTCAGATTTCGTGGACCATCCACCTTCCAAACTTCCCCTGAAAGTCCCAACAAAGGAGCACCAAGGAATAGAAAGTTTTCTTACCAATAGGAGAACTTTGAAATCAGTGAACTGGAATTTGATGGTGCATTTCAAATTCTGAAGCGAGAGATAAAAACGCTTAAATCTGAAACACAGCTGTTTCTGCCTCTTATAAAGACTCTAAAATTATGGATATCCTCTTACTTAACAAGTACATCCATAAATGGGTGCTATCAATATGGTCAAATCGGATAACAGAAAAAACTAACAACATATTAGGGAAAAGTGCATCTTTTCCATAATTCTGTTGACCTCAATGCTTGGTTTTGACTCCTTGAGTTAAATGTAGCAAGTTATTTTTATTCTAGTCTATGAAAAATACAAAAGAATCAAGAAATTTTGTAGAAGACCAAAAAGATATTTATTAATCCTCCTTTCAAAAGTAAGAAAAAAATAATGCTTTTTCTTTTTGTTGGCAGGAGAATGAAGAAAGGAATGGAATCAAGTCCACTGTGTATTAACAGTACACTGCTTTCTGAAATACTTGATGAAGCTCATATGTTGCCTTACCAAAAGTATTAAATTTTGTCTGTATTCAGCATACCTCTTAACTTGAGGAATTTGATGTATACATCAACTTTCTGGAGATGTACTAAAGACTTCAGAAATGTTCCAAAAGAATCAAGACTTTTACTTCATATTTTCGCCTAATTAAATAATGTATGTTTGCCCAGAAAATTCTTACTTGAAAATGCAGAAATTTGTATGCCTCATTTGAAAGTTCCTGTAGGACTTAATCCAGCAAGGCAATCATAAAACACTACAATAAAGGGACAAATAATGTAAAGGGCTCATCAAGTCATTTGCTCACTTGATGAAAGTGATGGCTTATTTTGCTACAACATACAGACCTAAGAGAGCAACACTGTCAGCAAATACAGGTTCTGAAGCTCTGTGAGGAGGTTATACCATCCCATTCTCCAAGTTCAGTTCTCCATTCTTTCAGCATCCACCTAAGCCTGACAGGGACATTGCTCCTTCCTAAGAGATTTTAAAATTCTTCCCTTTCTCCATTTTGGCCCCTTCTGACATGTCTGGCTCCTTCCTGCATCAGAGGTTTGTCCCTAGAGGAACAAACTGGGTTGGGCACCTTTGCAGTGATTGGTGCAGCTCGTATCTCAGAGTCATAGAATAGTCTGGGTTGGAAGAGACCTTAAATTTCATATCATCCCAACCCCTCTGCCAGGGGCAGGGACACCTTTCACTAGACCAGGTTGCTCAGAGCCCCATCTGGCCTGGATGTGAACACTTCCAGGGATGGGGCATCCACAGCTTCTCTGAGCAACATGTTCCAGTGCCTCACCACCCTCATAGGAAAGAATTTCTTCCTAACATCTAATCTAAACCTTCTCTCTTTCAGCTTGAAGCCTTTCCCTCTTGTCCTGTCACTCCAGGCCCTTGTAAACAGTTCTCTCTCCATCTTTCTTGCAGGCTCCCTTCAGGACATGGAAGGCTGCAATTAGGTCATCCCAAAGCTTTCTCTTCTCTAGGCTGAACAATCTCAGTTCTCTCAGCCTTTTCTCATAGCAGAGGGCCTCCATCCCTTGACTTGTTTCTTCCCTGATATTTACAAAATGAGACTAGCATGACAGCTCACAACTTGAAATTTGGGTAGTTCATAGTAGTGAATCTCTAGTAAAATCCATTGTGAAGTAAATTATTTCCTCGTAAAACAGAGACAACTGAGTGAAGTTTGGCTTGGACAGCAAGATGCCATGAACATTTCCAACCTCCATCTTGCAATTTTCATGTAGGGAATTTTAATTAACATTTCTTGAATGCGAGTTTCCATGCTAGCTAGAGCCTTTGACTTACACCAAAACCAAGAATTTAAAGTGAGTTTCTTCCACACTGGCTGGAGGTGCACATAGATTATTGCCTCTAGGGTCTGCCAATCTTTCAATTTATATTGAGCAATTCTGCCTTCTCAGTCCAGTAAGTGACTTGGATAACCCTGCTTATGAAAAAATGCTTCTCTGAGGAAGACAAATCAGGGAATCTGTACAGTATCCTCCAAGTAGAAAGTCAGTATTACACCTAAAAATCATATCTATCTATCTATCCATAAATATATATATACAAATGTATGGTTATGTTTTTATCTATTTAACACTATATTTTGTATTTATTTATTTGTATATATTTCCATGAGTCTCATTAACACTCCAAAAATTATGGAAAGTCCACTGAAGCCCATGGAATAATTCCTCTGTGTGCCAAATGTAGACTTCAGATAAGCTAGTAGAATATGGAGTTGTTCCATAGATTTGAAATGCACCCACTTGCAAACAATGTGTAGAAATCTGAATGACAGACTTATAAGAATTTGTAATTACACAGAGTGCCAAAAGTCCAGGGATTGTCATAGATCCTCGAGCAAGAAGATCATACCTAGATAATTTTACAGAACAAGAATACACGGTAAGAAGTTCACACATAAGTAACTTTACCCTTTTGTCCCAATGCAGTTCAGCATATACAGATGAAGAATTTACATATTTGTGAAGAAAAGCAACGTGGTCACCACCTCTTTTTAGTTACCAGTTGAAATGAAAAAGCTCAACAAATTAATACATGAACTTCTCCTGCCAACCAATATGAAATTGATTATACAACGGCAAATCCAAAATTCAAATTAGACACTCTTGTTGCTATTCTTTGCCTGTGACATTTTATTCTTTTTTTTCTTAATCTCCTCTTACATCCTTATCTCAAGATTTCCAAGTGTTATTTCCTGTCCATCTTACCATCTTTTCTCCTACAACAAGGTTTATAAATTCTTCTTTCTTTCAGTGAAGAACAGCACTTTACCTGACTCACTCTGATCTTTCAATGTTCCCAATTTACTGGGATGGACAATTTCTTTCCATATTCTTCTATCTTTTTAGCAGACTAGGAGAAAGTACTCGAAACGACAAACCCTTAAGGGTTGCAAGAACTTAAAAAGTTAATGTGTGGTTTTGTTGCTAGGGGCCAGGTAGGACAGCTGAGATTTCTATCATCTCAACAACACCTAAACTGTGCAGTCCTGATGCCCTGGTAACCAAGGTTCCAGGAAAAAAAATCCTCAAAATGTCGGATCCAAAAATCCCAGTTAAAAAAAAAAAGATATTCCAACAACTGTATTGATCTAGAGAGAAAGGAACACTCAGTGTGAATCAAAAGGCATCTAACGATCATGCCAGTTCTGTGAGATAATTAAAGGCACAGAAAATGTAGACTGTCAGAAAACCAAAGCAAATGAAAGACTTGCAACATTTCAATGTGCAATAAGTAAATTAAAACTTTATAGGCCACTTCTTAAATACTTTTAGTGGACTGTTAGAAATAACCTAAGAAAACCACAATATTTTACTTTCTCCGCATTGAAAAGTGATCTCCCCCCCACGTGATTTTCAACATGAGGAGTTAAATACAACAAACTGGTCCAGTTCTGGTTACTGGATCATTATGGCAGGTAAATGATGCAGTAATTGAGAGCTAAACTTCGCCTCTAAATAATGAAATGCAACTTCCCATGTGAAACACATGGGAATCTTTGTGAAGATGAGATGACTAAAAAGGCTGAGAAAAGTAAAACATATGTTGAAGGAAGACAGATGAATATTTTTTCTAAGGAGTTTATTGTGGGCCAGACAAATCCTTATCAAACCTCATGGTAGTCCTGTTTCTTTCAGGCAGCATTACATGGTCCCTGAGTCTGAGAAATACATTCATCAAAAACCCTGTGAAAAGGAAACTAAGAGGTTTTGTAAATTGTGAATTTGGGTTAGCTAGGTTATATATAAACACTATGAAATAAAGACCTTTGCCCATGTTAAGTAACAAAGCTTATTAGTACTGTCTTTTCCTAATCTCTTTTCTATTATTTTCATGTTCCTCCTTTTTGGATGTTCTGTAGATATTTGCAAGCTGACAGGACTGCTACAGAGGATTGATCAGCAAGGCACAATGCACGCCCCATGATCATCACCTTCCTCCCTGAAGCTGATTATCCAGGAAAGAGCCTGTAGCACTTTTTTTTCTACAGGGGAAAGTAAAAACAAAAGAAAAAAAAAAGACGCCTTTGAGACTATTGTTCTTTAACTGTCTTTCCAGGAGAAAAAAAGATTCTTCATCAATGACTCTGCAATTGAGATCCTTCCAAGTTTTAGATATTGAAATTACAGCATGACTATATCACCAACATCAATTTTAAAAGGCAAAATAATCCCCCCAAAAAATGTTGAAAAGTGAACCACTCTTATTGTATTTCTTAAGGCATTGATAAATACATATAGTATCTAAATATTCATTGTAAAATTCTACATTTAAAAAACTTATTTTATTTCTCTTAAACATACACTTTCTTGTTTCCTATTAAGTGCATCAATAATATTATTCAAGATTTTTCAAGTATCTTTGCTCTACATGACTGTTGAAGCTAAAGCAATAAAAAAAAAATGCACTCAAGTTCTCCTTGCTGCTGCTATCTTAATATTTTTTAGCTTTTATCAGACCCAATTCAAGGCTTCTGAAAGACAACTGACTTCCACAAAATGGATGTTTACCATATTTTAAGAGTTTCTAAACAGGAAACAAATTTGGGAATATTGAATCCGTAGTCATTTAAGCCCTTGGCAAATGGGGGTCGGTGAAGGTGGCCACCACCCTGTTGTACAGCCCGCTAGGGATTCAGGATTCTGCATGGAGTGTAGGCAGCGGACTCCTTGTTGCCATCACGTTTTGCTCATGATAGCCCAGAAAGGATCCAATTAAGCCAATAATATCACTTTTTTCAGACATCCTCATCTGCTTTTAAGAAGAAATTAAGAGTTCATCCGGCATCGTTAATTTTCTATCCTGTGCTGCTGAAAATAAACGTGGCTTAGCGTAGGCTCACCCTTCTCAGTCTGCTGAAACTCCAGCTAAGAGAAGTCTGGAACTTTATCTCAGTTCATCTCACCCGACTCCAAAATTAATGACATTTGGCAGTGTGAACATCTGAGAGATATCATCCCTTATCATCTCAGCCTTTGGACCTCAGGTGAAGGCTGTTAGATAACAAGTGTCTCCTTCTAATGAGCCTCATTATCAATGGAAGAGGGACGCGGGAGGAGTATAACAAAATGAATGCAGGCACTGCAGTACCAGTAGATGGACTTTACAGAACTATATGCAGAGGTAAAAATCTCTCAAGAACTTTAAAGACTTGTCTGCTTAGCTCTAAAGCCAACTCATCTCCCGTGATGGACCGACAGTGCATAGCACCACACGAGCAGGGGCAGAGAGCTCGCACTCCACCCCTGCCTTCTCTGATGGGTACAGCTATGACAGTGCATGTGGGAAGCAGGAAAGTGGGGCTAATACCATGTATAGGATTTTTGGGATGTTTCTGCTCCGGCATGTGAAAGGATTAGTTTAATTTCAACTCCTTTTTGACCCAGACTCTTCTTTACTCAGAGCTCAACCAAAAGCTGACAATGTGTAAATTTCTGCAGTCAGTGGGGAAAGGTCTCAGGGGGTCTCGTGGTGCTGAGCCCATCACTGAACAGCAAAGGGAGAAGAGGGAGGGACACCAACAGGTTACTGCCTGGTGCAGTTATTCAGGATGCAAAATATCTACTAATGCCTCAAGAAACTGAGACAGATGTTTTGTGCTTCCTAAAGCTGCACAACAGAGGGAAAAACACCCTGACAGACTCCAACCTGTCTGACCTGGGGCAGAACCCCTTGGGTCCATGATGAGTTCATCCAGATTCCCTCACTGGGCATCACCATCTCTCCCCTTTCCTACCCTCCGCCTGGTGCACTGACCACGGTGACCAAGAGACAAGGATTTTGGCACTTGCTGCCAGGGTGAGGGCTGTCCCTGCTGCAATGGGAGGTGGGAGCAGCCAAGGCTGAGGAGCTCAGGTAACCTGGAGTGAGTCCCACACCCCGAGATGGTCCCTGTTGCTGCTGAGGCTGGATTACTCTGATCTAATGCCTCATATGTGCCAGGCATTGCACAGGAAGTCCAACAATATAAATTCTGCTAAAAGGTGAAGGAAAACAGAGAGAGGCTTAAACACAGATCCTCTTCCAAACGTAACCTGGCAAGCTCACCTATAACAAAGGAAGCAAAAATACAGAAACAGCAGTGGAGGCGTATTGATGGCAATAGAAACCACATAGAAACCTCCAAATAGAAAAGGAGGTATAAGGATGCAATTAAAAAGAAGAATCTTTCATGATGTATTTTCTGATATCTTCAAAATACAAGTTGATCTGTATGGGTGGTAATTAGAGTTCTGACGCTGGAAGGATGAGAGATCTGAAAACACGCATGGGACAGACTCCCGAGACTCAAACACTCATCCTAATTAAAATCTATTATTACAAATCAGTATTGCCTTTTTCCTTTCTTCAAAGTTACATTAATTTGATAAAACAAGCAGCAGAATTCTGAATGTTAATCAAAGAGATAACAGTTTCACAGGACAGATCTTTAAAATTCTTCCTCTTGTACTTTCACAGAGAAGACTGAAGCTGAAAAAAACCCTGAAGAAATGTTTTCCTATTATTGCTTAACAAGAAATAGGCAGCTAATCAAAAGAAAATGCAGCAAAAACAAAAACACACAGAACCCCACGTCTGCTATCTCAATAAGGTATCAGAAAAACCCTCTTCATTTCTGTGTAATGAGACAACACAGTTTAAAACAAGACAGGGTAAATTTTCAAAGCAACAAAGGGATCTAACTATACAGATCCTGTTGAGTGTACTCTGGCCACACAGCTAAACTCCCAGCTGAATCTTTGACAACATATCTCCAAAGAAGAGTAAAGGTGCCAGCTGACTTTGGTTGTAAGACGTAGACTACCTTGTGGAAAATTATGAAGCAATAAAAATTCATTTTCATAAAATCGCAAAAGTTAAAGTCACTTCCACCTTCCTTTCACAGAGGATCGTTCCTTTCTGTGCACCAAGAGAGACTTTCTCTGGGAAGAAGAGAAAATTCTATTTTTAGTTACAGGCTACAGACCAAAAACTGACTTTGTCACTCTAACCAACTTTCCATGGAAGATTTGTAACTAGGTTTGGTACCTAATAATGTTGCACTGCACTGATGTGCAGTGATCTAAGCCTATTAAGTACCATGATCCTGCCAGACCACGCTACGGTTCTCACTTACAGTCATTTGTTCATGTGTGGCTCACGCGGGTTGTAACAAAGCTTGAGCATAAGGGAGATTCACTCTTTGAGAGAAGGCCCATAGGTGAGCTTCTGTAAAGCACAGAAATCAAAGAAGTGGGATAACATAGTAATTATTTCCACGGAAAAACATATGTCAGGAGAAAAAAAATGAAACAGATAGTGAAAGAGATCATCTTCCAGGTTTTTCACTTCTGTAGGGGACATATCTGGTAGCCTTTTAAGATCCTATCATTATCTTTTCACAAATGCAGTGCTGCATAATTGTGCTTTTGGATCATTCCAGGGAACTGTGTAAATATTTTCTTCAACATGCCTTTTTTAGTGAGCTTTATGCCTTGGAATTTTACTCCGAATTTTGATTTCTTAAAAAATCATGAAAAAACTAATTTTCCATTTCTAAAGTTTAACTGCTCTCATTTGGACTTGTGTAACCAAAACCACGTGAATCTCTATAGCTTGTAAATACTTTTAACCATTTGAGTTAAGATTCACAACTGTATTGCTATGTGATTTCATGTTTTGGTGTGAAAATATTATGTGGTTCTGCTTAAATAATGTATCAGGGTTGAGACAAGGAAGAGGAGTTCTCAAATCCAAAACAATAATTTTAGGACAAAACAGTTTATCTACTAATGTATGTTTCTGAAAAACTTTTAATTATTACAGTACTACAATAATTCTTACTTGCTTTCTTCTTCTTTTTAGACCAGAGAAACTTAAAACAAAGTGCTGGAGGAGAAGTTCTTGAACTATATTTTAGCTAGAAGAAAATACTGATAGATCACCTCTCCGGAAGGGACACTCTCCAGTTATCTCCAGCCTAATTTTTTCACCCATGTTTCAGGTACACTCAAGCCCTCTCTCAAAGAAAAATCAACTCTAATTCCCAGTTTCTAAATAGAAAGCACTAAGTATTACGCTTTCACAGATTAAAAATACGCAAATAAAGGGAAGGTGTCAAAATGACAGCAAACAGAACATTTAAATGTCGGCCTGCTACAAAATTGAAATGGTAAACAAATATTAAAAGTGGCGCAGAAGCTGCAGCCTTCTTTCCTTCACATAAGGGCTGCTAAATTACTACGCTGCCCAATCTCGAAAACTGTTAAATAGAACTTCAAACTAAAAATAAGTGCTGCCAGAAACACTGAATTTTGGAAATGAAAATGAGTCTAATGTGTAAAGACATTTTCAAACCCTCCCACAGCTCCAATCCGCTCTGCAGGCCGAGTCCCCAGTTCCCCTCCCTGGCTGCGTCTGCACCTCATGGTCCCTCTCCCTGCTCCTGCCCTTCAGGAGAACGTGCCCCCATCCCCCTGACTGACCACTGCCCTCTTCTTGTCCTTTGCAAACCTGGAACAGGAGGCCTTGCAGAGGGAAGGGGGGAAGGAGGCAGATATCAAGACTCATGGTCAAGCGAGGGGCAGAAAGCAAAATAGGAGGTTTCCACCCACATGCACTTATTTGTTTCCACTCACAGACACGTTACTTTTTCCCCCTTCCACATTTGTCACCCTTCTGGGAGCCCGGAGTTACATGTTGTTTGCTCTGCTGCATGCCAAGGTATGATACCTTTCAAACTCAAATGCTGTAATTTGCCACATATTCGTTGTTTTCTGAACAAAAGGCAATCTTCTCTATGAGTAAAATTGCGATGCCAACACTATGGGCTTGTAGCACAATCAAAACCTTGCCATATAAACCCATTGCAAAAGTACATGTTGCCCAGCTTTTAAAAGGGAAAAGTCTGCCTGGAGGTAAGTTTTTCCCCACCAGGTAAGCCCTATGATGCACACAGCCTTCGCTGTCTGTACCCACAGACCGTATGTTGCCCATTGCGGGTATCTCAATGATGAACATGAAGATTTCATGTGAAACCAGGGCCACTGACCAGGGTGGGTGTTTGCTCTCTAGTAATTATTTTAATGGTCACGATTTTATCAGTGGATGAACTGACAGACAGCAGACCTGAGGCTAAGGCAACACCAGCCTAAAGCATCTAGAGAGAGAGTATTCAAGCCCAGACTACCATGGCTATGTGAGGGCAATGAGAAACAAGAGTTGTCTCTGCATGTGCAGGCAAGGACAGACAGAGGTTTTGGACATCTCTATTAGAAAGTCCTTGGCCCTCTGAATGCCTTCTCTTTTGTTAACCAGTTACCAACTGAGAGAAACCAACTGACGTGTGTGGTTCATCAAAGCCACTGGGATTGCAGCAGGTGCAGCCTTGCAGTGACTCTGGTTTCAGAGCACTCTGTGCTGCTCCTAGGCTCTTCCCGGAGAGATCTCCCCACCTTCCTGCAGCTTCTGGTCCCTTGGCAGACCTGCATATGAATCAGTAACTTACTGACCTCTTCAGCACAGTTTTGGATATCCTCAGTTTGCCTTAATCATGAGCACCAACAGTTCCCTTTAACATACACACAAAATTGTTTCCCTTAAAAGCACATCTGCCAGGATCACCTCCTCTGCCCACAACTCAGACCATGTTATTTCCATCTTTAAATACTCAAAACAAAAAATCACTTAAACATATGATTTGCCTAAAATGTGTGCTTAGGCCCAGCACTTCTGAAATTCATTTTCGTTGAAGTCCATTGAAGTTCACCTTGTTCCAGACGGTTTTGCAGAGACAAGGTCCAAAGCTTTCCACAAGCTTCTGTTTTACAGCATTGAGTCCAAGTACCATTTGGGTTTAGGATGAAGTCCTCACTGTATTAAATACATTTTTTAAATTGTCAATGATTTCAACAGAACAAATATTGGCATTTTGTTTATAAGTTGTGTGCTTCAGAGAAACCTTTTTTTCTCCCTCTTCCTAACTAAAGGTTAGGAAGCAAACTGAAGCTTCTGAACAGACGTGTAAAATTTTCTTATCACTTGTAGTCCACAGTGACTATGTCAGAACATGACAGAAGTAAGATGAATAATATTCATGTTAAAAATAGGCCTCAACAAAAAAAGTAAGTCTTTCCATGCGTTAAGTTGGCAGAGTTTGTTTGTCACTACCATTTTTTGCAATGGTAGGAATAGCATTGGTCTGTATCCACTCTACTGGTCAGTAACTCTTTGTAGCATTGAGGTGCAGAGTTCATTTACTCTTTCACAAACAAAACCCCACCTATGACCTACTGATCCAGTATTCCAGGACTTGGTTCACGATTGGAGTAGATTCTCAAAGCTACCTCTTCTTAAAATGTTTCCATCTGTGACTCTTTGTGGAGAATGCCAGTTACTAGTACTGTACTCTGGCAACTACAGCTCCAATTTCTACAATTCCAGCTTTTCAATGTTTTAAAGATTTAAGTATTAACAGGCAGGAGTTTACAATTAATAAGTGCCAGGGGCACAAAAAAAGAAGCAAAGCACATCCCTAAAAAGAAAACATTTATAAAATGGTGTATACACCATCACTTGGGCATGCTGAGTCCCAAAAGCAACACAAAGAGACAGAGTTTGTTTTCCTTTTCTTCTACAAAACTACAATGAAGTGATAATGATCTCAGGAGTGTGTGTGTGTGTGTTTATTCCATCTTTGGCCCATTTGGTGTGGTTTTGGCCTAAGAAAAAGTTAGAGGCTAAATGTATTTTAAGTGGGCTAAACCCAAGATAAACACATGTCCCTGAGGTCATTATTTCCATTAGATGACAGCTTGCATAAAATACCAAAAGCATTGTAAAAACAGTGTAAACTTTAAAAATACAATCTTTCATGGGCCAGCACATCTTTTAGAAAGTGTATACTGTTTCTAAGCAATTGTTTCTTCTATTGTCAAAGTTTCTTCTTCAGGAACAGAGAAGCCAAAGTTTATTTGGACTTTGGCTATGCATGAGATAGTCTGGGCTTTGTAAATCCTACACATAGCACTGGAAAATGCAAACAGTGTATCCAAGCAGCAATCATGCTCATCGTGCTCATAACAACTGTGTACATAGAAATATCTATCAGCTGCACTAGAACTTCAAAGATTTGATCTGCATGAGGAAGATTGTCATTGCTTTAGAAACCATGCTAGGACTTGATTATGGATACACAAGCAATTTAATGGACAAAATCCATTCTTGTAACCAAGAAAACTGCATTAGTACAGTTTTGTCTTGCTTTTTGATACATGTTTTGAGGAGAGTGTTCGGCAGGGAGCCAATAAAGCTGTTTGAAAAATGCCCTTCTTCCTCCACAGGTAAGTCAAAGGAGCAGGGAGCTCTTTCCTGATGCTCCAGCTTCCCCCTGCAGCTTCGGATTGTGTTTGCAAAGTTTATCAATAGAGGGTTTATTGATTCACTCCCCACCCCAACCACCTTTTTCTTCTCAATTCCCCCAGATACAAAACTAGCATGCTTTCTACTGCTTGTACTTGAGCAAAGCCATCCTGCTGATACCCCAAGTATGTGGTAGAGGGTCAGACTTTGAAATCTGTTTTACAAAGAGAAGGCTAGTGATGCAAAGATTCACTTTTGGGGAAAAAGTAATATAACCCCTCCCCAAAATAATGCTTTTTTCCCCTAATTTTTAAACCTCTAATTCTGCAGACCCTCTACTTACCCAGGTGTTCTTTGTTCTCATGTTCTGTATTCTGAAAATCAAAAAGAACTGCAAAATTTTATATTTGTTTTCCCAAAATTGTTTTGCCAAATAGAGGATTGAATTGAAAGATACAAGTATTTCCCTGTTCCCAGCAACCAAACCAATTTGGGAGGCATTGTGCCTTCAAGATGTCAGTTGTGCTGCAGTTCATTTACAACTCGTCTTTCCCAGCCACTCACAGCAGAAAAAAGTGAAAAGCTAAAGTTTTTAATCAATGAGCTTGTTATAAAAGTATGGCTGAGTCTCTGTCCACACCTGGGTTTCATCTGTTTTCAGTCTGCCCCCTTCTCCTCAGTCCTGTTAGACCTTAACATGGTCCACAATGTTTCCCCTTGGTAATATTATCACTTGATTGTTGGTTTAGGCAAAAGGCAGTAATTTTTTAACCTTCCCTGAGTAACATAAGGAAGAATTTTCTGAATAGGAGGAAGGACAGCAAGAAGAGAGAGTTTCTAACAATACCATCACTTTGTTCTTGAATGTAACTTTCCTAAAATTAGCTTTGGGTAAATTTGTGTTTATGGCAGTCCAGAGGGCAGTAGACCATCCCAGCTAAGACTGTTCTTCATTTTCTTTGGATTGCTCATCCTTTCAAAGATAATCAAATACTACTAAACCGTACTCTTAATAGCTTATCTTAGGCCAGGTAAAAAAGAGGTGACTTGCATCAAATGTGTGGATTAATTTGTGTAATGCCTGAAGCAGTTTTATGCAATTAGAGAATATAAATGCATTGTTATGAGTGAAACAGTGTTTGGGTTCTAGAAGGAATTTGAGGATTCAGATTGAAAGATTATGTGAGTGTCTTAGCAATATAACAAACATTGCTTACATGACCCTAAAAGGCTTAGAGCAGATTTCAATTTTGTCATTCCAGGAGAAATTTCTTCCATTATTCTTTGTTACAATCTGCTGAACTCTTATTAGCCTCAGTAAATCAACGTTCACACTGAACTGGAATGATTTGCATGTAAATCTAATGTTATCCCTTCGTTTATATGAGTACAGTTGGAGTTCTGTTCAAAGCAAGCAACAATCACAGTGTTCATTTTCACTGTACCTACAGCTCAGCTCCTTCTGCACAGTTATAGGCAGCAGTATGTTATTGCTCCAGTCCGAAAATACTGACCCTGGTAAAGAAATTTTGGGCGCTGATCGTGTCAAGTTGTGATGAAGTGGCAAGTTACGGCTCAAAATGTTTCTTCCAAGTCCACCACTTTGGGTAACTGGCACCCTCTCTGTCACCGGTACTTATGATGGTGACAATTTCGCTTGTGGGCTTGTTGTTTGGCCAGTTTTGGGTTTCTGCCATAAAATATTCCTCCTGTCAGTGAATGGAAGGAACAAACCACTGCCTGTCTGTTGTGTTGGCAATGAAGAACAGAGATACGAACTGGAAAATGCAGAGAGAAAAAGAGAAAGAGCAGGGGGAAAAAAAAGAGAAGGAAGAAGTAATTCAGTAGGGTATGCCATGTGTGGGACAGACAGCAGAAAATAGGGCAAATTGAACAAAGACAATGAAGAGAAAAGGAAATTTGATCTCTTACACCAGAGAAAGTCCATTGACTTCAGTGTAGTAACCGTGAACTCTGTCCAGACTTCTGTTTTTATAGAAAACAATAAGGAGAGGTTCACAGAAAAGAAAAAAAAAAGAAAAAAAAAAAAAAAAAAAAAAAAAAGAAAAGAAAAAGGCAAGTTGAAGAATGTACATGAAGTTTAGAAAGGAAAAGGAAATCCTAATATAATATAAAAAAGAACTCAAATGCTAATGACTGATGCAAAATACTCTTTCCCTCTCTCCCTCTCTGCTCCAGCTGTTTCTTCAAACTAACTACATCCAAGCAATATCCCCTTATTGTTTTTGGTTTTGGTTTTGTTTTTTTTTTTTTAATTCCCCAGCATTGCACAGGTACTTCCATATATTTAAATATTGCAAACATGGAAACAATAACTTTCCATTTTAGGAAGTGAAGGAGACCAGAGTTGCGATGCTGTTGTGAGCACACACTGCTCTATTCAGGAACAGAAGTAGTGAGCCTACCCTCTTAAAACTTCTGTTAGCAGTTGCACATTTCTGAGGTGTTTGCATCCATAGTATTTTGGTTGCTAGGATTCCTGGCCCCCTTCCTCTCGCTTCTCCCTCTCCCTCTACTACTTATGAAATGACACTGAAAAGAAGGGAGGAGAGATGGTTTTAGAGCTTTGCTCTTATTTTCCATTCTCTTCTTTCCACATCTAGTTCTCCTAGAATGGTAACAACCAGGCACACTTTTTTTATTCCTGAAACAGTCCCATTCCGTGTCTTTCCAGCGATACCCATATTTTTGGCTTTATTGGTGTTTCTCTAATTCCTCAATTTCTTTTTATCGTCTGATCTTTATAGCATCTTCCTCTAACTTTTTTGTGAAAAAAATGTATGATTGTGTTTAAACTTCATCTTTTTCTCCCTCTTTTTTTCTTTTTAAGAACTAAAATATGCAGGAACGAATAAAAACGCCTTTGAATAAAAGGCTAATTACACTTATATAACATTACATTTCCTGCATTGAATTTGCATACTACATCAATAGTTTTCAGAACACTTCCAAGAAATAACAAAGAAAAGAACAAGAACAGTCTATGCCAAGAACATCCCTAAAGAAAAAAAACAGCCATTCTTTTTGAATACTAAGAAAACAGTGTTTTACTGCTCAGAGCTCACGATATCCTCCCTCATTTGTAAAATATCTGCAAGCTGTAAACTATCTGCCCTGGCAGAGGATTCACAAATCACAACAATTACCTGCTTCTTTTGGATATTGAATCAGCTAATTACCCACCAAAGTTTGGATTGGACATCTGCTACCTGACTTATTTCAGTATCCACCACAGAGAGCTTCTTGGCAAAGGTTTTCAGCTTTTCCCCTCACCCACCTCTCAATAGGAAAATGGGAAATTATTTGGATACCATCACTAACCATTAAATAAAAGTAGGATACTCTGGCCTAGGGTACCTGATCCCTGGGTGACCGATGGGATTTCTCCATGCTTCAGGTCAAAATGAATATTAATGCAGGTGGAAGAAAAGTAAATGAGAGAAAGAAAGAGGTGAGGGAGAAGGGGAAAAGAGGTGGAGAAATAGTCAATTAGACTTCTAGTGGGCTGGAAAACAAATAACCAGTAGCCCCTAACGTAATATAAATTACAGTTTGGCAAGCACTGGGGATGAATCACAACATCTGGCATCCTAGGTGTTACTGTTTACCTAAACTACCAATAGCATCTGTGTAAGCAAGTCCTGCCAGTACCATTGCCTAGTATCATCTTTTATGTTGGGAAACGAGTGTAAAAATGTTATACAAGGCTCTGTTAAACATCCACTTCTGAAACTCTGGGCCAGAACTTCCTCCCCAAGGAGTAAATGCATCCATGTGTAGGCAAGGGGCACTCCCCCTGAAATCATAGGAAGTTCCACCCACTGAGACGAAGGATGGATTTGGTAATAAAGGTTTCTGCTGCTTAAACTAATTATGTGTACAGAGCCAGTGACCTGTGGTAACACCAGGATAGGACCAGGTATCCTGACTATGACACCTGTACCCCAATATAGACACCAAACAATATTCCCTTCCTGGTTTCTGTTTCAGTGTACCAAGCTTAATGCTCCAACTATATTAATTCTCTAAATTTTTATCTAATTATTAAACATAAATTTAGAGTGACAACATGAAACAAGAGGCTGATTTCTTCACATGGGGACTGTGTCCACCATAAAAATCTATTATTCACATTGAGACAAAAATAGGATCTGGCCTAACTACATCTCTAGCTTTCCAAGATACCAGAAAACATAGAACAATGAAACCTAAATGGGTAATTTCCCCTGGCATAAGAATTTGAACCAGAATGACATTGGTCTAATGTTATATGAGATCAAGGCAAAACGCTGACTATGTTTTGCTGGGACTGGCATATTCTGCTTTTGCATTTCGTTGAAACTCACGCTTAAAGGAGGATTCTAAATTGTGCTTTCAGCTCCAGAGGTCTCCAGCTGAATTTTTTTGTAAGCCCAGTCATTTTCTTATTAACCAGAAAGAAAATGATAGACCCCATTACGAAGTCCTGGAACGATTTCATTAATTATGTGACCACCCACCAGGCTCAGTAGATATTAAGTATCTGTTCCACTAGGAAATCGACAGAGATACTTTGATAACTTTTAAGCATATTCTCACATATTTTGCAATTTACATTGCAAAACATCTTCTAGAATTATCCCTAATGAAGTAATTGTGAAATACAACACCTATTCTTAAAAAGAAAGGGTATGGGTGGGGAGGAGCAACCATCCAAGAGGGGATGTGTCATTGTACTGCATGTTGAAAGCATCTGAAACAAATTCTGCATAGCCAGCTCTGCTGCTGCAGTTGTAGACAAATCACTGTATCTCTCATTGCTTCTCTTTTCCACAGAAAGTTTCTGTAGGAAATGAGTTTATGCATGGATCACTCCTGGGATCAAGGTTTACCCTGACTATGAGTCTATATGGCATCACCTATTATACAGTGTTACACGGCATAGCACTGCATCAACAGCCTCTGAAATCATTGCAAAATGTTGGGTGTGGAAGTGAACTATGGCTATTTAAGTGTCAGCATTAACTATTTTCACCTTCGAGAGCAATTAGAAAACCACTGATTCAAGATGCAGGATCGAGTGTTGCAGTGGGAACATTTGGGTTTTATCAATTCCCACAGGACCAGAAAAGTACCTTTTAACCTAAAGCAAATAAAAGAGAACATGCCATCCAGGGGAACCTGAACAAGCTCTAGAAATGGGCCCATGGGAATCTCAGGAGGTTTACTAAGACCAAGTGCAAAGTGCTGCACCTGGGCTGGGACAACCCTTGGTATCAGTCCAGGCTGAGGATGAGCAGACCAAGAGCAGCCCTGCCAAGAAGGACTTGAGGGTGCTGATGGATGAGAGGCTGGACATGACCCAGCCACATGTCCTGGCAGCCCAGAAACCGACGGTGTCCTGAGCTACATCCAAAGCAGGATTCTGCCATTCTGCTCTGGTGAGACTTCACCTGCAGTGCTGCACCCAGAAGCTACATCCTGCTCTCCTTGGCATAGGAAGGACATGGACCTGTTGGGGCAAGTCCAGAGGAGGGACATCAAGTTGATTACAGGCACAGAGTATCTTTCCCATGAGGAAAGGCTGAGAGAATTGGGATTGTTCAGCCCGGAAACGAGAAGGCTTCCAGTACCTGCAGGGAGCCTACAAGAAAAATGAAGAGAGACTATTTATAAGGGCCTGGAGTGACAGGACAAGGGGTAAAGGATTAAAACTGAAAGAGGATAGTTTAAATTAGATATTAGGAAGAAATTCTTTACTGTAAGGTTGGTGAGGTACTGGAACAAGTTGCCCAGAAAAGTTGTGGATGCCCTATCCCAGGAAGTATTCAGGGTTATGTTGAATGGGGCTCTGAGCAACCTAGTCCAATGGAAGGAGTCCCTCTTCACAGGAGGCAGGTTGGAACTGGATGATCTTTAAAGTCACTTCTAAGTCACTTTAAAGTCACAGTCTAAGTCATTCTACAATTCTATGACATGTGCCAGGTGTCCAGAAGTTAAGTTATCTCACAAACTGGATATAATGAATCTAAAGTGTATCTTATGACTTTTTTCCTGCTGAAAAGTTTTACAGTGCAGACATACATTATCATAACAAAGTTTCATGACAGGTTGAAAATGTAGGGAGCACATTTAAAAAATTGCATTTGATAATGTAAACTACAAGGTTTACTGGCACCAATTGTATTATTCATGTACATATTTAATTCAGTAAAAAGGAACTGAACCTGAATTTATTTGTAGCTGCCACAGAACTCCCATTTTATCACAGGATTCCCCAGGGTGCCACAGAAACAAGAAGGTCTTGATGCAGAATTTAGATCTAGCCTCCACACAGCACACGGAGTACGTGAAGTGCAATCCGAGAGCAGGCAGCAAAGTGGATTCTTTCTCCATTTACACTACATTATTGAAGTTAACGACACTGTACACAGTCATACCTGCCTGAATCCAAAACCAGGCCAATGAACATAATTTAAGACCCTTTAATTTTGAAACAGAGCAACTAGCAACAAGAAAATATATAGGGGCCCGAGGTGGTTTTAGACTTAGGACACAAACCAGAAGTGGACCTATTTATCCAGAGCTCATTCACCTTATTTGAGCCTCCTGCAGTTCTTGATTAATTTTGCATTTAGCTGAGGTTGCTATTGTTGAGAGTCATGAAACAAACTTCCTAAATTAACCGAAAATAGTGAGCAAAGCACTATATTTGTCATACGAGTTTCTCAAGATCCATGGAAAGGTACCTGCATTCACGCAGAGATTTAAATTAATGAACAAACATTCGCTCTCCTTTCATCAAGTAAACTGTAAGCGTTCAACTCTAGTAGTCACCTCCTGCTATAAACACACTTTCCAAGACCATTTCCAAGGCCTAGGAAGAGGACAAAAAGGCAAAAATATGCCTCATTCCATACTCAAGTAAAACACAATTTCATACTCTTTCCCACTCTTTCCTGTCCCCTGTCTCAAAGCAGAATTTCCTTGTCCAGCTGGTCAGAAAATGCCCATGTTCCTCCAACCCAGCTCCTTAGAAACTTTCTATCTGCTGTTAGTAGTAAAAGTTAGAGAAATAGGAAAAACGCTACAGAATTCCATTTTCTAAACACATACAGTCATTTCTTGTTTAACTTTGAGAAGTTTTGTAGACTTAAAAGGCAGAAAGATTAGCACATGATACAAAAAAGGTATTTAACCAGTCTTAATATTTTAAGGACAATATAAAATCTGTAATACAAGCATCAGAATAATCTTTCTCATTCAGACAGGATGGACAGAAAAAGACAAAGTAGCACAAAACAACACTCCTCCTTACCAGGAGAAAATCTGGAAAAATCTATTTCTATTACTCCTTTTTTATCCTGTGGAGGACTTTTTTTCCAAGTCAGCTAAGTACTAATCTTCTCTGAGATCTGAGGAACTAAGAAATATGACTCACAAACATTTATCCTTCATTAACAAAAACATAAAAGAAAAGATTAATAAAAATTAGCCCTAACCTGCTGTTCAGCTTTAACTGTCACCTCAGGGGCTGACCACAGTCTCTTTTAATTACAGAGATGACTGGTTCAGGATCCTAGTCCCGAATCTGGAGGTTGTTTGCATTTTAAACCATTTAATAGTGAAGAATTAAAGGTGTACATCACCAGCTGGGAACAAGAGGGACAAGGAGAGCTTGGTAAAGCTTGGGCAATGAAATGGCTGGTTCCTGCATAACACAGTGCTCTGAAGAAAGAGATGGTCAGAGCAGAGGGCTGTGCATGGTGCAGCCACTTTGCCAAGCAAGTGAATCCGCACTGGGTTGCAGAGAGAAGCTGCCTTTCAGTCATGAAAATGGGCTTGTTATCTCTGTTGCACAACATAGACAGTTTAGGGTTAATCCGACACTGAATCCTGCTTCTCATCTTGAATGGCGTAAGGCAAATGAGCTTCACATCACTTCTGGGTGTCCAGATCAAGACAACTGATACAAGTTCAGCATGCAAACAATCAGGCATCTAATATTTGTGGTCTCTTTGCAAACACTGGCAGAGATCTCCACACAATTATTTTTTCAACTACAAATTACCATCAAATGCTTAATTCTTCCATAAGATCGTTTGAAATCTTTCACAACTGATGCGTTAAATGGGTTGAGTTTTTCAGTGGAAGGAGCTGTCCCATTCCTTGCCTCAGCTGTACAGGTTGAGTCACCAACTTCACTTCCTCCATGAAACTGTAAAACACCTATTCTTCCTCACATATTTTTAACGACAATGCATCAGGGTCCTCAAGCATATGGCCACTGGTGAGTGGGACACAGCCTATGTTCAGCAGCGACAAGAGAGCAAGAAATGTCAGTGTCAGTCAAAAAGGCATCTCACTAACAAACCGTGAAAATTTGTGCCTATGCCAGGCACTGAGGGGGTCTGATCCTACAACAACCATTTCAGTTTGGGGGGCCTGACGTCAGAAAGATGTCCCAAAACAGGAGAGTCTGTATTACGAGGTGACGTGAAAGAAAGGAAACGTAGGTGGGAATATGGGCATGTAATAAACAAGGATGGGAACGTTTATTTATGAACTGAAGTCTGAAAAGAGTAAACACATGAGAGGAATGGAAATAGTTTAGCAACAGCAAGGGGTGAACTAGAAGCAATATGATAAAAATAAGCAAAGGAAAAGTTTAGTCTCAATTGGAGGAAATATTTCTTAATGGCAAGGTACATTAGGCTGTGGAATAGCCTCCCCAGAGACACCTCAATTGCTTGAGTAATTTAAAACTAGATGAGACAAAGCACTTGAGAATTCATTGAGGGAACAGTCATGCCCTGCCATTATCTAATAGGTGTTTTCCATCTCTAACTTGTGTGATTCAACTGACATTAATTGGCATTAGGGTGTGAATCAAAATAAAATACAACCCCTAAACGTTACCAGACATCACAGTGATCAGTTTTCCTGTTACTGCTTTTCAGCAAAATGAAAGAAAGTAACAATAACTTTAGAGACCCAAGTGTCACAATTAGTTACAGCAAATTTACATCACACTAAGAAATATTTTTAGAGTAATTCCATTCTGGTATTTTGCGCTGACAGCTAAAATCTGTAACACCTACAAAAGTGCCTCTCAGTTGAGAGGTTCCGGGTGCTCCACAAAGAGTAACTGAATCAAACCAAACGATCTGAGGTAGGACTAAAGAAACTATTTTCCTTCAAGATTTATGTCTTGAACATGGGGAAGGAAGACTAAGGTTTTCAAGTATAATTAAAACAAAATCAGCTCTGGAAAGGACTGATTACATCAAGGATATTTCTCCATATTCTAACTACTAGTGTATTTAATCTCCACCACTCCAGTACACATCTGAAGTTACATGCTGCACTGAATTTCTATCATGTTTTTAAGTTACTTTGCTTACAATTTTTGCCATATCTTCTACTATAGCTGTAATGCAAGAACTCTTTCCTTAGTGTAATCAGTTCTTTATGTTAGCTTAGGTCTGCTCCCACAGAAGTCAGGAGAATAAATCATTAAACTAGCACTTATCCACCATATGCAAGATTGCTACTGGATGTTTTGAAATATTTAATATTTCAAAAGCAATGTCTGTTCAGGCTAGTTGGTAAATTTTATTTTAGAAGTGAAGGTAGTAGCTTATAATTTCCAGAATTGGGGATGGCGAAACATTTTGAAAATTCCAGCAAAGCACTGTGACGTGCTGTGCAGAGAAAACTTTCACCCATTTTAGGAATGGAGAAACAGAAGAGAATATAAGTAATGTGCCAAGGATCACTCTATAAGGAAAAGGAACAAAAAAGTCATCCATTCAGATACTCATCCTAGCAAAGTTTGATTCCCATATGTCCCTAGAACTCGGCTCTAAAGTCTTTACTGAGAGCAGGTGAGGGAAGCAGCCAAGCCCCAGTGCAACCACAAAGCACAGGAAGGAACTCCAGAGCAAATGCTGCCAATCAGAGGAGCCCTGTGCTGCCAGCTCATGGACTGATGGAGAAATAGTGGAAAGGAGCAGAGAGGTATTTTTGTTAACAGGGGACTTATGTTGTGAAGTGAAGAATATCCGCAAACTGTAAAAGCACAAAGACCTTTAGGTCAAGTAATTTGGTGTGAATCCATCTGGGGAGTGCTCACTCAAATGGACAACAATAGCTTCCAGCACCGGGCTACAAAAGTTTTATGGAGTTCTCTTTTCTCCCTTCCAAATAATACCAGTTTTTAAGCAATGACTCATGTTTGTGAGTTTGAAAAATTAACACACTGAGCACCAGAAGTTTGATTTTTACTGATTTCAGTGTAGGCTTTTAGGTAACAGATTAGTTGAAATTATAGAATGGTCTGGGTTGGAAGCAACCTTAAAGATCATCTAGTTCCAGCCCCCCTGCCAGGGGCAGGGACACCTTCTACTTATAAGAGGATGTTCAGAGCTCCATCCAACCTGGTCATGAACACTTCCAGGGATGGGGCATCCACAGCTTCTCTGGGCAACTTGTTGCATTGCCTCACCACCCTCACAGTAAAGAATTCCTTCCTAATACCCTATCTAAACTTACTCTGTCAATTTGAAGCCATTCTGCCTTGTCCTGTCACTCCGGGCCCTTCTGCATAGTTTCCCTCTATATTTCTTGCAGGCTCCCTTTAGGTACTGGAAACCTTCTCTTTTCCAGGCTGGACAATCCCAATTCTCTCAGCCTTTCCTCATAGGAGAGGTGATCCATTCCCCTACTCGACTTGGTGGCCTCCTCTGGACTCGCTCCAACAGGTCCATGTCTTCCTGTCCTATGCTGAGGACCCCACAGCTGGATGCAGCACAGCAGATGAGTCCGTTTGCTCAGGATTTTTAAATTTTCGTTGAAATTTTCATTGACCCACTCTGTCTACAATGGAAGTGCACAGTGTGGTCAAGAGTATTCTACTGGAAAATGTACTCTCATTTAGCCAACTAAATTAATTTCATGCCTGCTAGTGAACCCTACTCAGACAGTTTCAATGTTCTGTGTCTTTTCTGACTTGGAGCAGATCTGAACCAGCAAAAGAAAAAGGCTCATGCAGTTAATAATGAACCACCTGAGCCACTCAGTTCCATCTTGACGTAAATTTACATTTTTAGGAGCCATTAGAGGTATTTAAATAACCTTTGTTCTCTGAAGGGCTCTCTCTGAGCCATCCATGCCATACAAGGCACCCCACATTGAAAGTCGACTCTTTGACCTTTTATTCTCAGGCTGGGGAATGAGACATGCCATGCACTCATAGGCTCTGCCCCTGGGCACTACTCTGGGTAAGTTACTTGGACAGCACCTCTTGCCAGCTGATTCACAGAGTGGAATCTGCATAAGCTCTTGAAAAGAAATGCTCATTAATATTCCTAGCCAGAGGCAAGTGTGCTACAGCTCAGTGAGAGGAAGGGTCAGGGAAAGGGAAAAAAAAAAAGGAGTAAAAAGAAGGGAAAATAATCGAAGGCCTCATAGAACAAGTCAATACCCCAAGACAAGTGGTGCCTTTGTTGACGGAAGAAGAACAGACCATTCTGCTCTAGGAAGAACTATGCAAATAGACTGGAAACAAGGAGATATTCTCTATTCTATTTTTATCAATAAGCCAAGAGTATCAGACAGACTGCGACAGCTCCTTCCCCTAGGACACTTGAACAATTTAATGGAACCAAACAAAAGGACTGGGGACTTCCACGGAGCACCCGCCCTCCTTTAGTCAACAAAGCAGTTGCAAAAACTCCACATTCAGCTCAAAGCATTCTAGGGTTATGTTCCCTTTCCTCAGTATGCTCTCTTCTTCTATTTGCCATCTCCTGTTCCCCTTCCCATGCTCCATCCCTGGAATTATGCTTCTCTTCAGATATGGAAATTTCCATCTCACTACAGTAAAATGCAGGGATTTTGCTAGTACAGGGATTCATAAAAAGGTTACAACAGTACATATGTTTTTATCTGAAAACAGATATTGCCTGCCATTCTCCTCCCCCACTTCAAGACAAATAAAAAAAATAGAAAAGAGGTGGTTATGTTATAGTTATTCATTTTCTTTTGATCTAAGTGATATATCACTTTTCCTATTAGGATTTAATTTGCTTTAGCATGAAGAGATCAGCAAGTGAGTTCTGTTTTAATTAGACAGGTACTAAACAGTTTGATAGTAATTTGAATACTGACAAGCTGGAGTGCTCACTGGTCCATGAACAGAAATGATATTATAGTGTTCAACCTGCCTGAAGAGAAAAAGTCCCCTGAATATTTTACAGGCAAGAGGAAAACAGAGAAGAAAGTTATGCTGAATGGTGAGATGAAACATGGGCAATATGATGCCAAGGCTGACCCGTGAGCCACCTGCAAAACTTGTTAGCTACCTGTCTGTAGTTTCTGCTCCTTTGCAGGAGGTGTGATTTAGCAACATTTAGTGCAGGTAGGTTACAAAGTCAGAACACAGAGCCTAGAAGGCTGTCTCTCATAAACAAGATTTTTGGAGCATCAGCGTAGATGCCAGTGCCCAAGAAGAATGAGTCATAAATGCGTCATAAAAGGCAGCTGCATGCACAGAAAATGAGAAGCACATGAACGTGGAACTTGTGCAGGTAGGCCTGCTGCTCCTTCCCACAGCACAGCCTTTGTGTGCTCCTTCGGAGTGTCCACAGCTATTGCCTCCTCCTACTTCACACAATTTTTCCACTGGAGCTTTCTACCAGTAATACATTTATGACAGCAGGTTCCCTCACCAAATCTTTTGCCTCACACGGCACATGCACCAGTTTGCCAGTGATTAAGTCCTTAAAATGAAGACTACCTAGGAGCCTTTCCCAAATTGCAGGAGACTCATCTCTTCACTCATCTCTCTTTTATGGCTTCTACAGGAGCTACTTCTTTCCTTCTCTGCCCTTCTTCAGGCAAATAGTGCTTCCAGGAGCAGAGTTCCTGGTCCAGCAAGCAAAGGTTCTGTTTTATTTGAGGTTCCTCTATTATTGCTGTTCAAAAACTAGAACAAAGAGTAGTGCACTGATGCTCTTCCTGAGCTAAACAGAAATATATGTATGTGTATGCATAAATACACACACATATACACTCACCTTTCATCACCAGGAAAACTGGCATCTCCAGCTTCTAAACAGAGAAACAAGAGCCATTGTAAATAGTATTACCTCAGATATACCAGTCTCCACCAATAAGCCATTAACCTGATCTGGGAGAGACTCTCAGCTATTAAATATATCCCTTGCAGTACAAGCCATTATCTTTCCTGTTATCATTTGCATCGGGAGAGATATTTCCCATGTCACTCAAGCAATGAGATGGGTAATATTAAAGATCCAATACTCGGGGGGGGGTGGGGGGGTGGGAAACAAAGCCCCAGTGAAAGTACTAATGCAATATAAAACATACTGGGCTAATGAAAGGCCTCCTCAAAAGATACCTAATAGCCCTGATCCTGCTTTTGTGGGCAGAAATGGAGAAGAACAAGTGGTTCTAACAGCCTGCTGTGGTACCAAGAATTCACAAACTCCCCTTTAGCATTTTAAAAGAATGACACAACTGCTATCTTTAGGACTGAAAGCTGAAATTTCAAAGCTGCCAGAGTCTTTTAATTTCTTTGGGTGATGAATGTTTAACTCGTGCAAATTTCTTTGAAAGTCCCATTAAAATATTCAAAACTAGGAGTTGTTTGAAGATACCACATAACATTTGAGAGAGGCAGAGCTGCCTAGTGACTGGAAGAGGAGAGTAGAGCAGTCGCCATTACTCATTTCCATTCAGGACTCTTGCCTGAATCACTGTGCATTCATAGGCAATATACCCTCATTTCCTCAGTTCATACACACATAAAATAACATTTTTTTCCTATTCTCTCAGAATTATATTGTCAGGCTTATTTAGTTATAATGTGTGAGGTTGTGTGTGTCTCACATAATCATCTGGATTTAAGCCAATCACTCAGATGGAGATCTGCATCATGTAATGCTGCTCTAAACTGCTCAGTCTGTGTAATAATGATTTCTGAATAATTAAGGAAGCAGCTTACAAACCTTAATTTCCCTGCACTTTGCATTTACCTAGAAACTAAAAGCAAAGTACTGTTTACTTAGCTACTTTTCTCTCCCTCTCTCTTAGTTGACCTTAGTAAACTCTTCATGTCCCTTTCTTTAATTTTGTTTTTGAAATGCACCTTCCTTTGAAGTTAATTTTTCTTTGCTGTTTAGCACTGATGGTAGGCCCACTAAAAATGCTCTAGCTGATCCCAGCTTTTTGTCCGAAGCACAAATATGTCGTATTGAATAAAACTGGGGGAAAAAAGCAATGCCAAGGAGAAAAGTAGATGGACAAATGCTTTGCTCAGTCTTCACTCAAACACAAGTTACAGGAGTATGTGCTGTTGCTTCTGCTGTCATGTCCAGAGTTGCTGCAGTTCTGTACTGCAAACACATCTCCTAAAAAACAGCAGGGTTTCATGCTGGTTGCTGTAATAACTGTCTGACAAGCTGGCATGTTTGTAAGTGAGACAGATATTTATCTTCTGGCTTCATTAATCTGGTGTTGGTAAATTTTAGAACACTCACAGTGGTTTCAGTTCATCAAATGAATAGACAACAGTGACAGTATAGAGGAAGGGCACTTATAAACATGTGTAATGACATATTTAAACCCCAGTGAAGGTAGACAAGGATTGACTGTTTCACTTAATTATATGTCAATCATTGTAACTTCCATGTTTCTAATACTAATTTTTCAACCCAGAGTTCCTCTCCTTTTGACTTTCCCATAAACTCTCCTTCTTTTGCCAAGTTCTCTTCTGCTGTTTAATTCACTGGAGTTTTGTTCCATCTCAATACAACCAGCTCAAGGTAAAATCTCATCTTCCCACTTTCTTCCTGTTCTCGTACCTGGAAAAGTCTGTCTCTCTATTTCTGATGCTGCCTCTATGTTGATTCTCACAACAAATTTCCCTTCTCTTGCCATTTTCAGTGTGGAAAAGACATTGTGATGGAGACCCACATTTAAAAAATCCTGATCTTTCAGCTCACAGCATTTTATATCCTGCCTACCTCACACTCCATTCAGTTTACCACTTCTGCTAGTTTTTTTTTGCTTAGCTTTCTCTCCAGGTTCCCCTTCCCCTGTGAAACACCCTTGAGGAGTAGAAGTGTCTTCCAGCATCTCCCATTGCACTTCCCTGCAAGGACCACTTGTCTTATAGTGGTTGGAACAAAACTGCCAAATAGTAAAACTCAGGTAGATGGACAAAATTGACTACTGGTACTTTTTGTTTTATATCACTGATTTTGATGATTTAGAGCCCCAGTTAGGTTCTTCTGCTGTCTAACACTCTCTCTGATTTTACTCTCCTGCAAACGTCAGTTTGGAATTGGATGGTAAATAAAAACTTCCAGACAACACTTGCCTTTAAAAGGAACAGCAGGAGCTTATTCCCAGTGTTTGCAATCCATCCAAAGATGATAACCCATCTCCATCTTGCTTTCAAAAGTGAGTTGAAATTCAATGGAGTGTAGACTCCTAAGAGCCTGAATCACTTCTGAAAACAGAATTTAGGAGTAGTGTTTTGGTTTGGGTTTTTTTAATATTGCCCTCTTTGGTTTAGGGATCCTTTTTTTTTTTTCTGTCCTTGTTCATAGTCAAAACGTAAGTCAGACCTGTCATCAATATGGCAGAGCAAATAATATCAACACTCCTAAGCATTATTTTCCACTCTGCAATATTTAAACATGCAAAACTAATACTTCCGAACTGAGCTTTTAGCTGCAGACCTGTCAGACCCAAAGGTTTCTTCCCCAAAATAAAATGTTATTGTTACTCCACTTTATATGTGTATGGTTCGTCACTGCTCCCTCGATTTATCAGCACTACACAATGGCTCCCCTTGTTATACCTGTGTGAACTAGGGGGTCCAAATTCAAATGAGTCAATCCAAAGGTTTCCTAAAAACTAAAATGGCCAACAATTAGGTTTGACTGAGTTTCTATCTCTGTGAAGCTTCCACCTAATGCAGTAGTCCCCAGCCTTTGCCAGCGAATGTGCCTATTTCTCGTGGAGGTCCTGTACTTGTAGCTGTCCTCAGAGCAGAATCATCAAACCAAGCCACCTAGGACAACTGGGATAAACACATGCAGGGGCTTTAGGAGCTAGTAACACTGACTGCTTGCACATGTACACATATATTTTTATTTAACAGAGCCATGGCTATGGAATTTTTACGTACAGCTCTCTGCTGCTGGGCTGTAGGAAGCCCACCTTTGTGTCCTCACTATTTCCAGTGAATACAGACACTGAGATTCAGATCACCTCAGCCATGGCCAGTGACTGCCCCAATCATTCTGCAGCTGGTGTGCTGGGGAGACATAGGAGAAAAGGAGGGTCTTCCTGGAGTCTTGAAGGACAGGGAGACACGAGAGCCTAAGAAATACCTCGCTGGAACTCCCTGGGGTCCTTTAAGCCTGGGGTCAATCTGTGACAGCAGCAACAGCAAAAGGGCATGTCAGCCAGGACACTTCTGCCACACACACACACTCTTTGCACTCCCCCAACTCCACTAGCTGCTATATTAACAACATTAAAAGAAAATTCCCAGGTCATTTCCTTCTGACTGTACTTACAGATCCAGTGCCTGTGCATTTTGGTAATCCCTTTTTGAATCTGTTAAAATAAAAGGCTGGCCCAGTCTGAGCAAGCAGCAGGAGAGGGTTCCTGACAAAGAGCCCGAGACTGGGAAAAACACCTCCTTCTCCAAAGATAAGTACACCAAAGTAATTCTGAGGGAGAAGGCATAGGCTTGCCCCATTCCCATATCTTTTCCTTTGGTTATGTCTGGTGTTCCACACTCATCCTGCTGTTTTGAGTGAGATAGTAGTTAGTAGCTAGCTCCTGTGTTATCTATGAAGATTTACAGACTCAGAAAAATTAAATGAAAGATTGGTACAGCTTTTAGATGTAGTTGAAACATGAATGTTAAAAAAATAACAATTGTTTGTAGCAGAACATCAAGAAAAAGCAAAATGAGTCATGCTGCATCCTACACATTGCACTAATATTTTGAAATCAGACCAGTATCTTCTACCTATTAAAAAGAGGAGTATGAACCTGTGTGTGTCTGAAGAATAGGTGCACCCAGGAGAGAAAAGGTAACTTACATTTCAAATAGTGTTAACAGAAAAGGAATTCAGCAGTGGTAGCATGATGAGACCTGTGTAATTCTTAAAAAAAATAATAAAGAAAAAAAGCTGTAATATCACTTTGTCTCCTGAGTTACAGAAATCATTGACACAGGGCAAAATCTCAGTTGACCTTGGAAAACTCCAACTAAGTTAGAGCCATAATGGCACCCATTAAACTGCCCTTTCCATTCCTGCCTTTCTCCCAGCACTTTCGATCATCACAATTTTGCTCAGAGCATATTCTTCTTTCTCCATATCTTCAATTCCTTTTTTATTTAACCCTGATTCTGAATTTCTTTAACACGCCATACTCACTTTCAAAGAATCATGGATGAACAGAGGTGTATATATGTATATATATATTCTGTCCTAAGGCAGGATCTACTCTTCCTTTATCATTCATGATGTTTAACTTTTCTGTAAGAGACCCACTGATGGAGTTCCCACAACCTCTTCTGCATACTCCCTTAATTTTTATGTGGTTGCATACCATTGTCATGTCCCCCCCGTCCTTGCTTCTTTATCTTAGAAGAAAATAAAATTTCTCTCTCTTCACAGGTCACATTTCCTGGACCTCAGATCACTATCACTTTTCTCCTCTGGATTTTCTCCAGCCAGTCCACATCTTTCCTGAACTGCACTGTACAAAAGCAGATACAGCCTTAAAGCTGAGGTCTTAGAGATGCTAAATAAAGCTGGAAAATTTCATGGGTCATTTAGGCCATACTCCTGTTGGTACTTCCCAGTATAATGTTTGCTTTCTTCACAACAGCATGACAGCATTGACTTATATTTAAGCTTATGCTCTACGGCACAGCTCAGATCCTTTTCTATAGAACTTCTACCAAAGGCTTTTCCCCTCCCTCTCATACTTCTGCAGCCTGAGTGTGACACTTGCAGCTCTTTCTATCAAATTGTATTTAATTTCTTTCAAACTATGAATCCATTTCAATGAAGGTTATTTTTTATTCTGATCTAGGCCTCCAGTGTGCTCTCAGTCTCTCCTAGCACCATGTCATATGGGAATTTAATAAACGTGCTCTGTTTTGTCACCCAAACTGCAATTGAAATATTGAATAGTCCTAAACCCGGGATGGGCTTCTGCAGAACACCTTCATTCCATCCTTTTATTTCGGCAGCAAACCCCTGATAATTCTCTGCATTCAGTTTTCTAACTGATTTTGTGCCCAATCTACAGTAATTTCACCAATATAAACTTTCCTAGTTTACTTATCAAAATGTCACAAGGGACACTGTTGAAAGCCCGAAGAAAGTGAAAATATGACATCTGCTGCTTTTCCTTTATCCACAGGATCAGATACCCTCTTACAAAAGGAAATTAGATTGGTTTGACATGATTTTCTCTTGACAAATCCATTTGGTGGCTATTCATCTTGTTAACTTCTCTGTGCTTACACAGCATGTCATTGGTTACCTGTTCCAGAATTTTTCTGGGAGCTAAAGGAAAGACGAGAGGACCAAAATGCCCCAGGCTCCTTTTCTCCTGCCATGCAAACACCGACACAATACATGCCTTTCCCAAGACTTTTGTGTCTCATCCAGTTCTCAAAAACAAGCCATTGACAGCTCCGAGACTATTTCATCCATCCCAAGCAGCAGTTCATTGAGCCCAGCTGACTTTAAAGCATTTAGGTATTTTCAGTCATGTTTTAGAAACAGAGGAGAGACAGTAAGAGTGTTCTCTACTTTGAATTATTGATCATCAAATCGCAGTTTTTGCGTGGAAGTGTTTCTAAGCCTGACCCGCTCTGCGATCCTGAATCAGGCTGCAAGCCTGAACCCAAAGGGTTGTGAGCGCTCACAAGTTCCGTCGTAATTAAGCCTGTTTAATTGACCCTGTTATGGCTCGCTTTCTCAGCTCTCTTGTGACTTGAGAGATGATATTTTCCTATTTAATGTCTCTGAAAAACATGTGAGTGGTATTTGTGGTGGTGGGTCAAATCTCTCTTGACTGTGTGAAGAATCACAGACAACAGCCTAGTGTACTTGCACTGAGTTAATATTTCACTGCTTCCAAGGAAAAAGAATTAAAAACAAATAAACAAACAACAACTCCTTTTGTTTGCTGTCCTTCCTTTCAAGTATCAGATATATCACAAGACACTTGAAGTTAATAAAAACAGGGACAATAAAACCAGATTAATTCCAGCAAACCAGTCATATGCTGCTTGTTTTTACATGGCCTGATCATGTGTTACCTCTTGAAGCTAGAGAGGAGTTTTATAGGTGCTTCAGATCTTTCTGAGATACTTTGACTGTGGCTATCAAAGCTTTTTTTCCCTAAGATTTGTGACCATTACCAGGACATATATGCTGGCAGCAGCTGCTAGCTCTGCTCACATGGGAAAATCCCAGAGGCATTTTTATACAGTTGTTTTACTTTTCAGTTCTACTTTCATTTTGAAGATGGTCAATTAACTAATTCATTTCTGTTCTCTTAAATTCGTTGATTTCAGCAAAGCAATAAAAGGCTAATCTCTTCTTGAAGAAATCTCTTCACCCACTACCATCAAATAAACTTAATGTAAACTTTTCAAAATTTGCTTCACTAAAACACAAAGTCATTGTATTGCAATGTTGTCCAGCAAACATAACTTGCCACCTGCAAGCAAGTTGGGCACACTCCTTAACACAGGCAGTCCTGCAGCTTTCCAAAGACAAGTATGGGATCCTGCATGGGGTGGTCACTGTCCCCCAGCTCCTCAGTTAACTTAATGAGATTATTCAAGGTCCTAGTAATCCTTCAAACCAAAAGTAGCTGCTAGCCCTGGTAAACCTTGAAAGAAGAAATACCTACAGACAGCAAATGCAATCCTCCACTACTGAATGACTGGGGCTGCTTTTCTGCCCATACAAAGTACTTTTAAAACCAGCTGTATGCAGTTGTGTCTTGAATTAAGGTAGCAGAAACGTTCCTCTCAGGTTCCTAACCAGGTCTTGCTGAACCTTCCCGATTAGCAAGCTGAAGACACTGCCAATAAACAGGTCTGCTTTTCTCTCTCTTTCAGACATAAGACAAAATTGAAAGTGGTTTCTGCTTGGTAAAATATCCTCACAGATGCTGGAAAGATAAAATCACTTTGGAATACCAGCATCGGAGAAGCTGGAAATCAAACTCCTCATTACTCTGATCCCCAAAGCTTCCTCAGAAATACGACTCTTGATTTTCCTTCTTCGTGTGTCTTTGATTCTTTCAAATATTTGGATGAAGCACTCATTTTGTAGTCAGAAATGACACCCCATTTGCCTTCTGCCTTCCCCTGGATCAGCATAATTTTTCTTTTGCTTTAAAAAAAAAAAAAAAACAAACCCAAGCGTTCTCGAGTTGCAGCTCTTGACGGGCAGCAGTGCCGTGTCTTTCTACCCCTGCATGTACACACAGCAAGAGCAGCAGCAGCTGCCACTGGTGCACAGACCTCCTCCCCTCGGACTGACAACCTGTCTTAATGTTGAAAAACAGTTCAAGGTAGCACTTGAGACCAAACGTGCCATTTTCCTTGTCAAAATGAAAGCTGTAAATTTTAAGCCTAATGCTTAATGTATCCAGATATTGAACAGAGGGACTTTTATCCTCAGCTTAATGGTCTGTCTAAAATCATCAAAAAAGATTACTTTAAAATTCAGGGTCCTTGGAGGTCCCATAAAAATTGTGCGGAACATTTTTTCAGGGTTTTTTGGGGGGGGGGATGGTTAGGGGATCCTTTCATTTTTTTTTTCTTTTCCCCCCCGAAATGCAAGGGAAGAACATGTACAGAAAGATTTTAATCTCTTTTTTTTCCCTGGCTTGAAAGGCTCACAGAAAAATGTGACTACATTCAGGGCAACAAGAGCTTTGGCTGGAGTAAATCATCCTAGCTCCACTAGTTTGTAAGAAACAAGAATGATTTACACCATCAGCCGACCATACCCCAGCCGTTTCCTTTAAAAGCTGCACAGTGAAATGAGATCTAATACTTCCAAGTACTCCTCAGAGACACGGATTCTAGAAATCATGTCTCACTCAACCTGTCTGCTTTGTGGGTTTTGTTTATTTTGCTAACGCTGGTTAGATGTCTAAGGATTTGAAGGTTCTGTTTATTTAGTTTTCAAATGTTAAATTGGGAGAATCAGCTGTATTTTCTTGCAGGGATTTTAGAGAGGGTTTGCACAAACCTACCCTCAGTTGCAAACCCGAGAGCAGAGGAATTACTGGCAAAGCATTCGGTGTTACTGCAAACTTCCCCCTTTTCCCCAAAACAGCAAAGCATCTCCCTTTTCCCTGGCATAGCAGCACCTTCCAGGGCCCAGAGGTATCCGCCGCGGGCTAGAAGTGGGATTCACACCAGGCAAAGGCAAGCAGCACTTTTAACAAAGCATTCATAAAACTCCACTTATAATACACATTTACCAAAACCTCCCATATACTAAAAATGTACATAAATGTATACTGACAAATCTTTCCCCCTCACTGCTGTATCTTGGCAGAACTGAAATTCAAATGTATTTTAAATCTATACGACTAAAAGCTTTTTAAGTGTGCCGGCATCTGTCCATACCTACGAGCCACACTGTGTAGCCTGTATTCCAACATTTGTCTGTCTGTAACTTGCAATAAAAAACATTATTAAAATAACAAGTGTACAGGGATTATAGGCTGCATTTTGAAATGTTGGTAAATACAGTGTTTATATGTCAGGCCATAATGTTTCCAGAGAAGCTGTCAGTAGGAGCCAGCTTTACAAAAAACTTTCTAATTGTTTCTTTATTTCTGCTCCAAACTTCTTGTTTTACTTTCTTTCAAAATAAAAATAAAGGAAAATAAAATAAAGGAAAAAGAAAAAAAAAAAAAAAAAAAAAAAAAAAAAAAACAAGCACACATTACTATATTGTGGCAGCCTCTTGGACAAAATACATTCAAATTTAAGGCTGATGTGCCATATCTGTAAGTAAGTAGAACCCAGAAAATTCCTTGTTCAGTTATTCTTTTGCAAAAAGCAAAAATACCAAGCAAGAACTTTGCTCCTTTTCATTTTACACATGTGAACTGAAACCTTGCCAAGATTTTAGGAAACAGGGATATGTAAATCCTAAAGTTTAAGATCATAATTTCTTTAATCGAGCATAAACATATGTGTACATGCAGCTTTAGTGAACTGACAAAACATACTTGGCTCCCTGTGTTCAGCTGCTGTAAAACACTTTTCCTTTTCCCACCCAAACTTTTAGCCAAATTGATTTATATAATCTAGGGATCTGTCCCTGTCTCTACAAAATGGTGCTGCAAACTTTACCAGGCTTACTTGCAAGATTTCTAGCACCTCCACTTTCTATTTTTGGGTAGCAGTATCATATAAGCAACCTGATTCTTGTTTTTAGACCAGTCTTTCAGCCCTTCCATGTCCAAACTCCTCACACACTTTGCTCGCTGTTTAAACCACTAAAGGAATTTGGTCTCACTTCAGATCTAGAAAAAGGGCAAAGGTTTGGAAAGGTGTTCGTTGGCAATTTGTTTTTTTGGGTTGTTTTTTTTTTTTTCTTTCCAGAGGTAATTGCATGTGGTTGTTGAATTTAATGACAGACATAAGAAAAAGTACATTTTGCACAGCTTCGGCTCTATGGATAGCACCATCCCAAATAGATAAATTTGAGCTTAAAACTAATCATAAATATTATAACTGTTTTGTAAGCTTTTTCAAGAAAATACAAGAGCTTGTAGTTCAGGTTTAGAAAGGAAAATAAGCTTGTCTGTACAATAACTGCCTGTCTCCAGAGGGTGCGAAATATACTTTCATAGTGCCAGATCTCCTGTGCTGGGAAATAAGACAATTCCAGGGAGAAGGCAGATGTGCTGCTCAGAAATCCTGCAGCAGCCCCAGCCATATTTCACTCAAGATGAAGTGTCAGGGCAAAATGGTGTAGAATTGCTACTGTATTACCTGTGCCTGTTCCTCTCGGTTCAGTTAAGTATTCAAAAAAACCCCATAATAAATGCATTCAATAATTGTTTGAATTGCTGCTGTGCGTTCCATCATAAATGGTTTATGGACAACCATCAATTCGTTCTGCTCATCACTCTAACAAGTTCAATGTACTATTCGGAGCAAAGGATGACTATTTATTTAACAGCTTTTGGCAGGAAAATTTGTTGCATGCCACAACTTTACAAAGAACATTAAAATCAATGACAATTTATAAACCAAAGACTGGGAATTATGCTTTGGATTCCCATAATTCATCAGAATAAAGCTGTCAGATACCTTTTATTATAAATTAATAGCATGTTGTCTAGCAGCCTGGCAGCAGCAGCCGTTTTGCCAGGTTAGCAGTGACATCTTGTGGTATTTTTACCCATTGCCACTGGCTTCAGCTTCCTCACAAACGTTATATTATGTCCTCGGAGTACAGAAAGTGTGTAAAGGGAAAAAATGCATTATATTGTGCAGACATCAACATCTCTTAAGTATTCTAATTACAAAGAAAGAGTTGTGATCTCAGCTAGTATGCTATTACTAATGTAATCTAGAAATTTAGAATACAAGAGAACATTTTTATGCACTTTCAGCAGTTATTTAATATATTTCTTGTTCTTAAGTTACAGGTAATTGTAAATTCACTGATTTCCTAATGCTGCTTTTGATATCTTTATAATCCATATTTATTTAGTGTGAAGATGGGCTTTTCCTCACATTATATTGGTTTGGTAAATAGATTTCTGTCATTTGCAAATTCTGCAGGGCGGTTGCTCTTGCTTCAATGTTAATAAAAACGAAAGCACCGTCTTCATTAAATTCCTGGTTTTCCACTTATTTTTCTCTCCATTTCCTGTGACTACAGAATAATACATGGAAGTTGTAAAGAAACTGTATCTGTTTCCAGCAGCTCCGTTGGCTTACAGGGGTCCTGATGATAAAAAAGAATACATGAAAAGATGATGTGTGAAAGTGTTCTTTCTACTGCATAATGTCGTGGGATATAGAGCCGATAATCTTCCAGCCACAAGAGCGAACGGTAACATGCATATACAGGACTAATCCTTACATGCTCACACACTTATTTTTCTATGTGTTCTGGTCTTATACTCCTAAGAAGAAAAGTCTGTGTTTATGTCCCCACTGAGAGAAATAATCGCTGGTGCAGCAATTCCTGGGCTAACACGCTCATCCGTGGGACGCGCAGCGATAGCCGGGCACTGGATCAGCGGAGGCATTGAGGGGTGAGAGCCAAGGGGGTCTGTGCCCAGGTGCCTACGGAGATCTGATGCAAAGTGCCACATGCAACCTGCTGTCAGCAGCAGCTGCCTCCCATCATGGGCATCCTCAAAGTCATTTTTCCTTAGTTTCCCTGTGAGCAGTCGCTAGCTGTCGTAGGGGTGTGCTATAAGCGGGTCGGGGAGGTTCTCGTCCCTGTAAGGATGTGATCCCTTCTGTTAAAAAGCATCTGAAAGCCTGGGCTAGCAACAGGCAGCTCCTGCCCCCTCACAGTACTCCTATTTCTGCCTCTCCAGTTACTTATGTTGTTCCCAGGGTTTTTTTGGGGCACTTAACACCTCAGCCTTAATTCCACAAACTCTCCTTCTAGAGAGGGAAAATGTTATTGTCTGCCCAGGCAATGACATGGGGGACAGGGAGATGAGCCCCAGGTCAGTCTGGATTTGCATGGTGAAGCTGAACACATATTTCCCTAAACCAGTGCTGCAGTCCAGGCAGCATCTTCCCATTCCTCTTGTGAGCTGCTGCTCTCAGTAACCTCCCAGCCCACTTCACATCCTGACCAGCCTCTGCAGAAATACCTGAGGCTTCACTGGGGAGCAATGGTGCAACAAGGTATTGGATTAGAGGAACTGTTTCCCTTGCTGTCAGTCCATAACTACAAAGTCTGATTTAAAAACACCTAGGATAAGCAGTGAACATTCTACCTAACTTCAGCCATCTAAAGATAGGCATCTAGCCTGAACTACCTCTCTAGGATTCCTCTGTTTTCAATGGGAAGGGATACACATCTCCAAAAGCAGATTTATCTCACCTTTCTGAGATAAGACACTGCCTGGAGGTGCTTATCTCTTTCCATTAACTACAGAGGGAATCCAGATGACTAGTTCAGACTGGAAGCTAGAAAGCTGAAATTAAATCAAGTAAATCCCACCCATAGATAGGGAGTTGTGAAAAAAATAAAGGTAGAAAGAGTGGGGTTTCCAAGTGGCAGCTGCCTGACAGTCATTTCACTGCCAGTCCCCAAATTTTCATTTAAATTCCAACCCAGCATTTCTACAACAAACTACACTGACCTCAGAAAAATATCAGCATTTTAATAACCAAAAAATACACCATCAAAAACTAAAACATAATATATATCTCATCTAAGCAGATAGGCCTCTTAGGAGGAATCTACACATAAGAGCTTTTAAAGTTTTAATCTCAGACAACTTTGAAACACTGCCTGTTTCTGCAATTTTATAAGAAATCCTACACAGAGGTGTTCGTCCAAAACCCCAGCTCTTTTAGCATGCAACCCTGCAAAATTTTTGGGACAGAATAAGGAGGACTACTGGGAAAAAAAAAAAAAAGGCAAAACAAAATATTCCCCCCACCTCCTGCTCCACTACTAGAAAGTTACAATGGGGAGATGCTAAATCCACTATGAATAGCAATATTTCAGGTTCCAAGGGCAAATAAGGAAAACTCCATGCTCCTTATTTTAAAGAGTCTCACCACTTGTAATGTAGACTTTTTACACCAACACAGATGATTTATGATTTTTCTCATGCAATATTGAGAAAACAGTTTTACAGGTCCCAGAGGGTTCCCTACCATGCAGAGACATGGATTATAATTTCTGACATGGATTAAGATTTTTAATGTATCACTCGTGGTTATATTGCTCTTAAACAGTGTCAATCTGCTCTAATCTCCAAGATTTGTTTACAGCTGCTCACAAACTGCTGAAAATTATTCCTAAGAACAGCAACCCACCTCCTTCATCATGTTCTCATAAATTATTTTTTAAGTTATGTGAAGACTTTAGCCCATAAAAGTCTTAAGAACTTTTGTTCTCTCTGCTCACTTCACTGATTCTTCATAATTCAGCTTGTCTGTCATCTGAACATGAACATCTAAAAGCTGTATTTAGCCTGATGCCCAAATCATCAGGACACTCCTTGGACATCCATGAAGACCCCTAGCTGAGGGGTAGAAGACCTAGGCTGGCAGGGCTGAGGGGAAGTCATTTGTGTTCAGAAAGCTTGTAACAGAGTCGTCTGCCTATGCTGGCCTTTCTGAGTGAAATCACAAGCTGATATGAGTGCTTGCAGTTTTTTGAAATTCCTAGCCCTAATAATGTACAATTAAAATCATAAACAGAGATAATAATATGGATCCTCAGTGTGCTTATATGCCTGAGAAGGGCTGTGACAGCACGTTTTAGCAATAGATTTGGTGAAAGACATTCACCAAATTTAGCTGATTTGGTGAAAGACATTTCCCACCTGTCCCTGTTTTAGCTACTGCAAGGCACAGAGCTCCATCACACAGCAGCCATCCCTGCAAATCAAAGCTCTTCAGAAGGATGCAAGGGGCCAAATTCAGGAGCAATGGGTGTAGTGCAATATGCCAGACCTCTTTTGAGCTATTTATACCCTCTGACTGATATGCAAATTAACGCCAGGGTCTCTGCAGTGGCAGAATTGACACAGGAGGGAGCTGGAAGAGACTAAACTGCAGCAGCACTCTCAGTGTCAGTTCTCCCCTGTGCACCCACACACTCTGCTCTCCTCTGGCCCATTAAAATAAAACTATTGTGTAGGCTCTTTTTTTCAAATGACTTGCAGAATCCATGCATCAATTCTAACTGGTCACTTAGGCTTTATAGGTCAACAGCTTAATAAAGTTGGGAAGTGACACAACCGTTATTGTACCCACCTCTGTGGCTCATGTTACCTTTGCCTTCCTCATTTTCAACCTGAAATGATCTGGCTGTTTCCAAATCTTGATTTCAGCCTGGGATGCACACTTATCCTAGAAAGCTTTTAATAGCTTATTTTCTCTGGCCCTCGGAACGACATGTGTAGCCTCACAGCTCGTCTCTGGTTCACCACAGCTGAAGGCATCTCAGTGAGTCACATCTGCAAGTCTTACAAGGGGCTGAACCACATGTTTGGTTTGGTGTGGCAGAGCACCCAGACAGTAAAACAAGCAAAAGAAAATACTTTGTTATTCTGCAGAGCGCGTTGCCACGAGTGTCACCGGGGCACAGATATTAAAGTCAGTATGAGTAAGTAAAGTCTTGAGGTTTATGCCATCCATCACTCACAAGCAAGGAAGAAGAGATGTAATCTGTTATGGGCAGGACTGTGCTACAATTGTCTCTTTGGGAGTTTCTGGAATTGCTGTTGAAATGCCTAATTCTTACCCTGCCATGGTAAGATCCACTGATGAATGGACTGCTGGTCAGGACCAAGCATGAAGGTTTCTACTTTCCAAAATATGCATCTAAAAGCTCAACAGAGCATGTTTCCAACATCTGCTGTCTTCTAAAAATCAACACAAATACTGCAAAGCTTCATTTCTTATGAGACTGAGATTTTCTGTACTTCTGGTTCAAGTAAGACTAGAATTACTGTATCACAAAAAATAGCTTTTTCGTGATAGAGGACAAACTAATGAGCTCTTAAGGCTGCACATACATACACATAACAGAGTCCCAACTCATTCAGTGCTTAGATGCCTTATTTTCAAACACAGTCTTGGAGTTGGGGGATGTCCCTTACTTTTTGAGAGCCAGACTAGAATACCTGAAAACAGCTGCTTGAAGTGGAGAGTTTGCTGCCACCAAGAGCAGTCAACCCAAGACCTAAGCTGTGACAAACTCTGGAAAGCACATCAATTGTTGAAATTCAGGCAAACTAAGCAGAAAAAAAAATATGTAAAGCCTCTTCCCTAAAATCTGGTTTATATCCACTTTTGCTTCCAAGTCCCTGTATATTAAGCAGGTCATAAATGCATCCTGGGAAGCTGTTTGAATTCCTCAGATGAGAAGTGCCAAAAGCTTTCTCCAAGCTCAGAACTAGAGCTAGTTAGAAAACAGGAAATGTTTTGCATAACATTTTTGCAAGCCAGGGAGCTGAGCATTATCCATTATTAAGACAAACATGAAACAAGGGTTTTTTACCTATAAGACAAGGAAGTGTTATGTATAGGAGCATACCTCTAGAGTCAGGCCAAGAAAGAAAAGCAAACTACTAATTACAACTGGTTTCAGCCAAAATAAATTTTTTAGTCCACTGTAGTCCTCTTCCTTTGTAACAGATTTTTTTTTTTTTCCCCCTGGGTCCCTGAGTGGTCAGAATGCACGAGCTTTGTTTTGTACTGTCCCCTAAAGAAAGCTGATCTGGCAAAAAGCCAGGGCTTGCAAACCTCACCCACAGGGCTTTGCTCGTTGCTTCTGAGCAGCAGCTCTGCCTTCTTCATGGACTCTTCAGTCCTTCCAATTTCCTAATATAATTTTACATTACAAATATGTTACAGAAGGAATAATGACATAGATAGCACACTGAGAACTTCGTTAAACTAAATACAACATATGGTGCTCATTTTCTGGCAGCAAGTCACACTAAGGACAGGGAGAAATTCCAGCCCCAAAGACTGTTTCATCAGCAAGGACAATGACAAGGGAATATTAAAAACACCTCACTGGAAACAACTGTCTAAATTCACAGCAGCATTATACTTTTTTAAGAGTTATTCTGCCAACCCCATGGAAGAAAAAGCTTGGTTGGCAAGCACAAAATCAGTGTTCGAGGTGAAGGCAAAAATTGACCAACTCAAGCAAATAAAGCAGGAAAGAGCAAATGACATGTGTGCAGTTGGCTTTTTAGTCTCATAATTTAGAGCCCTCGTTGCACAACTAACACAAAAATGTTCTCAGATGCATGCTGAGTTACTTGAAAACACAGAAAAACAGGTCCAAAATGCCTGCTCCCAGAAGCCTCTATGCAGAGACATATTAGCAATTCAACCTTAAAATGACTTTTGGTGGGGTTTTTTTGCATTGGAAAATGCTTTAGTCCTCTAACAATGAAGTTAAGCAACAATATACAGCGGTTTTAAATTTAATGAAAGTACATCAGAAGGTAAAACTCCATGACTGGTGTCCACTGTATAAATAAGTATATAAATCAGTGTTTATAGGACCCTGGGCAGCTCATAAGTCTGAAGCCTTTTCTACCAAATGTGAAGTCATGATAAAAATCCTAAAACTGTCTAAGGTACAATAGCACATCAGCAGCAAAACAGAGAAAAATATACCTATTCACATGTTCAGAACCTGTGCTTGTCCTCTACATTGTGCTGTTCCTCATAAATGTAAAATGTTTTTTAAAAAAATAATCACAAGAGCACAGAACAAGTTTTGGGCATAGTTTGCAAAAAGATGGGGGAGGTGACCCTAGCTTGTAAAGGAAAACAGAGGGGAAAAAAGCAAGAGCTAGCACATCTAAATTACCATATGGGCTTGGGAGATATTAGTTATAAGACAAGAATTCAACCCTGTAAACAGGGAAAAATAATTGTGACAAAAGGAGTTGAACTACTGCAATCAGGAATAAAAGAGAAATAGTGAAGTTGCAAAATAGAACCATAAGTTCCCAGTGAGATATTATTTACCCAAGTGTAAAATCTTTTCATTAGATCAAGGACGCAAATATCAAAATTCAAAGTGATAGGACAGTTTCAGATGAAAAAAAAGATGTTGTTCTTCCTTGCCCCTGGATTCCAGATCTATGTTGCCTCTCACTGGGATCAGTGCACAGGACAACTAGGAGATGCCTTTGCTGCTAAATGGGTTTGGGTTATTTTTTTTTCCCCACCTATTACAGTCAAACGCCCACTACTGTTCTTAATCACAACAGTCAAGTAGATAAAAACGCAGCCTATCCACGGTGCAATAAATGACAAAGAATATTCTCAGCATAGAAGTTCAAGTTCCCAGTTTCTGGGCAGTACTTTACTGACTACAAAGTACGAGAGAAAGTTTAAAGTGTTTAGCAGTGTGTGAGCTTCCTATCCAGACTGGTAACTGTGGATATCTATGTCTCAGAGAAAATATTGTCTGACACACACACAGAAAGGAGGAAAACCTTGTGGAAAAAGAAGGAAAAAAAGAAAAATAATTGAAGAATTTCCATTGACTTCACCAGGGTCAAGTTTAGCACTATAGTAGATTTTGCAGCACTTTGTTTCAGGAAGATAAAAAAAGGACTTATTCTTACGGTTCTTCAGGCTTCATTACAAGCATTAAGTGTGGGTATCTTCCCTGCCATTGGAGGGCATGCCTGTGGAGTCAGGGTTTACTCCACCCAAAATCATCCATCCTCCCTCTTCCACTTCTAATCACAGCCTGTTCACCTCCCTTTTCCTGAGCCAGTACTGCCCAGTCCTTCCAGAGCTGCTGCAGCTGATGCACAGGGAACTAGGATGCATGCTAGGCATGCAGTGTATGTGTGGGCTCTTCCAGGCAGGAGCACTGCAACAGTTAGGAGGTCAGACTAGGACAGTGAGGTATCCCATAGCAAAAAACTCCTGTGTATAGTCAGAAAATACCACCATTCCCAAAGTGGGTATTTGCTCGAAGACAGGTCTGCTTCACTTACTACCAAATCACTACATATGAGGCTCTCCAATTCCCCTCAATAGATAAGATTTTTGTCAAGAATTACACATGGCTCATCCCTTCTGTCAGTTACACTTAAAACACCATTCACTGAGGAGCACAAGCAACAAACAGTCACTTTATCATAACTAAACAGCACAACAGCTCACATAAAATGTACATGCACTAGTTAAGGTTAGCTTTCCTAAGCTTCCCCATGATATATACAAAAACATGACAATAGCTTTTCAAGTTCTAAAGTGTTTAGATGTTACTCAAAGAGGCAATCACATCCTGCACTCAAAGTGTGGAGAAGTTGCTTGAGTATCTCCATAAATCTGGTATATTTTCCTGAGTTATAGAAGGATAAAACTTCCCCTCTTCCTTTGAAGTTTTTTTTTTTGTTTTTTTAAATAGCATCTTAAAGATTTTTTGCATGTCCTTTCCTCCCCCTGCTTTGTAAAGAGAACATAAGTATCCTAGGATTGCTGAGTTTGGAACATGTGAATTAAAGAGATCTTTAAGTCTCCACAGCAGCTGTTTTTCAAGCACTGCTCTTATATCATAAAAGATAGAATAAAATGAAAAATAAATCAGAGCTCCAGGAAGAAAGTGTATCTGATCCTGCAAGACATTTCAGGAAGGCACTTAAGAATCTTCTAAATTAATTGAGATTGTTGATTTCTGCAAGAGGAGGTGTCTGTCGAAACACTTAGCTGGACTAGGTCCTGGAATACTCTAATCCTGACATCTTCCATTACTCATGGTCTTCATCTCTTAGGAAATGCTGCTGCAACACTGTGTCAGCAACATGGAATGGATAGATAATATTTTGATTACAAAAACTAAAACGAAACTGTTTTCATTCTCACACGAGAACACCAGGGTGGGCAGTGCCAAGAAATCCATCCAGCCACTGGACCCAGCAATACCTGTGTCCAGCTATTAAGTCCAGGATCCATTGGAGGGACACAACGACCTCCTTATAACTCCAGGATCCTTCTTTGGTGTGCAACCAACCATTCGCAGGGTTTGTGTCTCTTTGTACCCTTCTGGAGCTGACAGTGATCAGCATCTTCATCCTGCCCCACCTCTGCAAGTCACTAGGAATTGTTCACAGCTCTTCACCTGCACAGCTGAGCATCCTGTGAAACTGCAGGTAGATGTGGTGGGGCCTCGATGGGGTTCTGGCCTGCAAGCCACCAACACGTGGGCTTGTAGATCCTTTCCTTGCTGCATTTCCCTTTTGGGGCCCCCAAACCCAAACGTTGCTATCCCAACCTTAGCCTTTCCATTTCTCTGCACTATCTCAGGCTTGCATTTCTGATGCAATGAAGAACAAATTCTATCCTCTCAACTATTTATTTTTCACCCAGCTGATCCCACAACACAACACTGCAAACCAGAGGGAGGACAAAGAAGAGGAGGCAAGGATGGATGGATGGAGAGAGAGAGAATCCAGACTAACCTAAATATCAGATAGCAAAGCTGAAACAAACCTGAATGCTATTATCTGGAGCTTGATGGGTAGAAGATGCTGTAATCTGGCAGAAAATACCTGCCTCATTGCCAGTAGGGGACTGGAGACATATTGCCACCACAGCTACAGCAATAAGGAGCCCACTCCTGCGTAAACCTCATTTACCTCAGTCATAATTTTTACCTGACAGTTCTGCCTTAGGAATAAGACACTGTTTTTCTTATAAAATTGAAAGTAGGAGCGTGCCTCCCATAAGAACATGATGGTAAGCTTGAATGCCCTGAATTTGTACAGAAGAAATATCCAAGGTATACAAATGGACACAAATGACCAAATGCAATAGTAAGGGTAGTCTTGTAGCAAAGATGTGTATCTCACTGTGCTAGACCTCAGCCTCCTTCTTTCCTGTTTTCTTAAGTGCCAAGATTTTAGCTTTAGCACTTCATTTCTAGTTTGTGAGGGAGGATGTGTGGAATGGGCTCCTCTCCCCATACAGCAAATATAGAGGAAAAGAAGGGTTTTTTTACTGCTTGCTTTTCCTCTGTCCTATAAATGTAGCATGACATTTGTTGGCCTGTTATCATCAACAGCCCAAATCCCAGGGGTCTTGAAACAACTTGAGGAACGTTAGCACTGAGAACAGGTCAGGGGGGCTTCCTGGAGCACAGACTCAGAGAGTGCTGGCTGTTCTGTATGCATCCACGTTTAGCCTTTTTGCTTGACTTGTGATCTCAGATTCTGGGAGCCGATACATAATAAACCAAAACAGCTGGAGAAAGCTCTTCCTGGATCATGCCCAAGTGGAGCAGTCGCATGAAGGATTTCAGCAGCTTCCAAGGAAGAAGTTCAAAGACAGCAAGGCGTGTGACAACTCTGGCAAGCTACCGCAGTCTCCTTGGTGGAAAATTATGTTGAATATGAACTGTTGGAAAAAGTGTCTCTCTCTCTCTCTTACATACAGAAGACAATACAATTTATACCAGAGAGTTTAATCAAAAAATTCCCTTGAAGAAGCCAAAGGTCTCGCTTAAAAGATCTTAATTTATCCAATTTCTAGTTAAAAACCCCAATCATTTATGTTTATAAAATAATATCAGGTATCTTTACACAAATTCAGTGCAAGTAAGTGTAAACAGGCATAGCTCCACTGTAGTCAGGGTTACTAAACTGATGTGAAAACGCTCACTGGTTACAGAGCAAAAATATTTGCAGAAGCCCACATTGGAAACTCTACAGACAAACAGGATCAAACTCTTTTCAGCTACACAGCTGGAGACCAGATAAAATTTACTGACAGCAATACAATGCCTGTGATTCACAGTGAGGTAGCATAAAGGCAGATTTTGGCCCATATATTTTTGTGGATATCATTAAGAAAACAAATTCTTTGGCTGTAAATACAAGAAGGTCTTTAAATGGGAATCATACAAAGGAAGTTTGTAGCATAATTGAATCAAGGAAGCCAGATTTTCTGCAATTGTAAATTAAAAGTAGCATCACTGGAGAGCATGTAGCTGTGCTAATTTAAGCTGTTGAAGGTATGGCTCTCAAACCAAATAGAAATCTCAGCAGTGTTCTTGGTGAGGATAACAACAGAGGTAGGATTTATAAAGGAACTTTCATCTTCAGGGTGTTTTATGAACTAATTGCTTCTCCCAATATTCCTAAGGTAAGCAAACCCCTCTCTGCATTTCCAGCAGTATCCCAGCTTTGAATATGAAAACAAGATGCTCCCAGCCCTGACAAAAAATAAAAATGTGTTTCCACATACAAATGTGCATGAATTCCTCCCTTTTCACCAGGAACAGTATTTCCTGACACAGACCTCCAGCACCTGGCCTCCACTGAAATCACCTCCTCTTTCCTGGTCCCATCTTCCCTAGGAGGAATCACAGAATCACAGAATGGTTTTTTTTTGGAAGGGACCTTAAAGATCATCTCATTTTAACTGCCTTGCCATGGGTAGGGACACCTCCCACCAGAGCAGGCTGCTCAATGCCCCATCCTACATGGCCTTGAACATTTCCAAGCATGCAGCATCTCCTTCTCTGGGCAACCTGTGCCAGCGCCTCACCACTCTCACAGGGAAGAATTTATCCCGAGGGATGAGGTGGCATTCATTGGGAGAGCACCCTTCACTCCCTCAGGGTAAATATTTTATCTGTACTGATGGTAAGAAGAACTCTTTTCTTTTAATGCAGATTTTATTTCTAGGATATGGATCCCAAAATCGCAGGCAGGGAGGGAAAAAAAAAAATATTACTTTCTCCTGCCTACCTTTCAAGGACTGCTAATGGTCCATGGCAGCATTCCTTCACAGAGGAGGCTCCTCCTCAGAACCTCGGAGCCAGCTCTGCTCTGCCCCCGCTTTCCTCTCTCTCTCCCACCCTGCAAGCAATCCCTGCACATGCAGCCAAAGGCCAACGATGTGCCTGTTCTCCTGGGACAAACTCCACCCTCTACAAGTCACTCTGTTATGGTTAAATGCCAAAAAGGATTTTCAATATTTTCTGCTTGGTGGGCTTTTTCTTCCCCACCTACTTCTAAGCTAAACCATAACCACTGGAATTGGAGATCGGTTTTCTTTAAACCAAATGCCAAGTGCTTGCAAGACACGATATTCTTACAGAAAATACGTGTGAAAGAGAAACACCACCAGACTAAAAAATTACGAACAGGCTCTTAAAATGTAAACCCAAAAGCTAATTTTGTTTTACCTGCAGAGCAAACAAAGTATAACTCAAACTTCGATTGGTCATAACAAAAAAAGACAAATGTAGGGTATTATTGTACAATGTAGGATTAATGTATCAGTCATGTAATATTGTTTTACAAGTGTCTTAACTCCCAATGATGTAACCATATAAACCCATAAAAAGGTTATTTATATTATATTAGGAGTCCCATAATTAAGCTTACTTTTCCTTTTTTTTTTTTTATTTAGGAGGATTAAGACTATACATATTCAGGTTGCCTGGTTATGTCACCATTCTTAGACAATAACCAGAACTAGCAGTGCTAAGTTCTTTTTCTAAAGTTGTTCACACAATATTTTAGTGTGCCTTAATTAGTTACTGAATAAACCTAAAGTGGCAGTATGTTATTTATTATAGCTATGCACAACCAGCTCCCTTCACCAGCAAGATCTGAGTTTTAAAGAAAACCCGAGGTCACAGACAGAACCCTATTGCTTTCCTGTGTTTTTTTTTGGTTTGGTTTTAATTTCCCAGATCCAGAATAAACCCTCTTAACAGTAAGTGCTGCAACAACGTTGCTTGCTTTGATCTCTAAGAGATTTCAAGTGACTAAAGAGCTCCAATAGCTTTACTTTGTGCTTGAAAGTGCGATTTGCTCAGGTGTGAAGGGTTTTTCAGAAAGGGCCATCAATACAATGAGGATTACTTACCAGGTTTTTGCATTATCTGTGATGACAGGAGGCCTCCTACTTCCTATTCAGCAGACTCTGCTCTTTAAACATACCAATCAGGTGGGATATGGTAATATTTTGTCCCAGTTTTACAAGTGAGTAATTAGCAGTGAACTCACTATTTTTAAAGGAGGGGGAGAAGGGAGGTGGAGAATGTTTCTCCTCTCACAGAAACAACTTACAGAAGTTCGCAAGAGCTTGATATAACATGAAGATTCACAAAACATTGTTTCTCCTCTACTATTGGGAAAAGGTAAATTGCATCTCCCTCTCGGAGTGCAAGTCCCTCCTGCTGGTGTTTCCAGCTAGAGCACGGGGAAATCTTGCTGCAAAAGAGGTTCATTTTTTCTCACTTAGAAGAGGTGACCACAAGACAGAACTCTGTTTTTATTCACTTCTAAGAATGACTTCGAAATTTGAGTTTCAGTTTGCTCCTCTGTGAAATGGGTCTAAAAAACAGGACCAGATTCTTAGCCCAAAATATCTCCATGGACATCAGTACCCAAGCTTGATGACATGATAAAAAGCAGCATTTTCATAGAAAAGGAGGAATATAAGATAACATTATTTCAAGTATCTTGTGCTGGATTAAAGTTTATGGGTAAGCCTGACATCTGACAGCACAATTTTGTGTAGCCATGAAGAACAGTTTATTTGGAAGAGAAATTCAATGGAATATGTCTTTTCTTGACAAATTATGTGCCATAAGCGTTATTTTGTAGTGGCTCGTCCACTAAAGTAAGAATTTATGGCAGTTTAATTCCCTGAGTTAAAGGGGAGAAAAATGTAAATGATGCTGCAAAGGTAACTAGGCTACCAAGAAGCAGATGGCTTTAATTACCTATTTACAGGATTGTTTATACTGGGAATTTGAAAGAGACACAAGCTTAGAAACAATACTCATTGTGGGAACACTCTGCACATTTTAATTAAGCCGAATTTTAAATGGGAATAAAAAGAGATTATTGAATGTTACCCGAACTCAAATTGACACTTCAAAATCGTATGTGCTTCGCACACAAACATTTAGTTACACCAGATGAATACAAGAATACACAAATCTGTACATGCCAACCCTCATCCTTATTTTTGCTCCTCTTTTTTCCTGTTGCCTCTGTCCTGCAAAGAGCCCATAGCTGTGTGAGGCAGCATTACTGCACAGAAGAGACAGGTTCACTGGGTCAAGTTTCTGTAACTCAGTAGGGTTCTGTGAGGTGGATTTAACTCCCAGTGCTGGACTGCAGTAGTCTGAGCCTGATCCTCTTTTCCCTGGAGATCCTTTCACAGTGCCAGAATTTGAAGCAGGAAGGTACCACAAGCCTTGACCAGGTGCTGCTCACCTGCTGACCCGGCCAAGCACTAACTTGGGATGAAGGTACTTTGAGCTGATCTAGCAACACGGGAGGATGAGCTTCCACCCAAAAACATTATCGGCCTTTCTTATCCACTCCCAGATGTTTTCCATTTCCTATTCCTTTTGTAGGTCCTCTGACTCCTTCCAGGAGCCAGTGTGAATCACCCTTCTGAAAGAAAACTCACTGAGTTGAAAGAGCTTTTTGCTGAGTACCAAGCTCTCGTGAGCCCCAGAGGCAGCAAGAGGAGAGGGCAGGACCACACGGTCCCAGGGACCGAGGCCTCCCTCCAGCAGGTACCTGCAAAGCTGTGGCACATGAAACCAGGGTGTCAGACCAGTTTTCTGCAAGACAGTTTAAACAAGTCCAAAGCCCTTCAGGGCTGCCCAGTGTATTGGCTGAAGTGTGATTTCCTTCAGATCTCCTGTCCCACTCATTCCTCACCAAGCGCTTATATGGTCCAAACACAGGCACACAGTCAACAGCAGCCAAGTTTGCAGTAGCTAAACCAAACAGCACTAGGCTATGACTTGTGCATGTTCCTTAGCATGCTAAATCCCAGGAAAAAAAGTGTTCATTTAGCACACTACAGCCTACACCACCTCTTCTACCTTTTTAACAGATCAGTCTAAAATTACACTTTAAATTAAGCTTGTTAATGGATGCCAAGCATTATCTACAACTCAGGGCAACAATGAGCACTTTTTTATAATCAAGATCAAACATAAGTAGCATAAACACACTAATAAATCAAGTGAGCAAATTATGTCTGCAAAGAAAATATGCATAAGGAAGGGCTATTCAGCTTCAGTGACTCAGTACAAACAAACCCCTGGGGCAAAGAATAATTACAGTACACTGTCTACAAATGAATAGAATAACCAAATCAAGACAAAATTCAAATGTATGGCAGAGGCTCTGAGGTGCTTCCAAGTCAGAATGAGAGAAGACACATAGAAACATTTTGCATATGAGACATCAAGAGCTGCAGAAGCCCTACCTCTTTACATCTCCTGGAAAAACTGAAAATATTCATTACTTAATAGAGAAAAAGCCTGAGCCAAGATATACTGTTAGAGAGAGAACAGTCACCAGGAATTTCCCTGGCAGTTTGTGGTATAACAACATACCCTCCGTGAATGATGCCTGACACAAAACAATTACATCAGTCCTCAGAACAGTAGTAAACCACCAGAAATGGGTGGTAGTAGCTCTCTGGGATTTCACAAACCTGGACTGAAAAGTTTCTCTTCTCAAGCTGCTATATGTTCCCAAAGCCATTATGTTAAAATCAGTTACTTCTGACTGTTGTCAGCTGAATAAATATAAGGTCATAGATGTTGAAATTTCTGCCCTTGCAAACTCTTTGGACACATCCACATCTTTTCCCTTGGACAAGGGCTTTAAAGACCTTGGGAATGAGACCACATCTGTTTCCTAAGTGTGTACACTATGAGGGTCTACTCAGAGATGAGGCTGTTAAAACAACATTGATCACCTGCAAATTCTTTGCAAATTGATATTTTTATCCCATACATAAGGCAAGCAAACAGAAAATCAAAAAGGAAAAATAGGAGTAACAAGCATTTGAAGCTTAGCCCAATATTTTTCTGTTGCCAGTGAAAGTCATTAGAGCAACAAGGGGATTTCATTTTTAGTTTGTCCTGTAAAATTTCAATGATCCAACTTCCTCACAAGGATATGAAGGTCTGCAGAAGGTGCAAAGCCTCAGTCCGTTCTTCGTTATTCAAAACATGTCATAATTCCATGGAAAACCACCAAACTGCAACAGCGTGTGCCAGCTGAGGGCCTATTCCATATGAAGAAATCCTGGCCAAAAAGATTAAAGTGGCAGAACTCCTACTGCATTCAACAGGACTGGGTGCTGTCCTTGAGAGTTTCTTCTATTTTTTCCATCCATGACAGGTTTCTAAGGTTTATCTTTATCTTACTTCTAGATTCCAGGTACAGGTTTGCTGTCTCATTTTATTTATAGACATTGGCTTTCCATAATTTTTTTAATACTTTATCGCCCCTGCCATAACAATTTTTTGGCATACTGACTGCAGCCTTCTGGACTATGCTAATCCCTGACAAGACTGAGACAGACCTAACCAAAATTGTCTAGTACAGCCAACACTGTGCTTAAAATAGTTTCCCATGTTTTTAATCTATTTTTACTGGCTAGGGCAGGATTTAATCTTTCAATCATAAGGCTGTGCCGTAGATTTTATTTTAAAATGTGTTAGAAACTTTTTAAATATCTGGTTTACTATGTGTATTTTTTGATAGGGGTTAGATAACTTCAAACCAATATAAAATTAGGAGACACAAGTTAGTCTTTGGCAAACAGAAATAACACAAAACTTGCCTTTTCCAGAAGAGTACCTTATACTGAAAAAGTCTGATTATCCTCATGCCAATGCATGGTTGTACCTGGAAGACATCCATATTTTTAATGCACAGCAATTGTGCCTCTATATTATGATTTTTTTATTTTTCCCACAAACTAGTTTCCAGCAGAACCATTTTCATCCACCTTATTCTGATAGAAAAACCAAAATAATAATAGTTATTAAAAAAATAAAAATACTCAAAAGGTTGCTATAATTTCTGTTGGCTGTCTGTTCAGCCATGGCAATGAGTGAGAGTAAAGACCTGCAGGAATCCCTCAGTGGCCATGTAATCAATTTTAGCTGGAGGACAGAGCCATCAAAGGGTGTAGACAGTGATAGAAATTATGGCACTCAACTCCCTTACTCGTGTTTAAAAGTGCAGACTCATTCCACCTCTCTTGCCATCTAGAAATTCTATATTCGTTTTTGTCTTTTGGTTACCAAGCAGTGGCAATTTTGAATCATTTTATGGAGTTTGCAAGTGAATTTTTAATTTTGAAGTTTTTCCCCCAGGACATTCTAAAAAGCATTTCACGGCAAACACAGGACGTGACCCTGGCAGAGCTTATGGGAGACTTCAATACCTGAGCCTGGGACCACGGGTTTTAATTGAGGAAACAACAGGACTGCATTGACACAAAGCTTGCAATGTCCTATATAACATACCCAAAAAATGGCATTTGCATCCTGTGACTGGCAGATTACTAGGATGGTGGGTGTGTTTTGTACTACGGGCCTTCCAAAGGAGAATCTAGACAAATTACAAGAAAATGAAATAAGAAATTTGGAAAGAGGCTCAAGTGCTACTTGCAGCTCTGCAGCAGTGAGCAGGGGGAAACGGGAGGCATCAAAGTCCCCAGAGCAGCAACCTGGTCTGTCCTACTATTCCAGTGGCTGCTTGGCCCCTTCCCCACGGTCCCCACCAGTGCACAGGAAGGCAGCTTTGCAGGGACAAGCCCACAAAAGGGATTTTTCCCCTGTATCTCAAACCATGTGAGTCACAAGGGCTGGGAAGTGAAACAGCTGGCCATCATTCTCTGCTTCTCTACAGCCCCCATCAATAAAACCATACAACTGAGGCTCAGTCCCCTTTGTCACAGATTTCAGGGTGAGAAATTGTGTAATATTGGGATAACACATCAGCTTGGCCCTTTGACTAAAGAGTCTCTGACTAAACTTCTACTGGAAGTGTAGAGGGCTGTAGCAAGAGGAAAGTTAGAGTCTGTATCTCATGGCTGGGAAAAAGGGCAGATAACAAGGACTGTGGTGTTCTACTCTCAGCTCTGCACTTGACTCACTAAGTTATAAAGCTCACGTTTAGGATATACTGAGTTTTTGATGTGTAGCAAGAGACCAGACTGATTATTCTGAGCCCTGTGTACATTAACCTCCTTTTGAGCAAGCTGTCCTTAACCAACTCGGGTTTCAGTTCCTCCTCTAAGCAGGGCAAGGTAACACCAGCCTCTATCAGAAGAGTAAGAATGGCTTAATTAATTGTTTATAAATTCCTTCGAGATGTCAGAAGTACTACTTAAGTATTAAAAACTCAGTGTGAGTTCCTTCTAACCTATTAGAAGTTGGAAAGTGATTTTCTCTAGATATGAGCAATCACCTGGAAATGATCCATGCCTGAAGTTACGACACATTAGCGATATCTACACAAGTAATATGCCAGCAGACAAGCCTACCATTTTCATTAGAGACTTACTAAGGTTTTATTAATTTATATGTATCTACTCATTAGAAAAACTCCTAAACTTCTAACATCTGACAAGTACTGCCTCTAGCATAACACTGTGGCTGGGACCTACGATCAAAGATACCAGCCTAAAGCATATTGGAGCCTAATAATAAAGTTAACGATTAGAAACAATACCCGCTATTGAAACAGACTTTTAAATTAATAATTTGAATACCAAAAAGTCACTTACACATAGCATATGCATGTGTCAAATATGCCCCTTTTTCTGCAACTCTTTCTCATTGACAAAATAGTGAAGGGCTTCTTCCGCCAGAGAAGTTAAGAAGCTTTTTGCTTTATCAAGACTGTGCGAAGCTGATTGTAATTTGACATCCTTTTAGAATGAAAATCGTCTCTCACGTCAAATTCTTCCCTGTGAAAAAGTATTTTTTTTCAGGGAAGGGGAAGAGGGGGAGATGTTTGTTTATCGAGTTTTAGGATATCTGATTTTTTCCTCTTGTGTTTTCCAGTTTTTTTGTAGTTGAAAGACAGGGAAAGAGGACTTCAATAAAACGTTTTTTTAAAACACAGCTGAATAAAAGGGCAGAGTACTACTTTTTAATTATTAAAATGAAAATAATTTGATGGTTTCTCGAAAACTGATTAAGAATATTTGTTCTCTAATTTGCAAGTTCCAAAAGTACCCTCATTGCTGCTGATTGGGTTACAGCACAATCTGGCAACTGTAGCTGAAGATTCCTGTAGGAAGCACTAAGAAATAGCTAGTAATTTCCATTTACAGTACTAAGAGTAAACTTTATGAAAAGGTAAGCTACTTATAGACCATAGATCAACTCCTAAAATACAGCTACTTTCTCTACTTATTCTAAGCAGACAAAAAGCTGATGTTAACATTTGTGTGCTTTGAAAATGTAAAACATTGCATATAACTAATGCCAAGTATAAATTTAACAATATTTGTTAGCAAAAAAGCCCAAAAGAGTAACTTTTATTTTTCCTATGTTTTGTTGTGTATCTTCTGTCATTGCTTCAGGTTAACATACTGCTTGTTAAAAAAAAAGGTAGATTCCAGTTAAGGAAAACATAAACCCTATATTCAATACAAACACCAAAAAAAAAATTAAAACTATTGCAGTAGAACTTTCTTCAAAGCAGATCAGTAGTAGGGACACATTTTGCATAGGTTTTATAAGCATACATCCAGAAATCCATTTATTTTACTACTTCTGAAAAATCTGATGTTCCTGGACTAACACGGCCATAATCAACCTCCCTAGAAAATTAGAACCTGATAGTTTCATTAGTAATCTAAATCTGGAATTGTGACTTCCAGGCTCTTCCTTTTTTACAGTTCTTAAAGTTCAGACAAATAAGACAGTCATGCTTCGTAAAATTAAGAAGCATCTCTGTTGCTTAAAGCAACTTTTTAAAAAATAACCTCTCTCTCCTGCCCCCCTCCAAAGAACAAAAACCCCCAGCACATGCTTCCTCATTGGCCTTACTAAATACACAACTAAGTGTCTAAAAACACACACTTTTTATGAGTTAAAGGGAATTTAGTTGCACTGACTTCAAGGTGCCTAAACGGAGACACCCCCAGGAACTTGTCTTTAAGAGCAAGAATGTGTTTAATCATCATTCCCCACTGAAAATTTTGGCCCAGGCTTTTGTTAAGAGTAACCAGGGTCAGTGCAATAGTAGCTGTACACCGGTTTCTGCCTGAAAAAAGATGCCTTTAGTCTCCTATGCAGGCAGGGACTCCACCATTTCCTTGCTGCTGGAACACACCTTCATCTACTTCTGCCCATAATTAAAGCTGACTTATCTTCTGTGGGCCATTCACCTTTTGTTCAACATGAACAGCCTGCAAAAATGGCTGAGAGGTTCACAGGAAGGAAGCAGTTAAATGATAAAAATGTGAAATGTTATGCAGCAAGCTGTGTACAATTAACTAGAATTCAAATATACACCTTGTTCCAATCCAAGCCATTTATCAGACAAAAATAGTCTGCTAGAAGAATGTCATGATTAATGAGGTGAGACTCCAGCTAATTACTGTTTCCTCCAGAAGTAATTAGGTTGGCATTGCTAATCAAGATGAATGAACACTCTGACCCGCTTTTTTAAATGTAAAACTATGAGCTGCAGCAGCAATAACATCATTTAGTTCAGGCAATGTAGTCTTTATTAGGCTTGTAGTTTGATTAAATTCTTTTGTTATACCAGGCTTTCCACACATGAACAGATGAATGCTGTGATGTTCAAAGAGTTTGTCACCCTTAATTAAAGACTGAAAAGGCTTGTTCAATTCACAGGGCAATACGCAGGACAGCTCTAAATTGATAGCTTTTAAGTGGGGGATAACTGAGGGAGTCATAGGGTTTGCCCATCTGCAAGAGGATCCCTCCTCCTTCCACAGTTTTCTGCCATAGTAGCTGGAAAATTAATATCAGATATTTTTGTATTGATTCCATTAGGCAACACTCACTTCACCAGAGCACCTTTTCACACACAACTATACAACTTTACTTTTACAGAATGAATCCATTATAAATTCAGAGAAAGAAAGCCATAAGAAGTAAATTCAAAGTATGAGCTAATTTACTGCGCTGTTTCTGCCTGTGACCCTTTTGCACAACTGACAAGCCCCAGAACAGCCTCCAGCCCCACAATTGCAGCAGCAGTTCACATCATGACTACACACTGGGGGGCGGGTGGAGGAAATGACAGATAAGCATCTGAAAGATGTAGAGATACAACATGTTATAATGGAGTTAACACGTAGCAATTTCTTTTTTTACCTCTTACTAGCAGATGAAGTGTTTCCTTATTTTCTTAAATTCTTCCAGGATTTATTTCAGGTAAATACGAGGTCCAAATTTTCACATGAAAATTTTAGTGTAAAGAACAACTTAAATCAGATAAGAAAACATTGCTCATCCTACAATAACTTTTTGGATCTACAGGCTGTGTGCTTAGCGACAAACACTGCACTGAGCAGGGGGGATGGGACAGAGGGAGGGAGAGAGGACGACAGGCACAGGAGACCTGTCCCTCTCCATGGCAACAGGTGCAGGTTTCCTCCTTTACCACTGGATAAGTCACCATAAACATGGCAACACAAAAACCAACCTGAGCTTACTCTCACACACATTTAACTGGCCACAGGCTCGCCCTGCCAGTGGGATAAGACCTGGCACTAAGGCTTGCCAGCCAAGACTTTCTCCATGACATACCAGTACAGAACATGAGGGACCTGACCTGAGTAACCTCAGGTCTGTCAATACCTGGCTAAGAAGCTATTTGTGTACCTCAAGTGAAAGCCAAACCTTCACACCTGCACACAGCGTGCACAGACACCAAGCAGGCAGAGCAACAGCATTTTCCTCCCTCAGTGAAGCTCCCCTCAGCCATCGCCCATGGCAGACATAACACCCACCCCAGCAGGTAGAAGATGCACTTCACACCTTCAACACAACACTTGGTAGGACCACAGTAGCTCCCTGTGAGCCACACCACAGGGGACAGACACACATCGGCTCCCTGAGACAGCCCAGGCTTGTGGGCCTCCCTCATGCTCTGATGGCACAGGGCTGTACAGCACCTTCCTCCTCTCCAGCTTTCTGATACTGAACAATTTAACAAAAATCCTTACCTTGACGGTGGGAACAGCATCTCTTTCCTTCCTCTGCCATCTGGTTGATATTTCCGCTCGCTAGATTGCAAAATCCTATTTTTAACCTCTTCTGCCTAATGACACTGCAATGCCAGCCACTGATTGACACGCACTTGCTTCCTGCTGCTGCTTCTTCCCGGTGCCTCACCTGGACCAGGCCGGGCCAACCTCACACATCACCATTTCTGGGAGTAGAACAACAACCTGACCCTCACATATACCAATGACCACCCCAAGCAGCCTTGCACTGGCTTTTCAGAGGGAGCCTCCAGGTGGAAACCCTAAGAGCTAATTTGAGGGGGAGGGTGCCTGGGAGACCAGACTATAACCTGTGTAAAACCTCTCCTCCCTCACTGCTCTCTATTAAGGGTTCTAACTGCTCTCACCTGCTTTACTTCACACTCACAACCCCTCTTAGATGGGTACCTAAAGTCCCCCTAGGAGATTTTTCTGCTTATCAGTCTCTGAGCCTCACAAATGTGTGTCTGCACTATAGGGGCATTTAACTTCTTTTCTTTGTGTTACTTCTTTTTTTTTTTTTTGTTCTCACTTCTGGAAAGCAAGGTTTGGGTTGTTTTAGAGTCAAGACTTCCTGGAGTTGGAGCCAAGATAGTGGCACTGCCATCCAATAGCTTTGACTCATTTTTGTTTTGCTTACAGAATCAACTTGCTTGTTACAGATTCCTGCAATGATGAATTCGCTAGGAAACCAGGAAAGGAGATACATCCATCATTACTAAATGCTCTGCTTCAAATCCCTGCAGTGCCCCTTCATGGCTGTAGGTAGAGTGTTGCAGGGTCACCTGCTGCCTTATGGCTGCATGGTATCAATGGCAAGGCACAGAACTTGCCTTATCTTCAGGATAAATCTGCCCTGCCTCCATTTCAGTGCTTGAACAAGAAAGTATGCAGTGTAAATAGTTATTAAAAAATATAAAACCGGTAAAAGACAAAATATTAAACCAATAAAAGACAGAAGCTTCCTATGGCTGCACACCTGGTTTCTCAGGCAGGTGTGCTGTCCTCACAAATCATAGCATCATTTAGGTTGGAAAGACCTCTAAGATCATCAAGCCCACCATTAACCCAGCAGCACCATGTTCACCAGTAAGCCATGTCCTCATCCACATATCTTTTGCAAATTTCCCAGGGCAGCTGATTTCAAAGCTTTACCAAACTTTCAGTGAAGAAATTTTTCCTAATATCAAGTCTAAACCTCCCCTGGTGCAACTTGAGGCCATTTCCTCTTGTCCTTTTGCTGGTTACTTCTGAGAAGAGACTGATCCCCACCTCATTACAACCTCCTTTCAGGTAATTGTAGACACTGATAAGGTCCCTGCTGAGCCTCCTTTTTTCCATGCAAAACACCCCCACATCCCTCAGCCACTCCTTGTAAGACTTGTTCTCCAGACCCTTCCCCAGCTCCATTGCCCTTCTCTGGATGCTCCAGTAACTCAATAAGGGGCCCAAAACTGAGCACAGGATTCAAGGTGCAGGTGCTCTGGTTTCCTAACAACCCAGGGAGAGGTGTGAAAGGACAGACTTTAGGTACTCTGCTCTGACCTGTGCTGACTTGACTAAGTAAGAATAAGTATTTATTAATGCAGTTGGTTCACGAGTCCCTGGGTTATCAATTAACTGTGTAGCTCCTAAAAGCATTTAATTTCTGAGCTGCTGCATTCCACTGAAGCAACTCTAGTGATTTACTTATGAAAGTTTTATTGACCAGCCCAAGTTGCAGATGCTCATTGATTTTATTGACGCATACCCTTAATTCCTGTTGTGAGAACATTGCTTAATGGACCCAAATTGAAACAGGTGACCCCATAGAAGGAAGTGATTTCTAAATTCCCTTTCTCTGGTCACAGCTGTGCCACAAAGGTGTTTCCCTTTCTCTCCATACATTTCTATTGGCTGTGTTCCAAAGGGTCCTGCTCCACAGAGCACGGGCAGCAGCTCTACTGCTGCTTGACCATGATCATTTCTCTCATTTCCATCTCTCAGCCTGATGGTACCAACAGTGTGGGCTCTGCATCAGCCTTGTCCCTTGGACTGCTTCAGACACATCACTCTAGCTGCTGCCCCAAGGAACAGTCCAATATATAGGGACTGCTGCATTTTTTTGGCTCTTCCCTTCCCTAGATGCCATCTATGACCATTCTCACAGTGAGGTGTGATGTCCCCTCAAATGTCTGCCAGGAAATAGCTGTGTAGACAGAGGGTGTTGAGGACGAACTCTCATTTAGTTGGGGACATATGAGATATGATTGATTGCTTCTTTTTTTTTTTTAAAGTAGTTTTGTATTAGTAGAACTACAAACATCTTTGCTGCCAAAGACTGACCTCTACTCTAGCAGTGTAAGCAAAATTATTATTAGCTCCCCTTTTTTTTTGCTGATAATAGGACCCAAGGGTAGCTTAAGAAATACTGAGAGAATTAAAATTTTGGATGGGTAAATGAAAAACTCCAATGAAAAAATGTAAGTGAAGTAAGAAGAATTAATAAGCCTATGAGGTCACTGATCATGTCCAGACCATGTCAGGATGCAGGGAATTTGCAGTCATTCGCACAGCAGCTATCACCCCCCATGGAGAAAGGAGGGTGGAGTCCAGATCTCATCAGTGAGGTCATCTCCATTCTAATCCTATATTCAGTACTCTTGGAGCACAACCTCTGTGGTTTCAGCAGGAACTGAGCTCAGCCCTGCCAGCCAAGGGGTGCAGAGTGTCAGGAATTTCCAGACCGCTCATCAGCCCAGCCCGCCTCCCGCAGCTGACGTTGTTTATAAGTCCCTGGACCCTCTGCTTAAAGAGAAATCTAAATCCACCCACTCTTTGCACATTCTGTGCTGTTGATACACCACAGGGCTGAACTTGGCCAGGCCTGGAATCTGTCCCTCAAACACTGGTGCATGCACGGGTAGCAACTGGTTGGCGTGGGTTAGTTGTCTGCGGGAGCCTAAACCACAGGGCAAATAAGTAAATCAGTCACACTTCTCACACCCCAAATGTATTAACGTGAAATGGAGAAATGCTTGTGCAGTGTTGTGGGAGGCCCCCAGTCCACTGCCCTACTAACAACATAAAGTAGCTGATATAATACCAATTATGCCTCATGCATTGCACTCAGTCTGGTTTGGAGAGATCAGAGGCAGCTGTTTTTCCTGCCTGCCCTGGAGAAGCAGCTGGAAGAGCTTGTGCCCATCCGTAGACAAGGAAGACTTGCTTTTTAGTATAGGCACCAGAGCTGGGTGTACAAAGGTGGGCAGAAGAAACAATGTCCCCTTCCCACATAGTTTTTTGGGTTGGTTTTTTTTTGTTCCCTCCACCAGTTTTTCCAGCCACATTTCAGAGCTTGTCAAATACGTGAAAAGCACAACCTGGATCCCAAAAATCTGGTCTTGCACTTTTCAGAGTCCCCTGCCCATTGTGCTGCTGCAGCGATGGGTGAGAGAGTGTGGGCACACAACCAGGCTTGTCTGCCGCGGGTTTCCTTCAGCTAATTGTTTTTTTTAACAAACCTAATTCAGGTTTTGCAAGTCTTGATGAGGGTTTTTGTTCCTGAAAGAGTGAAATAGAAAAGTCACTGATGATTTGTTCTTTTGCTGTATTTCAGTGCCAATGTATCCTTCAGTGCTGCAGCAGCCATCAATACCCATTCAACCACTATCGTGCAGCTTTTCCCTGTCATTCACTCTGTCATTTAGAAAGTGATAAAAATCCCAGCTTAGAGCAGCATATTCGCTTTTGTGGTCCCCTACTTCCAGCAACCTTCTAAGGCATTGAACAAAATTAGCAACAAATTAATTTATGAATACTGAGCCCTTTTGTTACAGTGTTCTGAGAGTTTGCAATACTGTCAGATTTCAATTAAATTTAAGAAAAATTAAGCTGCTCTGTGTGGCTGCTTGCTTAGACAGTGAGGTAATTATATATAATAAGGAGATCTGTTTAACAATCGCTCCTAGTCATGGCAACGTCGCACCGTTATTGTGCTTAACATGAAGACAGACTGTTATATTGTTTTTGGAATGTGGGAAACCAGCAATAGTAGAGGCACACCATGAACTTAATGCATAGAGTAGGATTTTTAACACTACCAGGTGCAGTGAATTAATTGTTACCACTCTATTGTTCATTCAAGGAGTCTGGTTTTGCACACGGGTTACAAATTGTGAGATCCTCGGTAACTTGAACCTTCAGTTGTAGGCATGCAGCAAAAGTACCATTAGGCCTAATTTTTTTGTTGATGAAATCAAAAACAACTCTATGGGTTCTGCTTTTGTTCTTGTTTTAAAAGAAAAGGAGGCCACAGCATAGAATAGTCACTGTCCTATCCATATGTCCCAATGAGATGTGCCAGCAGGTAGCAACAGCAAACATCCTGGAAGAGACATCTTCATCACTGAGTCTAGCACTTCCTCAGTGCCTTCCTTTCAGCCATGGTGCCATGGGGTAAGATAACTAGAGTATGTGCTACTGTGATTTTACAGTGCAGGTGATTCTGTGTATTTGGGAAGACTAACAGATATGGAGAGTTCAGGCACAATATTTCACACGTGGCACAATGACTTTTTCTTCCTCTGCCCGAGCAGCCCTAAGAGCACACATGCTGTTTATCCCAAAGGATGGAAAAGGGAATTTTATAAATAATGCATTTTTTTCTTGTGATGGTAAACTGTCCTGTCCAGAATTAGAAGAAAACAGCTCTATTCTGGGACTCTCCTTCATGTTAGCGTGGCACTTTGAACTCAGAGAAGCAGCTGGAAAATAAAATGTCAAATTCAGTTCTGTTCAAGACTGAGTTTTGAATCTTGGCTAAGTTTAACTAGCTAATCAAGGAATGTAAGTCAGCTTGCTGACTTGTGCCATGAAAAGGGAACAGCTCCAGCCTAACCACATACAGAATAAACAGCCATGCTTTTTCAAAGTGGACTAATACACAAGTCTGTGAAAGAGTCTTCTTAACAGAGCAGGAGGAGAGCTGGGAGGGAGGAACTGGTGGGGAGGCACATGCAAGAACTCATTTGGTACCGAGGGGCTTTATGAAACATTTGAGACTCATTTCAAAACTAAGAGTGAAAACAGAGCGGAAACTTCTTGTAGGGCAGCAGAAGCCAAGCTGAGCTCCCAAACATCTCAAGTGCAGCTCCCACGCTGGGACTGTGACACAAGCCAGCAGCACAACTATTTGGCACAGGCAGTGTCTCGGAAATCCAAAGGGCCATCTGTGGGAGAAAGTTATTGGGTGAGGAGGTGATAAGGTAGCCAGGAAAAGCACATAAACACCAAGGAAAGCAAAGAACTGCTCTCGGGCATGGAGTCACTAATTATCACTCAGGAAAGAGTTTGGCGTCACTGTGGATAGTGCCATAGGAACGTCAAGCCTGTGCTTCATGAAGATTGAAAAGACAAATAGGACACTGGGAACCATGGAGGAAGGAAGAGCAAAGAGAACAGAAAGGAGAATCACTGTGCCCATGTTTGCTTCAAGGCCCTGTCGTTCCTCTCAAAAATGACACAACAAATACAGAAATAATAGGGCAACAGCCATGATCACAGTTAAAGAGCAGCATCCCTGAAGGGAACAGAGGTACCCTGGGACTCTCCAGCCTGGAGAAGAGGGAACTTGGTCTTTGATGTGCTGGTGGCTGCAGTGAAGGGCAGGAAGGGAAGATTTGTGGCTGCTTCTCAACATCTAATACCCAAAGACATGAAAAGAATTATCCACAGAACTGGAATGAGCAGAGGAAACACTTTTCTATGTGGCACATAATTAAGCTCAAGTACAGATAATTCTGGAAGCCAAAAGTATAATTTGGTTTAAAATGTAATTTGACTAACTCTTGGAGGAAAATCTATCAAGGGCTGTTGAACACAAAGCCACAAGTCTCAAGCTCAGGAAATCTCCAGCTCAAAAAGACCTGAGTAACAGGGAGGAGAAAGTTTCACGACACATTAGACTCCTTCCTGCACTCCTTTTTTAAATTTCCAAAGCAGGCAGGGAGTGTTATCTGATACAACACACTGCTGCTGTCTCAGTGTTCCCAAATTAACCTGCCCAAGCTGCCATTGCTGGGCTGTCCTAAGACCCAGCTATATGGCTGCCTGTACCCTTTGGGATCTGCTGGGAAAACTTCATGTCTCCTATTTGCAACTGACTCCCAGAACTGCCTCTTCCCATGTTTAGGGTTTGCTGGGTGCCTTTCGTATCTCAGCTATACAAAGATTTTTGTATTTCATGAGGAAGGTTGCTCACATTGTTACAGGGAACAGCAAACAAGAAATTACTGTGAGAAAAAAGAGGTGCCTTCAAATAAAAACAAATCAAAATCCCTATTAAAAACTCTGACTCATGGTTTGAAGTAACACAAGGGAGAACACAGGAAAAATCAAGCCAGTGAAAGTAGTTCAAGAATAAAGGCTACCAGGAATGTGACTGTCAGAGCCAAGGAACTGAGGAGACTGACAGAATAACGCTGAGTGAGTTGCACTTCTTAGTACCCAAGTCCAAAGAAAAGGCATCAGACTGATGGTTATGTAGGATGAATACACAAAATCCAGTGCTTTTATATGTCTTTAGAAACAAATCACAGCTGTTCTGATATTTTCCAAATCAATTGTTTCTTTTCAGTGTGTTAAGCTGATCTTTGACATGTCATCCTGAGACAGATCAGGGCATTCAATACTCATCTTTTTTGGCACTGTGCCTCCATGGCAGTCGTTCAGGAGCCCAGTGCCTCCATTTTCTTTGTGGGATTTACCTTGTTGTGCACCAGCTGACGTGATCACAGGGAAGTATCCACTGTGTTGTGGGAGATGTGGTCCTTTAGAGAACCTTGCTCATAGAATAGGAGAGAAATGTCTCAATAAGACAATATAATAAAAGCAAAATGTAGTTTAGTGCTTTATTGCAGGGTGAAAAATTAAATATTCTTTGTAACATTATGCATTAACTATTTCCACTTCAATCAAATCAGCTAAAACCATACTTTGATTTCTTTTCAATTTCTTTTGCAACATGAACATTTTCTTAAATTTTTAAGGTTGTATTTTGAATCAGAATTTTTTCTTTCAGAAAATTTGCAATAGATTTTAATAATCAGGCTTAGGTGGTTAACTTTTAATTTGACAATCTGAATAAATAAATTTTTGCCGCAGATATCTCAAGGGCTTTAAAAAAAATTGTTCACACTGAAGCAACCTAGCACAAAGAGCTTGATGGTTCAGAGGAAGAGTAAAAGCTATTAAAAAGTATAGTAACTGAAGAGGAGGGGCTACACATCTGATGTCTGTGTCATGAACAAATCTACTCTCAGTGTTGTGACAGTGGTCAAACTCACAGAGGAAATGGACTTTCCAAACAAAAAACCTATGTGACAACAGCATTAAGTGAACACCTCACACAAGCTTATATAGAAAGACATCAGACCATTCTATTTCTGGTTGTGTCTGCATATGATTTTCAACTACAACAACAATGCAAAGGAAAAGCTGGGAAGGGACCTGGCTGTGGAGCTTGCTACACATACATGAGCTCAGCCAGCCCTGGAGATTTCCAGTCAAAAGACATCTGGATGATAGGTAAGAAGTGTGAATAAACCACATGAGCTGTGGTGTATTAGCCCAGCACAGCCCTCCTACACACTGTTCAAGGCACTACAGGACACAAAACATTAGATTGTATGCATTATATTACATGAGGTGGAATAAAATATTAGTTTGAAAAGCATGTTCAGAGTCACATCCTAAATTAAGCCTAAGGAAAGAATCCTGTCTAAATGTTGCAGACGTTTGGGGGTGGCAGCCAGTCTGCCTCAGGTTTTAGTCCTATTTTCTCCTAGAGCACACTGAACTCATCATCTCATTGAACAAACTTTAGCAGTGAGCAACTGTGAAAAAACCAACTCCAGAAAAGTCTGCACGGAGAGGAGGAAAAATGCAGTGTTCTCCTCCAGAAAGCAGAGCTATCCATGCAAAAAGTAAAAGTAATCTAATCTTTCTTAAAAACAAGCAATTGTTCAGACTGAAGAAGAGAAGGCTTCAGGGTGACCTAATTGTGGCCTCCCAGTACCTGAAGGGAGCCCAGAAGAAGGACAGAGACTATTACAAGGGCCTGGAGGGACAGGACAAGGAGGGGTGGATTCAAACTGACAGAGAGTAGATTTAGATTAGATATTAGGAAGAAATTCTTTACTAGGAGGGTGGTGAGGCATTGGCACAGGTTGCTGAGAGAAGCTGTGGCCATCCCATTCATGGAAGTGCTCAAAGCCAGGCTGGATGGGTTTCTGAGCAACCTGGTCTAGTGGAAAGTGTCCCTCCCAAGGCTGAAGGGTTGGAATGAGGTCATCCTTAAGGTCTCTTCCAACCTAAACCATTCTATGATTTGTAACTCCTCTCTTCTGTGCCCATCTGAAAATGCCAGTTCTGCTCTTAAACTTCCCAGAGACCTTAGGGGTCATCTGGCAGAGATTCTATTTAGAATTAAGTTTATATTACCATTTCACAGGTTTTACTCTCCTAGGACAGACTCAATGGGCTTAAAGGCAGCAGAAGCACTGTTTCTAAAAATACAAGTGATAGACAACAGTGGTCACCACAGTCTGCCTGTTGGGTTTTCTCTGATGTAGTAATGAATTGAATGGTGCTGTGGCCCCCTGTGAGGTCTTGCTATAGAACAGCATCCTCTTGAGATGCTTTTCCTGAATAAAAGAGGAAAATGGTATCTACTTGGTCATGTTATAGTGAGAATAAAGCACAAACTGAATAATACATGAGTTTCATACTTGTAATGCTCCCAGATGTTGATGTTGTCTTGTTGCTTCCACTTCTTTTCTTATATTTCTTCAATATCTCTTGTTGCCTGAATGGTTTGTGTTGTTTAGGTTGGATATTTTCCTAGTTCTGTTTCACTCTTTGGTTTTTTTGTGGTTTTTTTGTTAAGTACTGCTTGGTGGGACACAAATTAAGCAGGAAATACTGAGGTTATCTTTTTATCAATTTCTGCAAAATGTAGCTTGAAAAGAAGAGCTTGGATCTGCCTTACTTACAGAAACTACTTGCTAAAAACCTCCAAAGATCTGGAAAATTCTGAGTCCAAACTTCATTTGATCAAAGGAATTTAAAACTCTCAGTCTGAATGCAAGCCAGAAAAGTGCTTCCAGACCTTCCAGACAGGACATAAAATACCTACGAGGAAAAAACAAACGAACAAACTAGCCAAACCAAACTAACAAATAAACAAAAAAGCACCAAAAACAGTCTCCTAAGATAAGTTGTGAAGTTTTGATAGAGCCTAATTATCTCATGGCTGTACGTGCAAATTGGAGGATGAGAGGAGAAAGGGGCCTGGAGTTCCTAATTGACGGCAAGTTGAATATGAGTCAGCAGTGCCCTGGCAGCCAGAGGGGCCAAACATGTCCTGGGGGGCATCAGGCAAAGCGTCAACATCTAGTCAAAGGAGGGGATTGTCCCACTCTCTTCTGCACTGGTGCTGCCTCACCTCAAGTGCTGAGGGCAGTTTTGGGCACCACAGTATAAGAAGGGCTTTGAAATAAGAAGAGTGTGACCAGAGGAGAGTGACCACGATGGTGAATGGCCTCGAGGGCAAGACTTACAAGGAGCAGGGGAGGTCACTTGGCTTGTTCAACCTGGAGGAGAGAAGGTTGAGGGGCAACTTCACCACAGTCCACACCTTCCTCAAGGTGAGCAGTGGAGGGCCAGGTGCCCAGGGATGGCAACCAGCAATGGAACATGAGGAAATGGAATGAAGCTGCATCAGAAGTTCAGATTCGACATTAGGAAAAGATTCTTCACCCGGAGGGTGGTTATGGCACCACGCCTGCCAGAGTTCAAGGAATATCTGGATGATGCTCTCAGTCATGTGGTTTAGTTTTAAGTAGTCCTGCAGGCAGGTGGACTTGATGATCCTTTCAGCTTGAGATATTCTATGATTCTATTTGCATAACATAAATAATACACATTCTGTAGTATACATACATACAGGTACAGCTGTATTATTTTCTCCATACACTCATACTATATCTTTTTACACATATGTACCCCACGTGAACATTTTGGGAAAATGTTTTTCACTTCTGTCTTTTTTATAATTTGTACTGAAAGTAATTTCTCTTCTGTAAAGCAACCAAAGGAAGAAATGGTACATTTATCAACTGGATGGAGTCTGTCACTGAGCTCATGTGTACTGCTACCAGCCCTGAAGATGCCATCTGAAACACAAAGGATCAAGAATTTAGGCACCTATCTCAAAATCTTCGGGCACCTGAATCAAAATCTAACCACTTACCCTGACCTATGACTTTACTGTCCAAATGCTGTAAGCATCTTCCTTATGCATCACCAGCACTAAAGGTCCTTCAAGCAAAACTTAGGTTCTCCATTAAAAATGTGCTTTATTGAATCTGCGTGGGAGAAATAGAATAAAGTTTAGTAAAATTCTCTTCCTAATGCAAAAGAGCATCTAGGTCAGTCATTGCTACTGTTTTTCTGCAGTGTTAATGAGAGAAAAAGCAACAAATTTTTGCCACTTGGAATATGACTCAGAATAAGAGACAGAAGATCTACTGATTAGGCAAGGGGGGTTTTGTTCATTTAATTAAGTGGTTACTTAATGAAGTAAAATGGTATTTTAAATCTAAGTATCTAAGCCTGTAAAAAGTTTAGGAACACTGTAAGTGTTTGTATTTCAAAAGCAGCCTGGGTTAAGATTATTTCTCCTTAAGAGGTGACATCTCAGTTCCACAGATGGAGAGAGGACTTTGAGTTCTAGCAAGATTAGTCATTGCCAGTAACATCACCACTGTACAGTAAAGAAAGTATATTTTTGGGTATAATGTTACTTACTGCTACATGAGGACAGTTGCACAGATGCAATAAAAGTTTGTTGTTTTTTTATGAAAAATGTTGACAGGGAAGACAACCTTGTTTCAGGATTTTTTTCTTAAATATTTTTTGTCCAAAATTTCAAACCGTAAAAGTTTGGACATGTACAAACTGAAACACTGAAGCTGAAAACACCATGTGTACATTTTTTAGCCAAATATTTCACCAGGTTGGATACTTAGTGGCTATTATTAAAAAGTTTTAAAGTTTAGCTGTACTTTGGAAAGAAATTGCTTCTTTAGAAAAAAGCACTTTCTTAAGAAAATATTTTTTTGTTCAGAAAACCAAAACAGTGACAGATTTAAGTCTTGGTGCATGATACGGAATTGAAAACAGACATTTCCCCTAGGAATATCCATTTCATCAAATTTTCCATGTTGACCAAGCAGTTGTTTTTCTACACACAAGGTGGGGGAGGAGTTTTATGACCATTTTCCTGTTGCCTCTGTCATCATTTCTCACTCTTTATATTATGTCCCTTAGACTGGGGTTACAGTGCTCCTGGTTCCCCCCACCCCACTGGGTTTAGGCACCTGCCTGCTGCTTGCTGGGAATCACAGAATGGATTGGGTTGGATGGGACCTTAAAGATCATCTCTTTCCAACTCCCTTGCCATGGACAGGGACATCTTCCATTAGACCAGGTTGCTTGGCCTTGAACACTTCCAGGGATGGGGCAGCCACAACTTCTCTGGGCAACCTGTGCCAATATTTCACCACCCTCCCAGTAAAGAATTTCTTCCTAATATCCAATCTCTGTCAGTTTGAAGCCATTCCACCTTGTCCTTTCACTACGTGCTCTTGTAAGTAGTCTCTCTCCATCTCTTTTGCAGGCTCCCTTCAGGTACTGGAAGGCTGCAATTGGGTCACTGCAAAGCCTTCTCTTTTCCAGGCTGAACAATCCCAGTTCTCTCAGCCTTTCCTCACAGCAGAGGTGCTCCATCCCTCTAATCACCTTGGTGGCCTCCTCTGGACTCACTCCAAGAGGTCCATGTCCTTCCTGTGCTGGGACCCCAGGGCTGGATGCAACACTGCAGGTGGGGTCTCAGCAGTGCAGAGGGGCAGAATCCCCTCCCTCCCCTGCAGCCCACACTGCTCAGGATGCAGCCAAGGACACTGTTGGTTTCTGGGGGTCATGTCCAGCCTCTCATCCACCAGCACCCCACGTCCTTCTCGGCAGGGCTGCTCTCAATCTGCTCATCCCCCAGCCTGGATTGATAATGAGAAGGCTTCACTTGAAGCTTATTTATGACTCACCGGTTTTAAAGCAAGCTGTCTTCCACCACAGCTTGATACAAGCGATTGCTTCCTTCACATGTTTATTAGCGAGCAGATGCCTTCAGCTCCTCTGCAAGAGCAAAATCTTCACTCAATTCCTAACTTCACTCGGTCACTTAAAGTGCCGTTTCCACCAGAAAAGCTGGTGGACTGCCTCTTCTCCCCTCACCACACTTCTCCACTGTGGTAGGGCCTTAAGTGGAAAGACAGTTATCCCTTAAGAATTCCTTACCCTGATTTTTTTCCAGCCACTCCTTGCGATGTTGTGTCGTGGTAGGAGAAGAGGCAGCTGGGGCTCCTTGGGCACTGACTGCACCTGGGAGGCTGTGGGATGGGCTGCCTGCCAGCGCCAGCTGCGTGGGGATGGGTTCAGATTGGGATGTCACCGTCCTACGCGGACTCAGCAACAGGATTATTTGTTTGTGCATGGGCAGACACTCATCCAGGCTGCAGCAGGGACAGGAGGAGGGGAGCAAAAGAGAAAAGATGGGGGGGAGAGAGAAGTTGAAATGAAGAACCTATATGCCAGCCAGAAACTGCAGGAAAAGGCAGGATTGTGCCTGACGGTCTATTTTTAAATTGGCTGACAAGAATCCAATGTGTTGTTTGGGTAAGGATACCGTGCCGGCTTATAAGCAGAGCCAGTTATGGAACAAGAGAACAGTGCAAATCCCCTTTTTCTTGCTTCTGCTCATCTATTCTGCTCAGACTTCTAACCAGCAACACTGGTCTCCAGCTGCTGCAAGGAGCCCAGAGCACTGGGCATGAAATGACAGGTATTGGAGCTTCAGCTGGTATGAACCTGCCAATCTCCAGGGATTTCCCTGCAGCTTGGTGGCTGAACACAAGCTGAAGACCTGGCCCTTCATTATAAAAATTACTGTGCTCTGTTAGCTCCATGGGGAGGGAAGACATCCACAGAGGAGGGAGAGCTGTGAGGGGGTGTCAGGCGCACCAGGCTGCCCAGCGTCATCTGGAGTTTTGCCACAGGTTCCTCATTGGGCCAGAATTTGTCTTTTAATTTGTAATCCTTCATGGAGTGGGGTTTGGTAAATCACCTTCCTTTTGTGCCTCTCTTTACCCACATATTAACTGCAAAATGATAAACACTATTCAGCTTCCAGGTCGAGGGAAGCCCGCAGTTTTTAGCATCCTTGTTGATTTGAAAGTCTTTCACACACACCCACAGACATTGAGACTGGTGAGGTACTTTGTGGTGTCAATGGCACTTCAGTGTTTCTGTGTCCTGCCCATGTTGGGTGTGCAGTGGAGCAGCCACCGCTACACCTGGGAAGAGGCAGCATCAGCCTGGTTCTAGATATTGCTTTTTAATATGCAAACAGAGGCTTTACTTGGAAAATGTAGATATTCTACAAAGTAAGCATCAGTACTTCCCAGGAATATTGTCCACTTCAATAAATGAGTGTCTCCACTCCTTTCCACAAGACTTTCACTGAAAATGAGATCCCTCTTTCTGACCTGAGCAATGTGGAATCACAACAGGAATTTCTGCCAGGGATGTCTTTGGCCCACAGTTTCACTGCCCATGTCTATTGTTGAAATCAAAGAACTTTTTGGAATATTTCCACCAGTTTCATCCAGAACAGCTTCATTTTGTTATGCCCCAGGTAGACAGAAAGGGAACATAACACACAACTTTATCGTGGTCCTTGCCACAAAAGCAGCTCCCCAGAAGCCCAAGGGCTGTGCCTGTGCTTACGTAAACATACTTGATTCCCAGTTACACTACAGATTTCTCCTATTCTTTGATGATAAGTCTCAAATTAACTATTTACCTGCAAAGGAAAATACTAGAACTTGCTTGTTTTTGGCTTCATATATGACTTTTTTTCTGTCTTTTTTTCTTTCTCTTGGTGCCTCCATCTTTCGTCTCTTCACTGTTATTCATTCCACTCACATGCCTATTTCAAACTTCTTTTCTCAGCCATTCAATTCATTATCTCTTTTTTTCTTTTTCTCTTTCACTCCAGCCATGGACAAATCATTCTCCTACTGCCCATCTATCCATCAGTGGATACCTGATCTCGTCCCCCTGCAGTTTTTCATATTTCAGTGGCTAGGAAGCTGCTGCAGCACAGCAGCCATCACCAAGACTTACAGCCCGACCCAGTCATGGGCTGCTTCCCAAAATCACAGCTTTGGTCTCATTTTGGATGCCACTCTCCTGCCATGGCCTTCCAGCTTGGGGGATCCCACAGCCACACCACAAGCTGAGACAAGAAAATGCCCTGGTTAAAAATTAAGTGCTCCCAAAAGTTGACTTTTGGGGGTCAGGCTGCTCCTGCCCAGGCTTGGGGCTACATCAAGACTGTGGGTCTGCAAACAACTTTAGACTGATGGGCTCCTGTCGGTGGGAAATGGTGAGCAGCACAGCTCTAGCCTTTATTTCACATTGTTTGTCTGTTTGGAGGAGATCAGGAGATTTGAAAGAGAACTCCCCAGTTTCATTCCTGTGTTTCATTGAAATGGCCCTAATTTTGCAATCCCTGGTGTGTAGTGACCTGTGTGGTGTCTGTAAAATGTGACATCACAGCTTCAGCATCTTAAACCTTGACCCCCCCAGATCAAGACAGCTTGCACAGCTAAAACTTTTTTTTTTTCAAAAAAACAAACTTTCAAATACATAATTTTCCATTTAGAAAGTGACAAAATGAGCTCACTTCAGTAGGTGAAGCAATGTTACTGCCATTATAACTAAACCACTGTTACTGCTTGTCATTTATAGAGTGGATGTTAAATGGATCAAGATTGCAAACCTGCCTTGCAGAAAATTCAGGGCTGTGGAGAGAGCCTGAAAAGGTCTCCAAACCAGAGTAAAATTTTGTGACTTCAAAATTGGCAAGGGGTTAAAAACTGCCTTCGATTTGATTTAGAACAATGAACATATTTCAATTTGGATAATGTTTATCCATCTCATTTGAGCTTCTCTTATATTAAATATGATGTGTTAGCTGGTATATTTAATATGGAGCATGTTAAAGATACTTTAATATAGAAAGAAAATAAAATTAAAACATGACAAAGTCAAAACAATTTTATTTTATATCAAAACAAAATGTTTTGATGTTATTAAAATAAATCAAGAAAGTAAAAATGAAATGTTTTGACTTTTTCTTGTTAAAAATATTTGTCAGAATTGACACATTCTAGAAAAACATTCGGATTTTGACAAACAGAATTCTTTTTTACAGAAGAATTGTTTCACTGAGCTCTAATTAAAAACTGGCTAACTCACAGATCTCGAAAAATAGTTGTCAGTGGTGAATTATTACTGTTCTTCACATATAGGGTGAAAGGGATCAGTTCATGGGCCAGTGCTATTTAATATTACCATCTGTGATCCTGAAATGGATATAGAAACACTTCTGAAAACTTTCTAGGCAATAAGGAGTTTGGCAGAGCGCTCAGGGCCATCACAGTGTGACGGGGATCACCTTGGGAGAGCAGGAACTCAAACACCAGGTGTCGGGAAAATCCAGACCCTGCCTCCACGAACAACGATGTGGACTCTTCTTTCTGCCTGACAGCAACTCTGCCTTGGCAGGACAGCACTGAGGAGTTTTAATCAATAAATAACTAAGCAGGAAATGAAATGAAAGCAGGGGACAAACAAGCAGGATACTGAGAGGGGACCAACAGAGGAAGGAGGTGTCCTGCTCTGGTATCAGCGGCATGGAACTGGAAGCGTGGAAAAAATACGCTGAGGAAAGGATAAGCTGAGTTAGTGAGCTTTGTTGTTTTGCCTGTCAGAAAGAAGACAGAGAGAGTTATAAAAGGGAATTTAAGGCAGACAAATTCAGAGGATGAAATGAAGCAACTTCTTTTACCAGTCAGTCTGACTGACCACAGCAATGTAGTACCTGTCAGAGCAGTGAACTCACCATTTCAGGCTGTCTTTAAATCAAGATTGGCTGCTTTACTGAAGGCACAATTATTTTGGTTCGGCCCAGCAGAAGTGGGGAAAAAAATTGTATGACCTGAGTTACAGAAAACATCAGAGTGGTTTTTTTAATATCCACTACATTTACAATCTATGTGAATCCACTTATTGACTACTTGCACAGGGTAAGTAACCTGAAGATAGCAAGGATTTTGTAATTGAGTCAAATTATGCTGAAAATCATGAATTTATGATCACTATTGTCAACAGTTGTTAAAGGTGGATGTTTGGAGTAAAAATACAGTCCTGGACATCATTTTACAAAAGCATTTCCACCTTTCAAAATTGTGGTGCTAAATCTAACGACACTGAGCTTTCAACCCTCATTTTAGAGGCAGAAGAAGAGAGCTGATCTAGAATCACTGCACTGGTGCCAGGGAGACTCACGCAGATGCAACAGGAATACCTGCTTTCCTTCCCCATTTAAAGCTTCTCTGGTGCCTCAGACATAGCCCAGGACCTCAGGAAATTTTCAGCAAACACAACATTACCGTAGAAACATTTCATTCTCAGCGAGCACTATTTCCTCAGGAAAGAAATGAGGAGCTTAATCAATATAATATCTATGTTTAATTCCTGCTCATGCTACAAAACTCATTGTGCGAAGCTAGGTTTGTAATTTATATTTGTATTATGTTCTTCTCTACATGTAAAATGGGAACCTGACCTTTATTTCTATCATGAGGTCCTTGGGCAGAAGACTGTCTCTTTCCCCATGTGTGTACATTTACACAAAAAGGAAGAAGCAAACCAGTTTTGGGTACCAGCTCATCTGTGACATAGATAATGTTTGTTCTTCTACTGCTCTATTTAAAAAAATATAGCCAACAGTTAGGAAGTGCAACTTAGAGATATTCTTTCCCATCCATGACTTGAATATTATATATTTAAATAAAATATTGAATTATTTGAAGGAATGGATTTATTGTATGGCATGTGTTTCTCTGCAGAACAATGTGACAGCAAGATAACACTTTGCAATTTCAGATCATTTCCCATGGCAAGGAAATTATACTTGCCAGCCAGCTGGTTTCTTTTACTCTCTTTACTGTACAAATGATAGATACTAGTTGGAGTGATGTTAGTAGAACGTTGTTCACAATTAAGTCTAGTAACTAATACAATGATAGAAAATTTTGTATCAGCTTCTGGTATTTTCAGCTTTCAAAATCTACTCATGTTTTTCAGGTTTAGAAGTCTTCAATTGTTTTGCTTTTAGAGTAAGATGGTTTTTAATGAATTTATTTAATTGCATGTCATTATAATACACATAATTATACAAAATATATAATGCTTAGTAATAGTGTCATACAGAATTATATTTGATGCTATGTATTTTGAAGTTTAATAATATTTAGTATATTTATAGGTATGTTTACACTGTTTGCAATAATTTTCTGTGTTATATTTCTTACACAGAATTGCATATCAAGAACTGGATTTCCTTGTTTTAATTGTGATAATAGTAACTGTTTGTATCTCTGACACAGGGGACATCAGCCATTACTTATCAGTATCTAGGACAAATCTAAGAATTTGGCAATTTAAATACACAAAGTACGGAAGCAAAAGAGAAATGGAGAAAACAAAATTGGTCCAGATCAGGTTAGATAAGAGGTTAGTAGCAGAGCAAGGTGTTAAACTCCATCAGTTGCTCAGGCAGATACACATTCCTGCTAGTGAACCCAGCTGTTTAAATGTTTAAATGCATATTTTCTCCCAGCCCAAAGGAGCGGTTGGAGCAGCAGTGACACCCTGTTTGGTCCAGCATTATGAATCATAATGTAGCAACAAGAATGTTACTCAGTGGCAAAGTTTAAAGTGCCACTCGCTTTTTGGTCACTCGAAGTAATTCTCCACCCACAAGTTCCTAACACAAGCATGTACTTCTCAAGCAAAGCAGCTGTAAATCAGGACACTGAATGACAGGACTTGAAAAAACTTGGCATGAAGGGCTCTGAGTCTTCCACCTCATTAGGTCATTGACACAGTCCATATATTATTTCCTCTAACTGAATTTCTCAGCCATCTCCCCCTGTCAGCTTCCTCTGGCCTTCCTTGCTGAGGACCAGGTTACACAAAGTAAGAGGTAATATTTACAGCTCTCTCTCCACACACACCTCCATCCCCTCCCAGAACAGATGTTAGCCAGCAACTTAAAAAGATCTTGGTCTTTCTAATTCACAACACAAAACCAGTTGCAGCAGATTTTGCCCATTTTAGCCATAGAAAACTAGGCTATGAGGAATTCTGCAATGATACCACACTGCACTTAAAGTCAAAACCAGCTAAAAATTGACAGAAACCTTTTTATTTATGATATTCTTGCTTTATTTGAGGTGACCTATAAGATCGGTTTTGCCCTTCTATTTTTTCATCAAACTTTTGCATTATCATCTGGGCTAGGTGAAAGTTGGTTAAAGATCCAAGATTCACATTAGCTCAGATTTGTCAAGCTTAGAACTTGGAAGCAGATCTGATTTTGGGACACTGTAGCAAGCAGCCCTGAACATTGTTGGATCTCCAATTAAACAATCAAACAAAAATATCTAAAAAACTACTGCTTTTGATAATATATGCCAGAGAAACAATAAAAATAATTAACTGTGACACCTTTATAAGGAGGTCTCCATTTTTTCTCAGTTGCGAACTCGTTATGTGCAGCAAACCTCTAATCTAATCCTGCCACTCTTCAATATTTTCTCCTTCTCATCTTTGCTGCTCCCTTTTATTTCATGTCCCCATTTTTAAGCCTTTCACTGTCTCCTATACCTACCTTTTCATTAATCACTTTTTTTCCATTCTCTTTCCCAAAATCCTTTCCTCATCCTTCTTCTCCATGGTGCTAGTTGTTCCTCCTCTCATCAGAGAGACATGCTCTTCTTTCTGATCCCTGCAAATGAAGATCCCTTATTTGAATATACAAATATCCCTTATATGTCAAGAAACAACTGGATGTGTCAGTCAGTGTTCTGGTTTAGTTGACAGGGTGGTGATTGGTCAAAGCTTGGACTCGATGATCTTGGAGGTCTTTTCCAGTCTCAATGATTCTGTGATTCTATGATTTCACTCTTCCCCCATGCACCACTACCTCAGACAACTCCATTTGAACCACAACCATTGTTCATATAGGTTAAGACTGGGTCAAAACATTTTCTTGGTCTATTGTATAAGGTACAGAAAATAGTTTTTCATTGTTGTGTAGTATTATTAGATGACATTTTATTAATTTTATTTGTTTTAATCTGTTTCTGAAATCTTGGTAGTGCAGTGAGAGACTGCAGCATTTGGGTCAGAGTTAGAATCACAGAATCATTAAGGCTGCAAAAGACCTCCAAGATCATCGAGTCTAACCTTTGATTGATCACCACCTTGTCAACTAGACCACGGTACTCAGTGCCACATCCAGTCATTTCTTGAGCACTTCCAGGGACAGTGACTCCCCCACCTCCCTGGGCAGCCAGTTCCAATGCCTGGCAACCCTTTCAGCAAAGAAATTCTTCCTGATGTCCAACCTGAACCTCCCCTGGTGCAGATTGAGGCCACCTCCTCTTGCTCTGTCACTCGTTGCTTGGGAGATGTTGCAAGCCATCACTGCATGCCTAGTGTACACAAACGGGAAAGGCTTTTGTTTATTGTAAAGCTGTACCAGTCTGACACCTGCATGACAACTTAATTCACCCACCTGTGCAAGTTAGTCTGTTTTGCTTTATATAGAGGAAGTATGAACGAGCTGCAAGACATTTTGGTACAGATAAAACATTGCCACTCACTAATTACCGGAATTGCTAAATCTGGACAAGCGCGCTGGGACAGCCAGGAACCCAGCACTCCTTCTGCAGCTTTTAAACACATCCTGTTGCACAATCCAAAGGAGTAGAGACTAGCCAGTAGCTCACTAGTCATCGTTTTTCCAAGCTTGAAAATAAGTTTTACCTTAAAAGCTTCACTGATATTTGTAACAAGAGCCGAGGGAGCTCAGTGAGTCCATCTGAAGAGGCCGGATCAACACTGTGGCTTGGAGCAACTCAAGAGCTCTCACAGTATTATCACAGCCCAGAGAGCAACAGCTACTCACGAGCTGAAGCTGGAGACCAACTTTCAGAGAGCATCTTAAGTGTTTAAAAGGTCGAAGAAATGAGGTTTTTGTATCTCACCCTCTCCACAATCTTGTCTTGTTGTTATCTCACTGATAAAATCTGAGGAGAACATGCTGCTGTTTTTATAGTGCGACACGATTGGCAAACCCCCACTTTAGAGAAGTGTAGGTTGTAGCACGCATGACTAACGATTAATGATGCTCATTAAAAAATGAAGTTCTGATGAAATTCATTAATGCTTGGCTTGAGTCTTGCTAACAGTTACGCAACATTAAGAGCAAGGCAATTACAGATCTTGGCTGCAACTCATTGAGAGATAAAAGAATACCCTTTTTCCTGTTTAACTCACTGTATGACATGCTGCACTACAAAAATAAGCTGTCTTGAAAAAAGCTTTTTCAACAATGAGAGAGAGCCTGCAGCTCCATTGCCACCTGCGGGTAAGTGCTGGAGTCTGTCATCCCCTTCTGTCTCCCAGGGTACAGGGAAATAAAGGTATCCACAGAAAGTAAGGATAAAAAGTAAGAGTGTGTTTCTGACTTGTCTTGGTCAGTCATAAAGTAATTTCAAGTAAACATCATCTTTGGCCTTTTGAGTGAATGCTGACACTTGAACACACTCCTAAAAATTTAAAAATCAGATGAGCAGCTTTATTTTAAATAGCAAGGCAAGAGACCAGGATGAGAGTGAACTGCAGGCTAATTGCAGGAAATATTAACAAGGAATGGGAAAGAAACATATATAGATATACTTAGTATATCTATTAACAATATAGACACATTAAATATAACTCTTAACCCATAATCCTATATACATCCTACATAACCCAAATCAGCTTTCTGTTGTTATTAAGGTCAATTGTGCTATTGTGAATTCACTCAGGGAAATCTCCTAGAAATGCACACTTTATATAGCTGACATTTTAAAACATTACATGTTGGAATCCACCACACACGTCATTGCTTTCCCTCCTATTGTGTCTGTAGTTTGCTCTTTATCTCAAGGAAAATTAATAACCTCTTCAGGATCGTATTTTCTAGGATGACCTCAAAAAAAACTCCTTGTTACTTCCCACGGACAACTTCCAGCTCAAGTAAGAGCTTGCTCTGCAGTTTCTGGCCAAGCTGTGAATGAAGGACTTTTGCCTGAGGAAGAAAAGACAGATTCCATGTTACCTTGGACTAGTTCATCGGCACAGGAGATCTCCTTTTCACTGCAATTACAACAGTGAACAACAACTAGCCACAGCTTAGCCCTCCCTGTGGAAAGCTTTGAGTATTTGGGTAGTGGATGCCAGATAAACACCATGTCTTGGCTGTAAGCAGCAATTCAGTAGGGATGAGTAACCCTAGATATCTAGTCATAGTCTGAGTATTTTCTATGAAATTGAAAAACAATTCTTAACTCACCCACCCTGTAGCAGTAGTAGTACTTCAGCAGCAAAAAGCCCAGGGGAATAGGGCACTTGTTTAGGTCAGCAAGATCCAGCAATGCTTGGGGTATTTGATAATTTCAGGCTGCATTGATTATGTGAACAAACCATTGCTCTGTGATCATTACACTTCCAGAAAACAAGCAGAGTGAAAAGGAGGGGGCCTTGCAAATTAAGATAGAATTGTTATATGCATAAGAAACCTACTTAAGCAAAGATGCATGGGGCTCAAGCCTCCTACACTGCTTTACTTGCTTGTTATATCTGTCCCTTACTACACATGCACAAACTCTAATAACACCTTAATCCAGCCCACTACAAAAAACCCCACAACATTTTGTATTTGGGGTATGGAGCAAATGGCCATTTTCAGGATGGCAGACACATAATGGACCACAGATTTGGGCCCAAGAAACATCTTCCTCAAAAAATCCACCACAAGCCACTGCACAGAGTAACTGAAGCCCAAGTAAAATCCATGCTCTTAGTGAAATCATTCTCTTTGGGTACACAACCAAGATGGAGGAAGCAGTTTTGTTCATGTACATCAAAACACAGAATCATAGAATGGTTTGAGTTGGAAGGAAAGATCATCTCATTCCAACCCCTCTGCCATGGGCAAGGACACCTTGACTAGACCAGGTTGCTCAGAGCCCCATCCAACCTGGCCTTGAACACATCCCAGCTGATTTGCAAGCATCTAACCCTGTCCCACTGAATGCAGAGCCTGTCTGCAGCATCGTGGATCACCCTGTAAAATGGTCCCCCAGACTTAACACAGCCCCCACGGCGATAAATTAAACATCAGAGCAGCCCAAAATTTTCATGCTTTCCTCCATTTCCTCAATGGTAGTGATTCCCCCTGACAGTCATGTTCCATCTCATTCCTGCCTCCCACATGTTAAACTTCAGTGGTCAATGACCAAGCCTATTTAATATGTAAAACTGTGAAGAGTAAACTTTGTATAAGCCAAATACTGACTCAAAGTATTTATTTTTAGAGGGGTTGTTAATCCCAGAGAGACTTCTGCATTTGAACACAAGTCAAAAGCCTTTAAGAACTCTCAAGTATTCCATAGCAAGTCTTCAAACCTGAGGAATGCAAAATCATCACAATATATGCCAACAGTGCAGTTAGAAACAAACTTTATTGTTGCAGTTTGAAATTATTTACACAATATAAATCTCTTTGAAAGGTACATTACTTCATTTAATCAGTGGTAGAAGGCCTTAGAATAGCTTCAATCACATTTAGTTCAAAAGAAATACAATTCACTCCAATGGATAAATGATGCACCTAAACTCCACGACACACAAGAAGGGTCATAGGGACTTTTTGGGGGGATGAGAGTGCTAGAAGATGACAAAGGCTCTTTCATAAATTGAGCTTAGTTTATTCACAGGACACAAGTGGACTTGTGCTTAAAAGAACACTGAATAATATGCAGTACCAAAAAAAAAAAAAAAAGACACAAAATGGAATATACTCCTAATATGCTGTGGCCCTGTGTCTGCAAGTGTTTAAAGGATTTTGGACAGCTGTGTTAAGAGGCTTAAACAGAACTAGTGACTCTAACTCGAAGTCATATTTAGGAAAGATTGGATACATTCTTGGCGCTGAGACTATTCAAAGCACTTGTGTACAAAGCAGCAGCATTAACTACCACAGACTGCATCTGAGATACAAAATGTTAAATGGAAACTTCCTATAAAAAAAAGGAATCACGCACTGAAGACTGGACACATATTTTTTGATAACACTTAAGAATTATTACTACTACAACTTAGAAACATTTACTTATTTTTTTTCCAGTTCACGCTGTGTTTTATGGCATTTTATACAATATTTTTCACGTTTCTCTTCCAAGGTTTTTTTCACTTTGTGTTTTGCATGGCTCTCTATGCAGGGACAAAAACCCCACTTAACAGAGGAAAAATGCTCTTGCAATGCCACAAAAATAGGTTGGTGCAGGACCTGAAGTTATTTCAGCATTTTTTGTCAAAGTTTGCTAGATTTGAAGTAACTTGTTTGCTTTCTAAACGTTCACAACATTTCCACGAAGTTTCCCTCTGTGTCATCTCTCTATAAATATCAAATCAAACATATTTGGGAAGTCCATGAATTAAATTCCGCATCAGTGGGAAACCACAACAGCAGCTCAACCATTTTAGAAGGCTGCAGAAACAGCAAGTGTAAAACCTTGAACCAGAAATTTGGTAATCTGGTGAAATCTGGCCATCCAAGATCCTAACAGGCTTGAGGGCCATTCCAGTCAATTTTCTGACATTTTGCAACAATAATAAACCCCTTTCTTAAAGAATTTGGTGCAGAGCACCACCTACACTATTAAATACAGACAAAAGCCCAGCACATAGTGTTGAAAACTAATCAACTACGTGGGGTTTTGGCGGGTTTTTAAAATTATTATCTTTTGAACCATTTTTTCCCTCTCCCCCCACCCCAGGTTGACTGGTTTCCTAGTGACACAATCTCTATAAGTCAGACCAAGTGGAAAAGTCACTTAAAAAAGGAGTGGGGGGAGAAGTGGGGGGAAAAAACAAACAAACAAACTCAATCAAACAATGCCTTTTCCAGTATCTCACTCCATCACTTGGATGGAGCACCTTCACACAACTGGCCTGTGCAAACGTTTCACACATTTTCCTTCCCACTCAAGGTCTCTAAGCCCCAAAGTGGTTTAAGCCATCTGGAATGGTGTGGTTTCTCACTGCTGAGAGACCCTTTCTTAAAGGCTGTGTGTGCCTAACAGAACACCTACTTGCACAAGACCAAAGGTCGCGGCTTTTCATATCTTTCACAACTGTTGAAAACTATCATCTTGCCACCCACAGTCATAAAAAGGGGGTAAAAAAATCAGCTGCAAGACCATTCCATATCAGCCTTGCATTTAACTCAAGGTTTGATCAAATGCTTTCTGCTCTACTACTGTGATTACAACCTGTCTGGTGTGGAAGATGATAGGAGATAGTTCCCAATTCCAGTAGTTTAGCAATCTAGCACAACTTAGAACACAGTAAATAACAGAAAATATTAACACAAAGGACACACAGACACCTCAAAACACAGACAAGGAAAGATGTGGTCAACCTCCTCTGCAAACTACAGGAAGGACTGCTCCAAGCAAGAGATTATAGCCCACTGGGTTTTAGAACAAAGTTTTATTTAATCAAAGAGTTACCCAAATTTAAGATTTCTTTTGGAAAGAGTAACAAAACAGTATTTTGTAAGCTTTTGTTAGCTACCTAAGGCTTTAAAAAAATCTGAACTTTACTTTGAAGCAAACTTTACCCTTTACAATTTGCTCTTGTCCTTAAACCATGCAAGTAAACAAGCATAAACAATACCTTGCTACACCAAAAGCTGAAGCTTGAGTTTCCATGTGAATGATTTTCTTTTACTTACATTTACCAAGCCCATCCCTCCTCTTGACTAGTACTTCTTGGATAAACTCACTTCCCAGGACCCTGGTAATCTGAAGTGTCACCACTGATATGCACAGGTAAGGCTGACACGTTGTACAAACTGTATCAAGATCAATGTGTCAGATGGAGTATGAGAGTTGCACAGCATTTTCCAGCACAATTAAACACCAGTGAAAAGAATAAACTAACAGCTTGAAGGGCACTACGGGGTTTAAATAGACAGTGAAAGGCAACAGTGATGAAATATAGTCAGGGAAAAAGCATTGCTTCATTGTCTATGTTTCCAAGGTTAAAGGCCTCTTCAGAAAGGGACTTCCTATACAGAAAAAATTCTGATGAGAAGTTATGTACTGACAAAACAGAATACAAATTTAGTCCAAAAAGGAAATAGTGATGGCTAAGTATGGAAAGGAAGTTTTATATTTATGTTTACCCTAATGAAGCAGGGTTGTGAGCACAGGGAAGAGGGGGAGGGAATGACACACAGGGAAAATACCTCAGCTAAGTTTCAGATCATCTAAAGGGAGTACCAATAGTTCTAGCACTGACAAAAATTGACTGGCAGAACTATTTTAGTGATTTGGGCACTCAGCATAAGCATTTACAAGTTAGGAACTAATCCTAGAATAAGGCTCTATCCACCAAAATATTTAAGTTGGGGGACTCCTATCACAACTACCTCAACCACTGTCCCCATGGGAGCACACATTTCAGGAGTGCTTCAATTCAACACACTTATGTTTTGAAGTCACCAGCATTCAAAAATGTACAGGAAACTTTTGGAAGTTAAAGTAAACAATTTTAACGGCTTTCCCTATCCCACAGGTACTACATGTACCTCTGATGCATGGTTTGCACTATTATTAGAACAGATTTTCTCTTAATCTAAGTACTGCATAAATTCCTTTATTCCTAGAATCATTCCCAAGAGCAAGTTGTCAAAAAAGCTAACAGGGGAAAAAAAGACCCTGGATGCCCAAGGGCTATAAATGGATACCTTAACATAAAACTATTATGTTGTGTTACAGGTCAATTTAACAAAAGAAGTCCGCACACAGAATTAAGATTTCTTCTTTACATCAAAATTTCTACAAAATAGGAGAGAATACAATGCAATACACAAGTCCATAAATGCAAGATACAGTACAATTCACACTAATTTACAAATGGTTATTTACACTGTTGTATATACACGTACAGTCAGACCTGGTTAATGCAAATTTGGTATGTCCTTTTAAAATGCAAAACAAGCGTAAATGAAGGTATTTAAAATTATGTGATAGGAGACTAGGTACTGCTCAGAAATCTTTAGTGTTTGGGTGACCTATGAAATCAGGCCTGGATTAGCCAGATCTGACTGCAGAAATGAGAAGAAAAAAATTCACACTATTCTGCTTTACAAAAGCAACCAGGCCACTACGGTCTATTGACTTGATGCTATTTCTGCAAGAATGCCGTTACTAATAATCCTCTTTATATTTACAATATAGGCTTAACTACAGCAAGAATTATTAATTTTGGCATTCGTGCCCTTAGCTTAACATAAAGGCAACAGAGTATCTTCTTGGCAAGTCACAGTCAAAACTACTACAGGATGTTTCTAGAGCTCAGTCATTTTTTGTCCTCCTTCAAATATCTTAATGTTGCTATTACAGAGACTGAGATAAATTAATTGAAACAAGTACATGTTCTCTAGTACCTAACTTACATTCAGAATGTCCTGTATTCACAGTTTCAAGCTACCTTATCTGCAATGCCACTGCAAACTACTGCTTCAAACTTAATGCACCTGCAGATATTCCTCAGCGAGTGAGAATATCCAAGTGCTACTGGCTCAAATGGATGTGGAACAAGGCTCAAGGTAACTGGCATTTCCTCTTGGGAGATGTTTTACAGTATTTCCTCAGAACTGATGACAAATTGGTTTAATCTGCACTTGTCTTGAAGGAAAGCTGATGCAAAGCAGCGCTTAAGTGTGTAAAATTAATTTCAACGTGCAAAATTAAATCTTCTACCACGACTGCAAAGTCAACCACTGTAACCTGTGACAGTCCTTGTGCTTCTTCTAAGTGGCTCAGGAAAAGCTTGGAGTATTTACTACCTGCTTCAAAGTGCTTTTACGGGATTCAGTGGAACTTCACAAGGATGAGACTGAGCTGCACTCAGGAAAAGCTTTGGTTCTGCAGAAGCAAAACTTCCACTCCTACAGTTATTGCTACTTGAGCTATACAAACAAAAATACTACTGACGAAAACTACACTAACTCCAAATGCAAGTAGTACTGGTACCTGAAAAGGGAATGTGTCTTGCAGGCCATTGGGAAACTTGGGATCTGTCAAGTATTGGATTTCCCAAAACCAAATGAACTTCACTGCCTTCTTTCAAATATTTCACAAATACAAAGCAACACTGCCAGAAATAAAGCCACCACTTGGAAGGAAATAGAGTTCAGAAATCTTTATCAGTCTTACTCCCAAGCACATCTTGCTGAACTTAAAGGAAATACAAGAGAGTAGGGTATTATTCATCATATGTCAATAATGTCCACAGGGAGAAAGTACAGAAGATCAAGGTCTTCAGTGCCTTCATGAGCTCTAGCAACATCCTTGATAACTGCTACAAAGTAAATTATAGATGTCTATTTTAGTTATTTGTTTCAACTACAAAGAAAGTTTGTCCAGTATAGTAGCCTCCAGCTAATGAAAATGGTTACCTCATTTCAAGTTACAAAAAAATCCCAGTTCTCCCATTTGTATAAGAATTTTTAAGGTTTTGACTGAAGAAAATAAAATAAAAAAAAAAAAAAAAAAAAAAAAAAAAAAAAAAAAAAAAAAAAAAAAAAAAAAAAAAAAAAAAAAAAAAAAAAAAAAAAAAAAAAACAGAAACATTCAGAGATGAATATAAACAGGAGGAAAAAAAATCCTAAACCGTGCTTTTGTAAAAGAACAGAATGCCATTCGAAATGGTCTTTAAAAGGTGAAAATTTTTCATTCACATGAATTTTCTTTGTCCTGAATCAATCCAAGCTTTTGTAAAGCACATATGTATATACGTGTGTACACATGAGACACACATACACACACAGCAGTGTGCCATAAAGCAACTTTGAATAAATATCTTTGCTGGAGCCTGTACAACAGACTTCCCCATAATATTTACTCTTCAGGTAAGTTTGTGTTTGCACGTGTACTTGCACACACACAGACTTTGTACATGTGGGCACTTATGTGACCAAAGTGCAAAGTTTTTCAGAGTATCATCAGAGTAGAGTACGTGCCTGCCCAGCTCCACACTGCACTGGTGAGCTGGATTTTCCTGTTGTGGGTTTTTTCCCCCCCTCTCGTGTCCCCCCCACCCCACCCCCCTTTCAGAGTTAAAGCCTCTTTTCCACACAAACTTATACATTGTCCCATTAAGTAAACATTGTCTTTTCAATTCACATTTTGTAATCCAGACCATTCTTGGTATAATAGCTTTAAGAAATAAGAAAGTGTGTGTGATGATCAAAGCCCAGTTGCTCAAGTCATACACTTTTCCATACTGTCCTTCAGACTGGAGACTTCGAAAAGCAATTTGCTGACAGAAAAAAAAAAAAAAAAAAAGAACCACCAGACACACCAGAATCTGCACAGCTACAGGACCAGGCATTTAAGACTTAGAATCCAAGGTTAGAAGATGACAAAGCAGAAAGATGTCAACAACACATGAACTGTAAACCTGTGTCTTGCTCCCCAGTGCAACAGGATCTCTGCTCACTCGTCTCCAGTTCAACATCTGTTCCACTAGATCCTACTGAAGCACATCAAATACAGACACCAGAATAGTGTTCAAATTTAGAATCAAGTTTCAAAAAGGAATATAGATTTGGAACAGTGGTCTTTTGTTTTCAAGAGTACACTTAATAAAAAAGCAGCTTTCGCACAGGAGTTACAGATGGTACATGCCCTCAGAGAGCCTTATGGCCACAGAACTTTCACATTTCTACAGCTTAACACATCAAGAAAAAAAAATCAAAACTTCAATTATCATTTCAGCAAGCCGGTTGATTCTTGTGCAAAAAAAAAAAAAAAAAGAAAAGAAAAGAAAAGTACCATCATATGGAAAGCTACCATTTTCTTTAAAAAAAAAAGGGGAAAAATAAAAAGACAATCCTAATCCTTCTCCCTAGTTACACTGGAGATCTCACAAGTCTATTGTCACTCATTTTGCTCGTACACATCTTAGAGGGTAATATTCTCTGACAAGTCTTCTTCAGCATAAGTTAATGCAACTTCAATAAAATAAGTTGTTAAATGAATCCTTTGGAACAACTTCACTGTCTGCACCCAACTTTAACAAAAACTGATGAAAGCAGCAATGGAATCATGTTAAACTTATAATAAATAATTCACATACAACATATGTTAAATTACAAAGAAGGATTAAATTGCCATTTCTACAACTTTTTATAGATTTAGCAAGTTTCTAATCCGTTTTATATCAACAGCAGTATGTATGCTCTTCATATTAAATTTAACATTGAAGGACTGTTTAGAGGCATTATTTATAAAGCAAGAACCACCAAGTGAGCATTACAGCACTTCAACAAATGTTTAGCTTTTTTCCAGTATCTGTTCTCAGAAAAGATCCAGGGGTTGTCCATCCACTTGGTAAGTGTCCTCCTCTTCGTTACTCAGGAAGAGTTAACGTCATGACCTCCAGTTTCATTTTGAAATACTGGTTAAACCGAACAATTGCATACCTTTTGAAAGGGAGAGAGAGAGAGTGCCTAAGTTAAGAGCAGGTAACTCCTTACATGAAAACAGCCATGCTAAGGAGGGCTGGTCAAAAGACCACCAACCCCAGGACCCTGTTTCCAACACTGACCCTTAGCAGCTGCCAAAGGAAGAACTTCACAACAGCACATGGATGTTCCGGTACTTCCTCACCCCACTCCCAGCTTGCAAAACAGATGCTGTTCTGGTATTATCAAAAGGTAGTGGCTGTGGTTTGAGTTGTTCTTAATGGACTGTCCAACTACATTCCCACAGAAATGTCATCTCGACTATTACAAGAATGGCATTTTATTCAAAGCTGACAAGTTTCGGGGTTCTATGACCCGTGTTTTCTGAGTTTGTCGCGCCATCTCGTGGTGACTCACGGGTACTGCTGCAGTAGATAATCAGTCACAGGAACCCAGAGTGGTCTCATTGACAAAATGACACAATTAAGCCCAGCAAACCGGCTTAGTCAGGGCAAAAAAATTCCAAAGTGGGATCTTTTACCAGGAAAAAATTACTACTTTTATCACCTCACACAGGTCCCACTGGAGAAGTGAATTCCTCTGCTTGTTGCCATAAAAGATCATTTAAAAAATGCCAAAGACACATCTATCCACCTGAAACAGAACAACCCTGGCCAGCACCTCAGGAAACAGGGCTTAACATTCATCAGTGTTACAAAAACTCTTGAAAAAAAGTAGGGGTTTCCAGGATCAACACTCCATGCAATCAATACAAAAGAGCTCGTTTACTACAAGAATCCCATTTCTTTGACTCCTGCAGTTGAAAATGTAGGTCTTGGATCTGACAGAGAGCACACCTCACTGACCCACTTGGCCTTTAAGCCTTTGTCTCTTTAATAAAAAAGAGCACTCAATGTCCCAAAACATTATGTTCCTTGCCTTTTTATACCATGAGTTTTATTCCAGGGGCACATACTAATTAGAGAACTTTCAGCAACAAAAAGCACAGACAGCTTTTACTATCCTGTTTTTCTCTGAAGGATGTTATTGTATGACCACATAGATCAGATCTGTCTCTCAGGTCTCAGTTTCTGATAGCTGGGGTGTTGGAGTAGATGGCCTTACAGATCCCTTCCAGCCCCCAGTATTTCATGTTCATACATAGCAAGCACACTTACCCTAGAAAATCGAAGTCAATGGTGGAATATTTGGCTTGAATTAGAGCCCACAATCCCCAAAAGAAGTGGGAAGCCTGAAAGGAAAAAAATTTATCAGTGAAAAATTAACCTCATTTCCAATCTAACATGCAGACATATTCTTACATTGAGACAGAAAGTTATCTACAAAAGAGCACTCAAAACACAAACTTTTTGTAAAGTTATTTGATATCTCTTTACCAAACAGATTGGTAAGCAGTATTTTAGAATAAACTACTGGCAATCCGAGTTACAAGTAAACCTATTGGACTCCTAACTCTCCATGTGTCATTTTCAAGAAAAATAACATTGCATTTATAAAATAGGTCACCTATTAAGCAGATTGTTGTACAACTATATAAACCATACCTTAAAAATGCACAGGAATTCAACTGTCTTATCTACTATCTAATTAAGTATATATTATTCCACAGTTATTCATATCTAGTACAAATATGAAATTCCTTTTGAATCTTTGAATACAGCCTTGGATCTCTATACCTACACACACTTTCACTGCTGACTTGGACAAAGATGATATGCAGTGCTGTACAAAAACCTTTAACTCCTCAGCCTTTACACAAACTTTTCATTTGTTCCAAACTTATTTCCGTGTTCACTTCCAGACTGAAACCATTACTTGATTTGATCATTAATATACCCCAAATCAACATGTAATGGTCACGACAGTCTCCTTGTGGAAGATGTCTCTGGACCACCCAGGTTACAAGCTACAGACTTCAAACTTCAGTGAATAACTGCTTACAGTAATTAACTAAATGGCTTCCCAAAGATTGCATGTAACACTTGACCAGGAGTTTAGAAGGCACAAAAATGCACATGCACCCAAAAGCATCTTAACACGGTAACTAATATATGTCCACGTGAATCTTGTATCTCTAGTTTAGATAACTTTGCCAGAGTAGCAGTTCAGCATTGTACATCAGCATCCATTAACTTTAGGTCATGTTTTCTCTTAACAAAGCTTCCCACACGAACTGACACAAGTGTCACACAGTATTTGAGCATCATGTGTGGTCTATAGGCAAGCCTTGAGTTGTTCTCTAAACACAACTCTATCCTCTTAAACTTTACTGTGACCATCATTTAAAACTGACAAAACAACGCTATATATTTTAAAACAGACCACCAGCTTACTTAACTGCAGCTCTAACTTTCCCAAATAAATGGGACAGCTGAGTTTAACAGTAACAGCTGACATTTTAAAAGAATTGCACCAAACAAGCTGCTATTTTCAAAGACTTGTTTAATAATCATTTCCTTGTGAATTGTATTTCCTCACTGTAACCATTAGCTTTTGCCAGAAAACAGAATATTACAGTAACAGAAGTGTGTTTGGATCAGTAGGAAAGAGAACTAAAATAAGGCTAGAGTGGCTTCTTTAAAGTCCTCCTACAAATAGTTTGCCATGTTATTCTTGAAGAGAAAACAAAATAGAGGCAACTTTTGTTGTAACATTTCCAATCACATCTTCTAGGCAAAACAAGATCAGGGCTAGTTGAAAAACAAAAATGATGTGAACCTCTGAAATATCTGTTAAGAAATCTCACAAAGACAAAGCTTAGAAAAAGAGAAAGACAACTTCAAACTGCTTCTAACAGTATATATCCTCATGACATTCAAAGATTTAATTCCACACCTATGTGACTTGACTTGTTCTACTTCCATGAATTACATTTGATGTGGTTTGTTTTCCTGAAGGACAGGGCACCAAAGTCAGGTCAAAATTGAACAGGCTCCATCCTTTCAAAGGGAAAGAACAAGAGACTGAAGCTGTTACATCCAAAGTCTGCAAAAGACAGACTGACAGAGAGGAAACAGCTTATAATGCAGAGATACTGGAGGAGCAGGAAGCAGACTCATACAGACAGCCCTCTCTCTAGAACTTCTGAGGAACCAGGAGACTGACTCCATGTGCACTTTGCTACAATTTAAACCGCTAAAGGTGATAAAAAACAAATCTGAAAGCAACTCCCTTCTTGCCAAGACACTCAGGTAAGGAAAGTTAAATCAGTACAGAAAGATTCTGGAGTGACCTAATTATCTGCAACAAATAAACAAAAAATCAAAATACCCTGGTTTTACTCTAACAGAATTTTATCATCTTATTTTAAAAAGGCTTTTAAAGTTTGCCTTTATGAACTTGCTCTTCTGTCTTCTTACCACTACAAACAAAAGTTCAATACAGACCCACCATAAGCTCTGGCCAACTCAAACTTGCCAAACCAATACACAGTCAACAGAAATACTCACTAAAAGCTCATCTCCTCCTTTTCTGAATGCCCAGTGCTTCTTTCACTGGGAATATTCTACAGACAATTTTTAAACAGCAAGTGGAAGGAAATTCTACTTCTAACAGAAGCTTTTCTTTATGTGCCACAGCGCTCAGATTAAGAAACTTGGAATTACATTTGTCCATCGTGTGCCTAATCAAGTGTTTGGTTACTTACCAGTGCAAACTGATTGACTTGGACATACAGAACTTCAACTTCTTTTTCACTGACTTCTGTGCCAAATCCTTTATATTCTTTGTAGGCCTCAAGGTAAGATCTCAGCCACTGTTCCTGTAATTTTCTGTTAGGATAAAGGCTGTAGTCTACCTCATTTACTCCTAGAAAAGAAAAAAATACCTATTAGAACCTTCTTTAGCCTAAAAAGACCATTAGAAGCCCTAAGTACCTATCATTCTTTCTTGTGCACCTGTCTTTCTTGTGCCCAGCTGTGTGCACTCAGACATTCCAGGGTAAGGCTGTGATTTTTACAATATGAGATTCCCCTAAATATTCATTCAAGAAAGCTCTTAAATAATTAGAGCTTACAATTCTCTATGTTTAAAAGTCCATTACTAGACTACTTCCCCCTTCCCATCCCAACACAAAGGTACAAATTGCTGTAGACAAACATCAGCATTTTTACTTTGACCTGACTTTATCAGTTACGTGTTGTCAAGAATTTCCCCACACACAAATCAGAGCGTTCAACATCTGATTTATGTTTTCAGCCACCTCGAGTCTACTTGTAGGCTGAGATTCAACAACTTGGGCTTTGAGAGAAGCTTCAAGAAAAAGTATTTGCAGTATGAAACAAAAGCTCTCAAATATATCAAATATTACATATTTTGTAGGAAAAGGCACTTGTGTGCAACAACATCCCAAGCTGAGTCCAGATGCATATCCAGTTGTCACTAACTAAGCTCATGTCTGAAGAAAATTTACTACAAATCTGTCTCTCTCCTCCTCAGGGTTTGGTGGAATTAGAAGTCTTATCTCTATAACCCCTTTTTATCCTGTTTTTCTTCCTATACTGGCGATGCTTAGTCACAGGCCATAGGGAATCTGGCAGGAGCCCCAGACCTGGATCACAGCTCACTCCCCAGGGATTTGGGAATTCTCCTCAAGTCTTATACTATGAACAGTGCAATCCCCTTGCACCTAAACTCTTTTGTGTGTCAGATCTACTCAAATTTACCTTCAAAACATAATTAAGATTTTTACTGGATGGAGAGTAAAAGTGAAGCACAACCATTCTTCATAGGTAAAAAAAAAAAATATATCTGTGCATTTAGTCTTCTTACCAATGTAAGACTTGGAGAAGCACAAGACAAAAATCAAATGCTCCCAATTATACTTTGTAAAAGAATTTAACTTGCTTTCCAAATGTTTAAATTACCAATTATACAACTTACGTTCCCAAGTACACATCTCGATTTTTTTTTAAGTTATCTAAACTTCACATTGTGAAACGACTGGTAGATTAATGCTCCTGTTTTCACCACAGTGTGCTTTCCATCTGCACTAATCATTATGCAAGTTTTCACTGCTGTCCCATGCTCTGAAACACCACAGCACACACTTGAGGTTATTTCTCCCTTATGGAGTAAATGGAATGGGCATTCACTGAGAAAATTTGAACTAGATAATAAATGAGTCTACAAACACCTTATTCCTTTATTCCTGAAATCCCAACTTTTTCCTATGACAGTCTTACCTTTACCTCTCATTTTAGGACAGGGCAAGTACTTAGCACACCCATTCAAACCAACAAAAAAACCAGACAAGCCTGCTTTTTGGCACTGTGGAACCACACAGAGTATTCTCAATATATACCTACAGTGTGACATCCACAGTATTTCATTACAGTTGGCTGCTGTGTCACTTCACAGAAGGCCCCTGGGAAAGCTGTGGGTTCTGTATTTATCTAATTCTACCAGCACACAGGACATGACACTGCCATTTCTGGCTTTGCAGAGCTGCAAAGTAAAGGCATAACTGGCCTGCAAAATGAGACAACATATTCTGATACCGTGAGCTGACAGCTGTAAACATCCATTTAGATAAACAGACAAAGAGAATGTGCAAGAATGAGGTAGTTGGGGTTTTTTTTATTCATAAAACCAGTCAAACTTCACCTCAGAAATCCAGCTCTTACCTGCAAATTCATTGAAGTGATTTCCAATGTCATAAGCCAGGTAGTTGTATCCAGAGTACTCATAGTCTATGAACTGCACATCACCTATGTGAGAGACAACAGCAACAACATCAGAGTTCAGATCAAGTGAAGTCACAGCCCTAATCCTTTGGTGTCCTTTGAAGATTTCAGGGAAAAACAAAACCAAACCAAACCATGCACTCGTCTTTCTTGTGCCCAGTTGTGTGCACTCAGACATTCCAGGGTAAGGCTGTGATTTTTACAATATGAGATTCCCCTAAATATTCATTCAAAAAAGCTCTTAAATAATTAGAGCTTAAAATTCTCTCTGTTTAAAATCTGAGCTTAAAATCTGAATAGGAGAATTTCAATTTTAACTTCTACCACATGAGGGCACCCCTTACCCTCAAAATAAGGAGTAGCACATTCTTTATTTAAATTTTATGTAGAAATAGCAGATCAATTTTTCCCTGACTTAAAAAAAAAAAAAAAAAACCAACAGTTTTGCTCATTCTCACACAAATGTGAAACCATAGTGTACTAACACGTGGCAACAATGGTGATATTTCCTCTAACACATTGATATTTCCTGCTTCCTCTAACCACACTTACAAAGGAAGACTATTCTTAACTCTTCCTTTTTTTATCTGGCTTAAACTGGTCTCAAGAAACTGTCAGACAGTCCTCAAAACTATCAAACTACATAGTATTATGTAAACAAGGTCTGACAAAACAGCAAAACACAGCCCCCAATGTTTCCAAATTACTTTTACCTGTAGTGTAACCCAGGAAAATGCTTCACTTAATTTCTACAGCACATAAAAGCCAAAATACTAGCAAGATAGAATAAGTAAAACTAGAGCTCTTGTATTTTAATGGAAACCAGCAAAATGACTAAAAACATCAGAAAAGGAAGCAACTGGTAAACATAAGAACTTTGCACTAGAACATTAAAAACTCAAGTCTTGCATTTCTCAACTACTATGCTGAATAGGTAATTTTCACCCTTCTCCCTCTCTATACCCATTCTTTTGATGACTATCTGCAAATTTAATTAATAAAAACATTCCTTTATTACAAAGAGCAATCTTCTTAACATGACTTAAAACATCTTACAGATACCAATGCTGTCAGAACTCCAGGTAAAAAACAAAAAATCACGAACAGTGTTAAAATTAAGTACATTACATACATAGATTTCCTACACTAAGGATTTTAAGTGCCTAAAATACTGCCTCCTTAAGATTTAGGAATATCATACATCACCAATACCCTGACCAAATTAGCACAGAAGAACTTTGTTAAAAGGGTTCCTTCATATGCAGTTCGGCTTTACCGTATTTGAAATATTAACACATTAATGTTTTCCAGACGGACAAATACTTACAATACCGCCACAAATGAACTTCTGCCACTGCCTGACTGGCAAATTCATACATTTATTTGCTCTTCCCACCAGTTCTTTATTGCTGCTTTTCAAAAGACACACCTCTAAGTTACAAGCCAGTCAAAATACACAGCCCAACCCTGGTTAATATTCTGCTACACAACTGATCTCCTGAACCCCCAAAACATTTCATATTGTCTGTATTTATAGAGGGTTTTTACTTCCTTCTTGACATAAAATTCCAACACAGCAGGTAAAAGTCTGCTTGGAAAACATGGATGTAAATACTTTAAAATTTTTTCATGTGCAGATTACACCTAGAACATACCCATGTGCTACGATGGATTTTTAATTAAATCCATGGTTAGTTAAAGTTAACATTTAAAAAACTCACTTCCAGATATAAAGAACATATCATACAACCAGAAATTTAATCTAGCAAGATAAAGCTGAAGCTGTTACTAGGCACGTGTCCTATGAGGAAGTGAATGTGAACAATGAGATAAACTTTCAGTCAGTGCAACATAGCACGGTGCACGGCACCACAAGGCAGCAACAATGGCATACCCAGTCTGAAGCAGATGAAGAAAATTTGGCAAACTCACATTTGATAAGACAAAAGTTCAAAGTGAAAAAGTCTCGTATTTATACTGATCCCTTTCAGACTCATGCTACTGTGGAACTCAACCTTAAAGTTAATTTTTGCACGAAGGCTCAAAATAAAGATGCACAGTTCCTTCTGTGAAACTGAAAGAAAGCAAAAGCTTTTAAATTGGCTGCTTCATAAATGCACAAGGCATACAATGTACCAGCTACCTTGTTTTAGAAGAAACAGAAGAAAGTTCTCATTGTTTAAATAACCTTAATACTAGAAGTTACTTTTAAGATTTACTGCAGCTCATATGAGAAAGCCACTTCTCAAAAATACAGTTTACTTTAATGGTTTAGCAGGTAGCTTTTATCCTGAGGTTTCTAATAAGTACCAAGAATTTGTGCATCCCATTGATATCCCTGGGAGCAGGCAGACCAACAAGAGGCATGATTTAGACATGATTTAAAAATAAGCTCCACCATCTCTCTGGAGAAGCTACTGTTATCAACAGGAATAGATACACCAAGAGTGTTGAATACTGCAAGTTGAAACACGTTCCTTTCTTCCAGGGATCTCCTAGTGCAGACAACATGCAATGAACTCTACAAAAACCACAGACAAGATACAAAATGGAACATATGTTATGTTCTATATCCCAGAAACCAAATTTTAAATAGATCAAGTGGTAATCAACAGATAGATCTCCTCAAGGTACTGACAGGTAGGAGCGTGATGACACCTCTCTTTCTAGTTGCTCTTCCCTTTTAACGGTCTAATAAGGGTAAGCACTTCCAGGGTGCAAGTCCTGGCTGTAGTTACCACAGCTGGATGATGTATCCCGAGTTCCATCCCATCCTGCTCATCAGGTGAGCCAGAGCCCCTAAAAGACAGCTTCAAAAACAATGATCTGTGCTACAAACATACTTGACAATTCGTAAACGGGTCATATACCCAAAAAGAATAATTTTAGCTATAAATACCCCGTAGAGCTCTGCAAAGCAAAACAAGTTTTTAGATCAAAACTAGAAGCCTTAAACGTACCTCAGTCTTCAGAAGCACTGAGCACCCACAGACTCCTACCAAAGATCATAGAAAACATTGGGTAGGCAGAGGGAATAAACAGAACAAAACCAGCCATCTACCCACACACTTAACTTCCTGCCAGGTGATTTTCATATAATCAAAAAGAGCACATACAGATACAGACAAAAGAATTCTGATACATGGTCTTGTTGAATAGCAAGTATTTGAATACTCTTAAAACATCAAGTATTTTTCGAAACTCCCAAGTTACTTTAAAAAAAATAAAATAAAAAAATAAAAAAAATTCAGGAGCATCAGAACACAAGGTCTATAAATAAGCACTACGAAGCATCAAGACTATTTTTAGTATTCTTGATGTCAAAATTGTAATTAAAAGCAATGTGAAGCTCCAAGCTATATCCTTCAAAGAGTAGACGACAGTGATAATTATAAGTTATGTAAAGTAACACTTGCAGACTTTCATATCCTGAGTGACTGAGAACGGACATTAACAAAACAGCAAGAGGCAGGATTCTCTCAGCCACAGCAGGAACAAATTCAAATCAGATGAGTGAAACTCCATTAAATGAAGTTAGCACTCAACATGCTATTCCAGTCTCATAAATAAAATGTAAGGACAGGAGACTGATTCCTCTTAAACGCAGTATGTGGCACAACTGATTTTTCTTTCAAGTCAGAAAACTTAAGGTGAAGTTAATGCAGAGGACAAGCCTAAAGCAAAGCCCTGGGACAAGCCATATTCTTTGTAGCTGCATTAGACATGAGTCCTAATATCTGTTGATAGTCTGTAGCTTAAACACATACACATCCCCCATGATGGGCGAATTAAGCATTCACAAACAAAATGATAAATGCAGCGTTGCTAAAACAAATAGTTTTTGTTCATGCCAGCTTCTGAAAAGCCAGACAATGCTACCAGCTTTGCATAAATTTTACTGAGGAGTAAAGAAAAAGTAGTTAATACAGAAGTTCAGTTCTCTCTCTTATTTCCAGCTTAGGGTCACCAAGGTCTTTTGGGTTCACGGAAGCCTTTCTAGATGGAAGAGTAAATTAATCAGAGTACAGCATCAGCAAAGCTGTTAACTACTTTCATACAGTTTGATGCCATTTATAGTGAAGCACATCTTTAATGATTCTATTTTGTGCTCTTGCAAAATTATTTGGATACCAATAAAAGGTTTTGCTCTGGTAAACAGAATTCAAGCAACCCAATACATATTTCTTTGCAGTTAAAACTCAGCTTCCACTTTCTGCTCTGTAAAAAGTGCACTATATGAAATAGCTTTCAAATGACATTCTTTCTACAGATGGCACTGAGGTTTGGTTAATATGAAAATGGTACCTGCTGTACCCAGATTGCACAAGTTTTACAACAGTACATGTGCAACATTCAAACGTAAGTTTAAAAATATATTTATTTCATATTTCCAAGTCTTCCCCCCACAGCTGTTTACAGCTTGCTTGAAGCCAAAGCAGTTTACATGCCTCCCTCCTCCCCACCTTGTCCCCAAACTCTAAACACTCACACACTTGTTACTGTAGGATTGCTCACAAGTGAGGCACTGCTGGCATTGTTTTTTCCTCCATTCTGTTTACAAAAAGAAAAGCATATAGCATTTGTTTTTCAATTAGGAATTTAAAGCCTATTGACCACGATAGCAAACCTTTTAAAGGAATTCCTCGGATTTTTCTCTCTTTTGTTGTGTGGTTCTGCTACAAAAAGCAACTATAAAAATTACTTTTACCTCAACAAGTCTGTTCTGGAATGTTACAACTCAAGGTAGTTTCAGCGATAAAATAGCCCACACAGTAAAAATAGATTTATTTTTGGTACTACAGCATCACAACAATGTATGTAAGATCACAAGTCAAATTTTTTTGGACACCTCCCATGCTTTTCTCTATCCTCTTTTTAAGCAGAGCTATAACCTATCATTGAAACTAAGTAAAATCACTGAAGCTTGGTCCTGAATTCTTAGAATTTAAAATTTATGTTAATAGCATTGTAAATGTATATATGTATATATATGTGTATACCAGTATAACTAAAAGTACTAGCAACCCCCTTCAAAAGTGGCATTACTCAGAGGGAAACTTGTATACAAATCACCTGAGGAATTCATTTCCTCCATTCACATGCACCCAATGCATATGATGCAGAAATGTGTTAAAAATACTTGGCCAGTTTTCATACTAGAACATTTTCATACTAGAACCAACTCCAGCTTGTTTTTATTAGTTTTTCTTTAGAACTTAAGGCAGATAAGTTTGATAGGTCAAAGACCAATAATAACTGATGGAGAAGGCTTCAGTTCCTTTCAGTTATTCACCTCAACGCTCTGGGCTTACATACCAACAATCTTACCCAATAACACAAACAAATACACAGCTACTAGAAGGAATATGTCACTCTCACTTCAAAAGAAAACATAATCTGATTAGTTGGTTGCCCTCAGCCAAGCTCAGCCATTCGAAAAGGGAGGAAAATTGTGCACTTTTACTGCACAATGGCCATTTCAGTGTGACAAGTTTGCCTTGTTTGTTTTAATATCTAATTGATTCACCTAGTAACTGAACCTCAAACCACTAAAATCAATAAACTGTGGGTTTAAAACAGAAGCTTTATACATTTTAATAACACGAATTATGAGTTAAATGTATTATAAGAGAACCAAAAAAGTAATTTATCTCTGCCAAGACGTGTACTGCCTACAACTGTTTAAATAAAGTATGTACTTATGAGAGAAATTTAAGATGTGTATGTACCTACTGCAGAAAATAAATTGAGCTACTGAATGTAATATTAAATCTCACTAATATACTGCATTATGAAAGGGTATTCCCACAATCACAAACTGGAACAAAATACATATTACAGGAGACAATCTTCATGTTATTTTCTATACTTGCATGATTTTCTTTTCTTCCAAAAAGCCTTATACAACCAGAGCAGAATTAAGATCAACAGTTACATATTTTGAAGCCTAGTCATACAGACAAGCTGGGGATTAACAAATTCATTAGTTTATTAAAGAAAAGCAAAAAAACACTGACTTTCTTCCTCTGTACAGTAATATACAGATCAGAATTAGACTAATTAAGCAACTTAAGTCTTTGCAGAGGTATCACTACCATTGCACTGGGTCTTAAAAGCTCAAACTGAGTTCACTTGAACAGGTCAGTAAAAAAACACCACTGATGCAGCTCATATAATTACAACACAAAGCCAACTCATTACTCACTGTTTAGTTCAAGTCCTACCTCGTTTCTTGTTGTAAATAATATTCTTACACAACAGGTCATTGTGACAGAGTACCACTGGTGATCCTAAATTTGAGAGTCTTTCCTTCATCCAGGCCATCTCTTCCTGAAGAACTTGAGGACTTGGAATGTCACTTAAAAACCTTTTTATGTATAAGAAGATTGAGAGTTAATACTTAGTACTGTGTGTTCCATATCAAGCATCAAGCATTCTTCTTGTAAATAATGCAATGGACCCTCTCCCAAATCAGGGCAATCATTGCCTTAGCAGTCAAATTATGACAATTATTTCCCTCTGTCCTCCCCAGAAAAAAAATTCTATGGAGATTATCTGTGCTGTAAACATGATAGCAGTCCAAAAATCAGGAGCAAAACTTGAATACAGTCCTGCACATTTTAAAGGAGCAAAGATTAAGTGTGTTATTGCAGGAGTTTCATTCACTTTTTGCTTATGTTACATTACTTCCTCCAAGAGGAATATACAACAGTAAGTACTAGGTACTATATATCTATATAGAGAAAATTAACATCAATTTTTAGTCTAGTCTCAGTAAATATACTTAAGTAGCAATTTTATCTTTTAGATTTTCCATTAACTCCTCATGTTTTCCCAGTTTTCTTAAGAACTTTTTGTTGTAAAAGAAAAGCAAATTTGCTAAAGCATTCTTTAATTACAATGCAGCAAGAAGGGCAGCTGGTATCACTGATTTCAAAGTTACATGAAGAATGTTTTTAAGTTGGAATCTGCTTTATGAGTGATATGAAGTTCGACAGTGTGCAAACACTTTCAAATTAGTTTTAGCTTAAAAGTTGGATCTCCACTCTCTGAGAAACATTGCCTTCAGCCCAAGCTTTAGATTACAGCAAGAAATTTTATTTAGGTTAAACATTGCTCCTGGTTTAGCCATTCCTCTCATCCCAATCTCCCAGTGACTGACAGTAGAACCCTTTGGAAATATTTTCCCTTTTTGTGAAGCTCCCAACACCCACAGTTTGATTTGCAACTCAACAACTATATTGAGATGCTAAAACTAAAACGTAATTAAACCCTTAGACCCAAGTTATACAACCGTTCATAGTCCATGACAGTGAAAGTCTCGAGTGACTTGTGGATACCTTTTCCTCCACTGGAAAACACTTTGGGAGATCATCCTATCACCCAAACTAACCTTAAACTAGTTTTAGTGTTATGTCACCCAATTTTTTAACAGATTTATAAGCTGTTAAAACATACAAAACAGATAAGAGATGGGGGTTAAAATGGACAAGCAGCAGTACTCCTGCAACTCCAGGAAACAGGTTTTTAGTATTCATTCCAGAACACAGGTCTCAGTTTGAGACTGATGGTTCTCTTAAAGACTGTTGAGAAAAAACTACCTGAAGTAGGTAAGTTGATGTTGGTTCTTTAAAAAGAGCAAAGGAAACTACCACTATTCAAGTATACAATCAGATGAAGAGTTATATGTATATAAACACAATGTACCAAATTAGTTAAAAACCTCTATCATATTTGACACATATTACAGCTACTTCAATATACAAGATGCAACAAAACACAGAATTTTACAAAGTTAAACCTTTTTCTTAAATATTCCTCTACCCCTTAACCAGAAGGATTGAAAAGTCAGGAAAGAACATAGTGAAATACCCACCTTTTATTTACTTCCTCATCTGCAAATTCTGTGGGTATGAGAGAGAAGTATTTCCCCATCTTCAGCCATAGATTAGATTTAGGGATCCACCCATTGTGTGCATGAATAGTATGGATTTTAGCAAGTTGTCTAGCAATGAGTCTGAAAAACAGAAGTTAAATTAATGTTACAGTCAATGTATACCTGACAGACTATCATATTTTTCCCAACAATACAACAACAATATTTAATTGAAAAATTCTAAAAAATGCAGCACAGGAATTCAAAAACAGTGTCAATAAGAGCAACAAAGCCATAGGGGAGCATCTTTCTAGATTCAAAAGGTCATTAGCAACACTACCTGTGGGAGGGGAAGGACTGGAATTCCATTACAACACACATACTTCTGTATTTACAATCTACTCTTACTTACCTTTAGAAGAATTGATTCAAATTAGCTGCCCTTGTTAGGCAAGTACATTTCAGTGCACACAGGAAAAACTAAAACCTTAAGACATTGGCACTTTCTGTTCACTGCTAATAGCTTAAAAAATTATGTCCCAATGGAAGACTCTTGGATCTATTCACAAAAGGAATGTATTGGAAACAGAGCTGAAAGTACTTGCCTTAACAAAGTCCAGCCCCCTAAAACTCCACCATGTTAAATGATCTCTAATGGTAATGAACATTTTAAATACTCACAATAAACATCTCTAATGAGTACACAGTGTTCTGTGGAGGCAGCAAGGATCTCTTGTTCAGCACTGAAATACTATAACTAAGAGTACAGTGAGCTGTCAGGAGTGTGAACACCGACTCAGTGCAGGCTTATAGAAATATTTATTTTTTGCCTGCTCATAAACTGTGCTTGAGATGCTTTGGGCCTGACGGAACTCCGTAAACACATCGAAATTCTGAAATTTAAAAAAAAAAAATAATAATTTAAAAAGCTTACCTGAAAATATCTGGATTGCACACATGCTCTGGATCCAGTGCTTCTCCCTGCATGAACTCGTAGCACAGGCCATTATTGAAAGTACAGTACAGCTGGGGGGCACAGCCATGGGCCTGCAACACACGGAAACTCTTCACTTCCTCATCTCGATCCACCAAGAGCTCGGTCTTATTTCCATAGATCCGAACTAGAACGACATCATCTGTTATGTCACCAACGTAGCAGCCAATTAATTTATTGGTGATTCCATCAGTGAACAGCTGAAAAGTAAAAATAATGCATAAGCAATTTAGATCTGCGTTTTCAACGTGCAGGGGGAGAATGCTGGGTTGCCCTTTAGTTCCCCAAACACAGATGTTTACTAGATCGAGCACTAACAAGAGAAATCTTTAAGACAGAGGAATATTGTGAAAATTGTAGGGATTTTTATCAGTAATACACAGAAACAGAAGAGGACAATCTGAAAACATGCTACAGTGAACTACAGAAATGCTACATGTAAACGGCAATGTTGTAAAATGAGTTTCCACATAACCACTCTAAAGGACCATGTCCAGAGAAGGGCAAGGAAGCTGAGGAAGGGTCTAGAGCACCAATCCCACAAGAAGCACCCGAGGGAGTTGTTCAGTCTAGAGAAAAGGAGGCTCAGGGGGGACCTTATTACTCTCTACAACTACCTGGAAGGAGGTTGTAGTGAGATGGGAATTGGCCTCTTATCCCAGGTAACAAGCAGTAAGACAAGAAGAAATGGCCTCAAGTTGCACCAGGGGAGGTTTAGATTGGATATATTAGGAAAAATTTCTTCTCCAAAAGGGTTCTCGAGCATTGAAATAGGCTGCCTGGGGAAGTGGTGGAATCACCATCCCTGGAAGTGTTCAGAAGGCCTGTGGATGTGGCACCTGGGGACATGGTTTAGTGTTGGATTTCACAGTGCTGGGTTATTTGTTGGTCTTAGAGGTCTTTTCCAACATGAATGATGCTATGAAACTGATGGTTTAACACAGCTGAAATCAAAGCCCAACAAAGCACCAAGCCTAAACCAGTATTAAAACAGCCATCAATACAGGTAGCACAAAAACAAGACAAATTTGATGCACTTCAGAATTTCAGTATCTGTCAATCAATGCACAACTAGTAAAAAAGATACTTCTGGAGTTCTCAACTAGTCCTTTTAAGAAACAAAATTCAGGTAAGAAACAGTTCAAGTTCAGTGTTTCTCATCTTCCCACCAGCCTTCAGGTTTTACTGATTGCAAACAATTCCTGAAGTCACTTTGGCTCCACTACAATTTTGAGACTGTACTTGAAATTCAAGACCTTAGCCTTAAACACCATTCCAAATTTAAAAGCTGCTGACAAGACCCACTATCTTCCCATTTTACTTCATAACTGGTATGAACCATTTAAAAGGTTTAAAGAGCATTTTAAGTCCTTAGCATTGGGATGTACATAAATGCAATTTAATGTCCTGCACTTTACTAGACTTTGACCAGTCTTGTCAGATGCCTGAACACACTGAAGACAAAGCAAGTGACTTGCTACAAAAATAAGAGCAATATTTGAGCACTATGTTTACATCTAATGACAACCTACTCGCTGCCTTTCAAATAATGATGGAGGTATGGAAACTTCACATTCCCAGATAGGGAAAGGAGGGGGTGGACAAAAAAATAATCTCCCACTCTTTAACTGCCACTTCTTTCACATTTGATGATAACACCTAAAATAGTCATTAGACAGGCTGAACTCCTGCAGAGGCTGCCTGGCAATCAGACTAGATCCTGAGCTACTGACTGGGCTCCTTGTACCCCATTGCATGTAGTCAGGCATTTGACATCACTCAATGCCTGCAAGGGTAACACAGCAGTTCTTCATCTCCTCCCACAATCTGGGACAGTAGAAAACAGATATTGGCTACTTTTAAACTCTTTGCACTCTGTCAACTCGGCCTGAATGCCTAAGGACTTGCTAGATGAGCACTAACCATATTATCTTCAGCTGTTAAGTGACTGAATGACAATTAATATTCTCACAACACCAGAAGCAAGAACACCAATGCTTTCATACCTTCTCAAACTCACATGCAGTCTTCAGTAGTAAAGAATTTTAAGTCAAGGTTCTCACAGCAACTGTAATTTATACTGAAGTCATATCTCTTCTACTCTGTTGCCCTCAAAACCCTAATTAAAACTTAATTCAGAAAGAATAAACTCTCCCACAAAACATAAAACAGTCATTCAGGACCATACAGTAAAACGTGCACAGCAAGAATTAGCTTCAACTTGGTTAAAACACACAGCTAGACAGAAACATTTTCCCTTTGTCCTGCAAGTTTTAACATCTTTCTTTAGGGAGTGCTTTCATCATTAATTCTCACTTAGTTGTCACTTCTGGTGTATGCCAAGAGACAACTATTAGAACGTTTTCAAACTATGCAGGTCCATGAAGCTACAAGCAGCTTTTATTTTAAGGTAACAGCAACACCATGTTTGTTTGTTTGTTTTTTTAATTCTTAATTGTAATTAAAAAAATGAAATCTATTAATCAGCATTGGAATACTAAGTATTCGATGACAACATGTTGAATTCCTTATTTCCTGACGTCCATCGAGGTATCCTCCAACATGGCTTCTCCCTCAAGCCCTAAGTGAGGCCCAGAACAAAAACACAGACAAATGCAGTGATCTGTTGCATTTCAGATCTGATATTGAACCCTAATAGTTAATAAAAAAATATTTTTACTAAAAACACACGTCAACAACAAGCAACTTCTGTACAGACATCACCATCCCTTAGAACCTTGGACAGTTGGGGTGCTGACTTTTTTTATTATGAATTTTGGGAGGTTTTTAGTTTAGTTTTTATGTTTGGTTTTGCTTTTTTTTTTTTTTTTTAAAGCAAAACTCAGTTCAGAAACTTTGGTTCTTTCTTCTCTCCTCTTCAAGAGATAGCCTTTACTTTGAAAAGTAAAGTAGTACCACTCAAACACAAGTGACAGCTTATTTCCAAATCTCAGGGGTTTAGGGAAATCAAGCATAAGGAACAATTGTTTTTGAATTACTAAAGAAACAAATTCTGAACCTGGGTGAGATCTCCCTATTTAGGAAAGACAAGACTTTTACAATAGAAATGCTGTGGTTCAGCTATTACACCTTGTTTTCCTCAACACTCCTATGTGATGAGGTGAACAGATTCACCAATAAATGCAGAAAAGGACTGGGCAAGCTTTAGTTGCCATCACAAATAAGAAATAGCTCACATTCCTGAGGAAAGATGCAGAATATCAGAAGATAGAAAGGTACTCCATTTTCTTGAACAGTTACATACACTCAATCTTGCAGAAGTAGCTTCAGCAAATTACAGAACTTTCATCCAGACACAGAAACCACAAATTCAAATAAACCTGCTTACAAAGCCTCCTTGACTGACTCTAAAATTAAGACTTCACAATTTATGGGCACATTTTATGATTATTATTTTAATAACTCAGGAGACAAGAAATGAAACATCTTAAAGTCTTCACAGCAACTAAATGTTACAATGTTCATCAAGAAAACTGTTCCATTTAGCACCACAGATCCCCAGTCTGAGCAGTGCTACCTAATCCGAACAAGCAATACTTAAATATAGTTTTTACAAGTATGACTTGTAAGAAAAATTGCTCTATGAAAAAAGACATGGACTTAAAGACATCAGAAATACCAATACTACCAAAAAATCCCCAACAGATGTTAGTAGTGCTGACGTAAAGGTACAGAAAGAATTTGAGTTATGATGTTGAACAGAAATTTGCTGGGCACTGCACAGCTTCTTTCACAGGTCTATTATCCCCTTAAAACAAGTCTCATTAGTGCTAATAAGAAGAAATCTGCAACAAGGAAATTGGACTCCCTCAACTGATAATTTAGGAACTCTACTTATTAGCATCTATTCGTAACATGCTGCTACAACTAATTATTTATAGCCAGGAGGATTTTAGTTATTCCTTCTTAAAAAAGCAGAAGGGTTTGCTTACTTTTCTAATAACATTCAGAGCAGATGATTTCCATGTTCCACCATAAAAAAATCCAGTGTTTTCTACCAGTAAAACAACATAATAGTCTCTTTATTCTTTTATTCAGAATGCCTTTACTGTAGCATTTAAAGAATCAGCTAAGAGGGCCTTGCCCAAAACACAACCTGAGATGGAGCAGAGCAAAATATTCTGTAACAAAAGCATCAGTGGAGCAGCTTAAGCACAGAATAGACTCTAAAAGCGTGGACAAGAATCAGTAAACTCTCAGGGCCGTGTGGAAGAAGATGGAACAACCTCCAGAATGTAATGTATAGCAGGTAGAAGATTCTAGGGATAAATCAATAAACACAAAGAGGCAATAGAAGTCAAGAACACAATGCAATTAAAAAAAAAATCCAGCAGCAAGATTCTGCTACTCCTGTAATCTGTAAATATTTAATTACTGTTTTGTGTACTTAACACATTGTTATACACACTTTCAGGTGAGGTGACACAGCTAAAACTAAATTCTGAAAACATTTCTGGAAATTGCATTTATACTGCCCACAATCAGAGACCTAGTTTGAATCCTTTCTGGCTTTGGGAACAAATAAACTCTTTACTGAAGTGCAAACAGAAGGTAAGAAAACTACAAACAAGCTTGAGTTACTCAAATGCAGTCTCAGAGTGCAGCACGTGGTACAAACAAGACAGGCCAGGTGAGCCAGGAAGAGAAAACTCATGACATGAAGCACCTTTGAGACAGAGTTTATCTAAAAAACTCTTATCAGGTTATTAGACTCCTGAAAAGGAATCTAATATGGATAATATATACAATATATAATAACATGATAGATTTGTTACCATCTCATGAGCAAGTGATTCATGAAAAGCTTATATCTAATCCTATCTTTCCAGGTATTTAAAAGAACGATAAGAATGAGGGCAAAATTGCAGTCACGTGTAACAAGCACAAACAGCCAGAAATAAAACTGTTATGGGGCAAAGTAGAAAAAACTTATGACTCAGAAGAGATATCAAACCAAGCAGATTTTCTCCTTCTAGAATGTGTTATTACATTCAGAGGAGGAGAATATAGGAAACGGTATTGTACTGCTGTAAAAACAGAAGAGTGAGGTGAAGTTTCAGCTTAAGTAAATAGGGATTGCCCAGATTCTGCTGCTGAAACCCAGATTGACATTAAGATCTCTAGAAAGGAACAGACTTTAACAACGTATTTCCTTAATACTCACAAAACTTCAAGTAATTGCTGTAAGGTCTAACTTTGTTTTTTCCTGGGAAAGTACAGCCTACACAGACACACCTATAAGTATATAAGTCAAGAACTTAATTTCTAGAGACAAGGTGAGCTATTTCTCTCTCTCTCTTCTTTCTGTAGCTATTTATAAAACAAGGACAAAGTACAACTACTGGAAAATGCCCTGGGTAAATTCTCATATGCTCAACAAGGCTTACAGGAAACGTCATTCAAAGGTCTCCAGGCTCTGGAGCCACATCCTCTAGTTCATTACACTCCGTATCTGAAAGCCACGTCTGCATGATATTAATGGTCAGATGATCATGAAGATGATTTGGCATCAAGAATATCAAGGCAAGCAGGGAGCCAGTAAATTCAGGGCTCTGTTCTACAGTAAGTTTGGCCAGAGGCTGACCTAGTAGTTTTCTGAACTCTTTCTGATCTGTGTGACAGCAGTGTGGAGAAAACAATGCTGTAATTCCATAGATAGTGGTGCTATCACTTTAACTTCTTTTCTTTTTTGGCTGCTAAACCATCTATGCTTCAGCTTTAAGGTGTGTGTGGGTTTGGGTTTTGGGCGTTTTTCAATTTATTTTTTTTTTCCTTAAGGTCTTAACTGAAGTTTTGCATCCTCCATATTCTCTACATAAATACCAATTAAAATTACATTCAATAGTCTATTATAAAATGCTACAGATACGTCACCCCTTGCAAGGGCTGATTCTGATCTAAATGCATAAGATGTGAAAGCTTTTTTTTTTAAATGTCAGGGGAAAAGAAACAACAAGAAGTTACATATTTTTTATCTTGTTTCTGAAAAATATACTCCCCCCTGAAAACAGTCAACATTAGGCAACCAGTTAACACTTTTAAAGTGATTATTAAAGTGTAAAAAGATTTTTTTACAAATTTTGTGATACTGATGGAAACAGGTACAGATATATTATAATAATTAAAAAAAAAGGTAATAGGAAAGAAAGCTATTTGATTTACTCTAACTCAAAAATTAATTTGCTGCTCCTCCCTCTGGAGTATTTTGATTTGAAATGGCCACGTAACAGCATGGAGGAGAAAAACAGGAACTGCATCATCTTGGATAGCTCCCTTCCTACCCAATGTTACAAATCTATAGCATAAGTTACATGCCTTTACACAGACACATCCAAGCTGTGCCTAAACATATTGATTCTCTGTAATTAGAACCAGAGCCATCAAGAGATACACCTCTATCATGCACAGCTGCATTACATCATGCACTGTGATACAGCACATCAACTGCATGAAATGCCAGCACAATTTCTGCCCCACCCAGATACCATAAAAACCCTTTAAAACAGATTATCATTATCAATCTTCTTCAGAAGCTTAAAAAGAATGGAGAAACCAATCCAGCCTCAGAAGACATCCAATACTGCCTGCATTTCCCAATGTGACACTGCATTCAAGGCACACCTCAAATTACAGTTTTTCCACAACACATCAGCAATGCAGCCCATTCTGCAACTTTTCTTATTCTTCCCTTCACTCATCACTTCTCCATTTAGAGGTATTAGCACTTCAGCATGTTTCTCTTCTTCCTCTTTACATGGCTACTATTTTCCCAAGTGCTGAAGAGCACAATGTGCCAAAACCAGCCATGCAGCGAACATTTCTCTTGAAAAAATGTAACAACACTGAGAAACAAAATAAATAGTTTACTTACTTTCCCAGAGACTAACATTTTTTGTTTCAATTATTTTGATGCTTTAAAATCCCACGCTCAGCCTGTTTAAATAAACTGCGAGATATTGCAACTAGCTCAGAAATCTGAACCAAATAACAGTTTGTTATAAAGAGAATACCAAGACCAACGCAATCAAATAAATTAGAGTAGCAGCCAGAAAATACTGCCTGAAGAAAAACTATTGAGTGCAAGTCAAAAAGAAGCAGCTAAGAGACAAGGACAAAAGCTAATCTGGTATATATAAAAATAGGGGGGTGGTTGTTTTGCTGGTTGAAGGACAATTTTTTATAAGCATGGCTTTGTCCTGTGTCCACGTTTCACAGCCCCAGGAACAAATCTTTGCAAAGAATTGTAAAATGCTGCAGTAGTAAAGTCATGCAAAGTGTTGATAACTGCAAAGACATGTAAATCTTGCAAAAAAGACACAGTACCAGAAAACAACCAAGGTCCAGTTATGTCAGAGAATCAAAAAAGCAAACCTAATCACAATGATTTGGATAGCTGCTTGCAGGATTTTTTGGGGGGTGGGGGGTGGAGTGTCTTATGGAAGAATTTGATCCCATTTGGAAAACAGATTTTTTTCCACCTCTCCTCAGGTTTCAGCCAGGACAAGAGCACTGTTTGTCAGCCTAACATTTTTATCATTTTAGATCTTTGAATTACTTTTCAGCCGATTTTTTTTTTCCATACCCATCATGCTGGTCTACCCAAATAGTGGAAGAAATTAGCACTATTAATATTAAGCCTTTTCACCAATTAAAGCAGGAAGCCTTTATTCTCACTATTAAATATTACTTCAGAATGGTAAGAAATAGAAATTGGTTTTCCTGCATCATAACACTACACTGCAGAGAGGAAATCACGTATTAACCTACTGAATCTTTTATCACAACCAGACCTACAAGAGGTAGAACAGGTCATGGGATAAAAGAATCCCAAATCTGCACTTACTGCAGCTCTAACTAACCATCCCTACTGCAAGGAAACACTAATCCTTCTTCAAATACTAACACAAATTAATCTCCACAAAAGAGGAAAAACAAAAAATTCTTGAGGTGGGCAACACATTCCAAACTAGCACTGTAGAGGTGATACAACCTCTTTAGAACAGTAAAGAGAGTTAAAACAATAATGTTTTTATATTTCATTAATAAAAATAGTTCAAAACATAAAAATTGGAACGTCCACTGTCACAATTCAAGCTGCTTAGAAAACTCAGAGACCTTGTTTTGAAGAAGAAGCATAGCTTTGTTTATGAAATCAAAAAAAACTGCTTCTCATGTTCACCACAGCCAGTTTCTGAATTTAGCAAGCAATGGGTTTTTCAGCAGGAGGTTGGGAGAAAGGCCTCCAGAGATTCTTTCCAGCCTGGACTCCTGAAAAATGTTATTATTAAAAGGAGACATTCCAGAATCAAAAGTGACTACTGCAAAAACCAGAAAAATTAAGAATTTAAATGTTAGAAAATATAACAAGTTCTCTGCAGTTCCTAATACATCTTTAGGTGACATCTGCATAAAGTACCTACATGAAGATGAGTGTTGAGAAAAAAAAGTTTGTCCTTATCAAAACATAATAACTTGAATATTTGTACTATGCTTGTAGGGATAAAATTATTCTTTTGTTGTAGTAGGGATAAAATTCACGTATAACTTGAGATAGAGGAGATTCATTACAGTATAGCTGCTTCCAATTCACCAAATAATCAGCAATGCTTCTGGATACCATAGATTTTCTGATAAATACTGTAATAAAAGAATAATTTAAGCACTGAAGACTTTATTTTCACCCTCCATCCTACACTTACGTCCTATGCTATGGTGCAAAAAAAAATTTTAAATGTTAAAATATATTCCCGACTTTAATTACATACAAATCGTAGAGAAAGTGGGGACTGAGCATTAACATTTTTTAACTACATTGTTTCAAAATTGTTCAGCTGACTAAACAATTAACACGCAACAGTAAATTTTTGCAAGAGAAGTTAATTAACTTTTTCAAGTCAAACTCTGGACTCTTCAACTCAATAATTCTTGGGTCAGAACAATTAGTAAGAGTAAAGGTGGCAAACGGCAGAGTTCATCAAGGGAAGTAATGGTTCTTTCCACCTATCACTGTTCTTTGCCCACTTTGCTGTTTCAGATTAGGCATATTCTCTATGCAATATATGAGTCTCATTTTCATCCCCCTCCTAAGCACATGCCTCTTTAAAGAGGGGACTCCAAGGCATCCTTCTGTTCACTCTATCCTCTTCACCAAAACATCTTTCATTTTGACGTCTTTCTGCATGTGATGCATGTGCAACATGTATGTGTAACAGGTCCCAGCAGCAGCGATGGCAATAGAACCAGTTTCAAATCGCAGGCATTCTTGCTTAAGTACTCACAGGAGCTTAAACACAAACTAAAGAGTTAAAAATAAAAGGCCACTGAAGGGCTTTGCGAATGGAACTTCCTTCCGCTGCCCAAAAGGAAAAACAGTGAGTTGAAAAGTTTTGGTCTTAAAGTAACTTGGTTAAAACTAAACTCAAGACATTTTTCAGACAGAATGTCTTGAAATGAGACAGAATGTCTCTAACCACAGACACTAATCTACTGCTTCACTACTGCATGACCAGTCAAAAGAGTCCCTGTTCCACACCAATGGTACTGGTGGTTTTTACTCTGTTAATTGCTTCTTGCAAAGGGGGTGATAGAAGGATTTTTTTTTTCCTTAAGCCTACTAGAACTTTCCCCAAAGATTAGGTCATCCCTCCCTAACAGGAAAATATTTTGGTTTCATTTATTAGCATTCCTGAATGAAAGGAAGACAAATATTCCGTTGAGAACTAAAAAAGTAAAAACATGTTTAAGTAGTCCTGCAAGGAGTTGGATTATCCTTATGAGCCCCTTCCAACTCGTGATATTCTATGAACTCTAACAACCTTATTTAGCGTTACATGTTGTAAAGCTACTTTCATTGCACCTCAAAACACTGTAACTGTGCATAACTTACGGCCACTGATCCCAAAGAACTTACTTAGAAAAAGCTCATTAGCTTTATTTTCATACTAATTGGACTGGCATGTGTCAAGTTTTATTTTCCTTTCAAGACACTTGAGAAAATTTCAGTCAAATTACATGCCATTACCTCAACATGCTCAAATTTCTATACAAATTAGTTCAGCAGCTCTCTTCAGAGGAACTTCACTGAAATAAGACACCACCACATAATAACTGCTGAATAACGCAGTTTAAGACCGTATAATAAAATGCTCAACTAACCGCAGGCTGCAACTGAACTGCTATTTCAGCCAAGTAAACTGGCTGAGGACTTGTCTGGGGCCAGTTTAAGTATATTCTAGAAGCACAAAAGCAGCCAATCCTCCGGCAGATGACTCGTCATCAATACAAATGACTGCTCACCTAGAGAACATCAAAGACTTTAGCGGCGGTACTTCTGCTAAGAAAAGCGAGCGATGACCTTAGCGGGGCTGGTGCGTACCGAGATACCGTCAGCCCCAAACCCAACCCTGCTGAGAATACATGACACGTACTCATTGTATTTATTGATTACGGCGAGAGCACGACAAGGGAGAGTCCAACAAGGGCTCCACCGCCCACGGCTCCCGGGAGAGCGCTCCCCCCACATCCTCCTTCTCGGAGGCCCGATCCCACCTCTGCCCCGGGGAGGAGGGAGGTCCCCGACGGGTTTACAAACACGGGCACAGCGAGGGCGACGCTCAGGGACATCTCCCCTTCCCTCCCAGCGCCAGAGCTAACGCGGGCAGCCGAGTTTCCAGCGCGGAGGGCACCGGAGGAAGCAGGGGGAAGCGGGCGGTGGGAAGGAGGAGCGCCGGGAAGGCAGGAGGGAAGGAGGGGGCCGGGGATGCTGCCTGGCCGCCCCGCCCCGCCGCCGGGCCGCCTGGCAAATGGGGCTCCGCGCAGGGGGCTGCGGCGGAGAGCGGGGGAGGGAGGGCGGGGGAGGAAGCGAGGCGGCAGCTCCCCCGCACAATGGCCGCCCGCCCTCCCCCCTTCCTTCCTCCGCCGCCCCGCTCCCTCCCCGGGCTGGGGCCGCCGCATCCCCCGCGGGCCCCGCCGTACCTGCAGCGTCACCTCCTCGGGTCTCCAGTGCGGGCGCAGCCGGCGCAGGAGCTGCAGGGCGCCCTGGCGGTACCCGGGCCCCTCCTGCTCGCTGACGGTGATGTCCAGCTTGGGCACCTCCGGCGAGCCGGGCGGGACGTGGATGTAGTTGGACATGACGGCGGGGCGGGACGCGGCGCGACAAGGACGGGCAGGTCTCGCTGGCGTCTCCTCCGCGGCGGTGCCGGCAACTGAGGGGGAAATTTCCACTTGGGCTCCCGATAAAGCGGCTCCACCTCCCCCGGCGGCGGCGCGGAGCAGGCTGGGAGAGCGGGCGGGGCCGGGCCGGGCCCAGCCCAGCCCTGCCCAGCCCTGCCCAGCCCTGCCCTCAGCCCGCCGCCGGGCCCCTCACCTGCCCGCCCGGCCCCTCGGCACCCCCGGTGCCCCTCGGAACCACCCCGCCCGCCGTGGGGCTGCCAGGGAGGGGATTAACCAAATCTCCTCGAGGCTGGAGCGGGAGCGCGGCCCCGGGCGTGAAGGAATGCGGGGCCGGCAGCTGCGGCGGCGCCGCCCAGCCAGTCCCCGGGCAAGCGGCTGATCCTAATCGGGCCCCGGGGTTATCGGCTGCGCTTGGGTTTTTTTGTCATTATTGGCGTGCCAGCCTTCGTAACACCTCCCCTCCGTTCCCCTTTTGTTTGCCCGTGCCCTGCGGGGCCCGTACCTGCTCGGCACCTCGCTCCGCTCCCCGAGTCCATCCGGGTGCGGTTCGGTACCGTTCGTGGTCCCTCGGGGCACCTGATCTGTATTCCTGATTTAAACATCCTAACAAAGGTCACCCTTTCCCTGAGCAGCACAGAACAGTTACATTCCGTCCTTCTACAGAACAGTTATATTCTTTTCTTCTACAGGATAGTTACATTCTTTCCTTCCTTTCTTTTCCCCGTTTTACGCTGAAAACCCTGTTGCCTTGAGGTTATTTTCAGCCAAAAAAAAAAAAAAAGAGCCCAGTCTATACCACAGGATTTTACTAACCAAGAAAAAATATTATCCAATCCTTTTCAGAAATATTTTGATGCTCCCCCTAATATTCCTGTGAGTACCTGCCTTCCATCACAGTGTGTGATCTTCCCACGTAGGAAAAGCTGAACAAGAAGTTCTGTAAAAACAGCTTTATTGAGTTTGCTGAAGACACAAGAACTATGTAAATAGAGTAATGGTTGGTCACTTCCCTAAAGAGTTGTGACTCTAAATAGACACACGTCAGGGGAAAGAGAAACAATTTGTGCTCAAAATGTACAGTGCCGTGAGGGAAGCAGCTAGTTCTACAGGTTTAGTTCTCACAAATTTCATGTGTGTTCCTCTCCAAAAGTGCACTGCATTGTCAAATTTCCCATGCTGTCACCCACGACCAAATTGTGAATGGGTCTTGTCTTTTACCAAAAACTGCTGTCTCCTTAACACCAAAAGGTTTTGCACGACTTCACTATGTAACTGCACCATTGTTTCTATTCCTATTATTTCTGTTGCTCAATAAACTAGTTTTCCTTCTGTTGTATTTTAAATAAAAATTTAAAGTTTATGGGTTGGTGTTATTAGTGTAAATATGTTATTCTACATTAATATCCTTTTTCTACTGAGGATTAAAAAGGTAAGAAGATTGGAGTCTGAACCAAATTTCAAATGCCATAGAATTTCCAGATCTAAATGTTATAGCTTGAGTACATTTCTAGTGGTAAAATGCCTTTGTTTAAATCTGTTCCCTAAAAAGACTCTTTCAGGTTTTATAACCCTCTTTCCTATGATTTTGTGCCATTTATGTACACTGACTCAATGCTTTCTTAAAATCTCCCTTCTCCATCTCACCTGATTGGACCTACCCATTTCTTCCATTAGCCCACTCCACTTTTTATTCTTTGAAAGCAAAAGTATTTTGGAAGTTAAACACTTTGAAAGATAGATTTCTTTAAACACACTCACCTTTATACATTGTTCAGCCCTATAAGTCAGTATTACCATAGTAACATGGTATCATTCTACCCGATCAAGCATGTGATACATGGTGATGTGACCTCTGCTTCTGCTTAGGCAGTTTGGTAGATGATAAACTAAGATTTATTTATGGATTAAGGGCAAAGTGACGTTTTTGTAGAAATAAAATATCAAAGGTTGAATGCTCCAGCTTCCAAATGTTAATTTCAACAGGAGCTCGTCTCAACAGAGATTCAATCTCACTAATGCTGTGCATAATAGGCTCTGAGAAGCCTTGCTAACTTACCCAAGTCCGACTGGATTTCCATAAGTTGTTTGAGAGTGTATTTTAAACATAGAGGGGGGAAGTTAGAGCAGCCATAGTGCTTAGGTTTTTTTTCTGAATGATGGGAGCTGAATTTCTGAAGTAGATGAAAGAACCAAGAACACTTTGGCAGTAATACCCTTATCTTTTTGGTCATGGTAGAAAGACATATCTTTTTTGCTTGTCCTCGTGGAACATTGGGGATTCTTAATTCCTGTTTTAAAACAGTTCAATAGAAGTTATAGTTACGTACTTACATAATTTCCTTTCCTTTTTACCTTTTGTTTCCTGCAAATATTTGCTGTGTCCAAATCAAACCCTAGAAAACATTTTCTGAAGGCTGGGACTCTTTCTCAAGGTTCCAAGAATAGTACTTTTTTCCTTTTTTTGAAAAATTTGTTTTCATTTTTCTTTTTCCCCCCTCTAGACACCTGTACTCTACAAACTGTGACATTCCTTAGTAGGAACTCTAGTAGCTACAAAATATTCAGGTCAGCTGTAGACTTGTCCTAAGAAAACCTGATGTTACGTGAAGTGAGGGCTCAGGATTAAAGAGAGTGTGTTTTCTCTTAACGCCTTATACATTTGTAGGTACACCATACTGAGGTGACCAATAAGGTCTGAGGCTGACCATAGATGTACACAGCATGGAACTGAAGAAAACAGGGTGCTCTGCCTGTCTACCAGGCAGCCTGTCTGCTTATCCTCACTGTTGTACCATTCTCTTCCTTTCTGCTGGTCAGGAACCAGGCTGTGCGATTTAATCTATTCCTACATTTTCCACCTTGTCTTTACATCAGTGCTGGATGCTTTATAAGCTCTTTAAAAAAGAATAAATAATTAAAAAAAAAAAAAAGGGCACGAAGAGCAACATCAGACCCAGAACCAGTTTTAACTTCCCAGGTGCGGTTCACCTGGCTGCTTTCCAAAGCCAGTGATTCAGTAATTGCTTCAGGAGGACTCATTGCATAAATGTGACTATAAATGGAAAATTCACCCCTTCTAGCCATAATTAATTTTTATAACATTTTGCATAGCAGAGAGTCTCAAAATACTTTCTGTCGTTCTAATCTCACAAATAAAAAACCTGAGTCATCAGAAGGTTAAATCTGCCATTAGACTAGCCAGACAACTGGCCTGAACACAATTTTTTAACTTCCAGTCCAGTCCTTTGATCACAGGATTTCTTCAGTGCTTTCAAGCATGTCATTTCTGTTCATTATCCTGCATGTATTATTTGTGTCAAGATGAATCACATCTCTCTACAGACAGTGTAAAACTGTAAGGCAATGCTTTTATTTATTTATTTATCATAATGGTTTTTAAAGCTTGTGGTGGCCTAGCATCCGTATTGATTTACCAGCAGCAACACTCAACACACAAAGTTGATCATTCTATCACATTTGTTGTACTCAGTAAACAGATTTCATTTTAATCTTAGTGAAGACGAGCTTGCAATAGTTTATTTTATGGGAATCTTGACAGTTTAGAAATTTCTCTAAGATCAATACGGTTTGTTGTTGAAATGGTAAAAACTGCTCTCTTGTGCAGCTGCTTGACACAATAATAGGTTATAGCTTTTTCAAGTATATTTTGAAAGCTATATACAACAGCAGAGTACAAGCCTCAATGCTCACAGCAGTTTTATGGCTTATTTTTCTAGTGGGCTACCAATTAGTGACACTCATTTAACACATTCCACGTGATAACCTAGTTCCTGACCAGCTAACTCCTTTTTCCAACGTGGCACTGGCGTGGTGCATAATGTAATGTAGTAACAGATGTGATTACGTGGGGAATAGAAAAGTCATTCCCAGCTCTTTCAGCTTTCTGGGGTTTCACCTGGAAACCTCCGAAGTTTCTAGTGGAAGTCTGGACATCTGTGCCAACAGGATTGGTCACCTCCCAGGCCTCTTCAGATGAATGCACAGGAGTCCTCCCTCTGTGCTGTCCCTGGCTCCAAGTCCATGAACTCATAGGCTGAACTGCTGTGAGAAGTTACCCAGTTACATGTCCTGCAGGAAACCTGTTAACTAAGCACAACCCTTAAACTGATCTGTTAATTAATCTCAACACCAGGAACAGACAAAACCTGGTAAAACCTGCTTAGGTCAGTAGGACCACATACATGCTTATGCTTAAGCAGGTGCTAAATCAAAATGAGCAGTTTAGCAAGGAATTCTGTAGTTTCTCCACACTGTACTTTTGTTTAGGGACATTTATAAAGCAATATAGCCACTGGGTATAAAGAAAGAATTAAAAAAATCTTCATACTGATTACACCACTCAAAAATACAGGTTAAATAAAGCAGTACAAAATTGTAATTAAGGCCAGTGCCTTCATTCATTTTCATAGACATATCTGTATTTTAAAATACAAAGAGTAATTACAAGTTGACTGATCCCTGACTAAACTCGAACTGTACACATGTCCAATGATTTACCATATCCTGGTATTTTTCTCAAGGCCAACGAGTACATATACCGTGTAAGTACCCAAAAAGAGTCTACTTCAGCATATTTAGGATCCCTTGCACACATGAATAAATTCACCTGCAGCAATATAGGAGGAGGAGTTGTATCTTCTAGAAATTTACACTTTTCTAACATTTTATTGACTAATCAAACATCCTCCTATGAAGAAAAGTTATAAACATCAGCAATTCAAAACACAGTCTGTGAACAAAGACAATATCAAACATGAATTTAAATGTCATGCAAGCTGGTAGAAGAAGCACAAAACGCTTTTTCCTATTTTTAAGGTACCATCAGAATGTCATTCTGTATTCTCTTGTGAAATCTCTAATCAATTTTACAGCATAAAGGAGTGGGGGGAGGAGATAGCTGAACTAAATTAAAACAATTAAAAAATGAGTACAGAATTATCTTAAGAGACTGAGAGTACAGTTATCACATATAAATGACTGCCACTTCACATTCAAACTGAATCAATAATGAAGAAGAGAGAAATCTGGTGTTTTGAGAACCGGCTGAACGGCAGAGCTCAGGAGTTTGTGAACAGTGGTGCAGAGTCCAGCTGGAGGCCTGTGGTTTACTGGTGTCCCCAGGGGTCAGTGCTGGGGCCAGTCTTGTTCAACTTATTCATCAGTGGCTTGGATGAAGGGACAAAGTGTACCCTCACCACATTTGCTGATGATACAAAGCTGGGAGGAGTGGCTGACTCACCGGAAGGCTGTGCTGCTGTTCAGAGAGACCTGGACAGGTTGGAGAACTGGGTGGAGAGGAACTTAAAGTTCAACACAGAGTCCTGTACCTGAGGAGGAATAACCCCCTGCACCAGCACAGGCTGGGGTCTGGCCTGCTAGGAAACAGCTCTGCAGAGAAGAACCTGGGGGCCCTGGTGGACAACAGGCTGTCCATGGGCCAGCAGTGCCCTTGTGACCAAAAAGGCCAATGGGATCCTGGGGTGCATTAGGAAGGCCAGCAGGTCAAGGGGGGTTTTATCCTCCCCCTTTACTCAGCCCTGGCGAGGGCTGCATCTGGAGTGTTGTGTCCAGGTCTGGGCTCCCCAGATCAAGAAAGGCAAGAAACTACTTGAGACAGTCCAGCAGAGTGCTACTGAGATCATTAGGAGCTTGGAGATTCTCTGCTATGAAGACAGGCTGGTAGAGCTGGGCCTGTTTAACCTGGAGAAGAGACAACGGAGAGGAGATCTTATCAACACTCTCTTATCAAGGGCAGGTGTCAAGAGGATGGAGCCAGGCTCTCATCAGTGGTGCTCTGAGACAGGACAAGGGGCAGTGGGCACAAACTGAAACACAGAATATCCGACTAGGAAGGAAAACTTCTTTACTTTAAAGGTGACAGAGCACTAGAACAGGCTGCCCAGAGGGGCTATGGAGTCCCTGTCTCCGGAGATATTCAAAACTCACCTGAACTTGATCTTGTGCAACCTGCACAAGATCCCTGCTTGAGCAGAGGGGTTGGTCTAGAGGATCTCCAGAGGTGCATTCCAAGCCCAACCATTCCATGATTCTGTGAAAGGAAAGGAAGGGTGGCAAAGGGGGGAGATGAGAGACAATAGGGGAAGAAAAGAGCAGGAAGTTGTTGCAGCCCTGTGTTAACAACAGAAGAAATTACTAAGCTGGCTTAAGTGTCTTCCTCACAAAAACACTATTCCCAGCAACATTCTTGGTAGTTTCAATAAGTGAAGGACTGAAAAAAAAAACCCAAAATTATGCAGAAGTTATGTTGCATTATTGTGTTTATGTCCAATTCCTTTACATTAAGCTGACAGAGAACTGGGAGGACCCTGAGGCAACACCACTGCATCCTTTTCATAAGCATTCGAGTTTGTGTGCTGAGTCTTGTGTGTCCAGTAGACTCCAAGATGGATGCTGTTTTGGTGCACTTGTGTGCACCTTTTCTCTAAGCCTTACTTCCAACCTTGTTTATAGCCTGAATTAAGGTTAATGTCTCTTTGCGTCTACCCTCCCTTAGTAACTTGAGAAGGAGCAACTTCAGAATTTCACTGGGATTTTAAATCTCAAAGACAGTTTTAAATCCTGCAACTGCAACTTACTGAACAGGTGAAAAGAATCACTATTATTTCTCACTGCAAGGAAGAATAAGCTAAGCTTTTGCCCGTTTTCTTACTGCCAACAAAGTAACCTGTTTAGATTTTGTCTCTATAATTGCCACTTTCTCTCAGCTGGGTGGAAGGGAGAAATCCCTTCACTTTTGAAAGGTGTGTAATCCCAGTTTCTCTAGATTAAAATTGACTAGCATAACCTAGTTTAGTTAGCATAACCTGTTCAGACTATGCCTTCTTTTTCTTTCTTTTGATCCCCTTGCCTTGTTTCTCATGTAGTGTTCTGCTGCTTCAGTTCTTTCCTGTTGGTAGAGCAGTAGCTCCTTAATGAAGGAGTTCATTACATCCAGGGAACAAGCAACAGCACCCCAAGTTAGTCTATGTCTCTGCAGTCATTCTCTTTTTCTGGAGCTATTTTGTTTGTTCCATAACAGACACGCTTTTTTTTAGCTTGGGTTTTCACTGCATCTCGGGGGGAGGGGGTTGTTGTTTGTTGTTTTTTTTTTAGCCAATTCCTGTTTCCCTGTAGTCTTCTCCTTCTTTTGTTGTATCCCAGCATGGTTAAAATCAGTTACGCCAGAGGAGCAGACCTTTGAGCCGCCTGTTCAGCTTCCATTGCCGTCACCAGGATCACCACCACCGCTTACTTCATTAGGAGCCAAATGAAGTGAAGCAGGCTGCCTACGTCTGTACAGTCACATGAGCCTGGATTAAAGTTCAGAGCAGAGCCCTGCTCCCTCACTGCCATCCCCCTCACCCAGTGAGGGCACAGATTCCACCCACCCCTTGGAATGCAGCACCCCGTAGTGCTCCGAGGATTTGGGAGCGTGGGGCCTCCCCTTGGGGTGGCAGGGCAGGCTTCATCCCAACTCTTCAGCCAAGGAGCAGGGCAGGTGAGGCTGAAAGGGAGTCCTGAGGAGGCCACTAAAGCCCATGAGCAACCCCAGAGTTTGGCAGCACCTCACTGGTTCCACCCCAGGGCAAAACACCCTGCTCCTAAGAGGATAGAGAAGTAGGAAATCTGACTTTCAGAGGGGCAGGCTGACATTTCCATTCTGAGCCTACAAGCTGTAGGTCATCATTTCAGGCTGCTTCTGAAAGTCCTATAGGTTATTATTGTTTTCAGGATTGTTTATTTCATTATTTATCCTACAGATTTTATTTACTCCCAAGGCGTTTAGTCTCGGGGGCCTTACCAAAGAAGTACCGTGGGCATAACAGAAGAACAGCTCAGAACAGCCTGATATTTAATCATAGGCTGTAAATATCTTTTACAGACTTCTCTGTTTGCAATTTGCAACTGTTGCTAAGCATAGAAAAATTACTGAATTAGTCAGCTTCATTTGTATTTTTGTTAAGGGAGAGATTGGAACATTAATTAAATTACATTTCAAGTTTAAGGATAATAAAGGTATGTATTCCTATTGGAAAAGTAAAACAGTAATATGATAGAAAATAAATATAAGAAAATTATAGCAACTATGCCAAAAGTAAAGGGCCAAACTTTGCCAAATTCTCTGTCTTCCCTTCCATAGGGTTGTAGAGCTCAACAACCACAGAAGCACAGAGGACTGTGGGTGAGAATTCCTTCCTGGCTCCCTCCGGCTTGGACAACAAGTATTAAGCAAGCAGGAAGGTTATCAAGGAGAAAGGTAGCAAGAGTTGCCCTGTGTCAAGAACATTGTGTCTTACTAGGAGCTCCCAGTGCAAGTGAAATTCAGAGTTTAAGTTTTATCAAAACACCCTGAAAGAGAACTGGAAGCCTCATTGCTGTGTAAGCAAACATATATTTAATCATTACCAGCTTTCCTAGATTCTGTTTCTTTCTCATCTTCCCTTAAAATATTTTGGTTTGTGCAGCAGATCCAACTCTACAGCCTTTGCACTTGAAGATGTGACATACCAGAAAGGTTTGTGTCTGTTTGAATCCACAAAGCTTTTAAAATGTGAAAAGGAAAGAATATTCATTCTGGCTGCACCCCCCTCCCCAAAGCCCAGAGGTGCAGAGCTATGCCTCTGAGTCTTTCTCACTCTGGAATTTTGCATTTCTATGTCAGCTGGGCCTCCCTGCCCTCAATCCTTAAGGCTGAGGTTCACCCAGGGTACAGCAGAAAATCTTTTGCAAGCGGTTGCAGCTGCAGCATTTTGTTTCCTTGTGAGCCCTGTATCTTTTGTCTCAATGTTATTCTTATAGTTACATTTTTATCTTGATTTTAAGTTTCTAAGCGAGCAGCATTTTTGTTTGGAAGATACTGTTTTCCCTGGTATCGTTACAATTGGCTGTGTTTCGAGTATGTCAGGAGCTTAGTCAGCTGTTCCCGCAACCGAGACTTGTTTTTCTTCTTTTTATCCCTTTCATCCAGTGGAAAAAGTTTCCTGCTGCTCTCCCTACTGATATTTGATATCCTGGCTCCAACTGATGTACGTCTTTAACTTTTAAAGAACAGCATGTCAGCTACTCTGTTAATTATGATTCTTTTTGGTTCTGAGTTGTTTGGTTTTCGTTTTTTTTTCGGGGGGGGGGGGGGGATGTTTGGGTTTTTTTCTTATTGCAAGATTATTTTGGAGGTGTTACTTCTCAGAGGAATGACTTTTTCTAATCCAACTCCCTCTTCCTAATAATAATAATAATAATAATAAAATCACTTGGTCATGCTTTGCAGCAATTTATTTAATCTACAGAATAAAAGGAATGCCTAGGGTGAGCAACACAGCCAGTCAGCAGCTTTTCTGAATGTCTGTTACAAGTCATTATAATGCAAAAAACCAGAGAACTTGGGATATTTTTTTTAGTTTCTCTAAAAGTGTTTTCCACACTAATAGCTTTCCTGATAATCATCTTTCCTCCTCTTTTTACCAGAAATACTATTTCTGGCCCCACCAGCAACTACCTACATCAGAAAGAAAGAGTGGGAAGCCATTACTATGCAGTTATTGATCATGTTATCAAATGTATCACTAAGAGTCATGTTAAAAGCTGTCCACAATGAGTAAATGTCAAAAACATTCCCAAAACCTTATTCATTGAACACGGAACTCTCTGCTTACCTTTACGAGTATTTGTTTCCCACTGTCTTTGGTAACAGAAAGCTTGAAGAGGTAGAAAACACAAGTATACACAAGCAGAAACACTGAAGGAATGTTTGAAAGGTAGATTGACTGATTTTACAATCTCATGGATTAATTGCCCAGATCTATGTTATTTATAAAAACCCCTGCAATATTGTTCATATACCCTTAGGGGTGGACAAGTGGAACTCCTGAGATGGCAGCTCTGATACGGTCACTTCTAGTTCAATAAATCCTTGTCTTCCTTTGCTAAACTGCATAAAGTCACTGGCTCAAGGTCAACTTCTTTGTGATCCTTGAAGTGTCCCCAAACCAGCTCTGCCACAGCCTCATACAAGGCAGCACCACACTGTAATGAAAAATATAGAATACACCCAGATATTTGAACCTTCAGAATCCACTTTTAAAAATCACCTTTAAAACCCCTTTGATGAATTTAAGGTCACGGCTTATTTGTAGTTCACTTTCTGCCAGCCAGGGATTTATATTTCCTTCACCAAGAAGAAAAACTTTTCCACCAAGAAAGCTGATGCCAAAACCCAAATCTCTGCCAGAATTATTTTTCCTATAATAACATCTCCCTTGTTTACTGTTTTATAAAGCAAACTCCTTAACTGCTTCCAGGAATATTCTGGACTTCTGTTCTTCTCTGGCTTGCCCTTTTTTATCTTTTGTGATGCTTTTCAGCATTCTTTCTTTGGCTAGCTGTTCAAATCTAATTCTCATCATTCACTAGATGTTGTAATTGGAAAAAAAAAAAAAGAAAATAGAAAAAAAGAAAACAACCCTGAGGCTTCTCTTTGAATGAAAAGCTCACAAATAAGAGGTTTTACCTGGCCAAAAGACCCTGTAAAAATCTGAATTTCATATGGGAAGGATCACAGAGCAGAATACAAATACAAGAGCAAAGCACACTTTTAAAGCAGTTGCTGAAAGCATAAGCAAGATCAGAAAAAAGTTAGAAAATTAAATGTAATTAGTACAGGGTTTGGGTTTTTTTGAATACTGTATTGGGAAACACAGTCTTAATTGGAGGGGGGAAGGGGAGATGATAGAAAAACTGCATGATAGAAGCTTAGGCTCAAAGTTCAAGAAGTAGCTGAAACAGGCACAGAAGTAGCCATGGAGAATTTACAAATTTACAATTTTACAAAACCCCAAAGGTAATTCCAGTTTTACATGAGTAAGAGCTATTTCTGAAAGCAGTACAGGCATTAAAAAAATAAGATAAGGTGTTTCTATAGACATAGCCTACGGAAACCTTTTCCAAAAATTAATCACTACTTTTATGTCCCTTATCAGCAAAACCAAGGAATTCATCCAATAAAATTTATGTCCATTGAATTTAGACTAAATTAAAGAAAAGCATTTTTACCTGCAATAGTTGTATGGAAAATAATGCTTTGGGCAGTTAAGTAAATTTTGTGGATGAATAATTTTATGGCTGATAATAATACCTGCAGTTATCACACATACCAAGTTAAGGAGAATTAAGAGAAGGGCAATTAAATCTTATTCTTGTATGGTATAAACTAAACTGGCAAAAATCTTCCAAACTTTATTTATTATGGCACTCTATATATTTTTAGGCAATACTAAAATATGTTCACCTATTTTTGGAAGCCTTTGCTTCTTGGATACAGCTGATAATAGAACAGTGGATCACTGATATCATCTGGCATCAGACTATTTTTGGTGCCTTTGGTGGAAACCCACAAGGCCTGCAAATGCAGAAGCCAAAATTCACAGCAAGAACAACGTATTGCATTGTGTATATATTCTAAAGGATGTTAAAACATCAATGTGGCCATCTTTAGTATGTTTTTAATTTCCTGCCTTGGTGCTCTGTAAGGCTTAGAACCTTTCTCTACACTGAGTATTCAGAGCACATGCTGCTGCATGTTGGCGTGGAGATCTGAAAGAAGGAGTTCTGTCACCGAGAATTTCTACGACCTTAATGAGCTTCCCAGCCCTTCATGGACTGCTGAGGAAATCCAAGTCCTTAGAGGGATAATTCTCAGTGGTTTTTTTCATTCACAAGCCCAGCTGCATATCAACTGGTGCTGTGTGTGTAGAGCACACAGATTATCTCTTAATTTCTACAACTCTTCTTTTATAATTGCACTCTCATAGGGCATTATTTATTCTGTTTTTATAAACTTGTCTGTGTTACTAATACAATGCACTTGTCAAAAAGGCAAAAGGAATCCCAGGAGGTATCAGCAAAGATAGTCACAGCAGGGACCACCTGCAAATACAAAGGTACATGGAGTACAGAAGCAGGGGGACTGTAGTACAAAGCACTGTTGAGGCCTCATCTGAAATACCATGTGTAATTCTGGTTTCATATATTAAAAAACAAAACACGTGGATAAACATGATTAGGTAATGGAGACCACCATTCTCCTGTAAGAGAAGTCTGAAGCTTGGTAAGTTCCACATAGTACAAGAAAAGCTGTGTGTGTACAAAACCATTCAACACACATTTCTGCACAGATATATCCTGAAGGGAATATATCCATTTAGGCTATAAAATAATATTGGTGTGCAAAAAATAAATCAGGCATAAACTGATGCTGGAGTTCTAGCTGGAAATTTCTAATCATCCATGGAAGTTCCAAAACAGCCTTCAAATATGAGGAATGGGGACATGAAATGTCTTTTAATTTAAAAACAAACAAACAAACAAAACCAAAAACCAAACCAAAACAGTTATGCACAGTTAAATCACAAGAAAGTAAATCACTCTGTCCTCTTTGATACTAAATAAAAAAAATGCACTTCTTAATGTTGGGTAGTGTAATATCTCTAAGAAATACCAGACATTCCCACATGTTTATTCTCATCAGAGAGGGAAGTGGAGAACAAGAGCTAGTAGGCTATACTTTACATTCAGTGTTCTACTATTTTCAGTTGTGGCTATTTGGAATGAGAAGGGCTATGTAGAGAGGTATAATCGAGTCTACATCCAGCCCACCCCTACGTAAGAGCTTTGATACTTCTCTGCACCTGACCACATGGTTATCTGATGCAGCAAGACAGAATTATTCTTTTTCCAGTTTACTTTTCAGCTGCAACAATTTCCACTGCTTGACTTTGTTCATCACAATTTAGGTACTGCCAGTTAACAAAGCTGTGAGTGAGGATTGCATTTTACTACATAACAAAGTTCTTTTCAGTGACTGCATGAAAGAAAAGTGTACAGCCACCATGAACAGAAAATGAAACCGTGACACATATCTGGTTTAGGAGCTGAAGATTCACTTTCCCCTGGGAGCCATTCAATATCCCAGATAGATTTGAAATACAACTTCTCTAACAGCAGGCTCTGATAACAAAGCCTCAGTTAGAGACTGGAAAAGATCATAGCTGCAAAAGCTGCATCTGAAAGACTGAGCTATTACTTCTCTGCTGCAAGCAGATAGCAAAAAGTGTCCATGGAAACAATTTTTATGCTTATCTAACAACCACTGATGAGCAAAAAGACTTGCAGGATGTGAATTACAAAGGACAGGCAAATACCTAAATTGATAGGGGGAGTCATCATCCTTTCCACACTTTTCCATCAGTTCCTCTAGCTCGGTAGCATCACTCCCAAAGAGATTTTGCCTCAGTCTCTTAGTTCTCACACATGTTCTGGTCTGTCTAAGGCATCATGCTAAGAATTCCTGGAATTCAGTGGAATATCAGAGTGTGTGATAGACCGTATGTGAATCTCAAATTAGAATCACTTAATAGCACATTCATGAGAATTTCTACCTGTGAAGAATAAGCAATAAACCTCTACCAGAGTTTCCCCCTAGGCCACCAACTCAGCTTTTAGACTATGAGTGGTCTGACCACACCAACTACCAGCCCCATGTCAGTGGCCACCAATCAATTTGAATCTACCTGCAGTACAACTCATCTCTTGTGATAGTTCACATGTTGTCTTATCTCAGTGGCACCTAAAAACCAAACCCAAATGCTACGTGCATGTTTTTATAAAACAAGGTCGTACATGGCAGCTACACAAGAAAAATGTTTCAAATGTTATCTGAGACAGCTCGTGCTTTTTCAGACTTGAAAATCAATGTTGTCAAGCTGTTTCTCCACACATGCAAACAGTAACAAGGCTAAAATAATATTAGGTCTGTCTTAATTTCAAAACAATCCTCCAAAATGAAGTGAAGGCTGATGAAGTGATTAATCTGCTGACTTAAAGCACAGAACCTTACATAGTGCTTTGAGATAATCTCTTGCATAAATGGAAAATCACTGGAAAGGGAGGCCACGGATAAAATATGATACTACAGGTGACAGCAGTTAACTCTTTGGATTCAGAAGCTATGTGAGAATTAGGCCTTCAAAAATTCAAGGCCTTGTCTTCACACAGATAACAGCTATGTTTTGCAACATATTCTTTAAAGAGTTGATTTTTGCAAAAATTACACAGACACTTAGCTTTGAAAAATTATTATATCAATCTTCTCTGCCTTTCTTTGTTGAAGTGTTCAGGACTCACAGCAATAAAATCAGGAAAATCAGTAGATTTTCATACTACTGAAAGTCATCCATGAGACATCTCAAGACTAGGAGTGTAAAATTATGATACAAGTTTAGTGAATGTGTTCAAAATTGAGGATGGATACTGGAATATTTTTATTTCTCCCTGCCTCTTTCAGACTGCTAAAAGTAACCAAGGCAGGTCTGTTACACTTATGCTTAATAATGGCAAGATAGCAGAGGTCTTTCTTACACCAAGATCCTAAACTGATCCTAAATAGCTCTTATGGAATGGCAAACTTACATACAAGAAAACTCCTCTCAGCTACTGTAGAGAGGAATTTTTTGTTACTCCTTAAAATATAGTAGTGTATTTCCATATTTAGTGTTAATTTATTTTTAATTTTAGCAGAATTTTCCCAGCTGCTAGATGCCTTGAGTGCTAGCTAGCAGCCTACTTACCCTAAATTCCAACTTGAACAGTGTGCCCTCCTTGAGGCACTGACTGTACCAACACAATTAGACCAGGTCCAATTGCTCTCACCAGTCTGCATCCACCTGCCCCCATAAGTCTCCATTTACAGTCCCTTCCACCTCTCTCCTCAGTCTTTAGCTGTCAGCACCTGATTGAGCACCAATGCATCACAGCTGTATAGCTTTTGTGAAAACAGGTCAGTGCTGAGAAAATACTCCCCTGTAGCCTCTGCAGCTTCTATCCCTACAGGGAAGGAAGGAGCTGGGCATAGGCTCAGGTCCCAGCCCTCGCTCCTTCCTTAGACCTCGCCTGAGAGGTTTGGTGGACCAGCAGGATCATAGCCTGGCCTTGCTACATTCTCTTGGCTTTCAACCTGCCTCGTTACTACAGACCTGATTGCTAATTACCAAGCTGCTAATTGAACTCTGTTACCATCACTGGAGCCTCTCACCTCTTCTTATTTGGGTGGTGTGAGATGGCACCCTGGTTGGTGATGTCCCTGCCCCTGCCTCATGTCGCCTTGAGCTCCTGACTTGTCTAATTAAGGTCTGTATTTAACTTTCATGCACTGGAAGATGCACTGTCATTCTACAGAATTATTATGTATAATTAAGCAACATATTTAGCATGTATTTCTCAAGTTGTGCTTTTTGTGATAATCTTTGCTAAGAAAATCAAACAGTGCCTCCCTCAGCTGCTATCAAGACAGTCCAAGGTGATGATCATAATTCTCCTGTACATAAAAGAAGAGGAAAGCAGAACAGGCCTGATGAATGAGAATTTTTGTACTTTGAAGGCAGACTGAAGACACTGCCCTCATATTTCAAAAGCCCTATAAATTGCCATTAACAGGGTCAAACGCTGCATTGAACATGACTCTTGTCAGGAATGAATTAATATAGTACTCAGAAAACAGGAACCAATGACAGGCTTCTCCCTTAGCCAGATTTCACTCTACAAGAGTTTTTACTTAAGAAGTAACATGGTAAGTAATGAAAATAAAGAGCTTCTTTCAATGGCTGGTAATCAAGAGAGTAAACTTCATTAATTCCCATTGGATAATAAGGCATGGTCAGTACTAAGACTGTCCATCTTACTTCCAATGTACATAATTCAGCCATATAAATCCACAGCTATATATAAATTAAGATTTTTTGGTTTTTTGAAAAAATAAAGTTTTTGTGGGCTTCAGTTATCCTTCAGTTCTTGAACTTTTATGCTTTCTCTTTTGAACTCTGGTGGGATTGTGCTCAGGACTCATGACAGGACTGAAATAATTATTTGCTTTGTTAGAATTAGTCATCTTTCTTGTTCCATTAACTCATCAGCCATGAGTAAAAACACTCAAAGCCTCTATTCTACTTTAGGCTTCTGTGTGGCTTCTTATACAGCGTTAAGATTTGACAATTAAAATTTGATTCCTAGTGCAGAACGTCAAATCCTGTAGCAGCAGCGTCGTTCTCTCATCACACCATACAACGCACATTCCCAATAGAAAACCTGAACTTGGGGCTTCTAGCTGGGGCTCTCTGCCCACCCCCTTTCCCTGAGAGCTCTGTATAAGAAGAGGGCAGATTCTTCCACTTCTTCACCTTTTTCCCCCACCACTGGGCACCCAAAGGGAGAATTTTTGAAATCTAGCCTGTGAAGTGCTTCACCTTGTAGCAATCACAGTTCCCTCTCCTATATTCACGAGATGTGCCAGGACCACTTTGCTAAGATGAGCTTGGCTGATATTTTCTGCAGCAGTAGCACATACTTTTCACAAAAAACAGTGATGGAAAGTGGTTTATGGGGACACTGCTTTTTGATTACAGTTTAAACTTCCAACTTTACCAGCCTGAGTTAGGAACTTAATTTTATTGCTTCGTCTGTACTCAGGGATGAGACAGAATTCAGGTCATGAGCCTCTTTGGTATCCTTTGGCTTGGCACAATGCAAACCCCTCTGTATCAGATGTTTTCACAGCACATGGTATCACTGTGTAGACAGAAGTTTGTATTCCACTTTTGTAAGAAGCTGAACATGCTGCTGAAAAACAAAACTCACTGTTTTGCTTTGTGAATGAATTATTATTGTTTATATATTAAAAACTTTACCGTTTAATAACTCACCATGGCTGTTCCAAATGGGACAGAAGAAGCAAAAGCATCACATGGTTATTAAGAACTGCATTCATTCCATGTTTTAGAATACAAAGATTTATTGTTTTGATTTTAATCCAAATTAATCTCTTTAATGCACCAGGAAATAACTTGCATATCTTGTGAAGGATCTTGAAGACTACTCTATAGATAGTTTATGGAGTTACTATACTTAAAATAATCTCTAAGGCACAGACTGACTTGTTGAGCATTATGTATGTGCTCTTGCTGCCTATGCCATAGTTGTTGATGAGATATACAGGGACCATGGTTTTAATAAGAATTAACCTACTTCAAAATTTCAGGATCACCATCTTTCATCCTGATAGAGATTTCAATACATAAGTATACACAGTCATTAATATTTCCATGTGTTGGTGTGACACCTGAATAAATGAGCTTTCTATTACATTTAGATAGGAAAAGGAAAATACCAACAGTGTTAAGTAGAATAAAATGACCAGCAAATATAACTGGTTTAATAACTAAGTCTAATACATATTACAATCACAGTTAAATATCTCATTTGTCTCAACCCTTAAAATGAGGAAAGGCAGAAATGCTGAAAGTGTCACTGAAGGACTAATTATCTTTTAATGATAGAAATACTGCTGCTGACAATTACATTTAATTAAATTATTTACTAGGCATTGACTAATTAACTAGGGTTTTGTATGTGTGAAGGAATCTGAGTAGCTATTATTGTTGTAGTGCTTGTAACTCAATATATTTGCTAGAGCATGTGTACATGGATTCTGCTGCAATCTCTGTGAACTGATATCCCAATTATGCCATTGCCACTCACTGCTCATAAAAAGCACCAAGTCATATGCAATGTTATTTCCCTCACAGAACTGTGAGAAAGAGAAATGAAATCCAATTTCTAGCTGAGAACATGACATCAGATCCAGCTGTTTGATTCCCCCAGTAGGTAATTGTATACATTCCTGTGTTGGTGAATATTTATTTTATCCAATTTCTTTTAAGTCTGTATGGAAAATTGAGACCTTCATACAGCAATGGGATAATGAAATGGAATATTTTGATGGCTTTCTGCTCTTACAAATTGCTTGATATGGACCAAGTCCCAAACTGCTGAAGGCAACAGAAGATTGACATGAGTAGACTGTTGGAAAAGTGTCACATTCAGCAGAATATAAAGTGTTGAGATCTCATTTCCAAAGAAAACACTTTCATTTGATAGCCAAGAAACATAAAGAAACCAGAAATATAATTTTAGGACTATGACATAATGGTCTTTATTTTTACCCTCTTAGTGTAAGCCTTTAGAGTAATTCTTGGCTTCTGTTTTTCCTCAAAGAACAATCAGGTTTTGTTCAATTCACTAGATCTGCATGGGAATGTTATTTTGAATATCATTGTAATTAGAGTTCATTGAATAAGCTTTTTTTCCTGTGCATCATAGGACATTTAAAAGACAGGAGATGTGGCACTTAAGGTCATGGTTTAGTGGTGGACTTGGCAGTGTCAGGGTAATGGTAATGGACCCGATGATCTCAGAGGTCCTTTCCAACCCAAATGATTCTATGATTCTATGACATGAGCACATTTATCTGAATCTGATTATCTGTTGTATCACCAGGACAGTATTTGGATTTCCTGAGAATGCTTAACTTCAAAAAATTAATTCCAAAACACTGTCTCCATGTACATTCTCTTTTACTTCCTATATAATATACAAGAATATCACCAATGTCACTTCTGTTAGCCTGGGAACAGCTTGAACAGACTCAGGACAAAAATAAACTACCCATGTGTACCATTACTCATACCTTTAATTTCATCAAATTTCCACCATGGAAATCACTGACTATGACCATTTAACTTTTACCTAATAGTTACAGCATCAAGATTAAAAAGCACTATTGAGAGATGCTGCTTTAGGCAATGCAGGATGAAGTCAACAAAACTGAGCCCATAAGAGCCTCCCCAAGTAACTGAGAGACAAAGTGAACCTGAAGTACATATTTCAAATTTTAATTGGTCCTGCTCAGGCTTCCATCTTTTCCTTATCACACCTGCTATATTAGAGACCCTTATTACTATTTTGTTCCTGTAGATAGTAATAGACATTAATATTGCTGTAATCTTGTGTTTAAACAAGCTAACTACAGTGAGCTCCTCCAGTGCACATCAGAAACCTCCGTAATGAAGCCTTTGTTCATCCCAGGAGTTCACAGTAAAACCCATCTCTTTATTTCAGTGAGTTTCACCTTATTGATTTTATTGAGGCAGGATTTCACTCCAGACCTTTTAATCTAATGAGAGGGATTAGGGTTGCAATGTCATGTCAGATACACAAAGGCAATTCTAAATAGTAGTGATTGGGATTTTGCCCCTGTCTAAATCCTTGTAGTGGGGACACAGCACAGCACACACAGAGTGGAAGGCAGTTTGGGTTTTTTTCTGGGATGCAGGGGTCCTCTACAAAAGATCTATCACCCTGGATATAGGAGCCCTGCGAGCATTATTCAAAATAGTTTTGAATTGGTGTCCGGCAGATTTAAGCCAGATCGATTTGAAATGTGTGGTTTTACAAAGAAATATAGGGATTTTTCCAGAAACCAAAAACTGTCACTGCAGTTTTCAGTGATAGTTGAAAAAGCTTCCTGTTTCAAAGACTTCTTATCAGAGTAACTGCAGTAGAAATGGAGCCAGTAGCTTCTGTGAACAGCAGATACAAAGCATTTTTTGTGTGTTTCAACAAATTAAAAGAAAAAAAACAAAAAGCAAAAAAACTCCAAACAAACAAGCAAACAAAAAACAAACCAAAACCAAAAAAATCACCACCTTTTTTATTCATTTCTGTTGAAACCAGCTCAATGCAATATAATACAAAAGCCCTTTTCCCTATGGTTAAGAGACAGCCCATCACATCCCAGGTCATGTTGTAAGCCGAGGAAAGCCTAGACTACCCCCTTCTAACCTGTACCTTGGAGACTGGTATGTTAATATAATTGAAACCTACCCTGAAGTGATGGTCAGCAGACTGAAGTTACAGGGAAAGCCTTTTCTTTGAAGTATCAATTTCCAAACTAAGGGTTCAACATTCACGTCTGTCTCAAACTCTCTCTCTAGCATACTTAAAACAACTGAAAATAAAGGAACACATGGATCTTTACATTTAAGTGGCAAAATCTCCCAGCTCGCCAACACAAAACCCTCCCATTTTCCTGACACTCACTGTTCCACAAAAGATGCCTTTAATGTTGTAATTAGCAACATTATTGGTTGTCTAATTGAGTTACAATGCTATTTCATACATGACAAAGCCTGCTCAAGTAAGACAATGCTGTTTTTGAAGCATATCATACTTGTTATCTTGCTGAAACATGACTTCTATTGTCATGACCTTTTCAGCAGAAAGAAAAAAGCTCAGCAAGAAGCCAATGCCAAGGTGCAAAGTCAGGTATCACATCTTTTTTTTTTTTCTTTGTTATGAAAAAACACCTTTTAGTATTTTCTGTGGAGTTCTGGCATGAATTTTACTGAGCAAGTACTTACTATAGCTTTAGTTTCAAGTATATCCATTGTATTTGCCTAAAACTGAGGGAAATGCAATGCTGTTTTGGAAGCCTCAAATAGGTCATAAATTTTAGGGTTTTGAGTATACTTTTAGCTGAGCCCCTTCTACTTTCCACAAGTTCCCACTGGCCTTAGAGAACTGGAATACTACTGGCATGAAATGTGTGAAGTAACATGCAAATTTAAGGAAAGACAGGTCTCATTCTGCCAGTATAGAAAATCCTCTGCCCCGAGGCAGGTAAAATACACCAAGCAGGTTTCTTAATGCCTTAAATCATTATCTAATTGATCTTCCCTAGTACCTCAAAACCAGATTTGAACTGGTTCTCCAAAACAGGTGTTTTCCACGTTTCCAGTCCCTTGACTACCCAAATTTTCCATGGAAAAGCTAGATCCTCAGAAATTTTTTGAGAAAGAAATATGCATTGCATTAATCCCCGTATTTCATAATCACAGGGAGAGGGAGATGTTCACCAGGCAACACTGGTAAATCTTCCCTGGAATTTTGGTTCCTGTTTGAGACACTATATTTTAAGAAAAAACGTGGCCTATTCAGAGAGTCTTCAAAGGGAAATTAAAAAGAATGTTTAGAGGTAGAAAAAAGACCAGTGACTTTTTGAAGAAAAAATGGAAAAGTTTAAGTTACTTATCTCAAACAAGTCAATTAAAAGAGTTAAATGGTAAGTCCATTAAAAAAAGTCCATTAAAAACTCTGCATGAATAAAGGGGAACAATTCTTCATTTCCTCTTGTAAGACATAGGAGCCAACAAGTAAAACCACTTTGTAAATTCAAAATAAAAAGGAGACAAATTTTGCCAAAGCAGGTAGTCAATCTGTGGATCTTACTGCACCAGATGCTATGAATTAAACAAGAACAAAAATTATCTCAAAGAATATGTAGCAGTCTAGTACTTAATCCAGTAAGACTTCTAGTATTTGTAAGAGAATAACCTGTTCTCTAAGTTCAGCAAATAAGACAAGAACAGATATGTATTTCAGCACAAAAACCCAAATCAAAACAAAAAATCCCACCCCAACCCAAACCAAAAGTTTTAACTTAAAAAAAAATATCTTTTTTTAAAGTTTGAGAATAAGAATCATTGAGGTGGGTTGTCTGGGAAGATGAGAGACGTCTTTGTCTTTCAAAGTCAGGAGTGCTGCTACTACAAGAATAGCACATTTAGCCAGGTATTCACTGTATTAACTGGCCATTGGTCAGGCAAATTGTCCAATCTTCGGTGAATAAAGAGCTCCAGAGTTTTGTTTGATGTATTCAAGGACTGAAGAAGGGTTTAGGAAGACCCTGGCATCAGAAACACTTTGATAGAGCCTCGTACCCATCTGTAAAGAGACAGATAAACCACATTTGTGTCCTTTTGCTTATAACATACAAGGCAGTTTCCATCTTTTGTTCAATGAGCTACACATTCCTCTTCCAAATTATTTTTTTTCCAAAGATTCATGTCCTTTTAAAAAAAAAAATTTGCTACATATGAGACATGCTGTAAAATCATAGAATGGTTTGGGTTGGAAAGGATTGTAAAGATCATCTCGTTTCAACCCCCCTGCCATGGGCAGAGACACCTCGCAGTAGATCAGGTTGCTCAGAGCTCCTCCCAACCTGGACTTGAAATCTCAGCAACTAAAGTGTTTTTTAATAATTGTTGCATTGCAATTCAGCTAGCAAAAGCAGCAAAGAAACAGAAGTTTTGCCAGAAATAAAGAACACATGGCAAACTTTACTTTTACATTGTTTTAGTTTTTTTGTAGTCCCACCTGCTGGTTGTTTTTCTGCTCTAACGGGGAACTTAAGACATGAGAATGGCTATGTTAACAAGTAATGTAGTGGATCAATGGCCCCATCTTTAGGGTGAAACAGTTGAGGAACTATCACCCATACCACGTGCAGCTCTGGGGAGTTGATTTGATTCCAGCTTTAATTTGCTGCCACAGACCAAAAGCCCTTACACAGCTACAATGTATTTGATGTACTGCTACCTTACCTTTTCAGTTCAGCCCCATCCAAACGAAATATTCAGCTCATGCACTCTATTATTGCCCAATTATGTAAGCCAAAACAAAACTGAGGTGAGATCAGGAGATTCCACTCAAAAAACATATTTCTGGTCTAAACTTAACATTAGTAGTATGTTTTCTGTTTCTGATTTCCTTCCTGGATCTTTGCTCTTTACTGCTATCCTGCCTCCAGAGCACTCTCAGAATCATAGAGTCATTAAGGTTGGAAAAGACCTCCAGGATCACCGAGTCCAGCCTTTGACTGATCACCACCTTGTCAACTAGACCAGAGCGCTAAGTGCCACATCCACTTGTTTTTGAACACCTCCAGGGATGGTGACTCCACCACCTCCCTGGGCAGCCCATTCCAATGCCTGACCACCCTTTCAGTGAAGAAATTCCTGATGTCTAAACTGAACCTCCCCTGGCACAGCTTGAGGCCATTTCCTCTTGTCCTATGACTTACTACCTGGGAGAAGAGGCCAATCTCCACCTGGCTACAACCTCCTTTCAGGTAGTTGTAGAGAGCAATAAAGTCTCTCCTGAGCCTCCTTTTCTCCAGGATAAACACCCCCAGCTCCCTCAGCTGCTCCTCACAGGATTTACTCTCCAGAGCTTTCCCCATCTCCGCTGTCCTTCTCTGGACCCTCAATGTAAGCGGCCCAGAACTGAACACAGGATTTGAGGTGTGGCCTCATCAATGCCAAGTACAGGGGAACAATCCCTGTTCCAGTCCTGCAGATCACACTATTTCTGATACAGCCAGGTTGCCATTGGCCTTCTTGGCCACCTGGACACACTGCTGGCTCAATGTGCAGCACCCCCAGGTCCACTGGGCTGTTCCCGTTACAGTATTCCACTTGAACAAGGATGGATGAGGAAAAAACACATCTGTTTACAGTTTTCTTGGATACAATGAATACTAGCAGCAGTATGGACTGTTCCAAAGACAACTTCAAAACATGCTAAAGAGAGGAAGTGCTGTGTCAGTGAGGCTAACTGCAGCAAGTTGGAGGACAGATAGCCTAAGATCTTCTGTACATTAATTTGCTATGCCCCACACTGCTGCATTCCAGTCATGTGGTTTGTTTGATGTATCATATTCCAGCCCATAAGATTATTTAGTCTTTTTGTAAGATTAGAAAGAAGGGAAAATAATCCAAGCAGATCTACTTTTTGGCTCAACACCTGGAGACTGCTTAACCAAAACACAAGGGTTCTTTTATGTTCCTGCTCCTGACCACACCAGTGGCACAACCCGTGTCCCACAGGTTCTCACATATCCTGGTTCCCTACTCCCACCTGTAGGACCACGCCTGATCCAACTCCTGGCCCCGCTCCTTTGCTTTGTCCCGAGCTTCCATGGTACTATTTCCCAAACAAAGAGCTTTTTCAGGTATCAGAAAGTCAAAACCTGGCTACAGGAACCATATCAAATCCTATTTCTGATAACTAAATTCCATCTAATCTATTCATAATCCTTCAAACACTGTAAATATTTGTCTTTTGATTAAAAAGACAAAGCTAAAGCCACGGGGGGGGGGGGGGGGGGGGGGGGGGGTTGCATTGAAACGCTTTGCAGGACTCTCCCACCAGGTGCCTGGGGATGCACGTGTGCTCCAGGTCTCCCTTTTAAGGAGCCCTCATCCCCGAGGCTTCACCAGCTCCTTCCTCGGGGAAGGCAGAGCATCCCTAGGGTGCACCGGCTCCTTCCTCGGGGAAGGCAGAGCATCCCTAGGGTGCACCGGCTACTTCCTCGGAAGGCTGGAGGCAGAGGTTGCAGCAGCGGAGCAGTCCCGAGGCTGCAGCAGCTCCTTCCTCGGGGAAGGCAGAGCAGTCCCGAGGCTGCTCCAGCGGCCGCAATCCGGGATGCGGGATGCGGTCCCGACCGCAGTTGGATTGACCGGGACGGCAACTCCCGGGCATCGATCACTCGGCACTCAAGCCCGCCGCCTACCCTGGGCGCCGCCGCAGCGCTACAGCGCGGGACCCATCGAGGAGTCGGCGCTCGATTGCCAGCGGCGTGTCCGAGGCCGCGGCCGCCATGTTGGAGCCTGGCAGGAGCGACCCTGGGGGCGTCCAAGAAGGGCAAGGGCAGGTCCTGCTCCTAGGGAGGAATAACCCCGAGTCCCAGCACAGCCTGGGGGCTGATCTGCTGGAGAGCAGCTCTGGCAGCCTCGGTGGATGACAAGTTGACAGTGACCCGCCAGAGTGCCCTTGATGCTAGGAGAGCCCATGGGATCCAGGGGTGCATTGGGAAGAGCACGGCCAGCAGGTCGAGGGAGGTGATCCTGCCCCTCTACTATGACCTGGTGAGGCACATCTGGAGTGCTGTGTGCGGGTCTGGGCTCCTCAGCGCAAGACGGAAAAGGGGCTGCTGGAGAGGGTCCAGTGGAGGCCACAAAGGTGATGAGAAGTCTGGAGCATCTCTCTAGTGAGGATGGACTGCAGGAGCTGGGCATGTTTAGTCCGGAGAAGAGTGAGAGGGGATCGCATCAATGCACGTAAATATCTCAAAGGCAGGTGCCAAGACGACGCTGCCCAGCGACAGGACGAGAGAAGCAATGGCCATAAACTAAACCACAAGAAGTTTCCTCCCAACGTGAAGAAGAACAGCTTTCCACTGAAAGTGGCAGAGCCCTGGCACAGGCTGCCCAAGGGAGGGCGTGGAGTCTCCCTCTGTGGGGCCATTCCAAACCCCCTTCTTCCTGTGCCACTTGCTCGCGGTGACCCTGCCCTGGCGGCGGGGTCGGACGATCCCCAGAGGTCGCTGACGCCGCCACGATCCCGTTCCCGCTCCGTGGGCGGAGCAGCGGCGGGAGCGCCGCGCATGCGCAGCCGGGCCGCGCGGCGGTCCATGGCACAGGCGCGGTCGCGCCGTCCCTGCAGCCCGCGGGAGGAGGAGGAGGAGGGCGAGGGGGGGGGAGAAGATGCCGGGGAAGCTGAAGGTCAAGATCGTGGCAGGGCGCCATTTGCCGGTGATGGACCGCGCCAGCGACCTGACCGACGCCTTCGTGGAGGTTTGTGGCGGCGGAGGGGGAGGGCGGGCGCGCAGGGCCCGCGCGCTGGAGGCACCTGCCGGGCCCGCTCCGCGCTCCGCTGTGCCGGGGAACCGGCGGCGGGACGGGAGGGCGCAGCCTTGGCGTTGGACATCAGCAGGAATTTGTTCACGAAAGGGGGTGATTAGACATTGGAATGGGCTGCCTGGGGAGGTAGTGGAGTCACGGAGGTGTTCGGGGAAAGACTGGACTTGGCACCCGGTGCCGCGGTCCTGGTGCCGCGGTCCTGGTGCCGCGGTCCTGGTGCCGCGGTCTGCTGGTGTTCGGTCGTGGGTTGGACTCGGTGGTCCCAGAGATCTTCTCCAGCCTCATTGATTCTGTGATTAGGCAGATGCGTTGTAAGGAGGATGGAGAAGTAATAAAAGCATCTTTAAATCGTTTGTATCACTGAATATATGAGCGATTGTACAGACTTTGCTTTTAAGGCCAGTATTCGTGTTTCCGTTTAAAATTTAAAAACGTTTGAAAAATTTGAAGATTTAAAATGTCTGAAATAGTAAAATGTTTTCGAAGAGGGTTTTTAATCAACAAATATTTAACATTATTAGCGCGTTCAAATCACTTCATTGAACCCGAAGCATCTAACTTCAACCTTCTTTACGATCATGTGGTTAACAGGCAATATGTAGGGTGGTTTTTCAGAAAGGGGTTGTAAAAAAAGTTGATGTGCAAAATAAGTGGAAGTGTCCAAGGCCGGCTTGGATGGGGCTCTGAGCAACCTGATCCAGTGGGTGGCATCCCTGCCCATGGCAGGGAGGTGGGAACGACGTGATCTTTAAGGTACCTTCCGACCCCAACCATTCTGTGATTGCTGTTATTTCTGTTACATAATCCTTATGTTTTTTGGTTCATTATTTCCAATATAAATAACCTAGAACATTTCAGAAGCATTCCATAGATTCAGGAATCATACTCTCAGAAAAAGCAAAGAGGTGTTTAAAAATGGTGTGCAGTGAAAATGCATGCTGGTACCACAAACAGTGATTGAGATTGGCACAATACTGAAATTAAAGGTAGGAAGGCAGAATGTCTTTCTAGAATAAATTGAAAGGTCTGATAATATTAATATCAAAATAGATTTTGAGTATATAAGTCCTGATTTTGTTTGGTGCTTAAAAATTTGGTTGGCATTAGACACTAATGCCATTGCTTAGTGGGACAGTAAGTTGGTAGTAAAGTGAAAATGTATTTCTCATGTGCTTTCCAGTGGAGCTGAAGTAGTACACTATTCTACTTTATTACATGAATGACAATCGTTTAACTTAATTTTTCAGTGTTTTGTCAGCTGTTTCATCAGTCAGCTTTTAATTTAGAAAGGCTTCTCTTGTAGGCTGCCTTTTAATCCAATTTAAAATTACAACTCTGATGTGTGCTACTAGGAGACAGGGAAAACAGGGATAAGAAATACAGTTCTCTGAGTTTCACTTGGTCTGTTTTTATGCTGACTTAGGGGAAATAGTTCTCCTCCCATGTGGGTTATCTGTTCCCAACCTCATTCTCTGTGTAGCTGTGTAGCAAAGTAAATTTTGAAATTCATCTAGTTAAATACTATCTTAGCAAAAAAGGATAATAAAATTTTCCAGTAAGATCAGTTTGCTTAACTGGGTTAATATGCAGTTCCAGGAACATCTGGGCACAAATAAGGGTAAAGAAATACATAGGTGGGGGCCTTGCTTTTAGGACTGTTGTTTAGGAATAGTGTGGGAATGGCCCTTTCCACGTGTGGAGTAACTATCCTTTCCTCATGTGGAGTGGGCAATGCAGCAGGTGAGATTTATTTCAAAATAAATTGACCTTGAAACTATTGTTTTATTTTTCTGTGTGAGATTTTTGAAAATCTTTTCAACATGTTTTTCCTCAAGCAAGAATGAAAAGCAGATGTTAAGGTTCTGGTTGATCACTAGCCTTTAACTTCCTTGTTAAATAGTGCAATATAAACCTAGAATTAGAAAAGAAAATGAGAAAAGATGTGAAAACTCTTACTTGGCTCAGGTTGTGCAAAATAAGGACTTCACCAGCGTGTCTGATCAGGAGACAACGAGCACCATGATTGCTGATGGTCCCTTCCAACTCAGAATATTCTGTGACAATTTCTTCCATAAATGTGCTTCTAACTTTGCAAACAGCAAACAGCAGTGTGGTGCTTGATTATCTTTACAAGCTTTAATGAACTAGCTATAGTACTGGAGAAATTCAGTTATAACAGCCCGGGGCTCCAGGGGAACTAATTTACTCCCTAGATAACGTGTTAAAATAGGTTGGGTGGAGCTCGGGACTGCTCTGTCTTGGCAGCTTCTGGGACAGAACTGGTGTTTAACTGGTGGCTCTGTTAAAGCCAGTGCCAGTATCACTTTATGGCACTACTTTGTGTGATGGGTACCCATTCCACAGGGCTGTGCTGTCCCTTCTCTGAGGGCACACAGGCTGCATCCACCCACTTTGGGATAACCAGATGATTTTGTATGCTAAGGTTTAGTCCCGTGCCTTCATACTACTCCAGCTGATGTATGTACAGTGATTTATACAGAGCTAAGTGTGAACTCATAGTTGGTGATTTATGCTTTCTAAATTAACTGTGTGTACTTAAGCAAGTGCAGAATCTCTTCAGAGTCAGGTTATGCACCTTTGCAAAATAATCAACATATTATTGAAATAGATGAAGTGTTTATTTAATACTGTCTTGAGCAAAAACATTACAAAAATTACTATACAGTTTTCAAATCTAGGCCTAAATTTAGTCTCCAAAATCATTTAGACTTTTAAAAGAAGACAACAGTTCAAAATCCCCAACTGTCTTTAAATGCAGCATTTCTTTTATATCAGCACACTCTTTATTTCCATAAGAATCACAAATGAATTCAAAAACATAACTTTGGGTACTTGTAAGTACCATCAGATACTTGGTATGACTTGAAGTACTAATTTTTTTGAGAGGCAACCTTCAGAGAACTACAAGTGTTTATAAGTGGTTTGGAATGGAAGCTGCAGTGAAATAAAGGCTCCTACATGGTGCTGTGTGGTTTTGGGATGTATGGAACATCACAGAAATTCAGTTTCATTAAAAAAAATCAAAAAAACCCCGCTACAAAACCCAAACTGGGTCAGCCTGAAATAGATGCCCGTGGAGACCAGATGGAGCCTCCTGAAATAGGCAATTATGTGGTTGAAGGTGCATTAATAAATAGAAATATGGAGAATACTTAATTTTTAGTAGTGTTCTCTCTCTATGTGTCACACTCCCAGGTTGTTTTTATATTTTTTAATCAATTTTCTGTTAAGCCGATTCAGAAATCTTAGAGAGACGAGTAATAGGCCATAAACTGTCAATGTTTGGGTAATTTTTCCTTACAATATTTCTAAACAGAGGGCAAGGAGAGTATACCAAGTGACTTTGAATAGCCAATATAAGCAATATTTTTGCCTTTCAAGTGATTGAGGAGGAAAAGAAACAATTTGGATATTACGAGAGTGAGATTGGTTGGAAGTGTCCTTGGTTGATGGATAGTGATATATATAAATCAATTTAAAAAGCCACTCTCAGTGAAAAGAATATGATTTGTTGAAATTACTGAAATATATATTTGAAATTATTTGTGTGTGTAGCTTTAATGAGTCTGTGAATTTACTTATTAGTATGTATTATTGATAATTGAATGTTTGTATTTTAGGTGAAATTTGGAAATACAACATTTAAGACAGATGTGTATCCCAAATCACTTAATCCTCAGTGGAATTCTGAGTGGTTCAAATTTGAAGTAAGTATTTTTTAAGAGTTTGCCTCTATCTATATAGACACTCTGGCTTAGATGCCCTTAATGAAATAATTGCATTTCAGGCAGAAAATGAGTTTTGAGCACTGAAGTGTGTTTCTGCCTAAATACACACAAAGCCTTTTCAGCAATCCCATCTGCAGTTATACCTTGTTTGCTAAAGGTGTCTCGTTGGCTTTTTAGGAGTGTTTGTGAAGATAAAAGCTTGCCAGCTTGGATCCAACTCAAATGTTGTTCTGGGTACTACTAGAAAAGACAAGAGTGAGGTGAAAGTGGGGGGAAAAATAGCATGGATTGGTCTTTCAGATCTGGGTACAGGTATTCTTGTATTTTTTAAAATTTGGGGTAAGAAAAGTTAGTTAGTATTTGAAGTGTTAACATGGGTTGCAAGAATGATGCGCTTGACAAAGAAGAAAATGGAAAATTCCTGTGAGAAGATTACAGAATAAAGAGCTTGGACAACAATTACTGGACACTTTCTCTTCCCGTTTCCTTATGTAATAATGAGGGCACTCTGCTTTTTCCTGTAATTGCTTGTTGCTTTCCAGGATCTAATTTGTTGATGTCCTTTGACATTGTGCCCTGAACAAGCGTTTACATGTTCTTTTTTGGGGTTTTTGTTACTACATTTTATTTGTTAAATTAAAAAAATAAAAAGGTATTTAGAATAAATTAATTGATAAAACATTTGAATATACATAATGGTTCATTTATAGTGTTCTCAGATAATATCACAGGATAAACATGGTTGTAAATACATGCAAGTGATGTAGTAGCTGATAATGTTAAAACATTTTAGAGCAAATATAAAATAGTAAGGATGAGTAGATTATTAATCAACATGGAATGCATGATTAAGAGCATCTCTTAATCAGCAGCACATGTTGATTAAGAAAGTAGTACTGTGGTGTTGAAATTCAGTCAGTTTTCCTTTTTTTCATCTTTCAGTTCCTGGGCTCAGTTTTGTGGGGAAGGGAGAAAGAGAACTCCTTCTCTTCATGCAGAAAGAGTTTTTCTGACAATAACAGATGTCTCAAAATTCGTCCTTTTGCATGGAAAAATGGATATGGGAAAGACAAGAGACAAACAGCAACACTGAGAAAATAATAAAAAAAAGAATCCCACATTTCAGAGAGTGGAAAAACACTTAACTGCTTAAGACATCCTAAGTGTGTGCACATGTGTGTAGTTTAATCTTTTTTACAAGGCTACATGTTACAATTCTGCAAACACTTACATGAGTCATCCCTTTGCATTTAGCAAACCTGACTCTTGGTTTGTAACATGCAGCACAAAAAGTTGTACAATGTCTGTCTTTGTCCTAAAAAATAGTCAAGGTATCTGCAGGTGGATTATTGCACTTATTTAGGAAATTACCTGTCTGCAATTACTGGATTTTTACAGCAGGTGGTTTAAAATGTCTTCTTTTAAACCACTCACCAGTGGTGAAAGCACCACTAATCATAACATCAGGGTATTATAGTTCTCTGGGATATTTGATCTTAAATTTTAATTTTTTTTTTTTTTAATTTCAAAGTATGTATTGGGGAGATAGGTGGACAATCTAGAGAGTGGAATTTTGATATATATAATCACCATAATCTTGCATTTTTTGTTCGTGATAACTGTATTTCCAGGATCTCACCAGTCTCTGAAGGGTAAAATCAAAATAAGTGAATGTGTTGAACTGAAATTCCACATTTATCTCTGCCAGGTCACTGTACATAACTAACTCTCTCCTCTTCTGTGTTTGTTTTTCAGCAGTGTTTCCCTGCACTTTTTTTAAATACTCAGATTCCATGTTAATATTTGTTTCCAGGTAGATGATGAAGAGCTACAGGATGAGCCTCTCCAGATCACAGTTCTTGATCATGACACCTACAGTGCCAATGATGCCATTGGCAAAGTGTACATAGATATTGATCCTTTGCTCTATAGTGAAGCAGCTACAGTTATTTCGGGATGGTTTCCAATTTATGATACTATTCATGGTAAGATTTGCTAATTTAAAACAGTCCTGTGTGAGATGTAATCTCCTTCTTGTAATCTTCCTTTCTGTAGAACATTACAAAGAAATTTGTAATAATTTTAGCTTTGGGAGCTGGAAAGCTACTTTCCTGGCTTTTTTTTCCCCCCTTATTTCTGGCATGAAAAGATTTCTGGCATAGGAGTCCAGATTAGTGCTTGGCAGAACGCCTTCCACAGGGCTTGTGACAAGTGGAAAAAAACCCTTCACTTGGTATTTAAAGTAGTTACTGCAAAAATAACATTAAAAAAAAAAAGACCCAAACATACTTTTCCAGTTACCACGTGTTTAATAAGTGAATATCATTTTGCTGAAGTTATTTGGGGTGTGCCTTCCTGGGATTTGGGATAAACTTCACTTGAGATCAAGGGACAGGATGTGACATATCTTCAACAGGATGAAATTCCTTTTCCCAGCAGTGAGTGCTCTCAGTGCTAGGGAGATTTCATGAGAGTGTCTTGGAGGTGTGAGAAAATGAAGTTAATGATATTTTCGCTTTTGATTTTAATGAAACAGCTTTTTCTTGGAAAGTCAGTCAGTTTATACCATTTAGCTTGCTGCTTGAGTACAGGACATTTATGTGGTTGCCCTTACTCTCTTTGTTCATTATTCAGTGTGAATTAAGTCACCTAACTGGGTTAAAAGCTAATGATAAATCACTGTTGTGAAATTGTTTGTGGTGTTTACTAGATGGGCATCATAACTGATGCAAAGTATTTTTTATATTTAAGAGTTATATTAAAGACTTTTTTTTTTGAGAAATACTGCATATGTTTTTCTTATTTATCCTTTTGTTCGGTGCACGTTTTCCTATCATACATTTTCTTTTGAAGCTAAATTAGGTGAACACTTGTCTCAGGATGTGTACAACTTGTAAGTCAGAGAGAGTTATATTTCTCTATGTTTTTCTAGATCTGTTGGCATTTCACATCTTTTTTTTTTTTTATTTAAGTGGAATTGGAATCAGTATATCTTCATTCTCATAGCACGAGATTCCAATTATCTTTTCTCTTGGTGAACAGTAATTGATGCTTCCTTAAAAAGAAAGAAATAATGTTCTTAAATTCCTATTAATTTTTTTTTTTTTTTGCACCTCAACGTGATTAACTGTGAAAATATATGAACTTGAGGCAGTTACAGTAACTGAAGGCTTCTGTCTCTTGGAATTTTGGAATTAGATCTTGCTGACTTTATTGCAATAGTATCTAAGTCGAACAATGAATCTAATGTTGTTGCTTGTGTCATATACTTATGTGATAAAGGCTTCTGAAGACACTAGAGATCAGACTCATCAAGAAGTTTAGTCCTCAATATGTCAGAACCTATAATATGTGAAGTGGTTTTGTTACTGGGTGGGGAGAAAGAAGAAAGAGCTCAAAATAGGAAAGTAAAAAAAGTAAAAAACGAACGTCTGTGTTAGGAAATATTCCATTATTAGTAAGATTTAATTGTGGCTGAAAACTAAAATCTATCTAAAAGGTCTGTAATACCTTACTTTTTGTATACTTCTTCTCACAGTTAAGGTATTTAGCAAACAATTAATGTGCCATTCTGGGGTTCTAGAAAGAACCATAATTTTTTCTCGCTTGGTTGAACTTTAGAGAGTGGCTTTACTGCAATTTTGAAAATTCAGCAGAAAGAGGACGTGCACATGCACCCTGCAGCAGTGGGGCCGTTGCAGCACCAGGAGGCTGATGGCCTCTTTTTCCCAATCCCATCTTTCTCCTAAAGCCCTGTCTGGTATGACAGGTATTTGAGGACTGTTGTTTACGTCATTTCAGCCTCAAAGGCTTAGCAGCAGAACTAGAAACTTCCTCTTGGTTGGCACCTCTGCAGATGATTTGAGAGGAAGGACAGGTCTTCCCGCTCCCCTGGCCCAGGCTGGAGTTGACACCTGACCTGCCAGTTCATTATTACATTCTTTGCAGAAAAACTGACTCAGTGGTAATAGAAACTGCATTAATTACTAATAATAGGGAATAATTAATAGGGATAGTTTTGTATTGATACAGCTTCTGATATCTCATGGCTTTTTATTGATAGGTATACGTGGGGAGATCAACGTGGTGGTGAAAGTAGATCTCTTCAATGACTTAAACAGATTTAGGCAGTCATCCTGTGGAGTCAAATTTTTTTGCAGTAAGTAGAGAAAAAAAAGTTCATTGGAACAGAAAACCTCTCTCCCATTTTTCTTTCTTTACCTGTTCTGTCAGTCTCCCTTGTATTGCCAGCTTGTTGCATAAGCTCAGTGAAGATTACATTGAAGCCAGTAGAAAATGCATAGAATTGTTTGATTTGCTTTTTGTTTTTAATACATTTTTACTGTCCATAGTTCAAAACAACATAAATAACTGATTTTTTTTCTTTCTTTATTTATTTAAGTTCCATTTCAATGTCTGTGAATAATACATAGTGTTATTTTGGGTCTATATCTTGTTAGAGAGACACAAAGTGAAAAGGTTTCATAATGGCACATGTTGTAACTGAATCACTGGCCAGTTATCTTACTGGTGTTCCATGGTCTCCCAGAACAAAGCTGCCTGGGCACGTCCACATTTTCCCAGAAAATCACGTGGATAACTTTCTGGAATCGTTCACATCCCTTTTTATATGTAATTTTATTTTTTCTTGTAATTCTTGGCTCATAGACTTATGTCTTACATCTTTTATATATATTTTTTTAACAGCTACATCTATTCCTAAGTGTTACAGAGCAGTAATAATTCATGGATTTGTGGAAGAACTTGTAGTTAACGAAGACCCAGAATACCAGTGGATAGACCGAATTCGTACTCCAAGGGCATCAAATGAGGCCAGACAAAGACTTATTTCACTCATGTCAGGTATTAAATCATGTAGGCTGTCATGGTTATTGCTGCTTTTAAAAATATTCACCATTTAAATAACTGCCTTGCTTAAGATTGTGTGTGATTTTTGGGATTAATTATGTTTGTTTTTTTTCAGTTCACAGTGTCTTCTCTTTCTGAGGATTGTACTGTTCTAACTGATGGCCAGTACGGCTGACTTTTTTTCCCCCCCTTCTTTGATGAAGCCATCCTGCTTCTAATTTGTTGGTTGCTTGTAGCAAGGTCAAAGAAACCTGTGAAACTTTTTTGAAGATGTTCTTAACTCATATGAGGAGTATTACTAGAATTTTAACTCAAACAGTTAAAATAATGAACAACTCTACTCTCTTTAGACTACTTTGAAGTATGTGAACAAATATACACCATCTGAGATACAGTGTGCATTAATACTGGTGTTATTCATCCCGTCTGATTGAAGCTTGGGTTATTGTTCTGTGAGGAAAGGCTGAGAGAGCTGGGATTGTTCAGCCTGGAGAAGACTTTGTAGTGGCCTAATTGTAGCCTTCCAGTACCCAGGAAAGATGGAGATGGATTATTTACCGGGCCAAGAGTTACAGGAAAAGGGGGCATGGAATCAAACTGAGAGTAGGCTTAGATTAGATATTAGGAAGAAATTCTCTACTGGAGGCACTGGAACAGGTTGCCCAGAGAAGCTGTGGATGCCCCATCTCTGGAAGTCTTCAAGGCCAGGTTGGTTAGGGCTGTCAGCAAGGGGTTGGAACAAAATGATCTTTAAGATCCCTTCCAACCTAGGACATTCTGTGTTTCTATCATTCTGATATCTGTATTGCCTTGCACTGATTCTGCACAACATATTTACAGTTCCTGGAGAGACCAGTGATTAGAGTCAGTTGTCTCCACAGTGTCAGGTACAGAACAAAACACCCTTGTGCCCTTGGTAATTGCACACTAAGAGACAAGAGGCAGTCAATTCAAGATGGATAATCTTGAAGGTGTAAGGAACAAAAAGAAATGAAACATAGACACCAGGATGATAGGCAGTGGTTTCAGTTCTATGCTTGGCTCTTAATGTTGTTGTGTTTCTTGTAGATACAGCTGTGTTTTAAGAAAGGTACTAAAATAAATAGTGAGTTGAGTTTTGCAAGCATGTGTGGAGATCTTTAGTAGTGGGGCAACGTAGAAGAGGTCATGGAGATGTTACTCAGTGTCTTCACTGTGAAAGCACATTTTGAGGAAATAAAGTGGAAAAAACCTATTGTCATAACTGACATGAAGACACTTTTAATATAGCTTCCTGTTAATTTACAGGATTAAAATTTGCATATCTCTCGTCTTGCACAAACAGTGCAAGTGGATAAAGTAGCACATGTGGAAGTGTTCTGTTAGATTTTATTAATGGAAGTGGTTAAGAGGAATAAAACCAAAACACCTCACAGCAATACTGTTTCATGTCATGTGATAAAATGTTTCACATTGCAATCCGTTACTGATGGCCACACCTGGAGAATCCTGGAGAAATCTGTAACTTCTGAGAGTGAGCCAGGCTGTTTTACAGGTCTGTGTCATGTTATGTGTTGTTTATATTAAAAAGAATACGGTCTCAACCTTGGCTTGGATGAAATCCCTAGCACTTTTCACTCAGCTAGGAACTTCATACACTACCTCAATCTTCAAGATTTTTCAGGACCGGTACAGCCATGATTTCAATTAAGAAGTTTTGCAATAATAACCTGTGCTGGTAATTTTAAAATCAAACTTCAAGAAAGCAGTAGAAACCAGGGGCAGGAGTTGGGCTTTGATGATCCATGTGGGTCCCTTCCAACTCAGGATATTCTATGATTCTGTGACCATTTCATTCCACTTGAGTTCTCAGCAGCAGTGACATTGTTAGGGCTGTCCTTTGTGACAGTGAGGATTTTTCAGTTTGTTAACAGAGGATTTTGGAAGTCTTTAATTGTCATCATAAGAGAGATACTTTCTACCTAAGTATGACCAAAACAATCTAGCTACATAGATCCATTAAATATGGTTTTTTTAAACATCCTGCTAAGTAAGCAGCAATAACACACTGTAACACTGTGTTACAGTCACAGTCTTTCAGTCCTTATGTGCAGCTAAAAGAGAAGTGGCAATCTTTTGTTTGCAGTGGGAGAGGGCAAAAAGTATGAATTAGGTTGAAATACGCTTGAATAAGTTTGTAAATAAAGAAATTATAGATGCCTATCCACATAGGTGTCAAAAATGCATTGTTCTGAACTGTGTGGAGTATTTAGAAACTTACCTGAGTTCCAGGACACATCTTGACTGTCTCTTTCTGTAAATAAACAGAAAAAGGAAAAAACTAATGAAAATAAAAAGTAGATGGGGAAAAAACCTGAAATAACATGTTATTTTGGCAATCAGAGTGGATATGGAGAAAAAAAAAGAAAAAAGTTATGCAAGACATTGGTATCACACTATGTTATAAGAGGCAGAGGTTGTGACCAGCTCCTTGGCATAATTGTGTAGGGTTGCATTTATTACCTGTTCTACTGACTTGGTTGGCAATTCCAAAAGCAGAGGTCAAAGACCACGAAAGAGAATAGGGAAAGTTCACTGCAATTATGAGCTCTTTACCTTTTGTTTTGTAGGTGAACTGCAAAGGAAGATTGGCTTGAAGGTGCTTGAAATGAGAGGAAATGCTGTTGTTGGTTATTTGCAGTGTTTTGATTTGGAGGGAGAGTCTGGACTGGTAGTGCGAGCCATAGGAACAGCCTGCACGTTGGATAAATTAAGTAACACATCAGCATTTTTACCTGCATGTAACTCCCCATCCAAAGAAATGAAGGAGTAAGTATGAATTAGTAGCTTGCAGGGAAACAAGTTTCACCTCTCTTCTCTTCATACTCATTCAGTTTTTTACATAACCGATGTGATTTCTTTTTTTCCCCAGAATTTGTTTTCCTTTTGTAGTTTTATTTGTCGGCAACTCAGTTTGTATTCCACAATTTTGAAATGTTTTAGGTTGGATTACTTATGTTATTTCAATAGAAGATGGAGTGGTAATCCTTACTTAAGATGACTTTTGAATTCATGTAGCAACAGTATTACATATCCTTGGGTTGTGATCCACCAGTTTAACTGATCATTAGTTCTGCTTTGACTCTGTGTTTGTACAATAAACATTTCTGTGGGGGCTTCTCAGGGTATACCTTTGGTTCAAGTTTGAGTGTGTATGCTGACCATATAAGAAGATATAAATTTTGAATTCAGACAGTTCTGTCAGTGATTTAGACAATGACCCCAAAAAGGTCTCATCTTTTGTTGTGTGCTTTCCTTTTTACTGTTGCAAAACAAGTAGGACTATGGCAAAACAGGTAGACAGTGAACTTGCAGAGAAAACTTTTTATGATGAGAGGTAGAATTTCATGATCTTTGTTGTATCTGCTGCAGCACCAAACACAGTTTGAATGCAATTTTTTGATATGCATACAGATTAATAGAAGTATACTTGCGGTCTTCTTCAAACTGTTAACTGTTAACTACTTGGATAAATTTTCTGTTTGCTAGAGCAATCCAATTTCTGGAAGGAGAAAACAGCACAAAAAATTGTCCTACATATGCTGTGTTTCTAGAGGTATTGATTAAAGTAGCCATTTTCATTAGTTTGAACTGTTGTGTCCTGGCAGTAGAAATTAGGTATTTTTGTTGTGCAGGCATCAACTGCTCTGCAAAATATGCTCTGACTTCTAAAAATTACTGGTTTCTATTTCAAATAATAGCTTGTTTACCTTGTCTTAATTTAAAAAATTGCCATCAAAAGAACTACTGGATACAGTGCAGCATAAAATAACAGCGGTGATTTAAAAGGAAAAAAGGTAGACCTGGTAATTATCAGCCTAAAAAGCATCCATGAATAAATCGGTAGCTTTCGCTCTGCAGCAAAATGTGGAAATTCCACCTCCCAAATTATCCCTGTTCAGCTTGATGGTGGATACTGACTCAGTTCAAAAAATGGGCGTGTTTCTCTAAAGCAGCAAAATCAACTAATACTTCTTATTCTTGGCTTTACTAACTTGATGCCCTGTTGCCAGAGAATCAATTATGCATTCACAAGCTAGTGCTTTAAGCTGTTCCTTTCCCTCTTTTTATTTTCATCTGGACTCTTGCATGCTAGGAATTTAAATTCTTAGAGTCTGCTTAGAGTAAGAGATCTCTTCTAGCTAAACTTCCCTGAAATCATTGATAACATAACCTTGCAACCTGTTTGTATGTATTGTTTTCTTTTCTTCCACCTTGGCCGCAAATTCTCTCAGGTCTCCGCTGGTTCATCCGCCAAGCCATGGATGCCGCTCGACTCACAACAGCCCAATTCACACTGCTACTGGCTCACGACTTACTCAGAACTTCTCTGTGTCTGTTCCCACTCTCATCTACACTGGTACGAGACTGCTCAGACTCCAGAGCTGGGGAGAGGCAGGCCACAGGCACAGTGGTCGCAAAGGGCAGGCAGGCAGGCAGTGTAGGCAGGTACCACCCATCCTTCCTCCCTCATTTTCTCATGGAGACACCTCCTGTTGTCAGTGAAGAACTGCCCAGTGTGCAGCTGCTGAAACAAAGGCAGTAGTTTCTTGGAAATGCATCGGAGTCTCTTCCACAAAGCCACGCTCTTCATTTCATTTTACGTGCTTGCTTCCTGAGAAATTCAGTAAAAATTAAGTTGGTGTATCTGGGAAATGTTCACTATTGTACAGTCACTGGAGAAAATCATGTTTTGATTCGAGTTCATAATTACTTTCAAGCATAATTCTGATACAGTATTTAGGTTTTAAACTGGTTATAGGAAGGGTCTGTGCCATTTGTGGAAGAGATGGTTTTAGAGAGCAGGTAAGTCAACCTGTGCATAAGTGAACTGTTTGTCAATATAGTTGTTCCCATAAAGATTCTCCTCTTTGCTCTGTTTTTAGCTGTGGCATGCTGCTGCTGCTATAGGATAAGGAAACGTTGTTTTTTTTTCCTTTAAATGCATATGTGTGTATATACATAAATGTATAAATATGTATAAACACAAATATAATTTGAAATCATTTTTTCTTTATTAAACTAACTCAAAGCATTGTGTACTTGACCAGATTTTTAAGCCATAAACTTTTCAATTTTTTTCTTTTGCATATATATATATATATGATTTTTTTGTCACATCTCACGCCTTTCATTTGGCTTAATTGTTTCATTGTAGATTATCAGCATCTACCTGTAGAATGCTGAATGGGTAAAACAGCATTTCTTTGCCTCTGGCCTCATCCCCAGTCTCGCACCTAAGGAATAGCTGCTGGCCCTGCCCCAGTCCCATCCTGGTGTTTGGATCATGCTGCTGTCAGCCAGGTCCTTTGGCACAGGATTACTGAATATGTTTCCACCTTCTTCTGGCAGGATTCCTTTCAATGAAGATCCCAATCCCAATACTCATTCATCAGGACCCTCCACCCCTCTGAAAAACCAAACCTATTCCTTTTCACCTTCCAAGTCCTACAGTCGACAGTCCTCTTCTTCTGACACAGATTTGAGTTTGACACCCAAAACTGGTAAGGCGCTTCCACCCACTTTTTGTTTAATTTGTGTTTCTCTTTTTATATTTTCATTCAACCCCTTTTTGCTTTCTGGCATTTAAGTTATCAAAATGATGTGGAAATTGGAGACTTCACATAGCACACCTCAAGCTCAAAAGGGTTTCTGCAGGGCAAAAATTTCAATCCTGCCTGTATTTCCACTGTCCTGGATAACATTAAAATTACTTGTGTAACACAACTGTATTCAAGCCACAATAAAACATCTTGGAGCATTAAGGGAGTCCTAAGTAATTGCCTTTTTCGTATTTCCTCCATTTCATATCACAAATCATGGGAGTACATTTCTCACCTCAGTATGTCAAGGATGGTGTTTCTAAAACTATGTAGTCTTCAGGCCTCATGCGTTGTGCTATAAATATACTGCATACATTTTCTGTTTTTGAACTCTTTTTTGCAAATGCAGTACTAGAAACCTAGCAGCTGCTGTCTTTTTGTTCTCTTGGTGTGTGGAAATGGCTTTACATACACAGTATACACTTTGAAAGTAACTTAAACTGCTTCACACGTAACTCCAACCATCTTCAAAAAACGTTTTCCTTTCTCCATTGGTCTGTCATAATTTTTTCAACTTGTTGTTTCTTCCCTCCTTCTTTTTTAGTCTGTGGTTAGAATCATGTTAGTAATAATGTCAGCACAACTTCAAAGAGTGTCTGTTTACTCTCCATTATGTGACCAAGGCCCTGAATTTTGCTACCGTAGAGCAGAGTATTTTGCAGAAGTGTTTATAAAAGTTTGGTTACTTTTCAAATGATGTTTTAAATTGTGGTATTTGAAGCTCAGAACATTCTTGTCTCCATCTAATTAGACAATTTTTAAGTATATTAAAGCAGATGATTCAGTTTTACTTGATAGCACCCCTTTCAAGAATTTTTCCTAGGAGATAAGTTAAATGTTGCATTCAAATGGAGTTGTATTAAATATTTTACCTGGTTTATTCCCTGGATATCTGTTAAAACTGTTCCCAATTAGGAAGCTGTCTTTCTCAGTGCTATCTTCTCTGTCCCATTTTTAAAACAAACAGGCAAACAAAAGCAGTTTATTTTTTTCTGTCTTTATTTTTAAATTGTGACTGTTTTGTGGATGGTCATCACTTGTTTAAAGGACATACAGATATAACTGGATGCTTATGATATAGAAGAACCATAAATTCATGTGTTTGGTTTACTGAATATTTGAAAACTCTTTCATTTTTTCGTATTTTCCATGGTAAAGATCATTTCATGTAAAGGATTTAAATATAACATAGGTGGTCATCTTGATAGATGTAAATGTTCTCAAATTAGGAAAGTGGCAACTCGGTGTGAATTTGTTAGGGTTTTAAAGCAGCAGCCTTACATCATTGCTGGCAATATTATGGAGATGGATGGACCCTTTTGTCTTTAGTCAGTTCATTCAGAACAGAAACAGATTGTGTAACTGGTAACTCTTATTTTCAGGGAGTTTTCAAGTATGTGAAGATACTTTTTAGCTGTCTTTTTAGTACTAAATCTAACAGTGAGCCCAGTTTTGCTTACCAGCACTGTCTTTTTAGCAGCTTTTAACTCTGCTGCTGAAACTTTTCCCAAAAGGATTTGCTGGTTGCATATAAAGATTCCATATCTTGGTTATGACAAACTCGATTTTGAATCTTAATAGATTAAAAGGACAGTTTAATGACAGTTTAAATGATTCTTGAGTCATTCATGTTACCTTTCACCAAAAATGTGGTGATGTGCAGAAGCTGCTCATATAACATACTAAACTCTGTATGTTTTTTTTAACAATTCCCTGTATGTGTTTAGACCTCTGTTTTTTGTTTCCCAAGACTGTTGCTAAGTTGGAATATTTCAGTGTGAAAATAGGTGATGTTAGTGTTTAAAAAAAGTTAAAGAAATGTAGACTTCTCATGTGGCACTTCAAACATTATCAGATTCGAGATAACCAGTACTCGATTTGGCTGATGTGAAAAATGAAGTATTTTCTGATATTTCTGCAGTATATTATATTCCTCTTTATTTCTCAGTCAGGTATTTTGTGTGTTCATGTGTCTAGGATGGAGACTGACCTGGAGAAAGAGTGCAGATACCACAATTTCACGATAGGAGTTAACAAAATAGAGGAGGTTGAAACTTGGGTCTGCTTAAGCATCTAGTTTTCAGTGGCTCCAAATCAGGAGAATGTTACATTAATGTATTTTGTAAAATACAACTGTGCTTGTGTTATCCATTCTGGTCTATAAATACACATGCTGAGAAAGCTTATTTGGGTTTGAAGTGAGTAGTGATAGATTTTCTGCCACTGCAAATGAACAGAATCAGGCTGATGAAAAGCATGACCTATTTTAATCCAGTAATACATTTGGATGTCACATAGTATATGTTTGGAGGAAATTCAGAAGGTGGGAACTCCTTTTCTTTGTGGGAACTTAGAATTCTACAAGATCTATTACTTTAGAAAATCATAAACCAAATCCATGACCTCTCTGGAAAATAACTTTTTCTACCTAAATAATGAAACTAATCAGATTAAGTGTGTGCAAAGACTATGTTACTTTTATTTTACTCCAAAGTATTCGTTATCAAATTTTGTTTGAAATTTAAAATAAATGTCAGATTACCATGGCTTTTAAAAAAATAATTTCCAAAGGAAAATAATCAAGTCATGATTTTTAAAAACATGCTTCTCATTCACATTGTGGAGCTGTATTGTCATTCCATTTCTTTGTGTGTTGCGAAATAATTTAGCAGTAAGTGTCGATTCGTTTAGAGAAAACAAAAATGCTTCATTTTGATTTCTTTTGTCCGTTTCTTTAGTCATCTTCTGAATCTACATCTCTTTGTCTCTATTACTTTCCTCCACAGCACCTTCCCCACAGGGACCTAGGATTTTCCTGTTTCCCAGCTCCCCTACACTCTCTTGTGATTCCCCACATCTTAAAAAGTCCTGTCTCCTCCTCTCGGGGTCTAGCATTAAACCTCTACACTCTAGCCATGTCAGCCCAGTTGTTCTGAGGAAAAGTGTTTCTTTCACTGAAGAGCTGCTTCTGGCTGCTTCTGGTAGGATCTATCTATTATGGCCTTTTAAGCAAACTTTTAAGGAAATGTTGTTGTGTTATTTGATACGGGGGCAATTAACACACAGCCTTCTATAACCCTGGTTTTGCTCAGTTAGCCTCTGAAAACTGCTGGCTACATGACTATTCATCCCATCTCTCACCTCTGCCCCAGGAGCTTGAAACAGCTTCAGAACTGCTTGTAGGATTTGAAACACGTAGCTTATGCTACAGAACCTTCTCCTTTACTCTTGCAAAATTTCCTTTGGTAATTGGACTAAAATAATTTACCTTTTTTTTTCAATCACCTACATTCTCTTCACTTTGTTGTTCCTGTATTTTGCATGGAGCAAATGTTCCTTGCACTTGCTCATTAATTCATTCATAGTTGGTCGAAACAATGGTTATCAGATGGCTAGCAACTCTGCTTTTTCATTTAATCTTCTAAACTAAGCCCGTGTTTTTAATTTTTCTGCCCATTTGTCCATTTCACTGACATGCATTATTTTCACAGATTTAAATTAAAGAGTTGATAATACTGCTTTTTTTTTTTTTTGTAGAAGCTATTTTGGTTAGTTTCTATTTTTTGAGTTTGTTTCATGTCCAGTATTTATGCTCTGTTTGTCTGTATTTATTATTGTATAGTCCCTGGCAATGATGTTTAGAATCAATGCCAAAGAGTAGAAGCAATTTAATCTTGTTTAATGGGACTATACAGATACTAATATTTTTGTTTCCTTATCCAAGAACAGCTAAAAATATTTGTTGAAAATCGTAGTATTTTTCTATCTAATTATATGGTAATGGTAGCCTAGTAACTCTTGAAAATGAATGAATTTAGGAATGATTTTACATACATTATTAAGTCTAGTATTATTTCTAGATCTCCCAGTCTTTTGTTAAAACAAATAACTGCACTTTGATGTATATTTATGGTTTTATTGACCTTTATCAGATGCTTGATCAGAAGAAAAAGGAAACTAGCAAGGAATTGTTATGTTAAATTAGTTACAAATTCTGTAAAAGAAAATCTTGGCTTCATTCATAACTGTTTGCACTGTGGTGTTTGTATTTCATCCTGCTCCTGACACCTTTTTGTTCTTTATCCTGTGCTTTCCTATACAACTTAAGTGTTTATTTTTGCTTTGTCGAATTAGCCCTGATGTCTTTAGAAACAAGGAATACCAATGATAGTATGTCTTTAGCCATGAAATATTACTAAGAAAATCTGATTCACCAGCATTGTGTTTACTTTAGGAAAAAACACAATCTTGGTATGTGTTTATTTTTTTTGATTTCTAACCATAGAGCACAAAATTTACTGTCATACACATAACCTGCATCTCAACACGCTCAGTTAAGGTCCTTGGGAACAGGTAATTCAGTAGCAAGGATGTCTTTGTACCTGATAAACTTTCTCTTCAGAAAAAATTCCTGTAGTGGGGGGTAGGGATGGAGATAAATCTGAAAGAAGGGAAGAGGGAATTACCCATATTATGCAAAATCGGAGTTTATCTCTTATTTTCATTTACAGATAATGTGCAGGTTATGTGTGTGCAAATATAGTCATCAAATAAGTGTGGTGGTTTTAAATGCTGAGCAGTAACCCTTGGCTTATGTGAATGAATCAGATGAGTGAATATTTCATTGCGTAAATATTAAAGAAAATAAAAGTAAATTTGAGTTTATATTTTAAATTAAAGGATGTGCATTACCATTGCAATTTTGTTTTTGCTCCTAATCATGTGTTATGTAGCTACTGCTGTAATTATGTGTCCAGTCTCCTACCAGTGGTTAGGAAAGGTGATTTAGTTACTCTGAAGCTGTTAGAAAGCCAGATTTTTATTACTTTCATTTAAAAAAAAAAAAGTAATGATAGTAGTGAGAGATACTTAACTACAGAGTAATCTGGCAGAGAGGCCTCTTTTGATAGGTTATGTAGAAACCTTCTGTGAACAGCAGAGAAGGCAGATCTACATTTAAATCACAGGCAAAACTCCCCATAGCAAGAAGAAAAGTTATATGTGACGGGAAAGAAATGCAAGCCCAGATCTTCAAGTCTTTGTATTTTGGAATTGTTTTTAATTCAGATTGACAGCAGAAAAAGATCTTAGATTGGGGGGGTTTGTCCAAATGCTATAAAACTACTGCTAGTCATGTGGAAACCTAACTCTAGAATACCCCTCCCAAACCCAAATTAAACTGTGATGCTCGGCATTTTTAAAATTAAAATTATGGGGATCATTTGACTGTTTTCAATGACTATTGTATCTACTTTCTAATTTAACCTTTGATTGCAAATTATAATATATGTTTCTTTGAATGTCATTTGTACTGATACTCTTCAGGAATGGGCAGTGGGAGTGCTGGAAAAGAAGGGGGGCCATTTAAAACTCTTTTAAGACAACAGACTCAGTCAGCTCTGGAACAAAGGGTAAGGCATTTTATACTTACATTTCTGATCTACTAAAGTGAAAATTTAGCTTGTAGTAAGTTAAATGTTTCCTGTTACTTTCTGTTTAAAAATATGGGTAATTTTTGGGTTTGAAAACCTTTTTACAAATGTTGAATGTTTAGCCTTTTATATACACAGATTATTAATTTTAATATATTACTAAAGCGTTAAGAATAGAGAAGCAATTAACTGTGAACAGCACTCAAGTGGTGTTAAGAGAAAAAGTTCTAGGGAAAACTACTGTTACTTGGTTTCTGTAAATTACTGATGCGTAAGTTTAATACTTAATAAATAACGGTAAAGTTTTTACAGAAGCCAAATTCAGAAACATTGGAACAGCTTTAAACAAGGTAAAATTCCCTTTTGGAATTGGGAAGACTTTCAGTTTTGGGAAGTAGAGTTGGTGCCTAATTTAGCCTTCATTGAAGGCTAAATGAAACGTGTGTGCATGTAGCCCTTAAATGAGAACTTAAACCTGAACTACTTGCCGAGCAAAAGAAGGGGTTTATAGATTTAAGCTTTTCCTCTGTAGGACTGAAAATGCCATCTGTCATTATACTGAATAGACTGTATAATAAAAATAGTGGGTTTAATTCTTTGTTTCTGGTTGGAATGAGTCCTTGCAACTTTGTTTATAGATTACACACTGCTTTTGTCAAAATGTTATTAGTGAGGTGTCTTGAAGGAAGAAATGTGACTATTTACCTTATTCCGAAGTAAATGCAAGTTTAATTACTGTTTCTGAGCGCCTGACCTGCTGCCATAGAACCATGTATGTTTGTTTAAAACAAAACCACCTGCATCTGTGAAATATAAGTGAATAGCTGCTGTTTTGAGTAAGTGGATGATTCTCTTCTCATTTCTTGTGTTACCCATTGCTAAGGGAGGATCGCCCCATAGGTTCTGTAGACGGCGGGTATGTTGGAAAGCACTGCGCGACTCTTTGTAGCCCTTTCTTCTCCTACTGAGGATTTCTAAGTCATTATTTGAAGTATTTTCAGTTTTCTGCTTTGAGGCTTTGCGGATTTCTTTGTAATCTTCATTTATGTGTGGTGTTTTTTTTTTTTTTTTACTATTTGTTTTGTGGTTTTTAAGAGCTCTTTATCACATCAGCGTATTTTTGCTTCGTATTTTGCACGTTGATACGTTTCAGTTAAAATTTTAATTTATATATAAGTACAAATCCATGGCTTTTTAATGTTTTAATTTGGCAAAAGGAATGCTTTAAAAAGAACCTTTTTTCTGTTTACCTTGGATTTTGCTGGCATTTCAGACATTTCATGGCTGATCTCTCATTTCCTTAGGAAGCTTTTTAAAGACAACAAAAATGTAAATTAAGAGCACTTAATGTATTCTTAGAGCTTGAATTATTTGCATATTATTTTGATAAGGCCTCTGTATTGTCTAGTAGAAAAATACTGAAAAATGGGATGGAAATGTGTTGTCTGTTAATTGATAATGATGTAGCAAAGCATGTGGACTGTTAATTGATAAAAAACGTTTATGCTGTCTTCTGAAAATTTCATGTTGGATGTGTTTTTGCTATGGTGTTACCTCTTATTTATTTACCTTAAAATTGAATTACTTAACTAAAATCAATAACATTTATAAGTTACTTTGTCTGTTTTAATATTGTACACATAAATAGTGTACTCTAGTTACTTGTCTGGATTACTTAGGGTAGCACTTATTTGGGAAAACAAAGAATAAATCAAATATCTATAATATATTTCCACATGTATTAGTTATATCATGGAATCACAGAATGCTTTTTGGGTTGGAAGAGACCTTAAAGATCATTTTGTTCCAACCCCCTGCCTTAAAGATCATTTTGTTCCCCCAACAGGGAATCTTCCACTAGACCAGGTTGTTCAAGTTCTTTTGAGTCTTATTTAGTTTATTTGGATATATGGTACTGCTAAGGCACATTGAAACCAGTTCATTTAACTGGATGTCTCCACAGCTTTTAAATAAAATGTGGTTTTAATGTATTATTTAAATAACCCTGATTAGCACACTCTGTGCTGTTTGCAGAAGGGTAATCTTACTCAATTTCTTCTGTGAAAACACATCAGCTGTGGAAAACTCACATGTGTTGTATTGTAGGTTAATAACTTTAAGCAATTCACAGGATGCCTGTAGATGGCAAGTGTAACTATAGCACACATGCCTTTGTGTATATTTTTAACTATAAATCAATAAGCTGCATTTCCATCAGTGGGAAAATCTGAGCTTACTCTACCCCTAAAAAATTAGCCTCTGTTTTTGTAGAAATGGCCAAATGCTGCTCTTGATGGTATTTAGTATCTCCGTTGACCTCAGCTTGGACAAATGCTGTTTTATTCCTCCATATTTGCATTCTGCAAGTGCCTGAGAGATCTTTACCAGTGCCTTTTCAAAATGGGGATCTGTTGATCTTCATCTCTGAAGGGCATTGCTGGACACCTGTTGTGTCTGAGCTCTCCACCCAGAGAGCTCAGTTCTCTGGGTGATTCCTTTGGCTGAAATCCTGACTTAATCATCTTTTCTTTCCAGTGACTTCTTACCCAGCCCATCCCCTCAGTACAGTTCAAGAAAAACTGTAAGACTGTTGGGCCACCTTGTGAGATGGCACAGTAGATGTGCTTAGAATAAAAGCACATTCAACCAGGAAATTGCCAATATTTTAGTGTGGACCAGTTCCCCACACTGGTTCAGCCCCAAAAGCTCTATGAGCACACCTGAGCATTATCTGAGGGAGTGGTTCAACCATGGGAATGAGTGAATGGCTGGAAGGGAATTGGAGAACTGCTTCAGCTGGCACTAACACCAAATGATGTGTGTGTAGCTGTGTTCCATCTGCTTTTTCATCATTTTGTGTGTCTTTGTATGAAATGTAGTTCTAAAAAGAATACTAGCAATACATGTATGTGTGTACACAGACATTTTTAAACATTGTATTAAGCAAATATTTATGAGAATTTTATTGTAGCCTTATCAAACATCCCCCAAGTGACAACTATAAAATCTCTATGTAGTTGCAAGGATGAAAGCAGTGACAGTCTTTTGGGGTCTATGCAGTCAATGACTGTGAAGTGGCACAGTGAATTGGTATTGGTAAAATGATTGATAATCTTCAGTTGTAGCTAGGAAACTTTAAGTTCATCCTATTTTGTCACACACTGGAATACTTTGCTTAAATCACCTTGATGTAAAGATAGTCCTTTGCAAATTGTAGCAATAGAGGAGATTTATAATATGAAAACACAGCATCTGGTTCTTATGAAATCTCTGTTTTCCTGGCAGTAACTATAGATGTATAATTTTGAAGTATTACAGATTACCACATGAAATTGAGGCTGGAACTAGTATTTGAATAATATAATAATAAAACCCCCCAAACCTCTAAATGAGCTTAAAAAAGAAAAAAAAAGGAAGGGGAAAAAAAAAAAGAAATGCCATCTTATGAAGCTATGGAGTTCCATCTGTGTAAGAATGGATGAGAGACTGTTAAAGGAGTCATGTCAGAATGGTTCAGTGAGTCTGATACCCAGATTTGTCTGTGGCTGGAATTCACTGATAGGACATAGGTCTGATTTCATCATGTATTGTAATACAGACTTGCAAATATTGATATATTGATTGAGAGAAAACCGTGTCATTATTTGAGGTTTTATTCCTGATTTGTGGTGTAGGAAATCAGGCAAACTGGGAGTCTGAACACACTAAAATTACTTGCAGCACACAGCCTTATGAAAATAAACAAAAAATGAAAGTAACTTCTGCATCTCCATATAGGTTAAAAAACATTGTATTTACTTAAACTTTGGAGCATGGAGTGTTGTTTATTTTGTTCACTCCATACTGCTTTAGCATAGTTTAAGTTTGAGTATATGTATGTATATATAAAATACAAATTTTATATATAAAGCCTATATATATATAAGGCTATACAAAGTATAGGCTTAATGGAATTTCATATAGGTGGCATATGCAGTAAACTTTTTTATTGATTTCTGTAGTTCTGGAAAAGCTAATAATCTGAATGGCATTAAAGTGGGATGACTATATGCAAGGGACAGAGCAGGTGTGTATGTTAGATATTTAAAGATAAGTTAGGCAAAATGAGTGTCACAGAATTCTACAGGGAGAAATATGAGCGTACTTGAGAATTACTGAGCAATTGCTGTTTCAGAGCCACAGTGAAATAGGCTTCTAACAATATGTTTATGTACTGCATTTTTTCCATTTTTCAGTGTGAAAGACATTCAGAAAAGGAGTTTAGGCTGTTATAGTCAGAGCTTTTTTGACTATTCTGGTAACTTGCAAAGCACTTTGATCTGTTAGAACCTTCTGGGGGAATCTTTACTGTAATGCTCTCTAGAGATGCATCAATGCTCCTGAAGACACATTAGTTGAACAGGTTTGCAGAGTCCTATGGTGAAATCTTCCTGCTTTTTAATTGGATCATAAGGCATGCCTGCAGGTTTTGGTGGTTTTTTGGGTTCCTTTTTTTGTTTTTTTTTCTGGTTGTTGATACTATGGTTGCTGATTTTGAAAGTCTAAGCCCAACAAAAATACAGAAAACTTGAAATTTGTAGGACCTTTTAAAAGTTTTAACAGTACTTAAAATAGGGGCAGTAAAAATTCTGAAGTAATAATTTTTAAATTCACATTGGGTTTTAGTTTAAGAGGACTTTTCATGCCATGTATTGCTGGAAGAACTGTCATCCTCATTTAATCTGCAGCATGTGTACTGTTTAGGTAGAAGCTCAGTTGAGCTGTGCTGTTCCAAATGCTTCAAAGTATGTGAGAAAGGATTCTATCCTGTACTTTCTCTCATAAAATTATAGTATTTTATTTTTTCCATTTATCCAATTATGATTATACAAACAATGATTGCATGATTTTTCTTTTATGTTGTTTTTGCTTCTCTGCATTTAGAATTGCTGAACATGAATTATTGCCTTTCCCCCATAAGTGTGCTATTACATATAGATTAGACATTTCATAGAATGTCTTGTAGAAAATAAAATCTTCAGTTTTGGGCTCAACTCCTTTGAATAGGACTTGTTTTTCATCACGTGTAACATGAAAAATTGCTGTTATCACTTACTTTGCCTCTTGGAGAAACTGCGTTCTTGAGTAGTTTTGGAAACTTATTAGCTCTTCATTTTACTTATGAATTGGTAAAAACTAATTAATGCAAATTAATTGGAAGTGAATTTCTTAGGTTAAAGAACTTATAATTGTATTTCAAAGACTTTTTGCTTCATTCTACAAGATGGATTTTTACCTCTTATATTTAGAACTTGTGAGCAGAGCAGTCTATTAATATTTTTTAGGTATGTTTTCCTGTAATAAGTCGTTCATCATTCTTGCAAGACTACAGTTTGTTTCACCCTGTGCTGTGGAACCAAACTGCAGTCAGTTGTAACAGTAAGACCTAAAAATGGAAAAAAAATATTTACTTTGTATGAGCTAATGAAAGTAGATTTCTGTTGTTTAGTTGCCGTGGTAAAAGTGATCAATAGAGGCTTCGTCAACACAAGCGTGTGAAGTTTTGATTATTTATCACTCTTGTGCTAAGAAACACCTCTATGGGGGAAAAGTATTCTTACATTGTATAATACCTCTGCTTTTATGATACTCTGGGTATATCGAGACACATGGTTACATAGTGCTCAGTAAGCCTGAAAGACATGTTTGGCCTAATGTAACTGCTCTGCTTGTATTTCAGGGAAATGTATCGATTCATTGCATGTTTATTGGCAATCAGCAGTGGTTGGTAAGCAATCATTTGATGTTTGTTTTTAATCATAACAGGAATTTCCATTTTTTACCCTGACGACCTTTCCACCAGGCTTTCTTGTCCACGTTGGTGGTGTTGTCAGTGCTCGGTCTGTGAAGCTGCTGGATCGCATCCACAATCCTGGTATGTTGACACAAGAATGACCTCCTTGCACAGGGCCTGTCGTAGTGATCTCCTGCTTCTAATCTTTGTAACATATCAGCACTTGGATAGATACAAATCTATTCTAACAATGTATATTAGAAGCAATATTTTTCAGACAGTCGTTTAAGCTGGAAAAATGAGTTACTCAGAGGGTATGTTTTTAGTGAGAAACGTTTCAGCAAGTTAAAGAATATTATAATAAAGTACTTTGAATCAGTAACTTTGCACTGAAAATTGTCTCTGAATTATTGAGGGCTTAATTAATTTTTTTACCACTTCATAGAATTTAAACTCAATGCAAATTTTCCATTCAAACACAAATTAGATGAAATGCTTGATCTTAACTATTAATGTTTTCTAATTTTCAGCTCCTTGAAATCCTTAAGGACTAATGGCTACAATTTACCTAAATACGTGGTTTTTAACCTCTTTTGATACAACCTTGACAGCTTTGTTCTGTTCTTAAAAGCCCCGTATTGAACAGTACTTTAAGATTTTTATTTAATATTTACCTGGAAATCCCAATACTAGAATGTGTATTTTGCATGTTCTAGTTCTAATGTTAGAATTAAAAGAGTTTTGACTCTGAAGACTTTGTTGGTTTAGTCACTGAGACAAGATGAGTACTCTGTAAAAAGCTGGAGTTGACAGTGCACTTCAAAATGCAGAGGAGAGTGAAAATAGCACCTACAGTGGTTTTGCATGCACTAGTCAGAAGTAATAAAACAAAGTTTGTGCAAATGCATCTTTAAAAGCAATTGCAAAAAATAATCTTCTTTTCTTTCTTCTTCCTGTGGCCCAAGGCAAGCAATTCTCCAAGCAAGTAGATTGTTGCTGACCTAAGGATTCAATAAACTGCAACATGAAATAAAATACAGGACTTGATTTGAATTAAACACCCCTACTGTAAGGGATTTTTTAAAGCATGTGACTACACAGTATTGTTCCTTTTTTCCTATTTGTAAGATCTAGTTATACAGTGAAGATGAAAAAAAAAGTCAAAGTATAATTTAAATGCGAGTCTTCCCTTTCTTTGCCACAAAGTTATTTTAGGCTGCTGTATTTTCAACAGATCTCTTACATGCAAAATTTACTGTATGATAAATTTATTTAAGACAAAATGGAAAAAAAAAATCAGTTTTGCTCAGAAGTTTTAAATAACCTCTTACATTATGGACTCCTTTATTTTTACCAACTGACTGAAAGCAGGATAAGAAATAAGATAGAGATGCGTGTTTGCACAGCTGCAGTTGTCTTTGTGGGACTTGAAAATTACTCCTGACAAGTGAATGTAAAATGTGTGCTGCCTGGAACTCCGTGTATTGCAAAAGGGGGAATGAAGGCACATGACTATGAGAGGGAAGGTGAAGTAAAAAAAAGAATCTGGTTATAGTTATGATCACGAAGCATTTGAGTCAAATAAGTCTGTGAAGTATTAAAGGAAGAAAATAACCTGGCAGATGAATAAATCAGGAAAATGCAGAAGAGGAAAGAATGTTTGAAGGTGGATTGAGAACTTACAATAAGACAATAATTGCTATACACTGTACCCTTTGGTCACCCTAGTGCTAGATTGCTATAGCATGCTCCTTTTTTCCCTTTCTCTTTCAGCCTCTTATTAACTCTGCTGTCTGTGTCTTTCCAGTTCCTGTGGATTGGTGTTGTCAATTGTGTTCTTGTTGGTAGTTTTTTTTCACTATTCTGCTCCTATAACTGATCTACTAATTTGCTGTTTTGAACTCAGCCTTTGTCGGAATTATGGGTAACACAAGATCATACAAACTGCTAGACTGGAATAGTTTCAATTCAGGTATTTTACTAGTCATTCAGTACTACATATGCTGACAGAAATTATGGCAGCTCAGTGAAGTTCTTAGAAATGCTGTAGAATATTTAGGTTAATGCTTCAAATTTAAATCTCTTTAATCATCAAATGCCTAAATGTCATGTTTTAATGTTGTTAAAGACTCTCTTTAAAATTACAAACCGTTGTTTTAGTATAAACTAGTATCGCTAAGAATAATTTAATATCGATCTGGAAAGCTGAATGTTCAGATATTTATTCTGTACTAGCTTTCAGCTCAGCATCCATGAAGGAAGTAATTTAGGGAAAGAGAATGGATTCTTACTTATACAGTTGAGATCATGTCAGGTGTGGATTTTTTTTTTTTGCTTTGGTTTAGTTTTTTGTTTGGTTGGGTTTGGTTTTTTTTTTATTTAATGGGTTTTTTTTTTGTTTATTGGTTTGATTTGGGGGAGTCTGTGGGTTAGTTTTGTTTTGTTTTGCATGAGCTTGCACGTTCTTTAACAGTGGCTGTACTTCTGTTATTTCAGGAAATTGATTCATATGTTTGTTCTAAATAATAGATGTAAAAATTGCCCAAAAGAATGAAAAATAGAGAACTATCTGTTTAAAGAGAAGGGTACCATGTAGTCCAGGATTTGTTGGTTCATAAATCTTGTATTGTAAAATGCAATCAGCTTGCAGGAATTACAGCATAATTATTTGAACTTTTAAATCACTCTAATACCTAACTTGGAAAAAGCCCCTATATTCTATTTTTTATGCAATTTTAGGGATCAAAGTATATAACTTCTTTAAACAACTGCAGAAAGAATAGGTGGGTTGATGATGCAGTTTATACGAAACCTGGCGTGTTAGGGGGAGAAATAAAGACTTTCCCCCTTCACCCTCTTCCTCTGGAAAGGTGACATGCTTTGGAAGACAGGCAGGCATAACTTGTCTACACATAACATCCAAGCCAGCAGACCTTGCCAAACTTTGATGTTTTTTAAAGCTGGCACAGTAAAAAAGTACAAAGCTGACCTCTTGGGGGTTTGTTTCCCATGGAAACAAACTTTCCTTCTTGGTGCTTCAGTGTTGTAATGCAGCTCTGGGTCATGCTCTAAAGTTCAGCTTAAGTTATCTTCTATACATTTTCCATGTTACAAGTAGTTCAATAATAGGTAGAGCCTAAAACTGATTTTTGTGTGCCTGTCCCTTGCTACAAAGAGCATTCTGTGATATTATAATTATGAGCTTTTCTGGTTTTGTTGGTTTTCTTTGCTTGTTCTAAAGTGATAATCTTTTATAATTAACTTTCAGTATGAAAATTAAATTTCAGTATGAAAAGAATATTATAAAATTCTCAGATCTATTACTGGTGTAGCATAGTCTGATCCAAGGTGTTAAAAATGGGTCAAAATTTTTTGTCTTGTATGCTACCTTGAAAAGTTTGAATTAATTATTGCTTCTTCCAGACCATGTTTAGCAGGATGTTACCATAGAAGAATTATAGTAGAATAATGGAGTAATTTAGTTATGTACAGACAGGAAACATGCCTTGAGCTGGGCTAGAAAGTGATCCATAATGTAAGCCTGGGAAGCAAAATGAAAGTCATGAATTTGTTTCTTGACAGAATATCCAAAACTGTAGTCTGACTTTTTTTTAGAAATTGCAGGAAAAAGAAGGCATATATATATATATATATATATATGTATATATTCATGCATTTTATACCCAGAGGAGCTTGTTACCTAAAAATATTGGAGTAGAGAGGTCCAAACCAAACAGTCATTGTAGAGTTAATACCTTGCTGAGAGCTGTCTGAGACACTGAGAACAGTGTTTCTGTTGCCTGACCTGTGTCAGTAGGTCTGTAGTAAGAGCTGATTAATCCTACTGATTATGGACTGAGCAGGTTACACCCATATTCCTGGAATTCTGTTTCTGTTGCAGTGCTCAGTGTGCTGCAGGACAGAGAAGAAAGGAGGAAGAGAGTAAATCGGTCACTGATATGTAATAACAGAATTGCAGATTGCATCCAAGTTTACTCTGTCCTAGACTGGAATAATGAATATCCTGTGCAGATCTGTCACTGAGAAACCAGAGGAGAACATTTCTATTCATCTCCACCTTCTAGAGCTTTATTGCTAACTCTGTCATTATTGGCTAATTCTTGGCCTAAAGGAGAGTAGGGATTTATACAGCTTAGGGAAAACAGTGCTACAGCTTTACATGTAAGCAAGAATGTAATCACAACCCTAAGTGGGCTAAAATTATTATCCTTTCTGAAAATGTTCAGGCTTCATTTCAGCTACCTGCGTAGCATAGAAGGATATTTTTTTTTTTTTTTTTTTTTTTTTTTTTGCAAATGGCAAGGAGATTGGTTTAATTCTGTGTAAGATACAACAGGAACATCTGAAAAGTCAGAGATTTGAAGGTGCTTGAAAATCAGACATGGAAGTAAAAACTGACTATTTCATTAATGGAAAAGAAGCTGCTTAAACATCTGGGAATTGCATATAGTTTGATGACAGAATTGGCTACAAGTTTGTAAAAATGCAAAAAGGGTACATAATACAGTGGAAGATACACACTGGTGCTGTCTCTGAAAAAGAATGTTAAGGATATACTATAAATATAAAACTGTTGAAGGAATCCTGGATCCTGAAGACTGGATCTTTGTTAAAAAGTTTGCTCTGAGGTTAAATGCAGAGCAGAAAGGTTCCTTAGGCAGTGCAAGAGCTTGTTGAATAGAGGCTGCTTTTCCATATGGCTGTTTGATAGCACCAACATATACAGTATTCTCACACAGTTAAATTTTAAACTCATCTAGGAAGCTGCTCCAATAGTTCTTCAGCTCCAGTAGTCAGAAACATGGAAGGATAAAAGATTGTTAAGAAAATTCCTAAGCATCTCCTGAGCTCCTTGTGTGATATCCAGTCTCGCCACTGGAGTGTGAAATCCTCCGGAGCTTGTTTTGTGTGTGAGGAAATGCAAGAGGAAAGCTCAGATTCGCTTTGGTTCTGTAACTGAATGTTTTTCTTTCACAGAAACACAAACATCAGTGAATGCACAGATTACATCTTGTGCTTCTGTCTGGGGTGTAAATGTGGCCGATTTGTAAGAACACAGTGGAAAATGTCAGAATGTTGATGTTGGTGTCTGATGTGGGTATCCTTCAGAACTAGTAGGAAAACCCCAACATTTTAAGCTTGACCTCTTGCCTTTTCTTGGAGAATTTCCAGGTTGACTTTTTGTCCATCAGTGTGTGTTGATATGATAACGGGAAGTTAAAGCAGTTGTCAGAGGCTCTTTCTGAGCAGAGTGAGGGGTTTTTCAGTAATAATTTACTCTAGTTTTCTGCAGCCTTTCCAGAGGAGTGAATATTTCTAAGTAATTTTTATGGTTAATATGTATGGTGTTTGAATATTATTTCTTAAAGCAGATACACCCTTGTATGTTAATGAAATAATTTTCTTTGGAACTGTGCATTAATTTTTTTTGGTAGATATTTATATAACTGAACAAAGAGTGATCACTGTCAGTGAGCATAGAATAATATTCACATGTTCTGTTAGAAATTTATAAATTAATAAACTTGGCATTTAAAATCTTTGTTCAGAATTCTTTACCTAAGTATAACTAATATTATTTAATCTGTTCATATTGACTTAAAACTCTCTCTGAAATCTGGCTAATGGTGTGAAAGCCAACCCAGACTATTCCTTGCACAAATACTCAAAAAAAGCTCTTGCTTATTGCACAACTACAGTTTGTCTTTCAATTGATAGGAATAAGAGAGGGAATCTTGGTCTTGCAGAAAATTGTTATTCTTGCACATAACTCTTCCTAATTTCAAAATATGGGTCTTGATTAAAACTATTATCTTGATAGCATTTCCTTCATGGATTGCAATGAGTTTTTTCCAGTCTTGTGATGTTTCATCATGTGGTTGCAAACATACAGTTGTAGAACTACTTTCCTCGCTCAAAATATGTTATTCTTAGAAGAAAACTAGGATGATTCTGGTTGAAAGGGCACCTTCCCAACTGCTACATAATTACAGGTAAACTTGTCCTTGTAAAATGCCTACGGACAGTATTGTAGGAAAATATATAGACAGATAACACAAATTCTAGCTGACTGTAATAGGATTATAGAAGTAACTGTGATAAGTGTTAGTGGATGAGATCATGATCTGAGCTGAATGAGGCACAAGAGATTTTCTTTCTAAGTGCACAGACTGAAGTTCCTCAATACGTCATGATTCTTAAAAAGAAATACCATAGTCGTGGCTTGGTTTTTGTTTCCTGGTTCAGTTTGTACTTTAGATTTTGTTAGACAGTGCAATTTGTCTTTTGCACTAATATTTTGACTGGGTTTTGTAAGTTGTGGGGTTTTGGTCTCTCTCAATGCAGTCTCATTGAGGTCCTGAACTTGCTCCAAAAAGCACTTCTTGGATTCAGAAGTTCAAAGAGGTCTTTCTGACTAGTTTGTCTTAAAATAAATAGTTGTGAGTGTATAGAAATAATGAATACAGAGATACTGCATTCACAAGGAATCACAAGGGATAGGAAATTCAGAGGCAGTATCATTTTGTGCCAAATAAGGCCATCCCATTTCTGCAGTTATAAAATAGATTAAATGTGTTTTAGAAAGACCTGTCTTATTACAGTGTAGTGTGCCCAGCTTTGGGTAATAGGCACTTTGCTGTGGCAATCTGAAGCTGTCCTTTGAAGATTGCTCATGTTTTAAAATAGGTTGCATTTATTGTGCCAAGATGACAAAGGAACAGAGACACAAAATAGAATAAGTAGTTACTTTATTACTTAGCGTGGACTTCACCATTCTAGGATGAATGGCTGATCAAAAGAATAACTGTAAGCTGGACTGACAAAAGTACATATTTAGGCCTGGAACCGGTTTTCCAGAGGCAAATTTATTTCCTATATTTAACATTTTGTTAGTTCTGGACAGTAGTTTGAGCTTTTATAATTCTAAGGGAGCATGTTGATGTTGAGAATATAAAGTTATTCAGGATATGGCTGAGAGATTTAGCTGGTTGCAATTTAAGATAGAATTTCAAAAGCCAAATCTTGAAGTAGGATTTTTATAATTCCCATTTAGGAGCGAGATAGGTAAAAACATGTCCTGATCCATGTTAAAACTCCCTAATGGAAATATAATTCCAATATATTCCAATATATGTTTCTGAGTTACATACGTTTACCCATATAAGAGATACAGAAGCTATTGAGATTCTGTTAATTCTGTTTCATACAGTATCTTTTTATTTTTTTTCTTTTGTAAGAAAATCCAGAGTACCCCCCAGCCTCCTAGCAGTGATGTAGGTGTTTTCATGGAATTCAGAATATAAGAAAAAAATTCAGGTGTTTTGATGGGAATGTTCTAAGAGGAACACTTCACTGCTTCTCTTGGGGTATATCTTGGAATTAAAGCTAACACTCCTCAGCAGTGAGCTGCCACTAACTAAAAGAAATGATGAATGGAATTTCCTGTATGGTTTCTGCCATGTACTCTTGGAGTCTTCTGGTGGTCATGTAGTGATTTGACCTGACTGACCCAAAAGAAACTGCTCTGGAAATGAATGGGTTTGTGTTTAATCAAGCAGCTAAAATACCTCGAATCTCTGTAAGCAAACAAAATCTGGGTACAGTTTTAATCATTAATATTCTTTAAAATTGTTTCCTGATTGATTGAATAATTTCTTCAATTGAAAGAAAGTGAACAAACTTAAACTTGCTTTTTATTTGTTTATTCAGCAGTTTGGGCTTGAGAAGTGAGATCCATGCTCTCTGACTTCACCTGGCAGAAAAGCACAATATTGTTCTGCAGGCTGGATGTTTTATTTGTAGTTTAAGCTTCGTAGGAGAAAGTGTACTTGTTCTCTTTGGTGGTGTTGGCTGCTGGTTTAGTTTTCATTTGATATATCCCAGTAATCTACTTCCTTTGCTTTCCGTATCATAAGCTAAGTTTTCATTTTTGCATCTTAAAGATTATAGGGAGTAACATGTTGTAGTTTTAGTTATTTGCTACCCGAGTTTTGTGTTTAAACTTTGCAGTTTAAACTCTGTGTTTAAACTTTATCCACTTGTTCAATCGTTAAATATTTTAGAAAGTTGATAATGTCAGTGTTTATGGGATGACCAGAAAGGATTAAAGAGAACTTCAAGTTCCAGGGAAAGGTGCTTGTAAACCTAACAAAGGTGACAAACCAGCCAAACCAAACCAAAAATTCCCCACTTCTTTATGTATAAGCTGATTAGTAGGTTTGAATTGAGAAGATACAAAAATGAGTGGATATGGCAGGTGTGGATAATGGCTTTGCATAGTGACTCAAAGATTGAATTTGAAATAATATTATTTGTGTCTCCATTACCATTTTTGAGACAACAGAACAATGAGTCATTTATAGACTGTGAAAACTTTCATAGTATGATTGTCCTCCTTGTTTCAGAATGTTACATTATAAATGTAAATATTTACTAAATGATACAATGTATAATAGGTTGAAATGAATCATACAGTTCCTTCTTCAGAGTAATTGCCTCAGGATGTCTAGGGATTCAGCTTTAATGCAGGAACTCTTGAGGATGAACTGTGTAATCAAGAGTCCATTCCTAATTTTTATTCAGTTTTTAAAACCATATATGCACCTAGCTTAAAGCAGATTCTAGCTAAATCTTGAAAGACCCTGTACCAGTGAACCTCTAGCAAATAACTTGGGAAAGGTGTTGCTTCTTATGAATCAGAAAGTATTGATAGTGTCTAGGATTATCTCCAGGTGAAAGATTTGGACAGGATATTGTCCTGTCGACAGTACAGCTCATGGGAGTCAACCTCATGTTTTGAAGGAGATAAGTGACTTGGTGGTGGATAGGGCTGACTCAAGTAGCATTTAGGGCACAAGCTAAATACAGTGGTGTTTGTGTCTCCTAAAGCTGCTGCATAAAATGAGCTTGGGAAGTTTAGTGAAGGAGGTTTAAGTTGGCACGATTTTTATAGAACATGGTACTGCTAACAACATTGTTTCTCAAGTCCTCAACTCTGGAAACAGTGTGCTTTGCTTCCACTGGGTTATAAATATCATGCCAATTTTGAAACGTTAATAAAACGTTAATAGGTTGAATATTCAGTCTTTGGTTTCCAACAAAAGGCGCATAATAGCAGTGTAACTCCTTGCAAACTTTTCTGCTTCGAGTTGTAGATAAACCTTGCTATAAACTACTTGGTAGATTTGCTAGACAAGCTTGTGATTGAGTGCTCTGTATGCTTGCCTTTTTGCTTCCACCTAGAATCCAGGGCCATTACTTTCTGTAACCATTTCAGTGAGCTGCCATAGTTTTCAGTCTGTACTGTCACCTGATCCAAGCATGCGCCAAAATACCCACCGTTTCTGGCTACTGTCTGCTGAATCTGCTTTGCAAACCCTTAGTTCTTTAAGCTTTTTGCTTAGCAAAAAAACAACAGGCACTCTTACAGAGTGTACTGGACACATGCCATCCTGCTTCCCTAACTCCTCTAATTGTTTATGTAAATCCTTAGCTTTACTAAACTTGTAAATGCTACAACAGCATCCCCATGTGAAATTGTGTGGCTCATGTGTCAAAAAAGGCTGCTTGTGAAAATATTTGTCAGAAGAATATGAATGCTACACATTGCACTGCATTCAGTGTTTTGTATCAACTTATGATTGCAATGTCATGGTGTTTGGTTTTGATTGTAGACAATAATTTTGTGTTTTAATACGAAAAGGTAAGTTCATGTAAACTGTGAATGTACGGTATTTATATATAAACACAATTATTTGTATTTTTGGCCTCTTTCTGGAAGAAAAAAATTACTTAAATGTGATATGGAGAGGTCCAAGTCTTCTTTACTAACACTTGTTTATGCATGACTCCTAGAGAAATATTTGATCTTGTGCAATAATAAATTGCTGGATTTTTTTGAATATATTGAGCCTGATCCTTTTTACACTGAACACAATGGCTGGAAAATTGTTCTTATCTATAATAAGATTGAAAATGCTCCATTATATTACTACAGTTAATAGTTTTGTACTACTGATGTTGAAGAGATTCTCAGAATAAGGGGTTAAATGTTGCTTTCAGAAGATGTAGTGTTGAGCAACTTCACAACAGTATGTGTTTTCCATTATGATGAGGCTTTCTGGTAGATAAGTTGGGTGAGAAAATTAGGAACTTGTTCCTAAACTTAATAATTTAAGCTATAAATTTTTGTGTAGGAAAGCTAAATGTTTGCATAGGGTTTGGGACCCGTCACTATTTCTACCTTTTCTGTTCCCCTCAAGCATACCTGTTTCCTTTCAACATTTCATTCCATTTCAGTTTTCACTGTGACTACATCACACCTTTTCAATATGTCATATTCTTGTCTGCAATCTTATCTTTATTTCACAGCACTTTCTCTGTTCATCCTCAGTCACTTCACCTGTTGCTCACTCTCATCATGACTTCACATTTTCTTGCACTCTTTGTCATAGAAAGGTCATTGGTGACAAGCAGGAGCAGTTTTTGCCACATGGTACCTAAAGGTATAAAAAGTTATGAATTAGAAAATTGGTTGTTTGGGTTTTTTTGTTTTGTTTTGGTTTTTTTGTCTAGAAAAAGGTTACTTCTCCTTTGCAGGTGTTTTTCTGTGAAGTGCAAAAATTGGTGTGACTGTTGAGTCAGTGTTTATAACCAGCTGCCTGTACTCAAGTCTCATTGAGCAAGAATTGTTCTGCATGGTCAGAGAACCACTTTTCTTACTACTTACACTTTTAGGTTATAGAGAGAAACATGTTGCTTATCAAAGCAGTATTCCACTCTATGACTGGAGAGGGAAGGAGGAATTGCTCCATTCCACCAAACAGAGTTAGAGATAACATTTGCAGAATGTACTTGTGGTCTTATATCTTCCATACAGCTCTGCTTTTTGTCAGATGCAGCTTTTGTCTTACAATCCATTTCCAAAGTTGCTCCATTCAACCAACCCTACTGCTGCTACCTGGTGGCAGCAGAAACAACCTCTGTCCAGAGATGCACACACCAACGAGAAGATATTTTGCTTCCTATTTGGGGTACCACAAATGGTTCTCAGAGCTGAGCTTGGGAGCTCCAACCCTGTGATGTGATGGGTTATTTCTGTGTGATTCTCAGTTTTGGAAGCTGAAGTGTGAGCCCTTGCCAGCAGGTGGTTGAGCCATCTAAGTCAGGATTACTGAGTATCATCTCCAGCATTTGATATTCCCAGTCAGTGAAAGGGTTTAAACAGTGATTTCACACTGAGAGTGTGAAGTGCAGCATCTCGAGATTCTACCAGTAATGCACTGAAACCTGCTCAAGTGATCTCTGATATAATGAAACATATCAGTTCATGGAAACCCTTTGGTTTGTGTCTTAATGTGTATATTTTTGTCAATTGCAGAGAACATTCCTAAGAACTCACTGTAGGTTTTTTTTCTGTTCAGCATTCGTTTCTTAAAGCAAAGGTTGGATAAACTTCAGTCTGGGCACCCAGGCTGCTGTTAGTCAGTGCAATACTGTGAGTTACACGACATTGATATCTAAAGTTATGTGTAGTTGAATGTAAATACATACCTCTGTGCTCTTCCTTTTAATTAGAAAATGATCATTAGTTTATTTTAGAAAGATGAAAGCCTAGTTCTAAATGCAAATTGAGGCAAATTCATGAATGAGTACATCTTGCCGTGCAATGTTTTTGTTTGAGTAAATTTCAAGTTATGTGTATATCTACATCTTTCATTTTTTTTGTCATGTTGTCAGAGAACCTAGTGTATGATATGGGGTTATCATACACGATAAATATTCCTGATAGTACAAAATTGGTTCCAAATAAATCCCAGGTTTTGACCTTGACATTGTAAATTATGATTCAGCAAGGAGATATCAATGACTGGAAGTTTGTATCTGTGCAAAGTTCAGTTGACTTCAGGGAAATTGTATAAGAATCTCTCTACTCAGAACCCTTGGTAGCAACTGAGTGCCTGTTGTTTGTTACTGGTTTTCCCCTTGTGTATCCAATTAACATAGTTTTCAACTAAATTCATTGGTACAGGTAAGCTATTTTGATAGAAGAAACAGCTGATAAACTGTAATTGTAAATGTCAATATTTGTTGACTTCATAAGTAAAAAAATTTGTGATACAAGAGCTTTAGTTCTGGGAACTAATTGCTGAGCAGTTAAAGTAAATGGATTGCATGAACTTACTCTAGCAGCACTCTTTAAAAATATTTTTAATGTAGTGCTCAAGAAAAGCAGACAGGATACATTTAACATGTAACCTCCAGGACAATAAAGGTAATTAGAATCCGTTGGCAGGGACAGGGAAAGGTGAAGTTACCAGGATACTGAAGCAAAAAAAGCACCAACAAATGCATAGTCAACATATATCTTGTACTGCTTAATGTTGTAAATATACATTAGTTTCAAATCCCTATTTCTTCTCAAAGTTAGAAGTACCACAGAACTGTCTGTTTGATTAGTGATGCAGTCTTAACAAATTATTTTAAAATCTCGTTAATAGAGAGAGAACTACTTGAAATGGGAAAAACTATTGAGGTTATTTCAAAGACGTCAAGTGTATAGCCAAATAAAATATTACTTTACTATAACAAATACTGTTTTGTTACTGTTAGTAGTTTTTCAGTATGACAGAGTATCTGTGATGCTTTATTGCAAGTTACCTGTTGTTGGAAGCTGACAGTGTGGTCTTCAAGTAGGCAGAGATTGGAACAGTGTCTACAGTATTTTGGTGTTATCCATCTTGTCAGAACCTGTTCACGTGGGGGATAAACAAGGAAATTAATGAAAAAGTCCCATTAGTGTTTGGTTGAAGTGTGATAGCTAGGAAATAAAAAGTGACCAGGTACAACAAAATACTTGAATATGAAAAATCTGACTTTTCAGATTAATTGCATGAAACTTTATGTTGACATCGTGCAGAATAGTGAACTGATTTATACTTTGTCTTTCAGATGAACCAGAGACACGAGATGCATGGTGGGCAGAAATCAGACAAGAAATAAAATCCCATGCCAAGGCATTGGGTTGTCATGCTGTAGTGGGCTACAGTGAATCAACTAGCATTTGGTAAATCATGATGATGATTTGATTTTCAAAATGCCACAGAAAATGTTATTGCATCTTTGGTGGATTAAAAATTAACTCTTTCTGCACAGTTGTTGGTACTGCCTAATATACCTACTATACTATACTATACCTGTTTAGTATACCTACTTCAGAGAGTTTAAGTGACTTTGAGATTTCAGTATTGGATTTTTCTTTTTTTAAAACATTTGATTTGGGTTTTTATTACTTTTTTATATTACTTTTTTTTTTAATAAAACCTACATATTTGCTTTTGTAGTAACAATGTTAATTTATCTACAAAGTTTTATAAGCCTAATCTGCCTAAATAATTAAGACTCTCCCCAAAAGTATATGTATTGAAGTTTCATTATTAGGTAACAACTGGCAGACCAGTACTTGAATGGCAAACTTCAAATTTAAGGCATTTTTTACTTGTAATGCATCAATTGTAAGTTAAAGGAGAATATGCTGCCTGATAGATGTAGAATATTTCAGGTGTAAATATTCTGTATTTCTTTCTGGAAAATGTGTGTCATTATTTTTGTCTTTCAGACCTACAGCAGTGTTTAACATACTAAACTGCAGCTCTGCAGTAGTCTTTGTGAGATTGAATTCCAAAACTCCATTGTCTTACTGTGTTTCCTTTGGCTAAGAAAAATTCCAGTCTTATGTATTTTAGTGGCTTAATAACAAACTTTGTGAGAGGCTTGGAATTTGGGAGAAATAATTTGGGGTTTATCTAGCCAATTGTCCTTCTCTCTGACCCCTAGAGACACTGGAAAGTCTCTTTCTAGCTCTGGAAAGTCGTCTGTGAAGAGCTACCTGGGCAAGGGTATCTGGTAGTATAAAACAAAAGTACTCAGGTTCACTATTTGTTTTGAATTGCCTTATGAAAGGAACAAGCAAATTCAGACATCTGAATTTGTTTTCTGTCAAGCTGATTTTGCCTAAATACTTTAAAAGACAAAAACACTAAAGATTTGCTTTTTTAAAGAGAGGAGCTGGAAAACTTCACTTTGTAGTTGAAAAGTTGAAGAAAGAAATAGTTACACAGTGTTTTAGTGAGAGCACAGCATCTGTCTGAAATCCACATGAATTGCTTCACATTTGTTGCTCCTTCACACGTACAAACTTTCACTTTGCAGTTGAAAAGTTGAAGAAAGAAATACAGAGTTACACAGTGTTTTAGTGAGAGCACAGCATCTGTCTGAAATCCACATGAATTGCTTCACATTTGTTGCTCCTTCACATGTATTGCTTCGCTGCAGGTAGAAAAAAAACAACTGCTGAATATATTCATCTTTCACAAAACTTGAAAACAATTTTTGAAAGTCAATTGCATTTAGAGTAGAAAAAGAAAAGAAGTTTACAGACAAGGCATGGTTTGTATTCCTTGTGTTGTCTCGTCTGGTTATGTCCTGTCTTGCTTGGTGTATTAAAGACCATATTTATCTCAGAATTACTCCATCACAGAGGGATGAACTTGCAAAAAATGAAAAGTTTATTCCTTTGGCTGTCAATCTCATTGTAAAAAGCTACAGGGAAAGAGTATACAGAGTGTAGGTAGGCAATCAGCTATTGGGTTATTTCACACTTTCATTCTTTTTAAGGAATTTAGTGTGGTAGTATTTGGTTACTGATGAAATAGTTTATTAGAGTTCCCATGCTTATTTGCCAGTTCAACTTTATTCCATGCTTAAAGCACAAGCCTCTGTGTGTAAGTACTGGTCTGCCAGACGTGTGAAAAATTATTCTGGAAAGAGAAACAACAGATTAAAAAGGCAGATGTATAATACTAGGAAATGTGGGGAAACTTTTCTCCATATTCTTCTTTAATATACTATTTTAAGTACTGAATATTACAGGTTTGTTTCTTATTTAACAATTTGAGAAATATTAAAAGCTCTGTGATCTAACACTCTTAGATCTGAGTTTGAGCTCTAACACTCCTAAATAATAAGTATTATCAGTTACTTTACATGCTATATTTGCCATTATTCTAGTTGTTCATACACAGTTTTTACTGTTTTGCTACTTCTTATCCTCCAAGAAACACCTTTGTCAGTGTTGTGTTGTAATTTCATTTTGAAAATTGAATGTTCATAAGATGATGAGACTCTCAGCTTCCATTTTACTTTGGTAAACAATTACACTCTGGGTTGGTTTTTGGTTTTTGGTTTTTTGGTTTTTTTTAGTGTTTCTTTGCTTTTGTTGGTTTGCTAACCATAGAACCATTGTTAACCATAGAACTGAAAACCATACTTAAACTTGGTTAGCCTTCCTGTTCTGTTCTGTTATTTATAACATAGGTCAAAGCTCTTTAGTCTTTCAGTTCAGTTCTTCTCATTCTTGTTTATATGATGGTTTAAATGCCAGAAGAGTTGGTGAGATCGAATGGATAAAATTGCACAAATGTACAAAATTAATAGTAATATTAAATTCATGGAGTCTTTTGTACCAGCCTTTTACTCTAATAGTTCTAGAAGAAATCATCACTGAGTAGTAGGAATTCACGTTGTTGTCATTCTTTTCTCTTATAGTGAAGAGGTCTGTATTTTGTCCGCGTCTGGCACAGCAGCTGTACTGAACCCTAGGTTCCTTCAGGATGGCACCATGGAAGGCTGTTTGGAACAAAGGTTGTCATGGCAGCCTGGCTTCTTTTCCATAGGGTCAGAGAAGGGAGAGGTTGATTTTTTTCCTCAGAGCCAAGATAGTTCTTCTCTATTAGGGTAGGTTACAGTGTTACAGTGCAGGATGCGGGACCAACCACTTTACTGCTTTTCACTAACAACAACAACCACAGAAGTAATGGAACTCTGCACCAAATTAGATATTCTGTTTTTATTTCTAACAGTCTGAATAAGGTAACACATTTGACTACTAACACAGATCATAACTCAGTTTTTTTTCTTTGCTGCTCTTCAGGTATCTTTCTCAACTTTATATCACACTATAAAAATGACAGATGTTTGATGGAATACATAAGCCAAAAGCAGCTGTAGCTGTAATATGTGTATATATGCTCTGTATATACTATTTAAGAGCTGCATGGGAGATAAAATAGCTTGGTTGTGAGACAAAGATGGTGCCAGATTATTACAAAATGTTTTATTTGAAGTTTGTGAACAAAATCATGAAACTGAAGGACAAACATGAAGTTTCCATTTGTTTCTGCTTTTGCAAATAAAATTTAAGAGTGGGTACTGCCAAATAATTACTTTGGGGAAAAAATAATTAAATTAACTAACGCATACTGGTAACTTATTATGTGTTCATCAGGATAGTGTTTAAATATTTCAAGGGATTATTGTGCCTGTAAGCAAGGCTATTTATTACACTTTAGCATTCTCATTACTTTTTTCATAATAAACCAGCCAATGTAGTATTATTTATTATTCTTTTACTTTCTTGGTCATTATCTTCTAGTGTAGATAGACTTTTAAAAATTGTAGCCAGAACAAAAATAGTTGTCTTTGTAGTCACTGTATGATGGAGCGAAAGAAGTGTCATGTTTATAATATAAAGGAAATTGTACTTTTATCAAAATATGTATTTTGGTGCTACTAAGAGTCTTGGCATAGACTAGAAATGCCAAAGAAAGGTAAAACAACAGACAAAGCTAATGCTTGAGACAAAATATATTTGCCAAAGTCTTATGATAAATAATGTTCCAAATCTTTCAGATTTGCTTAAGCACCTCTTCAAAATCACTGAGAATTGTTTATATGAAACAGAATAAATCTGCAGTGGTGCAGTTAGCCTGTGCTTTCCTTGGTCATATTTTTATGGTGGTCATTCCTGGGTATTGTTTGTGGGAGTGGGACTAAGTGTTTTAAGTGGATAACAAGTTTTACCTAATACCTTATCTTAGGAAATAATCTTGCTCTTCTTCTCACAATGTTAATATATATTGTGTTGCTTCTCAGGATGGTTGGTTTGTTGTTTATATTCTGCTCATTGAGTTTGTGTAGGTTTTTGGACACAGTCAATGTAAAAGAGACTTTTCATCGTGTTTGGTACAGCAAATTCATCATCCAACTGTTGTACCATGGACTACATTTAGGAGTTATGCCTAAAGGCAGCTCAGTAATGTTTTAGGTTTATATAAGTTGTGCTTTTTCTCAATCTCTGCATAACAACTTTCAATGCAAGTTTTATTTATAGTGTTTTAGCTAGTATCAATTAACCTAATTGTGTTCTTCTAATTCATATAATGTAATACTTATCACATTGGTATAATGGAGCAGAGTAGAGCTGCAGTGTATAATTTAAGTAGGTGTCTGTAGTGTTTATACACATGCACTTACTGATCATTGTTAAAAAGATGCAGATGTTTTAAGTATGTTCTCCATAATGTATTTTTAGGATTGAAGAAGCTTCACCACCAGGTTGTGGATTTTGCCATATACCATATGATGAATTGAACATGCCATTCCCTGCTCACCTCACTTACTGTTACAACTGCAGGAAGCAAAAAGTTCCTGATGTCCTTTTCACCACAATTGATCTTCCAGTAGAAGCAATAGTTATTGGGAAGGGATGTCTTATTCAAGCCAGGTATCTATCAAAATGTTTCCTTAGTAAAGTTTTGGAGATCCTTCTAATAATTCCTGTTGCTAAAATCCAGTATGTCATCAAACTTCATATTTTTATGTTGAATTGCTAGGTATTAGGGAGCAGGAGAAGGAAGAGGAGGACAGCCTACTCCTCCCTCTATGTTGTGTCACCTCTGTTGATGGACATCTGTGAACTTACCCATGTTGATAAACATTTGCTAAATGTTCTGCTTTTGTTTTTAATTGCCAGTGAGGATTGTTACATTTTTTCTGCCTGGATGTGAACTTTTTTCATGCTTTCTCTTGCTGTTTGGGACTGCTAAAATGGTTAGATACAGCTCTTCCACTGGAAACTTAATCATCATAGAATTGTTTGAGTTGGAAGGGGACCTTGAAGATCATTGAGTTCCAACTCCCTTGCTGTAGGCAGGTTCACCTGAATGAACTGTTTCAGCCAGTTGTGTTAATTCCATGCTGATGTCCATAACTGAACATCATCTCTGTGGAATTGTTGGCTGTGTCCTGTTTTATGCTGTGGTCTTTGACTTTGGAAAAGGGAAAAAAGTGGGAAAGAAGGAAGGACCAGCTATGTACAATCTGTATGGGTGGCCAGCCATGTGGATAAATAACTGATTGGATGTTTGGGCTGAGAGAGTAGCGATTTATGTTTTGTAACCTACCTAGATGGTCATGACAAGTATAAGAGTCTGTGGTGAGACCTGTCCAGTTGAACCTCTTCATTATGTGGAGGGGATGATGGACTGCATTTTCTTCAAGTTTGCCTGTTATACCACAGTGAGTGCAACCAGCCAATACGGTACCTGTTCATTTTTGTCCTTCTCTGAGAGTAGGACAGACACCAGAAAATGATAGAGCAAGTTTGGAGGGCCAGCAAGGGAGGAAGGAGTACCTGTCCTATGCTGAGAAGCTGCAGGTGCTGGACTTGTTCAGTCTGGAGAGGGAAGGGATTTAGGGACACTTAATAACAGCCTGCCAGTATCTATAAGGAGGTTATAGAGCATGTGTAGCCAGGGTCTGCACAGTGGCAGAGTGAGGCCCAATTGAAGCAAGAGAGATTCAGAGTGCATGAAAAGCCACTTACCCATGAGGACAGTCAGGGAGTGGGGTAGATTGCCTTGGAGGTTATGCAGCCTCCATCTTTGGGGCGTTTTCAAGACATGACTGGCCAAAGCTCTGAGTGATTCTGCCCCTCTGCTCTGGTGAGACCCCACCTGCAGTGCTGCATCTGACTCTGGGGGCACAGGAAGGATATGAACCTGTTGGAGCTGGTCTAGAGGAGGCCAAGTTGATTAGAGAGAGGGAAGAAAGGCTGAGAGAATTGGGATTGCTCAGCCTGGAGAAGAGAAAGCTTTGGGGTGACCTCCCAGTACCTGAAGGGAGCCTACAAAAAAGATGGAGAGAGACTATTTACAAGGACCTGGAGTGACAGGACAGGGGAGAATGGCTTCAAACTGACAGAGAGTAGCTTTAGATTGGGTATTGGAAAGAAATTCTTTAATGTGAGGGTGGTGAGACACTGGAACAGGTTGCCCAGAGAAGTTGTGGATGCCCCAGTCCTGGAAATGTTCAAATCCAGGTTGGATGGGGCTCTGAGCAACCTGGTCTAGTGGAAGGTGTCCCTGTCCACAGCAGGGGGGTTGGAACTGGATGATCTTTAAGGTCCTTTCCAACCCAGGCCATTCTATGATTTAAACTCTGTGTTCAGCACCATTTTGCAAATTTACTTTGTGTTAAACAGTGGTCCCCAATATGTCTCTGGAGCACTTGCAGATGTGTCATTTTCTCGAGAATTCATTTCTTAAAACATTCCCATTGCTCAAAAAAAACCCCAAAACCCAACAAAACTGAAAGCTATTTTGAGATGAGCTTGTTACAGTTTGGTGAGTTAGTATGTTTTCCTGATCATGTAGCAAATGAGGTCCATGGAAGAAAGCGTTGCTCATTTGTATCACTAAAATGGACAGTTGGCATGTGCTCCTTTCGAACAAAATTTCTCTCTGAAAGTATCCCTGGTGTGGGCTTTGAATTTCAGCCTGTAGGACTAAACCCAAAGAGTGACATAATATAGCCAGAGATGGAATTGCTATACTCTTTCTTTTATTCTTTCAAGATAAGTACTTTCAGTCTGGTTAATGCTTGAGCTGTGAGGGCACTTGGATGGGGCTGTTCTTCTTTATTCCAGTGTGTGTCTTCAATAACTGTATTAATAGGAATTTTAAAAGTTCTACCAGTAGATGTAATTTCCTATGCTTGTACCTGAAGTGTTTGAGGTTTGCAGCAAGAGAAATGAATGTTTACATTTGGGGCCTTACTCAAAGCAGAGCTGAAAATACAAGTTTTCAGATTACACAGTCTGAAGGAGTTCTTGTAAAGAACTGGCATTTTGTTTTACACTTGCAGCAATCCAAAAGAATACACCTCATCAGTTCTGAGGCTTAATTGAAAAGGGCTGCAGGAACTATCCCTTGAAATAATTTTTTTTGAGGAGGTATAATGGTGGTGTTTAACAGCTACCAGACAACTTGCAATAGCAGGAGAGCTGTGTTTGTCTACAGAATTTGCCTTGTAATGATCAGGGCAAATTTTTAAGAGTTGCTGCTATGTAATAGGAGTGTTAATATGTTTAGCCAAACATTCAGTAGATGCTTATCAGGAATCTGTAGATAAGGTCTTAATGTTGCATCTTTATTCTATGCTGTCAGACTGTTATGACAGAAACCCTGTGTGATGAGTGTTGATTCTGTCTGATAACAGTCCTTAAGCATATTTTAAGAAATGAGGTATCATTCAGTGATTTGCAAAAAATACATTATTTGTAATTTTTGTGCTTGATAATCTGCTTTGATAAGGAATATTTTTGAATGCTGCTGAAAGTTATGTATTGTTCTGTTTGATAAGTTTACTTTTTATGTTACCCATTTTAAATGCTAATAGAATGCAGTTTAATATAACACAGTTGCTATTAAAAATCAAACCTTGCTTATTGAGAGTCGGTACCTCAGTCTGCCTTGATCTTCCTGATGAGAATGTAGTATTTTACTGGATTTTAAAATACAGTAAAAAGAAACTGATTGTATTCAGTTACACGATGAGGAAAGAACTCAAAACACCCTGTGATGACTTTGAATCTTCACTAGCCCATTAGGACTCTGTGTCTGCTGATCCCTGCAGATCTCACGTGCTGCTCTGTGTTCTCAGGTTATGCCGCCTGAAGAAGAAAGCTCAAGCTGAAGCAAATGCAACCTCTATCAGTAACCTCCTGCCATTTATGGAATATGAAGTGCACACACAGCTGATGAATAAACTGAAGCTGAGAGGAATGAATGCTCTGTTTGGGCTGAGAATCCAGATCACCGTGGGGGAAAATATGCTAATGGGGTTAGCAGTAAGTACAGTTTGAATCTTCAGATTCTTTGGCTTTCTTACAGTATTTTTTCAAGAAGACATAGCAGAGTTGTGGAATTCGGAGTGACTAGAGATATTAAAATGTCATTTTAAGAATAAATGAACTGATGGAAAGGAACAAGGTGTCTAACTATTGTCAAATCAGGGCAGACTGTCTTTCATCAGCAGAGAAGGAAGATGCAAATCTCTTGAAACCTTGTTAGGGGACAAGAATACTAGAAAGGGGATGAGAGGAAAAGAGATTTTAAATGGTTTAATGGCATAAATTTCAGAAAAATGATTGTGTTCTTTAAAGGTCCTGTGAAAGAGGCCCCTGTTTCTCAAATTGCATTACAGTTCCATGACAAGTAAGGTCGATTTAGTCTCAGTAAATCTTCTGGTTAGTTGCCAACGAGAGGAAGGTTTGTTGCCTCTTCTGTGATGGCACTGAAGAAATAAGTGATAGATTGGAAGTGTCTTAGAGTCAAGAATTGTTCATTAACAGTATTTTTCTAACCCCATTCTGTCATGTTGGGTTAGAATAGTGAAATGTGCTGCTACTTCCTGCATCAGAGGGTGTTTGGGTAATACTGACAAGCTTGTATGTTCTTTTTGTCTTCAGTGATCTGTTTTCTGTAAATAGAAATAGGATTGTCACAATTTCAGTGACACTATAAATGCTTGGGTCAAGTTTTAAATCCTCAAAACCATCACTTGCTTATGCAAAATATCCTGGGACAGAGGTTTTAATTTTTAGTCTTTTCAGAATTTTTAGGTAAGTGAAGTGCTCCACTATGGAAAAATCCCATGAGAAGGAGAGAATTTACCGAAAGAGTAGTGGGATTTTTTCATAAGTGGGATTTTTTTCCTCATAAGTGAATGGGAGAGAGAAATCCATTTATTGTGGCAAGAGGCTGTGCTGTGCATGTCACAGTGCTGTCTGTTACAGCACGAGCATTATGGAAAACTTTATCTGCAGATGTTAGCAGTACATCCTTATGTAATTGTCTTTTTTTCTTAATGACTTTTTAAAAGTCTGCAACAGGTGTTTATCTAGCAGCTTTGCCAGCACCTGGGGGTATTCAGATTGCTGGGAAGACTCCAAATGATGGCACCTATGAGCAGCACATATCTCATATGCAAAAGAAAATAAATGACACGATAGCAAAAAACAAGGAACTTTATGAGATTAATCCTCCAGTAAGTAAATCTTTCATTCTTAAAAATAAAACAATCTGAATCAAACATACACACGGTGTATATCCATGACTCCTTAGCGACTGAATCATTGAACATAAGTTTCCTTATAATAGAGATATAGATCTTTTTAGCTGTATTTTGGGAAGCTACTGGATTTTTCAGATCTCTTCAGCCCCATAGCCAAAAGAACCCTGAAGAAATCTGTAACTTCTGGGAGTGAGCCAGGCTGTTTCACAGATCTGTGTCATATTATGTGGGGTTTTTATGTTAAAAAGAATTCGGTCTCAGCCTTGGCTTGGATGAAATCCCTAGCACTTTTTACTCAGCTAGGAACTTTCATACACTATCTCAATCTTCGAGATTTTTCAAGATGAGTACAGGCATAATTTAAATAAGAAGCTTACAATAGTGACCTGTGCTGGTAACCTGTCCCTTCCAACTCAGGATATTCTGTTCTGTGATTCTGTAATTCTAAATCAGTTTGTACTTATTTAGATTTATTTCACAGTAAAATTATTTTCAGAGTGTTCCGATTCTTAAAACTGTTAACAAGTTGTTTCTGATTGAAATTATTTCTAAGCTATGTAGTACATCTGCTAATTCTTATATCCTTTTTAGGAACTACCTGAAGAAATCATAGGGTCTCCCATTCCAGAGCCAAGACAACGTTCCAGGCTATTAAGATCCCAGTCAGAAAGCTCTGATGAAGTTACAGAGCTTGACCTTTCACATGGGAAAAAGGATGCTTTTGTCTTGGAGGTGATTAAACGTTTTCAGTACTCATGTTCATACTTTTCTTCTCCTCAAATATATATTAAAAAAAAACTGAGAGAAGTTTTTGTGGTGGTTTTGAAATTCAAACCACCAGTTTTCTTACTCGTCTCCAAGGACACTTCTTAAATTGTGTAATTTTTTTTCCGTTTTGTATCAGTAGAAATTGTCAAATATTGGATTTTGCTTTGTCTTTCTTTTTCTGTTCACTTAAAGCACAGCTGTATTATGCCTAGGGACAGTATCTGAAAAAAGATTGCCCTGCTGTTCATGGACATGTAGCAATATCTAGAATAATAATTAAGAGCCGTTAAGAAATGCCCTTCTGCCTGCTTCAAGCAGCAGATCACACTGATCAAAAACTTAAGTATATTTTTATAAACATTGAGGTTCTGTGTTGTCCCAATTTAGCAAAAAAGAAAAAAAAAGCTTGTATATTCTTCCGCCTTCAAAGCTCTTATTGTTATAGCTGAATATTCAGAATAATTAGTTTCCAGAACTGGTGGTATTAAAAGCATTCAAAAAACTGCATGTGTCAAGAGAGCAAATAAAAGAAGACTTGCTTTTCTGAATTTCAGCTGATGCTCTTCACAGTTAAAGAATTCATAGCTTCCAACAACACCTTCCAATTCTTTCTACAGTTACAATTAGAAAAAAGAAAAACACCTGTAGATAAAGAACTTCTCTATTCACTAAAATTCAAAGATGTGATTTTAACATTGTACAGTTTTGAAGGAAAGTAGGCAAGTATTAAAGAAGGGCTAGAGTTTTGATCATCCTGTAGATACAGGTATTACAAATACCTGTCCCTGGCTAAGAAAACACTTTAAATTACAGCCTGTAATTGCAGCCTAAGATACATTCAAGACTGTTAATCTTCACAAATCACCATCTTCATAGAAAGTAATCTGGATGAAAAGTTGTAGATAGGGAGAATAAGAGAGTGCTGTAACAGCAGTTCATTTGAAAACAGAGGTATAAAAAGAGAGTGGAAAAATAACAGGTTGGGAGAGTTTGGTATAATAAATTCAGATAGCTTTGTGCTTCTGCTCTTCTTTGGTTTTCCAGTGCATTACAAAGTAAACTGGGAAGTCCCTAAAAGTAACTTTGGTGCCAGTTAACTCTCAAAGTAAAAAGGGAAGAGGACAGTTTTCAGCAAGTGTTTTTTGCAGCTGGTCTTAACAGGGTTTTGATTTTAATCTGACAGGAGCAGAATTGTTTCCTCAAAACAAAAGTTATGATTGATGCTCTCTGAGGCAGAAGATTGAAAATTTCTGATTGAAAATCAGAAAATACTTTGCTAAATGCAAAAGGGGTTGAATGCCTTTGTGAAAAATAGAGGATTTTGTAAGGCATTAAAAAACAAACAAACAAAAAAACCCAAAAAACAACCTAAAGACTACTAAATACTCGAAAAAAACATAAGCCCAGCCTTCATTTCTCTTGTAAAGGCTGTCAAATAGAAGACAGGCAGTGATAACAAAAACTCAGCATACTTTTTCTGTCCAGTTGCCTCATGAGGTGTGATACATTATACCAAAGATCAGCTGTTTAAGGGGGGTTGGAACAGGGGAACTTTTAAGGTTCCTTCCAACCCAAACCATTCTATGATTATATACAACAAGCAGAGTTCAGCTCTTTTTCTACAGTTTTGGAGAATTCTTCCTTCTGCCTTATTAACTCCAGTATGGGCTCTAGATCCCCATATGGAAGGGAAAAAAATCTAAGTACACTGTAGTGTACTATAGAGTGCATAAAAGTAGTGCTAATGCTAGCAAGAAAAATAAGATCTGATGTTCAAGGAATATGTTGGTCCTAGAATATACATCCCTGTGTTTTGGTAGTTCAGTCTTTATAGAAAAAAAAGACTTTTTTACCTGTGAAATCATTTACTACTGCCTTTGTTAAGAGATTGCATGTCAGAAACAATATTTCAGAAGCTTTAATTAGGCTCCTGACTGACCTTTGAAGAGTAAAATCATTGTTCACTGGAAATATGTAAGAAAAAGTTCACTGTGATGAGGAAATGCTAAGAGGTCCTGGGAAGGCAATTGTGACAAGTAAAGCTGTCTGGGTTTTTTTATTATTTGGGGGTTTTTGGGAGTTTTTGAGGAAAAAAAGAAAAAAAAAAGACAAAACCCTCTTACTTGGAGAGGGACAAGGAGAAACAATACCTGACAGAAAACCTTTTAATACTGGAGTTAAATGATTTCCAAAATACTTGCAAGAAAATGTTAGAAGTCAGAGGTTAAACTTGGATCTCTTGCAGATCAATAAGGCAGAATAAACCTAAAGACACATGACAGGAATATTTACAGAAGGTAGCAGGGCACGTAGCAGTCTGATCTAAAATAAGGTTGGATGAACTAGAGGTTATTTGGATTGGAAAAAATAATAGTCCCAAAATTCACCTTTTCCCATTTCATTTTCTGCTGTTCTTTCTAAGGAAGGTTTTAAAATGCTGGGAAGATTTTCATGTGTCTTTAGGACAGGCAAAGAATAATCACATCAGTGTAATACAGCTTAGCTGGAAAAAGCTGTGAGTTATTATGTGGAACCTTGTTAAGTATTTTAAATTGTTTTATAAAGTCTCTTTATATTATTATCTACTGCACTTTTCTATGTATTCTGTGCACATAGCTTTATACAGTCTAATTAAGGGAACTATTTTTTGAGTGTTAAGCATATCATAGGCTGCTAGTTAAGATTCAGAGGTCTGGTTCATAGAATCTGTTTCAAAAATCTCAGCCAAGCTGCCAGATATAGATCTTTTGATGATAGAATATTTACATCTTTCTGAGACTTCTTACTGGCACAGCAATGTGATTTTCATCAATTATTCCTTTTTACAGATTGATGATACAGATGCAATGGAAGACGTACATTCTTTACTGACAGATGTTCCACCACCTTCTGGTATAGTTTAAACCTTGTTTTTCTACTTTATAGTAGAAAAGGAAAAACTGGAACTAGTTTTATTAAAAGTTATTTTTAAAAATGCCACAAGAACTGAAAATATTACTGTTTCTGAAGATTTTTGGACTGACTGACTAATTTTTAGGTTTCAAATCAATTAAAGTAGAACAGAAAACTAATTATTGCCATATATCAATCATCTTTATGCTATTTGTGGATGTATACATTTCTGTCATACCCTCCCTGATGGAACTTCTGGATGTGGAGAAGAGGTTAATGTAGTTGTCCATTATATGGAAATTGCTCTGGACATTGGGTTGTCCTTGTCCTCCTTGTTGTCATTGTGAGTTTCCCCATGTTTCTCCTGAGCAAGAAACCGTTTCCTTTCTAATAACTGGTATAAGTGTTTATAATTTTAAGTCCTGTTGAGCTCAGAACCATCCTTGTCATAGTTATCTATTATTACCACCAAATCTTTTATTCCTCATTGATAATCCATTGTCCTGCTGCAGTTGAATTTACTACCCTAAAATAAGGCCACCAGCAGTCATCTCATTTTATCCTCTTTTGCAGATAAGTTATGAATATGCTTGAAGCATAAAATCCTGAGTTACAGATATCTCTACTGTGAAAATGGAGAGTTTATTTTGTCTCTCTTTTTTAAGTCTTATAATAATTGCATTTCCTTCAATGACACTTCATTCTTTTAGTTTGGTAGGAGGTCCTTGGTGAAGGAACTTACCATGTGCTTTCTGGTGTCCCAAGCAGGCTGGTTCAGTCAGAGATCTTTTGTCTATATGCTTCTTGAGAGCTTGTGAGCCATGACTGTTCCTTAGGAAAGCCTTCTCAGCTCCTCTGCAGTGTCTTGTTTTTCCTTCTGCCCATTAACTCCCTTTTCTGGAATAGCTGCTGTGGGCCAGTAAAATAGATATCTGTTATTAGGCAAATAATTAGTAGATCCCAGTCAGTAAGAGCTCCTCACTACTTGAAGATTAAAGAACCCTCTCCTCTGGGAATGGAGCAAGTTTAAGTTAAGAGCTCAATGCCATTTAGTCAGCTGTTAGATTTTTTTTGCCTTTTCTCTTGTTTATATGAATCTTTATTTTTCATTTGCCCACTTGTCTCCTTCAGACACATCTCTAAGATGGATTCTCTGATGGAAAATAAACATGAGACTGGTTTTCCACTATTGTGGAAAGCTCTACTTACATCAGTGGTGAACACTGATGTAAAAAAAAAAGGGGACATGTTTTCTGCTCTTGTGTTATCATCTCTTCATATTTTTTCCATATCTTACTTGATTCTTTCATATAATTTCTGCTTTTGATGTTCTGAAAGAAAATCTATTAATATTTATATCTTCTTCAAGCTGCTACACAATTTCTTTTCTAGCTTATTTTTTGCTTTTATATTGGCTCTACCAGATGGGCCTCTTTTCTGCTTATTTAACTATATCTTCAGACTTTCAGCATTGCCTATTTGCTGTTTATAACTTTTCTTACTTTGCTGATTAGTTATTTTTTTTAAGTGCTGTTTATTTGCACTCAGTCTCTAGGTAGTTTCTTTACAGCATCTTTATGCTGTCTGTCAAAGGTTGGCTTTTCAGCTTTTCCTTTCACACCTTGTTAATAAATTTCCTCATTTGTACATGGTTTATCTATTAGAAATTAGGTGGAGCAGTTGTGGATTTTGGGTGTTTGCTCTCCCTTCAAGAATACTACATTTGTTTTTTGAATGTCAGTCTCATTTCTGGTGTGTTATTCAATATTCAAAACTACATGAGGGAAAATACTTGCAAAACATTAAGGTCACATGTTTCTTTAGAAGTATTTTTATATGTCAGTGTATAAAATAGACTTTCCCAAATATTTTCTTCACAGGTTTTTACAGTTGCAACACGGAAATTATGCCTGGTATAAATAACTGGACACCGGAAATTCAAGTAAGGTTATTTATTCAAAGAAAATTGAAACTTTTTGCTAATTGTGTTGAAATATGCTCTAGTAATTTAAATATCTATTCGAGAGCACTACTTTTCAAAGATAAATTAAAAGGATACCCTTAGGTTGAAAATAAAAGTAGTGTTTTGGTAAGAAAAACAGGGTATGAGAACCTGTTTTTTCAGGTTTTTTTCAGTGCTGTTGTTTAACAGAGAACCTAATACAAAAGTAATTACAGTAAATATGAACTTCAAGATTTTAGACTTCATTAAGATCTTGGCTAGATTTTGAAGCCTCTAAAACAGATTGTTGGCTATGTTACTTAGCACAAGGTACTGAGTATGATAACGTTATGCATTATTTTCCTTCTTTATGAATTTGTTTTGGTTTTAATATATTGGATAAAATATATTTCCTCATATTGGCAAAAAAAAAAATGTGTGCTTGTTTCTAATTCAGATGTTCACAGCAGTAAGAGTATCCAGATTAAGCAACATTAATCCAACAAATCAAACACTTAATAAGAACTTTAATGATCTCTGTGAGAATCTGTTGAAGGTAAGAATCTTATTTTAAATATTTTTAATTGTTCAAATGGAAGCAAAGTAAAATTATGCTATACTGAATTATGCTATACATTTTTCATAATTACTTTTTGAAATTAGACTGCAGAGTGTCTGTAATTAGTTTGTAAGTTGCTCTAGAACTAAATTCAGCCTTTTTAGTATATTAAGGATTTCCAAAGCTTTTTGAATTTTTTTTTTTTAAAGAGTCCTGGCATTCTGTCCTGACTTTTCACACATGTAATTCTTCAAGAAAAAATTAATACAGAATCACAGAGGCAAATAGGTTGGAAAAGATCCCTGAGATTTGAGTCCAACCTTTGACCACACACCATGTCAACTAGACATATGATTACACAACTTCTCCTATGAAAAGAGTTTTGATTCTTAATTTCTCTGCAATAAACCATAGATTTGTTTTTTGAGTAACACAAATATCTTGTCTTCAACAGAGCCTGTATTTTAAACTCCGATCTATGGTTCCCTGCTGTCTTTGCCATGTAAACTTCACAGTTGCTCTACCAGAGGATGAATTAGTTCAGGTGAGTGAACTGCTGCTTTTGACTTTCAGCATGTAGGCATGGCAGTCTGGGCCTTTAATTGGTGTTTGCTGCTCAGAGTGAACTGGGCTATGATTTGATTTATTTGTATGTCTGGTGAATTTGGAAGTAAAACTCAACAGTTCATTCTTTTTCTTCACTGAACGTTATGTCCTTGAGTTCACCAGTTTTGGTCCCATCTCCCTGCTCAAGCAGAATCATCCCCGGAGCACATGGCACAGGATTGTGTCCAGACAGTTCTGAAATATCCCCAGTGAGGAAGACTCCACACCCTCTCTGGGCAGCCTGTTCTATTGCACAAGAGAGAAGTTCTTCCTCATGTTCAGGTGGAACTTCCTGTGCATCACTTTCTGCCTGTTGCTGTCATTGTAATTGTCTCATTTTTTTTCCTTGCCATTTCAAGATGATGTGTTGTATTTTCATTATTTTTAGACAAAATGGTTTGGTTTTTCTTAGAAGTATAGCATCATTCTTGTTCAGTGAAACACCATTTTCTCTTACAAATACTATGATAATGAATTTCAGTGATATTTTTTAATGTCTGTTCACCAAGAAAAAGGAAAGAACTGATGAATAAATCCACAAATGTGGGACAAACACTGTCAGACATATGATCTAACAACAGACCTTACTATTACCTTTTAGGCTCTGCTGTTGAGGGTTTTAATGGGTATGCTCAGATGATTTTTTTTCCCCCCTGTATTCTGTTTCTGTGCAAAAAGCTGCTTGTTTTCAAAATTATTTTTGCAGACTGCACAAGATATTAAGTTACCTAATAGGCTATTTTTGATTTGCAGATTGCAGTCACAGCTGTTGCAATTACATATGACAAAAACCAAGCGTTACAAGCCAACAAAGCCCCTACAGAAAAGTCCCAACAAAGAGGTAAATATTGTGAGGCATATAAAGAAAAGAGATAGTATTTTTCTTTCTTTTTTTTCCCCCCAGTACTTAATGAGTCTGCATTTTAATTTCAGTTACATATAAGTAGTTTTACAGGGAGGTTCTTTCAAAACATAGAGGGTTTTTTAGAGTTCATGTATGTACCTCCAGCAGGATGACTTATCAACTATTAGATATTTGCTTTACTTACAGTAACACAAAGATAAAATTTGGTATTTCCTTATTCCATCTACCATATTTCTTGGATTAATTTTAACTAAAGAATCAGTGTAACATTTCCATTGTATTTTGAAACATGTGGTGTAAGTCATCAGAGAATATTTGTTCTTATAGGCACCAAATTTTGCCCTTACTTCAAGAAAGTAGAAAATAAATTATTCATAATACTTAAAGAAAAAAACCTTCTGAAAACCCTTAAGCAGGTCAGTAATGGTTTTGGAGATCAGTGAAGCATATGGAATATGGAGGGAGTAGAAGAGACTACTATAATCTGCATATGTCATCTTGCTAATGAAGCACCATCTTATGCTAGAAATGTATATATGCAATCTGGAAATGGGAATTCAGACAAAATTTTAAAGATGCTAGATTCTGAGGAATGGAATTAGGTAGTGGACAGAGCCATATGCTTCTAAAACATTAGTTATAGCTGACTTCTTCAGCATATTGTTTTCTTTCATGTGAAATAAATCCAAATGTTAATTTTTACTGTAATGTTTAGCTGACATATATCCAACTGCAGAATCAAAACTAAGATGCATGAATTGACTTGGTATTTTTTCCTAAAAATACTAAATCAAATCCTGTTCAATGGAACACAGGTTCTGTTCAGTGTTGCAGCTGGATTTATTGTCAGACACCTAACTGTCCCTACAGAACTGCATAACTATTTGCATATGCTGAAAAAATCTGTTCCAGTCAGACCTGACTAAATTGAATCTGCTAATTATTAGTTGCAAATCTTATTTTGGGGGTTAATTATCAATTGGGAATATTTTCATTGTTGAAGCATCTACAGATAATGAAGAACAGCTACAATTTCCATTGGAACTTTGCTCTGATCCGCTTGCTTCTCAACCATTCTCTCCAGCTAAAGGTCAGTTAAGTGGAGGAATGTTAAACTATTGTTTTTAATTGATTTTTGGGTTCTGATCTTTCATGATTGCTATGGCTTTAAAATAGCTGTACTTTCACATGCTTTAAATATTCTTTGCTACCTAAGCATAATGGGTATATTTACTTTTGAAGTCAAATTTTTTGACTCGAATAGGATGGGTTGGCTAATAATTCTATTGGGTTTTTTATAGATTTCCTGTAGCAGTTCTATCTTTCCACTTAGGGTATTGAAAATGCTACAAACCACTGGGTGTTTGCTGTCTTTTGACTTAGTTATAAATTACCTAATAATTAGGCTTGCTGCATACTGCTTTGCTTCTGTAAATGGCCCATGGAAAGTACATCTGTCTTCTCTGCCTCCGATAATTAATGTGATTGTTTTCATGGTGGGGAATACTTTATTTAGCAAGTACTGGTTGCATGCTGATTTTTTTTTTTTTTTTTAAGTGAAAGGAGCCTAAACTTGTATAGTTAATAATTTGTACAGTGCAGCACACTTCAGCTGTTAAACAGCTGCTTTGTTTTACCTGAGATAGAGCAACATTTCAAGAACGGTTGTCACAGTTTTTTTTACAGCTGCATGAAAAATCAGGTGGTCATTCACTGAAATCAGCCATATTTACTTCCTTCTCCACTGTTGGATTGTCTACTCACCAAAATAGCTCCTAAAAGGAAATTTAGTATCTGTGAATTACTGTAAATCTTTTTTTACTAAGATGTTCAAGAGCTCCTTTTCTTTGCCCATTACATCAGTTGTATAAAGAAAGGTACCTGTCACATTTACATGTACTTTCAGAGGTCATATTAATTTCAGCAATAATATTCTCGTTGCTTTGCAATTTTTTTAAGGCATTTGCATGGGCTTAGCTTTTAATTGGTCACATTGTGATACTGTTGACCTTTTATTTTCAAAAAGAGGAGCTATCCAGAAATATCCAGACACTGGAGAGTATCTGTCCCTGTTAGTGAACTGTGTTACCTGTGTACTGGGCACTGACCAGTGGAGGGCAGCCTGTTTCCATGTATCCCTTTTCCTGATGTTCTTCACATTCCATATCGTGCTGTACACAGCCTTAGAGCTTTTCAGCTGGATAACTATTCCATCTGTCATTTCTTCACATCTAGAGTCGAGCTTTCATTATAGTTACATTTACTTAGCAGCTTATTTAATATATTGCTACTTTTCTGTGGGATTGTTATTTTAGAAATATTTGTGTACAACCTTATACAATAATGAATTTTAATAAATAATCATATTAAAATTACAAGATAGATTTGGTAAAGTTAATTGTTTATAGTAATTCTGTCCCTATCAAAGCACATAGGATACTATATAGACGGGGTGGTTTTTTATTTTGTACTGTAATTTTTTTTATAAGAATCACAGAATTGTTTGGGTTGGAAGGGACCTTAAGGCTCATCCAGTTCCAACCCCCTGCCATGGGCAGGGACACCTTTCACTAGACCAGGTTGCTCAGAGCCTCATCTAACCTGGGCTTGAACACTTCCAGGGATGGGGCAACCACAACTTCTCTGGGCAACCTGTACCAGTGTCTCACTGCTCTCACAGGAAAGATTTTTTCCTAATATCTAATCTAAACCTACTCTATTCCAGTTTGAAGCCATTTGCCCTTGTCCTGTCATTGCATGCCCTTGTAAATAGTCTCTCTCTATCTTTCTTGAAAGCTGCTGTCCTGTACTGTGTGACTCTGCTTAATATATTCTCTGAATGGACTTAATTTTGTCTTATTAGAAACCTTGGAGGGTGCAAGCTCCCACACAGGTATTCCTGCTGCTCAGAGAGGTGAGTTTACTTTATTTAGCTGTATGCCAGCACGGAAAGAGCATTCTTGGGATATTGGTATACTCTTTTTGGATGTGTCTTAATCCAGGAAGCGTTTACTAGTTAACTGAGAATGCATGCTCTGGTGTGGCTTAATGATATCGTAATATTTTGATGTGTTTTTTAATGACAAAAGTCAGATTTGTTAATAATAAGTGTCCCTCTGTCAGATATATTGAATACCACTTTATCTGACAGAAAATGATTTCCCTGAAAGAGCTGTTTTGCTTGTCTTAATTTGAAGTTAGCATGTGTTCCTTCCGTTTCTTCAGGGTAATGAAGAAACGGTGTTTGCAAACCCTTTTTTTTTTTTAAAGATATGCAAACACTCCTGCAACTAATACCAAAAAGTCATAGCAGAAACAACTCTTACTTCTTATTGTAATGATAATGGGAGGGGGTGTTGGAGGGAGGATGTTGGGGCAAGAAGACAGCGTTTTGTAAGAATTCATTTGTGTTTAAAACCGAGGTGTTGTTTCAGCTTGTGACTCTTATCCTCATCACCAAAGCTTTTTTTTCAGTCTGTAGGTTAGTTATTGATAAAGACAGTTGGGAAGTTTAAATTATGACCAGCAGCTCTTTGTGAGGAAAAGAACAGCAATGAAAATTGAAATTAAAAAAGGCTTAAAATAAAGTTAAAGAAGCCAGAACTTAATACCTAAACTGAGATTAAAAAAAACCTAATCTAACATAAGTCGTTAATGACTGTATTTGCATGTTTTTTCAGTGATGAAGTCCCAGTCAGGCAGTTGGTTCAGAGCTGGGACATCACCAGAAATCGGTATACTGGTTTGGACAAGTCCAAACCTCTACTGTAACTTTTCCTTTAAACAGACCTGAAAAGGGATGGTTGTTCTCTCTCAGTAATTGCTTCCTCAAAAGGAGCATTGAGATGAGCAAGAGACATCATCCATATTTTTTTTCTGTTTTTTTTTTTCTTTTGTTTTTCTGTCTGTGTTTTCAGCAACGTCAGTTGATTACAGTTCCTTTGCAGACAGATGCAACAACTGGATAGAGCTCATTAAACTGAAAGCTCAGACCATAAGGCGCGGATCAATTAAGACAAGTAGGCGGCTGTTTCTACCACGTTATGATAATCTGAGACATATCTCTGATTTCCCAGTGGTGACTAGTGGAGTTCCCTGCCCAGCAGTAGCATTGCAGATCGCGTGTAGAATGAATTCTGAGTGTGAAAACTGCCGACATTGTTGACGTCTCTGTAAGCTCCCGTAGGGTTTATGAACCAGTAGCATAAAAAGCCAAATCTAGCATTTCTGTTCACTTAGTTAAAATTAGCTCTCGATAAATGTGTACGCCTACTAATTGTGTAACATACACTGCATGGATGTAGGTGTATGTATGGTCTTGGAAAATTTGGGGTGAGAAACAGGAAGCAATCACCAAGGTGACAGTCAAGGCAATGGTCACTAAATTAGCAAGTGGTGAGTTGTTTTTTAGTAGTTCTTTGGCCACAGGTCTGACTATCTTGCTTAAATTAGCAGAGATTAATACCTGTTTTAATGGAAAATGCTGCACTGGGGAAACACAACAACTTTCACACTTCCTGTAATTTGTTCCTCCAGCAGAATACGTATTTCAAAATGTTGGCACTTTTTTCTTTACCTTCACTTTATAACTGATTGTTGTACGTGCAGCTGCTCGCCTCAATGTTTTCCTTTGCAGGAATGCCACTCTCCCAAATAAATGCCATTTCAGCTTTTTGTCTCCTTTTGCATGCTTTGCATGATGATTTTCCTTTCTCACGTGGTATGGCTGAGCATCACAGGCAGCTGAATGTTGTCACCAAGCTATTTGGAAACCATAAAGAAGAGTTTTTTGTGTTTTGGGCAGCGGTGGTCGATCCTGATAGTTACTTTCTCCTGTTTTTTTCCCCATCTTTTCAGCTGCTTCACTTGATAAAGCAAGTCCACTGGCTGAGGGATACTTACGGCACCGTTCTGTTCCGTCGTGCACCAATTCCACCGTCTCAGTTGTTAAGATGACACCTCTTTCTTTTCTACCTGGGGCTAAAATAACCAAATACCTTGGGATAATCAACATGTTTTTTATACGAGAAACCACTTCTTTGCGTGAGGTGAGCTGTGTGCCCAGGGATTAGCATTTTTTTGTTAATTGTAATAATCGAAGTGAAGAGTTTTGAGTTGGAGTATGGCACAGCCAGGGAGCAGGATTTGTGTCACTTGAGGGCACGTGCTGAGTGGGGAGTAAGTTCCATTGCACTGTTCTTGTTGGAGAACACACAGAGCTGCTTCATGTTTGGCAACGTTAGGAAAGGGTTACTAACCATTGCCATTGCTGTTCAGTTGGATATAATACTAAACCAATGAGTTCCTAGACAGAACTGTATGGAAAAAATGGATCTTTTGACCAAAGTGATAGTTGGGATCATTTGAACCCAAACCAGAGATTAAGTTAAATGCTAAAAGAAATAAATTCATAGAATCACAGAATGGCCTGGGTTGGAAGGGACCTTAAAGATCATCTAGTTCCAAACCCCTACCACCAGACCAAATCATCCATTCTTCTCTCTTTTAGCAAGCTCAATGATTAACTTTCACAGCGTACTTGGATTTTAAAATTCTTTGGTTAACACAAGGTTACTCATGTTGTAGGTAACTGTTGTGCTGATTTTTACCATTGCACTCCATGCATTCTCTGTAAAAAACCTCTGTGTGATGAATGTCAAAAAGTATGCCATGGAGTCTATAACCACACAACCAGGTTACAGGTGTAGCCAGTGATACTCAAACAGTGATCTCCAGTCTGGGTCTGGAAAACAAATAATCCTCTGAGGATGCCAAAATGCAAGCCATGTTCCTTATCATTTTCATGTCCTTTGGGGGAAGTAGCTGCATCTTTCTGCTTTTGGCCACAAGTACCTCTTGCCTGGTTTGTCAGTGCTGAAGGGAGTGCTGTTTCTTAATGATTACACATGGATAAAATCAGAGAGCAGATGCTAATAAAGCTGATCAGCCTTCATGAGAAGGAGCTGTGAGCTCTCTAGAGAAATTTTGGTCAGACAAACTTTTGTTTGGATTTTGCAAGTTACGGCCCCTTTTAACTTGGGAAATGTATGTGTGAAAAGGACAGTATTTTCAAAAGGTTGTATGGTCAGAGCAGGGAAATGGTTATGTGACGTTTCTATATGAAGTGCAGCTTCTGTAGATACAAGTTCAGTAGCTGATAAGCAGCTTTGGTAACTGTGATACCAGATCCCAACACAGATGGGTTGCTCAAGAATTTGATTCAGCTCCTCCATGAAGTTGGGACAGTTGTACAGTCTCTGGGATACTGTCAGTGTGCTGTTTCCAGCACCCAGGGCAGCTCATTTAAATTGCTTCAGCTACACAGGCTGTGGTACAAACTATTCGTAACACTGGTTGCACAGTATTGCCCTGAGGCTGTAACAGAGTCAGAACAGAGCACTTGTTATATCCAACTCCAGCAATGTGTTTCAGGTTCCACAGGAAGGTAATTAGCAGCATTTCTGTTGTTATTGCTTACAGAATATTGAGGCCCTGTGAATGCTTTCATAGGCTGAAATGTGTACCAGAATCAAAAATGAATGATAATTTAAAGTCTGATTGATCCAATAATTTTAGGTTTTGCTGTTTACAGGTGGGTATTTTTAATCTTTTTGTTACTTGCTGTCATTAAACTTTGTATTAGGCTCGTAATGTATTTTTTACCCTATCGGTCGCTGTAACTGTTAAAAAATTAGAAAAAATCAAAATTTCATGAGAACGATAAACTTGCATTGAATTTTGATTTTTGTCTGCAGTTGACTTCATTCCTGCTTTATGCTAGGATTGATAAAGTTATACTTGCCCTTTTGCTTATAAATGTTCATCCAGAATATGTTTTTTTAATGTCTTTATGAATCTGTTCAAGGTAGATTATACTTCTTCCAGTAGATATGAGTACAGCCCATATAAGTTCAGCTTAGTTCAATCTCCTCTTCTGCCTGCCTCTTTCATTTTCACCAGAGACACACACACACATGTGGGAAGTCTTGGTGGTCTTGCCTTTCATTTTGAAATTTTACAGATATTTTGAACCAATAGTGAGCTCTGTTTGATCAGTTCATTTTCGTAATTTTTTTTTCTGTGGATTTTTATTTTTTTGGTTGGTTACCTGGTTGGTGTATGTCTTTCCTAACTGTGTAGTTGTTCACATTCTTTCATAAGGGTTATCTAGGAAAGTCCATACTTTGTTGTTTTTCTTCTCCTTTCACTTTAAATTTTCTTTCATTTTAAATTATTCAACTTGGCACCAAAGAAGTAAAAATTCCCCACAAGCACCATCAAGTCAAAAAAATTAATGAAATGGGATGGCTAGAAGTTCCTTTGGGCTTCAAGGAGGAAAATAAAATAAATAAATAGCTTGAATAGCTCAAGTCTCTGCTCTGTCCCTTGCTTACTTTTTATTTTGAAGGATCATTTCTTTACTGAGTGTTGAGAACTAATGACAGTCATTAACATACATGAAGTTGGAGTGATCAGAGGTAATGGCCACTCCTTACTGGTAATTTCCAGTAAGTCTAAATCTTTTTAATCCTCAGTATGAATTATTCTTTATTTGATTTCCAGTTATCAAAAAAAAAAAAAAGGCAGTATCCTTCCTGATGAAAGAATAAAGTTGTTATTGAACTGTCATTGGAATGTTAAATGTTCCTGCAGAGGTGTAGGAATGTCTGAAAAGCATGAGTATATGTAATATACTGACTGCAGAGAATGAGTCACAAATGAATAACCTACTTGTCATGCTTTTCCTCAGACAGTAAGTTCATAGAATCACAGAATGGTTTGGATTTGGTTGGATACTAAAGATCATTTAGTTTCAACCCCCTGGCCTGGGCAGGGAGACCTTCCACTAGACCAGGTTTCTCAAAGCCACATCCAACCAGGGATGGGGCACCCACACCTTCTCTGGGATGAATTTCTTCCTAATATCTGATCTACTCTTTGTCAGAGTGTGAAGCTATTCCCCCTTGTCCTGTCACTCCAGGCTCTTTTAAATAGTTCTCTCCATCTGATCTTTAACTGTGACCAGCTAAACAGTGAATAGCTTTTAACTTCTCTGCAATACACCATTTAGGATGCACTGAAATATTCAGCTTATAAATATTTAAGAAAAGTATTCAGCATCTTGTATCTAGACCTAACATAACATGTAATATATTTTTTTTCCATTTTAGGAGGGTGGTGTCAGTGGTTTTCTCCATGCTTTTATTGCTGAAGTGTTTGCAATGGTGAGAGCTCACGTTGCAGCTCTAGGGGGGAATGCAGTTGTCTCCTACATAATGAAGCAGTGTGTTTTCATGGAGAATCCAAACAAAAATCAGGTAAATTATGATGTGAAGTAACAGTGCTGTTGTGATTAGTATGATACAAATACACATTTGATGTATTTAAAAACCAGCAGCTCTGGAGAGCCGTGTCTGTATAACACTTCTGGATATCTTGTGATAATGTTTGAAGAAGCCAAGAGACTTCCCGAACACCTGCCTTAACACAAAATTAGGAATATGGGTAAAAATACTGAGTTTACTAGAATGAAGTAAATTGCAGGAAATTGTTGTACAGTAGTGCTGAACTTACTTAGTTTTCCTGATGTTGCAGTGCAGGATTTCCATCCAAACTCCCTGTAAAAATACCTGGAGTTGCTGATATAAAATGCTTTATTTTGTGCATAAAGGGACAAAGCCTTATTAGTAACGACTAACAATTGAATACAATTGTTTTGGCAAATGGAATATGTTCAAAACAGTAGTAAAAGCAAGTACAGCTACCCAGATATTTCATTTGTGGTGTCTTACAAGACTCTGTCTGCGTGTTTGATAGCACACAAGTGAGTGAATATAAAAGAAAACATGGCACAGATTGGTTCACTAATGAATTCTAATGATTTGTCTTTCTCCTGATCCCCATTGACTTTTCTGTGTATTTATATCTAGCAGATATAAGTAAACATAAAATAGTTTAATAGTTTGGTAACTGAGTATTGTCTTTTTTCCCAGGCTCAGTGTTTAATAAATGTCAGTGGCGACGCCGTCATATTTGTCCGTGAGTCTGAGCTGGAAATGTTACCAGCACAGCCTTCTACGGCTGTTCCTCAGCCCACAAGTTCTGCAGGAGATGTCACAACATGAAGACAGAAAAAGTGGAATAGTCTCTGCCAAATATGAAGATTATTTAAAGTGTGGGAATGTTTAGGTTTGCATCTTCAAAATCAGTCTCCGTAACATTCATAGCCAAAATCCAAGACAATCACTTTTTTTTTTTTTGTTGTGGTTTAACTTTATGTAAGAGTCAGGGCAGGGTACTGGCAGGTGTGCACTGGTTCCTTTGTTACAATTCCAGGCTGCAGTGAAATCTAGGGAGCAGGTGAAACACTGATAGGAGAGTGTGGATTAGAATAGCAGGCATCACATGGAACTGTGGAATTAAGGAAAAATTCTGTTGTATTTTTGAGCTGTTCAACAGGACCACAGTAAGTTGTAATTCAGAACCACTTCTGAAGTTGGGTGTCATATGAGCTGACTTTCAGGTCAAGGTGGGAAGGAGGTGATTGTGTTAGCAGCCTTTGTCCAAGGACCAAGAGATTTGTATCCAGGCCAAGAAAATGCAGGCTGGAGCCTGAATTTCCCTTAGACTGTAGAATGTGAAGAGGAAAAAGCAGCACCAAAAAGTCACAGTTTAAATTTCTGCACACTAAAACTATTTTTTCTTTTTTCTTTTGTTTTTCTTTTTTTCTTTAATGTTGGGGGTTTTTGTTTTGTTTTTATTTCTATGGACTGTTTGTGAACTGCTGGCTTATTTTTTTTATAATCGTTACTATACAGCAGATGTTTGGGGATGGTATTTGAGAGAGTTTTTATGTTGTTTTTGGTTTGGTTTGGTTTTTTGCTTTTGTTTTGGTTTGGTTTGTTTGGGGTTTTTCTTTGTTTGTTGTTTGTTTGGGGTTTTTGGTTTTTGTTTTCATTTTTTGGTTTTTGGGTTTTTTGGGTTTTTTTGTTCTTTGTTTTTAAAAAGCTGCTAGACCACAGTGCAGTGTTCCTGGGCATGCCTATCACGGGGGGGGAAAAAAAAGAACAAAAAGTTCCAAAGTGTGTTTGGTACTATTAAATGATGTTCACTTCAATATTGACAAAACAAGTCTTTCTGTTATTTAGGGTTTTGTGGAAGAATTGTCCTGAGGTTCGTTTTCTTAAGGCATGAATGATCTCTTGCAAGGATGACATAAACTGTCCCCCAAAAGTCAGTTGTGCAGAGGTTATTCTGCAGCTTCCTTCCCATTAAACATGTGGGAAATGCCTGGCTGATTGGAGATTGATTTATGTCTGTGACACTGGTTTCTGCAGGTTGGTTTTGTGAAGGGGGTTTTGTTTGGGGTTTCCTGTTTGGTTTTGTTCTTTTCCAGTGGAAATGAAGGTACTGCAAAGAAGGGAAATTTGTCGTTTCCAGTAAATGTCTGAAAGGTGGTGATATTTTAATGTAACAAAAAAATGCAAACTTTGATTTGAAGATGCATTCTTACTTAATTCTGACAATATCGTACATGGAACTTGAACAAAGGTGTAAACTTGAATGTAAATATTCTGTTTAGTGTTGAAATTATACAATGGCATGATTATTTGTTAAAACTAATTATTTCATTGTAAATGAGCATGAAAATCATTCTTGCACAATAAATTTCTTTATAAAATTTATTGCCTTTTTATGTGTGTAATAGGTAAATGTGTAATGATGTAATACCTCCTAAAGATGTCCCACCCTGATTCTCCTCAGAGGAACGTTTTTTTGTATAGAATGTTACAACATCATTTGTATCCTGGGATGAAAATTGTATCCTTGGCTGCATCCAAAACAGCGTGGGCACCAGATGAGGGGGGGATTCTGCCCCTCTGCTCTGGCACCTGCAGTGCTGCCTCCAGCTCTGGGGGGTCCCCGGCACAGGAAGGACATGGACCTGTTGGAGCAAGTCCAGAGGAGGCCACCAAGGTGGTCAGAGGGATGGAGCACCTCAGCTGTGAGGAAAGGCTGAGAGAGTTGAGATTGTTCAGCCTAGAAAAGAGAAGGCTTTGGGGTGACCTAATTGGGGCTTTCCAGTACCTGGAGGGAGTCCACAAGAGAGATGGAGAGAGACTATTTACAAGGGCTTGGAGTGAGAGGACAAGGGGGAAAGGCTTCAAACTGAAAGATTTTGAGTAGGTTTAGATTAGATACTAGGAAAAAATTCCTTACTGTGAGGCTGGTGAGGCACTGGAACAGGTTGCCCAAAGAAGTTGTGGCTGCCCCATCCCTAGAAATGTTCAGGTTGGGTGGAGCTCTGAGCAGCATGGTCTGTCCCTACCAATGGTGGGAACAACCCCCAACACCCACCCCAACAACCCCTGAACACCCTCCTCAACACCAGCCCCCCAACTGATGAACTTTGAGGTCCCTTAGAACCCCAACCATTCTATAATCCTACAATTCTGATATTTTGGAAAATTAATTACCCTTTGTATTTGAAGTGTTTGAATTCGGTCCTTACCAGAACACATCACTAATATACTTAATCAGCTTTCCAATTTCTGCAGCTGTTGCAACCAAAGCTGCCATGAATTAATTTGCCTGTGAACAGTTGCAGCTCTCTTGATTATTTTGCAAGGCAAATCTTGTTCCCCTTTGAAGCTGATGGCAGAATATGAATAATTTCAAAAGGTCTTGGATCTGGCACAAGAAGTTGTTTTCAGCATAAGTATTCAGCATGAAATATTATCTGAAGTAGCACATTAAGGTAGCTGGTTTTGATTATTTTTCTTTTTTGTGGGGTGGTGGTTGCTTCTGTGGAAGCATTAATGTCATCTTTTCATTTCTAGCTGTTTAAAGGTCACAGTTTCCTGTAGTGTGTTTCATTAGACATAGAGGAGGAGCTTTCTCATCTGGAAATTTTAATTCTTCTGTAATTATTTCTCCAGAAATGACAAACATGGGTTTTAACTGTTACTAATTGGGATTTGACTTTTCTTAGTTTGTCCAGTTGGATAAATGTAACCTTTAGAAATTTGTACAGTTAAATTGCATTGATTGTTATTTATATTTCTCTCCAGTGTAAAAAAAAAAAAAAAAATAAGGGATAAGTGTGTGCAAGCACACTTTGTCAGGAATTTACTCTGGGAATAGCTGCGTTGTCAAGCCAGGAGCTTTCTCATGCCCTCCTGCTGGGAGGGAAGGAGCAAGTGAGCAGCTGTGTGGTGCCTGGCTGCCTCCCAGGGTTGATCCACAGCATTGCTGCTTTCTCTTGACTTGAGGAGCCCAAACATCACAGGGTGGGGGGAAAGGAGCCCTGTTCCTATCTGCAGTCCTTGGAAGAACCACCAAGTTTGGGTTTAAAACCTTCATTTCAATATTGTGAATAAACTGGGTCTATGTCAGGCTTTCAGGGCATGGAGAACTGTCCCCTCCTCTGCAAAATAGTAGCAGAGTAGGGAAGAGCTTCTGCAGGTGATGCTGGTGCTGCTTGCTGATTCTTTCCACATCTTTCTCTAACTACCACTATTATAAGAGATGTGTAGTGCTTGCTAAGCTTGGAGGTGAACAGGAATAAACTTGAAGGGAGTTATTGGCTTTGTGATGGCTGGCTCAGTGCTTTAGGAATGCATCTTCTGGAATAACATCCCACTTTCTTTTTTCTGTTAGAGGCTGGTTTTCAGAGCTGGTTGGAAAATCCTCATTTTGCATTATTTATCCATGTTATTCTCCAAGTTTGTGAATTCTGATGCATACATGTGAAAGGTGCAAAGTGGGAGAAAATCTCTAGTGAATGGTGTGAGGTTGATTGTGACTCCCTTCTCCCCAGGTGGAATCAAAATTTTTTTTTTTTTCTTGGTGTTCAGTTGAAATCAGAATTTCCTAAGAGATGAATCCTGAGGCTCTGGTTCACTTTTGTCAGACTGGAAGGCAGGCCTGCACCTAGAGACTTACTGAGAGGCAGATACATGACAAGAGAAGCAAGACAGATGCAGGGGATTACATACAGTTGCAAAGAGTGAGACATCAGTGACTGTGAAGTTTTTGGGAGAGTTTTCAGTTCCCTTTGAGTGTTCAGATAAGGGTAAGGACCAATGGAAGCTTTGATCTGAGCAATAGAGTTTTCTTGGCGAGCACATTAGGAACAACTGTGCTGCTGCGGCATCCATGGATCTGTTGGGCCTTGGGCTGTGTGGCTGCTATGCAGAATGTGTAGTTTTGCTGGATGGGAGAAAGCTCAGCTTCGACTACTCTGCAATGCAGAAATGAAACAAAAAAGGATGAAGTGACTTACTTGCCCTGTCTGCAGAAGAGTGCTGGGCCCTGGGAGCACTAACAGGTCTTACAGTCTGTGCCTGGCCTCATCCCACCCTGCCCATGGCCCCATTTCAGCCCCTGGGGCCACCTGCCCCAGCGGTGCTGCAGCAGGGCTGGTCTCCAGCCCCCTCATCCCTGCCCTGCCTGGCCATGGACACTGCTGAGCTGGGGCTGCCCCAGTGCCCCCACCTGCCCTGCCACCCTGGGGAGCCCCCATCGCTCCTGGGGGCCTGGGCAGCAGTGGGACACAAGGGTAAGAACTGGGTTTGACAAAATAGCTTAAATTTTGAATCATCATCCATTTTAAAACTGGCATAGCTTACATCAGTCGTGGTAAGTCTGACACGCCAAAGGTTTCCAGTGGCAGGAAAGGGCTCTGACTTCCTGGGGCTCTCTTCCAGGCACAGGCTGGCTTTCTTCTCGGGTTTTTGAGAAGTCAGTTGTGTAAACTCTGCCTGGGATGAGAGCAAGCCAGGCTGCTGTTCCTCGTTGTACAAACAACTCCACCAGGTACCACTTCTCACGGGTAACACCTCCAGTGTTTCACAGAATTGGTTGGTGTCATTTCTCTGCTTCATGGTTGAAGTAACAGAGACAGAGAGGTGGGAAGGAACGTCCCAAAGCCATGCTGGGGACCAGTGGGAGAAGCCAGTCTTTCTCCAGGCATCAAAACGCTGTCCTTGAGAGCATGGTGTGACAAGTGACAATCAGCCAGACACAAATCTGTGTGCTGCTGGGTCTGCTGTCTTTGTACCCATGTCATGAGCACATCTGCACCAATGTAGCTGGAGTTAATGATCTTGGATAATAATTTACTGTGTGTATGGGCAATTTACTGTGTGTATGTGTCAATGGGCAAACTGTTGAGTGAAAGATGGAGTCTGAAGTTTTTTTATTTAATTTTTGGAAACAGGAGTAATGTTTCAATTGATTTACACATTTTTAGTATGAACATGCACGCTAACGTTAAATGATACTCATTTATTTTTGTTGCAAAAGCATTTCCATTAATGTGTACAGATATTTCGATGTAAATTATAGGAAGGAGAGGCACTAGGGTGATATTCCAGTTTTGATTTCCTTTTCTTAAAATCAGATGTCTATAACACTTCAATCACAGAGAACCTTTGCCTGGAAACCTTGTGAGATTTTTGGAAATGTCAGAGTAATTACAACCTTCTGAACAGAATATTGGCACCTAAAGAGCTCTTAAATTTTGAGGAAGTGCAAAGAGAGCCTGGGAAGCTTTGCAGAGATGCCATTATCTCCTGGCATGCACTCTAGAAGCCAGAGGAGCAAGTGAAAGCAAGTGAAAGCACTTACAGGCTGCAACCCTTCCTCTTCTCTGCCCAGTCTCTCCATGTCATCTCCCCACCAGGCACCTTCCCTTCCTGGGGTCTTGCCCTGGGCTGCACTTCCCATTTCCATTCCTCCTCTCCCTGCCCTGTCTCTGGAGAGTTTGGTCAAACACAAGTAGGCAACAACACATGGTCTTACCATCTGCATTTGCTCAGCACAGAGGAGAAGAGGCCGCTGTGTTTGAAATGGGCAATGGCAGGTTCTGTTCACACCTCTCTGTCTGCACTGCAGAGCTGTGCCTGGAAATTCAATTTCCAAGCTTTTACTGAAATTGGTGATCTATTTATTCTTTGGGCTCAGTCCAAGTGCAGCTCTCAGTCCAGGTGCTGTTTGCAGGAGTGGAAACGGCTGAGAGAAGGTGAAATGAAGAGTCACTTGTTATTAAATTGTCATAACGTCCTTCCTCTGTCTTCCCTGGTGCTCAGCTCCTGCCCTTGCACCGCGTACTGCGAGCTTCGTCACCAATTCACTCTGTCAGCTGGAGTTCTGTGTGCAGAGTGATCAGAGCACGCTGGTCTGGAGGGATCTCTTGTTCATGTCAGAAACCTGCAAACAGGCTTTTAAATTGTCACTTCGATTTTACGTATATCAACTGTTAAACTCACCCGGAGGCCATGTGAAGGGAATGAAATTCAGCAATGATGTGTTCTTGCCATCGTTTCTTGTTGACAGTGCTGGAGCACTATTTGTTGAAGGTGAAATGTGTGTCTGATACCACTGATGGTTTTGACTGCCTCCACAACGAGCAGCAGGCAAATCTGCAGGCCATCTCACAGTCCAGAAGAGTTCGGTGTCACTGGATTATTTCCCTATTGCCTCTGCAGATTAAGAGGGGCTGAGATACAGAAGGGAAAGGCAGGTGATAGGATAGATAGAAGAAGGTAATGTGGGCAGGAGAAACAAGGAAAGAGCATAACATGAAGTTGAGTGTCTACCAGCAAAAAATGACAGGAAGGAAAATAGGTAATTGGAGACACAAATGAATGATGACTCCCCAGCCAAAATGAGCAAGAAATACTGAAAATAAAGTAGGATAATGTGTTATGTCAGCAATTGCTACAGTAATGTCCTGCTCTTATGTGAAACTTTTTATTATTAGGACTTGAATCCTGCTGCCAAGATATGTCCAGATTTACAGTGAGGGGCAACAAGACTGACCCACGGGAATCAACTTTTTGAATCCCACTTTGAGAGTTACGATGTTTTACCACTGTCACCGTGTTTAATGACCTACGTTTACCACAGTAAAAAGCAGGACTGATGGTCTGAGGTGTCACCACTGCACTTCTATGCTTGGGATTCACAGTTTCAGTGAGTTAATTGCCACAGAACAGAGTCCAGTTCTCTGCCCTTTTGTCTTGGAGAAGGTCACTGTCATTCCAGAGAGTGGAGAGCCCAGAAAACATGACCTGTGAGGAAAGGTTGACTCAGCTGGAGCAAAATAATGACCTGGCTACCATCTTCAAGGGCTGTTTCCTACACTTGCAGCAGGTAGCAGAAGAAGCTATGGCCTTAAGGTAGAACAGGAAAGGTTCAGGCTACACTCACAGGTTTGCAGTCACGAGGAGCAGGAAGCACTGACTTATTGCCCTGGGGAGGCTCCATCAAATGCCTTGGAGAGCTGGGCAGATGAGCATCTTTTAGCACTTGCATGTGTGCCTCTGAGCAGGAGGAGAATTGTATGACTTCCAAGATCCTTCTTCCTCCTATGGATTTACATGAATTCAGTTTTGAACTGAGAAAAAGATCCAGCTTTCCAAGGACTCGGGTCTGGCCTGAGCTGCTCCTCCTAACCCATGTTCTGGTAACTTCCTAGCAGGAAACAACAAACTTAATTATACATGGGGAGAAACAGACATTGCTTTTTACAGTTGCCTTTCCTATAAATAAACTGATATTATTTAAATAATGTAATTAGAGTGGCATGAAATCCAGTGTAGTTGTTGTTCCCTTCCTAGGAAGAAAGGTTTATTATGATTTGTCTGAACTCATCATAGAGTTTAGACTCAAAAAAACGCAACCAGACCCCTCAGAAACAAAAAGGGTTTGTACTACAGCAATTAAATCAGCGTCCAGATCACTTACGTTAAATGGGAATGTGAAAATAGCCTGGACAGAAGTTTGCTCAGATCCCAGCGATAACAATAATTCAAATACATGTGCATAAATTTAATCTGATATTCTGCAATAAAACAATTACATTGTCTCATTTAATTTAATGAACCACAAAGTCGTTAGTTTTTGCAATTAAAAAGGTGTATGGGACAAGCAGCTGGTCTCCCAAGCACCCTGGCTGTACTTTAGGGACAAATTTGACAGGAAATGATGTGAGACTTTTCGAAGCAGTTGTCCAAGCCATTAGGAATTTGTCATTAGAGGCTTTGAGTGATTAATGAGTTCAGTGGGTTAACCATAGAATTGTTTGATATCAAACAGCCAGTCTGTGAATGATACTAACAGTGTGTCATTAATTTCTCTGCAGCTCATTCTATTGCGAACTTGCATTGCCAGCTGTTCTCAAATACCTACTGTAAAGCAAGGCTAGAGTAGAATGTGTGTTGAATCCCATCAGTTGCTTGTGTGATCAGTTTGCTTCCTTTGAAGCCCGCAGGTGAGGTTTTTTCTGACAGCATTGAAGAGCATAGTTCAAGCCCAGTCAATAAAACGTGGGGATACAAGCTATAGAACAATGTAGAACTTTTAAGGAAATATGAGAGGCCATATGGGAGGTTTGAGTTAAAAGGATGTTGCAACTGGGCAAATACAAAAGAAGGTGTGTGGGTTTGGTAACTTGCTTTGTTTAGAAGTTTGTTCAAAATGAATGGTGTAGCACTTTCCTGCAAGAGCTTTAAGGAAAACAGAATAAACACTTTGCAAGAAATAACAGGAAAGTTAAAAGATGGTATTTAAAGAGGAGAACAGTCTGAGTGTTGCTCTTCCTTTGCAGAGTAATTGTCCACAGAACTTAAGCACCAAGGAGCAGTTTTCCCACTGTCTTCCCTGGTTTCAGCTGGGATAGAGTTACCAGTGGGATGGGGGAATGAGTGAGTGGTTGCTGGTACTTAGTTGCTGGCTGGGGTTAAACCACGACACTGTCTTGTGATGCTACTTGAGAAGGGGGAAAAAAAGTACACTCCAATGACAACCAAAGATATTTTTGGCTGGCTAGACAGAGATCTAATTCATGTGATTTGCTTGAATGGTATAATTATGATATTAATTTTCATCATGTTGCCTAAATACAAATGCAAGTGCCAGAAACAGAAGACTGAATTGGCAACCAATGAAATGCAGTTAACACACAGGAAATATTTTAGACTCAAGTAATTTACAGATTATGAGAATGAGTGGGAGTGAAGCAGCAAGAGAGAAGGAAAATATGATATATGGAGATGACAAGAAATCAAATGAAATACAAATTTCACTTGTATTGCATTTTACCAGCTCTGCTTACTTTCCCCCCAAGAAAATCTCATATTATATTAGCCCTGACAATCTTAATGATGGGGAATTCAAATATTTTTGACCATTCTCTGGTATAATGTCAAAAAAATTCTTCAGTTGCTAAAAATCCTGCTGTTGTAGGTAAGTGGGGACTGCTCAAAACAGTTGTAAGACCAATGAAGTGGTGAAAAGAATGTAGAGTCATTCAAAGGATGAACAGAAGCATGTATGGCTGGAATGAAGTGAGGAAACACCCAAGCACTGACACAGCTTCTGAGTAGTGATATTTTAGCTGTTAACCTTCAAACATCTACAAAAGATTGGAGAATTATTATTTGTGGGACTAAGGAAACTTCTGAAAATGAACTCTCATTCTTGGATGGATGAGGCAGTGAAATATTCATTAAATCTCTTTTCTTCCTTGGCTTTCCAGTTTATCAAGGGATTTGATTCTACCCCTCTCCTCTGGTGAGACCTCACCTGCAGTGCTGCATCCAGCTCTGGGGGGGCCCAGCACAGGAAGGACATGAACCTGACGGAGTCAGTTCAGAGGAGGCCACCATGCTGATTAGAGGGATGGAGCACCTCTGCTGTGAGGAAAGGCTGAGAGAATTGGGATTGTTCAGCCTGGAAAAGAGGAACCTTCAGGGTGACCTAATTGCAGCCTTCCAGTATCTGAAAGGAGCCCACAGGAAAGATGGAGAGAGACTATTTACAAGGGCCTGGAGTGACAGGGCAAGGTGGAATGGCTTCAAACTGACAGAGCATAGGTTAGATTAGATTTTAGAAAGTAATTCTTCCCTGTAGGGGTGGTGAGGCACTGGAACGTGTTGCCCAGAGAAACTGTGGATGTCCCATCCCTGGAATGTTCAAGGCCAGGTTGGATGGGGCTCTGAACAACCTGGTCTAGCGGAAGGTGTCCCTGTCCATGGCAGGGGGGTTGGAATTGGATGAGCTTTAAGGTCTCTTCCAACCCAAACCATTCTGTGATTCCATGATTCTGTGATTCTATCAAATATATTTTTGTTATTTCTGGATCCATATAATCATAACACCTATGACAATACCTGAGCATGTGCAAATATATTGGTGCTGTGGGAATTCTTACCTAGAGATGCAAAAATACGCAGCTGACTTCATGATTTTTTTTTAACTGTCAAAAAATTCTAGCTAATGTTTGGAGATGACCCAGCAACTACTCAAGAGGAAAAACTAGATGTTCCTTGAAGAGGAACAGGGACAAAACATGCTGCTCCTGAAAACCAGATTACAAAATTTAAGGAAGACACTGGAAATTAAACACTGTCTGATACAGAGATAACATAGAAGCCAATAAAACAGTGAGTCACTGATATCATGGTAATTACATTATTTTTGAAACATTTAAACTTATGCTTGGGTTAATTCCTATCTTGTTAGAAAATTGAGTTAAGTGAGTAGGTTAGCATGCTGCTTCTTAACAGACCCACTGAAAATCAATTCAAACTCTGTAAGCTCCTCAATAATTTTTTTTCCACCCTGTAATAAAAGTTTCAGTTCCCTATGAAATTAGGTAATACACTCAGTAGAATTTGGTCTACAAGATCCTTGTTTTATTAGAAGGGATGATGGGTAGTCAGCTCAGAAATGTCTTGCTGAGTTTTACTGGGTTTAATATACTCTGCCTATGGTTTATAATGGTATTTTAGAGCTACTGTGAATCATTTGAGTTGTGAGTAATTAACCCCTCTGGAAATCTGGCTCCTGAGGATGTCTCATGTTGAATAATCATAAAATGAATCACTGGAATTAGACATGGGAATATTTTGAGCTGATCACCCAAAAATTTGGAGTCATTGTTTGAACAGATACTGACTCAAAACCCAAGTGTATCTGCTCCTGCGATCTGTGTCATGCAGAAGAAACAATATTTGAATTAATCTGGATGGCACTCAAGGCAGAGCAGCAAAAGCTATAGTTAAATCCTAGGACTGACATTTTTCCAGACTGCAGCCCTTATCTATGCTCCAAACTTAGCAATCATAAAGCCTCTGTCCCCAAAGAACAGAGCATCCTTTGTTACGATTATGTGCTGATGCAAAGCAGCACTTGCAGATGTACTCAGCTGTTCTTCCACACTCATTTCCTCTTCATCCTCCAGTAACTAACTTACCTTTGTAAAACTACAAACACACATACATACAAACATACATACAAACTACGAACAAAGCTCCCAACTTTCCTTCTGAGGATTTATCTGCTTATTCAGTCCCCGTTCCTCTTCAAGGAACAACCAGTTGTTCCTCTTCAGTAGTTGCTGGGTCATCTCCAAACATTAGCTAGAACTTTTTGACAGTTAAAAAAAATCATGAAGTCATATTCAACATATGGCAACAAAGCTCCCAACATTCCATCTGAGGACTTATCTGCTTATTCAGCATTTATGGATTTTGAAAATCTGCAGAAGAAGAAAAAAAAAAAGCAGACTTTGCAAGATCTTTGACGTTTATAATTATTATAACTGCAAAACACAGCACATTATTTGTTCCAATAATAGGTCTCTGCGGCAATAGAGTGTTTGCCCCTCCTCCAGGTCTCAGCTGTGGGAAGTATTTTGACAGTTGGATCCACAGTGTGTAACTACATGTGGGCAGAGTTGTGTTTTCTTTTTGCTGCTGAAGAGAGACTTTCAAGTTTGCCACAGTTCTCGGGCATTTGAGAATGCACATTTTCCTACTAAAATCCTTTCTTACGCTCTCCTTCCCTTCCGAGGGAGGGAAGTTGTTGATATCCACATTTGTGCTTAGTAGTATCACTCTCTGGAAACGCTTCCTCTGCTATTAGTGGGACACTGCAATGTCAAATTCAGCTTACTGTCACAAAGCTGTGACAGCTGGGACTGTAAGATAAAATTCCCCTCTAAGCCTGGAGCCAGTGAGGCGCCTGCACACCCCTTCTGTCTCCCAGGCCCCTTCGGAGGCTGGCAGCTCAGGCACTGAGCTTGTCTTGGGCCTTTCCAAGGGCAGGTTCCACCCATCATGATGTAAATCATGACTCCTGGAATGGGGAGAGCACCCTAGCAACCTAGTATTGTAATAAAAACCTCCCTGACAGACCTTTCCTCTTGTTTGGGAACAGAAAGTAGGTGATGATGTGCGCTGGCATCCCACACAGGCACCACCAAACCATCACTGCGAGATGTGTGAGAGCTCCTGGTTACACTCATGACCTAGAAACAGAAGTCAAATCTAAATCCAGTTCAAACCTAGAAGAAGCTGAAGGCAAGAATCTGAAGAATCCAGTATCAGCTTCAAGAAATCCACCCTTGCAAACCATGGGCTCCCTGTTCACTCAGAGTCACAGGCTCCTTTGCTTTTATACTCTTCAGAGTACAGGTAGCTACTGTTTGAGGACTCATAGATAATGTTTTAATTTCCATTTCCCTCTCTGAAGACAAAATTCTAGAGAGAGATACCGATCTCTTTTTTTTCCTCTCAGTGTGTGGTTATGGTGGCTATAAATAGCAGCTTTCACTGCAATTTAGAGCTTCCTCGTGTCCTGACATGAAGAAGCTTAGTGGTTTCATGCAGTTTGTTTAAATGACCTAAATTTCAAAGCTTTTCCAAACACTGATAGGTTAGGAATCTCATGAACACAGGCTTTCCTGTGGTGATTGAGAAATTGTGTCTGCCCTGCTGCAACTGAGGAACGTGGAAAAGAGGGAAAATGGAAGTTCAGTTAACTTTGTCAGTCCACTTTGTCTTTCTGTTGTGTTTTTCTAAGCTTCTTATGCTAGGTATTAATATGCAGACCTTATGGATAGTCATTTATCTTCCTTTTGTAGCTCAGGCTGAGTATGGCAGTCAGGAGAAGAAGATATTGTATTCACTCGTGGAACAGATTTTACATGGTACTTCACTAGGTATTTTTTTTCCAGCATTTTTTCAAGAATATTAGGTCTGTTTGAATCTTCAAATCTGCAAAAGACACTGTACTATGCAGGTAAGGACTTGGCTTATTGTAATAATTGATTTTCGAATGACACTCAGTAATGTGTGACTTTCAGACTCTATGTTTCACATTCCAACCTATATTTTGGCCCTTCCAGTTCAGCAGAAATCATGTTAATGATGGTACAATTGCACTTGCCATCTTGGTGTAAGGGGACACGTTAACAGATGACTGATTAATTTCAAGTCAAAATTTTTGTTCTTTGCTTCATTTCTGATATACCATCAATTTTATGTTATTCTTTGTGCAACAGTGCTAAAATATAATAATGTCATATTTCCCACAAAGTGAATAGGTAGGTTGAAATGTATGTTGAGTCTCCAAATAAAAAAAAGAGCTTTGTTGATATTTATGTTCCCAACCAGCTTATGCTATCTATTAGACTCTTCCCCACCAGCTGTTTGAATTAATGACTTGTGAAGCTTTCCTTCTAGATGACAGACATCACAGTGTGATGTTTAGTAAGACAAAGTCATCCATCTCCTGTGTCTCTTCTCAAGACAGAAAACTGTTATTTCCTTGCCTTTCAAACAGTTTGCAGGACTAAGCTTGAAACAGGGTGAAAACATTTGTTTTTAAAGGGATTCACATTTGAAAAGTAAGCATGATGAAGCTCCAGAGCTAAAGATATCTGTGTGTCTAGAGTCCGTGTACTGTGGGTAGCACTGGTGGGATCACATTAACTGACAGCTGTGAAGGAGCTGCTGTGGTCTGAGATGCAAAGTATGGCTGAAGTTCACCAAAGGAATGTGCAGGTTGGTCCCAAGTCCTTGATCACTTAAGTTTTTAGTGACAGTGTTGACGTCCTCTTTGGGGGATACTGCAGATCCCTGTGGGAAGCTGCCCTTCCCTGGAAACCACGTAACTCACTGTGGGCAAGTCTGCGTGCTCAGACAGCCAGGAAACCCCCAGTGTCTTGGGCTGCACCCAAAGCAGCGTGGCCAGCAGGTGAGGAGGGATTCTGCCCCTCTGCTCCACACTGGTGAGACCCCACCTGCAGTGCTGCATCCAGCCCTGGAGTCCCAGCACAGAAAGGACACGGACCTGCTGGAGCGAGTCCAGAGGAGGCCACCAAGCTGATCAGAGAGATGGAGCACCTTTCCTGTGAGGAAAGGGAGAGGATGGCTGAGGGTCCCAGTCACCCTTGCTGAACCTTCTCTTTAAACACATTTCTGCATCACCTTTTCCAGGGTGGACAACTGAACAAATCACATCATCTGGATCTACTGTTAATTCTCAGCTGGTCTCGAAAGCAGAGGGGCTTCCTGATGCCTCACACACATTCATGCGTTTCTTCCTAATAAGAACTTAAGGATCATTTCTTATAGGAAGAAAAGATAGAGCAACAATGTTGACAAGCTTTTTCCTCTCCTCTGTTCTTTTCCCCATCCACTTCATCCTATTCTAGAGGGATTACTTCTTGCAAGACCAAATTTATTATGTCTCCCTCTATGTCAGAGACGACCTTCTCATGAACAGGATTCTTAAACAACACTAAATTATGAATGATGGCTTCCTGACAGCCACTGCTCAGATCGAAATTTCAGCAAATGTCAGACATGAGGTCAGCATCCATTTGAGTCCCCGAGGAAAAGGAACTACACTAACAAGGGAAGAGCCTGCTTGCTTTGGAGATGTGCTTGGAGTCTGTATGCATGTGTATGTACCTGTGCCACTGTTCCATTTAAATTCATTTTATTTCTTTTATAAATGGTGCATAATACAATAGGACCCCTCTAGCCACAATACATTTGGCATGACAGTTCTAGCATAGAGAACCATAGAACAGTTTGGGTTGGAAGGGACCTTAAACAGCACTTAGTTCCATGGGCAGAGACATCTTCTACTAGACCATGTTGCTCAGAGCCCCATCCAACCTGGCCTTGAACACTTCGAGGGATGGGGCAGCCACAATTTCTCTGGGCAACCTGTGCCAGTGCCCTCCACCCTCACAGTACAGAATTTCTTCCACATATTTAACTTATAATTTCCATCCTACAATTTGAATATTAATTTGATATTGCAGTTACAATTCTCCCCTCCAACAGGATCTGTCATATCAGTGGCTTAAAATGCTTTATCAGTGAGAATACACATTTGTGGGTGGTTTTAACAGAGCTGCAGAGTAAAGTCTGACAGGGAGAAGCATAACGGGAATTTGCCAACAGGTCTTTGTACGGGCAACTGTGTGTCCATTCATGGAGTTCACAGTGTTTGTGTTATTCTTACAGAGTGAGATTCAGATCCCAGTTTTTTTAACTGTATCAACAGCTGGAATGCAGAGAAATCAGAGAAATCGTTCACAGGCAACAGCACACAAAAGCTGGCCTACAATAATAGCTCAGATGGGAGATGATTTCTGAACATTTTGCTCCTGTACATTGGGTCAAAAAACATAACACTGAGGATTTATGGCAGCAGGGAATAAGAGCTGGGGTTAGACAGAGAATACCTACCCTTTTCAGCTTCCTTCTCCCTTAGAAAACAAATCCAACCTTCACATAGACTCTGCTAATGAAGCATGAAATACTTGCAGAGCTGATGGCACGGTGCAGAGCAAGGAATTTTAGTCAGGTGGTAACTGAGCGCATTTGGAAGACAATGGATTTACCAGGTATATGGCATGATAACAATTTCATCAACTAAAAGGATGACATAGCCTGAAAGCTGATTCCAATGCAACTCCTCTGCTAAATTCTGCAGAGAGGAAAGTGTGTGGGATGCTGAAGTGAAGGGGGAATCCCTGTTATTTTGGAAGTGAGAGAGCTGAAAGACAGCGATGCCTGTAGGAGTACAAGATTCTCCAAATGAAAGCAGGCAAAACCTGGATTTTTTTGAAGGATGCAGCTCTGATCTTCGTGTGTGTTTTGGCCTAGGAGCAAGGGAAAGAGAACCTGGATTCTAACGCTTGAGAAAGGTGTTGGCTGAGCAGAGTGTCAGCTCCACCCGCAGGGGCAGGAGGGCAGTGCAACAGGGAACAGAGGGGATTTTGCCGGTGCTTTTTGGAGGGAAACCGGGAAAACCACATCACTGCCTTTTCTTTCTGATCAGAGGATAGTCACACTATTTCTTCTGAGTGTTTAGAAGACATGTTATTTCGTGCTCTCAGTTGTTGCTTTCCTCTGTGCTGATTTTTAAAGGCACCTCTCAAGAACAACTTTTTTTTTCTTTTTCTTTCTTTTTTTTTTTTTTTTTATGCTGTAGAGGATGGACCCTGCTCAGGATACCTGGAACCAAAGTAATGGAGGTGAGGTCAAATCTTGCCACTCAATTATCACTAAAATGGAGTTGAGTTCAGCAGAGTAGGATCATGCCTGAATATCAATTTTCTGCTTTGATTTCAAGACATGGGTTGTTGATCACTACATCTATACATCTTTGCCACGATTGCAAAGTGTCACTGAGGTACTTCAGACTATTTTCTTGTAAACAAGATTCATTTTTGGCAGTTTATTCTTGCCTTCTCTTTATTCTCCACCTGAAGCTGTCATCCTCAGCAGAAAGCACTGGTGCACTTCTCTTCAGGGCTCACTGACGGAGGGAAAGGACAGCAACTGATAACGCTGCCTAGAAACAGATCTGACTCTAGAGTAAAAAACCTGGGTTTGAGCTTGTCCTGGTGTATCTGTAATTCCCACCTGTGCAAGAGCAGAACAAGGCCAGGCGTTTTCAGTTCCCCATGGCAAGCCAGTAGCAACATAACAAGCTCTGCCTCATCTCTGTCTCGATGCAGCCGGCTCCTTGCGGGCAGCAGGCAGGACACGGTGACGGCACTAGACAGGCCATGGACTGTTATGAATTCAGTGAACAGCCTCGGGGTTTCATGCTGAAATAGATTCAGAAAAAGGAGAGGAAAGGCTTAAGAATAACTCACAAATAAAAGATATCCCAAAAATCTTGTGTGTATTGGTGGTATTTTAACTCAGTTCATTGCAAGCAGTTTGGATGGTGAAAGAATAAGTCACTCCTACTTTCTCTTGTTCTTTTCCACTTTCTGGTTTCCCAAGCAACACTGAGCCTCTAGTTTGTTTGTCTTCTTAATTAAAGGTGAGCAAAGAGTCAGGATTTAATTTCGGATACAGTTTTGTACATTTCAAACCTTATTTTTTTTTTTTTTTTACTTATTATGAGTCTAGCTAACTATGTTTTGAATTAGTCTCCAGAGGTTTAATGGTTCATTTTTAATAGAGGTGACTGAACAGGTTTTGGCTTGTTTTGCTGTTGGTAAATAGTTTCTTCACCAAAATGAAAATACTTATCCTGCTCTAAATAATTTTTTCCAGACGTTAACCAAAATGCCTTCCTCAGTTTCTTTTCCCATTTTTGTCCAGAGAAAACAGCTATAATGCTCTAGACAGCTCTATCATATCAGATATGAATGAAAAGAGTATTTTTTATGCAATTATGTATTTCTGGCATTTTTGTGTTAATTAGATATTACGATGTTAATGTACTGTTTGTCAGTGTATATTTCTACATGGCAATACACTATGAAAGAGAATGTCTTTCCTTCTCTCAAGCACTGAAAGTGCACTGAGATTTCCAAGTTGTTTTTTTTACTGAGAACTAAGTAGTATCTGTTGGGATCTCTAGCTGTAAATGCTGTTTAAACACCCAGCTGGTATTTATGATTATTTTGTTGCTGCCTTATGGCCAGGAGATGCTAAACAAACTGTGTCAAACTTCCTTCTTGCTTTCCTTCCTTGACTCAATTTTTTTTCAAAGCTTCCTTCAATCATGAATCCAGGGTAAGGTCAAGACATTTGCAGAAAGAGCTGTAGAATTTGGGGTTGTCTGTTTTCAAGCTCAGAATTTGTTTGACCAAATCTCTAATTGCTTTGGTTAGAATCTTGCCCCATGGATTGTTCTTTTGCCACCCTTTGCTAGGTGACTAACAGCAGCCGTTCATCACTGTGCTCCAGATAATTTCAGCAGATGAATTCAGTTTTACTTCCCCCCCCCCATCACCCACCACGATCAACATAACTCTGCAAGATGTTCTGTGCTATCATGCTTTGAGTCAGGCTAATCCTTGTCTTTCAAGGCTGTCAACATGTCCTTGCTACCTCAAGCCTCCAAGTTTTGAGCGTTCAAACCCATCCCTTGGTTACCACTCAACCCTGAAAGTGCCCGAAGTAGCCAAGTCTCCATGTGCTGAAAAGTCTGGAAAGGAGCTGGCTACTAACTAACATAAAACTCTTTCTAGGGTTATGTGGGAGTCTGCAGCATTTCTCAGTGGGTCTGAAAGGTGTCTGGAGATGCTGAACACACACTGAGGGCACCAGCCAGGGCTGAATCTGCCTTTTATACCAGGAAGTAGAGACTGGGCTCTGAAATTGGGGACTGCCTCTGAGATTCTCACTGAGAGGAGCTGAACATGTCTACCATGCTTGAACCTACCTGATTACTACAGAGAGGTGCTTTCTACTGCTGGAGTCACTCTGTTGGCATGAAATGATCACACTCTGCTGATTTAGGAGGGCTGAAGATCACCCATGTGTCACTCTCATGTCACTGGCAGGCAAATGGTGGGTTCCCAATGGAAAGCCTGAGCTGGGCATTGCTGTAGGTATGCAAGGCTCGTGCTTCTGCTCCTTGACTTTTGGGCAGCTTCTCTACCAACTCTTCCAAGCTCTGGGCACTTCAGCCATAATCCCAGAGGTCTGGGACACCGCACCAACTGCCCATGCTTATACCTGGGGGTATAAACCCCAGTGTGTTTTCTTCAAAGACCCAAGCACACACGTTCTATGTGTGGGCACACAGAATCATACAATATCCTGAATTGGAAGGGACCCACAAGGGTCATCAAAATTCAGCTCCTGGCTCTGCATGGGACACCCCAAGAATCACACCATGTGCCTGAGAGAGTTGTTCAAATGCTTTTTAACTCTGTCAGGCTTGGTGCTGGAACTGCTTCCCTGAGGAGCCTGTTCCACTGCCCAACTCCCGCTGGGTGAAGACCCTTTTCCTTATATCCAAAGTAAACCTTCCCTGATACAGCTTTATGCTGTTCCCTCAGGTCCCGTCCCTGGTCACCAGAGAGCAGAGACCAGAGCCTGCTCCTCCACTTCCCCTGAAGAGGAGGTTGTAAGACTGCTGTGAGGTCTCTCCTCAGTCTCCTCTTCTCCAGGCTGAACAAGCCAAGTGACCTCAGCCACTCATATAGCTTCTCCTCTAGACCCTTCACCATCTCCACGGTCCTCCTTTGGACACTCTCCAATAGCTTTATATCTGTCTTATATTGTGTTGCCCAAACTGCACACAGGACTGGAGGTGAGGCAGCAGCACAGTGAGACAATGATCTCCTTCGGCCGGCCGGTGATGCTGCACACATGCCGATACAAAGCTGCTGCTTTGGGAACGGCGCTGCTGGCTGGGGTACGCTCTGCTTTTGGGTTTGCTGAACACACCTCTCCCCACCCCGAGTTTGCTACGTTCTCCAAAAAAAACCCCAAAAACTTAATCCAACATTTCTGCGCGTACTCCGTAGAGGATGTACTTTGTGCAGAATGCACTTTGACTGGCACGGTGATCCCGGCTCCGGGGCTCCTTGGCTTGAGCCCGAGGGACCCCCAGACACGGAGCGCTCGGGGGGCTCCGCGGGGAGTCACGAGTGGAAGGCAGGGCGGGATGCAGGAGGCTGGGCGGGGGTCGGTGCCCGCCAGGGCGCGCTGGAGATCGGCGCGCCCGGTGCTGGGGGAAAAGGACCGGCGCCGGGAGAGAGGGAGGCTCGGTGTGTGCCGGCGGCGCTGCCCGGAGTGGGACCTCCCTCTCTCTTTCTCCCCCTCGTCCCCTCCCTCCGCTCCGCTCCGCTCCGCTCGGCCGGTGCCCGCGGGTCGAGCGGGAGCGGCCGCGGCGCCGGAGCAGATCCCCGCAGCACTCGGGTTGCCGGCGCCGCTGCCCTCCCTCTCTCCCTTCCCCCTCCGCGTCTGGGGGGCGGGCGGAGGGGCCGGGGCACCCCCCGGGCCGGGGCGGGGTGGAAATTTACCGGGTCCGTCCTTAGCGAGGGAGCGAGCGAGGAGCTCGGCGGGAGGCGGAGGGAGGGCGGGGAGCGGCGGAGCATCGTCTGGCGGGGAACGCGAGGGACCAAATGACTGTGAGGACGGGCGGCAGCCGCCACCGCCGAGACAGGAGCGAGCCGCGGCGCAGCGGCAGCAGCGCCGGCAGCAGCCCCGACCCCCCCGGCCGGCTGGGCGGCGATGGCGGCGGGCGGCCCGCCGGGCTCGGGGCGCGGGCGGCGGCGGGGCTGAGCTGAGCCGGGCTGAGCTGAGCCGGGCTGAGCTGAGCCGGGCTGAGCTGAGCCGGGCTGAGCCCGCGGGCGCCGCATGGCGCGGGCCTGATGCCGGAGCGCGGCCCGGAGCCGCGGCGGTGCTGCGGGAGGAGGATGAGGATGGCGGGGCTGCCGTGGAAGTGGCCGCGCACCCGCCTGCCCGTGGGCGCCAGCGCCCTGGGCGTCTTCGTCCTCTGCTGGCTCTACGTCTTCCCCGTGTACCGGCTGCCCGACGAGAAGGAGATCGTGCAGGGGGTGCTGCTGCAGCAGGGCAAGGCGTGGAGGAGGAACCAGACTGCGGTCGCCCTGTTCAGGTACCGCCGTGCGCGGCCCAAGGGCAGCGGGGACGGGCGCGGAGCCGCGGGCAGGCGGGTGGCTGCCGGAGCCCTCCCGGGCGCCCTCCCCGCCCCGCCAAACCCCAAACTTTATTCTTTCCTCCCCGACCCTTTGTTTTTTTTCCCAGCCCTGCCCGCCCCTCTTGCCCAGTAAAACTTTTTTTTGGGTGGCTCCGTTTGCTGCGGGGAGGAGAAGGGGCTCGGCGCGGGGGATGGAGGCTTTTCCTCGCAGGGATGCCTTTCCAAGGGGGCTGAGATTTCCGAGGCTTGCGGCATTGCCCGCACAATAGGATGCTTCTCGCTTCCCGGATAGCAGCTGCACCGGCAGCCCCTGTGGCTGCTAACAAAGCCCGGGGCTGGGAGCCCGGCTTCCCTCAGAGATGGGCACTGCCAGGTTGCTGCCAGGGAAAGCTCGGCTTGTGGAGCTTCCTGGGATGCGTAAGGGAAGGTCTGCGTGGATGTGCATTCGTGTCAGCATCCCCGCTCCGAGGAGCACTTGAGAAGCACCGCGCTGGTCCTTGACTCTGCGGTTTATTATAGAAACCACGTGAAAAGGCACCTTTTTTTCTCTTTTCTTTTGACGTGGCTGGGAAATGGCGATAATCCTTGGAGCCCATTTCACCTTACCCAGCTGCACAGGAGAGGAGGAATGTTGCAGTCAGGGTGCCGCTGATAGCGGTGGAGAACCGGGTCTCTGCAGCGGGGAGGATTTTTTTGAATGGCCCTGCCTTAAAAGCGTGTGCAGGGGGGATTCTCATCTTCGCAAAAATTTCACATGTGTCTGGGTAAAATGCAGACAAGTGGAAGAGAAGCAGATTTCCCTCCTTTTCCCGGAGGGAAGCTGGGGTTTCTCCCTGTCCTCCGAGTAGAAAATTAAAGATCAGAGTAAGTGGTAAACCGGAAAACAAACAAACCCCCCCCAAACCCCCTCCCAACCCTCTTTAGTAAAAGCTAGAATGAATCAGACCCAAATTCCAAGGGCCTTTATTACCCCTTTTTATTTTTTCCTTTGTTTTTAAGTAGTGTACAGTTTTATGTTCTTCAGTATTTTTTTGAATGTATTTGCATTAGCCATGAACGGGAACTGACATGTGATCGGTTAATGTCTTGCCTGCTGGGATAACAGAAACTTTACAGTTCTTCCAAGCCTGCAGGAGACATACACAATGACAGGTGATAAGCAGGGGTGTGTTAATATTATCTCACTGGGCAGGCCTGGTTGAAGTCCTGTCTTTAATACAGAACTAGCAATAAGATACAGATGCGTGACCCTTTTCCTAGAACACCTAACTAACACTAGAAACTAGCTTGATCTTCTTGCGTACTAATTAATCCTGTTGTGCTACAGATCCCCATTTGGGGGGTAGAAGAATCCAGATTTTTAAAAAATTACCCTGATAGATGATGTAGGAAGGAGTTTGGTCTATTATTTTTCATGTTTGTAAACCAAATATTGTCTGAAGATTCGCAGCGCTGCTGCAGCTTCAGTTTACAAAGCAGTTTTAGACCATTTCCACCACGTGGTTTAGTAACAAAAACTCTGTGTGGTTCATCAGCTATTCCACTTGCCCATATGTTTCTCCACTCTCCAGGCATAGTGATAATCTCAGAGATACTACTGAAGAGAGTCTCATGCAATAATAGGACCTATTGTTTCTTATCCGTGTCTGTTGATGAGTTGGTGCAGTGCTAAATACAATGAGCTTTAAATCAATCTCTTTCAAAAAATCAAGTTTTTAAGAGAAATTGTACACTGGAGATACGTAGTGAGTATAGTATACTATATGATTCAAATAGTTGTGACATAGAGCTCTCTTTTTGCTGCATAAATTTGCTTCTTATCATGATAGAATGTTTTGAAATTGAAGTCCATGTCGGGCAGGCTGCTGTATATTTGAGGTGATTAACAGAAACACTGTCTCAGTCTTTGCTCTGGTCCTGCTGTCTCTAAGCAAGCTTGCTGTAAAACTTCCAAATCTCACTTTCTGCTGGAAACTGCCTGTGAATGTGAGTCTCTGTTTGAATAGGAAAGGAGGGATAGAGCTTCACAGACAACCTGCATGTGGACTTTCAAGTCGTGTGTGTTTCCATACTAGTCTAATACTAAGTGGACTTTAATGTATTGTTAATATATTATTTAAGAACAGTGTCAATTGCCATTCTCCCTAGTCTCCTGCCAGACTCTAGTTACCAAACAATTTTAGTTTTACTCAGTTTTTGAAGCATAAACTTTGAATTAGTCTGTGCTAAAAATCTATATGCAAACTTTCACATTACTGCTTTGTGTAATGTGGTGGCATTTGTGATATTGTACAGGTGTTTGAATAGCCAGATCCTTGCTACACAGAGCCAACATCTGATGGGTTTTTCTACTCCTTTGTGGACTCCTACTGTTGAAGTAGATGTTGGGTAATTAACTTGATCAAATAATATTTTTCAAACCTCAGTAAAGGGCTACTACCCCTTTGCCTTCTGTACCTGGATCAAAGACAACATCACTAAGTGACTTAGCAAGGTCAATGAAAGCATCTGGGTAATTTGGAGTATTTTGAGTTGAATTCTGGCAACCAAGTGCCAGTAGCTCCTCAGTCTTCACTGCCCCTTCCTCCGCTCTGAACAGCCAGAAACCTTATGTAAAGATCAGATCCATGTAAACTCTTGCTAATGCAAGAACACAGACTGTCCTGGTCCTTGTGGAATGATTCAATGAGGGTTTTGTGTTCGAATAAGGATTCCCAGAGCTGGTTTTCAAATAAAAATACCTGTGTAAATAGCCATGGATTACTCTTTTGAAGTGTGCGGTGTCTTGCTGCAGCTGTGATGAAGGATAGTTTATGGGAGTAACAAAATGAGCAGGATTAAGCCTTTGACTGTGTGTGACTCTGTGTTTAAAGCATGCTCTCAGCCTGGACTCTACATGCATGGCTTTTGTGAGAGGTCCTCGCATGTTGGATGGGGCCCTGAGCAACCTGTTTCAGTGGAAGCTACCCTTGCCCATGGCTGTGGGGTTGCTTGATGATTGTTAAGGGAATGAGATGATTGTTAAGGTCCCTTACAGGCCAAACCATTCTGTGATTCTACAAGTGCACCGAGTCGTGCTGCCAGCAGTGCAGTGGGTGTCAGCACGAGAGCTGCCTGCGTTCTTCGATGGAAGGACGTGTGTTGAAAAGCCTGAAGATGCAACTGAAGTTGCATTAAAAGTTGATTAAAAGAGCTATTGGTCCAAATCCTTTCCTCAGCTGAACATAGGTTCCTTTAAAGTCCTCAAATTCAGGGCATTTGTGGTTGTGAGCACAGCCTACCAGACATCTATCACTAGTGGCATCCTTTAAATTTCAACTCAGGAGTGGCCAAGGGTAGTCAAACTCTCCGCTGTGGAAACATCTCCTGTCTGACAAATGCTGAATAGTCTGTCAGTCAGATGGTAAACTGCTTGAACTACAAAGTGGTCAGAATAGGAATGAGATTGTCATTACAGTCACTAATAGCTAACATGGCTAATTTGCCTACAATATAATGGCTTGTCATCCTCTGAGGTGGTTAATGTTATTGCGCCCTAATTGTTTTTACAGATTGCTCAGGGTTTTTTTTAAGAGCCTGGGGCTGCTGAAATTACTTAGGCAAAAATGTTGTTAATTGTTGTCTGTTATTTGTTGAAGTAAATGACATACAATAATACCTTTAGGATGGTTTTATTTAAAATGTTGCAATTCATTAAAGGCATAGCTGGATCTTTTCGTCCGCCTTACAAGCTCCATACAACCACAAATCCCAAGCGCTGTGTGTTTATATGACACTTTTGATTGGATTGGACCTTCTCTGAGGAGTGACTTTGCTTGGGGCCAGTGGATTTTTGACTGTCAGGAGTCCCACCGAAGGGGTTCAGTGGTGATTAGTGACTTAGAGGTTCTTCAGGAAGAGACGGAACAATCTCTGCATGGCAACAGAAAGGCCTCCCTTGAGATTCAGACTGTGATCTTGCTTCTGCTGCATCAATTTTGTGTGATGCCGAAAGATCACCCAGGGTTTATTCTGGGGGTAACTTGATTAAGCTGGTGGAAGATGTCCCCTGTGAACTCACTGTTTGTGACCTGCCTCCAGTCCAAAGCATCTGCTACAACTTGACTCTGCTCTTCCGTGATGTCCCCTCTGTCCCTCGAGCCAAGCGGGCCATGCTCACCTTGGCAGGTGGCTTCTTCCCTCCTTTTCATCAGGCGTGGCCTCTTGTCCATTTTCCGCGGACAGAGTGGAGAAGCTACTGCTGTGAAATCACACAACGGGATCAGTGGCCAAACTGGACGGGATATCCGGGCATGGCAGGCTCTCTGGTGCTTGCAGTGTGGACAGACTGTGTGGAGCCTTTCGCGTGCCTTGCAAAAAGAATGTTCTGTTGCCTCTGTGTGCTGTGCCGGAGGGGCTCTTCCGACTGTAACCTTCCCTGCCAGCTGCTCTCTGCCAGCTGTTCCTTGTCTGTACCTTGAGTGCAATGACTACGGGCTCCGAGGAGCTTCCCCGTGTGCAAATCCTTTTTCATTCTGGATTGTGTTAACACACAATTCCAGGTCACTTCCCCGTCTGGGTGAGACGAATGGTACTGCCTAGTCAGCAAGGGTTTCTTTAGTTCAGATGGCTTTTTTTTGTCTTCTCTTTTGATGTGTTGCAATCCCAAGTGGAGTATTTCAGGACAAATCTGAGATTAAACTTCATGTTGCTCAAGTGAGAGTTAGATAAGAGTTTTGCCCTGCTTAAACAGCTTTAGCAGATGCGGAATTATTCCTGCTTCTCTCACTGAGACATATGAAGGATGGACTTAAGAGCAGAGCTGGGAGGTGCTGGCTTAGGTTAGTTCTGCCTCTGTGGCCTGTGATGCCCTGCCCTGAAACTAATGGATACGCTCACATGCTGTGCAGTGGCAGAATCCAGCTGATTTTTCTCTCCTGAGTAGGTTCTGCTACTGTCGGGCTGTGTTTTTATCAACATTTTGCTTGATTTTTTTTTTCTAGTTGTATTTGCTTCATTGGTGATAAGTGTGTTGTAATTTGTGGTTTCTTGGTGTCTGTAGCTGAGGTGGGAAGTTGTTTTGGTGAAAAGGTACAATTTGAAGAGCAAGTTAAGGATGAGAGGAAAGAAATGTTCTTATTCCATGTTATTATTTGGAGGCTGTGATGAAGAAAGCAAGCTGTAGAGGGTTTTGGCTCCATATCTTTAAGATCTTTAGATGTCTTTGGATACCTGGATGACATGAAAACTATGAGAATTAGCTCACTGTGTCTTTGCAGATGAGGGCTGTGCTGGCAAGATAGGAATTGACTGAAATTCCGAAGTTCCAGCTCCTGATATCCTCCTTCCTTGACCCTAAGTAGCATTTTCTTACAGACTTGATTCATGATCCCCATGAAGCAGTCAGTTGAGTTCCTTGTTTCTAATGTCTTGCAAAGATGTAGCCAACTCCCTGAGGCTCTTTTCCTGTTAGCCGGGAGCATCCAAAGGCCCAGAGCCAGGCACTGGGGAACAGGAGGAACAGAGACTTTACTGGAATTTAGGTTACCCAACTAGGGCCCCAAAAGTCTGGTATGTACATACACAGACACTGCTGGATTTGTGCATTTTTACATCTGTGCTTTCCTTTTTAATGCCGTAGAGTGGATGGAATGGGCACTGACTTGTCCATACAATACAGTCACTGGTGATTTATTCTTTTAGTTGTAATTTTCATCTTCAGAGCAGCTGAGAGTGTTGCTCCCATTTGACATGTGTTCAATGATATATATTAAAAGACCTATGGAAAATGAGTTGTCTTTCCCCCTTTAGAATTTATCCTCCCACAATGTGGATGAACCTCACTGAAATGAGGAGTCTGTTTGCACTGCAGTTTTCTGTTGTTCCAGTTTTGTAAGCACCAAAAAAATGCTTAAATTTTAAATCCCTGTATAACTATTAATCTTTTTCTGTATGCTGCATGGGGTCCTCAAAGTACGAGAAAATTCCTCCTAACGTTAAATCATTTTAAAATAGCTGCATGGAGTTAAATTCATGCTGAGGCACATTAATCCATGTTAAGTACTATTTGTAAACCTCAGTGCATGTTCAGGTTTTGTCATGTCACAGTTTTTACGTCCAGAAGACCAGAGACAATTCTTCTGCCAGGTCTTTTAATCTGTGATAAACAGAGGTTGGGATGAGGCACTGATAAGTCATTTGGCCCTGGCAAAGCCTTTTAAAGTAATTGCTACGGAAGCTCTGGGCTTTGTGAAGAAGTTGTGCCTGTCGCCTTGACCTTAGTGATAGTTGAAATTTTTAACAAGGTGAATTAAACCATGGAGAACAACATCCTGGCTTTGACCAGGATTCTGAAGGTCACTTTCCCACTGCTCTGTTGAAATCAGATTGTTATAAAATATTTTACGGCCAGCACAGTGGTGGGTTTTTTTGTTGATGCTGTATTAAATCAAAACAGATGGGATTATTTTGACTTCTACTGTTTCATCTGCCAGGAAAATGCCTTCCTGAATTTCTTGGTTTAGAGTTTTTCTTTTCAAGTGGAGATGTGGCTACAATGAGGCTTTTAAAGCTGCTGGGAACAGCTGAATACTGAATAGAAATGGTTAACTTTTTTGTCTTCCATGTTTGCTGTCAGCATCACTTAATTTCCCAAACAACCACCTTGTTTATATTTTTTCCTTTTTATTTTTTCCTTCACCTCTTCAGTCTATTCCTATTCTTAAGCTGCTTGATGCCCTCCTCAGCTTTCAGGGGAGCCCCAGACTTTTTGGATGGCTCCTTTTATAATTATCCAATCAACATTCATAGCAGTAATATGAAGAACCTGTGTGAAATTATTTACTCCTTTATCTCCCTCCCCTACTGAGTTACCAGTCATCTTCTTCAGAGTCTTGCAGCTCAGCATTGATGCTTGGGGCATTTGTCATTTTCCATCCTTGGCATCCCAATTGTTGGCTATCAGGCTTTCCAGGTAAACTGCAGACTTTGCCTTCGTGTATTAGCAAGATAAAGTCTCTACTCGTCAGGTCGCCTCTGCTCTGAGGATGCACAGCCAGCTTTAATTTAAAAGCTGTTGTGTAGCTAGCCTGTATTTTCAGGAGCACTAGGAAAACAGAACAGCTATTTTGCTTGCTTTCTTGTGGGAAAAATTTGCTCTGCCTATTTCTGGAATGCCTGGAGTGGCCATTGCTGTAATAGAGGATAAAAGCTTTGTATTTCCTGTCAAAGATGAAAAACAAACAAAACATAATTTTTATTATTTTCCCCCAGTGAAAAGGTTTTAGTGTTTTCCTATGTGTTCTGTCTTGGCCAAATGAGAGCTCTGGGAATTCTGTTTTGTCTGCTTCAATGTTTGGAGGTTCCATCATGAAGGATGTTTTCCGTGTGCTGATGGTCCTGCAGCGTGGTGTGTCCCAGTGCAGGGTGATGAGGTATCTGCTGCTACAATGGTTGGGAGAACCAGTTCAAAAAGCACTGAAATATGCAATGAGGGAGGGTGATGCTGAATCCAAGGCTCTCTGATGCCTGCCTCTCTCAGTGAGTTGGTAAGACTTAGGTTTAATGACAAATGGGATGAAGACTCTCAGGTTACTCAGCTACTCTGAAGGATTTTCGTTCCAAGAAAGCATGTAGTGAGATTTGTCCCAGCTATGCAGATTAGGAATTTTGATTAATGGAGTGGTTTTTCCACCTGTTAGTTCAATTTTCAGTGTGAAGAAATACCTGGGCAAGTGACAGGCTGCCTGAGTATTCTCTGGAGGAGTGATCCTTCACTTGTGGTGACAGTTTGGTGGGTACTGGCTCTTCTTGCTGCTGGTACCTGGAGACACCAGCTTGCTACTTGTGAAGTGTGTAATGCTTTCATGTAAATTTTTATCTTCTTTCTATGGCTTTCACTGAAGTATTTATCTATTCAGAAGGGAATAGAAGAGCTTTTTTTTCCATGTATAGCATTCACTTGGGAAATGAATCACTGTTCCTGGATAGTACCTTACAGTTTCACTTTTATTCCCTATTGAGTTGCCATGTAGCAGTCCTTTTTTTTAGAATGTTGATAAACTTTTGATTAGTGATGGATAAATATTTTCATTACATTTCACACTCCTACATTCTTGCAAATCCTCACCAGTATTTAAATGATGGTATGTTACCATTTGTAATAGGTTGTATGCTCTGTTTGGCTTAGTGTTTAAAAACATGCATGTGGAATCAGGCATGTGCCTTTGTGAGGAGAAAAAAAAAAACACAGGGAAAGATTAACCAGAGTCTAACATGAACAAAGAAGTCAAAGAATGAATCTTCATCTACTGAGGCAATTCAGATTCTTACTTTTGACCAAAATTTTTACTCCTTGGGCTAAGTAACTGACTGCTTTAACCACTGTCCTTCCTCTTTAGCTGCTCTTTTTTGTTCCCTATTCTTTCCATATATCTTATCTTCTACCTTAGACCCATCTGGGGAGAAAAGAAATAGCCCTCACAGAGCTTGTGTGCTGTTGGCTGCTGTCACCCTACTCTGCTACCTGTGTGTTTTCCTCCCTCTCCAGCTGTATCTTGACTTTTCTGTCTCTGTTTCCTCTCATCTGCTGAGCAGCACTGCTGGTCAGCAGTGCACCTCTTGGCTTTTTGTGCCCTCACATTGCATTTGCTGACAGTGATGTTCCCTAATTCTTTGTGTGATGCCCCACGTGATGCTGTGCTTTGGGCCCTTCTTTGCCTCACGTCTCAGATCCACCCGCCCCACAGCACAGGGATCTTTTGGTCCCCTCTGCACCACGGCAGCACCTCCATGTCATCCTCGGGTGCTCCTCAAGGTTTCTGCTGCAGTCATGGGAGTCAGAGGGTGAAATGATACTTGGTGAACAGCAGCTCAGAGCACAGTGAGAGCAGCTGGTGCGGAACGGGAGCAAATCAGGATCCGGAGAAAGGCAAAGAAAAGAAAGGAGTTATGAGGCTACTCAGGGGGTTGAGCACAGGTATTTGTTACTTTCTTCTTGAAGCATCTCTTCAGCTGATGTTCATGTTCTTTAATGGTTGTACCTGACCCATGCAAATCATCAGCTTAGTGTTCAGTCTCTAGGTCACATGAAAGCTTGGTGGGAGCAAGAAAGGTGGGAGCGCCAGGAAAGGTGGGAGCTGCTTGATCTGTGGGCTCTGTCACTAGACAGCAGCAGCAGTGAGTGCTGCAGTAGACATCCCTAATTAGACTGTAATCTTTAGATTACCCTTGCTCGTTGTGGGTGATTTACTGCCATCCACTCAGGCAGCATTAGGTTCTTGTTTGTCTGACAAGGTTCAGACTCTTTGCAGTCTCCTGTGTTGTGCCATTTACTACTTAATGAGAATGTAAAAGCCATGAGAATAAATCCATGCAGGGTATGGCCATAGTATGGGATAGAAAGGAAATGCAATATTCACGAGGCAGGAGCAGAGGAATGCTGTTGGATCAGATGAGAATGGGAATGATAGGGTGAAGTCTCTTGCTACAGCTTGCTTAAGATTGATTCAAAAAACACCTTTTAAAGAAATACATGCTGTATTTAATTTTTGTTAGCTTTTAGACCTCTGTAATTTTTATGATATTAATTAAGAAAAGGGATGAGAAACTTAAGTCTCTCTGCGTGCATCTGTCCTGCTCTTCTGAAGAGTTATGGGTAAAGCAGAGAGCTCACCTGTTAAGTTCTCAGAAAGTTTACACATCAGCCACTATTCCTTGGTTATGTGGAGAGAGGAGTTTAACATTTATCACTGTGGTGGTCTTAATTATGAAGTATTAGGAGACCCTCAAGGGCCATGCCCCTGACTGTTTTCAGGCTCTGGATCAGCAGTCCAGGGGGTGTCCACCTGTGAAATTCCACCTGGCTTGGTGATGCTTACTCCTCTCCCAGAGCAAAGCAGGAGCAGATGCTGAACTGCATATGTTTGTGGTTAGGGGCAGTTAGTGTGACTTAGGGAATGCTACAAACTCTGCTGTTCCCCACCCTTGGAATACTTGTGCCAGCTCCTGCAGTCGGGTGAATTTGTGGTAGTCTTGGTTTCATGGAATAAAAATGAAAAGGAATTTTTCAGTCCTCATAGCTAAAGTGAAGTGCTTGTAAATGTGAGTGGTGGCTCGGCCCCGAAAAGGCAAATAAAAATTTGTTGTGGGTTGTTGTTCTTCAGATGCCTTGTTTCTGTGCCTTAATCATAATTTTGGGGGCCCGACTCGTGATTTTTAACTGCTAGGGATTGCTGTAGTGAGAATTACATATCAGCCTATAATTAGATGCATTTTTTAACTAAGGAAACTGCAACAGTGAAGGGAATAGGAGAAACAAGACCAATCTGGGCATTCCTTTATAGGTCATATTATTGAACATTTTGTCTTGGCACCCAGCAAGCATCTAGCACAAACACACTTGCTAAGCCTTATGGACAAATGCTGAACATCTCCAGTTTTTTGTATGCCCAGTTGGATGAGGCAGTAAAAATGCACATGAGATATTTATTCTTTCTGTCCTGTTCCAGCCGTTGCCTTTAAATGTTTAAGCAGATCCAGAAGGGAACAGCAGAGTGTGGAACTTCAGCTTCGCTGATCCAAAAATGGTAACGACAACAAAAAAGTAAACCTATCATTAGAGAAATCATGTGTTTTGATAGTTCTGTTTAGACAACAGAACAAGTGAAAACACTTATCTAGTGTAGTTCAGTAAATGCTAATGAGGTCCAACATGTGATAACATGTTTATTTTTGCCTTGTGTCTTTGATGCTTTCTCTGATTTTGTTTTAAAAAACCTGGTTTGTGTTTCACATGTCAAACAGGCCATTGCTAGTGAAAGTCTTGCACTAAGCGGGTCGACTTTGTTGTTCTTCCCCACCTAATCTGTGGAAAAATGTATTCACTGGCCCAAGTTGTTATACTCTCAGTTGGTTTTACAAGTTTAGTACAAATTCCGTTTTCTCATCTGCTGCAGAACAGCAGATCTACATCGTGGAGAAAAGCAAAGTTCTCTCTGCTGGCATGGAGGCAAATGGGCTCGTGGGGTTTCCACTGGAGTGTGGGCTCTCTTCTCTGTAGCACAGCCAAGAGCATGTGTGTAGTGTGCTTTCACTTGAAACCATGGATCAGCCTAGGTGAATATGAGCTTGCTCAGGACTGTAGAGCTTAATAAGTTCTTTCCCAAATTTAACCTGATCGTTTGGTTTCAGGTGATGTCTTTTGTGGCTGTGCAGTCTGTCTTGTGAGACTCTTAACTCCTCTCCCTTTAAGATCGATAACTTACTTTGCCTTAGAGAAATAAAAAAGAATCCTAAAATCCTTGAGAAGTTGTTTCCACTCCTGAAATGCTGCCTGTCTACAGGTATTCCTTAAACTGTTGGGTAACTGCTAAGAACAGATTAGTTTTCAACAAGTTTGAAGGAAGAATGAAGGCTTTGTCCTTTCATCATCACCTTTTTAGGTCTAAAGTAAACGGGTTGAATGTACCGGGGAGGAAGATCTCATAAAACACATTTGCTCTGGACTAGGCAACGAGCACAAATAAATGAGATTTAAAAGTATTTTTAAACCAACTCTCAGGCAGTGTCCTCTCTTAAGATGCCTTGTTGAAGGACTAAGTAGGCTGGATGATTTATTTAGTGAATTTTTACTTTTATCCTCATACTGAGTAGATTTCTTGCGTTAATTTCTTGAAGGTTTGTTTAGGATTTTTCCTTGCTCTTTTTAGCAGCATCTTTTAAATATTGATACTGTAAAAAGACCATAAAACTTCAGAAAGTTGATTCATAATGAAAAGTACTTTGGGTCCTCTGGGCTTATCCTTCGCCTGAGGAAGCTGGTACACCTCCTCTCAAAAGAGTAGTGGAGGGGTACCCTTGGGATTTCTTACCTCCTTTTCCTGGTCCTGTCCTTGCATCCCTCCCTACCTGGTGGTGGCTGGGCATGCTGCCCGTTGAAAACTTACTCACAGGTGACATTGCAGGCGCGCCAGCTCAAGAATAACTTATGCCCCCGGTGTTTTTTGAAGCGGATTACCTTAACACTTTGGATCATCTCCAGAACTACCTTAGCTGTCACCAGCACCTCTTCCCACTTCAAAGAGGAAGATGTTCTATAAATAGTGGTGCTAATTAGGCTCCACTTCTGTCCCCGGTTCCCTCAGCTCCTTTTGTCCCCTGTGACAGGACCGTGGAGTGAGAGGCAGGGCAGGGTACACAGCCCTGCTGGCATTTAGCCTTGTCCTGCTTGCTGGCTGTTCTCAGGAACAGGTTGTCTTCCTTCATATATTCTTATTCTTACTTGAAAACTGAGTTTTCTATTGGGAAAAGTGTCAGAACCCCCTAATCAGCTTAGAGGAAAGGATTGCCCAGTGGGGTACTCCAGAAGGAAAGAAAATACACGCACTTGGAGGGAGGATGGGAGGGGGTGATGGTAATGTGGTGAGATGGAGGGGCTTTGGGAGATTGGGAGGTGAAGGATTGGATAGGGTTTAACAAAATACAGGCACGTAGATTGTAGCAGCAGGGGTGCTGAAGAAGAAGAAATACTAAGAGCAGAGAATAAAGAAACATTTATGTGAAGCAGAATAGTGGAGAAAGAAAGATTGTAGCTAGGAAATTTGAGAATGAGTATGTGGATAAATCAGAAGGGCAATCTAATAAGAATAAAACATTAATTGGACAGTTTAAGAACAGCTCAGTTGGTTAGGCAAGATAACCCAAGGAAGTAACAATTAAAACAATATGGGCTAAATTATAATCTCAGTGAAGAAGCTCAAATATCAGATGGAAGCAGATCTCTTGAGTAAATTGAAGGTCCAGTTTCAATGGCCAATGTGAGGAATAAGAGAGGCTATGAAACTGTAATAGGAGAGGGCATTTTCATGCCACAAGATAGGAGAATCATTTTGCTCTAGCGATGACTGTTCAAGTGGTGAGATTTGGAAGTAGAGTGATGAAATATGTGGAGTACAGCCCACTCACTGCAGCTATCTCTGGTACCTGTCCTACTTAAGAGCTGTGGTAGGGAAAATGTCCATATGGTTAGCAATAAGACAGGAAAACAACATTTGTTGCTCTGTTTTTTTTTTTTCATTCCGTGATTGCACCTTACCAACTAGACAATCCACAGACCTGACATCTAGTGAACTTTGTTTGCTGAGGATTAGACTGTCCTCTGGTACACCAGCAGCTCAGGCTTAGGGATGATGAATTACAGAGGGCAATTCTTTGACTTCTCATATCTAAAACTGGGGTTGGTTACCAGGGTTTTGGGATGAGGCTTTAAAGCAAAGGCCTGCTTTGTTTTGTCTGGATGCCATCCATAGCATTTCTGCTGAGGTGACTTCTCACTGGGTGTTCTAGTAGGATTGTTCACATGTTTGGCATTATGATGTATAGATAATGTATTTGGAAACAGAGACTCAAAACTGTGCTGAGGATAGTCAGCTACTCCAGATCTCCTTGTCCAGAAGCACTTGGCTATTTATGGTTCTGAACTGTGGAATAGCTCTGGGAAGGCAAGGGATTTGTGGGGGCAGACGTGGAGCTTCTGCACTTCTGGTTGTCAAATGCCAGCACCTTCTCCAGACTGATGTCACCATGCAAGAAGCAGAGTGGAAGGTGGTGAAAGTCTATGTCTCGGGTGTTCTCTTTCTCTCAGTTTCTTATTCTGCAACATTTTCATCGTCTAGCTTCTGCTCCAAATACACCTGCTTCCCAGTGGCTGTAGAAATACACCTTTGGGGATTCACAGGGCAGATTTGTGAGAGGTGTGCAGCATAAATCAATTGATAATGGACTTTTATTACAGTGCATAGGAACACAGAAATGTCTCTAGTAGGACAGATTACTAGATCAGGTCTATTTGTGTAGTTTCCTATCTCTGTCAAGGCCTGACACCAAATGTTGCAGAGGAAGTCATGCAATAGATAGTAGTATAATCTTCCAAATAAAATCAGTGTTTCAAATTCTTAGAGTTTTGAGACTACATTTACCCTTCATTAACTTAGTTTAACACCTCATTCAAAACTACTGTTGTTAATTATAAACCTTTCATATTCTTGGTGCATACATAAACAATCAATCCCTTCTTAACCTTCATTATGCCTAATTTAGGAAATGCAGGTGTTCTCAGGGTGGTTAGTTCTTATATATTTATGTCTTGTTCTTAGAATGCTGCTTAATTGATTTAAAAAATATATATTTCCTCTTTGGCTCATATACCCTTTTTGTACTAATTTGCTTTAAAAATAAGCCAGATAAATGGTTTATTTTTAGATTGTCACAATGTACCAGAAAGCAAAATGTCATCATGCTGTTGAAAACTAAATAGTTCATCTTCAACCTTGTAGTAAACAGTTTAACCACTGTGAAAACTAAACTTTGCTTTTTAAAATTGTTCCGTTGTTACTTCTTAAATACATTTCTTTTGTTTTCCTAAGTAATTCACTGCTTTTATTTCTTGAGATGAATAATATATAGATGAACTGACCATGATTCAATAGAGCTCTGTAGCTTGTCATGCATTCTTGAGCTGCAAAGTGAATTTTAAAGATGACTATGCGACCTCAAAAGCTGGCAGTCGGACTGCCCAGTTGCTGGCTTCTCTCAAACCAGCTGGATTCAGGCCTGGGAGCTCTCAATATCATGAAAGGCTCTGTCAAAGAAAGCAAATGTTGGATTAACTTTGGTGCAGTATACATCCCGTGGGTGTGAACATGGAAGTCTTCTCATGCAGGTCACAGAGACTAACATTTATCTGCCTGACAGGGCACATTTCTCATTTTCACCCAGTAGCAGGAAAGAAAACCACAAACCCAGCAATTGTATTGGAATCTATGTCAGTTCATGGTGAAATCAGTCCAGTGCTGTCCTGACAAGTTGGGGAGGAAGGGATCAGGAAGAGTGAGCATCCTGGGTGGCCCTCTCCTGACACCAGGGACTGCCTCTGCTCCATGTCTCTGCTATGGGATTCTTGTTTCTAACATGTAGTTTCCACAAGGCTCCTAAATGATTATGAGCCACTTCCAGTCCAAACTCATGAGTTCAAGATCAACCAATAAATTACAGAACCTGCTCCCCTCCTTCCTCACTCCCTCCAGGATCTTGAATGCCACTATTTCACGGGCCAAGGCTTTTGTTGATGATATATTCCCAACCAGTGCTTCCTTGTTAGTGAATAGTCGATCCAGCTGTAAGTTGACCCATCAATACTTGTATCAAAAATTATCCCTGTCTCAATCTGGAAATCTCCCAGGTTGCTTGCCTGACTCTGTCTTGGCCTTCCTATAGGTGCCAGGGAGATAGATGTAAGTCTCCCGGTGGACCCAGAGTTTGTGATCCAGAGACTTCTTCGAGTTGTTTAAAGGGGGTTTCTGCTACCAGAAACTATGCCTCTTCTGGAACTGGCGACCTGGATGTCTGGGTAAAAGTAAACTCGGGTTACTGATCTGTATGTTGGAGAGACGGGGAGTTGCTCAGGACCACCTGCAGCTGGAGGTGATGCAACAGAGTATGACAGGCTGAAGGTGGATGGGAAACAGGAAGGTTCCTCGCTTGGGCAGCAAAGTGCTACCTGGGAGTGGTTAAAGGATGTCTCTGCTGTCCTGAAATAGTTGTTCCCCACAGTGATTACCTAGTGGAAAATGAAAGTAGAAGGTCTGACCGTAGTCACTACACTTCAGCTTGCTGCCTGTTCACTATGGAGGGGGACCCTGGTTGTGGGAGCTCCAGCTGTGCAGCGTTTGCATAATTCCTTAGGAGCCGTACAGCTCCTCTTCCCCTTTCCTGTTCAGTGGGATCGCTTGCACATGCTAGCCTGAGAGACTGCATGACTGTGAGAACCTATTGCCAGTATTTTTTATTTTTTAGATTTCTTTGGATTATGGGTAGTCTGTTAAAACTAGAGCACAGCAGCTAATTAAGTGAAGCATTTCAACAGTCCTTCAAGCAAAAATAGTTTTCTGTGATGTGTTTGGCTGTGTATGTCAAACTCTTCAGGTTTTCCTTTTATTTAGAATTTCATCATGTTGCACTATATATAACTCCTGCAGGCATTACAAGGTAGCATGTTTTGCATTGCTGTAGTATGCCAGGCAGCTCTCTAAACAGCAACAGGTCTCCTATTTACGACCTCTACTCTAATGTAACTGGGTTTTCTGGCAATAAAGAAGCCTACGAAGGATGAAAAACTCTCAACCAGTGGAGCAGAAAGAGGAGGGAAAGTAAAACTCCAGACTTGAATTCTGACAGGAACATTTCCCATAGCTGTAGGGAAGCTCTTTTGCAGCACTGGAAGCCTAGGGTTTTCCCAAAACCGCCTGCTTGGTGTGCGTGCTTGTGCAGAGGAGGTGTGATGGTATTGCTGGGGGCAGGTCTGACAGATGGCAGAGGCAGGAGAGGTAGATGGAAAATAAACATCTTGGCAAAGCTAGGCAGGAGTCATAGCATGTAGTAATCTCTGCGGTTTTACATTTGACAGGCTTTTAGGAATTATAATCTCACATGTAGTGTTAGCTTGTTAAAGGCCACCAGATTGGGCAGAGGTTGAAGTTGGATACGTTACATTTTCTGCCAGGACTTCAGGCCTGTAAGAGCTTAGTACATAAATCACGTTTATCCCTGGGAAGCTGTTTGATTGCTCTGGGTAATGGGGTTTGTGAATTCCTGATTTATTCCCAGCAGCACAGAGCATAGTGCAGCAAACTAGTTAGATCAGGATAGACTCAGACATGCTTCCTGTCTCCTCCTCACCTCTTCTTTTTCACTGACAAACAACTGCCAGGTTTTCACTTCTGCTGCTTTTTTCTGTGCCTGTGTAGCACAGTCCCCACCCCAAAACCACACCCAAACCACTAAACATTGTGGTGTGTTGTGAAACTCCTTTTTCCTAGTGAGTGCTGCCAAAAAGTAGTTTAATGGTAATGGTAAAGCAGCATGCAATGAGTTGGAAGCCTGAGTTTTAAATATGTGATGACCTTGACGGCCAGAGCTGGTTGGATTATGTAATGAATAAGGATTGTTTCAGAGCTCTGACAAGATGTAGTGGTGTGCCTGTGAAGTTCTGTGAGCTTTGGAAGTGAGTTTTGGAAACTGTGTTTCAGCGCCATGTGAATATTTGTCCTGAAAGGCCAGGTTTACATTCCCTGGTTACACTGGCAAATTCTTTCTAGCGAGCTGGGGGAAGTGTTCAGGGGAATCCTGCCAGCTCTCCTTATGATCTGGAATAGCTCAGATGATAAGCCTCTGCATGTCCTTTGGGAGCAGCTGTTGACTAAAAGAAATGTGGATTACATGTTTAGACGAAACAGGGAGTGCTTGGATCCCCACTACTTAAGTCTGACCCAGGAAATTCCCAGTGTTTTGTACGCCCTGGAATCAAAGCGGATAGTTGTGGTGGCGAGCAGTGAACTGATGCTGTGACTCTAGCCAAAGGGACTTGGCTCAGGTTAGGTTGCCAGTGAAGGAGTGGAGCGGCTCAGAAATGAGATGATGTGGGTAGAAAGTGAGGAAATGTCTATATTGGACTCTTCCACACCTCCTGTTAGGTACTGGTGAGGTTACTTTGCTGTAGTGAGCGCCGGAGAGAGTGGAGGTCTGAGAATGCTTTAAGTAATCACAAGAGATGTTTTACAGAGAGTTGTAAGTAAGTTGGCAGCACTGTTGAGACCAAATGGCACAAGTTTACTTCTGCATTCTTCCTGATGAGGTGCTAGAGGGAATAAGGTATACAGCAGTGTTTGCTACTGAGAAAGAAAAAAAAATCACTTTCCTGTGATTGTGTTCTTGTTGTCTAGGCCAAGAGATAAGCAACAAGTTTTAATGATATATAGTCACCTGTGGATATAGGAGATTGAGGTTCAAGACACTTACTTTAACTATCTAAAAATTACATTTCTCTGTTAGTTTCCCTCACTAGAAGTAATGAACAGGCAGAGGTACTTGCATATACTGACAGCTGCCTTAGATACCTGTGTTAGGGTAGGGTAAGTGTCCTTCTGTTGACTGAGGAGAGTCCAGATGACCAGCAGAAAATAGGTGGTAACTGTGTGGTGGCTGGGCTTCCTGAGCATCTTAGGAAGAACACAGACCTGAGGCACACACAGACTGTTACATGAGTGCAAAATGGAGCTTTGACCATCACAAATCAATTAATACAACACAGAGCTGTCACTCAGATGCTGAGAATGGAAGTAGGAGAGTAGCAAAAAGAAATCCTGTGGTCCAGCAGCAGGCAGCTTCTGCCTTATCATACCAGAGCCCCAGTTCTCCAGTATACCCTGATGATCACCAATAAACTTGATTTTGTTTATTGCTGGGCCTACAGGAGAGCAAGCTGTGAAGACAGAGTACATTTACCTCTTGTTCCTGGGACAGGTGTTTGGAGATGACTAGTGAAAGCATCACAGCTATACGAACAGACTCATTTCAAATCAGAGCTGGTGAGGTCCCCTCTGATTTCACTACATCTGTAAAACAGGAAATAGCCAAAATTCAAATATGATGGAGTTAAAGTTGAGTGCAAAATGTTTGCCACTTGACTTTTTTTTCTGTGTCTTCACCAGAAGAAAAAATACTTAAAAGACTTGGCATTGGAGTTTCTAGTAAAAAAAGGTTCGAACTTGGATATGTCTTTTCCTTTATTTTAATCCACTTAGTGCATTTAACAAAGCATTTGCATCAGTGAAACTGATTTTATAGCACCAGGCACTCAGGCAAGGTTGAAAACACATTAGCAAAACTTCAAAAATGAGGCTTTTAACCGCAAACAGGGGAATTGCAAGTTCAAGGTATATATTTATCAAGTTTCAGTTAAATGGCTGTGTTTTAATCTGTGGTAATTTTACCATTCATTTTCATCTGTTGGAAGCCATCTGTCAGCACACAGAAGGATCACTGAACTCAGTTCAGAAATATCTCTGGATACTTGGCCAGCTGATTGTCAGCTGTTTACAAAAGTGACGTTGATGGTTGCAGCAGCTCGGGCTGTAAGTGAAGTCCAGTGTCAGTGCTTGGCGGTGCATTAAATCATGGCTTTCATCCAAAATAGGACTATTAGAACTTAACTGGTGTATAATTCTGGGTGTACAGAAGCAACAAAGAGTACAGAGTTTTGTCAGTGTCCGTTTCAAGGAAACTAAAGCAAGGCATTATTTGGCATTTATTGGATTTCTTTTTCCCCCTCTCAGTCAGTAGGAAATGTGATACATATGACTGGAATCTTAATCATAATCCACCCCCTTTAAGAAATTTGTCTCACTGGCTAATTTCATCCAGATTAAACAGAATAACAGAAGTCTTAGAGGTAGTGAGTTCCTAGCAGTTTCATGAAAAACTGGGTGAAAGAGGGAGATCAAACCCAAGGTTTCCTATTTTGTTTGGCAGATCAGCTCGTCCTGCTAGCTGGCAGGGCATCCGATGGATGCTTCCCAACCAGACAAAGCTTGTTCCTTTGCCATCTCCCAAACAACTGATAGATGTGAGATGTGGGAAGCAGTTCCTGAGAAGTGAGAGGAACAAGTTTCTCTTCAAAACAGGGCTTCCCTTCGGTCTGTTCCTTCAGGTCTATTCATATGTCTTTGATGGGTTAAAACTTTTTTCCAAATGTACAGCTTCATAGGCCTTTGAAAATATGTTTCTCTTTCATACCTTTTCATGTGATACTTTTACATATTCTTGTCTCTGTCATATATATAGGCCATGGCTGACTGGCTACCTACACTTTTTGCATCAAAAAGCGCTCGAAATGACCACGCAGGAGCATTCCTTTCCTCTTCATTTCTGTGGTTTCTATTTTTAAGCATTTCGAGATGCTTAAATCTGTGTAATGGAGGAATTTTTTTCTTTTTTTTTCTGTCCAGTTCACCTTCTAGGAAGGGGCATGGCTTTAACTATCAAATTAGTGAAGAACTCCCTATGGACCTTTTTGGATTGGAGCGTGGGGGCACTTTTTTGTGAGGAGCATTATGTAATACTTACAGGGCTTTTATCTGGGTTGCAGAAGCAGGTGGAGAAGTCACTGTAGTGTGATAATTGACTGGTTAGATCTAGGTGGTATGTATCATCACTCTAGACAGTGCAAGCTCAAATGCAAGATTAGAACTGCTCAATTTATTTTTAGTGAATCTCCTTCTCCTGAAAGAATACGGCCATCCTGTGCCCTTGTTGATGCCGAGCATTTCTTTGTGCTTGTGGCTGCACAAAGCAAGGATCAGTTTTGCTGAAAGCAACGAGGGAAGTGACAAGAACAACTCATTTCCCCCCTCTGCAGCAGCACCATCGTGTAGTATAACTTCCTGTCTTAGCTGATGGTTCTGCTGTTTTTTGCAAGACAGCTATTCATTGATTTCACCTCGTGTCTGTGAAAGCTGCTCTCCTCCTGGAGGTTTGTAAGATTAAAAAAAAAAAAAAGAATAGTACAAGAAGCAATTAATCTCTTTCCCTTCCCCACTCCCCTTTGCCTCTGAATTCTCTCTGACAAAACTGCCCATTCATGTAGTTGTGCCAGCTCATCTTTCTGACAGCCCACTGTGAGGGCTGTGTGAGCAGAGAAGAAAGACCATCAGATGAGGCTGCTGGCAGATAGGATCCTTCCGTGAGATGCCGTAGACAGGCAGAGGACCTACAGTCCATCCCTTGCAGCTCGTGCTAACTGCAAAAGCTTCCATAGGCTTTCTAGAGTCTGGAGCAGCAGGTCTGGCTTCATGGATTGGAACTGAGCTACCAAACGTAGATGTCTCTGTCTAAGGCGGTCACTTTATGGTCATTAGAGAGGAAATAGGTGTCTACTTTGAGATGAATCCCACCCTAAAGGATGCTTTGTCTGCTACAGAGAAGCCTTGGAAGTGTTTGCATTTCAAATACTATAAATGAAGTGAGATGAACCCTGTGTCTTCTCTGGGATGGGCCCTCAGACATAGTTGTCGTATATGGGGGCTGGTGGTGGTGTCATTAGCAAAGCAGAGGAGCAGTCTGGTGCAGTGCCAGTGAATTCCAGCACTGTGTGAGGTCACTTCTCTTGAGCTGCTGGCTGCTGTCCAGAAACCATCATTTGAGCTCATGCTCAGATTCATCACTTCTCAAAGGGATGTGGCTGTTCATGGCAGTTCCTAGGTGAGATGTTGAGTCACTGCTGCTGTCTGTCCTGGATGTGGTTGGGAACAATACAGACAACTCAGAGACATCCTGTATTTCAATAGATTTTACTGCATGAGTAATGAAGTTCTATTTTTGCTATTGCAAGTCACAACTTGTGGTGGCTTCCTTATAATATACCTCTTTATACATCTGGTATGAGAGTCTTAGAAATAATTCATCTGCCCAAATACTAGAATTTAAACTCTGTAATTCATACATTATAGTTCATACATTATAATTTGTGTTTCAAAGCTTATAAGCAGGCTTTGTGCATAGGAGTTTGAAGCGAGTTTGTGTGAATCAAAATAATGTTTTCTCTGAAAAGAGGCAAACAGTTCTGTCTTTCAATAGCTTTCCAGATCAAATCTGCTCCATTTTTAAAGAAAATAATTTGCAGGAGGAAAGATAAACTTAAGACTTGTCAGATGTTCAGGTAGACTTCTATTCACTGAGGTGTATCCTGATTTCTTCTAGTTCACAGACATTGTTCAATAACAAAGATAGTCCCTGGCAAATTTTGACCTCATCTGTACTTCTACAACCTAAACGTTGCACTACTCAGTCCTCCTTTGCAATTGCAATAATAATGAAGGTATGGAATATAATGGTGTGATGATATTAGAAGAGTAATGTCTCTTTACAGTGTTAGAAAAGTGTATCCTTTCAATTACTTTTCTTAAAATGCAGAGTTTTGATGAAAGAGGGAATGCATAATCAACTGAAGCGACTGCATATCTTTATCACGCTATCTGAAATTTGAATTTAAATTCACAGGAGAACCTGATAGAGGTTAGATAATCCAAAGTCATTTGCAGATTCAAAGATTGAGCTAAACCACAGTTAAATTTTATGAGAAGAGAATTTAGGCAAGTTTACAAGGTGCACTGTGTAATACTGTTGCTACTGCTGTCTTCTGAAAGTGGATAAAAGCCTTTAGATCCTCGAAATTTTAAGCACTAATCTGTCTTTGTTTGGAAGGAGAGTAGAGGAAAAAGAGCCACACATTTTCCATGATATTATGAACACTTCTGGGAAAAAAAAGATGTCACTTGTACATTTCAACAAAAAAGGAAAAAAAGACTTGGATAAAATCAGTCAGAGATTTGGATGATGTGCTGCAATGCCTGACAGCTCGGATTTTGCCTCCTGCAGGACAGCAGGGTTTGTTAGCACAGGGCCAGGGAAGCAAAGATAGGGTAACCCAACACAGAGGATGGAAAAAGAGTTTTTTATGTTTCTTTTGCAGTCTGGGAAACAGAACTGTGAACTACACTGCGTGGGAGGCACCAGATTTTTTGTTCAGTGATTTTAAAATAGGCGGTGAAAACCCAAATATTCTCACGTTAAATAAAAACCAGGTAGTGAAAACAATATTCTCGGGTTAAATAAAATACTTTTTCTCCTTTTTGGGCACCTCAAAAAAACCTGGAAGAAAGTTCTAAAAGGAAAGATACTGATGATGCAGAAGAGATAGAAATGCTTGATTTCATAATTCTCCTCTCCCACAACTATTAATTTGGTAATTTGTAACAAATTATCTTTAATTTATAGTTTAATTTCTTACTTAAAAAATAGCATACAGCTCTACTGCTAAGATAATGAATGTGGTTTTCATGAACTCCCTTATTCTGAGAAGTGTCTGTGGTCTCTTCAATCTCTTTCCGTTCATGCAGGTTGCAGTGCCAGGAAGTTCGGTACGTGATTTGCTTCTGTCTGCAACCTTTTTATTGTCCTGATATCTTTCCTCTCTTGAGGAAGATGGGGGAAATATTACATGGTCTGTGTAGAGTCCAGACACTAGAAATTGCTGCAGGGGGCAGGCATTGAAATAGGTGGAAAGTTTCATATCAAGAAAAAATACAGTAATAAATGTGAGGAGGAAAACGGTCATGACTTTAGTCTTCATAAAATCTTATCATATTACAGAAAGCTTGCCTGGGAAGTAAACCAGATTATCTCTTTGTTCTGCTCTGTGGTATCCATTTTTCGTATTTCTTTTTCATTGCATTTAGGCCTATTCTTCAAGCTTAGGTAACTGGGGTATTTTCAAAAATGAACCTGTGCAGAGCAATGTATTCTTGATTTAGATGTTGTTTTTGGCAAAGGTCTTAATTTTAGTTAGAGCTTAAGCTACTACTGCTGTCCCAAAAAAAACAATTTTATATGCTTTTCTGAATATCAAAAACATTTTTATTGGCCATTCTCTTACTCCTTTGGTACATGTCCATGGTGTTCTTAGGAGGGCAGTTCTGAGATCATCTTCCTGAATAGTTGTGCTGAGGGTAATTTTAAATTTCATCTCAGGTGGGGTGGAGTCTGCTGTAGAGAGGAATGGTGCCAAAATACTTGTCAAGGCTGAAGCCAGCCTTGATTTTGTTGTGGAGGAGAAAAGACCATGTGGCTCTGTGTTGGGTGACTTGGAGTTCATTCAATGTGTCCCTTGGCATCTGATGACGGCAGAACGGCGACAGCCTTTTCCCTTATTCTCCCTAATAAATTTATATCATGTTTACCCACAGCTTTGATGCAGAGGCAGTTGGGTGTTTGGAGCAAGAGTTTGATGTGTGTGATATCTGCCCTGATAAAATAAGAACATTACATTCCACTTTTTTTCCTTACGCCTGCTGTCTTCTGCCCTGCCTAAGGTGGAAGCTAGTATGCCTTGGATAGTAAGGTACTTTAAACACCATGAAAACCTCAAAGCCTCAAGCTAACCCCCAGTTACAAGTATTATATTGAGCTCTTTAGGAAACAGGAATTCAGTGTATGTGACCAAACCCAACTAACGATGTTTTCACAGGATATTCAGAAGCCAAATGCCAACTGCAGCTACGAACTCATGCGACCACACTGGTTGTAATTGAACCAGTGATTCTACTGTTGTTGAATGGCTTTTGTAGAGCAATAAAATTCTCAAACTGCCAGCTTGGACCAAAAAATGACCTCAAGTAGAGCCATTACATGGCTATATGAGAGGACTCTCTTACAGCTGTAAACATTAGCTACTGCCTGCTGTTGGAGATGGGGTATAGGCCTGGATTTTTTGTCCGTTCCTGGATGGTGATGGTCATTGTATGGATGAATTCAGGATATGTCCAGGTATGAACTTGCTCAGATTAGTTCTTGATCCTCTATGTTTCTTTTCATCGGTGCAAGACAACTTATTAAAATATTATTGATAAGTTTCTCAGATGAGAAAAGAAGCAGGGCAGCAAATGGTCCAGGGAGCAGAGCAACCTGGGTCTCCTGCTAAGCATCCTGATTTTCAATAGAATCATATATGAAATATTATATTTAAGAAACCAAAGTTCAGATTGCAGTTACAGATGGATGTTCCCAACCTGGGAAGCATTGACACCAAAAATAGTGCTAAATAGTTAATAGTTAACTGTACTTTGGCCTTGGACATGACGTGTGTGTGGGTAAGAACAAAGGTCAGTTTGTCCCTGTAGTTGGCAGGGGGTGACTGCACTAGAAATAGTATTTCCAGGCTTTATTTAGAATGGAATATTTAGAGGTGAATCTTGTAAAAGAGAGAATAGCCACAGGAATTATGGAAGGAGTAAAAAACTTTGTTCAAAGCGAGAAATTGAGGAAAACTTCAGCTTTTTTGATCATCATTCAACCTGAAATTTCAGAAGCCAGGGATCTATTAAAGGAGTGGGGAAGAATAATTAAAAACTCAACCAAAACCTGAAGTGCCAAAAAATCAGACCCTGAACTGGGTGCAAATTTATTAAAGGCAATATTTTGTTAAGCAGTGATTTTGGTATCTCCCCTGCCACCAAAACTTCTTGCAAAAACATCTGAATGTGTTATTCTTATGGCAGCACTGCACCAAAGACCTAATTAGGAGAATTTGAGGGTTAGATTTTGAGACTCACAGTGTTGGAGGTGCTCAGACCGATTGTGTTTCAGAGCCACTATTGGTATTAATCCCTGAAGTATTTCCAATAGGGATGTTAGCTCAGTGTCCCTAAGCATGCAGATGCTGGGAAATAGGTGTCAGTTTAGTTTGGGGACTCCACGAGGTTCTTGGTAGGTCCTCCTGCCTCTACTGGGGGATACATTAATGGAAGCACTTAAGCAATTGCACTGAAATGGAGCTGTGTAAATCTTCTCTAGTGAAGCCAAGCGACTACCTGTACCCTGGATTTCAGCAGTGCCACAAATCCCTGGTTGTGAGTGAAGACCTGATGGTTTTGGCTTGACACCAGCTGAAACTCCGAAGGCAGATTAATTTTTTTTCTCTGAGCCTTCAGATTCATTTGATCTCAAAGCAAAACATGTGAAGTTGAGGTGAATGTGAACTGCAATGTAAAGAAAAGGAGGTTTATGCCAGCCCAAATACTGCGGGGTTGTGCTTCAGATCCAGGTTCTGTTTTGGACAAAGGTTAATGTGATATCAGCTAAATCCAGGCAGCTGAGCAGAGTCTGACTAAAGCAATTCATTTGACAAGTTGTTTTTGTCTCAAACTTGAACCTGAACCTCAGTCATTATTTTATTGCTGCTGTTAAAGCCATGCTGCCCTTGTTTAGTGGGAGGACTGCTGACACTTGCTGGGACCTGCAAGAGCAGCATCAGGCTGTAGCTGCTCCTGCCCTCTCCCCATCCCATGTGTACTGGATCATCCTTCATGGGGAACTGTTCTGCAGACTTGTTTGGAGTCCTGTTCAGATCAGGCTTAAGCCTTCAGTCCTCCTTCACAGAATCACTGAATCATTAAATTTGGAAAAGACCTCCACGAAAGTCCAACCTGCAACGAAATACCACCGTGCCCTCTAAACCATATTGTGAAGTGCCATGTCTTCTTGTTTTTTGAACACTTCTGGGGATGGTGACTCCACCACTCCACCAGTTCCCTGGGGAAGCTTCATGAAGCTGCCTTGCTGTTGTTGCTGCTTGACAAGTGGCTCTCCCTGTCAGTCTGAGCTTCTCCTCATTGGTGTGCTACCTCTCCCTTGCATGGGTTGAGAAGGAAAACATTGAGAGGAATAATTTTGCTCACCCTCCCTTGCACAGTGCTGGTGGCACTTAGCACAGCGAAGGCAGCTGGAGAAGTGGTGGGTGTGCTGGGGAGGCAAGACACCTGTGCAGAAGAGATACATAAAGGGCTGTAACTTCCTGGCTGACCACTCCTACTATGGAATTGCCCATTTCTGGTTTTAGGTGTTATATTTGCTGTCATTTGGGATGTTTGAAGGAGCTACTCTAAGTCATTATTGACTGAGACTTTGGTCAAACCAGAGTGAGATTAAGCATTGCCTAGCTGCAAACTGAAATCAAACTGAGAAGTTCATAAGCTTAAGATGAAGAACAAGTAGTTTGGGATTTTTATATAAGCTCTCTTACTGACTATCTATGAATTTAGGCAAGGAGGTCTAGCTTCCTCTCTGTTTTAAGGCGGAGAAGGGTGCACCCATATTAGCCCTTTCATTAGAGGTAGGCTTTGGAGGCAAACCTAGTTGTCCCCAGATTTCACTGCATCCCAGTAATGCACTCCATTGCTACAGCCACTCACAAGATCTTTATGGAATCAGACCAGAGTTAGCCTGGAGTAAAACCCATGAAAATAAGGTATTGTGGCTGTAGGATCTTTGGTACCACTGTGCCTCTGTCAGTGTGCAGTGTCTGCTGGTGTAACCCCTGATTCAAAGAAATCCTTAAACAATATATATAAAGCACACTTTTATTATGGCCGGGGAAATTCAGGGGGGTTCCCCCCCCGTGCATGTCCACTGAGAAAAGAAACACAACAGCTTTCTATACAGCGAGTTTCAAAAATTATCTATCATATACACTCTTTATGAAGTCTGCCTTATCTACATAGACATTTGGTTGCCTAACTCCTATTCTTATTATTAGAGAGTAGTTATGTAAAGTTTTATCATTTCAAACAGCTTAGGTTCCCCCCCCTCCTCTTCTGTCTCCCTTGCAATGCTATGTGCTAAAAGTCTTTCCCGCTTTCCCTGACAGTCCCTTTTGTTTAGGTAAGCTAGCTTTGTCTTAATTGCCCACAATTTGGGCAGCAACCTTCTTTCAAGCAGTTACAATTTTGCAAAGTCACACTAACATAGCTAAATTTTTATTTTATTTTGTCTTGCCTTAATTTCACCCCAGCCAGTTACACTGTGGGGGCACGGCTGGGGCAGGTCTCCAAACTGCTGCTCAGCTCCCTCCTCTTGCACAGGTTGCTGCTTGAGTTGATGTGCAGAGCCACTTCAGTGCCGATGCTGCCTTGTACTTAATGACCTGCTTGGTGCCCAGTTCCAGCTGAAATCCGAGAGGCCTGAAGTGAGATTGTCAGAGTAACTCTTCTCCCTCTTCTCTCACTAGTAGGGATTTGTCCCTCAAGTGCTCTCAGACCTGAGGGCCTCCAGTGCCTTTTCAATACCAGTATTCTTTAAGTCCTCTCATAGCCAGGTCTCTGCTGAATTGGAGATAACTTTGAGACAAAAGCATGTTGTTTGTGTCCTGCTAGTGGAGAAATGTTTGCAACGAATTGAGATTCTTGGCTAAAAGCTGCTGCAATTTTGCAAATTCTGTCATAACGTTTTAGTTGTGCATTTTAATCAAGCTCAGCAAATCAGTTCAGTCTCCCTGACCCTGCAAAGTATCCTGCTCTAGGTTTGCCTTTGAATCCATTCTGCTTTTTAATGAACATTTTCATATGAAGCTTTTCTTGCTTTGTAATTTTGGGATTTAGATCAGAAACAGAGACTGAATAATGTGAGACTTTTAATAATTATTCTTTTCTGACAGAAAGCACATATGAGTGCCCGGGATTTTTGTGCTAGTACATACAGATGCATACTTGAACTAGTGACTTGCCTATCTGTGGACCTTCCAGGATACACCTACTGCTTTTCATAATAGGTTTGTTAATGAAGGATTCAGTGGGAACTGAAATAATGCTTTTTTGGGAACAGGAAAGAGTAGGTATATATATTTAGTCTAATAGGGAGGGAGTTGTAAGAACTGTTCCTTATCAGTTTACCCTGGCTAAGGAAAGATTCGTTAATATAAAACACTCCCTGGATAATTTTACACTAAATTATCTGGGATTTTTTGTTCTGCTTCTTGCAGATTTCTAGAGAAGATGTGAGTTGTAGGATTTCACTTGGAAATTTTAATTTTGGGAAGTACTGGAAAACTGCAATGAGGTCCCCCCTGAGTCCTGTGTTCTCCAGGGAGAAGAGACCTGACTTCTTAAGTCCTTTCTCATAGGGCAGATTTTCAAGCCCTTTGATCATTGTGGTGACCCTCTTTTGGACTCTCTCCAGTCTGTCTGCGTTTTCCTTGATCTTCTAGGACCTTGGGATCTAGAACTAGCCACAGTATTGTCCTAGACATCATTAATTTGGAATTGACTTACACGCCTGAGCATAGTGATTTATGTCTTTCTTGAAATATTTATGCAGATGGAGGAGTTCACTTTTGAGCTATTTCCTCTTTTGCTAAGATTATCACAAATCTACTCTACAGTTTTCCAGTTTTCATCAGATTTTCAGTTGGAAGTATGTCTGAAAAGTAATACACAGTTGCAGAAAGCTATGAACTTCAGGGGAAAATAATGTTAGGGGTTTTTTTCAAGTATTAGTTTTTAGAAATGAAAAGTAGCTGTAAAACTTTAAAAAATGCTAAAAAAATTTAAATTTCCATTAGTGACTTCACAGTTTTGAATAAAATCTCTTTCTCAGAGGAGAACAGCTACATCAAGCATTCTAGTAGTCACTAATAATTGATGTTTTTCGGCTTATGCAACCACTGGAAATTGTGCCAGTCTCTTTAGGATTCCCTTTAGGATATATGAAAAATGTATATAATAACATGAAAATATACTCTAATGACATAGTTCTGCAATGCGTGTTTTAAATACATCTATTACATATAAAAAACAGTATGAGTGTCAACCTTTCTGCTGCCATGCAGGCTATAGAAAGATGGGATATTCTGGACCTTTAGTCCTTTTCATCATTCTGTATTTTAGGATATTAATTGCTGGGTTTGCTGTGATATAGAACTTTTACTCAATGTAACCTTCAACCAGCTCACCAGCTCTCAAATTTCTACTCAAGGTGAATAGTAAGTATTTTTGGGAAATGAATGTGTAAGAGGATATGCAGTTTCAGCAAGGAAACTAGGAGGTATAATATTCAGTCTCTCTCTATATATATCTATCATACTGGGATGACTCAAGTTGGACTCGAGTTAGAAGGCAGGCTCTAATACTGCTGGGAATATACACAAGGACATTCAGTAACTGGAGAGGGATGCCAAATTTTTCCATCCATAAGTTATGTAACTATGGGGTTTTAGGAAACCTGCTCTTCATGAATAAGGTTTGGTACTGAATTTTGATATACTTTAGATTTAGTTTTCAAAGGAGCTTCACTGATTTCTGTATGTGTCGGAGACCAGTTTTTTATCCATTAAAATGTGTTGTACAGGATGGAGTTTCTTTTGCTGAATCTGGGTTTTATTTCTGTGCCCCCCCTGACTGGAAACTTAGATTTTTTACTATCTATTTCTAAGATTTTCTGAAATAAAAGCAGCTTTTCTAACCTTTCTGTAAGTAAAAAAGAGTCACCCCTGGTTCATCTGCTGGCTGGGAAGGTTGGCTTTTGGAGCATCTGAGAGTGGCAGGATCTCAGATGCGACGGGTGGTCGTTAACGAAGGCGTGCCGAGGCTCTAATTAATATCACACTTTCTCTTTTGGTTGCCTTCTCTAGGAAGCTGCTGGAAGAATGCTGTGACCCCGGGCAGCTCTTTGCCATGACAAAGCTGAACTCCCCGATGGGAAAGAACCTCTGGTTCGACGGGGAATTTTTATATTCTGTCACAATCGACAATGCAACTTACTCTCTCTTCCCACAGGTTAGTAACTGTTTTTATTGCCACTTTAAGTATTAATATACTAAATGGTAGCATGGTACAAAGGAGCATGAATAGGCTAAAGGCTTGTCAAGAAATTGAGTCTTCATTTCTTGGTACAAAACAATTTTTATTTTTTTTTTCTACTTCCATGTTCTGAAAATTTTGTTGGTATGCATGTTAATATTTCCTTGGGTGCTTTTTGGGTGTGCAGATGTACACAAGGGCTGGTGAAATTGGGTCACCCATCTTGATTCTTAAAATGCTGAAATTCTGTCTATTTTAAGTAGGTGATTTCTGCATTTCAGTCAGGGATCACACTCACTGTGAGCCTGATCTCTCACCTAGGATCGCTTCAGTTGAGATCTGTACAGATCACATGCGACAGTACTTTGTGTGAAGGTGTTACAAGTTAATGAAGTTTGTTGGTGACAATCAATGTGAGCCCAACAACAGAAGCCAACAAAACTTGACTTTGTTGATTCTTGCTGGTTTTGAATGTTAGAAGTGATTATTGTTGTTCAGCAAAGGTGTTTTGGGTTAAGTACAGGGTTTTTGAGTGATGGCAGTTTGTGGTACTGATCTAAGCTGCTTCTTGTTTATTTAATTAATAAATGAACTGATGTTAAATAATGAGGTTGTTGTTATATTGAATTTTGTATGTGGAAGGAGAGATGTTTTATGTGGCTACACACTTAAAGAAAGCCAAACGTCTGGATGTATTAATTGATTTACATGTTGCTTTAATTTCTCAAACTGAAGACATACAAATTTGTTAAGCCTCCCAGTAGATGTTGAATCATTCACAATGGGCTTTTTGTTTGTTGCTATTTCAGTTAAACATTTAGCAGAGTTCTTACTTGTTAACCTCATCCTGCCGATAAAGCATGAAAAAGTTAGTTTGGTTTGGTTTTTTTTAAAGTAGTTTCCAAGATCTCAAAAACAGTTATGACTTTCAATGAGTTTCTTTTAATGGAGAAGTGTGAGGGGAAACTGTTGTGCAGGGCAGAGGAGATAGGAACAGCCACTTCCTATGTTGAGACATCATCCTGAGGAGCGGTTTTACAGCTGTGTCTTGTTCAGGCTGCCAGTCTCCTGTCTTGTCACTTGTGCCTGTTGCCATGATCCAGACAATGGACCTTGGCTTCCCTCAGGCTGCTCCCAGCTGCTGTGTCCCTGCAAGCTCAGCAAACAAGTAGATGCTGAAACCTGCATGACAAGTGGGTTTTTTTCCTGCAGTACAGCTGGAAATGGGCTGCCTGCCTTGAGTGAATTTCTGGAGACTGGCAAAAAGTTTATGATGTGTTGCAGAGTAGTGGCTCTAAGTCTTTTTCTGTGATTATGGGTGTGATTTGTTGCTACAATATTGCATCATTTATTGGAGAGAACAGAAACCCTTGGCAGAGCTGTGAACTTCGTACCACACAAAGATACTGGCAACAGCTGCTCAAAATGTGTAAGTCCTTTCCAGGGTTTCACAAAAACCCCACCTGGGCTGGCACAGGGAGGTCACTGTTCTGTGATGAATTTGGGATTTTAGATTTGATTTTCTTTGTATGAAAACCTAGCATTCTGCTTGGCTGCAGAGGTGTCCTACCTCCTCTCATAGAAAAGAGCAGAGTGCTGGATGGACTCCTTCGGAGAGGTCATTGCTGGTTAGAGAGAAATCATGATCTCAGGAACTCCAGTGGTTCCTGGGCTCCTAAGCCCCATCTTCAAAGTTTATCAGTTGGCTGGATCAAGAGTAAGGATCTGGGAAGTCCTGGAAAGATAAACTCCTGAGGGACAAGGTGAGCTGTGGAATTGGGACTTCAGTGTCCCTTAGGCTTGCCAAGCGGTCCGTGAAGAGGATGGGTAGATGCTGGTGGTGGTGGTGGAAAAGGTGAATTTTTCTGATGTTCCAACTGTGAAACAATGCTAGAAAGCAGCTCTGGGAGTGGTGCCAGAAATGCTGCCCCTTTAATGAATCGATGGGCAGTTCGTTTCTGACAAATGCTACTCACTACTACTCCTTCTTTCCTTGCAAGTACCGCTGCCTCTAATTTGATGTGTTATTCCTATGTATTTTGCCCAGAGGAATTTCGTAGGCCTTTATCAGATGAAATCCCAGTAGGCTTAAAAGCTTAGGAAGATTTATTTGCGGTAAATTTTTAAGTGAAGTATTTCTCTACTTCTCTCTTTGTTTCAAGAAAAATACTCACCTAAATTTTTCAGGCTCCCTCTTTGAAGAATGGTGTCTATTAGCTTGCTAGCGACTGGCAGGCGAGTTTTGTGAAGATGAATATTCCTTTCAAAAGTATCCAGAAGCTTAAAACCTCTCATAAAATACGGTTAATACTCTGAAATGCCCAGGGGATGTAACAGGAATGTGAAGGGCCGCAGCTATGTTGATATAACCAAAAAAATATTTCCTCTGGAATAAATAAAACTGACTCCATCCACATCAATCTGCTAGGCTTAAGCAGTTTTGTGCTTGCAGAAGATTTCTCAGTCCTGAACCAGTTACTAACTTATACAATAATGTAACTCAAAACTGAATAGGAAACTTGCCATATTTCATGGCATAGAGTGAGCTGGCTAATGCATCAGTGGAGCCTTTTACAGGAATAAATAAGTATGTCAGGACTTAATATGTAAAATGTCTCTTACTCTTGAATGGCAACAATACAAAATAGAATACTTTTTCTTCTGAGCAATCTATATTTAAAGTTCTTACAGCTGGGCCAACGTTTTCTGATAGAGTGCTTTTCCAGTAAAAATGCTGTTTCATGAAAATATAAATTTAATATCAGTTCATTGGTTTTTCAGTTTTTCTTTGAAGTGAAAAGGTTAAAAGGTTTTGGTGGTATTATATTATTTCATTGTACCATTTTTAATGTAATATTTCAACTGTTAGATTCTTTTTTTTAATCAAGTCCTTTGCTAGCCTTTTATTCCTCAGACCTTGCATTATTATATTATTCCCCTTTTTATTTTTTCAAGTTTTTGAGAGGCCAAGGGAGAAAATTGCAAAAGAAAAAAGCTTTTATGTGGAAATAGTCATTCAGTGTTTCATTTCAGTTCATGAGAACAAAATTTGAAGTTGCAGAGTTTTGTGTGAACCCATAATTCCAGTTGCTGGAAGTAGCTCCTCTTAGTCTACCCCTCTCTGTGTCATTTCCCCCCAATATCAAGAATTAAATTTTTTTTGAAGCAGAAATGAAATGTTACACAGACTGCACCATCTTTTCCATCCTGGAGAGAAACTGCTAATGGCTCATTGTCAATACCTAAAGGTCAGGAGAAGGTGCAGCTCAGGATGTGGCTCATCAGAGAAGAGAGACTAGCATGCAGTGAGGGTGTCCACCTACAGCCCATCTCCCAGGATAGGCTAAGCTGAGTTGCCTGGAGCTGTTGGATAATGGAGTGTCACTTCAATTAAAATCAGATATTTCTTGACAGCAGCTTTGTTATGTTACTTGCTGTGATCTACAGCATTATTTCCCACTCTTAGGAGACAAGAAGCATAGAGTCTGCATATCACTGTAGGCGTAGTTTAATCTTAACAGTGAGAGGTTATTCCTACGACCTACCTTCCACTCCTCTAAACTTTTTAATTCAGACTTAGAATTTCAATATCAGCCAGTAATTTTGGTATGTGTCTGGAGGCACTGAGAGTTCAGAGGTGTAGGTGACCCTACTACAGTCTTGGCTGGATAAATGTCTGAGTAGCCAGGCTGCCACGTCTCATGTTGGCCACTAAAGGTCATGGGAACTCGTTGATTTATTTCCTCTCCATTGTGGACCAACTATTATACAGAACAGAGAACTGTGTGTTGGGGAGTGTCCCTGATGGGACAGAGACATACACCCTCCTTGCTCTCCAGTCTGGAAGTTTAGCCATGCAGCTCTGGTCCTGTTGTGTTGCATCGAGGCACAACAGAAGGCATGACTAGCATTTTCCACCCTTTGCCATCTGACTAGAATGGAAGAAACCAGGCTTCCATATATTCCTCCAGTAATTTTTAGATACTATGAGTAAGTATGATGTAACCACAGGAGTAGCTGGGATGTAACTCAAAACCATGTGAGAGAAACGTGAGCTAACACTCATCTGCTTTTGAGTTACAGAATAGAACAAGCCCCAGTTTCAAATGGTTTTTTGGGGATATTTTTTCACTCTTTCCTGTCTTTTTCTTTCTCAGAGTTTCAAAAGCAAATTTCAGACTATCTTTAGCATTAGAGGGGAAAAAACCCTCACCCTAGTATTTAGTTGTTAATGCAAATAATTGATTTTTGTTACTTGTTGGCTAAAGCCTATAGAAAGGAAAACCTGAGGTGAATTTTTGAGGTCTCCTTTCCCCATCCCCCAAAGGGTTAAAAAATAGTTAAATCAAATGTAACTTTTCACTCTGCCATGCAGAGTATTGGTTTGGAGGGTAGAGAAGTTGAATACATTTCAAAAGATATTTCAAATGTTATACTTCAGCTTTTAATTTGGCAAATTGAAAAATATTCAGTTGCATTGAAGCAGTTAGACTTGTTTGGTACCAATAAATTATGTCAAATTAATAAAGTGTGGTTCCACAGCTGATCAAATCCCTTCTAAAGTTTCACCTGCAGTATGCTGTCAGCTAGAAGAGGGGCTACTTGCATTGAGCTTCTCATGAATAATCATCAGAAATGGTGTTGGAGAAATCCAAAGGAAAAAACTGCAGGCCACAAACAAATCTGGGAAAGGTGACATCAGTTTCTGGATACCTTGTGATCAAGGGAAAGGTGATATTTTTCAAATTGCATATATAATATAGATATTTATTTGAAGTTCAAATTCTTATTCTTAATATAAAGGCAGGTGAAAAGTTAGTTGCTCTGATTGCAGCTTTAAGATGGAGACATTCTCTGACGTTTTCTGTGTTTCCTGAATGGTGTTTTGGGTAACAGTGAATTATTTTATGATCGTGCTGTGAGATTTGTGATTTTCATTCAGAGTGCCTGGTAGATTCTGGGAACTTGTTTAGTTTTTCTTGGTTGTTCACAACGTTCTTCATTTGGGCAGAGATTGTAGTGTCCCCCTCTGATGGAGCTACTGGTGCTGTTTCAAAGCGAATTCCCTGCTCTTAGAGTTATAGCCCACAGCTAGTAGAATAATTTGTAATTATTTCAGGGAAATAATTCAGATTTGGAAAGGGAGTTTGGTGTAGAGTCTGCAGGCTTGATCCCTTACTGCATGTTGAAAATAACAGGAAAAACATTCTCATCCTGAGCAAGAAAAATGACTGTTTGGTTCCAGCAAAAGGTGAGGCCTAGGAGCAACACATTCTGGGAAGAGTTAGGTGGGAGCACAGCTGCTCTGCAGGTGCAGGGTGGAATGTGAAGCTACAGCTGTGTGAAGAACATGAACCCCTTTAAGAGGACCATGTTACCTTGCTTTACCAACACTCTGTGTTGTTGGACTGATTTTAGACACAGGTGATCCAGAACTTGTGTGTAAAATGAGAAGCCACCTGAAGCAAAGTGGGCTAGGATCTGATGGACTGTGGTGCTGCCAGGAATTATTGCCTTTGGTGTTGACTTTGGAAGCGCTCTGTTAATTTTTTGCTAGCAATCTAACTTATGGAAGTCCTCTGCTCTCAGTAATGCTCTGTATCTAGTAACTGCTTGGAGAAATACATTGAAATATTGGCTGTCATATATGTCCTGGTATTTTTTCTTTATGTCTTAGATAGGGACATGAAGTGCCTGTAGACTTAACATTTATTGAGCATCTTTTTTTATCTATTTCTGTTAATTCTACTGTCTAAATTGTAGCTCTCTGACTGCATTTGAGTTGTATTTAATCAGGATTTGGGGGAATTTTTTGGTGCTGTCCCATGTCTTCCTTTTTTTATTTCCTTTATTTTCCCCCATCCCCCCATGCATACTATAATGCAAACTCTGTTCTTGATTGGGGCTACATTTATTCATTCAAACTGAAAATGCAATTAATAAACATTAATACAAATAATAATTAATAAACATGAATTATTGCAAACATGAAAAATGTGCTGTATACTATAAGGTGAAGAGATAGTTAAATCTTGTGAAGTAACACCCATGTGTTAGAAAAGCAACTAATAAGAGATCTTTTTAATTATTTAAGCAATTGTATCATATAGTGTCTTTTGTAAACCAGGAGATGAAATACTGTCTGTAGAGACCTGACAAACTATGCTATTTTGGAGCTTGAGTCTTCCCTTCAGTCCTAGATAATCTCTAGCCATTGGCATGGGGGTGATTAAAATAAAAAAATGTGGCTTAATATTTACTAAAGTGAAACCCCAACCCTCGCTTTGATTCCATGCTGACTAATTCCAAATTGTGTAATTGGGCCATTTTGTGCAGCCTGTTAGTAAACTGGAATAGGGCATCATCTGTTCTAGCTGGTCAGTTAAACAAAAGCCATAGTCCATCTGAAACTGCTCCACAGAGATGAGATGCAAACATGCCTGATGGTGAAAATCAAAATTATGCTAAAAAACCTGAGATGGAATGTGTATGGTTAGAAGCAATTAACTAAAGGACGAGCAACATGCCCTTGTTGAAGTAGTTGAGACAGACTAAGGAGCTGCTTTCTGTCCCTGTTGATCATCACTGGATGTGGTCTCTCTGGGCTTGTTGAAATTTCTTCAGCCAAGCTGCCAGGCCAGGCTGTCTTGGGTGAGCCTAATTTTTCTGGAGTTTATCTGCAATAATGCACATGCCAAATTGGCTTTATATCAGTCGGTGCAAATACAGAAATAGATGCTGACCTTTCCAAATGTAAGGGAGAGAAAGGGAAGGACTAGATCTGGCTGCAAAGTGTCAGTTTGGCCCGCAGGCAGGCAAAGAGGAGCGGCTGCCCTAACTCAACCTTTCTATTTCAAATCTAAACTGACTGAGCATCCATCACTCTCTTTACTAGGTAATACAAGAGCTGATCCAGTGCCTTTGCCAGACAAACCCTTATGCCTTTGTGCACTCAGAAGCCTCCCCTCACAGATCGATCCCACCTCTGTTTGGGGCTTTGGGGACAGGAGATTGTGGAAGAGCAATTGTGGTCCAGCTTCTGCCACGTTATGGATATGGAGCTGTACAAAAAGAAGTGTGAAATCCTGTGGGATTGTTGTGGAGCCACCTGAGACAGAAGGAACGTGGGGTGTTTTCAAGGGGATAATTCAACCATGAGGGTGTTGCAGCTTGCATTGATTTTACATTTGGAAAGCGCTTTCAAAGATCTTATTTGATTCCTGTTGGTACTTGGGGCTGTACAGTTACTGACAGGTAAAATGGAAGGCTGTGCACTGAGCAGCTACTGGCTGTGAAGTGGCCATGGCAGGGCTGGAGACAGGGAAAAGTGCTGTCCCAGGGAGGGAGGGAAGGGGCACTGTGGAAGGGCAGAGGCAGGGAGGATCTCGTGGCACAGTGGATGCTTGCGCACATTTCTACTCATTAGCTGCACAACTGGAATGTTCTGCCTCGAGTAACATTCTTACAGTACCTAGAAGTCAGAGCTACAGATGTTGTGCTGTGGGATTGTAAAGTACAGAGCAAAAAGGCTGAACTCGAAGAAGTGGACAGTGCAGCAAAGATGGACAGAGAGGCTCTACTTCTGCCCTGGGAATTTTATGGGCTTTTTAGTCAATGTTCCTCTGCTTATGGGGACATAAAATTGCTGCTTTAGAAGCAAGAACTGTTGTAAGCAAAAGGATAATTAAAGGAAGTGGTCACAGATGAGAAGCTACAGGAACAGCAGACTTCTGGTGGCTACGAGTAACTACAGGGCATAGGAGCTGCCTGGCTGAGGGTATAAAAGTAGTTTGGTTTATTTTGTTGTAGTTTTATGTAACTGATAAGATGGTAAAAGGAGATTGATTGTTTCTCCATGCAGGGGTTTTTCTGGTAGTGAACTCGTTTCTATACCTTCTACCTACTTCTACTTCTACCTACAGGTGCAATAATACCTTTGCTTCTTGAGTAAACTTTATCCTTTACATCCTGGCTACTTGTTGGCCTTTCATATTATCTATGAATTCTATTATTAAAATTCATCTTGTTGAGTTTAAAGACTTTTTACTGTACTTGTGACTATATATTTGAATCATTCAATGATCACAGTGCATTACATTAATTTTCTGTATGCAGTAGTTAGCTTATTTGGTGACATACTTCTTAAAATAGGCTTAATACCCATACTGGTTTCTTTGAGGCATAGGTTTAGTTGCATTTCATGCCTGGCTCTTACCACGTGGCAGAAGACTGAGTAGGAATTGATGGAATATTACATTCTTCTATTTTTCATACAGTTGTTTGGTTTCTTGATATGGCTCATGTAAATTTTACTGGAGTGAGACAGGATATTCAGTTATATTCAGAAGGTATTTTTCAAGTGCAGCAAAGATATAGCCCCACTTTCTCCCACGTGTTCCTAAATATAGGTGGAAGTGTGACTTAGTGAAGTCTGCAGGCTTGGAGAAAGTCAGGGAAGGTTATGCCACTGCAGAAGCTATTAAGAAGGGGTAGCACAGTTACAAATCTTGTAGGAGGATTAAATAGTGACTTTCAATAGCTCCTTTATGTCTTCTTGCTTAGGGGGGAGTATAAGCCCAGTTTTATATTTAATGAGAACTCTGATGTATTACAGTTCAGGAATTAACTTACGTAGCCAGGCATAGTTTATTTAGAGCCCTTATAACCTGATAAGGCATGGAAGGGAAGGTCTGTGGTTCTCTTCTGGAATAACTTCTATTATCTGAATCATTCCCACGAGGCAGGCATTGGCTTCCAAATGACATTTTGGACATTGGAAAAATAACACAGTAGTGCTTTTTGTCCATCACGAGGCACCAGACAAATCCTGTGATACTGGATGTGCAGGTCGCTCAGATCAAGAATCTATGCTGTTTTTTCCTACTTGATCTACAGAGCTTATGCTTTCTTAGGGTCTTTAAGAAGAAATTTGACAATAAAATCTGTGGTGCAGATTGTCTACTGGCCAGTCACTACCAATCTGAGGTGACTTCGGTGTGTGGCAGCTAAAGGGTTAGTCTGTAGTGTCAGGCAAAGGCAAGATAACTGAAAATAGTGGCATCTTTACAGCTGAAATGAGCCAAAAATACAACATTTAATGGGCTTGTGAACTTGGACTTGTGTAATATAACTGTGAAGCCCAAATGCAGAAAGAAACAGATCTTTCCAGTGCAGAGATGGTGTCTTTTTTCTTACCTTCTTCATCTGTAATTTCCTTTTTAAAGACTGTTTCAGACACTTATGTGAACTGTTGGCATTTGGGGACAGTTGGTGGGGCTGGGGACATTTGACAGTGCTGGTGGCTTAGGCTCATTGGCTTTAGTCCAGTCCATCAATCCCATGAAGACTGCTGCTTAAATTTGCAGGATGTTTTTGTGTTTTAAGGTTTCTGCATGCCAGTTTGGTGGCTGCAGTAGAGCTGTCTTAATATTCCCTCATGGAAGCACAAGCTCCAATGGCTGTATTTTTCTCAGTGTAGAATTTACTGGTCTAATGGTCTCTGATTTTAGAACGTCTGGATGAAGGACACTGGATCCAGATGATCATTTGTTCAGGAGGGAATTACCCACATTTTATAACACGTATTAGCTCTGTGTGACCCGAAATGTTTTTTTAGGAGCTCCCAAGTCATGCAGATGCATCTGGGTGCCTTCATTCTCTGGCATGGCAATTCTGTGATAGGTGAAGAGCAAAAATTTAGACATGATGTAACTTGATAATGCAACATGTGATGTTACACGTAGCTTTTCCCTTTGCCCCTTTTGATTTTATTAGAAGTTTTTTTATGAGTAAATTATCCATCTCAGTGTGAAGAAGTAAAGGTTGTGATCTAATTAGCTTGTTGTGAACCAGCTCTTGGAAGTCAACTGCCTTAATTAATAGAGTAGCACTGTTGTCCACCTACTGCTGTCCTAACTTCTAGCAGAAGATCTGTATGGCTAAGTGTGAACAAATAAATACCGTAATTCCTCACATGCTGTGCTTGAAAAGTGTGGGATTAGGGGGTTTGTTTTAAGACAAGGTTTAGATTCATGGAGCAGTTTAAACGCAGGTATATTGCACTGAAATGTGGGTGTGTTGCTGCCTCGTGGGAGGGCTATCACATGCCTTGTGATGGAACTATCTGGTGAGTCAGTCAGGTAGAGATAAATGTACTTTGTAACACTGATAGACCAGTTTCTCATGTGTATAACATCTCCTTACTTATGGTTTTATGGGGTGTGACCAAAGTGTTTGAAACCTATAAAGACCCATGGTAATGAGGCTTTCCCACAGCAACCAAAGGGAATCATGGTGACACTGGTGTTAGTGCAGCCTTTGGTGCTGTGCACGGGCAGGCAGCTCCCTGCAGGTCCCTCCTCACTCGTGTTTGCTGTATCATCTCACTGATTCTGTTCTGTCTAGTTAAAAATGCATCCTAACTACCTGCAGATATGCTGGGGAATGCTCAGCACCCACACGTGGTGACTGGGAGTGTCATAGAATCATTACTGTTGGAAAAGACCTCCAAGGTTATTGAATCCAACTTTTGACTGACCACCACCTTGCCAACTAAACCATAGCACTAAGTGCCATGTCTAGTCATTCTTTGAACACTTCCAGGGCTGGTGACTCCACCACCTCCCTGGGCAGCCCATTAAAATGCTTAACCACCCTTTCAGTGAAGAAAATCTTCCTGATGTCCAACCTGAACCTCCCCTGGCACAGCTTGAGGGCATTTCCTCTTGTCCTGTCACTAGTTGCCTGGGAGAAGAGGCTGACCCCCACCTTGCTACAGCCTCCTTTCAGGTGTGTTTGTTAGCTCCAACCTCTACCTGCTGTACTTGGACAAGAAGCTCCAGCTTCAAGACAAAAAGTTTCCACTGTAGCCCCTCCATTGAACAACACCAAAGTAAAATTAACACCTGTTTTCACACAGTTCCCTTTCCACTCATAAGACTGCATGAAGAAATGCATTAAATCACACCACATAATCCAGAGGTACCACACTATTTATGATTTTACTTTTACACAGTCAGGCTTTTAGGGGAAAAAGCTGTGCACCTTCCCAGGGGGATTCACTAGGCAATGCTACACCAAAACACAGGGGCACTGTCAGTTTATTCTGGTGGTATCTTGGTGAAACCTGTGCCAAGTCATTGTCTGGAGAGGATGCTCAGAGGGCACTGCCCTCTTGTCTCTGCCTCATGGCAGACAGCTCCACCTGGGCTGTACCAAACATCATAAAATGGTTCATTTTGGAAGGGACCTTAAAAATCACCTAGTTCCAACCCCACTGCTAGGGGCAGGGATGCCTTCCTCTAGACCAGGTTGCTTAAAGCCCCATCCAGCCTGACCTAGAGCACTTACAAATATGGGGCATCCACAGCTTCTCTGGGCATCCCCTTCCAGGGTCTACCACTCTTACAGTAAAAAATTTCTTTCTTATATCTAATCTAAATCTACTCTCTTTCCAGTTTTATCAGACATATTTGTCTAATAATTTTTTACAGCTTCCAGTAATGGAAATTCCATGACCCAATGGGTAGGCCAGTCTAATACATTGCTGCCCTTATGCATAAGATATATTTCCCGACATCTAACTTGAAATTCCCCCTTGGCTATAATTTAAGAGATGTTTTCTTCTTATCTTTTCCACATATGACTGCTATCAAGTCTTCCCACAGTCTTTTTCTCCAGGCTAAACAACCACAAGTCTTTTAATAAAGTAGTTTTTTCTAGACATCTGAATATTTTTGTTTTTCTAATGCTCTGCAAGGAAGATATGTGACAATTGACTATGTGGTGCCCTCTGAAATGTATATTCTGACTTCCCTTTTGGAGATGGCATCAATGCCATATCCTTTAGAAGGCAGAGCTTAATGTTGCCTTTCGGCAACATTAAGCTGGTATTTAGAGTTGCTCATTATTTCTGTAGCCAGGAGATCACTGGATGTTGCTATTAATGAGGCAAACTTAGTGTCCCAACATACGTGCTTGTCTTTTCTCCCTGATCATGTGCACTGAGGACTGAACAGGGAACGAAGCTCAGGGATCTCCTTCCCGGAGGGAGAGCTTTGTGTGCCACATTCACAGCTCTGATAATCTGCTTCAGCTAATCTTGCCCATCTTTCTGCCTCAGTAAACTGAACGTACTTCATGTAGCTGGAGACAGACAGATGGACAGTGGTGAGCTCTCTCTCTCTCCAGGGTGCACAGTGGAGATTGCACAGAGCTGCTATTGTACATCTTTATTTCTCAGTGTACAGAGCCAAGCTGAGTTAGCCCTGCCTGCAGGGCATGAAGTAATGCCAAGCAACCCTTGCTCTCTGTTGATGATTTTTAACAGGATGGTGACTGTGACTTGAACGGATAATGTGTAGTGCATTCTGGATTGTAGGCTGCCTAACATATTTATAGGCTAATTCATTAATAGGCATTCCTTCATCCAGACCATCTCCAGCCTTTTCCTTAACCTAAGACCTCCTGTGTTGTCCTGCTTCCCTTCCCTTGCGGCAGGGCTTGTATGCACAGTGTAGCTTGTTATTCAGGAGCAATGCTGCAAATTTCAGTGTTGGGACTAGGCTCAATAGGAGACAATTTAGGTAAAAGGAGACAATAAATGCAAAGGCTACACAGATCAATTCTGTGATCCAGTATTATGCCAGAAAAAATGGGAAAGCCAAAGATGAATAATCCTTTGGCTTATGAGTATGATGCTCTTTATAACAGTTCCCTCAAGCACTTTACAGTAATTCAAATTCAATGTATGGTGTTACTGCACAGCTAAGTCTATGCCTAGAAATCTCAGGAGACAATTAAAATGAGGGCTTCTGCATGGGGAGTTTGTGGAGAAGAAATACTGCAAAACCCCTTTTTCCCGCTCAATAAACAGACAGAGATGCTGAACCATTATTCCTTTTGCTTCACAGACAAAAAACTGGAAGAGACCTAGAGAGCCCCTGCAGTATTTGGGGCAGTAGAGAGGAGCTCTTCTCCACCCTGTGGCATTGAGCAAGGCCTTTGAAAACTGGGACTATCTCATTTAAGTTCACCAGCACTGCTTTCCTGGCTCTGGTCTTGGCGGACATTATGCGGTTCCAATTCCTCAGTTTAGGATCTGTCTTCCAAGGGATACCCAGGGCTGGCATCCCCTCATCCTAGCCTGGCTGTGGCTGCGGTTGGCACAGTGGTTGCGTTCATCTTTTCACAGTGGCCACTAAGCAGGAAAATGTGGATGCACTGAAAGAATCTGTGGTGGGGAAATGACAACAAGCTCTGTGGTAAAATAGGTGAAATGAAACCTGGTTACACTCACGTCAGTGGCAGTATTCCAGTTGACTTGAGCATGGTCAGGATTTAGCCAACACTACCCTCTTGCTGAGTGTAGTTCTGCCAGGGACTCATAATTTTGGTATTGTGACTTCTTGGGTAACAAAGAATTTTTTATTTTTTTTTTCAGTTTCTCAGCCTGTATTAACCATTGTTTTCATGTGCTGAATGAGTTATCTTCTTCATCTAGTTTGACTGAGAAATACTTAATTGTACCCCTTAAGACAGACTGTGAGTGAAAAGGCAAGGCAAATTTGAAACAACCACTCAGACGGGATGACCCAATGGAAGAAGTGTGGAGGTGTGTGTGTGCTGGTTTCCAGATGTGGTAATAGGAACTCTTATTTTCTGCAACTTTTTCTTGAGAGAGGATCAGATCCAATCAACTTCAGGTATGAATTTACCCCAGATTGTCTGCAGGGTACCTGGATAGTCCCTGTGTTTTGTGAATTTCAAATTGAATGTCTGGTCGCTTGAGAACAGACCATCTGAGGGATGAAGAAGTTGTGGAGAAAACCTATTTAGTGATAATTGGCAGTGGTGTCTTCTCTTTAGAGTTTGATATCTGCTACCATGGAGCACTTGTAAGGCTGAATACTTTTCTGAAACCTGCTGTTAGGAGAAGCCTGCAAAATAAATAACTTCTTCAGCGTAGATCAGAAACTTGCTTTTTGTAATTTCAAAGGGTCTTCATTTCTCCGAGATGAAAAGTGTAGATGCAGAGTTAGAAAGTGTTCGGGCTGGTTCTGTTCCAGTGTAAATTAGATTCTTCCTGCTTGCTTCATTATTAGCATTTTGATCCTGCAAGGAGCATAGCTGGGGAACTACTCATTCACAGTAATTAGCTATGCAAGATATAATATCTGGTTTTATTCTTTTAAATATAAGGTTTCAACCCTTCTTTCCATTTTTCCTGCACTCTGAAGTCTGATATGGCAATTACCTCCGTGCAATATTACTCTTCCTAACCATGTAAACTTGATTTTCACACTGATTTGGTTTGTAAAATGCGTGTTAATAACTGTGTCCCTGCTATCCTTTTTCTTTCCTTTCCCCTACTTGTGAGTATTGCTGGGTCTGCGCTTTAGGTAACGTTGCACTTCGTTCTCTTTACCAGCTTTAGTTGAGGGTAATATTTGCCTTGGGTGAGGTGACCTGAAAGGTCAACTTGACCTGGCAGGGACCTTAATGGGATAGATGTTACCCACTGTGGTTTGGTGATTCCAGCAGAGTGCTGGGGGGAGCTGGAGCGAAGGGGATCTGGTGTAACAGGCTGTCTGTGAGTACCTCTATCAAGTCACTTAACTTGAAGTTATTTACAGAAATGTGCACTTGCAAAAATATCACAATTTTTACTTAGCAGAACTGCTTCTTCCATATCCCCAAGGTTTATCTCCCCACTGAAGGATGCAAGTTTCCATTCCTTCAGAGCACCTTCAGCTACAGAAAAGCAAGTTGGATTGTGTGTTGTCTTGCTCCTGACTAGCATCACCAGCTTAATTGGATTTTTATGATACATTTGTCACAAGTTAATATTTTACATGACTCTGTTATCCTTCCTTCTCCATGGAGCTGGCAATATACAAGGCACAATCAAACCTGTACAAAATCAAAACAGATTTGCTAAGATAGCTGACAGAGGTCTTATTTCAGAAGTTACATGTTCTCATAGTAGGCACTTTGTCTTTAAATCTGTAAGAGCAAAACTCTGGTTTGTCAGTTGGGACAGGATCTTTCTGTGCCTAAGCTGAAATTTGAGCTCAGTGTCTGACTGAGGAGAAAATGTAAAACCACAGTAAATAGACCATTTGTTGATAGCAACAGGTATTTTGATAATACAGAAGAACTGTGAACTAGCATGTACACTAAAGGTGTATTTGTGATTAATCCTGTTACGGTTAAGAGGGTGAGAGGAAATCAGTGTTTTTTCAAAACTGACTCATTACTGTGTACTTCTCTTTTGGCTCTTGTCAAAGATATCTGCTACCCACAGCATCCCTTTGGATCAGTGTCCCCTTCTCTGGTGGAAAATGATGACAGCTCCCTGGCCTGCTGCTTCAGTTCTTTATCCTGCTTTTCCCACTCTGTTTTTGTCTCTGAGATCTCCCCCGTGTAGTCCCCAGGCCTCCCCACCTACTGCTGCTATTCTTCAGTCTTTGTTAGCGTCTCTTTCTAGTTGGCCTTTCAATCACAGTTAGGGGATCAGTTGACTCCCCCATTAATACTTTCTTGGCTGCTGTCACATTCATGTTGTGTGGAGTTCACACAGCTTAGCACAGACCTTGGAGACAGAGAGTCATTACAGCGACACAGGCGAGCACAGGTCTCGTTTTGCACCTGCTTCACAGCAGTGTAACGCCTCTGGCTTCTCTGCTTTATCCCGCTGTGGGGATTTGAATCCTGCATAAAGATGAGACAACCCCCTTCCACGTAAGTGCTACTCCATTAGGCTGATACTGGGGTAATTTGCACACCTGGAGTGAAATTCAAAGTGGTCTGGAAATGAATTACAAGTTTTCATGGTCAATTTTTGAACTGTAAAATTATTTGCTCGTGATCGGTGTCAGGTAGGAGGTGCAGTTGCTTTGCTGCTGTGTATTCATTTGTTGTCTAGATGGCTTTTTTCCTCCCTGTAGTAATACTGTGTACTAATGTTTTGCTGCTATTCTAGCTTTGTTGTGGCTTTGAAGGTATAAGAACACAGATAAAACAAGCTTTGTCAGGAGAGGTAATATTTTTTATTAAAGCAAGGTAAGCTTGGCTCTTGCAGCGTGCTCCTTTCCTGCTGATCCCACAAGACAAGTTTCACTGTTCTCTGTTATGTGGATGGGGAAGCAAGGAGTCACCTAAGGTGATTAGCAGAACCTAAGTTTGCTGATGACACAAAACTGGGGGCAGGGGCTGATACCCTTCAGAAGAAACTCGTCAGGCTGGAGAGATGGGCTGAGAAGAACTGTCTGAAGTTCAATAAAGGCAAGTGCAGGGTCCTGCACCTGGAGAGGCATAACCCTGGGCACCAGCAAAGACTAGGGTCTGACCTGCTGCGAAGCAGCTCTGCAGGAAAGGATCTGGGGGTCCTGGTGGACAACCAGCTGTCCATGAGCCAGTGTTGTGTCCTTGTGGCCAAAAAGGCCGAGGAGATCCTGGGGTGCATTAGGAAGAGCATTGCCAACAGGTGGAGGGAGGTGATCCTGCCGCTCTGCTCAGTCCTGGTGAGGCCACATCTGGAGTGCTGCCTCCAGTTCTGAGCTTCTCAGTACAAGAGAGACATGGAGCTCCTGGAGCAGGTCCAACAGAGGGTGATGAAGATGATAAAGGGACTGGAGCATCTCTCTTACAAAGAGAGGCTGAGGGAGTTGGGCCTGTTCAGCCTTGAGAAGAGGTGAGTGAGGAGGGACCTCATTAATATCTATCAGTATCTGAAAGGAGAGTGTCAGAGGATGGACCAGGCTCTGCTCAGTGGTGCCAAGCAATGGGACAAGAGGAAAAGGGCAGAAACTGATGTGCAGGAAGTTCCACCTGAACATGAGAAAGCACTTCTTTGCTGTGCTGGTGACCAGGCACTGGAACAGACTGCCCAGAGAGGTTCTGGAGTCTCCTCACTGGAGATATTGCAGAACTGTCTGGACACAATCCCGTGCCATGTGCTTTAGGATGGCCCTGCTTGAGCAGGGAGATGGGACCAGATGACCCACTGTGTTCCCTTCCAAGCTTGCCCAGCCTGCTATTCTGTAATGTAGAGCAGAACTCCAGTGCAAATAACATATAATATGCACTATATGCTTGGTTTGCCACATCTGAAGGAAAAAATGCACAATTCTTTAAAGTTTAAAATGCCCGTATGAAGTTTTGGTACATTCTGTATTTCCCTGATCTAAGCCACTGAGCTTCCAGTCCTGTCCAGTATGACTCAGTGGTAAAAGAGGACTTCAGAAGGTTCACTAGCCTAAAAAGGTCTTTTTTTTCATCTTTTAGATTGCTGGACTTTAAGCTCATATCCTACACTCGATGCACTAACTTCTGAAATTTAACTGGGTAGTTGCTAAATTTTAGCAAGCAATGTAGTCAAAACAGGCAGGGTATATACCAATAACAGGCAACATGATGTTTACCTAACTTCAGCTGGATTACGCTTTTCTTTTCTTTAATCGTTCATAATTAGAATCTTGTTCATACTTACTTTCTGAATTTTCCTGCGGTGGGAAGTTCTCCATTATGGCCTTGCACTATTTTTGTAACAATGTTTTCCTTGCCTGTCTGTACATGCAGCATCCCCTAGTTAGACTTCTCCCCAACCCATTATTTAGAAGTATGAACACATGATGTTTCTTTCTTTTGCTCTCTCCTTTTTGTTTTTGTTTCTCTTTTTTTGATCTTTTTTAGATCACAAAAATACCTTGATTCCACTCTCAGTTAGCATGTTGTGATGATGTTTGTCTGTGGTATTTTAAAGTTAATTTGATATTATTTTAAAGCTCTACAGATCAGATTTTTGGAAACTGTATGAAATTATTTTGTTAAATAACTCATTAACAGGCCAGGTGTGGCTCATTTTTGAAACCTCCTTTAAACTTGAGTAGATACAGAAAATCTGTGATGTGCAGTAGTCCTGATTTGACAGCGGTCCAAATCAGTCAATTCACAGCCCCTTTCTCTGTAAATTTAAGAACGTTTTTTCTATCCTCTGTCAAATAGGTTAACATCCTCTTGTACTTTCAAGGAAGCGAAATAGTGTACAACTTGCAGAAATGTGACAGGTATGCGTGTGGCTTTGAGTAACCTTTCCGCCAGAATTCACGGAATTTCTCTTTCAAAAAGCATTTTCTCTGCAATTATGCTCCCAGGGTCTTTTTCATCTCACTAGCATACGCCAAACTACCACTTACTGGCAGTGCACTCCAAATTTCTGTCAGAAAGAGTAAATTTAAAAACCATGGGTTTGTACTTTAAAATTTCTCTTTTGATTGCCATGTCTTTATGTTTTGCCTTCAGTGGATGTCTAGCTACTTATTCGAGGGAGAAAAAAGCTGTCTCTGCAAGAATGATGAGCTGAGTGAAAATGATTTTTTTACTTTGGCGGCGTGTTAAGAGCAATTTGCACTGTGCTTTGATATTCTTCCCACTCTTTTGGGACTTGCAGTAGTTTCCTTTGAATGGAGAAGAGGAACTTTAATTTGAGGGAAGGAACAGAAAATAAATCAGTTGCAGTAGAGGCTGTGTTTAAGCCTGTAGGTTCTCTGGAGTTGGGAATCCCCATTGCCTGTGCTTGGAGTGCCACGGAAAGGCTGTTTTTGCAGATCAGATGCCAGGTGTTTGTATGATGATGGTTATAATTCCATCGGCCACACTCACTTAACATCTTTCTTCAGGTATTTTGACACCTGCAGGTGCCAAGTGCTCTGTGTCAGTGTCTCCAGTGCTTCAGGCTTGAAGGCTGCAGGGTTGCACGGGGTGATTTCTCAGCCTGCTCCAGCACTGGTGCTTCAGCTGCAGCATGTCAGTGCTACAAGGCTGCAGTCACCAGCCTACAACAGTTACTGCTTCTGCATACAAAGCACCCCTTACGATGAAGCATTTACGATACCCCAGTAATGAGTTGTGGTAATTCATCATTGCATCTCAAATATATCTGATTTCTACCATCCCCGGAAGTATAAATGTGGGAATAGAACTGCTGACTTGTCCTGTCAAGCTGTGCAATACCAGAATACATCACTGTAGCTTAAAAAATTGATTTTCAGCAAATTTGCTGCCTGGGTCTACAATGCAGACAAGACGTAAAATATATTACCTTACCAAATCATTGAATTGCGTGAACAATTGAAACAGAAATTAAATATAACATACATCCTGAGTGCAGTCAGAATCCTGAGAAGTGCTAGCCATTATCCTAAATTTAAAATTCATAAATAAAATAACCTAAATTTAAAATTCACTGTAGAAAGTATAGATTTTTATGGAGCAAATAATTTAATTTCTATCCCCACAGCTGCTTGGGCAGTTAATTGGATGATTGAGCTTTACTTTTGTGCTTTAGGTTCTTTAAGGCACTGCTGTGGCTGTGCAAATGGATATAAATTACATCAGTGTGTAGAGACAATGAAAGTCGGGATCTCTGGGGTGTCCAGTCAGCTGTGCAGGCTATTACCTCATCTGCTGAGTGAACACTGAGCACTTGCTCTGCTCTTATATTATTGCAAAATCACGGCAGTATTTTTTTCATTAATTCATGGAGTTTGTTGTTTTCCCTATTTACTGCTGATTCCCAGCCATTACAGTCTGTAATTGCATTTTTGTTGCTATACTCTCACTTTGTAGATGTATGTGTGTGATATATATGAATACAATATTACATCATTCAGCACTTTGGAAGTAACTGACACTATTGTATCTACCAAGGAAATCTGTTGAAAACTCTCCATGTTACAGCTTGATATTTCTTCATATGTGCACGTACTTTTTGTTAGGAGTTACTGATTTTTTTATCTGACTAAGGTGTGAGCTTTTGCATTAGAGTCCACCATATCAACCAGATCTACAGGCTTCAGCTAAAACCATTTTTTTTTTTTAATCTGTCTGCCTGTGTGCCTTCATTTTTGGACTACATTCTTGTGTGTGGCAGCACAGATAAAGGGAGAAATGCTGAGTGCTGGCTGCCTGAAGTCTTGCATCCTGCTGTGTGATGCTTTTGGAAAGGATATTCACCTTTTACTGACCCATCATGTGAAACTCTGTAGAGCTATTCCCTGGACCACTCAATGTGAAGAGGCAGAGAGGTGCTTGTGGAGAAGTTAACTGTACTGTGAGGTAGTGGGTGTGACTGTGAGAGGTTTCTGGGAGGCAAGGCTGCAGTCTGGGGTGGAATGGCACTTCATGGAGTTTCTCTGGGCGTGAGACTGACAGGAGTCACACTGCAGCTTCTGTCTCTTTAACAACCTGTGTGCTTAGCAGGCAAGTGCACTTGGGGTAAAAAGTCCTAAAGCAGGAGGGAATGGCTGACTTGTGTATTGATGACTGGTATCTTGATGGCACCATAGTGGAGGAATGTGTTGCTGGCGATGAGTCACATCCAGCATCTGAGGATGTGTTTCATCTCAACCCCTGGCTGACCTGACAGAGTACAGCTCCTGCCCTGAAGCACATGGGTTTTTTTTCTTGTTCTGTAGTGGGATGAAGTCTGTGGGTATGTAGCAAGCTCATAGGTCTGTGTAGACTCCTGTTACATACAAATTACTGCAAGTTCAGTGGAGCTGTAGCGTTTCTTTGATGTAGTGAATTTGGATGTCTGAATTTTAAGTAGGAGTGGGAGAAGTGATTTAAACAAAATGCTGTAGCCTGTGACCCACCACTTTGCCAAACTCGTTGTGAAAGGCTTGCCCATTTTGAATTTTAATGTAGAAGCATTGCTAATTTATCTTTAGCATGGTGTTGTAAAACAACCTCCTCTTCACTTCAGTGCAATATTTGGAGTGCAGAATCTGCCAGTCACTTGTATCTACAAGTATCCTCTTCAGGCTTAATGAAATCTTGGTGAAAATTTTCACTGCTTAAATGAAAGCTTTGCCACTAGACTATTTTGTGAATGAAAAATGCAGGCCATTAATTCATTAATATCCATAAACTTTTCAGATGAATGTTAATTAAATTGATGGAAGTTTACAAACTTCACAGGCTTCCAAGATTTTCATACAAAAAGTCCATGAAACTTGGTAGTTCTACTAAGGTTTTTTTGCATTGGGATTTAGCTCTAAAATGAACCAATATGAATCTGAAAGGAAAGTGTCATGGTTTCAGGTGAGATAGAGGTTATTTTCCTCTTCTTAGCAGTACAGTGCTGTGTTTTGGACTATCGACCTTGGAGATGTACCAGATGGATAAACTTTATTATGGACAAGCTTTATTAGGGATGTTTTACATACAGCATGCCAGCTTGTCTGTGTTGATGGTAGAAACAGTGAAGGTAAATACCCAAACATTTCATTGCTTTCCTAAAGCAAGGGAGAAGCTGAGTAAAAAAAATGAGAATATGTACGTTGTGGCAGTCCAGCACAGAGTCCCATTTGTTTGTGGAGAAAAGAGATGGAAGACTAAAATTTATGTTGAAGGGTATGAAAATGTAATTAGGAGTACAAGAGGGATACTGTTAAAAAGAATGTTTAATCTAGCAATTCTCTGCACATTCTGAAGTCATTACACTCTCATTTACTGGGGAAAAAAGCACACAGTGTTGTTGCTGACTTGGTTGTTAGCAGTGGGGTGGTCTGATACCTTTCAGATATCCTGAATGGCATTGTCAAGAGACCAGCACAAAAATGGAAGATCTAAGCAGCCTGCTTGTGCAGAATCTTTAGTAGTGATACAAAAACCAGAAAAGAACCTAATCTGTCTTTCCAATCCCAGGTCATATTTTAAGAGATTATATCTCTAGGGGAAAAAACCTTTTCTTTAAGTGTGACATTTTTTAACTGGATGTAATTGGGAAGGAATGTAATCTACAACACAATGTCATTTTACAATCATTTTTTTTCTGAGACTGCCCTTTAAAGGCTATCCAGACATGGGTGGAGAGCACCCCATGTCTCCCTTTAATTAGAGCTATATCTTTAATTGACTGAGATAGCTCTAAAAATAAACTTGGAGATACTGTGGGAAGATGAAACTAGAGGACTGTTACATGTAGTGACAGGACAAGGGGGAATGACTTCAAAATGAAAGAGAGTACTATTAGGAAGAAATTCTTTACTGTGAGGGTGGCAAGGCACTGAAACAGATTGCCCAGAGCTTGACTCCCCATCTCTGGAAGTGTTCAAGACCAGGTTCTCCAAATTGGAGCCTCTAACAGGGCAGCATGTAATTTTTTTTTAACTCTTTGCTCAGGAATAATTACACGTCTAAAAGGACGGCTGGGAAAGCTGAGGGGTCCGGGTGGATGCCTGGAGCTGTCCAGGGTCCTGACCCACCGAACCCTGCATTGAAGCATGTAAGAAACGGCACACAGTGACCAAGTGTCATGGCTGGCCCTGCCTGGGGCAGGAGGTGGACTAGATTGCGTGAATTATATGATGCTAAAAGCAAGGGAGGCACCAAGTGAGAAAAGGCGTACCTCTGTGTGAAATTAATTTTCATATTCTGATGTGTACCCTGTGCTACCTCAGCCTTGGGTTGAGTTGGGTCCCTGAAGCCCAGCCTGTTTGGTTGTGCTCTCAGTAGAGGAACTAGCCCCAAATGACTTTTCACAGAATCATTTAGGTTGGAAAAGTCCTCCAGCATCATCAAGTCCAACCTCTGATTGACCACCACCTTGTCAACTAAACCAGAGCACTAAGTGCCATGTCCAGTCATTACTAGAACACTTCCACCTCCCTGGGCAGTCCATTCCAATGCCTCACAACCCTATGAGTGAAGAAATTCATCCTGATGTCCAGCCTGAACCTCCCCTGGCACAGCTTGAGGCCGTTTCCTCTTGTCCTGCCACTGGTTACCTGGGAGAAGAGGCTGACCCCTACCTGGCTACACCCTCCTTTTGGGTAATTGTAGAGAGCAATAAGGTCTCCCCTGAGCCTCCTTTTCTCCAGTCTAAACACCCCCAGCTCCCTCAGCTGCTCCTCACAGGACTTGTGCTTCAGACCCTTCACCATCTCTGTTGCTCTCCTCTGGACAAGGCTTCGTGTAGACTTGCAACAAATGACACTTTATTTGCCTTTTAGGGAACCTACACCCTTATATAATGAAATTACACTTTTCCCAATTTTAAGCTTATGTCACTAAGTGTTTTATTATTTATATAGAAATGACCGTTGTTTATTCAAATCAGTTATGATAAATTATTCATTAATTACTCTTGTACCTCTACATGAAAATACATTTGTTTTCATTACCGGAAAAAATAAGTAGCTACTGTAAACTGCGTTGATTCTGTAATTGTAGTAGCTATTCCCCTCAACCTCCTTGGACTTCTAAACTTCTGTTTTCATAACCTTTAGAAATGACATTACATGGCACTGCACTTCCCTCTAATTGCTTCTTTGTTTGATAAACATGCCTTTTTAAACAGTTTGTTAGTGACTCATTAGATGTAAATCCTATTATGCTGCTGACGTCCTTTTTTTTACTTTTCAACAAGATCTTTTGACCTTGGCTCTACATTTCTGCAGAAAGACTGCCCTGAAGAAAGATAGTGCTCTAAGTGAAGAGTTATACCCTTGATTTATGTGTCTTTAGAATTCTTTGTCTTGTTTTCTATTATTTGCTTTTCTTATGTGACTTCTGACTCTTACGTGTCAACTTTTCTTGTGTTGTTAGTTACATGAGCCAAATCGTGTGCAATCAGGTTTTCTGGGTGAAGGACAGACTAAAGATGTAAGATACAGATTGATACAGGCTCCTGCCCTGGCCCAGATATAATGGTGCTTGATACATTTATTGATTCCTCAAACTGTTTCTTGCTTCTTAGTGTGTTTTATGCATTTGGTTTGACTGTGTGTCATGGGGGCAGTGGGAAAAGTGATTGCTCACTTCTCTGGATTCATGCCATTGTTTCGTCCAACTCAGGAGTGCATTTAAATGAACCCTTTCTATCTGTAAGTTGATATTACATGTTGCATTTTTAAAAATGTGTCTAGGCAGCCCAAATCATAAGGCTTCTCCATCCAATCTCTACCCATAAACTATTCTAAACACCTGAAACACCAGAGAGCCCCTAAAATGTTTCCTAGGTAACCTGTTGTGGTTCCTTTTGCTGTTTATCTACGTGTACTTAATTGGAATCAGAAGGAATTATTTGGTTTTTACCAGGATAGGTTGGTAAATAAATCTCCATATGTATTGTAAAATTTGCAATTTTCAAAGTCTAAAATTTATGTTAAAATAGTTACGTGTTTCCTCTTTATCTATAAGGTAAATGAAGCTTTCTTAAGAGGCTTAATTTTTCTTATTAATAGAGGAGAAAAAAAATGAAGTCTGCAAGTATTAAACATAAGCAGTGCTTCCATGCTGCCAGAAACCAATCTCAGTGCTTAAACTCCACTCAAACTCTAATTGCAAATTTCCTGGGGAGATCAATCCTTACTAGTTGTCTTTGATGTCTTTTTAACCAGTGAATCTCAGTAAACGTCATTGATTCATCTGAACTATTTAGACATAAAGCAAAGGCAAAGAACACTTGTTGATTAGAGGGTCTTTTCCTTGTAGAAATTCATTGTTTAATATACTAGTGAAATGGAAGTGTATTGCTTTTAAGACAGGCTAAAAAATGAAAGCCAAAGCTTTAACTTTGGTATCCCACATGATCACTAAATCCATATTTTGGTGCCTGTATATGTTGATCGATTTCCTTTTTTATTCATATCAGTGGGATCAGGAACTCGGAAAGCCACTCCTTTACATAAGTGTTACTGTTCTTTATACAAGTAGAATTGGAAGCCCTTTATATTTTTTTATGAGCTGAAACAAACCTTATTTATTGCATATACCATGTCCTACTAATAAGATTTGAGAGAACTCTGTGTTTCTACAGCTGTATGAGCTCTCTGGTAAATCCACCACATACATGCAGGTGGGTCTCCTGACACCTTCAGAGTCCTCCTGTGTGCTGTCTTTCCTACTCCTTCCCATGTTCAGTGCGGGCTATTGTTTGCCTTTCACAATTATTTGTATTCTGCTCATGTGACTGTGGAAACATTCATCCTGCATCAGTTCTGCAGGGTTAGGATTGCTCTTAAAATGCTTAGGAACTGTGCATTTGACTGTGGATTGGTCCTGGCAATAACCTTGCACGTATATGAAACTGTGCTGAGAAATCCTTTGTAAAGCTGGGAAATAGCTGGTCTTGCAAAATTTCCAGATATTTTCCGTCTTTCCTGACTATGTGTTATCCCACAGTGTCACAAGAGAATAATTCAACGTGAGAGTGCATTGTCTACTTATTCCTACACCAGACATAAGTAAGCAGATACCCTGCAATTTTCCCTATTCTCTTTTGTTACTGAAAGCTTGTTACGGAAACTGTCCATCCTGAAATCACCAGGTACAGGCAGAGTTGGAGGACTTTGTCACTTGGCAGTTGTATGACGTGTTTTCACTCTACATTTCTCTACCTGTAGTGTAGTAGTTATTTACTTTAACAAAGACCTTTGTGCATAAAAGTGGTATTGTGTGCCTACACAGTGTAACTTCCTCAGCTAGGACACTGTGAAATGCAGTGCAGGAGATTAGTTAAAAAGTTTATGCTGCATTTCCCCACGCCTGCAGAATAACCCATTAAACTGCCATAAAATGGTAACTGCTCTTGTTGTTTAATAGACATACATGATATTAAAAAAGTAGTTTTTCCCCATTAAGTGATTGTTTGTGCTCACCCTTGTCTCCATGAAACATCTAATAAAAACCCAAAAAGGTTTTGATGCACTTTTTTTGGCTTAAGCTTAGAGCATTGTATCGAAGCAATCGTGGCGTATACAGGTTGATACACAGCTTTTTCTCTTCTGCTCAGACTTGGAGCAGATTAAGAAAGACACAGGGAAAAAGTGAAGAATGGGCAAACTGTTCAGAAGCAGCACCTGCAAGTTATGTCTCTAAACCCAAAAGATGGGAGGTTGCTGCCAAGCATTCACCATTGTGCAATATGAGATAATGCTGAAATACCTGCTCTGCCTATGTGTCTTTCTGCCACCGAGTGCCAGTGAACTAGGAGGTTGTGTAAATATTGCACAGAGCCACCATTTAAGTCAGAGTGGGAAATTAAGTGGGAGAGTCTTGTGTACCTACCTCCAAAGGTGTTGACAAAGCAGAGCAGGGCTGAGAATCCCACACACTGGATGGTGTTTTCCTCTGAGCTTGTTGTGGCATCTGGTGGTGTCAGGTGGTCAAGGAAAAGGAAGGATTTGCTGACTATTTCTTTGGATGTTGGCTGAGTTTAGTGATTTGACCTGGGACTCAAAGTTCATCCTTATCACACAGGATTTAAAAAGAAAAAATCAAGTTACTCAAGTGTACGAGACAGTGCTGAGGGTAGCTAACAGAGGCGGTTACTTATGAATTCTGGTCAAACTGTTTCTCAGGGAATTTGTATGTTATTTTTCCATTTTGTACCCACCTTTACACAGGGCTGGGTGACTCCACAGAACATTTAAATGCAGATATTTGGAAGGCAGCTCAAGTCCTTCATGAGGCCTCCCTATTGTGGAATTGTTGGAAACTATAACTCATCCAGAAGAAGAGACACCCTTCCCGTCCCCAGTAGGCTGAGTTCCTTTTTTTCTGTTAATCATGAAATGATATTTGCTTTTTATAATTTTTAATCCAAAGTTTGGGGTCCTAATGTGTTGCAGGTCATTAAGTTTGGATCCAGAAGTCTTTCAGAACTTTAGAATTTCCCACCCATTCATATCTCTTTGTCTTGTCAGGGAGAATTCCCTTGACATTCCCAGAGAATTCATGGTTTAAAATACTATACATGATATACTGTCAATAGTCTGTTTTCTAAAATAAACCGTTACAATCTCCAAATGTGCTTTTTTTTTTACTTCTATAATCTCCACTCACTGTATGAAGGCCGACTCCATTGAATTAAATGCCACAGTAGCAATTTAAATGTTCTTTTAATTCATGGCAAGTACTCCCTTGCAGTGCCTTCACGCTGAGTGGAAAGCTATTAGAGAGCACAAGGTTTTGAAGTCCCTCCTTAAAGTACATCTTGAACTAAAAGTGACTGCCAGCTAGTCACTGGTACTCTGTGGCTTATGTGAACATGCAGTATGTTGCAAAGTGTTCTCTCTTTTGTGTGTGGTTACTCTGCAGTTAATACCCTTTTGGATAGAAGGGAGTGTCCTGCAGCAGCACAGCGCTGCCTTCAGTCTCCCAAGTGATCCTTTGCAGTCCTGTGTCCCTGTGTAAATATTTCATGACATACTAATCTCATGAAAAACAATATTGCCTTAAGTACATATTTGTGAAAAGCACAAAGTTTACATAAGCTTGAAACATTTGTTTAGTTCTGCTTTAGTTCTGAATAAAGACACTGCTGTCATGACTGAGACATGCTTGCATGGACCTGCAGAGAAGCTTGTCCCACCTGGACAACTTCTCTTTTGTATGAGCAATGAGCTTGAGGTTTCAAAATGTGTTAGTTGGCAGTGCCAAAGTGAACTGAAGAAGGTAGCTGGAGGTCCACTGTAGGATCTCTTCCTTATTTTCTAGAGGGATTTCTTAGTCACTGTTGCAGTCTCTTCTTCTGATAATCATTTGGTAATCAGAGCCCTACCTGTTCCAGTGAGAGAGAGGTTTAAATTAGATATACAGGAGAAATTGTTTACTGTGAGGGTGATGAAGCACTAGCACAGGTTGCCCAGAAAAGTTGTGGATGCCCCACTCCTGGAAGTGTTCAAGGCCAGGTTGGATGGGGCTCTGAGCAACCTGGTCGAGTGGGACATGTCCCTGCCCATGATGGGGAGACTGGCAGGGGTGTTGCAACTAGATGGGGTCTTTAATGTCCCTTCCAACCCAAACCATTCTGTGACTCTATGAATTTTTCTATTACCTTGCTGCCAGTGGTTACTCCTTGCTCTGGGGTCCTGGAGCCAGGTCAGGGGAGGATTGAGTGAAATGCAAGGAACCACAGCCAGCTCCCCAGTCTCCTACAGGGAATACACCATCCCTGACGTTGATGTTTTGTTGGGGCCACTTGCAATCAAGCTGTCATGTCTTGACAGCTCTGCAGGTGGAAGAAAAGGACCCATCAGACTGAAGATGATTTGTGAACAGTGAAGAAGGAGCATTTGCCACCCTGCCATGTCTGACAATGTGAAAAACCAAGGCCACATTACCTGAGGCTGTCACACAGAGAGCTGTCCTTTCAAGTGTCAGCTGCATCCTTATTCAAAAGTGCAAGAAACTGTGTTTTTAAGAGCTGAATTTGACTGCTTGTGAACTCTAAGGGTTTTGCTGGCTCCTCAGAAAATTCAGTAGAACAACACCCTTCACATCAGGATCCTGCCTTCACAAAAGGGACAGTAAAACCACAGCAAAACCTGCAAATTCAAAACGCTTATTTTAGAAAGAAATTATTCTAATTTATGCTCTCAGTGTTTTCAATGATTTTGACGTCTTAAGCATTAAATCAGAGGCTGAATACTGTAATTTTTCCTATTTTTCCAGTAAGAACTTGGTTGCTGATTAAAGTCTTTGGCAGGGAGTAGGCAAAAATTAATGCATTAACAACCTAACAATGAAATCAAAGTGATTTTAGTGTAGCATTATCTAAAAGAAATTATTTTTTGTTAGTACTGTGTAATGTTCTTTTAACAGATGACAATGATTTATTTCTACTTCGATGAATGATTAAACTAATCAGTGAATTGCTGGAGAGATGCTTTGTTAAATTAGTCCCATATTCAATTGGGAGTCTTTAAACTATTGCTCTGTGTGCTTATTTGTCATTGAATTCGCAGGGGGATGTACAGATTCTTCTTTTGTTTATATGAATATGAAATAGAACATCTTCTTTGATTATCAATGGAATTTCATTGTTTTAAACCAGGGAAAATGAGACAGTGGGGCCTTTCTATCTTTGTTTTTGTTTGGAGATGCCTTTAAAAAACCACTTTATGCAATCCTTTTAAAATTACTTGACTTACTTTTAAAGGGAATTTACTCTGCTTATTTCCAATATGCAAGGTGCTTTTAATTAAGAGTATTTGCAAATTCTGTGGTAATGATTTGTTAAAAATCAGGAAGAGTTGGTGATTTATTTGTACATTTTCTCTATTACACTGGATGAACCAATGCTGCACTGTTTTTATTAGTCCCCCCACAAGACTCCAGCCATTCATGAAAATTCTATGAATGAAGAAAATAATGAATGTGTTGACAATGAAAATAAGAGTTTCAGGAAGCTAATATTAGTGGAAATGCTTTTGTAACAACTTTACTGTCCAAAGCCAGCATTCATTAGGCCAGCTTACAGTTCTAAGGAGAAAAACAACTGAGTTTTCTTGAGCATTTAGCATAAATGACAGCTGGGTCCCTACAATGTGAGAACTTTCACGCTGTCAATATGAACTGACAATTTGCCTAGCAAAGAGTTATGCTGTGGGAGGTTAAGAAGAAAAGCATGAGAAGGTTTTTGTGAGTCCTGTAAAACAGATTTTGCTGGTAATAGAAATCTAGAAGCCAACTTGGGTTTACTATATAGTATTATCTCCTTAAAACTGAAAATTGGCTCTTGTTGAAATTACAATGTCCAATTCTATTTTACAAAAAAAAAACACAAACAACAAACCAAAGTAAACCCAGTTTAATTCCGGAAGAAGTTATACCATTATTATAACCTTTGACCCCAACAACATTAAAAAAATCTGAAGACAGATCACCCACACCTACACCATGAAGACAATGTGAGATCAGTTGGTATGAGTTCATCTTTGATGTTATTTACCCTTACAGGAAAAAAAATAACTCCATGTTTTGATAATTAATTAAGTATAAATGCAGGTTTCTCCCAGGTCATCCTAAGCAATTGCTTGCTCTTCATTAAGTTCAAAGCAGCTGAAATGCCACCAAGCAGCAGGGACACTTAATCCTTTGGCTTTACAACCCCCCACACCCCATCACTGGACTGTGTATTTTGCTTTATGTGTATGGAAAGTTTATAAGTGTGATCTTCAGCAAAGTGGATCTGTTGAACATTTTAAGCTAAATGGTGGTGTGTAGACTCGGTCTGATGTCTGTGCCATGTCCTGAATTTTCAGTACTTTACTAGGTGAGGCAAAAGTGTCTGAGAGCTCCTGTGGGTATCGTGGCTTTTCACAGAGAACTGTATTCAGCCTGTTTTTTCTCCTGTGTCCAGAGAGCGAGTAGATTTCTCCACAAGTTAGGCAGAGGGACAACCAGCATGGTGATTTTATCTGTCCCTTCTACTTTCCTCTGGCTCCTTCACACCACCTTCTCAGCCCTTATCTTGTTCTTTTGCTTTTTAGACTCTCTGAAGTGATATCTAATCCCTCAAGATTTGATCCAAACTTGGCAGTTATTTTGTTGTTAATCAGTAGCTATAGCTAGGCAGGTGTGATTAAGCATTGTGAAACTCAGAGGCTTGGTTAATCCTTTGTTTTAAAGAAAAGGGAACACAATCCCAAGATGAATGAGCTGTTTAGAAAAGAACCACTGAGAGTGAAGTCAGCAGGACTGAGCAGTAAATGGGGGAAAGGTAATTCTGGCAGTGGGGGACTGCAACCACCTATCCATTGACCACCTTATAAAAATGGAGAGAAGAACTGTACATGCAGACTAATTAGCATGAGAAGCAAGAGATATAGTTAGCAAATAAGGATTGGTAGATTTGAGTACTAACTAATGAAAAGGATATGTAGTTTGTAACCAATGAATGTTGATACCTTTGTTTGTTAAAATGTATAAATTGTGTGAAGTTTTGATGATTGGTGTTTTCTGGGTTACCACCCAGCTCCCTACTTGGCACAAACTGGAGTAAAAAATAGAAATACCTCTCCTTGGTGTGTGAATTGGCCATGCACACCAGGTAAGAAGCCAATGTTCAGGATAACAGAAGGACAAGGGTTTTAAAGCTTTACATGCTTTTGGAAACCAAAGCATTTATGCAAGTGACAACTGATATTATCATTTTTGAGCATAACAGGATATAAACCTCACTTGAAGGACAACAAGTCATCTCAAGCAATATCAAAGGTTCTTTCCAACTCAAAGAATTTAGTAACTCCTAAGTGTTTATTTTGTTGATCTAAAGCCACACAACATGTGCTACAGGCACAGAATTTATGTGACAGTGTTCACTACTCTTAAAAGCAAGAGTTAAATGGCTGCTGCCTTTGTCTGTGGTTTGTCACAGCCTTGCCTTTGTATAACTACCTGTCTTGGAAGGAGCTTTGATATATCTTGAATGAGAAAGAAACTGTTATTTATAAAATATATCTCTTCTACATTTCCTTTAATTGCCACCCCTACATCCTTCCTTTACTGAGTATATGAGCTCTCATTTGGTCAGGGTCACCTCAGAGATGAATCTCAAGTCCTTTGAATCTGAAGACATCCTCCTAGTTCAATAACTGTAAATTAAAAAATGTTCTTGAGAAGGCAGATGCAGGACAAGAGTGCAGCTGCACACTTAGTACTGCTCCACTGTGCTGTCAGTGGGTTCCTAACTGTGGCTGAGCCTCAGGACACTAAAATTTATTTTTCTGCTTTAGCATATCTTAATCCACAGTTAGGATAACAAACATGTTTTAATGTTTTTTGTTAGAAAGCAGGTTGTGACCTTATACTAGCTGAACAGAGTCTTAATTTGCTGAGAAAAGAAGACAAAGCAAATAAATATAAGGAAGTAAAGAAATGAGACAGCAGGAATGAGTTCTAACAAGTGCAGAGTTTGTGCCGTAACACTGGGTCTGTTTTCTGGACCACATACTGTGTTGCCATGCCTGGTGAATACATGATGTAAAGTCAGACGTTGCTCTGTACGTGTAAGTGAGGCCAAGTGCTGCTGCCATTCTGCCTCATCCTTCCAGAGAGTTCTGCGGTGCTGCATCCTGTCGCCGTGGCATCTGCATTCTCAGAGGCCTGTGCAGTACCTTCTGTCTCTGCTGCAAAGTCAGCTTTTGACAGGTTTGACAAATAAAAAACCCTGCACTGTTGTTTGCATGAGGAGAATATTAACTCTTGCATTGTAGACAAATCCCATTCTGTATCAAAATCACACTGCTTTAAATTCACCTGTCTCTTCACCACTTTTTTTTTTTTTTTATATGCTGTGCTGCACTGATGCCCTGTGTGCTGCTTAAGTGATTGTCTCAGCCTCACTAAAGGTGAATGACCTGGGGTTTACAGGAAGATGTCCCACTCATAGTTTAGCGATCCTCTGGAATGAAGACTGTGCAGATCTAATTTATTACTGTGTTTGATGCACAGGAGAGCAGGACAATTTGACCTTGCAATTTTATGCCCTGCTAAGCGACTACAAGAGCTTCTTAGCTGAAATTGTCCCTTTCTAATTTTAATTTATTCTGTGTCTGGGCAGCTGACAGTTTAAGGAGCTGCTGTCAGGCTACAAATATCTTTGCCTAAGGCTTTGGACTGACCCATCCCAGTGACACAACCATGGAGAGAGCCAGGGTGACTCCAGATTCTCAGTGTGTTTCTGTCATCACCTTGTTCCCTGTTCTTTTCTTCCTTTCTTCCCCAGAGGTATCTATTGTATATCAGCTCAGGAAGGTCACTTGCATGGATTCTTTTTTTCTTTTTATTTTTTTCTGGTTGTCATATTTCCCCTGTGTCCTTGCAGCTTGCCTAGTAGGCTCATGGTCAATATCTGCATCAGGACTTCAGGCAGTTTTGGTTTTGCAGAAATATCTTTTATCTTCTGTATCACATTTGTTGCATTCTGGTTTGGGGAGTGGGGATAAGACCTGTCCTACATCTACTTATCAGCTAATTTCTGCCCTTTTATTTTTTTTCCTTAGCTCCTAATTATCCTTTTTCTTTCGTCACTTTGAGCCCTGCCAGCTCCCCGGGTTCTCCAGGAGTGGCTGCTACAAAGATGTGTGTGTTCTCCTCTGTAAAACCGGCCCTTGTTTTGTGTTGCTAGGCTACTCCCTTCCAGCTGCCATTGAAGAAATGCTCCGTGGTGGGAAACGGTGGGATCCTGAAAAAGAGCGGCTGCGGCAAACAAATAGATCAAGCAGATTTTGTCATGCGGTAAGACAGAAACCTCAATGCCACATTGTCCCTCCTTCCCCCTGCTAAGTCTCAGAGTTTTCAAAGCTATTCAGTTGCCATTAATCAAGTACAATTTGCCTTGTTGCCTTGCCTTTGCGGGATGCTTTGTACAGGCAACTTGGGTAAAAGTGTGAGGAGAGGCAGAAAAAAGAGTTGTGGCTGGCTTCTGCAAATGGTTGTGTGTGGTGTGGGGACAATCTGCCAGTGGTTAAGGTTGTGACAGATGGTGCAGTGTCTCAGGAAGGTACTGAGGAGCTGCTTTTCTCATTATTTTTGTAATGATAGGCAGGGTCTCATCCTGAGGAATGTCCTCTGAAACTCTAAATGCCATCTCTGCAACCCCTTGAACTCAAGATGAGTAGGTGCTGATTATGAGGCAAGATTTAAGATTTAAGTTGGTACAAGCTGAAATCTTCCTGTGTTTTTCTTCCCTCTGGCTGGCTGTCTGAGGAAAGGCCAGACCTCTTTCCTTGATGCAGAGTTTTTGGGATTCCTCACATTTCCTTCCCTTTCAGCCTTCCTGAAGTTGTAAGAACCTGTCAGGAGGGATGTTGAACCAGCTACTGCTTTCGTGATTGAATTTGACACTTTCTCGGTCTGCAATCTTTAAGGAAGAAAGACAGAAATTAGTTCCTCCCTGTTAAACATGAACAAGAGAAACACTGTGAAGGAGAAACCGGAGGAATGCTCCCAAAGAGACGAGAAATGGAGTTTTTTTGGGTTTTGACATGAGTGCATAATGAACACCCACTTTAGCAAGTCTCCTTATTAGATCCTGATGGCTTATTTGTAAAGCTGTACAAATTTGCTGCAAACCAAACAGTATTACTGTAATTTCTAGTTTGCATCTCAAAGACCAAAAATGCCTTCTATGTTAAAGAAATAAAACAAAATAAAGGCAAAAGGAAACATAGAGCAGAAGATGCAAGGCACAGGGGAGAAAGGCAGCACACTGATTGCCATTACTGCAAAGCTCCCTAGGTGTTCCACAGACTAAATATAAGAAACTGCAGGGTGTATACCATGGTAATATTACCTAGATGCAATGGAAAACTGAAATGCTGTAGGAGCAATCAGTTGCAAAAACAATAGAAATTAAAAAAAAACACAAACAAACCAGCAGTTATTGTAGCTGGATGAGGAAAAAAAAACTTTTCTCTCCAGGGAGGGTAAAGCAACCACTATCTGGGCAAAACTTGTTTCAAATTGGAAATAAATGATAGGGAGTTTTCTGCAAAAATCTACAGGCTATATTGTGTTACTGATGTGCAGTCATATTTGTGTGTCAATTCTTTTGGATTAGAAACTAATACACCCCTGGGAGAAAATATTTTTACAGCAGGGGAAAGACAGGATTTGGTTGATCTTTTATAAATCTGATTTCTGTAATCGCAGAGCTGAGAGAGAAAGAGCACAGTGGTAACCTGCATAACATTTTTCATTTTTTGAAAAGAAATTTGTGTAATATCTTCAAAGTATTTCTTCAGTGCAAAATGTCATGCCAGGTTTTGTCCTTGTTCTTTTGTTCCACCCACATGGGTTTTGATTTCACTTATGTGTATTTGCCATCTTCTCTCATATGTTGTAATCACTAAGGTTATTTAATGAGTTTAAACTCATTGCTGAGCATCTTCTACAAACACAGTTTTTCCAACACAGAGATGAAAAGAGCAGCAGTTTTCAGCCCCTAAGGCGTAGCATGCTGCATCTGCAATGAAAAAGGTGCGTGGCATATGGTTTACATATTTCATAGTGTGGTTATTAGTGTGGTTATCTTCTGATATCTGGCTGTTTTTCAAGTTTGTAATCCTTACTTCTAAGAAAAAAATTTGGTTTTACACCTCCTGCTAATGCTTATTTTATGAGAGAAATGTTGGGTACTCACCCAAAGCCATGTTTTTGTCTCTGTTTTGATGATGTTTCCTTCTTTCCTGCATGTTCACATACTCACTCCTCAGTACCAGATGTAACAGTAAGAGAATTAGAAAGAAGTTTCTTAGGATGAATATTTTATTTCTTGATGTGCTCCTCACCAGCACAACACTTGGCACTCTGCTGGCATATTAAAGAAAATAATTAGAAAGGCCAAGAAGTTTCTGTTAACCAACTGATTTCTTACAGCTTTCTCTGGGTACTCAGGGCTTTTCTTAATGTTTAATGCACAAAAAAGTGGGAATGAGACTTACTGATGAAAAGGATTAGATGTGTTTAAACAATGCATCTGGGACTGCCTTATGAAAGAATTTTCATTATTGATGAAAATCGATGCTGAGATGATAAAAAGCAGGGTGAGATCTTAGTCCTTCATAGTGCTTTTGAATAAACTTTAATCAAAAGCAGTTTCTTACAAGCTTGCCCTATGAGTTAGTGTTTATGCAAATTGGAGAGCATTAAACTGTAATCTGGCAGAGGCATTTATGCCATCTTGCTGCCCTGAGGCAAATCACCTATATATATGTTTCTTCACAAATATTTGTTTGACTTGCCATTGAAAACTGCTGCTGAGAGAGTTTGTACAATCTCTCCAAATAGTATTGATCTGATTAATTTGTATCCTACCCAGTGCTGGGGCAGGAAGCAACCTATTGCCAGATTTGATTTGATTTGATTTTTTTTTTATTTTATTTTACTTTACTTAGTTTCTATATTACTTTATTTTATGTAAATATTTTTCGATTCTTAAGATTTTCATTCTTTGTGTATGAGAATTAAGCTTCCATTATGCTTCTATTTTTTTCTTTGAGTTCCTGAAACCTCTTATTTTGGTTCCTCTTTTCTGGCTTCTTTTGAAGTTGTCTAGCTTCTCTTAAATTGTGGTAGACCAAACTAGAAGCTGTTTTGTAACTGTAATTGTGCACATTTTGACAAATATAGTTGTGAAAAGGAGAAAATGTTCCTGGAAAATTTATGTTTCTTGGTGAATGTGGTTGAATTCATCTATGTTCCACGTAGGCCAGACATCACTGTCCTTCTTGGTGTTTCCTGATGATGTGAAATGAAGCATACGATTTTGAGAGCTGGCATTTGCATGCAAATACATGCAGATATAGCATTAGTGTGGGGTTTTTCTTACGGAATGTGGGGTATTTTGCATTAGCCAGAATTGCAGAGTGTGCTGTGTGGGCACCGGTGCCCTCTGCGGGCACTGACACCGCACAAAGCCGTAACACGTGGAGGTGCAGCCGGGAATTCATGCAGCCTCATTCTGCTGTCACAAGCACCTGGATCCCTTCTCCAGGCACTGCAGAGGTCAGTGAAAATGCACAGAGGCAGTGACTGCTGTGGAAGCAAGGGCTTTCCTTGTGCTGAGACTGATTTTTCCCAACGTGGCAGATGCGAACAGCAACCCGTAATAAATAAAACAGCCCAACAGTTTCTGCAGTAGCCCCTGGAAACTGCTATAAAAACTGAGCCATAGCTCACTTCCCCAGCTCCTGCCTCTCACTAATGTTGGAAAGAGGCCTCTGAATTGTTAAGATTAAAAAGAAAAAAATCAGATCAGCAACTTGTTGTTGGACTCAGGGGTTTCATTACTGACACGGACTGTCTGGAGGATGCATGCAGAAATTGGAGTACTACAAAGAGGTTAATGCAAAAGATGGTGAGAAAAATGATGTGGCTCTTCAAGGTGTAAAGAATGCATCAAAGGAACCCATGTCTCTCTGGTACTGAGAGAAGTCATGAATGTGGAACAGTTCCTCTCTGAGTCACTGCCTGCCCTCTTCCAAAGCTGGGGTCTCACCCTGTGTGGGGGTGACTGTCTGCAGAGCTTAAAGCAACCAGGGGCTGCTTGAGCCCCTTCTTTAGGGTCAGTGTTTGCTCAGCACATGCTCTCAGTGGGGCAGGAAGAGACAGGAGCTGGCCCCCAAGCATGCCCCTTGTCTTCCTGTACCTCACGTGCTCCCTCTCCGTGCTGCACTTTCCCAGCCTGCTGCAGAAAAACAATTAAACCAGCGTGTGCAAATGGAGATGTCTTGATTCAGTGGTTGAACTTCAAAATTGGAAGTCAAATTTGGTTATGGTAGAGTTCAAAACTGGTTTTTGTTTTTCTTTTTCTTTAGAAATCCCCAGCGAAACCCCAAAACCCAACAACATAAACAACTAAAAGTGTTTCTCTGGGAAAAATTCCAAATTCCACTTGATTTTTTTTTCTCTGTGTTTTCTTGGTAAATTCTGTACACTGAAGGTACCCCATAGTGAAATATTTAAAATGACAGTTTTGCTTGTAATACCACAGAGTGGTAGGAGTCTGAAGCCTGATACTAGTAGATGAGGCAGACCAGAGTGCAAAGCAGAACTTTTTAAAAGAGTTTGGATAAAAAATTTCAAGAGATAATAACAGCCTCTTCCACAGCCTTTCAGCCTGTCAGAAATGCCAAATGTGTGCCTTTGTTTTTGCTTAGCAGATAGATAGATATCATCTCTGCAAAAGGTTTTATTACTGTATTTCCCCACAGTCTGGTACAAAAGTGTCCTATTGTGTTTGTAGGTCTGGTGCAGTAGGGAATATTTGGTCTGGTATTTATACATCACTTTTACATTTTCTGAAACTTGTCAATCGTGAATGTCATTTAAAATCTTGATTGTCTTTTTGTGCACAGGTGCAACCTTCCTCCTCTATCCAGTGAATACAGCAAGGACGTTGGATCAAAAACCCAGCTGGTGACTGCAAATCCAAGTATAATTCAGAAAAGGTAGACAGCATATTGTTCCTTTTCTGGTCGGGGGGAAACAAAAAGAAAAATGCTTCATCTGTGTTATAGATATTAGTGCATCAGAGTTGTGTTCTTAATGATGGTCTGATCCTGGAAGGGGATTTAAAAAAGGTGAAATAGGCAATGGTTTGGTGCTAGGTGAAATAATTAAAGACTAAAACCCCGATCCTTTCACTATAAGCAGGGAAACTAAGGAAGGTTGGCTTTTATAGAGTTATTTCATTTACCAGGCTTCCCTCTGTGCTTCCAGCTCCTTCCCTTTTCCATGTGCTGGGCACGTACCTGAGGTGCCTTGGCTACTCCCAAGCCAGGCACCTACTGATGGGTGTCCCAAGCTACTCTGCTGGTCAGGCCAGCTGGCTGATGCATCCCACAGTTACTGAAGATGCTAATTTGGGTTTCTCTTTGCTTCAACACCAGTAACCTCTGGGTCTTCACTGTTTTCATATTCTTTGTTTGATAATAACTTACAGAGTACAAAAGGTTAGGATGGAACTCCTTGACAGGTTGTGATCATACAAGCTTTGCTTTCTTAGGAAACTGGGACAGATTTTTGTTGTTTATTACAGTTGGTTGAAATTTTCCAAATGTCAGTAGCTGATGAGAGAGAGGGAAAAAAATAAAAGTCAATGCCATCTCTCTGATTTTGCCTTCCTGAATTTTAATTGCTATATTTTTTGTTTATCCCCCGGAATGAGGTAGACTGTTCTCCGGCAGAAAAAGATCTGGTAGTAACCTGCCATGTTCACTGAAGAACACAAGAGAAAAGGCATAAACCAAGGGGATGAACAGGAAATGATTAGGCATAAAGAAATGTATAATGGGAGCACTGCGAGGTGAAGGATTGTGAAAGGAAGCAAAGCAGGGAAATAAAATACATAATAGAAAAGCCAGGTGTTTTAGAAAGAAGAAAGGCACTGGTTTGGAAATTGATGTTTGATGGCACTTAAATGTAGTATTTTTCCTCTCTAGCAGAATTGAAGGGTTCTCTAGTTTTGTGTGTGGAAAAGATGTCAGTCTTTGACAAAGTAGAAAAGAGAGGGTGAGCAAGAGGGAAATGGAGTAGTAATCATCTTCAAGAGCTGATTCCAGGCAGAGAGTGCCTGAATAGGGAAAGGTACAGAAGTGCTTGTGGGATGAGATCAAAGCAAACCAAGCAAAATTGTCAGGGGATGGCACCGGGTGCCAGGCAAGAAGAGGGGCAGTGGATGTGAAGACAGGGAATCTGAAAATCCTGTGGGATGTAGATGGTGGATGAGGTTCTTTTAGGAAGTGGAATGAAATGGCCAGAATATCCCATCAAGGAAAGGAGATCAGTTTGACCGTGGCATTTTGGAGGAAATGAAGAGGAGCAGTATGAAACATAAAGCTTGCAAAAGATTTTGCAGTTTTCAAGGCAGAGGATTATTTAACTCAGGGGTATTTGTTTTGTACCCTCCCCTCCTTCAAGGCCTAGAGTAGAAAGCTCGCTGTACTTAGTATTTTTGAACAGAAAAGGGAAAGTGTTTTAGTGATGCTACAAGGAGAATGTGGAACTACACTAGAGAGACCGTAGAGTTATCCAGCAAGAGAGAAAGGAAGGAGTGAGCAGATGGTTGAAGAACCAGATGGAGAGAGCGAGGTGCTACTTTGTGAGAGGTGGGTATCACAAGGAGTGGCGGGGGGGATGGGGTTGAGAAATGGGGAAAAAAGAAAGGGAGGAAGGAAACAGGATTGTGATCAATGTAGTTTTCAAAGTGAGTGAACAATAACTGCAATGCAAGACCTTTGATGGGAAAGTAATGTGGAGTGCATAGGCATGTGTATTGATTAGGAGGAAATCTACAACCAGGAACTGAGAATGACGCAGGGAACAAATTTATAGTGCTGAAAATTGGCAGAAACCTCCTCTGAGGCTTGAAGCTCTTGAGAGATTTGACACTTTGCTTCCTCTACCTGGTTCAGAAGGGATTTTTTTTTTTTTTTTTTTAATAATAGTTGACTGATGTTTCCAGTGTGCTCTCCAAACTCATTATTTTACCTCCTGTGTGTTAAGATAGAGTGGAGGGGAAAAAAATGTTACGTTTTGGGAGTTAAAATAGAAACAAAGACTACCATTCTGTCATCAATTTCTATGAAAAGAAGTTTTTTAAGGAATTAAGACTGTTTTTAGGTCCAGACTTGCATGAAATTTAAAGACGTTCAACTTGGTGGCTGATATGTGTCTAAGCTGTAAATTAACTAGAGTCACATAATGGTATCATTCATTATCATTCTTCTCCTCTCCTCTTGTTCTTACTTGAAGTAGGTTGATATTGATGAGGCTTGACATCTCAATTATCTCTCAAGTGTGTTATGGCAGGTTTAGTGAATTGGTCCGGCAACACCATTCATGGCTTCTAAAAGATTTATCCTTGCCAGATAGTTTATGATGAGGCATGTTGCATAGGGAAAAGTTTTCATGCCAGGGATGTAGAGACAATTTCCTGTCTGGTTCTAAAATCAGAATTAGTGCCTTTAGAAAATCAAATTGTTGGCAGTAATTTTTGCAGAGATGCCACCATTTCCCTCCAGACTTAGAGCCTAAGTATGGGAGAGTCAAGATTTTAATCTGGGAGTACATTGACTGGAGATACCTTCTAAACATTGCCTTTTGCAAAACTTAGAGGTCAAGTTCCTACTCTGTTTTCAGCAGGAAGTGTAACTGTGCAGGTAGTACAGTTTTCACTTGTGAAATGTTTTTCACAGTCCTTATTTGGGTTTGAAAAATGATGGGGAATTTCCTACCCTAACTTCACTTAGTATAATACAGGAGAACTGACAATAGATGTATTATGGTAGAAATTTTCCCATCTGACTAAGAGGACGTGTGATGACTGTCCCAGTTTCTCTTTTTGTCTAAAATATTTCACAGGCATCTCCCTTCAATTAATATTGGAACTCGCAGTCCTTCAAGCCCGTGGAAAACCGTTTTTTCCACTTTGTATTCAAAACTTACTTTTCTGTCAAACCTTGGCTTGAGGTGGCATTTGGGATTGAAATGTTGCATAAAGCTACTCCTGGGGCCAATGTGACCTCTCCCTCCCTCTATCCCCCAGTATTGTTGTGGGACTGCAAAAAGGTTGGCATCGTTGATGTTTCCAGTTCATTCCCCTACTATCCTAGTCAGCTTGGCCTTATCTGCAGGGAACAACTTTGTAGGCAGAAGGTTATTCTATGTTTGTCCTGGGTTTTATTTTCTTTCCATGAGTAGCTGCTTTAAGTCCCTGCCAGGAAAGAGGCAGTGCAGTAGCGAGACCTGTGATGTGCCTGCAGCTGTTCTTAGACTCTGGGAAAAAATCAACGAGGTTATGTCACTTAGAGCAATTGTTTCTATGTTCTGAACACTTTTCTACAGCTGTGAAGAGGGACTAGTCAGCAGGTAGCATGTGAAGGTAAAAATGCTTTGTAGGTAGTGATGATATTCGACCACTGGCATGAGATTTTTAACTAAGAAATACAAAGAGGTACTATTTGGGATGTGGATTATTATATGTTTCTAAAGTCACTGGATCTGGGCTGTTTAGGAGAAGCAAATTCTATGAATTTGCTATTGTCTTCAACAACTCTTGCAAATGTCATACAATTATACTCTTTTGTCTAAACTTTTAATTAAATCTGCAAACAAATGCTGTTTGCAGCAATATTCCTTTCTAGTTGTCACATCTGCTTACTCTGTCTAATCCAGGCACACTTATATCATCAGCAATAGTCCGAATAGATTGTTTCCCAGCATTCAGTGAGTTTCAGATCAACTGATGTTTGTCAGTGAGTATTTTATCCACAAGCTGTGAGAGTTTTTCTGGCCTGTGTAGAAATAATCCTGTTAGAAAATGGCACGGTGACTCGCAGCATTCTTTATTCACCATAGTCCAGCATTGGTGTAACCGACAGAAGCCCTCGAGGTATTAGCACACACCTCCCTGCACCGTTTTTGAAACGTAATCCCTCAAAGCAGGAGCTTTGTGCCTGCAGAGCTGAGCTCTGAGGCAGAGCTCTGCCACTCCTGTTTCATGTCCTCTCCCCTCATCAATAAATCCACTGATGAGGACCAGTCATTCCTGTGTGTGTCTAGGGCTTTGGAGGTTACCCTAGTTAGATTAATTGTGAAGATTTCTGTGAAATACCTCTGCCAGAGACAGGGTGAACGTGTAGGTGAATCCATATTTCTGCTACTACAGTGATTCGACCGGAGTGTGCCTTGTTGCTTTGAATATAGAAATAAGTGAAGGGTTAGTTGAAGTGATATCCATCTTCATTCTTTGAAATGTGTATGTTTTTATTTAGGTCTTTACAGTGAAGTCTCTCAGCAGTTGTGTAACATCACCAATGGAAATAGTCTGACTGAAACTGGGATGACCAGATTTAGGATCCGCCGTTACACTCTTCAGCTCAATATGAACTTCCATCACCGAATGTGAACATTTTTCTTTCAGTAAATTAATTCCCTTTTTTGATCTCTGTGATATTTGACAAGTTTTTTTCTGCATCCAGTTTCTTGCACTAAAGCATGATGAAGGAATGAGACTAAAGGCTAACAAATGCAATGATTCTGCCTCTGAGCTTTGAAATGTCAGTTAAATATCGCTGCTGTTTATTAGGTTCCCATGGATTTTGAGTGGGATTAAATTTGCTTTCCGGTGTTCCCTGCATCTTAGAGACAACTAATAATCTTTCCTGGATTCACTCCTCAAGACATCTTCGAATCCTACTGACTTACACCGTTATGAATAAAAAGATGGAACTGAGGCAATAATTTAATTTAATAAAAGCTTCCTTCATCTCTGATTAAACAATTGTACAATATTATGCCTCTTGCTGACACTCATGAAAAAGAGAATTCCTCTTGACTGTGTCTCCATGTAAAAACTATATATTCTGTTCCTAGGTAGTTACATTATAATTTAGTAATTGCTAAAGATAGAAAAATAAAGACAGAAAACTACTCATAAAACATGTTATTGAAGGAAAACCCTTCATGCTCATCTTGTCCTTACTTTAGAAGTCAGATGATGAGATCTTTCCCTGTAAAGTCAATTAGTCACCGGATTTTAAATGCTTCACATAGAGGTTCTTTTTTTATTATTCCTGATATCTAAACTGCTGTCTAAATATATTTCAGATTATTTCATTGAGAAGTCCAAAGTTATAAGAAAAATTATTTTGATTCACATTACAAAACTGCCCTTTTATGTTCTTCTGCCAGAGCCTGTGAACATCTGTGCCAACAGCAAGGGAATAAAATTTCTGGGAAGCACGTCATTAGAGACGAGACTGTAAGAAACCCTTCTGTATATGGAGGTTGCTTGATTTGTTGGTAATCAGTTTTTTTCTCTCCTTTAATACAAAGTTCCTTTAGAAGCTTTAAACTTATAAATAACTGACATCTTAGTTTCTCTTAGTGATGAAGTGTGGTGGTGCAGAGGACTTGCCAATGTCACCACCAGCCCAAAGGCAGAGCCAGGAAAAAAAATCCAGAATTTGAGTGGCTTTTGTGTTTTTATCAGGTGATGAACAGAAATATGTGAAGTTTTAACAAAGCCATGCTGAGATTGGGACAGTTTGCTGCTTTGACCCCATTTAAATAAATGGCTTTTAATCTCTTATTCATCCCTCTCAACTGCAAAATACAGCAATGAGCGGGAAGAAAGAAATGTATGAACCCTAAGACCCAAGGAAAGGGCTGTTGGATCTAGAGGTGTCTCAAAATGTACCATTGGCTCTAAACAGAAAGGTCAGATGCTGTTGATGAGATGAGAAACAATGGGATGAAATTCTAGGTTAGGAAAATTGGGAACTGTGAGGAAAAGTTAATCTGGTAGGAGAAAAGAAGGGAGAAGGAAAGCCTGAGGAGAGTGGTAAGAGTTTCCGGGGGGTACATTTGGCTAAGATGGTGGAAGTGAGGATGTTACCTCATCAGCAAAAGCAATTGTTAGATGTTAGGAAGAACTTCCCAGAGAACCTATGTTACAGTTAAATTACTCCATGTTACAGTAGTTTAAAGGGCATATTGATGTGGGGATGAAATGGGAAATTTTAAATGAGGTGTCATGAAATCGTGGTTTGATGCTTTCTCTTAAACAAAAATAAATGTTTTATTAGTAGTTGTCATAAAACAGAGATAGAAAATACTAAGATTAAAATGATCCATTTGGATTTCTGATGGAAACGTCCTTACAGTTCTAATGTGTGTTTACTGCAGAACTGGAGAGGAATAGGATGCGTTACTGTACACACACATTTGTATGTCTCCTGTCTTAAACTGAGATTTTGATGATAATCTCTGTTGTGAATGACATTCTAATTGCAAATCTTTGCCTTACCAGAATCACCAGTGCATGCCCATATGTGAGGATACTCATTAACACATTGTCTCACACATTTTCATTTTCTTGGCAAGCCACTGCGGGAAGACTTGCTTTTCATTTCTCCCCCCTCTCCCACCTCCTGGTGTCTTCTTAAGACCACTGTATCAAAGAGTCTGCCAGCAGTACCAAACAGAAAGACAACCAGCTGTCTGATTTTCCATTATTAGATTTGTGAAATGTGAAAGCTATATATGTCCTTGAGCAAATAATGCTTTTAATTAAGGTGGGTTTTATTTTTTCATCCTTGTATTGCTGCAGTAGGACTTGATATGAGAGCTTCTAAATCCTACTACCAATATGTGGAATAGTGTACTCAAGTACCTTATGTTTAAGTATAGAAGTAATGTCTTTGAAATCAGTGGAATAACTTACATGTATTTTGTTGGATCAAGAAATTTAGTGCCTTGTGTGGACAACCCAAGTTTCTTCAGGGTAACACCCTCAAAGATTTTTGAGTGCCTAATCCATGTTTAGGTAACTAATCTTTCTTTACAGTCTTTGACTTTAACTTAGATTTTTTTTTTTTTACCACTGTAGCACTTCTTGGATTTTTTCAGACGCTGACTGGAAAGCAAATACACACACACACATATTAAAAAAAAATATTTATTTATTTTAAATGAAGATACAAGGCATCCTACAGTCTGAAAGATAATGAGAACACAGAAAACTGTTACTTCTCTACAGTCTGTCAGATTGTGACATTCCCACTTTATCTTTTGTTCCTGTCTCTAAATAGCTTTCACTCTTTGCAGCATCTACAGCCACGTGATCCCATAAACTTCAAAGAAAACCTGCAAATTCATGACATGGTCACAGGAGCCTAGAAATTATCCTTATGGATAACAGGCCAGAAACTTTAGGTTAAGCATAGATGTCAGAGAGCCAAAGGCATTAATTGGTATCTGTTTTCTCACTAAACAGTGGAGGGGGTTGCTGGGAATGAGATAATCCAGTTGAGAAGGCTGGTAGGTTTTTTTCCTCTGCTAATTTCTGCTGGTTTGTGCAGGCCTGTGAGATGCCAGGGCTGCTGGTCTTGGGGAGAGGATGACAGTCTGTGTGGTGGGTTATTCCAGCATTCTTTAGTCTAACAGCAAGGTAGGTTGGGAAACAAGTAGCTAGGTTGGTCAGCAAGAGCTTGTGCCCTAGAAGCCTTCTCCCTGCTTTTATTTTTGCCCTCTGAACTGGGGAGGTCAAGATCTGGCCAGTCATTCTCAGAATTTGTTATAATGAATGAAAAATATTTGAAATGTTTTGCTGTGGACACTTTGGCTTTTGTAGGTAATATTTCTGTTTATATGACGTCTGGAAAGATTTGCTTGTTGGTTACCAAAAGCCTGTCCTGTACATGTGGGCAAGTTGGTCTGTTGGAAAGCATCGATACTAGACTGCTAGTAGAGGCATGGAAGAAGCTGATGCTTCATAGCTAAGCCATTTGGTGTAGTTTTTAACTGGACAGTTTTCAGCTCTAGGTGAAAATCCTGAAAATCAGTGCTAGTGAAAATCCTGTTACTTCCCTGGGAGATACAAGAATTTGTTGACATTTGTTGTTTTTCAGACTATTGTGCTCCTCCTAAAGCTGGATGTGCAGCTTAAAATCTTAGGAGTGTGAGGTTATGACTCAGGAAATGTTTTTCATAAAGATTTGATTAAAGGGACAGTTGGCTTAAGTCAGAACACCACCTGCAAAACAATACTCTGTTATCATTGAGGAAACTAGTATTTAAGTGTGTAACACACTCAAGGGAAGAAGATGACGTAGGCTAGAGCAAGTCTAGTGGATGACAGTGAAGGAGTCAGTATAGCTGAGGTAAATGTTTAGTCTTAAAAAAGGATTCAGAACGGAAGTGAGAATGGAGAACAAACAGGTTAAGGGATTTTTAAGTAAACTAGAAGTTAGGGGGATCTGGAGAAATTTTTTTCAGGAGTTTATAAATAAATAGCCAGAGCTATTTATTTATAAATAGATATACTATTTATTCTTAGAACCACTAAGGAAGAATTTTTGGGGCCGTTTTTTCACATGTTCTCAGAAAATGGTAAAAGCGTAGTACCTTAGGGGAGGTTAAATTAGATACTAGGAAAATTTTTTTCATTGAAAGGGTTGTAAATCATTGGAGCAGACTGCCCAGGGAAGTGGTGGAGTCACCATACCTGGAAGTGTTAAAAAAACATATGGATATGGCACTTGAGAACAGGGTTTAATGGTGAACATGCTAGTGATTGATGGCTGGACTTGATGATCTTAGAAGTCTTTTCCAACCTTAATGATTCTATGATTCTACCTGTATTAAAAGAGTGGGGGAAAAAAATTGAAGGACACAAGGAATCAGTTGCTCCGACTTAGTTTAGTACATGGAAAGAGAGTGGAAATGGTTAAACACTGAAGGAAGTATCAAAATATTCAGAAAGTCTTCCACAGGAGGTAACAAAGAAGTTTAATGTCGTTATCACTGAGGAAAAAGTATCATCAGAGTTTAAAACCTATTTTCAAAGCCAAGATGTGCAAGGTACGAAAGTTAATTTTCCAAGTCTGTCTCAGAAAGTTGTGAGCTGCTGCTGATATTGATTGATTTATGTTCTGTAAGAAGTCTTGTAAATAGCTCAATTCTGACAAGTCTAGAATGTGTTTTTAAACTCGGAGGCAGAGGAGAGGGAGAAGAAAGTGTCGAGCAGCTCTGCCCACGGACTCATTACTGTTCATTAGGAGATCTTTGGAGGAAATGTTGATTTTATTGTAGAGATGTCTGTGTTTCACTTGTATGCAGGCTGACAGAATGAACAATTAGGTAGCCGTGTATATGCAAAATGGGTAGAATATTTATGGAAGCCAGCATTTCAAAATGACATAGCAGAGATAAAAAGACAAAGTGTGGGGGTTTTTTACCTTGTTTTTATCTTCTGAGTTAGTTGAATTTCTGAAGAAACATAAAGTCAAAACTGAAGAATTCAGTTAATATAAGACCAAGTCATGACTAATTCCCAGAAAACTCTTTGAAGACCTTCCAGGAGGAGCAATGTGAACAAGATGATACAACAAGTAATTTCCTCTTTACTCATCATGTCTAGGAAGAGTTTTCCTTCCTTTGTTGCTTCAGGAGCATGTCCAGCATTTTCCAAAAAGCAACAGTCATTTTCTTGTTTAGGGATGCCAAAGATAAGGTGTGTAGAAAAAGAGAATGTCCAATAAAATATGGCCAAACATCTAAGCACACAGAAGCCCTGCCACAAAACATAAACAAGAAAAAGTACCAAATTAAACATCAGCAATTTTGAGAACTGTTTCTGTTTTTTTACAATGAACCAGCTGATCTAAGACATGGCTTCTCCCTGTAGATCTTGCTTTGTTTATCTGCCAGAGAGGTAAAGTCTTCTTCCAGTCATCCTCTTCTCCATCCATACCCTGGCAATGTAGGATCACTCTCAAGTGTTGGCCTCAGACCTATATGCAGGGAAAGACCTACTTCCAGAGCAGATGGGAGCCAGGGTATTGCCTCAATTCTTCTGGCAGCCTGCCTGGGGCTTTTCCTTCCTGTATGTCTTTAGTAATGCAAGCCTGATTTGGGCCAAAGGACATATTTTAGTGACACCTGAAGCTGGACTCACAGGTTCATACCATAGAAGAAAAATAAGCCTGGTTTTGAAGGTGGTCCCAGAGTAGCCTAGAAGACAGTGAGTTGTGATTGCAGAGTTCCTCAAATGGTTTCCCTGGGCCTCAGGGGAGGGATTCAGTGGTGCAGAGGGACTCAAATAAAGTGTAATGTGTGGCCTACAGTGACATCAGTTCATCTGCATCTTCCACTAGAGAGCTTAGCAGCAGGAATTCCTCTGCAAGCGGGTAAGAGGACCTCAAAAGGTGGATGGTAGTGACAGGGGAGACAGTTTAGTGATGAAAGAAATCTGATGGAAGTGTCTGAGATGCCCCGGTGTGGTTTTGGTTCTCCCAAACGTAAATGGAGTAAACACACTGCATTTCAGGATGTGATGTGAGAGGCTGTCATGATTATTTACAGGCACGTAGGACTATTTTATCCATTTATGGTTTTGTTTTCTGACTAAGCCAGAAATACCACGCAGGAAGGACGTGTGAACTGCTTTGCTCCTTGGGCTCCAAGTGAGTGGGATATTCCAAGTGAACGATCTATTTTGGACCAGTAAGAAAGACTAAACTAGAGGAGAGCAAGAAGGTGATTTGGGCCAAAGGCTACAGTGTAAGTTGGGAAATGCTCTGAATGTATGGCACTGGCTTCATCTGTCTCCATCTGGCTTCTTGTCCTTTCCCCATGCAGTGGTGACTGAGTGTGGTAACATATCCATGTACTTCAACTGAACCACAAAGACTTCTCCTGATTTCCGTCAGCACATAGGACATACCAAGGGATGGTGTGGCAATTTGAGCTCTACCTCCTATCAGTTTTGTCAAGCCTGTAAGACTGAAAGTTTTCAGTGCGTTTACATGTGTTAATTTGTGATCCCTGTAGCACAGGGCTAGATGTTGTCTGAAAAAGAACAAAAAAGATGGAGCAGGACAGCTCCAAAGAACTTGTGGTGGTAGAGAGGGGCAAAAAATAACAGTACAGAGGCATGGATGAGTTCAACAAAGCCATATGGTTTGGCATGACTAGCAGCAGCCTCTGCATTGCTTGAGTGCTCCTTTTTCATAAAGCCACTTAACCAGTGCATGGGCTGGATTCAGTTCTTATGAACAAAACCTGCAAGAAATAAGAAGAGTTGCTTCTTTGAATTTGGTGCCATTTCTAAAGCAAAAAACTTGTGTTTACATTAACAGAAGCCTTATCTTGAAGCCTTATCTTGAGTGCTTCAGAGCAAGTTCCACCAAAGTCCATTTCTTGCAATCTGTCTGGTCTGTACACAGTGTTCACTTTCTCTTCTTTGAGATTGCACTTAAATAGCAAACACCCAGTTACAATGAGACTTTCCAAAGAAAAGTCTATGACATCACAGTAAAAAAATCAAAGCTTGAGTACCTGGACAGTAATCATAAAATAAGCTCAGGCTTGCATGATTTTAAATTTGATGAATTAGGATAGAAAGATAGGTCAGAGTGTTTAAACAGCTTATAATGTTGAACTGTATTATTAACAGCTAATAAAAGATGGAGCTATAAAGTGCCACTATAAAAGATCTGCAGTAGAGTAATTTTAACACTCTCCCTTGAGTATGTGAATATACAGTTGTAAGGTTTGGCATTGCTGATTTTGGCAGCTGTCTGTGCTTTTGAATAACTTGTGTACTTCTCACTGAGGCAGGAAGGATGCTAAAATCAGACCCTTAAGGTTCTGATTCTTTAGGTCAAATTGCACACTAAAATTAAATGTTCATTTCACATGAGTTTTGAAACAATACACAAGAGATTTCTCAAGTGTCTTAGAATACGAATTTTTAGCTACTTTATAAATGTTTTGCACATGAAATTGTTTTTAACTTCATCTATGCCAGCCCCTCTAGTTGGCTTGTGTATGTGGGGGTATGGATTCTTTGTGCTTTAGAAGGAAAAGAAATTCATTTTTCAGACTAGAATGTTCCACTGTGACTTTCCTACCTTTTTTGCTTTACTCTGTCTGGAAGGATAGCAAACAATGTGCAAAATGGCACCCTGGTCTAGTGAAAGATGTCCCTGCCCAGGGACAGGGGAGTTGGAACTGGGTGGTCTTTAAGGTCCCTTCCAACCCAAACCATTCTGTGATTCTATGAAAAAACATGCATTACTGCATTTCTAATTAATTTATTCTATTACATGGTGGGAGAGTGTCAATTCTTCTGTGATAATTATTACTTCTGCTACTATTGGCAGGCCTCACTTACAAACAAGACAGAGTTTCTGCCTGGGTTTATGCCCAGAGCAATGTTTCTAATTGGTAGCAGTGGTGAATATGGACTGTTCTCAGAATACTCTTGGCTCAGTTTTTCAGTGCCATGCCTGTTCATACAGCAGGTTGGCATCACTGAGTAACACTGTTCTGAAGCAGAGTGTAGAACAGACAGCTGAACCTGTCACTGTTTCTATGGCTAAAGTTCATTCTGTGGTTTAAAAGACCATGGCTCATTGAAAAACTTCACTCAAGATTTCGTTCCTCATTCTGATCAAACTCTTAAAAGCTTCAGTCTCTGTTCTTGTGTACTATCTTGTTATGAAGTACTGTAGTATTGTAAACCAGATGGTTGTATTTACTATCCAGCTAAAAAAGAAACTAATGTTACCTTTTCCAAGCCCATTTCAGGCAGAGACTGGCTGAACCCTGTGGGTAGGTTTTTACATACCCAAGTATAAGCACATAATTTGTAAAATTATTCTTACTCTCTAGAGAGACCAAATGGATACGGATTTTCATAGCTGAGGTGACTTACCCAAGTCTTGGCAATGCTGCAAATATACAATTAAAGCAGGCACCATCTTGGCAGGATTGAGCTAAAATCTTTTTTTACAGCTAAGCTTGATGACAATTCACAGAATCACAGAATTTGCAAGGGACCCCTGGAGATCATCTGCTCCAACCCTCTGCTCAAGCAGGATCACCTGTATCTGGTGGTCCAGGACCACTTCCAGTTGGGTTTTTATGTTCTCCAGAAACGGAGATACCACCACCTCTCTAGGCTGCCTGTTCCAGTATTTGAGCACCCTGACAGAAAATAAGCTTTTCCCTGTGTTTAAACAGAATTTCCTATTTTCACACACCAGGTGCCTGGTCACTTGAGATGTCTGTTTTGGAAGGTCTGCTTAGATATCCATAGCTGAGAGTGCTATCTGTAGTTGCTAGAGCTTGAGCTGAAGCCCTGTGATATAAGGCCTAGAGTGAAACCACCACACCACATCTTATGTATAATGAGATTTCAACTTTTTTTTCTCTCCCTCTGTTCCTGTCTAGTAGCTCTTTGTACTTGCTCTTCCATTTTGCATGCCAACACATATGAAGGTGGCATTCTCCTAGTAACTGATACCTTAGGTGATGTACTCAGTTTTAAAGAATTTTTTTTTTTTTTAAAAATCAAAATCTAGTCTAACACATATAGAAAGACTCATATCACTTCTTCCACTCAGCTCCCAGTTACTATATTAAAGACTGAGCTGTGAAGCAGCAAACTGAGTGGCACTTCTCTGCTTTGTCCTATCTGGAGGTAAATAAAAAACAACTAGAAAGAAAAACTTGCAAAATGAGCAGAAGACAAAATGTAATAAGCAAGATAAAAGGAAGAAACATAACTTAATTATCTTTTCTTTTTATAAAGGTCAGTTCAGTAACTGAAAGCTCTAGGTAAAAGGAGGTGTTTCTTAGATTCATTAGACTAATTAAACACTTTAGCTTGCTCTTGATATGGTGAAGAGTTGCTTTTCAGCTATTTCTGACCAATCTGTGTCCTACCTTCCATTATGGTTGTGCCAGACTATTCTTTGGGGGAAATAACAATCCAGGATATGTATCTTGACAGCAGACTTCTTAAGCAATAGCCACAGCAAAACAGTAAGAGTTAAGCTTCATTTTTTCAGAAAGCAAATTACTTATACAACAAAAGAAAGAAACCCCACAACCAAACATACCAGTTGCAGTGCTCTGTTTTGTGAGACCTGGGCTTTATAACAGAATATACAAATTTAGTCAGACATACATCAGAGGTTGCCAACTAAAATACAGTGAAGACCTTGCATCAGTGCCAGGTTTGTTGTAGGCTCACATTGTTTGTGGAAGATAGGAAGGATGAATAGCCAGGGGAAATCTTTGTAAATTTAAGTCATTCTAGGGGCTAAGGTGGAGCTTCTTTGCTGATCAGAATATGATCATGTGGCATGTACAGATCCAGGCCTTTTCATGGATGTAAAGCACAGCTGTGTGAGCCAGGAAAGCTCATTACTCTCTAAGTGATTCATAACAGGAGGTTGGCATCTCATCGTCTGGTCACACTCTTCCCATCGGCCCTAAAAGGGTCGGGTGAGCTCAGTTTACTCTGGGGTGACCCAGCTGGGGCTTTAGCAGGGATATCCCAGGAGTCCTAGTTGTGCCCCTGAGGTCATGCTGCTTGTTCTGACCACCTGGTCGTGCTGATTTTCACTGTGCTGTGGGCTAGGCCAGTAGAAGTTCATGCAAGTGCAGAACAGGGTCAGATCTCCAAGTGGGAGCTTCTTGGAAGTAGAACAGCGCTAAACCCGAGTGTTCGTGTTGGCACGAAGGTGGTACGGGAGGCAGTTCAGAACTGCAGTTCCTTCACGGGTTGTCTGCTGGCTCGAGTCCACTCCCACCTTGTCCCAGTCAGCCTCCCCGGGAATGACGGCTGAACCTGCTCTCATCCTTCTGTGTCAGGCGGGAAGGAGCCTTCAGAAAAGCTGCAGAGCGTGGGTGGTACAAAAGCACGTTTGACAGCCAGCTGCAGGGTTTGCAGTTTGGCCTTTAGGGAGGGTCTCTAGCTGTTGGTTGTGAACTGCAGTGCAGAACAAGGACCCAAAGGCTTGTTTGTGGGGTGTGATATAAAAGATTTTATCTCCGTCCCACATCAGAAGGTGCATTTTTTTGTGAATGGAATAAGTTTAAGTCAAGCCGCTGTTTACAGACTGTCACGGAGTTGAAGTATTTAGCAAGGCAGATGAAATATCATTGTCCCTCATTTTCAGACAGAATATAAGAAACATTATGGAGCCATCACAGACCAACACTGAGTCAGAGTGAAGTCCAGAGCAGCTTATTCCTGGCTCTTTGCCCAGTCCTTAATCATAGGTGTTTGTTGAGGTACCTGGCGTGAAGAACAGACTTAACATTCTTGGCTGCTCGTGCAGTCTCTTTCACGAATATTAAATCTGCATAAAGAGATTAATGGGACCTGCCAGAGAACCTGTTTCTGTCTACAGAGTTGCTAATTGCTGTTCACACATAGTCAGAATATTGCAGGTTTGAGTTCTCATCTCTGACTCTTCTTCCTCAGATACAGAGGTGCACAGCAAGCGACAAACTTACTGTACAAGGAATTCTCCTCTGGCACAGTCTGCTGGGAGCATCCCACTTTCCTACAGAGAGGATGATATCCATCAGTTGTTCAGGATGTGTCCCTTCCTGTTAGTTTTCCACAAGCACTGAGCAGTCACAGAACAGAAGGACCTTCAACATCCTCCTTTTATTTTGGTAGTGTTTCTGGATGTTGCTGGGTCAGCTCAGTTTCAGAGAACTGTTTACCCTTCCTCTCATTTAGCTCTTTGCAACCTTGCCTGAAAATGTGTCTCTGTGAAATGAAGCCTTAAATAACCACCATTAGTCCTGGAAACACAAGGTAAAAAAATAATAAATTAGTTGGTGGTGGTGATGAATGTCGTTTACTTACTTGGAATAAGGTGGGTGTGAGATATTAATGTGGTTTTTTTTTTCATTTGTATGCTCACTAGTTGCAAAGGAAGATTCTGTCCTATAAAGTGAGCTGCCTTTTAAGAACTAATTCCTTCTTCACATGGAGAAGGGCATTCATGCTTGACAGCCTCCAAATTGTGTTTTATTGTCTTCAGGTGGCTCTGCTGAGGATCTGCTGGCTATGTTAAGGTAACAGAGGTATGACAGCTGAAGCCCTGACCCAGAATTTTCAGTACAAATTTTGCTTTTTTTGCGCTGTTCAGAAAGCCTTCTCATTCCCTGGAGGACGTTCAGTGTTCGTAGGGGCAGCGGCATTCCGGTGGTCAGAGCAGGAACTGGGAAGCAGAATCCATGTTGTGTGCTAACTTTCATACATCAGGAAAGATCTTTTGCTTTAGATCATTTGTTTGAGAAATTGGCTGTAATGTTACTCACTGGCAAAGAAGGGGTTGATTTTTAGAGTAGATGTGGAGTTCCTTGCCTAGAACTCAAATAACATCCTCTGCTTAAAACTGAAGTGAGGCTGCTTTTGCCTTTCTAAGCAGGGTGAAGTATTTAAGTGAGTTGAGCTGGGATATTGGGTAATCTAATTCCCATTTTCTATTTTACGCTTTATTCAACTATTTAATCTGGCTTTTTATGTAAAGCAGGATTGCCTACCTGAGTGTGTGTGTGGGGCCTGAATCTAGCCTTTAGACAGCTTCTGCCCAGTCTGTATCTCTTTCTGTGGAGGAGATGAGGAATAGCTGGTCGAGCAGCAAACACTGACTATCCAAGTGACTCCTTCAGAACCTCCTCACAACCCACCTATGTGAAAATTGCTGCTGCTATTGCTGAAACTAGAGAGGTATGGGAGGGACTGGCAGCATGGTACAGACAAAGTGGAGGAAGGGCTTGGTGCGTGGGGAAGGTTGGCAGATATAAAGATCTGAGCCATAAATCTGCTCCTCATCCTTCTTGCATTGTGTTTTCCCCTTTCCTCAGTAAACATGTAACACCAGATCTGTGTGGCTGGAAGCAAAACTATGTCAGTGCCACAGGAGAGCCAGACACAGTCATGTATCTGACTGATGCGGGGGCAACACGTGCCCTTAACAAGGCACACGTTCCCTCTGTACTGCAGACAGACTAATCATGAACGTCCTTCAGGGGCCTGCTGGCAAGGACTCCTTTGTGACTCGCTCAGAGGGTTCTTTGCAACTTCCTTCTGCGCAGTTTGCCAGAAGTTTGGAGCCGTGCGAAGTGACTGAGCGGTTGCGTGCATCGACTGTAATCGTGAAGTGCAAGCTGTTCAGGCAGCTCTGACAGCAGCAGCCTGAAGAAAGAGGACATCCTAGTACGTGATGAACTGACTGCTTTCAGGATGGTGGCTCACTAATAGAGCCAGGCATATGTTGTCGCTGTTTTTCTGTGCGTATCCTTTAACTTGCTGAGAAAAATTTGATCAAACCTAGATTTTTCCTCCCTTTTTACGTTTGTTCACAACAGATAAGCACATTTCTTTTTAAAATATGTGCCAAATCCGTACATTCGCCCTGAATTCTATGAGATATTAAGAGGAGGGGGAAAAGAAAGGGTGGTTAAATAAAGAATTTTAAGAGCAAACTGTTTATAAGGTAGGAAGCCTATCTTCCGCCTTGCAGCAGCTATGAACTCTGAGTGAGAACAACTCGAATATGGAGTGGTCAGTGCTTATAAGAAATTGCTTACTAATTGCAAAACAAAGGTAATTTCAACAATTAAATAATTTTCAATGACTTTTTGGTCCGTGCATGGACCATTCAGTGGACTGTTTAGTAGCCCTCTCAATAACTCTGGTGTTGGTTTATTTGCTCTGCCATATTCACTTAGCTCTGAGTCTTTGTGAGTTGAAACAGAAATTATATTGAGTCTCTTCTTGATATTTAAATTGTATTTTATTGTATTATATTACATTAAGCAGTCTGCTTCATGCTGTATAAGTCTTGACTCAAAGATCTGGCTGGATTAGCCATTCAGGCACAGCTGGAGTTACAGATAATGGATAACATCCTCAGCTGGTGTATTACAGCCATATAATTCTAGTGAAGCCAAGGGAGCTACACTAATTCTCACCATCTGAACAGCTACAGCTCCTGCAATTGCTTTCTTTCTTTCAGCTGCCAAAGCTTAGGTTTGGGCCTTTGTGCTTCTCCAACAGAACTTAATGATATCCCTTGTGCCTGAATGGAGCAGAGTGCCCTATAAACAATATTGGCTTTGTTGTGAATTGCTGATGTTAATGCTGGGAGCCTCCTTTGCCTTTCCTCAAAATTGGGGTTTATGCAGCATTTCTGGAGGACCAGATTTAGGTCACTTGTGAGGGACTTATAATTTTTGCTATACTCTTCAGGTAGCACTGAACTAAGGCTTGTTATTTAAATTAGCAATCCATAAGACCATTTCATACTGTAACCCTTAATTAGTCAGAGACAGATACCCCATTTCCTTTACCATTTAAATTATTTACACTTCTGTGTCTGCTTTCCAGATGTCCACAACGAAGCACAAACAAATACAAATTATTACAGAAATCTGTAACATAAACAAGCTGGTAGTTCTTAAAGACATAGACCAATAATTTCTGAATATTCTTCCCTAGTCCTTGGAAAAATTTTCAGTACAAAAACCGACACTCCGGTATTATTTGTGATTCCGATCAAATTTGTTAAAAGGAGTAGGATTGAAGTAACATGGACAATGAAGCACTGGTTTGGATGAAATGTAGTAACCTTATATTTCCACGTGACAAAATACAGAACTTGTTATTGCAAGTGCAGTTGTTCACTTGGGACAGCTGTAGAGCTTCAGATCCAACTGTGCTGCAAATCATCTCACCTAACTGTGGGTGTATCTCAAAGTCCAGGGTTTCCTCCAGGCTTCTGTGGTTACTGGAGAGAGAGGAGCACCTTGTGAAGGTGAAGTGCCCTCTGAAAGTGCTTATTGCTCCGAGCTGGCGACACGGGTAGTTAAAATAACCTGCTTAGGTTGGAACGTGCGTTAGCTTTCCTCCAAACCCAGTCCTCTCCAGTCCCTCAAAGAGAAGAGAAGTTGCCTTATCTGGTGAACAACATTTGCAGCTGCTGGGTCGCACTTTAAAAGCATCTTTGACGATTAGATTTGCATCTAAACATATTAGATGGAAGGCTCCACCAAAAATGTTGCCTAGTTAAGGTCAGCAAAACCTGGAAAACTCTGAATCAAACTCTAAGTAGCCTTTTATTCTCATGGTAGCATTCTGTCTCCCAAATCAGTTAATCTGAATTTGCAATTATGTAATTAAAAGCAGAATTTGGGTTTGTTTTGCAGGAAACCTAAACTTATTAGGAACCAGAAGCTACTGGTTATTAGCTGGAACTGTAATTTGATGGTGTTTTTATTAAATTATGAACTACAGAATGACTAAGACTGCCCTTCTGGCAATGATTAATATTGATAGAAATCTCAGTGTTTCCAAAAGGCTGTCACGCTCAATTCCTATGTATTTTCTGGTGCCTGTACCTTTAAATTAATGTGATTTCTCTAGAGACTATAACTGGATATTTTTATTGTGTATAGCAGGGAAGGCTGTCTAATATTTTGCAACATGACATTAGGGTGGCTAGCCATAAAACAGCAGTCTGCTTTTGGCCACCAGAACACTAACATTCCTTTCTCTAGGAATCAGCCAGCCGGTAATACGTGTGGCAGCAGCAGTGCAGTATAAAAAAAAAGACTATCTTATCCCATTTTTAATTTACTGTACTGCATGTACAGACTTCCATAAAAGCTTTAAGTCATAGTGTACTTTTTTCCTAATAGGTTAGAAGATAGATAGGAGATAGACTCTAGTAGAGTAGTGTTCATTTTTAGGTATATCTTTGCAGTTCTACAGAAAGAGGTGTGCCTCCTATTTTGGGCTAATATTTTTAAGTGTTGTGCATGCAGCATTTACAATACTGGACTGATAAAACCAAGAAGCAGCCCCATGACTGTAGCAACAATGTAGTTGGTGTTGCCCCTTATGGTTTATGTATTTCTCCTGCAACTGAAATTAATTACCAATATATTTATCACCTTCAAAGCCAATCTCTGATATAGATACAGGTACCATCTATTCTGCACCTCACTGCAGACCCGTTTCTCTGCGTTTTTGCACAACATTGCATCTTGATTTTGCTTTTGCCAGGGGACACTTTGAGCTGTTTGAGTATGAGGAAAAGCTCCTTTACCTTTCCTTGGGTGTAAATGTCCAGCGTGGGTGCAGTTTCACAGCTTCACTGTTAATAAGAACAGTTTAACTTGTCAAAATGTGAGGGAAAAGAAATCTTTTTAGCTAAGCACTGAGAACTGAAAGTAGCACCTGGGAATTGTAGGCTCAGACCAAGTCCACGTGTGAAGCCAAAGAGCTGGTGGCTGAACTGGACAGACAGCACCCACGTGGCAGCAGTGCCTCCTGCTTCATCCTGCTTTAGCAGAAGTGAAACATGAATTTATATCCCCCCTGTAGGAGATCAGGAGATCCTAATCTCCACCAGCTGGTTATTCAGTTCTGCTATGAACTAAGAAAATAATTTTTTTCCTGTTTATTCACCATTTTAATGTATCGAGTAATAATGAATTATTCACCATTTTAAGGTATTGAGTAAAGTGTTATATCTTTAACTCTTGATGTTTAAAAAAACACTTATTAAAAGAGAATCAACTAATTTATGGATGATGAATTATTTCCTTAGATAAAAGCATCTTTACACCAGTCGGTGAAATTCCTCAGAGTGATTATCCTTCAGGTAACCTTTGAATTTCTGACCCCTTTGCATAGACTCACAGGCTTAGACACAAGGGCCTTGTGCCTTAGGTATGTATTTACTTAGCCAACAGTGGAAGTGGATTTCAGTGCTGTCTGTGCCCCATTCCTAGCTGCTTGCTACTGATTTGAGGCAGAATTTGTGGAGACTGGTGCATATTTCATGGCTGTACCTCCGAGAGTGCGTTCAGCAAAGTTGCAAGTTTTGCATTGAAACAACCTTCAAAAGTTTCATTGTCCTTTCCTTGGAGGTAGTAACCCCTAGCAGGAGGCAAGAACAAACAGTTGGGAGAACAGGTCGTTACATTTTAAATCATCACAATGAATGTGAGTCAAAGCCTGAAGCAATTCTGCAAATCCATCCAACTGTTCCTGTTTGGCTGTGGACTGTGAATTGTGACCCCTTTTAAATAGGCATCCCTTTTCCTTGTCCTTGCTGTAGGACATCAAACCTGGGAGTGTTGCTGTTGTGTGGCCGACAGTCATTCACATCTGCCAGCATCAGTGTCTCTTAATGTCGTAACTTAACCCACATATTTTAAGAAGAATCACCCCTGAAGTGCATTTAAAAGTGAGAAATAAGCAGTGATTTGTGATGGGTATACAGTGCTTAGGAAAAAAAACCACAGAGGTGCGGGGAATTTATAGTTGTTCAAAGTGTGATAGAAGGACATATAGAGTAAGCCATACAGTGATATCTGAAGGGAACATTATAGTCCACAATTCTGAATGTCCACAGAGAGGATCTCTGTTTTTCAGTAAGTGGCATCAGCCTGTTTGCTTCAGCGCTGCAAAAGCTTAGATGCTCTTGCTAAAAGTTCCCTGTTGTAGAATGAGACAGAAAGCTTACAAGTTCAGCTTTTTTTAAATCAGCAAAAGAGGGAAGTTGATCCCTGAATTACACAAGAGCCATACTAGCTGAAAATGGATCAGAAACAACTGTTTTCAATATCATGGGGTTTCTCCCCAGATAACCAAAAATGTTCTCTCATTCACAAAAATGAAAATAAATTTTTTCTGTTGCCCTGATAAGCTGAGACAAACATATGATTCAGAGTGCTTCAGGATTGAAAGAGGAGTCAAGGTCCTTAATTATTTCCTTCTCTGTTACAAGCAGCCCTTTCTTCCCCCAGCCCCAGACCAGAGTAATAAGTCTGGCACATTTAGCAGAGTCACAAAGAAGGGGACGGTGTGTCTGCCTGGCTTCTGGTATAGATCTGCCCCCAGGAAAGAAATATTTTAAACAGCGGTTCAGTGATGAAGGTGAAAGCAGTAAAACTACTTGGCCTTTACATGCTCTTCTGCACTCGCTTTTCCTTTATCTCAGTACAAATTAAATGAAAGAAGTTCTATAAATATGTGCTCTAGAGATCTGAGAGCGAAAGCTGTGGTTTGAAATCCCAAAGATGATTAAAGCTTATTTCCTCACTGATCTTTGACTCAATTACAACATTAGATTTTGGTTCCTGTTGGGCATTGCTTCCTGGGAAGCAAAGGCAGAAATACCCTTGGCTCCACAGGGAATAAGGCAGTTTCTTGTTCTCAGAGGCCTTGTTTCCAGGCAGTCAGTGCCATCAGTTGATGCAAATATTGTGTATGTTGCTGAGTATTATTTTTGTGGTAAAAACCACCTGTGTATTACTGTACTGTGGAGGATGTTAAAAGATAAACGAGGGGAAGAGGAAGCCCTGGTGAACAGGCTCATTTGGTGACATCTGAGAGTTCATGTGATGCTCTTGGGAAGAGAGGAAAGGCAGATACAGGAAAGAAGGTGGGAGAGACGTGGAAAAATACTGTGCAGTGTAAGTACTTGCTACAAAAAGAATTTATCAGGAAACATTATGAGATTTTACACTGTGCTATAAGTCAATTGACAGGGGTCCTCCGAAGAGGTTTGTGGGATAGAGAGCATGTTACTGACCTGCCTCAGTTTAATTATTACTTTGCTAACATTCCCACAAGCAAAATAAATGCTTTTGCTGTCATGGGTGCAACTTCCATTTCCAACTGAATGAAATGTGAGAAATTAAATCAGAGTATTTATTTATGTATTTATAAATCTAAGTCCTGCAGAATTAGGTATCTGAGGTAATGGTTAGATTTTCTTCCCCGGAGCTTTCCTCTGCAGTGGTTGAAAATGATTATTCTAGAATTTTAAACCTCCACAAGCCCATCATCTGTTTGAACATGGATGCATGTTCAAACATGAAATGGGAAACGGGAGCAGCCCTTGCAGATTCAATGCCATTTGCTCATCAAAACCTGAAGCCTCTAACAAAGCCCCAAAAATCAGTCTATCCTCATCAGCCTAGCTATAAAATAGTTTGCAAAGGTGTCTCCTTGTCAGTCTAACAATAAAGGATGTCCTCAGCCTGCCTGCCCTTTGATGAGGAGAAACCCTCACAGTCAGCTGTTATGAAGGCATTGAGAGGTTTTGTGATATGGAGAAATAGTGGCTGGATCAAAGGGGTGATTAATTGTTACTATGCTATTAAAACCATGTTCAGAAAAGCTCTGCAGTACTGAGCAGGCAGCAGATTCTCTCTCTTTCTCCAGTTTTTGGTTTGCTTGGTTTCCCTCCAGCATGAGGGATGCAGGTCAGGCAGACACACTCTCTGCACTTGCAGCTTTGGGTGCTCTCACAGATGTGGCAAAGGGACTTCCAGGATCCTCGGGAGCTGCTTCAATGGATGTTTTTACTTCTTGCTAAACTCTGCTGTTAGCAGGAACCACCTGATTCCATGAAACAACAGCTTTCCTTGGGTGACAAAACAAGTTTAAAATGGCAGGTGAGTCCCATTCACTGCATATCAGAAACAGACTAATTTTTTTTTTCTTCCTTCTTTCTGCCCTTTAAGTTTGTATTTAAAGACAATGCAATGAGCCAGTGAGCTCTGCTTCTCCTTTGGTTTGCCATTCCAGTTGCCTTGTCCTTGTCTTTGATGATGACCTGTCAGACACTCATGACCTCCTCCTGGTTAATCTTCTCCTTTTCCACATGCAGTGTTTAAAACACACTGCCCTTCCTTGAGTGGGTTTTGTTCCCTGTGTGCATTTCTTTTGGCTTCTCTTCCTTGTTACTGTATGGGCCCCTCCTCTGAGGAGCTGAGCAAACCCTATAATGTGCCACATATTTCCTTCCTTCTCATCTGTCTTTTTTCTTCCCACCATCCACCCAGCAATTTTAGAGATTAATGGGAGTATAGAATGTGTAACAACACAGACTGAGCCACATCTCCATCTGTAATCATTAAGCTACACTATCACAGCAAATACACAAATGTGTGCATGCACAAACAGCAGATCCACAGCTGTGGTAAAACTGTTCTGCTACACACTTGAGCTGTGGTATGAGCAACTCTTTGCAAAATCTCCTAAAAATATACTTTCACCTGTCTCTGTAGTTGCAATATTTTAGAGGGTTTAATTCCTTTATGTAGATTTCACTTGGCTTTAATTTTTACTGGGTCAGTAAAAGAGTATATAAATACTTGACGCGCCTCATATTCTTTGAGGCTTTAGTTATAGCTGTGTGAGATGTGTTTCTTCTATATTATTTTGTGTCTCAATAGTGTCTATCTGTCTACCTTGTTTTCCTTCCTAAACTGTAACCTTTTCACTGCAGAGCCTGTACTGGGGACATACCATACTAACCATCTCAGACACCCCTTATTAGGCATGATAATAATGATAAAACTAGAAAACAAGGGGAATGTTGTAATCCAACATGAAAAATGTTTGCAGAATTATAGGCAACAGCACATCCATCCTTTTATTAATTAAGCTGTCAGCTCACTGGCCCTGTAATTCTGGAAATAAGGAAATAGTCTGGATGATGGAGCTAACTGTTCTGTGTTGGGTCAGCATGTAGTTTGTAGGGATAGTGGTGGAAGAGAGAGAAAAGATTTGCTAACAGATACTAGCAAAGCATGAAACCCCTGCCATGTTTCGAGCCTTTGGGGCATGAACCATAGCCTGGAGAAGGCAATGGAAAGATTTTTGAAAAGCATTTATACTTACATATATATCTGTGTCATATTAGATGACCTTTGTCTTTCTCACCCTCTCATAAACTGAACTCAACCTGTGACTCCCTTGTGGTTTGCACATTGCTAGTTTTAAAAAATTTCTTTCCACATCATTGCCTTTCGATGTTTTATTGGGAATTTGCTTACTCTACTTTTAGGCTGCATCTCTCAAAGCATCATTCCTATGGCTCTGACCTCAGCCTGTTCCTAGGTGATCTGTGTAACCTTTTCATCTTTTTTGTCTCTGCCTTTGCTTGTGTTATTATATTACAATCCCAGCTTTGCAACAGAGGCATGATTAGCAGTTTATATAGTAGGCATCTGCTTGCTGATGTTACTCTGTGCAGCCACCTCATTTCCTAACACGCCTCAAAGTGCTCCAAGGTAGGGGTGATTCTGCTTGAGAAATGTGTTAACAAAAGGCAAAAGGACGGGCCATCTGCTGGGCAAGACATTGCCTTGGGGAGTTAAAAATGCTATTATACGTGATGTTTGGCCACCTGCACTTGTGCTGTACAAGCAGGCTTTCAGGTTGTGCTGATGGGGCTTTGTTTTTATTCATGATTGCAGCTGCAGTGTGTTCACTGAGCTGGTGGGGAAATTGTTTGTTTTCATCACTCCGGGTGCTTCCTGCCTGATAAGTATCTCCACACGTCCTTTCATTTTTTATTTATGTAGTTTTATTTATTTAAGTAGTTAAAGACCAAGGAGGTTTTTTAAGTGGTCACCCTTCAGGGATTGTGGCTCATTTCTTGCACGGGTCTGCTGAGGCCGATGGACCGTTGTTGATTCCAAAAAAACCTTGGAGGAAGTCCCTTTACTCCTTCCCCTGAGCCTGCATGTTTCACAATGATGCTGCTGGACTACTTGTGCCCTAATTGAGAAAAGTCCTGGAGCGACTCCACCGGAGTCAGACATGACATCAGCAGCGTTGCCCAGGCACCATTGTTCTTGTTGCACGGCACACTTCCCTAGTCCCGAATTGGGATGGTGTAACCATGTCAAATGCCTGACATCTTTCAATAGGAGGTGCAGCCTCAGCACTTTAGGCACAGCACGGGGATTTGGATGTGGTCAGTGTTTGCACTGGCAGACTTTTTGTCGTTTTCAATGATTCTGTTGTCTAACCAGCACGTTCAGTGTAAGATCCTGGCATTAGGTAAGGAATTATTCTTTGCTGGCAAGCAAATTACTTGTCATAACGTGTTCAGGGCGCACTGCTGGTGCCTAATATACTGATCCATCATCCCTTACATTTACAAGTATAAATGCAATCTCTCAAGCTGATGTATGTCGTATCAAAAGTACATTCACCTGGCATATATATCAGGATGATACTGAATTAATCTTTGTTAGATTTAGATAGATTCATCCCAGTGTATTTCTTCGTATGACAATGATGCTACTGGATAGTAAGTCCTCTTTCATCAAGTGATGACAGCTTCACTTCCAGATAATTTTTACCCCATTTGATTTGTGCAGTGTGTTCCTGTATGCTGAATGCAACAGGAATTTAGTTTTGTGCTCCGTTGGAGTGGTATCAGACCATTTGGTTTGAAAGAAGTTGTCTTTTTTCTTCGATGACATCTGTTTGTAGAACACATCGGGGTTTTCCGTGTTTCACCGTCTCTGAGCTGTTTGTTTCTACATGTATTTTAATGTCTGCTTCTGGCTGTTTTCCCTTGGTCTCATTATAGCTTTTTGGATCTCTAATTTTGCTGATGAGACGTGGGGTTTTTGCAGTGTTTTTTCACTCCGTCTCACTGAAGATACAACATATTTAGGAGGATGTATTTGGCTGTAGACTCCCCACCTTACAGCCAGCACGAGTGAGCTTGCATCTGGGATCAGCAATTCCAAAGGGTTACAAGGAGTGCTTGCTCACTAACCTGTTTATACCTTGTTCATAACAAATGAGCGTGTGGTTTGCATCTGAGACAGCCTTAATACAGCAAAATCTACATTTAAAGGTGTTTTAAGTTTGCACACAGTTTCTGCCTCTGATTCACAGGGATTTGCAGGAGCCTATGAGGAAGACTGTTACCTCTCAAGTATCTCGGCGTGTCTTGCTGCCCTTCCTTCTCATTACCCTTCATCGACACCCACCGTGTGCATGCTGAGAGGCTTGTTCTGGCTATCACAGCACCTGTTATTTAGGGCAGCAGTGGTTTGTTTTGGAGCCTCCTTTCCTGATGGTGTCTGTTCACAGACCGGGACAGCTGTGTCCTAATCACCAGCCAATCTTGCCTCCTTCTTGCTCTGATTTTCTCAGTTCAGTGCTCTTCTGGGGCTGTCCATTCCCAGTGTCCTTGGAGTTTAAGCCACACGGGTTTTCTTTGTGTTTTCTTTTGATATAGTGTTTGTGATTTGGAGAGGGTGTGTGGGCAAGGACAAAAGATGAAGGTTTGATTTTTGATCTGAGCTCTGAGGTTGTTTTCGTTGTTCATCAGGGAATCTCTTGTCTTTCTGATGCGTGTGATTATAAAACATTAATATATCATGAGCATAATTTTCCACATAGCTGTCTTGAAAGGATTTCCAGAACCTGGATTATTATTGACCTTCACAGGGTAGGAAGTAGGGTCGAGGTCCATAACTTATCATTTTTTGATTATGAACAACTCCCATGCCTTGATGGCTGCAACTTCTGCCTAGCTCTGGGGTACATTTTCCAGATGAATAATTTATTAATTGAAAAATATAATTTACATTTCTTTCATTTTCAAAAGCAGTTTACAAGTTCTTTTCGAGACGGCATTTTTTCCAGTTAAAAAAATCAGTTAATTTTTACCTTTGCTGAATGGTCAGCAATGATGATAACTGAAAGTCCAGAAACAAATGTAAAATAAGATCCAAGTATAAAGACAAAAAAAGTGCGTCAATCAGGAGATCTCAGGTCAGGAAGTGATTTTTTTTATTGCAGAACCTGATAAGAGCCCTCTCTGGGATGTTTTGAAGATGCATCTGTAGATAAGCATGACCTGCAGGGTAACAAATGCAAACCGAGTATTTTCTATTGGCTTAGGTGAAAATGAAAGAATAAAATTAAACATTTCATTCTTTTCTTTCCAAGGCAAGAAAAATATTTTCCCTGTTAAGGGATGTTAGGAGCAGCAGCCTCCTCCCACATCCCTGGCCAGGGCCATCCTGCCTTGGCTGTTGGAGACCATGTTTGGTTCTCCTTGCTGCCTCCCTTGTTATTTGTTGTTCAGGTTTGTATCTATGTGTTCTTGTTTATGGATTTCTCCTTTCCTTACTATCCTTTTTTAATTATTATTATTTTTTAAAGTTCTTCTTATTTTTTTTTTTATTTATTGAAGAGGTCCTTGAACAGGTACCCTGAAAGAAGCAGAGTCTCCTTCCACATACCCTTTCATCTTCTGTTTCCCTCTGGGTTTTTTTTCTAGGAACTAAAAAGAAATAAACCCCTGAAGTATCTTTTCATTATATAAAAACTGTAAAGAATAAGAATCTGTTATAAAACTGGTTGTTGAAGTGTTTAGTGAAGGAGTACGTAAGAACCAGATGCAGGGAGAGAGGAGCACAGGCAGGGTAGAAAGATTTATGTGGTTTTTCCAGCAACACTGGAAAAAAAAGGGATAGCAGCTGAAAACAGTAGATTAGAGTAGAGAGAGGAAATAATATCTTATGCAGACTAAGATAACCAAAGGCCCTGGCAGGAACATTCTAAAGAATGGGGGAAGTGTGCCGGAAATCAGTGCTTTCTACCAAAATGAAAATACCTTTTTGTACCTCTAAATGCCAAGTTCATGATGAATTGTTTCTTTTGTATTTGCCACTCAAGCCAGCCTCCAGCATCCTCATTTTTTCCTCTGCCTTGATGAACCTGTCCAGACTTAACTCCCAGTGCAGGTGGCATTCATATGTGCTTAATCCTGCCTTTCAGAGCGTGTCTCCTGTCTTTGCCAATTAGATTATTTCATTGCTTCATCACGGTAGGAAATTGAAAAAATCCTCTGAGAAAAGCATCCTGCAATCTCCAGCCTATGCAGAGTGATTGAAAAATGTTGGCAGTCTTGTTTTTATCTTCTTCTGATACTCCGCAAGAAGTAGAATAGACTTCAGCTGAGCTCACATCGATTGCCCAGAAACAGCCAAATGGGAGGTGGTTGCAGTTCTTACGAAGACACCGAGCTGGTGATGTGTAAGATGTAAGAAAAGTCAGTTTACTCCTTGTCTTTCTTGGCTTTTCAAAACTAACAGGAAGAAAAAGCAGTAAAAAAGTTACGTTTCTGTAAAGGGAGTAGATGTGCTTACAAAAACAATAAATTATGATTCCTGTATATTATTTTTGAGGTAAAAAGTTTTCAATCAACAAAATAAATCCTCTCAGGGTTTTTGCCGTCACATTTTATACTAGCAAATGCACTTGTCTGTAAGAGGAAAGGAATGGGATCCTTCCCACATAAATATTCCCAACTCAGTTAGACACATTCAAACTGAACAACTGAATTTCTATATTATGAGTAGCTTTTGGGGTTTAAGTTGAATGGTTGAAATTAGTTCTGGCTGTTTTATTTGGGTAACATAGCAAATGGCACAGACTGATTTTGTGCTAAGTTCAGTCACTCTCTTTTTGAGGAAGTTTGTTTTAATCAGTTTTTCATGGCAGTTTTCTGCCATCTGGTCCGGAATGTATTACAGGCAGGAACTTCTGCAGAATTAGTTAATTAAATGAGAAATGTGCCACCCTAATACTTAATTTCTATTCCCTGCCTCCTCTCTCTTTTTTTCTTTTCCCTTGGCAACGATGGTTTCTAAATTTCTGATTTGAAAGAGTAAATAGTGAAAGCATAGTGGTTTTCAAGATACAAGAATCACTTTGGTAGGTTAAAGCTGATCCACTGGAATTTTTCATCTCAGTTTCATCGTTTTTCCACAATAGCTGGTTTGTTGGAAGAGGAAACGGAAACCTGCCAAAAGCTGTCATTGTGCTGAGAGAGAACCAAATGGTAGTTCTGAAAGATAAAACAGGATGGAGAAAACCAGGCTGTCAGTATGTATAGTGAAGTTTAACAGTGCAGAGAATAATGCAGTCCTCATGGCAGAAAAATTGCCCCAGAATGAATAAAAAGTAGAATTTGAATATATGCATCTTATTTTAGTAGCAATTAAAAAATTACAGCAGTTTCAAGTGACTCTGAGAATAGAGGAACTTGGAAAAATAGATTGGACAGATTTTATTTACCTCTAGACCCAATTCCTGGCATGTGGGCCACGTGAGAATTTTCCTAGTATACTATCTGAAAAACCCTTAGCAAAATTCTCTGTTCAGCTTTAATTAATTTTTTAGCTAATGTGTACTTCACTAACGACAGTCAATAATCTTTCATCAAACACACAAATAGCAGTGCAGATGCTTAAAAGTTTTATGGCACTGAAATATGAGGATTTGTGAATGGAAAATGAGCCAGTAACTTCTTCTATTATGGTTGTAATAAGCTCTTCTTGTGTACTAGATTTCTTGGTAAGTTATGGTTTAGTTGTGAATGCTTGAGGATAATGTTAAAGAAATGTAAATAGGGAGCTTTCTAATACATTTTTTTAAGTTATTTGGAAGTTTTATTTAAAGTATTGCTGTATTTTAGAAATGTAAAACTGGTTACAACTTTTTAAATTGTGAGTTTGTGAGTTGGAGTTTTGTGATCCTATAATTTTGTTCTTTATCATCATTGGTTTTCAAATGTGGTGATTTTTCTTTTCATGAGGTTTATATGTGGAGGGTGTGGGCTGCTAATTATCACATTTATATCAGAAAACTTAGTATGCTGTGAAGTTTCAGAATGTTGTCTTGGAAGAAAGTTGAGTGGTTTTTTTAATGATTCAGGACAATAAATTAGAAGGCAGCTACTTGAATCTTGCAGGAGCTTTCCCAAAGGAAATTAAATTTGGGAAGATGACAAGCAGGATATTTTAAGTGGGAGCTTGAACGCATATGGAAGTGGAAAGCATGTAAAAGCGTATAGCACCATACTCAGCATAAAGTAAAAATAAAGTAAAAAACTGTTGACAGCGCACAGATTGTGCTATAAAGGGTATTATGCAATACTTCATCCCCTTCTGTGAGAGTCGGGAATACATTAGTGTGATCCTTCAAAGGGAGGCACTTAGTTACTGTCCTTCCTCAGGTCCTTTCTCCCTGAGATAAGAGCTGGGTACAGCCCACTGCTCTACCCTGTCCCCTGCCTTTGGTGGCCTTGCGCTGGGTTTTTTCCTGCAGGCAGTACCTGGAACGTGGAGTTTGCTCCCAGTTCCAGATGTGAACCTGGCAGGAAAGCGAAGCACTGCCCTAGATGGGCTCAGCTCAGTCAGCTCGTACGTGTTGGAGCCCTGTGGGGTCATGAAGCTTTTACCAGTGTGGGGACTCGCAGCCACGAAGTGTTCAGGGCTTTGCTTGTATTTCCTTTGCAAGATTCCTGACTGGCTTGTATAGACATCACTAAGAACCTGGCTAATAAAGCTACACAGCCTAAAGACAAGCTCATTGACTGCCTGCCTGTGCTGCCCTGGCCTCCCAGTTGTAGTCCCAGAGATGGCTTGTGACAATGGCAAAGTGGGGCTTGTTCCTTCTGTCCCTTGCCCTGCAATGGTTCACTTCCCTTACCTGATGTGCTACACTGACAAATTGAGAGGACTAGGGACCAATCCATGGCTCCAAGGCCAAGCATCACAGACCGACTTATGAGGACATTGAGTCCCTGTAGAGTAGTTGCCTTGGCGAGCACTAGCTGGGGCACCTGGAACAGAGTCAAAGGGTCAGCTAACATCATTAAGCTGTGGCAATCCAGTTTTTCTGCTGGTTTCAGGACCCTTTTTAATTTAAAAGAGACAGTACATTTCTCAGCAGTATTACAGGACTGTGTCCCTAGCAGTTAAAAGGGTTGGCTGTGCAAAATTGTCATCCTGAAAATGGAAGCTTGCACAAGTTCTTGCTGTTCTCTCAGGTAGATGAATTTTTAGAACAAGGCTTAGACAGTGAAGATGGCATGGCTGCACTCAATTGCCTGTACATTTGACTTTGTGTGTCTCATTTTGTGCAGATCTGATCCTTCCCGGCCTTACAAACTGAAACCACTGAGTTTGGAACCATGTTGGGTGGGGTTTGGGAGCTGGATCTTGGGAATCCTGAGCTGAAAAGGAGAAATAATTTGCAGAAAGCTTTGGGAGAAAAACGATCCATGAATCTGGACTGAGCAAGAAGTTTTTTCTCCGTGTCACTGCTGTGAACTGTGGGTCTGCTTGTAGACTTTGCAGTATAAGCCAGGGGCTTTTTAAGAGCTTTTTAAGATCAGTTGTGAGCTTTTTTTAATAACAGGTATCATCACAGTTTGGAGACAAGAGGACACTGGTGGTGTCCCCGATTTCTTGAGCCATTTTTATTTTTTTTCAGCATCTGACAGGTTAGCATTTGATTCTTTATCACAGGTTTCATGTTAGTTACAGGATGTTATGAAGCATTCCAGGGCTATTGGACGCTCCTAAAGAGCCTTCTGAAGTCAGCATCTCTTACAGTGCTGACACTGCAGAATTTCCAACAAGTTCTTCGCTCTGCATCTTCTGTATTCCTGCTTAGGTTCCCTTGTGGCATCTCACCTCTGCCAGAATGTCTTCAGCGTGTCCCTGACCCAACCTCAGCAGAAACCATAAATCCAGGTGATCCCCTAGTCCTTTGTTCCCCTGACTGTTAGGGAAATTTGTACGTGTTGCTACATGCAAACAAGTTGTTCACGAACAATTGGAGTCAGATTGTGGTGGAAAAGATACGGCTGTTGGGCTGTCCCAAGGGATCCAGGGCGGTTGGTGTAGTGTAGCTGAACTGGGTCATCATCTGCCCTGTGCTTACCTTACTGCTCCAACATTTGGGAATGCAGAGAATGGTGTGGGGAAAAATAAACCAGAGAACTGGCTGGCATGTATTGTCTGAACTGTTTTTGCTGACTGGCTTTCTGAAAGGAAATTCATTAGGCACACTAGCATGCTCTCGTGCAAATTGTTTATGCTTTTCACTTCACACTCCTAGGCCCATTAAGCTGGAAATGGAACTGGGAACGGCTTCTGGAGCAGAACACATGGGACTTTTTTGTCAGAGCATCAGTGCAGTGTGCTTCGTTTATTTTTCTCACTTCATGCTCCAGCACAGTTGCTGCCATCCCTCATTTTTCCTGGTACATTAAACCTGGTTCAGGAATGCAAATGATTATGCTGAATGAATAATCTCCATAGCCTTGTGCATCCAGATAATATCATTGTCTTTAGTTGTATGTTCACAGCGTGCTTCTTGAATAATGCAGTGTACTGGTGGTTTCTGAAACTTTAAATATCTGACATATGATATCATAAAGACTGAGATATGTAGTTATTTGATGAAAGTGTAAATCCATTATATCAGGGGAATTGTGCCAATTTAAAGAATCAAGACAGGATCTTATTGATCATATTTCTACTTCATATCGAAGTATATTCAGAATAGAGGATTTGTCAGGTTTTACATCATTCCTTAGGTTCTTTTTAACATAAAAACTTCAGGTGTGGAAGGAGATAGAAGAAATAGTCTCATTTTTATAACAAGCAGGACCAGTATGAAGAGGACTTGGTATTGTAAGCAAAGTGCCAGTTTTACTGGAGCGTGTAAGGTTACTGACTAGCTTGGCAAAGCAAAGCAGCACTGTGGCTTGCTAGAGTAACAGATTAAGGAAGGGAAATTTTGACCTTGAGACAAATGCAGATAAAGATACGTTGCTTGTTAAAAACTGTATTTGTTTTCCATAGTGTTATCTGGATAAAGCCTGTGGATAAAAACCTCAGCAATAGCTTCCCAACATTGCTCATCACCTACAAACTACTCTGGCCCTCGTCTGTAAAAACACAGAGCTGAATTTCACCACTTGTACTGTTAGATTAGCTGTTTTAGGAATATGTGTGCTGAGCTGCTAGGGATGTAAAGGTCTGTCACACAAAGCAACTGATCACTGAATGATCCTCCTGGCATTTGGAAACCTTTTGGGAGTGTAACCAATTCCTCATGGGGGAGTCTATGGCTGTGGCTGTTGTTTGTCCTGTGTGATTCACGGCCCACCTCAGATTCTTCAGAGCTGCTGACAGGCTTGACATTTACAGCTACTTTCAAACCTACAATTTGGCCTTATCTGAAAAATACTTTGGCCTTATCAAATGGATGCCCTTAAGGTATCCTGTTTTCCTGTTTCTTAGTTGTGCTGTAGACCCCAAACTGTACCTCCCTCCTCACTCAAAAATGCCCTTTAGCCTGGTTTTTAGGTCCAAATCTTAAGTGTGTTACTGCTGCTTCAGGGAGCCAAGCCATGAATGGTAGCTTTTGTTCCTGTTTGATTAGCCAGTAATACTTTAAAATAATCTGTATTCATATCTTTGGTGTCTATTGTTATCCCATAAAGCATGTGGAAATGATGTAGTATTAATGTGATTTTTCAGAAGTCTTTTGATAGAATTTCTACTGTAATTCAGTATTAATTACTCTGAGCATTAAAGAAAAGGAGCTTATTTTTTGTACTGGCTGAATTTGAAAGAAATCTTAATTCTGTAGGAGGTGACAACTTGCTTTCCTTAGTTTGTTGAATGTGAACATCTGTAAAAGCTGATGTTCTTTGGGTTTCGGAGAGAAAAGGTAGCTCAAAGGAGTACAAATCTAGGAGTTTATAGCTGGACCATAGTGTCACATACAGCAGTTGTTGGTAAGGTGCTTACCATCACCTCACAACCCGTGTGGTGTCAGAGGGTCACCTCAGTCTGACTCCTGCTGTAATCATCTTTTGGTACTTTCATGAAAGGGATTGGTGCAAAGACCTGAGTCAAACAAAAAGAAATGAAGCTAGGGCTGGGTGCAGTATTTGTGCTGACTAAAACTTCCAGATAATATGATTTAAGCCAAGCCATTTACAAAACCAGACTGAGTGGTTTCAGCTACTCAACACAGAGCTTGGTTCCAAAAACTGGCCAAGACATATGCGAAATTTTGTGAGAGGTGGTCCCCGCCACCTTATCTTCCCCTCTGATTTAATGAATATTCTATGTCCAGTAAAGTTAGCTTTAACAAGAGAGATTAAAAGACCCTTCTTCACTCATTGCTGATATTTGCCCAGGTGAATATTCAATGCCAGTGTTGTCTTCTGGAGTCAAGCTCCACGCAGTTCTGACAGTTCACTGGGATTGGGCATTCCGTGAGATAAGGAGAAAGTATTTTTTCCCTAGTATTTCAGACTGTGAGAAGGTGGAACCACATCTGAGTTACGGTGTATTATATAAATAAGGATGTGTGACAGGGGAAAAACACCAACCACCAAAGTTACTCCTATATGATGTAATATCAATGCCACTGACCCTTCTTTGGCATTATAAACTAAGAGAAATAAGGACTTGGACATTCTGCTCCACTTTCCTCAGGCAGTGAAAGGAGGGCTCTGAAGTACTCAGTGACACACATTGCCTTTCAATGGTATTACTGCGTCCTGGCAAATAGCATTTCTTTCCTGCTGCATTAGAAAAAGGTTGTTTTATACTTCTTTTACACTTTATCTCCTTTGAATGAAGGTAATGAGGGGGAAAAAGGTGAAGGTACTCCAGCACTTTCCCAGATACCAAAATAGTTGAAGAGATTAGAAAAAACTTCAGTTTGATTTTATTTTTTTGGTCAAGAGTGTTCTAGCTATAGCAATTTAAATTGAGTACAGGCTTTACTAACAGTTGAGGAGAAACCTTGGCAGTTTAATCTTGTTGAAAAGATGTTTAAGTGTCATTCTCAGCATAAAAACACCATGCATCTTGGAAAATACATCTGGATGATCTGCTCAAAATAGTGGTCTCTTCTAAGGGTATCATACTGGGGACACAGTGGTGCAACCATCTATCAAGATGTAAGAAAAGGTAACAGGAAGTTGGGATCACTAAAGGGCAAAGAGAAGGGAGATTAATGGAAACACAGGAACATCCTACTAAAAGCTGGAGTTGTTTCCACATGAAATTGAATCTATTATAATCTCTAGCTGATTAAATATCAGATAGAAAAAGTTTCCAGGAAGAACTAACTAGAGGAATGAAAACTTAGTGCTACATCCTTTTTTCAGCAACAGCATAAGCCAGAAAAGAGCAGAAAACACACACCACACATCTGGTGTGTGTGTGTGATCATTATATGACCAGGTATAAAAGAAGGGCTCAGGGAAGACACAGGGAGGCTGTATGAATTATTTGCATCTTTGTTCACTGTGGAAAACACTGAGAACATTCCCTGTGCCCGTGGGGAGACTCATCAGTCTGAAACTGAGGTAATTGTTAGAGAATTTGTGTAATAGATACAGAATAGATGTGAACTTATAGGCAGAACTGGACTCACCCATGAAAGAACAGTAGTGTGTGTACTTCCTCACTGAAAACTGCCTTGGTGCTTGAACACTGGAGGGTGTTTGAAATGGGATCAGTATTTAAATATAGTTCATATTAAAAATAGTTCAAGTAGATCTGTAAGCCTGACATCTCTTCCAGCTTATTTGGTAGCAACTATAGTATAAGATAACATTAGCAAGCACATGGATAAATGTGTGTTCCCTTGTGAAGAGGCAGCACTGTTAAGTTCAAGGGAAATTTTACCTTGTAAAACTTTTGGAGTTCTTTGAATAGATCCGTGTGGGTATCCAGCAGATAAAGTCTATTTGAATTTTTAAAAGGCTTTTGACAAAGGGTTCAAGGCAATCATGAACTAAGAGGGGAAGTATCGGTTAAACTGTTGGTTAGAAGGATGTGGGAGAGATTAGGCAAATATTTGGAAGTAAGATTCACTGGGGTTACTGGATTGATAAACTACACCAGTATCAGGAAATCTTCTGCGTTAAAAACACTTGGATGTGCCGTTTATAATACACTGGTCTTGTTCTTGCTCTTCCCTAGATTGTCTGTGTGAGTTGTTTGTGAGGGAATGGTCTCTCTCAAATATCTAGTATGCAGCAAATCAACACAGCTCAGACACTGTTGGAAGCCTTGAGGAGCATCTGCTGATGCTCCTAGGCGTAACTGAACAGCACCAGAATTGCTGAGAGACATTGCTGTAAACTGATGTTAGATGACAGTAAAGTCTTTTTGTTCTGAAGGGACATTTTGAGAGCTCACTGAAGGTAGTAACTTCAAGGTCTACAGCTGCAGTCCTTGGGCTGGCTTGAATTCTATTGGCTCATTTCCTAGGATTTTACTAATGACTTGAGCTCTTGTGCCAAGGACTGGAAGGAACTTCCTTGTCAGTTGAACTGCTGTTTGTTTCTCTCTTTTTTCCATCTGTTTAACCTAACGTTTGGCTTCTGCTAATCTAACTGCTCCAGAACAATTTATCACCTCCTCTGCTTATACTCAGGTGGCCACTAGTTCGTTGCTCAGTTGCAATGCTCAACGCCCTAGGGGTCCAAAACAGGTGAGGTTGCCCAGTGGGAGCAGCCTACAGAGAAAATAGAGATCTTCTTTTGTGTATTTTAGAGTTGTGTGAATTTATTTTGCCCCTTTTTAAATATTTTAGATTCACCCCATAATCCTATGAGTTCTGAACTTCTGATTTTATTACCAAATGTCTAGTTAACAGCGTTGTTTAAGAGGGATTTGTGCTGCAGCTGCAGGCCATGTGGCATGATCTGAGAGACCACCAGTGATTCATGTACTATGGTTTTAAAAAAGTCCTCACATACTTAAAAAAGAGCCTGTCCTAGTTACTGTTGTTGCCATAATGCCTTTTCAAGTATTTACTGTTTTAAATAATTTCTCTTCATTCTACACTTTTTTTTTTTTGGTAGCACAGAGCATCTTTAAAAAGAAAACACACTCATACATTGCTGTTTTCTCTCTCTATCCAGTTATCTTTGGAAAGAGCTTTAAGAGGTTGGAGAGAGGATATAGCTGAATGTCACTGCTGACATTTGCAAATTGTTAATGTGTGAAGGATGTCATGATGTTAAAGAGAAAACTCAAAAGAGTAAAAGCGTTCTCAGCTAGGAAAAGGTCTTTCATGGCTGTAATCACTGGGTATGTTTTACGTTTGGGTTACAAAGCATACAGGGCCAGCACGAACAGACAGAAAGGCATAACATTATAAACTTTGTGTTTGCTGCAGTGGTACTGTGGACAGTGATCCACAAGGGACCTGTGTCTGGACTGTAGTCAGCTGAAAGGTCTAGATGTGCAGGAAGTGCTGCACTGCTTTGTTCCTATTTCATTGCTGTCCCAAAGACACAACAGACTGTCTTAGAGTGCCTGTGTTAATCTAAGGTAAATCTCCTGAAGCCTGCATCTGGGCTTTGTTGCAGTTCTTTTTTTCCCATTAAAACCTGAGAAAATGTGTGATTTGGTTATGTTTCCTCTCACCTGCTCACTCTGGCGTGCAGTCCAGTGAAATTAAATGCCAAGGATATCAGACTTAGTTCTGTGTTGGTTTGGGGCTTTTCCTAGCTGATTTCATTGGTTCTCTTGTTTTCCCATCCTCCCGACTTTCAGCGTAAGAACTGTGCAGTATTCAGAAGACTTAGAAATACTAGGTAGCAATTTCATTTTGATAATACAAGTAGTTTACAGCCATACTGTTCTGCCTGTCCTTTTATATTATTTTCACTTGGGAGTGACTTCAGCAGCCGCAATTTTCAAAGAGTCAAACTAAGATGAGCAGCTCATCTTCTGAAAGCTAAGATTCAAGCTGTCAGATAACAGAAAGGATTGATGTTTAGCTCTGCTGGTTTTGGAAAGAGTAGCTATTAAAAGCACATTCTAATTCGAGTTGGCAGAATAAGGATCACACACAGTCCCAAAATATCAGTGAACACTGATTTTAATGTTTCATTGCTTTGGTGCATAGGATAGCTCTGTGTTCCATTGAAAAACAGAGAGTCAGCTTTCCCTTGGCACTATATATAGTATTCCCAGGGCCACAGTGTAAGAACAGTAATGGGTGGAGGTTTAAAAAAAGCCTTAATTAATACTTAATTCAGTCAGAAAAGGAACCTACCTCTTCATGGGGATTAGAACCTACCTCTGCCGTGTCTAACTGGACTTTCTGAGTGCATCAAATTATTCTGAAGGTCATCTGCTAAGGACAGTTTGTCATTAAGAAACAGAAAAGGATGTAGTCTGCAGTCACTGTGGAAAGAGTGTATTTCTTTGCTTTTGGGTCTTTGGAGCTAATGGTGAGAGTAACCAGAATCCCTGAGCTGGAAAACACCATTGAAAAAGTACATTAAAAGGAGAATGAAGTTAATTTGTCTTTAGTCTTTGGTACCAGAGAGGAGAGGAAAGTACAGGCTCTTTGAGGTTAGAAGCCCCCATCCATAAGTAGGAGATGGCAGTGTGGGGGTCTCAGCATGCTGCAGGCAGTAAGTATAGGATGAGCTGAAGTGAGTTGGGAGTCAGTCACTCCCAAAAACTGAGTCTTTGCTTCTGAGTGGAAGATTTCCTGTCTTTGGGTCCATAAGGGCCAGTCAGGTGGAAAGAGAGGAGGGCAAATGGGAAGGAATAGATGGGATTAGCATCACCCCACCGTTCCACGAGCTCTCAGCTGGGTGACCATGTTGCGTGTGGAGGGACCCACAGTGAGATTGGGAGAATCCTTCCTGATGAAGCTCTTTGAAATGAGATTAGACTGGGTTTAGATTGGTTTTGCCATTGTCTTTAATGGGATTAAAATTGAATCCTAAGTCAGGTAGCTGTCCTTAGGCTAAGTAAACAGTAGCCTGTGTAGTTGGGGAAGCTGGCATAAAACAGGGAAAGGGGTCCATTTATCGTGCTTTAAGTGCTCATTTCTGGCTCCCTGTGTGGACAAGTAGAATAGTCTGCCTTGCACCTAATGCATGCTAAAAGTGCCAGCGTGGAGAATGAGCACATGGAAACCAGTGTGCTGTTGAGACACAGTCTGTGTTTCAGTAAGATTGGCTGCACAAGCCCCGGAGGGGCAGATAATCGAGAAGAGCATGATATGAATGAGAGCACAGGGCATTAAGGAGGGCATTGCTCTTTGAAAAGCACTCTGAGAAACGAATGCAGTAAAACCTGTCTGTCGCAGCGGTGGAGGCTCAGATGTGTGGTTGCGAGCTGACTTGTTGTGACCCCAGCTGTAAGCATATTCCAACAGCTGCAGCAAATTGCTAAATCATTCTTAGCTAATGCTGACATCAAATTATCTAAATAATTTTTGTGAGGTTATTATTTGTCACAGGGACAAATGCATGTCTTTATGCTTTCTGCTCTATTCCCTTGAGCTCTGTATGTCTTAATTTTAAAATAATACACATTTTATTTGGCATCTGAGCTGTTCCCCTCATTACTTAATTTTATTTTTTCCCTCCGATAAGTCAACTCGCAATTAATCCAGAATGCTGAATTTGTGACTTTGCAGATGCCAACACAGTAAGTGCCTGGGATATCATCATAGGCATGAGATAGTGACTCTCTGGGGAGATCAAAAAGAAACCAAGATGCAAGAAAATGCTGCCATAATTATCTGCAAGTGGGTTAGCTCAATGTCACTGCAGCAAATTCTGTGTGGTTACTGGAAGTGGTCTCTCCGTACCAGAGAGTAGTCCTGTCCCTGAATATCTGCTAAAGAACATCAATAAGGACAGTAAAAACAGATTAAAAACAAAACCCAAAACACTTAATGCTCTTAATCTTTGATCATACTGTCGCGACAATGTACTGTGGCAGTTTTCTCTTGGATGACTTTTTCTCCCTGGAAAAGTAGAGCAGCGTATTCAACAGAACTCTACAGCTGGTAGCAGGGAAATTATTTCTCTGATATCTGCGTGGCTGCGCCTACACACGCTGTTGAAAGTTGTGGGGTTTAAGTTGATCTTTCATATGGACCTGACAGAAAAAATGTGTTGCTGATGATTTTACTTGTTCACTGTCCACTAATGAGTGCAGTGTAAAGAAAGTGCCTGGGCTGAAGCTGTCGTGATTCCCCAGCGTTCACCGTTGTCGGCGCCTCTCTGGGCTGCCGTCAAGCTGCCGGGACACATTACTGCAAATCACTTGAGCAACTTGTGCAGTCCTTGGAGTCTTCAGGTGCTGCTCAGGGCTTGGGAGATTCCAGCTCCAGTTTTATCAAAATGCTGGCAACCTGCCATGCGTTTGTGCGAGCTTGACTGCGGAAGGTCAGGGGAGGACCCTGAAAGCCGTTCAGCTGTTTCTTGCTCAGAGCTGTGCTGGGTAGACAGCATCGCCTGAGATGCACTCTTCTATGAGGGGCTGGAGTATTTGATGCATTTCTTTTGAGCTCTGTCTGTGTGTGTGTGTGTGTAGGAGCTGCACAGCTGCTGGGCTGTGCCCTGAGAGTACTGAATGTTCACAGCTTGTTGGGTAGAGACATGCACTAACTAGGAACCAGCAGCTCCTCATTCTGGGTGAGGATCGACACAAGGGAGGGCATTTGTGCATCCGTATGGATGCAAGGACTGCATCAGGCTGGTGGATTCATTGCTTGTTCTGGTTCATGACAGGACAAGCAGGAGAAAAAACATATCATCTTGCTCAGGCATGCACTACAGAGCTGGTCAGCTGCAGGGGAAGAGCCCTCCTGGTCTCTCTGTCAGGCATGGAGTAGCCTGCTCACTGTCTGCTGGGACAGATGTGGTGTGGTACCCTGGATGGAGTTGCCTGGAGGACTCCCTGTCTGGATTGGGAGTTACAGGAAAATACACTTGAACTTCCAACACCATCTCTAGAAACTTGATTACACACAGCATTTGTCCCCAGATTTCTCAGCCTCCAACCATCCTGGGAAGTGTCAGAAAGCTGGAGAGCGCTGCTGTTTTTACAAACGGGGAACAGAAATTTTCATTTGCTTCTGATATCTCTGCTCACGAGGAGTGCAAGATGGGCAGCAGCTTTTTGGCTGTTAGACCATCAGACCAGCCATAATCATCATGTTTTATGTTTCTGCACGGGCTCCTGGCCACCTGTATAATGTCCATCTGTTGAACTGGGATGCCTACCAACACTGCGATCCAGATCATTTGAATGAGGCATGGGTTTCCAGGAGGTGATGATGTTTCTGAAGGACAGTTTGCAGTAACATGACAAATGCTGTCCCTTCTGTGTGGAGTCCCTCCCATGCACCACTCTCATGGCAGTGCTGTTCACCTCTCATTACTTTAAGGCATTTGGGGAGATTCATCTAGAAGAATTGTAAACATGTTGTGGCAATGATAGCAAATGAATATTCAGAGAGAGTCTCTGGCCCTCTGAGACTGAGCAATTTTAATGTGTTCAACTCAGAGCTGCACACTGCTTTTCTATGAATGGTAAATTTGCTGGAAAATGCAGTTTTAGAATAACCGCAACTATTTGCCCTCTGGAGTGAAATTTGTGGACTAGCTTTAAGAGGGAAAGGATGTCTTGCAACTGACTTCAGGAGTGACAGTGAACCTGTCTCTGCCTTCTCCTTAGCCAAGGTGCAAGGACCCCATCGCATCAAGCTGTGAGCTCAAGATCTCTTTACTGTGAAAGGAATTTTGAGCCTGCAATGCTCACTTCTTGCCAAATTCTGATGAGGTCAATAGTCTGAAAGCCTGATGCTGATCTTATTACCTTTTAAAAGTGATTAGGGTTATTAGAACAACATTTGGGTAGTGGGGCTCTGAGCACAAAGTGCTCATCAAGGTCAAGTTGGATGGGGCATTGAGCAACCTGGTCTAATGGAAGGTGTCCCTGCCCACGGCAGGGAGATTGGAACTAGGTGATCTTTAATGTCCCTTCCAACCCAAACCATTGTGTGATTTTATGAACATTGAAAGTATTAACCTTGGGATTTTTTTTTTTTTTTGCACTCAGTGACTGTGTACTGATGGAAATGGAAGAAGCTTGATAGGATGGATCCAAGTCCTGTCCTGATAATCTGTCAGGTTGTCTTGCTGCTTATTGGGAAGAGGATGGCAAAGCTTATTTTGGGGAATGCTTAGTTATAGGTCTGATAGTAATGGAGTGAGAGGGCCCATGTGAGAAGGTACAGCCAGACAATGAATTTCTGCCAGGGCACCCTGGTCTTGGCTGGCCTTCTAAACTCAGCTGTGTCTTGGCTGTTTCTACAGAAAAGAATGCCAAATGCAATAAGTTATGAAATTATTGTTTTGTTTTGTACATTTGTGTTGATTTGATTTCTCACTTGGAAGCCAGTGGCAAGCAGCACCATGCAGTAGGAGCAGATCTGCAGAGCAAAAAGGCAGTGAAGACCCAGGCAGATTTCAGGGGGGTTCCTTCAACACAGCTTCATTCTAATTCCACGTGAAGGAAATTTTGCAAGAAGCTTGTAGCAAACCAGGAGACAAAATACTGTATGTTGGAAATGTTGACTTTCTACTTACTAAGTTTTTTTGCCAAAACAAAGACTTCAAAAAACCTGGTGTGTATGAGTCATATCAATGCTGCTGAAGCTGTTAGGTTTCTTGTTGGCAATTGTTTCAGATGAAATTTTGTTTGATGCTTCTTGAGGTCATCTGGCATTCTACTTAAACCTGTGTATGTTGCTGTGTGTGCAATTCTTGTTTTTGTTTCCAAGAACTCTATACATAAAATTGATACCTTCATAACAATTTAAAAAGGTATTCTTATACCTATCTCTCTGCCAATACTAGAGAAAGGAAAAGAAATCCAGTGCTGCTGACTTAACTTTTTTGTTCTGACTCCTGTGGTGTGAGAAATCAATCATGACACGTTTGCCTTAGCTGCAGGACATGGAGAGAGGGGGCAGCAACAACAGCAAGATGGGCATTTGGGAGCTGAGAAAAGAACTAGGGATCACATGCTGGGGAACAACCCAACTGCAGGGTAGGAGTGTGTGAGGCTTGTGCAGAAGTGGCTTTCAGTGCAGTAAGCTTTACCTGCATGCTGAAGGCTACAGACACTGTCAAGTGGTAAAGGTGGGGTACTGGTGCTCTTAAGACTGTCTGGACTCTAGAAAGCAAGTAGAGTATCAAGAGTGTATCATAGTGACTTTCTTATGCAAAGGTACCCATGAATGCAGTCAACTCCAGAACAGCAAGTGTTTCTGCTACTTAGAAATTTTGTGCTTTAAGTATTGTGTTTTACCATGACTCTGACCTTCCTACCAGCTACATTCAGTGATACATATTTGGAATACTTCAGTATTTTTCTGAAATGTGATTTCATTGGTATAAGACATCAGAACAGCTCAAATATTGGTGCAGGTTTTGGTGTGTGTGAATGGCCTAGGATTTCCTGCCATATTTCTCATTCAGTCTTGGCATATCCAGAAGCATATGGCAAGGAAAGGCTATAGTTTTGACAGGATACTGGTTGTGGAATAGTATGTAAGTCTAACATATCAGGGATAAAATAGACATCAGCAAATAGCTATTGGCAATTTAACAAATTGTAACCTGCTGTAGATTTTATAACAAGAGATGAGATGATTATCATATCAGAGAAATAATCTGTGCATATTCATTGCCCTTGTCATGGTTGTCAACAAGTCTCTCCTGTAACTTGCACGCTACAAATACCACATACTTTTAAATCTACTCAGTGTGTAAATTGTGCCATCTTAAACACCAGCTCTGAATATTATTTGGAGCCTTGTGCTAAATTTTCATGGTGCCTGCCACTTACCCTAATTCACTGATTTGTTTTATTGTTTGTAACTAAGTATGTTCTATGAGATTTCTCTCAGTTCCAGAACAAGAATTTACTACTATGGTAGCACAATCTAAATCTCTATAAAGGCATAGTAAAAGCAATTCTGACAAGTCTTACAAGGTTTGTAAGTCCAAAGTTTCTATTTAAATATTGCTTGTCCAGCTTATAACTTGGGTTCTTTGTTAGTATGTCTTTCAGAAACAAGAACAACACAGACTTTAAAATTTCTTTTAAAAAAATTCCTGTGCCTCAAAATCTAAGTTGGTTTTTGGACAAAGGAAAAATGTCGCTAAAAAGGATCGAGTTTTCTAGAATGTTACCAGTGTTCATTTAGAGTTTTTTAAAAAGATGAAATCAGAAAGGTTTTGGAACCAGCAGGAGTTAGATAGTTTCCAGCTGTCTATTCAGGTTTCTGTTCTCAGAAGTAGGGCAGTGTCAGTCAGTCAGAAGTTTGCCTGGACTTTCTCTGGGCTCGGAAAAAGTGTGCGGTTAATTGTAAATATGCATATGAAGAGCTGTTCTTAGGTGGGTTATGAGACGATTAGGGAAACCTATGTATGACCAACTCCTTTTTCCCTGTGGTTTTACAGGTTCCAGAATCTGCTGTGGTCTCGAAAGGCGTTTGTGGACAGCGTGAAGGTGTATAACCACAGCTACATCTACATGCCAGCCTTCTCCATGAAGACAGGGACGGGACCCTCCCTACGTGTCTATTACACCCTGGCGGACTTCGGTGCCAAGCAGACAGTTCTTTTTGCCAACCCCAATTTCCTGCGTGACATTGGCAAGTTCTGGAAGAGCAAAGGTATCCATGGCAAACGGCTTTCCACGGGACTCTTCCTAGTCAGTGCCGCCCTTGGTCTGTGTGAAGAAGTAACAATTTATGGCTTCTGGCCGTTCTCGGTGGACCTGCACGGGAGGTTTATTAGCCATCATTACTATGACAATGTCTTGCCTGATTCTGGATTCCACGCCATGCCGGAGGAATTTCTACAGCTTTGGTTTCTTCATAAAAGTGGTGTACTGAGAATGCAGCTAGAACCATGTGAGGACCCTTTAATCCAGCCTTCTGCCTGAGGATTGTAGGAGTCGGTTTGGAAGATCCAGTAGTTTTTAATTTCTGTGCTCTCCAACAGAGAGTTCTGACTTATGTTGATTGTTTTTAAAGGGAAAGTAATTGTGGATCTGCATGGACCATAAAAATGTTACTTGAAGGCCAAATGGAATATGTCCTTAATGTTTAGTGCTTTATGGAACTGGGATGGGACGAAGTGTGTCTTTCCATTGAGTCCATTCAGCAGCAGTGTGAAAACGATGTCAGAAGTAGCACAGCTGAACTTTCCGGGGACGTTTTTAAATGACCGATGTAAAAAGGGCATTAAGGCTCGGGGAGACACAGGGCCACTCACAAGCTTTTGCTGACAGTGCCAAATATGACTGTCTGTTCAAAAATCCATTTCATTCCAGATCGGCACCCTGTTTAACTTACCTTTTTCCTTTTTTTCCCCCCTCTGTTTGTGTGTGTGCGTGTGTGTGTGTAGGAGAGCATGTGTGTGTTGTTGACTTTCTTTGTTTCTTTTCCCTTTTTTGTCCTTTTTTTTTTTTTTTTTTTTTTTGTTTTCCCAATGGAAGGAAAAGGAAAGGCTTAAAAGCTCCAAGAGCTGAGGACCATCGGCTCCTCTGAAGACTCTTGGGAGAGTGAAAGTGCTAAGAATCTAGTGAGAAGAATGTCCTAGGAATGCCCTGCTAGTGGGCATGGATAGACCTACTTGTTGTAGGTTTTATCAGGATAGTTTAGTTCATTGCACTTACAGCTGTGCTAATGTTGTACTGTGGGCAAGAGCTGGATAAGGCAAATTGGTCTGAAAATAAGATGTGTTACAAAACCAGTAGTGAAGTGCAGCCTGGTTTCAGATGACCTGCTGCAAGATTTCCACACTGACTTTTGTAGTAGGGATGGTTCCTGACCTGTTTTACTGTCCAGCCTTAGGGATTAATTCTGTATTCATTTGCACTCCAGGTGTTTATTGACTGTCGAGGGGATTTGAGGGGTTCAGTGGAATGCAGAATGAGGTTCTTCATTTGCTTACAGCAGGAAAATTGCAGAAATGAATGTAAGTGTCATTTAAAATGAGTCGAAGCTTTGAAAATCATTTCTCTGTGTGTGACCAGCTCTTCTGCTCGGATTGTTACGTTAGCCTTAAAGACTTGTACTTTTCGCGCAAGATTGTCTCTGGTTAAAGAGAGTCTGAAAAATAAAACAGCCTTTGGGAGCACTGAAAAGCTGCATAGCTAGCAAGAAAAAAGGAGAAAAAGAGGATGGCCTGCCCTTACATAAGTCAGCCTCTCTCGTCGCAGTGGGTGAATTATGTCAGTGTGCGCAGTGCACACACGCTGCTCCAGCCTGCACAGCGCCTGAAGGACTGTTTTATTTTGGGTTGTTACTTGGGCAGCAGATGGTCCTGTGATCGCCATGTAAATGAGAAATCTTTTTGTTTGTTTGCTTTTGTTTAGCCCTGTAGGACAAGAAGAGAATACCAGCTCAGTCCATGGTGCAATTTCAGCTGCAAGGTGTTATCACCATTAACTTAAAAAAATCCAGATCAGTGTTCTCTTTCTTATCCCTCCATCGTTAGTAGCTGAAAATCTAGTCAAGGTGTTGAAACAACAAACCTCATCAGGTTTCCCCAACAGCTTACTGTGCTGTTTTAGCTCCAAAGTGCCAGTATTTTGGGGCATATGTCCTGTCATATGTTGATAATGCCTCTCCTTGTAGACTACCAGCTGCAAGTTATATAGACATAATTAAAAAAAAAAAAAAAAGACAAAATCCATGGCTCTTCTTTAAATATGAATAATTTGACTATCGATATAGGAGACTGGGGGGAAAAAAAATCATGTTTTGCTTTTTAAAGCTATGTTTCATAATAAAATTGGAATATGGATATTCCAAGCATAAAACGGGCACTGTTTCATAGGATTACAGGGCAATGCTAAAGGGTAACGTGGAGATTTAGATTAAATAGTGTTCTAGATATTGTTCTGATAAAATCTGAATGTACCTTTATAGCCCATGTTATCTTTGTCCATGTTTTTGTTAAAAGTACAGTCAAAGCACTGATGGAACATCACTTGATAATTCATTCCCTTTTGTTATGTTTGTTTTATCTTTGATGTGGGTACTTGGTGAAGAAGGATTTGAAAGTAAATTATTTTCCTTACTGCTTGTTATGGCAGAATTTTACTGAGCTGCCTTTCTTGGAGAAGAAGAGGTGCCTGTATGGTTTTTATTGTACACATCAAGTTTTGCACTTTTTATTGCTTTATAGATGAGATGATCTGTGAGAACAACTGTTGAAATATGGTGTGCTAAAATGGCACTTCAGCAGGATGCCAGCATTCCTCAGAGGTGGCAGGGAACGAGTAGAGTAGGGGGGAACTGCCTCTTTGCTGGTCATTTTTTGGTATTTTTATCAATACTTAGGAATTCAGTTCTGAAACTCTCTGCCAATTCTCCAGCCTTTTGGTAATCCTTTTTTCCATGCCTTGAGAAAATAATTGGATTAGAAGAACAAGGGAAAAACATGTATTCTTTTAGGAAAATTCTGTCCAATGTTTCATAATATCTGGCTTGTTCATGATGAACCAGTGTCCTGGGTATCTGAAGATGTTATATTCCACAATTCTGTAAGACTGAATCTGTAGACTGTGGTCTTTGTGAGTCCCTGTCTGCAGTCCTGATGTTTGCAAGGAGATAGCTTCCTAGAAATTATGGGAACAGGAGAGACCCAGGGTGTGTGTGATGTGTGACTGCTGTTGGAGAAATTGATAATTCTGGTTCTATTCACATGTATGTATAGTGAATATAACTGCATCTTACAAAGGCAACCACCTTTGATGAGGAAGTAAAGGATTCAAGGGTATATATTTTTCTATTACTTCCAGAAACTGGAAGTTGAGGAAATAAGATAAATAAATGCCCCTATTGAGAGAGCAAAATCTGCTTTAGCTGGCTGACTTGTCAGTCTGTGGAAACACTGGCAGCAATCAGGCTTTTGCCCAGCGAATAAAAAGGGATGCAGGAGAGCACTGCAAGTCTTTCATGGCAAGAGCAGCCAAAAAAGACAAAACCAAGCAGCTGTGAACATGAGTGGCTACTACCTGACAGAAATGCTGAAGCAAATATGCTCCATTCATGCCGGGTGTGAGGCTTGTCTTGCCTAAATCTAGGAGGAGGGCAATCCATGTGTGGGATCATTGATGTGAAATATGGCATTGCATGCAGGAGTGTAAAGATGTGGCCGCCTTCAAGAGGGAGGTCACGCCATGGAATAGGACCATGGTTCTGTTTAAGGATAGGCACAAGCAAATCCAGGAGGATAACTGTTAAGTGTGAACCATGAGGAATCAACATCTCACAGTCATGGCAAACTTTGGTGCGAGGGATTGTATCCATCCAGCATTTACCTGTCAGTTGATTCCAGTCTATTGATGGCAGTGTCCTTAATCAAATCTTACTGCTTGTGTTGCTGTATTTTCTTTGAAGTAAATTGGAATCTTAATGTTCACTTTGTTAGTGAAATTCTCTACTTTAGTGTCTCTGTTTCCGCTGTCAGTCCCCGAATTTCTCTGATAGTGTAGCTAAAGCTGCACAAATGTTTGCCAGGTTGAAAGCTACTGCAATTCATCTTCAATAAAAACTAATTCAGACTGGCCAAGTGATTTGCTAATGTTCCTACATATTAATTTTGTCATAGAGCTGACAAGAGACAGAAGTGCTAGAGTCTTTGCTCCACCTGCATAGGAAGCATTGCCTCACATTTATGAGTAGAATAAATTAAATACCTTTATAAGAGCTGTACATGGAAGATAGCTGGTACTGAAATTGCTCTAGATGCAATATTTTTGGGGCTGTGTATGTTTTTGAGTAAATCAAGATCAGTTTTTGAACTTGCAACAAAACTATGTAAAACTTTTCCTTCTTGTTTATTATGAAGCCTTTGGATCTCCTTCTGAAACAGACAAGCAAACAGAAACCAGCAAATTAAATCATAGAGAAAATGTGCATGTGTTCATGAGAATAAAAAATCTATAATTTTGCCACAAACCTTGCTACAGTGCTAAGGACTCCTGTTCATGAACATCGTATTTTTGCTGAAGTGAAGGGACCAAGTTTGGGGTGAACCAGCTACTAAAGACATAGGACTAAGCCTTTGTTACAGCTTAAGTTTTATAGAATATAGAAATATTGGCTGTTTTTTTGACTTGACTGCTTTTGTCTTTTTGTTAGTTTCCTCAGAATGATGTTGTAAGATACACTGCTGAGTTAGCACCTCAGTGAGAGCTGAAACTAAGTAAAGCATCTGCTTTTTTAAACTCCATGTCCTGGACTGTGGTAGTTATGTAAAACCCTTCCTTTATACATCTTCAAGAAAACTAGCTTAAGATCTGGCTCACCCTTGCCTGCAATTAATAAGGAGTGAGGAAACTTTTGATCTAGAAGTGAGGATATTGGAGGAGGTGAATGGTGTCTCGCCATTTGCTGCCTGCTCTGACTTCTTCAGCTTGATGGTTTAGTAAGTATAGGAAGAAGTCCAGGTTATATGAAGGACAGGTAGTTCTTGAAGAGTTGGATGCTGACAGAAAAAAAAGGAGGATCAAATTAGTGGTGAAAGAAATTGGAGTGTATCAGTTCTTTATGAAGATCCTCAGTGCTTAGCAACTGTAGGACATTTTCATCTGGCAGTGTCTGTGAAAAAGGGACTCCCTGGGGCTTACTGATGCTTTTCTGCAGAATGGCAGCAAAGCAAAATGCAATGAGGAGGGGAAGCTGATTAAACAGAAGAGGAAATACAGTGGAACAAAGAATGATGATGAAGAATCTGTCTTTCCCTACTCTCCTGCCTCTCTCCCTAAACACATATATTAAATGGACTAACCAGCTATTATCTTTAGTCACTGTGTTTTTAATGAAATGGTATGGTGAAGTTTCCATTTGCTGATACTTCCAAGTTAGCAAAATTCATTGTCCAGAAATGCCTATTCCCCATCTCCATGGCTGTTTGAGGGAAGTTCTTAGTGCTGTGACTGTCCTGGTGTGCTGTGACCTTCCTAATGGGACTTGCTCCTATTGTCACGTGGTTCCATCAGATTTCCTTCTGGAATCATCTGGACTTGTGTTTTGCCTCAAGACATTTTCCTGAAGGATCTCTGCTCTATTCTTCCTGATGACCATTCACCTTGGAGATAGAACTGGGATTTAAAAAAGTCAACCGTAAGGTAGCTAATACACTTTGTCATTTGAACCATCTTTTCTTCTAAAGTGTTGGTAAATCCAACAACACTTAGCTTCAAATGGAATACTATTTCTTTTAGTTATTGGTAATTCCATCATTGGAGAAGAGAAAGAGGATGGACAAAGGATGCATTTTTCAAAGTGGTGGTTGTAAAATAACATCTATTTCCTTGAATTCCCATATTCTGTCTCTTGGAATCTATCATATATTTGACTTTTTGTAGTTTTTTAACAGAACAATTAGTAAAAGACTTAGTGGTCTCTTTGTTGAATATTAGCAAACTCATTTTCCTAAGTGTAATGCAAATACCCCACAGGAGGCTTAACCTGTCCTCCCTAGCTGATATTTCTTTGGCAGCAATGAGAACTTAAACAGCTACTCATTCCTCCCTGGTTATTCATTTTCATCAGTTTTTATTACAGCAGGTTGAGCCCTAGTGTATTCAGCTTCTTCAGCTTAATGCATATACTTTAAAATGAATCACCCTCTGTCTTCTCAGCTGTTACTAAAAAGAAAAAAAAAAAGAAAAAGAAGTGCTGCTAATTGAAAATGGTTGGGTAGGTTCTCAACAATCAGGAGAGACAGGCACCACCAGATTCAGGATTTTTCTGACCATTTTGAGGTCTCTGCAGGACTGTGAAAATACTCCAGCTGTGTCTGTAGGGTTAAGCTGTGCAGGGCAGAGCAGAAGTTTGAGCCTTTTCCCTGGTAGTGGTTTGTTTGGCTGTGACCACTCTGCTGTGGCTTTGCCCAGGACCCACCGGTGCTGCCCTGACCGGGGCTCAGGACCAGGGGATGCAGTTCAGTGACCAGCTCCTGGATTGCAGACCAGATCCCAGATAATTACCCATGGTGTGTTTAGCCCTCTCCTGCTCCACAGTCAGAAGTGCTGGCCTTAGTGGAAATGATGGCAGCTCATCCCGTTGGAGACCAACCTGATCCTTGCACTGAAACACTTTAAATCCCTGGCAAGTCTCAGAAGAGCCTATTAAAACTGCATCTTAAATTAATGTATGAGTAGTCCCTGCTGCTGTGGAGTGGGTCAGCTTTCTGCTGAGCTGAATGTTTATCCTATTTGGAACCCTCCAAGGCAAGTGAACCTTTAGCACTCAGACCACCTGGAATATATTTGATGCCTTCACCTTCCAGTTTAACCCCCCTTTTTTTTTCTTTTAGACTGGATTTAACTACTGTGAGTGAATCCAGAGTGAGTTTATGAAAGCAGCACCAGCAGTAATTGATCTCTGGGTTTATGAATAAGCTGGTGTTCAATAAAACACTAAAGTACCTTTTGGATGGTTCCTGCTGATTTCTAATTGTATATTCAATGAATTGTTTTGCTCAGATGGGGCCCATAGCAAAGATGAGTTGCATCATTTTCTGTTTATTGGAAGGGAGCAATTACAGATGCACAATATATTTTAAGCTAAATTCTTATGAACAAGGTAAGGCATTTACATATTCTGCAGGAAGCTTCGTTATTATGTGATTATCTTGATAGGAAAGGAAAAAATTTCACTGAAAATAAATGCGCAGAGGAAAAGCACTTTTGATTAGAACAGCATAATCTGGAGTACTGAGACCCAGATTTGAGTCTCTACTCAGATGTCTCCAACCAGGATCTTGCTGTCCTGAAGAAGTGCCGTAATCACAATTTCTTTTTCTTCTGTGCATGTATTTTTGTAGAAAATGCTTGAACACTTTTTTTTTTTTTATAATCCGTACATGCGCTGAAAGCAAACAGTCCCTCTTCAGGAGCGCAAGTTTTCCTTTTGGGTACCCAGAGCATTTAGTATGCAGAGCAAAACCTACAGAAGATGTCCAGTTTTCAGGAAGATGCTGTTTTGGAGTAGTCTGGCAGGACTCCTGCGGACTCATGAGTTGATTGCTGCCTCTTGAGCTGTAGAGGTCGAGCAGCTGATACAGAGTGTGCTGCACTGACAGTGAAAAAAGGTATTGTAGCTGCAGCTCTGACTGCTTGATGTCTCCTTTATGCAGAGGGGTATTTCTTTGTTCTGTGAGGGCTCTTCAAGCGTGGATTTTGATCCTGCAGATCATGGGCTGACTAGCTTTAAAGGCCTGGACTTTGTACTGAAAATTGCAATGAGCATGGAAATGCCTGGAAATGATGTCCTTTAGTGTGTCGTTTGGCCACGCTGCATGGTTTGGCCTTTTACAAAACAGACCTCTCCGTATCCAAAAGCCATTTTATCTGAGTATGTGACTTGTATATGTGAGGAGGTCACTGGAAGGTGAATGCCTGATGCTGCATAGAGCAAGGACTTCCAAAAAACGCTGTGGTTTTATTTATATCAATAATGAAATCCCCATTGAGCCAATATTGGATCAAGTCAGCTTTCAGTGCTCTTGAAACTCCCACATCGTAAGCATTTCCAAGAATTGCTCATGCACAGACAGAAACAGTAGATTTTTTTTTGTTGTTCATGCACATCACCTTGCATTGAAAACAGAAGGAAGTGTCAATCAGAGATCTTACCCTTTTCAGACGCCTCTGTAGGCTACCTAAATAATTTATAGGCACACAGTTACATAAACAAAATAGCTGATAGCCTGAAGTTTATAGCTCAAATGCTGGTATGTATCTTGAAGAATTACTTTCAAATCATTTAGTGGGAAAAAAATTACACAAATATTACATGTGAAAAAGATTCTTTTTTTTTTCTTTTGTTCTCCTAAAATGATGAACAGTATTTTCTCCTAAAATAACTGAACAAACTATGTTAGAGTTATGCAAGAGTTTTCCCTGGGTTTCAAGTTATTCTGCACCTCTAGCTTTGTATTCAAGTCCACACTTCTGCAAAGCTGTCTAAATAGAAAGTCCCGATCTGGAAATTTAGACTACTCTCTGTGGTGTCCTTAGATAAGAAAGTAAACGTTATACTCTAAATTTAGTCAAAGGAAAAAGGAAAAACAAATTCACGGCAGAGGTTCAGATCTTCTAAAGTCTGTTACCATTTATGCGCTGCCATTTAGTCGTGGTGTCCAAAGAACCAAGGATCCGAAAGGAGATAAATACACAAGATGACTCAGTCTTTCTCATAATTGGGACCTACAGTTATTAACAGATGTAAGTCTATACTCTTTTGCTTCTCTTTCCCTCAGTTCTTGTTGTACTGGGGTGAAACCTGTGTTCCCAAAGTGTTTAAAATTTTTTCTTCACTAAAGTGAACTTTCCTCTGGGCTATAAGCCTAAAAAATTGACAGACATAAACTGCTTCAGGTTTATCAATACTGAGTGCAAGCAAGTTTCTGTGCAGCATTTCACATCCTCCTAGTGCTAATTACTGTATTAACTCAGAATTAAAAGGAAGGCTTTCTTATTTCCAATACCACTTGGTCCAGTGTATTTCCAGTCCTTCTTCCTGTGGTGATTTCTCTGTCAGGTGAATGGAGATTGTGTTGAGCTTAGATGTTCTGAGAGTTAGTTAACTCATGCTTGGGAAGTGGAAAAAAAAAAAAACAAAACAGAAATTTTATAAAATATGAAACTTTATCTGTTTTGGACAGATTTCTATCTAACTGAATTTATGCTTTTGTGTTAAAATCCACCCACATTGTTAATAAGTGAATAAAAACATTACCTTCAGGGAACACCTGGAGTGTAGGAAAGTGGAAAACCATGCATTTTTAATTAGAAAAGAAGGTTTTCTCCTCTCTGCCCTGCCCTTCAATTTCTGAGCCAAATTCTCTACTCTCTTTTACTATTCTCTATTCTCACTCTCAAATCAATAGAATTGCCTAGATTTTAACTAGTTGTCTGTTCTCAAACCTGAGGGAATTCATCCTCTGAAAAATTTAAATTAAGCTAATTTTAAGGCAATGCCAGATTATGGGATTTAGTCAGAGCTATTCTGTAAGCTATTGATTTCTTTTTCCCCACAAGTGTAGATCATGAGCAGTTTATGCTATGTGTTGGTTGGTTTTGTAAGGCAGATATCTTACTGCATTTCAAACTTATACTGTGCTGAGGTGTCACAGTCTGAAATCAAATCATGATCTGTGTCATGTCCTTGTTTCAGCAACTTGCATAGAAGAGATCCATGTGCTGCTCCATCTGTCAAGTGTATTGTATGAGCCAAGAGAAAATGAAAAAAGGATTTTTCTACAGTGTGAAGCCTCACCGTTGACTGGCTGTATCTGGGAATTAGATATCCTCAATTTATTATCCTTGATGGATCTGATACCTACCAGTGTTTCCACTCATTGTCAAATAATTTTGTTAGGCTTTATTGATGGAGTGGTATGATCTTTTCCCTCTGCTTTTTGACTGCAATTCTTCTTTTCTGATAGTGTTTGCAGGGAAGAAATCTTTCTTTATTATCTTTTTTTTTTTAATGACAATTTATAGCTATCAGATGTTGGTTTTCTTAAAAATGTTGGTCTTATGCTTTTTTCCTGTGTTATGCATAGTATCTTCTTTTCAATGATATCTCAACAAATTATCTTCTTTTAAAAGTCTTTAAGAACTGAAAAATTTTCTGGCTTTCTTAAAACCCAGTCTGGCTGTAAGTGTCTTTGGGTTTCAGCCTAAATTGCATGCAGTCAAGTCTTGAGTCTTTGGAATGTCTTAGTGCACTCATAATCAATGAGGCATCAATAAAATAGAAATTAATTTTCAAAATTGCTTTCAACCCCAGTGAAAAACAAGGGGTCTTTAATAAACCTTTTTAGTAATGGCCTGTAACTACTATAGTGATAAAAATATCTTTCATTTTCATTTTATGTGTAATGGAAGTTACAAGCTCAGGCAAGGACATGAACAACTCAAATCAGTATCAATCCAGTTGTCCTGTTGGTTTTGTACATGTAAGTTTTGACCTTAGTATTTTTAATTTTTTATTTTATTTGTATAGTGAATATCTCTCAGGTTCTCATCCAATATCTAAATTATTACTACGTGTCATGTACAGGAATTGGTTTTTGAGTAAAAGTTCTGTTCCACTGGAGAGTTTACTAATAGTTGCATTTTAAATGAAGTAGGGTTTATACTCTTATTGAGGGAGAACTGTTTGAATGAGAAAGCAAGGCATTAAAAACCGCTGTTTGGATCTCATCTTGCTTGTGCTGAGTACCTGTGCTGGGGGCAGAGGGCAGCCTCTGGCTCCTGAACCTCTTGGGGCTTTGGGAGATGCTCTGGGGCTGTATCTCGTGCTGAGCTGTGGGGCCAGGCTGGCACAGGGGTTTGGGGTAGTCCTTGGGCTTACTCACAGTCCAGAAAAGAGGAGATCCAGCGGGGCAGCAGAAGGGGATACAAACCCCGGCCCTCGCTTGGTGGGGGCTGAGCAGCAGCCATTGCCCTCTGCTTCCTGCTGCCTGCTCCCTCCCTGGGATGTGGCAATGGGTGCCTGGTGCTCAGACACAGCCAGCCTTGCTGACCCTGCTGGGAAGGAGTTTTCAATCTGAGTAGTAGTTTCCTAGCTGGAAACGCACGGAGCATGGGTATGTCATCCCCTGCCCTGCCTTTCCTGGTCTGGAGCAGCTCAGCACCAGAGCTGTGTGCTGGGAGCTCCACGTTGCAGCCTCCTGGTGCCACAGCAAAGCCAAGACATCAGCTGAGGGATAAGCCAGCAAGTGTCTGGGCACTCTTGAAAGGAGAAGAAACTTCCAAGTGCAACAGCTATAGCAATCAAATAGCAACAAGACTCTTTTTCCTTTGTTGTGGAAGGGAACACAGTGCAAAGCATTTTTGTGCCACACTTTAGCCGCTTCCAGGTCAAGAGCTAGATGTTTGAATGTGCAGTTTGCTGTAAATTCTGATATTTCACCCTGAGCATAGGATAGAAATGTCTTCTGTTTTTACTTAGAGACCTAGATTATTGTTTTTATATGGTATGTTGGAGGACAATTATGTATCTAAGTTACCAGCTGAAATATTGTAGAGTCATTTTCATCTTCTCCAGTTTTGGCAAGTTCAAGGTGATGTGACAATTCTGCCTTTCTGTTTCTTACTCATACTGGACACCTGGCTTTAGCCTGTGTTAGTGCTGGTTCCATCTGGCTATTTCTGAAAGTTCAAGAGAAAAGAAAACAAAGACATGAAGGAGATTTAAGGTGCCTCAATGTGATGTTTTTATAGAGTGGTACATTGCTCTGATAATGAACTGTGAAATGTAGCATGTGGATGATGATGAATGTAAAAGCCTGCATGTGTTTTTATTTGAATGTTGTGTCCATGACATGGATTATTAGTATGAGCTCTGTAGTGTAAAAATACTGAAAAGAGAAAAGAAATGGAAAGAAGATATTTCTAGCAGGTTTTGTAGTGAACCATGTCCTCTTTCAACTATTTCCCTTTTCAAAACCAGACTCAGATTTTGGTAACGTGAGCTTTTACCGTAAGGATGGTAACACACAAACTACTCTCTTCCTAAAGTTAAATATACTTCTTTCCAGCACTGTAAGGGAAAATCTATTTGCATTTCCAGCAGATCAGACTTCTTCCCAGGCGTGGGCTCACTGGGCAGCACTGGCTGGGAGATCAGTCAGGCTCACTGATGGTGCCATACCATATGTTTGCTGCCCACAGAATCCAATAGTCTGTTCCTGTGCCAGGAGATAAGTGACTGTGGTTTGGTACAGTTTGCTGCTTGCTTATGGCTGGAAGCTGAAGTGCAAACTAAAATGCTGTGAGCTCCCTTCCATTTCTTGCAGGCACAGCCTCAACTTGAGGAAGTTTTGTGCTTGACTGGAACAGAAATGGACCAGCAAAGGTTTTTCAAAATTATTAATTTTGCTTTTACCTCATTGAGGTATTTCTGAGAGGTCAGTGATTTCAGGAGGGACCAGCATTCATTGTTGGAGCTGCAGGCATCCGGAATATCTGCCCAACCGTAGGTGACCAGGGAACCCACAGCTGGTTCATCTCTGGGATTATCCCAACTCCCTGATGTTTTGCTTTGGGAACAAAGTAGGTGATTTGAAGGCAAGCAGCCTAGGAAGCGTTGCTTTAAAGCTTCTACTTGCCTCTACCTGTAGTTACAAGGTCCCTGCTCTCACCTTCCCTGTCATGCCATCTGTACATCTCAGGCCGCCTGCTTTGTAGCTGACCCTGTCTCCAAGCTGGCTATGAGAGGGGACAAGTCTTCCTTCTGGTGCAGTGCTCAAGCAAGTGATGTTTGAATCAGTGGTGATACCAAACCATAAACCTATGTTTGGAAGGAGCTCAGTGTTTGGATAAAACAAGCTGACTTGGGATCAGTCTGTGGTTTACAGTAATGCTGATATACAAAGCCCAAGTAGGACAGGTGCAAGATGTCTCCTGTATCTTTAGGGACTGGGCATAATTGCCATTTTTGCTCTCTCACACAGTATTTCCAAAGGAGCAATGTGATGTGGGATGTCAGTGTTAGCTGGTGAATTCTAGTACTTTCATTTGTGCTCCTTCTTCTCTTGCCCAGTTTATTGAAAAATGTGATGGTAATGTGGTAGTTCGATGTCTTGAGGTGATTTTGAAGTAGATAAGAAAATCATTATGCCTCTGAGGTTGCGTGATTCCATGGATTTGTCTTACCTCCAGTGACTGGCATGTAATATTTGTTGTACCATTTATGATGTGTGTAAGCTTTACAGGCTGGATGTTGTGTCAAAATGACATGAGCACTTGGGTGAACATCTTGAATCATCCTTATTTTGGCACGCTCAGGGGCAAAAGTACTTGTGTGGAGTGTGTAAAACATCACAAAGTGTGTTGTTGTTCAGAGTCTTGTGATTAGGGCTTCGATCTAATTCACTCTCCAATGTAGCAAATGTTTGCTGTCGGCTAACACTGTTACAAGGTCTAAGGGTTTATCTTTCTTTGCCCTGCAATAATGTATTTTCTCTTATGTCAGTAGAATTTGTCCATTTTCAAGTAGTGTGTAGTGCTCCTTTGAAGAATGTCTCCTTTTCAGGTGGTTTCATGGTGACTGTACCCCAAAATGTCTAGATGTCTCTCAATAGCAAAAATTGCTTTGTTATTGAATGTATTATTTATTAACAGTATCTTGTCTTTTTCTAGTCACATTTTACAAAATATGCCACAATCATCTCATGTGATTTTTTATAAGGAAAGTCTTATTTATAATGTTGTGCAAGTGGATGGAAACAACGATTTTATAGTAGCCCATGCCTTTTTTCATAGCTGCAGAGTCTTAATGAGCATGATCAGAAGGGACAGGCTCATTGTTTCATTTAATTTTGATGGAAATTTTCAAAGATAACTATTATGTTATTTATTATTTGGATTTAATTACCTTAACAAATAAATATCTCCATTTTAAGAAATGAAAACAGCATTTGTGGGGCTTCTTTTTCTTCTCTTTTCCCCGCTCTCAAACTCAGTATGTTCAAACAATCAAAGTAATTTCCTCTTCCTCTTTACATTGTCTGTGTAGTCTATTGTCGTGTTGAGATTTGCATCCATTGCCCTCATCTGATATTTCTGGTTATTCTGCTTACTCAATTCCTTTTCTTTTGTAGCTTACTCAGTGACACAGATTTATCCAGTGTCAGTCTGAGGATTAACCTGGGCCTGAATCTGTACCTTTTTTCCTACACAGAACAACCCAGAAACACAACTTTGGGTGCACATGGAAATCCCAAGGAAACACAGGTATTTTGTAAGAGAGGTTCCCATTCTGTACTTCAGTCAGCATAGCTGAATCCCATTTGCTTGGACTGGAATGTTCTAGTGCTCAGTCTGAAACCCATGTAGGAGTCCTTGAGTACATTTTCTAAAGCAAATGATAGTTCTAGTATCTGAACATCTGATGGACCTAGCCTGGATGTCATTAGATTTTTCAAGCTGGATTTTCCACATGCAGATTTTCTGTGCACAAGCCTCTTCAAGATAGCTGGAGCTTGACACTGTGTTCCTTTTGAGATTATGAAAATTTCCTCTCCGACTTTAAACCTCTGTGCCCCAGGTCCCTTTAAAATCAGTGGAGGATATAGGGTGAAATGGTCCTCACCCTTCCAGGGACAGCTGGAGTAGGGTTCCTTAGCCTGGTAGAGCCAAAAAAACAAGCATCTCTCTCTTCATTTTATTACAAGAATTATCCATAGCAAATATGGTCTCTGCTAAGGGAAAAGGGGAAGACGGAAGCTCCCATTCCTTTAGTCATGATGATTCTTTATCCAAAACCTGCCATTTGAACCTGTCATGTTCCTACACAATGAGTAAATGAGAGTTCCTCATTTGTCTCACTTAATATTTCTTAGTTTTCAGAATATACCATCTCCATCTGGGTCACTCCCTAGATTTCTTCCTGTTGCAAGAAGGGACAGATGTCAGTGGGGGCTCAGAAAGTGAGAACTTCCTGCCTCTGAGGATTTCTGCCAGGTGAGCTCTCTGTGAGCAGAAGCTTCTGTGCAGGATCTCGCTGGGAGTGCTTGCTTGTGTGCAAGCACGTTTGCACATTGGCAACACAACCTGGGAAGGTGGAGAATCTAGCTCAAATCTCCAAATCCTTGAAGGTACATTTTACTTTCAGCTGATGAAGTGCTACTTGAGAGTGATGTCTTGCAGCTACTGTTAGACCTTAGCTGTACCACTGATCCCAGGTATTTTGTTTAGCCCTGTGCCTCTTCCTCCTAACCCTTTAGCCTTGATACACTAATAATCATTCTTTGTATGAAAATGTTCTGTGAAAAGGCAAAATGTTGACAGAATCAGTGCCTCAGACTTCCTCCATCTGACTTTGACAGAAGATGCTTCAATGTCATAGAGAAGGTCATTGCTGGGATAAAAGAAGTATATCCAATGGAGGACACTCTCTTGGTATCTCACTTTAAATCCTTTTCCACCCAGATATCCAACCCACTATCCACATACCCAGCTTGGACACCTTGGTGAGGCTGTTACTTTTTGGCTTCTGAGTATCTGTTTCCTTTATGTGCTTTTCCAGTTCATGTCCTCATGGCATTTTAGCAGAAGTGCTACACATCTTCTGTTATTTGATCTGGATGTCTGGTAGAAAATACAATCCTAAATGAAAAGGCCAGCTGGCAGAGGGAACTGCAGTGTAAGTATCATGGTGTTAATGAGTAGGGGTTAATGGAGGTATTCCCATCTGGCCCAATTTTACCTAGCTCTGTTCAGAGGTTTTATGGAGTTGATGCATCAGGCTTCTGCACACAGGGATCTACCAGCTGGCTGTGGCATGTTTGCTTAAACCTGTTCAGCAACAAAGAGATTTTACCCTCCATCAGGCAGCAGATGATGTACAGCATGTGCTGTCTTCCTAATGACCATGAAATTTTTTTATGTGTAACATGAGTAATGACTTCAAGTCGAGGATTTCAGGAGTAGACACACTGGGACTTTGGTCAAAAACATTGTGATTGCTGCTACAGATTGCCTACTTATCCTCTCAAACTGATTAACCACTTTTTGTCAAATTGCTTCTATCAGTCAGAAAGGACCAATTCTTCCCAGTCTCTCAGATATTAAAGTAAAATATTTTTAATGTACTTTGAAAAATGCTGGCAGGGAAAATTGGAGTCTTGAAAGAAACAAGCCTCCCTGCCCATAAAAGTTCATCCAGTTGAGTGCTAATCACAGGTCACCATGACATTTTGCATTGCCATAGTGGGTTAGAGAATATTTTAAGTGCACCACAGCCATGAGAGGTTGCATTATGTTCATCTTGATTAAACTGATACTTCATAAAGCATCCTCCTGTATTGCCCATTCAGTGTGGTAGTTAACTTGCCATCATACAGTGTGGCTTTTTCTCCATCTATCAAGCCCAAAGGCTTTGAGTCTTCTCCGGATAGGACTCCCTAGCCTATTTAGCTGTTGCTTTTAATTAAAGCATCCAGTGGCTTTGATTATCCCTGTTGCTCTTCCCTGCAGTCTTTTCTGGTCCTGCTTCTTTCTTTTTTGAGATAAAACGCTTAGAATTCCATGGAATCTGAATTACAAGGTTTCTTTTCATTATTTTCAGTGGTTGTCAAATCAGGCCTTGCCTTGCTCATCTCCAGCTTTTAGCCTCTTCCCTGGCAACCTCAAGATCTGCAAGTCTGGTGGGCTAAGCCACTGAATCTAAAATTTAAAATTAGAAAGTTTTTGCATTTTGTTCAATGTAATTGTTCTATTTAATTTCTGTACACACCCTGGGGTTTGATGAGATGGCTTCGGGTGCCTAAAGTAGACTTCTGACTGAAGAGAGATTTAAATGCAAGCCCTATCCATTTGGATATTTTAAAGAAAGAATGTCAGGACACAACTACTTTCTGTGAAAAGATCTGCATGGGCTTCTTTTGTAAAGAAGAAAAAGAACTAATTTAATTATCTTGAAATATACTGTGAGATGGAATCATTGGCTCTGGTCCACTCTGCTACAGACTTCTTTTATTCTGTAGGCATTTAACAGGGATAAGACTGTACTGTGGTTTAGTCCCTGTCAACACAATTTGATCCAGTTCTCAAAAAGATCACCATGGTATTTTCAATATTTTGATCCACTTTGTACTTTTCCTTTATTATGTACCCATAAATGAGCAAAAAACTAGGGTTTTCATAATCAGTACCAGCAATGTAAACATCTTATAAAATGGTTAAAAAAAAAGTCAAGTACAGGTATATACTGCCAAATTACAATTCAGGACCGCAATAAAAATATTCTAGATAATTTTCAGGCAGGGCATATGCATCTATTTCTTGGAACTTTGTATTCACTATTTAGAATTACAACTGATGATACTTACACATGTACCTGTTAAAATTAATCTATACCCATGTTATTATGCAAAAATATTTCATAAGACATAGAGTACTTTCCCAAAAAGGGAACATTCTTTTACTGTGTTATGCAGCTTCACTACAAGAAAAACATTATAGATGATGAGGAAAAGCTATTCAGAATCCCTGTTATCTGTCATGATACTAAAAATAAAATACAACTGTGTATGCCGAATCATCCTCAGACTCTGTGTGTGGTGTTTAAATTTAAAAAGAAGTGTTTTAAAATAAAGTACTTGGAAATCAAATGAGTGTAACATTTTCCAGTAAGGAGATGAGACTGAAAATATTCATGGGAGAGACAACACAAAGTTCAAAATAGTTCTGCCGCATTCTCTTTTACAATCCTGTGCCATAACTGAGCACTTTTTATCTTGGATTAATGTGTTTTTCAGAGTCCCTTTTAGAATCTAAATCTCTCAAAAGCTGTTTAGTTCAGGTTATTAAAAACAAGATTTAATTTGAAGGCTTCAACAGTTTTAACATGCATCGTTAGCGAAAACAATTAATAAAACCTGATAACCCATCCATGGTAACTCAAGAGCTTTGCTATTCAGCTCTAGTCACTTGCTTTCTTCATGCTCCCCATCTCCAAATCCACCACCCATTGGCATTGCAAACACTGGCTGGCTACTGAGGAATGCTCAATGTGAGAAAACACCTTTGGTGACATACCAGACATGTCTGGGGACAGGGAAAGAGTTACAAAAACATGACAACAAAAGGAAATCGTGAGTGGCAGCGGCATGGCCTTAGATCCGTTGAGTAACAAGGCACTTTTGTCTTAGATTGCATGTGGCCTGTCAGTTGTGGTTTAGCTCTTGGAATCATTAACTGTCTGGATGAATATTTGTTAGAGGTATCAGCCGTCAGCAGAGCTCATGGCTGATAGACAAAGACGAGTACAACGTGTTTTATGAGGGACAGGCAAGGGTATAGTCCTTGTGGCAAGCGGGCCTGGACTCCTGTGGGCAGCATGTTGAGTGTCAAGTCAACAGCAAGCGGTTGGGATGAGGGCCTGTGGTCATGTAGGGTGTCCAGGAGGCCGAGGTAGGGGATCTTCCCATGTAGGATAATTGTGAGTCAGCATCTGGAGTACTACATCTGGTGTTGAGCTTGGGCTAGATGACCTTTAAAAGTCCCTCCCAACCCAAACTACTCCATGATTCTACAGTTCTGTGTTGGATGTCCTGGTACAACAGAGATACTGAAAAACTGGAGTGACTCCACAGAAAATTGGTATGGCCACAGGGAGCACCCTTGGCCTCATGATTTACTGTGCTTTGAATGTTCTTTTGGATCTAATACTATGTATATTTTCTCAGATATTTATGTTAATGATTTTGAATACCTGTTGGTGAGGGAGAAAGAATAACTAAAAAGCTGGAGTAAATGAGTAACTTTATCTTGGTGTTATCTGCTGACTACATCTAAGCAAACTTTCACAGGCACTTGTACAGGCACCTGCCTGGAAGCTGGTTGTGAGTCTAATCTGAGTGTTAATATCAAAGTTTAGCAGCATTTTGTCAGGGTGTGCTCTGCTCTGACACAGTCTGTACTCAGATCTTTGGACAGAAATACAGAGAGAGAACAATCAAACTGGAGCAGGCAACCACAAGTATATGAGAGTGCTAAGCCAAATAAGACTAATTTTGATGCTCATGCTACACTGTGAGTTTGTGCAGGTTTGGAGCAGCCGTGCCAGCTCACCAGATCCTGAGATTGCCCACTTGGAGTCAGTGAGGAGAAAAGTGCAGTGAATGTCCTAAAGTAGATCAGATGAGCTACTCCCTTGACGTGCTTATTCCTTTCTTTATTACCAGGGCACCTCTTTGCACTTCCAAGGGTCTGTGCTGTATTCTTACCTCTGGAGCTGAAGAGGTAGGTCCCTTTGTGCCTCTGTTTTCTGCCTGTAAAGTTCTTCCCTTAGACTTAGCCTGATCATGTTTTAACCTCATCCAGAATGTTCAGATGAAACCACAATACAAATATTATTGTGTAACAATACAAAGATAACATAACCATAAAATAACACAATGGGTGATCTTGTCCCTTTGATTTTATTCCTTTTACATTATTGCTGCTTCTTAAAGCAGTTATCCATCTGAAGTACAGAAATAATTTTCAGCATTATACAGTATAGTGCATCAAAATCAATATTTAGAGCAATCATGTTGCACACACATTAGTGCCTTATCTTCTAACACATGGTTCATATTCATACAACTCATAATGAATGATCATCCAATGAAAAGCAGATCTGTAACTGCCAGAAATCGCAGAAATTTAATATGACCTCTTGGAAGACAGTCTGCTCCCTTCTTCCTCCAAAAAAAATAAAACCCAGCCACCAAAAGAAACCCATCCCATATATTGCATATTTCAAAATATATTGCTCCCAGTTTTATCTTATAACAATGGCTGACAAGATCCCGAGCTTAGAAACACAATTTAATTCAACTTCTTCACAGGCACTTGACAATTTAGGTGCCTCATAATAGCACATAACTGGGACTAACCACAATCCAACTGATTTTTGCAGTCCTGCTGTGTCTCTCACAATCAATTGCTATCAGTAGAAATTAAAGATAGTGAAGTAGTAGTGATAACGAGGAGCACAGGAGAGCATATGTGTCTGAGCTCCTCTGGCAGCTACACCTCAACACTTAGAGTGAGGTTCATTTTGTTGAGGATCATGCCTCAGCTTCATCTTCTTGACTTGGATTTTGGTGTCTTTCTAAGGCAGTATCTTATCTGTCATCATTCTTCTGCTATTCTAGGGACTCTTTCTCTTGTTTGGGTTTTTTTGGTTGTGGGTTTTTGGTTTGGTGTTTGGGTTTTTTTCTGTTGATAACAAGCTCCATTGCTTTTCCCAATACAAGAGTCAGATATCACACTGTGAAACACTTCTGGGTAGGGAAGCTCCCAGTGGCATGTTAGGATCTTTGTGACTGAAGACAAATGAATGTCTAAAACCATCCTCTGTTCTCTTAGTGGTGCTCTCCTAAGCACCCAAGGCCTGGCATATTAAGAACTATTGTTCTGAGCTGTTGATGGATGTGCTGGACAGGCTTTGCTCCGTGTCTTTTGGAAAGAGCCCTATGTCATTGGGTGTTCATAGGCTGGTCCTGGGTCCTGTGCACGTCAAAGGAGTTGGCAAGCCTGTCCTCCCGTCCCCTACAATGGTTAGTCCACATTTTATCTTTTCTTGGGGCTTCCTCAGGAAACTGATAGATGTCTCCCCATTTTCCTGAGAGCAGTAAACACAAAGAGGACAAAATCATGACAAACTGGACAGACTGTGTTTCTTTAGTGTCATCTTCCTCATTTTAAAATGATGTACCTGAATTCCTGCCCCTCTGAACACATTGGAAACAACCTCAGCCAACAGTTCCCTCCTCAAAAACTCCCCATGTGTTATTCCAAACGACTTTGCATTTAAGCTGCTCCTTTTCTTAAATCTTCTCAGTACTGCAAGGATGAGGAGGGAAAGCAGCTGCTGCTGCTGGAGGCCTGGTGTTCTCAAACCCTGGTATATGATCTCCATCCCTTTTTTCCTCTGCAAACATTCAGGAGTCTTCCTTCTCACTCCTGGGTAAACCAGACATTTACACATAGAGATACTGCTCCTTCATGGCTTTGTAGAGCTCTTCTGCATTTGTAAGTCTCATTGCAAAGTCTCCAAAATAATTTCAAGTTAATGCCTCTATATAAGGCATGCAGGAAATTGTCTTAAAAGAGAAAAGCAACACAGTTTCAGATTTACCACTATCCTGTGTCTGTGCTACACTGTGCATTGCTCCACTTTATCCTAGTGCTCTGTAACTTCTGATATCAGGAACCCTGAATAAATCAGGTGTGTAAGTCATGTACACAAGTGCACGGAGCAGTGGAGAGAGAAAGAGGAGCACAGAAAGACAATACTGATGAAAAAGTGCTTTTGTAGATGATACCAACGTCGCCCTTCTGACAAGTACTGATATCCATCCATAATTCAGATGCGTATTATCTACTGCATAAGCCTGTTATGAAACTTAATATTTATAAAAGCGTGTGCATTCTGAGTTTATAGATCCCCAGGGCTTAATTCTGCAAACCCTGCTGGCACCAGGCAGAGCTCAGAACAGATGTACCTAGAAAATGGAAACAAATATTATGCAACCTTTTCCACAAATGCCTGGCACAGGCTGGCCATCTACAGTATTTACTGACAGTAACACAAACCCATGGAACAGGGAGGGATGGATGATCTAAAATACTCTATGCAGAAAAAGAAGCCTTGAAAATTAAATTTGTTGTTGTTTGGTATCACAAGAGATGCCTGTGAACTGGTGTGTCCTCTGTTAGGACATCCCTAAAGCAGTGTATCTGAAGGGCATGTCACAGATGCCCTCACTGGCATAGCTGCACCATTCCCTGGTGTTCAGCTGCTTTAGGAACCACTTCAAAATCCGGGGTGGGGGTGAGGTTTACAGGTTCCGCTGGTAGGCAGCAGTACAAAGCACAGTGGTAACTTAGAGCAGATAGGGCATAAACATTAGCTTTTATGAGTAGGAAGTTTTTGTTGCCCGGATTTAACAGGGAAGAGGGAAGAGTGCCATAAACCGTACATAGAAAAGCGAGGGTATATCCCAGCCGTGAGATTTGTTCACCGTGTAGCTGTGTGAACACTTTGCCACGGCCTCAGGGAGGGATGGAAGGCCAAGGACAGGGCGGGAGCAGTGGGGTTCTGCAGAGTGGGATCTAACCAGGCCGTGCAGAGCACAACAGGGCACAAAGTTTGTTGTGTGAAGCCTGGAAGAATCAATGCAAGTTACTTGAATAGCAGGTGTTATGCACAGGAATTATGGTTCTGCCTTCATCACGCCAGAGATCTTTCTTTGCTGCTCTCCCCTTTTTGAGGTCAGTGCTCTTTGGGTTTCAAGCAGATGCTGTAAACACAAGGATAGTTTGGGAAGCAACTTTGGATAAGACCCAGCAGTCTCAGCGTGTGGCTTTAAGTCTGGCCTTGTTGAACAAGTAGTATTTTTATAACAACATTATCCTTCAAAAGATTGATCTATTGTGTCCACTACTGGAGGTTGTTATTGACTCTCACTGGTGCTACTCTTACTGCTCCAGCAAAGAGTCTGCAAGCCCATAAGGGCTGGAAAGGGTCAAGAAGAGGGGAAAATCATGGGAGTTGGGATTTTCTGGTCACAGGAATGTCTTGTGTGCACACATAGGAATCATATATGTCATAATACACTTGCAAAATTTCAGTGGGCAGAGATACAGGCAGGGCACTTGAAAAGTACAGCAGAACTCTTCCTTTTCTCTTATGTACATCAAAAAAAGCCTCATAATTTTGATCACCATCCAGCTAAGTAAGGTGCAAAGCCCTCATGTAAAAGGGCTTACTGTATCAGCATTATCTGATCATACTGTAGATTCCAAGAAGCAGAATTAATTCATAGAATCAGAATCATAGAATACCAGGTTTGAAATAACCGCAAAGATGATCTGGTCCAACTTCTCTTGGTAGAAACATGGTTTAGACAAGATGGCCCAACAGCCTGTCCAGGTGAATCTTATACATGTCCAACATTGATGAATCCACCTGGGGAGATTATTCCAGTGGTTTATTGTTCTAATTGTAAAAAACTTTCCTCTTGTGTCTAATCAGAATCTCTCCATTACCCCTTGTCTTTTCCATGTGACTCTCTGTAAAAAGGGAGTCTCTGTCTTCTTTGTAGTCACCCTTTAATACTGGAACATGGTCCTAAGGTCTCCCCTAAGCCTTCTTCCCTCAAGGCCTTACAAACCCATTTCTCTCAGCCTTTCCTCACATGGCAGGCTTCCCAGCCCTTTGATCACCTTTGTGTCCCTTCTCTGCACCCTCCCCAGACTGTCCACATCATTTTTGTATAGTGGGAACCAAAACTGAGCACAGTATTCTGGGTGTGGTCTGACAAGCAATGAATAGAGTGGGATAGTGGCTTCTTTATCTCTTCTGTTGATGTCCTTGTTGATGCAACTCAGCATGCTGTTGGCTTTTTTGCTTGTTGTCCATGAGGATCCCCAGGTGCCTTTGCACAGAGCAACTTCCCAGCCACGTAGTTCCCAGCCTTTGCTGCACTGCTGGATTATGTTTTCCCAAGTGCCAGACTTTATTCATATTCCCTGGAGCCAGCAGGCCAATATCGGGAGGCTAATGAGGATGGAGTTTATGGAGGGTGTTAAATAGACAATCATCTCCAGCATAAAATTGGTAGTGGAATTAGTAGGGAGTTAGGGATGGTATCTGCACTGGGACTTCAGTCAGAGGAGATGCAAATGAAAAGAAGTTCTGCAAATACAGTAACTAAAGCTGGTTGACTTTCATATCCTTTTTTTTTTTTTTTTTTGTCTCAGCTAGCTGATTTTCTGGTTTAAACTACTCTGTGTTTGGTTCATATTTAAATTAGATAATAATTTCTCTTTCACTTCTTGAATAACTGAATAACCAGCAACTGACGGCATTTGCTTGGACAGGTTCCTGTCACTGGCCAATTCCACATAGGAAGAGCCTTTTGTGGACATTGTACCAGCATTCCTCTCCCAGTATGGAAACAATTTGGGCAAGATCTTTAGATTTTTGTTTCTTTTCTTCTTTCTGTTTTCTTGCTACCTACGTGTGGGCACATACATTTAGCCTCACTAATGGACTAATATAGGTCCAATTGCATTGCTGGAAATGTTCCTTACATGAAGGAATAGGTGGACCCCTTTTTGCAGTTTGCTTACAGAGAAGGGCGTTTACTATTTTGTAACTTGCCAGAGCAATATTTTCTTGTTCCCTTCTGCTTCTCATTAAGAAATGATTGCTGAAGTCTGTCTTAAAAATATAATGCGATTAGAAGGTACGTGTTCCCATTTTAATCCATTTCCAATAGTTCATAAGGCTTTTGCCATGCAATTAATGAAACAGAATATGAACCAGATTTTTCTGATATCAGATTCATGGTGAACCATATAAATCTGATGTGTAAAGGGAAAAGTTCAATTCTGTGTTAAGGCTTGTGGACAGATGGTTTGGATTTAAAGAGAAGAGTAGAGGGATTTCTGGAAAAATTACACAGGATTAATAAAAATGTAAGCTGAGTTCAAGATCAGTTCAGTAAAAATCTCAAGGCAAAAGAATTAGAAACCCTACTTCAGTTTGACTTGAAAAGAGCAGAAATGAAACTGCCCAGAAATACATATTGAACGAACTTGCTAGAAATTTACATTTCTGCTAAGATTGTTGGGAATTGTCAACATCCCTGTAAGCCTTTAATATTGCTGTCACACTCAGATTATTGTTTATAAAGGGTTAGTATACAATTATGTATTCAAAGACAGACTTTCAGAGGAAGATTAAACTGTACTCAAGTGCTACCTGAGCAGTGTTGTAGAAGCACATCTGAAATAGAAATCATCTACCGAGTTTAGAGTTGAAAGTTAATGACACTCTCTAGGCATCTCATTTTTCAGATGTGAGAATCTGAATGCTAAATACCTAATTTTGACTTTTTGTTATGACAACAAAAGATTAAGGACTGAATTTTTAAATGCAGCCAGTGGTGGTTTAGCTAAATTCCAGGCGGTTCCCAAATTCAGCTTGGGGCATGTCTGGGTCCTGGCTGTCAGCAGCTGTCTGCTTTACACTTTTTAAGAACACTGCTGCTCTTGGACAGGCTCTTCCACTTAAAGTTGCAAAAATCGATCCTTCCAAACTTACTGAAAATACAGCTGCCTGTGGGCACGACTGTTTGTTTTGATTTCCTGAAAGAGGTAAATACGCCTTGCAGAGCTCTCCTATCATTCTGCAGGAGACAGGTATATTGGCAAATGCAGGGATTTAGGAGGGCAAATCCCATGAAAGTGATTAATGGAACCAACATCCACAGCTATTGACACTGGTGGACATCTGAATACTGGAGGGGAGTTTGTGTAGCACTCAGAGGGCAATGCAGAAATCTCTGTGTCTGAACACAAGCAAGGCTATTTGTTGGCTAATAATGACTTGATTGTAGCAGTAAATGTTACAGTAAGAGCATTCGTTTCAGTAGGAGGAGATGGGTCTAAAAGTAGTGTAACAGAGGGGCTCCTGGTGTTTTGGGTTGTCCTCAGTGGATTCCCGTGCAGTGGAGAAATGAGGACGAGTTATGATCCGCTATTTGTCATTGTCAGAGACTTTATGGCTGCGTCTCTTCTGGTAAACTCCTCTGTGCCTGGGTTGGCTCCTAGGCACAGGAACACAGTCATTTAGGCGAGTAAACTGTCAGCGTGATCCTGTGCCTTTGCCATCTGGGGGTCTCCCAAATGTTTGCCAGGCACAGTTTAGGGATCAGGATAATCCAGGGACCATTGCCAAAGGTACTTTGTGTGCCACTCTCTCATTTTAAACAGGAGTTTATATTAATTGTGAATGTGGACAACACTGGCACAGGTCCCAAAGAAATCACCGGGCATGATTTACTGGTATAGGTGTAGTGTCTGGGTCTGTCTGTTGAGAGAAGTTTTTGGAAATGGAATCATGCTTTTAGCTTTTGCTTTGCAAATGTGAAGAAAATTGTTGCCAGTAGCTATGGTAGATAAAAGTGAGCCAAAAGCATCTGCAAAGCTCTCATGCTCTTATGGATCTAGATTTGGGAACTGGGTCATTTATAAAATGAGGTGAAGTAGTTTGGGGTCTGTGTGGGAGGAAAGAGCAATAGAGTTGTCTGACTTTTGACATCCTCTTGATATGATGTGGAGCACCACAATCTCAGCCATGAGAGCTGACTCAGTATTTTCACAGGCTCCCACTCATGGGGTTCTTGTGCCTTGTGGGCTTTCTCTTTATGGCCCTCAGACACAGTAAGGTAATGTTGTGAGTCTGAGAGCAAATTCGGCTGTGCAGTCCTACATACAGTGTTTAACTACTTGATTGTACATTCTACCCAAATCAACCCCCTTTGCTACTATTGTCTCTGGTATATCATAGAATCATAGAATAGTTTTGGTTAGAAGGGACCTTAAGGATCACCCAGTTCCAACCCTGCTGCTGTGGGCAGGGACACTTCCCACTAGACCAGGTTTCTCAAAGCCCCATCCAACCTGGCCTTGGACGCTGCTGAAGATGGGACATCCACAGCTTCTCTGGGCAACCTGTTCCAGTGCCTCACCACCCTCACAGGAAAGAATTTCCTCCTAATATCCAATCTAAACCTACTCTTTTTCAGTTTGAGTCCATTCCCCCTTGCCCTGTCACTACATGCTCCTGTAAAAAGTCCTTGTCCATATTTCTTATAGGCTCCCTTCAGGTGCTGGAAGGCCACAATTAGGCCGCTATTGGCAGGTCTCTCAGTAGCAGTGCTAGAGCTGACAGTGCAGAAAGGTGCCTTGCTTGTACTGCAGCAAGCACAGCCCTTTTGCCTGCCCGTGCACATCAGCACCCGGGGAGCTGGAGACAAGGTGGAGAAATCCACCAGTGTGGGTTGAAGCGGCTCCTGCTTTTCTCCTTCAGACAGAGGTGTGCCCAGCAAGACAGGGCGTGAAGAACAGCACCCAATTCACCTGGTTTGAACTGGGTCAGTGCAGAGCTTATCCACATCCCCCTGCCTTACCAGTGTCAGCGAACAGGGATTTAAGTGGCTTTTAAACGTCCTGCTCCACCCTGCCCAGGGGGATCCAGGGCAGAGCATAGGACACCAAGCTCTTTGCAAAATACACATTAGTCACTGACTCCAGTGTGTAAACAAGTCATTAAAATAGGAACTGTCACAAGAGAGAAGCTTTCTCTGCAGCAATTAAGATGACCTCTGCAGAGCAATTAGATATGCAAGGATTGCGCAGGCATTCATCTAACACATCCTGATAGATGAAGACAATCTCTTGCAGTGTGTAGTTGTTACTACAACTGGTAGTCTATTTTGGTGCAGTGGGAATATCGTGGGTTTCCTAGAGCAGTCGTGCTGTTCACGCTCACAGTAGCAGTAAGGAAGCAGCTCCTACGGAAAATACAGTTAGAGATGCTCTAAAAAAGGACATGGATAAAAATTTAAGAGGAAAAACACTGTGAGTAAATCCTGTTCTCTCTGGGGCAGATGTGTACTAGACTAGGGGGAGGAAGAGCATTAGTAAAATTTACAAAGTGAGAGGAATAGACGAGCTTGCTACCTTGATTTAGAGTGAGGAATGTGTTTTGTCTAACTAGTAGCTTTTTTCTTTTTTTCATGAAAAACAGATTGGAAACCTCATGAGGGTAACTTTCAGCAAAAGCTGAAGGGTGTCCTAGCTGGAGCAAAGAAGCAAGGTAGGGATCCACCCTTCTTCCACATCCCCCTCTGAGCCAGCTGGGCTCAGATCAGACTCTAAGTTTCAGTCAGTATCTTCAGCTTGGGGCTGGCTCAAAGACAGAGATCCACTTGAGATGGAAATTTTTTCCTAATGACTGACTTGGAAATGTCAGACTGTTGTAAACAACATATAAATTCGAGTTCCTCTGAAATATTTTTTGCAAAACGGGGTAAAACATGTAGCAGAATATTCCCTTCCCATGAGGAGATCAGGGGAAATCAGTGGAAGTGAATTAACAAATGATTTTCCTTCTTTTAGATGAACTTTTAAGGAAGTAAAAGAGAAGCTGAAAACTCCCTGCACTCATTTTCTCTTTTAAAGTCACATTACTGTGGAGCCAAGATGATCTGTCATGATCTGTCTTTGATTTAGTCTGACACTTGGCAGCTTATTTTTTATATACTGTCTCTTTAATTATTTTTTTTACTATTTTCTTCCTTTTTTTTTTTAATCTGCTTCAGGTGTGGCTTAATTTTTGTAGCCATTTTTTTCCTCTCTTCTATTAAAATGCCAGAACAGCAGCCTGTGAGAGCTGGTCCAAAGGCAGCAGAGAAGCTGAGGCTGTACAGTGCTCCGAGAACTCGACGGTCTCGGCAGTGTCGCAGCCAGTCCTTGGCTTTGCTGCCCAGAGTGCACACTCTGGCTGTTGGCAGCCTCTCCCGTGGCACTTAACGGGGTCGACAGCTGCTTACTGGGAACTGGGCTGGAGCCTGCAGTTCACTTCTTAGCAGGTCTCCAGAAACCCCATCTGGCAGCGACAGCTTTCGGTTTGAACTGTCTTGCAGGCGCTGTGGTCAGCGCCGATGTCTGTGTGCAGCTGGAGCTGTGAGTGCCCACTGATGTACAGATGACCCAGAGGCCACCAATGCACCAGCACAATCCAGGTTCCCACTAGGAACGGCAGATCTGTTGTTTCTGGCACTAACAGGTTGCCTTCCACAATGATTCCACGTTGGTTTGCAGATTCGTGGGTATTTTTGCTCCTGCACCTGTCCCATTGCATCTGGTGCAGTTGTTGCTCTCACTTCACTTTTAGAAAGCTTTCCTTATGCCATTGCTAATTTTTGTTTCATTTTCCCATATTTAAAGCTTTTCAACACGAATTACTTTTTCAGTTTCATTTTACTTGCCTATGGGTTTGGGGGAGGGCCTAATCTACATTAAGCCTGTTCAGTTCATAAGATCCCTTTGCAGCATGTCATGACTATTCAGCTGTGGGTACTACTGGAATGATTTATTTTGTGACAAAAATTGCAATTTGCCTTCTTCCAGTTCCTGAATTAGCTGCCACCTTTAATGAAGTCAAATGGCCCTTAGCATAAGAATAAAGTATCTCCACATCTAGTCACCTCTTGGTTATCCACAGTTTGATTTTCCCCGCAGCCACGATGCTCCCAAGGAAACACTGCCCTCCCATGTTGCAGATGGGATGAGTTTTGCTGGTCTGAATCCAAACCCAGCACTTGTGCTCAGCCAGGTCACTTTTATTTTTTTTTCCCAGCTGTTTAGAGCACAGACATTGACTTGGTGAAAAGTGCCCAGATATTGTTCAAAGCTGGCAAGCCCTGTTACAACTCTTGGCATGTGCCAGCCGCTGGTGCCCTTGCCAGAGCCCTGTTCCCACATGGAGCAGTGGAGATCTTTGCCAAAACACAGCTTTCTGGGGAACATTTGCCAACACCAGCATCTTCTGCCAGCGAGAAGCATCTTATGTGGGACTGCAGGAGGCATGGAAAGAGGTGAATTGGAGCAACCCACCTCTGCTCTGAAGGAGTCCTGGAATGCAGACATGTGAGTGGCAGCATTTTGTTCTTTTAAAGGGCAACTAAGCCTTTGTATTTCCTTCCTTGATTTTTTTGGGCTGGCAGAAGTGGAGAAAACAATAGCAAAGAGTTATTTTTGTGTAATCTCAGTACAGCTGAGTGAAATCAAAGCTACCCCCAGGTCCAAATTGCTTTTATTTATTTGAGGCTATTACAAGGTTATTCTGCTGAGACCGAAACCTTATCTCTTGCATAGGAGCTGTGCAACAGAATCCCCACAGCAGTGACTTTCTGCAGCATTTGTTCTACTTTCCCCTCTAAACCATGGTTCTGAATATGTGACAGTGGCCATAGAGCAGCCTTGTGAGGGCAATTATGGACCTCAGGGCTGCTTTGTTGGCTTTCCATGAACAGGAAGATGTTCAGTGCCCTCCTCATGTTGTATATGGTAAGCATAACTCCCAGGCAAAGAGAATCATAGAATGGCCTGGATTGGAAGGGACCTTAAAGGTCACCGAGTTCCAACCCCCCTGCCATGGGCAGGGACACCTTCCACTAGACCAGGTTGCTCAGAGCTCCATCCAACCTGCCCACTGCTCAGAAAAATCATGCAGATACACATACTAGCACCTCTGTGGGAGGCTGGTGGCTGGGTAGGACCCCATTAATGCTGTATTTTGGGGGCTACAGAGTACTTTGAGGCTGTAAACACAACTTATAAAGGAAAACCATTATTTTTTTTAAGGCATTGCTGGTAGGATGAGAGAAGTGCCTAGTTTCTTGTTTCTAACAGTGATATATATTACAGGATAGATACCATACCTCCACATGCTCTGTTCTGTAGCCAAGACACAACTTTTGAGAAAATAGATTTTTACAGCTCCCCGGAGTCTTGCCATTCATCTCTTTTCTTCCCCCCCCACCTCTCGCTCCTTTTTTTATTTTATGTTTCAAGACCTATCTAAAATGGAGAGGGGTTTTTGTTGGTTTCATTTCCAGAATAAGTTGGCACATACATTTAATCTTGTATGCCAAGACAGTCTCTGACACAGGTGTTTGAATCTCTTCTGGTTTGTTGAGTGTTGCTTCAAAACAGGTCTGAAGGAAAGTAAGATAGTGCCCTGACTCTTACCCTGAAATACAGGTGTTGGTGTAAGGGATTTTCACCAGTAGACCTAGATCACCTCTACTGGCAATGTTCTGCTGGGGTATATGGAGTCTGGACTCCCTTTTTGCTCCTTACAGCAATTAACAATTACATAGTTACCATAGTCATGTCAAACAACATCTTCCATCCTCAGAATCTGTTCCTTGGGGAAGTGAGATCTCCCCCTCTCCCACTGCCAGTGCCAAAATCCTCTGCTCTCAGCCTACATGCTCCTGTGTGACTACACCAGCACGTCCCTTTGTGGGCAAGGAGGGCCAGCTGGCCCCAATCTTCCTGCCTGCTTCTGCACTCCCTGCAAAGAGGGAATTTTTGATTTGGTAAAGTATTAAATTTTTCTGACCCAGAAGTCTGCAAAGAAATTGGACTGTCTGCTGGTAATTTTCGAGCTCTCGGGTTTCTTTGCTGTAGCTGTAAATAGCAGAAGAGGTGGATTTCTGTCCTCTCTGAGGATTTCTGAATGCTCAAATGATAGAAGTTGAGGCTGTAAATCCTGCTTGTATGTATTATCAGTTAGTACCAAAAAATATATTAAACTAATATATTACAATAAAATCAGAAATCTAATAAGCAGAGACCTGTGTGCAAAATATGGGGCTGTAGATTAACAAGGAATCTTGCAGAAATGTTTCCTTAACTGTAGTGACAGAAAGACTTGGAATTGATGTTTATTTATAAAAAATATGTTCTAGATGCTCTATCTCAGGCACTGTGAATCAGTGTATCAATCTAACATTTTTTAGAATCAAGTGACAGTTTAAAAACTTGGGCACCTTACTCCACTATAATAAATAAATAAGTTTTTTGAGAGGTCTTGAAAAGGGTTGACTGATCTCAATGTATTCAACCAATTGCTTTTAGAGGTCACCTCCTCCACCTTTCAGAGGTCACATGAAAGAAAGAGACTCTGGTTCTGATGCATCTGATGTGTCGAATGAACACATTTTCCTTTTGTGTCTGTTCGCAGAGAAGTACCAAAAGTGCTGACCTTAGAGCTGACAATATCTGACATGATCAAAGAGCAGGACCATGGCAGGTCTTTGAGGGAGGCAGTCGGAGGAGAAAAAACACTTCACGGGGATCACAGGTCCTTGTGTTCAAGAGGAATGTGGTGGCCACATCAGTCTTTGGTATGACCCTTTTTGGCCACTCACCCTGTTGGCCGCTCACCCATTAGGAAGGATCAAGAGAGTCATGATCCTTCCCTCTCCCATCCTAACCCCAACCCTAGCCCACAGTCCCTCCTGGGGATGGTGAGTGCACGTAGGGAGCCTGCCAGGGAAGGGCTGTGCTCAGCCCCTGCTTGGTGTGCCCCATTCAGCCTCTGTGTGCCATACGCTGGGCAAGGATGAGTGATGTCCCGGTGTCACACAAGTGATGGAAGAGGAGGTTAGTTTGGGTGCCTGCATCTCCAGCCACAGCCATTTCTTAACTAGGAAGTGTCCTGGACATCTCTAAACACAGCATGGGGAACTGCAACACCACATTAACCATGCTATCTCCCTCAGAATTTTCCCAAGGAGGAGCCTGAAGTCTTCTGGATAAATCCCACAAACCTTATTAGGATGACTCTTACTAATGTTTTACTGAAGAGACAATTACACAGAGGAGGAAAATGATGTGCTTGGTTTGTCCGAGCACATGTAAGAAGCAAGGTCAATGCTGGAATAAAAATTCAGGATCAGTTTGCATCCTACCTTCATCAGAGTGGAACAGCCTGCGACACCTCAGCAGCCAAAAGCTGATCATCTGGTTATGGAATGTGTTCTGCTGCTTTCCTATGCAATATTTCTGCCCTGCAAAGTCGATGCACCGAAGCCTCAGTAAGTACTTTCACTAAGTAATTACTCCAGGGTCATGTAAATGGTCTCACACCTCATCCTGGGCAACTGTGATTATAGGAGGGCAAATGTTTTTAGTGGTGTCATCTGAGGTGGAGGGTGTGTGCAAGTATTGTGAGCAGTGCTCCTCGCTCTACTGGTGACACTGCAGCTCTGCTAGAGGGGAAGGATCAATTAAAATTTTCTCCCTGACAGGCCAGGCTCTTTGTATCAGACTCCACAGAATAGGTCAGGGCTTTCAGTCCCTCAGCAGCACAGTTCACACCCCACTCGAATTCTTGATTTTCTGCCTACCTAAGGTCTAACTGAGTTTAAGGATTTTATAACACCTGCATGTTAGCTTCAGTATTCTTAGCACCCTGTGCTTGCATGGTCCCTTGTTTCTCCAGGACTGACCCTAAGGTACTAGGAATATCTGAGATCTCTACCAGGGAAAGTCTTGTAATGACCAATGTACAGTCCTGCTTTTGATGTTTTGCTTAAATTTGGTTTGTAACAGCCTTCAGCATGTGAAGCTCCTCTCCAGGATCCATCTAGAATAAGGTGTTCTCCCAGCAGAACCAAAACCCCTCCCCTGGAGGTCTAGCTGGTGGTGAGCTGAGGCCCAGTTTGGGTCAGCAGAGCTGTGAGGCCACAATCACACTTACTGAGAAAACTGGGTTTGAGTTGTGAAAAAGTATATGGGCTAGAGCTGTGCAAGATTAGAAAAGTGAAATTGTGGAGTAAAATTGTTGCATTGGTGACATTAGCAGCTACAGGATTCAAAAGAGGACCACTGACATGAAATGTTGCAAAATCCTAGGGAAGAAAAAAAAAAACCAGAACCATAAGCAACTCAATGATCAGCCTCTCCCAAAACACAGAAGTTTCCTCTTGTCTAGCTGGTTGGTACCTGGTCAGCAAGTGAGTTACACTTACCCTAACAGCACATAGTCCTCACTGTCGACTGGGAATGTCAGCCAAGAAGTGGTTGCTCTGTACTCTCAAAAGCTGACAGAACTGACCGAGTCAGGGAAGCAGGCAGCTGGTGTTTCTGATAGTGCAGAAGTATTAAAAAGTTTACTTTTTAAAAATGGTCTGGTAGTGAGCGCCATACTAATTCTTGAAAATAACTCCAATGATTCCAATAATTTCACTGAAAACTGTGTGTACATCATTTCTATCTCACGTCATCTGACTTAATAGAAAGCTCATCGGATCTTCTTGTGCCTGCCTGTTAGATTGAAGAAAGCTACATTTGCACATATTTTCCTCCACATAAATACCTGCAGACCTAGGATCATCATGCCCTGGCTGCCTCATTCATGTTAAATGTGATCTCCTCAAGATTGCGTGCAGAAAGTGTTGTAATACTTCAGCAACTCCCAGATTGCTTTTCTCAGTCTTCTGCGTTTTCACTTGCTTGAAATGTGGGCAGCAAAGCAGCTTGAAGTATTCCAAAAGCATTTGTACCAGTAATAAATTCAGAATTAATAGAGTATGAACCATAACTGTCTGGATTCTATCCTAGCAGAAAGTTACAACTTAATTACATCAATTCAAGAAAAACTCTTTTTTTCTTTCCTTCTTCTTATGGTTAATAAATTATTTTTATATGGTGATAGTAATATTCTTATAGATTTCATATGTCATCTCCACTGTAATGGGTATGTTTAGAGCACAGCATTGTTCCATAGACTAAGACTAGGCTTCAAAACCTCATCAAGATACTAAGTTAAAATACAGACAGTTACTCTGAGCTTGATTCTTTCTCAGTTTAAAGTTAGATCCAGTTTGTGCTGCACAGCCACAGCAGATGCACATATAGTATAGACACAAATCACAGGTTAGAAAGCAGCCTGTGCTTCAGCACCAGCAATTTTGTACTCTTTTAATGTCTATTGGACATTCTGTCCAAGAATTTATATGTTCACACACAGAGTCGTGGTATATTTACACAGAGTCAGTGATGAAGCAGAAAGACACATTTTGACTCGGCTTGTTTGATTGTTCCCATGGGGGGTGTTTGGCTATTACTTTTTGGCTAATCAAGCTCTCTTTGATGCCCCCTCTTTTTCATGCAGTGTGAACACATCATTTGTGGAGCAATTAGTCAGCTGTGCAAGACTGACTACTGGGATAGTCAAAACCAGGGAACTTTTTCAGCTGTCAAACAGTTGACAGCAATTGTCTAAATGGGTAAATTACAATTCTTTTGGTAATTCATATTAGTTTGGCCTAGAGCAATGCAGATGTTTTGCTGTTGTGAAAAGCAAACACTTGGAGATTGAAACAACAGGCACAAATTAATTGTCATTTCAAGTGAAAAACATACTTGGGAAACATATCAAACATTTAACTAACACCACTCAACAAAGCCTGAAATTCCCCATGCTGATGTTATTCCTACTGCATATGCACCAGTTCTAATAAATTCTAATAAAATGTTGTTGCTATATTTTCTTCATCCTGTTATTACCTTTCTGCCTTCTCCCAGTCGATAGCTTTTTCACTGGTTGATGTTCTGATTAGCTGGTCATTTAACAGACCTGCAAGAGAAGGGGAGGTAATCAGATGGTGAAACCCTGAGCGAGGATAATGTCTTTTGATCCCCCACAGATGACAGCAGGCAGTAGGGTGATAAGGCTCCCAACTTCCTGTCTTTGTTAATCATGATTGCAAGCATGGGATTTAAATTTTGTAGCAGTAATCCAGTAATTGAAGTGGGAAATTTTCCAAATCAGAAAGTTCCTTATGAAAGCTCTCCTTTAGAGAGAGCATAGCATCAGTATTTTGTGAATTTACATGTCAGGAGAAAACGTACAAGACTGAAAAAAACAGAATTGTTGGTTCAGATGATTGTAGCTGTTCTGATTCAGGAGACAACCTCCAGCCAATCTGTCTTTGTTTTCATGGACAAGCTTGAATAAGTTTGTAAGGAATTAACCACTAACTGTTGTTTTAATTTAACAATTAAAAACAAAACTGAAAGTCTGGTAGTCAGTGGAAAATTACAGTTAACTCTCAGAAGTCTTCAAGTCTCTGGTATGCGGAGGTCAGTGAAGCTAAGATGATCTCAGGGGAGGCAGAAAACTGGAATCGTTTATTGGACTTACAATTTCATATTTAAAGAGTTTAGAGTTTACATATTCAGCAGGGGGTTTACGTATTCATTGGGGGGTTTGCATATCCACTCTATTAAAATTGGGGGGTTTTGCAAGGATGAAGGAATAGGGAAAAACCCAGGCTGACACATCTTGGGGTCTTGGGAATTACCTCATGGGAAAAAACCATTTTATCTTAGGGGATTTTACAGGGGGGATTAGGTATTCAGGATTGCAAAATGCACGGGATACAGAGAATACACATGTAAAGGGGGGAACACAATGGGTTTTATGCAGAGGTCTGATGAGATCAGGATGTGGATTCTCTGGTTTGTACTCTTTTAATGTCTATTGGACATTCTGTCCAAGAATTTATATGTTCACACACAGAGTCGTGGTATATTTACACAGAGTCAGTGATGAAGCAGAAAGACACATTTTGTGTGCATGTGATAACATCGTGTAAGAAATCTCTTTACATCCTGCTGAAGAAGGCAGGAAGAGTCCACAGAGATGAGGTTAGTGAAGCCCATGGCTTTCTGCAGAGACCACTCAAATTTCTTTCTGCATATTTTGGAACCCAACACTGGTACCGAAATATTTGGGGAAGATAAAATGTACATGTGCTATAGTGCAGCAAGAGAGAGGTATGAAAGAGTGGGCTGGCATGGATCATAAGGAGTCCAGGATGCCTCCAATGGCAAGTGAAGGGGGACCTGAGCCAGGGGACAGTAATATAGTCTGGTGATATCGTTTTCAGATTAAAAACACTTAGGAAAAAAGCCCTACTTCTGACCACTTCCCCCCTTTCTTTCTCTTTGGTCTGCATGATGAGATCTTGCACCACCTCTTTAGCACTTCCCTGTGCTAAGGAAAACCTTCTGAAGAGTTCCCTCACACCCCTCCCCTCCAGAGGCACATTTAATGTTCTTTTTTTCCGCTGTTCCTGAGTTTTTGTGCTCCTGAAAGGCAATTATAGCACAATAGTGCTTCTTTCTGTCTATTAATGTTATTCAACTTGTATGGAGTCCTGCTCTCCTGGGGATGGCTGAACACCTGCCTGCTGATGGGAAGTAGTGAACTAAGTCCTTGTTCTTTGCTTGCATGCACAGCTTTTGCTTTACCTATTAAGCTGTCTTTATCTCAGCCTACAAGATTTCTCACTTTTACTCTTCCAATTCTCTCCCTGATCCCACTGATGGGGAGTGAGTGAGCAGCTGTGTGGTCCTCAGTTCCCAGCTGGGGCTAAACCGCGGCACAGGTGCTAAAATAACTTTTTTTTTTTTTTTTTTCCAGTTAGAAAGTGGAGGGAATTTCCTGTGATAGAAATATATGAGTGCTGAGTTTTCCCCCCCCCCCTCATCTTCTGTTCCTCATTTAGAGTCCTCCTGGCAAGCTTTTCTGGTGGAACAGCTCCATACTGCTACTGTATCCCCACACTGCTTTCTTTTGGCAACGTCATTATTTGTTGGCATCAGATGAAACTAAGCTGTGGTATGACCTGTGTGTAAAATTTGTTTTTACCAAGGGATTTGGTGCATTTTCAGTGTTGCTTGGGCTTCTTGCTTGGTCCTGGTGCCCAGTGTCCAAAAGAGAAGTAAGAGGTAAGATGACACATGACGAAGTACAGATGAAATAACAGTAGGTGGGATTCATGTGTTGCTAATATGTCCTTGGTATAGAGCCAGAGCTGCACTGTGATGTCAAATTAGTGAGTAAAAATAAACCCCTAGATAGATACTGTACCACCCTTATGATCAGTGTGTTCCTTTGCAAGAACTAGCTTTTTCTAAAATAGAAGTAATGATTCAATTACTCTGACACCAAAATATGAGTTGTCTACTAAACCAAATTAAACCAAGGGAAGAGAGAGATATCTAATTATTATGCATATAAATCCTGCCTTCAACAGCCGAGATTTGCATTACACTGCAAATGGCTATAAGCTGCAGGTCTAATTTAGTGATAGAACAAACTACTTAAGAGAGAAAAAAATACAGAGCAGATGAATCATTCTCCTCAGTGCAGGAAAGTACATTTAATGTTATAGTGAAATTATTGCTTTATCATAACTTTTAATTATTTTGGCTTAACTAAAAATAAATAAGTCTTCCATGTTATTTTATGCAAGTTATTAAGCAACAGAGATTTGAACCACAGAAGTGTGAGAAAGTCACCGTTATTTTTCTAAACTTTCCTAAGACTTATAACAGATGGAATATAATGAATATGTCAGGTTATTTTAAAATTTTATCATAGAGTCACAGAATGGCATGGGTTGGAAGAGTCCTTGAAGATCATCTAGTTCCAGCCTTCGTGCCATCAGCAGGGACACCTTCCACTAGACCAGACTACTCAGAGTCTCATCCAACCTGGCCTTGAACACTGCCAGGGATGAGGCATCCACAGCCTCTCTGGGCAACCTGTGCCAGTGCCTCACAACCCTCACAGTAGAGAATTTATTCCTAATATCTAATCTAAACCTGCTCTCTCTCAGTTTGAAGCCTTTCCCCCTTGTCTTATCACTCCAGGCCCTTGTGTAAATAGTCTCTCTCCATCTCTCTTGTGGGCTCCCTTCAGGTACTGGAAGGCTGCAATTAGGTCACCCCAAAACCTTCTCTTCTCCAAGCTGAACAATCCCAATTCTCTCAGCCTTTCCCTGTAGGAGAGTTGCTCCATCCCTCTAATCAATTTGATGGCCCTCTCTGGACTCACTGTAAGTATTTGTGTAGCTCATAAAGTAAAATGATTGTTTCTGTAGGTCTCAAACCTCTGAGTCACAGGGAATGCATGTGGTACATATGGAGCTTGTTATAGGAGTGGATGTTGTACGGCAGTAACAGGGCATGAAGTCTTTAATATCCCTGGAGGGATCAAAATGTGCCCTTTTTTTGTAATCTGAAGTCCTTGAAGCATGATTTGAAAACACGGTGTTGTACAGGAGCAGAATATTTCAATCATGATACAAACAGGAGGCTTTGATGTAGGAAGCGAAACTTCAGTCATTGCAAATTAGCCACCTTCACAATATTAAAGGGATGATAATAGAGTGACTGAACTGATGCATGGCAAACACTAACCCTTAAACTGTGTTTATGGAGGGGGAGCAGAGAAGTCAACCTACCTTTCACTCTGGGTTGCTGATATTTAGGCAGATGAGGCTCTTTCTTTTTCTACAGAGGTCCAAGATATCAATTGGTTAAAGCACATCCTGCTGCCATTTTGATTTATCAGTAGCTTATTATGCACAGCTACTTACATAACTCAGTTTTAAGAGTTAAGATAATGAAAATGAAAGAGAAATAAGGAAATTCATAATGCAATTCAGAAAGCATCATTTAAGTTTTCCTTACAGTAGTCTACACTCATCAATTTTTCTTACTCTCAAACTAAGCAAGTTTGACAAAAACCTTCGATTTTTCCAAATGGAGAAAAACCAAACCAAAATAAAACCCCAACAAACCAAATCCACATATTTAAAAACAGGTTTTCCCTGGTTTCAAATGGTATCCAGAACAGCAAAACATTCAACATCACCTTGTCTCTTACAGCTTAACTGGTCAGAGGATTAGTCCCATTGTATGAATTTTTGGTCCCATTTAAATGAATGGTGAAATCAATACTAAATTTGTACCCTTTAAGAGTGATTAATAGAAAACTAGTAGAGTTTATCAACAAGGATGTTCCTCTTCATTGCAAAATGTAGAAGGCTGAGGATCCTGATGCTCACAGGCAAGTAGGAAAAACAGTCCTCTGCAAATGCATGGGACAAGACAATCTTTTAGCTGCATAACAAAGTGATTTATAATTTTTACTTGTTCGATTACAACAGCAAGCTTTGCACTCATCCTATTGTTTCTTTTCTGTGAACTATTCATCCAAAATATGCAAGGAATCATATTTCTTTTAAAATGTTGTTCCTATGAATTCTGGCGTTTCTTGGACAGCTCATTATATGGCATTTGAAGACCCCAGGAAAGAGAACATAACTGAATATCCAAGGAGCATGGTTTTTTTGATACACTGCTGCTGGACCTTTCTCAGCAGCTGACAGTTTTAACAATAAGCAGAATACGTATTTCATGTAGGCAGGAGATTATTGTGACAACTAGAGCAAAACAAAGCTGCCAAAAGAATAAAGGTGCAGGAATAAGCAGGAACAGCACGTGCATGTGTAGATATTTAGGAGGCAAGTTTCTTTTCAAACAAAGGGAAAGATTATAGAAACAGGAATTTTATATGCTTCACTTACACACACACACCCCACAACACGCTCCAATGCAGCCCCAAGATCTAGCTTCTGGTTGCTGAATTTTCATTTTTAGTAAATGAAACAGCTGTGATCTGTAAATTATATCAATAATATATTCTGTCCTTACAATGTTTTTCATATTATATGATCTTATGAATAATGCAGGGCAAAATTTTGTCTAGAAGAGATCTGAGTTGACCTAAATAACATATGTTTAGCTAACTTTTACCCTCCAGAGAGGCATTCAGGACTGTCCGGAAATTGTTTTAATTATTTTGTCACTTTCCTCAGTGATTTCTTTCTAATTGATGGTGATTTTTATTGAAAATATTTGCAAAGTTTCACCCTCCTTCTAATTTGAAGTTTTCTGGCTTTTTTTCCTAGCTATCAATTCTTATTCTGCCTTTTCTAAGCAGAATCACTGAGACTAAAACTATGGTACTGTCAAATGTGAAAGCAAGATCTGAAACCCCCCTCCATTTCCAAGAGTCACTTCTAAACAAATTGACTGATTGTTTCAAGGTTTAATTCCATTATGTATGGATGTAATACAAAAAATGAAAATTCCGTTAGTATCGTGTTACTAAACAGCCCCTCACTTACCAGGAATATGATGTATAAAAGTCTGTAGGCCAGTTTGAAACTGGATATCAAAGTCTTTAATTAAAAAAAAAAAAAAAGTTAGAAATGCTGGAGAATTGTGAGTTCTATCCATTACATTACCTCTGAAAGAACCATGATTTCATAGAAGAGGGGACAGCCAGAAAAATATGGTCCCAATTTCCCACTGGGTAATATGGAGTTTATTATACATATCGAATGGATGGAAAATCGCAAATCAAAACAAGCTAATGGTGTTTTGGAAAAAAAACCCCAAACCATACTTCTTCCATCTATATCATCTCTCCGATAAAAATTCTTTTAACAGCTGAATGGCATGTGAATGCTTTGAGATGGAGAATATTGATCTGTCCTATACACATTTTGGTTTAGATCCAAGAAGATATTTAATCACTGCACTGAACCTGTGCTGGCCCTATTTGCACTCAAATAATATACCTAGTGCCACTCACACATGCCTATTACTATGCTCTGGAGGACTTGGGTACCTTAGTTCACGTTGCTAAGCAGTAAAAGCATCTCTCAGCTTTTACTGTGATTACACACAATCATCAGATAGTGTTTTGCCTCTTTCCAAATCCCCAGAGATCTCCAGTGTGCTCCTAGCCAAGGCACTGCACTTTCCCAAGAGCAGGAGTAGCTCCAGGGAAAGCACTACCACGCACACCTACAGCAGAGAACTTGGCTCCACTAAGTACAATGAGAATAACTATCCCCAAGGGCCATATCAGCAGCAACTCTCTGCTTGGTGTTGCTTTCAAGCCTTATCCACCATTTTTCCAGGAGGTACCTCAGATCTAGTGTAAATTAAAGAAACAAAACTCCAAAACACGTTCCTGCAGTCCCATCTTAGAGATATCCCACACTCCAGCTTCCTCTTCAGTTACCACACTTAGTCCTAATGATGGGCTCTTATCCTGGTGGCTTTTTAGTGCTTCCCTAATGGTGATTGACAAGGATGTGAATGGAGCCTGCTGGGGGTCACAAGCAGAAGCAGCTGGATGAGGGAAGGTGGCAATGCCAGCAGCAACAGGGAGGCAGGAGCAGATGAAACAAGGAATGTGATGACTAACTAGGAACAACATTGCCTCCCCATCCCCTTGAAAAATTACAATAATTCTATTATCACCTTGAGGAAGGTCTTCCAACCTTGCTGGAGTAGCAGTCTCCAGGGAAGATGGATGTAGCTGTTCAACATCTCTGCAGCATGCATCAAAGTAATATGTTTTAATGAGCCACCATCAGGCACTTTCCTAATGAAGATGAGCAAAAAAGGAGTGTAAGGTAGGAAACAAATCATCACAGATGCCCTAGTGTGGCTGAGAACAAATGACAGTGGTATAAGTTCACCAATTATCGCCTCACCAATTCTGTGCTCATTTGAAGCCAGTACAAAAAGAACAGTTTGTCCCAGTGCATCCTAATCCAGAACATAACTCAAGGAGCACAGGTCAGCATAAACAGTGGGTTTCCTTCAAGTACACTCTAGCCACTCTGGGCTGTCAGTGTTTGTGTGTGTTGCTGATGCCATCCTTTTGTTCATGGGTTGGATGTTGGTTTGCTGAATTCTTTGTGGGTGTGATAATGGATACACAAGGGTTATAAATCACCTTCTTTGGGCTTGACAGCAAGAATTGCAGTCCAAAAGCTTTGCAGAAGAAAAAAAAAGTTGTGGTTAGTATTAGGAAAGGAATCTGAAGAGACAAGTCTTTCCTCCTATGCCTAAATTTGGTTAAGTCTGATGTAAATTACTGAGAGGTGGGATTAGTGAAACCTGGTCTAGTGAAAGATGTCCCTGCCCGTGGCAGAGGGCTTGGAACTAGATGATCTTTAAGGTCCCTTCCAATCCAAACCATTCTATGATTCTATATAAAAGCACATTTATTTAATCTGTCTTTAGAAAGCCTGCCTCCCTCAGCAGGCTCCACAGTCATTTCTGCTGAATCTGTTCTGGTGATTTCCTTTTTGCATAATTAATTGTTTTTTATATTCACTACTCTAAATCTCCCTTGTTGTAATGTAAGCTCATTGCTTCTGAATCCTGACTTTAACAAGTCCCCTGGACTTAGAGAACCCATTGCCTTCTTATTGGCTGCAGGGTTGTTTGTTTTTTTTTATTTGAATGCTGCCATTACACCTCCCTTCAGTTGTTTCTTCTTTGTCCAAAAAGTACCAATTCCAGCCTGGAATAACGCTGCATTTTAAGGTACATTTGTTGGCAGGGTTCAAACCCCAGGAGATTTTCATGATTGAGTTGCACCTTTCTCTCTATTATCCTCAGGGAGTTTCAATTATCAACTGCCCAGCTAGAAAAGAGTTTGTCAGGCCAAAAGTAATGCAAATATTTAGTAGTGTATATCACAGTTCAACAAAAGTGAACCTAAAAACCCACAGAGCTGGACAGAGTCTTGATCTCTTCTTTTCCACCACCTGCAGGATTGTCTAGAGGTGCAGATCCCTGCCTGCCTTTGGGAAGATGATCATGGTGGAGGCTTCCAAAGGTAAACTAGATACCTGGATTCTGAAACTGCCATCGATGTCCCTGGCAGGCTCCTCTTTTTGGAAGGTGAAATGCGAAGCCAATGCCAGTAAAATCTCTGTTATTTCCATGAAAACCATCGTGGGAATAACCACTACAATTAGAGTCCATGGATAGATAGAGTTATTTTTACTTAAGGAGATCTCATATTTACAAATTAGGTTCAATCCTATTTTGCCAGTATATTGCAGGGCAGTAAAATCAGAGCAGAGTGGCAGTAAATTCTCTCTAATATATGCTTATTTATTTAGCTTTAAGTACTTTCATGGTCCCTGGTTTCATAACCTCCCTTAGCTGCTTATTCTAATGGATATGAAATTTTTCATCTTGTTTAAGCTAAATTTTTGGAACTACTGTTTAAGCTCATTACTGCTTGCTCTATATTCAGTGCTAATGAGAAAATTTTTTATCCTGGTTGTCTTTCAAGCATCTTTTTGTCCATTAGTAAAATATTAATGCCTCCTCTCTGCTGAAAATAATCAATCCTTGACATTGCTGGGCCTTTTCCAGGTATTTTATTTCTCTGCTTTAAGTCTTTAATTTGTCCCTCTTTGAACAAAGAGCACAGACTGTAAGAGCAGCACTCCTGAATGGAAGCGAGTCAGTACCACAGAGAAATATATCCTCCCTTAGTTTTTAAACACTGCTCCTCCAGGCAGCAGAGCAGAGTTCTTGGGTCTCATGTGACAGTGTTAACCTGCCTGTGGTTATCCAGTGGGATAATGAGATCCTACCATGGTACAGTTGACCATCTGCTGACCAGAACGTGCTTTATATATGACTGGTTTTAATCATGAGTATTGATCGTTTGTTGTTTCAACTGAGGTTGAAAGAGTAGATTTTGTCCAACACTCAAGGACATAAATCAGACTATCTTTAATCACATGAATAAGGATGAGCTGTGCTCTAGAGCAGTAAAATACCTGAGGGTGAGAACCCAACCTCTGCACCCCTGCGTGGTACACGAGGGACCTTGTGGGGACCCACCGACTGGCCTTGGGAGTGTCCTGGGGACCTGGCACGGGGCTCTTCAGGGGGCTGACAGGACAATCATAGAATCACTAAGGTTGGAAAAGACCTCTGAGATCACCAAGTCCAACCTTTGATGGATCATCAGCCTGTCAACTAAACCACAGCACTCAGTGCCACATCCAGTCATTTCCTGAACACTTCCAAGGATGGTGACTCCACAACTTCCCTGGGCAGTCTGTTCCAATGCTTGACAACCCTTTCCATGAAGAAATCACAAGGAGGACACAGGAAATGAGCACCTGGGGCAGAGCCAAGGTGCAGCTGAAGGAGCTGGTACTCGTGGCAGCTGGTACAGTGGATAAATAGGGATCACAGCATGAAATACCAGTGCAAGAGCAGCCTGAAATCAGGAGAGCTTTGCTTTGTTTTGAGAAGTAAGGTGGGATGAGAGTACACTAGTTTTGCAAATCCACACCATGAGCCACATTTCCATCTGGCATGATTTGGCTTTTGTCTTCAGATATTTACACAAAGGGCAGATTTTGGACAATGTATATGCCTGTTTGAGCATGTACATATGTAAGTTCACATTAGATGTCTTAATCATGCTGCTTAAGTGCTCTCCATTTCAATAGAATTCATCATCTTGTCAGATTACTATCTTTACAGCAGTTGGTATTAGAAAGTGGCAGTATTAAAAAGTGGCATTATGCTAAACTGTTAAGAGATTCCATGGTGCTGTACTCTCCTTATAACCTGGCCCAGCCCTGGACTTTTGGCATATTACCTCTGCATATAATTTTCAGCTCATCATGCTTTGTCCTTTGGGAAAGGTCTGCTATTAGAACCAGAAAAGTAGCAGTGCAAGTTATTTATTTTCCATTCTTGGTAATGACTCTCTTTTAGTTAATGGATTGGAAAGAGTACATGAAATTAATGGAGCAAGGTGTTGTCTAACTGTAAAGCAGGGGATGCTGTTCCCAGCCCTGTGATTCCTCCCCAGGTAAAGGTCAGAGACTTGCTGACTTTGGGCATGTTCTGCTTTGTACTCTGTTTCCCGGCTGAAAAATAGCACCATAAATTCCATCGCTTGTGGGATCGGAATAGATTTGCAAAGGCAAAGAGAGCAATTGGGCATTTAGCATCTATTGCAAACTAACAGGTGTCTAATTCACATTTGTCCTTTAAAGAAATCCTCTCTTAATTACTGTCATAGTGCTTGGTAATCCTGGGATAAAGCTTCTGTTTATTAAAGGATAAACCAGAATTACAAACCCTAGCTCTATGAGCTGCTGGGCAGCCAAGTGTGTACAGTTTTTGACTAGGACACTTCAGATATGCTCCTATTTGCAGCTCTGCTAATAACCTGCTACAGGGCACCGAGCAAGCCACATTCCCTTCCTACTGCCATCTGGTAATGGGCTTCTGATGAAGTAACAGCTGATATCAATATTGTGACATTAACCTCTCCAGAGTTCTGTACATAACAAGTGTTATTTAAAATTTAGCAGCCATTATGATTATTTATTTTCCTCAGAACAGTGGAATTTCACTGTTTTTGCAGTTATTTTATCAGCTTTTGGCTTTACTAAACCTTACTGTGTCCATTCAAGTCTTCCAAGAATGAGAGTCCTGTGTATTACTTACTTTGGCAGTAGCTAAATAGAGGTAGAAAAGTTGTACTTCAGCAAGTATTAGCCCTTTTTAGACATTTACACTTACCTCTTCTCCTTATAATATGTGAGTGACAAGGAAAAGAAGAAACTTTTCTGGAAGGCTTAGCTGAGAAATAACTTTCTTAGAAGACATAGAGTGTCTTCTCTTAGAAATAGCCCTGTGAAGCTGGCTTGAAGCACCTAAGCGAGGTTACCTGTAGAAAACAGTCTAGCTGAAAGCAGAAAATAAAACGTTGTATTTTTATTTTTGTTCCCTGCATTTTTCCTTATCACTGCAGGATGAACAGAAAGAACAAAAGAGACCTCCTGAAGTGGTTGAGAAATATGAGTATGTCCATAAGTTGGATACAAATTGCAACAAATCCCCTTCCAGATTAAAAAAAGATGGGGCAGAGAGATAGCTATGAATCTGAAGTCAGAAAATGTTTTTAACAGAACCTACTACCAGGTTTTGAAGCATCCCTTTGACCAGTGATACTGACTTCATTTCTGCACTCTGTGTGCTCTCAAAAGGCCATGGGGTCATGACCTGGAAGTGGGGCTGCTCTGCCCTTCATACTTGCTCTGAATTTTTCTCTATTTTAAGTTTCTAGATCATATTTCAACAAAGTTTGTTTGAATTTCAAAGGCTTTTTGACACCTTTCGGAGCGATCATTCCAGCTGAGTTCAACCAGAGCTGACTCAGAATATGTCACAGTCCCAAAGAGCAGCTTCTCCAGCCTGTCCTCCTCCTCTTCTTAAATTGTCATTGTTCTCATAGATTTTCACTGGGACACATGGGAGTGCCCAAATCTTTGTTCCCACTTGTGGTTTCCTGACGCACCAGAAAACAGGGTTACCAAAAACTGGAAACCCAAGGAAAATTCATTTAGACAGAACTGTGAGAAAGAAAAAAAGAAAACTGTAGTACCAAGCCACACACTCATACATTGATTTTGTGCATGTTCTGCCTTGCTGTTCCAAGTGAGTATTTTCTAAGATCTTGCAAAGCATCAGGCTAAAAGAACAGGGTGCATTTGATGATGGATCATTTTGTACTAATGTTGACATTACCTGATGAGAGAAAACACTGCTGAAACTGCTCATTGACATTTAGCAGCGTCTAATAAGGAAGATTTAAAAAGAAGATGGTGTGAAACACCGCTTGTATTCTGTATGATAATTGCAAGTGGGTGTCTGATCTTTCTTCCTTTAAGTCAATGAGAAAGCTATGATTAACTTAACTTAGATCCAATACTATTTTTATTTACTTAATTGGCTTCTTCTGGATCGCTTTCATGAAGCATGCCTGGGAAGTGCTTTTAGAAAGCACTCCAGCTCTTCAGAGACTGCTTCTCTGTTCCCCAGTGGCACTGACTGACAGAAGACAGAAATAGATGTGGGAGGTGCACTCAAAAGTTGTGGGAAAAGCTGAACAACATCCCCCCAAGGGTGACAGATTCTGGGAAGTTTTCCTTAAGGGCACATCCTATTTAGACCTAAAGGGTATTGGAATTTAAGGCCTGGCCCACCTTCTGAGAATAACCATGCTCTTCTCTCTGCACAGGGAAAAGCTCCATCTGTGTTTATCAGCAAAATGCCTTTTGTATGTCAAGGTTATTGCAGTACACAGAAGAAAAGTGATCGTGTCATACCTTCAGTCCCACCTGCCTTTTCCAAAGTGCATTACAGGAGCGTTGGGGTAGCAGACAACATCTCAACTCCATTGTATTTCCAGAGGTAATACATCTTCTTAACAGACTAGCAAGATATTTTATCACTGGTTGCAATGCTTTTCTTCAGACCTCATGCCTGAAAAAGAAAGCATCCAAAGCATCTGATGGGATCTGGAAATAAGTAAGTGCTGCCTGAAAATGGAAAACCCCAGAAATGGAAATTAATATTAACGTTGGGCTGATTAAATTAGTTTGTTGGTGTTGGTACTGGTATAAGTATTGGCCATGTTAGCCATGACTGTGGAGATATCTATATTTTAGACGAACAGTGCTACAAAATCTTTTGAAGTCTGGGTGAAAACCACATCCCTGTTGAATGTAACAGAGCTGGGATTTTCAATGTTACATTAGTGTTCACCTTTTAAGTTTAAAGCTGTGTAGCAACTGAGGGTCATTTCAGGCAGTGTTGGGATGGCAAAAAAGCTTGCAACAAAAATGAGTATAGGGTGGACAGTGACAGGTGTCTACTATATAAAAGAATCACTGTAAGTTGATCACTGTAAGTGTATTTACACTGTAAGTAGCAGTCAGCAAAGTTTTCCAGTAGGATCTCATTATGTTTTCAAATACCCAGTGTCCTTTTTTCCTATATATTTTAGCATGCCTCCTTTCCACAGGTTGCTGGGTTTTTTTACCTCCCAGAATTTTAAATCTCTGATGTTTTCTGTTTCCGTTTTTCTCTGACTTAAGTGACATTGACAACTGTGCCAACAAAATAGTTCAGGAAGGAATGGGCCCCTCGATTTAAAGAGATTCATATGGGTATATCCTGAGTGGGAAAAAATATGATAAAATATTCATGTGCCAGCAAAAGTAGGTCTAAAAGAATGGTTCAAAAACCTGGCGGTTATTATGCAAGAAAAAAGACTGTAGTTTATGTAAACTAGCAGAGCTGCGATGTTGGGGGTCATATTCCCCAAGCTTCACTTGGAGATTGAGAGTGGAGAAAAATGGAGGGCATTTGAAGGTCTCTGCCAGGTTTTTGGTGGGGCAGAGCGAGATGGTGACCCCCATTTGAGGTACATGACCTTTGGCCCTGGGCTCTGCTTCCCTCAAGACACGCTCAGCGCAGCTACTTCTCCACAGTCCCATGTGGAAGCAGCATCTCCCATGTGGGGTCCTGAGGAGCTGGGGAGGAGGAATGACACGTAGCTTTGGTCCCACCACGACACCGAGGTGGCTTCTGTGCAAGTCTGGGGAGCCCAGGCAGAGTCCCACACCCAGATGTGGAGCTGCAGTCTGGGCTCGAGGAGGTGGCTACAAAAAGGAGCTGTTGGGCAAGGGAACAGCCACAAGCTGAAACTGTACCTTAGCCCTGCCTAAATGGAGTGTAGCAGCTTGTTAGCCTTGTTTTTCCAGATTTGCTTTCAATAAGCCCCAGAATAAACCTACTGAATCACGCATAGAACATCTGGTTAAGTAGTACATAACTTTTGAGGGGAACTCTGTGCTACTCCCAGAGGTGATTTTCTTTCTTTCTTTCTTTCTTGGTTTTGTTTGTTTGTGGTTTTGTTTTTATTTTTTTTTTTTTGGGGGGGGGGCGGTGTTTAATGAAAATACCAAACTATTTGATGTTTTGCAATGGAAACAAAAAGCTGTTTGTTTGTCTACTACTGAGCTTTCTTAATTATTTAAGATATGAACTCATATCGAGCTTCCTGCTAACTGTTTTTTTCCATCACATTGCACCATTGAAATGGTTACATAATATTAATAGCTGCTTTACATAACATTTCTGAAATACTGAAATCAGGCATATTTTATAGCTACCACAGGCGTTTCAGTTGCTCTAGTAAATGATGATAATGGTGACCTGGAAAAATATGCTCTTCAGTAAAGTTTCTAATTCCCAGCTGGTTAAAAAAATTGTGGTAACACAGATTGTGTTTGTTACACACTTCAAGTAATTTATCACTTATAAAAAGCTGTTCATCATCTCTGTTTCTAATGCTACCTATACATTTTATTGCTTTTTGAGATAAGCCATTTATGTGCTGATTTTATATTCATGGAGAGTTAACTGGAGTGTGTCATGAAGCCCAAGAATGTCTTTTTAGATGATAAATATACTTATATTGTAACTGATGGTGTGTGAAGCTTGAGAGTTGACTCCACACTCACATCACCTGCAGTTAGGCTTTTCATTGTAGTAATTTACTCAGACTAAGTGAAAAAAGTGTTGCAAACATCACTGAAAGTACACTAAATAGAAAAATACATGGATCTTGGATGGATAAAATTGGAAATGTCACATTCTTGATTATCATTTTGTGATCAGCTGTCTATGAGAAGCATCTTCAAAACACCTGTTTCTGTAGGTTTTCTTCAAGAGATGAGTCACCACTCAGATACCTCTGCTTACAATGAATTTGTGTCATTGTTTGCTGTTTATTTTCAGTAATTTGTTACTTGCAATTTTTTTCTGATTAGCTATTCTCTCTAAGACAAATCAGCATTTCTGAATAATTGTCTAGACTCCTGTTGCAGCTGCTGCTGTTCACAATAGCTGATCTTCCTGCACGAGCAACACAAAACATATGGTTGATCAATACTTGCCAGAGCTCTTTTCCCTGGGATGCATTACTAGTATGAAATTCCACTACCCACATGGCAGCTATTTGTACCTATTGCCTGTTCTAGGCATGGTTAGTAAACCAGTTTTAATAAAAGCTGAAAGGCCCTCATTATATGCAGACTGAGATAGTTTTCTGCATTAGGGTCCTGTACTCCTGAATGGATGGACTCTTCAATGTGCTCTGGGTACTGTGTCAGTGCAGAGCTCTGTGTCTGCAGGTTACATGTCTCTGCTGCCAGTGAATAGCTTGGCATTAGATACCAGGAGTTAGTAGAATGTTCTCCCACATTTTCTTCCTACTCCCTTGTAAATGAAGAATTATTAAGCATGGATACCTCAGCAGGAAACTCCTTGTTTGTAACATTTTTCTCATAATACTACCAATATTATATAGTCTGTGAGAGACCAAGTTTGGTTTTTCGTTATCCACCCAGTCTGAGAATAATCTGTGTCATTGTTTATACAGGCCAAAACTGCATTCAAACCACTCATAAATATACCCTTAGCACGTATATTTACATGATACACGTTTAAACATCAGTAGAGATTGAATACTGCTAGCTACATTGAAATTCCAATGAATTCTGATAATGAACTTAAATGTATCATCAGTATATTTTGCCAAAAAAAGGATTTTCTTGAGATCTCAGTGTGTGCCATTTTTTGCATAGTAATGAAGATTTTTTTAAGAATAAAGAAAGATAAATTAAAAAAAAAAAAAAACATAAAAGAAAAAGTATGTAGGATATCTTCACATTACAGGGGCTCCTCAGAAATTATTTGATATCTGTTTCAGATTACTCAGACCAGGGGCTTGAACTTCAAACTCCCACATTGCAGCAATGATGTGCAGAAAGGGATAACCAGTTAGACATTCAGGCTGTGGATCTGCACATTGAGAAAATACCTGATTTTATATAAAGGTCTCAGGACTTTATTTACCCTAGTTTGGAAAACACTGTGTCCCTTGATCTTTGGGTTTGGCTGCAGAGGACTTTACTGCCAGCAGCAGTTTGCTGGATTAAGTTTTTTCACTGTGTGCCTGGAAACCACAGTCCACTGCAGGGATACTGCAAAGCTGCTCTTCCACATATTAAATTCTCCATCTTGGACAGCAGAGCTGATGCTTGTTAGATATTACCATTAACTCAGTTTAGCAATTAGTTGGATGGTGCCAACATACTTCAAGGTGCAAGGAGCGCCATGGAAAGGAGCAGTGCATCTTTTCACCTGTGCATGGAAAGCATCCCTTTCTCCTATGGAAAGCCAGCTGGTTTAGGAATGTTAATTGCTCCTGGAAATCGGGCACTATGCTGCTTTGCTGTCTGATTTGACAAGAAGGTACTGTCTCAGGGCAAGGTAGTAGGACACCAGGTCCCAGTAAGCTTGATACAAAACAGGGTGTGAGGGTGTGGTAGTTAAAAGCCAGACAACAAATCATTTAAGAGCTGAACAATGAAGGTGGAAGCAGTCGTGGTAACAGGATTTGCATGGTTTACATGCCTACCCACTGCTGGCATGGCAGCTTGTTCCAGTGAATTTTCTCGTTGTAAAAGAGTAAACTTTGTTTATTTTGTCCAAATTCAACTTAAACAAGCTGATAAATGCATGTTGTGATGACTTTTATTTAACATTTGTTGTTCCTCTGTGTATTTGGGTGGGTTGTATAATTTACTAGTAAGGTATTTAAAAAATCCTTTATACCACTTCTTTGTCAGGTATTGTCTGAGCCAGCTGCTAAATTCTTATTTTACATCTATGTTGACTTAATCTTTTCTTCAGGGAAGAAACTACTGTACATAATGATAGACAATTACTGTGACATGCCCCTCTGCATGGGAATCTCAACTGCATTCTCTTTCTTTGTGCTACATATTTTCCTTTTATTCTGAATTTCCTTGCCCTGTATCTGCTCGCTGCTTTTTATTACTTGGTTGTCCAAGTGTTCTTATTTGACTGCTTTGTCTTCCCTGCCTGCAGATAAATGTGTTCCATTCATTCATGTGCTCTCTTATGTCTTGCTTCTGAGGAGTTGTCTGCTGCCTTTATTGCTCTTAGTCTCATCTTTAATTTTTATTTCCCTAACTCAACCATTAAGTGACTTATCTGGGGGAATGTTTGAGTGAAGTAATGTTGAAGCTTATGTTCATCTGAATGCTGTTACAGATTTGATATAAGTTAATTACTCTTATCTACTCTATTCACATTCTTGCATGTTCAAAAGGCTTCAGCTATTTATACAGTGACACCTATTGCTTATTCAGAAAACAGGGTTTTTTCAGCTTTTAGGACTGATATCTGGTTTTAAATGAGCCTATGTTGAAAACTATGACTTTGCTGACATCTAATTTCCTCTGCATGGAGACTTGCTGACCCAAATGACTCATCAACCTGCTGGCTCTATTTGTATCTACTGTCTTTGGGCAAAATTTCCAAGCTGAGTTAAGAGTCCAGTTTCCTGTTCATTTTCATTTGGGACAGTGAGGGGAGAATGTCAGAGGCCTTTGAGATGTAGACATTTTTCAAGCCCTCAATTCCTAGCTAGCTGGTATTTTTCAGTTTTTCCTAGCTGGCTGATATTTCTTCAATTTTTGTTTTTCCAAGTCATTTTTCAGTATCTGTTGGGGTTGGAGAGTGAAAGGGTTCGAAAAACAAAGCTGTTGCTGCCACACGTGTTTGTGTACTATCACATTTTGGAGAAACTGGAGTTGAGGGCTTCTCTGGCTACTTCTGCTCCTCCCTCCCCTTTTGTTTCTTATTTCTCCATGAGACTGCTTTATATTTGGACTACTGTTTGACCAGTTTCCTGAACTATGACAGTTCCAATCCTTTGATATTGTTTTTCTGAATCACATGGATGAAGGCTTCTGCCTTATCCCTATGCTGCCTTCCAAACCTGATTTCCCATATCCTTCAGCCTTAATGAAAATGCTCTAGGACAAATATTAGTAATTTATTTAACATAGCATTTCTTGGGACTATTCTTGCCAACATACACAGCATATAGACTACTGGTGAAGGCAATGAGCTGGCACCAGGGAAATTCACTCTCCTGTCTCATTCTGTGGTGCATCCTTGCCCTCTTCATTTTTTTCTTCTCTTTCCCTTTGTCTGGTTTCTCTCTTAAGACAATAAACTTTTTTTTGTGTATGTCTAATGTTCTTTTATGCTTCAGCTTTAGAGTGTCTACATCAATTATAATCACAGATGGAGCCCCCAGGTGTAGTTGTAATACAAATCTTTGAGAAGACTAATCTGGTTACAGCTGATTTGAATGTCTATTGAGTTCTGAAGTAGAGAATAATCCCCAGAAATAACCAGGCAAGCACTGCATATGATGCCTCCAATTCTGTGAGGTTTTTAATCTGATTTATTTTTCTTCTCCCCCTTTTCCCCTTTCTCCTCCAGGAATAAAAGAACCCCTTTGAGACTCTTATGAGGGAAAATTTTCTGTTCATCCCTCCTATTTCACAGTCTATTCAACTCCACACTCCAGCCAGATGAGATCTGAGGAGGGCACTTTCAAAAGCTCACCTTCTAAATTCCTGTTATAGCCAACATCAGATCAGAGCTGGGCTTTAATTGCTTTGAATAGCCCCCAGAGAGGATCTTGTTATGATGGAGGAAGCCAGGAGAGTTTGCCTCCCTAAGCTAGAGGCATCTTTGGGAAATAACTTCTTAAGATTAGAGAACTGTGTTTTCTTCAAAGTCTGTAAAGATATTTCATTGTCATTTTATTAATGAGCAATCCCTAACCTGGAAAAATGATTGAAGAAACAAGTTAAAGTTGAAATTAGTGTACGCTCTCCTTCAACTTCTGATTTAAGACTTACTAGTCTCTTCTTCCTTCTTACATTACCTCACTGTGCACATTAGATCAGGGTGAGAGCCTTTGCTTGCCCTGACTTTACTACTATAAATGTGAGGTTTTTAACTGCCTCGTTCACCTGCATTCATCTAAACCCTCAGGAGGGAGTGATACAGCACTCTAAAGATAATAGAAAGCCTCCTGATCCCTTCACTGGGCTTTTGCTAAGGCTCACTTTAAATGAGATCAAGAGAGAAGAATTTCATAAACCTGCAATGCCTCTTCCTTCAGTGTCATCTGGGTAGTGTTCTGCCCAGTGTTGTGCAGCTCTCTGCAAGCCTTTTGGTTTACACATTTACCCTTTCTTTTCTGAAAAAAAATATAATGAAAAATGAGGTTAGCTATACAGAAGAAATTCTTTCCTGTGAGGGTGGTGAGGCACTGGCACAGGTTGCCCAGAAAAGCTATGGATGCCCCATCCCTGGAAGTGTTCAAGGCCAGGTTGGATGAGGCTCTGAGCAACCTGGTCTAGTGGAAGGTGTCCCTGCCCATGGCAGGGGGGTTGAAACTAAATGTTTTTAAGGCCTCTTCCAGCCCAAACCACTCTTGGCTTCGATGATTCTTTAGGAAACATTTGCCATATGCAGCACCAGTTGAATAAAGTCATTGATGCTGCACACAGAAAATCCCTTGCTAATGGCCTGGAACGTGAGGCAGAGAACTGTGGGGCTGGTGGCAGCAGGTTTCCTTGGCAGAGCTTACCCCAGGCTGACAGACCTGCTCTGGTGAAAGTGGAATTTGTTAAGCTGTGACATCTTTGTGTCTCATGCAGGATACCCGTGGTAGGGCAGCATGACTCCCCTGGGGAGGCTGTGAGGAGGCAGGCGGCAGCAGTGGTGGTTTTCAACATGTGTCACCCCCGACTTAGCATTAGGTTCAATTTATCTTTGCTTCTCATTATCTGGGTCTATCTAATGCTCGGTGAACCTTGGCCTCACATGAATCAGCAGTGCAGCTGGTGCCCTGAGGGACGACAGTTATGTAAGTAAATATTGTTAAAATCTGCCTTAGAAGATGAACAGAAATTGGAGGCAGCATCCTGGATGAGTTTTTCAAATACAGCTAACTGCACTGGCTCTTTTTCTAACAGTGTTTCACAGCTGTTTTAATTCTTCTTGCCCTCCTACTCCATTTATGTGTTTCCATTTGAGATTATAAAATGGGAAGAAAGCCCTGCCTGTGAACTTTAGGATTATGTTTCTGTTCTGTTTTATAAGAGCAGATCTGAGAGTTTAGTGATGGGCTTGTCAGTGCTAAATTAACAGTTGGACTCAATGATCCTAGAGGTCTTTTCCAACCCAAATGATTCTACAACACTATGCTCTGCACAGAAGTAGGGCGGGATACTAGAATATTATATCTTAAAAATAAAAACACATTGAGAGTGAAACAGGCATGAAAATTTGAGGGTTTGCTTTGTCTATGGAGCCTAAACAAAGCCCGTTCTCTTCCTCCAGTTGGAATTATATTATTTTCTTGATAAAAGAAAAAGAATATTTTTTTAAAAATACTGAGTTTAGTTGGCCAAAATATTTTCTATCTCCTGGTATTTTGTTTCATTATCCTTCAAATACTAAACTTAGGCAAATTGTCTTATAAAATCCTTTGTCAAGAAGTCTGAAAGCAGAAACATTGAATTTTTTACTCCTTTTTCTCATCTATCCATGCCCATTCCTCCAAATGGAAGTCCTTCTTGGTCAAAGGTGTTTGTGAGATCAGCTGTACCTGCAGTTGAAGCAATTCTGCCACATATCTTGCAGATTTTTCCCCAGGATTGTGAAGCATCACAAATGGTCCTTGCATTATCAATAAGAAAATAATCAAAAAGGGATATTTTTTAATCTGGTGAATTGCTCTTCCCTCTCTGTCACAAGGTCTCCTCAGTAGGTTTACCACTGTTCCCTTTGAGGCAGGAATACATCTGAGATGGAAGCTGCCCTGTTTGGGGGCTGGGGCCTTGATTTGACTCCTCGCTGTGCTGATGTGCACAGTGACTTCTTCTCTGGCTGACTCATCTTTTTCTAGTTCCTTATTTGTCCATGTGGTGTGGCACAGATGGCAGTGGATTCACCTTTCCATAAGCAGTCTACGTCTTAAAATTACAGAAATTTATCAGACCCACGAGCTCTGTTTCTGGAACTTAATTTTCAGCTCAATCATCTTATTCCCTGTGACCTTCTCCATGCTGTTTCAGCTTTCCACAAAGCCTGCCTGCTCTTCTTGGTCCAAATAACTTTTAGGAAGAGTAATCTGGAATATAAACAAGAGCATGTGCTCATTGAATGCCTCCGTTTGCCAGTTCTGCCAGTTCCCTGTGTGGGAATCCCTCTTCCTGGATATGTGTTCACCTGTACAAAACCAAAAATGAACCTCCCTGCAAATTTCATATTCTCTTATTTTCTTCCTCCAGCGGAGGTACTCCAGCTATAGCCTCTGGATATCTGCTGTGGGAGTTGTTTTTGGAATGCAAGCCATCACTGGTATAAGCCCTGCCTTCAAGATCACCTTAAAATTCTAGGTGGAAGGTCTCTACGCACCACCCCTAGATTTCTTCCTTCTCTGTTAGGTTGGAGTGGGAGATGGGCCACCAGCCTCACAAAGAGCACTTTGAGCAATTTTAACACGGTAGAATTTTACTTTTGAAGAACTGTGCACTCCTTTGACTGCATTATTTCCAGAAAACTACATAAATGTCCTCTGAGGTTCGATTAATAGCCCTTTTAATTTCACAGCATTGTTGAGGTGAACATTAATCTCCAGCTCTTCAGTGGGAATGTTTTCCCCTGAATATTGTGAAGTTAACTGTTTCAGTTGGGTCTGATCATAACTTCATTTCTCTTTCCTAATGTTCCCTGATAGCTTTTTTGAGTTCTTCTTGTCTAGTAGTTAGTTTGTGGTGCAAGGGCTTGTAGTGCTCTGTCTTGTAGCGTTTTGCAGGTTTGTTTAAAACTTCCTGGTGCCTTTATTGTGAGGCCTTGGTACATGTAATTTAGGATGCACTCAGTGTATTTAATAAAAGAAGAAATGTCTCTCAATATATTTAAGAAAACATTCTACAAGCTTTTGTTTCTGCAGAGTTTACTGACATAAAGAATTCATGAAAGCTGGTGGCTTCCCAAGGGGTTTGTATAAATATGTTTTATTTCAACCCACAGGATTTTTCTCAATTGAAGCCAAACATTTTATGTTGTGCTTTCTCTTGGAAGAAAGCAGAAAATAATGCTACGAAACACCACTTAATCACACCAGCAAAACACCTCTGGCAGTTCTCTTGAAATGCATAAGAGTTATAAAAAAGAATCAATCAGAGAGTTGCTAACTGGATCTCAGCAGACAGCTGGGATCTTTTATAGGAGATGAGGAGAAGGAGATATCTCAAACACAGACCATGTTCGCATCTGGGATTTGGCTCTGTGGTCATATCCTTCTGCAACAGGCCAATGGATGTTTGAGGACTGGCAGCTTTGATAGGACAAACATCAAATTTATTGGATTGTCCTAAAAACCTTTATTCTTCTCTGTGCTGTAGATTATTTCATATATTTCCTGCCAGGAAATAGCAAGGCAAATCCAGGTCCTGGTGTGCTAGCCTTGTGGGCAGCTGAAATGCTCCAAATTCACATCACTGCTGCTCTCCTGAGAATTCCAGTCTCTATTTTGAATAGAAGAATTCAGAAAATTGTACCTAACTTTGTTAGAAAGATAAAGTGGGGTTTAGCTATCCTTAAGAATTGCTAATGCTTTTCCTAAGCAATGATCCATGTCAGAAAGGTCTGTGTTTAGTCAATCTCTACATTCACAGTCGAAGGTTAGACCCGGCCATCTTGTGATCTTTTGTTAATATGCGTTCATTAAATGTTTAAATGACCATTTACAGATTCAACATCGACAGATTTGAATGGAGGAGAGTGTAGCCACTGCAGAGGAAATGTGAGAGTCTCTCGTCAGGCTGAGTGACACATTACACACCTGCTCGGCACCGGGACTTTCCACCAAGCAGCAGCAAAATGCTGGTTTTGAAGTGGCACCCAGAGGGCACGTGGAACAACTGTGATGTGCAGGAGCATCACCCTTTCATATACTTGTAGAGATGCCCTAAACTTTCCATTTTGAAACCCAGAGGAGATTTGCCAGGTTCAGGGCATCTGTCAAACATAGTCTGGGTTAGCTGAGTGAATGATGGTTGCACAAACTACTCCACTGGTTTCTCCATTTTCTATATGAAACAAGATAATAATAATCTTGTTTCATATCTAATCCAAGCAATAATAATCCAAGCAATAGGACAAGAGACAATGGGCAGAAACTGATGCACAGGAATTTCCACCCGAACACGAGGAAGAACTTATTTACTGTGCGGGTGACCGAGCACTGGAACAGATTGTCCAGAGAGAGTGTGGGGTGTCCCTTACTGGAGATATTGCAGAACTGTCTGGACACAATCCTGTGCAATGTATTCTAGGATGACCCTACTTGAGTAGAGAAGCTGGAGCAGATAACCCACTGTGGTCCCATCCAACTTCACCCTTTCTGTGATTCTGTGAAGAGACAACAAAATGGCCCTGAAATAGGTCTCAGGGTGTTGAGCACAACTCCACAGAAACCTCAAAATTTTTCCATCAAACAACAAACACTCCTTATTTCACATGGGCAAGAGAATTTGCACTTCTCCTTTCATTTTGTGCTGAAACAGTCTCAGAGGCTTTGGGAGAAATTCTTGCACCCCATAGCGTGTTAATAAGGGGCAGTAGTTAAGGGGGACAACCTTGCTTTCTATTTGGATATACATCACTGTGTGCTGCTGAGGCATCACATTTACCCTCTTTGTTTACAGTGGGCTTCAGTTAACTGGAAGGAAAAATATCTGTGATTTATCAGTGGAACAGAAAAAGATCACTTTCTTGACATCAGTAAATAACCTACTATTTACTGGTTGATTTTCTGGTTTAACTGCTCTGTGTTATTGTACATGTGCTGATAGCTCTGTCAATACGTCAATCCCTGTCTCACACACTTATTTTCTCTAAAGAGCTTTAATAATTTTGTTTCAACAAACTTGCTTAGCATGTTAATCTGTGCTGCACAATACATGTCACAATCCTGAATCTCAAGAGAGGCCGAATAGGAAGATATGCCTTTTAAATGCAAACTAAAAACCGAGGTCAGAGAGGGCAAAGAGATGTTAAGCTATCGAGTCTGATTTTCTCTGACAGTACAAGATCGCTGTCTGAAAAAAAAACCACTGTGTGTACTTACATTTGAATATGAAATATATGCATTTCCTCTTTTTCATGGAAAATAGTCTGTCCTACTCTTTTTAAAATGAACATTGACAAGAGACTGGTCCACAAAAGAGAATCTGCTCTTATTTATGTTGCTAATGGCTGTCAATGTTAGCAGTAACACAGAAGGAATGCATTCAAAATTAATTATTCAGCAGCACCTGCTGGTGTCCTTAGAAATACTGCAGCACATTTCTGGTAAATGTTTCTTCATTACTCTAAATTTTTTGCTACCCAACCCATCATTCGGGTGATTACAATATAAGAAAAGGAAAAAACATATTTTCTTTTAATAGCCATCAATTCTTTTTTTTTTTATTAGGCTTACATCCCTGTCTAATGGAGATCTGCCTCTCCAGGGAGCAGCAAACCAACCACGGAGGATCTTGGTCCCATCTGTGCAGTAACAATTAGAAGCATTTTAACTCTCTGTGTGGAGGGATGAAATTACATTATTCATGAAGTGGTCCCTTGCAGCTGTCTGGCGTTACCTCAGCTCATCTCATGGATTTGTCACTCACTCATTTTCAATCAGTAGCAGCTATTCACAGGAGCTCGTACACAAGCCAAGGAAGCACCACCACTTCTAACAACAACTCAGAGTTTTAAAAATCATCTGTGATCCGTAGGTTGGTAGTTTCATTTTCTCACAGTGAAAATTTCTACTGACACCCCTGAGGACGAGTAAGGCTGCTATTCCATTAGGTGTTTTCTGGCATTTTTAGGGAGCCACCAACATGGCCAGCTTGCCACACTGGTTTGAATTCTGGTTTGGATGTTGCATGGCTGTGAAATGAAACACCTCAGCACCTCAACAAAAGTAAGAAAAGGGCTAGAGGACGTGATGTGGATTATACAGCAATGCAAAGACATATGTGCAAGTAAGTACTTCTTCTCTTAGAGGTTTCTGTGGGCTGCCAAAATACGGGGTTAGGCTGATGATGTCATTAGACGATGACAGTAACGACATGGAGCTTTGGCTCCATGTACCTACTAAGTGGATAGGAGAGCCAAGCTGTCATGGCAACACACCTCTTGTTTTGCTCTTTTGGTATTATTCCTTCCTTCTTCTTCTGTGGAGAAAGCAGAGCAGTGGAGGGACTCCATTTCCGGTTCATTCTTGCAATACCAGTTGCCCCTTTACGCCAACAGGAGCGCAGGGTACTAGGAATGGAAAGAGAGCTGCTGTTTGTCAAATAAATTAGGACTTCTGAGGTGCTCACTCAGCTCTCTCTCCATCTCTAGATTAGTTAATCTCTGAAAAGGGCTACACAACATTCACATCAATCTGTATGGGAGCAAGCCAAGATTATCCTCAGCAGGAGGACATGTGTAGGATGTTATATATTAAGTTGTCTCCCTGTTCTCCAGATATAAAAATGAGTGACTGCTTCTGCTAATGTAGCATATTTCTTTATTGCTGGCGGTTGGAAATAAAAAGAATAAGCCTGTATCATGTGGCACCTTTGAGAAAAGTAATAGGAGGGGTGTTAGCTCCTGCTTTCAGCCACTCTCACTAATCTCATGTTGTGAGACAGTTTATCTTTGACCTTGAAAAACGCTGGAGGTCATAAAACAAAAAGAGAAACCGTTCAATTAGAGATAATAGGGAAAAAAAATCTATGGTACAGAGTCCAATTTATGGCCTCAGCGTCTCCTAAAAACAGAAAAATGTTACTTACCTCAGTTGTTTTCTTGAAGAATTCCAGAAATCAAGCATGAAACAATGAAAAGTTAAGGCCCTCTCCAAAATCATTTAAGCCCCACCCTAAATTGGTTTTCCCACTGAAACTCAGCCAGACAATGAGATTAGACTGATTTCTTCCCATGCAGACATCTAAGCAGTTACAGAGCAGTATTTCCTGAGAAATGACTGAGTGCAGGGGCCACTAATTATTAGTCTCTCAGACTGCTGCACAGCTCAGCTGTCTCTCTCTGTACTTTCTGGTTTCAGGTGGTCATTAAGAGTGAATTGTGCTGACAGGGGCATCCTTATTATGATGAGGCAAAATTTCTTCACAAGGAAATGCCATTCATTCTGCAGAGATGGAAGGCAAACCTTTTCCAATGACTAAATGGACGATCTGGAAAAGTTAAAAGGAGTGAAATGATTGTATAGGCAATGGGGTTTCTAAAGAAATAAGGCAAGGAAGAAGAAATACTGTTGGTAACTCAAGTGTAAATACTGCAGTGAAACACTTCTGAGTGTTTTCCTGTCTGTCTTTTCCGTAGCTGTCAGGCCTCTGCAGGATGAGATCTAAGCTCTTAGAGTTTGAGCTAGTTTGGGTAGGAGGTCTGGAGAACTCATTTCTCTCTCTTAGTTGCACAATAAAATAGGTCTGTAAAGGAAAGGTGTGTCAATTTAAAGGGAAAAAAGTATCTTGTTAGTCCCATTCTGCTCAAAATAAGCTGTTTCAAGTGTTGTGCAGTGTTTCCCGTTTTCCCCATCATCTCTCCAGTGCAGTCTCTAAGGCTGCAGGGCAGGCATCGGGATTGAAGCTTTAGCGGGAGTTTGGGAAGACAGTGAGGATTTAAGTACTAACAGAATGGATTGACTTTCCCCCCCAGCCACCTCACGCCTCTGCTGTTTTGTCATACAGAGGGCAAACATTTCCCTGAGATTTATCATCCTGCTAATTAAGCAGCAGCTGCAACCCTCTGTGTAATTTCATCTGCTGGTGGCATGTGCTGGTTTGGAGAGCTGCAAATTCCCTAATCATCAAGTTTACCAGGGTGTGAATTTGCTCCCTCTGATGCTAAGAGCCATAAATATACACATAAAACACGCCCATCGAAGCCAAACACTTTTACCTTGGCATTCTGGTGAACCTTAATTGTGAATGTGATTCATTTTGCCTAAGGCAAATAAGTAATTATTTTACAGGGCTGAAATACCAGCTGCTGCATAAACACAGATCATGTAATTGCAGTTTTATTGATCATAGAGTCATAGAATCACGGAACAGTTCGGGTTGGAAAGGACCTCAAAGATCATCTCGTTTCAATCCCCCTGCCATGGGTAGAAATACCTTCCACTGTACCAGGTTGCTCAATTGCTATTGATATGTTTCCAGATTTAGCTGTTTAAAAGTTTTCCTACATAAAATGTATTCCAAGTAACGTGACTACAGGTAATATTTGAACTACAGCTAGTAAGGTGTTCTCCTTCACTTGATATCTAAGGAATACTTCAGATTGAAAAATACCCATTATACAGTTTATTAAGGATCCAGTATTTTATTTCCCTATTGTAATTTCTCTTTAATTCATCATTTGCTGTATTAAGCTGAAGTTATTTCTGTCCTTCTTCTTGGTGATATCCAAATGAGAACGACACTTTTCTAAATCCACTTATGTCTGAGCTGTGCAAGGCAAGGCAATGCAGAGATAATGGTGTCACTTGTGAATGATTATGGTCACACCAGCATGACAATTTTCCTGAACTAAGTGGCTGAGTCACCTGACTATTTAGCTCAGGCACAGCACTACAGCAAGGTATCTACTGCCAGCGTCTCTGTACCCAAATACACTGGGATCAGGCTTGCAAAGTGCCATCACATATCAGTCATCATCCCCCAAAATGCTGAAAAACTGGGGAGGGCTTCAAAAAACACTTCCAGAGTGACTTCAAGGCTTGAAAATCTGAACTATACTGAAGATTTAGGAATTTCTTTGATTCAGCTCATTGGAGAGAGAGCATGAGGACATTAGCTGGTTGTGGTCTGAAACAAAATTATTTTCTTTGGTTAAAATCGTGTCAGAATTAGAGTCCAGGCAGAGGTAAGAGGGGGAACTCATACAGTGCAAAAATATACTTGAGGCTGTATATCTTGGCATTCAGGTATAGCAATAACGTATGTTTGGTAAATATACCTCTGGTAGATACACCTGAACTAGACCTTCTTTTAGTCAATGGGAGAAAAAGAAGTGACTTGTCTAGGCCATTATTTAGCTATCTAAAATAGGTCAGATGAACTGTGCTTTGGCAATACCTTTTTTTTTCCACTGTCTATTAATAAAGAGTCTAGACCAGGTGTAGGTGTCTAGAACTGAGAGAGAAAAGTTCTGTTCACAAGGTACATTTTAAAACTGTGTAGGTCACTGTGAACTGGAATAACTTGCAAAGGGAAGGGGACGGGTTTTTTTACCATTTGCCATCTTTAAATCAAGATCAGGTGCTTTTGTTGAAAGACATGAGTCTTTCTCAACCTGACTTGGAATAGGAATCATTAGGTAGGATGTCTTGGGTGGTAACGCACAGCTGCGACCATTACAGTCCTGTCTGGCCAGAAATAATCAGTGTCCATAAAGGATGATACAAATGCAGAGTAATGAAGAATCCTGGCAAGTTTTTGTACTGTAGCACTGTGTTTCTGTTATGTCAAAGCTTCACCTTGAAAGGGTTTGATGCTGTTGACTTTGCTATTAAGAGGTGTTGTGAATAACCAGGAGCTTTCGGCACGCTGCAGATCGTATGTGGGTATGACACAATCCAAATTTAGCCATGTGGGAGATAATTAAAAGATAGGGAGCCAAACCCACATCTTTGGGGTCTGGCAGGGATAAACTGAAGTCGGTAATGACGCAATGCACCAAGAGGAAGAGGCCAACCAAATCTCAGCCACTTGAAGGTAAACTGCTAATTAAGAGTATCACAGCTGATTTCCTTACTGACTGGTGAGCCCAGTCACTTAAACATGGGACTCCTTTTGCTGCTCACTCCTAGCTGGACAAAATGCTCCCATTTTCCCCAGGAGGAAAATTCAAGCCTGGTCTTGGGGAAAGATTTTTTTTTTTAATTCACTGTGACTGTGACAAATTCATGTTTCTACAAATAGGAGAGCTGTTGGGGAAAAGGCTATTAAAGTAATTTCAAATAACTTAATTGCCAATAGTTTTAAGTAATTTCTCTGATGATTATAAAACTACAGAAGGTGTTATAGATGCTTGGTTTTCCATGTGCAATACGTTAATTAGAAATTGTGCCAATTTGGCAGTATACCAAGTTGAAACTAGTGAGCTTTGCTTGGGTGTCCTCATACACATCTAGAAGTCCATGCAATCAAAAGTAAATTGTATTTCAGGATTTTTCTGCTTTAAAGACATAAATTATGCTAGAAAGGCGAGAAAAAAGACCGTAAGTTTTAAATATTATTTTGTCTTCACTAAGCACTAAGTATTCCTTGCATGGAGTTTAATCAAATAACATGAAAATAAATTCTAAGTCTCTGGAGACATGCCAATAAAAATGTCTTAGCTGCTAAATCCTAACCAAGTTATGATCTTAATGTCTTTCTAGAAAAGAGATTTAAAGTAAAAATGTAGCTTATATTTTCTGTTAAGCTTCTTTTTAGAGTTTGCAGTCAATTTATATGTCTGTATGTAACACCCTTGGAATACAGAGGTAAAAACTTACTGCCAGTGTTCATTCCACTTCGGAAAAGCTGGTAATGCTTCCTGATCAATAGCAATTTACTGTTTCAACTAAGTGTAAATGTCACAACTGAAATAGGCTGGTGAACACTGGAAGGAGTTCAAGTCCACAAGCTGCCACTTTCCACCAGTGCACTTTTCTTGAAAGGTTCAGGAAATAAGTCGTGAATGTGCCTGTACAACCACAAGCAAAATGGAGTAGGAAACAAGTTAACTGGTAAGAGATTTAAGCTCATACTGTGCTGTAAAATTATTTCTCAAGCGAAGACCACTCGTCAAATAAAAGGTTCTTATCAGCTCTGCTCTTACACATCTCAGCCCTGCCCACGCAGCACATCCAGCTTGCGGTAGCAATTGCTGCGGGGGGGTGACAGAGGGAAATGGTCAGGTCTGGCAACTGCGATATTTTGGTAAGGGTGGAACAAACCTCAGGTTCTTGCAGCTTGACAGGGCATATTGTTGTAGTTTTAGGTGTAATTACCTCCATCATTAAAGGGGCGAAGGTAGGTGCTGCTTTGTAATGTACGTGAGGTTCAGTAATTGCTGCAGGATCTTAGACGGCTCTTCAGTCTCTCAGACAGAGGTCACTGCGACTAACAATCCAGTCCCGAAATATTAATGAGTGTACTTATGTGCCTGAATACACCCTCTGTCAGCAGGGTTGTGTGTGCATTTAACACCGGTGTTACTCTCCTACATGGGCTGAGAGCTTGTGTTTCAGTAAACAAAATGATTGCTTTTTCCAGCTTGGACACCTGTCCTTGTCTGACACAGCTGCCCAGGATGTGTGGGTGAGGATCCGGGATTCCCTCAACCACACTCAGAAGAACTCCTTTGGAACACTGCATGTATGGTCAAAGCCAGGCACTGGTGTCAGGGATGTGAAGGTGGGAGCAGAAGGAAAGGGGGTCTAGTAACTAAATAGAAAACCTGAGTTTCTTCGGTCATCCAAAGGATGTTAATCAACACCATAATTAACAAGCCTTCAGAATTAATGAGGATACAATAATCTTTTTTTTTTTTTTTTTTTGCCCCAAGATCTCATTTCTTGCAAACCTTAGAGCTTGTATGTTTGATAGAAGGAAGTTTGGCAAAACTAAAAGAATATGTCATTGTGGTAAAGCACAAGGAGCTAGAATTTTAATATTGCCTCCTCTTCCAGACCTGCCAGTGAGGAGTCTTACCTGCCACAAAACACAGGAAGATGTAGCCTTTGGTACACTTTCAGAAATGTTGCCTTATGCTGTTGCCACCAAGAGGCTGCAGCGAAGAAGAGCATTCATCAGTACCTTGGAAGCAATCTATAAATTAAAGCTTGGGCTTCAAAGGGTTATCCATATCCTAGGATTTTCCACATGATACTTGTCATGGAAGAGAAACACAAGATTGGTGCAAAGGGAATTCTAAGTGTCACAATTATATACCGAGTGCAGCTATTATTTATTAAATGAGAAAACAAAACTAAAATGTCACTGTGTTTGGGTGCAGGTGTTACCTGGTGCCAGTTTCCACTCTGGTCCTTTCAGACATGCCAAGAGGAAGGCAGAATTAGTAAAAGTGTTCAGCAGATTGTCGTGGTTTAACCTCAGTCAGCAACTAAGTACCACACAGCCACTCGCTTACTTCCCCCTCACCAACCCCACAGGATGAGGAGGAGAATCAGGGAAAAAAAAAATCTCATGGGTTGAGATAAGAACAGTTTAATAGCTATTATAATAGTAAGGAAAAGGAAAGAAAGAGAAGAATAAAACCCAAGAAAGACAAATGATGACACAACACAACTTTCCCACTCCCCACTGACTGATGCCCAACCCATCCACAAGTGGCCATCAGAAGCTCATGGCCAAATTCTCAAGTTTATATGCTGGTATAGAATGTCCCTTTGGCCAGTTTGGCTCATTTATCCCAGCTTTTTGTACACCTGCTCACTGGCAGACTATGGGAGACTAAAAAGGCCTTGATGTAGGGTAAGAGCTACTTAGCAACAACCAAAAGATCAGTGTGTTATCAATTTATTCTCATCCTAAATTCAAAACCCACCACTGTACCAGCTACTAGGAAGAAAACTATCTCCACCTCAGCTGAAACTAGGACACAGATCTCTCTTGGTGTTGCTCTGTAATTGTAAGACACATGTTGCAGTCCCACAAGATATTTATTGGAGGTTAGTGAGCCACTGTGCCTCAGACTATGAACTCTGGAGTCTGAGTTATTTTAAGGGTTATACTGGGCAACATTACTTTACCTTCTGGTCATCCATCCTCCAGCATTGCTCAGAATCTTGTTTAAATGCCATAAAAAATAAATGCCCTCTGCTTAACCCCTTGGTTAAAATGACAAGCGAAAGTATTAGACATATTGATAAAAACCAGGTTTCTGTACAAAAACGGTGATAGTTGTCAGAGCAACAAACGTTTATCTAAACATTTTTCTCAATTACTTGTCTTCCACCATTGTGTAAACATATTTGATAGTCTCAATTTCACTCAATATGTCCAAGCACACGGGTTTCCTTTTGTGGACATCATAAATATGGACAATCTCTGGGGGAGATTTAAAAGCTAATGGGTCCCATATGTCCAAAGTGCAGTCTGGCTTCTGCCTGCCTGTTAATAGGCACATACATCCCTTCAGCTTCATGTCCAAACAAAGTGGTGACAGCACAGAGAGGGGGACAGATTGGGACTGAAGATCACAACGCAGCATCACAGATCATCCTTTCACCCTTTCCTTTAGAGTCAGAGAAAATGCACAGATGTAACCCAGGATGCCAAATAGGGCCATGTGTTGCAAATACCATGTATCCATTTAAAATGTTTCAGATCTGACATCCTGACTCCACGTCGGGGTGCATGAGAGCATTTGCTAACAAGGAATGCTGGAGCAGCTGAGAGAAGAGAAGGCTTCAGGGTGACCTAATCAGAGCCTTCCAGTACCTGAAGGGATCCTACAAGAAAGATGGAGACAGACTATTTACAAGAGCGGGTAAGGACAAGGGGGAATGGCTCCGAACTTGCAGAGAGTAGGTTTAAGATTAGATATCAGAAAAAATATTTACTGTGAGGATGATGAGACACTGCAACAGGTTGCCCAGCCAGATAAGTTGTGGATGTCCCACCCCTGGCAGTGTTCAAGGCCAGGTTGGATGGAGCTCTGAGCAAGCTAGTCTAGCAGAAGGTGTCCCTGCCCATGGCACGAGGGTTGGAACAAGATGATCTTTAAGGTCCCTTCCAACCCAAACCACTCTATGATTCTATGAAGTCTGTGGATTTCTTTCCCATCTATCTCATCTATCACAGGGTGTTTTTCAATGGGCGTTTGCCACAGCTACCCGCTGGTTTGTATCAGACACAGCATTTAGACTATGTAGATTCTCCCTATGGGTCAATCTGAAAGCTAAAATTCAATCTGAAATTTATTGGTGAGAAAGGACTTTTGTAATGGCTTTCCAAGTTATAAATCTTACGGAGTGAAAACTTTGTTTCAGTCACTTTTGAAGGAGTCTCAGATTTTATGGCCTCTGTGTCTTAGCATTGGAAATCATTTTGAACCTGTGGCTGCTCTCTTGGATTTGTGAGGAGAACAAGACTTTTGGGGTTTTGCCAGATCTCAGCTACACAGATCAATAGTATGTATTTGGTGTTGTTCTGTGGGGTTATTTTTTCCAGCTTGTGGACTGCTTTATTAGTGTGATGGATGCAGTGTGAGACTCGTGGATGAGGGAATGTTGAGACAGATGTCAGCTCTCTCTTCTGAAGCATTTCTGTAATTTGGAAGCTACTGTGATGACTGATGTACACACCATGCAGTGGAACAATGCCTTCCTTGTTACTGATGAGCAGGACCACTGGCATCTGTTGTTTTCTAGAGTGGTTGGCATTTGATGTCTGTATTTTCTGAAGTTACGAAAACTTTCACTGTATGGCACCTGACTTGTAGCAAACTTTATCCAAGGGGCATTCTTTACCGGTTTATGAGGGTAGATGTATTTTTAACACTCAGAATCACAGAGACATTACTGTAATAGAGAGAGGTAAGTACTTTATAAGAGTACTGTGTAATAGGCTGCTCTATTAAAAACCCATGAAGTGAATCGTCAGATGATGTTATTACCGCCTACCTCCCCTGAAGTCAGACTGATGATGAGGGTCCTTTATCCTCGTGTTTTCATCCATTTTCAATTACCATTTAAGCATCAAGTTGTCGTGTCTCACTGGATCCTGCACATTGCAGCACTGTAACAGAGGTGTCCCACTCGTGTTCTGTGCAAGAAGAAAAAAGGCCAAACCACATATTTTCTATACAGTTCTTTGGCTGGATTCACATATTCTGAACGTGTCGCTGCCTATGACTGGGAGGCAGGATAATTGGATGGGATGAGTAAGAATTCAAATCATCAAGATACAGGGTAGAAAAGTCAACGTACCATGTTCATACGCCTCAGCACCCTCCAGATCACTTGGAGGGAGCCAGAATTTGGCCCACCTCCTCCTATTTTAAACAAAATGTGTGAGTTATACACTTGTCTCTACTATATCCAGATAGAACAATATCAAAACAGATCAGCATAGATTTAGGCCAAAAATCTGGTTCCTTATTGTTCTGGCACAGAAGTGAGTATTCAAACAGATACAAGATCTTGAATTCACACATTTACATACCTAATAGTCTTACTCATAAGAAAAGCAAGAAGTAACATAAGCCTAATTTGCCTTTCCTTCAGAGCAGATGCTCCTTCAGATTCATGTACTGAATTATTCATATCACAGTGAGTTGAGTCCTGTCATTCTTTGTGTTAGAAAATTTCCATGGTGGACAACCTACTGCACATATAAAACTACATCACTTCATAACTGCTGAATGTCTGGTCTGAAGTCTCTTGGGATGTCTGCAATTGCTCTATCTTTATACCAAGACTACAAATGAATTTTTTTTAAGTTCAGTACAACATTCATATTGGTTATAAGCCATCTTTAGATGTTAAGGGATCTGTACATGGTTTTTTAGGAGCTATTTTCTCTGAGATCCAATATTAAATAGCAGTGGTTCTGAAACTTTAGATGTGAGGTATTCTGGGTTATAACTTAGGATTCCTCGCTTATGCATTAAATAAAAATTTCCCAGAGACATCCAGAGCACCTGTAGGCAGGTAATATATAAAATAAAGAGGTGCTTCCATAAACCCAAACATAGAAAAGCATATCCTCACACCAACCTGTGTTTCGATTTTTTTTTAATTGTATATGCTGTGAAGTATGAATATTGTATGTTTTGCTTCTGTAGCTTATGAAATAATTATCAACCATTTATATAGCACCATAAATTTGCCACCACAGAGCAAAGCACATTCACTGCACAGATTTCTCCTGCATTTTGTAATGTAGCATTCTGGGTCCATTGGATAATTCTGAATATGTCAAAATTTAAATGTAGAATCAGCAAGATCTGAAAGACATTCAAACTGATGAAATGCTGCAGTGTCCCCTGTGCCATCAGGTATCAAAATTCACCTCTGAATTCAGTGTCATAACCATTTTGCCATTCTCAACGTGCCCTTTCTTAAATGGGTGCTGAAGAAATGGGTTTAGATGAGGTAGTATTTACCAGTTTTACAAACTATTGTTTGTATTTTTATAATAATTAGTATTAATGCTAAGACACAATTAAAAAGTCACATGTTTAAAGTCAGTTCTATCAGGGATGTCCTAGGACAAGATGAAAGTGCTTAAATGCCAATGGCAGGTCAATAAAAATCAGCAATTACAGTTTTGTGGAAGAGAATTCAGTGCTCCAACATCACTGGAAAGCTTTCATTTCGATTTTGCTTCCTTACTTGAGATCTCAGTGTTGGAAGATTGAGTTTGCTTGTCCAGAAAATGTTCCTCTGTCCTTTCTTCTTTTTGTCTGCCTGTCTGTCTTTCTGGCTCCCAGTTCTCTCTCTCAGCAACATGGCTGAATAATTTCAGAGTGTAAGCCCTATTTTGAATAGGTGAGAAGCTGATTTTTCAAACCCTTGTGGTTAACAAGTTTGAGAGGCTCAAACACACCCAGCAAAGTTAAAAATGGCCAGAACTGGGGATGGGGAGGCAGGGCCAGCCCTGTACCTGTGCTATGGGGCAACACGGCATTTCTCTTTCTCAACAGAGCACCCTCCAGCTTAATTCACTCTACTCTTAAATCATTTTGGTGGTTTTTCCTTAATGTGGTTTTTTTATTCCAGAACAATATTATTTCATGCTCGGCAGTCCCTGGTGAAGGCACCAGAGCGTTAATGTGCCTGCATTAGGCACGCGGCTTCCACAACTTTCCGGTGGGAAACGGCACTTTTATAATTCACGGATGTGCTTTCTGAAATAATAACTCAAAATTGCATTCTGTTTTATTTAATCTTTTTTAATTGGCGTCTCAGAGGCTTTGCAGGAATCTGGCTGCAGATTTTCCACTTGCTGTTGGATTATACTTTTTTTTTACTTTAGCAACTGCGTGCCGAGAAAAGCACATTCTTTGACAACAGTCCCTGCATGAAGATTCTTAATTAAATTGTACTCAGCATGTTGTAAAAATTGCAAGGTTTTGGAGGCATGAGGTGTACAGATAATGTAGCATTTTACATGGCAGCTTTGCATTTTAGCAGGATTCCACAACACTTTCTTTGCCTTCAACATAAAACATTTAGGAAATGACCTAAAAATTGCATATACTTTGTCTTCTGTTAAGTTTTAATTTTGCTTATCTTTCTTAAAGGTTGTTAAAGGCCTCTTGCTATTAATGTTGGGGTATATACAACATTTATTCATGTGTACAAAATAGATTTAGGATAAATTCCGAGCTTGTACACACAAATATCCACTGATGAATAACTCCTGCTGATTAATTAAAATAGTAAAAAAAAAAAAAAAAAAAAAAAAAGGAAAGGAAAGAAAAGGATAGAAATAAGTCCCATGTATGAGACACACTTTGGATTTTTGACCAGTTCTATTCATGATGCTCTTTTTACCCATAAGGACCTCTGTTCCTCCTATGTGCATGTGTATATACACACGTCACAGAAAAACAAACTTCTGAAATGAGAGAAAGGAGATTTTAAGACTATCCCTCACACCAGAATATAATGCCTCCAGGCTCCTCCCATTTCAACTGGCTTCACCACTCGCATTTTTGTGTGAAAATAGTGAATCCCCAGAACTCACCAAGCACCTCCTCCTCTTGGCTTGTTCCTGTCCTTGTTGGATTTATGGTAGATGCACCAGGTGGGACCCTGTGCATTTGTGGGGTTACCAGGGGCCTGCTGATGCTGAACGTGTGCAGGTGCCATTCTGCACATGTAGGAGTCTTGGTGCACCCAGGTACAGCTGGGTATGAGCTGATTTTGGGATCAGTCTGAGGAGGTGCTGCAGTCATTTGGCCACAGTGCCGTTTTCTCCATTAATCAAGTGTTCACAGACACCTTCCTGCAGGGCATTCCCTGACCCTGGATCACTCTGGGATGCAGAGCGTGATGAAAAACAAGTTTTGTTTTTGCCAATAAAGTTTAGTTTTGGCTGTTATGAGGCTTTTGCAACACTTTTTCCTCTTTTGGCCAGGCTTTTTCTGTTCTCTATTTCAGAGGACTTCAGTAGATAATAGTGCCTCTCTACCACACTCCTTTTAAAAAAAGAGAAACCACAGCTTGCTAAATTTAATACAACTGCTTTAAGGACTAATGCTAAAAATCCCAAATAAATTCAGGAAATAAGGGAAAAGACAAAGCAATGGGGGAGAGAGAAAACCGTCCCTGCCCATGGCAGGTGGGTTGGAACTAGATGATCTTTAAGGTCCCTTCCAACCCAAACCATTCTATGATTCCATGATAATGTCAGAGGGCAGACCACACCACGTTGCTTAATCAGTTTTATTCAAATTACTGTTATATGGATGAAAGTGCAGACTGTAGTCTGCAGGGAATCTCCTCTTCTGTCCCCTTCTGTGAGGAAATGCCTCTCTTTCCTGCACTAACAGCAAGCAGCTCTTTGGAGCATGCAGCAATGAAACAGGCCACTTCCACCAGGATAACTGGTTCCCTTCTTGGCCAGAAGACATCCCTACCTGCCTGCTGGGCTTACTGCACTTTTACTGACATGAAATGCACATGAGTGGGAGGGACCTACCCGAAAGAGATGCTTCTTCTTTCTTTCTCTGTCAGTAAGGGCTGCGTGCTGAAATGCTGCACACTTTTTTTCTTGTAGAGTCCAGGTTCTCAGTAGTGGACAAGCTGCCAGAAGAGGTCCCTCTTCCACCACTGCCCACTCACCCGCTCCCCGTGCCCAGGCGCTGTCCCGATCCCAGCCTCTCACTCCCTATGTGGTCTCTTCACCGCTCCCGTGGCAACTCTTCCTGGGGTGCATGGCAAGGCCAGCTCTGAAATCATTGGGGAAAGCATCACTCACTTCTCCCTGGGAAGTTTATTTTCTGAATTCAAATGCTTCACCTCTGCATTCCCAGCACAGCCCTACAACCAGAGGCAGCAACGTGCCATGTGGGGCAGGAGCAAGGTGCTGGCAAGTCTTCGGGTGACTTTACACTAAATAAAATGTCATATCCTCCCTGTTCTGGGGGAGTGTGAGAGGGACACTTACTTAACTGCAGGGGAGAGCAATTTGCAAGGAGCAGGCAAGGGTCTCTTCTCGTGCACTTCCCTCCGTTGTCCCTAACCTTCCGATGTGAGCCCCTGCGGGGAAATCGCAAGTCACAGCTTTGAAAGCTTTTTCCACACTCTTGTGCCCACACTATCCAGGGGGACTGTGGGAGGGAAAATTAACAGCAACTCCTTTAGAGGTTTCTGGGACACGCTGTGCTGATGTGGGGGAGTGTTAGCTGTCCTTTCCCTTTCTCTCATCTAAAAGATGCTGCTGTGAGCCTTGCAGGCAGGCACGTGAGTCTGGCACCTCCTTCAGGGACTCAGGACTCTGATGGAAGGGAAATGATCCCTGCTAAGACACGGCAGACCAGCAACTGGGCATTCAGGTGAGCCTCCTCCCTGCTCTTACTGAGAGGAAGGGTGACTCTCAGGACCTCTCGGGCTGCAAAGAGAGTAGCAACACGAATCAACATAATGATATGTAATTCTTGGCAAAGCACAGTCAATAATCAAGTCTTGCTTTTCAGGAGCTGCTGGTGAATTCAGCCCTTGCAAGGAACCTCTAACTGTGACCCTTGCAAAGTAAGGGCTCTGCTTACCCCTGGCACATTTACTGTACATGCAAGGTGGCATCCTTGCATGCAGATGTCTTCCCTGTGGTGTGACTTGTGGGGCCATCTGCCAGGCAATGTCCAGGTGAGGTTGGGGCCTGCAGCTGCAGTGAAAAAAACCCTCAATATTAGTAACAAACACCAAGGAAAATCATGTTTGGAGTCAAGCCACGGTGTCTCACCACGTGTCATATCATGGTCAGCCTGGGTGCTGTTTCCTAAGCAGAACTGAAAAGCAGGGCACAAGAAGCTCACCCCATATTTGAGCTGTTGTCTCACATGTGTCCTGCCAATCCACCTATCTCAGTACTTCTTGTGGTCACTCATCAGGAATAAAATCTGACAGTGACAGACACATGTCTTTACAGATAGGAACCATTATCATATGACATATATGTGCCTGCAGGAGTAAACAAACATTATGTGAAGATCAAAGCCTCTGAGAAATACAGACAGTAGTAAACTGGAAAAATCTCTTGAGTTCTGTTGTCTAGTCCAGTGTTGAACAGGCATTCGTTCTTCCCTGTGACCTGCACACAAGATGTAACAGAAATATCCATTATTTGTCTCTATGAAGATTTCGTGACAGTATAGCACATCTGGATGCAACTTGAAGTGTTTACATAATCTCAAGGGAGCCTGAAAAAAAACCCAGACAACTACTCTTTGAAATAAGCTCAGTATAAACCAGATTAAAAATATCCATGTTTCATTTTCATCAGAATGAGGTGTGTTCTCCAGCCTTAAATATTCAGGCCTCTGATCAATCACTAAAATGGTCTGGGATAGATATTGATAGAGAACTAAGTTCTCTATGCTGTGCATCCTTCACCTATTTGTCTATTAAGAAAGCCTTATCCCTATATGTAAAAAACACACACTCACCCTGTTGTAATTACTTACTTTAGAACATGAAAGCTCTTCACTAACAAACACAGAGATCCAGATATACCCTGTGGTAAGCTCTAAAAAAAAAAAAAAAAAAAAAAGAAAAAAATGGGGGGAAAAAAGTGTCATTAGAGCCTTTTAAATTCAAGTAATCTGTAAGAACAGCTCTGCCATGAAGTTTTCTCTGCAGGGTATAAGGGTGAGTGGGAGGTAGTTCCTGCAGGGAGGTAAAGAAAACCTCTGTAATCTCAAGAGCTTACTGGAAAAATTCAACCAATGGTTTCAGTACAAGATTTAATTGGCCATTTTCAATTATCACAAAGAATAGGACAGAAATACAACCTTTGTACCCCAGAGATGAGAGAACAGCAGATTTGCTAGCTCCCAAGCTCTTGGGATGAATGTCTTGCTCCTTACACTCTCTGTTTTCATTTGCAATAGCTATGTTTGGTATAACCTGGACGGTTTCCAAGCACAGCCCTTCTCAAAATCCAAGGAGCTGGCCTGAGCCCTTTACTTGCATAAATCTGTGTTACTCCATGCAACTGTCAACTGGGCAAGGGCTGAATCTGGTCCTGATCCAGATAATTTTTGATTGTTTTTTTGTCTAAGGCAACCAGTTCGTGAGAGAAGCATGGGAGTGCTTTAGTTTTCAAGCCAGAATTACCTTTATAGAGTGGGTGTCCTTATTCACGGTTGTGCATCCGGTCCTATTTGGATTGCCTTCTGGCTCACTGTTTTCCTTGTGTATTAACAAGTTAATGTCACTGATTTGAGTGGGGTCACTCTGGGTGCTCTGCACAAAAAGGCTGATTCACCTCACATAAGCACATGACCCAGAGAACTGGATTTATACAAAGAGAAGGAAACTTATTTCCCCATCAGTCAAAGAAAAGGAAGTTCCCCCAGATCATGATGACTAAAGAACCACCAATCTCACTTGAGACTTAAACCTGACAATTGATGTTCGTTCAAGCACCCATCCACATACACTTCAATTTAGATCTCAGACTAATGTCAGAGCCACTTGTTCAATTAATATGCTAGCTAATTAATTCTGCTGTTATCTATTTTCGTTTCTCAGCAGAATACTCAGATATCCCTTCCCTACTAAATCAAACCTGCCTGCAGTATGTCAGAATGAATAAGACCATCTCTTTAATTTCCCAGGCATTAAGTAATTAAAGCTTCCTTGCATGGGAGAACAGTGTGTTACTGCCACTGGTGAACAGATATGACTGATCTGTACTTTCTTTAGGGAAACATACAGAAGATGAAATATCTCCTATCCATGTATGCCACAGTTTATCTCTGTGCTTTGCATTTATTACTAATGAGCACTACTAATTAACTGTGTTAAAATACTTCTCAGGGGAGTGCTACATATCTGAAGTGCAATTTTTGTCAAGTGGATCATTTCAGGGCACTTGGAGCTGATGTGCCCCACAGAAGGTCCCCAGGACAGCACTGTGCTGGAAAACAGTGTGGAGACCACTGTAGGAGAAGATCCTCTGGCCAGGGACTGTGCTGGGACAACACTACTGTTGTGATATGCTCACACGGAGCAAAGCCACCCCCAAAATCATAGCCATGTGAGTTTTGTCATGCAAGGGGTGAAGAAGGGCCCCAGTTCTCCTTTTCCCAGGACCCAAATCCTCTTTGAACATCTCTGAATCCCCTTTACTGGGAGAGGTTTGCAGGAATTGTAAGTTCAGTTAAGCTGTGGGGGAAAAAAAACAGAGAAAGGGACACCTTCAGAAAACACTGCAAATAACATCAGGACTCTGTTGTGTAGTGCAGCAGTGTCTGTGCACCTACCTGGAAGGAACTTGAGTGTCCTGATATTTGCCCTCAGGATGCAAGAGAGATGCAGCAAGATTTGCTCAGGAAAGGCAAGTTACTATAGGGGAAGTCATGGCACACCATCCACTGAGATGGAGATAGAAGTTTGAAGCCAGGACACATTTTGATGACTGTGGTCATCATGATAAAGCACATGTGAAGCTGATCTGCAGACTTTTCCCTGATTAGACTGTTTTCAATCTTGGAGAGTGGTTCTTTCCTTTCATGTTTGATACTGAAGTAATGCCATGTTATGCTAATTCCTTTGATTCAGCCACATAACATAAAGGAAAGCAAGTAGTACAGTCACTCGGCATAGTACCAAAAAAAGAAAGACAGCAGCTAGTGCAAACTGATGAAAACAAGTGCAGTTTTATATGGACTGGAGACTAATGAGCTGAGTTTTATCCACGCCAGCCAACGTGAAGTGATTGCATGTGCCAGTGTCCAAGAATCCTGAAAAGTCAGAGTGCAGGGTCGCACATATTCATTGCTAGCTCATCCATAAAGCGTGGGATTCCATGTAGACAGATGAGTGGGCATGTGCATCCTGGTGTTTGTGGCACGAGTGAAAAGTCTTTTAAATATTTCTGTATTCAAGAGAATGCTTTGCAAGGATAATATGGGCTGCTGTCATATCTGAAGCTTATTCTCACTCATCTTGCCTTCAAGACGATCAGACTTGACCATTAAAATGAGCCAAATATTCAGAGCTGAATTCTTAGTTACCTCTGAATATTGGATAATCTGCAATGAAACTAAGTGTAAATTACAGATTGCAACATCCAGGATTATATATGACAGTTCAGCGTAAAAGCTAATTTTTTTTCCTGGTTTTTGATGTTTCAGCCAGTCAGGAAAGGGATAAAACACCAAGTGAGAGGATGCAATTGGCAACTCAAGTAAATAGCTGAAGCAAAATTTCCACTAGTTAAGAAGATTGTTAGGTTGATTAAATAACATAGAATTGCATGTGATGGATGCATTTCCAAACATCAAGTTGGTATTGAAAATATTCCACCATTGAAGCCAGCCTAATCAGGGGCTGTAAGAAAATCTCAGTGATTTTGTCCTAACCTTGATCTCAATTTACCTTCTTTAATCTACCTATTTTTGGAAGTGTTTCCATCAAGTGGTACCACCTTTTGCCTCTGCTGAGTTCCCTGGTTGTTTAAATGCCAGTGCTCTGGGACAGACCTTTGCTGGTGGCTGACTGCATTCAGGAGGGACCTCTGTGTCCAGAGGGATGGAGGGAGAATAAACAAGAGATTTGTAGCTCAGGAACAGGAGATACTGATGAAAAAAGACAAATGAGAAAAACTTAATTCCAAACAAGATAACAGGAATCACTGTGTTAAAGCCAAGAGCCTATTCTTTGTGCTGCTACATTCTGGTCTGAATCTGGTCCTTGAGTGCCATCAATGTCTGGTTTTTTCTCTGAAGAAAATTCGTTTCAGAAATGTTGAGCCTCAGTCTAATACAATTAAGATTCAGGGTAGCTAAGTGGGCAGGATGTAAGGAGGGGGAGCCACAGACTGTCTGTGTGTGTGTCTGTCAGATTCAGTAACCAGTGTAAGAATTAAAATCTGTTTCGCCTTATGAAATCCTGTGAACAGACCATCCTATCTCCTGTTACAGCTGTAACTGCAATTGCATGGCTCTTAGGAATCCTCTTTATTAAGGTTTTGTGGTAGCCTACAGAATGCATGGCAGGGTATGTTTTCCACTTAAACTAAGTAGTGTACTTGTGATTTATGAAAAAGTACTAAACGATAACACCGCATGTCTTAGGCAAAAATACCAAACAGAAGGGATAAAACGATCCTGCTGATATCTGCTACCCAGCAAGCCTGACACATCAGGAGCTGGACAGAACAGGATGTTCTTAGAATTTGTTATGTTGAATATTATGTTCCAAAGAAAATAAAAAGCTGGGGAAAATTGACTTCCCTGGCTGTGATGGTGTTCAGGAATTTTATTGGTCTCTTTTGTTATAAAGAGAGAGATCGAGACACAGCAGTATTGCGAAGATACATCAGAGCTTTTCCACTTGAATTGTTGCAGCTTCAGAAATTCCCCCAGTTTGGTAATTCACGTCTGATTAATTGGGTTCTAAATCTCTTTAATCAACACCTAGAGAATTTGGCCAGCCCAGACAACAGCCTTTTGTTCCTGTTAGCAGCAAGCAGCAGACACTGTTCCCAATCGTTGCACACCCACGTGTGCAGCCACTGCCACAGGGCAGCTGTGCAATGCCTGTGTGGTGAGTCCCAGTCCCAGTATGTTACTGGAGATCTCATTCTCCACCACTCTGAAAGGACAGCCTCGTGGGCTGCCTCTCTCCACACATGGAGTGACACATTTTACTGTGTCTAGTGGCAATTTTGGGCACGAGGGGCCTTTAGAGCTCAAAAACACACCTTCTAGTGGTGCCCTGTGCCTGTAGGCCACGGCTTGCTGTCTGGGAAGAAGCCAAATCTGGTTTTAAAGATGGGTTTGGAGCACACCTCAAAATACAATTTGGGCATATCTGTTATGAATTCAGGCTGCCATGCTATTATAGCCTTGGCCATGCATGAGTGAAGGCTGATCTCTATGTTTGTACTAGCACATTATCCTCTTTGTCATCATGGTTATTAATCTTACATGTAATTCCTTAATACCCTTACAGACATTTTATTTTAATTTAGGTGCACAGTCTGTAACATCACCATTTTAATCTGCTGCATATATTTTAATCCATTAGCTGATGACTGTTTGATAGCAGGACAGAAGAAAATAGGATTGGATCACCACAATTAGTGGTGAAAATGTCTCAGTGACATTTATATGAATTACTCAGTTTACTTCATAATCCACGAAGTTACAATCCTTTTATTATGTGACAAAGCCAATGCATTAGAGACCATTGGAAAGATAAGTTATATCTGAAATGTGAAGCTTTATTAGTATCATTGCTTTCCATCAACATCGTTTAAAATCCATCCTAACTTTTTAACAGATCATAACACTTAATCTTTCTCCATCCTTCCCTCAAGACAGTTATTTCAGCAGCAGATCTTTATACACTATAAAATAGGCCTGGCAAATACAGGGTAATTATTAGATTTCCAGGTCAAGCTACAGGTTCCCTTGTGTGTATATTTTTCATTCTTGTCTGAGGACAGACAGGCTAATGGATCATTGAACTGCAGGGGAAGAATTATTTAGTCAGTGCTTCATAGACTTGCCAGTATCAGAATGACCCAAAACTGCATTTACATTGCTATTGTGGTGATAACATTTTGCAATATAGTGGGTGTGGAATACAATTTGTCAGTGGTTTTGTGTGCTTATAGGGCATACTAATGGCAAAATCTCTTGCTAAGTGCTTTCTTTTGGATATATAAAAGATTAATTTGGGTGGACTGGTATATAGTGAGCTAAACTATACCACTGTTGTATTCAATACTCAACTGCAGGATCTGCATAAGGCTTTTACTCATATTTATTACTGGCAGAAAAATAAAATTAAAATTTGGTACATAGTCAAACATTTATTTTTAAATATCATATGGCTTAGCGAGTCTCTATCAAGCATCTGAGCTCCCATAAGCAGTGATGTGCATACTTTCAGTCTAATTAAAAAATCTAATGCATTAGTTCAAGGTGTGTCTATTCTTCTGTCCACATACTGACTCTCATTAACCATTCTGTTACCTTGTTTTTTATGAAGGTGTATTTGTTTTGCCACCCATGAAACCTTAAAAATGCTACTTCTCTTTTCAGGTTAAAAGACTAATTTTCAGTTTTTAATTCTTCAGTGTCTAATATAAGTCTTCACTTACTGCATTTAACACGGGAAAAAGCAAAGAAACTTCGTCCTCTACCAACGTGGGAGAAGCTCTTTTGTTGGTAGGAGGTTTGTCAGGTCCCTTCACTACCAGGCTGAGGTGGGAATAGTCAGTGAAGAGCACAACTCCTTCAGAAGCTCAAGTACCCTCAGTTCCACTCACAGACTTAAATCCACTCACTTTTGTAACTAAACATATAATCTCTCTTGTAAATATAAACAACTAAACCCAGCAGCCTGGGTGAGCAGATGAAAAGTCAGGCAAGTAGCTACAGAGGGCAGAGAGACTTCAGGTGGTGGAAGTCAAACACTTGAAGAATTTGCTGTTGTAATTAGAAATTACTGAGAAAAGAAAACTGTTCACTGGCTCGCATTTCCTAGACCTGTCCAGTGGAGATGCAGTGGTACATTTTTGCTTAGTTTATAGAGTTTGAACATGCTTTCCTAAAGCTCTGTATCCTGTGGTTTCCTTGCAGAAAATTACTCTCTCTGCAGTCCAGCAAGCAGCTAAAATGGTTTGTAACAGCCCACATCGATGGCAGCTATTAAGACATTACTCATTTCTTTCCCCCTTCAGTACTTCATACAGTAAATGGCACAGCTATTGACTTCATGCAGGCAGCACTTTTAGGGAAATGGAGATGCTTAGAGATGATTTCCTTGAGGGGCTTTTTTTCCTGCCCATGGGAGGTTAATCTCAGATCACTGATGTACAGTATCCTGATGGAAAAGCTCTGTGCTTCAGATGTCAAAATAAGCACCCTCCACACAAGTAAATGACTAGATGACAAATCACAAGGATGTATCTCAGTAAGTTTCAGTTTCAATTTGTGTAAACGTTTGACTCCTGAGTTTAAAATGAATCCCTGCAGCTCTTCCCCTGGTAAACGGTTCTGTCAGCACCATTTTAGACTTCCTATCTGAGCTGGACAGAAATGGAATAAGCCTGGTAAAAAGCAGGTGGTAGGAGAACTGAGGCACTTGACAACTCACACAGATAGAAGAAAAACTGAGGCTCAGTGGACGGTATTAGGAAAAAATTCTTTACTGTGATGGTGGGGATGCACTGGAACAGATTGTCCAGAGAAGATGTGGATGCCCCATCCTGGAAGTGTTCAAGGCCAGGTTGGATGGGGTACTGAACAACTTGGTCTAGTGGTAGGTGACCCTGCCCATGACAGGGGATTGGAACTGGATGATCTTTGGAGTCCCTTCCAACCTGGACCATTCTATGATTGTATGTTCGGAACATTCTTAAAATTACAGGAGGTCAAGGAGACCAAATGGGTCACAAAAGAAGAGATGGTCAGAGGTTCAGGTTCCCTGTATGCTATTTCAGCTTTAGGGCCAAAACTTTCTGGATCCAATCCACAGTCTTCAAGAAGGCAAGGAAAACGCTATCTTGATGCTTCTGTAATGCAAGAGTGTCTGTGTTTTCTTGGAAATATCCAGTTTATTTCCAGTTTCCACAGTACTTGCAGCTGCTGAGGATTATTGCAGATGATGTAACAAATTGATAAACAGTGTGGGTGGAACCCCACAGTGGGAAAGTTCAGGTTGCTTGGCTTATTTATTGAAGACATATCTGTTGTCTGTAGCAGCTGCATCCTTACTAATTGCATTCAGATTTTAATTGTACCAAATCTCCCTAATTGCTAGTCCAGTGAGGTAATCATAAATGCAAAAATCTGGAGGATCATATAGATATGCAGATTATATCTACAGTTTCATACAGTCATAGATTTTATGCTGAAAAACCCAGGACACAGTGATTCAAAGGCCATTTCAAAACATGAGCACTTAGCTTCTGAGCATTTACTGACTCTGAAGCAATAAAAAACCATGACAAATTTTGATTACTCAGTAGGCATTGTTTTTGAGTAAGAAGTCCTTTCATTCTGATTTTGTCCTCTTGAACAAGAGCAGCCATGCACAGAAATTCAGATTTGAAGCTGAAGATGGTACAATGCTTTTTTTCTGACATTTCTCCCTTGCAGAAAATTATAGCTGTCAAACTGTTAGGCCAAGCTGCACTTCAGAATATAAACAGGATTTTATCTCAGAACAAATCAGTCCCCCTCTTGCCAGCTTCCTAATTTCCTGTCGTAGCAAATGCCTTCTCATGCAGAGTTCTTCCTGGCTGGTTTTCAATTAGCCTTCTCTGGCTACCCAACTGTTTGTGCAATGGAGAAAGAGTCCTTCAGTCATTAGTGAGGGAAACCACTCCATAAACAAAACAGACAAGGTTTAGTTCTTCTGAAAAAAAAAAAAAAAAAAGTGGAGAGGGCAGCTGTTAATCAAAGTGAGACATGGAAAGTACTTTGTACATTGAAAAAAGTTGAAGCGCTGTAATTGCCTCACCCAACAAGAGGATGCAGCAAAATATGTGCTCAGCAGTGATCTGCAGTGTTGCATGAAAATTTACTACAGAAAGGCAAGAAGAAGAAGTGGAATAGACTGGACTGAAACCACAGAATGCTGATTTGTTGTGTGTTATTAGTGAAGTGGGAATTAAGCCTTCCTTGTTATTTTAAAACTTGTTTCTTTCCAGAAGAAAATGGTGGAGATTTTAGACTTCTAATCTATGTCTGTTACTTGTTGTTGAGTTTCTATACTATTCTGAAATAGGAAATTTCTTCACAGAGGTAGCTTTTCATTCTTCAGAAGAATTAAAAACAACTATCTAATTTCCTCTTCTCTGTCAGGCTACAACTATTTCTCATTCTCCTTCCAGATACCCTCATATTCAGCTCCCTTTTCTGCAGAACACAGAGGAAAACAGCCATGGCTTGGCCATCACAAGAGGGAAAATATACTCCACATACCCAAGCTCATGTGACAGGCTTCAGTGCTGCCACTTGTCTGCTTTCCATTGTAATTCACATCTGAAGGAGGGCCAGACACCTAGAAAAATGAAGAAATAAAGATACAGAGAAACAACTATGTGAGGCCCACAGGGACACATTGGATTAACTTTTCCATGAGTCTGGAAAACTATGCTGACGTTGCTTTTCCTGGGAGCACGGAAAGAAACTCCGACCTGAAAATAGCAGTTCAATGGGTGCGTCAGCTAATTATTTATGATTGAACGATAGGTGTCAGATGGCAACAGGTAAAAGCACAGTTTTATTTCTCTGGTTTATTTCAAGGACAATGTTTTCGTAACAGTGGAGCACCCGCAGGTCAGCACAGCCCTCCTTGATTTGTGATCATTTGTTCTGTCTCTCATTAAACTCATTGCCTCTGCAGTCCATCCCTATGTAGGACACAGTCTTTTAGTTCATTCTATTTATACAACGTGTACAACACAAAAAGTAAAGGGCCTTCTGAACAAGAGGAATTGACTGAAAATGTGTTATCTTTCCTATCTGAGCTGTGATGTGGTTGTTTCACGCAGAGTGGTCAAGGTCCCCTTTGCTGATAGCAGTAACCTGATCTTGCTCCTTCAGGGAAACTGCTCACAGAGATTTCTAAACACAGAGGAAAATTAGCAACTGGTGACTACCAGTCTGGAACTTTTGTGACATCTAAAACCAGACACCAGAGTTTCCCATGATTTCACGTGGATGTACACTTCTCTTCTGCCCCTTTCCCACAGCTCTGAGAACTTACCCTTCCCACATCTGCAGGAGAAGAGTGGGAGACAGAGAGCTGGCACCCTACATGACCTGATACAGGGAGCATTTGGGGTTTTTTAAGCAAATAATAACTGAGTCTTTTGCACGGCATAAACTGCAGACTTTCCCTCTGTAATTCCACCCATAAATGAAAATAATTTTATCTCCTAAGCAAGAGAACCATGTTGGAATCTGAAAAATTTCAGTTATATTGAAATGTGTCTTTCTGAAGCCATCGTATCACAATTTAAGGATTGAGTGAGGATGAATATTTCCTCTCAGTTGGTGTCTGTACTTGCCTTATTCCAGAGTTGCTACTTCTCACTTGTATTTTAGCTTCTGTCTACTGTATGTTTTTACAACCTGTGTTCATCTAAAGAACTTTTAAAGTTGTCTGGTTTGTCTACAAGCTCCTACAGGCATTGATTGAGGGCTCTTGTTCTGATGGACTACGTCTACCAGATAGTGAGGTGGAAGGTGAGTGTGGAAAAGGACAGAGAAGCAGAGTTAGAAATGATTTAGTACCAGCAAACTTAAAGGCCTCCTTCTCCTCCAGCCAGGCTCATCTGGCTCCCACTCAGTGCCCTCAAGAGAGCCAAAAGTCATGGACATGGATTTCCAGAGGTCAGACCCAGTTGCTCCAATCCCCCATCCATGTAGTCCTGAAGATAAGCCTGAACCTTAGAAAACTTGGATTCCAGAAGTAAAGTACAATGTTCATTTAAATCAGGTTTGATTTGACTGGGGCCTCTCTGGTTTGGTGCTGATCCATTTTACCTGTCTTCTGAGTGTGATAAATTGCAGCAAGATTTCTTTGCCACCAGCTTTGAACCTAATAATTAAGACTGGTTGGGTGACTGAATAATTTACTTGATGAATTTCATGTCATTTTTGAAAAACTAATCTCAGAAAGTTGTTTTCACTTTCCATATAACTCTGCAAGATAAGTGTTAGAGGAGTTCCTGACAAATTTCTTGGAAGCAAAAGCAATTACTGTTAGCAAACAGCCTTCAAGGAAACATATGCTCATCCATTTTAGTCCTGCCTGTGTTGTATATCTAAAATTATAATGTATTTTCACAGGAGAAGAACCTACACTGTTAAATCAGCCAGTGGACTGTAACAGGATGGTGCCAGCCAAGAAAATGTGTTTTTTAAAAAGTGGACACCTCTGGCTCTTCTGAGGATAATTGGTTTGATAGTTTGAGACAAGTCATGTGGCTCTTCTGGGGAGAAACGTGTATTAAATGAAATGTCAGTTTGAATAGTTTAAGAATGAATTCTCCTCCCATGGACTCATCAATATTCATCTTACATCAATGGTTTAAAACCTGCCTTAACTAAATGGGGATCTCAGAGAATTATTGCATGTTTCCTTAAGACTGCATGAAATGTAGTGCACCCATGGAGAGAAACTTAGTGTTTCCATCTCCACAGAATCAGGCCAGTGTTTCCATCCTCCTAGCAGGACAGATGGTTTCCTCAGCAGAGGATTATTTTTGAGTGGTGGTGAAGAATACAAGTGCAAATATCCAAAGTTTTCAACAAAAAAAGAGAAGAACATCTGGGAACAGCAGTGTGGGAAAGAAGGAAAAGAGTCTATTTTATTCCCAGCAATATGGTATCTCCCACATGTCCTGATACTTCATTTATTCCAGTTCCAGAATAAAAACAAGTAGTGGGATTTCCAAGGCAATTGTTAGTGATTTTTATCCTGCATATCCACCTCGTAGTGTGTGGAAATGATAGTTTCTCTGCTTCTTTCATGACTCTTCCCATTACTCCTCCCATAAATTGGTGTTGTTCTCCTTCTCCTCTGCTATCAATTACTTATGTACGTAGAGACAGCATGACTGACTCAGCAGATAGTGCCATCCCTTCTGGGAACAAGTACAGGACATGTGCAACAAGTCTGATGTCCCAAAAATCTGTGTAGGTAAATATACTGTCAAATGTGGAATCAGAGACTATAAAGTACAGGACTCACCTGCCTTTAGGATGAGATGTATGCCCTGCTTCACTGAACGTGTAGAGCTGATGGAGTGGGGAATGCAAAAGCCTACTGAGGAGATGGTCAGGCACTTCTGACATTTACATTTACGTGCTTGGGAAACACTGACAACAGAAATTTCTGTGGCAAGAACTGGAGCCATATCAATGCCTAAAACGGGATTTCTTCCCCTAAATCTACACAGACATTCTACTCTGGAATCTTACCACAAATCCTGTAGCAATGTCGTGGTAAACAGTGGGATAAAATTCTGATTTTCTGGGATCCAGGTCAGGTAATTTGCCTGTATTATTTACCTGTATCATTTCCTATCAGTCCACTTTAAGTTTGGTTTTGTTCATGCAGTGCCAGGGATTCTTTGTTTCTTGCTTTCATTTCAGGGTTAAAGCCATTCATTTATGACCATAAATAAATTTAACGCAGAACTGATGTTCAAACTGCAGATTTAGTGCAGGATTTTCTCATATCCACATGATGTCTTCACTACTAGAAAGGAGAATTGTTTCTTTTCAGAATCTGCTGTAACTAGTACAAGCAGACAGTGTTCCTAATTGCTTCAAAAGCCAATAAAAACAAGATGATATCATGTTGTGTTAAGAAGCAGTAGAGCAATTCTCGGGAAAACAATTTTCCAATTCATTTAGGTGCTTATCTTCTTTTCATCTGTGCCTCCTCTCATGTCTTTTAACAAAACAGCTTATACCAAGCACATTACAGGAATTGTCATCTTCTCAGAAGAAGTACCGAGAGGACTGGGGGGTAGGACACTAGAAAAGGCTGCCCAGAGAGGCTATGGATGCCCCATCCCTGGAAGTGTTCAAGGGCAGGTTGGATGGAGCTCTGAGAGACCTGGTCTAGTAAAAGATATGCACATCCATAGCAGGGGGGTTGTAACTAGATGATCTTTAAGGTCCCTTCCAACCCAAGTCATGTTATGATTCTATGATTCTAAGATATGGACTCAGGCAGTATTTGTTTTCACCTAGAAAAAGAGGTATTTTCAAGTATTTTTTTCCCCCTAATAATAGGATTGCTTTCCTAGCTGGGATCTGTCACTCTCCCTGCTAATGACTCGGTTACAAATGTATCTCCTTTCATGAGACTACCCTGGATAGACAAACACTGTGAAATGTAGGAGACTGGGACACAATTCTGGATAGCAAGTTTTCCCCAGACTTTTCAAGTCAATGTATTTGCAGGAAGCTAATTAATAGTTTCTATGAACCACCATGGGAGATATTTCCTAAAGCTAGAGTTATGCTCGTTTAGCCCTGGAGCACAAATAATGTAATGTGACTGTGTGAGTAATCAGAATCCAGCAGTGTATCCTGAATGTCTCAGCTATAAATAGATTCATAACAGAAACACAACTTAATTTCATACACATCCAGACATATAACTCCTATATGAAATTAAATATGTAGATATTCCTATGAAAGAAGAACACAAGATTAGCTGGTGTAAGCATCCCTTACTGTTCATTCTTTTCTCACATGTAGTAAAATCTGAAGCAAATTAGGACCTGAAACACAGGCTGTTTTTATCATGCCTTAAGCAGAAGACTATCCTTTTTTTTACATGTATGGTAAAAATCATGTCATTAACTACTTATTCTCACCCACAAAAGAGAAAGGAAAATTTTTCGGGGATTTTAGGGTAGTCAAGAAGAAGATGTAAGTAATATTTCTTGAGCTAAAGGGTTATTTTATAATAACGTGGTTGAGACAAAGCCTCTTCTAGGAAGTGTTTTTTGTCTGCAAAGAATTTATTTTCAGCAAAAGGAAATGAGTGCAGAGGCAGCAGCACTGCCAGGGCTACTACTTAATGAGTTTAATTCTCTTTGACCCTAGTGATACCACTTCTTCCCTTGACAGTCTGCAGATTAAAACAAACGTGCAAAAGAGCAACAGAACCAATTAAGTCAGATTTCCTACAGATTTGTGTGCTACACTGCCTCTTCCTCCACTGCCACAACTGCCTCAGCTAGGCATTCCTATTTCAAACAGCTTTATCAAAGACCATAGAATCGTAGAATGGTTTGGGTTGGAAGGCACCTCAAAGATCACCTAAGACTAGGATGATGGGGTAAGCACTGTTTGTGCACTTTCTCTGTTAAATTGGCCACTTCAAATAAAGTAGAAACCATTTGTTAGCTACAAATTCTCATTAGCAGTGAGCTGGAACTACAAATGCTTAATGAGTTGGCAACCTGCTGTTGTGAAATACCTCTTTGGGCCTTGCTCCAGTGTCTCTTTACAGAGCAGCCTGTTTGCAGGATTTATAACTAGGAACACTCTTGTGACATGAGGCATCATTCAGACTGCATGACATGAAGTTTGTGCCACAACATTTTCAAAGATATGGCTGAGGACTTTTTTTGCCCTTAGGGAGTGGTCACTTCTCTGTCATCTTACAATAATGTCCCATTTATAAGTACCTGTATGTTCTTCTTGGGAGTGAATGAACTAAAGGGTAAAATATAAAGAGTCTTCTCTGTATTGTTCAAATGTTTCCTAGCCCAATGGGAAGGCCTTGCTGGAATTATCTGATACAACATATTTTTTTCTGGCAGAGACTGTAGAATTATTGAATGGTCTGGGTTAGAGGAGACCTTAAAGATCAGCTACTTCGAACTCCTCTGCCATGGGCAGGGAAACTTTCCACTAGACCAGGTTGCTCAGAGCCCCATCCAACCTGGTCTTGAACACTTCCAGGGATGGGGCAGCCACAGCTTCTCTGGGCAACCTGTTCCAGTGCCTTTACACCAAAGAATTTCTTCCTAATATCTAATCTAAACCTAGAGATGTCCCTATCTTGACTGTTCCCCAAGTTCCCATCCTGGTCAGCAGAGACAAATTAGCATTTCTAGGGCACAATACATCTCAGTCTGTTGTCAAGTTCTAAATTAAGTGAACAGCATCCTTAAATGCCTGTGTCTTTCCGTGGACAAAGTCAGCTGAGAGCTACTATGCTGGATTTCCTCTGTACAACCCTTGTTGGCTGGCTCTCAGTTATCACAGAGGGAGCTTTAGTGTCCCCTCAGGTGGACGCTTAAGTTGGGCAAGATGAACCTCAGTGCACCGCGCTGTTTGTTCCCGTGTTTTCAGAAGAATTTGCAAACTGTGTTGTCTGCTTTTCACATATGCTTTGTTTTCCTCTCACCTCTCTTTAGCTTAAAATGATATTTAGGTAACTGATTTTTACCAAATAAATGCATCCTTACTGGGATATTGAAAACAATTTGCAAGAGAATGAAGGACAGAATTATCCTTTGGGTTAGTGAAGACTGAACTCTGTAAAACATTAGAAATATGACAGGCAATTATAAGCAGTTTCAGGCTACTTTTCTTTCCTTTCTCTTCTCTCCACTTGATTATTTTGTCAGGGTTTTATTCTGTGTCTTATCAGATCAATGCTACATCTAGTTAAAATACACAGAGCTTCCTATAAGAAGGAGTAGGGAAAAAGGAAGGGAGCAAGGACTGCAAAGCTCTCACCTTGTTGTTACCAAAACAAACTTCCATCTCCCAAATTAACCTCCCAAATTCAACTTTCCCTATCTGCAAAAGGATATAACATGTTGCCATTAACCACAGCTTTGAAGTGAATAACACATGATCTTCTGCAATGGCTTTGACTCCAGATTGGAGAGGAGATCCGTGCCGATATCCCCTCATTATCTCTGCTGTGTAAACAGAGGGAAGGCCACGGTCACCCAGCAATTGCTGAGTCACGAACTGAACTCGGGATCCCTGAGCATTAGTCCAACATAAAATCCACAGCATGACGAAACACTGTCTACAGGAAATGCGCTATTGTTTTGCTCAGGGCTCGCATAGGAGAGAATCTGAATTCATTCTTTCAATGCTGGGTGGTTTTCCTGCTGAAATCTTTGTCTCTGCAGGAGACAGATAGACGTGAAATTGAAATGTCCTCAACTTCTCTGGCACTCGCTGGGTGCCCCAAAGCACAAACAACGAGGTTCAATGTTGACGAATAAATCTGCTGTGTGGGCAGTCAGGGAATATTTCTGAGGGGTAAAACTCTGGTGCATGGCCGGTCATCTCTTGGTGCCTGAACTGCTGTCAATGAAGAAGATGTTTATCCTCTTTCTGGAGGGAGAGATAGGCCCTGGATGGAGGGAGGCCACAATTCAGTAATAAAAGCTTTGGGGAATTGGATACACTCTGCTGAGGTCAGAGCAGACCTGCTAATCATGGTAGCAGTAGCAAAATGGTTCTTAGAGGAAACATTTTAATACCAGTGTCCCCAAAGATGAGGTAGTCTGTAGTTTACTTGAGTTTGCCAGAGCCCCCTTACCTCTTTCAAATAGCAGATGGAGGAGAAACCAGGGTGTGTTAGTACTACTGCTCAAATGTGAATCAAAAGATTCTGTAAATTCTGTAAATCAAAAAATGCCATAAACAAAGAATTTCAATTCCTATGTTCAAAACACATGGTGGAGGTTGTCCTATGGGGCTGAAATGTGCTTTTTTCCTGCACAATTTGCTTTGAAAATTTTAATGCTGCCTCAAATTAAAATATTGAATTCTGCTCTACTTTGGGAAGAATGTAGTTTTTATGCCTCTGGGGGTCCTGAAGAAAAATTGCTTGAGTAGGTTTTACATTATTTTGCAGCAACTGGTGCTGATGTGATTATATTGACATGATAGAAGTCTAAGAAATATGACCCACCACAAGTATATTGACTTTGGAATAACTTCTCCCAACTTTTTTACGTGGTGCGGGTTTTTTTCAGTTTTCTACCTACAAAGTCCGTATGTTTCAATCCAAACACTTCTAAGCTTTTGAGCAGAGCTTCACAGTCGACCCTGGAAGCTAGCTTAGGATAAGATGGATTTACAAGCAAATTCACAGCCCAGCTAAGTCAATGTTACCTTATCCAAATAGGCAAGACTCTTACAGACCCAGAAAGTGGCAGATTTCATTTCAAGGCTCCATTAGGCCTCCAAGCCCAGGTTTCTGACTGCTCCAGCCCAGCCCAGTCTAGGTGGCTGGGTGGCAGAAGTTTATGTAGTGTTGCATCCCCAGATTGCTCCCTTATAAAAAACAATTAATCTCTTCAATGAATTGGTTCATCATCCTTTTATGTATGTAATCTCCATCCTTTTATGTATGTAATCTCCTCTTGCTTCACTTTGTTACTCACTCATACTGCTACATCCAAACTGCAACCAAACCTCTGGTTACTGAACTAGAGATATAATTCCCTTCAGCAGTAGCAAGATAATACTTAAACATACAGTGCTGCAGGATGCCTGAGCGTTCATTTCTGCACACCTGATCCTGAAGAATTGATGCTTGCTCAACTAGTTGTTACAGTTGCAGTCTTTATACACTTTTAAAGATGTCTTTGTTCAAAATAAACAGTTATGGGCATACGTAATATGGTTTTATACGTTTTAGTTACAGGATGTGTATACAACCATTCACCATGAGGTCTCTGTTCTCCTTCCACAGCCTTTGAGATGTAACATCCTCATAGCATAACTAATGGCTGCATTAACACAATCTAGCCATGCACACCTCTTTGCTACAGAGTTGTTTGTTTTGTTAGGCCCTCAGTCTGGTCCCTCTCATAGTTGTATTCCTTTAGTGATGAGCACTCAGCTACCCAAAATGTCCATTTATATCCCTGGGGCCACTGATTTCATCCTGTACCTGGATTCTCAAAACCTCTCCAATCCTTTTGTAAGAGTTCACTCTACATATTCTTATTTTAGGATCATTGATAGTTCAGCCTACATGATAATAGTCGCTTAGGAAATTTATATAATCTTTTGGTGTTTGCTATTAGCACCTGTGACAGTACCACCAGCACATTATCAAAATCGCTTTACAAAAATACATAATGTGCAGCCACTCTTCCAAAGTGGCTGATACAGCTGGAATTGTAGAATGGCTTGGGATGGAAGGGACCTTAAAGATCAACTAATTCCAACTGCCCTGCTTTGGGCAGAGACACCTTCCACTAGACTAGGTTGCTCAGAGCTCTATCCAAATTGGACTGGAACACTTCCAGGGATGGGGCATCCACAGCGTCTCTGGGCAACATGTACCTGTGCCTCACCACCCTTACAGTAAAGAATTTCTTCCTAATAATTAATCTAAACCTACTCTCTTTCAGTTTGAAGCCATTTCCCCCTCTCCTGTCACCTTGTAAATAGTCCCCCTCCATCTGTCTTGTAGGCTCCCTTCAGATACCTGAGGCTGCAATCAGGTCACCCCAAATCCTTCTCTTTTCCAGGGTTAATATATCCAATTCTCTCAGGCTTTCCTCATAGGAGAGATACTTCATCCCTATAATCATCTTGTTGGCTTCCTCTGGACTCACTCCAACTCTTAGCAACCCATCACCTGTTTTTCTGCAGCTGCCTGTCGAATTTCATGTTACAATGCTGCTTCTCCTATGTCTGTCTACCTGCTAATTTCTGAGAAGGGAACTTGCAGAACTGCTGCAAAAGGCTTCGAGCTTCTGCACTTCCCTCTCTTCACGTCAGTCCATTTGTATAGCTTCCTTTTGCTTACATATTTTTGCACGTTATCCCACACCCCATTTTCCACATCACATCTTTACCTTTTTTCCCCCTCATTTTCTTTCCCTTTTGAGCAACCCTGATTATTCAAATAGCAATTTGTTTTAGAGAATGTGCAGTCCTTGCTGCTGGCTATGTAATCAGGATACTTGTTTCTCCAGACTGGCATCCTCACTGCTCTCTCAAATAGAGAGAGACAGGCTATACATTTGTTTCTGCACAAGGTAAAATGAAGGTTACAGTGAGTGTGTTGAAGGTGTAGCTGTGAGATGTGGGCAAGCTGCCAATATTTCCTGCTCAGGAATCCATATTTTTTGATTCCTTTTAGTTCACTTTGTAGTCAGTCTGAGTAAGCAAAAAGTGTTTCTCCTGTAGGCCTACGGTCAACAAGATAAGAATCATTAAAATATTATCTCCATGTAGGGCTTCTGCAGAAAAAATGTGGATGGAAGGTGACCTTTTCCATACTTCCAAGGGCTGTATGAAAATTATATGCTGAAGATATTGTCCCCATGAATATGAATATAAATTTTAATTTTCTTCTGAGAAACCTCAATGGAAATTTCTTCTGCTTTTGCCAATGTCCTGATAACTATCAAACACTTCTTGATTTGAGCAAATGCTCCATCCAGAGCTTTGCTCTGTGTGGCCATAGCCTTGGTCAGCAATTCATAGCTGGTATCACAGACTGATGGCATCCTGAAAGGGGTCCTCAAATTCACTGTCAACCCAGCGTGGCTGGTTCAGTGTCTGCAGCTCAGGAACCAGCTGTGCAAGTTGTTCCACAGATTTGACGGAGTTGTGATGCCCATTTACCTACTCTGAGGGCACCAGAAGGCATTGCCCTTCCAAAAAACTTTTCAAGGTGAGAGATGGGGAGGGGAGTGTCTCTTTAGCCATCAGGGTACCTCCAGGATGCTCTGACTAAAGGAATTGGATTACTGTAGGAGGAGTGCTTCTCTGACTGCTTTCAATTCCCTTGGCAAGGCTGAGCAATGCACACTGTCACTGCAGGTACTTCTCTGGAAATGTGCCTCAAAGGAAAAGCCATCCCAGTTCAGAGGGCAGGTATGTACAGTAGCTCAAAAGGAGAAAAGAGGTATTAATGTTTTAATGACAATCTACCTTTGAGATAACTGCTAAACCTACCAGTTCACAGCTGCACATGGGGCTGACTGGGAGGTTGTTCGACTTGAACGCAAAAAACTCAAATGTTCCCCAAAATGTTTTGCTTGGGCAGTGAATAGATAAAGGTGAGGAGAAGGACTTTCCTTGCTCTTCATTTGAAAATGGCCCTTTTCACAATAACAGGTTACAGAATCAATCCTTTCCCTCAAGAAAACTACTGTGATATTTCCCCAAAATAAAAAAAAAAACCCTGACTGAGCTAAGTTTTTGCCAGAAAAATAAATGTTTGTATGTTCATAAATTATGTATTGGTGTTGTTTTAGTTAGTTTGACAATTACAACAGGAAATAGTCCCCTCTATAATTTTGACTTTACTGTTGTTTTTTTTTAAATGGAAGGAAATTTCACTGCACTTTAGTTAATGAGACTCATATGCCTGTGGTCATAAATACAGCTAAATTGCCTGTATTGTTCCTTTCATCTCTCACTATAATGTCACCATCACTGTCACTTACAAAATTTCACATAATGCACAGCTACCTGAAACAGCTATACAAATAGATATTTTAACTACTGCAGGGCTAATTCCTCCCTGCTGTAATTCCTTTGCTTGCAATGACTTACCTCCAGCAGTGATTTTACATGAATAATAACACATCTGACATTTGTGCCCACAAGTGCTCCATCTACTTACAGAGATGATGGCTCAATCAGGAATTTCTAGCAGGTCAACCAAACAGGAGTACATGAAAACAGACAGAGGAAATTATCCATGTTGTTAGACCCAGCTGTTGGAGCTCTAGGTGGGGGACTTAGCTGCATGTATTTTGGTAATGTTAATGGGAATCACACATTTGTCTTCCATCATATCACTGACAATGTATTTCCCCTGTGGCTAGGGCTGAGCACACCTCAGAATTTTTATTTTCATGGCATTTTGCAAGCCCTCTGAGCATGTTGCCTGCTGAAAGCATTCCTCTTGCTCACCTCTGACTGCTCTCTCTTTTCCTTATGCATCTCCCAAACCCTCTGCCATTTATGTGCCACAGCTGCACACAGCAGCTCCAGTTGCAACTGGAATACTACAGTGTTACCCACTGCACACCTAATAAAGATAATAACCTCAAAAAGTACCATGTAAGTAGACAGAACTCACATGAAAGGCAAGGATTGATGGCAAATCCAGATTTGCTGTGCTTTAATGCAATCTATCTGATTAGTCTAGTTCTTCCTCAGAGGCATGGTTTCCCCCAGGTCATTCTCCTCTCCCAGGTACTTCTGCTTCATGTCTGTTTTCATGTTCTTCTCTCTGCACACGTCCTCTGCCAGTAACACTTTTATTCAGTTGTTATTCTGACATATTTTTTCTTTACTTTCTATACCTTTCCCTAACACCTCCATTATCATCACGATGCTTTCTTCAGTTCTCTCAGTCAAAATATCCTCCCTTCATTCCTAGTCTCCATTATGTCTCAATCCTAAGGAAAAAAATAGATAGGCAGATACACATAATATATTTTAAAATTATTCGGTCGGGTTAGGAAAATCTGGTAACTTCCTTGCTGGAACTCAGTACTGGCACATTTTGGGGAACTGGCGAGGAGAAACATTTGCTCTTTCGGTAGGAATTGTCTTCTCATTTGCCTGAACACAAAAGCTACACTGGTGGCAGTGGAGGGACAGAAAACTAAGAACAAGAAACAGGCTGTGAGTTGGGATTTAGTAATTATGCCTTGTTTTAAGGAGTAATGGAGCAGTTCCAAACCCCTTGGTTAGTCAAATCAATAATGAAGTCCAAAAAAGCAACAGACTAAGTCATGGGATGCTTATAGTAAGAGCCACAAAAACTGACCAACATACATTAGTTTTATCCTCTTATGTGAAAGTGGGTCTTGGCAAAGTGTCTGTCCAATAATTGCTTTAAAACACCTCTGTAAATGCATTCTGATTGCTGCAGTGGTTGTTCTGTATTTGCCAAGTTGGCTTTGCCTTGGATGTACTAGAGAAGTGAGTGGGAACATTATGATGGGCGGAGAGAGAAGACTGAAATAGAATCACAGAATCATTAAGGTTGGAAAATACCTCCAGGATCATCAAGTCCAACCTTTGACTGATCACCACCTTTTCAGCTAGAACATAACACTAAGTGCCATATCCAGTCATTCCTTGAACCCTTCCAGGGATGGTGATTCCAACACCTCCCTGAGCAGCCCATTCCAATGCTTCACCCTTTCAGTGAAGAAATTCTTCCTGATGTCCAACCCAAACCTCCCCTGGTGCAGCTTGAGGCCATTTCCTCCTGTCCTATTGCCGGTTGCCTGGGAGAGGAGGTCAATCCCCACTTGACTACAACCTTCTTTCAGGTAGTTGGAGAGAGCAGTAAGGTCCCCCCAAGCCTCCTTTTCTGCAGGCTGAACACCCCCAGCTGCCTCAGCCTCTCCTCACATGGCTTCATCTCTAAACCCTTCCCCAGCTTCATTGCCTTTCTCTGGACACGCTCCAGCACCTCAATGTCATTCCTGATTTTAGGGGTCCAAAACTGGACACAGTATCCAAGGTGTGGCCTCACCAGTGCTGAGATTGAGATTAAGCTGCTGAAAGGGCTCTGTGTCCTTTCCCCATCCTCAGGCTAAATTTTATTTATGATCTGGGATAAAACCTTAATTAATGCACCTCCTGGCATCTTTAAGAGGTAACTACCCAGGGAATGGAGAATGTTGCACCTGAAATTTTTTATAGTTTTGGGTTGGTTTTATTAATTTTCTTGGAATACAATCCCTACTAAAATACCCACTTGTTAAAAGATCGCATCTTTCTCTCTTTTCTTGGTGGAAATTCTTCTGCCAAACTTAGTTAAACAGGTTTCTGATGGTTGGTAGAAATTTGATCTAGAGATACTGAAAAAGCCAAACAACAGGTGCTGAATTCTTAAGCAACAAATCTCACTAGAAAACAAATCAAAAATACATCCAGAAGGACTGAATAGTCTAAGGGATTAATGGATTTGCACATCTCAACCAATGACTCACACCCAACACAGGTTAATAACAAGTCCCACCCTTCAGTCACTGTCTAAATAAATTCAGTCCATTGTCTAGGGTTGTTGTTAGGAGACTTCACTTAGTGAAGACACCTGGGCACTAATCTCTTTAGGATTCCATGAATTTTTAACATTTCTTCATGAAATCCACTGTGTAAATCCCACCTGTGCCTTTTTCTGCTGTTACCTCACTACACCTCAGTTCATCTAGTTTAAGCAAGCTCAACTACCCTGTGGCAGCATCCCGTGGCCTCTGAGCTGTGTGAAATAGCATCAGTGGGATCACACAGCCACAGAGAGGATTACAGACACCCACAGACTTCTCTGGGACCAGAGTCAAGCTCTAATATAACAAAGTGAACATCACCAACAGAGAAAAAGACACATACCTTCCCACAAGGTTGTGCAGAGATTGACTAGATAATGGCCCAGACTCCAAACACCCTCACTCCTCAAAAACTCAGTGTTTATAAAGCACTGTGAGTACCATTTGTGCTAAGTAGTGTGAATACATGCCTGTCACAGCTGGGGATGCTCTTAAGTGATCAGGCAGAAGTGCTGGAGATGTTAATGGAGCTGGCTAGATAATTGAAGACATTTTCTCTGCTAGAAAATTCCACCTCGCATGTCAAAACCCAAACAGTCCAGAGAAATATGCACTTTCCAGTATAAATGTCTTCAGAATGTAAGAAAGTGGCCGATCTACTTAAAGATCTGAACCAATTTTCAAGGAGCTGAAGAAGTTTTACTCCATGTTCATGTGAATATAAGCCTGATCCAGCTGTTGGCAAGTAAGTGGTCGGAGTTCACATTTTTTTTTCAGAGAAAAATTTGTTACGGTTCATTTTTTTTGTAAAGGATATTGAAAAAAACACCAGGGTAAGAATTATCTCTCATTTTCTTTTTTCTTTTTTTTTTTCTCATTAAACAGTTTGTTTTCTCTGCAGCCCTTATTATTACCCAAAATTCGGTGGCTGGATTCTTTCCTGAAAGAGCCATTAGAAGCTTTGAACAATTTCTGCCGGAAATAAGAACTGTGAGGGTGATGAGACACTGGAACAGGTTGCCCAGAGAAGTTGTGGATGCCCCATCCCTGGAAGTGTTCAAGGCCAGGTCGGATGGGGCTCTGAGCAACCTGGTCTAGTGGGAGGTGTCCCTGCCCATGGTAGGGGGTTGGAACTGGATGAGCTTTTAAGTCCCTTCCAACCCAAGCCATTCTATGGTTCTACAGTTATGTGGGAAGAGAATTAAGCTCATTGGGACTGAGCACTTAAAGGACTGGACAGCCTGAGTCAGCTAATTATAGAGGATGGTCTCCAAATAAAGGAAGAACAGATCTGTATTTACATTCGACCAAATGAACATGAGGGCCTTTCTTTTGATTTCAATAGGCTTTAGAAGATAGATGCCTCTGCTTTGGAAATCTGCCTAGTACAGTTGATCAGTTGGCTTTTCAAAAAGCTTTTATTGCATTTCAGAGAAGTAAGAAAACAAACAAAGCCCCCTGAAAACAAACAAACAAACAAACAAACAAAAATTATTAGCTAAATAACCTCCCAGAGCAAGAAATCTGGATTTCTGAGTCTGATCGTGCTGTGGTCTATCATGGCAGAAGTAGTAACTCAGATATTTGTATTTTTGCTTTTCAATATTTAACATCGTTTTTTTCCTCCTTTTTCAAATATACCCACTTACCCAATATGAACATTTTTCTCTTAGTCCCCTGTAATTGCCGACTAGGACAATTATCCTAATCTTCCATTGATGTCTGATGTTTCACTTGTAAGGAGACTAATCTAAGTCTGCCAGACTCTGCATCTAAAAGAATTTATAGCTGTCAAATCTAATGCAAGTCAAGTGATTGATCTTCTATGTAGCAGCTGCAGCATCCTCCAGAAACTGATTTAATATGTGATCTGTGGCAAATCCATCGAAATAACGTTGCTTAGATGCTCATTTTACTTCCCTTATTTCCTTTGGTTTGTTTAAACACAATTGGCCAAGAGAGGATAATAAGGTTGTAGAAGCAGACATGAGAGGAGAATTTGTCTTGTCATACGGCTGCTCTCAGTTTTGGTTTAATAAAATACCAACTACAGCAAATCATCTGTCAGGTTGCAGGTGAATTTAAGACTTTCCTGTGGGCTGCCTCCTGTGCATGCCAGAGTGTAGGTGATAAACTATAAATAAGCAGCCCAGATCACAGGATTTATGTTCTGTATGAGACACAGGTCCTAAAAGTGTCTTGTGCTTTTTGAGCACAAAATCATCCTGCCTATGACCCTGTATCACAGGGGAGCATCACTAATATTAACAGCATATGACAAAAAGACAATTTAAAGATCAATTCTAAATATTTTAAATCCTTCATTCTCTTGAAGTTTGCTTGCATATTAATGGCTTGTAGAGTAAAGCTAACAAGCCAAAAATGGGGTCATTTAAATTAGAGGTTTCTCCAATACAATCCCTCCCCTTTAAAAAAAAAAAAGGAAAAAAAAAGCATTTTTTCAATGTTTCTTATTCTCCAGAGTTTTTATGATGGTCCTCAAATCTAAGACACTCACAGTTTTCTTATTTTCTGCATATTTGAGTCATTACCAGTATAGTGACATCCAAAAGGACTGAAGCTGCCTGGGTACGGGCGTGCAAAATGCTCATGTTGCATGTGTGCAGGAAGACTTTTTAAGGGGGTTTTGGTAAGGCTGTTTTTCATATGATTTGAATAGTTCAAAGGGCTAAGTCATATTATCAGGTGTAAATTGCACTTGGGTAACATTAAGCATGATAGGTAGAAACCAGATAGAGCTGTTTCTGTATTATTTTCAATACTGTATAATCTTCAGTATTTTTTGACAGGGCCATAAATGCTGTCAGGTCCAGATGCCTTCAACCACGCAAAACATTTTAAAGAATAAAAATGGTACTGGTGTACTTTTATTGGCAAAGGGTTCGGGGAAAAAAATAGCTGGGAGAGAGAACTGCAGCTAACCAGAAAGAGAAGGTAGGACAGAATAGGTATGGCTGAGCTTGATGTGGACATGAGAATGAGGGGAAAGCTACTGGTGGATCTGAAAGGGGGATCTTGCATGAGCTGGTGGGGAGAGTCTCAGGTGTGAGAAAGGGACTGGAAGCATCTGTCCAAGGTAGGGGCATGGCTTAATCATTCTTTTCCCTTTCTCTGCAAGTCAGAAATCTGGAGGTCTCCTGGCTAGAAAGGGGGTGGACTGATCCCATTTCATTGCCCACAGCACCTAGAGAAGCCCACAGCCTGTGTGTGCTGTTGCCTGACGTCTGGGGGAGACCTCCAGTGACTCAGGACCTGCTCATGGATAAATAGGCTGGGAGACTTAAGCCTTGGGGTCTTGGACACCTCTCCAAGAGCTCCAGACAAATTATAATTGTCTTGTATGTCTTTGGGTCTTGCACCTCTCATTACCTCCCTCACATGAGAAAGAATACAAGGTCTTTAATCTTTCAGAAGTGTTGAGCGAAGGGAGAGAGCAGTAGTCAGCAGAAGGAGAGATGTAGCAGCTATTAAGTGCCTGATTTTGTACCCTCTACTAACCCACTGGCTGTGACCTGCCTATACAGCAGCAAGGAGTGTTAGTCAGCAAAGATCAGCTTTTTTTTTAATGTCTTTACTACTAGTACTAATAGCTCAATAGCCTAGACCAGCAAGGGAGTGCTGGAAGAAGTGCTGGAAGGAGGAAGAGAAGGAGAAGTGTGTGTTGAGGGGAAATTACTGTAGAACAAGAAGAAGTGACAGTTTTGCCCAGCTGGCTCCCAGGCTCCCTGCAGACCAGAATCAGAAGCACATTCCCAGCAGAGCTTGGGTCTCTCTGTGCAGACCCATCCTCCTTTTTCCCTCAGAGCAGACAAGACCAGAGGCCCTGTGAGTCCCTGAACACGTGTCAGATGGCTTGGGGCAAGAGGATTTGCTGCTCTTTGTGCTGCTCCATACCAAAACCTGAGACTGAGATGCAAAGCTAAAGTCTACTGATGTTCTCGAAGAGAACTACCTGCATCAGGTAGTCACAATAAATCTTGTCAGCCAGCTTCAGGCCAGAGGGAGAACTTCACTTGCTCAACCTCAGAAGACAAACACATGTTTATGAATTTTAAACAGACTGGGTTTGTTATTCATATTATTTGGTATTTATTTGTTCATAATGTTTGTTACCTAAAACCAGGATTATCACACTACAGAGCTCAAAACTGGGAGACTAGGAACTGCATTGAAGCCCTAATGTTTGCTACACCTTAATTTATGTGTTTATAAAAGAAGGAATGTCTATTACCCTATTTGTTGCTGATCAGCAGAAATATGCCTAAATGGTAGAACTGGTCTCTGTTCGCTAAACAAGTAAATACCATAAATCAAATTCAGTGTCCATTTAGAAATAATTTAATCCAATCAAAATCTTATCTACTCATTTAAAGCCAAACAGGGCCACAATGCCCAGCACAAAAGGTACACCTCTAGACTCATATCCCAAAATTTCATAAACATTAATTCTGCATTAAGGTGCATGACACTGGCTAGCTGCACCATTTTTCTGCTGCATTTCTCTTTCACATTCCATCAAAAAAGTAACCGAAGTAATTGAAAAATAGCTTGAAGATTTGAGAGTATCTTCATCAGATGAGAGTGATGTAGTCACTGTTTGTTGTGCTGTCTGATAATGAGGGCAGACCTATGATGTTAAGACTTTCACTGTCAGCAGGATTAATCACTTTACAAGCATAAAGGAAGGAAATAAACCTAATAACTTCATAAGGTGTTTTGCACACATCATAAATATTCATTTGAAGAGCTCTCTGATTTTAAGAACAAAAGAAAATGCAGATTACATTTACATATATTCATTTCACATATTTATATATTCATTTCCACCTTCTAAAGTCATGTCTTTCATATATGTGCGTGACTTCTGCATACGCATTTAGATAAGTCATGCACATAATTATTTCATTTTACATTCAGCCATCAAGAATTTTTGCAAAGTCACATTCGTGCAGCTGATAACATTTAGTATTTTTATTTCTATCCTAAAAAACCTCTTTTTCTCCCAGTTAGATCTAGTTTTGAAAAATCCAGATCCTGCCATCCATGGATAAAGACACTATTCCCAGTAAACTCAACATTATTTCCTATTTTCTAAAGACAAAACACAGGACTGATCCTGGAGTTACATTCATGCAAAAAAGGAAGAAACATTTTTTAATTAGGTATAAGGATTTGAGGGAAAATGTTGGATATACCTGAAACATGAAGAAATATGAGTCTGTATTTTGATATTTATATTTGCTGTCTGTATTTTATTTTAAAGATCATTTTAGGAATTTGTCTGCAATCCCATATAGAGAAATAAACTGCATGTTCTTTCTCTTCCATTAAGTTTTCTTTTTATCCCTCAACCAGCTACATTTTCTTCTCTTTGTATAAAAATAATAACAGAACACTAGAAGTATAAGAAATAATGATCTGCAAATGCAGGAAATTGAAGGCAATTTTGTGAAAAGCAGCTGGAATTCTAAACGTGTATTGCCCAATTTGCTCAATTTTGCATTTAACCTGTCAGTCTTCAAAAGCATTTGCTTTTCGTCAGAAAACAATAAAATAGCTCATGAAGTTATTACTAGGCTGACAGCATGAGAGAATTTCTAAAAAGTTTGCTGATTAAAGTGCATCTGAAGAAATTATGCACTCAGGAAGGTAATTAAGGTGTTGTTGTGAATAGAAGTTATGGAAGCTGGCTAGCTGTGTGGAAGCCAGTGAGTCAAGAAGGAGAATAATATAAGAAAGAACTAACAGGTAACCCCATACTACATCTTAATCACACAATTTTTTATGGCAAGATAACTCTGGAGGAACAGAGACAGCCAATATGAAATATTAATCCTGGGGACCCGAATGACATCTAGGAGGTCTTAATGTGGATCCATGAATTTCAAGATTGATGTGGGGTTTGGCCCAGCAGTGTTTAAAGGTTTTCAGCCTATTTAATCTGGATTGGATCCTGATCTCTTAATCATGTTAAGACAAGAATAACTATTTCGGCTAAGTTACATCATGGGTTTTATGGTGTTATTGCAAGTAATACAGTATTCCTCAATTATATTCAATTATATAAGGTCTTGGAGGCCTTACCCAACATTTTTAGAGCTGAAAATGATCATTCATTAGTGGTGATGGGGAAGACACCTCCACTCCACATCAGTTAACTTTTTGGATTTTCTGGTACTCGACAGGAAAAAAAGTAGTTGATAGTGAAAACAAAAACTAACCTAGGTAGAACAGTAGTTGGATTTGGGGTAACTATTCTTTTATTGCTTATTTAGGTGAAATTTTGCATTTAAGACTGACTCAGAAAGATATGATCTTGCAGTGTCAGTCATCCCATCAATATCTTAACTCCTTTTATTTTACTGAGGTTTTGCATTTACATTATCCTGCTGTCCACAGAACACTGTATATATCAAGACAACATTCATCAGGTGAAATGCTGCTTTGGATTTACACAAATGAGGAGTGTGTTTCAACAGTGGTCCTGCCACTCAGTTCTGAAATACAGAACCACAGAACAATTCAGGTAGGAAGGAAACTCATGAGAGCATCTATCTCTGCTCTGAGCACCTAAAATACTAATTAAATCTAAACTTCCCATGGCACAACTTGAGGCCACTTCCCCTTGTCCTGTCACTTCTTACCTGGGAGAAGAAACCAACACTCACCTTGCTCCAACATCCTTTCAGATAGTTGTAGAAAGCAATAAGGTCCCCCTGGGCCTCCTTTTCTCCAGGCTAAATAGCTCCAGGACCCTCAGCTGCTCCTCAAAGGACTTGTGCTCTTCAACAGCTCCATTGCTCTTCTTTGGACATGCTCCAGCCCCTTTAAACAAGCTCCAGCAAGTAGTTCCCAGGGTAGTTCTATCCTAGATAGTGCATGCTCTGGAGCGTGGGTAGACTGGTGCAAGTCCTGATTCATGCACTCTGTTAGCCCAGAAGGATCCTGATCACACCTGGGGTATCTGAGTGCAGCAGGCTTTTAGCCCCTGGACCTGGACTATTGGCAGCCCACTCCCCATGGTGACCTGCTGCCCAAACACACAGACATCCTCCCCCTTTGTCCCTGCTTTGTGCAAGTGTTATGATGGAAATGAATCCCAGGGAGGCTGGAACCCATTCAGTCTTCTGCACTGTATGTTGCAAGTCTTGGTTGTAATGCTTTCTCTTAGGACAATGGTGTGTATGGAAAATTCAGGTAAGATGAAGGATTTTAAGCCATTTATATTTCAGCACCTCCCAGAAAGGTGTAGAAAAAACAAGGTAGATTGATTCATGATTGTTCACATTTGGAAAAATCCCTTTTTTAAGTTAGCAGTGAAACACAGGTATAACAGTGATAGCAATTATCTCCCAGGAAAGAAATGGCTGAAGTGAACTTGTCTGTTCTTTTGAATGAAGACTTCAAACATGACTAGATGGAAAATATAACTGTGTGCAACAGGCTGTTGATATCTGACCAGGTACAACTGGATGAAATTGTATAGTATGTTAGACTTGTGGTTAGATTACAGGACCTATGGAGCTATTTGTACCTTCTAGTCTAAACCAAAATGATATCTCGCATGATGGGAAGAAAGAGTCATGAGCTGTGTTCCATCCTAGGAAAAGATCTGGGCAACTGTAAAATGTCTGGTTTGAAAGCTTTCGTTAGAACCACAAAAGGGTGTTGGGTTTTTTTCACTCTGTCCAGTATCGAGTAAAACGCTGTGTTGGCAGAGAATCCTGACTTGTTCTTCCCTTGTTCTGAACTACATCTGACTCTGCCAGAGAGGACAAGTGTGCAGAAGGAATTCTCTTTCCTGTATAAAACATCTATGCTTTAAGAGTTCATATAACACAAGAATGTACTAAAAAAAAAAAAACTTCTAAGAAGAGAGGTAAAATATAAACTTTGTAGAATATTGCACAGCCACTGAATGATAAAAAATCAGACAATTGGCATGAAATATGTGTTTCACTTATCCAGTCTGGATCTGGCCTGTGTTTCAATTGCTGTTCCTATTCCAAATGACAGAAAGCTGTTATAAATACCAGACAGGTAAGTTCTATTTGGACTTGGGAGTTAATTTGTTTGTCCAGGACTAACAGTTATGGGGAAGGTTGGGCTGTACTGATGCTGGCTGGGAAGGAGTTACCTTTCTTCCCGGTGCTTCCCAGTTTCTCTCTATCATCTTCTGATTTTCCTGTAGCATTTTACAGCTCAACCCTAATAACTTGTGACACAGAGACCTTAAAGAACCTTGAAATAAGGAACATTAAGATAAGACCTTAAGATAAGATAGGACCTTAAAATAATCTAGGACCTTAAAATAAACTAGGACCAAGGCAACACTCTTCTGGGTGGGAAGGTAGAGATGGAGGGGGGCATCCCAAACAGGGGCCTGTGGGGTTCAGCTCTCTGCTGTGGAGGGGAGACTAAAGGTGGGGTTGGGACTGCAGAATGCATTTGTAACTCAGGGTGGTGGGTGCTGCCAACCATATCTTGGGCACGAGGAAACAACCCTACCTCTCCACAATGACATAGGTAAGATAACAAGTTCTTGATAGTCTGATATGCCATGTCTGTGTTTATCTCAGACTCCTCTAAGCTGCTGTGGAGGGGCTTCTTAAGAACAGGACATTTAGACACTTCCTCTGACCTTTCCACTGCAGGCAGGAGCCACGTAGCCACTGCATGCTGGGCACTGTCTCACTGCATATGGACACCTATGCTCCTCTTCCCCTTGGTACACTTCCACTGGCTGTGGCCCACAAGCCTTCCCAGAGCTAGCTGTGGCTGGCTGGGTGCTGGATTTAAAGGCAGGGTGTAGACTGACAGGATAGCATCATCCAGTGATGTCCCACACAGTGTAGATCTCTGAAGGACATACATATCAAAAGGGTTTTTTTTTCTGGAATTTACCTGGCTCCCTACAGAATACTTCAGCCTTTTGTTGTCTGTATGCTTCAAAATTTCAGACAATTTCTATCTAGTTATCCTAACAAATGAAAACAAGGTGGAACCATTTCAAGCCACCAATGAAGTTCCCAGAATCACTTGAAGTGTTCGTGCACCAGCACACGCTAGTGACTCATCGTTTTTTGTCATGCCAATAAGCCTCCACATTAGCTGTGCCAATAAAGATAAGCAGAGAATAATTCAGGCCTCCATGGCCTCTCCTCTCACCTTGGAGACCTAGGAATGTCCCTAGGCAACCCCACCCTGACACACTTCCCAGGGAGAGGGCCTGCCCAGCTGAGCCCTCCTGCATGCATCACCCTCTTCCCCACAGTACACTATGATGTCTGCATTGGGGTGGCAAGATTCCCAGAAAATCTCAGAAGTGGTTTAAAATGGCAGCACATCCCAAAGAGAAAATGACTCAGGGGATGATTCTGGAGGTGGCCCAAGATGTGCACCAAGGTAAGGGTGGGGTCTCAGTGTATGTGTCAGGACCAGCAATCGCATCATCCCTCTCCATGGAATGAGGAGTTGTGGGGCACAGGAATGGTCACTGCACCAAAGCAGAGAACAAAAAGATATCTATGGATGTGAACAGTTCCATAAGCTGTGGCTACCCCATCCCTGGAAATGTTCAAGGCCAGGTTGGATGTGGCTCTGAGCAACCTGGTCTAGTGAAAGTTGTCCCTGCCCACAGCAGGGGCATGGAATGAGTTATCTTTAAGGTCCCTCCCAACCCAAACCATTCTGTGATTCTGTGAATGCAAAGGTTGGACAGTGTGATCTCTACAGAAAAGATTGTTGTGTTCAGATCACCATGGAGGCATGGAAAAGAGACTGGGGCTGTGGAAGGGACTACACAGCTTACCTGTAACCATGGATTTCTCAGCTGAACTTCTGTCTTGGAGATCAGTCTTGCACCCTCAGTAACAGGAGATATGTTTGACATTCTGCACTGAAATGGTCTTGAAAGTTGTTGCTCTGTCATCACGGCTGCAGAGCCTCTGTACAAATTTTACACAGATGCATGAGGACTATCTTTGTGCACATAACTTCTATTTATTTCAGGTATCTGGTCTATCTGGTGGAGCATTGGAGCAATAAAACCTTATGACTGGCCATGTCAATTTTACCTCTCCATTCATTATGACAAGACTGAAATATTTCACAGCTTTAGGACATTTCAAAAAACGATAAGCCTGATGCTTGACAGCGTTAGCTAAAAACATTCAGAACCCTGTGGATGTACATCCAAATTTTGACTTGTGTAGCCAACACATATGACTTTGTCTGCATATCTTCCACAATAACACAATATCTTTTAGTATGTGCTGCCTGAGACTGCTGGAAATTATATAATTTTTCTATTTTTTTAATGGTTTTAAGTAGTTGTTTTAATTAATCATAAGTAGTGTGTTAAGTCTTTTAGTTAGCATTTAGCAAAGTTGTCATAAGCTGCTATTATGGGAACACAGCTTGGGAAAATTACTGAAACTTTAAGTTTTGATAAACAAAACTCTCTTTAACCATTGAACATTAATTTGTTTGCTAAAAATGTATAAATAGGTTAAAAAGTTTTGTATCAGTGTCTGTGTGGAGGCCAGAATTTTGTCGGCCACACACACACCTCCTGACTAAGAATAAAGTAATGCCTCACTGATAAACACTAAAAAGGCAGCGTTAGAGAGTTTTAGTTATCCCGATGATTTCAGACGATTTGGCAACAAGATGTGTTTGGAGGGGAACAGAGATTGGCCTCAGGATGGTGATCCTGAATTGGAGGTTGCAGGCTAGAAGCAGGAACAGAACAGTCAAATTTTTCAGTCATTTAAAGCAACAGAAAGAAGTTACTTACCCAGACAAAGATATGGATGGGAGAAGGTAAGTCAGACGTGGAGACAGGAGGAGATGGACTGAAGCAGCCCAGGAGTGCAGAGTCCAACTGTCCAGTTGTATTTTGCTCAAATCATGGAAAACCCCCAAACTCCGGGTTTAGCACTGACTGTCTTGCCAGAAAATATCTGTGAGATCTGCTGCTAACATGTGTACTCCATTGATAAGGATAGCAGGGCCAGGAACCAGGACAAGGACAGCTTGACACTGGGAGAACCTCCTCAGAACCTGTTGCAGAAATAAGGAGATATATACATATATATCAGGCACTATATACTGGAATCCTAGTGTGTGTATATATATTTACACACCTGGTATGTATAAATAGATATATAGAGATACATAGATATAGATACCAATAAAGAAGAAAATCAAAGTTGCATGAAGAATTTGGCATGGTCTTCTTTAAACCTGTGCTCCTTTTGGATAATGTAGCTATGTGCTTTTAATGGCATATTTTTAATAATAGCTTTTTCCTGCAAGATGCTGAATACTCTCTTTTTCCATAAGATGTTGCAATTCAGGATACCGTACCCTTGCAGGGATGGGCCTTATTTTTCAGGTATAGATAGCATTTGAGAAGGAGAAATTTTAACTTCATTCCCCTGGATTACCATTATACATGCTGAAAAGATAAGCTAGTACAGAGAGTAATTGAGATGAGTTAAAAGAATTGCAATTTTCTTGGCTACCGTATCGCTTCTGTTTTACACCTTAGCAATTTCTGTTGTGAATGATTAATTCAGGTCCAAGTCATTAGATTAGGCAAATGCACTGACTAAAAATATAACAGGAATGCAGGAGGAAATGAAAGGGAATAAGCATAGTAAATATGTAAAACATTTTACAATAAGATTATTTCTGCCAGGCCAAGGCAATAAAGTTTTACTAGCTTGGGTGACACGTATATGGCGGGAATGATGACGGCAAAATAAACCTTGGAAATCTCCGCCTTCAGATTAATACAGACACTCAGAATAACATAGAAACAGGTGTCTTTATGTCTTTGAACATGCTCAGTATGCCTGAAGTGACCCAAGTGAAATCTGTTGACAGAGAATAGATTTTTAAGGACTTATGCCTTCAGGTATGAAGCAATGGCTTAGGTGCTCCTCCGGGAGAGAGAAGAAAATGTTGAGCTCCTCAGCACTGAGAGATTCCAGAACTCCTACCTGATCACCAGTATCCAAGTGTTTCTTATACCCTCCTGGAAAGACTCCTTCATCTCCTCTCACCCCTAGTGACAGGGAACATCTCTCTGCAGCATATTTTCCATGATTTCAACCCCACCTGGCCCTGCGCAACTGGAACTCAGTTTACTGATGGCACAGGGCACATTTTGCAGGTGATAACTGTTTAAGGGCAACTTTACAGGCAATACAGGCAAGAACATCACTTCTCTTTGATGGCAGGCTGTCAATACTACAGATAAAAGAAAGAAGGGGAAAAATCAATCTTATATGGCTGGCTTTTCAGGACATTGGATTAGAAAGAAGCAAGTACAGAAGCTGGTAACTATCCTTACTCCTTGTGAGTAATCCTTACTGCTCAGGTGTTTCTTGGAAGTGTATGTCTATTTATTAACTTCTTACCAGGTATTGTGGGAATACATCTGGTAGTCAGCTCCAATGACCAAACCCAAGTTGTTATTTATGATAAAAAAAAAGAACTGGAACATCGGTAAACTCGGGAAATTCCTGAAAGTTTGCTTCATTTTAAAGCAAGATTTGCATGAAGGTTCTCAAGTTGAAGATATTGAAGCTGAATACATCATAGGAGGCTTTCAGTAGGAATAGTGAAGCCACTTGGTGTTTGAGGGAAAGAATGTGAAAAAGAATAAATTAAATTGTGGCCATTGAAAGGAAAATTGAAAATACTAAGCATTGTAAAATGTTTTGATTCAAAACTGAGCTATTTATTTTACTGTGATACATTCACAATGCTTAAGGTCACGTTAAATAAAAATGGACCTTTCAGTTTAAAACATTAATGACAATTTCCACAGATTCAAACTTTTTCAAAAATACCCCCAGCCATTTGAAACCAGGTAATTAATGGAGAACTGCCTCTTTCCTGAAAGTAGCTTTTATTTTTATGAATCTGCATATTCTGGGGAAAGATTTAAAAGTCTCCAACTAAGGATTCAAGCAGGATTCAAGCCAATGTTAAATATCTATTTTAAGTTTGTGACTTTTGCTGTCTATATTTTCTTATGGAGACATATGACATCTTAAAAAATGTTATTACCTCTAAGGGCCTCTGTTCTTAAGATTCCTCAGGCTGAAATTTGAAACTCTTCAAAACACTGGTTGCTTAACTTCACAAGATCCAAGCGTTTGGAATTGATTTGCATGTTTGAAATTTCAGGCTGTTGCATATTTGATAAAATGAAACAAAAAATATTTCATTCACGTAAAATAAGACATTGTTTTTGTATCAATAAAAAGTACTTTAAGATACAGCTTCCAACAAAGTATAACTTACAGCATAATCATATTAAGCATATTTTAAGGCAGCATATAGTACTAATTCTTGTCATTTTCCACAATTACTTTTTAACTATTACCTCATTACTTTATCTGGAGAGCCAATAAATTACAAACAACGTGCATTTTTCATGACTCTGCATTTCAGTTATTTATCAAGTTGTCTCTAATATGTCAGTTGCCTTTATCAACAACTGGAAAAATCAATATCTGATAGGACTTCACTGCGTGTAGCAAAGTATATAAGCATGAGGTTTATATTGCTCAGTCTCAATTTGTCACTTCAGACCATCTGACTAAGAAGTGCCTCTTAAATCCTCATCATTTCCTTGTTATCTGATTTGCAGGAATCCAAGACTTAAGCAACCATGTCCAACTCCACTGAGGCAGAACTCATACACATGTTTAAGGGAATTCCCTTTACCACCAGGTCTTCTCCAGAACTTTTAAAATCCTTGGATACTTTTGATGCTAGAGAAGATGATGTCCTTTTGGTTTCCTATCCCAAATCAGGTAAGTTCTAGTTTTAAATGTTAGTTGCAATAAGTCTCAATTGTGTGTTTCATGTTCTCTGCTTAAACTATTTGGGAAATATCTGTGTAGAAGAAACAGGAAAGGATGTTTGAGTGTGTGAATATATTATGCTGTCAGTAAATGTTAAAATTACAAGAAATATGGTCATTTACCTACATTTTGATTCTGTAATTGAAAATAATCTCAGGTGTTTTCATATTGGAATGCAAATAAATATTCCTTACTTGTAATCAACACCTGTACTTGAAAGATTTTCCTGAGGACTTTCTATATTCAATTATGAGCAAGTCAAGAGTTGTATTAAGCTATTTGTATGGCTCTTGGCTGTAGATTTATTAATTTCTTATCCCCTCTCCACCTGCCTCTCTTGCACAGAGAAGCACACACCAAAGGGGAAGCTTAATCAGTACTTTCCAAATATACAGACTCAAGTTACTATAAGGAAAAAATCAAACAAAACAAGTTATTCTAAAATAAATGATAAAAATAATATAACCACCTCTCAGCTGACAAGCAGTTTATCTAATGAGGTTGGTTTTGGTATTGTTATTAACACTTCTCACAGAGTTACTTTGTATTTCAGCTATAACCCTAATTTTTCAAGTGTTTATTTATTTGGAGCCAATGGAATTATTCAGTCATGTAAAGTTTCTTGAATCTGGGCGAGTAGAAGTATCATTTGTTCAGTAGCAATGTTTCCATATGAAAAATGCATGTCTCACATATCCTCTTGATAATAAATATTTTTTTTTCTTGTTTGTTATTTTTCTTAAAATTACTTTTCTGCAGGCACCCATTGGCTTGCAGGAGTTATAACAAAGCTTTACGATACTGAAGTTACAATAACATCTCCCATTGAATTTGGAGACATTTCCAAACTGGAGGAGCTGAATAATCTCTCAACAAAGAGAATCATTCCAACACACTTAGACTACAACATGTTACCTCCAAATTTTAAGAAAAAGAAATGCAAGGTAAGGCAAAAGTTACATAAAAGCTGTAAGACATGTTAAGTGTCTATTAGGAGTATATTTTGTCCTGTTGATCCTTGATAATTTTTGAATGATTTACAGTTTCCAGAAGTGGTTTGCTGTGAATTTTGGAGCCACAGCTGATTAGCAGTCAAAGGCAGCATGAGCAGAGACTTGGACTAGGGACTGGGTTTTGCTCCTGTCCCACTGCTCTCATGGGGCGATTTGTATACCAGGCACCATACAAAATAGAACATCAACACCTTTCAATCATAAATCTCTCATTAGGGATGGAGGGTTTCTCATGGCCTCATTTCCTAGTGTCTTAGAAAATAGTTATCTTGGGTACTTACAGTCTGTACTGGAGTTGAAAATACTCTGCACCTCCTGCTGAAGCTTTATGAAGAACCCATAAAGATTTTGGGAGAACAAAAAAGAATTGAAACATGGGAGGCAGATTCAGATCACAGTTTTGAGTTCACAGAATCATAGAATCACCTGGGTTGGGAGGGACCTTAAAGATCATCTAGTTCCAACCCCATGCTGTGGGCAGGGACACCTCCCACTAGACCAGTCCCTGCTATGCTAATGTGGGAGGTCTTTAAAAATAAGCTCTGGGTCTCAGATTTTTTTTATAGAAAATCTAAAATTTCAGGATAACTCAGATAACAGACTTTTGGGACAAAGCAAATTTGAATGAAAAGCCAAAATTTATGTTTTGCAGTTGTCCTGTGAAGGTTAATTAGTAAATGTTTTCATACATGAGATATATGAGATAGTAAACTGACTCATGAGTTAAAGTTAACCCAGGCTCTTTCATAAAACGTAAACATTACCCAGCTGTGGCAAACACGCCTCTTTCCACATGGAATTGTTTACTAATCACTACAGACTCCTGCCTAAGAAGAGACAAATACATTTCTAATTTAATGGCATAGTCACTGAAGGAGGAATCCTAAAGGAAAGGGGTTTGACACTGCCAACTGCCTATGAAAATGCTATATTTACACACAGAGCTTCTCTAAAACAAAGGAAGGATATTATCATTAATAAATATATCATCTTCATTTACAGATGATTTACATCAGCAGAAATCCAAAAGACACTGCTGTTTCCATGTATCATTACTACAGAGATAACCCAAACCTTCCCACTGTAGATACCTGGGCTGCTTTCTTTGACTTGTTCTTAAAAGGGAATGGTAAGAATAAATGTTTTCTCCTTGCATTTTACATTAGCTTATTATGCACAGAAAGAGTTAAGAAATGTGAACTGCGTGAAAACTCCTTATTGAACTCCTTATTCATATGGCATTAGCTGGGGGGACTGGGAGTGTCAGGATAAATTCTAATGCCAAACCAAACAAGAGCAAATAACAGGATGCCCTCTTCAGCCCTGCAATGAGACATTTTGATAAGCAGCTGCATCATTTCAGCACGAGTGCTCTTTGCAGGTTCTTGCTGTTCTTTACACACCTGTTAGAAAACCTATTCTCCCAGAAAAGACACTGATTTCTTTTCTTTCCATGAACACCCTGCAACCCCTGACTATTTGTTGATTCCGACATGGATTCGCCCTGTGTCAAAAGTTTTCCAGCCTCGACTTGTGAACCTCAGTAGCAGACTGCTTCCCCCCAATAATTTATGTGTAAGCTACGATAGGGGAGGTATGTGCACCCAGCTCCTCCGAGCACATGCAGGGCAGCTGAGCTGGCTACAGCCCGCCCCTGTCCTGGGCGGGGCGGGTGCTCTCTTACAAGGAGCTCAGCTGGCCCTACATGTGCCCAAGGGCAGGAAAAGGGCATGGGAGGGCACAGTCTACCAGGCTGCACCAATAGTCTAGTGTCTTCCCCAGTCTTGAAGCCGGCCCTGGGCAGCCCTTCAAAGGAGTCTGGACGTGTTCATAAAGCCCTCCTGCACACACTCTGCCTGATATGTTGTCTTAGTAGCAGGGTCCGAAGATCAAGGACAAGAGGGAGATTTTTATGAGTGGTGGGATGGAAGTTAACAAGAGGACCTTGTTCACTTTATCCACTCCCATTTTTAGTGTTTTATTAGTCCTCTGAGGAGTAAAGTGTCACCCTAGTGATGATAACAGCAGTAATGATTGATCAGCTTGAAAACTTTGAAAGAAAAGTGCCACTGCAGTCATCATGGGCTCACATCAGAGCTCCAGAAGTCAATTTGCTCACTGCCTTCTCTGGGCTTGGGCTCAGATCTTGTGTTCCTGGATCAGAGCAGGTCTGAGGCGTGTTCTTCAGTGATTTGCAGGATCTTGGCTTATTTAATATGAACTCTGAACATACAATAGTAGAAAAAAAAGAAAAGAGGATTGTATTCAGGGCCAGGTTGGATGGGTCTTTGAGCGGCCTGGTCTAGTGGAAGATGTCTGTGCCTATGGTGGGGGGCTTGGAACTGAATGATCTTTAAAGTCCCTTCCAACTCAAATCATTCTGTGATTTTATGATTAAATTACAAAAGCATCTCCCATTTACCTCCAAATTATTAGCCACCTTCTATTTTCTGAGTCCTTGCCCATGGCATAAATAGATAATTATGTTTGTTACATCAGAAATTTAGGTAAGAGGTGATGTGGAGGAAAAAGTAATTTTCAGTTCTAATTTCACTCTGAATGTCATTTTCACTTCTAATAAAAACGTAAGACTGTTGTGCTGCTTGATTCAAACCCTGCAGTGCTCTTGCATAACATCAGCTCAAAACAAGGGTTAGGGCACAGAGGGACAACTGTCTCCAAGGCTGTATGCTGTGCTCCTGAATCCAACAGGGCTATGCTATTGTTGGCCACATGCCCAGGGTAGTTGACCAGGAGAGCAGGGTCTAATTGCACACCGTGGAGCACACATGCCTTGCAGTCAGAAACTGCTTTATGTGCTGGAGAGGGCTACAGACTGGAGCATTCAGCTTAATTATAAGTATTAGTTATAATTACTGCTTAATTATAACTCACAGTTTGCAACCAAAATGTTGGTCATTACAAGATTATACTGTTGTGGTTGTGCTTATAAAAGCAAAGTCACAGTCTGGGAGAATCACAGGCTGTGATTGCTCTGTCCAGGCCTCTTCTCATCGCCCTACAAAGAGGCTTTCATCTTCCCTTTCAGCTGGAAAGGTCAGAATGTTGTTTTGTAGAATAAAGATGAAATTTAGCTGTCCTCCCATGGTCCAGGAAAAGGAGCATTCAGGCAAAACAAGCACTGTGGCTCAGTTATAAACCATTTTATCTGTTTCATTGGCTGAATGATGTATTTGCATAAGTTCTTTACATAATCCTTCTTTGGTGTTTAAAAATTATACAGATTCCCTTCTGCTGAGACAAAAGAGAGCTGACAACAGTGTGCTCCATTTAAGAGAGTTCTTATTTCATTTCCTGGTGAAGTGATTATATTTCTAGTTGTGACCACAGACACGCAGTCATTTGCTGAGATGCTCAGATCTTGTTAGGCGGGTATATTTTCCTTCATTATTGGCCTTTCCTTAGATTTGGAGTCTGTTTCTACTACAGAATTGTATCTCAGAATAGTCTCTGATATGAAAACAAATTCCAACAAGAATGGTAACCTCTTTGAATGTCGCTTTTGTAAGTTTGAGTCACTTGGCACAAAGAATTGCATTTGTTTTAGAGGGATATGGGGTACATATTATGAAGGGATCATTCTCCTAAATGTGTGAGATACCACCACAGTTATTTATGAATAAAGTTTATCTGAATGACATTTACATGGGGGTTTTTTTCAGTTGTCTGTGGATCCTGGTTTGATCATTTCCTAAGTTGGGAAGAACATGAAGATGACAAAAACATCTTATTTTTGTTCTACGAAGACATGAAGAAGGTAAATATGCTCTCTGCACTTGGTTCAGAACGCATTACTTGTGAATTAGCATCATTAAAATATCAAAGAAGAAATTATAATGAAAAAGGAGAAAGAAGGAATATGTGAATGTATGTCTTTGGGCATATTTTGTATTTGCATAGAATTTTATATTAGTGAACTAATTCTGACTGCACAAGTTATATAAATATCAAATCCTGTGAGAGTTACATTTCTTACATGCAGGAATGGGACTCATATTACATAATTTTGTCCAGGCTATAAGGGAGAATTTTAAGTTCCTCTTTCTTGGTCCTATGGAAAGACCAAGGACATCTGTTGAGGGCCACACATTAACTTGCTATGTCTGACATAGCCAGTGCAATTTTCAAAAAGTGATGTAAGACAACAGAACTACTCACAGTCTCATGGTACTTGTGTTCCCAATAAACAAGAAAATTAAAGACTGAAAGGGTAGGAAAACAGTTTGGTGAAAGGAAATTATGCAGACGCTGTTTTGCTGTTCTTAAAATAAAAAAAAAAAAGAACGTAAAAGACCTTAGCTTTCAAAGAATGAATTTTTGAGTGAATAGAAAACACTCTCTAGTGTTTCTATTAAAATAGGTTTGTTCATTTTTTGGGAACAAAAAAATTCCAAGATGAGGAATATAAACAAACTATTTTGTATTCTGAGTCACTTGTTAGATCTCTATATACATCACCTCCAATGAAATAAGCTACTTACACAGTAGCTGAGCTTTGAGTATTTCTCTGTTCCCAGTGAAATAATTCTGAGAGACAGGAGAACATTTTATCTGAACTGGAAGTAAATTTGGGAATATAACTGTGTTTGGTATGACATACTCAGTATTTATTCATTTCTGTGAGTATGGGTATGAGGGGAATCAGGTTTACTGTACCTGTCATCTGCACAGCCCAATTACATACTTGGCTTGCTTGAAAGCAAATAAATGTGTGACAAACTTGTTATGTAATAAAAAGGATCCTTTTCAAATTAGCTAAAAGTCTGATAATCGGCTTAGAAATATAAAAGCTTTATTTTTCTTGTATCTCAGGATCTCCCTAAGGTTGTAAAGAAAATTGCTTTGTTCTTGAGTTTAAATGCCAGTGACAAAGATATCCAAGATATCTGCAGGAAGTCCTCATTCTCAGAGATGAAAAATGACACAGAAAAGGAGAACAGTGATCCCAGTCACACTGTGTGTGCTCTGACATCCAACAGGAAGCTGATTTTCCGAAAAGGTAAGTTCCTTTGTTCTTAACACAGCAGGGGAAGTGGAAATCCAGGCAGAGGCCAAGGACCAGGTCTCTCCCAGAGTGTAGTGGTGCTTGGGTCAGCCCTAGGAAGCAACGACAGGATTCTTCAATTTGAAGCCCCCTTAAAAATCACTTTCTTTTTAAGTTCTCTGTCTGCAAATGCAGACTTAGAGAAGCACAGAGGAGCTAGAACAACAGCCTGACTAATATTGCTCCAAGGAGTGGGAGCTGTTGAGCTAAAAGGAAAGGTTCACTCAGCATTAGTCTTTATCTATGGGGGTTTTTTATCTAAAAGTTGACCACCTCAGTCTTTTACAACGTGTCTCCTCTGACACCACCTGCAAAGGTCACTTCGTTTACTAGAAAAATAAAGAGCAAGACACATTCCTTCTGAATAAGACTGCTCTTATCACCTCCTATCTTATGGAAATATTCCTGAGAAAGGAATATGCTGACAATGACAACAACAAAAGAATGGTCACAGGTAGCCTTCAGACCCTGGGCAAGCTGGAATCCACGGAAAATCTTCCACAGTGTTTAGTTCAGACGTGACTTTAAGATATCTGCAGGAGCTGTTTTCTTGCTTCTGACATTTCAGAAGCTTCCTCAGGTTTGGATAATAAGTAAAACCAAATCCATCATGTTTACATGGATTTCGATTATATTTATTTACTTAATTTTTGAACAATAATTGACAGTTTAAAACCAAGAATTGTTTCAATTAATAAATAGGGAAATGGTACCTTATGTTAATTCAGAACGTTTTTACCAATGAGCTGAAACAAATGCCAAAATACAATCTGTCGTTAAAAAAAGAAAAAAAAAAACAGATACATTTTTCTAAGTCAGTGAACTTTGATGAAGATATGTTGAAAATTTTGAAAAATCCCAACAGTTTCACTTCCAAGGGCATGTAGTAATAGGACAAGGGGGAACAGCTTTAAACTGAAAGAGGGTAGGGAAGAAATTCTTTACAGTAGGGGTAGTGAGGCACTGGAACAGGTCCCTTCCAACCCAAACAGTGATCTATGATTCTATGATTTCCCCTACTGACTGTGAAAAAACCCAGGCAGAGACCTTTAACTACATACAACTAAGGCAGGGCAAGATGCCTCCCTGCCAACATGACCAGGAGCTCTAATTTCACCTTGGAAACCTTCTGCTCTTCATCGACCACTTTTGTTGGCCATAATCCACTCCGAGGCTGAGGGTTTAACAGCCTTTATGGGTGACAACCCAGCTGCTTCCCCCAGAGTCTTGCCAGATCAGTAAAGCAACTCACAGTCATGACCTACCACAGAGGCTGTGTTTAAGAATATATTAATAATCTGTGCCAACTGCAACGTTAACAGAACTGGGCTGCCTTTAAACAATTTTTTGTTTCAAATATTGCTAGCTTCACCGTTCTTTCTGTTCCTGCTCTCCTAGGTGCTGTTGGTGATTGGAAGAACCATTTCACTCCAAAGCAGAACAGGAGGTTTGAGGAGATATTTAACGAGAAAATGAAACGCAGCAAAATGGCAAAATGTTTCATCTATGAAGTTTGACTCCATGTGAAGAACAACAAGCAGTTATCAACAAATGTACGTAGAGCAACTGGTGGGAAATTCTGAATGGGCACTCCCATTTGGTTTGTAATGCTTCCAGTAGAAAGGATTGTAAACATGAGATTTTGAGGAGAGGAAAATTCTGACACAATGACAGAGCTGAACTCAGTTCTCAGCAGGCAGATGTAGGTGGTTTTACAGTCATGTGTCAGACCTATTTTTTGACAACAAAATTTACTTAATCTTTTTTTTTTTTTTTTTTTTTTTGCTCCCAGGGGATATGAACAGACTTCTTAGATCCAAATTAGGAATTTTACCCATGATATTACGGAAAAGAAAAAAAAAAGGAACCTGTAAAAAAAAAGATAGAAAAAGTCTAAAAAAACTTCATAAGAAAATGACCAAAATGTTGACCCCAGACTCACTCCTTCTGTAATACATCATGATTTATGAACTGCCTATCTTACTGGACATTGTTATTGACACCGAAGTTGAAAACTGCAGCTGTGTATTTGACAATCCACGGTGAAGTCTGTTTACAAAATGTTTCTTTTTTTTTTTTACAATGTGTAGTTCTTTGATGTAACTTATTTCTGGGTTAGATACCATATATTGTATATACGGTATAAATGTTTTAAGTGCAACTGATATAAATCCAAGTAAATTTCTGCAGCATGCGTTGGGCAATTCTAAAAGTGGTTTTTTCCATTTGACTTTCTTTCTGCAAAATATCTGTTTCCAGTGTTTTGATGAGAACCATTTTGCTTCACAGTCCTTGTGCAATAGAACTCAACAGCTACACCGTGGTAAACAAACCACAGCTCAGAGACAGCTTAATCTGAACACGACTTATTTATTTACCCTGCCCTGATAAGGCAGATTTTCCAATAATCAGCTGTCTGCATTCACATCCGAGGGACTGTTCTAGGAAATCAGTGAAGATTTTTTTTTCTGATTTATTTCATGATGTGTTTTTTGTGTCCTCATCTTTGCTTTGAAGGCTGGCTTTAAGGACTCTTCTCCCCAGACTAGTTTTCCCCAACCATACAGTTATGAGGCTGAAAAGCTGAGGTATTGCCTTATTTAGTGAAATACTAATCTCTCTCCAGCCACGCACTTCACACTTGCCACACAGCCCTTTCATTTCATATCTGACCTGTGCAAGATGACATCAATACCTACTGATTTTGCATCTGCATATCCGGTACTGAAGTTATATGTTGGAGAGATCAAGAGAAAAGCCTGTTTGACCACAGTCCCTTGCCATTTACAATTCAACACAGGGGAGATGCTGCCCTTAGCACTGCCTTTTGCAGATGACCCACTTGGAAATCAGAATTTAGATATGTTACTTTCCTCTTCTGACATTAAAATCATTCTCTCTCCCTCCAAAATGCCACAGACCACTGTTGCCCTCCTTTCAGTGTTATTATTCCACTATTAATAAATGGCAAGAAATCAGCTAATGAAAATGCTTGAACATTTTACTGAAAGACTTATGTTTTTCTGGCCCTCTGAGTATGGAAAAAAGCCAATGGGTCCTTGGGCAAATCAAGTTTGCAAGCGAGTTTAATTGCATTAAGACTGGTGTAAGCAACATTTACATGTATATGCACAATATGAAACTGTGAGAAGGGACAGGATGAGGACATACCTTGTGGATCAATGGGGAGGTTAAAGCATACACTCCTGAAAACTGGCTGGGGGGATTATATTAGACTATAACATAGCAAGTGTTTTGCCAGTTGACCTCTAGCACCTCATTGCAGACTTAAACGACTTCCAAAATAAAGCTCTGCTCAGTAACACTTCATACAAATACAGCACTTTTAGTCTGAAAATGCAGTTTTACTCCAGCTTTGCTCAGTACAGGCACACCTCAATACTCTACCTGAGGCAGAGTGCAGCAACTGATTGGTAGTGATTAAAAGCTTCTGCCAGCAAAACTACAGGGTAGCAGGTCCATCCTGCACAGGCACAGCCTGGTGCAGCTGCAGAGAGCTGTGTCAGAGGTCCAGAAACCCGGGCTGGGCACTGTTCCTAAAGGGTGGGGGTATGTGATGCTATTGGCAACCAGGGTTTTCCAGCAATTGCTACACCTACCACTTCTTCCATCCTCTTTTCTCTGGCTCTCCCCACTGTCTGCTACTCCCCCTCTCCTTCCCATGACCGTAATAGAGGGATTCAAATGGAATGTTTCAAAGAATGGTCAATCTGGTTCCACAAATCATTCCGGCAGGCTGTGGAGATGTTAAAGAACTTTCAAAACTTCCATAGTAAGATGTCGTAAAAATGTCTCCTCCCCTCTCTGTTTTTCTTTCTTTTTTTCCTATGGCAGTTAAAATGTTGGCAGAGGGTGACATTTCAGCCCTACAAAATATAAAAGCACTGATCCAAAATGTACCTAGACCCACAGCAATACTAGGTTTGGAAGAAATAAAGCCCTGTGCAATCTCTATTATGTGGAAATGCTTACAATACTGCTTTCTTACTCTGGTAACATGTTTTCCCTTCCTGAGTCAGGGCTCTTCTCAAGATTGATTTAAGTAGAAAGGACAGGATTAAACATTTACTCCATCAGAGCTGAGACACAGGGCTTCTACCTGCTCTTGTTGAAGTTAACCTGCTCTGCTTGCTACCCAGGCTTATCTGACCTTTGGGGCAGATAAAAAGAAAGCAGAGCATTTGGAGGGCCAGAACTCTTGTGAGAGGAACACATGAATTCCAGGTCTTGCTTTATGAACCTCTTCCCTGAAAACATCACACAATTATCTTCTAAAGTGGCACTCAGAGAAGAAAAGGTGCTCAGGTAAACATCCCAGCAACCTGAATATAAGTCATACTAGTTCTGATACAATGAGTGATGCCTAAAGCAGTTTCTTGGAGGAAAAAAATGACTGGGGAAAAAGTCTCACCAAATAGCTTCAGGAACACCTTGTAGAAGATGAAAATTAGGCTGGGGAAGTGGGGAGAGCAGGCAGGGGAAGGAATCTGAGCTAGTTCTGTTAATCTTTGAAGTCAGAAGTCATGGGAAAACAGAAGATTCAGGTCAGGACATCAATTGGTGGGTTTCTGCATTGGGTCTGAGTAGAGACACTCAAGAGATCAAAACAAGGGTTTGCTTGTAACCAGCTGTCAGATGGAAAGCTAAAGGTGGAGGATAAGAAGGAATTTCTGTGGAGTTTGGTTCATGACCAGCCGATGAGAGAGAAAGGACAGTCACAGACCACAGACAAAATGCCAAGGGCACTCCTGCTGCAGAGACTCAGGAGGGATGGGACAGGAGGAATCACACCTAACAGAAAGGGCTGAGTGTGTCAGTGAAGGCAATCACTGAAAGACCACGTTCAGAAAGGGGGGAAGAGGACTGAGTGGTTGTATCACTCTTTCACCAGTTCCAGCCTCACAGATGACAACAATCCTCCTTTTTCCAAGGGACCAGAAACCAGACAATTGTGCAGCAACTTCTCTATTAACTTTGACAGGAGACAGTCCTCCCCTATTACTGAGTTCATTTACCTGTCCTGCCTACCAGAGAAGATAAACTGTTAGGACAGACTGAGGGGCTGTGTGGTGAGACATTGCTCTTCCTGGGATCCCACAGAAGAAGCTGCTCCTGGGTCAAGTGGGGAGGAGCAACAGCACCTCATGGCCCCAAAAGGAAGCGAGTGGGAGCACCCACCCAACAGCTGCTTGAGAGATAAAACAGAAACAAAAAGGCATGAAGTCACCAATTACACTGCCGTGCCTCCCTTTGGCCTCTTTCCAATCTGGTCCTGCAGGCCAATGATAGGTGGAAGAAACAGCTGTCTTGGAAACGCCTGCAACCCTGAGGGACCAGGGGCATGTCCACTCTTGGGTGAGTCTGCAGCCATCCAGGCTCTGTGCCAGTAGAAAGGGAAGCAGCACTGCTTCGGAAAGGAACAGGAATGTTTGTTCTTCACTGACACCTATTGACTGCAGTGCTTTAACTGCAAAGCCCTGCACAATTTCACAGGGCTCAAAAGCAGAAGCAGACTCTGAAGGGAATCAGCCACAGGTTTAGGGCGAGCAGGTCTGTCCCTGAGTACCTGATGCACAGCCTGCTTATGAAGTCCTTCAGTTCTGAACACCAGTGTCTGCAAGGATCATAGGGTCATTAAATCATAGATTGGCCTGGGTTGGAAGGGACCTTAAAGATTATGTAGTTCCAACCCCCCTGCCGCGGGCAGGGACACCTTTCACTGGACCAGGTTGCTCAGAGCCCCATCCAGCCTGAACTTAAACACATCCAGGTATGGGGCATCCACAGCTTCTCTGGGCAACCTGTTCCAGTGCCTCACAACACACACAGTAAAGAATTTCTTCCTAATATCTAATCTAAATCTAAACCTACTCTCTGTCAGTTTGAAGCCATTCCCCCTTGCCCTGTCACTCCAGGCCCTTGTAAATAGTCCCTCCCCATCTCTCTTGTGGGCTCCCTTCAGGTACTGGTAGGCCATAATTGGGTTATCCCAAAGCCTTCCCTTCTCCAGGCTGAACAATCCCAATTCTCTCAGCCTTTCCTCACAGGAGAGGTGCTCTGTCCCTCTAATCAACTCGATGGTCTCCTCTAGACTCACTCCAAGAGGTCACTGTGCTTTCTGTGCACAGTGGGGGACCCCAGAGCTGGATGCAGCACCGCAGGTGGGGTCTCACCAAATGTACCCAGGATGTACCCAGGAATGACTGACCTGAGAATCTACCAGCAGCCACAGTCGAGACAGGATGATGGTACAGATGATGGCATTCATAGGTAAGCAAATATTGCAGGAGTAATAAAAGCAGAACTTCCTTTTCTGCCTGCAAAGCCTTTCACTAAAACAAAGGATAACTGTGGTTTGCTGTTCTCTGTAATTTCTGACCTTGGTAAACCACTTAGACCTATCCATCAGGCAGGAAGGCGTCACCGTCCTGCTCAAAGTGCAGTTAGTTGCCTAGCTACTTCAGAAAGATGGGGAATTAATCAGTTTATATCATTGCCTACTGGTTGAATTGAGGATTTACCTAAATTACAATTTAAAAAAAAAAGGACTTCATTGTCAGGTAAATGAAATGCAATATAGAGCTGGGCCATATATCTCTGTGCTATCCAAGCTCTGACACCAATGACAGCAGCTTAATTGGAGCAGCCCAGACTCAAATTCCCCTGCTTCTCAACAGGGGCAGTAGTACAGAGGCACTGCAAGACACAAATCCAGTTAGTTCTCCACATGGCCCTGCACCGCCTGAAACTTTTATCCTGAAATCCCCTGAAATTTAAATTTCCTGGCTCCCATTACAAATCCACTGTGTACTTTCTCTAAACAAAGTTCACACAGACACAAGGGTGTTGATATACTGCCAAGTAAGGACTAGGGGCTTGTTCATGAGTTATCAGAACCACTGCCCATAAAACCCACCCGTAGTCCACGTCTGGGGCACATGTAGCTCCACGTCCTTTAAGAGGCAGCACTCAGAGAATGGAATGAATCCAAAGGTAGATCATGATAAGTATTTTGAAGGTATCTTTAAGTTCATTAAGTGAAATGAATGGGAGTGTTTTATATCTGTCTAAATCAGATTACTTAATCCCATTCTCCAGCTTTTTAGACCCAGCTTCACTTAATCAATTGAAACACTTCAGTTGGGCCTCACTGCTCAAAAGTGAGTGGTGATGCACCCTCTTCCAACTTGAGACTGAGCTGCTGTGGACAAAGTGTAACCAGGGAAAAAAGGTGGGAGAGTAAAAATAGTCAAAATCTTACACGGACTGTACAAGCAATAAAAGGTTGTGCAACTATAGCCTTAGTTAAAAGTGACATCCCTGGAGAATATATCTCCATGTTTAATACAAGAGTAGCCATACTAGCTCAGATGTATGTCAGTTTAACCCAGAAACTTGCCTGCAAAGTATGTGAACAACCAGGAAAAACATGGAATTTTCCCGAATGTTCTCCCAACATGAGTACATTTTGTCAAAGAGCTTCCTAAGCAATTTACTGTATTAATGATCATTGATTCATCTGATGTCATCGTACTCTTACAAAGTTCTCTGTGCACTTGTGCCTCAATGGGTTTTTAAGATTAGATGACTAATTCCTATTGATAACAGCTGATTTTCTCACTGTGTCAGAGCTACACATTAACACAGAATGAACTACTAACACACATTGCGAAATATAAATTAATTGCAGTTGGGTGTTGCTTATACAAGAAATAAGGGGTAGAAACCAAGGTTCAGAAGCAGAGGAACTGTATCAGGTGTCAGACTCATGAAACACGTGGCCAAAGCCTGTTTTAAGCGTGCTGAGGTTCATTAAACCCGACTCTGGAAATCCATGAGCTGCAAACGTTTTGATGCCACAGGAAAACTGGAAAGCACTACCAAATACAACATGGCAAATTATATTCCTGAGGCATCTGTTTTTGGTCACCACTACTTCCTTCAGTGGTCTTTCCATAGCTTCCCCTTCTTAATTTTACAGATATCTCAACACAACTCCCTTCTGTCATCCTTATTTCAAAGTGAAGAATTCTGACTTGGCTACTGCTCCCACTGAGCCTGATTCATTTCTTCAATCACCCATTTTATCCTCCCACAACCCTTTTGAGTGCTACAACCTTTCCATCACACAAGAAACAAAACACACAGTATTCAAGATACCCGCAAATCACTGATTTATATAAGTGCAATAATTATTTTTATCCTATTTGTTATATATTCTTTTTCTAATAATTCCTAAAATTCAGTCTGCTTTTTTAACTGCTAGCACACACTTCAAACCACTGGACATTTTTCTGAATTATAACTGCTCATAGAAAATGGATATCTTTATATATATGACATTAGAATTGTGTTTCTATTAGGCTTACCTTATTAAGCTTACCTTATATGTATATCTTCAGTTTCCTCAGCCTCACTCTTTAATAACCTGAATAATTTGGTATCATTGCCTCCACATTGCACACTGCTCATTCCCTTTAACACCTATTTTTATAAGTAATTAAGAAATTCTTCCATCTGCCAGATGAAAATAATGGTATCTCTTTTAGGGGAAGTGGTCTGTCATGCTGCAGAGGTGTGGGAGCTACAGAACTGGGACTGCTCCCCAGTGTTTCTCTCTCCTCCAGTATCTCTAGAGCAGTGGGAATGTCTGTTGAAACAGAGCCACATACAAAAACATATCTAGGATCAGAAATTGGAATAAACAAATCTGTCCCAGAACAAGAGAGAGAAACAAACCTACTGTCCAAAAATTTTTCAGACAAGTGCATTAGTGACAAGTTTTTCTAACTCATTTTTGCTTCAGGTTCATACATAATAGTGTTTTTCTGCCACACAGTAATATTGCTCTTAATAGTGGTGACATTTAGGATGATTGGTCCTGCTGGGTGTAACTAGACTCGTTTGGAGTTATTTCCGGAAAAAGGAAGTAGTGATTTAAGAACACACAAACAGAAAAAAAATAATTAAAAACAAAAACCTTCCCACACCAGCTCTGGTGAAACTAGTGAACTAATGTGTGCTCAAGGTTTACAAGTATTAAGAACTTGAAATCACCAAGTACTAAAAAATATCTCAGAAGACTGAAATATATGTGATTTGTATTGATGTGAAATGAACTAAGGTCAGAACTTGTTGCATCACCCTACGGGAACTGGAGAAAACATACACCGAATAGAAGATAGATGAGATAAAAATAAATTAATGGAGTCAGAAGTAGGTGAAGGGCTAACCTCTTGTGTCAAAGTTAGCAAACGTAAGGACACAGTTACTGTCTAACTGGATATTCTTCCCTCTCCTCAACCCTCCTGGCAAGAGCCACCAAGCAGCCAAAAAGCAGGAAAGATCTCAAGGCCCAACCACAATAAGAATCTCTCCAATACACTCCTGCCAAATAATTCTCAATGTGTTCTGCTCAAATTTACAAGATCATCTTTCTATAGAAATACTGGGCTAGCTTTGACAGCTCATTAAACAGAGAGATGAATCCCACCTTTTCACAAACCAGGACACAAAACACACAGCACTGTGAAACCAGGTATTTGAAAACATGGAACACAGAAAAGTGAAGAAGTATATTCAAGAGGGTATAACCACACTCAAAACACTCAAGATTTGCCTCCAAGACCAGAATGAGATAAAGATTTTGAGTAACTACGTGTGCATGTGATTAATTTGGGCACTAAATTTGTCCATTTTCATCAGTATAATCCATTCACGTGGCACATGAATGTGGAATCATATGATTTACAGTACAGAAACTCATCACAAACAACCCCACAACCATTCTCTACCCAAAAGACAATAGAAAACTTTTTATTTAAAATTTCAGGTAATCTGTTATTTTTTTCATAATAGCTTATTACAGATTATTAAAAATTTCCTTTTTTCAGTCTCACATAATCATGATAAAACAGGCCACATTATTTGAGATATTCTTTGGAATATACTAGGCATTTTGAAGTTAAAAAAACCAACCAAACAAACAAGTGCTCACATGACTAAAAGAGATTATTTCAAAATTAGCCCAGTATAACAAAAGTGACCACTGAAATCTACTGATTGAACTACACCCCTCTAATGAAAGGCAATCACAGTGCCACGACATGAACTGGAACAGCAGGTGCTGGCAAAATACACTACATATCTGAAGTCTGCCTGGGATTTTAGATTTGACCTTTAAGGTGACAGAGTTATCCTCATCATCTCTGCCTCTGTGACCCCTAAATCCTTCATATGATTGAGGATCTTCCATAAAATCAAGAGGAGTAATCTGAACCTTTCAGGCAGCAGATCATGCATGTCCCATATCCTCAAACAGGCTTTATGTTGTAAATGGTCTCTAGAGCTCTTTTATTCTTCATATTCTTCCCAACATAAGATTACACCATGTTCTTCTAAACAAGAATTTATCACAGTGAAAACATTTATATTATCAGCTACCATTGAAGGTGTTTCTGTATTTATTTTTGATACATTTAGAATTTTTTGGGGTGCAGCCCCAAAGAATATGCAGCATGTTCAGCAAGCAGCCGAAACACTGAAGAGTTCTTGACTCAAACAGTAAGCTACAAATAGCACTGCCCACTCATATTGCTAATATAATTGCACTTATTTGTGCTTTATGCTTTCTCTAACAGAAATGACACGGGGATCAAGTACATCACAGTCACCTTGTTTAAAGCTATCTATTCACAGGGAATTGCTCCTGCAATCAAAGTCATCAAGTTAACAATGACAAAGTGAGGTAACCAAAAACTTGGCCAATTTCTGTATGATATTGTCAAACCTGAATTGTTTATCCAATCTGGGCTTCTGAAGCTTTACAGTACAGCCTGTACAACTAAAATAATTCATGTACCCATACCAAAGTCTGCAGTTCTGTCCAAAACGAAACGTGTCTCTCCTGTTATCAAAATCCATGGGATTTATCCAGAGCCCTGACAGAAATGAAATACTACAGTGATAACTTAGAGCTGGTTAGTGCAGTAAACAATTCATCTGTTAACCCTGATAACCCTGTTAACTGTAGATTGGACCAAAATTCTTTTACTGCCTAATTTGGCTTCATGAAAGGAAGTAAACACCGAGGTAATCAGAGGCAAATATATTGAGTGATATTATATTGGGAATTTCTATTTAGCAGGGAAGCAAAATAAAATGACAAGCCATTATCACTCACCTCAGTAGTAATTGCCTGTGCAGCATGGTTTTTTTATTTTTTAGCAGAGCCCAAGACAGAACTTGACTCACTGATAAATAATATTGTATTTGCATGGAACAATACAAATCCTATTTTTCATAAATACAAACACATAAACCAGCTTTAACATGCTAAAAGCAGTCTGTACATATATTTTATATAAACCCACAATCAATTATGTTTTGGGTTTTTTTTTTAAACAGCAGATACTTTTCCATACAATAAACTTAAAGAGTTTTGCTTGGCTTTAACTCATTACTGGTAGCCATAAAGTCCCCATAGAAAGAAACTGAGTTTCTGCAAAGACCTCAAAGTCAATGGGAAATTTAACTCCAAATCTGGCAAAACATTTGGGTATGTTAATTTAAGCACTTCAATAAAACCCAATATAAACAGACTCAAAAATAAGAGGCACAATTCCAAATGTGATTTAATTATTTATGAGCTTAAAATTGAACACATGCTTAAGTGCTTTGCTTACCTAATACTAATATTAACTGGTTTTCCAGGAACTGAGCTGTGTTTTAAAAATACAGGAAGAAGTCTTATAGTACTTTACACCTGACATCTCCAGCATATGTTAAAACTCTTCCTTACTAAGGACAAATTCTGTAAAATGCAATCACACAACCACAACACCACGATGATATTTGGTAGAAGAAACATAAACCACATGAGCAAAACTGACAGAATTTTTTTCTTTAAAATTTGAATTACAAACCCTCAAGTCATGCAAAATCATTGATCCCTGAAAACATTCTGATTATGATATAAAGACACATCACTCCTGGAGGACAGGCGTGATGATTAGGAGGAGATTTAGAGTAGATTTGCTGCCTTTTGCAACATTCCTTCCATTGCTTATAAATGGCTTTTAAAATAATCGTGAATATGATCATATTTGCAGCATACAATCATGAATATCAGCACTTAAAGTGGGACCTTAAATTAGAGGGAGACCTTTTTTTAACTCTACTTTGATGTAAAACTTGAGAGCTCTCCTTTGGGATTTACTGAAGGAGGAAGAGGAGACAAAGAACAGCAGGAATGACCAACGGTGTTACTCCTTTTTCATTAGTTCCTTATTTCCTCTCCTGCTGTTCTCATTTCCCCCCATTTCCTTTTCTGCTGAACTCATTTCTTCCATTTGCTTCCTTGCAGAGTTCACTTTTTCTAACAACAGGAATATGTGTTCGGCGAACTCCCGCACGGCTCCACAGCCACCGCTGCTCTTGCAAATGTAACCAGCAGCCTTCTGAGCAGCTGCACAAGCATCAGCAGGCACACCACTCATGCCTGCTTGCTTCAGGCATTCCACATCAGACTCTTCATTTCCTATTAGGGAAGATGACAGACAAGGCAAAATATCACAGAGGGGAAAGGCTGAGCAAAGTCAGTGTTTCTCTGTGCACGCACTAATCTGTTTTTTTTTTTAAATTCGTGGTTTTGCCAAAACGTTCATCTCAGCAGCTCAGCAGCACTTTGCATATGTGAGTCAGTTGTCAGAAAATCTTTGTGATCCATGTAGGTGCTGATCACACTTCACAATCTTCAGGCAAGAGAACGCTACTTTTAAGAGTAGTAAAATTATGTAAGCAACTGAACAAGCATTTGCAGGACTCTAAGCTTAATATGTCACTCAAATACAATTTAGCACAAAATCATACTGGCTTTCGTTTTAATCTGTCCATCTCTGGTTTCCATTTCAGAACATAATCAATACAATATTCACCTGAAATGAACTAGAATCAGTTCAAAATTGTCAGCTGTACCTGTAAGCTTTCATAAATCCCATTAGAAAAACAGTTAAGACTTCCCTTACCAAATTACACACTGATTCATCAATGCCTTTAACATTTAGATGGCACCCTAACAAGCCTTTAAAATACATGCCTGCTTTTGGTGATTGTGTGCTGCAATTTGCACATCAATCCCATTAAGTTCAGCACATTGACAAAGAGAAAAGTGTTTTGAAGCTCAGCAGCACTATGAAGTTTGTATTTGTCTATACTATATAAAGGTTTACTACCAACAAAAGAGGAACTTACCTAAGTAAGCAACCTCTTTCCAGCTCAAACCCATGTCTTCTTGCCAGTCCTTCAGAACCTGTAATTTATTTGTTGCACTAACTTTTGCTACACATCCCAGCTGCATGGCTGACAGTGTTTTTGAACAATCTCTTTCAGAGATGAGTCGAACCTATGAAAATAAAATCAACTTAGAATAAATTCTACAAACAAAGAAATAAGACATGTAAGTTGATTTACTATAAGAAAAAAATAGTTTTGCTCATAGAAGCTCTCCTAGATATCAGAAAAGCATTGAATAACCAGTTTCTTCAATCAGAACTCAGAGCACAAGTGATTAGCATCCAAAATCACATCACAGTCTTGAAGTTGCTCTGGGATAGTAAAACACCTTTCTGTAGCCCTCCCTGATATTAAAAAAAGAAATTTACATTTTTCTTTTTAAATGCAACATGTACCAAATAAAATACTGGGTATCACAGTACAGTGGCATGTTGGCTATCTAGTGCAGTATCATCTAATAAAGCATGGAATAAGAGAATTCCCAAGGAGGACTTCTGTAATATTTGTAGAAGTAGAACATTATGAAGTATTTTCCTTGACTCCTCTCCTTCATAACATAATTTTATTCACAGTAGCACTTCAGAGCACCAAAAGAACACTAAATGACTGAAGTAGCACAGCACATTTATCTCTGGAAGTTCATTCCAAAATTGAAATTTCAGAAATTATGTGCAAGGGAAGCTGAAACCAGAACATTAGTGCAGTGGGATTTTTAGAAATCGCAGATGCAACTCCTCCAAGTTTTCTCGTCCAAAATGTGGACAAACTTATCTTCTCTAAATGCTTTTAAATCCTAACAAATGCTTGGCCTTGATTTTAAGTACAGAATGAACAAAGCAAGACTAAATCAGCAACATATACTAGAAATAAAAGAAGTGCAGCACAAAAACCAGGAGGTTTTTAATGAAATATCCCAAGTCAAAGCAAATATGGAAACAGGCTCCCACAGGCAACAAAACAATGATTACAAGCTTCCTTCCCCTTTTACCTCACAGAAAATGAAGCTGAGGGAGTGCTGAAAAACCACCTACTCCATTTCACAGCCCCAAGGCAACAGCTGCAAAGTAAGTCATGAAAGTCTCATCTAGCCTGTTACAAAAAATCCTACAATAAAGAGTCCAAAAACGTATCTGAAGAAGCCTACTTGGGGTACAGCTACCTTTGTTTCCATCTGCATCAGAACTGAGTTAAGGCTCTTTGAAGGCAGCCTAAATCTGAACTTAGTTCTTATCCAGAAAAAATCTTCTAGCTGTATCAAAGGCAGCAGCACAGACAGAAAATAGCCAGGAGGCTAATTTTACATAAATGCAAGCAAAGATTCAGATGAGCAGAATTAAGTAGTAGTACTAATAATGATAATAATAAAAGTAGCCATGCTACAGTCTGTGTTGGTTTAGCCTTTCATTTACACAGGATTCTTACATCTTCAAAGCACATAAGCTACAGTTAAAACAGTCATGCAGACAAAAGTGTTCAGAGTTTGACTTCCCCTCTTTGCAACAATCACGGGTGATCTACAACAAACCAACCAATTTGCCTGGAAATTTCTTCCTCTTCTGTTGTCAAGAGGTAACAACATATCTCTGCTTGATGAAGATGACTTGTAATTAATGAGTGGTTGGACTACACAGAATATGATTGGTGCTAGCAAAACACCACAAAAATTTCTTCCTGCATTTTTCCATGACAAAAAGGCTGAGAGATTTAGGATTATTCAGCCTGGACAAGAGAAGACTTAGGGGTAACCTAATTGCAGGCTTTCAGTACCTGAAGGGACCCTACAGGAAAGATAGAGAGAAACTATTTACAAGAGCATGTAGTGACAGGACAAGGGGGAATGGCTTCACACTGACAGAGAGTACGTTTAACTAGATATCAGGAAGAAATTCTTTATTGTGAGGGGGCTGAAGCACTGGAATAGGTTGCTCAGAGAAGTTGTGGATGCCCCATCCCTGAAATTGCTCAAGGCCAGGTTGGACGGGGCTCTGAGCAACCTGGTCTGGTGGAAGGTGTCCCTGCCCATTGCACGGGGGTTGGAACAAGATGATCTTTAAGGTCCCTTCCAACTCAGAAATTCTGTGATTCAGAGGAAGATGCTACAGCTGCTGTGATTGAGCTTTCTCAAAACACTTATTTTCCTGTAAGGGATCTGAGAACAACATTTGCCCCAACCAATACATTATGCTGCTTGATCACAAGCACTGTGAAGAAACGTCAACTTATATGCTGCAAGAATATAAGTTTTTAGAATCTTTTAACGTCCAGGTTACAGGAGACATAAAACTTCACACTTCAGAACAACACCTACCTGGATTCCTCTTTTCTTTAACAGATCAATGCCAACAATATCTCTGTAATCATAGGAGACCATTTCCTTGTGATCTTCCGTCACATAAATGCGACCATTTGTCAGGCATCCTTCAATACTGCAAACCAACAGCTTCACCTCCTTCAGTGGCTCTTTGCCAAAATATCCAAAGCTAGACAAAGAAGTTATCTTTTTAGGATGGAAGTTTTTGCACACTCCAAAAACGAATATTTGAAATACAACTGTGACCTTCAGACAGAAGAATCAGTTTTGAAATTTTTCTTTTCTAATGTCTTTTCCCATCATTGTCACTCTCCAATTATATTCCCCCTCTTCAAAGAAACAAATAGAACAATCCAAAAGACAGCTCGGTTGCACTGTCTATTTAAAAATTAGGATAAAATTTATTTCCTTAGTGTAGAAGTTTACATGCTGTAGCATTTTGGGGAGCAAAACTAAAATGGAGTAAAGGATGAGAAATGCACAGAAAATATGCTCCAATCAAATATGCTCCATTATTTCCTTAGACAAGTGCAGAGTAGCTGCAAAGAAAAGGCAACTGATGAGATAGAATCACCTCATGCCTTCTGCACAAACACTCTCATTCATGTGCATCAGTGTGGTCCAGACCATGGAAGTCTGGGACACCTCAGCTGGAAAAGCCAGAGATGATGTGGTAACATTGCTATAGAGGGGCTTATGCATTTCACCAAGCTGAACTTTAAAACCAAAAAAAAAAACTCAACAAAACAAACAAACAAACCAACCAAAAAATCCCAAGCAATCCACAATATAACAAAGCTGATTCAGTTAATTTCAATAGAGAGAGGAAAAAACTAGGGGTAGAAATAAAGTTGCCTAATTATCTTTGATCTTGATTACTTACATTACAGACATTATGAATTCATGTGACCACGCTCTGAAACAATGAGCACTATCAAAGAAATAAAGGAATAAAAAGTGCTTTTACCTCAATACTCTCTGCTCTGCAATAGGCCAGTCAATGTCTATATCAATATCCACACTGTGCTCTGCACGCATTTCATAGTAGGCCATTTTACCACCCTAAATGAAATAGAACCCATTCAAATTTTCTGCTTGGCTGAGCACAAATACAAAACTGCACAATTCAGTACCCTGTAATGAAAGCCAAGTGTCTGGTTACACAGTGGTCACAGTAGATTATATAGAAGTGAACCATCAATAATGATGGTTTTGGCAGTGACACAGAACTAAAAATTTGAAGGAACCTTCTGCAGGCAAGAGTTAATAAGTATTTTCATTTTACAGCTAGAGAAAATGTGCAAGGTGTTATGCACTATAGTAATTACATCACATTAATTTCCCTAGATCTCTTAATCAGCAAAATAGTAATACCTTTAGCATTTACTTAGTAAGATTATGAATAAGTCTTTGTTTAGATGTTAAACAAAAAATAATTTCAATTAGAAAAATACCCACCACACCCTAATTTTGTTCTGCGTTACTACATTGGGATGTAAACATGAGGAAAGGGAAAAAGACTGTTAAAATTACAGTACAAAATTGGCATAAGAATAAACTGGCTGAAAATACAAATTTATAGATTATGACAAGGCGATGCCACTGCATGAAGCTCAGTTTCACACCCTTAGTAGCACTAAAATGAATTATAAGATATGCTGGTGAACTGACATGAAACTCAATATTGTATTGTTTTAGGGTTATAGGGATATACTGCACAGTATTATTTGTATAAATTTGTTTTTTGTGGAGGATGCTGTAACTGGAACTGCCCCAGCTACAGCTTGCCCTGCTAAGTTACAAATAACAGGCAAACTGTTCTGAGGACAAAGTGCTGCTATTTCACATTGACTGCACCAGAAATCAAAATACAGTATTGAATTCAGAACCCTCTACAACAAGAGTAAAATATGCATAATTCTAAAGAGCAGGAAAAACAGAAGCACAAACCTGCAAGTAGCCTCTCTCAATCAAATGTCTCTTGGCAAAATAAAATGAGCCATTTTCATACAGCTCCCCAGGCCAGTCTTGCCTCCGGTACCGTTTTGCTGGATTCAGGTTTTGGGGCTCTGTCATCTTGTTTTCTGTTAACAGAGGAAAAAAAAATGACAAAATAAGTTTTACAGAATCCCTGATCAGAGTCACGTAACTTTCTGAATAGTTTTCTGTTGAAAAATTAAGGGCACAATTCAGTCACCAGCATCTTTCTTTACTGCCTCTTGTTGCTTAGCTTTATAAAGAACCACAAAGTAGTTAGGGTTGGAAGGGACCTTAAAGATCATCTAGTTCCAACCCCCCTACCATGGGCAGGGACACCTTCCACTAGACCAGGTTGCTCAGAGCTCCACCCAACCTGGCCTTGAACGCTGACAGGCTTGGGGAATCCACAACTTCTCTGGGGAATCACTGAATTGTTTCTCTTTCTTGGAACTGTGGATAACAAACTGGAGGACTACTCTGGATGTCTAGCAGAGGAAAAGGAAATTTTTCATTCCAACTTTAGCAAAAACAAAACCAAACACAAAAAACTCACAAACAAAGAAAAAACACAACAAAAAAAAACCTTAAGAGTTTGTCGGCTCCAAAGTTGTTTACTAAAAGGAGTAGGGGGGGACATTCTTCTAGACTGTCCTTGCAAATATGAAAGAAATACTATCCCTGTACTCTGTCTCCTAGTGCACATAGGAATGCCCTGAATGAACTCTGAGACTTGACAGGACCAACCTGAAATCTTCAAGGTAATAAAAATGAGCGTATGTGAAAAATTTTTGCCTGTGAAAGCCATCTTAACATTTCCCCAAAATACTTCTTATTTATGGATATGCATCATCTTAATTTTTCAGAAGTCATTTAATCAGTGTCCACAAATAAACAAACAAGTGTCTTTGAACAAACAGTATCCCCAAAAGATCCCATTTGGTTACCAATGCCAGTAGTCCATGCAGAAGAAACTGAACCAGGGACCAGAGACTCCTGTTCTTAAGCCATTGAAATTCATATGCATAAAACCAGCTAAAATTCACCAGGTCTCACAACCCAGTAACCATGAAAAGGGTTTACAGGGCATTTTGAAACACACAAAACATCCTGAGGCTTTAGTCCATATAAACACACCTCGTGTTTCATAAATAAACTAGAGCTTTGTGCTCAGTGAACTAAACATTTCCAGTCAGAGAGAGACACCTTTCTCTTTCAAGGTGTATCAAAATTAAACCTTCATGCAGAAGGAACAACAGAACTACACAGAAAAAAACCCAATAAAATTATTTTAACATAATCAGTATTCTAAAGCTGTATGGGAAAATAAAAAAAATTTTAAAACCTGCTCCTGTGAGTCACCTGAAACACCACATTCCTGAAAGGCCTTTTGCAGTTACCCTTAAGCTGCTAATATTTGCATAAGGTGTTCATTGTTCTCCTCAAATATACTCCTTACAGCTGAATGATTCTTTATCTCTCACCACATTAGAAGACTTTGGATGTCACTTAGAACTAAAGAATTACTTGCTCTTTTAGGTAGGCCTTGAGGCTTTTTTATCTTAACAATCTACCTATAGGGACAAGGTGGCACACAACCACTTCAGAAAGCCACTTGACACATCCAAATGAGATTTATTCTTTCACAAATGTCCATTCTAGCATCTCAAGATGTAGAGTTGCATGTGGCTTCCTAAAGTGCAATCCACAGAATCCTGAAATTGCCATCCGTGCTTTTGATATTCCTCTTGTACTTTACCAACAAACTGTGTCACTTATTTCTCCTCTTATGAGGAACAATGAGAATGTTTGAGTGTGTATTCTAAACGAAGGCTTAACTTTTATTCCAATTTCTCTCTAATACCAAGCTCCATTTATTTCGCATGCTCTTTTACAGTGTGATGCTTTCTGAACTCATTAAAAAAAATCTTCATCTGAAGTGATTTATATCTCAGAATAAACAAAATATCTGAGTAACGTTCAGTTTTAAAAAAATAAAGCAACGTGACAATATCTGAAATAACATTTTTTTAAAAAAACAAAGAAAACATTTCTGCTTTAATCACAGAAACAAACCCAACACAGATAATGCATGGAATAGTTCTTTGTACAAGGACAAAAGGTACTTTATAGCTAAAACAAGGTACAATCTTTATTTGTAGGATTTCAGTCTTTAGTCATCTTGGCAACTGTAGCCAAGAGGCATATTTTCTCTGGGGAAAAAACAGTCATATTCTTCTGGATGAGCTAATTAACATGAGTTCATTCCCCGTGACTCAAAGGCAGTCTGAAACGTGACATAAGTCAGCAGCCACATTAGCAGGATGAAACAAAGCCTAAGCCTCCAGGCAAAGAGGTTGCCATGCCCTCTTCACCAAGACCTTACCTCACTTTATTCCTCACTTGTTAGCTACTGCATAGCAAGAACAAACAACTTTCTGGTTAAGACAGGACCTCAATGTCTTATCTCCATAAACACAAATACCTACCAAGCAGAAAGTAACATATAAATTTTTTGGGAGCTCTGCTTTCAGTCTAGACAAGCTAATATAATTTTAATTTTCAATACCTAATCACTTCTACAAAACAATTACAGAAAGGCTGAGCAGTGCTCAGTAATATTAAGACAGCAGTGCTTAGAAGGAATTTCTAAGCCATCTCACACCTCTCAGAGAACTCAGTCCATGCCTCTGATATTACTTCCTAAAACACCATGGATATGAAAACAAAGCATTTGGGAAAAAAATAAAAATTAAGTATAACTGTAACCAGAAACACCGAAGTATTACCTCCTTTTTTTACCTCGCTCCACCTAAATTGATGCCGCCTCACAACAGAGAAGACAGAATCAAACCCCTCCTTCTGGATCAGATCTGCCACTTTTATAAGATCACTGGGATGTAAACAGGGAGATGTTGCTTGAATGTTTCCTACAATATCAACCTCTAAAGAAAAACAAAGAAACATTTGTGAAACAATTCATACTTTCAATAACACAACAGCAAAGTGTGGTGTGAGTAGGTGCCACAAAAAAAAAAAAAGATAATATTTTTAGCTTTTATTTAATAAAGGCTTCACTTATTTTTCTAAATGAGAAATGTATCATCCCTCTGGGGCTACAACACAAAAGCTCAGCATATTTCATTACGGATTTACCATGGTGATGATTAAGAAACTCTCTGATGGCTTCTAGGGAAGTTGAGGAGTCTTGAGAAACTTCGGGGCTTCTGCGATGAACCTGAGCGCCAAACTGCTTTGCAACCTTCTCGATTTCATCGTGGTCTGTAGAAACCCATATACTGTTGGCAGACAGTGACAGAAATTAATATAAAGAATAAATCCCAGCATTTTTTACTTACCTGCCATAATCTAAACTGAACGACACCCTGACTTATGTCCGTGCTACACCGTGCAGTGAAAGGAACTAGTTCTTTTATTTGCGTTAGTAAAGCTATCCTGGTCAGTCCCAACGAGCAACTTTTAAAAAATGGGGTTAAAACACACACATTCACTAGATTGTAAAATCCAAAGCTTGAGTTGCATTCCATGCAGGAAGCTTAAGCAACATAAAATTCAGGAGTGTTATCAAAAAAATCCAGTGTCAGCACACAAAACTCGTTAGGCATGTTAACTGATCAATTAATTGTGAATGGGTTGAACGAGGCAGTCAAAGTCATGTAAGAGTTCAGGAACAAGACTGACAGCAAGTAAAACTGCCACAAAGTTAGAATATTAGCTTATTCTGCAAGTGTTTTAAAATTTGTTAATTGGGTTCCATATAATCCCAGAGAAAGAGCTGTTCAAGCTACATATGTTTTGGCACAGAAAACTTTCAGTACTGGTAAAGCAAGACTGTGATCATTTGGGGACAATAAACATTTACAAAAGGAAGGGCTAAGTCTGAATATCATATGATGATAAACACTGAGCAATTGTGAGGCCACCGCTGTCATCATGAAAAAAGAAAAAAGTGAGATAAAGACAAAAGCTATGAAAAAGAACCTTCCCTCTCTCAGCATTCACTGTCCATAGCAAATGGTGCTTTAGTTACATTTTTTCACCCAAAGACATCACAGGATCATCAGAATAAAAATATGTATGGCAGTGACAGTAATGTCAAGTCACACCCACACAAACAAATACAGAAGAGGTATTTTCCATAAACTGCTTTGGGATGGTTAACTTAAATATACACTCCCCATTCAACTAACAAGAGTTTTGTTGTGTAACAGGTACCCTGTCAGCAGAGCTGTTTCAAAGTTGACTGGATTAACTTAGAGCACACCCACACACTGCACCTGTTATGCCTCAAAGTTAGACTGCACAACCCTAACTGGCTTCCTGTTGGGCAAATTCAGGTGCCAAACAGAAGCCACCAGAGGTCATTAAGCAACATGGATTCAAATTCTATAAGTAACTATCAGTAACCTAGGTTGGAAATGTTCTTGACTGTTTCTTTATTAAAAACAAAACTGAGCCATGCTTCCTCTACTTTTCAGACACAGTAAAAAAAGATTTTCCAGAATAGATAATGGTACAGCAGCGATGAGATACAGAGAGCTCATGCTCACTTCCAGCTCTGGATCCAGCTATAGCTGGGCTACATTTGTACTTGACTACACTGAGTTCTTGCTCTGAACATAATGCAGCAGGTTTGCATAGGGAACCTGCCCCTAAATGTGCTACATACCAAGTATATCCTAACTATGCACTTAATTGTTTATCAGTATACGTGTAGAAAATTCTCAGTTTTCTTCTGGCAGAAAAATCTGTAATGTCCAATGCTCTTAACACTAACAACAGACTTGTTTCTATCTAGCTTTAATTACTGCTACCAAAGTTTTGGGCACTTTGTCACAAAACGAGCTCCTGTTCTGTAACGTGGGCATACATGATTATCTCTTTCCACTCAGTGTTTCCAGGACTGCCACCGTTGTGCTGTTTCCTGCTGTGGGCTCCCCAATAACATGAAGAAAAAAAGAGAGGAAGCCCAGCAGAGAGCAGCCCGATGGCTGGGGCCTGGGAGCACATGCATGTCATGAGATGCTGAAAGAGATATCTGGGTTGGTCTTATGAAGAGAAGGCAAGGAAGAGACTTCACTGCTGTCTTCAAGTACCAGCTGTGCAGGCGGAGAGAAAACAAAGCAGTTTTTCCTGGATGAGCAAAGTAACAGGGCTATGGACTGCTGGAACCAGTGCCCAGAAGGGCTGCAGCGTCTCCATCCATGGAGATCCCAAGCTCAGCCTCATTTGTTCCCAAGCAACCCTCACCAGCACAGCTCTGCACAGTGGGGAGCACTAGATGACCACCAACAAATGTCACCCCATGATTCAACCATTCACAGGAGATTACCTACAGCCTGCCAGTTCCATTTAATGCAGATGTCTTAAAAAAACATCAATGTTTACTGGCAAAGGTCGTCAGCTAGGCTCCCTGACCAAGTCAGTTACAAGTGTGCTTACAACTCTCTCCTGGGCCAGAACAACTTTAATTTCAAATTACTGTAAGATTTCAGCTCCTTCATTCCTTCCCTGCTCACCCTCACCAGGAAGGGACAGTGGAGTTCGTGGCAGGTTTTGTGCTGCCTGCCTGCCTTGCCTGATCCTTGACCTGCACCCCGTTGTCTTCAGGGGGGATCTCCTACAACACACCTGCCTCACTCACAGCGTTACAGGATGGGTAAGGTAGGAACCGACCGTGGAGGTCACCTGGTCCCACCTCCCTGCTCAAGCAGGGTCACCTGGAGCAGGTTGCACAAGATTCCATCCCGGTGATTCTGGAGTATCTCCAGTGAGGTAGACACCACAACCTCTCTGGGCAGCCTGTCCCAGCGCACAATAAAGATGTTCTCCCTTACATTCAGGTGGCATTTCCCATACATCAGTTTCTGCCCGCTGCCTCTTGTCCTATTCTTGGCACCACCGAGCAGAACCTGGTCCAGCCTCTGGCACTTCCCGTTCAGATAGTGACAGACTTCGCTAAGACCTCCTGGAGGAAGTGGCAGCTTCACCCAGCCCCTCTCCACGCCGGGGTCCCTCGGCACCCCCCTCCCGGGCCGGGACCCCTCGGTATCCCAATCCCGACCCCACTCCCGCCCCCGCTGCCCCGGCAGAAGGAAGGGAGGCGGGTCGGGGAGGGGGCTGCGCATGCGCACCTGTGGAAGACGCCGGCGTCGATGGCGGCGCGCAGCACCCACCCGATGAGCGGCACCCCCGCCAGCAGCTTGATGTTCTTCAGCGGGATCCCCTTGCTGCCGCCCCGCGCCAGCACCAGCGCGGCCAGGTGGGGTTGCGGCTTCCCCTCGCCCGCATCCATGGCCGTACCCGGTCCTGTCCCGCTCCAGTCCTCTCCCCGCCCGCCGCGCCCTGCCACGCGCGCGGCCCCGCCCCGCCGGGGCATGTCGGGAAATGTAGTCCTGCTGCTGCCGCTCATGCGTGTGGGGGTAACGCGCTCCTCCCTCTACGTGTGGAGGGAACGGGATTTTTTAGAAGAAGGAGCCTTGCAAAACTTTGGCCGGGGACCAATGGCCATAAACTAAAACACAAATTTCACCTCAACATGAGGGAGAACTTCTTGAGAGGGGGCAGAGCCCTGGCACAGGCTGCCCAGAGAGGGCGTGGAGTCTCTGTCTGGAGACATTCCAAACGCACCCGGACACGTTCCTGTGTCACCTGCTCCGGGTGACCCTGCCTTGGCCGGGGTGAGGTTGGACTGCATGATCTCCAGAGATCCCTTCCACCCCAGGGATTCGTGGTGCAGTAATTCCTTACGGACGACGACAAAAGCCAGTGCAAGGCGTGGCTGGCACTCCGGTGGGCGCACTGGACGTGTCCCTAAGGAGGTCAGCTCTGGTGCCGCCGGCAGCTGAACGGGCACTGCATCCCACGGCCGGGGCGATGCCCGAGCACCGGGCGAGACAGTCCGGAAGGATTTTTCCATCCTCAGGCTCCAGGGGTTTCTCCCGCGCCGTGCCCTTCCCGGCTGAGGAGCCCCGGCAGAGGGCAGAGCAGCCACACGGAGCCTCCGTGCGTGGGAAGGGAAGGGAAGGCAGAACGTGCTCCTCGCCTCCGTTTTCCACCTCCTAAAAAGTGTATTAAAGCATAAAAACACAAGCTATTAAGTTATTCGGACTGTCCTATAGAAAACGAGTGGGTAAATTAAAGTAATCCACTACTGACATAGGGCTGCACAGGAATTTGGGTTTTAATGTAGTTTAGAAAATAGGAGAGGCCGTTGAACAGAATCACAAAGTCACTCCTGGAGACTTGGGGTTTCAGTTTGTAGTGGAAACGTGCCACACGGGGTTCACAGGTGTCCTCTGGTTATTTAATATGTGCTGGGGAGCAGAAGGACCTTATCACTGCCAAAGGAAATGCTCCCACTTATCTGTAGGCAGGCATTTAAGAAAAATAATCATATTAGGGGGTTGTTTTTTTCATTCTGAAGTGTTCAGAGAGACCCAGCAGAGATAGACAGCTTGCTCTTCTACTCAGCAGATCAAGGCAGCACCTTTCAGGCTGCTTTTTTTTTGGATAAGATTAAAACTAGTAGCCATAATATGCTGAGGCCTGTATTTCCTGCAGGCTACTTTCCATGCACCTTTTCTTTTTTTTTTCAACTATCACAGAGAATGTCATAGCTGGCGTAGTAGCTGATTAGGGCTGCATGGAATCCTGGCTTTGGCAGGTGTTTGTGATGTCCCTGTTGGCTCTGTTGCTATTATCCAGGAGCAGGAAGCAGGGTTCTGCAGCTTTTCAGGATGACCTACTTTGAATGTAGTGAGTTTATTATGTACATTAGAGCTTAAAGAGGCTCACATTAAATGTGCAAGGAAGAGCAAGCCTTTTTGCCTTGCTAGGAGTGGTGGAGCATTACTACAACTGATCATACCTTGTCATAGAATCAGCCGGGTTGGAAAGGACCTCTGAGATCATCAAGTCCAAGCCTTTATTTTTCTTTTAATTTTTAAAATCCATTCCATACTCCAGGAAAATCCAGTCTGGGGTTTCCCCATTCCATACTCTGGAAAAATCCAGTCTGGGTTTTACCCCATTCTGTACTCTGGGAAAATCCAGTCCGGGTTTTTATCCCATTCCGCACTCTGGGAAAATCCAGTCCGGATTTTCCACCATGCTGTACTCTGGGAAAATCCAGTCCGTGTTTTCCACCATTCCATACTCTGGAAAAATCCAGTCCGGGTTTTTCCCCATTCCGCACTCCGGCCAAAATCCAGCCCGGGTTTTCTACCATTCCGTACTCCGGATAAAATCCAGTCCGGGTTTTCCCCCACCTCTCAAAGCGGCCCCGGGACCCCCCGACAGAGGCACCGCAAGGTGTGAACCCACCCAAGGTGACACCAGAACAATGTTTTATTTATTGTAACGAACACGGAGGATCGCGATGCAATGAATTACTTGTAGGAGCGGCTGGATGGACAACACCAGCCACCTGCATGATAAAAGAAGAAGAAAATAATAAAGCAAAAATATTGTGGTCCTGAGCGAGACAGAGCTAAGATTAGTGTGTGTGTGAAAAGAATCACAAGGTCAAGCTGGAAAGCCGCTTGAAGCATGGCTGTTCTCCGTGGCTGGAAAGCAGTCGTGGGGGCGTGTGGTATGTGGGGAGATAGGGAAACATCTTGCTGGCTGCAGAGCTCGGACCTGGGGTCGGTGGAGAGTAATAAAGTTACAAAAGAGTTCCTCCTGGACAGAGACTGTCTCCCGTGGATTCATTCACCGAAAAGGGTGCTGAGTGAGGGACCTTCGCCGCAATTGGTGCCCCGTGTGAAGCATTTTTTCTGCACCGTGGTGAACGCACAACCCGACAGGTGAGTAGAAAAAAAAAAAAAAAAAAAAAAGAGAAGAAGAGGAAGTTTTTCTTGTGGCCACAGCTCTAGCAGAATAGAGCACAGAGCAAGGAGTCGCAGGGTTGTGTTAGAAATGGGACAGACTGCTTCTCTTATGAGCATTACAGAAGTTTTTGAAGACCACGACCCGATGGGAGGTAAATGCTAGCAAATCATCCTATTAAAATGGGACAGTGGAGCCTGCAGGACGGGAATCCGCTGGGTCATGTAGTAATAATGGGGCGAGGCATCTCTCATGGGCATAGGATGTGGTTTGAAGATTTTGCAACAGATATTGCCTGCAGTGGGACATAAGATTATGGAACCGTTGAGAGTAATAGAGCCTGATATGGGACATAGGAACTACCCGCTCTTTTGGACTTGGTGGGCGACCTCTCCGGGGAGAAAGGAAGATGTATTACCTGCCGTTTCTATCTGTTCTGCTAATCAGCCTATTTATATCTGCTGCTGACGGGGACTTTAGTCACGTCCCTCCGGGGCCGCGCCGCCCGGGGCCACCGTGCGGGATGCCCTGGGGAGCAGCTGGGCCCGAGCGGGACCAGCCCCGGGAATCAGCGCCCACCGTGCGGGATGCCCTGGGGAGCAGCGGGGCCCGAGCGGGACCAGCCCCGGGAATCAGCGCCCGGCCGCACCCCCACCCCCGCTCGCCGCCGTGGCAGCCCTCCCTCTCTCTCCAAGCTCCACAGGAACCTGGAACATGTCGGCACCGGTGGCCACAGTCAGTAAGAAGGGGTTGAACTCCAACCACGAAACTCGAATAAAAAAAAAAACAACAAAACCAAACCAATAAAAAAAAAAAAATCAACAAAATCCGAAATAAGAAGAAGAGAAAAAAAAAAAGAAAAGCTTAAAGCTTAAATGCATGAAGAATGAACACACAGCATTGGAACCATTGCACCTATTTCATAATTTAAGTGCCTATAACTTTGCTCTTGGTAACTTTGAAAAAAAAGGGGGAAGTTATTCATACAGTGTGGTTTGTGCTTTAAAAAGTCCTAGGTACATGTGTACAATTAGATACACACACACACATCACATATCATACCTGAGGTTTGAAGAAAAAAGCTTAAAAATAATACTAAAATTGATGGGAAAAAAAAAGTTAAAACTTCAGACTGATTGATTGATTGATGCTAGATTATTTGTTGTCTTAAAATATGTACATGGAGCTTGCTTTCATATGTGTTTGGATTTCCCTTGGAAGTACAACTGATAGAAAACAATGTAACAAAAAAAAAAAGAAAAAAGAAAGAAAAAAAACCATCAACAAAAAAGAAAAAATAGAAACAAACAACAAAAAAGAGAATATAAAGAAAAATAGAAAATATAAAGAAGAAAAATAACAAAGAGAAAGAAAAGAGAAAAGAGAAAAAAGAAAAAAGGAAAAGAAAAAAAAACCAACCAACCAAAAAAACATAAATGTCGTTTTATCACCTGTGCTTATCCCAGGTGCAGGAAATGTGTACTCTGTATTACAAACCTTGATTTAAAACAAAAAAGGGAGAATATGACACCCCAGATTTTGTCTTCCTGGACAAAATCTGTCTCCTGAGGATTCGTTTGCCACAAACAGTGCAGAATGGGGACCTTTTTTCTACGATTACTTCCGAAAAATCAGCCATAACTCTTGTAACTATACAAGCATACAAGGAGTAAATGCAGTATAACAGTGTGCATCAGACACTGGTGTCCATCTCAGATTGGTGTAAAGCAGCCACGTTACCATATCAGTTTCAGAATGTAGTGGGGATGCAGAACAATTTGCCTGTCACTTATGGAATAAAAAAAATGTCTCTGTATGGCATCTCCTAAATTTATGTTCACAAGATACAAAAAAGGTGACCTAATTGTAGATGCATGCAATACAGTGACACAGAGACAATTCTGTGCTTTGTTTCCTAGAAACAAAGTGTATTTTAAAATTACTCCCCATCATTTTCTTCTTCGAATGAGTCAGTTCCCACTTCTTCATAGTCCTTTTCCAGGGCAGCCAGGTCCTCTCGGGCCTCTGCAAATTCTCCCTCCTCCATGCCTTCACCCACGTACCAGTGCACAAAAGCTCTCTTGGCGTACATCAGGTCAAACTTGTGGTCGAGCCTGGCCCAAGCCTCGGCAATGGCCGTGGTGTTGCTCAGCATGCAGACCGCTCGCTGAACTTGGGCTAGGTCTCCACCAGGAACTACTGTGGGAGGCTGATAGTTGATCCCAACCTGGAAACAGGAATATGAGAGAAAGTTGTATAAAAGCAGGAGCAGAATGCAGTCAAAGAGCTGAACAAGTGTGACTAAAGTTACAGATGCTGGGGTAGAGTGGTGCCACTATCGAAACTACCAGGTGGCAAGTGCCATTACAAATGTCAAAGAGTATGATACGATGCATGCTTGTTTTAATGTCTACATTATTCTTCTCTTTAATGTACACTGGCAAGTTTGTAGCTTTCTTAACAGCTTCTGAATACTGAACATAGAGTTTAACCAAGATACTCTACAGAAATTAATACAGAAAGTTGGTTGCCAGTTAAAAGTTTTCATTGTTAAAGGAGCTGTTTGTATGGCAAATATTTTTCCACTGTTAATTTCTGTATTATTGTTGAAAGTATGTTACCAACACTGCTACATAGCCAGCAGGGAGAGGCAGTATAATGTTTCTGGGTGAAATAAGAGATTTCCTAATATCAGCATTTCCTTTACTGTAAACTGTATCAGTTTTGGTATTTCCTTAATTTTAGATGGTGCTTCAAAGGGAACACTCATTGGCTGTTCCAAAATTAATACTTCTTTAAATTTTAACTCATATACACTTCAGATTTCCACTTATTTAAATAGGTAGAAACCTATGTCAGAGGGATGTTCAAAGGAGAATAGGCACACTTTATATAAATGCATCTTTCTTATGTTCACTGGGAAATACACAAGATTGAAAACTTTAATACAAGTTTTCTGCTAGACTGAAACTGCCCTTTAAGACATTAAAGAGAAGCTCCTGGCAGCCCTGCTCTACTCACCTTGAAGCCTGTTGGGCACCAGTCGACAAACTGGATGGTTCTCTTGGTCTTGATGGCAGCGATTGCTACGTTGACCTCTTTGGGTACCACGTCCCCCCTGTAGAGCATGCAGCAGGCCATGTACTTCCCGTGCCTCGGGTCGCACTTCACCATCTGGTTGTTGGGCTCGAAGCAGGCGTTGGTGATTTCAGCCACCGAGAGCTGCTCGTGGTGCGCCCTGTCGGAGGAGATGATGGGGGCGTAGGTCACTAAGGGGAAGTGGATGCGTGGGTAGGGCACCAGGTTTGTCTGGAACTCCGTGAGGTCCACGTTGAGGGCCCCGTCGAAGCGCAGCGAGGCGGTGATGGAGGAGACGATCTGGCTGATGAGGCGGTTGAGGTTGGTGTAGGTGGGGCGCTCGATGCCCAGGTTCCGGCGGCAGATGTCGTAGATGGCCTCGTTATCCACCATGAAGGCACAGTCCGAATGCTCCAGGGTGGTGTGCGTGGTCAGGATGGAATTGTAGGGTTCCACCACTGCAGTGGAGACCTGAGGGGCTGGGTAGATGGCAAACTCCAGTTTGGACTTCTTTCCGTAATCCACAGAGAGGCGTTCCATCAGTAAGGAGGTAAAGCCAGAGCCAGTACCCCCACCAAAGCTGTGGAAGATCAGGAATCCTTGCAGCCCAGAACAGGCATCAGTCTAGAAAGCAAAAGAGAAAGTAAGAGTAAGGGTTGAAAAGGAATGAAAATACTTTGTGTGAGCTTATCTTGAGCTGAAGGAGAGAGCCACCATTGGCAATATACAATATAGATTTCATGGCAGTTTTTCTTGAGAAAGGCTGGTGATACTCATGCTTTGCTTCCCTCACTGGCTCAGCTTACAACATCAAATTGGAGCTTTATCTGTCCAGGCCTTTACTCTCTGAATTTCACACTTGTTTTAGTTAGTCTAACTGAAACTAGAAATGTACAGCTGCCTAATCCACCCTTCCATATCAGTATTGGTGCTCTAGGGCTGTGCTGATAATGAAGAGTTACATATTCAGAAAGACTTCATAAAAACACCTGGAGGCACACAGCTGGGAAGTGAACTACGGGGTTTCTCTCTCTTGGACTAATGATGATGCCTCTGTATGTCTTGCAATCTCTTTTCTGAACCGTTGGTGGTGTTTGCAGTTAACAAAGTGTTAGTTCTGCCCTTCTTCCTCCTGCAGAATCCAAACTGCTGTTTCAAAACAAATGGGACTTACCAACTTACGGACACGATCAAGCACCACATCAATGCTTTCTTTGCCAATGGTGTAGTGGCCACGGGCATAGTTATTGGCTGCATCTTCCTTTCCAGTGATCAGCTGTTCTGGATGAAAAAGTTCCCGGAAGGTGCCAGCCCGCACTTCATCTGAAGATGAAAGAGAAATTGTAAGAAGCTGCAAGTGCTCCAGTGCCAACAAGTTCTGGGTGTGGTTGGCATTGATGCAACCTTTCGGTCACAGGAGGTCATAATGCCAAAAAACAGATGCTGATGGAGAAGGGAAATGTCTCCTGAGCAATTTTTCATTGTTGCATTTGGTGGATTTATGGCGTATCCTCTATCCAGCCACAGAAGTTATCTCCTCATGAACTTCTCAGTGACAAGTACAGCCAGACAAGTCCCTAGAACTAGAGTGTGAAGAAAATCAGGTGCCCCAATTCTTAGACATCCTTCTATTATTGGAGGGAAACTGTCAGGGTCCCACTTTGAATCCGAGTTGGAGAAGAGCAGAATTTGAATGGCAAAAATATCACGATAAACAAAACCAGACGTTAAATGTTGGTGCAAAGAGAAGTTGTACACACCAGCTATTAAACTGCTGGGGATCCTCCTGTTCCTATGGCTGTAACACCTGTGACAGAATCTGGCATTCTGTGTCACAAGGCAGTTAATTTCATGCTATCTAGGGGTAGACCAAGGGACAAAGGGCTACTTTGTGTCAGTGGAGCCTGGAGGTACACCATGGAGATATTAGGAAAAGTATCCTCATCTCCATTTTGCAGGTTTATTTCTATACTGACCTACTACAGTTGGTTCCAAGTCCACCATTACAGCCCGTGGCACGTGCTTCCCAGTGGCTGTTTCGTTGAAAAATGTGGTAAAAGAGTCATCACACTTGAGTTTGTCTTGCAGATCCTTGAAGGTGCCGTCTGGCTGAATGCCGTGCTCCAGGCAGAAGAGTTCCCAGCAGGCATTTCCTATCTGAACTCCAGCCTGGCCAACGTGAATTGAGATGCACTCACGCTAAGGGGAGAGAGCAGAGGCGGGGGCAGAAAAAACAGTGCTCATTAGTTCTCTTTATTCCTAGTGGTTACTTTTTTCCCAGTGTATTGCTGTTCCAAAAATTTGGTGAACTGTTGTTGTCAGCAGTTCACTTGGTAGTTCAGCCCCACAGCCACGATGAGACTACATGTTCATGCTTGATACTGGGACAGTTCTTTAAAAGATCTATATGCTGTACTATGTAAATGCATGAAAACAGTCAGGAAAAAAAATTAATTTCAATTACACAAGCCCCACCTTTCCTCCTGGATTGGCCCTGCTGAGGAACACATCCCAGTTTAGTTTATTTTTACTCCTGGCTGGAGCCTGACACAGCCATGTGGTATCCTTCAACTTTATGTAACCCAAGACAGGGGATGCCTTTTGATCCTTCTCCCCTCTGACAGCAGGCTAGCGTGGAAACTTGGAAGAACTGCTTTAAGCAATATTCACCTAAGGAAATAGTTTCAGATTCTCTCGGTTGAAACAAATGTTCCTTCCAGCTCCTGAGCATCTATTAATTTTACATTGCAGGTCCATTGCTTATCAGGCAGTGCCATTGCAGCATAGAATGTTTATTTGCCTAATTTTGGGCATTGTTTCTGTGGCAGCCAGGAAAAGAAAACAAAGTGTGTAACACCAGGCTAAAATTGCCAATTGCTCCAAAATCCTTTACACTTAAAAGTACAGGAGCACGAAGGCCCTGGTGCTGGATTTCATAAGTTCACAAACAGCATTATAAAGCAAATACTTCTGAGTTAGTCCCAACAATTACAACACTGGGTGTAGTGAAGGCAGTTTTTTGAGGAGAGACTTGTTTCAGGCACGTGGAGTTTTTCACCTTTGGTTCTAATTTGGAGCAATTGTAATTAAAGATGGCTGAGCTCTGGTTTTGTGATCCCAGTGGCCCTGTCTATACTAGGGAGTAAGAAGAAGTCAGGTTGTAGCACTGAACACTGGCCTGTGATCGCCTGTGCTGACTGATAATTAGCACGCTCTGGCACAGTCTTGGCTTAGGCCAGTTAATACTTTTCTAGACAATGCTTGGGTACAGAATAGAACTCATTGTCAAGAATGGTTTCCAGTGAGCAGCTCACTGACTCCTGCCAAGCTTTGGAGAGGGAAAGAGAATCGAGGTGCCTAATTATGAAGCAGTCCATGCTACCTGGCTTCAAGGGCAGAGGATGGTCCTAATTTAATTTTATTTTGTAATATTGCATTTAGAGATAACCAATGACTTAATATCAGACTTGACCAATAACTTTTTTTTCTTTAATTCTTTAATTTCTTTAATTCTGCAACTGCTTACCCTGCAAAATCATCCTGTGACCTGAGAACGAAATTCCCCAAAAACTAAATCCTCAGGCATGATGTGTGACCAGCAACATCTCTGGACCAGTGTTTTCTTCACAAATTGACATATATATAGCTAAAGATATTTTTTCAGAAGCAACTAGAATTTCAAAAGTCATCACTGCCCCGGTTAGCCTTCCCCAGAAGTTCAAACGAACATGGAAAGTCAATTTAAATATTTCATTCGATAAAATAAATTATTTCTATTCAGTACTCATTTCTAAGATCCTGACTCTGCAAATGCATGTGCAGCAGCATGTGTAATGTGCTCTCAAGTGTACTTGCACAACCCTGTGTTTCTCAAGTGAGTTGTGCAAAAGTCTCTGAGTTATTTCAGTAACAATGAGGCTTCATAGGTCAGTGTGTCCCAATCTGGAGGATTACTCGGGAGACACTGAAAGCACATGTGGGCTTAGAGAATTCAGTTAATGCTGATTTTGCACAGGGCAGGCTCCTGCTTTTCTTTTAAATCCCAGTGTGAATCTGTGAGGCTGGCAGCAAGAAAAAAGTAAGGTCTTTTCCTTTTAAACGCAGCAATGAGGCCAGCTGACTTCTTAAAAGTATGCCTTTTAGAGCAAAGCTACAATTACAAGTCAAGCAATACTTTGAACCTAAAGAGCTGCTTTGCTCAGTTCCTCAGATCAGTAGAGGAATTGATCTGTTTTTGCACAGATGGAACAAGTGAATGCTGCCTTAGAAAGTTAATATTGTAAAGCTTAGTAGAGGACTACAGTTGAAGATTTTCCTTTTAGATTGAGTTTTCAGCTGCACTAGTTTGAAACAGTGTCTCAACCTTAGCTTTTGAGCCATTCCATTTTCTCCTACCCCAGCAGTAATTTGGAAATATTCTGCCAAGCAGAGAAGACACTAACAAAGAGGTTTCTGATTTTGCATAGTAAACAGCATTAAAATAGACACCAGTCTTTTAGCACGGAAGGGACCGAGCCTTCTCCAGAGTCACAGGCTGAGTAAACTGATCTTTACATGATATTTAAATTTGGACCCTACTCCAAACTCATGTTTCACATCCCACCACTAATGTACCAGGACAGGCCTAACAAACTGTGTTTTTATCTACCAAGAAACAGCAGAAAGGACAAGGTCCTGTGTGAAACTAAACAGCTTTGACTCTTGAAAAAACAGACTAGTACGTGGCTCTAGTATATGCTGCACAAAGGCAGACTTTATTCTTCTAGCTGTTCCAGAAACTTACTCACTACCCTAGGTCTGGGGAGCCTGTGGGCATGTGTATCTTGCTTGCAAAACGAGCTCTCTCCTTTTGGACCTGCAGCTGTACTGGCAGAAAGTAACATAGTTCTCTGCACCAAAATTAGACTCAGTGCTAGACACATATTGGGGTACAAGGTGAAATTTTTCACATTCTAAGAGGTTTTGAGAGATTTCTACAAATTTATAACAAACCCCCAACTCCTGAAAATGAAGGGCCTTTTTTTTACTTACTTAAATGCATACATATATAAAAAGATTCATGGACTCCAGAAAAACACATGCATACACCATATAGCTATGGGCAGTGCAGCCATTGGGGCTAAATTAATTTAAAACAGACTAAAAAGTAACTTTTTTCTTTTATTTCTAAAAAAAAAATAATATTATCTCCTATGAAAATGAACCAGTGTTGAGAAAACGTCATCACAACAGAAAGTGCTAGGCAGCTACGACTCCAGATCTAATTTATCTTATAATTACGCTAATTAGGGACTCTCTGAAGAAAACTTTGCCTCACCATGCCTTATTGCTTCACTGTGATTTTCTGACACTCCTTTCCCGTCCTCTTACGTGGTAATCGGTGCGTGAGACCAGGGTTTTGTGGCACAAACTACTGATAACAATGGCAGTTGTTACCTGCCCACAGTCCTCCCCGCCCCTATATGACTGCTGCTCCCACATCCCCCTTACCATGGTGTCTCCAGCGGCGTTTCCTTCCCGTTGGGATCAGTGGTGGCAGGTCTGTGCAGGAGCCTGGCTCTGGGCTGCAGGGTGGGAGGCACAGCCTGGGCCCAGCACCCAGCACCTGCTGCGGCGCTTCAGTGTCACAGCGCGGGGGGAATAGGTCACCCTGCTGCACCACTGCCTCCTGCCCTCCCCACGCCCCACGTGAGCAAATCCACCCAGGCAGGGCTCAGACACACCCCAGACTTCAAACTCAGTGCGGCCAGGTTTGGCACGCTTATTAAATCAAGAGCGTGGCCATGCAAAACACAGAACACTCTACTTTCAAACACCTGAGGATTTTGTATCACCTACCAGGCACGTGCCTTCCCCAGTCTCCTGTTCTGCCAATGTATACATGTGTAGATGAAAATCACTCCTAAGTTCGAACAGAGAAGGCATAAGAGAGCAAACAAATGGAAAAGAGAAGGGTACAAGAGAAACAAAAATAAAGAACGGGAAAGTAAACATAATTACCATTCTGGAGTGTGCTCTACCAGTGCTCTTAAATGACCTTCTGGCTTCTCTATTAATGCCTCTCTATTAACATTTCAGTTGATTCTTATTGCTTCTCTTCCTGTGCACAGTCATCCGGGCTGTCAGCAGTGTGGGACAGCATTCAGTACAGATTCTCACTCATCTGTCCAAACACAGAAAGAAATTTGATTCTTATTGCAGTGTTTATTGCAGGACAGAGCTGGAGGCATCACACCAACGTTCTGACATGAAATTAGGGCAGTTGCCTCCACCACTTTGCTCCTTCTGCACTAGTTCAGCATTGGAATACAGCAGAGAAATCCTCATGTTTGCAATTCCAAGGTAACAAAGAGGAAGGCATGTTTAATTGCTTGAATCTGAGTGATATGTATCCCCTGACTTTATAAATGTACTGTTTATTATGATGTTTAATCAGCAGAAATTTAAAAAGATAATTCCTAAAATGTAGGTTAGTCTACTTTGATGTGATGATATTAATAGATTGTTCTGCTGCTGTTGACAACCATTTTCTTTAACACGTACATTTTAACAGTGAGAAATAGTTTATACTGGTTTTTATAAACTCACATTTAGTTTGGTATAGTCTTTATTTGACTGGTCTTTACATAAACCTGCAAATCACTACTGGCTAGGAAAAGCTAGAGGTTCCTAGAGCCACCTATATTTTTTTACAGACAAAGAATTTCCATTATTATTTCTATCTGCTGCTTTGTTTAAGTTCAGTCTCACAGTTCTCCAGGAAACGATCAGATTGTTGCTTTGAGACTAAGGAATAGGTTGTTCTAGTGTTGTTGTTTTAGTGTTCTTCTTCCAGGGGAAGTGGTAACATTCCAGAAAAGCTCTGGTGCTCCAGAGAATCTGAAATGTTAATGCTCACAGCTTCACCAGATATGAGCTCCGTGCAGAGCATCACCTCAGGAAAAAGTCTCATGGCAAATAGTTTGAGAAGTCCACCATTCAAACCTCTTAGGCACACTTGAAATCAACATGTCAGATCTAGCAGCTACAAAACTAAAAGAGCTCTGTGAATTACTAAATTATTTGCAACTTAGTCCTTTGTGGCATTTTCTCTGCTCCCTCTAGCCAGTGGGAGTACAATGGCTAAGTCTCTTCTCTCTAGAATCAATTGATCTTGAAGAGCCTGAGGATGAGCCTCTTTTAACTCTTTTAACCTCTTTTAACTTGGGGGGGTGTAAGTCTTTTCAGTTCCCACACATTGTAAAACCTTCTCCAGTAAGTGAATGGAGATCTAAACGCTTCCCTATGTTCCCTGTGGAACTGCTTTCTGACATTCTGTTGCCACCTGCTGGGAGAACCGACAGGCATTTCTGAAATCCCCAAGTCTGGTAACTCAATACCTGCATAACACTGCTATGTTGATAAAATACTGGCTTTCAGGCACTATCCCTCAAATAGAGAAAGGTGGTCTGTATTTTCAAAATTAATTATAAATAAAAAAATTTAAGTACATGTTGGGATACAGTTGCAAAATAATTTTCGGCAAAAATCGTCATATACAAAATTTATCTACATAATTAAAAAATTTTAGAATTAGATCTGTACTTGTAGAATTTTCTCCCATAATGCAGCAGGTTCAGAACTATATTTCTAATATAAATATATATCCATCTTATAAAGATGAATACCAGGTACTTTATTCTTGGTAGTATTGTTCTTGGCCATCCCAAAATGCAGACTCGTACCCTACCAACATCATCAGTTGATTAGATCTTGTCAGATTCACACACTGAACAATTCCTATATTTAGTTCAAATATGCCTGTACAATGAGGGCACGTAGTGAAACATTTCTGGAAGTTATTTGAAAACTCTGATACACTTTGTAGTGTATTGATACACTTTATGTATCAATACATTAAACACAGAACTTTTCATATACAATCACAACACAAACAAGAAACTCCACAAAGAGGCAAATCAGTAGTCACTTTATTATGAAAACTAGATATTGCAGTTTCAGTATTAATTGCAAAAAATCCCTGATAGCTTATTTCTGCCTTCTTGCCCTCTGATGATGAATTAAATATAACACAAACATTAAATCAGTAGTACTCAAAAAAAGTGAGGGTTACCAACCTACACTTAAAGTTGAATGTTAAAGTCCTGGTAAAGGAGTGGCTACGACATTTAACAGCATACTAAACATTACATATGGCTTGCTGAAACCACTGGTCCCAACTTCCAAGATTGATGCTGGAAGACTAGAGCAAAAAGTCTTCCTTACCTACACAGCCAGTTTGGTGAGAATTTGGCCTGACTTCAGAGTGAAGTTTGCTATTTTGTCAACTGGCTTACAAAGGACTTAAGGTGAGGCCTTGCAAAGCAGGAGGCCAGTAGACACATCCTGGTCATTTCTTCAAAGAGCTCAACTCCAGACAGAGCTTCTGTGTTTTACTCTACCTGGTTTCCCATCAGTTGTTGCTTGCAGAACTGTAACTACACTTAGAGGTGGCTTACAGGAACCATTTAGCAATATCAAAGGCAGTTCTTCCCTATGTGTGCAGAGTGTATAACAAATAATTTCTTTATATGGTGAAGCACTCTATCCTGGTGTAGAGTCCTGGCAGAGACAAAAACTCTGGGGTGGGATATGGGATTGGTTTTGGTTTTACTCTTGAGACAACCTGGCAAGGTCATTACTGCATTCCTGAATGACCTGGCCCAGTCTGTCTGACAGTAACGCTGGAGCGTTTCACTTATCGGGATAATACGAGATTAAACAGACAACTGTTTTTAGCAGTGAAGATGGAACTGTTTTCAAAGTGTAGTTCCTGGTAGACAGCAAAGCAACAGGTCACACACAGTTTGAAGGTGCTAACAGGCCACCCCTGTGAAATAAAAAAGGAGCAGCCACCACCTCGAAGTATGGTTATTGCTAGAGACAAAGGGCACTACTGTGGTAAGACACCACACTGGAATCTACATTGGCTGAAAGTAATATTTTATTAGGTCAGTGCTCTCTCCTTGGAATTTACCTTTTGTCAATCCATGATGGATGGATGGACGGATGGAGGAGAAAACAGTTCTACCCCAAACCTCCAATGTCTGCCCCAAGTGGCCAGAAATGGAGTTGGTCTGGTGACAGATCTGCAGGTGGACTGATTTTCTTGCCACTGATCTAGGGAAGATCTTGGGATCTCAGAGACGTACCTCTTTCTATAAAAATAAACTTTTGTTCTGAATGACAAGAGCATTGTTAAATGGCTCCCACCTAACTTTGGATACTGGGGGGGCAATTCTAGACATACAGAGATTTTCTGAAGTCTACATAAACAAAGCAAGAGGTAGGGAAAGAGTAAAACAATGCAACAACTTCAGTTGTTCAACTAGACAATAACAGAGAATATAGTTTAAAAAAATAAATCTATTTCCTTACCACCACCACGTGCTTCTAAGAATGACTATGCGTCAGGCAAGCACAAAGTGCTGTAATTTGCATTTAAGAAGAGTAGATACCAGCACATGCTAACAGTCTTTGTGTCCCACTACCATGGCTTTCTGGCTTAAATATGACTAAAATCCAGTGTGCCTATGTAAAGAGGTATCAGTCACAAGAGAAAACATGGCCTTCAAAATGCAATAGGCTTGACTTTCTCCAGTGTTTTTCTTTCACATGCTTGTCCTAAATCCCATGTTGCAGGAACTGGGCTTTTCAAATGTCTTCAGGCAAAACAGAATATTCCCCTAATCACTGGTACTCCATTGCCTTTTACAGTCATGCCTCCAGGAAGATTATTTCACTTGTTCAGAGAACTGCTCAGCATTCACAAGGATGAAACCTTCTTCCATAGTTCATAACTGGCTACACAAACCTCACTTAAGAGCTACATCCAAAACAAAGGGTTTGAAAAGGAGGATTCTTATTCAGTTGTAGATAATGGAAGGAGTGGCTTTACCCTGGGTTGGACAGGGCCAAGAAAAGTACCAGGAATACTTGTGGTTTCAAATTCCCTGACTGAAGAAATTAAGGTATCACCACCCAGGAGTCCACAGTTGGTCATCTGAGATTTCAACAGTTCTCAAAGAGCCTGGTAACATCCTCAAGACAAGCTGACACTTCTAGTGATGGAAGACACTTAGTCTCGAATTGGAGGCCTATGGATTGGAGAAAGTACAGCTGCCCAAGCCTGTCGGAAGAGCTGGACCAGTTTATAAATGAATGGCAGTGATGTGGGAGAAGCTGCAAAGCAGAACAAAAAGCAAAAGAGCCTTTCATTACAGAAGGTAAAAACTAAGATACACTAAACATATTAAGAACATATTAAGAAAAAACTAATCCCAACTAGAATTAATCAAAACCTAGTTCTCTTACTTCCTTCTGTTCAGGCTGAGTCTAGAATAGCTCTGCTTGCCTTTCACAGTCTATACCTTGTCTGATCAAAAGAGCTGAGGATGGAATAACTGTTTTCAGAAAGCTGGTGTTTGTAGAGCTTCATCTTTCTACACGGACTGCAACTGGAAACATTAGAAACAAGCCTGACACTAAGTTCCTGGCCACCCAGTTTTTGTGTCTCCCTAAGATGAGACATTTACACAGACCAAATCTATTAAAAGCAACTCATTTCTTCTCCATAATCATAATGGAATTTTTAAAATTGGATATCTTAATCCTGTACCTGGGTCTAACCTCACCACCACCAGGTACAGCAGAAAAGTAGCCAAGAGCATCTTCTTGTAAGGAAGTAAATAGAAGTGGCTTGACATGGACCTCAGTGCTCTACGTAGCAATGTTAACATGGTCAAGAGCTTTTGGGACAGAGCTCCTGTAAAACAAGAACAGAAAGGCTGTTAGGGCAAAGTAAAGTTTAAATAGTAATCACATAGATACAGATAATAAGAAACTAAGATACTAGAAGTCTGATTGCATGAGGGCTGGGTTGGGTTGTTTGGGGTTTTTTTTATAATAGGGCACAGAGAGACAGTACCATTTTGTAATACAATTCATTATAACTCTTTTTTTAAGCATCTACTTTAGTATGATATGATCTGGTACCACAGCAGTGCCAGTCTCTCTCCTGGAAGATAACGCCAAGTGATTTATAGTTGTGGAGAAGAAGCAGTACTTTAAATGCTAGACATACATTGTTCCATGGACTCAACTGCAAATGGAAATGAAGCAAAGAGCACACAGAGCCAACAAAATCTACCCTTAAAGGACTGCTAGGTAGTTTTAGCTTTCCTTTTTACCTTAAAAAAACCCTCCACATTTATTCTGAAGTGCTTTTGTACCTGGACAATACTTCTCATCTCCTGATGTTAGCAGAGACTAAATACACTTTGCAATTGCCAGCAAAAGGACAGTCTTTTATTTCCTGCTGTGATACACAACGGGACTTCCTCACAGCTGGTGTGTCATGCCAATGTTCTTAATACATAGTCAATGCTTGCTACCCTTTGCTACCAAGGGACCAATTTGAACTAAAACTATAAAAAAGAAGCGCAAACAAGAGAGGCAAAGCCTACCCAAAACACTTTCTGTCGCTGCGTCGTGCTGCTCTTCAGCCACCGAGCGCATCTCTTCCTGCTGAGTCCACTGACACCGGCTCTCGCCAATGGTGCCAAGGAATGCCAGCTGCTGCTCGCTGTCCAGCACGTCACAACCACGGACAAGCTCTTCCGCGCCCTCAAACCGGCCGAGCGGCAGCAGCACTTGCAGCAGATAGAGCTCCAGCAGGGAACCGTACTCGGAGAGGCTCTTGTTGGTTTGGTCTCTCAGCCAGCTGCTGCCAACCTCCAGCATCACCTGGGGCTCTCCTACTTTGCTGTACAACAGGATACTGGAATACAGGGAAAAAAATATTAGGAAGTACTAACTCTTCGTAAAAGCTGAGATGGCTGACAGTTACTGCCCACAAGCAGGTATCATGAGGATATGAATCAGGGTCTACACCTGAAGCACAGAGAGATTTCTGCAACACACAACAGTGACAACACAGCCACTGATGTTACCCTCTCAGCATCACCCCTTTTGTACCACCATGAAGCAACCTTGCAGGCATGCTCCAGCACTCACAGGTCAAGAACAGGCCTGTCCCAGATCTCACCTTCATCCTCGCTTACACCACGCAAAGTGGGGATATCACGTAATACTCAAGCCTGGCCTGCTGTTAAACCTAAAGCAAGCCCTGTGTATATCTGACAGCAACAGACAGAAACTCACCACAGCTCCAGAACTTTTGGAGGCAGATGTTCAGGGACATGGTAATACTGTAGGACCCAAGACAGAACTTCCCTCCACCGGTTCATCTCAGCCAGTGCCTGAATCCCCACAACACAAAGGGAGCATTTCACTTCTGCAGAACTGGTAATGAAGAGACACTTAAATAAGTGCTTCTTACAACCACATTGCCCCTTGCATCCCTTCCAGTGAGCTGCAGCCCAGCCCAGGGACTCCACAGTTCTCTGGCAGCTGCTCCCCCACCTTTTCTAGTCCTTGCCCCCCATAAAAAGGAAAATTCGACCTCGAGAAGATGCACTGAGCCTGTATCTCTGGGAGAACGGAGGGGAGGCTCCTGGGCACACCTCGCTTCCCTCAAACACGCACAGATCCATTCCCATGAAGCATGTTAATACTGACAGGCAAATAGCAGTCAAAGCCAGGTTGGGTTTTACATGGATAGTAACTTGCTTTCTTAGCGATGAGCCCATCCTCCCTTAATTTGGATAATTAAGAAAAAAAGCTGTGCAGAGCCACAGCAAGGACCATAGGTGCTACTGCCATTCATACATATAACATTTATATCCCAATCTAAGAGGCTCCTAATGCCCCGGGCAGGGGGAGGGGGAAGTTAAACTTTATTTTTAGAAGTTATTATTTTTTATTAAAAAAAAATTAAACCCCAAAAGAAATGAAACCCCCAAGGAGGGCAGGCACGGCCAGCCAGGCCGCTTCCCAGCGCCAACCCGTCCCCTCCGCACGCCCGGCACCCGCAGTCGCACCTCTCGGGGCCGTGCCCGGGCCCGGGGCCGGCTCCCAGGCTCTCGCAGCCCGCCTCACACCTCTCCACGGCGGCGGCGAAGTCCCGGTGCAGCACCAGCAGATCCGCCGCCTCCTCCAGCAGCGCGGCCGCCTGTGCCTGTGCCGGCGCGGGGCTCCAGGCGGGCGGCTCGCCCCGCATGGCGGGAGGGCTGCGGGCACGGCCCTCCCCGCACCCGCACGGCTCCGGCTCCAGCTCCGGCTCCGGCTCCAGCGCCGCCACCGCCCCCGCCGGGGCCCGGCTCCGCTCCGCTCGGGCTGCCACCGGAACAACGAGAGGGAGCCCCGGCCCCGCCGCCTCCCTCCGGCAGCGGAAGGGCCGCCCCGCCGGGCATCTTCTCCCGGCCCCGCGGGCCGGCGGGACGTGTAGTCACTGCGGCCGGGACCGGCGGCTGCGGGGAGGGCAACGGGGCAGCGAGGATGGTTGGGGGACTGGAGCGTCTCTCTTTACCAGGAAAGGCTTAGGGAGCTGGGCCCGTTCAGCCTTGAGAAGAGGCGGCTGAGAGGGGAATTTTATATATATGTATATATACACACACATATATATATGTATAAATCTCTAAAGGTGGGGTGCCAGGAAGATGGAGCCAGGCTCTGCTCGGTGGTGCCAAGCAATAGGACACGAGGCGACGGGCAGAACCTGATGCACAGGAAGTTCCACCTTAACAGCAGGAAGAACTTCTTTACTGAGCGGGTGACCGAACAGGTTGCCCAGAGGTTGTGGAGTCGCCTCAGTGGAGATGCTTGAGAACCATCTGGACACAATCCTGTGCCCTGTGCTGTGGGATGACCCTGCTTGAGCAGGGAGGTGGGACCAGATGACCCGCTGTGGTGCCTTCCAGCCCGATCCGTTCCGTGATTCTGTCACTCTGCGGGGATCAGCGGTGGAAAGCGGGGTCTCGGGGGGCGCTCCGAGAGGCTCCGGCCGCAGCTGGAGCGCGGCTGTGCCGGGGCCGGGGTCGGTGCCTGTCCCTGCCGAAAAAACGCCTCTCCTCCAGTTCCTCCCTCGTGTGGCTGCCGAGGGAAAAGGCCGAGCCGGCGGGTCCCGCCGCCGCCGTTCTCCCCGCGGCCGCCGGGCGTCAGCCCAGCCCCGAGTGTGTCCCAGCCGAGCTGGCTGCGGCTTTCCTCCTCCTGGCCAGGCACCGGGAGAAGGAGTTTGGCGCGGTGCTAAAGGGAAAGCGCTCCCCACAGCTCCAGCAGCACCGCCGGAGCGGGTGACGGATGCCCTCCGCTCCTGGCCGCCTCTTCCTCCGGGGACTTCTCGGGCATCTCGTGTCCGCAGTTTTAAGCACATTACGCTGTTAATGGAGTTCGGGCAAAAAACAGTGTCTCCATCAGCGCCCGGCAGGCAGCGATTCACATTCTTCTTCACTTGTTATTTAAAAACAACAGGGTGTCTTGGTAACAAGGTAATTATGGCAGTCAGCTCAAAACGCTCTTCAAAAATTAATCTGTGTAGGAGAGGCAGGATTGATTTATCTTGTAATCCTGTCCCTCTACTATCATTATTTAATTAAAAAAAATCAAACAAGATAACGCAAAACATATTAAAGAGTAAAACACATCCTGGAAAGGGGAGTTTCTATGCCATTTCAGTGTTGGCAGCAGGGAAGAAAGTGTGGAGAATATGATTAAAAACTTGATCTCAACTCTTTTTCTAAGTAGCTATTTCTGTGAGGCAGGGCCATGTACCTGCCCCTCACGGCAGCAGCAGGAGCACTTTGCAGGAGCAGCTTTTACACAGTGGTGGATCCAAAGGGTTTGCACACTGCCATTAACTGTGGAAGAGGTTCCTGAAGGATTCGGGCTGGTTAAGGTGAAACCACAGCACAGAAACTGCGAAAGGAAGGACCCAGCAGCTAAGCAAAGGCAGAGGTAAAGGCGTTTCAAGACTTCTGTTTCTATTGCTTGGCGTTTGCAGTTTGGAAAACAACATTCCTTTTTGGGAACTACAAGTCCCAAAGTGCACTGTGGGAAGAACGTGCCTCGTACCAGCTAGTGCCCAGTACAAATTCCCAAATATGGATAAGGAATCAATTTTGAAAAAGACTCACACTGGCTGGATGCTCCTCACTGAGACTCAGAAAAGGAGTGAGACAGCACAAAACCAAGGTAAGTTTGGAGATATGCAAAGCTACCGTTCAAGAGTTTCTTTCATGGGGAGCAGCCAAGACTATTCTGTTCCTTAGAAGGGCAGCACTGCATTGCTCTGGTGGTGTTGGATTTAGGTGCTGTAGTCATGGAGGCGACTTTTGGAACGGGACTGTTGTTTCAGGTGGGAGAGTGAGCAGCAAGAGCAGCTGTGCTGCCGGGTGAGTCAGATCCTGTTTCCCTGCAGATGCTCCTTTATTAATAAAGACCTATGGAAAGATAGCGAGTTGCAACACTGATGCAGTTATTTTAGAGGCCAGGAAGGGTCAGGGAGAGGTAGGAGTTGCTCTGAAGAGCAGCTCTGTATGAGTTGCAGTGTGTGGTTGTTTAAGAAGCCGAGGTGGACAAGCAGCCCTATAATAACAATAATTATAGGTTAAATTAATTTCTCTGCAAGGTATGGTAGAATGTTTTTGTACTTCACCCCTTTTCCTAGAGGGGACAGTGTGGTTCCTTGAAGGCCAAAGCTCTTGCAGCTCTCTGACCTGCAAATAACAGTACCTCAGTAACAGGATTGTTTAACTTCAGGCCAGGAACAATTACCTATTTTACTAGCAATTTGTTAACAAGCAAAATGAAATCATTCTGAAATATAGTCATCTCAGTGGAGATGAGAGATGCTTGAGCTCCATTCTCAGGCACGCGCGAAGCCTTGGTCTGGTCACAGGCAGTGTCAGCTCCTGCCTCTTTCTCTCCCTGGCAGTCAGACTTCTTCCTTGTGCAGCTCAGATGCAGTGTGTGGACACTCTTCTGCTGGGTGACGTCAAGAGCAGCTGGTCAGCCTGATCCATCGTCCCAGCACCCTCCTCCTACTATGTAGGGTCATGGAGCAGCAGAGTTGGCACAGCAGAGTGCTGCAGATGTAGGAGGTGCAGTCCAGCCCTGGAGAGGAGCCTGAGACTGTTTGGGCTGGTGAACCAAACTGTCACATGGATACTCATCACCAAATAAGAATGATGCTGTTTTTCCATCTTTCCTTAAATGCGAGCAGCTTAAACTGTTTTTAAAGCTGAAAGAGTCCCTCTTGTACTTGAATCGGCCTACACAGCAGGGCAATCTATACTACCACAGGAAAATGGAGGAAAGCAGCGTGTGTGCCTGTGCTCCTGGATAACAATTTATAGTAACCAGAAAAGCTGAAGTCAAGCAAACTTGCTGTCAGTGACAGGTAGTGTGAGGGAGTATCACAGTGGATTTTGTGTCCTGGGTGGGATATCGATGCCCCAGCTCATCATCTTTTATCTGAAATCAAGGAGGTTTTTTCCTGCGGCCATCCTGATTTTGTATAGAAAAAGTGAGTTTCAGAGGGTCTGCATCATCTGTGGATTTACTGGTTCCCCTCCTCCCTCTCCTGCCAGGCAGTTCGAGAAGAGTTTAGAGTTACAAGCACCTGTAACAAGGCCTCCTGAGGTAAATCGCCTCAACTATTAATCCAGATCTGACTGGCACACGGTCACAGGGCCAGAGGGCTGGCAATCAGTCTTTTTCTGTGGTCTCTTCTGTGTCAGTAGGCTGTTAATAGGAGATTAGCTGCATTAGGGAGACTTTGAGCTAGAAATGGTGAGGCCCTAAGATTTGATTTGAAGAGAAAGAAACCCTCCTACATTCATATAAAAACAAACAGAAGAGCTGGAAATTTTAAAAGGCATTATAAACACAACATAGGAAAGGATAGTTTCTAGGAAAGATGTGGAGCTCTGTAGTACACTGTAGCTTTTTAGCAACACTTTAATAAAGCAATGAGGTCCCTGGAAACCTCAGGTCCCAGCATGCAGCACTGTGTCCTTACCACCACGTGCTTTTGTTTGGGTCTGGCGAGACCATGACGTGCTGGAATCTGCAATTTGTTTGTAATTTCCATCAGCAGTAAATCCCTATTAAATATTAAGCTAGCTGGCTGCAGATCCCTTCAATTAGCCCAGATTCAGGACTTCCCTAGCTCCTGGCAGGCGGTCCTCCGAGCCCTGGGTTGGGTGAAGGTGAAGGCTTTGAGGCTATGCCTTGAACAGATGGTGATGCTCCGCTTTCTTCTTACTGAGCACGGTGGCACAGCATCAAACCTATTTTTTTTTGTTTCAAAAATAGAACTAGTAAGAGGCAAATCACCTGATTTTGAGCCCACCTGCTGATGTTCCTAGTTGCTGTCTTTAAAAGCAGCAGTCTCTTATTTTGGCCATAGGCAAACCCATATAAACAACAGGTGACGACAGTACCAGGCAGAAAAGACAACTACAGGGGTAGTCACAGCCACAGTCCAACTGGGGAGGGATCACATACCATAAAAGTATGAGCAAATCTGTTTTAACCTTCATCACAGATGCACAAACACTGTATAAGGTGTAAATACTGGAAACTGGGAAACCGGAATCACAGAGTTGTATCCATGACTTGTAGAAACTTGAGTTTTACTCAGATAATGACAAAATCTTTCTGAAACAAAGGGCAATTTTAAGTTGATTAAGTCTCTTTCTTTGCTCCATAATCAAATAAAATACCAGCCTTGGCAAGGCAGCTGTCAAAGAATAGCAGCAGTTACTTTTGATTTCATTGTTACTGTTATAATAGTCATAATTAGTGCTGGGTGGGGCATTTCATAGCTGTAAGGTGACCAATTTGGTTAAAGGCCTAAGGCATCTTCTTTTCTGCAGCTAGCTATTATCTGTGAGAAAATACTAAAGCCTGTCATCACTGGAGGTCAGTTACACCCTGTTTGCCTAGCACAGCATCTTTTTGCTCACTGCTTTAGAGTCACAACCCTTCTAACAGTTAATACCTCCTCTCAGGGCCAACTTGCCAAAATCAACTGTCACCTATTAGTCTCCAGCTTTCCTCTTTTTAAAAAGCAAACCTTGTGCTCTCACGGTCAGGAGAAAGGCTTGATAGTGTGAATCCTGGAAGTGTTTGTACCACAGGGCAAACGAGGCGATTGGAGAAAATGTTTTTTCTTGTTTTGCACTTCCTAACATCTCAGTACTTCTTTTCCCAGTGTCTGTCAATCATCTGTCCCCCATTTTGAATGCACATTTACTGTGGTCTGTGTTAATTATCTCTACAAACAGGGGATGCTTCTTCTGTCTTCCACATCTTGAATTGGAAGTCGCAGGATGTCTTGCAGAAGTTAACAAACTCCTTTGCATCTCAGGCTGCTGGTCCTAGCTTTTATCTGGCCAGGTCTTGTGAGGCTCACAGAAGTTGTGATGAGAGGTAGTTTTAGGAAAGCCAGCAGTGCTGCAGAGTTGTGTGGTAGCACTTGAGCCTCCGTAGAAGATCCACTGGGGTGGGGTTGTTTGCTGATGCAACCTCTGTGTCTTATGTTTCATGGTGAGCGTCCCCCACGTGCCCCTGTGGCAGGTGGAGTGTGGTGGGGCAGGACTCCCCCACTTGTTGTTTTGCTCGTGAAGTTGATACAGTAATTAACAGGCTATTGTGATTTTTATAATTATTATTAATTCGCACGTGAACTTTTTCATGTAGTCAACGAATGTGCAGCACCTTTCTTTTGGGAGAATTTCTCCTCTCCTTTTGAAGATCTGTGTGCTATTTTAGGGTCTTACTGGTTTGAAATATATCCTTACAGTATGTGTAAGATTAATGTGTCAAGCAGTGTATCGGCCCTCATTTCCCTGATGAGCTGATGTTCTTTTTCCCCTCTGTACCTCCCATACTTGCTTCTCCTTCTCATCTTTCTTGGCAATACCAGATGCAGACAAAGGTAGGATTAGGTATCTAATTAGTTTATATAGCCTTAGACATACGTGTTTACTTCTTGGCACTGGGGGAAGGGCAGCCCGGGAGGAATCTAACCCTTGTCTCTCAGTGAGGTTTTCAGCTTTGAGAGCAGCCTGAGCCCGGGCAGACTCAACAGCCAGGCCAAAATTTTCTAGACACATTTTTGTTCCAGATGCCTGTTCATGGAGGAAGTTGAAAACCCAGTCTGTATTACCAAATGTGAAGTAATTTCTCGTGTAGATTTAGATCCAGAAAATTTATTTCCAAAAAATGACTCAGTGTAGACAGCCTGAAAGAACTTGCTTGCAACGTCACAAAAAAGCTAATAAACTGTAATGAATATATTTTGGAACTCTACCATAGATGACCAAGTTGTATTTAAAATATTTTTCGTTTATGGGAGTGAACTTTAGGCTGTAACTCTCCTGTCTCCCACCGCCGTCATCCTTCACTAGAGGTAGCCAGGGGAATTCAGCACTGCATTCCCACAGTAACTCACTCTCACCCTGGATCAACACTGGCTCCTCTGGAGAGCAGTAACACCGCGGCTGGTGTTTGTTGGTGCTTGGCAGTCCCTGCACTGCGAAGGGAGTGGCTGCTTTTAAACCACCACTGAGAAGGGTTTGCACAGAGGTGGCTTCCTGGCTTTGCCCCGCAATGTTCATGAGATCTTTCCCAGCATTTCCAGTATGAATGACCTGACAGCAGGGATGAGGGTGTTGGGGACCAGAGACAGCAGGGGACAAGTCATAGGCCAAGGGTGAGTGAGCCCAGGACAAGCAGTGCCCTCCCTGGCTGGGGCGCAGTCGCACCCAGGGGACCCGAGCAGGGTGGGCAGTGCCAGGTGCTGCTAACAGGTTTCACCAGCCGTGCCAGGCAAGGTGAGGTGAGGAATTAAGTTCAGGGTCCACGCCCACAGTCTAGTCAGGAGTAGCAGGTCACAGGATTCAAACATCCACCCCGGAGATGGAGACAAGGATGCAGGTTTGCACAGCTGTGATGTAGCTCAGGCCTGGGTGCTCAGGATGGGACTTAAATGGAGCCTCCCCCCTCCAGGATCACTGGGCAGGAGGTGCAGGATGAGTGTTCCCAGTGAGGCTGGTCAGGGTATTTAAGGTCTAAGGCCACTGGTGAGGGGAGCCTGAAAAGGACTTCTTAAGCTGCTCCAGGTGTTTCTAAGATGATTAAGAACTATATAATGTAGTCATTATACTAATTAATAGACTTGCACAAGCGTCTTGATTTAGCTGAAAATTAAGTTTCCTGGATATGGACATTTCAAGAATTAAAATTATCCCAAGTGATCTTGGATGTAAGAGATTTTTTTCTATAGATATATTTTTTTATCTCTGAACATCAGCTTCTCTTTTCATAAAACGGAGAAGATAATTGTCATTATCTTTACTACCTGACACAAGGCTTATTAGTTTTGTAATTTCAGTTGTATTTATGGAGTGTTCTGATATATCTGAATGAAAAGAAATGGACAAGTGTAGAAAAAAGGAGCAAGAGTGCACTGCACTATGCACTAGCAAAATAAAATTACTCAGGAGCAAAAGTAATGGAAATGAGATTCATGTATGAACTCTGACCAGGAATGGAAAATGGGGTGGGTTCTGCCGGAGATTGGGAACTTAATTTTTGCATTCAGGGATAGACAGCAGCTGCCCTTATGTTTCTCATGAAATGTATTAGTGAGTAAGCACTAGGAGGGTGGTAGACAGGGGAAGATGAGAGGTTGGCTGGAATACAACCAAGTCATGAGGGTGGAGGTCACTGTAAACACAGCAAGGTTAAGTGAAATAAGGGCACGAGGAGGTCGTGGTGAATTTGAAAGGGAGAGTGGATGCACGGAGTGATGATAGCTCTGGAGACTGGAAACAAAACCTTAAATAGCTCAGATTTGTATTCCAGAACACTTGTCCACGCCAGGCCTCTGCATCCCTCTTTCTGTATCAAATTAAGCGGCAGTTAACATTCCCAATCCATTGTGAGCTGCTGGAACAGTATGTCTATTTTGAGCTCCCCTTGCAAGACTGTCTCATTCCAAAAGGTGTGTTCACAAGAAGAAATTAAATACTGGAAAGATAGTAGGATAATTTTAGGAGATAGAATCACTGCATGCTAAATCCCCAAAGGAGCTGACTCTCTAAATAGTCTTAGCAGGGAAGCATACTCTGTAAATCATTATCAAAAGTTAGGCTGAAAGCATTAAAACACTTTGTATAATAAGCATGTAGTTTCTGCCCTGATCTTCCAAGCCACTGTGGTTTATTTTCCTAAGCTTGTTGTGATCAAAGCTGGTTCTCCGGTCTTGCTATTCATGTGACAGTTGAAGATTCAGACTGGTCAGAAATAGGACAATCACGGAACAAAATCTCCAGAGCTGCTTGAATCATGGGGTTAAAAGAGGACTATAAAGTACTTAATAGGCTGCCTACACATTGCTCAGCAAGTCAGAGGTTAACAAAGGACCTTATTATTTGAAAAGATAATTGAGGCTGAAAACAAGTCAACCATCCCACAACTAAGCCATGGAGATCATCAGTTCTTGTGAACAATAGCTGATGATGTTTGGGATTCAGTGAGTTAAGTGGTTAATCCTATACAGAAAGCTGCATCCATAATGGACTTTAAATAGGGGGAATCCACCCAATTTGACCCCTAGAGAATTGCTTCCTGCTGTTATGCTGATGGATATGTCTATAAATATCATGGTAGCCATCAGCAGATAAGATCTTGGAGAGCTGAAAAGCCTCTCCCTATTAAATGATACATTGATCTCCCTGAAACAGCAGGAGTGTGGGGTAATGAGCCACTGAAACCAATCCCCCTGCTCTCGCAGAGTGACTGTAGCCAAAGAGAAGCAAGATCCACTTATTGTTTTTCTTCTCGATTTGGTGGGAAAAAGTCAATATATATTATCAAAATATAGTCAAAGTATTAACTATGTACTCCTCGTTTCTTTTGCCCAATCTTCTCCACCAGGCTGTTCCTTACATTCTGTATTGGTCACTCAGGCAGCAGCTCACCAGCCTTTTGCTGCAGTTTGTTCCAAGTTTGTCCTTTGCTGTTTGCATCCGTCAGAGAGAGCCATCAGTCAGGGCAGTTTTTGGGCAAAGCTGCCCGTGCAGCAGCAGAGAACACGCTGGCAGGTTTGTGTACGTTCTCCAGCACAGGTACCAATGGGTGGCAGACAAACTTCAGCAACTACTTCTGTTCATCCTCACCTATTTCTGTCACTTTTGTGAATTTAGTAAAAAAGGGCTCACTGTCCTGGTTTTGGGCGTTTTTTTAGGTTTTGGTTGTTTTTAAATATTATTTATTTAAAGCTCAAAATCTTAAGGTTTTTAAGTCTACTGTGTTATAATGCAAGGCCTGACTTGCGATTTTCTACTCTCAGAGCTGTTGGTACTGCATACAATGGGACATGCACATACACCCAGTAGCACATAGACTTCTACCCCTTCATTCTCACTCTCTGGACTGCCTGTATGACATCTCCATGTCTGTATGTGCATGCAGATTCAGGGTAAGCTTGCTGCCTTTTTGGTGCTTGACCTAGCTCTCCTGGCATTTAGAGATGCCAGCCACAGAGGAGTTACACCGTGTAAAGTGGCTCTGATTTGTTTTCTGTATGTTTCTTTTCTGCGCTGTCCATTTGTTTCCCTTTGGTTTTCTTCCTCCATTTTGTTCTCTGGCTCTTTTCTCCTCCAGTGCTGACTTAACTGCAAATTCCATCATTTCTCAGAACTGGGGACTGTGACCGGCAGTTGTGCTGTGGGACTTACCTGGAGACCTTGCAACAGGTGCTTTGCATGGCCTGGCTGGCAACTGGTGCTGTTAGCAGTCCTCTTCCAGAGTTAATAAGGACCAAGACAAGAAAGCTTAGAAGAAAGCAGGGCTTCACAGTCCCCCCAGACCCATGCCCATAGCTGTGTACAATGTGGGGATACAGAAGGAAAGGGGATTATGAGGACAAAATGATCAGGGTGCTTTCCTCTTCTTTCCCTTCTCTGTATGGACCTTTCTGCTTAGGCAAGAAAAAAAAAGGAACAGTGCAGGTACTTTATTTCTGGACTTGTCCATTCCTGCTTCATTGTCTTTGAGCGTGAGGGAGTCTTTTGTTTCAGAGACTCCAGAAGGAGTTAAAGTAAACTGGAACATGAGTGAAGGATCATGAGATTCACCAGCTCAGCCTGTCCCATTGGCACTCACAGTTGGGGCTGATGAGTTCAGTGACTCAAAGACATGGGCTGTCATTACCTCTGAAGAGCCAATGAGCCAAGAGAAAATGATTCTGCTCTGTTTTTCAGCAGTATCAACAAAATTGTTTACCAAGTTCCAAATGGTTATATTTTTGGCATCCCTGAAGCCTGTTGTGGCCTGTTGAATGTTACTTATGAGTAAGGAGGAAAGAACTTGACTTGATGCTCAATTATAAAGCAGAATTTCTACGGCTGACAGTTAAAGAAAAACAAAGCAAACCCAGTATTTTGTAAATCAACCTCACAGGATCTGCAGAGACAATAACTACAGAGCCCGCTGGTTTCAATTGCAGGGGTATGTCCTGGTTTTTAAAGTCATGTCTCTGGTCTCTCAAAATACTGCAACTTGAGACACCCAAATTCATCACTCGTACACCTACGTGTAACTGGCCTGCTCAGAGTCATACAAGACTGTGGAGAAGCAGGGAGGTGGGTGGGGTTTCTGTCACAGACAAGCCTCCACTGTGTCCTTGGAGTTTACCATGACTCTGCTGTAATCTGTGCTCAGCTGCTGTGGCCTCAGGAGAGCCCTGGTTAGGTTTCCTGAAGGAAAGACAGAATTGCAGGTATTTCCAGGACTTGGCTGGAAAACTGGTCTCCTGTAGGGAGGAGCTTTACCCACCCTCAGTTTCTGCTGTCATGCTGAGGGAGGGGAGCCTCTGTCCTCGCCTCTGTCCTCACCAGTGTGCAGACACAGGCAGGGTTGAGGTGCCACAGGACTTGAGCGTGGGCCTGGTGTCGAGGTAAAAATGCTGTTACGTGGATGACAGAGCGCAAGGTCTTGACTCAGGTTCCATGAAATCACGTGTGACAGTGCCACAAGAGGTACATGTTCTCAAAACAGCCACAGAAAGATGGTGGTGCTGACTGCATAACTTGGGCTAGAAATAATAGCCATGGTAGCACTGGCCACTGCCTATAAAAGTGAATTTGAAAAGGAATGGGAAGGGCCCAGAGGGCAACAACAGGAACATAAATAGTAGCCTAATAAACAATTGATGCCAAGGATTTATACAGCGCTTTACTTACTCAAAGTGCTGTGAAAATATTAGCTGCTAAACCTTAATTAATCATTCAGATAATTAAATGAAAGTGGAATGAAAATGGTTAGAGGAAGTTTGGAGTAGGAAGGCTTCCTGAAATCATTAAATGATTTTGCCGTCTTTGATGGAAGGAAGAATTTCTTCCTTTAGGGTTTAAATCTGCTCACAGTGTGGGTGTTATTACAGTTTTAATAACCACCTGCTTAATTCCATGGGATGGGAGATTACATGCAGTACAGCCAAGAGTTTATTGTTTGTTTGAGTAACCTTGGCAGTTTTATGGGCCTAAAAAAAGGAGAAATATCCCCAGCTCTGTGTTTCAGAGTGCGAATGATGACCAGCTTCAGGGGGAAACCTTGATCCTTTGACTTCTCACCAGTAGGATGGGCTGGGAGATAGGGTACTATTACAGCATGATCTGTTGTTTTAACTTAAGCAGGAGGGAAGGATGAAGATTTGTTGTCATTTGATGTACAGGAATCACTGAATGAGTGTGACAAAAGCCACTGAGAATGTTGGAAGCGATAGCTAATTTTTTTTTATGGATTAATTCATCCCCCTACAGTAACAAAATAGGATTCTTTGGCAAAGAATCAGTGCAGCTTTATTTCTGGCTGTGGCATATTTAGGTTTGTGTTATCACCCACTGCCCACACTTGTGTTGCAGAAACTCCTGAGGGAACTTGTGAAGAGATGCGTTTTCAGACAGCTGGCCCGAATCACTGCTTTGCTGATGAGCCCCTAAAGCTGCTGGAAACAGACCTGTTTCATGCCAGGCCAGTATAACCACAGACATGTAGGTCTGATTTCCTAAATTCAAAGACTGACTTATTGCACTAAGTTGGGTTTTCAATTTACCTGCAGCCTGAGAACTCAGTATCTTAGGGCAGGTACAATATAAACAGTTGGTGCTGCAGATAAAGCCAACAACCTTCAAGAAAGACCTGATTCTATGACTGCTAATTGCTCTGATACCTTTACTAACCTCCTTCAAAAAGATTACAAAAGTCTGTGTTTCCTTCTGACCTGGGATACTGTCACTGTAAGCAGTGAAAGCTATCAGAGTTCTCCTCTTTTCTCTCCCTTTTCCTCTGTCTGGTTCCCCTGGGGACAGAAGATCCTGGCAGCTCGATCTACCCCAGGCGTTTGCCTTTTGTTTTCCTGTACTTTTCTCTTGGCACAATTCAGGAGTTTTCAGTGTTGTGCTTCTACAATCACATGCTAAAATATTTGCACAGCTGTCTGATGACAGAAAAGGGGAGAAATAGAAAATCCACTCTTCTGTTATTTGAAAACAAAACAAAAGAAACCTCCAAACAACTAAACAGAGTTTAACATGAATAAATCATGTAAAATCTTCAGTTTCCTCTGCTCTTGTATAACAGACTCCTCGTTCACTTTGCCTGGTTCTCCCCATGTCCTTCACCTTCTTGTACACACAAACCCACGTCTTCATGCTTCTCATAAAACGCCTGTGGGTTCAAACACCCGTGGGACTCTGTTGCCCACCTGTGTGCACTCACTTCAGCCTGTTCCTGCTGTACAGAAATAGGACCAACTCCTACAGGCTATAATCAGGCATTCTTCAGGCAAATCTCTGACTGAAGTCAGTGGAAGTTTTGGCAGAAGGACTGCAAAACTAATTACATTCCTCCCCCAAGTATATATATATATATATTGGATGGTGATGAGAGATGAGAAAATACTGCCTAGAAAGAAGGTCCATTAATAAATGAGAACTAGATGTGGGGAAGAACAGTTGATTGAATTATTTATAATGCTGTTATAAAATTGCTGAGTTGCTGAGCTTTCCAGAAACCCATCAATAACATGCATGACCATAGCAGCAGTTAATAGGAGTATAGACAAGTAGGAGCAAGGATCTCCATGCAAATCAGGTGTGGAAATACTGTGAAAAAAGCCTAGCATATCCAAATCACTTAGCACAGAATATATTCTAGTGTGGTGACAACATTACAATAGCCTTGAAAACTAGGTGTGAGTTAATTTTACCAGCAGTGCACCAGAGAATTTCAAGCAAAACCTGGTCAAATGTGGGCCCATATTTTAAAAATAGAAAGACAGCACAGACACTTCCTAACAAGCCTAACTACAGATCAGAGTGAAAAAATTTAACTGTATGTTTAAAAAAACCTGGATAGTGATACTAAGAGCAAAATGAACCTCAGTGTTCGAAAGAACCAATCATCACTTTTTTTTTGGGTCAGAATTATCTAATTAGTGATTGATGATACTAGAGCAGTATACTGCATTAGTTCCTTTGGTGCAAATGAGTGGAAGATTCACATTTTCAAATCTTCAGCGGCTACAAGCAGGAAAAGTGAACAGGCCAACAAGCTCTTTTTCAGCTTTGACATCTATAATTCATGTGCATGGACTGCACTCCCACTACCAACAGTTTGCTCCCTTCCTACACACATAAACACACACTCCCTGTCTTTATCCTGCTCTCAGACCACACACATCTCTGTCCAGTTTCTGCCCTTCACATCAGCCAGCCTCTTCCCTTGGAAGCGTGAACGCCTCCTCTGAACCAAGGCCTCAGTTAGAGGTGTTTTTCACCCTGGTCCACTAAGTTTGGGTTAGTTTTTGTTGGGTTTTTTTTAAGGCTTTGCTGTCCTCAGTCGGGAGCTCCAGACAAAGCCTTCCTTTCTGTGAGGGAAGTTCAGAACCAGGAATGTGGCCTGGACATTTATGGACAAAGGAACATTCAATGTTTCCACTCCTGTTGCCTCCTAATCATTAGGAAGAATGACTGTGCTGTGTCTTTAGCATTCCAGCTCATTTTATGAAGTCTGTGTCCTCCTGTGGACATACATTTAGGGTAGCCCTCCTTTTGTTTGTGGCTGGGACTGAAGTGTCCAGGCACAGGGATGTAGTCTCTCTGTGCTGATCTGCATCCAGCAGACGGAATGTCATTTCCAGCCTGTTAGCCTCTGAAATGTTCTGTTTGTGAAATTAGCCTGATGAGGCGGCTGATGAGAAATTGGTGCTTATTAGCCGCTGTCATTTTTATACCCTCTTCTGTAAGTAATGGCACAGCAGCGCTTGTGATCCCATTAAAGAGCTCTGGCTGAGGGAAGATAATGCTGCAAATGGAAAAGGCTTCTCGGTGCCGCAGGCCGAGCCCAGCCACCTCCTCTCCCCTTCATTCCTCTGCTGCTTTCATACCCTCTGCTAGCCCAGCACTACTCCTTCTCAGGATTGTCTTCTTCAGGGGACAGCTTCATTTTGAATGGCTTCATGCAATCACGCCCAGAGGCACCAAGTCTTTTCCACTAAGCCAAGCGTAAAAATATCTGAGGGATGGGGCGGGGGAGGGAGTGTCAGCAAAACAGATATATTTAATTATATGTACCAACCAACATTTTCCCTGTGTAAGACTAAGTGTGCAGCTCGGTTTCTGATCTTACTGCATTCTCATTTAAGATTATTGAAGAAGCAGCCACCAAATGCCTGTGATAACTGGAACTTTTATAATATGCCTTCATTTGGTGTAGTAAGCTCACATCTGTGTGGAACCGGATGCTTATAACTCTGGGTGTACTCATAACTAATTTTGAACAAGCCACTACACTAAGCCACCATGCAAGGAGGGAGGGGGTGTGTGGGTGTGTCTGTGGGTGTGTGGGTGGTGCTGTTAAATCCAGCATCTTTAATGTGAAGGCTCCAGACTTCCTGGGGCTGGGCCTAGATGGATTTTCCTACTTTGCAGAGATATTCTGCTCTGCCAAGCCTAGTGGCATTGTCATGGTCATCATTGTATTTGGTGATGTTCTCCAAGTCCCACGTTTCAGAATCCTGTAAATGAAGGAGAAATGGAAGTTTTTTTCTAAACCAAATTAATTTCTAATCCTCGTAGTGTGTTGGAGAAAAGCTAGAAAACTCAGCCTGAAGGCAAAGACAAGTAAAAAGATTAGAATTGTTATTGCTTTTAAAGTTTGAGATTCTTTTTAGCCCACTCACAGTTTTTTAAATCTAGTTCAAGTCTTTTTAACCCTTCTGGTTGATACTGCTGTTCTGCACTAGTCCCATCTCTGCTGATTCAGATTGTATGGGGCAAAAGGTACTTAACGCCTTGTCATGATGTTTGGATTTTGTCCTTACCTAACAAGTTGGGATGAGCCACTGTCACAAAGCACTCAAACGAACTGAGTTGAAAGTGAGGGCAGGAAATTTAGTTAAGAAAGCAGATGTGTGGGTTTTACTTGTGTGTTTGTTTTTGTCCACACCACCTACATGCACACAGAGCTGTGTTTGTTACTGGCATCCTGAGAGAGGAAATCCATTACCTTAAAAGAAGCACTTGGCTTTAAGAGAGAATAATAAGGAAAGCAACAAAGAAGCATTAGCAACATTTTCTAAAGAAGATGAGATAAATAGTCTGTCTCATAAACAAGTGGTATTATTTAACTATCCAAGGAGTTGCTTTCCAAAACAAGGCTGAATTGTTCATTGTCCAGCAAAATAACGCCTGCTTCTGCAGTCCTGGTTGCTTCTCTGACTACAGCCCAGGCTCTGTAGGTCTCTGCTGCTGTGGACTGTCCTACCTACCATTACTGATACTGTTTATGTCAATGTTGTAACAAAAATAAGTAGAAAACAGCAATATTAAGGCTCGGGAAGGATAACGCCAAGACTTTTCAGTTGAGGGGACAGGAACAAAGGAATTCTGCCGGCCCTGAGCTTCCCTGTAGCTGTAATAGGGCCTCACAGACACACTTGTGCTTGGTTGTGTTGGCAGAGAAACACTTGGCAGAAAAATACCCTTTTGCTGTCTCAACTGCTCGTTCACCTGCTCACAGAGACAAGATTATATCGCTCTGTCCTAGCACTTCTTCAAACACTGCTGAGCGTGTGCTCGTGTTCACATGTTTACCAGAACAAGGTCTCTTTTCTCCTCTTTTCACAAGACATGGTATTCCCCAGAGGAAGCCAGCAGCTCTCCCGGGGCTATGCCAGCTTTCCTACACTATGCAAACAAGGTTTAAAGATGCTGTAGAGCTCTGTGAGCAGAGTAACTGGGGGGGGGTGGTGGGGGGTGGGGGCTGTGGGGTGTATGTGGGGTGTGAGGGGAATACCTTCTGTATAAAACAGCCTTTTTTTTAAGAAATGTGTGGATTACCCAGGTCAGAGGAATCCTCAAAGGAGGAGGCAATACACACACTCGGTGCTCCCACTGCCGCTCCCTTAGCGAGCCACGGGGGACCACTGCTCCGTTACTGTGGCAACAGTGACGAATTGGCAGCCAGGCCCATCATCACACAGCCTCCTCGAGACCCTGCGAGATGCTCCGGGAAAGACTTACAGAAGGCGATTTGCATCTGAGATCCCATTTCTTTTAAATTTTGGCTTTACCTGGCAAGCCTAGAGAAAGAGAAGATTGTTAGTACGAGCTCTCCAAGGAGAAACCCGTGTGGGAGCAGGGCACGAGGAGTGGTGAGGGGGCTCTAATTTAGATGGCAGCCCTTGCAGAGGCGGGAGAACTATGAGCACCTGTCGGGGAGGAGTTGACTCATGTGGGAAGAAGGTCACTTACGCAGCCTCGCTCTGTGAGTACTGACCCAGCTGGCCTCTCGTACCTCCTGCTGCAAATGTTATTTATTGTTTGTAATTAACTATCAAATTCTGGGGGTTCTTGTGTCTAAGGAGAGGGATTTTCTTTTGTGCTGGCTCTAGGCTTCACGCAAAATCCATGAATGCACTGCTGGCTTTTTGTCCTAGGCGCGAATTCCTGCAGGAGCTGCAGCCTCACCCGTCAGCAGCAGGTTTCTCATAGCAAGCTCGATGAGATCTGCAGGGCAGGATCTGCAGTTTGCAGCGAGCACTGCACAATCTGTACCTTAATACCAGGTTTTGTGCTCTAGCCAGCTAATACAGTACTAGATCAGCTTTTCATTTCATTCACCATTCCAGCCTTTGTTATACAAGCTAACTTATTTGGTTTTGCTGAGATTAAGAATTTAGGCAGTGAGTAAATCAAATGCTTGAACAGGTGCAGAAAGATTGCCCTATGTAGGATAGAGTTACAAGCGACTTCATTCCAGTGAGACAAACAGATGCACCAGATAAACTGCTGATAGAAGGAATTATTATATTGGCAAATATCAACCGTGCTCCACTGTACCACATGGATGTCATAGTCAAGCACACAGACAGTAGCTACGGGTGAGATCAATCAAGCATGGCTAACAATAGGCATCTATAAATGTAATCATGTTACAGAGCAGTATGATCATCAGTTTTTAATTCTGTCCTGAAAAATGTTAGTGAAACCTAGAGATCTGTGAAAAGAATATGCTGCTTTGTGAAAAAATAATGCATTACAAAAAAAAAAAAAAAAGGAAATATGAGGAAAAAAGAAATGAAAGGTATCTTGTACGCCATAGATCTGAAATCTTGATCAACCTACAGCCTGGTCACATGAAAGCCAAGGAGATTTTTTTTTTCCTCCAGATGAATTTGGTGCTTGTTCTGTTCCTTGGCCAGACGGCAGCACTGGGGCATCTCTGGCTGTAATCTCATTAAGACTATTAGGCTGCGATTGTGCTTGTGCTTTTGCTGGCATGGCTTTAGGCAGACAAATGATCCTCAGAGCTCTCACAGTTGAGAGGAGACGGGGTACGTTCTCTCTCACGAGGTTTGAAAATCTTACAACCTCGACTTTGGAAAGGCACTGTTTGCAAACCAGCTGGGAAGGCAAATAGGGACAGGTCCACTCAGCCCAGGCACAGAAGGGCAGTTTATGAACACGGCTTCTGTTCGTGTAATGGGAGTCACGTGTGTGAGTGCCCTGCACAATAACGACCAAACACACTCCCCTCAGTGTGTAAATAGTATAAAGCTGTGCCTGTGTGAGTGTTGGCAAGAGAGGCTGGGCTACTACAGAAAAAACCCCCAGAAATCAGAAATTAATTATTTGTTAATTTTTCCATCCCCAGAACCAGTCCTGTGTTCTGCTTTGTCCCGCCTGTTGTAATTAACACCAGCATAGTAGCTTTTGTTTTGTTGTACTGTTTGACCAAACTGAAAAATATTTTGGTGATATTTCTGGATGTTTCTGGAGTCAGATACAACTTCTTTTCATTCAGTTTTAGCCCCTTACTCTTCATTACAATTCCTGGGGACACTGTAAATACCTGTTCTTCCTCTTCTGCATTCCTGCATCATTCATATATTAGTAGATAGCTCTGTCCCTCAGCAGCAGTGAAGCTTAAATACTTATGGATGTAGCTGGATTTCCAGCCCCCTCTGTGACCCCTGCACATGTGGATCTCCTGCACATAAACCCACACCGGTTGATGTCATTCGCGCATGAGCCTTGGGAAGCAGCCTGTGCTGAATGAGTGCCAGTGTACCACACAGTTCATAAATATGTAAAAGTAACGGGCCCTATCCCAACAAGCTTAGATTCAGAAACGTTTAGCAGATGTTCTGGCAGTGGGGGAGGAAAACAGGAGATGAATAAATACAATACTGCAATAGCAAATACTTTGTTGATGAAGCTGAACATAAATTAGAATGACAAACACACCCTTAGCAGGACTTTGACCTATCCGTAAAACAACATCGACATGTTTTATTTATAGTAGTTTCATGTTCTCAGGATCAATAAAGTGACTTCATTGATTTACTTTTCCCTTTTTATTAATACTTCTCTAAACAGTGATGAATTTGAATGGAACATAGGTAGAGTCTTTTTTATAGCTTGTCAAAGGACAATTCCAGTAGTACTAGTAAAGCAATAAGGTTCTCAGCCAGGACAACAGAGCCTTTTGCTAAAGAGAACCTAACCATGGTTAAGAGTTTGTCCCATATCTGTTTGAGATTTGGGGCTGTCACTTATTTCTAGACAACACCACAAGGGAGCTGCTCTATGCACTTGGTTAAAGGAGTGAAAAGCTTTTGCTTTAAAAACAAGAATAGGAAACATAGCTCAGGCTGTCCATTAATCCAAACTCCACATAGTAAACATGCCTTTTAGACCTTAATGCATGCTACATGGAGTAAACCAGTCTCAACTTTACAGGCAGTTCTTGTGTGGAATTTTATGGCCCAAATTAGATGAAGAACCAATAAAGTGTCTCAGTGATGACCTTGTAGGACGTTCCCTTACGTTTCACCATGGTATGTTTAAATCCGTTCATTTTGGTTAGTACAAGGAAATGCTGTACTTCTGATTTTTTGGTTAATGTATTAATTGCATAGTATGGCAACAATCTAGTAGTACTTCATCTGGGTATTGTCTTCTTGAATATCTGTGTTTTCTTCATTGGTAAGCAGTTGTTTTACTGCTTTGACTGATCTTGCACCTCTTCACACACTTGAGCTGTGCTTCCTAAAGGAAGCATGAAGTGAAACTCAGCTGGGCTACTCTTCCCAGCCCTTAGCATAAGGTACAGTTTTGGGAGGGAGTTTTCTGCCCTTGTGTAGCCTTTGTTCTGGGTTACTTCTACTTAAAACTTTACAGTATAGTGAAGTGAAAGTTGTGTGTTTCTCATCAGCTTCTCATATGCCCACAGTCCTGAGTCATAGCAGCAAACTCAGCTGCTATTTTGGATTTTACTGCTTGGAAAAATCTGAGAACAGTGAAATTGTCTACGGTGTTTGTGCACAGACCCAGTGCCTAGAATTTAGTTTTCAAGTACTAAAGTCTATCCTGAACACTCAGCAGATTTGCATGTACAAACTTTCCTTATTGGTTCCTGTTTGAAAGCTTATTTTCTCAGTGTGGAGGGTTAGAAACATTTTTCTACGTGATCAAAATTTACTGTCTCTGATGGGCCATCTTTTTATTTCCCTGTTTAACTGCAGAAGTTTTTATCTAGAGAAGTTTCTACTTTTTCTTAGTGAGCCAATTGGTAGCTTTTTTTCAAGTGAATTACAAACTTGTATTTGTTTTCTTGTAACAAAACGTCAGCAGCAATTTATTTGGAACTCAGCTCCCACCCCAGCACACAACATCAGTCTGGATTAGTGTTTGCATGTGTGTTCAGGGTGGTGGAAGGGGGTTGGAAAGCATCATTTCATAAATATTACAGCTATTCAAATGCCTATGCAGTGAATAATCACTTGCAACAGGAGAATGTCGGGTGGTTGGTGACTTCTGCCTTGCATTTCAAACACAGGTAGAATACCTGTGTTATTTCTTAGGAAGTCAGTGCTGTGTTTCCTCCAGAACTGGGCAATTCTTCCTGCTAACAGTTGCAGAAGACAGCAGATTTTAAGACCTCTCTAGACTAGACTAGTCCTTCAGTTTCTTCTGGAAACAGTTCATCTTTTGGAAGTGCTCAGCTGCTGATTGTATAGAGATTACTTTTGAATTTAAAAAAAAATGGCTCTAGCTGTCCAAGTAAATGTAAGCATGAGAAAACAAGACTATAACTCATCAAGGAGATCCCTGATTAAACTGCTTCCAGCAGGTGGTAGTTTAAATACAGACTTTTAACAGAAACATTTGCATACAGGAGATGAGAGTTCCTGTCAATGGAGGTGCTTCAGTGGTGCTTTGGTTTCATGTTGTGGCCTTGACTTTTACAAATACTGATGTAGAAAGTAAAAAAAAAAAAAAAATCCTTTGGCACTGTAAATGTATAAGATGTATAAACAGGAGGGATGTTGGCAGAACACACCAAGTTCTCCTTCCATTCTGCATCATACTGGTAAGGCCTCAACTGGGAACATGCTGCATGCTGTTCTTGCACAGAGAAATTCAGGAAAGACATGGACTACAGTGAGAGCCACCAAAGGGGAACACCAGGAATCAACAGTCTCACAATCTAAACCAGGCAGACAGGCAAGAAGAAATGGAGTTTTAGGTCTAGGGAATGTAGTAAGGAGTGACAAGAGAAATCTTCATGCATCTAAAAGGCTGTTTCAGGAGTAAGAGGAACAAACATTTTGTTTCTATTGGGTAGGATGAGAAGTAGATGTAAATTATGGTAGAAAAGATCCAGGTTAATCATTAGGGAAAACTTTTTCAAAAGGCAAAAAGAGTGAATTGTGAGAAAAGACCATCTTGCCTGGATAGACTGTGGTGTCTGCAGCATTGGGGAGGTCTTTAAGGGGTAAAACAGATGGGGCAGAGATGCTTTCACAGGGATGGAGGTAGATGACCTCTCAGTATCCCTTCCAGTGCTGTAGTTTGGTGATCATCTTCTTGTTGGAAAATCCAACTGCTGTGTTTTATCTTGCTAATTCCAGATGTGGGGACTCTGCTCTGGGACAGTATGCTTCCAGTGGAATTTGCTGTTCTTGGTTTTTAAAGAGATTACAAATTCCCATAGGAGCAGTCATGCACCTGGCAAGTCCTGAGCCTTGGAAGGTTGTCAGAATAGAATTTAAGATTCCCTGGCTATTTTTACTGTGAAAATAGCTTTGATATCGTAGAGATACCAAAAACTTTCTTAAATTTTCTTCTGTAACTTCCCTCCCTTGCTATACTCCTGGGAGCAACACCTAGCTCTTATGAACTTTCAATAATTTCTCCTAGAAACAGAATACATAAAAAAGCAGGCCTTATTTTGCTATATAGACTTTTCAAGAGGGGACACTGTATTATAATCTGACTTTATTTTGAGCAGTAGCAGCTCACCTCCTTTAAAGACCTCAGTCTTGAACCACAATATTTTCCCTGGGCTGGTTTGGGACTGCTTCCTCAACAGCTGCTGTGCTTACTAGCGGTCACTTCTGGAGTGCCAACACCCAGTTTTACTGAGCTTGCAGGCACGAATTCACAGGGAGTCAGTCACTGCTTGGCTGGGGCGAGGTGACTTACCCAGCCCAGTGCAAACCAGTAGTTCTGCAAAGCCCTCAGGCAAAACACAGTGGTGGACTTCCCTTGCACATCACCAGTCTGGAACATTAAGCTTCTACCAGGCTGTGATGCAGGATTTCAGCTGCCTTAAACTTGCTTTTATTCTGCAAAATAGCCTGTTTTGTACCAATGTTGCAGTTTTTGTGAGTGTGCTTTATGAGCCTAAAGTTCTGTACAGTACTGCCTGCCACCCTCCTCCCACTCTGAGCACCACGTGCATGCAGTGAAAAGGGACATGCAGAGGCAGTATAGTGCTTTGTTTTTCCTTCAGTTCTACTTGTTTAAACCCTTCCTCTTACAGTGCATTGTGAAAACTTCTCTGGGAATCCAACAGCATAATGATGCAAATAACCCTGTCATATGACTAAGCCTCTCTGGTGCTGGATTCCAAAATATCGAGCCAAGACGTACAAGTCTTGCCGTGGATGCCATAGGCAGCCTCCTGCTAGAGTGCAGATGACTCTCCAGTTCCCTAATGGGAATTGTTTGGGTCCTTATTAGCACTTTACAAAGATTACTGTTAAACTGCCAGCCCTCCTCCTGACTGCTCCTAGCGCTCAGCCCAGTAATCACTGCACACACTGTGAGAGCATTTTAAAACGTCTCCCAAATCACTTTGTGTAAACCCACTCCCCTGTCAGCTTTCATTTTTCAGTAATCTATCACATCCCCAAGCTGCATCTTTGCAGAGAAGGACACCTTGATATATTGGTTATGAGCAGGTAGTAGAAGCTGCTGCCTCACCTGCAAAGAGCTGCTCTGTCAGTGACCTTCAGTGACTTCCAAGGGGGAATATCCCCTGGAATCCCCTGACTCTTGCTACCCTTTGGTACTTGTATGGGCATGACTTTGTGCATCTGCTCAGGTAAGGAAAGGTGTCCTTGCCAGATTTTCCAGCACGTAAGCTGAATCAGCAGGCTGAGGCTCTCCAGTGATTGCAACCAGTAGCTCTAATTTCTATGCTCATGGAAACACCATCAGTAAACAGGGTGGGTTGAGCCAAGTTTAGATCAGCTAAAGGCTTTCCTCCATCTGTTCTCAGACATGGATATAGACAGTGAATTGGGAATTGTGCACTTCTGGCTGATATTTGTCACACCACACTGTAGTAAGAATTTGCTCAGCCGTATCATGAGCTCATTTTATGCATCTCTTATGAATGATATCTGTTTGGTGTATTTGTCTGGTGTTTTATCGTGTGTTATTGCAGTACCTGACTGCTTTTCACGCCAAAATCTCTAATAGACTATGGAGGTCAAAACTTCTGTTCGGGCAGGGTTGTCAGACTATGGCTTTGGTATTGGCGACACTGGGACTGTGTGGTTCTGGATGTGAAAGGTGTTCGAATTATCTCTGCTGAAGAAGCCTATTTGAAGGAAAACTGGTGTACTTATTACTGTTGCTATTTTCCTGGGTCTGCACTTGACTCCTAATCCCTGAATCACGGACGGAGCTGCGTTGGTTTGCGTTCCTGCTCCATTCCGGTGCTCACTGACTGGCTCCCTCGCCTGAAGGGCTCAAGGGCACTCTCAGCTGAGTGTGGCCAGGGCAGCACAAACGTGTGCACTGCTTGCACACGCTGAAGTGCACAGCTAGGAAGGACACGTTTATATACGAACAGTGCACAAACGTATGTGTATATCTTTGGGCAGCCGTGACTGTGCTCCTCCTGCCTGCTGGATCAGTCGGGAACCAGGGGCTTCTGAGAGCAAATGAAAAGGGAGATGTGCGTACTTATACCTGTGATCCCACACGCACACACTAAACGTTTCTGTGCTCCTCTCAGCGCTCTCCTGGAGACCAGGGCTCTGTCGTTTCCCTGTGCAGCCCGTGCCAGCACTGTCACCTCAGTGTCACCCGAGGGATTAGGCAATATTTGGGTCTCCCGAGCTGACTCGATTAGCAGGGGACAAGGATAATGGGAGCACAGCAGCATTCACCTGCTGTAACACTGCTCCTCTCGCCGAGCGCGGGGGCAAGGAGCCTTTTCCCGAGCGCATCAGGATCCCGACAGGACGGGTTGCTACGAGCACCGCTGCGAGCTTCTCCCCAGCCAGCCCCGATCCCAAAAACGTATTTCGCCCTTTCTCGCGACGATTTTACGGGCGCCTCCCCGGCCGTTTTTTAGGTCTGATTCGCCGCCTTTGCCCCGCCGGTTCCCCGGGTGCCGTCGCCCGGCTCCTTCGGCGCCTCCCTCACGCGTCCCGACGGCCCCGCGCGCTCCCGGGGCACAGGGCGCGCCCCCGACCCCCGGGGCGTGTGTGTATGTGTGTGTTAAACGGTCGGCGTCTCACCCCGCCCCCTTTTTTCGTCTCCGCCAATCCCCGCCCGGCCGGTTGCGATTCGAGCGCTGGGAGCGAACCACTGCCGCGGGGGGCGGGGGGGGGAGCAGCGGGACCGCGGAGAGGCTGTTGGGGGGAACAGCGTGTGGGCGGGGAACAACCCGCGTTGGCCGGCGCCACTTGTTGCCTTCCCCTTGCCGTCGCTCTCCTCCGCTCCTCTTCGTCGCGTGCCCAGGGCTTGGAGCCGCCGCTTCCCGCCGCCCGCCCCCTTTTTTCCCCGTGCGCCGCTCCGAGGGACGGGCGGGGAGGGAAGGGGTGGGGGCTTTGCCCGCGCGCGCCGGGGTGGGCGGGGTCGCGGCCGCGCGAGCTGCCAAGGTGCGCGCGCGCCGCCGCAGCCGCCCCTCCCGCGGCGGGCAGGGACGGGCCGGTCCCGCCGCGCTCCAGCCCCGGGCGGCAGCAGAGGCGGCAGCAGCGGCGGCAGCAGCAGCGGCAGCATGAGGCCAAGGCAAGCGACCCCGGCGGGGCTGCGGGGAGGCAGAGTGGGGAGGGGTGGATCCGCTTCGCGCCTCGGCACCGCCCGGGGGAGCGGCCCCGGCGCAGCGCGGTGTGTGCGCGGCGCGGGGAGCGGCGGCGGGCACGGGGCACGGGGCACAGGGCAGCGGGCACGGGGCACAGGGCAGCGGGCACGGGGCACAGGGCAGCAGGCACGGGGCACAGGGCAGCGGGCACGGGGCACAGGGCAGCGGGCACGGGGCACAGGGCAGCGGGCACGGGGCACAGGGCACCGCCGCGGGACGCGACCCTCGCGGGCCGTCCGGGCCGGCGCCGTGACCTGCTTACACGGGTCGGGCAGAGACACCGCGCGGCTCGTCCCTGAGTCCCGGGGGAGGAGGAGCGGGAGCGGCGCCGCGGGGGCTGCCCGTGCTCCCGGGGGGCCGTCGGTGCCGCTCGGCCTCGTCACCCGGAGCGCCGGTGACCCGCGGCACGGCAGCCGCGGGGTCATAAAGTGCCGCTGGTGCTTCCGTCGTCAGAGGGCTTATGGCACCCCTACGTGAGGCACCGCATACACCGCCCGCGGCTCGCACAGGCTGCTGCTTGTCTCGCCTTTAGCCTTTTTATTGTTAGATAAGTGCAGTGCAAGGGATTGTAGTGCCTGCGTGTCTGTTCCTTTAGTTTAGTTACTGTGTTATGGTACAGGCTTAATCTCTGCAGGATGTTGTCCTAAGACGTGTTTAAGAGTGTTTAATACTTAGCCGCTTCTAAACGTAGGTTTCCTTCTCGTATAATAATAAAAACCTGCTTATCCATTCACTGCGATGACTTAATTCTATATTCTGAAGAAGTCCTGTCTTACCTCATGCAGTCATCCATTTGAGTTTAGTGCTCGGGAGCAGCTGGAAAGGATTCCTCCATCTCGACAAAAGTTACTGTCAAGTCTGACATGACAAAAACTGCTGCTTTCTTTGTTCATCCTATTTTACTGCTTTGAAAGTTTAACAAAAGGTAAAAAAAATCTGTGGAAAACCTCTTTGAGGGTTAGACTTAAAATTGGTGCTCTTGGTTATTCTGCACTTCAAATGCACTTTGTCTGTGCTAGTGTAGGGGGATTAGGGAAGCTGGGCAAATAAATGGCCCCTCACTGGACGAGCTGGATATACAGAAACTGTATCCATTAAGGCATGTTTTAGTTACGAACTTTGAAAGGAAAGCTACAAGTTACCCAGCTTGAAAGAACCCAATAAACAAGATTTTCTATGTATAGCTAAAAGCTTGCTTGAAATAGACTGCTTTTCCCAATAGTTACGCTAATACCTCCTTGTATTTCTCTTAGAGAATGTGCTTATTCTACTTATTTCTCACTGTCACATTTTCAGCACTTGTGTTTGGGTTCGTTGTACTGCAGGGATGTGTTTGGTAAAAATAACTCGCTGCATGGGAATTTATTTCTTCAATCATGGGAATATTTCTCCTGGTCTGAGAGTCTGTGAAAGCTTACTTACACAAAACCAAAGTTAGATTGAAGTTGCTGGTGTCCCTTTAAACCACTAAAACGTTCATCTGCAGCTGCAAAAGTCACACTGCAGTTAAGGAAACAGGTATGTTTGTATTTAGCTTGCTAAAGTACTTGTATGCAAGTAGATGGATTAACTAGATATGCTAGAGTTGTATTTATTCATATCCTAAATTACAGCTGTATGGCACACCTTATAGCTAATTGGTGACACTGGAAATCCTGTAGCTATTAAATTAATGGACAGGGGAACTCCTCTCTAACTTTATAAGACAACCATAAATAGTTCTCTTTTGTCAGTTGATTTTAAGTATTTGTGCAGAAGAAATAACAATTATGCTGGTTATGAATGACAAGTATCTGAATTTAAATATTCAGTAAATGTGAATACAAATCCTGTTCCAGACTACCCTGTGTGTTAAGAAAGGGTCTTTAAATAGTGTGTGATTGTATATTTGTGGACTAAGCCTAAACACAGCTGGTTGAGGTCAGGATGACATTTTATTCTAAGCTTTCTTGCCTCTCTGGGTTTCATATATCCTGCAAACATGCCTCACATGAGAAATCTCAGTTATTTTGCAGGTGCAGGTCTCTTGATAAAGGCTACAGCGCTGTTACTTTTCCACAAGAGAACTTGAATGCCTGTTGTACACATGGTAATGGAGAGCTGGTGATACTTTGCTTTTGGAGAAAGCTGAGGCGGAATTGGTCCATAGTTGAATGTGTTCCTCTCTTCCTGCAGGATTTAAAAATGACTTCTCAGTCGCTTAAGTAATCCATGAATGGATTAGGTTTTTTTTCTCCTTTGCAAACACGAGGGCTGTCTTGCCAGTGTCATCTCACAGTAGTACTCAGGGTATTCCAGGTAAAGGGAGGACTGTCCGTGCTGCTGCTCTCTGTCCTTGGCAGAGTCAGAAAACTTCCACTGTGTCACAGGAAATTGCCCGTGAGAGCAACAGCAGAGCTTGTACATGGACTTTCTTTGGTGTTGCAGCCTGATGTTTTAGGAGTCTTGTTTCTGCCAGTTGATCTACATCTTAACAACCTGGAGTGGAAAAATCCTTTCACTTATGGCTGAAGCTGGAGCTACACTAAAACCTTCCATCAGTGTAGCTGTCAGTCAGGGGCATCACCTGTTGTGTGCAGGGTCCTGGCACACAACAGACATGAGCAGAGCAAACACCTGCCATTGGGGCTGCTCTTACACTGTGTTTGTTGGTGATATATGGATGTGAACTGCAGCTTTTCCGGTGTACTGTGGGGCTGTTCTAGTGCTGCTGAGCGATTCCCAGCGCAAATGTGATCCTGGGGAGGTTTCTTGGGCGAGTGCTTTCGCTGCAGCGGATCCTAAAGATAATCTCACCTTTCCTCTAAAAAGGGGAGGAGAAGGAAGTTCCCGCTGGTCAATCTAGGAAGGGGGATTTTACATAAGCTCCACTGGGGAGCTGAGCTTACTCTTAGGGCTTTCCTTGGGTCTCCCAGCAGCACTGACCTGACCCCTGCAAACTATCAGGATGTGACAGGTGTCAGCTACAGAGATGCTGTTCGTAATTTGATGGTGGAAATAAAGTAGCAATGATACAGAGCTGGTGCTCATGCTGCTATTTGGAAGTGATGTGATAAGATAGAAGAGGCAGGCACTGTTTATTTACTGGGAGGGGAGCCCAAAACCGTGGAGACAGAGCAAGAGGTAAGCTAGCATAGGAACATCAAATCACCACCCTTTCCTTCCTTTTTCTTCTCCTCCCTCTCCCAGATGAATGACATCTCATGTTGTAATTGCACAAGAGAGAGGGAGAAAGGGAAAAGTGCGTCTAGGAGAACCCCAGGAACACTCCAAGGAATGAGATCTGCACATAGATGGTGTGTGTGAATGGTATGAAAACATTTGTATTTCAGCTGAGTGTTTGAGACGCAGTGAATTCAGTTTCAATGAATTATTTGTTGTCTGTCCTTGTAGATTCCTCCTAAAGTTGGGGTAGTTGGAATACATAGTTGATAACCTGATAGGGCTCTTAACAGCATTCGATTGTGTAAACAATAAATTGACATGGTTCTTCTCATTCTGCTTGTGTTGTATCTTGGTTTGAAGAGGCACTGTGATACTCTTATGTATGGAGTGGTTTGTGATAGAAATGGAGTGCCCAATTTAAGGAAGGGAAGGTTATTCACCTGTGTGGGCAGCCTCTCTTCTGATATCCCCCCCCCTTTTTCTTTTTTTTGTCCCTTTGAAAGTTTAATCAAGCAGCAATTATTTGGCTTGGTAGCAAGAGAAAACTGAAGGATGTTTTTCTTTTTTCTTTTTTTTCTTTCTTTTTTTTTTTTTGAGGTATCGAAATTTACTCCATTCAAAAGTATTCAGTAAGACTAGGAAAGGAAATGCAAGTTCTTGTTCTTTCTAGACAGAGATAAATTAACAATAGAACTATTTCAGTTTTAGGAAAGAGGAATGTATTTCATCCCACACTTCCTAAGGAGAGTTCATAACTCTTCTGCTAAAGTGGGCAGTAGCATCATAGCTCCTTGCTGAGGACAGAAACTTGGTTGCTTCAATAGAGATGAACTGTTCTGAACCTGTTGGTTTTGCAAGAGACAAAATGAGACACTGCATTTCATTTTTTGAGAAGGGGCACTGAAGAAAGCTATGGAAACTGTGGGGAAAACTTTTATACTACATTCCTGTCTCTCTCAGCCTGTCATCTCTGCCTTCTTCCCAGATCTTTATCCTTATTATATGTTAACCTTTTTTCATTCTTTCTCCACAGTGTCTTTGAGATATGATCTCATGTGTCTAGCCACATGGTTAAAACCAGTCTAGGCTGCCCTTGCTTTGTCTGGATTTCTTCTTGACACTCAACTGTTCAAAACAATGACCATTTTTACTGAAAATCTCTCCTATGCGAGGTCCTACAAGTTCAGACATAAGCTGATTTTCCTGGCCCTTTCTGACTGTCATCTAGAGTAGCATGCTGTGGAGAATTTGACATGTAGTCCTGCCTATTAATGCTGCTAACTTTTAGGCATTACTAAAGCCTTGTTCATCCTGAGATGAGCAAGATGGATGGATGCTTTTCAGCCATCATGAAGAAGAGTCCCATAAACATCTTTTAAGCTGCCTCATCTTCTGCCTTCGGAGAAGTTGTTAACACTCTCCTCTGCCATGAGCTGACTGAACCAGAACAAGGTGGCAGTGGAGTGAATAGGCCTCTGCTTACCTATCTTGAGTGGTTTTGCCTTTTTGCTGTGTTCCCTTCTTTCTTTCGATCCACTTGTCCAGCAATCATCTCTTGAGCTGGAGCCTCTCTGCACAAGAGATGTGTTTTCTTCTTCTGTTCCTATGTAGCATATTACATTTTGGAGTTCTGGTTTACTGATGATCTCGGACATTGTTTTAGGATACAGAATAAAGGTAAAATCTTGCGGTTTCCAGTTTTCTGGGCTGACTGTTTCCAACCTCGGTCCAGGAATATTTGTCTTATGTTATGGGTCTTTTGCTGTGTTTGCCTGCATTAGGATTCCAGTTGTACAGCTTAATTAAAATCTGGGAAATAGCCCACTTACTGAATCAACTTCCTCTTTGGCCAGTGGGAAAATTGTTCTGTGTTACTGCTTTCTGCCCTGCTGTTTGGAAATAACTCCTCTCAAAATGCAGTGCTTTGAAGTGAGGCAAGGCTTGCTGGGAGCTGATGTGGTTGAGGGAAGAGGACATTGCAGTGCATTGAAGGTTTCTAATAAATCTCTTTCTTTCAAACTTTACTGAATTATATCCTTCTTTTTATCAGGGCTAAAAGATTCTTTGGAATGAACTTTGGGTGACACATCTCAGGAAGTCTCAGAGTATAATCCTCTACTCTTCTAAGTAACTTTTGAACTACAGTGACAATGGATAGCATAACTTTTATAGCGACATCCCTTCAAATTAGTAAGATCTCTTTACCCTTGGTCTGCAGGGAGAGTTCTCACTGGAAGTTAAAATGTAGGCAGAACAGCAGCATTTTTGTGGGATCATATCTTGTTATCTCTGCCAAGCAAGTGAAAATGCTTGTGGCCACGTGAGTCCTATCTAACATTTCTATCTCTTTATGGCCTTGATGAAACCACCTTGGTTTAACGGGATGGTTGGGAGGCCCTTCTTGTCCTTCTCTTCGTGTTTCTAAATGTGTTGTGTAAACTCACACAACTGTTAAAAAGGGCTTCTCTTGTTGGGTCCTGTGAAAAGGACGGTATAAACTCTGCTCCATTTTTGTGAGGTACTGCAGCTTGTAGTGATTTACACCACTTAACACTTGCTTACACTTTTTTTTCCCAGGTTTTATTAAAGAACGGAATCTAAGAGCAAGCAGAAACCAAATTGAACTCTAACCCAGTTAAAGAGTGCCAAGCCAATTGATAGCAATCGAGTGATACCCATGTAATGGATTACTCTGGATCTTGTGATGAGGACTGTCCTCCAACACTTGGTTATGTGACTGAAGGAATGAAAGGGAGGACAATAGACTTTCTCATCTCCTCTGTTCTGCCTTGATGTGCACAGAAATGAGGAATGGGGGCACATCTTTGCCTAGGAGTCATGCTTTAAACAGTCAAATCTAACAGTGTTTCACTAGTCTTTTTTTTTTGTGTGTGAGAAAGTAATTTCTTTAATAGCAGTCTGTGTACATGGTATATGGTACTCCATCTGGTATAAACAGAGTTGTGCTCAGATTGGGAAAGACAAAACCATAATAGACTGTGTCAGGAAGGGTAAGCAGTTTTGGGGAGCGTGGCATGCTTTTGATGATTTACTTCGCTTCACTAATTCACTAATTAGGCAAGGCTCCCATTCAGAATTCTCTAGAGCTGTGCCTCTTGTAAAGGATTGTAAAGGAAGGCTGGTTTGGAGTGAGCCTTTGTGTAGAGTTTCCTTGGTGAGTCTGGGAAGGCCAGTGCCTCCCACCTGGTACTTCAGGTTTCTTCCAGATCTCATGTTGCCTTTCTTGCTGCTTATAAACAGAATCTAAACGTACTGTGGACTTTCCAGGGAGAGTAGGATTGTTTACACATCCAGGAAATACAGGAAGAGATTGGGTGTCAGTGATACCTGGTCTGCTTCCAGTACCTCAAAAAGACAGGAATTTGTGCATGTGAAAATGGAAGAGTTATCTGGAAGATGACAGCACCAGTAGGAGTTCTCCACTAATAATTCTCCAGTGATGGTGTTCAGTGTTTCCTCACAGAGAAAAGGCTGATGTGCTATAGCTGAGCCCATCGTTGCACCTTACAGTTTTCTTGTTTCTTTTACATTACATACAGTGCTTGTTGCATCACTTGTGCCAGGACTCTGCTGTGCCAAATATTACATTAAAACACAGTAAAGAAGTCCCTGCTCTAAGATTTTTTTTTTTCCCCTAAATAAAGCAGGTGGGAGTGGAAGAAAGCAGGTATGATTTTTCTGTTGATGTTTAGAATAGCAAATCCTGGGAAGCTCTATATTGAATAGAATATTATTTGACAGTGAATTTATTTCAGGATGTGAATCAACCATCAAGTCGTTCAGTGGGATACTTATAAAGCTGCAAAATAAAACTCTGTGGGCTTATGAGGAGGTATATTAGACATACATATTTTTGTCATCTGGGAATCTGTGTCTTGGAATGACCAGTTTGCCTAGAGGACAAATGCCCTTGCACATCTTCCCTTATCTCCAGCTCTACTCAGTGTGGTCAGGCTTCATGGCATTGAGTAGACTTGCTTCGGAACCGTCCCTCCGACACCTCTCTGCACTCGTACCACACTTGTTCCAATTTCCATAGTCTCAGCTCCTACCTGGACAGTGATGGGACTTCACACAATCAGGAGAGGGATGAGGTATTCCAGGTGGCCAGCTTGTACATTGAGCCAACTCTGCAGTCTGCTGATATAATCCTTCACACAGTGTGGTCTTGAGTGTATTCACGGTGTGGTGCACGAGGGGAGGGAGGAGTCGTGTGATCCATGTTCACTCTGGAATAGGAGGGAGATCTTTGAGGGGTATGCTGTATATACAATGTGTAGTCCCCTTCTCATCTCCTCCAGGTCTGCTTGTTTGCGTTTGGACTGTACTTCTCCCACCCATCTTCCTACCAAGTACTTCCCCAAAATGCAGAACCTTCTTCTGGCTATGGTTAGACTGAACTTCAGTAGCACTGGGAGGGAGTCTGGCATCCCAGCAATGGTGGACTGTGTTTCTGGTATTTTATTCTTGCACCTCAGGGAATGGTGCCACTGGAAAACTGGCTTTCTGGGTGCCCTCAAAGTGCACTGGTAATGTTTGTTACTCTGAGTTGCTTCTGGTTTCCTCCTCCTGCATGTTTTTCTTCCTTTAATCAATCCACTGTCCTCATTCTATTTCATGTTCCCCACAGGCATTTTTTTTCCCCCTCCTTGCTCTTACTGTCTTAGACTTCTCTGGTGCATGGAGGAGAAACAATGGAATTGCCATAAGCCTGTTGCTAACAGAGGGAGCCAGTAGGAATGCAGAGTGTGTCCAGGGCATGTCTGGTGGGCTGGTTTAGCTGTCCAGTTTGCTGTGTTATTTTCTTGGAGGGGAACTGGTTAATGCTAATTTAGAAATGGTATAGTATCAGCTGTGATCTAAACCAGCTAAATTGCTTGCAGACTGTCACTTGAGATGTTTGCTTCCTCCTTTGGAGAATTCTTCTGCTAATGTGCCCTTTTCTGGACCATTGTCTAGATGTCTCATCAGTCTGGAGAGGCTTGTTTTTAGTGCTGTGTGCTCTCTGGAGAGTTTATTTTTAAATAGTTACTGAAGCAACAGTCTCCTAAAATGCTGCAGTGTTAGGGTGGAAGGAATTAAAATGTTTAGTGATCCTCTGAAAGGATAGATTGAAAAAGTACGTTTGTATCTCCTATTTTCTAAGGCTAACTAAAACTGTTTTAGAAGATGACTTGTTTACTTCATATTTTTCTTCCTCAGAATTCCTCTACTTGAGTTTAAATGGTGTATGTTCCCAAACTGAAATATTGCCAAAACCAATTGTTTAATATCAGGGGCCACTGTGCACTGTCCTTCATTCTCTGCTATAAAAAGATTACTTGTTTTCACCTGTGATGAATTCTTCCATCTTAAGATGGGCTGCATCTTGAGATAATCACCTTGGAACTGTAGCTCCCATGGAGCAGTAAGGTACTATTATATGAGAAAAATAACTTTACTTTTTTAGGAGAAGCATTTTGTAAGTCTTCCTTGTGCCAAAAACCTGGGGACTTTACTCTCTGCCAAAAAATTTCAAAGAAAATGTTTTTCAAGAGGTCAGATTTCCTTATCACGTTGTAGTCCTCCAGCATTGTAGTGTTTCTACTCTGTATAATTTTCTTCCTTGATCTAAAGTCTTCAGATGGGTTGTGTCAGGACAACAATTACACTTTTAAGTTATTGCATTCATTTGAAATCATATCACGTCACTGATAAATGATTAATCATGTTGCAGAATGTCACCTCTAGATATAAGGGGTTGTCTTTTTCCAAGTCCTCATTCCCTTGCTGCTCCATTCCTGTACTCTCCAGCTATCACAAAAGGCCCTTTGTTGTTCATTTGACTGTTAAACTATGCTTATTTTATGCTTCATCAAACTCTCAATGAGCTCAAGGTTTATAATATCAAAAGTCTGGATCTCCAAGTGTGAGAGAAGCTAACAGTTTTCATAAACCCATAGGGATCAACCAGCATACAGGAAAACATCCCAGGCAGTCAAGACCTTTTTAATGGTAGTGAAAAATGGTGGCATTCATGCAAATAGTGATGATAACTTACAGGCGTGATGCTGTCTCACAGTCAGCATCTGCTGGTGCGTTCAGCTGTCGAGCAGAGTGCTTTGGTTTTAGGCTTTTAGGAAAGCAAAGGATTTCAGAAAAGTGAAGTACAACCGAAAGAGAGGGTAGTGAAAAAAGAGGAAAGGACATGATGGCCAAGTAGGTTCAAGATGCACAGGTCAGACTTGGCCCAGCAGTCCAGTGCCTGCTGCACACTGGTCTCAGTTCTTCCTTTTCCTCTTGGTGTTGCAACAGAGGTGAGTCTTGAAGGAAAGACTCTGTAATTGACTGGGAATAAAGTGCTCTGAGATTAACATAGTAAATTAAGATGAGCGTTAACTTCTTCTGTTGGATTTGAGGATGAATTGCCTTACAATGCCTTGCTAATTACGGCAATTCAGGAAATGATTCACAAGAGTGGGTAGCTGAGCTTGGTTCTTCTAACAGCTGTCTTAGCTTAAGCTAAGTTGGCTTATTTACTAGAATTGTGCTTCATTTGCTACAATGGTAGTTGCAAATACTCTGTTAATTCCTGACTTGACTGAATGGAGTCCTCTGACAGATGACCTAAGAATGGGAGCAGCCTTCAGCCTGTCTGCAAAGTCAGGTGCTTTGTTTGGTATTTAGATAAGTTTCTTTAAATGCTAGGTCTTTAGACTGCATATTGCACGATTTAACTGGGGTTTGATCCTTGCTTCAATGAGTAGGCTCCAGTATGGAGATAATATCCTTAATAAGAATCAGGGAATCTGAGAGCAAGTAAATTCTGTGAGCCTGTTCTCAAATGCAGCAATGACTTAATGTATATATTTTTTCAGTTGTAAAAAACTATATTGTCCTGTTTCCCCAGGTAGAAATGCAAAAGATATTAGTATTCCCCTTTGATGGAGAGCTCCTGCTGTGCGAAATACAAATTGCTGTGACAGGTTGGAGTTTATGCCAGGGTTAAATGTGTGCAGTGTCTATGGAGTTTCAGTCATGGCAGCAAAATCTTTAGGTGGCAAGAACAAGGTCATGGGTGTGAGATTAACTTGCATACAGCAGTCCTTGTTGTGGAAAAGAATGTTTGGCAGGCATCAACTTTTTATAACCTGATAATATTCAGGTACTGCAGAAAAATTCTCCTTTCTGTGAAGGTCTTAAAAGTGGTGGTGATATGAACCTTGGCCACCCTTTTCAGCTCTGGGTTCAGAGGGGCTTTTCTTGAGAGGTATAGAGCGAAAACATGATGAACTGACCAGGCTTTTGGTATGTGTGTTCTAATTTGTGAGAACTTACTAGAGCTCTGGAACAGAGCAGCAGAGCATTGCTGGCATGTCCTCACCTGCAGGATCTGGTTGTTACATCCTGGAATGGTTGTGGGAGGGTAGTGGTGGAGATGAGCTGTGACCTTCTCTCCCAGACAGAGCCCCGACTGTAAGGAGTTAAAACTTGGAGAGGAATGAACTGAGGTCAGCAGCACGAATAGTCTGTTCAGTAAATAATTTTCTTTGCATACTGACTCCATTCTTTCACTCATTATTTGCTCCACTTATTCTTTTCCCTTCCTACACACACGCGGGCAATTTTTTCTGGCTTTATTATTCTCTCTTGCCCTAGTTATCACCTTCCAATGGCCACTTGTCACTGTGATCCACCCTCTGGTCAGTGGGCTGTAGGTGATAGGTTTGCTGTGCAAGAACCACCCTCGGTCTGGGATGGACACCTTCGTTCATCTTAGGAGATGCACGGCTGTTTTCCAGCTGCTCCTGCGAGCCGACTTGCTCTGAGCACTGCAGTGGCTCTACAGAATGCAGCACGCAGGAGGGAGAACGCTGTTCAGCCGAGCACAGAAGAATTAAGAGCCGTTGCCCACCTTTTTTTTGTTTTGTTTTGTTTTCCCCTTGGTGGCAGGCTGGGAGCTTCTGGGTGAGTGGACATCTGGTGCATGGCATGCGTTTGTCCAAGGCTGGTGGGGAAATCCATTAAATAGCCGAGAGAGAATTTGGGTAAATGTAGGACGAAGCACTGGTTAATGCTGGAGCCTGCAAAACGTAGCAGGCTTTGCTAGTGCTTGGGCATGATGCTGTGAAGGGAGAAAAAGCTTTTAAGGGTTCTGTATCTGAGGATCCACAGAAACCAGCTAGAGGAAAAAGTAGGATTTTGGGGGTTGAGTGACCTTGAATGTGTGCTCCAGTGGAAAAAAATCCATGTGTGACTGCTATTTAGGAAAATATTTTCTGGGAGACCCTTTTTTTTAGGGGAGAAGCTGTTTAAATGTCCTGCATCTGTTGAGAGACCCATTTTGATTTTTCAATGGAAGTGTGATAGCTGCTGCTTGTCCCCTTTGCATGTGATCTTGTAAATGCCACTATCCCCGGGCTCCTGAAAGATGTGCCTAATGTCTTCTGTGGGTGTTAAATTGATTTTAGAAGACCCCACAGACAGGATGGAATAGAGGCTTAGCAGGTGTACTGTAGCACGGCAGCTGTAGAGAAGAAAGCCTGTGTATAACCATAAATATATACTTTTTGTTTGGGGGGGCTTTGATTCTGCACCACTTAGTGATCTACAGTGCGATAATTCTTGCCTGCTGTTGGAGCACAGCATCTGTGTTCTTTCCCTTTCCCTTAGGGCACTGTTGTCTGCTTCATTCTTCTGAGATTTTTATGCTTTCCATTGTGTTTTCTTAAATAAAAATGCAACTCTAGAAACAAGCAAACAAAATTCCTTTCTTGTGTGACTTCTACTTTTCCCTTAAAAAAACCGATTTCCCCTGCTTTTTCTGATAGGGCAGCATTATTAAAACAAGGACTTTTCTCAGCTAAGCTCTGTTACTGCAGAGCCAGCGGGATAAAGTGAATATAGTCCTTGCTATGAGAGTTGATTTCTACTCTTGGTTTAAATATTGATAGTAGTGAAGTTACAGATCTGAAGATACTAAATCAAGACAATTGTTCATTGTTTTCTAAACAGACTTTAGATACAGCTTTCCTATGACCACATTGTTCAGTGAAGTGCATTCCTTTTCAGTAAATAGACAGGCTTTAAGGCCTTCAGGTTCTTCGGATGTAAAACAACAGAAGCAATCATTAAAGCTAAATACAAAAGGAGAAACAATTACAGAGGCAGGATTTTTAGAAGTGTCTTGGGCAGTGCCCCTGCCTCCAGTTGCTTGTTTTTTAAATCCTGGGGTTCTGTGTCCTCATCTTACAGCACAGTTGTCCGAGTCTGCATAGAGTCTTATCAGAAAATTGTTCTGGGTTTAAAAATAACCTTGTTGGAATAAAAGATGGTGAAACCGTTTGGGTTTACCGTGGGGTCCCATAGCTATCACGATGGCATTGTAGTCAAGGGGAGAATGATTAGTGGTGAAGATGGGGCTGCTGCCAGTGCTACCTGGGGGAAGAAACACAATGAATGACAAAGAAAAGCTGTTGCTTGATAATCTTGTACTTGAGACGACACACTGGGTACCTGTGGAGAAAAGGGAGGAACTTTTCCAAAAGAAGCGTTAAAAGGCTGCAGTTTCTGCAAAAGAAAGAGGCAACGGACACAAATTAATAAAGAAGAGAAAATACAGCTATTGGTTAGATGAGTTGCCATAAAATCACCATTTCTATTGAACCATTATTAATTTCTGGTGTAGAATTTTGGTTTCTAGGCTTGTATTCTGACCCTGTTCTGTATCTCCAGGGCCCCAGCTGAGAATCAGAAGGAGCAGTTCTTAATGTAGTTGTTCTGTTAGCTGCTGTCTGCTTTCCCTCTTAGCTCTGCCAACTTCTTCAGGTGTGCATGGGCACTTGTGAACATGGGCACTTCTGCCTATAACAACTGGTTTTACAACAGAATTTGCCTCTTCCTGTACCTGACCTCATAATATTTGTACTAGCAAAATAAATGCTACTTGCTCATTCTTAATTACTACTGAATGTGTGAAAAAAATTGAAGCTTTTAATAGCTGAAGACATGACTGCATTTTCCTGTTAATTGGCAATTAGAAGCAGCTTGGTGAAATGTTGGAACATTAAAAAGCTGTAGTAGTTTTGTGGTTTGTTTCCTTGTAGTTTTTTTGTTTGTTTGTTTTTGTTTTGTTGTGGTTTTTGTTGGGTTTTTTTTGGTACAGTCAGTTTCCAGGTGAATATTTTAAGTACCCATTTCTGTTAAGCTGAGATGTTCCTCACCATGTAGTTCCTCTTTGTGATTCCTTCAAAGGGCTTGGCACTGATTTGGGAGGGCACCTTTTACATAGCATGGCCTTGGGATGGTGACTTCATGTAAAAAGAAGTAGGAGCAGACTGTGTGTCGGGACTTGTTTGTGGAGCAATTGGGTGGAATTGTCTTAAATCCCTGCTGTACTTGGAGAATGACAGGAGGTGACTTGTCTCAATGCTCAAAGATGAGCAGCCACTCTCAGGAATGGAGTTTCTTGTGTCTCTGCAGAGAGACTTGAAATAAGATGCCCTGCCTGCTCTGTGAAGGAGGAGCATAAACCAGGCATAGCCAGTGCAGTCTTAAAATAAATGCTGGAGAAAAATCAGAGGTTCTAACCCTGATGGATCTGAATGTTACTCAGCTCTACAAAGCCTAAAGAGAAATTGAAAGGAAGTAAAACTGGAAAGAAAGTACCCAGCTTTCTTTCCTGTTTCACAGAACTTGCAGACGAACCAGGGTGGAGTATTCAGGAGGGTAATATTGATAGTTGCTTTTCTGTCTTTCTCCTGTACTTTGCTCTCTAGGTGAGAGAGGCATTTGCAACATTACAGGGTTTCTGTCTGTAGCCTGTCCTTATCTAGGAAAGCAGTGTTACCTTTTAAACCGGTGAAAATACTATTGATCTAACGTTACAGTGGGGTTCTTTCGTCTCTAGGTATTCTGGCCATTTTACACGGCCTTTCTGGCCACATCCCCTCAGGTTTTGAAGAGAGATGAATGAAATGCAGCATTATCGTTCTGTACTTGACCTTCACGAGCTTAGACACAGCCAGGATAAGAACCCAGGTCTCTTAATATGCTGATCCCAGGAACAGGAAGAGGGAACCTTTTGCCATCTTGCAGATGTGATATACATGTCTGTGGGCACGAATAGCAACTAATGAATATTTATGCAGGTACTAATGAAGTCCTACATCTGTTTTTACATATGCATATGGGTATGGACTTGCAAGATACCAGTGTGGGTGTGAATAGATGCAGGCCTGGGAAAATTGTGATAGCTTGTAACTGTACCACTTGGAACATACAGTGTGTACAAATGTGTGCTTGTGGAAGAGTATTAAAAGGCAAAATTTTCTACACTCTCTTCCCTTGAGAGTTGTGAACCCTAGGGGATTTTTAAACATAACTACCACTTGCTAAAAATATTAATTGTGCTTCTTGTTTTTGGTGACTTTTTGAATGGGAACCGCTGTTGTGTGACACTGTTTATATCCCCGAATAGTAATGCTGCAGGGAAAGTAAATGGTGTTAGAGTGAACCTCACAACCCTTTTTAATATACTCTGCAATTCTGAGTTTTTTTCCACCCAAACGTTTGGTGACGTTGGCAGTTTCACTGGACTGCATGTTGGAAGTTATTTCTAGGGATGTGTGCATTGAGCCCATTCTGTGACAAAGATGTCCCTTCTCTCTGTGCTGGCTTGTTTTTAAGAAATTGGTGATTTATATATACATTATAAAATCTGATCTGCTGAAATTTGGGGCTTAGTTACAAGAATGTTTCTGAAGTTAATAGTGTGTTTTATTTGCCTGATTGCAGTGTTATTGAAGCCTTTCCTTTACACCTCTGGGGTTTCTGAAACTTCTGTCCTACCTGATGGACCCCAGGAACCACTTATTTAACAGTATCGTGTTGTAACAAGAGCCTCAGTATTTGATTTTGAAATATTTCCATTGGTGGAATTATCATTCTGGTTTAAATATTGAAAGAGTGCTGATTCGCAGAAAAGAACATGGATAAATTCTATGATTTTACTGCATAGTCTCTAACTTGAGAAATAAGAATAGTGTTCTGCTCTTTTACTGTCTTTTTCTTAGTACTCTTGTTTTTAAAAGGTGTTTGGCCTTCTCAGAGGACTGATTTAGCAGAGGCAGCCTGTTTTTGCTTTTAGCAGTCACAGTATCTTTTTCTTAAATTGTTGTTTCAGTGTGTATGTTGTTGATTTTGTCCGAATGTTTCTATTGTTCATGCTTATAACTCTCTACCTCTGAAGGCTTCTATTTCTCAGGGCAGCCCCAAATTATTAATTAGCCAACCCTTTTTGTAATTTTGAAACATTAAATGCTTTTTTCAGAAAACCAAGAAATAAACGTTCCTGGATTTATTACTGTTTAGTGGCTTTGTTGATGTAATAAACACAGGTCTTGAGTATGGACTAAACTGGGATTCTTCCCTGCAAACATTGCAACTACTGATGTGTAAACTGATCAGTGCCCTAACTTCATATAACTTGTTGTACTGAAATACACAATACAACAATTTTTGGTATAATTCTGGTTCTGCTAGCAGTCATAACTGCTGGTTTCTTAAGGTGTACTGCTACAACAGGTGAAAAAAAATGGAGGCAGGACAAATCAATGCACAAAGCATTTCATACAGTGGAAACTAATGAATTAATAGGCAGTCTAGGAATTTCAGACTTGAACTGAATTGGAGTTGATACTTGAGGATCAATATGCACACGCTCACCCTTTTTGCAACTCGGTGAGTGAACCAGTTGTTCATACTGGAATATGTGACATTGCTTCTGGTATGAGACAGTGTGTGCTCCATCTAGTTCTGATGTTTCCCAGTGGGTGGATTTCCTCCCCCGAAATCACTCTGCCCTCGGGTGTGCTTTTTTAATATCAGCCAGTATGACTGCAGATGCTTTCTTCCCTGTTTGTTCCTGTGTGCCTTTTTTGTTTTCCTGGTCATAGTGAGTTATTTGCTTGTAAATTAATTTATGGAAACGAATTTCACAAGTTGTCAGGTTGTGTCTCAGAGACCTTCCTCTATGTGCTTCAAGTTAACAGATAGAAAAGAGGGAGCTCAAGTTTGCCAGGGCTAATGTATGGAAACTCGTGAAGCTCTTCCTGCTCCTGCTTGGCATGTTAATAGGGATGAAATAACAGAGTAACAAGAAAAATTTGAAATCAGTAATACTGCCTTCAGAAGGGGGAAGTAAGCAGAGTACCTATATGTGGCTTCTGTCTTCTTATGCCAGATTATTCACTATAGAAAACCTGACTTGTATTTTTATTGGACTTTCGAAAGACTTCAGGTTTGTACAACTGATTTTAACACTTCCAGATGAGAGGGGGAGGTTCTCCTATATATGTAGAAGTGCTCACTTGTGGTTTTGTAGAAGGATAATCAGTGAACGATTCTTAGACTGGTATTGGCACTGGTGATGAGGCATGAAAAGAAATCAAAACAACCCCTAGACTAATCACTGTATTTTCTTCTTTTACTTAAGAGCATAAGGGACAAATATGAGAACGTGTGGTTTGCCAGCTGAAGAAAATGTGCATGGTTGCTTTTTTTGGCTCAATTCTGACCTTTAAAACACTTAAATGAGCAAATGACTTGCTCCTTTCCCTCATCTACCTAGTTCTGTCACAGCCTCATCTGAGACACCTTCACAGATTTCTGAGGATGGTTTTTTTGAATGGCTGACTTGCTGAATATGAAGGCACAACTTGAGCCGCTTTGTTGGTAAACATGAGTAGTAAAAAGTAATAATAATCAAGTTGTGTGTCTTGGCTGCTGTAAACTGTGCTGTTGTAACTTCTGTCCTAAAGACAGAAATCCCCTCCTTCCTTGGCCGTTAGAGCAGAGTTCACACATCCAAGCTGGAACTACATGTCCTGATTGGAGACCTAGGAGGCATTTGTTCTGGGATTGAGCAATGTCTTCAGCCCCCATATGTGTTCCAGATCTCTGGTTAAAGACAAGTGAAAGGCGTCTTTTCCCACTCCTCTTCTGCTCTGCTGTAGTTGTAGCAAGAATCTGCTATATCCCTGTTTACTGGAGTCTTGGTCCTTTGCTGTCCTAGTCCCTAGGGCTTTCTGACATGGGAATAAGTAGTCTCTAAACCCAGGCAATGCTGCAACCGGAATCTTTGGGCAAAAGGTACCTACTCTCTTTAGGATAAGTTTCCTTATACTAGACTGGTGGTTGTATCTTTCCAAGTGGCCTTCCTTACAAACCTGGGTTCAGGTGATCCATTGGAGGTATTTTGGGATCCAAGGCAGATGTCAACTTTGTGCCTTTTCCCTTTTGGTACCCACAGTGAGCTGTGAATTTACTACATTGCACAGCAAAACAAGATTCATGATCAGAAATCCAAGTCTCTGATCCCGGTGACGTGTCAGACTTGAAGATACAAAGAGAATACATAAGGTTACTTAATGGGAAGGAAAAGCCCCACTGTAATCATTTAAATGCTAGACAGCTTCCCTTCTGTGGCGTGGTTATCAGAGAGAAAGTGAATCATTTACTTTGTGCTTTTCCAGTAGAGCCAGGGGGAAGCAGAAGGTCAGATCTGGACTGTGAGAAGAAAGGGCTCTGCTTGGTTCTTAGTGAAACAGCTTTGACTTTGGAGGTTTTTTCAGAGTTGAAAATTTTCTCTGCCTTTCTGTGGAAAAGTGGCTACTTGGAAGATGGTTAATGTTCATGGTGTGTTCGCGTTCTGTATGTTTTGACTGAAAAAGGCAAGATACTTCCATTTCCTACTATTGTTGCATAGTCTAAAGCAGCACTATCCAGTGCTTGCAATTTCCATTAGTAACATTTTGAGTTGTTTTTCATGTCTTTGTGTAAATGCAGCAACAGTTACAGTTGGAACTCTAATTACTTCACTCTTTTCCAAGCTTATGCTCACTACTCTCGTTATGGTTAAGCAGTGGAGATTCATTTCAGCATGTGGAACAAATGCCCTTATCTTGGCTATGCTGTTTCCTTGAAAATGCTCCGATACTTACAGGTTTCAACTTCAGTGTGTGCTATGCTAACAGAGCAAGTGAAATTCTGGTTTTATTTTTGTCAACTTGACAATGTGTCATGCTCAGATTTTCTGTTGCATGGCTGGTTTTCTCTTGTGCTGAAAAGACTGTAAACATTACTAGGACAAGAGAACACACTGGATTTGAAGAAATTTAGTAGGTATTAAGGCATGAATGCAGTCTGGTTTGTAGAAGCATTATGTTCTCTTCTGCTTATGGAGTTCAGACTTAACAGCTGGGGAGAGCTCTTCATCTCACAAACCTGCACTTATTGAAGTGCTTTTTTTCTCCTGTGAAATGGAAGCAGAGGCAACAAATAGTCACATTTGAATTGGTGAGGTTACTGCGCCCCTCGGCTGAAGACAGACCTGTTGACATTAGCCCTGACACAGTTGCTCTATTCTAGTCTCTTCTTTAAAAACTGGGTTTAAGTACTACTTTCAGCAATAATGTGCAACATAACTCCTGCCTAAATAAAACTTGTTTGCTACAAATAGAGATAAGTCTGAAGCACGCATTAAAAGCATTGCTTTGAGTGTTACAGAGATGGAATAAATGAATCCTAAAGAAAACTTGAGTACCTAATTCTCTGCAGCCCTCCCTCTAAATGGGGAGGGCTCAACTGCTTTTTGTAGTTTGCAGTGAGATGTAGAAATGCAGCATCTCGCTGACTGTGCAGGTTACAAACCTTTTCCCATTTTGTTTCCAAGGAATGCTCTCGTGTTTGCAGTGTTATCTTGTGTGCCAGGGCTATCTGCTTTACTGGGCCATGGCCCATAAACCAAAAGAGCTGCTCTGCCTCTTGCTCTCTCAGCCTTTCTCCTCTCATGTCAGGAAAGCTCCATGTTTGGAGGAGCACAAAGCACTCTGTGCGAGGAAGATAACTATTGAGTTGATGTTTTTAGGAGAGGGCTTGGCTCTATCACCAGCTGCTGTCAGCTTGCCCTGGATTTGTTACAGGACTGATAGTGCTCTAGGAGAGCCAGATCTGTGTCCCTGTGTTGAAGTGCTACAGACTGACTGGGGAGAGCTGTGTGTGCATAGGACGTGTTTCTGCATGTGTATTCTTCCCTTGAGTAGGGCAGCATGAAGTGTTCAAGTGTTCTGCATGGGTGCAGAACAGGAGAACTTGGCTGAGAGTGATCTTTAGTTTGGGGTTTGTGGCAAGTGCCCTTGTGCATGACTTGTTTTATTCTACTGTGAAGGTTTCTGGCCATGTGGATACCTGTGTGAGTAGAAGCTGCTCTTACACCAGTCAGGAGTATTGGTGTCATCCTAAACAGTGAGGATGTTGTGTTCTGCACCCCTAGGTGTGATCCCAGTATCTGAGGAATCCTTTCTTTAATTAGGAACAGTTCAGTCAGGAACAGCTGTCTCTTTGCAGCACTAGGGGCTTCCTAGAGGCCCTAAAGAAAACAGGATTCAAATCATGGTAAGACTCTGTGGGATATAGATGTGTAGATACTGTAGCTCTTCTGAAAAGAGCTCATCTGATAGAGTGTTATAGGCCTGTTCAAAAGGAATGGTTAGAGATGAGATATACATTTTAGAGGAACTGAGTAAAAAACTATTGTTAGAGTACGAAAGACTAAAATGCCATAAAACCAAGGTATCAGTTTTTAAAATTTGGATACCTTTGTGTCATACAGCCATCTGTTATGCCACCTAGCAGCTCTGCCAACGGGATTAGAGTAATTTGACATACAAAGGATTTGGGGCTTTTTTTGGTCATTATTATTTTCAAGGAATAAATTGCTAAATCCAAGAATAAGCTTCAAGTTAAATTCAACCATATGAGAAGCTTGAATCGTTGACTGGGACTCTGGACAAATTGATTTATTGGAAAGTAACTTCAAATTCAGAAACTTCTCAATTTCTAGAAAAATAAATCTGGACCCTGGAATAAATACTTATTCTTGAGAGTGTTTTTACAACCCACTCTTTAGAACAGGACTCTGAATTAGAAAAGATCTTGCATTAGGTGAGCTTGATGGCCTCTTAGAGGTTTTTAAAGTATGTGATAAATTAATCAACCTGAATTTCATTTAGACTTTGAAGGCCATAACAGGAAAGGCCACCTACACAGTTACACTCCTGTCTTGTTTTTCCCTGTTGCCTTGGATATCTTGCTGTGAGCTGTTAAGGAGAAACTTTCTTGTCAGTGCAGAGTTGATGTTGAATAGGTCTTCTGCAGAAGGTCAGGAACTAGTTTTCCTGCCCTCTTGTACCTGCCTGCTCTTCTGTCCTCCACCACTCTGTGGGGAAAGAATGCTTTATTAGAAGCACACAGTGAAATATATTGCTGCTAATACTTAGTGGAAAGGCAGCAATCAGTCAATCCAGGAGGATTCTTGGTTTTGACAGTGTAAAAGTGGGGAGCTTTCTGCAGAATTGGATGATCTCTTTTGCAGTAACTGTCTCTGCAGTAACTGAGCTCTAATTCAGTTGTGCAGCCTGTTTCATCTCTCTGCACTGTTTCCTCTGACTGTTGTTGGGATGGTATCCTGCAAATTGCTGCCAGTGAACTGACAGTCACATCCTCTCCACAGTTCAGGAGGCAGGGAAGGTTTTTGAAGAATGAGGAAGGAAGGAGAGAAATCCCATCTTAGTTTGTTTGAACTGAGATGGTTCTCACCATCTTGTGCATCAAGCTCAATGGTCCTGAATCACATCACCTGGTCACAGAGGTTCCAGGGTTACTTCCATGTGAGGATAGAGACAGCTTTAGGATCTTGCTTTTGACTCCTGTCTCTGACAGTCTATGTGCTGATGATCTGTCTCCCCTAGTTTTTCCAGCACTGGTGCTAGTTGTCCCCCTTTGAATCTTAACGTTAATATTCTTTCCCAGATCAGAGGCTTGAACTTTGCTCCAGCAACCCTCACTTTTTGTGGCTTTGTGTGAAATGAAATATTTTATTGATAAGTCTCCATTAGTTGGAATAAGTTGTTAACTCTTCAAAGGAAAGATGATGTGCAATAGAGACTGGGAACTCTACAGTGAAGTTCCTTTTTAAAGGACATTCTGTTTGTGTGGGAGTTAGGACTACAAACTCCTATGGTTTTGCACTTTACTCAGAGACTAATATTTGACTTCTGTTCACTTACACAGTAAACCTAGAGATGGTTCTCTCTGAAGTTGCTCTCTGTTGATGAGACTTCACAAATAGATTTAGCAGATGCATAACATAAGCAGTTGGGTCTTAAAGAAATATTAACAGTAGAGTCCATTCACCAAATGTTAACTGAAAGTATATTCATATGTAAGAAGAGCCTGTTAATCCACAGTTATACAAATATCTTGATGGTGATTTATAGGGTGGAAGTTGAAGTCTCCCCTTGGAACTGGCCTGCTAGCTGTGAATTCTGTGATCTTCTCGATATAAAACCACCTAAGTGACTCAGTACATAATGGAGCAGGTTCGCAAATCCCTTATCTACTGATTGCCAAGGCAACTTCTGGGCACATCTGCTCCTCTGGTTGACTCTTTAGCTAAGAGTTCTTTGAAGATTGTAAGTAGTAGGATTGTAGGGCCCTGAAGGGAGATTATCTTTCTGTACTTAATTTCAGGAAGAGTTTGAGTTATTGCCTCCCTCATTTCCCCTTGTCTTAAAGCAGGTAGAAATATGGGGAAGGCTATACTGCCACTCGTGCTGTTTTTACACCCTGCCACTTGTGCTGTTAAAATAAGCTGGGGCTTCATCCTTCTAAGATGTTATCGGTGTTATTTCTATCACTTTATCAGGTGAAGTAGCCTCTTTAAAGCACCCCTAGTTGCATGTTTGTTTAGTGCTTACTGTAAAGCCTTCCTTCTGGATTCAGGAACGCTGCCATGAGGATTCTTTCAAGTTCAGGGCACAGCATGCTTCTTGTGTAAGAGAGCAGCAGGTTTGCTCATTATTCACTGAGTGGTTTCTAAATGCTTGTGGTGCTTCTTAATTGAGAGAAATATTTGGAAGTTGCACTGGTTCGTAGAATCACGGAATGGTTTGAATTGGAAGCAACATTAAAGATCATCTAGTTTCAACCCCCAAGAAGAGCTGGGGAGGGAGGAACTGTGCTGTCCAAAGAAGCCTATTTATAGCATCATCAGAAAAGATAGGCTGGGCACATGGCAGCTGCATACCAACACATCTCCTCTTCTAGAACAACTTGGGTAGGTAACTCTGCTGATCACAGGCTTTTTCTCCTTCCCAGTTGGAGTTGGGCTCAGGCTGATGCAGGGGAGTGGCTGTAGATCTAGCTTTTCTTTTTCTGTCTCTTTGGGTTTAGATTAGATATTAGGAAAAAATTCTTTACTGTGAGGGTGGTGAGGCACTAGAACAGGTTGCCAGAGAAGCTGTGGATTCCCCATCCGTGGCAGTGTTCAAGGTCAGGCTGGATGGAGTTTTGAGCAAACTGGTCTAGTGAAAGATGTCCCTGCCCATGGCAGGGAGTTGGAACTAGATGATCTTTAAGGTTCCTTCCAACCCAAACCATTCCATGATTTTTCTAACAGCATTACTCTAACGTTTGTCAACATTCTTTCCATGTTGCAAAGCTTGGTAGCCATGGCTGGTACAAAGATATTTACATCATCACAACTCCTGCTGAAGAAATTAATTTAAAAAATCCAAATCTCTTCTAGCTAAGAGTGCTAACTTTGAAATTTCTGAATGGTTCAGAAATTTGGTCTTGGTTTCAAGGTAGTCATGGTTCCAGACTGTTCTAGAATGGAGAGAAACAGACTAAAATCAGTCAATATTTGGATTGTTTGAGAGTATATGTAAGACAAAAAGGTTTGCTTCCAGCTCTAATGTAGTTAGTCTAGAACTTGTTGTGCTGGTTTAGAGTTAACCAGCAGGGGAAATGAACTCAACTCAAAGGAGAGATTATAAGTCAGAATAACAATTTACTAAAATAATAGTACAATCATACAAACAAACAATTGGTCTTAACCCACAAAACCCAAATGTATAACCCAGTACCCTGGGGCATGAACAACGTGGTGTTCCTTGGGCCCCGCTTGAGTCCAAAGTAAAGGGAGAGGGGAAGAACCTGCTGGGGGAAGAGCTGTTGCAGTCTGGTCAAAAGTGGTGATTGCAGTCCAGTTGAGGGTGGTCTAAGTCTGGTTGAGAGCGATGAGCTGCAGTCTTTCTCTGGATCCCACAGAGTGGTTCCAAAATGTTCCAAGACTCTAAGATTATATATCCTGCAGTTCAGGCAGGAATGTTCAGTGCTTCCCTCAGGGCGGGGAGCTCCACAAAGGGTGTGAGGACAAGAGCAGCCTCCTATCTCACAGGCCTCTTAACACCTAGTTTATAGAGCCTGAGGAGTCAGGCTCTATGGGCAGAGGGTGCGAATAGTCTATTCACAACGGTTTCTGGGAAATGGCATGGAAGGCTATAGAATACACAGTTTTGGGTTACACCCATACCATGATGAACTGGTCTCAGTTGTCCTAACTAGGACACTTGTTTACTGCTGTGTGGAGATATCATAATGAAGAAAATGCAGAGCTGTAAATACAAGTAGTTGTGACTGATGGGAAGAGATTTAAGCTGCTTCTCAAAGTTATGTGGTAGAGCTGTTGCCTTTCAGTTTAGTTCCTCCCTTCAGGAGTTTCATGGTCCCCATATACCAACCTCAGCTCTAGAGGAAGTTGGATTTATTTGAAATGGACAATGGCTGCAAGTGTGATGCCTTTCTCAAGAGACAGCATCAAATATTAGGTTTTATTCTTAAATAATAATTGTTTAAAAGAATAATGCAGCTGGTTGTAACTTGCATAAAAGCTTATTTGAGGGACATCATGTGGGATAAAGCATGAAGAACTGAGATTGGCAAGGTCTTGAGTCTTGGAAATGCTGCTGCATTTGATATTTAGTCCTCTAAGTAGTCAGGGTAAGGAGTATATGTGGGGAACAATAAGAATAATGAAAAGGGATGGAACTTTAAATAAACAAATATCTACCTTTGAATATGAAACACCCGGAGGCTTATGTGTTTCATAATCAACAAAATAAACATACATGGGGGTGTGTGTGGAAATCCACCTACTCTTAAAATGTACTTTTGATATTCGTACTCCCAAAAAATTGTTTCGGTGAGATGAACATAGTTATGTGGAATAGGTTTTGTCAGGGATAAGAAAACAAGCCCAGAAATATGACCTGACAGGGAAGGTTCTGACAGGATATTTTCAAGAGGCACTTGTGCTAACCTGTCCTTCCTTGCTGGTGCAAAAATGTGGTGTATGCAGGCCAGTCTCTTTTTCCTCTGCTGAAATCTAATTTTTGGAGACTGGGAGAGAACAGTTTTTATATCTTTGATCTCAAACTGTCCATAACGTAACAGGTCTAGTCATCATCCTTACATCTGAGTCTCATCTGGTGTCAGGAGTTGATCATTCACCATACTAACAGCTCCTAACTTGCACGGCTGTTGGTGGGAAGCAGGGCACTGATCAGCTGGTAGGCTGTTTGATGGGAGAGGAATGGGTATGTCCAGTGTTACTATGTGATTCCACCTTCCTCCTGCCCCACCACTCTGTGCTGAGGGACGTATTTGATGAGCTCATGTGATCTCCATGGTTGTGTTATGTGAATTGAAATTGTGTCTGTACCTGCCTGTTGTTGAAAAGAAGCCATCCCTCCTTTTGCTTCCTCTCACTTTGTGTACCTTCCTTTCCCTTTCTTGCTTTGAAGCACCCAAAATGCTCTGAACTTCAAACTGAGTAGGAGAAGGGTCTGTCTTCTGTCATTCTATCTTATTCTGGAGTCTCAGAGTCTGTCACAGGTGCTCAAGAGTGGCAGATGTATCTTGCTTCTAGAAACCAGCACCTTTGTGTGTGTAAAACATGCCCTTGGCAAGAAATGCCAGATAGCTTGTTTTGAACAGCAACAAGCCCTAATTCAGATGTTTCCTGCTTCAGAGAGCTTATTTGCAAATGACATCGCTCTCCTCATAACCTTCACTTAGTATCCTTTAGTCTAAAAATAATTACTGCTTGTGCGAGATTTCAAGGACTAATACTTGGCTTATTTTCAGCAGGAGGCCGACAGGTTTTTTAAGATTGATTTGTGTAATAGTTTATAAACAAAAAATTTTGACTGGACAATGGAACGCTCAAAACCTGACCCTTAGTAAACTGTTTATATTTTGCATATTTCAACACACATATTATTTTCTTAAAGAGCATAAATATTCATGTGGTTTCCTCTGTCCCTTTAGGCCATTATTTTCTGGGTCAAGAATTGGTCAAGAGAGCATGTAAGGTACTACAAATTGAGACATACTCGTGTGCCAGTTATCTTTAGGTCCTTGAGGCAGCAGTAGTGAAACACACCTTTGTGCTCTGAGTGTTTTCCTTTTCCCTTCAGAATCTATTCAGGACCAAGTCTTGTTGCTGTATGCTGATCAAACAGTTTTGTTTTCAGTGCCTAAATGGCTTCAGAAATTAGACTTGAAAGGCTTATGTGTTTCCCTCATTTTGTTTTGTTCTGTCAAGGTTAGCAACGCATCAGCTGTGGAGAGAAGGAGTTCCAGGTTTGTAGCACAGCAGCTTTGAAGAGAGCAGGTCTGTGAGTGAGCACTGCTTGGAGAGGCCTCTCAGCAGAGCAGTTAAAAAGGTGCTTGTGCAGCATGATTCATCTTAAGAGCTACAATACAGGAGAATGCAGGTAATTGTAGCTTCCCCTCTTTATAACACCCAAGGCTTATCTCTGAGTGCCTAAGGTGCATCAGGAAAGAGGAATCTTGCTGTGGTAACCTCTAGGAACCCTGTTGTGGATGCAGGTCCTGCTGTACCTGACACTCCCAGGGAAGGGGCTGCCTTTACCTGGTGCATTTGTAGAGCTCAGTGTGTGACCAGATGCTGTGGCAAAAAGCTCAGCCTGGAGAACAGCGGAGTGCACAGACTGTCTGACACTTGGGTGCTCTTAAGAACATGACAGAACCTTTTGGATTTTTGGGTTGTGGTTTGTTTTTTGGTTTTGGTTTGGTTTTTTTAATTGTCCTTAGTCTTTCTCCCCATGCCATCTTCGGAAAATAGTGAGGCAGCTGTGTAGCCTTGTGATTGAAGATTGTGAGAGAGGAATCAGAGATGCTACCATGGAAAAAACTTTAAAGGCTAATAAAAGCAGTTACCATTAGTAGACTTTTAATATTCTAATATTGGACCAAACAGAACTAGTAGATTGATGAGGTGTTGAAGCAGCACCTTTTTGGTCACATTCTCCATGTAGTGAAACTTGCCACAGGTTCTGTCCGTAACAAACTGGAGTTTTGGTATTAACCTGAGCTGGGACAGTTGACAAAAGTCTGACAAGGAGTGTTGTGCAGTTCACGTGGCTGTGGAGCCTTGATAAATGGCTGGTTGGCAGACTCTGTTGCTGTAGCAAGGGTGGAGGCTGTCAGCTCTGTGGTGTTGCCTGTTCCTTTGCATTTCAGGGTGGTGGTAACTGGATCTGAAAGTGGTATTTTTTTTGTGGTCTTTTTAGTTGCTGTGTTTTGGGTTTTTTTTATGTTCTGTGGGTTTTTTTGTTACTATTTGGCCAGTGATCTGCAGTATGATGGCAAGAAGTCTTGTAGTGTTTTCCAAGGCTTGCCTAACTCTAGGAGCCAGAATTGTTCTGTCTGCCTGATGCTAAATTCTTTTCTCCCGCCCCTTATTGTTCAATCCTCACTTAACAAGCTGTTTGAAGAGCAGAGTTTGACCATGTTAGTAATCTCAAGATCGTGAAGATAAAATCTTAAGTGAAGTTGTCAATCAACAAAGGGATTAAAGAATGTATTCTAAAATCTGCTGGGGTAATAGAAAATTCTGAATATTCAAGAAGAGGAAAGGCGTGTCAAGGCGAAGAAAGGAGAGTAGTTTCTAGAGGCTTAAAGATGACTGTAAAAGCATATTTACTAGTTGTTCTGTTTTTCTAGGGGAATAACAGCTGCCACAGTTAAAGAAGGTTCCATTTCAAGAATTTCCCGTATTCACGGGTTACAAGGTGACTTGGCATAGCCAACAGTCAACATGTGGAGCACTTCAGTTTAGGGTCATCAGTTCAAACACAGCCCTGGTCAGCAGTGGAAGAAAGCTGTTGCCACAGGAGGTTTTTTAATGAAGAGAGCTGGCAATCTGTCAGGCTCTTAGGGCATGGCTTTCTGCAAAACGACCATAAATGGTACTTGCAAATAAACTTGGAGTCAAAGAATTAAGCAGGTGTCAATGATAATCCAAAGAAATGAAGTAGGCATACAGGGCATTGAACACTCGTGCTTGTACAGATGATAAATGGAGTGTTTATACATTCCTTTATGAACTTCAAATAAGAAAAAATAGTCAGTGAAGTGGTGAGAAGCTTCTGACTACATCATCTACATTTTCACTGTCCAGATAAAAATAGAAACCCATAATGGTAACACTGCTGGGTAGGCTGGGCCCCAGTAAAGCTGTGCTTTCATGGTCAGAATATGCAGTCCTTGAGTTCCTTTTGACTTCACTCACCTTTTTCTGTGCACCAAACTACCACTTTTTTGCAGTGGCTTTTTCGGAGTCCTGTCTAGTTGTGACACTTGTATGTGCTGTTCCTTGGAGGTGCTGTTCTGCTGTGGTGAGATTGAGGCTGACTTTCCTGGAGTCAGAAGCCAAGTGCTTAATTCCTGGGGAAAACTAAAGTCTTCCTCTGTTGTCCTCTTAGGAGCTTTGCGTGGAACATCCTTGCCCTTCCACCTACCCTCAGAGGGAAGGATGAGATGGTGTCACTTCTTTCTACCTCCCATTGCCATTGTTTGGGGTTTGGTTTAATGATTTGCCTGAGCAGCTGAGGAAGTTGTCTTAGCGTGGTGCAGCATTTTGTAAACACAACATTTGTACTGCAATTTTCTTGTTGTCTTCTCCGGCCCACTCAGTCTTTTTCCACCTCCCCCCACATGCGTGGTCTAAGCCAAGCTAGACAGCTCTATTCATGCAAACCTAGTTATTCCTTAGGGAAGAAACAACAAATGAAAGTAACTGACCCTGAAGCTTCTTACTGAGAATAGCAATGCTAAAAGCTGTTCTGCCTGGAGATGTGAACTTAAAATAGGTCTCAAAACAAAACTGCTTTTTTGTCTTTTCCTTTTCTATCCCAGTCTTGCCACACTGTGGTCAGAAATCCTTCTTTTAAAAAGTTTATGACAGTTTTGGATATTTTCTTTGACTGAAATCAAAGTCTACTCTGACATGAAATCATCTGCTTTAGGGAGAGAGAACCAACTGCCACATCACCAGGGTTCTGTCTGCCCACCACCCCTGGGTGTGTATGACGGGGAGAAAGAATGATAGTACTCAGTTTGTGCTGAAGAGTCTGTATGTGCTCGAAGAATTTCAGCTTAGAGTCTCGTGGCTGCTGCTATTATGATTTTACCTGATTCACCCTTGCCCTTCAAAACACAGATGAGATTCCTGCTTTCCACCTGCACCTCTTTCACTCGCTGCCAAGGAGTGCATAGTTTAATGGATGAGCTGAACTCTGCCTGTCCTGCCTTGGTTGTAGGTGGTGACGTAAGTGTGCATAATTGAAATGCATCGATTTCCCTGGAGTGCAGAATTGAAAAGCAGGAGGTTGGCCAGCAGGATATGTGCTCTTGGGCTAGAGTAAGAGTGAAGTAAGGGAGCAAAAATGCTGGAGCAGCTTGCTTTGCTTTGTTGCACCATGTAAGTGACAGCAGCCTCAGTTGAGAATTCAGGAATTGCTTGGAAATGGCCAAATTTTGTGTTGCAATCAAATAGACCTCCTCATAATGAAGGCTTTGTGGAGGCTGTTGTAGCTCTCCTTTAAAATGGTGGCAAGCTGGCAAAAAGTGCAGATTAAAAAAAGTGGGGGTTAAAGACTTGAGACTGAACACAAACTGAATGACACCAATTGAAATTAGTTGTTGCCTTATCTTGTCCAGCATTTTTTTCCAATAATCTCTCACCTTGCTGCTCTGAAGAGTAAATAGATTTTATAGTGAGCACAGTATGTGCTTTCCTGGTCACAGGATTGTTTCCAATTAAACTTGTCTTCCTGTTTCTCTAAACCTTCTCCCTTCTGGATCTTGGCTGCACTTGTTACCTGTATAACTCAGATTTCATGATGCCACATGAAAATCCCTGCTGATTCGAAAAAAAAAATAAGATCTAGGCTGGGTTGTTCAGCTTAATCATAACCCTTTAGAGATTCTGGAGGACTGTGTATTTTGGCTCTGGGAAGAAAGATGAAAAATTGTTGTAGAAATGGTAGTTGTTCAAGCTGTGGTTGCTTTTTGCCTGCTTAGGCGAGGTTTAATTAGCTGCTTCCTTGAAAACATATAATAATTGTGATATCTTTAGCTGCTTTGTGGTACAACTTCACCCCATGAAAGACAGAACTTCACCAATTGTTTACATTTTCCTGAACAAAACATATTCCAGGAGAATAGGCATGCTCTGGAGCTCTGCTCTTTGTGCAGCTTGCTAGCTGAAGATGGTAAGTCAGAAAGGTTTACAAGGTGAATAAAAGGAATTTCTGGAAATTAGATTTTTTGGACCATATTTTTGATTCAGAGCCATATTGGCAGCTCACACCTTTTTCTTTTGTTGAGAGGAACTCTCTATGTAAATAAAGTATGGAAGCTTCTGAAGTGTTGCTCTGAATTCCTAGATAATTAGATGAGAACACTTTAAAAAGAGCAGGATCCAGAACCTAAAGCTTGATCTTTTGAAAGTTACAATACACCCAATGTATTGTTTGTCACTACAGATGGGCAGTGAAACTGTCTCCTTTGTATGCTTCCTCCTTTTTTTTTTTCCTGTGCTTACCTCTACCTCTCCATCTGAAATTTGTGCGTGGAAACATGCCCATCAGTTGTCACAGATTCTCTATGTTCCCTGTGTCAGGATTCCAAAAGAAAGAGGATCAAGATTATCATTTTATCATGCTCCAGACCTGCGTGGAAGAGGGCTTGAGGGAGAATGTCTTTGGACACTCATGAGAAGTCTCAGGTGCTGACCTGTGAACTCAGTGAGATAAATGTATTTTGTCAGGCACCCAACCAAGAGCTCTGAGAACATTTGTGGAGAGTGTGACAAATATTGCATTTCAAATGTTCTATCTTTAAACATCAAACATTATGGTAATTTACATCCCACGAGCCTATTACCCTTGCACAAAAATAAATCTCTGGATATTTGTATAATTTTCTTGCAAAATTATAGGCAACATAATCTAGACAGCTAAGGCTTATTCCTCCTGTTATTTTTTTTTAAATAGTCTAATTTTAAGTTACTTGAACAACAGACTTCCATAACTTCCCTTGAGTGTGCCAAGTTGATAATAGAGCAAACATTGAGTTTGACTCTATTCCACGGCACTCCTGAGGAGGGTATGAGCTTTTCTTTACTGCTTTGTCACAGTTCCTGATGGCAGCCCTTTGGACTGCCCTGATTGATGTTCCTCCAGTTTTTTTTGGGAGCTAGTTAGCTGTAGCCTTAAAAAGTCAGATTAAGATCCTGGAAGAAAATTCTGCTTAGTATGCAGCTCATATGAGTGCAAGAAAAAGGCAGTGATAAATCTACAGGTTTTTAAAACTGAAGTTAAATATGAGGACTTTAAAAGAGCAATTGGAGCCCTTCTTAAAGGGGTAAGCAAGGTGAAATATGACTGCATTTTTAAAAAGGCGTTTCCTTAAAGCGTCCTGAGGACCTAAACTTAGTGGTAGATCCAGACAAATAATTTTTATTCTTTCTTTGACAGTAAGCAGGCTGAGTGTTCTTGGCTTTGCTTATGCAACTTCTAGTTAAACTTAGTGGTACTGCAACTTAAAAAAAAAAAAAAGGGGAACTTTTTTCCCCAGACATGTTGTCATACTGAGATGATTGGAACTGCAGAATTTTTTAAAATACTGACATAAATATTTTCCTCTGCCAAGACCTTGTTGATTTTTAGGGGTTTTTTTGTTGTTTTTTTTTTTTCAGCCTTTCACTGACTTTGAAAACTGAGGGTGAGATGATTACATTTATTGCAGCCTCTGCCCTAAGGTGTAACAATATCTACATCTTCATGATTTGCATAAAACAGCTGAAAATCCCACAGTTGCCTAAGGGATCAATCCCATCTCACACAAAGCTTGTGTTTCTTTTCCTCTTCATTTCTGTTGTGATAGCTGTGCCATGTGAGGAGCCGGATCAAATCTCTGACCCGACCGAAGAGGCTGCTCGTGTTTGGTTAGGCCAGAGAGGTGCCAGCATGGCCTTCAGCTGATACTCATTTCCAAAATCAGGGGAAAGGGAATCAAATACCTTTCAGTGGTAGCATGAGTAGATATCCTAAATAAATAAATTTAAGCGAAGATGGACCCATATGCATGGAGATCCTGGCTGCGTCTGCTATTACACCCTCTAATTATGCATTAACAGGAAGGTTGTGTGGCTGGGTTTGTGACCACAGAAGTGCTGTTGTTCCTTTCTGCATTCTCATTAAGAACTTAATAGTACTGTCTGATATGATTTAATAAACCCAGTGAAACCACAGGACTGGAAGAGAAAGTTGTAAAATTCAGGAACTGGTTTTGATGAACAAGAATGTTGTCTTTGGCCTTTTTGAAGGCAAAAATGTCTGTTAGCACTTCTGTTTTGGACACAGGTACTGAATTTTCTCTTGATCATGTTTGGCTGAGATTGCATTTTAAAATGCTCAATTTTAAGAAATGTATGCTACAGTGATCTGAATAAATTTTGAAATTTAGAATGAAAACATATCAAGAAGTAAAAGAAAAAAAGCTTAAGAGATTGTGTTCTTTGTTCTCACAGCACTATAAATGTAGGAAAAGCATAACATTTAATTCTTCCGAGATACATTTACAGAGTTCAGCGTAGCTCACTTGCTGGTGATGGATAACAGAGCTTTCCCTCTGGAATCTCTAGTGCCATTCCAGAGCAATTATTGGTGACTGAAATAGTCTCAGAAGCTTACAAAGCAAGCAGCAGATTTTGGAAGATTTCTCTGTCTTAGGAACTGTTCCCTATATTGTTCTTGGCAATTTGAAATGGAAAGATAGTATTGCAAGGAGACCCTTCTTGAAGGGTCTCTTCACTGCATCTAAAGAAAGAGAGGAAAAAAACCACCAACTGTGGCTTTTCCTGCTCATTCTGTTTGTGGCAGATTCAGACCTCAAAGCAACTAAAACCACTTCGGTTGCATTATCTCAGAACATCATATCACAATTATTATTAGGTATGCCAAGATATGTTTAACTCTTTCAGTTAATTTTTTAGTGTTTTTAATATAGTCTAAACAAACCTACACTGCCTTTTCTTTCATTAAACAGTGAACTAGAGAGCTCAAGGAAGCATTTAAGTAATTAATTTATTTGAACTTAGCAATGTTAAGGAAGCAAGTTTTAAAATTAGGCACTTTTATTCCTGCCAAAACCTTAATGCCCTGTTCAAAGGTTGGTGTTTGAAATGGGCCTTGAAGAATTGAATTTTAAGGATTGTAGGAGCAGGAGAGTGTAATAATTTGTATTATGTCTCCTTGGGATGTGCTTTTTATTTACTACTGGAGGAGCCAGGTTAGGTCACATAAAATCTGGAATACTCAGTAATTTCAAAACTGCACTTGTGCAGATTTCTCTCTTTAAATGAAAACAAGCTTGATTTTAAAAACAGGGTCTCTGACTTTTCTTTTTATGCAAAGGGAAGGATGCAAATACAGGTATCAAAAGCAGAAGAAACTCAGTGAATACTTCTGCAATAAGTAGTTGACCTCTTTAGGCTAAAGACTTGATTCAAGTATTGGCTAGAAGTTGTTGTTTTGGATATTTTCTGCCAAGTTTCAGCATAAATTCCCAAGTTTATGAACAATTCTGCACTGTAACAGTGTATGGCAATGTTGTAGCTGAATTTTAGCCTTGCATCCCTACCTGGGCTGCCTGCTGTGAGAAGGGAGGCACTGATGCTGTGCACTAAGGACAGTAGAAGAGGTTTCTCATTTTCAGTGCTTGTGGTATTCATGTCTAGACTAAGCCCTTTCTAAGTCTAGACTGAAGGTTTTTTCCCTGTAAAAGGCTTAGTGCTACTTTCCCTGGTTGCCAGAGGATTTGAGTGGCGATAGTTGTTTTCTAAATACTCATACATACTTTTTTTTTTTTTGGTTAACAAAAGTTCTTTTTAGTCTAAACTTGTGACTGGAGGACCTCAGTGTTGGATTTGCAGGGCTTGCAATTAGTTTCAGGCCAGTTAATGAAAGCAATGCTCAATCTTTCCTAGGCCTTACCCCTTTATAGGTACTGAGATGATTAACTTCACTTTTAGACTGCTTGGCAGGAACATACTCCCAGCTTTGACCTGATAATCTTTTCAAATCCTGTCTCCAGACCCTCCTGTTAGGGGATGAGGAAAGGAAGACAGACCCTGGGCATAAGAGGACTGACCTGCTAGAGGTTCTTCAGTCCCACATCCATGTGTGTAATAGAATTCCACTAAACAAGGCCTTTTTCTAAGTCTTTGTAGGTTCAATCTGCTCTGCTGGTTTCTTAACCTGTCTTCCCCCATAACTGACTTTTTTCTTTTTCTTGCAGGATCACTTGCTTTTCCAAGTACTTGTAAGTAACTACCATAAACTGACACTAGAAACAGCTTCTCGTCCCAGAGGTGAACCTTATTTTATTGAGTTCTTCATATGTCAGAATTAAAATGGCAATCCTGCAAGAACTAAAGCCTCTTGATTGCACCAAAACTGAACCAGGAGTCTTTGGATTCTACAGATATCTACTGTTTTAAATCATGCTGGCATGTTGCAAGTCATCCAAAATGTGGTTTTTAAAGGCAAAGGCAGATAACTTAAAATTCAAGTGGTAAATTTTTGATTCTTCTCTGTACATCAGCGTTACCTTTCCTCACAGCCTTGTAACAGTGACAATACAGGATAAGAGAATAATCTCTGCTTTGAACTATCTATTTAAAACGTTGTGGTTTGGTTGCCAACTGGAAAACTATTCCTTTGTGGCCCCACTGCCAGGAATTGCACTCTGCCCTCAGAAAATATAACATGGATTTTATTTATTTATTTATTTTACTATTAGGTGTGAATATCTTTTTTGATGTCATTAGGTGGCACTTCCGTAAGGCACCTTGTAAGAAACTCACATGTTCTGGGTCAACATCTGGACCAATGCGACACTCAATCACTTCTGGAGGTTCTCTTCAGTGTTATTTTTATGATTCTACCAGTGCTTGTTTACTGCAAATTCAGATGTCACCAAACTTGACCAGTAAGAACTATTTTCAAGGAGAGAAGAGACAGATTATTTGAACCCTTGGGCTTAGGTATTGCCCTTGTTTAGAAAGTAGAATGTAAAATGGGATTCACAGCTACAGTGCCATCTACTAGAGAAGTTTCATGTGTTATCTGCATGGGTTAAGCTTTCTTTTGTTTAATGTTCCATGAGGCCTGGGAATAAACACTTCAGTTTGTTTCAGGGTAAGGAGGAAATCTGAGGATCTTATGAGTTTCACGAATATAGGGGAAAAAGTGACTTGCTGCTTTTGGCTCTCTTGACTTTACCTTTTAGGGTGATGTGTGCTGGGACTTGGGTATCTATCCTCTCTTGCATTGCTTGGTTACATAAAAATTAATTTGCCTGGAAGTTATATATGCAGGTCTGTCTGTTGCAAGAGATATTACGTTAGGTTTAAAGCATCCCTTGTGACTCCATCCTTGGAGATACTCAAAACCTGACTGGGCACAGTCCTGAGTAACCTGTTCTAGCTGACTCTGCTTTGAGCAGTAGGATCAAACTAAGCAATCTCCAGAGGTCTTTTCCAGCCTTAATTATTCTGTGGTATTGTGACTCTCAATTTCTTAGTTTGGCCCACTCCTCAAATTAGAGTTTTAAACAAGGTAGATTGGTGGATTTCCCTAATCAACAGCCAAATCAAGTTTCCTAACTGAGAAAAGGAAACATGTATGTCTTTCCTCAGAAATGATCTTACTTCTTCTGTAGCCAAATAATGATCTGATGAAAGCTAATGGCATGGCAGCCCTTCAATTTAATCCTAGCAGGCTCACCTTAGCACTAACTCTTGTTGTTGAGTGTAGCCTAGATGGGACAGACTAGTTTTCCTTTGCATTCACATGCTGTTTTTCCACGAATGGATTTTAACTACTTGTGTTCAGTGAAGGAAGCCAGAAAGGGAGCAGGCTGGAAGCTTCTATGCTGCATCCTGTCTGTAGAAAAGGTGGCTGAGAGAGTGAAGCCTGGACACTCCAGTCACAAAGCATCTTTGCCTTTCTGTGAAAGGAAAGCTGATCTTCTTCACTTCAGTTGGTCATTTGTCCTTGCAGCATGGTGTGTCTGTGGAGGTCACACCCAACACCTTTTAGGCTGACCTGAGGTAGGACTGAAATAGATGTGGGCGCAGGTTGTGTGCGTGATGTTCAGCTGCTAGGTGGAAATCAAACCCACCTTTGGTAATGGATTGTTTGTTTGCAAGTGTTTTGCATCCACATTTGCCTTGCTGCAGCTGGCTGTTGCAGTGTTGTAAGCTTCTCTCACAGGTTCCCTACGCTGCTTTCAATTCTTCCAGGGAAAGCAGCATTTAATAGCAAGGTACCCATCTTGTTGGCCGTTTTGATTAGGTGTTGCCTGGCTATAAATTTGCTTACATAAGCTCATGTTAATGTAGCATGTGGTATAACTAATAAAATAGCTACGAGTGAACTGCCATGTCCCCTGGAGTGGAGGAACATGGGAGTCTAATGCTTAGATCCAGACATACAGAGGCTGGAAGTGCTCTGAGTCCGTGAAGAAGTGTGTGGGTACCACTGGTGTTCTCTCCTGTGTGTCTTGTGAGTTACTGAAGTACCTAAATGTTGTGTAACCTTAAGGTTACTCCTGCAGCCTATACAGAGATGAGCTCTGAGACCTGCAATGCAAAACACTGGCAGACTGTTTTCTCCAAAACTAAGAATTATGATGGGCATAGGGGCACTTGGAAACTAGAGAAGGGACCAGCCCTTGTAGCCAGTGAACAATACTGTATTATGCTTGTCAGGGACATTTCATTACAGCTGGATACTGTGAACTTGCTGCTTTGTTCTGTTTCTCGAAGATATTACCACATCTTAATCTATGGCTGCTTAGAAATGTACCAGCAACTTTGGACTGAAGTCATAGACATGTCTAAGTACTGATCTTTCTGTTAAACTTGAGACCCTGCTGATCTGCTTAATGGCTGTATTACTGCCAGATCTGAGGAGTTAGGCAGGGGACTAATGAAAGTGAAGTTACTGTTGCGTAGCATATGTGGAAAAGGGAGAGCCAACCTTGTTCAGTATCAGATTAGAGCAATCCTGAATCAACCACAGTGTTGGGGTATTTGAGATATTTTTAAGAGCAATTCAAAGACACAAAATATTTTTTCTTCTTTCAGGATAATGGACTCCTGGGCAGTAAAATATGTGCTCAGAGCACTAGAAAGTACTTATCTCTTAAATTCCCTTATGTAATTTGGTGAACTGATTATGCTCATATAACTTGTAGTCATCTCACATGCCTTTATTAGCTGTGGGGACACAGATGTGGCATAAATTGCCTGAAGTGTTTCTTCCCATAGCATAGCTACACCTTTGGGGGAATACAACATTCAAATTTCATTTTCCAAAGTAAACAACATGCAGTAGTGTACCAGCAGCTTTTATTATGCTGCTTCTGTACCTTGGTGCACTACCAAAAACACAGTTTCCTTGAAATTAGATGAACTTCTTTCCTGCCTTTCCAGACTACTGTTCTGTTAGCAGCACTGTTTCTGTCAGCCCTATGAACACAGGCAAAATTCTGGAAGTCTGTTGCCACCTTCAGCTTTCAAGGCTGTAATTCTTTAAAATAGAGGAAGAAGCGAAATTTCACCCATCCTGCCAAGGAAATGGAGTTTCAAATGACGCGAGTCACCTCCCTCACACTTCTTCCCACCCCTCACAACATGTGTCAGTGAGAGGACAGAGGGTTACAGAAATGGCTACAGTATCAGCTGGTTTCACAGAAATTAATCTTTATGCAGCAAAAGGCCTTGAAAGCTGGTAATTCCGTGCAGCATTATGAATCCTCAGTGAAGCTGTTTTGCTTTGCATACATGTTTGTAAACATAGTTAAGAGCATGTGACTCTGACTTGGCACATCAGTTGTGCATATATTGCCATGTCTGCATCTGTACAGTAATACCAAAGCACTGGACGAGTTTGGAGGTAAGTCTTTGGATGTGGTCTGTTCCTTTTCAGTCTCAGAGAACTGTATTCTCTTAATAAACTTAGCATTTAATTGCCTCAGGGTCTTCTTTTTGGGGAGTGCTATACAGCCCCATTTCCCTCATTTCAAAACCCAACGCCCTTTTTCATCCACTGCCAGAGGTGTTCTATTTATCGTGTTGACTAAAATGGGTTAGAAGCAGGGGAGGTGGGAAAGGGTGATCGCAAGTTCTTTGTTAGTTTTACTGGCCCAACAGCCCAAGGGAAGCTTCCACATGAAGCTCTATCTGTCTCCAGGCCAGTGACATTAATATTGCTCTTTTCTGGAGATACTGCTGCATTCAAACTGTGATATTTGTTTCTTTCACAACCAGATCAGATGGGTTTCTGATAACCTTAGCACTCTGTCTCATCCTACTTCTGTTGCTCTAGTGCTTGAGGGCAGTCTGTTTCCCACGTAGGATTTTTTGATTCTCTGCAAGGAAGCAGAGAATCTACTGTACCCCGAAGAAATCCATTCAGATATAAACACGAGACACTTCTCTGCTAATGAATGCAGAGAAGTGTGAAGAATTAATAGCTCTATATTGGAGATCATATATTTACTGAATTCATCATACTTGCATCACATATATGTAAAAGGCTACTTATTACTGGTGCTGTTCAATTGGGAAAATGAGTGAGGCTGAGATTTGAGATGAGTACTGCACTTCTGAGCATCTTCCTTGGGAACAGAAAGTACCAAATTGTGTTTAAAAGATGAAGGAACTAGTTTTGGAGGGAAAGGTTCTTGTTCTTGCTCTTGAAGGGTCAGGAGTGTGATGCTGCTCCTTTGAGACCAACTCTGCCTTTACACTGATATTCTAGAGAAAGAACTAGAATTTATAGGATACATGTGAAGTGAATTTCAATATTGTAAAAAAAAGAATGAGACAGTCTGATGTCCTTTCATTTGGAAAAGAACAAGAGAGGAGAAATGGTGATCCCTGTGACCAGTGAGTACCTTGACATGACCTTCCCAGCCTTCAAAACCCAACCCCCCACCCCATACCCAGCAATATGCAGTTCTTTTCCTTGGGAAGCCTAGGAAAAGAGAGCCTCTCTTAGTCCAGGAGAGCTTGATTTGACCTTAGCATAACGAAGATCAAGAGGGGATGTGGCATTGTCTATAAATATATGTGGGAAGGGAGGAAAAGCTAATGCATAGGTCAGCATCATTACAGGAACAGAGAGGTGTAAACTTGGCCTGGAAATTAAAAGAAAGCTATTGATCATAAAAGCCACTGGCTCAGGAAGAAACATCTGAGGTGATAACAGGGATGGAACATAGAGCATTATTAATCTCAGTTGCCACTGTAGTAAGGCTAGGAAATTGCCTGGTTCTATCAGCCTCAGATCCTTCTGTCTGCCTCTTGGTCTTCCAAATAAGTATGTCCAAGTTATTCCCTATAATTACACAACATAATTCAGAAGTTCCTGCAGAAGTTGCATGCCCAGTTGGTGGTGTCAGCCAGGGAAGGGAAATGAACTTTCAGAATGGCAATGACCTTAACAACATGCTTTAATTTTTGGTCAGCCAGGCAATTGGACCAGATGATCATTGTAGGGCTCTTCCAACTGAAATAATCTATTCTATTCTAGAAAATAAACAGATGTTACAGAAATAAAAGGTTAAAAGCAAACATTACTTATTAATTGTGGCCCCTCCCATGTATTTGAAGATGCAAGTGTCAAAGAGTTTTCTAGACTGACCCATGGAATAGGAAATTTTTCATTACAGTTAGTTAGTTAGTTAGGGTTGGACTTGATGATCTCGGAAGTCTTTTCCAACCCGGTTGATTCTGTGATTCAATGATCGTATCTTTCTGGGTCCATGGAGAAAAGGCTACTTGTGAGAATTTCTGGGGGGTGTGTATGGGAAAGGACAGAGGAATGGAGAGAGTAGACACATGGATTTTACTGGTAGCTTTCACTGTAATCAGAAACAAGTTCTTTACATTTCTCAATCCTCAAATTTGTGAAAACCAAGTCTTTTTAACAGCAGCATTTGCTTCTGTTGGCATTCATGTATTTACCACTAGTTTGTGCGAAATTATTTACCAGTGAGCAGCTGGATGGAAGGTAGTTTTCAGATGTTGAAGGCCCCAGGATGTTCTGTGCAGTTAACACTGTGGTCTGATGCACAGGAGCACCATATGGATTTCCAGGAAAGCAGCTACTGTCGTGCTACGGTTCTGCCACCACTCTTGGCAATTCCCACTTTACAGAGCTGTGCCCTGCTACCAGTCCATTCTGGCTGACTGAGCCTGAAAGCAGCAACTGAATGAAGCTGAAGAAATGAATTCTTAGTTTCAGTATTTTATTTCTGAAGGAGAGCTTGTCAGTCTGATCCCAAAATTACCTGCCTCTGGATAAGCCAGCAGCAGCCTGTTGGTGTTGTCCCTGAGAAAGTCACAGGTAACCCTTCTTGCTGCATTAAAAGCACTTCTGGCTAATGCTCAAACACCAGATGGAGGATGGTGTTCTGAAATAAGAGATTATGGAGTTTATTCAGTTTGAGGCCAAGGTCCAGAACTGAATCATCTGCCAGTGGAAATGCTGGAATGCCCTATGAGACAAATCCCAACCTGTGAGCAGCACAAGTAGCAAAGCAGTGCATCGGGCCTGTGGAACCACTCTGTGCTCACTGAGAACTTTGCCTGTTAAGGAGTTGCACACAGTCTCTTGCACAAAAGGGGTTTGTAAGTCCCTTGGGGAGGGCTCTCAGACCTGCCTTAAGCAAAGGGGATGCTCGTGCCCCCTCACAGAGCAGCTTTCTATGCCGGATAGCTCTGAGATTCAGCTTGAGAATATCTGCCTCAGACCCCCAGATATCCTTGCAGAGGAATGGCCCTTATCCAAAGGAGGATGGAATTAAAAAGACTAGACAGAAAAGTCCTTGAGGATGAAAGACAAAGAGAGAAGCTTTTATGTGTCCTTGCTCCTAGGAACAAATTCTGCTGAATGTCATCCTTACACTTAGGTTGGATTAAATATGACTAATTCGTACCAAGTCTTTTCATGTCCCCACCAGTGCAGCTGTATTTGAGCAGACTAGTGACGTGTGCCTCTGGAAGTGATGATGATGACTGCCATCTTATTTCAGAAGCTGCTTGCCAAAGCCTCAGGGAGGGGAGAGTAAATCACAAACCCACCTCCACCTCTTTCCTCTAACTGATTTCCTAACAGATTTTTGCTCGAGGCACTGAGCTTGGCATGGTCTTTGCTGAGAGAGGCATCTCCTGTGGGTTCAGGGGATTGCTGTCTGGCCAATTGAAACTTCTTCAGCATTTATTGAGAGTCAAATGTCCAGCCAAGCAGGGAAGGTGCATCCTGGTTACTATTTTTAACCTATGTAACAATATGTGCAATTGATATTAACTGATATCCAGAGCTGAAAGTTCAATGTTATGAGTTTTGGTTCCACTATCCTCTACCTACAAACTGGATTATTTTTCAAGGCTTTGATACAATTTATAGCGTGAGAAAATGTAACCTCCGTATTCTGTCAGTTTGTCAAAACTGAACCAAAATGTTGGACAGGTTATTTGCTTACAATACGTTCCTGTCTCCAGGTAAAAGCTTTCCTTGTACCTGTAAGGAAAATGAGCGATGGGAAGCATTAGACACACCAGATTGTGTAACAGAGATGAATTTTCATTAAGCTGCTAGATTTGATCAGTTGTCATTTGACAATGTTAGTTGTTAGTTGCTAAGGGTTGGATTTTGCTTTGCTTTCTTACCTGAGGATCGTGGAACCTGCCAGAGTGCAAAGGGTGGGTATTCTTATCTTGAAAAGAGGAAAGATTTACATGAGTAAATTTATTGAGGGTTAATACTAAACTAAGTTTAAGATACTGTCAAATTAAGAACTCCAAAATGCAAGTACAGTATAAGAGATTGCTTTGAGGAAAGACTAGGATAGAGATTTTTTTTTTCCATCTGAGAATAAAGTCATGTCCACAGGAATGCACCCTGGGAGAGGTTATAGAGGAGGTTTGTGGGACCTGTGGAATAGACCTCAACTAAATTATCTAATTTATGAAATAAAAGTTATAGGATTATTGTGTGTATGTTAATATGTGTGTTTTCTATCTGTGATCTAACAAATTTGGATTTAGCATTGTGTCTGTTGAACACATTCAGTATTTTTGGTGTTGTCTAGAAGCCCCAGAACTTACCAGTGTAACAAATAAGTTCTACCATGAAAACTAGGTGTAACTCCGTAGTGAATGTGACAAAAAAAGATAATTCAAACCATGATGGAAACTAGTCTCCTTCAGGTTCCTTTCAAATCCTGCTTTGTGCCCTGTTCAGACTCTGTTCAGGCAGTAGTGCTCTGGCTGAGGTGTGTAATTCTCTACCTCTGAAAAGTGAAATTAAACTGCTTAATTCTATATTATGCTCTAACATAGTGACTAATGTGGGAGGACAGCACTGCCTGTGGATCATCAAGAAACAGCCTGATCTAACCTGGATCGAGTTCGTTGTCGTTGCTATTTCTGATTTTAGATGTACAGAGAGACTGCACAGCACACGTTTTCATGCATGACTTTGAAGGAGAAAGGAAGGCTGGGGGAGTGGTTTGAGCTACACTCAAACAGGGTACACCCATGAGTGGTTATAAACACACAATGGGATTTTCTCTGGCAGCAGTGAAGCTTGAGGGAGTCGGCCTGCTGGTGGAGCCTGGGTCTGCTGACCATGCACAGGATAGCTGGGATGGAGAGGAGGGGTAGAGTACAGGGACAAGAGGCTGGTGCTGAGTAAGGTGCTGGTCCTCATCTGCACACGAGTCTTTAGGAGGCTGTTCCTGGTTGGATTTTTCTTGTTAAGGAAAATGAGGTGGCAGTTTTGGAGGTCTGGGTTTTAGGTCCAATTTTTTTTAGGTTTTTTTTTGAGCTCTGCCTGTGTATTTACCTGGTAATTATAACAGCTAAGGTTACACCCATGGGTTGTAGCATGGTCTCAAGTCCTTCCTGGACTTGTCCTAGAATAAAGCTTGGGATCTGTTTTGCTTTTAGAGTATAGCAGTCTCAAAATAAAGTGGTTTGTGGGTTGGAGAGATCTTTATAGCTCTTTTATTTAAATGTCTGTTGACTTAGCTTTCTTGGTTCCCAAAAGATTCTTGCAAGACCTGTATTAGGAAAAGCATTCCAAAATTTTGAAGTTCCCTGCTTTCTATATTCAGCCTTCCTCTACAGAAAAAGGTTACACATCCATTAAATAATTTGTTTGAACTGCTCTGTGCAGTGTACTCGATTTGTGATACCATGCCTAGTTGACTGTATGTGAAGGGTGGAATTAGGAATATTTTAATCCTGTTTTCTAACTCCCTTGTCCTCCACCACTTCCTTTGAGGAAGTGCCTGCCTCTTTTGCACACCCATAACAGTTGAGAGTTGGAAGCAGCACAAATAAAACTTGCTTTCCCATGTTCATTTTTTAATGTCTTTAACTGGAATATTTGTTCTTTGTTTTGTGAGAGTCTAGATTTGCCAAACCACTGAGGAGTGAGCCTTGAAGTTTAATGTCCAGGCAACCATCTGCTGTGATTAAAATAAATGCTGGCACAAATGACCAGTCTTTGAACTTGCTTCTGAGGTGCTAAGATGTTTCTCCTGACCCAAATGAGGGTGGCTTTGGTACATTCAGCCTGGTCTGGACCCTGTGATTCTAAGTGACTAGTAATTTTGACCTGTGTAAGGGAGAATTAGGTAATAAAAAGGAGAACTGAAGCATGTAAGTGGAGACAAGTGCACAAAGTAGAAAGCAAGCACATACTACATTAGGTGCTAGACATTTTAATTTTTCAGATCTCCTGAACCTTTTGACGTGCTCATTAAAGAATGGTAATTTTTTTCCTTCTGTCACTTGCAGGTTAAATGGTTCTATTTGTCTCTTTGTTCCTGCTGATTATCTCTCTTGCTTTGTGATAACTTTTGTGATTATTGCAGTCTGTGTTTTGGTACCAGGTTCTGACAGATAGAAGCCTTCACTTACGTAAATTTTTACAAATGTGTTTGTGTGCGTTTCCTTAGAGAATTTCTTTTATGAGATTTTTTTTTTCCTAAATACAAATACAGGCTCTATTTTCTCCCTGTGCCATGGAATGGCTTGGGGTGATCAGTGTGCTGCTAGGATGTGAGACCTCAGTGGACTTGGCTCACTGGGCTGCAGGGGTCATTATAGTGTGTTTGTAGTCTTCTTTCTGCTCAGAATTTCTAATTGGGGCAGAACAGTGTTGTTCTAATGTTCATTAAATCCTTCCTGAAAACTGATCTTTCTTGGGGTATATGTAGTATGTTGGCTTGGGAAAATGAATGGATCCATCTTCTATATAATGTCAAAAGCTGCTATGTCTGGCTATGCTAAGGTGACTGATTTGTTTTGTCCCCATTTGAAGTCATAAAGTTTTGTTAAAGTGTCATTCCAGGCATTTCTTAGAGCCTTTTTTTATATATAAGAGCCTTCCTTGGGTTATTAGACAGCATTTGCAGAATTCTGGGGAAGTCCAGCTTGTAAAACTGGGTGGGAACTAACTTTAGGACAGATTTCTATGTCGATATGTAGCATCAGGAACAGTTTCAAAGCACTTCAAATGAGGGAATGACATCCAAACCTCTTGCTCCTTTGAATGGTGGAGTGAGAAGCCTTCACATGTTTCAGCTGGTAGTGAAGTCACCTTCCCTCACCTCAGAAGTGGAGTATGTGTGGCTCATCAGAAATGCCCCTGCTCTGACTGCCCCCAGGTGTGGTCTTTGTGGAGATGCTTGTAGGCTGAGGGCTCTCTAGACTGAAGCAGATGGATTTATGGTCTGGGGACTTGTGTTTTCTCAGGAGGATTTGTGGGAGATGGTTTTCACCATCCAGGTGACAAGCAGAGCCTTTGCTGCCATATGTCGTCCGATTTGGGGAGGCCAGTAAAAGAAGTGTTGCTCACATGTCTTGCTGCATTAATGGCCACTCTCCAAAAAGTTTGCCATGAGAGTTTTGATTCTAGTGGGATGTAGTACTTTTTAACATTGGAATAAAAGTGTGTTTACTTTGAGAAATAAATTTTCTTTTGCTGCTCATGTGGTCCTTCACAGTGACAGTTCAAAGGCAGAAAGAATGTCCCCAGCTTCCCAAACACAACTGGTGAGTTGATGCTGGATGAGGAGGAATCACTGCACTGGTCACCCAATGTCAAGATCTGTGCTGTGAGAGATCTACCTAGTACGTGGCAGTGTCAGGCATTTAAACTATTCATTCTTCTTGAAGCTTGTCTTACAATTTGACACTCATCCACATTGCCTACTGTTATTCCCTTATCATCCTATAAGGGAGGAGATACCTCTTCCTTGGTATAATTTCCTTTTTTTTTTTCCATCCAGAGAAGAAAGATGATCTGTTTCTTGATCTTTTTCTTTATTTTAGTGTTCATTCAGTGTAGGGACTGCTGTGATCAAAGAGTTGTGTATGACAGAGCAGCAGCAAAGTATGTTTTTTGAATTCATGTAGATAAAAGGTTGTATTTTGTAGGTCAAATGCTTTCAGTAGTCACGTTGTGGCACATAAGAAATGGTTAGTAACAAGCAATGTACACATTTTGCTTCTGTACCTTGATATGAGTTTGGGAACCAAAATATTTTCAGTAACTGCTTCTGTATTTGTATGTTTCCATGTTCTTGGATATAATTTGCATTTCTTTTCAAATCATTACTCGGTTGAGTTTTTCATGACATGAGAATTCTATGAACTATTTGTGTATGTGCTAAGAACAGGTTCTTGTAGTTTCAACCAAGTTCATATTTGGTTCCTCTTTTCCCACTTCTGGCCTAGCTTGGGAAAGAGGGTGGACAGGAAGGGTGGAGACCCAAAAGACTCACTCCCATGTAGTGGGCAGAAGGCCCCCAAATTAGGTTCGATAAATGTTTTCAAACACAAACATCTTTTTGACAGCATATTTGCTTGAGTCTTGATTTTTATGAACAGGAGCAGATCCAAATACCATCTTAAAGCATACTGTGGACAGTGCTGACATGCCCCTTTTCCATCTGGTGTAAAAGGGAAGCTGTAAACAATGGCAACCACGCCTTTGTCCTCCTGCTTTCCCATTCTCTGTCTGCATAATATAGAGCTAAAATAGTTGCCAGTTTTGGCTTTAACTTTTCTTGTCAAAATTGTCTTCTTTTTGCCATCTGTTCCACAGTCTTACCACTGCCCTAAAGCTGCACTTCTTGATACCTGTGATCACTTAAAAAGTCAGGAACATATTGTAGCAAAGTCTACTCCTTTTAGCTGAAAGTAAAATAAATTAAATCTTGGAAATGAAAACAGAGCTCTTTCATTTGCTGGAATAGATTTTTTTAGTGTTGTTTCCTAAAGAAGGCAGGCTTACGGGATTGAGCTGTTTGTCCATCTGCTTTTCAGTTCATCCTTAATAACTTTTGAACAATTTCATCCAGATTTGCCAAGGAATAAAAGTCTCAAAGGTAATTGCTTTCCAACAAGAAAACTGGAGGCTGGGTGGAGGAGAGAGACAAAAATAGGTGTCCCCACTGTCTGCAGCATGAGCTTAACAATAATCTGTTCTTAGGCTTTTGCTAGCCAAGTTGCAAGTGTGTCCTGGCCTCCTGGGTACTGCAGTAATCTCCAGTCTCCAGAGCATGTTACTGAGTCTCACTTAGGCAGAAACTGAGGGGCCATGAAAGGGAGACAAGGGCATAGGGAATGTTGCTGGGAAACTGGGAGTTTTAGGGAAAGGATGAAATCAATGGAAATTGGGGCTGTTGGAGCTCTAAGTAGTTTTATGATAAATGGACCAAACTCGCTTTCAGATTCTGTATGGTACTACTAACGCCTTCTTGATCTCTGACTTCTCAGAGATGTGTCTGCCAAGGGTGCATCTGTGGTGCTTGCCAGGCTGTGAAATAACCCAAATGTAAGAAAGGATTTACATTGTGCTCGGAGAAACTCAGCATTCTGAAGTGCAGCTGGGCAGCTACTTTGGCAAATGTTTTATTCACTCCTGTTTTAGGCTAGACAGAACAAGCCATGAATGTAGATTGAATTAACTCAATAGTTTCTGATGGGGAAAAAAAAAAAAAAAAAGGAGAAGATTGCTGAAAAATACATTCCCATAATACTTTATTTTTTTCCAGGCTCAAGTCACTGTTTGAATGAGCACTTCTAACAAAATTAGGATGGAAAAGGGGTGGTGGTGACTCCTATAATGGGTGTGTTTATTTGCCTGGAACATGCGAGCCCTGCATTTGCAACACTTGCTGCAGAACTTCAGTTTGTACAACCAAATTCATGATGTGTAGCTTCTGCAGAATCTCTCTTCTCTCTTATCTTTCAGCAGAAGTAGGGCACTGGGCTCTCTTTCCCGTGTACGCACTTGGTAAAATATTCATATTCCTGCATCCGTGGTGACTGTGGGGAGGAACCACCACCTGGAATTATTCATTACCTGCGTCTCTGTTTTTCATTGGTTTGTTTTGTCCTGGGCGAGTGCTGGAGATCCTGAGCGTACTTTCAGCCGTGAGTCAGTGACAACCTCATGCTATTATTGTAAATAGCAACATGAACGCTGTTCTTGCATGCGTTTTTCCACGGGCTTTGTCTTCCTCGCCCAACACTGCAGCCAAGGAATTCACAGAGCTTCTGAGTCAGCAATCAGCTGCCTCGAGACAAAACATGCAGGATACTGCAGACTTGCAGAACAGCCGGCAAGGCGCACGAATACCCTGGAAACCTGGCAAATAATTCTTGCCTGCCCTTGCTTTCCTCCTGTAATTTCCATGTTCTCTGACGTGTTGCTGGCGGGTTCCAAGGCCTATGGGTGTTTACATCAGGATTGCAGAGTTCTAGGGAGTGACTTACCGCGGTGACTGAAGCCTTGGTGTTTGACCTGTGGGCATAACTGACTTCCCAGCCTGTGTGGAACGGGATGTCGGCAGAGCTGCTGTGCTAACGTGTCACTTGGGATGTGCTGTCTGAAATGACCTGCTGTCTGCAGGTCTGTCTCCTGGCTTGGCCAACCTTGAACACAAAGCAGTAAGTTCTTAGAATTACAATAGTTTGAGTTTTAATTTTGGGATCTCCCTGAGCAGCACAGAACCGGTGCTGCCTTACTCCTCTGGTGATAAGGTACAGGAGAAGGAAGAGTAAGAAATGATTCCTATGCTGTCCTTACATCTGGATATATCAGTAGTGGACTGTGGACTCAGAGACCTAAGTTGTGACTCTGCTTAATTTAGGTCATATAACTTCTACTATTCTTTCTGAAGAAGTCTCAGTGACCCAAAGCACTGCTGTAGAGGTGGTAGAGTGGGGTGCAAGAGGTGGGGGGAATGTAAGAGAATAGCATTCAGCTTGGGAGGTTGTGCTAACTAATGAGGCGTGTGACTTTAGGCTGTTGGTATTTTATTGTGCTTATGTTACACAGACACACTGAAACTACTCCTTCAGTGTTAGAGGTGTTTTGTTGGAGTTCATTATAATATTCTTCTTGATAACAGAAGAGGAGACACAGGCTTTCAGTATGTAACAGGGTCACAAGAGCTGGAGAGGGACTTATTACAACAGCATGTAGTGATAAGACAAGGGGGATGGCTTCAAACTGTAAGAGGCAGGTTTAGATGGCATATTGGGAAGAAATTCTCCCCTGTGATGGTTTCGAGGCACTGGAGCATGTTGCCCAGAGAAGTAGTGGATGCCCCATCCCTGACAGTGTTCAAGGCCAGGCTCTGAGCAACCTGATGTATTGGAAAGTGTCCCTGCCCATGGCAAGGGAGTTGGAACTAGATGATCTTTAAGGTCCCTTCCAACCCAAACCATGACTTAGACTGTGCAGTAATGCAGTGGTTTCCCTGAGGCACAAGCCTGGAGCATGTTTCCAGCTTCACAACAGTGAAGTTAAGATTAAAAATAAGGAAAGCAGTTCCATCCAGCTTAGTGAGCAGTACTGATATGGGCATGGCATCACCATAAGCCAGTTAGAAAAACAGCTTCATGTATACTGAGTCTTCTGAGACAGTTGTCCCAATAAAGTTAGAATCACATTCTGCAGTATAACCCATTGTTGTACTGTGGCTTCTCTAGGAAATTTTATTTTTAAAAACATCAATTTCTGTCTGTAAGTAAAGATTTTCAGGTCTCCTTTGCTATTTCTGAACATAAACAATAAATACCATGTTAGGCTGAAAAGCAGGAGTGCCCAAATAAACTGCTGCAGAGCTGTCATACGGGAGGGGAAGAGACATGAGCTGTAATGTTTGACTTGGCTTCCTGTCTGTTGGAAGCAGGAAAAGAGCTGGTGAGAAACTAAAAAGTTTTATTCGAGTCCACATATTTCCTTTTTTACTTTAATACCCTTTGCAAAAAAACCAAAGGACAAAAAGCACCTCAGAAGTGCTTTTACTTCCATAGTTCCTGCGTACGTTCCCATGCTGCCTTCCTATCTGAAGGCAAACAGAACTATTCTTTCTTAGAGAGCAGGGTAATCTAGTCTATGTATGTACTTAGTATTATGTATAAAAGAAAGAAAAAAGGTTTATTGTATAAAAAAAAAAAAGAGAAAGGAGAAGAGAAAATATCTATTCTTTAAACAAAATCTCTAATTGTGAGCCAAACAATTAATTCTGTAAGTCTGCAGGCTGCTTCTGAGGGATCCCAGAAAGGCAACTAGGAGTAGCAGAGCTCATGAGAGCATGTGTAATCTGCCTCAGCAGATTAAACTAGACTCCAACTACCCCCTAAAATTTTGTATGGGCCTGCATATCAAAAGAAGTTAAAACCCACAGAATAGAGGAATTATGAGAATCTTACAAGGGTCAGGTACCAGCCCTTGTAAGGGGACTTACTTGTAAGGGGGCTTTTGTTCTTATGCTGCTCACCTACTGACAGAAATAAGTGCATAGGCCTTAGGTAAGGGGAATGTTTACAGTGCTTGATGCAACACAGACAGGCTTTCTTTTTTGTCTTGACATCTTAAGCAATTGATTGCTTTTAGCAGGTTTAACTTCTTTTTAGGATCACAGCAGCCATCACCGTACAAAACTGTACTACTTTGTGGTAGCAGTATCTTTAAGACCAGCACATAACTATTCCTGTGCTGTTACACAGTAACTGTGACATCAGTAGGTCTGCATCTTTTGTTTTCACAACCTCTTCCAGGCATCATGTAACATCTGCCAGTTTACTTGTGATTTCTCTGCTGTTCGTTTGAAATGCGTTTTGATGAAACTTCCAAGGCACTGGCTCAGGTTAAAGTATTTTGTGATTTAACAGAGGTGAGATGTGCCACTGTCTGCAGTGAGGCTCAGTGAGCTCTGGAAGGCTCTACTTCAGTGAGCATGGTCAGAAATCCTTGGGGTATCAATCAGTTGACTTACTTAGGACTGATGCGTTAGTAATTACTGAGAATCTGGGCTCTCAGTTCAGCAGGCTTAGACAAAATTTTGGAAAGAAAATGAAAGAGCAAGCTGAGTTACATTTTCTTCTTTTTATCTTTTAGGTTGATAATGCTTGTAAGCCAGAGGTGAAAGTGGCTCAGCAGAGCAACACTGGGAAGTCTGGCAGACTGGATGAGAACAGCTGCCCCCCAGGGCAGCTGCAACGTGTGAAGCATGGAGGAGAGTAAAAACGAGAAGGTGAACCAGGCTCATGTTCTCTTCGACAGATTTGTCCAGGCTTCCACCTGCAAGGGGACTCTCAAGGCTTTCCAAGAGCTCTGTGACTACTTAGAACTAAAGCCGAAGGACTATCGTTCCTTCTATCACAAACTCAAATCCAAGCTCAATTACTGGAAAGCCAAAGCCTTATGGGCCAAATTGGATAAAAGAGGCAGCCATAAGGACTATAAGAAAGGGAAAGCGTGCGCCAACACGAAGGTAAGAGATACACTCACTGTGGTCAAAACAACTAGTACCTGTTTGTCTCTGGAACACACAATAAGAGTGTCTGGATGTAAAAATGTGTTTGCTTGGTGTCACTCTAATGGTGGGGAAGACTCAGGAATATTCTTGTACATGTATTTATAACATAGCCACAAGGTGTGAGCATTTGACTAACAATCAGTAATTCCATTTGCCACTACAAGATTTGATTGCCCACATGAGTATTTGTCAATTATTCAGGAGAAGCAGCCTGCAGGTTCCTCTGTTGTGCATTTTTGTGGCATCAATACTATAGATGGCTTAGGAAATCTTAATTGGTAAACCTTTTATCTCGGTAGACTTTTTTTCGCATTTTTCTGCTAGGCAGTAGCAGGGACGTGCTGTTGGAGTCTAGGTACAAAATATGCATGTTTGGAAATTTCCAGCTTTAATTTGAAAAACCTCATGACTCTCTGAAGAAAAATAAACTTTCCTGCCAATTGGGTAAAATATCCTGTTTCCCGTTATTTAGAAAATGATCATTTATATTCCAGATTCAAAGAAGAAAAAAAAATGCCCTGGAAACTCATACCAATTTCTTTTAAAAGGTTGGTATGTGTGGTATTTACTGTAGGAATTCCTGTTTTACATACACATACACACACACACAGAGCATTTTACCTTTTTTTTTTTTTCCAACCTGAATTATTGTGAGCTGGCATTTATGTGCTGCACGCTGGTTGGACTGTGCAGTATGATCTTATTTATTTATTTTGTGGTTACTGAAAGCAGTTCTTTATATCCTTTATCAAAATGTGAATAGAATATGTTGTTTTTGTAAATAATCAAGCATTCTTCCTTTTTTAAAAGAGGCAAATAGTACTGAACACTATAAAATTTAAACAGGATTCTGTCCTTCATTGAGAACAATAGATACTGCTGCTTCTTTTGAATATTCACCTTCTGAGAGAAGGAAATATTTTAATTGGAGGAGTAAATGACTAGTTCCTTAGTAGAGAACAGAGGGGGAAATATATCTAGTTTAGAGTATGTCATTTCAGATCTGTGGAGTGAAGTTTAATTCTCAACTAGACGTTAGAAAATTGTGTTAGTTTCTTAATTGTTTATTCTGTTCTGCTTTTCAGTGGCCATTTTCATATGAAGGGAGGCATTTATAATGCATTACTACAATAACTTGGTAAACTGAAAATGGAACAATTGGGCACTGTCTTGGTGGGCAGTAGCTTCAACACCTCAAAAGTACAACCACTGTTAAGGTTTACATTTTTCAGGGAGCATAAGAAAGGAAGGAATTACGGCAAGATAAATGTAGCGGATTTTGCATATACTTAGGAATAAACCTTCTCAACACTATGGGATGTTATAGAGAAAACTCCAAATTGTTTTTCTGAATAATTGATTGCACTGTACATTCATTGGATTCAGGAATTGCTCTTATTTGGAATGAAACATGATGGGTAGAACTGAATTAAGGTGCTAAAAGTTTGTGAAATGAGGTCAGGTGGTTTATGTTTTAATGAGAAAGAGATTGAAGATGGAAGATGCAGAGGCCTTTTAACTTGTTTGAATAATAGGCTATAAGAATGACTTTTGCATCTGCACTCTGAATATATCTTAGTCTGCAATACTATTTGTTAACACTGAGGAAAATGGTTGCTTCAATAACAGAGATGCAACGTGGAAGAAGAGATTTAATGGAAGGATAGGTGGACAGTGCTCGATTGTGACAGCATACAAAAAATAGATGTGAGTGGAGGGTGACATCCAACTATGAAAGGCATTCAGAAAATTGAACGTGACATTTATAGAGAAGAGAAATGGCAAGCTGAGTTTAGAAGGACATTAGAACTCCATTTGGTTGTGTTGGGGTTTGAATTGACAACTAGGGAGCCATAAGGAAATGTCAGAAAGGTAAGGATTTTAACTTGGACAAAAAGTAGCCAACTCTTGAGTTGGAGAAGTTCTGTGAATTGACAGCACTGACAAGCTGATTGGAGCAGTGTCTGTGAATGAGGTGATGCAAAGGCAATTTGTAGAGGGAGGATCATACAAGAGACAACAGGTGAAGCCCCATGGGAAGGTGGTAGTGAGAGAAATGAGGGAAGTCCTTCAGATTGTGCTGTGAAAGAATATCTGAAGAAGCAGAGGAGTACTGAGCCTTAAAAAAAATCTGACAAGGATGTGCTTTGAAAAAATTATGTAGCCAACTGTCTTTAATAAATTAAAGCTGGCACACCCCTTTGCCCCTAATCAGAAACATAGAGGACTGGATTTGGGATTCACACCATTTTGAGTAGTTAAACTAGTAGCTGAGAGAAAGTGAAATTTAGTTTAAAAAACTTGGGTGTATTCTTTTTATATTTTTTGTCTATGTTTCTATTAATTGCTTGTTTCCTATCCTAATAGTAGCTGCTGTTAAATATTTATATGTAATTCCTAAGAGAGAATCATAACTGCTCCAAGCAGAGGCCTTCTGAGAACTGAATCATATCTGATGTTTCCTAACTCACTTAGTTTTATATTCCTAAGTTTAATGTAATTTGCAAACCACTGATTAAAAGATACAGCAATTTAAGTGGGCATGTAGAGATGATAGAATTTAAAATAAAGATTAGGTATTACCCGTGTTATCAGAACAGAAGTCAGTCATTACAACAGTTTGGCTGTTGTACACTTGGAACATAGACCAGTTCTGATTTCTCATCCTCTGCAGTGTAGCTCTTAATTTCCCATTTAAAAATTGGTCAGGGATGAGGTGCTGTGCCTGGAGTTGGGCAGTTTGTGCACATGACCAGCGTCCAGGCTTACCAGAATTCAGATAATCAGAGTATGTGAAAGCAAGTCTTGGACATGATGGGCTGTTCAAATGTAAATAGTTACAAATGGTGCTCTCTCTTCATTGGTTATACAGAGAATACAGGATTTCAGTTTGCCTTTAATGTTCCATTACCGTGGCATTGTTACTGGAAACTTAATATAATCTGTCTGAAAGATCTTGAGCAAGAAGTGTTTCTGAGGGGTGAGACAGCTCCAGTGCAGGGAGTTGCAGCAATTGCTTGGAGTCATTGAGGGGAAAGGGAAGAAGGAACAACAGTAGCTGCCTATATTTGGCTGTACTTGGCATCTCATGTAGTTACTGTGGTCTGACAGAGTATCAGAAGGTGGGGCTCTACAAGAGATCTGAAACTGGAAGAAGCATTAGAGGTGGAAAAGAATCTTTTCTTCTATTTTTAATTGTACTTAAAACTTGTTATGTTTTATAACAACATAATGTTTTCGTGATGGTAAAAGAAAAAAAAGGCAACTTTGACCATGAATTACTTCACTGATTATCATATATTTTACTTTCAGAACATCTAGAATCTTAAACATAACCTAGATGTCATTAACCACATCCTTCTGTTGGGGTAGGGGGATGATTACAAAGAACAACAACAACAAAAAATGTTTCTGTGACAAAATTGCAGACAATTAGTTTATAATTTGATTATGTAGACCTGAGTTTGAATAGTCTCATTTTAGTACAATTCCTTTGCTGTTGTGTACTCCATTGTAACTATTTCACATGTGGAAAATTATTCAAGAAGAAAAGCCACCCAACTCAGTGTGTTCTTGTTGCTTATTGAATCCAGGCTCTTTGAAGTTCGTAGTTGTCAGACAAGCACAATTATTACCTGGATAAAATGATACACTCAGCTGATTTTCTTAGAAGTTTAAAAAAATATAGACCAAATGCTGTTCAAGAGTTACTTATCTACAAATAAAATAATATCAAATTGAAGAACATATTAGGTCCTAATTGAATATCCCTTTTAACAAGTTACAAGACGGACATCTGTTCAATATCCAAGTCTACTTAGGAATTTATTAGCGCAGGGGTTGCACTTGCCTTTTGTCCCAAATGCCTCCAGATTCCTGAAACTACTAAAGAAGCAATGGTGTTATTATTCCCTTCCCTTTCTTGTGGACTTGGATCTCTGCCCTAAAATTTATGTGACTTCTTATCTTACACAGTCTTACTCTGAATTTGCATGTCAGTTGTTGTGTTGTCACTGATGTAACTTGTACTGGTTTTTCCTCATTCAGGCTTTATATTTGCAGTTTCATATTATTGCAGAATTTATGGCTCAGTGAGTAAGTGGTGAGAATGTGACAGCCTGTAAAAATTGTCATATGGGGATGACCAACAAACACAGTTTTGGTTTGGGATAGGCTGTTTATCAGAACATTGGTTTCTGGTTAAGTTTTGGCATACTTAAGAATTTCTTAAGGAACTTTTCTGTCCAGCCATAAGGATATGTGAGGATCTGGAAAATAATCACATGGCAGCAGCAGTCACCCCTGTGACTGGTCTTTATTCTGTGGATGTGGTTTGTACTCGGTAGAAATCAAAGTGCAATAACGATAGGACAAAATGGACTGTGTACTGTATTTATGAGAAATCACATACCAACACCAGCTTTCTCCATGGACCTCGGTTTCTGTGGGTAAGAATTATCAGCTGACTATCTTGGCTTTTTAATCTTAAAAGAAGTTTTGCTCTATCACATCTCAGAAAGTAGAAAGTCAACACTAGACTGCATGTATTTTCATTCTCAAGTTATTTATTAGTGTCTGATAATGTTTGTGAGTGGAGCGGAGAAAGATATGAGAAGGTGAAAGACCTTTTGTATGACAAAGGTTGGATTGGAGAAAAACATATTTTGATAAAAGTTGTGCAGTCACACAAAGTTTGTATTTGCACTGTGTTTACTTCCCTGAAGTTTCCTTTGCTACAGTAGTAGAAGCTCCACATAGGGATGAGTTAGTGCTCTAGCTTAGCTACTATCTGTCTTACTCTAAATGATGATGTTTATAGAAGCATTAGCATCTCATGTGTTTATCTGCATGTGTTTATGCTACTGAAGATATTCTTAAGAAAGGCCAGCTCAGGCTTTGGAAGATGAAAAGAAAACTTGTCATTGCCTTTTTTTTTTTTTTAAGACAAAAATAAAAAGTTATGGTAGGGAGGAGGGAGAAGCCATTAGACATATCGCTGGTCTCCAAGTACTTACGTAGCTTGGAGAGTACACCTTGGCAGCTCTTCTTAGAACAAGGGTTGCACGCAGGCAGTTTACTTGCCTACTTCCCAAGACTTTACTCTGCTCTGGAATGTGCTTTATTTTTAGGTTGCGGTTAGTGCTTTAACCATATCAGTGGCAGAACTTGGCAGGTAACAATAGAAAGACTGATCTGAAATTTCAGCTGATATTGCAGACAAAGAGCACTTGCTCCTAAGAGCCGTGGGATGCTTGGAAGCTGTGGTAAAAATACCTATTTCCTCCTAGGACTGTAAAAAGTTACTCTGTGCTGGTTGTTTTGCAGTGTCTGATAATTGGGGCTGGACCCTGTGGCCTTCGTACAGCCATCGACCTGTCATTCCTGGGAGCCAAGGTGGTGGTTATAGAAAAGAGGGATGCCTTCTCCCGCAATAACGTGCTGCACTTGTGGCCATTCACCATTCACGACCTGAGGGGTCTTGGCGCCAAAAAGTTTTACGGCAAATTCTGTGCGGGATCCATAGACCACATCAGTAAGTACAGCAGCTGCTGGACACAGCAGCACTTATTCTGCACTGGGGAAAAGTAGGCGAGGGCGTGGGGTAATTAAAATTCGGTCTACCCCAACCACTGCTTTCAAGTCCTTATGGTACAATTCAGCATTGCCTTTGCATCATGCATTTTGGGCTAGACCCAGATGTGAAAGAAATACGTTGTCATGAGATCAACACACAGGCAAAATGTATCTATCATTGTTTATGCATTCCCAAGGCGTATCTTCTTCCTACGTTGAAAAGTACACAGAAGGTTTAAGCGTTTTTTTTTCATTTTTGATGGATAATTTTTCTGTTTTTCTGATACATTCCTGCAGCTGCCACATTATTCTGTCTCCCTTGCACGTTGTAAGGGACTTGTAAAAAGGAAAATTAGTGAATGCTTTTGAACATCCTTGTGAATGTCGATCTGGATAAAGGAGGAACAGTTTGGGCTTTGTTAATTTTTGGAAGTGATGAAGATATGTTAAAGAACACTGCCAGCCTATGAATAAGTTCTGATTAAATAGAGGTTTACATGTTAAAATCCAGAATAATTTTGATGATTCTCAGATTCTGACAAATCAGTCTCCTTTGAAAGCTGAATGCTTTGGTAGAGCAGGAATTAATATTTTTCTTTTAATTCTTTTGTTTCTTCTTTTTCTCCCTGAAAGTTATTGTACATGACAGAGCCAGGTTTTGCCCACCAGTCTTTGTTCTCCACTTTTTTTTTTTTAATTTGGCAGTGAATGCTAAAACTGGAAGATCTTCAGAACTTCAGTCTTGCAGATTGCTTTTTTCTTCCAATTTCTTGTCACTTTTATTCTTTCAGTACTTATTGCATGCTGTCTTCTTTTGTGCATCAGCACAGCTGAAATTTAGTGTTTAGGTGGAGGATTTTTTCATTTCAGTGTCTGAAATATGACAGTAAGGTGTCTTCCTTCAAATTAACAGAGGTTGCACACTGTCATTTTCATACCCACTACCTATGTAAAATGAAGAGGAAAGAGGTGGTGAGAAACTTAATATGCCCTCAAGGTGTTGGGATGAAGGTGCAGGTTGGTATCACAGCCAGGCTGATCACATGGCTCGTTGCCATCTGTGACAAGTGCAGTCCTGCTTGTGCTGTCTTCCCTCTCTCTCCTGCAGAGCATGTTCTGGTTGTTTCCCCTGTTGCTGATTTTGGGGACTGAAACATCCAAAAAATTACTTACTTTTCTTTCATTCTTTGAAAAGGATTGGGTTTCAACTATGTAGAAGTTTCTTGGCATGTTGTGATATATTCCACACTGGTGCTGAGAAGTGCTGGGAACACAGTGGGGGAAAAGAAAACAGCAGCTGTCCTTTGAATCAGTTTATTAGTTATGTCACACAGACACACATAGGCATCTTGTGCTCTTTTCTTTTTCTTTGATTTCTTTAATGTTTGCTTTTTTGCAGGTATCCGTCAGCTCCAGCTTATCCTTTTGAAGGTTGCCTTGATCTTGGGAATAGAGATCCATGTCAATGTGGAATTTCGGGGGCTTGTTTACCCTCCAGAGGATCAGGAGAATGAAAGCAAGTAGCATTGAAATGGGTGGTAGAGAATGGGAAAGTTGTGGTAGGATACACAGACTCCTACTCCTTAACCCTGCTTATGACCTTAAGTCCTTTCCTCGTGCTCCATTAATAAGAATAATTATTAATCCCTTTTTGCTTGGATTTTTAGTAGGATTTATTTTTTTTCTAGTGACAAATCCAAATTACTTAATATATGAAACAAAGTCACCGGAAGTACTACACGACAGTAAATAGACCAAGACATGGTAGATTGTAATTCTAAAATATTTAAGCCTATTAGACTTACAAAATAACATTTTGAAACAACTCCTTTCTTTGCATTCACTGAGGATGTTTATAACAGTGAATGATCCTTGTTATGCTTTTAGTATCGTTGCGAACCCTCTTCTCTGATCACCACAGGAGATGGTGGCTTACTTATTTTTCAGCTTTTTATTGATTGCATAGGTAGTAAAGGACCTATAAAGGTTCAGTGGTCCTTAAAGGAAATAGTCAGGGGAGTTTTACCAGGGGTGTGTCTGCCTCTGGTTCACATGGAGTGGCTGCACAGCTCAGGAATAGCCCTGTCAACAATGCAGCTGTCCTGCAGGGTTTCTTGAGTGACCATATGATGAAGGGATTATGGATAATAAGTGGTTTTATGTATTTGTTCTATTACCATTGCTGTTTATGTTGCCATTAACTTGGAGTTTATCAACAGGAATAGGTTGGCGTGCATTGGTCCACCCCAAAACCCATCCCGTGTCTGAGTATGAGTTTGAAGTAATCATTGGAGGGGATGGCAGGAGGAACACCTTAGAAGGTAATATTGGCTCCATAATTAGCTTTCAAATAGAACTTATTCTTAAATTTGTTAGAACAAAATATGCCTTTAATATGCCAATCAACATCTGGAAGGACACTTGACTAGTGAAAGGGAGATTAAAAGTTCATGTAAAAATCCATTTGTGTCAAAGACACCTGGGTTGTCTTTTTTCCTCTTCCTATACACTAGGAAAGGAATTAGGTTTTTTGATCTGGATAACCTTTCTTACATTTTTTTTCTTTAGTTGATTAGTGTTGTAGCTCTTTTGGGGGTAAGAACGGAGGTGTTTAATTATTCTGTGTAGTAAAGAATCCGATATTAATATTTTTATGCAAATGGCAGTTTTGAGAAAAGATACGAGGGAGGGGGGGCTTTTTCCCTAAACAGAGCGTTTATTTTTCTGATGAAGCGATTGTTGGAGTTTGTAATTCATCAGATCACTTCCCTCTTTTTATTTTGTGAGGGCACCTGCCTGTGGCATACTGAGCCTTCTCTGAAGGTGTGCTCTGTTTTTCGGTGCTGCTTTATCCTTCCCCCAGGGTTTCGCCGAAAAGAATTCCGCGGTAAACTCGCGATTGCTATCACAGCAAACTTCATCAATCGCAACACCACAGCTGAAGCCAAAGTAGAAGAGATCAGCGGTGTGGCCTTCATATTCAACCAGAAGTTCTTCCAAGATCTACGAGAAGCCACAGGTTTGCCAGCAGCTGACAGATTGCCAGTGAAAACGATTTGTCTTTATTAATAAAACTTTGTAACTCAGATATCGTGTTTAATCAATATGCAAGGAAGTCAGTCATTGCTGTCTCTGACTTCCCTATTTTTACAGCTGTTCTGCTGTGCAAAGCAGATGTGTGTCATTTTTGTTCAGAAGTGGAGAACTTATTGTTTTCAGGAAACCTGAGCCCTAAATGGGAAGAGACTGAATCCTGAGTTCAGCTTTTTGGATTCCACATCTGAATGCAAACGTTAGTGATGATAAATGTGTTTTTTAGAAGAGGTAGCTTTATGCAGGTGAAATGTGCTGTTTGTGGTTTTGTTGAAGATTCAGATTTTTAAAGTCATCAAAAGCATGTGAGAAAGTTATTTGGCATTCTCTCTCTGAGGCTTTCTAACCGTGCAGTTTCAATTTACTTCCTTCTGATAAAACTCTAGTGTTGCCCATAACTCATAATTTGTTCCTTCACTACCATTTCTTTTGTTCTGTCACAAGGCATTGACTTGGAGAACATTGTCTACTACAAAGATGATACACACTACTTTGTCATGACTGCCAAAAAACAGAGCTTGCTGGAAAAAGGGGTGATACGGCATGTGGGTATTAACTTCTCCTATATTCTCTATAAGTTAAAATTTTGGTGACAATTTTCATACGATATGGTGAAAAAAGGGAAACATGCTTTTCTTCCACCACGTAATGTTTTTATACAGTATTTATACAGTATTTTAGAACACAAATGCAATTGTGTTCTAAAGGGCAGTTAATGCCCTTCTCAAGTATTGTAAGCTATCAGAAGAGTGTTACAAAGCCTGTCCTTTCCAAATTTGTATCCCTTTGTAGATTTGGGAGTTTTGTTCATGCTAAGATAAAATATGCTGAAAGAACGTTTGATAGCTTAGTTGAACTTCCTTCATTTTATGGGAATGAAAAATGCTCAGAAGTTTCTTAGCCCTTTCACAGTTAGAAATACAAGCAGGACTGATCACTATTTGCAAAAAAAGATTTATAGATTTTCTCTGGGAAGCATAAACACAGATAGGAATGAAAGAAATTAGAGGGCAGATCCGTATCAGTGAGTTTGTCAGAATTTTAATGCCAACTACCTTATGTACCAATCTTAAAATAAACCTGTGGATTTGACCACTGCACTTTTAACTTTTCTGGTTTTGGCAGGATCACGCTGACACAGAGGTGCTGCTCTCACGGGAAAACGTGGACCAGGAGGCTCTGCTGAACTATGCCAGGGAGGCAGCTGACTTCTCCACTAATCAGCAGCTGCCATCGCTGGACTTCGCCATCAATCACTATGGGCAGCCAGACGTGGCCATGTTTGACTTCACGTGCATGTACGCGTCCGAGAACGCCGCCCTGGTGCGCGAGCAGAACGGCCACCAGCTGCTCGTGGCGCTGGTGGGGGACAGTCTCTTAGAGGTTTGTGTTCTAACCTCGCTCTGGGCAAACACTGAATGGAAGCACAAGCACAGGCCGTCACTGAAAAACGTGCTGCCTGTGAGAGTGTCACTGTAAGGAAAGCTGCTGTTTATTATAGAATGAAGTGGGAGGTTTGAAGGAAGGGTAGGAGTGTTGGGAAAACGGAATATTTAGCGTGGTAATGATCTTGCTTAAGAAAATGTGTGCAGGGCTTTTTCTGAAGTTGTGTCTGTTCCATCTGCTTCTTGTTGGGATGAGTTGACTCTACAGAGCCTACTGTAGTCCTGCTAATAATTAACATTTTGTAGTTAGTTAAAAAGTACGGTCTTCAAGAGAAGCTGTTAAGGCATTCCAGGCTAGGAATTGTTGGAAATAGAAGGACACTGGCTTTGGGAGAGCTCATGAGCTATGCACTATACATCTGATTTCCTCTAACCCAGGAGGAGTGGTGCTTTAAGCTAATTACTGAACTCTAATTTCCCAGCAGATTACTGTCTGAATACATACTTGATACTTCTTTAAAATTTTCCCTAACTGATGCTTTTCCTTTCTCTGCCTTTTTCTCTTCTTTCTTTTGTAAACTATATTAGCCATTTTGGCCAATGGGAACTGGAATAGCCAGGGGGTTTTTGGCTGCAATGGACTCTGCTTGGATGGTACGAAGTTGGTCGCTCGGAGCAAGTCCTTTGGAAGTTCTCGCAGAGCGGTAAGAGAGAAAATGAATACTTACAGTTCTAATCTAATCCTCCAATGTCTCATCATTCATTCCAGTTTCTTCTAGTGCAAGTATATAGACAGAATGGGAGGTACAGACTCTGTTTTTAGAGGATACTTGAGGGTATAATTGAAGAAAAAGATTTCCTAGGAAGGTAATAAACTAACATATATAGAAATAAGAAATGTTGCATCTATTCTTGGTCCTAGTTTTAAAAGATTAGATGAAGAATCTTTTCTTGGTGCTTATTGACATTGCATGGAGAAAGTGAGCCCAACTTACTGTCACCAGCCCTGCAATAGCAAACCAGATGAAGATGTAGGTGACTTTAAAGTACCAGATACAGAACTTCTTACCATCCCCTGTTATCTTGTGAATATTCTTTAGTATTTCCTTTTAAGGAAGCTATGACCTGCTTTTTTTCATGTTCTCCTAAACTGGCCACTTTGTTTCATATAAGCCAAACAACATCTTGTGTTTCTTTGAAGTATTGAGTTCTTGATATTTTTATCATTTGTCTGAGTGTTGTCTTGGTGACTCAAGGTGATCTCTTAGAGATCAGAACTCAGGAAATTAAAAGATGAAGTAGACTTAAGCAACTGCAGCTCAATAGCACAATGCATACATAAAATTCTGTTCATTTGAATTTTTAAAAAAATGATGAGGATAATAATGTTGCAGTTTGGAACCAGACTTCCATCACCCTCCCATTAACCATTTGCAGACAGCAGTAAGGTCTTCCCTGAGCCTTCTCTTATACATGCTGAACAAACTCAGTTCCCTTGGCCTCTCCTCACAGGGCACGTGCTCCAGTCCCCTTGGTAGCCCTCTTCCTGAGCCCCTCCGGCATCTCAATGTCTTTATTGTACTGGGAAACCCTTTCAGTTATGCTTAGTGCATTGTTTCTTCCCTCCTTTTGTTTTCTGGAGCTCTATTAAATTGCAGATTTTAATATGCTTATCCTGACTCTTAGCTATGCAGTGTCTGAAGTGGTTAGATTTTTAATTTGAATGTTTATCTCTTCAGAGTTTACTTAACTGTAGTAGTAGTGATGCATCTCTTTAAAAAAACCAAACAAGAAAACAAAAAAACCCAAAACACAAACCCAACCAAAACAAACACAAAAAAACCAAAACCACCACAAAGCTTAAAACAAACAAACCAACCAAAACAAAACCCCAGACTTCTTCTTTTTTTTTTTTTATGTTATTTTCCCAAGGGAAAGCATTTATAGGCTGCTGCCTCAGACCACCCCTGAGAACGTGAGTAAAAACTTCAGCCATTACAGCATCGATCCTGCCACCCGGTATCCCAATATCAACGTCAACTTCCTGCGGCCACAGCAGGTAACTGCACAAATGGTGCTTCTGAGTGCTTGTAATGTGCACTGGCTTTCCTCAGGTGAAGCTGTGATAGTGTTTTGGGGACACCTGATGTGTGTATAACGTGGAAGCAGTAGACCTCTGTACTTTAACAAATTCCTTTTTAGGAATTTATTTCGATAGTTGTAACTGTGCTGTAATGATACAGGAAATCTATAAATTTGTGTCTGTGTGTGTGTGCCTGTGCATTTTCTTTGTAATAAACTAGTCTAGCAGTCTGTCATTGCAATTTGGTATCCACTGAGCAGCAGCAGTCAGCTGGACTGTTCAGCGCTGATGAGCTGATCCTTGCGCTTCTGACTTCTGCTACATAAGTGTACTTGTCTTCCTTCCTGTGTTGGCTCCTTGTTGTCCTCTGCCTGTTTCTGTATGGATCTGGGGTGCATGGCATGTTGGTCATTTGAAACCTCTTTGTGTCATTTTAGGTACGGCACTTGTATAATACAGGAGACTTGAAAGACATTCACCTGGAAATAGAGAACTTTGTGAACTCCAGGACACCAAAGCTGACTCGAAATGGTAGGCCTGGCTGCTGTTCTATTCCTCTTGGTATTCTGGAGCTGGATCAGTGCAGGAACTATAGAACAGCATAGCTGTAGAGTATAATTTAATCAGTCTCTTGATTTGGAAAATGTATCCAGCAGTTGTTTTGTCAACTGTCTGAGTTTCCAGTTTTTCAAGTTTTCATTAGCATGTAAATATATTTTTATTTGCCTAATTTCCCTTGCTTTATAATGCTGTTAAATTTCTAAGCATATTTGCTTATACAGGCATTTCTTTTCACCTCCTTTATCTATAACAATGTCCTTGCTTAGAGTGCAGAAGCCTAGACTGAATCTCTCTTAACAGTAGACTCAGAATTCTTACAAACCGTAACAGAAGGTATTTCTTGTGCAGACTTTCACATTTGTGCCTTCCTTTTCTTCATCTCACTTTACTTGCATTATTCTGAAAGCCTTGTGATAAGCATTTCAGTATCTGTCTACTTGTCTCTACCCTGAGGGGTATGTCAAACTTTTCCTTTTGCATGCCTTGTCTTGGATGCCCAGACAGTGTTCGGGGACACTGAGTGGCTCTTTGCTGCTAAGCTTCCCTCTCACTGCTGAATAGCTGTGTAGTCTTCTGCTCTTTGCCCTGCAGCCACGTCCCTTTAGGCTGTAATCTCATCAGATCTTGCTGTAAGACAAGGTCAAAACAGGTCAGTGCTTCTAAAGGAAAGTTTTCAAGGGAAAAGAAGTTACAGAAATACATTTGTAGTTCTTTCACTAGAAATAGTATATCTGGGCTTTAGGGAGCATTGTGCTACTGTATGTCCTTTTGATCATACTTAACAAGCCTTTGCAGCTGTTTTATATTTCCTGGGGCTCTTTTACAATGGGTAGGGTGAAAAGTTTGGCAAGTTACAACTTAGATAATTGCTTTTTAGCAAATGAAAAATACTTTCTTGGATTTAAAATAGATACGATAGTATTATTTTTTTTTTTAAATGAGAGTCCTGTCCTCCATTACCCATTGTAGAAGGAGCTTGTTTTTTACATTAAGGTTTTCCTTGTTGACTCGTGGGTTTTATGCATATTTTGAATTTGTGAAATGTTGTGCATTTCTATTTTAAAATGTGATTTTGTTTTTTTTTTTCTTTTTACAGAGTCTGTAGCTCGCTCCAGTAAATTGCTCAGTTGGTGCCAGAGGCAGACCGATGGATATGCTGGTGTTAATGTGACAGATCTCACAATGTCATGGAAAAGTGGCTTAGCTTTGTGTGCCATTATCCACAGATACCGTCCAGACTTAATGTGAGTAATTGGCTGCTTCGAATAACTGGGAAGGGCAGAACATTAGTGGTGTTTGGAACTAATAATGTGGAGATTGAGGCAATGCATTTGTGACTTATGAAGAAATGGATTGAAATGAATTCAATTAAACTTGATAGAAACTAACGTACAGTGATTCACTAGCAGAGTGGAAGGTTGTGATAGCTTGATGAATTTGAAGATAAATGTGTTGTCATTTTCCCTTCTGGATGATTTGGCAGAATTGAGCTTCAAATTGATACTGACTGGGAGGCATTATTGACTGACAGATTTTTTTTTTTTTTGTGTGTGTGTAAAGTGAGTAATAGTTCAAAGATTCAGTTAAATTTCTCATGAACGAGTATCTACACAACCCTTTGTAAACTTTCTGTTTAACGATAACTCAAAAAGACTTTTTAGGCTGCTCTTTTTGCAAGTAGTGACCCACAGTGTAAATAGAGGTGTTGTTACTCTTTGTACACTGACATGTGGCTTGGGTGAATGAGAGAGGTGTCCCCTTACATGACATTGGGTAAAACAGTGCCCAGATTCTAAAATGGGAAAACACTGGCTGGAATAAGTAACAGTAGCGAAGATTCTGGTACTTAAATTGAAATCTGAAATGTCTTCAACTTCCCAAAGGGACATCAGAGAAAGTAAATGCTAGAGCTCTATTTAAAGACACAATCCAATGTAAAGCATGCTGAAAAATTGTGTGGTTATTCCCTTCCATGTTCACTGAATTACTCTGTGTTGGTGTACTTGAGTTAACCTGAGGTACTCTGTTTAATAGCCCTATGGCTTGTGGAGAGTTCAAATAGCTTTTTAAATGGTTTATGTAATTCTCTACAAGCTATAGCTTTTTATATAGACTTTATATAGTTCTACAAGTTTTGGTAAAAGCCAGAAGGACTAAGATATGGATCAGTCAAGGGGAAAAAAGGGACAAAAAGTGAAGAATTAATTTAGTCCCAAGCACACAGAAGAATTTATGTAGGGGAAAATAGTACAGTCTTCCAGCAATGGAGGAAGTGAAGGTGTGTTTCAGAGGATAATACTTCATAACAAGAAAAAATCTGGGTTTGTAGGAGAAGAAAAAAAAATGAAAAAAGGATATGTTTGAGCTAAAGTTCACTGTAATTAAGTAGCATGAACTTTACCATGTGGCTGGCAAATAAATTTGAGATATTTCGACGAGAGGGAGAAAAAAAGAAGAGATGGATCCCTGAGTTCTTTCAGAAGACTGGTTTCTACTTGATTCAGTGCATGGCCTCTTTCTGCCCTTTGCAGAGACTTTGATTCTTTGGATGAGCATGATGTGGAGAAGAATAACCAACTGGCCTTCGACATCGCTGAAAAAGAGTTTGGAATATCTCCCATTATGACTGGAAAGGAAATGGCATCTGTTGGAGAGCCAGATAAGCTGTCCATGGTGATGTACCTCACACAGTTCTATGAGATGTTCAAAGACACCATCCCCTCTAGTGGTAAGGAGTTTGGGGCACTTTTGTCAGATTTAAAGAAAGCTTCAGGGTGAATGTGTGGGTTTCAGTTACCTTCATGCTGCTGCTGCACAAGCTCATACTGGTCACTCACTAGCTCTGCAAAAAGTTGCCTTCTTTATTGGTGCTGATAAAGACCATTTCAGCAGCACTGGGAGCAGAAAAAGGATTTAATACACAGCAATGTCCTCAAAAGTTCTAAACTCCCTTCAGCACTACTAGATAAGTTTTCTGCATTCTTAGCTAATGTGAGATGCCTTGCTAGTAGTGGTTTAGTTGGTAATTTCAAAACACTGGCTGAGTATTATACCTATTTACAATCCGTGAATGCTGAGACTAACTTCAGGCCAAGAGGAATAAAATACCTTTGATTAGAACTGAAAGATGTAATTGCCTAACCCAAATCAATAGGGCCAACCTTTTAATATTAATAATGTTGTTATAGATCTTTCTTTATAACTGATGATTCAAGTTTTTTATTCTGGTTGGGGGAAAAAAAGTGGTTTTAGTAACCTTTTAAAAATATGTCGGGTATTATTTCTAAAACTCTGCACTCTTTAAGAATTCTGATGATCTTGGTGCTTTTTAAATATAAAAGTAAATAAACACAGCATTTATTCTGGATGGTTATAAACCCTGAAGGGAGAATTCATTTGGGCAAAATGAAAAGGAAGAGTAGCTGAGAAAGGTATTAATTCTAGACATTATAGTCATTTTGTACAGAGAATTTAAGGAAAAGACCGTTATGTTTAAAAAAAAATATCAGTGAGTCCTTCAGTTGTGTATTTAATAACAGCACCACAGAAGAAAACTTCTTGGCATTCCCTTGTTCTACCTGTTTTTCCTAACAGATAGTCTGGACCTGAATGCAGAAGAAAAAGCTGCCCTAATTGCCAGTACCAAGTCGCCCATCTCCTTCCTCAGCAAACTGGGACAGAGCATCTCTCGGAAACGCACTCCCAAGGTAACCATGGACAGCCTTGGGAACACTTGTGTCTGTCAGGCTCCTGTCCAAGTAGTGGTACTAAAAATGCAGGTGTAAGTGTGCATCTGCTATGTGTTTGCAAGAGGCCACGTGTTTACCAGCTCTTGGTATGGGACAATACATGACATTTTTAAATTATGTCCGTAATATGTACTCTCAATTAGTGGTATATTTCAGTCTTAAAATCTTAGCCTTGTGGCTAAGATTTGGGGATGTATTTTGTGTTGAATCATAACTGTTTGCTGAGTTTCCAATGAGTTGAAAGTGTTGTTGAATGTCCAGTTCAAAGGTAAGAATCCTCTAAGGAATATGTAGGAAAAATACCCCTTTTCTTGACCAAATGGACAATGAACCCAGAGAATTAAATAAGCTTTTCGAGGTAACTTAAGTGCACTGATAATATTTATCTCAGCCCAGAAAGATATGAGAGTCCTTATCTTTGCTTTTTTTTCCTTTACTCCTTCTGTTTCCAGGACAAAAAAGAAAAAGAACTGGATGGTGCAGGAAAGAGGAGAAAAACCAGCCAATCTGAGGATGTAAGTATTACAGTGAGGAAGGTGTCAGGGAGGAAAATACATGGTAGGTACCTTATTCCCACTTCTTTTATTCCTTGTATCCAGACTGGATTTATGTAAGATTTTTTAGACAAGAATTAATTCTTCTTCAAAGATTATACTTTGTCGTATCTTTAGCGCAAATATTTTACTGATCCTTATGAAAGAGTAGTACACAGCAAATGAAATATTGCAGTTCCCTGATGTTCTATTTTAATAGCAATTTGCTGTGGTTTGATGAGGACATCAAGAATAAAACTTTAGTTAAATAATGCCTTATTGTTAGAAGTTTCATGGACATTTAAACTTTAGCCTTGGTTAGTGCAAAAAGCACTAACCTTTCCAGTAGGGCCCATAAGGCAGGCTTTCAGATTAAATATTTGTAGCCAAATAGGTACAGGTGAGTTAAAATTCAGTGCTTTGACTTCGTTGTGAGAAGGTTTGAAGACAGGCCTTTGTTTTATGTCATGGGATTCACAAGGGTGTTTCAGCTGTAGCCTCTTTGGTAGGTAAGTGCATCACATACGGTTGAAAAGATAAGTAAAGTTTAACAGAACATTTGATGACATGCCAAAGGAAATTAAAATGCGAGCTTGCAAGTGCAGGCTATCAGACTTGTTATCTACAGTGTTAGAAACCCTTCACAACAAAGGGGTAGAGGGGAAAAGGTGATCTCGTTGTATCTTGTTGAATTTTGATGTCACTGCTTTTTAGGAGGACCTCCCACGGAGCTACAGAGAAGAAAGGCCCACACTGGTGAGCGCCCTGACAGAGAGGAGGATTGATGCTGCCATTGGGAATCAGAACAAAGTCAAGTCTATGGCAACCCAGCTACTGGCCAAGTTTGAAGAGAATGCACCGGTGCCGTCCTCAAGCTTACGGAGACAGGTAGGAGATGGGATAAGAACACCTTTATTTTGGAATTGTGGAGGAAAATCAGGAATAATAGCACCCATTCCTCAAGGCTGGATGCTAGCCCTTTTTACTTCAAAGGCTCTCTTAGAGGAGAGTGAAGCTTACTCAAAGAAGTTTAAAATTTATGAGTATGAGGTGAAGAAGAACTTCCTAAGAAAAGTTTATTTCTTTGTAATTGCCTATATTATGTTATATAATCTCTTTCACAAATATATTACCAGCAATTTAGTTTCTTTTATGACTATTATTGCTCTTTAAAAGCATTCCAGGAATGTTCCACTTTTACACAGTTCAAGAACAATCATTCTGATTTGAACATTTTCATATCAGGTTACATCTGTTTGTTCTTGTGAATTGTGATTAAGGTTTGTACATGTATGTAAGTGCAGCAGATAAATGCCTGGGAGTTTCTTGGCAATCAGGATATTTGTATCGTTCCAACTGAGGCTTGCTGGTTATTCAGGATGGAATCTGAACTGCAACTGCAGGGTAGTTGTCTTTGAAGTCAGATTGAGTCACTTCAAGCTCCTGCTGGCAGTGCAGTGTCAGCAGTAGGGTTTAAGTGACAGAGTTCTTGCTCTGCTGCATAAGTCCATCTTCACAGCTTGTGCCAAGCTCTGTGCTGCCATGGCCACATTGTGAGTGGGACCTGACCTGGCCACTTTAAAGCCAGGTCAAGTTTCTCTATGTTACACTACACATCAGCCTTGGTAGTGTAACATAATCCCAGAAAGGTGATGTCTATCCCACCTTTTACCAATCAAATGTTTCTTCAGCTGCTACACATTGACTAGAATACTCAGCCAATGATTTGAAGAAACAGTGAAATTAAAGATAAAGTCCAAAATATGTTAAGTTTCCCATTTTTGGATGGTTTTTTTTCCTTTTTATGTTTTACTTGCTAAATGAATTCTCCCCTACCCTATTTTTTTTCTTGAATGTTTGTCTGTCTTACTCTGTATTCCATTCCTGTGGCTTTCTTTGAGTTTCCTTTACTATTTTATCTTTCCTCCTTCGTCCCATTTTCCCTACAACCTGCATGCAGCAACCTGTCCTGCCTTATCAAGAACGTGTTCACAACCAGCCATCCAGCAGACGAGAGCAAGGCCGTCTTGCTCCCATACCCCAGTGGAAACAGGTAAAGAAACTGATTCTAAGTACAATGCATTGCCTGCACCCAACACCAGCCATCACTGTCATGTTTTTAAACCAGTCCTTTTCCAGCACCTTGTCCAAGTCCATTATTTTAAATAATTTAACTTTCAGTGAATAAAGTCAACATCTTCCTTTGGTAATGATGCACGGTTTAATGTTTCAAAAGGATTTAATCAAATCTTCCCTGCCCCCTTATGATAGTTTCAACTTACCAGGGTTTCAATGGATGCTGCAGTAGAAATTTTTGCTACAGGATTTCTAGATTCTTCTGTTAGAAAGAAAAATGAAAACATGCAAGCAATTTTGGCAACCCATGAGGTAAAAGGTGTCATACCATCTATGATTTTAAAGCTCTTCCTTGGCATAACTAGTAAAATTGGTTATCAGTTTTGCTATTCATATGCTAAATCTTATGTGTTCTGTACTGGCAAGAGATTTTACTGTGGTTTCCCTTTCTTTTATGCCATATGGAGCTTTCCTTGCCAACTTCTCACCCTCATTGCGTTGCAGATTCCCATCTTATTGTGAATTCAGTAAATTTCAGGTTTTCTGCTACAGAGGTTTTCAGAATAGGGATCATCAGCAGAAAAATCAGCAGGTATCAAATTTTATTTTCTCTCCCCTGTTTTGGCCCACTGTCATTGCTTGTGCTTTTCTTGCAGCCACAGACTTGCCAAAGTTAAGGCCTGTGACAGATGATCTTTTTAGGCAGATAGGGATACTTATCTCACTGGCTTCCTCTGCTTCCACTGTTTCTCTGTGCAAGTGGCCTCCTCATATTTCTCAGAGTGCTGAGAGGTATTTTTAAGGCAGCCATAATTTGGAAAAATATCTGCTTCTTCCTGGCTGTGGAGTCAAGAGGAAGAAGGCGCCACTGGGTTTGGAAATCCACTGTTCTGCATGAATATGGATTCATGGTGATCTTCATGTTTGGGGTGTATTCAACACAGTTAATGCTGCATGTCATGACTGGTGCCATGATCTAGAAGGTTTCTCTCCAAGGAAGAAGACCTAAGCCAGGGGAATTATTGTTAGTAGAACTGTCAAGACATTTTGGTTTCCTGACTCAGTGTTTGTTCTTCTACCTTCTGTCTCATCAAAATCTTCTTTACAGGCTAATGAGCGCTTTCAGATGGATGCACATCATCTGTGATTGAGGAAAATTTAATTTTTTAAGGACAGTTACCAAGTAAAGAGGAAAAAGAAAAAAACCCTGATACCAAAAAGCCCTACAATATGAAGTCAATTGATGAGCACTGCTTATGTTACCTCCCAAAAAAAAAGGAAGACTGGATTGCACTGGCTGTCTCTCTCTGGTCAAGCAAATGAAGTTTTGTGTTTTAGCACTTGGAAAATATCACATTTGACAGTCTTGAGATTCCTCCTTGAACCTGCTATTGAAACTTTATGAAGGCTTTATAATTAAGCCCTTATAGTGAAACAGAAGAAGTTCTTATTGTCTTCCTTCTGTAATTGGTTAGAAAAAAAGGATGAACTTTTGTTTCTTGCTTTTAATAGCATTTTCTCCTCACCAGAGAGCAGTTTGTTGTTCCTGTGTTTGTTCTTGTTTTTACCTGCACTACACAATTTAAAAAAAAGACAAAACAAAAGGAAGGAAAAAAAATCTCTGCTCTCCTTCAACATTGATAGCATCTCTTTGTAGGCAGCAATGTAGGGCATATCTTTAAAAATCTTTTTGTAGCAGTTTTTCTTTCAGGGGACTTAAATTATTTTCTTCAATACTGACAATGATTGCCTTGTGTGGATGATTTCCCTTTCAAGATTACACAAGGAGATGATCTTTCCTTGATGGGCTTTACTGCGTCAATAGAAGATGATTGATTCTTGGGTCCAGATTTCATGCTGAATTTGCAGTGCTTTTGAAATGGAGAAGCGTAAAACTGAGTCTCAAGGATGCAAAAACCCAACTGAGAGAGTTCCTGTTCCAAAGTTGCTCACCTGGAGAAGTGAAGAACATTGGTTACCTTCATTCAAAAGCCATGGACACATATAGAACCATTTATTCTTGACTGATCAAAGATGAACTGAGGTGGAAAGCCATCCACTGGGCCAAGCAGCCAGCTTTGCCAAGCTTGGACAGCAATCCATCCTGCAGGAAGTTGCTGCTGGAGCAGCCCCTGGGCTGGCTGCTGAGACTCGTAATTGTGGTTTCTTGCACACAGATTGTGGCAGTGGTGGGACTGCACCTCTTGATGGTACTGGAATGGCTTTCTGCAGCGACATTGGGCACTTTAAAGCTGGCCTTAAAGCTATTTCCTGGGCTACAGACTGCCAAGGGGAGAGTTGGTGCTGGGTACCAGTACATGTCACAGGACACGCTGTACAGGATTAGTATTGCTCCTGACAAGTTCTTTAGGAGGATGTATGTTTGCTAGAAAGAGCTGTTCATGAAGCTATTGGAAAGTTGTTTCTCTCGTTTGGCACAGGAGTTGAGGTTCATGAGCAGAAACTTCTGTTAGTGACTGTTAGATATATCATATAGCAAATGCTTTCTACTGAAGAGTGCTTTGAAGAGGAGGAGCAAAAGAGTTCCTAAGGGGACAAAGGGTGATGTGTTATTGAGGGAAACCACAGGTTTCTTAGGACATGATGTTGAGTTTCTCGGGGCTCTTTGGCAGAAGGGCAGTTATGTGGTTGACAGGTTTGGTCCTTCCTGTGTTTTGGAAACTGCATGGAAGAGGAAACTATACAGCAAAAGCATAAGAGTGATTGCAAGGGATAAACCAGAGGATATGCTCTGGGTTGGACCCATAGTTTTGATGGGAAGTTTGCATCTGCCTTGGGCTACTGCCTGGTAGTGTCTGTCAGATGAATTTCCTTAGCTGTATTTGCCTATCAGTTTAAATCTAGAATCTTGCTTTGCCCTGGTATGAGGTGATTCACTGAGCTTGTTAGGCAGAATGCAACTCTGTGTGTTGTATAGGTGGGGTAGGGGTGGTTGCTACAACAGAATTCCTAGAAGGAGTGGCATCCTGGCAGAATCTGCTCTGAAGCGCTTTTTGCTTTCATCACAAGACTTAAATGGTGTCTCTCTGGGGAAGGCTAAAGAGCAAGTGGCTTAAAAAACCTCACCAGTCTGCTCCTCAGCATTTAGTGTGGCCTGCATTCCTTGTGAATTGGATTATAAAGTTTGATTTATTGAGCTACACTTTGAGAATGTTGACCTGCGTTGTCAAAATTCAGTTCGTGTTCTTATGAGCACCTCAGCAGCAGCTACTGATGCATGAAGATACCGTGAAGTGTATGTGCACAGTGGAAATGTGTGTAATTTTCTTATATGATAGTAAAGAAAAATGTGATTTTCTTATATGATGGTAATATCTCCTAAAAAGGCTGGGTTGTATTTCATGGCATGGAAGTTAATCTCCTCAAATGAATGCCTTCTTGTATGAGATCATGTTCTGTTGCTTTCTGAGCCATTTTGGCTGCTTTTGGGAAATAGCATCTCATCGGGGATCATGAAAGCATTGAAAGCCATATGGTCTATCCAGAAGAGGATGTGACTGGACATGGTACTGGAGACAAGCCTTTTAAACTGAATTTTGTCCTGGACTTCCAGACTCTCAGCTTATGGCCTTCAGCAGTTTTCTGCTATAGTTTCATAGATCTCCTGTCAGCAGCAACTTTTGTGTGTAATACATAAGCTTAGATCACTGATGTGTAGAAAGACACTTGTAAGATGGAGATCCCATATCCTTTGGTGCACATCTTTTCTGCCTTTAGAGATCTGATGCTTATTCTTTTGAGGTGATTCCCTAAAGTGTGATAAAGGGCAGTATTACAAACTTTTCAGTAACTTTGTTGGAACTGTTTCTGGAAGATATGCCATGACCGAGATGACCACAGACAGCAAGAGCTGAAATGTCAACAGAAGAGAACTTGCAACGCCAATGATTTCTGCAAATACTGCTTTTTAAACTTAGATTTCTTATTTAAATCTGTTGATGTATTTTTCCTCTTTCCTACAGTCACCCTTGTCTTTGCATGCTCAGAAATACATCCTACTAGAGGACTGAACACGTATCTCATATACCTATACAGTGTTATATTCTGAGGTCTGCCTTGGAAAAATAAGCAAGTTTGTGAAAATTTTGCCATTTGAAATGCAAACTTGGCCATGGTCAGATGAAAACCCATGAGCAGCTCTGTGATTGAGAATGTTACCATCCTTTCAGCTAGAAATCAGTGACTTCATAGATGAGCCTTTTGAAACAACATATGAATAGTCTTCATCCACTTCAGTGCAAAGTCATATGTTTTAGTTTAAGCTGCTTGTAGCATCTGTTTGAAATAGAAGAATTGATTATTTATTTACTTTTTTTGCTGAAAGGGAAGAGAACACCCAAACAGATGTTAGTGCCAGCTCAGCTGCAAGGGGAGTAATGAACATCTGTAATTCCTTTAAACCATGTGCAGTTTCTTTGGAGACTCATCTAACAGTGGCTGTGGGGACACAATGTTTTGTTTTTCACAGTGCAACCATTTCCAGATATGCTCTGGTGAGAACTCACAAGTAAAGGAAATATCAGGCAGAAGATACATTAATAAACAAGAAGTGGTGGTGCAGAAAAGACTGTACATAGTAAGGAGGTACAGCACTAGAAGGACATGAAATTGAGGACTTGTATGTGCAATTGTGTAATATTCAGACTACTAGGTACAGCTGCATTTTGGCTATAAACCAGCTGTATTTCTCTTCTGCTAGAATGTAGTACAGCTTAACTTAAAAATGGTTTAAAGATGGTTTAATATCTGGAAGTTTAAGAAGAGGGATCTGAAGCTGAGGACAGAATGCTGTGACTTGAATTGTATTACTAATGAACTGCAAGCCAGAGTATTTAGGTCAACGGGATGGATATTTTTAAACATTGCCAGGCAAAGCAATAAGTAATTTTTCATGAAGCAAAGAGAGCAGTCCAACTGTGCTGTGTAGGGTTCCAAGTTTTGCCTTTCACTGGTTGTAAGACCTTGAGTCAGAAGCTGTTGGTTTAATTGATTGATATAAGTCTGTGTTTGGCTGTGATCATGTGGCTCTGCATAAAAAACTTGGGTCCCTAAGCTTCAGATAAACTGTGGCTTTTGGTCATTTGTGAGAGGTGTGAGCTTAAGGTCACAGTCTCTCAGTTCGTGTGTTCTGGCCTGTCTTACCAGACCAGAGGTAATGTTATCTCCTTTCTACCATTATTATGAATTTTTTTTTTCTTTTTCTGTTTTAAAAAAAGATGAGGCATAAGGAACGTTCTCGGACCTGCCCCAAAAAAGTGATCATGCTCTCTTCCACTCCATCTTCCTCTCCACCGTATCCCAGGCAGCAGGTGATTCCCTCTGCATGCTCTGTCCCTTTCTCTTCATTGCTGCTTGTACAAGTGACTAGATCAGTTACCAGATATCCCATTTACAAAGAGATTTCCAATTTTCTTTTTTTTCAGATGCTGATAGGGCTTTCTCAGCCTCTGAGGTTAGAAACATAGGGCAGCATTGTCTCACTGGAAACATGGAGAGGCTCCACTGGAGACTCAGATTTTGCTATAGGCTAATTTTTAATTACAGTAGCCTTTCTTGGTGTTAAGATACAGCAAAGTAGAAAAGAAGTGTTTGGAGTAATGGAGGGAAAGAAAATGAAACTTTACTCCATCTCCACTCTTAATTTAAATTTTCAACTCAAAATTTGCCCTTGTATCCATAAAACTTTTTTAGGATTATTTGTATGAAGTGCTTTTTTGGGGTTTTGTAGTGGCCTGCACATGTCCACTGTGGTCCTTCTATTTCCCCCACACTCAGGCTGTTGTCTCACAAGAGTTTGTGTTCAGTCTGTCTGACTTTGAACCTGGAGCAGTGATAGCTGTTTTGAGCCAGTACGTAAACACGCATCCAGATATTTGTGCACGTGCATTTGTTGTCCTAGTTAAATGTTACCTGAAATCCTTTAATATTTTTGTCTTCTTGTAATTGTCATTGTGCTTCTTTGAGTTGTATTCCTTTTTTAATGTTTGTTTAATTTTCCTACTGCCATAATAAAATCCACTCCTTTCTGATCAATCCTGAACTACTATTGAGGTCATAAAAGGTAGCTGAAGTTCTATTACTTCATATAAAGATTGTACAAATGAATTTCCCCGTAGATAGAGAATATTTCTTTGCTGAACACTTGTATGCCCATAAACTCTGTAAGGGCATGTTACCTTTTAGCAGAGTAGACAAGTTTTATTCTTTGTCATAAAGTTTGACTTACCTTATTGCTGTGATTTCTCAGAGTAATTACATGTTGCACTTTATCTGGTCTAATTATTGCCAGCCTCCAGAACACACATTCTTTGCTGCCTCTGTGGTCTGCATCTGCACAACACGTCAGGTCTGCTTACTGATCCCATTTGAACCTGTCCTAAGAAAAAAGGTGGTTGGTTTTCTGCCACACTGTGGACAGTGTAGAGTGCAAGGAAGGATATGGGAACGGACATCGAGGTAGAATGGGTGGGGAAAGCCCTTTTCATTAGCAAAACCTGCATTTCGACTGGAGCATGACATTATCAGATGATGTCCATAGCTTGCTGCTTTCCTCTTGTCAAAATCCTTTGAGAACTTTGGGGGATATGTTTTATGAAAGGAGAAGGGTTCCCCCCAAGCTTACAAATAGAGAAACTAAGGCAGTTAAATGCTGAGTTTTGTTTTCTAATCTATAGCATGGGGATTCATTTTCCATATAGAGAAATTTGCTTTCAGTCACTAAGGATCTGGCAGCTCTGTATTTTCCTTCCCTCGCCTCTCCAAGTGTTTGTTTGTCCTGTGTCTTTTTGGTTGCCTAGTTCAGTCTTGAGAGCCAGCTACTGCTGGGTTCAAGTGTACTTTGATCATTTTCTATGTTGTATCCCACAGAAAATTTTTTTGCCTGCCTTCTTGCTCAAAGAAATAATTAAAAGAAAAATCAGTCTTCTTTCTTTTAACTCTCAGGAATTTTTACCCTCTGTGCTACAGAACTGAACTGTTAGACTCAGTTGAGTAGTCTTCTTTTGGAGACATTCTTTTTTCCTTAGGAATGATTTCTTTTCCTGAAATTATCTTGGCTCAAGCCTCATAGCAAGTCAGACAGATGTGTCCTTGTTACTCTCTCTCTTAAAACCTCTACCTCTGCACATCTAATGCATCCATTCTGCCACTTCTTTTAAACTCTTCATTTCCTTCCTTTGAACTAACTTCACGGTATGAGTTATATTGAGTGTCTTTCATTCTTTATTGTACTAATTTCATTACATTATGGTACTATATTGTTGTTTACTGACCTCATATGAATATATACTTAAAAAAAAATTTCTCTACAGGAGCCAACTTGTTATTGCCAGGTTTAGAATATACTTAATAAACTGTTCTGCTGTTGTTACGGCCTCTCTTCTACCTGCTTCATAAAAAAAAAAAATCAGATGAAGTGTGTTTTGATTAGGAGGTTGGTCTGTGATTGTTTTTAAGCTCATAATTTGTTGCCTGCAGAGATTCAGGGAACCTGGTGCCGGCTATCCTGGGGAGCAGAGTCCCAGACAGGAGAGGGTAAAGAGCATGAACAAATGGCATGGACACTGATGACACAAAGCTGTGGTGGATGTGTGCAATGATGACACAAAGCTGTGGTGGATGTGTGCAATACAGAGAGCAAATATACTGGGTAGTGAAACACACTTATCCTAATGCTGCTGTTAACACGCTGGAACTGCTGAGAGTCATTTAGGAGCGATCCTTTCTGTGTGATACCCACGTAAATGCATAACAAGCATTCATCAACAGTGTGCTATATGCTTTTATTTTGCCTTAGATCTAGCACTTGAGCTCTTCTCATTCTCCTTTTCCTCTTACACCTCTTTAGCAAAGTATGCTGTGGCTGGAGCAGAACAAGAAGAGTTATGTTTTGTGCTAATTCATGCGAACGTGGTTGCATTGTTTTCACTGCTTGCTTTCTGGATGGTTAAACAACTGGCATTCCATCTTGCCTCCTACAGGCCAAAGTAAAACGAAAAATGATGAGGCATTATTTAGTATAGAGACTTTGAAGCCTTCTTAACAATGAAATATTCAACAGTCTGTCTGAATGGCTCAGTATTATACAGAAGCATGGGAAAAGAAAAGATGGGCACTCAAAAGGATCGGTTGATTTGAATTCATATTGACAAATTAATTGACATTCCAGTAAAGGCTTTGAGTGAATTAAGTCATAAGTGGTAGCCAGCAATAAAACTATTGCAACTTTCAGAATGTGTTCTAACAAAAGCCTCTTGTGGGCCGAATGTTTTCTGACAGGCAACAGAAAATGAATACGCGTGTCTGCAGCGACACAGAAGCCCACAGCTTTGTAATAGGCCCTAGTTTTATTGAAAATGATCTAGTAGGAAGGAGTAGGTGGAACTGAAAGCAGCTTGAAAGTAGAGAGTATTATTAATGCATCTGAATGGGAAAAATGTTTCTTGTAAACTGGGTGTGAACCCAATTTTCTGTTGTGCATTAGAGGACAATAAACAATACAAAGCAGTACCCTGGCATTCTTGACAGATCAGACCTGAGGTTTCTTAATGCACATGTTTGTAGCTCCTGGTCCATTTGCTTTTGTACTCTACAAACAAATTAGCTGAAGTCTGTGTGATACTGCAAGTGATACTCCTGCTTTATACAGCAGGCCACAAGCCAGGTCATTTTTCCATGTCACCAAGTGCACCACACAACAGTTTAGGAAGGTTGATATGAAAGACCAGAATAGCGGAGGTGTCAAATATTGTGCCTGTGGTGTGTTGACATGGTAGTGGAGTAAGAATAAGTAGGACAGTGAAGTTGCAGAAGTAAAACTGGCAGCTTCTGTGAGTATTTGGTTTTGCTGTTCTTAGCTTCAACCAGCCAGGCTCATTAAAACATCCTCTCTTTGGCATGTAGAGCATTCACTTTGCATATACCACCATCTTTAGGAAATTAATTCATTCTATTCTTTTTGAGAATATATGTGACTCTGTGCGCAAAGTCTGAGAAACAAATAAGTACAGGTTTAGATATTTAAAGGAGATCCTTGAGAATGGAGAACTATGGGGAAATAAACTGACAAATAAGCTCCTCTGTGCATGATAAAGCCACATTTTTAAATTATTTTTTGATGGTAATGCCAGAGAGAGAGGCTACGCGCTTGTTTGGTTTTGGCTGCAGCAGGTCCTAGTGGGAGAGTTGTGAATAACAACTAAATCTACTGTTTTTTCTTGCCCTTGATGGTCAAAATGTAGCACTTCATTAGGGCAGTAGACACTGGGGGAAAAAGTCTTCACATGAGAGCTCCTCTTGCTGTTCTGCATGTGAATGTCATACCTTTTTGGCTGGCATTTTGGTGTCTCTTCCTTTTGGGGCTTTCTTTTGCTGGTTTGTTTACTTCCTCCCTCCTTCCTCGTCTCACAGAGATCTCCTCGTTTATTTTCTGGTGACCAAGTGCCTGAGAATGTTGAGCAAAGGGCATGTCAGCTGGCTGCCCTCCTGGAGTCCAGACGTGCAGTGAGGCATCAGGTGATGACAGCCCTGCCTATCTGGTGTCCTGTGTCAGTGCGGGATTCTGGGTACAGGTGAAATCTGGGGGCACAGAGAAAAATTCACCAAAATACAGTGGCCACTGCTCTACAGTCATGTGGTTAAAATGACAGTCGAGTCTATTTTGTGTAGTGTTTTAATCTGACTTGCCAGTTCTTAGCTGTCTCCTTGCTTGGTGAGGGACAGCGTTTCTGTTCCTCAAAACGCAATATAAAAAATAAAGTAAAAACAGCCTCTAAACTTAAGCATGTAGATGCTGAAAACCAGCTGGGCTCCAGATCAAATCATCTCACAGTGGTCATTTACCAGTCAGCTGCTCACAGATTTACTTTCTTCTGGAAGCAAGAACATTCACATTTTCCAAGCATTATTCCTGGCTCCGAAGTACTACTTTTGTGTCCATGCTTCCTGCATAGTTATTTCCAATGGTAGAGCTGGCAGCTTGTGTGGGTTTCCTTTGATTCCAGTATACTCTTCTGTTTTGTTTTGGTTTTGTGCTTAATTTTCTCTCCAGTGTGTTGTCTTTGGGATATGGGAATGTGCCAGTTTGAGCTGGGGTTCTTTAGTTGCTTCCCCTATTTCTGTTTTCAGTTACCTTCAGCAGCATTTGGCAAACTGCAGAGTACTTTTGGAAAATGCCATCTACAAAAGTGATTTTTTTGTTTTCCGTAACTTATTGTTTTGAATTAACCATCTAAAATCAAGCTGTCTTCATGAGCTGGAGCATAAGTAGTCCCAGAATGTTTGCTGGTAGGCATAACTTTTCCAAGCCATGCTGAAAGGAAATTTATAGCTTCTAGGTCACTTTTCATTGCTGGGGTTTTTTTGGGGTGCCATCTTTACTGATGATTAAAACCAGTGAAGCTGTTCTCTCGGAAGGAACAGTGAACCTTTGGCTAGATTTGTGATTTGGGGACGTAGAACAAGATATGAAAGACTGAATGAGAAGACTGGTTTAAATGTAGTGGCACCTGTTTCCTAATGAGTGACACAATTGAAGATCTTGGGCATGATCCACAATGCTCATGTGCATTTTCTTATGCAGTTGAAATGATGATACAGAAACGAAGATCTAGACCAAAACATCTTGCTCCTGCCTTTTGTGTTGCTCTCTGGCGACTTTAAGCTCCTCTTGAGGGTGTAAAAGATTAACAGCATTGCAAAGCAAAGGTAGAAATTATTTTTGAAATTGTCTGATGTCTGCATTGTGCAGAATTGAAAAGGAGAGAAAATGGAGGGGAGACAGAGAGCACAAAGTAGAGGAAAGCATAAAGTGGGTAGGGCAGAGAGGAAAAAGAGGAAACAGATGTTGGAACACTGCAAGCAATGATGGATTATGGTGTGGAATGTAAGGGAAGAAAACAAGAAAAATAGTTTGGTAAGAGAAAGACAACTTAGGAAAGTAAGACATTTTCCAAGAAGAAATTTGATTAAATGTTGATGATCTTAAGTATGGAAAATTTGTGTATTAACAATTATATTTCTTTAAATTGGTGAAACTGTGAAAGCCAAGCTCTTTTGCATTTTGTCCAGTAAATTTAATCTTGAGGTTAGCCTATCCTAAGTGGCTAGAAGTAGATATTTTCATGGGTCATGCAGTTACATGACATTTATTTTTCCTTTTTATTACTAAAATCATAACTTTCTTTTCAAAGACAGTAAATTGTTTGAAACTTGTGTATTTTTTATTTCCAGACTATAATTTTTAGAAATGTGTGGTTTCTATCAGTACTGCTGTTTGTCTGACACTTTCAGCTTTTGTTTTTTTCCTATTTGTATGATATATTTCTTGTGAGAGGGGCATAATAATCCATAGAGATAATGACAAGGGTATATTGGAAGACCAAATTTTGGGTTCTTCTGTGAAGAACCAGTTTCAGAAGGATGCAGATTCTCAGATTGTGATTTATTCTTTGCCATTTGATAAGCAAGAGCAGCAGATTATTTTATATTGATTCATTCTTTTTTTGTGTGATTTTTCTAATCTGCTTACAGTAAATTTAAGGTTGGAAATTTGCTGCTAATTACAGGAAATGCATACAAGCTAATTTCTTTCTCTTCCACCCCCAGGAGAGTAGGCTTTTGGTTTATATAGTTAAAATATAGAAGAGGTCTCACATGGCCTGAAAGATGATCTTAGTGCCTTGGGCCAGTAATAGAGAACGATGGGAGATACAGAAGAAGCAGAGGAAATTGATTTGGAATCTTTGCCAGTGCCTTAGTTGGTTGGGTTACAGGAGATTGGACATCTGTGGAAGTAGGTAACTGCTTCCAAATGGTCCTAAATAACTTAAAACCTAATAAAAAGCAAATTAAGAATGACTTACTCTGCCTCGCTAGGGAGAAAGTGAAGATGCACTGGATATTTTCCTGCAAGAGTCTTTAAGAAATTGTTCTTGATGGTGGCCAGAAAGGCATGAGTGGTTTGTTTTTTGGTTTTGTTTTTTTTTTTTCATTTTCTCTTCTCTTCCCTCTGTAGCCATGTGTGATTGTTTTGACTTTCATTTTATTTTTTAGCCTGAGACTGAACCGTCTCGCCGATTCTTTGTTGACCAGTGGGAACTCTCCCTTAGCCTCCGCTCTTCCAATCGCCCTTCCTCACCTTCATCCGACTCCCTCCGACAGGTAGCCTTGGCCTGGGCATTGCCAGGTGCATCCAGCTGTGTTTGCTTGCCAAGGACACACCACGAGAGATGGCCAGGCTTGGCAATGCTTCACCTGCAGAACACAATATCTGTGCATAGCCATGCACAAATGAGAACCCACAGGCAGCCTGTGCCCAGCACAGCTTGGTTCTTGTCAGCCATAAAGCAGTTTGAAGCTAAATATGTTTAACATTTGGTGTAAATGAAAAGCTTTTGGTACATCTCACTCTCAAACCAGGTTTTTTTGAGCACTGGTAGTCCTTCTGGCTTTGCAGTAAAGCTTTCTGGTTTTGCTTGCTGCTTTTGTTGAGGTTTTGGGCCGAATGGCAGAATGTGTTTGTGCCTATATGGTTAATGGACAGTGTGAAATAAAAAGTACTTTGGCTTTCCGAAAAATCACGGAGAATTTGAACTAGTTGCAGTTGTCATACATGAACAGCAGGAACTTGACTTGACCTAAGCTGGAGTGGGTTCTTTTCCTGCTCTTGAAAATGCTGCAGAATGTTGTCTATCTTGAAGGCTTTTGACCATGGGAAGAAAGATAAAATGCTTCATTTAAAACCCATAATTAGGCCAGGTGTGATATGTAGGAAAAAAGCAAAATAAATCAGAAACACACAACCCCAAATGAAAAATTCAGCAATTAAATTTCTCACTCCAGATGGTCCAAGGTATTGTGAGTTAATATTAACATATTCACTTTGTAAGCACGGAACCTCATATGTGGTGGTAGAAACTGAAAGATCCTGAAGGATCTGCATTTAAGGTTGAATGAAGGTTTCAGATCAAACCTTGATCAGGAGAAACCTGATTCAGCTAAAAACATTTTTCCCATGGAAATGCTTGATCTATCTTTTAAGAAAAGTTAAAGAGCCTCAAAGGTTTCTAGTCCTTTAGAGGAAAGCAAAAACTCTTGGTCAAATCTACTATGATTGCCAGTTAAAGATCAGTGCTAAGTGAAATTTTAACAAGTGAGCACCATTTTAAATGCAATACTTGACAAGATACAATATTTGTCATAGAAAGGCAACTCTGCATTTTTGTGTGCACACACTGACTGAGGAAAAATATGGAACCTGGAAAATTTTGAAAGACAAATCCTTTGTTATTTCTTGCATATAGAAATACTGCAAGTGCTCTGCATTTTGGAATGGAATCAGTAGACAGGTATAAGTTCTTTCTGGGTAGAAATAAATCCTCAGTGACAAAGAACTTAAAGAATTAGAACTGTAGTGACAGCAGCAGTAGTCTCTGGCTGAGCACTCCATTTTCCAAGTCTTTTTCCCCATAGAAGTACCCATTCTGTGGCAAGATTCAGTTTTTGTGATGCTTCCTGCTGTTCTCATATCTGAACATATGAGGTCTTAAACATTGCTGAAAGGCTAATAACCACACATATTAAACTGGCTATTAGTTGTGGGAAATAACTAGTGTGCTTCAAGCAAGTTGTGCTATACAAGCAAAAGGGGGGTTTGAGATACAACTATAGTCCTTTTATTATGCTTGATATTTTACACTTGCTAGAAGCTGGAGTGTCTCTCTGATCCTGTATTAGCTGAGTCTCCAACTAGAAACGTTTCCTGTTCTGGAAAAGGAAAGTTGCTTGGCGTGCTCCTTGCTGCTCCGGGTCAAATGCGTGGCGTTTGCAGTGTGATTGAGCTAACATGGATGTAACCACATCATTTTCTTAACCGTGTCGTTATTGCCAACGGTTGTGTTTCCTGTGAAAAACACTTCCTCCGCTCCTGCAGTGATTGAACTTGGCTTGCAGACACTCATTTTGTACCCTCTAAGGTAACAGCCAACTTGCCTAGATTCCTCGGAATACTGGAGGGGTTTAGGTATCCAAAGTTACGCAGTCAGTCAGTATCCATGATGGAGAAAAGCCAAGTCGTAAAGCCGTGTTCACAGTTGAACAAGTATGTGTTCCAGATGTATGCAGGTATGGCTTTAATGCATTGGATGAGGCTCTTCCATCTTTTTCCATATACACCTCTGTATTTTTAGCACTGGAAGAATTAATGTTTTTTGAATCACTGTGAGTTCCTTAATTAAGGACTTCTCCCTGCTCTGTGAATGCTCTGTAAATGAATTCTTCCCGGTTGCTGAGCATATAAATACATTTCTGCAATCAGTGTGACATGTCTTCTAAAAGATCTTTGTTTCTGATGCCAATTTTACCTGGAACCTAAAATCTTAACCTATATTTAGCCTCATCTTTTAGGAGTGTCTATTCTCAGGTTTCTGGGTGCAAAATACCCTATAAGTGAAAACAAGACCTGCTCCCTTCATCATCGTAGTATTTCTGGAGCATTTGGACAATTGCAAAATGCAGGTTTCCCTGTCCGTTCTTACAGGTGATCCTGGACTGGACTGGTGATTTCTGATGACACTGGCTTTGCTATTACTACTTGTCACTTCATATTGTCCACTGTCTTGGCATGATTTGACCTCTCTGCACTTTTTCACCACCTAACCTATCATCATTTTAGTTATTTTTTTTAATTTGATTTCTTTTTTCTTTTCCCACTTCACTATTGTTTTATCCAACCCATCTGGTAGAAGTACATAAAGATGTACACAGGCGGAGTGAGCTCATTGGCTGAGCAGATAGCCAATCAGCTTCAAAGGAAAGAGCAACCCAAAACCCTTCTAGACAAGAAGGAACTGGTAAGACCATGTGCCGAAGGTGATGCGTGTTTGTGATTAGATGTCCTGTAGATCTGAAGTATTGTGAATGTCCAGTTGTTACACCACTGATGGAACCTGTTGTAGCTTTGTGAAAGACTTTGTTTCCCTTTTTCCATCCACCCTCACTCTTGTCCTCATTTTCTTTGCCAAATATTTTAATCTAATCTCAGCGTCCAAGGATTGGGCTAAATTAGTTGAGAAACTGTCCGTAATACTTTTGCTTACTTCTACTGCATTCTGGAGGAGATAATGATTTTGATAATGTAGGTCTAAGAATTGCTGGTTTGAAGGTTTTTCTAATGGTTTTGGCTTTCCATCATACATGCCTCCTAAAGTGATTTATTTCAAGGTCATCATTAATAGTACCGGTGTCCACTCATCCACCCAGAGCTTATTTTACTCCTGATTATATGTAGGCATGGAATCCTAGGACCCTTTTTCCTGGACGATAAGGTTAGTTTTTGGTGTCCTGGTTAAAACTGTGAATTATGTCCAAGAACTGCAGCATCTAGGTGCTCCTGTATCCACGTAAATGAAGAGAAGATGGGACGGTGTGATCTCAGTGAGGCCGGACACAGGTGGATTTAACCATCCCTGTTTCTGTCTAGGGCTCGCTCAAAAAGGAGTTCCCCCAAAACCTGGGAGGCAGCGACGTCTGTTACTTCTGCCGCAAGCGGGTCTATGTGATGGAGAGGCTCAGTGCTGAGGGCAAGTTCTTCCACCGCAGCTGCTTCAAGTGCGAGTACTGTGCGACCACCCTGCGCTTGTCGTCCTACGCCTACGACATCGAAGATGGTAAGAGAAGTTGCCTTTCTGCCAGAGAGTTCTCTTACCTGTCCTGGATCATCTGTTGAGTGATTGCAGCTCTTTTTTTTTTTTTTTTTTTTTGCTTAAAAAATTATTGGGTGAGTTAGGGAAGAGAGTAACTCTTCCTGCTGTTCACCATCTCTCCAACTGTTGAAGCTTTATGGATTTCCTGTGGCCAGGTCATGCTGACAGCAAAATAACTGAGCTCGTAGGAATTAATTGAACTTTAATAACAGCTGCTAGAATGCAGAGAATCAAATAGTAGCTGGAGGCTTTGAAAGGGTTTGGAGGCTGAGTTTGAAAGCTAGACTCTTTACTCTCATTTGACAGTTTTTAAATAAAACCCCTTAGTGTTTAATACCACTTAAGAGAAAATAACCAAGTTTGAGAGAAATGTAGTCAGCTTGTTCTTCTTGAAGACATCACAACTCTCCAACTCAGTGTGTTTATTTTAGATGTACTAAAATAGGAACTTTATAATCAGGGACTACGATAATAGATCATTACCAACTAAGTTCTGTTTATATAGCAAAAAGTGGAGCATCAAGGTTGCACAGAGGTGAGGCAGTGTTACAGAGAGAGTGGTGTTGAAGTAGTTACTGAAGATTCAGTAATGATTCATTTTCTATATCTGATAGACTAAGGAGGAAGGAATATGATTGCAAAACTTGCTGATGACTCAGTTAATAGCATCTAACGTGAAGAATTAAGAGAAGCTTCAGATATACTCTACAGGTCTGAGAATCCAGATAATGTGGCAGCAGATGAAACTCAATTTATCAAGAGTGTGCATATTGAAAGTAATAATTTGAAAGCACCCATCACTTGAGAAATGTAATCTCCTTCTAAGAGTAGCGATATGTTGCAATCTTTGCTTGGGCAGTGATTGATTAAAATGTGACATTTCTGAAGAAAATATACCAGAAAGTATGTCAGATAAATGTTGATTTACATCAGCGGGTATGTCTTTGTTTTCTTCCACAGCTGCCTATCTTTAATCCTATCTCAATAGGAAAGTATGTGCAAAATGTTGTAAAACCATGTGACAGGTTAGGTGCAAAGGATTCTGCTTGGAACATGATGGTATAGAAAACAGAGGTAACAGGAAAAAAAGTTTGTACCGGTAATTTTCCCTGCTCATTGGCAAACATGAAGATAAATTATAAACCGATATGCCACAGGATGAAACTCCAAAATATTTTACTGCAAGTGGAAGTGTTATCAAATGGATAGGTATCTACTGCATGTAACTAGGAAGAATCTTTTTACATATACTGGGTGGAGTAATGGCCATGGAAACACTACCTAGGCTTAAGGGGCAAAAAGAACCAGAGTTATATGTTCATGATGCATTGTATAATGACTTTAAGTAGTGGACTTGCTTGGTTGTGAAAAGTTGAGGAAACTTAGAATCATCGAACCAGACTCCCAGTAAGGAATAGAAAACCCTTTATTTCTCGTTCAGAAGGTCAGCAGACTTGGCAGGCGAGTTTAAAGGGGCCAATGGTCATTTTGAAACCAGCACATAGAAGTAACATCTTTGCCAGTTGGGAAAAAGCATTTTTTTGAGCACTGCTGTTATTTTGGGCATTCACAAGTAACTGAAAACCTGACTGTATGTTAAACAGTAACAGCCTGGGCTCCTTTGTCAGCTGTATGGGCTGAAACAGTTTTTACCACCAGGTTTAGTGATTCCCTCTGCAAGCAAGCTTGTGTATGCAGTTATGGCCAGATAGTTCTCAGTGAAGCAAACACAGAGCTTGGGAGTTTCACCACACTGATAGCATTGATTCTGAAATGATATTCCATGCCTAACAGTTGTGTGTGTGTATGAAGAGGATATGACCAAACAGAAATATGTGGTATCTCGTCTAATCTCATCATTGTGAAAATTCAGCTTATATTTCAGTCTGAGTTTTCTTTGGGAGGAAAAAAAAAACAACAAAGCTATACACACATTGTTGCTGTTCATGTAGCTGTTGGGAGTGATAAGCATTCTGCAGTGTTCTGCAGTCAGTGTCTGGTTGAAGGCTTCAAAGTCTGGGAATTTTTATCTAAGAGCTTTTCTGCTGTTGCTCATTTCAGACAGTCTTGGAGTGGTCTTTGGAAAGTGGAAATATTAAGAAATGCTTATTTAAGTAAAGACTTCAGTAGATAATGTTTGTCACTTTTCCACCATAAAACAAAGAACTGTGCGAATACTAGCCTAGAGAAAGAGATAGAGGTCAAAATATATGTTGGGAATGCATTAGCAAAGCTCTAGGAATGGGATAGCAATAGGGGATGCTATGGGCTGCATATACCAAGCATGATACGCTGGCAAAGGTACAGTGGAAGATAATTACATGGCATCCATTTGCTGCTATTATTTGTATTATGGTGTTACTAGTGCTGCTTTGTCTTCCTGACAGTGCTCAGATACCAGTGAAAAACCTATCTAGACTTCTGGGGTGTTATTAAACCTCTAGTATCACAAAAGGTCTTATTTTTGAAAATGAAACATTGTTTGATTGTCCTTTCTACGAGTAGACACTGTGCACTTTGAGGGATGGTTCTTTGGGAGTTAACACTGTCCTCACCCACTTTCCTCTGCTGGTTGTATTCATTCTTGCTTTTTCCAAAAGTGCTTCTGCCAGCTTTTCATGTGATGATTTCTTTGTTCCTCACACACTGCCGCATTGTTAGCATGTGATACCACACAAGCCTCACAGCTTTGCTTTGGTGTTTGATAGGATTTTAAACTAAATGGCTGTCAGGCACCCAATGGAAAGGAGGCTAGTTATGAGGGGGAGAGAGGAGGGCTGGAGTTAAAAACTTCAGATAGTGTTTGCCTCCCCTGTGCAGTGAAGAAACTGGAGGGAGCAACAGGAATGGCAGCGGAAAATAAGTTGCAGTGAGATGGGCATTTATATTGTGCTAAACTCCTGTGTTCTCATTGCTGACCATCATTTGTGTTTTATCTGCAGGTAAATTCTACTGTAAGCCTCACTACTGTTACCGGCTCTCTGGTTATGCTCAAAGAAAGAGGCCAGCAGTGGGTCCTCTGTCAGGAAAGGTAACTCATTATTTTCATTTAACGTGTCGTGGTAATAGATTTTGATTCTTAACATTGAGAAAGTACATATGATGTTTTGGTGGGGTTTTTTTAAGTAGAAAAATTCAGAGTGCGTTTAGTTGCTTTTTTATATCATGAAAGCTTGCAGTTCTACAAATATTATTAAAAGCACTTCCTCTACTTACTACTTCTTTTTTCATGGTATTTATTATGAAATTCTGTACTATCCCATTCGAAACAGAATTTTTGATTTGTTTTCTTATCAGCTGAAGTTCTTACTCAGTCCCTGCAGAGACTATATGAATAGTGTTACCAGTTCTAGTTTTGCTTTGTTTCTCCATGGTTTTTCTTAAGATGAAACAAATTGTTTGCTTTTCCTTAGAAACATAAAGTTTTACCCCACTTGCATAAACTATGAAGATCACTTACCTTCATTTCTGAAGGTTTTCTGTGTGTTAATGGGAACCTGTGTGAAAAGAAGGGATATCCCTTTTCCTATGCTATCATAGTGGAAGCATTTGTGCTTTAAATATGGGATGAAGACACACTGTGTATTACAGAAAAGTCTCTCAGCTTTTGTCATTGCAATCCAAGGCACTTAATTTTTCTCCTCAAAACCCTTTTCAGTATTTTTACACTGAGCAAGCTGCATGGTGGTCTCTTAACAAGTTCCGTTTAGCTTGTATGCTGCAAACTGACCTTCTCCCTTAGATTATATTTTCCTTCATAGTAGTACTGGTGCCTGTCTTTCTGCCTGTTTCTCAGTTTTTATTAGTACAAACTGAAGCCTTACTCCTCCTTTACGGAAGGATAATGGAGCCATCCCAACGTATGTGCCGTACCTCCTGCCAAAAATAAAGACTAAAAACGGTACTTGTTTTATTTCCCAGAAGAGCAGACTTCAGAGATCTTACTGCTTTGCCTTTCTTGGATATCCAGCTTGTTTTTTAGAGCTTTAATAAAGCCATAAACTGAGAAGGAACATACTTGGTTCAGACCTTGCCTTGTGCGATGGTTACGTGGGGTGTCACAACTGCGAGCGGGACGCTCTCCTAGTTCAGCATGTTCAGTACATGTGAAGTTTTCAATTCTAACATGAATTTAACTTCCCCCACGTTCTTCCAGGACAACAAGGGACCTCTGCAGGACGCCATGGCGAGTGATGGAAACGGACGGGCAAACACCACCCCCGCCTCAGCAGAGAGGGCCCCAGGTAGCTCCGCTTCCTTCTTTAGCAGGGTGGTGCAGTACTCACTCGGCCTCTTGGGCAGAGTTAGGCTGGCAAGCCAGCGCCTGCAGAGCACAGTCTCCTCCATTGGGCACCAGGTAGCCCAGAACCCTCTGGACTCCTTTTTCATGTGTCAGCTGATGGCTTTTGGGGTTCCCTTTCTCTATGTCCAGTCAGAAGTTCTCGTGCAGATCCTAGGGGAATTCTGTGGGCAGCCTGCTGACCAGTAAGAATTGACGTGACCCAGTTCTGAGCTGTGTAACTCGTGTGGTTTTTTTGCGGTGCCATGTGAATTTTGTGTGTTACGTGAAAAATCTCAGTATATTATTTTGCACTGTGGCTTTGGGGCCTCGATGTTCTCAGTCCTTGCAAGGGCATTATTCAAAAGAATTCCAGGAAAACACAGATGCTCAGTTGAGAGTCTCCTCTGAGTGGGCCCAGATAAAATCCCTGTAATGTATGCAGCAAAATGTTAGTGAAGTTAAAAGTTTTTCTGAAGCACTGGAATAGATCACAAACTGGATTTCTGTGTTTGCCTGAATTCTGGGTGTGGTTTCTTGTTCTCCCAAGCTTCTCTTCATTAATCTGGTACTTGAATGGGAAAGATCCCATTATCTCTGGATTGTGTCTCCTTTGGAATTCTGGGTGTCTGACAGCTAATGGGATTGGATTCCTTAAACCCCTTGAATTTCATGGTGCGGGCAGGTCATGGTGCTCTTCCCTCACTGCCAGTGTCTGTGCTGCTCCCGGCCGTGGCTTTGGAAACGGGGTGGTGAATGCGTGTGTCTTACTGTGAAGTAGTTTTGCCTTTTAACTTGAAATTCTAATTCCTTCTAACATGAGAGAAGTGTCTGTGCTACAAATGCTCGTTTGCCCAGCCCCGAAGTGCTCGTTTAGTGATGTCAGAAAAAGGAAGAGATTTGATTTCCAGTATTTGTTCCAGAACACTATGGATAAACTAAATCTGCTGCTTTTAGGAGAGAACATACTTACAGCAATACTTTGAGAAAAGAATGTTTTCATAGTGCCAATTGGGAAAAGACCTTAACAACCCAGAGGCAAATAAAAATCATATTTTTCTTTGTCTTTATATATTATTCTTACAAGTGTTTCTAAGATTGTAACTGAATGCAATCTGGGAGAAATTTATTCCTAGTGTGTGTAGTTGATTCTTGAAGTATAGTTACTTTCAAGGTTTCCTCTTCTGTGTGTGTGGAGTTTCCATATGGCAAAAGTGAGAAAAGGGAAAAGGTAGAGAAGAATGCCATTTGCGAAATTAAAAGGTGTGTTAACTACAGCATTTTTTTGTACAACTGGATAGACTTCAAATTGTTTTCTCTGAAAGTGAAGAGATTTTTTTTTTTAAGCTGGAACATATTCTTTAAGATGAATGGAAAAAATATTTATTGGTGCGCAGGGAGTCTGATGTGAGAATAAGGTGGTTTAGGGAGTGAAGCTACTGGTGGTGAGAATTGGAAGGAGGAGATTTTAGTTACATGTATAATTAGTTTATCAAAGCAACTGCTGGCAGAAAGTCTCCTTCTTCTGATTTAGTCCTTCCAACTGATCAAATTTAGTTACTTTTACAAAGGAATATTCAGTATGTAGCACCTAAGTGATCACTAAGTAGAGCAAACAATAGACCATAGTTCGCAATAAACTTATATAAATGAGATGTAAATCAGCCCTAAGTCAGATACTCCCATCTCTCCTTATGTAGCAGTGGCACAATCCTGTAGCAGCACTGTAGTACTTCCAGGGGAATAAGATGGAAAAGACACCATTTTGTCAAACAGCAAAACTTGAAATCTAGGGCTCCTCCTATTTGCTTTCTGCTTTTTTAAAGCAGTGTATAGCTAGCATAATGTTTAGAGCTTTTGGACCTTGTATAGCTTTGCCTCTTGCAGTGCCCAAAGTGCATTAGGACACACTCAGCTTAGCTGGGTCATCTTTCAGGTAGCCTATCGTGGTGCATTCTTGTGTGTGCATGACAGAAGTACATTTAGTGGTAGGAAAAGTGAGCAGTGCCTCTGCTGTGCTAAAGAAATGCCAATAGTGGCTGAGATTTTGTTTAATTCATGCAGTAGGTTTTAAGTATATCTTGAAACTACTGACCTAACAGTGGTTAAGAAGCAGGAGGAAGCTGAATGCAATATACTTTAAAAACAAGTCACCGTGTTATTAAAGGCAGGCGTAACAGTTATGTCCTGTAGGTACCTACCTTTAGCTCCTGTTCTTGCTGGGTATGTAGGTCAAGAAACCTGTGATATGTTTACAGTTATGTATGGTTTGAAAAAACAAAACAAACCCTTTTGAATTACCAAGCTTGCTAATACAGTGGAAGAACAGGACATTATTCCTGAATAATCAAAAGGAGCCTATAAGATTATATCTTAGTGTAACTCCTGAATTTGAACTATTTGTGTGTATGATTTCTTGCAATTTAGTAAATTGTTTGTTTTGAGAGGCTACAGACATTCTACTTTCACTGTAGAGTAGGCAAATACCTCGAGCAAAAACCTGTCTGAGATGGAGACGGAGGCAGAGCTCTGTTTCCAAGGCTCCACTTCACCTGTCTGGTAGACTCATCCAGTACAGGTCATATATCTGAAAATGTTTTGCCTCCTTTAAGGCAAGTGCCACCAAATGGAATTTGGCAATAACAATTTCGAACCCTGAGGTCTGAACCAATCCTCAGTAGTGAGGTAGATCTTGATGTGGAGAGTGACTTGCCTCTAAAAGCATTAAGTAAAAGAAGAAAAACACGTAACGTGAACTGCTTTGATATTTGCTGGAGATGATAGCTTAGAAGGCAAAAGGAAGGCATACAGCAGTAACATCAATTATAGAATATGCAAGGCAAAAAACCAGCCATTTTTAACTCTTATACTTCTGAATTAAATTCAGCCCTGAGTTAGCAACAGTGATTGTTTCAGTGAGCTTTATGGTAACTCATGCAAGGCCTGCTTTTTAGTTGTCATGGAATCCCAGACGGATATAAATTGCATGAGTTCTTTCCCTACACTCACTGCCTCCTTTGCTTTGCCACCAAATCTGGCCTCCTTTTTAGGTGGCTTAATGCTTAAAATATATTCAGCCACAAATTAGCATTCAGCAGGTTTGGTCAGATGAGGTGAGATTGGTCAAAATTGGTCACAACAAGCCCTTTCTTGTGGTGTGTTACTAACCTGATTGGCATGTATTAACTTTGCTAAGGATGTCAGTCCCTCACTGTGGGTGGCATTTGTTGTGTTTTGTCTGTCCCTTGTTCTGTAATGGAGATAGTTGCAGGGCACAATCTGTGATGAGCAGGTTGAGGTTTGTTTAGCAGTCAACCAGAATCACCCTTTTTGTGAAGGCTTTGTCTGGTTTGCCAGAGAGCCTGTGTGGCTTCTGGTGTGGTGATTCCAAGGGATGTTCCCAGGGAGGTTATGGTCAAACTGGCTCTTACCCCTTCAGTCTGGGAAGTGGCAACAAGCTTTTGAGCAATGGATGCCATTCTCTCTGGGAAAGGGAAGTTGGGGAAGGCTGTTACTGTGCTTTTGGTCCTGCTGAACTGTGGCATGCTTGATGTAGATTCTGTAACTTTCTCTGTACCCTGTCTGCCTGTTTCTCTCTATCTTCTGCATTTGCCTTTGTGCCAAAACTGCTGCTATTGCCAAGAGGAAAAAAAAAAAACAAACCAACAAACAACTTTTTGCTTTTCAACTGTCTCTCCCTTTGATAATCTGTAACTGCTGTGTCTTGGAGTTTTTTTTAATATTATTTACAGTACTTTATATGGTTTTTATGTGCTTTTAATGCAAATGCTGTTCTGTTTGTTCTAAAGGTCTGTAAGAACATGTTTCTGAACTTTCAGCTCTTTCTTGACAGATGGACTTGGAACAGTCTTTACCCCTATCAGCTTTATGATGTGCTCCTTGGGGTGACTTTAGCCAGTGATGTTTTATCATAAGATGTTTCCCATTTCAAACTCATGTTCTCAAAGCAGTGCATTTCTGTCCCTGTCAGCAATAGGAAGTTCATAAAGGAAACACTTCAAAATGTACAGCAATATAAGGCAAGTCATGAGTTCTTTGCCGTAGTTACTTGACCTGTGAAAGATTTAAGAAGCTAAATATAAGCCATAGAATGCAAATCTGAAAAGTGCAGTACAAAGTAGAGGTACTAGGCCTTCTGCTTTAACATCACACAACTATGGATGTGATATAGGTATGCAGTCTGAAAAGTGGGTGTGCCTTAAGTGTTTTCAGGGAGAAATATTCAGAGCAAAGCCCTTCACTGTAGACTCTTAAAGTAATCTGTTGTATAGAGCAAGCAATATATAGAAGAAGTTCTGTTGCCAACTTGGAGAGCTAGAAAAGAATGACTGCTTCCTCTAAATGGCATGTCACTTGAGGTAAATTATGGGAGCCACATTTACAAAAGTGCAAAAGGAGTCTTTATGACTGCATCCAATATTATTTGCACACAATTCTATTTTTACATCTAATGAAATACAAATATATTTTGTATGTATTCCTGTTTAGAAATAAGTTTTGTTCATAAACATTGCCTCTATTGTCCAGAATCATCGCCTCTTTACAGTTCTGCTTACGTTAAACATGTCTTACTCATGAAAATGATTTAGCTGGAAGCAATACTGTTTGCTGTGCAAACAAACATCTTCATGCAATCCTCTCCTTGGCCACTTCATTATTATTCACATTTGGGGTTTGTTCTTGTTTTAATTTGGTCTGGTTTAAACATTAAATTACAGAAGATAGCAGCAAACTAGTTCTGTGACATTACATTCTGTTTGTGGGGCCTTCAATTTAAACCACTGAACATTTACAAGCACATCCATTACAAACCCTTCCACCTCCTGGAAAAAAAAAAAAAAGAAAAAGGAAAAAAGAAATACATTCATATTTCAGGATGCACCACCAAACTGGGAGGAAAGATATTTCCTCTACTAGTGTGCCTTGGGTGTTGTCTGTTCTGTTTGGAGGAGCCATGGTGGTGTGTTTTGCAGGACATGGCACGTGATACTGAACCCTTTTATGGGGTATCATACAACTGCCAAGAGATCTGATGGAAGATTTATTTCTCTCTGGAACATTTAAAATATAAACTTAAAACCAGGCCCTCTATTTTTGGAAGCTGAGGAGAGAGTGTGTGGGTTGCTCAATTAGAACCAAGGTTCAGTACCCAGTGAATTGTTGCTCAATAACAAACCAGGAATCTCTGTTAGGATAAATGCTTGACTGTTCCCAGTCCATCATGTTCCTTTTCAGTGTTCTTATCAGGATTTGGGTGGCTTTGGCATAAAGGAAAGGAAAATACTAAAGGACCAGCAATTTGAAGCCCAGAAAATTTGGAAAGGAAAAGGCACGATGGAAAGGTTATTTGTTTTTAAGAGTGGGGTATGCAGCTGATCTGATAGAATTTCACTGAAAAATCCTGAAAAACGTTTTGGGGACTGAGAAGGATATATACAAAATAGCAATGTGCTGAGTTTGTGCTCATGGCTGCATCCTGCTAAGAACACACTTTCTTGGGAGTAACTGGGCTCCCAATTCCACCTCTCTCTCTCTCTCTAGCTTTCAGACCTGTAGACTTGTGCCACTGGAATATTTGTTGTATGTGTATATTCTGAAGGGTGATATGAATTTTTCTGGGCACTTTCAGAGATTTGTTGAATGTTTTTGTGTCTTAGAAAAATAGTACTAAGTTGGTGTGAAGGAGTTGGATTTTTTTTTTAATTGCAGAATTAAAATGTCTTTTTTTGGAAAGTGTAATCTGAGTAATGACCATTTGAGATTGTTTCCCTCAGAGAAAAGGAGGGAGTGTGCATAAAATAAGCTTGATGACAGATAAGTTCAAGTGAGATAATTAGTGCTCAGAAAGGCTTCATGTCTCCATTGAAGTCCCTTTGAAGATTTTGATTTATGCAGTTGTTTTCAACCTGTTTTTGTTTTGGGTGTGTGTGTCTCTTTGAATTATGTAACACGTGGTTTTCCTGTTGCTGTGAAATTGAGATATTTTTTGTTCAACTGTGTGAAATGTTCAAGGGAATAAATTCCAAACAAACTTCAGGTTTCTGAGTTTTTCTTTGTCCTCCCCCCTCTCCCTCCACTGGTTCCAGGTGAGGGATGCTGCAGGGGATACAGAGTTGGGGGAAAGTGGAATGAATAGATCTAGCAAGCTTAAATATAAGACATCTGGGGAGCTCCATGGCACGTGCTGTCTGTCACTGCCAAGTGCTACTCTTCAGGCTTTTTCTGTATGTGTTTTATTGTTGTTTTTTTTTTTAATTTTGCTGTTATGTTGTGGTTTGCTCGGAGTTCAGGGCACACACTGCACAGCCATCATGACATGTTGCTGTAGAAAACCTGCTAAGGACCCCTGTGCTAAGTATCCTACTGCTTTGGCAAAGCTGACCTTGGATAGATGTGCTCTCAGTGTTGCAGCTTGGCAGATTTTGGTTTATTTGGGAGGTGGTTTTGTGTGCCTTGCTGCAGGCCAGAGGTCCTTGTCACACTGTAAGCAAGGCAGTGATAGCCATGGGTGTGCCTGAGTCAACGCTCAGGAACAGGGAGACACAGTGTGACAGGTGAGGCTCTTGTCAGGGGTTGGTTTCTCCTCTTGGTACAGCATCTGCTGCGATGGTGGGATGTTTTGGTGTGATGGAAAGGCAGAAAATGAGTAAATACGGAGCCTCGTAGCCAAATCCTCTGTCTCACGTTCTAGCTGGACTGTTGTCTTTTCTCAGGAGAGCTGTACGTGAGGAGGTGACCTCCATTCCTCAAGACCATTAAGAGACTATTGTGTGATGTTCTCACCATGACAAACAGAGCTGGATCATAGTTTTGAGCTGTGTTTTCCTGTTCTCAAAAATACATTGGATTAGTCTACATTAGGGACTCATTCTGTGTCTTGCATGCTTCTCATACTTTGTACTGCACCTTTGGCAATGAAAAGCTTGTAATAGGAGATGACTTTGGAGAGTCTAATTATGAACAATGTTTGGCTGGAGCAGTTACACTTAAATGGTTGTTCACAAAACTACAACCACAAACCGGTTCTGTTATATATAAAATTTCCTTCTTTGGAGGAAGGTAATTGCTTTATGCCTTTGAAATTACCTTTAATTTTCCTTTACTGTGATTAGCAGTGCCAGTTTTGAGGCTAAAATAGGCCTTCAGTTCTGAGAAGGAGCCATCATCATTCAGCATAAAACTCCGTGTGCTGGTGCGTGAACTAGAAATGTCATTTTGTGATACACCACTAGAACAGCTTCCACTCTTCTGTGTCGGGAAAGCTGTTAACAGCTACATATACACTCTTAAGAAATCAAATGTTTGCTTCGTGAATTAAGAAGAGGAGGAAAATAAAAAGTATGAAGGGAGGTGCATTTCCAGAGCTCTTCCCCATCCGAGTTGAAATCAGAGTTCCTTGCTGTACCAGTAGAGGAAACATTGTTTTCAGATGGAGAAACAAAGTATATGTGTGATGGGAGAGACACTTCTCAGCTCATTTTCTTCTGTTTCTGTGGCCGTGGTTCTCCTCTAGTCTCCTGGCTTCTGGTGTTCTCTCACTAATGTCTGTGAAAAGAGTTGAACTCTGTATCCTGCCCCACTGGTTAGGAGAGGGATGCTGCCTTGGAAACTCCTTCCATGGCCCTGACACTCAAAAATTGCTTTTTGTAAAGGCATCCTAGTTTTATTTGTGAAACAAACCTGAACCTTTTTCTAACAGTCTTCCCCGTTGACTGTCACTGTTCTTTCTTTCTCCCATTCCAAGATTTACCTTAAAATGATTTACTCTAGAGGAAACCTTATTCTGTAAATAAAGTCCCAAGTAACACTATGTCAAATTTCACTCCTTTCAACCTTTGCTGGCAAATAAAATGACCTGAAAACGAGAAAGAAAGGTAGATGATTTGGGCTGGGCCATGTTCTTGCTGACTTTATGTGCTTCTTTGCCTGTAGCTCTGTAAAGAGAACACATGGATTTTTCTGAATATGCTATCCTGGGATCTTGAATTACATGGATTTGTCCTTTCATTGCATCTGTCACTTCTGAGGGTCTCTAATATTATTTGAAATTTGTAGAGCTTGGTGAATAGATTAAATATGTCTTTATCACACAGAAAGAGGTATCATACTTTTTTTGCACCTAACGTTCTCACTTAACATCCTCAAAAAATTATCCACAGAAAATCTTAGGTGGCCATCAGCTAATATCCAACAATTTATTCCAGAACTGAAAGTGAAGGACTGAAATTCACTATGAAGGAGTAATATATTAAAGACAGTTTTTAAAAACAAGGTTTAATTAGTGTATCAATCACTTTAAAACTCTGAGATACTGAACCATTCACAAATGCACGAGAGTCTGTTGGCAATGTGGATATTTTGTTTCCTCAAAAACCATGACTTACACTGAAGATGGACCGAATTAGCTTTTACAGGGATTTGAAAACTTCATAATATGAAGTGAGATTTTGGGACTACTAAGGTGTTTTCCACCATGCATCCCAAAACAACTTGCTTCATCAGATATAGTTTGGTAACAGGTTTTCCAAGAAACATGTTGCCATGGACTGTTTCCTTTGCAACACCCATCAGTAGGGTAGTGTAGAACACCTCCTGTGTACAAGTGGTTTTATATTTCAGACATATTACCCCTCTTCATCTGATATGGCAGAATTGTAGCTGCTTCACACAGATCTCTTCCTCTAATGCTCTTTAACAGTCATGAAAAAGTGTAAGGTACTTTTAAAATAATGAAATGAGCAAATAAATGTCTGTTCACTTCTATGCAAATTAAACCAAGGCAGTTTTAGTTTTACCACCTGCTTGTGATCAGCAGCATAATATATTAAGGTGTGCAATTGCTAATGCATCTTAAAATGCAAGAAGTAAGGGGAGAAAACCAACCAACCAAAACAAAAGGAAAAACCAAGCCAACCAAACAAAACCAACAGCCAAAACTAACAAAACAAAAAGCCACAAAACCAAAACAAATAGAAATAATCTCAGGGGAAGGAATAGATAATCCAGAGTCAATGTCAAAGCTGTTCTCCTGCTTCTATGAAGTGTATTTATGGAAGAAGGTGGAGTAGTGGTTGCAGAGCTGATCCTGGCGATGTAGAGTTTAGCTTAGGCTTTCCAAACAAAACTGGGCAGATGCTCTTTAAGGATGAGATGGCACTTCTGTGCTCTGCTTAGTTGCTTACATCTTCTCTCAAAAATGTATGTTTAGTCTGACATTTCTTATGTTTGCTGTCATCCCAGAAGGCTGTGCTTGCTTTTTTAGGAAAATTTCATAACTGTCCTTTCTGCTGTTGTAGAAGTTTTATGTGATGGCTTGCGGGCAGAAGTGTTTAAAAATAGGAATTTTTTACCCAAGAGATGTTTCAAATACTTTTAGGCTTGGGTAACTCTGTGATTTAAAACATCAGAACTGATGTGTAAATTATTTTTAATCAGTAATGAGTCTTTTGGAAGCTTTCTTTCTGGAAGTGTGTGAGATTTTATAAATATAATTTGCTCTGTATCTGTACAAGAATTTTCTTAGTTTCAGGAAGAATTCCCACAAAGCTATGTAGCTCTGGATCGCTTGGAAGATTCAGTTGTTACAGAAGAGTATGTGGGATAAATGTAGATAATAGACAAGTATGTGACAGAATGAGAGAGCAGATGTTGAAGCTTTTTGGAGTATGTGGGCCTTTTTCTTAGGGCAAGTATTCCCCAGTATATTTTCCTGTAACTGCCAGCCCAGCATTTCAGCCTGTTCCATTTTCAACACTTCATAATCTTGACACAAATGATAGAAATTAAGTAAGGACGTGGTTGGTATCTAAATATATTCTGAGATCTAGTAATTATGGAAATCTGTTGTACATTGCCACAGAAGAGACCCTGGTTGTTAACTCAGTAGTTGAAAGAAGATAGCTATTCACAAGTGGTATTTTGAATCTGATCACAGTTCGAACAGGAAACTGAAAATATTACATTCTGCATTTTTATTATATGTTATAAAATTTTCAAATCCAGATTTGTTGTTCTTTAATGATCAAAATATCATCCGTGATCCAAGGTGGAACTGTAAGTACCAGTTTCTTTAAAAGGTAAGCAATATTTGCATTGAAAGATTCATAGAATGAGTCGTAGAACAGTTTGGGTTGGAAGGGACCTTAAAATTCATCCAGTTTCAACCCTTTGCCATGGGTAGGAACACCAACAGCTCTGCACAGCTCAGTGTTGTTGGCAAACGTGCTGAGGGTTTGTCACCAGGTCGGTGACAAAGATGTTAAGCAGCGGCAGCCCCCAAGGAACAACACTCATCACTGCTCTCCACTTGGACACAGAGCTGTTGGCCACAACTCCTGAGTGCAACCTTTCAGCCGTTTACTTATTCACCAGTTGGACCATCTGTCAAATCCGTGTCTGGCCAGTTTAGAGACAAGGATGTCGTGCAGGACAGTGTCACACGCTTTGCACAAGCCCTGGTAGGTGACATCAGTTGCTCTTGCCTTACCCACCAACTCCATAATCCCATTGTAGGAGGCCCCCAGACTTGTCAGGCACAACTTCCCTTAGTGAAGCCATACTGGCTGTCACCAATCACCTTCTTACTTTCCATGTGCCTTAGCATCATTTTGAGGAGGATCTGCTCCATGATCTTACTGGACACTGAGAGGAGAATTATCAGCCTGTAGTTCCCCAGGTGTTCCATTTTTTATAAAAATGGGGATTATGTTTCCTTTTTTTCCAGTTAGTGGGATTTTCACCAGACTACCACAACTTCTCAGGAAGTGGCTTAGCTGCTTCTTCCATCGGTTCCCTCAGAATTCCCATGGACTCATGCACCTTGAGGTTCCTTAAATGTTCTGGAACCTGACCTCCTGCAGTGGGTGGTTCTTCATCCTCCCAGTCCCTACCCTTGCCTTCTGTGATTTGAGCCGTGTGCCTGAAGCACTTGCCAGTGAAGATTGCACTGCTACTTATAGGTGGAAATAATCCTTGTTTCAGCTTTGTGTTACTTGCACAGTGGGAATCACCTGTCTGATCCCTCCCACTGAGATGAGACATTCCATAGGGCTGCTACATAAAAGTGGCAAGAAAAAGATGCCACAGTGAATAAACTGAGCCAAGTCTTACCTAGCAGAAAAGATAGAGGCTTTCTTTGTAACACCATAAAAGGGATTATTGTTTGGATTATAACTGGACAATCAGTCTTAAATATTGATTTCTAAGTTACTTAACAAAAATAAAGAGAGTACTTCACTCAGAAAAAGAAGGGGAAAGCTCATGAACCAAGGTCATGGCGAATTTTAAAATATATGTGTGGTTCTTTGAGGTAACATGTTGAATAGCTTCCAGGACAAAATTTATGCCTGCAAAATAATGTTATCTTTAGCCAGATTATCTTCAGCGCTCTTCAGCCTTCCCACACTCAGCTTCTTTCAGGGAATGGAAATGAGGCCAGGCAATATATGATAGAGCTGATCAAAATACCAGAGAGAGCTCCAACATCTTAGATGATACCAGCAAAAGGGGAAATGATCAGTAATAGGTTACTGATTTACCAATACTCCTGAGTGATAAACACACCAGTAATTAATGGACTTAAAATCCCTACATAATTTATGTTATATTTCTAATACTGGAAACCTGTTTGAGCAGCAGTAAAAGTGAAATCTGTACAAATGTTAAGATTTTCTGCCGAAGGAGATGTAATAAGGAGTATTGAGCTTAGCAGTGTTCCCTGGGGCTTGGATTAGGTGACCTAATACCTCCTTTCCCCTGATTCTTTTCTCCACCCACCAGTGACAGCACTGGATGCTTTCCAGGAGTCAGAAATAGCTATATTCCTGGATTATTCTATACTTCTGCTGTAATGAAGACAACTTTTCTGTATTATTAAACCATATACTGAACTCTTAACTTTCATGACTTAATGTTGCTACTTCACACACCTGCATATGGAAAACACTATTTCTTAAACATAACTTTATACTGTGAAGTTGCAGATGAATTTGTATTTGTTTTCAAGACATAAGTATAAATTACAGATGACCTTGATATTAAACTGGTTAACTATATTCACTTCTGGTTGCTTCCACTCAAACCAGAGAAAGGTCAGATCAATGCAATTGCCAGCTGTTTCCAGGCTCTGTCCTACTGATGCAGTAAGCAACTGTTTTGTCAGTGTCTGTTTTGTGAATTCTAGAAATCTGTTTTGACCAAAATAATGAGGGGAGTGGGGGGAAAACACTGCAACACCCATGAAACAAATATGTGAGCTTTTAATTTCATTCAATAGTCAGTCCAATTCACTTTCATGATTATGAAGAGTCCAGGCTTCCACATTTACTGACAGTATCTGAGAATGAAGAACTTAATTCTAGCTGGAGGTTGTGGAATGTATGGAGGAGGACTTATATCTTAATATGTTTGTTTCTGGGGTATCTATTTCAGAATCCCCTGAGTATTTTAACTATCAGCTCTTCCTATAAACATTATAATGTTGTATAGGCCCCCCTTGGGGGCCTCTGTGTTCCTCATTGCTTAGGGGACCAGTAGATATCAACAGGAATCTCACTGATTTTTATTTCATGTGCTGTTGAATTAAGTAATGCTATAAAATTTTTTGGTCAGCACTGGAAATAGTACTGGTAAATCTCTGCTGGATACTTCTACTTCAGGGGATATTTTGATAAAGCACCTTTCTGTCTGTACAGCTCAAGCATTTCTCTGTTCAGATTTGCTGGGAAGAATTGTTGGATTGTGAGTTTGAGGACTGAGCCTGACATAGCAGTAGAAGTCTCGAGCCATGTTGGTTGCTCAGTGGCAAAACTCTTTTTCTTCTGGTAGGCTCGAGAGCTGCAGTTCTGCTCTGTGTCTGCTCTTGAGTTCCCTAGATTTGAAGTGTCAGTTTAAGGACAGTTGTATTGATCAAGTCCGCCCTGCATAAACCAGTTTGCAGTTGCACAGTTCCCATGTCAAACTCCAAGAGCTTTGACTCAGTAGAGTGCATCTTCTAGAAAGCTGAGTTACTATTCACTGCTGTGATTGGTATGTGTACATTGCAGAAGAATTCCAGCAGGGTCATTGTCAGGTTTGAGTTCAGTTTGAATCCTGTGCATGGACACTGGATATCTTGCTTATGAATAGACTTTGTTTTTCTTACCCTACTGTCCTCTTTGAATTCAGGCCTTTTATATTTAGCAGAACATGTTATGAATCAAACTGGAAACACAGACATCAGAAAATTTGAGATTTGATGGCTTCTTTTTACAGCTGAGTAATTCAGGCTTCCTGAGGGCTTGGGAATACCCTAGAGAGAAAGCTGAGGCATTATATCAAAATAACATTGACATTTGATATCTACTTGTCATGGTTTAACCCCAGCTGGCATTTAAGTATCATGCAGCTGCTCTCTCCCCCACCCCCCACCAGCCCTGGTGCGCAGGAGAATCTGAAGGAAAGTAAAACTTGTGGGTTGAGATAAGAACAGTGTAATAATTGAAACAAAGTACAATATTATAGTAATAACAACAACAAAAATGATAACTGTAATGAAAATGAAGGAGAGAGGAATAAACCCAAAGAACAACTGATACACAATGCACTTTTCTCACCGCCCACCCACCGATTCCCAGCTAGTCCCTGAGCAGCTATCGGTCCCTCCTGGCCAACTCCCCCCCCTTTACATGTGCTGGCCATGATGTTCCATAGTTATGGAATATCCCTTTGGCCAGTTTGGGTCAGCTGGCCTGGCCACACTCCCTCCCAGCCTCTTGTGCACCTGCTCTCTGGCAGAGCCCAGGGAACTTGAACATCCTTGGCTCAGGATAAGCACTGCTTAGCAACAGCCAAAACATCAGTGTGCTATCGAGGTTATCATCACACTAAACCCAAAACACGGCACTGTACCAGCTACTAGGCAGAAAATTAACTCTACCCCAGCCAAACCCAAGATGCTGTTTGGTATTTGCATTCAAATAAATGGGTTCTTGTTTCTATTTGAGGAGGTATTTATAGTGCCCCTTTTGTCCTTGAGATTGTGCTTATCAAGATTCAGGGGATCCTGCCAGGATATGTGCAGTTCTGCACTATGTGATGTGAGGCTGCGTGAACAAGCAGTGACAAGAATTCACCAGATCTGCTGGGCTCTTTCCAGTGGTTTCCTGGAGACATGTCTTCATAGAGAGAATTTAAATTTTAAAATTTTAAAGGGTGGATGAATCTAGATTTAAAACTTAGAATTTCTTACTAACCCTTAAAAAATCCATTCTGTTTAACACACTTCCACTGGTCAGTTTAGAGTTGCCATGTACATGTTTTATGTATCTGTTACTGTGCAGTACAAAAATTGCTAAGAGTGGCTAGATGGCAATTTTCAAGAGGATTAAGGAAACGATTTCATAAGAAATCAGTTGCACTTATATAAATGGAATGTCTTAATTGACTTATTGTTTCAATGTGTGCAGCATCTAACCACGGACCTCGGTACCAAGATTTCCTTTCCTTTTGTACACACAGTGCTGGGCATTTTCTTATACCAAAGTGTTTCTTCTTGACTTCAAGTAAAGTTGAGAGTGAAAGGGTTGGCATTGTGCATTCTGGATCCTGTTTCTGGCAATGCCACTAGTCTGTTATGGGATTGCCTTGCTGGTATTTAATCTCTGTGTCTGGACTTGTGCAATGCCCCTACAGTACTTACCTACTTCCAAAATAGGTTTGTTTTAGTGTGCTAGCACTTGTAAAGCATTTTGAGGCCCTTGGATGAGAAGTGGAGTTGGAATACAAACAGGGAGTTAATGGAACTGAAGTGGGTGAGGGTGAAACTTCTAGGAAAAAACACGGAACTCAGTTTGACCTTAACACAGATGAAAAATGAGAAGCCTAAAAATGCTGTTGGATCTTGTCTGCTGCCTTTATATCTCAGTGATAATGTTTGCTGAGCTGTAAGCACACTTCAGAAACCTTATCCCAAAAGATATTTCTTAGAAATTAATGACAATGGAATATGAGGACTTCCAGCATTTCTGACTCAGAGCTCCCTGCAACACCTTTAAACTCCAATGGAAAAGTTCCCCTCTTCCTCTTCTGTACTTTGTCACGCACAATGTGCTGCTGTCTCTGTAGGAATTGTTTTATCTGACTTAGTTATGTTCTCAAACAATTGTGCAGAGGTAGAAGTAATTGAAGAGTTTGGAAAAGACAAGTGAAAACAAACAGGTGCAGTGTTTCACATGACCACAAAACCACAAGACTTGAGAAATCCAGAATGACCTTTTTCCTGAGAATGTATTCATTCCTTCCCCCTTTTGCATGTGTTTCAAAGTAGACTCCTTTGTTTGAATTTCCATAACTCCCCCAGGCAATGGCTGAGTCTGTGCAAAATACTGAACCCACACTTACAAGAGATGACATGTAACTTGGATATTAAGATTGCAAGCTAAGAAAAGCAAGTCTAGAGGTACTGCATGATTAATGAAAATAACTTCAGTAAAATAGACAGGGATTTTCCCTTTGGGAAGAATTCATTGTTCTCAGGTTCCCAGTTCTCTCCTGCATCTTCAGCAAGTGTTGTGTCAGGGAGTAAATTTGGCAAGATTTCATTGAGCTTGTGGGAATAATTGTGTCGATTTTACAGAACAGGGTGGTACTGGGAGGAATCGAGACGGGATCCTCTCTCAAGAGGAGCTTCTCAAGTCTTCCAGGAATTGCCAGAGTTGCCGGAAAGGACACACTATTAGGCAAGCAGTGGTTCTGTGCAGGAATGTTATCTCTGATCATACACTTATCTTTACAGGAGGCAAGCTGTGTCAAGGCTGAGTTAACTAAAGGATTCTGGCAACTTTCATGCACCAGCTAAGCAGCCTGTCCTGTTACAAAAAACAGTTCCCTTGAGATGATCTGTGTAATGTTCATGGCCCACTGTCCAAAGTAAAGAATCAAGTCTTAAAATGTGTCCTATTTTGGATGTTGCTCATGGGTTTTTAGCTGATCAGTTGATTGTATGAGAAGCTGCACTTGGCTTTCAGGTAGCTCCCCTCCCTGGATAGTAACACAACTTTCTTTTCCCAGCAAATGCAGCCTCATCAGCCCCTTTTCTCTCAGCTGTGACTGGTTGCTGCCTTTTGTCTCTGTGGGCCCAGAGGCACTGACCAGGTAGAACATCAGCCACTGGCTGTGGAGCTGTCTTGTGCCAGTGAGCTGCAGAACAGTCTGGAGAGCCCAGCATAATGATTTTAGAGAGAGACACCTTTCCCCTCCAGAGGAACTTTAAGGATAAGCTTTAGAGTCTACAAGAACTGCAGTGGAATAGACTTTGCCCATCCATTTACCACTGTATATATATATATATATATAAGTGAGGGTAGGAGAGCTTCAGATTCCCTTCCTCCTATTTGTAGTTTCTTATTGTAGCATCAAATGAATTGGTGTGCACTTGGTAGCATATTATGAGGAAATTGTCTGTCATCCAAACACGTTAATGATACCTGTACCTCACTCTTACTTTTATCCCTTACATAGATTTGGGAAGTGTAATGCTTTTCCTTCTGATAGTTGATGGCTTTGCAGTGCACAAAGTTGGCTATCAGTAGCATTTCTCTTGTTTCATATTTGGTAACAGTGGCTTTGCAGCTACCCAGATGGCATCTTTTAGAAACAGAACCGATAGATCAAGTGAACTAAGTGGTCCATGTAGTGCAATTCCTAGAAATCCCTTGCTGAAACTGGTAATCAGTTGAGTTTCTGTATCATGTTCTCTGACGTGGAGCTGTTTTCTTTGACCAATCCTGCATCTCAAGTGTGTGGATATATAAATTAATTAGAGAAGGTGCTGGGAATGTCCTTCCTACTTCTTTGAGATTTTGAAGCATGGAGTGCTTGTCAAGCTCGCAGGACATCTTGGCTTGTCCACATCCTTTTGCATTAACGTTTAGGTAGCTTTTCCATCTGTGCAGTTTCTTAACACAGTTGCATTGAGTCACTCCCACTTACAGTTTGTGCTGTGATAGGATTTGTTTGATTTCCTGTGTACCAGTTATACTGAGTCTTCGTGATGAGAAGGGCAATGATGATTTGTGTTTTGAAAAACATACCTGAAAGATCATGTGTGTTCATGAAATGCATATAAATGGATGTCAACTTGATTTTCAGTCCTCCTCTACCTTAGAGTGATTGCTGCTAGTCTTTCTCCCCACCCTAGATACTGGAGCAGTGAAACAACCTTTTTAAAAAAAATACTCTATTCCATTTCATTTAATTATATGGGAATGGTTTTATATTTTGATAGAAAACAAAAGAAGTAAAATAACATCAGGTGGATTAGAAGTTCTTGTTCTTTTTGTTTTTCATCATTTTTTTTCTGCTTGTGGACTTTGCAGCTGTGTTAGGGTTTGCATCAGAAGAGAACAAGTCAAAAACAGCTTGTGAAAAGATACTTCTGTTGAAGTAGGTGAGCCAAGCTGATAGCTCTGGGTATATGAAGAGTTCCAAGTAGTAGAAAAACTTTTTTTTTATTATTTTAATATATTCCTTGTTTGCTTTCCCTCACTTTGGTGTTCTTGTGTTAACCAAAGTCTTTTGGTCTTTTACTGTCAGCCAGAAGTGGCAGAGCAATATTCCAGGTCAGTTCCCCTGTTACTGTGAACTCAGGGTTGGGGAATGTAACACAGATTGCAAAAATAGATTTGGCCGAGGTGGTATCACGATCAAGAGAGAGAATTAAATGAAACATGAATCCCAGTTGAAAAGCCAGTCCAGTTCCACTAAACTTTGCAAACACTAACACAACATAAGGCTTAGCAGCAGGAAACGGTAGAGACCACAGTATCCCTGGAAATGCAAGGCAATGTTCCCACCTGCCACCTGAGCAAGCTTCTCTGGTTTATACTGTAAAGAAGCCATGTAGTTCCAGCTGAAAGCACAGCAGCCACTTGCCCACATCACAGAAGGGTTAAATCCTGCTAAGGAAGAGAGCAAAACACTCCTGGCAGTTGTTTTTATGAGATATTATCTTTCAGGAGAGGGATTGGAAATAGATGCCACTAATCATGGCAAGGCCTGTGTAATTTTGTGTGGAACACTAAGATGACTGAGAGAGTAATTGCCCTGAAAAAAGAACTGTTAGGAATAAAGTGAGAAACTACAAAGGATGAAGAAAGGAAACAAAAACTGTTTTGGAGGTTAAAATATGTGAGGATAAAGTAAACGCTGCCAAAGCTCATGCTGGGTTAGACTTTGCAAAGGAAAGGAAAGCAAAGAGCTCTGTTCCTTAAGCATGTAAGTAAAAGCAAGGCAAGGGAAACCAGCAGTGGGTCCACAGTGAGGATGGAGCTGACATAAAATGCAGTTTAATGTATAGTCAATCAGATGGCCTTCCATTTCAGTTGGCATTGGACTGGGAGCAAAAGAGTCGGTGTGTAGCAAGATTGGGAAAGACTAATCCAATGATGCAGGAAGAAAAGTTTAAATATTATCATACTGTAATGATTGAAAATAAAATTGTGGAGTTTCACTGAAAGTAACTGGGGGACTGATCTTTGTGGTAGTGTCACTAAGGTTTCTGTCCAAAAAATAACAAGGAAAAAATCTGCTGAAATTTCAAACCCCCACCAATGCAGAGAAGGATGGGCACATCATTCACTAAGAGCTGCAAAATGTTGCCATCTGTGATGTTGAACAGAAATGTAATAGCAGAAAGTACCAGGTCATGCACTGAGAAAGTGGTGAGAATTTTGGCTACCAACAAAGTTCTTATCAGCTGAAAGCAAAGAAAGAGAAAGATCTGAACACCAGTCAGTGAGTAAATGCCACCAGTATTATGTGGCATATAAATAGGCAAGTGTGTTCCCAGCGTGTACCAGATGAGAGATTTGTGGCAGGGTTGTGTGTTACGCTGATAAGGCCTCATCTGGAAAGCTGTGCTCAGTTCTAATCACACAGGTTCTGGAAAGATTAATCCAAACTGGGACAGGTGCAGAGACCTAGGGGATGATCAGCACGCTGAAGAGCTTATCTTGTGAGAGAGTGGCTTGGCTTGTTTAGCAAAGCAAAACAAAAGCATGGAAATGTTGGGCTCTGTAAATAGTATAAGCTGGGTAAGGGTAAATGGTGGCATGTTATTCGAGCTAAAATATTAGAATATACTTCATTGAGTGCCACAGTGAGTGAAGCTCCTGTATTATTTTCTCCAACTGCCTGGGTCACATATCCTTGCAATTTTCTGGGATTTATGGGATTTTTGCTTGCAAACATCTCCCCAAGATTTTTCCCTGTGATTCATTTCATCACAAATTCTGATTAAAAAGCAACTTAACTCAAGTCTATAAAAAGCCTTAAAACATACTCCAGCTGGACCTTTTTCATTCCTTCACTCATCTTTAAGTAGTAACAATATTGTCTTTCTCCCTAACTCTGTAGACTTGACTGGTAACGATTTTAACACGCAGCAGGGTTGCCCCATAGCATTCCTACTGTGTCTCAGAAAATACATCCAGTCTGTGCCCAGGCCTTCCCCAGTACTTGTTACATAGACTCCATTGCATCTCTAGTTTTTGCAGCTAAAATGGCCCTGTTTCCTCTTTCAACTAGGACATTTAACATTTTTTTTAGCATCTATTAGCCTAAACCACTTAAGATTCCCTTTAGCAGTCTGGCTTCCCAGCAGGTTGTGCCAGTAGTGGCGAACAGGATAATGACATAAGGTATTCTCTCGCTTTATTTACCTCCCTCTGCCTCGTGCCCCTTTTCTCACAATCGCTCGGTTTTCTTAAAGAATTACGGTTCTGACTGTTGCATTTATTGTTTATTCACTGGCTTACCCTTAGGTTCTAATGTGAATGGGCTGGAGGAGCCCAGCCTCGCCAAGCGGCTGCGGGGCACTCCGGAGCGGATTGAGCTGGAGAACTACCGGCTGTCGCTGCAGCGGGAGGAAGAACTGGAAGAGGTTCCCGAAGAGACACTGGCAGAGCATAACCTGAGCAGCGTGTTGGACAAAGGAACAGAAGAGGATGTGCCCAGCAGGTTAGCACACATTGCCCATGAGCTTTTTTTATACTGGCTTTTGCCTGCTTTTCCCTTAGCTTTCCTTAACATATTATTTACCAGGTTGCCCTTTCCAAAGTTATAAAAGGAGTTCTGTGTACGTACACAGATATTTTATCTTGCGCTTTCTGTTCTAAATAGCTTATGACCATTCTTAGAAGACACTTCTAGGACTGTAATGCCATGAAATTAAGTCCTAAATTGGAACGGATTTTTTAATTTTTACTATTTTAATTGTCATGTAAATGAATTTTTCTTAGCAAACAGAACACGAATTCAAGTAGGAGGGGATTCCAAAGTTAATTTCTCTTCTGAATGTTTTACATTACAATTCAAAACTACTTTTGATTTCAAGATTCAACCTTGACACACATGTAGTCGTGACAGAATGCTGGTGCAATGCCTGAGAGATATTAATTGGAAGCAATAGTTATGGCTGTTAAAAAATATGTTGTACCTTCATGAATTTCTCCTTATCTGCAAAATGCTTTGTAAGAACACCAGGATCCATGTACGTGCAGGTAGAGCTACAGGAAACAGTTGTTGGAAGAATCATTGAGAGAAAATCCTCAAAAAGATGTTTGTGAACTTTATAGTGGATCACACACTTTTGCAGTCTTGATTTCTTAACAGGGTTTCAAATCATCTACTTGTCTTTATAGCAATAGCAACCCTTACCTTTTCAGCTCTGAGTCTGTCCAGTAGTCTTGAAATAAACTCAGAAAATGCTGTTATTGATTTCCTAAGACTTAGATCCTATGAACATATTCTATGTATGCATTACCTACAGATACAGAGCTGTATGAAAAATTGAATAATCTTGGACTATTTGTAGGAGATGCAAACTGTATTTTCTTCACTCGTCCTTCCTTTAGTTCCCTGCTCAGGTCTAGGAATTTTATCAACTGTGACAATATAAGCATTAATGATAGTAGGGATTTTTAGTCCTTTATGTTTCTAGCTCTAAAACAAAATTTACTAGTATGGAGCTATTCACTATTGTTATTCTTTGTCTTGATTTCAGTAAATCAGGACACAATAGACCTGCTCAATAAATGGCAGAAGACTTGCAAAGGAGAAGAGTTAGTTTAAAAAAAAAGGAGATTTTGGCATTTTGGCATGAAGTTGTTGGTCATCTCCAAGTGATGTTTTGTGGGATTATGGAGACTGAGGGCAGTATACTATTAGGTTAGCAAGTTGGATTTTGTCTCTTTGGGTGTTACATTTAGTTCCCTTTGTCCTACATTCATCCCCATAACCTGTATTAAAATGATATTTCTGTCTATAATAGACTGTATTGTCTAATTCTGGATGTGAAAAGCAGTGTTTAGTGGGCAACTCACACTCTGTCATAGGGAGAAAAGAGAAAATACATCAAATTCCTTGTCAGTATGACCTGGAAAAATTTATGTTCCAAATCTAAATATGGCAAGCAGTTTACTGAGAGCATTGACAAGGCTGTGTGGGCCAAACATGAGAGAGAATTTTCTAGGCAATGTAGCTCTTGGGTATCCTCTGTTCAGCTGTATCCACTCCATGATATGTCACAGAAAGAAGGCAAAAAAAGGGGGGAAAGCCTGACTACTTTTTCAGCAACAAAAGAAAAAAAGTTTTGACTCCTGCAACAAGCCAACCAATCCCTGATTTGATCATCTTCACTGTCATGGTGCAGCGCCGCAGGGTTAGGAGCAGGCAGAGGGGATGGGGAACTCTTTGTCCTCTCTGTGTCTTATGGAGTGGGGGGCTGGGCTTCAGGGTTCACTGAGGTGTGAGATCTAAGTCAGGCAGAGACCTCACATTTTGGTTGCACAGCTTCCTGTCACACACACACACTTGGGAGCATCCACGCTGGAGAGGAAGTTTACAGGAAACAGTACTCAGAGTATATTTTTTCAAAAGAGTTGATCTTGTTTAGGCTTCCACAAGAAAAAAGATCAATTAAGCAATTACACCCTGACTGTGTAGTCAGGGTATGAGGGGTGGGAAACCCTTTATATGCCTTATTCATTGCCTTTAACTTGCAGTAACTCCCAGTATGTCATCTGCAGTTTTGGTATCCCACTCTGTGGCCTTTCAAAGCGGTGTCGTAGGAGAGCTTGTGCCGTGTGGGTCCGCATGGCAAGGAAAGAGGTTCATTTCCACAGTTTGGGTTTTCAGTTAGTCTCCCCAGAACTAAGTCTGTGTACATACACCTTTCTAATGAGATATTCAAGTGCTTATACAAATTCCATAAAGCATCCTACCTTGGGTCTTTGAATTCTGCTTTATAGAAAAAAAAGAGTTCAGCTGTTGAATTAATTCCTATGGCACAGGGTTGCCATGCTGAAAGGAATGCCCACTATAGCAGGCCATCTCACTGCTGTCTTTCAGCTTCTCATTTCTCAGCATTCAAAGGTCAAACAAAAACCAAGTTATAAACAAAAGCCAAAGAAGGTAAAGTGAGCTATGCGATAAGGAATGTGTGTCGTCAATATTCCATGCGATAAGCCGCTGGTTGAAGAGCAGCAGCTCGTCCCGTTCAGCAGTCATGGCAACAATTTGAGCAGCAGTAAACCTTATTGACAGCACATGAAAACTCCAGCATGTGGCACCTGTCAGGTTTATTTCCATACCAAAGGCTGGGAAGGTTAATCAGGGAGGAGGGGAACATCACTTTTTATCTCTGTGACAATATCTGCATAAAGCCTTTGGAATATGCTTTGGTCTCCTGGAATATGCAGCGATTCCATGACTTGCACCAGTGTTTGTATTTCACATGTGAAAATCAGGCAGCATGTTAAAAATAAGTATTTGGTTCATGCTGTGAAAAAGTGGGTTGTAACTTGAGCAAAATAGTGCTATATGGATGCAGAACAGTGAGGAGAATTTAAGAGCCTCTGGACAGAAGTGTGTGACAGTCAGAGCATGAATGAAGTGTTTTCCTTATTAGGTTTGTTATCAAAAATAGGCTTTCAGACAAGTAGATGAATAAAATTATGTAAATATGATATTACCACTGCACAAGTTATATTTTATAGACTTACATGAAGTGTGAGCTTCATTATTTTTGACTTGTTGGTTTTCTCTTTCATTGTCTGTATGGGAATGGGCTCTGCCAAAGGCTGTTAACCAGTGATAATGGGCATAAGGAAGCAGAAATACTGTTCTCAGTTTATTCGCCCAAACTTTTAACTATTCACAGTTTTCTCCTTCAGTCAGATGAACTGGGCCTTCTAAGATTTATAGGGGAAGCATCCAACTTTTGCTCTAATAAATGCAGTTCTGTAATGTCAATGATCTCTTAAGGAAAAGCAAAGGTAGAGCACCTTTTCACCTTGCATATGAGGTCTCTGAGTGTGCTGTAGTTCTCATTCATTTTCCAGTGACAAGCACAACCACCTTTCTTCCCAATTCCTCTAGGTAGTCCAGCATGTAAGAGTGAGCCAGATTAAATGCCTTTGTATAGGTGGTTACATTTCTTGCCCCCGCAGTTTATGCTGAGGAACTGTTACAATTAAACAGAAGTAGCTTCTAAAAGGCAGTAATGTTTTACTGCTTTGTATAGTTTAGACTTTGCTGTGAGAATAATAAGCTCATTATTGTAATTATCTTTGCACTGCTTCCTACAGTTTCTTGCCTCTATGTACACTGTGTACTTAATTGGATACATATTTCTGTCTGTGATGTAGAAGAGTGAGTAATTTTGTATTTTTTTTTCTTTGGCTCCCCTTGGTTCACATACTGTATCCTTTGTCCTGATAGTTGTGTTGTGTGTTCTTTCTACTCCCAAAGCCTTCTCTGGTTCACAACATCAAGTGCCAAAATCATCTTAGTTATCGTAGCTGGCAGTAGCTGCCACATCAAAAGATGTGACCTTCTACATTCTGATACTGCTAAGAATTCTTGCACTAGTTTATCCAAAGCAATGTGATATGAAGAAAGTAGTTTCTTTTTGCTGTGTTCAGTTGTCATGAACTGTAACAATAAATGCTGCACAAATATTTGAACTTGGCTTCACAGGCACTTTTCTGCTGCTTCACATTCTTTGAAGGAAGCAGAACAAGGACCATACTGCAGTCCACACGTGATGCTGTCACTAAAATGCTTATGAAATGTTGAAAGCAGAAAATTAGTGTTATGTTTTGGGCTGGTGGGTATTGAAACAATTTGTCAGTGATCTGAGACTGATCGAGGAAACATTAACTGCGTAATCTTTAATATTATTATTTATTATTAACTATATAATCCTTTTTTTTTTTTCTAAAACCTTACAGTAGTTCAGAGTCTGAGATGGAGGAGGAAGATGAGGAGGAAGAGGATGAACTACTGCTGCCTCAGCAACCCCCTTCAGACTTGGGTGGTGTGCCGTGGAAAGAGGCCGTGCGTATCCACGCCCTCCTGAAGGGAAAGAGTGAAGAAGAGATTGAGGCTGAGGAGAATCACGAGATTGAGGACAAAGATGATTATGATGAGGAGGAATACGAAGAGGAAGAAGATGAGGAGTCGAGCGAAGGTTAGACTGGTTTGTCCTTTCTTTCTGCTAGACAACAGGGAAAACTGGGTTGAGTATTGGCCATGCAGAATGAGAAAGATTTGCCTGGAAAACTTCTCTTCTTCTTTCACATCTTTATTGCTCTGATTTTTTTAAGGGAGTTATTGTCAAGGAAAGCTTTGGGTGGATCATTGTGGACACAGAAGGACTTTGCCCACAGGGCAGTTAGAGCACTAGTACCAACACAATATGCTTCCCGTACACCATGCCAACATGTGCAATTCACAGCTTTGTGCTGCTGTATTGGTTTATTGTTGGTTTTTATTATTATTTGGAATTGGATTTGAATGTGCCCTTTGTTCTTTGGCAACAAGAACTGGAAGCATTGTGGTTGCAGTGCCTCCCTAAGGGGTAGTGCCCTATCACTGTAATCAGGACATTCCAGAAGAAGCTGCTTGTAGCTCTCCTTTGTTAAAAGATGGCCTTGAGAAATCAGGGAGTTCAGGTGCTTCCCATTTTAGCTCTGAGAGACTTCTGTGGGAAATCTTAGGGAAAGACTCGTTCCCCTGTGTTTGTGTCAATCATCAAAATGCAAAGTTTGTGCTAAGAATAGACATGTTTCCAGTGTTTCACCACCATGCCAAATTTCTCGCTGATCTTGTCTTTGTCTTTATACTCACATTTCCATTTTGTGGAGACTAGTAGACTCCAAAGAGCTTTTTCGTAAAGGTCTTTGGCTGCCTACTGCAAGCAGAGGTCCAGTTTTTTGAGCCTTAGTGGCAGCGTTGTTGATGAGCTCAGCAGGCTACTTGGCTACTTCTTCAACGTAGGAGCTGTATCTCCATGACTGAAATCTATGGAAATCAGGACTTCTTTTTAAGTCTGGTAACATGCATGTTGTGTGTTTAGTCTGCTGAGCCGTGGTGTTCTTGGACGGATGTTGTTCCATTCAAGCAGTTTTCCTGTCAGACACTGAATACAGCGGGACTACGGGGAGTTGCTGGATTTCCAGACAGTCTCTCTTTCTGATTCTGTCCTCTCTCTTTCTCTCTTTCCCTCTCTCCATCGCTTGTGTGTGTACACGCGTGTCTGGTGTTATATGTGGATGTGTGGTTCCCTCTGCTGTAGAGGGGGAGTATAACCCTTGGGAGAGAGAGCTGCAGCAAGGCCTCTGGCTTCAACGTCTCTCAGATGAAGAGGACTCGGGTACATGTAAAGGTACCCGTACACACCATCTCCACTTCCATTTCCCCAAAGGAGCGGGGAATGTTTTAAAGAGCAGGTCCCACATGAGAAGTTTCTGTGTTTTATTTAATTACCAGCTCCCTCAAAACTGATTCGGGAGCTGTTGTTATCTTTGTCTCCTCATCCAAGTGCCATGAATCAGTTCTGTCTTTGCCACTGGATTTAGTAAAATGATAAAGCTGCCAAGTACCTCAGGATATCTAGAAAGCTTGGACAATTTGCTACTGTAATTTGTATGAACAGTGACCTCCACATATTTAGGAGTTTCAAATTTGTTCCATACACACAGAGTACTTGCACCTGTGCAATATGTCAGACATATGGGATGCATTGAAGTGTGTCAGCAAACTTGCTTTTTTTGTTGTCCTTTGTTGAGTGTGTGTCTGTGGGGAGAGTCTGGGGGGCAACTAATCAAGCTGCAGTGATCCCTCAAGATTTTTTGAACAGTTGGTCATAAAATTAATCTGACATTCAAATCTAACTGGTTGTGTTCTCTTGCAGTTTATTTTTATGTTTTGGTTTGGGTTTTTTTGTAAGCACTTGGTCCTAATAGCTTGTTAATACTTATTTCCTCAATGTGATTCCTTAGAGCCAGAACACATAAGAGGAAAATCAAGTGCTTTCCTGCATGTAAGAGGGCATATGCAGTTGTCAAACTGCATATTTTGCAGCTTACGGTTTTAATAACTGTAGCTTGGCTTCTGACTTTTTATTTTTTTAAGGGGAAAAAAATTGGAAGAAGTGTTAACATTTTTTCCTCATTTAACTTTTCTGATGGTAAGAATGAGAAGTATTAGTAAGATGGCTGAAGGGCATATCTGAAGAAGTTCCTCTCATTGGAGTTGTTAGTGTGCTCTCAACCTGGCTCTTGAGGAGTTGATTTGCACGTGGCTCCTCATTCCATTAAAGTGAAAACACTGAGATTACCCACAGCTTATAAAGTGCTGATAGGTGCTACAGTGAAAATGGAGGGAAATGTTACTGTTCCAAATCTAAGTGCAATTACTGTTCAGCTTCCTGCACAGCTCAGCAGGCAGTCCTGAGGGAAGGCTGTGCCAGGTGTTTGAAATTCTCAAGCACTTAGACTTTAAAGAAGTGTTAGATTTGTCTCTTAGCCAAGCATCAGTCTTTCATGGCTGGCTGTGCTGCTCCTTATTTACTGGAGAAGGTGAGAGGGACCAGTGTTCTAACCAGGACAGGCTCAGGCCTCTGTCCAGAGGCTCGTGGAGAAATTATAGGTGTATATGTTACAGTAGTCTAAATACCAGAGAAATCCATTTTAAAACATGCAGATCACGTGGGACCTGCTCTTTCCAAGCCTTGCTGAGGGACTATATACTTCTCAGCCATTGCTGGCAAACCTAAACCTTTTAACACAGAATTTTGTGCGGCGATGCAAGTGCTAACTCTACTCATCCTGGGGCCTGCATGCGAGTGCTTTGGTATGGAGCAAGAAAAGCCCAGGTTCCTGTCCCTGCAGGATGTCCAGTGGCTCTGGTAGCCCATGTGGTTGTGCTGATTGATACAAAAACTCTCTGATGAGGCGACAGAGACATAAAACCGCTAAATACTTGGCTAAATTGTGAATCCCGCTCTGCATTTGAGTTTGTGCCTCTGAAGCCTTTTCCCCTTAATAACCATCTGATGATTCTGTCCTTCCTGCAGTTCCTTCTGCCTGTTTCTCCTGCAGTTTTAATGCCAAATCTCACACAAAATCATTCCTAAAATGCAAGGCCTGAACAGTTTGTCATATCTGGGAAAAACATGGCCAGGAGAGAGGAACTTCATTAAAATGAGACAACAGGAAATAACGAGTGCAAGCTCTAAATGCTGCTAATGTGTCCTGTTTTCTTCAAACACTACTGCACCATGTGAAAGTCTAACTGCTTTTGAGGTTCTAACCTGCAGAAGCAGTGTTTTGCCCTACTCAGTGGTAATCCAGCTGTTGTGAAAAATGACGTCCTACTTTATAAAGTAAGTGGGCATTTTTCTTTCAGTTTGAGACGTTTGCTTTTGAAGACCACTCCTGCAGAAGGTGAACAGGTGAACACCTGTCCCCTGTAGAACCAGTTATTTTTTTATGGATAAATAAAACCTGAGTTACAGTCCCGGAGCAGATAACAACAGAGACAGGGTCTATGAATTTAATACCTCAGAGTAGGTGCTCCCAAAGGTGGGTGTTCTGCAGCAGTTAAACAAGTTGCTTATCAATTGCTTTAGGTGCCTGTTGTTCCATAAGTAGCTGAGCTTTGTGTAGGCAGGTATTCCCTTCTGGGGAGGTGGGAGTGGCTGTTAAGTCACAATCAAAATGCTGTTATTCTTCAGGAAAAAAAAATCCCCCCTTTGAACAAGTCAGTACAAAAGAGCAGGAGTAAACAAAGTAGTGTTTTAAGTGCTAAAGTAGGCGTGTGCCCCTGTGTGCATGTGCACATGCACACATGTGAAACTCTGAGATCCATCATGTAATTTAATTCACAAAGAAATGTGTACCCAGCCCAGAAAGGAGTGCTTAACCCAATAATAGGGAATGAAAAACTTTTTGTCTTGGTGCATCAAACTACAATGCAGATTGTCCCTAGCCTTTAACAGCAAGACATCGTTTGCAATAATCATAATGAATAGGCTGAAGGAGCTGGAAATTTCTGCTAAATTGGTGTTTACATACCACATACTGTTGGACACCCAGAGAATGTCTTTCATTTCAGCGAAGCTTCTTGCAATAGAGATAATCTATAATTATTTTCTTTATAGCATTCCTCTGCCTTTGGAATGGCATTATTCAGCTTTGATGGGAAGTATGAGGAGCGCTATATTGGTGTATGCGTGCACACACAATGCCGAGCTTTTTCTGTCTGTCTTGCAAACTGATCTGAGCCAATAATATTTTCTTTTCTTATTTCCTTTCCTATATTGTGTTACCTTTCCTTTCCACTGCTCTCCCATCTTTTCCTCCCTGTCCTTCATACACCCTTCCTACAACCTGGTATACCATGCCCTCCTCCTGCTAGCTGGAAACCTTAGGCTGCAGCAGATTGTAAATCCGGTTGATCCTCTGGAGATCCTGGCAGATGTGCACTGGACACACATCCGTGAAAAAGAGGAGGAGGAAAAAATGGTCTCAGCCTCAAAGTCCTCCACCTCCAGAGGTAATATCCCCCTAAGCCCCACACCGTCAATTCTTGGATCACAGTTGCAGCTGTTTAACTGTTGGTTCTGTGCCCTTCGAGAGCAGTGACTTCAGCAGGGGCAGCAGTGATTGAAAGGAACTACTTTCAAATTACACTGAAATTACACTTGGTTAAACATTTTGCTTTTCAAGCCAGTGTCTGTTTAAAATTACTGCTTTCTCATCTCTGTGTTGTGACTTCTAACCCATTTGTCTGCCTGCTTCGACTCCATAGCATTTTTCTTCACCACACACATGATTTGGTGGTGCTGGAAATCTGCCCTCCGTAACCGACTTTAGGGATGCTAAAGAGAAGTTGTCATGTGCTTTTTGTGGCAGTGAGGACTCTACACCTCTCTAGGGAAAGCTGAAGGGCTGTGTCGTGTAGCTACTCCAGCAAAGATTGAACAGGATCAGCTTCTGTATTGAGCGTATTTCTCTACTGCTAGTTTTCAAAGAGTGTAACTGCATCTGGTATTAATAGGGAAGGATGGGGGTCAAAGGGCTTGCAAATCTGATGAGTGAGAGTTTTGACTGCCTGTGTTTAAGGTTTGGCAGTATATCTATTTTTTTTAATGTGAGGTGTGACCTTTGCGTGTTGTCAGTTACTTAAAAGGAAAACTTTGGAGGGGGAAAATGCTGGTAAGTCCAGTTCTCATGTGAGCGCCTTCCAGCAGTCTCTGCTGACCTTGTTCTAAACTGTATTACAGTGTGTCTTAAGGTAAGTATGTCACAGGTGCTTTACCTATGGATTTAATAAAAGTTCACCATGCAGTTGATGAGCAGTGCTCTTCTCCCAGCCTGCAACCACTGTGACAGAACTGTAGAGGGAGTAAGTATGCTGTGGGTTGTCTTTTACAGCAAATGTGAAATTCAGTTAAAAAGCCTGGGGCTTTACCTCATGTTTCCTATCATCTTCTATTCCAGATAATTATCTTTTCCTCTCAGTTCTAGAAGTTTGGTGTGGGGTGTTTTTAATCCTGGTCTAGGTTGATACACAGTTCCAGATCAGTTTGGCTACATTAAAACTGCAGTTTGTAGAATGCACTGGGACTTTCTGGTGTGAAATCTGTGCCCTACAAATAAGAGGTGGGTGTTTTGTTCCCACACTGCAACCACAGTGTTCAACTGTCTGTAACATTCAGTATTGTTAGAGTAGTTGTTTAATGTTTAAAAAATACAAAGTAAAAAATGTTAACATACTTTCTCAAGCTTACAGCAATTCAGGTTACCTGTGCTTCTGCTTCAGAGTGAGTGTCACTCTAGTTTCCCAGTTTTTATTTTCATTTGTGTTTTGTAATTCCTACTTTTCTGTATTGTACTGGTACAGTTGCCAGCAACAGGTGATCCTTCCAGAATTGATTTTGTGGTTTTTCTAAATTCCTTTGGGAATGGGGGCAGGATTTTAATTTCCTTCCCCTAAAACCCAGTCAAAGTGGAACAATCCTGATTGATTAATTAGCTGCTTCAATTACTTTGTTACGTAGTACATGTGTGTACAGGTGTATCAGCAGTTTGGGGTTTTAAAGGGCTGTTGCCAATATGTATTTGTGTAAGTTTTCAGCCTGAGTTCAACGGGCAAATTGTTCCTGGCTGAGCTCTGTTCTGTGATATGAGGTGTTTGGAGAGCCCGTCGGTAGCAGCAGCAATGAGGTTTGCTGTGAAAGCCTGGGATAACATGACAGTTCATAGAAGCCCTTCTCATTCTGCTTTGGGAGCTTTTCTTCATCTGCTGGCATGGGCACCTGGGCAGCGCAGGTTCTGGGACCCCCGGTACGACCACCCCTGTCTTGTTGCTCAGATCCCTCCTCTCCTCGTTTCACTTCTCTGCAGAGTTTCAAGTGGAGCACAGTAGCAGCAACCTGCTGGTCAGATGCAGTGTTTCTCTCACTGTGCCATCCATATTTCTTTTTAACATTACAGATCCTAAGGGAAGATTAGGCCCCTGACATTTGTGTGTTGCCTCAATTTAATTCTTGAGCCTGGAATCGGTTGTTTAAAATTTCATAGGTTTTATTCCTGTACGTGCTACTGAAAAATTTCCCTTTGTCACTCTTCTGTTTTAGACACTGACTGATGGTCTAATTTTGATTTCTTACGATTTATTGTTTTTTAAATTCAGCGTCCGACCTTCCCTCCGTACGCCATGAGGCGGTACAGGCGTGGCTGGAGACGGTCCCTGGAGGTAGTTTGGTGATGTTCTATGTATTCCAATGCACAATAACCCTGCCCGTCTCTTCTCCATGCCTTCAGCAGCTGAGCTGGTACTTTAACCCTGGAACTTCCGGCCCTGTCGCTACTGCATGAGTGGAGTGGAGGGCGGGAGGAAGGGGAGTGTGCATGCACGCCTTGCTCAGGCAGACCCCTCTCGCATGAGCTCCACACCCGTTGTAACCCTTCTGAGGGCAGGTTATCTTGGGTGCAATAATGCAGAAGGAGCACTTCAATTTGCTTTGTCAACTGAAGATGGGAGCAGTTATTCTTCCCCAAACCCACAGAATAGAAGAACGTGGGGCTTTCTTGCAGGTGAAAGATTAAGTGGTAGAGAGTGCTTAGAGCAATGGCAGTTCTCTGTAGCAACTGCAAACTGTAGTTATCTGGTGAAGGAAATAAGAAAGAATAATAAGATTGAAACTGGGATCTTCAGGAATAGCGATTGTGTTTCCTTTGGCCTGGGGTTTCACGTTATTCAGGAAAGCCTCGTGAATGTTGAAGGATGGTAAAGCTCACCTGCTTTTTTATATGTGGTCCTCTAAGCTCCATTACAAAACTGGTGAGCGTGAAGATTCTGGGATGCCAGTAGGGGGGTACATCTGTGTAAAGCTGTGAAGGTATCTCATTCAGTGGAGTAGTTTGTGCTGGGTAGTTGGTGTACAGCTGAGTTGCTTTGGCACATCAGAATAGCTCGCTTGCCTTTAAAACTTTGCTTCTGCTGCTGCTTTGGCAAGCCAGCAGTGTTTACAAGATGTCTGCACACGAAGCAGTCTGCTGACAGCTGACAGCCTAATACAAACCAAGTGCTGATCCCAGTTTCTGGCTGCTGTAGTGTGTAGCTTCTGAGATACTGTGTGACAGCTTTTGGCCTCTTGCTCCTCACCCTAACTACATATATGTATATGCACAGTATATGTATAATATAACCAGCCACCTGCAAGCTCTCCATGTCCCTCAAAGTGGGATCCACCCTTGCACCAAGTCGCTACTTATCGATGCATCTGTAATCTTCCATTGAGTTTTGTGTACCAACCTGTTTAAAACCTGATTTTTCTCCTCTCTCTCCAACACAATCTGTGTGTGTCGTGTCAGTTCATGGTTTCTGGATCTGAAGACCTACATATACGTAGTGGATTCAGATATTCTTAACATCAGTTATGTTTTTTGCAAGTACTGATTAAGATAACTCACATTTGCTGCTACCATAAAACCATCCCATGACATTATCATTTCCAAAATAACATAAGCTACTGCATACCTAAGCAACAATCAGTCTGGAACATGTTTTAGTTTTGTTCAGTAGATTTGTAAATGCCCCTGTGGGAAGTCCAGCCTTTGCCATATGATTTAGTTTTCTGTACTCGATGTCAGTATGGGTCTGGATTTTATCATCCTATCCATAAGGGAATAGGCCAGTACGTTATCACACATGAGTGGAAATGCCTTTTCACAGTAGCTGACAGAAAATAAAATAGCCCATATGTTTATCTATGTTAATAATCCTATAGAACATGGAAAAAGGGAAATTCTCGGGTTGAAGGAAGAAGACAAAACACCCACTGAAGGCTGTGTTTTGAAATAAGCAAAAACCTATATTAGAGAAAGAGGAGAGGCTGCAAGACCTCAATTTTAGGGAGGGTTAGTTTGTTTTCGAGATTGTCTTAATTAGCATTGCTGTCATATAAATGGTTCCAAGAGCCACATCCTCACTAGTAAACAAAGAGGACCAGGACCTATACCCTGACTCAGGAGGAACCTGGCACACCGTGGTTCTCTCCTGCATGGCTTAACTTCTTTGCCATCCAAGATCAGGGGCTGTGTTCAGACTGCCTGTGGAAACAGCCTGGGCCCTTCCCAGGGAACTGACTGCTGGGAGTTGTGCCTGGAGCCCTCCTCAGGATGACAGTGTGACACTGTGTGCTTTCAGGTCTAGAGACCTGCACCACTTAGTTTACTGGTGTAGGTGCAACCAAGAAGGTTCTAAATATATAACTTATCGTTGTTATAGAACCATATCCTGTGTGTATAATTAGCAGATGTGCATGGTAACACATGCTGACTGTGTACACATTTGCAAGAGGATGTACAACAGGGTTAAATGTTGTTGAACATGAGTTGATAATAACTCACTTCACACTTTTAAAACTGTAGTTGACCAATGCTACTGTAGAAAAAAAAAACCGGGAAGTGCTCACTTTTAATATTTAAATTATGTTTTATGAAAATGTTTAACAAAAGAAAAAAAGTAAATCATCCATAGCACTAGATATGGGATAATGTGTCATAAGGTTTAAGGGGTTGTTTTAAAAAGTATCATTTAATAATGAAATTAGACCCCAGACTTTGATCTTGTCTCTCCCCCTGTAATTAAATCTTGTCACAAGTAGTAATGTCAGATAACATAATTTTCAGAGTTGCAAATTCAAGAATCTTTTCTTTATTTTGACCCAAATTATGATCTGTAAAAGAAAAAAAGTTTTGAAAATGTAATTTAAACTATTTAAAAGTATTTCAATTAATGATCTGTGACAGCAAAAAAACTTTTTATATATCATTTTAATTACTTTAAACTATCTCAATTTGTGCCCTATGTACTTGTATAGCATATGAATTTTCTTAGACTTTATTACCAAAGACTGCAGTAGCTGAACAGTATTAAACAGTTTTCAAATGTAATAATGGTCAATCCCAGAGCTAGACTCTGTCTCTGACTTACACTCTCAAAACCTGTTTCAAGATGAACAGTCATGGTACATGGTAAGATTTCAGTTTTGACTTAATGTACGTATTCTATCAAGTGGTGGTGACTGTTCTGGTGTGGTAAAGGAAAAAAACAATCTTCCTGGAAGAACAGTAAACTTTATCCTGGTTTGATGTCCTCCCAGTCCCCTTCTTGTTTAATTTTTCACAAGGCCTGTTGCTCAGAAAAGCCTTGGCTGCTTTCACTGCAAATGCCTCGGAGACTCCCCAGGGCAGGCGTTCCTTGATTAATTGGAGTCTGGAAGTGTCGTTCCACCATAGATGTCCTTCCAGGTGACACATTTTGGGATTCCTTGTTTTGGCAGTAATTAATAAGCATCTCGACTATAAACTGTTGGTACAGTTCAATGTAGAACCTTTTCACTGTCTAGTGTTTGTCTTCTTTTCTTTTTTTCTCAATATTTGAATATATTCTAGCTCCGTGTGAGGATAATGATGTGGAGGATGAGCTGGGCACAGAGCCTGCAGACACAGAAGGGCAGGCAGGTGAAGAGGGAGACACGGGTGCAGAGCTGGATGATGGTAGGGTACCGTGTGCAGCCTTTAAACCTGTTGTGTGAACACAGTTGTACTGGCAGAAAATACTTTGTGTGAAGCTACTTAAACATGGTATTATTTTTAGTGGTGTGGGAGTTGGTTTTGAATAGTCAAGAGGGAGCCAGGAGTGAGTGACAAGAAGAAAGACAAGAACCTCAATGCCATGGATTTTGTAATGAATTTCTCATGTCTTCTCACCGTAACTAAAGTGTCTTGTGTCCATATTCTGTGCTGATACTGATGAATAACAGAAATAGAAGTAAATTTGGGAAAGTTCTACAATATTATGCCAGAATCCTTCCCTTGCTGTTGTAAAATTAACTGCATATGCCAGAAAACATAAAAAAATTTCAAGAAAACAGATAAGGCAGGACTTCAGTTACTGATTTAGCTATTTGTACTAACAGTGCAATCATTAACTGCTTACATTGACTGCCTAAATGACTAATTATCACACCAGAAAAGGAGTGAAACATTTAGGGGCTCAGGTTATGAAAGTGATTGGCACCTTGTGAATAAAAAGAAAGTATTGTGTCCTGATGGATTTGTATTCGAATTCTCTTGTTGTGTTTTTTTTTTTTCCCCTGCCCCACCCACGACCAGATGACATCGCATCTGATGCAGAAGCGGAGTTTCGCTTACACCGGGGTGGTGTAGAACAGGCAGAACTAAAAGTCTCTGAAGATGAAGAAGATGAAGAAGAAGCAGAAGGTGCTTCTTCCAGTGTGGCAGAAGGTAGTTGCTTTCTCATCAGTGTTTCAGTGATTTTGATTGCGTTAGAGATAGTCTGTACATTTACGGGATTTGAGAGAAGAGAGTCTCTTGGGTTTGAACCATCTTGCTCCTCTCAGTGGCAAGGCATGTGCTTGCATTGACATTTTGAGATGAATGTTCTGAATCCATTAATCACAGCTTCCTAAATGTGAGAACCCCTCTAACTGCTTTTTCTTGTAAAAATTTTTACATTAAAAAGCTTGTACCATTTTGAATATTTAAAAGTTTTTGTCTATGTTCCAGATGTCCAATCTAGAATTTGTAATAAGCTGAGAAATTTGTCTGTACTTGCTGTGTGTAACATAAAAAAAATTAGAATATTAATGGTCTCTTGTGTTTTTGGAACATTTTTGCTTTCCCTAGATCCATGCAAACCATCCATCCCTATCCAGGCATCTAGTGACAGTGTTCTTCCTCTGTCTCCAGCTGCTAGTCCCAAAGCAAAACAAGCAGAGGTAAGAAAGAGAATCTTTGACATTTTCCACTTACCACCTGTAGTTCAATAAAACAGTTTGTTGGATAAACTAATGAGGGCTGACAGCAGTGGGCTTTTCTCCTTTCCTGTCTCTAAAATTTACATTGATCTTGAAATCTGACTTTATTTATACTCAAAATATAAAGTACTATCTTTTTTACCTATCTTTGGAGTGTAGTGGCTCTGTCACAAAAGTTCCCATCACAAAGCCCAAAAATAATTATCCAGGATATTTTAATTTCAGTGCCCAGTTAACAAGAGATATACATGATGAATGAGGGGAGCCATAACTAACGTGTTTCCTATTTATCCTGGTCTGGCTGTCTTTTATGTACCAAAAGCAGATTTAAAATTATAGTAGCAACCAAAGCAGTACTTCTCTATTCCAGAATTCAGCCTAGTTCAGCTTAAGGAATTGAGGCATGTCACATGTTGTACTTCATGTTGTCAGCCCTGGGAGGCAGCTTGGAAGTGTACTGGGGTGTTTGTGGCTGCTGGTGTCTAAGAGCTGAAAGTACATGACCCTTAAAATGTTCAATTCAAATTTTTCCCTTCCAAGTGCCTGTTTTTAAGGAATTATTAAAAGATGATACTTTATCCTAGAGAGTTTTGACATAAACCAGTTTACTTTTACCATGGACAGATTAAGGGCTAAGTCTGATTCGCTGACAGCAATTGCTGACAACATTGACTTTCTGCTAAATTCAGTTTGTTTTTTTGAGGGCCATCTAATATTTCTGTTAGACATAGTTAGTGTTTATATCAGTACAATGCCTGAATGCAGTTCTCAAGACCTGTGTGTTTAATAGGTAGGTTCATGCTCCAGGGGTCACGTGTCTGCATTCAAAAGAAAGCTGGAGCAAAAGATGCCATTGGAAAGAATAACACCAGATCTCAGTCCGAGGAGTCTCCTGCCAAAGGGTTAAATTGTAGAAGAACAAACTGTGCTCTTGAGTAATATGGGTGTAGGAGGTGAAACCCAAAATTTCTCAGACTATTAAGGGGCAAGTGAACTGCAGCCTAATTTACTCTCAAAAGAGAGAAAGCGTCCCTTGCTTTAAGAAAGCATGGCAGCAGACACTAGTCAGCAGAAAAGTACAGATGAGACCTGGAGAGACTTGCTTCAAATCCGTCTGAGATAAGGGACCACCACAATACACAGAGCTGGAGATTTGAAGGGAGAGATAATATTAATATTTTCCTCTTTCATTTTTTGTAGGATGTACGAGATCCCCTGGCTGAAGTACGCCGTGCAATAAAATCCCCAGAGGCACGCTTTTTTCCTGAGCCTTTCGTTCTTGAGGAAGGACCAAAGGATGAAATTCCCAAAGAAAGGAGAGTTAAGAGCCCTTTGGTGCCACTATCTCCAGTGTTATCCCAGCCGGTTGCATCACCAGAAGCCATTGCACCTACGTCACTAGCAGAGTCTCAGCCAGCAGCACCAACATTGGCTTCATCCCCAAAATCTACTCAAATGCCTATCTGTTCCCAGCCTTTGCCTTCTGCTGAAACATCCATTCCATCCCCAGTGGAGCCTCCAGTATGTTTCCAACCTGTCCCAGCCTTAACATCTACTCCTTTAGCCAAGCTGGCCCTTAGGGGCCAGGATGGTGAGGTGGAAAAACTGGGGAGCCCTACTACTGCAGAAGAAGCCCTGAAACGGAGTAGCCTTGTGGAAGAGTTCTGGATGAAGAGTGCTGAAATCCGGAGGAGCTTAGGGCTCACCCCAGTAGAGAGAAACAAACGCCCAGAGACGAACTTCACTGTGTCTGCTCTTGAGACAACTCCTCTGAAGAGTTTTAATAGCAAGAATATTTCAGGGGATGAAAGGATCCATCCTGTGAAACCCCAACCTGCCCCAAGAAGGCAGGGACTGTCCAGGTTAGAAAATGAGCAGATTTCTCTGCTCACTCCAAAGTCTCCATCAGAAAAAGAGCTAAAGATTTCCGGTGAAGTACGGGGAGATGTATCCAGCAGTTCTGGACTTGGCCTTCAGGAGAGCTCATCCAACATGAGAACTATGGCGAGCCAGAGCTTCAACACCTCTGACTCTACCATGCTCACTCCCCCATCGAGTCCGCCTCCACCACCTCCTCAGGATGAGGAACCAGCCACTTTGCGCAGAAAGAGATACCAGGCGCTCTGGCAGAACGAGGTTGAAGCCAGGTCACCTCCAACACCAGCGTCAACACCTCCTGTTCTCCGACACCAGGAGCCAGCCCCTGCTGCCAAGGAGACAACCCCGGCCAAGAGAGAAGACGTGCGCAAGTCTTTTGCAGAAAGTGTGGACGAGATTCCGTTTGCTGATGATGTAGAAGACACATATGATGACAGGACAGAGGACTCAAGCCTTCACGAGAAGTTCTTTACCCCTCCTACCAGTAGGCCAAGGCCAGAGAAACCACTTGTTTTGCCCTTGGTCAAAGAAAATGGTGGTCCACCCTCAGTGGAAGGAGGGGTTAATCAAAAGAAGAGACTGTTCCCTGAGATTTCTGTGGAGGCCAAGGAGCTTGCTGAAGAAAGAATGAGAGCCAGAGAGAAGTCTGTCAAGAGCCAGGCACTACGTGATGCCATGGCTAAGCAGTTGTGCAAGATGAAAGATATGGAGATGGCTGCAGCTGCTGCTACTGCGGCCACAAGGGCGCGAAAGGCATCTTCGATGCCCTTGAAGACCAAAGAACTGTTTTATGAGTCTCCAAAGCATTTGGCCTTGAAATTAGCAGAGGGATCCACACGAAAGCATAATTCTGCTAGTGAGAAGTTCTCCACTCCTCCTGCTGATATGGCTGGACCTGAAGGGTCTGTCAGCTCTTCAGAAGGCTCCAGTGGGAAGAGTAAGAAAAGAAGTTCTCTTTTCTCCCCTCGTAAGAACAAAAAGGAGAAGAAATCCAAGAATGATAGCAGGCTTTCCGACAAATCTAGTGGTGGGACAGAGGAAGCAACAAAGCCCAGGTCGTTATGGAAGTCTGTTTTCTCTGGGTATAAGAAAGACAAGAAGAAAAAGACCGATGACAAATCCTGCCCGAGTACTCCCTCAAGTAGTGCCACTGTGGATTCTGGCAAGCGCAAAGCATCTCCATTGATTACAGCTGCAGGTATAACAGATATGTGCCTCTGCACCATGTAGTTTTCCTACTCCTTGGTATCCTTGAAAGTAGGTTTGGCTTGCTTTGTCATTCAGCTACTGTGCTGATAATGCTGCTCCCCAGTGTCAGATGGGCAGATTCAGGTAAGTGCTGGGGACTAGACTTGTATGTTTGCATATTGACAGAATTAGTTGATATCCACTGGAAAAAATGGATCCTTAACTAAAAGTTTCACTCTCAACATGGACAAAGCAAATCTGTTTTCTGCCTTAAATGGATTTGAGAAATAAGCACTATTAGTTGGAATTTGTGACATTTCTTCCCTGTTTTAATTCTGATCCTCATCTTTTCTTGAGTGGTCCATCCTCTCTCTCTCTCTCTCTCTCTCTCTCTCTCTCTCTCTCTTTCTACCTGGCACCATGGAAGCTGAAGACTGCAGAGATGCAGTTATTCCTGTGTTCTCAGTGATCTGGCAATTGTCTGATCTATGAAGTTGGGATTTTGCAGCCTCATGTAAATCTGTCACATGCCCACCAGTTGCAGGCAGAGATGTTTAATGGCAATGTGGGATACAGTAAATAAGTTAGCCATAAATGTGATTGAAAACATTCCTCTGGCCTTGGACAAAGACTCAAAATAGTGCTGGCTGCTGTCATCCAAGTGCTGTATCTAAGAGCATTAATACAGTACAAAGGGAGAATCATGATCATTATTTCTAACAACATTTGAGGAAAGTGATGCTCTTCTAGGTCAAAGCTCAGAGATGCTGATCATTTTGTGGAGTGGTGCTGCTCTGGTCACTGAATCCCAGGTGAAACAACTGAGACTGACATGAAAGGATTAAGTATTTTTGATGCTCAGTCAAACAACTTAAAACTGAGTTCTAGAATGTTTACAGAAAGGGTAGTTACCTCTCCTTTAACTTCCCTTTTTATTCCCGGCTTCTCAGATTTACAGCTCCGTCAACACCTGAGTTTCTCAGAGGACTCTGACCTGTCCAGTGATGATGTTCTGGAACGCTCCTCCCAGAAATCCAAACGAGAGGTAGGTAGATGGGAAATGCATCTCGTGTCCTGCATATCACAGACTCAGAGAATCACATCAGAAACTTGGATGATTAATGTTGTTGTTTTTACTGTTTCTCCCAGACTTTTCCTGTAAGCTGGCTGACTGTTCTGCCTAAAATAAGTTGGTTTCACTTGGTTTCACAATTGCAAGCTACTCTCCCCTGTTATCATATGAAGGATCCATTGTCTCACTGTGGCATTACTTTACAATGAATATTACAGTCAGAAGAGTGAATTTTGTCCCTGTTGTGAACATCTCCACAATCTAGAGAAAACAGATTTACTGTCAGAAGAGTAAATTTCCCTGACTGTAATATTACTGCAAAAACATAATGATGAGATAGTTCTCACTTTTTCTGAGAGTCTGATTTTAGGATAGTGGCCCAGAGGACCCAGAGCAGGATGGAGTACTCAAGCTGGGGTCTTGTGAGGGCAGAGTAGAGGGTCAGAATCACCTCTGTCAACTTGCTGGTCACGGCTCTCTTGATGCAACCCAGGATACTGTTGGCTTTCTGGGCTGCAGGTGCATGGTGCTGGATCATGTTGTGACCAGCACCCCCAAGTCCTCCTCAGGGCTGCTCTCAATCCATTCTCAGCCCACCACAGAGGGCCACCACATTGGTCAGGCACAATTTGCCATTAGTGAAGCAACAGTCCTCAATCACCTCCTTTTTTCCCATGTGCCTTAGCATAGTTTCCAGGAGGATCTTGCTGGGCACTGAGAGGTGACTGACTGGGCTGTAGTACCCCAGGTGTTTCTTTTTCCCCTTTTTAAAAATGGGGATTATGTTTCCCTTTTTCCAGTCAGTGGGAACTTCACCAGACTGCCACAGCTTCTCAAATATGATGGATAGTGGCTTAGGCTCTTCCTCTGCCAGGTCCTTCAGAACCCATGGTCCCATGGACTTGTGTACCTTCAGGTTCCTTAGGTGGTCTCAGACCTGACCTTCTCCTGCCTCGGGCATTTTTTCATTCTCCCAATCCATGCCTTTCCCTTCTGTAACTGGGATGGTGTGGCTGGAGCACTTGCTGGTGAAGATCAAGGCAAAAAAGCTATTGATTACTTCAACCTTTTCCATATCTTGGATAACCAGATCTTCAGTTTCCTTCCAGAGAGGGCCCATGTTTTCCCTTTTATCCCTGATGTACCTGTAGAAGCTTTCCTATTGCCTTTGATGTCCCTTGCCAGATTTAATTCTGTCAGGGCCTTAGCTCTCCTAACCTGATCCCTGGCTGCTTGGAGAATTTCTCTATATTCCTCCCAGGCTACCTTTCCTTGCTTCCACTCTCTGTACACTTCCTTTTTGTTTCTAGAATTTGTCCAGAAGCTCCTTGTTCATCCATGCAGACCTCCCAGCATTTTTGCTTGACTTCCTTTTTGTTGGGATGCATTGCTCCTGAGCTTGGAGGAGGTGATCCTTGAATATTAACCACTTTTCTTGGGCCCCTTCCTCCCTCCAGGGCTTTATCCCATGGCACTCTACTAAGCATATCCCTGAAGAAGCCTAAGTCTGCTCTCCTGAAGTCCAGGGTAGTGAGCTTTCTGTACACCCTCCTCACCGGCCTAAGGATCTAGTATAAGGATTTGGTTTATTTGCACATACTTATATGTGGAAAATAAATGATGAGAGCAAAGTTCCGAAGTTAGTTGCTTTTAAACTATTTAATTCAATTTTAGAATGGCACTATTAATGCAAAAACAGGGGAAAAATTTAAGGAACTGCTTGATCATAGTAATGAAGAGCCCTGCTTTCATTCCTGAGAACCTCTAAGCTCCGCTAGACAGAATTGACAAGGTTTGGAGGAATAAGTAGAGATTTTATTGGCCCCATCAAACACTAAAGCTTTTCTGATACTGAAGAGTGAAAGCTGTGTTCCCACAGTCCCTCCCTGGTGGTGCCTGGCACACATGTTAGAAAAGCTCAAGAAGAAGAGAGCATCTGAGAGGGTAATGTCACAGACACAGTACTCTGTGCCTTCCTGTCTCAAACCTGTCCTCCAGTGTGCACAAATCAGTCTCAGATGCCAGGCTCTAGTTGATACTTGGCTCAGATGGCAAAGGTGTGGAAATACTGCAAATTAAAGTGTCATATGAAATGCTTCTTATGTATATGTAGTAAAATGAAATAGAATAACTAATGAATTTAAAGCTGGTGGAAGGAATTGATGAACTAAATAGGAATTTTCTGTATTTACTTATCTCTCTTTTAATCTTTTTCCCTAGTTGGTCTAGATCTCTTCTGAGAGGAAGATTATTTTGTTTTTATTTTATTCCCTTTTTTCTCTCCCCCTTCCATTCCTCCTTGCATGCCCTCAAGGCGTTTCATGAGAAATTCTGCATTTTCCCAGAGATGCAGAAGAACGAGGTACCTGGGACCAGCAGAGGACAGATACCCAATACCTGGGGTTCAGATAAGAGTTACGGAGTCACTGCTCTGTCTTGTGAGCTCCTTTGGAAGGAGCCAAGGCTGCAGTAAGGTCCAGCCTTGTTTTCAGACTTTGATGTACCTTAATGGTCACTTTTTTTATCTACGCTGAGCTACTTCGATTTCAAATGACTTTTGCAGAAAAAATATCACTAAGCACTGGAGAGGATGATAAGTGACAGTGGCAGATGCCCTGATTCCTAATACCAGAATTGTCTTGCAAGCTCTGCCAAGGGTACGGTGGTGGTGCCTCCTTCTCTCTCATTTGCTGTTGCTGAAGTTACGTTAGGAATTTGTTTGCTCAGCATCTGCCTGTTTTCTGAAGAACAGTTTTGAGAATGCATTTATCTAGAGGGTACAGATCTGAGAACTCCCCTTGCCTGGTTTCATTGCATCCTATCCAAGGATGTAGAACATATGTGCAAACACTGGAATGCCTTGCTGTCAAAAGAAATGTAACCAAACTTCGAGACTGACAAAGCTGGGTTTGTACTGATTTGGGGAAAGGGTGATATTTTTTAAGTCACAAACTGCATGTTACTTATTATGGGTAAGAACTGACTTTACTGTGTGTGCTACATAACTTTTATGTGAACCCCCTCCTCTGAACTGGAATTCTGTTTGTGCTGCTTTTTTGATAATTGTAGTGACCTTTGCTTCCCAGACAGCCTGCTCTGTTTAGCCTGTTCTTTGTGATCAGAAGTGAATTAATTCAGTGTTGTTCAATGTAGTGGCTTTCAAGAGAAGCATCTTGCAAAGAATTCCTAATGTAAATGCCCTCTGGGTCTCGTGTTTGTAGGTGTGTGTCACTGTGTTTGTCATTGTTCCCATACAGTTGTGGTGTTGTGGTCAGACGTGTGTTTTACTGCCACAGGTAGCTTGCTTTTTACTGGAGTTTGCAAACGTGCTGGTGTTGTTCTCTGGCTTTTCATTTGTGATTGGTTTTAGTTAATTCAATGTGAAAGTGCAAAATGCTGCCTGTTCACCCCGAGTGGCACAATGCCTTCTGTACTTCATGGCATGAAGGGAAAGTCACCTCTCTTCTAAATGCTAAGAACTTTACTTGCCTTATATTTGGGTGCAGAAAGTAGTGATTTCCCCTTCCTTTTCCCCTTCCTTTTCCCCTTCCTTTTCCCCTTCCTTTTCCCCTTCCTTTTCCCCTTCCTTTTCCCCTTCCTTTTCCCCTTCCTTTTCCCCTTCCTTTTCCCCTTCCTTTTCCCCTTCCTTTTCCCCTTCCTTTTCCCCTTCCTTTTCCTCTTCCTTTTCCCCTTCCTTTTCCCTCAATTTTAGCTCCTCAGGATCTTTGGAGGCCCTCCTTTTAGACAAGGAGATTCCATTACTGCAGGACACATAATGCACTCTGAGTCCATCTGCAGTTTCTTAGCTCACAAAGCAATGAGGAAGATTTAATATGTTAGTTAAATGCAAATTGTATTTTCTATGAAATAGAGATAATTTAAAACCATGGAATAAACACAACTCCTAGGAGAGACTGTAAATCAAATTTTAAATGGAGAATTGTGTGACAGAGTAATACACGTTTGGCTGAGCCAGTTCAGACCAAGCATAAGTCATTATTTTAAATCCTAAGCCAAAATTTTGTGCCTATACTTGCTCAGTGAACATTAAAACTGCAGGTAGATAAAGACCAAATAATTCTCTAGAAAAAGGTATTTCCAGGTTGACTGTATCTTTAAAGAGGCTGCCAAAACTAGTTGCTTTCAGGAGAGTGCTAGAAACTTGATTTTGTGGGCAGAAGTTCCATTGTGCTTCGTCAGTCTGGGTCACATTCAGCATTTGCATAAATTTGTTTCATTGAAAAACCACTTTGTTTTATTACTGTGCATCTGTTTTCAATGTTGAACTGATTTTGCTTCATTTTTGTACGTTTGTTTTTTTTTTTTCCTTTACCATTCCCCCTTTAAAGTCGATCTATGTACCACACGCCTTGGCATTCAAGAGATCATACTCGTCAAAGGTAGTGTCTCCATTCCCACTAGTTGGCCATTGTTGCATTGCATGTCCCTGTATTAACCCATTGGATCCATAGCTCCCCACCACATGTGCACTAACACCACCGACATTGACTGTGCATGCCTGAGATGGTGGCAGACATGGGCAGCAAATTCTCTGTAGAAGTTGTCTACCAAAAATGCATTAAGCTCCAAAATGTCTGTCTGGTCAGAATGCATGTGTTTATCAGTGCACCACTGTACAGTGATGTGGATGATCTGTGAGCTTCAGGGCAAATTGGTTCTCAAGGCAGTTAAATACGTTTGCATATTCTTTTTTTTTTTTTTGAATATTTAGAATGTAAGTTCAAGTGAATCATCACACTTTAATCAGCATCCTTCAAAATTGCTGAGTTCACTCAATCTGAGTGAAACTCTGTATCAAGCTAAAATCAAGGCAGAAGTTGCTGCATTCTGAAATTCTTACTGTCCTGTCTTCACAGTCACAACAGTGTTACATGGAGTAGGAAAGTCACACCCTCTGTCATTTTACCTTCTGATTTGGGTATCATTGTGGATTTCGTGTTTTAAAAGAAAGGAAGAGTAAAGTGTTGGCTTCTTGAAGCTTTAACAGTGGTGCTTTCCAACGACCTACCTGAGGGATTTTTAATTGAGCTGTGATCCTACCTTGAATTCTATTCACTAAGAACAATAAACCAGAGGTAGACTGACCATTGTAGCAGTACAATAACCAGATAAAGCAAATTTCAGGGTGGTCTGACTTAACATTCTGTTCCTAAAGTTGACAGTCCATGGAGGAGATCTCTTTCCAGAAGTGGAATACATCTGTTTACAGCAGTCCCTTAAAGCCTACATACATATACATGAGAAAACAGTCCTTTTCTTCACTGTAGTTCGCTTAATGCAGTTGTGAATTTTTTTTTGACGCTCTTAAAACTCAATGAAACTCTGTAAGCCCTCCTAGACTACAACACATCCAACTAGTCTATCTGAAAAGATACTAAACCCAATTTCAGTAATGTTAAAAAGACTTATTTTTAAACTAGTTTCACTGACAGAAAAGAAAAGGAGGAAAACCTTTCTATTTTTACAAAAATAGCTTTTCTCCTTTTGAATGGCTTCTGGCGGTGTCACATTCTAATTTTAGTTTAAGGGTTGTTTCCTATCTTGTATACCAGCAAGTTTTGTGGGGTTGTTCTTGATTTCCCATCTCACACCGGAATGTCAATTTGCTTTCAAATGTCTTTTTGCCTTCTTGAATCACTGAAAAGCTGCACAAATTTACAGAGGGTGTCATTACCAGTATAAATTCCAACTATGGAAGTTCTTGCTCCAGAACATAATAGGGAGAAGGGAATTCCAATACAGCTACACTAGTCGATAATAATTTCTTCACTTACACTGCTGTAACTGTTCATGTAGACAAGCATTTACCTTCATTTAGAACAAAATCAAAATGACCCCTCTACACAGTACTCATTGATTTAACTGAATCCATTTTGGCTAAATATTGAGAAATAGAATAAAAATTGATTTTATCTTTGGAGAGAGGTTTCATGTCGTAGTGGAAGGCTGGGGTGGGATGTTATATAAAAGCACAGCTTTGCAGTTGGCTTATATGCTTCTTCACTCCTGATTTGATCCTGAAATTATTGCTCACTGCACTGTGAACACCTTTGCCTACCGAAGCTTGACTTTTGACACAGCCATGGCAAAGACAGAACACCTCCCTTCTGAGATTTTTGGAAGAGAAAATGGTCACCCCTGCCCCCGTACCTCTGAACATGTGAATAAGATGTGCTCCTGTTTTTCCTTCCTTCAGAGGGCCTACACAGAAGAGGAGCTGAACGCCAAGCTGACCCGGCGGGTGCAGAAAGCTGCCCGTAGACAAGCCAAGCAAGAGGAGCTAAAGAGGTTACACAGAGCTCAGGTAGCGTCTCACAGTCACAGTCCTCTTGTCCTCTCTGTGTGAGAGCACCATGATCCTGACATTCCTCTGAGTGTGTCAGAAGAGAAGCCAGAGACAGAACTTTCCTCTGTTTCTGGATGAGTGTCCCTGCTCCTGCTCCCTCTTTCAAATTTGGTATCATGCCACTGAGCAGTGGCACGAAACCTATCATGATGATTTTACATTTAGAAAAATAATGCCCAAAACACCTCTTTATCTGGAGATGAGTGAAGCATCATGCACTGAATGGAACAGTGATACTCAGATAATACCTGATGGAGCTGCACCTATCATTGCTTTGCTGGATTATGCTGGTGGATGAAGTGTTACCAAATTAACATTTAATTACCACAGAATCTGCTAGAAAACTATCGACATCATCTGTAAGTGATGGGATTTGTTAAAATCTCAAGTTAGGGGCTCAGCTGACTGAATAGAATCACCTTTCAGTTCAGTGTTTATGAAGGTGATAGGAGTTGTAGCAAATAAGTGAATATCAAGGTGTTTTAAAATTTAAGGGATCAGGTGCAATGGAGTGGGGAGGATTTGTGATGCTTTTGAAGCAGTGTATTGTTGAATACAAATACTTGTTTCTGGGAAGGCAAATTTGACTGAAGTCACTCAGTGCTGGATGTGTGCTGCAGATATAGCAGAATTGCTTTTGGTGAAGTTCTGCTCCATTCTTCTCTGAACAGATTATCCAGCGACAGCTTGAACAAGTGGAAGAGAAGCAGAGGCAACTTGAGGAGAGGGGAGTTGCTGTGGAGAAGGCCCTTCGAGGAGAAGCAGGTATCCATCCCAGCTTGGTTTGTTTTTCATGTTTTCTTATCAAGTGCTTGTGCAGTAGTCCATAGCTGTTTGGATTTTAGAGACAAATGGACCTTTATAGCCTAGAGATAGAGTCCAATGTGAATCCATTCTCCTTTTTCTGCTATCTTTCTGAGGCCTTGTTTTTCCTGTGTTTCTTCTAATTCTGGAACTTCCCTATTGGCAGAGACTTAGTTCACTTACCTTTGCCTGAGGCTTAGGAGGTAATGCTCCAGCTACTAATAATGGCTGTCTGACTGTTTCTGCATATTACTGGGTACTACAGCTAGAAAATTGCAGGGGTTTCCTACCTGCCATTCACACAAAGTTGTCACAGTAAGAGAACCTTGTTTGTATGTTAAGGAAATAATTGTGAAACTGTGTGTGCTTTCTCTATTTTGTTGGATTATCAAGGCAGTGTCCTTACAAGGGACCATCACAGAACATCTTCCTCACTGCACAGCCCAGCACACTGGCTACTTCTGACAAAGTTGTGCAGAGCAGAAATGCACACGTGTACTGAAAGGTATCCATGTCAAGCTGTTCAAGAAAGATTATGTGTACTTGAAATTAAATTGAATGAGTATCATCTGATCTGGCAAGCATATGAGTGGAGGAGTACCTGGTTCAGATAATGCTGATAGTAGTATAATGATTTGGAAAAAAAAATCCTCAATTGCAAGGAGTCAAATATCCAACAGGCAAATGCAGTGTGTGTACACCTGACAGGCCCAGGATTATGTACCTGACTACAAGAGTCAGAGTTCAGAAATGGCAGTAGTGGAACAGGTGTTTGGAAAATGTTTGCTTGTTGCTTGGATTGAAGAGCCACCTCTATGTCTGTGAAGATGGAATGTGATTAAGCAGTGAAGGTTCACCAGAGAGAAAGTCTGTTGGGACTTCCCATCAGTTACTACTCGGACAGAATTAGGTATGTCTGATGCTCCATAAGGGTGTGCCAAAGCAGCAGGACTGAGTGGTCACCAAAGCAAATAGTGTGAAGAACAGTCTTGAGGACTTCAATGGTTTTATGATCAGAATGTCTTTTTCATTTGTGGGTTCAGAAAAATAGCCTTGTGCAAATATTCTGTCTTTGCGGTGGTGCCTCCTTCCTTATGCTGTGTGTTCCTGTGTAGCCCTACTCTGTTCTCTGGCCTGCCAGTCACTGCCCTTACTAAACCCACCTCCATTATATCTAATGGTTCTTTCCATTTTTCTTCTTTTCACCTGGAAGTCCATCTTTCATGTCAGGCATGCCAGCACAAGTCACAGATCTTAGTAGCTGAGAAAACATTATTCGTGGTAGAGTGCTCTCTCATTGCAAAATGACAGAATGACTAAAAAATGTTCAGAGAGGGCAGAATATGACCAAAAGTAAGAATTAGTATTTTGTATGGGAGGCTGCAGAATTAAACCTTTGTCTAACTAACTTCTCGCTCTCAGCTCTCCTAAATGGAAGCAGTTTTAGATGAGCTTGTGTATTTGTGAATTTTCAAGCAGAATTGTGAAATTGTAGGTCATGTTTTGCAAAATTGAAATCTCTTTTCTTCAGGAATTCTCTAGGGCGTGCTTTGCTCTTGCAACATGTTTCTGCCAACAGGTCCTACATTATGTTTACAGAAGCTTAGCTCTGACATAAAGAATTCCCCATCCTCAATTCTTTCACTTTTTTCAGGTGATTAACAGGGAACACATTCTGTTGGGGGAAAAACATGGCATGTTCTAACCTGTGTTGCCTGAAACACATTATGAATAATTTCATGCTTCACCTCTTTAGCTACTCTTGCATGGCCATAGAATCATTTAGGTTGGAAAAGACCTCTAAGATTAGGAGTCCAACCATTAACCCAGCACTGCCAAGCCCACCACTGAACCAGGTCCCCAAGTGCCACATCCACACATCTTTTAAATACCTCCAGGGATGGTGACTCAACCACTTCCCTGAGCAGCCTCTTCTAGTGCTTTACAACCCTTTCCATGAGGAAATTTTCCCTGCTGTCCCATCTAAACTTCCCCTGGCACAACTTGAGGCCATTTCCTCTTGTTCTCTTGCTTGTTACTTGGGATAAGAGATCAACCCCCACCTGTCTACAACATCCTTTCAGGTAGTTGTAGAGAGCCTCCTTTTTCCAGACATTTTACATATGTTTGCAGTAGAATAACAAAAGGTCTATGGCATCACATTTCCTAAATACAGTAAATTTCTGCCTCCAATATCCATTAATTATTCAAGAGAGTAATATAATTTTCTTGTTATCTGCACTGTGCAAGTCACTGACCTAACATTCAGCCAGAACCATCGTGTAAAGATGTGGAGTCATGGCCTTGTCTCTGATCAGTCCCTCCCATAATGAAACCATGAAAACAGAAGTTTGAAAAGGGAAAGACAGTGTATAAAGTGGTGTTGCAGTGCAGGATTGAAGTAATGACTCTTCCATACACAGCAACCAGTATTAATTGGTTCTAGGAGAACATACTGGGCTCTGTAGGGAAAGAACGAGTCACTCACTGACAAGCATTTAAATATGGAGTTTTAGATAGCAGTGGTTTCCCACTACTTTAAAATTCTGACAGAAGGAACAGAATTCTGTAACTTGTAATGATTCTTTTATTTTTGTATTATAGAAGAAGATAGAGAAGACCATCTGAACTCATTCTCTTATCATCTTTTAGTATGTTGACTTTTAGTCATCTTTCCTGTCTGCAAAGAATTTCAAATTTTTCTCCTGTAGAGGTCTTCTGTTAACTTACCTCAGATCTGGACCACTTTCCATTTTTATAAAAAAGTATTTTTCAGTCAGACTGGGAAGAAAACAAACTCTTAAGTAAAAATGTCTTTACTTGGAATAATTTTGCTTCTATTTTCCATCAATTTTCCGTCATCCTTAATATGTTATTGTCAAGTGACTTATGCTGAGCAGACTGTCAATAAATTCTTCTCGGCTATGCCCTGCTGTCCTGAGAGGTTACAATTAGTTTAGGGAATAGGTACTGACAGCTCAGTATTCTTTCCAGGAATTTCACCCATTTTCTAATAGTTGTCAAGTTGGAATATTTATAGGATGAGACTTCCTCCTCAACTAATCAAACTCAGAAACATTTTGGAGGTCACCATCAACTTTAATTTTTGACAAAATAATTGCACCTTCTGGCTACCTCATTGTCTTTTCCTGTTTTAAATTAGCTCAGCCTCAGGCAAGGCACAGTTGGTCTTCTATTCTTTTAAAAACTGGATGCTCAATTGAGCATTTAGTTTCTGATTCTGGAAATGATCTCACACCCTATAATTATTTAATTGCCTTAATGTGTTCTCTGTGATTATCTTTGAAAATCTCAGCCTTTGATAGTTGCCTTCGTAGCAAGAATGAATGATTTGGAATGTAAGCTCTATTTTGAGTGACAATGTAAGCTCTATTTCAGGTGGCAAGTTTGTCATATTCAGGTGGTCTAAGCTTTTGTTATCCCTTTTTTTCCTACCCCACCCCTCCCTTCCTCCTGCATCATGATATTTCACTGCAAAGGTAAAGCAGGATCTCAGTGAAGAATTTTCCCAGTTTTCTGTGGTGTCCCAAGAGACACCTTGAGCTAATTAATGTAAAGTAATGTTACTAACACAAAAGTGCTTCGTATTATAGTGCATTCGCCTGTTTGGACATGGTAATGACTTTGAATTCCTGTGTGGATTTTTATTTTTTTCAATTATTAACTTAAAAATATGTCAAATCAGAAATTTCTGGAACCTTTCTTTTTCTCCCTTTAGCATAAACCTTGATAGTCATTTTTAAGAGCTTGGAAAACGTCTCCTACTGTCAGATCAATACTGAAAAATTTAAGAGCCACCTCTTTACATCAAGCGAATCGTATGCAGTGAGAAATATTGCTCTCAGTACTCCCATCTGTCTTTTCCCAACAAAATGTTCCACAGCCCTGGACTCATGCACCTGTCTCTAGGAGCTGTGGAAATACACATCTCTGTCCTCCACACTGCTGTGCAGTTCTTCCCTTGGCACAGGGACTGCATCAGCAGGAACACACAATCCCATCTTCCTGCACCGGCGCGTTTGCCGTTTGTGTCGGCGCTCAGTCAGTGCCTTCCACCCGTGTCCCGTACACACATCCTCACTCACTCGCCTCCAAGAAATCAATCCTTACACCTTTCCTGCAGCTGACCTAAGAATTTACACTATCTCCTTCTGACATATTGCTCAGCATGAAACCAACAAGATTAACTCTGCTTTTCTCAGCGAGAACAGGAGAGACCTCAGTGACAGGTACTGGTGCAGAGGGAAATAGGTGAAGTGTCTCTGTGTAGACTTCTTGGTTTTCCCCCTTGGAAGTCCTTGCCTGCCTGCTGGAAATTTTCTCCTCATCTTCCCAATATATATGTTTGTGGTATATTTGTGTCTGTGTGTACATATATGTATATATACAGAGAAAGAGAGACCTATAGTTTTTATATATATATATATGTGTGTGTGCCCACGTCTATAGCTGCCTTTCTCTTGTTTGCCTTTTTTTTGTTTCTATGTCTTTTTTCTCATGTATTGCTTTGATTGTGTGGGGCTAGGGTGGGTATCTGATTCAATAACTCTGTCTTCACCAATTCCTTGTTGTAGACTATTGGGGAGAGTCTTATTACAGTGACCTCATCGACTTGCATCTGGGTGGTATGTATGGCTGAACCTCCTGCTGACACTAACCCTGCTGACACTCCTCCCCACCCTTCCCTTCACCTACTTCTCCCATCCTTGGCTCACAAACAAGAAGAAATAGCCCTTGCACATGACTGATTATAGCAGAACCCCTTTTCCAGCTCAGGAAGAGGAGATCCTGGCATGCTCCACAAACCATGTGTAAGGCTCCCTCTTCTATTTTCCACAGTGCTGGTTATTTCAAAATTTGCTTACTGTTTTCACTCTACCCACCTTCCCTGCTAGCAGTGGAAGGTCATTCTGGTTTTTTGCTTCTACTTTGCAAAGTCCAACTCTACCACTGAAATTCTCTTTAGGAAAATATTTTCACGTGAAGGGGACTGCGGAACTGACCTGCTCCCAAGAGCAAACAGCAGTGTCAGGGATTAGTCATGCCATTGCCTCCTCCCTCTTGCCCTTTTGAGACTTGTTTGTTTCTTCTGAAAAAAGCCAGAGTGTTGTCAATCTAACAAAACCAAAATGCTCCCTCAAGGGACTTTGAAAACACTTGTAGATGACAGATATGTCTTCTTTTTTGTTTTGTCTTAATGTAAGGTTAGGAAAGAATCTACTATTAAGAATTCCAGTCATTTTTGCTGGAATCTGCTGTTAGTTTCCAGTCAGTCCAGTTTGCATCATTACACAGCTAATAAGCTTCTTGCTATGTTATTGTTTTAGTATTCCATTTAGTGCCAAAAACATGTTACAGTGTTTAGCTCTTTTTTTCACTTAAGAATCATCACTCTTTGCCATGGTTCTGCATTTCTTTAATGAATGTTACTTCCTGAATCCCTTGGTAGGTTGATAACTGTTGGGTTGCAAACAGCATTTGTTTAGCATTTGCCCATCTTGAAAATTAAAATTTCCCTGCTAGTTTAATCACCCTAAATCTTTTCTTACGAAGTGAACACATCTGTCTGTCAGCAGATCCATGAGAAAACAAAGTCTGCTCAGTTGCCATGTTATCTGAGGGTCTCATTTGCCTTTCAGGGTATAAAGTTGCTTGATCTAAACTGTAGGGTTTTTTGAGGGAGTGCATTACAGACCAGCTCCGCAGAGTGAGAGATCCACGTGCTCTAGGCCTGATCCAAGACACATCACTGGAAGTCTTCCCCTGGCTCATTGTGTTCTGCATTTGATCCTTCAAACATAATCTTGCCCAGGCTTTTAGCTGTCTTTTTTTCCTCCTCCTCCAGGGAGGCTGTCCCGTGTAGTATCTACCTGTACCTGTCTGTTGGGAATGACTCAATTGTCCTGGCACAACAGACTTTTACTGAAAAACATCCCAGTTAAGAATATCCACCCAAGTTCAAATTTCAAAGTGGGAGACTTTTCTCCTTAGTAGACCTAATTGGTTGCCCAGCTCCCCTGTGCTAATTTTGATGTGATAGTCCTTTGCTAGCCCTGTGCTTCATTCACTGTTCAGCCCCTCTGGCGTTCTTTCCTGGGGTATCTCCTGCAGAGAGACTTTGAAACCCTCTTGCTGGTTTTATCCATCAGGGCTGGCCCATACTCATATGTGTGTAGAGTAGGAGCTGTAAAAGGGTGATGCTGAATTACACTTAACAGACCCTTGTCCCTGTTTAATGCTATCTCCACTACACCTCTCCTGCCTCCTGCCTCTCCTCCTAATGCCTCTTTAGAGACAGCGATCCCATCAAAATCACTAATAGTGGCTTTAAGACAAGTAAAATAATCTTTACTTAAAGGGACACTGTCACTTAAAAGAATTGTTGTGTTGCAGAAATTCTTAATTGGAAATGTTAATCTTTTTTGCGTGTTTGCCTTTTCCATTTCTCTGAGTCACCTCAGAGTGGTCATTTTTTAACAGGCTGGTTTGAGTTGTGTGATGACTCAGTCACTTGGGCTTCTGACAGTCAGACAATATTCATTGGGGGGGGGGTTTAAATAGTTGATACATCTTAAAACGACATCAAATTTCTGCTCATCTCAAAAATACTTTTTCAAGACAAATTTTAAAAAAACTTTATTGGGCAGTATCCCTTTAAATGCAACGAGCCCGAATAGCCTGGAGTATGTGGCTTTATAGTATTATTTTGTCGCCTCTGTAGTTTGCTTTATATTTGCTTTTGGGGCTGCTAGAACACTTTTGCCAGAAGGCACACATTGCTCTGATGATGCTTGTCACTATTTAGTGGCAGATTTAGAGCTCAGCTTCAGAATTAACATGCCTGTGCAGGATGCTGCCTCTGGAGCACGATGTGGCTGTGTGGGCAGCTGGGATGGCTGCACGGTTAACTACTCTACTGGCAACCTGTGTCTCTGAGGCTTAGGCATGACTCTGGAGTCACCCTGTCAGTAGAACGATAAGAAAAATTGCAAAGTACTTTGAAAAGTTATCTGTAAAGTGGTAGTAATTCTTTAATGATCAGGGCATTAGTTTATTCTGGATTTTCTTTACGCTGATGAGAGTTGCGTTTTCATGTAGTCGTTACAGATTGCGCAACAAACTTCTGCAAGGGAGTGGTAACTGCTGACATCCTGGTCAAGTTCCAGTTTGCAGGATTACAGATTGCTATCTTAACTACCCCCTTTGCTCTGCTCAGTTGCCATAATCCTCTCTTCCTGTTCTAAAATGTTGTGTACCGTTGCTGTGATGCAGATGTTTCATTTCATGCTACAGATGGTCACATTTCAATTCTGAGTAATTATTCCCGTGTGTATATTGTGTGTGTGGTTATGTTAAAAGAACACTACAAAGGTTGCAAAGTCAACTGAAATTAAGACTTTGTATTATATTGATATATCAAGAGACTTGTAGCTTTTAGGTCTACCATAGAGAACTCTTGTCTCATGCCCTTATGGAATAACTGGTAGCAACACTAGGTTGTCATCCTCTGTGTAGATCCTTATGGAGAAGAAATGGGACACAGTGGATTTCAGTGGATTTCACAGATGTTTGTTGGCAGCTGTGGAATGGTGAGACTTGAAAACATGGATTCTGAGCCAGATAGTGGAAGGATGCAGTGGTCTGGTGGATATACACTCTTTGTCCCTTTACACTCTATTTCTAGACAGTCCTTGTCCTAATCCTGTCTTTTTTTATCCAGAGCTCCTTTCCCCACTTCCGTTTTAATTCTCAGTCCCAGTTTCTCTTTCTCAGGCATTTAATTTTAATCCCACCTTCTTGACAAAGAAATCCTAGCATTCTACCTTTCAGACCTCCTGTTCCTCCCCACTAGCTACTTCTCCTCTGGTCTTCCCACTGACACAGTCTCCACAGCCTAAATCCCTGCCTTTGGCCTTCTCCCAAAATGTTTGGGCTCTGCTCCCTCTTCTGCCCAGCATTATTTGTCTGGAAAATTGTAGGTCGTATCTTCTCAAATCTGCCTTCTCCCTTAACTCTTTACCCCTTTTCCCCTCTCCCTTTTTCTGTTCTTCATTAGTAGTTTGGATTCTTAGTCACCTTGCTTCCTTAGTCCCAGCCTCAGTTCCTCCTAACCCACTGGCTCCTCGTCCCAGTTTGCTCTTTGTCTGCCTATGGAAAGTACCTCCGTTCTTCCCTCTGAGTCCAAATGAGCGGCTTCCTTTTCCTTGCACCCAGCAGGGAATCGTTGAGGAAACAGCCACACACTCTCATCTTGCTTTGTTCCTGGCTGGGGTATGCCAAGAGAGACAAGAAGGATGTAGGGAAGAGAGCTGGTATGTTTGATAGTGTTGATTTCAGAAATACATTCTCCCTTATTCACAAGAGCCTTATGAACATCAGGTAAACACGAGGGAGAAAGTACAATTGTTTGTTTTTTTTAAAATCTTTGTACTTTGTTTAAAGCACACACGACAATAGCTTCACTTTTTATTAACTTATTTAAAATATTTAAGCTGACTACATCCTTTTAAGTCCTTCAGGTCGAACTGCAGGGTTGGAGTCTGATATATTCGAGTGGGAACAGTCCTATTTCTTGTGATTGACAAACACAGCTCTCCTGCAAGGGGAGTGCAGGTGTAAGATAAACATTGCTTTTGCAGTCTGCAGCTGTTTTTGACACTGAAGTGGATCAGTAACATGTTTTCTTTCCTGTAAATTTTGAGCAGGAAAGAGCACTTGATAAGCAGAACTTGTTAAGTACCCGTACTTGTAGGGCAATTCCCATTTACCTGCTTCTTTCTGCACACAAAAACTAACAGCCTTGGGAGACAGGGTCAGTGCAGGACTGTGCTAATTCTGACCATGTTTTGAAGTGCCTCGAGGTCTAGTAGAAGCAGAAGACTTCTGTGCAGTCATGGGTGTATGTGTTCTGCTCCAACTATTGCTTTCCCCAGTTTTCTTTCCCTTCCCTTTCCTGCCTTCCCCCCTGCCCCCTTCTGCTGGATAAATAAAAGTGGTTCAGTTTGCATGACAGTTCGGTGGTCTGTGAGTTTTCCCTGGGTTTCTTCCAGTGATTGTGCTTTAGAGGATATTGGGTTTGACAGATTTAGTAAACTGTTAGTCAGACACACTAGGTGGTGTGCTTATGGGATGTTTGTCAGAATCCTTGCCTTCAACCCGCAGTGGTGTGGATGCTGTTTTCCAAGAGATGGCTTTCTGTATCCTTGCTCTTTTACAACACTGCTGTTGAATAACTTCACGAAATAGTAAGGATGGAATGCTTTGTTTTTCAGTACTTGGGTTTCTGATCATACCTGATTTTTTTAAGGGTGGGAAAGAGGATATTTTGTGTGATCAGTGCAGTTTGGCTTACTGACCTCTTTTGGACTGATCCATATTTTAAACACTGATTTAAAATTAGAGCTCTCAGTATGCCTGATAAATGAGGGTTGGAAATTGTTAATAGAATAGGAAAGTGTTGTGTTCTTAGATTGTGAGGTCAAGTGGAACTGAGATTAGCCTCAGAGCTGGATTTCCTGTCCGGTGTTGCTGCTTTCCAAACCGCCCTGATTAGTCAGCAATATAGAATGCAAAGTCTTTGGATGCAAAGCTTGCAAAGGATGTGATCCCATGTGGTCTGTGGTATATCTGTTCAAGTAATTTTGGCTTCCAGTGGCTCACCACTTCTCAGAAATCATCACAGCTCTCCTACCACAAGACACAAGAAGGGGATCCCGTGAGCTGTAGCTTGGGGATAATGGGGTCTGCCACCCCAAACTTTCTCCTGTGCTTTGTTCATCCTGATTGGTCATTTGACCACTGATTGTGAAGAAGTGTTACATAGCTACAGCAGAAAAGGACAAAACTAGTCTGAAGTATTGCTCTTTAAACAATAGGTAATTGAAAATTAGAAAAGAAGACAACGGTCCAGTGTAGCTTGTGTAACAAAGAACAGTGTACAGTGAAAAGGAAGGTATATTTTCATAGTGGTTATATAATTTCTGGCTCTTGTTTTGAAGAGGCTTTGGAGCTATGGTGTTTGCTCTTGGCCTAGGTGTTGGTTTCCACCACTGTAGCAAAGTCTGCAGCCTTTCAAGAGTACTATGAAAAAGAGGATCATTCTTGTTCTGGCTGCAGACAAGACTTCCCAGAAAGATCTGGGAAAGGCTCCTTTTCACAGAGACAAGATAATTCCAGTCACTTTATTGATGGGATGTGTCTGATCTGCAAGCCAGTGTGCTCAGGAGCTGGGGTACAGTCCTTTCCTTAATGAGCTGCAGCTTCTGCCTCCGTTTCGTGCCTCTGCTTGACAGCAGCTCGGGCTGCTGAGCTCTGCTTCCAAGGCTTTACACACAGTTAGGAAAGTTGGCCTGTGGCATTGGAAAGGAACAACCTGTGATTAACACATCTGTTGACAGATTTGCCTCTCTGGTGAAAAAAATGGTGATTTTCTGTCTGGAAGCGACAGCCACACCTTAGACTCCTGCTGACAGCACGGGGGGAACCAAAGAATGAAATGGTCACAGAAATGGTTCCTCTCTTGCCCTTCAGCTCTTTCCGAAAGAACTCCTTCAGCAGCTGTTGCTGCTGCCAACAGCACTCTTCCATGCTGTGGGTGAAGACCTGTGTTGCCAGACCTGGCTATTTTTGGTGGGGAAGGAGACTTAAACAGAAGGGGGGTTGGGTTTGTTGGGGGTTTTTTAATTTGCATGACAAAAGGGGTTTTCCTATCTGGCCCCGACTTCATGTCCCAAAAGATTGTCTTGCAGTGATGATACTGTTTTTAATTTAATGGGACCATGAGGTGGTGATTTCTGTTCTCTAAACAACACAATAATAATACTATTTACTGCAGGATTCATAATGGCTTTGGGAGAAATAAGAAGCCATGTAAAGGTTTCCATAATGTAATCAGACGTGTGATAAGGGCAAGGTAGATGAGACAGTTTTTAACACCATATTGCAAAACAGAACATTGCATAGTTCTCCTTCTTGAAAGTACCAGACAAGGAGTTCGGCCTTTTCCCACGACTGTCCTTGAGCATACACAGTGAGAACTAGTGCTGTGAAGTTGTATTTTCTTAAATTAGCCTTGACAGGAATGTGAATGATCTGATGATACATTCACTGTCTAAAATAATCAGCTGGTCCAGGGAACACTTTTTCCATTTATCAGTTGATTTTTTCCCCCCCCAAGTTCTTTGTTTCTGAAACAGTTAAGAGGCCTTTTCTTGAAAGTGTTTATCTGAAGGGAAAGGGAAATGTGACAAAGTCTGGTTGTTGTCAGTGAAAAAGCTTTCTCCATTTCAGGCTGTACAATGAAATAGTTATTCTCTTATAATTTAAAAGTTTCTATTTCAGTCTGCTCAGAGTGCATACCATGTGTTGATACTCTTTATTAGCAAGGCTGGGGAGGCAGTTTTCATGACTATCACCTTAAGAGTTGTTTCTAAAAATATATTTAAAATTCTGCTGCATGATATGTTTTATAATGCTTGCAGCTTCAGATTATGGCACTTTTTAGGACATAATAATTTTCACAGCTTTAGAGAACCATTGGGAGTTAAGTTTTCAGGTTGTACTTTCCTCTTTTTTTGCTGTTAAGGACCTCCAGTACATAAGGAAACTCCTTAAAGCCTTGCTAATCATCCTGCTTTGGACAGAATTTTTTCCCAAAGCAATTGTAATGATCATAGATTCACTGATGCAACTGTAATTTACATCTGAAGTAGATGGAAAGGCTCTTAATTGTACAAGTTTGTTATCTTACTGAAAAACAATGTCAACATTTCTAGTAGCAGGACTATTGTAGATACCATGGACTTTGCAACTTGATCCAAGGACAAATTTTCCTTAGACAAGAGTGAGAGTATAACTAAGAGCAAAGGTAGAAAATATAGTTGGGGTGTGAGCTCCGTATTAGTCAGCTGCTGTGTAACTCCTGTGTCTTTTTACTGGAGATCAAAGATGGTATCCTTTCCTAGTATCAGATCATTTGTGCACTGATGACTAATACTGGTAGTTTTGTGGCCATTTCACAGTGAGATGAAGGACATTTTCACATACTGGGTATTTCTTTTTTCAGATCAAATATGAAAAATTGGGAGTTCCTCACCAAGTCTGTATGTCCATGGTTTGATATTTATCACCCCCCAATTCTGAATGAAATCTCAAACCTTGAAAAATTGAAGTGGATATTTCCATACAGTTAAATACCAATGTCCTGCCCCCGCCCCCAAACAGTGGTTAGAGCAAGTTAGAGTATTAAAGCTTATATGGAAGAATTAGTGTTGAATAAGATAGGGTGTGAAATAAAAAATTATTAGTAAGTATCGTGCACTAAATGCTCTGCTTTGTGTGGAAGCTTATTCTTCACAGTACCTTTGTGGTTTGGAGTTTTTCTTGTTTGTTATTGCTTTTATAACCCGATCTGTGAAATGGCAATTGTAGGAAAAAAAAACAACCTTAGTATTTTTTTCATTTCAAATGAGGAAGTTCGAAAGTTCAGAACAACTATGACTAAGGTTCTGGTACTGTCACCTAACGTTGGTACGATGCTTTATTTGTAACTGTCCTATGGCCAACTGTGGCACCTCTCCTAATGTCACCCCTTCTTGCTCCCAGTACAGAGGTTTCTTCCTGTCTGAGGAAGCCACGCAGCTCAGTCACAGGCTTTGAAGCCGGTGTGCTCTCCCTCTTGCTCCAGTGTGTCCTCCATGTGCTGGTCTAGTTCTGTGATGGTCCCTTCTAAAGCCTTCCCAGTCCACGAGTATTCTAGTTCTATAAAGCTTTCTCTGAACCACATACATCAAACCCTGCTGACTTTTCCAAAAAAAAAAAAAAAGCGTTGTTCTTACCATATTATTGTTGTGGAGTTTATGCCTTTTCCCAACACAGAAATGCCTCCTCTTTATAAATGCGGTTGTGCCCTGAGAGCAGTAAGTGTTCCATTCTGCTCCTCTGGTGTTTCAGGCTCATCACCTCCCTGGTGCATGTCCTCCTGTAACTATTAGTGATGTTGGTTATTTCCTACTGTTTATCTCTGTAACGTTAAGTACAGCTGAAAAGCAAATTCTTGGTGTTAAAGCAGCTGAACCTTTTGAGAGATGAGAAGTGTTTGTCCTTCGATGTCTGACAGAAAAGATGCCAAAGATTCAGTAAGTCACCTATACTAACAGGACTTGTAAGCTTTAAAATGCTGTATGAAATGAGAACGTCAAGGGAGAGCTTTAAATTTACTGTTTTAACTCTGCAAAGCCCTCAGTTGGTCACTGCCCCTGCAGATCCTGATGCAAATCACATTTTTATCCATGAAAAAGCCTTTTCCTCTCTAAGCACAACAACCCAGTTGAGTACATGTGTACTCACCATACTTGACACAGCAGATCCTGGCAGGCTGGTTCCACGGTAATCGGATTCTCCCTGTGATGTTCCCTGTCTGAAGACATTATATTCCATTATAGAGGACACTTTTACCATCAGTGGATGCTGCCACGGTGATAAGAGCATGGTCCTGATAAGGCTTTAAGGTAGGGTGGCTGCTTACAGCTGGTGTCTTACATATGCAGGCGAGACTTACTGTAACCCTGCTTGAAATTTGATGTTATCAGCAGGAGTTGAATATTCATCTTTGGTAGTCCTGAGATCTGGGTCACAAACTTTTTGGTTAAAGACCATGCAATTGAAAAATGTACATTAGGAAAAATGCACTAACAGTAACCTCCTGCCTGGTATTTGTACAGCTCAGTAAGAGTTCACCAGTACCTCAGTCTACCTCTCATGTGTTATCTGTGCTTATTAGGGACATTATTCATCTGTAGACTGTATCCCTTGTTTCTGCTTCTCCATTTCTTGTATTTTTTTCTTTTCTTTTCTTCTTGTGTTTCCTTTCTTTCTCACTCTTATGCTTTTTGTCCTTTGCTTGTCTTTTATTTCACCCCTTTCCTCCTCTTCCGTTCCACTTCCAACTTCCTCTTCCTCTCCTGCCTCTTCCTCTTCCTCGTTTGGTCCTATTGAAGTTGAGCCCAATGCCGGGACACCACGTCGTAGACCTCTCTCCTTCTGCCCTTGCTGTGCCCATGAAGGTAACGTAACCTCACGCTCCCCGTCCTCCTTGACCACAGCTGGGTTGTCATAGCAGCACTAGTCAGATAGTGACCACAAGGCCCCCCAGCCCCGTCCCCAGCCCTTTTCTTGCTGTATCCTCCAAACCGACCTTCTCTGTAGCAACCCGATAACCAGCTTCTCTGAGCCTGTGGCAAGTTACTAAAGGTACAGTATCCCTTTTGCGAGTCCCAGCTGTGCTAGAGAAGGTGTAGCGACTGGGAGGGGCCCTGGGCAGCAGCCGTGGGGCCAATAATGTCACACTCAAAAGTTTCTGTTTTCATTTGCTGGCTTCAATTTCTCTATTCCTCCTGAAAGATGTTTGGAAGGTGGGGTAAGGGAAGAAAATCTGTTTCCTTAAATATGGCCCTTTAATTACCATGTAGGGATTAAAGGAATACTGTGTCTTTATAAGGACTGGTTCAAAAACATCCTTGAACTTTAAAAACCAACAGACCTTAAGTTAGACCAGTTTTCCCTCATCTGCCTTGCTGAGTGCATTCTTTAACTGTCCCAAAAGGAGTTTACTGTAGAGTTTCCATTGCCAAGGCATGGGGAAGGGGTTGTTTATGTGTGTTCATGGTGTAATTTTGCTAACCACTTATCTGCTTTCCATGGTGCTCCCTTCACATCAGTTGTCAGTGCTCCCTTTCCAATCCTCCCATTATTCCTCTGCTCATTGGCTGTTTAAAAATACTTACGTATTTCATAGGTCAGTAGCGTTGTGTTTTCGGCTTTTTCTTAGAGGCATTTGTTTTCTACACATCCTGGCATCAGAAAGGAAGGGGAGACTTCCCAGTGTTTTCATGGCGCCACAGCACTGGACATCTGCATGTACAGTCTCCCTCTCCTGTCGCCACGTGGGCATATTGTGCAGAGATGCTCAGAAAGGAATGCTTGGAACTGAGCAACACACTCGTATAAAGTCTTAAGGTGGTGCAACCGGGTCTGGTATCGCCCAAGGGGCTGCTATGACAAGTGAAAGGCAGGTATTCTCAGCCTAAGCCGAAGATTTCTAGGAGTTGTAGGCTCTCCCTTGTGTAGCTCCAGGGCAGCACTTCTGTGACACGCTGAGGATGAGGCAGGGCGTGGGTCTGAATTAACCAGCCATTAATGCGGTGTCGGTGAAGTGTCTCACGGAGTTTGCATAGTAAGATTGCTGCTTGACTATTTTAGCATCGAATGGACTGTTTGAGAGCTTTTGTTCTTGATGTAGAGAGTATGTATCCATAATAACAAATATAGGCAGGGATGTTAGTTATTTTGGGATGCCTTGGTTACATACAATGCAAGCTGATAGCATACAGCAAACTGCAAGTGCTGTTGAGCTTGATTTGAGGTCTTCTGCATCCACTTCTACCCAGGCAGGAGCATTGTTACTGTCCTTGACGGGGTCTGATCTGAGCCACAGAATTCATCTGCAGGCAGTTCAACGTGGAATAAGTGGCCCAGACCAAGAGCTTGTAAGCTCTTGTGTTTGATAAATATCAACAGAAGGCTTTGGGAACAGCGTTCTGCATTTATTCCACATGACTCCTGACAGATACAAGATTCATCAATGGATTATTGAGTAAGTTTAGCAGTTGGGTTTAAAATAAAAGAAATTCCAGCTAAGAATTCTGTATTAGGTGGCCAAGGCCCAAGGTATCTTTATTCTGCTTTGATGTTAGCAAATGTGTCTGGGGGTTCTTTTTCTTTCCAGTGCTGATGTGCAATACAGTAGACTTAGTTTCTGTGTTCACTGTGCAGTGGGGATCTTCAAGATAAATAGATACATGTGGCTAGGAGGAGGAGTCAGAAAAGATTTATTTAGCCATTTAAATAAAAAAAAAAAGGTGTTACTTTTGGCTAGTAAAAGAAAAGATTGAGGACATGCAATTGAAGAAAATAAAGGTCAAACACATGGAGCGGCAGTTGAATCCTTTTCTGATGAGCATACATTTAAGTAGCTGGCCTGAAGGTCTATAAAACTCTTCTGATGAAAGGAAAAATTAAATGCTTAGGGGTTTCTACAGTAAGAGTGAGGAAGAAACAAGCAATCGCAAGAAAATCAGGAAGGGAAAAAAAAAAATTAGGCTCCAAAGAGAAGAGAATCCTTTTGGAGGTGACTTCCACTCTACTGTGTGCTCTAGGCAAACTGAATGGACCCGGCTTGGGAGTGCTCTGGCAGCATCTTGCTCGGCTTTCTTTGCACATTTTGCCCCATCGTTGTTTTTTGCGGTTTGGGCTTGTCAGGATTGCAGGGCATCATCTGAAAACTTAACAGGTTTCTTTTTTGGCAGGCATGGGTAAGAAGGATGACCCCAAGCTGATGCAGGAGTGGTTCAAGCTAGTGCAGGAGAAGAATGCCTTGGTTCGCTACGAGTCCGAACTGATGATATTGTGAGTCAATGTGTTAAAAATGGGGATTGTGTCATAAATAGTATTGGAAGATCTGTCAGTACTGTGTTCCCTGTAGGGCCAGGAGGTCAGCAGCCTCTTAGGCTGATTTGTGGCTGAGATATGAGTCCAAGTACATTTCAGAAGAGAGGTAGAAGAAGGAGTAATAGCAGTAAGAAATAGAAGGTCCAATTATTTGTGCACATGCAGAAGTACAGATATGTGAGTCCTTCTCACGCTGTTCTTGTATAAAGCAAACATTGTTTATGCAGATGTTTTTGAGCTGTGCAGAAATAATGTGTGTCTCCTGGTTTTGGTAGAGTTTGCTTTTAAGCATAGCCAAAAGTGTTTAACTCAGTCACCCTTGCCATGTGGGCCTCCTCTCTACCTGCAGTGGGACCCCAGTGCTTCTCGTTTGGGCTCAGGTGATAAAGCATTTTTCCTGTTAATGAAATTGGGAATTTTCTCTGTTACCATGATGCACATTTACTGAAATTAGTTTCTGAGTATGTCAGCTCACCCTGGCAGTGTGGAGCTGATGGCTTTAGTGCCTGTAGCAGAAAAGCCCCAACATGTCTGCATTGCAATCTGCAGGTGGCCTGACATGTCCTTAGTTACTTATTAACTTTGTCTTTAGAGTGGAAAGTAGCAGGAGATACACAGAGGTATTGCAGATTTGTTTGTTCTTTCATTCTGTTTTAGATTTAATCCCACCCACAACCCGTAAAACTTTTGGTGTTGCACATCCTACCTGAAGGCAAAGAACCTGAAATGCTGAAAGTACCATTAAATCTTTTAAAAATACACATACAACTCTTAAAACACTGAAGATATATTCTGAAACAGATTGGTAAAATGCACAGCAGATATCTAGAGAGTGAGCAGAAACTGAGAGTGGGTGTGAAGCAATGTATGCAGTATTTTAACATACCCAGAATTTGGATTTCTGATGTTTCCCTTTCAGTGCTCGGGAGCTAGAACTGGAAGACAGGCAGAGTCGATTACAGCAGGAACTCCGGGAGAGGATGGCAGTAGAAGGTGAGAGCAAAAGGGAATATTTCATGGATTGTGTGTGTGTATTTCTAGCCTTTTGTATGCTGATAGTTTTGGATGTCTCTGTAGATCATCTGAAGACAGACGAGGAGCTCTCGGAGGAGAAGAGGATCCTGAACGAGATGCTAGAAGTAGTGGAGCAGAGAGATTCTCTTGTGGCTCTCCTTGAGGAGCAACGGCTTCGAGAAAAAGAAGAAGACAAGGACCTGGAGGCAGTCATGCTTTCCAAAGGTTTTAGCTTGAACTGGTCCTGAGCTTAACACATTTACCTCTGCTGGTCTGTGTTGTCCAGTTGGCCTACCCTGAGTTTGCCAGAATTACACGGATAGGAAGATGTTGAAGGGGAAATCTCCGAAGGGTCCGACAGCATGCAGGAATTTGGTTTGAACCACGCAGGAGCCTTTTGATAAGTGTGTTGGTTCCAGAAGCTTAAGTTTTACATGTCTGCAAGCCAAGTTGAAGAGATGAGTTGAGACTGTGGAGTCTCCTTTAGGTCCTATACAAATGGACCATATTTTTGTGTGTGTGGTAGGAGGGAGGGGAATAATCCATGTGTGGGGAAGGAGGTTAAGGGAAGAAGTGCCCTTAACTAAGCTGGATTTATGGCAGTCCATTCCTTCCCCATTTTTACTACACCAGTTCTTATAAAAGGGAGGGAAGTGGCAACCCTTCCTGGAAAACCACAGCAACCTGTAGCAGTGGAGTCAGCTGTCTGAGAGAGCTCCAGAAGCCCAGGGCAACACCTTCTTTGCTTTAGTCTTCCTCCCCACCAAAGAAACCTGCAGTTGATGATTATGCATGGATATGAAGAAATACGAGACAGAGAAGATACTGCTAGTATGTGTGACAGAACTTTCTGCCTCCTGGTTTTTAGAGAGAAGTGGGCATCAGTAGACTCTCTCCCTGTCATAGCCTCCTAAATCTTCTTGTGGGGAACAAGGGGAGAAGAAGAGAGAGGGAAGATGCCCATCTGCTTTGCTACACACTGGAGAGACAGCTACTGCTGGCCTTAGTCTTCATGGCCACAGCTCAGAGGCTGGTGGGCTTCCTTGTTCTGTTTTCGTTGTGACTGTTTTGACACTGGAAAATACTGCTGTGGGACAGTGGTAAGTGCGTGCTGGGGCAGGGGTGTTCCCAGGCAGCATTCCCTGGCTGTTAGGCCCCTGAAAGGGAGAAGCCCTTAAGTGACCGAACCACCATTAAGACTTTTCAGTGTTTTTATTTTTTTTTCCTCTGTATTTTGTTTTTGCACATTGAAAACGAAGCTTAAGACCTGCCTGGGCCCTCAGTCACTTTGACCCTTTTATGTCAATTAACTTATTTTTTTAATACTTGAAAGAAGATTCATTTTTGTATCTTTTAGGAAACAAATGGACGAGTGATGAGTGTGTGTGCCTGCTGCATCCTACAACTTCCACTTCTAAATTACTGGACGTTGTTACCTGTGGCTATTTATTAGTGTTCTTATTAATAATTTGATTGTTACACTTATTTGATTGTGGAGGGAGTGTTTTAACTCTGTTAGAGAAAGACACTACTGCGGATTGGTCCCTGCTTCACAGCAAGGGCAGCCTTTATGTACCCATGGATGCATCCTGCCCTAGGAGTTTTCCTCTATGAAAAAACCCTGCGCACTCATGGAGTTTAAGAATCTATTTGTGTTCTTAGCGTCCTTTTCTTCTGCATCCCAGATTCCCTCTTTTGGACTAATAAACCTATATTTATTTAAATTTTACATTTTTATAACAGGAAAGCCAAAACGGTGAGGTAGAAATATCCCACGTCTCTTTCTCACTGAAAGAGGGGACCCTCACGCTCCTGAGATACAGCTAGAGGGACTTCCATGAAAACAAAAATAGCACATTTCTTGCTGCATCTGTTGGAAGAAACTCCTCTTGGCTCAGCTAGTGAAGCTTTTCAGCCGGGAAGGTGCTGACCGTGATCACACACTAACAATGAGCAGGATATGCACTGAGCAATTCAGCACCATTCACTGTCTGACACTTTCCCTGGGCACCCCATGTCCTTACCTTGTCCTGCAGAGCTGAAACAGCACCATGTGCTGGAGAGGTGTCCTGTCCTTCATGCGATGCATTAAGAGGTTTTCCCACCTTGGGATGCTGACTGTGTTCTTTTCTTGTTAAAGGAGTACTAAGCCTGCTTCCCAATGTCTTTGAGAAAGTGTCCCACTCCCGAGTACATTCATACAGAGCACTGACTCTTTCAGCTTGAACTTACACTGCTGGTGCAAGGCACCCAAGCAGGGCTGAACATCCTTTAGTCTTTTGCCCTGGGACAGAGGTTAGCGTGGTTTCTTGCTGTTGGCTCTCTCCTTCCTTCAGAGAGGTGTCCTGTAAGGCAAGGTCTATGATTTGAATTCCCCTCTGACCTGGGAGCATACCTCAGGCTGAGGGAGAATGGGTTGGGGTGTCCCCAGAGACTCTGAGTGGTGCTGGTTGCTAACTGTGGAAACATGTTTTTTCCACTTGAAGTGTCCCTCCTTTATTCCCCCTAGTGTTTTCTGCTGAGGCATTACAAGTTAAATCCAGATGCTCGTGAAACCAAGCAGACAGGCAGATGCAGTGCTACTTCATAATTGTGTATGTTAGCAAGTGCTACCTGCTATCCCAGCATCCTGGAGTGTTGGCTTACCGACAGGATGTCCAACAGACAGAATTCCCCCCATTTGCCGGTGCAGATGCCAGCTGCCCAAGTCAAACTGGCAGTGGAAGTTTACATAATCTGCATTTTAGGGGCCACTGGAAGCTGGAGCGGAGAAGGAGGGAAGAAAGAGGGAAGCCAGATATAAAGTTTATTGTGAACTGTCTTGTGCAGAGAATTGACCTCAGTACATTTTATGTGCACTGGGTATATGGACCACACCTAACCCGTAACGAAAAGTCATTGAATGTGAGCTGCAGAACAGAACAAAGTCCTGAAGGAGAAATACCAGATCACTCCTTTTCCCTTTCATGCTGGGGGACATGGGCCAGATCTTTGCAGTGCTGAAGAGTGATATCACTTGAGGGCATAATCTCTTACTGCACCAGAAAACCACATAATCTAAGCCTAAACTCGTTAGGTTATGCTGAAGGCCTCCAGCACTGAGAATGAAAACGAAGAGCTAACATCGCACACGCAAATTAATTAAAAATACATGAAAGGGAATGTTAAAAGGCCTTTTTATATCAAAATGGTTGTAAAAGGCACAACTCGTATTTGCTGTTCAGTTGCACTTTAAGAATACGACTTGCATATCAGATACTGGGTTTTTTTACTATCTGAATATTTTTAATTCAAATTTTATATTTTTAAAGCTGAAGAAGGCTCTCTTGTGGCCACAAGATTCCTTATTTGTATCAGAATCCAAGTAGGATGTTCTAGCTCTTTGTGCTGCCCGGGTGGGCAGCAGCACGTGACTCGGCCATGTGCATTCGATGACGTGTGTCCATTTCACGTGTGAGGAGAGCGAAAAGGCCCTCAGCTTCCGAGGAGTGGGCACTCCAGGGTGTCTGTCCCAGGTGACACGGTCTGTACCAGGGGCTGGCTGCTTCATCCCTGCAGGAGCTAGGGAGAGAGCCGAGCTTGGAACCCAAGCTGTGTTCGTTTTGAAATGGGCACACTGAGGATGGGGCAAGCACTTCAGTCCCCTACGGGGAAGGGAGGGGGATACCGACCTCCTGGAAACACCCAGGAGGCAAGTGGGACTGGGGGAGTGAGGACTACCAAAACAACTAATATGCTGTTTTCACAGTACATTTTTATTTTAACTATTCTGTTCTTTTAACCATATTCTCATGAAAACTCACAAATGGCTGTAAAATCCTGAGCTTCAGAGAACTAATGTGTGGGGAGGTGACGAGACATTTCAGCTCCAACTTTCAGACATACTCCCCCTTTCAGTTAACCAATACCCCATGGTCTCACTAGGGCATGTTACAAACTGCGTTGCTGAACAACATATTTTAGAGCAAACCGCAAGTTTTAAAAGTCTGTCCTTCGCTCTCTCCGTCTCTGCATTTTATGTAAATATTTGTTTGTATGTAAAGACACCAAGTGGATCCCTGGGTTACCCCCACGGTCAAGAATCTGAGTTTTGTGCAATGCCTAGGCCTTCTCTTAGAACACGGTGCTTGCATAGAGCTAGTCACCACATTTGTGTGCACTCTGGTGGTTTTTAATATTTTTATACATCCTAATCCTGAACGTTATGAAGTATTATAAGTGGTCTAGACTGCATGATCTAGAGCAGCTGGCAGTTCCGTTTTGTGAGCAGCTGTTCCTAAAATGTTCACAGCTACACCTTGTTTGGTTAACATTCTTTTAAGATGAGTTTTCAGTTTAAGTGTTTACACCGGACACCAGTGGACGAGAAAGGTGTTGCATTATAAAATCTGTGTACAAACTGAAAAGCCACGATATGGCTTTATGGGAATTTCAGTCATCACCGTCTGCAAGAAAGAGAACTCTAAAGCATACTAAAAACCAGCCTGTATATAGTTCACAGAGAAAGAGATCGCTGGCTCTCAACTGTTGTAAAGTATTAGAAGCTTTCCAAAAGTTCCTGCTTTTGGAGTGCTCAGAGTACCGCTATAGGCAGGGTAGCAGGCAGATGAGGGTGTCACTGAAAGCAGATGTGAAGGGGAGGATGCCATGTTCTGATGGCATTGCAGTAACTTAAATACTCTGTATCTGTGCGTGCGCGCGTGTGTGTGTGAAGTCTAATCCAGGTGAAGGGATCTGCTTTGGCATCTTCCCTTTTGTATGAAAGTGAACTCTGATATTCAGATTGTTCGAGGCTCTTACGGTTGGCATGTATGGAGTGTTAAGAGGAAAAGCGTATACCCTACCTGTACAAAACCAACTCTGTTCCAGCCTGTTTTCTTCTGTTGGGTTGTGTTTTATTGTTTGTTTTTATGCACACTTGCTTCGTTGGTGTTGAGATTTTAGCACCTCAGATGGCCAACTGAACTAAAAAAAAAGAACAAAAAAATAAAATCATTAATTATTTTTTCTTTTTTGTTGGTGGAGTTACCGTTTGTTTCCCTTGCATTCACTCCCGTGATTGATGATTGAGGAGCAAGCTGGGAGCTGAGGGAAGGTGATCTAGAGATAAAAACTTAGGTGTTAAAGGGCCTGGCCTCGATTTCTCTTTTGCTGGAACAATCTGAGTCACTCTGAATTATCTGATGGAAACAAATCAATCTTGATAAAGCCCAAATACGAGGTCTTCCCTTCTCTATATTTTACATTGTTTTTTGGATTTCTTGTGAAGAGAAGTTATGGTAAATAGCCAAGAAGGGATGAAGGTAATATAAACTGAATTGTAGGATTTAATTTCTGTAACTGTAGCTCACTTTCTCAGCCTGCAGAATCAGCCTGAACATCTGACACTGGTGTAAAACAAGGAGAGAATTACACAAATGCCTCTGTGCTGACTTTGTGTTGCTTTAAGTCTCCACCATTCTGTGCTCGTGTCTCATCTGTGCTGTGCCAGCTCTGCCATATGAGCTAAGCAAGGTGCAGCTCCAGAGCTGTGCCCCTTGAACAGACTGGAAGGATTCAGGATTTCAGCCTCACCAGCTCAAGAGTCAAGAAAAGGCATCTGGGTATCTCCTGTTTGAAAAGGGTGGGTGTTCGGCCTCAGCGGTCGGTGCTGGGTCCAATAAACATCAGGAGCTTGAAGCCTGGCATAGTGACATCCAGTCAGCAGCACTACTGTCAGTAAGGAGACTTGAGAGAAAAAACTTTGTACCTTTTTTTTTTTTTTTAAAGAAATTTCACACAGGATGCTGTGGGGAAATCCCAGCCAGGGAAATCCCAAACAATGAGTTTTATTTTCCTGCCCACTCAACCACTCTCAAAACAAAGGATAAACCCTGCTGTTCCTAAGGTGGTGTGATTAAAGCAGACCTATTAGGGCAGCAGGAGGCGTGATGGGCTTGGGATTTCCCCTTGCCTGGAGGCTGGGCCAACAGGCTGTGCTGCAGGTGCACAGCTCGCTCGTTCATTTGTGCAGCTCAGTAGGGTGGCAGCTCTTTGAGGACCTTTCAAACCCCACAGTTCTTCCTGTCCTTTTGGTCTCTTGCTTTCAAATAGTGGGAGAAAAAATGGTAGTGGGAGAAAGCTGTGATTACCAGGGAGGGCGAGGGTAATTTGAACCCTCTGGTGTCAAAAGGCCAGTCCACAAGGAATTCCCCCTTGATGCTAAAAGAAAAATAAGTGTATGGACTCTTGGACACAGGAGGTCAGCTCCCATCCATAGCTTAGGAGACCAGTGTTGTGACCATCATGGCTATTTAATTACACTGTAAGGCTGTTAGTCCCCAGTCTCAATTAGAGACCCAGAGGTTCTACTATTTTATAAACTATGAACAGAGCAACTGGACTTCTAGGGACGACTTCCTCTATTGCTTGCTTGGGCAAAGATCTATGCCAGCCCTCCGAGATGAGCAGGGTCGCACGTCCTGCACGGATCAGCCACGTGTGTCTAAGAAATAACACCAGGAAAAGGCCCTCTAACAAATAAACCCCGCCCCAGGAGCCCAGCATGGTGGCAGCTGCTGCTTTCTGTTTTCATTCATAATGAAAGTAGCCTTCAGGAGCCTCTGACCTTTTCCACAGGTGGTGTCCATGCCCTCGAAGCTGCCTCACCCACCTGACGTCATTCCCCAGCTCTCTGGGAGGAGGTAAGGAACAGCAGGGAAGTTACCGAGGTGGGAGGGAGAACACGCTTTCACGTGAGGGGCACAGGAAGGATGTCAGTGGGCTCATTGAGTAATGTGCAGAGCCCCTTTCTGGCAGCAGCAGATATATATTATCTTATACAGCCCTCCTGCCTATACTCGGCCTGGATAAGGACAACGAAGGTAACTTGTCAGGAAAAATAACTAAGAGGAAGTCATACCTAAAAAAACTCTGCCGCTCTGGCTTCCCTCATATTTTACATTTTTGAAAATTGCTCACCATGAGTGCTGTGACAGCAATTAGCAATTGCAGCTGCCTACATTAGCAATTGCAGCTGCCTACATTAGCAGTTGCATTTTTAAGAGAATGCAAACCTAATCCTGTAAGGATGCTACTTGGCCAGACGTCTCTAAGAATTCAAGCAGAGCCAGAGTGTATCTTCCTCCTTTAAATCCTAAGCATCATCAGCAACAGAGCAATTACCAAGGAAAAGGATCCTACAGGTGGTAAGGGATGAAAGTAACAGTGCTGGCTTGTGGCTGCATCTCTTCTGGCACCATCCTCCTGGAGAGGCAGAGGGAGAGGGCCTCCTGCTTCATTTTATAGGTATTAGACTTGCCTCCTCCCTTAGCCTGCATCCTTTTACACAGCACTTAAAATAAGGAAAGAAAAAAAAAAACCCTGTCCTAACCAAGCTTCAGAAAAGTAACGTTTTCCCTTGGCACCTTGGGAACACTGTAAATGCCTGTGGATAGCAGGAAAGTGGATAAACTAGTATTTCCAAACCTGCTGAGTGTGTGGTAATTTTCTGCATGTCTCAGACACAGAAATCACGTGGGTTTCTGTAAGCAAAAGATAACATCTCTTGTTTATTATTAACATTTCCTATACAAATATATAATCTGTATTACTCAGATACCAGAATCCAAAAATATAAAACCCACTTATCTCAAGAGAAAAACTATACTTTGGGCATAAGGGAGAGAGTGTGTCTTGCCTACTTGGGGCTCGCAGTGCTGACTTTCCGAGACCAAGCCGAAAAGTTTGAAGAAACAGAAACTTTTCTTCAGTTCCTTGGAACTTAGAAGAGTCAGCAGATGTCACTTTTTTCCCCCCCCTACATCATTCCCAGCGGGAAACCACCTGATGGGTTGACCAATATGACTCAAACCAGAATCAGAGTCAGCTTGGTCCGTTTCACGGAGTCCCAGGAACTTTAAAAAGCGCTCTGTGATCAGCCCCTCCCTGGGCAAACACCCGTGGAGTGGCCTGCGGGGTGATCCCAAGGCTGAGCACGGCCGTGACTGCGCGTGTTGGGAAGAAAAGCGTGACGGAGGAAACCTGCACTGAATACCAGGTAAGCATTGCTTTAAACGGAACTGTGTTAAAGTGTAAGGCTGTATTAAATACAAATTAGTTTAAGTAGTACTATATTAGTTAAATAGGACTATATTACTACACCTGGAAGGAGGTTGCAGCCAGATGGGGGTTGGCCTCTTCTCCCAAGCAAGCAGTGACTGAATGAGAGCACATAGACTTTAGATGCACCAGGGGAGGTTTAGGTTGGACACGAGGAAAAGTTTTTTACACAGAAAGGGTGATTAGACATTGGAATGGGCTGCCCAGGGAGGTGGGGGAGCCACCGTCCCTGGAGGTGTTTAGGAAAGGCTGGATGTGGCACTCAGTGCCATGGTCTGGTTGACACGGTGGTGTTCGGTCATGGGTTGGACTTGGTGGCCTCAGAAGTCTTTTCCAGCCTGATCGATTCTGTGATGTTAAGCCCATGAAACGACATCAAACGAAAATTTAAATTCATTTGTCAGGGAGGGGAGTGGCTACAGATGGGGCATAGACGAGGAGACTTCGGCCAAGCAGCAGCACGAGGTGGGGACCCATCAGAACTCCGCAGCTGTGCTGCCCCCCGCCCCAGCGGATCCCTGTGCGGGCTGGGGGCTGTGTCGGGGCCGGGGATCCCCGCCCGGGCGGACCGCGGGCTCCGGGGGCGGTCCCGGAGCGCTCCCGGCGCGGAGCCCTCACGGCCCGGGCGCGCGCGGCCGTTGGCGGGGCCCGCGGGGCGGGGCCGGAGCGGAGCCTCTCAAATACCGGGAGAGGAGGCGCCGCCGCCGCCGAGCGCTCCTGCCCCGCTCCCGGTGAGTACGGCCCGCGCCTGCCCGCGGCGGGGATACCTGCGTGCGGCGGGGTGAGCATCGGCCACCGCCTGGTTCCCTCCCCCCGAGAGGTCGGTGCGGCCGCGCCCGGGAAGGGCCGCCAGCCGTGTCGGGTCGGGGGCCGGGCCCGCCGCCGCCCGGGCCGCGGGGCATCAGCGCCGGGGCGGGCGCTCCCCGCTGCTCCTCGCAGCCCCCCGGCCTGCGGGGCGAAGGGACCCCGTGCGCGCCTTCTGCTTTCCCTTGCGGATGCTGGAAACTCCTCTGCCCCCCGTTCCCCCTGAACTCCTCTGCCGTTCTCCCTTTTCCTTCTTGCCCGCCGAGTCTGGCCTGGCGCTTATCGGCGCGGTTTTTTCTCCCTTTGCCGTGTTTCCCGCTCGGTCTCCGATGGCCGTGTCGCTGTCCCGCCCGTCCCTCCGCCCGTACTGGGAGCGACCCTCGGCTCTGCTGTCGCCTCCGGCCCCTCTGTGCTTCTCCCGCCGGGATCGAGCCGCTCTCTGCACCCCCGTCCCCGCTTCTGCCCTCCCTCCCGCTCGGGGGCTAGCTCGTAAACCATAAAAGCTCCCTCTTGCCTTTGGACTACGTGGTAAAGTCCAACACGTCGCCCTCGGTCCCCGGTGAGAGTTTTCGCACTGGAGGGGCTTTTGCTGGGCAGGGAAGAGGAAGGAGTTAATCCTGTAGCGGCAACTCCAGAGGGACCCGCGCTTGCCTCAGCCTTCCAGCAAGAGGGATGTGGGAGTGGCAGCTACAGCGAGAAAGCGAGGCAAGAAAGGATTTCTAATAATAGCGTTAAAACTTGCAGGAAAAGCTGGTAGTTAATACGGGTGAGTCAGTTCGGTGTGTGCTTTTCTCCGCTCTCGGTGCCTTCCCCGGGGCTGTAGGTGTCTGGCCGCCTGTCGAGGTGGTGAGCGCCTTCGGCTGTCCCTTTGTTTCCTGTGAGGAGCGCTCGCGTTCCCGTGACCCAACCACACGTTCGATCCAGGGTGACGGAAGGCTGGAGCTGGAGGCTGGGCGGTGTGCGAAGTGGGAAGCAACAGAGTGAGCGGCACCCCTTCCTTAGGAGGGTGTTTCTGTAGTGCACGTGGTCTGGTGATGGTCTGTAACTTGGGGTGACAGTGGCTCTCAAACTGATGGGTTTGGGGGGCTTCTTGTCTTTTTTTTTAAAGCACAATATTTTGTAGCTTAAAAAAAAAAAGTACAGGACCTCAGAGTTATTTAAATCACCGAAGTCTTAATTCAGGAAGTCCATGCTTATTTCAGAAGCTGTGAATTTTTCTTGATGTTTCTTGGGGCATCTGGGCCAAAATCTTGCTGTCGGATACTTGTTATCTTTTCATAACCGTTAAAATGTTTGGTGGAGGAAGGAGCAAAGTGGTTCCCCAACAGGAAATAATTTTTAAGGTTTTTGTTTTGGTTTGGTTTTCTTTGTGAAGGACTTTTGCAAAAAGTCCACTTGTGGGGAAGATTGGTTGGTGTTGTGTTATAACTTTCTGTCGCTAATCAGAATGAAACTGTTTTCACCTGCCTGTGGAAGCATAACATCTGAGAAAGTGTTGTTTAAAAAGAAGGGGGTTTTCTGTGTGGGTTTTTTTTTTTCCACTCCTTTGTAACTTCTTTACATAAGTTTAGTGCTGTTCAGAGTCTTCTTTAGGATAAAGCTTTGCAACATCTGTTCCCTGTGATCTCCTCTGTGCCGTGGTGTTTCACAAAAACCCTGGGGGAATGCATTGTATAAAAAAAGGCATTCTAGCACTCTGCTAGAATTTGCTTGGATTTCTGCAACCCATTTTCCTGTCTTCCCTTCTAGGTCTCTTGTCTGTCATTACAAAGCATTTCCGTTGTGCATGTGCAGAGTGTAACAGGTGATTGCAGACCTTGTGGACAGGCTGCCTCACACCAAAAAGGGTGGGTGTGAAAATCCCCCCTTCTGATTTGGCAGCGCCTTCTTGTTTGCATCGGGTGACATTTGCTGAATTTATGAAGAAAAAATATGACTGATTCTTGGTTAGGTGGTTTTGTTGGGTTTCTGCCCTCCCAGTTTCTCAAAATCAGATTAGGCCAGCTGAGGCTGTGAGTTCAGCTCGGTTTCTCACTGTGCACGGGCAGCAGAACAATGTGCAACACTTCACCAGGGCTGCCTGTGCAAACCTGGAGTCTCTGCTCCGGGGAATTGGGCATGTCTGTACCCAGCACTGGGATGCTACACCTCTGGATAATGTGAGGGCCTTGCACAGTGTGGCTTTTTATTTCTGTTAGCTCCCAAAACAGTAAAAGCTGTGATATATAATTGGGAAGATTGGTGTGTGTGTGTATTCACTGAGCACTCTCACCTGGGGTCACGTTATACCATGTTGTTTCCGGATATTTTGTGTTTCCTGTGTAACAGGATGACAGGAGTCATCCACACTCAGCAGTAGTCTGAGGAGCTGACAGATCAAACAGATTTTTTTTTTTTCTGTAATAGAATGAAAGTGTTTAGACTGGAAGCAGGCAGACACATAAATCTAGTGACTGTCACCTCTGGAGACCTTCCTGGAGCAGCCTGATGCTTGGAAGTCATCGCTTGCCTTATGCTTCATCAAAAGGGGGAGAAGAGACTGTATATCAGGTTTATATACCTGATGCAAGGACTGCTGGAGGAGCAGCTACGAGGTGTTGGCTCCTTGATAAAGCAGCTCCTTTGACCTCTGGATATGAACTACCAAGTTGAAGGGGGGTAGGGAGCCAGCCTGATTTGCAGTTTCTCTGCTGGAACAGGTTTCATTTTTACCAGTCAGCAGTTCCTCGACCAGTGAAAGAGCAGAATTCACTATCAGTTCTGGTTTTGGGGGTTTTCTGCAAAAAGCCTTCCTCTGTGCTTTTCGTGGCATGCTGTGGCTTTTTGTCTGTGGTAGATTTTACAGAGTTTTGGGGGCTGGAATTATCTCCATATCTGTGTGGTGTGCAAAGCCAGGTACATGCAAATATTTCTAATTAGCGAGTGGAACTCACGGCCAAAGGTGCAAAACTCTTGAAAACTGAGCCCCTGTTAGTTTTGGATGGCTTGTCTTGGGGTTGGAGGAGGTTGCAGGGGGCTGAGTTCAACTTTAGTTAAAACTCATCAGTAGTGATTACAGATTGTGCATAGATGGTCTCTTCCCCAGAGATTTTACAAGTCTGATTCTTTTGACCCAGAGTAGATAAGAAGGATATAGGAAAAGGAGCAGTAAAAGGTAGAAAGGCATGTTGAGTCACACAGTGTCCAATTTCATTCTTTAGGTTTTGAAAGCAATCTGTTAAGCTTCTGTGATTGCCTTGATTTGTACCAGACCTCTGTAGTGAACCATGTCCTGACACCCTGCTGTTATCCCATCTATCCTGGGAAGTGAACAGGACTCTAGCTGCCAGTGGTATGCATTAGGCACCTCCTTGCACCTGGATGTGATGGCACAGATTGCCTTCTCCGTGCTTTTTTGAAGGAATAGCTCAGTGTAGAGCGCAGGGGTGTGTTGTCTCTTTCACACCCTTCTTGGCAACAGCTGCTCCAAGAATTCTTCAGTCCCCTCCCCTCCAGTAGCCCCATGGCTGGGAGTTTTGTTAGCACTGCCTCGGGCATTAAGTGGCTTCTGTTCTCCATCCAGTCTGCTGGTTTCCCTGTCTCTTTGCATCCCAGTGGCACTGCATGGAGGTGCTTCCTGGCCATGACAGGCTTTGATTGGACTGTTCTTGCTGACAAACATGAGGAAAGGCCTGTACACCTTAATGCATCCTCAGAATGCTGCCCTTTCTCACAAGAGAGGGCAGTGTCATTGTGGCTTTAAACTCCTCCTACCCCAGTGTTTTGCTCACCATTTTCCTTTAAAATTTCAGAGCTTTTATTCAGCTTCACTGGAGTATGAGGAGGGGAGTTGGACTGTGTGTGCAATCATGGCACACACTGATGTTGAATTTTTAAGTGTCTGCAAGCCTGCTGTATTTCCTGATAAAACGCTGCGACCTTTGGCCAGTTCCTAGTATGCTCTTGCTGCTGTTTATGGAATGGGCAATGCCCAGGTCTCTCCATAATGGGATCTTTTCTTCTGTCCTTTAAAGGAGCAAATACGTTCCTTGGTCAGTGTAACTTCTGGTAGTTTGGTGTAATTACTGTAACGCCTTTAGATTGACAGCCACACGAAACAAATCCACTTAGATCAGCTACTTGCTGTGTTTCGGTTTTATCTTCTCTTCCTGTGTTTCAACATCAACCTGTGTTTCCCCCGAAGTTAGAACTGAAAGTGAAATGTTTTTGTGCTACTTCATGCACAGTCATGTGTTTTCTCCTAGGGGAAAAAAAAGACACTTTGTCACTGTGTTTTTAGACCTACAGCTGTAGCTGTTCAGTGGAAGAAGCAGCGTGCTGAGGCATCTCCTGTTTATCTGGCACTAGGAAATGTGTGCTTCTGGAGGCAACTGCTCTGCAACTCTGCTGGCACAGAGAAACACTGTTCCTGCAGTGTTTCTTTGAAAGAGGGTATTTCCTTAGCCGCGTGTTTTTGTTAAAGGTGTTTAAAAGAGGTAATGCTTTCTTTTATGCTCACAGTGTTTGAGGTGCTGCTGTCAAAAGGCTTTGGTCAGGGTTATGAATGCCAGTTTGAGTTACCGTCATTTGTGGCTGCCTGGTTTGATGCACAACTTCCTCTTTAAGGTTCTTGAGGGTGTCTGGGCTCCTGTCATAAGAGATTCCTTCAAGATTATCTTGATTTTTTTTTTTTAACTGACTTCTTGAATTTAATGATGGTGGTGGAGTGGGAGGTTGCAGTGCAGCACAGTGGGAGAGTGTAATCAAAGGACCAGTGTCAGGCTTTGCCTCTGGGGATTGTCTCTCTGGCTGTTTGTGCTGGTATGTGGTTCTTTCATAAAAGTGAGGAACGTAAGAGATGTTTATATCTGTGATACGCTTGATGTTTAGGAGCAAGGGAGCCAATTTAAAATTCATTTTCATGTTTTGGAAAAGCTGTCAAATATTGAGACAGGGTTGTGTATGCTTTCAGAGCACATAAGCATGCAGCTGTGAAGATTTGCCTTTGTATCCCATCTTCCATAAATACTTGAAGTTGTTTGTTTGGGGGTATTTTTTGTGGTGAATGTTCAGAGTCTGATTAGGTGAACAGACTCCACTAAAATCATTCCAGGGAGTACCAGTGAGAAAAATTTCCCTTGAAAGTAAGTTGTCCAGTGCACTGAGATGTTGCTTAGTGGCTCCATGAGTGCCCTCCTGGCTGTTGCACCAGCATCCTTGTTTTAACTCAGCAGGGAGCTTACCAAGTGCTGTTCTCTGATGACCCATGCTGATCCAGTATTTAAACTTCACATTGAAGCATCTTTATAGCTGCTGTTTGTTTCAGAAAGCAGTGCAGATATTCCTGGTACTTATGAGTCTGGAAAAGTACTTCTTGTCTGGTCATATGACCTGAAGGTAACCAAGGGCCGAGAGAATGCTACTGTTAGTGGCCACCTGTGCCCATAGAGCTCTCTTCTTGATTTATTTTTTTTATTACTTTTGATGGTTCTTACTTTGCTTATCTAACTTGCCAGTTAGGCAAAGGAAAAACAGATTTACATTCCTCTTTGCTGTTGGTATCAGTTGTGAAATGCATCGAAGTTGCAATATGAAGTGGTATTCCTGATTTACTGACAAATCTGTGCTCGTGCTGGCACATAACAGTAGTATATGTGTTAAAACTAAAATAAAGAGGATTCTTTTGTCCTCTAGGTGGCATGGCAGTTATTGTATCCAGTCCCACTTTCTGAGGTCTTTTGGCTGGCAGAGCCTGTCCAAGGGGCACCTGCATCTGTCAGAGGCACTACTGCCAAGTGACGAGAGACTGTCTCTGCTGCAGGAACTGATCACTTTGCCAGTGCTCAACTGTAAAAGAATGCCACAGTGCAAGGGTCCAATGGCTGTGGCCCAGCAGGGATGTCTTCTAAATCCAGAGGCAAGTCTTGCATTTCTCTGAATGGACACTGTCACTTGGACGTCCCCTGTGATGACTGCAGTTTGTCCCGATGCTCACCACTTACCAGCATTACTGAGGAGCTCCCTGCTCTCAGACTGTTTGTCCTTCCTTTCTGATGTCAAAAGACTGCAACTGTAATTCTTCAGTCCTTCCTCTTTTCCAGTCATTTCCGAGAAACAAACAGTCAGAACTGCTTCAATATGCCCTGTGACTGTTGCAGGGGTGTGTTGCAGCTGCTGGGCTGGAATAGTTACACTTTCGAAGACAAAGCTAACCCGGTAAAGACCAACAGTCTCGAGTGTGAGAGTACCTTTTCATCAGGGTTTGCTCTGCTTCCTCCTGCCAGGTCCTTAGGAAATGTAGAAGTATTTTCTTAACCTTAACAAGGAAGTGAAATGCAGGCTGGGCTCACCTGGCTGGAGTTACTTTGCTCAACACCAGAGGGGAGAAATTCAGCTCAGTGAGAGATCAGAAGAAACCACCTGCACTGTAATAGTCAAGATGCAAGTTCTGCCCCTTTGTCTTAGTCACAGCCATGCCCAAAACATGGAGATGTGCAAATTCCATTTGGGTCTGACTCCAGTTAGCTGAATTCAAATCCCAGCTCCAGGCTTTGGGGCAGTTTGAGCTGCAGGCTTCCTGCTGACTCAGTTTAAGCCCAGCTGTGCCCGAAGGCTGCCTTCTGTAGAATAAACAGTGTTGTCATGCCGCTCCTGTCACTGATCTGATACAGAAACCACAGCGATCAAAAGCTCCTGCCTACCTCTTTTTTTTTTTTTTTTTTTTTTAAGAGAATTAGTAAAATGGCACTGTTCCTTCTTATTCATTCATGTGCTGCCCAGGAGTTGAGCAACAGAGCATTCTAAGCCGAATGAAAACAGTGGTTGATGAGGTAGTTGGACGTTTTTCTTCCCGAGAAGTCGAAGTACTGCCCAGACAACTAGAACATTTCTGCAATTCATGAAATGGCAATAGACCTTCAGGAACTGAAATAAATCTATAACAAAAGGGCCAACTGACACCTTCATTTTACTGTAATCTCAAATTTAGTTTTCTGAATTGGAGAATTCCTCAAAGAGGAAAATAAAGCCCCATCGAACAAAGTGTGCAAGGTATTTCCAAATCAAAATATACATCTGAGAGTACTTAGTGTCCAGGCTGAGATGTTCACTCTACACTTAAACAGCATAAAGAAGCAAAGATAAAAATGCCCCAGCTAAGGAAGTAGTTGGACAAGCATCTTTTGGTGTCGTGTCTTTGTGTTCCATTTAGAGTTTCAGCGCCACTCAATACTGGAAGATAAATAAGCACTGAAACTGTTCGGAGTAGAAAGTATATTCAGCATGTTTCAGTGTATTTTTACATCAAAGGTGTTAAGGGTAAACTGCTTTGTGTTGGTGGTGGGTTTTGTTTTCCCTCGCTGGAGTGATTTGTAATAGCATCATTTGCATCTTAAAGGAGGATAATTTGAAGCTGAAATGAATAGAAACAAAAGCTGAAAGCCTCATGTAAGCGGCAGTACTGCTTGGGAGTAGCAGGGAGAGGTTGTCCTGGTTGGATTTTACGTAGTCTCTTGTGATCCCTGACAAACAGGGTATCTTTCCTGAGAGTCTAGCAAACAAATCACGAGTGACTGAGGGATGAAGTCTGTCCTGCTCTGGCCCACTGAGCTCCTGGCATCTCCAGGTGTTCTGCTCATGGCTTGTCAGTTTTGCCACTTCCAAAATAAGCTGTTGATGTTGTATCCTCCCTCGGAGGCAAATGGACAGAAAATACCTCTAGTTTGGATGCAGTGTTCCCTATGGTGGAGAAAGTCCTAAGACCCTCCAAGCCAATAGCTCAGGTATTAACCAGGTGGTACCAAACCATCCCTTTGGTTTCACAGCAGCATGTGTATGTGCACCCAGAGATGTCCAGAGGGTCCTGTTCTGCCCATCCTTCACCTGGCTAATACATTGCAGTGTCTCTGTTCCCCCACCACCCTGCTTCTCTTTCCAAAGCCTAGAAGCAAATTCAACTTTAGGAATGCAGTGGGTCTCAGATGAGGCAAGCACTGTTACAGGGTGGCATATCCTGCAGGGTAAGTAGTGAAAGGAACAGGTTTTCTGTGGTTATCATAACACCCTATTTATTAATCTCAGCACTGTTTTGCACACCACCAAGATATCTTCCCTTTTGCTGTCGGTTCTCTCTCTCTCTCCTTGCAAGGTCTGAAGTGTGTGTGCAGCAACTGTGGGAGTAATCTGACTTCTTCCATAGCTAGGGAAATATGAGGAAAAACTCTGGTTATCTGGTAGTTGGGCTGTTTAGTTCTTGGTGGGTTTATGGGCTAGAAATTGAGCATTGCAGGGTGACAGGGATTCCTTTGGTGCTACGGACAACAGTGGCACAGCTTGGAATATCCTCAAATAAGGAACTTCATGTGTCTGTGATGCTGTTTCTCTTCCTTATTTTCCAGTAATAGCTGGTTAAGTAAAGTAGTTGTGCCTGTGGCAAGTTTTCTTGAAGACAGTGAAATTGAGTGGTTATGGCTTGGTGTGTGGGTTTAAAATGTCAGGACATATCAAGTACTCCGTTTCCCTGCCTGTAAAATGATGCCTTGCTCTGTAGCTCAGCAGTGAAATGTTTGCCTACAAGACAGGTAAGAGCCACCAGGTCCAGGAAGGGACAAACAGGCACTGTTCCATTTCTTCTAACAATGATGTCATCCTGACTACTAAAACCGCAGTTCTTATCTTTCAGCTGCCAGACAGGGAAACCAGTACACAGTATGGAAGTTTTTGACTCCTCAATGACTGATGGCTTTTTGCAGTTTCTGCTTCAAAGACTTTAATTCACTCCTAACTCTAATGTGAGACACAAAGATAAGTATCTTGACAAACTCACACAATTGATCCTTTGACTGATACTGTGACTGTCCAGGTGTTTGTAAGGGAGGTGTCTTGGAATCCAGACAAGTTGTTAAAGGAGGCAGTCCTACAGGCGTGTGGCTTTCCTGCAGGAAAGAGAATGTTTTCATAACCAGACAGTGTCTGATACAGCTGAGAATAGTAACTCACAGGCTGAACTGTGAGGAGAGGCCAAGGGTCTGAGGGGAAGTGATGGCAAGCAGAGACATTATTTGTGGGGTGGATTCTTTTCTGAGCTGTCTTGAAGATGTAGCAGAAGCTTGGAGAAGAGACGAAAGCTGATTTGTAGGGTGGCTTAATAGTGTTGCTGTAGGGATTCTGGGACCTACTCCTGTTATGGCAGCCCTGAGAGCTGTTGAGTGTCCCCCCACACGCTCCCTGCCGATCCTTGCAGCCAGCAGGAAGCTGCTGCTGACACGCCTGCGGTGCCTGAGAGCAGCAGAACCCCACGCTGGGTTTAGAGCAGGTGACACTTTGCCTGCTTTGCAGCTCTGCTGTTTCCATGTGTAGCTTCCCACCTGGGAAGATGGAATGAGTGCTTGCAGTGCTTGCCCTTGAGATGTCCGTGGCCGTGGTTATGGCAGGGAGCACCGAGTGTGGTCTCTGTCCAGCACAACAATGGCCAGTGCTGCCTCTTTCCCCAGGGTGGCAAGGCACCGTCAGCAAGGGCTGTGGGAGAAGTGCTATACAGCATAGAAGGCTTTTCCCTTGGCTTAGCCCTCACTGTATGATGAGGAGAAGATGCAGAAGAGAGGAAATTGTCTTGCAGTCCTGCCTTTCCCTTTCCTCTGCCCTGCAAAATTGCAGTTCTGTCTCTCCTTAAAGCCCAGAGTCAGGGGCTTCTGGTCCTGCCTGCTCTTGCCACCCCCTCACTGGTGGGCTGCAGATGGGAACAGTTGCTCTGGTGAGTTCCTTGTGAGATTTAAAGGATGATATAGGGATAATTTGGGGATGAGAGGGAGAAACAGAAGGTGGGACACCAGACCCGAACGACCTGTGTTGTTGGAGGGCAGTATGTACTGAGGGTGTACTCAGCCCCATCTAAAGAGTTATGGTTGCCTTGGGGGAAGTCTTGGAGACTTGATTTGTGGGAAGCATCCATGGGATTCACTTGTGAAAACTGGCATGTGTGTGGGTGAAAGGAGGTCTGTCCTTCTGTGCTGACAAGTGGCTGGTGGATGTGCTTCTCTGACTGTAATTATATTTAATTCACAAATGCCTCTCCAGTCTCCTGCATCCCAACACAATGTTGAATTGGAATGAACATCTCTACACTGACTCTGTAGAACTGATTAAGGGTCCTAAACTTGTGTTTGCAGTACCCCCTTCATTTTTTTTTGAAGTAAGAGATAAAGAACTGGTCCAAAAAAAATGGTTGTAATCTTATCTGTTGAATCTATTCAAGACATCTAGTGGTTTCTCAGAGGCAGCTGTTAACACATAAAGCTCATTTGTCTAATGAGTGAATTGCAAGTGAGAAAATGAATAATGTATTAAAATTAATTGGTATTTCAATTAAATTTTGTGAAATTTCATTTCCAGGCTTTCAGCAGCCCTAAAGCAGCCTTAGCAAATAATCTAGTTTTATTCTGAATGTGAATGCAGATGGGGTTTGTAGCCTTTATCCATCTTTTCTCATTATTCAACTAAAGATTCCTTTTACCCAGTATAAAGAAACCTTTTTCCATCCACCAGAAATGGTCTTAGGCTGGATCTAAAACTACCAGGGTTCCAAAGTCTTAATGATTAAAATCTTCAGGTGGCATCACCATGATTGCATTTGACTGTTTGGCGTTTGCTCTTTAGGGGTCCATGGGTTTTTGGGTTTTTTTTTGAGAGTCCATTAAGGAATTTGACTTCTCAGGAGGAACATTGAGACTATCCAAGCCCTTTATGTTGATTCAAAGTAATTATGTAAAACTTGAGGCTTGTGGAATTAGTAATTAATTAAATAAAAAATAATTGGCCCTGGATTGCAGTAATAGGAAGCCATTTTGTGGTGTGGGAGAAATCTTTTCTCCTCCTCTCTGGCCACCCAAGCAGAACTTTGCTAGCCCAGGGCAGGAACCCTTCAGGGGCTTTGGCTGCCTGGGTGGTCAGTCTTTGATTTAGGAAATTCAGTTCATGAAATTACCATATTCAAGCTTCCTTGTCTCATTTTTTTTGCCATATAAGTACTTTGGAGTGTGGTGGAATTTTTCCTTGTTCTTTTTGTTTACTTCTGCTCATGTGCAGGAGAGGACAAAACTCCAGTTTGCAACTACTATGGGTGACTTTTTTTTTAATGTCTCTATTTCTGTGGACTTTGCCCAGAGCTGAGATGATCCCTGAGGGGAGGGAAGAACCACACACGTTGTAAGTCTCTCCTCCCTGCACTGAGGTCTTGTCAAGGTGTTCTACCTGTGCAGGGCACCCAGCACTCAAGAAGGACTTTTTTTTTTGCTCTAACCAGCATGTGAGCATCTGCCTCTTTCTGAAAATCATAAGTGCTTTCAAAACACAGTATTTGAATCTGTAGAGACAGACAGGCACCTTTCCTGCACACTTCCAGGAACTGATGTGTGGAACATGCCCGGGCTTGAGCTCCTCTTGCAGCTTCTTATCAGTAAAGTGAGCTGGTGTGGATGGTGCAGAGGCTCGTGCCAAGCTGCTGTTCCCCGCCTTTCTGGGCCTGGCTTTGTGGGCATGCCCAGAATAAACCTGTGCTGCTTTGTTTGACTTGTATTTTCTGCTTTGGGAATGGAGCAGTGTGCTGCTTTTCCTTCCCAGACTGGAGCAGTCCGTACCTCTTCTTTTAAAGCAGGGAGTGGGAAAAGACAATAGTGTGTCTCCTTTTGGTGGCCTCTTCCCATGAGTGTTCAGACTGAACCAAATGAATTTCCTGCCAGTATGAAACAGTGTGAAAAAAAATGTAGGGGATCTGGGTGTTAAAGCCACATTCTGAGCTTACCTTGGAAAGATGTGTCAGGTGGCAAACCCCCAAGGAAGCATCTTGACTTCAATTTCTATTCCGTCCTCTTGCTGTAAGAAAAGCTTACATTGGTCCCTCTATAGGATGATATTTTATTTAGTCCATTTATCACCATCTGTCGATGCTCAGCTCTCCCTCCAGCAATTTACAGGAATTCTCAACAATGAGAAAAAGTAGGTCACCCCAGCACTGTTGGGCTGCGTTTGGCGGGAAGAGCTCTGGCTGTAGGGCTTTGGTGAGTAAGGAATCTCATTGGTGCTGGTCAGTCAGGCAGCCTCACCAGCACATCTGGCCATTTATGTGCAGCTTGCAGCTGGAGTGGCTTGTGTTGCATCACTTCTGCCAGAAGCCTGGGAGAACATCTGCCCCTCCACGACGGAGGGTGGTGTGATCAGAGGGTGGTGCAGCTTCTTGCACCTTGAAAGATGGGCAGCTCTCTTCAGTTTATATTTGTGTTATAAAGTCAGCTGGCTGCTCCCAGCCCAAATTAGCCAGCATGGGTTTGTCTGATCAGCTGTGGAGTCCTGCTGTGGTGCCACACGAAGCTTTTGGCACAGGCTACGGCTGGGTGGGGATGGCAGTGCTGATATTGCTGTGATGAATGGGGTTTTCCAAGCAAATGGGATGTGGGCAGAGGAGGCTTGGTACTGCTTCAGGCTTCCTGTGGTCTAAGCCATGATGCTTCAGGAAGTAGTGTTTAACTCAAGAGGAGTTAATAGCAGAGGATATCCACTGTTTGCCAGTTGTAACACGGACACCTTGGTTTTGGTCTGAATTACTTCGAATTGAAAATAAATGTTGTCTATAAAACCAGAATATGTGCAAGCTGAGGCTTTACCTAACCTACAGAAATATTGCTGGTGTGGATAACTCCTGAGGAGTTTGCACAAAGCCAAAGTCCTGCCACAGACTTAGTGCTAAATCCCCACTTTCCTCTTCATCCCAGAGTTCTGTTTCCAGTTCTCTAACCTGAATTAACGTCTGTCTCTCCTCCAGCAAAGTCAAACCCAGGAGAAGGGTCACTTCTGACCTGTTTCAGAACTCTGTCAGGTCCCAGAGAAGAGGACAGAGGGGACTGCACTCTCCCCAGCCAGCACTCTTTAGGGTAGAGGTGAGTAGCAGCAATGGGGGTTTGAATGGAACAGAGGGAAATACAAAGCAGCAAAGGCTTAAGCCTGTGTTTTAGCCATTAGTCTGACATAACAACTCTGAAAAGAAGGGCTCGTGGTTAATACAGTGCCTGTGAGCTATTGTGTGTTTTAAATGTATCTGAGATTGTGTTTTGCCCTTGGACTCTTAAGAGCCTTTAAAAAGTTGGGCAGGTCTCTTGAAATATTACTGTGGTTTGCTTCAGAGGTTGAATTAATTTCTGCTTTCACTTCCTCCTTCTTCTCCACCAGCACACTTAGTTATTTAAAACACAATTACGAGGGGTTGTTACTGTGAAACGGGATCATTCATCACTAGCCCAGGTTAGCAGGCCATCTGTCTGGGCTCCTGAGTGCTTTCCCTCCATTTTTGGCATTTGGTGGGAAGTATTGAAAGGAGCCTGAGTATCCACACGTATCTCTGGCGCGGGGGGCAGGGGGAGGCACACTTGAGATCCTGCAGGTGTGCAGTGGTGTCAGCTGAGTGTTTCACTACAGGCTGTGCTGCTGTGCACGAGAGCCAAGCAGCTCACCTGCTCTCAGAAGGTGCTCAAATTCCTCTCTGGTAACACTGCTCTCCATTCCAGCCTCTGGCACTGTGTGAGGGTTGTCCCTCTCCTCCCCAGCACCACCTTGGCTTTAAAGCCTCACTTGTAGGTTATGTCCCTCCAGTGTCTGGCACGTGTCTGTGGCAGGAAGGAGTTTCATGCCCCTTACTCACATTCACATGCCCTTCTCACTCAGGCAGCTGTGGATTTCTCAGCCCTTTTTCATGACTGCCAGCTTTCCAGAAATACGGATGTGCATCACTAAAAAGGTCATTTTCTGCAAGACATGGCCAGATAGACGAGCACTGCTGCAAGATGTGGATTTATGGAATTATTTTTTTTTTCTTTCACACTCTTCTTACTCTTTTGTAGGACAAGGAGTTCTGGTCTGAAGCAGAGGGTGACAAGAGCTGCTCTGTCTCTCAATCGATCATGCAACAGGTTAGAGTCAAGCATGGCTGAAGTCAGCTGTTTGCAGTGACCAGTGGTTCTCTTGTGCACTAGTGTTGGCTCATGTCCTTCTCATGTTTCTCAGAGTTCCTGCAGGGGCCCTGACACTGCTCTGAACACAGAGGAGTGGATGGAACTGTGTAGTTTTCAAGCTGCTTCCTTGTTATCTCTCTGTGGCACTCCCCCTTGAAACTGCAGGCTGGAGATGTAGCTATGTAAGAGACTACGATGTTTATTGATAACGCTACAAACTGCTAAAACTAATAAATCAAATTAATAGGCACAGCGCTGTGATCAATTTATTGCATTGTTTTGTGTAACCTTGAACACAATTATGAAGGTGCTATTTTTCACACTTAAATCTGATTAACTACCTTGAACTGTTACTGAAATGTCTTGTCATCCTCCCCCACCCCAGCTTGTATTAGGATAGAATTCTAACCCTCTACTCTGCCCTCCCACAAGCCTTTTAAACATAATGTGATAGAAAGTTTATCTGAGATAAAGCCGATGACTAGTCCAGTGGGTTGTTGAAGGGGACTGTTGGAGGGTGTCCCAGAGAGCTTCTGTCACCAGGGGAACTTCACTAGAGTAAAAACATCGTGCTCAGATCATGGAAGATGTGCCTTTTGTTCATCTTTGACTGATCATATACCTTAATTTCCATTTGTTTCCATTTCTGAACTCTGCCTTTTGTTGACTTTGTTCCTCCTTTTCTCTTCCCAGTCTCCTCTCAAGTAAAGAACCCATCCTTAATTACTCTCTGTGCATTTTTCCCACTTGTGCTACTGTTGCCCAGGCACTGTGGGCCCTGTATGGTATTACTGATAGGGTTACCTAGATGGCCTTGCAAGGTTCCACTCCCCAAAACTCCCTATCAATTATCAAGTTCATCCTGGTTGCACATAGATCATCTTGTGCAGTTGGCATAGCAAGCCATCCTTCTTTAACCATTTTTCTTCTCCCTAGATGAAATTAGGCCTAAGTATTTTCTTACAGGCAGAGAGTCTGCATAACTGTGAGCAGCTGCTTGGCTCTGCATGAGGAGCTGAACAGGTTTATTATGGAGCTAGTTGAGGTTCTTTTGAAGGGGGAGAAGAAATGTGAACCTTGGGGTTTTTTGCAGGCTTATGCTATCTGCTATCTCTGTTTTCCACCTTGTTACTGCTCTGCTCTGATTACATTGAAGTGGGGAGCTGCTGCCTTCTTTTTGCACAGGAAGTACAATGCCCAGTGCCCAAATACAGGGGTAAAATCCTTCCAAACAGAGATGTCTGAGTGGGGGAAGTGGATGGTTTTTGCTGCATACACTTGTGTTTCAGAGGAGGAGCTCAGATCAGGGTTGCTGTCACTGCCACAGCTGGGAGTGCGAGGAGAAGGTGAGCTGGCTCTTCCACCACCAGTTGGTAAGGGCAGAGCCATCTGTCATTCAGTGTGGGACAGTTCAGTGCGGGTATACATCCAGGAGTTAGCATGCATTTGCTGAAATCTTGCTAATGCTACTCGGGATGCCCAAAGGAGGCCACAGAGACGTGCTCAGGGTTGGGAAACAGCGTGTGTGCAGAGCTTTTGAGCGGGACACGGGCTTGAAGTGATTTCCTAACATTTCCGATCAACGGATCTCTCCAGATGGAGCATGCCCTGCTGTACACCTTCCTGGAGGCATCCTCTGACTGCCAGTTCAAAGAGCAGCTGTGGTCCCTGGCACCTTTGTCTAACCAAGGGCCGATTGTGCCTCGTCGCCAAGGGGGGAGGACTGTGCATTACCGAGGGTGGCTTGTGCCCCGTCGCCAAGGACTTGACGATGACTCTGAACTCCAGTGTGACGGCAACCGGAGCGGCCACCTGCAGAACGGTGAGCTAGGTGAGTGTGCATTCCTCCATCCCAAATGTCTCTCTGAACATGGTGGGTTTTTTCCCCCCTTTCCTGTCTTGGCTGTTGACTGTTTCAGAGGAGTAGTGTTTTCTCCACTGAGAAACTTCACAGTGTGGCTGTCGGTTGGGAGTTTAACACTTGGGGATAAGACAGACTTTATCTGGCCATGGATTTCTAGAGCACCCGTAACCCCGGGGTTTTGTCTGCAGCACACGGGACAAGGGCACAAAGCTGGTTCTCATGATAGCTGCCCTCAAGGAGTGTGATATTAAAGCAGTTAAGTTGGGCCTCGTGCTGCTCCTCAGGCAGTGTCAGTACTGGGGCTGGGATCTTGGAACAAGTCGTGTTCTGGTACTGGGTGAATCCCTTTCTGCTCCACCACTGTGGTGGAAACTGTTCCTCACTCAGAAGGTTTCTGGTCCTTTTCCTGCTTCACTAGCCATCTGCAAGGTGGCTATTGCCCTTTGCCCAGGGTGTGCCAGCTGGCACATTGACCTCAACCAGGGTGAGGAGGAAGTGCTGCAGTAAATAGACCCCCTTGTACAAATTTGTGTAGGTCTCATGTCAGAAGTGACTGTGGGAAGCTTTGCCTGAAGGAGATTGAACAAGGTGTAATGGTTTTAAACTGAAAGAGGGCAGATTCACACTATATGTAAGGAAGATTCTCACAACGAGGGTGGTGAAACACTGGCACAGGCTGCCCACTGGCATTGGTGGATGCCCCATCCCTGGAAACATTTAAGGCTGGCTGGGGCTCTGAGGAACCCAATCTCATTGAAGATGTCCCTGCTCATTTCAGGGGGTTTGGACAAGATGGCCTTTCAAGGTCCCTCCCAACTCAAACTGTTCCATGAGATGCTCCATTTTAGATGGTGCTTAAGAGACAAGTCATGACAACGGTCACTTCAATAAATCCTAGAATCATTTATGGTGGAAAAGACTTTTAAGGTCATGCACAGTTTCTCAATTCCCCTCTCTGGACAGGATGTAGCCGTTGCTGTTCTGTTGAGATTTTGGCTGGAGATGTTCTAATATCCCCTGTAGTGATTTTTTTTTGGCTGCACTTTATCTAAACCATAGATAACAAACCTGTTTGTGCACTGTCTCTGTGAAGCAACTTGGGTTCATGTAAAGGAGTTGTGTTTAGAGCTGTCATGAATACACTATGAGAAGGTGGTTGCTAATGGAGATGAGCAAAATGCTGTGGGTCAGTTTACCTGCACTGAACCTGGTCTGGCTGCAGCCTGTGGACTAAATCCTACTCCGTGTTGGCAGAGGCTGACGCTCCAACAAACGAAGATGTTATCCGGATCATCGCTGCTCAGCTCGCTGAGATTGGAGACAAGCTGGACAAAGATGTCCAAGGAAACGTAGTAAATGATCTAGTGCAACACTTTCTGAATGAGAATCTCTCCAGAGAGGTGAGTGAAAAGCAACCTGGCTAGCAGTTCCCCTTTTGAATGTTGTGCGTCCTTCCTGCTGTGACTTCGAAAACAGCAAGCTTGCGACTTCTTGTATCTTTGCTATTTTGCTGATTTAATTCTTGCCATCTTAAAATTCAACCCAAACACTTACATTTGGAGATTTGTTAGAGGTGATTCTGTAGCCTGTGGCAGAAGTTACTGTGTAAATTTGGTTCCTTGGGCTCATCTCCTTTCTGCAGGTGCTGTAATTACAGCTGTGGGTAGTTGTGGAAAAGGACTGACTTTCAGAGGCATTTTGTCCTTGTTCTGTTGGCCCAGTGACTTACCTTTGAAAATTAACTGTCTGGTTAAGGCTTAGTATTTGTCCTTAAGATCTTTGGACTTTGGTGCCAAGTCCTGTGTGCCTGCTGATTGTCATGTGGGTAAAACAAGCAGGTTAGTGCCAGAAGCTTGACTTGTGCTTGTTACTGAACACTGAAGAGACAGCAAGTCATGAGACCCTTTTTTAGTGCCATAACTGTGGTCATAGGCTTGTGCTGGGAGTAGCAGTGGGTTTTGGCCTGGATGGGTGACCTGCTGGGGTGGCCTCTCCAGGTGGCCTCTTCCTCTTTGATGCAGTTGGCCCAGCATCTAACATGCCTTGCTGCTCTGCAAGGGAAATAGAGTTGAAAGTCTCTTGTGTTAAAAAGGAAAAAGAAGGATGTCTAAGGATTAGATCCACATCTGGACCAAGGGCCATAGTTTGCTTCCACAGAGCCTTCTTGGCATCTTCAAGGTAACTGTGGCTTTCTGGCTTGTTTGGCTTTCTCTGTCTGTGGTAAAGTTTTCTGTGCTCTACAAGCTAATGCTTGTAGAACTGAGGACCCACCTTCTTGCCGAAAAGGCAGGATTGAATGACTGTAACCAATCCTTTTGTTTGGTTGGTTTTTTTGTGATGTGGGGTTTTTCTACTAGGGTTTATCACTACACATATTCCAGCAAAGTCTGACCATTCCTCCCTCCCACTGCCTTGCTCTCCACCCAGTTAAGTTTCAGATCTTCAAATTTATTGCCTAACCTTTTAGTCTTTGATAAGACTGAGATATAAACCTAGTTGCTGACCTTGTTTTTTCACATTAGTAATATAGCTTAGTGTGTGCATATTGTTCTGTCTTGGGAAAACTGATCTTCCACTGACCTTGGGAGCAAGGCTTGGACACCTTCACTAGCTCTTCCTTAGGTGAAGGCTTTTCTGTGAAACTTCCTCTGCCTTTTTCCAGTCCCCACCTAAGCTTGTACCCCAGATCTACGCTGGGTGGATTGTCCTTTCCTGGGAGCCCCAGAGTTCCTTTACCATTTCAGGACTTGACAGGCTCAGTGCAAACCCTGAGGAGGAGGGGGCTGTTGCATCCTAAGTGTGTAAGGTGCCGTCTAAATTTTCCAGTGGTGGTGTGCTGCCTCCCTTTCGTTTTATCTTGGGTGAGCAGCTGAGCTCAGAGTGATCCTTGCTGTCATTCAGGGTTCGTAGCAGGCAGGCTGCCCTGCCTGGGAGGAAGGGGAGGGACATCCTGTGGATGCTGAAAGAAGCACATCAGTTACCAGCAGTCCTGGCAGGCTGTGCTGAGACCCCTTTCTCCCCAGCTGTTGCACTGAGATCCCTCTCCTCCTTCCATACAGGAGATAATGCGGCACATGTCAAGGGTAGTGAGAGAGCTTGCACAAGCCATCCCCGCAGACATGGAACAGGAGAGGGTCATGTTGGTGCTAGCAATGGTCTTGACTAAGAAAATTGTGAATACAGTGCCCTCCCTTCTACACCGTGCCTTCAGCGTCACTGTGGACTTCATGAACCAGCAGTTCCACAACTACATTGATGAAATGGTGAGTGCTGTCAAACAGCTCGGTGCAATCACAGCCGGCCTCTCTGCTGCCCTCCTGGCTGGCCTGGGTTATTCCCCGAGGGGTGGCCTAGCTCTGAACTGCCTGTGGTCTGCTGGGCTCCCTGAAGTGCTTTGGAAGTCAGGAGGGAATGTCAGTCTCTAAGGTGTGCTTGAGGGGGGTCACAGCTTCTGCTTGCCCCCCTCTGACAGTAGCCAGGGAACAGAGAGCTGTGACTGCTCCTCTCCTCCCTGCAGTCTCTTCAGGGAGCTGTGCCAGTAAGACTGGGGTTAATCATGCCCTCAGGGAAGAAAAGCCTGACCTGAGCTCTGATAGCTGTATTTCCTGAATGTCTTAATCCTGAGCTCTCTGCTCTTGACTTCCTTTGCTCCCCAGAGCTTGGCAGAACTGGAAGGGGAAAGGAATTGCCCCTGAGAAACGACAATAGGAGAGCAACAATGAGAAATGGTCAGATCTGTTTTTGTTCACTGTTGGAGCTTCAGCATAGGTGGATTCTGTGCAGCTCATGGGCAAGGTGGGGTAGAGGCCAGGGCTTCAGCTGTCTGGGAAGGGGAGAGGACACATGTAGTGAGACGTGGTGGTACTCGAGAATGAGTCTGAGTGGTCAGAGCTGTGATCCTGCCACTCTGTGCCACAGTGGTGACGCAGCTGTGGGGAGCTGCAGGTCCGTGGGACACCCCTGTGCTGCAGCCTTGCCATGGGCAGCACTGACAGCCACCTGCAGAGGGGCTGGGCTCACCCTGTGTCCCAGGACTCAGCACCCTGTTCCCTGCCAGGCAGCAGGGCATGCTGTCACTGTGCAGTGTCACTTGGCACTGCCCTTCCCTTCACTCAGTTTGGCTCCAGAGTGCTGAGTTATCCCAGAAATGGGTCACTCGTGTGGGACAGGCCCTTCCTGCTGCCCCAGCTGGCTCTGAGCACTGAGCAGCAAGGGCAGTCAGAGGGCTACTGGTTATCCCACCCCAGGAGGTGCCATCAGGAGCGGGCTGGAGCCGGGCGCCAGGGGCTGTCCCACACTGTTCCCCTGGGATGCCTCCCTGCCGCTGGCACGGGAAGGGGGGTGATGGCAGCCGCGGAGCACGGCAGGTGGCAGTGTCGGGGCGCGGTTCGCGGCACTGGGGACGCGCAGAGGTCCCCGGGAGCTGCCGGGCTCCTGGGCTGGGTGGGCTCAGGGCTTGCCGCGGGGGGTGGCTCTGCTGCTGTTAATGCCCGTTCTGTCTCTCTCCCTCCAGCTGGGTGAGTGAGCTCTCCTGCCCTCCACGTGGAGAACACGGATTCTAGAAGGCTGAACTTTTCTTGGTGTTTGCTTTTTAACTTCTGAGATACTGTGGAAGTGTCTCAGTATCTCCCACAGCTGTGAAAGGGATGGCAGAGCTCCATAGATAGGTTTTTGTAGATTAGCACAGCTCTGCCAGTACCTGCAGGGAGAAGTGCTTGCCTTTATAATTTTAGGATATTTTTTTCAGGTTCTTTTTTTTTTTTTTAGCAACAGCAGAGTTTGTGCAGACCCTGGCCTGTACCTCCAGAGGCCCAGTGGGGGCAAGGCCTGCACTCTGTGTTTTTTCTAATCAGCTGCAGCATTTTGCTTTAGTTATTCGCTTGCCAGCCCTGCTCTTGCAGCTGAGCCGTGCTGAGTGTTGCTCCCTGGAAGGCTTCAGGCTGTGAAATGGATGGTTGATCAGTACAGATCAAAAGTGATCTGTGGGGTGGGGGGGAATCAGGCCTACCCTGATGGGGAGCTGGCAGCAAGAGAGAACAGAGCCCTGAAGGACGGAGGGGTGTTTGGCCAGGTAAAGATACTTCAGTATCAATCACCATCCACCTGTGTTTGTTTGAAAAACAAAACTGATGGAATAACTGTAAAGAAAAAGGCAGGGGTAGGCAGGGGGCAAGTTTTTTTGATAATGCAACCTGGATATGCTTGAGAAAAAGTGATATATCTAGTAATCACATCTCAGGTTCAACAAACTTGGACTCAGGTTGTTTGACACATAATCATACGAGGTGGCAAACGCGTCACCTGTGATCCAGCTGCCTCATGAATTTTGAAAGTTTGTAAATATTTCGTGGGCTTTCTTAAATAAAAATGTCATTTCTCGTGGCACTATGGCTCGTAAGAATTTCAATTTCCACCTAGATTTTTTTGGTGTTGTCATTCCTCTAATTTACCAAGGCTTACGATGCAGCTGGCAGCAGTAGAGACACTCTGGTCCTGTCCTTGTGCCTTGAATAAGCAAATTTTATGTAAGTAAAAGCATCTTTTCTTTTGGTGCCTGCACTAAAACAGGGAGAGGGGGAAGCACAGAAGTAGTCTACACATTGTTCTTGAAAACTGTACCATTTATTAAAGTGCAACCTGGGGGCATGGATCTTACAGCAGTGTCCCATTAGCAGAGGGAAAAAATGTACATACCCCTTCACTTCAACTGACTATAGAACAATGAAGCTGGAAAGAACTTTCTTTTAAAGGTGGAAACACTTTTATTAACCAAATGGCACAAGAAGCTTTAGACGGTTTTCCCCAAGAGGGCTGCACTTGCATATTAGAAGGAACAGTATGACGAGTTCCTGGGATAATGGGTGACTTGAGGACCAGTCAGGGTCTCTTCCCCCAGGCAGGCCTCTTGAGAACAGAATCCGAAATCCCTGCAAGTCTGTCACTATTTGCTTACACCCAGCAGAAGCCTAGTAGAAGATATCCCCTAACATGCAGCTTTAGTCAGTCCCATTAGTCTTTGCTACTTAACAAATCAAGTCCCATTAGTCTTTGCTACTTAACAAATCAAGTGGCATTCTTTTGGTCTGAGTTTGAATAAAAGCTTATACTGCAAGTATAAGCTGCTTATACTGCTTATACTGCAAGTTAAAAATGGGGACAGACCCCCTAAAGGTATAGCAGTAAGATGCATCCTCTGCAGCTTGTTCTGTCCACATTGATAGTGTTCCTTCCCTCCCCTGCAGATACTGCAGGGAGATCAAAGGCAGCTTCCACTGGAAGCCAACAGGAGCTCCCCCACTTCTACAGCATGACCATAGACCTCTGGCTTGGAGGAAGCAAGTCACCTACCCAAGAGACCAAGAGAGGGTCAGCTCTAAGTAGGAAAAAAAGTGATAAGTTATTTAACTTAAGGAAGTGGATCTGGGTGATGATGTGTTTGTGGTTCCCCTGGACTTTACACTGCAGCTGACCCCTCTGAGCTGGTGCCATTCCCCAGCCAAGGACTGGGCAGGAGAGTTCACTGTCAGACACAAACTGAATTCCCTGCTCCCCTGGGCCTGAGAGCTCACTCTGCTGGGAATGAAGTAGTGGTGGCTTAAATTTTATAAACACCCCCTCACCCCCCTTTTTTGTTATGGCAATACAGAGCTTGCAGTTTGAAGCACAGGTACATACATGGAGTCAAAGCAATACTGTTCTTGTAACCTCCCTAGTGCTGAAATTAAGCAGACCGAGCCAAATTAAAGTCATGCACAGCTTCTGCCTTCACTTGGTACAGGAGATACTGTGCCTTACCTCTCCATGTTTCACTGGGAAACACTTTCTCCTGTTGTGCTTCAACCTGAGCAGACACAAACAGAGCCTGGGATAAAACATTCTCCTGAAGCCTTGGGCATTCTGAAGCCCCTCAGGCATTGCAGCTGGGCTGTGTTCACCTCTCCACCCCACACCCCCCATTTCACAGCAAAGGAACCTCATAATTACACTCTCACTCTCAAATTCTGTAACAGGAGCTTGCTCTGGCTTAGGGAGTGAGACACGATGGTGCCAGAAGCACTTCTAGTTTTTTCTGCCAAAATAGCAAGATCTACCTTCCTAGGGCCTTCCTAGTACTGCCATATCACTGTAGCTGAAATTAAATGCTGGGAAGGTTTATAAGCTCAGATTATTTTATCTACTACAGTCATTAAAATGAAAAAAGACCAAACGTGAGAAATTTGCTTGTGACCCTTAGAAAGCATTGATTAGTTAAAAAATCCAGTCCAGTGTGTTAGGCTGGCTGTGATCAATGCTGTGTGAAAAGGAAGGAAGCGGGATTCTGGCAGCAGAACTTATCCTGTCTAAGAGCACTCAGCACTGCAGCTTTCACCTGGCCCTCGAGCTGCAGATGCCTGAGCGCAGCTTCCAGCCAGGATGAAAAATCAAGCCCTCACAAACAGCAAGGATGGATTCCTTAGTAATAACCTGCTCTCCAGAAGGCATGTTAGGAAAGAAACAACCAACTGCAAACACCACCACAACAGGCACTTCACCTCCAGCCAGAATCTAAAGTGGTGTCCAAAAGCAGGTGCAATACTGAACAGAGACCACGCTCCCGCTGCATCATCCGGCTCTGTGCCAGGAGCTTCCGTTTGGACTGGTGAGTACCTGGAGCAGCAGCTGCTCCAAGATTCACATCTTAATGGACAGAAGGCTGCAGAAGTGCTGCTTTCTCGGCTCCAGATTGTTTGGTTGGGCCAGCCCTAGCATCTCAAATTAAGTTATTTTCTGTAGTTTTCAGCAGCCGAATTACCACCCTGAGAACCCCTCTGAGCATCCACCCAGCCTAGTGAAAACTAAAACCTTAAGTATTCAAGCTGCCTCTCTCTGTGCCCAGTAATATTCCTGTTTTGGCCAGCTGAGCAGCTCAGTACTGTCATGCTGCCCCACCTCCAGCCCCACAGCTGGATTTTGTGAAGGTGAAGGGAGTTGGGAGGCAGGATTCCACCAGGCTCCACCCCACACAGGGCAGCTACAACAGGCAGGGACATGGCTCTGTGTCTGCACTTTGGGCTTTTGGGTAACAGTGGGATTCTGGGGTTTGGTCTTTGCTCCCAGCCTCTTGTTCCTGCAGTGCCAGCTGAAGAAAGCCCTTGGCCATCTCCCAGCCACAATGCCCAACTGAGCATAGCTTAGAATTAAGCACAGCTGAAATTTAAGTTGCACCTTATCTTGAAAGCCTTTTCCTTGACAGCTCCTTACTGAGCACGCTGCCCACTGCAGGTCATTAACTATTTACCACTTCTTTGTAGATCTTGTCTGCTGCTGTTTTAACATCTCAGCTTTAGGGTGTGCTAAGGATAAAGTGAAGACAGAATGGGTCTAAGGTAGATATTTTGTTAAGGTACAGGCCACTCGAGGACAGATATTGAGGCACTTTTGGGAAGGGGATATGCAACGCAAGTTGCCCTTTCGTAAGTATAGAGCTACTGCCTTTCCCTCTGCCAGCTACAAGAGATCCACTAAAGAGAGGTTGCATCCCACCTTTTGGGTAGTTAGACCCTGCAGCGTAGGATTACTGCAATATACTTGAAGATGGGGGGGGAAACCCCTTCCATTTTCTAATTCACACCTCTGACAGAGCAGCCTGTCACTCAGGTCTGGAGGAACGCTGCCATCTGACCTTACCTGCCCTTTGGTGACTTCCACAGGGCCTGTCCCAGTTCTGACCACAGGACTCCAAATTCAGCAGAATTCAAGCCCACAACTGACCTTTTTAACTAATGGAGTGTTCCCAGAGGAAAGAGACTCACAATGTCCCGAACATGTGGTCAGTGGGGTGGGGGAGAAGAGAGTACAAATTCTTGCTGACTTGCCAAATCTAAAAGACCCTTAGAGGAAAAGAATATTCTAGAGGAAGGACCAAACAGAAACACACGGTGCAGCTGATGCTCCATTAAATGTGGCAACACACCAGATACTCAAGTATTTTCACAGTCAGGCAAAAGACTTAACACAGTCACTTATTCCTTACTCCTGCTGCCACCTTCTCACTGCTGTGTGGAAGAAGATACTTTCTATTTAATACCCTGCTGGGCTCCTTGTGCCAACAAGGAGGGACTTCTTCCCTAGCCAGCCTGGATTTATTCCTGTCCTCTGCTGATCTCCCACACTAACACTAAAACAACTACATCCAGAGAAAAGTAAAACCAGCCCTGTCTGCACCCCCCCTTGATACACAAATTATCCAGTGTCCACAGAATCCATCTCTGCTTTAGAGTAACCTGCTGTGTGGCAACAGCTCGGGATGTCCCAGATGTCGGCTCAGTGTCTTCAGTAAGGAGAGGATGTAGGTCAGGTTCAGAACAGCCCTTTTCCCACAGAGAATGTTCCCGGAGAAGAACCCAAAGCCATCAGCAAAGCAGCAGGAGAAGGGCAGCCCTATCCTGACTGACCAGGCAGGAAAGCACAGCAATGAGACTACCAGGAAATGGCAAAGTCAATTCCACTTTGCAATATGATAAAGGGTTTTGTTTTTTTTCTGTTCAGGCCAAACTACTAAGTTTTGTATATGGAAAAAGAGCCATTAGTGATCAACAGTAAAGTCCAGAACTCCACAGCTCCCAAGTTCAGTCCACAGTGGCAGCACATACGTGACAACCTTCCTCTTAATATTCAACTTCTCACACACAGAGTTCAAAATCCAGTAAGTTTTCTAGAAAATCCATTCACACAAAAGCTTAACCAAAAATAATTCCTCAGAATCTGATACGCTCTGACTAACTTTCCAGCATCCTGGGATAGGAAAATGCAGCAAGAATATCCTAAAATAGAGAATATGCTAAAAATCTCTTTATTCTGAGATCCCTCAAGAAACAGGCTCATCAGGAGATGTACCCTAGATAAGGTTATTTAGAAATAAAAGTACCTTGTCTTTGTGCTTTGCGAATAGTAAGATTCCTGTAAGCTCATGTTTCGGTTTCTACATTATCGCGAGTTCCCCTTCACCTCCCTCCAGCTGGTCTAAGCCACAGTGCCAGCACCAACCTTCAGAGATGCATCCATAGTTCTGCCTGGAAAGCCCAAGGTCTTGCCCACAGAGCTGCAGTGGACATGGACAGACACGCAAACATGCTGAAAGAGGAAGGCTTGTAGCTGGATCTGACTAACGAGCATGGCAATACTTAAAACGTTTCTCTCCACACGCACCTGAAGTGTTGTGACTGCAGGAAGAGGGGTTTCCTTTCTGCCAAAGTAACTTTTCTCAGCATTTGTGAACCTGTAAGTTTAGCTGATTACAGATTCACCGCTGCAAAAGAAATCGCACTGACCAGCGCTCCGGGTCAGGTCAGGAACAAGCAGATAGAGGAGATGTTTAATGCTCTTTTGCTCACTAGAATCCATTGCTTTATATATCTGGGATTCTGTCACAGGCAAGACCAAGTTAGGACTAAATACACTCTGTGCTTAACTTGGGAAAGACGATGCAGACTGCAGCGTGACACAGGACAGCAGAGCGTTTACCGCTGAGCGCACCCCGGAGATCAGAGCACTGATCCAAGCGGCACCGTGTCCAGCATGAATTTTGCACCTCTGGTAACCGAGGGGTTGCAGTAAGTGGGCCGGGCAGGAGGAAAGCAAATGAGTTCTCAAACCAGCAGTGTCCCTCCCACCCTCCTGGGCAGCACCTCTACCCCAGGAACACCAGGATGCTCAGAGATAATACAGCAATAGAGAGGCAGCATCTTCACAGGATGGGGCTCCAGTAAACGTTAGGGGCCAAAACCAGTGTGAGCCAAGAGGTAAAAAAAAGCACTGTCCCACCGGGGCTTAGGAGGAACCTGGAAGGTTATGAGGAGCAGTGCTGTACCTGAGAGGAAGCTGAGACAAAAGGGAGACCAGCCTCTCGCTACAGGACTCAGGTTGGCTAATGTTTGTTAGGAAGGGCTCTGGGGCGCGACGGGAAGTGACAAGACAGCACAGCTGCAATAGCGGTCAGTCTGAGAAGCCAAAAACTCCAGGGGTTGGCAGCAGCTGGCTCTCCCCTTCCCCTGGGGATTCTCTGTTCCAGTTCCTAGAGTATGAGCACCCCTTTCTTCAGCACCTGCACTTAAGTTCTTAAATTTGCAGAATTTTTTTTTGTTTTTTTTTTAAAAATACCCCAGTACTTTAATCACGAAAAACCAGTCCCCGCCCCAATTCTACTAAAAACATGATTGTCCGTAGCTGGAGGCTTATTGAACAACCTCACCCCGTCACCATTAAGTTACTCGAATGTCCAATTAAACAGCAGGCAGCTCAACCCTTAGGTAACACAACTACAAAAAAACTGGATGGTGCTCTCTTGTCTCTCCCCCCTCCTCCTCCTCCTCAAGAGAGCTCCGTTACTTTTTCCTAAGCGCCAGCGCTACTCCGACCGCTACAGCCAATATAGCCACGGCGGCAGCCCCGCCGTACAGCAGTATCGATTTCCCTTCCGGCAATAGGATGGGCTTCTCCTCGGCAGCGGAGGATTTCTCTTCCGCTTCTTCCAAATGGCCCTCTTTCCCCACTTTTTTTTCCCCTGGAAGCAGTATTTTCTCAGGTTCTGGTGCAGCCTTTTCTTCTGACGGCGCTAACTTTGGGACAGGTTTACTTAGTGCGGGGATTTCAGGTTCAACAAGCTCTTCGGCCGCTTTTCCCTTTTCCTCCTGTGTTGCACGCAGAAGTGCAGAGGGATGTGCTTTTTCAACAGCAGCAACTTCAGCTGGAGGTTTTGCTTCCTGTAGAGAAGCAGAGGTTTCTGGGAACGCCGCCTGCATGGTCTCTGCAGCACCAGCTGCCACCACTGCTTCCTCAATCCCCTCCGGTATCTCTTCCTTCTCCACGTGAACAATGTCGGAGTTGGAAGAGTTGTTCTCGCTCCTCTCTTCACCCCCTCCGTTGCTGTCCAGGCTTTTGACTTCTTCAGGATCCATAGCCACTTGCTGCCAGGACTCGGGTCCCAGGGAGACCGGCAGGCTCTCCGTGTGCCAGCTCTGACTCGCCGACAGGGAGACGGGCAGGCTCTCCGACTGCCACGACGTGGTCACCGTGGGGGACTCTGGGGGGCTCACCTGGCCTGAGTTGTCACTGGTCAGGATGTAGATGTCATTACTGTCCTCTGCGATGAGCCCGGGGTACTCTTCCTCTTCCGATTCCAAAGTAAAGACTGTCCCCTACAAACAAAAGGGAAGACACAACATATGAGCCACGGCTTCAGCATTGCCTCCCCTGTACAGGAAGGAACAGGACACCTGGAAACTTGAGCTGGAAGAAAGATGAGAGGGCTCTGCAGCTGCCTGACCTACATTTAAGTAGCTTACAGGACCCAGCTGGTCCAGCTGGCATTTCCAGAGAATGGAACCTCTTAGATGAGCTTTGCTGGGAGCTCCTCCTTTCCCTGACGTTACTGCATCGCCGAGTACACCACCAAAACACACCACTATTAACCAGACAAGATACTAAAATCTGAAACCAAACTGCAACAAAACAAAGCAAGCAAACACAAGGACGTGTGCCCAGCCGAATACAGCTGCCTCCTCCCTTCTGTGCACCCTATTGCTTGTCTGTTTTCATCTAACAGTGTTCCTCTTACATTAATTTTATCCCATTTCCAGTGCTATCTGAAGCCTGCATTTCTACTTTGTACCAACAAGCTGGAATATACAGTAATTCTAGTATTTTGCCGCAAAGAATTTTAGCTATTCTTAAAATTAAGTTGTGTAGCCAAAGTCTTGAAAAGTTAAGTTGAAACGAACAACCAAGCACAGACATGCAGAGATGCTGACAGAGTTGGCTTGTTTGTATTTAGCTCATTCCCCAGCAGTGATTGGCAGCTCCCAGCAAACTCCCCCAAGTTCACACAGGAAGCACGACATTCTATGGTATGGAATATCCCTTGGATATTACCAGTTTGGGTTAGCTGTCCTGGCCACCCTCCTTCCCAGCCTCTTGTGCCCCTCCTTGCTAACAGAGCATGAGAAACTGAAAAGGGCTTGGTTTAGGGTAAGCGCTACACAGCCAAAACGTCAGCATGTTATCAACATTACTCTCATACTAAATCCAAAACTCAACTCTGTAGCAGTTACCAAGAAGAAAATTAACTATTCCAGCTGAAACCAGGACAAAGAGATGGGACAGAGAGGAACCCCAAAGTTTGCTATGCCACATGATAGAAGTCTGTGAAACCATTAACAGAGATCCAATAACTTTCTTGCTCATAACAAAAATATTTGAACATTCTATAAAGTACTGCAGTGCTGGGAGCCTCTTCTGTGCAAATTCCTTGTTCAATTATCAAGCTTTCTGGTACATTCCATCATAACATGAAGAAAAAAATTCCATTCATTCTCTTTCTTTCTGCTCCCTTCTACACGCAACAGTTCTAAAGCACTCCAAGCAGTTGTCCCTCTCTTTTAAACCTTTCCAGCACCAGTGCATTTGGGGGTTGACTGTGCTCTAGTCTCCTACCTACTGTTTCCCATTCCTCTCCACAGAGACACAATACATACTGCAAGTCCTCACTGCCCTAGAACAGGGAAGGATGTCCACACAGACAAAAAACCCCCACCAAAATCCCAAAAAGTGAGTTGGCAGACACAGGAGAGGCAGCACAAACACTGCTGGTCACTGGCAGGAGCTGTGATCAGAACACATGAAGCAGGGTTGGGATGTAAATCTCCTCAGCCCATGGAATTTCGGAATATATTTGGACATGGACAAAGGAATACTGAAGAACACTTTGAAAAGGAATTTTTCTTCATAAATGCCTTTAAATTGGTTGGATGTGGGAAACATCATCCAACTCGGTAACATGTTCAGAAACTCTAAAGAGAAATGAAGCACAGAGTTCCTCAGGGAAAGGGTTAAAGGTGATTAAGCTGTTCATTAACTGCTTAAGGATCTCCACAAAGTCTTAATTCAGAATGAAATAAAAGCTAATAAAGCATTACCTTTGTGAAAATTTCAGACACCACCCACATGCCAACAAACCCAAAGCAAGTTCTGCTCTGTGAGCAGTGACTGACAGTTCAGGACTCTGGTACTCTCTTGAAAGTCATGTTTCACTAGAACAACTAATTTTTTTTAAATGCAGCTCAGCCATTAAAACAAAATGGAGCTCAACACCCAGGGGGAAACAACCAGCATTGCAAAGGAAGGGCAGTGGGAAAGAAGAGCCAAGAAACTGAAGTAAAGGCAGAGGTTACTGGATCCAAAAGAGCCTTGAGCTGTGTGGGCCGGGGCTGCTGTGCAGTGTGGGAGGACACGACTCCACAGCAGCACTGCCCTGTCCTGCTCCAGCAGACACTGGAGAGCAGCACAGCAGGGAGTCAGTCACTGTTGTCAGCTCCCACCACTCTGTGCTGAGGATGGAGAGGCAGCTCACTGCCCACTCTGAGATTGTACACTCACTCCTTTCACCATCAGGGTTTGCTCTGGATGTTGATTAAGTAGGAAATACTCTCACTGGAATATAAGCCGATTATAACAGATTTTTAATTTCCACAAGTGACACAGACTCTTAAGAGTGGCAATTAAACAACAAAATAATTAGGGGTGAAACCTGCAATCTCACGAACCTCTGTACTACCCTCCTCCCTGCTCAGCTCTACCTTTCCACAAATCAGAATGATTTCCCCTCCACAGCACATCACAACACACTAGGCCACAGCTGTGATCTGACGTTAGCAAAAAGAACAGGGACACCCAGCCCTGATACCAGCTCTGCTCTTGGCACTGCCCTGGGAGTGTGCCCCTGCTGCTGTGACCCACTCAACACGAGGCATACACAAAAATATTCCAAAACCACACCGTGCTGCTGTGGCTTTGTGAGCCCTGGCAATTGCAGCAAACTTCCATAATGAACTAAAAGAAGCATCACACAGGGCCATACTCAGACAGCCTGAATTCCCCTGCAGTCACACCCTGTTCACTGGAGAAAGCCCAGAGGCTTTGAGCTGTGACTCAGCAGCCCAAGGAGGGGAGGATGGAGCCACCTGTAGCCAACAGGGACAGTCGGGTACAGAGACTGCCGTGAAATTTAAGCCATCCTGATGCTTCTTAATACGTACTTATTCCTTTAGCCTCTGCTTCTGCTCTCTTCCTGATCCACCACTCTTCACTATTCCCTTCCCTGTCATAAGGAAAATCAAAGGAAACCCACAGACAATTTGCCCATGATAAAAAAGAACAAGTAGTTCCACCCACATGTGGTACATAAGGTACCACCACAGCTGTAATGTGGACCAGCAGGTGCCCAGGCCCAGAAAATATCTTTGCTCAGTATGACACGAAGCTAGATCCTCAGCAAGCTGACAAACAGATGGGGAGGCAACACTGGTGTACAAGGATTGGGCATTAGTTATTCTGGTTATTCCCACATATCAAGGCATTTTTAAAATGTGCTTTGCTGGAGCGCTTTCACTGGAGACACACTTCTCACAAAATACAAGTAAGATCTGGGCATATCCTGAGGGTAACACGCAGGATAAACTGTTTTGGAGAGCATAAGGAAATGAAGGGGGGTACTACAAGAAACATGGGCAACCCTCAACATTTCAAATACTTCATTAATACATGAACCAACACCACACACACATCCTGCCTTCAGCAGAAGGGAGGAGGGCCAAAGGGGCTCAAGAGTGTTATTGTTCCTCTTCTCACGCAGACTGCGCTGACCTCAAAAGAGTTATCAGTCGCTGGCTCCCTACAAATCAGAGCCTTATGCAGCCTGGCTGATTCCTTTCTGTCTTTACAGACAATTTAACTTCCGTGTCAGTGCCTCAGGGACACAACTCTCCAAGCCTGAAGCCAGGGTTGGCAAACCTGGGGGAGAGCTGAACGCTCCGAGTGGCAGTGGGTAATTCCATTCCACCGCTTTTTCGTTAAAAGCTTACGAAGCTTTAATTGAAAAGCCAGACAGTAATAGGCATTATTTAGGATACGTGATTAATATTTCTTGAGCTGAATTAAGATTTAATACATAAAGTCAAGCGGATAAAGCCAGGATTTTGTGCCAGTTCAGTTGAGGTTTGCACTTCCTGGTGTTTTTTTTTTTCCCTTTTAAAGCAACTGCAATAAAAACTGAATGACATTCAGGACAATTCTCTTGATTCATCTACAGATGTGACCCAGAAGCAAAGCCCCAACAGGCAGATTATTTCAGGACAGGATGTAACATGTGGAAGGATTTTTAATAACTTGAGGCCTTATATAAGCCCTACACTTTGGATTTATTAGTAAGTATGAATGTATGTAAGCATTTCTTTATCTGTTTTGTTTATAGTAAATAGACAGTCTACTGCTTCAAACCAGAAAGATCAGAGTTGCTCTTTTTCAAATTTGCCACGGGAGACTTACAAACTCATCCAGCACACTTAGAGAACCACGTCAGGTGTGGTAGAGAAGCATGGGTAAGCCCCTCACCACAGCATCCTGCCACTCCTGATCCCAGCCACTGCCACTTGAGGGAAGAGTGGGCACAAGTTGTGAGGAGGAGAAGGAGAACTGCCTTTCTTGGCTAGAACATAACCAGAATGGTTCACAGCCCATGAGGAAGGCCTGAGGAAAAGATCAACAATTCTGTGGAGGTGGCATCTGCAGACCTAAAGAACAGAGCTACTGCAGTCAGACCCCACTGTCCTCAGCCCGTGGGGTCTGACTTGCAGAAAGTATTTGGACAAGTGACAGAAAGCACTTTAACAATTGTGGCAGGCTCACCCTCAGGACAGGCTGTAGCTGCTATGCTACAGGGTGAGCTACACCGGACTACTCTAAACTGGTAACAAGATAACAAACACACATCTGAAAGCTCCTCCAACAAGCAGAATCCATCCTGGATTTAGCTGTAGTCCTGCCAGTGCCAGGAACCTGAACTTTGCTGAAAATCATTCTCAGCCATGGATTCAGAACACTACCAGTCTTTGACATACAGTACAGAACTGCTCCTTAAAAAACACCTGTCAAGTTTCAATTATGACTTAAAGGCAGCAAATGTAACAAAAAAAACCCCAAACCACGACTTGGAAACTGACTCTTATGATGACTAATATTATTTCTCATAGTATTCTAATAGGTTGTTAAGGGTATACAAACTGACTTATTAACTATAGTAGTTATATTTGCTATACAGCAAAAACTTTAACTACACATAAGAAAAAAAATCCTTATTTAGCAAAATAATAATTTTAGCCTGATTTATGTAAACCTGCTCCTGGTGCAAAGCAATATTCAAATCCAAATTCTGAATGTCTCAAAGACAAAAGCAACTTTTTTTCTCTATGAAAAGAGTAGGAGTAGTAGCACACACTGCATCTATAATGGAGATATTATTAAATAGTGAACAGAAAGAGATCCCCATCAAGGTGTCCAACAGAACATTTACTGCCTCTTTGAGAAGACTTTGAATGCCCTCCCCTGTAAACACCAAAGACCAGGAAAATGCAAACCAACTGTGTCTAAATGTTGTGGAAGCTGCTTCTAAGGTTTGGTTTTAAGTGTTCTTAAAAGCTCAACTGGTCTCTCTGGTTCAGTTCTTAAAATATAAACGAGGAATTATGTGGACAGGCAACTCACACAAAACTCATTTCTGAAGACACAGAAGAGCCCACCCGAAAAACCACACAGCCCAGCAAGCCACACGCACACCCCAGATCCTGATTTTGTCCAGCACAGGCAAAAATTCTGTACACAGATCAAAGTGCCACCAGGGGAAAAAAATAAACATGTTCCCTGGGCTTCAATCCCTCAACATGAAACTAAACAGACCCACATAAAATCCCTGATAAAAAGAGCGTCTTGAGGTGCAGGAGGAAATACTGGCAGAACAGTCCCAGGAGAGCAATTCTGGCTACGATAAAAAATACAAACCACTCAACTCAGCTAGGAAGCTTCTTAGTTGAGGGTACTGACTATCTTGTAACATTACCCATCACAGAGAGAAATGAAGTTCAAGAACCATTTGGACAATGTTCTCAGGCACATGGTGTGATTCAGGGCCAGGACCTGGACTCGATGATCCTTGTGGGTCCCTTCCAACTCAGGATATTCTATGACTCTATGGCCACTTTCCTCACACCAGCAGTGTCACAGCAACGAGCACCAGGAACCCATCAAGTGCATTTGTGCTTAAAATCTACTGTCCAACAAACAAGAGGCAAGGAGTGATGAACTGGCCTGTGTCCAGGGGTCCTAAGACATCTCCCTCTGGGGAAATAAGCAAACTTCCCACAACAACAAACTTCCCCAGAGCTGGGAACACACTTGCTGTAGGATTTCTAGCTGTGGCAGAGGAGCAGTCGTGTGCTGGTGCCGAGGGATGAGCGGGTAAAGGCTGTGCCCAGGGACGGCTGCCGGGGTGCGGACGCTCCGCTCCCACCCTTGTTTGACCAGGCTGCAGTTCCATCTGCTCCATGTCTCCATCCACAGCCCCGGTACACTGTGCCTCTTCAGACCCTCCTGGAAGTCAGCCCTGACAGCACTACCCTGCTAATCCTTCAGAGAAACGGGATTATAAAGGAGCTGCTGACAACACTCAGATCCAGAACAACACGTTTTGAAATATAAAGGAGTAAGAAAAAGCCCTCAGGCACTTACTGTGCCTCTCTGTCCATCTCTCTGAAACTGCTGAGATAGGTGGAGCCAAGACAAAGAGAGCAGAGTTCTTACAAATAGTCCACAAATAGGACAGCACTTTTTATTAAGGAAAAAAAAAAGGTTGAGTGAACCAGATCAAAGCACTCCTGTACTGCAACCACTGCTCTCATTCTTCCCTTCAAGGAATGCTTTGGCTAGAACAGCATGCAGAAATGATCCTATTCCATCCCTGCCCTCCAGCATAACCTCTACAACCTGCAGAGAGTCAGCACCAAACCAACATCTTTTAAGGTTTCTGTGTTATCTGTTTAAATTGAGGTAAATTCAGTTATTTATAGACCACTTCTTCAGACAGACAGATTTGAAGTTGTTGGAGGGAGAAAGAGAAAGGAGATCTAGTTGCTCCTTTACTGTTTAATTTCCTTCTTCAGTCACAGTGCCTAAAAAAATCTATTACTGTATCAAAGAAGTTAGATACAAATAAGAGTGGACATTTCACTGCAGTGTTCCATGACACGAGTGGAAATTATAATTATTTTGAAAGGAAAACTCCTTTCTAGGACTTCTCTAATTAGACTGCCCTTTCTTGCATCTCTTCCACATTAAACTTACTTCTCTCTCCTCCAGTGGAGCACGTCTCTCTATTTCTGCATTGTCATTCCCAGGGCAGACACCTGGACTGCTGCAGGAGATTTTCATCCCTGGTAGCACAAACTGCCTGCCTCCTTCCGTGGGATGACAAGCGTCTCTTTACTCTTTCTCCTCCAGATTGTTTAACAGACTCTCATACGCACATTATTCAAGCACCAGCAGCAAAGAAAATGTTTACACTCGCTGCAAAGCCCAAGACAAAACACCGGGAACACAGAGAGAACAGCTCCTCTAAGGTTGAGATAGGAAACCGTAAACACTGTGCACATTATAAGCAAATTTACTTTTACTCTCTTCAACATGGGCAATGAACTAGTTAAACGCAAATCCAGGCCTGAACATCCTGAGACAAGAACCCTGGGAAGGCAGAGACAATTTCAGCTTCACAAATACGAGAAGTTCCAGGCTGGTTATTAACTGCACACCGATAAACATCGATTGCGTGCGCTTAATTCACCTCTTCAAACAAGGGAAAAGCAGATGGGCTTGTAACAGGAATGTGAGTCTGAGAGAAAAAAAAAGGCAGCTAGTTTCCAAGCAATCTTACACTTTTTCCTCCTTACAGACATTCCCAGGCTATTTCTACATATATGAAATCTAACCATGAAAACAGGATCCGCAGAACCTGAGAAGAAGTGAATTTTTTGGGAGTAGGGGTGGAAAAGGAAGAGGAAAAAAATCCTTACCAACTGACTGGCCTTACTGTGCACCTTTCCAGGAGACCAAGAATTGCTTCTGATGCAGCAGCATTCAGCCCTGGAGAAGTCAGACAGAGCAAAAACGGAGGGGAGGTATGAGTAGGAAAGGGAGGGGAGAAGAGGAGAAGGGAGGAGAGAGGAGGAAAGGGGTGGGGAGAGGAGAAAAAGGGAGGGGAGAGGAGAAAAAAGGAGGGGAGAGCATGTACACTGCATGTCAGTTTGTTGAGCCCTAACATTGCTTTCGGGAAAGAGAAGAACGAAGCTACTTGTAATCAGGCTGGGTATTGCTTTGCAATGGTTCAAGATGATAAAGGAAGGAGATCTTAGCGTGACCATTTGACTCATTAGTCAGGAGGAAGAAATGTGTCCCCTTTTTAGAGAACCTGGAATGCCCAGCACACTTTTTGCTCTGAAAGAGAGATCATACTAAAACTTAAGACTTTAGCAGGGTAAATGTAAGAGCTGCAGCCAAATCTGTCACAGCAATTAGTGAAAGAGGGAGGCTGTCCAGAAGAAAGCAAGATTTCCTTGCTTTCCTACAGTCCTCCAAAATCCTTTTGCATCTACCTGCAAATCCAAGAGATCGTAAACTAGATGAGGTGGTCCTTTCACATCTCTTCATTCATGTTTATGTTGCCAGCTGCACCCAAACACAATATGCAGTGCACTGCAGACATTCCTACTTGGAAGACTTTCACCCTGAAGTAGTGGAAGAGAGCCAGGGGAAGGGGAACAGGATACACAATGGCCAGAATCACAGCACTGAAATACCTATGCACTTGAACACAAAAATATGCCGGCCATTCCCTCACCAACCAACCCACCATTACATCCCCGTCCCATCCTGCCACCCAAAGTTAGCTGAATCACAATTTCAGTGCCTGAAGGAAGAATGGGAGGGGAACACTCATTGCTTCAACACATCATCTCGTAACCATCTCTCTGCAGGACTGGCATGAAAAAAATCAAAATGCAACTTCTCATCCTCTCGTATCTCAAATCTCCCATTCCCTACAAGCCACGTCGACTTCTCGAAATTTGCTGCAGAGCTATCCAATTTATAAATCTTAACTCCCTTGAGCCAGCAATTTTGCTTCTAGTTAACTGTCCACCTTCCTAAATCAGATGCTTTCCCAGACCAACAAGTCTCCTGAGCTCCTAAAGGAACCTTCAAGCCTTGCACACATGCAGAACACTGGGAGCTCTTCCAGCCGCATCCTGGCTGCACAGCAGGATGCACCAAGTGCATGACACAGCTCTGTAAAATTTTGACTCCCCAGATCCACAGTGGGGCACAGGAAAGGCTCAGCTGCCCCCTTACCTTTGACTGGCTACTTCCCTCCTGCAAAAGGTTGACTTCAATCCAAAAATTGAGGAAGATCCCAAATCATGCGGTGCCAAGGGAAGAGACAGCACCAGAGACACCACAGAGTTTTTCAGGTCTGCCCCTGAAAAGCTGACTCCTGTGAAGTTCTCTGCTCCTGGCCCACAAAAAACTAGAGAGGTTATTCTGGCATCTTCTCAGTTTTAAGCAAGCTCTTTGCAGCTGCAGGAAAGACCTATCTTCACCCGCTCCAAAATAACACAAAAATTGACCCTGTTACTGTCACAGCAACATGAGTCACTGGAGACTCCCAGGTTTCTACGCTGCCCTTATGGCTCTAGCAGATTATTACTGACAACTTGATCCGGCACACAGAGCCCCAGTGGCAGATGCTTATCTTAAAAAATGCAAACACTTCCATGGCAGCGGCTCTTCCCGGCCCTTCTCAGAAACACAACCTCTCCCACCCTGGCCCCACGCCCTGCTCCCAGCACTGCCATCCCCAACCACCATCCCACAGGCTCGGAACAAACTGAGAATCATGCAGCTTGGGAAAGATGAACATTTTGCTTAGGGAGGAAAAAAAAAAAATACAGTAAACCCACATATTTCCCTTCCTCCACGTAAAGTCACATGCCCAGTGGGTCCCCAGCCCTATGCCCAGAGCAACTCACAAAAGGTTAGTGCAGCTACATTAATTCATCTGGAAAGGATTTTCATCACCTTGTCTCTTTCCTCGCCTCTTGTGCTGTTTCAAAAATAGCTCTGGCTTGTTTGCTGCACCGCTGGTGTCAGTGTGATTTCATGCCTGGCTGGACGGACACAGACGGGCTCGCAGCCCGGCTCTGCACATACATGCACAGTCACACAAACACAAAGCACAGCCCCCTCCCTTGGAGGCCGTGCTGGAAAGCTGCTTGTTTTCAGAGGCTTTGCGCTGTATTAAGTGTGTTTACAGCAGGCCTCTAAAAGAGGCTGGAGAACAGACCACAGCCCTTTCTGGGGTTAAAAAAAACGAGGCAGGAAAGCAAAACAGCACCAACACTGATCTGTCTAAAAGTTGCAAGTAAGGACCTGCCCTGGGATGAAAATACTTTGAAATGTAAGTGCATTTATCAAACAACCTGAGGTCATTTGGCTGAGTGCTGTTACTGCTTCTCTCCATTAAAGACAAACAATCTCTCCCAAGGGCCTTGAAAACTATTATCCACCACTGCCAGGAAGGGAACAGATAAAGAAGGTGCAGATGTGCAGAAATTCTGGAAAGAACTAGTCTTAAAAAAAAAGCTCAGGTACACTCTTGAAATGTGAGAAGCTTCTGAATGAGATTTTTCCTACTAGTGCTTTTTTTATCACTGGGTTTTCCTGAACAGCTTTTCTTTTTAGAATAAATCAACTTGCTGGAGCCATTTCACAAATCCCAGATTAATTCCATTCAAATCTGGCATCCCTCCCAAACCCAGTAATCTTAAGGCTCAGCTTTCAAGACCCAGCTCCTGGGCTCTGAGCTGTCTCTCTGATGTATTTTTAAATGAAACCTTCTCAGCATGCCATGACTCAGGAACATTGGTTACCATGAATTAAAGATTTCTACAAGGAAAACTGAAGCACAAAGAAATCCTGATTGCTCATTCTATGCATGTTCCTATACAGCTATAAAGACTAATATGCATGAGGTATTTTAACACTTATTATAAAAATAAATTAGTACCTACTGACATTTCTGTATGAAGTGTTCTCCAATTACTTATCTGCTAAAAAACCCCTCTGAAATTTAAGAGGAGAAAAGAAAATATATACCATTCCCAGCAGTCACCAGGGGATACTATTAAAAAGAAAAGCCTCTTGGGCACAGTATCTCTTGCTAGGGGTGTTTGCTTCCACATGCAGTGCTGCATGTATATTAACAGGAAAGCACATACAATCAAAAGCTCACCATACAAATCACCAACAAATTAGCACCTTAACACACCGTGTATGACACCTAATTGTTATCTGACACCTAAGGACCTCTTCAGCTACAACAGCAATCCAGCAAACCAGGCATGCAAAGAACTGGAACAGACTGCCTGGGGAAACTGTGGAGTCCAATCACACAGGTCTTTATTGTCAACATCAGAAATGAATGGGTAAAAGTCAGTTCTGCCTTGGGGCAGAGAAGTGACATAGATGACTGCCAGAGATCCCTTTCTGGTCCTGACCTCCTCATATCTTTTGCTTTTTCTGAGTCATTCCTTCTAGCAACTCCTCAGCTTTCACTCCTGTTCAGACTCTTATCACATTTATCACAAATAAACTTTGGACAAAGTCTGAAAATGAAACATGGTCTTCTTACCCATCCTCCCTGTTGAATGATATAGTCTGCAGAATAGTCTTCTAGATATGTCACCCCGAAGTTCACAAGGGCACTCAGTGGTTCCTGGCCCCGTCTGGTTAACTCCATCAGAAACTGTTGTAACAGAACCAGGGGCACCAAGACCTTCAAAAAACAAGAATTGTGAATAAATATAAAAAGCATCATCAATGCTACTGTGTAGTTAGAACAGAATTCACATGGTCCACAGAAAAGGTCTGAGTCTACAAGTCCAAAGATACCAGGGATTTAATTTCTGACATTTCAATACACTTCATTTCTGTGAAGACACAAGGTAGACACGCAATACAAGGCACTAAAAAAGAAACACTCAGTTTGATATGCAAAATAACACAGTTTAACTAGAGAATTTCACAGGACATGACTGCAGTGCTTTCTTAAGCCCCATTTTTTTCCCAAGACAGGATTCAGGTAGAAAAGCAAAAGAGGTCCAGAACTTTCTACCCCAGAAATGGAAAGATAAAACATAGCTTGAAGGGATATGCATCCAATTGTATTTAAGCAGCAAACTCATACACATTCTTGAATAGATACTCTGCACTTCTCTTTAGAAGTTCACACTTGACCTTGAGACGGGACAGGAACAAACATCTCCTCCCAGCAGCATAATATTACAGACATGTTTAGAATGACAAACATAAACCCCTCTCCATGTCAAACTATGACAAATTTAACACACGGATTTTGCTCCCTCATTTCCCACTCCCATTCCTCTTTAGAAACGTTTTTTCTTTAATTGAATGCTCAGCCTCAACCCAAATTGCTCTGGAAGATGAAAGACTCTGTGAACCCACCTCCTTCATATTATACAGTTCCAGCCACCTCCTTCTGAAATTATGTTTTTGTTTGCCTAAACAACAAGCAGTTGAACTTTTAAACTCTAAATTTATTCTCCTAGAGCACCCAAGTGGCCCTCTGGGCAAAGTTTCTACGCAGCACTTCGCCAAGGTCAGGAAACCGGCATGAACTGAAGTCACGAGCATCTGAAAAAGCACTTTTATGATGTGAGAGAAAAATATTTGTCAGTTTTACCACCCCTCGTTCGTGACAACTGCACTGCACATCCATTCACTGTGCAGACAGGAACGCTGTTCCCCAGTTGCACAAGGGACATACAGGCTTTCCTACTGCTCATACTGATCTCCTAATGCCTCCTTCCTTTTCCAATCTCTTCCCCCTTCAGCCTGGTTTTCTTTGCTGGAAATATCCTGCATTACTACTACTATCCCTGAAATCACACCTTAGAATGAAAAGCTGGAGGAAGACGAATAGGAAAAGTAAGGCTGGGTTTGAGATTAGTACTAAATTCATGGTGGTGTCTCACTGAGGTGGACTAATGAAACCAGACAGGACTTAAAAAATACCTGTTACCTGATAAATTTCAGATGTTCCAGCTGACTAACAAATGTGAGAGTCCTATCCTACGGCAGACAGGTTACAGAACTGTTCTGTGATGAACAGCAAACGCTGGCAACTGTCAACACTTCACTAGGAATGTCATGGTGCTTGAATTTTAAAAGCAAGATGGTGTTTGAATTTTAAAAGTCTGGGGGGTTTTTTGAGTTTCTTGCAACTGATCTCAACTCAGAGGCAGAAGAGGTACAAGCTCACAGTGCACAAACGTAAGGAGCAAGTCAAGATGTCAGAAGAAACTTTTATCTTTTTGAATCCAAAATAAAAGCATGCTGTCAAGGGTAGGCATCTTTCAGAGGCTTTGGGCACACCCACATAACTCTACAAGAGCATGAACACTGAGATCTCAAAATATTTGACATTTACTGTAAGCTGAAGGCAAAAGAAACAAAGGCAAAAAAAGGCTGCTTGGGAAATGAAGGGAGCTCAAACGCTGGCATACTGAACATGACTTGCCTTCTTCCTCTGCCAACTTAAATACCTAATCCATCCATTCCTCCCAAATTCAGTAAGCCTGTGCAAGCCTCAGGACCAAGGGACCAAACTCAAACTCTAACACCAGTCCCACACAGACCAACAAACACCACCTGGTTTTCCTCTCCCCCTGAAATTACTGACACTTCTACCTTTGAGACCAGAATGAACTGGAGCAGGTTTGCATGACACTGTCCCTAAATTCATGAAAGAACAGTACTTCCATAGAGGTTAACAATAGCTTTCTGTACTTAAGAGTTGTATTATTCTTTGGCCCTGTTAACAGTAAGAATGGGGCACTGAGATGACTGCTAACCTACTCACCAGTTCCACTGGCTCTCAATAACAGTATTTGTTATCCTTTCATATAATGCACAATAGTGGGAGCATGTATAGAATATTCAGTTTTAAGCAAAAAACATAACAACTCAGCAGTGGACTACTTCAATTTTTAAAATTATATTTATTACAGAAATATAATTTGCCCTGTTTTAGGTGGCTTTGGTTTTGTTTTATTTTAATGAGAGCTTTACTTCAAATAGAAAGTGAAGACTTTTTCTTTACAGAATCCAAGAGCATGCCTCTTATTTTCACACCATAATTTCTGAGAAATACATGGAAAAATTATTTTCCTGGTTTATTTTTCTGAGAACCAGCACTTCTAATGTCTGTGGATAAACTTTGCTTCTGTGGGATGTCAGTGGAAGAACTGATGATCTCATGTATTAGCTTACCCTGCAATATTTCCTCATTCAGATGGGTATTCATGTTTTAGTAACTGCAACCATCCCTTTACATCCCATGTGCCAGTCAGTTAATCAAATCTGTTCAGGAGTTCAAACATACCACTGCACTTTGGAAAATATCCATATTTTTAAAGGGAAAAAATAACAGCTATATTTTCCAAGTGTCATCCTTCTGCTCACATTTGTATGATGAATATTCTTTGGAAGCTGGTATGACTAAACATGACACCTCCCCAATTTCAAACCATCAGCTCCTGCCACAGCTCCTGTGCATCTTCAATTTCTGCTCCACCCAAGAAACTACAGGATACAGGGAGTGCTTTGTTACTCTGTTCTGCCAGGCCAGTTGTGTTTTCTTATTATTCAGTCATAAAAGGGAGGAAGCTTCAGTTCTCCCAAACATACTTCCTCCAGATTTTCACAAACTTGAGGCCAGCACAGCCTCATTTTGCTGCTATGTGCCTGCTAATTAGACCTAACACTCTCTCTATTTATAGCTGCTTCTTAAAATTATTTTTCTAACAGCTTCTTTACAGTGAAAATTAAGCTGGGCTGAGATGGGAGGAAAGATATCTAGATCTCTTCTGTTACAAAATACAACTCTGATTAAGATGATAAAGGAATTTAAAAGGAAATGAAACCAACACAAATGTATTCCACCTCCTCAAAACAAGGATTATTAAAGGAACTGCTGGGCATTCCTGAAGCACCAAGCTACCATGAAAACAATATCAACAGATGCTGTGCTAGTCTACAAATTTTCCATTCTGGTTTGCTTCTGCACTGTAAGTTTTGTAGCAACAAATGTTACAGGGAAGCAAAGCTGATGGCAACCACAAGGTGATGGGGACCAAAATCCACCACCCCCAGGGGCTGCACAAATGTAGCACAATGGAGGCTGAATCATAAACCCCCCAAAACAGCCATTCCACCTCCCCAGGGCTGTATCTTCAAGAGATGGGTTCCAAAAGCAGACTGAGAGGCACCAGGGCACTGACAAGCCCCATCCACCTCCTCCCTTGCCAGCTGAGCCACAATGACTGGTTTTATGCTTGGTTTTAGTTTTCACCAACTGAAAAGTAAAATGTGCTAGCTTAAGCCACCTTCTTGATAATCAGATTTCATGGTTGTTTAAACTAAAATGCTGTGAATCACAAGAGGACAAATTGAAAGAGCACACACATAAAGCAATTATAATTGCTGGAGCCATGGGCAGTAACTTGTCATGCAATGTTTAAACAAACTGCTTTATGAGTGCCCACACCCTTGGTTAGTTTCTGAAGTAAGCAGGGAAATCTAGTCAAGGAAAAGTATTTCTGAAAAAAATATAAAGAGGGAAAAGACTTCTTGTTCTATTTTAAATTTAAGACTGAATTTTAACACTAAAATTGTGATTAAATTTGCAAATAGTTATTTCATTTCATTCTTTTCTGATGCCCATTGAACCTATCAGAGAATGATTAAGGAGATGAATTTGAATGATTAATGAAAGATGAATCTGGGAAGAGTAATTCTACTCATTCTACATTAAAAGTATTATAAAGATAGTTCATTTACAGATTTGCATTTTGTTTTAAAGAGAAGGTTCAGTTCATTTACAGATTTGCACATTGCTTTAAAAGGAAGTTTCGTATCATTTGAGACAACTACTCTGGAATCCAGGTAGGCACACTATGCTTATGTTTTATGAACAATTTAAATATCATGAAGATACTGTCAATTTTTATTTTCACCATGTTCAGCACTCTTTTTTACATGTATTTTAAACCTGACATGGGAACAGGAAAACAGTAGAGAAGTATTACGAAAACATCTGTATCAGATTCCATTACAAAACTGCTACGGAAATAAACGTCTCTTGGGAATTTAAAAATGTTTAATGATTATTAAAAAAAAAAAGTCAAGCAACATCTCTAACTTTTTATTTTACTATAATAGAGGAGGACTGACCTAATACTTACATTCTATAACTTCTGACTAAATTACCTAAAAACTACTCAGTATGTGCACGTTCTGAGAGTGCAATTTATTTCACACTAAAACCAAGTGGGTTCTTTCTATTCCTGGCCCTCTGTGAAGCACAGCTGTACCTCATAAAACCATTATGGACATCAAACAGATATGAGACATATCCAAGGTAAAGTCATTTATCTGGTACCTTGTTCCATCCACTGGCATGAGCAGCTGCCTCTTGTGTGCGCTCCCGATATTCTTGATATGTCACCGGCCTGCAGAAGTTAAACCAACACTGAAAGTTATAAAAGGAAACAAAAGAACAAGAATAAAATAAAATTCTCAGTTTCCAGAGAACAAAACATTTTCACATGCATCACAGCAAATAATTTTCCAGAGCTAACGAGTCTTGTGTTTCAGGATATAAAACACCAGCACCAGACAGGGTCAGGAAGGCATCACCTTCTCCCAGTTACACAGTTTTGTTTAACTGATTAAGTAAATTTTGTAACAATTTGATACTCTACAACTTAAAAGACGTTAGATAAGTAGGCTCTCTGATATGCTACAAAATTTCTAAGCTCTTGAATATAATTTTTTTATGGTCTAAGACTTTAAAGATAAAAAATTCCACTAAGAAATTCATATGTGAGCTAGAGGCCAATGAAGAGTGAAAATTTTATAAACAATATGGGCTATGAACCAACACAGAGTGCTTGGCTGCATTAACATTATGTTAGAGTTGAAGCCTTTATTTGCAAGAAACAGCACTTCTGATCATAAAAAAACCCTTCATATTTCGGTAGATACCTCCATTCTAGATTTATCACCTCTCTACTTCTCAGAATCGGGATGATGAAATTCCACTCTTCCATATTCTTTCCTCCAAGATCATACAGCAACTGATACAGAACCAGTAACAATAAAGGCTGTCTGCCAAGTGATGCACTGCTTCAAAAGCAGCCAGATCATTACAAAAGGCAAGTTTAGACTTTAGTTTAAGGGAAATAGTGTTAACTGGCATTGGACAAGAAAACTCCTTATTGAATCTGTCATGATCTAACAGCCTGCTGAACCCTAATACTTGTTTATATGCATGTTAGAGAGCAGGAAAACACAAGTGAAATAAATATGTATTGCATCGAACAGCACTACTGTGGCAAACATGGGTAAAAGAACAGAGTTAAAGCACAGCGGGGAAAACATAATTTGAGTTTGTCATTTTAAGTGCATTCTCTTAAGTTCCTTGATATGTTAGTTCTTTACAACGCAAATCCAGATCAATCAGTGGGATGAGAAGAGCAAGAACAGCTGCAGGAAGGATATTCTCGGGAGATTAAACAGTAGCTCTACTTTGCCTTAGAAAAAGGCCACATAGTTTCACGGGCATTTCAGATTTTATACGTATGTCTGTACGTACATAAAGAAAAAATTACTCAGAATGCAAACATTTTCCCACAGAAAACATAAGAAGCCTAGAACATCAGGTTACCAACAAGCTAGAAATCCTTAATTTTCAAAGACCTCCTTTCAGGAACTTTCCAAAAAGAATCAACCTAGAGTGCACCACTTATGACCCCTCAATGTCAGCCAGTCAGCCAACTGTCAATAACCTTTAAGACACTTTAACTTAAAATGCTGTTATTTCGATGTAACATTTTAGACACAGAAAAAGGATGGGTTGCAAGACTTCCTGCTCCACCACTCCAAGACCTTGCCAGTCTGGTTTTTTAGTGTGTTAGTGAGGTATTTTTCAGAATCTCAGCTCTTCAGAAGACAGTAAGTACAAGTTTTTAAGGCCACGTGGGACTAATGCCCGGCTTGTAAAGGTAGATTAGCTGCTGCCATTTCTAGAGGAACACACTGGCCTATCTTTTGCCACTTAAGACAGAGTGCACTTCTCCCTTGGATGACTCATGGAAAAAGAGACAACCATCTTCATCTCTCCGGTCAGATGTCACATAGCACCTTTGGTGTGAACTCCAGATCAGGGTCATAGAATCACAGGATGGTTTGGGTTGGAAGGGACCTCTAAAGATCAGTGGCAGGGACATCTTTCACTACACCAGGCTGCCCAAAGCCCCATCCTACCTGACTTTGAACAGTCAGTTTTAAATTATATTGATCATAAAAAGTCAGCTAGGGAACTAATTAAGGAATATATGGACTAGTTAAGGAATCACAGAATGGCTGATGTGGGAAGAACAACAAGGAGGTTGGAGAACATCCTGTCCAACCTCCTTGCTCTATTAGGCTCTCCTAGTGCACGCTGCCCAGGACAGCTTTTGAGAATCTCCAAGTATGGAGACTCTACAACCTCTCTGGGCAACCTGTGCCAGTGCTCAGTCACCTTCAGTAAAAGGGTGTTTCCCTTGTGCAGATGGAATGAATTCCAAATTTGTATCTTCCAGAAGTCTGCCATGAAGGGTATTACCTTCATGAGGGCATGAAATGCCTCTCCAATGCATACATGGAAGACTTACGCCTCATGCAACAAAGTTTACACCAGGTGTTGATTTCTAGGCTTCCAGTACCTTTTTGTTCCAACAGTTCATGAACAGCTACACAAACTCTTACAAAAAGTAGCACTGGAGATTCTCAGCCTCTTTTGAGCCACATTATTTTAACCAATCCACAAAACACAGGCTCAGAGAGCTGTTTGCTAATGTTGCCTTCACAACTGCATTTATGTAACCATCCCTAAAGCAGCACCTTCCAACTCCAGCTCTCTACAAACACATTTTGGAGGTCACTCAGAAAAGCCTCAAGTAGTCAGTGTGGATCCATTAAATTCAGGCTGGTAATTTATAACAGAAAACCAAGCAACCACAACAATTTTATCCATTTTCAAAAGACATTAATCAAGATACTTGCATGCCAAGTACAATGTGCTGTTTAAACAACAAGCTTAAACTGGCAGCACAGCTCTTAAGGCACCAAGGTTAGCCCAGGGGCCCACATCTGCTCCAGATGTGTACCTGAATGGTGGTCACAAAGCATTTAACCACCATCCTTTCAGGCAAACTCTCCCACTCATCAGGAGCCAGACTACAAACCAACCCTCAGCTCCACTCTTAACTATAAGGTAAAAGAAGTTAATCTGGCTACAGCCCAGATTCATGAAATTAATTGGCAATGGCAGTGGCAGCTGCCACTTCCACCAGCACCTCAAACTGCCTGAAGCAGCCTCAGAAGTTCAATGAAATAAGCTTAGAAAGATTTTAGAATTTACATTACTGCAGAGGCCAAATACCACAAAGTATTTGCACATTACAACACAAAAAAACCCCTCAGCCAGATAAAGGAACATTGAAGAAGAAAGAAATGCAATACAAGATGCAGTTCCATCTTCAGCATTTCAACAGCAGTCACAGTGTGAAAGGAAACACCTTCTTCCCTTTGGAAAAGCAAATGGAAACTCACTTGCTAAGCAAGGTCTGTAGTGCTTTGTGCAGGTGTTCCTTCAACTCCTGGGACACTTTCTCCCCCAAATGAGCCAGGCAGTCTTCTATTGAGCTCTCTGGATTGGCAGGGCTGAACACTGGGGAAGTGTGGCAGTCAAATCCTGTAGTGGTAAATGCTGAGAGAAACAAGTATACAAAATAAAATTAAATAGATTCCTATAAGAACATCAACAGTCTCAGATTTCTTATCCCAGCAGTTAACACAGTTTACATGAGGGATGAAGAAATCACAGCTCTGTAGTCAAAGCATGTTATGAACAAATCATAAACACATGATCATAAAACAACATCCAAATACATTCTGAAAGTGGTACTTACAGCCCCAGATGACTTTGAGCTGCATTTCCCCTCCAGCTCTTATTTCACAACTGCATCCCAGCCAGTAACTTTCCTGAATGTGCAGCTATTCTCAATTTTAAGCTGATGCCAACCCTGATGGAGCAGTAAGGGAGCCTCTTTTCTGTGCTAAATTTGCCCACACATGGACATCTCTGCAGCAGTACTAGAGTATAATTTTTTAAAATATTATTTTGTTCATACAACCTTTTCCTTCTCTGCTTAAAACTTCTAAGAAAGCTCTCTATGAATGAACTTAGAGTCCTTCTACTTCAGATTTCCAATTTGCCACACACATGCAAAGCAAAGACTGTTTTCAAATCATCCCTCACTGGGCATCCTATAAAAGCCACATCTACACATCAAAGCATGTCACAAAAAATAAACCTGCTGGAAGTGAGAAATCTGATGGTTTAAGTCCACACTCCTTGGGATATTGGCTGCTGAGGACTTCTGCCATCAGCTGCAGCAGCTTAAGGGCTGTTTACTTTTCATTATTTATAGTAGTCTATTAAATGTCATCCAGTTGTTTGCTTTGGCTGGGCTCCACCACTCCAAATGGTGGCGTTTAACTATTTTACTTCTCGTGACAATGTGTAGAAATCTCGTGGGGGGGAGGAGGGTAAAGAGATTCAATGCATTCAAAAATCTCTTTAACTGGAGTACCTGGTACAAATTAACCACCATTACAGGGCATAGAGATTATGGATTGAAATGGGAAAACCTGAAGAGCACCTTCCAAGATTTCTTCATCGAGACGTTTTAGCTCCTCCTCGATTTCTACTTTGATCTTCTCCGAAGCCTCTTTCTCCAAAGCATGTTGGGTCATAAGATGTTGTTGAGCCCCTAGAAGAAACCAGAGAAATCATTCAAATGTTTCAATTCAATATTTCAAACAAGGTAGACAATGGAACATGATACTGAAATATTAAATATTAAGGAATTCAGGGTGACAGTTCTGTTTCAGACAGTGACAAGTATGATTCCATAAGGGGACTTATTACATGAACCCAGAAACACATCAACTTCCAGGCCTATTCAAGACAGAACAGGTACTTTAAATATTAAAAAGAAAAAATAGAACTAAAAAGTTACAAACAGAATATATAACAGCTTTAAAAACCAGCTTATCTTAAATTTAAGACAAAGCCCAAACCAAGGCACACAAACAAGCTGCCATTAAACCGAATACAGTCATCATCAAACTACACCAAAACAAAGCAGACTGGCATAAGCTTGATTTTTAGTAGCAAAATAAAAAATGTATGTTGATGCCTGCAGAATCTACCGAAATACTCAGAGCAAATATGCAATGACATCAATGAACAGTTCTGAAATCTGTGAACTGTGCATCATTTCCCTGGTCAAGAGGATCTACAGGCCACAATGAAATAATTTAAGACCGGGTTCACAAGTAAGACTAAGGGCAAAGGATCCCACAGTTGTCAGTTATTTGTCAATTCTTGTCTCCTGATCAAGCAATTTAGGAATCTGAAATGGCTGCATATCCCCAGAAGTACACATGCCATGGACTGGGATTATGAATACATATCCCATATGCTGACTCTGGATATTTGGTCACAAAAAGTTGTTTCAGCCATCTAAATCATCTTAATCATTATGCTGAACCAAAACAGACACACAAAACTGTCTCCAAACAATGCAAGGTATTTAAGACAACTGCCTGCTGAACGTCAGCCTTTCCAATATAACTACTCAAGTAACTTTTATGGGATGGGTACTAATGCAAAGATCAGAGGTCTGGGACAGAGCTCTTGCTATTTAGCTGCTTTTTCTTTGGGTTTGCTCATCTTTATTTCTTCCATCAGCTTTCAAGCACATCTTCAAATCCCATTCTTAAGGCACACACAAGAACTATTCCATTAACTGCTCTCTTATTTTTACCAAACTTCATTGAACCAACAGCCCACCACTGAAATTTTCTTCTTCCTTTCATTCCATTCCTTAAAATGTCCTACTTAAGAGATAAAATGGATCTCTGTTATATCCAAAGGAATATAAAAGTGAATTTTGTATCAACTTACTCCTGAAATAAATAAATCAACAAATAAAATTGTCAACAAAACTTCCCTTTGCTTAGTAATCCCCCTTCCAGCCATTTCCTTCCCTAAGTTTTGGGTCAGTTATCAGTCCTCATTAGCCTTGCACTGTGTTATGTTCAACAGCATCAGTGACTGGGTTACCCCAAACACATTTTCTTAGCTCTCTTACTTCTGAATGTTCCTCAGAATTTTTTTGGGGGGGACTTGATGTTCTCTCACATCCCTGATTTAAATACCACCTCCAGGCTGAGCTGATAATGGTTCCCCATGTCCACTGTCTCTTACTCATTCACCCAAATACTGACAATCCAACCTTCCTCACCCTTTCTTCACCTACACCAACTGCTACAGCTTTCATACCCAAATCTTCAGGTAAGTCCTGTAACAGCCAGTGTAGCCTCCTGGCACATCTTTCTTCATTCCTGTTTCGAAGACACTAAATCATAATTGGGTGGTCTTATGAACGACTGTTTTACTGTCCATTTTCTTTGGTCTGTCTGGGACTCTCTTTAACTGTTCATTGCCTGCCCCTTTCCTCCACAATGGACACATAATACCATTAATTTTCACAACAGAGTGTGTAAAAACCATAAAAGCAGTTAACACACACAGGTGTGCAGTTAACTACACACAAGTGAAGTACACTGTGCATTTTCTGTATTTCAAAAAACACTGTGCAATGAGACTTTCAAGGTCTCCTGCAACTGAGAAATAAGTTAAAAATCCACAGAATCAAGCCACTGAATGTGTGTTAATGCTCATAGATATCTGTGAGACAAAACCTTTCTAAACCAATGTGTGCTTAAGTCAGTGCAAAATGTTCTCATTTATTTATGTGACCAGTCTAAAAGAACAAAGCATAGTCAGTTTAATTCCATTTTACTTAACCGCACATGTGCAGAATAACTTAAATCCCTTCCCAAGCAGTCTCTCTTTGTCACTCTGAACCACAAATTCCAGAGAGGAGCAAACTGTTCCTCCTTTTGGTTAATGCCTCGTCAGTCCCTTTCAGTCGCCTCTTTGAGTGAAGTGCAACAAGTACGTGCAAGTGCAAACTCCTCCCCGAACCTGCGCTCCCCCTGTGCGTGGAAGGGACGAGGGTGTCCAGGAGAGCACCGTTCTCACGGGACTAATGTGACGATGATTGCACATGACAAGCTGTCATACTGGATAAGAAGTCACCCGGAAAGTGGAAGGAAGAGAAATTCCACTGCTGCCAGGGTACAAAAGAGCTGTTTAGATAATCGGCGCTGCAGTCAATGGTTTCCATCTCGTAACACCCACAACTTTGCAGCAGCTGCTGATTCCGAGAGCACCTGACTGTTCAGTCATGCCAAAATATCAAACCCCTACCCCTCCCACACCAGTGACTTTGCAGTGTTTATTCCCTCAATTATGAATGGACTTCAGCTTTCTGCAGCTCCTGTAGGTTGACCAGTACCAACAAAAACTGCACACGGTGCTGGACAACAGCACAGTCCAACAGCAAAGGTCCTAATTGAGGGGTATCTTTTTCTCCTTCAGACAAATCCCAAGTCTGTTTGCAAACAGGCAGAATAAAACAGCAAAATCAGTTTGTAGTAGATGAGAATGTACGTTCAGCATTTAATGATGCAAATGGTCACACCCCGGGGCTTGTAAGAGCCACAAACACCGAGCGCTTTCCTGTGCTCAAGAAATGGTTTTGTCTCTTGTGGGTTTTGGGTAAACCAACCCTTTTAAGGCCTCTTTCAAACCCAGAGGCTCAACAAACCTCTGTTACACGGTCTTACACAACAGGTTAGTGCATTCTACTTTCTATTTATGTAATAAATGTTCCATTTTGCACAACTGTGTTCTCGTTAAGATTTTGGCTTTCAGGTATTTGGAGGTACTTGAAAAGCAGAGGAAACTGTGTTCTAGAAGTCCATCGAGCGCCACATCACTGCCCATCAGACTACCAAATAAATGTAATACTTCAGTAAAACTCCATGGTAAGGCCATTCCAGAAGTTGGGTAAAAATACAAGAGTAACCCGTTCCCCAGGTTTGATCCCAGGAGGAGGAGGGATGGGAAGTCATTCATCAGAGCTGGAGAGTCTGCACATCTGACTCTACAGTGCTTGGGCCAAATACTGCAGCTAACAAGGGACAGTGGCAACTACAAGGAGAGATCTCTTTACAAACATATTTATCCTTTAATGAAAAGGCTTAGCTTCAAAAAAACTAAAAAAGTCTAAAATATTAAGAACCAAAAAGAGACAAGACATTGCCAACTAGCAGGGGGTTTTTTGTGGGTTTTTTGTGGTTTTTTTTGGTTTTTTTGTTTGTTTGTTTTGTTTTGTTTTGTTTGCTTTTGGTTTTTTTGTAGGCAGAGAGGAGGCTTAGTCAAATGGGAATTCATATTCCTGGAGGGAATTCACACTCCAAAAACTCCCTTTCCTCACCTCTGTTCAGGGAATAGCTTCCTCATTACCATGAACTCGACTGGTCTGACTACAATGTGTACTTTTTCAGCCAAAGCAGGCATGTTTTCCTTAGGAGGAAAGCTTCTAACAAATGAGTTAATCACCTAAGCTAAAATCACCTAAAAAACACCTTCATTTCCTACAGGGACAGAGAACTAGAGAAAAAAAAAAACATTTTTCCCAGTAACCCAGTTCAACACTGCTCAGCTGTAAGACGTGTGTGGGAAACCACAAAAATGGCTTGATCACTACCTACCTACAGCACTTCATACAGTGATTCCAAAACAGATGATAAATGGTCTAAAGAACATAATAATTGGATTGAAGTACTGTGGATAGCAGGCACCTCAGGGAAACTGAAAAACTGTCAAAACCTTGTTCACCTCTTGACTAATCTATGTCACCATGCAGTAGTGGCACTCATTATCAATCTTCCAGATGCTCTCCGAGTTAAGGGATTATTCAAGATTTCTCATTCTGTCAAGGAAAACACAGAAAAACTACTTTCCTTCATAACCTCTGTTATAGCCACAGGCTCTTGGGATGGTACCAAAACATGGGGAACTACATTAAAAAAGAGGAATACACTAAAAGTCCCTCCTTGATGAAACACAAAGAAGTATTTATAATACAAATTCCCTGAATCACAAAAACAAAGTACTTTGACTCACTTAAAAACCAAGTAGTACAAACAATTTCAGCAGATGGAAGCTTCTGTAATGAGTGTAACTTCAGGGGGGGAAATGTAGAGATGTTTTCCAATATTTGATATTTATTTTCTGTGTATGAACCAGTAGTTACAGGTATGACAAAAAGTTCTGAAAAAGTACTAAAGCATCTCTCCACAATCCAATGAACAGACAGCTGAGAGCTTCCACATATTTTAAATATATGTACTCACTTGTTGCCTCAACCCACATGAACTTACACAGGTGAGATCTTACTCTGTGTGTTTTATCAATTTATCTGAGCAACTGGTACTATCCACCTACCTGAAAACCTACCAAAAAGTAACAGAATTTATTGCTGATGGACTTTGTTTCTAATAAACAGAAGTGGCTGTTATGCAGAATCACTATTCTGCCAAAACTAATAGGAAAAATCTCTCAAACATTTCCCAGTTAAATTTGCTGGATTTTCCTCTGGAGGCCCTGAAATCCACTGCAGAGAACTACAGAGCTGTAATGCTAAAAGATTGGTTTGTCCAGTAAAACCATCTTTTCTTCAAGAGTCTGGAATACCACAGATGGTTCTCTCTTCAGTCCCTGCACTGAAGAGAAGAGATCTAAACAAAAATTTGGAAGTACTAATCAGGTGTTGACTTAGATTGGCCTTATTTGCTTGAAACTGAAAGTGATTTCAGTGCTTGTAATTGAAGCATCTTTCTTCCAGCAAAGTCAAGACCAACCAAGAGATCCAAAGGGAAACACAGGAGGTAATTTTCGGTGTAATTTGTCTGAATTTCTATTCACTAAATAAAAACCCCCTGAAAACCATCAGTCTTGCAAAACATATTATGTCTGCAAAAAATGAGAAGTTTTAACTTGAAACCTACCAATAACTTAAAGATTTAATCTTATCTGAGTTTTTGGAACAAAAAGTCATACATCAGAAAAAGAACTCTTTAGTAAGGAATGCAGGAAGGCAGAGGTTTGTGGCAGGTGATGGGAGGAGGAAAGGAAGGGACAAAAGCATTTAATCTCTCCTACTGGTTCTGGTAGGATAAGAGATAAACTTCCAACTCGTGTTGGGAAGGATTGCTTTTTTGGTTGGGTTTTTTGGCCCATCAGATACACTCCTTGGTTTAACTGGACTGTTGAAACTTTGCTCAAAATCTGGGAAACTGCTGCAGAAGGAGACTCAAGAGCACTACAGAAATACTAACAACACCTTAAAAGTAAAGTGTGCCTTATTTCCTTATTTCCCACGTTCTGTACACATGCAATGGAAAGGCAGAAGATCCTCCAGCAGGTGACACAAGGAGGCTGCAATCAGGATCCTGCATTGAACTGCCCTCTAGAGGAGTCCCTCACTCTCCCACACCGAGGGAGATCAAAGAGGTTAAAACTATGAGGGCAAAGTAAAACTAGTCTTTCTGGATACTTCCATTATAATGTAACGGGGTTCAGAAAACAGACTAAGAGTAAGGACTCATTTGGAGTTAAAAAGGATAAACAAAGGAAAGTACCATAAACCAGAGTCAATGTCTCACTGAAACATAAAATAGAGAAGTGTTCTGCACCTGAAAAGGAAAGAGGCAATAGCCCAAATCACTGCTTCATTTTTTCCCATGACAGGTCTGACAGCACAGGAACCAAATTAAAGCAAAACAAGATTAAGCAACAGGTGCTTTTTACTGAAATCCTCTCAATTCACAATTCAACCACACAGAGTAGAAAGACAACTAACCAGTGTTTTGAAGTGCCACAGAAATCAACAATGGGAGGAACTTGGGATCATCAGACTGATGATGGTGCTTGAAAAACACACTGGCAAGCACGATGCAACGTCAAGCTGTTATCACCCTCCTGTGTCATAGTCATCAAACCCCAGAAGTTTCCTCCTCATGACGGGATTTTAGACAACAACTGTCCATTTCATTTACCGGCTCTCACATCTCTCTTGCTCTTATCAGGTTCTCAGACCACGCTGTAACACCCATCTGTGTCCCAGCAGTGCATTAGCAGGGCAGGAAATATCCATTATGGGTATTACTCCTCTCCTAGGGGAGAATACAGAGCACATGGAGCAGAGTACAGCAAGGAGGCATCAGCCACGTGCCAGACAACAAGGAGATACAGACTGTATACAAACTACTCAGCAGTCAGAGAAGATGGATACAGCACCTCTAAATAACCACAGGGCTGCTGCCACACATATCCTGAGAGTGCAGGGAAACACTCTTTGTTTACAAGCAAGGAGAGAAGAAGTAGGAGAAAGGATTTTTAAAGAGTAGCTGTCAGACAAATGAGAGCTGTCAGGTGCATGGAAAGCAGAAAAGCACCAGGAAAAGAGAGTTAGGAAAGAAATGAAACAAATCCTGAAGCAGAAGGATAAAGTGTTTGCACTTGGTTCAACACAGCCTGAAGTCCATCTAAGGCTTTACAAAACAGAGTGAGAAACAAGATGGCAAATTAAAAGTAAGGGGAAATTATTTTATGCAGAGGCTTTGATCAGAAAGCAGTAAAAATACTGAAAGAGAGATCTATTTAAAGTGAAAGATGACGAGGGGAGGAGACATTGTGGGCACTGTCTGGTATTGGGAATGAGGTGGGAAAATGTAGGAAGACTTCTTGTTTAAAAGGGAAGGTTTAAAGCAACAAGGATGAAAGGGCAGATTTGTAAAGCATCAATGATTTAGGGTATTTTAATAGCAAATCCAGCTGCAGCCTGCTGTCACACAAGCTAACATATCTAAACAATATCTGAACTGTAGACTCAATAGTTATCTGCACTCGGGAGCTTTAAAGTCCTCTTACCTGAGTACAAAATTTTTATTCAAGCACTTGTAGCTTCCTCTTTAGAAAGCTTTAATATTGCTCTTCAATTCAAATTAGAAGCTTAGAGGTTTCAGTAATGAGAATCAGTTGAAGGGTTTCCTCTCAGCTTGCAAATATTTCAAAGGTAACTACAGCCAAATTGTTTTTAAAAAGCTTTAAGACTAACAGTTTCCTTTCTGAGTCTTGCATTTATAAGAACAAAGCAGACTCTTCCACACTGAACCTTTCTATGTACTCAGTACATTTCCAGTTACAGCCCAGTTCTAACTGGATGGGATATTCAGAATGAGACATTATTGCTAAAATAAGAATGTCTTTCAACTAGGGGTTTTATGAAACAGCATCTTGGCACTAAGGTGCCTCTCCTTTCATGGACCACAGATCAAAGTGGAAGTACTAGACAGATCCTAAATATACTCAGACTAATTTTATGAATTAAATACACTAAAATTAATTTTATGAATTATGTATCATACAACCAGCATATGCTATAGGCTTTAGTGCCAAACTGAAAATCATTTCTGTCATAACTTTGATGCAATCTTTTCTTTCCAGGAATTCCTCACTTCATGACAGTTAAGGTCAGTAAATGACATAGTATGCATTCTTAAATGCCTGTTCAAAAAAAATATTTTAAAGACTTTGTCTGGTTTGGGTATTTTTAATTCTTCTTTAAGCAGAATAAGTTCTGAATCATAGGAACTACTAGTGACTGAAACATCATTAAGAAGTGGCAAGTCACCCAAGCAATCCTGATAAACAACATTGTTTAAGTGCTTGCCACCACAAAATAGGGAAAAGCTTCACTCCCCAGGTTTATGTCAAACACAACCTACCAGAATTCTTTTATTTTGCCTTCTATCTATTTATTTAACCTCTTTTATGCATAAACCTGTTCTGGAAGAACCATCTGACTCCACGCAGTCCTTGACTTCTTATAAATAAATAAATAAATAGGCACAGCATAGGCCCCGTCTCAGCACTGCCACTGACTGACAACAACAGAAGCCTCAATGTAATAGGGCAAAACTATTTAGCACAGGAGATTGCTCAAGCCATCACTCAGCTGGTAAACACCACCTCACCCCTGCTTACTTCCACTTGTGTCCCCAGAAAAGCAAGCATGGGCTCAAACTCAATGAAGACAATATATATTCATCCCTCCTGGCCTGAAGGCAGCTACTAAAACCACTTACTTGCTTCATAAACACCAGTCGGCCCTGACTTAGCTCAAACTAAAACAGTCATCTACATACAAACAGCTTTGTTTCCATCAACATCTCTTCTATTTCAACTGAAATTCAATTCAGTTTTCAGGGAATAAAACAAGAGATGTGTCACACCAAACATCAGGCTCACACTCCGCTGCCAGCCCAAGAACTAATTGCAAGCAGAGTTGCACAAGTAAATGGTACAGATGAATATGCAAATGTTACCTTGAGCTGGAGGAGGAGGAGGAGGAGGATGCTCCTGCGGCTTCTCCTGTGCTAAGAGCCCCAGGTAGCTGAGCACTACGTACTTGGTTTCATAGTGGAATCCTACAGGCACAGCAGTAGTGGACGCCATCAGGTTGGCGGGCAGGCGGCAGTGTCCTGGTGGGGCACGGCAGGAGCGCTCCGGGGAGCCCAGGAAGACTGTAAGGGAAGAGCAGAGGGTTTTCTTTGGTTGTCTGTAAGGCTGCAACAGGTCGTGAACTCCTACATAACCAGGAATTACATAACAATCCAGAAGCAATATCCAAGTTTTTGCCCTGATATCCTATGCATTCTTATTTTAATAAGAACCATGCAGAGCAAACCCAACTGCGCCCCAGCCCAGCTCCGGCCTGGCACACAGACTCTCACCTGAAAGCAAATTGAGCAGTTCCCCACCACACGTCCTCCTCCCAACGCCTCCCAGCTCAACCACACAAAGAGGTCTTGGCAGATTCTGAAGACCTACTTAACTACAGTGTGAGGTAAAAAGACAGGTTGTGAGGAATCTCTCCTCCCCTGAAGAAGAGAGGAGGAATCTCTCTTCCCCTAAGCCTCCCATGAATATTTTCCCAGTTCTCTGCTTTCTCAGGTTCACTGTTATGATGCTTAAAAGTTCTAATGCAGAAGAAGTGACCACAATTGCCTTGAATTCATTTCACTGTTCCAACAGCAACAGAAAACATATGGTCAACAGAGAAAATTCCACGTTATTGTAGGGATTGGGAGAACAGATGGTTGTGTGTCCTGGATTTCTCACCCAGACATTAATAAGTATAAACCAGAAAGCCACACCTAACAGCAACATCTGGCCAAAGAAACTCCCTGTTTTACTCTTCTTTTTTGTTGCTTTTTTCAAACATTCAAATAAGGAAGGAGGAAACACTACAGTGGAGAGAAATTGAAAACAGTCATGAAGGACAAGGGAAAAAAAAAAAACAACTCAGAAAACAAGATGAAGTGGAGAAAAGAGCCAAGCAACAGGTTGAAAGGATGTTTCAGATTAATCAACATGTTTTAGCTCTTTTTTTGGGGTGAAGTCTGGATAACTATTTCCAACATGCTATCAACTTAATGAATCAAACAGTAATATTTAGGGGTTTATGATAAACTCTGAAAGTTAAGTTCTCCATGACTTCAAAGAGCCATTCCCAAACAAGTAGTAGCCTATTCTTGGCCATCAGAATGAATGTCCAAATGAAAGACACGCAAAAAATTTCATACTACTAAAGAGACACTGAAAGGAGCCAGACAATTTAAACAGTGTGAGCCTGCAGTTGCATTTAGAAGAAACATTTAAATCAAGTTTAAAGTTTAAAGCAGTCAGAATGAGCAAAGTGCTATATACAGGGAACAGAAGCTGGACCATCTCAAGAGAGTTCTCGATTACGCTGGAAACGCCTTGAGACTAAGAGAGAAAGCCAAGTTTCAAACCCAAAGCACAATCTGCAAATGACGGATCGAGATTAAAAACAATAATAGTAAACTGAGCAAGCAAAAGAAAAGCACTGGCCTGTCTAGCTATTCAAGATGTCTGGGCTAACTTCTAATCCCTCCTCCCTGAAGAGGAATTCGGATTACCAGCAATTGTACAGTGGTTACTGAGGATAAACAGAACTAGAACTGCGCTGCGGCATGGTTGCTGTGTGAGTAGGTAGCTTGGCAAAGAAAAATTTACCCATCAAACTAAAAGCTGCAAAAGGAAAAGAGTTGGTGTAAAATTGGCTAAGTGTTCTTTCTTTAATCTTTAGAAACTCTAGTTTCTGAAACTCATTCAGTATTGAAAACAGAAAAGGACTCTTTCATGAAGACTGTACTATGGCAGCCCTGCCTCTTACACCACGTCTTCGAAAATGCCTGAAAGCCTTTACCAGAAAGCTTCAGTTGTGTCTTTCCTGCAGCTTGACCCAAAGTAATGATTCATTTATGAAGGAAACAATGTCGAAACTTTAAGCCAACCCTCATCCCTTTTCCCTTGGAGCAGTAATCCTACATTTATGTTGCCTCTTCCATCCCAGAATGCTCTATGGGCACCATATCCTACTTCAGAAAAGTAAGAAATCATAGCAGAGATAAAGCAGAGCTTTTGCAAAATGCACAGTTATCCTTCAGCCGCTTCCATAAACGGAGACTTTCATAAAACAAGGGGATTTGGGAGAAAGATAACTGCTCTGAGGACTTTAGGATCCCTTAACAACAGATCTGCTCTTCAGACAAGATCCCCATGCACAACCACCACATCACATGTTCACATCACCAGGTGGGAAAGATGCCATTCACCAAAAAGCAAAAGCTCCCCAGCGCGTTTCAGTTCTGGTTTGTTCCGCAGAGATCCACAGCCCTGGAATCAACGTGCTTCCCGCAGTGCCTCCACGGCGCATGGGAGCCCTTCCAGACAACCTGAACTGATCTCTTCTGAAAGAACCAGCCTGACAGATGGTCCAGAGACATCCAGAAACTAGGCTGTGGATCAAAGAACAAATTTGGACGTACGACAAAGATTATTTTTCAAGATATAATTCCATATCAGCGCAGAAGATGACAGAAAAAAAGTTGATGACAACAAGCAAGAGATTCCAGAGCAGCACATTGATCCATGTGCAACAGGGAGGCCTACTTCACAAAAAGTTCAGCTTGCTTAGCTCAGCTCCTCTGGAGAGAGGAGGAAAAAAAACCAGAGAGAGAATCAGACCACAGTGCATTTAAATAGTGGCTAAGGTTTCCCTGGGAAAAGAATGACAAAACTCAGCTTTGGATGAAAAAAAATAATCCCTTTGGTCAATTCTGAGAGGTAGTTTTATACTGAGATGAGAAGGGAGACTTAAGAACTTGAATGGGAGAAATCTTCAGCTTCACACAAAAGAATGTCATGAGTGGAAATGCACTTCAGAAGCCCTGGTTTTCCTTTGAGACAAGCCCACAGCACAGCAACCGAATTACTCATTTCAAACTGTGAATTACTGGTTTTGTTTACAAAAAGAAATACAGAAATATTGACTCAGATACTGTAAATATCTCAGAAAAGGCCATTTTACAGGAATGAGTGGGATTGAAAAAGGGCATGTAGCTTGAGAGACCAGATCAGAGGAAGGAGAGCTTTCCACTAAAGGAGCAAAATGGAAGAGAGTCCAGAAACACTTTAAGAGAATAAGCTTGTACAGGAGATGCAACAGAACGCAGGAAATAAGGTATTATACAGACTCCATAAGTCTCAGAGCAAGAGCTAGAGGGTTACTTCTGGTTTAACAGGTTCACTGCAGGAATATTGCCCTTAAAAAGCTACAGAGATCGAAATTATTACCAATTGCTCCCTACAAAAAAAATCACCTTTCTCAGTTCCTGCAGCCTTGGGGGAACAGAAGGCTATACCTGTTGAAGCTTACTTAGCTTGTTACTCCTCCAGCCCTGCTGTCACTTGTTCCATGTGGGCTGAGCTGCTCAACCGACCTGAGAACAGGAGTTCCAGCCAGACTGACATTTCTTCATGCAGTCTGTCACGTCCTAATCCACAGAAGAGTTATACATTGGATAACGGGCAAAGCAAGGCTACCAATGAATACAGCGAATATAATCCCCCAGTGATGAGGCTCCGCTGTGTTTCAGGCCCTATCTGCAAAATGCCACCGTGCATCGAGTTTTCACTGTGCATCATTCAACCCCCAAAAAGCAGCACAACGCTGCCCATCGGAACAGTTCAGCAGCTGCCATGGATCTGTCGTGCACCTCTTCGGCTGCTGCAGGTCTGAGACTTGCCCTCCTGCAGCCTCATCAAGTATCTCGCTGCGTGTTTATAAACAAAATAGTAAGTGTTCAGTGTCAGTGTGTATTTCAGAAACAGCAGCGGTGCTGTCAGGGGCTGCCTTCTTGTTACAAACAGCAGCACCGCTGCCCTTCACTTCCACTGGAACACAGAGTCAGGCTGGAGCTGGATGCATTTCCCACCTACAGCCCGGGTCACCAGGCCTCACTTACCGGCTACAAACCTAATCACCCCAGACAGCTCTAGCAGAACACCTCCTGTGCTGCAGTTATTTCAGAGCATGAATGGCCTCAGCCAGAAGCATTCACTCAAGCATGGACAGGCAATTTAGAGAGGCAACAAAATGTCGTTCAAATCATTTTTAGGGCAGCTTGACACCGGAATGCTCATGGTTTGGGTCATCCTCCTGATACCAGTCTCTGAAACAGGCAACTCCTGTCAGTTCAGCTGTATCTACAGCCTTAGGTTTACATTGTGCTCTTTATCCAAACGTACCGAAATTCAAGGAGTTGAAAAACCACACCCCACATCAACAAGATGGAAAATATCCAAGCGCTCTGCAACCTTACCAGGAGGCTTGTGTACGGATTTCAGATGAGACCTGCATGTGTGGACTAGTTCAACCTTGCAGCAGTTTGCCTCTGAACACACTTCACATAACAGACAGGTCTATCCAAGACACTTGATCGTGATCGACTTGGGAGATAAAAATTCTTCAGAGTACTTTTCCAACAGTATATGAGAGCATGACTAAGAGACTGTTTTTAATAAACTGAGAACTACTGAGTTCAAACATGTCAGTCCCTATTGGAAATGAATCGATATGGCATCCACTGCTGATCCTCTGGTGGCACTTAATGGATAGAAATACTGGAAAATACTATGGTCGTTTATCTGGGCAGTGGTTGTAGTCAACCTTACTGGGAAATATAATTAGAGTATTCTAGGCAAATGGTGTGACTTCTCTTCTAGGAAGAGAAACAAAAACTGTGTGAGTTACCCACTACAAAGGTCCTCGATCCTCTCCAGCTTCAAGCTACCTCACCACAACATTAAACCACGGCAAACCCAGCTTTCACTAACAACCTTCCATTCACTTTCTGCCTACTTGGACAAAAACTCGGCTCCAAGTTTTCAGCAGCGCCAGAGCAGCGTGAGCCCCTCAGTTACTACGGCGATGAATGAGATATTTATACCCGGGCGGGCTCGGAGCCGCGATGAGTCACCGGCGGGGCCGTGCGGGACGCGCAGCCCGCGGCCCCTGCGGCGGGGGAGCCGCCGGCTCTGCTCCTCCGCTTCGCAGCTGCCGGCGGGGACCCGGGGGCTCCGCGGGGGCTCCCGCCGTGTCCGGGGGTGTCCCGGGGGTGTCCCGGTCGGAGCGAAGGCCCCGGGGGGGGGGGGGGGGGGCGAGAGCGGCACCGGCCGCTAGGGGGCGCCTCCGCCGCCGACGCGCGCCCCCCGCGGCTGGGGGGGGGGGGGAAAGGAAGGTCCGTGCGCGCGCCCGGCTCCAACCGCCGCCCCCCCTCCGCTCCCCTCAGCCCCTCACGGGGCGGGGGCGCGCGCGCGCGAGGCCGCCGGTGCCCGCTCCCTCCACCCCCCCAAATAAATAAATAAGTGAAGGTAAATAAATAAACAAATAAGTGTAAATAAATAGGCAGCAAGCCAGCCCGCCCGCCCGCCCGCCCGCCCGCCCGCTCGCTCCCCGCTCTCACCCTACCGTTCCTCACCTGCGGGCGCCGCGGGGAGGAACAGGAGGAGGCGGCGGAGGAGCGGCCGCCGCTCGCGGGTCGCTCCCGCCGGGGGCGGTGTATGGTGTGTGTGTGTATGGTGTATGTGTGTGTGTGTGTGGGGTGAGGTGGGGAAGGGGGGTGGGGGGGGCGCGCGCGCGCGCGCTCGGCCGGTGAGCGCGGGTTCTGCCCTAATTTGCCGCCGCCGCCGCCATGATGGAGGGGGCGGGGGGGGCGGGTGCGGAGGGGAGGAGCGCGCGCGGGGCTCGTCGCGGCGCGTGCCGCGCGTCACGGCTCGCGCCGCGCGGCAGGGCCCCGCCCCCTGTCACGTGACTGCCGGCGGGGAGGGGGCGGTGCTCGGAGTCCCAGGGAGACAGGGGGAAATGTGGATGTGGGGGATTCCTGCCAACCCTTCCGCCTTTTACCTGCGGGTTCGGAGCAAAAAGACCTCCTGGCACTTCAGGTTCCGCGGGCCCGACCCCCGGGTCACGTGGGCGTTTTAACCCCCCCCAAACACCCCCTCCCCCGCCCCCCCGCAAGGGTAGGGGAGCCGCAAGGAAAACAAACCGAGTCTGAACGTAGTTCACGTGTATTATAATATAATATCATTTAGAAGTAATACAAAGTATTCTCAAGCCCTCAAAGAACAAGTTGATTTTCCTGCACTGTATAATTGCCATATGAAAAAAACATCAAAGTTACCAAAGTTTTATAATAAGCTTTTTTTTTTTTTTTCCCCCACATAGAAAAGTACGGTAAAAATTAGGGAAATAGGAATAAATCCGGAAGAAGCACGGGTGTGACAAATACACAGTAAAAATTAAGGAAATAGGAATAAATCTGGAAGAAGCACGGGTGTGACAAATGCACAGTAAAAATTAAGGAAATAGGAATAAATCGGGAAGAATCACGGGTGTGACAAATGCCGCGTTTGACACTTGATTCGCAAGGAAGGGTTCTATTTTTTTCCAGTAAATGTACCTGCAGAACAGAAACAGAAGCTTCCTGCCAACTAGAATAAACGAACACTATTACGGGTTATGAAGATTGCCTTAAATTTTGCCAGAAAGAAAAGAATGGCAGCAGCAACAGAACTTCTGAAGAATCACCACATCACAGAAGGTAATAATAAATAAATAACGAATGAATAAATAAATAAATAATGCCTTGGATCCCCACCGTGTATACTACAATGAAATGCTCGTTAATCACAGCAGCACAACCATCCCAAGGGGCCACCACAAGATTTCCCCTGTGCCCACTCCACCTGACAGCCAGTGACCTTCAGCCTCCCTGCTGCTGCAAGGCCGTCCTTCCCCTCCCCTTGTCCACCTATTTCCTGCATCCTTTTGCTTTTCCTTCATGAAATCACAGAATGCCCTGTTTCCAGGTCTGGGCTTCTCAGTTCAGCAAGAGACAAGGAGCTGCTGGAAAGGGTGATGAGGAGTCTGAAGCATCTCTCTTATGAGGAAAGACAGCAGGAATTGGGCATGTTTAGTCTGGAGAAGAGAAGGCTGACAGGGGATCTCATCAATGCACGTAACTATCCTCAGGGTGGGTGCCAAGAGGATGGTGCCAGGCCCTTTTCCGTGGTGCCCAGCGACAGGGCTGGGGGAGCAATGTCCACAAACTTAAACACAGGAAGCTTCCACCTCAACACGAGGAAGAACCTCTTTACGTTGCGGGCGGCAGAGCTCTGGCACAGGCTGCCGGGGGAGGGCGCGGAGCCCGCGGAGCCACTCCGAGCCGTTCCAAGCCATTCCAAACCATTCCAGAGCCCCGCCCCGCCATGCACGGCGGCGTGACGTCACGCGGAGCGCGGGTCTCTATTGGCCGGTGGGAGGGGAGTGGGCGGGGCTCGCGGCCGCCTGACCCGACCCGGATGTGATTCCGCTCTGGGCACCGACGGCACCGGGCGCGTCCTCGGGCACCGCCACTGTCACTGCCACTGTCACCGCCGCCGTCACTGTCACCACCACCGTCACCGCCGCAGACACCGTCACCGCCGCAGACACCACCACCATGGCGCTCAGCGATGCCGACGTGCAGAAGCAGGTAGGCCCGCGGGGCCTCAGCCGTGGGGAGCGCGGGCAGGAGCGACCCCGGCCCCCGCGGCGGCGGCTGGTTCGGGCTTTGGGGGTGTGAAATCGTGTGTCCCGCTCTGCGAGGGGGAGCCGGGCGCTCCTCTGGGAAAGGAGGAAGGGGAGGAGAAGTCTCTGAACAAACTGGTTTATTCCGTGAAGCGTTTTGGTGACGTTTTGTGCCAGGTTATAAGGAAAGGGTTCATGAGCAGGCTGTTTGCTGTCTGCGGGGTTTAGCTGCACTTCAAGGCACATAAACACACGGCCCTAGACAAGTGCCGGCTTTTTAGATGCTGCGGTAGATGTTTAGAGGCAGGGGCCGATCTCTTCTGCCGTGAGAGGACTGGAGGAAATGGCCTTAAACTGAGACAGGGGAGATTCAGAAGATATTAGAAGAAAAAAAAAATTCGTTGTTAGGGTGGTCAGGCATTGGAATAGGTTTCCCAGGGAGGTGGTGGAGTCACCATCCCTGAAGGTGCTCAAGAGGCATCTGGGTGACACATTTTAATGGTTTAGTGGTTTAGGGGTTGCAGGGGTAGTCCTGGGTTCATGGTTGGGCTGAGTGATCTCAAAGGTCTCTTCCAACCTCCCTTCTACGATTCTCTAAGGACTTTCCATCTCTCTTTTGCTTGTAGCTGTCCTACATCCACTTGGCTGTACCTCAGCCTTTGGGTGGGATGTGTGGTGTTCTCGAATGCCTTTTTCACATCTAAGCAGAGTGGGGCAGCCTGGGCTTGGCTTGAAATGGAAACTTGCAGCCCTGCAGTAAGTCTGGCTGCAGACACCTCCTCCCGGGGCAGGACAGCCTGTCCCTGTTGACAGTAAACACTGCCCCCGCCTAAAAAAGCTGCTTTCAGCTGGGTTGGAAATGCTGTGCCGTGTTAAAGGCTGCACGGATCCAGTCAGCACTGGTCTGTGGGGTTTCCTACAGGTGATGAGCAGATCAGGCAAGTTCCCTTTGTCCTTTGCATCACAAGTACTTTGTGTCTCACTTTCTCATTCAGTAAACATGGTCTCTTGGCAAGGAAGCATCGCATTGAAAGTAAAATCAACGGGTTGCCTTCCTCCTAAAGGAGAGTTGTAACATTGCCTTTTATCCACAAAGCTTGTTTGTTTTTTTCCTGCCTCTTCCATGAAGAGAATAAAAATAAATCTGGATTTAGGGGTGGTTTTGCTCAGCCATGATGGACCTGAACTTCAAAGGTTAGTTCAGGCTCTGGTGATGTACTAAACGTGACGTTCTCGTAGCATTTCAGATCTGCAGCTTTCCTGTCAATGCTCTACGCTCCTGAGCCTTGGATGATCCTGTTGACTGGAAAGGAGAATGCTGATGATATGGCAGTCCTGAATGTGTATAAATCTGGCAAGAACTTGCCAACTGACCCTCTTACCTACTCGCCATGGCGCTTTCAATAATTTTCACTTTGAAAATCATCTCTAATTAAGGATTTTTCCCGTTGATAGATTTGTTTGCTCTATTCTGTCAGAGGTGTTTAATAGATTGTTCCATCTAGTTATTTCTAGCTACAGCCAGTCTAACATCTAGAACTTCCTATGGAAAGGATAATCACAGTACTGCTGATAGGCAAACCCTCTCTTCCTTTCTGTTGGAAATAATACTTTAAAATTAATGTCTCATTTCAAAATACATTTTTTGTTAGTGTTATTAAAACTAATCCTATTTGTAGATGTGAAAATCTCACTGTGGACCTCTTTTCATGTCTATAAAAAGCAAAAAAGGATTTCAGTACAGCAGCATTTGAAGGAAGTGACACTGTTCAGTCTTACCATACCAGGGGAAGTGAGTTCTGTATTAGCTTACTTCCATCTTGTTCCTTTTCTGTATGCAGAGGATGTTTCTTGAACACCCAGAATTGTTAGAAGTAGTTTTCCAAAATTCAGAAGCCAAACCACGCTGGAGGAAGTGACTCAGTGATGTGAGGGTTGCTGCTGTTATACAAAAGTTCTTAGTCTCCTTCAATAATAGGCTATTCAGCAAAATAATTTCCTTACTTTATGTGCCTCTCTTGTCCTTTCTGAAGTGCAGGGTAGAAAACTGATGCTGTAGGTAGATACACACTTTAAAGTGTTGCAAACTGGAATTAGAAGAAAAATTGCTGATTTGATTTGAGGATGTGGATATTACTGTTCACTTCTTCCACTGCACATGTTTAAAATCTTCCACTTGTTGGTTCACTTCTGTTTTCTCCTCTCTGTGGGCATAGTGCTGTTCTGCACCTTGGCTCAGTGCTCAACTTGGCACCTTCCTAATCTCTTTAAAATATTACATTTTAACATGAGATTCTATAAGTAGAATCTTTTGTGTGAGTTTACTCAGAGTGGGTTGTCTGCAAAACGTGTCTCAGCACTAAGTGCAAGCAAAAAGCCCATAGCTTTTTGTGGTCTGCTCCCCCTGCCCCTGGAAATGGATGTACCCCCTTCCCAGCTGCAGTTTGTGTGGTCATGAGTCCTTATGGTTTGCCCCACAATGGGATCCTGACCTTAGGCCTGGTCACAGAAAGGCATGTGATAGATAAGAAGAGCTCAATACAATTGCTTTCCTTGTCTTTAAGATGCTGGACCTCTGCTTTATAGTGTTTTGAGGTGGCTTCAGAAATATTCTCCGAGTGGAATATATTGGTGCATACCAGGCTCTGAAGCAGCATGTGATATGCTTGATGTGGTCTGGATCAACTAGCACTGCTGCCTCTGTGTCCTTCCCCAGCTCCTCCAAACTGACATGCAACTACTTTGTAAAGTCATTTTGTAGCAGCATTTTTTAATGACCCTGTAGATCTTTACAGAATTTATTATGGTTTTTTTTTCAGGAAAGATTTCTCAGGTGTTTGAAGGTGGTACAGATCTGACCAGAGTGGTCAGTAGCCCTTTGCTTTGCTTCACTGGTCACTGAGTGTGGAAGGCCCAGGTTCATTCAGATGCCATCTATGTCAGTCTTCTCTGTTTCATGTAAATGTCATAACAAACACACTAATTTTGCTGTGTGAGGATTTTTGAATATTTTTTTTTTAACTAAACCCCGGAGGCCAAAAAGTTGGTCTCATTAGTGAAGAATGAAAAACACCCAGCCTCACATTTATACAAATTTACTTTTGGGTTGGTTGGGTTTTTTTGTGTGGTTGGGTTTGGTTGGTTGGGGTTTTTTTCTATGGTTGCATATCTGAGGAACATTCTTCTAGTGATAGCCATTGAAACACCATTATGTAGAATTATTGGGAAAAATAATTTTCTTGTAGTCAATGCTAAGATGAACTGACTCTTTGGCCTGCATGCTCAATTTAACTTTGTTTGCAAACAACATTAAATGAATTAGTAAATGGATATGGAAGGACCTGCTGTACAAATGAGGAATATATATACCTACTTCCTCTAGTCAAAGTGCTTTCCTACACAAAATATTTTCTTTCCTCTCTCTTGTCACAGATCAAGCATATGATGGCTTTCATTGAGCAGGAAGCCAACGAAAAGGCTGAAGAAATAGATGCAAAGGTAAAAATGGAAGTTCACTGTCAGTAAGTGCAAAAGGAAAACTGCATCTGGCATCCTGTTTTGATAGTTGCAGTCAGAGCAGGCCTAGAACACCTTTGTAAGCTACAGCTGATTCCATGTTTAGTTATTACATAGCAAAAAATGGTGTGCCAAATAAAGTTAACATTTCTTAGCTTTTGACAGATGAAAACAGGTTGGAGCTATTTTTTGGCCTAAGTTTTCTTAGTGGTTCTCAGATAAAAATTTATCCATGTGGAAGTTCACTCCTTTTTTTGAGCAATCAGGAGATCTGAGTGATAATGTGACTGGATTGGATTAAGTGAAACACTTTCCCCACCTCCTGTCCATAACTTGATATCACTGAGATTGAAGGAGTTCTCTTCGTAACTATTAATTCTGCTGAGGTTTCTGCTAATAATTATAGTATTGTTTTATTATAACTATTTATAATATTGCACAAGAACTCATACATGTCCCAGAATGCTAAAAGATGAAAGTTAGACTGGTTGGATTTTGTTGGTGAAAGTTTGTTTGTAACCAGGTTCATAACTGTACCTAAAACTGTGTAGACAGCTGCAGTCTTAATTCTAGATGTGATTCAGTAGGATCCTGGGGAACTAAACCATCAGTTCATGTTTAAGGCTTGTGTTGAATTACTTGCAGAATTCTTCACTTAGGTTAAGCCACAAGAGACCAAGTTTAATATTAATCAGGTGATAGAGTGTAGATGTTTTCTAAAGAAGGATTAATGGTGTCTTACAGCCCTAACAGTCTGCATTATACCACTACAGAAACACCTTGTTGGTATTGGACTCAGCATATGCATTACTAGTAATATGTAATCTCCCTTAAACATTTAGATCTACACAAATATTTAATCAGCACCAAAGCAGGTATTCCTGAGGATCTGCAAACAGAAGTCAAAGGTTGGGATTGGATTCTCAGGTATAAATAGGGAAGTTTTCCATGTGTTTTCACGTGCTGCCTGGCTAGGCTTTACACAAAAGTAACATCTATACTGTCACTCTCCCTGTGAAAGAATTATTTAAAGTAATGACGTTTGTGGACACTGAGGGTTGGGTACCTTGTTTTAGGTAGAATCTTTTGTAGCCAGAAAAGAGACCAATTCTGTAAAAACAAATCAGAGCTGAAGCTAAAATGAGTTTCGTGTAAACAGTATATAATACATAAATTTGGTAATTTTGTGCCTGAGGAATACATGCTGCAAGGAAACATGCCTCAGTCAGTTAATAAAATAAGCATTATCTTGGTGAGCAAGGTTCTAGTTCAGCAGAACACATCCTGTACTCACTCTGACTTGAGGACTGGTTGAAATGTTTTATTTTATGTGGAACCATAAATTGTATCATCCTATCTTGTCTGGAATGTGCTCTGAAAGAATGGCTGTCACATTTTGATTCTGTTTCTTTCAGCCCATGGAATCAATTTCCACTTCAGTTATTTAATTTTTACTGTAGGCAGAAGAAGAATTCAACATTGAGAAGGGTCGCCTTGTTCAGACACAGAGGCTGAAAATCATGGAGTATTATGAAAAGAAGGAGAAGCAAATAGAACAGCAAAAGAAAATGTAAGTTGCTTAGGTTAGATGTCTGACTTCAAAGCCTGACCTCTCATTTTATTGCTAATTTTATACAAAATTCTTTTTCCCTGGCAAACAGGCAAACTGATGATATATTTAATTCTGAGTTTCTAGGGTTTTTTTCTGGAGAGAAATTGTCAGAGCTGAGCTACAGTAGTGTAACTTTTAGGAAGAGCAATGAAAGGATCCTTCATGTTTCTTTATGTACTTAATTTCTGGAAATCTGCCCTGGTCTGTTACCCTGGGACAAATGATCATGTCAGGTTTATTTTGGGTGGGTCTTTACTTAAGGACAGAGTTCTGCATTTTAATCATTTGTGCAGGTTCAGAAACAGATTCAAACAGGTGAACAGGCTTCATTATTAAATGCTGTAGTATTGTTATCTTTAAGGTGTACAGATAAATGTTGCAGTTCTTCTGTCAAAGGCTGATGGATTGATTCCTGTATATCATTCAACTTGCAGTCAGATGTCCAACCTGATGAATCAAGCAAGACTGAAGGTCCTCAAGGCAAGGGATGACCTTATTGCAGTGAGTATCTCTCCAGTAAATACACAGAGGCTCTATTTCTGCCGTGTGTTAGGAAATGTAACCATTCTCTAAAGAAAAATAGGATTTGGGAGTGAGTGACGTTTGCTTCAACATACGAAAGTGGCTTTCCAAGCTGCTCCTAAAAGACATTAAGGATTTAGTCCAGATTTGCTGATCTACTTTAGCTTATTTTCACTGTTTCTATTATGTGCTCCTTTAGGAAAATACAGTTGTTCCTGTTCCCAGGAACGTTGCAGGCACTGTTGTATCTGTCATTTGCACAACAGCTTGTTTCTTTAAAGAGCAGGAACACCCTCTTGCACGGCTGGTAGAAGTTTGAGGTTCTCTTTGCCCAAAGCAACGTTTCTGTGTTAAAGCTGCCGTGGTGTAAGCAAGGAGGCTTAAAACACCATTAACTGGGCTTTTCTGTCTCCTTCAGTGGCCCATATTACATGAAAAGCTTTGTTTCTTGTTCTAGTAGGTGACCAGTCCGTGTCTTGACTTACAGGGTGAGTGATCGTTTATCAGAGCAGGCTATGTTTGGGCTTAGGTCGGGCTTACTGTGTTTGTCTTACACCACGTGCAGTGTGTTCTCACTCTGCTCATTGTGCTGCGTTCCCACGCCTGTCTTAGAGACGGTTCCTGCTCTGCTAGGTGGGGCTGTTGAGCTGTTGGAAAAGCTGAGACCTGTGGAAGTCAGAAATAAAAGCTAATGGATAAAGGGTAATGTTCAAGTTGATTCTACCATGAAAAAGGGGAGTTAGCAGAAGAAAATCACCAGTTTATTGACTCTTTAAACCGAGTTTCAAACTTTAGATTGTATTCACAGAGAGGAGGAAGGTGGATAGCTGAAGAGCTAACTCTATTGTGATAGTCTCTGCTGGGTAATCTCTTCCTCATTTATCTGCTGACTCAACCTCATGCTTCTGAGTAATTCTAAACACTCTTCCTCATTTTAAGACATTTAAAATCACATGCTGCTCACTCTTTCTTCCCTTATCAGATCTTTGGCTTCTTTTGTGAAGAGAGATGAGCAGTTCCAGAAATGCTGTGTTACTCTAGGGAGGGCAGTGTAACTAGGTTTGACCATGGCATTAAATTGTGATAGTGTTATATCCTCACAGTGATTGTGTTACCCTGCACTCTTCTTCTAAATGCCATGAGGCAGGACAGTAGGGAAGGGTTTATACCAAATCATGGTTTCTTTATCTGAAATAATTATGATGGTTCAGTTCTAGGAGCTGTGTTTGAGGTGACTCAAATTTCTTAAAAATTCAATCCCATCCAGTATTGATTTGTCAAATAAAGATAATCAAGACCAACTTCTTCAAATTAAAAAATAAGCTCTCTCTTTCAAATCTTGACTTGCATTTGCTTACAATTAAAACATACCTAACCTGAATATTATTTGCTAGAAAGATAGATTAGGTTTCTTTGTTTGACCATAAAGCTGAAAAATTTGTTTGGGCAACTTTATTAGTTTACATGAAGCATTTATTTACAACATATTTAGTGTGTCTGAATTAATGCTGCAGGTACTATCCTTTTACTACTGAGCTCTCCCTTTTTCATGAGAAAGGACTTATTGTCAGATTTTAATGAGTTCAGATCAGGGCAGGAAGAAGGGAAGTGTTTGGAGAGGATAGTGTGCCATGCACAGAGATGAAGGTCTAGCTTGGATGAACACCAGCTGGAGTGTACATTTACGTGTTGGCAGGGTGTGATAGCTATAATAGAAGTACAGAAAGTTGGTAGGCACGAAACCAAATGCCAAACAGATGGGCTCTGCTGATCTGATTTCTTCTGAATGTAGGATTTGCTGAATGAGGCCAAGCAGAGACTTGCCAAGGTGGTGAAGGATACTGCCAGGTACCAGACACTGCTGGATGGACTAGTTCTACAGGTAAATATTTAAATTGTAGAACACAGATCATTGCTGCCCTATCCCCCTAAGTTTCTTTTGTCAGAAATAACCCACTGGAAATTACAGTTGTACTGGAGTCTAGATCAAATGTTGCTGGGTGATCTTTGGGTTTTAAACATCAGTTCAATATGTTTCAGGCTTGGATTCTGAACAGAAGAGGTCGCAGCTTATTTTGAGGGGTAGAACCTGATATGCCAAGCAGCAGTTCCATTGTAGCAATAATTGCAGATGTGCACACATACACTGTAACATGCACATTTTAGGCTGCACACATTAAGGTCCTGTAGTAATTGGCTGGATCAAATGCACCTTTGACAAAGGCTGTTTCTCCAAACCCAGAAGTTAGTAGTTATCCACTTCTAAAGTCTTTTGGGTGTTTGAGACTTAATAAGCCCTGGCTTTGACAAATTTACTGTAGTATGGCATGTGCCTGTGAGAGGCATATGAGGTAGAAATCAAAGCTTTGCTTACCTAGAAGAACGTCCTCAAGCCCCAGAAATCAACTGCCAAAAATCCAACAGGCGTTGGCCGGGTCAGTCCTGCGGGCCCTGGTGCCGCCTCCTGGTACGGGTTGGTCCTGTTTCTGTGAACTCCCAGGAGCCACCCATGAGCTCTCCTGTCACAGTTGGATGGCTGAGTTTTCTCAGCAGTGTCTCCTACCAGCTTGTGCCTCCAATTTAGTGGGGTTTCCTTGCCACACTCAGATCTGTTATTGCTGTACATCAAACAAACCTGTCCTGCTCTTGCGAACTGGCCACGTTTGTCTTGGCTCATTGTATTTGATCCAGTGAGAGATCTGTACTCACAGTTGGACTAGATGATCATTGTAGATCTCTTCAAACTGGAACTAAACTTATTTTAATCTATTCTAGCCTCAGATATTACCACAGGAGCTGCAAGACAGGAGTTATTAGAACAGGCATCTGAAACTACTGCATGTCTTCAAGAGCTTGGCTGTGTCCTCAGTCTACATAGACAGCAATGCTCCTTGTGTATACACAAACATTAATGGGCCAACACAATCCTATGATTCCATGTATAGTTGCACTTGAGTTCCAAACCCATCATCCATATTTGGGCTCTCTCCCAGGTATTGGTGCTGTCCTCACAGAATGTCTGCATGAGGTGAACTTGCGAGCGAAGAACTAAATAAAAGAGGCTGATATCGTCAGGTTCTGGGTTTCAAGTTGATCAGCTTCTTTCCTTTCTTGGGGTTAAATAATTCTAAGACAGTTAAAATGGTGACTGTGTGATCCTGAAGTGGTTGTTCCCTGCAGGGATTCTACCAGCTACTTGAGCCCAGATTAGTTGTTCGGTGCAGGAAGCCGGATCTCCCAATGGTTAAGGTAAGACACCTGGAATGGTTTGACAGTGTCCTGCTCACAAAGGCCTAGACCTGACTGCAAATATTTGCTGCTCAGATCCCTTCTGCGTGACATGAAAACAAGCTTTGCTTGTTGCACTTCTGTTGTAGATACAATGCAAGAACCTAAGTGTGCTTCCAAAGTTGGGGATCATTTGCTTGCTTGGATATTACGTTGGAAACTTTATACATTGCTACAGTATTAAGAATAATAATTGGCTTTGGCTCAAAAGCCAAACTGAAATGCATTTGCTTAATTAAAATTAAAAAAAGAGGCCTCAATCCCTTCATTTTATTACTACAAATAATTGAGTGGTCGAACCTGAGTGGTGCAATAGCATTTGTCATGCTAACTGGAAGTTTATCTTCTATCTAGAGTGCGGTACAGAAGAGCATTCCTGTCTACAAAAATGCCATAAAAAGAGATGTGGATGTTCACATTGACCAAGACAACTTCCTGCCAGAAGACATGTAAGGAAAATGGGAGTGTTTTATACACAGGACTAACATAATGCAACTTTTCAAGATGCAGCTTGTACTAGAACACTCTCAGAAAATTAAGTATGGAACATCCTCACAGTGTCTGCTGCTGTTCTTGTGGAATTTGGCACTTCTTTGTGTTAATCAGGCACAGACTCTGCAGTTTTCTCCAGGCAAGCAGTGTCTCAGTCAAAAATGTCAGTAAAAGTTTTGTGCACCCTCCAGCCTGATTCACACAGTACTGGAGTAGAGGATAACTGCACATAGAAACTTAACCACTGGTCTTTTTAAGAGAGAGGATATGGATGTTGCTTTCAGTCTCAAGATGATGCAAACTGAGTCATAAGGTGCTGCAGGATAATCACTTGATGGGGTTTATGTCTCTTCTGTCTGCAAGGCTCTAAAGAACATGGCACAAAGCTGTATATTCTGATAGTGATCTTTGTGTATGGACCAACAAACAATTCTTTTATCACTCGTCCTCATTTCCGAAATCTGGTAACTGTCTTAATAACACAGAGTCTGAAGCTGTTTTGAAGTGACAAGTTTCATAGCTCCACTTAAGATTTAGATCATGCTGATGAGGACCCTTGCACGTGGCTGTGGGCTCTGATAACTCCAAAGGTGCTTTGCACTGCTGCTTCACTGGATCACTTTGTGCTGATTCCTGTTAACACACGATCAAAAAGTTTGGTTTTTTAGAAATAAAAATCTGTGTATCTGACTTGCTTATAAATGCTGGTTTACGATAGTTTCTCTGCCGTGTTCTGACTCTTGACCCATGGAGTTCACAGATTATTTTTTTTTTTTTGTCACTTTTTAGTGCTGGAGGTGTTGAAATCTACAACGGTGATGGTAAAATTAAGGTTTCCAATACCCTGGAAAGTCGACTGGACCTTGTAGCCCAGCAGGTGAGTTTCTCTAACAACTGAGGTGAACAAAGTACAGTTAACTAGTTTGGTCTTGTAATTAAACCCTCCTGTTTCCAGTGTGTCACAATAATGCATGGGATCAGATTTCAACGTGGATGACAAGAAGTTATTTTTTAATAGAAAGAGCTAAGTTACCTACTGTTTGTGCTTGTCTGCAACAAACATGGCTTTCCCCAGAACGCTCCCTTTTGAATTAAGCTTGAGCATAAAACTCTATAAATTATGATACTGAAAGACTTGGCATGACTACACTGCAGTCAGGATGCTGAAATTCTGAGGCTAACTTGAATTACTGAAGCAAGCTTGGGACCAGAAACTTTGGCTGACACCTATTAAATCCTAGTGCAAAAAAAAAACCAAACCACCGAACTAGCTCTGGCATCTATTTCTTATGCTGCAGTACAGGCAGTCCTTCCAGTCTAGAGAGAAGCAGGCAATGTGTGATCTGATAAAGACTTCAGAAAGCTCAAGTGAACTGACTTGTTAATTTTGAAGCCTAGCCTAGCTATCCCGCAGTGCCTGCAGGAGGAACATACAGGAATTGTATTGCCCATTGCATGGAACTGATGTGCTCTTTCTCCACAGATGATGCCAGAAATCAGAGTGGCTCTCTTTGGTGCTAATGCCAACAGGAAGTTTTTGGACTAAACCTCTAGGAGAGGAGGTGGGATCTGTTCCACTGCCATACTGAAGGGGATGCAAAAGCATCTGCTAATTTGAAATCTTGAAATATAACATTACTGTGTCATCCAATATCTGTTCTTCAATGGAATAATTTTGCATACCTGCTGTGCTTAGCCTCTCTACTTGTGGTTAGAATGTATTGCTCAAAGGATGTGAAGACATACATATTCATCCAGAAGTGGCACTAGGAAGTGGAGGCATTTGGGCTCTTGGCTTTCCTTACACTGTTGTGACACTATAAAGACAAGTGGTCCATTTAGGGTCACTTTGTTTGCTTTGGCCACATCTCTTTCAAGTTGTCTGATCTGTGAAGTAAATCACTGTGCTGGCAAATTTGCTTTTATTTGCTGCTGGCAAATCCCTTTTCAATTGAGGTCTTCAGTGTTACAGAGGGCATGTATTCCTTCCCAAGGTAGTAGTTTAATTCATGTTACTTGGTCAGGCATTTCTTGTTCTGTATATGTGATTTAAAATAAAAAGCCTGAGCCTGTAAAACTCTATTTATTAAAATAAAAATGCGTGTGTGTGTATGTGGAGTTCCCTGTCGCTTCTCTCTGGGGTATTGGCAGCAACCTTTGAAGAGTGGGATTGTGTGAGTAAGGACTTACTACTTGAGCTGTGTGTATTAACTGTTCTGTGAAGCCAGAACTCAAGTGCACGGAGTGGTGTCAAGCTATTTGCTGGAATAGCGTTGGATGGCAGGCAAGGCTTTTGAATAGGACTCCAGGATGCCCGTCATTCTCCCTGAGAAATGGGTCAGTAGTTTTGCTCCCTCAGCCTTCTTTCACAAGAGGGAACTACAGTAACACGACTGTGCTGCTCAGATAAAACAAATGCAATCCATTTCCAGTCGCAGCTTTGTCGCTTCTGTGCAGGAGATCCAAACCATAACCCTGTAGTAATTAAGTTTCAGGACCTGAGGGACAGCAGCTGACTCTGTTGCAAGTGTTCTCTGTATTGTTACAGTAACTATTAATTTAATTAACAGTAGCATAACTATAATAATTACTAAATCTGTTAAGTTTTGCTATTTACTTCTCCTTTGCTTCTGCTGTGGTGACCAGTATTGTCTCCACATTGTATGGTGTAGGACAGAAAAATTCTTGGGGTGACTTTCCATATTACAAGCCTCTGCCAGAATACTTGACTCTTCTGCCTAGTGCTCAATTCTGAAATTTCTTTTGTGGCAATAAGAAGCTGATGAATTACTGCTTGAGTGTGTTTTGAAATCATCTTCTCTTAAGTGTTGCAGTGAATCAGGAATAGTAGGAGTTTTACATTGTGCCATGAAGAATACTTGAAAGCTGCAGCAACGCTGCTTTATGTGGTGTTTTTAACCTGAGGCCCTTTCTTCTCAAGCTGAGTTGGGTGCCCTCATGTAAAGTGGGCTCTAAATGCTAGATGAGCCTTTTACTGCCTCCTTTCTCTCAAATGGAGATTGACTGCTGAGAAAATCCTGAATCCAAACTTATTTAATTCATGTCTAGAAGAAATACTTTAAATTTACTCTTAGAAAATGAGATTATTTAGCAAGGTTGGGGTTTATTTTTTGTTTTACTGCTCCTTACTGTTGCGTTTAGGTGCCAGTTCTTGTTTTCCCACATAGATGGTTTGTGACATTTATTCCTTTAGTGCTTTGCTTTTTAATACATGTTTCTGTGACTGGGCAATAAGTGTATCTGGATTAAAGTCCCACCTTTTCTAGATTTTGGATAAGTGTTACAGCTTTGATCTTTGCAACAGTGATCCAGCTTCCTGACTAAGCTTTGGGCTCTGGTTTTGTGACACACCTGCAGGAAAGGAAAATCTTCACATATTCATGCTTAACTGTGGTGTTTCTTGGTTCAAAGAGTACTTTTTGAAGCAGATTTGTTTCCTGTCTGGAGATGCCTCATCAATAGGCTATCTGCCAGTGCTTTGAAAAAGCAGTTGAACTTACTTGGGTCCTTATTTGCTCTGCAACCAGGGCTTAAGAACAGAAATTGAACGTTGAGATGGAGTGCAGTGTATGAAAATAAAAATTGAGGGGTGAGACGAGGAGGTTAGTAGTCTTTGGTAGGTGATGTACACTATGAATATTTTCTCCAGTGCTCCATGAAGAGACTTCAAAGAGATGGTAAGATTATCTCTAGGGAAGTGAACAGCCTAGATTTGGCCATCATAATTTGAAAGTGTAGCTTTTATGTTGTCCTAGTGCTACTGTTTCCTTTGGAAAACTGATACAGGCCGTGGTGTTACTGTATGTGGGTAAAGTCAGGGGCAGAATAAGCTAAAGGTTGGGATACAGAAGAAACAGATTGCTTTGTTGTACATCATTCCACAGTGGTGGGGCATATTACAACATTATCTTCCAGTAGGTTTTATTCACTAAAAAAAACTATTCTTTGAGAAGTTATGAAGATGTTTCTGATATCAATAACATAAAGATGCTTGGCTGTGACAAAAGGAGATTCTTTGGTCTGTTTCTTTCATGAAGGTGGCAAGATCTTCATAAATCCATTTCTTGTGTACTTTTGAAAAGCAAAACAGTAACTAGTTAAGTGTCTGACTGTGGTTACTCACTGCAAGTTCCCTGCAAGAGTGTTACAAGGAGGCACGGATTAATTTTAATCTTGGGACAACCACATGAGATAATTTGATTGCAAAAAAATGTCTGCATCACCTGGAACATCCTTCTCCTTGATTCCAAGTAACGGGCTGTTACTGAGTTTTGTTGCCTTAGAGATGCAGAGAAAAATGGAATATCCCATCCAGGTGTACCTAGTGCAGTTGGCAACCCCGCTATGTCTTCATCCAGACTTCTCTTCAGTGTTTGTACACAGATTTTTACATGCAAAATGTGAGACAAAAGCAGCATTTTAGGTGGATTTCGGAATTCCTGCTGGAGCTGTGTTGCAGCACTGTTTCATGAGTTGAACTGTACTGCTGAATGAAGCAAACGAGGCAGGATACATGATATTGCCAGTGGCAAATCAATGAGGATATTGATCTTTATTCGTCTTTGTATAAGCATGCATAATATTCCAGTTGGATCTAGTAAACAAGCCCTAAGCCAGATCAGCACATTAAGAAACTATACAAATATAGGGAACAAAGGAAGCATTGAATCAGGGTTCAGGTAAAAGAATTAAATTGTGATGGGAGAGGCAAGATTAACAGTGAGTGCAAGAACTAGAGCTGGAAAAGGAGTTAGGGAAGTGGATAATGCTGTGCTTGCTCTGCAGAGTTGGCAGTGGAAAATTTAAGAGCGGACTTGACACTAAGTGATCAGCAGAGGACTTAAAATGTTACTGCACATCTGAGTCACAACCCTGCTTTTAGCACGAAGTTTTCGCACCGAGAGGAATTAACGTTAATCAGAGAGACACGTGCTGGATGAATGATTCCTGGAGGTGCACCCAAGTGTCAAGGTGAGAGAAAGATTGGAAGAAAACAACCAGAAAGTACCGAGAACTGAGGCCTCAATGCCTTTGTTAAGCCAGTGACAGTGGATGGAGAGAGAACTCCTGGAGGGAAGCTCTGAGCTGGCTGTCAAGGGGGTGAGCGCTACTCCCCCGAACAGTGCTGGTGACAGGGCCAGGTGCTGCAGGGAGGCTGTTCAGGTGCCCAGCTCTCTTCCTCCAGTCTTGGAGAAAAGCACGACAATGTTTTCCGCAAGCTTTGTAAAAACTAGCAGTGAAAATCCAACTTTTGGGTGAAGCCTGCCAGGAAAGGCCAGCTACAGGCCTTGGGGTGCTCGGTGTCCAGGGAGGCCACAGATCCCATCCTGCAGCCAGAGGCAGGCTGGCAGGGGGAGGGTACCTTGCTTGTTGCATGCCCTGCTGATGTGAGCAAGCAGAATATGCATCTCTTGGAGAACAGAAGAGTGTTGGCTAATACCTTACACAGACCAATAGCATACACAGTACAGCAGGGCTGGGGCCACCTCCAGAGGCCCACAGGAGTGTGAAGTAGTTGGGGAGGTTAAGAGAAAATTACCCATTTATTTACTTCCAAAGAAAGAGCAGTGAAGGAGGAACAGAAAAATTTGGAAATAAAAGTGAACGACCCCAGGGGAAAACTCGAAGCAAAAAAGTTTCTTTGGGAAAGTGAACTCTGAGCTGCTATTCTGGGGAGCAAAGGCTTGAGACTGCAGTAAAGCAACTTGGCAAAAGGTGTGTAGCCCTGAGCAAGAGCCCAGACAGACTGCAGTGTGATTTGGCTGGGTTTGCTGTTTGATACAGGCAGCTCAGAGAGGCAGGTGGAGGCCCTCATCCTGCCTCTCAAACATGTTTTCAGGGAACAGGCCATGACAAGAAGGCCCTTCCAGGGCTGGGAAGTTCCTGCTGCTCTCAGCCAAAGTAGAGCTGGCTGGGAAACCCCAAATCTGTCTTCCTAGGCATCTCGTTCAGAGCATCCCATACCACTTCTTTGGCTTTGCTTTAGAGAAAGCAAGACAAACATCTGTATGGGAGCATTCTCAGGTTAAGAATCATACTGACAATGTGCCAAAAAATGCCATTTCCCAGCCCTTGTTACATGATGGAAATCAAGGGCTATGGAAATCAAGGCTACCATGTTATTTTAGGTAGTTCAAGGCTGATCTGTTGGGAGAGACTGCAAAGGGAAACTATCAAGGGTGGTCCCTTCCAGTATTTCTGAAGGCCCTTTCCCTTCCTGTGTCCAAGAGGGTTTGTAGAAGTCAGCTCCTTTTTCCAGACAGCCCCTGGCCCACATATCCACTGCCTGAACGCCAAGTGATTGCCCATCCCCAACCCAGCACCAACTGCAAACCTTGGGGCTGTTCAGCTCTCTGTGGCTGCCAAATGGGTGGGCAAACGGGTACCAAATACAGAGGCAGCATCTTGACATCCAGCTGGAAGTGGACAGGAGAAGGGAACAGCTGTCTTGGCTTGCCCCAGCTGGTGAACTGAACACAAATAAGGGAGAGAGGCACACATTGAAGTACTCGTGCTATTTGGAGGGATCTTTTGCAAAACTCTCCTTTCATCCACATGTGCACAGTTTCTACCTGGCTCCCTTGGGATCATTTGCCTGCAGTGCCACTGTAGCACCTTTCTCCCAGCAAAGGCCACTTTTACCCAGGTGGTCACAGCAACCCTCAGTGGGGACCCAGCACAGACAAAACCTTCTTGGAACACCTTTGGAGAAATGCTGGTGCTTCCCCTCAGAGGGCTCCAGAAGGAGAGGTGAGCCTCACTATCAGCAGCGAAATGCTAGAAGTTAGTCCCAAAGCAACTCTTGAGCAACTCAGAAAATTATTAATCTCTCTAAAAAATTATTATTTTTCCCACATGCATGTGGTGTAAAGCAGTTTAAGCACAGCCAGTTGTTCCACCCTCCCGCTCTCAGCTCCGAACACTTTGAAGGAAGATGGTAACATGACCATCCAGGGCTGGGACAGCAGGAACTGGGAGGCTCCTTTCACCTGCTGCCTGGTTGACTTGCCAAGTGTCCCTGCTGCCGTGGTGGGCTCTGTGGGATAGCACTGCAGAGTCACTGGACTTTAGGAACACATGAGTTGCTAACATCAAGGACATCCACATCCCACCTGTGGCAATAAACCACATGAAGGAAGTGCTTCCGTACTGTGGGAGAACCGTTCTTGGCCAAGAGCATGAGCAGTTCATCACTCACGTTCTAAAATCCTGCCATTTGAAATTTTGATCCCAGCATAACAGTGACTACTGCTGCAATGAAGGTTAAGGGTGCTAACCTACTAAAAACCCTTAAAAATGTTATTATTCCAGCTATGCCAGTGCCATTCTGCAGCAGGGAGTTCCTCAGCCTCATACACGTTGTGTTGGCAGGCACGAGCTGTTCGCTTTCATCCAACCTGAAGCATTTGCCTCTCAGTTCCACCAGGTGACCTCTTGTGAAGTCATCTGGAGTTGTAAAGTAAATTGGAGCAACCATCTGGCTTTTTTTCTGTTCCCCATTCAGTATATTGCTGCCATATCTCCCTGCATCTGAATGGTGTTATTGCTCTGTACGAACCGTCCCTTTTGCATCTTGTGTTTCCCTTTTCCAAGGAGCACCAGCTCTGCACAACGGCAGCTGGAACATCTCTGGCTGTGTGTGCCAGTGGGATAGCTGGGCTGGAGGTGGCTCTTGCCTCACTGCCATGGTGGATTGGCAGCAGGCTGGTGTGTCCATCCTCTGGGCCAGAGCATCGGGCCAGAGCCCCTCACGCTCCCTGCAGGGACAGGCTGGGCACTCCAGGCAACACCATCACCCCGAGCTATCGGGGGATGGCAGGAGGGGCACAGCTGTGCCAGGGCTTTGCTGCTGCTTTGCTTTCATCTAAAGTGGGCTGGGAAGAGGCATGTGAGGTCACTCACCTCTCTGTAGCCACCCCCAGCAGCTATAACTCTAGGTCAGCATGTGCTTTTCCAACCTGGCAGCTGGCAGGAGACCAACCTGATCCGTCCTCTGGGCTGGAGGTGGCTGTGCTGCACACACTGTGTGCTGTGGACACAGCATTTCTCTGAAATACAGGTGGAAAAAATAAAGCCCATGACTTTTCTGCAAAAAGAGCTGGGCTAGAGCCTGCTTAACTTATGAATTACCTGCCAGTTCAGGTGGAGACACAGTGGGAAGATGGGGAAAGTACGTTTCCCGCCTCTATGCGACCCCAAATGGGAATTCCCCATCTGCAGCACCCATGAGGGAGGTTTGCATGTGCTTTGGAGGTCCCCATAAGCTACCTGACCCCTCATTATGTAACACTGAGGGAAAAGAGGAGAGAGACAAACCCTTGGAGCATTCCAAAGCTCGGCTGCTTTGTCTCCCTATAGCAGTGTCCACACTGCTCAGTGGGTTGTTGGCATTTGGGCATCACCCTTTGGTTTGATTTTAACCTTTTGGCTGGTGACTGAGGCCAGCAGGCTCCAAACTCCTTTGGTTGTGCACCCATACTGGTAAAAGTAAATACATACATTAGGGGCATACACCCTCAATATATATGTTTAATTGTAAATTATGTGCAGGTATCACTGTACTGACTCTATGTTATAAAGCATAGAAAAAAATTATGATTATATAAGTATGAAATAAATATTCCTTTAGTTATCGATAGTACAAACTGTATTTTCTTCCTGCGCCTCAATGTTTTCTCCTGCATGTACCCCACTTTGGAGACATGTGATGTACCCAAAAGGCTTTCCTTACTGGTCAGTGTAGTAGTAACCTTGGTACTAGAGATGTTGTATCACACTCTGTCCCCAGTGCACCCATGGGGAGGTCTCAGGGCTTCCCTAGAGGCTGGAAACCCCCACAGGACAATGAAGGGATAAGAGGGCTGCAGAAATTTGCAGGGGGCAAAGGTGGGCATCTCCAGAGGGTCTCGTGGTCATCACGTGGAGCTGTAACACCCCTCAACACCTCTCAGCCGTGTGGGGTGGGAGGTGCAGGGGTACTGCAAGGAACCCCGTGGGTGACAGGTCCCTTTGCCTCCCACCCCAAGAAGCAGCAAATCCCAGAGCAGGGAAGCAGGGTGGAAAACCTGCGAGGCACTCCAGGCTCACTCCCTCTGCCGCTGGATGTGGTGAGTGGGAGCAAAGGGTGCCTTTCCCTGCTGGCGCATCCCAGGCTGCAGGGAGTGCCAAAGACGAGAGAGGGGGTTTGGAAAGCAAACAAAGGAAAGGAAGGAAAATATCTTGGACAGAAGATGGAGAGCATACATTACAAGTCCTTTGGGAGGCGCAGGGGGGTGTGTGCGCACACGTGAGCGGAGGATGCAGCGAGCGGCAACTTTGATCTCCCAGAACATCTGGTACGTGGGCATCCACTCTATATCTGCCTATGGGGCAGGCCCAGAGACATGCAGGACGGGGAGAGGGGGATGAAAACCCAAAGCAAGATGCTCCCTGTTTCCCATGCTCTGTGGGCCCTCTCCTTCAAAGCAGTCAGGCAGCCCCAGCCCTGGAGAAAAGGCAGCACTGGTGGAGCCAAGCGGCGTCCAACCCTGCATCTTCACTGTTCCCACGCCCACCAGTGCCAGGGGCCTCGGCCCCCAAACCACTCTGAGCCACATGGGAGCTGTGGCCACTCTGTGGACAGTGCCTGGGCTGGAGGGAGACCAGCTAAAGCAGAGCTGGGGGAAAAGAGAGCAACCTTTGGGGCTTTAATTTCAGTGAGGCCTGAAAATGGGTGCTCTGAGCCCAGACAGCGTGACATGCCTTCTGGAGCAGGCACGGGACGCTGGGCAGGGTGACAAGGAGGGCTGTGTTTAGTGTTCTGGCAGTGACAGATGCTAAATGCCAGCAGGCCTGGGGTCAACACCCAGGGTACAAAGTCCCTGCACAACTGGTCAGTGCGTGGTAGGACGTCAAAGATGTTGAGCCCCCAGCCTGCTGACTCAAGTGTGTACAGACAAAGACAGGGAGAAGTTTGGGTTTGGTGGCAGCCAAATACAGATGGGAAAATTAGAGGGGAAGAAGAGAATTGCAGGGAAGTGATGTGGGCATTCAGGCACACAGGCTACCAAGTGTAACAGTGATTGACAGGGGGGCAGAGGATGGTGCCTACAAAGGGGTCTGGTTTGTCTTCTAGAGAGTTTCTGGGGGATTCATGTGCCTCCTAGTCCAAGGGGCCACCTCCTGCAGCATGATTTTCAGCTTGAGGTGTAAAAGGTCTTTCCCTTCTCTCCCTCTCCCTGAGCTCAACAGGTCCTCATCAAACACGGAAACAAGGAGCACATTTCAGTATCATGGTATGCTGTGCCTGGAAATAAGCACAGAGGTGCTTCCTAGGAAAAAGAAATACCCTGTTTCTCATGCAAGTGGTTGGGCTGAAAAGGAAGGTCTGGATGTGGCAAGGCCATGCTTGGTGTTACATGAGGGGACAAGCGAAACTTTAAAATCCTCCCTTCAGACCCCAAAACCTAGGGGTTTGATCAAGGGGGATTCCTGACAGGGCAACTTCCCAAGGGAATCTGTATTTAACAGCAGGGAAGTGTGGTAGGATGCATTTCCCTAGGGAAGTGAAGATCAGAGGGAGGAGAGACAGGGGCAGGCAGCCAAGGGAGGCAGAGTAGACTGGTATGCACCGGCTGCATTTCCTCAGGGGAGATTCGTCTCAGATGCAGGTATGTCTTCAAAGGGGACATGGGGCTGCAGGGGAGCACATGCTCCTGGGCTGAATTGCCCCCCCTGGGAACTCCAGTAGAGAGGCAGGTGCCAGCCATTTCCCAGGGGATAGCTGTAGTTTGCCACTGATTTTCCTAACAAAACTTAGCGCTGCGGGATCTTCCAAAACCTCATGCAGCCTGGAAAAGCCAGGGACCATTAGCGGCTGAGGCTTTGCAGGCAGTAAATCTGCTGGCATCTCCTGTTTTGTCCAAGCTCCTGCTAGAGCAACGGTCCTAATGCAGCTTGCCAGTCTGCAGGGCTGGCTCTAGGCACAAGCCCTGCAAGACGTCCTTCCCCACTTTACCGATGCAGCAAATTGCAATCCAGCATCCCTCTTGGGAAAAAAAAATTAAAGCAAACTCTCTCAAATCTCTCTGGCAGGAGCGTATCGTGTGGCACACACGGTGAAGTTTCCCTCACTGAATCCCGTATCAGGAAGTCTGAGCTCCCAGCTGAGCCATCTGGCAACCCTCCTACCTCTTGACCAAACCCGAGGGGCAGAGCAGTGTCCTTGTGCCCTCTGCCCCTTGTAAAGGCACTCCCTCCTTTGCCAGCCAAAGGCAGCCCTCTCCATCCTCGGCGTGGGTCAGGCAGAGGTTTGATGGATTGCAATCTTCCTCCATCACGGTCAAAACAAAGGTCACGGCCCGAGGAAATTGCAAACAACTTTTGCCCACCGGCCCCGGAAGAACGGGTGCACTCGTGACAAGGGGGTGAACTTTTTATGATCTCTCCACCCCGGCAGCCTCTTTGGGAAAGGAATTTTAAAAAGTGGCCAGGGAACATGTGGCCTCCGGGAGCCGACAGAAGGAGGAGGGGGCAGCCCTGAAACGCTGCTCCGGGCCCGTGGCAAGCCCCTGCCCCTGCCCCTTGCCACCTCCTCCCCTTCCTTCAGAAAAGCCGCTCTTGTCTCTTTGCTGCTGGGCAAATACGGGGCCCTTGGGGGTTCCCATCTGGGGACCAGCCTTTAGGGCTCTTGTTAGGGTCCAGAACAGGTTTACATTTTTCTGTTAGTGCCTGGGAGACCCTGACATTCATTATGTGTGTGTATAAATATGCAGGCACCAACGCTGCACCTCAGACTGAGCTTATGGCTGGGAGCAAGGGGTTCGGGTCTGTTCCCAGCTGCCCCACCAGGCAAATGGCTTTGCTTTGCCTTCCTGTGCCCATGATTTCTCCACCAAACAAAAACTGCAGCAGCTTTGAGGGCTGGAGGAGATACAGCAGTGTCCCACCCCTCCAAAGACCCCCGGCTGCTTGGAGAAGTTGCATTTTACATCCCAATGTGGGACAAAAATCAGAATTTCAAATTTATGAGTGCATATATTTTTCCTAATATTTATAAGCAAACATTAGAAATTGTTTCAGCCCAAATCCGAGTCTTCCTGAGCTACCCCAAATGCCTTAGTCCTGCCTTTCTGTGCAAGGTAGTGTCTCCCATGCTAAAGTTGTGATTAATAGGAAAATTCAAGATGGGAACTTTACCTGCAAGATTCTTTATTTTTTGGGGGAAATATATAAAGCCAACCCTCCCCTTCAAAAAAAAAAAACAAACAACAAACCATTGACGGGTGCAAAGGCACTCTGAGTCTTCCCCCACCACTAGGTAACCCCCAAAGATGCATCATACATCAAATTTAGCAAAGCCTGCCTGGAGTCTGAGTTCTCCCCAGGGGCTACCCCATAACAGGGTGAGGGATATGAAGGGCTGCCATTTATTTCCACATCCAAACTGGGCACTAAACAAGTCCCTGTTGAAACTGGTTCATCCAATCCATCCCTAAATCAAGCCTACATGAAGTACTGAGTTGCTTTGAAATGGCTGCACAAAAAATCTGGGTTTGGGAAGCATCCCAGCTCTCTGGGAGAAGGAGGCTAGAGGGAAAGTCAAGAGTTTAAAGCCTCAGTCTAAGAGCTCAGGAAAGCTCACTCTGAGCAAGGGGGTAGGGGTAGCTTTGCCAACCCATGGAGGCAAGGAAAGAGAAGAATCAAGAATTGTGGACAGCAGAAAGTAGAAAGAAAGGTAAAAAAAATAGGGGGATTCGTGGCTTAGTCTGATGCCGCCTGTTACCCTCATGGCCTGTTACCCTCATGATAGCATCTCCTCAAAGTTAGGATGTGGCATTTCCTATAGCACAGATAAGCTTTGTCTTTGCCTGGACTGCAAGGCAGCTCTAAAAGCTGCCCCTTCCCCAGGACTGGTTCCAATTAGTGCTGACTCCACTCAGTGCTGGCTTAGCCCCAGGATTAAAAATCTTCCCGTGCCAATCCCCTCTGACCCAAACACTTCCTGGGACTGATAGGGCGACCAAATTCCTCCCCTTCCTAAATTGGACAGCTTGCTCTCGTCACCCCGAACTCTGGCTCTTGCAGAGGGGAGAGGGGGAAGGGGGTTATGTGACAGAGAGCAGCCCTTCATCCTCCCCAGGAACAGGGAGCCAAGTTCCTCGGACAGCCTTTGCAGGGCCTGGAGCTGCAGCCATGCTGGGGAAGTGCCCAGCTGGGATGTTTGCCCTGGGTAGCAGGGGCAGGCAGCTATGACACCCAGCTGGTGGTTTTGGGGTACTCAAGATGTCATCACATCTCAGGCTCCTCCCAGTGCCCAGGATGGGAATGTGCTCACACTTGTTCTTGCTCCTGGGAGCTTCTTGCATAAAATATGCAAGTATGTGGAAGGATAAGTCACTCTCAGACCCAGCCATGTAGGTGAGGCCCCGGGGCAGGGATGCCCTGAGGATTTAGTCTGGGCAACTAGAAAACAACAAACCATTGATGGGTGCAAAGGCACTCTGGTTCTTCCCCCATCACTAGGTATCCCCCAAAAATCCATCATCCATCAACTTCAGCAAAGCCTGCCTGGGGTCTGAGCTCTCCACAGCTCACTTATCTTTGGAAAATGCTGACAGCCTCAGAGGATGAACTCTGCTGCTTGGGGCACACAAAGGGGAGCTGTGAGGACAGGATGAGGCCCCTGGTTTGGTCAGCAAGTGTGGGGTCCCGTGTCAGGGACAAACATTTCGTGAGCATCACTTTGCAGAGGCAGCTTTGGTACTGAGAGCATGGGAGAGAGCTTGCTGGGCTTGGGAGCAGCCCCAGCCCCAGGGAGGCTCTGGCAGGAGGGGCACATGGAGCCCATGAAGTGAGCAGGCTGCAGCTGCAAAGCTGTTTCGGCAGGAGGAGATGTGTCTGTTACCAGCCCTGGAGGAGACAGAGGGAGCTGTAGAGGAAAGGGAAGGGGCCTGCAGTGTGCACCCGGGAGCCTTCGTACCCCCAGCCTCCTGCTGCTCATCCCCCCGTGCCCTCTTTTGCTGGCACCAGCTTTTAAGGATCATTGCTTTGATTTTGTCCTGATGCAAAGCTGCTGAATCAGCAGAATCGAGCAAGTTATTTATTCAGGGACCAGCTGAGCAAGGGCCAAGTGCAAGCTGCCTCCATGCACCTACAGCTGGCACCTTCCAGCACGAAAACAAGTACAGCCAGTTCCCTGTGAGAGAGAGCCAAGTTGCCTTTAAACGCCTCTCTGCTGGGGGGGCTGCGGCCCCTGCCCCATCTCACATGAGAGATTTAATAAACAGCAAATGGCAAGTGACCTTTTGGGTCCAATATGGATTTGGACCACCGTGCATGAGCTTGAAAGGCTTCTCATTCCTCCAACAGCCCCCGAGGGGGGGTGCTCATACCCTGTGCTTCTCAGCATTAAAGCAGCACAAAGGGGAACCACACAGGCTACACCAGTTCCTCTTTTGCAGCAGCATCGCTCCACGGGCTTTACTCAAGGGCAGGCACTGCTTTTAAAGCACAGAGGCTTCACACAAGTGTGGGGGACCGGACTACCTGCACCCCAAAGCCACGTGGTGTTTTGGGGAGAGAGGAAGGCTTTCCAGCACACCTGGGCTGCAGGAAAACCCACAGCCCACCAGGGACTTCGGAGGGAAAGCAGTGACACCATCGCATTTCCACAACTGGGTTGTTCATAGGCAGACAGCTGTGTTTCAGAACGGGAAATGATCCCAATTAGCTTTCCAGGTGCTCTCTTGTAAATGCATTTCAGGTGGTACAAACGTGTCTGACTGCAGTTCAGGGCTTTGTCTCTGAAAAAAGCCCTCTGTGTTACCATCCCACCCCCATCCGCTTCCCCTCACAAAGGAAGAGGGAGACCATCCAGGAGACAAGAAAACACACATACAGCAAGGGTGATTGCTATTTTAAGAATGTACTTTATACAAAATAACCAATTTATATGGAAATAAAATCTACAGACCTCCAAGGATCAAGATTTTAAAAAAGTTCTTTAAAAAAATTACCCAACACACAGTATTAAACTAACTATTGAGGTAACTGTCGCTCTTGGGGAACAAAGGTAATCAGCAGACCAAGACAAAATATACACAATATAAAAATAAATAGCATTCCCCTTTCCAGTATTGACCAGGAAAGTTCACACAACTTTGCAGCAGCAGGAGAGAGAAGAGGATCCCTGACACTGTGCTCTACGGGATGGGGAGGGAGGCAGGGGTGAGAACCAGGGCTCCTGGGCAGCAGGTGATGGGAGAGGTGCAGCACCTGAGCTCCTGCTGGGGAAAGAAGTGCTGGGGCGAGCAGCTCCAGCATGAACTCTTTCTTGCACTGAGAAACTCAGGCTATTAAATCCAGCCTTCCATAAACAGCACGGGCAGCTGCCCAGCCCAGTTTCTACTTGAGTCAAAGACAAGCAAGACCAGTCCTTGAGTGTTACATCCCACCCCCAGCAAGGCGTGCCAGTGCAGAACCCCACGCAGGTCAGATTCCCCCACAGAGGGACACAGGCAGAGGTCATTTTCACAGCTTGGTGTGGGAGGTCTCTGCTGCAGCATCAGCTCACCCTCCCGTCACCCTGGGACAGTTGCAAGCAGTTGACAAGGGCCAGGCTTTTGCCCCATGGCCTCTTAGACCCCTCCCTGCCCAACAACAAAAAACACAGCAACATAAGAACAGCCTCACCCAAAAAAAAGAAAGGCCCCCGTTTTCTCCTTGTGCCCCCGACAGACAGATTACATTCTTTACAAACTTACAATAATACAAAAAAACCCAAAAAACCAACGTTACCCAACTTCAGAAAAATGAATGGACATAGTGGCATCGGCTCTCCTGCCTCCCCCATCAATGCCAAGTGAAGCAGCAGTGGGTCACTCTCCTCCCCCAGAGGCATTAAATCAGTGGTCCACCCACCCCTTGCTCCATGGCAGCAACAGGCAGCCCCTCTTACATGTGCTCTGCTTTGTGGATGAGGCTCAACTTTACCAACTTGCTCCCTCCTCTTTCTGCCTTCCCAAACACAGAAGCAGCAACCAGCTCTCTCGGGGCCACCTAAATCAACCCGCCAGTCTCTGGGAAAGCAGGAATGTGGCACAGATAAAATGCAGGACCACAGAAAGCACCTTGCTTCCCATTGAAACTGTGAAGCCCAGCAGCGTGTTCCATAGCCATCCACTCCATGAAACAGCGTGGGAACATCAAAGTTGCACTGCTGCACATTATTATTGCTTGGAAAAAGATCAGGCAGCAATGTTCATTGATCAATCATGGAAGAGAGACAAGAGTTTTCACAGTTGTACAGAGTATATATGTTTAATCTAAACATAGGAAGTAGGAAGTAGGCATGCCAGGACCATGTGCTGGAACCCTGCAGAGGGACCAGGAGCAAATCCTTGTGCTGGCAGAGGGACAGACGTCGCTGTGCCAGGGTGGCAAACCCCAGGGGCACACGAGAGAACACTCGTGAGCCACTGAGGACACCTTAATTTCATGAGGAGAGTAAATGTGTTCTCCCCACCTGCTGTCTGTATGCCTGTGCAGAGGAGACAGCTGGCAAGTTCAACCTTCTGCCCTTGTGCTCGCGTGGGCAGTGAGCTTTCATCTCTGCACTTGACAGCAACCGACTGCAGCGAAGCGAGCAGAGGGAAAGGAACTTGAAAGCTAGGAAGCAAGGAGAGGGAAAGTGTTGGCATGTGACACAAAAGGGGATCAGAGGACTTTTCAGACTAGAAGTTGAGGCCTGAGCTCCTGTAGCTGCCTGGCTGGCTTCAGAAAGGGAGATCTCTGCCATGCTCCAAAATGTTTGAGGGCACCAGGTGTCTGTGTGCCTCTTCATCATTTGATGCCCAAAGGAGACCTTTATGGCTGTCTGGTCCAACTTTGTTCACAACAAGGGAATTTTACCCACACAGAGCCAGTTCCACTTTTATTTAGAAGATATTCCACTTACTGCCCTTCTGCTAAGTGAGCCAAGTATTTCCAAATAAAAGGGGCAAAGGACAGAGGGGCTTGCCAGAGTTAGTGAAAATCTCAGTTAAGCCTCAGCCCTAATTAATCCTTTGTCCCCTCTTCCACTGGTGGACATAGCCCTTGCTCTCTCCTGGATGCACAGTCTACTTTGATATCCACGCTTCAAAAAGAGGAAGACCTTTGCCAAAAGAAATCTAGGCCACTGCTGCAAATGAAGGAAAAGAGCCCTCAGTCAATGCCAGAGCAGCAGTGTTAAATCTACAAAACACTCCGTGGTCTCTCAAATCCTGCATGCGAGCCGAGGCAGGACAGTCACCAAAAAGAGAACAGCACCACACAACTTGCTACAGCCTCTGCTTCAAAGGTACACTTGGATGTTACCATCTAGTTTCAAATAAAACCTCTGTCCTGAACCTCCTTGCCTAGGGGTGGACTGAGCCTTGCTCTTGTCATCCCCAGGAGCTCCTACGGGGAGACAGCTGGAAGTGGGTCCCTCCCCAGCTCTTTTTCAGAGTGGGAGGTGGGCAGCAGGCAGAGAGTGAAAACTGGAGCGCGCAGTTCATTATGTGCCGGTTAAAAGCGTTTTCCTTCCGCATGGGCGGCAGGGGTCCTGCCAAGCCCCAGTGTGCTCACCCCCATCTGTATGTTAAACAGGTACAGATGGGGAAAGGCTGGAAGGTCAACGTTTGAGATGCTTTCTTGGCTACAATGAGCACACGCTCTTAAAGCTTGTCACATGGCCTGCAGCTGCAACCCCACTTTCCCAGCCTGCTATCTCAATCTCGGCCTTACGGAAAGGATACGGCTCCCACACACCTGCTCTCCGACAGCCAGCACCCGACTCAAGGCAAAACAGGAATTCTGCAAGAGCAAACTTCTCTGCCACCGATGCACCGCAGTAAAAACTTTTTAAGGCGTTGCCCTGATTAAGTGCAGGCCCAGTTGTGTGGTTGCTCTGCAGTGAGGGGAACCAGGAGCAACTACACTGTCACAAATTCCCCTGCTGTTCTTCTCCAAGCCACCCCTTGGGATGATGCTTCTTTGTCACTCAGTTCAGCACCTTCTCTGAAATTCCACAGTTCATACAGCAACACAGTCTTCTTGGAAAAAGAAAGCAGAACAAAGCCATCAAGAACAAAGAAACAGCCCTAGTTGAACACAGAGATGCACAAAAGCCTGACAGAGATCAGTGGAGGAAATAAAGGGAGGTTGTTTTCTAATTATACTTTCATTTTAAATGGAGAAGTGTTGGGGTGAGAAGCTTCAGGAGAGCTGCCTCAGTCAGCGGAATGAAAGACAGCCTCTGTGACTAGCTTTCAGATAAGACATCAAGAAGCTGATAGCTCTCCAAGACCCCGAGAAACCACACTTACAAAAATATACACAGACGATTTGCTTCGGAAAGTCTGCATGGGAAAGGCATTTGGCAGACAACAAAGAATCAGAAGCTCTTCCAAGAAAAGTGTCTCCATGTACTTTAAAGTCACAAATCCAACCAGTTGGGCCTTGAAGCCTCAAATTTACTTTCCCCTTTTGTCCTCTTCATTGCAGGCTGGTGCCTTAGATTGCTACTGAGTGGTTTGGTGGGATACACCATGGAATTTACAGACTGCAAACTTCTGTGAAGCCTCAGTGACTGCCCTTCTAGTTGAATTGCCTGGGCCTGTCCTACTCTAAGACGTCCAAAGCTTCAGAGTCCCTGGGGCAGTTTATAAAGCAGTCTTTGCAAAAGCAACTTGACATCTTGGGAGCTTGGGAATACCACACACCACTTACAAAGGACAAGGTGGTGGGGAGAGCAAGATGCTAAAAAGCCAGAGTGGCATACAAAGCTCTTCTGAGAATATTGGAAATTTTTGTCATGCTTCAGCATGGCCAACATCATCTTTGTTCTGTGTATTATATAGTCTTGTTTAACATGAAATCCATAATTATAGCAAAATACATCCTCTGTATGGAAAACGTAATAGCTACAGGAAACTTTGCAAAGTCACCAGCTCAGGATGCTTTCTGAGAAAGGACCAACTGGTAATATATTGTGCAACAACAATGCTGGGGGCTGAGACAGAGGGCTTCCAACCAGTGACTAGAATTTCTCTCTATTGTGTTAAAATGTTATTTAAGACAGTGACACAAGTATGGCACTCAAAAGCCAGGTTATTTTAAAATGCAGCTGCACTTCTCCTGCACTGCATGCCAACTCATGGCAAAAAACCACCACTCTGTACATAAAGAGCTGCCATTTTACTCTCTCCTAAATCCCTCAAACCTGTCTCTTTCACAATATCTACAAAGCAGCCCTGTGCAGCATGGCTTGGGAAACCATAAACTATAAAATTCACATTATCTGCTCCTCCCCGTACATCTCCACTGGTGTTCCACCCCACAACTCTCTTCAGAGCCCTGTGCCCTCTGAGGGGTGCCAGTTTTCTGTGATTTGCTGATTGTGCCTAGCAAAATAGAGCTCTAATTTTGGGGGGGTTCCCTAGACATCATAACAGGAAAACCCCCAAAACTCCACTTATGAAGAAAACATTTGAAAGTCTAGAGATTCTTAGCTAAGGTTCCACAACCAGCTCTCCATCTCAGCATGTCCTGTCCTCAGGATAGCCCTATCCCTGTAGCCCAGCCATTGTTCCCCCTATGCTATATTAGTACTTTTCTAATAGAAACCATCTGTCCTCACAACAGCAGCTTGTTAGTCTCTTTAATCAGAATTACTGACTACATCAAAAGCCATTTACCTAGAAACCCTCCCAGGAGGAGACAGTTTCACTACTCTCTTTTGTCTACCACCTGCAAGACAAATCTTTCCCCCAGACTTGCATTATGTCAGGTAAGGGAAAATATGTTCCTGTTGCACACTCCATACAGTTCCTCGGGGTATCTATCACTGTCTAACACTCCACTGTGCTCTCCAGGCAGACCACAAGCAATTCTTGCCTTTCTTGTTCAGCCCCTGTTTCGGCCTGGGCTTGGTACTCATCTAGACCCTGTGACCACTAGAACCATGTTTTCAGTGCCAGTTCCAGCTGAAGTGTGCTTCAGCTTGCTTGGGTACTTTTTACAGCTTCTAAAACCCTCCTGTTCCACAACGTTCACAATGAGCTGAATGAAAGGTACTTCAAATATTTGGGTGGCTGTCTGTGATACAGAGGACACAGGCTGAAGTACGGCAGGGATTGTTTGCAGGATCTACATTCACATTTCTAGAGTTTTGAATACTTTGCTACAAGTTATATTTTACCATTTATCTGCTTTTAAATGTACAGTGAACCCAAGATTATTTTACAAGGAGAAGCAACTGTGTTCTTGTTTATCCCAGGTTTATTGTCTTGAAGAGCAGTTCTACTTGCACAGTTTTTTATAAATACCTATCACTGCTTCAGTATCTCCTTTCAGTGAAGGACTAAGAGCTGCCTTTGGAGCAGCTGGGGCACCTCTGAAAACCAACTACCAGCTGAAGAGCCAGCAGCAAACCCTCAGATACAGGACAAATTCAGAAGAGCCATAGCATAATGTTCTTGGCTGGGGAGAGCACTTCTCAGTCAAAGGACAACCTTCAGGATCATCTGTTCCAGTTCATATCAATCCACCAGTGACAACTGCTCCCTGACAGATGAACACAACTGAAAAGAAAAAACACACCAAAAAATCACCTTCCTTTTCCTAATGTAATGGCATCTATAGATAGATATTGTAAGTAATTCACATTACACTGACATCTTCCTTTGCAGAGGAACCAGCTGTCCCAGGCAACTCACTGGCCTAAGCAGCCAGCAGCTACAGTTCACAGGCTGGCTGCAGCAGTGGGTGAGAACTGCAGCTGTAAGATGAATTTTAACTCCTGTTAGGCTTGGAAAATGCCTTGGCCTTACACAGCTCATCAGAGGCAAAAGTACTGCAGCAACAGAGCAGTGAGGCTCATTGGTAAGAGGGCACTAACACAGCAGTCCTTCCATGTTCTAACTATTTCAGGAAAAGGTAATTTCTCATCTTTTAGGCTTTGTGTGCTTCCAAAAGCTTAGGACAGAAGGAGTAACGACTCAGTCAGATATTGCCTGCCATTTGCTTGAACAGCTTTGCCAGCACGTGGTAGATCTACACGAAGTGGGACAAAGGTGGTGCAGTCACAGATGTTAAATCCAGCTAAAGATTCAGGTGATGGCACCATGCAAGACAAGAAAGCAGCCAGAAAAATTGGAGACAAAGTCCCTCCCCTTGCTGGTACCACAGACTAAAGGGCATGCTGCTCTGTCCTCCTTCTGCTGCTGCTTGTGCTCTTGCTAGCATACTCTACTGACACACTGGCACATCCTCCTGTAAACTGCACCACTGTCCCCACCCCAGTACAACCAGGTTACAGTCCCAGCAAGTCTTGCTGCCCAGCCTCGTAGAGTAACAACTTCCCAGCTCCCCCAAGAATAGCCAGCTGTGTGTGCCTGTTAGCTTTAAGCTGTGAATAAATGCAGGTGGGAGTCCTGCCGAACTCCCTTGAACACCAATGGTTGTCAAGATGCTGGCACACAGAGGTTCCACAGTACAGTACTGAGAAGAGCCCCTGCAGACTGTGCACAGGGAAGCTGCCACTAGTCCTGTAGGACCTGCTGCTACATCATCAATGAAGACAAAAAAAACCACCTCAACTTGAGCATGCAGCCCTCCTGTCCCCCAGCCCCTGAGCTGTGCCACCTTAACACCTGACTTCGAACCAGTGCTTTCTGATTCACCTGCAACTTGCGAATGCCAAATCCAACTCCACAGGCCAACAAATGGCTCACACCGCAGTAATCCTACCATTCCCCCAAGGCAGCCTCTTGCTCCTCCTCCTTACCAAGCAAGAGCGGTCAGGAAGCCTGTGGTACTTTCTGCTTTGCTGCTGCTAAGAAGTGAATATAGCCCAGGGTCAGAGAAACAAAGGTGGGGACTTGGCTCCTCTCCTCAAGCAGCAGGGCAGTACAGATTTGCACAAAGTTTGTTTTACTGGATGGGTGCTGCTGCACCCACAGCTGTGCTGGTTTCACCAAAATAAGTCTTAAGATGACCAGTTATGCCATTTTCTGTTTCCTAGAGCACACATTTCTCGTATCAGAAAAAGGCAGGGAGAAGGGTCCTGTACTAGCAGAAGGGACAATGCCATGAGTGTCCTGCCCTGGTTTCAGTTCCTGGTCCTGGTTTCCTTGTTCCCCCATGATGACAGGAGCTGGAAGTGCACTCAGGCCCTGGATCCAGAGGAGTGGAGATGGGGGTGAGAAGGGAAGGAGGAAGAAGGCAAGAGAAAGTGGAGGACATGTTATACTCCTGAGCAATTCATGCTATTAAGTCAGCCAACCATCGGGTCATGTCTTGGTTGCACAGGTCGGGAGGGAGGACAGCAAGTCATCCATCACACATTCCCTCGCCTCTCCCCGGTCCCCCCTGAACCCTCACCCTATCCTGAAAGATTTCAGTGTGATATGATTGTAAACAGTTAACGATTCCTCCAGTGCTAAGCCCACTACAGGCTGGGCCCACCCCCTCCCCCATTATGTACAATACATTCACCAACAACAGAAATTTATTTAGAAAGGCAACAGGTTAAATTCTGTAAACTGGATCCAGCTCCAAAACACACACGTTAATACTACAAGTAAAATTTCATCATCGTCCTCTTCCACCCTGAAAAATATACCTGAGTTTAGCAGTCAATGAAAGTTTCTGCTCCCACCCCTGCCCTCCCCACCCGAAAATTCCCCCAAACCCTGAATGAGACGCAGTCTCCGGTCACGGAAAGCCACTAGTTTTGTGGTGCTTGCCCTGTGGTGGGGAGCCAGCTGCTCGGCTGGCTGGGGCCCAGCACCGCCCTGGGTTTCCAACACAAAAGCCGTCACGGCACCATGTTCCACAGACCCAGGAAGCTACATGCTGCTCGGGCGAGGGGAGGGTGGGAGGAAGGCCTGCCCCTCCTCCTGGGTGTCCAAATCATGTGTGGCTTTCGTCTTCATGAGGTCCTTCCTTCCTCGGACTAGCTCTGAAAGAGGAAGAACAAGGGTTGGAAGCTTTAACTGGCAGCTTTAGAAAGGAGTGACCTCATGATTGCATGCAACCAGTTCAAAGGTAGCACTATCAATCTGCCTAGGTTATGTTTTGCAGTCAGCTAAGACTTTAGAGACATTCTCAACTCCTTTGCATAGCAGTAGTTAATTTCCCAGCTTCCTCCAGTTCCTCCCACTCTAATCAAACACTTTACTCCTTTAACCAGTGGGAAGAGAAGGACTTGCATTTCAGCTCTGCTCTCTCTAGCAGTCCTTACTTGATCCAGAGGCAGCACTGATGGTTTTTGTGATGTCAAATCTTCCCGGGACATTGTTGCTGTAGGCATCTTCGGGAAGGGAACTTGAGCCTGATGCATTTGCATTCTGGAGTCAGGTTGAATGGAGAGAATTTTAGCACATGAATATCAGGAGCAAATCCCTACTCTCGGTTCAAACTACTTCATTGAATGCATACATACAACATTAGCATACAAGCATGCAGTCTTGTGTATTCCTCTGTCTGGTTTCCCCCCAAAACACAACCCTTAATCCATGCTACTCCCCCCAAAGGCTTAGCTGTAATCCAAGTTCCCTGAATACTAGAAGAAGGAAGGACTGTCATGCTGTGACGAGGATAAAACAGTAACAATTGAACAGTAAAAACTGAACAGGCAATTTTTGCAGAAGCAGAATTTTCCACTTGGGAAAAAAAGGTGATATGCACAGTCTCAGTGAGAAGCAACCTTCTGTGAGGGAAATTTGACACAGAGAGGAGGAGCGAATCAAGAGGAGGGGAAAAAGAAGGCAGCATTAAAGGAGTTCATAACAAGAGGCCAACTTCCAATTTAGTCAGCTACTCTGCCCCACTATAAGCAAGATGAAATAAAACACTTGCAAAGAAAATGGCAAGAGTACATTTGACTAAGAGATGCACAGCCCTGAATTACACATTAACAAAACACTGTTAGATGAAACAAAGTACTGATGCGGGGATGGATGGGGCAGGCTAACAGGCTCTCCATGACTGTTTTAAGGAGGTGCATTGAGACTCTCCATCTTAGGAAAGCTCTTACTCCAAGGATCTGAGCCACCTGTTAGACTTTCAACTTCATTTGCCATTTCCTCTGACTTCAAGCCACATCCTTTCAAGGATATCCAACAGTGACTGTCACCCATGCATCACACCCCCCTCCCACCTTGCCTTCTCGCAGAAAACACAGTCTTACCCCGAGGGTCTATACAAGTCCTGGGGTGGCCCCCCCATGCCACCTCCACTGCCTCTCTGCTCCATCAGCAAGGCCTGAAAGTGACCCATGTTCTCTTCTCGGCAGCGGTACAGGGGGCCCTCCTGAGAGAGGCCGTTGGCCTGGTTGGAGGCTGGATGGTGAGACGGGTGGGCATTCATGGGCGATCCGTACGTCCTGGGCTGGAAGTGACTGGCAGGATGTCGGGATCCATAAGGAGAGCCAGTTTGTAGCATTACCCCATGGGGAGGGAAAGCCGATGGGCCAAACCCCATCCCTGCACTCAGGTGGGGTGGGGGTGCTCCGTAGAGGAACTCCCCCGCTGCCACCGAGCTTTGCCTCTTTGTGGCTGCATTGTGGTTGTCCAAATCAAGAAACTCTTTGGGACTCTCTGGTCTTTCCTGGGACTCCTCAGACTTCTCATCTTCAGGCCCCAGATCCTGCCCGTCACTTGGAGAAACCTCTTTGGCACTTGCTACGTCCATGCGGTTGGGAGAGGCCAGGGCGGCGCTCAGTGCCTCGCAGCCCTGCAGGCTGCCCGCGGACCCCCGCTCTGGGAACGGGGCTCTGGCCAGGGGCGGGTGGGCACTGGGATGCCCGCTGGGGCTGGCCTGGGGGTGGAGAGGCCTCTGCCAGTCCGAATATCCCTGTGGGCAGGCGTAGTAGGGCGGTCGCTGGTAGTGGTGGTAGGAAGGTTGAGGCTGTGGCTGGTAAGGATACGGCATTCCCTGGGGGGACCGGTACCGCGGGAAGACGCCAGGGTGGGCGCTGCTCGGCTGGAAACCCCGTGGGGGAAAATGCTGGGGGTGGGAGGCAGGAGGAGGTGGCTTCCCGCCCATCACCGGGCCAAAACCCTGCAGGCCTGGGTTGATGTGGTACCGTCCAGCCGAATTCGGGTATTCCAGACCAGGCATGTACAGAGGGTGATACTGGTTGGGGGTGGCCCCCATGGAGCCGGCATCCACGCCAGGAAGGCCAGTGCCCTGCCCCATGCAAGGCACGGCTGCTTCAGGCAGAGTCTTGCCCCCACCACAGAGGGGCTTCTCGAGCAGGCTGGCAGCCAGCCCCTTCCCCTCGGTGCCGGCTGCCGGCCCCTCGCCCGCCGCCCCGTTCTGAGGCAGGGGACCCCCTCTTTCGGAGGCGGGCACCAGGTCCCTCATGCAGCCCGGGTCGCCGGTGTAGCCGCTCTCTGCCGACCATGCACCTTTGCTCTGCCCTGCCTTCAGCTCGCCCTTCACACCAGAGCCATCCGCCTCCCCATCCGGGGGCAAGGCGCGCCTGGCGCACTCCATGGGCAGCGGGGGCTTGGGATGAGGTAGGAGTTTGGCATAGGCCCCGTCGGGAATGCTGATGCACTGAGCCTTCTCGTCCATGCCTGCTGGTGTCTCCACTGAAAGAGAGAGAAGAAAGTCACACACTGGTCTAACTGGAAATCGTCCCTCTCCATCTAACACATACACATGCCTGCCCATGCTCACCCAAAACACACATGCCAAAGAGTAATTCCTGCCAGGTTAACCAGATCTACCAAACCTCCTTGACTGCTGACCCAAAGTTGCTGGGCAGCTCTGCCAAACAAGTCCCTAACAACTGGATGGAGAAAGCATTCCACTTTTATGCAAATGAAAGAGAAAAAGGACTGACTTTCTAAAGCCGTGCAGGTCCTTCCATTGTCACTACTCCAAAGCCTACAATGTCCTGTCATCCACACAAACCTCTCTACAGGGCTGTTGGAGCATGGCATCAGCACAAGTGCTCTTCTCTGGGGCTGCAGCCTTCCTTCCACACCCATAACACAGTTTTTCCTTCAGAGATCTTTAGCAATTCTGAAGTGCATTTTTTTTTCAAATTTGGGTGACCTTTAGTAGCTGCTCCTTGTGAAAGAGATCTTTTGAAAACTACTCATGAGGTTGCACCACTCTTGGAAAGATGGCACACATGGGCTGAACCCTCATGACACAGACGCTCTGCAGTTTGCAAGCCACTGCTAAGTCACACCTCCACTGGAGTAACATGGCACGTGCCTTTGGTCTGACACACGGGGGTGCAGAGGCTGCCTAAAGGAGAGGCAGAGTTGGGAAATACCACAGTGGGGTCCACATGACAGCAAGATAAGAAGTCAGAGTAGCAGTACTTTGATTTGATGCTGCCTTGCCCCTTCTGGTCACAGAATCATAAAATGGTTTGGGTTGGAAGGGATCTTAGAGGCCATTTAGTTCCAACTCCCCTGCCATGGGCAGGGACACCTCCCAACAGACCACGTTGCTCAAAGTCTCATCCAGCCTGGTCTTGAACACTTCCAGGAATGGGGCATCCACAGCTTCTCTGGGTAACCTGTGCCAGTGCCTCACCAGCCTCACAGTAAAGAATTTCTCCCTAACACCAAATTTAAACCCACCCTCCACAAACGCCATTTGCCCACAGCATGAGCAGAAGCGCTGCCGCACACCGAGATGCTGCAGAGCTGATCACAGCCATATTTTAACCAACTGTGGTTTGAAGATGAGAGTACTCTGTCCTGCAATCACTCAGCGTCCTTCCCTGGTCTCTGTTCTATATCCAGCAAGTTAAATTATGATGATAACTTTTAAGCAATGCCACACAAGGAAAGAGTTTCCTCTTAGTGCAAGGCACACAAGGGATTGATAAAAGATACAAGGGTTTTGATCTCTAGTTTACCAGCTAGAATTAATGAAAAAAAAAATTTTTTTGATCTCTGTGTTATTTTGATCTCTACTTTAGGTTTTATTTTTAAGGTTGGGGTTTTTTTTCTTTTTTTAATCTGTAGTTTACTAGATAGAACATATGAAATTCAACTGGAAAGAAACTTGTGAGGGCACACACAACACACTGCCATCCCACATGAACCGATACAGCTGCTAAGGGGCTTTTGGGCAGTCCTGTTGTGCGAAGATTTTGTGATGTTCGGAGCTCACAAGGCAGACGTGCATTTCAGAGGAGAAGTCATATTGATGTACGCTTAACGGAGTATATTTAATATATACTCCTTATATATGTAAGCTATTTCATACAACATCTCCTTTCCTTACCTAACTCTCTGCAGATCCCATTTTTATATTAACTCCAAGTGAGCTCTAAAAGCATCACAGCCTATGCTTTGCATTTGTACCCCATGGCAAACTGATAACTTGCAGGTATAGCTGGGACAGAGAGGACTTCTGGCAGGCTACAGTGAAACAAAACAGCCTAGAAAAATCTAAGTGATGGATGGATTAGAAAACGTATTCCAATTTATATAAAAAAAATAAAAACACATGTAAAAGCTGCGTCCCTCTCAAGTATTTAATCAAAATTTGAATTATTTTCTGGGATGTGCAGGCAGCAAAAGTCAACAATACCAGTGGGCACTCAAGGGTTTACCTTGGTTGCTCTCCATCTCCATGGTCTGCCCGGTTGGATCTTGCGAGCTCCCGTTTCCCACGACAGGTTTTGGGGGCTGCACGCCGGCGGCGGAGGCAGCGTGGGCCAGCTGGGGGAAGGGTCCGGGGAGGTGCGGCGGGGGTGGTTGGCGAGGGTGGTAAGGCACTCCCGGCGGGCACACGCGGGAGGAGAGCTGCTGCATGGCGATCATCTCCGGGCTGTCCATCATGGAATCCCCGCCCTGGCACCCTCTCTGAACCTGAGGTGGTGCCCCAAACAGAGCGGCCGGTGGCTGTGGCATCCTCTGGCCAGCGGCTTTCCCGGGCGGTCTGATATACCCTGAGGGAGGCACCCCATGAGGTAGGAAATTCGATTGCTCTGTCCACTGGCTGGGAGGCAGCGGTGGCCTCATGGCCCGGGGGTCCATCATATGACCCAGGGCACGTGGCTGGAGCGAGGGCCCTGGCCCCATGGGCGCCTTCTCCTCCGGCCCCATGGCAGCCTGGCCGGCGGGGCCATGGCTGCCATTCCACAGGGCGGGGTGTGCGCGGTTCAGGTACTTGTAGGGCCGGTACATGTGCCCCGGGGGGACCTCCGAGCCCTCTGGTGGCCTCACCGGGGGCCCGTTGTGCCTGGGCGGGAGGAAGCCCTGCTGGAACTGGGCTGGCGGGTAGACGGCGTCGGGCGGGGGGCCGCTGACCCTTCCCAGCTGCAGCGTGCCCGGCCGGGGGCCGAGGCCGGAGACGTGGGTGGGTCCTGCGCACGCCTGCTTCTCCGGAGTGGCCAGCCGGTGCCCGCGGTGCTCGCTCAGTCCCACGGCCGGCTGCAGAGGAGGCAGGGAGAGAGAGAGACATGAGGTGGGTCTCAGTGAGAGCCATCACACCTGTGGGTCCTGGGGTGCTGCAGCGTTCCTTACCTGCATGGCAAAGTGCTGGTGCTGCTGGACCGGGTCTCCAGGATGGGGCTCAGGCACTCGCGGAGAGCCGTACAGCTTCGTGGGATCCGACCCGCGCAAGGGACCAAACGTTCCTGGCACGGCTGGTCTCTGGGGGATGGGGAGGGGTGCAGGGAGGAGAAACAAAACAGTGTGTGAAGCACAAAAAAGCAACAGGAGCACTACAGGCTGGGGGAAGCCAAGGCTGGAGGTACCACACGGATGAGCAGATGGACTTTTTTGGAGATACCACGGAAAACCTGTAGACTCCCTTCTAGGAGGTGACACAGCTCCCTTGCCAAAGCCGCTCTCTCACATCCCAGTCACTCACCTCTGCTTTTAGGTTGCAATATACTCACTTGCCACCCAAGTACTTGGGAGCAAGCAAGAAGACTGGAGAGGGCAGTGGTTTGCTCCAAGAAGTGGAGTGAACCACAAGACTATGGAAGCAGGAAAATAATGGGGGAATGTGCTAGACTTCCTTCAAAATACTTGATGCCTCCAGCTCTCCCTACTGCCTGCCACTATCTGCATCATAAGAATCGCTCTAAAAATTTTGTCTGATCTCCAGCTAAAAGGGTAAGGAATAGCCTGGATCTCAGAGGTGCAGCTGATACACCACACCACAAGACACCAGTGGTTAAAACAGAAAAGGCAGTGAAGGATGTGTGAAGAACAGCCCAGACGGGAGGCAGAACAGGTGGCATTCAGAGAAGAAATGCTGGGCTAAAGATAGGTCACTGCTGCAGTCCAGGGTGGCCTTTGTTTGATTTAGTTTACTGCTTTTATAAATACTCAAGGCACGAAATGCAGTAGTACACAGATGGCACAAAGTTACCAGGCATCTGTAAACAATTGAGACAAAAGAAGACCAGCTTGTTTCAGCTTCATAAACTGGAGGTTAAGAGAGGAAATGTGACAGCTTCCCATGCACAATGGGGTAAAACTTTCTAAGGAGAGAAGAGAACTGGGGAAACCAGGGTTGGTGCAAGACTACACAGGGACATGTTGGTCATGTTAAGAGATGGGAAATGTTAAGAGATTGTTCCCAGTTCGTGTGGCAAAGACTGAAATTGTACCAGTTTAAACCTAAGTGCTGGAAAGTTTCACTTGGAGAAACCATAGCCCTGACCCTTTATCTCTGGGAAAAGGTTCTTGCCAGGCAGTAGGGATTTCACAGTAGAAAGTTTCATTCCCCTTTACCTCCCTCCCTCCACAGGTCTGATGGGCGCAGAACAGCGGAGGCTGGTCCTTACCATCTGTCCGGGGTGTGGCACAGGGCTGGGCATGCCGCCGTACTGCAGGGAGCGGGGGAAGCCTCGCCCGTTGGAAGGGCCCACCTCCCGAGTAGTCTGCATTGGGTTGCCACTTGGGTCCTCTACAGAGGATGAGGAGAAGGAGGAGGAAGAAGAAGAAGAGGAAGAAGCAGGAGCCCTGGAAGTAGCTCGATATGGTGGAGGTTTTCCTCCATTTTCCAGGCGTTGCTGTCTCTTGCCTGGCCCGTCTGGGTCTCGCGACCGAGTCCAAACACTGCCCGTGCCGGAGCGGCCGGTCCGCCGGCTCCTCTTCTCTCGTCTCCCATCTTCTCTGATCCAAAACTCTTCATCTGTGTCGCCATCTTCCCCAGGGAAGTGCTTCATCATTGCTCGGTGGAAACACCTCTCTAAGTTGTAAGCCATCTTGGTATATTCTGCAGTCAAAAAACCCCAACAAGGTCAGGAATGGAGCCTTATAGAGAGAAACAGCTACGCAACATCAGACTTTCCCCATCAGATGAATCATCTCCCCTCCTCCAAGTTTCTTTGAGGAAGACTTTTGTTTCTAAGTAGTTGGCTTTGGTTCCTAAACTTCCATAAGCAACACAGATCTGTTCAGTAACCCCACCAGAGGACAGGCACATAGGCATGACAAAGTACCACTGGCAGTACGGTCTGCGGAGTCAGCATTAACTCTGTTCCAGAGTAGTGCCAAGAATTACATTAGAGGAGCACTACCTCTGCTCACAGAGATGTGTGACCTGCACAGTGCACAGTTAGCCAGCAGAGTGCTGGGAGAAGAAATGTGAACTTCCAGCAAGGCTATTTAATTACTTTCAGAGGCTTTTCTTGGACTCATTCGAATCTCCACTATAGGCTACAAGACAGAGGAAAATCAGCAAACACATTTATTCATGTACAGTTTCTAAAGCATTTGCTGGCCCTGACATGAGAGCTACTGCCAACACCAGAGTCCCCAGTGCACCATTTCCACAGGACAGTCCTGCTGAGATGGGCTTCTACTTTTCATTGAGTGGGTAGGAAGGAAAAGACATGTGAGAGGTGTTAATGACAAGGCCTTGAAGCAAATGACCTTCCAGTTGTTTCCACTAAACTAACCCTGAAGCTCCCTGGGGGATAGAGCTCTGTCAGCGGCAGTGCAGGTATGCTTTTACTTGCAGCCAACAGCAACAAGCTGATTAGTTCCTAACTGTTATCCCTTTCAAGGTGTTGCTGGTGAGACACAGTCTGCAGTGATGACTCACCATATGGGAACTGATTTCTTACCTAAGTAACATGCAGAGTTTTAATTTTTAATTGGCATGGCAATTAAACCCAGGATTTCTCATTTGCAGACTCATGTTGTTCATTCAATAGACCAGGAACCTAAAGCTGACATTTTCCATCCAAAGGACTACAAACCTGGTTCACTCCTCACTGTAGTACTCAAACACTAGGAGCTAACCAGACTCCAATGCTTTTCAGAATCTGTGTTAGTTACTATGAGAAAAAGGGGCACACAGGCACACACAAGCACACGAAGGAATGAGCTCAGAAAGAAACAGACTTTCTTCTCTTTATATGTTCTGCTGTCACCATCTACCAACACGGCAGTCCTTAGTATCCCATGCCCCTTCCAGCATGGCCAAATTGTGCTGAAAGCCTCACTAAAACCCCAGGCCTTATTACTCAGAAGCTCCTACTCTTTCATCTCCAAAAATATCCTGAAAGAGAAGAAGCACAAATCAAGGACTGGTGAGGAGGAAGAGATCACTGCTTGCTTTGACTGAGCACTGCAAATAGACGAATTTATTATCTTACTGCTCTTACCACTGCCTTCACCGTTGTACTTAAGACAGTTCCTGAACATGGTCTTCATATCACCCACAAATTCTTCCTTGGTGCAGTACTGACCTCCATTTAACTTCTTCTCCATGCTAGAGATATCCATGGGGGCCTGAAATACAACCAAACCTCCCTTCACTGACAGCAAGCATAGTGGGGCGTACAAAGTTGGAGCTGTACCTTCCTCAGAGAGGGGATGGGGCAGCAGAGGATGCTCTCCAGAGAGGAAGCCTCTCATCTTTGGTTTTCTTGACTTGTAAGGCTAGAAAGGACTACTGGAGACATGCAGTTTGAGAGGTGAGACTAATACAGCCCACAAAATATCAAAACACTTCCAAAAAACTGCCTCCTGGTCAACAAAGTGCATCAGTCAAGATGGTTGGATCACTTTCCATACCTTAATGATCTGGTAGTAGTTGGGAGCATAGGATTCATCAACGGGCTCCAAGAAGGGCCAAGAGTCCTTGTGAGCCTTCACCACATCTAGAACTGGAGTTAGCAAGAGAAAGGCGAATGGTTACACACACACAAGGGAGGATTTCACTTTGAGCAAGTCACGCAAAGGGGAAAGCTGGGGTAGGACTAACCTTTGTACATGGCTGTGAACTCATCATCCAGTTCATAGCTGCAATGAAAAGCACCACAGTGAATGTGCAGACTGAGGACATGCTCTTGTACTTCATCTTCCCTTCCATCCATGCACAGTGTCACAATGCTGACAAATAGGCCTCATCACAAACACTTCTCTCATGTGGACCAAATTCAGATGTTCACCACCTTACTCCTCACTGTTCTCTAACCCCACCTCTCCCTCCTCACTCCTGTGAATGGTTACACTCCTCTCCTACACTACTCACTACTTCAATGCACTCACGTGCTGCAATGCCCAGTTGTGTACTCACATATCCTTGGTCCTTCGCTCTTCCCTGGAAGGGGAACTGGGATCCAGGTGGGACAGCTCAGGAGGAAGCTCCTTTCCCTGTGCCAGCAGCCAGGCCCGCTCTTCACGAAGTTTCCTCCTCCTGGCCCGTTCTGCAGTAGGAAGAGGTGAAAAAACATTCAGCACTACTTGTCAACTTCTTTCAGGGAAAAAGAAGGCAGGTCCTGCAGCTCTCAAGAACTCCAGTGAGATGGTCTTGCTCTTTTGGCAAAAGCAGCAACAGCACAGGAGCAGGTGAGGTGAGAATGCAGCGCACCATCAACACACCTCTTCATCCTCCCTTGGTTTACCATCACCGATTTTGAAGCATTGCTGTGACACAGATGCTCCCCTAGGCAGCTTCCAGAAGTGGTGTGGAACAGAGAGAGAAGTTCAACCAGACCTAGGCATAGATCAGCACTATGGAAAGAGCTGGCTTGTTGTTACCTTCCTTTAGGTGCTTCGGCTCAGGCAGGTAAACTCAAGGCAGCTGGTTTTGCACTGAAGGGGATGAAGAGCAGTGCAGAGGGAAGGGTGAAGTTCTACCAGCTAAGTGGCAGTGAGTAACTGGGGACATTAATATCCTCCATGATCATGGCTAGCTTTGGGAAGGTTGCTCAGGTGGGTCTTCATGGCCAGCAGCCAGAGCAAACAAGCTGCCACACAGGAAGACCACTGGGACAGCTTTGATTTAAAGAGGTGAGAGACAGGAAGAAGCAATTCTAGTAATATAACCTGTGGTTTGCAACCAGACAGCTGGCTAACAGATTGCTTCATAACAGAAAGTTTATGGGCTCTTATGAACCTCATTTCCTTTCTCTTATAAGAAATCTGAATTCATTTGACTTGCAAAACACCTGTGGTTGGACCAACCTTGCGTAGGAGCAGAATTCTGTGAAAGTAGTGTTCAAGGAGAGATGTCACAGGAGTAGGACCCCTGAAAACAGGCCACATCAGGGAACACCCAGAGAGAAAGAAAGATGGGAGAGACTTGGCTAACACCCTCTATCAGAGGCTTCATATTTGGAAAATGTCAAAGACTCAGGAAGTACCAGCTCTGGTGGAAAAATATTAATTTAATGTCTTACTCTGTCGGTCAAAAACAAACTTGGGATAGCGGCCGAGGGCACAAAAAATGTAGGAATAGCTACAAAGTGGTTATTTATAGGGACATCCATGGTCAGATATGTCAAACATTGGTAAAAGAAAGCCTGAATTTCCTGTTAGAAGACTCTGGGCAGCACTGAAGTTGGGAGTATAGGACTTGGTTCTAAGGTGTCCTACAGAACGTAACAGCATCTATTATAACATTTCATAATGATAAGTCCAACATCCAATTGCAGGTAACAGAGATTATCTGAGTCTGTCCAAGCACAGTTCAGTACTTCATGCTTCTTTCCTAAAATTAGCATCACTCAGACGGCATTGCAATGGATGCATATTTGAGAAAGCTGAGGAAAACATGAAGCAGCAAAAGGAAAATCTCATGGCAACAGCAGCCAAGAGGTAAGGTGATGTAGATTTTAGAAATCCTCCAAGGCCTGCCAAAGATGTGACTCGGTAAACTGACAGGAATCGAGGAGCGCTGCCCTGGTACCAGACTGGATCTCAGTCAGGATTAATGGCAGGAACCTCTACCACAGCTAGTGATTAACACAGCATGTTACATCTCAGGCAGAGCTCATTCTCACACTGTTGGCCTGGGTCGAGTCCTACCCAGAAGCTTTAAAATCTGAACAGTGCCCTAAAAAGTACCTCAACCAGCTAGAAAGTCATGTTTGTGAGAGATTATGACAAAGCAGCATCTGGAAAGAGAACTGAGTAACTCTAACCTGCTGTTGTGGTAGAAATCTAGAAAGCTGCCTTAACTCATAAATTCAGGAGACTACAGATGGGCCCAGCAGGAAACTTGCTACCTGGGGTGTGCATTGGAGTGGGGGGAAGTGAAATCTCAGACTGGAAACAGGAACGTGTTTTAAAAACAGGCATACAGTTCAAAACTGAGAAGAAGGTGAAGTGCTGATTAAGTTCATCAGAGAGCAGATATTTCACTTTGTATTTCACATCCTTCCTCTACAGAAGACCTAGGACTAGGGATGAGTTTAAACCAAAATAAAAGCATCTCTGCCAAGAAAAGCTATGAATGTATGCTAATTTCTTTGAGTGGCTCTGGTGTCTTTGAATCAGATGATGTAGTGATTGCATTTACCCAGAAAAGGAAGTGGCTTATCCCAAAGCAAAGCCATGTTACAGGAACATTTATCTTTGCAGCTCCTCTGGAACCTCAAGATTAATTTTGTCTATACAGATGAAGAATTAAAAGCACAGAGAATATGCAATTTTCCAAGGTGAAACAGATATCTACAGCAGATATGGAAGCTGGATGAGTCTCAGTTTAAAGCACTGGATTAGCTAGGACTGGCAACCAGGAATATATGAAGGCCAAGGAAGTAATTGGATTTTCTAAAGGTTAGAAAGGTAAGCAGGTAAAAACCCCTATTCTTAGATAACATCTGGCATGCTACCAAACATCTGGTAGCAGACTGTTTCATCTTGGAAAGTTTACAAGGTTTGCATGAACCTAATCTTTTTTCCTTTTCTGATTCTTTATCCCCTTAAGGACTCAGGATACTGATATTGCCACACACTACCACCACAGCTTTCTGAAGATGCTCAGCCTTTCCCTAGAACTGCAACAGCCCAGCCAGTCACTGTGGCAGAAGTAGCAGTTCACAGAAGTCCCGTAAGGGAGGCTGACAGAGAGAAGGTGGTCAGAAATGAGCCTGCTCTGATACCCATGCCTACATGCCACAGCTGAATGCCTGCTGTCTGTGCCTTGAGCTGATGTATTAAATACATTAAATACATTTGTTTCTTGCAGAACAGTTTATCTCAGCATTTAATTCATAACAAAAAAAAAAAAAAATCAAACCAACATGTGAAGTTGCCACCTCTGGTGCTCTGGTAGCCTGGTCCCTTCATCTTTAGTTCTCCAACTGGTAAGGCCAGGAAAAAAATGTTACTCTTGCTACTCCTATGTTGTCCCCTTCCCTTTCTCCTCAAAGGGAATTCTTCTTTCATCATGGACTGGGCCAAAAGAACCAAATGCTATTCAGCAAGAGCAAATTCAGCTAATCCTGCACACAGGGAAATCCATAAGGAGGCAAGCGGGGAGATGGAAGAGAACTGAGAAACAACGTGATAGTGGGAAAAAAAGCATAGCTGAGGGAGAAAATTAGCATGATTTGAGGAAGACAACACAGTCAAAGGGTATACTAGAGAACAGCCACCAATACCAAGGGAGATAGGCAAAGGAAAAGAAGCTACAGTCAGACCAACTTATCACAGATAAGTGCAAGAAAAGATATTCCCATTAGCAGGTCTGGCAGGGGAGGGACGTAAATGGCAGATCTTAATTCAAGATTTCAATCTTGGCTTTGAAAACTTCTCCTCCTGCTTCACACTTGGCTGCACGTTACCTTCCACTGCTTTGACCTTTTCCTCCATCTCTCTCTTCCTCTCCTCCTTTAGCAGCTGTTCCTGCTCCCTCTTCTGCACTGCTATAAGGATCTGGCGTTCCTCCTCTTCCTCCCTGCGCCTCTGCTTCTCCATGGAACTCAGCACATTCGGGTTTACCTGTGACAGAACAGGGCACCAAAAACTGTAACACGTTGGCTTATTCAAGTCTGAGCACAGGAAGGATTACTTTGAGCAAATATTAAAGCAAACCTACAATGAATGGCTGGGAGGAAAAAAAAAAGGGAAAAATGGATTTGTATGCATGAATTCCTAGATGAAAAGCAACATGTAAAGGAAAGTTATTTGTCAAGCAATGAAATCCTACTGATACAAGGACAATGGAAGGAGAAGCGATGGGTTAGACAAGCTGCCATTCTGTCAGGGACACGCTGTGAGTATTTCCCTTCCCTTCTGGGCAAAGGATTCAGGCTGTTGACAGCACCACAGAACACCTCTACCTCTTCCAGTTAGCAGAGCTCCAAGTGGGAAGTGTGAGCAGAAAGAACTACGTTGCCAAACCTGGCTCTGCTATAAAACACAGAGTACTTCATTAGGAAAAGAGACTGGTACAGCCTTGCATCGAGGTATCGTTTGGAATGTTTTCCTTTCCTGTTCAAAATTTCTGTGTGCTAATCTCCCCTGAACTACATCTTGTTTGTTTATTTGGACAGTTTTCCTGCTGGGTCCCAAAACCAGTTTTCTCACTCCAGGATGCCTGGCTCTTTATTGCCCCACTTCCTCGGCTCCCCACTGCCAGCAGGCTCCAAGGCTGTGTTTGATCCTGCTTAAGACTGCAGGCTTCCCGACCAGGGATCGCCTGCTCCTATTTCTCCAATGAAGTGCAAGTATGTATATGGAAGTGTGGAATTATCTTTATTAGCTTAAATTAATGATAAGACAAATGAATCAGTCATCCACCAGCCACTCCCACCCCTTTGACTTCTGCAAGACCAAGATACATGTGCCTTGTCAGCAAGGAATATCAATCGGAAAAGAACAGCGTACACACAGTTTGCTCCAACTTCATTTTCAGGGAATAACCAGCAACCACCACTTAAGCAGAAGGCATTTCCTGAGGATTAGCAATCAGCTGGGGTCCGTTGGCTGCTGCTCAGATCATCAACTTCTCCAGGCCCATTATTAATCCCCAGAAAAAAAAAATTCTGGCCCCATGATTACTGTTTTGTCCTTGTTTCATTGCCTAGGAGTGGAACCTGGGGCTGTTTTGATAAACACCTAGAAATGCTGTCTGGTTTCACTGTACATTCATTCCCCCTTTGCCTCCCCTTCCCCTATACAGCCCTGAGCTGCCCTACAAAGTCCCACTCCAACTTCCTGTGGATGAGTATCATGAATTATCTCCCTATTTCCAGCAGCAAAAATATTTTAAGAGAATTATATTTCAACCACCAACAGTCACAGAGAAGTGTCAAAGAGAGGATGATGGGACTCTTGACAAAATTAGGACCATATCCTGCAGTAAAAACACCAATCTTTTTAGGTGAACCCTATAGCATCATCTCACCATGAGGGAACTCTGCCTATCTTCTTTTCCTTTTTAGATATTTGCCAAATGTTAGTAGTTCACTCGTACATCCCTTTCCTAGAAAAATCATTCTGTGAGCCCATGTGCCTTAGCTTAGCCAGCTTCTCCTCACATTCAGCCTAAAGTTCATTTCTCAACCCCTCATTCCATCCAGTTATTCTCAGGCTCTTCTGGGGGAGCACAAATCCTTCTGTTCTTCAGCCATATTCCAGCCTTTACGGGCTTCCTCAGACACTTACACAAAACTCCCACATTTCTCCAGTTAGGTTAAATGTTTCCTTATAAAGCAATCCTTACAGTTCCAGTTGTCTCTCAGGGCTTTTCTCCCTGATCAATATCCAAACACCAGGATGCTCAGGACTGAAAGTGCTTTGCCAAGTACAAGGGGGTCAAGAACCTACAGAATTGGGTTCTACACTTACGCTTTTGATTCTTTTCATATCCCTTTCTCAAATGCTCTACCATCCGATTTTCTACTCATGAGCTGCAAACAATTTCCTTTCAGGTCTGATCCCGACCATCGTCCAACAGTTTACCCCTGACTTTCTTGATCAATCTTCAAATAGCAGTAAGAACCAAAAAAGTCAGGCTCTGCAGCAATTAGAAGAGGTGAGCAGGAACCAGCCATCAGAAGTTGGTACACTAATATGTTTTATTGAGGATGTGACCATCAGCCTTTAAACTCTCCAACCAGTAGATCTAAGCCAGCCTGGCATGACATGCCAACTTCTCTGATTGTTGGCACACAGGTGAGACCTTCCCTTTCCCTGGATTCATACAACTTTCACCATTCATGTCCTATGGAAACATGAACACAACATCCAAGCTGCAGTGCTCACCACCAGAACCTTTCCAAGCCTGCAGGGTGCATTCAGCACCCTACACTGTAATGGCATCGAATCCATAGCATGTTCCAGGTCAACACACCACAAATATGGCACTGACAAAACAAGGGGACAATTTTAAGCAAAGGAAGGGTGTCATCCTACTAGATGTAGGAAGCAGAAGAAGAAAAGGGAAAAGCAGAAACCACAGATGCAGTGTAGTGAGCCCCAAGGGCTGCAGCAGACACCCACAATGGCACTTGCTCCCTGCAGCACTTGCAGGGCAGCAGCAATGCTGGCTCTTTGAGACACTTCAGACACAGAAACAACCTGATTTTCAGAGGGACCCTCTGCCTGGTGTCCCCCTTAAAAGCCCACTAGGGATGAGTGTGCTTAACTCAGGGTTAAAAAAATACGTGAACACAAACCAGTAAACTCCTATGAGATGTGGTGGAAGCCGACGCCTATTGGAACGATAAAAACAAGAACCAAACTCAAACTTCCTTCCTGACCACACAGGTGGCAAAAGGACGTTTCTCCAGCTTCCTCCCCACTTGGAGGATAAAAATCACTGCTACCACAGCATCACCGCCTCCTTCCCTCCGGTAGAGAGCACTCCAGGACACAACATCGCTGCCCTCCTCTGGCCCTGCGACCTGAAAGGGCCAAACTCCTGCCCAAACTCCTGCCGTTTGCTTTGCTCTCCAGGCAGTTGGTATCAGACTTCAGGGGCAGAAGGCCAGGAGGCACGAGTGCCCTGGACACCCTGGCCTCTCATCCGCCAAACCTTTCCCGCTCAGGTTTCCACAGCGTGATCCTAATGAGGGTGCTGCTCAGGCAGCTCTTAATGAGGAGCTAATCTGAACCACCTGTTGAGAAATCCCCTGCAGGATCAGGAGCCCATGGAGCAGTTACATCTTGGACTGAAGCAGCAGCCAGGAGGAAGGGGTCACCTGCACTCGGCTGAGGTTTTCTCCCCCAGGCTCGCCTGCTGCCCGCCCTCACTTGACAAATAAGATATCAGACATGCTTGCACCTTCCTTGGCTCCCCAGTGGCAGGGATGACTGCCACATCCTGCTGGGGAGCACTGTGAGCATCACCACCCTCACACTGGCTGTCTCCCTGTGCCCTGGGCCCCCCGCCCCCCCGCTCGCTGGAAACATTTCACTGGCCCACAGGCAGCAATTAACAGCCCTCTGCCACAGCAGACCTGGAGCACCTGCGGTACTGATTAGCATCATTCAGGCTCCATGTGTTTCCCACTCCCCTCCTCCTCTGGGATTTCTGCTGCCTGTGAACAAACACGTGTCCCTGCGCTTCCTGCACGGTGGGCTTTGCAGAGAGCAATTCTGGCCCCAAACTGACCATCACTGGGGTCTTATTTTCCTCCCGGCAGGCTTTTATCTGCAGCATGATGAGAGGTTCTTCCTTCCTTTTATTTATCTGTTCCAAGTAAGTATATTTATTGCAGGGAACTACTTTCTCCTTTGTTTTGCGGGAACCTCTGACTCTGGCTCATGTGGAATATTCCCTGCAGCTTTATTTCCCAGGCTCTGACAAAACACCAGGTAACTACATTTTGATTACATCTGCGGTGAGAGATTATGCCACAACCTGATAGAATCAAGACAATCTTTTCCTCCAGAGCTAATCCCGAGTTGTCTGACCGATTGCTTTGGGCAGCAGTTGCCAGTTCAAAGACCCCCCACCTCCACGGCACCACATGCCTGGCTGTGCCGGCGTGACTGTTAGGGGCTGTGTGGTGAACTGGATCAGAAAACTGATCTATGTTAAAAATAACCCTGACCAAAGAAAAAGGTTATATTTAACTCCAGTCATTTTCCTGGGTCTGGTTCACTGCACAGACCCGCAAGGAGCGGCAGCAGCAGTGCTGTTACACTGACGGGGTGGAGGAGATGAGGGTGAAGAGGCACGGAAAGAGCCATTTCAGCCAACATAGCTGCAGTTTGATAAGCATTTCTTTAAGCTGCCTACATTGTGACTTCCATTTCCAGCTGACCCCCTCCTAGAACAGCTCCGCACGCTGCATCAGTCATTCTTCTCTCCCTCAGCACTATCTACATCCTCATGTGTTTGCAGCCTCACGTTTTCCCCTTGGCTGAATTTCTGTCATTTCCCTTTGTAAGCCGGTTCTTCTAGCCCTCTCATCCTTCTTCAACTTTTCTTTGAACTGCCTCGAATGTGCCAGCACTCTCATTGAAGTGGAATTCCCCAGACTGAGTGCAGATTTCCATATGCAGCTGCACCGGAGTCTGCAGCGAGGCCGGTTACCTCTGCGATCCAGAGGGCAGCACCTCCCTGCTCGCCATAGAAACCCTGAGTGTCAGCCTGCCTTTGACGGGCATTACCACCCATCTCTCTTTCAGCACAAGCACTTTCAAGCGACTCCTTCCCACTGAATAGCGATGCTGCGGTTTATTTTTTCCCCTAGGAGGCATCTGCTCTCGCCTCCCTCCGTCGTCCTCCCCCTCGCACCCCCCCTCACCTCCTGCTTGATTGGTTTGATGGGCTGATGGTCAGACATCCACCTGGGAGAAAACTCTGTCCGCTGCAGACGCTTCTCCTGAAACAGGGTTGAGAATTGAGGGAAGGAAAAAGAGAGTGGAGGAAATTAGGGCACATCGGTGACACTGGCAGGAGAAACTCTGGGGGCTAGAAGTGACCATGAAATCCCTATTAGCTTTACAAGGGTAGCAAACAAGCAAACTGAACTCAATCCAAGAACATCACGCTGGCTGCAGAGCCCATTTTACAAAGCCATCTAGCCGAAGGATCTCTTTCCAAATCTGTCCCACCTGAAAACATTCAGTTGACGGACAATACCCTTCAGAGTTTCAGGGCTCTGACATAACCAGCTCAAGCAGACTTAGCTAGGACAGCTAAAGCAGCCAGTGCCCCTCCAGCAGAGCCAGCTGAGAAAGGGCAGTAAAAGTGGAATCACAGGCAGTTTGCATAGAAAAGCTAGGCTGTAAATCGCAGCAGTTCAAAAGCACAGAGAATTCCCTGCTAGGAGAAAAGGGACACAGAACATGGCTGAAGACAGTAACCCCTTCAGCCTTCCTACCAACGGCGCCGTGCAACCATGAACCAGATCCTCGAGCATCAACTCTAGCCCTGCCACAGCACGGGGGAGAGCCTTTCCCCCCCCCCACAAGCTGAACAGCCCCCACATCCATGACACTTGGAGGCTGGAGGTGGGGTGACGGGCTGCTTGGATTCAGCAACTTCACTCAGCAAACGTCCATGCTCTTGGAAGCGGTCAAAGAGAGGTAAACAGGATGTCATGTCTCCTCACCTTCTGTGCAATCATGTTGCAGATCTCCGGCAGGAAGTCTTCACTCAAGAGTTTGTAGAGCTGCCGCTCTCTAAGGGAAGTCCTCTCTCTGAAGCTCTCTGTGACCTGCCTCCACTCCTCTTCCGTCTGGCACAGCAGCCACCATGTTCCACGGCCAGGCCCTTGGGACCCTTCAAAAACATGAAAGGATGTTATCTCCACAGCAGTTATGACTAACAGCTCTTCTTGATCCCTTCTCTTCTCTCCTCAGGGCTCAGGAAGAGCAAAAGACACTGTTAATGGCCACTGTTACGAAAAACGTGCTCTTTGCTATAGACCCAAAGCTCTCCTCATCCACCAGAAGCACTGCTACCTCCCTTAGTGACACTGAAAGTGATGCCAAGACACAGAGGAAAAAACACAGTTGAAGAAATAATGATGGGAAATGGCAATACACAGGTAGTACAACATCCCTGTAGCAAGCCTACATTCCAGTTATGATGGACCAGAGAAAAGGATTTAATTTGCTTCTTGTAATGGAGGCTGTCAGCCAGAGCAGGACATGGGGAAATACAAACGTCTGATTTAGTCTGGCAGCAGAATAAACCCATCAAAAAATACTGTAATTTGAAATAAGCTCTTTTTTTTTTTTTAAGCACTGCAAACCTTTTCTGCAGTGAAAAAATCCCCCCGTTCTCCCCAAATGAAACATTTTGTTCGCAGGCACTTGAAAGAACAGAAGAGGAAGCGAAGGACAGGGTTCATCAGGCTGCCAGATGAGGGGGAAGTTCCAAAAGTTCACATCCCATCCTTGCTTGATCCAGAGTGGGATCGAAGCAGATCACCCACCGCTCTGAGCATGTCCCAACTACCAAGACACTCTGAGCTGTTCCACCTTGTGTGAAATATTTGAATACTAATTGTGAAGGAAGGGCTCTCTTGCATGGTGGTTGGAACACCCACCTGGAGAGGGGGAATGTGGTTCCTGCTCCGCAAATGTTTACACAGAGCAGGGAAGCCTCATGGGTTGCAACTTGTACGCTTTTGCCCCAGGATGCTCTCTAAGCAAAAAAGGTTGTGGCCCTTTTTTTTTTCACTTGGGAGAAGGGGGGGATGAGTCTTGAATCAAACACCTTCAGGTTGGGGAGTTCTCAGCTCCCTCTAGACTTTTCTAGAGCTAACCACTGGCTCCTGGAAAGAAAGCAATGGCCACCACTGCCACTGGCAGATATCATGCACCCTCTCATCACATTTTCAAGCAAACTAACAACGAAAAATATAAAGAATTGAAAAAACAGAGCTGCTTTCTCTCTGAACCTGATTCTGGGCCCTTTATGGATCTGAGCTGCAAGTGCCTCTGGCATGCAAGCTGTCAGGTTGCCCTAGGAAGATCGGGAAGCTGCAGCCTCCCCCCAGCCACCTGCCCTCTGTCAGAAGCCTGGGTGCCATGGCAGTGGCACAGAGCGAGCACATGCTCCGGGTCACAGGCCAGCCTGGACTTGAGCCCACCCTCAGCTTCAGCTCAAGTGAATGCTCTGGGGACTAGTAACAGAGATGGCAAAGGACCAGCCATCTGCCCACCTGCAGGGGGGAGCTTACCTGCATGCTGCCCCCAAACCCTGTACCCTTGTTTCCTATTCCCTTGCCAGCTGCCTACGGAGAACTCATTTCAATAGCAAACAGGACTAAGGCACTGCTTTGTGCCACCAGAAGATTACTCTGCAGCTGAAGTGACACAATTTGCTGGAAGACAATGATCTGATAAAACCCCCAGCGCCTCACGCGCACTGCTCTGACTCTGCCGCCCAGCTCTGGAGCAGCCGCCAGGAAATCTGAAGACAAAGGCCAAAGGGAAGGAGGCATGGGAAAGACAATGCCACCCTTGCCTTTTATTGTGAGGGAACAGGCAGGCCGAGTCCCTGGGTTTTGTGGAAGCCAGTGGATACACATGTATGACAAATGAGTCCCAGCTCCCTTGAACTCACATTCACATCGTGTTGCCAACTGATTCTTTCTGCTTGCCTTGTTAACCCTTAGGTGGGTACCCCCAAGATGTGCTCAGCCACCGAATAGCTACCAGGAAGGAGAAGTGAGGAGGATCAAAAAGGTTCTTCCTTCTCTGTCTTGGCATCACTGACCACACTCTCTTCCCAGCCCTAAAAAACACAGGGCCAGCTACCAACAGGGCCATGTGTTTACCTCATGCCTGGAAGAAGGAGGACCATTCACAACCCATTTTTGTAGGTGAGCCCTCAAGGTCTAGTGTATCCCAATAGGTTAGGTTTCTTCCTCCCAAAATCATCCATGACAAGATAGGAAGCCTACATGTGCCCAGGCTCCCAGCTGCAAGGCAGTCTGTAATCCCTGCAAACCCCTCCTTCCCAGCTTGGCCCCAACCACCAGCAGAAAGACTCTCCCTTTCCTGAGAAAGGCTGGGTTGTTACAGACATCTCTCTGGGCTTTGACAATTTAAGAACCATGTTAGCCGATGGTATCAACCCTGATGCCGTAAAATCTCTTTACCATTTCTTATCTGAGTCTCATGGATTAGCAAGTTCTCTTCTGCCTTCTCCCTACCAAAAAAAAGAAAGAGAAGAAGTGATACAATAAATACATTACTTCACACCATGTGAAATGCAGCTGCTTCTAAGAAGAATGGGGGACGCAGCAATTATTCAGTGCACAGCAAAACCATGAAAAAACAACCTGCAGAACACACATTTGATATATATTTTCACATATATATTTATCATAGCTTCATAAAGTTTTTAAAAGTGAAGGGTGCAGGCTGAAGTTTGGCAAGCACAGTATTTCAGTTCTTGTGTAAGCATCCCGAAATCTATACTGACTCAAGTGGCCGGGATTTTTGGCTTCAAGTGCTACACAGCGAAAGTGTTCTTTATCAGGAGCAAATCCTCTAGCACTGCACACTGGAACTGCATTTGAAGTGAGGTGGTTGGAAGAGTGATGCCCACTGTTTCACGGAACTTCCAGCTCAGTCAGAATTTGCTTTGGAGAGTGATCAAAGCATCCACCAAGTCTGAGCTTGCTTTGCTTCAGAGATGCATTGAAATTATGGCTGCATGGTATATACATACTTATTGGGGGAACCCCAGAACTACATTATACTTTCCTCTGGGAACATACGTATTTTAACTCTGTTGCAGGAAGAACCCTTCCATACCTCAGCAAATTTTCCTCCAGTAGTTTTTTCCGCTTTGGAGGTCGCCCTCGTCTCTTGCCTGTTTTCCCAGGAACATTTGGGGTGTTTGTCTGCCCCCCACATCCCCTGAAAAATGGCAAAACCACCATGAAATATCTGCTGAGCAAGGGAACTGAGGCTGGCAGGATGGGAGAAGGGCACAGAAATTGGAACAGCTGCTAGGAACCCAACCAAAGGAGGGATTAAATCAGAGCAGCAACAGGATGGGGAGGGGAGAGGAGGGATTCCCACTGGCTGGGAGCCTGCTCTGGGAGCCGCCGGCACGGCACGGTACGGTGCGGGGCAGACAGGCAGGAATGCAGTGGGGCAAGCAGCATCGTTCCCACAGCAGGCTCTCCTGGTGCCACAAAGGCTGCAGGCTGGCTCCGACACAATGCGCGGCGCAGGGCAGCTCCGCTGTCTGCTTGGCAACTCCAGTCTCGCCCCGCACTGCCCCGGCCTCTCCCAGGCCCCCCCACCCCAGCACAACAGCAGTCAGGCGGAGCCCCCTCCAGCTGGGCTGGCTGTGCCCCCTCGCCCCCTGCACCCAGACATGGCAGGGGGGGGATGTGTGTGGGTTGTTACCTGTCTGGAGCCAGCTCTCCGTTGGTTTTCCCCTGCACCGGGTCCTCCTTGTACATCCGCGTGCCATAGAAGTACCAGTACAGGGCCCCGCTGCTGTCCTCACCCAGCGGCTCCACGCGGAGGCTGTCGGCGTCCAGGCCCTGCGCCCCCCGCCAGACGGTGACAAGTTGAAAAGCGGCCACGATTGTCACACAAAACATGATGACACCCCTCCGCAAACACCTCCCTCCCTCCCTCCTTCCCTCCCACCACGCCACAGCAGCAGTACAGCTGCTCCTCCCGGCCGAGCTGGGAAAATGTTACTCCAGGGGGAAGGCAACTGTGCGCTCTCTGTCCAGGGAGGGATTTAGATTGGCATCTCTAATTTGAATGGCCTCTCTCGTTTTAACATTTCATCTCTGGTGCTCCTGACAGGGAAGGTCTAATTAGTGCTGGCGACAGTCACGCACAGCCCTGAGAAGCTCCCTTCCCCCCTCCCTGCCTCTACCATCCCCCAGCTCCCCCAGTATACTTCAGCTCCATCCTTTCATCTCACACCATCCCTCAGCAAGGCAGTCTCGGCTCTCACAGCCCTGCCATTGGAGCATCTCCAAATTCACTCTTCTCAGGAAGAGTAGCCAATGAAGCCAATTTGCTTGTCAACTCTCATGTTATGAATACATCCGCAGAGGACAAGGGCCCAAGCCTTGGGCACTGCCCTTGGGTCCTCTGCAAGGCAGAGGAGGAGATGGAGAACTGCCAACCCACTGTGTCGCCACCTGGTTACCTGGTTTAAAATACATTGAAAAGCATCTACTCCTCTCTTCCCAGTAAAATTCATGGATCTGGCCCAGCTCCTACAGCCACACTGTTTCCCCTGTTCCTGCTGCCCAAAGCACCTTGAGGAGGTCGAAGACATCGTCTGCATCGAGGCGGTAGTCGCAGAGGCGGTGCAGGATCTCCACCCGGGTGCGCAGGGGCAGCTCCTGGAAGGTGGACTCCCGCAAGGGGTTGGGTTTCCCCTCCTCCAGCTCCCAGCGGTAGTTGATGATGTCCTCCAGGTAGCTGTGAAACGTCTGGGATCTAACCAAGGGAAAAAAGTCCCACACACTCACTGTAGTTTGCCATGCCAGAAACATCTGGTGCACCAAGCAACTCGAACAAACATAACACAGAGACAGCACCTGAAGGAAAATGGTGCCTTACAACAGCTATGGCTGGGTGCAGCTCTGTAACCCATATTCCCAAAACACAGCAACCTCACTGCAACACCATGGGATTTCACACTATACACAGACAGCTTACAGGGCTCTGCATTACTGTTATTTCCTTCTAAGCTGAAAGAACGAGCTAAACATTACGGCAACTCAGCCTCATCCCCTTTCTATCCTAATGGGCAGCGCCTTGTGCTAGCACCAACATCCACCCTTTGCTAAAATAGGATGCAACAAAAGTTATTGGTCTGATCCCCTTCCACCTCTCCCCATTTGATGCCTAAACCTTCTTCTTCAGCTTTTCATTTGCCCCTCACATCTATCATTGCCAAGCCCTGGTTCAGTGCCCTGAAACTTTCGATAGCTCATCACCTCCTCCCCACTTGGCTGATTTATGCTTCCCATACTCCTGTTGTGGCTCCTACTCGTCTCTCCCTCCATTCCCAAAGGTGCTGCCACTTTCTGCCTGTTCCTCCCTCCATCAGTGCCTCTGGCAGGACATCAGCACAGTTAACACACACAGTTTGGACCCTGACACACAATGAGGCTGATCCCCAGCATGAGTGTACGTCCCAAACAGGGCTCCACCCAAACAGGGCTCTGTCCTCTGTAGTCTCCCAGATCAAGCTGAACATTCAAGCTCTTCATAAACATTGCTACTAAACCGATCTTTCTCATCTTCTAGCTGGGCCACATGAAGTCCCACTTTCATTCCCAGCAGTTCATCATATAACTCAAGGAAGCAGACATTTCTTACCCCTGTCTGTCATTGAGGGTAAATGTCCCCATCTGACTGTTGATGGAGCTCAAGGCTAAAGGAATTTCTGTCCATATTTTAATGAGACGTAAGCCTTTATTCTGAATGCTGAAAATTTCAGGGCAGGGAATGAAAAAGGGCTGGTGAGTCCATGTGTCCCTAAATATAAAACTTCCTGAAGATCTGTCTGTATCACTTTGAGTCCTGAGACTTGCCGGGCTCGCTCAGCCTATTCAAGTTGTGTACCCTGAGCACAGCAAAGGGGGACCCCCCCATGCCCCAGCCATTCTTGCACACACGGGAAGTCCATATGCCAGCAAGAACACCACTGGGTACACATTCCCACCAGCTCTCAAAAAGGCAGCTCAACTTGATAGGTTTTTGGCACAAGCAGATTACTCTATATGATTAATGGAACCGCGCCAGCACCACAGAATTGCATTTCCCTGAGAAATCGCTAACTTCCACAAAAGCTATTATTTTTAAACAAAGAGATAGAGGAGTGTGATCCAACTGAAGAAAGATGGTTAAAAGTCAACAAGAAGTTAGCTATTAGAAAGAGGTCTTCACACATTTGGTAAAGACCAGGCTTCTTTGCAAGGAGCATGACTGGACAGTGACTGCGAGAACGAAGGAACAGATGCCTCAAGCCATGTCCACCTGGCAGCATTTCCCTTCCTCCTTGAGTAGAGAGAAGTTAGTGCTACCACCCTGCAGATCACTCCTCACCAGCCTGCTTCCTTCTGACGTCAAATGCAAGCTGACCTCCCAGGGATACGTCCTCTCATCCGATGACTGTCACCAGCCCTCTGGTTGTATTTAACAATAGATTGAATGTATGTGGATCTATTGCCTCCTGCAACCTGGAGTTTGCTCTTTTCTGCATGACACAAGTAAAGCATCAGTATTTCCAAGCATCATTGTTTCACTCCCACTAATACCAGCAGTCACACAAATGCAACTTGAAACAGCCCCCTATGCTGACAAAGTTCAGTCAAAAAGGGAGGACTGACAGCTGACATTTTATGAAATTATGTATGTGCTGCCTCAAGTAGTAATTTTAGGGTAAAAATGACAGCAAATATCCTTTTTCAAGTGAAATATTCAATGCAGCATACACCTACCTGGAGCAGCTGTGCATCCCCAGTGTCTTCCTCATTTAACTCAAGACCCAACTTCCAGCAAGGACTTCAACTTGGCAAAGAGTGCAATAATAGATTCCCTTTATAGACTTTTTAAGAGTGCTATTTGATCACACATCTTGAATGTTAGATATTTACCAAAGCCATTAGATTAAAAAAAAAAACAAAAAAACACAGTTTTGACTAGCTTTCAGAATAGAGTGATGAGAATATCTTTTCCTGGAAGCAGGAAAGCAACAACTGTATTTGGATGCTTAACCTGTTGCAGAAGGGAAATGACTGTAAGCTCCCAGACAACATTCGAGTTTCAGCCCCCCAAGTTCAGTTCTTCCACTTTGTCAGATTTCGAGGCAGAATATAATTTCATCAAGTCTGATATAGAAGTTCTGGCTATTTCCAATAAAATTGCCTGAAAAAAGTTTCCCTAGGATCCTGAGTAACCCGTGAGTGACAAGGATTGGCCAGGAAGAAGCCACAAAAGTAACAGGGTTTTATCTGCTCCTATTTTTTTCTGGTTAAATTTTTTTCTACCTAGAAAAAAGGGGGAAAGGCATGGAAAAAATGAGATCAGACAGATACTTTTGCTGCTTGCACGAGTTCACTCATCTTGCTCTATCATTTTGCTTGCTCTCAAAGAAAACCGATCCAGGAAGCCCCTCAATTCCAGAAGATCATCTGAAATCTTTGCCTATGTAGCTCTCTTTCCCCCTGGAGACTGGCTCTGTTGACTTAACCAATTTGGTTTGAGTTTGACTTTCACATAAGTGGCTAACACTAGAAATTTCCGCCATCCACCCAGCGTTCAATGCATTACAAGCTCTGTTCTTAAGAGTACTTTTGAGTTCCTACCCCCATCAATTTTCAAAGACAGCTACTGTGCATTTGTCGCTTTGAATAAGGATAGAAATGAGAACCAGAGATGGGAAACAGATGTCTCAAGGCATTCCCAATCACTCTCAATCTTGCCCAATTTATATTTTCCCTCTTAATGGGAATCGACCTCTTTTCTCCAGACAAATGTAGGGTGCTCGTCTTCAGCCTGTCTGCCACACCTTCAGTTAGTTTCACTCAGCCTGCCTCTCTTACATTTCCCTTTGAAAAGGGATTTGGAGAAGAAAATCTGCAGGAAGCAGAGCAATCTGTGACAACCCTGCCCTTGGGTTTTCTGAGCAGAAATGCTCAGTCCTAACTGTTTGGAATTAAAATTCAAAACCAAGAACCAGAGAGACAGGGGCCAGGAATGGAATGACCTGGATACAGTCTGTTAAATACTTTTTTTTCAAGCTCACTAATAGGACAGTAATACACTTGCAGGTATGCCAAGTCCTACAGAGTTTCTGCTGCAACTGAGAACCTCTGAAAACCATTTTGTAGGTGGGAAAAAGGCAGGAGGGAGATAGCTGAGACAGATGTTTCTCTTCTCCAGAGGTTCTCAGCATTACTGAGACTTGTAAAAACACTCAACTAATGGAGGCAATGTTAGGTTGGCAATGTCCTTTCTCTACAAATTGAAGCATTCCCAAGGAGGCTGAACTGGTACATGGACACATTCTGTCTCGGGGCACATATCCAAAGGAAAACCAACTCTCTTCTGAAAGTAAACTGGGAGTTCTAGAAAAAATTCACAAAAAAGTGTGAAACCACAGGCACGACTGTCACCACATGTCAACCACTTCCTCACATACAGCATAACCATCTTCCATACAGCTCATTAAACCAAGGAAAAGTATTACAGAAATCAACTGAGATTAGAAAAGGCACCTCAGAGTACTCTGCAACCGTAAAACTTCATCCTTCCAACCCCTTTCTTCCATCCCAACTTCACTAGCACCATTAGTATTCCAGAGAACTGTGATAAAATTTCCCTCGCTTGTCAAAACATCTCTTACTTTGCAGTTGCCCCTTGATGTGCAAAGTAATTTGGATAGCTGTAGTGGGGCAGTGCTGGAACAGTACCTGCATATCTGTGTGATACATCCCACACAGATGCAGATGATTTTTCCTGAGCCCAATGCAATTCTTAGTCTCATCCCTGGCTGCGTTCTGAAACCAAAGGGTTGTTGCTAGAGATCCCCATCTTTTTTTGCAAAGATTAGAAAGGAGGTCAAAGCTGAATTGCAACTGTGCTTGAAAGTTTTAATGGCATGTTGCAGACCTGTGCATATACAAAAGGAAATCTGGGGCACAGGGGAGGACAAGACCTAGCATATCCATGTCAAAGAGGAGGAACAGAGTCAGACAATCCACAAGAGCACCATCAAGGCTGCAGCTCAAGTTGCCTGTGATCTTTAGTAGCAGCTGCGAAAAAATCAGGGCATAAAGAAGATGGAGCAAGTTGAAGGAGGGGCTGCTCTTCAACATGGGTATCAGCGTCCAGAACAGCCAGAGAAATGATACACCACCCCCTGACAGCTCAGCGCCGCAGCCCGGCCATCTGCTGCCCGGCTGCCTCCCAAAGAGGGAGGTTTCTCTGAGCTCCAGGAGAGGGGAGCTGAGGACTCCTCCCCCCGCCTGGCGATCCCAGTGGCTTTCCCCTGCTCGCAGGAGAGGCACCCTTCCCACCGCCAGGGCTTTTAACGCGTGGGGTCATGCTCTGCTGTCACAAAAACAAGCTTGGCCAGCATGCCCGGCTTCCCGGAGGGGCTCCTTTGGAGACCTCTGGAAGAGAGGGTGAAAATTTCACGGAGTTGATGGGATGTATGGAAAAATTTGGTCGGAGCTTCCGGTGTGCAGGCTTGGGAGGGAACAGCTGCATCCAGAGACCCCAGCCCCCCAGGCACCCTGTAGGGCAAACCCAACGTGAAATTCCTTCTGAGCAAACCCAGCACCCTCGGGGCTGGAATTATGTGTACACACACACACACGATTATTTTTTTTATCCTCGTGCCCAAAGGAAGCAGAGCCACTTGTGCTCTTAGTTTTAAAGACTCCAAAGTAAATCAAGTCTTGGCTGGAAAACTGTAAACAAAATCAAGCCAAACAAACAAAAGCAAAACCAAACACTGATTCAGTAAGAGAGTCCCCGTGTCAATCTGCACTTCCCGCAGGCAGGATGCCATAGCCTGAGCATGGAATTACTGCTCCAGCACACTGCCCTATCTGGTCTATTGCTGCCAATTTTGTTACAAGCCCTCCCCCTATACACATCCCTAAAAAACACCTTAAACCCAACCCCCCCACCCCCTCCCAAACCCCCCAATCCTGTGTGAGTAAGTATTGGATTAAGAGAAACATTAGGGTAAGGAGTTGGAAATATTGGAGACAAAAATCTCCCAGTGATGCTCAGCTACTGATGGCACACAAAAATAAGCCTTCTGAAAGTTCAGATGCCAAATAATTGCCTGGACCACTAGCTAGAATATCTATCATGTTGACAGTGTTTTAGGTCTCTCGTTTCATTCAATTTACAAAATGCAATGGAAGAGTAAATACTGGAACACTCTTGAGCTAAAACTGCTGGGAAAATGGCAAGCCTGACCTGCATCTAATCCCAGACAGTATATTGTTCTTCAGATTAAAACCAAGAACCCTGACAAAACCAGGGGATGACAGAGAGCAGGAACAACAATAGACCTCTTCCACCTCCTACCCAAGAGTTATTATGTGTGAGGAACATGGAAAACAAGACGGGGAGAGCTCAGCCTTTCCCTCAAGGACCATTTAAACAGGAATATAATTGCTCTTGCCGTTCCTATTAGACAGTTAGTCAGAAAGAAAAATAATAGAGGTGATACTTATATCTGGTAAACGCTTTAAAAGCTAAAAAAGACTCAGATGCCCCCAGCCACCCAACACAAGCATTGCTTTTCAGAGTTCTTAGTACTAGATGAAGAAAGTCTTCTTGGGCATCTAATTCACAGCACACAAGAGAACTGGCTTTGCCTCTGTGATCTCTCTAGTTAAAAGAAAGAACCTCAAAAAATCAAGGTCTTATCAGAACAGACGTTTTATCATGCAGTTAATTTTATGGACTGAAGATATTTCACCTTATGGGCTGGCACCTTTTAAGTTCTGAATTGGCAAAAAGGCATCAGCTTGGTGTTGAGAGTCACTCAGGTGTTAATGAGAGCATTAACTGACAGATGGCATTCAAGATATTTCTCGCCTCTCCAATGAAGACAGCTCCTTTGCTAGAGCAGAGATCAGGAAGGCTTAATTCTTAACAAGCATACAATGCCTTGGCACAAAGGCAAGCCCTCTGGAAGGTAATGGGAAGGATTCAGGGTTTGCTGGGATGACCTCAGTCAAACATCATTAACAGGGTCAGGAGAAGCAAAGCCTATTTCAGAAGAAAAAAAATAATGTAAGGACCCTCATGATCAATCTATCGTGGCTTGTCAGAAAGAGAAAGCTTAGGCTGACCTTAGAGGCAATATGAGTTACTACTACCAGCCTGACCTTGAGCTCTCATGTAACAATGGAGACTTTTTTTTTTTTACTGTATTATTGAGCTTTCTTATCTGAGGTGGGGGAGGAAGCTTTATGGACCAGCTGGTACTTCACCTTCAAACAGTTTACCCTACTGAGAAACTAAGTTAAGTATGATGCAGGGGGAAAAAGATGCTACCCCATCCTTCTTGGGGAGGAAAAGGGTTGGGAAGGTATCCTTCCAATCCCTCCGTGTGCAGCCTGCTCAGAAGGCATGCAAGCCAGCAGAAAGCATGTCCTCCTCAGACCATGGGCAAACTTGTCATCGGGGTGCCCAAACTGGCAGAGGCTCAAGGGCAACAAGCACCCTGAGGGGTCTCTGCACAAAACACTTCACTGTGGCAGAGCAAAACAATGGAGAAGCTGGAGATCCAGGAATCATGATCTTAAGCTTTAACAGCCATGTCATTTCCAATTCAACTAGCAGTGCCACTAGTTGTAGCACTGATGGGGACAGACTTCAAAAATTCCCAGGAACAGCCTACAGGGAGGCAGCAACTCCTGGGGGCACCACACTTGTGACAGATCTCAGCAAGGTCCAACCCTGGCAGAGCCCCTGTGATGGAGGAAACATCTGGGCACATCCCATCTTTCAGCGCCTTTTTTGAAACATGCCTGGAGAAAATCTGCTGGCCTACTAGTGGCTGTGAACAAAAGCAGGACAGCTGACATTAATGGACCTTGAACGAGATCACAAAGTGGGGGGAAAAAAATAAAATTCAAATTACATTGATCAAAGCTCCAGAGTGAAGTTTCTCCTCCCAGAGTCGTAAAGACAGCAGAGATTGCTGGAGTACACGGCCATCACAGGGCATGTACAGGCCTGCCTTTTGTCCTCCACTGCAAACTTGAACTAGTTTTTTGACCTTGCTGAAACCTCAGTAATTCTGTGGCTTACCTGTCACTGGCAGTGAAGGACAAGAGAAAGACACCCGAAGAATTGAGTGGGTCGACTGCACTGAGCTCTGCACACAAGGACATTCGTCTTCACCATTGCTGAACATGGAAAGACAGTCTTTCTAGGTTAGAACCATGGTTTTATTTCAAAACATAAGGACAAAATATTAGCCAGTTAGCTAATGTTTAGTAGAGGCAGCTCTTCCCTAAAATAGTCTGGTCTAACTCCTGGATTTGGCAGTCTGAAACATGAGTGGTTGGAGGTTTCCACATCCATGACAGAGACACCCAAAGGCTTCCACAAAAGTAAAGGACAGCAGAGTAATTTCAGCACCCTAGCAATTCCTGTTCCCTGCCTCTCTCTTGTCCACCCCATAACTTGCTTCCAGAACTCAAATGTGGCACCGAGTCCAGACCAGCCCCAAAATATGCTGAAGAGATGCTTAAGGAAGACAACAGGATTCTGGATGTTTCCTCCAATATGATAACACAAAGTTAGGACAGGAGGTTCTCCAGCAGAAGGGCTGCTCAACCTTGCTAAGGAAATCTAATTTACATGGTTGGATGCTGTGGAATCCACTAACTTCCCAGCTGAACTCCCACAATGCTTGTGTTTAGGAGAGAGAAAAAAATCAGCTAAGAAAACCCATGGCTGTCAGCAGCTAAGAACATTCCTACTCCTTGTCTTCCTCCATCTTACCTTGAGCGATCTCCCATACAATAAAAACTGGGGAAGCTGGAAGGGGAGCTGGCAGATATGCTGTATCCCACAGAGAAGCAGAATAGGAACAGCTATGGAGCGAGGCAGTGTCTCTGGGGAGGCAGAGAGAATGGAGAGCTGATGTGGGCTGTCTAGTCTAATAAGGGATCACACCACAGGAGCATGTGCTGGCTTGACAGAAGCAAGTGCAGCCACTTAACCTGGGTATGACAGCTGAAGTAGGAGCATTGCTTTGTTACCCCAAAAAAAGGGGAGCATGAAGGAAGAAGAGGAAGGCACGAAGTCACTGCAGCTCCCACCTTTCAGGAAGGTTCCAGGTCTGCTTGTGCAGACTTCTTACACCAGCCACAGCCATAAAACCGAACAACCAAGGAATTTTCCAGTTTGGGCTCCTTAGCCCTACTAGGCCACACTCAGCAACTCTTGAACTAGATGGAGATGTCCTTTTATCTCCCCTCACTGGTATGTGCTGCCTTTCACCCCTTTTCCCTCACACAAAGGACAGGAGGCAGCGAGTCCACCCCTCCTAGAAGAGACGCCAGCCGTAGGAACCGAACCCATCTCAGACACCAGCGTGGCAAAAGGGCACACTCTGATCTTCCCCAGCTGCTTTTGGTCCACACATCTCCAGTGGTTTGGCTCTTATCTAGCAACAACCCTACGAATGACACAGGTGCTGGGGGTGACTTGTTATTTTGCTGAGAAAAGGCAGAAGAGCAGCAGAGATACCGGCACAGATACAGAACTGTCCCGCCTTGGTCTCTTCTGGAAAGGCGCTTTCCTTGGGCTGGCAAATGCCAGCGACAGGCAGGAGAGCTGAGATAAGTGTCTATTTGATCTCCTTTCCCCATTTACCCTGGATTTTTCACTGCTTTATGTTCACAAAATGCCAAGGCAACTAATCAGTGCTCTGTGACCCCTGTTAATTGGGCTGTGTGAGAGAAAGGCAGCACTGGCAAGAGAAATCACACATACCTGTTACTTTGAACTGTCCTGTCATATTCCTGCTTGTAGGAGGCTCCAAGCACCCTTCTGTGAGCCAGGGCTGCTCTGTTTTCATCACCATCCCTGGGATCAGCAGGAGTGGCCTGTTGTGGTCCTGCCTCTAACACCTCAAAGTACAGGGAGGCAACAGAGAGGCATGTTGTTGCTTCTCCTTCTGTATGAGAAGGTGAAATTAATTTTGGGTGAAGGAAACACAGCCTGAAGGCACTGATGGCCCTTCTTTTACCGATGCCCAACTGCTCCTCACTGCCCTTATCTGCCTCGCCGTTGCTCCCCCTCACGCTCCCCACCACAATAGCAGGAAGAAGTGAGCAGATGCCCAGCATCCATCTCCCCATCCCGAGAGACCGGCAGCCTATTTGGCCAAGTAAGCCAGGGAAAGAAAGCAATTGATGTGAAGACGTAAAGCATTGGAGAAAAGAGGGTTTGGATTTGCCAAGCCTGGTGGATTATGCAGTTCTTGGAGGATGAGGAAGACACATATGGTTAACTAGATGCATGCTGGGTGCAGGGGCCTGCATGTGATTTGTAGGTAGGAGCAAGTGCTGTTTGTGTGGTTTTTTCGTTTGATTATGGGAAGGAAGAAATAGGAATATGGGCAGCTATGAAACCAGAGCAGCCAGAAATATCCCAAACAACAGCTGAAGGCATATGGTACTAAAGGAAGAGAAAGTCCTGGGGTCAAAGGGGATAAGCAGGAGAGTGCACACACTGCCCAGAGAGATTCAGAGAATATTAATGGGATTAAAATAAAACTTAAAATATTTGTCTTTCAGTGCTGGCTCAACCCTTCCTTCAAACTCAGTGAGTCTCTGCACAATCTCCATGAAGGGATGACTTGTGCTCTCAGTGCATGCAGGGGGGTTTAGGGCAGTGGTATGGACAGAGAAGCAAGAACTCCCTCCCCCACTACTGATGCTGCAATTTGAGTGAAAACTGGTAATGACAAATCAATGAGTTGGATAACCGGATTAAAAAGGGGGAAAAATCATTCTGCTGAAAGATCCTGAAACATCACTATGTTGAGCAAACAGTATTGTTACGCATATTTGTGAAAATATGAATTAATATAGCCATAGATGAACAGAAAGGATTGTTCACCTTGAATGAATACAAATAAGAGATAAATTGAGACAGTTTCAAAAATTGTCTTTTCCCTTATTTACATCTACATAAATACACTAAATTAGAGAGTGATTGTGCTATTTTCTGTGGGCACTGCTGGTTTTGACTCAGGGTTCACGCCAAAGGTGCTGCCCCCACAGGTACTCTGTACTTCAGTTTATTCAATTTTACCTTTAAGATATTACTTTGAAACCTTTAGGCAAAGGGTGCAATAACAAAGCAGTTGCATTCAGTGTGATGTACAGCCCATGAGATCAGCAAGGGTAGGTTTAAACTCCAAGAGGAAACCATCTTTATAATCAACCACTAACATGCATTTTCCTACCTTCCATCTCACTGAAACTTGCACCACAGCTCCAGCACAGAGGAAAGCAGATGATATTGCAGCTACTTTTTCTCTTCTTGCTTAAAAATAGAGACCTCAATTCATTGAGTTATGGTGGAAATTGTAAAATGTTGAGCATCTGGAGACATATAGGAACCTCCAGAAAACTCCTGGTAAGATGGTCTGTCAGATATCCCGCCTGTCTGAACGGAAAGAAGACCTGAGTGTCCCTCAAGCAGTAAGAGGCTTCTGCTTCTTTACTGGGGGTTGCACTGAGCAGTCCATCCGTCACAGAAGGGACAAGCCGCCTGTTCCCAAAAGGGTCAGCCACTCTTTTCCTTCCTTGAGGAATCAATCTGTTGAGCCAAGGGAGCCCGAGAGAGAGGCAATTTTAGTTACTAAAGCTTTACCCAGAAAGGGAGGCACAGCAAATGGTACCAGTATTGATGCCATCATATATTATGTCTGAGGTAGAAAAGACCAGGGAAAGAAGTTATCTCACCCTACCAGCTATGATAAATTAATAATAAAACTGAAAATGCCTACCATCACACCTGAGAAATTTTGCTGTCAAGCTGGCATGTGATTCTGCAAGAAGATAAAAGGGAGATATCTAAGTGTAGGTCATATCTTGCCATGTGATGACATTGATCTTGTCTGGGGAAGGGTCAGGGAAAATGGCTTTCATTAAGCAATGAATTCCCTGGCATGCTAGTGAATAGGGTGAGAGAGCTGAGGAGAGCTGGAGCCCAACACTTCCCCATCCAAGGAGATCTGTCACTGCAGCTAGACTGGGAACATGAATTTTTCCTTGAGAGTATGTTCAGATCAAGAGGTAAGAATCCCCCGAAATCCTGAAGTGCGGAATATTCTGTCATGTTCAAAATCAGAAAATGAATAATAGAGACCAGTGGTAAAGGCAGACTGGCAGGAGGCAGAAGAGAGGTCCTGAGTCTCAGAGCCAACACTGGGTTGTGCACTGAAGGCACTGGAGATACATTGGTACTAAAGGATGGGAAGATAATGGTGATGAGATGTCATGATGATCCGTACTGAAGTGGGTGGTACTGGTGCAGAGTAGGACAGCCAGCTGCAGGAAGAACACACTGACCTGCAGGGCACAGCTGGTCCTCTGGTGAAGCATAAGATCACCAAGAGAAGATTAGGCAACACTGATGCCAAACTGGAGATTTTACAGGCACATCATCAGGCTGGATATGGCACTTAGTGCCATGGTCTAGTAACCACGGCAGTAGTAGATCAAGAATTGGACTTGATGATCTCAGAGGTCCTTTCCAACCTGGCTGATTCTAAGATTCTATGACAGATTTAATGGTATCAGTAAATTATGTCACTTTTTAGATGCAACAGAAAAGCAAAGAACCTAGGTTCTCCTCAGAGCAGTAAATCCAAGACACACCAGTTCCTAGGGTCAGCTTTAGAGCTCAAGAAGCAATTCCTGGGCCTGGAAACAAAATCGTCTGACCCGGACATTTCTGAGGCAACTTAACAAAGGAAGGTACCTTTCCCCCCAGTAGATGGATAGGAGGCCAGATTTGATTTTTGTCAGCCTTATAAAGAAAAGTCAGTCAGACAAAGGCAGGAGGGTCCCTTGGCAGCATGAAATGCTGCTCCCTGATCAGTAGGTGAATCTCCTCCAGTCCCCACATGGATGGATGCCTCCCAGCACCCCTCAGGAATTCAGAGTGCTGCATTCTTCTCTGCCGATTTTCTTCCCGGAGGCTTATCACACTGAGGATGGGAATCACTTATAGGCATAACGATCCCACAGCCAGGACAGCGGCTTGGAGCCCGGGGGCTTCTGCATTGCTTCTGTGTGAAGTACCTTCGGCTTTGAATAACAAAAGGCAATCTCTTGAAGGATCAAAAAGGAGAACAAAAAGAACCAATGTTAGAACTATTTATTAACTAACCCAAGAAGAAGTTACAGGTTGTTTGATACAATAAAAAAGGAGAAAGATCTGAGTGCTCAGGAGAGAACAAGTACCTTGGAGGAAGCCATCTCCATCATTCCCGAGGGGGGAGATTTGGGTGACACTGGTGAGGGGTGAAAGGCCTGGCAAGATGCAGACAGCTGGGTATTGCTTTGAAGGGTTCTGCTAAGGGAGTCTTCAGTTTGTGCATGCTGGGCTACTGATCTGACCTGGAAAAGATGTGCGGGGAGGGATGATGATGATCACACAGACAAATGAAGTGTGAGAACGGCTGCTGCACTCCCTGCTCTTGCCACAGGCTGCTTCATGTGCCCACTTTTGACTCTTAATAGTTTAGTGTCCTATTCTGCGTGACCTTGACAACCAACCACACAGTGTATGCCCAACAAGAAGCGAGTCTGGACGTGATGAAATGAAGATCGAGGCATAGCAGTCTCTACCTCAGGAGGGATGAACACAGTCTTCTGGATGAATAAAGGAATGCATCTAGAGCCCAACTTTCACCTTGTGATTGAACAGCAAAGGCTTTTGTTTCTCTGTGATGGCATTTCGTTTCATTTCATCCATCAATTACCTTCACCTGCATCTAAACAGGCTTTGATATGTGCTTGCCAATTTTAATCCACATGCTTCTTTCTTTTCTACTGCTGTTATTTAAGGTGACTCTCCTTCTGAAGAGAAGCAGATCAACCCTTGGGAGTTGCAGCTGATTAACTTACAAAAGACCCAAATACATCTCCCATATTCTGAAAGACCAAATAGGAAAGGGGCTTACCGTGCTCAGCATTCAGACTGGAAGAGGATCATTACTTACTATTCATTCCTGGATCCTTGAAGAACAAGTGAAGCCAGCTTAATGCTGCATTGTTCATTCCTAGTGCCCATCAACAGAAAGCATGCTCCCAATTCATAGCCACAAGGAAAGACAACAGTATTGCTGTGGCATAAGCACTTCTGATTGTTCAGGGGCTGTAGAGAGGACCTTAGGGTATTACAGTGATGATGAGCACTGTGGGGAAGAAGCTAGAGTTATTGTCTTGATGATGATGGGGAAATAGGACACATGGTGTATTATAGCACAAATCCATATGAAACAAGCCCTTATGTGCCTTGCTGCTCATAGAAAAATACACTTAATGTCAGAGGAAAGAGTCTCTTGTGAGGCACAAAATATCTAGTGTGGGGTTGCCTTGAAGCAAATAAGCTTAGCAAATTCATTACTTAGCAGCAGCCCCACACATTACAAGTTTCTGGAGAACTTGGATAAAACCAAGTTTTTACAGATAAATAGGTCCTAAAGAAGTCCCCTTTGGGATTTGTTTCAGAAGAGGTCTTTCATCTTCTTTTCTCTAAAGTTTAAACCACTACACTGTTTGGGCCAGAAAGAAACTGAGGAAGAAGGATGGATGGTGAAATGGGAGAAAAAGTTAAAGCATAGGTGACTCAGAACAGAGGCTGAAATGACACACCAAATTATTGCAGTGGCCTAGCAGCTGGCCAGGAGCCATCCCAGCTGTTCACTGAGCCCACTGAGGCTAAAAGGCTCCAAAAAAACCAAACTTCAGAACTTCTCCAATATTAACCCTTGGACTAAAGATTGGTTTCTCAACTTGGCTGGGTGCTGGGAAGTGGTGTGCAAAACCAGCTGTGCTGGAGCAAAAATCCTGCACCAGTGTTTTGGAGCATCACTGTCTTGAAACGCAAGTCTCAGAAGTGAGGGCAAAGGTTTCGTATCAGGAGAATTTCCACATCCCATTCCCCTCTCTCCATAATCCTTTGTCTTCTCCCTTGAAAGTAGAAGATATTTTCACTTGCCTTCTCAGTTTCTTTTTTCATAATTGCTTTCTTCCTCCTCTCCAGAGTACTTGCTTTGCAACATCAAGAACTCATAAATACAGCTGTCCCTTTCATATTTCATGCTCTGACATTGGCACGATGACATCACTGCAATCTCTCCAAGACCCTTCACTGACTGCTCTTTGAAGTTTAGCCACCTATTCCTCCCTGTCAATGTTTTGCATAACTCCCTCTCCCCAGCAATCCAATGTGTTTGTCTCTCATCCATCTGCCCTGACAATAACAGCTTTTCCTCTTTTTCTTCCACCATTTTCAGCCCTTATTCTCCACCACATCTATGGAATAGCACTTCCAGAACACACTACCAACTTTTCTTCAAACTCTTCTTTAAAGATTCATTTTATCCATCTGAGAATCAAAGACATTTACTTAGCTTTAGTTATACTTGAGCTCTGTAATTTTATTCCACTGTGCTTCTCATTAATCTCTGAATGACCGTGTTATTTTACTGCTGTAATCTCATCCTTCCTTTCCCAACACCTGCCAGCTGCCTCATTTTCACTTTTTACCCTTTAAAAGGCTCACCTTGCATGGCTTGGCTATTATTATAATAAATATTAAAATTAGATTTAAGATGAGGAATGTAGGCACTTCATCTCCCTTGCCCCCTAATGGTGTCTGCTGTGCCAATGATACTGAGTTGATTCCAGAGGCCATCCACCAATATCTGTGATGTATGCAAGGCAGCACCTGTTAAAAGTCAGACTGTAAATAATGCTGATCTTGTTGATATTCACTTGGCATTCATGAATATGATTCTGAGTTAGTGAGGTGCTTTGTGGCTGGGCCATTGGAGCAGTTGTTATAATCAAGGTCACTGGCACAACTGCGAGAGCCGGCTGTTAAAGCTCCTTCCAAATGTGATGGGCACCAGGTCTGCTGTGACTGAGTTCAGGCTGCCTGCCCCACATCTTATGGCGTGGACTGAAGAGTTGAATTCATTCAGACTGTCTTAGTACCTTGGCTTAGCTATTCCCACAGCTCAGTTCACCACAGTATCCATGAGCTTGAAAACCTGGCACTGGTTTGCCGGCTGTTCCTGTTGACCTGCCACTTTATCCCCTAGCCCAGACCAACATACAGCAGTTCTTGAAGGACACAGCTCATGTGGTCACACGCAGAGGGTGATTTCAACATGTTAAGTGTTTTATTGAGGTCCCTTTTACCAAAACATGAGAGCTGGGGTAACCTCCAAAGTACTCTGTAAAGGCAGAATCCACTCAGAATAAAGGACAAGGAAGGGAAAAAGTGACAAAGCAGAAGGAAGAAGCAAAATACCCAGAGCTATTAAACACTGTCCTCAGAAAAGGGCATTGTGCCTCAATGGGTTAGATGATTTCAGATCATTTCTATTTCTTTCTGATGAAAGCTCAAATAAGTGATTACAGAACAAGCATTGGAAAATATGCAGAACAGTGGCAGTACTCTTGATTGGCAATTCAACAAGTAGGAAATATAGCTCTTTAGATGCTATACTGGGAGTATTTCTCAATGCCACCACTAAGGATATGAAAGAAATAATTAAGACAATTGTAGGGAAGGGAAGAGGAGTTAAGGAATATCATCTTATTATCCGTATTAGAATAAACCAGGTGCAAACTACAAGCCAAAGACTCCAGGGCTAGTTTACAGATCCCGAAAGAGCTTAAGGTGGGGTGTAAAACTGATGATCCACTTGGCAAGAAAAAAATTCCAATGCATTAGGAAAGAAATAACAAGAAAAGCAATAACTGAGGTTCCTAAGGAAGCAAATGCTGTCTGTTCTACCACAGAAGTCAGTTATAGAGTTTTCAGCTACAGTGATGGACCAACCTCCTGAGGTGTAAAAAAAAGAAAAGAATCTCAAGGAGCATAGAAAAAAAAAATCCAGAGATATTATTTTTCTTCCTCCTCATTTTCTGGCCTTTGTCTATGTTGAAAAAAAAAAAAAATGTTATAAGCAAAAACAACTAAGATGTTTTTTGAGGCACAATATCAACATACAAAATGCATCCCAATGAGAAATACAATAAAGTCGTTGAAACTTCTTATGCCATCACATTAGAAAAATGGCAAAAGTGCAATAACAGAGCAGTGAAGAATGAGCTTCACCCAAAGAAATGCTGAACAGCGGGAGCTCTTCTAGAATACTTTAGTTGAGTGTACACATCCATGTCACACCATCACTTCTTACTTAAAAACAGCTGCAGAAGGTTCCTGCTGCGGCTGCTGCTGTTAGCTGAAGCTCTGATCTTCCTGTCTTCATACAAGTCATCAAATCGCATTTCCTGCTGGAATTAAAGTAGCAGCCCCTGGGGAGTATGCAGCTACCCAATTTATATCAGAGAGAATCTGAAGCAAGCAACAGGACTTTTTCAAACTGCTTAATTTTTATTTATTTTTTTATAACCCCCAAAATCTGATAAGAGTTTTCTCCCTCTCTTCTTTCCAGGTTTTTGCATTTTGAAACAATTAAAAGAAAACACGGAGATTTTAAGACCTGTGCAAAAAAGCTAGAAGCAGGAAAAAGGTAAGGGCAATCTCAGAGGCATCAAACCAAACCATGCCTATAGCAGAGAACGATGCCTATTGCGTTGCTAGTAGCTAGATGGTACAGCTGGTATGTGGAAACTATGAAGGGCATTTATAAAACAACAAAAGCTGCAGATCATGACACAGAGGTATTTTGGCTCAGAGTGAAAAGAGGAGAGCAATGGGGAAACTGTCCTGGCCAAGTGCTCCAAGCACCCAGTGCCAGGCAAGGACAGCTACAGAGTCACTGCTAAAGATTCCAGAAGTCAGAAATACAGGCAACTGGTTTTTTTTGTTCTGTATTTCTACAGGATTTAACATGGCAAGAACCAGGTCAATGGAGTGTTCCTAACAGCTATGATAGGTTATGATAAATAAGAGTTTGGAGAAGATCCCATAGCATCCCATTAAGTAGTCTCTGTAGTTAAACACAGATATCCATAACTCAAAGAAAGTCTTACGTTACCAGACATTCAACACTCCTTAGCCATCAAGCAAGGTAAAAAACAGTCTCTCTCTCTCGTATGTGATTCTTCTTTTTTTCTTTTAAAAAGGCTGTCATAAAGAATATCAAAACCAAGGCAAAGCTGCTCTACTTCAAAACCAAGGAACATAGAACCCTACAAAAGTATTAATCTTTTTTTTTCAAAGAATGAAAAGCAAATCAAACTAGAGCATGTTAAACTGTGCGTTAGAAGGGCTCTCATTCACTTCCAAAATTACTTGAGAACACATTATAATTAGCAAAGGTATGTGACAGTTTTATACCCCTCTATGATGCATGATTAAAGCCAGGCAGCCCAGCTCTGCCACAAGTTCTGCACGCCATCAAAACAGATGTGACAAGAACTACAAGCTGCTCCCAGACAGACTGTGAGAAAGCATAGGCAGATAACATTTTGGCCATCAAAGATGTAAGACACAATACAAAACTAATTAAACCTCAAAACCCCTTGGAGAGGTAGGCAAACCATGTTTTATATGAGGTTACATGAAGCATCCTCTGCTTGAGCCCCAATGCTCCAGCCCAAGAACAAGGATGAGAACAAGCTCCTGCCTTTCTCTCTGAGGTGCAACAGGGAGTGAATTTTACAGCCTCGATATTAACAGCTCACAGCCTCAGCAGGAGGATGCAGAGCACAAATGACTGGAGAGATGCTGCAATAACGCCACTGTGATGATCTGTGAAACTGCTGATTTTTCCCACACAACACAGATACCTCCTGCCTGCAACAGAAAAGTATGGAGTCCTGGCCCACCATGAAGAGCCAACTCTAAACCCCACACAAATTCTGCTGAGTATTGTCAGTACTCAGCATTGTCCACTGAGTACTCAAAAATCAATTAGAGGCTAAACTCCTTACCACTAACTGGGGACAAACAGGCTACAGTAGGGAAGCTGTGCATCAGACAAGGCCAGTGCCTCTTGAACTGGGGTTAAAGATGTTGGAAATAAATGTGAAAAGTGTATCCAAGCCATCGTTTTTATTCTAACTTATCTACAGATTTAATGTTTAGACTATATCTTAATGCTTCTTCCTTCATGACTTGCCTCTGCATACAGCACCTTTCCCTCTGTTTCCAGATAGCCTCCCCCATTGCTTCCTCTGCAGTGCTTCAGAGCTCACCTCTCTAACATCCCAGTGGCTCTAGGCAGTTTTCCTGATCTACTCCTTCAGCCATTTCCACCACACTACTCCTGTCGTCCTCTTTTCTCGTTATACCCCTGCCCATGAGGTAGTTCCCTTCTACAGGAGGTGCTGCAGAAAGGGTGCAGCTGGTTTCTCCTCCAGGCACCTCACGCTTTCCTTAGCACAGCTGTTTGGGGGAGGTGTAAGTTCTCACAACTTCACTATGTGGCTTCACACTCCTCGGTTTCCTTGGGCACCTCTGGTACATGGATAGACACACAATAACACCCACACAGGTACCTGCCCATGCTGCTTGTGCACCCTGACCAGGCTGCACAAAGCCACAGCTCTTCCTTCTGAGACGGCATTGCCTCCTTGCAGATTTTGCATCTCAGAGTAAATCAAAGCTGGACCTACACGGGCACAATCTGGGACCTACACAAAATGCTGAGTAAACATTGTTGAGCCTTCATGTACATGTGTAACCTTCTCCAGACAGACAGACAACTCGCCAATGCCCAGCGACTCACCCATGACTCATCCCTGAATTCTCTGAGTTAAAACACTTGTGAAAGGGGAGGCAATTACACAGTGCGATTACTAAGTGAACAGTCTTAGATCTGGAGAGTTTAGAGAATATCACAGTGTGGAATTTATGAATTTCATAAAGGACAAATCTTCCACTGCTCACAAGGGTGAACTGGTTACGGTGGGGAAAAACACTTAAGCCCCTGCTTTCTGACGGTTTTGGTAAGAAGAAATAAACTTGTTGAATGTTTCTAGGCCAGATTATTTTGCTCTTTGGCTATTTTGATGAAGAAGATATACATGACTGCAGTCCCTTTACAATCAATCTTCTCATCACATCAGTTTAATTCGGAGGCAATAAATGCAGTACAGACACCTGGTTCACGTCCTGGTATTCACTGATGCTGAATGTCAACATGGAAATGCAAGAGAATTTTGTTTTTGTATATATACACTTGCCACTTACCTAACTATATAATCTTTGTTGAACATTATCAGTTAATTAGAAATAGAGCTTTCAATGCAAGCATCTATGGTTGTGCCTATGCACCACCCTAAGCCTCTCCACAACAGTGGGATCTTGGGGAGCAGGATTGCTTCAAAGCAACTGCATGTGTTGCCAAACTGTCTTCATCTCCACAATTATGCCTTGCTATTACATGATTCACAGAAGAACAAATAAAACACACTGCAACAAACCTTCGCTATCACTGGGAGCACATTTTGCTGTGTGAGTGGCGATTCCCTAAAGAATGATGTTCTACAGATGTCTCAGTTTGGGAGGTTACTTTAGTGGACACTAAGTGTCTCTGGATGTCAAAACTCCAAAAGAATATGCCAAATCGTTTTCCAACACCCCGCAACTGAAGTCATTCCACTACTCCTCTTATTTCTAAGAAAATAATCATAATTGCCCCTATGTAAAGCAATGGGATCTTCCATGCAAGTGAGGTGGCTGCAGAGCAGGAGTTTTATGCTATGCAATACATATAAATGCCAAAAATATATGTGATGATTTAAACACTTAGTGTGATATCACTAATTTGACCAAGCATAGTGCACAGTATAACAGCAGTTGTGGGTGTTCACTGTAGGCACTGATGCTGCCGCAGAGCATCAAACACAGTTGCATGGCATCTGAACAAAGAAGTTTGCTTAACGGGTCTGCACAATTAAAAGCCTACAACTCAACCCAAGAGAGCTGGAATTCCCTTCCACTCGGTGAAGCATCTGGCCTGATTGCTGGTGGCTGCTGATCACTGCCATGTCATCACTCTAAAGCCGTGAAACATCCCCGAGACCGTGTTAATTAGCTCCCCTTGCAAAGTGCTTAAGCCATAGAGTGGGTTACTCACGTGATGTCTCTGCGCTGGTAACAACCTTGAAGAAGGCAGGCGATCAGGTCGCTGATAAACTCCACATCATCCCTGTGAAGAGCAGCTTCCAGTTCCTATTGAGCAGAAAGGAGAGAGAAAAAAAAAAACAATCATCAAACTAATTCCTTAAAATTTACTGCGAGCTCATCAGGACCAGAAAGACCCGAGCAGCCTCACATACGTGTACAGCAGCAGAGTACACGCTAAGGAAGCCGACCTTCCCCATCATTAAAAATACTGCTTCTACTACCTCTCTTCATTGCAAGAGTTTATAGGAAGACCTTGAAAGGCTTTTACTGAATGTCAGTCTCCAGCCAGAAGACTAATGCTTTTGTCTGGATGCAGAAAAATAGGGTTCAGTGAGGTTGAGATACTACAGCCTAATAAGGAAGCCGTGATTTCTCCCATGTTCAGCTGATGGGCAGGAATCAACAGTTTCATTCTCCTGGTTTGCTTCCACTCACTGACACCGGTGAGTTCATTTAAAAAGTGTGCTCAGAAAGTGTGGCCCTAAAAGCCACTTACACAGAGAAGCAGCAGTTACAGATGGATTGCCAGAAATGGCTGAAAGCTAGCAAGCAAATGGCTCAAAGAAAAGCAAGCATTTTGATTCTTTAACTTAATTCTCTTTGGGTTACTTTTTTTCATAGTAGGAGAGAAAGAAAGGATGGAGGGATGTCAGACCTCATGACCCAAAGCCTCAACTCTTGATGAAGAGTATCATGGCTTATTTCAGAACAATGGAGTTCAAATCAAGATGCAATGCAGAAACTGATTAATTACAGTTTTATTTGTATGCCAGAAAGTCATTCACAGTAAGTAAAATCCACTTTCTATAAGACTTATCATCAGTAGCATACAGCACTTAACAAGATTTAATATGGATAAACAACATAGGCATAAGAAGCCATTCTTTTTGGGTTTCAGAGTAAATAATGGATTGAATACAAATTTCTACTTGAATGTTACTCAACAGACTGTTACACAAATGGCTAAGCTAATGGCTACGGAATAAAGGTTAATGGCCAGAGAATAAAGGATAAACGTTTTGGCACTTACCCAATAAAGAAGAGAAAGTGCTTTTTTATTAGACCGCAGTAACTGCAGTAATAAAATTATTGATAACAGATTGCAGATTAAACGCCGCTTGTAGTTTTTTATTGGAAATGTATTAATGGCATATTTTCATTATCAACACTGCCCTTATTTACCTCTTGTGCAAGACCTGAAGTGCTTCACGAGCGGAAGCCTGACACCTGCCCCGTGAAGAATGTACTAAACACAGCTATTATGTGTGGAAACTCGAGGCAAGGAAAGGGCAGTGGGCAGGCAAAGCCTGACACAGCATCCCTGCCACAGGGCCGGGGAAAGTCCCAGGAATGTCTCTTCTGGCCTCTAGATGCTTAATGACAAGTTAATACAAAAACTGCAGTTGCTGCTTGCCATCCCTTGGAGAGAGTGATATTACTGTTGCATAAATAGTAATCACACTATATAAATAGTAATTACAGAGCAAATTCACTTAGAATCATAGAATATCCCGAGCTGGAAGGGACATGCAAGGATTGAGTCCAGCTCCTGGCCCTGGCTCTACTTACCACTTGGTAAGTGGTTAGTATTTTAGAGGTGTTGACTTACTTTACTTGTAAAATACTTTAGTGGACATCTGCCTTCTATAAATATACCGGGGGGGAGAGGGGGGAGAATGGAGGACCTAAAGTATGTGATATGCTAAAATATCCCAGGTGTGTTACCACAGTACCACAATAAACTTGCAACTTGTGGAAAACGACATATTAGAACCCAGAACAAAGGGCAGGGGAAAGTAAGTCTCCAGGATGTTCTCCCTGCTCGGTTCAGCCTCTCCCTCATCCACGTTACACTTGTGCATTAAAGCTGTCAGTCAGCAGTCTGCCTCTGCTAGGATGTGACAGCCTTTTGTATGAAGGAATATTTAAACTGCTTCCCGTGAGCCTTTTCAGCCTGCTGTTTGACTAACACTCCTTAAGCAGTGGCCACAACTGGCTCAGATAGCCCTATCTGCAGCCATTGTTTTCCAGGCCCGGGAGTGACCTTTACATTTTTTGAGTTGGTGGGTCATCCCAGGAGCCAGGGGACATTCCTGGGGCACTGGGCAAGGTGCAGTCTCCTGGGCAGGGACTAAAACACCTGGCTGGGTAGTTTCCCCCCTCTCTTGCTGCCTCCTTTCTCCCAGACGGGTGCTCTTTGTCCTTGTCTTCACAGCGGCTTCAGCACCAATTTGGGGACCTGACACAGCTGCTGAGAGATCTCACAGCTGCTGGCTGACAGGGGCACTGGGCACACAGACCAACATGGCCTGGGTGCAGTCCTGGTGCCACACTGGGTTACAGGGCTCTGGCACAAGCCAGGATTAATCAGCACACACATAGCATGGGGGTAATGAGGGTCCATTCTTAGCAGGTGTGAGGCTGGTCAGCACCTCTGTGGAAAGACTCCCCACTGCACTTGCCAATGCCATGGGTGCTGGAGCCCATCCTTGTTAGTCCTCTGGTCCCTACCAACAGGAACACCCACTGCCAGCAGCTTATGGTACAGGCACAATCCAAGTATAACCATGATTAGTGGTCTTGGAAAAAAGATACTGACGTTGTCCTGTACTGTTTCTGCCTACATTTTTTCTATCACTGCTTGAGATAGGATAAAAGCAGTGAGAGGAACTTTAATTTCTCAAGGCTGCGTCCATTGGCCCTGTTTAACTGAATGTCATGATTTTCTATCCCATTGGATTCTCCAGCTTCCTGTCCCCAGATACCTAATCCTGGACTTCCTCCACACACTCAGGGTGCTGTGGGAATGACAGGGACACCAGGAAGATGTGATGCAAATTTTAAAATCTCAGGTCCGCAAACAAAGAGTTAGCATCCTCTCAGGTTTTCACCTAACACTTTGGCCCACGTTTTGCAAGGGGAGGAATAAACTTTGTTTTTCCAGTCCTCCCCTCCAACAAGGGACAGCCAGCAAAGCAGCACGGTCCTGAAGTGGCACATCTGAGCAGGCCAAAGTGATGCCAGGTACCCTCAGGAGAAAGCAGCCACCAAACCCCCACCCCTGGTCCTGAGGGCAAACCCTGCCCCAGTCACCCATCCCCACACTCCTCCAGCCTGGCCAGGGCGAGCGGCTGGGCTTCCTCCCCACCACCATCCTCCCCACGCCTCCAATCCTTTTGTTTTTCCCCTTTTCTCTTTGAGCACTGAGCTGTGAGCACAGAAATCTGAACCTTGCCAAAACGCTTTGGGGACAGCACAGAAAGGAAACAGAAGAGGCAGCAAATCAGCAGAGGAAGGGGGGGACACATATCTCCTCCTCCTCTAGCTGGAGAGAGCAACAGACAGGAGAAAAGCAGGATTCTCCCCCTCTCCAGCTGGCGTCACACCTCATTAGGGAAAAGCCTGTTTAACGTCTTTCCCTCCCCCCAGCCCGGTACTAAATCCCCCCTGAGTCAGGCAAGGACTGTCGGGAAGAAGCAGCCGCCAGAGCAAGGCTGGGAGCAAGGGTGACCACCTCTCCCAGGAGGAGCACTGGCCCAGTGCAGGGTTAGCTGGGGCGGGTGAGAGGGCACCAACCTATCCCTCCCCACTCCCTGGGAAAATAGCTGGCAGGGGTGGGCTGGAACAGAAGGGCCCGCTGCCCCGTGCCTGCTGCCTGCCCTACACCATACCCTGGCAGGTATGGTTAACCCCACTGGCTGGGTCTGAAACAAATGTGGCTCCCCCAGAGCTGCTGTGAGCATGGATTCAACTCCAACATCACCCGCATTTTGTGGCAATCACTACTTCAGTCGTGCCCTTGACAGCACAGAAGTGCTGTGGCTTCTGGACATGTGGTGACCCAATCCCCACACCCCATTAAGTATATGCCTTTTTGGTATCTGCCCTGATTTTTGAGAGGAAGGACAGTCAACTTTCTGGATAAAAGTCCACAAATGAGTCCACAGCAGTGACACCACTAACTGTCACTAACCCAGTGCAGAGGTGATGGGGGTGGGGGGCTGCTGCACACACAGAAGCCGTCCAGCTTCCAGCTCCTGCCAAGCTGTTTGCTCAGGGGGCAGCCTCATGAAGTTTGGAGCCTTCATTTCAGAAGACAGGCTCCTCCCCAGTGTGAGCAGGCTATGTGCTGAGGTAAAGGACTACAATTTAAAGGCTTCCTCTGTGCTGGAGCTGAATCATCTATAACCGAATCTGATGGACATAACCAGTTTAAGCACAGCTAAGCCTTGTCCAAGTTAGCCATCAGTTTAAAAACCCCAATCCCTTCATCTCTATTTCCATACCGCTGCCGTTATCAGCTTTCCATTGCAATGCTCCCAAGTGACTCAATGGGCTTTTGCAGAGGCTTTAGGAGATCACGGAGAGCCACCACCCGGACGTGCTGAGCCAATCCCAGCCCATGCGCTGAAATTTCAGCACAGGCTCTGAGTTGAGTCAGAATGTTCTTTTCCCCTCACAGATAATTAGTGACAACAAGTACCTGGGCAAAAGTTTGGCAAACCCATGCCAAAGAGTACCAGGATTGGGCAGGAAGATGGGAAGTCAACTGCAGGTCTGAAATGCTTCCAAAAAGCACTATTTATCCCCATCAGTATGAAGCCACTGTGCGTGCTCCCCGTCCCTGGCAAGGAGCTCCTGCTGCCCTCCCCACCAAGGAGCCAGTTGTCCCAGGGGGATGCAGAGACTTGGGGAGGGGCCACTGCTCCTCCCAACACATCCCAGAGAGCAAAGCATAGCAACCTCCTTTTGGCCACAGAACACACCCAGCCACCAATTCACCCAAAGCAGCATCAGAAGGCTGTTGCAATGAATAGCAATGTCCTGCTGGACATGAACCTGGAGCTGAGGGGATGGGACCCAGCTACACCATGAGCCAGTTCCTCTGCCAATCCCCACAACTCAGTTTGTTGGTCTGTCAGTGTGCTCAGCCCCTAGGACATACTCAGCATGCCTGAGAAACACAAGCCCCCACCCAGCAGCCAGCATGCTGCCTGCAGCCCAGTGCCACATTCTTCCTGCTTGGGATTCCTGCCATCATATACAAATAGTTTTCAAAATATGAAACCTACTGAGAGTGCTGTGCTCTGCATGACAAGCCAGGAGGGCATTAGGGCTGTCTCTGTGAGCATGAATGGCGGTGGGTTTAGCTGGCTGCCATAAAGCCAGAAAGAAGTTATGACTCCTGGTCCTGATGGAGTCTTCCAGCCATGTTATCTTAATTTTAAGCAGCTAGACAGAAACACTACCTGTTATCCAAGTCGGCAGCTGGATGGACCTCTCTCATCTTCCCCACAGTCCTGCAGGAGCCTGAACACTGCCCACTCTCCCTGTGATGCTCCAGGGCTTTATGGCTTCCTGAGCTAAAAGGACTTCCAACTTCTTCACTCTGTCTTTCCACTGCAAGGAAAGTGGGTGCTGAACCTGTTCCTGGCAGTGGGGAGCAAGTCAGCAGCTGTCTTTAAAGAAACATCATCATCTTCACCTCACCCTCTGGGGACCAAGAGCTCAGGGGGAGCCAGGCTGGCCTTCTACAATAGCTTTGGGGTGTGAGGCAAAGAGATTTGGTGACATTCGTCACTGGAGTGGTCCCAGCTGTTCTCTGAGCCTCCAGTCTGGTGTGTGTGTGAGGGCAAGGGATGAAGGGCAAACACATGAGGAGGGAGAAAATCTATCCTGTCAGAAGGGGACTATCATTTGGGTAGGGGGACAAAGCAGAAGCAGCAAAGGTATTCCCTTTTTCCATTTCTTCAGGTTCCCCCTTAAAGTCTGTCAGTGCCTTCTGAGATCTCTACCTCCCTGAACTTTCTGAGAGCAGACTTTGAAGGCTACTTCAAGCACGTTGTAAATAGGAGCACAATGTTACTCCAGGGCTGAGCAGAGGTGTGAGATGGCAGCTTTGTATGAGGGAGATTGGTCATAAACAGAAAGCCAGGGAGAATTTGTCGTACTGCCTCCACATTACGGCTGTTTGCAAAGAACAAATCCCACGTGCTCCCCGCTGGTGCCAGCAGCGCAACGGGTAACGTCAGCCATCCTCTCCTCCAGCAGCTCCCTTCAGCTACAAAAGGGGATGCAACAAACATTGGTTCAGCCTAAGGAGGTTTGAAAATGCAAACTCTTTGCAATGCTGATGGACATTTTGGTCAGGATAGAATTCTCCAGGCTTGGTTTATAGGCACACTCATATTTTGTCCTCCTTTAGCCTCTGTCAGGATGCTTAAAACTCCAAGACCACTGTGCTCTCTATCTACTTGCCAGAACAGTTGTGGCTTCTTGTTTTCCACCCACGTTAACCTGCTGCCTGATCTCTCCCTTGGGACGGGGACCCTCTCCTATTTGCACAGCACGCAGCTGCTTGCCCTCCAACTGGAATTTTTCACTGCTGTGTAATACAAACAAATACGAGTAGCTCACGCTGGGCGGCTAAACTGTACTGAAAAGAGATTTCAGACCGATCAATCCAGTTCCCTCATGCCCCATAGCCATGTACCAGTGCTAATAATGCTTTCCTCTCCTCCCAGCTCATCTTGCCTGCAGTGCAAGCGATTTATGACAAGAACTACATTCGTTATGATTTTTATGCATTGTCAGCATTTTAAAGATGTAAAACTGCTACTCATTCCACTTCTTCCCCCTGCAAAATATGGGGGACAGGGTCAGATGGACGTGGTGTGTCTGAAGCTCTGAAGTAATAAGTGATTAGTTACTGTTTAATAGTTAGATATTAGTTCTTTATGCCCGTAGAGCAGCTTTCATCCCAGAGCATCAAAGCATTTAAAGAACATTCAGTAAAGCCCTGTAGCACCTGTGAAGGAAGGGGAGGCACACACCCACATGCAGAGCAATTTTACAAATGGAGAAACTAACACAGCATCCTCACCAGGGGCACGCTTCACTCAGTGGTGAGGCTGAGAGAGAAGCCATAAGGCTTGACACTTGATGCCACTGCAATCATCTTTCTTTTTCAGCAGTTTTATTAGCAGCCAAAGCATTTGGAGATCGTGCTATTTCCCTCCAAAGGATCATTTCTCCCTTTCAATATAATCCCCTCTTCCTTCGGAGCAGATAATCTACACCATTTACCGTAAGCCAGTTATGCTGGCGGAGGGGCAAGCGTCGCACTGGGCACTGACATGGCTTTACATGAAATTTCAGGCTCAGCAGAACCGATGGTCTCCAGCCTGTGGTTTGCAGACCTCTTCCAGATCCCGTGGAAGGCTTCCAAGAGGCCTGTGAAGGGCAATTAAGAAAAGCAAGCCTAACACCAGTGTGCTTAAATTTCTAATCAGTGGTCTGTGCCTTTACTGGAAAAGTACCGGGGTCGTGCCCTTAAAAAAATCCCCAACCAATCCCACCCCCCTCACACCAAGTGGCTGACCATTACTGCCCAAGCCACAAGTTCAACTCCTCTAGCTGAAAATAACCTCCAAACACAACAGTGTGAGAGGAAACACAGTCTGTTTGAATTGCATCCTGTTTGCCTCACCCTCAGAAAGGTATCATTTATTATCTCCTAGAAAGGACCTCTCCCAGTATTTGCGCACGTATGGAGTATCAGATGGATTCAGATTGTTAAACTACTTGTAGATTGTGCTGTTTTAGGCTTTTGGGTTTTTTTTTCTGGGAAGACAGGGTGAGGAAAGGGGTGAGCAGACAGCTAGAGGTCGGCACCATTCTGAATCTAACCCACAGTATCGTAGAGATTATATATGATTAAGCTCTCATAGTCTCATGCCAGCGGTACCTTGCTAGTAAAACCAAACCAAAACAACCCCAAACTCTCTCTCTCCACATATGCTGGATTTAGCATTCCTGTTTATGGCTAAGTACTACCAGCAGGTTTTTTTCCAACTGTTTTACATAACACCTTGGGTGAACACAGTCATGTTGGCGGGGAACAGCATCAGCTCAGCTCTACCTGTTTTTGATGTTGTTTCTGGAAACAACACCAGCGGGTTTGCGATGGTCCCTCCCCAGACAATTCAGCTGCACGATAAATAAAGAACAGCTGATCCTGCCGTGTCACCATCTCCTGCAGTAAGAGGCTTCCTGGGTACCTAGTGGGAGTTCTGCTAAGCTTTTAAGCCCATTGGCAACGTGGGGAACAGTCTGTAGCTCCAAAGCCAAGAGGCTCGAAGTAATAATCCGATTTCAAAGCTCCTCCTCCTCTCCAGCCAAAGGCAGCGAGGGAGGATGAGATCAGACTGTAGATGCTCTTCATTTTAGGTCTGCCCATTGCGCTCATCTGCTCAGCATGAGCACGGGGAAGGGAAAGGATGAGTGCCAAAATCTGGAATGGATTGCTTGGCTAAAGTTTCTGCAAACATTTCAAAACTTACTGGGGAAATAATTTTTTTAAGGGATTTTTTTACTGCTTTTGATACAGCCGACAGGTCTATCCTCCACTTTTCTAGTTCAAGCATCAGCCAAAACTCACGGAGGATTTACTCCCTGCCATCACGCACTCCTGAGGCACCATGTCGGCCAAGCTATGCAGCCGGTTTGCACTCTCCCCACAAAACTTCTCCTGTAACAGAAAGGAGTGGTGCTCCTCCAGCATTTACATTGTCTGCCCCCCACCCCCGCCACTCCAGGATGATATTAGCTGCCACTTGATAAGCAAATCATGAAATAACTTATTTTCATGAACCTCAAAATAAATGGAAAGTCCAGATCATCCCTTAAGGAGTCAGGTGATTCCCTCACATCCCTTCTGCCCCTCAAACAAAAAAAGAAACGACCTGGCTTCTGCACGGGGGAAGAAAGGTCCCTGCTCACCCCTGCCCCAAAAAAGCAGGATGAAACAGTAAAATACATCAAGACAGAAAAAGGCTGCAAAGCCTTGCTTTTTCCCTTTAATCTGATCTCCACAGCCAGCTATTCTTCTGCCTCCCCTTGGATGCTGCACAGAATGTGGAGCGCAGCCCACAGCATACCCACCACAAACAAGCCCTCGCTGGTGGCTCAGCAGGGAGATCAGCCTTAAAGTGCTGTCAGCACTGAAAACTCTTCCTCCTCATTCCGGGTCAGACAAAAGAAAAGCCACCGAGGGAGCCTGCAGCCACACACAGGTACCCCCTTGCGTTTCCACCACTGTGCATGGCCAATATGGGTGGTGGGTGAGTTCCACTGCAGAGCCACGGTGAAATCCAAGTTCCAGCATCTTTCTTCTACTGATTTAGCAAAGAAAGATTTGAAGAAGTATGAAATAGCTGCCTACTGGTATAAACCCTGATGAAGCAGCCAGCCAGCCACTTGGATGTGTGAGCTGCCTGTTTGCAATAGGCTTAATCTCAAACCTAAGAATAAGTTTTAAAAACACACATCTATTCCACAACGTAAGAGTTTGTAGAACTACAGCTAAAAGGTCTTTTTTGTATTTTTGGATAAGTGTCTGCACTACTCTGGAGAGCCAACAGCATCATCCCCTTCTTTATCAGACTTTCTGAACTTATTCCAAGCTTATACAGTCCAGACATACTTTGACAGAAAAATTAATGGCTTTTATACAATTTTTTTATTATTACGAAACACAGATGCTACCACCTTAATGAGATATATATGCACTAAGGGACAGGCTTGAAATAGGAAATGGTGTTTCAAGCCAATCCAATGTTGTAATGCGAGTCAGAGCTCCTTACACAGACCTGGCTTCCTAATGCACGTCACTGCGGGATCCTATGTCAAAATAAATACAAGAAGTTATCTCTTGCTACTCACACTCTATCTGTACTCCAAAAAAATCTGTACTTCACTGGATGTTGGAAAGGCCCTCCCCCCCTCAGCTTGTAATGCCTGATCGGGGCTCAGAGCCTCTACTTCAGTGACTGCTGCTGAACCCACCTTCCCATCCGGCACTTGTTCAGATGTCCTGTGGAACATATGGACCTGCCCTGGTGAAAACCCAAACAGGAACCAACAGGGTTGCCTGGTGACCCAGGCAACCGCTCTTGAGGTTGGGAGCAGCCGGGAGCCCCATGGGAATTCTCAGTCCCTTCCCTGCAGCTGGGGAAAGGCAGAGGGGAGAAGGACCTGCTCAAAATAACAAAGCCAAAAGCTGGCAGTCCCAGGGTTCTGAGGCTGAGTAAAGCGTAAAATCTCAGGAGCTGCCTCTCGTGACACACTACAAGTAATTTGACTTTCACCCCCCAGCCCAAGGTGGCCATGAACCACCACCTCCACTCCCATCTGGAAGGAGCTTGGCTCACATGTGTGTTTGCCAAGGGAAACGACACGGAGCCCTTTGCGTGCTTAGGAGAGAGACGCTCCGCGCTTTACTCCACATCTGGCAAGGCTGCTCCATAAAAAAGGTGACGGAGTGCTTGTGGCTCTCCTTCCAGAGCACAGGATGAAAATCTTCTTCAAAACACACGCCATACAGGAATTCTTTCTCTAGCTTAATTTAATGTAGTCTTTATAGCCAATAAATTTGCAGATTGCTACAAACACCTGGCTATTTACACAATAATAGTTATATCTGCCAGAAATGGCAAATTATTATTATGATGTTCATAACTGTTAATGCTAACTGCACTCTTAAAACACATATCATAAAGAGCACCGTAATTTGAGAGAAGGGCAGTAAACTATTGCCCAGACACAGAGGAAACCAGGTCTACTGCTGTAACACTTATTCCACAGACATAGTTGGAGCACCTTTTTCTCCTGAATTCTTTCCTGCCATCCAGAATAAGAAAAAAAGGAAAAAAAACCACCACTGACTTGTTTCATTATATTTAAAAACAACAACAACAACAACAAAAAAACCCAAAGTCTGTTACATCTTGTAAACTGTAATAGCCAGTTTTGTTTCTGCAATTCAGTGCAGAACTGATGACACTGGATTATCCAAAGATCCGCACAAAACGCTTTGGTTGGATGAAAAAGCTGATCTGCCTGAAGTGGGGGAAAAAAGCTCATGGTAACAGATAATTATATAACCAGCTTGTAAAAGTGTTATTAGTAGAGCATGGGATCAGGAAAGCCCTGGCTTTTATTCTCACTTCATGCATTCAGTGATGAGAGCTAAATCTCTGTCCGTCTCTCCCTCCTCCCCCACCCAAAAGTTAGATAATTTTTAGCCAACCCTGTAAAACACTTGCAATCTTTGAGTAAAAGCAAGGCTGAGGTCAATGTACTGCTACTTCTCTAACTTTCAGATGCTGTGTTCCACCTTGATAACAGAAGAAAACTGGAAAAAAATTTCCTTTGTTGTTCAGATAAGGTAGCTCGAGGACTCAGGGGTAAACTCTAAAGTTCAACATTTTAGTTTGAAAGGACATTTCCAGTCACTGGCTACTGGAATTCAGATCTTCAGATCTTGACTAAGTGATAAAATGCAACCAAAAAAAAAAAAAAAAAAAGAGCTTTGCCAGAAGGTATCTCTTTCTTTCAAGGAAGGAATGGGAACATTAGATATTCTGTACATTAACTAAGCATAGCAAAAAAAAGCCTTGCATGGACCTTGTTCTCAGTTATCCACAACTGGATGTCTCTGAAAATCTTTCATCAGGAGCACAATTTTGCTCCTCCTTTCTCAGAAACAACAGAGTCAAATCCAAGCAGGAGAAAAATTAAACTGGTGGCAATGAACCTTGAAGGTCTGACAGTGACCTGCAGCACTAAGGTCTTCGAAACTGCTTTCATTTGCCAGAACATAAATTAGATTCCTCACTAGGTACGGCACCGGGGTTAATGGGAGCTTTATAAAGCCTTCTTTGAACATAGAGATTATCCTTTTCAAAAAAGACTAATCTTGTGGTTTAAAGTACAGTACTGGGAGCCAGGAAACCTATTCCCAGCTCTGACAGGCTGGTTGACTTCAGGCAACCCACTTGACTGTTCTCTGTTCTTTCTCAATATGCACAACATAGAGACAAATACCTAAATCTCCCATGAGGCTTAATATTTGTAAGACACCGAGAACCAGCTTAACTCTTCACAGACCCCTCCAAGCAGAAGATGATGTCTGGCTATTCCATATGCAGGCTTGCTCAAGCCTCTCCAAACAGAAGGTCCCACAGATACCAGGCAAGGACACCTGCACCGGGCACTTCATACAGGCAAGAATCCTGAATTACAACTTTACCAACTACATTTTTTTCAGCAGTGAAGGAAATGTCTCATCCTGTCTGGCATTTCTGTCCAGAGGAGGAGCCCAAAAGAAGCAAAACTGAGGAATTAATTAAAATTCAAGTTTAGGAAAAGTCATGCTGCTGGCTAGGCACCTCTCAATGAACAGCTTTCCTCTGCAGGATCTGATTTCACTGCACGAAGGTTAAAAACAACCTCAAGACAACAAAACAACAACAATTAAAAGAAAAATCAAGTATTTCAAATGTAAAATACAGAAAAGTACCGAAGTGTGAGATGACACAAAAAATTCAGTGCTGGGAACAAGGATCACTACTTTCCTTCCAAGAACAAATTCATCCCAAGCATCTCCACTGTGAAAACCAATACCGGCTTACAGTCTCCTCTCAAAAGGTACCTGTCATTCCTCCCAAACTGTCATAGTTACATACCCTTCATGTTTGTTTCCATATAGTAGTGTCCTTCAAATTTTTAAATAAAATGAGTACTAAACATTTGAGCATAGAACAACCCCATGATTTCCAAACCTCCTTAAAAGAGAGCATGGAGAGCCTTACTTGTGCTATGCACTGCAACATTTCAAAGACTCACATCTTTCAAGGCTGAGCACAGCTCTTTTCTGCACACCCCTGCATATTAATAGATGCATTCACATGCTGCTACTGTTCAAAAAACCTACTTGCCCATGAGCACAGATGACTCTGACCCGGTCGCTCCCAGAGAACTCAGTCCCACCGTGGTGCTGGCTGGTGCATTTCCTGCAACTCAGCCTTGCTAATAAAGCTTCAGCAAGAGGAACTCCAAAGGCTGTTTCCCAACTTCCCTTCCAGCATGCAGAAATCTCGGGAAGTTGTTTGAACTCAATAACCTCCACACCATTTCTACCCAGTCAAAACAGAAGAAGAAAAAGCAAACAAAAAAATAACATCCTTCTCTGTGCAGCCTACAAAATTTGGTCATTCCAGGCTTTCTTGCACAGAAGACAGTTATCCAACCACAACAAAGGAATGTCACTTCCTTTTCCTCCAAAATAAATCCTGGTTGAAAAAGTCCACCTATGCCTTTACTGTGGGCAGCCTCAGTCAACACAGGAGCACATCCACAGCCAGCAATGAGGGAACAGCATTCAGGACTACCTCTGTATTGATTTCCAGCTGGGGTCCAAAGCTAGGAATTTCCTTTCCCCCTCCTCCCTAGCTGTCCACTGATCTGAGAACGAAGAAAAAAAATCCAAAAATGCTGAGACCCACTTTCATATAAACTGAGATATCTTAATTATTTTTCAAATTAAAAGCAAATGATTATATTTTCCTAGTGGCACTTGCAAAAGAGCTAGAGCAATTTGATCCATTGCTACTCATTCCTTCGGACATAGATCCAATCTTTCAGTCTCTCTGTGCTTATTGGCTATGTGGAAGGTAAAGCAGCAAGGAGCACTAGAGGATTAATTCTCACAATAGTGGGAAGCAGGAGTCCCAGCTCCTGGGGCGGTGAGTGGGGGAGAAGGGAGAAGGATGAGTGCATAGGCTGCATCCCTGGTCTTTGACTTCCTTGCTTGCCATGATTTCATCTTCTGCCTAAAGTTATCTTGAAAGGGATCTACCACGGAAAGAGCGCTCCAATGACTTAAATGTAAAAAGTGTTATGGGAATTTTGCTTTAAACCTGCAAAGACTATGAGAAGGGGTTACATGTGAGATAACTCAAGGCACAGCTCAGCAGGGAAGGGAATAGCTAAGGCACAAACAGTTCATACTCTGTTTGTTGTGAGTCACACAGCAGCTGAACAGATTTATGATTCAGATGTTTTAGTGTTGGTTATCAGCGATTAGCTCAAACTCTTAGAAAAACAGAGAGAAAGAGAAAGATTAAGCTTTTGTCTGCCCCAGCCCTCATCCTTCCTTTGCCTGGCAGCGGGGGTTACTGATTGTTTCTGTGCCTTTCTTAACATCAGAATGGCTCTGAGCCACACTCACTACAGAAGCAGATCACACTGCCAATATCATCATCAACAGTAGATTCAGCAGCTAATCATTTAAGCGTGACAACATTTATTCGGGTACAGCCTGTGCAAGTATATTTGTAAAATTTGTAACTTTTAAGTGCGGGCTTTTTCCACCATAGGGATCATTTGGGACACAGAAAGGGTGGACAAAGAGGGACTGGCTTTGCTAACTTTATCTTCAAACCCTGTACAAGCCCAGTAACATACGCACAAGAGGACTTGATGCATCTTTATGGCATTTAACCTCACAACAGCCATGTATGTGGGCTTCTCACAGATAAGCTAAGTGACTGCCCAAGATCACACAGGAAGCCAAGTGCAGGGAACTAATACCGAGCACAACTCTCAGGCTAGACCTCTGACCATTGCAGCATTAATCCATTTCTAATTTAGTTTAATTGAACTTAATGCTCAGCTAACAGATTTATGCCAACCCACTGTTACATGATGCGGAGTGATACATGAGAGGAAGAGAGATTTGGGCTTTTCTGTGAATCACATCTCTGCATGTAAACATAGTGATGCAACCTTAAGGACAGAGTCATCCTCAGCATCTCCACAACCGGGGGATCTGAAATGCTGCTGACCTTCAACATCACTTTGCAACTTAACTATGTGGTTGTGGAGGACAGGGGAAGGAGGACACTGATCCTTCATCACTGCATCTGCAGAATGATGTATATGCACATCTCAGATCACGGTCCAAAGTCCATATGGGAGCAACTGAACACAACATCCAACTTTTCAACTGCTCAGAGCTCATAGCAACCCCTTTCTGCAAGAGGCTCTACACTGTAAGGGGAGAGAGAGGGAATCAGGGTAATTAAATAATCTATAATGGTAATATACCAAATATGGGTTATACTGCTGTAAAAACAGAGTAGCCCCGTAATACCTTGGTCGTGGTTAAAGCTCACAGCAATGCTGGGAATTGCACAGGAAGGCACCTGATGGCAGATCCCTCTCTTACAGATTCAACCAGGACCACTAACCAGGGACAACTCTGGACAAATGCTTACGTGCTGACCCAGTGTACAGCACAAGCAACAAACACAATGCTCTTGGTATGTCTCCAACCTCACACGTGCGTGTTCCCTGATCACAGAGCCCGTCTGTGTACAATCCAACATGTCTGGAAGACAAACAGGCTGCACATCTGCACATCAGTGGTCCAACACAGAGAAGGAACATCAGGCTTATTAGGGAGAAATTACACAGATAATCTGAGTGATTTCCATCCAAAAGCTCCCAGACAGGAACAGAGGAGGCCCCAGACTTTCCTGGACTGTTTCTTAAAATCAGAGCTGCTTTCCTTGCGATGCTGTGCACGGTGCAAGCAGATTAAGCTCTATTAGCATGAGACACTTTTGAACAGTACAAACTAGAACCAAACTTGGAATTAACCAGACTGGTGTAAAATTATACCTTAATGCCCACAGAAACCAGATTAGAAGACAGATGGTGAAGAGGAAAGAAGAAAAAAAGAAGAAAAAAGAAGAGTGGATTGGATATACATATGTGGATTTACATTCTGTGAGCTTGGCACACATCTTAGAGGCATTTTTTATTTCCAGCATAATAGAAAGTTGCCTGACAGTGCTGGTACACTAGATAAGAGGAAAAAAAGAGCAGATGCTTTTGAAGGGCTTTGTAGTATGACTCTTCAGCAGAAATTTAGAGATCAAGGTGGGTAGGAGCACTGGGGGAGGAAAGCCCTTACAGATACAGTGGAAGCATAAAAAGGGAGAAGAAAGAGGAAAAAGAAAATTTGGGTGAAGCAAGAGAACTGTCAGGGTCCAGATTATAAGCAAAAGTGCAAGGGAAATGTTCAGCAGAGATGCAGCTTGGGCATCAGTGTGCGAAACCCTGAAAGTAGGAGCAATGCAGTGGAAGATGTCAAAAATGAAATAATATTAGTAGGCATGCTGAGGAAAGGAACATAAAACATCGTTATACCTCTGCACGAATGTAGGCTGAACCTACACCTTGAACACTACATGCTGTTCTGGACCCCACATTTGGAGAAAAAGAAGACACAGAAGAACTGAAAAGCTGGAGTAGGACAACAGTGATAAAATGCATGAAACAGCTTCTGCAGGAAAAACAATTATGCAAAGCAATAAAAGACTACAAAACCAGAAAAGGCACGGGGAATGAAGGAGTGCTTGTAGCCCCTTCTGAAAAAAAGAATGGATAGACATCAAATGAAATTATCAGAATAAAAAAACCACAAAGGAGACACTTCCTTGCTGAAGAAATAATTCTGTCTCTTAGCCATGTCTCTTGGAATATTATGAATGTGGCAAGAGTACATGGGTTCACAGAAGAAAGGCAAATTAACAGAAGGGGGAAGAAAAAAAAAATTATCAATAGCTGTTAAATACAAAATGAAGTTTCTGGGCTGCAAATGAGCCAGAGGCTGGCAGCACAGACTAGGGAAGTATCATTGTTTGACTGCCCCGAACTGATGCTCTTCCCTGGGTATCCACTCTACAACAAGAGACAGGATGGTGGGCTAAGTGGACCTTTGATCTAACCCTGTATGTCCATTTTTGTGTACAAAGTAGAAAAGGGTTTGTATTCCACACTGAATCAGGCTGGGGATAGTAAAATTCGAACAGGGAAGAACGTGATTTAGATGGCAAATGCAGAACACATTGGTAGCCAAGAGCTGAATGTCACAGAGGAGCGAAAGTGTGAGAGGGTCCTAAAAAAAAAAAATAAAATCTTGTTACAGCGTTTAAACGGAGGAGAGAGATGAGAGTTTTGATGGCAAGTATGTGCATGAATACAGAAAACTGTACTTCAGATGTAGAAGGGAATAGAGACTTGATTTCACACGACTTGGGATGTAAGAAGGGAGGCAAAAAGAGAGGGGATAAAAGAACAGTATTGAAGAAAACTCCCAACATGTAAAAACTCCACTCTCCTCCAATGCCTCAAGCTATAAACAGAGTTAAGAGAAAAGAGGTGAAAAATGCAGTTTGACACGCTCGGTTCAACTTCAAGAGATGAATTTGAGATGAGGCAGTGGAGATGATCTCGTAATTAAGGTACTGGACAGACACGGGGAGATCAGAGTTCATTCCCCAGCTGCGCCACAGACTTCCTTCATGATGTTGGGCACTTCACTTTGTTGCTCCGTAACATTGAGAAAATATTTTCTTAATGCACAGGAAAGCTGTGAGGCTGAATTCCTTAAACATCTGAGATGCAGCGTGGTGTCTGAAGAAGCACGGTTAGGATAGCAAACGCCAAGCGCTCGCATGCCAAGGACCACGTTTCACGGGCTGCTGGGACCAGACGCAGCGTGGGATGGGATGCAACCACAGCGGCAGGGACAGGGGAAAGAATTCCATCGCAGGAGGTCAGCTCAGGGAAATTAAACCCAGTAAGGTGTGAAGGGAAGAGGTTTCAAAGCCAGTCGAAATATAAGGCGCAGGAAGTGCGCCTTAAGGAGCTGAAAAGTTTGCAATGCCTCTGAAGAACAATGCTGCAAACTGTAGGAAGGAATCAGCACGACACTACAAGGCAGGGAGATGAACAGGATGATTTGCTCTAATGTACCAAGTCCTGCAATAACCGAGTCTACATCTAAGATGCACTTCAGTACTCAGAAGCAAAGAAACAATGCTTAGCCTAACATTTACAATGCTTTCTCCTGATTTTTTTCCCCCTCTGCTATCAGGAACAGAAACCTTAAATCATTTGAATATTAACTGTATCACTAAAGGGGATACAAACAGGCTCTGACTTGGAATACCAGCACAACGTCTAGACGAACAGCGGTACAGGCTGTTTGGATCCACTGAAGCTATACTTTTCAATACTTAAGATATACAAACACCTTTAAAACTTATCTAATGGTAAATCTGAAATTACTCTAACCAAAAAGAGTGCTGAAACTTCCTCTGACTTTTAATCAATCACTTAAATTATATTTAAAAACACCCAAACCAAATATTTGCCAAGAGGTGTAAAACGACTCCCAGACTGAACTGGCAGAAAACACAGAAGAGCCCAGAATAGACCTTACTGATAGGATAAATTGAGCCTTGACATGTGTGGAGCCCATCTGCGAGCGACGAAGAGTACGCGCTTCGTTTCTGTTTATTCCCTTCATCCTGGATGAAATTTCACGGGTAACTTTATAGCAACACTGCCAGGTTGGTGCCCATCTCATCTACCCGTATCCCCCTTCCCGCTCGCTTAGAACCCCAGGCATGACCAATGACCAGGCTACAGGGAGGTTTTAGGCATTTTAATCCTTAAACTGGTCATCCAGCTGAGTTTCCTTTGCCTGGTTATTTTGCAGGTGGATCAGCCTTTCTCTGCCCATCTCGCAGTCCCTCGTGGCAATGCAGCACACAGGAGGACACATCCGCTGCCAAGCATCTACCTACAACCTGGGCACAAACCTTAGTGCTCAGGGGAGCACTGAGCTGCAAGCCAAAAACTTACTTTCTTTTGCCAGTTTCTGAATAAAAGCCTTTATGTGAGATGCTGAGATGTTGGCTAAATAGAGCCACAGAGGACCCAGAGATCAGAAACCACCTGGAACAACTGGTTTACTGCAGTTTTAGGTGCAAAGCACCTCATTTAACACAATTCAATACTAAACTTCATCATCAAACCAATTAAAAAAGTTTTAGTGCTTTTTTCAATTCAATGTTTTAACCAAAAGCATTTTAACACAGGTCATAAGCAAATAGTTTAGTCTGTAAACAGGAAGAAACAATTATGATTTTGTAACTTAAAACATTAAAACAAATTCATGCAGATGTACATTAAAGCCATAAATTGCTCAAACGTGCACAGAAGAAAAGAATGACTTGAATGTAAAGACTGAATTTGGCTGGCTGTAAATCTCCAGATCATAGCAAGATCCAGAGATAATCCAACTTTAACTAACACAAAAGGCAAAAAGCATTAAAACCATATTTAAATGATGTCCTATTGCCTGTTTGAATTGAAAAGCTAAAAATTCCAGTTTTAACGAACATGGTTAAGCTTCCCAGAAGTTTGAGGGTAAGGGGTTGTCAAGATAGCTGGAGGACCTTTTCAAAGCCTGTCTCCAGAAGGAGAGGCTGTGCTGGCTACACCAAACAGGAGTACAGGAGGGCATCGGAGTTGCAGAGAGCAGAACCCTGCAGGGGCCCTTGACGGGCGCCGGTAACGAGCAGTTCAAGAGCAGGCGCTGTAGAAACCCAGGGCAGCCTGCCACTGATGCCTGGAGTCACATAAAATTAATTTAAATTGGAAACAAACTGGCCCAGGTAGCACTCGCCCGGGTTTCAAACAATGTTAAGAGCTGAGCAGCGTATTCCGCGTTTTGCTGGCAGCTTGATCATTAAAATTAAATAGGAAGTGGCAAAGCTGCAGGGCAGGTGATACCGCGGGTCCGTGTATAAAAAGCAACGGTGAACTTGGGAATTACAGACACTTGTAAACCTTAGTTTAGTGCCTGCTAAAATGGCTCAACTGGGTAGTTATGAAATTTAGATTAATGCCAGGCAGCAGGCACAGATTAGCATGGTATTTCCATAAGAAAAACGGGCACCTCCATATTTTCTATAAGGAGCGTCAAGACAGTGGTTAAGGAAAAATTGGTAGTTGTAATTAATTTGAATTTTCAAACGGCCTTTGGTAATATTAATCACTGCAGCCTATTAGGGAAACTAGTCATGGGGTGAGAGGTAAACATCTGTCAATAGATTAAAGCTAATTTAGAAAAAACGAACAGCATGGATAAATGGCCAGTTTTCAGGAAGGTTAATGGGGGAAGTCCCAGGGGTGGATACTATGATCAACATTTAATATATTAAATGATCTGGAAAGGGGCATATACAATGTGAAACAGGGAAAAAAATTGTTGATGATATTGCTCTATAGGTTAGTTAAAACCAGCAACAACTAAATCTGAAGGACCCACTCAAGTTACAGCAAATAAATGTGAGTGCACACAAGTGCAAGGATATGCAAATTGGCAAGGAGAGTTTGAACTAATTGTAGACATGGATGGGTTCCATATTAATTGTAACCATTCAGAGAAAGATCTAAGTGCCCTCCTGGACAGCGCACGGAAAACATCTGCTTAGTTTCCAGTCATAGTCAAAACCACAAACCAGATGTGGAGCTTTGTGTTAGAGAGAGATAAAGAATAACATGGAAAACACGATTTCTGTCTCGAACATTGTGTTCAATCCATTTGCCTTTGTAACAAAACAAAACATCAGACACTTAAAAGTCCAGAAAGAACTAATGTAAATTTACAGCTCCAGAAAGATGCTCATCTAAGAACTCAGTTACAAAATGCACACGTTACAAAACTCAGACTCATTGAACCCTTGTTAGCATGACTTTGAATGGTCTACAGTCCATTAAAAAGTTTGCTGAATAGGAACTCTAATGATTTTCAAATTTCTGGGCTACGTTCAAGGGGTAATAAGTAAGAGGTGAAACAATCCAAGCATATCATAACATAAAACAGGCAGAGAAAGCCATCTGGATGCACTTATTCTCCATTCCCACCCTCTTTTTCTCACAATAAAGCAGGAGCAAGGAGTTGTCCAACTAAATAAAAGACAATAGATTTAGAAGTGATGAAAGAAAATACTGCTGCACCCATACTGACAAAACCAACCCACAGAACTCTGCTCTGCAAGGTATTTATTGAAGTAATAGTCCTAATAAGATTAAAAACCACAAAACATCAACAGTGTCAGCAGTTGGAGTCAAGAGAATTCTGCAGTCTTCCCATTTGTCTTTGCAGGATTTTACTCTTTCTTCCAAGGCATCTAATATTAGGCATGACTTGGGACAAGAAATGAGAAGAAGCTGAGCCAGTGGCCTCATCCAGAACCTGTTCAGACGGTTAAGTGTGAAAAGATGGATGGTTTGTACGTTAAAGTAGCTCAAAATGAAAGAGGAAGGAAACAGGGAAGACATGATTTTAACCTCATTGTGTGAGTTGCATTCAAGGAAAAGATGCTTTAAGTCATCACAGGAATAGCAGAAAAATGCTGAGAAACAGAGCTTTTCAACTTTACAACATTCTGTTTTCTCTGCAAAGTAGCAGGAGGCAGCTCTACAGTTACTATCACCAACTCTTCCATCTAAACCAATTAGACTTTTATTTGCAAGTCTTGCCAACACCGTCCTATCCGGTCAGATTAGAGTGAGGATTTAAAAGTGGAATAGCCATTGCTGAACTGTAAAGCGCACAGACAAAACCAGGAGTGGGCGTCGTTGTGATGCTGAAGGGGAGAAGGGCTGCACATCTGCCCTGGAGGTCACATAACACATCATGACACTGTAGGCAGAGAAAGGTGTGTGTGAGATTACCAACCTGATGGCCATCCACCACTAGAGAAAAACAACAGTGTTTAATGAGATGTCAACCTTTTCTCCCTATTGGTGAGGGAAAACATCTCCATCAAAAGCTGCCCAAGGACCGCAGCTGGCTAATCTCCAGAGCCACTGATTCGCACAGCAAAATCACTGTATACTTGCCATCTAATTACTTTTTATACTTTACAGTAAATCCTGAGTCGCTTATTTAATACTTAGCCCAAATGTGCCAAAAGAATACACATCTGAAGTGTCCCCACTCTCCTAATTTGTCACATAATCCCAATATTGGTTACTGAGATGAACCCACTACTGATTCATGATACTAATCATCCCCTGCTTTTCAATCCACTTTATTGAGGATAAAATTCAGAGACACAAAAGGCATACGAAACTCTATTCCCAACCCTCAACTATTGGGAGGATATTCCCTGCCAGACACAATGTATTTGCCTAGTGCAAATGTTTCAAAAGCAGAGCTTCCTATGCCTGCCTAGGAACCCTTCCTTGTGCTTAAATCAATTTTCTTCTCCTTTCTTCCATTATTTCAATCATCCAATTTCCTTGCTCTCGTGCTGTCTCTGTCCTATAGATACAGGTAAGTATCCAATATATTTGGGCCTTTCAATCTTTCTTTACAGTAGGATCGTTCTCACGCTGTTATTCTGGTTGATACTCTGTCACTTCACTACAATTTTTAAAATCTTTCTCCTATTAAGCCGTTCAGAAACAAGGTTACACAAAAGGGCAGGGGCAACATTTAAGAAGAAAACATCACATTTAAGAAGAAAACATCACACTCTTGCAACCTCTCTTGATCTAATGGTCCACCTTACTCTCTAAAACAGAACATGGTGTCCAGCCCACAACAAACATGACCCACTGGATTCACAGTGTTTTTAAAAGGATAATAAATTTGGTGCAATTTGGTTCTTCGAACTGGGAATATACTTGGATCATGTTCTCAAAAGTATCTTCAAGAACTGAAGGTTCAAGTAAAATACGAAATACTGATTTTGGCTAAAAGTGACAAGACATGGCACACTTGTTCTCACATCCAGCATGTTCCCATCAACTAGCTCTGGTTTAGATTATTTATGTCCAGACATGATAGTGTAAACCTTCCAAAGTGAATTTCTTTTATCATACTTTTAATTGCTCTCTAGGCTCTTGTACTTTTGAGTAGTACTTCATCAGTATTTTTTACATCAATGAATTAATATAGTGCCTATTTCTTTCTCTGAATTGTCAGTGAATTTGAGACAGAAATTATTTCTGCTTCCTGTGGCACCCTGATACATATCCTCTTACAGAGTAGTTTAGTTACAGGCTTGCCCAGGGTAGGGGGGAGGACCTGAGCGGTTTTGATTATTGCTTTTACAGTTCTCAATACAAATTAAGAGGCACAATTGAGATAAATCAGGTGTTTTCTAATAACTGACTTACAATCGTGTGTTACCACCCTTGAATGACAGCACTTAATACAACATCATATTAACAGTGATTCACTTAAATTTCTAAAACGAAACTTCAGGAAGCATAAAACTAAAGAAAAGGCTAAAAGTCAAGTTATCTTCCATCTGAAGAATTTCTCTGTGTATCTACATGCTATTAATCAGTATGCCGTCTCATTTTAAGTCCATTTTCAAAGGCACTGTGTTTTGGGCATACCAGAGAAAGCAGTTGGCTGATGAGGGCAGGTTACTGGAAGACAGGACTCACACAGACAAATTTTCTGGAAGCACATGAAGTGTCTGGAGCTCATCCACAAACACCACACCGTGAGCTCTGCGGACCACGTCATGTGCCAGCAGGACAGTGGTTGAGCAGCCTGGTTTCATTTCCTTGCCCACTGCCCCCCTCCCTCCCTTGTGAGCCCAGCTCTCTGAGCCACCAGAAGACCTGGTCTTGATTCTGCTTTCTGCTTGCAAAAAGGAGGGGGAAAAAAAAAAAAGGAGCACAGAAAAGGGACTCCAAAGGATCACACACACCTCTACATGCTGTTAGCATTTCCTTAGCAAAACTGGGATGCCTCACATCTTGGCTAAAGCACAGCAGATGAATATATCTGCCAGACCGGGTCGGGCCCAAGGTCCATGGAGCCCAATATCCTGCCCCAGACAGAGACTAGCAGCAAATCCTTGGCGGGCGCGTAAGAATGGCGCAAGCACAGCATAAGGTTCCCCCCTACCAGCTTCCAGCAAGCTGTGGCTTAAGACTTCCTGTGCCAGAGATTGTATCTTTGTGCTTAATTGCCCTGGATGAACTTCGCTTCCATGAATTTGTTTAATTGCTTTTTGAACCTATCTCGACTTCTGGCATCCACAACATCCTGTGGCAATGAATTCCAGTTTAATTATGTCTTGCATGAAAAAATACTTCCCTTTTGTGAAGGAAATTACTTCCTTAAAAAAACGAAAACACCAAAAAACTCCCCCAAAACCACCAACCAACTATCACTATGTAAGACTACAAGCTCTGGCAATGTTTTGCAGGAGCTTTAAAAGAAACCACTGTATTCGTTTGCCCTCCCTGGCCTTCTGCAGAAGTACTAGACAAGGCTGATGGTGAAAAAGGTGGAGTGCTACATGAAGATGCTGGATGATGGTCCTAAATGAGTTGGGAACTTGCAGTAAGTTGATAACAAATGGGTTGTCTACGTGCACTCGCAAAAATCCACTGTTACAAGACAGGATTTGTTCCCTGCTAGACTGCGAGAAAGGGTCTTGCATTCTAAAAAGTATCCTGTGTTACAGTTTAATAACTTTAAGTGCTGCAATCCGGTGCAAATGATCACACATTCTTTGCCTTGCTTGTACTATCATTTTTTGTGTGTTTAGTGGTTATTTATTCCCACTGTTTCAGGTCCACAGGAGATAGACTGAATTACAGAAAGAGTGTAGAGATAATATTCTATGAAACCTCTTTCTAGTCTCACCTCCTTTCTTCATAGCCCAAAAAGTCTTTCTATGTGTTGGGTTTTTCTAACAGAGGGCAACTTTGGCAAAATGTGCCTGCTGCTTTCCAAAAGTGAAGTCCAAGGGAGTTACCAGGGCCGACAGCTATCTCTGTAACAAGCCAAAACACTGAGGGCCTTTGCATGACCAAGAGAAGAGCAGGCACGGCCATCCGCAGTTCCTCCTCACTGCTAGGTAAAGCATTAACAGGGTTGACTAATTCCCTATCTCCTGTCCTCCTAATCTCCAGCAGTGCTTGAACCAGGCCACTCTACATTATAAATAGGTCTGCTTAACGGAGCTGAACATCATTTCACTTAACCCAAAATGAGCGCAAGTGGTCTTGCAGGGACTGCTCACACCAGCACTGCCAGGGAGGTACCTCCCACAGCTCTCACCATAACTGTAGCTGTTGCAAAATTACTTTCTGACAAACCGCGGGGTGATTTGTTAATTTTCTGAAGACAAAAGATGAATTCAGGGAGGTCCTAGAGGGCTTTGAGCACTCAGGTGTTCTACTCTGTCATGCGCAGTCAGAGGGTTAGCAGCCCAAATGAATGCAACGCTTCCACCGCAGGCAAGCCACCTTACCCTGTGCCAAAGCACTTGCTAAGCTCATCACAGACCTTGGGGCAGAGGCACAGAGGAGAAGGGGAAGGGCAATATCCAGGGGAGATCAGATTCTCCTGTGAAGACATGCTTGAAGCTGACAGCTGGCCTTCCACATGTTTCAGAACACTCCTCCTCATGTTTTACCTATTTTTGTTAGTATTTATTGCTGATTTGCTCCAAGAGTGAGGCTTGGGGCCGACTTCTTTTTGGACGGGTGACAGCAACCAATACAACAACAAAACTCAGCACTTAGTTCTCCTGGAGCCAGGCCCTTCCTCTTCATCAGCTGAACACAGAAGTGCACTCAAACCCCATTTTATTTATTTATACACGTTGCCGCACTCTCTATTCCTGGCAACTGGTGCTCATGACATAGTGGCCTGGGACACGCTGGAACAGGGCTCCGGGTCACCTTGTAAGTAGTGGCAGCAGCTGCCTCCTGGATCAAGCGTCTATTAACCAGCAGCTTGAGAGGGCTCTAAATTAAGTTCTCTGCTCCATTCCCACAGAGGAGGAGGAAGAAAAAGACGCCACTACCAAATTCCTATTTTCTTCCAGCAGAACTCACTGAAGTTTCCCCAATGCTCCCTCCCATCCTTGCCAAGATAAGTCGCCCAAGTCTGGGTTTCTGTCAGCAGCCCTCCAGACTGCGCAGGACCACTCGTTATTCCAGCTACCAGGGCTTTTCACAAACTCCGCAGTCTTTTTTTGGTTGTTGGTGGTGGCATGCTGCTTCTCTCGCAGCATGGATCCAGCCCTTGGATCATCTCCGCCTGCAAGATGCCTGTGCTGTCCCTGCAAACCCCGCTGGCAGAGCGTTGGGCACCAAGGGTGCTCTGGGCCCAGTATCAGCCATTTAGGAGGGCAGACTGTATAAATAGCTGGCCTGCACATACTCTGGAGGAGCAGCAGGGAAGGAGGGAGGGAGGGATGAAGGGAGGGGGAATCTGAAGTGTTGGGCCCCAGCTGTGAACTCCTCTTGTTTTTGTTTTAGGGTAATTAATGTTCCCTTGAATAGAGCCAGGGCATGGGCTCCTGTTTCTGCAGCTTTCAATGCTATCAGCAGCCCGGACTGGACTGGGCTGGGAGGGGCGGGGGGGCGGGGGGGGGAAGGTTTGTATTTCCTGCCATCCCCTGTAAATGAGGTAATGCGAGCATGGGGGCTGGAGGCAGAGCACAGCCGGGGGCAGGGGGAGCTCACCCGAGCCCCCCAAGCCCTTACAGCCTGCTCCCCAGAAACCTTTCCAGAGAGCCACTCACCCCTTCCCCACACTTACTGATTTTGCTGCCCCATCCCACCGCCCCTCGGCCTGCTCCCCTCTCCCACCCCGAGCTCCCCTCACGCCTGAATTAGATACATTCCCCCTGTGCTCCCAGACGTCTCCATCCCCTCGTCCCCTGACAGAGCAATCATTTATCAAGTTGTTTCACGCGTTGTCGGGGAGGGGGGCCCCGGGGGACGGGGGTTTGTTTCGTCCCTTTGTTGGAGCTCCACAGGACCGTCCAGCTTAGTCTCCAGCCAACTGCTGAGAGTTGCCGGAGTCCAGGAGCAAATGTTAAAGGGGCTGCCTTTCATCTACAGGCTGATCCTGCTGCCTTTTCATTTTATTCTTCCAGCTTCTGGGATGTTACTTGCTTACACGCCCCCACACCCACCCCGCTATCATTCTGCATGCATGTTTTTGAGGGAGCAGGAGCTTATTTTCCATGTGCTGGTCTCTTCTCCCTTCCCTCAGCAGCTTCTCCTGTCACCAGCACACTCAGCCTCTCGGGAGTTGTTTTGTTTTTTTTTTTACCACTGGCCTTTTTCTCATCCTTGAATGTAAGATACCAGAAACCAAATCTGGTTAGGGGTAAGTCCTGCTCGTGCATCCCACCTCTTCCTTGAAAGCACTTTGGTGTACTGCAAGCTTTTATCTCTGCTCCATGTGCCTGGGAGATGAGCAACTACCTAGAGCATACTGCCATCAAAACAGAGTATTTAAAATAAAAGGAAAAAAAAAGAAGAGACTGTTTGGCAAAAGAACTAAGTAACGCTAAAGAAAAAAGAAATGTTTTGAACACTCTCGTGCTTTAAGAGCTCTTGTGTTTCCCACATGTAGGACTGGAGGACAGATGATCCGGTCTGTATTGCAGACTGCCCACACTCGTGCAGCAAGCTTGTGGCACCTCACCCCTCTGCAGCACACTGTGCCTCACCTGTGAGACCAGGACGCTGCCTGGCTCTGAGGATCCTGCCTGCCCACACTCATTAACCAGCCACTAGCACTCTTAGGATTCATGGGTGGAAGGAAACATGGAAATACAGAGTGTATTAAAGTAGGGATGTCTACCTGCACCCCAAAGCAAAGTTCTTAGTTACTTGCTTGGGAATAGCTGAATAACAGAGCATAGCCCAAGGAGATGTGAGTCCAAACACACCACTTCCTTCATTCACCAAAGCCCATACAAAGTGCTTGCAAGGCTGGATACATTTTTAGACAACTACAGTTAGTTACAGTTTGTTTTCCAGCAAGCTGCCAAGACTATCCTCTGTGCTTATGCGTAAGCATTTCCTAGCTATAGCTGGTTGTATTTCTTAGTTTAAAGTATGGACAGAGCTTAAAGGAAAAAAAAATCCTACTTGCTTAGCAGCTAAGTAGCCATTGTAAATTCCACACATTTCACAGCAGAGAGGGCAGGAGCTGCCTGAGATCTGATGTATTCCTCTCACCACCTTGCCTCCATAACTCTTCCTTGCGGAGGAGAGCTGGATTCATTTGCTTCCCAAGTCAATCAACAGAGTTCATGAGTCAGCCAAGGGAATGCTGAAAAGCAAGAGGGTACGCTCCTGCCCCCAGGAACTGATTACGCTGCCTCTTAATTGTTCCCAGATTCTATTATCCCCGAAGAGACTGGAGCAGCAGCAGCACCAGCCAGCTTGTTGACAACATCTACTCCATACAGGCAACCTCATCAGACATACAAAAATTTGCATTTTTGCAACCACAGATCTGTTGGGACTACAATAGTTACGTTATTAAAAAGAAAAAGTTAGGTCTTACAGATGTCTTATCGGAAAAATCATCTGTCTTCTGAGTCAGAGCTGCATATCCTAGAATTTAGAGTCTGCTAGTAATCACACAGTCAGAAAGCCATCTGATACCAGAACACTTCAAACCAACAACCAGTATGGCACTCTGCATATTGCTGACCCAGGCAATTCCCTCCATTCTCATTTCCTTCAATTCCAGTAGCCTTAAAGCTCATTTTTCTCCCTGTTCCCTCCTGTCCTCACCCAAAACAGGACACCCAAACCCTTACTTCCCTCTTCACTCGTTGTTATCTGGTGTATATAAGATTTTACACTGCTGTACAGCCTCACTTGTAACTATTTCTTTCACACAATCCGTGCAGACGGTTGACTCTCCATGACTGTTCAGGTGACAGCATGTGAAGAGAGAAATGTCACATTTAGGACTGTAAAACCAACCCGAGATCTGTCCCATTATTCAAACCCTTTATAACAGTTATAAAATGAGTAATCACATACATCTCCATTACACTTCATTCAGTACAAGAGAGTGTGAGACTAGGAAGTAAAGACAGCTGTTCAATATTGATTTTTATCCTTCTTATTTTTTATGAATCCCTGTGTCTAATTTGCTACTTCACTTCCAAGTCTGGCCACCAAATAAGCTATTAATCGCTTCACAGACTTTTTTCTGTGGTGGCCTCCACGTAGCATCTCAATCCAATAAGCATTAACTCTTTTCTCAATCTATTTACAAGTTAATGATTTTAAATCTGACCTGACAAATGAGAAATTGGTGGGGAAAAAAATTGACCAACACTAGCAAAACTTGCCATTCCATTTAAGCATCTGGTTGCTGCACCTCTATTTGAGATTGTTCCCCCCACTCCCAAAAACAATCCCACAAGCCTCGTCCTTGGCATTTTTATGACAGCATTTAAAACACAACAGATTTAATTGTTATTTTTTCCCAGGGCTGCAAGGAGGTGGGTAGGTAGCAACACACCCCAGAGGCAGGGAAAGCAACAGAGAGCAAGGTGCCTTGACCAAAGCCACTGAGGGAACTTGTGGCAGAGGCTGGCTCTTCCCTGCAGCACCATTACCAATTTCCATTTCATCACTTTCTAAGGCTGAAGTTCAGCAATACAGTTAAGACAGCCTCAGTCTGAACCAGAAATGCCACAAAGTGGGACTGAGTATAAACTCAGCCCTGACATTTTTAAAACACCACCCTATTTTGGCTCTGTACTGGCCGGCACCCATGGCTGTTCCTCAGCTGGCTAATACAGCAAATGAAAAACACACCCTTATCTGGATGTCCAGCTGCTGGGAATGAAGACACATGGAAAGAGCCAGGGCCCAAGCCAGACCTCTGGAGCACAAATAATGGGTGAGGGAGCCTTTGCCTTCTGTGCTTCAGCCAATGCAGTAATTCGTGGAGCCTGTCTGTGATGTCATCTAGGACCTCATGCCAGTCTCCCTTGGCTTTATTATGCTCTTTTCCAGATCCCCATAGTTTGTGAATCATTGTGTTGCCACAGCTGAGGAGAGCACATGTCCTGAGCTGCTCTGGAAGAGAGTACTGCCACCCAGCCAGGTAAATGAAGGTTTCTTGTGAGAAATGAGGCATAAGCAACTCACCCGGAAGCCATGAGTCTCTGCAACAAAGGTGAGTGCTGAGACTGAACACGCAACTTGACATCAGCATGTTTCTGTTGGCAAAACCCATCATTATTTCTCTATTCCTACTCCTCTTCCACTCATTTTAGGGCTCTATTGTAAGCCAAACAACCAAAACAATTTTAGCTAAAAAAAAAAACAAACAAACACAAACCCTCTAAAATTTAGCTTCTGAAACCTGGATCATTCCACCTCTTCCCTTCATAAGCACAGCCCCGCAAAGTTGAACTGGTGGATGAAAAGGAGCTGTGATCTCTTAGGGCAGAAGAGGGGAGAGCCATGGACCTCACATCTGCCTTGCCACTGGCTAGATAGACACGGCACTACACCCTCACATAACCAACAGACATCCTTTCTTTTCCTATGACAGTCTTCACCTCTCATATCCTGCCCACCTTCAAGCTTTTTTAGCAAATGAGGTGAGCACCACACAGCCAACAGCTTCATTCAGTGCACAGCCTTGGTTTATACCCTCAGCACCATCTGTTCTACAGAGCAAGCCCATGGAAAAAGCATATGACCCTCTAATTAAAACCAATCTACAGGTACAAGGTGCTGAATTAAATGTTGCAGAGATGACTGTAAGTCTATAGTTTCCTGTCAAATAACCGAATTTGTAATCATTTAGCATCAGTTTCAACACAACCCCCCCCAATAATAAACTCCTCACTATCATGACACAGCAGTGGTTTGAAGCAGTCACCTCCTCTACCATTGCTACCACTTGAGCCCAAGCACAAATTCCATTAGCAGGCAAGCAGACAATATTGGTCTTTGAAGCCATCACTGCAGGCAGAAACTCTGAAAAGTGTGCAGGATCATCCCCATTTTGTGGGCAGCCTTACCCAAAGGTAAGGTAATGGGCAGCAGTTAAAAGTGGGGGTTTTTTCCCCCTCACAACTAATAGTTATCTCTTCAACCAGTTACATGATGGTGAGAAGCTGGATTTTCATGGTATTGCTATTGCTCACAGCTGCCCTGTTAGGAGGTTTGGGATTCTGCTTCTAGCTGGTGACATTTTCTATATTTATAACAGCACTGAAGGTGAAGCACTATGAACAATAATCAGGCATGCCAATATTTTCATTATTAAAATATAAGAGTCACAAAGTGAGGTTTAAGTCTGATATCTTGTCTGAGCTCGTGTACTCAGTTCTTCTCATCATCCATGGAGAAAAGAGGGAAACACCTTCAGAGTGATTCATGTCATTCTAAAATAGACTCCTCTCATCTCTCAAAGTTCAATTTCTTTCCACTGACAGTGATAAACCCCTGCATGATCAGTCTGACATGACAGTCCACTTTGAACACTAGATTATTCTTGCCCCTTTGCTCATTCTCACCACTTATTCCAACTCAATACCACGGTATGGTTGGCACAAGTACTTGCCAGGCCACCCTGTGAGCCAGCCCATAAAACTAATCCAGGCAAAAAATAACTGGAGGGAATGGGAGTTGAGGTGTTTTGTATTTTTTTTAATCCACTGTCCAGATCAGCTGCCTGACCTGCTTCAGTTTAGCGCCAGGAAGAGATGCACTGACACACCTGAGAATGTGCTGATAGGGATGCAGAGACCAGATAGTCACATAGATTTTGGGCATGTAGGAGTGGATAAAACAAGCAATGCATTAAAAGACTAAAGGCCAGAACTCTTGGCTATCTGTTCTCAATAATAAAACAAATAATAATCTTCCTGTCTGGCCTAAGGCATTTCTCTCAAGGCAACAGCTGCTATTTTGTATGGTGCTTACACCCAGGTCCCATTTGGAGTGCCTGCATAATGACTCCTGAAGGAGTGCACAAGCAACAATCATCCCTCAAGCTATTCCCTTACAGAATGAAAAAAAGACTCCAAGTCACAGTTTGAAGGGAGTTTCAAAAAAACACCAGCAAAAGGTGTATCCCTGCCTCAGAACTAACAGCTCCCTTTTTGCCCAAGCTTAACTTCAGGCAACAGTTCCAGACCATGCATTGTTAAATATTCTCCTAAAACAACTCTTCTGACAATTCTGCTCTATTTTGGGGGGGGGATGTGAAAAGGGAAAAGAATAGAGAAAAGCATTATGCATTCTTCAGACCATGGTTAACCTGACCTATTGTTGGTAACAGCCTGAATCCAACCAAGAGCTTGGACTAGAGACTTAACAGAGGTTCATTCTGACTACATATTTTTGTAATTCTATATTGGGCTTTCCTTATCAGTCTTTTCTGAAATCAAGTCTTGACTGACTTTCCTCTCATAATGGTCTCCACAGGTCATTAACACCTTCAAGGTCTCAGCCTCGGGTTTAGCAACACAACAACACTTCTCTCTGTTCAGGTGCCTTCTCTCACTCTGTTTTCCACATAAGCCATAGCACAAAACCAGGTGCACAGCATGAACATTCAGGAAAAGAAGCAAGCAAACCCATGACACCGGGTAGGACAGCAATGTGGCAATACTCCACCCATCATGAATCCAAGCTGCAGCAGGTGCTACTCCCCATCCCAATTCTTATCGCATCCAGAAAAAAAGTAGAAAAATAAATCAGGGAAATGAGGATGGTTCCTTACTTCCCAGCTATAGAAGAAAGGGCAGTAGTGGAGAGAATTCCTCCTCTTTGGTAGCAGAGGAGCAAGCCACTCTTCTGGTGCCATAGGTCAGAAACTTGTCCCTCCTACAGGGGGAGGAATGGAGACTCTCACTTGGCCTCTCTCTGGGCAGAAATCCCAGACTACAATTAAGGGGATCTATTTGGCATCTGGGTATTGTCCTACAAGAGGACTGTCCTAGATAATATCAAGCATCTGCCTCTTAAACAGGAAACATCACAGAAGGAAACGTCACCCAAGTACATTAGTTCCTCTGCTTCTAACGAACCCAGAAATATCCCCACACAGTTCAGCATCTCCTACCCATACCCTGCCCCTGCCAAACCAGGCTAGGCCAGGGCAATGTGATAACTTTTGTTGTGCAGTACACCCAGCTAACTCCTCAAGATCCAGGCACATCCTCTCGGCTCACGTGTGTATAGATAGCCCTGCTAATTTTTGTGAGTGGCGATGGGGAAATAAGCACTCAAAAAAAGAGAAGGTGGGGAACTTGCAGAGCTCCTGCCATTTGTTTGGCTCAGACACAACTTCAAGGACTGCTGTAATTGTCTAGAAATCAAACAAGTGGTTGATAGCACCAATTAACACCTTCCAGCATAACAATACCTTCATCTCATCTCTCCCCACTCTCTCAACAGCTTAACATATTGGCACCCTGAACGACTCCTCTCCCAGACAGCAGACAAACAGTAATGTGAAGGGGAGGGAGGAATGAAGGTGTGCACACAGTGTCCTAGCATGAGAGCAGCAGCACAAAGTACTACCAGTTATAAAATATTATATCAGAATAAAAAAAAAATCAGAACTTGACTTGAGACAGCCGAAAAGATGAAACTGATCTATAGAAATATTTTTTACTCAGGCTCAAAACAGTTTTTGTTAATAGCTACAAGCTGAGAAGATTTTTCAGAGTCTTCCAACAAAGAATACAGTGCCCTCTTTGAACTGGGGGTGAAAAGCCATTTTTTAGCAATTTAAACAAACTGGGGTAATATTAAAAAGAAAATCTTCACCTTTTCTTCAGAATAAAGAAGCAATAAACACAAAGTTCTTATGTTTAAGTTACCTCCTCTTTAAGTTTCTTGTGTGAAGTTTGTGTGCTCAACCGCATACAAGAGTCTTGCATTACAGGAGCACGTCAACCTGTTCCTATAACACTCCATATTCAGAATATGGATTGGATACTGCATGGAGCAGCAGTCAGGTCTAGTGAACAAACACAGAATAGCCCAAAGAGAAAATTTTGGTTTCAGATGAGACACTGCTTTGGGCAATTGCAGCATAAGTCTGGAGTACACTGACTTCAAGCCACTGGACTTGCCCTAAAATTACACTGCTGTGACTGAATACAGTGTTATGCCTGACAGAGTGAGGAAAGGGGCAGGGGCTTCTCTTTTCTTCAGTACACTGCCTTCTTAAAAGTAACAGAATCGTGGATGTGAAATTCCCACAACTAAAGAAAAGCCAAGCCTGTTGACAGGCAACACCTATTAGGTCAGCAGCTACAACCAGAAAAAGTGGACAGCTTCTGGACTGAGAGGTGTTTGAGGTTGTTTTTTTGTTTTGTTTTGGTTTTGTTTTGGTTTGGTTTTTTGTTTGTTTGTTTTTTTTATTGCCCCAGAACTTGTGCTACCATCGAAAACAATAAAAAAGGTATCCTTGCCTGAAAAGAAGGCTAATTACCCTTCTCTGTGACACTGCCCATCTACCTTCAGACTCGCTGGAGGGGTAGCTGCAGCTTCGGCGCATTCCCAACAGGGAAAAGCCCAAGGCTTTGCTCCTCACCAGAGCTGGGGCGGGATGGGACAGGAAGGGAAGGGAAGGGCTACTGGGAAAGGAGCAGTAATCCCAAACCGGCTAAATCAGGCCACCTTCCACCACAGCCCAAGGGCTTTCACCTCCAACATTGAAATGCTAATCTGACTTTGTAAACCCATAAACAAAAACAAAGAGGAAGACACAAGAGGTAAAAAGCCTCCCAGAACTCCATCCCCAAACCCAGTCTCCAGCATTCAGGTTCTGTCTGACAGAGCCTGATTTTACCCACAGGAGTGAGTCCCACAAGCTCCGATATCAAAATAGCTGGCAGGCAGCATCTTTACGGTCACATGCATTCAAATGGCCACTTCCACCACACGCTGGAACATCCTTTGTTTCAGAAATCTCCGAATTTTTACTGCAGCAACAGGCCTGACACAAACCTGCTAGCTTTACTTATTGTCCTTTTACAACAGGACACCATCAAATATTAATAATACTAACACCTAACTGGCCTCTGCAGCTGGGCTCCAGCTTGACCTTGTGTGTGCTGTACACGCTTTCCCTGCCTTCCCCAAACCCACACTTTTAAGACCTGTGCCTGCCCACTGGCTCACAAAATAGGAGCAAGCACCTTCCCAGAGACCTCCCTCTGGATGGCTCTGCTGCAGGATGGCTTGGGGGTGTGTAGGAAGGACAACAAAGGTCAGCTTGTGGGGACAGCAGGTGTGATGGCTTCCCTTGGAAGTGGAGATGCTAAATCTTGGAGGGATCAATAGGGACACACGATCCCAAGGCTCTTCCCTCTGCTCTTCCTTCAAACCCTGTCAGCATACCCACATCCGTAGAGAGTCAGCACAGGGGGTCATGTCTCACCATCGAATACTCCCTGCCAGAGGGAGCACTGAAACCATCTAATTACCCTGAAAGCTGCCCTTTTGTTTCCCATCCTCCCTGTTTTCTTCAGTCTCCTGACCTGTTTTTGAAGGCATTTCAGGCTGCCTGTCATGTGGAAGCCAGATTTTAAAGACAAAGCAGTGGCTCAAGATATTTATCCCTCTGCTGACTCCAAGGGCACTGCTGCTACAACCAATCTTCAGGGGAAAAGAGGACAGATTCAGTAACACGGGCCAGGGGTAAGGGGAAAGCTGTTCTGCACAACACAGCAATTCCTTACTGGGGTAGCTGAAGCCAACCATGGTTAACTTAGGCCAGAAGGTCCAAGGGCTCTTCTCTGCCAAGTTTAGCTTTGGATGACAGTGAAATGTGCTTAATTTGACAGTTTCATTTTAACATGTATAGGCAAAGTCTAGAAGGAGACAGTGGCAGCAGCAAGGGAAGAGAGTTGGATTATTATAAGGTAGCTTTCCTTTGCCTCAACCCAGTGCTTAGTACTAAAAATGGATACAGAAAAATTACAGATGCTGACTCTTCACCCTAGCAATGAAATGATCAAACACAGAGTGTCTTCAGCATGGTAACAATATTCTCACACAGTATAAAAATTAGCCTTTCACTATAAATTTCAAACTGCCACAGCTCTAGCATTACAGAAGCTGAAAGCTTGGGCAGAACACTGGGGCTGGAAAACACAAGGAAACTTTCATGCTTATTACTCTTTTTACATTTTTTTCCAATCTATAATAAAAGTTATGGCGCTGATATGACTTCTGTGTCCTCCTCAAACTATAGGAAATACACCCCTGTAAGCATGTGCAACATGCAATTCCTCGAGCAGACACTGCAGCAGAAGAAAGAAATAGGTGGTCAACAAGAAGTTTTAAGTAGTGGAATCCTGCCAAATGCATGGAAACAACCTGGCTTGTCTGGGGCTGTGTGCCAGTGGGGATGGGGAAGAATAATATTTCAAAAAGACAGGAGAACATCTTCTGGTCTCCACTTGACTGTTTCTCCTCAGGAACTGTCAAGTGTATCTCTTCACTAAAACTCAGCGTTTCACCAGGTGATACTAAACCACGGGCTGGTTTACAGCACATGCCTTGGCAGCAACTTCCATAAGCCCAGTGAGTTCTCTAGGCCTTTTGGAGATTTGTTGATAGAGCGTTGCCAGACACACTGAACACGTACCAGGTGTGCCAAATGCCAACTAAACTGGAAGGGTACGACAGGGTGTCATCTTCTCCTCTCTTGGTAAGGTTCTTGATTAGACCACTCTGGCAGTTCAGCACTGGATACTTCATGTCCACCACACCCTTCTGCTCACAGTCCCCACATTGGGGAAGTTGCCCTCTCCATTTCACACAAGTGCATCCCAGGCACGCAGGCCAGTGAAGGGTTAATTTAATTAGTTCTGTGTGTGCTCAAAGAATTACAGGCAACTTCATTTAATTATTAAGTAGCCAATCAGGTAATCTCTGTATCTGATTAGCACACTAATGAAATAATGTCTTCCAGTTCAAAGCTGTCATTCCAATCAGGAGACAGCTCTTCAGCTAGAAGGAAAAGCTGGCCAGGTTTCCATGGGCTCAAAGCTTTGGATTTTGAAGAGGAGATGGGAGCAGGGAGCAGAAATCTTCCCACCTTCCCTCTCCTTGTCTCTGCCTCTGCACAGAACAGTGAGGCTCCCCCTTCCAGATGGGCAGGCACATTGGTTCCAGAGAGGCTCCCTGATGCTCCAGGTAAGCATCCTGCATCACCACCACCTCTTGTCCCTTCTCTGGTCTCTCCCAGATGCACAGCAAGGCTCCAGTCGACCTGAGTCTGGAGAGCACCAGGCCATTAGCGCATTGCCCAGGCACTGCCAACTGAGAGATCTGCTAAATATGTGGGGCATGGCTCTGCTATGGTCCACATGGGAGAAGAGTCACACAGCAAAGCCATTACAGCACTAAGAGGAAGCCAGAAACCCTCCTCCCTCCCCCATGCCATGCTCTGCTCCTGTGTCATATGCAGTTATTTCCAGCCTGGGGAAAAGTGCAAGGCGGCAGCTGTCACACAAGGCAAGGACTTGCCCCTTTTAAACAGGGATTTCAGGACTAAATGACCCATTACAATTAACACAGCTGCAAGAACTGGGACACTTCCACACAGCCCGAGAGGGGCTTTGGGAGTGGGGGAGGAAAGGAGGAGACAAGCAGAGGGTTAAGACCATGCTTCCAAGACCTGGCATGGAGTCTCCTACACCTCTGCCTTCTAAGTATTAGCTCAGCTGTCCCCTTCCAACTGCTACTGTTCAGCCTCAGCCCAGCAAGGCAGGGAAGGCAGGATGTGCAGCCCAGCCTAAGCCTGACACACCACCTCCTACATTGGCCCCTCACTTGCACAACTGCTCCTGCTCAGATCCAGCTCAAACTCCCTTTCTCCAAAAGCAGCACCAGCTACTCCTCTGCACCACGGCTGCTTTTTGCATAGCTGCCCACATGCTAACTTTTAATTAGCTAGCCCAGGTTTATCAGAGGAGCTGCAGCAGGATGTGGTTCAGCACAACCAAACCATCCCAGCATCTATCCGAGCAGCCTGGCAGATGTTGCTGTCCAAGCTCCAGCCTGTGCTGCTGCATCTGTACTTCTGTGTGTCCTCACTGCCAGTTTAAATGCTAACTCAGCTCCAGTTGCCACAGCTGCCAGTGTGTCTTCACATTTCTGAGCGCTAGATCTCCTTCCTGATGATGTTTCCACTCTGCCGGTGCATTTCCCAGGAAGAGAGCAGAGCCTCCAGGATGCTCAACACCAAACAGCACAAGTTTTGTTTAAGTCACCAGTCTGAAAACAAATACTGAGAGAATCACAAGAGGAAACAGAAAAATTGTGAGCAGTCCCCAGCTAGCCAGCTGGCTTTCTATGAGAACACTCAAGTGCTGACACTTTCTGTTGACCCTTTTTTTCCTGAGTATATCCCATGAACATGAAACAGCGCTGCTGAGAGAGAAGACACATCTCCCTCTCTTCTCTCTGCTGACTACAGCCATTCCAAATGAAGGAAACTGGTTAGATCAAGAAAGTCAGGCTTGGAGAGCACAATGAAGCATCCACTAATAATCAATCCCTTCACAACAGCCTTCCTGCCAACTGGCTATGGACTAGGCAATGATTATAAACTGGAGTTGGTACTCCAAGGAAAAACAACACAACATCATATGGCGGTCCGTGTTCATCCTTTAATTCTGAAGCCAGTCCTGCTTACAAAAAAAAGACAAGTCTTTCCAACTGCCTGTCCCGAAAAAAACTCAGCCCTGAAATTCAAAGCTGGGTTCATCCCAGCTTGTGCTTCACTAGTCACGAAAATAAAACCAGCCAAAAAGTGACAAAACTTCCATGATTAAAGTCAGCAGAAAATTCTAAAAACGCTGAGGAGCTGAATTTATTGCCTCCCAAAATACTATTGTCACCCCTCTTTCTGGCATCCTGCTACCTGAGGACGTGCACACGGGAGAACCTGCCAGGGCAGAGCTGCCCCAACACTCATTAACCAGCACACAGATGCAATTTGAGCCCAACTTAAGCACAAGCGACTGAAGTGGCCACCTGGGGACCTGCATTCCTTGACAGCTCTGCCGCCCTGCACATTCCAGCCCCCTCATCCCCCGGCCCTGAAACTGTGTCAGGGGGGCACAGCGTGACCTGATCTCCACCTTTGATAGCACCCTGTCCCATCCCCTCTTGCCACCCTTGTTACAGTCAGGCCAGATGCATCGCCTTCCCCCACCGAAAAGCACAGAGCAAGGATACTGATACACATCCAGGCATGAGAAGGGACATCCTCTCAATGCCATGGCTATTTGCAGATCAGCCATCATCCAAAACTTCCCAAAATGAGAAAGTCCGGGCATTGGGCAGGTCAGATGTTCACTACAGAGAGTAGTTTGTTCCACGAAGGGACTCGCAACACCCTCCCAAATTACACACTGCCCTTTACGGGATGCCACAGCAGCTGGAATCAGCTCGCTTCTCACATTCCTTAATAAGCACTTCCATCGGAGAGCAGGGTGGATGCAGGGCATCAGCTGCAGTTAGTCATAACCGAGAGCTGGGCTCCCTTTCCCCATGCTCCCAGCACTATCTGCAGTCTAAGAATATCCAGCACCACCCGCCCTGCTGGGGCAGGGGGAGTCAAGTGGTCTGAGCTCCCAGGCATTACAGGTCTCCCTGTTTCAGGAGACTTTCACTCTGCCTCCCCCAAGCAGCAGCCTTCAGCGGGGCCCCTCGATAGCTGGTTGAGATCCTACAGATCATGGAAAGATAATCCATTGCACTACTAATGCACTACTGCAGCTGTCCATGGAGAAAATCCCTTTTCAACCAAAAAAACCCCCTCAAGCCCTTTGATCCTCTCCAACACACAATTATCTTAAGGGCAAAATAGTCTTCAGTGCCTCGGCACCCTGTATCGGGCTGAAAGAAAGGAAACCGAGACTGCTATTCCCTGTTTATTCTACATGGCTGCCCTGTCCGACAAGGCAAGCTGCTCCAGCCTCTTCAGCACAGGCAAACAAATCCTGATGGATAGATATCTGCACTGCTGGGTGACCAGAGCCTCAGGGAAACCTTTCTGGAGGAGATGCTTTTTGGTTTGTTTTGCTTTTAAAGAAAAGCCTGAATTTCTAAGGAAGAGTTTTGTGCTATTTTGCTTTTGTGCAAGACTTTCGGCTGCAGTGAAGTTTCAACATGATTTCAACTGCATGTTCAGGACTGACTTTGAAAGGAACAATTTACAGGCTCACCATCCAACTTCAGTTTAAACTTTTCCTAACTAGAATGTTAACTTTAAAAAAAAAAACAAAAACAAAAACAAAAAAAGAAATATAGCAAGGCTTGATACAGCCCAAAACCCTTTTAAGAGAGGCTGATAAGGGTTCTTCCCCAGGTGCCCTCATGGCTGCATGACCTCTTGTTACCTGTGCAGGCTCACTCCACCTGCTACCCAGGGCTGCACGGCGATAAGCGCTTCTTTCACCAGAAGTGTCAGCTATAAAAAGCCCTTCCCCTCCCCGCTGCCTGTTTCCATTCCTGTGCCATTGCTTCAGTCATGCCGGCACAACCCTTTTGTGGGGCTGTGGAGGGAGCTGGCTGGGGGAACTGCTTCTGGTTAGACATAGCTCACTTGGAAGAAAAAAAGTGTTGCGGTTTTTAATCCGGGTGAGCAGTTTTACTGCCATCCGTGACGGTGGCAGGAGCTGCCACGGGAAGGAGGCTCGAGATTTGATGTCCTCGGTTTCCACCAGACACTGCTCATGAGTCCACACTAACAACACAGGGAAAATGGCCACGTGATGTCAAACTGTCCAGTGAAAAATAAGATAATATGAAAGAGAAAAAAAGTCCCTTCTCTAATGCCCTGAAATCCTATTGATTTCAGAGGTACAGCACTTCATAAAATGATTTTTAGAAAATCCACCTAAAAATCCCAACAAACCCCTTGTGCGCATTTCTCTGTCAACCAACCATTAATAAGTTTTGAATTTTGGACTGACTCAACCTAAAGCAACAGGAGTGCTGGAACCTTGGACACGCTTTCTTAGAGAGAGTGCTCAGCATACTTGGCCCCTGCAATCATCCCAAACATGTTTACATGCCAGTGCACACATGTGGCCTGGAAGCTGCATGGACACCACATAATCTTTGAGGGGGGGATGCAGAAAAGAGGAGAAGCAAAGAGAAGCACTGAGAAATGCCAGATGTGAGGATGGGCAGGGCTGCTATCTTCCATGTTCAGGTTGGGGACCCTTCTGAAACCACTTCTACTTGCAAGTACATTTGTAGTTTGCATTTGAAAATGCATTTCACTGTTATAGAGACTCCTTAATGCTACTTATTCAGGGGACATGAAGAAACTTATGTGGTGGACCAATAAGGGTTAGGCCTAAGTGAGGTCTCAAAATAACACAGGAAAGCACGGAAGGGGTCTTTTTCCTTGCTTATTTTTCAGCATTTAAACCTTCCCAGCACACCAGAAGAGGGAGCCTTTGACTCCTCTCCCATGCTCATCATTTGTTTTATATTAGCAACAATGACAAGCTCTATTAAGAGTCAAGCTCTTTAAGTGAACTCTCACCCTTTACCTCCTAAAACAAACAAAAAAACCCAAGCAAGGAAAAAAAAAAAAGCCTCCAACCACAACCCTCTTTGCCTTGTGTTATGGATATATAAGTATTTTTGCTGCCACACAACTCCCTATATACAGGGCTCACCAGAAAGGAGAATACTAGCTCTGCCTTCCAACCCTTCGGCCGTACAAAGCTCCAGCCCCTTTACATCAGGCTTAGCTGGAAAGAAAGAGCCAGAGAATTAATGGCTTTACCAACGAGGACGAAAAAGACCCTCCAGAGCTCCTTTTACATCACCAGCCCCAGCAACCAGAACTAAACTAAGGCTAGAGTTTCAAGAGCCACAGCGGATTGACCTGGCAGCTTTGCAGCCATCGAGAGCAGGAGGTCCCGCTCCCACCACGGAACTACAACCCCCGCAAAAGCCCAGCCAGGACCCAGGGAGCAGCTGGGATGGTGCCAGGGAAGGGGCAAACCACAGAGTCAGAAGCGTGGCTGAGGCGAGGGCTTGAAAGGGAGCGAGATATTCTTTCTGGCAGCCAAGATGCTTCTGGCAGCCGGCAGCCCCCAAGAGCAAACCTTTGGGTTTCACAGCCCCCTCAGCAGCGCATGTGCCCTCCTTCCCACCAGGCTGAACATGCCAGATTGACCACACCGATGTAAAAAGTCAACAAAGACAACCCCCTCCGCTGCTGAATCAAGGTATATTAATATAGGGAGGAGCTGAACCAGTGTAAGTGCATCTAGGGTGAAGAGCTTGCAGTGTTTAAATCAGACCAGTCCCAAAACTGGTGGCCTGGCCCGGGGCAGGGGTCCCTGAGGACCATTATGCCCCTCACGTTTCAAATAATTTGGTATAAACTTTACATATTGCCTTCTCCAGCCAGCCCTCAGCAGTCCTACCCTGGATAAGACCAGCAGCTTTACTTTTTTAGTGGAAAGCTCGTGTTTTAGCTAAGCATTTAGAGGATATAAAGAGTTGGTCAGGAAGTTGAGCCAGCTCTGAAAGGAGTTGCTACATTGGGCTGCAAGACCACCTCTGAGCAAAGACCTTGACTGCCATCAGCACATAGTGTCGAGTTATTCCCCCACCTCTTGTAAAGGCAGTCTATAAAGCCCCCCCAAAAAGCAGAAAAATGAGTGTTCTGGCAGTAAGCGAACTGCACTAGCACCACTTTTCCCCATCAGCTGTTTTCTGTTCCTCACACAAAAGGCTGCAAACCCCTCCTAATTGCAGGAGCCTTCCACCTAACAGACCCTGCTCTCGAGGCCCTCCTCCCCAGGAACTGGGGGAGAACTGGGGCACAATAGGAAGGAGACCGGCTAAAGGGAATAGATCTGTTAAATTAACGCATTTTCTGTCAACCAAATCAGCTGCCCCTAGTGCTATTGTTGGTGAAACAATGGAGACCCCAGGAATGGGCACCCATTAAAAGGAACAAGCCTGCTGAAAGGATACACTCTGAGGCACAGCCTTGTGTGTTTAACAGGATTCTCTACTGTAAGGAAGGAGGAATCACTAGGCTGCATTGTTCCCACCACCACAGCAGATGCTGTTGCTTCTGGTAACGAGGAGGGGGGAAAACATTAAAAAAAAAAAAATCATACCTACCTACGATAAGGTTTACATGATAAACTTTTAATCCGGGAATTTTAACTCTTTGGCTGTTGTCATTTCTACCTATAGCCCTTTTCTTGAGGAGATTTTTGCCTGAAAGAAGTCTATGAAAGCATCGATTGCCATTACAAAAGTTAATTCTTCACCCTTCATGCAGGCACTTAACAGATGCCAGGGGCAGAATGGCACAGCTCTGCCGGCATTATGCGCGGGAGAGAAAGACCGCAGTTAAGCAGGTCTACACATAAAGCTGCAACACTTTAAAAGGTGTTACTTCTAGCTAGTTCGGTTACAGCAAATTCCTAGAGTAACAAACTTCTGAGTCCTAATTAAGATGCGCTATGCAGAAGTTTAAATCGTCTGATTGAATTGGCACAGGTTTGTGGTCTCGGGTCTTCTTAAACAAAGCAAACTGAGAAGTCATATTTAAGCTCCTACACAAAACATTATTTTTTCCTAGTGGGGAAAGAATTGCACATGATTATCTTAAATCGGTTTCTAAATACATTCAGATTAAACGGTTAAACTTGCGGGTGCACAAACATTTCAGTTAACACCAGGCATGAATTTCAGTGTCAGCTGTGCTAGCAGAACTGCTCATACTAACATCACAAAATCTGTAACATCAACCCCCATGTGCTCCATCCAAATCCCTGAAATTCTTATCGTATTCCTCTTTCTCTTCTGCCTTCAACTGCTACAGTCTTACCCCAACTCCCCTGTCACCTAACTCAGATCCATTCAAAATGTTGCTGTCAAAATAACCTTCCTTATCCATTGTTCAGACACCCCTCGGCTTCGTGCAGTCACTTCTTGTTTCTTTTCACAGGCTTAAGATAACGTTTTAACTCGTATATCAGCCTCCTGAACTACCTATTCCTTTTTTTTTCCCCCCTTTTGCATCCAATTACACTAGAGTATCATTATGTAAAATGTAAACACTTGTTTAAAAGTTTAAGATCTACAGTTGGGAAAGATGTGACTTGCATTTGAAATGGAAACTGATACAATGCTTCCCAATTTGCAGACCACTTGAAACAACAGCTCTGAGAAGTATCTCTCTGCCTCACCCCTCCATTAATCTCAATGAACTCTGGAGCCCAACACTGACACGTAGAGTGTTAATGATTCTATTATGAACAGAATAACTAAGGCAGCAAAAGTGAAGACCAGGCGAGTAAGAACTGGTGCTGGAACAGACATGGAGAGCGGGATGGGGCACCAAAGCAACTAAAACAAACAGTGGATGGGACAGGTAGAAAGAACAATAAAAACAGTGTTAACTCCCCTGATTTCATTGTTTTTTAAGCTTGATTTTCAAACAACAAACACCCAGCTCACAGCCTCTACTCTGATGAAGCTGATGCTGCCCAGGGGAAGCAGAGTCATTACCGAGTGACTGTGGTATAAAAGCCAAATTCACACAGCGGTCCATAAACAGGTCTCTCCACAACACGGGACTAACACTTTTTTTTTCAGTATGTTTGAATTCCATTAATTTTTTCCAACCCTGTCTACTCTCTGTAAAGCACCTCTCCCTGCACTGCCAATTACTGTACCTTTCCTCAATTTGTTTTTCCTAAAGCAAGGTGCATCATGTGAGAGTGAAGTTTTAGCGAGCAGATCTATTGTTCACTGTTCTTTCAGACAGTCACTATCCACTCCCTTTCATTTTAATGTTGACTACCATCAACAGGAAAATGGCAAGAGGGCTGGACATCCCAATGCCTGAACTATTCTACTGAAAAAGCATTTAAACAACTCAGAATTACCCCACAGGAGCAGAGCCGACCTACATGAATTCACCAACATTTTCATCAGCTTGCACCACCTACTTGTCGCATTGATCTTAATTAGATTCTAAATTCCTCTGATCAGAAACTACCTGACCATCTCAACTATCACAGAACAGGATGAGGCACCAATAGACATTACACATGGGTACTGTACCACACTGTCTGTGCAATTAACCCCATACAAACCACTGACAGAACAGGAAGGTTGTGCCATTTTGGTGTCACGGATCACATGGGACACACCCAAAAGGCAGAGCAAGGGGATCCACTAAGAATTTTCGGCAGGACCTAACATGACAGGACAGTGGAGGCCAAAGTATATTTGGCCATCCTGTCCTCACTAGGAAACATTTTTTCAAAGTATTAAAATTCTAACACTCTGTTTAACACATCGATTTTTTTTTCTTTTAAAGCTGTATCTGGTTTGCACAGATAGAAGAAACCCTGTTCTTTGCTCTCTCTTTCTCCACCTCTCTCTCTCTCCGCACTCTTCCTCCTCCTGGGGGACCCGAGGGAGCAGTTTCTAACAGCCACATAATATTCCTGACAGAAAGAGCCTGTTCAAGAACCGACATGGCAGATATCGCACTACAGGAGGAAAAAGGTGGGCAAGAGCAGTAGTGCCCTGCCTGTGGGTGGGAGGAATGTACCTAAAGGCAGAGCCAGAGCCCGAAGTGCCAGGAAGGGGCAAGAGGCAAGGAAAAGCATCTTAAAGCCATAGTGAAGTTAACAGCAGAGGCAATTTGCCCAAAGGCGCTTTTAAAAACCACAGGAAAAGATTTATGTTTTCCCTGTGTAATGTGGCTTTTCCCCCTTTTCCAAATAAACTAAGTTAACAACAATGTTTTGACTATTTTCAAGCACGTTCTGGAAAGTCACCTCCCCTCGACCTACCCAGACAGAAGCTGCTAAATGTTTGAGTCCACAGTTCCTGAGAGCACATGCCAAAGAGCTGGGTGGCCACACCACACTGGCTCCTGTCCAGTGTTTTCAAGTTGTTTTGAAATACAGTTGAAAATGTTAAATATTCTCCTAATATTTTTGATACAAACAATCCCTACAGCTGTCGGGAGGATATTTCAGTTGCAGAGGGGAGGGCACGTGGCCAGGAGACACTTTGTCACGAGAGGTGTCCCATATTGGAGTCCGGTCTTGAAGAGGGAAACAAATCATTCCCTATCATCGCCTGCACTAACTTGACTGTGGAAAGCGTCCTTTCTGTCCATCAAGGCAATGACTACCGAAAAAAAATGACATAACCCACACAGCCTCACCTTCTCCCACTGGAGTGCTGTTAGAGCAGATAAGGACAAACGCATTTGATACAGAATTTTTTTGATGCAGGGAGGTTGGATCAGATGACCTGCTGTGGTCCCTTGCAACCTTACCCATTTTGTTATTATGTGATTTTACAAACCACCCAGAAATGCAGCGCAGCAACCAAGCCAACACAACTAAAACCCCACTTCTGAAGTGGCATGAAAGTTCTGTACAGCAGATGGCTGACAAGGCAGCCATTTAAAAGGGGAGGAGGGGAAAAAAAAAAAAATCTCACCCCAGAAGGCAGAAGTGCTCTCTGGCATCCTCACATCCATGTAAAAACACGGCATGAAGCCGAACACGTCCCGAAGCACCCGCTCCTGTCCCACTGAACTTTTGACCTGCTGGCGGTAGCTGAACCCCTCCTGAGCCCATCGCCGGGTGATGCTGCAGCAGAAATTTGAAAAGAGGAGCCCTGCGCCTCGTCAGGCCAGGCGCCTGCATCTGCCAGAGCCAGCATGAGGGCCAGCTGTGCCCACCCCCTCCCGAACAATGCCCAGCGTCCGGCCTGATGGATGCGCTGCTTTCTTTTTGGACACCTCTTCCCTGTAGTCTGTGGCTACGCACTGGTCCAGCAAAAAGAAAAAACAAAACATCTGCTTCCCAGGTTTCTGCCATCCAGCTGCGGACGGCAGCCCTGCATCTGGAAGCTTCACTTTCTTCTGCGCCAATAAGTAGAGGGTGAAGGGTTTGAATTTGGAAAGGGAGGGGGAAAAAAAGAAAAAGAGCTCCATGCTGCCTCCCTGTACTACCAAAGACCCCAAACTTCTCAAATACCATCAGCAAATCTGCTCAGCATGGGAGGGATGGGTCCAGATGGCCTATCATTACAGAGCCTTCCAGCTAGCTATGGACAGACCCACCAGAAGAAAAGAAAAAAAAAGAGGGGGGTGGGGAAAGGAGAAAAAAAATAGCTACACCTTTAAAAAACCAACCAAACAAACCCAAAACAACTGAACACCATATGAGAACAGAAACATATCGGAAGATCAGTTTCTTTCTGGTTTGGGGAGTGCAGAGACTGTAGCAGGGTAACCTTAACCTCACCTGCCTGCTGAAATCAGAGGGAGGGTGAGATCAGAGGATATTTGTTTTAATCAGAATTAAGGTTTGTTTAAAACTTTTGCTTTTTATAATGATGTTGTAAGAGTTTAGCACCAAACTCCCCACTGGAGATGCACTGGTATCAGAAAAATGGAAAAAAAAGCCACCAACCAGGATTTAAGTTCAGAGGAGCTCAGACCTCCTAGGAAGAAGAGAATATCCTCCAAGAAGAGCCAGCTGCATCCAGAGTGAGGCCATCCCTCAGAGATACTGGGCAGAGTTGGACAAACTTCAGCTGTGAAGCTTGAGGACTTTGAGCATAACCATCCTCCAGCTGAAACCCTCTGAGCCCAAGATCTCCATTTCTCCTTCCACGTACACAGATTCACTCAGAGCACCTGTTTTATTCTGCATCCCACTGGACTGAGGCAGTCACCCCTGGGTTACCCATGAGGGGCAGTAACTTCTGAGGGAAGAGGCACTCACTTACTCAAACTGCTGGTGTTCGGCCACAAGCACACCTCCCCACAATAACCAAAGCTACAGCAAAAAAATATCATTTGCAGATGAGCACAGTTTCAATTTCTGATGGCTGGCTAGTGTTTTATTTCCCCTGAATATGTGCCTCAAGTCTCCCCAAGCCCCTAGAAAAACAGCCACCTTCATTTTATTCAGACACCCCTGAAACTCAAAGCACACCTCAGATGGAGCAGCCAGAAGGGGCACTGGCATTGTTAAGTCCAAAACCGTGGGAGAAGCCTTCTTTATGCAGCCAAATAAAAAAAATATCAGAGTAGCACTCTTAGAAAAAAGTGTAAGTTCCATCGCTGGCCACTGGCTTCACACTGTGAACTGTCTGAGCAAGCTCTTTGTGCAAATCCATTCCCAGATAGCCCTGAAACCAGTGATGAGACTGGAACAACTACACCAGGCAAGACGTAACAAGATGGTGAGCTTCAAGGAACAGCAACTTTTGAAACTGCTTGTGCTGGCTGCTCACACTGTGCCGGGGAAGGAGATTTACTCCACGTGCCTGAAGATGCAGAGTTCTGACAGCCGCATCCGTCCTCTCGCAGCATCCCGATTTTAACCGCAATTTCCACCGTCCCTCGGACAAACGCCATTCTTTAAAACCCGTTTCTGCCAAGCGCTGCAGGCCATTCACGCGCAAGGAGTTTTTTGGCGACGTTTTCGGTGTGCTGCTTCTGCTCTGCAACACCCCCGGCACCAACCCGCTCGCACTCCTCCTCCTCCTCCTCCCGGGCATCCCCCCCCAAAAAAGCAAGTTAATTTGTTCCGAGTGATGATGTTAACTCCCCCAGCCTAAGCGTGCTCCGGGAACCAAAGGGGAGCCCACATTTACTTCATTTGTGAAGCAAGCCAGATGCTAATTGCCTCCAAAGGTGAAAGGCTAGTGCCTTGGCCCTTTTATCATTGTAAATTCAGGTTCCTTCAAGACTTTGCGCTGCTGGGCCCGGAGAGCCTCCCCCTTTAATGGTTTGGCATCAATAGGAGGGGGAGGGGAGTTCCCTTTCGCAAGAAGTTGCATCATTGAGAGACCTTATCCCCTTTCAAGATTTCGTACCGCATAAGGGATTCCCCCTCTTCAGAAATTCACATCCTGCTCGAGGAGTTTTGCTCTTTAGGGCTTCGCACATCCCATAGAACTTTTAAGCATCTTTGGAATTTGCATTCACGGGGCAATTACTGTCTTTAAAAAACACACGCCACCACGTTATTCACCCGGTTTATTGCCAACGCGCTGGCAAGAATAGCTTTTCACAGCAAGCACAAAAGATTTCCTACCAGGACACACTTTGCTTGTAACATTTGTGGCCAGCGCACAAAATATTTACGGGACGCTAACTGCGCGCATACGAAAATAAGAATCAAAATAAAATAAACAAATAGTAAAAAAAACCCCGACCCACACAGGAAAGTTACAGAGGAAAACGGGTGAGAAGGGTACGAAAGCCGAGCGCGTTCCCTCCGTGGGGGACAGGGGCGGTGGTGAAGGCACCGCCGCTTCCCCAGAGGCTCCGCGGAGCCGCACAATGAGCGGAGCCCCGCGGAGCCCTCCGGCCTCGCCGGGATGCGGGAGAAAGGCTCGGCGCGACCCTCCGCGCCCCCCACCCCGCGCCGGCACCGGCCAGGTGGGGACCGACACCCCCCCCTTCCCTCCAACAAAAGGGGCCGACTCGTGCACGGGCGGAGCGGCGCTGGGGAATCCCCCCAACAACAGCCGCCGGTACCCCCGGGAGAGGTGGGGGGTCACCGGGCCGGGCCCGCCCCTCGCCGCCACCATTTTGGGCACGGGGGACCCGTGGCCGGCTCCGTCCCCCCGCCACCTTTGTGTGCGGACACCGGCCCGGCCGAACAATGCGGCCCGGCCCCGCTCCGCCCGCGGCCGCCCCCGCCGTGCGCCCCGCAGCCCCCGGACCCGGAGGGCTCCTGCCCCGGGACGGCCGCGCCGAAAGTTTGCGGGCGCTCCCGGGAGCGACGGGGAAGTTGCCGGGTCCGCCGTGAGCGGAGCGGAGACCCCCGCGCTGCACCGCGCCGGGACCCAGCGGCTCGCCGGGGCCACGGGAGCGCCCCCAGCCCCACGGCCGGGACCGGGGAGCGGCGTGCGGGACCCGCCGGGCGGCGGGGGCGCGGACACGGCGGGACGGGGAGCGGCGCCCGCGGGGGGCTCTCACCTCGATCTCGAAGTCGGGCAGGCGGAAGGCGGTGCGGAAGAGCGAGCAAAAGTGCGCGATGGCCGGGACTTCCCACCAGGAGCGGAGCTCGTCCAGCGCCACCGCCGCCGCCTCGGGGCCGCCGGTGCCGGCTAAGCTGCCGCCGCCGCCGCCGCCGCCGCAGCCGCCGTCTTCCTCCGGGCACATCTCCCGCGGCCGCCGTCCAGCCCGCTCGGTCGCTGCCTCCCCTCACTCCGCGGGCGGCTGCGTGTGCTGGTGCCGCCGCTCGGCGCTGCGGCTCCGCCCGCCCCCCGGCGCCACACGCCGCTCAGCGGCCGCCCCCCGGCGGCCCCGCGCTGCCCCCTCGCTGCCGCCCGCGCACGGGGCGGCTCAGGGCCGGCGGGGGCGCTGCTGCTGCTGCTGCTGCTGCCGCCGCCGCCGCCGCCGCCGCTGCCCTCCCCTATCGCGGGCAGCCGCCACGGCCGCGCGGGCCCATCATCATCATCCCGCTGCTCCTCATGCTCCCCGCGCCCCGCGGAGGAGCCGCCGGGAACAGATGGGCGCGGGGGGGCCGGGGGGAGCGAGGGGAGGGGCGGGGTCCCGCGCGCGGGATGGGCGTGGCTGTGGGCGGAAGGGCCAATGGGGAGACGGGCTGGGCCGGTGGGCGGGGCGCGGCGGGCCCTGCGGGGCGGGGCGCGGGGAGGGGACAAAAGGCGCGAGGGCGGGGCGCGCGGGGCGGCGCGCGGCCCTGCACGAGGAGGGGGCGGGGCCCCGCGTTCACCACAACAACAGGCCCCCGGCTGCCGGCGACCACGCCCACTGGGGGCGGGGCCAGCGCGGGGTAGGCGGGGCTGCCGGCCGCTGTGGCCCCGCGCGCGGCGGCTCCTCGGTTTCTGGTCCCGATCCCGATCCCGATCCCGATCCCTTGGCCGGTCACCAGGAATGCCGCGGAGCTGCTGGGACTGGGTCCTGCTGCAGCAAAGCGGGGTTTCTGCTCTCACGTTGTTCTGCCGCCCAGGCGGCGCTTCTCGCGCTCCGCACGCGGCCGCCACGCGGGAGCCGGACACGCGCCTCCGCCCTGAGGCGCTTCGGTGCCTCAGCCCTGCGCCCAGGGCCGCCGCTTGTCCTGGCCCCGAACTGGAGGGAGCTGCGCTGCCCTGTTTTGAACTGTGTTATGGAAACGTATTCAGCAGCAGATACGTATTAATTACCTTCGTGTGGGATGTCCCTCACGGAGCTTCAGCGAACACACCGAGCCGCGCTGACTTCACAGCCTCTCTGTGTCACCTCACAGTCTGCTGCCACAGTCCAGTTCAAAACAGATACAAAGGATCATTGTACACAGCTGCCTCAGCTTAGAGTCCTACCTCTAGTGAAACCACTGTAAAACTGGTGTTTAAGCACAGTTTAGGACCGACCGACCTCCCTCCCTCATAATTTTTATACCATTCAGACTTTTTTTAGCACTTCCCTTTCATTCATTCAGTTAACATTCTCATTTTTAGCCTCTCCCCTTCACACCTTACACTTCCACGCCATTTCCAGTGCCATCTCCAGCCAGCCAAGGGCGCAGGGCTGCTGCTTGTGTGAATGTACAGCCGTCTTGTTGCGCTGTGCCATCGGCCACAGCCTAACAGCCCGACCAGGGAAAACTGGCTGAGGGCAGGAACAGCTAGTTTAGAGAAGAAACAAGTCAAGAGACAGCAGTGTGGCTCGGTAAGAATGAGCAAGCTCTAATTTCATTGCCGTTTTTAATTTTGCGGGATCAAGGGATACCCGGTGAAATTGGAAGGAAGCAAATTTAAAATGGTGCAAGGAAATGTCTGTACCGTGTGTAATTAACACATGGCATTTGTTACCATGAGGTTTCATTGAGGCCGGGAGATTAGCAGGATTCAGAAAAGGATTAGACATTTATATGGATACCAAGAACATTCGTGGTCACATTAGACAGGATATAAATAAATTTTAGAAGGGATATAAACTGTCAGGCTTCAAGGCACAACATAAACATGAACTGATGGTGGGGGATTAGGGAGAAACTTCCCTTGTGGGCAGGTTATTCTATAATTGTCCACTACAGGGTTTCTTGCACCTTTCTTTGAAGTACCAGAGAGTAGCAACTGTTGAAGTGAGAAGACTGGATTAGGAGGGCCAGTGGGCTGATCTGGTATGGCAACTGCGGTGCTCTACAGAGGGCTGTGAGGGTCGCCTGAGAAATGCAGTAGCAAAAAGGATAAGATATAAGAGGTAGCATCAGGCCCCCTATATCATTCTTCACACACAGACTTTGCTTTCCTTTGCTGTAGATTTCACACACACAGCACGGATTTCCTAGGCCTTCTCCACCAAGGTTTTTGCCAAAATGTTCGCTATTTTTCTAAGCATAGTCTTTGCTTCTGTTTTCCCCAAAACCTTTTGACTTAGTTAAATTATTGCTTGCAGAAGACCAATATGTTATACTGAAACCCTGTGTTTCAAGGCACAATGACTGCAAGACTTGATCTTGAGCAAGGCAGTATCTGATCTCTTGTGTATTGTGTCTTCTGGCACTGGATTGAACCAGCTCCAGCAGGGTGACTGCCGAGAGGAGAGGGCAAGCTAACTCACAGCACTTTGTCAACATACAGGATCACTATAAAACACCAACAGTTCTACCTGAGAAATCTCAGGGTGACAAGTCCTCAGACACAGCTTCTTTTGGGGCAGTTACAGAACTCTACAGTATTACCTAATGCCCAGTTTTTCCATGGAGCAAACTTTTTGTCCTCTGGCCATGTAAGGGGAGTTCATGTTGCATTTCTGTCTTGCTCTATGCTGACATTCCTCCCTGAATTCCTGTAATGTCCAGCTGTGGCTTATCTTACTGATGCATCTTTGCTTGTTCTTGACACCAGGTCAAATAGCTTTGTAGTATTCCCACTCTCTATCCCACTAAGTTTTTTGTGGACTTTAATGAAGACTCCTAATCTCTCTTTTTGTCAGAGGAGCTATGGTAGCAATTTTGCCTGACTTTTTTTTTAAATTAATTTGGCTCCCTCTATCGTCCCCATTATTTCTGTTGGAGTGTGTTTTATATTGTTCTTTTTATGCAAGGATGCTGAGGGCTGCCCACAATCGCTTAAGGTTGCTTCACTTTGCTCTAGATTCTTACACTGCTCTTAAATCACTTCTTTAGATTTATTACTCCAGCACAAAAATCTCTGCTCTCCTGCTGCTGTTCAACAGTAGGCAAAGATTTGGTGAATACAATGTGGCATTTCCTCTTCTTTGATCCATGTGCTTCTTTCCTTCCAAGTTACCTTTGGTTATGAGTTTCCTGTTCATAACTAACAAAACCAAAGCCTGCTCTGACCAGTGTCCTTTCCCAGTATACTATATTCTTCATCTTTTTTGGATGGATCATCTTTTTTTTTTCTAGGCTGTTGGTAATACTTCCCCTACCACTGATTTTTCAGTTCAGTTAACAAACCTGGCTGCTCACTGCCCTCCATACTTACACTCCTCCCTTACTTTCTGCGCTTTTTCTCTTCCTTTCTTCCCAAACTGGCTGAGGATTGAGTCCTTCTACCATGTAGAGTCACACTGAGAAAGAACTCTGATTGTCCTGATGGACCAAATCAAAGCCTCTTGGTTTTGTTGTTTTGGGTAATCTCTGGGTTTCTGAGCTTATTTTCTTGAGAAAAAAAAAAAAAAAAAGCCAAATGCAAGAAGCCAGATGCAAATAAAAAGGTTGTAGAGATGTAGGGACTGCATGTCTCCACTCCTGTATGACAAATCATTTCATCTAGGAACAGAAGGAAGGGAGGAATGCTTTCCACTTTCTCCAGAGAGACCTGCCACCTGTGCCTGATTTAAAGCTTAAATGTAATATTAGGTTAATGACAGGTAGATCTCTTGTAACCATGTCTGAAAGAGGATGGATTACTGACAGGTACAGGTCAGTTCCTCACCAGCTGAATTGATATTATCATTAATAAGGATCTTTAAAAATTTCTTAGCTTCCTCATGTTTCCACATCATGGCTTTAAGCTAAAGTCAGACTGACTAGGTTTCTGTAAACTGGGTACAGGAGATCTTCAATCTTCCCTCATAAGGACTCAAAAGCACTTGCAGATGTGCTTTTGAATAAACCTCAGATTCTGTTCTCACTGGCAGCACATTCTCAGGAGGACAGAGCTTTGGGAGGTTCAAGTTTCCCTAATTCAGGGAAAATGATTTAAGAATAGCTTAAACCCAACTTTCTTCAAAACAGAACCTTTGCATTTCTCTGTGTGAATTGCTTCATTTCCCTGCTGTAGCATGTCTGAATTTTATTGCTCCCCTTTTTGTGTTGACCTCCCTCAATAATCTAGCACCAACAAACCTCACTACCTTTGCTTCTTTCTGCTTTCTGAGTTATGAAGTAGAAGACAGGTGTGATTTAGCCTCCTACTTTCACCCCAGGCCACTTCTACCTTCTAGGACTCTTCATATTTTGATCCATCTTCAAGTTCCTTGTTCAAGGCCTCCTGAGAAAAGAGATGCTGTAGTTTACATATCACGGTTGAAAAGCCTTCCTGAACAGAGCAAAGATTGGAGTCAAATACTTGGTGTTGGGCGTCTGGCTTTAATCCCTTGATCTGCTTTTCTGACTCAGACAACAAATCAAGGAAACTGAGGCACATACAGTGAAAATGGGGACACAGATTTTTCTGGGTAGTGGTGGGACTGGGGTCGTGGAGGCAGCCAGAGGTATCACAGAAGAGGTGTGGCAGCAGGTGAGAAACTTTGCTTCCTGTAACTAAACCAGGAGAGTCGAGAGAAGAAAGCCATGTTGCATTTTGACAATTCTTTATTTTGTGCCACTAGTTATAAAGCAGTGGCACACAGGGGGCTGAAATAAGAGGCATGAAAGCCAATAGGAGTGGTTGAAGGACAACAAAATACATCTGAAATAGAGGACATTGGTGTAGTCAAGAGGCTGTGTAGGATGAGAGAGACACAAGGGAAGCAGGGGATGAGAGAAACCGGTAAATACTGTGAGAGGTGGGAAGTAAATACATCTCCTTTCTAATTAACAGGGAGTAAGGAAAAGTTTGTAGTGACAAACACTTGCGGAGTAGAAGGAGCGGGAATGCTGTGAGGAGTAGAGAGAATGAGCTGTGAGCAGCTGAGAGAGAGAGTAAAGTCATGGAGGAAGAAGCTGAATGCAGAAAGATGAAGAAATGCCCAGTGAAGGCAAGGTCAAACAGGAGGCTCTGCTGGTGAGTGGGATGATGCAGGGTTGAATAAGAAGGTGAGATGAGGAAGGTAGAAAATATGGGATCTAAGCAGCCTGACAAGGTGAAAAGTTAAGTTATCAAGAGGAAAGATGAGGGAGTCAATGAAAAGGAGAGCCAATTGTTAAGGTAGAAAACAAATGGAGTGCACAGGCAGCTGCTAACTGGGGACACGAGAGAGCGCAGGGTCTGCCTGGGCAGTGCGAGAAAGCGTGGGAGGCAGGAATTGGAAACTGAAGGAGAACAAGAGAAAACTGGCATTCCCACTTATTTTTTTTGCCACTGTGATGCAATGAACCAGCTTGCACAGGTCTGTTGCTGAAGTTGGATATACAGTGTCAGTACAGCTACATTTAAACTTTAGCTAATGCAAGCAGGGCCTCAGATTTAGCTAAGACATGAAGACTTCTCTTTAGCTTTGAGTTAGCAGAAGGTTTTTCATGATTTCTGCAGCCTGCTTGAGGCTCATCTGCTGAAGAGCCTGTTGCTTGGTCAGAATATATTCTCCAGCTCTTCATGTGCAGACCCAGCTGCTGTGCCTTGGAGGGTGCAATTGCAAAAGTGCCACGCAGTATTTGTTTTGTCTCCTGGATGCACACATTTAATTTGCTTAACGGACAAGATAATGTGAAAGCAGTCACTCCCAAGAACCTGGCCTAGCATCTGAAAAACTGATTGATGCTCTTTGTAACAACCCAGATATTTACTTCACAACACTATTTGCAGCTGAGCAAACCACTGGAAAGTAGAAGCGATTTCACATTACTGAAGTGTAGCCACGCTTTCTGTGAAGCATAACAGCAGTTACACACATCACCATTGGTTTAGGCAGAAAATCAGCAGCATCGTGCCTTTTTAGCTTGCATTCACTCTCTTAGTCACAAAGCATCTACCTACTGGGAATTTGGCTGGCACTGATGTGGCAAAGCACCCTCCATCATGGCTCCTCTCCTGTGTGCTTTACTGAACTACATATCAAACCAACAGATCTAAGCCTTAGATCTCAACGGATTTTCTGCCCCTAATCCATTGGGGCTGAAAACCACAGGTTGTAACTTGATGTTTTATCCCCTAGAGAGCAATCAACAGGCGAACAATAATTTGTGGCAACGGATTTGAAGCCAGGGAATCTGGATCTTTCCAAGTCTTCCCCAAAGAGTAGCACTGAGAGGGGCCCACCGCGTACGGGTTTGTTTGTGGTCAACCATGCTCACAGCTGCTGCTGAGCACCGGCCTGTACATCTGGCAGAGAGACAAGTCAGACAGGGACTGGCTTGAGTGGCTACAAAACAAAATGGGGAGCTAGTGATCTGCCCTAGAAACCTCAGCGGGAAGCAGAGCGAAGAGACACACAAACCCCGGTGCTTTTATGTCTTTCCAGGTCTGTTGTCTCTACTTCTGCTGCCCACAGCTATTCCACAGGCAGCAGTGCTACGGCATAAACAAAGAGATACTTTAATTGTTTCCAGACCAGCGGTTAGCAATGGTGCTGATACGTGTACCATGTGCTCTGGTACTGGTTCCTGTAGACCGCCTCTGAACACCCAGGGAGAGGCTCATTGGGATTCACCACCCCAACCTAAGCTTATTCGGCTCAGGTGCAGCGTGCTGGGGAGGTAAGGCACTCACAGGCAAAGAGAGCAGCCCCAGATGAAATGCAGAGGATGCTCCACAGCAGGGCAGTGCTCCATGCATAGAGGAGCTCCTCATCAGTCACTCCAGGAGAGAAAAACTGTATTCCTTGAGGGGAATTAAAAGACCATTTTGCTTACAAGCCATAACGATTCAGTTCTCTGTTCAACACCTTCTTAGATGGGGATTAGAGATATCAAAGCAGAGCTGGTAGTGCAGCTGAAATTTTCTTTGTTGTAACCAGCCTTCTGTAGCCTGGACCTAAAGACATGAGGGAAAGCTTGATTTCTCATCTAAAGCTGCTGATCTCACACGCTCCAAGAAGTGCTGAGTACCTATTGCACGGAGCAAGACGGTTCCTGTTCAGCACTGGTGCCAAAGCTGTGCTCCCAACGGAGGTTTCTGGGCCAGATTCAGGGTTGACGTAAACCACTAAGCCCATCCAAATTAAAAAATGGGATGGCTGTGTGCATACCAATTCCCGCAGCTGTGGAGGGGCTGGAAAGGCAAAACCCGTGGTGGTTTAGTCTAAGGCAGACCTTCCCAACACTTCATTTGACACCCACCTGTTAGTTGCTTTTCCTGCTATGCTGCTTCTTGTGGTGAGTACAACTCCCCAGCGCTAACTTGTGACCTCACCACCATCCATTTCCAGCCTCACCGATACCTCCACTTATTGCTGCTACATTTGGCTAGGGAGATATTCAAATCCCACTCCTTCCATAGCAGTCAGCAGAAATTAAAAGTAATTTATTTCTAAGTCTTACTAAGAATGGGACACGAGGTTACACTGATACATGACTCTAGAAATTAGGCAGAGCATCACGGAGGGCTGAGCAGCCATCCAAACATTAGCAGAACTGAGTCGTGGTTCCAGCTCTTTCCCTGAATTGCTCTGTGCCTTGGAGTAAATCAATTTATATATTTTTTTCCTCATCTATAAAATGAGAACGGTCGTATTTAGATACCTCAGGGAAGTTGTGAGGCTTAATTAGTTAATGTTAGTGCCTTGTCAGTTCTCATTACCATGGTATCTCCATGTTTATTGCTTTGAAATTGTAAAATGCTACTTATATGCTAAACATTATTATTTAGATGAAGTGGAACAACTTAATCCAGTTTCTCTGTAAATACCAAAGGCAGGGAGTCGACATTCCTGGTATTGGCATTGGAATGAGATCTGCCCTACTTGTAGAAAAGTCCCCCTGACATATAACAAAACTGATTTATTTCCAGATTCCTAATGTAGCTGTTCTTGAAACAGTTAAACTGAATTTTTACCAGTTTACCTTTTTTAGTATGTATAATTAAATTCACTCAGGACAAACACAATTTAAACTGTTTAGACACAAGGTTCATTCCAGCTAGGATCGCTTTCTCTAGCATAAATAATCCAGGCAGGTCTCAATCAGAACAAGGTCCATGAAAGACTTTCAGAACCTGTCAAGTCACTCAGAGAAAAATGACTGTAGGCAGATCAAAATGGGGAATGGCTGTCAGATTCATGGATTGAAGGGATTTTAGGTGCCCAGACTCAAAGAAAAAGAGCTAGTGACTAATCTGGTTAGTCATCTCCAAACCTTTCCTAGAACAGTCCTGCTTGTAACTGGGGAGTTTTGAGATGCTCAGCTTTTCCTAACACCGCTTAAGGGAAAGCTCCACAGGAGCACAGCCTTGACCTTGGTGGCTATTAGAACAGACCTGGCAGCAGGACCAGGGGGCTTGGGATACTGGCATGGTTTTGCAGGTGCTTGTGCAAGGTGTTGTCTCCAATCACCATGAAAACCAATGTTCTAAAGCTGTTCAAAGGATTTGACAGTGATCTCCTTACTCCTGAACTAACTGTCTGCTGGAAAATAACCCTGGCTGGCAGATAGAGCCCTTGTGTCCTCCATGGCAGCTCCACTGTTCAGAGGCTTTCAGAGGTGTGGACTTAGGCCATGTGATGTATTTAAAACAGGCCACACAATGACAGCGGCTGGTCACCTCTCTTGGTCACTAGTCCAGTTGAACAGCAGTGTAGAAGTAAAAAGAAAAGACCTGCTTGTGCCATAAGTGGCACCATCATCCACTGACTCTTTCAGCTGTTTCTCTTTTACCACCACTCAGCAAACACTTGCGGCTCAGCTCCAGGGGTTCCCATGCTGATAGGATGTCAATAAAACCTGCTAGCGCTCCTTAAAGTTAGGCAGAAGGGATGCCGTAGGCTCCTGAACAGAGATTTGATAAATGGATCACAGTCTTGCCCAGAAGAACCTCTAGGCTTCTGTTCCCAGCTCCCCAGACAGCTCTGCCAATGTACCTCTGCTTTCCCCTGAGTTCAAGATGAGGATCCTGCTGCAAACCACCTGCCTGTGGTGGAACAGTTGCTCCTGTGGAGGCACCTAAGTAGTTTTAAACCTGTGACTTGATAAAAATACAAGTAGGTATGTAATGGAGAAAGGCCTGCATTGGCAGGGAGGAGGGCCAGCTGATTTATTCTTTCTTCTGCACTTAATAGCTTTTGAGATTTGGGATTCCCACAACCAGGCTTCCTGGTTCACCCTCATGTCTAAGCCTCATTTTCCTGCCAAGAAGCAAGGGATGTATGCCGGCAGCTCTGTCTGACCCAGCCCCTAAGATGTTCTCTGCCCTGCTACATCATGGCATCAAAAAACCCAACCACTTGATCACCCAGATCAACAGTATCATTTGCAAAAGCACTCGGCACCCAACCATCCTGCCAGTTATCTGAGTGGCCATCTTTGCCTTGTCTGTTCCCAGGGGCCACTCCCAGCAATATGCAGACAAAATGGGTAACTTTGCTGGAAGCTGTGGGGATGACCCCACTTTATGCTCTAGGAGAGGGCAGAATCTGCCCCCAAGCCCCAAAACGTGGCAGGAAAGCTTTGATTTATACATCTAGACAAAGCCCCACAGGGAACTGCTGTATGGAAATAAAACCCATTATGCTTTACAATTAGAGAGGGAAAAGGCTTGGGGTTAATATATGAAGTGGTCAAGCTATTAACCTTCTCATCTAGAATGAATGGTCACTAAATTATGGGGCACATCTCCTTCCTCCTCCTCCACCTTAGGAGGAGTGGCTGAGGGAGCTGGGGTTGCTTAGCCTGGAGAAAAGGACACTCACTGGGGACCTAATCACTCTCAAAAGCTACCTGAAAGTGAGTGTTGGTCTCTTTTTCCAGGTAACAAGTCATAGGTCAAGAGGAAATGGCCTCAAGTTGTGCCATGAGAGGTTTAGATTGGATATTAGGAAAAATTTCTACACCCAGAGGGTTGTCAAACACTGGAAAAGAGTGCCCAGGGAAGTGATTGTGCCACCAACACTGGAGGTGTTTAAAAGGCATGTGGATGTGGCACTAGGGACATGATTCAGTGGTGGGCTTGGCAGTGCTGGATAATGGCAATTGATGATCTTAAAGGTCTTTTCCAGCCTAAATGATACTGCTCCCTTACGTGAATAAGCAATAAAGCATAATTAATCCTGCTCTGAAAATATGATCAAATACCAGCAGTGAGTCACAGCTGAGCCTGAGGGGGGTAAGGAACTTAAATCAGAGAGCCAGCACATCAGGCAAACAGCAAATCCTCCTACCACCTCCTGTCACCACTAACACCCAGCTAGGGCTGTTCCCACCAGTGACATGAAGTGTGCTACCTTACGTGGACTCCATGGGAGGAAAGAACAGTTTGTGTAAGCTCTTGTAAGGTGGACAGACTCTGTAAGGGATGGGAGCCTCCATGGGAGACCCAAGAGAGCACAGGAAGCACATCCAGTGTCAGTAAAATTCCCTCTGGGTCACAGTGCTGGGGGGGGGGGGGCAGGGGAGGGGGCAGGTGTGTGTTTGGAGAGGGAAATGGATGGATTTTCCAGAGATCCTATCTTTTAAGATGTAATATTGCATATAGGTTCTAGCCAGTTCTGATGGTTAAAAATCCCCTGCTAATGTTTCGGCACATGTGCTCTGGGTACATTGTAAACTGAGCAGTTGCATTTTGCTGGTCTTAAAGCAATTCCAGACAGCTTCAGCTGGAAGAAAAATTAATCTTCCCCCTCCCTGGTAAAATGTGTCCTGCTGTGGACAGTCTATGCTAAAGGCAGCTGGACAGCTGGGAGGAGGAAAAATGGCTTGTTAGTACATACTGCAGAGATGCTTCTGGATGGAACATGTTTTGTACCTTTGATCAGTGGTCAGAGAGGATAGGGGAAAGTCTGCAGAGACAAGATGGGTCCTGCAAGCCCCCCAGGGAAGTGGCAGCACACAGCTTCAATGTCCCAAGATGAATAGACGGAGTAGATCACCTTGTCCTGACCCTCTTGGCTTCCAACACCTGCTCTTTCCCAAACACGCTGGTTGGGCACATGAGAAAACCTCACCAGCATGAGGGAGATGTGGTAGAGAAGTGCTCTCCCACCCACCTTGTATGAGAGATTTGTGACATAAAATTCACACACCACAAGACCAAGGCCATCCTGCTGCTTCTCTGGGCAAGACCCTATGAAAAGCAGAGAAACAAAAGCCACGCTTCTTTTGCAGGGTATCATCTGTCAAGAAACATTGCCTAGCTGCCAGCCATACTTCATGTTTAAGTCCCCCGCTCTTTGATCTGGGGGTTGTGAAGAGGCGGGAGCTGGGCAGGCATTTTTTGGATGCACATATTGAGCCGTACCCCACTCAAGCACCTCCTGCCAAACATTTGTGGGTATTCAGAGTGAAGTGGGATAGGGAGCATGTCTCCAAGCCAGCACACGTAGAGCAGCAGAGAAGAGGCAGCAGTGTAGGCTTCAGCACGAGCTGGACCAGCCCACTCAAGTATGAATTTGGTTTATCAGCAATAAGTATCCACACTCCTGTTAGCACTTGGCTGGCGAGCTGGTGTGGATGTGCCTGTCCTTGCCAGAGTGACTCTCATCTGCCTGTGTCCTGGTCACCAGTCTTCAATGGCCCAAGGGCACAAGCAGTAACAACACTCTGCTTTGCCGCCTTTGTTGGAAGCGGGAACAAAGCCACTAGAGGATAAAGCATTGCTCATTGCAAACACCTGCAGACCTGATTTTTTTGTGGGACCTACTCAACAAGCTTTTTAGTTTGGGATCATGATATACAAGTTTTTGGGTGTTCTCTTGTTTAAGCTTGTAAGCAGCCACTGCATGCTGCAGGAGTGAGCCCTCTTCCCAGCTCACCACCTCTCCAGGTCCATCAGCCGGTCCACTGGTAGATAACATCCGACTGTGGCTTGTGCTCTACTGCCAGCCCTGTGGCCACAAGTACCAGGTGGCCCAGGAGCTCCAGGCTGAGGCCTAAATGATTACTGGTTCTGGTTCTGTCCTCTTCAAAGGGTACCCCACAAGTGCACCATTTCCTGGAGCATCTCTTTGCTTTGAGAGGCAAAACTTCGGTACTTTTGGTTTTTTCTCCTCTCCTCTCTTTCTAATGTAAGTTAGAGTCGCTAAATACCCATCACAACTCTACCTTCATCTTACCAAGGCATGGCTTTTCTCAACTGATTTTTCTTTTCCATAAGAGAGGGTTACCATTTATCTGAACTAGCATCATGGGACTCAAGTTGAAAGCAAAACCAAGCAAATATTCATGTAGCAAAACATTCGGATACCATTACAACAGCAATATTAAATATAAACCAAACTGACAACCAAAATTCCCCTGCAGTCTTTCCAACTTTGAAAACCATGCTGAGGAAGATTAAGAAACAGAAAGAAAACTTGAAATAAAAGAGAAACCAGCCAAACTAATTCCTTTGATCCAGCTGAGAAAAAGATACAGGAGGGAAAGAGCTAGCACAAATAGTAACCCTTTATTTTTTTCTTCACTGCTGTTAGTAGCAGTGATCACTATGCCTCAAGATCCTTGTCTGTGAAATGAAGATGTTAATATATAGTTGTAGCTATATGCAATTTTATGCAATCTGTTAAATGCCCTTAATGCTATAGGTGGAAGGCCATAGAGGGAGGCAACAAGTGCTGAAATGAACTGCCAAATATGTCACTGTTCACTACAAGATCTGCTTAACTGTGAGTTACAGACTCCATATCACTCATAGCCATGCTTTGGCTTTATTGCCTACCTTGATAGCCTGCGTGGTCAGAGTAGGCAAGACATTCCTACGGTGTTAATAACATGAGGAGGCCTGCGTGTGTATGAGCACGTACCTGTGTATGTACACACGAAGCCCGTGTAGACTAATCCTTTTTAAACCTTTCTGCTTAGGGAACTGCATGGAAATCTCAAAGCTGCTGAGTGAGGAGCTTTCCAGCTTCTCAGACCAACTGTTTGGCCCTTCACCTGAAGTGGCATGAGAGAGGGCAGGGTTTGGGGAGGAATGGTTTTCCTGCTGGCTATACCCAGAAAGCCACTAGATACCTCAGGCTGGTGGCTGTCAGCCTCTTACATCTATTCCTGGTATCTCCATACTTGTGATCAATGCCTGTTGAGAAATGATTCTCAGAAAAAAAGAGTCTGTGAGCAGTGGCCAGGCAGTGACTTGTGGTCACTGCTCCCTTACTGGTTTAGTGGCTCATGCTGTACTATCGTTTGTGTGGCCTGCCTTGGGAAACTCAGGGGGGGTTGCCTAACTGCTGCCCTGATTGCAAATGATGAACAAGAGGCAGAATAGCACATTTTTGGTATACCTAGTATAATTCTCAATCCCAAAAGAGGTCTTTCATGCCAGGCTCAACCGCTGGCCTTCTCTGCCCCAGATTTCATCCCACCTGTGGGGTGGGGGATGCAGAGGAAGGCAGGACTTTCCTGCAGCCCCAAGATTCAGTCAGAGTCAAGAAGTATTTTAAGCACTCCCCATCCCTTTCCTGCTGCAGCTGCTGTGCCCCATGCTGTTTCTTTGTAACACAGAGAGAAGGACAGAGGCATATTTTCTTTTCAGCACTTACCGCCGCTCGGAGATCTTCACCATCTCCTGCCTGCAGGCAGAACAGATGCTCCTATTCCTCTCTTGTCCTTTCCCGGAGAGATGCCTTCTATGGTTTTGCACCAATTTCCTAAAAATAATAATGAACTTTACTGAACAAGGAGCCACACACTTATTTCTATTCTAAAACTTACTCCACCTGCCCATTTTGGGTGAATCCAGTCTGTAAGTGTCTTTACTTAAAGGCTACGAACAGCCTCAGACAGTGATTGATTCATCCCATGTGTACGTGTTGTACTCATCACCCTGGGCTCTAGACTAGGGCCAGATGCACAACCACAGCTGAAAAAAAAAACCTGATCTGTGGAAAAACTTTGACTTAGAAGGAGAGAAATAGTTGTAACACAGGGAATAGTTTTGGTGTTCACTTATCCCTTATACTGTAACTTTAGCAAAAAACACATGTAATTTTTTTAATTAAGGTGGCAGCTGGTGCTGCTTAGGTCTTTGAAGTTATGGCTGTTACACAGCAGATCAGTGTCAAACAAACTCTGTCACTGCAGTCATACCTATCATGCCAGAGTCTCCCTCTATTCCCACACAAATATACTCTGGGAGACTCTACCTGCAAAGCGCTCACAGCACAAGAGCAGCTAAAATTGCAGTGGTGTGCTTTGTGGTGCTTTAACAAACATTTGCCCCTCCCAGAGTTCCCCTCAAAATCTGCAGCTGATAACCCCTCCCTGGGAGAGATTGGACTCAGCAGAGGAGCACTGTCAGCACGTCCAACCTCCCAGCACTGACATCCCTCCCAGCACCACCACCCAAAGGCACCCTGCTCCAGGGCCCTGCTGCCAGGACAGGCAGCCATAGGGAACAAATCTGCCTCTCACCTATTTATTCTGGAGCCATGTGGGGGTTAATGCTCCCTTTCCCAATTGTAGAGTGACCCAGGTGGGGCTAATGAGTGCTTGCCTTGCTTAGCTAATTAGAGGCGCTGAGAGCAGCAGGCTGCAGTTCTGGGCTGGGGCACTTGCAAAGGGAATATAGAGTGTGTAGGTTTTATTTCCAGCTTTTTTTCTTTTTTTTTTTTTTTTTTTTCAAATAAAAACCTCTGGCAGGATAGCACAGCACAGATGGGAAAGAGCAAGGAGATGAGGCTCTCTTCTCACCCTCCCTCTTCTAATCTGCATTATTCTGGGGTATGAGAAGGAGGCAGGAGCAAAAGATAAGGAAGGCTAGACCATTTGTTCTCCTTCAAAGATAGAGTTTCAGTATCTGATCTAAATGAGCATAGTCCTTCAAAGCCCAGCCTAGGCCTCCCCACTTCCACAACTCACCCCTCTCAAGGTGCCCACCATCTCTGTGGAGTCCAGCAGAGTGTGCCCCAGTGGCAGTCTCTGCTCAGAGGCACGTGAAGCTCAGGCTTTGTGTGGGACACTTGTGGACTCCAAAGTGCTCTGCAGTGTAGTCAGAGAGGGCTTTGCCCTCCCTCCCTGCCACTTCCCCATGAGTGTGGCTGCCCAAGGTTGCTGAAGGAGAGCTTTCCCTTTCAGAAATGGTGGGAGAAACTGAGGAAGCTTTAATACGGCTGCTGGGCTCGACAGTCCTTCCCCGGGCCCTCCCGTTTGCACATTCCAGAGGTTTTGCCGCCAGGGTGCAAGACCCCGGACAGACAGACAGACAGTGTGCACTGACAGCCAGTGCTGCTGCCTACCACTCCCACCCTACGGCAGCAGGGCAGAGGCTGGGAGTGGGGGGCAGTCACCGGTGGGGGGGTCTGTGGCATGGACAGTTTCCACTTGAGCTGAAAGCTGCCTGTTTGGGAAGGTTTGGGGTGCAGAAGCCCAGGTTAAGGGGCAGTGCTTCTCAGGGAGGTCATGGCCAGAGCTGCTAAGGCTGCTCCTTGCCATCCCACATGTGGCAGCAGGCTGGCCAGCACATGACAGCTTGAAGGGATCTGGATTTTATTACAACATCACCTCTACCATAACACACCCAAAGAAGGCCCTCAGCTGCTGATGAGCCTGCCCTGTGCTCACAGGCTTGACCTCAAAAAGTTGTGGTCTGAGCTCTCTTTTCCTTGCCTGCCCAGCACTTTACACAGAAATTGCAGCTGCTGCTGAAAGGTGCTCATTCTTCGTCTCACACTTGCAAGCTGCATGTCCCTTGCCTCTCTATCTAGCTGTTATTTAGTTCCCTTCATGTTGTTTTCCCCTGGCTTTCCCTTTGTTTCTTTCATAAGGAAGCAGCACATCATTATGGCTGGTCTTTCTCTGGAGCTCTCCTAGCCGAGGTCATTACTTAGCTTGTGAGATCCAACGAGGTGGCTGTTTGTATGGCTGTGAACCTATGAAAAAGCAGCTAATCAATTCAGAAAATCATCTGGGTGGTAACCCCACTGTCAGCTTATTTTCTTCCCTTCCACTTAGACATCAAACTGGCTGAAGAGGGCTCTGGGGAACGAGGCAGGCACTGAGAGCTGCTCCTCTGCAGACACATCTGTGTCTTTCATCAGCAGGGCTCAGGGAATACCACTAACTGGAGAGGGGAAAAATCTCTTTGGAGCTGAGAGGCTGGCGGTCTCCATCCTCTCGCTCTGAAGAGACCCTGCCCAGTGGGGAAGCAATCGTTTGAGAAGTGGCTAATGCACTAACGCTGTTTGGCAGAGACTGTCACGTAATACACCGAACTGGGGGAGGATGGGGGCAAAACACACAGCAAGGAGGGCAGCGTTGGGCTACACCAGTGAGCACACCCTGGTTGCCAAAATAGCTCGTAATGGCTTAGTGGAGCAGCAACTGGCAGCAGCACATGCAAATGGCCTTCTGGTGAATGAACTTAACTAATTATTGCACTTCGCTTTCACTCGCTCTTTCTCTGGTTTGTGTCTTTGGGTACTACACCAGAACTGGGAATGCTCGGAGCCATAAAGCCTTTACCATCACCAGTTTTAGTCACTAGAAATAAAGATGCACAACATCTTGTACTCTGGGACTCTGTGGTGTCATTCAGAGAAGATAAGTCACATCTGAAAGGCATTCTCTGTCAGACCAGCTAGCCCTCTGAAGGGGGGGTGTGGGTGTGCATGGCTGTGTCACAGAATCACAGAATGGTTTGGATTGGAAGGGACCTTTAAAGGTCACCTAGTTCCAACTGCCCTGCAATGAGAAGGAAGATATGTCTTCAACTGCATCAGACTGCCCAGAGCCCCGTCCAACCTGACCTTAAATGTTTCCAGGGATGGGACATCCACAGCAATCTTCTGTGTGCATCCTATTCCAGTGTTACATCACCCTCATCATAAAAGATTTCTTCCTTATGTCTAGTCCAAATCTAGCCTCTCTTAGTTTAAAACCAGCATCACTTGCCCTATCACAACTGGCCCTACTAAAAAATACGTCCCATCTTTCTTATAAGTCCCCTTTAAGTACTAAAAGGCTGTGATGAGGTCTCCCCAGAGACCTTCTCTTCTCTAGGCTGAATAATCCCAATTCCTCATAGGAGAGATGTTCTGTCCCTCTAATCATCTTGCACAGCCCTCAGGGTGTGGGACTCATTTCAGCAAGTCTCACTGCCAGCAATAGCCCTGCTCTGGGAACTGACCAAAACTTCCAGCCCAAGGCATTGCCAAGCACCCACTGCCAAGCACCCAACAGCCACCTGGAGGGGCAGGGGGCACCCTAGCCCCCTGAACCCTTTTCCATCCTGTGAGGCATCAGGGAGGCTGCTGGGGGCAGAGTGGGACACCAGGATCCTCTACATTCCATCCCAGGAGACTCCAGTCAGCACCAGCACCCCCAGAGTTCTTAGCAACCACCTGCCATAAGGAACATGGCACAGCCAAAACTGCAGATCCCACTGCATCACTCTCAGTCTTTCCTGATGCCCTGGTTGCTTCTGTCTTTTGTCCATCCTGAAACCTCCTGCATCACAGGCAGGGACCAACCCTGACCCCCACAGACTGGGATGCTCTGCTTTCCTGAAGGTCTCCCCTTCTTCCCTTACTCTATGACTCAAAACTGTAGATTTATCAAGCAGTGCAGCAGATCAAAACAAAAATGTTTGGCTGCTGCATCTTCTATTCCTTATCCAGCACACTATTTTTAGACACCAAAGTCTACCGGAAAGCCAAGAAGTTTAATACTGGCATTAGCTGCTTTGACTTCTAAATTTTTTACTGAGCACAAATTCATTTTTTATCAACAGATTATATAAATCATGATATTCAGACCTATAAGTGACAAACTCTTTCAAATATCTGTAAAAATGAAGTAGTATTGTCTGCTAACCACACCTGACTTGTTTGCACACCAACAAAGCTGAATCCACCATCTCAAACTCCCATCTCATACCAAAAAGGGCACATAGCATTTTGTCCCCACATTCTAAGAAAGGTGGGGAGGGAAGAATGGGATTTTATACTCCTTTGAATTGAAATTATATAAATTATGTAGGTTGCTGTTTTGTTCTACTTACATGCAAGGTGTCATTAAGCAAATGTCTTTTTCATAAAGCCAGGAACACTCACACATAGCTATGCTTTCCCTATTTTCCATGCATGGTGCAATGGTTCTACATTTATTTAGCAACAATACTGAACCCTCTGCAAAGGTTTGCTGTAAGTTCAGAATGGGAGAACAGCCTGCATTTCAGGTTTCCTTCCTTCTGCAAGGTCGAGTGACATCCTGAGGTCTCCTTTTAGAAAGCTAACAAACCATGTTAGAAGAATAAAACAAGATCTTTAATGGAGAAGCCTTGCACTCAAGAGAACACACAGCACTGACTGAGGCCACAGTTCAATTCTTTGGCTCATTTTCTGCAGTGACACAGACAAAACAACTGCACACCTTTTTTTAGAAGCAAACTCTGATTCTCTTCACAGCCAGGCAACTTTGTCAAAGGATTTCAGAGACAAATGAAAGGCTTTAACATTTATGAAATAGTAAGTGAATAAGTGAAAAAAAAATTCCTTGAAACTACTGTTTAAAAAAAAACCCACCTCAAATATGGGAGAAAGCAGGAAGTTCAACTACCTTTAAAGACAATGCCTTTCTACAGAGTAAGCTCAGTGTAAAATGAAGATGTGAATTTGTTTCCTTTGGTCTCTCCAGCACTTCAAATAAAATAAAGCTTTTATCCTATTATGTTTTAAAGCATGACTTCCAGCAGAATAAACAGTTCTTGCCTTATTTCCTCTATTCTACATGAAGTGTCCTACCCGTGGATTTGGCCAACAGTCTGGAAAATGTCAAGGTTAGGAAAGGCTGAGCTTCATTTGGTTTTCACAGATCTGAGTAATGAATTGTTCATTTTAAAGTATTGTTTTAGCTTGAAAAGCGAGTCTGTAGCCCTGGCATCATGGGGTTCCACATCTGTCTCTCAGTTTCTCTGGACCATGTTTGCCCAATTTAATAAAAAGGGATTTTTTTTTTTTTAATGTTTTGCAACCCTGAAAACTAAACAGGAGGCCTGAGGCTTTAGTGGGGTTTTCCTCTTCATATACCCTTATCAACACGGCAGATTTTGCTTGCTAACACTTTATATTAATAGTCTCCTACACTGGCATTGCTACTGCAAGAAGACTGGATAAACCCAAGGTGCAGGAAAAGGAAGAGCATCAGGAACTTGCTTTTGACACTAGACAGAGTACTTGTAATTCTGAATGCAAATGGGAAGCAGAACCCCACAGGAAAAACAAAGGCATTTTCCTCCCCAGACAGGGTTGAGTCAAAGTCTTTTTTTCCCTTCTTTGTGTTTGCAGCTTGATAAAACTCCACAAAAGAATGAGCAGCTCAAAAAGATTGACGGGGAACTCATCTCTGTGTTTCATTGTGTGAAAACCAGAGATATTCTATTACATTAGAAATCATATCAGGACAATTGAAGGCAGTATCTTTTCACAGTCTTCGCATCTTGCCTGTGGAACTTCCTTCTGCCACATGTGATGAAGCCCAGGGGTCTTAGCAGGATTCAGAAAAGAGTTCAGCTGGTCTCAAACATTTTTACAGGCAATTTTAAAAGCTATAATAAAAGTAACAAAAATGTCCAGTGATGTAAGTCCTGCTTACCAAAGCTAAATTCAGCCTTTGCCTGATTCAAAGCTAAATTCAGCCTTTGGGAAATGTTTCATCAGTAGGGATGTTCTCCTGCTCCTACCTACTGGAGGTTTTTGTGTTCCCTGCCCATGATGCTGATCCCTGGCAAAAACAAGCAGTTAGAAGAGAGGAAGAGTTAGTTTGATCAAACACAAAACCAGTTTTCCTAGTTCTACTTCAACTACCAAGTACTGAATATGCCCACTGTAGTGCTGACCAGTCCTGGGGGAAATGCAAGGTTAAAGGGATGGCTGAAGGGAGAGGTCCACAGAGTCCTCACCTCAGGAAGGGCTTGTGTTAGGCACTTATGAAAAAGTGCAAAAAATCCTTTGCCTTATACAAAGGTCTTGGAGGAAGGAGTGAGTTCCACAGCTGAACTACCTGCTCAGGTGGGAAGCAAACAAGCAAACTTTCTTCTTATTAGATTTATTTCTGCCAGAGGTTGATTTCACTGGCTGTGCTGCAGCATTTGCATTTCCAAAGGGAAAGTTCTTAAACGTTTTCTCTCTAAAAATGTTTTACCTGTTTAAACATCCCTGCATGTTGCCAGCAATGTGCATGTACCAACTGCAGTTGCTTAAGGGCTGCTGGCCCAGGGACACAATTCCCTGTGTCACTGGCTGATGTAACGGAGACCAAGGATTTTACATCACCCAGAAAGGGACCAGCCTGGTGGGTCTGCTTGACTGTATGAGAACAACTGGAGCTCAACCGCCATATCCACACACTCAGTGCTGTTCACGCATGCGATGGCCTGTGGCAGCCGAGTACAGCAGATGAGTGAAGGGGGAGAAGAGCAGCCCCCTGACCATGGCCAGGACTGCAGGGGGAAGCATGGGGGTCACAGCCTAAGCAAACCTGACAGCACATGTGAGCGTGTGTTTAGGGGTAGCTCTTAGCAGAAGCCACAGTGGGCAGATTGTGCCTAAGTGTGAGAATCCCCAACAGTGGCTGGAAGACTGAGACACCCCTGTGCTTTCTCCTGCCCATTGCTGCTCACCTTAGCTGGCTGTGTGGGGAGGAGGCACACAAGGGCTGGCTTGTCCTCCCTGCCTAAGCCGGTATGTTTAAATTCCTCCCAGGGTGTCCACTTGTTTCCTGGCCACTGCATGCTGCTTGACCGGCCCATGGCCTCCATAGGCTCTGGAGCCCTGGGGAAGGAGGGTGCAGCCAAAGAGGCAAAGCACTGACTGTCCCTAGGGTGGCTGTGCATGGGATTTGGAGTGGGATATGTTGGAGGTGGGGAGCAGGTGGCACAGTGCTGAGCTGCTCAGCTGTCGTGGGGCTGCAGAGAGACGGACGCAGCTGGGCGAGGGAAGGAAAGAGCTCAAGGTCTGGCAGTGTTTCTGCTTTACAGGTCTGTGGCCGGCACAGAGGCAGCAGAGAGTGATCCAGCTGGGATGCAGAGCCCTCATGACCCCTCGAGGGGCTGTGCTGTGAAACACCCTCACAAGGGCGAGATGTGCACGCACGGGGTCCGTGACAGCCTCACCCCAAGGCCCGTGCTGCTTTGTGCTGGGGCCAGTACCCTGGCAGCAGCCCCTGCTGCGTGCCAGCAGGAGCCTTGGCAGTGCTCTCTGGGGCATACATTTATATCTGCTCATGCAAATAACCTGGAAGTGTCCCCCGGAGTGGGACAGCTGGTCCCCGGCAGCGCTTTTGGGAGCATTCTTTATGTGCCCATGTAAGTACCCTGGCAATCTCTTTTAGGGCTCGCCAGCAGGGGCCCTGGCAGAGGCCAGGAGGCAGTGTCTTGCTGGCTGAAGCCATGCCAGCTGAAGCTTTCCAAAAGCAAAGCTTTCTTCTGCCCCAAACAAAGAGCCAATGTGGCTGGCGTCATTGATTTGTTTCGTGACTTGCTGCTTTTAACGCGGCAGGAAAAGGCCAAGAGGAGTTTTAATTTGTCCAAATGGTTTCAGACAAGGTTAATACAACTCATCGATAAATGACACTTTTCATTAAGTTTTAATTACCATGTCATTTCAACAGGCTGGACATGCCCTGCCTCCTCAGCATAGTCAGTGGTGTTTGTTGTTTTTTTCTTCAAGGTGCGCTTCCTTGAGCTTCAGTGATTAATTTCCATTGTGGACCTGGGAGCTGACAGGCTGCCGGAGAGCCCGACTGCTTCAGAGAATTCCCCTGGGCCCCCATCCCCACTCTGGCAATTACAGCTTTACATCCATGTGGTGATGGGTGAGGCATGCTGGGCTGACACAGTGGCAGGAGGAGGTGGGCCAGCAGTTTCAGAGCCATTAAGATGCCCACAAACTAAAATGCCATTGTTGGATCTTCTTTCTTCATGCTAATGGAGGTGCTCCCTTCCAACAAGCTGTGGCCTGGCTGTGTCTCAGTGCCTGTGGCAGCGCCCTCTGTGCCTTTTATAAAGCCTCATTTCTTTCAGGCTTAATTTCTTCAAGTAGGGCCTTGCTGGAGAGAAGCTGGAAGCAGAGTTTAGACTAAAATCTTTGAACCCAGCACACTGCTGTACCTTGATACACCGCAGTCTTGGTCCAGAAAGGGTGCTGGTGGATGCTAGCCCCCTCTTCTCCTCAGGGGCTGGTGAGGATAGCACAAATCCTCAGGGACCAGTGATAATGGCATGATGCTGAGCAGTTGATTTTTCCTGTCATCACAGAGGTGAGTTCTTAACACCCAAGAGAGATGCAGACAGGATCTGGTTCAGATCCAACTCAAAACAGGGTGAATAAACAGAAACTACCAGAATTGCTGGAGTCAGAAGTTCAGTTTGGCTGATAGTTTTCCCTCTCCAGAATGAAAACATGAATATTGTTTTAGCTTAAGAAAGTCTGTGCGTGCCCATAGTGCCCCTGAGGCAGGATTCACTCCTATGCACTGCACTGATTTCTGTCCCCAGCACTGTTTCAAAATTTTGCTAAAATGGTTATTTTTACGTGGTTTACAATTCCCCTATTCACTCCCCTTTTTAGCAGCAACTTCCCACATTCCTTTCCGTGTGACCAAGATCAATTATAAGAGTAGAGAACTTCACTGCTGCAGAAAGGATAGGGGTGTCTGGTAAGGACCTTTTACTTTAAAATGCCCACTGCTGTTACCATAGGCATTTTAGGAGCTGTGGTGCTTCAGCCTGGAGATTGGCAGCAGATTACAGTCATCTCTTGCATCTACACCTGCCTTCAGAAGGCTCACACAGCATGGTGTCTAGTGTCAGGACTCTGAGTACATCCCCTGGGGGTTTGGCTCCCTGGGCTCAGGGCTGACTTAGATAATCACACAAGTGTCTGATGTTGAAGAGAGCTCTTCAAAAAAGCTCTGCTAAAAAGGCCCGGTGAGGGCCTGTCCTGCTGTTCACTAGCTGAGGCTCTTGCTCCCCAGCTGGGCTACCTTGCAGCTGTGTTGCAGCCATGCCTGTGCCATGTACCCTGTTTATACGGACCTTGGCCTGTGCACTTCAGTCCCTGAGTTGACCTTGGATCTGTCTCATCACCGTGGACTTGCCTGGCAATCACTGGACTGTCGGCTGAACCTGATTCCCATCACCAGACCTGCTCTGTTCTTCTTGGTTAGGTATCGTGGGGCTGTGCCTCTGCCAATGTGGTCACTACCCCATCCTGCCTTCTGTTACCCTCCACTCACCTTCCTCCATGGAGCAGCCAGCCCTCGCTGCTTCCTCCCAGCTGACGCGCTGACTGATGCCTGTATCCCTGATGTGTCTTGGGATTTTGCCTTGGCTGTCACCAACAGAGCGAAACCACAGCGGGAAGCAGCCTGCAGAGGACATATCGATCAGGCAGAACATAAAGGAAGAAGCTCTCACATATTATAATGCAAAGCAGGGATGGACAGCAGCATTCCTGCACGTATGTGCCACATGCCAAAATCTTACTGTGTGCTTCAGCCGGGAGGGCTGTTTCTCAAACTGAGGAAGGCCACGGGAAAGGTGAGTTTTAGGCAGATGGTGATAATGGCTCCCCAGGTCTCCTAACATGTCACTCTGGATGGGGCTTTGCTAGGTGTGGATTGGGATCCTATGGGAGCTGGAAGGGATGGTTCCAACGGCTGTGCTTCCACCCACAGCTGATGGCTATACAGTGAACCTCACAGCAACACACTCGGGGCCATTCTCAGTGAGGTTCAAGAGCCAAGGCTTGCTCACCGGTGATTGAAAGAAGGTGGTCTTGAGCTATCTGTTCCCAAGGCGGGCTGAGAACTGGTTGTATTCTCGTGAATACCAAAAGACATGGGCTGTTTGTCTCAAAAACCCTACAAGCCTCCTTGAAGCCTCTGTCCGTGCCTCACTTTGTGAGCTCAGTGATCACATTGCAGCTTGTTGCTGAAGGTCTTGCAAAAGTGGCACTGAACTGTGTGTTTCACACCTTTCTGGTCAGCCAGGTTGGGGTGGGTGCACTGAGGACTTTGCTGCTTGCTGTGGTGATGCAGGGAGTGCTGTACTGCTTTGGTGAAAGAGCACCTCTTGGGGCAATGCAGTGATTTAGCTGAAGGTAAGACTGTACCTGCCGGATAAGGTTGGGAGGTGCCAGGGGACAAGAGGCACAGTGCTTTGGGCTGGGCTGAAATGCCTCTGAAGAACAGGATGAACAAGTCTAGGCGTGCCAGAAATGCCCTGAGCTTTGTCTGTAATGATCCCAAGTGGCTGGGCTCTGCTGTTGAGTGTGTACCCTGGGCAGGTGGCTGGTGTTGTGATGAGCACTCTTCACCTTGCTTTAAGCTCTGTTGCTCAGGTGTTGCTACAGCTGATAGCAATATAAATCCCCACAGAGTCCAGCCCTGCCTAAGGAGCTGGGTAGTGCTTGGGGGAATGATGTTTTGCTGGCAGTGCTACTAGTGCTGACTGGCTTGAAGCCAGTGTCTGCATTTGTGGTATGGTATATGGAGGTACCTGTAAAGGGAATGATGTAGAAGCGTTGTTTTGACATCTCAAGGCTTTTAATAAAGTTTGGAGGTTTGCCTAGGCAAGATGAAGCTTGGCTACAAGACAGGCACTTTTGGGCAGTCAGATTTTAACTCAAATGCTCCTCACTACTGTTAACTTTGTATTATAAACCCATTCCAAATGCTGACTTGCTTGCCTCGTGCACAAATGGAAAAGAAACCATACAGAGCGGGCTGATTTCTGAGCAGCTGAAGGTTGGGTGTAGCTGCCAATGTGGTCCCCCAGCCTTTGCTATCCTCTCTTCCAAAGCACTTCTGGAGCCTTAGAACATAAGATAGAGCCATAGCTTTGGGATGCAGTGTAGCATATGTGCCTTCTGGTGGGACTTCTGTGAGAGCCCAGGGTGAGAGAGAGTGAGAGAGAAACGCGGTGCTTTGCCACTGCAAGGCCTTGTGCTTCTTACTGATTGGGCTTGAAGTCTTTGTGATGGTGGAGCAACGTGAGTGATGTAGATACAGAGAAGTGGAGAGCCAGTGAGATGGCGAGGTGGTTGACGTGGAGACACGGGATGTGCTGGCAGTGGTCACAGGGAATCTCACAGCTGTAGTGACCATGGATGAACTCAAATCCTCTGTTCAAATGTGTGATAGACTCCGGGGGCAGAAGTGGGAGGATTAGGGCAGAGATGTGGTTGGCTTTAGGTTCTGGTTGGGAAAGTCACGTGGGTGCAATAGGAGGATGGGAGTGGGAAGGATGTTTAGATGAAATAGAGCTTTTAGGAAAAGGAATTTTGCCCCGCTTTTTATACTAGGGCCAACCCCCACCCAACACACTGATCCCTGGGAGTCACCACAGCCTGCTGATGGATAGATACCATGGCTCACGCAGCAAACCTGATATGAGTAATGCAAAAAGCAAGAAAACACTTCTCACAGTGGCACTGGGCTTCTTTCTTCCCCAGAGTCATCCCCTAGGGAAAGTGAGTCAAGTACACTTGCTAATATTTCAGGATATTTCGGTTGCCTAGTTTGCTCTCATATTTGCCTCTGTAGGTAGGAGAGGGAGAGAATACAAGAATACGAAGAATAAACTTAAGGCTTCGCTAATAGCCTCTGGGAACCTTTGCACAGAAACCTTGGTGACAGCCTGGGACCTGTCCTGGATAGTGCTGAGCCTCTTTCCCAAATACCCAAGGCTCTCAGCTCCTGCCCTGGGAGCCCTTGGCAGCCTGCTGTTTGCTCCCAGAGCAACGGGGTGCTCATACACACCAGCTCGCTTTGTTTTGTACTTCCTCTTCCCAGACCTACAGTGTGTGGTAACAGCAGCAGGGAATTGGGATGGGCACGGGTGGAGGATTTTGGAGGAAATGGTGCAGTTTCACTTATTTATTTGCATGCTAAGCTCAGCAGAGCAGCAACAGCTTGGTGTGTGTGCTGGCTGCTGCACTTCTCTTCTTGGAGCTTGGAGTTGTTTGGCTCCCAGAGCTCTGAGACTGCTCTTGTGAGCAAGATTTGAATTTCTGCAGGTGTGCTGGGAATAGTCCAATCACCTCGTCTCGGCTGCTGGTCAGAGGAATTCATGGCTATTATATTTGGAAGCCAGGCAATGATTACAAATCAATTACTCCAGTCCTGGAGTGATTCATCATTAACTGTGGTGTTTAGTTCCTTCCCTGGCTCTCTCCAACAGCAGCTCCCGTTCTTGTAGCATCTCAAGTGTCTTATTCATTTTAAATCATTGGATAGCTATGGCTGTAGCTGAGGAGTGGAAGGACAGATGCACTGAGACATGGTTGTGCAGCTAAGGGGAGGGAGGGTTCAGAAAGGGGGATGGAGCACCTTGAGGGTGAGTAGAGCTTGCCTTTAGGCTGGGGAGCAATGCTGCCAACAAGACCCAGGGCAGACCAGTATCCTCTCTGCTCCAGGGCTCTCACTGATGTCCCTGCTGGGCTGGGCAATGGCCCATATTTTTGCCTGGCTGGGCACAAAGTGGGGTGGAAAGAAATAAAAACACCAACCTGTGCCCAGTTAGACAAAAGCAGGGGTTATTTAGCAGTCCAGTGGGGAGGTTTTAATCATCCCAAGCATCCCAGGACAGGCTATTCTTAATAATAATTTATAACACTTAGCACTTTTATGTGTTCTAAGCATTTTGCAGGCGTTAACCAGGGACTGGCACTATGGTCTCACCCAGGCCCAGTAGAGGGGCAGAAACTCTCCACAGCTTACCCTCATTCACCTGTGCACCTGCTCCCCTATGGCTGTATTCCAGCCCCTTGTCCTACCTCATGGTTTTCCTCTCCAATTTGAACTGTGTCCCTTATGCAGACTTGCTGTCAAATAGCAGCCATCCAGCCACTGTCCAGGGGACCGTGGCTATTTCACAGGCAGATACAGCAAATAATCACTGAAGCTAGGCAGGGAATTGGTCCCATGTCACAAATGAGGCAGCTGGCACGGATAGAATAGATAACTGGTGAGCTGGGAACATGTTTCCCAGCTCCAGCCTTCTTTTCCTGGCCTCTCGGTGATATTTCCAGGGCACAGCTTAGACTTCAGCATGTCCAGAGAGGCAGGGAAGCTAAAAGACATCCTGCCCCTCTGTACTCTCAGAAATGCCCCTTGGTTTGGATCTGGCTTATGCAAGATGGGTTGCCCACACAGAAAGCACAGCCAGGATTGCATCACAGCCTCAGGACCAGCCTCTGCTGGATTTGTTATCACTGTAGCCTTTGCTATCACCTACACACACTGCCAGGCTTTAATCTGGGGCTGGGATCTGCAGTAGCACACAGCAAGGTGACCCTGCACGCAGAGGCTGCAGCTGAAAGGTGGACTTTGCAGGATGCTGTAAAGCACTGTGTGAGATGCTGAGCTGAAAGACGAAGTGAAAAACACAGATCCACAAGCCTAATGCTGCTGCTGCCCCTGTGGTCCTTCCCCCTTCCTGCACTCCCACGGTTGCTTGTGCTTCCCTTTGCACTGCTGCTGCAAGGGACTGAACAGTGGGAGCAGACACCCGTCTGGGGCTGCAGAAGGGAAGATGCAGGAAGGAGAGGTGGGAAAACATTCTGGAGTTGACTGTACCTGTCACCTCCTAGAAGCCTGAAAGGTTTGAAAGAAACTGGTCTGCACATGGAACTGAAACCAAACCAAGGGGAATTCTCTGAGAACACTAAGTGCTGGCCACCAGCTATTTAAAGCTTCCCATGCATCTGACATGCAGCTGGGCATAAAGAACGGGTATGCCTACAGCTCGCACTGACACACCCTTGGCAGCTTTAAACTGGGCTTTGGAACACTGCCAGGTACAGCTGCAGCAGCTGGGAGGTCAGTGTGGGCTACAAACCACCCAGGAAACCAGAGAATAGCTGGGCTACTTGATGAAAGAGAGGGCATGATTGGTGCCCCTATCAGCCCTAGCTAAACAGCAAGTGGGACCAGAGCCAGGGAATTCCAGGTTATTTCAGGAGCCAGCTAAGACTAGACAGGAACTGCAATCACAGTCTTGTGGAGAGACACACAGGACTATTGCACAACCTCCAGACGGGCTACCCACTTCTCATAAAGAATTCAAACTAGCCGAGAGATGCATCGGTGTGGAAATGACCCCTATAACATTCCTTGTTAGTCCTTCAGACAGGGCAAGTCTTCCTATACCATGTCTCCATTCCCCGGGAGGTCTGAAACCAGGGCTGTGAATGCCTGTAGGCACTAGAGGAACCCAGGTCCTCCCACAGGCTCCTGGCTGGTGGCATCCATACCCTGGCTTGGGCTGTCCTGTTCTCCCTCCTTCCACCCTCCATGTCCACACGGATCCTGCCTAAAAGAAGCTGCGGTCTTATTTCACCATGAATTCTATTTTCAGAGCATGTACCACATTTTAATAGGAAGCAAAGCATCTCAAACACCTTCTTATTTCCTAGCACAACCCTCCCAACATCTGTACAGCACTCTCCTGGCAATGCCTGTGACTGCTTGTGTGAAAAAGTCCCATTAAAAAGTGTTTTAGCACTGGACTTCGGTTTTGTTTTTCAAACTCTATTTGACAGGATGAACCAGTTGCTGCAAATCTCAGAGGCCCTCTGGCAGGCATTTCCAAGACTCCTGCCTGGCTGTAAGCTATTTGAGATCCTTCACGCAGCATTTTAACCCCCCTCAATGCTCCGCATTGGGAACCTGTCTCTAGTGCCTGATTGCGCACTGCAGAGACAGTTTTTTAAACTGCTTAGGCTGAATTTGGTTTTATGAAACTAATGCCAGGCTTTACTACTACGAGATAATTAGAGCAATTCCCTTCCTTCACTTATATTACTCCCTTGAGTTATTTGCAGGCAGAATGCTTGTCCTTACTGAACCATCCCTTTTCACTCCACGCACTTTCCTCCTCATACTTGGGTTGCTTTCATCAACTAATAGTTGCTGCTGAGAGTATCTGGGTCATTTTTCCACGCCTTTGATCTCCCTTTGGGAGCAGGGTCATCTACAGACCCAAGAAATACCCCGTCCTGCTGAGGAGCAGGCAAAGGGGCACTCTGGCCATGCTGCCCTGGCCAGGGCTTGGAGAGTATTGCAGATCCCTGACTTATCCCTGCATGGATCCTGGGATCCATCTTGATGACAGCAAAGAGTAAAGGGACCAGGAGAGGAGGAAAAGCTGGCAGGTGTCCAGCTAGGTTATTCAGAGTGGGCTGTCCACTCTGCTTTCAGTCTGTTTCAGTATTGCTAGATAACAAAATATAACATATTATTGACCAGATTCCACTTTCTCTGCCTCAAAACCGATCTTCGTGACTGCTATGGCTTGTTTTCAATAGCTTTTGGCTTACAAGAGCTTTCTCTTTTTTTTTTATTAAAATTTAAAATCGTTAAAATTTTGATTAAATTAAACCAAACAGACTTTGTTCTCCACTGGAAGCTGTTTATGTAACATCTGTTTTAAATAAGTTTAAAACTCAGTCCATTCAACTGTGCAAAATAAAATGCTGAAATTACTATATCTGTTGGGGGTTTTTTGTTTTGTTTTGTTTTTAAATCAGACTGTTCCCCGTCCACCTGACTTACTTCCCAGGCTCAAGCTTAGTCCTGTGTGCCCGAGGCAGTCCAGGGGCAGCCTGCTGGATTGACATCTGCCTGATCCACACAGCTGGCAAAGACCGGGCAAAATCGTTTAAAACTAATTGTACAAATTGCTGCTTTTTCGGATTAAAAAGCATTAGTAAGCAGAATTTGCAGTGTTTTTGTTGGCATTAAACGCACTGTGCTCTGTATCAGATCAGATAGCCGAACTTAATGTGTGTTCCTGGGACAGTCTGAGCAGGGCTCCCTTCAGCCGCTGGCCCGGGCACCCCCGTCCCGTTTTCTCATCACCTCCCCTGCCTCCTCCTCCTCTTTATATATTCATGAGGCAGCACGGCCGGGGATAAATAAAAGCCGAGCAAGTCGGGGCGGCAGCACAGGAAGAGGAACTGTGAGCGCCGGCACGGATCCTGCCTCCTTATCTTTGCCGGGACAGTGCCGGTTTGCTGGAGAGATAACTGTTCCCTGCTCTCTCGGGCGGCAGCTGGATGAGCTCTGGATACGAGGAGGAGGCAAGCTAACAGTAAGTGAGTCAGTCTCACCAGGGATAAGATAACACCTTTTTTAGGATGTTTCTTTTTCAAAGTTCAGAGCCAGGCCTGATGTGAAGCTGCATCCACCCCACCCCCTGCCCCCCCGCTCCCTTTCCAGCTGATTGCTCCCCCATCACACCTTCATCTCGTGGGATCCACTGCTGGGGCCAAAGGTATCCTTGTGGGCCCACAGGTGGAGGAGAGCCTGGAAGCAGAAAACACGTGCACATGCAGGGACTTTCTATGTCATTCACAGGGGACCATTTCAAAATGTTGAGCCCTTCTCCAGCCTGTTTTGCTCTGCAGAGACTGCCGTGGAGGGCCACTAAAGCCTGGTGTTGAAGGATTATGTTGCAGTTGTGCTTTTCTGGGGAAGGGCAGAGCTCTCAGACTTCACATGTGCCTCTCTCCTATGATCTCGTACTACTCCCATGGTCTAACTTTCATCCTCTTTCTTCTGGGATTGCAAAGAAGAGACACACCTCTATCACTGCAGAGGAACCTGGGGGGTTTTCTGCCCATAAATAACCCCTCTGAGAGCTGGATTGTACTGAAAGGGTACAACAAGGTCTTTTCTTGACTGTAGGGAATCAGGATCTGATTAGCTCAAGCCAAAGCCAAAAGCACCTCAAGTCCTATGGCCCCTGCTTCCCTTCCTGGGACACTATCAGCACAGCCAGGGCTTCATCACCAGCACCCCTTATTCAGACAGGGCTCTATCCCAGCTTGCAAGCAGAGTCCTGACCCCAATCCCCCGTTCCAGGGCTAGACCTTTGCCATGTTGCAGGTCTGTGTGATGTGCTGCCCAAGGTTCAATATCTGCTCTTCACCCTCCCTGCAGTCTTGCTGTGTGCAATCAGCATCATGGAGAGTGTGCTAATGCACAGTCTTAAATGTAGGGGACAGTGGTACCAGGTGCTTCCCTCAGTACTGAGCATCCAGTTGGCCCATCCTGCAGAAGTTGTGTAACAACTTCATATCCCAAGGGCTCATTGCTCAGATGTCACTTCTCACCTCTGCTAATGCTTCAATCTTTTCCCCTTTCCTAGGTGCAACTCTAAGATGAAACCCTCAGCTGGACAAGGTGTAAGGCTGGCATACCTCCTCCTGAGTTTGGCTCCTCTCTGCCTTCCCACCCCACTCTGGAAGGACCGGGACTCCCTAATGCAGGAGGAGAAAGCCCGACAGACAGGGGGCAACTTGGTGCTGAGTAGGCAGGAAGAGCAGCTCAGTGCAAAGCTCGTAAACCTCAAGAAGAAGGAAGTTGCAACAGCCACAACCGCGGGACAGTTTCCTCCAAGCATGCACTTCTTCCGGGCCAAAAGCCTCATTGATCAGAGCGTGATGTTCAGCATCTTAAAGCGCATGCCTAAAGGTAGGCCTGGCCTAAGGATTGCTCATCTTACCCATCCTTGTCTCACCTTCTGCTTTCTGTGGCTGAGCCAAGGCAAAGCATGAGATGCGCGAGGCAATCTTATGAGAGCTGTAAGTCGTGCTCCCTGGGTTCCAGGAAAAGCTCTGCCTCTGAGCTCAGGGACAAGGCAAGGGGAAAGAGGAAGAGGGGGATGGATTGGATGAATACACATTTCCAGGAATTGTGGCATTTGGTTTAACTTACAATATGGATCCTTCAGCCTTTCAAGAGTGAAGAAAGGGCAGAGGAAGCACAGACAACAAGACATAACATCCACATTTGCTCAGCATGTTCCAGCCAGGGCCTTTCTTTTCCCCACATACACATTTCACGGATGTGCTACCAACCTTGACTTATTCCACAGCTTAGCCAAAAGTGCTGTATCTCCCAAAAAGACTTTCTGAGGGTGGTTCTGCAGCAGACCTGGAAAGTCGGGGGCACTAGAGGAGGAAGGGGCTACCTCCAGCACTGCAAGTTTCTTTGCTTGTTGTATACAAATCAAAGCCTGAGTACTTCCAGCACTTAAAGTAGGCTTGTAAAAGGAAGAGAGAGCAACTTTTTACGTGGGTGGATAGTGACAGGACAAGGGAGAACAGTATCAAACTAGAAGAGTAGAGACTTAGATGTTAGAAAAAAAGTCTTTACTCAGAGGGTAGTGAGGCACTGGAACAGCTTGCCCAGAGAGTTGTGAATGCCCCATGCCTGGAAGTGTTCAAGGTCAGGTTGGATGGGGCCTTAAGCAACCTTCAGCACTTCTCCCTCCCAGTTTCTGCTGTGGGATGCAGATCCCTGTCTTGCAGCATCCTAATCTATTACCGTAAATGATTACTATGCCAGAAATGTCATTATCCTTTCATTGCCAAATTGAACACTAGAAAGAATTTAAAAGTACCCCTCCTCTTCACCTCCAGTGGGGTATCATTGATACCAAGTTGGAACCAAAACAGTTAACACTTTTCAACACAGGAGATATTAAAATGGGTTCTTGGAATCTTTGCAAGAGCCATAAGGTTTTAGGGCCAAGATCACATCTTTGTAGCTGTTTGAGTAGGATCTAATCTTGATAAGAGCCCCTGGGAGTTCCTGTTGTTTCAAGCACTATTGTCAGTTCTGCTGCTGTTCACATAGGAAAGAAGGTGACATTGCCAGCGAGAGGAGGGTCAGATCTAGACAGCTGCAGCATGGCCATTCTGTCACACTGGCTCTGCTGACAGCAGCAACCACAGTTCCTGAGCATCTTAACAGCCAGTCCCTCTGTCTGCACTGGGAGGTTATACACATTACAGTCTATATTAGATTAGTCCACTATAAATTTTAGTCTTGAACTTTGTCTAATGCCAAATACGTACCAGTCTTCTGTCTTGTTCTTGCTATTCATGTTCTCCCTTTACCCCTAAGGCCATCAAAGCTATTCTAACTATGAGGTCTCCCCTAGACTAATAAAACACATATCTAAGACTTCAGCTCTCACAGTATCTTCCCTTTACAAAGGTGAAGTTTAGTTCAAGCACCAATGGCCTAAGGAGTCTCTGCAAAAGGAGATATTTCAGCCCAATGAAACGATGAGGAAGGTGAGCATACAGACGATGCCTCCTGTGCCAGGAAGGCTGGCAGTTGCCAGCAAACTGCACAATAACAGAGTGTCCCAGAGGCCCTTTGTGTTGGCCAGCAGCAGCTGTACAATATAAGTGAGTATGCTTTTGGTAAGGCATAGCAGTAGATTGTACTTCTGCATCTGAGTGCAATTCCCCACTGTATCATGGTCTGGGATTTTGGTGTATGCCAGAGTTTCAGAGAGCTGAAAGAAGAGCCACAGACTGGCTGCAAAAATTGAAGCTGGGATTCAAACAGCTTAGATACAGAGCTTTGCTTCAGCTAGCATGCCTTGTAAACTGCTGCCTACTGTGTGAGTTCCTCTTTAAATCAGTGGGGCCTGAGCCAGCTCACAGCAAAGTCTGTCTGAAAGACCTTTAATAACTCGGAGCATTTTCCATCCCAGTGGAGAAGCAGAGCTCCCTATTGATTTCCCCCCTCCCTGTGCTCCCAGGGAGTTGTCACGCTCTGCCTGCCCAGTGTTTGATGTGGAGGGGGCCACATCCCCTAGCCCGGGGGAGGCAGAGCAGCCGCACACTCTTTGCTGGGAGAGGTCACTCACAGCCATCTAGAAGCTTTTCCAGATGCCCCTGGATGGGCAAACTCAAACTATTATCACATCAAATCTCGGTTCCTTCTTCTCAGCTGCCTTGACTCATTATCAGGACGTACTTGTCCTCCCACCAGGTGCTGTCTTACACCTGCACGACTACGCCATGCTGAGTGTGGACTGGCTGGTGTACAATGCCTCCTACCTCCCCGACTGCTACATCTGCTTCACCCATGCGGGCACCGTCCGATTTCGCTTTTCCAAGCCGCATCCTCCTCACCCACTGCCAGCCCAGTGCTCCCAGTGGGTTTTGCTAGAGACTTACCGGAAACAGCTGCACAACGTGACCGAGTTTGACAGCAGGTGAGTGAAGAGGGGTTGTAAACCTGCTGATACTACATGGCAGCACTGTGTAGCCAGCAGGATTATTTTGGTCCAACTGTCCCATTCGCTTGCTGCTCTGGAAGTGGGGAACTCCATTTAGGACTGCTTACACAGAAAATGCAAATAGTGATATAAGAGGTTGAAGGCTACAGCACTAAGTGCACCACAGTTAGAGACCATGAAAACTGAAGTTTTCTGCGTGCACTCACTCTGGTCATTTGCAGAGACACGCTGAGGACAGTGGTTTAAGTAGATTTGTGTGACCTGCCCCCACCTCTCCTCAGCACCCAGGCTGGATGTGCTCCCGGCGTGGGACAGGGCTGCACAGTGCCTCATCCAGTGAGGTACCCAACAACTGGATGAGGAAAGCCAGGTAGCTGATGTACAGGCTCTCCCCAACAGCAGAAAAGGCATTTATAAAGTCATTGCCTTGATTTGGAGTAAGAAGTTGGGCAAACTACTTATGTTAATTACTGCACTAGCAAAAAAACCCCAAAGCAGCCCAAAATAAAACCCAACCCAACCTCCCCCTCCACACACCAACCTTGTTTTCTGCAGGCTGTCTTTGAAACACCACTGGCACCCACCACCCTGAAGCATGAGGCACTCATTCCCAACAGGACCCTCACTCAGGCAGCAGGAGCTGTGACTCACCATCCTGCCCTCAGACAAGGGGTTAGTCTCAGCCTGGGCACTGCCTGAGCCAACAAACCCCACTCAGGACCTCTGTCTGGTGGCACTCTTCCCTCCTCAACATCCTTCTGCTAACAGAGCTTCTCCCCTTACAGGCAAGGCCTCCTATAGCTGTCCAGGAGCTCACACCTCAAATGGCTCCCCAGAGCATCACTCACCCTCTTGTAAAAGCTTCTCTCCTTGCAGGCATCTCCTGCCTTAACTGCTGGCAGCCTATTATCAGTACACAAGGCATTAGTTGGCTGCTCAGCAGCCACCTACCATCTAATCACTTACAGGTGGCTGGGAATAGCCTGGCTCCCCCTCCCACTGAATCATATCTGCCCATCCAGGGGCCATTGATCCCTGGACAAAGCCTTGCCTAAAAGGCCAGGAGGAAGCATACAGTTCTTCATAGGGTGGGGGCTGGAGAGAGCACACTAAATAATGCATGAAGTCAGACACTGAGCGATGAGGACAAAGGAAAATATTGAGTAGACATCCATTCAGAGGGCACTGCTGTCCGTGGCACTCCCGGGGCTGGGGTCTGCTAGAAAAAAATAGTATGGGATGTCATGTGATGAAAGAGTATCGCCATGCCAACACACAAGGAGAGGCTGGATTAAGGTGACACAGATGACCCTAATTACAGCATTTCCTAAGTGAAACTTGGTATGGTTTACTGTAGTGCCTCCCTCTTTAGGGAGGTTTTTTGTTCTTAAATAGAGACCTTTTAACTCTTAGGGAGCTGGTGTCCCCTCCACTTGGAAGCTGTCTGATCTTTGTTCCCTACAGATCTGGAAAGGAGGTCAGGTTGGGAAGCTGAGGAGCTGCCAGACCTTTGGCATGATATTGCCTTCCCTTCTCAACAACAGCAAGGGGCAGGGCAGAGGAATCTGACTCTCCAGACTATCACCCACTCTCCCTCTCTTACAGAGGTACAGAAGGGAAGCAGAAAGTAATGCCAGACCCCAGACTCTTGACCTTGTATATCCTGAAGCTCAACTGCCCTGACACATCATGGACAAAATAAGATCTAGTGAGAAGTCACTTATCTATGTCTTCCAAAGAGAAAACTGGTTCCCCATTAGCTCCCTTCCACTTCTACAGGGAACGATGAGGAGGGAAAGATGACAGCACCAGCTCTTTTCAACCCCACCAGGAGACTCATAAATAATGTGCAAGAGATTGGATTTTGAAACAGCTTCACTTCCTTAGAGCCCAGGCAATTGCACTGGGTATTTAGAACTGTCTCAGGAGCAACCCTTAGTTGTATTTGTTTTCAGTTGTATTTCCGCCTCTGTCTGGTTGAGGCTTGAGGCCCAGGCATCCTATGCACCTAGGAGACTGGAGCTGTGTATTATTTGGTTACCTCTGTTCCTGTTTGGAAACATGACTTGTTTTCAGAGGCAGTATTAGCACATTCCTCTTCTTTTGTGTTAGTTGTCTGTCTAGTAGTCACAAGTCAGAGCAGGACTTCAGCGTGTCAGGCACTGCACAGGAATACGAGACAGACCCTGCTGAAGGGGTCTCCCCAAATGTGGAGGAGAAACTGAGTCAGAGACCAATTAAGTGATTTTCCTCAGCAAACACATGCCAGAGCAAGTACAACTTTGGATCTCTCGCATCCTGGGTGCTCACTTATTCATTTGAGTAGGTTGTCCTTCATTTCTTGCCCTTCTGTGCTCATCACCACAAAATCACAGAGGAGTCATTGCGCATAATGTGCAAACACACGGACAAGAGCCATGTTGAGGCACTTCCCCTCCTATTTTCATCTAATCCCTGGGTACTAGTCTAGGGGTTAGGAATGTTTTTGGCCGTCTGGAAATAGGTCTCTAGCCAGGAATAGGCCCCAATCTGTTCTGCTTCTCAGTTTCTGGAAACTCTCCCAGTCTCTTGAACATGTGCATCCCAGGCTACCTCTTTCCTGCGCTCCTCTTTGCCCTTGAGCACTGACAAGCTGAGAGAAAGCAGATGTCAGAGGAAAGAACGGATGGACAGTTGGGTGGTTTCAAGGAAGTGTCAAGGGAATATGGCAGCAGGGAAAGGCTCTCGTGCAAGACAGAGTGGATCAGCAAATGTGAAGGGAATAATGGAAATGTTTTTGAGAAGCTGCACCTCCTTCATCTTCCAGCATTCCTTGACCTGGAAGGGGTGGGAGAAAGAGGTATCTGCATTACGTTTTTGCTGTTTGTGTTTTTAGGGACATATACATTTTTTTTTGTGTGTGTGTGTGTTTTGGAAGGAAGTGTTATTGCTTGTTTCCCTCAAGAGAAGGTCTAATCATTCCTATTCAAAACACACATGTCTCATGGGCCAAGACCCTGGAGTATTGTGTTACTGGTAAGCTTCCAAAAGGATGCTATTAGGAGAGCCAGGAGACCATGGGCCAGGAGACAGTGAAAGGAAGGGAATTTTGCTTTGAGACTTAAAAGAAAAAAAACAATCCTCACTTATTTTCTCCTCAGTCCTTTACGATACAGGAGAATGCCATTTTTTTTCCCCCTCAAGATGCAGCATAATGGCTACCATCTCTAAAGAAAGAGCATGCCCCTAGATATTTAGGGAAACAGCACTGACATTCCAGATATCTGTAAAATACCACCGCACACCCCCCGCCGGCAGCCCGAGGATTAAGGCCGTGCCCGGCAGCGCAGCTCCGCCGGCCCAGCGGAGCTCTCCATCACCAGGATGAAGTCATCTGTGAGGGAGCCGACACCGCGGCTGAGGCTGCGGGGACAACTCCCCTGGGCACCAGCGGCTACCCAGACCACCATCACCTTCCCCTCCATGTCCTCTGACTGCCTTATCTCACAGAAAAATAGGGCAGTGTGTGCATTATGGGGGGGGGGGGAAAGAGAGAATAAAAATCTGCTACAGAAACAAAGCACTCCACTCCCTCTACGAGTCTCCCCTTGGGGAGAAGAAGAGGGGATGAGAGAGGAAGAGAAAGCGAACGAACCACATGTGACAGATGTTAGTCACACTATTTAATGCACCACTGGAAGACATTTAGATACTACAGTGAGGAGAGGGGCATAATTACCCATCGAGAATAGAAAAAGAAGCAGGAAAAGGAATCCCTTTAAAAACAAGGCAACAACACCATTCTCTCCTTGCATTCTATAGCACAGGAAAGGAAAACTGAGGGAAAAAACAGGAAAAGAGAAAGCAAACCCACAGTTGAAAATAAATAATCCATAGCTGGTCATTTTAGCTGTACCCCTTTGGGCATATCCATTGCAATAGCATTGTTTGGTGCATATATGACATGACATGGAAGGCTATTTGTAGTCTGCACCTGATCACTGGCAAAGGCCCATTCCAGAAAAGAAGGAAAAGATGCATTTATGAAGTTTTACTTCATCTGCATGAGCTACTGATGGCAAAAGCCCCTGAACCCTTAGGAGATTATATGGTTATCAGGGATGGATAACTATTATGCAATAAATCTTCAACAGTTGTAGGGATCAATAATCAGTCTCAAAGGGAAGGGGATTATAAAGAAAAGTACAGTTTGATTTATGTGCCTTTAGGAGCAGGGTGGTGTGGGGATTTATTGCTGTTTCTAGCCCAAGAGCACAGGCTAAGTAAACAAGCACAAGTTTGTACAGCTAGATTTAAAGGCAGGGAGCGGAGCCCTGTGCCCGTTCATTGCTGGAGGAGCCGAGTTCTCACAGGACAAGGGGAGAAAGTGGTGGGAGCCCGACTAACCACCCATCCTTATCTGAAACGAAGCTGCACGGAGTGGCGAGAACGGGCTTGCACGGCCTTTTGATCCACGGGGAGGTTTTTCCCTCAGTGCTTGCAGGGCCGGTGGGAACAGCCCCACTCGGCTCTTGGCTCCAGGCAGGTGCTCTCCGCTGGCGTGCGGAGCTGGAGGGGAGCTGCCCTTCAACCAGGAGGGAAGTGGAAAAGTCTCTTTTCCCCAGCTCTTCCCAAACAAAACTTCCTCTCCCCTCCCTGACGAGCGGCAGCACACCCTTTCTGCCTGGCTGGCCTCCACTGCAGCTCGGGCAGCTGGATCAGCACCTCCAAGATGCTCCTGGCTCCTGCATTCCTGGTTTCTAGGGTGATGCTGCGGTGTCTCCCACTGCTGCATGCTCCCCGCTACCCACCCCTTCCATGGTCCAGCTCAGTCTCCTCTGGTTGCATGGATTACTGAACAGTAGCTGGGGTTGCCCAGTGTCCTGTGATAATGGCACCAAAGCCCCTATTGTAATGCATGGGAAGGCAGAGCCGAAGTTGCTGTGGAAACCTTAACTCTGAATTTTCCTGACTGTCGAGCATTTAAAATCTCATCCTTAACAGAGTATGAGCGTCTCTTTATGAACAGTTTTGCTTCTAAAATTGTTCCTGGCAAAGAAATTAACAGAGTGAGGAAGAAAGGAAACTGCAGCCCCTGGAAGAGCACCCTTAGAGAGTGAAACAGCAGGCAAATCCTGGGGGAATGGGCTCTGTTTTATGGGCATGATGGAGGGACTCCAAAGGCATATCTCTGTCCAGGATGTCTTAGTTTATGAGTTTGGACCAGATCACATTTTACATCTGTAGCGGGGGGTGGTGTTAATACAGAAGCGTCCTGGACGAAGATAATAAGACCACAAATCAAACCCACACCTCCCATATAACAGAGCAGAACACTGCATGAGGACGGAGGCCAAGACATCAAACACAGAACATTATTAAAGATCAGTAGCTGTTATTGAGGGGAAACAATATACTGGGATGAAAGCTGAAGCATGGCTGAAGGTATTTCTATCTGAACCTGCTTAGCCCCTGACACGAGATAAGCTCCAGGCCTGGCCTAGCTGGTGAGCCCACCCACCTGCAAGCAAACAGCTCTACAGTTTGCTGCAATGCCTTCCATTTTTCCACCCAGGAATGAAGTTAATCACCTCTATACTGCCATTTAGACTTTGCCCTGAGAAATTTATTATGAACTCCTCTTCAGGTGACCACCAGCTGTTGCCAGAGACAAAGCTTCAGGTGGGATGAAGGCTATCAGCTTGTCAGAGGATGGTGTTGTGGCACAGATGCTCACTCTGTCCTAAATGCAAGCTGTCACTCACAATTAGATAATCTTGCAATTACTGGCTCCCTTAAACTCTGCTTGATAACACTGCCCACCATCTCTCTGGATTTCTGAAGGAAGTTTATATGCCAGCTGAGTTTATGGAGGAAACAGTGGGAGTTTCCATCCCACTAAGGAAAAGCCAGGACCTTCTTGTCAGCTGAACAAGGTATCAGCTGACAAGATACCTTCAGGTACCTGAAGAAGGTATCAGCAAGGCAGGCAGGCAGGGTGTCAGGGTTGGTCCACTGGTGGGGGAAAATGATTTGTGATTCACAGCTGTTTTCCCCCAGCTTTTTTTAGATGGCATATTTTGACAACACGAAGGTACCAGGACAACTTATGAGCTCAATAAGCAGGTTGGTGGTGGCCCAGTACATGGCATCTCCTGGAGACTCAGTCTGCCTTTAGGTGGTGAACAGAGGGCCAAGTGTCATAACATTTTACATGCACTGAAAGTGCTTGGGGGAATGTGTTGTCTGCAGGAGTAATGTACATGCCTACTTTGGGAGTAAGGATACCCCTGGGCAGCAGAGTGCAATTCTTGTGATATAAAAGCACCATACTTGCTTTTGTAACCCCATTACTCCGATTTTGTCCTTGAAAAAGGGAGGGGCAGGTTTTGAACACCTAGTCTTACCCTGCTTACAGCTCAACACGTCTTGTATGACTTCTGTGCCAGCTATTATAACAGTAAATACAGGTGGCAGAAAAATGACCTGAATGCTTTCTAGTTGCACCAGTTGCTGTTACAACTGTTGTACTGCAGTGCCAACAGGCTCTGAGTTAGATTTTGGGCCCCTGTTGTGGCAGGAAGGGCTTTGCACCTTCTCTTGGTCCTGCCCAGGGAACATGTGCCTCCTTCAGCACAGCCACTGCCCTGCTGCTCCCCAGAGCATGAGAGAGGGAGAGTGTCATGTGCACAAAGCTTGGTCTCTGACAATGAAAGTCACACCTATCCTGGAGGAATCTATTTCCTCCTGTACCCAACACTCAGCTGCCAGCTGGTGGCTTTTTGCATGCTGAAAGCCAGTTGTCCTGTTTGTTCTCCTCATTCTTTCTCTTTTCCCTTCTCTACAGCTTGCTGAGAAACCTGACCCTGGTGACAGATGCCCCTGAGCAGGCCTACCCTTCTCAGGCTTTCATTTGGAAAAGATTTGAAGAAGTCTTTCTCATTGCCTCTGGACTTATCTGCTATGCACCTGTGTTCAAGGCCTATTTCTACCAGGGGCTGCTGGAGCTCTATGAAGATAACGTGCAATATGTCGAGATAAGAGCTATCCTGCCTGCAGTACGTATTTTTTGGCCTCTCTAGTATTCTTTTAAATCCTCATTTCTCCATAACTTTTCTCAAGCCCTATCTTGAATTTAGTTTTTGGATGTTTGCATACCTGCCCTTCTAAGGATGCTGGAAAACCTGGATCATATTCAAAGGTCTTTGTTGGAGATTTGCATAGGCAAGGGCTTGAAAGTGAGACATGCTTTGTTCTTAATGGCTAAGGGAGATACCTACTGTGGCATCAGCACAAAACTGCATTGTACAGTCTGACTGGGAGCTGTGTCAAAATCTTGCTTATTGGGAAGATGTATCTCAGCTTTGTCTGCACCAGAATCACCTGTTCTATGGCAGCTATTCTCGAAAATTTTCCTGTCTGGCATACAGACTCATTCTGGGATAGTTATGTTATTTTAAATCCTCAGCTTATTTCAGAATGATTTCTCTGAATAGGCTCAATAAATTGGCAAAGCACTGTCTTGCACAGTTTGCAGACAAGCTAAAATTTTGGCTATGTATTTGAAGCATGAACTGCTCCTTTCATTGCCCCTAACACTAAAATCTGCTGGAAATGGTTTAGGCCATTCTCCCTGTGTGTCACCCAGAGCTGGTCAGAATATCTTACAAAGCCACTCTGCCCTAATGCCTTCCCAAGCAGCAGCAGACCACACCACTGTTCTTTGGCTGTGTAACAGTTCCCACTTTCCCAGTGAAAATTTCGACACTGCAGGCACACCTTTCGCATACAATCCTCCAGCCCAGCTCCAAGAGGGGTAGCGTGGAGTTGGGAGTTCTGTCAGAGGGGAAAATGCCTTACCAAAGCAAACAAATCAGGGCTGCTGCTCCTCACTACACCACCTACCTCCATGTTCTTAACTGTCCATTACAACAGGAATGAAGCTGCTGTACAAGGTTCATCCAGAAGCATCTGAAGGACCAGGAGGTGGTGGTGGGTTGTGCTTGGGAATGCAGGTATCAGTTTGCTGCTGGTGCCACGGCATCCAGTGGATTCAGTAGCCATGCTGATGTCCTGCTGGTGGCTTAACTCCTTAATGTGCCTGCCAGCATCTTCCATAAATCCCTGCCCTTGCATGCAATGGCTGGGGGGTTCCAGCCAGCTGCAGATGAATGTCTGTGCCCTGGCAACCACCTCTGCTGTCGGGCAGGCCTCCACAGCCACCCCCACCAGCACACAGGCAGGTGCTGTGACAAATTTGGAGGCTGATCTGGCTTTGTCCCAACAGCTGGGGAGCAGGGCTGCTGACCCTGCCCTGTTGAGGCTTGGGCTGGCCCCATAGCAAGACAGGGCTCGGTGTCAGGGCTTCAGGCTGCCACTCAGTCGTGTCTGAGATGAGAAGAGTGTTTTGACAAGGTTAAAAAAAAAAAGGAGGGGGAGAAGACCATAAAGCTTACGTGTATCTTACTTTGCTGAGGGTTGTCATAAGGCAGTTGCTCTGAACTCAGTCACCATCTGTCTTCAGGGTACCTCAAAAGAGAAAATAACAGCAATGTCAAAATGCCTGTGCTGTGAGACAGCGCAAGCACTGGCATCCCCCCAGGTCACACATGTTTCTGGGCCTGACTGGAAAATACCCTGCCTTTACCATCAGCCCTTAGACACGGTTGTAAAGTCTTTTGAAGGGAGGCTTGGCAGGGAAGATTTGCTTCCCATCCAGCTCCTAATGCTGGCTGCCGACGTGGGAGCCTCCAGAGCCCCGGGGCTTGCTCACACCCAGCAGCTCGGTGTGCTGTGAGGTACAGGCAGGCTGCCTGCAGCCCAGGTACCACAGTGAGGGATGCCAGGAGCTGCAACTGCCCTGGACTGGAGTGCAGCGTGGGCAGGGAAGGGACAGCCAGGCTGAAGCTGGGATGAGAGGGAAGGGAAACACTTTGCTGTTTTAGTCAAGGTGAGCAGGGTGTGACAGGAATAACAAGATGCTCGTGTGGCTGGAGATCCTCTACAAGGCTTGGACAACAGCACTGACACTGCAAAACCTCTCCTTGCAGCAAAGCCTGCCAGAAGCGGCCCCTGAAGAAAAGTAAATGAACGCTGGGATTAAGTGTGAAATGGCAAACATTGTGGAAAAGCCCCCCAAGCCCAGCTGTGTTTGCAGATTCAGCTGTGTAAAGTCTCACATTCCCATGGGCTGCAGCTGGGGAAGAGTTCCCTCTGAGCATCTGCAGCTGCCCCACGGCTGCTGGTGCCTACAAGGGGGTCAGCACAGCGCGGGGGCTTAGTGAGGCTCATCACTGCAAGGGGCAGCATCAGGCAGAAGTAAAACGGTGGAGAGGAGCAGCTGAGGGGTGGAGGAAAAGGGTGAAAGAGAAAAGAATGGTGAGAAGAAAACGGAGGGATTCAGCCACCGTTGAGTGAGCAACTCCAGGCAGGGCTTTTGTGCGTTAGTATTACTGGGGGTATTCAGTGCCTACACCCCCGATGAAATCAGGGCAAAAGCCCTGGGTACAGCCTTGGTAGTGAGGAATCCCCAGAGTAAGCTGATGAAACAGAGTATGCCAAAAGAATTATTCTTCCCAGTTTGCTGCCAGAGAACTGAGAAGGCATGGGAAGACTAAATGACCCTCTCAAGGTCATGGAGCGAACCTCTGGCAAAGGGGAGCAGAAGCCCAGCCCAGCTGGTAGCTTATGGAACTCGGCCCTCGCATGCCTTGGGGCTGCCTTGGCTGACAGGCTGCCACCGCAAGGCACAGAGTGTGTGAGCCGCCAGACGGCTGGACAAAACACTCCAGCATTTGATACAGACGTGAGTAAGAGGTCATGGTCTCCTCTGGGTACTCAAGGGCACTTGCTTGCCGTGTCTGAACATGGAGAAACTTGTTTCTTATATCACATAGGAGGGAGGAAAACCATTCCTTGGTTCTTGCCTGCTGGTAAAGGCTTCAAGAAGAAAATATTCTGCACAGATTTAGCTGGGTTTTTTTTTTCCTGCCCTGTTCCCAGGACTATAACACATTGTTTCTTCCAAGGTTTTCTTCAGTTCATTTCTCCCACCTTCCAGTAAAACATCTCTTCTAACTACTGCTTGTGATGTGCTTTTCATCCTGCAGGTGTATGAACTGGATGGCACCCGGCACAATAAATCATGGTCTGTGGCAACCTATCGGGAAGTGACCAGGCAGTTTGTGAAGGAGCACCCTGACTTTGTTGGAGCCAAGATTATATTTACAGCACACAGGTAGACAGAGGCTGTGCAGGGCTAAGAGTGGCCCTGCGTGGCCGGCTGTGCTGGGAGGGAGGGGGCCAGGCCAGGAGAAGCAGTGCTGAAGTGCCACAGTTGGTTAGCAATGTCCACGTGCGTTGTCAGACCCGGGGTGTTGACTCCCGAGGCATTCCCTGGCATGTGCAAAAGGCTGAGGGTGAGAAATCATCTATATAAGTCTGCGTACGTGCGAAGTGAGCAGGGTTAGCTCACGGTGTGCGCCAGAGGACGGGAGCCCGTGAGCCCTGGGTGTGGGAACGAGCAAGGGAAGGGCTGCTTGTGTGTGTGTCCAAGCCGTGCGTGCTCCCTTCCCGAGCCTGGACACACTCCCGGGCTCTGCAGGAACCGAAGCAGCGACAGCAGTGCCCGAGTATGGGCACTTGGTGCTGCAAAGGCCCCCGTGGGACCCTGCAGACGCTGCTCTCCCGGCAGCCTTTGTACGGTATGTTCGTGCTGCTGCTCGCAGGCGGGCACGAGGCTGTTCTCCAAGTCAGCCGGATGCCACGAAGTCATGTGAGGTGATCCTGAGCAAACAGAGCAGACCTCTCAGCAGCATTTACTCGCTCTGGTTCAGCACGGTGCCGTTTCCAGCTCAGAGCTGGCTTGTCTTTGGACAGCTTGGATATGGACACAGTGTGTCTGCAAAACGAGCCGAGATGTTAAAGTCTGATAGGGCTGGAACAAACCCAAATTTAAAACTCTCTTGAAATGCAGTCAGTGTCTCACCTCCCAAGAAAACAGTCGAGAGGGGAAAAAAATTAAACATTTTCTCTCCATGCTGTTGTGTTCCCTGCTTGGTGGATGTGAAAGCCAGTGAGTCAGACAGGCATGCCTCAACTCAAGTGACAGCAGGGTCTAGCCAGGCATTTCCTGGTCATTCAGGGGCTTCCTTTCATAATATCAATTTTCTGCTGCTGTTACTCTGGAGACCTGAAGCTGGTTGTCAGATTCGGGAGCAACTTGCATTTTGAAAATACCCCTAGGGGCCCCATTTCACAAGTCAAACCCAAAGAAGGCGGGCCCATGGGAGTGAGCCTCTGCACTGCTTTCTCTCTCTTACTCTTTAGGATGCTGAATGTTTCCCAGATTAAAGAAGCCATCGTCACTGCCATGGCACTCAGAGCCCAATTCCCAGACACCCTGGCAGGCTTCGACCTGGTAACCGTGTTTCTTCTGTGGCTTCACATTAACCCCTAGTGATATAACTACCTATATGATATGGCATATGTTGTATACCAGAGGCAGAACCTCTGCTGCTGTACTGAAATCAGTGTTAATGGATTTCAAATCCTCCAGCTAAGGATTTTGTTCAGGGTAATTGGCAAAATCCCCTGAAAGAATCGGCTCCCCACCCCACAGCATTGCAATTTCTGTACAGCTGGCGCCTCAGTGATATATAGCTGTTATTCCCACTGTCTTCCCAAGTGTGTTCAAAAATACCTTTCTTTTTTCCTCTAGGTTGGTGATGAGGATGAAGGTCATTCTTTATGGGACCTGAAGGATGCCCTGACCATCCCGTATTCCATGGGGGTCAGCTTGCCATACTTTTTCCATGCTGGCGAGACTGGTAAGCATGAGGCCTGTTATTGCTTACAGAGGCAAGACTGAAATCTTGCAAAGCACAGAAGAAGCAAGCCTGGATGTATCAAGATGATGTGTGTGTATACATGTGTACATAATCAGTTTTCCTTATGCTTCTCCCCATGTCAGCCTGTTGCTGTAGCATTCCTACAGGACCACTCCCTTACCTACTCCCTGCTTTTGACTGCAGGTTGCTCAGTGTCTTTGACATGGAGTCATGCTGTGAGAGTTATTGCTGGTAGCCATTTCCTTCTTGGAGCAGCACTCACCTCCCATTCATAGTGGCAGGAGAATTCCTGAGCCATTATTTTACATTTTAAGGTGAAGAAATATCTGAGCCAGCCTTGAGTCTTAACTGAATATGCTCATCAAAGTAACCAATGTACCCTTCATTTCATTAGTGGGGCAATGTGTATTATTCAGTCAGTATGGGTGGGATTTATTCTAACCATGCATGACAGTTGTGTCTAACTTGTGCATTATGTGTATTGCTTGTTGACATCTACAGAGAAGGGGTCTACTTCTGAACTAGTTTCTCTGGGCTCCTTTTGTAGCCACGGGCAGTAACAAGCTCTTCTAAGGCACAGTACATCTCACCCTGTTGCACAGGCTACTCCCCACAAATTATTGCTTCTCTCCATTGACAATGAATGGAGACCAGCATGATTAGCTTAAGAGCAGCACTGTGGACATCTAAAGCCAGGTGAAATGAATGGATATCTCTGTGCTGAGCAATATCCTGGGCAGAATTCAATCCATGTTGTGCTGAAAATGCGAGTGGAAACCCTCTTACCTCGCAACTGGGGCATCTATTAACAAAATCATCCAGCAGTTTGAGAAGACATACTTCCTCACAGCACTGCAGTGACTCTTACCTGTCTCTGCTCAGATTGGCAGGGCACCTCTGTAGACAATAACGTGCTGGATGCACTGCTCCTGAACACCAGCAGGATTGGCCACGGACTTGCTCTCATTAAACACCCAGTAGCCAAAAATTTGTCTCTGAAGAGGGATATTCCTGTAGAAGTCTGTCCCATCTCCAACCAGGTATGTTGTTAAAAGCCTAGTTCTTGGGGCTGGGTCACTGGAATGGGGTTCATCACAGCAGTGGGGAGCAGCAGGGAGCTGGGGGGGCAGCTACAAGTTTTGATGCACACAGGCTGGCTGTTTCCCTTGCGCCACATTACACTGCAGTTTGCTACATAGACACACACTGTGAATATATATAAGGCTTGTAATACCAGTCAGCAAAAAAAATCATTTATATTCCTACCCAGAGGAACTTGGGTAGGCAGTCCTCCCTAGTGGAGATGAGGCCCAGGGCCAGGGAGGTATCTAAAGAGACATAATGGAAAATACTTCAAAGCCAGGAGGGCCAGAGGCTGAGAAGCAGGGATTGTAACTGGAAGTCTCTTGGTTTTGTAGAATTCATAAGCAGCGGGAACTCTTCTGCAGCACATTAATGTGGTGCCCATTGTCCCCCGGGTGCAGCAGAAAGGATGCTCTGGGGTAGAGATGTACTGCTGTGAGCCTTAAGGGAGAGAACACTGATACCAGCTCCAGACGCCCTGAGCTAAGCATCATGGCAAGCATGTAACCAAAAGACTGTTCCTGAAATGCTCGCAGTCAAATCGTTATACATAAGCAGAAGTTATTCACCCCACTGGCCTTGACTTAGGCAATTCATTTAAGAAACTCATCTCCTGGAGGAGACAAGTTGGTCCCTCCCACAGCAGTTCAGAGCAGAATGCACTCTGAACAGCCCTCTGGAGGCTGTCCCTCCCGGGTGACTCCCTGCTGGCACAGGCAGCTGTGGCAGGTATCCGAACACGGCTACAGCAATAACCTGACGCGGTGTTGTCTCCACCCTTCCCACCGAGGTCCTGCTTCTGGTAGCTGACCTGCGGAGTCACCCTGCAGCTGACCTCATGGCTGAGGGGCATCCCATTGTGATCAGCCCCGATGATCCCCCTATCTTTGGAGCAAAGGGAGTCTCCTATGACTTCTACGAGGTGTTCATGGCCATCGGAGGGATGAATGCCGACCTGAGGACCTTAAAACAACTTGCGCTCAACTCCATAAAGTAAGTTCCTCACCTCTCTCATCTAGCCATAGTAATCATAAGGAGACTATCAGCTTGCTCCCCAGAAACCCGCCGTATAAGGGTTTTGGCCCCAGAGTCTCCTCTGCCACATGAACTGGGCTTCCATTAATCCAAAATCTCTGCTATGTGTCTTCTCCAAAGGCACAACACAGCGACCCCAGAGGCTCCTCTACCTGTGCTCTTCCTTTCTGTAACTCTGTGTCTCAGTTTATTCTTCCTTTTCCATCCTTTGTGAACTTGCCTCCAGCACCTGGTTCTGGGTATGGGAGAAATCTTGTCTTTGTATCACTTGTCTATTTCTGCCAAAATTTGACTTGCTGCAGTGTTTGCCGTGGCTCACCTGGGAAACACAGGAAAACAACCTACCAGCATTTAGTTTGAGTGCGTTTAAGGACTTTTTCTATTTATCTGGGCAGCTCTGAATGTCCCAGAATAGTTTGGATATGATGCCCAGGGTCTCCGTGCACATTCCTCAGTTGTTGCCTGTTTGCCAAATCCTGTGCCAATCCTCTAGGCAATCCCAAGTCCCTGCATGGCCAGGGAGACGACAAATACTCTGATTTCCTACCAATTTTGACCAAGCCCAGGGCACATCTGAAAGCAGCAGCAGTGCTGTCTCTTCTGTACTAGTCAGTGGTTGCTGCCCAACGAGTCTCCAGCTGATGCAGACTGAGCTGTTTGTCCTCATGGTGCAGGACTCAGTAGCTGCTGATGTGGCTGTGATGTGTCTTGTCCCAGCGTGAGATCAGCTGGCAGGAGCTCCAGGCTCTTTACACTGTGTCACTCTGAGGGGTGCAGGCATGTCCTGCAAGGGTTAACATGTTGCTGTTTCCTGCCTTTTCATTTTGGTGTTGATCTTGAAATAGCTGCCCCCTTGTCTCCTGTCTGACACTGACTTTTCTCCTCCTCACAGATACAGTGCCATGCTACCGGATGAGAAAGCCAAGGCCAAAGAGGTCTGGCAGAAAAAATGGGACCAATTTGTGGCTGACCTCTCTGATAGCTTTTTAAGGGAGCTTTAGAGAGTACAAGGCTCGTCTCAGAAGGCATTTGGCAAGCCAGAGTGATTGCTAGGAGGGAGACTGCTTCTTCCATGTGACCTGAGCAGATGAATGAACCTCGAAGTCTTACCTGGCAGTGGGCGACTCTGGTAAGCCAGGCTTAATGGGCTTAAAACTGAGAATGAGGTGAGCTGTTCTGTGAAAGTCATGGACTGGAGGTAAAAGGGAGCAGTGAGCCTTTGAAGCAACCACAAAAGACCGCCCCACTCGAAATAGTCAAAACAGTTAAAAATTGCCAATGACCAAATCCTGACATCCTTATTCAGGAAAAATATGCTTTCCAATTAGGGTTAGCAGGAGATTGGCAACATGAGGATCTCTGAATTTCGCCTTATCATTACAAAATGCAGACCTTGTCCGGAAACAGCTCAGACAAACATCCAACCATTTGGGCCACTGACCTTCAGGAGAGCAAGGACTGAAAATGACTCTCGTTACGTTTAACCCTGGGCCTGCTGCCAAAATAGCACTGCTAGGTCGAAGAACCAGTCATAGGTCTGATGTTTGCTATTTCAGGCTCTACCATGGCTGGAAACAAGCTGATGGAACTTGCTCGCAGAACATTTAAGCCTGGTTGCACAGTGATCATAATGCCAAAAAGAGGTGTCTGAGTTGCCAATAGCTTTTTTTACTGCAAAATCTTTTCCTGTCCTCTGGTCAAAAGGAAGCCAAAACACGTTTCATCTGAGGAAAAAACATCCTGGCTTCCCAGATCCAGCTTAATTAAAACTGTCCTCCCAGACAAGGCCATGTTAACACAGGCCTCTGCATTTATAGGAAACACCTTGTGATTTTAGGGGGTTCCACTACCAGTCTTTGTTGCCTAACTCAGAGTGCAAACGTATCCTTATCCAGCCTGTCAGGCAGATTTTTACCTTGGTGGAGAACTGCTCTCACACTGTGTATATCCGCAGTGCTCATTTGGACCTCTGTGACTTCCAGCTCTTTGGCAAAAAACAACTACACAATAAATAGTCTTTGGACAAGGGAATTCCCTTTCTTAGCATTACCAAAAATAACAGGAGGAGAACTAGTTGCAGAGAGGTTTAAAAAAAAAGAAATCCTAATCAGGATGCTAAAATAAATGCAGCAAAGTCATTCAGCACAGATACCCCAAACATGCAGCCAGGATCAAACAGCATTTCTCTTTGACTTCAGTACAGTTATGCTGGTTTGCATCAGCCAAGGGAGAATTGACAAAAATTCCTGCTGAAAGACAAGTCCCTCCTCTGAGCCACAGACTTGCAAGGACTGTTGTTTCCTGATCTGACCAGCTTGGGCAAATTGGCTCCTTTAGGCTTTCTGCTAATTGTCTCAAGCTGCCTGGCCATAGTGCTTATTTCCACTGACCTTGGTTGAAACACCTTAGCAGGAGGCAAATACACTTACTATAGAAGTGGATCAAGCTGCACAGCCCCTGCATCCCGTGTTAAATTGCCCACATTTCACAGGCTGCAACTTCATCTCTAGTTATCTCAGAGGAAAAAAAAACAAAACAACAAACACACTACAAACCCCCCACCACAGAAAAAAATAAAACCACAACAAAACACAGGTGTGTGCATTGCAGAAGCCAGCAACACAAACCAAAGAAAGCAAAAAGAGAGAACCCAGTCACACCCCTTGATAACGGGGAGGCTGCTGGGGGGGGGGGAATTAAGTGCCTCACATCCCCACCCCTTTTCAGCCACAGCTGCCTCTAGTCCAGCTTTCTCTGCCCACATTCCTCCACAACCTCCCTCAGAGCACCAGCAGATGCTTTTTGGCAGGCTGACCTTTCCTGGGCCTTGATGCAGCTTTGGTCCTGGAAGAAGCTTTACACCGGAGGAGGAGCCAGAGTAGAGCCACTTTCCCTCCTCCTCCATGGGTGTTGCATACAGAGCTCAGTCTAAAGTCCCCAAGGTAGGCTTTGGTCATGGCCAGGCTATAAATGCTGACTTGGGAAATGCCTTATTTGTAATGCTGCTGAGGAGAACTGCTGCAAGCAAGTGCAATGGCTACTAACCAATGACCCAAAGCCTCTGAGCAACCTGATCTTTCAGCATTGCTATATGTGGATGGACAAAGATCCTTATTTGCCACGAGCTGATTCTCCCTTAAATAAGCCTCTTTGCTGCCAAGGTGAAGCTAATCATTACAGAGCCATTGTGTGAGGAGGTGACTTCCTCAACACAGGTTGACCTAAGTCCCTTCCTTTACTATTACAGTAGAAAGCTTTCAGCTCTTCCTGCATGTGATGCCTTGAGGGCTCGAACTACTCTTTGGTTCTCCTCCCTCCTCATTACCTGCAATAGTTGCAGGGATAGATCCTAATTTGCCAAATGCCTGCTGGAATCAGTTTACCTGTTGTTGCCTTCCTAAGAAAAGCCTGTTGTGCACTTGGCCATTTACCTACTTTGCAGCCAAGTATCTGGAGCCACCAGTGAGTGATGCTGTTCAGGATTACAGCAGAAACAGGTTTCTACAGAAATCACAGGATTGTACAGGTCTGAGATGACTTTCAGATAAAGCCCTCAGAAAGGTGCAACAACTCTACAGGACTATGTCTGCATTTGTGACTAGCCTAGTGACTGCACTTCTGCTGAAGGGATCCATCTTAGCTTTGGGCAGAGAGAAGAAACTTTTCTGTCCTGGTCATATATGTATGTTTAAATGTGAACCTGAACCATATAGAGGGGTCTCACTCCAGTGGTGTGGCCTTCCTTGGATCCCTCCTTGAACAGGGCATTGCCATGTGTGGTGACTGGGGCTTCCCAAGAGTCCTCTGGCAGCAGATGGGCTTCAACCATATACGGGGCCTAAGCAAGTGTGAGAGGAGGGCCAGCCTGCTTTGCTGCTGGGGATCAACACTTCCTTGGAGTGGCCTTAGTTCTGAGAACGGTGCAAACTGAGAAACCCAAATTGCATCCTCACCTCTCTAACTCCAGGCACGCAAAGAAGGAGGGATTTAGGCTGGACCACAGCAGTTATAAAAGATCCATCTATTTGGCATCAAAGCTTTGGGTAAATTTGGCTGCAGGGCCCTCTTTCAAGGGTTTTACTGCCAGTCTATCCCCATACCTTGGCTCCCTGCTCACATTTGTTGGCAAACACATCACATATAATGCTTTCTTGCCTGTCGCTTTCAGAACATAGTCTATAATTAAATTTTTAAACCCATTTAAAATGTGGGGGTTATTTTTCCTTCCTTTTTTTTTTCTTCCCCCACCAAAAAGAACAGAGGATACCTGGATTTGATGTGAGGTTTTAATCTGGAACGTGCAGTGGAGGGGGATTTTTCACATCACTCAGCCTGGCATAGAGTTATCAGGGAGTCTGAAATGTCTTCACAGATGCATCCAGCTCAGGGCTGTGTCTTCATACAGAGACCACCTGACAGACACGATTTCCTTGTGCTACCTCTCTTCCCACAACAGTTTTGTACCATCTATGTGGTGGTTACAGCATGGGAAAGTAGAGGAACTACCGAAGGTCATTCACCCTCCTTTTAGCAGGGTTTTAATAGAGGAAAACAAGGAAAAGAGTAAATGCTATGTGATCACCCTATTCTTTCTGAATCTGGCAAGTGCCTTGTGGAGCACCAGGTAACTACATGGTACAACAACCTGAGGCTCTTTGCCCCAGATGCTGGTGGTGGGCATGGGAAGAAAGGAGTAGCCAGAGAACTTCAATATCTGGGATGAAAGAGGTGGAGACAGACACAAGGGTGATGGGAGGCTGAGTAGGGCAGACATAAAGAGGCAAAAAGAGCCCCCCCCCCTCGGTCTCCATCCAGACTCAGGAGCAAGGAATGAGAGTAGAAAATCCATGGGGGTTTCTGTGAGGGTTACTTCAAGCAGCCATAAGAATACATCAAGCCTTATGCTTGTTATCTCCCCCATTTGTCTCTCCCTGTGGCCTCTTCAGGTTCAATTTGTTTAAATGGGAGGTGGATGGAGCTTTGTTTGCAGCACACAGGTCTAGCAGTGTTTGCTGCAGAGCATCTTAGACTGCCTTTGGGGCAATTTAGAGAATGAAATGTTTGCCTCCTGGTCAATCACTGCCAGGAAATGGCTGATCCAGCACTACTGGTTGCTGTCAAAAATCATGCCAATAAAAACAGAGGAATAAAGTGAGTGGTTGAAAATGGAGATAGGCCCAAGCGAGCAGCTGGGTCTGTATGTCATGTGAGCCTCCATCACTGCAGTGGGACTACACAGATTCCACATGCTAAGCAAAGCCCTCTGGCCATAAAACACAGGGTTACAGATGCATTTTCCACCAGCTTCCAGTGCTCAGCCTGCTTCAAGGTTTTCTTCCTATATTAATCTCTGAATTAGCCTCTTCACAGGTAGCAGAAAGACATTTCTTTGGACAGAAACTTACAGTTCTAATTGGCTCAGTACTTAATTCCTTTCTTCCCAGGCTTGCAGCAGTTGCAATCACAGCAGGACTATCAAGTGTTTTCTGTGCACTGAGGGACAGGCAGGTGAAGGGTCTGACTCTCAATTCTTCTGGCTTGTCATTTTTATCAGGCTGTGTCCTCCCCCCTTGGTCATTACAGGATAAGAAAGGCATTTTACTGTATTTTCTCAACCTTTAGCTTGTCCATCATTTCATGAACAGGCTGCAGCAGGGAAAGAGAAGAGATAAACCGTGGGGGGAGGGTCGGTTCAGGCCATTAGAGCCTCTGCGGTAAGAAAAGAGATGGAAGGTGCATCTACTTTCGAGGGGGATGTTAGAAGGTCAGGAAGAGGGGGGTGATGACAGGGCTGTGAGTCCAGAGAAAACAGAGCTGCAAAGTTTACACAGGGACCCACGGGAGAAGGCTGTGGGCAACTGCCTGTTTTGCTTGTCTTCATAGTCAGCTATGAAAGGGGGTGGGATAAACATCTAAGCACGGTGTAGACAGGGGAAGAAGAGGGAGTCTCCTGTGGGCTGGTGTGAGAAGGGCAGACAGGCGATCCCTAGGGGTATCTGGGGATATGTCTGTTGCCAGATGTGGCCGCAGAAGAAATCACGAGGTCCATCCATGTATATGGCACGCAAAATGGGGAGCTCCTAGCAGAATCACAGAGAAAAGCCTCAACTCTTGAAGGGAAAATTACACAGCCGGGCATTTAGCACAGGGACGACGGGCTAAAGTCTGCCCGCGGTGCCGGGAGGGGCTCAGCAGCCGAGGCAGAGCGCGGTGCTTGGCAGCCGTGCCGCTGTCGGTCCCTGCCAGGCTCAGCCTGTGCCCGACTGCTGGCAAACTCCCTCCGGGCTGGTTTAAAAATAAGCACTTCAGCCTGTTGGGCGGCCTTCCTTGGAAAAATAAACACGGCAGCCCTGCCAGCCCGCCGGGGCGCACACACGCACACCTCGGGGGCACCTCCTCGACTGCGGGTACCCCCAGAGTTCACTTGGGATCAGAACAACACCCTCGGCCCCCAGCCTGACCCCACATCCCCCAGCCGCACCCCTCACCCTGCCAGGAGCCCCCCGAGCCTTGGCGGGGTGCGGGGGATTCCCGCAGGTGAGCGCTGCGGGCCCGCCCGCGCCGTGGAGCAGGAGCGCCTCCCGCAGGGATCCGCGGGAAGAGCCGGCACAGCGGGATAAAAACCCGCACGGAGTGGGGAGGATAAAACCCACGCCCCCAAAACCCCCGAACTTCAGGATGTTTAAATAGACTAAACCGTTTCTTTTTTTTTTTTTCTTTTTTTTTCTTTTCTTTTGCAATGACATCCTCTCTGCGGCAGGGAACTGGCTGGATGTCTCTCGCGGCTGTTTCGCAAGTCTCAGGATGGGAAAAAAAAAGGACTAAAAGTATCCTTACCCTTACAAAGAAGGGACGGACAAGACCCCTGCAATTCAATTCGGTCGCAGAGGCACTGAGACCAGGAACCAAAACAACCCATCTAACTTGCAAGTGGTTGTATCGTTAAAAGGCCATAAACTCACATTAGCCAATACTCTAAGCAGAAATCACAGCAAATCAATCATATTTTCACTCTGACGGGAGTGGCTGCCTTGGTGGATAGCTGAGAAACATTCAAGACAAGGCTCTTGTGTTTGTCATTAATTTCAGAAAGTCTTTGCCCCTCTCTCTGACTATTTTTCATGGGTAGCCAAGGGAGGTGTGGGTTGGGGGTCTCTGACTTCTACATAGCTGAGAATGCATACTTCAAACTAGCTGTAGCTGCCTGCCTCGTGCTAGTGGAAGAAGGTTTGAAGCCCAGTTCTGCAGGGAACTTAATACTTTCAGTAACATCTCCAAGGCCAGCATAAATTTTGCCAGAGCAGGAGAAGCTGCAAACGCGAGAAATTAAAGCCATCCTGGCAGGTTGAGGAAATTACATAAAATAAATGGTAGGTAATTCAGTTAAGGCAAAGGCACTTAAGGAGGAATAACCATCTGTACAAATGTATAACGCTGAGTTGCCAGTGCTTTAATAGCTCTGCAGAAAGGTCTCTGGGTGTTAAAATGGGTCAAAAACAAATTAAGGTTGGTGTTCAAGGCAATGGAAGCGTAAAAACAAACAATTACATTGTTTGGGTAATTGATGCCTAAAGTCATACATGTTAAACCTGCCCTATCAGAGCGAGTCAGGAGATCTTGAGCCCAGCCAGAAAGCAAACAAACATGGTTTCATCTCCATGACTGTGAAGTGAACCTTTCACTTTCCCCAGGTCTGGAAGGGCCTCAGCTGAAGTCAGCGTCAAGGCTTCTTTTCCATGGCACAGGAAAGAGGGAGGCAGTCCATCAGAGAACATAAAAGATGACCAGAGTTTTAGAAAACTTTACGATCTGTGGGAAGAGGACCACAAGACTTGGCTTTACAGAGAAAAGACTGAGCAAAGGCAGGGCAGCAACTCACAGAATCACACTTCCAAGACAAAGTCCAACCTTTGACCTTGTCAACTAGACCACGGCACTGAGTGCCATGTCCAGTCACATCTTGAACATCTCCAGGGAGGGTGATTCCACTACCTCCCTGAGCAGTCCATTCCAATGCCTGACCACCCTTTCAGTGAAGAAATTCTCCCTGATGCCCAACCTGTTTCCCCCTGGCACAGCTTGAGGCCATGTCCTCTTGTCCCATCACCAGTTGCCTGGGAGAAGAGGCCGACCCTACCTCGCTACAACCTGCTTTCAGGGAGTTGTAGAGAGCAATAAGGTCTCCCCTGAGCCTTCTCCCCCACCTCCCTCAGGTGCTCCTCGTAGGACTTATCCTCTAGACCCTTCAGCAGCTTTGTTGCCCTTCTCTGGACACACTCCAGTACATCAGTGTCTTTCCTGATTTTGAGGGACCCAGAAGTGGACACAGCACTTGAGGTGTGGCCTCACCAGTGCTGAGTACCAGGGGGACAATCACTCCCCTGGTCAGCTGGCAGAGGTAACAAGTTGCAGTGCAGCCCTTCGGCACGCACACTGCGGGCAGGGTAAGCTGTAACCACCTTAGACTGAAACTAGACTATGGGGAGATGCCTGTGCAGCCAGGAGGACCGGGCTGTACAGCACTGGAGCGATTTCACTCACAGACCGAGGGACTCCTGTTTTTTTATTTTGTGAAGGGCTGAGATAAACCCGGTGTGATTGCTCTGTAGGGGTCTAAGCCTTTTGCTCCCAAACCTTTCCTCTGCAGAGATTTTGCCTCTCCCATGGCTGGGCTGCTTGTATCCCCTTCACCCCCTTTTCCTCTCCAGGGTCGCGCCCCGCCAGCCTCGGTGCTTCCCTCACCCGCTTCTCTCCCAGCTCGCCCCCAAACCCACAACCCTCCTTCGCCCCGAAGCAGGCGGGACACCCCGCCGCCGGCAGCCCCCTTCCCCGGGACCGCGGTGCCGGCAGGATGCACCGTCCTCCGCCGCGCCCGCCCTCCCTCCGCCCCGGTCCCTCCCCTCCGGGCCCCGGGTCTCTCTGGGAGCTGTAGTCCGGGCAGTGCCCCGAGGTCGCAGCGGGCGGGATGGCGCTGCGCGGGTGCCTGCGGGCCGGCCGGGCGCTGCTCCGCGCCGCGGGGCCGCCCGCCCGCGGGGTCTGCGCCGCCGCCCGGGTGGGTGAGCGGCGCCGGGGGCGAGGGGCCGGGGAGGGGGACGGCGCAGGGAGGGCTCCCCGGTGTGACCGTCCGCTCCGCTCGCCTTGCAGCCGCCGGCCTTCGGGTTCCTGTTCGACGTGGACGGGGTGCTGGTGCGGGGCAGCCAGCCCGTGCCCGCCGCCCGCCGCGCCTTCCAGAGGCTGGCGGACGGCAGCGGGAGGCTCCGGGTGCCCGTCGTCTTCCTGACCAACGCCGGGAACTGCCTGCGCTCGGACAAGGCCCAAGAGCTGTCCCGGGCGCTGGAGATGCAGGTAAAGGTGACGGGGCTGGGGGAGCGCTCCCGGCGTTGAAGCGGAGCGCCGGGAGGAGGGAGCAAATCCTGCGCGAGTGCCCCGGCAGGGAATCACTCCGAGTGCTTGGCTTTGCCTCGGAGAGGGGCAGGTGGCAGCGATGCGACCCGACCGCAGGGAGGAGGGGGGCGAAATCTTATTTGCGGTTCCCAGCCATCCTCTCCACCCTCCCCCAGGTGTCTCCGGAGCAGGTGATTCTGTCCCACAGCCCCCTGCAGCTCTTCAGCCAGTTCCACCAGAAGTGCATGCTGCTGGCCGGGCAGGGGCCCGTGGAGGAGATTGCCCACAAGTATCCTTTGCTCCGTGTGCCTCATGGTGCTCTGCCTTTTCTGCTGCAGCTTCCCAGCTAAAGGCTGCTGCTCCTGCCCTGCCGCTGCCCCTGGCACTCAGTCAGCTTGTAGAACCACGAGGAGACAGAAAGGTCGTTGGTCATCCTCATGGAGCGGCTCAGTGGAGGCAATAACTCCATCTTGGTCACCTCCTGGCTGCCCTTATTCAGTTTTTAGGTTGTCATGCTGATTTAACTCACGCTGATTACCTCTCCTGTGGTTGCTGTTCCAGTTGGTGGGATGTCACTGTGAGGACTCCATCAGCTTTGGGCCCATCTCACTTTTGAGATGAAGTTGTGCTCCTCCTGTTCTTTCTTGGCAAAGCCCATTAGACATCACCCCCAACTGACAGCAATTAAAGGAACTTAGATATGATGGGGCTTTGGGCAGCCTAGTCTAGTGGAAGGTGTCCCTGCCCATGGCAGGGTTGTTGGAACTAGTTGATCTTTAAAGTCCCTTCCAACCCAAACTATTCTATGATTCTATGAAATATCATTAGAGTTAGAGCATCCCAGTACAGGGAAGTGGTCTAAATGACAATTCCACATGCATATTGCCTGGATGAGGTGGGGGAACAGCAGGTCAGACATGTCTGCAAGGAGGTAATAACTGCCTGCAGTGTTGACAGCATCTCAGCCTCTACACGCAGGGGCACACTGTGCTCAACATTTAACTTCATTTGTTACAAAAATGTGTGTTTCCCTGAGGCCTATAGACAAGCCAAGGGCAGGGTGTTCTGCAAGCTGATGTAACTCATGCTTGGCTTGTGTAATTTTATCAGCACAGACCATTTTCCTTGCACCAGCTGAGCTGACCAAGGCTTGGAGTGGTGGTCTCTGCTCTTTGCCCAGTTCCAGGGATTGCTGATGAATCACCCCAGTCTGTTTTTCTTAGCTGTAACCTTTAGGGCTATCAATAGGTTGAAGCACAGCGTGACTGAAAGCCATGAGGTTATGTGTTACCACATGAAATAACTGATCTGTTACTAGGACTCGTATTCCTTAATCCTATAGATGCTTTTGCAAGTAACATAAAAAAACTCTCAACAGTCTCCACAACATTCCTTGATGGTCTGAAATAGCCTGGGGTTCAAGCACGTGGTCACCATAGAGGCGCTGAGGAAGGCGTATCCCCTGTTAGACATGGTGGATCAGAGCCGGAGGCCAAAAGAACTGGTAATTTCCTGAAGCGTCAGTAGAAGGGGTGGTCTGGTGCAGTGGGGCTGCATGGACAGGGCAGAGAGGCTGCAAAGGCACGGAGCAGCTGGCTGCCAGTGGCTCCCCGTAGTGAGAGCCTGGGACTGATGCTGAGCAGCCAGCATCTCTCTGCTCTTCACAGCCTTGGCTCCTGCAGGAGGGGCAGTGACTTTCCCCTCGTGTTTCTCATGCCATGCCTGTCTTCCATTGCTGTTCCTTGCAGTGAGGGGTAAGACGGTTTGGTTGACATCTCCAGCTCTGAGACAGGAGTTCAGGGTCTGCATCCCAGAAATCCTGTCTGGGATGGTAGGGGGGAGGTGAGGGAAATCTTTCTTCAGGATTCCAGGTGGCCTTGCCCTGCCTTTTTGTAGAACTGCTTTGGCAGGTTCAAAGGAAGCATTTTTAGTTTTGTTTTGGAGATGGCACTGGGTTTTGCATTACTAACCCAGCCTTCTGTTTTCTTCTGGCAGCCTCCTCCAACCACTGGCTTCCCCACTATAGAAGGTAAGCAGGAGCCTCTGTTTACATATGAACAGCCAGCAGAACTAACAGCAAGGCAGGCCAGCTGGGATGGGAGCTGATGACGTGCTGTTGGCTCACTGGTATCCACGGGCAGCATACTCAGAGGATACAGTCGGGAGGCAGCCTCGCTGCTCTCATGCAGTATGAAGTACAATCTGGGTAAAAGCAAAGCCAGCTTTTCTCTCTGCCATGCTCCAGTATCTGGGACTAGTGGTGCACATGATGCAGTGGTACCCAGACTGGAGCCCTGGCACCAGCTGTGTTCCAGTGGTGGCTGTACTCACCAGAGCATCCCAGCAGAGGAGTGGTTTCGTTAGTGGGTGGCTTTTGGTAGTGGGTCCTATACTTGGATGCTGTGAGTTTCCAAACATCTCTTGAAATCTTCCAGGGGTGATTCTGTTTGGTGAGCCGGTGAGGTGGGAGACAAGCCTGCAACTTATTATTGACGTACTCTTGAGCAACGGGAACCCCGGGGCAGAGCCGCAAGGTGTACCATACCCCCATCTGCCTGTCCTGGCCTGCAACATGGATCTCCTGTGGATGGCTGAAGCCAAGATGCCCAGGTGAAAAGCATGTGTGATGCTTGGTTTAGACTATTTCATATACCTCTCCTGCAGATGATCTTTCCCTACTGCATTTTTTTAGCATTTGAATGTTTTAAAAGTTTGATTGTCTGGTGTAATTAGCAGCAGAGGCATGAAAGCTGCACGAGAAACAAAGCCTAAAGCTTTCAAGAAGCAAAAGCCAGACCACTGCCTGTGGAGGTGTGTGTGTGGGTAGACACCGCATCCAGACGAGGCGTTAACCTGGCTACAGCAGGTGGTTCTCCTCACCGAGGAGTGCTTGCTGCTTCAGGGGCGTGACTGGGGACACTGATGATGTCCTTTCTGGAGCAGGTTTGGCCATGGCACTTTCCTTCTCTGCTTGGAGGACATCTACAAGAAGGTGACGGGCAGGGAGCTGAAGTACGAAGCGCTGATTGGCAAACCCAGCACAGTCACCTACCGCTACGCCGAGTACTTGATCAAGCAGCAGGCAGAGAAACAGGGCTGGAAGGCTCCCATCCGCCGCCTCTATGCAGTTGGGTAAGAGACTCTTTTTCCTGCTGCTTTCCTTAGGGAGTTGCACACTGACTTCTCTTTAGAGTTTTGGGGTTTCTTTGGTGGTTTCCTTTTGTGTTTTGTTTTGGTTTGGTTTGGTTTTTTTTGGTTTTGGTTTTGGTTTGTTTTTTTTTTTTTGGTCTGGATACTTCTAAAATTAATACCAAAATCCCCATGGTGTCTCTGGAGCCTCACGTCCTGGAACAGAGGCTTACTAGCTTTTCACATCCTACACTTCCAATATTTTGAAGGACCCTGTCAGCCTGGGAGAGCTGTTTGCTGTAGGATGCAGAGTGTGTGTAGAGTGGTGACTGAAGACAAAGTTAAGAGACTCAGATGTAGCACCATTAGCCCAGTTAGGCCAAACACTTTGGAAACATAGGGAACACAACACAGTAATGGCTGAAAATGATGTGGGGTGCTTCTGACATGTTCGGAAGATGTTTGTGAAGCATGTGGCCTGAACAGGACACACTGGGGGGTGGATTCACTAGCCCAGTCTGGGTGATCCTCTTGTTCTTAGTGAATATCTCACACCCCTTCCTCCTTCAGTGCTTTCTTAATCCCAATCTGCCAGAGCCAGAGAGAGATGCATGGGCTAGTTTCTCATTCCTGTTTCGCACTGTGACCTTATCCAGGGATAACCCTATGTCTGACGTCTATGGGGCAAACCTCTACAACAACTACCTCAAGTCAGCTCAGCAGAACCAGGTCCGGGCTGGGGGGAAGAGGAACCCACAGGCAGCCAGTCCCCAAACTGAGGATTACCTGGAGCTGAGGAAGGACTGCAACAGTTCAGTGGAGAGCTGTGATTCGATTCTGGTCTGCACTGGGGTCTACCGCCACGACGACGGCGTTCCCAGAAAAACAGAGCAGTGCACGACCGAGGAGGTGTTCCATGGACATCGGGACTTCTGCTTTGATCCCAGCCTGGTGGAGGCGTCTTACATAGTGCAGGATGTGAATGATGCTGTACAACTTGCTTTCAAGAAAGAGAACTGGAGCTAGGGGCCGAGACAGGTGTGCCCAAAGATCTGCTGTAAGGGATTTTATGTACTGGAAAGGGAAGAGGGGAAGAATGGGGAGAGACCTGGAGTGATCTGATCTAGACAACATGAAAGAAAACTAAAGCACTAAAAGCCCCTTACTTTTATTGATACTCCTCTGCAATCCTGACAGCTGCCTACAGGCTTTTGACTGTGACGGTACGTCAATAATTGAGCCGTAATGGAAACAGGGTATAGGGAGAAGGCTTGTCCCAGCAATCCCAGTTTTGTTCAGCTATCAGAGTTCTTTCTTTTCCCCCCTTTGTGTGTGAAGATCAGGCAAGCCCACCCTCCTCCTCTCAGTGTATTTGAGGATGAAGCTCTTTCCCATGCAAGGAGCTCCCATCGGCCACTGTACCATTCCTGCAGTGTGCTGTTTGTCCAGTCTGTGACACGAGCACACCAGAAGCTGTGCTGTGGTGGCACTGTGCCAAGAGAAGGCTTTAAGTCTTAACATTCTCCTTGTAAAGAATAAGTGCCTATGGACTTTAACAAATTCTGTTTGCTCGGGGATTTGCCACTGCATCACTGTCAGTCTGAAACAAAGTCCTCTTTCGCAGTCCTCTGGCAGCTATGGAGAGGCAAGGCCCCTCAAAGGAAGCTGCAGTAGCCAGAGCAACTTGCTGCAGGGCTGAGGTGAAAGTTATATTGTTCACTTCTGCCTATTTAGCATTCTGTGAACACTCCTACCTTTTCACATCCCACTAGGGAGCCAGCAGCCTGCTCTCAGAAGCAGAGGAAACTACCACAGAGTCTGAATTTCCAAAGTTGTCTTTGCCCAGGACTCAGTGCTGCAGCAAGAGGCTCTTTTGGCACCCGCCCTGATCCCAACTGTTGCAACAACCACCCACCTGCTCCAGCTGGCACAGCTTCTAAGAGGAGCCCTTCACTGGAACAAAGGTTAAACAGAAAGAGTCACAGTCCACTTTTGCTCCTTCCTTACATGCAAGGATTTAAAAAGAAAATCAAGCCAGGATGGTACCAAAGTCCCAAATCCCCAGTCTTCATCTTTAAGAATACAAATGTCTCTCTGTATTTCACTTCTTTTCTTCCTCTCATGTGATTTGCAGCTCAGGGATATGCATATGGTCTGACCTCTGTTCCCTCCTCTTTCTTTAACATGCAGGTAGAGTCCCCCTAACATGAATTAGCAACTGGAACTTGCCTGCCCAGGAACATTTCCGTGTCCCTAACAACATCCACCTTCTATTGCCTCTATTCTCTTAGCTCAGGCTGTCCAGAGAAAGATCAAGACTTGTGTCTCTGTAGACATTACAAAGAAGATGAGCAAGGATTGCATGAGAAACTCATGTGAAAGATTGGCCCAGCAAAGAGTATCTTAATTCTAGAGGAGCATTGTGACTTTAGAAGCACATATCAGTCTGTGCATATGGTGAAAAGCCTTGGAGCCAACACAACTGAGTTGGTGTTCCTAGTTCTACTCATCTCACACAACACTGAAAGATCAGAAATAGATCTGCTCTGCCTCTTCTTCCCTCCCTCCTGCTTTACTAGGCAGCTCCATACACAGGGTACAAACAAAATGTTCTGCACAGAAGTTTGAGTTCTTAATTCAAGTCTCAGCATCCATGTGCACTGAAGTTCTGCTTCAGCAGCTCTCCATCCTCTCAATACTTACGTGTATTCCAAGAAGGCCACTGCAGTGCAGGCTCTGTTCTTTGTTGTGCCAGACTCTGCATCTTGAAGAGGACTGGATACTCTGTCAGTGACCCAGGCAAAAGAAGTCCTTCTCTGTGGCTTCTTTCTCTATCCCTTACTTTATGAATTGGGGCAGAAAAATCTCTCTTTGCATGAATTTTCCTCCTGTGAAATCCATAGTGGGAAGTTTCTTCCTCTCTTAGCACTGCTTGGGGTTGTCCTCCTTTGTCTCATCAGGACAAGAATCACTTGGCTACTTCTAAAAGCAGCTGTAATGTGAGAAACACAGAATCCTTCCCTATCACTGGAGAGAAAAATTACTATTTCATCCAGTTGCACAAGACAAGGGCCTGTCTCCAGTATCCAGAAGAGTTAGCACAGTGAAGGACTTCACATACAACATAAGGAAGGTCCTTTTAGCTTTCAGTGCATCTCCACAGTCACAGTTGTGCTGTAGGCCCAGAGTGCAAGGCCTGGAACTGGAGGTCCAAAACACATTTATTCATAAACTAGCTCCAGTGTCCCTCAGGCATGCTTTTCAGAGGTACCATCTGATGCAGAAAGAGGAATGCTCCCTTTGCTTGCAGTATTGGGCTGGTTGCTGGCAGTAAATGTGAGCCACACCCTGCGTGTGGTAGGCACTTTCCTGCTGAAATACCGAGGTCTGTCCACCTGTGTGCGCAGCAACCTTTGGCAGGGCTCTGTCCTGTTCCTTGTAAAAACAGTGGTGCTGGTTACTCAAAAGACCAGGTGCTGCTGAACCAGCCTTCCCTTGGGGGGAGAAATCCCAAGCAGTAATTTCCTATCAGCATGCATGGCACATCCCAGCCAGAAGCGAGGTAGGTAGCAGGAGGAGGGAGGTAGCACCTCTTTCAAGACAGGAAGAGGTTTGCATTTGCACAGAGAGTGAGCCAGGCATCTCCATCTTTGGAATAGCAGTGGAGGGAGGTGAGCTGACTGATGTGAATCTGCTTCAGCTTCCAAATCTGCTTTTAGCTCTGGATTTGTTTTTTTTCACCATGTTAGTGTTGAAAGAGTCTTCTGGGAGTCTTAAAAATGCGTAGGAGGAACTTCAGTGATAAGGAATTTAAGAAATGCTTTGCTTGCGAGTTGAAATTGGACAGAAGGGAGGAGAGGGAATCTAGAAGAATCTCGTACCCTTTCCCCAATTTTTACCAAGTAAGGTTTCATAAAAGACTTTGCTTGTTGCTCTGTGCACTAATTAGCCAAACCCTTGTTCTGAGCAACACGAAGACCTTTCCCCTCTTCTCTTTCTCAGCTCCTTAAAACAGTGCACTTTGTCCAAGTCCCTGCCTAGGAATTGCATGGACCCAGTTGATGGAGTAAGAAATCTGGCTTTTCCAGCTGCTGTTAGACACTGATTTGATTCTGGAAGGTCTCTGTTAATGGAAGTGTTTGCCAGGTCTCTTCTGTTCCACGAGTTTTGTGCTAGAGTGCTGTGCAGACATCTAGCTTATCCGCAGTTCATTTATAGACATCTGTTACTGCTAGAATTCAGTGAAATCTTTTTTCCTTGGAACTGTAGCTTCCTGGAATTAGCTTCGAGTGTGGCCGGAACAAAACTCTTCCTTTGTCTCACGTATTGCACAGAAGTGGTATTTCTGAGGCCATATTTCTCTATTTGGAGCAAGCACACTGCACTTCTGTGCGGATTATGGGACCAAGCTGGAGAGGGGACTTCACTGCTGATCCCATACCTTAATATTTATGTGGTGCACTGCCCTATACAACAAACAGGGTGAAGACCTAATCATAACAAGTCCATCTTCCAAAGATGAACAGGTTTAAGTCAAGCTTAAAGGGAGTATGCAGCTGAGAACAGCAGGAAGGAACCGAGGGGGATAGACCTTGTTTTGGATCTGAAGTAGAGAGCTTTTATGTCATGCAATAACACTGTGGCCAGAGAAGTCAATTCCTTTATTCCACAGGACACATGCAACTACTAACATGGCATTGAGGGAGCCATATAGCACTACTGTTCCCTTTCTTCCAATCTTAATCCTGCCACGTCTTTCTCCCTTTAATAAATGGGTAATGTTTCAGATTGTGTCCTGTGCACTGTAGCAGAGTGATTACATATCATTCAGAGAGATCAGAAGCTGTGATTATTTTAGATTTCATGTTAATTTCAATGCAGTTCCAGAGTTGCTACTTTGATCTAGAACATATATAAAATAATAAAAGATGTTTTCTTTGAAATAAATTTTAACTTGCTGTGTGTACATTTAATGATTATTGTCCTGATCTCTTTCACATCTTTGCCCCAGAGGATTATTAGGGCAAATGCTGGGGGTTTTTTGTGTGTTCATCAAGCTGTTATCAGATTTTCTTGAGGGGACTACCCTAAAAGATACTTCTCCAGCAATTCTTCTGTCTGAGCCAAATTGTAATCTCTTGTGAACTCTACATCTGCCATAGTCAGGTGAGATGAGTGCAACCTACTCTGTAGAGGTGGGGAAAGGACACATCACAAGCTGTGGTCTGACTGTTCACAGTCAAGATGAATTTTGGGATACCACCTATATGTGAGATACTTTCAGGGTAGGCATTTAGTTGTGACCTGTCCTAAGCAGTTGTTTGTGATGATTATGTCTACTGTGTGGGGAAACCACAAGCTTGATGCCACCAACCTAATCTGCTATTGCAGATGAACAACAAGCCTAAGGACTTAGGGGAAGCCATCCTTATCACTGGAAGCTTATTTGACTCAATGTTAAATCCTTTGTGATCGTAAAAGAAACCTAACTTGTTTGACAAGAGCCATGCTTTGGTACCTTTTAAAAAAGGTGAGGAATTAGGGAGACGTGTATTAACTTTCGGATTAAAGCCAAAAGCGTCCACTGACTACAGCAAATGGAAAATTAAAGATTCCAGGTAGAAACAGTCATTTTTAATGATCTTAGGAACAGCCAATTCGCTTGCATTGTTCTTATAGCATATTCCATCAGAAAGTTTTCCATCTACAAAGTTCACAGCTCACAGGAGTCACATTAGACAGCAAAACAAGCATGATGTAGAGTCCTGAGATCTTGGTGTTGAAAGCAACAATCAATAAAGCTGTTTTGGATGGACTGGGCAAGGATTCCCATTCTTAGCAGAGAGAGGAATAGAATTATATTCTACATCCTGGAGAAATGATCTATGTCCCTGACCTGTAATAATAAAAAGTGTTAACCAGCATCCTCCTTTTACCAAGTACTCTGGTAGATGGATCACACACCCAAGATAGGTCATATCAAGATTTAGTTAAGCAGAAAGAGATCACAACCTGATCCTCTCAGATGAATGCTTTTAATCACTACACTGTTGTCAAAGCAAAAGGGCAGCCTGGGGTTCAGGTGTCCCTTCGAGGCAGCCTTAGGTGGAAGGTAGGTCCCACAGAAATCCTTAACCACCATAAGGTGCAGAGTTAAACACCAGCACTGTGAAACACTGAAGAAGGACCAACTGGAAAAAGAGGATTGGGAGCCCTATTTAAGTTGGAGTTTGTTCCCAGGTGAATGCTGTGAGAAGTGCCTACCGGGGCAACCCCTGGAAAGTGCTTAGTGTGTGGATACTGGTGGGCCTTGAACACAAGCTATGCAGTTACCTGCTCGCCCTGGTAACTGTTGCCTTTGGGGGCCTGCCCAAACCCTTCCATTACTGAATCTTACTCACCCCAATTGTAAAAGCACAAGTCTTTATGTTTTTTACTGTCACAGTCAATTTGATGAAAACTATGCACTTTAAGACCTTTATAGATCCAGGTCTGCAACAGTTTAAAATCCCACACCAGCAAGGCAGCTACACGTTCTCAAGGAACCAAACTTCCATCAATAAAACACTTGTCTCTAAATTCACTATGACAAACCCACTTTTCCCTTTCAGTCAGTTCAACTGCTAAGAACTTTCTCCTCAGGGTCAGTTCAATACACACTGAATGCTAAGACTGAGGAAGTACAAAATAACAAGATCAAACCCCAAATCCACTCTCCAAACCCCTGCCCTGCTACAAGCATGGGAAGAAATGTCTTGGCATTTTATGCTGGCATCGAAAACTCTTTGAACCGAAGTGTAATTACAAGCAATAGACTGTTACACTTGTATATCCTTTTGAAGAGTATCTGTGTTCCCTGAACTGTAGTACTGGATCAGCAGTTTAGTTACAAAGACTGCATTCAGAAGCTGAGGCATCGTTGAATTTTGGTGCTGGCCAGGTGAGACTCTTTTACACTTGTCTGTAACTTCAGCCCTGACCGTTTGAATGGATTAGATAAGTGCAGTACAAAGCATGTGTCAGAGAATACCAGAACCTTCCATTCCCACACAAAAGGCATTTTAAGTATGGTTAGAGCAGATTATGCTCAAACTCACTGAGATCAGCTTTGCCTCCTTCCCTCCCACTGCTGCCAGTTTCTGACAGCTTACTGCAGGGTATAATTAGGTATTTAGTTTCTGGTCTTTCTTTCAGGCATATATCTGCCTCTTTTTTTTTTTTCTTTTTTCTTTCCCTTCTCCCAAGAACTTGAGTCATTATTTTGTTTCCTCTCAAGTTCAGTCCTCAAGAAAGTTTTGCCTTTCCCCAGCAGGGGTATATTTGAGGGCACACTACTTGTTTCCACTAGTAGTGTAAACTAGAAGTGGTAGCATTTCAGATATTCAGTATGACTGTTTCACAAAACTCTGTTGTCTGCTGCTTGTCTTCAAATATATGTATACACACACATCACTATGCATACACATCAATACATAAAGAACCCAGAAACATAGCTTGGGAACTGCTATAGAAGCTATTTATAGTTTAGCTTTTTAATGTTTTAACAGTAATAGTTAAGCACTAACACTTCCAAGGACTGCACATTGCATTAAATAACCAGATCACACGGGAAGCATCAGCTTGTCATATCTCATCCTACAGTGTGCTACAAAAAGCTCTTCAGTGCCTTCTCAAGTAGAAGACATTTCTCCCCTCCCTCCCATTTTAAGGCACAATTTCAATTTCTGCTTCCTTTCCCACATACAAGTTCTTTTCTTATTCTCACCTATTTGTTTGGGTTGGGTTTGCAGTGCTGGGGCCTGTGGTCACCCCAAGGAAGCCCTTGAGCTCCCACTCTCCATCCTGGTGCTCCGTCATCCCTGTTCCGAGCTTCCCTATAGCTGCAGGTCCCTGTTTCCACCTACCCACCTTGGACACAGGGGCCTTCACAGCTCCAGTAGGTGTCCTTTGGCCTTTGGAGAACTGTTTCCATAAGCCTCCTCTTGCCCTGCTCAGCCTTATCCCAGCAGGACCGTGATCCTGGAGTGCAGGAGGTGCCCCTTCACTTAGCACACAGCTCCACCCCAGCTCCCCTGGGCTGGGCTCACCGCACCACCTGCTTGCCATGTCAGAGCCCATTTCCCCAGATCAGCACACCAGCTGTGGGCAACAGCCCATCCCTCCCAAAGCCCAGGGATCCCCACCCAGTTGCACTTACCCAAGCAGGTGGGACAGACACCGGACAGCCTTTGTGAAACAAAGCTTCTCCACTGAAAGCAGAGGAGGTGTGAGTGTCTTTGGCAGGCTGCCAGGGCAGCTAAGTTGAGCATGTCCAGCCTGTGGCACACAGGGAATCGCATCGCCCAGGAAACCCAGAGGATAAGAGCCAACGAGGCAAAGCTGTCACCGTCTGCTGCCCAGGTAGGGCAGGACCAGCCCTCTCAGCGTGAGGGCTGTTGCCCTGAGCAGCCCAGATGGATGCATGGTTTTCACTCCACGTCCTCTCATACCAGTGGAAAACTCTTCTTCCAGTGGAATAGGTGAATGTGGTAGGATCAAGACCAATCGAGTTAATTCTCAGGACTGACCACACATGAATCGTGCCAGTGACACAACTACTGGCTTGCCCTTAGAAGTGTCAGGTGAACACGCCCACCTTGGATAAAGGCCAGGATCCAGAACATAAGAAAGTGGTTATATCCTTTGCCCTGGACCAGAGACACTTTCACTGCCATCTAAAGCAGCCTTTTGGTGGAAACCAAATTAGGAGACACAGTTGGTGTTCACAAACCCTTACTGCCACTCTGAGCCATCCTGAACTGGGCAACTTCAGACATCTGTCAAGGAGCACTGGGCCCTGCTCAAACATGAAAGAGTGACACAGGCAGAATCATCCTCCTTGGCCTGGCCTCTAGCCTTGTGCTCTCTAGAAAACAGAGACCATCCACAGAGCCCCAAGCAAAGTGTTGGCGGGGCTGTGCAAAAATTGCAGTCTAAGCAATTGTTTGGTCAGGGGTTTTTCTTTGGCAGCCAAGTCTGTCAGAGAGACAAAGCCTTGCCAGCAAAACACACAGTGCTCGGCAGCAGAGCCCAGGTGCAGTGCTCTCATCCCTGACACAGTCCACACACCCTGAGAGGCTGGAGAGCAAAGCCAGCACAGTGGGAGCATGTCTGGCAAAGAAGGGGAGGGGGGGCTCACTATTCACTGTCTTCTTGCATCTTGAATGAGCGCAGGCTAAGCTGCTCGGCTGAGAGCAGTGCTGTCTTGCTTCCATCACACAAAATCTTGCTGTTTTCCTGTGATGGGTTGCTGTGGGCCCCCACAATGCAGAGGGACTAGTGTCACCTATGTCACCATGGAGGCAGCAACATGGCAGTGCCTCTCAGGCATTGACGTGGGATGTGGATCATGGGGAGCAGCCCCTGGGGAAGGGCAGCCCTGTGGCTCCATGTGGCAGAGGGTGTGCCAGAGGTGTGATGCCCAGGCCAAGAACCTTGGCAGAGGCCCACGAGGTGCCCGGACTAAATACAGGGCTATTGGAAGCCAGATGTGAGAGGTCCTTGGCCTCAGGCTGCCACACAGTCACCTGCTGGGAAAATAGATGGCAACAGCCTTCCTTGGACTCACCTGATCCTAAACTTGCAAATGCCAGTGATGCTTCTCAGAGTTACAAAGGTCGTGGTACTGCCTGCTGCATCCTGGGCCTTCCATGAGCATCTGTGTGGGTGTCCTGCCTGTTTTGCCCTGGGGTGAAGCTTTGTGTTCTCCATCCTGGCACCAGGCTTGGATGCATCAGCCCATTCACCACCCTCCAGGCTAGACTGTTCTTTTGGATGCTCGTGTTCCTTATGATATGGTATAATTACTGACCTTCTTAGAATGAAGTACTTTTATTTGTTAATGGAAATGTGGAGTTATCGAGAAAGCCCTTAGGAAGAGAGCGCATGCGTGTTCAGTGTCCTCTGATGCGAGATATGATGACAAGGTGAGTTAGAGGAAGGCAATGACAGGAGTAGCGCTGATGTAAGGCTGATCCCTGGCAAGTGTATCCAAGCATCGAAAACATAATGTGAGTGTAGCAGAAAATAGATGTCCCCCATCTTAACTGCAACCCAGCCATGCAGGTTACGGCAGCAGGGATGCAGCAGCCTGGACTCAGAAGCAGGACAGCAACCAGTGTGGGAGACTGTGGGAACACCTGCATGATGCTACCCCAGTTTAGAGGTGGTACTGGTTCAGTACTGTGCTGCCCAAGTAACTACATTAAAGCTTGCATAGCCTCCAGTTTCCTTCTCCTTTTCCCTCTGTTTTGACCATGCTTTTAGAAAACTGATTTGACTGTGCCCCTCACTCAAAGCTCCATTGGCAGCAATGCTTTTGCTGTGACTCTTTTTCTTACTCTGCTTTTCCTCCTGACCATTGCTGTGTGTCTAAAGAAATCTTTGTGTCAACCCAGCTCAAGTTCTCCCCTTCCCTTTCTCAATTATTTCTTTGTTTCAAGTTTAAGCATGAATTCTCCTAGTACCCCAGACTGATTTCTCGTTGTTTTCAGGAGCAGCCAGGGACATTGACTGGAGTAGGGCTTCTCAGGGAGCCTGCACCACCATGTCTTAGATGTTTGTCACTGCTGTCCTGGATGCCCTTTCCCAGTACTAAGCATCTGTGTTTTGCTCAGGCCCATGTGTTGATTTAGCAACACGTTCAAAAATCAAGCTATTTTTTATCTTTATCACAAAGTGTGGTTAATACAGTTGTGGGGGTACAGTTTATTTGATGGGTATCATGTCATTGACAGGCAGCAGCTGGCTCATCACTGGCAGGCACAGGTAGGAATGAGAGACTAGTCATGCTGAGCATCAAGCTACCTTGAAACATGATGTACCAAGTCATTAGTGCTGGTGGTGAGCAGATCCAGCCAGCCAAGCTCAATTTGAGGCCGTTATTAGTGAGTCAATAAAAGTCCCAATAGGTGCTTTCAGCAGAATTAGGAACTTTAGGACTATTCACATCAATTTAAAGCCACTGTCCCATCATGGCAAGCTGGGCAGGGCTCTCAGCATGTGGATTGACTCAACCCAGGAAATTGGTGGGGTCAAAGACACTTCCTTTGATGAACAATTACTTACAAGAGACCGAATGTAGGGGCAGATGAGTGTCCAGCAGCACAGATGAGAAGTCATGAGTGTGCTTCACTGCGGGCTCTGTGCCAGGCCAACTGGCCTTTGTCTTGGTCAGTCTAGGGAGATCAGGGTAGACTGAAATACTTCCGATTTTATGGAAGCAGAGCATTTATGGAGTGGCTGCCGGGATGCTGTGGCATGTCCATGGGCGACTCGCCCAAGCCCGGCCAGCTCCATCCACGGGGGTTCTGCGGGACAGGAGGCGGCGGGGCCACGCTCCCCGAGACGTGGCTCTGTGGCAGCCCCGCGGACAAGGGCGGGGGAGCCTTCCTCCCCCTCCCCTGCTCGCCCCCCTCCTCCCCTTCCCCGGCCGCGCAGCCGCTCCCCCGGCCCCAGCCCCAGCCCCAGCCCACCCCCCGCCGCCCGCCCCGGCTCCGGCAGCTGCTGCTGCTGCAGCGCGGCGCCGCCCCCGGGCTCCCCCCCGGCTGCCGCCGCTCGGGCTCTCGGCACCGCTGCCGCTGCCGCTGCCGGGCCCGGTGCGGCGGCGCGGGGCGCGGGGGGCGGGCCGGGGGCGGGCCGGGGGCCGCGGCGCGGCCGTCGGGCCCGGCGCGCCGGCTCGGGGGCCGGGGAGGACCATGCACCGCGCTGCCTCCAACCAGCGCTCGGTCTCCTCCTCCTCGGGCTCCTTCCAGCCGCCGCCGCCGCCGCCGCCGCCGCCGCTGCCGCCGCACGCCGCCGACCGGCAGCCCCTCTTCCCGGGGGGCTCCAGCAGCGGCGGCAGCCGGCGGGGCTCGGGGTCGAGCTCGGGCTCGGCGCGGGCCCGCCGCCCCCGCAGCCCCCGCAGCAGCACCGAGGAAGAGGAGGAAGAGGAGGAGGAGGAGGAGGAGGACAGCATCAGCATCAGCAAGCCCCTGGTGCCGCCGCCCGCCACCCCGCTGCCCTCCGCCGCCTCGCCGCTCCCCAGCAGCAGCAGCAGCAGCGGCGGCGGCGGCGGCGGCGGCGGGAGCCCGGGCCGCAGCATGACGGCGGCGGAGCTGTACGGGGCGGCGGCGGCGGGTGGCGGGGCGGGGGGCGGCGGGGCGGCGGCGGGGGCGCTGCTGGGGCCCGGCGGGGCTGGGGGCGGTCGCCGCTGGGGCTTCCAGGCGCTGTCCCTGGTGCTGCTGCTGGGGCAGGGCGCGCTGCTGGACCTCTACCTGATCGCCGTCACCGACCTGTACTGGTGCAGCTGGATCGCCACCGACCTGGTGCTGGCGGCCGGCTGGGGCATCTTCTTCTGCCGCAACAGCCGGGCGCGCCGCCGGGAGCGGCCCCCGCCGCCCCCCGGGCCGCCGCCGCCGCACCCGCTGCTGCTGCACGGCCCCCCCGGCGGCCGCGGGGCCGGGGGCCGCGGGGCCGGGGTCCCCCCCCGCGGCGGCGACTTCGCCTACGCGCACCTCGCCTGGCTCATCTACTCCATCGCCTTCACGCCCAAGGCGGCGCTGATCCTGGGCACCTCCATCCTGGAGCTGATCGAGCTGCGTCTGCCGCTGGGCACCACCGGCTTCCGCATCACCCTGGCGCTGTCCGCGCCGCTGCTGTACTGCCTGCTGCGGGCCATCGGCACCGAGGGCGCCGGGCAGCTGCTCCTGCCGCCGCAGCCGCCGCCTCAGCACCGCGCCGCCGCCGCCTTCCTCGCCACCTGCCTCGACCTGCTCGACAGCTTCTCCCTCCTGGAGCTGGTGCTGCAGCCCGGGCGGCCGGCGCCGCTGCCCGCCCCGCTGCGCTACCTGCTCATCGCCGTCTACTTCCTCTGCCTGGCCTCGCCCGTGCTGTGGCTCTACGAGCTCAGCGCCGCCCGCCCGCCCGGGGCCGCCCGCCTCGCCCTGCACCTCCTGCTGCCCGCCGGGCTGCTGGACGCGCCGCTCCTGGCGCTCCGCTGCCTCCTGCTCCTGCGCTACCAGCAGCCGCTCTCCCTCTTCATGCTGAAGAACCTCTTCTTCCTGACCTGCCGCGGGCTGGAGGCGCTGGAGACCTGCTGCCTCCTCCGCCCCGTCACCGCCCCGCCGCCCGCCAAGTACGGCCCCGCCGCCGCCGCCCCCGCTGCCGCCCCGCTGGCCCACGGGCTCTCCGACGTGGACGTGGGACCCCACGGGTACGTGAACGCCTTGGCGGTCACCGCCCAGGGCTGAGCCCCCCTGGCCGCCCCCCCGGAGGGGCTCCCGCCGCCTCCGGGTCCGCTCCCGGCAGAGTCTCTCTGCGTTTCTGCTCAGGTTCCTGTCTCCGTGGCCGAGCAGGGGAAGGGGACGTGGGCTTCCCTGTCAGACTCTCTCTCCTCTCCTCCCTTTCTCATGGACGAATCCAGCAGCGGAAGCTCCGCACAAACCCGACTACCTGCAGGAGCCTACGGATGACAGTTGTCCCCGGAAAACGCATCTGCCCTTCAGGACAGGACTTCTTCGAGTGCTTCTGTCTCTCCCCTGTCTGGAGGGTCCCATTCTTCCCCTCCCGCTCCCTGCCAGGACATTGTGTTGCATTGTGACCATAAAAGTTTAGTTTTTCCTTTTCCTTCTAAACAACAGGGACCAGTGCATTTTGTCCCCTCTTTTAAGAACTCCTGCTGTCCACAACAATGAGATGCGACAGGGGCCTGACCAGCAGAGACGTTCCTCCGGGATGCAGGAAGGACGGAAGGAAGCACGCTTTGGCTTCCCTAGGTCTTGCAAAGCTGCTGCCTCTGTTTCCCAGGCCTTTGCATCCCAGCTGGGGAACCTCTGGAAGCACGCTGGCCGACTGGTCACTTCAAGCCCATGAGCCACCTTCTCCTAGCCAAAAATGTCTACCTCTGTGCTTCAACCTTTTGCATCTTACATTGACTTCACATGCTGAAGAAACATGAATCCAGCATGGACATGAACCTGGGCTTAGGCCCCATTTCATAACCACCAAGACATTTATTTCTGGTGAGAACAGGGTTTACAGCAGCCTACTGCTTGCATCCCCAGGTGCTGGGGCTCTCATTTCTCTGTGAATATGCATGTTTATGGGATCAGCATTGGTTTTCTTTTTACACAGAGTGTAGGGTCTTCCTTTACGCAGCCAGAAAGGCTGGAAAGATTTCCTCTAGCCCCCTTCCATGCCTGCTTGAGAGAGTAGAGACAGGGTTAAGCCTGGAAGCTGCCCCCTCTCAAACAGCAAAGCAGAGGACGCTGGCGCTGCTCAGGGTGGGCCCCATGCTCAGTGAACCTCACTTTTCAGCACAGAAAGCAAAGTGCTGCAGGAGCCCTCAAGGCAGAGGGGCTCCCCGAGCTTTGGTGAAAGCCCCACGTATCAGCATCCTGTCCTCCTTGTGCATGTGGTTTAGGGTAGGCAGGGGAAAAACTTAATTGTTAGTAACCTCTCATAGAAACAGTTTTCTTTGTTTTTAAGCTCCATGAATGTTCGGTGGGGTTAAGGCCTGCTCTTCTGCCTGGCTGCAGCTGCTCCTGAAACCAGCCCCCTGGGAGCAGGAGCACCAGGCCACATTTGGAGGAAGGACTTTGCCCCTCCCAGGCTTATGTTTTGTTATCTGGGCAAGGCTGCAATAATCGTGAAAAATGACAGTTTCCTGTCCCAAATTTTTTTTTCGAGCTGTCCTGATGGGAAGGAGAAATAAAGCACAACCAACTGCTACCCAGAGCAGGACTGCAGGCACAGCCCAGACTTCTTCCGCACACACATTCATTCTCTCCTTCAGGGCTTGGGCTTCAGTGGGACTGAGCCTCTGTCCCACCTTCCTTTTCACAGAGTGGGATCAACTGCCTGCTCCAGTGGACTGCTACAACAAAATGTTTACAGTCTGGTAACTTCCAGCTCCCAGAGGCAGAAGCAGGGATGCCATGGGGCTCTTCTCCCCCAGCTCTCAGTGGCTGGTGGGTTTTGAGGGGCTAGAAAAGCCCCTGGAAGAGATGGGTCAATAGTGCTGTTCTGTTCAGAAGTGCAGCTAGGATGGTGGACTTGCTGCTCTCCTCCTGCCAAACGGAGAGTTGGCAAAGGCTAGGCTTAACTTTCCCACCAGTGCTTTATTACCTGAGCCCTTACGTGGGCAATTGTGTGAATTTTGGCCAGTGGCCTTTCTCTTCGGTAACTTCTTCTTGTCTGGACAATCTTGGTGCTGTGAGTGACCGTGATTGTAAAACTTGGTACTGTGAACTTTTCCTGTGTGATGTGAAATGTGTTGAGGGGATGCTAAGTTCCTGGCCAAAGGAGGTGTAATTACAGGTGTATTACGCTTGTACAGATATTTGTTTCCTTGCACCTTCCTTTTTCAGCATTAAGTAGACAGTAAAATCTCAGAAATAATTACTCAAGAGAGAATGAGGTGACACCTGAACCTAGGACTACTCCATGCTTCAGTCAAACAGCTGAAGAAATAAAAAATAAATCCCCAAACAACAAACACTGCCCAAAACAAGGTGAAGGAAAAAAAGCTATTCAACAACTATGTTTTGCTGCTCCTATGGCCAACTTCACAATAGCATCGATATGCTGAAGTGTAAACATAGTTGGGACACTAGAAGAATCACAGCAGAATTATTAACAAGTCTTACTTCAGTACCCCTTCATAGCACATAAAGTTGCTGTTTCAACATTGAGTGCCTTTTTCCAGTTAGGACATTATTGAGAAAAATGGCATATTTGAAATTTATCTAGCCATGGCATACTTAAATCATTGGCAGTGAAATCACAGTTCAACTTTGTCCGTGGATGAAAAGGTTGCCTGGGACAGACGACCCTGCAAAATGATGCTTCTGTTGTATAGAATTCCTTGGTAGAAAAAGTTGTTCTTTGTGGTGCCATGGTTTCTAGGCTGGTAGTAGGTGTGCTGTTTGGAGAGTATAAAGCTCTTGTAGTAGTTGGCTATACAGAAGCCTCCTTGCAACTAAAAGGGCACCTCTGCTGCTACTGCAATTACTTCCTACAGAAAATCATTTAAAGCTCTTCAATGTCTCATTTATAAGCCCGCTCCACCTTTTGAATTCCCTTTTCTTTGGTAATTGAGCTCACTCTTCCATTTAAACCCCTCTGCCACATAACAGATCTGTTTGCAGAAAAGAGAGATAGTGGTACTATTAAAGTACAAGCAATACCTCTCTCGATGCACCTTGCACACCTACTGTATATTCTCCCAACATTAAATTACTGGTCCAGGTCAGTAACACTTTGCTAAACAAAATTGTGCCATACTAAGACGTAGGTCCCTTGGGATTCTGTCACAAGCCTTGTAACACTACTCAGTTATTTAGAATTTTATTGCTCTTTGTTTGCTATCCTGACAAAAGAGTTGACTACTCTCAGGAGGGGAAACTGAAGTGAGAGATAAGGCCTGTGGCTGATGGACACTTGGCATCCCCCTGGCATTAATTAGAACTTGTATTTTTTAAAAAGCAAGATTGTTAAAATAAAGTTAGAAACTTGTGACTGATTTTGCTCCTTTTTTTTTTTCTTTAAGTTTTGCTGGGCTATTCAATTTTGTATTCAGGGACCAACAGATGCATTACAGTTACTTGTTTTCCTCATATTGGATTGCTAAAATAGCGCCTGGATTTTCCCATCAAACAAACTTTTTGGGAGTGAAAGCAAATTCTAAGAGCTCTAACACCAAGGGAGTTATTTGAGAAGGGAATGACTAAGGCAAGAAAATCCAGATGACACTTCTGAGCTTCCTATTTAAGTGATTTATAGGAATTCATACCACTTGAAAAAGACTCATGGGGAAAAAAAAAATCAGATTTACATGTTAATTGCTTTAAGATAAAAGAAACTTTTAGAAGTGGGATCATCAAGATGGCAATTACTCACATAATCTGGGAAATGGGTTCTCACTGGAGAAGCATTGAGATCACAGCTGCCTCTTGCTTAGCTCCTGCTGGGTTAGATCCTGTAGAGGTAGGAAGGCTCCCAGTCTTAAGTTTGGATCTCTTCAGGGACTGTCCCTTTATCATCTGGCTGCAGAGAAAGCAGCTGTCTTAGCAGTCCTGCCTCATGGAGCAGTCATGCATGGGAATTACTAACAATTCCTTTGACATTCCTTTTGAAGGGATGTGCACTTCCCACAGGTGAGGGCCCTCAGTTGTATCCAGCTCAACTCAATACAGCTGCCATGCTTTGCAGGAATTTTTTGGCATTTGTGAGCCAGTTCAGTTCTGGCTCAGCTTTGCCTCAGATTTCTATAACAAATACTAACAGAAGGAGTTAGGCAGAATGGAGGACATAGAACTCTTTAAGTAAATATATTCAAAAGGTATTCTTGGTTTTTAATTTAAGGAAAACCCCCACAATTCATAAAATTATAAAATATACATAATAAAATATTCATTGCAAGTCAAAAACTAGATCATTCTCTGAGACATCAGACTTTTAAGAAGCTGAAATAAAATTATCCTAAGATTTTTTGACAAGTAAACTTTGAAGGACAGGAAGACGACAAGCTTGTCTGAAGGCACAGGAGAAAGACCTGGGTGTATTTACATCTCACAGGCTGTTGTCCACTGGGCTGCAGAAACAGTGATAAGAAACAGGGTAAATGCCAACCTCAGCTAGTCTGCTACCCAGCCAGTGCTACAAGGGCCAATGTGCCATTACTCGCAGGGAACAATTTTTTCTAGTGCATTCAGCCCCATTTTTAAAAAACACTGGAATTGATAGAGTTACCATCACTGCTCCTGGAGGATGAACCCCTTGGTCTATTCAGTATTTCACTATGGTTAACCTGAACTACCTGTGTTTGAGTTTATACCCACACAAGTACATGTTACAGTCATTTTCACTCAGCCTCCCATAACTCAGATATAACCTCCGCTCTAAAACAGCGTCTGCTGAAGCTGAGCTTTTTTCTCCTCCAAAATAGTCTTTCATTTCTTTAATTGTGTGCCACTACCTACATCTTCAGTTCACATCTCCCTGGTGCCAAGATACCCAAAAGCAAACAGCACTGCAGCACTGTGTAGCAGGATACAGCAGATTTCCAATTCAAAGATTCTCTATTTAGCCGCAGATTTTTCTCAAAATTGTGCAACAACTCCAAATTCCATTTTTTGGTCCTTTATCTCCCTTTTCCCCCTTCCTGCTATTGCTAGTTTTCAAGCCCATACCTCCCAGCAGGGAGGCAGGGAGAGTTATGAAGACTCACAATTTAAAAGTTTATCCCACCTACTGCTCAGTTACTCCACTTGATTTCTGAATGACCATGGAAATGCAGCTGGAAATTAATGGATGAGTGGCAAAAGAAAAGTCTTCAGGCATATGAATCAACAGGTAGAAAAAGCACTAACCTAGCTGAGATTTAAGGCACACATCTTTGACACAGTATTTACAACAAAACATTTAAAATGTGTATGGAAATGGCAATGCACATTTTGCCATGCTATCTAAATCTATTTTCCAAACCCTGGCCATGACTTTTATCCAGTGCAATAGCATCAGTTCAGCTGGAGGGCATTTTGAAGGCACGAGTGGATAAGCCACAGTAATTTTTCTGCCATCTATCAGTGAGGATTCAATTTAATGCCTTTCCCCAAGGAACAGAGCTACTGCCTGTTCTTTCACAGAGGTGAGCAATATTCATTGCTTCTCCCCACAGAGACTGGAAGCAACATCACCAGTCTGCTGGGCAACCCTGCATCCCAGCAGCAGACAGATCCCACTGCTAAGTCATTTACAATACAAGGACAAGGATGGTGTTGGAAATGCAGTTTCAGTATTCTGCACGGGACCACCTTCCACCTCTGTATTTCAAATGGAGCAGGTCCCAGACAGAACCTAACAGTCCTCCAGAGACTGGTCAATGTCCATCACCTCAGCTGGATAGCTCCAGTTAGAGCTCCTCTGAATGTCCTGGAAAAACAGCTGCTTCTGGAGGCTCCTTAGACTGTTCAAGACCTCTGGAGAGAGTTCATGGGAGACTACCTGTTTTTCTTGATCCTCCTCCTCCTCTTCCTCCTCCTCCTCTACGAGGTCATCAGGAGGCAGAGGAGAACATCTAGAGATGTAGCCCTGGTCTGACTGCACTGACTGTCTTTGGTCTTTGCACTGGTCATCAAAGACCAACTGGTGCTGCCCGTCAGCCTCCTCCTGGCAGAGATACAGCTCTGAAGGAACGACACTCTGTTGATAAAGAGGGTACATAAACCCATTCAGATGGTCCCTCAGTTCACCTGAGAGGTTGGCAGGACTGTGGTCAGCTACTGCTGAAACGTCAGAGTCATCGTGGAGAATGATGTTATTCCTCATTGGAAAGCTTGTCTCCAGAAGAGGAACTCCTTCCATACAGTTCTCATTACTCAGCACATGATGACTAAGTACATTTCTGTCTTCCACGGGAGAGACTGGCTCCACTACTTGAACTAGAGGAGCCTCATCCACAGGAAGGACCACAGTCTGAGAAGCTGGATCCCCACATGGATTAAGTTGAGGCTGCAGTTTACAGCCTGTATTTTCACCTTCATGCATGTGGAGGTTGATGACATAACAGCAGTTGGGGTCAGGCTCACGCAGGTGCAGCTGGTGTTTCACAATCCCACTTGATTCACTCAGCAATGAATCCACCTGGCTCTCTCTGTTTAGGGAATGCAATTCTTCATCATTATCCAAGCAGATGGTTTCCCTCTCAAACCAGTCTGGGTGCTCAGTCTGCCAGCTCTTGAACTTCTGTACGGCCTCTTTCAACTTCCTCCCACTGGGGGTATCGACATAATTTTCAGCCGTGATTTCCTGGATTCGATGGATCCGCCCAGGTTCAAACTTCTCCAAATCCTGAATCCGAAAATAAATATCCTCAAATTTGTCCATCAGCTGGTACCTGGATGTGACATTGAACAGATCAGGTATATCTTTCTCACTGCTTATTCCCTCAAAGTAGCAGACTATGTACATCCCAAAGCAGGCTGGCTTCTTGAAATCTGGCAGGATCAAATTCAAGGCTGGGGTGAACAGGTCTCCCATTGGCTTCTGTTGATCTTGTTTGAGACACACAGGCTCACTCCCAAGCATGGCTTGCCATTTGGCCTGGGTGCCCCGAGAACACAAGATAATGATCTTTGAAGACAGGTCTTCCATTTCCTTCTTCTGCCGAGTAAGCCAGGGCAACGGCCCTAACTCCGAGATCTGATGATCTTCTAGCAGGTCTAAGGCTACAGCAGTGCCACAGACCGTCATCAGGAACTCAGCAAACTTCAGCACCACGTCCACGTACAGCAGGTGGTCAGCAGAGTACACAATCCAAACCTTCCGGGGCTTCAAGGGCGGCAGGGGGAGGTCGGTATATGGTGCTGATGAAAGACAGAAAAATATTAATTGCAGCCACATTCCCAAAATTGTAATGGTGCAAGTCAGCAGTAATCAACATAGATATTAACAAAAGGTATTAGTGACTATCAGCTTTAATGCTATTTTGGTGACGCGTGTGGACAACATCTCGTTGTACAAATTTAATATGAAAGTACAGACAGGGGAGCTGTGACTTATAATAATGCCCAGACGGTTCATCGAATTTCACCACACAAAAATAATACATCAGCTTCAAGAGGTTTGCAGATGTAGCTATATTCTCTGGTGGAGGCCTGAGTGTACCCAGCCCAAACCAATCTCCTACTGCCATGGCCTGTATCAGCAAAGATCCTAACACTACCTGTTGGTTTTCAGAAGCACCTATAGAATAGCAGACCCTTTGACAAGCCCTTCTGGACAACCGTGTGAGACTTCCAGAACACATGACACTTGCTTGATAAAACACAGGCAGGACATCTTACCAGTTTGCAAATCACTGTGGTTGGATTTCCCTTGTTGGCGTCCTGGAAGAGAGAGAAAGTCACAGTCAGTTCTGAGACATAAGATTAAGTGCTTAAAATCACAACACCTTCCACAGATTAAGTTAAATAAACAATCCTTAGTCGTGCAGGGAGATAAAACCATAGGGAGGAAGAAGCCTAATAAAAAATATACTGAACAAATACTTTGCTATGTACTTTTCCTTTGAGAGAAGACAGAATGCACTTAAAACAAACTTTCTCTATCTCCCCTAGATCCATTCAGTCTCAAGAAGTACAGAACATCCAGTTGTTCTGCCACCACTCTTTAAGGAGAAAGGGCATTTTTAAAGATGGCTTTTTCTTAAGAGGCTTCTCTGAAGAGGTGACCAAAATGTCCCCAGCTACATCTTATCTGTAAGTCTGATGTGTTAAGAAATTTTCCAAAAGATTACCAATTATTCCTCTCAGGTGAAAAAGAAAAACTTAAGCTGTGAGTTACACAGCTTCCCTGTGGTAACTGCCTCACAGCTACAGCACAAAACCACTAGGAATTAGCCCTTAAGTACCCAATTTTCCAGCTTGCTTGATGTCAACCTCTGTGTCCTGTTTTTTTCCCTTCCACCTTAATCAAAAAACATTATTTAAGCCCTAAATAGTACAAAAATTAATTTTGTAGAGTTTCAGGATCAGGGAAAAGACTACAGTGTGGACAAACAGGGCTTCTGTTCTGGAAAACTCTGCTGCAATGCAGGAGAAAAATAAACAGAAAAGATTTCTGCAGCATGAGGGCTGAACTACAAAGTTCCTTTTCCTTTTATGAGCTCTGAAGTGCTATGAACTTGTGTATGAAGAACATGAAGTACCAGACAGCATAACTCATGGAAGACTTTACTTATCTAGTGGATGGTATTAGGACGTTACAAGTGCTAAGATGCAAAACAGAAAAAGGGGTTTACATAGGCATTATCTCAGCAGTAAGGCATCAGAACAGCAAGGAACAAAACAGCAACAGAAGTAGGAAAAATACAGCTTTAGCATTGAATTTTTTTCTTCCTAGCTGGTATGAGTCTTACCTGCTCGTTTTTTAGTCATACACACCACACCTGCTATGACTGATCCCACCAGTAACACACAGATCCCAGTGATACACCAGTAGAGCCATATAAACATATCACCTGCAGTACAAAAATACTCCTCAGACATTGCCTTACACAAACAGAGCTTCACCAAAGAGCAGAAGTTTCTTGAGCAGAGGGGGCCAAGGGAGGAGGACCCTGGTTGTGCCCAAAACCATGGGTAGACCAGCACTTCCCTCTTACAATATACAGTCACTTCTCAAAATGAATTCCTGCTTTCATGATGCTGCTCTGCACCATCAGCTTGCTCCACACAAAGAACCATATGTGCAGCACACTGAAAACACAGATCAATAACCTTCCTCTAAATAGCAATGTTTACCCAGCTTTGACAGGCATGCCGCCCATGTCCTGCCTGTTCATGTAATCTATCTTAAAAAAAAAAAAAAATAAAAAAAAAGATCACCATTTTGGGTCATGTATTTTTTCAGTCTACAGGTGGTTTGTTTTTTTTTTTTCCCCCAATCTTGGGCAAACCAGCTCCTTACAGGTGTTGTAGCCAAAAAAAAAAGATGTCAAATCATTATGCACAAGTTATCTTGACATTCATGAAAATGAATATATGCAAGCTATTCTCTCCAAAAGCTGCTTTATATTATGCAAATTTTTTAACACTGAGCAAAGTGACAGAAAGTATTTTATATTAAGACTCTTGTCAAAACTGCTTCTCAAAGAATTCTGTGCAAGTGAAGTGTATCTAAAAAAAAAATTGCTCTTTAAGGTTCACACTGCATACGAATACTTGCCTCATTAAATCATGGTGAAGTAATTCTTAGCACAATTAATTCTGAACTCGGTGTTACATGAGGACTGTTGGAGAAATTTTTGACACTAGGCTCTCATCTCCATCAGACAGATCTACTGGCACAGCTCAGTTATGGTATCCGGTAGTTTGACCTTGGTGCCTCCAAAGAGGGACACCAAACAAAGAAATCCTTGGGCAATTATGCCCTGATGACCTAAATTCCCCATCCCTCACACAACAGTCTGGAGCAACAGCACGATTAGGGTGTGGGGTCTCCTCGCCCTTCACTGGTTTGGTGTTTTGTTACCAAGTGGTTGTCATGTGCTCATCTTCACATCCTCTGAGGTTGGTTTCAGGGGGGGCTTGGGTGATACAGTCACATGGGTGATATAGTCCATGATACAATAGGTTTGCTACATTTCATACACCATGACCTGTTTACTCTAGTTATTATAAGTAATATTTAAGCTATAGCTTTGTCTATTCTAACTATTATTAACATTCAGATTGTTAGCTCCAGGTTTCACTATGATCTGTCTTTAACTTACACAACACAGCCATATAATTCAGAAAAAGATCAACTTGCAGCCCAACAATTCTGGCTACTCATGTCAAACAAGCACTCACCTACCTTCAAACAGTGTAAAATTTTCAACAGGGACATTTCATTGGGTCATTCCCAGGGAGGATCATTTTTTATGCTATACAACAGGAAAAGAGCAGCAAAAAAAAGATTCAGGGTATCAGAATAACTTCTTACCTGATGGGTCTGCACCTGCAAAAGACAAGAATTACATTAAAAATTCAGCTCTCCTCTGTAAGCCAATGGGAGTCTAGATTACAGAAAAGTGGTTCTCACTTGGAGCTGGTGGACATGGGATGAAAGCAGAGTGTCTCAGACAGTCTGTGCCACAGTTCGCAAAGAATGGCTGAATCTGCAGTTGAAATAAATTCAGAAAGCATAAGTTATTCTTAAAAGCAATTTTGTTCCCTGTTTTATTTCCCCCTTGCCTCAATATTTCCTGTATTTTAGCACAGGGACACAGAACTCCCATTTCCCTTTAGCAAACAAGTTGATCAAGGATTCTGACACTAGATGTTAAGAAGGCTGGGAGCTCCTGAGGTTGCACACTTGCCATTCCCACTCCACAGTCTCTGACTTGGCAGCCCTACGCTAAGGAAAAGCCACAGACTACAGAGAACATCTATATAAAAAATATTGTCCTTTCAGCCATAATCAGTATTTCCTTAATACAGGTAATTAGAGATTAGTCAATCTCAGAACAAAATAGTGTGCAAAACCCTGTAACATTCCTAAGTTGTTCATTGCCTTGTTTGTGAAGGAAGGACACAGGGACAAGAGTGAGATCCTACCTGTATTTTGTAGCTGCAGCAAGCTTTTATGTTCTTTTCTATTTTGATTGTGACATTCACTTGCTCTTGTAGTCCACCCTGCAGAAATCAGTCGTAAGGGAAGGAAGAAAATTGAATGAAAGCAGGAAAAAAGAAAATAAGTTGACTGGAGAACATGGAATGGTCCAAAGAAGCAAAAAGCTTCTATTTTCTTTCTTTGGAACAAGAAGCCCACAGAGAACAAAATGAGTAAGGGATCTGGCCATCATCACTGTGGGTGTCCTGTGACACAGACACGGTAACACAATTAAGACAGCAGGCTAAGATTGCACAGGTAACAGGAAACAACTAGGGATGTACATTGTATAGCTTCAAATGAGTTAAACTTACAGTTTCTAAAACAATCTAAACATCTTTAGTTATGCAATGTGTAAACATTAACAAGCTTCCTTGTTTAATTAAAAGCAGCTGTCAACACTGCTGCTTCTGACATTAGAACAGACAAATAAGTTGCCCTTGTTACCTGCTGTACACAGTCAATATCATGACAATCTAAATATATTCTTTACAATGCTTAGGAAACACTCCAGAATGAGGAACATTCCTCTCTACCAGGGAAACACATGTACAGGTGTACAATCTGTGTCAGTAATAACTTAATGCATACCAGTGCACTCAGTACAAAGGATTTTAAGTGTTAAGGAATGAAGATTAAACAAACTGAATGCTGTTATATCTGCCTGCCCCCAGGGAGGGGTGGGGACTGGTACCAAATATTCAGCATTTCTCCTCCCTCAGATGCCTGAAGGGAAACATTTCTCATGCCAGAAGACACTCCGGACACTTTGAGCTTCTCAGCAACACAGACTGTGAGACTACAGAAATTGATTCTCAGCTGGAATGAAACATCTGTTATTAAAGCACTCATTCTTTATCTAAAAAAATTAACTAATGCCCTCCCGTGATCATATCTGATAAAGTACTTCAATGATTTATTGGAACTTTGCACCTCAGTTTTGGTTGATTTATTTAGCCTCCCTAGGCATTGGCTTGAAAAATGTAAAGCCCAGTCAAACATCAAATTTGACTTTGCAGATGTTTATAGACTGCTCCACGAATTGTAAAACCTCTTTTTTGATCTTTTATCCACCAAATTCCTGAAATAACATTCCTCTTTCCAAAGGCAATGAAAAATCTCCTACATCACGGCTCCGAGTCCTGGTTTAGCAACTACCTGAGACGTTTGTCTAAATCACCACAGAAGGTATAATTTGGGATGGGAATTACCTCAGTGAAATCATGTGTGATCATTTTACACTTCTTCTCATGCAGGTAACTGGCCACATGAATGTGGTATCGGGCTGGCTCCATCCATGGGGTGAAGCTCACGAGCAGAGTTGTATCATCTAGACTTTTACCCTGGATCCTGGGTTCCCACGAGCTGCCTGGAAGTAGGGAAGATACTCCTGCGTTTCATAACTATCAGAAATATTTCAGCATAGCATCCATGCCCACATGACTAAAAAATTTTTACCTGTCTTTATACATGGGATGGTTTTTTTCATCAGAGAATCGCTGCAGTCTGCAAGAAAGACCATAAGTGAGTAGTCAGAAACATTGTACTTCCATTTAGCAAAAAAACACACTTTCTTATCAGAAGCCAGATACCTAACCAAGCTCTCCCTAACGAGTGGACACCTTTGTTCCAAAGCAGTAGCAAAATTCTGTAGAAGAATAGTATTGGTTTCCAGTCTGGGCCCCTCAGTTCAGAAAGGATATTGAGGTGCTGGAGCGGGTCCAGAGAAGAGCAACAAGGCTGGTGAAGGGACTGGAGCATAAGTCCTATGGGGAGAGGCTGAGGGAGCTGGGGTTGTTTAGCCTGGAGAAGAGGAGGCTCAGAGGTGACCTCATCACCCTCTATAACTACCTGAAGGGAAGTTCTAGCCAGGTGGGGGTTGGTCTCTTCTCTCAGGCACTCAGCAATAGGACAAGGGGGCACGGGCTTAAGCCCGCCGGGGAAATTTAAGTTGGATATCAGGAGAAAATTCTTTACAGAAAGAGTAATCAGGCATTGGAATGGGCTGCCCAGAGAGGTGGTGGATTCACCATCCCTGGAGATTTTTAAACGCAGATTGGACGTGGCACTGAGTGCCATGATCTAGTAAATGGACTGGATTTGGACCAAGGGTTGGACTCGATGATCTCGGAGGTCTTTTCCAACCCAACTGATTCTATGATTCTATAGCCCCCTCCACTGATGTAATGGTGTGCTTTTTCTTTTTCTTTTCAGAACAGAGATAGTTAATAAGAAAAGACAGAAAACATACCATGCTAGTTAATACAGTAATATCTGAGAAGCCTTGCTAATGTAAGACTTGTGCAGAAAGGGTCATAAAAGTGGAATTAAAACTTCATACTGATCTCCACACCTTGTGATTGCACCACAGCAATAGACTCCTCCGAAGGCATTCTGACCCGGGAAAACTAGGAGGAATCTTTCTTGATTCCAAAGCACTCTTCCACATCTATAATTTGATTCATTTATCAGATTGTCCCTGCTCTTTGGGAATTTCTTCAGAGTCAAATCCAGAATTATGCATTCAACTTGGCATTGTGGGATTTACAAGTCTCAGCCTAAACTATGCCTCCCCTCCAGGGTTTGGATAAAGAAAAAGGAAAAAATCCCTGCTTAGACAGTTGAAACAAAATGTTGCATCTCTTACATTTCCAATTTTCAAAGCTGGAAAATTTACAGTGCTCCTGTAATTCATGTGTAAGAATGTATTAGGTTTCTGAAGAAGAGTGGAGGATAAAAGCCAGGAAGTTCTTAGTGCGACCAGGTATAAAAAAGATAAGGGGGTTGAGAATCAAGTGTTCCCTCTCCTTTTCCGGCTCACATTGACTGATACACTCCATACCTTGCCATTTTATAACTACAAAATCAGGTTGACAACTAAAAGAAGTTAAGAAAAAAGTTAAGAATCAGTTTTCAAGCTCTGTATTAAGTGCCAAATACTTAAAAGCCAGTCAGTGCAGCCAGAGGGCACTGCAGATGCTCAGCATCCTTGAGGAAAACCACAAAAATTCATTTAGCAACAGGAAAATTTTCACATACGCAAGAAAGGGTCAGGCACTTGGCACTATCAAGTTTCTTGGTAAATTATGTCTAACTCTGCCTTTGAAATGCAACTTCACATGTGTAAGCTTTAATACTAGAAGCCAAACTTTACTCCTTGGAATTTCAAAATTCTGGCCTGTATTTCCAGCTTCCACAAGCAGAGGGGCAACTCTGAAAGATTTTAAATTAAAGTAGCAGCGACATTCTGCAGAGAACATGAAAGATTCCTCCACAGCCCCACTCACGTAGGTGAAATCGCTTTGTGCTTGCTCAACTGACGAGCACTTCAGCAACAAAACTTAGGAGATGTAACTCACATTCAATTAGCCCCTCAGAGGAGCACTCATTTTCCTTTTCAGGTTTAACTGTGAAATTTCTCTTTAGCCATAGCTGCAGCAGAATTCTGGACAAGCTACAAATGCAATTTCTCAGAAATCAGCAGCCCAAGTCCAAGGCTTTGTCCAGCTTTCCAGAAAGCATGTAACAATTTTTACAGCAGTATCTTCCATGCAGAAACTACAGTCAACTGGAATCAAAGGTCCGTCCTTCACGGAATAGTCCCTCCACACACACCTTATTCCAAGCAGAGACTTGACAAACTTCTGGACACAGGATCCCAGAAATAAGGATGGTGATTTGTAGTAAAAATGATACAAACATTTTGGGTATGTACCACAGGGGTACTGGAGATCGGCTAGCACCATGGATTTTCTGAACAGCAATATCCAAAAAGGACAACAGGGTTTTTTAATACTGCCACCCTATTGCCAAACTGGCTCACAGTTCACGGGTCTGGACCGGAAAAACACCCAACCAACAGGTCCACAAACCACTACAGTCCCAAGCTCAAGGCCTAAGTGAACTAGAGCATCTCTTACCAGGCACTGTGACAGACGTGGACTTGCAGTTGTAGTCTCCATTTACACCCAGCTTGGGCAGGTGGTAGACAGTCACTTGGTAAGTCTGGCCAGGTTCTACTTCAAAACGGTCAAAAGTGAAATTCCACTGAAAACAAAACACATCCACATGGACTTAAAAGGACAATGATGTTCTTTAAAGGTACTGAAACTAACAGCTGACTTGGCCCTGTTCCACTGTGTTCCCTCATCCCACGTAACCCTTTTACTGCAGCCTGACTACAGAAAAATGGAACTTAAGTGTACTAAATGTACCAGTCCCTTGGTCTGTCTCAACTCTTCTGTTTGGAATGAGTTTATATCTTTGAACTGATACAACAGTTTTATGCCAAACAACTGTGTGGTTTCCATTAAATTACATTCCAAACTGAAAGGAGATTAGGCTAAAATACACAGTTTCAAGACTAAAATTTCAGTCGTGTATGAATCTTGCAGTGCTGTGCAAGTGCTAAGCATTTAGTATTGCACTTACACATATGCAGTTTTGTACTTGGTCATTCCATACATATTATCCTAAATCTATACTGTTCTCCACATCAGCAATACTGTGCAAATTGTGGGAGAGGCACTGGCTCCAGAAGATAAGCTAACTATGGCCAAATTCTGTGTGGTAAGGAAAAAATTCCAGATTCCTTATTGTTTATAAAGGGAGCTGTGGATGCTCAGCATTTTTCTGATGAGTTTCCCAGAAGGAGTGTAAGCTGAAGGACCACCCCCAAGGTTGGCACTTTCCTCCACAGCAAGAGAGTATAGGAAAGAAGTGGAAATAAAAGGAAGGGCTAAGGTAAAAAAAGCTATAAAATGCCATAGCTCTCAGGCAGAATCCAAAAACTTCTAAAAACTAAGCAACATCCAGACCTTGGTTGTGGTAGGCACCAAACAAGAGCAATAATTTTTAAAACCTGAGGGATGGGAAGAGTGAAAGAGAAACTGGAAATGACTGCAGATGTCAAGTCCAATATCTTGACTATTTCACCAACTCTTCTAACCAGTCTGTACTTTTTAATCAATAACCTTGCTGCAAGACAATGAAAGCAGAAACAAAGTCATGAACTAGGAGAAGTAGTTTAAAGCCCTTGGCACTCACCCGGCCTCCATCCGGACGGACCTGAAGAGGCAAATTGTTCTGGAAGTCAAACTGGGCACAGACCTGTTGATTGCTGTTCACCTGCAGCACGGCGAGCTCTGCCCCTTCCAGACAGCGGATGCTGGCTGCAGGCACAGGGACACAGAGACATGCCTGTCTTTTCCTGCCATCTGCACATGCAGAGGTTGCAACCCCCCCCAGAGGTCACCACTGTGCTCAGCCTTGTCACAGCCTTACTCCTTTGAAGCGCTGGGGATCCCAACACAAAGATAACTGGCCACGAAAAGTGAGCGTGCAGGGTTGACTGACAGCACTCTCAGCTTAAAGGTTGTCCTGCATGGCAAGAGCTACATCTTTGCAGATGAAGGAGCAAAGGAGAAGGCAACTGCATTCTTCCACGCTCCCTGGCAGTTCCATAGATTCAGTGTTGTGTTTAGCTCTGCCCCTCAAAGCTGCTTCATGCAGTTTGGGCCCCAAAGTAAATACGCTTTTGTTTTGGTACACACAGTCCCAATGAGAAAGTTTATAACCACAGCTGAAGAAAATGACTGTGTTACCTGAGTCACACCTGCTTCTACACTACTATAGCTATAGGCCATAACTATATAGCCCTCAGACATAGGCCCTGCAGAAGGAAGAAATGAATGTGTTTCATTCCGTCTTAAATCTGTGCAAAACTTTGGACAAGAGTGTGCAAGGGAAGCATCACTTACAAACAATTAAAGACACTTGGAGAGTGAGAAAACTTGACTTACTAGTACTAATTTATGCTCCAGCAATGGGACAATTATTCCTTTATGAAGACACACACCCATATAGGAAACCTAAGTTACAAGGACGAGATTATAACCCCCAAATCAACAAAATTAAGCAGCCAAACTCCTAAATTTCAAAGGTCTGCTTTCGTGACAGTGAAAGACTTGAAGTCATAATTCTCACAAGACCACACCTATTTCCTCTGCTTCGTGCTCAAATTAAACAACCATCACTTACCATCAGTAGCCACTTTCCATTCTATCTGAAGCACAGGGAGCAGTTTTCCATCCACCTGACGGAAAACATGAGAAGAGACATAAAGACTGCTTGGAGCAGAAGGAGTCCAACCTGGAAGCTTCAGCCAGCTCGACTCCATGCAGGTACCTGTCCAGCAAATGAAAACCACCATTCAGAGGGGGGTTGAAGAAGCTCTGCTTAATGGCAGTTATGGTCTGCCCTTTGGGTCAGGGTTATCCTGAAGGCAAAACTGGGTGACAGACAGCTCCCCAATTCAAAAAGGCAGTTTTCAGCATGGAAGTACTTTGTAAATTGCCTGTAATATTCTGAACTCGTTCTAGGAGCTTATACTTCCTCTTTTCCTGAAAATCCATTAGTAATTACCTCAATCAATGTATTCAGGCTAAACAGGTCAAGGAAGTTTGCTCAGTATCTCCTGTAGCAAGTCCATACATTGGTGCTGAAGTGAACCCATGTTAGTACTAATTACCAGCCTTCCAATCATAAGAAATCTGTCAGATACCCAGGGAAATTCTTCCAACTGTTAATTACTTTGTGTCTAAAAACTGCTTTACCTCAAATCTGAATATACATCTGAATTTAGCTTCCAACAGTGTTATGCTTTACCTAAATTAATGAGCTCTCTGGACAGAAAAATAAACTACTCTAGTCAAGACAGTGTTAGGGAAAACTGGTGCTGTAATCTCATCAGAAAGTGAAATCAGGTATGACAGGCATTAGACAGACACGATCTACTTAGATTTTGTAAGACATTTGACTTATCAGAGCATGTAAAAAATAGCACAGTCAGGCCCCCCAAAGTACACTTTCAGTCTGTTTTGCTGGGTTAGTGATGGGAACAGTGGGCACTGTCCCTTCTGGTAACAGCATGGTTTTATACTTAGGAAGTAATTAGACAATCCCCACATGCTCATTCTACCAAAAAATATCTATAAAAAGCCTGACAAGAATAAAGTACCTTTCAGAAAAGAGTGTGCTAGGCACTAAAAAAAATATATTTCCCCTAGAGCAGAAAAACACAACAAGAGCCATAAGGCAGAATTTAAACCAAATATTCAAATAAGGCAGCATTTTAATGGCGGAGCTGCAGTTTGGCTTAGCCTTGTTGTCAAGATGTATTCCAATGGCTGTCTGCCAGTGGGAAATATGATCCAATCTAATCCCACCAAATCCCTCTCCTGCCAAAAAAAGTTTAAAACCTGGGTATTTTCAGCATAGTCATCTCCCTGACCTGGTAAGCCAAGCAATAATACTACAAAAAGCACTACTGGCTACAAAAATACTTGTGCCAGTCCAATACAGGATTGGGCACTGAGGCAGGAATGAGCCTGCTTAGAACAGGGACTGCAAGGAAAGGCCAAGGAGTTCTGCACCACTGTCCAGTTGCCTCTGGGTATCAAGTGGACAACTATAGAACATTCTCTTTTTTTTTAAGAACATTACCCATAATTACATTAAAGTGCTTCAGATGCATGCCATTGCTAAGACTTGACCCCCAACACCCAATAATTTACATTAATTGCTCTCAACTGCCCACCTCTATGCCTTCTTTTTAATTCTAGTCCATACATTAATTTTTCATCAAGTACTATCATAGATAGAATGACTTGTAATGAACATTTACTGGTAAACTTGTCCTAAAATTCCCATTTCTTTAAAAATGATGATCCCAGCTTTAGATAGAAACTGAACAAGATAGGTTGGGTTCCACCCATGCCACTGCCCACCCCCAAACTCTATCCCAAAAAAGACATAACTTTCCATTCCTCTTCTAGCCAGTGCTTATTAAGGGATGAAACTGGAATCTCCCAAAGCAAAGCAAGACAGCAGTGCTTCACTTCACAACTCTGATTCCAGCAGGAAAAACATGCTGTATGAACCCTTGTTAAAAAAAGAAAATAAAAAAAGCATGATCTGATGAGAAAACAGCAATGAAGGAAAAAAATACTTACTATTTCTTACGAGACAGTTTAAATCCTGTGGGGGGAAAGAAACAAGAATGTTACTCTCAGAATAGAAACTGGATTGACAGTAATTTGCCTCTGCTTGGTGGCAGGAGAAGGGCAGGAAAAAAACAATTCAGTGAATTTAGTGACGCACACAAACGGGAAGAATTTACCATCATGGAAACACTGCACAAAGTGGTTCATCAGAAAACCAAAGGAGAGGATGAGGAGCCATCAGTCTGTTGATGAGGATTCAGAACTTGAACTTGACAATGAAGACCTCTCTTACCTTTATAACACTGGGTTTGTGGCACTAACTCCAAAAACACCCCAAGATGGACAGTCCCATAGGATGCTAGATGGGAGTCCTGGTACAAGCAGCCCCAAAAGCTGTGCAGCTGTGCCCTGTGTGGGGCAGAGTAGCTCTAACATAATCAAAAGCAAAATAAATCTGAACTTAATGTCAATATAAGGACAAGCAAGAGGTACTTTTCACTATTTTTGTTGTGCTCAAAAGGTCAAGTCAGCCACAACGAGGGGAGTCAACATGATCAATTTGAATATAAATACCAATTTAGTCTAAACTGTACTTTACTGCATCTAATTATTGCAGACAAATGTACAGATAAATCCTCCATTGTGTATATAGATCCTGTTGGACTTAAGAGAAACTGGTTACAAGTATAGTTAATAGAAATATTATTGAAACTTTGTACCTCCCAGATCAGGTTTCCCTCCCCCCATGCCACTGCAGGACATTCTCACAAAGTACCTGCAACCTACATCCTTTGATAAAGGGAAAAACCTAAAAAGCAAAGAAGTGAATGCTGATTAAACCAAACCAAAACCAGTTAAACTACAATCATTTAACAAAGGGAAAAATAAAAATTGTAAAGTGCCAGCATGGAAAAGTCAATTAAACTATGAAAATTACTCCTAACACTTAACCAGACTTTTTTAGGTAAACTATTTAGCCTGACAATGTTCTTTGTGTAAAAAGGTGCAGTAGTTTCGTCTAATTTTCTTCAGAGCAGCTGATAGGGTGCATTTCACTGAGGGGAAGGAGTGAGCAGCCACATGGGGCTGAGCTGCTGGCTGGGGTGAACCAATGAGAGGTAACAAAAATAACTAGCTACTAACCATGGGGCTTTTTGTAATTGAATGACTTCTATTAAACCCTATCACTTAACATTCAGTCATTTTGTCCTTGTTCTGTTGCAATTACTCTGATAACAGCAGTGGCAAAGTGTCTGGGCTGGCAAATGGTCAGGGCATCACTGCTGTACTGGACAGGCTGGAACTCCAGTGTGAACCAGAGTCAAGGGGATGAGTCCATGGTGGAGCAGAGATCCACCTACAGCCCATGGAGGGACCCCATGCTAGAGGAGCTGGATGCTCAAAGGCAGCTGTGAGCCTGTGGGAAGCCCATGCTGGAGCTGGCTCCTGGCAGGACCTGTGGACCCACGGAGAGAGGAGCCCATGCTGGAGCAGGTTTGCTGGCAGGGCTTGTGACCCTGTGGGGCACCCACGCTGGAGCAGCCGGTTCCTGATGGACTGCACCCTGTGAAAGGGACCCACGCTGGAGAAGTTTGTGAAGGACTGCTGCCTGTGGGAAGGACTCACGTCAGAGAACTTCATGGAGGACTGTCTCCCACGGTGGGACCCCACGCTGGAGGAGGGAGAGTGCGAGATCCCTCTGCCCCCTGTGGTGAAGACCACGGTGAAGCAGGCTGTTCCCTGGCAGCCCACGGTGGGCTATAGCAGGAATCTCTTATTGCAGCCAGGCTGGGAGCAAGGGGAGGAGTTCATTGCAATGTTAAACCATATAAGATGGCCCAAAAGGACCAGAAGTGGAGACTGTAATGGAAATACCTTTAAATGGTTCTAACTCGTCATTTGAATGGCATGTTATAGGAATTAGTGTAACAGGAACCACCTGAACCTCAGGAGGACAAGCCTTACAAGAAGCAGTGCAAGTGCAGCAGTGACCAGACCTGAGCTGGATTTAGTGCCCAATAAGTCCTCCAACACACCACCTCTCCTGTCCTGAGTGACCACCATAACAGATGGAGCACAACATCATGGACTAAATGAACTCAATGGACATTTTGCGGAGACTTTGCAGGAGCGGCCCATAAACTAAGGGAATGACACAGCTGGAACAGACGACCCCAACTAGCCAAAGGGATAGTCCATACCATCACGCTTGGCGCATAAAGCTGGGGGAAGAAGGAGAAAGGGGGGAGGAATGTTTGCAGCGATGGCATTTGTCTTCCCAAGTCATTATTAAGCATGGTGGAGCCCTGCTGTCCTGAATACCTCCCCACCCACTGGAAGTGGTGAATGAATTCCTTGTTTTTCTCTGCTTGTGTGCACAGCTTTTGCTTTACTTATTAAACTGTCTTTATCCCAAACACTCACTTTTTCTCACTTTTACCCTTCTGATTCTCTCCCCCATCCTGCGAGGGGAGAGAGTGAGTGGCTGCATGCTGCTTAATTGCCAGTTGGGCTTAAACCATTACATTGAAAAAGCACATATTTAGATGATACAGTAGAAATAAAATGACAGCAATGATTGTTTCTGGTTGCCTACACAGAGCTAGAAGCATGTAAGAAGCACTGACAGAACAGAGATGTGTCAGTCTGCATACAACAGACAAGCAGATAAACAGGAGGAGAAGGAACAAAAATTAAGAGCTCTGCAGAAAAGCTGAAGATGGAGCTCACAGTCAGGCAACATGCTCTGCACATTATTACAGAAGGGGCTTAAATTGAAATGTTCTCTTCTCAGCAGCTTCCTATTGCCTTTCAGGCCCGACAAGCAAAGCTACACAGAGGGGAGGCATAAATATGAGAAGCAGACGATTGTGAGGTGATGCTGAAACTATTATCAGCAGAAGAGGACAGGCACAGTCAACTCGTCATGTTTACTTGCCATATTTTCACAGAAAGATAAGCAACTGTTTCCTTCGCTCTTTTTAAATGATTTTTGTTTTGCTTTTGACATTAAAAAAACCCCCAAACCCAAATAGACCATATGCCTCAGAGAATCAGAAGAATCTGAAAAAAAAAAAAAAAAAAAAAAAAGAGAAACTGATTAACAGTATCATCCCATAGCAATTCAATTAAAGTAACATGGGGCCAAGATTTCCCAGCAGGATGTTGTGGTAACTAACAAGAAACCACTGCTGAGCTGGGCAAGTGTCCAGTTTTCCTTTAAAGAGTGGCTGCTGAATGGGAAGGGGTCCAGCTTTCCAAAATCCTCCTCTTGCCTATGAGCGATTCTGTGTATTTTCTGAGGCTTGGGTGATTTGAAGTTTACTGCAGTTTCCCCTTTCTGATTCCTCAATAAAAAGAAATAAAGATCAAGTGGACATGAACACACTACAGGAATAACTGCTGAAGGGTGATGTGCTTAAGGCTTGTAGGAAACAACCATCTTTTACAAAATTGTTTTGATTTTTTAAAGCATTTTTCTCTATAGTTTCTAAATTTTTCTCTTGCCCTCATATAAATTCTCAGCAAAATCAGATTCAAAACCAGCACTAAGTGGACCACAGTTTATGTCAACATCCTACACAGCAAAAAGATGCCACAGAGGGGAATGAGAGAAGCCAGTCAATAGCAAAGGCAAAATGAACACCTTTGTAAAGCCTTCCTCACATGCACCACCACTGCTCATCTTCATGAGAGATGTTACATCAATTCTTCTCCAGAGACTTGTAGTGAATATCCACCAAGCTGGTAAGATAGGTTTCAAAGACCCAACTACCCAACTATGCATTCCTCCAGGACACCAAGGCATGCCATGTTTGGAAACAGCTACAGCCCAGTGACTGAACACAGTCACTTCACACTTGATGAACAACCAGATGGGTATATAAGCTGTGAGATGTTTTTCCCCTGCGCATAGTAAAAAACTCCTGCAGATGACATATTCAAATATTCCTTACCAGAAGGAACTGGACTTGCAGCTGTGCTATTCAGCCCTACAGCTGAGCAGGTTTGATGGAGTGGTGGTGAATAAAGCCCATTGAGTGCATTTGTTGACATTTTAGTAAGATGAGCTGTTAACAAGCATTTAGTTTTACTTTCACAATTTACAGGTGTCTAACGACACTGACATGAGACTTTCCCTCCACCACTTTCTCTTTCGAGCAGCCTTTGCCGCATGAGAGTTTTGCTGAAAAAGTTTTGCTGTTGCTCACCCTGACCTGCTGCAAAGCTCGGCAACGGCAGTGGGTGGGTTAGAAAAAGGAAGTGGGTCTCCCCCACCCTGCTCAGCAACAGCTTCTCTTTTGAACGACACCACAGTCACACACTGGGAGGGTTACTGAATCATGCTCCGAAAACGGTGCAACCAACAGAAAGGGAAGGGGAAACTGTTTTCAACTGTCAAAACTTCAGTTGATGGTACTTTTTTCTGTTTGTGTCAGCAGCTTCACAATTGCTTCTAGAGAGGCTCCTCGGGGGCTTAAGACAACGCCTTTTTCGTAAGTCTATCTGCATTTTAGAAACCTGCTTTTTGATAGAAAAGGCCAAAGTAGCAGCCTTGCACATTAAGTGATCTGTGAGCACACCCAGAGCGTGGGGCAACACCGCTCCTCAGTGAAAGTTGGGGATGCACTGGTGAAGCCCTCAACAAGTTACTGTGGTTCACATTTCCTAAAAAAAAAAAGGAGGTACAAGACAGCAAGACACAGTCAGGCAAAGCCCAAGCATCCAAGGACTCACAGAAACTCTCTAATAATTTATCTCAATCTCCATGTGACAATCGTTTGGGATATTGTGGTTATGCGAGATGCCTAAGCAATATTGTAATGTCTTCTTTCCACTTTCCCAAGATTTTGCATTTTGTAACTCCATAATGCCCAGCCTAAAGTAAAATTGCAGAAGTGGTCTGTTTTCTTGGGGTCTTTGTAATAGGAGTGAAGGCAGCAGAGCGGAGGTCAGGTAAAAGAGAGGTAAGGATAGAGTCAAACATTAGGAAAGGAGTCGGAAAGTCAGACTAGACAAAAAACAGGAAATGTGTACAGGAAAAGATTACAGAAGCTTTCATCCCAAAGGACAGATTTTGTTTTATATTTGTTTATAGCTGCACCTGACTAGCTGCCTTCGCTAGACTGCTGAAAGTGCATCATGACATACAAAACTGTCTAGGTTAGAAGATAACTGCCCCTTTTCCTGTTTATGCATGAACCGCTATCGTTGTCAGAGATAAAAAGCAAAAGCAGATCTCTCCCTTATTCTACACACTCCTTACATGTATCTTAGGTACAAAAAACCCAACAGTGACCATCGACAAAACAAATCTAAATCAAACCCCAAAAACCAGCAGAGGGAGCGACCAGAACCAGCTCGGAGTTCATACTCTGGGGTGCCAAAGTCAGCTCATGTTGGTTAGTTCACCTTTTATACGGACCCCAAATCTGCACCTCCTCTCTGGCTGGGTTCACAGGGAGAAAACGCAACCAAAATCTGCCAGTTCAAAACTCTCAAGCATATGTTTGTTTCCTTACTCCTTCACAAGCGATTCCCTGCTTTCTCCTAAAAGAAAAACCACAAAAAAACCCAAAACAAACCAACCCCCAGCTGCAAGGAACAGCTTAAAACATTTAGGACGTGAGGCAACGCCAGCGATTAGCAAAGACTCACATCCTGCCCAGTGACTCCGGGCGGCCCCCCGGAGATGTCAGTGACCGGCGCTTCCCGGCGGCCATCGCACGGCCAGCCGAGTCCTGCGGAGCTTGGAATGCTCCCCCGCTCCCAGGCTCCGCTCCGCACCGGCGCTCCCGGGCACAGCGACACGGCGCCGGCCGCCGCTTCCCCCATCCCAACTTCCCGGCTCCTCGCCCCCGCTCGGGCCGCGGCGCTCCCGGGCGCTGCCCGCGCTTACCGGCTGGGAGCAGGTGAAGGGCGGCGCGGCGTCCAGCAGCAGCCGCAGGGCCGCGCCGGGGGTCAGCAACAGGAGGGGCGGCAGCAGCAGGAGCAGCGGTCCCAGCGGCCCCGCGCCCGCCATCGCCTCCCGCCACCGCCGCCCCGGGCCTTCCGGGCCCCGACCTGCGCGGGGCGGCGCCGGCCGCACCTGAGGAGGGGCCGGGGCGGTGCTGAGGCGGGACCGCGGGGCCCCGGCCCCGCCCGCCATGTGGGGCCGGTTGTTCGGGATGGGCCGGGTCAGGCCGGGCTGAGTGAGCTCCGAGCGGCTCCGCCCCGCTGGACACAGCGCCTCCCTGGGGGCAGCCAAACCTGGTTCTGCCCGGGGGTTGCCTTCGCGGGGGGTCCCGAGTGTGCGGGCTCATCGCAGAATCGTCAGAGCTGGAGATCAGGCAGTCCAACCCCTCCCTCCCCGCCAAGGCAGGGTCACCTGGAGCAGCTGACACAGGAACGCGTCCGGGTGGGTTGGGAATGTCTCCGGACAGGGAGACTCCACGACCTCCCTGGGCAGCCTGTGCCAGGGCTCTGCCCCCCCCGAAGAAGTTCTTCACGCTGAGGTGGAACTCCCGGTGCTCACCTCTGGCTTCGGGTAGATGCCGTGAGCATTAAAAGCTGACACCAGCAGCAGTGTGCAGCTGCTGAATAAAACGCAGTATAGGTGTATGCTGTGCTTTTCCTGTCCAGGGGCTGTTCTAAATGCGACCACTTCACAGGGGGCTGTGAAACCTGTTACTCATTCCCGACTCTCCCCCCTTTTCAGCTGTCTCACAGGCTTCACTCGAGGTTTCGCGCTGTTCTTCACACTGCAACACGCCCACAGCCGCTTTCACCCGTTTTTTTGCCATGGTTTTCACCTCATGGTGTCACACAGAGCTGTAGCCCAGCCCCAGGGAGCTCCACCGAATTTCCAGCTCAGGGTGTTTTTTAGCAAAGCTGAACTGTTTGCTGGGCTTTGACCAGCAGCCACGGCACTTTCATATGGTTTTGTGGTGGCAAATGTCTGACTGATGGCCAGCCTGAGCCTGCAGATAACGAGATTTCTGCTGGTGATCGTTCTGCCATTCCAACATCCAGCACTGATGACATCCACAGGCTTTCATCAACTCCTGAGTTTTAGCCTTTTGTGCCACCACTAAAAGCAAAGCCTGCAGTTCTGATAGCTGTGTGTGAATCAGGGGGAATAATATATGTATATACACGTAATTGAAAAAAACCCCACATTCTTTTTTCTTTAGGCATTATTTTACTCAGTCTTATACTGCTGTACTTGGGCTGAGCACATTGTGATTTACAGTGCTATGACAGAAAGGCAGTGCTCAGCTGGCACTGTGGCGTAATTGCTTGATAACTGTGGTAGAACAAATTTGTTCAACCGAAAAGTACATGCATGGTATGTTACTTGTTATCATCCCATTAGCTTCATGGCTTATGTATGTACTAATTACACCATATTTAAGCTGCGGGCATTCGGTTTTTTAGTTACATGTGCTTGGTAAAAAGGAACCCAGTAGAGAAAATGTTAAATGTGTGGTTACGCATGAGTCACACGTTGGACATCGTGACATGGCAGAATTTCTGTGGTGACAACAGCACAGAGAGCGGTTGGATTTCCTAAGTTACTGTTTATCAAGGCAGGCTGTGACTGTCAAGACTGTTCTGCAGCCCCTTAAATACAGGTGAGAGCGCATGATTGGCAGCAGGGCTGTCGATGGGAAATAAAGGGCTGCAGGAATCCGTTTTATTTTTCAGCCACTGCTGGGAGAAGGGACCAACGTCAAAATGAGTTTTGATAACATTTACAATATTAAACAAATCTGGACATTGTTTAGAAATTTATTAGCAATTTTAAAATAACATCATTCCTTAGATAAAAATGCAATCTTACAGGAATATACATTTGTCCCACACAGAGATGACCCTATAGCTCACTGGCGGGCCACTCACTCTAACTTTCCTCTGTAGATTTTAAAACGTGCGAGAGGGCAAGACGGACTCTGGCACTGATGACAGGCTTACATGACGGTTACAAACTGTACAGCATTATTTACAAAAGCATTTCTGTGGGTTCATGAAAACTAGATATAAAATTGTGGCAGGAGGTAAAGAATTGAGACAGGGAAGGGCTTGGGTGGAGGTGCAAGGGAGGGCTGGGAGGGTGGGCAGGGAGTGTAGGGAAGAGTGGGAGAGGAGGTTTATATCTGGGCTGATTTATACTTGAGAGAGGTCATTTTACAGCTCTGGGCAATTCAAATGAAGGCAAAACACTTATATTTATCAACATTTATAGCTGATGATCAGAGCAGGAAATGGTGCTCCAGGGCCTGAACTTAAGAGGTGCTGAGGAACCCCATCTTCCCTGAAGTCACTGGGAAACACCGGTACCTTACCGGGCCACACCCAAACCATGCAGGTGCAGGCCAGATACAGCACCCCCCAGACCTTAAACTGGTTAGATCCTGCAGTGCTCAGTCATCTGTGCTGATGTGAATTCAGACTGAGTGAGAGATCAGCTCCTAAATTACTTTCACTCCTGAAACAGGACTAGATTCCAACCACTTCTTGCCAGAATTCACCCAAAGTGACTCATTCCTTGCTCTGTCAAGCGGCAATTGTTTGGAGGGAGATGTCATCATTCAGAATTGATTTTTAAGGCAGTTTTATAAGTATCTCCCCTTTTTATTTTTTTGTGTGTGATGCAGCAATGTTTGTCAAAGAGATATTTACAATCTCACTCCTCCTCCTACAAAATCTTCCCACATTCAAACTGTCAAGACTGAATAAGCTTGAAACAATCATTTCTATGAGCAATCATAAAGTTGATGATATTTAGATAGTATTGGCTGCCAGTCTACCTAGGTGCTTGAGATGGGAGCAGACTGACTCGGGATGCTTAAAATACTAAAAGCCTATTTGGGGAAAGAGCTAACAGAAAAACACAGGTATTTCTTCATCCAAATTATGAGGCTAGCAAATGGTGTCTGAGTTTGTGGGTCTGTCTTGAATAGGATAAAGCTTTGGAAAGGGGCTGTTTGAACGCTGGCAGGAAAATTCGTTGTTGGGTGGAGTGATGCCTGCTCTCGCCTGGGCTTGCCCCTGCTCCACTGGGCCTGGGATGCAGCCACTAAACCTGGCTAAGGGCTGGGCAGAGCACTGTGAACGTCAGCCTGTCGGAGTGGAGGCTGTGTGCCTGACTTGGGGTAGAAAAACAACGGCATGGGAGTGTGCAGACAAGCTCCTGGTCCTGCCTAACTAAGCCCTTGGTAATGCTAATGAAGATTCCCTCATTACATCAGTCATAGGTCCTCCCAATTAGCCCTTTAGAAAGGGACTTGATTAAGTTGCCTAATTGTCTCCGGCCACCTGAGATCTCTGCCATCCTCTGGGGCTGGTGGCTGTGACACCAGCCCTACCTGGGGCAGAGTTGTGCCTTTCTGAACGAGCTGCTGCAGACCCGACAGGGTACCGTAGGGTATCTCAAGTGACAGGAGACGCCACATTTAGGCAACTGAGTCGAGCCCTGTGCCCCTAAAGAAGGCCTGTTTTTTATGCTCAAGTGTTAACAGCTAAGCTCCCCATAAGGGGCAGAGGAAGAATGGAGGATTTAACTAGAACACTAAAGTTTGTATCAGAAGAGGTTTTTGTTTTTTTTTTTTCCATTCCAGTGTGATGCTACTGACTTCTCTGAGAGCAATTGGAGCCCAATCTGTTTTCAGTACAGGACATGTCTCTTGCTGTCCTTCTGCCCTCACCCCCGCCTCCCCACCTCAGAGTGCTCTAGCAGCAAGGCCATAGTGGTTTCAGCTGTCCAGAAACAAAGCAGGAACAGGGATAAAAGCTCCACAGACTGAGATCCCACTGGAAACCTTCTGGATTCCTGGGCTTGCTTACAGAATAAAACTTTAAAAACTCTGCAGCATTCAGAAGAAGAAAAAAAGAAACCCTGTGCAGCTACTGAGAATTATATTTGTTAGACTTCTTTGAAGAAGAAAATAAATGGGGGAAAAACATAATTAAATTTTTCAGGGCCCAGTTCTGTTTTCCACATTCTTTGTATCAATAAAACCTCTGTGGCCTCTAGTGCCCTCCAGCCTCCATGTTAGCAAGACGGGAACGGGGGCTTCTGATGGCCTGGAATGTTTTCTTTATATGCACTACAGTTTTCATTATGGGAACTGATAAAATGTCACCACTACGAGAAACCCCAACTGGATTCTACTTATTTTATATTGGCTGTGCTCCAAATTCCCCATTCAGTGTTCCTGTCCCCCACCCTGCCCCTGCCATGGGGACAGTCACGACAGGACCATGCATATATCTTAGGATACTCGGTTCTGTCCCAGCAGGGCTGCTTCACTTCAGCTCACTGGACCAGTGGGTCGGGGTTTCTCATCTACACGTACGAAACAAGGCCTCCAACTTCATCTGTGACTCAGGTGAGCAACCCCACGGGCTCGTGGTGCCGCCACCCCGTATGATTGTGTCTGTGTGCAAAGCACATACATTCCATAGAGCAATCTGAAACTATCAGGCAGAAAAGACACAGGAGCCTGGCTGAGACCCATACAACTGTTATATTGGCGTCAGTCTAAAGAAAGCAATGATACATTGCTTTGGAAATTATCAAGAAATGTAAAAAATGCATTTGCCCTTTCTTTGTTGTTGTTGTTGTTGTTGTTGTCATTGTTGTCGTAGTCATCGGGGCAGGGTTCTGAGTCAGAAAACAAAGCAGAAATAGATGCGATTCTGTACATGGCGCCTCTCTGGCTGTCCCTCCGTGCTGGGGTGTGGTGGGCAGGGTAATAAACCAGGCGGGACCCCTGCAGTAGCAGCAGCATCTACACCATCATCGTCCACATGTCCAGCTGAAGAGGCAGATGATGCACAAAAGGTCTGTGGGTATTGAAACTCCAGCTCTGGATCATGAGTTCCACTTTCTTTCCCATCAAGTCAGCCACACAGAAATAAGGAAGAAAAAAAGAAATGCACCCGGTGTGGCTGGCCCAGTACTGTCTGGACTAATGAGCAGGAGTGATACAGGGAGGAGGTTTGTTGTTTTAGAAGAAATGTCTTTAGTCTGCAGTGTACTCTTGCAAGTCAGAGAGGCTCAGGCAAACAGCAGATTTGTTTTCTTTTCCCCTTTCTTTCCTTTCCTTCCATGCCACTCCTCAGCCATCGGTTCCTTCAAAGCTTCCACCCACAGCACAGTGATTGTACGTACCCACCATCCACTCCCATACGCAGGGAAACACTCCAGGAACTAAACCTGCCCCCTCCTTCCCACTGTCCCCCAGACTCTGCCTCACTTGAAGGAGGCAGTAGCTCTTTGCTCAGGCCTGTCACAATGTGCACATTGGAAGTACCTCAAATGAAAAAAAAATAAATAAAAATGCTGCCCTCCCCAGAAAGAGAAATTTGCACAGCTGGCACCAGCAATTACTAAATTTAACACCTCAAACTGCAAAAGCCATCTGCATTCTCTGCTAGCCATACATTTTCCACTCTGCAGGACCTAGGACAGAGCAGAGTTTCCCCTGGGCATTGTAGGCTCTGACCCTTGAGGGAGTCGCAGCTTTCACCAGGAATGTGTGGGGCATAATCCTTTCCGCCGTTTTCCTTCCCATCAAGAAAAGTCCTCAAAGATGACACAGGCTGCCAAGCATCCAAAATGCCGTTTGTCACCACTAATTTAGATAAGTGTTTGTCAGGAGCAGAGAAGACCTTCTGTCTCCGACTGGCAGAGTCAGATGGACTTTCTAGTGGAAGAAAATGAGACAGGGAGCCCTTACACTGCCAGGCACAGCATTCTTTTCTTTCAAGTACCTTTGGAGCATATCAGCACTAGCAGCAACAAACTCAAAGGGAGACACATTGTGTGCCCATCTGGATACGGGCACAAGGGATGGAAAAAGGGAGACTGACCGACATCAGTTGGTTACTTTCTCTGGGGAAGTCTTGAATTACGACTTTGATGACAGATGGTTGTACAAATGTATTTGTATTTCTCTAGTTTAAAAATACTTGGGGTTTTTTTGAAGGTTTCTTAAGCTGATACAGGCCAGTTCAAAAAGTGCATTGTCAAAAACACCCTTTGGCATTTCTCCTTTATGCCCCAGAGAATCAAGAAGAAAAATGAGAGCATTACAAAAATAATGTAATCAACGTATGCAATAAATGGTGTTCTTGGACATCTGCAGAAACTCAAGATTTGAATGGAAGTTTAGCTCTGAGTCAGATCACACCGCCTAACTCAGCACTGATCTGCAAATTTGTGAACCATCTTGAGAAGGGAGAAAAAACAGCAGTAGTCTGGACAAAAATCAGTTGCAAAAAATCTAACAATACATGCCTGTTTTTTTTCAGCCTCTCTCATGGGTTAGGGCTGAGTATCAATGCGAGAAAAGACAGTTTCATACTCACTAGTCAGGAAATCTGGCTGGGACATGCTGTGCTGTCAGATGTTTTGTGACTTAGAATCTGACCCATCCACTAAAGTCTGGGAAGAGGACTGAGACTATGCATAGGAACACTCAAAAGTGACTCAGCATCTGCATCTTGACCAGTCTCAGCAATTCTCCTAATAAAGATCCAGAGCTCTCTCCCTCGCTTACCCTCTGCTTTCAGTTCAGGACAGAGTTAGACAACTTTACTTTGCTAACTATTCTGATTCTTGCATTTCTTATCCCAGCACCCTGCTATAATTGAGCAGGGTCAGCTATCTAATCAAATAATTTTGAAAGCAGATTTTTTCCCCCCCGCTCCTTGAATTGCTGGTGCCAGCTGACTATGTAGGATGGATCTGCCAAATGGGCTTGGGGGTCTTGCCACCCTTGAGTGGGATGAGACCTTTACAGAAATTGAGCAAAAGGAAAGAAAATAAAGCCTGAATAAAATGTCCCAGTCTAGGGAAGAAAGATTCTCTACCAATAAAGTCATCGTGCATGTTAAAAGGGGGTGAGGAAGAAGGAAAATGAACACAAGATATGCAAAATCAGTAACGTTCAACCTGTCAGTGGATTGCAGAATAGTTACTTACACCAGGTACACTTTGTTCATTGTACAAATTAAAAAAGGAAAAAAAAAATAGTACCCCTTTCCCCAACCACACGTAGAAAAGCACTTAAAAGTTCAAAGGTAAAGCTTGGCACATTCCAAATACGAAATGATTCACTTGACATGCAGCAAAATATACAAGAAGTGATTCTTTTTTTTCTTTTTTTTTTTAAACAAACTTAATTCAATTCATTATCTTTGCTTGGCACAATTGCAATTCATTTTAAAAAAATATTTGAAAAATACTGAAACTGACCTGAATTCAAGTATAACGGTTTCTTCAACAGAAACATTATCAATGCAATAAAACATCACACGGAATATATTGAAGCGTAACGCCTTCTGGGTTTTTTTTTTTTTTTTTAGTTCCCCCCACCCCCGCAATTTTTTTTCTATACAGTTTTAATGCCAACACAACTTACAATTTTATTTTTAAAATTAATATTATTGCATTGTTTTTGCATATCTTGTGGAACAGAAAATGCAAAGTTACTGATTCCCTTTTTCAAAAGCAGAGACAGTGGTTTGTTTTTGCATTCAAATGGCCCCAGATACAGATCTCCTGCAGCTCAAACCAGGATGTGGAGAGCTGCATGCACTTACACACACACACACGCGCACACGCACACTCGCCCCGTATTGCTCCCACACTCACAGATATACTTAGCACTAAAAAGAACCCAAATCAATCACTCAAATGTGCAAGACTATATCAAGTGCATTGCCTACTATCTTTAAATTATAAAACAACAACAAAAAAAGGTTTCAGTTACTAGTAAATAAAATTACAAATTCTTGGTGTACATAATGGTTGGTAAAACTCGTCTATTATCGTTATACTTCTACCAAATTTCAATGGAGACCCCCCACCCCAGTTTAAATAATACAACATGATCAAACCAATTTAACATTTGCAAAGGTGAAAATAAACCAAACCAAAAAAGGTAGGTGATTACAAAACGCTGTAAACACTCCCTTCTCCCTCAAAAAAAAAAAAAAAAAAAAAAGAAAAAAAAAGAAAAAAAGGTCAAAATAAAAACTGCAACATGCTTTCAAGGAAATATCAAACCGCAAAACAAGAAGGGATCTACACGAGCCCACCACCACCACCACCTCAGCATGGGTGGGGCAGGTCGGCTCCGCCCCGCTGCAGAGGCGGCGCTCCCATTGGCTGGCATGGCTGGCTGTCTGAGCTCTGATTGGCCAGCAGGAGGCTGCCTGAGCTCGGATTAGCTGGCAGGTGACTGCCCGAGCTCTGATTGGTTGGCAGGAGTGGCTGCCTGCGCTCGGATTGGTTGGCAGGGACCACTGCCTGGGAGTCTCGGCGGGGCTGGGCAGCTCTGCCGCCTGCCCCTCGGGCACACCTGCGCTTCTCCTGCTTCCTCCTCCCCCTCGCGGCATGGGAATCCACAGCAGAAGTCTTCCTCTCCTTCCGAATCAAAGGGCCTTGGCTTTATGGAGACGGTGAGGCTCATACAGAATATGTGCAAAATGATTTTTACAAGCAAAGTCGAAAGACACCCGTTTGGCGCAGGGTCCTTTTGGCTAGGGCCATCCACAGGAAGCTGAGGTTCCCCTTCGTGCTCCGGAGGCAGTTGTCGTTCCTTGTGCAGGGACTGAAAAAAAGAGGGAGCTTGCTCTCCTCCTCTTCCTCCTCCTCCTCACTCTTCCTTCATGGACACGTGCTGGGGTTATATCCGCTCCTGAAAAGCTTTCTTACACCACCCAACTCTGCGACTCGTCCCAACAGAAATGAATGAAGAACGCTGTTCCGGTTACTCCAGGTCACGAGAACAGTGAGGCACTTCTGAAACAAACCCATTAGGAACATTGAAACAAATAAAAAACCAGCATCGCTTCCAGCCCTGGCAACTACAGGCTGCTGATATAAATCCTGCTGTCCTTGAGCTCCTCCTGACTTATTCTACAATCCGGGTTCTGCACCTCTTCCTCTTCCTCTCCTGCACTGTCCTGCCCTGGGTCCCTGCAGTTAGCAAAAGGCAAGAGGTTGCCATTGGGGCTCTGCTTGCTGTTACCATTGAGAATGTTGTCTGCTGCATTTTCCATCTCTTCTATCGTCATGTCGCAGGCGTCTGCGAGCTCCTGGGTTGTGACCTCAATGAACTTTGGATCTTGAGCAAACTGCATCAGTCCTTCCGAAATCAAGACCTTCAAAAGCAGGCAGGGAACCAGAAACAAAGACACACGTTAGTACTCTGCACCGTCAACCCTGTCACGCCTCTAACACAACCCTCTTCCACTGCTGTGTTTTCCCCAGAGGTCCATCTCCCATTTATGCTGCTTGGAGATGGGCTCTCCTACTCTTGGCATTGTGGGCAGCAACGTATCTGTTGCCCTGCTCTTCCATGGGCCCTGTTTCTAGCCGGCCTTGACAACAGTGTCCTTTGTGACTCTGCAGTCTTACCGCTTCCACCAGGCTGCTGGCGCTGCCGTGGAACTGCCTGCTGCTCCCGGCGGTCGGGCTGGGGACGGTGAGGGACACTGGCCTGGCTCTCCTGGGGCTGCTGCAGCCGGTGCTGTCGGGGAACCGGGAGCCGCAGTGCACCGACGGGAAGCTGCTGTTGAGCTTCTCAGTGGACTCTGCCCCGTCGAGGCGCAGGGTCGGGATGGTCTGTTGCTGCCAGCCACGGTTGCAGGGGGTGGCGGGGGGCGTAGCACACAGCCGGGAGAACATGGTGGGGGAATGGCTTCGCTGGAGCAGGGGACTCAGGCCGGCCACTGCTAACGCCTGTGGACAGAGGAGGAGCAAGATGAGTGAGACCTTGCACTCGGCAGCAGGGCTGGAAGGAGTTGGTTCTGGAGAAACTCCCCAAGAAAGGCCTGGAGAGTCTCGAGGCTTGTGAAAACAGCTGCCAGCTCCTCAAGGGGTTTGGATGTTTGCTGCAAACTCGTTTTCCTTGAAATGGTGTGCCCTGTGCTAGTGCCAAGAACCAGACTGAAAGCTTTCACAACTGCAGTTCTTTGGCCTTGGAGCCATGGTACTGACAGGAGGGATGCAGCCCAGCTCCCCACAGCCTTGCCAAAAACCACCTCTTCTCCTGGGGGTGATACAGCAATTCATTTTCCCACCACTGCCACCACACATACCGTGAGCTTTTACTGCCAGTTGCTGTGTTTTCTCTAAGTGTCTACTGAGGAACCTGAACAGATATCACATGTGATTTTTACATGTGTCTGCAGTTGGCAATGCCTTTAAATCCACCACTGGATTTTAAGGCATCTGGTGTTGATGGGAGGATCAATATACTGTCAGCCATTCAAGTCCTTCCTGTAATAATTTACACCACCTCTGAGTCATCCAGCCTTTTATAAAAAATTTCTCCAGAAGCCCCATGCTGCACAGGGCTGATGTGATGCCTTATTCATGGTGACTGCCTCCTTGTTCTAAAAGCAATACTGTCAGAGTCTTAAGCTCATCTCACAGAGCTCACTGCAGCCCAGTATGAGCAACTAAATAAATGCATGGAAAATGCAAGAGGATGTGGATTGTGTTGCAGAAAATCCCTTTGTTCAGTCTGGGGTTAGTCTCACCCAGCTTCAGCTATCTGAAGGCTCCATGTAGTCCAAGCTGTGTAGAGAGACACTGGCAAGCCTCTTGTCTCTTCAATCCCTGCCTGAAAATGCTCTCTCTGAAAATACTCTCTAAGACTTATACAAGACTTAAACTTGCCCTTTGGAGATGCTCCTTCCTGTTGTTGACCACAGTGAGACTAAACTAACCAATTTAAACTAGAGAGCTAATTTTAAGCTATCTAATGTTAAGTGAAGCTCTGCCCATCTGCCACTGAAATCCTTGGGAACTGATAACTATGCTGTGCTGATGACTTCAGTGACAGATGAACAAAAGAATTAATTATTAGTCACCTACAGGGTTCACCAAGATTTTCCCAGGAATTAGATGTCAGACTCCTATCAGATATCAATGAGGAAGAAAGCCCTTAGAAATTCTTCTGTATAAGTCATGCCCTGCAGGCTATGATGGCCTCAGCACATCCCTTAAACTGCCAGGTCTTCAAGGAGAGACGTAGACCTGTCAGGCAGAACAACACAACCAATTTTTCAACTTGTTGGCAGAAACATATAACAAAATGTTTTATCAGAAATATAAGGTGCTGAGGAAGCTGAAAGAAGCTCTTATGGACTGCTTTGAGCTTCAGCTGCATACATTTACATATTGTGATGTACAAGTATTTCATGATAATACCTCTTCAGGCATTCACAGCAACAGAATCTATTACACTTAGCAGAGGTAACCTGTCCACTCTCATGTTCTTGTTTTAAGCACTGTTGTAGGCTGACATTTTTGTACACATGTGAACACTACTGAATGTTGTCAGCTGGAGGCCAGATGCCTATTGCAGGGTAGCCCTTCAGTCTGGCTGAGTGACACTTGGGTGGACAGTGCCCCATCCCTCTAGGTTTTTGGGGGGGGATGAGGAGGAATGAAGTAGCTCCATCCTATTTATACAGATTGGAGGGAGGTGATTCTGCCAGCTGGGTGGGCTGAGAGGGTGGGAGGCACGTGTTCCCTCTGCCTGGACTGCCATGGGAGGGCAGGAAGTCTCAGGAGGGCTGTTGCTGCTGTGTTGAATGTGGGAAGCTGTTTCCTGCCCAGTCCTCCTTGCTCCAAGGAATTTTCTGATTGTCCCTGCCACAGCTGTAACTCTCTGCAGACTACTGCCTTCTGAAATTTGAGTATTGAAGGATAACTCTCTGGGAGTGGAGGTGAGAAAAGCCAGGGAGCCTCAAACATACTCACCTCTCACTCCTCTGCTCTAACTTCTTACTTCTCCCAGCCCTGATGTGTAGCATTTTGTACCCCTGTGGCAGCAAAGGAGGTGACAAGGCCATTCTGCCCTGCCCCAGGGAACTGCATGGAGCAGGACACCACCCTTGCAAGGCTGGCACTACCATCTGCACCTGTTTCTTTTATGGTGACAAAAAGTGGCATCATCAAAATAAAAGAGACAAATCTGCTTTGGAGTATGACAGCTGGCTAATCATCTAGGTACGTGCCTAAGCATACATTTGCTAGGCTGCTGAACACAGTTACAAAGGGCTTGAGAAGCTGATTAATGACATGTAATCAGACTATGTTTTAAAATGATTAATTACAGTTACTGGTTACCTTTAATTAACATGAAAGTAGACTCTGCACATTTCATTCATATGCACACTACCATCAAAGCCAGTGTAATTGCACTGCAGCATGCAATTTGGGTAGCTATTTTTATCTTTTAGCTAGTATTTTATTTTATTCTTTTACTGACATCAGAAAACGATAACTCTACTGACTGCAAAGGACATATTCCTGTAGCATTCTTTTGGGAATGATAAAAATCCTGAAAGCAGGAATGAGCATGATGGTAAATCTGATTTCTAAAAACCGGATCATTGATGTGGGTGACAAACTATCCCAAATGGCTTTTAAAAAGTTGTTTGGGATGCACTGGGGAGGCACTGCAGGTGGTAGGGTTTCAGTTTCATTGCTGGGCCCTTTGTGGTCATTAACACCTACCTGATGATGTACCAGATGCAAAGGCAGAACTGTCTTCTGCGAGACATCCACGCCCTGGTTCTTCTGTCTTTTCAAACACTCTAAGTGAAAAGATGCCCTTCGACCTGAAACAGCAATCACACACAACTGTGTCCATCACTCATAACACACTACAGGTAATCTCTTTTCCATTTCCTTTAGTGCAGTCCCACTGGAGATACAGCAAAGACACCCTCACTTTCAGCTCTGTCCACTTTCCCTCGACACCTTGCCCTTTCCAGAGCACGTGTGTCTGCAAAAAGCAGTGAGGCATTGTGAACCAACCAACACTACCTTCAGATAAAATTCTGAAAAAATGATTTTTATTTTTCCTCTTTTAAAACACATGCAGTTGATTTCCCTCTTGAACAATGGAAGTGTTCTCAGACCTCTCTGGTCCAGACGAAGCCCCTGTCAGGATTGATGATGGCAGCTGAGGCTCTGGTGCTGTGCCTGGCTGTACACAACATGCAGAAGGGGATGTCAGGCTGCTCAGGTGACATTGGCCTCCTGCTTGCATGTGATCTGTGTCCCTTAGCTGCCAGACATACCACAGTTTATGAGACTGTGTCTATAGCAAGGTCAAGTGCAAGTGAATTAATCAATGATGAATTTACTAGTGAATGGGAGGTGACTTAGACATGAGGCATTTTCAAAGTTTGGAAAGAAGGGAAGAGAAAAAAGCTTTTTTTTTTCTCTTAAAAAAAAAAAGATTTTAGGGGGAACTGGTGAAACAGTCGCATTGTTTACTTGCTATAAAATTAAACTTTATTTCTCTAAATAAGAGAAGTTCTTCTCCCTATTAAAGATTGAAGAGTACTGCAAAGTATGTTTATGAAAAAGTGCAAAGGCTTTACTTCCGGAGAATAGCAAATAAATCCAATATTAAAGATTTAGTGCATGACACACTGCATGGCACACTAAAATATTTTGGGGACTTCTTGATCCTGATGACATTTTTCTAAAGAAGGAAAGATAATTAGAATTCTGAAAATAGGATGTATCTATAATATTGATTTGTTGAGAAAAAGTCCTCTCAGAGGTTGGAGAGGACTTTGGTTGGGAGGAGTTGCATTATAACCCAGAGAATGAATGTTACAATGCAGGTTAAAAGTATTTTCTCTTTCTAGAGAAAAAAACCAATTAGTAAAATGAGTTTAACATCACTGTATAAATATTCACTAGGATGTAGTTAATGAAGCATTGTATCAAGGACTGACTGCCTTACAGATAGGAATTGTTCTTGCCTAATATTTTAAGATTTGAAATAAAGTAAATGCTTTTAGAACACTCAATTGTACAAGCATCCTGAAGGGTTTGAGTGAAGACTCATTAGCCTCACTTTAGACATTACACTACCTAGCCTGTCACTGTTATTTTATATATATAAAGTATATTTTATACACATGATTCTTTTCGGTTTCTCTCTGCAATGTCCTTGTTCTCCACACCAATACCCAGGAGAAAGGCTGAAAAATGTTGTAGCTAGAAGAGTTCATTTTCTAACAGACTCTTACATTTGTCTTGATAATTTCATAAAATCTTGTGATTCATGGATTTCACTTTCATAAAATTTGTGATTCATGGATTTCACCTGACAGTGTAGTTTACAGGCTCAAGCACTTGAAAATCTCCAGGTACAATCACAGTAGGTAATTTGTGTTGTGTTAAATTAATCAGTAATTCACTGTGTTCCTGGTAGCAGACAACAGAGACAACCTCTCCTTGCTGAATACATGCAGACCAGAACACTGTATATTCAAGGCTAGGCCATTCAGTGACTCCCTGGTGACTCTTTGGAGAGTCCACAGTGCTCAAATAAACTCCTCTAATTTACAGGCAGGCTTTATCAAACAGATCACATGGACTATCCAAACAGCCACAGGTTCATCTACTGACTGAGAGCATGAAGTCAGCACAGTCATGTGTGTGACCAGGATCATCTGCACACTGGGGGATTCCTGGTCTAACAAGCTAAAGGCAGCAAACAGCAACCCCTATGCCCACACAGGCTGGGAGTCCCCCAGCAAGATGGGAGACTCCATCAAGGCAGAGGAGAGCACAGCCCCTGTGTCCTGCTGGGAGGTTACCTAGTGCTGAGGAGCACAGAAACCCTTTCTTCGGAGAGTGCCGGGTGTCCTCTCCTTTGCTGTTTTCTGGTGGAGTGAGTTGTCTGTTTTCATCATCTTGGTATGCAAGCCTGGAAAGGAGAACAGAGGGACTTAGAAAAGCATCTGATATTGGACAGAATAACTCCTCTCCCAGCAAGGAAACCAGGAAGGTCATGCTAGCAGAAGGATGCAATAGTGAGCTAGCTTCAAGCTATAGCTGGTCCAGGAGCAGTAACAACTATGAGACAGAGAACCCCTCTAAAAATGAGATTTGGGAACATCAGGTGGTAGAAGGGAATGTGGAGAAAGGCCCTGCAGATCTAGATGCCTCATTCAGAGAAGAAGGAAAATCCTAGGTGAAAGATATTCTTTTCAGTGTTACTTCTAGGGCTGAACTGCAGGTTCTGACCTTATCCCATAAATTGAAAAAGGTCACCTCTTCCCACCTCTCCCCCTTAATCAAAGAACCACCCAAACACCTTGACTAAAGCTGCAAAGCTCACATTTCGGTAGAGAGCAGACTTGGTTCACTACAGTACTCAATGTCTTCATTCAAATTTTCATCATAAGTCTCATCCTGAGACACTTCCTCTTGGCAAACAATTGCCAGCTGGCTGTCTCTGGAACTGGAGCTAATGAGCAAAAAAGACAAGTCAAGATATGGAGATGGTAAAGACAACCTGTTGTAAAGACAAGAATGACAGGCTCCATCTGTCTCAGTTTATAATAATGCTGAAGAGCCATCATAGAAAAATCAATGACTGAACAGAGCTACAGAGTTCACAAATACAAAGCAACAACCTTTGTCAGTGTCCTCTGTCAGAGGATGAGTTTCTTAAATCAATGCTGAACAATACTGTAAACGTATTATTGTCATCTGTGACTACATGAACTCTATTAGTGTGCACATCACACTGACCACATGTACAAAGATTATACCTCACCTGAATTCAAAGTAAAATCTGAGATGGGCTCTTGTTACAAAAGCCTTGGTTATGGATTTCAGAGAAGCCTCCTAGACACTCACAGTAACCCTCTCAGCTCTGTGATGTCTGGTGTCTGCCTCCCAAATCCCTTACTCTGCACCACCTCTGCCCTCTGCCTCCTGTTCACACTCTCATTCCCTGCTGCCTTTTTCACTTTTGGTCCCTTTTTTCCTCATCACTAACTGCAGAGTGCTTCTACTGAATTCAGTAGGATCTGCTCAGACCCTTAGGTGTAACAGCCCTTAATTCCCTGCTTGCCTCCTCTCTGTCCCTCTGTTTCACATTTGGGCACTCATATTTCACTTCATTCGGACTTTGTGTTTTCTGAGGAGTAAAGTAAAATCTGAAGGTAGCTTGAATTTTTGAGGTACCAATATGAAAGTATTGGAGAAAATCTCAGTTTCTTACTAGCAATTGCAGGAAAGAGCAGTGTGGCAGGTTTTTGTTTCATCTTTCAGGGACTTGAGAGGAAACATTATTTTGTCATCTGGTTTAAGCAAAAAGCATCGGGAAAAATGTGTGTATGCAAGGTATAAGGGAGCCTGTAGGCTCAGAGAGCTTGTAGGACTGTGCTGGAGCGACCTTCCTCCTTAAATGGGAGGCAAGTAAAACTGCTAAGGTGCAGAGGGGAAAAAAATCAGTACATGGCATCTCCTGCTCAACAGTCTGTGTTTAGCCAAAACCATACAGAATTTTTGTATGCACATGCCAGGGTGTACTTCACTATGCCATGGTGAGAGCGTGCATAGATGTGTGAGCCCAGCTAGAAACTCTAAAAAAACCCCCAAATCTAGTAAACAGCTAGAAACTGTCCATGAATCACTACCTGCCCTGTGTTAAGAGCATTTTCTGGAGCTGTCATGGTGATCACTACCTCTCTTTCAGTCCTACTGACACCAAAAGGAAGAGCCTGTATTCAGCATGAATGGGAATTTGGACTTTCAACAGGATGAGCAATGAGTCTTACACCCAGACAGCATTAGACATTATGGAGAACACATACCGTCCCAGTGTTTCGTAGTAATGTGTCCTAATTCAAGCAAGGTGCCCAAGGAAGCAAGGAGAGAAAAGAACACCACGTTAGCAGTGTCACATCAGCACAAGTCAGCAAAGGAGGAGGGCACGTGGTAACACGTGTTGTGCAACTCCTGTGGCCTCCCTTGGGAAGGCATGAAATAGAAAAACCCTGGGACTCTTTACTTGGGCAATTCTGCACCCACTGAATTTCCTCTGTCTTATTGTCCTATTCTGTCCTTTCCAGGGGCAGCATTTGTCCACCTTTTCCCACTGCCCACTCTCTGCACTGAAAAAAATAAATTCCAGCTCCTTCCTGATGTTACTGAAATCCCCCTCTGATAAAAATGATCCTCCTTTCGTATTAGACACCTGCGTGTAGAGAGCCTGAGAACTGACCAGAGAACAGGATTTTCTTTGTGTTGCACAGTATTGCATTTCTGAAAACCTTGCCTCCCTCCCCCAGAATGCTTTTGGTAACCTCTGTAGGGATGTGACCCACTGAATGGAAAACCACTGACTTCCACAAAGCTCCCTACTGGGCGATTAAGAAATGAATTGCAGTGTCCTTCAGCTACCAGTTGATAAAACTCCTCCCTGTGGTGAAGGAGGGATAAATAAGGCTCCTTTTGGTTCTTACAAAGGTTTCTTCATGATAAAGCCCAAACAAAACAAGTGAGTTGATCAGTAAGAGTGCTTCTGCTTTGCAGTGCTCAACTGATGCATATCTGTTGCACTGTGGGCTTTGGCACAAGTGGAGAACCAGAAGGCTCAATCCAGGCTGCAAGCTGGGCAATGTCTGGGGTGACTTCAGCTGGGCAGCAGTGCCCTGGTGTTTGCATGCACGTCCCTTGACTTACTCTGCTATGAAACTCACCTTTTGGATGGTAGTTTCCAAGGAGCCTCCTGCACACATATCGTGGGTGACAAGGGGGTCCCATGGCCTTCCACTGTGCTGACAGTGCTGGGGTAGGTGGGTGGGCTGGGGAAGCGGCACAGGGCAGTGTTGTTGGCATTGTTGATGTTGGCATTGGAGCCTGAAGATGAGTAGCTGCTGGGAGTGAAGGTGGAGTCCACCAGCTTCTCATGAGATGGAGACTCGGTATCTCCGTGGTTGTTGCCAGACTTGTTGATGTGCAGAGGTCGCTGGGTGGTAAATGTCTGGGGGAATGCGCTCCTGCCATCACTTTGGTAGTAGCTGACATGGTTTCCAAACAAGCCTCCAGCTCTCTGTCAGAAAAACAGAAATGATTTTCCCTTTGTGAGTGAGAAGATGTGCAAGGGCCCTGGCGTTTCCTGCTTAGCCTGTTCTTGGAAAAAAAAAAGTGAGAACCAAACTGTTCATGGCACTGGTGTTCTCTCTTCCAGAAGGCACTGTGTGGACTTCTCTGTCACAGAGACTAGGTACACACAGGCTGTGAAAACTTTAGCTTTCTATGATATTTCAGAGGACTGGCCAAGTGTATAGGTGAGGCAAAGGTGTCTCTACACCTCCCACCAGTCCTGGAACAGCAGGACTGGGTAGGAATGCAAGAACCAGGTAGCTCCTGTCTAGTTTTCCCAGTGCAGTTGCGAAGGAACATTCAGACATGAGAGGGAATTTGAGAAGAGCATCAGAAACTATTAATCACCTGGAGGAAGAAATGATGAAAAATTTAGTGAGCCAGTTATGTACTGTTTAGGTGGTGAGTAATGAAAAGGACTGCCAGCATCTTTCTGTAAGGAAAGGAGGAAAACATCAAGAGGGAGGAAAAATTACCAGAGGAGACAATTACAAGAAATAGGAATGAAATAAGAAAGAAAAGATTTAGGTAACTTGCTCAGAAAATTTCCTCCTTCTATAAGAGCTCTATTGGGTTCTGATGTACTTTTTGGAAGGATGCTACTTGTGCCACAGAAAAGAGTGGACTAAAACACTAAAGTGTGCCTGGCTGCTGCTCTGCAGACTGTGAGATGGTTTAACGGATCTGTTCTTTAATTTAGATTTTGTGAGGGAAACTTCCACTGAGGAGTTTCCTTTGAGACAAAGAGAGAAGAAATTGGGATAAAACTGTGCAAACATCCCAGGACCTGGCCTCCTAGGTTCACTATGCTGTTTTCTAGTAGGACCTACAAAACAAGAAGGAAGACCCAGATGAAATGCAGAATGTATAAAAGAGAATGTAGCTTTCTGAGCTCAACTACTGGCCTAGTCTCAACTCACAAACTTGTTCAGCACCTACCCGGAAGATATCATCTTCAGAGGCAGCAGAGACAGCTTCTTTCATGGCCTTATCTAACTCTTCCTCAGCTGTCAGGTCTCCAGAAATTGCTCGCCGGATCTCTGGGCCAATGTCGTGGAGTGTGCGCAGACCAGCCTGCAAAACAGCAAACTATAGAGCTTCATATCTCCGAGTGGATATGGGAGAAATAACTGCATTGCCATTTCTTCCTAAGCTCTGTGAAGCTCTTTACTTAGCATAGCATCCCCAGCTCCTAGAAAAACACCAACAAATTCTGTTCTTTCATCTCCAGCTTAGAGAGGGAGAAACTCTTAGCAATACAGGCCAGGAATGTTTGTTGCTAGTCCCCTGGCTTCATCACAACAGGACACAGACATAAATCCACAGGCTTGACTAAGCAGGTCTTTGTGCTTTCAACTCTAGGTTCTCAGATCCACAACCAGAAGCCCTTGAGCAGTCACAGTTCCAGCTGAACCATGTACTCTGGTGCCTCTGAAAAATCTCTTCTTTTTAATCAGCAGCTTAAATATGGATTTAATAGCTAAACTTCTGGCATCTGGACCTGGATAGTCCTCAAACCCCTCGCTGACTGGAATCTGTTCCAAGGAGTCCATCCAGGGCAGTAAGCTGTGGGTATACTGAGACCTCATTCTGTATTTGTGCCCACATCACAGCACTTTTTAACTTGCTGAAATTCCAGAGTCACCCTTCTTCCTCACTGTACCCTCAAGGGACATAAATGGTGCTGCTTGTACAGTCAATGGGGCTTTCTCATTCTTTCACATAGCTGGTAGTCCACCTAGTGAACATGTAGCAGAGAGGTGAACAGATCCCAGTTCTTTGAGCCTGATGCCCTGTCCATTGGATGGCCTTGGCATCCAGATATGCTTTTTGCTTTTTAACTGATTTTGCCACCTGGCAACATGGTCTCTCTGACCCTGTTACAATGACTACCCTCAGAAAGGGTAGAAGGTACGTGCAAATAAGCAAATGTCTGTAGGACACTTCATACCAGTTCTCTGAAAGGATCCCAAATTTCAAATATTCCCAACAGATTGATAAACTGTGGTTATAGCTCACTTGTGCCTTCCATTTCCAGAGCTAAGGGATGTGGGCCCATGGCACATACATAGTCACCCAAAAGGAGTGGCGTGATAATTCAAGGGGTCTACAAACCCCCTTCCAGTAGGGATAGCCCAATCCAGCCCCCAGAATGGTCAAGAGGGAAATGGGGTCACCTGCCTCTACTGTACCACCCCGGTCCGTTCTGTGCCCGCTTGTCACCTGTAAGGAGAGCGCGTTGCGCTGGGAGGGCTTTCCCACCAGCCCCTGCTCTTTACGTTTCTTGAACTTCCGGAAATACTCCTGAATCAGGAAAGTGGCGTAGAACTTCCCGACGGTCACCTCGTCATCTGCAAAGGGGTGTTAAAAAACAAATCAAATAAGCAACTGATTTCAACAGTGTATGTGCTACTCTGAGCCTTGGGATTCGCAGCAGGAACACTGGGCACCGCAGGGCGCGTCTGCTTTTCATGGCGCCAGGATACAGAGCTGAAGGAAGGGACTGCTCCACAACCAGAGCTTGCTGTAAAGTAGTCAGGAGGAGAGGTGCATGTGGCATTTGGATAGATTGTCTCCGCTGGCAGAGAACCCCTATAGCTGTGCACCTCTGGATGTATACGGTTTACGGGGAAGTACATCTGACCTTTGCAGTCTCTGGTATCGGTTAACCACAAAGGATCTCGTTATAGCAGCAGTCTGGGTCAAAGCATGCTGCTGTCTTGTGACAGCCTGGGGTAATACATGATCTGACTGATCATACATCCTCGACCTGACCTGGCCCTTCTCTGCACTGAAGTTCTGTCCACTTGTGCCTCACATGGGTGTGAGCGAACAGGAACCATCACCTCCACCCTAAAATGCAGCCATTGCTGTATTCTCACTCAATAAAAACTATCAGTCAGCCAAAATGTTTTTCTCCAGGTAACTCTCCTCCCTTCTCCAAACCCTCTGGAAATGCTGTGAAACATGGTCCACTGACTTCAGGGCAGGCCGAGCAAGGTTCAGCACTCGGCTGCATCTGCTGCATCTGCTGCCAAGTGCTGTTTTGTGCTATAGCCCATGGAACCACCTGGAATGTCAGTAAAGGCCTCACTATGCACTAACTAGATGCCCATGCACTAACTCCTATTTATGCACATTTTCTTCTTTCCCTGATTTCTCAGCAATAAGAATGGGATATTCATGATACTATAGGCAGAAAAGATTTCAGCCTGATGAAATACAGTTAACGGCTTGTAGAAGAAAGCCTGTCCCCCCATATTCCACCTGATGATCACAAGGTGCAGTAGGACATGACAGATGGGAGAAAAAAAACAGAGACATTCAGAGACTGGGACAAGATCCTGCACTCACCACCCGCAGGAGGCACCACCTGGTCCAGCAGCTTCATGCTGGTGCGCTTCCAGATTTTCTTAATTATTGCTCTCAGCTCTTCGTTGGCTTGCTCCAGGTTACCTGCAGGGTGAAAATCATCAGAGACAGGAACTAAGCAGACCCTGCAGAGGAGCAATTTCATGTCTGGCATGGCAACCTCAGGAGGAAAATATCAGAGCTTTTTCAGTAGTGGAAAGTTTTGGGCCAAGAGATGCTCTGACTGTTGCTAAAGCCCCCTCACAGCAAGAGCTCTTCTTCCTAAATGTGCATACTCATATCTGGGTAGGAAAGTGACAGTCACTGACTGATAGTGGGCAACAGCCAGAAACAACCAGATCCATGGTGCTACCTCATCCCAAAAAGCAACAATTGCATCTAACACTTTTTTAATTCAGATCCAGTGAAGGTCGAATATAATGAAAACAGAGGTCAGTTAATATGAAACTACAGCTTGGGGATCACAAATAACTGGTGGTAAAGATGCAGCTGGCAATCTGAAGACCTGTGACTGCTTGCAGCACTTCTCAAGAACTACTTACTGCAATCCCTGCCTCCCAGCAGATACCAAGCTCCTGCACATGGTACCAAGAGTCTGACTCGGAGGGTGTGCACAGTGCTCTGACAAGGCACCAGAGGCAAGTGCAAGGCTTTTGCTGTTTGACTCAGAGGACTGTCCCAGGATATACATGTTTATTCTCTGAAGAATAGCATAGGCTATAACAAGCCTTGTATGACACTCTCTGAACTTAGACTTTACATGTTCCTCCAAGGGGCTCTGAGTTAAATGAGACGTTAATTAAGCCACATTACTCCCGTGAGAGTGAGTGAAGCAGATTTGGTTTATATCCTTTCCTTCTAGATACCTGTTTCCTTCCAAATGAGTCACCTTCAATTTTATTTCTTGATTTATGTACATTAAAATGTACGTAATATAATTGAAGCTCTCTTCTCTCTCTAGGTGTATGAAACCAGTATCTTGTCCTCCTAAAGGTGTGGTTCCTGCAGTTTTTCTTATTGCTCCCCAGCATTAAGGCTCCTCAGTGTGCTGCATGGGGCTCTGCATGGCAGTAGCTCTCTTAATAGGATGCATCCTACTCAGACAAGAAAACTAAGTCCTTTCTGTGTGTCTGTTTCGTTAGACCTGAGATATCTTACAGGGTTTGCAGATGGCTTTTCTTCAGGAGAGCTTCTTTAGCTACAGTCAAATTCTGTTTAGCACAATATTCAAAGCCTTAATAGAGTTTTTTAATTTTATCACTGTTTTTTGTCTCAGCTGTGTATAATCCTGGCACAGTAAGCTAGGGTTCTGCTGGTCTCTGCTTTCCCATACCTGAGATGTAATGCAGCCACTACTGCGGCAGAGGTGTGAATCATAGACCTACATGCTCTTTTAAAGCATCTCATTAATACTTGAAACCAAGTTTTGACTCAGGACCAATATCTTTCATTACAGCAGGTGACAGAGTGCAACAAAGATGACAAGCTGAGCTCAAAATCTTGTCTGTTTTCCTCAACTATACCTGCTGTCTGTGCAAAGCTATTAACAGTCTCTTTACTTCTCATCTGTCTTATAAAACACCACTGTTCCTACAATGTAATGTTAACTCATGCTAATGGAAGTGCAGGAGGAGTTTTAGTGAGATGAGACCCCTGAGTCCAAGCTCTTTTGCCTCCCTTGGACTGGAAGATCAGTGATGGCAGCAGTCGAAAAGCAGCCCAGCTCTGCAGACAGTGTACAAAGGAGGAGGCTTCTTTGCCCTTCTTCCTTCCCCTGGCAGCTGTTTGAGCATTGATCTAAAACTTTAAACCTTTAGACCATTGTGAAGAATGAGATCAATAATATGATACCATAGGAAGCATCAGCTTCCTAGGTAACAGGAAACACTGTGCTTTCCTAGAAGAAACTATTCCTCCGAACCTCTTTACACTGCTTTTTGTCCCATGTGCTGCATATGAGTAATTTGGATAATTTTGCACAAGGTATCCTTATTGGTTTACTCCAGCTCAGCACACTTTGGTGTGAACACCACTCAGCTACCTCTGTACCCTTGCAGTCAGCAAGCTTCTTACCTTCTGTCTTGATCCTCAGTGCTGTTCTGACCAAAGCAAAGAGAGTGGCATTGAACATGACAGTCCCATCACTGTTCAGTGGCATATTCATGGAGACAAGGCGCTGTGGAATAAAGAGAAGAAAGAGAACAATCATACTGCCAACACATGAACTGAAGTATGCTCTTCCTTATGTCCTCATGACACCCTCCAGACCTGCCACCCCTCTTATGTGAGCATCCGTGGCCTGTGGATTTAGTTAGACAATGATAAAAATACTTGTCATATCCACCAACTGTGTGCAGTTTTGGTCACCACAATATAGGAAAGATATAAAACTATTATAGAGTGTTTAAATGAGAGCAATGAGGATGCTGAAGGGTCTAGAGGGAAAGCTGTATGAGGAGTAGCTGAAGGCACTTGGTCTGTTCAACCTGGAGGAGACTGAGAGGAGAGACCTCATTGCAGTCTACAGCTTCCTCACCAGGTGAAGTGGAGGGGCAGGCACTCACTCTTCTCTGTGGTGACCAGTGACAGGACCCCAGGGAATGGCCTGAAGTTGTGTCAAGGGAGGCTTAGGCTGGATATTAGAAAAAGGTTCTTCACTCAGTGGTGTTTAGGCACTGAACAGGCTCCCCAGGGAAGTGGTCACAGAACCAAGCCTGACAGAGTTCAAGAAGCATTTGGACAATGCTCTCAGGCATGTGGTGAGGTTCTTGGGGTTGTCCTGTGCAGGGACTTTGATGATCCTTGTGGCTCCCTTCCAACTCAGGATATTCAAACATTCTATGATTCCACTGATGGCCCCAACCATGGTGTGTTTGCCCTGGGGTGTCTCTTTCATTACTACTCTGTTTTCTTCAGTTTTGGCTATTGCTTTCTCATCTTTGTTTTCCCCCGTGGTCAGTGGGCACTTGCTGACAATTCACGCACAGTGATTTTTTTCAAAACTTTTGACTTTTTTCCTATCAGGAACGAAGTGCTTTCTTCATACCTCACGAGGCACTTGCAAACTCATCTGCATTAAAGCTGTACCTGGTGCAAATGCATATATACAGAGAGACAGAATCTTTCATTTAGGTGACAGGCTTGAAGAAAGGGGATTAGCTGAACCTAAAAGCTGGTCTGCTTTATCCAACTATTTCCCCTCTCCCTTTTAAAACAAGGCCGTGTCTGCCTGTACTAATTCTGTAAAGTCATATAGGACAGAGAGTGAGTGCTGAGTACTTTGCAACTACAGGGTGAATTTCAGTAAGACTAACAACATGTATATGAATCAGATGTCACAGAGTCACCAGATCTTCTGTCCCAGGAGGTAAGAGATACTGGAGTCTTGGCTTGAACTCTTATGCTTTCAGGGCCTGATTTTGTTTGAGCTCTGCCTTCTGCAACTTTCATGCAACAGGTCTGGTTCAGAACCAAGTTAAAAGACAGAGTGTCATCCCCCCTCACTACCACTGCAATCATAGCCTTTGGGTTTTGAACCAGATTGAGGCAGCAAGGAATAGTTAGATGGCAGACTGAAAGGGATCAGCAGTAGGTCACAGGAGTCACATATTTCTGTGTACAGGCTCCGGGGTTTGTATTTTTCTCTGAGACTTACATAAAAAGACAACTACAAGTTTCACATACAAACTCTGGGACTTGCAAGGAGATGAACAAAGAACTTAAGTGAAGGAAGCATAGAGGTTATAAACACATAATGGTTCACTAGAGAGAGTCCTTTTTCATACCCAGAGTCTCACAACCAAAGAAATGAGTGAGAGATTTTCACAGAAAATCTGTCCTTGCTCTTTGTGTATTTTAATGCCATGCTCACTTTGCTGTTTATTATTTGTCAGTTATTTAAGCAGGAATGAATGAGACAAAACACTAGGTTTATGGTGCACTGCTTAGTCCAAAGAAAACCTTAGAGATATTTTTTACTTTCCCTGTTATTTCTAAGTGTCCTAATCTGTCTCAGGATGCGTGTTTAATAGTACAAGCAGGTGTGTGGCTCTTGGTACTTGAGAGCTGTAGTTAGCATGGATGCGCTCTCCTCTCCAGAGAGGGCTGGCAGTGCACTGATGCCCTTGACTAGTAGTGGACAACCTGCCTGCCAGTGACCCTCCAGCCCTTGACTGGGTGGCTGCAGCCCAGAGGAGCTGGTGAGTGGTGCAGGACAGCCGTTCAGACATGTGCTGTTGCCAGCTCTGCCTGGCAGGCAGTGAGCTGGAAGGTGTCCGGTGGGTGTGGCAGGGTCAGCTGGAAAATGCCACCGCAGGCTCGTTAGTGTAGAGCAACCTGGTCTAGTGGAAGGTGTCCCTGCCCACAGCATGTGGGTTGGAATTAGATGATCTTTCAGGTGCCTTTCAACCCAAACCATTCTGTGACTGTGTGATTGAATCTATAATTTAGCCGCCGTGAACCACGGCCTTCCGCGAGCCGCAGGGTGCCTTACTTTGCAAGCCACCCGGTGAGGGCAGAGCTTCCCGAAGCCCAGGGGGGGCTGAATCCGCCGGAGCAGCGTCACCACATCCAGGTGTTTGATGCGTCCCCTAAAAAAGAAGGCACAGTGAGGGTTGCATCCTGACCACGGGGTGAGCTGCTGATCCACCTGCAGAGTGCAGATGCAGCTGGAAGTGTCACTGAGGTCTCTCCAGCTGCCAGGCTCTCCCTGTAGCCCAGGCAGAGCTTAATGCATTATTCCAGGCCTCTTGCATTTGTTGCATTCCTCAGGATTTGCCCAGCACTCATATAACTTGTACCAGTACAGAAAACTCATCTGTCAGTCATACACAAGTCAATACTTGCAAAAATTGACCTCAGTGTTTGAATGTTGCAGTTTCTTAGTGCATGAACTGACAATTTGGGGTTATCCTCCCCACCACTGACCTGCTCAAAATAAATATCTGTTTATTTACTTACTTAGGTCTAAAGGAGGCACAGTGGTGCAAAGAGCCTTTTTTCTTCCTTGTGCTTTACCCACTTTTGACCCACGTAAATAGCCCCAAGCATTCTGATACTTGTTTATGCTTTGGGCTGTCTCTAGGGCCAGCACAAAACAAAGTGCTGAACTTCCTTCACAGTAGCAGTTGGGTTTCTCTTAAGTTCTGTAAATGGCATCTCAAAAGAAGAATTCTCTCATGGAGGGAGGAAAGCTACCAGAGCCAGAGGTGGGGCATGGGACATGGATGGGGAAGAGGAAGAAAAAGAGCTCCCCATTTATAGACAGGGAAGAACAGGACATCATCTGAACCAAGTGGCTATCTCTTATATGGCTTCAGCCACTGCAGTCTTGCCTCCAAACAAGCACAAATAGTAGCATCTGTTTAGTTAACAAATGGTGTATTTATTAGAATTCTGGGCTTATTCCTCATCCATATTAAAAGTCCCCCCAGGAAGTCAACATAGATGGGAAGAAATGTTCAAATTCACGTATCACTTTCATAATGTGACACAACCTCACATATGGCAGAACCTGAGCCCAAATTAAACTTGACACTATGCTTCCTAAAGAGATCTGCTTTTAATTTACACCAAAATCTCTTTCCACAGTTTTTGCATTATGAAGGGGGTTTTGCAATTACAATTGTCAACTGTACTGTAATGCCACAGGGATCTAAATACACTTTAAGCCTGAGCATGTGTCAAACAGAGCATATAATACTGAATGTCAGTTAAGCCCTCATGTGAGTTGTTCTAGTGTAACTTTAAATCCCTGCAAGTCTGCTGATGTGAGTAACCTGCAGACAATGTAATGCAGCCATGTGTACATGCAGATTGTGATGGGCCTATACGACATATGACAAAATGGAGATCTGAGCACAGCAGCTCTACTGTGAGTAGAAAGTCAAGCAGAAGAGTCAATATCCCAAAACACATGCAACAATAAACCATCCCTCTAATCTCCTTTTCTCAGTCTCCTGCTGCCCCTCCCTAAGCAGTCTGTATCTCCCCTCCGACTGAAAGTGAAGCAATGTCCTGCCAAGTAACAGTGCAGCCTAAAGGCTGAGATTTTTGTGAGTATCCTTGCACTTCAGGCTTACAGATTAACCAGCAGTACCTCGTGGAGATGTCTATTTTAGGAGTTTTGCAAAAAAAGAAAAAAAAAAAAGTGTTCCTGCAGGAGGAACATGCCACTTACTGCAATGGGTTTAGAGAACAGAAAATAATGGGCCTGCTCTCCCGAGGAGCTCTGATATCCAGGCTGGGTTACTTACTTAGCTTCAGGGTCATACTCTGCCCAGATCCTTTTAAACTCATCCAGGTGGTGTGGTCCTAAAATGGACCAGTCCCGTGTCAGGTAATCAAAGTTATCCATTATAACAGCTACAAAAAGATTGATGATCTGCAAACAAAGACAGAGATGACATGATGGAAGAGGCAAGTAACAGTAGATTTTACTGAGTTCTCCATTTAAGGTCTTTATTTGGACTCATAAAACTAGGAAGCTATGAGGGGTAGGTTCTCTGTTCCCCCATGCCAGCCCCCTAGTTTAAATGGGAAGAGCCTAGAGGTGGAATATTCTCAGCTCGTTACACTTTTCCCTTCCCTACTAAATGGACGAGGCACAAGTTTGCCGAATGCTTAGACGTGTTGTGGTGACTTGTTATTAACCTGGGTCTTTGCCCGGCATAATGGGGTGGGAGAACCTTGGATTTATCTTCTATAGGCAGTGGGGCTGAGATGAAAGTCCCTTCTTCTGGCCCAAGACCAAAACTTTCCAAATTTGCTGCAGTTCACTGGGAGAGTTTTGGGCACTGGTGCCAGCTGCAGAGCATGTGCTGTCGCTCTGAGCAATGCCGCACAGCCAACACGGAGCAGATGTAAGTGGGATATGTGTATTCTCACAGTCATTGCTGCTGGCAGGGGAGGAAAAACCTGTTCAGCATCCAGAAGGACGGTAGGAGGGAAGGTGGGAAGTGTGGCTGAGGCGTTGCTAGCCTCAGCACAGCCCACAACACGCTAATTTGGTTTTCTCATTGAGGGGGAGGGGGGGAAGAGCGCTCCTTTGCTGTGCACAAAGGATTGGGATGGGAGCAGAGCATCCCCCAGAGCTGGTGGGAGGCAGGAAGGGGTGTTGTCACTGCAAGGGTGCTGCTGGGAAAGACCCCATGGGGAGATTTCCTCTATTTGAGATCATTCTTCTCCTGCGCAGTGCTGATATCTGGGGAAGCAGAGGCTCAGCCTGTCAGAGGGAAGGTTTTGGTTGCTGGGGTGGACTCACCAGGAAGGCACAGAGCATGTAGAAGCTGATGAAATAGAAGACGGCGAAGCTGCTGCCACAGGAGTGATCGGCTTCGGTGGAGTTGGCCGGCTCTGACTCCGGGTCGCACTTCTTGTCTGGGAGACATGCCAGCATGATTTCCTGCCAGGCCTCACCAGTGGCACACCTGGGCATGGCAAAGGGAAAGGGAAGACATCATTGACCTTTGATGTGAGAGGGACTGGCAAATTAGCAACCTGTTCCTGCTCCCATGAACATTAATGGGAATTTTGCCACTGAGGTTAATGAAGAGCAAGTTAGGCTGAAGGTTGGGCTTTGACACACTGGCATACCCTACTCCTCTGTTTGGTTTTGTTGCCATCATCAGTCCTCATTCCTGACTGGCTTTGGCTTAATGTGGGTACGGGTCTCTCCTGTTCCAACCAGACAGCCATTGAGATGTGTGTGACACATCTCAATACGGATTGCATCTCATATGGATTGCACGCAAGAAGTCCTTCAAAATGAAGAGAGTGTGCTGAATTTGTACCAACTTCCTACCCCTTCAGCACCCCTCCCTCCCTGGCCACAGTCCAGCTGGCCTCAGCTGGAGTAGGATGATGTGCTAAGTTGAGCTGGGTATGGCCATGCCTAAGCATGAGGCCATCATGTCCCTTTCCCTGCTAGAAGTCACACTGGCTAGATTTGAATGAAAGGAGTTTTAGATGCATATCAACATTTGAGAGCACTGAAAACTGGCTACCTTCCTTCCGAGTAGGAGCACCTGCCTCCCTCCCCAGCACTAAGTGTTGGCCAGTGTCAGCTGGTGGGGGTACAAGGCTTGAGACTGGCCACTCCATCTGACATAACTCCCAGGCTCCTCTGCTAAAGGACAACATGTTTCTATGCACCTCGTGAGCATGACACGGTAGAAGGAGATAAGCTGTGCCCGAGAGCAGAGGAATCGTGCTCCCAGACTGACACAATCCAGACCTGTCATACACCCACCTGAAAAGCAGCAGCACTGCCTGGGGGAAGGTCTGGAAGTTGTTGTTGCGGTTGATTTCCGTGGTATCGTTCAGCGCAATTTTACCAAACACCTGGCAGAAAGCAGAGGTCTTTTCAGATTAGCCCTGCAAAATCCCCACAGCTCTTGTCACCTGCAGCTCTTGGCCTCACCCTGATTCTGATATTTAACGGAATCTGCTCTTCTATTAAAAGAATGTTTCCATATGCCTTTCATATTTGTTGTTGCTTCCCTGGCTTGTACTTTATTACCAGAAAAGCACTAATTTTGTAACAAGAGGCATCTTATGTTAAAACAAGATATCCTTCCTTACTCATACACTGTGAATACACAATATAAGGCCTTATTTTAACAGGCATTCATATGGGGAGTCCCAGCTGAAAGAAATCAATAATACAGAAGAAAGTCTGCTTCCTTCATTGCTCATCTGTCTTCAGCAGGAGGAAATGATAGCAAAAGACCAGCAGCTGCAAAGCCTTGAGCTTCCAACTCTGTGGGGTGCCTTGGATCTTTCCGAAACAATGTAAAGTACGTTGACTAGAGTCTGGAGATTGTTTGAATGCCTGCCCTTCTGATAGTCATGCTTGTCACCAGCAAGTGTTTCAGGGGACCTCCCAGAATGCAGCAGCACAAAGGCCATGACTAGATTTGCCAAGACAAGGACGGCTTACAGCCTCCCCCTGTGCCCAACCAACTTTTGCTGCACCAACTTGTTCATCCAGTCACGGCATGAGGGCTACAACCATCAGCAAACCTATTTAGCAGCCTGACCTCAGATATGAAGTCCCCAGTGCAGCAGAGTTTTCAGGTTTCTTTGAAAAAAATCTTAGACAGCTTTGGTACTTTCGGGCAGTGGGACTGAGAGCTTAACAAATCTCGCCTGGCAGAAAAGTCTCTGCACAGCATAGTCAGGACTATTTATTCCCCATCGACAACAACGTGGCAAAGATGTCGAGGACTGAGAGCTGTAATCTCACAGCCAAAACAAGCAGCAGGAACAGAGCAGCTCTGGGAGAACATGGAGCTTCTTTTCAAGGAAATGTCACCGATAATTAGCACCCCAAGAGAAACAATGATGTGGAGAGAAGTGGGGGGACAAGGGCGGGGAGGCCGTGCCAGACGGGAGGGAGGGTCTGCACATGGCAGGCTCCTGCAGGGGTTCCTCATGGATGAGTGGGCCTTCTCCAGCCCTAACTGCCCCCAGCTGCACTGAAGGGGAGCAGGAGGACAGTTTAATGCTCAGAGGCAGTTTGAGCTGAGGCAACCCATATTTTTCATTTCAGGCAAACACAGGCAAGGGAGCTTCCAATGCTGGAAATCTGGTCTTCCTTTCAAACCAGCAGCTTCCCTCTCACATGAGGTACTGGTGGCAGCTGCTATGAGTGCTTTGCATTAGGTACTGAGGAGGAGCTATAGGTAGTCGTTCCTCTCTTATGGCCTTTCCAGTCTGTGTCTCTTGGGGCATCATATGAGTGGCTTCATCCATCAGCATCAACTTGGATTTTTTCCACTTGAGCACATTAGGTAGTGAGGCTTGAATGTTGTTACGCTCCAAGTCATGGCAGCAGCCGAGATAAAGTGGTAGGTCTCCTTTATATGGGAAATTCTGATATTTTCGTCAGATCTGGTACATCTAGTCTTTCATAGTAGCTGCTTAATGGAGTGAGGAATGATTTTCTTTCCTATATGTTCCTATGTGTGAGGGAACTCCACATGTCAGCAGGTTCAAGAGAGCAGCACACAAAATGTCTGAGATGCCACTTGGACAAAAAGTGATGATAACAGGTCTGTGGGCTCTAAGCAAAGAGGGAAAATGAGAAAAATTGCTCATTCCTGCTCCCTCACAGGAGGGCAGGAAGGGATCTAATAATCTAGATCAATGTGAAAGACAGATACATGATCTTCAGGCTGCTGAAATGATTTAAACAGAGACTTGAATGCAAGCCAAGGCTTAAATAGATAACTTAGAACTAGCTGACAAAAAAAGGAATAGAATTACAGAATAAAGTATCTAGCCCTGGCAGTGCCCTGATCATTGTAGACTCCGTCTGCGTGGGTGTTTGGAAGCCACTTTTAATGCTTTGTATGGCAACGTAACACTAGCTTAATACTCTGAAGTGATTTTCTGTATAGCACAGGTAATTCTGCAAGATCTTGGCCATTTGAGCTAGTTAGGTATTAAAGGCAAAAGTGGCAAGTTTACAGCATGAGCATAGTAGACTAAATTACAGCTGTAATTACTGGGGCCATTGAGATAACCTGTGATAATTCAAGAAAAAATTAGTTTTATTTTTCAAAGTGGGGCAGAGTAGATGGAGTCTCTGAAAACATGTGATTATAATAACAGGAAACAAATTCAAAAGAGGTCACAGAGGTCAGATGAATTTCATTACAAATTCTGTTGGCATTGTGAAACCAAAAAGCCTGTCATGTTTGAAGACCTCTGGAAGCAATTATGCCATGCCTTTCTATACTGTGGTCTCTGGTCCCAGATGGCTGACTCATCTGAGAACTTTGATTAACACTGAAGTGGAAAATGAAGTTTAGCTTGGAAAGTAGCATAACAGATGAGGCTGGGGCTGTCACAGACTGTACCTATATCACATGCTTTCTTCAATGGTCTTTATGCAACATCATTCCTCGCACAGGTGAATGGTCAGGATGATTCCAAGCTCATTTTGCACACTGAATAGGATGTTGTATTGATGCAACTTCATGAAGAACTGGCACAAACTCAGTGTTGGTACACTGGGTCTGATCCCATATTTACCTTCAAGGGTGTAGATCAAAAGCTGCTCTTTACAACTCAGTGGAATTTACGCCAGCGTGAAAGTGATGGGAGAGAAAAACTGAGGTTTTTTTCAGTGCAGCATGGCCATAAATCCACTGAAAAAACTATTTTGAACCAACAGGCAAGGCAGTAAATCTCCTTTATGGATATTCCTTCGAGAGTGTGGAGGGCAGGCACGGTCCTTTTACTATTTGCATATTGTGTTTTGCCATTAAATGGGTCAATATTTTTGTTTGGTTGGTTTTTTTTTCTGGAGTGCATAGGCAGACGATGTTTTCTAACCAAGGCCAGCTGCCATTTCACCTGACTGGGTGAAAACATTCTTGCAAGCCCCTACAACCACACATTGATCTAGTTACTCTATAAGACAGTGCCCAAGGTCTAACAGGGGAAGACAGACACAGCTGAGCTCTTTCAAGCATCTTACCTGCATCCCAATCACAGCGTAGATGAAGAACAACATCACTATTAATAGAGCCACGTAGGGGAGAGCCTAGAAGTAAAAGAAAGAAAGAAAGAGCACTGTGTCTCCACCAAACCTGCCTCATGCTCCTGGCTTTGGGAAACCAGGCGGAGGCTGGCCCCAGACGTGGAGTCTGTAATTTGGGCAGGTGGCCACTAGATGCCTCTACAGGCCCACATTTGGTTGCCCTCCCCGCCACCACCCAGCTCAGGCGGGCTCCGCTCTGCTCCCACTCGCGGTGGTGGAGCTGTGCTGCCTGCGTGTCAGTCCTGCCCTTGACGGAGCGAGGAAAGCGAGGGCAAAACCAGTGTCTACAGCTGCTTACCAGGAGGAGAAAGCTCTCATAACCAGCATTATTCTGGCACTAAAAGCAATGTGATTTTTTTTTCCTTGATCCAGTCTGGTGAAATAAAAACCGCAACAGCTGCTGAAATCCAAATTGTAGCTTTTGCTACAATGGCTGGCACCATCCTAAGTACCTAAGGCAGCATCAACATCTTCCCTGTTCCGAGCTAGGTGTCCCTGACGGTGTCTGCAATGCACTAAGTGTCTGTGATCAGCTGCTGAAGAGGAAATGCAGAGCCCTGATATGCAGAGCTGCCGCCTAAGGAAGAGACCAGTGCAATCACCAAAGTGTTGAGTGCTACCGGTTTCCTCTCCCGCTAACGGGAATCACGGGCACAGCTCGGGACCTCACAAGCTCAGGCTTTTGAGGAGGAATTTTCTACTCTATTGCTTTTGAAATACATAGTGCTCAGACCAGGGATTTCCAGACTTTCCTTCAGAGGCAATGGGTGAACATGTTCATCCTGAAAATGTGAGCACAGTCCCTGATCTGGACTTTGAACACTCAGTTTCACAGAATATAACAAGACTTCAACATTACCAGAGGTTTGGAGCACCTCTCCTGCAGAGACAGGCTGAGAGAGTTGTGTTTGTTCAGCCTGGAGAGGAGAAGGCTCCTTAGAGCACCTTCCAGTACCTATAGGGGGCCTATATAAAGCAATAGAGGGACTTTTTTCAAGGGCATACAGTGACAGGACAAGGGATGATGGCTTTAAACTGAAAGAGGGTAGGTTTAGATTAAATATTAGGAAGAAATTCTTTACTGTGTGGGTGGCGAGACATGAACAGGTTGCCCAGAGAAGCTGTGGATGCATATTTTGTGATTCTGTGATCAAGGCCCGGTTGGATGGGGCTTTGAGCAACCTGGACTAGTGGAATGTGCCCCTGTCCATGGCAAGGGCATTGGAACTAGATGATCTTTAAGGTCCCTTCCAACCCAAAGCTTTCTATGATCCTAAATTCAACACAGCTAAATCCCATAGGAAGAATCTAGGAAAAATTTTCACTGGCCATCATGGAGATTTGACTACGGTCAACATAAATAATCTCAAATCGATTTGAATATTAAAACGGAAAAAATTAAAACCTTTAGACAATGCCTGTAATCATCATCTTGAGGTTTGGGGCAAATTCCTCTGTGTTTTATGGGGTCATACAAATCTGTATGGTTACCTCACAATGTCACTGGAGAGACACCAGCTCAGAACTGGGCTCTTAACCTTTCGTGATGATCAGGTTGGGACTTGGTACACTCAAAACCTAAGAGCTCCTGGGATAGTGTCCAGACAAGGGCTGAGGTGTATAACCATAACAGTTCTTCTGTCTTTTAAATGGGGTTGGGAAAGTATCTTCTGTCCTGGCCATCTGGCCCTCCACTTCTTTTTCATGTTCTTCTGCTCAGCCCACTCCTTTCCACTAATGCACCTTCCCACTTATCTCTGTCCCTTATTCCCCACGGCTCCTTCAGCTCCCCACCTCCCATATTCTACTCTTCGGGCTCTGTCCTAGTCTGCCTCTGTCTCTGTCCTTCCCTGGCTTTACCACTTTGTCCTTGTGATTCCCATGGCCTTGCCGTGCCCTCAGCACCCCTCTCACTTCCTCCTCCTCCCACTCACCAGCCTGAGCTCTGTTGCTGTCTCTGCAGACGGAAAGCCCGCTGAGCATTTTCCCATCACACACTCCTCTGACCAGTGCCCCAACTTGTACGTCAGCACTTTGTGCCATGCCCAGGGCACGTGGTAGTTACGATGGGATCTAACTCCAGCACAAGTTCGTTGCTTATTAGTCTGCCCTGTGTGAGCAGAGACGCTTCCTGGAAGCATATGGGGACACAGAGAGGAGCTTGTGCCAAAGTCTGCAGGGATCCCACATTCTGACAGTGGGAGTGGCTGAATCAAGAGCAGCACAGAGACTATTCTTAGCTACCAAAGGAGCCTCCCAGTAGTTGCAAGAGGAGGAGCTTGGAGCAGAGAATACCATGTTATAAATGGCTAAAGGCTTTCAAGAGAAAAGGCACTTGCTTGCAATGATTTTTTTTTCTTTTCTGTTTTCTTTTTTTCCTCCCCTACTGTGGAAGATCCCTCCCCTCATACTTTCTCCCACCACCCTACAACCCTGCCCAAAAGTGACTCTTAAATCAAAGAGGTCTGAAGGTCACTGGAGGGAAGTACCAGGCACTCCCTTTCCCATCCATCTCATCCTCTTCAGCCAAGAGCCATGGCAAGCTGAGCTCAGGGTAAGATCGAGCTACTGCTAAAGAGGCTGGAGGGCCGCAGGGGCAAGAGGAGTAGAAGCGGGAACCGGAAAGTGTGACTCTGCCCCCTGCATCAAGGATAGCTGAGCTGTGCCAAGGGAATTTCATTCCTATGCATCCAGACAAAACGGTTCCCACTGGAGCTGCTCAAATAACAACCTGGAAGTTAGCAACCATGTAAGCAATGGAAAAAGTCACTTGTGGTACAGATGTGTCAGAAAACTGCTGTGCAATATTAGATCCTTTGGCAGTCAAGGAGTGTGCAAAATGAGAGTCCTTTGCATAAGCCTGGTGGTCTGGCTACCGAGACCATGGAGAGCTGCACTGGAAAAAGTCCAGGCTGATCCCCAGTGTACACACACGCTAATTCTGCTGACAGGAGTTGCAATGATCCACAGCACTGCAGGCTTTGGTCCCAGCTTGTGTTGCCACTGGTGAGGTTTAGGTTTTAAAAGTGTGGATCTGCTCCTTTTCCATTAGAGCCAACACAAAAGCTATCGATCATTTAAAGCCTCCGTGTGAAGGATGTGTAGTTGCCGTTTCAAGACTTGTGTGTTGCACAAGTTACTCTTTCATGCTTTTGTTCACTGGTGTGTTCTGCATCTTTTCTCGTGTATAGACCACCATTTGTATTCCTGTGCTGTCATTCCCTGACACTTCTTTTGGACATGCCCCAGCTAACTTCCAGGTTGTGCTGGTCAAGTACTTTTAAAATGCAAGAATATGCTATACTTCATCTCTATCATCTTACTATATGTGGCTAGTTTTTTTCTAGCAAATAACTGTGGTGTTTCTTTTCCCCCAGAGGTGATGATTCTTATCCAGTCTGGTCTTCACCTTCCTCTATCTACTCTGGTACTTTATCTACCACTGAAATGCAACCTGTCTCTAGGGGTAAAAGCAGCAGCAATTTAATAAGTTGGCATTGCGTGGGGCCAAAAAGGTGAATTCTTCCTGGGTGAAAGTATGGAGGCCACACACCTCTAATACTTACTGGAAATCCTCAAAATAAGGCTTAAAGGAAATTTAATTGAGACCCAGGCCTTCCCCATAGCTGTGCACTTCAGTTAAAGCAACACATAAAATACAGCTCAAATAGGGAAAAAAAAAAGGAGACTGAAGGGTTACAGACAGGCAGTAATTGAGTTGAACTGAACTATCAAAGCTGTTCAGGAAAGTCTCAAGCAACTACTCAGGCTTTAAAGATGAAACTTGTACACAGGCAGCCACTCCTTGTGAGTCACATTTGCTTGACTCTGACTTGTGCCACGTGTCCCTGGTGTGCCCAGCTCTGCCTTTAGCTCAGGCACTTGGGTGAAACCCCTCCACGAGAGGCCACCAAGGGGAAATAAAAAGGAGTTAGGTCTTACTGAGAGATAAGCGGAGGAATACCTGGAAGGATTTGATGAAGGTCCAAAGCAGAGTCCGGATGCCCTCCCCTCGGCTCAGGAGCTTCACGAGACGCATCACGCGGAAGAGTCGGAAGAAGGTGATTGAGATGCGAGAGTTTTCCTCTGCGTTCTGGAAGCCATTGGCACAGAGGCAGGAGTTACAACAGCACGAGAGGAACGGGGGCCCTGGGCCACAGAGGACGCTACGTCGAGAGTTCACTGCACTGTTCCTTGTCCTGGTACTGCTCCCTGGGCTTCCAGTGTCCCGGCACCCCAGGGACGGGCCGAAGTGGTCAAGCCGGCCCTGTCTCCCATGGTGGTGAAGCTACTCTACAGAGGCTCTCAAGGCCATGAGACTCTCCCTTCAGGTTGCCTGGACTTTTGGGGATTAGGGATATGTTATGCCGTAAACCTCTCCACTGCATCTCCTTACATTGGAAAGATGCAAATCCCCTTTGACATTGCACTGGAGGAGAAGGACACTTTCTCTTTCGACCTGTCTCAGGCGTTTTACCCCAGTGAGCGCCTCAGCCAGCAGTTCTGGTGAATCTGGTATCGGGCACCAGCCACGTGCTGCTTGTTCTGCTGGGAAACAGTAGCAGGTCTGGGGTGCAAAACCCCCCAGGGGCACGGTGTGTGCTGGCCCCTGCCCAGCTGCTGGAGTCACTGGCACCCCTGTCAGCCTGGCTGTCCCTGCGCTGCCCTGGCCATGCTTCTGGGGGCTGGGCCGGGATCGCTCGCTCCCGCTGCTCTGTGCTCGGGCCTTCTGCATTTCTCATGACCCCTTTGTATTTCCCACAGTCTGTGCACTGACTTCTGCTTTTTTAAAAACATTTTATTTTGGCTTCACCGCTACTGTTCAAGCGTGCAGTATTTTAAAATAGTCTTTCTTCTAGCCTGTTTTTTTTTCTCACAGCATCTGCTTTGTCCCTAAGCGTTTTCCCCTGGGGCTGCAACCATCTCTGACGTCCCTCAGCCTTCACATGTGTGAAGGCAACATCCATCTGAGGGCTGCCGTGGCAGCAGGCTCACCTGGCCTTGGCAGAGGACCCACCATCTAGCTCAAGGGCACAGCAAATGCTACGTCTCCCACTTTCTTAACCCTCTAAAATACTGTGTGAAGCCTGTGGAGATGGTGGCTTCCGGTAGCAGCACTGTGGGAATGTGACCTCCTGTCACAGGGGGAGATAACACTGTCACCCTGCCACTTGACCTGCTGTGGAGCAAAGTGCACGGAAACCCCCGTCTCTGTCCCCACCCAGGCTGCAAAGACCGCAGTTTGAGTCTAAACGCTACCAAAAGAGCAACATTTAGGAAGAAGAAACAGTGCAGATCACCCCTGCTGTTAACTATTCACCACTGTGTAAACCAAGAGAGAACAGACCCTTTGGATTTCCTGTCACTGGGCAGTGAAAACAGCAGCTGCTTGCCTGTCTGCTTCTGATAAAACCCAAGGCACAGGGACAGACCAGATGGACGTTTCTGGGATTGTCCAGATGCAGATGTGTACCTGTGCGCTGTGTGTGCTCCTGTTTCTACCCAGGATGGCACTTGGCTCTGCCCACATCCCAGCTCCTGCGGAGCAGCCACAGAGCGCTCAGGGGCTGGAGCTGTGTGCTGGGTGTGTGAACCCTGCTTGCACAGAGAGCTCAGCACCAGGTACAGCATTTCAGGATTGCACCCCAGCTGCAGTTTGTCTGTCTGTCTGTGGTCTATCTATCACCAGTGGATAGTTTGGGTAGCTTCCTCCAGTCTGTAGCAAAGGCTGAAGCTCACTACCCATGGAGTAAGTGGGTGAAAAAGATTAGGGGAACAGGCTATGTCAAGGAAAAGCCTGAGTGCTCCCTACATCGCACATAATTCTCATTTTATTACTTGGACAATAAACTGTGGGCTTCAGTGAATCAGAGGGAGTTGCTCTGAGGTGAAGGAGGGGAATGCGGCCTCCAAGAAATTAAAAATCATGGCATTCCATACCTTCAGCACTATGGTCCCTGAGGGCTAACTCTAAGGTCACACACCTCTCCCAGTCTTACAGAAGTCCTACGGCTTCCCTTGCACTTCTCTAAGAAGCCGAACTCCAATACTACTTAAAAGAGAGCTGAAGTCCAAATTTGAAAGTTGTGTGGACAGCAATACTGCTGGGGTTGTGATAAAAAAAAAGTGTTTTCCTATTCTACCTCCTCTTGTTGTTTTGGCCCTTTGGGTGGTAGCAAGTTAGGACATGGGTCTGGATGGAGGTTTTAGCATTCCTGCATCTTTCCTTGCTCAGAGGAGGCAGCTGTTGTAGCGAGAAAATTATTCCTGTCCCTAGCACTCTGGAGCAGGCAAAATCTAAGCAGCAGATAAAACAGAACAAATTCCTCCCTGACGCAAATCTGCAACTTACTGGCATCAAACCACTTAGCCAAAAGCTCAGTGATGCCTCAGAAGATTGCAGTCATTTTAAGACTAGATGGCTACAGATTAGCTGGTGCTTGAGTAGCCTTGCTTGCTTTCTCCTGGCTTTCATCCATCTTTTTGAAGGCACGTCCTTGCCAGTGGAGGGAGGTTCTGCAAAGTGGCAATCAAGAGACTGGATTGGGGTGGTGTGGGAACTGCCTTGCACACCAAGGTAGAGGAGTTCGGTGTGCATGACTTACTCTTTTTTGTGTGAAGTACAAACTCAAGTGTTAAAGTGAATCACCTCATTGAAGAGGAACTTCAGAGTCCCAATCTCTTCTTGTCCAGAGGGCTGGACATGAAGTCACATCGCAAACTCATTCAGTGTCACGTGGATAGAGACACAGTTTGTGCCTAACAAGAAATCTGACCAGGTCTAGTTCTCTCTTGGTGGTTCATTAGAAGGCAGAACGACAGTTAACTTGACCAAAGGAAAGCTCAGGATGCACAAGAAATACACATGTGCAGCATATATTCACAGCTCATGTGAACACCAGACTCACAGCAATACACGACATGGCAGCTTCATGCACAAATAACTAGGCTGGGCTTGGAGAGAGAACTTGTGATCACGGAGAAGAGAAAAAAGGAGTGTGTTAGAAAGAGTGTCACAGAAGCTGGGAGGGTGGTCTGTATTTTCGGTCTTACCATAGAGGAAGAGCATTGGGTATGTTCAGCTGGCTTTAAAGAAAGGCAGACAGAAATAAGCTGTAATAAGTCTCCAATCAAGAGCCCTAGTAAACTAGGTCTTGGCTAACACAGGAGCAACAAAATGGCAGAAGAGGGCAAAAGGGAATTTGAAAGAAATGCACAAGAGGCTGGGCTTATTCCCTAGGATGCCCAGGATCAACGCTGGCCATGAATTTGATGTAAGCTCTATCCACTACCACCACATGTGAATCACACCCAGGATCTCCTGAGTGCTGGATATCCTGGCATCCAGGCAGTGGAGGTACCGACATTGTTAAAATGTTTGTTTAATCACTGCTATCAAGTTCAATACAGGGGCTGATTTAGCTCTCCAACTCAGATCCAGGCCATGTCTGCGCAGGGACCAGCCAGCTTCTAGTGCATCCGTCTGATTCGTAAACCCGTAACATCCCAGTGCTAAAGCAACACTTTCTATTTATATATCCTCATTCCCTTACACATAGTTCTGGGTGAGATAATGGGTTGGGAGAGCCTAACTGGCTCTTGGCAACCCTGAAACACCCACCACCAGCTGTGGAAAGCGAGTTGGTATAGCTAATTAGCTTGATGTACCTTCATTCACCTCACAGCAAAGCTGTGTTCTTGGAGGCCAGGCTGAGCTGAGCTGAGCCCCAGTCATACCTGGAAGAGTCTAGTTGCTGCAAACACTCTGCCTGACATTCCTTGATTAACCTCTGGGGCCATTTCCAGTACTGAGAGCAATTCTAAAATACACCAAAGGCTGCAAATATCCTTAGGTGTAAGAAGCAGAATTGGAAATTAAATAAAACCATCTTTATCAGGAATCCTTCAGTTCAATAGTAACATAATCCTTCAGGCCTAACCTCTACCATATGCCCCATATGCCAAACCTGTCTGTCATCGCTTTCCATGACACATTAGCAAGCGGAAACTGATGTATTTCTTCTTCTGCCAGTGACAGAATTCCCCTCTAGTGCCATGCAGGACTCCTGCAGCATGCTCCTGCTCTTCAAGGATGCTGCAGGAACCAATTGGCACTGTATTACCTAGATAACAATTGTGGTTTAGATGCACAGTCTATTTGGTGATATAGGCAAAAAGGAACAATTAAAAACCCAAGGTACACTTAATCATGTAATAGTCTTTTGGGTTAACTCATTGGTTTGGTAATGACAGCTTTCATTGCTTTTATCTTCCTCTTTTACATGTTTGCTCTTGTGTTTTCAGATCACATACAAGGAAAAGTTGGCTTGAATACCAAATAAAGGAGCAGTGCCCATAGAGACATTTCTTACAGGTCAGGCATAGATTTTGATTTTGTGTTGCTAGGCAAACATCTTTCCAGCAAAGAGTTTCTCTGTCCCATCCCCCTTCCTCTTCCTAGTTTTGCAAATCATCTTTTCTAATAGCGGAAGGAACCCTAATCTGCTAGTTGCTACATTCCTGTTAGAAGGTACAAAGGCCTTTCAAAATAAAGGAAGGAAGCCTAAAAACTTTCAGCACCTTTCAGGATTCTCCATCCTTCCTGGCTGGCAGTGTTGGTGGATCTGTCACTGACAGGCTGAAAAAACCTTTTGAGTTACTGTGGAATATCATACATTAACTGTCATTTTGATATTTGTTAGTATTGCATCAGAAAGTGCAGACGATAGCAATGTGAGTAAAAAAATATGTATAAGAGCATATGACTTTATGAGGTTGATATAGGATGCTCAGTTTGGAGGAGTTGGCATCATGTGGTAAACCCGAAGTTTCTGAGTATCTTTGGCACTGCTGAGAAAGGGAAGCAGAAGCTGACTTACTCCTCTCTTATTCCCTGAGCTAACTGGCCTGCGTTTTAAGTTGGGTCAAATATGGAGCAAATTATATCACTACCTATGGTAGAGGCTCAAAAGCAGCATGGGGAAGGTTTCTGCTACCGCCAGATTTTCTGAGAATCTTCAACCTTGCAAGTGATGTGGGTATGCCAATTTTAGGGCAAGGACAGGCCATTGACACCCGAGAATGCAGTAGTCACATCAGTTCCCAGGGATGGAAGCATGGTGACAGGTACTTGGAATTAAAGCCAGTGTCTCTTGCCCACGTGAAGTGGACAGGATTTCATTTCTACAAATCTCAGAATAACGTAGAAAAACAAATCCTGGCCGGTTTAATGTCATTGAAAGAGTTTTTGGAGAAGCTGCACCACTTAAGAGAAAGCATCCTTGTTTGTAGTGTTTAATTAAGGAAGAGACATGCAAAGGAACTTCCAGCCTTCTACCCTTGTTCTTGTCATTTGGGACACAAGTAGGATGCACATACTGAATGAGAAAGGTCTGAAACAGTGAGATCAGTTAGAGATGATGTTCTGTGCAACTTCCATCATACGGAAAAGGGACTTGAAGTATAAATCACAAACAAGTCCAGGCCCGTATTTAGAGCGATTAGAAGGGAACCTGCAGCCCAAGAGTGGGAAGAGAAATATCTGAGGCAGGATGTGTCAGTGTAAAGACTCTCAAGAGGATGGCTGCACTGAAACTGTTTGGGTAATATTTTTTTATTTCTTTTGATGTCATTATATTTAAAAAGGTAACAGAGGTGCTAAGGAGCAGAAGAGGTCAAGAGAAGAGCATGTTCTAGAAGCCCAAGTAAAGATTCAGTAGGATAAAGACTGAGTGATCCCTGAAGCGTGTCTGAAAAGCTCCTCAGGATACTGTTGCCTGCATGCATCTCATTTTAACTATGCTCAGTGTGTACTAGAACACGGAATTTTAAACAGATACATTGCTTGAGCTGCTGCAAACCTGTGAGCATCCTTAAAGCCCCTACAGGCACACAAGAGAAAGGCACAGCTTATGCCCAGTATGAAGTCAGGATCCCAGGGAAGGAAGTGTCTGGGAAAGAAGACAGGTTTATTTGATGGAGAGATACTTAAAATCTCAAGAGAGCACAGCAGAAAGTAACTTGTGTTCCTGTTAATCATGCTCTGCCTGGGTAGGTGGAAGTAAGGTTTACTGGTGGCTATTTACAGAGATCATAACCCGTCCAGGTCCTGTTGGACCTCCATACTGTCTCACATGTCAAATTTGGTGTCTGATACTGTCATCAAGTCAAGGACGTAGTGTTTTAACAGGTTGTGCTTTGGAAGCCAGGAGAGGATAAAATTTTCACTCCAGGAGAACCAGTCTCAGTCTTTCAAGGGCGATATGTAACAGTCAATATTGTATGATATTTATGCTGTTATGCAGTCCATTCTGAAATTCTGAGAAGGCATGGTGTGGCTTTTCAGAGCTGTAAAGATGGAAGCAAAAAGACTGAACACTTTGTATAGTCCTGGTAGCATCCAAGCCCTGTGAAATATCCATGGCTTAGAATATCTTCTGGATAAAGATTTGGAAGAAAACAATAAGATGTGTTAACAAACAGATTCAAATGAAAGCTCTAGTAGAAAATTCTTGCGAAGAGATATATTAATCCCACCTCATCCCTGTGGAACACTGGAGATGGAGGACCATGTTGAGAGGTTTGAGTTCCCTGGGGGTTTTGGCTGGTTTGCTGACAGCTATAATGGCTATGCAGAGAAGCAGCACCTAGAAATGCCTGAAAGGGAATTTCATCAGGTCTGTGCAGCATATGTTTAATCAATATATCCAAGGAGGCTCCTGGACTGCTGGGTAAGTATGTTTTGGTAGCTGTAGAAGCTTGATTGCCACCAAGACGACAGGACAGGCAGGCAGCATTCCCATTCCCACACTGCTGATGGTAGTAATTTTTTAATACCACAGAACACACTGAAGACTGAAGGTGAGTTCAGCTCCCTTGGAGTATCCATTCTTTGCTCGAAGTACAAACTGATTTTTCCCCCTAATGTTTGAGGAGTAAAACATCCTTTAATTTCATTCTCAGGGAAGAATCTCTTTTTGCAAGAGAGAATCTGACATTTATGTTGCGGAAAACTTTGGCCTGGCTCGATCTGGAGAACATTTCTGCAGCTAAATGCTTTGCTAGTCAGAGTTGTCTCAGTGAATGCAGTGACACGACTGCAGCCTTCTAGTTTTGTCTGATAGCCCAAGGTTAGAAGAGATGAGAGGAAATCTGTGTTTGAAATGCTGGCACCAGGATGTGACAGAGTAAATTCATATTTTTCAACAAAACAAATGGTCAGACGCTTATGCTGCCTTTTGTGATAAACAATCTATAATGGCATTTCTCCACTGAGGAAACTATGGCTGGTCGATGCAGCTCTTAGGAGACCACTCACAGTAGCTGATTGATGATGGATGTCTGCTAAGACGTTTCCATGGTTGCTGTTGATGTCTGGAGAATGAAAAGTTACCCCTGAAGATTGTCCATTGGTTTGTCCCACGAGAAAGGAGGGTGACAGATGTTCATTTCTTGCTTTTTCTACTCATTGCAGGAAGGATGCCCCTGAGAATCCACACTGTAGAGTTCACCTGAGCAGACTGCAGTGCTGTGTGGTTCCCCTGCAGTTGTAGGATATCAGTCTTCTCCAGCTCAAATTCTTTGTATGTAGAGGTCTCCTCCAAGAGCCCTGCCTACTTTAGCCATACTGCATCTGTGACCTTCTTGGACCCAAAACGAAGGGTGGAAAGGGACATTCTGGGGAAATGAACTCATCATACAAACACAGATAAGATTTGGAGAGGAAGTGTAAGCACAAACAGGGCAATGGCAAGCCAACAACGCTACTGTTCTGGACTTTTCTCTTTCACATGGAGTTCACACTAAGATGGGATTGCCACGACCTGAGTTTCAAAAAGAAAAAGAATTTACCAGAGTACGGCAGAAAAAGAGATTTATAATTTATCAGTGCCATGGAGGCATGACAAAAGAAGACACAAGATTTCCTCTTATGTTTGTAGTGTCAAAAATCTGAAGTGACCTCAGGAGTCTGAGTAACACAAGTCTTTGTGGAGAGCTGGAAAAAGTTAGGGTTTCAAATCACCCTGGCTGCTGGCAGGTATTAGCCTACCCTTTCACTGGGGAGTTACCACAGCCCCTTCCAGAGCCATCTGTCTGCTGCTGCTGCTGTCTGTGGTTTTAATCACAAGAACCCCAGAGATAACCCACCAGTCACCACAGTCTGTGAAGTTATTATAAAACCAGGCAGAAATGTATCTGCTGTTTCTCTGACAGGGAATACTACTGGATTGCAGATGGCATAATTCTCAATTCCCACAACCTTACAGTGAAATCAAATAATTAGCGGGGGGGGGGGGGGGGGGAAAGCCAGAAAAGCTTATCAAACTGTGCATTCTTCTATTAAGTGGGCAGCTATTTGAGAATTTCTGGGAATATTTTGAATAAAACTAGCCAGAATTCTTTTTTTTTCCTTACAAAAATATTTTCTGTTAGAAGAATGCTGATGCTGAAAGTGAAATGTTCTGTAAAAATGTCAATTTTGAAGAAGGCATTTCAGAAACATAAGATTAAAATCTCACATTTTGTCCTCACACATTTTAGTTTGTTTTAATTTCCAGTAGAAATCATGTCTAACTGAGAAAAAAAATCAATCTCAGATTAAACTGCTTTTACTTTACATAAGCATATGTTTTGATTCTCCTCAGTTATTTCTGTGAAAATGATCTTTTACTGAAAGTTTTTCAACTTTGAATTTTTATTCTATTTTAAAATAGAAAAAAAAATGTTACAAAGGGCTTTTGGAAACAAAAAAATCAAGCTCTTATCTGAGTGAAGCACTAGAGGCTTTTTGGATCATTTAATGCCTATTAGAAAAGGGTACAATCTTACAGGAAAATAGGGATTTGAGCTGTAGGATGCTGTCTTTACTGGGGCAAATGGTGAACACCTTGTTGATTTCCCTGGCAAAAGCCCTGAGCTTTGTCCCAGAGCAATGTAACATCTGATACCCAGCTCTGCAGAGAAGGCTGAAATCTCTTGCAGCAGGGAATTAAAATTTTATTTGATGCAATAAGGGGAATTAAGAGAAATGTGACATCTGCAATGAAGTTTGCCATTACATTTCTGCCTCCACTAACTCATGTGGGCCAACAGACATCACGTGTCAACTCATACAAATGCAATATATATGCATTTATACTTCACTGATTCCACATGATCTCAGACCTCAGGGGAAATATTTGCATATCCATATGCAACAAAAGCCTATTTGGAATACAGTTAATAAGGTCAAACTAACTTTTTAAGCAAATGAGTCCTGCAGCTATCAGTTTTTTTTCTCTTCATTTCCTATGTATTCTAAGATTTTGAAATTCTGGAGCTTGCTTTTCTAATTAGCTTCAAATATGCAAATCATATCAATTTGAATAGCTTATTAATTAATTTCATATATATATATCCATGAAATTGTCAGACAGTAATCTTATGGTTCCAAGTGCTTAAGGTAAATACAAGGGAAGTCAATTGCTTTAATTTGGTTATGCAGATCGCCCTAGATTGACAATTACTGGACAAGTAATGAAAGAGCTGCTTTTTCACACAGCTGAAAGCTCTATTTTTTTCCACGACTTGCAGAAAAGCAGAACAATTGGTAAAGTATATCTATGCAAATTATTCTTAATTTTCAGGATGTTTTAATAATCCTTCTCATTAGCTCTGGGTAATCAAGTCTTATGGTAATCAAGCCTGGGGGACTCCTAAGAAAGAGGCAGATACTAAACACTATGAGAGATGCAGTGCTTATCTTCAGGTACAAGTACTGACCTGACTCAGAGAGGCACGTCCATCTTGCCTGTGTTTCATTATTTGGTTTTGTGGGACGGGTAGCCAAAAAAAGCCCTAGAACATCTGGATGGGAAGGCACTGAAGATAAATTGAGCAATGAAAATAAATGTTGAAAGGTTACTTGCGTGCAGGACATTTTGTTTTACAAGTAGAGTGACTTTGAGGATTTTCTGTTTGAGTAACAGCTGAGGAGAGGTTTTGCTGATTTGAACACCTCTGCCAGAAGCCATGTGTGACAGAGTGGACTTTTTTCCATTAAACTTGCCTTTTCACTTGACCAATTCTTGATTCACAGGGCAGTGGAGATGATCAGGCTGTCCCAGCCCAGAGCAGACTGAGGAGAACAACCTTGGGAACAGAACAGACCACAGAGCAAGACAGAGAGAGAGCAAGTGTGAGAATTTAGAGTTCCCACATCTCCTCAGCCTTCCTCAGATTTACTACCATCCATGCCAACAGTGTCCTCATTGCTGTTCCTAAGCAGTCCAGTGTGCCTCATTGCCTTTCCTGTGGCAGTCCTCTTTTCCTCCACCTCTCTAGAAGGATTTATGTTCTGTATTATATTGACCATTATTCTCTTCTCTTTTTTTTTTTTTTTTCATTGTCTGAGAGGGAAATCTGTGGGACTGGTTTTCCAAAAGGAGCACAGCCTCCTGGTTTTGACTCACTCCGAATAACAGTTGTTTTCATATCCAGGTTCTCCCATTCCAAACACTGAAAAAATACATCATCTTGACTTCTTATCTGTAGTAGTGTTGTGAAAGCACAGATGCTCTGCCAGGCTGCAAACAGAGAGATGTTCTCTGACATACTTGGCCTGCTAAGGATCCTGTGTACTAAGACCATGCCACTGATTTTGACGTTGAAATAAAAAAAAAAAGAAAGAGACTGTTCAAAGCATTCATACCAGTCTTAAGTACTTTAAAGATGTGATGTTGTGCACTGTGTAAGGCATTGATTTTTCCATTTCTTGTAACATCCCACAGCCTGCCTTGGAAATTATAATGGCAGCAGAGCTCTTCTCTAAGATGAACCTCCTAAGCCATAGGTAGGCAGGAGCTTTCTTTGCCTCCAACACCTTGCAATACTCCATTAGTAGTGAGAGGATGAGTAACATCTACTGGCTTCATCTTCCCTGGACACTGGTGATTTGAGGAATTAAGCAAACTCACGGAGGCATCTCCTTCTTCTGCCATGGCTGTGCTTGTCTTCAGCGCACTGAACGTTTCAGCACCTCTACAGCCATTTGTTAAGTGCTTCTGATTTAACTAATAGGATTCCATGGTATGGGAAAAGCATAAGGAAGAAGGAAAAAAAGAACAGAGTGAAACTTGGTGCTCTCTGTGTATTGATGTTACTGGAGTTTCTCTGGGCAGCCTCACCTGAAAGGAGCCTGTAAACCTTTGGATTTTCAGGGCTCCATCTGTGAAGAGGTTTTCTGGAGGCTCAGTATGAGGGGGTTTACTGTGACGTGGTTGTCAGGAGTACGCGGATCCAGAAGGAAACTTCAGTAGCATCTTTGCAACTCCTCCATAGCTGATGGGGAATTATACTGGTGGTGTTAAGGTCAGAAGCAGGCCTGTGGTCTGCAGCAAAATACCCACTCCTCAGTATAACTCTTCTGGGGACCAACGGAGCCAGATGGAGACGAGACCAGGAGCAGTTTTTTCCAGGAAGGAAAGCCAGTAGCCTACCAGCTCTAAGACTCTGCATGCATTGTTGCCAGGGTCCATCCTTTGGCAAGCCCAAAGGCTCTAGGACAATGTGAAGATGAAAGAGCCATCTTGTGCTTTGATGAAGGTGCTTAAAGAGACTGCACACGATGTTGAAAACAGGTGAAAGCCCAGTCTGCCTTCGTTCAAAAGCACCAGGACTGTGGGTTGCAAGAGACTGTAGACAGAGGTGAACTGGCAGCCCCTGTCAATTTTGTACAATGAGTCTTTGCTCAAAGGAGGATATACAGAGATACCAGCAGCCCAAAGAGAGAATTTGTTATGGGCCATTTGACATTTGTAGCAGTTAGTATGTAATTCCCAGACTGTGTCTTTTCATTGCCTTTGGAATTAGAAAGTTATTTAATGTTGATGCAGAACATTTCCTAGGAAAAAAACAGCCTACAGACTTGTATTGGTTTTCTGTATGTTCATATGGGATACAATAAAGCCTATGAGCCATTCAGGGATTTGAAATGCCAATCACAGGCACTATCAGGAAAACATTAGAGGTGGTCATGTGGAGACTGTGGACAGATCTTACAAAGCTACTGAGCTACATTTTTTTTGTTCTACTCGTCTTTCCAAGAATAAATTATTACTGATTTGACGAATTCTTTGGTTAAAAAAAATGTAGGGATAGTTGAGATGATATGTAATGCTCACTGTGTGATTTACTACGGTCGTCTGGTCAACCAGTTGAGCTTCAAATTCCCTATCTCTAAATATCAATTTATTTTAGTGTCTTTCTATTAACAAGTATTTCTTTACAGCTGAGGCATCTTTGCCTTCATGTCTGTTCAGCTTATGAAAAGATGTCACTTAATCTGGCTTTGGGTGAAGGAGATTTTCTCCCAGTCACTCAGGTGAGGCGCAGCAGGCAGCACTGCTGACTGTGTTCCCTGAGCTTAAAAGTGGATTTTGAGAGAACAACTGGGATGTGACCAGCTGGGATGTCCCATTACTCTGCAACAGCAATTAGAGCCAGTCATATTTTTTGGCCATCAATCAGCTGACCATAAGCAGCAATCCAGTCCCTACAGCTAGGTCATGTGGATGCAGCAGGGAATGGGCCCCATTTAGCAGATGTCTAGGAAGATATATGAAGCAGAAGTCATTTTGTTGGCATGTTGTGCCAGACAGTCTCCACTAAGAACAGACCACTGAGGAAAGGTAAGAGCACAGTCATTTTAAAAACAGATGTCTGGCAAGAAATAAAAAAAACAAAACCCTCTTATGTTTGCCTGGCTGGTGCATATGAGTGTAGGGGGAGCAGAGCAGGAGCTAAATGAGTGTGCTATATTGACTATACTAGAAAGGGTAAAATTAGTTTATATGGGTTTACCTTTGATTACAAATCTGTCTGGATGGCAACATTCTCTTGCCTCCCAGCAAACCTCCCACAATCAGGTCTTTATTTAACATGAAGTCTGTGCATTTGGGTTTGCAGACTGGTGCCCATCAACATGCTGACCTGCTGCCAAGTGCCTGGCACAAAAGGCCTCTCAAAGGGGAACAGCCCTTCCCCTGGACTGATGGTGTCTTGGCTGAAGACAGACAGAAAAAAATCACTGATACACTAGGTAGAGGGGAACTTATTACTGTCTTGCTGAAAACTACCCCTAGTGCTCCTGGGAATAGGAGACATGACCTCTTCTGCCCAAGAGTTCAGCAAAATTTGGGGAGAGTCACTGGGGAGAAGAAGATGGGGGAGAAGAGAAAGTTAAAGAGGAAAACAAATAAAATACTTCTGGGTGTCTTCCCTTCTTCCATCACCTTCATTGCTTTTTCATTGCAACTGGCAGTGCAACCGGGAACCACTTGGCATTTCTCTGAATGTGCGTAGTAGCACAAGATGGTGCCTGCAATGAGGTCTTGTAGAACCAATGTTTAAAGCTTTTGTAATTTGCATGAAGAACAGAAGCTTTTGCAGCAAAACTGAATGAGCAAAATATAGGGGACTGTGCCCTCTCTATGACTGCAATCTGCACGTGCAGAACAGTGACGCTGGAAAATTCCTTGGGCATTCTCAGCAAGGTAGGTCTTAGAAAAAGGAGAATTAAATGCCAGAAGTCATCCTTCAGTGCTTCAAAGAATTGCCTGAGATGATAGAACTAGATGGATTTGAACTCACCCGAGCACCTTTTTGACCATCTTTAGGGTGCTTAGGGAGCAATCATTAATTAACATTAATATATTCAGAGACCATCTAAAGAATCAGTCAGAGATTCTTCTGTGGGTTCATATAGAGATACAATCTCTATTAGAGTTCAGGGAAAGTTAAAAGAAACTTTTGCTAGGCAAAAGGAATGATTTATCCTGGCTAGCAAGCCAATGGAAAAATATAACTAGCTGGGGGTAGCTCTAATGTTTTTTAATTTGAGCGTTTTAACTAGCTTTGTGGAAAACCACATTGGAATTAAAAGGAAAATGAAATATAGCTGTAATACATCACAAATGTTGATGCCAGAATATTGTAGTGTTTTTTTGCTTCAAAGTGTGATAGATGTGATAGAAAAAATGACAAGTAAAATTAAATACTGGTCAGAAAATCTGGATGTAGGCTTTTTAAAGAGATGTTTGTACTGAAATGTACACTTCACACACTTATTTCACTATTGAACCAACACAGGACAAGGTCTGTGGTTCTTTGTGTTTGTACTATTAGCTATTATTGTTATTGTAACAATAATTTAGGGTCAAATAAGAAAACAAGACTTCTTCTCTAAAGGCGTTCAAACCCACCAAGGTTTTGGGTACGTGAAAGCCTGCAGTAATTAAAAGCACAATTCTCTCCTCAGTGCAGTCAGTAGACACTGTGGCCCAGCATTTTAAAGAGCTCTAAACATTTTCACTCAGAAGGACTCCAGACAGGTTTGTGCATCAACTCTTACTCCTATAGGGCTGCCTAAGCTTCTTTTTGCTGCTCTCACACTTAGTTTTCAAGAATTTGCTCTCTTGGATTCTTTATCTTTCTGTATTTTAATTAATTAAAATGTGAGTGGTTAAATTTTTCCAGTAAGGCAAATATATTTTTATGCTACTCTTAAGTCTCCTCTGCATTAAAAAGCATTCTGATTATTCCATGCACCTGGAACAATGTCAGGAGCCAAGTCTAACAAGTAGTTTTGTGGAAACCACAGTATTGAGGTATTGAGGTATTTCCTCAAAACTGGTAGTACGAAGAGTCTTTTAAAGTGGGAACTACCTGCCTCCTTCTTATGGTGCTAATATTGCTCATAACAGCTCAAATACTCAGGTAAACCTAGGAAAAAGTCATTTGTATTTACTATTCCCTTTTCTAACAAAAATACATACTTTTTTCTGATTGTCCATATTTCATATAGATTTCCTTACAGAAAAAGTTGTGCAGTTACCAAAATCACCTCTTTGAATGGGCAAATCACATTATGAACTCTGGAAATGCACTGAGAATACCAACATTTTAGAGACAAAAGAGAAAAAAAAAAAAGAAAAAGAGGCCCCATCTTCATGACAAATATATACATAAATAAAAACAAAATAACCCTGTTCAAACATGGTTGTGGTCAGATAGTCATTCCATACTTCTTTCTCACCAACACAGGGTGAAAAATGTGCATTGGAATTGTTGAATAAGCATGGGAGGTGATCAAATTCAAATCAATCTAAGCCTAATCTGGGGAGGAGTTGTTTAGGGCATCTCTTCTGATGTTCATCAAAGGCAAAACAAAGCACTAGCATTTGCCACTGCTACAGCTCACAACCATGCTTCAACATGGCTTCCTACACACAGAAGCTGGGGCCACCGTGGTGCATTACCTGCATTATTCTAGTGATAAAAACACCACCAGATATATTAAAAAAAAAAGCAAACTAAATCCACCCTCCCCTCCCCATCAATTTTATCAGTAGTAGGTGTTCCAAAAAGAAAACAAGTCACATATACATACAAATACACGCACACAGGGATAGCTCAGGACTATGTACAACTTCTAGGGTGGCAGCAATAAGGGTATGACAACACGAGATGTCAAAAAGAAGCCACTGTGCTTCTCCAGCCCTTTGCTACATAATTTGGAGGCCTCTGCTACCCAGATGGCATTTGAGAGAGAGAGAGAGAGAGAGGAGAGGGAGGGAGATGTTTTCTGCCTCTTCCAGAAGGTTTGGGTAAACGAACTTGCAAGTTCTAGGAATTGCAAAGATTTGTGTCCAGTGGCAGCTGGTGGCCAAAATCTGAGCAGCAAAGGGCGTGGAAGCGGAGAGAACCAGACAGGCAGAGAAAGACAGACAGACACAGCGACAGATATGAATGCCAGTCCCAACTGAGGTGCAGGCTGGATGTATGTCGTCCTTCCACCGATCCTTGCTCCCATTGTGGGGGTGTGTGTGTACAGGGCTGTGCCGCAGGGCTCGGCCGCTCCAGTCCTTGCACAGGCGGAACGCCCGGGGGCAGTTCTGCCTGAATAAGGACTGCAGGACTTAAGCCACTGGTTCTCTGCCTTCAGACACATTGATTGAGGGTGAAAACGAACTCGTGAGGTTTAGTGTGGCTGGAGACGAGGGAGAGGAAAGCAAGGGAGAAAAGGAAGAAAGGCAGGGTGTGGGTTAAAAGGGAGAAGTGCAGGAGAAGGTGAGAGGGAGACTTAAGTATAGGCTGTCAGATATTCCAAAGAATGGGAGCAGGAGCCCATGGCAAATCATATGAAGCCTCTAGACACCAAAAGCAAGATGACTGTAAAAAAAGGCCCTATGCGCCTGGTTTAAGCCTGAGCTGTTTTAGTTCCGAAATAAAATAGCCTAAATATGAAATCACTGCACAGATCTCCAAGACTTGGGAGCTGAATGCTTTGGTATCTATCTGGCCTTACTGGATCAGTACTCAGGAATCAATCAAGCTGCAACCCTCTGATGACTTCCTATCAGAAACTGAAAACCTTTTCAGAAGCACAAGATATAAAGTACTCAGCTCTCCTGATAGACCAAATGCCAAACCACTACTCAGTAGGCTTGGGCACAACAGATCTGACTGACGTTTTTTAGGGGAAGTAATATAGCAAAGTGGGGTTTGGGTTTCTCTAACCTTCTTCCTAGGGGTGCTACTTCCTGAAGAACCCAGGTCCTATGTCTCCCAGATGCTACCATGGATCAGACCACACACAACATTGCACTCTCCTCCTGTCACTTCTCCCATTAAAAACCCCACCACTTCCATCAACCCTAAAACCACTCATAATGTTCACTCTTAGGAAAATGTGTGCTGCTACAGCAGGAGGGCATCTTAGGTAGGGAAATACTCCATTATTTCACAAAAGCCTGCAGGTCACCCTATTCCTAAAAGTTCTCATCTCATAACCATGCACACTTCCCTGGCTCCTCACATCTGCCATATTGCATTGTGTACCTGTCACAGGTAACTCCTCCTCCTCTGTACCTCCTGCAATGTTCACAGACACACTCAGACATGCAAGTATGGCCACTGAGTGGAAGAGGCAGGATGGACATGAGTCCAGATGGTTTGCTCAGTCATCCTCGTGCACTCCCAGACACAGCTGATGAACACAGAAGTACCTGCACGTGCAGACACACTCAGTGGCACCGGCAGAAGTCCTCAGAGACAGGTTCACAAGTAAGCACAAATCCTCCCCCTCCCTGGCATCCTTTCGAGACAGACAGACACACAGAATCAAACACACCACATCCCCACTGTCACTGGTACTTATGCCGATGCTCTGGAGACACACATGCTCCCACCTGAACATGCCTCTGTAACTCTCACACATCTGCACGCCATGAGCTGCCCGCTGCAGCTGGATTGGCAACCCCTCAGCTGGCCACAGGGCCACAGGGACTCATCCAGCTCAGTGGGCACTGCTGTGAGCACTGCTTTGATAGCAAACAAAGACTCAGCGACACAGTATCTTTGGTCTGACACTGGCAGAAGAAAGGACGAAGGAAAAAGAACCCAACGAACCAAAACTTTTCTCTCTGGCTGAGGGGGAGTAGGTTACATTTACAGCTTTCCCAGTGGCACAGGGCCCGACGGTTTTTCTTTTGTCACTTTGGGCACTGTAGCACAGAGCGCAAATCGAACTTGATTTTCCCCTCTGATACAGAACAACAAACAGTAATGAGCCACTTTCTTTGCCTGGAGGAGGGGACAGCAGGCTGTCAGTCAGCTTTACAGCGCTCAACTCCAGGCTGTGCCTGCTGATGTGGAAAGGAAGGAAATGCAAGCCTGTGCCCAGGGCTGCTTCTGGGATGATATATTCCAAATTTGCTGACTTTTATTCAACTCCTATAGCATTTATTTCCTACTATAATAGATAGTAATAATTTTTACCATCTTAATGTTTTCTTCGAAGGAGCTTAAAGTGTTTTTTAAACTTTAATGACAATACTTTCTTAACATAAGCAGTAATAACAATGTTCAAGTCACTGATGGGAAGACAGAGGTACAGGGATGTAATCAAAGTCCAAGGAATCCACAGGCCCTACATACCAGGCCTCATATATTATATCATCTTTCATCTTACTCTCCAAAAGTCATTCTTGGCCTTAAAGAGAGTTGACACATAGTAGATGTGGTCTCTGCCTTGGAAGTTCTTTTTTTAGGAAAAGATTAAAAGAGATTAAAAAGTCCTCCTCTCCCTCTTCAGTCACTTAAGAAGTGGCTTAAGATTGCCCCAAAACAGAAACGTTGAATATTTCCAGAAAATTTTGGAAAAAAAATAAAATCAATCCTTATTTTGTGGCTAGGAAGTTAGTTGTGCAACAGTCACCGAGAGCAAAGCTCTGAAAATGCAGCTTCAAAGTCAGGCAATTTAAAAGTGAATTTGGCAAAAATTGTGCCCCTTTGAAGTTTTTAAACCCACCAGATTTTAACCTGCTCTGTGCCCTTGGCATTTACTCAGTTGTATGAGATGCCTCTCCATGTGTCTGGGGCGCTGGCTGGGGTTCCTAAGCTGCAGTAAGCAAGTGGGCCCAACATGATGCAACTGGACTTATTGCTTGACATATCTCCAGACCATGGAGGTGTTTTAAGTGAAAGCTTCCTAAATGACTCAGAAATGCTGAGGCAACCCGGGAGCCTACCTCACAAGCACATGCCTTCTCACTGTTTCTGAACGCACAGCCATGCTAACGAAAATATGCTGAGCTTGGCATGCAAGTGTTCACTCACCCCCAGGCATGCAGATGAACATGCCTGCATTCAGAAAACTCTCAGGTACAAACACCCATCAGTACGCAGATCAAACTTGCACAGTAAGACAGTCACATCAGCTCAGAAGGCATGTTCATATTTCTCAGTTACACAACAACCCATGTGCCTCCATCCACAACCGTTCACAACACAAATACATATGAAATACGTATGCTTACATACACACTCTCTTTCCCCCACACATGGATTTGTGCCTGTACACTCTCCCATGGATTTGTAGCCCACACACAGGCATCCAAACACACTCAGGAACATACAGTACAACCAATGGAGCGCACAGACAAAGATCCACCCATGCACACTCACATATATCTTAACGAAGGTTTTGGTCTGGGAAACTCCTTTTCGAGAAACAAAAATAAATGTCAAAAGGAAAAAAAAAACCAAAACACCAAAAACAGAGCATGGGGAACTGCACAAAAAAAAGCAAGTTCATACCTACACACACACTGTGGAGGCTGACAACCAGTGTTCCACCCCTGCCCCCCAACTACAGCTGTGGCAGCTCAGCACCTGCTGGGTTTGCTTCCCCTGAATGCAAATGTCAGATGAACTTCACAGAGAGTTCAGGCTTATGTGTCTGTGACCTGTGCCAGGAGTCTCCATCTTCCCTAACTGACCACAATGAAAACTGTCCCTTCCCTCCAAGAGCAGCACCTCCCAAGACCCTGCCACAAACACTCTTCAGCTTCTAAAGGAGCTGGGCAGAAACATTTTACCTGCGCCTGACCAGTCTAAACATCTCCTATTAGTGGAGCTGATTGGCATTTTAGGGTTTATTGTTTCTTTCCTTTTCAGACTCCAGGTCTCTCGGAACAAGACAAGACAGTGTACGGAAACACACGGCAGGGTTTGCTCAAACCCACAAACAGCAAGAAAGCAACAAGCTCCTGAGGAGATGGGAGAAGTGTGTCTGATAAACTGCCTCACACTGCTTGGGAAGGTGACACCCGTCCATCCAAGATGGGCTGCTACTTCCAGAGCCCATTTTCTACAGATGTAACATATCAAGTGCTGCTAGCAGGAAGGGAATCTGACAGGACAAACCAACATACAAAACATTCTCTTATTCAATAAGGGTTACAAGTGCAAAGGGATTTCAGAACATTTCAGAACAAACTCCATCCATAGCTGCTGCTTATTTATCAGTGCATCAAAAGATTGTGCAAGTTTTTAGTAACAAACATTAGAAACTAGTAGCAAAGGACTTGCCTAGATAAAAAGAGAAGATTTAAACATGCCAGGTAACAAAAAGACGTGTGCAGAGATCTGTAAAACTGTATAGAAGGAAGGGATTCTTTAGAGGAAACAGGGGGAACCATATACAATGCTCTTCATAGCCCTTACTAAAAGAGTCAGGGCCACCCCTGCTGCCTCCTCAACTAAGACAGGAGATGGTTGGTTGGACAGACACACGTCCTTATTTTTCAATGACTTCTCTAACCAAAAACTGGATTCTGGGCCTTGGCTGAGATAAACTTGAATTTAGATAGGGAATGGAAAAGGGAGGGAGCCTTGTCAGTGGCAATTAAGCACACCACAGTGGACAGCCCTGGAGACTGAAGATCAGAACAATCAGGAGCAGCATGACCGTCTCGACAAGATGCTGAGAATGAATATGATTTATACTGCTCAAATTTAGTGTCTGAGAGCTGGGTGTCTAGACAAACCTAACAAATCTAGACACTCACCAGTCACTGGATGGGCACCTCCAAAGAGCAATTAATTTCCCCTGTCACAGACATGTAAGGGGAGGCACCAGTGGGTCTGAGGAGAGTTGCATCTCTCCCCACCAACAGCAAGAGGAGGCCCTGCTGACTGTCCTTCTCTCACATCGTGGAAGTTTAATGGATGCATATCAAAGTGTCCTAACCCATGATGTAAAAAGTTCTTTAATTCATAGGGAATTATTGTGAATTTATTCAAAAGGATAAATGGATTTTCCCTGGATTTCTGCTCTACGATAAACCTCCATTTATTTATCAAAACGCAAGGATTTCCTTCCTTTCTGCTTGGAAGACTTTTGTATGGATTCAAATATATCAGTCAGGGAAGTCTTGTTGATATTTAGTATGATTCATCTCCAGTTAACTGTACTTATTTCCTCCATTACCGTGTACAGTTCTGTCTCTATGGATGAGAACTGAAATTTCCACAACCTGAAGGCTATTGCCAGGTTCCCTATTTATTTTTCTTGTGACATGCATGGCAGAAAAAAGGCTTTAATTTCATTCTTAAAAATTAACAACTTCAACCAGCTGATAATTGTAACTTTTCTCTACAAAGTCATCCTAATCCTAATATCTATCTAGTAAAAGGGTAACCAAAATAGTTTACAACATTCTGTGGGAAATGTTGTAAACAACTTTTTGTGTCCAGAAAGCAGGACATTTAAGAGATATGAAATAAAAGTTCCTTTTCAGTTAGAAACTATTTTCCATTCTCTCATAAAACAAGGAAAATAAACTAGTTTCAAAAAAAAAAAAATTATTTATTCTAAATCAAAATGTTACAGCTTGAATAAGTGTCCCTGCTTCAAAATTAAAGAAAAAAAAAAGAAAAAAGAAGTTGAACAAAAATTAATCTAGAACCAAGATACGAAAATATTTTATTTGGAAGTTTTTTCAAAGTGTTGCCTACATTTTTTCTCTAAACACAGCACTGAGTGAAAACTATGCTGTCACTTTTCTGCTTGCAATAGATTGCCTCTACAGTACACAACAATTCCAAGTTGTAATATTTATTCAGCAGCCACATAATTTTGAAAATTCATGACTAATTTGCTCTCCTCTAACATTTTTTACAGCAATTTTCCTTCAATATTTCTATTTGCCTGGCCTTTATAAGCTGGATATTTGAGTGCAATTTTTGTCTGTGCTCGTAAATCCATCATAGTCTTTCTTTTGGGAATCTCTGCGTTTCCTGCCTGTCCTTTGTCTATTTATCCTATAATTCTGTATCCATCCACCTCCAAGAAAATAGACAGAGGAAAACATTTGGCTGATGTGATTTATGTCTTGAAGATCAGATGCTTATTTCAGTCTCCGTGGCTCACTCAATCCTTCACCTGTCTGCTGAGATGGGCACCAGTGGGGCCAATCAGTGTCAATTGTGCCAGTGGAATTTGAGAGATGGAGCAAATCAGGTTGCAAATCCCCCAAAAAATGGGTTGGAACTCTAGCGCTTTATTTTTCTTTGGTATTTTGGCTTTGTTTTTATTTTATCTACCATTTTTTTTTTTTCAAATTAGAAACTGAACATTAGGAGAAGGTTCTTCTAAACAGAGGTGATTTGGTCTTTATTTCTTTTGGAGGAAGCCTGAGTGAGGAGGCACAGGGAGTATTCCTGGTTTGGTTCCCGCAGTTCCACCTCGAAAGAACTGACCTTTATCTCTCTGTGGGGTGGAGAGTATTGAACTGCCATGGGAAGCAAAGCATAACACTGGGTAGACCAAAGTGCTGGCCTGGGACTATTCTAGCAGCTTCCCATGGCACAAATAGCCTTTTCACTTACACTCCACGTTTCCCATCACTTTTCCTGCTATACAGTTTAATTCATGCCAGGCGGATTATGAAGGGAAGAAAATGATGCAACAGTCAAAAAAGTCCTTTAAGTCGTTCCAAAAATTAAAACAGAACCAAACCAAACAAAACGAAAAAAAAAAAAATATAAAAAATAAAGAGCTTCAAAACTAAACAAAAAGTTCTGAAAATAAACTCAAAAGAAAGGAGAAAGGGGGAGGGTAAAAAAAAAAAATAAAATAAAAAGAACCCGGGAAAGGCAAATGAATGTTAGAGCAGGCACGATCATGGACAGACGCCAGCTACTTACGTTCACCTCGGTGATTGCTATATCAACAATGCTACCCACAACAATCAAGGCGTCAAATGTATTCCATGCATCACAGAAATAGTGCTGCATGTGGCAGAGAAGCCAAGGAGAGAGAGAGAGAGAGAGAGAGAGAGAGAGAGAGAGAGAAAGGAAGGAAGAAGAAGAAAGAATGAGAGAGAGAGAGGAGGGAGAGAAAGAGGGAAAGGGAGAAAAGAGGGGAAAAAAAGTAAAAAGTAAAATAAAATAAAATAAAAAAAAAACGAAACGAAACGAAACAAAAGCATGAAAGAGGGAGAGAAGAGGAAAAAAATAAGAAAAGAAAGAGGTTACGTGGGCATATTAAATAGTCTCTTACCACTCTACAGTATTGGTTGCTCAAACCTCTGTAACATTTCACATGATGGAGGGTATCAACAAAAGCCTGGTTAGTCAGAAAGTTACACTCAAACATGTCTACCTTTTGGAGGGAAAAAAAGCACACACACCCCAAACTCTGTGCGCTTTCACCAGTCACAGCCTTGGGGTGAGCTATGACAAGTGAAAAAGAAGGAGGCATTTCCCCCCCTCCTTTTTTTTTCCCTGGGAGAAGGAGAAGGACGACGGCAAGTTCAATAAAAGCATGACTAGAGGGAAAAAAAACAGAAAACAAAAAGAGAGAGAAAAAAAGAGAGAAAGAGAGAAGGAACGGCAGAGGAGGAGGAGGTGGTGGTATCCTGGGGAGGGTAGAGTAATACTCACATTAGTTTCACTGAGAATGACGTCTATAATGCTGCCAATTACGATGAGGAAGTCAAAAACATTCCAAGGATCACTAAAGTAACCCTACATAAGGAAGGGGCAGGCAGGATGGGGATTAAAAAGGAATGTTAGACAGACAAAAACAGTTCAAAATTACCATTAGAATTACTGCCCTGAGACCTCAAGGGGTTTTCCTCTCAAGTCTACTTGTTGCGTCTCAAGCTGTAGCCCAGGCCTGGATTCCCTGACTTGAGTGAGCAGCCCCCATCCAGCTAATGTGATGCCAGGGCAGTCACCCCTCCCCTCTGACTCTGAGACAGGGGTTGAAGGGAAGTCACAGAGATCATTTTGAGCATGGCTGCTCATAGGAGCCAGGCTTGCAGGACCAGCTCCTCCAGATATCTCGGTTTCTAGCAACACAGCACCCTTCCCCATTTGACTTAGATTCAGCTGGGGGAGAGTACAGGAATGGTGCCATATGGTTCTCTCAAAAAACGGATCCCCTTATGCCAGTGAGAGTATCAATCCACCAGTCCACGTTCCAGATGTAAGGCTCTGTCCACAGGGAACAGCTGGCTGCTGTGTCACGGTGGAGGAGAGGGCACAGTCGAGCTGGGAATGTGTTATTTAAATCTCAGCACAATGTGTATTATGACAATCATTAGCCTAACATTTTCTATTACTAATGCTTTAGCTCTTGTCTTAAGAATACAGAGCAGGACTGGTATTTCTGTTACTCTGAAAGCACGTCTGCACCACAAAATGAGGGTGTGAATGTAGCCTGGCACATCCCAGCAGGAAGGGGTAAGAATGGGAGCAAAGCTGGCTTTAGCATGTGCTCAGAGAGAGACCTGTTGGTCCCTCATATCAAAGATAGTGCTCCAGCAACACTGTCACATTAGCTGCCCCAGACAAGCTACAGCAGATCACTCCAGGGGCTATCTTAAACATCCCATTGTCCTAAGCAGAGCTCAGGAGATGCTAATCAGCACTGCTTACTATCCCCATCTTGCATAATTTTTGGCTGGATAGGCTGTAAGAATACAGGATTCTTTTGAAAAAGGTTCTGTTCAGCCCAGAAGATGAACTTCTGTATGTAAACTTCCTGTACAATGTCACAAGCAAAGAAAATTTGTCTTCGCTCACTGAACACCTGTGCCAATCTCTTCCCCTTGTTCTGAAGTCTTTAAAGGAGGTAAACATACAGAATCCTCCACGGTCCTTTGGATTTGTGTTTGGGTTTGTTAGCATGGGCTAATCTGACCTCCCTGTTTCCCAGCTGCAGCATGTCTCCAGTGAGACTGAACCCGAGCTGCACTGTGACTACTATTCTTAGTCAAAGAGTCAGGTCATGGGTAAAGTGTGAGTCTGTGTTCCCAGGCAGTCTTGCAGAAAGCAAAAAGGAGAAAAGGAAAAAAAAATTAAGAAAGAAAGAAAAAAAAATATCTCAGTACTGGCACTGTACAAAGTGAGGCTTGGGAACCTCAAATTACTGTGGGTTCAACCATCACATGGAGCAGGCACTGGTAAAAAGTGTCTTTCTAAGTGCTGAAACACTGCCTCCAGGACACTTTGAGACTCACAGTTATGAACAGCATTACACTTGGGGCAAGGAAAAAAAAAGAAAAGAAAAAGAAAAGATGAAGCAAAAAAAAAAAGCCACTGCCTGGCTGGTTTCACACCAGTGAAGGGAGCTGGTAGAGTGGACTTTGAAATCCTCTCCTCAAAACCAGATATAAAACCCCTTCATTCTGCAGCCTGTTCTTAGCAGTTCTACACTGGGAAGAGTAATCATTCTAGGGCTACACATTACTACACAATTAGCTACAACAGGGAGGAAGGAAATAGAAGCAAAAGCAAATTCAGAGAATATTATTATTCAGTGTCCAGCCTAGAAAATACACAACAAATATTAGAATGAATTCAGCGGTGATGTCCAGCATCATTAGCAATCAGAAGGACCTGGAATAAAACTGTAATTAGACTTCACCAAGAGGAAGGGGAGGGAGAGAACAGCAGATTAAATTGTAGAGGCAAACGCATTTGGAATAAATAGAGGACAGACACAGATCATACAGAGTTACAAAAAGTGCCTTTGCAGCCTGATGCGACCTTGGCAAACAGTAAACTTGCAGGAGTAGAACAGAGTAGAAAACAACAGACCCAATCCTTCTGCCCCTGTCCATGTGCACAGTCCTGCTGAAGGCAACAGCACTGCTCACATGTGTTCAATAGCATGGTTCTGTTTTATTTCCTCTCAAATGCATAGTTTAGGAATTATTAAGGATTTCAACAGTAATTTAAATGACTCAAAAACCCCCAGAGTCTGGCTTTGGGCAGCTACAAATATAAAGATCCAAAACATGTTGTTTGGGTTTTGCCCATGAAAATGATGACTTTTAATGATTTTTAAGTCTGTGGGTTTTTTTGCTGTGATTGGCATCATACTGCAAAGCATGTTTTTGGTGTAACCAAATTCACAATTTCTTTTTACTGAGCAGCTTCTTTTGTAGAGCCCAATAGTCTTTGCTGCTGGTAAAACCAGCATTTGCTGTTGATACAAAACCCAGGTGACAAGCAGCATCAAATCCTGTCCTCAGATGACCACCAAAGCCAGTAAATTAAATATTGCTCCCAGCTGTAGTAATACAGCCTCACTGGATGCAATGACACTGCACTGACAGAGTTGGCACATCTCAGGAGAGATTCAGGCCTGGAAAGAAAAGGTCCCTTTTTCATTGCCATCAAAAAATAGCTGCTTTGGACCTTTGTGACACCATGGTGTATCTGGAGTCACTCTGTTGTGTTGCTTCAGATTTACATAGGAAGCTCTTTCTCCTAGGATGCTCTGCTGAATCTCATCAGCCAGTTCCTTGCTTGAAAGTCATGGGCTTGTCTGCTCTGGAAGCCCAGAAAGAGCATTATCATGGCTGTAAGGTGAACTCGGAGAGCTCTTCCTCCTGTAGGAGCCTTCCAGAGAGGAACCATGGATATGAATGCAGTTTTACTCAACCCCACGTCCAATATACCAGTGTTGAATTAAGGAAACACATGAATTTTAAAACCTTCCTTTCCTCCTCACCTGCTCCCTCTGTGTTTCAAACAGAAGGGTGAAAAACAGGAAGATATTATTTACAGTAAGAGAGCTCAAAGAAACAGAGAACACAGATGCTTCATTTGTGTGGAAAGGTAATGGGATCCTTCCTTGAAAAGCCAACCACCCTCCTTAGAGACATTTACCTATGAATGGCCATGTGGTTACTTAGCTTTGGCTCAGACCTCATAATCTTGTCAGGAGTTATGAGTACATATCAGGAGTGAACTACACCCCTTTGGGACTTGCCTCCTGTGACCTCAAAGGACCTCTTCAAGCCACATTCCTCACTGGAGTGTACCAGGGTGGCTAATGAAAGACAAGCTGAATGAAGAAAGAGCTTTCACTCTAATAAAGAGGTTGTATTTCCAAAATATTTTTCCCACCAGAAAGTTCTGTATACTTTTCCCAAGAGGGTGGAGGTCTGACTGGAAATGAATTGATGGCACTGTTTGTTTTTGCAGTACAGGAATTTAGAGTGTAATACCATATTTTACCCTTAAAGGGAGATGCTTGACCCTGATTTAGCTGTATAATTGCATGCCACATAATGGCATCCTCAGGGGTTTATTGGTGAATGGTAGTCACCCTCTCTTGTGGGATGTCTTTGGAGATCCATGAAGCTTTTGGGGAGAAAAGAGGACAGAGAGAGACCAGGAGGATTGGATTGAATATTCAGAAAGCATGAAATAGCCCCACCAGAAGAGCATATTTTTTCCCCACTTTTTTTCCCCCCAAAGGTAGCAAATGATAGTGTATCACCATATGATCAATAAATTAATGAAAGACTGAGCATAAATATGCAGTAGCTGACTGGAATGGAATCTCATTTGTGCAAGAGGAGCAGACATTGTAACATTTCAGAATGAGTATGCCAATCATTTTTAGGTCTCCTAGTTGCTGAGATGATCTATCAAAGAAGCTAAGGTTTATTTTGGTACTTATGGAGGCATTGAAATCTCTGGACACCATTTCTGTTATTTTTTTGTGAATATGAGATTCTAAATTTCGTATCTAAGAAGCCTCAACAATAGCAGGGAAAATTGCCCACTGGAGTCTACCTGAAGCTCAGAGTCACCTGGGGCCCATAATAAGAGTATGTGGTAGCTGAAGTGCTGTGCATCCACATTGAAGCAGAGAAATCCTCAGGGGAACGGTGCTGTTGAGTCATGGTATCAGTTGGTTTTGAGCATCCAGCCTGTGGGATCTGCAGGGCCACTTGTGTGTTAACTGATGTGTAGTTATTTATCTGTTTAGTCCCAGGTTTTCATTTCTGTCTCTTACGAGGTGGCTGCCAAAATTTAACAAAACCCTCTGAGAAAAAAGTCTCTAAAGATGAAGGGCACAGCAAGGTCAAGGCTATTCACTGGGTGGGATCTGAATGTGGGTCAGATGGTCCCCAGTGGAAGACGATGTTGCAATGTTATAGGAAAAAAGGGACAGACATGCATGCATGTATGTATTTATGATACAGAAATGAAGCATTGAGGAGGAGAAACTAAGACATACAGAAAATTATGCCACCTAAAAGGAAAGCAAACTACAGGAGAACCTTGCTACCACTTATCTGAAATAACCCTGCATGCTAAAATAACAAAAAGAAACATCAGTCTTAATCAGATGGAAAAAGTATATAGGAAGGAGAGGAAGGGGCTGATACCCTGGTATACCATGTGATTTCCTAGTGAAGTTTTCCTGCTGATTGCAAAGGGCACCAAAGCAGACTTTGCCGGTGATTTGCAAAATGACATGAACTGCTAGTTTGGTTGATGGTTGGTTAGTATGTGAATTTGTATCTGAAAATGCGGCAGGCTATTTGAAGCTGTGAGAGTCAGTTCTCAGACTTCATCAAAACAGGCTTTTCCTGAAAGTATTTTTGCAAAAGAGGCAGTTTCATCACAAAACGGTATAGAACCAAGTGACATTTACACACTACCATGACTCTTGGTGCAACCTCTCACAGCAGATTTGAGGGATTTGCATGTATCCAAACATGCAAAACAATCTTATAAAGCTACAATAGCTCCTGACACCGAACAGAGATGTGTGTCAGATGCAAATTCTGTTATGCTAAAATACCATTTAGCCATAACAGCAATCAGGGAGATTAGCAGAACCTAATAGAGAAGGAATAAAGTGGAGGGTGCAGCTGCTTGGAGCTCCTGACAGGCTGTAGGAAAACAGCATCTATTTGCATACTATCTATCATCTCTTATCCACTGATGGATTAATTCTGAGGCACAGAGTCCCTGCAATTCACCTACCAGTTACTGTAATGAGTCACTGCTGCAGGGAATTAAACAAGGCCCCCCTGCACTCTGTCAAATCTTTCTGTAGACAGGGAAAGAGAAGAGGAGCTTTTAATCTCTTTAGACTGTTCTGAAGAAACTTCACAGCTCTCTGCTTATTCCATAAGAAAACAAGACCAACTTGCAGACCGACCAAAGTAGATGCTCAAAAACGTTATTTTCCTTTGTCCTCCCCATTCTTTTTCATGCTCTCTCTCACAATGAGGGCATTGGTGAAAGCAGACAGGTGTCCCTTGAGGTCTGAGGGCCTGCTCGAATATCTTGAACACAGAAAGAATGGAGTTGGAGGACCTGAGTGGCCCTGTGATCTGGAAAAAGATCTCAAATGGTTATTTCTAGGTCACTCTGAGAAAACTGAGGTATCTTGTTACTGACCACCTTGAAGTGGACACGTTCTGATTATTGTTTGAGATCCTGTAGGTCCTAAAGCAAACTATGGGTCTCACCTCTGCTTCTGGTGAACAAATATCTCCATCACAGGAAAAAACCCCACTGCCTGAACCAAGGTCCCCAAGCCACCATTTGACAAATTTCAACATTTATGGAGGCTGGAACTATAGAATCTCGTGTGTCAAAACAGACCCTTTTTTATGGTCTCCACGCCTACTGATAATTGACAACGTTGGGGGGGGTCATGCCTAGAAAAGAGCGTATCATATCTGATCTGTGAACTGAGATTTTCATTTCCAGACCTTGCAACCCAGTTCATTTCACCAGAATTGTATTTTCTAGATGGTCCCATGAGTCCCTCCATGCTCATCTACAAAGACTCATAGAATGGTATGAGTTGGAAGGGACCTTAGAGATCCCACTAGATCAGGCTGCTCAAAGCCTCATCCTGCCTGGCCTTGATCACTTCCAGAGCTGGAGCATCCATAACTTCTCTGGGCAACCTGTGCTAGTGCCTCACCACCCCCATTATAAAGAATTTCTTCCCAATACCTCATCTAACCCCACCCTCTTTCCCTCTAAAGCCATTCCCCCTTGTCCTGATACTACACGAACTTGTAAAAAGACCCTCTCCAGCCTCCTTGTAGGCCCCCTTTAGGTTTTGAAAGTGGTGGCACTTGGTGGCACAGTTATCTTCATTTATTGTGAAGTGGCTGGTAGTACACAAGCTCTCAGCCATGGGGAAGGCTTGAAAGTGAGACATTATGGTCCCAGGTCCTCCAAAGGCTGGGAAAGAAGCACGGCAAAGACAATATGGAAGCATTTATTATGAAAGCATCTCTTAGACATAGCAAAGACTGTGCTTCAAGGCAACATGCTGAGAAGGCCTGAGGAAATCATAACAGTAAAACATGCTGAAGCTGGATGATTCAACCAGTTGATCCTGATGTAATTTTTTGGCCTGGATTGGTTTTAGCTGCATTTGAAGGAAGGGTGAGTAATGCCTCAGAACAATAATGCCTAAGGCCACTGATATAAATGAATGAAAATGGAGGCAGAATAACAGGAAGCTCTCTTATAAATTTTGCTGTCTACTTATAAGATAAGATAAGCATTCTTGACCTTCCTACAGGTGTATTGTGGCACAGCAATACCCTATGAGGGATTGGGCCCTCTTCTTCATGAACAGTAAGCACATTGCTATCATTTAACAATTACTGCCCTTCAGTCTGAAACCAGACTTGTTCCCAGCAAAGAGAAACAAAATCAGCACCAGTTTTACCGGAAAGACTGAAGTAAATGTGATGGCTTGCTATGTCTGAACTGATCGCTTATCGCAGAATGCATTCCAGGAGAATTTTGCTGTCAAATTCCATTTTGAAGAAGCTGCAAATGCTTTCAATTTCCAAAGACTTTGGAAGGTCTAGAAAAAGCATGTTTTGATGAGAGCCAACAAATAACTCTTGAAGGCAATAAACCAAAACAGCAATGTGAAACAGTCCTGTGAAAAGAGCTAAAGGATGGGCTTGGCTGCTTAAGATACTCTGTCTTCTAAATTTGGACTGACATCCCAGCCCAGGGAAGAATGATTCAAAAGAAGTAAAACTCAACCTATCAGAAAAGAAGTGAGATATTTTCAGAGTGAAGAGTCACTTAATGTTGTGGCAAGATGAGATAGTGGCAAGTAATGGGTGAAGAAACATTCTGAATATGGGGCAGGACTTGGCATATCTTCCCTGTGTCCGTATGCAGCATGGGAAAAGGCTGTGGACTGCTCTGACATGGTTTGCTGCATGTATAGTGGATACTGACTGGCAGAAAGACAGAATGTTGAAGAAACAGGGCAGTAGGTACGAGCAATAGGTTTTTGCATATTTTCTTTTTTTTTTTTGTAAGTTATCTCCATTTTCATAAAAGGCTGAATTTTATATGGATTGGAGTAGTTAATAAAATAATGCTAATTATTATTTTATTTCACCCATCAATCATAACTTTCGAAATGAGGATGGTTACTCTCATTTTACTCTTGGGGAAGCAGAAATGTAGAAAACTCACGTCTCCAAGGTCTACAAAACACTGAAGTCTCCAAGGCATGATAGAGAAATCAACTCTCTCAGACTTCAGTCAGGTGCCCATTTGTCATAGAAATGTCACTTTCTAACATGATGAACGGCTCTTAACAGGTGCTGTCTCACAGTCTGTATTCTGGTATCGTTCCTCTCTGAAGAGAAGATTCACATCTGTGAGAACTTTTTGACCTTTCAAAACAACCTCACACAAAGTGATAGAGGGTTGGGATTTTTTGTCTGAGAGTGAGAGCAAGTCACTTTTCCCTGGAACTGTTCCCTTTACATGCTGTTGCTGACACTGCTGATGCTGTTGTGAATGAGACCCCGGTTCACCATCCCACTGGGCTTTCAAGACTGTGCGAATAATTTTCTGTATTAAATAATTAAGTGTAATAGGTAATACAGTGCTTCCCACACTGTTGCATTGTGCAGTCATATAATTATTTTGGATCATTTATAATGACATTAAAACCCCCAAGTGCCAGACTGAAAATTCATCTGTCATAATGTTGCAGCAATATGCAAATTCTCTGGGTACATGCGCTGTGAAGGAAAAGGTCCTCTATCATTGAAGCTCTTATACAGCTCCTCTAACAGCCTTTTCTGCCTACTGAATTCTCCATTGATCCTCCAGAAACCCTGGCTGATCAGGGTTAGATATTTCACACATTCTCTATAGTAATTAGAGGATCTCTTTGTGTGCAGAGAATTGCTGGCCTTGTCCTCCAAGAAAGAGAAGATCCTACATTTAAACCATAAAGGTAACATGGGAAGCTGCAGATCAAACAGCCTTTCTGTCCCTCACCAGCTGTTTCTGCTTCCACATGAAATGACAAGATTTCTTTCATGAAGAAGGAAGTTTATTCTGCATACTCATTTCATTCTTGGCCTCTTTCTGGGGGCACTGATAAAGAAACCAAACGAGATCCACTCTGCTCATGCCTTTCTGCCAGATACATTTTCCACAACAAAATGGGAGAGAGACTAGTATACTTCATACAGGATGCCAACCAGGCATGTCAGGATGCTGACAAAGAAGACTTTGATGCTTCCTGACCCAGATTCACGTAGATGTATGAGCTAGGATTTACAGTGGAAGTTTCATTTCTCATCATCCGCCTTGTATCTTGTGTTACATTCACCTACCAAGTGTTTTTCACACTGTATGACTTGCTTAGGTGGAGTCACGCCTATGCCATCTCAGAATATAAGCATATGCACAATAGAAAAACTTTAGTCTGGCACTACTTTCTTCTCCTTTAAAGTGTTTGGAATGACCAGATTTCCCCTCCCACGCATGCTCAGGAGCTGGTGAGGAGCTCAGTGAAATCTAGAAGCCATCAAAGAGGATTCACATGATAGAGAAGGCAGTTATCTGCTTGGTAACTCCTCATTTGTGGCAACTGTTGCTAAATGCCCCATGCCTGGGCATTCTATTGCAAATTTTATTTTTCTGTATTAACTGAAAGATTTGTTGTTAGAGGCTCTACCTGATGGGCCAACACTCTGAAACACCAGGATTTGGTTCCTCTTCCTTTAAATATCACTGCCTTGCAACCTGTTGGCAGCACAGATTCCTGAGTAGTTTCTATTTAACGCCTGGAATAACAAAACCAGCTGCTTTGACCCTTGGCTAGTGGGGTGTCCTTCCATGTTCTGTGAGAAAGCCTCAAAGCTGAGCTGCTGTGAGACTGCTGTGGCACAGACTGTGTTACAAGAGGCTCAGTTGCTTTCTTAGCCCCTATTTTCCTTCCTTTTCCCGGGCATATGGGCAGATAGAAATTCTGTCAGGCAAGCAGCATCCAGGAGCAAGTCTCCCTGATGTCTGTGGCAACCCATCTGTGCCAAACCTATTGGTGGGTCATCCTGGATGACCTGGTAATCCCTGTCCAAAATAATTATTCCAAGCATTTCTTCACACCAAAGTCACCTAAACATGCTGCTCTGACACACAGTAGTTCTAGTATATAATTTTTCAGAAAGGGTTTGAAAAGAGACTCATTCTTCCTCCCAGACCTGTGGACATGAAAGAGAATATGGTCAAGTCTCCACATGATATGTATGCTATGCAAAATGCACGAAACTCCTCACAGACAGGTAATCATAGTAAAGAGAAAGCAGAGGAGTGACTAATGAAGGTTTAAGATTTTTTTCCCCCCTTTTCTTAATTTATTTCCAAAACCTTTGAGGCTGATTCAGCAATTTCTTGAGCCTTAGACTGACTGCACACATGCAATGCAGTGTCTTGTTGGGTACTACAAAGATCTCAGGGATTTCTGGTCCTATGGCTGATGTTGGGCCTCCTGGAGCAGCTGAGATCAATTCCAGCTGGGATACTGGTTGTATAGAAGATCCAGAGAAACATAGAAGATATTCAGACTTCATCCAGAACAAAATTTGGGGTGAGAAAGGAAAGCCTTTCTGGGGTTACATGCTGATGCATTTTGCAAGGGAGCTGAGATTAACCCACAGAAGTAGAGAAACATTGTGCTTAACTTTTATTGCAAATTATTCTGATGAGACAGTACACAGGGAGGCTTTGTGGTTGAGGTACTAATGTGTTTGAACATGGAGACCTGGGATGTCTGCCAGGGAACTTCTATAAAATGTAGAAGCACAAGAAGATGTTCATTAGCTTAAAAGCTATGGGTTTTAATTCTGTTTTTAATTTTCTAAAAATCCTTTCTCATGTTTACTTTCAGCCTTGTTTCTGTTTTTCTTTTCCTTGCATCACTTTTTGTCAAATCATTTCGTCCTCCATTTTATTAATACTTTCCTCTTTCAAGGTCTTCCATTTGTTTCTTTTCTTTCTGCCTTTAAGGATATTCTGTCCATTCCCACTCTCCATTATCTTTGTATGGCTTTTCCTCCTCCACAGGTTTGGTTTTTCTCTGTTTTCCTCCCATAGCTGTTCCTTCCTGTCTAGTTCTCTTACTTTCTTCAGTTCACACACTCTCTTACCTGACCCATTACTACTTCTCTCCATGCTCACTATTTCTTACCCAAGTCAAGCAGAACTCAATCTTCTTCATTGTTGAATGATGTATATTATTGCCCATCCACAGGTGTTGAAATACATCAGTTTTCTCACTGCTTCTTTTGCCTTTTAAAAGACTTTTTCCACCCCAAGCCAGTGGGGTGGTTGGAGATGGTCCTTCCTATTGCAACTGGGTAGATGACTCAGTCATCAAATACTGCACATTTAGATGCAGCCCCTCCAAAACAAAAAAGGTAATACTAAACCTGAGGAGAGGAAACAATTAGGTGACCACCAGACTAAAGAACCTGCCAAAATCAGCAAAGAAAATCTGCAAAGTAAGAGCCATTTGACAACCATCACATTTGTCCACACAGCATTGTGTGGCCAAACTCCATGAGAGGGAGGCAGCTGCCTGCACCATGGGCTCATGAATACATTTACACAACTTAAACTATTAATTTAAACCACCATACTTCAACCCAGAGCATGTGATCTTTAACTAAATATGATTCCTATGTCTGTTGGATGCAGCCAAAGTGTTTTTTGGCACTGAGCAAAAGACCACTCAATTGTAACCAGCTTTCCTGACATTTATTATCACTGCAGAATGTCTTTACTTTGCTTTCTCTGCATAAACTGGAGGAATAAAACACTGAGATGAGCGATGCCAGAGCAGCATCCTAAGCTATACTGGTGTTTCTAAAGGTACTAGAATGAAGAAATACAAAAAACATTAGATTTCCAAAATTAACCGACATTGTTTCTGTGGTGCAAGGAGATAGCATGGATTTAAATTTCAGTTTGTGAGAATCCTGAAGCCTCTATCCCAACCAAGTAATAACAGATTATGGTTTTGGTGAGAAGGAAGAATGCAAGTGGTATGAAGCAGTCAGTGTGACTTGAGGAGAGACTGCTCAAAGATCTGTTTATAGGCATAAATGTACAAGAAATGTAGTGGTAAAAAGAGAACAAAAACAGATGAGTCATTTTGCAGGTTTGAGAAGAGATATCTGTACATCAAATGCATGATAAATGCTGACTGAGAGGAGCTTAAAGAGGAATAAAGAAGGGCAAATACAGCAGGGGAGAAAGAAACACCGAGGACACATAGATCCATCAGTAAGTGAAGACTAAGAAATAACCATGGGTGGTACTTATGGCTTCCACTACTCAGAGGGTCACAGCTCTTCCTTGGATCACATGGGATTATATGCCTTGGGCTGAATGCGAAACTTGTTTTAAACAGTGCACTAAGTCTGAACTCTGCTACACAAAAATGACATTTAAGAATGGCAAGAATTCACAGTAAAGTAGCAGTGATAAATGAGGGAGCGAGCTAACTATCTGAGGCAGGACAGATGGCGTTGTTACAGGCTGCTTTACAAGTAACATCCATAAACACCCAGGGAAGAAAGGTGCTGACAGTGTCTGCTAAATGGAATAGACTTGTGATCTGTAGTCTTTCTGATAGTCATAATTCCATGGAGGAAATCCCCAAGATTCCCTTTCCACACACAGACACAGATTTGACAAAATATATGAACATGTGGTTTACTTTATGCATGGCAGTAGTTCCACAGACGTGTCTTCCCTGGTTTGAGATGACAGTAGAAAATTTATAGCTCTCGGATTAGTGGTCCTGCCCTAGCTAATAAGGGGTCAGATGAAATGTTTCCTGAAAGAAAAAGTATCCATGGTTCATCAGTAAAACAGCCCATTCCAGGGAGCTGGAAAGATCTGAAATTCCTAGAGGAATATCCATCCTTGCATTAGCATGTACATTGACAGATGGTGCAGTCTTCATATGAATAGGAATTTTAAGTTGCTGTCTTTGACTTGAAAAGATAAACCCCAGGCAGGTTTTGTAGAGCAGCTGGCCCTTCATGGACTGGTGCTAGTGGGGATTTCTTCTTTAAGAAGCCAGGACAGTGGTAGCTGTGAGCACCCCAGGCATCACAGCACCTCATTCCCTTTAGTAGTTTTCTCGGGAAAAAGCACAAAGCAGCAGCAGTAGATTTCTCCATGCAGGAACTGGAAAATAGCTCACCAGACTGGCTGGAGAATATATAAAATTAGAAAAACGAAGCAGCAAAAGGCCTTGGCTCAACAGCATTACTTTTAGCTTGTCTGTCTCTTTGAAGTAACTAGTCTTGAATCACTTTATGAGCGTGAGCCAAGACAAACACTGAGGTCCATTTGGGAGTTTTGCTTCAGAGCAGCATATTAATACTCTGTAAGGAGATGCAGGGCATGTAGTGGATGTTTTCTTTATCAACAGCCCTAATCATCCCAAATCTCTCTTGCTCACCCTCCTGACAACACTGCATCAGACATGGATGAGCTGTCTTACACAGCGCTTAATCCCGCAAAAAAAAATGGGGCAACTGATCCTCACCACCAGAAAAAGTGTCACACAGAAACACAGGGGCTTTCAAGAAGCATGTCCTGGCATGCACTATCTATACCACAGCAGCAGCTGCTCCAGCACCCCTCTTCTCTATAGCCTCCCTGGAGACTAAGCAAACCAAAACACTGTTCACAGAGCACGGCCATTGAAAAGGACAACTATAAAAGGGACTTGCTGACTAGAGCAACCGTTCTCAGCAGTAACAGTATGTTTAGTTAGGAAAGCCCTTGTCTTTCTACCCCTTCACATATTTTCTGTAAGTGTTAGGAGACAAGCCCTGACTTGGACTTGGCTCCTTATTCCTACAGCTGGCCTTTCAATAAGTAAAGCCTTGCTCTTACCACAAGAACTAGTTGCAGGCCTGGATTATCCACGCAGGTATGTATGTGATCCTGCTTATTATCTGTGCAACTGATTGTGTTTGTTTTTTTTTTTTCACCTTTACTATCAAGAGTAGCAAATAAGGACATCTCTCCTCACAGAAACAAGTGAAGAAATAAAAAATACAGCCAAAAAATCCATTCAGTCAGAGACAGCATGCCATCTTTTCCATTGCTATGCATGTAACACTGGAGTGCATTGTATTTAGTGGAACTTGGCAGTGGTAGGTTAGCAGTTGGACTTGATGATCTTGAAGGTCATTTCCAACCCAAATAAATCCATGAGTCTACAATAGTGAAGGTCACACCATGGACTGCAGCAGGAACTCTGCATATTAGGCTTCCCCCAGAGCTGTTCTGCATGGGCACATCCCTGTGGTGACTGTGGTTAAGAAGGTAGTGTGATAGCAGAGCTGAGTACCTCAGGGATCTGTCCTAGTTCCCTTTCCAGTTCTCCCTGGTAAAGGTATGAATAAACAGCAGCTTGTTCCACCTTGTGCCGATGGAGAAAACCTTATCCTCTGTTGACGCTGCAGACCATTTGTTCCAAGGTGCCTTTAGGAAGTGACTGTGCAATGGAGAACTCTGTGGCGGCTGCTTCAGAGCCACAAGTCAGATCCTGCTTTGCTTGCTGTGGTTGAAGGTTAGCTGCAGTACCCACTGCGGGGATAAGCACCAAAAAAAATGCAGAAAACAGACTGAATGTTGCCAGCTTCAATTCTCTGCTCAGTTCTGTTCTGCCACATTCTCCTGGGGCTTGTCACTAGAACACAACACCTTCAGCTAACCAAGTTTCTTGCTTTCTTGCTGTCAGTCATAAATCTCACAGCTCTTTTATTTTAGGGTACTTTTCAGATAGAAGAGTGATGTTTGGGCACATATTCAAAATGAGACAAAGCAGCTTAAACAAAGGCTGGTTTGTGTTTTATTGCTCAGGAAATGACAGACGAATCTGTCTTCAGCAGAAATCTGATGAGCATTTAATCTTGCCATTTCTCATCTGGGACACACTAATATCACTCAGCATCTCACTTCTTTGTTGAGGGGACTTGGTTGGTTAGAGGGGAGAGGGTGATGGCCGTGCTTTACATATGTTCACCCAGGTGACAGTGAAAATCCTTTTGTACTTTTCCAGTTGCTGTTCCTAGACACAGCTTCCATCTGCAAACATAGTTTGTTTTTTGTATCTTGAGTGATAGGAGAACACAAGGTCTGGCCAAGCAGAAGATTGAGGTAGCTACTTTCTACGTGCTGGAAGACTCCTACTTCAGAACACATTCTAGGCAACTCCAGCTTCAATCCCAGTGTGCAACCTGAAGAAAAGCAGATTGTGTGCACCAATGTTGGTGCACATCAGTCCAAATGGTCATCTGGGAGAGGGGGTTGCCTTCTTTGGAGAGCAGGTTGAGCCAATATGGAGCAGGGAATGAAGGCTGCAGGCCAAATCCTTGTACTGAACAGACAATGGCAAGTTGAACAAGGAATTTGGAGTTTCCAAACCTGAGTCACTGAATTAGTACTCAACATAATCCAGTGTGAATATACTGCTGGAGGCAAGCCTTTTGGCTGCACTAGTTGCTTTCACAAGTTCATTCCTATTTTTCTTTCCTGGAAATCCTTTGGTTCCATTTTTTAAATTTTGCTGATTTTCCTTAAAGTATTTAATTAAAATAGCGGTATAAGAGCTAGCACTACCTTTGGCATACAGGCCAGACCAGGACTTGAAACATTTGTTTCTTTCCACTGGTTGTTCACTCCCTTCAGGATGGGAGGGACTCAACCAAAGGTTGGTTTCTGGGTCATAGCTGAGAAGACTTCATGAAGCCTCTGCTATTTTCGCCACAAGGAAAGCTTCTTCTGTATTCTCACTTTTACTGTATTGCAGTAGGCTGAGGATTTAGTTTGGAAATTACAGAATAATGGAAAATTGGGCTGAGAGGGACCTTGTCAGATGTTCTATTTCATTTGCATCTCTCAAGGCAGATCATACATTCCTAAACTGCTTTGAATGAAAGGTTCCTCCCTAACTTCATTTTAAAACCTCAGATTATGGAGACTCCACAATCTCTTTAGGAAATCTCTTACACAGTTTTGCCATCCAGAGGATACTTGTTTACCCTCAGTTGATTTTTTTAATACTTTGCTGTGCAGCAAAACTTGAAAAGGAGATTGAACACAGGAAGGTGAGACACAAGTTGAAAGACCTCCAATATCATCAATGACAATTCCTTAGTGTTAGAGGCAATCATGTCAGGTAAAGCCTTCCTTATATATGTACAAAGCTCAATGTTTGACCTGCTTAAACTTATCCCCTAAACGTTTAAACTCAAGTTCTCCTGAGAATCTCATCTTTCTGAAAGTTAAGAATCTCCTCTAAAGTAGAACCATGAAATCAGAAGAACATTACAGAGCCTGTGAGATACACTTCTGGGTATACGGTGTGCAGATAAAATTTTCATAAAGTGCCAGAGAATTCCTTGCTAATAGACATGGTGAAACCTCAAGAGTGAAAGGTAGAACTCTCCTGAAAATTACAATCCCTGCTGAAACAGATAATGATCCTTCTACATTTCCCAAGACAGTGTTTGAGATCTCACAAAGCAAAATTGGTCTTCAATAGGACTGCACAAGATGCTCCTAACTTTCAACAGAACTACATCTGAGACAGGATAGTGGTATTGGGCTCAGGTAAAAAAAATAAAATTTTGACTATCCCAAGAAGAAGTCTTAGAAAGTGTGAAAGAAAGACAAAGAGGTTGGGTGGAAGTAAAGCCAACGTGGAGCTAAAAAGAAAAAATAAGACCAAATTCAGTAGTAATGGAGAGTAAAGTTTCTGAGCTGAGGATGAGGAAGATGTTAGATTAGATCTGGGAGGAGCTAACTTCGGTGATCCCCTAAATGTTTAACACGAAGGACAAGCACAGCTGCCAGACATAAATGTTCTCATCTTTACCAATGTCATAAATGATGTTTCAGGCACCATTTACTACCCACACAATGTATCAAGGTATCCCTCAAGACACCGCTCCATGTGTCAAAGAATCATTGAACATACGAGATGGCTCGAGGGAGCTGTACTTAGGTATCTGGATTCGCCTCTTTGTGACACACCACTGAGTTTAAACCCCCAAAAAGAAAGTGTTGTGTAATTATATGAGGTCAGCATCTTTGTCCTTGTCCTGCAGCAGCTGTGAGAACTTAGTTGGAAGAGCCTGTAGGTTATAATCATACCCCATGGTGTAGCTATACTAGCATAATATCACGGCCCAATGCACAGGACAATACTTTCAGACAGGACCTGCTGGGGTACTGAATATTATCAATGAAGTCTTGAATTCAAAACTAAAGCAATCCAAACCATCACTGAGATGTAGCCCTCCCAGAAGAAACATTTTTTTCCAAAGCTCAAAACTCAAAATGAGTCATGCTTGATTAACTTCACTTGGGTCAGAAGACTAATCATGAGATGCTATTTATAAATTATTTAAGGAAAGTCAGAGAGAGCATTAGAATAACATTCAGAATGGAAAACATATTATAGCCTTAACACAGCATCACTACTATAACTTAATGAAAACAGAGAACTAAGAACCTTCTCTATCAGCAGGTGTTGCCTTTTTTTAATTTTTTTTTTTTACGTGTGTCTACTCTCCAGTGAAAAAATTATTAAATATGAGTGAGACTCCAATCCAGAGAGCAACTGTCCAGCTCAGTTATCGGTGGGGTAACAGATCAGAAAGTTTCACCTCCTCCTTCTCCTCAGAGCTGCCCCGCACACATGCACACACACACAGAGGCCAGGAAAACCTACGCCCATGGCACCTACCTTGGGTTTGAAGGCGATTAATTTCAGGACCATCTCAACAGTGAAGAGGCCAGTGAAGAGCATGTTGAGGATGTTCATGGCTTCCTTGAACATGCAGCTTTGACCGTAGTGCTGAAAAATAGCATCCCAGCAGCGGGGTGAGGATCAGACATACCAGCTGGGTAGGAACACACAGGACCCCTCCTGATCTCCCTTCATGCCAAAGTTCTCTAAAGAAGACCCTAGCACATCAAATATTTTCAACTAAGAATCCCCATCTCCCTCATATATTAGCATTTCCATGCCTTTAGCCATTTTTGCCACCTGGTTCTGGATCTCCTCTTTTTAAAAAAAATCTTTTTGAGTGGTGGCTACCAAAATCACACTTATCATTCCCATTGAGGGTTCATTATAAATTTGCATACTGGTACAAGACAATCTCGAATTGTGTTGTTATCTCAACCTTCCCTAACATTTAGATCACTTTTTTGTTTGATTGCGATTGCACAGCAAACAGGGGTTTCACTGAGTTGTTCATAATGATACCAAGTCATTCCCCAAGTAATTACACTTAATTCAGGATTCTGCAAAGTACATCAGCAGCTCAAATCATATCTTTCCAATATGCATTATCTTGCATTTGTCAACTCTGAATTAAATTTGCAATCATGCTGCCCATTCACTTAACTTTATCATGATCTTATGAAGTTACTCTCTATCTTCTATTGATTAATTCAAGTAGTGTCTTCTGCAAATGTTGCCACGTCATTCTTCATATCCCTATTTCCAGATCATTATACTTGAGACTGGTTGCACTGCCTTATTCTAAGGTCATCTTCTAGTTCATGTTACAAGACCCCATTTGTAGTTGCTTAACTTTAATAAACTTTAACCAGCTGGGAAGGATTTTCATATTCTGTATTGGCTCAAGGTAATTTAGTCAAAGGAGTTTCAGTTAAAACAATTCAACTGCAGCTGAAAGCAAGGCCAGGGGAAAATATAATACTGAGGCATTTTCAGAATTTCTTGTATAATTTTTCTTGAAAGACTCTAGTACTTGCAGAACTCTGTTTAGAAACTTGGAATTTTAAGGGCATGTCTCTTTTGTTTGCTGTCTGTTATGATGTTTGACTCAAATTTGGCCACAGTATAAACCTCTGACAAACTGTACTTCTCTCAAGATGGATATAGAATTCCTAGAATCTCCAGGGATGGCATCCTGCTTGTAGGCTCACAAACATTTCTCAGCTTCTGGCTCTACCTGCCCTAGGTCTGCACCCTTGTCACAGAAACTGAGCATGTTTCACAACTTCAGAGTGAACAGGGCAGGAGAGACTTCAGCTGAGAGCAGAGCACTTTCTTGTGCTCTTGTTGCCTCACTCCTTTTTTTGGACCTTAGGCAATTGAACAGAGAAGAACTTTTCAATGGGAGTGGAAAAGAGCCAGACCAGATGAAGAAAAAGTGGGGAAATCTGGTGAGATTGGGCAGGAGACAGTGAGAGGAAAGCGAAAGTGAAAATTGCCTGTGAATGTAGATTTAGAGTGCTAGTGAGAGGTAGGAAACAGGCTGGTTTTGAGGGGAGACTGGGAGTGAGCAGACTGGGATTGATCCAGTGAAAAACGCAGTCAAAAGGAAAGTTGGTGTAGGAATGCATGGGGGTTGAACTCACAGGAAAGGACAATTAGTGAAGCAAAAAAAAAGTGCAGCAGAGAATGAAATGGAAGGGGGAGAGAGAGCGGAAAGATGATTCATGGCAGGGGTAACTCAACTGTGAGCCTGTGAAGGAAGAGGAAGAGAAGGACTGGTTGAAGAGTGGTCATCTGGACTGTTTGGGCCAAAGACCAAGGCAGAGAGTTCACAGCCTGACTGGGACAGGAGGAAGGAAGGGTTTTAGGGAGGAGAGTGACACACAGACCAGCTCTTAAGCAGAAGGAGTGTAGAAGAGACCAGGTCTCGAGTGGCCAAGCAAACTTAGAGTGTAGAGACAGGCTTAGAAGGTGTAGTCTGAGACTAACTGAAAATGAAAGGGATGTGAGGGAGGCCTTGTGCAGACACAGACTGGAAGGAACAAGTCAGCAAAGTACAGACTTGGGAAATGCACAAAACAGTTTGTGTGTATGAGGGTCCATTTCCTGAATGAAAGAAATGTAAGACTTCTTTTTTATAAGCTGGCTACTTGGTAAAGGGTTTGACTCCTTCCTCTATTGCTGTTCCACCTACATATGCCACTATTTGCTGTTCTTGCAGATCCATCTGCAAATGTTTCTTTGGTGGATTCACATTCAATGTTCGGAAAACCTTCTCACAGTAAGGAAAATGAATACAAGCATAGCAGGTAGTAAGGCAGTCTAGCATCAGTAGTGAAGCAAGTTAGGCAAGCTTCTATCAAGAAAGGCTTCAGGTGGAGCTGATTCTGCCTTTAATTGGTGGGATAGACAATGTGGCCTCTTGAGGTTCTTTCTAGACAGTTTCTATGGTCCTTAACTGAGAATAAAGGAAATACTAAGCCCTTCCTACTCTCTCTCTTCAGTTTCCTTGATTATCTTGTTTGCCAAAATATTTTTAACATAGAAAAGATCCAAATTTAAAATTCAGATCTCAAGTGAGTGGCAGTTCTGGGCTCGTTGCTGCATTTCATAGAGGACAAGTCAGAACTGAGAAGTCACTTATTACTACAGTGGCCACTGAAATGCTCTGTGATGTACCTGTTGGTGGTTTGTTTTTTTTTTCATTTGTTTGTTTTTAAAGAGGTAAAACAGAGTTGTTGAAAGTGTCAGATATTAGCAGCAGAGAGGATGAGAGGTAGATCCCTCATTTTAATGAAACATCATCAGAAGTGAACAGGGTACAATGGTTTTTTTGTCATGTCCTTGTCCCTCTCCCTCAACACATGGCGTGAAGGTGAAAGTAAATCTCAGCCTCGGCCATTTTTATATTTTCCCCAACAAAGTCTACTAATTGATCACCTTAAGGTTTTCTGCTTGCTTACTTACTTGCATGGCCAGGCAGATGGTGTTCAGCAGGATCAGAACGAACATCAGGTATTCAAAATAGGTGGAGTTGACCACATACCAAACTTTGTACTGGTACTGGTTTTTAGGGATGTATCTCCGCAGGGGCCGGGCTTTCAGGGCATATTCTACACACTGGCGCTGTGAAAGAGGCAGGGTAAATTTGAAACTGCAAGCCAAAATATCAGGATGGTCAGCTACCTCCAAATATAATAAAAATACAATAAGTTTCGAGTTTTTTACTGAAATGAAAATGCTTGGTACAAGAATTTCTTTTAGGTCGTAATTGAATGTGCATGTTCTACCTGTCAAAGAGTTCCATATGCAATTACTTTGGTCATCTACTTTGGCCAGACAATGGTGTCGTTCTCATCTAATCTCAATGAAACAAATGGTACAATAAATATTTTAAAGTAGTTGCTGTCCCTTGAGCAAATCTTACAGAGAGATTTTTTCCTACCTGACTCCTGAAAGACGTCAGCAAAGCCAACTTATTGTTTTATTTTGTTGGCGAGCTTCACATGTTCCTGTCTGTATGTATTTATCTATTAAACACTTATTCTCAATGCATATTCTAACTTCAGTGACAGCAAGGTGTTGTAAATTACCTGGTTTTTGTCCAGCTCACAGTTCTTGTACTCTTGTTCTCCTTGTTCCTGAAATGTGACGATGACGAAACCAACGAAGATGTTCATCATGAAGAAAGCAATGATGATGATGTAGATAATAAAGAAGATGGAGATCTCAACCCTGTGATTATAGATGGGTCCCACATCTTCCATGTGGGAATCAATGGACCTATACAGCAACCTGAAAGCAAACAGAGCCAAATGCAGAGAAAATCTGCAACTGCCTTGAGGCCTTATAGGTGATGTCATAAAGTTTAACTTTGTGATTTTCTTCTGCCTGTATCAATTCACTCACAGATGTGCAGACTTGCACTGATCTGTGTGCAAACACTTGCAAAAGAGAAGACATGGCTCTTATTAACTTTACACATTTGAACTTCTTCAGAGGTGAAATGTTTTCATAGCTGAACAATTACAATTTAGAACAAAATCATGCCCTTCAGCTAACAAAAGACAGGAGAGTCTGTGTTGCAGGGAACTAGGCTTCTTGAGAAAAGAAGATTTCAGGAGTTATTATTTGTTAACACTGCTCTTGTCATCACCTGGTGACACAAGTCAGGGTCAACCCCCTGATGCACTTGCATGCTCACGTCACGGGTGACTCTGTGGGAGTCCTCAGCTCCCGTGGCACAGATAGCACAGCCTGTAAGACATCCCATGCCTGCCAATACTGCAGACATAGCACTGCTGTGTTTCACATTGCCCTGCTGACTCCATCGGGAAATCTGCAACATTAGTAAGTGCCTGACAGGCATTTTATATCCATTTGTATACATAATAATTGTAACAAATACTGGTATCACTGCCACAACTGGCAATCATCTTTTAGGAGGTAGAGACAGTGCTATGCACTGTTTACAATCACAGGAACAGAAATTCCTGCAGGCCCTGAGGAATTCACCAAGTACATAATGACTACAATGACTGCTGCTATTATTTCTACATTTAATGCTTTAGACTTATTTTAACACTTAGAATGGGAAAGACTGTGCTCTGCATTTGAATTTTCTCTTTTGAAATGAATGAGGACATTGCTAGTGTTGGACACTGGTCCAAGAAGCACTCACTCTGGCCAGCCCTCAAAGGTTGAGACAGTGAAGAGGGCCATCATGGCAGTCAAGACGTTGTCGAAGTCAAACTTGCTGTTCTCCCAGCTCCGGGGCTGTATCATGGGCTGGCTGACCTCCCCATCCTTGTAGGTGATGTAGTACCCTCTGTGGGTGGAGAGCAGAGAGAGAACAGGGCAGAACTGCACCTCCAGCACAAGGCACTGAGGATGGTTGGGCAGTGAAGGAGACTAATTGGAAAAGGTCAGACCCACCTGCATTCTGCTTCTGTCTGCTTGGAGCTATCAGTGCAGCTGTACAGCTTGCCCTTGAAAAGGAAGAAAGAGGAATGAAGATTCCTTTCCTGTCAGTGCAAGGGTTAGGGCAGATCATGTAGCATCTACATTTACTACTTGGTTAACCAACTGTGAATATGTTTACATGCTCTTTTGCAGGTAGATTTGAGCAAACTGCATTGAGAGTTTCCTGCATCTGGGTAGTTCAGAGCACAGCCTTTCATCTGCTCGCACGGTACTTTTATGTGCATGTCCTGAGGTGCGTGGTCACTGAGTGCTGCAGAGCACTTGCTGTCAGGAGGGCAGTGAAGAGCAAAGAAATACAAGCAGACATAAAGAAGTGAATGAATAACCTCCCATGATCATCTGGCATGCCTCTTCCTCTGCAAAGTGGGAGGTAGAGAGCCAGTGAGTACCAATCCTTCAGAACAGCCCCCTTCTCCTCCCTGGCACCATGTCATGCCACAGGTTGTTTAGGGAAGAAGGCTACTGATGATTTCTTGTGATCACAGATGATGGGCAAGAGTTCTGCATATGCCTGGTTCAGTTTTGGAGAACTGCTGGTAGCAGAAGCCCAGGTAACACTGACAGTACCCTAAATGTTTTGCCTTTCACACAGAAGACTTCATTTCCCCTTCCTCAGGCTTCTTCATGCTATTTTTCTTCCCCCCCCCCACCTTATTACAGTTCAATGTAATGGATGAATGAATGGGTCCAATGGTTTTACCTTGAACAACTGAACTCCAATGCAGGCAAACATGAACTGCAGCAAAGTGGTGACAATCACAATGTTTCCAATGGTTCGGATGGCGACAAACACACACTGGACCACGTGCTGCAAATGGAAGGTAGGAACAAAAGTAACTTGCAGGATTGTTCTGAACTGTTCCGGCTAAGGGAGAAGCCCAAGACTAAAAATACAAATAAAAACATATTTATTTAACTAATACCCATTAAGTAAAGTCTCAGGAAAGGGGACCAACTTGTTACATTCCTTGCTCTACTCTCAAAAACATGGAGAAAGGGATAGGAAAAGCAGAGCTCAGCTCTCTCAGGCTTCCTGCTGCACCAACTTACACAGTTGGGCACCCAAGGGTCCACAGGAAGGAGGTTATATAATACAGCAAGGTTATGTTTAGGGTTGTAAGCCCATCTGTAACCTTAGAAAATGACATAATTTAAGCTCAGTGGTGATGAGGGAAACCCAGCTGGAAAGCAGCTCGTCAGAAAAGGACCTGATGATCCTGGTGGATGCAAAGCTGATCACGAGCCCTCACTGCAAAGATGACAAATGGTATCCTGGGCTTCATTAGGCAAAGAACTTTTAGCAAGTTGAAGGAGGTAATTCCTCCCCTTTACTCAGCACAGGTGAGACTACACTTGTTGTACAGGGTCCAGTTCTGGGCTCTCAGTGCAACAGAGCCATTGACACACTGGAGAAAGTCCAGCAAAGGGCCACAAAGATGACTAAGGGGTTGGAACATCTCTCCTGGGAGAAATGGCTGAGAGAGCTGGGACTGTTCAGCTTAGAGAAGGCTCAGGGGAATCTGGTCAGTGTACACAAACACCTGAAGGGAGGATGCCGAGAAGGCAGAGCCGGGCTCTTTTCAGTGGTGCCCACTGAAAGGACAACGGGCACAAACTGAAACAGGGAAGGTTTATCTGAACATTGAGAAACACTTTTACTGTGAGGGGCACTGAGCATCGGAACAGTTTGCCCAGAGAGGTTGTGGTGTCTCTCTCCTTGGAAATAACTCAAAAGCCATCTAGGCATCATCCTGGGCAATCTGCTCTCAGTGGCCCTGCTTGAGAAGTGTTTTTGGACAAGACAATCTCCAGAGACCCCTTCCAACCTCAACCATACTGTGATTCTGCTGAAAAACTACTTGAACCATTGCAAAAGTCCTTGTAGCTTGAAATAACCCAAATATATAGTTTATAGAATGCACTGGGACTCTTCTAACCTTAAGTCCTTTGGCTCTGTTGATGGCCCTCAGTGGTCTAAGGACTCGCAGAACACGCAGGATCTTCACCACATTAATGGCACTGGACCTGGAAGAAAGTATTGGAAGATTTGAGAGATACACCAAAAGGTAGGGGGTGGGGGGTGTTGCTGTGAAGGCAGATCTTTGAAATCCTGCATAGCCTTAGGCTGCTTAGGATATTGAGTCAACTCTTTGCTATGGCACTTCAGGGGTAAGGAAACCAATTTCTGATGTTATCTTACTTCTTGTTCTGGGCAGACTCAGCAATATGTATTCTCCTCATTTTCACCATCTCTGCTGTATTAATGAAGGGGAAATGGAACATGGGCAGGATGTATTTTTAAGCAGGGCAAAATGACTCTCTAGATATCTATGATATAGAAACTGTGCAAAGATGTAGTCATTACAAGGTATTTTCAGATAAGGCTCAAAGAAGCACTCTATTTAAGTTTTCATAGAAGAGTGAAAAGCCCAAGAGACTCCAGCATTAAAGGTATACTATCTACTTGGAGTTTGATCCTGCAATGTGTTTGACCTCCGATCCCACAAATCAGCTAAGTGTGTACATAAATTTAAGAATGTGGAAACTCCCACTGAATTGATTAGGATGACTTATGTGCTTAATTTTAAGTACTGAACACAACTATCTACTGCAGCAGAGCTCTCTGCACCTTCCAAGACTAAAATCCCAACTGAGAATCTTCTTGCTGTATGACATCAAGTCCTCCTACTGATTTAGGGAACAGTTTTTATTTTAAAATAGTAAGAGTCTAGTTAGGTCGGCAAGAAAGAAACAGCAGGTCAAAACGAGCACTGTGCCATTCTTAAGACCTTGACTGAAAGCCCAATGGACCTTACAAATTCTTCTGCCTGACTTAGCACTGGAACATAACATATGTGAGCTGCTAACCTATGATGGTAAAAACTGGGAGCTTGTTTCTCATCAGATGTGAAACTAATTAGCAAACTCCCTATCCGACACACCAAGTTCCACATGGTCAAATAAATCTGTAAACTTATTAAGCAAATTAACAGATGAATAAAAGAAAATACAGTGACAGAACAGCCACCACCACTCTGAAGATTATCACAAAACTCTCCAAGCGCTTGATGGTCTTCCACTGACCAAGACTCACAACATCTCTGGAAGCAGCAAAACAGTATCACCCCATTTTCCAAAGAGGTTATGAGAGGTCTAGGAGGGAACAGTAAGTCACTGAACTGTCCTGAACCAATACAGTGAATCAGAGATCTTGGAACAAAGCTAAATGTCATGATTTCCAATACACCAAGTTTTTTGTTTTCATTTGCTCTTTCTGGAAGATCCTCCCCTCCAGGTCACCAGCGTAGCATTTCCCAATTATTACTCCCCCTTTTAAGGATGCATTTTAATGCTCTTGAATCACCTGGGAAAAACAGTTTATGAATACCTCAACAGGCTCATGAGAAAAATCTTACCCAGATAAGACATGAGGCTGAGCTATCCCTCCCAGCCCAACCCTATGACCCCCACAAAAACAGCCAGTTGGAAATGGCTCACTCACTGGATCCCAAAGGAGATGAGAGAAACGCTGACCACCAGCAGGTCTAAGATGTTGAAATAGTTTCTGCAGAAGGAGCCCTTATGGAGGAAAGCTCCGTAGGCAGTCATCTGCAGGAAGGCACACGGAGACACAAACACACTTTGCCATTAGCATCTGTTCAGAAACCAAACCCACCTGGTTGTGCTCAGAGCATATAACTGGGGGGGGAGGGGAGAGGCAGTATTTCTAACATAGCAGACAATTTACCCCCAGGCCCCAAAGGAGAAGTTTAGTCCCCATTGAAAGAAAAGAGAGAGAAGAAGACAGTAAGGTAACTATGAAAGACCCAGCTAGAGAAAGTTCAGCAATGAAAATATGCACTTTGAGTGCACTGAGTTCATAACATTTAGAATCAGCAAAGCAGCAGAATGACTGTTTTCAAAAACTACTCTTTGCAATCATATGCTTTTCCCTTTGATGACAGAGGACACCTGTGAGTATGATGCTTGTATTATATGAAGGCCTCTTTAGCTAAATCGAATAGAACATATAAAATAAAATGGGCTCTTTTTTGTAATGTGTTTTAGTGCTTAGACCAGCTGCAGTGGACAGTTGATCTCTCTTACATGAAGGAAAACCAGAATCCCTCAGGGATTTGATGCTTTAGAGCTGAACTAAAGGAGAGATCACTGCTCTCTTTAGTTTGCTCCTTCTGTTCAGCTTCTGTTCATATCCCTTTTCCTGTCCATCTTCATCCACTTTTATTCTAAATGCTGTAGCATTTTCCCCCGAGTTTTCCTCACAAAGCCCAGGGCAATATTCCTTCAGACAGAGTGGTTTCTTTGTGGAGGTAATCATTATGAACATCACCCAGCAGAGGAAGGGAAAATTTTTACATATTTCACAAGGGACATTCTGCCCCATCTAGGTATGAAGGGATATTGAATACTTGCTGGATTTGAGGAGGATATCACAGCTCCAGAACTGGATTAAGTGACAGTGTAAACAGAAAACTTTAGACTGAGCTCTGTTACAGAAAGTGACTAAATGAGTCTGGCACAGTCGAAGAGGGTGAGGGGATGGGGTTATTTTTTCACCTACCTTAGACTCGGTGAGTGATCTAATGTAGCTGCTTTGAAGAAACCCCATCCCCACAACTGCTGATGTCCCTTCATTACCTTAGTTAGGAACACAGGTGTCTAACTCTGGTCCTCTGAATCTCACCTCAATTAGGTGACTAAAGTAACCCGCAGCAGACACCATGAGACTGTTCCTCAGTGATGAGCTCTAGCCAGACTCCCAGCTGAGTAGTGTGAACTAGAAATTCAAACTGGAGTTTTCTGGCTCCCACTAGTAGCTCAGGATGGAATACTGGCTGGTGGTTTCCGGCCATGACTACCTGTGACAACTTTATTCAGAGGAGGGTGGAAGGGCACATGGTATTGCAGATTATTTTTTTCACCAAACATCCATGACATCAGGGAACTGACTATCAATCAGACAGAACTTAGAAGGGGAGGAAGTATAAACTCTGGTCTTGGCTTAGAATTTATACTTATAAACACATTCAACTGGGGAAGGGAGGAGAGTTCTTGCCATAACAAAGGTGGTAAAGATGCCCTTTACTAGTTGGATTTTGTATGGCAATCTTGAAAGAAAGACACCATTGAAATCAGGAGGGGAAGTTCTGCTGAGTTTAAGTTCTTTATAAACTGTGGTTCTCTCAAGCCTGTTGAGAGATTTTGTTATCTCAGAAGAAACTCTCAGAGAGTGTATAATCTATATTTGCCTCCCATTTTTTTACCTGCCTGCAAGGTAAAAAAAACTTGACAGTAACCTTGCTAAGATTCACCAGACACCACCATGGCAGCGTGAGGCTTGCAGGTGTCATCAGTAACATGAAGGCAGATGAAGTTTGTTTCTCTACAGCTTTGAACATCCCATGGGCATTTATTCTTTTGTTTCTTACCATTTACACTAACTGCTGCTGTGCAAAACATTGTGCCCAATGCAAGGCAGCAGAGAAACACACACTGAGAAATAAAGCAATTTATGACTTAAACTTATAGGCCTTGTGTTCCTCTCCCACTTGAACTCAGAGAATAACCAGTGGTGTTGTCATAAATCCACTGAAGTTAACAGGATAGTGGGAAAGTTCAGGTACTATGAAGTACACTCCCCTGATGGAAACAGAGCAATAGGGCAGAGGGTTGGGTTAGGTTCTGCTTCCACTGAAGTCATTAGGAATGTTACCATTTCCTTCACTGTGAGCAGAAATTCTGAGTTCAAATAGGTGCCTTGAATTATGGTTTTATTTTTAAATGTTGCTGTTGAGGTATTTTCCTTTTTTTGACAGGCCTTTTTGATCAGCCATGTGATGAGTGCATGTTCAGATTTATTGTGTAAACACAGATGCAAAGTGCACACAGGCATTATATGTACATTTCTTTGGAGGACATTATGGCTTTGGCAATTTGAAGTCATATCAGAAAGCACGTTTCTCTACAAAAATATGCAGGGGCCACCCTGCTTGCCAGCCTCCAGTATAGATACTGTTATTAGGGTCTTGAGCTGCAAAATTTGAGCAACTCTAAGGCACTGCCTGCCAGCACTTAGAACTAGCTTGCTGAGAAAAAAACCCAGCTGCCAAGTGAACATAGCATTTAGAAAGCCAGAACTTTGCTCAATTACTGTTATTTAAATTATTAGCCTACCAATTTGGGAAAATTAGAGTTAAGAACAAGGCAGCCTATTTTTATTTTCTTCCATTCTCCTGCACATTTCCCTTGGTACAGAGCATGTTCCTGGGAAATGGGAAGCCGGGTTTCAACGCAGCAGTTTGCATTTGCAGCTACTGTCCTTGGTGTTTCGGTGGTTTGTACTCTCAGTTATCTCTCTGCACTTAAAAAGTGAGCTTTTGCACTGTGCTCCCTGTCTCCTACTTGGCTGTGCACCCTGTAACCTTACAGAAGTCATCAGCCACCTCCTGGCCCAGCCTCATGACTTGTGCAGAACAGAGACCTTCCCTTTATGTGTAGTGTGTGTAAGAGGAGGTGTATGTATTCAGAGTTTCTTGCAGAGCAGACAAATCCTGTTTTGCAAAGACTGGCCAGGGTAAAGAGAGAAATTTATGAGGGGATGGCCTTTTTTTTTGGTACTTTTTGACTTTTCCCAACATTGTATCCTTTCATTGAGATTCCTCTACCAAGCACTGTTTTGCTATAGGCCCTAAATTATGAGTTTGAATATCAAAATTTCACAGAAGACCTTTTAAGCAACTACCAAAATGTTAAAATCAAAATAAAAAACAACCCTTTGTGTAGAGATAATAATGGGGTTAAGAAAATAATAAAAAAAGAGCGAAAGAGTGAAAGAGAACAAAATAAAGAGAGAGAGAAAGAAAGAGAGAAAGAAAGGAAGAAAGAAAGAAAAGAAAGAAAGAAAGAAAGAGAGAAAAGGAAAAAAGAAGGAAAGAAAGAAAAGAAAAGGAAAGAAAGAAGGAAAAAAAGAAAGAAAGAGAAAAGGAAAGAAAGAAGGAAAGAAAGAGAAGCAATGAAAGGAGGAAAGAAGAAAACAAGTGTATTGCTCAGATTGGTTACCTTAAGAATAATTTCTAATGTAAAGATACTAGTGAAGACATAGTCTGCATTGCCTAGGATCTGAAAAATAAGCACAATTGGGTTAGTGGTACTGAGCATGACCCAGGAACAAACAGGCGTGTGTGTTAGCAACAGATAGTCGCAGAAAACTAGTAAGCTTGTGAACAAGCAATGGTAGAGAAGATGGGCACTTTACCTTTAGAGCAATTTCAATGGTGAAAATGACAGTAAAAACTATATCAAAATAATAGAGAATCTGTAAAAACAAAAGGGAATAGGAGCGGGGAGGGTAGATCGGTGACTAATCACTTGAATGGGAAATCACAGTTCAAAATCAAATACATATGTCTTTGCACAAGGGAATGAGGATGACTCTATAGGGAATGGTTTTGTAACGATGTCCTGTTGAATGCAGTGAAGGTCCTGGCACAGAGGACAAGAAGCACATTACACATTACATTAAATCTTTTCTGAGTTACAATCCCACGAACGCTATTGAGGCAAAATAACTTTTTGGTCGCTGTAGGTTTTGTTGTTTGGTTTTTTTTTTTTAATCTAATAAACGATGTTGAAGGGTTTTCCCAAATAGGCTCCCAAACTGAGAATACAAAGAATGCCTGGCCTCTCAGTGGAAAACATGAGATTTCTTCTTATTAACTTTCATGCAGGCTTGTCCCGTGCTCTCTCTCAAAGGAAGAAAAGCAAACTACAAATTCATACTTGAGCTATTTTTTGCTCTATCCTGAATTTCCCTGGATTAGGATGAATCACAAAGACTCTGCCAATTGAACAGAATCCCAGCCACTGCATTGCAACCATAATTTGGTCATGTGCTAAAGGTGCCCAGCTTAGATCTCACATCTTTCCTTTGGCATCCTGGATAACAAGCAAGCTGAAACACTCTTCATTCCCAGAAATCTAGACCTGGTGATGGAGATACCCATGGCACATATAGCAGACCACAAAGAGTGGCCCTAGAGTGTCACAGAAGGCAACAGCAAGTTTGGAAGTGTAAAGGGGCTTTCAAAGTAGCAGCATCAGGGACAGAAATGTCTTTCACTGCCAATCAGTTGACAACTCACCGCAGCAAATGGGTACTTTCTCATTGACTAATGGGACCAGAATTGAACTGTCTTAGTTTCCAATATATTTCAATATTCCAAGCCACTTTAGTGCTATCTACACTACAGATGCTGAATATCAAAGCATTGTGTGCTCATGGTTAGTGCTCTTTTACCACAATCAAGTTCTAAATTGGAAGGCCAATATATGGAAGCTTTAGAAAATTTATAATTTGTGAAATGTAAACCTTTACTGCTAACACACTAATAAACATAAAACAGGAAATTGCCCTCTCCCATCCCACAGGTGTTTATTGTAGCTCAGAGCCTGCACCCTCACTCAGATTTTACAGCATGGTATGAAAGGGCAGTGGAGCAGCTACTGCAAACTACAGGGTTATATCACATTGCACTATTTAAGCATAATCCAAATCTGGATTGATTTGCAGACACTGGATGTCGAATGGGGGGATGTATCACTGCTACTGTGTATTAAAATTCTTTAGGTCACTGTGTAATTTTTAATCCCAAGGCCATCATGGGCTCTACAAATTTTTGCAACTTAGAGAATTAAAACAGGGCCACCTCAAGGGGGATAGATATTAACTGCACCCTATATTAATTTACATACATTAAAGCTGGTAATATCCTATTGCATTGCTGCTTTGTAGGTCTTGACATTTGGTTATTATATCAATGGAATAATTTCATAATCAATGGACCAGATTCATGGGTATTCTCAGGCTGCCTTGCATGACTCCATCAATATAAAGCATCTGTAAACTTGATTAAAGTGGATGATTAAGCTGTACCTGCTGCTGCTTTACATCACCAGAGCACTGCAAAGGAGCTAGAACATAGTGGTGAATCTGGCCTCAAAGCTGCAGCTAGTAAAGATGTCCCTGATAGATGAAATCATGCCCACTGAAAATGATCACTGCTCCACCTATGCAGGCAGTACCATTTATCAGCTGGCACACTCACTATTATTTAAACAGGAATTTACTCTAGAATATATTAAAATGAATAAGCACCTTACCAAGGTGCAAACAGGAGAATATTGTGAGCACACAGTCTTAGGACTCGCTTGGGCTTCAAAGGCTGTTTGATCAGACTGGGGGGGCACTTCCAAAAACTTGCTGCTTGAGCCCTGTGTGACACCAGAAGAACACAGCCACCAGCCTGCCCCAGGACAGAAGCAGTGTCCAAGCCTCTTCACTAGCCTTTGCTGGGCTCTCTGTTCCTGTCTCCTTGCTCTGGGATGGTTTGTGCCAACAGCAGCCCTGGTCTGCACAAGTCTCAGAGCGAAGGCAGAGGCAGGTGCCTTGCTTTCAGCTTGCTTTCTTTTTTTTTCCTCCCAGTCCTCTGTGTGGGCACAGGGTAGGGCACAATCTTACTGTTCTACTGTTAAAGGCAGACCACATTTGCAACCCAAACATCTTGTCAGTGTCCCCTTGTATGATACACTTTAAACATCTGTACCTGCAAAAATTAAACACAGATTTTCATGCAACATCAGTGGCTTCAAATACACAAAACAACTCTTTGCCCCAAACCTTCAGCTCTTTAATCCAGGACAACAAGCTTTAACTTCTTTTTTTTTTCCTACTCATTTAAATCTCTCTGCTACAGATTCTGTGACAGCTTCTGTGGCATGTCAGAAGCCCATCTGCCAGCTGAGATGCTGCAGCACTAATTCATACTGACATGCAGTTATCCCTACATGGTGGGCACACTCATCTGTGCACAAGTGGGGTCCTTGGTGGCACAGGTTTGGCCGTATTATTTAGCACCATTCTTCAGGACAAAATGCAAAGCTACTCTGAGATAAGCTCGGGAATAAATTGCCACTAACACCTTCTCTGCATGCACATATGTGTTTAAATGCATGCTCAGGCCAGGATATTTCAGGGAGCATTAAATTAAGGTTTTATTATTAAACCACAAAAAGTCGTCCTACTCTTTAAGCTTAGCAAACTCTTCAAGCCTAGCGAACTCTTCACCAAAATGCCACTGCAGACAGCAGGGATATGAAGTCTCATATATGTCTGCTGGTTCTTCTGATTTCTGCAATGACCCCAGATTAATGGAAACAACCACTGGCAAAGTTAAGGGAGCACTGAACATTTCAAAAAGCTAATTAAGAATGGTCAGGAAGGAAGGTGGGAATGTACCTCTGTGGTGAATGCCTTCCTCTTCTCCCCCCAGGTTGGTAAGGAGAGGAGTACAGAATATTTTTTGAGGATTATCTCAACTTTAATAATAGCTTTGCAGCTTGTGTTTAAATAGTCTGATTCTAACCTTGATGACATCAATTTTCTCCAGAGTGACTGCATCAAACTCAAGAATGTTACTCCTGATTTAAACCCGTGTGAATAAAGTAAAAATCAGGGTTTTTAGTTCAAAAGACAGCATGTGGCAGCAGAGTAAATGTTCCAAAGGGAATCTGAAAATCCCTCAGATTAGAATTATCTGTATCCCAATCAATGTTTTTGCAGCTCATTTATAACGCCTTAATCCCAGGGAACAATAATTTTGCTTCAGCCTCCTCTTCTTCCTTCCCCTACACACGGTTCTGAAATGAACTAGAGGCCAAATTCTGCACTGACTCATGTTCCCTGCAAAGCCCGATGATTTCACACACAGCCTACAAAAGGCACAAATCACAGAAGACAGGCACTCCCAAAGCCTCTGATGCAGTCTTTTCTGCCTTTCCCGGTTTCAACTCATGATCTGCTTACACCACACTTTTAATACCCAGCGAGGGAAGGAGGATGTGAAGCATACTTGGTTCCTAAAGGAGAGGTGTCGGACGGGGTCCTCAGCTGCCAGGGAGATGCTGCTGAGCAAGATGAAAAATAGGATCAGGTTGGTGAAAATGTTATCGTTAACGATTCGATGGCAGTGGACACGAAACCTGCAAGAGAGAGGAGAGGCACAACTTTATCTCTCAAAGAACAGCAAGACTTGGGAAACATTTCCCCCTCAATCCTCTTTTGCCAGCAGGACTGGCCCTAGAGGACTGCTCTGCAGAGCACCCTCCCTCTGCCACAACAGCAGGGAGAATGATGGGCCCAGGCAGCTGTGCCGGGCAGCCTTGGCTCTCCACATCATGCAGGACTCACATTCGGTGTGTTTGAATGGAGAACAGTCACTCCCTCCTGACAGAGCCTTTTGTGATTTCCATGTGGTCTGAAACCTGCCAACCCAAAATTATACCCCTCGCTTTCATTCACAGGACCATTCCTCATTCATCTGGGAGGAAAGCAGCAGAAACAGGCTCTGGGGTGCCAGTGTCTTTCTGAGCTGGGGCTGGAGCGTCACTTAACAGGAGCTGTGGGGGTCTACCTGGCTAACAGGGTACAGGCCTGGCCAAATGGATATAGGGCAGGCTGGCATTTGTAAATGGCTTCTGAGAGGACACCATGCCATGCAGGCTTGGTGTTCTTAGTGGGAAACCAGCAGGTAAAGAAGGAGCAGTCTCCTATCAAATGGCAGCTTGCTTATTGGAGACCATTACAGCACTTTCCATACATTGGTATCAAGACATGAGGAGTTAAACCTCATAACAGCCCTGTGCATTAATTCTAGAGGCACTTCATTAATCTATTTAGTTCTACTCTTAGCTGTTAAGTCTCCCAGTCCCTATTATAGTAATTTTACAGATGACTGCAGAGGTTAATTTACTTCTTCTACGAATGACAGTGGGTGGGTGGCAAAGCTGGCATTAGAGTCCACGAGTCCCAATCATCCTCAGTCCCTCCCTGTTACACATACCCAAGGAGGAGTGGCACAAGCTCTGCTGTGGAAAAACTGGCTCTGAATTCAACAGTGCTTTTACAGCCCTGTCTTGCTCTGGGGCTGTGTCTGGAGGCTGAGCCCTCAAGAGGGATACTGGGGTACATGATCCTGCACAGACCAGTGGGCAGTGAGCTCATTTCTGTACCCTTGGAAAGATAAATTCCCCTGTGTCATAACAACCCTCCATTCACAGTACTAGCCTTGCACAGCTATTTTGGAAAGACAGGTGGCACGACGTGAAGCTGCATTGCAGGAGCCCATGGGAAAGTATGTTCTCCTTAGACTCCCCTCAGAGCTATGGACTCTCCTCCTCCTCTTCCTATTTTTTCCTTTATGCTCATTCTTCATGTGCAGCAATGAGCAAAGACACATGAACTCTGTACTGGGAGTGGATTTTGAGCAGCCCTTAGGACAGGAAGCTCCTACCTCACACTTGATTAATTCCATGATGGCTCTCTTGCAATTTGGATCTGAATATGTAGGGGAATTCCAATTACTGATTTGCCTCCAAGTCCCTTATTTCTGAAGCTTTCATGATTTGTGTGTTCAGTCAGCTTTGCAGGTGCCATGAACTCCCACTGAATATTGTCAGGGAGGTCCCTACAGTTGTGCTTTCATGAGGCCTTCATGCCAGGGCCTTTAAAGGAGAGAGGGGTCAAAGAAGGTCTCCGGTATGAATTGCTGAAAGGGAGCTCTGCACCTCATAACCTTTGGGGCCCAACATGAAAGAGGTACCTGCTCTTTACCTCCTTCTTCCGGCTAAGCAGTCTCTTAAATACCTGTTATTAGGACTGAAGATGAAAAAAGCACTGGCATCAGGCATGGGAACAGCCTTTTCCTTGAGGTGCAGCTCAGACATTGGGCGAGGCCGAGGGCCAACAGGCATCTCAGGTTCTTCCTCATCTTCCTCTGCTGCAAGAAACATTTTTGTCTTTTAATGCAAAATATAACCCATTCTGCAGTGCTGGGGCATTTGTCTCTGTCATAACTAGAGCTAAAAGCTAAGAACTATTGAAATAGGATACTAAAACTTGAGGTTCCTTGTCCACTTCCTTCTTCCAAGGCAGTATTTGTTGCCCAGTGCTTGCCCTGGCAAACATTGATCTAGTCTCTCTGTAAAACCATTAATGCTGGTAAACCCACAATATTCTCACAACACTCTCCTCAGATACTTCACTGCAAAAAAAAAAAAAAAAAGCAAGCTTCTAATGACTCACTTGTACCTTTCTTGCTATGGTCTAAATCCAGTATCTGTTTTCTTACTTTCCACGCACACAGAAAATTGAGAATTGCCTTCCTCTTGCAGAAGGCTTTTACATACTCGAGGACAATTAATATGCCTTTGTGAGAATATCTTAATCCTAGAGCAAAACAGCAACAGTCTTTCCTGAGGTGCTGTGTTCCCCAGGTCTCTGATCACTCTTGCTACTTTCTTCCAGATTATGTGCAGGATTAACCTGCAGTTGAGGTTTCGCTGGTGCAGGAGAGTTGGAATACTTATTATATCTTACACTATCTTCCTGCTTAAATGTCCTTCATGGGCACTTTTCATTACACTCTGGCATTAATTTGCCATCAGTTTCTGATATGCACAAAGTACAGATTATTTATCACAGAACAACTGTCTAGGCTGTCACTCCCCCTCTGCATTTCTGCCACTGACTATTCCCAAGAGTGGCACTTGGATCTCAGCCTTATTGAACCGCATCTTTTTTTCTTCAGACCATTCCCCCGGTTTATCAAGATCTGTTTTTCTCCTATTTGTGAGGATCTCCATGGAGCCACTGCCACATCTGGGATCGTGTCTGGATGAGTGCATGTACAGAGCAAACACTGAGCATGGGCACACTGAATGACAGTGATCAGAAGGTCTTAAAAATTGTCCTCTTTCATAATTTAGTGGGGGGAAGATTAAAAAGGTGGGAAAGAGGCTGCGACTGCTGAGAGTCTTGAACCTGATGCCTCTGGAGCAGACCTCCAGGCCCTGTGCTGAACAATGAGCAACCTCGGGATAAAAAATGCAGAGAGGGGGTCTAAGGGTTATGTGAAAGAGAAGCTTCCACCTTTGAGGGTTCCTTCTACCTGCTGAAGTCAGATGTTGTTTTGTAAACAACATGATAGGATTTTGCTGTTTTAAAAGATCCCAATCCTCTTGCTTAATCAGCAGGACAGAAAAAAATATACTTTAAGAAAGGAGTCCGACAGGTTAGATGAAGCTGGTTCATCTTCCAGGCAATGCAAAGGAGGAAACTCTAGTTAAAAGGTTCATCCCGAGTTCATAAAGGGAGATAAATTCCAGGAAAAGACTGTTCCTTCAGGGTGAGGTACTTGATCTCGTTACAGGACACATCAGAAAGAACAGATGAATCAGCACAGATCCTAATCTAGATATCAGAGACAGGAGAAAAGTGCCCTTTTTGAATGCATGCCATTATTACATGCAAATAGGATTCTTTCTTTACACTTCCAGCACCAAGAGTTCAGCTCAAATTCACTTGATAGATCTTTGCATAAATGTTTGAGCTAGTACATGGAGTTTGTACTTATTCAGTTAGTCTATTTTTTAACAGCTCAATTAATGTGTAATATACTTTATAATACTCTTTATACAGGCTTTATTAGTTAAAGAAACATTCTTTTACAAGTACTTTTTTACACAGTACTTGTAAAACAGGTGTTAATGTCAATGCTCATATTTATACAATATTCCATACTTTGCACTTATACCTTTTACCTACAGGTTTCAGAGCAGACTGACAATGAGCGATGTAAGAAAATTCCTTTTCTTCTATAACAGGCCAGAAAACCACTGCCCATGTGGGATATTTGAGATTCTTACTTAAAAAGACTAGTATTCTGAGTACCTGTTCTGCACCTTCACTATAGGATCATTCTACTTCTTTTACTCAGAGGAATGCTTAAAGACCCTTTTAAATGGGTATGGAACAATGCCTCAGGAAAATGGACCCTTAGCAAAAGGATCAGCCCCATGAAGACCATAAAGAACATCGCTCCTCTCCTCTTTTTCTCCTGTCTGCCATACAGCAGGAAATACATTAATGATTCTGGCAACCACACACCTTCAGATTGAAAAACACATTCAGTTCCTCAGCCATAGATAAAGAATAACGTTCTAAATATCTTTCACTTAAAGTAGAGTCTGGGGCAAAGAAGAAAGGAAACAGCGAGGCCCCCAGTTCGCAAAGAACAACATGAGAACAACCTCACGTCAGTTCCTAACATATCTACCTGCATACAGAACCTGCCTAGTTGCTCACATTTGTACAAGTTCTTTGGCTGTGAAGACAAACACAAACAGGCTACAGTGCAGCATCAGTGAGAAATTTGATGATGGGGATATTTTTTTTTTTTTACTGTACGAAAACCAGAACTCTTGTATAAGGACATTGCTTTGCTTCAACCTCCCATGAATCATCCCCGAGCTTTTACCTTCGTTTGACGTTCCGAATTCCTTGTCTATTTCTGTACTAGACTGCAAGACTAGCTCCCTGTCTTCTTATAATAAACATATCATCATAATAATTCTTCTAGTGTACACAAATCTCTGGAAGAACTAGTTTGTCCTTCCAAAAAAAGGGGCTAGGTGATCTGAGGAGCTGCAAGCACATAGGGTACTCTGGGGCTTATGAGCAACACTGTGCAGCAAATAGTCAAAAGAGGTTATTGAGAAAACTGGTTGAGAAGCAGAAACAAATTAGAACCCAAACAAGGTAGGTTGAAAGAATAAAGAAAAAAAAAATGAGGTGACCATTTCAAATTGTTTCTGAACACTGGATTAGGGTGAAGGATGTTTTCAGAGGATGGAATGGTACACAGCCATGGAAAGGTCACAGGCACTAACAGCTTAAATCAGAAACAGAAAATAGGTAGAACCAACTGACTGCATCTAAGAAACAATAGGATGTGTCACTTAAAGCACAGCTGAAAATGGACCTACGTGCAAGTAGGCAGGAAAAGGTGTGTTCCCAGATGGGCTGTATATGGCTGCACAGCATCTCCTGTACCACAGCTGGACTGATTGGCAATCAGCAGAAGGATTCTGGGCTGGTCAGATGGCCACAAGGGAACTGGGCAGGGATACATGTGGGGATTGGGAAATTCTTGCTTGCTAGTGCCAGGGGAAGCCTTGAAGCCTTGTTCTCCAGAAGCAACTACACAAGGCAGAGGTGACATGTCATATCAGCTCTGAGAGTACCCTGGTGTTTCTGAGCTTTATACACCAGAAGGGAACAGATGACTATGGTAAATCTGATCTAATAAGGGATTTACAAAACTTTACTGGCATCTGAGCCTTGTGGTTGTCTTCCATGAAGTCTGAAAGAAGTGGTCAGGTAATTTAGTGAGCTGTTAGAGATCAACTTCACTCTTCACAAAGAACAAAGTAACCAAGATGGTGTCCCTTTGCGTTTCTAACAGGAAACAGGAGAAAACCTGATCATCCATTCAAATTTTAGGTTGTGTTCAAAAGTATATTAAGTCAGGGATTGGCACCCCAAGGCAGGAGTTAAAAGTGTTTTCACTTAATTTCCCACACTTTAATTCTATGCATGGCTGAATGACAAAAAATGAATGTAGATGTAGCTTTTGTCACGTATTTCATATGCTGGACTATTTCTAAGCTATCCACAGAAGGCAAAACTAAACTCCAATTCTATTAGCAGTAGACTTAAAATCGATACAGATGACTGTTACTTCACTTGAAAAAAATGTAATGGCCTGCAAATCCAGGCCAGCTGAGAAACTGAAACAGAACTGTATCAAGCTGTTTTAATTTGTCCTTCTAACCAAAGACTCCTGCAAACCCCTTAGCAAGTGGGGATATGTGTCCAGTAAGTGCCTGTGCCTACAGAGGCGATGGGAAGATTAAAGCCAGAGGCATCTCCCCCAGGCAATGTTAAAACACTATTGCATAGAGTTAGAACCACATCCTATTCCTGATAAATTGGCTATAAATATGGAAGAATACAAGTATAGCAAACGTGGGGACTTTTTGTACTGAAAGTCAAATGCAATGAAGAGTTTTCCATTTTGCTTGTCTGAAACCCTTGTCCATCTACTTAAAATGAACTGTTGTGTTCTTTTTTACCCTGCCACATCAACCTATTATCAGACATTTATTTATTAGGAATCATGGAATAGAAGAGAATGTGTTTCATAACCTATTATAGCCTGTTACACAATCATAGAAACATGTAAGAGCAGAGCAGGAAAGGACCACAAAAGGCCCTCTGGTTCATGCTTATGCCAGGCCAGGATCAATTAACTATTATATCTAAACCTTTTCTGGAAGACATTTTTCTGACTTGTTCCTAACAGCATTCAGTGATGTTGGAATTCCACAGCCATCTCTGTGATCTTTTCTAGCCTCACCATTAGAAAATTCTCTCTGGTGTGAATCTTAAATGTATTATTTGATAATGGAGATAATTTCCCTCCTACCTGTAGCAGGTTTTTATGCATTTGAAGGTGTTTCTCCTGCCTTTCCTAACTCAGATTATCACAGTTCATTCAATCTCAGTTCTTGCCTCCTACTAGCATTGTTTTCACCATTCTCTTCTATACTTTTTCCAATCAGAGCACCCAAAATGAGATATGATATTCCAGCAGAGAGCACAATAGAACAATTGCTTTGCTCTGATTAGCTTTCACTGACCACTTAAAAGAAGCCCATAACTGCATAAAAAGGTTTGGTTTTCTCTGTTTATAAATCTCACTACTTGCTTGCCTTTTGAAAGACAGCAAACTGTTGCTGGCAAACTGTTGAGCTTGTGATCATAAGACTGAGATTCTTTTCTCAAGGACTGTTACCTAACTAGCTGTCACCTGAGATCCTTTATTTGTGAATTGTTTATTCCTGTCTACGTATAGAGCCTGGCACTTTCAATTTTATTTAGACCATTTATCCAGGACCTCAACAGCTCTTTGAATTCTAATGCTGCCCTCCAGCATGCTTTGTGTCCTTCCTAGCTCCGTGTCATCTACAAATGTAATAAGCATATTGCCTCTTCCATCATTCAGGTCATTAACAATGAACTGAAGTGAACTCCAGACAGGCTTTTGGGTTGTAGAGGCTCACTTGGGCTATCAATACCCTCCACATAAAGGGTTGGATCAAATTCTCTCACAGTCATCCAGACCATAATTTTCTAGCCAGCTTCCGAGAACGCTACAAGAGTTGGTCAGAAGCCTTAGCAAAATGTAAAAGAATACGACACCTACTTCTTTTCTCTCACGTACCAGTATTTTCAGCCCCTTCTAGAAGAAAATCAGGGTGGTTTCATGTGAGTTGCTCTTGGCAAATCTGTGTTGGCTGCTAGTCATTTCCTTATCTTGCAGTCATATACTTTGTTTAATCATTTTTTCAAGCACTTTTCCAAGAATGGAAGTTGAACTGACTAGCTCCAACCCCACCCCCCATTCAGGATCTCTTGAAGAAAAACTGCTTGAAGCTCTGAGATTTCTTCGACCAATCTTGTCAGGTATCTGAGGATGACGTTAATTAGGCCCAATTGACTTGAAAATCAGCCTAACTAATGCTATAGTTTGATTCCTCCCATTCCGTGCTGAGGTCTTATGCCATTAGAGTTATTTTAATGTCACACTGTCCTTTTTGATTAGAAAACAGCACAAAAAGGCATTCAACACTTTCCCCTTTATGACTATCTCTCGTGAGTCTCCCTGACCATTGAGTACTGAAAAACACACTGAAAACAAAGTCACATGTATATTTTCGAATGCAAAGATTTTCATATGATTTGATTTGGTTCTCTGCAAAGCTCTGCATTTCCCAATAAAGAGCTTTACAGAGAACCAAATGAAAGATGACTAATCAGTACAGGGACTGCAAAGGACCAAGTCCACACCTGTGCAAACACAGGCAAGCACATCACTCTGTCCCATCGTGAAAGCATTACATGTTCAGCATGCCTGCTACCACAATTTGGCTTTATGTGCATTAGCAACTGGAGCTTCTCTTTGTCAGATCAGGGATAAGAGGAAGAAGATGTATACCTGGTGCTTCCGTTGTGGGATATGGGCTCTTTTCTTCGTTTTCATTGGGCTGATAATCATCCACATTGATCTGACAGAAATGGAAAGAGAAGCATCAAAACCTTTATCAGACAAGGCAGACAGTTTTCATTCCCTCAGAAACCCAAGCTGCTCATGCCATCACTGCACAGAGAGTGCCTGGCTGGCAGCAGACCTTACCTTGGTAGCAGGTGGGGATTCTCCATCAGCAGTGATCGATTTCAGCTCAATTTTCTCCTCCTTTGTCTCTTCCTCCACAGCTGTTTTTTCCATCTCCTGTTTCTTTTCAGGACTTGCAGTTCTAACAATTTCACAAGATAAAAAGCAAAGAGTTACAAAGGTGAACAGCTTGTTTCCCTTTTAGGGACTTCATGTAATACAGCACACACCATGAGAACAATCAGCTGGCATCTCCATTCTGAGCTCAGTGGCTCCACCTTGTCCTCATCCACAGGCAAAGGCAGAGGCTCTGCTCTAATTCTGTATAGTGTCCTTTATTTTGTAGCTTTCTCAATGGCATGTGAGTGTGCTTGTGTGTGAGTGTGTGTGTGTGTGTGAGGCAAGTATGTGCCTGTGTATATTCTAGGTCTGTCAGCAGAGATCTCTTTGTTCACCCAATGACAAAGGCATGGACCATTTTCATCTCTTATCTTCCCCTTGGTTGCCTACAAAGGTTTTGCCCCTCTCTGCACTCCCAGAGGGAGGGAAATCTGCTGAGTAGCACGCAGGATGGAACAGAAAGATCTGCACAAGAGATCCCCTCCAAGCAGCCTGGAAGACAGTGAATGGAAATAACCAGTAAGGAGAGGCTTCCCTGCTGTTGGCAGCTGGGAATGACAGAGAAGCTCCACATCCAGCTCGTGCCTCTTAAGTGTCTGTGGAAACACTAAAAGAACTGGCATGAGAAGAACAGCATGTGGCATCAAAAGAAAAGGAAGCTGCTGAATCTTGTAGTGGGAATGACAGTCTGAAAATACGCTTTGTGGCCCAAAGCAATTGGAAGATAATAGGGAGATTCAAATGGGATTGTAACATTGACACCATTTCACACTCATTCTCTCCTGATGCTCTGAAAGCTCATCAGTCACCCAGACTTCCTTTTCCCTGTTCACATCACTGCAACTGTGGGGACTCCCAGCTCATGGCACTTTCTTGTCTTACAGTGTGAATTCCTTTACGTAAAAATTTATATATACATAATTACATTAATCACATATGTATAACCTATATACACACAGAGAAGATAAACATACATATACATAGGTATATGTATCATATTTATGCACATATATATGCATCATATACCTATGTATATGTATCCTGTGTAATTACATTCACAGGAATATATGCACGAGTGCAGACAGCTGTATGCAAATGGATTTACCTTGCTAGTTTTTTCCTTTCTTTTTCCTCTTCCTCCTCTTTCTGTGCAGATGTTAAACTCTCAGCATCAGCAAGGTTGTCCACAGCAATGGCCAAAAATACATTCAGCAGGATATCTGTTTGTGTGTACTTAAAGAAAACTGGCTTTGAAAACTGCAAGAAAAGATTATACCAAGGGTTTCTTAATTGAAAATGTTTAGCAACCTGTCATCATGTGTCTTGGATTTTCCAAACTTCCATTTCACACAACTGCTCAGGATGTGCATATCCAGCATGCACAAACCTACACCTTCCATCCACATAGTTAACACACTGCAGGTTTCCAAAATTTCACAACAGAGCGACTGATATAAAACATCTAAGTCCAGGCTTATATTTTAGTTTCCAACATCCCAAAAGAGTATCACTTTGTGCAACAAATCCCACAGAAGATAAGGGGAGCACTAAATGCTTTGCATCTTTGACAGCTTAGGTCACATGAATGGATTTTATGGACAGCAAGCATATCACTCTGATGAGCATTTCTGAGGTTAATTTAGTCTGGACAGTGAAGAGTTGAGTTGACAACTCTGACGTCTCCTAGCAGAGAGTCCATGCATGGCCAGTCATGCCTGTGCAGCTCAAGGGCAAGGAATCACAACTGTTTTCTTGTGTTATGAGTCAGTGTTCAGGTCTCGTGTTACAAATCTGAATATCAGCTTGTTTTATAAATTTCTTGAGCTTAGGTCTTATTACACCATGATAACTTTTAAGCAAACCCCGGTTCAAGGCTCAGCCTGGAAACACAGACACCCCCCTCCCTGGGCTCCAAGGTCTAATGGCTCCAAAGTCAGCCAGCATGTAGACTTGGCTCACATTTTCACAAGGAGATCCAAATTGTAGCTTTTTTTTTAAGCTGTCAGGAAGATTGCCTACCTTGACCTTCAGATAAGTGGAATTGCACCATCTCACTTTGAAGTGAGGGCATGCAGGTCAACTGAAATGTCAAATAACAGGGTTTGAGAGATCTGAATTATGAACAAAGGCCAGAAGAGTTGGGCTGAGTCCACAAGGTGGCTTTATAGAAGCACCAGTACAAAATGAAATGTCACCTCTGACACAGGAGGGCCATTTATTAGGGAAGCAGAAACTAAACATGGACAAATTTGGAGCAAACTGAGATACGGAACAGAACCACAGCTCTATGTTATATGCAAATTGCTGTGAAGAGACACTCAGAGCCCAATCATGCAATGTGCTTTATACCTCCTGGGATATGCACAGTGCCCTCACCTCACCTTGAAGCCAGAGAGAACTCAAGTTAGTTAAGACCAGCATAGGCTGGAATATAACAGAGCACAGGATTTTCTGTTTGAAGAACACACAGACTGCAGCAACTGAAATGGAACATGGGTCCTGTGAGTTTACACATGAATTAATGTATGATCTCACATAAATCAATTATGTCAAACATATGTTACTCCTATTACAGCATTTGTATATAGCATATTGTAGATTATACATATTTTTATTCCACATAAGGCTTGGATGAAAGCACATGGAATATATTACTAAAAAAGCAATTGAAGCAAAAAATATGCAGTAAGTACAGTAGGAACACACATAGATTAGTATCTGAAGAAGTCAGGAAAGAAAACCTATGACAGAATTAAGGGGAATGAAAAATAAAAACACTAAACATGTGAAAATATAAAATAAAAGCTAGCACGTGGAACTGGCATGTAGTTGGCTCTTACAAGTGTCTATATGCCTTAGCAGTAGCTAAAATTAAACAAACTTGTTTAACTTTAGGCAGTGTAAAGCCAAAATTCAGACCTAGGGAAAAGGTAAAAACGTGAGATATGAAACTCATTATTTTCTGACATGACAAAGTAAATGGTGGCTTTAAATTCAGCCCCTCTTGCAGAAAAGAGTAGCATCAAAGGATACAGTTTCCACAGATGAAGAGGATGATGAAGTAAATACAGACCAACATTCCTGGAAAAGAGGGGCCGCCATAAGCCATGATCCCATCATACATCACCGAATTCCAGTCCTCCCCAGTCAGGATCTAAATGACACATTCCCACCAATAAGGGATACAGTGTTAGACCACACAGAGAATTTGAAAACCCCATTAACACAAAGATATCTATTGTCCTAAAGAGCACCCCCTCCCCCAGGATGGTTGGCGATTCTGGCTGTGTCCATCTAGAAAATTAAATTAAAAAACAAACAACAAACCACAGAACAAGGAGCATGCAAAGAAGTCCTGCATTCGAAGTGTGAAAAAACCCAAACAGATGTCCCATTGAAGATGATGGCTGAAGGCAAACGGCTCTCCCACACAACTCTGTTCAAATCTTCCCACTTTTTTCCAGGCATTTCCCTCCCACGTGTCTGTTGTTTCAGACAGGCTGCACAACCTGTACCACTGCCCTAAGCACAGCACTCCCTGCCACTTCCCTTCATTTTGCATGTGAATGAAATCACGATCCTCATGCTCTTGGTGGATCACTCCCAAAACTGCAGTCGGCTTAAGGGCCATTTGATTAATTCTGTGGTGCTGTGAGCGGATTTTTGTTCCCCAGTACAGTGGAGGGGGGAGGACAGCGGCAGGGTTGGGCTTTGGCTTGTTGCCCTGGGACATGAAAATGGCCCTTCTCTTGTCCTACCCTGTTAAGACTCGCTGGCCTTGGAACACACAGAGGTTTTATCTTTGGTTCCCCACTTTGGGAGGGAATACCCACTGTAATACTGTGCTGGTAGCACAGTGTGGCACCTTGCTCCTGGAGCTGTTAGTGTGCTGTCCAGTCTTGGGGACTGTCAGGCTGCAGGGGAAGGGTGCAGGACTTGTCTCACCCTACACAAACACAAAGTGTTGGCCCCACTGGGACCACTCGTGCCCTTACCTGAAACACTGTGAGGAGGGACTGAGGGAAGTTGTCAAATGTACTCCTCCTGGTCTGCATCTCATCAAAGTTAAACTTGCCCCCAAAGAGCTGCATCCCCAGGAGCGAGAAGATGATAATGAAGAGGAAGAGAAGCAGCAACAGGGAAGCAATGGAGCGAACTGAGTTCAGGAGTGAAGCCACGAGGTTACTCAGGGAGTTCCAATATCTGGGACAGAAAATAGAAGCAGTTAAAATTCCCTCAATCTGAGACAGGTGCTCATGGACTGTACAGGATATTGGTTTGGGCTGCCTTCTGCATATAAGCAGGCATTTCCAAACACTCTGTTAAGCAGTGAATCATTGATGTGCTTCCCTAAGATAATGAGACCTACTGCAGCTAATGAGTAATTTTACTACCACACGTGTACATACCCAATTCCCTCCACCCCCCACTCCATACGCACACCCAGAAGATTATTACAGCACTCTCCATCTAAGGCTCTGCACATCTTATATCAATATACAGTGATTAGTTCTTGCTGCTTCAGTGAGTTACATTCTAACCAACCTCATTACAACACTAACAGATGTTATGGCAGCCAGAATACCTCACTCCAGAGAATGGCCTGCAATAACCAACAAGAACAGATGGGGAAACAACTCTTTGGATGCAAATATGAACTTGCCCAAAATCTGGCATGTGTGAGTATATGCTTGGGCTCACTCACAGAGAGAAGTTGCTGGGCTTTCTGAGATTGAGAGGAATGAGAAAGATATTAATGGTCCTTTTAGGTGGACTCTAAAAGAGACTCCAGATCCACATCCATTTGGAAGGACACACCATCACTGCTTTTCTTTGAGTATCAAACCTACTATCCTTCCTCAAATAGGCTGCAGAGCATTTTGAAGGGCTTTATTCAAGAGACAGGATGGCTTAAGAACCGTTCTCTCAGTGTGTTCAGGTTTGTGTCCAGTTCAGAGTCATGTATGATGCAGAGAAAGGATCTTTCTTTCCCTTCTGGTTCCACTTTAGGGTTCAAAGAGATGCCAGCAGTATGATTGCTGCAGCATCTCAGTTTGCTTCCATTCTTTGCCAGCCTGCACCGTAGTCACGAGTTGCAAAGAGGCTTCAGAAAAAATTTCTAAATTTTTTGCCCATGAAGCAATTTCCACTTCGGACTTGCATCTGCTCAACCACTCCTATTCTATTGCTTAGCTGGCCATGGCCTCTTCTCCTTTATGTCTTTAGTGTGGCAGAGCTTTCAGACTGGGCTGAAGATTAGCTGTCATCTTAGAATTGCCTCATTTCGAAGTACATTGCTAGCAAGCTTCAACAGCTTTCACGGGTCAGCAAGCCACTAATGTTCGCCTGTGATCTCTGGGCCTTCCTTCTACCTCGCCTACCACCACACTTTGAGGTTCCACCATGGCCAGTGTCCTCCAGGCCCTTCTCCCAGAGCCCATAACACTGAACATTCTTTACTGGGAGGACTCTGCATTTCTAACCGTATTTACCTTGAAGAAAGAGTTCCATGTAAGAAGGATGGCAGACATGTCTAGTGCTCTGGCTCTTTTGAGGAAGCCTGATCCTTCAACATGCAATTTTTTTCTGTAGGTAATCTAACCATTAGAGACAAGAGTTCTTAAAATCCCAGTTAAATTAATATTTTTAAAGTGACAGTGTAAAAAGAATACTTTTCTTGCTCCATGGAAGACAGGACTGCCTGAGCAGCCCAATCACTTTATGAAGGTTAGCAGTCTGATCTGCAGAGGGACACTGCCATGTCCTCTGAAGTTCAGCAACTGGTTCATCTCCAAGGACTGAGCTTCAAAGATAACTGTGATGTTTTCCCTCCAGCCCAGTTTCAGCACTTCAGACAAAACTAGAGTGCTTTAAAGTTTAACTGCAATTAAAGAGATGAGCAAAGAAAAACTACAGAGCAAAGGTAAGGGCGTGGAAGCTTTTGGGCTCAGTGCCACCAAATATCCGCATGGAATGTGCAATGTAACAGCTCACTGTGTTTGCATTTATGCTTACAGCTCACATACTTTCACACTTTAGAAAGAAGGGAAAGTGACATGGGAAAAGGGAAAAATTCATTTCTGGTGGCAGTCAAATGAATTCAGCATCCTTAAAGCAGAAGTTGATGGGCTCCAGAATATCTCTCCAAGTCCTCCAATGTCAGCCAGGACACACATTTTCTAGGTCTTTCTAGCAGTGCCCTTAAGGAGCATACAGTAAAGCTGTTACACATCTGATCAGTCCCAGTGACTCACTTTAAGTTTAAATGCATTGCTATCTCAGCAAACAACTATGCAGACTTCTATCAGCTCTCCATTTCTTAAAAATGGCTCAATACTTGAGATTCAGATTCTTATGTGACTATCAAACTTAAAGCAATTAACTGAGATGGCCTGGTGATAAGATTAGTGCTGTTTTGTTTGTGTACTGAGTGCTAGCTAGAAATACAGAACCATTAGAAAAGTAAATAAACCGGTTGGGGGTGGGGGGGAGAGAAAAAAAAAAACAGAAAAAGGAGAGGATAAGGAACGTTTGACTTGACTAAGATGTGAAAATAACAATTGCCTTATCTCAGGGTCCTAGAAGCCTGACCTGCAAGTCTGACCTGACTTACCATCTGTCACATTAGGTGGTTGCAGAACTAACATGAATGTTCCCTCAAAGTGAGATCTGGGATTACTCAAGGAAACACGAGGTTTTCAAATCAGCAATGGCTGAAGCCCACTGAGAGTCCAAGTCTCTCAATACTTCATCCACCCTGGTTAATAACTTACTGCAAAGGAAAAATGCAGCACTGCTGAACGGAATCGGAAGTTTTGGACCAGGCAGCGGATAATGGGAATTATGACAGAAAGCACTGCTGCTGCCCTGGACTTGTAGGGAAATGAATGTGCTTCTTAACAGCCCCCACTTGCAGATCTCAGACCCTTGAGGATGCCAGTGAATGGGGCACTGCAAAACACCAGTGAGCAGGATGTGATTATGATCCCCGTTTCAAAGTGGGGGAATGGTGCAGAGAAGTTAAATGGTTTGTTCAACATCTCACACAATAATCAATCATAGAACTGGATTAGAATTTAACATGTTCATGTATTCTCTTCCCTCTCCTCTCCATTGCCTTCCACAATGTCTTAGTGATACTGGCAATCACAGATGCAAAGCTTAAAACAGTAGCAACAGCTGGCAGTCTCATAGTATGAAAGCTTCCCACACTGTTCATCCAATATAAAACTACTTTGAAAGCAGGTATAAAAAAAAGGCATCATGTCTCTTCTCCCTACAGTTAACAGTGACATATCTAGTGGCAGGATTAGGTATAAACCATCAACTTTCTGTATGCTGTTGCAAATGATATGATTTATTTTTTAAATATAAAGTACTATATGTAGGGTTTTATAAAGCAGTAAAGGACTATTTATAATGAGAAAATAATTTGTCTTCTCATAGCAAAGAGGGAGATGTTCTGCACAGCACTTTAAAAATTAGGGAGAATAAAACAAACAGATTATATTGTCTGCTTGTCTAATGTATTTATAATTTTGGAAGAAATGTTTGCTCTTGATATTCTACATGTGGTTTCTAAAATGATGCACTGTTCATCTGATGGTGTCTTTATTTGCTTCTATTCTATTAGGGAGCTATATTTGTGTTTCTCCTAGAATTGTATCATCTTGATGCACCCAGAATTTGTTTGTGCTTGGTGTTTATCATGGAAAATCCATCTAAATACATAAAGAATAGGCTACCTACTGATATATTCTCACCAGAGTAATTTTCCTGCTTTGTGCCTTTTTAATGCCCTTGATTATCACCATTTGCACCTCTACTGTATGTCCCCCTGTCATTGCTGATGAACATATATTTGACACAAAACACTACCCTACCACCCCTCCTACCCCTCCCAGTTTTCTAGTATTGTATCTTTGTGTATTATCTTTGCACTCAGGTGGTCTATTGCACCAGTGCTGATAATGTCATCAATAAATCATCATTGTATTTAGAGCTGAGTGAATAATGGAAAAATTTGTAATTTACCGGAGAACATCAAGGCAGAAGTTTTGCTTTAGGGCCAGAATATTCTCTCCTGTGTTAAGACATGAGTGGGCCTAAAATACTGCTTTGGAGGCTTGTGTTAGGGCTTTCCACATGAGGGTGAACTTCACCCACGGAGGGAAGAAGAAAGCATGAAGAAAATGATGAATAATTACAAAACAGATAAATTTGAAACTACTGCAACCTACTTGCCAATATTTCAGGAACAGGAAAGAAGGGAAAATCTGATTAATACATTATGCATTATGAATTGTTCCTCATCTCTGTGTTTTACACATGGACCCATGCACAAATTGCAGGAGACATATTCCAGGTAACATTTGTTTCCATGAAAAATTGTATTTTAATTGTGTTGCAGAATGAAGGCAATTATAAGTAGTCCTACTGCTGGCTGGTTCCATCATTACATCTCTTCCAGAAGCTTTAGGAATATTTGAGTACTTCAACAGCTCAAAGTATTAATGATATTCTCTCGGTGTTTGCCTTTCTATTAGAGAATTCTCTTAGTTAGCTTATATATTTTGTGTAGGAGTGGAGAAATGTCTTGAAAAAACAATGACCTCTCCAGGATGCTATGTTGAAGCTTATGCTTTTATAGCTATTGGTATGTTGCCCTGGGTGTATCTGATTACCCAATGCCTGAAACAGCTCCTGGTTTCCTCAGAAACCAGGCCTGGGACTTGGTGATGATAGCTTTCAGACCCAAAGATCCAGGAAAAACAGTCAGCAGACCAGAGATCCCCACTATTTCTGAAAGAGCAAAGATGCCTTTCTGGCTGGAAACTCCTGTTAGCTGGAACGTTTTCCCCTCTTCTATAAACACGAGTCTAAACAGACCACTTCCCCCCCCCCCCATTCTAATAGTTGTAGGCTTGCTTTGGCCTCTCTCTCTGAGACTGTAAACTGATTTTCTGTCTCTGCCATCTGACCCTGAAAACCATCCATCCTACCAGAGAGCTGAGGCTCAGAAGCTTTAAGGGTAAATCTTTTATGATGAACAAGTCCAAATTTGTTGGTTTTTTCTGCCTCTCAGCTCTGCCATCTTGACTATCTTTCAGTTTTGGCCTTGTTTTCCTCATGTGCTGCGTGTTTTTATCTCAAATTTGTCAGATGTTTCCTTTGGAGGGGTGTGTTACAGCAATTTTAGGGACATTTCCATAGCTGAGCATGCAGAAAACTCACTCTTTCACCACCTTAGTCAAGTTTTTTATAAAAGCTGATTGGTGCCCACATGGGAAAAGGCAGACCTTGTGCTACTTGGGGTAAGCACTTGGGTAAAATTAGTTCCAAGAGTTCCCATCTGGTTAAGTTTGGAGCTGATCTCTCCTACAACCTCCCCTCAAGCTGAAAAAGCCCTGCCAAACCAACCTGGTGGTTTTGGAGGTAGCTGACTCAGGAAGTAGTGCCTGTTTACTACACATGTATTAAATGTGCCTTTATGTAGAGGGACAAGAGAAAGAATGAAAAGGAAAAAGAGGGGATACTGGAATCTGGAAAAAGTCTGGCTTGTTCGTAAAGCTGCTGCTTCATGATGGACTCCTTTGAAGGGGAATAGCTGGCAACATCCTTCGTCTATAGCTGCTGGTGTTGACACAATCTCCCACTCAGGCCACTGTTGAGTCTACTGGAGTTGGCATGGGCTCCTCAGTCAAATGTTGTTTTAGCTCAAGGCAGTCTTTCAGGCTCCTCTCTGTCCCCAGAAAGCATCAGAGAAGGTCACAAGGCTATCTGTTGTTTTAGTTTTGCTTTGACTTTTGCAGGGAACCATAAGAGCCCAATCTCAGCTTGGACTACCATTCCAGGCTTCAGTTTAACAATTTGCATGGTATCAAGTGTCTCCAGCTCCCTATGCCAGGCTCCTCACCAATCCTTATCACTCACATCAGGGATATCCAGTCTGTACAGTCCTCCCCATCCCACCACAGATGGCAGAAGATGAGGACTGTTAACCTACACTCTCACTACCCAATTAGTGGTAGAAAAAGTGAAAACCACCAGGGATGTGAGCGACTTGTACCTATATATGTTGTGCACTGAGCAGTAGCCCTCCTTCAGTCCCAAAGAAGCAATGAAGTACCTTGTGATTTTAAATATTCTTAGGAGTCGAACACATCTCAAAACCGAAATGCCCAGTGGTGACATGATCTTTGTCTCAACCAGGATCGTTTCCAGGATTCCTCCGCACACAATGAAACAGTCAAAGCGGTTGAAGAGGGACACAAAATAGGCCTGGAGACCAAGGCTGTACATCTTCAGCAGCATCTCTGCCGTGAAAAGAGCTAGCAGTACCTTGTTGGCAGTGTCTCATGAAAAACAAAAAGGAACAGATCAAGGAAACTTAGTCAAAAGATCACCACAATTAATCATCGGCCCTTGCTAAGAAACCTTTTTGGGGATCAGTCTTAAAAGTAAACTTCATATAAGCTTGGTTCAAAGAATGAACTTCAAAAGCGTGGGCATCTCATTCACAGAAGTGTTTTACCAGGGTGGTTACAGCAATTCTTATGTATTTCATATCCAGCTGCAATGTATTACACAACCACACAACGTCCAATGGCAGGGACATGCCCTCCTGTGCACAACCTCCCATCACACTTGTCATCTGCATGGGAGAGTGGGAACAGAAGAGCTGCTGTGCTACCTACTGTTGCTTAATTAAGCCTTTCAGCTGCTCTCACCTCCAGAGAGAATTCAACTGTTCTGCAGACAGGAGTACTTTACAAATCACTCTTCATCACCTCCCTAACAATTAAAAATTATCATAAATGCCATTTCAGGGAAAACCCTGGAGAACGTGAGGCTCTCAGTAGCTATCCATTAATTGGTAATCCAGTTGCAAATATATATTTAGCATAAATTCCTGGTTTCACTTACACCCAAGGAAACACTGGTTTGGCTGGAAACAAGGTACTTATATTTTTCCTAAAACTTCTCCCATTGTAGGCAGGGATGTTTATTGTATTATTTCAGATTCTCCTTTTACATCGCGTGCTTTAATGCACCAGCTCCTCTCTCCACTCCCTTTTTTGACACTGACCATAATGAACAGAACCATCAGCTTCTCCTCACCTTGGACCTCCGTGAGCCAGTCTGGCTGGTTGTAGTGTTCAGAGGCAATGGTGAGGGTGTTGAGGAACACAAGGAAGATCACCAACCAATAGAAAACATTGGACTTGACAGCGGCACGGCACTTTCTTCTGCAGAATCGATTCCATCGGCGCCAGTAGCGACTTGAAATATTGAAAAAGGAAAAGTTCTTTTCAGATAGGGATCCATAGGCCATTGCAATTCTCTGCCAAGAGAGACTCTAGTCTTGATTTATGTTCAAGAGAGGTAGAGAATAACTTTAAAGTTCACCCTGAGAAACATTCTCTCATTCTCATCTGAGTTGACAGTTGTGATCATCCTTCCTTTATCTACAGGAATAAAGTTGGTCCTAAACCAATTTGCAACATCTTCAAGTAATATCTTAATCTGATTAAGACAACCACTGCAGATACCCTGAGAGGTTTTTTTAGCCCAGTTCCCACAAAAATAATCATTCTCCTTGTATTTGATGCTTGTAGCCTGCAGTGGGACCTTGCCCAGCCTCAGGATAGTCACTGAAAAGATACCCACTATGCCACATGAACCTTTGGATTACGTCTTTGGAGAGGTGAGGTCAAATAAAATCCATGTAACATTTCCAACATTCAGCAATGTTCAGGAGTAATCCCAATACAAGGCCTAATTCATAACAAAACCCCAAAACTTAGGGGACCTCAGCATCTCACCTTCATGCCTGGAAGTAAGGGTACCATTTGCTAATCAACAGACTTTTTAAAGTTTGCCTTCCATGAACACATCCCCTTGTGTCACTGATTTCTGAGGGTAATTACTAACCACAGAAGATATTTAAAGCTAATTACACACCTCCTACTCGTCAGAATTTAACTTGCATAGCAACCAGTTTCCAGGCAACACTTGCCACTGTATAATAAATCTAATAGTTTTATATAGATAATATATACATATGTGTGAGTGTGTCTCTGAAGGGACATACACATACACAACATTACAGAGGGAAAGAACTTTTCTTGTCTATTCTTCTCTTGTATATTATTTTCAGTGATAAACTATGGCCCTACTTGAGGTCAGGATTCAGCATCTCTATGAGCTAACACCAGGCAATGTGAACACAACGTGACTGAGAATGTTGCAGCAACATTTTAACAGGTAATCCAATCTGGAGTGTTTTATCTGTGCAATTTATAAAGGCACCCAGACAAGCTATCACAAACATTCAAAAAGGGTTGTGTGTTTTGCAGTAGATTTAGGACAAGAAAAGATCTTCCCAACTTCCAAAATAGGCACAACGCTTAGACAATATTGTCTTTAAATCCTTAGGAATCCCACACACTTTAGTGTGTACTTGTGCACAAATGTGCATGCACATGAAAATGTATAGTGCTTTTTTGTGCTCACACCTACACTCTTTACACAGGGATGCATAAAGGCAGGATGTACACATATGTGCATCCCAAAATTTTTATTACTGTTTGTTATTTAGGTAGTTGAAGGACACAGTTACTCATTAGAGTTATACTGAGAGTTAATCTAGTTTTAGGGGTTTTTCTAGTTTATTTTAGCTTTTTATAAAACTGACTTTGAATTCAGGGTTATGGAGGCAGCTCAGCTCCTACCAAAAAGGTAGAAATGGACTTTAACAACCAAGTTTCATGAGTTCAGTCAGCCTTTCCAATGCAAACCCCCTTGGGACTGCTTCACTTTTTCAAAATCTGTAAGTCAACAGAAAAACACACACAACTAGAAAAAACTCCCCATGTCCCAGGGTGAAGGGGAGAACTTCACAAATAAGATGCAAACCTCATCAGTTGAAATATTTACAATCAAGCAAAGCAGAGGAGTGCAATAAAGTGTAACAAAGAGAGCCTTGAGCTGACAGGGTTGATATTGATGGATGCAATATAATTATGTGGTTGAATTTCACTTCTGATATTGTGTTTTATGGTTGGAGATACGTAGGTAGCAATCAGAGAGGTACTTCTGAGTGGAATAATGTCAGTAGTCCCTGTGCCTTATTTCAGTATAAAACTAAGAACAATCTTGATTTTTGACTAAATCTAACATGTTTGGCAGTATCTCCTAGAATCACCACTGCATCCTAGAGATGCTGGACTAAACCACTTCACAAAGTAAGGAACAAAACCAGCAGAAAGGAGGAAAAGTAAAAATCAGTTTTACTTACCTAAATTTTGATTTTGAGATCCGATGCCTGAAAGACAAGAATTGCCATTAAAGTCTCTGAAGCTGTCTCATACCTCCAAGGCTTTTGTGAAAATAGTAATAGAAAGAAACAAAGTTAAGCTGAATTCATTTTTTAATCAATGCTGTTTTCCTCTTGAGTCTGCTGTAAGTCAGTGTAGGCACTGGGCATGGTTAGAACTCCCTGATACAGAAATTTTGGTTTTTTTGGTGGGAGTCACGAAGCAGGAGTCATGCCATGATGGGATTCTATCACCTATAGGTATCAGGGAACTAGCTTTTCTCTTGGGTAAAAGACTGGCCTAAGGCAAGGGGTACTCTACTACTGCTAACAAATTCATTTCTCAAGTATAACCTCCTTTTTTTTTTCTTTTTTAGTCACTATTTTTTTAATATATTAAAATATGTATGATTTGATACAGACAGACTTTCACACATCACCTATCACTTCAGGATATATAAGTACATTATGAAACCATAATAACGGAGAAAACAATGCTTTCTTTTTTTTTCAGCAATTGAAAGAAAAACAGTGCATGATGGATATTTTCAAACTTAGATATCAACTCTTATTTGTCTTTGTTATCTATGTAAATTGCTTTGCATTCAAAAAGGTATGTAAAATAACAGATTCTGTTGCTACCAATGAAATTTTCAGAATTAAGCACTCCTGAAAATTTGGCCACGTTCCCATGTGTTTAAATATGTAATTTCATGCATTTGGGTTTATTCATCTACATAATCCCAATAACCTTTTATGAGAAGTCACAGGCAAAGCTAGAAATAGATCTCAATACTCTAACCACAACCTTGCTCTGCTTGACACATGTCCTGTAAGGCCTTTGAACTCTTTGGCTGTCTTTCGGTACATTCATAATGATGCACAGAAAGAAATAAATGTGCAAATAAATACAAATAAATACAAAGACACAAGTCAGAGGTGATTTAGGAAGCTGCAAAATCCACTACCAATATCAGAAGAAAAGAGAATCTGGGGAGTGACTACGAACAAGATATTTCTGCTGCGTTGAAGCTTTCCTTAAGGTTCCCTCTATGATAGGAAAGTGACTCATTGTTGACAACAGTCAGCAAAGGTCTGACTGTACTGCCTTAAAATTGGATTCACTGTTAGTAGACACGGGACAATGTGATTCTCAAAGCATCTAACACTACTTCCTGTAGCAGTCTTAAAAACGGTCAGTCCCTGCTTGAGGACATCAGTTACTGACAAGTAATCAGTGATGGGTCAGGTTCCTTACGTGGAAGAGGTTTGAGTGATAGGAACATTTCACCAGCAGATGGTCCAAGACAAAAAAAAAAAAAAGAAGCCTTTGCACCGAATACATCATTCCTGCTGTGTCACAGGCAGCTTGTCTAGGCCACCTACTAGGCAGCAGTGTGGTTACAGACAAACACAAGACTCTTGATAGAGAAGAAATAATGCACTGGAGGAACAGAATGCTAAATTGTGCTGCAGAGACAAAGCAAGCTTTAAGAAAGCTGCCGAGTGAAGCACCTACAAAGCACATCCTTAAAGCTATCCCGCTTCTCACTGAGAACTCTGGCTTGATAAGCACTACCTACAAACTGTAATGGATCAGATTTACAGGCAACAGGAAAGAAGGCTCAGACAAAGACAGGGGAAATGAAGAGATGAAAAAAAAATCACAATGAAGGAGAAAGGTGGGCACTGGAAAGGAGGTGGTGAGGATTTTGATAGGAAAAGTTTGGCGGGGGTGGGAAGAGAGAGAGAGAAAAAGAGAAAGAGAGAGAGATGCATTAGCAAACCTGCCTGGTGGAAGGGGAAGGACAGGGAGTGTGAAGTCCTCTGGTGACCTCTCTGGTTAATAGTTTCCAAGTGAGGCAGCTCTGTGGCATTTTAAGGAATCATTTATTTAAGCAAAAGAGATGCAGCAGGTGTAGTACTCATCATGCATGTGATAATTATATCTTCGAACATTATGAGCAGCAGCCAACTGCATTCAGTGCTCCCACAGGTTAGCTACAGCCTTCGTTCCCCCCCCTCCACCTTTCTTTGCTGCTATGGCAGAAGGCTTTATCACATGTGGGTGTGCTGTATATATAGAACAGGACAAGGAAGGAGGATTAGATTTATATTTAGAGGTAGAATCTGAGAGTGAAATGGAATTTTGGAAACAAACTCTATAATAACTGATTCTGAAAACATTATGCACGAATCTGAAACACGTTTTTCAAATGACTGTTATGATGAAGATGGTTTATCAGAACCATGGACACCAATGTCCTATAAAAAAATACTTTTATGGCATCACTAGTCATATAGCTGTCAAATAGTCTTAATTTGAGGCCTTGGCACAGTGTCTTTGTGACACTCCAAACTGACACTTGGCAGGAGTTTAGGGTGGACCAGATTTTCTGCTGAGTTTAAATATGGATCTCTTGCATCCCTAGTATTCTGGGAGCTTTATGCCATTGGGAGAAAGAGAGTGTCTCCATTTGTGTCAAACTATGGAATGTCTTGAGAAACTATTGTTTAAAATCATGGTATAGGAGCCTGTATAAAAACCACTTCAGATCACTACTGAGTGTTTTTATCTTAGGAGCCACACAACTCAGATTGTCTTTTAGAATGAGAAACACAAAAATCAGATCTCTACTCTGTGACAAGCTATCTTTAAAATCCTCTAAAACTCTTCTAACCTCACACAGTTAGGTACCACACACAGATAAGGCACTGAAATTTAAAGATTTTTTATCAACATAAACCTCTGGATAATCTGCATAACTCAAATGTAGTGAGATACCCCACATTCTCAGAGATAAGAGTCTTCATTTCCACGTTCGTGGTGGACACCAGAGAAGGCATTTGTGAATGACACTGTTATATAACAGCGATTAAGGACTATGTAATTGCACACACAACAAACAATTCTGGAAAAATCTTGTAGGTCACCAAGCATGACAAAAAGGCCACATTACAGCTTTTTTTCTGAGTGTGGATGTCACTAAACATGTCCATAAAATTATCTGACATGCTGGTCACAGCTACTTTTATATTATATGATTCCACTTAGAGGCAACTACCTTCATGAGGACTCACTAGTAAAAGCTCTCAGAAAAGCAGTAACACAGAAATGGACTTTACTGTGCCTCTGGGCTACACACAACTTTGGGGAACATTCAAAGAGCTTCACTGGGCATATTTTACAGATTTTAGAACTGTGAGAACACAGTCATGGTGTGACATTGATTTTGTTTTGGTGCAATATCGTGCAGTCATGCAGTTACTGGTCAAGCAGCACAACATTTTTCCCTCTCTCCATTCCTGCCAATGACATTTCTTTGCTTCTAGCCAGGATGCTGGCACCCCTGAAGAGAAAATGTCCACCCTAAGGTCCTTTTTTCACATATTACTGGGGTAAAAGCATATAGTGATACAACATATTCAGGAATATAAGCTGCATACATGCAGTCTGCAGCCTAATAAAGTGTTAGGGCTGAGTTCTACCCTCAGCTGAGTTTCTACGATTCACAAAAAAGCAATGGGCCTCCATCCTGCCTCTGTACCACACAACACTGGGGACCTGCACAGGAACTTGGAATGACCATTTCCACTGGATGAAGAATGTTGACCTGATGGGAGCAGTGCTAGTTTAAAGAGGTGGTTGTCGACCTGCTGGTTTTAAGAGGTGCTTGTTGACCAGCAGAAGTAAGAATCTACAGAACATCCTCAAGAAAATTGGATCTGTCTAGCTTAAAATTGAGCTGCTTTGCTACTCAACAGGCTTTCTTACAGGCTGTGAAAATAGGCCAGCACTTCGGTATTCAGTAAATAATGTTGTTCTCCCTGTGGTAAGTCACAGGCAAGTCCTAACACAGAGTCCGAAGGAGGAAGATAACTCCTCTTCCACAAGGGCATGCTACTGTCCTTTAGACACATACCTAGAGCTGACTGTGAATATTAAAAGCACCTTGCTCATAATAAATTGGAGAGAGAGCAGTAGCTGAGACTGACACATAAGGATTGATCCCGTGTGTTTTCCCGCTGAAGTCAGCAGTGGTTTCAGAGCTTTTGGCAGACTTTTTTTACCACTGCTCCTGATGTGATGGGGACTTTGGTCCCATCATACCACAAGGAGTCTGTCTTCTCACGAAGAGAAAACCAGCAGCAACTACATCAAACTTGCAAGCAAACTGACTCTTTCACCTTTACCACTGGTTCCTATGCTGATGATTGCAAGAACTGCACAGGAATTATTTTCCCAGCCAGAAATGCATGAAGGGAAAAATCTCTGACTATTCAGCTGCCAGGGAAAGCTTCCATTCTCATAATATTTTCAGGACACACGGTTTTCAGTTGGAAAGCCAGTGTAGGTTGCTCATTTTGGTTTATCCTTTTTTATTGTTTGAACTACATTTGATGGAAAAGCAATTGAACTGTCCCCCAAATGTAGGGAAATCCCGGCCAAGGTGAAAATGCCAAGTGGCTTATTGTTTCAATGAAAGCAGATAATTTTAAGCCCTCTTTCCCTTTGAGCTCAAGTGCTTCACTTTTCTATTGAAGCTCTATGGAACATTAGTTTCCACAAAGGTCTTTTTTTTAATCTAATACATATGTATAAAAGCAAGCTCTATTGTGGTACTCCAGATCTGTATGGTTGTATTAGAAAATTAACATTCTGCTTGTATTGGAAGATTATATAGGCTGACACCCTGTGCAGAACTGATTACTTCTGATTATGAGCAGTAGCCTGTCCTCAGGAATCTAAGTCCTGCACAGCAGTAACCACAGAGGCTCAGGGAAATTACTGGCTATTGGGAAGCCCTGGGTATAATAAGGATATCCTGTAAATAGAAACCCATTGCTCCCAGCTCTGGGTTTATCCCACTGATGCCTGCTGCAGAGGAAACGTGTTTCTTTGTACCCCGAGGCAACAGGTTATTAAAGCTGTGACACATCAAGAATAAGATAAGTTCCACTTCCAAGTGTTGTCCTTGAGGATAAAAGCTGTTGTGTTCCTATCTCAGGGCAAATGTCAGAGCAATACAAGGCAATATTATGACAGGGATAATATACTGTGAAAGTTGTGGGATGCTTTTTAGTGTCCTGCGGAAACCTGCAAAACCATTTTCAGATTCCAGTGCCTGATGAAGTATATACTATACTTCCCCTAGGAAGGGAACTGCTCTGCACCACAGCACTCCTGTTGCCAGCAGAATTACACCAGGAATGAATATGAATGAAGTTGGTTTTTTTTTTGTTGTTTTGTTTAAGTTCTGAAAGATTGGATTTACACAACAAGCAAAAAGAGATTAGATGTTAGATTCCTCCTGAAACTCCTTCAGCTGGTTTGAATACTGGCATTGCTCCAGACAGCACAGCTGATGGAGGCAGTTCCTATAGTATGGATACTATAGAAATAAAAGCCTCTTTGAGACAATTCATCAGCAGGAGATAGCTTGTGTTTGAGAGGTACTCTCCTGATCTCACATAGCATATGTCTCTGTGGAGCTGAAAAAGGCTGTCAGGGAAGATCTCCTTTTCCAAAAGGCACGTTTGAGCCTGGCTTCTCAAGCAGATCTTTCTGTCATTCACAGGCACAGTTTTTCAAAGCTCTGTAGATTTTTAAAAGAACAGAAAGAACAGCCAGTAATTCTAAATTCTCTTCAATGAAAAAGTTTTCCCTTCAGTCTCCTGAGCATTTTTATTCCTTTTATCATGAGTGCATTTGGATGGCAAGCTCAGCCTATAACTGGGGTGGTGTGCTGGGGTGGTTAAATGCCTTAGGCAGCTTGATGTCACTAAATAAATAAATATATTGCCTGTGACTTGAAATCCCCACCTTGCTTCAGTCATGTCTGGCTGCAGTTTGTCCAGTGCAGCCTGTGCCCTCTGTGAAGAAGTGCTTTAATAGCAAAGCAATGGGGACTCAAGGCCACTGGGTGATTTTAGAAAACTGGTAAAGACCAAGACTCACGTGCAATACATGAAACTCAACAATCGAACAAAAACCTTGGTCACATTTCAACTGTAAAAACAGGGGGCAGATGACTGCTCAAAAGTCCTGGCCTAATCTTCAACTAGAGTAAATCAGGATGGCATGAGTATAATTATTAATGCTTACTCAACATCTCTAGTACTTGATGAGGAACTTTTTGGAAATGCTGAACTGAATTCCCACATGAATTTTCACTATTCTTGAACACTGGGCCAAATTCTGATTCTTAGTCAGGTTCTAATAAAAGAAAACATTCATTCAGATAAATTCTTGCTTAAATTTTATATGTTCCAGCAGGAATCTTGGCCTATGGGGTATTTAAAAGAGGGGTCAGTGAGAAGAGTATTTAATACCAGGAAAAAGCCAGGAAAGCTGGTTTCTCTCTCTGCCTGTGTGACACAGTAACAAAAGAAACCAGAAAGAATTCCAAACCTCAGCATCAAAGGCAGATCTGAATTTACCCACAACTAAGGAATTTGCAGCTTCACAAAGCTTGAAACAAACATTTTACAAATGCAGGACTTACTGGCAAAATTTGTATCTCACCCCAGAATTTCATATACAATGATATAACCATTCATTTTCATGGATGAAGGAGCCTATCCATCTCCTAGAGATGAAAAGCAATCTGAGCAAGGCCTTGAGGATCCCAACTGTCCTTGGGTAAAGAGTAAAAAAATCCTTCTCAATAACAGACTTCAATTCTCCTACTATACATCATCCATTTTCAAATGAAGTGAAAAGTGGCAAGGAAACTGTTTATCTCTCTGAATCTTACTTGTCCTGGTCTGGTGAAACATTAGGCCCTGCTTTAACATTTACAACTTGAGAAGAAGAAATGAAGCTCAGTTTTCCTGTAATTTTCCTATGCCTTCTTCCCTAAAACCTGCTGGACGTAGCCATCCCTGCTCCTAATGCCAAATCTGAGGACTGCCATTCTCCCGTGAGCACGCTGGGCTATTTTAAGCAAACTCCATTCTAAGTCATGATTACGTTTAGAGTTGGGTTTAACTTTGGCTCTCCTGGCCACATTCCAGCTAGGATAATTATGTTCTGCTTGCCAAAATTCCCCATGCAGTTTCAGTGCAGAACAAGCTATCCCTCATACATCTCCCTATACGCTTGTGCCTGTTGTTTTTAAACACCTGCCACATTTTACCCTGAGAGTGGCTGAAGTCTAATGCTGTGAAAACAATCCCTGCATTTACAGTTCATAAAGTGCATTAGGATCCTTTGGGATTAAGAACATTGAATGCAAGAACAAATGAATGCAAGCTGTAATATTAAAAAATATATGAAACCTTATAGTAGCTGTTGCCATTGTTTTTGGCCCTGCGTCCCCCCTCCATGAGGGACTTTAACTACCCTGACAGATGCTGGAAAAGCAACACAGCAAAGCACAAACAGTCCAGGAGGTTTCTGGAAAGCATTGATGACAACTTTCTGACACAGGTAGTGGAGGATCCCACAAGGAATGGTGTGCTGCTTGACCTAATACTACCAAACAGGGAAGGCCTTGTTGGAGATGTGAAGGTTGGGGGCAGCCCTGGCTGCAGTGACTGTGAGATTGTAGAGTTCAGTATTGGGTAAGAAGGAAGCAGGGCAGCAAGTAAAAGTGTAACCATGGACTTCAGGAGAGCTGACTTTGGCCTCTTTAGGGCTCTTCTCAGAAGAATCCCATGGGAAAAGTTCCTCCAGGGAAGAGGTGTTAAGGAGAGTTGGCTGATATTTAAGGATAATTTCCTCCAGGGTCAAGAACAATGCATCCTGATGAGCAAGAAATCAGGCAAAGGGGGCAAGAGACCTCTGCGGACGAACAAGGAACTCCTGTCATTACTGAAGCAGGAAACACACAGGAGATGGAAGCAGGGTCAGGCCACTTGGAATGAATATAGAGAAGTTGTCAGAATAAGTAGAAATGAGACGAGGAAGGCCAAGGACCATCTAAAATTAAATCTGGCAAAGAATGTCAAGGACAAGAAGAAAGGCTTCTTCAAATACATCTATAACAGAAGGAAAACTAAGGATAATGTGGGCCTGTTACTAAATGGAGGGGGGGCTCTGGTAACAGATGGTGCAAAGAAGGCAGAATTACTGAAAGCCTTTTTTTCATTGGTCTTTACAGACAAAGTCAGCTCTCAGGAATCTCTGACCCAGGAGACCAAGGTAGAGAAATGGAAGGAAGACTTTTCCTTGCCCAAGGAGGACTGGGTCAGAGAACAGCTAGGCAAACCTGACATCCAAAAGTCCATGGACCCTGATGGAAGGCATCCATGAGAGAGTTGATGGACATCATAGCGAGGCTGCTAACGATCATCTTTCAAGATCTTCAAGATATTCAGGAGCTGTCTGGACACAATCCTGTGTCACGTGTTCTGGGATGGCCCTGCTTGAGCAGGAGGTTGGACCAGATGACCCACTGCGGTCCCTTCCAACCTGACCCATTCTGTGATTCTGTGAACCACAGTTGCAGAACAGAGATGGTTCTTCAAACTGAATCCAGCTAGAAGAAGTGATCACACATCCATCTGATTCTTCCTGTAATGCACCAAGAGCACAAGCAACTTGCTGGGGTGCCAAAGAAAGGGCTACAACTGCCTCAGTGCTGTGAATAGATCTAGCCTGGTTCCTTCAGAAAAGTGTTCGTAATCTAAACTAAAAGGCTCAGCAGGTTCACAGAAGCAGGCAGGTGTTTGTAAGCAGCTGGCTGACTCTTCAAGGAAAGCAGATTGAATTTATAACATATCCCAGGTATCACATCTTTTAATGTAGATAAGATCTCCTCCTCTTCAGTTTGTAGAGGAGAGGGCCAAGGGTATGTGTGGGAGATACAATCAAGGTTTACAAGGTTATGAAAGTGATAGATAAGCTGAATGTGGAACAATTGATCACTAAATATCACAATATTAGAAGGAGAGGACATTGACTGAAAGCAGTGATAGATCATCTTAAAACAGATAAGAGAAAGTTCTTGTCTACACAGCAGGTAGTGAATATTTGAAACTTGTTGCCACAAGAGATTGTGAAGGTAGACAGCCTTAGTCAGGTAAATCCATGAACAGGGCCATAGAGGCAAAAAGCAGAAGTGTGCCCGCTAATATCTCTAATTCCAATAAGCATGAGTTTGGGAGCAGCAAAAGGAGATTGGAAAGCAGGAAATACCCAGGCTCAAGCGCTTGCCCTCCTATCAGAACCTGAACACTGGGTCAACTGGTCAACAGCTATGACAAAATAAAGCATTTCTTATTCACTTATGATGAGCATTTGAGCATCACCAAAGAGATCAAGGTAGGCCCAAGGACAGGACAGAGCCTCAAAATACTCCAGCATGGTCCAAGCTATAGCAGAGGTATGCTTAACACCTTTTTCAAGGAACTTAGGAGGGACTAACATATTGCCCCCACAGCATAAAGTCCATTCTTGTTTAGTCATACAAAAGGGAATATAGGACTCCTCTTGCCTATTCTTTCTCTCTGTGTCGGTAAAAAATACACCATATAATATGGTATTTCATAACCACTCTCACACATTCTTGAGCACCTTCTCTAACTACAGTGGTGCAACTTCAAGGAGGCATTAATCCCTCCTAACTGATGTATTTCTTTGTCACTACAGTATTCTCTGCAGCATTTGAAGGGTGTAATGCAGTCTGTCAAATGGGAATTCTCATCAATGTATTTCTATTACAAGGCACTGTAAAGTGTACAAAAATCGTTAGAAAAATTGAAACAGACCAGTCATTTCCTATCTTTGGTCTACACATACTGGTTTTGGTTATCCATCACCTAAGAGGGATTTTAAAATAAGAATACTGTTAGCCATCAGTTTCTCTTTTATGCAAAACCAGATCTGCTTATCCTGGGCATCCTGTGCTTTATTTAAATCTATGTAAACCCAGCAGCTCTTCGCTAATGTCCAGAGTGAGTTTACACTGCAATTAAGATAAGAAACTGGATCAATAGATCTTCTGCAGCCTCTCCTTTCACCCACAACGGGGCTTTCTTCCTCTTAAAAAGCCTGACATTTGCCCTGGTTTTAACCCACGAGTCCAGCCCAAGCCCTGATGCAGATGTGTGTGTGTGTGTACTCACGCCAGCCTAGCGCCGCAGTTTTCGCCTTCCATATCCGCTCCAGGGACGTTGTCTGTGTTCACGGACTCGGTCTCACTGGTGGGCATGCTCACTGTAAGAGTCAAAGGGAAGAAAAAAGAGAGGGTTGGCCATTAGAACCTGGCACATCTCTTAGTGAGCCACATGAGTGAAGGAACTGGCTTAATGAAAAGACCCTCAGCTGCAGCTCCTGAGGATTAAGCGATTTGCTGAGCAAGTCTTGTGCCTCCCTGTACAGACCAGGCCGGGCAGGTAGACTTCAGGAACATACCCAGGTTGCTCAAATGCTAAAGAAAAGGGAAGAAGCAGCTGCTCTCTTTCTTTCAGAGTCAGTTCCTGGAAATTTTATGAATGAGAACCACTGAAAAGCAGATGACCCCAACAAGAAGCTTCCGTTTGATTCAACAGAACACTTTAAAAAAGAGCCTCTTTACCTGCAGCAGCCCAACCACCTCACTGCCCTCCCCAGTCTTTTGTGCAACAATTGAATACAAATGAAAGGTACCAGGATTGACATGTATGCAGATAAAAAGCTTCTGTTAGCCTGATAGCAAATACCCCATCAATAATACTGATGTATTTTGTAGACTGTGTATCTGTCACATCAATGTGTTTCAACCTTACAATTATAAACTGGACCTATAGGTATAAGAGAGAAATTAAGTCTGTCTGACCCACTCAGACACTACCAGCAAAGCAGCCAATGAATATGGACTATGGTGGAGATTTCACATTGGCACTCACCATCGAAGAACTGGACAGAATCTCCTAGGCTTTTACAGAAGTATCATGGAACAAACATCAACTGAAAGCAACCTTAGGTGTGAACCTATCTCATCTGGATTCAAGCACCTGTCACATTTTCTATCTGTTATCAAATCTCAACATTTGATTTATTTCTACAGATCATAAAAAAAAAAAAACACTTCACCAGTTGTTTGTGGCTCCTGTATGAGCTCTAATAACTCCTTAATATATAATAATTCAACGTAAGTTAGGAAAATGGATAGGAATTAATAGGTGTTCTCTTTCCTCCTCCCCTCTTTTCAAATACACAAAACAATTGAAAAAATTATACTTAAGACTGAGTGATGGTGGTGTTAAACAGATCTCCCAGAAACCTGGTAGAACTTCAGAACATGACCTGTATTAGCAACTGGATATATATATCAGATGAGACTTGAGAGCATGCACTACTAGCTGGTGGAGAAACTTCCAATAGCCTGTAAGAATATGTAACTCAGTACTAAGAATACACCTGCTTGTGGGCTGTCGGTACAAAAGGAGACAATGTAAAAGAAACAGGTTCTGTATTTCAATTGGGCAGATGCTCAGAGGGCCATGGGACCAGGTCATCTTTCAGGGGCTAGAGAGATATCAGAAGGCTCTTCCAAAAGTATTCTGTGTTCTTGCTTTGAAAGCATTATGGCAGAAATGTCCCTCAAAATGAACTATCTTTCCTTCACCCCATCACAAAAATTCATGTACCTGAAACACACATCTGGGAAATCTAAAGTTCTTTTGTTGTGTTCTTAGGACCATATGAAATAATGGACCCTCTAGCACTCTTGACAGAACTATGGAATATTGTACTCTGATGGTGACTTTTCCTTTATACGAAGACAGATGTTTTAATAATCTTGTTTATTTGGAAAGATAAATTAAGGATAAACTGAATTAATATTCTGAGGTATATGAAACAGTCAAGTAAGCTGTAAGAAAAAAAACAACATTCATAATTAAAATTTTTGTCCAGACTAAGCCCTGCAGGCAAAAATCCCCAAACACTGATATTTTGCAAGTCATTTTTGAAGATGAGGTAAAGCGCTTTCAAGACATATTCGAGCTTATTTGCAAATGGAAAACAATTTTGAAGACATTAGCAAGAGACTGATTTGCAGAGCAGCTTGTTATCTTGAGTGCATGAAGAGGACATTGCACAAACAATAGAAAAAGCAAGGCACGTACATGCAGAAGAATACAAAGCTGTATTACATGCCAGTCTGCACTGAGCTATACAGACACACATACACACAGATATACACAGTGTGGACACAGAGTGCAGTGCAACATTACCATGGGTTTCTGTAGAGTGACTAAACCAAGCAAACTTTCCTTTCTTCTCATCAGGCAAACCAGCTGGAGTGCTTCCTTTCACAGACAAGATGGTCAGTGTCAAGTACCAGGAACAAGACATCAATAGAGAACATGCAGCCAGTGACAGGCAAAAGAAAAAGACAAGGAACTCAGCTTACACATGATATCCACTTCTGTCTGAAAACTTCATCATGTGAATTAAAAGTACAAAATGTAAAACAAAGGTATACAGAGGTATGAAATATCACTAGCAGATCCTCAGAGGATAACTCTTACTCGATCTATGCTCTTTTTTACGTCTGGCTTCTGAGAACATGAAGTTGATGAATATGAGGTTATGGGTCAGATCCTTTTTTCAGTGATGTCAATGGCAAAACTCTCTTTGTTTGACCATCTGACCTCTTGAAACTGATGAAACTAAGGCAATGGCAGTGTCCCCAGGTTATCCTCTGACCCTTTGGGTCATAATCTGAAATACCCTATAGTTGAATGAGGTTCATTGGCTTTCTTCCTAAACTGCTCCGGTATCTGGAGACTCTTCCAAAACTGTCAGAACTGCTAAAGCAAAGTTGTAAGGGTGATCACATTACTCTGTCTTTCCTCATCTCCAGAGATAACAACATTCATTGAGCACTCAGACGCACACCCCCTTACCAAAACTAGGATACCCCTGGACTACGACTCACGATTTCCATTTGAGTTTAGATATGGCATTTGCCCCCTGATGCCATCCTGTTGCTTGGCTTTTCATGGCACTACTTAATGTTGATCCTTTGCCTATGACGCACAGAGGTCCTCAGCCCCCGCAGATCAGAGGTGCATGCACAGAGACATCCTAGATTGTACTTCACGCTTCCCTGATGTTACTGCTGTGGAAAGTCAAGCTCAAGTACAGTGAGAGATGCAGGTGCAGTGGTACATGGGCTGAAGAGATCCCATGGATCAGCGTGCAGCCACCAGTTCACAAAGCACTTAATACACTGCACTGATGGAAAACGTTAAGGACAATAAGTAGTATTAAGATGGTGTGAAGTATTACAGGAAGATAAAGGTCAGAACAGACAGGAGATTAGGACTACGTTCCCCAATGCAGAATGCTCTCAGCAGCACAATCCCTTGCTTTACCTGGCACCTCACAAGACCTTCAATACCAGAGAATAATCAGGTGTGCAGATCCTGTGAGGTTCATTCAGGTCAGTTAACTAAACCTGAAAACAGAAATGCTGCAGAAGAGTTGTGTATAAACTGAGGCTGAATATGAGAGGAAGTACCAAATACTGCCCAGATGGTTTTCTTATCTGATTCAGTCTTCAGAGAACCCAGACTTTTTGCCTACACCCTGGCTCCAGTCTAGAAACAAGGCAGGAATTTTTTGCAGTACGAGTAATTAATTACTGGAGCCATGTACCAAGAATGCTGGTAGTAAATCCACCACAGGAATGTTTTAATCAAGAAGAGATGTTTCTTCCAAATGGTGGGCTCAAGTCCAGACCAGAGCTGTATTTAGGACCATGGTATACAGACTATGCCATCTCAATGGCCACTTCCTCTCTGTAATTTTGGGAGCTGAGACAAAGGCAAAAAAAGAGACCAAGGTAGATTTCCTGCCAGGTGCACACAAAGTGATTTAGCAATGGAAATCCAGGTGCCTTGCATCCTATGGCATGTGTGTTCAGTGACCTACGCAGTCTCACAGGTGTAATTCCCTGTCAACTTCAAAATATCCACTGCTCGTAACAAAATAAGAGATCCCCGGGGCTCTTGGCTCTGCTAGATGTAGAGGGATCACACCTCCCCACTTCCCGGCCTTCAAACAGCCCATTAGATCTTCCATCTACTGTATAATTTGCATTGAAGGTGTTTCAGTGTTCAAAATGCAGCATTAGCAAGGCACTGACTAAGGTGTTTGGTCAATCTGCTAAGTGCCAGTGTTTTATACAGGGGACTTCCTGACAGCAGAGAACAACTCTGTCCCCACATCTATCCATCCTAAGTGACAGCAGGTTGCTGAAGGGGCGAGAAGGCATTTCCATCAGACAGCTTGTCTTTGCCTGATTGCACCAGGAGCAGCAGTCCAGCTAACAGGGCACTGGGCACAGAATGGGCAGCTCACTTCAACCAGACCAGTACAGAGAATCACTAACAACAACACAGGGACAGGTGCCATAGATTGTATTACATATTTCACAGAATTGTGAATGGTTTGGGTTGGAAGGGACCTTTAAAAATCATTTAGTCCACTCCTCATGCCATTGGCAGGGACAAATGTCACTAGCTCAGGTTGTTCAAAGCCCCATCCAACCTGACCTTGAACACTTGCAACGACCGTGTATTTGTAACTTCTCTGAGCAACTATTGTACCTGTTCCTGGGGCAAACCCTGGTGGCTTTGCTTACATGAGAATCTCTTCTTTTAGATTTATCATCACATCCATAATGCACTCTGGCTGATGAAATCTCCCATTAGCCAGCTACATATTTTCTAGGTAGCATAGGATAGCATAGCAACTTTTTTCAATGGAATTGAAACAGCTTCTTAAAGGCATGCAAGTATTATATGGTTTAAACAGTGCAAACCATAAGGACCAGTAGGTTTGACATTCTCTCTACAGTGTCTTCTGAAGTCTTTGCACTTCTTCCATCTTGCCACAGTGTGGCTCATCACTGAACATAGACTTTTTCTCCTGGACTACCTAACATCCAATTTCACATTACTTACATAGCATTCCTGCAGCAGTTAAAGCAACAACAAAGGCTATGTAGCTTCCTTAAAAATAAAGCTGCAAAATGCTTCGTGTTATGTTACTTCGAGCTCTGAAACCCAACAGACAGACCAAAATAAGGGCAGAGCCTGCAGTCTGTGACTGACTAGACAGACAGATGTGCAAGACCCTTTGAGAGCCTCTGTTCCATGTCACTGGCACCAAGTATTGATACCAGCTCTACCCTTGCACTAACATATGTCCCTCCTCCAATGAAATGCCCCATGGGCATGCAATGAATTATTAGATGGTCGGTTGCCAAAAGACAGCCAACTGCTGAAACAGAAAGCTGGCACAACCAAATACCCTTCTGTGCAGTTCTGAGACAATTTTTCCCTTACACGCTGGGAGAATAATATTTGCTTCCCAGTTCAGAAACATCACTACCACTGTTGCATCTTGCATTTATGAAATGTTTGTCATCTTGGCAGAGGAAGTAATTCTAATATTCAGATTTATTTCCATGGATTATATAATGCTGCCACACTTATTGCTTTACCTCACTTTAATACTTTGACAATTTATGAACCAGAGAAGATCATGCCTGGGCAAAGGGTGGCCAGTTCCAGAAATACAGACAAAACATAAACCTTTCACAGATTGTAATGGGACATCTTACTACACGTCAGTGCAGGTCTGGGCATTAATTTTAGAACTGGATATATCAGAGACTATTCACATTGTGTGACTTCACATCTAATTTCTACTGGTATTGAATTACTTTGCAAAATATGAGTCTAAATAACCCCTTTTGCCCATGGTGGCATTTGAGATCAGAAGGACCTGAAGTCACTTCACCACCATTTCACCTTATTGTGTCACCTTGGCCACATGACCAAGTCTTTCTACATATATGTTCAGTTTGTCTAACAGGGGGACTGTAATTCTGCACTCACCTTGCAAATCTCTCTGAGATCTGCAGATGAAACACATTACAATAAGTGCTAAGTGCTATAGTTATTACTGATGTTAATGTCTCCCAAGCGGGACTCTGCAGAACTATAAAGCAAATCTAAAGAGCAAAATAGTCCTGCGAATTCTCCAGCTGGGATTTAAGATTTCTTTTCCCATCAAGCCCAACAAGAATAAATTGCAATATCCAAGCTGCTTCCTTTAACAGAATGTGCATGGAGTGAATGACTTTGGTAAAAACCCTGTTTCCCATGGTGCTTTTCATGCCCATCATTTCACGAATGAGTCTATAGGCAGCTGTCAGAATATCAATTGACTTATATTCTTTTTTGGTGGAGAGATCTCATTTTAATTAATACATGAATATTGCCTAGCTTTCCTCTTCTCACCGCCTGTTTTGGAAATGCTGGACTCATTCATCTTATTAATTTAAATAAGATACAGCTTTCATTCTGCTACATGCATACAGTGTCTTGGGAACAATCAGTGAGTATGCTCCTAATGCAAGCAGCATGCAGAAGGGAAACTGCAGAGGTAAGAGATTAGTTTTCTCTAGATGTCCTGATTTTGTCAGGAAAATTTACTAGGTATGACTGGGGTATTCTTTTGTGTTTTCTTCTTTGAAAAGGAGTTCTGTGAAAGAAAAGCTTTTACAAGAGAAGAGGAAAGGGAACTTGAACTATATGTTGGTGGTTACATACCTCCTAAAGTTAGACAGAATGCATCAATAAATCTAGCAAAAAAAAAAAAAATCCAGAAAAATCATGAAAATAGTTGGAAAATGCTTACCAAGGGCTCAGAGGCCAATACTCACAACAGACAGTATTGTACACTATATACAATATATCTACTATAATACATTAAATACATGTAATATATACACTTTGCATTATCTAATCTTTGATCATGTACAAATGACTGTGATTGTAAGGGGTGTGAGCTTGATTCACACTTTCACTCAAGGTCAGCCAGGATTGTAATAAAGAGCCATGAAGTGATTGCGAGTTGTATCCACTTCAGTCAAGCAGGAAAAGGCTTTTGGTAAAAAGATTTTTACATCAGTGAACAAGCAGCAAAGGCACAGCAGCTTACTACTTGCTATTACACTAAAACCAAGCTGGGCATTGGGCTGTGCCACAAGGGACTGCTGCAGTGTAGCATGGCCTTACTGAATGGAGAAGTACAAAGAACACTGCCAATACTGAGAGTGAGTATCCTATCTCCAAACTTCGTTCATAGATAAACTATATATTTTACAATACAAATTGCAAAGTATGCCTTTTGTATAAAAAGACTTGTTTTTACTTATCCTTCTTCCAGAGTGTCAACATATGTCCATACCTATCATATGATGTTGAGGGGATATAGCCATGGGCTATGGAGATTTATGCCATACACAAAGAGGAATAGGAGGGAGAGTAAAATATATTAATTGTGCAGGCCTTGTGATTAATAGATCTGTCATTACCACATGCAGACTACTGCACACCTATGAATGCATTACCTTGTTACTAATTAATCTTCCTGGGACTTATTTTAGTGTAACAAACTCGTCAGCTACTTTGAACAGCTGCCATTTCCCTTCTTTTTATAGCAGTATTGACAGTAATATGCTGTGTTCCACAAATATTTGTTCCTTTCAGCCAGAGAGTGGAATGCACATTGCACAGAGGACCACGTAACGGGCACAGTCAGATTCCTGGCCCTGCCAAGAGACAGCCTTTGCCAGCCTCACACATGTTCTGTTCTGTATTTGAAAGGAAGGACTTAAAATCCTCTTTGCATTTCCCTGCCTGAAGGACAAAGCTTTTCTTTGCATAACCTGTGGTATCTCAAAATATCTGGTAAGCACAGGATGTGGGACTCACCCAAAAGTAGACTTCACAGAAGGGAGTCTAACTCTGTTTAAAAGGGCACGAGGAGCAGTCTCCCTGGGAAACTGCTTGTGCTGCTGAGCAAACATCTTAGTCTGTGATAGGAGTCCATTCACTGCAGAGTATCCCTTGCAAGTGCAATGGAAGTAACTCTCACAATCCCTGTGGCTGAAGAAGGACAGATGGGCTGGGTCGCAAAGTGACAGAGGTGCTACCAGAACAGGTCTTGAAAGATGTCTCTCTCCTGAATCTGGATCCTCCTACAACATGCTAAACTATTTTTTATGTGTGATAAATGACTTGCATTGTTTGCCTTGCTAGGAGCAACAACTGAGGTGCCAAAGGGCAAGGCATTTACTTGCTGGGACATGGTTTAGAGTGTAACTTTCTGGCATCAGCATAATATTTTTTAGCAAACCCTTGGTTCCCCACGGAATTCTGAAGCAATTCAAGGATGGACGAACTTAATGAAAGAAAGGCAAAACAACTGAGGATCTCTGACTCTTCCAACAGTATTTTGTGATGGCAAACAAATCACAACAGCACGATCTTAATGGTTCTACAAGTTTTCACTCTCATTCTTTATAATTTTTATCAGAGGAACTCAGGACAAGCAGCAGTGCCATCAAATGTGCCTGAAACTACCCCACAAAATGATATATCGGCACGAAAAGCAGGAGTGTCTCACTTGAAAACCAGAAGGATTCCATTATTGCAGGCTGGTCTGGCAGGAGCCTTAGAAATGGGGGTATGAAAGCTGCAAACACTGTAGATAATGTGTTGGGAAGTGATACAAACATTGATTATGAACAAAATAACTAACCACAAAGAAAGTGCCCTCAAGACAGCAAAATCAACAACTAAAAGATTGGTTGCTTTTTGTTTCTAATAATCATGAAGTTATTAATATTTCTCACTGGCTTTGTTATTAATGAAAATAGCCAGGACACAGGTTTTAAACACAAATGTGGTTTTAAAGCAGCCCATGTGCTTTTTGTGATTCCTGTGCATGGAGGAACTTCTGTATCTGCCCACCCATACAAATATACAGCTGGGTGATGAGGTTGTAGCTTTGAAGAGAATCTCTACTTCAGCAACAGCATCTTTGTTCTTTCAGTTCACAGCCCTGTGAATCCATCTTCCCTGCAGAGCCCAGGAGAAGAAAAAAAAAAATTACAGAACTTGATCTGCTTAGGTCATCAGAAACTCTCCAGGGAGTCTAGGTGTCTGCTTTACACCTAGACTGCTAAGCTTCAAAGTGACTGAGATGCTGCCCTGGCTGTTTTATGACGTTCCTGCCTACCCAAAGCCATTTCAAGGTGGGTGATGCCTGAAAACTCTGTGAGTGGCCTACAATTGGTGAGCTAGAGAACGTAAGAGGATAGGTCAGGACACCAGGGACTATTTGGATGGTGCAGTGGGTGGGGAGTAATGCCCTGGTAGCTCACAATGGACATTTTCCCCAGAGGGAGCTTGTACAACCCTGCAACCAGGGAACTTTGGCAGGAATTGTGCCAATGAGAAGGTACGTCTCTCTGAGGACTATACCTGGTATAGAAGAAGGAAACTATACTCCTCAAGGCTGGCCCCTGTTGGCATCACAAAAAAAAAAAAAAAAAAAAAAAACCACAGGAAAAGTGAATGTGAGGGAGAAAATGGGCTGTATTATTTCAAAGGGTAGGCAGGGTACAGGCTGGGCCACAGGTGAAGGGACTGTAGAAAAGAACAAATGATTGAGAATTTTCATCAGAAATACCACTCTGTAAGCTGGAAGAGTAGTGTATGCTTCCTGCATCTGGGAAGACTTAATTTAGAAGTAGTGCTTAAAATATTTAAGCATTAATATTATGAAAAGACAGCAGCGAGGCCCTGTCCATATGAACAGTTCCATTGCACAGGCAGTGCCTGACCCAGACCAATTCTCAGCAAATGCAGACATTTTCGAATAGCAGTCTTTGTGTGAGGTGTGTGAGAAGGCTTCTGGACAATGCCTTCCTTGATGGCAAACAATCAAGCAATTCAATTCACTGATGAACAGGTACAGTACCACACACATAAGATCTAGGTCACTCCAGAGCCAGGGCTCTGTGAAAACACTGGACCCCCATAGGTGTATTCATAGATCACACTGAACAGATTCTATTCAGCTTCATGATCTGAAATGGAACTCACCTCTCCTGCTCCAAAATGTGCATAAAACTCTGTTTTGAAACCCTAGTCTGCTACATTTCTTCTGTGCCTAGTAAATAAAATGCTTGGGATTTTGTGTGCCGCTCCTGCATGTGGTGTTCTTTCAGACACTTCTGCTAATATAATGACTAGTCTGATACTAGACACTATTATCACAATATCATATGAGTCAGAGGCATGAGACATGCTAGCTGGGCAGGCTGTGTGTTACCGTGCAGCCAGGAGAAAAGCAAAGAATTGAAGTTAAAGAGTCTTGCCCTTAAAGTCAGCTTGTCAAACCTGTAATTAAAGCTTTTATACCTCTTGAGCAGGGCATTGAGAATAGGTGAATTACCTCGAGCCAAAAAACCAGGCATTTTATAGTGGCCTTGAAATAATAGATTCCTAGTTTGCAAATACTTCTAGCATGCAGAAGAGTGAGGGACTGATAATAACAGCTTGAGCTAAGCTTAGTGTGGGCAGGTGTTATGCAAGCTTCCCTCACACAGCTGTGTTAAAACAAGTCATTCGTGACCTGGCATAGCCCTGTTATTCTGCTCGTGGTTCTTCAAACAGCTAGATAATACACTTACATTTTGATCTGCACATCTGTGAGGATCCACGCAGCTCTGCCACTGCATCCTTGTCCTGATGCTTAACCCTTCTGCTACTTCAGCCTATGGATTTTAATGTAGTTGGTAAAATCCTCACCCTGACCTAAAGGCACCCTTGTGTTACCTATCCTTCGGTCCACTACAAGACCTTCATAGTTTGCACTTAGAGGGACATGTCTGACTGCAGCCCTTCCTTAGGTGAGAAAGGAGATGCATCATGCTGTGGTTTGTGAACTTTGTAAGTGGAAAATGATGTAACAAGTCCTGTGAACACCAGTGGGTCCTAAAGCTGAATTTGAATTTAGTCCTCAAGATCTGAAAGGCCAATTCTCTAATCTGTTGACTTATCTTTACAATCCTGCTAACTGAAGAGCTGCTGTAATCAGCAGGCAGACTCAGTGCCACAGCTATTTTCAGTTCGGTTCCCCAGTTGGAAACATTTTCCTTCCCCCGCCACCTCTCCAGGCTGTTTATGAGATAACTGGGATGGAGAGACCTGCTTTTCTTCCCAGAAGCAAATACAACCAGAGATTTTTATCCTATTAGCAGACTGTCAGAGTGGATGGGAAGTTTCTCATCCAATAAGCAGAAGTGAGCAGGAGCAGAGTGAGGGTGTGACTGCTGCTCCCTCAGAGCCCTGCCTGCACCAGGGTCCCTGCTGCAAACTTCCCAGGCTTCCCAAAGTGCTGGATGCCATTCACAACTGTCCTTTCTCTTCAGCTGCATCAGCACCACCACCAGTTTGGTTGCATATATACTAGCTCAGCTGTGTAATATTGCCCAGACTCCTTGTCTCCAAGCTTTGCCACAGGAACATCACAGAGCCTCAGGCCCCCTGTCAGCTCCAGCTCACTGAGCTGCTCCACTGCACTGCCTTCACAACAGCAGGGTCTGTGTTCTAACCCCACCTGCTTTTAAATACTGTTTGCCTTCTTGTGTGCTTGCTTGTGAATTGATTTAAGATACTCAAGCTACCTTGCAGCCAGGGGAGGGCAAGGTGGAGGGCATGAGCGTTTCCCAGGGACAGCTCTGCCTAATCCACCTTCTGACTCTCCTAGTCTGTTCTGGCCTCTTAGAGACTTCCTGCTTTGAGCCCTTCCCAAACAGAACTCAGTCTGGGCCAAGGAATACAAGGTCTCAGTCTCAGTATTTACCTTCCTGCACATCAATCTTCAAGTTATAATATAAAATACATAAGGAAAGACAAAGAGAGAGAGAGAGATAAATAGAGATAGATAGATAGATAGATAGATAGATAGATAGATAGATAGATAGATAGATAGATAGATAGATAGATAGATAGATAGATTGATCATAATGAATACACACTTAGACTGAGAGGGAAAAAAATGCTTGTACCAGAACAATTTCTGTATGGTCTGTTCCATCACATTCCTCTACCTACCAAGAGCACTTTTATGACATTCAGCTTATGAGATCTGCATTGAAGGTTCTACTTGTACAAAACTTTTCCTACATGTCTTTGGACTAACCACACTCACTTGTCTCTTCTGAGGCACTGGATGGCACTTTTGACATCCTACCTGCGATATTTCCTCCCAGCTACCACACTGCAAGAGTACAAGCCTCAGCTGCTATACTTCATCTGTCAGTTCACAATGAAGGTCTTGGATACCATGAAATCTCTAAATTGGCATTAGATGAATATGTTTAGGTAGTTGAACTCCATATTTACTAGCTTTGGTTTTCCGTAAAAAGGAAATACATACACATACTTTTAATTTCTGTATGTACAGTGCCAGACACACTGTGGCTTTGATCTTGGCTGGTATTACTGTAATACAACTAGTTCTCATCCCCAACAGTTGTTTCTAACTCCAAACACATGCTTTATGTCTCTCAGCTACTGTTACTGAACACCACAGCCTCTCTCCTGACAGTTCTTTACACCACATGAAAAAATGCTCAGGATTTCAGCTGCTATCAGTCCTGCTCTCCAATGCTTTCTTCTCAACGAAGAGACTCTTGAGGCTACATCTGCAATGAGAACTAATTCTCAAACACTGATCACAGATTATTCTCACTGACTTCAGCAGGAACTGTTCAATACTCCATAGTTTTTAAAACCACTTTACAACTGTCCTTATAAAGATTTAAGAGCACACTATAGCCATCTCCTTAAAAAATAAAATAAAATAAAATATGATCTTGCTCTTAGGGAGTTGTGGCATTTCTTCCAAAAATTTTCTGTGGATATCCTGGTACTGAATGCTTTCTATGCCTCTCTAACCATGGGAAATAAATTCATCAGAAGGTATGGCAAAGGCAGTTTTCTCACAGACTACTGTCCTTTCTTGAGAAGTGTAATCACAATGTCAGTGAATTAATCTTGACAGCTTCAAGAAGTACTTGCCAAAAGGGAAGATAGAGATTAATTTATTTGCACAAAGTTAGTCTTCCCCAGCTATATAAACAATGGATTCCCTCTAAAGCCTTACCTTCAAAAATATTTCTATGTAACATACTAGTATTTCAAGAGGATTCCTACATCAACCTAAGTCTAGCAGAGGTGTTATCTCATCAGACAGTCTTTGCTAGGGAAATAGCTTTTATAGTAGATAAACCTAATGCCCTATCAACATTAATGTCATCCTCTATATGCTGTGGCTGGTCACACATCACTGCTCCAGCAGTTCTCAGTCTAATGTTGTTTGTGCTCCAGGTTACAAGAGCTGGGGAAGGGTGAAGCTGGAAAACCCTGTAAGTTGAACAACACAAAGCACATCCTCAGCTGCAAGAGAGCAAGAGCACGTGTAGATCACCACAAAACGTTTTCAGCCAGAGAGGATCTTACAGGCAGAGTTTTTTTCCCAGTTGTGAACTACAGCAGCCTGGAAGTTTATCTAAATTCTGTAACTTTTGACGCCTGCAAGGGAACAAGAAGCAAAACTGAGCCTGTGGGCAGAAATCAGCACAGTTTTGGAGTTTGGGCTCAAAACACTGGTATCCCTTCTTCCATGCAAAAGTGGCACAGAGATTTATTTGGTGCTCATCACAGTGATCCCCTTAGGGTCAGTTAATTATCTCAGAGCTGTCACTATTCACCAGCACTCACTCAAGAAGCTGGCTGCTGGAGTCAGCCACATGCCTGAATTTAGCTCACCTTCCCCTTCTTAGAAATGCTTTTCCTCCTTCACCAAATGATATCAGGCCTTCTGATGCTATGTTGGAACAAATTACTGCTGAATTATAGCTTGTAACATTGGCCACAGCTTTTGTCCTGAGGCTTCTTGAATTACCAGCATCATCTTCTTTTTCTCTCTGTTCAAACAAAGGAAATTTTTTTTTTCTCCATACAGTCCTTGGACAGAAAATGCAGGCTTGAACTAAACTGCTTCTACATCTTGTTTGGTTAGATGGGATTTACCTACCCTCAGCAGTAACTTATCAGCAGAGAAGGAAGGGGAAGAAGGCTTACAAAAGGTTGCTTGCTTTTTGTTTCATGATCAAAGATTCCTTTCAGCCAGAAGGAGAGAAAGAAAAGCTGGGAAGTTGTGAAATCTACAGAACAATGGACCTAAAAGCTGCTATTTGATAAAATCTGGGTTATTAAATTATATTACTAATAAAAACCAGACCTGTTGATTAATTTACATGGAATGAACCATCCATGCATTCAGGGGAACAAGAAAACTGTATTTACTAAAATTATTAACATGATTATGGTGAATTCCCAGAGAAGGAAAATAGTTCAAAACCACCCTTGATCAAACCTGTAAATGCCTTATCTGATACACTCCAAGGTCAAAATTCTGGTCTAGAGGGCAAAGAATGGTGTGAGAGACTGTGTCACTGGCACTGACAACACTGTTTAGCCTTCCTGTGCCTTTTTTTTTTTAAATTAGACAAAAGAGTCCAGAACAAGATTTCACTCCTCTCCAAATATTAACCTGCATACATATTTCAAGAATCAATGCTGTAGTTGAAGCATTTTTAAGCATAATTTAAACCTCAAAGTTTTAAATTTCACTTTGTTGAGAAGACTAATTTTTTCCCTTAAGTATTTCATCTTGGAAATGGGGAGAAAGACAAAACATTCAAGGATAAAGCCATACTGCTTCCTTGATTTTTCACTCACAACAAAAAAAAGAAATCATCAAGTGAAGAGAGTCAGGAGGGAAGTCTACTCTCAGTTCTGGTTTTATTCCAGTAGGAAAAAGTCAAATGTTGGCATCATAGTTTTGTTGACATTGATGAAACATTCGGCAAAGGTAGAAGCAGAATCACACTAAATGATCTTTCTTTTGTTACTTCAACTGCACAGAAAGTTACACAATGAAAATTACACTTGGAAATGGCAGCTTCACTTTCTCTCACCTACATTGCTGAGTATCATTGCCCTCTGTACTCTGCTACCAAAGCTACCTGCAGGGTCACTATAAAGCCTCACAAATGCTTTCTTATTCTTTTCTGATATATGTTGCTTCTTCTTTTTAGGTTATAAAAGTTTATCTGGGTCTGATCCCACATTTCCTTCAGCACAGTTATGGGAGCAACGTGCTCGTAATGACAACGGGTCAAATTCGCGCCAGATACGACTGCACTGTAGCCAGTGGAATTATGCACTGGGCAAACAGTCCTGGACTACTCAGTCCTGCAAGCAATTTCACATCCCAAATATCTCACGCTTTGCCTTTGGTGGCTGACAGTTACACAATATTGAAGTCATGTGTGAGCACTGAGAAGCCTCTGGCGCATCAAGACCTCACACTGGGCAACATTTTCAAGCGCTGACATTTGCATGTTTTGTTACTGACCTCGGACAAAACAGATTGGGGCCCAAGTCCTTACCCAGGCAAAATCCCCAGGAATTCCAGTATGATTTTTGCCTAAGGATTGCAGGAGTGATTCAGCCTAATGTGAGAACTAATGTCCCAGAAGCTTTTTCTAGGCAGCATGCTAATTATAGACTCGAGCTGGACATCTGTAGCACAAACCCATGCTGCATTTTGCAACCTGAGCTTCTCTGCGAAGAACCACACAACAAAAACAGAGCTGACTTATCATTTACAAAGGCCCTTTATTAAGTGTCCTCAAACTGTAGTATTTATATTAAGAGCAGCATATGAGCTACTTCGAAAGATGACAAGGTAGAAAAATGCCACTGGGACTGTTTTCTACAGAGTGTGGACTGGGAACAGAACATACTTGGGAGTTGCTTTCACTCCTGTCCAAGCAAACCATGTTTTGGAACCTCTGCAGCTGAGCACATGGAGGTTTTTTTTCCTAGAAGAAGCTGGTGGTGCAGTGAACACCAAAAAGCACTTATTTTGTCCCTCTGTCTCCAGGTGAAAGAGAATAAATCTATCCCAGCTGCTAAACTCCTTGTGAAATACCTACCAAGTGCCCTTGTGAAATGCCTTCAAATTGTTGGCACTGTAGCTATTCTCTTCTTGGTTACCAGATGATTATTTTCCACATCAGTGGACAATGATAAAAGTAGAAGAGATTGTGCTTTCTTCCTCTTTAAATGAGGTGTTGACAGATAATAAATCATTTTACAATGCTGGCATTGATTTCCCTGTGTTTACACATGGAAAGCAACAAAATGCAAATAGGTTGTATGATGCCATTCAAACCACCAACTGGTAGTGGAGGAACTAAACTGATAAAGGTTTCATTTTTTAGCCTGTGCCTCTTAGAGCTTTTGCTTAGATGACCTTAAATCCCATGCAAGCACCCTGTGGGTTTTTTTTTAATTGCTTTTTGACAGTAGGCAGAAATCCTCTAAAATATCAAGCTGTACCTGCATGTCAAGGGGTGGCTGCCCATGTCCTTCCATGTGTATGTGAAATACATTGGGACAGATTTTGTGGATGAACCTAGAATAATACAGGGTGAACTAACTTGCTGTCAATAGACAAGTTCAAGTATGTTCTGTTAAACAGAAATTAGCTCAGAACACCCTCTTTTTGCTAATACAGTAAGAAGACATGAGTTTTAAGATAGTGATGGTCAAAAATGGATTTAAAATAGATATCTTGTAAATATACACTCCCTGATTCCCCCCCCTGCATCTTCCACATTAATTCCCTAGCTGTGAACTTCCCCATTAAATTTCATCACAGAAAATATACCAAGAGTTTTTTAGGCCACCCTGAAATTTTAGCCTGTAGCCAAGTCTTGGAAAATCCAGTTATGTACTTCCTACCTTAGACATTATCCCACAGTACCATGATATTTTTTTTTTCAGGCTGAAAGTAATAAGCTACTTCCTTCTCAGTACACTAAGCACATGATTTGGAGGCCGCTGAGCGAGCTGACATATGAAATTACTAAATGTGCAAATCGAACAAGTTGGTATGCTTTTATATTTGGTATCATGATTAGAGCTGTACATAAAGCTCTCTCTATCCACCAGCTTCAAACCTCCAACTTTCCCAAAGGGTTGCACAGGATTTAGTGATAGATTTCATTAAAGTCAATGGTATGTATTTGGTACATAACCTCCCTGAGATCAACGGAGTGTCTTTGTGCTATGTAAGTTGACTTTGCCAGAGGAATTCAAGTCAACAGAAATTGGACAGATAAATCCTAAAATGCCTGGACTTTTAGAGAAAGGTGGTCATGCTTTTATCCCTGTTATGTAATAGAGTCAAACTCCTATTGGATCCCTTGGGAATAAAACCCTGTTTGGGTTAAAGTTGCTGAGGTTTCTATTTCTAGAGTTCTAAAATTCTTCCCTTTTCCTGTTTGAACCACCAGCTCTCCTGTTCTCATTTATGGTCTGATGTGCAGTTTCCATGAAAGACAAAGATTTTCCAAAAGTTCAAATGTACCAAGAGGTACCAATCTCTTCTAAAATATTGCTTTTGCTGCTGAAAACTTCTTCCCTGTCTCAAAATCATTTTCTTCTGGGGAATACTCTCACAAACCTGTGATTAAATGCACTCTACTGCCTAGTTATGATGATGTTCACAAGTAACACTGGCTGTAGGAGCAAGACAAAATCTGTGGTCCACCAAAAAGTTCAGTTGCTGTCGATTCCTTAGAGGCAGTGAACTCAGATATTAGCAAACATTTCCAAAGGTCACTAAGGTACTACAAAAAATGCTCAGAAGGTGAAGACTGAAGACTATTTCTTTTTGAACAGCTTATTTTTTTTTAAACATTTTAGAACTTGCCTGTTTTTCTGTACTTTTTTCTTCAATTGTGCACTATTCTGACTTTACCTGAGGCATAAAACTACATATATGTGCAGTCAACTCCCTTCCCATACCTTTCGTTTTTTAACATATTATCTGAAGTATTGTTAAATGATTTGATAGGCAATACATTGATTTGTACTGGGTTTTTTTCTGCTGTGTTACATGAAAACCTGATTATCTATAGCTATCAGTTCCACTACAATAGGGCCTTGGAGTATGATTAGACTTTAAATTTTAGTAGGGTAAGCTACTTGCAAATGAGCTCTTGAATTTACACTACTACCTTGGATATGACTAAGTAGAAGAATGAATTGCCTTGAATCACAGAATGCCTTTGTTGTCAGATCCCAAGCCAAGCAGTGGGCTCTGCTACTTTTAGGGGACATTAGACTTTCAGGGACATTAATTAGGTCATACTTACATAGATAGTAGCACCAAATAAAACTGAAATAGAAAAAAACAGAGGGTGGACAAAATCTGAGCAGTCAGAAACATCAAATTACTTCTCCCTGCCTATTCACAGCTTTTTCGTGACCCCACTGAACTCAATGGGAGCTTTGCCAATTAATTACAATAGGAGGAGAATCTGGGTTGGCTTGAGGTTTCCTGATTCTGCCCACAGCAACACAGATGCATTCCAGACCACTCTCAGGAAGGGGGGGAAAAAAACAGGGCAAATTCACAGTAACTGTGGCAATAGGAGGGACGGTTCTCTTTGGTATCATGTAATTTTGAAATTCAGTAGCTGCTTTGTGCCATGACATGTGTTTCTCCCCTCTGTCAAATCAATGTTTTCTTCCCATGCAGAAGGCCCATCAGGGAAAGAGCACAGATGAAAATCATCAACACAAACAGCCCCCAGAAGCCTTTTCACATTTCCCACCTCACATCTGTCATAATGGCAAAATCATGTTTGCAAACAACATGAAAAAAACTGCCTTAAACATGGTAATTCCCCAAAACACAGAGAATTAATGCAGCCTCTTCTGTGAATGTCTCTCAATCCGTGTGAGTGATCACTGGTAAAAAACTACCTTAGCAGAATGCCAAGACCTCTGCTATGGGGAGCAACAGCTAAAGGATGCACAGATTGTCTGACTCTGGCTGCAATTATCTTCCTTTCTTACCCTTTTTTTCACTAAGATCCTCACTGTTGTAGTCCTTGGACTTGATCATTTCATTAGGACTGTAAACACAGAATGAGACTTAGGGCAAGGTTTGACAGCTTCAGGAAAGCAGCAGAATATAAAAAAGATAATCAATGATGCCCTAAGGACTGTCATAGGCAGTCAAACCTAAAAGGGATGCAAGTGAATTTCTCTTCCACCTTGTGTTCTCTGTTTTACAGGAGGCAGTTTCCATGCTGACAAGCAGGCAGCACTCTCTACAAAGTAAGAAGACAGCAAAACCTGCCTCTGCAGCTGCCAAGGACAGGGAAGAGACTGGAAACATATGTTCTCTGTGTTTGGGATGCTTCAGTTTAGGTAGACTACCTGGGTCAGGGCCCAGATGGTGTAAACTGCTGAATCTCAGAGCTTAGGTTAGCTGAGACTCTGGTTTAATAAGTATATTTTAATTAAACTTCTGAACTATTCTGATATTCCTTATTAACTCCCCACAGAGCCTCCAAACAACCTCTGGGGGAAAACCAAAGAAGCAAAAACTGATGTGACTTCTTCAAAGTAACCGTGTGAGTCACTGCCAGAGTTCAGGCAGGAGCACGTCTCCTGAGCATCAGTACAACATAACTGATGCAAAGGCCACCTCAGAAGTTTACTGAGCTAAGACAGCAGCTTAAGGAGGCCTGAACTGCCCTGTGCATTTCAGAGAATTGTTATCTGAAAGTCTCAGGGCTGATACCTTAAAAGTCAACATTAATTAATCACTGAAGGAAGTGTGCTGGAAAGGGGCAGAAACGTTCGTCTGTGCAGTTCAGGATGTTGTACTAGAGACAGAAAGCGGTGAGCTTCGAAGAGCACTTGAATGAAAAGCACACTGAAGGTGCATATGAGGCAACTGAGACAACCACAAAAAGACAAGGAAGCTATTGGAATCTTGGTGATGCAATCTTGGACTGCTAGTAGGTGGGATTCAAATGTCTTGGGAGCACTCAAGCCAAAGGGATTCCTGAGGGAATTTACAACTGTGCCATCTGTCCCTTACAGTTGGAGCTCATTTTGTAGATGGCTTTTGGAAGAGAATTAATACCATGTTTCTCCCTCAGATTAACCCTACCAATGATTGACTGCTGGCATGAATGCCAAAACATTCAACACAGTAGCTAACACACCAGGCAAACCCACCCCAAACAAAACACCCTGTCACTTACAGCACCTTTTCTGTGGTATTATCTTAAGCTGAAGCCATGAAGGAAAGGGTCTCTATTTCTCAGTTTTTCTGACTCAGTGTTCTTTTAACCCAATTTCTAGCAGATCTATCAAGCCCCAAGAGCAGTACAGCTGCAATGTGACTCAGCTTCAGGACAGTAGACAGGCCTTGTCAGAGCTGGTTAGTAAACTGGTCTGCAGAACCTGAGCGGGTTGAGATGGTTCACAGGCACCCTTTACCTACATAGCCAGAAAAGCCTGTTCTGGGGAGACCAAGATACAGCACTGGATAGTACACCAAGGCTAGAAGGAGGATTAATTTGGTATTCATAGATACAGGCCACAGGCACTAAGAATGGTGCCTGCTCTAAATGGGGCACATATATCAGAGGAATAGGCAAATAAACTTCACAGTGACCTGCTTGCTTGGTCTCTGCCATTCTCTTGTGCTGAAATTTTTGTTAGTATGACCACTGTCCCCAGAACATGGCCAAAATCAGTCCACAGCCTTCCTTTGTATCCTGTACAAAGGTGTAATTCTACTGTTTAGTGCTAGGCACTGCAGACTGCAGATGTTTGTTTCCAAGCCTGGGTAATAAAAATGGATAACATATCCCAAAGCCACAATGTCACAGAGAATGTGCTGTGTACAAGGGTCTTGTCAACAACCACTGCCCTTAGACCTGACACATGGAATCAATGGCATTGTAGACATTGCACTCATTAGTAGTTTGGAAAAGAAAAGGCTAACAAGTTAGTTTGCTAATAATAGTAGGTAATTCTACAATTAACAGCCAACTATGAAAAATTCTAGACAACTAGTAAGATGAAAGGGGACTAATTTTTATCAATCATGTCTTAAAAGCCTCACTTTATTAAACTGAACAGGAAGAACTGAAAGCAAGCTGGAGATGCACTATCTTTCAGTTCTTAATATCACCGACCAAAGAAGGAGCTTGTTAGCTTAAATATGGATTGACTGCACTCAACAGCACATGCAATGAATCTACATCTTACATATTCATGTATTGTACACCACAGAGCAGCAAATTTTGGCTATGAATAATAAATTAATTTCCAAATGATTACTGAGGTTAAATTGTGAAAGTAAGCTATATGACCTATGAAGACAGCAGCATAAAAATCAAAATAGCCTGATTTGGGGAAAGTCTGAGCGAGTTACCACAGTGACTCCTGCAAGTCCAGATACCTAAGTATCATGAGTATAACCTGATATTAATGACCTCACTTTTTTTTTTTCTAAAAGAACTCAAGTGTTCTGACAGTGATAGTGCTCATTCCCCAAAAGGTTATTAACATCTGATAAAAATCTTGCTAAAGCAAGAAAAGCACAACTTTCCCATGTCCAATCTTCTTATTACTAGCATATATGTTTCTGATTGGATCATCCCCTGGATTTTGGTTGTTTGGTAGGAAGGATGATCTCCAGGGAAGTGTTTCATGTCTTCTCTTCCAAAATCAAACTAAGAAAATGCACATTCCTGCAATGAAAGCTAAGAGTAGAGCCAGTGTCCATTAACTGCGTAAAGGTTCCAAGTCTGACATTTCCCCAAGTGCACAACCAGCAATGATAACTGCTAATTGTTTCTGAAGTGTTATGGAGCCTGTACTGGTAAAAGAGAAGGTGGAAGGAGAAGATTCAATAAAGGTAATTCAATGAAGAAAGCACTGCTTTCTCCAAGCCCTTCTGTCTTCAGGATTCCTAATAAGAAGAGATTGTTGGTGAATTTTCACTTCATACAAACATCTTGTCAACTCCAGAACAGAAGAATAACACCCTTACAAGAAATGTCTGAGAGCTTAAATCCAGCCTGGAAAAAGGAAACACAAATCCACTGATTTCAACAGAGTTACAGATGGCCCACTTAATGTACAACAGGGTTGATTAGGCCCTTCTCCCACACTGTAGCACTGTTTTGCCCAAGAAACCTTTGCTTTCTAAGTACCAGCCATTTGTAAACAGCCTGTAACACTGAACTGCAATTAAATAAATGAATAGGAAACACACGTATATTTTAAAACTTTTCTCAGTAGTGGAAGAGCAACTATTGACCTATTTTTCTGTTTAATATCAGGATCTTATGTCAATATCACAGGCAAAACACCAAGGATCTGCAGAATATCAGTTATTGCACACATATTTCTGCTTCCCACGGTTTCCTATGGGCATTAAACTGGAATCATGTATAAGCACAGTGCATGTCTCAGGAAGAACTTGTTCTTCCTTTTAAGCCATCTCAGCACTACAGCAGGTGGGCACAGGCTCTCTTGCTAAAAGCACAGAGAGAGAGAGAGAGAGAGAGAGAGAGAGAAAGAAAGAGAGAATGAGAAAGAGAAAGAAGAAAGTTGCTTACTGTTTCGAGGCTTCTCCTCATCCATGCCTTCATCTTCATTTTCTGGATCAATATCTTCTGCTTGAGTTATCCAGTCTAAGTATCCCTTCAAATCCTCCTCTAGCTGTTGTTTTTCCCGTAACTTCTGGAAATCGCCTCGAGCCTTAGCCTTCTCTCTTTCTTTGGAAAACTCCCTAGCAAGAGGGAGGGAGGGACAGGACATGGGTGGAGGGAAGGAAGACATGGAAAAACAATGGGTTAGATTGATTTCCACTAGAAAGTCTCCTCAGCCTGTGTAGCACACCCAGCTTTCTCTACTCTTTCAAGACAGACACATGAATGAACCATCCCTTCTAGATACACATGTAAAACAGCTGGAGTGTCCACATTTCTACCAATACTCAGGAAAAGATTAATACCTGTTTTTAATCCTTTAATTCTCAACATTTGACTGACTATTCAAATAAAACACATAAGTAACATTTCTGTGCAATTTTCTGTACAATGCCATACACTTTCTAATATTCTTTACCACTTCATATTCTCTAACAGTTATCCACAAATATCGATATGAATAATGGTTAATGATGAACTGTTTGACAATAATCTGACATCTGGAGAGTGAGATGGTGGCTCTAATTTTTAGCCAGGTTTCAATCTGTCTTTAAGATTATATATCACAACTAAATTGGTTTAAGTGTAATTAATGGTACTCACAATTTTGTACACATTTAATTAGGGTCAATTTCACCCACAGTACTGGAAAATATATTTAAAAACTCAGATCTCAATGTTTTACTGCAGACTTTCAGTTTTCAAGCCTGCTATCCGACATGAAATGTATTTTTCAAATACAAGTTGGGTGAACAAACATGATAAATTATGGATAGAAAAAAACCAATAGATTCTGCCAGAAAGTGAAAAGGGTAGACATTTGATGACAGTTTTATGAAAGAACCCTATTGAGAATATAGACTGAAAACAGAAGGCTTAAGAACAAAAATTTCATGTTGCTTAGTTATGATCCTAAATGCTTTGCCTTGTTTTTGGCTGTGGTTCTGTCTTCCCCTCTTTCAGAGACACCTATACAGCAAGATTTTTTTTTTCAAGAAATGCTGACCTACCTCTATTTAGAGACTCCCATGTGGTTCTAAACCAGGGTTTAGCACTTGTATTTCAAAAAGTAAGCTTAATGATTGTGAAAATTGCTGGACCAAGAGTACCTAAGCATTAAGTCTTATATCTGCTGAAGCAGATCACTACATAAGACACACACAGCAGATAATACAGTCCATTCTGTAATGGTAAAGTCATTCTCTCCAATTCATTCTCCACTACTGTTGCTAATGAACATCAACAATGAGTGGATTTTAAAAAATCCTACTCCACCTAGGATTTGTCTTAAGTTTGCTTCTGCAAAAATAAATAGGAAACCTAACACTAATATTGGTGGCATAATATTAGGATTATGAAAATCCTACCCAAAATGTTAATGAATGCCATGTGACTGCTCCTTAGGTAACTGAGATGGAGGTTGGTTTCTAGCAGTGATGGTGATGTAATTTCCTCCTGTCTGGTCCAAATCTCACTGAAAGGTTTCCATGGACTTCAACAGGTTTGGGATCAGGCTTTCAGTAAAATGAGCTGTGCAAAAACCAGCACTGTAGCAGAACCAAAGTAGGATGATCCCTGAATTTCAAGCCAAAGTATTTGACAAAGCACGTGCTTTGGTCACACTGCTGAGGGTTTAGCCCCTCCCTTGGGACTGTGATAAGGAAGGTGGAAATGAGTAAGAGAAACACTGGCATCTCTGGCCTGAAGGTAGATCACAGTCAGCCCTGGCTCCAAACTCAGCCTCAAGGCATGGAAAAAATGAAAAATGAAATTTTCTCATACTGGGAGTGATATTTTGCTATTTACGATGTAAAACAAATAAACAACCCCCCAACAGTAATAATAAAAACTGTAGAAAGAATTTTTAAAAAAATCAATCAATAGTAGTTATATTTTCTGCTTCAATAACACCTTTCCACTGGGTCTGATACAGTGCCTTATCCAAAATAATGAATTAACTCTGAAAAAAAAAATCACTGAATGAATCTATGTATTATTAAGCCCTTTTGATAAATCAAATTTCAATTGTTAGCTCCTAAACTGTTATTTTAGAATCTAAAACAAATGGGTCCAATTTTTAAATGGACTGAGCCCTGAACTCCAGGTGAGAACTATTTATATTTGTATGGATATAAACTGAAAGGGGCTGTTTTAGAAACCAAAGTGGCAAAAATTACAAAACAGCCCAGCTTACAGAAGTGAAATTCCTACTGTGCACTGAAGTGGATCATTTATGTTCCATGTTTCTAAGCTGCATGTCTATTTGGGTCCTTTCAGTCCACACTTACTGTCTCTATCAACAGGGCTGTGAGGGAGAGCTAACTGAAGCAACGTGAGATTTTAACAGGATGTCTTTACACTGACCATCAGCAGAGGAGTGATTTTTACCTAAAGTTTTATAGCACAGTGGGAAATACTGTGATTGCCTCGTCTAAACAACCTGCAATTGCATGTCTCCTTCCTTTGTACAGCGTATGATACTGCACATCTCAGACGACTCTCCAAAGAAGACAACCTATTTAAATTGTCTTAATTTCTGTGCTCTACTAACATTAGACCACTGGGAACAGGCGGCTCAGAAAATTGCTGCTGCAATTCAAATCACCTCCCATGTGGAATGCCATCCTGTACTTGGGCAAATGTAGTTCACCATCGAGAATTACTACAAGTGATCATTTACCATCCCACGTGAAATGAGCTGGTGACCTCAGTCCGGTGCCTATTGCAGGCAGGTGGGCACATTTCTTCTGCCACCATCACAGCTCGCAATAAAGGCTCATTGTTTGCAGTTCCAGCAGGGAGGCCAAGGACCACATGAGCTTTCTGATGGAAGTGCCATCTTAAGCCTGGAGGTGGTCTACTCCAAAAAGACTGCACTGTCGTGTCAGGATAAGGTTAACAAAGGCTTGCAGAACTATCAAGCAACCTGTCCATTTTCAGTGAGCCCAAGAACATCAGTATAAGAGTTGGTGAATCTGTTTGTTTTTATGAGAATTCAGTTTCCTTCACTTTCTTTTATTTCTCACAGAAAATTATAAGATTTGTCTGCCAATGGGAATACAAAATAGCAGAGTATTCTGGAGAGATGTTTTTTGTCTTTGAGGCTACAGTGGGTCAAAATCATAAATATAAACACCCAGCTCTGCATCCTGTGCTGTATCAGAAGAAAACTTCTCTTTGCCACCCTGATGATGGAATATAGGTAATTCTTGTCTATATCTGATCTCAAGATGACTTCTCACATGTAGAGGAAAACGGAAAGCGAGAAAACCAGCAGAGTTCTAGCAGTTCAAAGCTCTTGCTTACTACTAAAAGTGGAGCACAAGGCTTCAAAGTTCATCCACCCTAAGAAGTACACCAAGGAATGGGAAGAGTTGGAAGAGGGGACAGAAGACTAGAAAAAATTCCTGAAAGGTCACAAGAACTGCTCAGGGAGGAGCTACAACCATAGCCAGCCTCCCATCCACTCTGACCTCTTTCTCGGCAGTAAAAGTATCACAAGCAGCCAACTGGGTTTTGCAGGATCCTCTCAAAGCACAGAAAAAGGCTGTTTCTCCTGCCCTCCATTTGCCTTAGGCAACTGCTTGTTTGGCCTGTGTCCTGGGATTTGGTTCACTGTTAGGCAAAATATAAAGGAAATGTGAATCTCTATGCTTCAGCGTGCACATCTGAAGGTTGAACCCGCGCTGCAATTTTTTTTCCTCGCTAATTAACTGAAACAGGTAACACAGATGTGAACATCTCTGATCTCAAGCAAATTCTAATCACTGCTCACAGCAATGATGTGGAATTGTGGGCTTGTGGAGGTCTACTGTGTGATCTGCTGACTGGATATTTCCTCTGGAATTTGAATTTTATATTGTGCTCAGTCAAGGCAGGAAGAGATTACAACTCTATATATAAATACTCTGACATGCTATTCAGCTTAGCATGAGACTACTAAATTCACCAGAAGGACCATGAATGGTTGACATACCTGAGTAAAAACAAATTACAGATGAGCTCTTTAGGCAGAGCAGAACTCAGCATTTGATTTTGCAGGTGCAATCAAGACGTCTTTGTGAGTACAATTAATTACACTTATGTATTCAGAAGTGATTAAAAAAACCCCTAAGCTAATCTGTCATTGACAAAGTCTACCTACACAACATGCTTGCTCAAGTTCCTGAAATAGATAAATGGGAAGAAATCAGAGATGCCCAGAATGGATATTCAAAGATAACCAGGAATGCTGCTTTGTATCTACGTAGAACAGACAGGTGGATCATCTACATAGATCAGACTAATAGCAATACTCTAAGTAGAAAAAAAAAAAAAGCTGAATCTGCAAAGTGAAGACACTTTGTAACTCAGCAGAATTTAGAACTGCTTTAGAAAGTTAATTGTTTAAGAACTGCTTATTTAGCCCAAAGAAAATTTGGAACATTTCTCCCATAATTTCTGTGTTTTTTCATGGTTGCAAATTCTTAAGTTTCTTTTTACTTTTCTCCAGTTGGGGAAATTTTTGCAGAAACAGTGCAGCTGTCATAACACTGTGAAGACAGCCAGAAAGAGTGACTCACAGCTTAAACAAGGTGAACTTCAATTTCAGTTCCCTCTATAGACTGTTTCTATCTCTTACCACTAACTGTGGTGCTCTAGCTGCAGTATGTCAGGAGGCAGAAGATTTAGGCCCCAAAACACTTTCTTGAGTTGACAATAAAAGAAAGAGGAAATTCAATTTTTAATTATATACAGATAAAAATCCAAGTATAGGTAAATTGAATCAGCAGTGCTTCAATAGTATGCACTCCTCATGGCTGGGCTCACAGGCATCGTTTATCCAATTAGACACCATATAATCTTTAACAACTGTCCTATATGTTCATTGAGTGCACCTCTGAGAGAACAGATCACTTCCCCTCTGTCAGCTGGTCATCCTCCTCCACTACTGCTGATATCCTTACCTGCTGGTCAGAGTATCCACCTGAAGAAATGAGGAGCACATGGTTTAAAATTGTACCCAGAGTATCACTCTCCAGATATCCAAACACAGACTATTGCCTGACACTTCATTACTGGGGATTTTTTTTTCCCCATTCCCATTACTGCTTGGAAACCCTTCTTTTTGCAGCAGCTGTCTTAGCAGCACATCTCCTCCAATGGAGTAATGAAGATTGTAATAATACCTCCTGAAGAACTTCTATTACCTGTCTCTTTGCCCGATGGCCAGTGGTGGATCTTTTTCTCTGGTCCCTCTACTGCCCTTCCTATGTTGTTGGCCCAAGTACTGAGGACATAATTTCTATGAGGCATCAAGTCCTCTCTCCTGCTCAGAGATAATTTTCCCTCTCTTATGACCACAAGACAGGGGACTTCAGGGCTGCCCACTCAGGTGACAGGTACAGGCCCTGAGCAAATTCATTTAGAGCTCATCAAAGAGGTAATAAGTTGGAAACAAAGAAAAAGAGGATGCATTGAAGTCCTCATACCATATTTATCCATGTACATAGAATGGCTGTAATCACCCAATCATGCCCAAATATGGAATTAGAAGCCTGATCCTAGGAGATCTTTTTTTTTAGAATCTTGTGAGGAATGTTTGCTGGCTTGATTCCTCTAATTATGTGGATCCCCAGGGCAGTAAAGTTTTTCACTACTGGGGACAATATCCATTGTTTTTAATCAAAGCTACTAAAATGATGTTTTGCAGCCAGGGTTATACTGCAGAACTGAAATACAGATAAATGTCTGCATGTCTTAAGAATGCTTAAACACTAGAAGGACTTCTCTTGCTTCTCTGTTCATCCTTCGAAAAGGTCAGAGGGAAATGATCTTTTCTCTCTGCATCATGCCAGGCTTGTAATCTGCACAATAGAGAAGATGGGCTTACTGAAGAAGAAACGTGCCCAAGACTCTCTCCAGGGAAAATAGTCTCCTGCTAGGCTGTGTGTTAGATATATTCAGCAATGTGAAAATTTCTCCTGTGAGAAGACATAATTTGGCAGGAGTCTCATCCTACAGATGTGAAGGGATTTGTCTCATGCTCTCGTTCTTCCTTCAATCCTACTGACTCTTCCAGAAATTTTACTATAATCCCCTTCTTCTATGGCAAATGGATTGCTTTGCCCACAGGAGAGCATAGTGCTGTCCTCTTCCCACAGAGTACAGGTAGAGGAACATGTTACAGGCAAAGAATTGTTTTATATGCCTTGGATTTACTCAAAAGACTCACTCTGTGAGGAATGCCATATTTTGCTATTGGCACAGCAACAGCATAGGCCTTCTCTTAAGGTTCTTGAGATCAACCCGCCACTGACTGCTGTTTTGGTAACCAGAGAGTAGGAACAGAAATACAAATTTTAAAAAATAAACAATAATAAAACATTTTCCTGGTACTGCTTACCCGCTAAGTACACCGAGAACCAAGTTAAGTACAAAAAATGACCCTATGATGATTAGTGTAACAAAATAGATCCAGGGCCAGTCCCTTCCTATGGCATCATTGACCTGGAAGAGTGGAATGATAATTAGTGAGACAAGCTCAGATTCTGAGCACTGCAAGGCTCCAGCCAAAGAGATCCCAAGTCACCAGCAGTAAGATTTTTCAATAGGCAGTTTTCTGAAAATTTATGACAGGTTGACATTAGTGATTTTGAATGCCCTGAGGTTGAATTTCTTTGTCAGAGAATAACACAGCTTTTGTTACCTGTATTGCTATTTACAATATTTGAACATTTTGTCAAAGTATTTCAGAGCTGATGTGAAGCTTCCTTGAATTCACATTTTTAATCCTTCTGAAAGTATCCTGGTGACAGGGAAGAACCCTTATTATGGAGTCTTGCCCTGTAGCATTGGAAAAAGGACACCAAAACTGTCAGCTTACCCGCTCAACACACCAAGAACCAGATTTAGAACGAAAAAGGATCCAAAGATGACCAGACTGACAAAATACACCCATGGTAACTCATAGCCCATAGCGTCCTGCATCTGGAAAGACGAAGGAAAGTTAGAAGACAGAGAGGGAAAGCAGAAATGATTAGGCAAAGGAACAGATGGAAAGGTTTGTAAACAGAGCCTGTGGTTGGTTTACACATAATCATAGCAAGTGTTTCTGTATGTTCTTTCTTATGTGACCGCTCCTTTGATTGTTCTTTTGATCTGTTTCCTTACAGTCAATGATTAATACAGGCTAAGATATAACCATGTACCTACTGGCACTTTCTTTAGATGCTCAAAGCTGTGGATTGTTACTTTTTGGAGTTTACTTACAGCACCACAAAGGGTCCACCCATGACTTCTGAACTTCTAGTCCCTGCACACACACACGGCCCTCTGCTGCCAGCGAAAATATTGCTGGTTTTTGCTAAGTGTTGCCACAGTGTGTTGCCAGATCATGTTCACTTCCCATGTGTAGCACAAGTACAGGTACCTCAGAGAGGAGCATGTGGGAACTGTGGCCAAATACTGATCTTTCCCCAGCAATGCTCTGGTAATTTTCCCAGTTTACCACAGTGAGGGCAGTAGCTTTATACTTTCGAGGAAGGTCATTTCAAGGCCCAATGTGTCCTGAGCTGGTCAAGTGTTTTCTAAAGCTTCCTCACAAACTTCCTTTCTCTGCTTGAAGGATGAATCACTTATCAAAATGTGATTCCTATACAACTGAATACTAAGAGAATTGGAGACTGCAAACTGAATGATCTCACACTATTACAAGCATCTGCAAACAGAGCAAGCAGACTATTGTTTTAGGACCAGAACCTCTATTATGTGTGGTTTAACTCCAGCACATAATAAGATCTTGTATATATTCTAAAAGCATCTAGTACATAAACACTATTTTATCTTGAAGTCTCCTTCAAAGTTCAAAATTTTGGAAAGTTGGTGGATACATTAATAGAGTCTCACTTTCATGATGGTATCAAAAATACCAGAGTCTCTTCTTTACTGTTCATAAACACTTATCTTCGGAGCCAGACGTAGCATCATTAAAGAAACAGATGGTGGTTAACATTTTCAGGAGCACTAAATTGATTTGTGAACATAAATTGCAGACTTGAAAGTACCTAAAGGCGTAAAGCAACCTACGTTCCTTTGTTTTCCACTCTTTTGAAAATTTTATTGTATGTTGTCTACTCTTTCCAGGAAAATGCTTTTTCCTTTGCAACCTACACGTTTGCTGGGATCACAGAAAAAATATTCTTCCATACATGGGCACTGAGACTTCAGGAGAGGGGGTCTGACTCAAGATTTGTAACAACTCAGAAAAAGAATTTCAAACCTTCAGTAAGACAAGGCAAGAGAGAACACTAATATAATCATTTCTTTGTGGATGGAAGTCCATTATCCATTTTTCTTCCAAAGCAGAATCACTAAAGTCCTTGTCTGGCAATAGTCCACAGTCAATGGGCCGATCCAGAACTCCATCTCAAGGCTCCTTCAGCTGTGACTGAACTGAAGTAGACTCATTAAAAAATAAGCTTGAAATCTCCCTCTGTGAAAACAGTTCATCAGCTCCTTCCTCACAGGATGAATACATTTGGTGGTCAAAAGAGAGTACCTGAACCTCTAACACCCCCCAACCGTATTAAACAGCTTCTCTTTTATAGTTTTGTAGAATTTTTCAGTTAGTTTATAAATCATACTAATTATTCTTTGTGTTTGCAAGCCACATTTCATCCCACACGACCAAAAAGTAGACACTTCTGGTGTATACTACACATCAGTGCTTTAATGAGAACAAAGCATCATGGTGTATAAAGATGGAAGGAAATATTCACCTGAGATCCCAGTGGGGAAATCAGGCAGGCAAAATGTAACTGCCCAAGCTGGAATTAAGTAAAGAAATGAGACTTAACAGCCTCTCTCTTCTAAAAGGACATCACTATCTATATAAAACGATCCGCACAAACAATGAGTATGGATGACTTTGAAAAACTGCCATAAGAATTTACCACTGTGGGCACACTGACGACTTGACATCCCTCTAATTATGATAGATGGTGATAAAAAAGCCTGAGCTGTATGGTATTTATCTATCAACAGTTTGGGATTTTTTTTGTCATGTGGGAAAGTCAGCTCGAAAAGTAGAACTTCTCAAAGCTGTGGTACAAGTGAATCCTAAACAGCAAAGGCCAGGGTGCCAGATACAGAGTTCAGGTGCATGTCAGGGTACTCAGAGAAGAACAAAGCTTCCCTGGCACAAAGAGATTTCCAGATGGCAAGAAGTTTCCACCATAGCCCGGTAAAGTATATACCTAGAATATAGTGTACCCTGGCTATTCCCAATGCCTGCACAATTGTATAATGATCATACCAGCTTGCATCAGCACAAATGAGTCCTGAAAAATAGACCTGCATTCTGGTACAGCAGAGCATTTGGGACTTCTCAGACTGAAAATTTCAGAAGTCAGCTTTTCATCTCCTTTTTATTGCACAGTGATATACGTAACAGAGAAGCTGAGGGCCAGAGACAGCAATAGCTTCTCAAGCATAGAGAAACCATCAGTATTTGGCAAACAGCTGAGTCCTTCTCTCTAATGCTGGACTTGCCTATGTTTGGTGCTTTCTTGTCTCATTTCTTTAGTAGCAGGCAAGACTATTTCACACATTGTGGGACTGACCCATAGGTGACAGGAATGTATGTTATATATTGATATAACACTAGGTGTTCGGTAAATTAAGTTAAAACCTCCCTGTAATAAGGAAACAGTACACTGTGAACTTGCTACTTGCTCCTGAAAAACATCTGCAGGAGAAACGCAGAGAAATAGGTTGTTTGGCAAAAGTGAAAGTTGGGGGGGGGGGGGAAGAAAAGTAATAGACTTATTTAAAACAGCAACAGCTAAGTACCAACATTTAAGGAATATTAAATTCCTGGCTAAGACCGTATTCTTCCAAATATCTGAAAATGCTTCCTCCAAAACAGAAGTATCCTAGAAGTCCAGGATGGACTGTCCTCAATGATAACTGCATGGGAGCACTGTTCAGGAAGAGCCTTGCACCTGCCTTTGAGTGAAGCTGTTTCCTGCAAACTCACCACCATTCTGCAAATCTGCAGCTATTAATGCTGCATGTTTGCATGCACATGTCCTTCTGATTACAGCTGTAGCCTTTCACTGCAAGCCTAACTTAGGTGGTAGAGCTGATTTCTCCTCATTATGCTGTTAAAGTGGAGAAGATGCAAAGGATCACAGCAAGACCAGGGGTGTTACCATTTGCACACTACGGAGTGCAGAAAATGAGGTGTGCAGAATAGTTTTTGTACTGTAGCCTACAGTGAACAGGAAATGGTTCAGTTATAGGTTACCTTTCCAGGATGGACAACTCCTGATACACAATTCAGTTTTCTGGTCACTGAGGGCACCACTTCTCCCAGAGTGTTTACTACTAACCCTATGAATCTCAACAAAAAAGGTGGATCATCTTCTAAAATCACAGTTCTGAACACAGACTATCAGCCAGGACAGGTCTGAATGATAATACTCCAGCTCCAGTAGTCAATGTGATTGCAACCTGATGCCAACTTAAGCATGTATTGAACAATTTTTACGTCAGCTGGAAGCACAGGATCAGTGGGAATCCGAAGATTGTCATTTATAGAAATAATTCTGCTTTCTGAGTCAAACTGCCTGACCTTTCATAGCTCACATCTCAACACTCACGTGTCACTACTCTCAACAGTCAGGAAGTTGGCACATTTCAGAGCATTTATGCATCATCTCTCAGAGACCTCAGGGATAAAGATCTTAGATTCCTTATCATGACTTGCTGCATACCCTCTCCAGCACTGTAGGGGCATCATTTGGCTCACTGTGCTTCAGCTTTCCAATCTGCAAAGTGGAATACTACCTTGCCTCACTGGGCACTGTCAAAGAAACCACTCAGCATCATGATGACGGGATATTTAAGCATATTTGAGGTCTGATGGACCTTGTGTACTGCAGAAGAGCTCTTTCTTCACCAGGCATCCCTAATTGCTATCATGCTTACAGGATTTCAACAAAGGCTTTTCTCCCAGTGATACAGGTAATCGCTTAGAAATAACAGTAGGATGTTTAATTCTGTAGTTTACTGATCACAATTACTACCAGCAGTTTCAGTAGGGGCCAAGGAATAAAAATCTATTTATCTCTATAAATAGACCTTTGTGCCTATGTCTTCTGGTTCTTCAGAAGACACAGGAGAAGACATTGGTAAGGCCACAGGAGATATGCATGCATTACTTGTTTAGTGGGTTTTTTTCTTTCCCAGGGATAATAGTCTGGCACATTTTGCAAGTATCTCATTCCTTACACAGGCATCATAGTTCAAAGACAATGTTAGAGGCATATTACCTATTAACATAGTGGCTGAGCATGACCAAGCACATAGTGGAGGGCTTTCAGTCACTTAATGGGAGGGGCAGACACAATTCACTCAATTCTGCTGACTTTACAAGACACACACTCACACCCTGACACTTTGTGGCAAATGTCTTTCAAAAATAACGGCGAGTTACAGGAAAAGTGTAATCCATCATAGAAGGGCAGCTGTCACAGGAAAATAGCAAGCTGAAGAAAAAAATTAAATCTGTCTTGTTCAGTGCACAGTGCTGGAGAGCTGCAGCTTAACAGAAAGTCAGTTTGTTAGGACACCTGGGTTAGGCTTCTATTTCTTGAAAAAACTGCTAATTGATTTCTAATTACTATAGAGTTTTATCATAACCTTTTTTAAATGCAAGTGCTACAAGTATTCTATAATGAAGTGTAGTATTCTGTAATGAAGTGTATAACCTTTCACAGAGTATCACTCATCAAGAGGACCAGAGTATTCAATAAAATTAAAGGGCAGTAACTTTGGAAATTTTGTGTAGAAGTGCTATTTTATGTAGCCTATCTGTGGAATTCACTGCCTCAGGAAATGATCTAGCCAAAAGTAATGATCGTGGCCAGTAGCAAGATCTCTACTTGAAACCAAGGATTTCTTGTAACAATCTAAAACTGGAGAACATTAGGAGTAGGAGACAGCTGAGAAAAGAGATAACAATTGTCACTGAATGCGTTCTCCTGCTTGAAGTCTTTATTTCAAAAAGCACCTTTTCAGGAACAGTACTTAAGCACCTTCATAATTTTAAGGATGCATAGAAGTGATTTCCTCACCTTAGATCAAAGATCACATGATAGGCATAGCTCACGTGATCCATAAAGGGTCATGAAGGCACCAGTGCGAGATTTAGATATTTATCATTGATCGTTTACAAAGCAAAGAGGTTTGAATTAAAGCATAAATTTTCCTTTTTCACCCTCTCTTTTTTTCTCTTCCCAGGAATATTTAGGTGAATGCACTTCATTCACACATATGCTCATGGAGCTACAACTTTAAACTCTGCTTGAACAACACTAGAAACACTTTTTATAAGATGATGCACTGTTTTGCACTGCAATGGAAAAATGTTTTCCCCTACACCTTTTAATCAGAACTTGGGTAGAAAACCAACCAAAAACCAAGAGAGGACTGAACTTTACTCTTCACAGCTACGGCTGAGTTGACAATATTAAAGAAAAAACTGTGTACTTTATAGATGTAGGTAAATCCTACATCTCAGGTAAGGGTTCTGTGGCCTAGAGTACTTCTACTCTTACACTCTTTCTTTGGCTTCCATTATATCTTCACACTGCCTTCATGATTGTTAAAGCTTTGCTTTGTTTCTGAAACTTCACTAACTCAAATGCTTGGCATTCATACAGTCAGGGAACAAAAAAGGATCTCATAAACCCATGTATTAATTCTTCACTATAACTAAGGTGGGGTGAATTTCCTAGAGTGTCTGTATACATTTGTCCAATGAAGAAGCAAAACTTTGAAAGATCTACCTTTCCTCATGCTAGACACAATACAGCAGCAGAAATAGCTGAGGAGCAAAATATTCATCCCAAATGAGAAAAAGGATGTTGCTGGCAGTTCCTAAGAACACCCAACTAACAACTGTAACTGGGAACAGCAGTTTTTTGAGGCTGCTCTGCAAACAAAGAGGAAACTATTTTGTTCAACGAAACATTCTCTTCTGGTTAACTTCTCAGTGCAAAGCTTCTTTGAGCTTAAGAACCCTTGTCTTTGCAGTACTTTGAGTCTTTGCTTGGAAAACTCTTGGCAGCAGTCAGAGCAGGCAGAGGACTTTTAATGAGAAGGTGTGACTCCAGTCTTCCTCTCAACCTCTCTTTAGAGATCTAAGACATCTGACAACTGTCTCTTTAGCAGTCATGCTCTTAAACAACTTGTAGGTCAGTAATACAATTGTGACACAAAATAAACTAACCCCTAAATATGCAAAAATTTAGTTTGTTAGCTCTGGTAATGAATCCTGCACATGGCGTTTTCCTCTGATCTCTAAACACTGTTTATGTTATAGTAATTTTTTTCACCATGTAATACTTGTGATAAATATATTAATTATGCATTTTTAAATTTATTGGAAACTCCCCCACATCTAATATCGCTTTTAACAAGGAAATGACTCATTATTATTCACAATTTCTAACTTTTTCACAAAACTACAAATTCTCAAAAGAAGCCCCAGGAAGATATCAGTGAGCTAACGTGGAACTAAAGGTACAGTAAGGAGGGACACAGTACTAAAATTGACTTTCTGTGTACGTTAGGCTTGATAAACACTTTTTCCAACCTATGGGGCAAACCATGGGATTGTTTCTTTAGCATTAAAATCCTGAATAACCTGAATCTGCTGATTTGTTTGGAACCTGAATGGTGTGAGGTTGCTGCATATCATGTCAATAAAGACATGAAAAAAAGCATGCTCTTACTTGATAAATCCCTGGTTGCTCTCCACATAGACCTCAAGTAAGTATACACAGAGCATTTGAATTCACCATTCACAAAGGGCGCAAGAAAAAGATCATATTTCCTATTACTCAGCATATATCCCTAAAGATGGATTTAGACAGTGTATTATTACACTAAGGATGCAGATTCCAACTTGCAGCTCCTTCATTACTTAAAATCTAATTAGTTGTCTTTGCTTGGTTGGTTTTTAATCCGGTACTCATGTATATGCATAATTTAGGGCACATGAATAATTCCACTGAAGCCAGTGGTCAATATTATTGTTACCAGTGGAAATGAACTGATATGCATAAGTGCTTTGCTTGAATAAGCTGGGGCACAGGACTGGAAGAAATGCATAAGGAGCTCATTTTCTGAAATTCCCTGCAAAAAAGTATAAATTTAATGTACATAGCAACTAAAAAAATGACGAAAACACTAAAGCTTTTCTGTCTATAAATTCTAGTGCATTGTGAAAAGTATTATCCTCTTGTTGACCTGGAATATTCTTTCAGACCTCCTGAGTCATTAAGACAGGTGATAAGGAGTGGGAATTTAAGGTCTCAGAGCTGATTCAAGGCAAAGAGATGAGGGTAAAAAAAAAAACCAAAATCTCCAAACTTTGTAATAAGCAAAAATACAAAACCTAAAATAAACTAGATTTACTTGTATGGACTTAAAAATTGCTTCTGAATGGCTTAAAATACAAGAAAAGGACTTCAGATGCCTTTGCTCTTACTCTGGGTAGAATTTCTTTCTAAGCAACAACACCCTAATAGTCTTAAAGGGATTCTAAACTAAAGTCACTCCTTACAACTGTTCCAAATATTTTGTAGCTGGCACTATCAGATAGATGCAAAGGAGAGACCAGAGAGTTCAACCCAACTTCAGTCTGAACTGCCAGTCAAAGGAGCGAGCAGCACTTGATCAGTTGCTCCTGTCAAAAATTATTTGTTTTGACAATCAGATTTCTTTTATTTTGAAGTACTGAAGGGAAAAGGAAATTTTAAGCTCAGTTGTTTTTTTCCAAGCTCTTATTTTTAAGTTTCTACTTATTGTGTTACCTCAATTATGGAATTTTACAAATTTTGTGTGTGCATTCTCTAGGTACATATAGACATCTATAACCTTCTTTTCAGTGTCTTCATAAGAAAGGCAAGACAGAGATGGGTGAAGCCAAGAGCACAGGGATCATCAACCTGGTCAGAGACTGCTCCAGACAGGTTATTCTGCTATACAGTCAACGTAGGATAAAAATGAATAATGTAGGCAAGATTCATCATACGTGGGCAGTAAGAAGAATAACAGGACTCCTATGTGTAGCTTGGTTCCCCAGTTGTTCTGTATGCTCTGTAGTGATGGAAAGAGCAAATTAAAATTCCACTCTGAGGCAGCAACATTGGCAATTTGTACAGAACTCTCTGCAGGAGCTAAACGGAGCCATTAACCGAGAAAGGACTGCCTCGATGAGGACAACAGAAACATCAAGATTAATCTGCAACAGAGAACCCTTGAGAAAGAATCAAAGAAATTGCAGCAATGGAAGAGAGAAGGGGAAGGGGGCAGACAGATCTGAGAAGATGGAATCTGCAGAGGTTGCCTCTTCACCCCTCCTGATAAAGACTGTGTTGAATCTGCTGTAGATGCCCTCACCCCAATACACCTGCTCTGATCCAGGTAATTCCTGGTTTATTAATTAAAAGCTTTTGGTATAGCTATAGTTCATTGTTATGCTCCCAGATCTCCCTGGCTCTTAAGAGGGTGAAGTCTGCAGAACTGACCAAGCTTCCCACACCACAGAGAAGACAAGTGAAAGCAGCGCTGGGCTCGATTTCAAGAGCCACGAGAGCAAACATTCCTACAGAAGATACACTTTGGCTGGCTTGAGCTTCCTGGGGAGACTGTGTAAATGAAGGAGTCCTGCAGGAGAGCCCTACCAGGGTGCTGCAACCTGTGCAAGAGCAAGACTAGAGCAGAGATCTAGAAGCACTGCCTTTTAACCGTGTCAGCTGCTTGATGGCAGAGAGAAAACACGTTAAATAGCTCATATGAGCTTCTTTAAAATGATACAGGAATGCCATTTTGCTGTTACATGAAGCAAACTGTATTTGCTTTTTGTTGCATACAGTTTGCAGGAAGGGCATTGCCACCCGTAGAATTTGCCAAGCTTATTTCTTCATAGCAGCACTGAGTCACATTTTCGTCACTCGTTAAATACTGGCCCCACCTTTTCAAGGTTACTCCACTTTACTGGGAGGGAGGGAGGCTGGGAAAGACTGTCTAAAGTCTGAGACACGTGGAAAAAGACCCAACTTTCAGCTGTCTAGCCCCAGATACTATATGCTGTCACTGAATCCTCCCACTGTGTTTTTAGGACCCAGTATATAATCACTGGATTCCACAAAGTTATTTCATTTGTTTGTAAAGTTCATATTCATATTTCAGCTGTTTTCGGTTTGAGTGCACATTGTTTTTTTACAGTCAGCTGTTCTTTATCAGAATGAGCTATTATGGGAAATATAAGGTCTCTGTCTGAGAGTGGGAAGAGAATTAAAACTTGCATTCAAATACCAGCAGGTCAAAATGTCTGTGGCACACAGTGATTGAGCTGAACTCTTCCACTGCAATCTATTTCTGATGAAAATCCTTACTGATCCCACAGCAGCCTGTGCTTGCTGGAGAGGTAGGGAATCATAGAATCATAAAGGTTGCAAAACCTCTAAAGATCATCAAGTCCAACTGTCAACTTAGCATCACCATGTTCACCACTAGGGGGAAAATATTGGGGGTGTTTACTAGTGTTCTAATTAAATCTGTAATTTCAAGGGGCCTTCTCACAAATTTACTGTACAATTTTGACAGATGGCAAAGGCCACTGGTATTTAACTTCATACTTTTCAAAACAGAACTGAAAAAAAAGTTAGGCTCTCCCTTGACTTAAAAAAACCCAGTAGTGTTTACTGGCTTTTGTTTTCACAGCGTTGCAACATTTATTAGCACTGGTAGTGTACCAAAGGGACATGGATTACCATGGCAAATCAGCTATCTGAAAAGCGGATTCTGCTGACAAAAATCTCAGCATATTAAATTTTATTAGTACAACTACCACTGGGAAATTCCTGTAGTCAACCGTACCAGGGAGGAAAACCAAAAATAATCAGGAATCTACCATTTACACCTCCTCCCATCCCACCTGTGCTCTTTGTGCTTTCTTGTGGGACTTCTCTGTTTTTCTGTGAAGACTGGAGGGGACTACATACCTCTGCAGCATGTTTGGCAATACAGAGATTCTGAACTCCCACTGAAAACATTAGTTACACAGCAAGAATTCCGTACATCAAAGACAAATTCTGAGCTCCAATAAGACTCCTGCTTTTTCACCTCACCCTCTTTCTCCAGGCTTAATAAGTAAAAGAGAAAAAAATTTAAATTTACTTCAGTTCAGTTTAGCATGGAAGATGTTAACCAAAGGTGAAATATTGAAATTCATTTACTGCCACATGATAAAGCAACTGACATACTAGAATGGGTTGAAACTGCCATAAATAACTCCCTCTAAACTGCTCCCTCAGAAGTTGGCTGTGTTTTTTCCAATGGTGGCTCAGATGGCTCTGTCTGCACTGAGGCTGAGTGGGTCACATGGACTACTGGGAAAAGAAGAGGTCATTCCCTGATTCAGGCCAAGCTCTTAAAGACAAGACCAAGACTAAACAAGTCTTCAGAACTTTCCACAAACACATCCTGGAGTTTGGTAGACCAAGACCTCACTCTTGATCCATTTTGCTTGTTGATATGGATGACTGACAGATCATTTTCCCTACCTCTTCCATACTCAACAGCCAACATCAGCAGTGATATTACCTTTGCCTTCTTAGTTCCCAAGCAATAGATCTACTTAGAGGAGGTTCATATCATAGATCCATCCGCAGTGCTCTGCCAAAGTCAAGTCTCTGTACAGGTAAAAGGAGCCATTAAAGCCCTCCATTCTCTCATGTTTTATTACATGACTGGGTTAGCTTGTTGAGTGAATTTGCAATTTTCAGAAATGCCATGTAGTTACCTCCATAAATTGTTTGGACTTGTGTGACTTCATCAGGATTTGAATTCAGGCCTCCAGAGGCAAAAGTCACAGAGCTTTACATGAGATGCCCCATTCCAACATAAGTGTGTACAGTTTTTTTTTTTCCCCTTTAAAAGGAAAAGGTTGGGCTTTGAAAAACTCATCCAAGAGCCCAAAGGCTATTTAGCCACAGGGCTGATGATTCTTTCATTATAGCTACTGCAGCAATTCCATCTCTTACTGTTACTCAGTTGTTTAAAAAACTTTTCATCCTTTAAAGTTTTTGGAAATTCACTCCAAAAGAATGAAGTGCTCATTTCAAGCATAAAAATATCCCCTAGAATGGTGGGTTTCCAAATCTAAAAACTTCATTTCATCTTAGAATTCTGGGCTACCCCTTCCTGTCTCTGCTTATTTTGTATTTACATTTGCATGGCTGATTATCCAGAAAGGATTTTCTGCCTGTTTTACTGTATTGCTGTTGTATAACTCCTTCTATTTATCTCAGGGTAGACTGATAGCAAATTCTACCACGAGTATATCCGAACAGTGCTGATTGCTGCATGCACAGGAATACACAAGCACATACTGCTCATTGATTTACATAGTAAATTAAGTCCTTAAAAATAAAGATAATGAAAAGCAGTACTGTAAGCTGTAGATAATCACTACCTTCTTTAATAAGTGGAGGCATGACTGTCAATTCTTTTTTTGTACTTGATCAGTATATCCCAGATTCCTTTGTAGCCAGTTCCCAATCTATGGTATTCCTAGAACTCCTATCTAAATTTTAGATGATGAATCCATCTTCCAGTTGTGAAATCACACCCAAAATACTCAAAAAAAAGAGTGCAATATCTAGACCTCATAGCACACAGCCAATAAACCTTATCTGATAGGCACACTTGCCACTCACAGATATTGTAAAATCACTAAAGGTTTGCTGGAGAAATTACTATCAAAGAGCCTGAATGAGGTGCAACTGCATTATTGACAGACAAGACTGCCCCTTCTCTTTTTCCTGTGAGTCTTATAAGCAACACCATGTAGGCAAGGTCAGCACAGTGTCCTGACAGATTTCTTCTAGATATGATTTAAAAATCCACTGAGTGGATGTTTTCTAATAAATACTACTAGAACAGTTTGGGTTTGAAGGGACCTTTAAAGGCCATCTAGTCCAACCCCCTTACACTAAGAAGTGAAATCTTCAACTAGATCGGGTTGCTCAGAGCCCCATCCAACCTGATGTTTCCAGGGATGGGGCATCTACCACCTCTCTGGGCAAACTGTTCCATTGTTTAACCACCCTACTTGTAAGAATCTTCTTCCTTATATCTAATCCAATTCTATATCTAATCTGCTCTCTTCCAGTTTTAATCCATTACCCTTTGTCCTACCACTACATGCCCTTGTAAAAAGTCCCTCTCCAGCTTTCTTGCAGGCTCCCTTTAGGTACATACTGGAAGGTGCTGTAAGGTCTCCCTAGAACCTTCCCTTCTCCAGGCTGAACAACCCCAACTCTCTCAGCCTTTCTTCATGGGAGAGGTGCTCCAACCCTCTGATCATCTTCATGGCCCTTCCTATGGACTCACTCCAACAGGTCCATGTCCTTCCTGTGCTCAGGACCCCAGAGCTGGAGGCAGCACTGCAGGTGGGGTCTCATGAGAGCAAAACAGAGGGGCAGAATCCCCTCCCTTGACCTGCTGCCCCCACTGCTTTGGGTGCAGCTTTCTGGGCTGCAAGCAGCACATTGCCAGGTCATGGCCAGCCTCTCATCCACCAGAACCCACAAGTTCTTCTCTGTAGGAAGACTGATTCCTCTGATTTCCTCTGACTGAGTCCTAAAGCCTTTATTTTCTACTTCTAGTCATTTTGTATCTTTAGGGAGATGTGCCCAGTATTGTTTTCAGGTCTCCAGTCTGGGTGCAGTTCAGAGGACTGGAGTTAGAAGCAGACAGTTCTAGAGGAGGCCAGGGGTGCAGACAAAATCTACACTTATGATGGTATGGCCACTCGTCATACTGAACCCTCAAATACGGCTCAGGCAGAAATCCCACCAAAATCAATGAATAAAGCCAATAATAATGGACCCATTCTCTTTGCAAGCAGGAAAGACTTACTATTCATAGTAAGATTGGTGATGGTTCAGTTGTATTGCCCTCTGCCTCGAAAACAAGACACTGAAACAAGTTAAACTCAAAATAAATATGAATTTTATAAATGGTTCTAGACACACAACTTGTGTCCTGACCTTGGGCATATTCCCTTGTCTTTTTCTTTCCCAGGATCTAGGTAATGAACAAAAGTCTGTTATTTGTGAATTTGTCTGGTGGATATGGGTCCAAATCTAACAATTCTGAAGACAATTTTTTCAGAAGGCAACAATCATCAGTTCTTGACAAAATTGGTAGTAGGACCCAAGCAGTGAACTCACAGAGGCACTCAAAATCCTAAGTCAAATAGAAGTGTCCCAGTAGCTTAGCTCCTAATTTTATAGCTCTGGGATAAAAGATTAAAGTCAAAAAAAGGTCTCTGTGGTAATCAGACAGCAGCAATTAGGAAACAGTCTAAAGAAGAACACAAGAAGAAGGAATAGAGAAAGGGCAACAGAAAGACAGGGCTATTAAAGAGGTCCTTCCCACGCAGGAGCACTGGGCAGAGGGTCTCTATTAATACCTCCCCATAACCAATGCCAAACCCCTTATTTTTAACTGAGAGTTTCTTTCCATATGGAGGAAGGGGGCTGAGAAGTCCAAAGCAGAGTTCTGAAGGTCTCATAAAAACTTCATTTCACACAATAAGCGCATGAACAAATGTTCAGCAGCAGGTTTTTGTGGCAGATGCCAATGAGTAAGTCACTGCTCTTACTCACTTCCAAGGCAGTGGGACAGGCAACCATGACAGTTGCATGTGCAGTTGTTTGTGAGGAAAAGGAAAACAGATTTAGGTCAGCATTTATGCAAACTACGTGTGGAAACTGCTTTTTTTCAGTGCATTAATGCTGTGGCCCTTCAGAGCTCTGAACTATGGGCCCTCTCCCCCTGCCCACCACTGTCACAGCCAGTGGAGATGAAATAACCTCTGCAGTCACAGTGATGGGCTGCTCATACTTGCGTGCTCATTCTTTGTAAATTTTTCACATCCATGCAAACCCCTGCCAAAAAGATGATTAAAAAACCTCAACCCCACAACAATAAAAGCCCAGCATTTTCTTGGAGGGGTGGGGGGTGGGTGGGGAAATAAACACCATGGAAACATGTAGACAGATATATTCTTAGAATCAGATCATTCTCTTTTGTGGAAAGCCTTACTAATTCAAGCCTAAGTGCTGCAAGAATAAAGGGTTAGAAGGAAAAACACAGCTGGCGAAAATTGGGGGTTGCAGCTCTGCTTTTAATGTCTTCCACTTTGTGGCAATATCTGTGTATTTCTCACATCTTCCTCATTGGCTGCAATGGGTTGGGGGAGGAGGGGTGAGAAAAGCTCACAAGATCTGTCAGTGCTGTCAGCAAAGTAAATTACTTCTGTTGTTCAATTTGTTCCATTTTGATTTCATGATGGGAATTGTAAGGGTGACTTTAAGCCCCTGTTTCAAGCTGATTTAATGACTCTTGAAAGTACGATCTCACAGATTCAGAGATGGAGGGATCTTCTGGGACAGCCTGTTTAACCCACTGCATCTATATATGCTACTCTGTGCTGCCCATTGAGTCTCTCACTACAGTGTAGTGGCTCCACTGCACTGCTTTAGACCACTAACACATTTTCTTCCCTATGGTCTGGGAAAGCCTAGCAAGGATTTTTTCAGTTAAATCTGAGTGGGTCAACTTACTATGCACCAATCTAGGCATCTCTTCCAGGGACAGGTTAGTGCCCTGGATCTCATCCAGACTTGGCCTTAGTCCATCTATAATAATACCACAGTCTTTAGTTTACAGTTAGAGCCTTGAGGTAAACTGGTCCTGGAGGCACTGCATGTTATTGTCAGAGACATAACCAAGTATTCTGAAATGTTGTCCAAATGAAATGGGTCAAAGCCAATATTCTAAAATGATGGCAGGCTCAAGGCTGCTCATTATTAATAATCTTCAAGCAGATCAAGGAAAATTACTCGATCCTAGAAATCAAGCTGTAATGGGCAAGCAGAAAAACTCGGGACCAGGTTCTGCACTACCCAGCAGTAGGAACTGCCCAGTGCAACAACATACGGTTGTGTTTTGCAATTTCTCTGTGCTCTGTTTTCATTTATAGATACGACTGCTTAGATGCAGGGGAGTGGAGACACCAGGCACGTAAAACTGAGGCTGCAGTGGGCAGATTTGCATGCAGTGTCACAAGGCTCCAGCTGCAGAGAGCACATTTCACACAAAGATGAAAACCTTTCTAGAGGCAGGGCACTGTCCGAATTGTATTTAATTCAGAAGCGAAGCTTCCCCTGAAGGACAATAACAAACTGATTAAAAATAATTAAAAAGAAGCCCTATTAGGGAAGGTTGAAAGAACTGAATCTGTTCAGATTAGAAAAAGATTAAGGGAAGACGACAAATGCCTAAAAATACTTAAACAGGATGTTATAAACTGCTCAGGAATTAATTTTCCTCCTTAGTCAACAAGACAATATGAAATAAGGGACTGCAGCAGAGACTGATCACAAAATACTAAATGACTTAATTTGTAACATTTGGATTTGCATCTGCTGCAGGAAGTTTCAAAGACTGAGGGGTCTTCAGAAACGGGCCTTGGTGCCTGCACCAAGCAAGCTGCTAATGCTGGCTGATCATACATTAAGGAGAGTTTTGAGAGTAATAACCTCAATCCTTCTACAAATGCATATGAAAAATTATAATGTGGCATAAGAGGTGCCTGTCTACTCAAATGATTCTGTGAACATTTGACTGCACATGAGACAAAGCTGCCTGGCATTTATACTGGGACATAAGTAAACCTGGTAAGACTGAAGCAGTATAGGAAATGTGCTTCTACATACACTTAACACTCCCTTCAACAAAGATCAATTCTTCAGTGAAGAGTCAACAAGGTTGTTTAGCACGGATTTTCATCCTGTCCAATATAGTTATTTCACATTAAAAATTTGGCTCCTTTTAAGTAATTATCCTGCCTTACATGATAGCAGTGTCAAACTGTTTTCCCTAGCATTTTTCTTTCACATTTCAAAAGAAAACAATCCACTCACAAGTCTTATCTGCTAAGTGAGAGAGGAGATTGGAAGTGTATTGATCTTAGTGATGTCAAGTCCTTCTAGGGAATAGAAGTTTATTGCTTTCCTGTCTCTGATTATCTTTTTGTGAAGATGTGGATCACAAGCTGGGAAACACTACTACTCCATGGGAGAGGAGACAGGCTTCACTATACAGGTGAAAAGCCTACACAGGGAAGCATGAACAAAGAAGCAGGAAACTGAAGATAAAAATTTGAAGAGTTATTAAGTGGATTAGGAGTCCAGGGCTTGTGGAAGGTCATACAGCTTTCTAACTTTCAAACATGCAGGTTTAACCTTGCAAAGTGTGGCAAATGACAGACAGAGGTTTCATGAAATGACCACTGTATTTTTCAGGGTAACATGCTAAAATGTTCTAAGCTCCCTCCATTCCCACTGAGAGGAATGCAGAGATCTAGGTATCCTTCAAAAATTACTTTTTGGGAAATAAGAAGTTATAATTGAAAAGCACTTATAGAAAAGTTCAAGGCAAGGGTATTGCTCCATCGTTTAAACACTTCTAGCCAAGTAATTCAGCCCAGAGCTTTATCTGTTGTTCTGCTGAATTTTAGGTCAGGCACATATTTTCAGATTTAAGAAGGGAGCAAAGAAAACTCCCTACATCCACATATATGCCCTTGGAAGACTATCTCAACAGATACCAAGGACCTGATTAGGCATCTGTGAGTCCTCGTGTTGTATTCTAACTGCGTGTGGAAAATCTCCACAGCATGATCAAGATTTTGCAAAATAAAAAGTGAGATCCTGACCTTTCAAAATTAATGAGAATTTTGCCATTGAACCCAGCAGGACCCCAGATTCAAACCTAGTTATCTACCCTGAACTGCAGAGGAGCTAAGAACTTGACAGTCTGCTTGAACTTTGAATGCGCAGCACTTTTAAATATTAATTCATTAGCTTACATCCTTAAGTTTAATGAATGACCTCTGAAAATCATCACCTAAATTTTTTGTTCGCAAAACTGATTTGCAGACAAAATTTTCTTATACTGTTCTTTAATCTGTACTTTCAGTGTCAAATGGACAACAAACTCTACCTCAGGATGTAGTTGGAGAGAAAGGACCTTTAAGTCTGGATTTCTAACTTAATTAACTGTCCAGATTTATTGTCTTATAAAGCAAATTTTAATTTCCATGACCTCACTGTGGATCCAAATCTTTCAGAGTTATCTACTTGAGAAAAGCCTCCTATCTCTGCACTCCTGTGGAGATGCATTCCCCAGTGGGTCGTCTATGTCAAGTCCACTCTGGCCAAAAAGGTAAAGGAGGGGGAGGAGAGTTGTGTACGAGCCAGACAGCACTGAGGAAACAGTGGCTCACACTGACTTTAAGACAGATACTTGTATCCTACCTCACTTACTAAAATTCTTCTGTCACTTTCAGAAAGTGAAATGTTTCATCTGCTCTATTCTTTGCTATCCAGAAGTCACAGACTACAAAGGTTTCAAATCGCAATAGATGTGGCTTGAAAAGACATGAAATTACAGTGTGAATGTTTAGAGACTGTTTCTACCTATAAATATTAAAAGGACAGTCCTTCTCGTAGGTGTGCCCTGTAGTAAGTGCCCCATCAACACCTGCCCTCAGAGTAGCACAGACCCCTCTGCAGCAGGAAATACACATCCCATCTCAGATACCTTCTTTACCAGATGGCAAGCACTGATCAGACTTGACTTCTATCTGCTTCTTCAACACAGCACAAAGAGACAAAAGTCCCATGGGACAATAGTACTCTCAGGATTGCCTACAGCCCCATAACCGAGTATGTCTGCCAGCTCAGGTGTTTACTCAAACTTTGTATTTCAAGTCTTTAAGCGTTAGGTAATGTTTCTCTTCTTTACAACCTAAATTTCCTCCTCTTCCATTACTGAAATTTTTTTCTGGAGTGCTAACTCTTATCTTCTGTGGTCTTTTCCAGGAATAACTGGGAACTGATGATAACAACTATTTCTTTTGTTTCCAAAGCAAGCATTCTACCAAAGCCGTAATCTAAGAGGCTAACTATATGGATGCCCCTAAAAATAATGAACATCAATCTGTATTAATTGCAGGTCTAATTTCATCATACTGTCCCTAAATAAAAAAAGAACAGCTCAGGAAATCAGTTAAAAAAGCTGTCTGAATACCAAATAAAAGGCAACATCTAAAACCCAGGTTGGTGCAGGGACACCCTAAAAATCAGACTGTCAGCACAGTCACATTAGAAAATCACTTGGCAGTGAGTTTATGCTTTTGGCACCTGTTAATAGATAACTGATAACTGAGTTCTGCATGATTTATATCCAGCCATGAAAATGACAAATGGGCCCAAAAGGGTGGGAATTGGAGTGGTCTTTCATAGCTCGTGTCTTTGGAGAAACTGATGATAGCTCGTGGGCAGGTTTCACAATTCTAAATGGTATACACAGCCAAAACTATTTTTACGTTTATTTCTGATACCTTTGACTCTCTTCTATTTCCCCTGTACTACCTATAAATTCTCTCACTCACACACAGGCTGGAGAAATGTGAGCTAGGTGTGATAAGAAGACAGGTATATTATATATAGCCATAGCTGAGCTGTGGAGCAGTTTCACTCTCTTCCTTTTCTGACTTCTGTTCTTCTTCATCATTTTATTAATCCATACCCTCTTTTCAAGTAAAGGCAATATTTGTGCTCTGAGACCCAGACTCCCCTTGTGGTTTGATCTCTGCCCTTTATCTCAGGCATTAGAAGGAAGCTAGAGTCACAATTCTAATCTAAACTTATGAGGACAAAGAGACAACTTCTAGCTGTTCCACACAGAGACCATCTATTGCAGATAAGCTAAATCTTCAAAGGGAAATCTCGTAAACTCTAAATCACTGCTGGGTAGAAGACAGCTTCAGACTCATGTTTAAGAGAGAAGCTGATGTTGATTAAATGTGCAAGCTGCCTCAGTCCAGATTATCCATCTGTGTGCTTTGGGTCTTCTTGAGTTTAGTTGCATCATGCATTGTAGCACATCCTACCATCTTGGAGAACCACATCTCATGATGTGCCAGTCTTCCAAGTTAGTGAGAGCCTGGGTTAACCTTTTACAGATGGGGCTATGCTGTGTGAGAATTACATTCCTGGACCACAACTTGCTGCTGCAAAAGCTGATGGCAAGATCTGAATCCAGAAACACGTTTGTATGTGGTTTACAACTGAAGGCTAAATATGATTTTAACTCCTGTAGTATAATTGTATTGTAATGAATTTCCCAATATATTAGGAATTAAAAGGTACAAACTAAAGCTACTGAGATGCCCAGAATTAAGGTACAGGACAAGATGAGACTCCATTTAGGCTAAAGATAGTATCATATTTTGACTAAACATGAAACCATGATTGATACCAGTATCAGAGTTACTAGCATTAGAATAAATTCTTCTATGCTAAAAGTCATAATCGTAAGTAGTGCTGGAATTTGTGAGGCCTTTCTTATAAAACCTATAAGCTGATCAGTGCAGTGCCTCTGTAACATAAATGCCACAGGCAGAGCACACGGTTATCTGTCACAAATACTTCTACATCAGTAATCTGGAGATGTATGAGATATTTCGCTCCTGCAGAGAGGGTCTTTACATGACTTCCTGCTCAACAAGGGTACATTGCAAATCTTCAAATCAATAAGCCACTTGCCTTTTTCAAAATTAAAATATCAATGGAAAGTCAACATTTATGTTTGATTTAATTGCACCAGATAAACCCTCCCATTTTACCTAATAATATGCTGAGTTAATTAAAGCTCCATGCTAGCAACCATGCCTTCACTGTACAGAGCAAGCAAGAAAGCTAAAGCCCCCAAGTTTCCACATAGCCGTAAGCACATGAGCAGGACTTTCAGCTTATCATTTTCGGATACGTACCCAGTAGAGCACATCTGTCCAGCCCTCCATCGTGATGCACTGAAACACTGTCAGCATGGCAAAAGCAAAATTGTCAAAGTTCGTGATGCCATGTTTAGGTCCCTCCCAGCCTGCCTTGCACTCCGTGCCGTTCTGGCACTGCCGCCCGTGCGCAGACTGGGGGGCACAGGGAGACGGGTCGTCTTCTGCAGGTGTATCTTGAAGGAGAGAAGGAGATGAAGAGAAAGAATTGCCACTGGACCCACCGTGAGGGATATCTGATTTTAACAAATACATTTTGCAGCGAGTTTGGCAGATTTCTCAGGAATACACGAGCGACTGCTGGCTGTTGTGATTCACTTTCTTTTTGTAAAAAAAAATAGCGAAGCTGTCAAATTTTATAGTCAAAACAGAGATGGACTTTTTTTTCGAAGCATACCCTCCTATGAGGAAGAAGTCACGCTTTTCAACATGAGAGGGAACGTTAGACCAAGTCTATTATGTTTCATTAGGCTGCACATTGTGACCATAATGGCAGCGTGTTCATTCCGCAGTCACCCGGCATCTGGGTTAACCTTGGAAGGGAAGTGCAGCACTGATGGCCATTCTGTTGAAGGAGGCTGAGCCCCTGCAGCACACAGGCTCCAGTGCTCTGGAGACAAGATGATATGGCACTGGGCCACTGTTGAATTAGAGCAGAGAGCATCTGGAGCTCTGCTCTTCTGGAGTTTAGAAGCTGTGTGGCATTTTATCAGTAGCCCAGTGGCACTCAGAAACTCTATAAGGCAGTTGCTTGATTATCGACCCCTTATTCTGTACAGATGTTTTCAGAGATCTGAGAACCCATACAACAAGCCAAACTAAATGCTTTGGTATATGAAAAATGCCACAGAAAACATTTTTATAATCACAAAAACTTCTGCAATATTCTTTTAAAAATATATGGATTTCAGATCTTAAGGCTACATTTTTAACAGATGCAGGTATGTATGTGTAGGGGAGCAGGTAATTATGTTTGTTTCACATCTTATATGGTAAACAATTTAATTTTCTGAAAGTTATGATCATATTCTGATCATTAAAGAATGCCACAAACAGTAACATTAGAATTAGATGCCATAATGTAAATATTTCCAGACAGAATGGAGAAAGATATGCACACTTTAAAATGTAAACCAGAGCGACAATTCATTATACTTCTAGCATCATTTCCAGAAAATGAAATCTGCCAACATTATAAAAGCAGAAAATACAGAACTTGTGAAACAATTTCCTGCTGTAAAATATTTTCTTAGTTATGAGCTGCTCTGGGTCCTAGGCATTAGCACCCACCACCACATGAGAAATCGATGCTGTTCAAGTTCAACAAATCAAATGAAAAAGAGCAGATGGTTAGATGAGTGAGTGACAATGCAATTGAACTACTTTGAAATGGGAATATTTCTTTCTGTAAATAATTTGAAAGTTCTTTCCTGATGGATTTGATGCAAAAATTTTCTTCTCATTAATATAATTTTGTTTTCTTTCTAGCTCCATTTCTAACCACAGCCACGGTCTGTGATTAAAACAAAGGTACAGCCTTGAATTATATATTCCTTTACAATGATACTGGTTTAAAACAAAGATGTATTTGTGTATGAGATTTATAATAAAATATATGAGTTTTAAATTTCTGTGATGCCTTGTCATCTGTAGCTCAGTCTGCTAATGATGAAATTATCACTATTTTAGTGTTGCTTGAGCCTCTGGGAGATTTGTTAAAGAACTCAGGTTGGCTTGTTGTGCCAAAGGTCCACATTAAAAAGTCCATGACTCTGTTTAGCAGGAATCAATAGCTTTGCATGTAGCCTTTACAGACAGGCCAACAGCTGAGTGTTCAAGATGAGAAAGCTAAACTGTCACCATTGCAATCTCTCTGCATCACAGGGGATTCATATCCAAGAAGCAGAACAGAGGAGACACCCCTGTGTAACCCCAAACAGGCAGTGAGCAATAGCCACCCATCTCCTGTGACAGCACAAATGCTCCATTACTTATGGGAAAAGCCTCCCTCCGAAAATCTTTCTACATGTGTACGTGTTCCCCTTACCTATCAGTCCCCCTTGCACATGGTAGCAGGTCTTATGCATCTTCCCCATGAATAACTCCAGTCCAATGATGGCATAGATAATAATGACAAACAGCACCAGCAGGGCAATATGCAACAAAGGGACCATGGCCTTGATAATGGAATTTAAAACCACCTGGAGACCTGCAGAGAGAACAGAAGGAAGCACTTATCAGCAAGAGAACAAAATTTAGAGAGGCTATAAATTGCACAGTAGTATGTCAGTTTTATTTCATTCCCCCTCCCCTGAACTCATTATCTTGATAATGTAAAGATGTACATTCACAGATCAACTCCCTCCAGAAGTTCCCCAGCATTCCATAAATTTATGATTTTGGTCTAGATCACAGACTAAAGTAAAGCTTACTTTAGATAAGATACTAACTTACCTGTCACCAAAATACCACCTCCCTGGGGAGGGAATATATTAGCTGTTTTGCCTATTCATGAAAAACATGCCTAAGGTGTTCCACACACGGTACTGGGGAGAGATAAAGTATGGGGAAAACAAAGAACAACCAGAACTGAAGTGGGACAAGAACTGTGAGACACACAGCAAATGCTGGGGTGCCACAGAGTTGCACTCCGGAGCGTGGGGAGAGATGACAAACTGAAGTCACATCCCTACTTTGATTCTGGGTTCCTGCAGAAGTCAAGAAAGTCCCAGGCAGAGTCTGAGATGCTGAAGGACCACCAAACCCACATTTAGTGAGAGCTCCCAGCCTTCTGAGGATCGCCCTCTGCTCCACATCCCCCTCACCTTACTTCAGTCTCAACAGAGGGAGAGTCAGAATCAGCAGTGTTGGTTTTGCTCCAAGGATTAGGGATCACTTTTTAACAGAGGTTGTCCAGAAAGAGGTATGAATAAAATATTATTACATGACTGTTGTTAAGGCATGAAACTGTTAAAAGTCCTAATTATGAGGAAGCCAAACATTTCCAGAATGGGAAGGTGACTTGCCACCAAGTTTTCTAAAGCACTAAGCAGCTGTACCCTCACATGCACTGGACTCAAGCTGCAGATTCATGTGCTTCTCTCTGTCTCCTTCTCCTCATTTTGTAAAACCAGAATAATAAAGCCAGCCTCATAAGCCTTTAGTAAGGATTTGCATTTACAAATGTCTTAAAGTTGTTATCACTGGTAGCAATGATGGCAACCACTGTCACTGGCAAGTTATTAATGCTGGAAGTATTGAGGGACCTCTAGAACTCTACAGTCTACAAATAGCCACACCAGAACAATTACGAGCTCATGATTTTGCAATGACTGAGAGCCAGAAGTCATTAATGTCTCCTGCAAATGCTGTCATCTCCTCAGAGAAGTTGATATTAGCTGTGATTTTTGAAAAATGTGATTCATGAGCTGTAAATGCCTGTTATACATCTGCCAAGAGAGTTTGTGATAACTATTAACTTTGAAAATCTATCATCTGAGATTTTCAATTTTTTTTTACTTTAAAAAAAAAAAAAGCCAACTAATTTAAATACTTTCTTATAAGGATGACACATCTCTTGACAAGCACTTTCACTTGTAGGCAAACCACTTGTCAATTCACAGCTAAGGCTGAGACTGCATTTGCTCCTCAGCCTTGATGGAACACAGCAGAAACCATCAAAGGTGGCATCAGCTGCCCGGCCAGCAAGATCAACTCACTGCCTGCTGGCAACCCAGAGCTGGGTACTAACATCCCTCTAGTCAGAACATGTTTTCAGGTTTCTACAGTCAGTTCAGATATATGTTAATGGTTCATGCTGCTATCCAAAGGGAGAGATGTGCAGCATGAAACATTCTGGCTTTCACAAACTGATTCTTACATGAAGTACATTACTGACGGGATCAAAACATCCCGTACAAGAATGGGCCTCTTTGCTTGCTCAGTTGCCTCTGGGTACTCCTCTGGGTAAGCAATGCCTCTGGAGGAAAAAGAAATTGCTGTACTTACATGAGGCAGTCAAGCTTTTCCTCTAGATGTTCACATCGTTCAGCCTACTAATTCTAAATACGTACAGAAAACATCACTCCAATTCTTTATATCAGTCAGGAATGTCACATTCACTAGAAAATCAAAACACTGTCCCATCTACTTCCAAAAAATGTCAACAATACAAGAAAGTTAAAAGACTACAGATGGCTACAAACCTGAAGAAAAAAACCCAAAACTTTGCAGGTTGAAATATTTGTAGCTTCAAACAAATCTACACAAAAGCAAATAAAGGCCTCCCTTTTTAGTGATTTTAGTGGAGCCTTGTTAATCCAATATGTAGCCAAGACTACGAGGTTAAGAGTTCTAATACCAGCTCTTATGTAATTTACCCTTAATTATTATTATTAATTGATTTATTATGCATCATAGGACATACCTGGTACTCTTGAGAGGGTACCGAGAACAGACAAAAAGATGAACAAAAAAGCTCTCTCATTTTAAATACAGCTTCATTATCACTCACTTCATAAAAGTGCTTCAGCTACTACAGATGTCCAGAGAAGATAATATCTGCACAAATCAATGCCCTTTTTGTTAACAAAGCAGTACTTGTGAAATCAAAGGCTTGCACCATAAACATGAGATGACAAGGTGTTTAGGCAGTCAAGGGGAACAGGTACCACCAGAAGATGTACAGGACCTCCAGCCAGCTTAATTAGAGAAAATCTTCTTGAGGATAATAAACCAGCTTTGAAGAGGAGATGAGGTTCTGAATACTGCTAGCATGAACTGATGTGTGTGCTGTGCAGTGCTCCATTAGGGCAGCCTGTTTTCAAATCTTGATGATTCCAATAATTAGCAAGCTTAAATACATTACCATTAAAGTATTCGGAGAGAAAAGTTAAAAAAATACTAACTATGCAGCAACTTGGGAAGTGTCCTCAGAAGATGTAAGAAGTATGCTACTTGTGGAAGGGCAAGAGATACATGCACATCACCAGACTCCCTGCATTGTTGTCAAGCTTATTGCTGCAATACAGCTACTGCCTGTAAATTACTTTATTCTCACTTAAGCAGCCACTTGCAACACGAGTACCTGTTGCAAGGAATGGTATGAGGAACCCTGCCTAGAGAAGTCAGAATGCCCAGTCAGAAAAGGATTAAAGGAAGAGCCATGGGCAGGTGGAACAGAGAAACTTTTTTAATAAAAAAAACCTTCACATGCCTCAAACCCTATCAAATCTATGTTCTGAAACCTGAGAGGTGCAGATCAGTGTCTGGGGATGATCATATGCGTTTCTGATCAGAGTAAATGGAGGCAAATCATCCCTTTACAAGCAGTCACAAAAATTTTTTCTAACAAAAGGTGAGAATTCTACACACTTTTACAGGTTCTTTCCCTGTGCAGAGAAAGAAAAGACAGTTCAGCTTCTAAAAGAATGATTTCACTGACCCAACTCATACATGCTCTTAATCTTTGCAACAGTGCAACATGTAGGTATCACCCAACGCGGGTGTTCACACCATTGCACATCTTTGGCATTTTTTTCTCACTTGTGGAGGAAAGGCTTGCACTCCTAGCAATGGGTTGTGCAGCTTATAATCGTAATTAAATCAGAGTGGTGACCTGATCAGACTGCAAAGCTGGCCTCTGGATTTCAAGGAGGTGATACCATTAACTGCCTTGTCACAGCAGAGCCAAATTTTTACAGTGTTGCTTTACCGGGGCTGGCAATGCCATCCTTGGCCAACCGTCAATGTGGGGTCTTGACCTTAAGTCCTGACAAGCAAATATAAAAATAAATGGTTTTCAAATATTTGGCATTCTAAACGTAGTTACTCATTTGTGGAAGCTCTCTCCGTGTGCTAGACACTCTCCAGACATCCGTGAAGGTACAGCATCTGCCTTGAGGAGCTCACTCCAGGCTGGACACAGACATAACTGCACAGGGATTAGGGAAAGTGCTACGAAAGGGATTGTTTGCAGTTTTTAAGCCCAGGCTTTTCTTCTGTTAATAATTGAAGATCTTAAACAACTCGTAGTATTTATTTTAAAAGCACTTCAGTTTACCTTTAAAAAAAAACCCTCTTGGCTGAATTCTGTTGGCTGACACTGATTCCATAAATGTTTCAGCAAGCAAAACATGCTAGTGCCATTCCCCGGGCTTACAGAATTTAGCATTTATTTACACTGATAAAACATTTTAAATATTTATTACATGGGAAAAACATTGCTTTTTATACCAGGTCAAGCCCTTTTAGCCTCTAGAGGACTGCATCAACCCAAAGGTTTAGGATACAACTGGGGAGCAGGGAGACTAAGGAAGAAAGAAGAAAAAACCTTATACCAAGTAACACTGATCTCTCTCAAAGCTATGGGAAATACACTGTTGGGGGTGCTGCAGGTGTTTCAGAACTATTATATGGTGCTATACTTTTCTCTCAGGAAGACAGTGATGAGAGGGGCTAGTTGCTGTCTCATTGATTCAGGCAGTTATTGAAGAATGTGCTTTATCTCTAAGCATGTAAGTGTCTGCACCTAAAGCAATGGGATTACCTACACACCCCATTGTGTACTTACAAGTTTTTTTGGATTTCAACCAATGCTCTGCAAGATGGCACCAAAAAAAAAAAGTGCACCAGACTCAGCTGCTAAAATGCACTTGGCGTTGCATTGTGGAACATATCCAAGGAAACTAATGTTAGGTTGGTCTCAGAACTCATATTTGGGCCTTTCCAAGCACAGCTCTAAATGGGTCTAAAGACACATTTTTATGTGTCTTTAATTTTGGATCTGATCTGGTATGCTGGACAGGGCAGTTTCCTGTTCTCATCATCTTAGTGGTCCAGGTCTCTAGAGAAAGTGTATCCCAAGTCTATTCTTCCATTGGTTTTGCAGGGCTATATTTTGACTACCCCGTGGGGATGCCTGAATCATAAGTATGAGCAGGGACAGTCTCATACAAATGACTACTTGAAAATGAGCAGGAAGAAAAGGGAAAGAAGAGGACTTTCAACCCCATCCATCCCTCCTCTGCCTCCTGATACACACACAAATACACATTTTCATACTTAAGCCAGTGCCAGGGGGGTGGGAGGTAATTATTTTTCTGCTAATATAGTTCAGAAGAAAACTACCTCTTTCTGCAAGCAGGGAGGAAGCAGGGGAGGATTTGTGACTCAGCACAGTGCCTGACTCAGATCACTTCTGGGAACCACTCTTCAGTGACAGAGTTTATGCACCATTCCCAGCCAGGAGTGAGGCCTACCCACAAATCACAGTTATTTCTGACGATACACTGAGAGACTGCCACAACAGTTATCTGTATTTCCAAAGCACAAGCAATAAATCCAGTAATATTCCCCAAAGTGGATGTTTATAATTTAATAAATGTAGACATCAGCTAAGAAAACTGAAAAATATTAAATATTCATAAATATGAAAGGTTTTATACCAATTTTAAAGCAAGCCTGGAAAACGTCAGATGGTTTTAGCACAAAAAGGTCAACAGTCGTGGCAAGATATCTTAGATAAGTACATCTGCAGTGATTTGTGAAGGAAAACATGGAGGACTTTCTTCCCCAGTGTTACAAAAGGAACTCATATGACACAGTTCAGCTAAGGACAGCTGTACAATAACAGTTTGGGAAGGTAGTCCCTTTCTGTCTTGCTGGAGTCTCAAAATATTAGTAGCAGATTTCTAGATAAAGCAAATTCTGTGGGTGTAGTGCAGCATTCCTGGGGCTGCAGATGTCATTTCTATTTCAAGAATAATAGGGAAGCTCTTGGAATAGGAAGGAAAGGCACAACACAGGACAGAAAACTTGTTGAAGTGAAAAGAAAAAGGAAAGACATCTTTTTAAGCTGAATGGTGACTATTTTGGAGCAGGTAATGCCATATAAACATACACAAATATTGAATTCAAAACCATGTGCTGAAATGAATAGAAAAAGGAAAGTTTTGGCATCTGCTCACTCTGTTCTCACTCCTGCATTTTCAAACCATGTCTTCATTGACTTCCCAAACCGAAATACACACACAAAAGGAGACTCATACAAATGGGGATGTGTATGTGAACACAATTGCTTTATGTTTGCCAAGTCTTGCAATACCACCCTTGCCTCATCCTTTGAGGCGAGAAAGGAACAGCAGAACAAAAACAAAAGCCACAACAAAAAACAGCTCTTCCTTCTGGATCCTTTTCTCTTGGGAAGCAATTCATCTTAAGTATCCTCTGCTTGTCAGAGTGACCTAACTTAGACAGTCAAACAATACAGCTTGCCCTGAGCATGGTGGCCACACAGCCCCAGCTTTTGGCTGCCTGAGGAGGGTGGTTTGGATAAATGTACACACTGGCTTAGGCATTTGGACTCTCTGCTGGAACAGACCTCTTCTACCACTCATACAAGCATCTCTCTCTCTCCTCCTGGGGGGTTTTTTTTAACAGCTTTTTGTTCAAAGTACATAAGCGTTGACTTTCTTATGAAGTTGCTTGATGATTAAAAGACCTCACTCATCTTTCCAGATCCAACACATTAGATAGCTCCTACAAGCTCAACTTTATCCTCTAACCAGTTGATCTTAGCTCAGTTCAGCTGAAGATGAGGATGAGGTCCAGGCAAGATCTTTAGACATTCAATTAAAAAAAAAAAAAAAGAAAGTGCCTCTCCCATGCAGCTACCTGCATATAGAGAAGGAGCATGGGGGTTATTTTGAGCAAAATCACAAATGAAGTCAGGTAATTTAACTTTGAGGCTCTTTTGAACAAAGACCACAGCTTGTTGTAAAATAGTCTAATGAAGAGAGCAGGGAGGATGAGGTCAAGTACTCACTGCCAGAGTGAGTACTTGACTTGTAAAGGGGGTAAAGGTTGTACTTGACTTGTAAAGGGGACTTGTAAAGAGTGGTTGAAGGTAAGGCAGGTAAAGGGTGTGCAGGAGCCCTGGCAGTTTCTAGGCCAGCAAGGGTCAGCTGTCACCCTTTCCCAGGAAATAGCTTTTTCTCCTGACAGGATGATCACGAACTGAGAAAACTGTTCTTGGGCCCATTGTAAAGGTTTCATCTATACTTAATCACTGTGAAGGATCACAAATAGGAAGAACTGTTCTTCACCCTTCCTAGAGCTATGCAAACCCAAGGACAGTTTGGCCTGAGGACTGCACCAGTTCTCAGTGAAATGAGCCATCAGATTTCCACTTTTTTAATTGCTTCATTCTCAAGCACAGCTGTGACAGAGCACAGTTTTTCAAGCTCCAGTTCAAGAGGAAATTTTGGTCTAGTCCTGTGCCACTGGATTCAATCAGAAAACTTGTATAGGAATGTGGCAACATGAAGTACTGTCTTTAGTCTGGTCAAGTGAACATAAAGAACCCCTGAAACTGATAGTTAAATAACCTCTGAACTGAGATAAGGATGAGAAAGCTTTGTTTCAGGATGTTTGTTGTTGTTTGTACACACCTCTGAGAAATGACTACACACATTACTATGTCCTAAGGACATAGTTTTCAAAACAAGGAGTTATGGACACCTGTAAGTGCTAAGGCATCATAGTAACAGAAATGGGCTCAAAGCACTTGGGTCTCAATTGTTTGAGTGGAGCACTAATAACTGTTGGGTTACAAGTGCCTTTGTAAAGTTTTCGAAATTTTTTACTGTTTATTCTCATAATTCCTGAGTTATGTGGATGTTAATCTCCTTTCTGCATTATAAATAATAGAGTAGTTTAAATGTTTCAGGTTCTTCTTTAGATACTCTTTTTAACTCATCACCTGTGAAGAGGTTTAGAAAAGGTAAAAGCTTAAAAGTTAACGAATGTTCACAGGGATTCTGCAAATATAAAAGTGCATCCAGGGATGATGATATTATAGTCTTGTAGTACGTGGAGAAAAATCTATTGATGGCAGAAATTGATCTTCTCGCAGGTTAAATGCTCCAACATATAAAAATTTACATACTCTGAGCTACACTAAGTTTTAACTTCTCATGAAAAAAGAATTACAAAAAAAATGGATAGAATTGCATAAATCCTAAAACTCTCTCCTTAGCTGGCTATCTGTGTAGAAGAGCAGCATTGTATATGACAAACACAGGCAATAAAGCCCTGGAGAAGAAAACTCATTCTACCTCTTAACTTGGGACAGTGCTTAATGGGCATAGATGGGACTGAGCTCTGGAGAGACACAGCATGACATTTTCTGGAGTATTTTGAGAACCTAAAAATAGGAAGCAACCCTGATCAGGTAATGAAAGAATTTATGCAAGCCACACAGTGTGTGATCAGTGCTTTGTTACTGCCTTGATGTATACTTTTGGTGGGTTTTTTGTTTTCTCTTTTTAAACTACTGAAAATGTTGTTAATAAAAAAATGCATGGTATGACGATAAATCTTTGAAAAGACATGGTCAGACAAATCTGAACAACTCTGACTCTTAGCTTTAAGAACAGAGAGTGGATTTAGGCACTTATCAAGTCAGTGGTTAATCAGTCCCATCTCAGAATGCCTAAAACTCCAGCTTGCTTTCTTTTCCACACTAGTAAGACTGTTGTTTTTGATCTTTATAAACTTTATTAAACTTAAAACTCTGCTTGCACACATCAGCTAATAAAATGCTTTAGAGGAAAAAACACTTTCTGACATAAAAAGCAAAACCTCCTTTAGCTCACTAGGTAGCTCCAGTATATTTGGACAGAAAAATTAATGGTTACAGTTCTCACAAATACATATTTGTCAGAAGAAAGAATGGTTCTTTATTGATATTTACTTCCTTTGTAACTTTCTTTACAACTTGAACAATTCAAAGATTTTTCTACAGATTGTGTATGTATTGCTAGAATGCACTGAAACTAAACATGTATTTATTTTTAATTTCCTTTTACATATAATAAGCTGTCTAGAGGGAATCATAAGGCTTTCCTGCTGCAATCTGAAGAGCTAAATTAAGTTCTTAACAGATACAGAAATCTACAAATATAAATCTGAGAGGAATTTGGTCCCCTTGAAGTAAAAGTAAAGTGAAATCAATCATGATAGCCTGGAACGTGAAAAGCAAAAGGTGGGCTAAAAGCTTGAGTTTAAATTTTCACTGCTCTTGTGAGGGCATGGGTGAGACTCAACAGTCTTTCATTTGGCAGTGCTTAGTATAAACAACAGAACTGTTAGGTTTAAAACAAGCCTTTGTAAAGCTTGTGTATATGGATACATGGACATACTGGTTGGATCTCTGACCAAGACATCAAACCTGCTTAAAAGGGACTTCACCTTTTGGTAACTTCCAATACATATAAAAACCAGTGTCCAGCAACGGCCTATGAGAAAACACCAGTTGCAGAAACGTGCTGAACAACAAGAAAGAGCACTTATTACAGGAAAAAAAAAATCACCAAACCCAACAGCCAATGCAAAACAAGACAGAAATCTCAGCCAGGCTGCTAGTTTAGTGTGCTAACAGAAACAGAAAATAAATACCCCCAACAGATTATATTTCTAAGATATATAGCATTTGCTATGTCCCAGTTCTCACACCAGGCACAGACTAATGCCTTCAAAAAGGGGAGTCCTCTGCAAGAATGGTATCTGTTTGTAAGATGAGATACTTGAAGAAAGTTTAGAGAGGAGAGGAGAGGGTCGGAGAGGGTCGGAGAGGAGAGGAGGTTTTGTAATCCAGTAATGAAATTGAATTTCCATAGCTCTTCCCACTGCTAAAGAAAACAAAAGTTAGTAAGTCCTATGGAAAAAAGTGACAAAAATAGATTTTTTGAATAATTTTTTCTATTTCTTTTATCCATTCTGTCAGAAATGCTTTTGATATAAAACTGTTGAGCAGCTTTAGCATCACTGAAATTGAAAAAAGATTCTTTGCAGAGGGTTAGCAGATGTTTTCTGAATCATGATTGATGTGGTAGGGCAAACCAGCAGAAGATAATCTAAAACTGAAAAAATAAGAGGCATAGCTACTAAGACAGCTCAGGAAAAAATAGTTGAAACAAAGGGCAAAACACATGTGGGATAGGTTACTGTTACATGTGTTAAACAGAAATTGGATTTGCTTCTGGAAAAAAGGGAGATTAAGAAAGATGTCTGATCTCCTTCCCTTTTCCCTGGCAGAAAGAAAACTTTGATAAAATTTTAACTGGGCAGGTTATGTGGGCTGTCATCTGTCTTTGGTCCATACTTCTCCATGATCAGAGGAGCAAATTATTTGTTCCATCAGTGAACATCTTAAGCAGAGAAAAGTTTATTAGCTTTTCATACCAGACAATCTCCCCGTGTTCTCAACTCGCACAGTAATACCAAGCAGATGTAACTCAGAAGGCAGTAGTTGATTTTGGAGAAATCTACATTAAAGAGAAGAGGGAAGGTCTCCAACAGATTTATTTAGCCACTGAAATTTTAAAATATTATTTCCTCATATTACCTTCCTCTCAATTCAGTGTTCTTTTGTTTTTTTCTTACTATAGTACTTATACAAGATGCCATATTATTACAAATTCAGATAGTCACTGAAAAAAAATAATTTATTTGTAGACTTAAAATGCATTCACTGCTTGAGAGAATTATCTGACTGGTCCACTGCTCTGTGCTTTGCTGATATTTTGATAATTCTTTGTGAAAATCACAACAATGACTACAAGCATCTAATAATGCTTTTGGAAGGTCGGGACAAACTGAATTAATTCAAATAATGCCAGAATCATGGAACATCCATGTACAACCCTGTGTCCTGAGCAAAACCTATGAACTCTTTTGTGTCCCACTTCTGAGATGACTGCTACCCAGTGTGTGTTAGTCACACCTTTGAGAGAGGATGGAAAGAGAATGTTAAAAAGTCCCAACAGGTCAGTAACACATTAATAGTCATACAGGCACTTTAGAGAAAATGAACAAAGGACCTGAAATCGTTGCTTACAAGATCTTAAATTAATAAGCAATACAAAATTCAGCCAGTTGGAGTCAAAGTATGCATTTGGTGCAAGCTTGGGATGACATCAGATGCAGTAGAGATGTCATCTGGGAGAGAATGTGAGAAAAAAACCAGAGTAGATCATACTCTTACTATTTTGATGTGGAACAGCAATATCTTGCCTTGCCCATCACGGTGACAGCAACAGCCAGCAACTACAAGTGAGCAACAGGGAACCCAACACACTCCTGCTGATACCAGTTAGCTACAATCTGTATGGATGCTTCTGCTCCTTTATTGTCCAGACAAAAGTATATCTAAACAACACAAACTATTCTTAGGAGACAGCAGATGGCATTCTTTGATTTTTCAGATGCTTTAGGACAAGCAATGTTGATGGCAGGGGCTCTGTCTCAGAGCCATGCCCTACACCCAGTTCTCTGAATGAGAACTCTGGGCATTACATGAAGAATGAAAAAAGGGAACTAGAAAAAAAGTCTGATCCATCCAGACCACTTCTGAAAAATCTCTTACTAAGCCAAGCTAGAATTTTTTTATTATCTCCATGTCTGCTCTTTGATGTCAGAATGGGCTTTGTTCTCTTCATTTGGAAGGGACTGCCTGCACCCTGATGTGGTCCCACATTATGGTATTGGGATTTTTTGGTTGTGAAGACATGCTTAATAATCATGCCAGCATGCACAGTAATTGGTAGGATAAAGGCTGACACTGTTATTGGATACATTTGTAGTTAGTGTTATTTTTAAAAGAGCTACATAGCCAAGATCAAATAAATATTTCCCTGTTTTCACTGGCGTTCCTTAAATATGAGCAAAATCTTTATTACAGCAACAACGTGCCTCTGTGAGTAATCTTCTTTACCAAGATAAACCTCTTTTGGCTACACCAAGTTAACTACTTCTGCCATAAATTACATCATTCTGTAGGTTGTACCTCTCAAGGAACAGTGCTTTAGTGTAATCCCTACTCACAGGAATGATCACCTACGGGAGATGCTATGCTAGAATCAAGTTACTCCCTTGAGTAATGGTGACCTAAGCAAATAAAGGACTTGCAAGCATGTGTAGAGTTTTAAGTTAACTATGAAGAAACAAACTTAATGAGGACATTTGGTTCAGACTGTTCTATCTTTTTTAATCCGCTCCCTTCCCATTTGTAATGAAAGCAAAACAAATTGGCCACTTGAGATTAAGAACAGCTAAGCAAGGACATGGGAAAGGTGGTGCAACTTGTCCTCACATGCTGTATGTGCTGGAGAGATGGTACAGACAGTTAAGAAGTCTTGTTAAAGAATGAAGGAGAGCATCAGAAATCTGCCTGAGAGCACGTTTCCTACAGCTTCTAGAGCTCAAGAGAAAAGAAAGGAACTGGACTTGGCAAAACCCGACATTATTTAATGTAAAACCAATGATGTTTGAGGCAGAACTGGAATTTGGAAGCCAAATTTTGCCTAAAGGTATTTGCAGCAGTTCCCCCTGTTGTCAAGTACCTTTATTCTCATAGGTTTGGTGGCAGTAAACTGCCAAGTATATTGTCTCCTCCAGCTTACTATATTCTCTTGTTCCTACACACAAACCTTTCACAGGTGGGAAGCTTAGATCAGGCCACTTCTCCCATCTCCTCACCTTGAAGGCAGGATTTTCCACTGGTATGCAGTGACCACCATAACCTCACATGCATCAGAAGGGTAAATGTAAGCCCCTTGCTCCACCAGTGACAGTGAATAAATGCAAACCCTGTGCAAAACACACGACTGTCAACCATACTTTGCTAGAAACATACACATTGCAAAAGAAAATTGACTTTCTGACTGCCAGTTATCATTTCCTTAAAACTTAAGACTTAGCAAGTGCTGTACAACATATAAAAACAATAGCTCACATTTCTTTGCCATATGCCAAAACTACATGGTTCTCAAAAGAGATGTCATTTTGGATTTGTTGAATTCTCTATGTTTATAACCTCAATTACATTATTTCCTCAACTATACAAGGTGTTATTTTCTTGCACAATGCAGAAAACAATGAGAAATTACAGTTGAAAAGTTCAACTGGGCAACAAAAAAAAACAAACCACCCATACATCCCAAATGAAACCAGGTAATTGCATTGGATGTGTTTTATTTCAACAGCTGCAAAATGGAATCATTGCAATAGACTGAGCTGTGCTGTCACAGTGGCTGGGAAGGCACTGCAGGCCAAGCAGGAGGGCAGTCACAGGCCAGACAGTCAGGTGTTGGGGACAGAATAAGGCAAATGTCACCACTGCACACTGAGATACAGAGAGAGCCCAACAACATCTAGAGCTGCTCTAGGTCCTGTCCTCACCACCAGTAAGGTGGTTTGGCACACCCAAGTTGACACGGTGCTGTAACTGAGAACAGTGTATTTCCCCTGGGAAAGAACATTTGAGGGTAGTTAAAAATCACCATTTCAATCTCCCTTCTTTACATGGTACAGGCAGGATGTAAGGTTCCAGGAGCACAGTGCCTGCAGCAGGAACTTGGCCCTCTGCGTGGTGCTTGATCCTTCTTTACTGGTCTAGCCTTCTGCACACACCAAGTGGAGAGGTTATGAGGATGTTTCAATCACATCCAAGTTCAATTTGGCTTCTGGAATAATTCAGGTTTACAAGGATTACACAAGAGAGAAAAGGTTATATCTGTTCCCCCCTGGTTAAGGACACTACCTCCAAATCAGTTCTGGTGGAAGATTAAGTCTTTGGCATAGTACCAGTTTCTAGCTCACAGCATGAAGAGGTCTTCTGATAGGCAATGAGCATCAACCCCCCATTTTTATAAATCATTCAAGAGGAGATTCAGAGTCCTGGAATCAAGGATGATATAGAGGAGTTGCTTAGTTTTACATTAGGAGGATTACCACGGTGAGTCTGACATGTCCCTGCTGTCCTGAACTCTGTAAGTTAGTCTGTATTTTGCTGCAGAAGTCCCTCTGTATTTTTCTTTCAGTGTAGGGTATCTCTGAATTATGAAATTATACAGACAGAATTCCCCTATGATTTCAAATTATTAGATTACATCACATTCCTTAAAAAAGGGGAGGAAAAAATATTGCCAGTCTTACTGTTAAGAACAGTCATCACTGGAAAATGCAGACTATAGCCTAAACATCTTGTAAGCTTTTTAAAGCCTTTTGCTCTTACTTTTCCATAAAAAACCTGACCGCAATTTAATATGCAAAATGTACTTAGGCAGTGTCCCAGACAGAATAAAACTAGACAGAAATAAATCCAGTCCTATCACCCCTGGGACTTCCTTGCTTCATCTACACGCAATAATATGGCAAATTAATAACAAACACAACTGGATGACTTTGCCAATCCAGCATCTCTCAAAGGGGCAACACTTTCCTCATGCATTACTCTGCCCATAGAGCCTTCGAGTTTTTTTTTCTTCTCATCTTCATTGCTGTAAGTGGTGAATGTGGCATCATATACGTGGTCCTGCATGGTTCAGATCTATCAGGACATTGCAGGTAAAGGCAGGATACTTTACTACCTATTGCAAAGTTCAAAGAAACAGCTTGATTAATGCCAGAGAGTTTGGGATTCGGATGGAAGATGACTGTGGTAACAAGAAAACACAGCAAAGAATATGGGGTAGAAAACACTGTGAAAAGAATGATAAATTTTAATAGATAAGAGCATTTTAGGGCAAATGAGAACTAATTGTAACGAGACAGCCTAAAATCTAAAAATGTTTAAATTTTTCATTCACCTTGTCTGAAGGTGCCCAATTTTCTCATGAACTCAGAGTAATCATGGACTTCAACAGAAGTACCATTCCGAAAAATTAGTCACTCCAGTTAATTATTTAAATACATGTAAAGGTAGTCACCTCGAGGTGACTACACAGGAAAAGTCTAGTCTTATTTAATTTTAACTAAAAAATGTACTCAGCCAGATACAAGCTGTTGTTTCACTAACAGAAAGACATTTCACTGTTGAGAGGAGGGTTTGGCTGAGGTTCTTTTGCTCATACCCTCTCTTTCCCAGTTACAGAATTGTTGCATCTCCTGTAGACCATGTAAGTACTGGTGCTACACTGCCTTTGAGTGACTCTCCTGCTACAAGACTCCAGTGAAGCTTGAACACATCACAAGCTTAGCTTTTTTTTTTTGCTTTAAAAAATAATAATGATGGCAGGTTTTTGTTCTAGTGGAACAGTGAGGTTTCCTCTCCAGCTTTGGTAAGCATAACATGGTCTTCTGCCCACATAAATCTGTGTTGTCAGCAGAGGAGCTCATTGAAAATACAAATACGGAGCACAACATCCACTCAAATTATATGGCTTCCAAATTGTCTAGAAGCAATTATTTCTGGCAAATATCAGATAGACAATAACCAGTGGCAACAATGTAGTTACATTAAGACAAAGTACAACATAAAGAGGATGAACAGAATGTATGAGGTGGTATAATTGAGCAGCACGAATAAAGGTGATAGAAATGGAATTTAATAAGTTGAAAGGGCGTGAGTTAGCATGCGTAGGAGTAACTGATTGCCCTTTCCAATATTCAGGAGTGATTTTCTTTTTTAATTGGATCATACTTCTTCATTGACGAATTGGATGCTTCTTTTTGCCCTCCTCAAGCACAAAATGTTTAAAACAAGTTTTAAAATATGTAATAACATAAAATTGAGAGAGAAGAGTAATCATCAGAAAACTTTTAGCACAAAAGCGTTGACTTGATTCTGTCCCTAGAAAGCTTTATAATGCTTTACACTTCTGCCAAAGGAGATATGAGATAATAGTTTCCAAGACAGTAAAGTGATTAAGTTTTGGTAGACTTGCTGATTTTGCACTTGTCTACTTATGTCCATCAAGGGAATTTTTTTCCTTCTCTTTCCTTTCTCAAACCAATATATTGATCTTAATGCCACATATTAAGATGAGTGTTCCAATGCACGTGTGAAGTTTTTCTTATAAGGAGACTGCTTTGGTACACCAGCAGTAAAGTGATTTCAGCAACTGAAATAAAGTATGCACTACAAGAACTATGTTAGTATGACAGTGACAGAATAGTTGAATGGTGAAATCTATCCTGTGTATCTATGATATAAAGTACTTAGGTCTAATTTTCAAAAGTGACCCACCACTGTGAAACCTAAATCATCCATGTGCTTTTGAAGATATGCAGCATTAGCTTACACATTAATGCCAGGCTAAACAGACTGAGTGTGGATCATTTTTCCAGAAGCACTATGACTTCAAAAATAGTTAGGAGGGGGGAAAAGAAAAGTTTGCTTAATTAGCTCTTACACTTCATTTTTTTTCAAAAAGCAACTGCAAGAACGGGATGAGAGCTGTGGGAAGTATCCAATCTACTGCTCTGCCATGCACCTCACATAGGCAAAACAAAACTGTACTTATCACTCAAAGAAAAAAGTTTTCCAGAAAAGAACTCAAACTACTTAAAAAAAAAAATCAAACCCACAAAAAATCCCAAACCAAACCCAGTCTATCCCTATGGCACTGCTTGGAAACGTGCAAATACTTAACACTATTTTTTGAAGTTGTACCCAAATACAGTGCCTTTGAAGGCTTATCCCATGATGCTACAATTGCTTTTTGTGACATGGGTAAAAAAATGTCTGTCTAATCTTTTAAACAAAATGTCCATCTTCTTCCTTATGACAAGTGGTCTTGTGAAAGTCCATATAACCACAAAGCATAAAAGCATCATCTGTTCTCTTAGAGATTATGAAATATTGATGTGCCCACAACAGTCATCCAGATGTAGTCTTCAGGCTTTGTTGAATTCATAACCCCAAGCCCTTCTGATTTTAGGAGGCACTGAAATAATTTGGGGCCTCAGACCATTCAAGCCTAACAAAGATTGTCAAAGGTACCTTTGCTTCTCTGCCCATGGGTGAACCAGCTTTGCTTGCAGATGAACCACTTACTGCACTGGACAGTCCCTGATTCCTTCATTGAGACATTTACTGGCAAGGGACAGCCAAGTCCCGGGAACTAAGAATGCATGGGACTTGGAGAAAAGGGATTCTGAGCTCTGAAGCTTTCAGACAGTTGTGTTGACCTAGGTGTCTAGCACTGCCAGCCAACATGAGACATAAAGAATTACAAGCCACTTCTGGAAGTGTTAAACCTTGAACTTTCGCTTCAGTCTCTTGATCTGCAAAATGCAGACACCAGTGATTTACATCAGAGGGCAACTAGTATGTTTTTTCCCCTTCAAATCATACTTATGTGGAAACTCTCTATATTCTGAGACAGGTTTTTCAATGAACGAATCTGAATACAAAAGATGTCCCTCTTAAATTACATTATTTCCTATGGATTGAGCCAGAGAGAAAAAAATCTACACAAACTCCTTGTGACTCAGAAAAAAAGATTCCATGCTGCAAGCCAGTCCCTCCACTTCAGACAACCTATTTCCCAACACCAATTCTGAAGAATTTAAGATTTGCAGGCAAAAATTCACCATGTGTTTCACAAATCTGGTTTATAAGAATCACTGTGCTTTACAGACTTTTTTCCAAGCAGTGGTAGTTAGATCTGGACCTGAAGCCAAGCAGCAGATGTTGGAATTTCCATGCAGAAGGCGGCTGCCAATGACCCAGAGGATCCCCTCTTACTAATGAGATGCTGCTTCCATACACTTAGAGAGTCTAAGTGAGAAGAAATTGCAGTGCATGTTACATTCATGTAATTTTAGGACAAATCTATGCAGGTTGTTTCCTCAGAGGGGAAAAGTGTACTGCATTTTGGAAGGGGAAGGAAGCAAAAAGTATTTCTTTATGGATGACAAAACACTGCAAGTGCAATATTGGTAGCTCACCTACTGGTATTTAAGATGCCTCAGGGGCAAAACTTGGACAGGACCCAGAGATTTGACTTCTAAACCTCTGCACTAAACTTATGTAAGAGCATAATCCTGTAATGTGCTATTTATGGTTAACTTGGGCAATCTTATCTAAAAGGCCTCATGAGAAAAGTTACGCTCTAATACATATGGATGTGATAACATCTATTCTAGGCTAATCAACAGGCATTTGTACAATTAAAAAATGCCCAGTGAAGATTGCAGCTGTATTAGCTACAGACCTCAGTAGGCTTTTTAAAGCCACACCAGCACCAAAGAAGCCATTTTCAATTAATATGTCCCTAGTTAGGACCATAAAGACTAATAGAGGATGTCTGTCAGGTCAAGTTGATGGCTTGCCTGCTTCACACTGCACTAGCCTTTTCTTGTCTAGATCAAATATTTGTTAGCCTGCATCAGGCTCCCTGGCCCTGTTCTGGTGCAAATAAAATACTTCTCTTAATAAAAAAACCCCATAAATGGATTATTAGATAGTCTATGCTGGGATCAAGATCGTATATGGATATGAATATGTGTCAGATTTAATTCCCTCAGCTTCCTCTAGTTCTCCAAAAGCACTAGCCAAGAGACCTGAGCAGGAGTAATAAAACTTCCCCATGTCTCAGGGAACACATGTTGTTCTCCAAAATGCAAGAACTACAAGCACAGTTAAGCTCAGCCTATGTCAGGACAACTCTCAGAACCTGTCTCAGCATCAACAGCCCCTCACCCAAAACACTCCTGTTTAAATGTGAGTACCTTTCCCTTACCAGACAGTGGGCATGCAACTAGAAAGCACTAAAAGGCTTAAATCAGAGAAGAACTAGGAAAGAACAAAACCTTAATTTACAGCCAGGAATTAGGTGGGTTCCAGTGCAGACTGAAGACCACGGAGAGAACAGGCTTCATGAGACAAATCTGTCCAAAAGCAGAGCTGTGTTCTGCAGGGACTGAAGGTAGTGCATGGTACTTGACTGTCTGAATGAAACAACCCACTAATGCCTAACAGAGGTGTCATGAATGGATGGTAGCTCTGTATGAGAGGGGAAGGTTCTTAGTTGCCTAACAGACAACATTTGCTTTTCTGTTTTCCTGCTCACCCTTTGATGCCCAAAGCGACCCCAAGCTGAGGACAAGCTGAGGCCTTACAGACAGACTAGCAGGCACAGCTTTTTGTGAGACCAAATAGCAGTGCTGTCAATTGCTTCAGTATTTTCTGCTTTTATCAGTGCTTCAGCTCCTCCCACAGAGACTATCAGCTTTCATTAAAAAAGTTTCTACCCTTTATGGCTGTGGGGAAAAGCCTGCAACCATGATTCTAATATAACCTAGTGGGTCAGAAAACAAGCCAAAGAACAAGAGCCTCACACTTGTGTTCCTAACAAATAAATCATGACTTTTAAGCTGATCTCATAGTTTATGGTAACTTGACTCAAGGCTTTTGAATTACTAAGGTTAGAAGTACTTTAACTTATCAAACTAGCAAGTTCCTCAAATAAAAATAAACAAAGTGCTTTCTTACAGCTATTCTGAAGAAGATTAACTCCTTTTCCACTAACTACATCTCTCTTTACTATAAAAAGGAAACAATGACAGTTTTTAACTAACCCTTTCTCCAGAAGGCAAACAGGTCTCAGCTATTACAAATTCTCAAGCCAGAGGATATAATCTTCCCACATTGACATGTCCATATTCCACCTCCACAATGGAATTACCAAACTTAGTTACTCATATCTTTGTTGTAACTGGGTGATGTAATTTGTTGAAAATGTATGATGGACTACCAAAGGCTACTTGAGGACTTCCTCAGAGGCATTACAAATAATTTAAGCAAATAAGACTAACAGAAAACATGACTGTGTCACTGCCCTATGTCCTGTTGCTTCTAAATTGTTCCCAGTGCTCTTGAGCTGAACACCACATGCAAAGAAGAAAATGCAGTTTTAACAAAAAAGTCTCTCTCCCTCCAAAACCAACACACATGACCATATAGCATTTCCATCAAGGTCAGGAATTTATAACACCAACAATGCACTATGACCTCACAATTATTCAAAGGATCTTTTGCTTGAAATCAAGAAAATCTTGGATCTTACAAAGGTTGCACAATCAGACTGACATACCATGAGACTTCCATTCCCCTTCAGCTCTGGTTTGGTCATCCTTTGATTAATATCACGTTTATCACGAGTGCATTAATTTTTAAAAAAAGGTTTCCCACACACCCCAAAAATAATCTGCATCACTCTCCGTCTCCAAAATTGTTACACAAATGACTCCTGCCCCATGTCACACCACAGACAAAAGAAAAACAATGTTGTTACTTACTAGGAACTCCAGACACCAGCCGTAATGGACGTAATACTCGGAAAGCCCGCAGTGCTTTAACATCGAATCCGGCACCTTTTCCTCCTATTGAATTCCCCCCATCTGCTTTGGTTGCTTGTTCTAAAATTGCACTAAAAAGCCTGCAAAAAGAAAGAGGAAACAATCTGTAGGCAGACAGCAAGGCTTGGGCTGAACAGGAACAGAGATCATCATCATCATATCACCCAAACTCTCTCACAGACCTGTGAAGAGTGTCACACATCTCAGTCGACATTCACATATGGTAGAGGAGAGACAGACTCTTCCCATATGCAACAGCCTATTGGTGATGTCTATACCATTTCCAAAACACTTGTTTCTGGAGCAGACATAAACATGACATGCTCCTCCTTCAGCCTAATGGCTCCTTGCAGCCAGCCATAGGCTACCAATACTTTGCTATCTTTATTAACCAACGATCCACCTTGGGGAAGAAGAATCATCACCCATAATTAATCCAATCATTGATTATCTGTCACCCATTTTACAAGGAATTAAGATTCACCAAGGTCACTGCAGGTAGAACTTGGTGTGAAACTCAGGGATCCTTCAAGATGCAAATTTTTAGATAAGGGAGTATGTTCACATTGTGTGCTTGAGTATCCGTTTGTGAATGCTCTGATGCACGGGCTAGGCAAAGTGAAAAACTGTAGGAGTGTTATTATTGGAATGTTTTATTATGTTAGCAAGCAAGGCAGAAAAGACAATGATGTTGTGTGAAAAAGCTGAAGGCTCAACCTATCTGTTAATAAGAACTTGATTTAAGAAATTAGCTTTCAGGAAATGGCTTCCATTTTTCTGGTAAAACATTAGTACCTTTGGGGGAGGACAGATTCCTCATGAATTTGCTAATGATATTGCTTTCAGCCTTGAAACCACCAGCTTGGACCCAGCCAAATTCAGCAGAGGTTAAAAGCTGTTCCAGTATAAATGGATGTTTGGCACTCTGTAGAAAATACTTGCCTGGGAGTGGCAGAGCCCCCTTGGCCCATAAGTTGCCATGGAGGTTCCACAGACAACTTTACAGAAACTGCCTGGAATGCCAGGAACAGCCTATTTGGAGTGGCCGGGATTCAGCACTGGCTGTTTTCTCCTCAGACTTCAGCCTGCAGTGCCTCTGTCAGGATCTCATCCATATTCCACAGAGAGCTCCCAGACCTCACCAAGCAGAGGCTGAGCTGGACAATTGCTCAACAAGGAACTCCAACACCTGCAGCCTGTGTTAAATCTTACAGATAGGGCCACAAACATAGGGAGCTTGCCCTGGATAGGAAAAGGAGGATTCATTTACTGAAGCATTGAAGTCAACATTTCCCCAGCTCTAAATCCAACAAACAATGTGGATTAGAGGAGTGCAAATGTGAAATTCATTTCTTAAGCAGGTGGGGTTTCTTTAAAATTTTCATATTAAGAGTCTTATAAAACTTGTCAACGGTGACTGAGGAACTCCTAAACTGGATCTATTCAAAGCCTCAACTTCAAGCACTGCAGAAAGATTTATCAACTAGGTAACAAGCGTGGGAAAAACTGTGTGTGGGGAGGTTGGATGCTGAGTTTGTAGGTGTTGCAGGCTGAGAAGCAGGATGCAGAGAAGACAAAAACAGAGCCTATGAGAAATACTGCATTGACTACAGATATCACAGAGAGAGATAAACAAGGGCTGATGCAAAGAACATGTATTAGTGGAATGTATGTATTTCTTTAGCTGTGTACACAGATTATACAGTTGCAATTTTCTGCTGGTCCCCATAATAGAAACACTGTAGGTCAAATTTGGCCTAATGTATTTTCAGTAAGCTAGTGATTAAGCTCTAGCAATGTGCTCCATTTCATATTCAAACGTTTCTATCTTCCTAGTCAACAGAATTCCCATACTAGATGATGAGTGACATATCTATACAACAGTCCCAGTCTCCTGGGATCCTCTGGAGGAAAAAGAATTTACTGCAAAAAGGCTTCTAATGCTGTTTTATGTCTCCAAGACTAGAAATCTCAAGGAACTCCGAGTCAGGAATTGTGCAAAACTGAGGTCCCATTCTCCTGGTCCCCATTTTCACTGGCTCCCTGTTTTACCAAAGAGCAGCTCTTGGCATTGGGCACCGAGGCTGCTTCTACTGCCACTCCTACAGTGAGCAAACCACAGACTGCTCCAGAAATCTGCACCCTGAGCAAGCTGTACTTGTCCCAAATTAGTTCAGGAGGAGCAGAAACAAAACCAGTAGGACAGTTCACTCCTCTGGAGCTAGAACCCCCCTTCCCAGAGTGCAGAGTTCCCTATTTGTGTTGACGTGCTAAAACATGCTATTTTGAGATACCCACAGTCATCTGCCTACTACGCTTCAGGAATAACTTGCAGTAATTCCTGCTGCTCCTCATTAAAAACCCAACATTTAAACTTGAATTTCTAATCCTGCATTTCTAATGCATTTACTCCATAGTTAATATCTCCCCTGCTTTTTACCAATGCACTGCAACTGTTTATTTCTCTCATTTATATCACTCTCTTTGTCTATTGTATTGGGGTCGAGACTGTGTTCAGTGTGGCCTGCTGAATGTCTACCCCACTCTTCAAGTTTATAGTACATCTTGCCAGTCCTGCTTCATTGTCCTCACCACCTCCTTCAGTCAGGGCATTGGCAGACATCTATGATTCAGAGGCTACAACTACCTAATGCTCTTAGTTTTTCAGCTAACTGTTTTCTGACACTAAAACAGCTGGATGGATGTTAGGCTACTGATATAAATTATGAGGCCAGAGCCCTTCTATCCTATATTTACATGGGAAATTCTGCTCTTTGATGAAAACCTTTGGGAAAAGCTTCCAGTAGGCGTGTGGAGCAAGGTGCAGTTCTTTCCTTCTCTTCTCAGGAGGTTAGTTAGCTGAAATGCATGCTCCAAGCATAGTGTGAGAGAACACTGTGCTGACAGAGAAATCGAAGTTTGGATGGCACAAAAAAGCAAGAGGGTTAATCTCTTGTGGCCACTGAAAATCTCACCATGAAAAATAAATAATAATAATAATAAAAAAAATAAAGAAATCAGCCTTATTTCCTTCCACCTAACTACTTTCTGCCAGCCTAAATTCATGCCCCATTTTCATTTGGATATGATGAAGCACAATTAACAGCATCTTGATTTCTGAATTTCACTTGTGACATGACTACACCTTAACTAAATTCATCTGACAGACATGAATTATAACAGCAGAAAAACAAATTTCTATCAACACTTTTTTTTTTTGCATTTACTTGTGAAGTATGAAGCTAGCTTCACTGTTTTTCTTTCTTATATTTTGCTGTTTCTCTTTTGACATTTGAAATATCAAGAAGGTTTTCACTTTGCAGGATGACCCCAACAGCAGCATGATAAGGCCGTAACCTGCTCTTCATCTCTTCCTCTGTGGGGAGTGCACCGTGATTTTTACAGCATTAAAAAAAAAAAAAAGAGCTTGTCAAGGGCCTCCAGCATATAAAAAGAAAACAGAGGGCTTGGTATCTCTAAGTCCAAAAATCAGCAGAAAAACATCGCTGAAAGAATCCTCTCAGGTGCAAAAAACCAGTAAAACACAAAGGTTTTTTTTTTTTCACAGTGTTTTACAGATCACCTGTGATTTCTGAGTGTGAAAGGGTTTGGATCTGCCCTTTAGAAACTCCACACAGGTCTTCAGAAACACAGATACTGTGACCACATTTTCCAGTCTGCTCTAGTTTCAGATCCTCCCCAAATACACCTTCACTGCTTACCTTCCCAGGTAAGACTGTCTTTCAAATTACACCACCTCTTTTTCTGGCAGATGCTACAGGCCCCTGGAGAATGACTGTGCCTGGCAGACAAACCACAGCACTGCCAGGAAAGACAGATATTTTTCTATCACAGCATCGTCAAGTCGGTCTTCTCTCAAGAGAAATTTCCTCCAACAGCCTAATATTAAAGGACATCACTGTGAAATCTGAAAGTTTTAATGTTTTCCAAAAGAGGAACAGCAAAAATAAAGGAAGCAGGAGACAATTTGACTAACCATTCGTGTCTGTGGGTTGTGCCTTATTAGGCAGCTTAGGGGTGTGGTCTCTACTCTTAGCTAATTATGTTACTAGAGCCTCTCATTGATACCCTCACACAGACGTTTTTCTTCAAAGCAGCATTTAACAGGGCTGCTATAGCAGGGTCATAGGCTACTTAAAGATAAGCCAGAATCAAGCCTTAAAAGACATTAATTGATGAATAAGCAGATCTCCCACACTCCAAGAATGATAAGCTGCTACAAGACTACAGGTCTAAAGTGCATCCTTTCATCAGAAAATATAGCAGTTGTGTTCAGTGCTCCCCTCTGCTGCTGTTGCATATTCCTGTGGCCTTGTAAGAACCACTGACTCTAAAATCCCTTTGGATACCAGAGGACCTATCTTCAGAAGGCAGGGGACAGTGTACAGGCACACTGTTATACACTTTTTTACAGGAACTGTGACTCCCCTCCAAAATGTATACCTGGTCCTGCAAATGTCTGTGTTGCTCTTACTTTGCCGACTTGTTTGTTTTAAGGTAAAGGAAGCCCATTGTGCAATATTATCTCTTTAAGTTACATGTAGTAAATAGTGCATAGGTGGATTTAAAAGATCTAAAACCTGTCTTTTTTTTTTTTTTTTTGCTTCTTTAACTTCCAACAGCACTTGAAGAGGTACTTCCCACCTAGCTTTTCTACGTTTTGTAGCAAGGACAGTCATCATTGTAAAAGAAGATGATTCCTAAGGCAGAGCAAGCACAGTTGGCAGTTACTACAGTTCTGGGACTTGATGCTTCCAGTATTAGTCACACACCATTCTTTGCCCCTCATACCAAATAAATCCCTCTGCCCAGTGCTGCACCTGTGTACAGATCACTCAGGTTTCTCCAATAGCTCCATCAATAGGCAGAAAAAAGCACCACAAAGAAATACTGTTATCAGCACTTGCTCTCTTCCTCCTCTCTCTTTAAAATTTATTTTAAACATTTTCCATGGGGCTTCCTCCCTGGCAAAAGATTCAAATACACTGAAGTTTAAACATAATGTCATTGAGGGATTTCAGACAGCCCCTCGGAAAAGAAGACAGGGCAGAACAGGAACAGATGGTATCACCACGTCGATTTTGCAGAGGGGTTGTGGAGAGGAAAAGCAGCGCACCAGCCTAGGCTGCGGTACTGAACCAGTGAGTTTAAACAGATAAACATCAAAGGAACCCATCTGGCCTTGAAGTGGAATCTGTCACTTGAGATTGTTACTATTTAACAGAGACCTTGGGGTCTTGGCCGTGTTTATTATACTCCTGTAATCCCTCCCCAGTTACATTTTTTGTTCCCCCTCTGGTGGGGAACTGAGAGCTGCTGGAGGCAAAAGCAGATAGAAGACCTGAGAGCTGCAGCTTCTGCCGCTGGCAACAGAATTAATTTCAGCCTGAATATCATCTTGCTGATTAACTGCCCTAGTAGGAAAATTGAAAAGGACTGTACTTAAACTAGATATAATGCTGCTCTGTGATTTCTGGAGCCCTGCTCTCTTGCATTCCAATGGAAGAAGAGGAGGCAATGTGTCCTCTCTTTAAAATGTCTCTCAGAAAAATGAAAACGGAATGATCGCATTCACAGAACTCTTTTTTCTCCAATCTTTCTTCAACTTAAGCAGCAATTTCCAAGCAGGTGGGATATCTGAGAGCATTCAAAGGCAGAACCAACTATGGAACTGGCCATCAATACCAGGGGAGGGGTTAGGGATTTTCCAGTTTTCAATTGCTAATATGTTATCAGATCCTCTGTCTTCGAGCAGGAACAAAGGAGAAAGACAATGGATGTTGCCGTAAGGAGAAGCATTGTGTCCACGTGGAGGTAGAGAGGTCTTGAGACTAAGAATAGGTTTCAGCCTGTTCTCCCTCCCCCTCACTGGGAATTCTCCTTCCACCCACTTTTCCCCGTGATGACGGAAAGTGGGAGGGATTGGGTAGCACACAGCAGTTTGCCGATGAAATATTTTGGGACCAGCACAAAAATGGTCAGGAAGATAGATGGTTTGGGGAAGAAATTATGAAGGGGTTTTGATGACTAGGAGTGTCCCTTTTGACATTCTCCCTAGGAGCTGATGCAGAGTTTCTTTGGTAAAGAGGTGAAAAGACTACAAGATTTTGTGGGCGATGAAACTCTTTAACAATGGAGTGGTGGGAGGATGGGACAAATTACTCAGGCAAAGAAATACTTGTTCTCTTTGTCTTCAGCTGTAGTTTATCCTTCACCTCTTCCCTCAAACAACCACAATTCAAATCCCCTGCTTATCTCTCACCCTTAGGTAGAAAAAGCAGAAGGTGTATTACTTTGCTTTTATTCAAATAAATTAAATGCCAAGCTTGAAAAACATGGAGAGGAATAACAGGATTAGAAAGGTTGCAGCTCAAAGTAGCAATTTGATCTACAAGAGTAAAATTATTCTTTAGAAAGGTTAAAACATTAAAAGGGTCAAAATTAAAAGTGTTGAAATCACCAGCTGAACAGGGCAATTGAGCTGAGGAACTTAGTTTGTAGGAAAACCTGGGGTTTAAATTTTTCATCCGTCTTTCAGAATGAGAAACACCAGTAACAGTTCACAAGATGGCAGAATTTATCTGTCATCCAACTCCTAATCTTAATTAAAGGATTACCTAGATATTATTTTTAATATTCACACAGATTCAAAGACAAAGGGATTTTCTTTTACTTAAGCATATCCAGGCGTTTGACTTTGTCCAACAGCTTGCACTGCTTCTTCTTTTTATCCCTGTTCCCAAAGAGCAGTTTAATTTCTATGTCTTGCAAACCGTTTAAATGGTGGTTGTAGGAGGAACATGATGGACAGCAACCTCTAACATCACTCATACGTAATGTACTAAGATTCCCCCACCCTTAAGCTCCCAAATATTGCCAATATCCCCGTGTGTACAGTGCCTTCAAAAACAAAGTGTTGGTACTCACCCTACTACCACAATTATAAAATCTAGTAAATTCCAGCCATTGCGGAGGTAAGCGTTGGGGTGAAAGAGAAGTCCGTATGCTATTACTTTTAAAAATGCTTCCACTGTAAAAATTATGAGAAAGAGATATTCCACTCGTTCCTGGGGAAGACAAGAGAACAAGAGAGATAATGGTTAGTGTGAGTGACAAACCATGGATAAGGATGTTTTCTTTTGTTGTAGTCCACCCAACTCATTGACTTGCCACTCGGGTGCACCTAACATACATGGCTTGCTTGCCAGGGAGCTTTCCTATGTGCAGTCTTGCATGGTCTGCAGTCAGTCTGACAGGACAGGGGCAGTAAATTTTGGTTAGACTCCGAAACCTGCTGCCCTTGCCTTGGCAGGGACTGACCCCTGCACAGGCCTGTGCAAAGCAGAGGGGCAGTGCCCAAGCACTCAGCTCTCTCCAGCGTACATGGCCAAATGTTGCCAGCCAGCAGAATGAACTGCATCCAGCCCTCTTCTACCTCTGGAGAGGAAACATTGCTGGATGCAGTAATGGGGAGAGAGATGGGGAAAAAAATAAGAAGAGCCCACCTGAGACTAATGCTTGTGTCAGACTGAGCCTTCTTTGGGATTCCCTTTTCTGTTGCTGGGGAATAAGTAGGCTGAATACTGGTGGTAAGTGATTTACAGATCAGGCTGACTAACACTAGAGGCTTTTAGTCATACTGTTAGAAATGTACGTGTCCCTGTGAAATGCAGGCTGCAATTAAGCATATCCAAAGTCACTTCCAGTTACAGTACAGCCTGATTCAGGACAAGCAATCAAGCTTTTGGAGCAGTACAGAGGCTCACCATCTCTCATCCCTGGGGCTTTTAGCCCCGGTGTGGAATAAGGATAGCAGTGTTGCAGAAATGGTAGGGACCTCCACCTAAGTAGGAGGGAAACTGCAGCATTAGGTAATCACTACAGAAGTGCTGCGTGGCAAGCTGCGTGGGAGATAAGTACATGAAAACTAGATAACAGCAAAAGGAGACTAGGTCCCTGAGAGGTTAAACTACAAAGTCATTAAAAGTTCACACTGAAGAAACAAAATCTGAGATAAATAGAAATTAAAACATCCTAGGCATTCCCGTGATACCTTGAAAAATACCCAGCAAGACAGTCAGACAGGTCACTATTTTTCTTCTCAGCTCCAAATTTTATCTACCCTGTTCCTCTGTCCAGCTGAGCGCAGGTATGACACTTTCACATTATATAGCAATAAAAAATGTGCAGGATTACAAAAAAAATCATTCCACCTTTTGACAGCTGCCCATTTGAATATTTTACATTCAGCTCCAGATAATTAACAACTCACTAGAAACCTGAAGATCAAAAAAACCCAATTGCCAGTTCATTTGTATGTTTACATTAATGTGATATTTTACATGACTGAAAAAATCCATCTGACAGTAGCAGGCATATGTTTGTGCTTTAGAATATTGCTGGTTTCCCTCAGATGATGCTTTCACAATGCCTGCAGTATCCCCCAGTGCTTAGTACAAGGAACACCCGAAAAAGCAAAAGTATCATTCTGAAGTTATCTGATCTAGTAGTAAAGCTTTTGAACATGCCCACAGCACAGAATTTGTCCATTGTTGTCCCAGATGGAGACACAGCAGTACACTATGGATTTTCCTTCCCTTGAACTCTGAGATGGAAACAGCGTACAATATCAGCACCTACTATGTCCCCTCTACAAATAGTGAGGGCACTATTTTACTTAGCCCAGGAATAAGCAGAGAAGTGCAAACAATCAGGAATCTAACCATGGGCTTGACCACAGGAAAAAGCTCCACAATGGCTTGCACACTCCTAGAAGGGACTAACAGGGCAGCCCTTCACCTTCCACTCCTGCTGACAACTCTTGCTGACCTCCTGATACACAAATCATGGCCAAACAGACCCAAATGATCGATCTCTGTGCACACATTTGTAAAGAGGGACTAGCTGTCACGAAATCTCTTAAACCCTAGAAGTAGTATAAAATGACTGCATGATGGGAAGTCTGCGTGGTCTTTCTGACTGCCCTGCACCTTTGTGCTGCCTCTATCAACATAGCCCAGGGCCTGACACGACCCCACAGACAGCTCACGGTAGCTCTGCCTGAGAGGTGATGCCCTACCTCTGCAAGGACAAAGGAAAACCTGTGTAGAGGCTGGAGAAAGATGGAAATGGGCTCTGAGGGGGAAGAACCTGCCCTGAACTTAGTATGGGAGTGCTGTGCCTAGGATGGACATGGCCTCACTAGGGACTAATGAACACTGTTTAGGATGGAAACAAAGATTTCTCTTATGGCAACTCAACCCACTAATTAGACTCACTCAGTCCCTATTTCAACCAAGGGCTTTCCAAAGCTGTGAGCAAGCTCTCTTTCCCTCTTACAAAAAGGGCAAAACCACTCTTCAGTCTGCCTTTGAGGTGGCCCTGTGCACTCAAGTTCATCCAGCATCCCACTGTGCAAACAGAAACACAGGCTCATGCAGGAGTGCTGTAGGCCCTAAAAAACAGCCTGCCCCTAAAACCTCTCAGTGGCCACAGCTGAGATGGTTACAGGGGGACGTCGAGGAACCCACCCTCCCGTTTAACAACTCCAGGTCCAATTTGAAGCTGGTGGGCAGAACAGTTGAAGAGGAAAGCCTAAAGCTGATCCTGTGCCCAGCAGTTTAACAGCAAACACTGTCCTTGACCTCTGGGCACCCAGGGACAAAACCTGCTGCCAGCTCTGTCTGGCTTTGTGCTGCTCCCATGGCCACGGCCCTGTGCAGGCCTGCCTGGCCAGGAGAGCCTTTCCACTCCATGAATTTCATTGAAATACCTGTACTAGTGCAATCGAAAGAGCCATGAAAGCAAACACTTTAGAAAATTCTGGAACAAATTTTTTTTTTTTCTTTTTAATTACTACTTTTTAAATATGTAATAGTGCACGGAGCAGACAATATTTCAACAACTCTCAGGTTCCAGCTGGCTGGGATTGGGAACCTTATACCTTTTTGTCTCTGAAGATGCCTATGGGACTACTGGTACCTCTCGTTATTGTAATAATGCTGTTTGTTGAACCATGTTATTGAGGTACTAATATAACAAAATATCACACACACATGCATATATACACATCTATACATAGGTATATAAATATATACATATATAACTACAAGCTATTTGAATAAATTCCTTACAGTGCTTCGATTAAGATGGAAAGATCCATAAAAAATAAAATTCTATAAAAGCCTCTAAAATGAACATAAGATACAGAATGTTGAGCAGAGGAGAGGTTTTATTATCCTTTGCACTTAAATTAATGATTTCAGAGTCTAAAACTGAAGGAAAAATACTGCTGAGATTAAACAGTGCAGCTGCTCCAAGATCATTTCAGAAAGCTACTCCTGCTCAGACTCAAGAAGAATTTGAAAAGCCTACTAATTAATTTGTGTTCCCTTTTGTCCTCATGCTATAAAACCGAAAAGCCTTTATGAACACAGCATAACTCGGTAACGACACAGCATAACTGAGTTCCCTAGAATGTGGGTTTCAGTCCCAGTTCTGATGCCACCTTGCCCAGTGAGCCCACAGATATGACTCAACCATCCCCTGCCTCAGGTTGGAAATGACAGGACCACCTCTTGCCCTCAGCAGCCACAGAACAATAAATTTGCCTCTGCCAAATGGGCATCTATACTTCTGCCTGCTCATTTGAAGCTTTGCTCTCAGAGCAAAGCTCGTAGACCAAGACTCAGTGTTTCAATCTCCCAAGGGATATAGCACTGCAAAGTATCCATAATTCCAACTCTTCCAAGAAGCTGATTTGGTACAATTTTGAAAGCAACCAAACTAGACAAGTATTGATGTTTCCCTTTGAGAGAGCTCCCTGCTGACAGGGAGGGAGGGAGCTGCCCACTACCATTATGAGAGGAGACAGCCACGGTATTGCCTCTTGAAACACAAATCCAAACCACAGCATCAAAAGAGAGGGAACTTACTTTGGAGTTGTAGGAAAGAAGGAACAGTATTTTTTTATTTGTGCCTTAGAAATGGGAACCCTGCTCACGTGGCCAAGGCACGTGAAGCATACTGCAGGTTGTAGAATTACAAAGCAGGAGCTTCCTGCTTGGGCAACAGTGATGCAAATGTTTTGAAAACCAAAGGAAAAAAAACACAAACAAAATATGAGTGGAAGAACAGGAAGGATAAAAGTTTTAGAAAACCAGCCAGTCCCTGGAGCACACGTGTTCTGAGACTGGCTCTACCACTGTTTATTTGAGTTTGTTTGGGGTTTTTTTTTGTAGATATAGGACATAAGCATCAGCTACCCTAGTTGATAGATTAGCCAGCACTAACACTGCCAAGAAACAAGCTGTACATCATCTTACTTTTAACAAAGAAACAAACATCAACTTACTGTTAAGGCTCTAAGATACATTTCCAAAAGAAGATTACTGCATTAAGTATGAAAACCCTCTAATCCCATGTGCCTTCCGAAGAAGTCATAGGTTTGTTTTTGTTTATAATTTTTAAACTGTAGCTAATGTCATCCTGGGTTCATAAAAGGAGTCTGAAAACAGGAAATCCAAGGAAATTATTGTAGGGTGCCATAAGGCTTTTCTCCTGTCAGAGAATGAGTAGACCAGTGCTGTTTCTGAGAAATGGTCGTCAGAATGATTCACTGTATCTTGATCCCAGCTCTCCAAACTCCATCCACCCAGCAGCACTGATAGGTCATAACATTTTCTTTGCAATAGTTACTCAAGGATCAAATCCCAATCAGGTTCTTGCATCTCATACACACCAGTTTAAAGAGTTTACAGCACAAAATTCAGTCAGTGGAGGTTTTCTCAGACTTTTCTGTCTGTCTCTACTTGCGTTCTGCTCAGCTTATTACAAACCATGTTTCAAAAACTACAGCTTATATGTTTGAAGTAATGAGCCCCAAGCCCTGCACAACTAGAACCTTTATGAAGCTGCCTGTTTGACCTTAGACATCAGAGTCTGCATTATTATTCCCTAATGCTCCCTTAAACATAAGAGAATACATTTCTTCAGTAATGCAAATACTCAGCTGTCCAAGTAAAACAGCAGTATTTTAAGGGCCTCTGTCATATAGGATGCTTTGGCATTACTTTTATAAATAGACTCTGAAAGATACAAATCAGAGGGGAAGCACTCAGACTTTTCCCTAGTAGGGAAAACAATCTTTTCTGATGGCCAGTAAGGAGATTGAGCTGCTGTGCTGGGAAAGATGGTCGAGAGACTAAACAAAAAAAAGGTTCTGTGTTTTTTGAGTTACAGGTTATGATCACTTCTGAGATAAGGATATCCTCACTGTGTGAATATGCTAACCTGGAGACTACTGTTGGCATTAATAGCTTTGACCTTCTGTGAGGAAGACCCATATGTGTGCACTTTAAGGATCAATTCAATAAAGCAGATGTTAAGACAGGTTTGTTGACAACGAGTTACTTCTGAATGTATTCAGCTACTCAGGACACATTTTCAGCTAAGTATGCATGAAAACAAATACAAGCACATGAAGGAAAAACTTAAAGGAGAGAACACATTTGATTTTTTTTTTATTTCTCCTTAAAATTACTGCCATTGCAGAAACAAGTGGCCATATCCATTTATTTGATAAAGAGAAAGGGATAAGATGGCATACTGATGAACATAACTCCATTTGCTGTCACTGCTGGTCCTAAAACACAGCATCCCTTCTTCTACATGTTCCCCAAAAAGAATATTCCAAAAAACTGAGCAAAAGAACACTACCTGATTTTACCTGACAAGGATTAAACAAACCCAAAGAAGAAAGTGGGTGACAAATATCTGACTAAACATTAACCCACTGTGTAGGTAAACAGAAGTCAGAAGAGCTTCTGAAAGGTTAGATTTCCAAATATGATCAGCACTGCCTTCTCTGCACTCTAGCCAAAGGCAGTGTCAGGCTTTCCGATGAGCACAGTTAAATTCACACCAAGCACTGCAGAAATACCACCTTTTAACTAACACCTGGTGAAATGGGAGACAACGCTCACATGTAGCTGTTTTAAAAGTGTCCAACACTGGAAGCATAAATCAAAGATAGAATTCTCACTAATCTGAAATAAGCAATTATAAAACAGGAATATAGTGCAAGCCAGCCTTTGGTACTTTATGATAATTCATAACAAGCCCACGATGTATTTAAAGAACTTCCCCTGCAATGAACAGAAGAGAGGACATAAATAGTTTTGAATGATTACAGGCCTGATACAGCCGCCCTATATTCAAGGGTTTCTTGGCAGATCAAGGAATACTTCATGCATAGCTGTCTTGCAGAATCTAGACTGAGGTCCTTATTTTTCTTAGAGCACTTTGGCGAGGATCAAGTTGAATTTATTTATGCATTTGGTGGAACTATGTTCTGTGTCAGAGTCCAATTGTAATGCAAAGCCAAGGTACATGGGGGTCAATCCCCTGTGCTAGTTACCTTGTACAAACACACTCTGCTTCTCAGCGAGCCATATGTTCATATTCACTCAAACCAAAATACAGATGATGAATGCCGTTGCTGTTCTGATTTATTTCAATTTCACCTACATCTTTTGCTAACATTAGGTGGGGAAACAAGCTCCAACTACACAGAATAATGTAATTATTGGGAATCCTACATTTCAGAAAGGATGCCAATAACATTTGGATGACAATTCAAAAGGAATATTATTTTGAAACCTTTATACTGAACAAAATTCTGCAGTTTGATTTAATTTTGAAGACAGCACTGCTGTGGGTTCGAATTCAGACTAGGCAACCTACAGAAGTCCCTGTTCAACCTATATTTTTTCTGAGACTGTATATGCATATTTTCTCATCCTAAATGCACCTCTAGTCCTCAGAATAAACTAACAGACTTGATCTTTCCTTTCCATTGCACATCAGTGCTTCCCAGTGGGATGCCTCGTTCTCCACAATAGAGGTGGTCAAGCATGTGCCTTTCTGGATACTTATGAAGGATTATGCGTCCATTCAAACTTAGAATTTGGACTCCAGTGCCAATTAAACAATGTATAATATATATAAGATTTTCTTTATGGTTTTTGGCTGGCAAAGGCAGAAATCTCTTGGGTGTTGTTGCTCAAGATTTTTTATTTGTTTTTTTAATTGAAATAGAACAATAGGATCCTGCCTATATATGAGTTAAATTTAGAGAATTTGGGGCTCAGTTTTTCTTGACCAAGAACTGAAGCTATCCAAACATGCCACGTAAAAATATTCCAATTGAACAGCTCTGAAGAGGCAAAAAAGGTTGTTGTCTAGGGGTTTTTTTTTTGTTTTGTCCCTGACTCTGATTAAACTGAAATGAACTGTCACTTTATATTCTGATCAGACCAATAAGAGATTACCCTTCTAGGAGGAAGCAAAATTAGAGAAGGCAGCATACGGTTTATGGTTGAGGGAGCCTCATTTAGGATCTCCGGATAGAAATTAAAAGCTGGCAAGGTGTTGTGTTGTTACCATACTTCGGAATTAAATTCACCCCCTAGAAGAAAGCTTTTACTAGTTTCCTTTATGCAGTTTCAGAGGCAGAGAGGCAGTCCAGTGTCTTCTCCCAAGGTTAACAAAGCCATTAGAAACACTACAATCAATTGTCCATCTACCAAACACTGATTAACGACAGGATACCAGAAGCATCCATTTAAATCAGAGCAGCCCCAGTACGACAGCTGTGTGTAATAGATCATCACAAGGCATATTGTGTCTCATTCAGCTCCCAAAATGACTCAAACAAGTTAGAAATTGGCAACTCACCATGCTCAGGTGTCTGACCTCAATCATGTATGCAATGAGATATACGAGTCTATCAGCCATGCAACATTTCAGTGCTCCATTTTATTAATTTGTTATTATTGTTATTATTATTAGCATTAAAAAACATGCTAGTGCTAAATATTGAGTATTTTGTTGGCAGACAGAACAGTAAATATATATCCCGCTTTCGGTGAGATTCTAGAGAAATAACTAATTAAATATTGATTCATTAGGACAGTTTCTAAAAGATCTTATCTACAACGGATCTTCCAAGCAGGATACCAAACACACTTACTTTTGGAAACAATCTACATGACCTCAGCAATAACAGTTCTAATGATTCAATTGGTTTGCACCATCTATGGGCTGGTTCCTGAAGTCATAGGTCTGGACCTCTTATCATGATATCACTTTAATCTGACCATCATTACACAATCAATGCTCTCAGTACATTATTTTTCTACTAGTCTCTAAGATTGTTAGCGGTAGCATGAAGCTTAGCAAAGGTGAATCTCAAGCATCTGACTGCTAAAGAGAAGTAACCCTGCCCCCATGTGATTTATTAATTTCAAATCAATTACATAATTTCAGGAGCTGATGATTTTTTAACTGCTTGAAGTCAACATTTTGGCAACTGTAGTTTGTCTGCCTTGTAAGCTCAGACTACTGTCACATGGACAGGCACACTGAGACACACTGATCATTGTATTTGGTCATCTTTTCTAAGATGTGACCAAAAATTGGGCCCCAAAATTCAGGACTGAATTTCCAACAGACTCCAACACGTGGATAGTGAGTTCCTTCTGAAATATACCCATAACGAGACTTTCTGTATGCCAAGAATTTTTTACAATCCCCTCATGGATAAGGGGGGTGTGGAAGAGTTGTATTCCATACCCTTAATTTAATGAAGCATATTTTCTGTCAGAAATTTGGGGGTTGGTTTTGGTTTTTCTTTTACTTTTCAGAAATTATCTGGTCCTACAAGGTTTCGAATAATTCTAGTGCATGCCAGGGAGAATTTTGCTACTAATTTTATTTGTCTATAGGCTGAATTGCCCATTCCTCTTCATCTTCTTTACAACTTCTCAGACAACGCTACAGAATTAGAAACTTTCCCTAAACCGCCTTGCAAGGGGAACCCCAATTTGAAGGTGGCATGACTGACAGAATGAATGACATTGCCCTTGACATGGAGCACGTGTTCAGAAGAGAGAAGGGCTAGCAGGGGAAAGATGAGAAGAGCAGCCAAAGAAAGGAGTGTTCGGGCAGCTTGTGTGGGATCAGATGTCAGCAAACATGGGCTCCTCAAGAAACCATGGTCACATCCAGCACTGTTTTGACCCTCTGTGAATCACTCCCAACTTCTGAGCTAAGAACTAGAGAGCCCCAAGCAAGGCTCTGCAGAAATCTGACCATGAATCTCTGTTTTAAGACACCACTGGGCAGAGGCTTTTCTCTGACTGACCACCCAGAAGAGCTCATCAAATCCCACTCTTAAAACATCTCTGTCAAATGCATTTGAATCCAATCACTCTTGTGCATCTTATGATGCTCTAATATATGTTTTTAATCTACTACAACTCTTTTATAATTGTTTGTGCAGTGACGCCTGACAGGGAATGTTTTATAAATAAATTGAATTTATGACTATTTATAACCTCTCCCTCTTGAAATTTCTTAGCAAATAAATTGGTCGCACAGTTCAGTGTTCTAAGGGTGGGGCCTCTCTGTACACATTCATACAAACATACAGCCAACATACATGCATGAAAGAAAGAGAGAAAGGGAGGGGGAGATGGAGTGTGTATGTGTGTGTGACCTTTCCTTTCATGAGTAGCTTAAGGGCATATTTAACATTCTGTTCACAGTGCTCATGCCAGACAGGAAAAACACAACTGAAGGGAATGAAAAATGAAAAGTCCTTGCAGGTTCTCCATCTCAGGCTCCATCTTTCCTTTTGTGGGACAAAGGTTTTCAGGTCTTGTTTACTACCCCTGAGTAGGTTTCTGTTCGTTTGCTTGCTGCTTGAGCAGACAGGACACATGAAATGAGGCAGCTATAAGGACCTTTGACAACCAGCACATAAAACTCATTTTATTTCCTTAATGGAAGGCTAATTGGTAATTAAAAACATGACTGTGACCTGTGCAGTACCCAGAGAATAGAAATTGACTTCATTTTAAACAGATAAAGCTCCCAGGGCTGCAGCTCTGCAGAGTAGAAAGACTTTTTCTGGGCAAGGAGAAGTGTGAGAAGTGCTTTAGTTTTTAGCAGGTTTTGCTAACTTAGGCAAACGAAAAAAGCCCCCAAGAACTTTGCCAGGTCTTCTGTCCCTTGGTTGATGCCCAAGAGCCACTCTGCTGACCCTCACTATAGCGGCTGCTGATGTGGAAACAGACTCAGGGACAAGAAGCTGGAAAATGCAATTTGGTTTCGTGCCCGGCCTCCCCCAGTCAAACCAGAGCAGGCATTTTCATCTCTTGTAAGACAAGTGTGCACTTCATCTTCTTATGTGCATGTATTGTAGGGGTAAAGGGGCAAACTAATAATATTACTAGATGCCACCACCTTCCATCTAGTTAGGCTGGGTCCAAGTGTGAAGTTGGTGTAACCCCAGCCTGCTGGACACAAGGATCAGTCTCACAGGGCGCAGAGTGGGTGGGTGCAGACTAATGCAAGGTCACGTCATAACAAAATATTTGGATTTGCTTCAAGCAAGCCAAACACATGGATCTGGGAATGTTAAAAACATTTTTGCTCAATAAAAATGTTTAAACATAAGGTTCTGTTATTTCTGCACTGAAGCTTTCTGAGAATTTCCCTTTACAGACACTAGAAAGGGAGAATATCCTGTACAGAATAATACAAACATTTCATTCTAATATTCAATAAAACCAAGTTTTGAAATACTGGAGTTTCACAGACAATGCCCAGACTTCCACCAGCCTGAGTGCCAAACCAGCAGGAAGGAAAATTGAAAAAAGAGAAACAGCTCCAAAATGGGTTAATACAGGTTAATGCATTTACTTCATTAAAAGCAAGGAAGAAGGATTTCTAATTAAGTTCAGACGTTAATAAGAAATGAAGATTGCACCCATGACACTTTTTGCAATTGAAAAGTCTATAAAGAACTATAGTGAGCAACTAATTTTCATGCTAGAGGAGAGGAGAGGCATCCAATGTACCTGTGTTTTCTTTTACTATGATAAACCCCCTTAAGACAATATTTATTCTCATGTAGATAAAATAAAAACTAAGAAAAATATTAAAGTGTGGACAGTGAGAGGTCAGAAATGTTATTGGTATCCTATAATGCCCTTTAATTAAACTCAGCTTGATTATCTTCTGGCTAGTTTACAAAAAGGCATACTCTTCCTATATTCCCTGGCTTCAGGGATGGCTCTATCTCCTGCAGATATTAAAGGCTGCGGGATCTCTGTCTAGAGGGAAAATTAGATTTCAGCTGGCCTGTCTGAAAAAAAAATAAAAAAGGAGATCTAAATCCCACCCTCAACCAGAATTCCCTTTCATCAGTCACAGTCAAATTCTTGTGACGCCCATCACTCGGGGGGGTCACCCCCGGTGAAACGATCGCTAAGAACTCAGCCAGATTTCCCCTACGTCAGACACACTACTGCTCAGGGCTGGTAAGCATTCTGCCAAATGGACTTGGATTTCAAAGATTTTGTGTTCACTTGATGAAAATAAGACGTTACACAATGTGTTTTCACTCACTCTGTTCCCAAGGCTCCCTTTCGCTTCAATCACCCTCAGGCTCGAAGCAAACAGGATTCGTATTGATCTGTCTGAAAATTATTTTTAATGCTATTAATGTTGTAGGCTGCTGTAATGGATGTCTTCCAAGATTTCCATCCTGACTGGTTGTTCTGACTGATCTGTAACACACTAAACCCATCACTTTGGCCTTGCTGCTGGCCAAGACCCAGCTCACACCACAGAAATAAAAGACAGCCGACGCCTGTACTTGAACTTTAATGGGGTGCAAGTGTTTACTTGTGCTCAGTGCATATTCCTCGTGGCCTCACAAGCTGCACAGTGTCACTGGGTGACATTTTCTGGCTTTCTACCCCTCCATTCCCCTACTCTGCTTTCTGTACATTTTAGGTCACGTATAGTAAAGTTGAGCTCTTTGCTGCCAGTGCAGAAGTGGCAGGAGCTGGATGAACTCCTGGATGCCATTTCAGGACAATTATTCTCCTGTCATATTATCTCCCAGTCAAACATGCAGTGATTACTGTGTTTAACTGAAGAATACCACATTAAATTCAAAAACATAAAATGGAAATACATGTTTAATACTGCATGTGGTAATACCTAAAATGAATGGAATTGCAAGCAAAGCTTTTAAAAAACAGTATAATAAGCTTAGACCCCAAAAGAAAAAAGGTTAAAAATATGAATTTGACAAGCATTATGAAATTTCTCATGGAACAGATTTTAAATAAATAAAGTCCTTATTTGGACATAATTTCCACTGACTCGTAGAAGGACTGCATGAGCAAGAACTGACTGAAAATCAAGTACAGTAAGCTTTGGCCTAGTCCTACCAAAAATATTCTATAGTAACACTAAATCAAATTGCAGAGAATTGAGGGATTTTAGTGGGTTTTTTTACTTGTCTACAAACTGTGCTAAGGCAGTGCTGTGCTAATGTTTGACCTCAATGGTGGAACTGATTAAAAACTAACATTAAGTGGAATAAGCTGCTATTATTTACAGAACAGCAAAAAGGGTGTTAACAGAACAAATATAGAAATAAATATAGCAAAAAATAATTTCGATATTGCTCCTTCATTCTGTTTTGACTGTCTTTGGTACCGTTAGTAACACACAGATGGAAGGAGAACAAGTTTTGCAGGTAATAAGCATTGCTCAGTCCACAGTTTATTCTGATCCTTTGACAGACTGCAAGAACAAACACAGCAACCTAAAATTTGCTCACAGAATATTTTATGAATGGCAAAGGAGATGATGATTAAATTTTTGCAGACACTTTTGTGTTTTGTTGTAGTCTTCCAATTTTAGCCAATCAGTCTAAACTGAAATTTTCCAAAATATTTTTTCTCACATAACAATTCCGTCCTTGTAGAATCCATCAGGATTCATAAAAAAATAGAAAAACATTCGTAGGATAGCATATCATAAGGACTTGTCTCAAGCTCCCAAGCATGACTTATGTTCCAACCATATCTGTCACTTGCATGTCCTCTGTCTCACTCTGCTTTATTTCAAACACAATTTGTTTTCACAGGGAGATGAAAAAAATAAGAAAGAAGGACTAGGAAACCACTGGCCTATGGCAAATGCCATAAAATAATCAGGAGAAATTCTTTAATTTTAATTAGCTTCCTTTCTGCAATTGTTCCCTTCATGAAAAGTTCAATTACCAAGAAGTAGCACTGTTAGATTCACTGTACTATATCATGCTTAGTTGGGGTGTTACACAGAAAAAGAAAATGACAGTGAAATCTCTTGTAGAGCTTGCCAGATGTGAATCTGGTAGGGCTGAATGATCCCACAAGGCTTCTGGAGCTGACTGAAAGGATGACATTGCCAGGGATAAGTTTGTCTCATCATCTAAGTGCTTTAGATCTTCAGAAAAGGCTGCAGGGGTTACAGTCAATCACAAACTGAATATGACTCAATGTCATGCTATTGCAAAACACAAAAAAGCAAACAACATGCTGGGATGTGTAAACAAACGTACAAACCACAAGACGCAAGAAAAATTCCTTCTGCTGTACACAGCAGGGGTGAAAGTTTTGCTGAAATTCTGTGAATGAAGGAATACATGGACAGAATGGAGATGGATCAAGGGAGAGCAACAAGCATCTTCTGAGGTGCAGAAAAATGACAAGGCTCCAGACTGCCGCAGAGAGGCCGCGAATGACCTGCTCGCCTGCGTTCGCTTTGGATGTGGAAGGAAGTAATGGCTTTATACTGGCACAAAGAAGGTTTAGAATGGACATTAAGGAAACCTTACCCTGGGATGCCAGTGTTGGTGAAAGAGCTGTGACAGAGTACACTGGTTTGGAAGTTATAGTCCTTAAGTCACAAGAGGTTAAATCCTGTGGATTAGAATGACTATGAGGAGAGGTTGAGGGAGCTGGGGCTGTTCAGCCTGGAGAAGAGGAGGCTCAGGGGAGACCTCATCACCTGACAGGAGGTTGTAGCCAGGTGGGGGTTGGTTTCTTTTCCCAGGCAACTATCAGCAAGACAAGAGGGCATGGTCTCAAGTTGTGCCAGGGGAGGTTTAGGTTAGATATTAGAAAGAATTTCTTTACAGAGAGGGTAGTCAGACACTGGAATGGGCTGCCCAGGAAAGTAGTGGATTCTCCATCCCTGAAGATTTTTAAAAAGAGACTGGATGTGGTACTTAGTGCCATGGTCTAGTAACCGCAGCAGTGGTGGATCAAGGGTTGGACTTGATGATCTCGGAGGTCCCTTCCAACCCAGCTGATTCTATGATTCTATGACTAAATGATCCACCAGGCTACCTTCTAGCCACAGCTTTTGTATTCTTGAGGCTCTAATAGATGCCCATGGCCTCAAGATCCAGCCAGATTTGTCTCATGAGGGAGGCAGCTGTCCATTGGTTTGGAACAGAAAGACACCAGCAGACAAGTCCTTTTCTATTCACGAGTGAATAGCCTTTCAAAATGTTTTTGACACCCATGCAGCTAAGGCAGATCTAGGCAAGAAATCTACTAGTCATTTGGGATTTCAAGGAATGCCTCCATATGTCATCATTTGGAAAAGGAGCTCAATAGGTCTCCTGGGGGAAACAGAATTCAGGTTTTTCCCCAGGGCTTCTCTGTTTAGAAATGTCATTGCAATCACACTGGAATGGAGTAAGTTTTTCTGTTCTTGCAGTGCAGTCTCATTGTTTTCTAAGATTACGTTGTAGAGTCCAAGTTAAGAGGAGGGATTTTCCCCTCTCTGAGAAGAATCTCAAACACTATCCTTCTGACAGATTCTCATCTAGGCTGGTGATATATACAGCAGAAGTTTCTCTTCCTCAGTGGATCTGCCTCTGAAGGGCATTTGGGAACATGACCTTGTGGATGTTTAGTCTTCTTTTGATCTTCTTTTGCATTGGGTCCACAGAGCCCCTGCAGCAGAAATCTATGAGCTTTGCTGAGCATATTTGTAATTAATCCTGGACTTAGAGAAATGTGGGGATTAGTGGTTTGCTGAACTCCTTATGTCTCTGGAGCAATGCTGGAGTTTCCTTGTTACAAGCAGCAGAGAAGGAGTCAGCATTTGCTGAGAATTTGGCTTAGGCCACTGAACCTACTGATTTCCATAGATCAGAGAAGTCTTCAAAGCAATACTACTAGCTTGAATAAATACAGTCTCCTTCATCCAAAGGTTGCAATAGACTTCACAGACAGTAATGAATGAATTAAAATATAAATCATGCCCCAGGGGCAAAAGAGAAACTGCCTCTATTTCACAACTGGGAAAATTGAGAAATACATAGGATAAAGTTATTTGAAGATTTGAGGTCTTCCATTTCCTAAGTACCCATTTTAGGACAATGACAGCCTGATTCTTTTTTTTTTTTTCAGAGACACCAAGTGGTTTGTTGACTAATTGGACTGATGATGCCTCTAGGGATAGGAGCTTGGCACAGTGACTTGACTGATTTAACCAGCTAACAAGCTAATAGCAATTTACAGCAGACAAACCTCTGACAAGCATAAAAAGACCTTGTCTAAATGTTTAGAAATCTCTGATTAATTCCTGGTGGATGAAAACTCAGATATTGCTGTCTCTGTCCCTCTTTGTTGCTTACACTCCACCTCCTGCCTCATGTTTCTGCCATCTTTCTAACCTTTTATCTCTTTTTTTGTTGCTTTAGTTTGCACTTCACTTTTCTTTTCCAGAGATTTGGCTGAAAGTGCAGGTGTCAGGATCTCCATCTCCAAAACACAAGCCATTCAAAACTGAGAGACAGGTTTGGAAATTGGACCTACCTAATTACCACTTTTGACAAAATCAGGAGTGTGATGGTGCAAACCTTGGGGGGATACTTTTGCTATTCCACACCATAGATATGGTGTCCATACCATGCAAAGTTTGTGAGATGCCAAAGAAACTTCACTATCCAAGAAGGATACCTTTTGGCTCACTTCTGTAAACTACTCTAACATGTAGTACTCTAGCAACACACATTATTTGGTGGCATTTGCACTGTAGCATCAAAACAATACCAAGACACTGCAAATGCAACTGCAGCCAGTGGGGACCAGAAGCACCAAAATTCTCTCTCAGCAAGAGAATTATACCTGAACAACAAGTTGTCATAAACAGTTTAGCAGCCTTTTGTTGCCACATACTTAAAAGGAGGGAAGATATATATCACAGCAGGATGAATCTATTGCACTGTAGCTGGTATGTACTTTCATTTGCTGAAATCTCACTGCTGTTCAACCCACAGGTGATTGCTGACTGGGGAGCAGGAGGCTGCAATGCACCTCACACAGAGGGCAGGCTGCACGTACACTCACCAGAGAAGAGGCTGCAATACTTTTCTGCACAACAGAATTCTTCCGTTCTCTATAAACCCAGACTTGGGCCAGTTGCCAGCATCCTAATGAAGTTGAGTTAGACCCTGTGCATCAACCTGCTCCTCCTCCTACCTGTTGCTGTGATTTTTTTCTTTCTCTGCGGAACCAAAACATACAAAATCCCTTTGTAAAACTGTGATTCGGTTCAACTAAAGCAGTATCCAAGAGGATGCACTCTTCAGGACTGAGACAAAGTAATGCAGTAGGCCTCTGCTCTTAAAAAAGCAGAACAAAACACAATTATATAAAAAGATATGTACCTTCTGAGTGCACAAGGTCCCTCTTGTAAAATAGGCACCTTATAGCTCATTGTCATGACACTCCTCCTTCAAGGCAATCAGAAGAATTCATGCTGGGGGTAGGCTGATGAAAATGGAGATCTGAGATCAAATTCTGAGCAGGTAATAAATAAAAGGGGCTTTATGTTGACAGTAAGCATTCTTCCCTAACAAAAACTCCTTACAAATCTGCACTGGTATGCTTGTGGTAAGGCTGGTGCTCTAGAGCATGGCAGTGTGAGCAAGGAAGACCTTCGCAAGGAGGGAGATCAGGGCCTCTAATAACCTGTAGCAGGTGCACCAGAAAGACTGGGGGTGGCCCAGGAAGAGGGACGTGGTGTTGTTCCAGCCCCAGCTGTGCCCACAGTGTCCTTCCTTTCACCAGGGCTCCTACTTTGCACTCTCCTAAGGGGAGCCTTACAGCCTTCTAAAATAATATTTATGGGTCTGTGTTTCACCAGGCAGCAGTTTTTGAAAGGAATACTGCAGTTTTAGCAGTTATTCTTAACTGTTTAAGAGTATGCTGGTGTTTAGGAAAACAAGATTCCAAGAGTAACAGGTACTATCCATTTCTGATTTTCACTCTTTGAAATTCAGCCCATTTAGGAGGGGGAAAAAAAAGTGCTGCCATATACCCAAGCCTATGAGCACCAATGTATTTTAATGGATACATTTTTCTCTTATATCTAGCCCTAAGCAAGATATATTTTTCACCCCTAAGCAAGACCTGAAAATGTACCACATCGTCTATATTGCTCTGTAACCCAAAATCCCAAGTCTCCTTTGGAAACCTTCCTTTCAGAACAATTTAATATGACGTGATATTAACATGGCAACATTTTTTTCCCTCGTGAATTAGATGTGTCATTCTCTCTCTTTGGACTAATTTCTGCTAGACAAATGCAGCCTACCTCGAGTAGAGAAATTCCCATGTTCTGCACTTTTTTTTACTGGTGAGGCTTTCTTTTCTCTGTACCTCGAGCTCTTTAGTGACTTTGCCTCATTTAAAAGCTGTATCTCTGCTCAGCATGCCTGCATTCCTGTGGAGAGTTGCTTAATCCCTTTGTATACTCCCAATCTGCCTGCAAGGAACACAGAGCATTCCCAGATCTTTAAATGAAGGCAACACAAAAATATACTTTCTTTTATTAATAGAAAAGAGTCCCTGTACTGTTTAAAAAAGAAAACCAAATGAAACCAAAACAAACAAACACAAAGACCCCCAAGCCCCCTCTTTTTTGGTATTATCCTTTTTTCCTGCTTTACTCAATTATAGCTGATTGGTTGTTAAGTGCCATGACATATGAGTCATACAGGATCTAGGACACAGGATGTGTTCAGAGTTGCTTAATCATGTTCTAATATTTAACATGTACACTTGTTTACTAGGTAAGAGTTGTGCATGATATTTAAAGTGTGCCATGTTAATTTGGGATGTTAAAACTAAATGGACAGAGAACGATAAACAAAAATGATACAGGCAAACAAAGAGGAAGAAAGAAAATATAAACCAAAGCACAATGTGAAACAGACTCCCAGGGCATAGGAAGAAAGAATTTCCATTCTAATTTTTCTGTTGGGGAACTTGTAGGTCTTCTCTCAATTTTACCAATTTAAGGTAAGGGTAACTTCCTTTTTGTGGTGCATGTCTAGTTTTACCCTAAAAGCAGCCAACCTTTCCTCACCTCGAATTTTCCTCAAAAATACCTAGCTCCCAAATGCCCCTAAAACTCCTTCAGGACATGATGAAAGCCATCTGTGCACCAAATAATGACTTTTGCTGCCTATTTTGAAGTGTTGACATCTGCCTCTAGTCACTTAAGGAAAGGAAAAGGACATCCTATATCCAAAAAATAATTTTTTCCTCCTTTCCCCCTTTCATTACAGCATTTATCTCTCAGTCAGCATATCAAACAGCTTTCAAAAGAGCACACAGAAACAAGCCAAGCTGTCTCAAGGTGAAGCAGATGATCTGTGTTCAGTGGTGGGGCATGAATGTTGATGAAAACACAATTTTAGCCTGAGGGTTCCACTCTAAAGAGTACCTTTTTCATGGATAAAAACAATAAATATCTAAAAAAGATTACTTAGCTGTGAAAGTTACCCATGAATGACAAAGCTACGTAGACAAGATGGAAGAAGAGAACAGAAATAAGATTTGCTTAATATAAGCAGGGACATCTGAACTCAGAATACTTAAGGAAGGTAAGGACTATGCAAAAGACAAAAAAAAAAGCTATTTGGCTAACTTCTCCTGGAAGCACTTGACAGCTGACCGTGGTTTTGAAAGGCCTGAGGGCAGTTTACTGCGGGGACTGAGTCAAGGCAGCTTTGCACGAGAGAGGACGATGGCATTCTGCAAGGCACAGAGGACAGATGCCTATTTTAAGGAGATGGTTTGCCGTCCCCAGAGACCCCTGATGGGGATACAAGACAACATGGAGGACTGCAGCAAGAGCAGTCACAGAAACAGAGCTTAACTTGGAAGCTGCTTTACAAATTAATTGCTTGTTACTTCGAAACTTCTTTGTTTTTCTTCCCCACATTTGATGGCTTTTGTTTCTTGTCCTCCTACCTGTGACTTCTCCCATTTTCATCCCACTTTATCACCTGTATTTAGATACTGGTTTGTTTTTTTTTTTTCTTTCCTTCTATCACACTCAGAGTTCCCAGGTTCCTGTTAAAACACTGCAAGCACCCTATAGTAATGATGTTTTTAATCCCTAGACTACTTTTGTTTAATGGGAATTTACAAGAAAAAGATGTTCCTTGGGAGCCATCAGAAGCTGTCAATGAAGCACGAAAAGCCCAAACAAGACAGCACCAGGAAAGCATAAGGTACAAAGCCGGATTCAGCTTGGGGGAGAACAAGTAGTCTGAGGATCAATGGTACCCTGTCTCTTCCTTAACAGCACGCAGGGACCCCTGGTGCCTCATGGCTCATTTCTAGTTCCCTTCTCCTGGCTTACAGAGAAATGATGGGATGATCAAGGTTCATCAAGGGTTTTGAACAGAGGGTATAATGACAGCACACTATTCCCAACCGTTGGTCCAGACTTTTGGAGGCAAGAGCTGCTAAACTTCTAATCTGTATTATGGACAAAATGACTCCCTAGCAGTTCCCAGAAAACTCCAAAATCCCACAGCCACATTTCCCCATGCTATTACTAGTCCTGCAAAGGGCATAACAGTGAATCAGAGCCAATATTTCAAAAGCCACTCATCCAAATTCTGTCTTTCCTGTCTGTATCAATGCACTTACCAACATCTTCTGAGTAATTAATTAGCTCTCCCTGTCTTTCATGAAAAAAGACAGAGGGTTGCATTTTCCAAGTAAGCAAAGAGTTTTGTACACCAATTTTTACAATTAATTGTGTTTGTAGCAGATGTGCATCTTATTCTTTTCAATTTCCCTTCATGCCTAACTTCCAGCAGCAGTCCAAAATTGGTCCACTTAGTCTTCAATCCAGTTATTCACCTGTCTGCCCAGAAGCTGCTTCTTGGTGGGCACTCTGGGCAAGACTGATCAATTCTGTAGGGATCCCTCCTGTCTAGTCCCTATCTCTAGGCTTCATTTCTTGGTTTTTTGACTCTTTTTCTACCCTTTGCCACCAAGCATTTTTCTTGGTAAGTGGTCTCTAAACAAAAATGCACAGTTCCCCTTCAAACACTACGAATGCCTCAGTGACATGGCAAAAAAAGCTAAAACATAGAGCGATTAAGATATCACTTCAATTTATTGCATAATTCAAGCTACACTTCACACAGTTCTCTCAGAAAACAGAATCTGAAGGGCACAAAACTCGTACCTCATCTCTGCAACGCTTTTTCAGAAATGTTACCATTTCAGTGCGTCACAAATGGTCATAAAAACAGCAGCATCTCCAATACAAAACCACAAAAGAACCTTATAAAATTGTTTAGATTTAAGGGAGGAAAGGCAACCAGCAGATCTATGTCTTCTGCCAATATGCTAAAGGAAAAAGATTTAAGCATACTGATTTACAACATTGGAAAAGAATTAATCTGACTCATACAATTACTAAAGGACATTTGTCTCCATAACCCAGTAGACAACTTCATTTTTCATCCTGTTGAATGGTATTTCCAACTTTCCTTTCTTTCTCTCGTTAACAAATAGCCTTTTTAGTCCTGTGCTTTCTAACTATTATTCAACAACAAAAAACCCCCAAACAACCAAAAACCACAAACAAACAACCCCCCCAAAATTAAATAACCAGAATATCTATGTAGTTTATTTGCCATATGGGGTAGATTATGGAGGGAAGGCACTGAAATCCCCTCAAACTAATCCCTGCAGGGAAAGAGGTGAGAAACTTTACTGCCTTGAAGCTGAAAGACAATGTTCAGGTACAAGGGTGGTGGAAACACTGAAAAGATGCAGAAATGAAGGAATGTCACTTATCTTTGGTATGCCTTTGGAAATGTAAGTTCAACCTATATAATATGGGTCTACAAGAAAGCTGGAGAGGAACTTTTTACATGGGCATGTAGTGATAGGACAAGAGGGAATGGCTTTAAACTGAAAGAGGGTAGGTTTCAATTAGATATTTGAAGAAATTCTTTACTGTGAGGGTGGTGAGTCACTGGTACAGGCTGCCTAGATAAGCTGTGGATGCCCCATCCCTGGAAGTGTTCAAGACCAAGTTGGATGGGGCTCTAAATAACCTGGTCTAGTGGAAGGCGTCCCTGCCCATGGCAGGGGGTTGGAACTAAGTCGTCTCTAAGATCCCTTCCAACCCAAACCATTCTATGATTCTATAACAATTTGAAGCCAGTGGAGCTCCTTAAATCAGAACACTTGTTCTTTAGGTGTGTCAAGAGTACCTGAATGAACAAATTTGTCTCTATGAAATGAAATATGAAATTCCGTCCTAGGTTAACGATGAGTAAAGGCTCATCAGTCACAGCGATGGTTTACATGGGCCACTCAGCCCACAGTAGCACTGAATTAGGGCAACTACTGTGTCTACAGCAGAAAGCAGCACTGAAAGGCTGGTTTTGTAACCAGCTCTTCTGCCGTTCCTCAGGCCCACTCAAAAGTTCCGCACAGACGTGGAATTTGTTGCTTAAAACTGGGCATTCGACAACGAAAACTCAAATCTGTGTGATTGACCCAAATCATAAGCAGTGAGGTGAGGCTTTTGGAGGGCACAACCCAGAACTCCCACCAGCCAGTCCCTGTTCTGCCAACACCGCCTGCAACACACACCGCGGAAGCGCTGAGAAAGAGGTAAATATCTTCTCACACGTGGTCTTCTCCCAGCAAAACAAACACGCTGGTTGGCTTCAAACTGCAGATATTGTCAAGTTAATTATTGCTGTCAAGTTAATTATTGCTGCTGTTCTTATTATTTTCCACTCATCATCTCTCCTGTAACGACTCGGTAGCTTCCTTGGAGAAAGAAATGTCTGTGGGTAATGATTTCACTTCTTTTCCTCCTCTGCCTGCCTCTCGATCGCTCTTTTATATTGAATAATCATTTATATGGTAGTTTAATTAGCTAATTATGAACGCGTTTGGGTATTTTAAGGAGGAAGAACCATTGTTTACTTGCTGGTAATGAAGTGGGTTGCGTTTGATTTTGGTGTTGGGGAATATACGAGTATTATTTTTCTGGGTGGCAGTACCAAATATTAAAAACATAATTATTTGCTTATATCTTGGTACACTGAAAGGGGAAGTAAATTTCCATGACTGCAGGCTTTGGGCTTCTGGTGGATTATCATCAGTATAACTGATCTGGATATGCTTTTTAGGACACAGAAAGAGCAGTTGAGAAAGGGACACTAATTACAGGCAGAAAGACTCACTGCATTTTGAAGGCTTTGCACAACACTCGATTCACCTGGCTGCCATCAAAGCCAACACAAACAGCTTCCAAATCCCTCCTCCCCCTTCAAGGGTATAGGCAGAAGGAAGCATCTAACTGGGTTGCTGATGGTCCTTGTGATCTGCATGCAGCAGCTGTGTTTGACAGTCTACATCCATCCTGCGAGGCCAAGAGAAGCTCTGTGCTCAGGAAGGCTCGGCTTGATTCTCTTGACACTAACAAACAAGACAGGTTGCCAGAAAACAGCAGCAGGCCTGAGTGGAAGGAATGAGCAGGAGCAGTGGAGATGTAGACTCGGAGTCTCTCTCTCTCGAGCATGATCCCGAGAGAGGGAGGCTGGACTGTGTCTGCTGCAGTTCTGCTCTGCCATGAATGGCAACTGATGAGATTTATGTAATCCCAGGGAGATATCTTGTAGAATGCACAGACTATGAAGCAGGTCTAAAGAAAAACATGAGCCTGGTCATGATGTACCTCCAAATGTTGCTATAAGTTTCCCAGGATCAGGTCCTCCTTGTGGCACTCATCCTTCCCTTCCAATGGGAGCTAGCATGGAATTAGATGAATGATGCAGAAACAAGGCAGTATGAAGACTTTGGCCTCCTCATTTTACCCCATTTCTCAGTTTGAGAAATACACATTACTCAGACATTCTAGCTTAACTGAGCATGGTTTTAAGACCTCCACTTGCCAGTTGCACAGTCAGCAGAGAAGACAGAAGTATTTAGTCTTTGATAAAGCAAAACAAGGAGCAAAACATGTAGTGCATTGACTCAGGGTGAAAGAAACAACACGTTCCTGCCAGACTAGTTTATGCAACAGCGCCTAGAAAGGAGAGATGCCTGTAGGATATCTACAGTTTAGTTCCCTCCCAAAGGCCAACTTCTATTCCCAAGGGTGAGAAAACAGCACCTACAGTTTTCAGCAGCACTGCTTCCAGCTTCATTAATGACTAAGAAGGATAAATTCTTTTAAAACAAACAAACAAACAAACAGACCCATCTTGTAACATGTCCTGATTTTGTTCCTTTTCAAGCAAATTTTAGGGGACATCATAAATCAGCTCTTCCATGCTCCATTTTGCACTTTCTTGTATACTGCTCGCTGCTCTTTTCAAATGTATTTTTTCTAAGAACTCTGAATCTATTTCAAACTCGTATGTACTATAACTAACAGCACATAAATACAAAAATCCTGAATTTGCCTTAAAAGGACCTATTAAGAGCAGCAGAACTGTGTTTATAGATGTCTTTCCTTGATTTATAGTTTCTGAGGCTTTACTACACATTTTCAAACTTTACTACAAAAACTATGCTGGCTAGAATTTTGATGTTTTCCAAAGCAAAGCTGAAAGCAATATAACTGCAGAAGACTGGGCTACCACAAAATCATCAACTGCTGTGAAACTCAAGGTAAAATTGTGGGATTTAGCAAGATATGCAGATTAGACTAAGCGTGTAAGCAACACCTATCATAGCCCTCCAGAATTCATCCATACCCAATTCCCTTTCCAAAGATCCCCAAAATTAAATCCATCTTGCAATGTGAACTGAAGGTCATTAAAGATGGGTCCAGCTGCACCAGCAGGGGAGTGAGTCCTGGAGTCAAGGATCTGGGCTAAATATAACTGGCCATCAGCTTCATCCTGCCTTAACCTTGAGGCTATTAGCAGAGCATTCCAGTGAATTTGAAGTGCCTTGGTATCATGTGAGAAGAAAGTTGCTCTCAGGTATTCATATCACTGCCATTCACAGCTTCACAGTTTATTAATGACATCTGTGCAGTGAACTTAGATGTATGAGCCTCAAGCTTCCATGCCCTCACACCACTTTCTCACAAGTATGATTTTTTTTAAACTTGAGTGGAGTTACAAATTGAGAGCAGAGTCCATTTCGGCATCTCATGGTTAATTAATGTCTTGGTTATATGAACATTTTATTGCCTAAACACTTTTAAAATGTAGTTTATATAAATTTTCATAATCTAATTATCAATAATTGGCCTGCCCTCAGCCGTACGAACATCTGAGCTGACTAATTAATATTAAAGGCTGATACTTTATCAAACATCTTGGGGTCATATATCATCAAGATCTACAGCGCTGTGACAGCTGCTAAAGAATGCGAAACACACACGCCTACGTCCAGTAATTTGGAGTTATGTTATGAGGGGCCGGTCAGACTGCAGAGCCACAAAGGCCTGCTGCAAGAGTACAGCTGGAGCTTTGTTCACAGCTGGGGCAGAACCCTCCAAAATTTCAGATTCCTTGGAATCCAAAAACGACACTTGTGCAGAGCCTCTTATGTTTGCAGGCTCGTTGCAGTTTAAGTCGGTAACACCGCCTGTATGTTTTAAAAAACCCTCACTCTTTGGACCAGGTGTTGTAAGTTGTCTCTCAGCAATACATGTATAGATCGAGAGACAAGAGAATCTTTTGTTTCATGATATAAAATTTTAAAAGCCCCACCTTCATTAGGAAAATTCCTTATTATATCTAATCAACATAGTCACAGTGTCCCTCATGTTTCAGCCCAGGTGTTACAGTCATTATGACCAAGATTTGTAGATGTCACTTAAATTTGATTTCTTGCAGATATTAACTAGCAGTCAAGGACAAAAAAAATCCCACATAAATAATCCACAATGCCCCATTAACCATTGTTTTCCAGCCTCAAAACCACAAGTGAATGTGTTGTCAAGCACAGAGGCCCCACAAATTCTATATATAAAACTTAGATTTCTGTTCCTATTGTTGACAAAGAGTAGGGAAGAATGAGGGAGCAAGGGGAAGCGGAATGTCATCAGAGATGAACAGAGAAAAAAAAGAGATTTGCTCATTTTTTCACCTCTAGCCTTGAAGGAATCCCATTTTTCTCATTTGATAGTTAATACCACAAAGAGACATGCACTTCTTATCTTGGCAGAAGCAAAGCTACTAATAGCACAGACAGGAAAGTCAGAAAAATTTTAACAGTTGCAGATGAACAAACAGAGCTGAGCTCTACAGCACATTCTCCCCTGCAATGTCCAGTCTACTTTTATTATGCTTACATTATACAGACAGAGCTTCCACTATTTGATTTCCAAGTCTCTTCTACAAGCCAGGCAGCCTCACAGCTAGAATGTTTCCTAATACTTCAGTCATCGTTTTATTTATCAAATACTGCTAGTTTTGACTCCATCTCTTTTCTCCAAATGAGCTTCCAAACCCAAGGAGTTATCTTTTTAGTCTTTTGGGAATATGCTTCAGAAGTGTTGCTTCTTTCTGCACTAAGAAATCAACACTTTTCTATTCAGGGCTTAAGAGCAAAAAGAAGTCTACCAAAATAGGATCAGAGATGTTTTAAACCAGGGCGGGAAAGGGAGGACAGAAGCATCCCCAGAGTGCGCAAAATAGAAATGAGACAGAAAAGTGAATTAGGCTCAAATAAAGTCACCTTGATTCAAATTACACAATCACACACTGTAATAGCATTAGAGATATGGCCCTGTGATGTCTCACCAGAAGTCACCATTCCCTTACTAATACAGCATGCTTTCCTGCAAAATAAGCCTAGGGCAGAAACAGATATTATGTTGGATGTACTAAAATCCCCAAACTAGTGTCCATACAGGCCAGCTGCAACCCACAGAGCGCTAGCAAGTATGTGGGCCAGCCCACGACCTCCCAGCCTGGCAGGTTACAGCAAACGGTGCAGCTGAGCCCGGGCTGCTGGGAGTGGCAGCCCACCTCTCTGCAGGGAAACAATGGCATTCCGAGGGAAGATCCCTGGTCTGCCCAAGCAGCAGGGCTGCAGGATTGCATCTTGGCTCAAGGTTCATCAGCTGGTGTCAGGATGAAATCAGCAACAGGATAAGCAAGACCCAAACAAACACAAGTGGTTTTGCTGCTGCAGCTGGAGGAAGCCAAGCACCCTCCAGCCACGGGGCTGCAATCAAGGCAGGAAGGAAGAGCAGCCTGGATCCAACACATAAGGCTTCATCACTGGGCTATAACTAAATTGTGATGCACTGTGCAGCATGCCTCAGCCTTCTGGTCCCTCCTTGTCCCTGAGCCTGGATTTCCTTCCCAGGGAAAGACTGCATGCCTTCAGGCATAGCATTTGGAAGCAGCCAGGAGATACATTTAGACCCAAACAGTGCAAAGCACACTTGGACTTCACTTTTTGTTTATAACTGGAGTGAACACAAGGACAGATGTGCAGTAAGCAATGCCCTGAGGACTGGGATTCTGCCCAGTCCACCTCCCTTCTCCCTCCCATTCCCAAAAGAACAAGAATCCTTGGGATCAAGGTTTCTTGTGCAGTCTGGAGTGGTGATTATCTTAGAAAGTGTTTCTCTTTACTAATGCATGCTAAGAACTTATTATTTTGGCTTATTCTAAGTGGAAAATAGATGAAGCTGCAGATGAAGCCTGTTATACATACAAGCTCTGTTAATGTACAAGTTTTTTTATCTACAGATGAAAACAGTAGTTTATAGATAAGTGCATCAACCTTTTCCTTCTGAAAGCCTGCTCTTCAAAGACTGCAGGAGCCTGGGTCTGGAGAAGACAAATTACATTTTCTGATGTGGGCAACAGGAGCATTTCAACATTTTAATCAATCTCAGGTACATGCACCTCACAGCTTGTACAAAAAGGACAAAAGATACTCAGACCATAAAAGATGCAGCTGTCAGTCATAAATTTATATTAAATCCATTTAGTTTTGAATCTGAACATTCTGGGATTGAGGAAAGTCATCCAACTAACCACTGTGATTTGGAGACTGCTACTCTGGATTGGAAGGCGATTAAAAAGGGGCAGAGCTCAGTTATTTGGTTTGTCTTTAGCCTCTCCAAGTTCTGCACACTCAGTCATCAAAGGAAGCAAGAAGCTGGATTTAAAGTTATTATGGCTTCCAGATGAGGGGTAAAAATGAACCAGAGAAGATCATTATGTGTCATAAGGAGGGACTACTTGCAGTGACACAGAATTTGGTGCATTTGTCAAAGGAGTGCAGTTTCCCATAATCAGCTGAGGCATCTTACACACAACTCTGAAAATGGGTTTTGCCTTGGGGTTAAGGTTTACTTTGTTTTCAGCTGAAACACTGCTTGTGGTTTCTCAAGCTTAAAAGAAGAGACTCTGTGGAGTCCCACATGTGAGGTCTCTCTTAACCTAAGGACTGCCAGGGAGGCTGGAAACTGATGGTCTCCTGTTCTGTGGTTGCATTTTCTCAAATGCCTTCTGTGCAAGTAGGCATCCACATTAACTGTCTCAGCAACTTCAGGGGGTGCTTTGGTGGCACTCATTGGCAAAAACTGTGTTGGAGGATCTGGAGTCTCTGGACTGACTCTCTGGGGCTGTCAGAGATGATAAGCTCGGTTCCCCAGGTGGCCTGGCTACAAGTACATGCCTGTTCTCTCTAAAATCACAAACACGCACGCTCACACCAACATTTTCTTAATAGGCAGCTGACAGGCAAGAAGATTATTTCTAATAACCTGTCTTATCATCACAGCTCCTGATGACATAAAGTGACCCACGTGGAGAATGGAATGCTCATCTGTGACCTTCACCTACGTCAGCAGGAGGAAGGACAAAACAACCGAGTGCAAGGACAGCAAAATGCAAAAATGCAAAGTCTCTAACTTTAGACCAAAAAGGTGCAGCCTGAAGTGGGGGAGCTCAGGTGATCTAAACAAAGCAGCACAAGGCAGAGACAACCTGGACCTTCCTCTAGCTCATTGTTAATGCAACGAGGGCCAGCAATTTAATCCTGGGAAAGCTCCAAGCCAGGACTCACAACAAGAGATACCAGACCCCAACAGCTGCACTGGCAGATCATGCTGGCACGCTGTTCTCTTTTTGCTGTCCCAAGGTGGCTGGGTGAATGCAGTCAATCTTGTTAACAGAGGGAATTTTCTCAGGACTGTTCAAACAAATCTAGGACATTTCATGAGCCAAGTTGTTTAACTCCCGTTTGCCTTATCCAAAGACAGTGTGTGACCTTGTCCTTCATGATTCATCTGAGACAACTCGGCCGTGTCTGACACTGGAAGGTTCCAGATCGGCCTTTAGATATTAGAGACCAGGCAGCTGCTTGATCAGAGTTAGGTGCACTTTGGAAAGCACTGGTTATCCCCTCTTCCCCAAATCCTGACTGACGTGATGGTAACAGGGGCACAAATACCTAATGAGGTAGCACATAAGTAAAATCAAGGTCCTTTTCAACTACAGCTTTGAGACACCTTATTGGTCTGCTTCTTTTTTGCTTCCTCTTTCTGTCCTTCCCACAATATCACACCCAATCTTATAATATCCTTCTCTGTGGCTTTAGCCAGCTGGAAGAGCTATCCAGTCTCTCCCTACTTTATTGACTCCTTGCAAGTCACAGCTCAGTGAAATATATGCATGAAACAGCGAAAGTTGGGGAGAGTGGGGAAATGGTGTATAATCAAATAACTAGAAAAACTCGGTTGCCAGTGCAGAAACAGCAGACAAGGACAATTTCTTTCAATGGTAGAACTTAAGCAAACGGGGCAACTGCTAGTCAAATGCAACCCAGGGAATCAAGGGCTCTTTCCATCAGTGGGAATTCAGCAGGGGTCAAAAGTTCAACAGGAGAGGACACTAATGTGCACTAGATAAATCTCTTAGGATTGCAGTAATAGGAGCAATAATATAAAATTAGCGATACCAGCAGGTGAAAAGTTTACTCAGGAAAACACGGGCTGGCAAAAAGTAAGACAAAGGCATTCTGGTTCCCAGCTGAGGACAGCTAACTGGGTCAGAGCCATGTAAAGATATTCTTTATGTGGCTATCTTATCTGCCTTCACTTGTGAAAGAATTTGTTCAGTACTGGTAGTAGTGGAAGACAAGGATCTGCTAAGAAATATTTTTCTCTTTGTTCCAAAATTTATCATCATGGTATAAGACTTTTTTTGCTTATCTAATTTATTTTTACAACAGTTTTCCTAGGTCAATAATTTACTGATATTTGTCCTAAACAGAGATTTAAAGAACTAAGGTTGACAGGGAGTTTCACTGACAGTTCTTGTGACAATATTTAATGAAGAAAATGAGGGATTACAAAGTAAACCAAATCTTCTTTTATTCATTTGCAGGGGAGAGACCTTGCAAAGAACCCCCTGTCCCACTTGGGTAAAATGGAATAAAATATTTACTGTAAGTATGAATATTGGAGGAGGGAAGAAAATAAAGTATATTTATGTTCTGCTATGTGCGAATTCAAAAAGCAACTTTTTTTTTTGGTCAACATGACAAAGGTTTGAACATATTTGAAATGTAGACCATGTAGGAAGCTGTGAGAAAGTAAAACTTCCAGTACCTGAGATGACAAATCTAGGGGTCATAACACTGATTCTCTGCAAAGCTTCAATCTCATCACTATGATAAAAAAGGAACTAGGAAGATGGTATGGGAAAAATAAATATTTGGGAGGATAAAAGATCCTCTCCAGGCTGAAGAACAGAGGAAATGAGACAGGTAAAAAATGAGCTGTGGGCCCCTCATGGAAGGGAGGAATCCCTGGAGCTCTGGCATAGAGAGACAACAACCTGGCCTCTGAGGGAAACCAGGGGTGCAAAAGTACAGACTTAAGAAGAAAGGGTGCAGAAAGATGCACAGAGCCCATGGCAAGAAGGGAAAAACATCACAGAACTGACAAGACATGGGTGAGACAAGACACAGGTTGTTCAACAGGGCAGGAAAACACACAAATACAAGAAACCCTTTGAGTTTTCAGTGCACTCGCACACCTAGAAAGCACGAGCTGTGTAGCTGCACTAATTACTACTCTGGTTTGTTCTGTTTGGCAACAATCTGGAACAGAACAAAACAGGAAGTCTCAAATAAAAGAGGAAGCAACAATCACAAGGACAAGGACGGCATCTCACCAGGGAACACCAGGAGACATGCTGCAAGGAGAACTCAGGGAGGGAGGTAACTCCAGACCAACCAGCAGGAGGCCAGTAAAGCGGTCTGTGCTACAGTTTTCTCTACTCTCTAGTACCCAAAGTACTCACAGATGGAGAAGTTTCTCTATGCATAAAGAGGACTGGAACTGTAATGATTCCCAGCAAAAGGAGTGGGTATAAAAGATGTGGAAAACTCCTTCGTAGCTCCCCGTGTACATCTTCAAAGGCCAAAGAGATGCTGAGCTTTCTTACCAGAGCATATATTCTGTTCTGGAGGGAGGTCATCAGTTTAATGCAAACTAATTAAGACACAACACCCCTTCTTCATGCTATTTTATATATATATATATATATATATATATATATATATATATATTCACTTTTAGTCTCGATCATAGTCCTGTAGCAAATGGAAGAGCAGCTTATACACACGACTAGTATTAAGAAATGTGTTTAATGTACTCTAAGTGCCTGTAATGAGATTTAGTGTCCAAGGGAAAGACTGCACTTTGTGCCCACACAATTCTTTGCAGACCGCATGAAACACAAAACCAGTGTCTGCAGACCGTAGTCAGTCAACTCTAATCTACAGAATAATAGAACAAATTTTTCAGCTGCACTAGTTCCTAAAGAATAAGGACTGCCAGAAAAACCTTCTCTTTTACGAATTGTAAAATTAGTGGCTGTAGGGAATATAGTATACATGATATACATGAAGTACAAGCGTTTGACAGAGCATCTCAGGAAATATTACTCACAGAATTAATTCATTTGGATCTTGATGGGAACAAAATCAACCAAAGCCAAAGTAGACAATGACAGTAAACAAAATCTAGTTTTTGGCACTACATCAAGGTTGCACACTTAGCTTACTGGAATATTCTCTGGAGGTATGTTAGTCCACTTTTTGCCTAACATCTTCATTGCTCCAGAAAAAATAAGGGACTATTAACAAATAATAACATGGTTAAAACTATAAAAAAATGGTTAAAAAACTTAGATCAGAAATCATAAAGCTAGAAGAAAGGTAGATTTAAAGGCTGCAATGACAACTGGAAACCATGAGAATGAAATGAGCTCTATACAGAGGTTTTGGCCACTGTCACAGACTGGCTGCAAGGATCATATCTGTGGATTACAACAGTAAAGCAAAAATGTCACTGCCAGGATTTCCACACACCTTGCAAGAATGTCACTGTCCCTCTAACAACCTTGAAAAATAGCTTCAGGGCTCAAGATGTGCAAAGCAACCCCAACATAGCTGAGGATAAAGTAGGGCCGCCTTAAGGATTTTGGTGGCCTATGACTGAACTATGATTAAACATCTCTACAACTCCAGACAGGAACATGACGACAGCAAGTCTGACTATGTTCACACAGCATGTGACAGAGTTCAGATGAGCCTCCACACTAAATTCAACCCACCAGATTTGCTCTACGTGCACAGTTTATTTGCACAGGTACATCAGGAGCCTTTGCAAGCTGCAAATGGTGGCCGCCCCAGAAATAGAGAAAAAGTTGTGTCGAGTCCCATGTTACACAATGTATTTTATTTATGTGGGAAATCCTGTAATAAATAGGGTATCTGGGAATTCCACATTGGTTCAGGGATCTTTTGACCTTCTCACAATCCCGTGCATTAAAATGGTTTTGCGTTTGGGGCCAGCACATCAGAGAACAGGGAGATTCCATCCTTCTTTCTAGAACACTCAGGGATATTTCATTCACTTTGAGACAGCTCATTAACTTAAACAAAAATGGAGCTAAAGCAGTAGCAGAGGAGAAACAAGAACATCTGGGGGCTGATTTAAAGGGAAACACAGAGAATGAAATAAGCAGACCTTGGCTCAGAGACAATGAAGAAGAAGAATACAACAAGAAATGGCAAATGTTTGAAGGCTATAAACACTAAGAAAGGAGAGGAATTTTGAGTTGTGCAAGAAGTAGTAAACCTATGAGTAATGACATTAAATTAGGAGAAGAAAAACTTGCATTGAAACATCAGTTTGTCTTTACAAGTAGTTCTTGTGTGATATCAAGCAGTCTTCCAACAGAAAGTTCAGAAGATCCATTGCTTTGGGTATTTAGAAGGATTTTTGACAAATAATTGAAAGTGGTCTGTATGGAAAATATTCCATACTGGGAGCCAGAGAAGTTTCATGATTTAGTAAGTTTTTTCCTTACTATGACTTCTCTGAATATCTATTTTGAAACAAAACATTAGAATGAGAATTTCTAGCTCACAAAGATGGTGAAAGCTAATTTGTCTTCTTTTGCTCAAGAGTTCCTACAAATTACAAAAGTGTTATACATTACTTAATGACTACTGCTTGACATCACTGCATCTAAACTCGGTGTGATTTAAAAGGAAAGACTAAGAAAAAGCTAAATATGCAGATGTTGGCAAAGAAGAAGGAGAACTCAACAGTTATATCTGTTTCATATCTGAAGGATATAAATGTCAAGGAATCGGGTACAAAAACACACTCAAGAAATGGTAGTTTCAATGGCTTCCTCAGGGTCCAGAACCAGACAATGGTGAAGTCAAGAATTGATTCCAGGGGTATCTTGAGAAAATGGGCACTCAGGATTCCCTTCTTAAACCAATGGGACATGTACCTGCTTATATCATGATTAAAAGCTCATTCCCTCTAGAAAAATATACTTTGGGTAAATCTAAGCTAACCTAAGAGGTACCAAGAAGCATTTTAGCAATCACAGAAAATGAAAGAGATGTTCAGCTCAAACCACTGACATGGTGGAATGGGCACATTTAGCTGTACTAATGGAATGTGACAACTGAGGAGCAAACATTTTTATATTGTAACTACTAACAGCAGCTTTCACAGAATCACACAGAATCACAGAATATTCTGAGTTGGAAGGGACCCACAAGGATCTTCCAAATGAATAGCCTGAACAGTCAAAAATAAAAGAGCTGCACCTGTTACACATGACCAAGTTTCAATCTCCAAATTATGTTCTCATTCAGGTATTGAAAATATTTGGGTGATTTTTATACCTGTTGAAGAACTGAAGAGAGATCTTTCTTACCTTAAATAAGATAATTGCTGCTTTGTACTACTAAAATCAGACTCAGTGCAGCTAAAAAGCACTTCCCAAACTTTAGTCTCATAGAGAAGAAATAGCATGCTTGAAGGTATAGCTGAGCACCAACCATGTCCCTTTCTACTACAGGCTGTCCTGTCAGTGTTGGCAATGGCTGCAGATAATCCAGGCAGCTAGGCTTGGAAATCTTCTTTAAAAGCCTAATGATTAATCAAGTCTGGTTTTGCAGTATTAGTACTGACAGGGGTCACAGACAGGCTGATGAGAAGAGTCCAATCCCTCAGAAATTAATTCAAGTCCTTCTAAAGGGATGAAGCAATTGCATCACCAATGGAAATGGAAAGCATCAGCTGGAAGTCACTGCTCACTGCTGGAATTGAAGGGCAGCAGCTGGATCCCACTGGATCACTCCGTAGCTGCCTGCAGCTCTCATGCAGTGTTTAAGTCTCAAGGTAAATGTGATGCTGTGCAAGTACCACTGAAGCTATGGGAGCTTAAGGCAGCAGGAAATTACTCCAGGATCCTAAAGAAACATAGAGTAGGGTAGACAGGACCCAGTTGTAATCTCACCTAGGAAATAAAATGTAGTGACTGCATGTTTAACAGCAAAGTGGTGCTGTGTTTGTACAGGGTACCTGGCACAGCAGCCCCTTGACAGCAGGCTCACAGTGTGGCATATGCACTGCCACAGGATGAGGCTTTCCGTGATGGCTTCTCCAGTCAAAACACCAGCGTGGGGGCAGTGTCTCTCCTCCACACCTGAGAGATGGGAACACTGCCATCTCACGGGCAGACATGGCTCCCTGGCTGTCCTGAGGCTAAGATTACAGGGGAATGTGTGGATGCACCAGCTGCTAGCTGAACTGTTCCCAGAGCCCATCCTCATAGTGCTCTTTTCTGCTCTGAGAAGTGAGGTCTCCCAGGGAAAGCAGCTCTGGACTTGAGCTTAAAGGTTTTCCGGTCTCTGCAAAACCTGTAATTTCCTTCAGTTTAGCACTTAAAGAGAAGCTGAAAGGATGGGGATAAGAGGGAGCAGCATTGTTTACATCTATTGCATCAAATAAACAGAAAAAGCAGCATCTGAGCCGTTGGAGTCATTAACACACCAGAGCCCAGGGCTGGCTGTGCCACACACCTTGCCAGCTCCTTTTTGATTCTTATCTTGTGCTCACCCTCAGCTTCCCCTCCACAGCATGTGCATTCCTATGTATTCTTTATAATTCCACGGGGCCAGGCAGCTGCCATGCTGAGTCTGCAGGAGAGATATCACTGCTTTTATTCCACGGTGAGCCTGCTGAAAATGCACAGCCAGAGGAACAAGCTGCAAAGGCGCAGCCACAGGAACCTCCCTTCAGTGAAGACCTGACTGGGATAGCCAAACTCCAGTTCAGCTTGTGGCTGCCTGCCAGGATTCATCCCAGGGCCACCGCAGGCAGCAGGAAGGGGACTATGCTCGTAAGAGATAGGTGGGGGTGGCTGCAGTCTGAGGTGAGCCTGTGTGTAGAGCACAGCCCCCCTCACCCTGGGTACAGCACTGAAATTAAGAAGCTGGGGGCTGTGGCTGACAGGCAGGGAAGGTGGAAGCTGCTGTCTCTGTCACTCTGTGGAGAAGCACTGGGAAATGACTGGGCAGGTCTTTAACCTGCAGTCCTAAATGCACTAACCAGTCACCCCCGTGTCCCAGCTTGCTTTTCCTTCTGTCCTCCTGCTGCAACACGGAGCACTGCACGGTTCAAGGCAGGCATGAGCAGAAAAACGTAAAGTATCGCTAAACACAACAGTCTTTTTAATGAAAAATCTGAAAAAGACTCAAGGCCAAGCCTTGGCCAAAAAATGAATCACCATAAAACTACACTTGCAAAGATCCCCATAAAAGGAAATGTAAATAATCATCCCAAGCCCCTGCACATTCAGATACTCTTGAGCTCATGTGCGGGCCAGCTTTACTGGGCTGAGCGTGCGTGTGGGTATTCTTATGCACACATGTGCCCGTTCCTGGAAAGCAGTAAGAGGAAAAAAAGAAATCAGAGAAGAATATAAGAATAATTTTGGACAGGAGTGCTGGAGCAGCAAATCTATAATACCTCAATATTCAAACACCGAAGTCATCTACCGGTCTAAAAAAAAAAAAAAAAAAATCTGCAAAAGTAAAGATCATACCCACCAGGTTTCTTTGTACCTGCACTGTACTACTAAAAGCAGCAGTATTTGAGCTGTCCTGACCCCCACCACTTCCCTCCCGACTTGGAGAAGGTCTGCACTGAGCTCCGTGGCACCGTAATACAGGAGGTGACAGCACTGAGCACACGCTGAGACTGAACACAGACACCGTCCAAATTCTGACCACTTTCTTCTGAAAAGAAGATCCCCATATAAGGAGATCTAAAACTTTCCCTTTGGGGCTCAGGCCGTGGGTGGCTGTGGAGGCATTACACACACACTCACTCTCTCAGTTCAACAGCATTTTAACCCATTCCTTGGTGATGCAGATTTGGAATTGCTTTGCTGTTGTGGTTCCTGGGCAGAGGAGGCAGGGGAGGGAAGCGAGCGAGGAAGGGGCGGCTACTGGGGATGCCTCATAGGAAATGTTGGGTTCCTGCCTGCTCAAGGACCAGGCTGCCCTGACCTCACTTGTGGTAGAGCTGAGATTTGACACAGCCACCACACATGACAGAGCCTACACGCTTGGCTAGCAAAGTATCCAGAGGAGCCCCAGCACTACAGCATTTGAGTCACACTCTAAACAAAAGGCAGACAGAAGGAAGAGGTACAGAGATGCAGTTGATTCAATAGAAACAGCTATTACTGGAGGATGATTTCATTAATGAATTATCCCAATTGCAGCTTAGCTAGTGGGCATGTGGGAAGGCCAAGTCATTGGTTAAAACTGATTTTCTTTTGTTCTGTAATTTAGCTCTTTGGGAGGTGCCAGTCAACAGTTTCTAGCCACACACATGCACACAGAGCTCGCTATATAATCCCCGTGCTAATTTCAGCATGCAAATTGAAGGCGGCTCCCATACTACAAAATGCCTTTTTGATGGAAAATAAAGAACATTAACAGAGTTGGAGAGGGGGGAGGGCATGAAGAGGAGGAGACATTGATAGGAAGTGAAAAGAAGATAAATTCATAAAAAGCGGAGAATGAAGGAAAGAACAAGGAAGAGACAGAAAAGTATAAAAGGACAGGGAAGGACATTAAGGAAGGAAGGAATTAAAGAATTCGAAGCATACAGTCAATGCAGATGTACTAAAAGCTGCTAAAGAAAGCAGGTGTTTTAAGGACAGAATTGAAACCAGTTTGCTGAACTTAGACATCTAGAAAAAATTTTGAAAAATTTTCTGAGGCAGCTGTGTTGGGCTGGCAGATCTGACATACTCTCCTGGAGGCCAGGCAGGATACTCTGCATACCTAAAACAGCACATGCCCAAGCTTAGGCAGCTGAATTGCACTCTGAATGTGGAAGACCACAAGGCAGAGCCAGATGCCCAATGAGAAAAGGAGAGAACCAGGATCATGCGGAGCAGTGGCAGAGTCAAATCTTTTCATTCTCCAACAATCTTGTTGGATAAAAAAAACCTGAACTGTGTGAAAATTTGTAGCCGCTACTGTACAAAGGTGGACAACCCATCAAAGGGTGGGTCAGACTGAAGAGAGTTACTGAAAACAAGAAGAGAGACTTACTTGAATCAATCACCTGTTAGAAGAGTTCAGGTGTACTGTAAAAATATCAGCTCAAATCAGGAGCAACCACCACATTTAAATATAGGTTCATATTGTTTATAATACCAGTAATACTTGAGAGCAATAGGACAGCTTAGGAAAGAAGAGACAGCATAGAAATACAGCAATCATATTAGGTTGTGGTTCAATGAGAGATCTGCCTCGTCCCTTATCTTGGCTCTCATGGTGGCCAACAGCAGCTTCTCAGCCGAGAGTCCAGGACAAAGAAAAGTTTTCCAGTGGCACTTCTGCAGAGCACTTCATGTAGCACTACAGTCTTAGCTGAGGGACCTTTGAAGCCACAAGTAGTATCTTTGTACCTAAACACTTTGGTGGCTTTCTGTTGTGGGAATAAGCCAGGTCTCTTCTTGAACCTCTGTGAACTCGATATCCACAGCACCCTGCACAAAGGAGCTCACAAATGAAGCCCAGGACACATTAGAAGCCAAGTTCTCATAACCTGCCCCATCACTTGGTACTTTCATCTCATCCTTTGCCTTCCAGAATTCACAGGAAAAGATGGTGGACAGCTATTTCTATTCCATGCAGAATCTCTGGTGTTTATCCTACTTATGCTTCCCCGAATGAGCAAGCTACCTTTTATTTTTCTTCTGTACAGTTGTTATTGTACATCGTTAGCAAGATAGAGGGTACTCAGAAAAATCACACTTGATGAAGCAAGCTGGGGGAAGCCAATCTAAATGTAATTTCTTGCATCTTCTGCCTCCTCAGTGGACTGATCCTTCCTGTTAACTGCAAACTTCATTGAGCAGCTTCACACAGACTTTTACGCCCTTTGCTAATGCAAACCAATTCAAAATGGCTTTTTCAGGCTTACTGTAATGCAACAAACTGTCTGTGGCACATGTACACTCTCGTCCCCGGCAGCTACCCTAAACAGAAGGATAAGGGAACAGCTGCTACTAGCACTGCCAGGCAAAAGAGATTTTCCTTAGTTCCAGCATTCCCACCTGCCTCTTTCCTGCTGTGGGAGAAAGGTTCTTTTCCTATGTCTTGGGTGGGAAGGGAAAAGTATGATTTATCACTAAATGAGCCTGCCCTCTGCACTGATTCATTTGATGCCTGGACGTTCCTGGAGGAAATACAAAGAGCAATCTTCATGCCTGTCACCACATATATTCACAGCTCTGTACAGCAACACTGCACCCTTAGTCAGCATGGATTGCACTTTGGGGTGAATCATACTGGGCATTTGTCTTTTCTGCAACATCCCTTCTCAGAGAACCACAGAGAAGGAACATAGAATTTCCTGTGGAAACAGAAGAGCAGAGGATAAGATGGGACATGCAAACATTAATTGGGAAGAACTGACAGATCAAGCAAGGAGAGGAAAAAGAATGCAGGAATGAAGAAAAGGAGACAAGTGGAGAGAAGTGAGAGAATGGCTGCTCACGTGATGCAGCACAGTGAGCATTTTTAATTGGGTCAGCTCTATGAGAAGGCAAATGACAGTCTGTTTTTACTGTGTATTTTTGAACTTATGTAACCTTAACACGCTCCATTATTGCAATACATTTTATTGCTAATCATTTCCATCTGCAAAACAACCTCTTACTGAAACAAATTGTATGCAGTATGTTGGAGCTGAAGTTACAGTCACTGATTTAGTGACTGAGTCTAGATTTTCTTGGGATTAGGAAAGTTGATTGGGGTTTTTGCACTACTAGGAAAAGAAATCCACCGTTTTTAAAGCACTTTAAAATACTCCATCAGGAGTATTTTTTCATGCCTATATTCCAAGTTTGGAAAATCATACTAGGAGTTCATTTGTAATGCTTTTAAACCAAGGCTGGGTGTGAAGATGCAGCAACATAAATAGCTTAAGAGTTATAAAATAAGACAAAAGTATATTGTTATGCATTCACAAACACATATGTCCAGAAAGGACAAGCCTCCCTGGAAGACAATGATATATCTTTAGTCAGCTACTACTAGTAATATAAACAAAACAATAATACAAACATCAAACACTCTGTGGGAGACCTTTTTAAATCATTACATATGCATGTAACAGTTTAAAAATCCATGTGGGCATAAAGTTTAGATTTTGACTGCACAGAAGCCAAGAAATATGTCTGTGGCAAGACGTGGCTTATTGGCTTTCTGTAAAACTGCTGACCTTGTATAAACCAGTATGAAAACCCCAACATATTTGTTGACGACACGAGCAATAAAGTATCTGAAGATACACTTTTACCACTGAAAGACTTAATCTACAATTATTCACATTTGAACCTGTTTTGTTTGGGCTAAAATAGCACGCTCAGTTCCACAGATATTACTGTTAGAGATCTGTACATTCCCTCTGGACTTACAGCTACTTGCTCAAAGTACCCCTCATCTGAAATAGCTCCGACAAGAAAAAATAAATTAATCTACCACACATGACATGGGTTCAAACACCAACCTATAGTCACAAGAAGACTAAGAATGGAAGGATCCTCCCCATTCCTACGTTTCGCACCAGCCCAACTTACATCAGCCTTGAACGGCACTTTGGTAGGAAACCATGTCAGAGCTCTCCCTGGATATGTGTATCAACTTAAGTGGCACCTGCTCATTTCCTGATGGGTGATAAACTGCTATATGCTGTGTTTAAGAGTGCCAAGGCGCAGAGCCAAACTTACCCAGAAGCATTAAAAAAATACAACCTCCCCCCAGCATATTTTCCACTCAGTTTCCTACGAAATTTCCCAGCAGCTTATGCAGCATAACTCTCAAAAACACAGTTCAGCTGTGATTGAATGCTGCTGGCTACCCAAATTACAGATTACCTCCTTTTACACCAATATAAAAAGCCAGGTGATGGCTGCAGACATGAGCAGGTCCCACAACAGAGAAAAGCATTTTCCCATGTGGAAATAGAATTTTCTCTTGTGGGAATGTGCTGTTCCTACGTGAGGGAGGGAGGCAAGCAGCTCCTTGTATAGGGCAGGAGTCTGCAACCTGCAGCTCTGTCCTAAAACCAAACCCCAGGTCCTGAGGTTTTGGTGGATAGACTAGTTCTGGCCGCTGCAGGAAATCTGCCTAATTAAGGACCACAACAGAGAAACTTGTTCAAGTCTACCTACCACCTCAGGTAGAAAGTAGAAAAAGAAATATTCCTGACCCAATTACAAGGTCCCTAAGCATTTAACAATCTCATTTGACGTTAAAAAAGCTGTAGGTGATCAGGTCTTCAGTAAGAGCAGTTGGTTGCAGAGAGGCTCACTCCATACCTCAGACTAGTTGGACTAACAAAGTACTGTGAAAAACGGCTGCCTACAAGTGAAATGCAGTAAAAAAAAATAATAACAGTAGTAATAAAAAAAAAAAAATCAGATGAGTATAAATTAAATATTTTAGTTAAAATACAAGAGAAGAGGACATTTGATTGCATCCTGAAAAGAAACTACATTCCTCTGTATCTTCAGCACTATCAATAAAACTGTTAATCAAAATCCAATTGTGCCTCAGAACAATACGTTCAGCTTGAACCAAGAGCAACTCAGCTCAGCTCTCAGATCACATTTTCAGAACTGGCTGTTATGTCAGAAAAGCCACATGTTTCTGCACTCACAAATCAGATCTTATCTTCCATAGGGACAGTACAGAACCCACACAAGGCAACTTTTAATCCTTTTCATTTTAGATGTAAATACTACCCAATGCTGTTGCTCTTCAAAATACAGTACAAAGCATCAACAGAACAGGGATCAGTAATTCCTAATGACTTTGGAGAAATGCACTGGGGACCAGTCAATTCTTAAATCTAAGAAACACAATGTGTATTAAAACTGTGCCAAGAGAAGGTAGCAATGGTAAAGTCACAACATAACTTCAATCCCTTCAGCTTCTCCATCAGAATCTTCCATTAGGATCTCCATTAGGAACTTCCTACCTACCCTAGGCAGTTGCAACAGGGCTAGAGATGGAAAGCAGCCCCCCCAAGAACCCAGGCCCTCTTCTTAAGTAACAGTGTATTTTAAAACAGTGGTAGGGAAAATGAGGTGCATGAGATTATTTATTACTGATGAAGGGGCTGAAACCAAGAGTTAGAACTGGATTTGGCTCTTGGATCAGCCCTCTCATCAAGCAGCCAAGGCAAACTTTGTCTCTGCTCTGTTTTTGCCTGCACACTCCTTCTCTGGCACTCACTTCTCCTCTGGAGCTGGGAAAGTGTAGAGGCCACTTGCTGTGGCTGACACTCAAGGGTAATTAATACAGAGGATAACAGAGAAAAGGATTTTCAATACAACCTTCTAAGCAGAAGCAAAAAGATCCAGAAAACTGGAGTAAGTAAATTCTTACTAAGGTTTCAGAGAGATAGAAGATGTAAACTGAACTTGGAGATGATGCTGCCTTAACAAGGTATCCAAAGACCACATTTCCTACCAGCCTCCAGAAAATCCAATTTTTGCACTGTCTGTGAATGCTCTCAGTTCATGTGTGCAGAAATTGTCACTTGTTTACACCTACCCAATATCTGGAGAGACAGTTACAGCCTCTTAATGTGCAAATGTACACTTGAATGCACTCGTGCATTGCTCTGCAAGTGTGTTCATCCACTGACATTTTGCACAGTTTTGGCAACTACCCGAAAATCTGACTTTAACAAGTTATTGCCAAAAGTAGAAATGAACTTGGATTGAAAGGTCCAGATTTACATATGTCCTTATTTTATGTCCTGGCTCATCTAAATTTGGGGAATGGTTATATATTAAGGGGAAAAGACTGTTAACAATGGATCCAAAACTGCACGAGTTCACATTTTTAAACCTGTGAATTTGATTTTGATTTGTGCCCACTGTAAACCTAATATTTACAACTGTACGTAATTTTTCTCTTCACAAAGGAAAAAGGCATATTCGAACAAGTAATGTGAAAAGGGTTAATAAGAAATCCTTACATGGGCTCTGTAAGTAGCACACCCGTTTCGACTCATTTGCTCTCATGTGGCAACAAAAATGTTTTAATTCCAGCCTCTTGAGATTCAGCATGTATAATACCTCCTGGTACTTCCATCAATACACCCACACTCTCCTCTCAGGCACGGATGTCCCAGTGTCTGAGTGTCTCTAACCATCACATACAGCAACTGCAGCAGCATAGAAGCAAAAACCTGAAGACAAGCAGACAGAAACCAGGACAAAAATGCATCCTTCAACTCACAGCTTCCTGGGAATCTGAATAAACATATGCTTAACCTACAGGGGTAAGCATTTCCAAGCAGGAGAGGCTATGCCAGCTCTTAGAAAGGTCTACAGCCCCACCAGGAAAAACTAGAGGGCTCCCATGGCTTTTAGCCACCGTGGCTAAGCTGAGGGTCAGCGTATTAGGTCTGCAAAGCATCTTAGAGCACAAAGAGTTGTTTAGTGAAGTGTGTGCTAGAGGAAAAAGCACTCCTGGAGACATGCAGTCATGCTGAGCTCCAGCCACAGCCAGAGCTCTGGCCTTGGTACAGCTTCACCTCAGTGGGGAGGAGGATTATCCGGCCGAGCTGTTGAGTGAGAAGCTGTGAGAACACTGCAGGGCATCGCTGGCTCCTGGCAGCAGGTAGGCTCGTCCCTTCCCTGTATACCATAGGGAAGGCTCTACATGGATCTTCCCTAGAAGATCCCATCCTTAACAGCGTTCCTGAATCTTGAAATCTGTGGATTATGTTATTTATCCATCAATTCCACTTCTTCTTTAACAGAAAACTTTTTAACTTTGCAGATTTTTGTCCCTGCCTTCACCTTCAATGAACCAAAGTTAAATCCCACAATGAATTGTAATCTTTCATACCATGACTTCCCACCCCAGCGCACAGAATGCTCTATTTGTTGATCAATAGAAGTAACACATATCCATTTAAGTAATTCCAGGCTGCACCATGCAGTTCTATAGCTGTAAATTGAGAACAGATTATTAACAAGACTGAACAGCAGAAGTATAAAAAAATAAGGGCTAAAAACATCAGGTTACTCAGTCTGTGAGATAGGTCCAGCTGACACAAGACTATCTAGGAGGAAAAGAATGCTTTTAAGAAAGAATTTATGATTAGCAAGGATCTCAAGGAATTTCACAGAAAAGTTAACCTAATTCATGAATCAGTGTAAATACACTGGAATTGCAGAATGCTGGATCTATGCATGACAGCTTGGATGACCTTTCTAGACATCTGCAGACAAACATGTACAGTCATCTGAATGGGATGTCTTAGCCAATCCTTTCACGATATTTCAGTGTTCTATTACTATACCTTTAAAAAAAAAAAAAGTCAAACACAAAATACCTTCCTTTTTTTTTCAGTTTTTTTTTTATTGGTAGTAGTCTTCCATTAATCTTTTATTTCTATTTGAGCCCCTGTTCAAATTTAGAGCCATTCATCAAATTAAATAGGGAAACCTGCTTGTTTATCTCAGGCTAAAAGGCCTGAGACAAATAAACCAACAGAAGACAAATAGACCAAACAGCCTTTTTCAAAACAAAGGCAATTAGTATGACATGTAAAACAAAAGTGAGAGCAGAAATTACACTCCTCCAGTGTCTCTAAAAAGGTAAGAGAGGACCCAAGATTTGTTCTTTACAAGCAACTACCAAGTGAGAACTACACACTGCTCCAACATTCACCTGTGGAAAAGCAAAACTAGAACCAGAGTGCAAAGAAATCACACATTTGAGGGAGCTGATTCAATGAGGACAGGGGCAAGGTCTGCTCAGAGTATTTCCAGAGAAGGCAGCAAGCTAGGTGAGAACGTTTTGCCTTCAGTCTTGACAACTTCATAAGCTTCTAAATCCTATTATTTGTTTTGGGCTGTTAGTTGGAGAGTGCAGCAGAAGCTTCTAGAAAGTATCAAGAGCTACAACCAGCTTGTTATTAGGCACCAGTACATGACAATTCACTGATCGTGCTGTTACATGCAGCTACAACATCTACTACCAAAGTGTCTCTTTTGTCCTGCCTTCTCAGGATTTGATTGAAAATACGTCTATCAAAATGTACCACTCCAGGACCTGTGTGCTTCATATTATTGCCTCTCCAGAGGAGGTATCCAGAGGAGGTATCCTCTCTAGAGGCATGTAACCCCAGAAATTTCCTCACTTAGTCATCCTTCAGCTCGTTCCCATAGGACTGTACACAACTACACTGCAGCTAGTGCTGGTGTGACCTGTGACTCCCAGAGAAATCCTAGTCTCTAACACTTAACCACATCCTCAACAGAAGCAAGGAACTCCACAGCCCTTGAATCTTCCCCCACAAAAATGAAAGAAATTTTTTCTCTTCACAGCAATTAAAACCTTTCATTCCAATTCTGTCCTTTTGTTTCATAACATCAATATAGCTGTCGGAAACAAAATAAACATTTTGTAATGAAGAACCGAAATATTCTGCTCCAAAAATCTGGAAAGAAAATGGTAGAATGTTCTGCCTCTGTACTTCCTCTGTTTTATTTGTTTTGTCTAATTTAACAAACATCTTTTAAGCATTTCAAGTTTGCTGAAATTACTTTTTGAGAAGTGAAATATTTCCAGGAAACATCTAACCAATTCCAGCAGCTGTGTCCATCACTAGCACTTGTCTGTCTCTGCACAGTTGGGTTCAGGCACCCAGTGAGAGGCTCTAAACTGTTGAGTTTGAGATAGTTACATTGGTATCTAGAGATTAATGCTGTTGATTAACCAGAACATGACATCTAATGATCAGTTGATTTGGCACAAGATGGAAACACCAAAAGCACTGTTTGAACTCTAACTTTTCCTTCTTTATATCTGGTTAGCTCAACTTTTGCAGAAATACAGATTAAATTTCACAGTGATATTGCACATCTTGTCTTTTGTGTTCAGTGTTGCATGGCAGCAGTTATCTTTGAAAGGTACACCAAGTATTAGATTACTCAGCAAACAAATAAAATATATTTCTGTATATGAAAACAGCATGAACTTTGAATTTGGAGGAGGATCTGTTTAAATATCAAAATAAATCACTCTCATTTGTTATTTACTGTGCTCATCCTAATCATATAATGCCAATGCATCTATAAATTGCCTTGTCAGAAAGTGACTGCTGAAAGTGATGAAAGCTGCCATTTAATCAAAAAGCCTAAATTAATCAAAAGGAAAGGAAAGCAGACCCAGCACCACCATTAAGGTTTTTTCCCGCTCCACCAGGAATGACAGACATGATAGACAAGACTGAGGGAGCTGCAAAGTCAACAGACAAAAATGATGACATAGAAGGAAGAAAAAACCCTCCCAGGCCTCAGTGCCAGAGCAGGGACCCCGGCTGTCCCAGCACCTTCTCCAACACACCCAAGGCTACCCTGCAGTTTTAAGTAAATTTGGTCTTCACTTCATTTGTTCTCACAGTAGCAATAAAACTGTGGTGCTAAAAAACTGCTGCATCGCACCACAGGGACAAGGCTTCACTTCAGGAGTGGACACACAATCTTCCTATCTAGCTTAAAGATCCTTTCATGGTCTGCTTTTGGATCCTCCAAGACAAGCAGCACTACAGTAGTGACGTTATTTCTGGAGACACGATTCTCTCCTTGAGGCTGCTGACAGGCCCCAGGCCCGGGTTTGCACAGCAGAATGACTCATCACTTCTGATTAGAGGAATGGAATAAACATGGGCTTTATCAACACTCTAAGTTTTACCACTTCAAATTCTTTAACACACAGTTCCAAAAAACCATTATTTTCTCTTGTAAGGCAATGCACTCCCACTAATGCCAGGGCGAGTTTGGTATGTAATCTCTTCACTTGAGGCTAGCCAGTAATAGCATTATACCACTGGGGATGTAATTGCTGTTTATACACAAGTCATGGTGTATCCCAGGGAGGAAGAAGATCTATTTAACCCAAAGGACACAGTGCCTCAAGAACCAGTGCATGCCTGTGTTTCAAACAGGAATCAGAAAAAGATTTCTAACCAGAAAAGAATGGAGGTTCCGGAACAGCCTCTCAAATAAGAGAGAACTATTGTAAAATGGGGTTTGATTAGTCTATAAAAGGGATTATTCTGTGGTTTGACTGCAGGACCAGGAGATTTGGCTTCAGTGATGATTCCCAAATTTTGCTTTAAGTTTTTCTTTCCCAAAAATAACAATTAAATGGATACAGACAGAAACTCTCCAGCAACAAGGTCAGCTACTCCATATGCAAAAGCAATAAAAGAAAATCTAAATCTAAGTACTTGACCTCCACAAAATCTTGAAGACCTTGGTAAAGTAAACCAGCTGCATGTATGCACTATTTCTTTCTGATGACAACTGAAAGTTCCTTTAAACACAGGGAGCTGACACTTACAATCTTATCCAAACCAGATTAATCACTACTGTTATCCAAAACCAAGTCCAATTCTTCTCTTAGTAACCTATTTGCCCACTGCAAGACAGGTCGAATTGCACATTGCACAGAAAAGTGTCTTGCTTTAGCATATTAAATTTACTTCCTTTCAACTAAGTCAGGACATCCAACTCAAGCCTGACATCAAACCATGTATTTTTTAATTCAGGCTGGCAGTGATGATGCTGCCGTGTGATGCCACATGTCACAGGGAGCCAGCTGTGCTTCAGGGCCCAGAGAATGGGCTAAGCTTAATCAAACCAAACTCTCACTGCTTAGTTCTTTCAGGATACTCATACAAGTAATAAAGCCTACAGTCTGTCATAGAAATAATTAAGGATGCCTCAACCTCTCTATTTCCCCCTGTATACTTTTCAGTCCAGCATCTTATCCCCCCAGCTGTTTATCCTCTTCTGCTTCATCCTGTCACAGCTTTAAAGCAGATGTCCCCTTTCCTGCAGCTGTCTTACAATTATTTGACCACCTTCTTCACACAGCCCAGGCTTACATGTTCTCCTCCGTTTTTACTTAGGCTGCAGGCTCCACCCCACGCCTGCCAGCATTTCTCAATGAGGTAGCGGTGACAGCACATAAAGAACACTCCTTTCTCTTCTCATATGTGTGAAATATGCTGTCATAAGCCTTGCAAGAGACTGATTGTGAATCCCGCTAGTACAGAGAAAATCTGTTTGCTATTCTCTGCTTTCTAAAGGTGTCACCAATAACAAACAACATGGCATCTGCTGCGTGTTTTTTGCTAACAAAGGCAGTGGGTTTTTGGAGCTCAGTGATTTCTCCGTGCAGTATTCTGAACTAGCAAGAGTTTTCCAGTTCCATTGATAAGTCAAATGGATAGTCAAAGTGTCTGGTTTATCTTCTCTTTGAGATATCCAACGTTCACATTGTGTTCATGTTACAAAAACTGGCAAAACAGAAATGCTCTGCCTGTAAAGACTGCTGTAACTTTACAGTTTCAATTATGGTACTGCTCTGCTACATCTATTAAGAAACTTATATTGCTGAACAGAAAAAGGGCATTTTCATTCCATTTTGGTTGTCATGTTACTCAGTTTAGGGTTTCTTGACAGACCACCCCCCGACAAGTCTCTGAAACTGTAGTGCATATGAACTCAAAGATCCTCCAAAGGAATTCCTACTTCTATCATACCTCATAACGAAGCTAAAAGGACGCTCTAGATTACATAGAATTTATGGCAAATTGTCACTCACTGTCACTAAATCCAGGAGAAAGCCTTGCTACTAGAACAGTCTTGACAAGAAAAGATCATTTCCGACAGCCAAGTTATGTGCCTGAACCTCCCAAACTGCCCTGCTCAGGAGCAATGACAAGGTGATTCATGACTCTTTTCTTAGGTATTCAAAGCTACCACCTCCCAAACCCCCTTAATCCCTTTATGAGAAAAAGGCTGAAAAAAAACAATTTCTAAAACTAATCTTCCACCCAACTAATGGATAATGTCATTTACTGAATTTATTCCTCTCTCCTCAGAAAGACCAAGATGTTACTAATGATTCCACAGCCTCTGGTAATTCTGTGTAACTCTAAACTTTCCTTTTGGACAAGAAATAACCTACATAAGTAAAGGGATTTGAAATTACTTTTACAACCCATTTGTCAAAAGTATCTGAAAACCTTTTATTTTGAGAGAACATTGTTTTCCATTTGCAATAAACCAGCTATGCCAGACAACAAGAATTCAAATGTCTTTGATGAGTTTTTTTGTTCTGCCAAGCAACTGAGAGACCCAGGGAAGGAGGAAGAAAGAGGAGATTGGAAATTGTGGGTCAGCATAATTAAATAATCTAAATACTGAAAAAAGACAAGGCCAGTCTGAGGAAGTTCTCAGCTCTGGAACAGGCAGCATGGTAAAATGGGAGACCAAGGTAAAGGGCCAATTTCTGGCTGCAGGTTACCATTAATAATTTTGGTTTTTATCAGCCAAAACGTCAGTTCACAGTTTTTCTGTTGGTTGTTCCATCTGTATTCAAAGTAAACAACATATGAGTATATGGGACAAATAAACACCAAAATAAGCAATCAGAATAGACTGAAAATCCTTTTCCAGACAGACACAATTACATATGGCTCTCTCTTCTCCCAAATCTACCACCACATGGCATAAAATGAAAAAGATTACAGAACAAGAAGGCCATTTCCATGTTGAACAACCAGGTAGGATAGGTACAAAGATTCTGTTAAATAATTCACATTTATTTATTGAAGAGAACTGGGAGTTCTGCAGCTGATGTAATGCATGAACACACCTAACACTGATAACATGCCCTAAAGTAGCTAAATTTGGTGACATACATGAAAATTGCTTTTCAGTCAAAGAGCAAATATATTTTTGACTAATAATTGTTGACAGAAATCAGAGCCTCTGCTAAAATATTTACATCCAATTTGATTACAACAATGATCAGAGAGCATTGTTTAATTTACTGTGTTCGTTCACTTTTGGCAACAACATCAACACAAATATGAAATGATTATCTCTCTCCAGATCTTTCATATGTATTTAGTACATGTTAAATTATATATTTATGTGTCTGCATAATTGCATATATATTTTTCTATATAAGCTTGTGTATATTTTGTTAAACCTTTTCATTTAGCAAAACCAGAATCATCTCCAATGTTTCTGATGTAAAGCAGCAAGCACCTGGGGGAAGTTAGCAGTTCTGCACCCTCATTAAATTAGCGCTAACCAGCTCTACACACAGTCCACGTTTTTTGCTACTGCCCTGAGAAACAACACGTTCTAACTATACATGAATATTTAATTCCACAAAATTATTATATAGATCTACTTCAAGATAACATTGTGCAGAGTAATAGAGGTTATTGTAAACTACCCTTTTGCATCTAACCCTCTTCCTCCTCTCTATCTGAAAAGCTCACATTAATCCCTCTGGAGAAAGTGGAGTAGGTGTTGCTGAGACAGGTAGCTCGTGACACCAACATACGTGGTTGGTGGCAGCCATCCCTCTAAAAATGGCCTACACAGACCAGAGCCAGCTTTGTGAAGGAGCTGAACAAACCAAGAATTCAGGCTAAATTTGCTGCATTGCACTGAATCTCTCTTTGTAAATAACCCAAATACCAGAAATAGGCTTTGACTGAGTGCAACTTCGTTGCTCTGAATTTGATGCAAGTGGCAGGATTCACCTGCCTGCTCAGCAGACGGAGGAGGGACACTGCTGTGCTGCTGCCCATGTTGCCCTGTTTGAGTTGGCCCTCATGACACGCCCAGGGAAATGGAGTCCAGACCTCAATGTTCCCTGATATCAGAAGTGTGCCATAGTTAATACTGCTCTGGCTTGCTTCTGCAATATGTTGTTAAGTAGTTCGTCCAATAACCTTTGGGTCAATGTGTACTTTGAAGGGGAAAAAGGGCTTGGTGGGTGGGAGAATTAAATAAGTTGTGCAGAAAGAGAAGCTCCAACAGTGAAGGAGCTTTACTTTGGCACTCTCGTAGCAGCCAGAGCACTGCTGCAGAAATATTCCAAAGTGCTGAGGGGTTTTCCTTCTTCATCATATAGTGGCTGCCAAAACACCTACCTGGCTCCAAATGATTTGGTCACTAGAGGAAGGTCTGGCATTCCTCCACCTCCACAGCAGAGTAATCTTTTAAAGAGGATTTCTCACCTTGGGGGGCATTTTCTGCTCTGTTTACAGCAACAGCCTGTTGTGAGATCCTTAGCTTGGGGCCTTCTTTTCTCATTAAGATTCTCAGTTTCATGGAGAAAGGTTTGAGCAGCAAAAGCTTCAGGCTCTGTGCACGTCAGAATGGTTTCATGGCACGTTAAATTCAAACACAGCCATAAACTGAAAGTTCTTTTAAAGCAACTGGAGTTTCTATTAACTGCAGCAATTACCAAAAAGTGTCTGTAAACGTTTCAGTGTCTGGTTCAGTTCTTTTTTTCTGGCTGGAAGGTTAGTATAGGATGACAGAGTAAAACACCTTGTGGCTTCAGTAGCTTGCAGCAAATTTTTTTTTTTTTTTTTTTTAGTTACAAATAAAATAGAAGGAAGGTGTATGTAGTGTTAAGAAATAACAGCAGCACTTTACTGTGCCTCATATCTGCATCGTCCAAAACAGTTTTGAAAGACTAATTAATTAAACATTTCAGCAGCCTGGAAGATGAGTAAGAATTATTCTCATTTATGGATGGTTAAACATAGGCTAAGGGAAGTCAGATGTCTCAGCCTAGAAGACAAAGCTAACTAACTGCAAACCTAGGACTTGATTTTTTAAGTACCAGAATCTTGCCACTAAAATAGTCTTATGCCTCTTGGAAACAAGAACGTTGTGATGACATGATTTTTGGACACTAAGTTGTGTGATTCCCCTCAGTAATGCAGGAATCTGCCATAAGTAGCACCGTTGATGGACATGCTGTTGTGTACTAAGGTGTATAACTGTAGCAGGTTCTCCTCTACCTATTTTCCTAAGTCACCTGCCACATGACTTCAGAACGAGTATCTTCCCCAATAAGATAAAATTTACTTCTACTGGATTATTTCATGCCCCTTCTTTAAACATATTCCCCCTTGGCCTTCCTCTTACTCTGTCTTCACCTATTCGGTGCCACAACCACTTCCATAGTTCCTTTAACGTTATAAAGGCTTAGAGCCTTATCTGCTATTGTGCCTGCCCCATCACAAAGATCCTCCACGTACGTAGCATCTCATATGAAGTTGCAGGGAGATCTAAGTGGAACAACTGGCAAGGATTAGACAGGAAAAAGATCACGTACGTGACTTCAGTTTTCTTATATAACAAGTGTGTCAAGGTTATCAGTGAGGGCACTGTGCTGTAAAATGAAGAGTGGGTGATGGGACAGTATGAACCTCGATACCATCCATGTGCAAAAAATACAGTACAGTAAACATTGACTTAGGAGCCTGTTGTGATCCATTGTTACCTGACATTGATACTGTGATTTTGTCTTAATTTCATGAGATCAGTACAAATGTACTACAGTTGATAAGAAAATGCAGACTAAACTCCATGTATCAGACTTATTGGCAGCGGTGAGGGAACATGAAGCTAAAACCTATAGCCATGAGTTCTAATTATGCTATTAAAAGGGAATGTCACAGCAGTTGCTTTCTCCCCTTCCTCCCCTGCCCACCGTCTGTTTTTTTGTTTTGGTCAGTTCTCACCTTTATGGTCACTCCTCTGCACCCCCATCTCTTCATCCTACTCCCAAGATCCTCCAAAATGCAGATTTAGAACTTTACCTATATAATTAGCAATCTTGGCTTCAGGCTTAAAATCTAGTAAACACTTAAGGAATCTATCCATGTATAGTTTATTAAATCTGTAATTTGTGATCTATGGGATGCTTCAGCACACAAGAGCATTCCATACTGTTGTGTACATCCTGGGCCAAGGAAAATGGGCACTCATTAAACTTTGATGGGTCTCTTGATGGGATGGCCAAAAGAAGCTTCCCACAAACTGTGTGCAGAATGCTGGAACATGAATAGTGGTGAACATACACACAAGGAGATAAAGAGGTCAGAAATTGGGCCTTTATCTTAAATGCCATGGAGATTGAGAGATATGCAAGAAACAAAAAGACTCAAAGACTCCTGAGCAGACCTGGAGGTGACATCATTGCTCAGAGGTATCATGGAGCTAAGAAACCTGCTGGGAAAGGAGGAGTCTGGATAGTTTGGGCAGAAAGAAACCAGATAAATACAATGAAGAATCCATACATATTATGAGAATCCCTGGGCTTCTGTTGTTATGTCACTCAAAAAGTCCCTTATGAATTTGCACATATATCAAAGGTAGATCTACAGAAAAGGGCATAAATAAGCATGAGGCATAAAATACCTGGGTTGAAGGTAGGGGATAAATGGTCAGCTCTGATCCTGAAGAGAGGAGGCAAATGAGTTGCACATTACAAGGAGGACAAGCACACACAGTGAACTTCTACCTGCTAAGTATTGTGGGACTTACAACTTGAGTCAGCTCTGCATCAGGAAAAGGAGGCTCTAGGTGGTGGGATCAAAACACAGCAGCCTGGTAAGCTTTCAGATGAGGACACTGTACCAAGGGTTATCTGAGACCTTAAACAAAATGTAGGTATCATAGCCTAGTAGGACAAGACTTAAATGACCATGGTTTGATGGGCTAAAGAAGTTTCATATCTTCTAGACATAGTGCTTTGGAAAGCTCAAGTCAGACTTCACTTTGGCAGATGTTACTTGAGAAGTCTATGACTTTGGAGAGCATAACAAAAATAGCTGTGGTATTTGCTGTAAGATAGCAGAGTTCATTTAGAAAAGCTCTTTCTGCAATAAACACTTGCGCATCTTTCTGATACTTATTTACTTTGTAAAATATAAGACCTTCTTTTGGATGTCCCATGGGAATTTTTCAAAACATTAATACAATAGTACATCATTCCACAGCCTGGTAAGCACTCACAAAACACATATGAAAGGTTTATGAGAAAGTGGGGGCAAGGAGTAAAAAGGTTCTTGAATGTGTGTGCTGCAGTTATGGCAAGTAGAATTCCTGATTTAAGGGTCAGGATTGTTTCTGAAGAAGTTTCTATCTGTGTTAACAGGTAGCTGATCTACAACTGTGAAAAGGCTACCGTAGTTATCCTGTTGTGTAGCAACTTGTTCTTTTTTTCCAGATGATGTACTTGAATAAAAAAAGACTGGAAGCTTCTTCCTATGAAAACCCACTAAAACATATATTCTGCTTCAATTCAGACCTCTAGCTTCCATTCTGGTTAGTGGCAGGCAACATCTGTGGCTGTGCAGAAATGTAATTTTCTGTCCCAGAGGCACTAAGGAAAAGAAATTCATTCAGGTTCCTTAAAAGATTAAGTACTAAACTTCTTATTTTTGAAAAGTTTTTAATGATAATTAGCTTAGCTTTCTAAAGGAAAGGTCATCTTGAAATGAAAAAGCACTATTTTTAAATCTAAAAAAGGTCAAAATAGATGTATTTCACATTTGGAAAATTTCCACTTCCCCAAAAATTTTTGTCCTGAAAAATTAATCAAAACTAACTTGTGACGTGAACTGGTTCAGTTTTGATGAATCCACTTGCTCTTAAAAATATCATTTTTGTGGAAATATTAATGACCAGCTCCATAGCATTGCTCGTAGAACAGTACATGCTGTAAGTGTGTCACAGAGCTGGAGTCATCAGTCTCAGTGGGCTATACCTTGTTGATAAAGGAAGAAAAAAAAAAAAAGATATTTGGGAAAAAGAAATTCGTTGTTAATTGACCTCTCCCAATAAACTGAGAGGGTACTTTCATTGAAATCAGCTGCAAAACCTCTTTAGAAGCACTAGGTAGGTGAGACATTGGGTTGCCTCTATATTAATTTGAATGCTTAAAACCGATCTTGAAATATAGTCGTGAAGTTGGACTAACATAACAAAGCAAACCCGCAAAGCAAGAATAAAGGAATATTGAAGCAAAAACATTTCTAGCATTAAATGAAGTCAAGAAAAAAAATATGAGCAGCCTTAAGTTGAATTATAACATCAATAAGGGAGCCTTACATTTTGCAGTGAAAGATGGTGCAGCTGAGGAGCAGATCATACTGACAAAGGGAAAGCATTCTATTATTACAAGCATTCAAGAGGAGACAACCGACCTTCAACCTCTAATTTTGCCATTGGATAGCCATGGAACAATTCCTGCTCTATCAGTAGCTCCTCTGTCATGAGAAAGCAGCCTTGGTCCTTCAAAAATGAGAAACTACCCATTGAAAGTTTAGGTGCAAATAATCAAACTTAAGTAGCTAATAATGCAGTTTTAAAGCTGAACAGCTAAGTTACTTCTCTTCAGTATTTTTCTGCAAGTTAATTGCATTGCCCTTGTGACACTGACAGTCAATTTTTAATTTGAAAGAAAGCTTTCAGCTTGTATGGTGAGGAACTCTTGTAGAAGATGGAGAGTGGGAGACAGGGTAACAGGTTGTGGTGGAATCCTGTTCTAAGTGGCACCCTGACTGCGAGGTGGAAGGAAGGTGAGTAGGTACAGAGGACAAACATAGAGTGTGAAATCATAAGCTTATTGATAAAAGGCTGAAAGAACTCCAGGCCAAAGTCAGAGTGTTGCTTTCTGACGGCACAAAGATCTCAGACATATGTCAAGAAAGGCAGCTTTCCTTTTCGAAGCGTTTTGCAACATTCAATTAACCGTGTTCTCTAGTGATGCACAAAGACAATCTGTCACTGCAAACGGTGCAGATTATTTTTCTTAAATTGCCTCTTAACATGATCACAGTAAAACACTCAAGGCTAAAAGCTTGCTCCCTTTATGATAAAATGTGAATAAAAACTGACAAAGAGATAAGAACTCTTTTTTAAGACTTCCCTAAAAGGCTGAGGAATCTAAACAAAGGGGTCCTAATTATTAGCTCAGGACAACCTATCATCACTGCTACATGGACAAATTGCACTGCATGCCAGAGCACGCTGAAGACACAATAATTTATCAGTCAGAACGCAGAAAATTGTACAGTGCAGGGTGACTACTCAGATCACATTTCTTCACATCAGGTCCTCCATTTCCATCTTAAAGAGACACCGCAGTGCAATTCAGTGTAAGGCTGAAACAGGTTTGGGGAGGAAACATGAAGAAAGACATCACATGAAAAAGTACCTAATTCTGAGCACCAAACTTAAAAGCCTATATTAGGTAAAGTCTCCCTTTACATCCTCTAGAAAAGAGAAAGGCCCTGCTAGACTGTAACTCAAACAAGAGCTGAAGTGGCCTGTGAATCGTGCTCTGCTAACACATGTACACAACTCATGACTTTCCATCAACTATTCCAAGAGCCTAGAGAATAACCTCTGAACTTAGGCACCCGAAAAAGGTAGGTGATGTGAATGAATACCCTCATGTGTGTAAGATCTGGGACAACGGGAGAAAAAATCTGGTGGCCTTACTTACAGGAAAAAGATAAAATGTTCAGAGTTCTTCCTTTTTCCAGCCTTAGCAACTTAGGAGGGAAGGCAGCACAACAGGAAAGTCAAATGGTGAAGTGTACTCAAGGGAGTACACTTCAGTAATCCCAGAGGATTGTCAGTAAAGACCTCCAGAGAATGGTCTAAGGAAAAAAGGCATTAAAAAGAGAGATGAAAGCTCTTTAATAAAATAATTCTCACGGCCTTATGTGCCAGCTGTTTCACTGTGGAGAAAAGAAAAGTGACACAGTAACCTTGACTAGACCGTGAGCTGTTCACTGACCTGAAGCACGAAAAGGAAGCAAAGGAGCAGTGAAAACCAAGCCAGATTACCACACAAAAGTACAAAAACTCAACAAGATTAGATTAAATTACAGTGTGTTACCCGCTAAGAGTGTCCAGGGTATGAAGTAGGATGCAACCAGCAAGAGACATCAAGAAATCATTCAGTAAAGACATTAGCAATAAAGGTAGGTTCAAGAGTGAAAGTCAATTCTGTATAAGGTCAAAAAGGTCGAGTTGTTACTGCTTTTTTTGTGTGTTCATCATCACAAAAGATAAGCTTTCATCAGATGGATATCATATCTAATTCCAGTCACAGAAGAGCAAGAGCTAAGTCTTCGAATACGAAAAAATTCCCCCATTAACAAGTATTAGTTAAATTAATCGTTTTCAAATTGCCCAGACCTAATGAGCGCCATTCCAGACTAAACCTCAGGGTTTGGCTGATGAAATCTAGAGCTTTTAGCAGTTATTTTGATAACTCATCCAGACTGGGTAAGGTATTAGACATCACATTTACCTTTCTCCAGTTTTTTATTTCTTAAAAGACATGAAAAGAGAATTAAGTGAATTAGAAACAGTCAGTTTAACTTCAACTTCTGGAACAAATGATGAGATGTTTGTAACTATATGGAAGGCAATTACTAACATCCAGCAAAAATTGATTGTGAAAAAAAAATCATCTCTCACCCGTCTAATTTCTTTTGAGGACCTGGTAACAGGCCTCATGGAGAGGGAACAAAGACAATAGATGGTGCACAACTCAACATCAGTAATGTATGTAATGTGCTCCTATGTGCCATAAATGTAGAAAATTAGACTTAGATGAAAAAAGGTGCAAACTGGTAGAAACACTATTTTAGAGATTACTTCACAATATACAAACAATAATTGTAACTGATAATGAAACACTGATATGTATAAGAAAAGTCAGCATGAAAAACTTTCTTTTCGTTCTAGTGAACAACTAAAAGGCTTCAGGTCTGGGTGCTCATTTCTAGATACCATGTAAGGACTGATTAAAGAAAGTCCAAAGGGAGCAATGGAAACTGTGAGAGGACTCAGAAACACCATCCATGAGCCCTACCAAAGGCACTGGCACTGATGAGAGATTCTAAGCATCTTCCATGTCAGAAGTCTCCAAACGATAACTTTTAATAACGATGCGGGAAAGTGTAACTGTCCCTATTTATTTCATATTTTAATATCAGTTCCGGCTTATCTACAGTGGAAAATTAATCTTTTGTGTTATGTGTGCTTCAATCAATCAGCCCCAAACGATTAGACACTGTCCTGGCAGGATACAATTTTACGCTAAATATACGTACAAGTGTATATATATATATATATAAATACATATAAATATATGCAAATATATACACACAAAACAGCATAGGTTAGTAGGTCCTCAGAACAAGCCTGCATATTTATATTTCTTAAAACTGTATTTATGCTGAACTATAGAAGGTCCACCTAGATCAGATAAAATAATGACCTCACATGCTGCAGCCTGGCATGAGTGCTGGCACATCCCAATAATAGGAACATCTCAAATTACTTGAAACAGGTTCTGCCTCATCCACTGACCTCTGTATGGTTAAAGGTCACTGTTTAGCCCTAACATCACATCAGTGTTCAGTCTGGGAACTCAGACTGAGACAACCTCCGTGTCCTACAACTCGCTACTCCTTACCCTGATCTGTTCACCAGCTTGTTCATTACCTACCTATTTTCCATATCCCCATCACCTTTTGAGTTAGCTACATCCAGTAGGGTTTGTATTCTTAATTTCACCATTAACAGTTATTTTTAAAAAAATACTACACACTAACTTTTGATTCTTTGTTAGTTACAGTTGGGATGTGCTGAAGTGTTTTGAGATGTGCTCTTGCTGTGTTGAAAGCCAGACAGTGCCTGCCCTTTCAAACAGCCTCTTGTCCACTGGAGGATTTCTGCCCTGGACAATTCCACTGAAGCCCTGAGCTGCCCTATGAAGGGTTAGGGTCATGAGTGTATTTAAGGTGCCAAGGCCTGCCCTCTGAGCTATATTCTGGCAATCCACACTTAAGACGATGGCTGGACTTCTGACAATGCCCCCTCCTCTCCCCTGTAACAGTCAGGTTTGATGAAGTCATAGAATGTCCTGAGTTGGGAGGGACCCACAAGGATCATCAAGTCCAACTCCTGTCCCTGCAAAGCAAAGTCCCAAGAATCACACCATGTGTCCAAATCCTTCTTGAACTCTCTTGGGCTTGGTGCTGTGATCACTTCCCTGGGGACCCTGTTCCAGTGCCCAACCACCCTCTGGGTTAAGACACTTTTCCTAATATCCAACCTAAACCTCCCCTGACACAGCTTCATACCATTCCTTTGGGTCCTACCACTGGTCACCAGAGAGAAGAGATCAGTGCCTTGTGAGGAAGCTGCAGACCACAATGAGTTCTCCCCTCAGTCTCCTCTTCTCCAGGCTGACAGACCAAGTGACCTCAGTTGCTCCTCACAAAACTTCCCCTCTAGACCCTGGATCACCTTTGTTGCTCTCCTTTGGCTGTTTTCTATTACGTAAATGTCTTTAACATTGTGTTGCCCAAAACTGCACACAGGACTCAAGGTGAGGCTGTCCCAGTGCAGAGAGGAGTGGGACAATCCTCTCCCTCACCGCTGGCGATGCTTTGCCTGATGCCCCCAGGACACAGCTGGCCCTCCTGGCAGCCAGGGCACACTGCTGGCTCATATTCTACATGCCATTGACCAGGACTCCCAGATCTCTTTCTCGGGGGCTGCTCTCCAGGCTCTCATTCCACAGATGGAAAAATTTCCCTTTCATGCCCTCAGCTCACGCTAGAGCTAAAACACTCACTGCTTGCAGGAATGACAGCTCAGCTATTTTGCTGCTATGTTTGCTCCAGCCCAGCTCCTTGCCCCCTCTCTGCCTTCACCCCCGTTACCACCACAGCAGCTGCAGAGCTGTGCCACCCCTAATTATTCCCAGCAGTGCCAAGCTGGAGGCGCCGCTGTCACGGAGGATGGCAGCAGAGTGCAGAGCATGACAACAGCAGCAGCAGGTGGGCAGAGCAGAAAAGGCCAGATTACTGTCTATGTGATTACTGTCATTTATCTCAAGTCAGGCAGAAGGCAGAGCATTCTCTGCCTTTGCTTGTTCCTTCCCTCTGTCGCTACAGAGCGATTCCTGAAAACACTGTACAGGGATGTTATGCACTTGTTAAGCTTTGTTTTAAGCACTGAAAACCACCACAGGAAGAGCAAGTAATTGCCCCTTACAGCAGTCACAGGTTTCTCTCAAACACAAGCCCTACGGGAAAATAAACAAGGAAGCTTCCAATGCTAGCACCAACTCGAAAAGCTGTTGGATTTTTACAAATTCAACATGCATCTATTTGTGTCTTTCAGAGTATTGGGCAGAGCAACATTTGAAATGTAAACAAGAACTTTATCCTGCCAGCTCTGCCTTCTTAAGGCAGCAGGACTGTGATGCTGTCAGGGCAGCTGCCTGCTGGGAGAGCTGCAGGAAAGCTGCTTGACTGCAGTGCAGAATGGCCAGTGCACAGGTGAGAAAGGAAGCACTCCCTTCTAATGCTGGGATCAGTCTAAAATATGCTCTTACATCTGGTTCCTGTCTTTGCTAATTCTTCTCTCTTCTCTCCCTGATATTTAACAGAGTAATTTTGTGTCACAGCTAAGTGCTTTCAATTCTGGCTGTCAAATTTCCAAATGAAATCCATATATTTAAAAGCATACAGATTTATGTATCAATTCTTTATACAAAAATTGCATTTCTGAATCTTAAAACAGACTTCCTAAATTTAGCCAGAAATCCTAACACCATCACAAATACAGTCTTCATTGCAACACATACTTTCCTCCTCTAACATTGGATGCAAACTTTGCTCCTTGGCCTCATGATTAGGTTAAGAACAGATGATAAGACTCAACCACAGCCTGTATCCATATGAAACATAAATCCATTTTGAGGCCTGAAAATATTACATAGGCCCTGATTTTAATTCCATTGGTCATGAACTAGAAACAAAATTGAGAAAAGATTTGATTTGGGGGGGAAAGTTTTTCCTTTCCACATTAAGGAAGCAGAAAACTCTGTAGCGCAAATGAGGTTTAACAAAATCCTCCTGAATAAATCTATGGGCCTCCTGAGGGTTTTTCCATCACCTGCTTAGACAGGGGAGAGAAAATATAACAAAAGGCTCATGGGTCGAGATAAGGACAGGGAGAGATCATTCAATTACCGTCACGGGCAAAACAGACTCGACTTGGGGAAATTAGTTTAATTTACTAGCAATCAAATTAGAATAGGATAATGAGAAATAAAGCCAGATCTTAAAAACACCTTCCTCCTCGGCCCCCTCCCTTCTTCCGGGCTTAGCATCACTCCTGATTTTCTCTACCTCCTCTCCACCAGCAATACAGGGGGATGGGGAAAGGGGGTTGAAGTCAGTGGTTTCTACTGCTCCTTTCTCCTCAGAGGCGAGATTTCTCGCTCTCTTCCTCTGCTCCAGCACGGAGTCCTTCCCATGGGAAACAGTGCTCCATGAACTTCCCTCCAACGTGAGTCCTTCCCAAGGACTGCAGGTCTTCACGAACTGCTCCAACGTTGGTCCCATCCTTCAGGAACAGGCTGCTCCAGTGTGGGTCCTCAGCAGGGTCACAAGTCCTGCCAGCAAACCTGCTCCAACATGGGCTCCCCTCTCTTCACAGGATCACAGGTCCTGCCAGAAGCCTACTCTGGCATGGGGGCTTTCTGCTGGGTCACAGCCTCCTTTGGGCATCTACCTGCTTTGGTGTTGGGGTCTCTGACAGGCTACAGGTGATCTCTGCTCCATTGTGGACCTCCATGGGCTGCAGGGGCATAGCTGCCTCACCATGGTCTTCACCATGGGCTGCAGGGAGATTTCTGCCCTAGCACCTGGACCACTTCCTCCTCCTCCTCCTTCTTCCCAACCTTGGTGTCTGCAGAATTGTTCCTCTCACATATGCTCACTCCTTTCTCCAGCTACAATTGCTGTTACGCAGCAACTTCTTTCCCCCCTTCTTAAATCTTTTATCCCAGAGGTTTTTATCCCAGCATTGTTGCTGATGGGCTCAAATTTGGCCAGCAGTGGGTTAGTCTTGGAACTGGACCAGTCTTGGCTTTGTCAGGCTCAGGGAAGTTTCTGGCAGCTTCTCACAGAAGCCGCCTCTGTACCCCCCCGTGCTACCACAGCCTTGCCATGCAAACCCAACACAGGCATCAGCGTGAATGGAAGATAATATGTATGAAAAATATAAGGGCATTTTAAATGTACTGTAATGCTCATTTTGTCTATCAGCTACCGAAGATTTTCAGGGTTCCCAGTTTCACATGAAGACAGTTTGCTCATCATTGAAAGCAAAACTTATTTACTTCTGCTGTTTGTAGCATGTTCAACTTTAAAAAGAGGCAGTTAGAAAGATCTGTACTGCAATATTAAGAAGGAGGATCCTGGTAGACCAAACCTTCAGAAATCACTATTAACAGGGGTTATGCATTGGTTATTTTTAGCCAACAGTGCAACTAGAGAGGCTTCACCTCACACCATACACACCCACTGCTAAACAACTACCTTCATGTGCCACTTTGCCCTGAGAGCACACAAAATCCCTGAAAAGGGTTTTCAGTCTGTTCTGGGATTAGAAAATAGTGCAATAGTGCCTTAATTCCTGCTTCCATTGCAGTCTTCCTCACCAGCCTGCTCTCTCAGCCATTAAAATTTCAAGGTAAACAAGTAGTGAATATGAAAGACTAGTTCAAGCAGCTCTGAGCACCAGGTTGCCAGAGCTACACTTCCTTCTTTTTTTTTTTTTTTTTCCAGCTCCAGGAACTCTTCGATGATTTCCAGCAACACAGCCTGAACATCACCAGCGCACTTTCATAAGACAAGCCCAATGCACAAGCAGAAGTGGTCTTTACTGGGGCCTCCAACCTGACCCTCTCTCCTGTAACAACAGCCCTCTGAACGTGGCAATCTAGCAGAGAGACACAGCAGTGCTTGTGAAGTGTGTGTGAAGGCAGGGAGAGCGAGGGAAGTCTGTATTGCTGACACTGCATGTTCCTGCACTCTGCTTTGCCAGGCAGTCCTTCAGCTGGAAGAGCAAGGAGGCAGCTTCTCCCTCCAGCCGCAGATGTCACAGCTGCAGAGGGGCAGTTCTAATGGCAATAATTCCATCTAAAGATGTAGCCTGCATAGGGATAAGCAAACACGAGCAAAAAAAAAACCAACCCCATAAGTATCCACCACACCCTGCACAGAGTGACCAGAAAGCTAAACGAGACTGTTTGCTTCATCTCGCGAAGTTGGCCGACATTTACACAATGAACGATTTCTGAAACTGTGTACTTGAAGAATCATTTCCCAGTGCCCCAGCTGGTGGTTACTCTCTGCCCTGCTTCATTCTTGAAAGCCACCCCAACCTTTCCCAAGCTGGGCTGGCTTGTTCCTCTTACTGTGTGCACCCTGATGGCACCGTATGGCAGACACAGCAAGAGCTGGTGCCGCCAGAGAGAGGAGGGACTGACTGTCTGGAGACACAGCTCCTCACCAGGGTGGCCTACGGCAGGGCCCAGGCCATGCATTAACCCTGGCCAGAGCCAGCGCCCAGCCAAAGTCCCACCCCTGGAAACGTTCAAGGCCAGGTTGGATGGGGCTTTGAGCAACCTGGTCTAGTTGAAGGTGTCCCTACACATGGCAGGTCCCTTCCAACCCAAACTCTTCTGTGAAAGCTGCCTGACTAAACACGCTGCATGCAGGGGACCAAAGGCACGACCCGTCTCATTGCAGGGTTAGACAAGAATCACCCAGGACAACCAGTTGCAAAGGTGTCTCAACAAGCACATGGAGCCACAGCTTTCCAGCCCTGCAGGCGGCTCACCAGGAGGGAAAGAGGGAGATTTCACCTGCTGCAAAGCCCCCAGGAGTACCCTGCCTATCCATGTACCCATCAGGCAGTGCCGCTTCCGCTCGCCCCTTACGGCCAGCTCCTGCCATTAGCCTGATTAGCAACAATTAAGAGACCGATTGAGTTTAAAGCAAGGGAAAAAAAACCTCAACCCAACAAACCCAACACCTCTCTGGTAACATATCTTCCTACTCCTCGACATATTAACTCCAGATACCACACGCTGCTGCTTTCAGTCTGCATAAGATAAAAGGTGCGACAAGCCGACCTGAGGTTGCCATGGAGACCAAAATCTTTCCCAGTGCCATGGTAACTGACTCCAGGATGTGCTATGAAAAGCTGACTGCACACCCTAGTTGAGCGGTTTCATATTTTTAAACCAATTAACTGAGAGTTCAGTTAAATTAGTTGTTGTTTAAAGAAAGGTACTGTCAAAACGTAAGATGTATTAGTTGGTGTCTTGTTTCTTAGCCAAATAGAAGAAAACAAAACCTTAGGGATATTACTGAGCTCCATTTGATTGTTTCTGAAAATCAAAAGCCTTATCTTTTCACATAAGAAATTCCATTTTTATATATTTATCCTGAATTAGGAGGAAAGGGTTAAACAGCTTTAAACTAACTTCCCTTACATGATGTACTCCTTGCATGTCCAAGTCTCTGACATCACTGGAAGTTTTGAATGTACAAGAGACAGGCTTCTAGAGAAGGACAAATAAGGTTGCAGTAAAACATTTGAGATAAACATCATAAAGCTGTGATGGCAGCTGGACAGGGTTACAGCAAGCAGCAGCCCCATGCAGACCCAGGTCAGTGAGAATGGAAGTTCTTGGTCAACCCTGAGACTAAAGTCACAGCGTGACTTCTCTGTGCCTCTATTTCCCTACTACAGTGAGCCATGATTCTCCCCTCCCTTCACAGTATCCTGTGATATCAGTGGACTGAAAGCTTCCAGGTATCATCAGTAGGCATTTCAATTATTTCTTTCTTTCTTTCTTTTTCTTCTTTTTTCCTGTTTTGAGCACATGCACCACAAACATGCTGCTTACTGTGAAACTTGGTACCCAGAGCATTCTGCACATGAGGCTACTGCTGATAAACCACGAGTTTCCAAGGTACTGCTCCATCCTCTGATGACAAATATGCAGCGTGGAGGTGCTGTTGCATCAGGTTAGTAAGCAAGGAATATAACAGGGCTTAGTCTTTCCCACGTGACTAGGAAATATAAAAGTGGACAGGCACAGGAAAAGTAATAAAACTAAAATAATACACTCTCCACATTAATGCTGAAAAGGCTGAGTAACACCTGGGGAATACCTGCCCGTGCTACATGATTTGTTTGTGGCACCGTCTCCATAAGCTGCGGTGAAGAGAGCTCACATCAACAGCCATGTTCCCATGGTGCTTCCTAGAGTGCTTCCCAGAAAAGTCTGCTAATTCAGAAGTTTGGTTCGAGTCCAATTCATGTATTTTGGGGGGTCGGAAATCTGGCCCTTGAAAGTGAGAAGACTTATAAAGAAATAAAGAACACATTTTTCATCTCTGGGATGTAGGTGGCAGAGCTCTCCTGCTGAAATTGTGTAAAAGAATGTCCTCGTTTGACCCAGTTGTAAATGGATACCTGGTCATTTGTGCTGTGCACTGAGAACTGGGGAGGTGCAGTAGAAGTCTCACAGCACTCCAGGCAGGGATAAGTGAAGCCAGTCTTGCTTCACTTTGAGGTTTGCCTTTTACTTGTTTGCCTGTGTTTCAAACTCATTTTCGCCTTAGCAAAAGCTTCAGCAAGAAATGTCCCTGGGACACAGCAGTAAGTGCTGCACAGCCACTCCAAGCTCCCAGCAAGTGTCCTGAGAGAGGCCAGGCAGAAGGATAATGATTCTGAAAGTTTTGATATGAAAACTGCCATTGTTAATAAACAGCCTGTAACAACTAAGAACATTTTCTCTGAGTTCAAAGGGAGCAAACTCAGCTTTCTATATAAGGCAGCTACTGCATCAGGAGATGTACTGTTTAGGTCTAAAAAAACCCCAAAAAACCAACTGTACAGTCTTTGTTCAGAAGACAATTCCTCTCCTAGTTCTAGTTATCCTGAAATAATAATAATAAAAAAATTCCCATCGCACTAAATACAAAGAAATGTTATTTTGACAGAATTCCTGTAAGGCACATGGCACATTCCTGCAGTATCACAAAAAGCCAGGCAAAGAGAAAAAGGGACAACTTACACAGAATACAAGGCAGACTCTAGAGTAAACATGTTGCAATCACCATGGAAATACACTCCTAAAGTTTTTGACAGGTATTTACTCTGCAATTCAAAGAGTCTGAGCAAAAGACATGCGGAGTACCGGCCAGAATCCATACGTCTCCTTCTCCAAAGAGGGAATACTTGCTAAGAGATAAATATTGTGGATATTGAATAAAAAAAATCTATGAGTAAAGAGTGCTAAGAAAGCAGATAGAACATATTTTGATGGCAACTACTAGAGAACATTGGCTGATCAGCAGCAGGAATCCATCTTTAAGTTTTTCAAGAGATGCTAAAAATACTCACGAGTATAAGATGCCAAACCAGCCAGCTAGCTGAGGAGAAGCAAGAATAAAAGAGGAAAAATCCCAACATGTTACAGAGGTGACTTATAAAGGAGAATCAGCAGAAAAAGCTGACATCTCCAGCACATATTTTGTTCTGCCTTATATTTGCTGCACAATTTATTTAGAAAAGCTCTTCTAAACATTTCAGTGAAAGTAAAAATCACGGAATAGGCATTTAGTGTTCGAACAGATTCTTCAAAGAGGTTCCACATTGCAGAGACAAGTGGTCTAAACATAGGATTTAACCACAGTGCCTAAATATGCTTAAATGTAGTCTTATCTCAACGATTTGTACACTGCTACTCCAGGGACAACTTTGAGTGGTTATCCTCTGTTATGCGTAACTACATCCTCAGTTCTATAACAAAAGTAAATTCTCATTCTGGGTGGCTTTCCTTTTATCTGCCTGGGATGCCAGCAAAGTTTGTCTTAAACCAGATGATTAATAAGAGATTTAAGCACATGTCAGACTGAAGTAGAGATTGAAATATTGGCTGGGAGGACGGATCTGTGCTTCACTAATGAACCTACGAAAACCAAGTCTTATTTTGTACCATAGATTATATTTCTTGAGATTCAGAATTAAATAACGGACGAAGATAGATGAAATATGCCTGTCCCTGAAAATAGCTACCCATTCTTCTTTATCATACTGTAAAGTCAAACATACTCTTCTGAAAATATCCTGCATCCTGAATTGCTGTGGTTATGTGGGGAATTGCCAACAAGTTCTTTGTCTACTATGAACATTCTAGAAGTGGAAGCTTCCCAGATGTAAGAGAAATGACAAACAAGATTAATAACAATAAAAAAATTCACAGCTCCATTTCCTCCTCTCCTGACTAAATGCAATGCAAATTTTAAGTAAGCTGGATGAAAAGAGTGCTCACTTTAAAGACAAAACTTTAATTTTCAAGAGTTATCATTTTGGCATAGGTATATACAGTCAGAACCAAAAGAAATTCATGCATTTTTGTTCTCATCTGAAGCAAATCTCAAAACTTTCCCAATTAGTCTTTGGTCAGTCAGGAACCCCACATTTATGCTACTTGAAAGTTTCTACACTTCCATACTGATCCTCAAAACACCACGAGAAATGCTACTGCCGAAACACTCTAGCCTCCTTGGAAAGAGGTGATTTCCCCAGTTATTACTGGGAAGTGTGCTCCCTGGAGATTTTGAGCCCAGTGCCAACTGCAGAAGCCTATAACTATAGTCTCTCTAATGCTCCTACCATTTGGCTTTTCAATACAATACATCCAGGTATGGTCTGCCACCATTTATACCCAAAATCCTACTGGACAGACAGGAGCTCAGTCAGGTGTGGCTAAGGAGCTAAGGACAGAATTTCACTTGTAGTGTTTCATCAAATTAACTGACTTCACTGCTCTTTTCTTTTCAGTAACCCTGACATTTTATCTGTTTACACTAAATGCATTTAAAGAGCTGTATCAACAGCAAAAGGGCAACTGGCAGACCCTGTATTATTCATTAGCAATCCCTAACATCACTTTGAGCAAGCAGATGAGCAGCACCAGCTAAAAGAAAAGAAATGACAGAGGTTGTGGGTTAGAGGTTTTCTCCCCACCTATATATTGTGGTAGAAAAATCAAAGGAATGCTTTGCAAACTGAGATCCTGGAAGAAGGAAGAGGACTTTCTTAAAGGCCTCACTGGTGAAAAAATTGTACCTTCAGGTACATTATACCATGGGAAAATTGTCAACCTGAGCTGCTCTCTCCAGAGCCATCAGAAATTAGTCATGGGCAAACCACAAATGTCTTGAAGGTTCAGACAGCCATTTGCAATATCTGATACTTGTCATAATCCCTTGAGTCTGCAGAAGAGTCTTTATTGCAGTTTCTTGATGCTTCTGCACAAAGCACAGAGGTATGAAAAATATGAAAAATTAAGGCAAAAAAGCAGCTGAACACTTCTAAATTACAGAAAGAGCTTCATCTGAGGTTTGTGGGAGGACTAACTGCAGTTAGCTGTTATTTTACCTAACCTGGCTTATATATCCTACACATCTTTCATGGCAGGACTCTTCTAATCCTTTAAGCTACACACACTGCCTTAGTCATATTCTGACCTGATATCTCAAAACTCTGAAGTACCATTTTTTAATACAGCAAAATAAAGAAAAATTGCATAATTTTTTGTGTGCCAGCAGAGATTTCACTGATTTGGGGAAAAGATGGGGAAAATTGTCACAAACAATCATTAGTGTAGTGAAATAATGTCTTTTAGCAGTGAATCAAAAGAAAGAATTACTGCTGTATGCAATGCACTACAATATCTGATTATGAGAAAAATGAGAACTAGCCAGAAAAATACTTCTACAGCTCAGTACACCAAGACACAAAAGCAAATATAACAGTAACCATACTTATTACACCACTCACATACTAAATTTCACTCACTGGACTATAATCAAAACATCACACAAGCAAAATAGGATTCAAAGAAACATAAAACATGGTCATATTTTCCCATGGCTTATCAAAACTGTAGCAGTGCTCATGGATCTTCAGAATCAACTAAAACATTATGCAAAATATGAGGGGATAACTATCAGTTCAGAAAAATGCTTAAGTGATGGGAAAAAGTCTCTAACCTTGATAGATCAGTCTCCTAGATAGAAATATTGATCTCTATGTTCCTAGGGGAATTCTGTATTATGAAGAGAAATTTCAGATGAGAGCTGGTGCAAAGAACAGGGGAATAAAAGGAACAGGGAACTGAAGCAAAGAAAAAAGACCTACCATACCAGGCCCAATCACCTTCTCCTAAGAAAGTTTCTGACATAAAAACTTTCTAGATCAATTTTTTTGTTCTAGTTCTGCTGAAAACAAGCAATTATTCCACTATTGTGTTTCTAAAGACAAACCCTCTATGAATTCACAGTGAAAGAGGAACTTATTGCATGTAAGGCCTTAAAGAGTTTATATAAGCAATATTTAATTCCTTGCCCTAATTAGCCCAGTATTAAATATACTTGCTCATCTAGTTTGGTCTCTGCACTCTTCATTTATTTCTTCTGAAACATCTGCCAAGTTTATCTGAATATAATCAGTCTTTGAAAAGTGGTGTATTGCTTTAAAAAAACCCAAAACATAATTCCCCCAAAACACTTTACAGGATTCTTTATCTAAAAATGACATGATTTTACATGGAAAAGTCAGAAGTGTGAAAGAAATATATGAAACACAGACAATGTAATCTGCATAGTTCTACTGGTTAGTCAGGCTGTGTAGAGTGAAGTGTTGCAGGTACGTCCCAAATCTTTGCAGTTTGTCACTATTACGAACAAAGTAAAGAATTCTTTCTTGAGAGCCTAAAATTTATCTTTTGAAGCAACAGACCAGATAATGGCTCAAGTTTGAAAGGAGATAAATTACAAAAATCCCACAAGGTAGAGTACTTTAAAACTTGAGAGTACTTTTGAATACATTATTTGCCTTTACTGTACTAAATAGTACCATTTCTGATACGTAGAAAACCAAACAAAAAACTCTCTTGTAGCATCCTGCTCCTACTGGACATTTTTCTGTCACAAATCTGCTTCATTCACAACATACATTTTGTGAATCACAAGATAAATAAAAAGATTACACTCACTACAACCTTTTACAGAAGGATAAAAAGCAGGCTGCAATACTGCTGAAATGCTTTAAATAAAATGGTATGTTTTTTTCCCCCACAGAGATTTAACATCAGAAGCTCAAAGTTGTTGTAAAAATGACAACAAAATGTAGCTCTATTTCACTGGCAAAACAAAGATAAACATTTTGATACTAAATGTCTTTATTGGGAGAAGAATGACCAGCCTTTGTTTCAAAGCACCAGAATTTTATGAAAAACAGCAGGGGAAAAACCCCAAAGAGCCCCTAACACCAAGCCAGAATGAGTTCATGTGTAACAGAAGTTTAGGAGCTTTTAGCTCCTTGAATGGTTAATGGTCCAGTGGCTGGACTTTGAGTGTTTTTCGTGTTACCAAAGCAACTCACAATTTATTGAAGTGCTCAAAAAATTCAAGTTCCATAAGAGGGGTGGAAAAACATGCAAACCAACTCTGTGAAAAAACAGCAGAGACAAAGCTTTATTGCAAGACAGATTGAAAGAAAATACAGAAGCCAGGTTATTTTGACTAAGGATTGCTAAAGTATTGTTTCCTTAGAGGACACAGCTGCTCTACGTAGAACGAGTAAGAATAGTTTTGTCTCTTCTCTACGTTTGTAGAATTTAAGCTCCATAAGATTATCTAAGAATAACTAAGGGCAAATCTGAGTTCAAGCAGTTTTTATTCCAGCTGTCTGTACCCAAAAGGCATAACCAATTATAAGTTCACATCCATTCCTACTTTTGTTGTACAGGAAATCCAAAAAGAAAAAAAAAAAAAATCCAACAACAAACCAACACACAACAAAAATCTTTATTGTATTTGAAGCATGTGAAAACAGATGCCCCAGACAGTTAAGAAATGGCCAACTCCTGCATTGTTCAGGAAAACTTAATTATAAACAACTGAAGACCTATTTAAGCCACATGTTTTTCTTTAAAAAAATAGGGTAAAAGAACAGATATATTCTTCTTGTTACCTTCTTGCTTCAGGCCTCTGTATCTATGGTAATCCAATTACCATCTCAGGACTAGAATTGATCAGAATTTTTGTAATTACATTCAGCCCTCACGAATCAAGTGCCTTGTTCTGTGTTTGGTGGTTTGTTTGGGTTTTTTTCCCCATTTGAACTTTATAGAGTTACTGCCTCAATAATCTCCACCCCACCATAAAAATGTTTCTAAAAGAATTGCTAAACGGTTTTCTTTTTCTTTCTCTAGTCCTCTTTACTACGAATCCAATCAGCTAGAAAATCCTGTATAAAGCAGGGTGAGCTATGGATTACTTTTCTGTCTCCTTCCCTCTGTCTCCTTTGATCAGTGAGGTTTTATTGGGAAGCACAGACTCGGCATTAGAGGAACGGAGCACAATGAAACAGCAAGGGAGGTTTGAAGCCTCGCCTTATCACTAGGCCTTCTGCAGTTACTACATTAATTTTGCTGGCTTACAAACTCATGGGAAGGCCAAGAAAAAGTGATTTTTGTGTTATCTTCCAGTTTTCATTCGCTATTTAGTGGCTTTTATTTTGAATGATTAAGCACTCGTGTCGTCCATGTAATTCCCTTTTATAAAGGAATATCCCTGACCGGCTCTCCCAGACCAGGAGCCCACAGTGCCCAGCCTTATTAACAAGTAGAATAAAGATAAAAAAGTAAAAATCAGATGATCTCACTCAGTTATAAGGACATAGAGACAACCAGAAATCTTTGCTAGGAATGGAAGACAGAATTTAATCCATAATATACAAAAATAGGAAGAAGAACTAATTTATATCAGGTAGCAACCTCAGAACCAAGAAAGCCAAACAAAGGAATACGATTGCCTTTGCTGCCTAGATTGAGTGGGAGCCAAGGCAAGAACAGCTTGGGAAGGTCCAGGTTTTAGACTCCCTGTGAACTGCTGAGGTGCAGATCAAGTGAAAGCAAACACATGCATGTATCACACTTGCTGAGGATTCCTGAGCAAAGAACATACCTTATTTTGTTATGCTTGCAGATTGGTTCATCTGGCAGCTTACATACCTCACAAAGAAGTTTACCACATTGAGCAGATACTATAAAACCACGCAAAAGAAAGAGGAATTCTTGGCTATTGTAAGGGCTTACACTGTTTGGAACACACTGCCTATAAACCGAGAGGACAGGGAACTAAATCTGCCCATTGGAAATCACTGGAACTTCCCCAACACCCAGGGCACGCAGGACTTGCCAGGTTTCTAGAACAGAGAAAACAGATTTTCGGTTCCCTTAGCCAAATTTTCAAAGCTATTGAGAATACTGAAAGGGCTAATAGAGCCAAGTGAGATTTTCAGACACAACTAACCGAGTCAGGCACCCGCCTCCCGGGCCCTAACCTCCTTACGCCCTCCAGAAAACCTCATTAGGCACAAATCTGCATCTTCAGATACCTGTTTGTTTTCAAACTCAGGTCTCTGTTTTCTCTTCAATTCAATCTTTTATCTTCTTTTTGCCTATTCTTCCTCACACCTAGGTTTTCACAACAAGATGCAGTAGGCTTTTGACCTTGGAAAAGGGATCCTAGAACCCTCTTTTATACGGTGTTTTTTAAAGGAGGGACTAAGCACAGAATAATACCTCTCAAAAGAATAGACTGAACAGCATTTTTTTTTTCTGTTTAACCAGCACAGTCCTAGATTATAGGGAGTTTGGTTTCATTACATAACAACCCATCATTGTTCCCTAATACATTATCTCATCAGGAGGCCCCATTTCAGAGAGGCTACATAGACACATATTTCTTAATAGCAGAGCTAAGTGGTAGCATGATCTAGTGGATTAATTATATAACTGGCAACTAGGCTTTCCCAGTTGTAATACAATTTTGAATTTACATCTTTAAATCAAATTTTTAGACAACTAACAGTGTTGACTTTAAGAGATCTGTATGTAGGTTATCTGTTGAAAAAAATATCATTTGCCTTTTTAGGAGCTCTTTTAATCATCCTTATCCTCACTACAATCAGAAACTTTTGTGACACCAAATTAATTTCAAAAGCCTACAATAAATACCTCACAAATTTCAGATATGGAAGCGAAGTCAAAAAATATGAATTGAAATCAGACATTTGATAAAATTATTCTCATTAGTAAGGAAAAAAAGAAGGAAAACTATGTGGAATCTTAGAATTCTTACTAATTTTTGCCTTCAAAATGAGTCTGTCTGAAAACATCCAAACAAAGGACTTCAATCAAAGTGGCATCCAGTTGCTAATGGGAGCATAAGCTGTGATATTTTGAGAATTTTGGGTAGTACTTCTTCTCCCCTACCTGGAAAAGCTTTACATTTTTTGTTATGAAATAACATATGAGACTATGTATTTAACACACACTTTTATATCTTCTCCATATGGTACCAATCCTTCTATAAATGTAGACCATGTGGCTATCAGGATTTATGAACAATGTGTGCAAGTCAGACCACTCAAGTGGATTCTAAAAAAAAGAATGGTAGATAAGTAGATTCCATGAGAGTTCTTTCCCTGACTTCCTCTTTTGCTAAAATTTTTATTTAAGCTCAGCTAAGAATCAATGCAGAGGGTTTTTACTCTTCTGGAATCAGAGCACCTTATCAAATTACCCTAAGAGGGTTTGCTATAAAATTACTTTTATACTAAGGACACTGTTTCATGCTGAGATTTATGAAGGTTTAAAATAAAATTTCACTTTTAAAACAACGTTATAATCTACCTTTGTACAATGGAAATGGAAGTAAACAGAGGATAATCCCACTTTGATTTTCACAACATCAGTAGCAGAGCCAACCTCAGTAACAAGAGTCAATCCAAAGCTTTCATCCTGCTTCTTTCATCATCTTGTATATTGGTGGGTTCTGTTTACTCCCTTTCTGGGAGGGTTGAATATGAATGTAGAATGTGCTTTTTTTTTCATCTCTCTCCTTATTGCCCACGGCTTCCATTTCATTCTCTCCAGATTACCAACTGAATAATAATTGTACTGATTGATACACATTGTCCTTCACAATATTAATTGTCCTGTTTGGGCAAATTCATAAAATAGATTGACAACTGCCATCCATGGTCAAGGTGCTGCTGCCAGTTGACAACAAAGCCTCTACTTTCCTTAACCCATAACCAATGCCTGCGTATTCATGAGGAAGACCTTTTTGGCTCTTTGCCTATTCATAAATTAAGCCTGAACCAGATTTTTAATCTGACAGGAAAAGATCATTTCCATTCCACCTGATCCTAATCTCATTTGCATTGACTTTCCACTAGTGCTGAGTCTGCTAGTTTTATTAGGGGTGTTTCTAATCCACATCGCTGTAGACAAAAATTAAAAAAATTATATTGCAGATTTAAAGTTTGAAGATCTCTTTTCCATCTTGCAACATTTGCAATTCACTCTAATTCTATCTATATTAGTGAAAATCTGGAGTAGCTCCAGCTGGAGACTATAACTTTGGCAAGCAGATAGTGAGAGAAATGTAGCAACAGTTTCTCTTCTCATATAACAGACTGCAGCTCCAGTAAATAAAACAGTATTAATGGTCAAAATTGTAAATTCTAAAAATCTTTCATCTCTTTTAGAATGGAAAAGAAATTACACATCATGACAAAACTATGGAAAGGAGACACTTTTGTAGTTAAAGACTAAATTGAAATCATTCAAGTGATAATGAAACTTCTGGAAGTTGCTTTTGCCAAATCAGATTACTTGACAATTACTAAATAAGAGTAGCACAGCACATTCAAGAAGTATAAAATTTTTTAGCAATAATTTTTATTATCACAAATCATTGATATGTGCTAATTGTTACACAATGGAGGGGGAAAAACCGCTAAATATATCGGCTTAAATTGAAACCCATCCCTCCCACAGAATCATTTTAGATAGCTAAGATTATGCATAGTATGAGTTACAGGGTTAGTAATGTAATTTGAATAAAACTTAACAATTATCTCTGAGCTACAGATTGTCACAAAGTAATGCTTGATGGACAGAGAGAAGTGATGGAAGCAATAATATTTAATAGCAAGGAATCCTCGGCTTGTCTAATATTTGAAAATAATCTATTAGGTCATCTTTTCTTTAGCAGATATATTGGTTCCTGTTATTATCACTACTCAAATTTCTCCTTTTGGATGTAGAATAGTTTTGTCCAGGGAACTTGTGGGTGTTGGAATGAATTGAGGCTGCTTCCTACTGAAACATCAGGCCGTGCATGTGTACTAGACCTGACACTCCAAAGGATCCAACTAATGGGGTCTCAGGGGAAGAGGGGTCACCCCTCCATTTCTTGAGTTGGAGTCTGTGCCTTTATTTCTTGTCTTTCCAGGAATAGCCTGAATGTATTCGTTCTCTTTTTTACCTCTCCTGTATGTCCTTTATCCCTGGGTTTTTTTGTTTGGTCTTCTTTCCTTTTGCGTGTTTGTATTTGGGGGGGTGTGGGTGCATCCTGGGGAATTTTTTTCTCCTTGTGAAAACAAAGGGACCATGTTTTTGCCTTAACCCATGTGCAGTGCAGGCTAGTGATGCCTCATTTCCATAAACTTTTCTCTCTGAACAGTCTAATCACACCATGCAAGATATTCTGGCCTTCTAGATGGTGTTCCTCTAACATTTTTTACTCTGCCATATTATGCTTATTAAAATTTGTCCAGCAATATAAACCAGCACCCTTGCACCTCCAAACCCCAGCTTTCCAACAGTTCTTCCCAAGTACCACAGTCCTGAACCCACTATTGCTACTTCACTGCTGACAGAAGTATCCTGGGCTTTTGGAAAGGCGCAAAACATTTCTTCATTTAACTGTTAACAAAGTAATTTTTACCCCTAAATACAAAGCATCATAGCTTGGAATCAGCCATTTGTTGAAAAACACAGTGATACCAGTCTGACTGCTTTTGCAGCTCTACAGTGCTGCTCAGAATTATTGCAATTTACTTAACAAATGGAATGTGAGTTGTGCTCCACACAGATTACTAAACCATTGAGGAAAGTGTAAATATTGCATACTTCAAATCTATGGATTGCTGTGGGTTTTGTGCTGATCTGCATGATAATTCTATTTAAAATGATACTGACATCTAATATCAATTAACTTGTGTTGTTTCCTTTCTCAGATCACTTGGTTTAATATTATAACCATATATTCAACAGTAGATTAATCTATTATTTCTGCTTCCACCTGAAATTATCACATTTGAAATTAATTTTAACTCTATATCCAAAATAAGTTTTTTTAATGTTTTCATGAATAAAATTCCTCTACTAAGAGAGTTATCAGTTTTATTTAATGAATTTATGAAGAGATAGAGTTTAGGGGTAGAAATGAGCTAATCAAAATTAAATCTAGATTCCACAAAAGAGCTTGCAAATCATATTTCTTATACTTTTCCTGTGATTGAAAATTTTCCTAGTGATTGTTTTTGCTTAAGCCTAGCTTTGACATAGGCATTGTTGATATTTGAGTAAGCTTTGGCTGGAGGCTGGATGACAGATCAAAGGAGAACATCAGCTGCAATAGTTTTGAAATTGTCCAGATAATTAAAAGTCAAGCAAAACAAGGACTGGCCTTAGTGTAAAAGCCATGGGAAACATTTAACATTTATCGATTTCATTTCACTGACATGTAGAATCAGATGGCACATTTGAGGTGAGACGATAGATCAGTTGACCACTCACTTGAAGAAATGAGCAATTATGCAAAATTAATTTCCTTTCATTAACCTCTGCAGATCACATGTTGATCAATCATCAAAAATTGGCATCCATTGGCTCAAAGACTTAAACAACTATCATTTTTAAAGGCACTTTTCACGAAACAAGCATGTGCCAAAAAACATGCACGTATGACAATTCAGGGAAGTCCTATTTTTGGGACGAAGACAGACATCCACCAGTAACCATTGTACAGATTCTCCTGTTCGAATTAACACACTCAGCAACATCTTTGTGAAAATGCTGGTTCTGATTAGTCTCCTTGACAAAGGCAATGCTTTCTAGAACTTTCGTTGAGGGAGAAGAGACAATTGAAATTCAGATGAGCCATATCCAGCGATGTCTGGATTTGTGTTCCCTATTGTTGTGTGGGAAAATACTAAACTTGGATGAATTTTGTCATACATCTTGATGCCTCCAGCAATGAAAAAATGATGTACTCATTACTGTTTACAAGACAATGTCCTTATTCAGGCAGCCTTTCAGTTTGGATGTTTCTGCATTGTCAAGTGCAGAGCTAACGATGCTGTTGGAAATAACACCCAAGTGACCACGTGGCAGGAAAAGAAGTGGCTCATGAAAACACATTAAGAACAGACAGCTCCAGGAATGCAGGTGGTTCAGACAGGTTTTCTTGTTAGTAATAGGCTTTACCTCGTGGTCAGCCCTGAAGTGGTCAGACAGTTGGATTAGACGTGGAAGATATTTGGCTCAAAGAAACCATGCACCACTTCAAGCCTTAGGAGAGCTTAACAGATAATGCAAATATTACAGACATCAAACTAAAGGCTAAATAAAAGACCAATTGCTTTTCTTGTTTAAAAATAATTGGAATTATTTTACTGTATATTTAATTCAGTTCTACTTCATTTACAGGCTTCTATCTCTGAAAAGCTCCATGAGTTACCTGTCCAAATCACTTCATGAGACTCCTTTGCCTTCAGCAAATCTGAAGGGCACTCTCAGCATACTAAGACCTCACTCAACTTAGAAGCCCATGGAAGTCTTTAGAACTTCTCCCTAAATATACACTTTAGAAAAAGCATTTTATTTGCATCACATAGTAACTCATTCTGAAAAAGAATTTCTGGATTCCTAGAGATTCATATGTTTTCTTCACCTAAAGAGTGGGTAACTTGAATCTTCATTTTATGGCCGTCTGCTAAAATTGACCAAAAGGCAGGGAGCTGATGCTGTTTGTGCACCCATCTATCCTAATTAGACCCCAGATCACCAATGTCTGTCCCTCTGAATACCACCAGGCATTTCAGTCTCCGGTAATTTGGCTTTTACACCAATGACCCTTGAGTAAAAATATCCTTGTTTCATTCCTGAACTCTTGAGCTGCCAAAGCACTGTGATTCCATTACGAAACATTCCAGTGTGGATTTGTATCTTGCATTTACTTCATCCCCAGCTCAGAATCTATGAAATTTTACAGCTAGTTGGACATTTCTGCCTTCCTTGGGGAAATTCTGCAGCGATTGGGGCTGAACATCAATGTGTAACATTCATCCTTTTACAATCTACTGTTACAACCTCAATTACATGTTATGTGTAGCCCTGTGGCTACCAACAGTTTTCCACTGCCATGAATAGAGTCAGAAAGGTATCAGCATTCAAAAATAAAAAACAAAACACACTGCAGAAAGAAACTTCAGGATCACATACATGCCTTTGCTGTTTCGATGGAATTTGCCCTTCATAGAGAGACAATTTCAGAAGATAAATTTAAATGATTATAAAATTCTACTCCCTGACCCACACCTCTACTCTAAGTTTCTTACATATTCTGCCTTTTACTGTGGGAATAGCTATGTCACAGTGAGAAGATTGTCTGTCCTAGAAATACATTAACTAACCAATAGACAGGGGATATAAAAGAATATAAAGGGTGATGAGCTATCCCTTTTCATATACAAATAGATTGTGTAGTAAGTAACTACATTTTGGGACAAGTAACTAATTTTGGGACAAGAGATCCTGGGAAAAGGATCCAATGTGAAGGGTAAAAGGATTTCTATTTATATATGAAGTTTCCATTTGTATTGTTCACTACGTATGAAACCTCCCTTTTAAATCCATGTCTCCTGGTGTCTTGAAGAAGAACAGACTATTCCTGCCTGTCTGACTCATGTATCTCTGGGCAGTCAGACCTTCTGACTCACAGGATAGTCAAAAATCTCAGATTAACAATAGTGCATGGCTGCTAAAAATAGGAGCTGTAGACCCTGGAACTGAATGCAGGCAGAAATAAACACGTTTCCTCTGGATACGTGCAAGCAGTGAAACACGAACTCGAGTGTTTGCATTACGCTTCTTCACTCGAATGGCATTAATTTTTTTGGAAAACCAGGCCTGAAACTACCTCTACAATTGTTTCCAAACATCAGCAGAAGAGACCTCAAGAAACAGTGACCATGCATCTTTCTGACTTGCATATCTGGAAGCAAATGGATAATGTGTGAGAGGGAACACCCAAACATTGCAATAATGGAGTCGCACCTTACCACTCTACCTAAACCTCAGCGCTTTTTACAGCTCCCAGAACACACATTCCAGTGCTCAAACATATTGGAAGCAGCTTTGCTTACTTTTTTTTTTCCTTGATTTTGTTTTGTGCTAGCAAGTCACCCATTCTTGAATTAACCAGGACACGTTTCCTAAAGGTGCACTGAAAAATGTATGATCTGTCTATAAAATTTTGCTTATCTTGCTCCTAACTTTTTGAAGTGGTATGATTGTTGTGATATAAAGTATAAAAGCAAACTAAACACCATAATCTGGGATGAAGTCCTAAGAAATTTCCAGGAAAACTCATCATGAAAGGCACAGAGACTATTCATATTACCTTTTATTCTGAATCTGGCATTGATGCCGAGACTAACAGTTAACTTGTCCATCAGCATGATAAATTTTTATTAGTGTTTCAATTACATTCATTTAAATCAACTAAATAAGTGGTCTACCTGTATGGCAGAATTTCAGAGGATTGAAACTGCAGATACCTTCTGAACTGATGTGATGAAAGAATTCTGATCAAACAGAGAACTGGGAAATGTGATCAGCAGGAACTCCTAAAGCTTAAAAACTTTTGATCTCCTGCATCAGCACATTTTCTTGCACAGCAACTTCAATATCGTTGACACTGGCTTCATACTCCTAGCTTGTAAAATGGCCCACATGTGTTACTCAGAAACTACAATTATCAATGCCAAACAGTACCTGAGTGTTCAACTTAATTTTTCTTTCAAGTTAGTAATTCTCTAACCTCCCCAACCACTGAGTATAAGAACTTCCAAAAAATTCCATCAAACAGCCAGTCTTAGAAAATAAAATTTTAGGCTTGAAAAAGAGATTTTATAAATTGTCAGAATTCAACGGACAGTGGCGCTTTAATCAGATTCTATATTTTAAGATGCAACCTCTAAAACAAACAAGCAAAAACCACCAACAACTCAAACAACAACAAAAACCAACCCAAACAAAAACATTCTTGAAACATTTTTAAACTTTTTCTTACCCTATCTAAGCACTTGCACTTGCGTTCCCAACTGCCTCAATTGGGCAACCTTCTTTTTAAAATAGTTATTCCACATTTTTTCAAGGAGTACTTTCTGGCTGTAATTAGAAATAATGCTTTATCTGGCAACCCATTTATTTTGGTCCCTGAAGTAACATTTTAAAAGAGGCTAGGCTAGAGAGAGAGAGAGAAAGAATAATGATAATGCACAGCCAGCAAGCTGGAAAAAGAAATATTGAAGAAAATGTAGAAGAAAATCCATAGAATTCTGAAAAACTAAATAAGATTGGCAAGGATTAAGGTGATTCAATGCCAGAAAACAGTTCTGCAACTCAAGTAGTCCAGTCTTTGACTTCTTAACTCCTGTCAAGTCTAGGCAACAGTGCTTTGTAAAAGAGTGCCGAAAACTCCATGTGGCTGCCAAAAATTATCAAGGATTGACTAACAAACTGAAATTGCTTCTATTCAATGCACCATTGAACTGGCTCTTGAGAGGTGTAAGTAGAGAGCTATGTGGACATAGAACCTTTGGCAATGGCAGAAGCTACTGTGTTTAAGTCATTAGTAACAAAAATGAGGTGCTCGGTCTTAATGTGTTGGTCCACCCTAGGCAAAAATGTCACATTTACAAAGAGCATTCATAGTGGATTAGATCAGTTTTCCATCATCTTTAGATGAAATTTAGGTTGAAATTATAACCCTTGTGAATTAACCTAGAATTTTTTCCAGACACTCGAGGAACTAAATGCAGGAATTAAAGCTTGCTTATTCTGGCACAGTCCTTGTTAACAGTTAAGAGCACACTCTCAGGTTTTGAAACGTCCAGGGGGCATGGTATCCCAATGACCCTGAAGTATTTCTTTTTTTTTTTTTTTCCTCTTCCTCTGCTTTCCCTCCAATTTTTGTCTTCTGCAAAGACTCTGAAATTACAACCAAGAACACAAGAGGAGACACTTATAGAAATTACTAAGTACTGCCAAATTTATCAATTTGACATTGGTCGAAAGAAACGATAGGATGAAGTGAAAGAAATGGGTGCAGAGATCCACACAAAATCCTTGTTTGGTCACTCACAGAAGACAAACTGAATGCTGGAAGCAGCAACGATGCTGGAAACATCATTCTGCCAACATGGCTTAGACTGGTTTTGGAAGCAGAAACTTGAGCTACTTCCTATTATCATCTATGTCTGGATCATGTATCAAGGAGATCTAAATATCAAAAAGATCTAACCTGTTACAAAGGATTTGTCTAAAGAGGTGTTACTATAAACAAACAAGTTGAATTCTTGGTCTCATTTCAGTTCCCACCACACCATTATTGATGTAACAGTCACTGTTGTTGCCAAATTACCTTCTTCCTGGTAATCTTAGCAAGTGACAGACTTATTAGGCCAGTAATGATAATTTCTTTGTGGTTTATGCCGAGGCAGTTTGCATTATTGCACACTTCATCCTCTCAAAAACATACGTTCAGTGTGAAATACTCATGCAGAGTAGTAGTACTAAGCATACTTCAGCATAGATTTTTCAAGTATATTTTAATCTTTCAGGCAACTTTAAAAAGTCACTTCAGAATGAAGTCTTCACTGTATTTATCACTGTATTAAAGAACAAATCCAAGTAATGACAGAATCAGACTGTTGAGCAGATTTTCCAGAGAACCTCTTTGCAACAGAATCAAACCAGACATAATTATGCCAAGCACACTCTTAGCAATAAAGATTCAAATATGTATCAATGAAATTATGAATATCTTCTTGAAAGAATCAAATGCAGCTAGAGAGGTTCCTGTTTGGTTAGCTATAAGTAGGCTCTATATAAAATGCAATCAGCTCCTAGTCGTACACCAGAACTCCCACATTCAGTGGTTAAGACTTTCCTGTGTCCCAAGACACTTAAAACATCTCTTGCTATCTTCACTGGGACCACAGTTTTATAGCACTGAAGTGATAATCACCTTTTTGCCATCTCACTTCATCAGCTCTTTTCTGCTTCAGAGGAAAAAAACCCACATGAATCTTGCCTTTAAGGCAGCACCGATCCAATCAGCAGCAACGTGTCACACTTCAACGAGTACCTCCACTGGGGACAAGCCCCGTGTAGCTTCTACACCTGCTCCAACTCCTTGTCAGCACATCTATTAGAAACTTTGACCCACAATTATCTTGGGCAAAGTCCCAGCTGCAATTAATTATTGGATTTTCCTGTGTACATGTGCAAATACCAACGCACAAAGAGAGCAAGCCCAGCCAGTCTCCACAGTGATGCTTTGCTTGTTCTATTTCTCAGTTGTAATAAATAGAACAGTGACAAAAACTTAATAAAACTCTACACATATTAAGAAGAACCCCAACAAAAAAGCATCCTGCAATAAAACAGAGAGCTTGCTCTTAAATTTTGATTCAACTAGAACTAAATGTTTTTCTTTCTCTGCCTAGGATAAGTCCAAAATAGGAATTGCTAGGGTCTGAGTTTATTTAAATATTTTGCTCAGATGCTAAACAAAAATACCTTAGGATAGGTATGCAAAGAAAGGAAAAAAAAATCCCAAACAATAATCCATTTTATCTACGTCAGCTTTTCTTAGAGAGTGTTTTTTCCCCTAGAGAGGAAAATTTCATCTGTAGCTGTATAAAAAAATCTCTCCTGGTTTCTCAGTGATATTTTGTGTATCAATACATATAAAGAAAACCATGATTCATTATATCGACTACAGAAATGTTCAACCAATGCATCGAAGATGAAGAGATCACAGCAATCCTTTTGTGTGGAAAGACAGGATAGGATTAGGAGAAGAAAAAATGTTCAAATCAAGAGACTTTTTAAACAGAGAAAAGAAAGCAGTGGGGGGTGGGGAAGGTAAAACATGATTTTAAATCTCATTTGAAAACACAATATACAGGCCTAAATAATAGTGATGGAGCCAAACACCTCAAGTGCTGAAAAAAAAGCACATCTGTTATTTGTGCATAAAAATAGATACAGTTTTTTGTTCATAATAGCCAAAAGAGAGATAGTGAGACCTATATTCAGGAATGTCTCTATGAACTCAAATTGACAAAACAACTTCTGCATTGTTGGGGAAGGGGGGGGGTTGTCATTTTTGATTTTTGAAGTCGCTTATCAGTACATCCTCTTAAACTCCAAATCTCTGACTACACCAGAAGCTGCAGCCGTGCACCTTGTGTAAAACACGAGTTGTACATGGCTAACCATGAGATCAGAGTACCTGAGTGCATTCTCAACATTGATTTTTTTGCTGTGGTAAAATGAGACAACTAGATACGATGTTTGGTTCTAAAAACAAACAATTCTTTACAAGGAACCGCGACTGCTGCTCAGTTATCTTGGAAAATTTATGGAATTAGAAGCCTTGTCACCTGGACACACAACAAAGCATGGCAGATGTTTAACTAGCAGTATTAATCACCTCACTAACACCAAAGTGATCTAGAGGAATGATGCTCAGTATTAGAGGAAAGTGCTATCTAATAGGAAGATGGATAGCAGAGCCAGACTCTACTCAAAACTACACAACAAAAGGACAAGAGGCAATGAACACCAGTTATAGCAAGAAAAGTCACTTAGGCTGTGGAATCTCTATCCTTGGATATAATTAAGTCCCAAATTAAAGAGGTCTCTGAGCAAGTTGATCTAATGTTGAAGTCAACACTGCTTTGAACACACGGTTGGGCAGGACGACCTACAGAAGAACTCTCCAATTTAAATTATTCTATGCTTTTTTATTATACTGAATAATTTCTTAGTTTTCCTTTTGATTTCTATAGGTTTGGGGTTTGGGGTTTTTTTTTGCTTGGTTTTGGGGGGGTTTTTTTGTTTGTTTGGTTAGTTGGTTTGGTTTTTGTTGTTTTTGTTGGGGGTTTTTTGCTGGATTTTTTGGTTTGTTTTTGTTTGGGTCTTGTTGTTGTTGTGTTTTTTGGCTGGTTTAGGCTTTTTTATTCAGAAGGGTATATTTCTTCTGTTGTGCATATATTAAAAGCCAGTAATAGAGATGATCCATTACTGTAAAACCCAAGTGTAAATTATGTATATACGGTCATTTCCTAATGTATGGGTAGTGATTCTCAGGCATTGTCCCTCTAAATAAACTGACCAGTTCATGCTTCACTCATGAACTTCTACAGATGTTTTCATTTGTGTCTGAGTTTCAGAATTAGCATCCTTCCTCTATTAGTAAAAGGGAGATTTGTTTGTGGTAAACTTTCAAAACTTCCTGTGTTTTGCCATGCTCTGTCTTACACAAATACCTCTTTAACAAAATGTCTGTAGGGTAGAACATTTTATAATTATTCTTTGTCCACAGGAGAGAGCTAGTATTTATGGCCATTTTCTAAATTACAGGAGGAAAATAGAGTATTTCTGTATGCCTGTCTGCAGAAACATTTTGAGCAGCTATAAAAAAAATTACTACAGCTTTAAAGACCAATGGCCATTTAGCTTAAATTTTGACAGCAACGGTCATTATATTTTGATCCATTAAAATAAGTCCTAGAAGAGATTAACCTAAATTGAAATCTGAATTTCAGATCTGCTCTGCCCGCTTTGCTTTGCATTGCTCTAGTAGCACTACTGTGGGATCAGAGTCAGAAGGCCAGGAGGAACCCTCAGAAGCCATTTATTACAATTATTTTCATCTTCTGAAAAGCACGACTCCCTTTTGGGTTATATATCTTCTTGCAACAATTATATGAATAGGGGCCAGAAACTTCAAGGTCAAATGCTATTAGATATAGCCACTGCTAACACTAAAGACTCTTTGAATTCAAGAGTAGCATGACCCAGAGTTTGAAAATCATCAGTTTATTTCATTCCTTTAAGCATAATTTACTCCTTCTCCATGTTCCAAGGGAGAATCAAATATACTTACATCATTTTTAACAGATGTTTGCTTAGTCTTTTGGAAAACTTCCAATGAATGAGACTCCACAGTCTTCCTTGGCAATGTATTTCAAAGCTTAACCATCCTTATTGTTAAAGTTTCTTTCCCAATATCCAGTCTGGTCTTCCTGTCTCTAGACTAAACATTCCTAAGTTCCTTTGACCGTTCTTCCTCTGCGCTCTCTGCAGCTGGTACACACCTCTCTCAATATGTACTACCCAGAACTAGCCCCAGTGGTTCATCTAAGGTCTTACCAAGATGGAAGGGTTCTGTCTTCCTTCTGCAGCCTGTTCTCCTGCTTGTGCATCCAAAGATTGCATCTATTCTCTCTAAAATAGCATAATAGGCTATATAGCTCTGTGCTGATTTCCTAATATCATCTCCCTTGCTTTTCTTGTCAAAGATGCATCTTGCCTTTGCCTAACTATTCCTGGATGCCAGGAGGTCCATTGGGGGCCCCAGCCATCAGGGATATAGTTTATTTCTGCTGTGAGCTTCTGACACTGGGAACCAGAGCAGTTCCCAGTCTACACCACAGTGTAGCTATGTCCTCCAGGAGCACTGACCAAGCACAGCCTTGGATGACCTAATCCTGAACAGGCAGCAAAAACCAAACAGGTTTCTAGGTGCATTAACCCCTATCCTAGTTTCAGCCAGGATAGAGCTAATTTTCTTCTTAGTAGCTATGTTTTGGATTTAGGATGAGAATACTGTTGGCAACACACTGACGTTTCAGCTGTTGCTGAGTAGTGCTCACCCTATATCAAGGACTTTTCAGCATCCCATGCTCTGTCAGTGAGGAGAGGCCCAAGAGGTTGGGAGTGAGCACGGCCGGGGCAGCTGACCTGAACTGGCCAAAGGGATATTCTGTACCACACAACATCATGCTCCATATATAAACTGGGGGGAGTTGGCCAGGAGCCACCAATCACTGCTGTGGAATGGGCTGGGCATCGGTCAGTGGGTGGTGAGCAATCACACTGTGCAACACTTGTCTCTCTCTCTCTCTCCTATTATAATTATAATAATATTTTACTTTGTTTCAATTATTAAACTGTTCTTATCTCAGCCCACGGCTTTTGCCTTTTTTCAGATTTTCTTCCCCATCCCACTGGCTGGGGAGGGGGGAGGTGAGCAAGCGGCTGCGTGGTACTTAGTTGCTGGCTGGGATTAAACCACGACAATCTCTAATACATTTCTCTAGCTGCAAGGCAAATTAAATGGTAAATCACACAGCTCTGGGTTGGTCGTATTCTTATGTCTACAGTAGGCACACGCAGACAAGCTACAGAGTTGCCAAAATAATGATTGTGTAACTTCCCAGGACTAACACTGCAAACCTTTTAAATTATTACCTGCATTTAGTTCTCCTACATTTGCCTTTGTGAAATTAAACACAAAAATATTTTCAAAATTAAACATTCTTTTGCTAGGAAATACAGATATTGACCATATTAAGGCAATTTAACCTTAACTTCATGTCTTGTTTTGGATAACTGGTAAGCTAGTGAAAGATGCAAGTTCATAACAAATAGTGGAACAAATAGTATTTTTCCAGCTTGTTGTTGTGAACAACGTAGCCACTTGCTCAGCTAAGGCAGGCAATCCTTCTCCTGACTTCTATCCAAAGTGGCTGTTGCTTTGCTTACCACACCTTTAATGTAGAGTAATGAAGCAGTGTAAATATGTAATTACAGACCTATAGAATCAGACCTTCCGATACTTTAAATACCTGCTGGAGCCTTTTTATATTCCTAATGTCTCTTATCACATTAAGAGGTTTAGCTGCAGCTCCCATCACAGATGGAAACATTTCAGTAGCCCTGAGCAAGACTTCAGGATAACTGCCATCAGACTCCAGAATAATTTTCATACAGAACACGCATTCTGAAATGACCACATCATTATCTTCTAGTTTCTGAAATGAAATAAGGAACTGCATGGTAAGTAAACATTCTCATGGGAGGTCAGCGTACTGTGCATGAGGATGAAGAGCACCTGCATATTCCAAGTGATGGTGGGAATCCAAATCATGCATTTCATAGGCAAACATGACCACAATTCTACAATTCCTTCTTGAGTTGTTTAGTACTGTTCTTGCCAGTGAATTTCATAGACACTAAAGGCAGATGCTCTCCCCCCCAAAAAATATATTCTTTGTCAGCTAATTCACAGGTGCCTACAGAGATATAAGAACTCCAAGATATCCAACAGACATAGCAATAAAGCTATGAATAATAAGTGCTACATGGAGGACCCAAAAATCAAAACAGTTATTGTTATGGAAGAAAGTTTTGGGCTTCCTTCTGATGCAGTAATCAGCAGAGGAGAGCCTGATGGCTTTATTCCTTCCAAGGCTTCAATAAAGAAATCAAAGCACTAAATCTCACACTTACTCCATGACCTTTGCTGGAGAGAATGAGCAATGATCAACAGCAATAGTTTTGCTTCACTTGAACAGGAGTAGTCTGGGAAGTTGCTCTTTTGCTTCCAGAGTCCCCAAGAATCAGATCTTTCCTCCACATTACCCGCTGTCTGTACGAAGCTGCTGGGAGAGCCAGCAAGATAACAAACACTGTCGTGCTGGCAGTCTGTGAGCCAACCCACAGCTCCAAGTCTCCTTTTCATCACATGTAAACAGCACCATCCCTCAGCTTTCTCAGTGCTTCTATGAAAACAGCATGTGGAGGCTCAGTATCTACCTACAGCTGAACAACCTACACAAGACTGAGTAACATTGGTAAGAAACAGCTTTTTTCTCTCTCCTCTCAGAGACATTTGTCCTTAGATTTTCTGAGGTTTGTTTAGTCTCATCTGCGTTCCTTAAGACATCACCCAAATAGCCACTGTATCAAGAAAGCCCAGTTGTGTGCCTGTCTATGAAGAAACAAGACTGGAGAGGAGAATATCACCTAAGTGTCTGTAAATAGTGCCATGCTTACCTTGGAGATTTATGCAGCTGGAAGTGCAAATCACAGAGGCACTTCCCTGCAATACTCACCTTCCTTTACAGCAGTCTGCTAGATACAGAGGGGAAGGTCCCTGTTCAGAAAAAACAGTTTCCTTGGGATTATTTTTGACAATGTAGAATGACCCTTTTCCCTTGCCCAAGCCTTCCTACAACACCTACTTCTCACCAACACACTTAAACACCAACTAATGATATCCCAACTTTCAGAGTAGCGAAGCCTATCTTGTAAGATAACACTTACAAGAGAAATAACTGACCATACTTTCATTAGTTTCAGAACAAAATTTGGTATTCTTTTTCCTGCCGAGCTTTCCCTTGACAAATTTCTACCCACCCAGAAGCACAAACAAATGAGCAAATAACAACAAAACCCTGTGACTAAAACAGGTGGCTCCTTTCTCCCAGCTGGAGAAGAATTGACCAAGACCATTAGTTTTTAAATATTTTTGAGATATATATATACAGATATGACAGTTACATAGACTATACAAACACTTCAATGGATAGTCTCCAAGTTACACAGATGAGAGTATAAAAACATTAAGTAGTATGTGTGAGTCCCACTGCAGTAGACCCAGAGGAAAGATAGGCCCTTTCATCCCAGTGAAATCAGTTTATAGTAACTAGGTCAGATTAGTGGCTAGAAAGGGATTACTTTTAGAAACCTTATGAAAAACAAAGTTGTAAGCAGAGTCAGTGGTTGAGATTTATGCCTCCCTCATGGTAGGGATAAGCAGAGCCTCCATAGTGCCCTTTATCAGTGTGTAAGCTAGAAGAAGTGGACTCAAGGAGATCTGCTGTTCTTAAAATACTTAGGGAATGTGCAATTCCATAGGATAAGGTTACAGTCACTTTCAGACTCAACCATGCTGCAGATGAACCACCAGCTACTGAAGCTTCCAAATAATGACTCAACTCATTAAAAGAAACTCGGTCACTGTCAAAACATCTGAGTAAGAGCTCAAATAGCTGAAGACATTCCTCTCTTCCCTGTGGCTTTCCAAGTTCTTGAAGCTGGTTCATGGCAGATGAGGGCTTGCTTCCTTAAACAGAGCTTAAACTAGGAGGTAGAGAGGACTGTAGAGGTAGAAGTCAGTGTATACAATTTTGGCTTTTCCCGGCGAGAACCAATCTGATTTTGGAACAACTCTGCGGGAAAGTGTTTTATTTATGACTGATCCATGGTTATTATATAAAGCCTTCTGCTTTTCCAAATGGCTCTTGTGAGAGGATTTTAATAATAGCGACCCCAAGAGGGATAGGTTACACTGCTATTAATACATTAGAACATGAACATCATTCATGTAGTAATGGATACTGTGGACTTCTTTCTCTATTAAGTGCCAGCTGGGTAGCAACTTTAAGAGACCAGAAGAGAAACACATCACTATTTCACAACACAAACTTCTGAAACCCTCCTGACTAATTTTCTCAGCTGTTTCTTTCTCTTATAGATAAAACTATTTACAGATTAAAGTAATTTTACATAAATATTTGATGCTAGACTTCATTATGAATCTGGGTTTAGTAACAGAGACTAAGACAGAACATTCCACAGACAGCATTTTCCAATACAAAATCATTTAAGCATCTGCTGGCTGCAAGAATAAATGTCTCAACCAACTTGTCAGAGCCTGTCAGGCCTATAATTATGTTCTACGGCATTAAAAGAGACTAGTTTTGATTGTGTGGGTATGAACTGCAAAAATAACAATACCAAATTACGAAGGCTACAAGCAGAACAGCCTCACTGGGAATGTGCACACTGTTTATTGACCAAGGGCTCCTTATCTGCTGCCCCCTCTGATGTGTGCACAGTCCCCAGCAACTGTCACATCTCCAGCATCATCCTGCTGCAAAAGATTTTCATTGCAAAGCTGACATACAGGGACTTCATTATCTCAGCATACCACTGACAGCCTACAGCCTTTCCCTCCTGGCACTGCTGCACCAGCAGGTCTTAGGAGCTGAAAAAAGTCGTATGAGGTCAGCTGCTAAATGGAAGTCCTTCAAAGAACATAGTTAGCATTGGCAACGTAGGATGTGACAATATTTTCTGTATATGGCAGCACAGCCACACTCAGTTGATTATAAGGTGCCTTTTGAAATCCTCACTGCAGTCCCAGCCTTACTTCCCAACCCAAACTCTTTGGTAACGTGGCTTTGTGCTGTTGTGGAGTGTTCACATCCATCTGCACCCCAGACAGCTGGCTGCGTTTAAATAGCGTGCAAGTACCTTCCTCAGATCCTATTTCTTAGAAAGGACAGGGTTACAGGCTTCAGTATTTACTGACTTCAAAGAACTAGGGTGAATATGCTTTTAAATAATGCTATTTTTAAATTGAAATAACGCATTTTCAGCTCGCTAGTCCAAAACACCTTTTGATTCTCAACCGTTCTGATTATACCTATGCACAACCTGCATTGCTCACTTGCAGGAGGCAAAGAGAAGTTACTGAAAGAATTAGTAGTTTTATTGCTTGTAATTAGCATGACAGTGATGTTACAGATATTACCTATACATGATACAGTATATGCTAATTATATGGATAACAAAGCTACTTAGGAAAGAAACAACTTTATATTGTAACTAATTAAAACTAATTCAACTTTAAATACCTAATCTTCTAACCATTAAAAAACCCCATCGATTTCCTAAGTTAAAATCTTAAATTTGTTCCCTACCTCCAGAAAGGACCATCACTTCTAGTCAAAAAATTAATTTCAAGCTATGCTATTAGAATGTCTATTAGCTTGTGTATTATTTAAGCCCTTTAGAAAAATTAACTTGCACTTGGGAAAAAAACACCACCAAACCCAAAACATATTAATGCCTTATGTTGTCACATTACCATCAGGTGACATAGCACAATTCTATGATACAGTTTTTAAAAATATGTGTGACAGTATGCTAGGCAGCAGACAGTGTTGAATTTTGCCAAAGCCCCCACAACACTGTAAGATAAGCAAAGAAAACCCTCCCTCTTTTATCTCAATCTTCAGACTGTCATTGACCTGGAACCTGGTTCCTCTTGCACAGAATTCAATGGAAAAAAACCACAAACTGACTTCACTCAAAGTGGAACTAGACTACTAACATTCAAGACCTGAGCATCATAATTTCCTTTCAAGAGACTATTATCATGCAAGACCGGGTCTGTATGGTCTTGGTTTTTTTATGATTTTGCCTGTAGTTCAGCAAGTTCTCTGCTTTGTTATAAAACAGAGGTCTTATAAAGAGATAAAAAGAGTTGGAGGTAAGAAAATGTTTAAGTCAGAACTAGAATCTCTATCCTGTAAGAGAAAAATCTATACAAGTAGCTGCACAAAATGCAGTGCAAGAAAAAGGTTTTATTTTCTTGAGAATTCTGTTCTTTGCTGTGTTGGCTGGATTTTACACTTGGCACATAACTGAAATACTGTTCATGGCTACATTACTCACAATTTCATTTTTGTTGTTTCATCACCCAGAAAAAAAAAAAACTCCTATAGTTTCATATCTTCCTGTAGCCAAATAATACCCCTTAACTATTTCTAAAAACCCCAAATAACTAAAAAAGCCAAACCAGTGTGTTTTAAGAAACTGCAGTATAAACTACTAAATGAGTCTATGACCAGCTTAAGGAAAACAATGCTTAAATGAGGAAGAAAGTTTTTGTCCTTGGAGCAGCAGCTGAAGAGGATAATTTCCTCAAGTGGTCCAATTGTTGGAGCAATTCATAGAGCCATGAACTGAGTCACCAGACAAAGGCCATTTGCATGGAAGCAGCCCTGCTTTTCCAAACACAAGCCTGACTCAGCTCAGAAATGGGCAGAAGCAACCTGTAGGAATCTGTCAATACTTTTGGTGTTTCATTTAATGCAAAGATGAGCTCACACTTGACTTCGTTGCAATTGTCCAACCATCCCTGTTCTACAGAAGTTGTGTTTCTTTTACACAGAGAAGGCAATGACCACCACAAGCCTGTCATTTGCAGTGCAGTGCAGGGTCCTCCAGCCACATAAGGGTAAACCTAAGGACTCTTCCTTTACTCCTAGTCACCCCTGCTCCATCCACAATTTCTGTCCATGGCATCTAATCCACCCTTCCCAAGCCTTTTCCCACCTGTGTCAAGCAAAATGAATTGCCAAACATATCCCTTCCCACAACATGGCAGAGCTCTACCACTTCTGCCAGTGCTGGGGACACCAGGAATGCTGGCTGACACTATGAGATGCCATTTCCCCCGGTGGAATCTGCCCTCCCTTCCAAGCTGCAGCAGAAATGGCAACAGCACAGCACACTCAGGCAGGCAGAGAGGTGTTGAAGTGCTCAGATAACATATTCTGCTCAATGTCTCCTTCGAGTAAAATTTAATGAGTTGGATGGAAGTGTTTTCAACCAGCAATCAGGCCTGCTGGCATAGGTGATCATAGCTATTTTATTCCAGGGGAAACTATTCTTCCATTTTGTCACAAGGGATTATGTGAAATGCCTCACAAGATTCCCAGCATTTCGGTAGAGAAGAGAGAGGATTCATCTTTATTACAGGTCTGCATCTGAACTAGTCACAGAGATTTTTCTTTTATTATTTTGTTAAGTTGGTGGCAAATAAGAAACAGTTCTAGGCTAAGATTCAACCAACTCTGAGACATCTACCTTGAAGTAGATGAATCTCATTTTAGACACAGACTGCTGAATCCTACACAAAATGAGTTGACCAAGGAAGTACAAATGGATACGTTGGATTAGAGAGGCATCCGTGCTTAACTCTGCTCTCTGTTCAGATAAGGCTGCTAAAAGATTGAGATTTCAGGAATCATTTAAAAAAACCTGAAGTGGATCAGTGGAACAGTCCAATTTTCCCGTCACCTTATTGGATGACTGTTCTGTGTAAGACTAATTTTCTAGAATACCAGGAATAAAACATTTTAAAGGTATTACCTTGGGATTTGTTTGTTTTATTATATTTATATCTCTTGTTATTTTATTATATTTCTATCTCTTGTTATATTAGAGTTAGGTCAACTGAGTTGTGAACTGGCATCAAAAGACAATTTGGATTTTCAAGAAAAGTTGCATTTTAATTAAAGCTCATAAAATGGCATGAAGACCACAGGAGAGGATCCCAATTTTACAACCATGCTGCAGTCAAACTGACAGCATATAAAGAGATGCAGTAGAAACTGAGAATGCAATGTGTATTTCTCATTTTACTGCATGTGTGGCTGTGTCTCAATGGTATTTTGCTACTACAATTATGAAGGTAGACAATGCACTAATCAAAAAAAAAGAAAGCATCACCTGGGCAGAACTATTATTCCTCAAAAAAAAAAAAAAAGTGGTGGCCATTCAGCCATTAAAGCAGAGATTGGTGACCTTAGCTGAAATACTTGATGACAGGCAGATAGTCAAGAAAATATATTCAGGAAAATATATGACTCCAGCATGGAAGTAACATTGAGTCACATAAAGTGACAGTCACAGAGATTAAGAGAAAATGTGACGCAACTGCTGTTGGGGAGGTGGGGGCAGGGGGGACCAAAAGGAAAGATAAAGCAACAGCAGTTTGGTTTGAGAGCTGTGAGAGATGACGTAGATGGAGCTGATTGAACAGATGCAATTATGAAATGTTCTTTTCTGATTAAAGAGATCACGGGGTGTAAGTCACTCACATGGGCACACCACTGATACTGTACCGGGGATGCTGTCACAGCATTACTATCAGCACTTGTTATGTGCTACTATCTGCTTACTCCTAGTTGAGCAATTCAGGTTCCCTTCTGTTTTGGTAGGATTGGTAGGAGTATATATAAATTATTATTGACATCCTTAAGTCCTGATTGGTATGAAATACGGGTTTTTGTAATGCTGCAGAATAGACTGAGTACACTAAGGCTGGAATAGTGTAAACAAAGCCTAGAACTAGTCAAAAATGGGAAGTTCAGTACGTCACTTGATATTTCAGCACTGGTTTTTTTTAATCAAAGTACTGTGCCAAAACTCAGTCAAAAAGCCAAAACATCATGCATATTTTGTAGAACATGAAGTACCAGAAAATTTAAAAATGCCAATATTTTTTGTTTAGTCATTAATGTCAAGTTGAAACTCAAAGCTATACTTGGAATAAAAGGCATTTTGTTTTCATGGAATATATGAGTCTCATAACACATTGCAATGATCAAAAAAAAAAAAAAAAAAAAAAGGGTATCACAACAGAGAAAGCCCAAAGAGATGGCCTAAGCCAGGAAGAGAACAGGGACATGCACCATCTGAATAGGAACACTCAGAAGGAATCACAGCAATTCAGGTGAACAAAGGTTAACATCAAATTGATCTGAAATTTTTTGGTTTGGTAGCTTGTACCTATAAAGTGAAATGCCATATTGGATTCCAAAAAGAAATTGTTGCTTCCTCCTCCCCTTCTCGAGGAGTCGCCCAACAGCTCACCTCACAGAGGAGAGGCAGCATCACTGTGCAGCCTTACCCCAAACCACAGCTGCTGCCAGCTCCAGGCACAGCATCTTCCCCAAGAAGTGGCTGCTGTCTGGAGCACCTCCTTTACCCAGGGTGTGACTCTCAAACTGCTGTTGCCAAAGTTGTCATCTATCTCCAGGCACCAGCAAAATGGGTTTGGAATTTGCTTCATCTGATGCATATTGTGAGTCACACAGCAGCCTATGCTTCCTCATGTAGACTTTCAGAAGCAGGCTGATGTTTGTTAATTAGCACTAAGCCTTGTTTTTTGTCAACTTGTTTTCACTAGATGCTATTTTATCCTGCACCTTAAGATTTTTAATATTTTTTTTCTCCTGGAAAATTTGCTGTGCTTCTTTCCTGAGAAAAACCTGTATTTTACCTCCTGTGTGCAAACACTACTTGTTAGGATTGTGCAGGTCCATAACCAGGTTCATTCATCTCTAATGTGTGCTCTCTCTCTCTCTGATAAAGTAGAATTAGCTTTAGTGCTTTTTGCTGGCTGTGATCCCATTAAGTAATCTCAGATCATATCAGCCCACAGACTGAACATGTGTTGATTTCATAATAGAAATGAAGCACCTTGGCACTTCAGCTTTCCTCATGCAGCACTCCATCCCCAGCATGTAACAGTCAAAATTACGGTGATAACAAGGAAAGAATAAGGTTCTTTTTAAGACCTACAACAGTAGATCGTCAGTGATTTCCCTCCCCCTTGCAGGTAAAGGAACAAAGTCACTCAGTTGTGTTTGCTCTTGTAACAGTTGATTGACCTCGCTTAGCATTAATGTCAACAATTAATTGCAGGCGGGGCGAAGGGGAGGGGGGAGACACTAATTAAATCCTGCATGTTTCCCATAGTGATCACATTGGAAATCACCTTCAAGTTGGGTATATCCAGCCCCAAGTACAGTTAGGGTATGGGAATGCTTGGGAGCAACACAGTCCCACTGACCACCACTGGTAACATCCGGGAGATACTGTGGACCTATCCAAGGTCATTTGCTGTTCGGTAAAGCAACTTCCCTTAGGAAAGAGGAATTAAGTTTTGGGTTCTTCCACACTCTGCAATACCTGCAGAATGAGGTCAGGAAACACACAGATGTCAAAGAACAGGATTTATGCACAAGTTGCAACCACTTTCAGAGCAGGTGGGCACAGGGAGCAGCAGCACCCCTGTCATAGGTGCAGAGGAATGGGAACAGGGATTAATATTCAGAAGATATTTGCTTATTTGTAATGCTGGTCTTGAACTCTGTTTCTTGAAAGGAAAAGTATTTAAAATTATTTAACTTGGCAAGTCTGGAAAGACTTTATTGCTTTGTTTTAAATCTCTCCAACACTTCCCCTTCCTTATTATTTATTCTGTGTATGCTTGGAAACACTTATGTCAGCCTGGCTCCTAATTTTGCATGGAAGAAGCAGAACATGAGACAAGTAGTACAGAATCTGAGATCTCCTCTCCTTTTCCTTACTGGAGACAGCAGCAACTCTTATGTAGTGGTCCAGATCAGTGGAATTTAGTGGTCAAACTGCAGGTATGGGTGTCTTTGCCCACAGAGGGGGCCTGAGCTACACTTTTGTAGAGTCAAGCTCACCCTCAACATCTTGTAACAACAGAAAGAAAACGTGGTTATCTGGGGTACCAGAGAGCTCAGCCTTGCACTTGAGACCAGGGCTCCTCAACAGGTTTTAATCAGATTCTGTTTTTTCCTTTACTGGCAGAGAAACTCAGGAACATAAGGTTGGGCTCAAGTGCAACCTCTGCCTCTCTGGGCACTTGGCTAAAAGTCAACTTTGCTCTGTGTAGCCAAGGCTGAACTCCAGCACAGCTACCAGAAGCAAATCAGATATATATCCTTGGTTAAATACATCATGGAGTAACTGTGATCAAGTGTTGCAAATCACATCAAGTACCTGTGTTGCAAATCACATTGTCACAGCCACAGCTTTGCAGTGTAGCAGACATGACCAAAAAAGAGTACCACAGGTATTTATCAAGACACAGAGCTTATTTAAATACACACACACACCCCAAATAGTATTTGTCTCTTCTTGCCCAAGTGCTAACTTCCCTGCAATATTATTAATATACATTGTATGCTTGTGAATCCGTGCTAGAACTTCATGCAGCAATTACAGAAATATATCTGAAGTGTTCCCATGGCCTGTTTTTGAATGCAAAAGACAGAAACAAAATGGGTGAAGATATGATTTTTCACATTTGGGAATATTTACTGAATAGTTTATATACTCTGAATGAACCTTATGTAAGAGACATGTTCAAACAACCAAAAATAGGTCTAAAAAACTTAAGTGAGCAAATTCAAAATATTTCCTGGAGTTTTTTTCTTTAACCCATTAAAGACTTTATGCATCTTGCTACTTCTTGTAGCTTTTATTTTTCTCCTCCTAACAGTCCAGAAAACACCAACCTCTAAGGATTTAAGCAGAATTTTAAGGTAGTGTCACCCAAAACCAATGGAACTATTTCCATTTACTTTTTAAAAAAAAAAAAAAAAACCAAACAAAACCCACCTACCACAAATCAGAAAATCCTACCAAAATATACCACAATTAAGCTAAATAAGCTCCCCAAGGAGGCATCTTGCACTTGGAAGAAAAAAAATATATATAATCTTCTACTTATTCTCTTATTATTGTATTTCTTGAGCAAATTAAGAAAGAGTAACAGACCTAAGAAAGTAAAAAATCATTGCAATTTCCAAACAGCTTTAAGAATCAGCCTCACCTAGAGCTCATCAAAGCAGACTACTCTCAAAGTGACAAATACATTAGCAGACCACACTCCTCATCTTCTCAGTTTCTATTTCTAGCCCCACTAGCAATGCTGGGAAGAGGAGGATTTATAGATATTCTCAGAAGATCTTGCATACTTTCAGATAAGTACTGTTCATACAGAATTGATCTGCAGGGTACCCAAAGTGAAAAAACCATAATATGGGGCATTTATGTCCCCCTAGAGAAAAGTAATTGTATTGGTTACAAATTGGTGATGTAATGCCTAGACAGAAGAGTTACCAGTAGTTTTTGAAAGAGAAGAAAGAAAATTTTCTAATTTTTTGTGGTAGTAGTAACACTTGCAGCAGAGCAAACATCAACTTTTGCTTCAATAGTTTTTAAATAAAAAAATAATAATAAGACATACTTCCAGAAATCACAGCCTTGTTCCTTGAAATATATCACCTAAACTAAAGAAAAGGGGTTTAACTGTAGGTCCATGAGGTTCAAGACAGACTGAGCTGCACATCAGTAGCTAGGAAGTCAACAATCTCATTAACATCATCTCCAAAAAATACCTGAGATATCGCAAAGCCAGTGGTCATGGGTTAACCCTGTAAGGAGCTAACCCATATACTATTCAGCTACCAAAAGAAACAGGAAGAGGAAACAAAGGCTACAGTAAGATTTTAACACAAAACACTTGATCTTGGCAGAAATCAATTTCCAGGCCAGTGCCCACAGATATTTCATGAGAATCCTTGGAACACGTGCCCTTCCTCTGGGTAAAGAGGTTTTAAGAATGTTAAGAAAGTTCAATGCGTAGGAATACCTTAATTTATTAAAAACATCATCTTACATTATACTTCAATTTTCTTCGTAAATGTCTTCAATTTAGAATCATATTACAAATACCAGGAATAGAAGGGTGGTAAATTTGGGAAATGGAGCAACAACAGCTGTTCTGTGCTGAGTCTGGGCAGAGGGGAACTGCAAGGGAACCTTCCCAGCAAGGGCGTGCACTCAGAAGAGAGGTCCTGACACACCAAACCACCACGAGGAACAATGCGAAGCATTTTGTGGCTAGAAGTGAACACATCACACAGCTGTAACTTTGCAGAAAACAAAGCAGGGAAATTTTCTTTCCTGAATTAGAATGTGATTGGTATATGTATGTGTACAGAGCTCCTGTCCCTGGGAACAGCTTGGAGGCATTGCTGACAGCCAGAAATTCATCTCTGTGTACTGCAGATCTCCAGTAACTCAGGAGGTCCAAAGGGAAGAGTATTGATTTAAACCCAAGAAAGTTGTCACTAACACAACTGTAGCCAATGCACTGAGAGGTGAACAGTGTCATATTTTATTTCGTTACCCCTAGTGAAAAATTTGGAATCAAGTTCTTATGCATTTTCTTATTCAGCTGAAGAGGACTGATTGCCTGCCTTCATTTCTCACAGTACAGTATCCCAACGTGGCTCTGCTTTGCCTGACTTCATGACATACCTTAAGTATTCATGACAATTTCTAAATGTTTTGGACATTCATTTGACATGTGCTGATGTTAATCTGGGGACAACGTGTACAACAAAGGACATTTCTGCCTGTATTTAAAATATTTACAAAAAGCAATTATTTCAGTCCACTAAGGATGTCAACTTGGACAATTTATTTTGTTCAGCCACAGCCATGTAACAGGGGAATTCCCTCAAACAGAGAATTGAGCAGAACAGGAATTAGGAATGCTTTACTATACATGGCCAGAAATATCTTAAAATCAAAAAATAAAAAATGTAAATATTTTGGATTATACTAACTTTACATTATTATTTATTTTATGTACTTTTTTCAAATGCAATTTTGGACTTGACCCAAATTGTCTCTTAAGTAGTCTTGTAAGCAGGTTCCTATGAAGCTTCCATTGTCACCCTTTGTTAAGTGTTTTCTTGCACAGTGTGAGTGCAATTTCTGTCAGGGAAACAGGTTTGTACATTCACATTGCTGGGACTCCTGAGGAAGAACAATAACTATATTGCCCGGATTAAATCCCTAGTTCTAAAAGCACTACCATCAGAATAGGTCCTGAAGCTGGAAGGCAGTAAAATGTCTTGTCCTTGTTACCTGGGCTGCAGATTGCCTGACCCAATTTCTTCATTCCCAATAATGCTCTTCAAATCCTCCTTGACACCTGGATGAGCCCTTTCACTTGCCACTCATGCAAACTATAATCTTATGCTATCCCTGTAAGTTCTCTCAGGCTTCTACCTTTTTCACTGTCCAAAGTAATATAAAAACATATGCAAAATCCACATGGATAACACATGCACACACAGCTTGCCAAATTTAGATGGGCTTGCAGGTTAAATCCTTCAGGTATAGATATAATGGTGTTTGTCTGAGTCATGACACCCAAGTCCATAGGACGTTTCCTATTGAACATGAACAAAATCATGACAAGTCAAACTTATGGTCTCAGTGATAACATCCAACAGGTCAACTGGAATGGTTGTGCTCAGGTTTAGATTAAGCCTAACATAAAACAAAATTCTCAGGACTTTTGAAAATACCACAGCTCAGCAAGTCTTTTGCACACCTGAAGTCAGAAGGCCAAATTCATACCTTCCCTTGTAAGTAATCATAAAAACAAAAATTGTATGTTGTACCAGAAGGGTCTCCTGAAATTTGAGGACAATTTATTCTTAGGAGGAAAAAAAAAAAAAAAAAAAAAAAAAAAAAAAAAAAAAAAAAAGGGGAGGAAAAAACCCACGATAAGGGCTCCTACAGAGCTGTGAGGTCAGATTTCTCTCATACCCAGAAGGTGTACTGAAGTAGCACATTACATCAGTGCTCCTCCTTAGCCAAACCCCAGCTCCTCGGGGTTTGCTCTGCACACCACCTTCCTGCCCTGGCAGGGGAGAGGCAGCAAAGCCTGGAATCTGAGTGTGCCGTCTGGGCAGTCTTCATGCTCTTGAAAGAGGTGATATCATAATAACAAAATCCTGCTACGAACGTGTAACCTAATGACAGTGCCTGTTTCCGTCAAAGCCTTTATATTTGTCAGGTTTAGCTTGTGTGAAAGATTACTGTATCTCTTTTATAACACAGCTGATAAAGCAAACAACCTTTAAACACGGCTCGTAAATGCTCCCTGTCAATAGTGCAGCTCTCAGCGCTGACAGCACGGGGGGGGGGGGGTAATTTCCCCTTCTCACCTTCCTCCTCCATTGTGTGTAACTGACATTAAGAATTTAGACATGTCAACCGAGGGGAAACAAGCAAGTTCAGAAAACTGGGAAATACAATCAAATTTCAACTTTGCTACGTTACATTATCAACATTTTTTCTCCCAGCAAGTAACGTGTCTTTCCATTCCCACTCCTTTACTAGTTGCGAGATCACTGTCATTCACAAGTCAATCCTGGGAAGCATTGGCACAGATTTTTGGACACCCTGCTTAAAATAATGAATACCTGGGCTCTTTCCTCAAAGTTCAGAGTGGCCAAGTTGCATGGACCTGGTTTATACACGTCAAAAATCTTCCAAGAACAAAAGAATCTGACATTCCTATTCCCAGCTTTGCTGCAGCAAAAATACTGGGCTCCCTACCTACTGAGGGGTGCAGTTTTGTGGCTTTCTAGCTTTCTTAAATACCTGTCCTCAGAATGATTTATTAACCTTCTTTAAGCTATGTGGTAGAACAATGATTAAAAATTGTTTCTTCTCTTTGTGCCTCCTACTCTTTCCACTTTCTTTAGTTCCCATGCACATAGGCCACCATGCCAGTCACAAAGGATAAAGATAATTGAATATTATATTTCCATACTGAAGCATCCATACTTTGAGGAAACATTTCTACTAACTCAAAAGCAAGAGAGGCTGTTTCACTAAACACTATTTCACCAGGCAAATAAGGATTACTTGGTGAAAAGTGTCCACAGGTGTACAAGTTACTGCAATAAAGGACCTATCACCACCTGGCATAGAAAGTGTTGACAATGACAAAGCAAATAAATGCATAAGTCTTCAATTTGTCAAAAGCATACCTTTAAGCACATCTTTACTTCTACATGGAGGAGGTTCCTAACATATCAAGCACCTGAGGCTGACATCAGTACTCCCAGCCTCTTAACATTAAAGCCATTTCTTCACCTCTTTGCCAAGAAACTATTGGAGTTTTCTGGATGCTTCCCATACAGACAAGTGTCAGTTTTATCACCAACGAATGAATCAAGTGAGACAAATGGAGTAGCTCAACACAATCTACTCTTCCCAACAAAAAAACGTTTTTGACTATTCATTTGTATTTGTGATGCCTTCGCTGTCACCAGGACACACACATTTGTAGATGTGCCCACACAGAGGCACAGCCACACATGCACAGCTGCAGGTTGTTAAGCTGCTTTTATCACCTGGGACATACAAGTCCTATTAGCAGGTTATTCATGCCAAGCTTTCTTTCCCCTAACCCAGCCAATACTCCCTTATCTCACCAGGATTATCTCCGCATTAAATTACAGAAGTTGCCCTCTGCAACATCTCCTGCTTTTGACACTTTGTGTTTCTTGAGCCTGCACTGGATAGAGTTTCACTTTGTGACTATTCATGTTTATGTATTTTACAAAAAAGATTACTTCCATTACTACCTCAATTTTCTGTTATAAAACATAAATTAATGACAATGCTCGTGCTAGCAACTAGTAATATTAGGAGCTCATTTGGGCTGTATTGCTGGGGGGCTGTATTGCAAAGCTGTTTCCAAGATCTCTGCTTTATAGCGCTGGACAGGGTGCACTGAAGGAAGCATCTGCCACAGGAGCCAGAGCTCCTGCTTTACAGAACTGGGAATAATTCTCTGCCTATGTTCATTACTATAAAAGGAAGGGAACCACAGAGGTTTTTAGCAGAGCTAAGTCAATTTTTAACTAGCCAACTGTTTCTTATTACTACAAAATTCTGAGTCAACGAACAAGAAATTTTTCGCAGGGAAGAGAGCTGGTTCCAAATGGGCAGTTTTTTAGGACCTGGATGTAACTTCCAGGTCCCTGTATTTCTTTGGGAAGCCATTTAATAACATTGTAATAGATGAAAGAGTAAGATCTCCAGGATGCAATTTAACTTTATTCAGCCATGGAAGTTAAAGGGGTTCTCTCTTTGCCACCGACACTAACAAGTTCAAGCAACCTGTACTAAAGTCAATGTAGAATTTCACAAAGATTAATATCCCATCCCAAATGGCTCACCAGTATTTCAGCAGCTGTGAGGACCCCTATAGAGAATGTACACATTATAGAGACATAACAGATCTCCATACTGTTCCAAAAACTATATATAAATATATCTGCTCAGGTCCTTGCAAAGGAGAAAACCTTATCAGCTATAATTGGCATTAAAAGTGATAATGTTTTGGTCTCAGATGGATTCTGGTTACACATTATCAAATATTCAAAACAAAAGTCTGTAGGCTCTTGCACAAAAGTACTGCAAGGAAGAAAAGATGTCAGTCTTTTCTGTTGAGTTTGTGTATAAACATACATTTGGGTGAGGTATTATTTAATATACTAAAAAGATGCATCTGAGCACTTGTCGATATTAAAATAGGATTAAAAGAGAAAAACTGAGAAATTCTGGCTCAATTAAGTTCAGTGTCATTAATTTCAGAGGCTGGGGGTCATGTTACATCTGGGATCGATGAAGACAAAAAAAAAACTCCAAAACACTCGGGGAAAAAAAGAGGAGAGGGAAAAAAAGAAAAAGGAAATCTACCATTTAGGGTGGGACCTCACAGACAAAATTTAAATACATCTAAGTAGAAAGACACTAAACAAACTGCAGGAGCTGGCATATCATAGACACAATTCATGGGATGTGTTACCAAGGAGATTATGTTAATAGGGAAGAAACAAGAGAGTAGGAGTGGAAATAAATAACTATTCTTTATGCCTGTCGAGTCACTTGTGTTCATGTATATGGAAGGATAAATAATCTATTTTAAAAAAGAAGTGAAAAGCATAGCTCTAATTTAAATATAGTTATTGCAGAGCTAGAGCTTTAGCTCAGCGTAAGGGTTTGTCAAAGAAATCAGCTCAGGCAGGAGGGTTTTGTTTTGTTGAGGTTTTTATTCACCCCAAATACCTTTTATTCATGAGAAGATAAGTACGAATGGTTTAACAAAAAGCAATTTTCGGCAAAAATAATGGATGCCTCAAGCTCCAAGTACTTCCTCCCCTCCCCACAGAGTGACAGCTATAGTATTAGCGTGCTCAGAGTGAGGATTTTCCAAACAATCAGCAGCTTTAGGTATACTCCCAGCATAAGAAAGCCCTCATGCTGCAGCAATGAAACCCTAATATTTCTCAGTGCTCACAACTAATTATTAAATTACTGTATTTATTGAAAGACAGACGAAACAAAATGCCCTGTTGAAAGCTGACTGTTTGGAGATATTTCGGCTTCAAATGAATACACTGATTTTTTGGTACCAAAATTAACAGGTACTATTTAAAGAGAATTTCTCATCCAATAGGTGGTGCTAGCAAGTTCTCCAGTTATCTAAATAGCTGATATAAATATTTCTCAAAAAAAAAAAAAATAAGACAGAAAAAAAATCAAAATAAAACCCACTGATCAGAACCAAACTCAATATGCCGTCAACAGCAGGTTTCTAAACCACACTTATATTTACTGTTTTAGAATTGTTGCTTTCCTTTGATTTAAAAATTTCTCCAGTGTTTCCATCAAAAACACATATAACAACACCAGCCTGTGTGTGGCTGCATGCCAGCGACCGACTATTCTACTTTCAAGTTTCTGCTGCTGTTTCATAAGCCCATCATTCCTTAAAGTGAAAGGGAATTTAATACTCTTACAAAATTTCATCTCTAGCGTGCTAAAATGATACTGTGTTCTCTCTTTCAAAGCACTGGATTTTTTTCCTAATCTTTCAATTGTAGCATATTGTTGAAACAAGAGCTGGCTTCTCGAGGAATGCATGAAACACAAGAGCTGGTGTCCAAAGCACTTATTTTTAGATGTCTTCTCATTATATTCCTCTTTCCTCCAAGAAATGAAAGGTACACATTTATTCAGGTACCAGGCCAAGCCTGTGGTACATCTTCACGTAAACTGTGTACCACAAGTGGGAAAACTAACTCTGGCTTGCATGAAAAAAGAGGAGTAAAACAATTAGAGATAATAGAAGATAGAGGTAGAACTAGTTTGTGGAAAAACACTCTGCGAAATGGTTGGATTAAAACAAACAACCAACCCCAAACCGCAACACCTTGAGGGTTGAAAGAATAATAATAGGAAAAAATTGATGATGTCATAATACTAGTATCCAGAATAGAATATTTCAGCTTGTTGTTAAATTTCAAAAAAGCATTTAATCTAAAAAAAAAATTAAGCCTATGATACATATAATGCAATATTTTAGAATTAAAAAAATCAATTTAGAGGAAGTCCAAAAAAGTGGGTCTTTTCGCCTATCCAAAAAAGTGTATTTTTTCTTTTCCACCTAGTAATTGTTAACCATACATAAAGCAACATTCTTCACATTTTTGCTTGTTTTCATCATTTTTTTTTAACATCAGTTTGACACCAAGTACAGCTTAACAGACGTCAGTGAAGATATTTCTCTGTGTGAGTAAAATATAGCCTTCAATCTCTAAATTTATATGCTAAATAGTCACTTTCCAGATTTTAATTATAAAACATGGAAAATTCCTGAATTTTTTTAGGTACTAAGTAAATGAATAACACAAAAGCAAGTACAATGCATCACACAAAGTACTTTGATAATTTATTTTACAAATGTCATTTATAGTGTTAGTTATTTATGCTAATATTTCTTACAGTAATAGTAAGTGTCCTTGGGCATATTTCTATTACTTAAGACTTCTTTGCTTTTAAAAAACCTCACTGCAGCATTCTGCTATTAAATTTTTGCTTAAAGTGGCAAGGAAACCATAACTTTTCTGGGGGCCAATTAGCAAAAATTGTATTGCTAAGGTTTCTTGCATTTTTTAAGAGCACTCTGGCTTCCTACACTGTTCTAGATTCAACTGTTTCTGAGTATCCTTGAATCACTGGCATCACAACATCTTCCCGAGAAACAGCGAAGAGAGTAAGAAAAAAAAAAATACAAAACCAGGATTTCACTCATGGCTGAAACCCTCCCCACATGAATTCAGAGAGAAAGAGTATGTGTAACAACACTTACAGACATGTGAAGCTTATTGCACCCAGCCAAAGGAGTGATTTAGAAGAGAGGAATGCATTTCCTGAAGATAGAGTGGTTGACATCCCAGATCTTACGAAAGAAGCACAATTCATGACCATAAATAACTCAAATGCTGCAGTTTTCAAGCTACTGTTCATGAAGCTTAATGCCAATATCCTGCTCACCTAGCTCCTCATCCTTGGACTCTTCCCATTCACCTCACCGGGGACCAGCTCTGCTGCAAACCAGTCATGGCTCTCCTACAGGTTTAGCCTTCACCCCGACCTGAGTCACCACAGAGCTGCACAAGAGCTGTGGCAGAAATATATAACCAAAGGCAAGAAAAGCACAAGCCTACCTCTTTGGTGAAGTTCACAAATGATAACTGAACTAGAGTTTTGCTTTTATCTGTCCATTATCTTCAAAGAAAACAAAAGCCCTGCAATATTCAACCTCTCCGTAGCCACAATATCATGAACTTTTTTTTCTGTTCAGCATTTCTTCAAGTTTGCAGCACACTGTGATCTTAAATACACTGCTCTAGAAAAACACTGTCTTGATCTCTGCTACACTCTCCAGCTGCTGTGTACCTACATGTTAACTTCTGGGAAACGGTAACAATTCTCCAGCACCTTGGGAAGCAAAGGAACTGCTTCCCTCATAGCCATGAATAGTTCACACAGGGATCATTGTTCATACAAGAATTTGATATAGCCTATAAATACAGGAAGTATGACCCCACAACATTATGCAATCAAGTTGTGTGCTGGTGAAAATGCTGCAAAGTCACCAAACTGAAACAGCTTCCTTAAATGCTCCAAATAATTTTCTTTGGAATCGGAAAGATAAGGGCAGATTTTTATTTTGTTTTTAATAAAAAAAAAATTTTTCCACCCTTACTTGTCTCAAGTAGTAGGACAATGGATCTGACACCTGCCAAGGTAAGTTCAGCATATACTGCTCCCAGTTTGTTCCACACTTCATTCTTTGCACAGCTGTAATGGCTCTACCTCACTTATGCTGTGTGGGCTGTGGTTCTTCATCGCCTGAAACTGTCCCAGCAGCACTTTGCAAACCAAAGCCCTGAAAACAGGATGGTATTTGTACTGCTGAAGAAAAAAGGTCCAGCAGTTACAGTGCTAGCCAGGAATCAGGGACAACATACACATCTGTCTACTACACCAGAGCCTTCCTGTGCACCTCTGCTCATTTGCTTTCTCTGCTGTCTGCAAAATGAACAGCAGAATCATCCAAAGCTGAGAATATCCTTCACACCAGACATCAACAGTAGAAGTTGTTACCAAAGTAAAGAGGGCATTTTGCTCTTTCATTTTTCTTCTGACTTACTGGTAACAAGAGTATTCCCTAGCCCATTCTTCTTGAGATTATCAGTATTATTCTTCTTTAGGGTTGTGTGGTAAAGATAAAAAATATCGAAATGTTTAGAATTCTGGATACCACTCTTAACATGGACCCTATGAATAACCTTCCACTTGGAAGAGCAAGGCAAAAAGAATGTTTTCAGTTACCTATGGGTTAATTCAATTTAGGAATTAAGAATTCTGAATTCCTTAGACTTCTCTGTAAAACAACTTTAATACTATTTCGCATAAAGCCCAATCAGTAAACTTACAGTAACTGGTAATGAATTAAACCTGCAGTTTCATATCACAATTAAAATGCACCTACTAGAGACACTCACATGGCATTATCTTAAATCTATAGCACAGAGATAGTCATGCAAGTGACTTGGTGAGACACATTAGGTAGCCATGATCTCAAATGTCCCAGTCACAAAGTTTACAGGCTGACAAGACTTTATACCAACAGAGATCCACATAGTGATGGTCCTGCAGCCAACCCACCATGTATCGCTCCCCTGCCCTCCGTATGCACAAGCTGTACTTGTCTCACAGCCTCTTTATAACTCAGGAAGCTTCTGTCTGCCAGGTACAACTCCATCCATTGTGGTGTTGCTTCACAGGGCAGACACATTTGGTATAAAATTATTCAAAGGTGCCGAATTTCAATAAACCATATTTTTCAGATGGGCTCACTTTGTTGGACAGAAACCCTTTTAAGCTTGACTGGCAAGTTGATAATTTGGCATCCCATCATTTTAACGAGCTACACAGCTTTTGAACAGAGTTTAATTAAAATTGGCTGTACTACATACACTGCCCCACAGTTTATAGTATAATTTTAAGGTCAGATGTAGCTATTAGTACTACCTTTTGACAGTCACAGTTCTTCCAACTAACTATGCTAAATATCACTCAACAAAAGCTGTGAGAGCCACTAGATAGCAGCAAATCAAGCCTTGTGTTCATTAGTATGTACGGTATCCTCTCCCCCACCCATTCACTGCATACAAGCAGCTGTGCTGTCAGCGTTCACTGTGCAGCCCATGCAAAGGAACACTTGTAAATGGAACATAACACAGGAAAAAATATAGGCTTTCCATAAACTATATATACACCAGAAACACATATATGAGAGAACAACCAAAGGCTCCTAACAGGCAAAGCATCAGCAATCCCGACAGGAGAAACAAAAGTAGCAGAAAACAAACTAGCTCAGAGGTTACCAGTCAGATTCTGTACTCACATGAGTGTTCACACAGAAGAAGGGAGGGCTGGGAGCTGCTACTAAGCTCATCCTAGCAAAGAAATGGAGCCCAACCCTGAAATCCCACAATGCCCCAGGGAGGACCGGCTCTTTCACACCTCTGATGGGAATGAAGAGCACCTGGGCAGCCCTCCGAGTCTCAGCACAATAGTCTGGGTTCCCCTGCCCCAGCCTCGGGGGAGCCTCTCAGAGGTGATTTGCTTAAGGAGAACAACCTGTGCTGGCCAAATTAGTACAAACTCCTGTGTTCTTTTCAAATTAGCAACCAGTAAGTTTCTTCTCTCTGGGTTTCAGTTCTTTTGCTACTTTCCATACTGTGCCATAGAGAGCAGCAAGTGGACTTGCATTTGTGTATTTTACTGGACATCAAAGCTAGTGATGTGCTTGTAGTAACCTTGTGAAACAAATATAACCTCAAAGCCTTTAGTAACAGACATTTCTTAACGCATAGGAACACAAGAAAAAGTATACATAGAGGAGAGAGCACAGAGTTGGGCAAAAATTTATCACAGCTTTGGTAGCAAAGACAGAACAAAAGGAAAAGGGGAATTTCCCAGGCTCCCATAAGAGGTCACGAAAAGACTAGATCAAACAAAGCCAGTACGGTGACATTACACAGTTCCTGTTGCCTTCTCTGGGACAGCTGAGGTCAGGTCTGTCCCTGCAATCTCTCAATCAGTGTTTTGTTCCTCTTTGTGACAACCAGAGGGGACATAAAACACTCAGGCCGTAACTCGCCATGGTGGACAGGCTCCATAAAGCTTCAGTAATGTCAATAGTGGGTTTTAAGTAGCCAGCTATATGGCAGGCAAACCCAAAGGTGCACTACTCCACTCGGCTGGAGGGAGGAAGAAAGCTGCCAGAAAAGATCAATGAGGAATTAATTGTTTCCTGTTGGGGATGTTTACATTTAAAGCACTCTGACCATAATGGAAGTGACTTAAATTAAGACTGACATACACTTTGGGAAGCAGCAATTCCTCACACCAGAGCCTCACCCTGAGCCTCTGTGTTGAAGACCACATGAGCTGCAAATTTTCAGATCATGTGAAAATTTGCAGCTCCAGGGTGTTCAGAGCTGGGCTTTCAATTTGAAGCAGCTCTTTAGAATACATCTTGGGAAAAGATGGCACACCATTATGTGATATGATTGACATATAAAGGATAAGGAAGACTTTCTAGCAGCTTCATCTTCCACAAATGGAATCTTGTGAAGGTGTGTGAAGGTGTGTCTTCTGTATGCAGGTGTGTGTATAAACACAGGGTGACCGTGGGTATATGCAAGCAGGCAAGTAAAAGATGAAAAAAAACATTATTACTAGAGAAAACAATTTACAGATGTTTGTCAATAACATAAATCATTGTCAAAGAACACAACATACTACTACAAATGAAAAGCAAGTAGCAGTGTAAAAAGCACTAGACATGGAGGAATGAGGAGAGCAATTAAACAAGAGCAGCAATGGATCTCTTCCATATCCTATTGCATCTCCAAGATCTTTAACCCTTCTAGATAAACCACCTGATCAATGAAAAAGTTCACTGTCATTGGAGGAACCACAGACTCATCAGTACATGCAATATAATTAGAGCTAAATTTCAGGTTACATATCAAAAGCCATCAGGCCACAAACTGCAAATGCTCACTACTGGCACCACTGGAAAAAGCAACTGCTAGGATTGCAATATGTTACATTCATACCTTCATGCAATCTACCCTCAACCTTCAGGACACTGAAACAACACATAAGGTGAAATAAATCAGTAAGCTGAGGATACAAATACATCCCCTCATGAACTCAAATCCTGAATTCAAAATGACTGATCGTGGAAGGAGACACACACGCTGGGTAAGGCTTTTTTGATATTCTGACAGCAAACGTCCATCTGAGTCAGTCAACTAAAAATACAGCTTAAAAAATGGAAGAGGTGTGACTTACTGACAAGTCTTCTCACCCACTCTTTTATAGACTCAGAACATGATAGATAGAAAATGGAAAAACATTTGGGTAAATTGTAATTAGGACTCCGCACACAAATTAGTAATAGAACAGCGAGGGAGCTCCTGCAAGGCAACAGCTCAGGTCTCAGCTGGGAAACACAGCGAGGGGGGAGAGGATGGGCCAGAAGAGGCCCCACAGCAGGAGGGGACAGAAGGAGACTCCCTGGATCCTGTTTCACCTCCAGTGCCAAATGTCCTGCTGCAGCGCTGATCTGAACGGAAAAGAGATCTGTTAAGAATGCCAGGAATACAGAAGTGAAGCCTGAAGGACTAGATCTACTCAGATTCTCACATAATTATTTTAATTATTTTTCCTTTCTTTCCCCCTTTTTTTTTTTTTTTGGACAACTTTCAAGACAGGTTTTTCAAAGCCACCTGTTCTGGGACTCCAAATGTTTTAGACAACTTGAAAATCTCCATCTTGCTGTCTGCTTTGTTTGCTTTAGCAGGCATTTCAATTGTCCCACTCAAGAAGAGGGCTAATAATTTCATTTGCTCAAAGTGACTAAAAAGCTGGCATTCACTCTCAGGTGTTCCTGCTCAACTTGAACATTTAGAAAGCTGTAAAACCAAAGAGGACACTGTTTCTAAACTATCCTGAAGGATGATGTTCTCATTCCAAATACCTAAATTAAATCTGATCTTTACATAACATATAAAAGCACCAAAAGAATTTCTTGTCTGTGGATTGAAGAGGTTCTCAATTGGTCCCAATTTTCTTAAGTATTTAGGGAGGCAGAGAAAGTTCTTGTTTTCCAAATAACCTATTTGGAAAAGAAAACAGTCCTGGTTCCCAAATTCTAGTTTTGCAAATGAATTTAGTTCACTGAGGGTGGAATTAGGTCACTATGATGGTGAAAACTGTTCAACGACAGCTCATGTAAGAGAACTGGAAAATTAGAATTATATGCACAGAATCTCTGCCCACATTGCACTAAAGCAGTAAAAAACAAATGTACAGAACATACTTTGTGCTAGCAGGAATCAGGACAGCAAACCAGACACGACAAATTTAAAGCAGCAGTGAAAGGCATACAAGAGCAAAGAAATACAAGGAAATTTGACAAATATATAATCAGGAATACTGTGGTATGCAACAAAATTTAAAATGGTTTATATGCTTTAGAAAAGGAACCACCCTATTTGCACCCATTGATGTTTTAACATGAAGGCTGTGCACATCTGCACCTGAGCTGGCTGGTGTTGGGATCAGCTGGAAGCTGTGGCATATTCTCCTTAAATCTGTCTCCTTGTGTCCAAATAAGGCTGCTTGGTAATCCCATCTGTCTGTGCACTGGGCGAGTTTGGCTTTTTTAAAGAGGACCACAGGACATATTTTACGAGTAACACCAGTGGTGCTGTGGCATGACAACAACAGTTGGAAAACATGGAGTTACTTGAGACATCAACAGTGAGCTTTCCACAACTGTTAATGCACACGGCAGGCAAATGCATGGCAAGCCATGCTCAGTGTTTCCCCCCTTGAATATCAAGTGGGTTCACCCCTAAAACAAATCTTGAATGCATTTCTGGTGTTTGGTCAGCACTTTTAATTTTGGGCCAGAACTAATAAGCAACTCTTCAAATGCAGAGGAAAATGTATTCTCAGGGAATTACAGAATGACAGAATTAATCAGACTTAATTAATTCTTGAAAAGACTTCTGAGATCATCAAGTCTAACCTTTGACTGATCACTGCCTTGTCAATTAGACCATGGTACAAAGGACAACGTCCAGTCCTTTCTTGAACACCTCCAGGGATGGTGACTCCACCACCTCCCTGGGCAGTCCATTCCAGTGATTAGCAACCCTTTCAATGAAGACATTCTTCCTGATGTCCAGCCTGAAGCTCCCCTGGCACAGCTTGAAGACATGTCCTCTTGTCCTATTGCCAGCTGACCTCCACCTTGCTACAACCTCCTTTCGTGCAGTTGTAGGGAGTGAATTAGCACTTTCCATCAGCTTTCCCTTTTTAGTGGAACAGCTTTAGGTCTGTCCCAGTAAACAGAGTTGAAGAACTGGATAAATGGGAGAAGTTATAGAATCATAGAATCATAGAATCAACCAGGCTGGAAAAGAGCTCCGAGATCATCAAGTCCAACCCTTAATATACAATAATATAAACCCTTAATATACAATAAAAATAATATTGGCAAATATCTGAGGAAAGAAAAAAGCCCCAAGAGTAGCTACTCATTGAACTACCCACAAAAATCAATAAAATAACAGCAACTGTATTCTTCAGAAATTGCACCTACCTGCCAAGGCACAGTGGTCAAAGGAATTTGAATTATATTTATAGTCTTCTAATAGGTGTTCTAGTCTGTGTTGCAAGATTTCATACCAGTAAATGTGGTTCCTCTTGCATTTATTTTTTCATACCTATCCACTCAGAATGACAAACAAGAACAACCTCTCAGGCACTGCAGCACATAAAACATGCTGAAGGTTAAGGCTTTAATAACTGAATATTTTCAGCAGTTGTCTGAAGATGTTAAAAATTGTTTGAAATTTTTAAACTATTAATTTTTTACACCATCCATTGGAAAGAAAACTCTTTAAGTTTGATTGAATATTACTGTGAATTCTTGCAGCCTGTGATATTGCTTCTTAGATGTGTTTCTGCTGTTTCATGTCAAGTCACATGTGACATGCTTTAGGGATTACATCTCCTATGATGGATGCTCAGAGTACAGCCAGAAAACAGGCTGTGAGTCTGTTGTAGACCCAAGCTAATCCCTACAAGAGGAGAGAGGCAGCAGGTACCTCAGCTACTTCTGTTGTGAGGCATTAAACCAGCTCAGAAAATTAACAGCAAAAAGAATATGTTCTATTCAGTCCAACACCATGAAAAACTTTGTTTTGGATTAATCAGACTCAAAATTAAACACTTTGCTTGCTTTATCTTCCAAGAAAAAGAAAATACTGGTAACATTTTTTTTTAAGGAAAATGTGTTTCAAAAAACAAGTTTTTTGTTCGAGTCTTTTTTCTAGATAATGTTGTAATAAATAATAATAGAAACCAAAGAAATCCTCTTTCATTTGCAAACTTCTTGAAACTCTTGCAAAACCTAATCCTCTCAAGAGATATCCTGTTCCTAAACTATAAAAACAAATCACTTGTGTAATTCTCTCTAACAAATAGATTTTCTGAATTGGAAGCTGTAAGGGCAAGCATAATCAAAATTTTAGTTATATATCTCAATTTCCCAAGCTGGATCAAACACATTGTATGTGCTGTCAGAAAGTTTCAGAGGTGTGTCTTATCACATAACATCCCAGCAACCTTAATATGTGTTCTCAAACCATGGTCTGAGAACCAAATTTAAAATACAGGGATGTGTGAGATGCCCATTGCTATATTAATACCCGAGTATTAAAACAACTCTCCGTGATGAAATATTGCTGCTGAGACATCGTAATACAAAACAAAACAGAAAGATGTCATGTATAGAAACAGAACTTAGCAACAAAAACTAAGTGGAAAAAACAGCCAAGAGATTTTGCAGAGGGCATGTTACCAAAAGCCTTTTTAACTGTTGTAATAAATAGCCAAGCTCTCCTTAAAGCTGCAGAAGGGACAGACATCCCAGGAGCCCTTTGATTTGCTATTCCTTATGTATCCCACTGTGAAAACGTCCATCTAATATTTGGCTTCGTGCCGCTCACCCCAAAACAAAACCCAAACAAAACCCAAACAAAATAATAGATTTTCTTATATATTTCTGGGTTACATCTGCCTTTTAGTTATGCACCCACAATTGCTAGTATCATAGGGGAAAAGCCTGCTATTCCTTCAGAATTCCTCTGAAAGATGGTCCTCAGAGCCATGAGAACATTTATGGGTGATTAAAGTATGCTTAGAGAATTGTTTTTCTTGGTTTAAGTTCAACTTGGATTCCATCTCAGTTCCCATTCTGAAGAAAGGACATTACAGCCCGACCACTTCAACCGAAGAAAACCCCAAATAAAGCTTGTTAGGAGTGGTTGTCTCTTTGGTTCAGACATTCTGACTTCAGTGTACTCTCAAAAACAAGTTGTGCCAGACACTCTGGGTATAAACATTTCAAAATCAATCAAATCATGGTTTATGATAGGAGTTAGAACAATATTTAGGTAACAGCATTATGGCCAGATTAAAGGTTGACTATGCATCTAATTTTATATTGAGCAGGTGCCTTAGCTATTCTCACTTTTAGTGCTGAGGTAATAGGATCTCTTTGCTAATTAAATGTTAATATGCAACAAAGGAGAGGTACTGGAAAACAAGTCCATTTTGGGGCTTCATATAAACAGCTCTTTTCAAATACAATTAAACTGTGAGAAACCTAAAGCCTCAGCTAACGAGAGAGGTGATAAGCCAAAAAGCACACTCCAGACCCACTGTAACCTGAATGCTGGTAAATCTGATTACCTTAATGTCCAGATGCAGACCATCAAGCCAGTTCTGTATTTTTTTATAAACTGAGTTCTTCCCATTTCAAAGGAAGACTGCAGTGGTACAGTTCCTAGTGCAGCCTGCCCAGGGAAATCAGCATAAGCCTGGAAGCAGGAAGAGGATTTGAGAGTGTAGGTCTATCATCAAGTTCCATCCCCTTGGTAGCCACGTATTTTTATTTCTCTGACTCAATTTCTCTATTTATGCTGTAGAACTTAAAATATTTTTAATATTTTTTTGCTTATTTCATAGAAATATGTCAGCGATGTAACCTGAGTGTTAAATGTTGTTAGTACAGAACTAAATAAACATTTGGTAAAATGTGGTATTGCTAATTTATATTACTAGTACAGTAACATCCAGAGTTATGACCTGAATTCAGATTCACGAGGCAAGGCACTTCATAACACCACAGAATAAGTTTCTTTACGAAGAATCAGCTCACAAAAATATGAAAAAAAATGGATACAAAACCAAAAGGGAATCATAGAATTGTTTAGGTTAGAAAAGACCTTTAAGATCAAGTCCAACTGTTACCCCAGCACTGCCAAGCCCACCACTAAACCATGTCCCAGAGTGCCACATCTACAGGTCTTTTAAATACCTCCAGGCATAGTGACTCAACCACTCTCCTGGGCAGCCTGTTCCAGGGCTTGATAACCCTTTGGGTGAAAAATTTTTTTCCTAATATCCAAACTAAACCTTCCCTGGTGCTACCAAAGGCCATTTCCACTTGTCCTATCTACTTGTCCTATCGCTTATCACCTGGGAGAACAGGCAAGCCCAACCTGGCTGCAACCTCCTCTCAAGGAGTTGTGAAGAGCAGTAAGGTCCTCCCTGAGCCTCCTTTTCTCCAGGCTAAACAACCTCAGCTCCCTCAGCCACTCCTCATCAGACTTGTGCTCTAGACCCTTCACCAGCTCTCTTGCCCTTCTCTGGACACGCTTCACACCTCAATGACTTTCTTGTCTTGAGAGACCCAAAACTGAACACAGGATTCGAGGTGTGGCCTCATCAGCGCCGAGTACAGGGGGACAATCCCTGCCCTGATCCTGCTGGCCACATGTTTCTTATAAAAGCCAGAAAGACACCTGGGCACAATGATGGCTCATGTTCAGCCAGTGTTGACCAGCACTCTCAGGTCCTTTTCTGCTGGGCAGCTTTCCAGGCACTCTGCCCCCAGCCGGTAGCACTGCAGGGGGTTGTTGTGACCCAAGAGCACCACCTGGCACTTCACCTTGTTGTACCTCATACCACTGGCCTCAGCTGTCCAGATCTCCCTGTAGAGCCTTCCTAGCCCCATCAGATCAACACTCCCACCCAACCTGGTGTTGCAAACTGACTGAAGGTGCACTCGATCCTCTCATCCGGGTCATCAGTAAAGACACTAAACAGGACCAGCCCCGACACTGAGCCCTGGGGAACAAACATCACGTGTGACTGGACACCAATGGGATTTAACTCCATTCACCACCATGGGCCAAGCCATCCAGCCAGGCTTTTACCCAGTAAAGAGAATCCTGTGCAAGACATGAGCAGCCACTTTCTCCAGGAGAATGTTGTGGGAAGATGGGATAAGTGAAGGCTCACCATGGCTGCGAGGAGACTTTATCGTCACACTCATTCGGGTAAATACAAAAGAAGAGGAGACACATTTTTAAGATGTGCACTTAAGTAATAAGAATAACACATCACATCTGCTTCATCTGAGACTGTTCAGATATTTAAAGATGATAAATTGAGCCATCACACCTTTGAGACATAAGAGATCATTATTGGCTTTAGAATTGTTAATGTACATAAAGATAATGGATTCAGGTGAAGAAGCCATGGCTGTGCTGAACTCAGTAGTTGTGTCACCAATTTCAACCAAAGCTATAATTTCACTCAGTGTTGTAAGACTAGAAGAGACTTTTACAATTATTAGATCAGTGTAGGGATGAGAAGATTCCTTGTGAAACAAAACAACAACATTTTGGAGGCACAAACCCATTCACATTTCCAACGTGCAATGAAATATTGTCTCAGAATGTGCAAGATGACCTTAAAAACACATGCAGTAAAATGTTTCTATTAACTTGTTTAGGATTCTGTTTGGAGATTAGCAATTTTCCCAGTATGGGCTCAGCTTTCAGCAACTTTTTCCATGAAAACACATGTTGCTACCAACATAAACATGCTAAGCTTCTTTAGTTAGAAGTTACACATTTCATTTTTATGATAGTGACTAATACTCCTAGCCTATAAAAACCAAAATAAAATAAAAAAGTAACTCACTCCAACTGCAATATGTATTCTGGAATTTCATGAAATGTATTACATTTCAGAAATAAATCAAAATAGGAGGCTGAATGTGTCCTTTATTATTCATAGCTTGCTTTCTTAAAGAAATGTTGAAGCCTTATGCAGCCTTTCAGATTTATGCTCTAAGAGCTGTGAAAGCTCCAGTACTCCCTGGAAGAATGATAAAATGTCAGTTAATCAGTCATCTAACAATTTTTAACTCTGAAACCATATTTCTAAGATATTTCCCATTTTTTTAACCTTATTAAAAAGAGGATCCCTTACATGTTAAAATCTGAGATTATCTGCAAATAATCCACTTTATTTCATTAACTGCATTAATTGTTTGACCTTATCCATATTTAAATCTCAGTTTTCAATTATTTGTGGGTTCGTAGAACTGCTCCTGCATTCCTTAAGAAAACTCAGAACCTGTGTAGCATGAAACCATTATACCATGCCATGAAACTAGAATAAGAATACAGCTTTCTCTCAACATTTTAAAACATTTGTTAGGGATTAAAAGAGTTGTATCTGTTGTTCTGCTTAAATGTCACGAGATCAAGAGTTAGTTTTCTTACTGAGACCCTGCATGTAGAACATCTGCAAGAGAAAGAGACTGGGATGGTCTCGTCTTAGTCTGCATTTATTAATTTTACAAACCCAAAGTTTTAGAGATGCCCCCAAATCCAGGTTCGTGACAGGAATTGCTCTGCAAGGGAAGTGTGGTTTGGAATGCACTCTTGATGACTGCAGACTACTACCAGGTTTGGCAGGACTAGACAGGAGCGACAACGTCTCTTCAAGGATGGCCCATGATTCCAACAGCAAAGCTATTACAGAGGTCAGAAGTGACACACATTAGGCAGACTGTGTGAGAAACTCGAGAAGGAACAGAAGAGGTTTTTGCAGTTCACATCTGGTAGAGGCAGCACACATATCTGGAACCACGGAACTGAGGAAGGCTGGAATCAGAACATGAGACAGGCACAGAGCTGGGTGAAGGTCACAGGCCTGCAGTAATGAGATGTCACAAACCAAGGATGAGCTGTCTGGGTAGCTCTATCTGACAGCAGCTCTGACTACATAATAACCCAAGGCATTGCAAAAAACATACTTATCCTAAAAATGTCAAAGAGGAAAACTGAAAATGCTGTTAAGTCTCATAGTCCAATGATGGCTGTTGAACAGTGACACAAATTCTACTTATAGAGCATATGGCAATAACTAATTCATGGGCAGATCAAAATAAATCAAAACAAAAGATATATTCAAAGCAATGCTATCAGCAAATATATTAAAATAAAACTATATAATATTCTCTCTCATTTCTCTTTTGAGAGTTTCTTTTCTCTACCTAGACAATCACTGATAGATACACATAACAAGGCAACTGTATATCTCAGTCAGAAACTTCAGATGACTTCCAGAATACTTAGTCATTTCAAAACAGAAGTGTCCAGGGCAGTACTAAATTATACCTCCCCACTCAACCACCCACTTACACAACAGGACATCCCAGCTCCCAAATAACTAGTATTTTTCAGTGTCCTAAATCATCAGATTACAGCATCTCCATGTTTAAACAACACGGGGAGGAAGGAGGTTTAGTGTGGGACACAAAAAACACAAGCACATATGTAAAAAGTTGGCTTCTAATAGGAGAACCAGAGCTCAAAGGGTATATAATCTCCCTGTCTAAGCTGTCATGAATAGGGTTCTAAAATCTCTGTGATAAGATTATATTTTCTGACAAAAAAGAAAAAATCCTTTAGGTACACTCTGCAGATGAAAGTGGAGAAATTTTTCTGTAAGTATTGATAATATTTTAAAAATACTTTGCAATAAGAGCTGAGGCATTCAATGTTCTTTTCAAATGATTTCTCACCATTTTAAACAAGAAATTGGATTGGCAGGATAGAAAAAAATTAGGATGGTAGGAAGAAAATCTGCAAGTCATCACTGCACAAGTGACTCACAGATTATCCTTCCATCTTTTGACTCTTTTCCATAAAATGTGGCAGAAGAAACATTGCAAAGCAGAAGAGCAGAGGTCTGAGCACAGAGCATGTCAGACAGCTGAAATTAAATGAGGGGTCAGCAATATTTCCAGGCTGACATGCCAAAGTGCAATTTCCTTTTCCAAATTGGAGGTTAAGTGGGCCAGAAGAAATTCCACAGCAACTGGAAGATGCAAAGAAGGAAATGGAAAAGAGAGCAGAGGAAAACTCATTTATGGATGATACACCCAAGCAAAAGGGTTCGGGGTAGCAAAGAGGACAGGAGATTTGTCTACAAAGAAACTTTCCTAGACCTTAATGAATGCAGTTGCTACAGAACAAAGAAGAAGGTAGACAGAAGTGAGTTATAGGCGTTATCAGATGGGAGGAGGTGGCACCTGGGGCAGCAGCTGCAAATTATTAACACAATAAGTTTTCAGGTAAAGCAAAGAAAGGTACGGGGTGGAAACAGGAGGGACAGCTGAAGTCAGAGACAAGTTGTTTACTTAGGGACAGAAAAGAATCCACCTGTACTTTGAGCAGAATAGGTAAGAGGAGGAGGTAACATGAAGGCAAGATGGACAATTATTGTCTCCTTTCTGCATTGTGACTGGCTAAGTGCACATGTAGGCAGCAGGTCTGGTCTTGTTGATTTCTTTCAAGACACATTATAAATCAAGTAGTAATCCCTAATACTATCTCTCTGAATTAGTATTCCCTCAGGACATCTAAATTTCTTCTACATATTGAAGTAATTTCACTCATTGCTTGCTCTCCAACAAGTTACTGGCTGGAGTGTTTTGTAACTGCCAGCATTTTGACAGAGCATGAGCATTTAATTCTATGCTGTCCTTACCCTAGAGATTCAACTTCTCACCAGCCTGCAGCACGTTGGCCAAGGACTCATCAGGACAACAGGAAAAAAAAGGGTCATAAGGCCCATGTAGAGAGAATGTTCCAGTTCACTGTATTACATGAACACAGTCTGGAAGGGCCACTTTCCACTTTGTGGGAGCATTGTTGGCCAGAGACACATAAAGCTGTAGCTTCCGTAAGAATCTTGCTGGAAGCTTTAGGTCAAGTCTCACCAAACTCACTTAGCATTGAGTTTGTCAGTAACAATGGGGAAAAGAATAGAATTTGTGTGCTTTTTAAGAATTAAATCCATGTTTATGTTCCTAGTGAGAGAAGTGAAGACAGGAAAGGTATAGTCAGTTCTTTGGGAGGGGAATAAAAGCATGCTTGGATTTCAAAGAATGAGACCCCAAGAGTCCACGTATGCAGTTTAGCAGACAGAATCTACCTTAGCTCTCCAAGTGAAGCAGCAAGGGATTTTTAAGTGGATTCCAACAGAGCAGAACTAGGCAGGCATAAAGAGAAATTACATGCCTGTATCCTAGCAAGAGGAAGCTGATGTTGCACATCAAAAAAGTGCTTTTTAGCAATGTCATTTACAGGTCGTTTGTGCAGGGCTGCCCCTTGCTTGTGTTGTAAATCATCAGTGATTTGGGGCAATTACATGTGCCTCCACTCCCTGGCCAATGAGAACCCTATTCATTTTAAGGGACAAAACTGAACTAGAAGTGTTCCCAACATGCTTTACAAAGTTAGTATTTCTTCACATTTCTCTTGCATAGGAAGTTTGCTGCATGTTTATAATAGGATTTTCAAACAGCTGACTCAAAAGGCCTCCCTTAGCAGACAACAGCAAACAACCACTGATTTTTCTGAAAGCAGCAAATTCTCCCCAGTACTGTAGGTTCCCCACAACTGAAGCTGTCAACCAGAAAAACATTCCATCTGTGTGCAGGGCTCTGACCCTTCTCCATTTCTTTCATTTGGTTAGCCAAGCTTCAACATTGAAATGACCTAATTTCAGGCACTTTTGTCTGAAAATTTGGGAAAGTATGACTTACCTGAAGTCATAGAGCACGTTAATTAGCATACCAATTTCTATGTTTCTCACACTTCTTCCACTGGACTGCATTCCTCCGAACAGAACAAAATACATTTTCCTCTCTATTGCTTTAAGACTCTAGTGCTCAAATGGAAGATATTCACTACTGATAAACAGCATATCAAAACTGCCACAGAAAAAAAAAAATATCTTCCATTTTGTTTTGCAGGCTCAAGTCAATGTAACAGTACAAGCCACTTATCCTTTAATCTTCTTTTCATAGTAGCAGAACACTCAGAAACATATTATCCTGAATTTCCTTTTGCAGGCTCAGTAGCAGCAGGCTCCCATTAAACCAGGCTGCCTTTTCTTCATGCTCTAACTGTACTTACACCAAGGACAAGATGGGAGCATCTGTGTTTCAATCCTGAACGACCTTCCAGAGCAGGAGTGCTGGCAATTACCTGTTACCACTACAAGCACTCCCACTAGGAAGGCATGTTAACGTTTTCTGTGTAATTCAATTCTGTTTCATAGTGGCAGCTAAGATCCGTTCTTTACCTGCAGAGCTGGAAGCATGGCAGTCTATTGTACTATGACAATATTTCCCTTTTTGATTCCGTGGCACACCTTGTTTTCAAGTGCGGCTCTAGAACGCAGGTACAATGTCCCATCAGTTTGAGGCAGAAAGCAGAATGAGAAAGAGAATGGCTGGTGATAGTTTTATGACAACACTGAAAACCCACTGGTTCAAAACCTGCTTTCTTTGACTATGTCTACACGAGAAATTTTTCTAACACAACAGGAGAGGATCAGTAGGTCAGCAGAGCTGATGCTCAGGGCCCTACATCTCCCCCCATATGAAGTTCTGCTGTTACTTCAGATGAAATTTAATCTGTTTTCCTGGATCAAAACATCCCCACTATGTATGTGATGTAAAGTGCTCTAGCAGATTGATCCTTGGTTCAGCCCCCCATGCTCCCTTTAGGACTTTAAATCCTCTGGATACGAAGGCAGATCAGAGCTTTTGGTTGCAGTTGTTCTGAGAAGAGTTTATTTAATATGAACCAAAACCACGCAAGAGAAATGTACCAAGAGGTGGCAAGTGGGGACAATCAGAGGATGCATTTCAAAACTGCACTACTTCTCTGTACCAAAATGCTAACATGAAGCTTTCATTTTGGTTATAAGGGGATACTTAAAAATAAACAAACAGCACTGAACTAAATACTTAAATAATGAGAATAACTTTGGATTGGTATTGGAACAGAGAAAGGCATCGAGCTATGGAGAGAGGGACTAGGCCTGAGCACTGTGAGGACTGCGTGGATTTATTCATATCACATGGAAAACCTGGGGCCCATCACTTAATTTTAAAGTATAGTTCACTTATTTTGTCTGTCACAGTGTAGACAGTGAACTCAGACTTTTTTTTTGTCATATTTTTTCGTCTAAAAAAGTACCATCTGAGCAGGTGTAGACAAAATTTTACAAATATATGTCCTGAATCATTTTATGATCAGCAAAGAGATACTTCTATGACCTGAAAGTCTACCCAACTGTTATAATCCCCTGAATATGATAATGGGAATACTATTTTCCCCGTCTGAGATCCAGCAGTTCTCAATCCTGCTGGTTTTCCAACTTGTTCTTTTCCAGCCCAACAAAGCCATAATATTTGCTAAGGGCATTCAACCCTGATGGGCTAAGGACACTGTGGTATGTAAGAGCTAAATTATTTGGCTTAGTCTTGGAAGTGATTTGTGGTCATGGGAATTACTAGCTGCCAAAATATTTTAAAAGAGATGTCTGTACAAAAAAAAGAATATCTATCAAAAATATTCTTGTTTGAAAAAGCCTTTTTACCCTCAGAGATATTCCATTATTTCTTATAAGAAGTAACTACAGTGACAAGGTGAACTTGCACTTGTTAAAAAATGAGGTCAAGTTGGCCCTTTATTTGTACATTAATTTATTTTTATATTTATTTGTATGCTAGTCAAGACTCCTGCTATCACATTTTATGAATGGACAAAAGCTTATGTAAATGGTATTTTTATACTTTCCAAAGATTGGCAGTGATTCTGCAGGATGGGGAAAATGTAATTCAGTTAATACAGTGCTTAACACATCCCTTCATAGACTGAAACACTTCAACAGAAAATTAGACCATTTAAAAAATCTTAAAATTAGCTCACATGTAGTAATGTCATTAAAGAGGCTCCTGGAGGTGTTAATGCAAGTTTCTTTTTGAGTGGGGTGATGACATGAATTCTGTGTGTGAAAGCCCAGCACAAAGCTTGAGCCTTTGCACATCTTTAGCTCTAATACGAGTGTTTTAAGTGGGGTGGGTGGGACACACAGGCCTTAGGTTGTCTGTGAACACTGGCTGAGGAGACTCTATAAGTCAGAATTCCACTTCTGTTTGAACTCATCAAATAACCTGCAAAAGCCTGGAAAAAATATTTTCAAAGAGGGCTTAACTTTTTCTCAGGTTGGCAGTTTTGCCATAACAAAGTCTACACTCAATACAACACATCTGAGTCCTCCTCTTCGTAGGGCACAACCAATTCACTAAGCAAAGGACAATATGGAAAATATAACAGTTTGAAAACCATTATTACAGAAACACTACATGGAAATTTACACTAAAGACTGTAACATGACCTTCCAAGAAGGAGGAAAGAGCGGTGAAATAGCAGAGTACCAAACTGTAAAAGAATATGTAATGCTTTGGTTCTGGATGAGGTTCTCTTATTCTAAGTTATCTGGTCTACATCAAATGCAAAAAGAGCTCAAGATCTCTAGAAGTTAAAAAATCTACTTGCTGAAATTATACCTTTCAAGTGAAATACAGAGATTTAAAAATAATTTAAGGCAGACAAATCCATTCAAAAGTGCAGTCAGAAAGTGCCCTGAAAAGAGAAGCATGAAACAAAGTATGCGAGACTACAAGGAAGAAAATTTACTAATCCAAATCCATAATTCTGATTCAAACAGATCCAGATCTATAGTACAACTTACTGTATTTTGGAGCAGAGGATGCAAAGACAGGTATTACTTACTGCAGACATGAGAAGAATTAGAAGGAACTGTACAACTCCTAACACCATTTTAAAACTAAAATTCAGTAAATTTAAAAGAAACTGAATTCCTGAAGTGACCCATACTTCCTCTTATTCTTTCTATACTAAACTTAAAAAATTATTTCATCACACGGGGAGGCCAAAGGACAAGCTGAGTTGGATAACTTTATCAACTACATTTGGAACAGTGAAAGTGCACTGGTGTCCAAAATGCCCTTTGGTGGGAATGGGAGTCTCATTCCTCACCCCAGAAAGATCACTGCATGCCTTGAATGTTGGTGGGTTTCTTGGGTTTTGGTTTTTTATGCTCCTCTAATGCTGCAAATGATCATCATTCCTGGGTAAAGGTATTAGACTTGAGGGACCAACACCTTGATTCAGGGTGGCAAATCCAACCATATCCTCCCTGAGTTGTTGCTCCTAATTCTTACCAAGTAACTGAAAATTAAATGTAAAGAGATAAGAGAAACAGACCCCTGGCATTGAATTAATTCATTATTTGTTCATCTAAAAACCATTACACCTCCTTTACCTTTCCCAGCACTGCAGGAAGACTTTTTTTTTTTTTTTTAATATTAAAGAAAGATGAGATTCAAAGCAGTACGACCAACAGACAGCACATTCCAGATGTGGGGAACACACGTACAGTGTAGGAAGCATCTTATAAATGTCAAAGATAATTTGTGTTGGTTTCAGATATGTATTGGGCATATTTTTTATTCTTGTCCCTGCTTGGGGTGTTCGTCTGAGTGCAGCAGGTGCATACTAACGATGGATAAAGTATGTCCAAACCATTATGCCAAAGCAGCAGCTTGTTACAGCTTTCATTTCACTGCTTTTGTTATTACTTGTGGTGATAAAAGAAAAGTCAGTGAAATGGCACAAGTCATGGCCTAGGAGGCTCCTGTACATTTTAACTTCTGCAGGGGTTAGGAGGACATATGTGGAAGGACAAAGGCTGTTTACAAGTTGCTGGGATCACAAATTCCCACTGAGATTCCAATTTTCAACACCGTTAGACAGACAAACCCTGTTTTTCAGAAAGGAGCTTAAATTGCCAGGTCAAACAGGTGCCAAAGCAGAAGCTGGGCCAAAAAATATCAGCTTGCCACAAAAATGTCCTCATGTGCTAACTCTCCCAAAGGAGTGCTTGTTAGTTTGTGTGAGCACATACCTTTTGAGAGCAGAGTGAACAGGAACGTTTATTTTTGGACTCTTGAAAGGCTCCATATCCCTTCCTATTTTTCTGTTTCCTGATCAAATATTTGCCTTTCTCCTAAGAGAAATAGTGGGATGTCCTTACTGAACTAAAAATGTATTTGAAATTTCTTAGAAACTTCCATAGTTTGGAGAAACAAAACCAGCTACAGAGTCTGTGATGTTTACACAAAGCATTGCTCCCTCCACGTCATTTCTACATCATGTTTAAATATAAGTGAACTTTTATAATATCATAAGGCAGAGATGGAACCTGAATACGTGGTTTCCCCTTTCTCCCATCTGGAAGCTCCATGCAAGCCTTCAGAAACCTTTTCCAATGAAGATGTAAATTAAGATGGGCAAAATTGAAACAAAATTTATGACAAGGAAACATGTGGCTGTTATATCGTCCCATCAAGTTTTGTTTTTTTTTATCAACGGGGAGAGATGAGTTCCTGCTCAGATATCTGCATAAAGACATGGCCAAGTATAAAGCTGTGTATTCCACTGCTTCAGTGGCCTGAGCACACTGACTCTTGGAAATGGTTGTGACCTCATTTTAATAAGTTCTTATTGAACCTTATTGTTACATGTGTGTAGAATTAAACCCTTAAAGCTGCGAAAGCAAATAGAGTACCCAGCCCAAGGAACTATTTTATCACTTACTGAGAGGGGCATGTTTTTGATTCTGAAACAGTCCATAGATGTAGAACTCCAAATATCACAGAAGTGGTGGCAGCCAGGCACTGGCACTTGAGACATAAGATAAAATGGACTAAATTCCAGAGCATTTTATCCTTTGGCACCAGAATAATCAGTTTTTCAACATAACATAAGAGGATAAGACAGAGTCACAGAGCTGTGTTAGCCATCCAACAAGAATATTGCTTATAATGACATTGTCTTTAATTGGCTCTTAATGTATGTGTTACACCATTGTTTTCTGTCGAACAGGACCCAAATTTTTTATGGGTGTGCAATGGCCCTTTCAATTCCATCGATATGAGAGAGACTCTCATTTGACTCGTGCAGTTTGTGCTGTTGGAACAGCAGCTGCTTTTACTGCCAGATGTTCTCAGCCTTCACCAAGAAGTTCTGACTGGCCACAACAGGCAACACTATGAAGATGGAGGGGGAGTGATGTGGTGAAAAACTTTGTTTAATGCCTTCAGGTCCCCTGCCAGCAGCTGCCCTCTGGTTATATGTGTAACTATGGAGAGTTCCATGGGAAAGCAGAAAGCACAGGTAAGTAAGACAAGGGAGGAACTCACAGCAACATTGGAGAAGGGAGATATCAGGAGACAGTGAAGTTACACTGTGGATCTTGTATCCTAATTCAGATATTTTTCTGATAGATAGAAAGCAAACTTCTCCTTAGAGCTAAAGAAATGCTTGCTGGGTTTTTCGGCTTAGGTATAGCTGAAAACATTTTTTTTTTAAGCTTGATGTGGAACAACTTTTTTCTTTATCCCCCCCAAGCAAAATTAAAAGCTGGAAGCTTATTTCAAGTTGGGTGACATCTTTCCCATCATTTTATATATATAAATAGATACAATCTGTTTCAAGGAGAATTACATATCTAGACTTTAATTATTTTGAATTTCATAAAATTGAAAATATTTACCAAATTCAGCACAAATATATTTTCCAGTAGTTTTAATATAGATTGCTTTGGGCTGCTATTGCCCCATCTTTCCTCTGGTGAGCTTAGATTTGGAAAACCCCCTACCACAGCTCACACATGTAGCAGAGACATGTTCGTGATTAGTTCCCTCTATAGAACTCTCTGGTCCCTCATTCCCCTGAAACCTGCGTGATTTCAAAGATCCATTACAAAAATCCATGGATATGACACCACTTTCAATGGAGCTAAATTAATGCTTTCAAATGAAAGTTTTTTGTACATCATCCTTTCATTGAGTGAACATTTATCCACCAAAGCTGAGGCACGACAATATATCTACTTAATATTGACCAAAAGATTGACAGAAAGGCAGTGCTTATTGAAAATTTTATTTCTCTGAAACAAAAATTATAACTTCAAAATGAAATTTCCTGGCTTGATTTAGACAGAAGCCTCAGACTTCAGCTAAAAGAAAAAAAAATGATAAGAAAAAGAATACATTATTTGGATATTGGTTGAAACTTTGATTTTAGTCAGTGTGATTGTTTTTAGAAAACATTTTCTTTATTATTTATAATTATATTTTCCACTTTTAGAAAGAGGAAATTCAAATGTCTTTTCGTTATGTTTTGTCAGTTAACTTCTCTGTAAGGAACACAAACTTTAATATAAGAGAAAAAGAAAAACCCAGAAGGAACTTTCAAACTTTCTTTCATCATCAGAATAATGCAAACTGGATAAGAGAAAGTAATTAATTTTTACAGTTTTAAAATTTTCCCCTAGATTTTTTTCAATGTCCAAGTCTGAGGAGTATGTAACTAAGCATCCCTCCCACAAGATCCTTAACCTTAATTTTCTACTTCCTTTCATTTTCTCTGTTTCTTAGTCAAAAAGAGTATTTGGTAGCCAAGAAGAAAAAGGAAAAAAAACATAAATAGTCCTGGTTTTTATACTTGTAAGCAATTAGAATTTCACTTTGAACCAAAGGAATAAAATAATTTAACTTGGAGTCTTTCAAATAAAACAAATTATAGTCTATCAAAAACAAAACAAAACAAAACAAAACAAAACAAAAAAAAACCCAAACCAAACCAACCTACCATTTAAAATATTCTAAAGGCAAAACAGCTGAAAACTTAAAAAAATTAAAATTGATAGCTAAGATTCCTTCTTTTTGAAGCATTACCACCAACTTTCTCAGCAGATTTGACCAATCAATTTAATCATTCTGCTCCTTACTCTTAAAACAAAAGTAATAATATTGTTTTGCCTAACAAGGATATGATACAGCTTTCAGTATTAAAGACAGTGAAGCACTTGAGGAAGTCTGTTTTGAAGTCAAACTGCTGGACATCATAGACAATTTGAAGAAGTGCAAAGCAGTGCCATCTTCATTAAAAGGAGGACTAAGAAAAAATATTTGTATTGCTCTGCTACGTGTTTCCATAACCAGGTTTCCGAAAATAAGCTTCTGACTCATATTTAAATATTTAGAAAGGCTGTGTGGTTTTAAAAAGCACTGATCTCAGTAGCTCCCCACCTGGGATGATAAAAGATGTAGAAGCCTAATTTTCATCACACTTTTAAACTTTACTTAAGGCCTGGTCCTAGATTTTCTTCTAATTATATCACTTGAATTTTCTATCATCTGAGTATCTCAAATATTTGACTTTGCACAGAAGTACATTCAAGCAAACATTCAAGCATCAGTTAGTCTTTTCCCCCTCTCTGGGCATAACACTCAGCATTGCTCTCTGGCTTCCATGCAGGGGATGAGAAGCATCATCTGCCCTTACTCCTCACCTCACACTCTGCTCTCAGGAATGTTCAGAGATCAAAGGCACAGCCCGAGCATCACTCCTGACTCTCACTGGACAGAGCAAAGCCTCCATGCAGATAACAGGATTGGTGCCAGGAGAAGGAAAGAACTCTCCTTCATCAGGCAGTGCCACCACCTTTCCATAATGACCTATTTCCTATGCAGGGTGCCAGCTGGCAGCATGTACCACCTGTCAGGCCCCTTGGCACCAAGGACACAACCCTTCACTTGCAGCTGGAAGCTGAATGCATTGAGGAGCCCGAGCGGAGAAAGGGCTTTGCTACAAGGTAGAAGAAGAAAGTTTTCTTGCTCATTGGCTGTGCCATGGCAAAATGTTCCCTGGAAACAGATCAGAGAGATTCCAGGCATTCCTGCACCATCACTGAAGCTGGGTCTGGTCACTGTGCACAGGCCTTGGACTAAAGGTGGATGGCAGAGGAGAAAACACCACGAGCTTGATTTATTATTTCTTACAAAGAAAATAGCACTACAGCAGTGAGATTAAGAGAATGTTCAGCATAAACAACCTGAGGAGGAATGCAAAATGTGTGGATGATTATCCCAAAATGGAGACTCTGCCTAAGCCATTTTAGGTGCTTCTGGATTTCAAAATAGCTCAGGAGGGTTGAAGTCTAAATCTGAATTTTTCTTGAGATAGGATTGTGGGAACTGAGCCTCTGTGAGTAAGGGATACCCCAGTAAAATCTGAGAAGGGGAAAACTCAGGGCCTTATCCAGAGCTGAATTTTAAAGAAGGTTTCTATATTTTTCTATTCCTTATTTTTGCACTGAATTTCAATAGCAATTGCCTTTCTGAAAAATCAAAGGAAGATGAGGATAGACGAAACTAAAATAAATACAGAGTTCTTGCTTGTTTGTGAAAAGTACACAGATAGCTGACGGCAGAATCTGTACCTAAATTATTGGAACCTCTAAGTTTTAATTAATGCTGTCACAGGATCCATGCTCAAGCAAAGCAAAAACTATTGGAGGATTTGAGGACTGTGACCGATATCCAACCACGTATTCACTCAGCAACAGAGACAGCAAACACAGCTCTGCATAATGAAGCATCTCAATGTCCCAACATCAATATGATGCACTGCCACACCATCCTGTAAAAAAGCAAAAGCTAATCAATTCACAGAGAGTATTAAGAGAACTGATTTGGAAAGCTCACAGTAAACGCTTTGGGACAGATTCTCTATCACCAAACTGCTCTTCCACTGAGAACAGTATTTAAACAAGGAAACCACCAGCAGGCAGAGAACTGCCCTGGCCAGCATCCAGCCAGCCATGGGTCTGTGCTGCACAAGCAGAGGGGAAGAAAATAATTGCAGCCTGCTGTATGTCACACAGCGTATGAGCCCTGGCAAATCACAGCTAACAGGGTCAAGCCAGAGCAGCCGGGGAGCTGCTGCACTCCCCACCAAGGTTGCCACCAAGAGTCAGGGACATAGAGAATATATCAGAGTATCATCCAGCTTGGGAGAAGGACGGAAGAAGCAGGAGTGGAGAGAGAAAGCCCACAAACACACCAGAGAAGGCTGGGCCCGAAGGATGGAGGACAGAGTTTCTGACTAACTTGAGCCCTTGGGCAGAGATCTGCGGACACGGGCGAGAAGCAGCACAAGGGAGGGCACCCAGCACACAGTTCACACACAGGTTGCTTTTTAAACCACTGGTCTGAATAAATTACCTGAACTGCTTTTCATATCTCACATTATCTGCCAACAGCCCATTCTCCTTTTTTCCTTATCCTGAGCTGCTCCTGGCATCTTTGGAGTAGGAGTGCATATTGTCAGGGGCACGACTGCCCCTATAAAGATGTAGGTGATATTTTTTCCCTTTGAATTCCAAAGCCTGGGAAGTAGGATGCAGAAGAGAGAGCAACTGGACTGTGATCTTACACTGCCATAACACAGTTGCATCTAGGAAGGGACAAATGCTGCACAGACCACTCACAGGTTACAGGACAGAGAATGAGACAGTCATGGAAAACAAATGGGGAGTCAGGGCTTCCTACTGTCTTTCCATAACGGTGAAGTTGATCTGAATGTTTCACATCAGGCCTAGTTCAGTAAACTTATTTTTCATTCACAATCCATTCAAAACATTCCTCTCAAACCATTCTCAACAAGTACACACAGCTGGTCCAAAGGGCACTTTCCAGACAGATCTCACTACGTACAACTTCATCATACAAGATTTCGACACAGCCAGTTACTGGCACCAGACTGAGCAGAAAGTCTGTTGCTGCCACTAATCCCAGTCAACAGCTTTTTTAACACCAGGGAAAAATTTTGCAGGGAAGGTCAATATCCAAGGTCTTATGGAATTGCTGACCAGAAGCTGCCCACCTAAATGAAAATGGTAAGAAAATTTGACAACTATTTTCAGACTACCTAGAAACTAGGTTTGAATTCATGGGAGATTTGATTTGCATGGCCTAGATGATGTTTGCAGTCTAAGAGGTTCTGAGAATCCAACACTGAAAAAAATTAATCATCTGTTTTCTTTGAGCATTTCTTTAGGATGTACTATAGGGAGCTAACTTTACTTGCTGGAAGAAGCCTTTAATATCAAAGCACTTCAGAAACCGAGGAAGTGTCCAGATTTATTTTTGGAGGAGAACCAAGGGACAGAATGAAAAATCAGGAAAGCAGGGTAAAAAGAGAAACAGAGAAATACGTGGACTGTTTCTGTTCTGAACATTCCTTAGATTCACATGTCCTCTGCTAGGCATCATCCAGGTATGTGTCAAACCCAATTCTCGTGCACTGTACACCCACAGAGGCAGGAAGGAGCAGATGATGTATCTTGTGAACAGAAGCTTGGCAGTAAAGAGAATGGAAGAGTATTAAGTTCACAAAGTTAGACTTCATTAGGAGGCAAGACCATCTTTGACCTTACCTGGGTGTGAGGACTGAATCTCCCCAGCAGCCCTCATGAGAATGATATTAAGAATGTGGCCTAAGTGCCACATTTTAAATATGAGCACGGAGTGACATTCTGAAGGTGCAGCTTGAAAACAGGACTTAACTTAATTCTTCTTGCTAAGCACATTTCACTCTTCTTTCCATTTTTCATGTACAAACAGGGGAAATATTTCTGAGACCTGATACTCAAACATGGAGCACTGCAGGAGGGAATAAAACCTCTTAAAATCAACTGGAAAATATACTTATTTTGTTAAGAGAAATGAATAAGCTTTAGAGCCAGGAAGGTCTTGAACAATACTTGTAAAAGGAATTTGGGATTTGAGATTTGTCACAATCACAGATGATGGAAAAGATTGTGTTGATTTCTTCATCCTTATCTTTAGATATTGTTCTTGGTATTTTTAGACTCTTCAGTATTCAGCAGCAAAACCTTCTTTCCATTTTATCCTTGGCCTCACTTTTATGTGTGTTAGAGCTTTTCACCTGTAACTAACTTGAAAGAGATCTTAGAATTCCTTTTCCTTTTAAACATTTTGTCCACTCTTTATACATCAAATCCTGTTCCTACTGAAAATATGGAATAAATCTCAATAATGCCAGTAGGATTAGCCACAGGGCCCATGAAGGGGGGGATCTGAAGAAAATGCTGATAGGTCTTTATTGGAAAGATAAAAAGAGAAATGCACAAGATAGATGAGCTAGTAAATCACTGTTAAATCCCCCCAATGTCTGTGATTTGATCATATTGTTTTCACTGTTCTATTTAGTAGTACCTCGAGGTCAATGAGGTGGGAATAGGCCATTTCCAAATGGAGACTATCCAAGTCCAAAAAATAAAGTACTGCAAGGATTGTTAGTGCATTAGTTCTACAATTTGGCTACATTCGAAACATTTTGTGGTTGTAATTAGGGACCATTTTCAGTAGCAGAATCTTTGTATCAGATCTCTGTCTCTCCTAAAAAGCCCCATGCATTCAGAGTGCAATTTTTTTTCCTCATATCCCAGCTGAATTTCCACCTAGGGAATTATTTCTTAACTGTCTGATATGCCAAGAAATGTCTCCTCTAAAATTATTCTGTTACTGTGGGTACTTTAAAATAATTGCTCTATTCCACTACAGAGGGAACTTCACATGGATTTGTTTGTTTGCCAAACAGAAGAACCCAACTTCTGCAAACAGGGGTTAAGACAAGAAATTCCTAACAAGGACAAGAAATCAGGTGAGATGTGGATGTATGTCTATCACACTGCACTGCCCTGGGTTATACAGGCCTGGGAATTGGAGTGAAGGAAAGGGGCGGAGGGGAGGGAAAAAAAAAATCATTGGATATATTTTGATGTGAATGAGAAGGGTTGCACGATGTTTTGCTGCCTCTCCACTGCATCTTGCTCCATATCACACACCAGTCTGGGATGATGAGCAGCTGCAGTCCTGTGATTACAGAACTTGGAGACCACCGGCTTGGGGCACCGATGAGGAGGAGAAACGTGGAAAGGACTGAGAAAGAAAAAAGTACAGTGTAAATTTCCCAGCTGACCCGTTGGATTGGCACACAAACTGCCTGGAAAGGTTGTGGCAGAGCCATTGGCAGGAATACAAAACAGAATGTTTACTTTAATAGGAAAAAAACATCCAACAACCAGAAAAGAAGTGATGCAGCTGTATTGTTCTACCCATTAAATTACATTAACAGCAATTCAAAAGGTGCACTCCAGGCCTTTGCTGGCACCAAGCTCTTTTATTCATTAATCTTCTTAATGTAGCCAATGAACTTTAGAATTAAAGAATATGTTGTGGGTTCTGTGGTTCCTTGGCTTATTATTTTCCAGCTCCATTCAGCTCTTTAGCTGATCACTATATAAAAACATACAAAAACACTACATATAAAAACATAGGTAATGACTATACAAAACCATATAAAAACACTACTGAAAAACTCCTTGATGGGAGTGGAAGGTGTCAGTTTGCAAAAGAAATTAACTTATACACCAAAATTATGTTCCTGATTTATAAGAATGAGAAATCAAGAGGCTGGAAATACCCTGGGTTTCTTTGACAGACAATGAGCAGGTTTGACTACTGGAAGAAGATGGGAAAAAAGCATACCCCGTATATCAAAATCCCACTATGAGTGCAAGCACATACGTTAAACACAAAGTTGTTTTTCTCATGGGAAAAAAAGAACAAGAGGGAGTAGGAAGATCAAAACAAAAACACCGCCTCGAACCTACTCTAACCTACATATTCACACACTTTCTCACATAGATGCTCTTATTCCCATCTACCCCAGCAAGCCTCCATCTACCCACCTAAACACTGTCCTCACCACCGCTGCCAGCACGTACGCACCAACACTCACACTAACTCACTTTCTCACCCACATATACGGCAGTAATCCACGGGCTGTCGGTCTGCCACTACACCTCAGCCATGACACAGTGACATTACAGGAGCCACAGGACAGAGAAAGGTTTGTTCAGTCTCACAGCAACAAAGTCCAGCAAGCTGACCGTAGATATTCACGTGAGAGGGTTTGCACAGCAGTCACGAGATCCCACAATCATCCGTGTTCATCCTGTGTGAGCAGAGCCTGATAAATCCAAGGATAATGACAGCACCCACATCCTTCATCACCTGCACTAAAAGCCAACCTTTCTGGCCATCAGGGAAAAGGGAAGTAGAGGAGAGCCAAGGCGCTGAGCTCCCTTAATCAATATTTGTCTTAATACAGCCTGTAAACAGTTTCCAGTAGATCCAACCTTGCTTCAACCAACACAGGAATGACAAGGCTCTTCAAAAACACAAAAACAGGTCAAGCTAAAAATGCTCCCAGCTCTGAACTTTATTGCAGTCAGTGGGAGTCTGGCTGAAGCAAGTTTGGCCTTTGAACTGCAGGGAAAATGTATTTGCATTGCATTAAACTAAGCTCAGCTTTTTTGTTGTTTTTTTTTTCTAATTTACTAGTAGGAGACTTATAAACAAAAGGACACCAATAGAGAAAAATACTATATTGAGAAAATATGATGCTTAGGAGAACAATCAAACATTACAATTGTTGGCATTATGTCTTTTTGGTAGACTATAGGTTAGGCAGAGGAAAGAGTAATCATCCTGAGGTATTTGTGTTTCATGTAATAATGCCTTAATGATTCAATTAGCATTGATTCTTCAGCTGCAACAATATTTTCTGACTGATCTAGTAATTTAGCTCTCACTGTTGATTGATACAATTCCTATGAGTAATAAAGCAGTTTGAAAGAAATTTATTTAATAATTCACAAATCACTTTAAAGAAGATTTTTATTGCTCCTGCCACAAGTAATCCCTAAGATTTCAGGAAGTGAGATATTCCTTAGAACAGTCTGGCATTTGTAATAGTGAGTCTTACTACTGAGTTTTCCCACATGGCATGGCTGTGATAACTCTATCTTAGAATACTTACTAGCCTTTAGGTGGAGAAGACTGAGATAGGGATGAGTAATCAGAAGATGAACATAAATTGCATATGATGTGCACAGATCACTTGGAAACAACACAGGCAACTTGTGCAAAGTCAGTGCATAAAATCTGGGTTTGAATCTCAGCCAGAAATCTCATTAGCTATAAGGAAATATCTTAATATTAAGTGCCATTGGAAATCAGAGCAGATCTCCACAGAGAAAGTTACAGCCGTTGCTGAAGGTGGTCAGAGGGAGATACTCAAGCTGGATGACAAAGGGAAATTTCTTCTAGTATGGAAATGGTAGTATATAAATGAATCATAACATCCTCCTAAGTGTTTTGGGGAAAAACGTCTGTTTTGGGGAAAAGCTCCTGCAGCAGAGACTTAACCAGTAACAGCTTCATGGTCTTCATGATGATTCCTTCTGTAGTAACAAAAATATATATACAAGGAAAATTTTATTAGCCTTTCCAGATAGCATCCTCCACATGATTTGTGTTTGTCCATGCTCTACAGAGCCTCATAAATATCCATGCTGATAAGTAGATCCTGTCCAAATGAAATGTTCTTTTAATGGGTTTGTATGTGTCTCTTTGTGCATGTATTTATACACACTCCTTATTTCATGATGGCTCCCTAGGCAAACTCCCTCATTCTGCTTTATTAATTGGCTAGTATTTCCTGGGGAAAGCAGACAGTTCAGGAACACACGGATTTTTCTTTAAGTCATATTGTTTGACATTTATTTTCAACTCAGTGGGGAGCAATCCAACTAAAAAGACAATGTGAGGGGGGAAAAAAACCATTTAGCAAACACAGATAACAAATCAGAGAAGCCCACATGAAGTTTTGAGGAGGATTAGTCCTCACTGGGGTATATCAACTTCCCTGTTAATTTAAGTCTTTCAAGGAGAATGAATAGCTTTAGGTTTAAAACACAGAACAGGGAGACTAAAGACATCAGTTCTCTTCCTCGCTCTGATTAAACTCGTTACGTGACCTTGAAGATAAAAGGTTTTAGTTTGAAGCTCCACTCACGTTACCTGCATATACAAATCAGTCTTTTCCAAATATATACATTCAACAGTTGACTGCTTTGCTGTGAGACAGCTTTCACAGTCTGGGGATGAAATTCAGAGCCTAATCTGCCTATGCTTTAGTGTCCTATCTTGCTCCTGCATAAAACAGAGATAATGACTCTTACCTAGTTGTACTTCACAGGCATGATGTTGCTAGGCTCCATTCATTCATGCAATATTCATAAAGCTTTCTGAGATCCCTAATAAAAGACTCTACATAGCTACAAGTTATTATTTAACGATGGAAAATTGAAACATGGCGTGTGGAATGCAAATGAGAGTGAGATATGGTGGTTTTGCTCTGACAGACTGAGGTTGTCTCCTTCAACTGCATGTCAACCAGCATGGAAACATGAATGCAACAAACAGCTGTGCCACAAAAAGCCTGTTATCACAAGGTTCTCAAGAGCAGCAGAAGTTATTTCAAACAAGATTGTAAGAATGGCAATTATACTATCAGAAAAGAAACCAAAAGTGAGTATCCATTGTAGGCTTGTTTGTCCCTCTTGTCCTGCTGGCTAAGGAATTCACACACAAAGTTATGCTCCCGCTTCTTTACTTTTAATTGATATTATTAATATATCTAGGTCATTTAATAAAAACATTTCTAGGGCAGGTGAACAGGAGGTGACACGAAGAACTGGTTGCTGCATAGTTGCTCTCACATGTTCTTAGAATTAATGTAAAGCATGGAATACAAAACCCATTTATTCTTTTCTACTCTTTCCTCAACTTGCTTCTATTCCTGCTACAGAAATCATTATTTAGCAACAGACAGCCTTCTATTCAGTCTTGCCCAGTTTTCTACAATGTCCTGTGAAGTCAAGATGTCCCCATTTTCCTGCCCTTCTTAGCTACAGCTACGAGCACTCACCCATCACAAATATAGAAAGAATTCAAAGCATTGGAGTACATGCTCACAGGTTCACTTTCAGAGTCCCTCAGACCTGCTGAAGAGCAGGTTAAACTGCCTGCCCTATACCCTCTCCCTCCACACTTGCCAAGGCAGAAATCTCCATAAAGCCTTTTATAGCTGCAGTGGTAACATGCACTTCACTGCATCGACCACACCATGTAGGCAGACGTTATGATATTGGTGAGGCAAATCCTCTTTCAACCCTCAGTGCTGAAATGTTCCAGGTGGAAAACATACCTGGAAGAGCCACTGTCTCAAACAGACATAACAGGGACCTTGACTCTTTCAGGGACCACGGATTAAATTTTTATAAATCCAAAGCTCCTTCAACACGAAAAATGTTCCTTCTGCTTCAGAACTGAGGCATGGGATGCTCACTTCCCAGGAATGGAGAAAAGCTAAATATTCACTGCTTTTCATTTAGGACGAGCAACTTAATGCTCAGGTCAGTTTAAAAGAAGGAAAAACTCTTCAGTACCATTATTTTTAATCACAGGATCTCATCTAATATCCTCTCATGAAAAAGTATGACCATAAGAAATGTAAGGAGAGCTGTAAAAAAAAATAATTTTTAAATTAGAAACTGAGTATTAGGTTTCCACAAATCTGCTTCCAGGGGATTGTCCATTAGTGAAACGATAATACTGAACTCTCTCAGTGCTTGGTCTCTTCCAAAATAAGTTCAGCATCATATTATCTTTATTTTCCTTCTTGGGTTAATATCACACTATCAAACTTCCAATAAGAATTTCAAGGAATTCAAGAATTTCATGCGATCTAGTTAAGTCATTTAAAAAAGAGAGGAGATGCATAAAATAAGTTTTTGCTATATATAATTTAGAGATACTGAACAATATTTATGAACAGAACAATATATATGAACAGGAGCACACATTTTCCTCCCAAGCACGGTGACTATGAATCTCAAAACATACAATATCACAGAAACGTAATTCTTTTTGATTTGCCATAAAGTTCTCAAGTATCATCTGTAATTTACTAGTTCTCTCATAAACTCATCCAACTCCAAAGCCAAGCCATATGTTTCCAGAAGAGCAGCAGAACTCTGGTGAACTTTAAAATAACCAGGATACCCCGAAGGGTGCAGCTCTTGTTGAGTGAGTAACAATACAGATCACAGGTGAAATCCAAAAGTGAGGAGTTGACAGCATTACAAGGTATCCTCGTTGTTTTAATGTTCACTAATGTACACTCAGTTCTTACACTTGACCTACAACTTCTACGTCAAGGACCATTAATTATCTTTCAACATGTTTTACTAAAGCAAACACCATTTTCTGAAAATTTGCTTGGATTCGAAAGGATAAACTAAATTAGCACAACTCAATCGTATAAAAAGGGTATTTATCTGACTGTATCTTTTCCTTAGCTGGCAACTCCACCACTCCCATACTGTGTCTTGCCTGCAAATTAGAAGTGACCTTTTTGATAGTGCTGATTGTTTTCAGCAGTTTAGTGCTGGTGATTCATGACTGTGGGATACTGACAGGAGGCACAGAAAATATCAAGACCGATATCTAACAGATCCTGATGGCTATTCCATATAAACATTCCTCCCTTCCATAGTTTCAGTGGGTTTTCAGATTCAGAGGATCATATCTGAACACCATTCCCTGTGATTTTCTAAGACTGGTTAGTGCCTTTGAGGTTCAAAAAGAAAAATACTACTATCCATGCACTCACCAAGGGCAAGTCAGCAGAGAGCCCTAAGCCCCTGCCAGACAACCAAGAACAGAGAGTTGAATACAGAAGTGTACTGTTTGAATAGGGGAAAAAAAGAGTAAAACTTCCTTTAATAAATAAAAGAAATTCTCTTGTATTTATGTTAAATAAGAACATGTTTAAAGTGAAATAAAGTTCACAACCTGGCAGTCCTTTTTAAAAAAGTCAGTACTGAATCCTTTCCACCTCCTTGAGCACAATGTCAAATTGTTCCCTATTGTACATTTATTAACATTTTGTCCAGTCTATATTTAAATGTGTCAACAATAGGGTTCCCACCATTTCTCTGTTGCACAATCTATTCCCCTCAGGTCTGAAATTACCCTGTTATAATTTCCTGTCATTGGCTCTATTTAACCCTCTACATCCTTCCTAAAAAATGTTCTCTTTAGTGTTAGATTTACATCATTCTGCTGGGTCCCCACTTGCTCTCTACTATTGAATGAACAAGCTACCAAAGGTGGCAAAACAAGCTTGCCAGCAATGTCAAGTTTAAGGTTGTTAAATATTTTATATTAAAATGTATTATTTTCCACTGTTATTACTGACATGTAACTGTCTTGCTAGAAATTTTTCATCCTGCCTCAAGCTGAGTTTTGGGGGAAATTTTTTTTATTAATTCAGTCAAAATAATTGTGCTACTAGCCCACAGGAAAAAATATTCTTACCACTGTGTCTTGTCTAAGATCTCCAGTGACATTTCCTTTGAGCAGCCCAAGTATTGCAGATTAAGAACAGAAACCTGAAATATGAATAATCTTCTCTCCTGTTTCTTTTCTTTTTTTTTTTTTCTTTTGGTTATAAACACTTAATTCAAGCAAAACCTTTCTTAATCTCTTAAGACAAACTCAATATGAAAAACTGTATTTTCACTGACGGTCACCTATTGCTTTCATTAGCACTGTGATTCTGTGCTCCCACTGCCTGGAGCATCCACTCACAGCCTGTCCTGCAGGGTACTGATTATCCTCAGCTTCTCCTGAAATCAGTGGAAGCCAAGCACGCTACCCATGACACAACAGGCCCTCAGCCACTGACAGGAGCAGGTACTTCAAATTAGCAACAGACTGAAAACATCACAGGAGCAGCCACTTGCTAATATTAAAACTGCTCTCGCAGCCGAAAAGAGAAATCGAAAGCAGGTCTTGTTCCTCACACAAGCAGGGCCTGCTGTATTTAGAGCATGTTATTAACTGTGTTAAAATATGGTCAAAGTCTCACAACTGCAGGGAAAAAGTGGAAGAGGAGAAGTGTGATATACAGCAGGTGCTTTGCACAGTGCACTGGCCCATCCATCACGGGACACAAAGTCTTCCCTGCTCACGCCCTAATGACTGCTCTGGAAATCAGCTGCTATGCACAGGAGGGAAGAGGAGCACGAGACTAGGGGAAGTGTGACAAAAGTGCACGCTTCAGCATATGTTATAAAGCAACAGCAACAATCAGAAGTACCTTGGGACGAAGATCTCTCTCTATGGCCCATCAAGTCCAATTTAAGGCTTATTTGAGCTAATTTGTTCCTTCCTACAGCTGAGTATGTCCTTGGGAGCAAAGTGGTGTCATGTGGCTGTCCAAATATTATCTGATCTTCTACTTGAGTAACATTTCTACAGCTCCAAAGCTCTATTCACTGGGATAAACAGGAGGGACTGACTAGTCCCTCAAAACGAACAGAGATTAAGAGTGTGAATATAAGACTTCTATCCAAGTCTTCTATTTGATAAGGAATACGTGTGGGGTTGGATATAATATGATGATTCCCACCAGTTACATAATGAGGATAAGATAGAAATGAGAGCCACTGTCATTCCAAGTGAAATACTTAAGGCAAACCCCTGTGTTTGCCAAATGTTACAGGCATCCAAACTGATCAAGTACTATGAAATCTGCATTTCAACAAAAAATACCTTGGGATAGTTCTGCTTTTACCTGATTTTGCTCTAGAGGACAAAATAGATGTTCCTCCACTTGCAGAACAGTTCAGGTCAGCAAGATCTTTCACAAAGTATAGCAGTATGAACCTGCTAGTGGAATTTTTGGGGGGAAGCCAAAAAGACAAAAAACAGGAAAATTATGGGTTGTGATGTCTCCAGAGGCTGCAAAACACTAGGTATTCTACATTAAAACCTGTGATACCCCTTTGGAGTGTCTTGATATTCTACAGATGCATTAAAAACTCTGGGGACCACGTAATTTGCAAGTGTTAGAAACTGTTAGACATTTTAATATATTAACTTTTAAGAAATTACGCAGAACTAAACAAGAAACAGGAATTACAAAAGTAAAATTAGGAAAGGGAAGGAAAAATAGGAAACGCTGCTGCAGCTACCTAATGCCCAGATATTTACAGTATAACTTGTATTAAAAAAGAGCTCTTATAATCTCATATAATTGTTTACACTCCCAATACCTAATTATGAAAGACAATTAAGAATTCTCAAAAGACATAAAATAGAAAATAGGCTATTAGTCTTATAAGTGAAATGGAGATGCTCTTTAATGCATTTCCATTTTGTAGGTAGGATAAAAGTCAATTAGATGTAAAAGGGCTATAAAAAATGAATGTTCTGGATTCACACCATCTATGAGCAAAACTGCTCTTCATTATCAAGTATTGCCTATACAATGCCAGGAATACCACCAACACAGTCATTTAGAAGAACCTTAAATTTCCACTACAAATGAGCTCACAGTCACCGAGAAATATTCTGACTTATCTGGCAAAGGAGGAGAAACGAGTGATACAAACTTTGATACTTTGGTTTTGCTGCAGAGAACGATTGGGAATATGGGGATCCCACTCACAAGGGGTGCAAAATCTCTGAACAGCCACGTTGCCACGGCCACACCGAGCACAGCTCACAGACGTTCTGCTGGGGAATCCCAGGGGGCCGAACGAGCTGCAGAGGTTTCACGAGAAGCTCAGGAAACACTCGGGCAGTTAACTTGAGTTGAACCCCGTGCTGCTGTGATTAAAGAGCTTTTGCTAGCCAGGATGCTTAGTTTTAAAGCTAGCTCCACTTCTTTTGCACAAGCTGCTGTTATATACGTCATTGCTCAGACTGATCTGTCAGCTATTTAGATTAAATAAGAGTCTGAGTCTTATAACTCCCAAGAGTCTCCATGTTGTGTGCATTTGGAAAATACCTCCCACTCTACAATCTTCAGTACATGTAAAAACAGGTATTATTTTCTTTAAAGCTGTTGGTGATTTGACATACCAGGCCAGCACATCAGTTTGGAACTAAACAATTTACAACGTCCCTCTCTGGCTCCCTCCTTTGTGGTCCAACATTTCACAGAAGCTGAAAGCAAGTGAGCTGAATCCTGACATCAGTTTTGACTCTCCCCAGAAAGAGATGTGAATATATGATTGAAAATGACTTCCTGCTGCATAGTTTGCATATGTGGTGCTTTTACCTACTGTGTGACAACCTCACATCAGCAGCACGTACCTTGGTCACTCCGTGGTTGGAGGTGCTGTAATTCTGTGTGCACAGAGCAGCTCCCAAGCTCGCAGCTCGTTCAGGATGGATTAGTCCATCTGCTCTTCTGTCCCACAAAGATTTAGTCTGCCCTGACTGCTTTCCGCGGCCTGCTCGCAGTGGTGTTTTGCCTTGAAGGTGATCTCGGGAATTTTTAAAACCCCAACTGGAAAGACCCTTTTTAACAGAGAAACCTCTGTACTGACTTGTTACCATTCTTTTTCCAGGGATTCTACTGCTGCCTGTCGAAGTAGTAGGTCTTTGTACTTTATCATGACTTATTTCTTGATAGTGGAACTCACTACTCTAAAGCACCAATTTCATTTTATATTCCTAGCCATTTTTTATTAAACAAAGGCCTTCAGCATTTTTTAAATACCAAGGGGATTTTTTTAAATTATATTTATTTAATGATTACTTCTGGCCTTATGTTTATTAATGTAGTGTCTTTCCCAGCCTCCCTTCTGAGCAAGTGAATGTGTAGGAGAGAGAGGCATCGTAGGATGCTGCCTTTGTTTTTAATCTGTTTGCATTTTAATACTACATTATTTATTTAGGATTACTGAATTTTAATGTTTAAATGAGTGATTCCTTGTTTAAACAAACAGAATAAAATAAGAAATGGAGAGTGCTTTATATATAAGAGCACTATTCTAGTTCTGCTGGTATTAAAATGGTAGTCTAATCAGGATGGTGCTGTTGTTCTTAGGCATTACCTTATATAAATAACCACAGCTAACACTGGTATGGCCCCAAGACTCTGAGGCAAATGTGAGTTTTTCCCATCAAGAGCTAAATGGCACCTGCACAGAGCAGCTCATTTCAGAACTACAAGGTGGTCCCTGAAAAAGAAATGCAACTGTTACCCCATCCAGGGACTCTAAGGGCTGCTCCCTTCAAGTAGTGGAACAATAAGTAAATCCCCTGGGAAGCCTAAGACAAAGGGAGGTAGATAAATCTAAAATATTCAGAGACTTAAGAGGAGGGCTTAGGGAAAGATATTCCTGACGGAAGACCAGCGTCACCAGGACCAAGTGGACAAGTGAGCACAACTGTAACTGAAAAATAAGACAACTTTAGCTCCTGAAAGACCTCACATTTTGTATGGGAGCACCCAGACCTGTACAAGTCACAGGTGGTGCAGCTTCCACCTTGGGGCTGATTTTGCAGTGTCGCAGGGAAGTGATTGGGTTCCAAGGTTCAGGTATTTTGCATGAAAATGGTTTTGTGAGAAGGTTTCTTCGTCTTCTCTCATACAAAAAGCTGGAGCTACAAACATACAGTATTTTTTGACCAAAGTCCTCTCATAATCTCACAAATATCTTTTCATTAAAGCAAAACTTACAACACATTGGGATGTTTTTCAAAAGTATATGTCAGCCCATCAGAACTTCAGTGCAAACCAAAAATGAAGGCAGGTGAATTACTGTACCAGTCAATTCATTTGCAATGATATAACCCATTTCATCCGGCCATGATTTAACATGCACTGTCTCAGCCATTGCTATTACAGCATTAATGCACACGCCCAGCACATCCATGCCTCTGTCTAGATACAAATGTTTTGTCACACAGCAAAACACTCATAGAAGAAGTGAGCAGGAGAGAGGACAAGTCTTCCAAGACACCAGCAAGTCCCGCTGAAATGACTCTGCCACAGCAAAACTACGAAAAAGTGAACATACTGCTGCAACCACCCCTCCACAGCACTTTGCGGGGCGAGCAGATGCGCTCAGTAGACAGTGCTTGGGTCCTGTGCTGTGCCAGCCATCCCCAAAGGGTTAATCCTCGCTTCCCTCCACAGGGATGCCACACACACATCTGTTTAGCACACAGTGACTAATTGCAGCGTTGGCGGAGCGTGGCGGGATGCCAACCCCGCGCTCATGCGCAATACGCCGCTTCACGCATTGATCCGCTTTTCTTGTGTGGGCTTTAAATACCCAGATAAGCCCGCAAAGCTGCAAGAAGATCACATCGATATATTTACCCCACAGGCTTCCCTCTCCCTTCCCGTCATTCTGTTGTGTGTCTACCAAAGGTCTGTTGTGAAACAGTCTCCTGAGCCCTGTTGTGTCGTAGCTTTCTCTGGTGTTAACTGGATTTCCCGTAGTAACGGAGACATGGCACCCCGGCGGTATTCCCACTCTCCCCTCTGAATAGCTTATCATTTAGTAGTGGAGCTATTCAAAATGGCATCTAGTGTTTTCTTCATAAAAATTCAGTGCTGAATTATTGATGAATTAGAGAGTAATTTTAAAGGAGCTGCAATTCAGCAAAACAGCTGGGTAAGTGATAAATAGAGGGTTGGCACATTCGCTCTGTGATAAGTTTTGCCTATACGGTACTACATCCAATTTCAAGGTCAGGACTTTCATTCTTAGGCAGCATTTAGCTTTAGGAAGAACACCAGCAAGGCATGAACATAAATTCCTTCACCCTCACAATTTCCATATGAGGCAGGAAGGTGTTATGATCTCCATGACACAGAGAAAACTGCAACTTCTGAGAGAAGAAGAGTCCTGTCAAAAGTCCAAAGCCAGTCACCAGAGAGAAGGTGTTTCAGCCATAGTATCCCTGGAAGATGGCTAAAAATATTTCCATGAAGTATTTGTTGTTTTTTTCCAGAGAGATATTGATAAATTGAAGTCAAAACTTCAAATCAACATCTATGTCTGTATCAACAAAGATGGATATAGAAAAAAAAGGAGAATGGCTCAACCAAGCTCAGTTTGGCAGTGAGAGAAATCTGCACGAGCAAAAAATAACTCACTACATTCTAATTGGAGAGTGAGGTTAAACACTTTTGTTTCACTCAGCTATAGACCTTAACATGGAAAATGAGTGCCTATCCTACTGCTCTAGCAGGAGCATCTTTCTCTTCTTTGAAAGAGTTGTCCATCTGCAGAATGAGTCAGTATTTTAAATGCTAAAACATCTCATAGGACAGGAGAAAGTCCTTCTGCCTGTTCCTACTAATTTCTTCTGAAGTGTAGGTCAAATAATATCCATAAAGATTTGCAGAAAGATAAATGAAGTTGTCTTGATCTGAAACTTAAGGATATATCATAGAAAGTTTATTAAAAAAAGAAAGCCAAAATAAAAATGGTCTATTTCCTCCAGCAATCATTCTGGCACCAGATGAGAACTAGAGCAAATTCCACCTCAGTGAAGTGGGGTAGGACTTGCACAACAGCAAGGAAAATATTATGAGACAAGGGTTAGTTCTAACTGAGAGAATTTTGTTGTAGAGAACAACAAAATAGAGGCAGGAAAAAGACAATTCAATTTCATGCTAATTTGAGCATACAGTACTGGAAATTGCAGGTTTAAATTTATCAGTCTCTATTTTTAGATTATCAAGTAATAAATATATTGTGGGGATTGTTCCTCTCGATCAGTTCTCCCATAAAGTACAATTGTTTAGGGAATGTGTTTTTTATAATTTTGTTTTATTTCATCCCACATTTTTATCAGCTTTCAGGGATTCATGTTATATATATAATATATAATATATATTTAATGAGTTTACTTGTGGATGAATTAGGTTAGAACAGAGAGGTGGAACTTACTTCCCCTCCTAAAGAAGTTGGTTGTTTTTCTTAATTGAAATTGAAAATATTTTGCAAAGGAATCTGTGAACTATGGTTATTTATTTTCCTAGGAAAGGGAGCCAAACAAGGAGATGCTAACATAGATGCTTTTAAACTTTTTGTGTTAATAACGGTGGGTCCAAAACAATCCCAACAAGCCTGCCATTTGGTACTTGTGCCATACAGACCCAACTGACATCCCTGGGATCTGCAAATAGGATTCTTAGTGTCATCTTTTCACCGGAAACCTTTGAAAGGATCCTGCTTGAATTGTTTTCCACTAATGTCACAACATCCTATCACTGGAGATACATAATGAGCATTTCTGTAACTCACCTTCCTCAATCTGGACTCATCTATCCAGCTGGTTTTTGGCCTAGTTAATTCTCACTCAAAACCTCACCACAATATTAGTTTATTTTTATTTACTTGTTAATGTAATTCTCGAGTATGACTCTGGTGAAAGTATGGAGAGAATGGTAATGACAAAAGGAAATCTTTAAAACAGAAACATTTCTGCTGGCTTTAGATCTGAAGTTACCATAGCAGCGAATTCAACACACTACCTGTAGACTGGAGAACAACAGATAAATAAAAGCTGGGAGAGATTATGTTAAAATCTAAGTGTCTGTTCAGCAGATTCTCTATTGGTACCCATGAAAACAAGCAGATATGTGTGTTGGTTTGATTCCTGGCACCCCTAACTCGACAGAACCATGCAGAAAGTCTCCTTGGTCCTCATTTCCTGTGGCAACATTCTGCAGGCATCCTTTGCGAATTAATTTCTGGTAGGTTTATATAATAATACAGCTCCACAGAAGCCATCCTCTCTGATGATGAATGAGTGTTTCTTTTTAGTTTTCTACAAATGAAAAAGAATGCCTAATCCCAGATGCTCTCAATTCACCAAGAATAACCTAATCTGATGTGAGATCAGGTTGCTCTCTGAATTGAATGTAGACTGCTAATGCTTACCTAATGACAAAGTGATTTGTATTTACAAGTCTAGGAGGTTCTCTCATACATACTTTATATTTTACATTCAGGCATATACAGAATTTAAATCTGTGTGATAAACTGTATATCCAGTTGTCATCCAAATGTGTCATTTATATTTTACATACTGACCTATTTTAACATTTCAAACCACCAGGTCCTTGCTTACATGGCACAACTTCTAACCAATCACTATTTACATCCCTGTAAAATATGTCATCCATCAGATTAGCTAACTCAGATTAGCCAGCCGTGGTCATATCAAGGTGTTGGATCCTGCAGCCTGCCTATAGGAAACACAATTAATTTTCACAGTACAGGTAATAGCCAAGAGCCATTACTGGTGTGTAGGTCAAACACAGCTCAGTTTGGCTTCAGAACAAACTTTGTCCACAGCTTCAAAAGCCTCCACAGTGATGTAGAGGGATTCTTGCTTGAAGTTTGTTGTTTTTAAGAAGGGATTTCCTCATTGTGACTTTGCTGGGTACAAGTGAACAATAGGGAGCATAAATAGACCTTCACAAAGGTTAATAAAGAAAATACTTTAACTGCATGGCTGGGATTCTTCTCTGCTACTAATGCATGTGACAGCTGTCTCTCTATGCAAATGGAAACCAGGAAAGAGATTACCCAGTCCAGTTCTACAACAACATTAATGAGATTTAGTCTCAGTGGGGTTCTCTCGGTGTTTGCCAATTATGCCATTTTACCTGTCCTTTCGGCTTTTATTTCTCCAGTGACTTTTCTATGCAGTTTGCCAAATAACAACAAATAACAGTAATGAAAACTTGCATTTTAATGCAGGTTTTGTTTGAAAAAATAATCACACAGCAACAGAATATAATTCAGGCTCTGGATACTGAGGAGCGCTTAAGAAAATTATTAACTTTAGACCTGCGCAGCAGTCCTACAAACAGACTGAAACAAATGCTTAAGTACTTTCCTGAGTAGGTTTTGCAAAAATTTTAGTCCGCATAATATTTTTCCATACCAGCTAAGATGCAGGAATTATTATATTCCCTGAAGCTTTATCTTTTTCCTAGTGAGAGTGTTTACGGAAGTTCAATTCCCATCACTTCAAAGATCATATTTCACTTCAAAGATCCTATTTCTACATCAGCTGGGGCAGTGCCTGTCTCAGAGATATTATGAGGTTAAATGGACAAGGAAGACAAATGTGAGAGAACTGAGGGCAATAAAACAGCAACAGTAAGTAACCACCAACAGAATGAAAACTGGGAGAATGTAAACCCAAGATATATAATGTGCTTTCAGCTGAAACAACAGCGGAGCTGAAGGATGTTAATAGTGCTCTCGTGCATTCCCATCGACTGCAAATAAGGAATATTGTGGAATTTATACTTAAATTTTGACTCCTCAGTTTTGCTGGCTCAGGAAGTCAGAGGACCTGCCTTTAATATTGAACCATGAACTTGGATCTGAAAATGTCAATTCGAATCCAGTTCTGTCCAATTAGTTAGAAGGACAGTAGAAGTGTGCAGCAAGAATTTAACTTTTCTGACAGATGCAGATTCAGCTATTCTTAAGTATGATTTATGTAATTTTTCTTGTGTGGAAATTAGTGACTGAAATATTTAACTAAATTAAATTGTGCGTGAAGATATGAGACTCATAAAAGATGCATTGAAAAAGTCCTAAGTAAACCTGAAAGCTCTCAGAACAATAAAGGAAAGGGGAAAAAAAAAAAAAAAGTAAAAAAACCAGCTCACATACAGAGGTCAAGCAAACAGCCAAGTGTGAATCAGTCCAGTCATCCAAAAGCATTGATGACTGCCCTGTCATCAATGAAAAGATATAATTACCAACTAGACCTAAATCTCAGTTTGTGCAAGGATTGCAAATCTGCTTAATTAAGACCAGCCACCCATAAAGCCCAAATGGTTGTCAGTTTAGAAAAATTTCACTGCAATCTGCTGAAGTTTGTGTGCTAAAAAGAAGTGTCACAAGAATTGGCAGGATGGTCTCACTGTGTAAAAAGTGAGTTTATTTGTGAACTTGGATATGCCTGCTTCATTTGAGACTTTCCACCTGCATTTCAAATACTATTTAAATCAATTTCTTATCTGCAAAGTCAGGATAATAATATGTGGCCTTTTTCATAAAGCATCTCATGATTCTTGGCTCAGTGGACCTATAGAAGTGTAAAGTATTTATTATTATGCAAATCGTTCTTGAGAATGACTCTGTGGCAGCTAACTGTATTTTTTTCACTTCAAAAACACATCATCTCTTCCAATGGAATTCTCTCCTAATCCCAAAATATACTTTCATTGTATTAAATTACCCTAAAAAAGCCTCGAGGGACGAGTTCCCACATTTTCATTCATTTTTTTCTTCAGTCAATGCAAAGTTAGTAAAGTGTCTGTTTAAATAACGACCAAGTGAAAACTGATTAAGGAATTCTGGATGGAGCCAGGAAAGGAGCATTTTCCATGTGGAGGAGAAAGCGATTGGCTGTCCTTACATATTATCTTTGTTATAATGCAGTAAAAAGGATTTGGTAGATTGTTCTTATTCTTAGTTAAGAAATACACCCCTCAGCAGCACATAATATGCATTCCAGCTGTAATTTTTCATGTTAGATTTATTTAGATAGGTTTTAAAATAGCTAAAATTATTTATTAAAAAAAATAAGCTTATCACAGAAGCAAAGCACATCATTTTTCCTAAGATTCCTAAGATACTCAGGACCATCTCTAGACAGATTAATTAAAAAAAAAAAACAAAACAAAAAATCAAGATTAACAGATTCCTGAAGTCAAAATGCATTTGGAAAAAACACATCCATAACAATGTTTTTATTTTCAGTTCAGCACTCCTGTCTGAAAAATCACATATCTTCACGATAGCCCCCCTAAAGCTGATGAATGTCTTTATTTTGACTAAACTACATCTGACAGCCAGTCCCCATAGCCTTTCATAGTCCACTTAAATTCAGAGTTTTATTTGCAATATACAGTCATTACTCCATTCCCCATCTCCACTTCAATATAGAGGTACTGCTAAGCAGATGACAAACATTAACAATTTAATGGTACGTAAAATTCTGCCAATTGATAATCCCACTCTATTTCTTATCCAAGCTCAACTACTCTAGAAGTCATTCAGAAAGGCCTTGAATTCAACTTCTGATCTTCATGCATTTGGATTTGAAGAAAAATAAGCAAACTACACATCATCATGAAGCCTCTTTTAAGACATTCAACACCGCAGTCATCAAATAGGAAACAGTCTTTCTATGAAAGAGCAGACCTCTGCAGAAGATTCTCTTTTCTATGAACAGTTTATTTCAGTTTCTGCATAATAGGTAAAAATTTCTAGGAAAATATTCTCTGTCCTTCTGTTTCACAGGGAAAAGTAGCAAGATCGTTTTAGTCATAAAAGTCACATAAGGCTCAAGTGAATATCTCCAACCCAGTTCTGCATGTTTGCCTCCACAGAACACACAGAAAAGCCCCATTACAAGTTGCCTGAAATAAAAGAGACATTTTCCCTAATACAGTGTGCTCTAAAATCCGTGTGGTTTGATTAGCAGAGTAGGCTGTTACTGCAAAATTCTCCCACTTTGCCTAATTTCCTCATTTCCATAGAACCTAAATGGCCTAAATGTCCCTTCAATCGATTGCTAGAACCCGGGTCATCGCTGTCTCCTGCTCTTTATTTCCCTCCACTGATTGCTCAGTCACTTCCACTACCTGGTGATAGACTATCTCTTGGATCACAGGCAAGTGGGAGAGAAAACAGACACTTGTTTATAGGAGGCTGGGAGTGAATGGGGTCTTTGATTGGCCTTGCACTAGGCATTGAGAGACAGACCTATTGCCTTAGGTTGGGATGGCAACCACAATTAGTCTGAGTTTTACTTGCTGGTGATTGGCAAAATATTCTTTTTTTTTCCCCACCATGTCTTCCCATTGCTGGCAATTTTCTTTCTGTCTTTCGTCTTTCCATCTTCAGACACCTGATGGCTCTAAATGTTACTCAGGTATCTTTCTATCAGTCACCTTCAGCTCAAACCTCATTCTGGGATACCAGCTAAGATCTTACTAAGATCTTACTAAGTACTAAGCATAGCTTTGCTTTGACATTTTATTAGGTAGACATCAAAATGTGTGTAATAAACACATTTCAAGATATTTCACTCCTGTGAAAACATTTTCTTCTAATCTCCTTGTGAATACTGTCATCCCTTTGTGTAACATTTCACCGTAGTCTTAATTCCTCAGCGTCAGGACCCATTGCTTTATTTGACTGTCGAGTGCCACAGACATCTGCGGCTCTAAAAAATAAAAATAGTCGTGAAAATACAGTGTTCTTATTTTTCCTTAACAGCTTCTCGTCTCTCTCACCTATTAATGCAAAGTCAACTTGAAAGTTTATCACAAGTAGGCTGACCTTTGCTTTAGGTTTTGTCTTAAAATAGAACATGTAGAGTTGTAGAACAACTCCAAGCATCGCCCATCTTCTGCTGGTTTGCTGTGTGGCAATGGCTCAGATGTCTCACTCTGCTCCTTCAAGTGCTTAACTACATTATCTAAAGTAAGCCTTGATTGTCAAAGCTTGAGCCCATATTCTTCCCTGTTTTCTCTGAAGGTAATGCAATTTCAGATAAACGATTATTTCATCTGATGAGAAAATAGAATGACAATGCTCTCTCTAATGCACTGAAAGGATCTGAGCACTAATGTCTTAATACACTGTAATGAACATTAACAAAATATCTTTTCATCTTGTGAAAGGGGAAATTTTTGATTGCAGAAATGCATCTGTGATAGCAACAGCATACAGCCCTGCATATTCAGCCCAGCCTGATGATGCTTACAGAGCACACAACACAAAGCTCTTCTTTTTTTATATGCTTTTGTTCCTGGATTTTAAGTAAGATGTTCAAGGAAAGTGTGAGGGCAATATTTTGAAGTTACATAACACACTGTCAACCCTTCACGGTTAAAAATAAAAGGATTCAGGCTCTCCTCCGTAATTGTAATTTACAATGAAGAGTTGCATAGATGTATTCTCCTAAAGAATTTCAGTATTTATTCCTCTTTTTAGCACTGTGAATCGTCCCACTGGCTCTCTCTTCAGGCAAGTTACACACACAGTGATTTTAATGGATTAGGAACAAAAAAGATCAATCCCAATACATCTTTGTTTTCTGCTTTTGTTGCTTAAAGGCAATTTATGGAAAATTAAAGAAAACTATCAGTACACTCCTCAAAGCTGCTGCTGGAATGCACCTCAGGTTCTGTTTCCGCCCAAACTTTCCCATACCCTTGTCTTCTCCTAAGTGCTCCCACAGGGCTGAAGTGCTGTATATTTGCAAGGTGTATTTATACTCCAGCTATGGCAAGAGGCTTCAGGGTAAGGGAGGCAGAAAAGGACAAAGCAGAATTCAGAAAGAACTGTTAGGAAGCTGCATGTGACTTGCAGGGGAAACCCCGAATAGAAATGTGCTGCCAGACCCACAGAAAGGAGAGAGAAGCAGCATTTCTTATTTTCAAGCATCCAGTTTGAGGAACTGAGGTGCCAAGAGAGAACAAACTGTGGCTCAGCTGCAATTGCAATTCTGAATACATTTCTAAAAGCCTGCCAGGACAACACAGTCCTTCCCCTCAACAATAATCCTATTTGTAATAGCTGTAGTTTTTTAATAAATTTTTAAGGCTTTTGTTCCAAAGGAATGGTGAACTACAAGCAACCACCTGCAACAATTGCAAAAAGAGTCATAGCTTGGATGTATTCTAAACCATCTTCCATACTGCTGCCAGCTTTTTGGACAGATTATATTATTGAGAGAATAAAGTGCTTACTGTCTCAGCAGGGTAATTATATCTGGGGTGGTGTTGGGGAAACCAACACATGAACACTCATGAAGTCTCTCCACAAAACAGAGTTATGTGCTAAAATAATGATGACTGTATGAATAATCTCAATTTTAAAAGAATTTTCCCTTGCAAAGCTCACAGCAACCTATCCTTTCCTCCCTATCTTCCCAAGGTGTCAGTCATCTTCTATCTTATCACCATGAACACAATGCAGCCCAGAACTGCCAATTCCTTATCCTGGAAGAGCATTTGAGTGATTAGGGGGTTCTCTTTTGTTTATGTATTCTTTCCAATAGCTCCCTCACTCTTAATAATAAGAGACATTTTGTTTTTCACTACCAAGTTTGTCTAAGGCTTCCAGTCACAACTTCTACAGACACCAAAAAGACTCACAATGTTCCCAAGCCTTGTGTTGAGAGCTTAGACTGACTTCTGAAGCCCTGATACCAAAGTAGAAGGACTAAAAATCGTAATCTCAGCTTTAAAGTGTACTCTTGGAGGTCTTGAGTAATGCTTTAACACAAGATACACTTAGCATTTCCAGAGACCTGAACAGGATCGACAAATGGCAAAATATTACCAGAGATTTCAAATGCCACCCAGAAGATCCAAATTGTACTGTAAATTTTGGATCAAAAAGAAGAAGAATCTCTTTATAAATATTTAATTGAACCCTTTTAAAGTCTTTTGTACTAATTAAATTCTTTTAAAATTCCTATTTATCAGGACTTCCACCAATCTTTACATGAGAACTTCAGCAATCTACCAGTGAAATCTTGGCTCAAAGTAAAGACCAGTTACTGATGGAATGAGATTATAGTGATTGTTATCTCACATAGCTAAGGAATTTACAATAACTGTGCTTTCACAAATTTTATTTAAAAAGTAATCTCTCATAAGTAGGTCACTATCTTGATTAAGAAAAGCATTTAATCCGTGGGGTTCAACAATGCAGAGTCCACTAAGACCAAGAAACTTGTATAATTCCCACTGATGCTAAACATAATACCCTCAATCAGCAAGTATCAATTAGAATTTTGTCTGTAGTTTTATGGCAAATTTTTTTAAACTCAGTCCAAATTACCAAGTGCAGCTGCTTCAAAGATGCATGTAATCAACATATTTTACATGCAACACGATACAGCATTTTACCCATGAATGATGAATGGTGTAGAAGGCAAACTAAAGGGCACAAATATTGGATCTCATCATTTCTTGTAATATATATACATGCACATTCTAATTCCCCTCAACATCTTCTAAATCAAGACACATATTCTACAAATTCATTACTTCTCTAACATAGGAATTTCAGTCAGAAACTGAAAGCATTAGCACTTTGTATTTTACTACTGCTAACAGAGATATGAGATGACAGCTACTAAAATACCAGACCAGTCACAAAGTATTCTATTCCTCTGACAGATAAGGGAAATGAGCACATCAATAAATGCTTTTATGGGCAACTACAGGCCCTCAAAATGACATGACAGGAAGCATATCTGGGGTTTAATGCTGTATATTTGAGTATTGTTGGCAAAAAAAGAAAACATTTCACTTCCACATTATCAAAACCCTCAAAGTGGTATTACTAATGCTAATATATAGTAACATTTAGAAAATCTTAGACATTAAAACGCAAACAATAAATAAATTAAAAAAAAAATCCCAAACCTACGAATCCAGATTAAAGATGAGAAATTCCAAGGCAAACCTCAGTGATCTACCTGCCCAGTACAGCACATCAAATGACATGCTTCTTTCCCAGGTAAGACGGGGAATATTTGAACATACCGGTGGAAACTCAGCAGGACCCACGAGATGTTGGTACCTGTCCCTTCATAAGCACAAGGCAAAGATTCCCTTTGATCCTGACTCCCTCAGACTCAGACACTGAGTTCTGAAAGCAGGCCCAGGGAGGAATTTCTCCTTGTCAATGTTTTTGGAGGGTGCCTGATGTCCCAGATCTGCATTGGTGCTGGTTCTGCACTGTGCCACTTCGTACCTGCTGTGTTTGACCAGTAGCTCACGTGGCATAAGCTGCTTCCTTTGCTCTGAGGAATCTTGTCCAGAGCTGCCTTGCACGTTCAAAAGGGCAGAGACAACATCGAAGACCTTCCCGACATATTGTTCATCGATCAATTTGGTTACTCTGACATCAACCCAAAAAGAATGGTAAACCAGCAGGTATTCCAATGAGGATGACTTAGAGTGGCCTTTTGGTCCCCACAGAAACTTCTGTGAGGAAAATGAAATATGGAAATGAAGACATATTCCGGGAAAAAAGAAAGTCTGCTTTTCTGTGAATAATATTGATTTAGTGTTGACATACCCTGTTTGACAGGTTCAGATTTTTTGGAAACCAAGAGAAATTCAGCTTCAGATTACCAGTTCGAGGGTATCCTTGAATTTACTTTTTCTTCTATTGACATGATTGGTACCTCCCTCCATTTTCACACTACAGAGGAAAAAACTACAGCATGTCCCAATCTGCAGGAAACCCCCTATTGCCCCACCTTTGTTCTCATTTTGGCTGGAATAAGGTTCATTTTTTCATAGTAGCTGGTATAGTGTTCTGTTTTGGATTCTGTATGAGAATAATGTTGATAACACGCTGATGTTTTCTGTTAAAACTTATTAAAAAATAAATCAAGAGTGGTCTCACAATGACAGAGGCAGCTCCCTTGGCTCTTGTGAGTGCACCCCAATCAAGTCACATGGACTTGTGTATAACCACTTCATTTAAATGCTCCCTCTCGTGAAAAATAATTCCCCCTATATTATCCTGGCCCATCCTTCCTAAAGAGTTTGTAGGCATCCATTACTGCCTTGCTCCTGTGTGAGCTATCCCACCACACCTGCAACTCAGGCAATACTGTAGCCCTGAAGCTGCACACAGAACCCTAACTGCTCCTGTTTTTTCCCCTACACCATGTTCATGAGCAGGCAGACTCTTCAGGTGGGTACTTGGTCATGCTGATTTCCCAGAAAAGGCACAAAAGCTTTCCCTGTAATGCTGCCCTGTAGGTGTTTCCTTATTACATATGGGCCTCCCTTCAGCATTGTGGATTAAGAGCTTTTTCCTGCCTTCAAAACCCTTCATGCTTTGCTTACAAGCTCAGTCCACCCCTTCGTTGCTTGATTGTGGGTCATTATTCCTTTCTCCTACTGCTCCTATTTTAAAGTTCTCCGCAGGCTGTCAGCCCATTGGCAAAGTTGCTTTTTGCCCACTTGGTAAGGTGGATCCCATCCCTCCTTAGCAGTCCTCAATTCTTAAGGAGAAGTCCACGGTCATAAAAGTGGAAACTTTGCTGTGAAAGCCAGCTGTGCCACCAGTTGCTCACCCATAGGAGAACAATTTCAATAAAAACATTTTCTAATGCAAAGGTGTCAATCACTTCTAGTTTGCATCCACCCTTTGAACAAGAGCAGTCAGGCCTGAGTCATATTCCACTGAGTTAAAACCAAGACAAGGAAGTTACAGCAGTCCAAAGCTGTTAGCAAAGTCAGCAATGTGTCCTGACATCCAGGGGAGAGAACAGTCTCTGTCCAATAACTTTACCAAACTTTCATGCCAAGGTCCCAGAAACTGGAAAATGCTAAATTTTATGTTTTGAGTGACCAGTGGAATAAACACAAACAATAATAATAAAAAAATTAATACCTGAACTAACACTACATATTGCATTAATTTACAAAAGGACAAATAGCTTTCTGCTGTTGTGCTAGTTTCTCCTCACTGCATTAAATGGTCAAAATTCTGCACTGACTTACAACCTCAGCACTGAAGTCCCAGGTAAAACTGTAGCACCAGTGACAAAATACCACCTGTGTCTTGCAGAGCGTGCAATGGCAGGCATGAACTATCTGAATGTAATCAGGAGCTGCTCTAGCATCATGGGCAGGGTGCCCCTGGCTGAGAGAAAAATTCATAAAGGGTTAAAGGAAGAGCTTTATCAGTAAGTCGAGTAAGGAACACAAACAGGTATCAAGGCAACTGCAGGTGTGACCTGAACAAGGATAACGAGCGCATCAAGAGCCTGGATAATGACTCAAAGGAGCTGAATTTGACAGGACTAGCTCTCTATTTCCCAACAAAAACCTGAACCGCGGGCAACAAGTCCCTTCCTTCCCTCTCCTTCCACCTCTAGAGCACACAGGAGGCCCCTGGCAACACGGCAGTGCCTGAGGTGAGCCCAGCAGCCCGCGGGGCCGTGCCCTGCAGTGGCCCTAACAAGTCTGTATCTCTCAGCTCGACCCCGACAGCAGAGCCAGGCTGAGCCCGGCTCAGCAGCTCCGTTGTCATGGCAATCGGCTGTTGCCAGGTAGCCCGCAACTAAGAGAAGACTGAGAATTAGCAAGGCCTAAAAATAAAGGTGTCGGGTTTTGGTTTGGTTTGGGTTTTTTTTTTTTTTTCCTAGATGTTCATATGTAACAGGCAAAATAATAAATAAATAAAACTCCCTCGAGATCTCGGCAGTTACGGGGTGTTTCTATTCCGCAGGCTTTGATCACCTTTTAAAATTAGCACATTTTTCTAAGCAACAAAACCAACCAAAACATGACAGTGGGAAGATATTCCAAATCAATGAAAACATGCAACTAAAAAGCACGAAAGGAGATAAACTGTTCCGAATATTCAAAGAAACGGACAGATAAAAGACTAAATCCTTTCTAAATCTCTGCATCAGCAGAGTCACAAAGCACGCCTGCTCTGCTGGTTTACATCACCAGTGTAGGAACTGTCCTGTAGCTGAGGGATGGGGAAAAAATGGATTTCATTTCCATTCCTAAATATTCCGTTTGCATATGGACCCTATAAAATAAGAGCAAATGCAACTTGCAGTGTTATGCAACATCAAGGGCTCTGGCATTCTCAGACTGAAGACATGATGGGAATACAAGACACACCACATCTCACTGCAACAGGGTTTATGAAAGCAAACGTTGCAAAGGCTCATCACCAAACAAGGAAAGGCTGTTGCAGTGAACAATTTTTCAACAGAAGTTACTAAGAAGAAAAGAGGTGGCCTTCTCTGCTTCTTCCTGGTCACTACACAGATACTTGGCCAAAAAAAAAAAGAAAACAAATCTAACCACAGGTCACCCCAGGCCAAATGGAAAGATAAATCTGCAACACCTTTCTTCCCAGGAGCAAGTATTTTAGAGGAGAGAAAGTTATATGAGTCCCTGTAAACTAAAATATCAAAAACCAAGTCTGATTGTAACCAGTCGTGTTTTAGAGTTATTGACTCCAAGATCTGCATGGGACTGTGCTACTGGATTCCCCAGAATCATTCCTTGGAGGTTTCAAGGGATAAGCCCATGGCAGAAATACAGGAGGGCTGGGCCAAACTGCTTGTCCAGCTGACTCCTTTTACAGGAAAATTTAGACAATGAATGAAATAGTGACTCTGAATCTATTTCGATGTACAAAATAAACAATTTCTTTGGGTTAACTAAAAAAAGGAATTTTACTTTGTTTTTTCTTTATTTCAAGTAAGAAAAATCTGAAAAAACACAAACCCCAAACCATTAATTCTTTCTATTAGGAAACATTGTTCTCTTCCTCTTCTCTTTTTGTAAATTGAAAACAAAATGTAGTGACATCAACCGAAAAGGAATTATGAAATGGAAAGTAACTTCACATTAAAATTGTATAAACTTTCAATGCTTAAGATGCTAAAATGAAACATTTGGTAGTTTTTGAACATTTTGCTTCAAATTAGTAACTTGGCAACAAAAAAGCAATTTCTAAAACATCTTGGATGTTGCAAAATCTGTATGTTTCCGTAGCAGTAAAATCTGATCAAAATATTCAGTCCTCTTCTATCTCAAGCACCCAGCCCAGACAATATTTCCCTCCTAAATTCTATGCTGTATGTGACCCTGTGTTTAGAAAGACACAGCACACGATTGCACTATGAGCATCATGATTATCTCATTTTTCCCTTTTTTCCCCTCATTTTTTTCAATGAATAATATATATTCTTCAATGTATATTAGGAATCAATGGTAAGCAAAAAATGTCAAATTAAACACTTAATAGTAGCACGGTGGATTTGAGGCAGTGGAATAACATCCCTGTGCACAAGGACCTTTGAAACAGTGACACAAAGAAGCAGTGGATTTTACTAAGAATATTCTAAAAATATATTTTTTGACATCCTACAAAGGCAACAAACAAAAGGCCAAATCTGAGTGGAAAATTACTTCCAAAGATGAACGTGAACAATACAAAGGAAGCTAAAACAATGAGAGCTGGATTTCTTACTAGTGACTGTTTGTTTTAAGAAAGGACTTAAAATGCCTCTTCAAGTAGAAGAATCATTCTTATCCTCTTCCCTTTGTTCTGGCATCCATCACTGAATTTTATACATTTTGACTTGCTGAGTATCAGATAAGATCAATTTATACAAACACAGCCAGACATACAGAACACTTAATGCAACTGTGTCTTAACTCTCCTGATTTCAGCCTAGAATCAGATTTTTGTCCAGGTGGGCTCAGTTCCCATAAAAGCACAAAGCAATTGCAAATATGGTGATAAACTTTAAGGAAGTCAAACCCTCAAATATTAAAGAAACCAGACTTGATTTTTCCCTCTTGTTCCATCCCCTTGGGAAACACAAATAGCCATCCCAGGGATGGCTTCCAGAGATTCAGTGCCCTCTGAAGTTCAAAAGAGTTATTTTGAACTCTCTGAGTTTCTTAGCTTTGTTTCTAAAGTATAATTAGAGATTCCTTAGCCTGTGCCAAGTTCTTGCATATATGGAGGTGCCTGTTAGCAGCTCCCCTGAAGGAGAGCACCAAGTGGCATGACTTAATAAAGACATTCTGTTCTCTGTGCCACGCACGAGACTCCCTTTGTCTCCAGAGAGCTCAACTAGTCAGGGAAAAGTGGTTCCCCAATGAGCCTTCCATGGCAAATCCCACAAGAGCACCCAAATGGAGCCCTGAGCGCTGCCTCAGGTACACAGAGCAAAGCCCAGCCACGGCTCCTGGTTGTGCTGGAGCACAATTCCCTCACTTAAGGCATCACAGAGGCAGCTGGGAGGGGCTGGGAAGGCAGAAGGAAGAGGTGAGCTCTTATTTCTGCTTTTGTCATGTACAGTACTAAGGGAAAATAAGGGAACAGCCATCATCCAGTGATCTCCCGTTGTCCTTATTTCACTTTTGCTGTGCTTCTGTTAACCATAGTAAGTCTTTCTTTTGGTGTCTTCTAAAAGCTTAAAAAAAAAAAAACAACACCAAAAACCCAAGCCAAAAAAAAAAAAAAACTCACAATGGCACAAAAGTTCTCGCTCGCATAAAAATAACAAACAAAATTGCAGGTTTTTTGCAGCATGTTGATATCAATTAAATTTTTGACAGAGCATTGTCAAAGCTTTCCACTTCAGATATTGAACATAGCAATTAAGGTACTCTTTCTCATACCAAACTATTAATTGTAATTGTACATGTGAAAATAATATATATATTATACTCGGTGAGACAGCGCAATATACAAGTGGAAATTAAATTAATCAAAATGTTTCTATATCATTAAGGTGATTGCTGTATTTTGAATCCTAATTCAAAAAATGTTGAATGTATATTCCAACTTGAAATTATTCTCTGCTTGAATTCTGAAATTTCCCATGAAAGAGAAAATCTGGTATTTTATACACAAATAATTGTCACACATTCACATGAGTCTTCTGGGGAATAGAGCTGCAGCCTAGGAGCATGAGCTAAATTGAATACACTCAAGAAAAAGTGATTATTAATTTACCTCTGGAATATTGGCATTATTATGCAATTTAAATTCAAACAATTCTGTGTATATCTCTCATTATAGCCTCCAGAAGCATTTTAGACTTATTCTCTTTTTTCTTCTTTCATATCTACATGATATTTTATGGTTAGAACAACAGCTACCTGACAAAATACAATGAAAAAGCTCCCATAAGATTTACCCATTTCCCTGCAACATAGAAATAAAAGCTTTGTGTTCAGATAACAAATAAGAGGAGCGGGGAAATTCATCTGGTCAGCGTCCCACACCAGGAAGCACCTGAGACACAACAAACCTCTCTATTAATCCAAAACTTAGAGATTGCACACTGGGGGAAAAACTGCTGATGTAGCCCAAAAGACCATAGATCTCAACCTTGTGCAGCACTGGAACACACATGCACTGAGCTCATCTCTCTAATTCTACTGGACCACTGTTCAGTTTGAGAAAACTTCAAATGCAAAGGTAAAAGCACATACACCTCCATAAAAATGTGTTATAAAATAAAGTAAAAGTGGTATATCTTCCTGGGGAAGTATTTTTTTTCTTCTAAACGTGTTGGAATTGCCTTCTGCATTGCTTTCTGTTTCGAATAAGTAAATAACATGACCACCTTTTACACCCTCAGTTAGAGGGGAAGGAGCACTTAGTTCCTAGAAGGCCAGATCTCTTTAAAATGTCACCATTTACCTGTGTACAGAAATTATATAGAGTATAGCAGAAAAAAATGGTATTCTGGACCACCTTTGCATGAAGACATATTTATCCTTTTCCTTCACTAGACTCTTCCATGGTTTTGCTCAGTTATAGGTAATATCTAACTCAAAAGCACACAACTAAAATGAACAAAGTACACATTTTAGTATGAATTTTTTTTGCCAGTTTAACTCTAATTAAACATAAAACTTTGTGTAAAATTCTCCCTAAAATCATTGAGTTGCATCTTATTTCCACTAAAAACTTACAACTGACTCATATAAACTTGAAAGATTCACAAACCTCTTTATGGTTTCTCCTTTACAAAGCAACCCATAAAAATACTTCTATCAACATGAACACTAGCCACACAACTCCTTTAGAACTAATTGTCTCAGGTGCTGCTTTAAATTTCTTTTCTTCTTTCTATCCAATGAGGAAGAAATGTGTTGATCAAAGTCAGCCAGGTTAATTTTTTTGGCATATATATCAATTTATTGGTTTCCATTGAAGAGCCAGATCTGGAAGTTTATGGCACCTGTAAAACCATGGGTTTGTATAAGTTTCATTGAGAGTCAAATCTATGCTGCAGAATATTATTGGTGATGATGCACAAAGTAGGAAAGAATCAGGCTTGCCTTTCTTTGCTAAGTCTGCAAGGCTGACAGCAAAAATATCTGTAATCTAAATATATTTGATCTGAAGTTATATAGAAAGAAACATGACAACCTATCACATCTTTTTTTCTTTTCAAACAAAGTCACATTTTGAGAAGAACTGCAGTTTCAGGAGTCTTTCAAGTTTTGAGGTCTGAGTCAGTTATGAAAGCAGAAAGTGGGCATAATGAACATGCAAAGCTCCAGCAGGTACCTTTGCATTTGTGTCAATCCTTTCACAAGCCACCTGGAAGGGCGGCTTTCCCTCAGAGATACACAGGAGAACTGAGCAGAACTTTGTCCTTCAGGAGTGATCAGCAACTCCCATCTCCCAGGAAGCTCTCAAAAGCAGATCTAGAAAGATCTAGAAATCATCCTGTGATCCAGTGCAGTAGTTTTGCACCACTTACTTGGGAATTACTTCATAAGAGAGGCCAGGAGACCCAGCAGCCTCCACTCAGCCTCATTCCTGTCTCTCCACCCTACAGCTTCAGCCTAATTTCTTCCCAACACTCACAGTAGTCCAGCATTGCTGGGTTTTTTTCCTCAAAACAATTCAGGTAGCAAAGAAGGCATTTTGAAAACCATTTTGAAAGGCTAAGATCACAAAGTGACCTATATTTTCTACAGTATATTATTTTTAAATTTTCTAGACCACTTCACTGAAACCAACTCAAACAACAAACTTATGCATATGGAATACGAGTAAGGCTGGCAGGAAAATAACGAATTTATATATTGAAAGCATTTGAAGTTTTGATCTCTTTTGTTTTTTGACAAGATGAAGGGCTTGATCACTTACATCCCATGCCTCGTGTATGCACAATTTCATACCTGTTTTGCTGAAATTCCATCCAAGATTTTGTGTAATTGTCATCAAAACTGAAACATCTTACTTCTTGCAGAGAAAAGGAAAGATTTGATCAGGTTTAGTTACAACTTTAAGTAAGGAGTAAATCAAGATGAAATGATAAATTAAGCACTGACTTCCAAACACAGCCACAGTGACTAAAAAAAAAAATGAAAAGAAAGGTAACATGACACATTCTTTTACTTCAACTAATAGGAGACAAAGGAAAAACAGAGATGTTGATCAGCATCCAAAGAACATGAGGTTCTTGAATATGGATATTTCTGATTCTTTTGAAAGGTCTCTGACATAGCACAAATCTCTAATTTACAATTTGCAAAGAAAATTTGAATGTGACAAGCAAGACAGAGTCAAATTAAACCTCACAATTATCTGCTTTCTCAATAATGGAGTCTTCAAATATGCACGGTATTTAAAATTAAACTTTTACAATCCAAATCTATCTTTGGGGTGAGACACCTTATGCAGAGATGCAAGCACTAAACCTCTACCAGATTCAGCTCTGCCTAAAGGAAGAACAGTGAACACACACACACACACCAAATAAAAGGGAACAAATGGCTCCTTAGGTTGTAGAACTAATAAAATCAGGGTTCCAATAGATTTACACCAGATGTCTTCTGCCTTCTCTACTTCCATGGCAAGAAGCTCAACTCACTCCATGTTTCCTGTTGTGCTTCCATTTGATCTTCCAGGTTTCCCCAGATACCCAAAGGAACAGCAACCTGTGAAAGACCTTCTGCTCCTCCCCATATTTGCATTATTACTCCATATTGTTCTCAGTGTTCCATTACCCCATCTCCAGCACCAAAATTCCGCATTTTCTCCAGACCTCACTGATTTTCTCATTTGGGCAAGGCAAACCATAATTTTCTCCAAAGCCGCGCACGCTCTCTGCTGATGGGATGTGTCTACTCACGTGCTCGTTCCTTATCTTGTACACTTGTGCTGGTTGCCTGACAGGCTCTTGCCAAACTCGATGGATAATGGCTGAGTTTTCTCTGCCATTCTCTCAGTAAGGCCATTAACAGAGTTTCTCTCCTTTAATTAACCACACTTTTTAATAATTGTTTTAGAAATTCAACACCTCTGAGATATCTGTCTACACGCTAATTTTGATTGAAATTTGCCAACAAACTCACAACTTATTAGCAGAAGACTGACAGAAAGTGCTATCACTTACACTTTTTCTTGAAGAACCCATGCAAAAAATACAGTTCCAAGAAGTGTTACTCGTGGTGTTACTCTTTCTTTCGTCACAAAACTCATCTCAGATTATTATAACTAATGTAATCTCGGTATAACTTGTCTTGTTATATTACACTTTTTTCCTTGACCAAATCAGCCAGGGCTGAGTTAGGAAAAATTGAAAGTTGTTTTGCACAAGGTCATGCAATATGTCACTCACACAAATGGGGGTTGTCACTCATAGTCCGGCTTGTCAAGCCTGGAGAAAAGGAGGCTGAGGGGAGACCTTACTGCTCTCTAGAATGAGCTGAAAGGAGGCTGTGGTGAGGTGCAGAGACAGTTTCTTCTCCCAAGTAACAAGTCACAGAATGAGAGCAATTGGCTCAAGTTGTGTCATGAGAGATTTAGATTGGATATTAGGAAAAATTTCTTCCCCAAAAGGGTTGTCAAGCACAGGAACAGGCTGCCCAGGATAGTGTTTGAGTCATCACCCCTGGAGGTACTTAAAAGACGTGTAGATGTGACACCTGGGGACATGGTTTAGTGGTGGGCTTGTCAGTGAGGGGTTAATGGTTGGACTCATTTATCTTACAGGTCTTTTCCAACCTAAACTGTTTAATGATTCTATGATTCTGGTTTTTATTGCCCTATTCAGTCTCTCTCTCCTCTTTTCTCCTCCTTCCCCTCTCTTTGCTTCTTTTCAACACTGGAAAACACAAGATGTGGCCCCTCACTGGTCCTTCATAATAGGCTATGAATTTTACCTTCTTTATAGAACAAAACTAACAAAGAACATGCAGGACAAACTTGTCTGAAAGATACTTTATTCTAGTCATTAAGGAAGTTCATAAAGGGGTGGTAGAGGGAAAGCTTTTAAAACGACTGAAACGGTGCCACAAGTGCTTTGCTGGAATTTTTCCTTTCTAAATGTGATGAAGCATTTTGTTTCTATTTGCTGTTGCCTTTATACACTTTGATTAATCATTCAGTATAAAATTAATAAACACACACTCAAGAATGCTGTTAGTTTTCTACCAAAACTTTCTGCAGTGTGTTGAAATTAAATACAATGCTCCCTCTCCCAAATGACTGACTCCAATTCCAACAGACTGAACAACAGCACTGACCCTTTTGATTGAATACTGTGCACCTCAGTCTTGAAGGAAACCACACAAGGTCATAATATTTCATGCCTTTCCTTGCAAAACAATCAACAACCTCATTCTTAAGTTTCTGTTGAACATACATCAAATACAAAAGAGATAAACCGCATAAATATCATATCAGATATTTTTTTTTTGGTGGTAAATACCAAATGGTGGTTTTAAATAGCGATGTGGTTTCTGAAAAATGTGTTATTTTAACAGCACCTGTCACAGTATTACATGTTTTAATTTCTGTTATTTCAGGTACATAACTGTTTGCTGGCAAGTTCTGCCCTCCACCCTTGTCGCATTCTCCAGCTGTAACACCAATATGAGGTCTACAATGACCACGTATAATGTGGCATTTTAAAACCCCTACCCAGCACAATAAAGCTTTTAACCCTAGATAGTCTAAACTCAGCTGAAGACTTAGCCACAGCTGTTCCTTTCTGTTGCCTCCTGATGTAATAGTCCTATTTTTTTATGAATAAGTAATAACAGGGACAGAAAAACATACTCCTCAGCATTTAAGAGTCTCTTGTGGGATGAGGATAACCAAGTTTTACCTGCTCACTGCAATGAACAAAAGCATACTTTTCCAGCAGTTGAATCATTCCAGCTGAAGCCCAGTCCCAAACTGCCAGCAGGAAAGAGAAGAGAATTCAAACCCCTGTTTCCTATGTCCCAAATCAGCATTTCATCCACCAAAACACTGGACATGCTAGAAGGGCTTTTAGCCAGGAATCCCATCCAAAATTTCAGAACCCCTTCTGAATTAAGTTTCATCAAAAGCACTGGATTCCTGCAAAACCTTTCTTTTCAGTGAACTCATTTTCAGATGGAAACATTTAGATGAAAAAGAAGCCCTATTCACTGTTGTCATGCAATCACTTTTAAGGGATTTGCAGACCCTTGTGAAAAAAACCAGACTCCAAAAAGCAAGCATTTATCAGCACTTTGCTAAGCTTACATTTCCTTTGGTGCTCCTTTAATGCTGGCCATATTTGTTCCCAAAATGAGAGGACCAGGAAAGCCTAATAAAATTTCAAAATGACCTTGAGATATTAGGACCTCAGGGATGCTTTCACTGCACTCAAGGAAGGAGATACTGGAGAACATATTCAAGTCAGTTTTGTGGAAATGTATAAATCTACAGCATCTATTAGATGATGAGTTTACTTCAGTTGTGATCAATATTCCATTTATTCCAACCCCTAGGAAACCAGCAAACCCTAGTTCAGATCACAGATGCAATGGATTTTGGGGTCTATTAGGGTATAAAACCAAAGCAATTGTGCTGTCTACAATATTTGAAATGGGACTCTCCAGGTATATGATGTTGCACTATAAGTCCTTCTGCTGCTCTAAAGGGAAATGTGGACATCAGTTACACTAGGATAGACTGTGAAAATAGTGTAAATTGGTCACTACTTGTACATAAGAGCAGAACATTCCTCAGTACTCAGACACATGAGCTCCTTTTACTTCACCAAAATGCTCAACTTCCACCATTCCCTTGGTACCAAAACTTGTAGCAGGGACCTTGCACAACAGCAGGACTTGAACATCTGGGGAAAATTCTGTCCCTGATTTTGTCTGGAGCTCTACTGGTTATTTCAGAGAGATGGTGGGAAACACACAGCAGATTTCAGCTGTGTGCTGAATTCAACCACGATTCAGCACAGGGCTTTTTCTTACAGAAGCCAGTATTGATAAATCAACAACTGAATGACTGATCTGACAAACTCCAAGAGGGTGCTGTGCTGTTGCTCACACAGGCACCATTTTACAGCTGAGGCTCTCTAGTATTTACAGTCACTACAAATCCCATAGTTCAATATAGAAGACATTGGTATTCACTTCTGTGAGTTATTACCTTCTCTGCTTCAAAGTATGCGGTGGTTGGTTGGGGTTGCAGTAAGGAACGAAAAAAGGAACTCTATTTTTTTCTGCTTAAAATCAAGTACAAATTTAAAATGAGGCTTAGCAGTATGATAAACTATTTCCCCAGCAATGTCAAAAATTACTAAATTATCCTTTAAACACAGTATTTTTCTCTGTAATACTTATTTCCTGAGAACTTGCAGGCAGTACCTCCTCTTCAAGAGGTTGGTTTTTACTACTTTTTATGATTTTTACTGCTTCAGTCTAATCATCAATTTGTTCTCATGCATCAGATCTTCTTTGGTAGCAATAATGCCACATAACTTTAGAGGCCAGCAACTTTCATGAGCACATTATTATAATATATATATTATAATGATAAAGTATATATTCAACAAAACATGCTAGTTTTCAGTGAATGTCCATCATGGGAAAAAAAACAAACAAACACCAAAACCCTCATCTGGTTGCATGCTAATTTGAAGAACAAAGTCAAATCATTAATTTTGTATCATTTAATCAAAATTAGCTGTAGAAATCTAGGGTTCTGACCAGTTCTGTGTACTTCTATTGAGATGCATATCTGTATGTACATCTAGCAAGGAACATTTGCTTATAATAATCATCCCAAAAGGAAAAGTTCGTTGCTTTACCCCTTAGAGTAGCAACAGCTTACCTTTAGTTTCCATGTGCATGACAGGAGCTTGCTCACACATATCTCCAAGGCACAGTCCTGCAGCCAGTCACCAGCTCCTGCCCCACGTGTGGTTGATCACCAAATGCAAGCCAGGGTATTTTATGCACTATCAAGTGTAAAGGAAACAGTATTCCTGCTACAAAAGTATGCTTAAGTCACAACTCATAACTGACCTACAACTTCCACACAAAGGCAAAAGGTATTTCATGAAAAAACCCACCTGATTTGAAAAACACATTACATAAAAAGAGCTGTGTACATGATGAGCAACTTGCAGGTGAAACAGATCTCGGAGGCCCGTAGAGCTCTAACCAATCAATTATATTCAAATTTGACAGGAAGAAAGGATTAATTGATACATCCATCTTTCCTGTTTTGTGGGTGTTTTACCGTGGAAATAGGACTACTCCCTAACTGGGAGTCAGACCTCAAAGAAAGACAAAATTTACATTTCCAAATCAGATTTTTGAGATCTCTGTATGTTTTCTTCATTGCCTACTCCAAAAAAAAAAAAAAAAGAATTCACAAAAGACAAAAACACTAAAAAAGACTTTGTTGGGTCTCTTTCACACATCCAAATCTACCGTGGACTCCTGCCAAACCTTTGATTAATGATCTACTGGCAACTACAAACATGTTAAAGCATTCTAATTATGCTTGCTATTTCATCAGATCTAGACGAGACATACATGCTCCCTGAATTTCCAGGACACATCTATACCCGCCTCTAATGAGAGTTAAGGAACTGACAGAAATGATGGAAGATCTAGAAATATTCAAGCTGTGAATGTATTTATTCTGAAGATTATGAGCCGGTTCCTAACTATGAAATAGCTTTCCTCACGTGACTAAAATGCCATCATCTGAGATATTCTATTTCACACTCTTTGTTCCATCTTCATTCCTAAAGCAATGGTGCTCAGCATCATAATATTCTCCCTTTCGGGATTGCTCAAACAACAAGCAGCTCACATCAGTTCCATTTTGATAAAAGGAAAACTGTTGTTACTCGGGAGGTTTATGGAAAGGAGGAGTCCAGCATGTTCTGGGCATGGACACCATCCAAGTACAGTGGTGGGGCTGAACGTAAATAAAGCTAACAAGAAGTGAATGTTTAGTTCCCTAAAGGAAGGGCAGAGTGTGCAGGCACGTCTTAGGAAAATTAAGTCAGCTTAAGCAGCAGTACAGGTGAGCAAAGGGCAAATCAAGCAGCTGGTGCAAAAGATGGAAAGAAAGATGTTTGGTTAGAAGGATCTCACTGAAGAAAGCAAAACCGAGGAAGAAATATCTATACATATGTAAAGGTATTTACACCACAGAAAATGGCAGACATCATGAAACGCTGGACATCCAAAACACAAAAGAAAGATAAATGTTTGCAGCATTCTTTTTACCTCTACGGGATTGCAACTGAAAATGACACATTCCTCTATAACATTTGGCATAAAACCTATTTAACAGGTATAATCTAAAATAAAAATTGAAATTTGATTCCTAGTCCTTCCCTGCCTACATAACAGAGTTAAACATACAGATACTTCATTGCTGGCACATTGAAAAGATATTCAGATAACAATTTCCTCTCTATATAGGCTTTGCTGCTGCAGAGAACAGTATGATTTTCACAGGTATATATTAGCATAAAAATATTACATCTCAGTGTTCTGGATTTTGTTCAGCTTTTTAGTGCAATTTCAGAATCACATGGCTTTATATGTTCATAAAAAACTCATGTTAATGAAAAAGAACCAAACTTTCCTTTAAGAAATAATACCTTCCATTTTGGTACTCCAAAGAAACACACAAACACTGAAAACTAAGCATGAAAGAAAAAGCTAACTAGTTTCTAAGAGTTCAGACACCTCATTTGTTTTCTCTCCTAATGTTATATGCCTCAAAATTATTTAGAATGGAAATATTTCCTCTACTTTTGTAAATATAGTTTGCCACTAAAAAGTTAGAATGGAATGAAAAGAAATTAGTATTTAAGTATTCTGAATTATTAAAACAAATTGCAAACAGTTTCCAACTACATAAATATATCTGCTTTCTGTGATCACAGGATGTAACTCGAACCAGAGTTAATATAAATAGAAAACCTTACCACAGCATTTCCAATAGAATATTAATAAAAACACTTCATCACAACTGTGGTCAAACTGACAGGCTGTGGAATCTCCATCCTTAAAGATGACCAAAACTCACCTGGACATGGCACTGAGCAATAAGTTCAATCTAACCTCAAAGCTAGCTCTGCTTTGAGTGGTGTTTTAGACCAGACAACCCTGAGAAGTCCCCAGTAACCCAATTTATTCTGTGACTCTATCTTCAAGGTCAGCCTTTCAGATTAAGGACAGAAGCATCTTTCAACTCTCATGAGCACAGGCTGAAGTTATCATACTTCTATGATGATTCTTCCTCAAGTTCCACCCATTGTTCTTTTGCCAGGCCAGTTTTTGAAGTGCATCTTACATTGCATGACCACCTCCCCCTGGCCAGTCATCATCCAGGCTTGCACATATTTCCAGCCCCTCTAACATTTTCTGTGAGCATCCGTCCTCTCCCACACGTCAGAGTACTGAAGGGGGAAGGACCCTGATGGAATTTTGCCCAAAGAGGAGCTTCTGTGTTCTGTCTCATTGAGCCAATAGCACCTGTACCAGAACTGGGAGCAGAACAGTCATCTCCACATTGTGGTTCAAATGGGAGATATGCAGGTGCAAAAGTCAGAAGACCATGAGTGTGAAAACAGGCAAGAATGTGAGATAAGAGACACCTGCAACAAGAGGTAGGAATGATACATATTCATAGGACTTATGCTCTATTCAGCTTTGCTAGAAGTTTTATTTTCTTTTTAGTGTTGAAGGTCTTGTTATATGTAATAAGAGAGTTTATTTTTCATTTTGAAAATGACCAATGAACACGATGTGACAGTTATTTTCCTACAGATTATATATTTCATTACTGATGCAGCTTTAATTTCTGAAGCAGATTATCTGCCAATATGTTAGATGGAGATGGGAAGGAAGAACAGCCCTCAAACAAGGCCAAGTTTTGGATTCTGCACTTTGGTCATAACAACCCCATGCAGTGCTACAGACTTGGGGCAGAGTGGCTGGACAGCTCCTTGCCAGAAAAGGATCTGGGAGTGATGTTCAACAGCAGCTGAACACAAGCCAGCATGTGCCCAGGTGAACAAGAAGGCCAAAGGCATCCTGGCTTGTGTCAGCAATAGGGTGGCCAGCAGGACAGAGGTCATGATAGTCCTCCTGTACTGGGCACTGGTGTGACCTCGAATCCTGTGCTCAGTTTTGGGCTCCCCCATGACAAGAAAGACATTGAGGTGCTGGAGAAAGCCCAGAGAAGGGTAACAAAGCTGGTGGAGGGTCTGGAGCACAAGTGCTGTGAGGAGCAGCTGAGGGAGCTGGAGTTGTTTAGCCTGGAGAAAAGAAGGCTCAAGAGGGCCTTATCACTCTCTACAACTCCCTGAGAGGAGGTTGTAGCAAGGTGGGGGTTTGGTCTCTTCTCCCAGGTAACAAGCAACAGGACAAGAGGAAATAGGCTCAAGTTGCACCAGGGGAGGTTTACATTGAATATTAGGAAAAATTTCTTCCCAGTTGGACTCCATGACCTTAAAGGTCTTTTCCAATCTAAACAATTCTATGATTCTATGACCATAATGATGCAGGTAATATTAACTATTAGCTTTATTCTGGAGTTGATTGTTTTTCTTTTTTTCTTGGTTTAGTCAATAGGCACACAACTGCTGACCTACCTCCAGTGTGAGAAGCACCAAGTGATTACATGTGCTCCCCTGACACCTCTGTACAGTCAGTGTGCAACTCCTGTCCAGTTCTGTGCACCTCCTAGGCTTCATTTTTTATGTTGCAGGAGGTTCCCATGGTTTTTAGCTCATAACCAGACTGTGAGTCTGTATGCTAGGTAATACAACCCAGTTGATGTGACTGAGTTAGACTGCTATGGTTTACTCCACTTAGGATTTCATTATCAGTAGTGCTGAGTAAAAAAAACATCCTTTCAATATCCAACAAAGTATTTGCTGTGGAGGCAGTGCCTTTGGGCCATTCTTTTATTTCTGCTTGTTCTGATTTTTACCTGACTGCCCCAATTAAACTAAATATGTTTGTAGAGTAAATACTGAAATAACCTAATCAAAGTAACATTCTCAGCATCATCTGTCATGCCGCTCCAAAGCCTTACTCATTAATTACCTTGAATAGTGTATAGAAATAAAGTACCATGAGACAAAACAAAAACTGCCGTGATTTTATCCTTCCTAATGAATTCATCTTCATATATCTCCAATGATTTTTTTTTATTTTAATTTGCCATAAGCCAAATGATCATACAAATGCAGCCAGCATGGGCCACAGTTTTCTAGACACAGCATGTAATTCATCGATGCTTATTAACTAGTGTTTCAAGAAAACTAAACAAAATTCTCATTTCAAGAGCCAATATTATGTTTCTCTGTGGAATTTACTCTTTATGAAGTTATTGTGGTGTTGTAAAAGAATGCAGAGACTTGTTTTCTGATTCAGGTGCATGTATGCACACAAAAGGAGACTGCGTTTTCCTTGGCACTACTGAAGTGTCAGCTCTGGCTTTATTTTATTATCACTGAGGAATATGCCTCTCTGACTTCATCTGACCTTTAAAAGAACAGTCTGCTAATGCTAATAGCATACTACTGTGTCTGAAGCACACTGTAAAAGTGACTGGCTGCTAGATATGCATTGTACTGTCCATCAAGGAAAACCTTTTTAACTCTGAATGGTGACAGTCAAACCATTGGAGACTTGAGGTTCTGTTAAGCACACTGGAGAGCTGACTTCCCAAACCTTTACCAAACCTCATTGGTCTTTTGACATAGAAGGAAGTCTGGCAAGAGCAGATGTGGGAATTTATGTTTCTTGCATTGCTCTGTTTGGTTGGTTCAATATTATTTTTCCATGGGGGAATTTCTGGTCTCTCCCAAGTCTGGTGTGGCTGGAATAGCTACCCTTCCACGATGTGGGCCTTGCACAAAGGGCCTTCGCTAGAACAAGGAAGTGCAGAGGTCATGAAAGTGAACAAAAGCGGACTAAATTTAATAAAATGGAAATATCAGAGTCCTGAATGAGTGATCCCAATTAAAAATATGAGAGAGACTTGACAGTTACTTCAAGAGTAATCTGATCTAGGTTTAGTTCAAGGACTTGGTAAAGAACAGAGCCAGTTCTAATTTTATCCGAACTGATTCACCTATTTGTAATGGCTGTCCTATGTGCTCTAATAACACAGTCCTGTGGAACTTATACCCATGCTGTTACATAGGTTTCAGATTTTTAAGACCCTGAAGGGTTTTTTTTTTCTAACAAACTGGCAGCTTGGCCAAACATATCTTACTAGTTCCCATTAAGGAACACATTGTGGAGATTCCCTAGGGCAAACAACAGGACAGCAGGCAAGACAGCATGTCTCATAAGGAAAACTTAAAATAGCAGCCAACTCAGAACAAATCTCAGAGTATACAACAGGTTTACTGTATTAAAGGTAAAGAAAACACCAGTGAGTATTAGAACAAAGTAAAGAATTGCAGAACACTTTTTCTGTGAACACCTAAAAATAGAATTACTACTGACACTATTGTCCATGCCACTGAAAAAGCAGCAGCATAAAAATAATTGAAACATCAGTCATCAGAACAAAAGAAAGTCAGGACTGTATAGTTCAATACTTGCTTTACATTCCTCCACTTCAATTTTTATCGAATTTTAGTTTGGACAAAAAGGAAACTTTTACAGAATTAGAAATCCAGGTGTTTTACCCAAAGAACACCTGCAGCAACATCAAACACTCTCCCCCCCTCCACATTCCTTGCCAATGCTTTTTAACATTAGCAAAGCAAAACTCCTTTGAAAGGCATCGAGGATGATCCTGCATGAACATGTTCACTCAGCCAATTATGGTCAAATACTAGTGGTGACTTTTCTGATGTGGGCACTACTGATGATTTATAGAGAGACTATTACTGTAGCAGCAAAACATTTACTAGAAACTGGACTGGGGCCACCAATTCATTTCACACAAGCTATTGAAGCAAGTAAAATGTTCTCTTGTCTCATCACGAATTTGAGCCAAAGTTATTTGGTTCCTTTAAATCAGCGTTTCTCATTAGCCTGCTTTGGGTTCAAAAAGGCTGCTCACAATTCTTGTGACAATTTATAAGGCTTTTAAGCACTTAGTTTAGTATAGTTCATTGAATAAGGGTTAAAGTAATTGAAACATCCCGGTGAAACACACACGGGCCTTCTTCCAAATTTGTTCCTGTTGCACTCGAGGCCTTGAGAAACAACAAAGGCAGTTTAATAATGCAAATGGTACTGCTTTATTACTGGCTTTCATCATTCTTTCTGACCATTTATACAGAGAACTGCAAAGAGAAGTCGTCTACGAGTATTTTGGTGCAAAGGTGGGCATCCTTTGTCCACAGAGGATCATAATGAAACAGCAGCAAAAGAATATACACATAAAACACAGTGGAACCGCCTATTATCTTTAACACAAAGGCACCATGTAAAGCTCCATCTAGACCCAAACAACTGAATCTAAGCATGAAACAGGTCCCTGGTTTCCTAATGCAAAAGTTGGCAACTTTTTCTTACAGATAAGGGTATTCTGGAGTCTAGAAGAAAAAATAGAGCCCTTACCCACTGCATAACAAGCAGCAACAGCATTTGTCTCAGGTTTGGGAAATCCCAACACAGATCTTCACTCTGCTTATTTAAGAATGGGAATCTTAATTCTTTTTAAAAGAATGTCCTAGTAAATATATTACAGAATTATTGCCTCCCAAAGTTTCCTGTTGGAGATACCTCATCATGTATAAATGATTGACTCATTTCAGACCAGGCTTGAATCTCTTTCATACATCTCTAGTGATTGCCCTAACTGTACCCTCAGCTGTTCCACACTGTATCAAATTGTGCTCACCAAGAATATCTCTGATAGGAAAAAAGCCAGGAATGAGTCTATAACCTGGTGGTTGGGGCATTTGCTTCGCAGAGAAGCCACCACTTTAAGTTACTGAGCTGTTTGAAGCCTTGAATCTGAATCACTCCATCAAGTGAGGGCCCTGGACACCGCGCTGTCAGTGGCTGTTTCAGGTTCTGTGTTTTCTGTCTTAACTATAAATTCCACCCTGAAACTAAAAAGCTTCTCCTGCAGAAACTGGCAGTGCTCATTGTTATAAAAAGTGACTATTATGACACATGCACTTGTTCCAGTTAGACATTCATGCAGCTTTATTTTGGATCCAGACTAGATCTGAATTAGGGGACATAATTACTGGTTATTCTGTCTTAAAAATGAGGCTTCTGTCAAAAAAATGTCACCCGCTGCCTTGGTTCCTCCATCTCTGTGTAAATGGGATACCACAAGACTCTGGATGACCCAAGTGTAAAATCTTCTCATACACACCCGAGCAATATAATTGTAAATATGATGATACCATCTTGGGCACCTTCCTTCCCCACATTGTAACAAGCACACTCTGATGATCATGTTCCTGATCTCCTTTCTCCTCATGCACTGAGGAGCCCACAGACCACGGAACCAGAAAAAAAGGAATAATCAATCTCTCTACTGTTAAATTCTTTCTCTCCTACAGCCAAACCCAGGACAGCAGGCCATCCCAAAACTAAGGTTTGCAAGCAAGTTAGGGAACATCACTACCTATGTTTTATAACTTGCAATACATAGGAACATTTTTTAATATATTAAGGTGCTTCTGAAGCAGAACTGGTACTCCAAAGGAAAAAACCACAACAGATGTCCCAGATGACCTTTTACTGCCATATGTGTAAGCTTAATATCGTAAAATTTTACTGCTGCTCAGACACATTCCAGGTAAGTCCCAAATGAATTACAAATACCTACTGGCATTGCAGTATCTATGCCTAAAAGACAGAACAACCATTGGCTCAATAAGAGGTGACACACATGTATATCTCACTGGATGAGACAGCCAGACTTTAACCCGCAACATTTAATTTCACGGCCGTAAGCATTAATTTTGCTTAAAATAAATCCTGAACCCCAGTTTGGAGCACAGTGTTTCAGCCAAGTGAGGTAACCAAGTAAGAAACCCCAAACCTCCATTAGGCAAAATTCAGTCACCATCTGTAAGAATACTTGCAGAAGACCTTTTCTCACTCAAACAGGATACTCAAGTGACTCAAGTAATACGCCCTTAGTTTATATTTGTGCTACATCAACCAGTGCCTGAGGGAAGTCTCCCAACATGTACTGTAACTGCACAAATAGATTTCATTCCTTGGTATGACTGTTAAAGAAGAAAGATGACTATTTAGGTGGAAAGACTGAAGGAAAGCAGTAAAATAAGGAAATGCCCAGGGAAGAAGAGCTTATAGTTGTTAGTTGTTCCCCGCCCTCACCACAGCTAAGTTTGTTTTTGACATGAAAGTCCTGTTTTCAAACAGTCATAACCCAGTCTCATTGAAATCTGTGTGGTTACACCAGTTTACACAGCCTGAGGATCTAGCTCCAAAGACTGGTGATTGCTTGGGATTTTTTATTGTAAAGCGTTTCATCCTCACGAAATAAACTCATCGCCACAAGAGTCTCACATGGGCAGAAATGATCTCATCTCACTGGCTGTCCATGAGCTGTAATTAAATAACTTATAGTAGGAGTCCTGAGGCTCCTGCCTGGTTTTAATTGTGTTTTCATTAGAGCAAGCACTGCTATTGTCCAAGCCGACCACGAGTTCTGCGGCGTGGCCTGAACTGCCTCTGCAGAACCTACGGGAACTGCAAGCTCCCGCTGAGCTGTTACGCCTAAAGAACCCAAATGGTGCCGCTCCAAATGGATACGGTTCAGTTTAAAGCTTTCTGATTGAAAAGGAAAGCAACGGAGTTATTTCCTTCTTCTACTCTATACTGCCAAAAGAGGAATAATCATGCTAAGCCAGGATGGGGGAAAGCAGCCTTATGCAGCAGACAAATGGCACTTGCAAATACATTTACGAGTCTCATGATACCATTCGAGTAATGCAGGCACAATATCCTTCCTTAGAGAGGGAAAAAGAAGGACGGTACTGGAACAACACACCTTCCAATTGCAACCTGGCAAAGAAAGGAAGTAGTTTGCACATCAGGTTTAGGCTATGCAGTTTGGTTTAACATCTGCTGCAAGAGTAGATTTTCCCCTAAAGCCACTGCAGTTATTAATATTGAGAAAATAGGATTATTGCCTGAGCAGCACAGAGATGAAAAACTGTTTGCATCTGCAAGCTGTCTGCTTATTTAGAAAGCATTCAAGACCATTTCTTCTTCATAATGTATATGAAGAACAACTTTGGGAAAATGATCCTTTTGCACTGTTTTTTAATTTCTTTTCCTCCCTACAGATGACTTGTGATTTTTTCTAAGTGATACAGAGCACGCAAATTCTTGCATCTTCCCACCACATGCATGGGAAAGGTTTCCAAGATATTAAATTCAAGGATTCCAAATCATAATATTAGAATAATAAAGAATGATTTGGAGGGTTTCCTACCACAGGAAGCTTGCCCTGAAGTACATAAAATCAGCTATTGCTATTACATGCAGAGGTAAGTGTCTCTCAGGCTGTTTTTATTTCATATCCTAGCTAGAAGAAACTGGAAAACACTTGAAAGGGAAAGTGGATGAAAATACTGGCCCTGATGATGGTTGCTAGGCACCAAGCAATGCAGAGAGGACTACTACTGGCCAAGTTTCAAACAGATTTAGATATTGTCCTAATGAACATAGAGTGTCATTATAAACCAAGGCCCTGCTTTAAATAATTTTGCCCAGATGACTGAAAAAGGAAAATAATTTCATCTTGGCTAACTCTTCAAAATCAGATACAATACCCAGGTAAATGAACACAGTGACAGTTACAAACACAACTCATCATACTCAATTCCCAAATAAAGGAAGATTAAATAGCATTCAAGACTCCTCCTGAGCATAAATCAGGATGAGAATCCTAATCCTAACCTCATCCCTGCCAGTCATCCCTGCCAGGCAGCATGTTCCCCAAAAGGGACACTTCTGTGTGGCAAGTTGTACCACACCAAGAGGCATTTCCAGGGGAGCTGCAATCCTTTTGAGTCTGGCATAAGTCCAGGGTAAAATATGCTTACTGTAAAAAAAGATCAGAAAGAGTCAAAGAATTGTAAAATAATCTCGGATGGAATAATCTAGGAGGTAATGTGATCCAATCTCCCACTCAAAGACAGCCCCTGGGCTCAAAGCAGACTTCAGGTCTTTAAACAATTCTGTCATTTCAATTAGATTCAAATTCAGAGTCTGCACAGTTTGGGGATTACTTTTTTTTTTTCTTTTTTTTTTTTTTTGCAAGTGCAGGTCTTTGATCACAGTTATTTTTGATGTTTCCTCACCCTTCTCTGCGATTTCTCCTCGTGCTTTAGATCTAGAGATGGGAAACAATATCTTAAATCATCCCAGATTTTGAAACATAGATACCAACTTCTCAGTTTTTGTCCATATGTTCAAACTGCTTCTGTGAGAATAGTTTGATTCTGGTGCTTTCATTTTCCCTCTATATGCTGATTATTACCATAGGTACTTAAAGAGAAGTATTTAAACTGCCACCACTCCAGTCCAAGAAACTCCAAATAATCCTGAGCCAGCCAAGGAGCAGATCAAACTACATCAATCTACAAATACATGGAAGAGACATACCTATTCCAAAAGTTTTATCTTCATTTGAGCCTGTACTAAATTTCTCTATTAAAATGTTTTTAATGAGCAATTTCTACAATATTTTCTGCAATAAAAAATTCTCTAGGTCATCTGCTACGAGAAGCACAAGTCTCTGTTTAAATAATCAGTTATCTTACATTACATCTTCAGAGCATTTCATTATTTGTATTTATCTTACCATCTTTTAATAAATATTATCTTGAGGTTGCGTCGTAACTTGTGCTCCAATCTACTAATGGTGTTTGGACAGAATTTCCATTTTTTAAAAGTTTTTTAGGCTTTAATGAATTAGTTCTCCTCTATGATTTATTGTGTTTAACTTTGTACCTTTATTTTGTTATTCAATTTACTCTTGTAGCAAAATGCATGTAAACAGCCTTCTCTGGGATAATTTTAAGTTTTCTCTTTTTTTTTCCATCTAACTTTCAATAGCTCTGCTAATAAATTAGAGTTCCCATGCTTAATAGCTGAATTACTCCTCGTCCTCTGCAGAGAGGGCTGGTCTATGAATTTCTGCCATTAGGAACAGGTAAAAAATACCATCATTATAAGAAATAGTTATCAGCCTACTATCTCCAGCTTCAACCAGTTTTTTGGCTAAGTAATGATCCTGACAGCAGCAGTTTTAGCACAGGGAACAGAAAGGAGCAGTGGGGCAGTTGAGAGTAGCAGAGGGACAGTCATTCCTGGGACCTGCATTGACTGGAGCAGCTGCAGGACAGGGGCACTGTGCTCACTCCTGCCACAGGCAGGGAGGAAGAAGAGTCTGATTTCATAGGCAAACCTAGAAACAGTTCAATATGCCAATAACTTGGATTCTGTATTCCTAAGTTGTGCCTATTTGCCTCCATTGGCCCCTACAACAAAATTTTAAGTCCTCCCTCTTCCTTTATGTGCTCCAAAAATGACATACTTATTATATTGAAAAAAATTAATTTTAAATTATATTTGAATTTATTTTAATCTCTTGTCATACAGGACTTTTCATTATTTAGAGTCTGGCATGATGTGCCCTACTTCTGCTATTATTACTTGTATTCAATCATATTTGCAAGAGTTTGTAAAGCAACCAAAGGCAAGAGTTTGTAAAGCAGCTCCTTGAAGTCATCATTCTACTCCTCTACTTCGGCACCTACAGCAGTGGTTTAATTTTCAGGAGTGTTGACCACGCTGCTTCTACCAGAATGAAGAATAAAGACTACTAAATTCCATTGGGTTTTTTTTAAGAAAGTGTGTTTTTCAGAGTTCATTCGACGTATTTTCTTTTCTTTTTCATGGTACAGCTAGAACATTCGATAGGTGAAGCAGAAAAGCCCGACTAAGTAAATATAAGCTTTTATATCAATACTGGAATTCAGAATTCAGTAAGATTTTAAAAGAAACACAAAGGAATAAAATGTCTTTTAGATCTGAGTAAATAGGTACAAGGAAAAATTTTTTCCTCCTCAGACAAGGTTTTGCTTATAAATGACTTTTCCTCTTCCACTCATCTGTTCAGACACCACTACAGTCCCCTACCCAAGGAAGGACAGTGCACAAGGAAGCCAATACCTTTTGTAGTCTGGCAATGGTCACGTACTCCTGAAGCATTCTAAAGCTCACTACAGCACTACTGCACACTCATTTTTAAAATCCTATGTTCCCATCCTGAAGTTCAAAATCCCTCTTAGATTGCACCTCACATGGTGCAATAATAGCTATATTCTTCTTATATTTCTATTGCTTCTATAGAATTCTATTCTATAGCTACTATACTAACATATAAGCTATGTTCTTCCTTCCTAATACCAATGTACAGGCAAGAGTTTATCAAGAATACAAATTCTGACATTCCAGATCAAAGGCAACAATATTCTGCCTACTGAATTTCAACCACAGGATGAAAGTTTCACCATCCCGATTCATAAGAAATCAGAGAAGACAATAATGAACTTATCCTAAGAACTCATTTAATATCCAGTACAGTCAATTAATTGTTCTAGTCTGATAACCTATTTTGGGTAGTGGCCAGGTTCTCAAATTTCATAGGAAAGCACAAAATCTCCATCATCCTCTTGGATGAGATTAGAAATTTGTGAACATGTGGAAATTATAGAGACTCAAGGAACTTCACTGATTCCCACAGGCAAACCTCTTATGTCAAAGTATGTGGCATAATTAAACTATGATAATCATTACTTCCCTGCATTGAAGTCCAGCTGCCACACTGTTTTATCACAAGTCCTACAGTTTAACATCTTTATAAGCATTTCACAAATTTCTGCACACAGTTACATGTGAAGAAAACAAAAGCACTTGTATTGCTAGCAAGTATGCTTCTCCTTAATACAACTACACATGAAAAGTTTATGAAAAACAAAATGAAGGTAAATCATGTTCAAGGTCTTCTTCCTTATCCTGGCACAAACCAGAAGCTGCCCCCAGTCAATCAGTTAATTTTACCTAATGTAGCTGGAAGAGTGTCAGGCCTGTCAAGGAGATAGACATGCTCACACCTCTTCTCTGCCAGCTGCACAGCTCTTCCAAATGACTTGTGGAAGAGTCTGTCTTAATCCACTGCTGTGTCAGAACAAAAAGTCTTTGGGACAGTGACTCATTGCAATGACTGAAGTTGAATTATTACATTATTTTATTTCATTTCAATCACTCTGTATCTAGAGGAAAACTCACATTTTCCGTCCTGGTCCTACATCAACATCTTATACCATGTAAATCTGTAACAAAAACCTCTCTCTAAGTTTCAGACTTCAGGAATGGGATGCAAAATTTAAAGTGTATATATCCCATTTGCTGCCAGAGGTTGAGAAAGGGAGGATAAAGCAGTACTGCAAGGGTTACAAAATATGGATGCAGCTTATCTTGATGATTCCATTCCAAATTCTAGTCACAAATTTATCATAGCCCACGGTTCTTAAAAAACTTAGCTTCATTCAATCTGGAATTGTTATCCACCTGTGAAGTATCTGAAGGCAATGAGAGAATAGAGTCCTGATGCCTATTGTTTTCTCTCAACCTAATCCACTTCCCTGATTTCCTTTTAATTCCCACACCACAAGATTGGAAACTTTTGACAAATTGAAAAACATAACCCCTTGGCCACAGTCTCAAACCAGCCACTCAAAGATTAATTTCAAAATACTGGGGTTATATCCATGATTCTTGGTGCTTGATCAGTTTAAGTTGTGACAGTTCTCAAACACTAAATCACAAAAACTAAAGAGGTTTGGGCACAAGGAGAACCTGAATAAAAAAATCTAAGCAAAAATTGTATAGAAAGTGGACTGGGTAATTCAAGTGGCAATGTTCTTCCATTCCAATCCTCAGTTTCCAGTATGGGGCTAGATACACAGGTTATGAACACTTGCCAGCAATGTAACATAGTAGACTCATGACATTTATTCCAGGGAAAGAGTTCATAAAGCCAGGGCAAAATCACAGTTTATAGGTTTTTCATTTTTGTTTGGTTTACTTTGCTTTAAACTTACTTTGTACTCCTCTAATTCATTTTTTATCTTACCTTCATTAGATACAGGTGAAAACATATCTACCATAATTCAGAGCTAATTTTGTAAAGCACAAAAAAATTCCAATGACATCATTATATTCTCATATATTTTGTTTTGAGGCAGTGGTACTTTATCGTACTTCTAGACACGCAAGGGGCAACAGATAATTTTTCTTCCAATTGTACCATGTCAGGAAACATACCTTAAAAATAAAAATTTACATTTTACACTGTCAAATATAGTGATATGACAAAGTAATCCTAAACCCCCTCCTTCTAGTTTTGGTAAATTTGCACAGCTTAAGAAATTGAAAATGCTCTGTAAACTCAGGCATTCTTAAAAATAGACACGTCAAGCAGTAAGTCGCTATGATATATGCCACTTGCTATTATACATGTCTCTGGCATCAAGACAGCTCTTGATATTCAGATAAACTCACTCAGATAACAGCTTGTATTGATAGACATATTCTCTGTTCACATTCGTGAAAAATAACCAAGCACCTGGAGAAAACTTTTTGAGTTACACAGGACTGCTTCTTCCAAGTACTGTGCTGAAAGATTTGGGGCAGGAATCATCTTTTAATCTCTATAATGCTTAGCACAATGGGGTCTGGCCTACCTCTAAGGCTCCTAGCAGCTTTGATTCTTTAAATAATTTTGCTGCAGTCTAATGGCATAGATGGCACAGATCAATCTATGCACTACTCCACGCTGCTAAATGCAAATGTTCTGTGCTGCTCAAGTGTTATTTTGCTGTGTGGCTGCACTCACTCAAGACAGCAAACCCGAGACGACAAGCTTCACCTGAATCCGTATGGAAGACAGTTCCATCAGGATACACAAAATGCTTCTAGAATCAGCTCCAGTCCATTGAAATTCAACCTTCTCCTTCAATCCTGACACCCCTGTCAGAAGCAGACTGCTACTGTACTGCTTTCACCTGAACAGTGATGAGCACAGACTCCCCTCCACCCTCCCAAACACACCACAGACACATTGGCCCAAACACTGACCTATGGTCAGAACTAGTATTTTGCCAACTGCACCACAAACCTTTGTATCAGCAATGAAGGAACATAGCACCTCTGAGAGCATCAACATAATGTAAAAACAATAAGTCAACTCACAATTGTTAACAATTGAAAAATCCATATTTACACATTATCTTGCTCGTGTTATTTGATGTAGTTCAATGCTGCTTTAAAAAAAATTCAGAACAATATTACTAAATGCAGCTTCCTTGTTTTTCCCAATAAAGTTATTTCAAGAAACAAGCACCTAATTTTATTGTTAATGACTATTTTTCTGCTAAAGACAATTTAATTTGGAGAGGAACAGAAACATTTTCTTTTCCAGTTTTAAACTGATCTTTTAAAAAGTGACTATCAGTGATAACACGCAGAACCTTCTCAGAGCCTGTAGTGTTATTCATACAATTTAGGTCATATATATTTTTACTGGATTTATTTGTGCTGGTTGAATGAGGACTATAAGCTTGAGTCACTTACCGGAAAGTTTCAACTCAAGGATTTTTATAACTATTTTATAACTCCTTTGTCCTATGTACCATCAGAGTCTTTTCAAAAGTGTATAATTAGTTTTCTAATAGAACTGAACTGCTTTTGATAGAAACACTATATTAACTATTACTGAAATGACAAAGGCATTGTCATGATACGTGCACTTACAAGTGCCAAATACTATAACCCCTCACAGATGATACTTATGTGGGCTCTGTGACCTTCCCATGACATTGTTAAAATTGTTCTCTTTAAGAAGTAAGTGTCAAATGGGAGCTGATGCCTGTCCTAAATGCAGGTACCTAACTCAAATGCAGGAAGTGACAGCAAATGCCCTGAAACAACTAACTAATATTACTAATTTCCTTATTAGTTGTGACTGGATGATTACTTTTTCATGACAATTCTACTCTTAGAAAAGTTGTGAAATGAGGAATGATATAACAAGACAGGTTCTGTCAGAATTCTAGGCCAAAAAAAAAAAAAAAAAAAGGAAAAAATCTGAGATTCTGAGAAGTTCACTGATCCAGAGAGTGGCCTATGCCAATCACATCTGCTGATACAGAGAGCACAAGGGCCAATTAGAAGTCAAGCAGATCCATCCACAGATTATGTAACAGCAGTTCTGCTTGCCTGTCCTTAGAAATTCAGAACTGCAATTCCAAGTTGCACTAGATTATTTTAACATCCTCAGGAAATCAAGTAGCAACCACTAGCGGTCCATAAAAGAAACCTTATCAACAAAAGATAAATTTAACAGCAAAATTTTACAGAAGCCTGTGTACAGAGAAAAGTATCCTGATTTGCAAATACATCAATGCCTGGATTCTAACGGCATTCTGGTGATATATTAGTGTTCTTAAAAAAAAAAAGCAAACCATTTTCAGCTTATTTTTATTGGCTTTCAGAATAATTTTGCTGAACTGTCTTCCTAGAGAATCTGAGCAATGCCAAAAACTAATGCAAAACCAGCAGGATATTTTCCAACAGAAAGAATCAGCATCCAGACCTTCAATTCAGACAACACTAGAGACTGACCTAGATGCCACAGAGCTCATCTCAGGCTAGTTCCTGAGCCCAGGGAAATTCCCTTTCGTTACTAATACAGAGAATTAATGCAGCCATCTCAAAATTCTCACATATCTAGGCTTCTATGAGGTGCAGTATGGTCCCTCCACAGTTGGTAAACTGGTTAAGCCACCTTGGAAAAATATCAGATTGGTGTTGTGCTTCCTATACAGAGAAAGTGAGAAGACTAAAAGGGAAGCAGATACCCTGTTAAAGTAGGGTAGAACACCCCTCTGTGACTAGAGCTGGCACTTGTTGATACTGTGTGTGAGGAGTAAGCACAGCCTGTTCCTGTAAGCTGTCTTCTAAGAAAGTTCCCCAGTCAGGAACTTTATTGGAAAGGCTGAGAGGATTCTGTTCCAGTAAGGTTTCTGAGGCCTTAGAGAGATCCATTTTTTCAGATATCTAGGACACTTATATCTGGACTCAAACTGGCTAGGGAATTGATGAAAATAGGGACAGTATCTAGACCATGCTGCTAGGTCTGTTTTCCTTGGAGAGAGGCTGAAATGCCTTGGGTCCTGCCATCTCCTTCACAGTCCTTGTATGTGACTCTCCACCGAAAGCTCCTTGAAATAAAGCTACTGAAGGACACCATGAATATAGCAAAAACTATCACAAGTCTGATGCTGAATTGTCAGCTTCTTTGTGACCCTACACTGCCAAGACTGTAATGCACTATTCGTAGTGTCACTTCACAGATTTCCAACTTTTCTTGCTTAACTGCAATGTGAAAACAAAATCAGATTTAAAACCCCATGTTTTGAATAGAGGGATAAATCATATATGAACAAACCAACAACATCTCCCTCCCCCTTAATTTCCAGCTGAGATTACCATCTCAGCTTAATTCCTCTCTTCTAATTCTTTGTACAACCCTGAGATGAAGAATTTTTGCTGAATACTCTTTCACAATTACTGAATTCCCAAAGTAAATACTTCTTTATTTAAAAGGAAGACCATTTTACCTTCAGTACTTTGGATAATGCATGACAGCATCCTGAAAGATTCAGAAAAGCACAGAATTTAGTTTTGCTGTTAGCAATGCCAAGTTAATATATGCATGAACAGCATTATCACATGCCAGGAATCACTGGTGGTTTTGGTTTACAAGACTTTGATGACCAGTCTAATTAAAAACCAATAAGAGGAAATTAAAGTGATGTTCTTGAGAAGAATTCTGCCACGTGAAGGGATGTAAAAGTAGAAAATTCCCTGTGAATAGTTTTATCAGTCACATTCAGATTTCATTTCCCAAATTAATTCAGATCTAAGCCCACAATACATGTGAAGTCGAACATTATTACGAACAAAATTAGCAATTTGAGACAGAAGGGCATTTTCAGATGTCTACCTGAGTTTTGTGGCTCCTACATTACTGTCTCAGGATGAGCATCTCATCTGACAACCTTGAACCTTCCTCTTTCCTCAGATTTAATTATAATAACAAGCCACAAACCTTCAGCTTCACTTACAATTGTCATTATGTTACAATTATGCTTGTTAAACCAAATTCACTAAAAGGCCAGGCTGGATGGGGCTGTGAGCAGCCTGGTCTAGTGGGAGGTGTCCCTGTCCATGGTAGGGAGGTTGAAACTGGCTGATCTTTAAAGTCCCTTCCAACCCAACCCATCCTATGGCCCTACCAAAGACTACTGACCTCTCTCGAAGGCATGTACTCAAAGTACATTGTTTCCTTTTCTTTCCTTCCCCTCTGTGGCCAGCAGAAGGCTGGCCACAAAACCATAGAGCAAAATCTTGGACTCTTTCTGGGTTTCGAATCCCAAAGTTCTGGTCTTCAGACTCCCCCACCCCTCCAAAAAAAAAAAGAGTTCATCTAACTCAGTACTGTGCCTCTAGAAGGGACCACAGTCAAAACCCAAAGGAAGACCAATGACAGGACAGGCTTGTACCTGTCCTGCATACTTCTCCCAGTCTTCAATTATTTTCAGCTTAGGGGATTTCCTCAGCTTGATGCAGTTTATCTAATTATCAACCCTCAAGGGACCTTACTTCAAATTCTTTTTCTGTTCTCCCCCAGAGTTAATGTAAACCTTCTGCATTCTTATACAACAGTAATACTTTAGACTAAACCTCTTGATTGTTCATGAAGTAATGTCAGAGGGGAATGGTACAAAGAATGAGTCATTTCTGTCTCCTGACTCAACTTTTCTCCGGGAATGATATTTTCCTGTGAGGCCATAGGGAATAGGTGGAAAGTATTGCTCCTTGCAGAAGTCAGTCAATCAACTCCTAAGTGGAAAAATTCATAATAAGTGATCAAAACAAAAGGTTTTACTGAAAGTCATAAAAGGCTGCTTATGTGTTGGTCATTTTCCATCTTTAAAGTGTATATACTTCTCTATGATTCACTGAAAGCAGACTGGAAAATGAATTTTTGCTCACTGAAACAAAACATCACCTGGCAGCAAGAAAATAATCTACCAAGAACTCAGTCTATTTATCAGCAGTCCAGTGTACGATTATTTAATGTAAACTACCTTCTACTGTCACAGGATTATGAGTATGTCAGTATAAAAAAAAATAATTTAGGTTGAGAGGGAGTATTGTATCTGATTCATGTTTAGCACAGACTATCATCTAAAATGAAGTTAGGAGTCTACTTTTTTTTTTTTTAACAGAAAACAATGAGGTAATGAGCAGATTTTAATTTTTAAGTAAATAACATCCATGTGAGAATACAGTACTTTTGCTTTCTCCTGCCTCTTTTCTCCCTGCTCTGGCACTCAGTGATGAAAATAAAGACAAGTATAAATCCCTATATGCCATCAAGGCAAAACTGTCCCTGAGAGTCTGGCATCATGCCCAGGATTTTACTCACTCCAAGACAAGTGATGTTCTCTTCAGCTAGGATTTATCCAGTCTCATCAATAAATACCTCAAGCATGGTCATTTGATGGATATGATGAGATTAGATTCCAAAACATTTAGGCCTGTATACAGTATTTTGCTATTGTAAAGAAAATGGCAAATATCCTGAAGCAGGAACAATTTCTTTTTCTGGCATCAAATGTCTGAACAAATTGTTGTACAATCCTTGTTGGCCGGGCCTAACAAGGGCTTTTAAAATTCACTCAGTGCTTTTTCCTGTGCATTACTCTATGAGCCACTTTCCCCTCAGTATTTGCTTTACAATCATCACCCCTTTACTCACTTTTGTATGACGAAGGAGTGTATGTTCTTATCTGTGTCTTAGAAACAAGATCTGGATTTGCTTGCAAGCTTTCAGTTCTCACTTTTCTGATTTAGACCAGGGTATCTAAAATAACAGGTTTTAATATGGCAAGTAAATACAATGGACTCAGAGCTCACAATCAGTCTCTCTTGCTCTCTAGTCCAATTAAAAAGTGTTTACTGATAGCAGAACAGCATAACTACATGATTACTTGTATATAACACAGGGCTCCAGCAGGTACAATGGAGAGAAGATGGAGAGACATGACAGGAGTAGCCAAACAGCAGAAGAAACACAACATGTTGTTTGCAAGCTGTTCAAGCAAGACTTACTTACCAACTGAGATCAACCTGCATGTTTCCAATTTTGCTAAAGCAGTGCAGGCTTAAGTGTATTTATCAGAGAACTGGGAACTATTGAACAGTGTGTTTCAGCATAATCAAAAGCAAAGGTGTATGTCTGGGGTCAGGGAATGCAGGTCAAACTTATCAGACTGTCAGTACATATTGGAGAATAACAGTTATTCTGGGTGGTTTTCAGATCACATGCAAGGTCAACTGAACACAAGCATCAGGGCAAATCTTTGGGTAACATGGCTAATAAGATTCCAAAGGATGCCCAATGAGCTATTAACTTTGATGCTGTGCTAGGAGAGATCAATATTTAACACTTTATCTACCTCCAATGGCCATCCTTTCAGGAGAATTAAAAAAAAAAAAAAAAAGTATTGTCAGGAAATAGTGAAAACAGGAAAAATTACGGTCCTTGTAACAGAGACAATCAAGCCATGACTCAAGCCTGATCTGTCAGAATTTACATAGTTAGGAAATACATTTTCATTCTTGGTGTAAATTCATATAGCAGCAGAGGAATGTATGGAGGGAAAAAACCCTCTATATTTTTTTTTAGGTTACATTATTCTTAAGCAGCTTTAAATGAGAAGTGAGGTTGTCCTTATAAATATGCTGTACACATCTTCCCTTTGCTTGATAGAGAAGTTACTGCATTAATTTATAAAACCAATGGAAAGCAAGACTGGGTGCTTGAAATCATCACCTCCCACTTCACAATATAGTCTGATCTATGGAATTTACCTCAGACTGTAAGTTTGTGCTTACCTCTGGGTCCTGCTATGGTCTAGTTCATTTGGTCTCTCCCTAGTCCCACAGGGTCAGACATACTTTCAAGAGGTCATAGGCCACTTTATTTTAAGCAGTTCAATGAAAAAGGAATAATTTTCAGCTCCCTATGGATTTTTATGCTTTCAAAAGGTCAAAGGCTCTGCAGAGCCCAGTTTGCCTCGTGGGCTGGAACAGTGAAGGCACATCAGTTTCTGTAGCCAGAGGCACACAGAGCACCGTGGTTGTCACTGGATTTGGCTGCGCTCAGCTCTCTGCCCATATATGCACATGCATTGATTAGAGGCAATTTTTAACACTCTCCTGATCAAAGCTCAAACAAACAGTCACCCTTGGGAGGGCAGTGAAAGGCCTTACCTGCTCTGCCACTGTTCCAAGAGCATAACAGCCTTCTTCTCTGCACAGCTTGCCCAATGGACCCGCTACGTCCCAGTGAGACAGGAGGGAAGGTGCAAGGAATAGGAAGAGGCAACTCCTCCCACACACTCAGCTACTGCTGGGTCTGCACACAAAGGGGAAGCCTCCAGCCTGGTGCCTGTTACCCTGGACATCCATGTCAGTACCAGTGTGTTCTTTTGTTAAAGACTGGGAATAACAGGGACAAGGCCTACCTTTGAAATTACACAGCCTTTCAGGGGTATGAGTTGATATGAGCATCACCCAGAAACGTCCATAACCCTGGCCCACATGAAGATCTCAGAAGTGGATCCTAGTAAAGGTGGAGCCACGCTCTTCAGAAGCTCTGCTTCAATGTATTAGTTCAATAGAAGCATTAAAAAAAAAAAACCAAGTCCAAGGCATACTGAAGAACCACCAATACAAAAATCCCGCTTGGTAAATTATTATTCTATTAAGAAAAGGAAAAAAAAGTCTATTTTATTAAGTTATCATCCAATGAAACATTTCTTTGTGTTTTATTAATAAGCAGCAGTGGCCATACAAGCTGGGAGCCATGTCAGTTCAGGTCTGGATGGTGAAAGGAGGGAATGAACCACAAAAGACTCTGACTGTTTTAAACATACTCCTTTAGATTCACACCAGAGCCCAACAATGTTACCCGTCTACCGTGGAAAATGACTTGAAGTAACCAAGGTGAACAGAGGAGAGAAACACATGAGCAGCAGCTTGAATACAAGCTGTGATCTCTCTTCCTCTGGAAGGGGGATCAACATCTCTGTGGTCTCCTTTTTCAATACATACTGAAATGTGAAAGCAAAGGTAAACATTTCCAAAAGGAACTGTCAGCCAGGACTGAATTTATTTCAAGAGCTATTTATCAGAAGTACTTCCAAGGTTGTATCAGCAGTTACTCCTCTAAAATACCACATTGCATTTTCCCTAGATTAGCTCCTGCTCTTTATACCTCTAAAATGCCATGTCCTTCATATAGTCAAATCCTCTGTACAACGACTGCTAAGTACAGGTCCAAACCTTAGCAGAATTAGACCTTCTGAAAGTTACAAATACACTTCAGCATACATATTTTCCTTCTCTTTTTCTTTCACTTCATAAGATTTGAGTACAGAAAGATCAGAAATAGTCAAACACATCCTCATATTCATGGCCTCTGAAAGGCTAAAACATTCAACTTTGCTTCTTCTTTTTTCCCCTAAGAGCTGTCAAATACTTGCATCCAGCAGCCTGATGTGTCAAAAGGAAAACAAAGCAGCAGCAGTGCTGGTTTTATCAGAGGGACAATGAAAAGTGGAGACAAAGTAGATCTGGACATTAATATTTATGTAAAATACTGGGGAAACAAACAAACAAACAAACAAACAAAAACCCCAAGAAGAGGAAACTGCAATGTAATTTTTAAGTCTGTTGTAAAATGTGTTAAACATTTAATTTGAGTAAGTAAAGGGTAATGCTGGAGTATGAACTGCTATAAACAAGAATTTATTTGTGTCAGGAGGAAAACATAACACACACTCCTGAGATGGATAAAAACTGTATAATTGTCAAATGAGAAGTGGGATACAATGAAAACATTAAATAAAGATAGGAGCTGTAAAATAGCCAGTGACTTGATTCACAGCTAAGATTTGGTTCAGGTTGAATAAGGGAAGAATATATCATGGTTATTGACTTATAAAAATTAGGATACAAGTTGTTTGGTTTTAAGATTGATCAGATTCTTGCTGGTAGAAATCAATGCAACACAAGATGTATGCCACAGTTGCACATCCAGCCCAGACACTTACTTGCAGATGCCAACTTTTAACTCCCTACTTTGACATACAGCACCGGATTTTATAGAAAACTCCAGATGAAAATACAGTACCACTCCAGTACCTATAGCTGCACATGATTATTCAGTGTTTGCACAAGCAAATGCTCAGTTAGCTTCTTGGACTCAGGAGGCACCTGAGGCATTTAATGGAAGTGGGGAAGCTGGAAATCCTGTTTCCTTTCCTTTGTTGCAAGGATGGCAATGATTTTAAAGAGCAGAAACAGCAGACTTCCTTGTACTTGTACAGATTGCAAAACAATCCTTAACAGTTAAATGTCCCAACACCTGTCACCACAGTGATACCAATCTCATGTGTGTTTGAGATCTTCCTTTGTCATTGTTATGATTTAGGGTTTACAGCTACAGGAGCTGTGCATTCTCTTCCACTTATTTCAACTCGCAGTCCTTCCTCTCAGCCAACTACTCCTGAAGGGCATTGATGTGCCTTTTGTTCAGACTCAGACATTATCTTGGCGACCATAATGAGGAGAAGTTTTCTGTTTGTTTGTTTTTAAATACAAGTTTAGATTGTGAAACAATTATGCAACTAGATCTTTAAAAATCTTTTGTGACCACATGTTTGGCGGCATAATCTCATCTAAACAGGGATTCTTGTGTTAAAGTGACTCAGACAATAAGGCCACGCAAGGATAACAGAACTGTAAGTGGTTTTCAATGGATAAAAATAATAATAATAAAATTACATGCAAGTTCCGTGTCTGCGTGAGGTTTTATATTTGAGGGGATGTAATAAAACTAAAACATTTTAAAATGTCCACATAAAAAGCATTCATCGTGCTTCAGATCAAAGAGTAATAGTGAAAGATTAAGCACATTTATTGTTAACTAGAAAAACATTTCAACATACCAGATGAAGATAATCATATGCAAAAGATGTTCGCTTCAGTTTCTAATATAAGCTACCTAAATACAAATTTTACAAGCAACAGACAATAGCAAACCAGCAGAAGAGGATGAATTCCAAAACCCCAAATTCTCCACCAGTGCAAGTTTATGAGGACAGCCTGAAAAACAGTTGCATGCTTGCCAACACATCCATACATGCCATTTCCATTCTGGAAAGCTTATACTGTGGGAGCTGGGCATCTTGCTCGTGCCATTGCCAAATTTAATGCATGGGGCTAAAGTGGTGACACCACTGTTAGAGAGACTCTAAAGAAACTGTATAGCAGCAACCTCAGGAGGGTAACAGCTTTCAAAGAGCAGGTGTGCTCCTTTGGCCAGCTGTTCAGCATCCAAGCCTAAAGTAGTCTCCATGGACAAGCTCATTGTGAGCACCAAGACATTAATTTATATCACACATGTATAAAACTCTGAAGCTGTACACCATTAAAATGTCTCAGTGGAGCAAAATATGCATTCCTTAGTGTCCCACAGATCATCACAAATTATTAAGGTTATAGCAAAAAGTTCGAAAAACACTGTTATCCAAAAAGGGTCCAGCTCCCTCGCCTAGGCTCAGCTGAAACAGAACTAGCTAAGGATATCTTAAGGAGATAATCCACTATGCCAACTTCCCAGCATCTACCAGAAATGCAACATACTGAAGAGACATTAATTTCGTGCTGCTTACTGGAAGTCTTTCCCTAACTGGTCAACTCCCAACATCATCTTAACTGAGAAATATCTTTGCTAAGTAAAGGCTTTTCATGGTTTTCATACAAGAAGAAAAGAGATTTTCTTCCACGAGGTTGTAGGTAAACTCAATCATAATTGCCCAGCACATTTCTCAAGGGTCAAATTCATGCGTGGTCTTAGCTTGCTCGGAAGTACAGACTGTCATTCAGCCAGGAGGACTGAAGAGCTGCTATGACATACAGACCCTCATGCTTTAAGAGTTAGAAAACACAGGGAAAAATAGGAATTGTCCTTGAGAGGAATAGCCCGTCAAAACTCTGACGAACACACAAAAGATATTCTTCCCTTTCGGCGATTCCGCCCCTTGGCAAGCAGCACATCCATTCTTTCATTTCTGAGGGAACTATGAAAAGTTGTTGGGGTTTTTTTCTAGTTTGCACAAGTACATGGAGCATTGCCTTTAGAGTCAATGATTTTGTAGATGTCAGCAAAGCCCAGTGTTCCAAGGATTGTTTTTCAATGGCATGCACTAAATCAGTGGTTGGATTTGGGTGACAGTCAAGTGAACTCCAGTGAAGTCAGTGGGAAGTTTGCCTGACTAAAAACCCAAGAATGTAATATAATACAAACTATACATGAAGGAATCGAAAGGTCATATGTGTTCCATTGTATTTCTAGATTTTCTGGATGCTTATTTCCTAACATCATTAAAAGGATATTGAAGAACTCATGAGCAGAAGTCTGACATCCCACAGACTTACAGAATGACAAGGATACTTGTATCAAAAGGAGAATACAAAAAGTACCTGGCATTTTGGAAATTTCCACTGCTTTTGAAAGACACTGTTACTTTTGCAGTGGCAGGAATTAGACTACAGTGAAAACAACAGTACTTAAATACTCTTATTTGGCCTGCTTCCACATTTTTTTCCTCTTTCCTGAACAGGTAAAACAAGTAGTAACAAAACCCAAACAAAACACACACACACACACACACACACACACAAATCCTACAGTGAACTTGAGGATTGACAAACAAGGATAATTGCCACCTAAAGAAAAAAAAATCTAACACACTTGTTAAGTCAAAGATTTTAGAAAGCCTATACATTATGAAAGGGAAAATGGTAATCAGAGCTGTCTAAAGAAATGGGATAATAGGCTTAATGTTTGGACTACACCAATAAACTTGCCATCAATCAGAACTAGAATATATAATTAAAATTTGAAACTCACACAGAACTGTACAACCTGCAAATTTCAAGTTACTATTTCTTTAAGTCCTACTTACACAAAAACTACACTTAAGGTCTTACTATAAGGAACATGAGTATCCATTTCTTCTACCAGTCTCAGAGCTGTTTATACAAAGGTCCTTCCTCTGCAGCTCCTCTAAACCAGGTCAGCCCTTCTTGAATAGTCGAATTTTGCCTCAAAAGCACATATTTCACTTTCAAATCATATCTGAAACCTACTTTTCCCCCTTGGTCTCCTAATCCTCTTTTCTTTATTATGTTACATACTGCCTAATGTAAATGTACTTGATTTCATTACAGCATTAGATATAATTCATTATTTAATTTTGAAAGCCTATTATGCCACTTTTCAATATCCCACTCCTTCAGTGAAGCACCATGTTACGTTTTAATATGGAAGATATTAATGGAGGTGAACCTCTAGTATTACTTCTGTTAAAGCTACCCAACCCTTTCAGTTATTAAGATACTGTTTTCAATTGCTTTTAATTGTGATTTTACCAGCTAATATGAGTTTTCCATGCTGCTTTCTGTCTCAGGCTGAACATTTGTGCATGGCATGAAAAAAACCAGTTTATTAATATCCACTGATTTATCCTAGTTTAATAAAAAATACTCAACAACTATTTCCTTTAGTGAACTTATTCTTTGCAACAATTCATATAGACCACCACAATACAGGCCTTTGTGCCAGGGCTGCATCTTTTGCCTTGCCCACCCACTTAAGTGTGGCCAAATTGGCTTTTGAAAACCTCCCTCTGCACAGGCTCCTCAGAGACCTGCTGAGACTTAAAACCCAAACTGCCATTACAAATACTAATCAAGCACTTCCCCTATGAATACAGGCTGAGAAAATTGGGGCTGTTCAGCCTAAAGAAGGAAAGGCTGAATGGAGACTTCATAGACACCTGGAGAGGGACTCTTCATGAGGAGCTGTAGCAATAGGACAAGGGGGAATGGCTTCCAACTGACAGAGAACTGGTTTAGATTAGATATTAGGAAAAAATTCTTTACTGTGAGGGTGGTGAGACACTGGAACAGGTTGCTGGCTGCTCCATCCCTGGAAGTGTTCAAGGCCAGGTTGGATGGGGCTTTGAGCAACCTGGTCTAGTGGAAGGTGTCCCAGCCCATGGCAGGGGGCGTTGGAATGAGACCATCTTTAAGATCTGTTCCAACCCAAACCATTCTATGATTCTAGGATCTTACAGCTTCTGCAGACCAGAATGTAAGACACATCCACAGAGCTGAGCAAGGGCTACAGAGGCCTTCAAGGACCCATACAATAACTGTTCTCATCTGCTCTGAATCAAGTTGGAATAAAGCAACTGAGCTTTGAGTTGAGGCTGCTCTCTCAGTATTTCTACTGCTGGCATCCAGACATCATTGGGAAGGACACTGATCTCAAAAGCAAAAGAGTTAAGGTCAAACCAGAGACAGGCTCAGACTAGGAGACTAATGTGTTGAGAACGGAGCTAGAAAGAAGAAGCCTAGAATGTGCACTGGGATTAATTACTTGATTACAGAGACCAGGTTTAGGAGCAGAAAAGAATTTAAGAGTAGAATTAACAAGAGAAGTGGTCAGGAAGCTGAAGCTGAGTGAACATAGCACTGAGATCAAATGAGGAAACAGGTGGGAAACATATGAAACCACTGTGGAAGGGAGACTGAAGTTAGAAGGAAAAAGAAAAAGCAAAAGGGACAGGTCGGGTAGAAGCTGTAGTGGAAGAAGGAAAATTACTTGGCAAAGCAAAGATAATGAATCTAAAAAGCAACAAAAAATAGGGACACACACATATGAGAGATCTCAGAGCAGGCAAAGAGGTGGCAAACAAAAAGAAGCACAGACTGGTTGAGGACACTGGGGTCACTGGTATAAAGAGAAGCAGAAGGCTGGGATTGGATCAGGGCTCAGGGAACGCGGTAGTTTTGGTCCTGCTAGTAACACAGATGTCAATCTGCACTTTACCAGTTCCATCTTAGTAAAGCCTAGGAAATTACACCACTGTGTTAGGAAAAAAAAATTGCTTTTTACCTTTATTTTTCCAGTTAGTGACCACTGTCTTGGAACTGATTGCTACAGATTTTATTCTTTCCTTGACAGTCTTTCTACAGCATTTCTTCTAATGGTCTGTGTGATGGGAAACTTGAGACAGCAATTTATCCAAGGCCACACAGTTTACCAACACTAGGACCAGCAGACCAGCTTGAATATCTTGCTCTCAAACCCAAAGCTTATTCTTCCACCCTGTGTTTCACTACACCTAGACATGCTGAGTATCAGCCTCTCTCTGCAAGAGGCAGGACTTCTGAGAACTTTGGGAAATGTTGGGCCTAACTTCCATCATATTTAACTTCCAGAAAGATTGTGAATCACTGTGATTCTAAGGAAGAAGTCCTGAAGGATTTTTTGGCAAAATCTCCTTTCTTCTCCTCATCCTGACTCCCATCCCATTCCAAACTCCTCAGCATCCCTCTTCCAGCTTCTGTCACTTATTCCTCACTTTTCAAGTTCTATAACCTCCCCCAGCTGTAGCAGTGCTGGCACGAGGCCCAAGGTAATAAACCTATCAGAGTTTATTAGTTTGGTATGCACTCTATCCCACCCTGCACCTCACCCCTGATTTTAGCATCTCTCATTATTCACTTACTAGCTGGAAACTGTCACACAGGAGCATGATAGCAATGACATCACAGAACCAAAAGCCTTTGTGCAGTATTCTTCCTCACTCTTATGCAGAAAAACCACCCTTTCTTTTCCTGACCCTCTCACCTACACTTTACTCTCTAACACTTTCTGACTTTGCACAACAAAAATTGAGAGGCTGTTCAGTCTGGTGACTCCAAAATTCTGGACACAAAAAAATGCTTAAGTTTGTTATGCCAATATATAGAAACATAATAGATAGTCACATCCACATGTATTGTGTCAGCCTGCTGAAAATGCAAAAAAAAAAATAAATCTAAAGACACTTTCTTCTTTTTTAATACATGAATCACCAGCTCAAGTGGATAGTACCATAATCACCAGTCAATAAAGCAGCCATACCTTCCTGAAAGGCAAGCCCCCTTTCTGTAGGCAGACACAAACTGACAAAAGCACTAACAAGCAAGCAGAAATCCCATCTTTCCTTTCACAGGGTCCTATTTCAGGTTTAACAAATTAGTCCGAGGGTGACATCCCATTATAAGCTCACATATAAACATGAGAGATCTTTTTTTAAATTTAACTAGTGTACAACAGGATTTCCTTCCTGTAATCAGGACAAGAAAGGGAAAGCAGAGCTATCAAAACAACACTAGGAATATTCTCCTGCTCTTTATCCAAAGCATAAACAACCAACTGAGCTGCCTTCCCTGGAACGTGTTGCAAACTTTGGTCTTAACCTCATTATGTTATCACCATGCTGTGACATTGTCCAGGCTTGTGCCATTTGCAGTTGCCAGTAAAGTGACAGAAACATTTTCCTCTCAGCTTCCTATCTTAGGCAGTCTATAGTTTTATTCTGTTATCTCTGTTCTAATACATAATTGCATGGACAAAAGCAGAAAGCCTCCATATCAGTTGCAGCCTCTGATGCAGGCTAACTTTAATTCCCCTCAAACTAGCTCCAATCTTCCTGACTGCACTAATACACAATGGCTCTTTGCACAGAAATTTACTTTACAAGTAAATTTAAACAAAGTCTCAGCAATTTCATTAATGCCAAAAAAATTTTGCATATAATACGACTCCCCTCCATTTGTGCAAGTTCAATAGTTTTCCAGGAACACACTGCAGAAGTAACATATAAAAATTGCTGAAGCCAATCTCGAGCATTTATTATGAGTATATTATATTGTTCTGGCATTTTTCTTAAAGCCAGTGACAAAGACACTGCAGGCAGCATAAAAATGTGGAATTTGGGGTTTAGTATAAATGTGCATTTAGAAAATGAAAGTGCTTCACAGTCCAAGTTACCATCCCTAGACTTGATAGAAATTACTTGAGGATTTGCAGGAATTATTATTATAGGAAGACAGATTGCAGAGAAACAGTCAGAATATCCGTGTGGTATTTGGCCTAAACTTGTAATACATAACAGCTATTCACAATTCCTGCAAAAGGGAAGGAATTCTTCACTGGACTCTTCTGCAGTTAGTTCCAATGCTCATCTCCGTGGCATCACATCAAATACAACTTGTAGATAAAGCTTATTAAAATGGAGACATGGTTTTTTACAGGTAAATGAGCCTCCAAGACTTCTGTGGAAGGCATGCAGCACTATGTGTGCCCTGTTTGACCAATGGCTGGTTACAGGTATGAACTTCATACAGAGAAATTATTCATCAAAACATTATGTAGGTATCATTTTTTACTTTTATACAGAGAAGGAAAGAAGCCACTCGCACAATCCAGAATTCCTTTCTCCTTCCTCACCTTCAGTCACCTTGTTTGAAAAGTTATAAGAAAACCTTAGAGGAGGAATATTCAGTCCCTAAGGGAAACGTGGCAGCTTATTGGAAAACTGTTGTACTGCCACTTTTAGACTCTGTAAAACAGTTACTGCCCATCACGTTTTCTGTAGAAAGTTTCTCGTGTCTCAAGAAGTTAGGGATGGCTCAGGAAAGCAGGGATGAGGGAGTTTCTGTGGTAGCTTTAACCCTAAAAAGACTAAATTACAAAATGGAAGTGAATCGAGAGTTCTCACGCAGGGATGATTTCTTCTGGGCACCTACAAGGATTCTGTACACATCTGATCACACTTCTGCTCAGTACACACCTCTGTGCACACATTGCACACAGACACTCACTGCCTGTATCAGATTAAGGCCTTTGGAGCTCAAGGACTTCACAGGTACAAAATAAATTCGATTGTGAAATACACGCTCACAGGTAGAAAAAGATGAAAAAGATGAAGTGAGAATGAGATGAGCTTTTACACAAACATATTATTAACCCCAACTTCTTTTTAGTCTCTTCCATGTACAGTTTGGCTCTCTGACAGTAAGGCCCACTCTTGTACAGTTCCTGCCTTATGGAATACCTTTCCTTTAACTCCAAGTTTCATCTATTCTTTCATCCCATTCTAAAACACAACTAACATTTTTTCCACCCTTATCTCACCCATTTGCCTCTCTTTCCCCTCTCTGTTTCTCAGGACTTTACTCACAAAGTACAGCACATGACTCCAAAAGTGTGTTTCTCAACAGCAGTATATCCATGCCAAGAGACATGTATATCACTGAGAAAACAACAACAAACCCACAAAACACACAAAATCCACAGACACAGACTAACAAGAGATAATAGGACCAAAAGCTACTGAGCAGTCAGAGCTCAAGGGTTTGATCTCTAGTGTAGAAGAGAGCCTTGATTGCACCAATACAAGCCCCTCATGGGATACATTAGCATCCCATTTTCCATTTTTAATTTTTTTTTTCCATTAAGACACAAAGAACAAAAAGTGGACTCAAGCAGACTCCTCATTTAACTTTGTTCTCCCTCTACTTCTGTGAAACAGCTATTTAGATAAATTAACAATGCCTCCTCATCCTCAAGGCTATAACATTTCCAAACTTTCCTGAGATGATAATTCTTATTTGGCTGAGTTTTTTTTAAATCCTACTCACAAACAACATGAGTGTTTTGATAGACTGACCAAATGATGCAAAAGATGTCTTGCAAAACAGATGCAGAATAGCGAGGTGCACACATTTCTGGATTGTAGAACAGTTTCAATATACCTCATTCAGCTATGAACATACTTCCAACCCAGTATTAGCCAGCAGCCTCCTCACTGAATTAAGGCAAATACCCACACCCAATTAAACTCAAGGCAAATTGTGATCCTCTGACCTTCAAATCTGCTTCGTTTTCCTCTTTCAGCCTTGAAAGTCAGAACATGCAATGAACATACTGTCTTTTTCACCAAAGGATCAATTAAATCTGCTTTTTATTAAAGATAGCAATTTTTGAGAGGTGCCATACCGAAGTTTTTTAAACATCCATACCACAGTACACCACTGTTAAACACTCAGTCATGCTAACAAGGAGCAGCCAAAGAGAAAAAAGACCAACTCAAGTATATTGTGAATATGGAGATTAATTAACAATCATTTATCACCTTCTGCTCCTATTTTTAAATTTCTTAAAGGAGTTACAGTGCAAATGCATTCAACTACAAATTTTTTACTCCCCCCTCCTTTTCTTTTTTTTTAAACAAAAAAGTACTGTTTCAGCAATTCATGAAGTTTGTAATGTGTTTTATTAAACTTCAAGAGATATTTAATCAAATGACTGACTTCCAAGAACAGCATGAATCTTTTGAATTACAGCGTCTGTCAGCCATCCCAGTTGTCGCTAGTTTAGAAGTTTGGCTTTTGTTTTTCTCCTCTGTTGCTCTAAAATTTCTTAAGTCTCAATAAATTTTAATCAGGAAATAACCTCCCAGCTCCTAAACTCTGGGAGTAAGTTTTCATCCTGATTCAACCAGACAAATAGGAGATTTGTTCACATACTTGAGAGGAAACAAAATGTTTTCTGCTAATTCAGGGAACTGTGTTCCAGAGTTGTTTTGTGTTGTGCCCTTACTGGACAAAATTCTTGGCTATGGCTTCATGCTAAGCCAAAAGCAAACACTCTTCCCTTTTTATATGGACAGTTCTATCCCAAAGTACCAACACTAGCATCAGTGGTGACAGAAGAAAAGCTATATTGCCCCAATATGAGAGAAGAATAAAAAAACCAAAAAACCACAACTAAAAAAAAAAAAAAAAAAAAAAAAATCACACGAACACTTTTCAACCAAATAAATACACGTGTCTGAAATGCAAGCATGAATGTACTTCCCAGAAATCAGTCATCAAGCTGTGCTCTCAGGTATCACCTGAGAGGAGGACAGTATCAATTTCACAACAGCACATTGGAAGACATAAACCACCATATAATCCCTGATTGAAGGATTTCTTCCCCAAATACCTGCAGTTTAAAAGTTACCAAGCACTTTTGCAGCAGGCAGAAATTTGTTAACCTAAACACCACACACAGCACCTGCACAATTTTTGGAACATTCTTTTCTAAATCCAGCTCAACTGTAACAGGTGCTAATGTGAATAAACAAGACCTAGCAATCAAACCCAATTTTTGTTATGTTCTCAGAGTTGATGGATATATTTATGTTCCCCAGCTTCAACAGTCTCTACGATCGCTTTTCAAAAGGACTTTCAAAACAGCAAGACAAAACACCATCGAGGACTTACCAGATTGGAATTGGTGGCATTGGAATCATCTTCTGGAAAGGGGATATAGATAGCTAAGGCCACACAATTGGCAAAAATAGTCAGTAAAATAATTATTTCAAATGGTCTGAGGAATGGAGTTAAGGAAATTGTTCCAAAATGTGCACACAAAAATAAAATAAAAAAAAATTTATAAGAATTCTGTTTAAAGAAAGCATTCCAAGCCCCTTATACTCTGAAAAGAAGCATATGCCTTTTTAAGTGCTTTTAGGAGCTTCCAGCCAAGAATCTTCCTAATATGTCAAAAGCAGTGTAGGCCAGTCGCGTGCCAGAGTAAACACAGATTTCTAAAAAGTTTTTTTCTTCTTTAATTTATTTAGATTGCATTTTCCCGATTTTCCTTCTAGTGTGGCTGTACTATTTTTATTAACAGAAACCTGCTCTAGAAGGACTGCCTTTGTTCCTCTTGGGATTAGTTTCTCTTGGTCTTTTTCTGCCTGCATTTACAAATTCTCAAATAATTTTAACAAACATTTTGGTTTGGGTTTCCTTGGGGGTTTTTTTGGAATTTTTTTTTCTTTTGTTGTTGTTGCTGTATTTCTTTTCCCCCTTTCTCGGTTTCTCTCTCATATCTCAAAGTTAAACGTAAGGGTCCAAGGAATACATGTATACATTGCTAGATGCTTAAAAGATGATAAATTTTGTTAAGGTAAAAAAAAAAGGCTTTGTCCAAAATGTGCTTACACTGCCAGGTATACTTGTTTTGCTTAAAAATTATTTGAGGGAGTATTTCTTTTTCTTTTATTCACATTTTATTTGGCATCACAGAGACTACAAATGTGCCTGCACAGTATATCAGGGACACCAGGAAGCTAAGAGTTCCTTATGATAGAGAAACCAGCAACAATTCATGGGCATTTCAACCTTGCAGCAACTTTGTAAGGGGGAACAAAAAAAACCCCAAACATTTGGAATGTTCAACAAAGAAATCCTGTGTGACCTCAATGTTCTTTGACTGTCCATTGGAATCAAAGGGCATTTTTCTACTGCCTGGTTTGTTGGCACTGTACTTCATCTACTTCAGTGGACTCCTTGATCTCAGCTGCTGTGAAGTGTCTCCCAACTCAGACTAGAGACCAGATTTACAGTCTGTCTACATTTAGTTGCCTGCAAGCATATCCTGGAGGTTAGCTCTGGGATAACTCACCAGTACTCTGGAGGAGAATGAAGAGCAGGACAGGACAGGGAGAATGCCAAGCATAACCTGTGCCACAGAGAGCATTTGAGCCTGAATTTATCTACCATGGGACTGGTTCTGCAGCGCTGCCAAATGTCAACACAGCATGGGTGATTTTGGTCAGCAGACTACTGTTCTCAGCAGCCTTCAGTAGGAAAAAACTGAAGATCTTTTAATGTGCAGCTGAACTGCAAGACAAACACAAATTCCAGGCACCTGACTGCTGTTTATACTCAAATATATTCTGCATTTCACATATGGAAGGCTCAGCGCGTTCCAAAATCACCAGACTCCTGTGCTTAAGCCTTTTAATAGTAGGAGATATATGATACTATGGAGGAACAAGAGCAGGTCAGGGTAGGTAGATTCCATGTGATATCAGTGAGTCTTCTCAGGTATATACCTCAGGTTGTTTATATAATGTGTACTGCTTAAACACCTGGATTTCCATAGCCTTTCCTGGTCTTAATTGTTTTATTTCCTAGATTTTTTTGTTGTTGTTCTTTTGGCAGGATTATCATCTATTAACTCATCACTGTTTATGCATATTTCCTTTTACTTCTTTTTATTGCACTGTCAAAATAAAATCATATAACACCTACAAATACAGTGCAGACAAAGCAGAAAATTAAATATGCAGCTAAATCTTTGCAAAATAAGGCAATTAATTCATTTTACTTTTTCATAAATGCAACTGCACCTTCAGGCTCTTAACACTATAACGTTTGGGTAAGAAATGCCACTGAAGTACCATATGATATTTGTTTAATATCTATTATGCTTAAACTTCAGTGGTTCAGCAAATTAAGCTAAGCTTTCCTCATTAGCTTTTAGCAATTAGGAAAAGTCAGAATACAGGATAAAATTAAACCTTATCACAATCCTTTGATATTGCTACTTGTCATTGAAGTGTTTCATGTTTATAAACACTAGATGTGCAATGAGAGGTTCTGGTGGAAAAAAAAAAATACTTCCATCAGCTCACCCAAAACCAAACAAAACCAAAAAATGCAAGCTTCAGCATCTTTGGACTGATTTAATTGCATTGTTTGGTCCTCTCTTGATCTCAGCAGTGTTGTATCCTGGTTTACAACACATCATTCCCATCATTCATTGCTGATCTTATTCATCTATCAAATGTCACTCTGTGCTTTCTCTAAAGGCATGTGGTTACTGGGGTGCTGGCAACTAAACCAATACTCAGCTTCATCCTGTTAGTCACTATCAATCATTATATGCTTAAGGTATCAGAGCTATGTCAGAAGCAATAAAAAGTAGCAAACTTAATCGAGGGATTAAAAATCAGCATCTGAAGAAGAAAGGAATAGGTAGGCAGGTAGTTTAAGGACATCTAAGAATTGACAGGGGCATTTTTAACAACTTCTTCATCTGAAAAATATATCTATGTCAGCAATATTTAATATACTCATTTTTTATTTTCACCTTTCTAACATCCCACCAGACACCTAAAGGAATAATATTATCATATTATCTTAAATGCCTTAACTAATTTTTTATCATACTAACTACTGCCAAGTTCTGTACTACCTTCCCTTGACTTGCTTATCTATGCCTAAAAACATGCATTTTCTTCTGTATTTACTGAAGCACTCCATTAGCTTGTGATTAGGGTTAGTATTGTTTTCTATTCGGGGATGCAAGGGAGATGTATTTTATTTCAGTTTGTGTTTCACACCAAATACTCAAATTCCAGCTTGCACTGATCAGACTTGGATGACTAGAAGGGCTTTGCTCCTTGCACTTAAAAGCCTTGGCCCAGCTCTCAAAGGCTTTCCAGGGAAGCAGCACTGACCCTTACATTGGGCAGTTCTGTGTCAGTGGTTATCTGTTGTCTGTGGCACAGTCTGTCTCATGTTCAGACAATTAGATCTGGCTCTGCACTGCATTTGTACATGTTGCAGGATTACTGTAACGTGTTTCTTTTTCCCTTCTTCTAGATAAGCATTATCCCTTACCATACATTACTGAGCCTTACTCGTTTAAGTGGAATTCCAATAAAATTAACAGTCCTGAGCCCTGGTTCAGAATCTTACTGCATAAACTTGGGGATTTTTTTTACCTCCTCCTTTTGCCCCATTCTTTTCTCCATACTGTAGAAAGCGTGATGCCACGTGATTAACAAAAAAAAAAAAAGTGTGGAATTCAAAGTACCAGAGCTGTTGACTGGTGGTACCTCTAAGGGCCTGCAAAAAAGCAACCATTAAAAAAACCCAAAACCAAACACAAAAAACCCCCAAACTAAAACAAACCACAAACAAACAAATAAATAAAAAACAAACAAACATTTAAACACAAAAAAAAACCAAACCAAAACAAAAAAACCACATGAAAGTCCCAGAAAGGAAAAGGAAAGCCAGTAGCTGCTATCAATCCCATAGAGTCAGTTCAATTCTGGTCTCAGATACTTTGAATATCTCCCATCCATTTCAGTCTGGGCCATGTGTTTTCAAAAGAGTAGAATTCAACTCCTAACCCTCATCATTTAAACTTCCAGTGGTTTCTTACACACAGGTGTAGTTAAGGCTTCAGCTCTAATCTTCCTCCCTTCCCCCTCCCCCTGCATAAACGATCTCAGTTAAGACATCAGGAACCATTCATGTACTTTAAGTTCCCAGCAGCGCCTTTCAACTTAAGGTATTGATTTCCCCACGCTTCTGAATAGCACCCGATGTGCACGAATGAGTCGCTGTTTCCTGAGCCAGAACATCAGAAAGGATATTTCCATTCGACGATGCTGATACAGGCCCTCCGGATGGGATTTTTCAGTGTTAGACACAGCAGTGCCCGGGGAGGCCGTGTAGCTGTGGTGGTACCCTGTTTTTTCTGCTTCCCATACTGCTGCCGTTTCCTCTGCGTGGAGCTGGCTGTGGATATCGTTGCATTGCCAGCGCTCCCCATCAGCTTGGCTTGCCTGGCAGCATCGATCGCAGCTTGCCAGGACAGAGCTGCCCCCGGAGTAGGGATGTGTTCTGGGGCAAGCCCTGCAGCTGCATTGGCATTCATGTTGGCATGAGCTGGACGGGGACTCCCATAGTTGGAACCTGGGGGGGGGGGGAAAAGTAAAAACAAAATCAAACGGACAGAAATTTGTGAAGACATTTTCTAAATGGCAGAAGAGATAACCAGTGTTTTTAAAAACCTTCAGTATCAGTAAAATCAAGAGATAAGGTTAAGTGTAAGATATCAGTTTACTATCAGCTTGTTCTTTCAATTCAAACTCTTCATTTTAAAGTAATAATACTATGCAATCCTTCATCTTGCAAGAGACTCTCAACAAGACCAGTGGATACTGAGCTGTTAGAAGTGCCTCCAATCGATACAGTCTCCAGGATTCACAGAAAACAAACTATCCATTTTCTTTTTTACCCACGCATTTTGCAAGGGGGACTGTTTGAAAGCGCAAAAGGTGAGGATAGTTCTCATCACTTTAACACACAGACAGGCACTAGTATGCTATTTAGTACATGACAAAGCACCCAAGTGAGATTCTCAAGTCCTATCATAAAAATCCTTGTGCTTTCAAGATTATCTCAAAATAAAGTGAAATTTTAACAATAAGCTTGATTCCCTCTGCAAACTGTACATATGTATAATCCTAAGAACAGCCTGACCAGAAGCTACACTGAAGTAGAAACTGGAACACAAAGGCAAGGCTCGCAGACAGTTTAGGCCAACCAATATATATTTAGAAATCAGAACCTACACCTTTATCCTGATAAACTGATTTTAAGACAGACAAAATACTGAATCAATAGAGCAAGTAACACTTGCTTAAAAAGTGCATGTTAACAAGAATGCTAAGACCTAGCAATCCCAAGTGTTGCTGCTCTTTTATTTTAGCCAGAAGTGAGGCAGTATATACTCTTTTGTCCAATCATAATAGTAAAATATACACATCAGGTGACATGTGGCTGATATTTAGAAGGTCTTGGCAGTACAAAAAATTTAAGTCACTCTTTCAAGCTGGTGTAATTGTTCCATTGGTTCAGTAAAGACAGTTGAGTCACCCGTGTCTCTTCAGTGAGGCTTTTTCAGTGACTCAAATTAAAAAATTCAATCACTTCAAATGGAGCAAATTTTGAAACTTCAAAATAGATTCCCTTACTCCTTGGAGCTTCAGTTGAGTTTTGTAAGAACTTGAGAAGGATTAAAGGAGTTTTACTACAGACACTTTGCAGAAGAAAATATAAGCCATGTTAAAAATGTGCAACATGGAATCTACACAGTCACAACAGCAAATGTGATTAAGAAGAACACCATGTTTGGGTATACCCTATATAATATTTAAGAGCCTATTTTTATTTGTTGTGGACTTTTGAGTTTGGCTGTGGTCCATATGTTGAGATACAGGTAAAAGGGAGCCCAAGGGGTCTACAGATCTTGTTCTTCAACAGGCTACACAACGAGAGCTCGGTTTCAAACCACTGCACACTCCATGGCCTGTGTTTTGCCTTCTATCTGAGCAGCAGACTCTGCTTCAGAAAAAGTGCATGTGCAAGGGGCAGACAGGAGAAACCCTGTAAAGGAGTTAGATCACCTTCTATTTCAAAGCAAGCTCAAAGTCTACTGTTGACCATGTTCCACTTTAGATCAATGTAGAAATATGGTGTTACTAAAGAGGTCAGCTGGGCTCCTTATAGACTACCAGACAAAGCAAACAAAAGACCACTTAACACGGTGTTTCATTTACAATATCAGATGAAATACATTCAAAACCAGGGAATTGGCGAGCTGTTCTTGAACAGAAATAATTACCCAAGATGCATATTTCATAGCTGGATGTGCAGTGCCAAGGTATCAGAGCATTCACTGCACTACTAATGAACTAAAGCAGGTAGAATAAAAACAATTGCATTGACACACAGAGCACAACAGGATATGCCTCTACCTAGAAAGCATATAAGATTTTTAAATTCATCTCATTGAATCACAAGGAAGGACACAATAGAGTCAGGTGTTATTTAATGTCAGGCATTGCCATAAGATTTCAAGGCTGTTAGAGTTTCATTACATAGCAGGAAAATCCAGGGCTTGTCTCCGCTCGCTAAAAAATCTCCTAGTTGCAAACCAGCCAAAAGGAAGCTGGTGAGTAATATGACTCTGATATGTGAAAGGGAAAGCTGAAAGAAACAAGAAATGGGAAATAGTTAATTCACATCCCTCAGATTTTGAAACTGAAGAAAAAGAGCTCTCAGAATCATACAGGCTAAGCAGATTTCCTCGATGAAGCAGGCAATCAACTGGCAGACAAACTTAGTTTTTAAGGCTAAGCAAATTGTACACAGCACCACTCATGGGATACATATTTATTTTCAGACTAGTTCCAGATGCAGTTTTTCTCTCTAGCATCTATTTGACCTCCCTAGCCTAAGGCATACTGGAAAGGAAAAAATAAATGGAAAATTACTCTAATTATTCTCCAACTCCAGCTCTTCTTTACTGACCCATTAGAGTGGATAAGAAAGATGTGGGTGTTTTCCACTAAAGGCAATCTTGCTGATCCCTCTCCATTGTGTTGTTATCACGCTGACTAGACCGTGTGGTCCTGAAAATAAACAGCTGCTGCATCTTAATGAAGACCTTTACGCAATTTGGAAACGTGTCAAGAGTCTTCATTATTATTGCTTATTAGTTAGGTTCCACATGAGGATTCAAGTCCATGCATTTTGACTTTGATGTGCCAGCAAAGTTAAGGATCCCACTTCTGGTAGTTTTATAGGTTTTGCTTCTACCATGATCAGCAGCCCCATAATAAAGTGCTTTGTCTCAAATTCATTTCAAATGATGAGTCAGTAGTGACAGATTTATATTAACAAATATTACAAATATTGATTACTGATAAGGATCTATCCGTTTTATGAAGTTCAGAGGCTGCAGACAATATCTGTACTAAACGACTAATGGCAGTGACAAATGACTTTTCTAGAGGCAGTTTGTAGAAATAGCTTGAATTTAAGAGTGAAGCTCACACAGCTTCAAGGAAAGTACATTCAAGAACTGAGCAAAATATTTTCGAGGACAGCACAGCCAAAATTTCAGGGAGAATGAAATTCTACCCTATAATCTAAATGCTTCATGTTATTTCTTAGGAAGCAAGGAGAACAGTACATATTGAACTCGTGAGACATCACACTGAAATTTCACCTGTGGCATTCATTTCTCCCCCACCACAAAACTTTGCTGTAACCTGAGAGCTGCACTTACTGGATTTTCTGTTTTCTTTTTGCAATGTAGCAGTTAAAATACTTCACTAAATTTCCCCATTACAAATAAAGTTTCACGCTACCTTAATCACTGGAATCATATTTGTTTACATGGTTATTAAGTTAGAAGTTGACCAGAACTAGGAAATGGAAATTCAGCCCCCACCCAAATGCAATAACTCACTAAGCACTGTGATCCACAGCATCATCACCCTCCTAATCCCTACCATCCTTCAGTAAGAATTTGTATTGTTGACTGTGTCCAGCTGGTGCACAGAATTCTGCTCTCCCAAGTACTTCTGTGCTATGGATCAAGAGTTTAAGCATTTGGAGAATAATTAAACAGAAAAGGCCGTATAAGTGAACAAATTTGATTACAAAGTCTTTGGGAGAGACTTTCATTTTTGCAAAAATGAGAATTTGCAGAACTGAAACAGATGCAGAAACAACAGAAGCACGGGTCTCAAAAATCAGAGCTAAGTCACAGAAGTAACAGGTAAGGTTGCTATATAACTGGAAATGAACCACATTGCACAAAGTACTTGACATTGTAAGACTACAACTAAATCACCAAAATCATTATTAAAATATACAGCAATGACCATTAATAACTTTATAAGTGGCATTTGCATTCTAATACTATCTGTCAAACCACCTATTAACCATCTCCAAAGCATCATTAGAAAAACCCAGCTAAGCAGTGACCGTTTGATATGAGATGTGGGCAAGTTAATGACACAGTGGAATCACAACTTACGAGCCTTTTTGACTCCATGTAGTTAGCCACATATTTATTGTATAGGAAGTTGTGTTTAGTTAATTCTTTAAATGAAAATAGACCTATCCTAATGTGGGGTGTCACCATTCGCTTTTTCCATCACTTTAAAAACATCAGAATCCTAAAAATGCAAACCTTGAAACTGTGCTGCACAGCTGTATTTTTCCCCAAAGCAGAGGGAGAGATGGGTACAGCAAAAGATAAGACTGGCTAAATCATAATGTCTTAATTGAATTCAGAAAGAAAGCAAACAGAAAGTAGGAAACTGGTCACACTACTAAGATCGTGTGTGTATTCCAGCACACAGGAAAACAGCTATAAAATATTCAAGTGGGAGGTGTCCAAAGGAGAAGCATGAAGAATAACACCAAAAAAAAAAAAAAGTCAGTGTATGAGATCATCTGTTAATAAGGGGAAGAGTGTGGAAAACATTGATCCATTAACCAATGGAAAAAGGAGAGCATTTTATAGATGATTGCAAGAAGGATTAAGTGTTACATGACCTTTTTGCATCAATTTTACAAAAGAAAATCCATCAAGAGCTGTAGACTAACACAAATAATCCCCAAACCAAAACAGGTATTATTTCCAGCTGTAAGATTGGAATGAAGACAGGAGAGTTCTCAGAGGACCGAGAAAGGGTGAATGGAGTTTAAAAAAGTGGAAGGGAGGCATTAAATCCAGTTTAACTTCAGTTAAAAAAAAAAACAAAAAAAGAAATCTGGAATAAGTAAAATAAACAGGTGTCTCCAAGTACCTGGAGGAGAGGTAGAAAAAGAGCAAGTGACATAAATCCTTCATGAATACATCGTGTCAAAGAAAATCGGTTTCTTCCAGAACTGAGTAACAGAATTCACAGGCAAGATGGAAGCAGCAGGGTCCCTGTCTCCTGACTTTACTAATAGTTTTATGAGGTCTTGTATGATAATTTCATAAGAATACTAGGTGCTAGGGAGGTATGAGCAAGAATAAAATTGCTATAACGTGAGTACAAAACCAGTGGATGCCTGAGAGCAGCAATCACTGGTACACAGTCTAAACTGGAGGATGTGTCACACAGAGGTACCCAAGTGCCTGCCCTGGATCTGATTCTGTTCAATGTTTTGATTTTGTTCAATTAATGATCTGGATGATTAAACAGTGAACAGTGTTACTAAAGCAGGTAACTGTGAAGCTGAGAGGTAAAGCAAATACACTGAAGGACAGAATTTGAATTTAAAATGAACATCAATTGAAGTAAAAGTCTTTAAAACAGAGTGGAGTTCAGCAGAGACAAATGCAAAGTATTTAAGCAAAATGAATCATCTGCCCAAATTATTTTCAGAAAAGCCTTGGAGGTTTATAATGGATCTGCAACATAACAGAGGTTGATATTGTCACACTGCCTTCTTCCCATCAAAATGCAACCATCACAATGTAGTATATAAACAGGGATAAAATCTACCCAACACTACAAGGAATCCTTCTCTTCAGCTCAGCATTGGCAGGGCTTCAGCTGAAATACAGGGAGCAGTTTTGGGTTCCCACACTCTGAGACAGACACAGCTCAGTTTAGGCTGCCCAAAGCAAGCAAGACCAGACAAAGGCCTAAAAAATATGAGCTATGAGGCAAAGTCACAGAAATGGGAGTGACAGAACTCAGACTGCTGTTCCTGAGGATGTGAGGGGGAGGATGATACAGTAACAGTCTTTAATGTATTTTAACAGCCTTTATATGTATTTTATATATACACATATTATATATCTGGTTTCTAGATACATATGTATGTATGTTTTATTTCAAAGAACAGAAAGGGAATATCTATCACCACGCTCACAGGGTATAAGCAGAAGCAATGATTTTTTGCAGTAAGAAAAATTCAGGATGTACCTCCCACACTCTAAGTCTTTTAGACCAGGCCAGAAAAACATGTATCTGGAATCACACACTCGAGGCAAGATTTATAGTGAGTAGTAGTTTCTTTTGTTAGTTTAGAGCAAGTTTGACACGAAGGAAGGCCTTTGTACAGAAAGATTATATGTTTATTCATCAGTTAATCTATCAAAAAAGACCTATCTGAGTAAACCCAGGTTCACTCAAACCTTTAGATCATCACAGCAACATCAGCACCTCATAAGACTTTATGTGCATGCTCATCTCTCCACGATGGGGAGAAGGTGAGGACCTTCAGCTCAAACAGCTTGGAGCTCTCTTTCTTTGCTTTTAAAACATCACTCTGCAAATATTAAAAGTCTAAAAGCCTTTCAGCATTTCAAGAAAACAACAACAAGTCACACACGGAGTTTAAAATCTCGACATGAAATAAACCCATTTAGTTGTATGAGTAGCAGGTTTTTTTCCAGAAACCTCCATTAAATTTTCAGTTGACATGCCTGGAAATTTCCCCTAGTGAATGCAAGGCTGCACACATGGAAATCCCTCAAGCTTTAAAACATGATTTGGATATTTTTCCTTATTAGCCCCTTGTAAAAAAGTTGACAAGACATTATTTCTGACAACTATCTGCTAAAGTAACACTAGGGGTTTTTTCACAAAAACAAGTGTTTTTCTGAAGGCAGTTTATAATTAGAGATACGAATTATAATGTAAGTTGGATTGCAACCCGAACTATGCCTTTTTCCATAACAAAATTTATAATGGAGACACACACTTTTAAACATCACATCAGACTAAAACTCAGTGTGTAGTTGTTAGCCCAGATAAGAGAGTTAAAGAATTTTTCCTGTAAATTGTTTTGGGGTTTCAGAACACACACACTCACGGAGAAGATACGTGATTTAAGATGGTTTGTTTGCCATAGTTGAGACTAAACAGTTTTAAAAATCTAAACAACAACAACAAAAAAACCTTATTCAAGAACCATGCTTTGCACGCTTTGCAACTGGATCTTTGTTTTCCTTTATCTCCCTCCTCAAAACAGAGGTGGGGTTTTTCCCTTCATGCTATTAACAGAAGAAGCAATGAACTTCTAGGAGGGTGGAAAAAAAAGTCCATTTCAACGAAGAGCCCAAGTGCACAAGCTCCTCTCACTCCCAGTATTGAATGCCTCCAAGTTAAATATTTACGCTTGAAAATTAACTACTGACACTGCATGGTAAATTCCTGTAACTTTGCCAACACTATTTAGATTTTGAATTTTCTGAGATTCTACGTTGGTAGAACATCCAGCACAAGGGGTTCCTGGCTCATGAATAAGGCCCAGCAAGAATACAAGCAGTAATAATTCACTATCAACACTGGAATAAACCACAGGACAACTCTTCCCTTAACATCACCACGTACATAGTTCTCTCCATGCAAATATACTTTATTTCAGAGCATGTTGCAAACTCACTGCTTCCTAATAAGATATTCCTCCATGTGCACTGAGATAAATTTTCAAGATTTCCCTTACTTTTCTACCTGAAAATGCTATGGTTTTCAATGAACATAGTTCAGGTGTTTGGGGTGGGTTGTGTTTTTTTGCTTTGGGGTTTTTGTTTTTTTTGGTGGGGGGAGTACTGGGAGAGGGGGCACTGTTTGTGCTGCATTAGTTTTAATTTTTTTAATAAAAGACACAACCAAAAGCAAATTATATTCCTATTTACTGATAAATTTGGGGTTTTACAGTTCAGTGTACATTAACAAAAAAGATAGAACCCATGCCTCTCCCCATTCTAATTAGCAGGTGATCAGAAATTATCGTCTAAGATTTCATCACTTGAGCGTTTCTAAAATTTTCACTTTCCATTTTGAACCAATGTAAGTAAAGCAACAGTCTGTTCTGCCTCCTTCCCCAGAGCCATCTTGCCAAACCAGAAGAATCGAGAAAGCCCAAAGTTTGAAAAGTCTCAGCAGTCACAAAAATCTAGTTTTGGATTTTTCCTCTTCTGTAATTACGGATTCAAGAGAACTAGACTGGGAAGTAAGGTCTCTTTTTTTTTTTTCTCCAGAGAGGAAGAAGAAGTGAAAAAAGCATGAAGTCTACTAAATTATAAGCCCTAAGGTAAGCATGTAATATGAAAAGTTTGAGCCAGAGAAGTCTGTAATACAACTCAGTTGAATTACAAATTCTATTACGAGATAAATTTCTTAGGGTGAAGAGGTGTTTAGAGGGCAATTTCCTTCAAAACACTTGCCTTTTTTTTTTTTTTTTTCCTTTTGTGGCTTTCAAGCTACAAGAAAACACGAAAACTCCCACAGAATCCTTTTTGGTGTCTTGAGATGAGTTTCTGGTGGCACCCAGATTAAGCTCTCAGAAGTCAAACCAGGGAACACTTTCCTTCAACCACAGCTCACTGAAACATTCATACAACTCAAAAATAGTAACAGAGGACTAGGGACATAAAGATCTTTTTTACCAGTAACAGTATTAGTATTTGTCTCAAATATGCCTGAGAGAACCCAATCAGCCGTGTGTTTGAAGGAATGGCTAAGCAAGGGTTTTTACATAAAACAGTAGCTCTGCTCTGATAATGCAGTCTCCAGCAGAGCACAAAGCATAAATGGCATATAAATTAAAAGCCCAACTTGAGGCAGTTATAGATGCACATCGCATGGTATAATGCATCAATACATCTTTTTAAAGGGGGGTACCCAATTTTTAGGGTACCTGTCAGCACAAAACCTTTGCAGCAACATGCTAGTTTCTTGAAGGAGCAACATGTTTCTTGGGCAAGCTCCAGGCATAGATCCTCAAATGGAAACACCAAGAGAGAGCTTTCTTGTTTAAATGTATTTTTTTCCACCATTTGTCTAAGTTATTGTTACTACTATTACAGATCCTGGGATCAAGCACAACTTTGGGAAAACTTCCTTGGCTTCAGTAAAATTCCTCTGATATAAACTGCAACTCAATAGGTTGGATTCTTCTGACAAGCTTGTCATCTTAACTGCTCACCATTTTCTTATTGGTGAATGATTACTTTTCATATGGTGAGTAATCTAAATATAACTTCTTTGCAGAAATTAAGCTCTTGCACTTTAAAAATAATCTTCACTGTATTAGATGGTCTCCAGATTCCTTGCCTGAGAATTCAGAGTGGGATAAAAATGAATACAGAAACCTGTTCATGTGATTTGCCTCACCCTACCTGAACCATTTAAAAAAAGGGATCTTGTCTAAACTCTCTCTATGGTCAGTGCAGAGGATCATTTTTTCTATCCTTAAGACAGATGTCTGAAATACAAGTGAAACCAGCTGCTCAAAGTGCCAATCTTCAGACTGTACAGAAGTAACCTAAAACATGAGTTTAATTGCACAACAAATTTAAGTGGATTAAATGAGATGATTCCCATTTATTTGTGGGGAGCACATGCATGCACATGTGCTTGTGAACAAGGTAGAGAGAAGCTCTGCAGCTGCTTTTAACCCAGTTCTGTAGCTGCTTGTGGCCCAAAACATGTGACAATTCGGGAAATGTGTACGAGTGTATGATATCTAAACAATTCAAAGCCTGCAATTTCAATATCCTCATCCCAGAAAAATCAATCACAATTCTTCCACAACTCATAGTATTCTCAGTCCAAAAATAGCAGCCTGTTCTCAGTTACATCAGATGATGACTAAAAAGCACAAAGGGATCTCTACATAGGTCTCTATCTGAGTTACTGACAAAAATTTCAATAGACACACACACACACACCCTCCAACACACACACACAAAAAAAAAAAGAAATCAAACTTTAGCATCCAGATCTAAATGGAGATCAGCCCTGACAAACAAGAGACAGTGCAAATTCTAACAGGCTGAAGGCTTTTGCTTCCTCTTTGTGTTTGTGGAGTCAGTGTTCAGCTGCACAAACCCAGGCAGCAGGCAGAGTTTGCTGGAAAGAGCTCAGCAAGCATGCAAAAGCAGAGTGTATATCCAAACTTCCTATACAAGCCATAAGTACTCCCTGCCAGCCTTCCCTCCCAGTGATGATACCCACGTCAGGAAGCCATTAATCTGCATTATGATACAATAACTCAGGTTTAAAGGGACCTCTGAAGGCCATCTGGTCCACATCCTCCTCCTTTTTAGCCTCTCATTCAAAGGGGTCACATTTCCTCAAGCTCTTTGGCTATTCAGTGTCATACTTTGCACTATTAGTGCTATCTCTGAGTCCACGTGTAGGGCTGTAAGAACTGACCACAGTAGGCACCCAAATCAAAGATTCATTCAGGCACTGGGCATACAAATTAGAAGAATCTATCTATCTATCAATACATCTATCTATAAATATATAATCTCTCTAATTTTCAGAGATGCATTATACTCGGTGAAAACCAGACATCTGTAAATTATATCACGAGCACCCACGCAAAACAGTTGCTTGAAAACTATTTGTTGCTTTTCATAAAGGCACAAATTTATTTTAAACTGCATTTATCTAATTTTAGGTTATGTCTGCAATATCCTAATAAAGATGCACTCCCTTCTTGAAATGCAGGCAGTTTCAAAGGAAAAGGTATTATAAGATATTTCAAGTGTCAAAACTGACTTTGATTTCAGCTATTAATCTTAGTGTTCTAAAAAACACATTTTTCTATTTTTAAAATGCATTTTTTTTCTTCCCCTGCTGCTTGGAGTAAGACCAACAAAACATCAGAAAAAGCAACTGAAGAGGTAAGTTTTGAAATGAACTACACAAAGAGTTATATCAAATCCTAAGAATTAAGTGAAAACAGAAAAGTTTGGTGTTTCTCCTGATTTCAGTCATCTAATGTTCTTATTTTTGCATAATTTTATACAAAATCAAAGTATTCAAACAGGGGGGTTCTTTGTAACTTGGTATCATTAAGGTACTAGAAAGAGATCATGCAAAACAATGGCAAAATTTGAACTGAGGGAAGAACAAAAGCTTCTTCCATTCTATCTATTTTCTTTCATTCACAAAATCTCAAGGAAATGCTCCATATATAAAATGCTCTGCAAAGCAGGGAAAAGGAAGGCCTTGTGTACTCCCCTTAAAACAAAACCACAGAAAATTACTAACCACATGAATGTAAACCATGTTATACAACAAAGGAAAACAGTGGCTTGGTTCAATGTCAGGGTGATAATAAAAGACAATTAAAAGAAAAAAAAAAAACCAAACAAAACCATTCCTTTACTCAAACTAGACCTTTGTGATCTAGAGGTATTAAAGTATTAACAGATGTAGAGTCATATTTTTATAGCACTTTGCATAGAGAAAAATAATTTTCATGAGTTGTTTGGTACCTAAGGTAACACATTCTATCTCCAATACACAGACATTTCCCTATCATGTTTTTATTTACTGGTATCTTCTTGCTGGATATTCCAAGTCTGAATATTAAGCACATGTAATATGCAGATGCAAAAACAAGCACTCTTGACTTGCTCTGCTAGTTAAGAGCATTTCCAAGCTAAATAAGGCACTAAATCAGAAGATTGCAACTGCAGAAAAAGGAGGTGGGGAGGGGGGTGGATAATAAAAGGGGGAAAATTTGCAAGAGAATCTTTGTAAGCACCTGTATGAGGAAAACCAGCATCTGGTTTACATCTCAGGCTGAACACTATAACATGAAACCCCAAAATAGTTCTTATGTCACTGGTTGACTATACAAACATTGTTAAGCAGCTTCTCTGTGACCTTTTCTACAGCAGATGCAGACAAATGTTTGAGACAGTCTTTATAGATTCTTTCTAAAAATAAGAACTCCTGCTTATATAAAAGCGAATTCATTGATCATTACTGAATTTACACATAGCAGAGCTAAGGTGGCACGAGCAGATCCACACCAGGTTTGTAGACCACTTGCTTAGAACTCAGTAGGCACTATTTTAGAACTGCCATTGAGTTACTGCTCCAGCTGCTGCTTCAGCTCTGCCTTCAGAGTTTTCAGATCACACCAAAGATGGTGAAAGCTGAGGCTTTTGTGTTCCTTTCTTGGGAAGTGCTGTGCACTTTGCAGGATCAACATCACAAAAGAAGCAAGGCATTTCCTATAAACCATTGACTCTGATAGCATAGGAACACTGGCCAAGAGATTCTCAGTTTCTACTTCTCATTAGAAAACAACAACAATAAACAAACAAACAAAAACACACACACAAAAAAAACCCACCAAACACCCCAAACCAACCAACAAAAGCATAACAGAAAACCCTAAAACATCCAGCCTATTTACAAGGCTTAAGCATCTCTCATTACCTCTGGAGTTTGCCATCAGTACTGTGCCCTCCCTCTTTGGAGGCAGAGTGTGCACACAGGTTTAACTCCTCTTTCATGACTGAGCTGGTCTGTCCTGAGTGCCAGTTGTTGGCTCTAAGTAATGGTCAGAGTGAACCAACACACAGACAACGTGGCCCTGACTGAGTTTCCACCTCCATGTGAGCCTGAAGTCCAGGGAATGTGGTTGTACAGAGCATTACTCTGGAACACACCACTACAGGTCCCAGTTCTAGAATCCACACCTCGAAAAGAGTAATGAAATAGTTTAAAGAACTGAAAAAAAAAGGTATAAGACAATGTAGAGTAGGATAATATCTTCGATGAAAGACTAAAAATATCTGAATCATTTAGTCTTATACAAAGAGAATCAAAAAAAAAATTCATGTGAATTCATCAGCATGAGCACACAAAAGATTTTTGACACCCCATGACCCTTTTAACTTACTGGAATAACCCTTATTATATTCAATATTTGGTAGCTGTAACTAAGCAAACTCAGATGTCTAATAGGGTACACACAGGTAACTGTGAGGAGGCCTAACCAGAGAAATTTAACTGTGAAATGTCAGGGATCACTTCCACTTTATCTCCCCAGATCAGGTCTGTGTAATTTTCTCATGTCCCTTTTGGTGATCAAATGGGAGGATTCAGAAACTGCTGTGAGAGATTCCTCAGCTTGGCAGATGTCCTCAAAAATCTGTTCTCCACAGACAGCCCAAGGACAGCAGGAAACAAAGCTATTAGGATGATATTTAAAATACATCAGTCAGAAGCATCCCTGTAAAAAAGGTATTTTTTGCAACATATTGAGGCTTGTAGTGGGATAAATGGAATATTTTCACATGTAGACCGGGGATCCCCATTGTTATCCCTATTTCAAGTTATTTGTAGCACAATGGCTTGATCAGACAAGTAGCATTACAAAAACAGCTACGTTTTTTTAAGTAAATTACTCCCACTTAAATCTATACATTTCCTGAAACATTCTCTTGTCTCAAGTTTTGAGTCATTGTATCATTACCAGGCACAGGCAGTAAATGAGCATTCAAAAGCAAATGGTGAGACCATGACAGAAAACATCATAGACAACCCTATGCAAAATTACAGAATAGCTTTCCATAGAGGCAAAGCATATGTTTGATTTCTACAGAAAGATTAAACTGCAAGCCACCAATGGGAAATACTACATTTAAAGGTTGTTGCTTCATTGAAAAAAACCCCCTCACTTCCTATTTTCAAAATTCAGCTTTCAAAACTGAGTCCACAAAGTTCAATTATTTCATCAGCACCTCATGAGAAGGGCAAGCGTTGCTTTGAGCTGATCTGCCCCATCACAGATGACAATCCCTGTGAGCAAAATTACTCACTGGTGCTCTTCAGGAAGCTGGAATAGGTGCTTCACATATCCCAGCTGCCATAGCCCAGCCTTTCTCCCAGGGCACAGCAGGTGTTTGTTCACTGTGGAGCTTATGCAAAGGGCAGCATGAGAGAGTCAAGGCTGCAAATTCTGGGAATAGAGGCTCTGAAGAGATATCGGGATGATGCATAAAGACTTTGTATCCCTGCTCGTGGCAGAGAGAGGAAGAAATTTTGAAAAGATACATGTTTTTCAAGATAATATAGTAGTATAAAGATATAAAGAAAGTGTGTGTGCCACCCTTTATTTATGGTGATAAAAACTTGCCCTGCCAAGACAAGTTAACCTTTTTTTCTGATGTCACCAGAATGGAGTACCATCGTATTCCTCCTCTGCCTGCATCCCAGAGGGACAAGGGCTCTCTCTCTGGTTGAAATCACAGATCCAGCACATTCTGGGCTCTGGTAGGCAGAAGCTCATCTGCCAACATGTCCAAAGTTGGACAAAGTTGCCAAGCTAGCAAGACCAAATGAATTTTGCACCTCAGTTTACCTTCTCTTTGAGACCCTGCTAGTATATAAGTTTGCAATGACTCAAAAATGACATGATCAAAATCAGGCATGCTGTATTTGTTCACCCCAAAGCACAACACACACAAATCAAAGAATTACTGCAGAGAACCCTCTCTACATTCCTATTACCTAACTATTAATCTTTCCTTGTGAATGTGGTACATTCCAGCCAGCTCAGCTACCCACACTGGCTAATTAGGAGGAGAAGACTGAACTGATGATAGCACAGTTCCTCTGATGCTCTGTCTTCTGGCACAATTGCCATCCCTCTCTGACACTGCCTGGAAAGTCCCATCTCCATCCTGAAGCTACCTGGTTTGCATTCACGAAATTTCCCACTCCTAAGCATAGTCTTGGGAATAATTAATTTTTTTGACCCTAGACAGAAACAATGATATTCCTCAACAAGCAGCTTCTGTGCATTTCCAACAGGGGTTTTACCCAAGTTATTGTTTTTCTTACCATGCTTTTCTTGGCCAATTTCTTTTATTTAACAGCATCCACTGAGGCAGGAGGCACACCTTCAATGTATTTGCATTCATACAGGTCACCTGAGAGACAGGTGACTTACTAAAGCCTAATACAGGCATATAACTGCTTTCTTGACACTGTGCTTCTGTTGCTGACAACCAAAATTAAAAATCAACACATAGGCATAAGGTGGAATTTATTCCATTAGTTTTAGCAATCTAAAAATCTGACATTTAGTCTAACTTTGTCATCAAAGCTTTAGCTATATAGTCAAGGCAGAGTTAAGTAGCTCCAAAAAAATCCAGCCTACTCCACTATTTTAGATACCTGTAATGTTCTGTGGCCATGGTTGCCTTCCTCTCCACTGACTACACACCAGCTCTAAATAATTAGCTCCAACTAGGCAATTTAAACACCTACAGTGAGGTAAAACAAAATCTACACCAAATGATTAGTTTTACTATATGAAGAATGACAATCTGAAAACACAGACCATTTCTCTCTTATTTCATACTATTCTATTTCTTTCCAAATCTTTCATAACACAGCCAGATCCTTCCAGTCACAGTCACTTATTCATTCTGGTCCACTAAGCAAATTATACTTCTGCCTATATATATTCACAACTGTGTAGGCACTGTGCAACTGCAGACATCTCAGAGACATTCTAATGGTTCCTGAGAGTAAGACAATTTTTTCCAGCTATTTGAAAACAAAAATAAAAATGCCTCATGATACAGACAGTGGGAAGATGGCAGATAAAAATCAGAAATGTCTGTATATCCAGGTTGCTATTCGAGCCCTGAGGGTGCCTACTGATAGGTATGTGAAGAACTGGGAGGAAGAGAGAGGTCTAACTCCTCTTATCCATTAGCACCAAGTACACTGTGTGCACACCACATACTACCACGTGCAGTCCCCAGAGAGAGACAGGTAAGAGTTCCCTTTTCTATCCATTTCCCACTTGATCATGGCAATATCTACATACCAGGAAAACATTATCTCTGCAATTCACATGCAGGAGCGAAACCACACGCATCCTGATCATAACCTATCTGATTCAAAATTCATACCAAAATCTCAGCATTGACTCCCCCTAATCCTGTCTGATCACTTGTTTCCAGTTACCCAAGATACTGGCCTCCTTCCATGACCATTACATTCCCCAGCTATAAAACTGATGACCACCAGGGAAAGATTGCACTTACAAAGAAGAGAATCCTCTTTACTTATTAATATGCAGCACTCATTACTGAAGTTAAGACTACTAAGAATAATTGGTATTAGGGCTGCAGGCAGATGACTCAGCCCTGGCCTGGGTGACTGAACAGGACATGGAAAACTACTGGATGTGACATGAGAAACTACCAGACATGATATGGCAAGAAGCTGACAAGAGTTACAGGTGGCATTGGGAGGGATGGCCAGATCCCCACACGGTTAAGAGGGAATTGAATTAGAGATGAATGAACTTCACAGTCAGTTAAAAGAAGCACTGAAGTACTGTTGGGGAGTATCAGGAGGCCAACAGCATGCAGGTATCTCTGTTAGTAGAGCCAAATAAGGCCAGGATTACTGAGGACCGGTATCAGGAACACCAAATTTGGATATGGATGTAGAAGAGCTGGGACAATGGGGAAAAACGTAAGTAGGGGCTGGTTGTCTATTCTGGAGAAGACTAGAGAGAGAAAGGAGGCCCAAAGGCAGATGAAAGGGGAGTCAGCAGAACTGAAAAGGGATAATGCAAATCATGGGACAATATGTACACAGGGGTACCCGCTGGGAGCCCTGCCTTCAATCACCACAGCTGGACCAGGACAAAAAAACAACCCGTTGTTCTGATTGTATCATAAGAGTCAAACCTGCTTGTGTGGTCAGGAAGGACTTGTGCACTCAGGAGGACCAGGGCAGGAGTTGCTCTCCTTGATTTCCACCCAGACACATGCATTGAACATCCCAGTATTGCTGTGCGTGCTACAGGCTTGATGAGATCGGTAACTACACACCATTTCATAACATGGATCTTGCTAAAATTAAATGTTATATTAAATCCTTTGCCTGTACCTCCTAGAGTAATATCTTCACATAAGCACACACGACATAGTTGATGAAGAAGGAGAAAATTAATTTTCCAAGACTATTGACCTGGCATGTTGTGAAGAGCAACAGAGTTTTTAACACTGGAAGATGTTTGTACTACAGGGATCATGACCACATAAATATATAAGAAGATAAGCAAATAACTACAGAGAAAACAATTTTTTTTCAATCTTCCAAAAGAAAAGAAATATAGCCTTCATAGAGGTATGACAGATTTTCTGGACTTCTACATCCTAACGCAAAAATAAATTAAAATACAGTCTGATGCTCTAAATATCCATACTCCAGTCTTTACATTAATCTCCAAACAGCACTAGGCAATCTGTCAGATCTCTGTTCAGTAGCTGCAGAATCAGGTTTAGATACTTTCTATTGCTGTTATTAGAACAACTAGCTACATGAACTAGAGTTTTAAATCCTAAGATGACAAGTGGGGCTTTCCATCTTCTGCAGTAATTCTATCTTTAAATAGTATTTTAAAATAATATTTCAACACTGACATAGGGAGACGAGTAATAAAATCCACCAATATATTAAGCCATCTGGATGAGCTTACATCAAATTCCTTTTGAAGTATCAAACACCACTGATATGTGCTATAAGAATAAATTTCCTTCCCTCTGATATTTGTAGATTTGACTCCACGCAGGACTTCCCCATCCATATTTCTCATAAATAATGAATCCTCTGGCCCTACAGCACACATGCCAACATCCTTAGCAACATTCAGTCAGGCCTAGCTCTGTATTCTGTGCACCAACGTTCTTCATGAGAAACCACCTTAAAGCACAGCAAACAGAATCTCAAAAATGCATACCCCAAAATAAAAGTAAAAAAGCGTTCTGGTGAAATAAGAGCAAAATCAAGGCAAAGCAAGATAACAGCAACGTTCTCAATAAGAATGCTAAGCGCTGGAAAAATAGATAAAGAACTGCTGACCCATATGTACTTATTTAAATGCAAGCTTTGCCTTTAACCAGCAGGATGGATGTTCCGGTCAAATGCATATCTATTGACAGAAATACTCTAAAAGCTGTGTAAATCACATTGCAAATTAAAAGCACTTAAGAAGATGTCTAAGCATAATGCCTCATAGAAAGTAACAGAAGTTGCATTATCAGCATTAAAAACTTCCTGCAGTGTTTGGTTGAATTATGCATATCTTAAGATGCGATCCTTTTTTAAGCACTTCACGTTTGACCATGTGCTACGACACTTTCCCAGAGATGCTGCCAGGCACCTGTAAAGCCCCATGCTCAATTTTTCTCAAGTTTGATACCTGATTTTTTTAAAAATTTTATTTTAAAACACTTTAGTTGCTTTTAAGAACTGCCAGTAGCAAGTCCCTCTAGTTATTTTTGACCGATTTCCTGGCACACATAACAGCTTTTATCACTGCGTGCAAATCGGGACACAATTTTTCATCTCTTATGATCTTTCTTGACACTCTTTGCCTTAAAGCAGATAAAAGCCTTGAAGCCATGCTCATGTTAATCTTTCACTCTGCTTTTATTTCTGACTTTTGCCATAATGGCTGAAATGACAAGTGATACTCTATTCCAGTCACCGTTGTGCGATCGCATTTGTTTTCAAATCCAAAATTGAAATTAAATTATTAACTCTCTTTGTCATAATGTAAAGCCAAAACCAAAATTAAGAATTTGTTTTTTCAACATATTCCCCTCATGAATTCCCCTGTTTTTGATTTAAGCAAGAAGCTTCATCCCATTAAACAAGTAGAAAATAATTCTTACACAGAACTGTAGATAAATGTCTCTGAGAACTCAGCAGCATGTACTGCTAAGTGCAGGACCACCCCATCCCAAACACCAGCTAACAAACATTTCACCCTCCCAGAATTTGTGCCAGACAACATATTATTGTTCTATCACTCAAGCCATCCACTGATTTAGGAATTCAACTCCGACACCACCTGCACCAAACCTGATGCCTGCAAATCTCAGGTTTTTCATTTAAAATTTTCACATAGGTGAAAACGATGTCAAACTTTCATGTAATCCACACCTAGATGCTGCTCCTGAATACAGGTCATACCGAAGTTCCATTAAACCCACAATTAAACCTGACCACTCTCAATTTTCACCCCATAAATGCATTTTACTTCTCTCTAAAGACACCAATTCGAATTTAAATTACACTCGAAAACACTCTATGCATCTATACAACTTATAATAGGCAATAATAATAGGCAATATACAATTTATAATAGCAGTAATAGGCAATTTAAGTATCATATGGGAATTTCAGCGCTCAGGTGAAGCTTTCCTCCCTACACATAAGTCTATTTGTTCACTACTCCAGAGAGTAATGAATACTATGGATTTCCTCTGTTTTCTTAATGGCTCTTGGGCTTATCTGACTTCATTTGCTGACTTTGCTGTCAACTGACTTGCTGTCAATATGCTAAATTCATCCCAAGGAAATCAGACCCCTTTGTAGTTAACTAAATCCAAATTCCTAATATTTACATATAGGATCTGCATGGAAAACATTCTTTTGGGAACTATATGGAAGTTACAAGATAGAAAAAACAGCAAAGTTTGGCATTACAGATCAGTCTTAATTTTCAGCTTCCTGGCATTTGTCAATCTGTATCAGACTTAAGGTTCAACATCAATCCACTATGCAGTGTACTTAAGTGCAATAATTCATTTCCCCTCCGTCTTCGACAAACACAAATTTTAATTCCTGAATTCACCTGGATTACATTTGCTTCTCACACAGTTCATTGCAGTGTTTCTGCAGCTAAAACTCAGGAACTCTGCCACTAACAGCTTTATCACACACATTTCAATTTCAGAATTATTATTTTTGCTAATAATACACGAAGCAGAGTATAGCTGGTACCTAACAGAGCTCAATTGACTTGCAAGCAAAGAGACACGAGTATTCTTTTTGTATAGGTAAAAGACTACTTCATATTAGAAAAATATTTGATGTATCAATAATACATATTAAATTTTAAAAAACATATCACATTTATAAAATGAGGACTCTTAAGAACTCTTATATCTAGCCATCCATATTGGAGAATGGAAGCCTTTTTTCCTCCTTTGGAATAAAGAATCTGAAATCTGATCAGTAACATGAATTCGTTCCTACAATGCCTTTAGGAAGAAATGTTGAGTTAATTACTCAATTACAGCATATTTACTTTGTAATTATAATGTCATGTTCAGTCATATTTAATTGTTTTTTCCAAAATACCCAAAGGCAACCATACACATAGTGGGCTGAAAACCTGAAAAATTTTAGATAAACAACAATACCATTTAGAGAAGCATATTTTAAACATATGACAGAGTATCCTTTAAGGTTAGATGGATATCAGACGACATTTTCCTTAAAACAATTAACTCCAGATTTATGTGCAAAATGCAAAAAGAGTTCCTGTGGAATTAGCCAGATTTTTACTGGGTCTGGTTTGAAAACCAATAAATTTCCAGTCACCTTAAAAATTACTTTATTTTAATATTCTGTCTTCTATCAAAGAAGCAAATTTTCCCTCCCTCCTAAATGTGCTATGTTTGTTGGTGTGCAGTTGATGAATCTCGTGGATTTCTTTTATTTCTTTCCAGCTGCCAGGTTAAATAATCCCTTTTTTTTTTTTTAATCCCCATAGACAGGGTTTTAGCTGGTACTCTGCTAACTCCTCCCAGCTGTTGAAGGACATTCAACTTGCTGGTGTTTTTTGACAGATTCTGAATGTTTTGGCAGCCATTGAGATTTAGAATTTAATATCTGAGACTGGGAAAAACATAGACACGTCCAAAAAAAAAAAAAAAAAAAAAGGAAAATCGCAGAAGTCCTCTACAAATACATAGTCTTAGCATTCCTAGATAAGTTTTTAACATCCTAGAGAATATCCATTAACAGTTATGTTGATATATTTTAGTCTGTAAGGAAAAAGGAATCTAAATCAAAGTTGGGATCCCAATCCTGTTTGGATTCAAGCCCTACAGTTATCACTTGCACAGTGATTTTATGCGTGGGTATATATACATCCCAACAGAAAGAAACTAGACCCAGCTAAATGGTTATAAATTACAGCAGGATTCAACTATCAACCAGACATGTTAACATGTATTGGAACGCTGAAGTGAACCACTCACTGATTTTTACCACTTTTTGGGAAAGATGCCTGGGAAGGGCACATACAGAGCAGACCACCTTCAAAGCCATCATCAGTCGGTTCTCCTCAATTTAATCTCTTGAGGATGAACTGTGCTAATAATCTCTCAGCTGTGGATCACAACAATTCAGCCTTGGTATCTGGACAACTGCCAATTTGAGCAAATAAAGACAAAACGTGGTTCCATCAAACCTCCTGTCACTTTCTACAGCACATGTATAAACCTTTTCTCCTTTTTTTTTCCCTCCCCCCACACCCCTCATGGGCTGTCAAGTCCACCTATCCAAACCATACAATCTCTAATGTTTTATTTAGGTTTCTGGGAGAAACTCAGCAAGCCCTTTTGTTCTGGAAATCTCTATACACAGTACAGAGATACCCATGACTCTTCCAGCTGGAAGAGACCTACCCTGAAACCATCTCCAGTTCTCAAAGAAGTTTATACTGCTTTTATGATTATATCCCATCCATAGAAACTGAGAAAAACTTTTAAGGACTCTTTCAGAAAAAAATTTATGTATACTAGCAACTACAGCCTGCTTTATTCCACAACAACCTTGCAAGAGCCACAGGTCCATTTGTGATCATACAACCTCAGCACTGGTTATCAGAGCTTCAGCAGGACCACTCTGCCACCTAAAAGCACACCTGCTCTCTGGCAGAAGAACCATTACTCTGCCCAGAAGTCTGACTGTGACTGCCTCTCTCGACAGGAATAAAAAAAAAAAAAAAAGAAGGCTGAGGGGAAAAAAAGAGTTTTCCATTGGCTTAAATGCACAGTGATGCTTTTACTCCAATAAAACAAACAAACAAACAAAGCCATTTTAGAGAATTTAACTCCCACTGGTAAAATTACAAGAAATGCCAACTTAACTACCAAAAGTATTCTGTGGCAACCAATGTCTGAACCCTTAATATTGTTTTCTCTTTCTAAAATTGATGATGCTGAAATTCAGTAATAAACATTTTGATGAATACACTTGCTCTCAAATTCATATCATCCCCACTGCCTAAATAAAACCAGTGTTTCAGATTAACAAAAAATATATTGGGTTTGTCTACAGTCTTAAAGAAAAAAAAGACAGGCAATTGAACCATTTAATAACATTATGTTTTGTAAAGCATATATCTGCCACTGGAAAAAGCTTTGTTTGGTGTTGATCTGATTTGTTGTGTTCAATAATTCAAGAGAGACTTTTACTGCATGCAGTCACATCTGTTATGTTGGTTGATAGTCAATAAATTTAGAGAACACACTTGCTCAGAAGAGATCTTGTATTTGCTGTTCCTGAACTTGAATGACTCTGTTCCTTTAATTATTTCCCAGAAAGGGTTAAACAAGACACTTCCCAGGTCAAATTGCCACAAATGTCAATTCACACACACCCACCCAAAAAATAAATTTAAAAGTGATTGCCATTCAGATAAATCCTATTTTAAGCATGGACATAGAACCATTTTCCACAAAACTGAAAGAAAATAAGCCAAAACTAAGCATACACAGTAACACCACAGTTCTACGACATGTTCCCTTAAGTGTTTTGAGGAAACAAAAAGATGAGGACAAATGATTCAAAGTAAATATCTTGGTAGGATAAATTAGTTCCACATGGCAACACTGTGTCACGTCTGCTGCAGTGAATTACTCAGATGTAACCCCCAAAACATATTTGATCACAGAGTAGAGACACAGGCAAGAGTGGATTCATAAAGGTGCCTTGGTTGCAGAGAGCACACCAGGTAAATGTTCATGGTAGCAGTGCAAACTTCAGGTAGAACCAGTCAACAGGAACTCTGATGATGACCTAACCAAGGTTTCTGTGACTGTGACTGAAGATAATTTCAAAGACAATCTTTCAAAAGTATATACTTTAAATTCCAGGATATTTAAATACTCCTTGTAAGGATAGGAAACGCTTTGCTGAAGACTCTACTGTCACCTTTCACAAGTAAATGCAGTGCACTGTATTATGCACAATGTTTAAGTACTGTTACTTAGCATTATATTAAATATTTTTATATTACACTACTATTTCTTATTATATTGCATTAAATGCTTTACAGTTACTGAAAGTTCCAAGTACTTTGAGGCAGAAGATAATACTTCATAAATACGAGTGTTTATTGTTAAAAAGGATGGGGGGATGGAATTAAAGTGCCGCATTTTTAAACAGTGATTCAGACTCTTTTCTACAAAAATCTTGAAGATAAGCTGTTTCAGACCACTTAGAGTATTCTTTATGCCCCACGACTAATGCCCACTCTGACAGCAAAACAAGAGCACAAGAACAAATAGTCCAAAATGACAATTCAGTTTGCTAATCTGATCACTTTGTCACCATGGAAAGAGCATGGTTTCTCCTACACGTAAAAGCATTTCCCCAAAAAAATAACAGGAAATAAAACTAGCATTCTGAAAACAGACCAGAAAATTAAAGCAAACATCCAATAAATTCTAGTGCATACAGCCAACGGTTTTGTCTTGTAGCACAGCATGAGACAGATTTCAATCCTTCAACTGAAATCAGCTGTGAAGTGTGCACAATCATCTCTATTTATACCCGCAAAGTTAAGGGGAATATTTGTGGGTTTGACACTCACTTCAGGTCAGAAAATGCATTAGGGACTATGCTTGTGACTTGACCCTCTCGCTATCAATAGGCTTCTGAGAAATAAAGGGTATACTAATTAGTTCTTAATTTAACAGATACAGAAGATACAAGGACTATGAAAGGAGTGTCTTACAGGGGAAGATTTCAAGAACAGTGTATGTGCAGGTTTGGAAAGGAGGTTGCAAGAAGACCTAATTATGGTTGACAAATACCTGAGGGGGTTCTTTTCTACAAGCAGCAGGTAGAAATCTGTTCAAAATATGCAATAAGGACAAAGCCCAAAGGCATTTTCTGAAATTGAAGGCAGGGTAGTTCAGACATGGTGTCAGAAATGGCTTTTCACTCAGAGAATCATTACTACACGGAATAAATGACCTAACAGGGGCTCTTCAATCCTAATGAATTTTATTCCGGGATAGACACTTATCTCTCAGTGCTACATCTCGCCTTTCCTCCTGAAGAGCAGGGTCTGGACGAGCATCCCGGGAAGTGTCTCTCCTGCCGAGCCCCTCCGAGCGCCGCCGGGCTCCGCGGCCCTGCAGTGCCACCTTCCGGGAGAGGCAGCCCGGGACCCCCCCGCTCCCCCTCCCCACCTAATCCCCGGAACTGAAAAACACGGCAAAACTGCTGCCTTGGCTTCATTTCCTGCCCGATCGCCAAATCTCCCCAGGACAGACCCCGCCGGACCCCAGCAGGGCCAGCAGCGAAACCTCACGAGGTGTTCGAGCAAGGCTGGAAAGCCAAAGCGGCCACCCAGGGGCCAGGATGGCTCGTTCCGGTCCCTCCCCGGAGAGAGCTGCAACACGTGGGTTTGCAAACTGATTTTCCATTTTGTATTAGGAGAGCAAGTTTTCAAAGTATTATGAGGCAGCGCATTAAAGCTGCCCATCTAGCATTCCATCCGGTCCCACGTGTGCATTAGATGTGATGTAGTTACTTTTGAAAGCTTTTGCTGGTGCTTATCAGGTGGGTTTTCATCATTTTCTAGACAAACACGTGCTCTATGGTATTAATGAATAATTAACGGTTACAAAAAATACACTCCGTTGTGGGGCAAAAATGAAGATTGGAAAGAGCCTCAGCATCTACAAACAATACTGTTTACTCCCCCTTCATGCAATGGGAGACTGTAATGAAAACACAGTAGGCTTATGTTTTAACACCCCCAAAAAATTAGGAAATTCTTAGTTTAGGGTCAAACATTTTCAGGGTACAAAGTTATGTTCAAAAGCGTAAAACAAGTGTATTACAAACCTACCCAAATTAGCAGTTAAGAAGTCAACAAAGCACTTTCAAATGCAATTTCTCTTCCCCACAGCCCTCACGGTGTAACTAATGGCCTCTCTATGCTTTATTTATTTATTTTAAGTAAGCCCTATTACACCAGCTCCCCTACTGCCCAGATACCTGAGCGTAAGGGCTGTTCAGCAGGCTGATAAAGGGCTGACTGAGATCAGACCCATGCAGAGAGCAACTGCTGGCAGAGGCCTAGTCATGTCACTCACGTTTCAAGAACAGACATCAAAATTGGTCTTGCATCACTAGAACCTGGAACATTTACCTTGCTGCCAGCAACCGAGAAAGACGCAAGACTTATCCAAATCAGTCTTCTCTCTTAGAAGCAAGGAGTAGACAAGGATCACAGACCTCACTTCATCTTCCACTCCCTTTCCACCACTACCTCACAACTGGGAATCTGTGGTTGCTTTAATGGCTCCATTCCACGTTGTGATTGGTTTACTCCTGTCTCCTCACCACCAGGTTTTCTTGACTACTGATCAATTTAACCTTTCAGGTGCTGTTTGCACAAAATAAAAACAGATTGTAAATAAATGGCAGCCTGAGCACTATCAGGGAATGGAACTCTCTTCCACCTGGCTGATTTTCTGTTTGCTTTAGAAGTTGTTCTTTCACCTGGGAGTAATGACAATCTGCATCAAGAGACAGATGCAAAACTGTTCCTCCAATTATATAATCACTGCAGCTGATAAGGAGGGAGCTGGATTTAGGTTGCCATAGCGTTGGCATATTGCTATGGAGGCTGAGCTCTTCATCCACTTTATCAGCTCTGGACCAGGAAGAGCAGCCCAATTATGCCTGCTGAATGCATGTGCTGCGGACTCGCTCCCACTTGGAAGGAGCACTCTGGATCAGGGGCTGCTTCCTTTCCCCTCCCACCTCATTTCGACAGAGTGGCTAGGGGTGGGGGTGCTGGGTGGTTTTATTCTTTTTAAGCTGTATTTAATCGGAAGGAGGGTGTTATCTCCGAAACCCACTGCCCCTCCACCATTGAGGGCTGCCACAGCGCTAAGGCCCCTCCCCAGCTGCACCCTCGGCCGCCCCTGCGAGGGACTCGGGGGTAGGGGCAGCTGGGGGGCTCACCCGGGGCACCCCCGCACCCCGAGCAGGTGTTCGGTCACGGCGGGCGGGGGCTCGTTTCCAGGCAGGCAAGTTGTCGCCGGCCGAGGGAGGGGCTGCCCTGAGGGCAAGGCCGGGGGCGAAGGGCGAGAGGAGGAAGAAGTTGGCCGCCCTGGGGGCTTCTGCTGGGGAGGGAGAGGCAGCCCGGCACCCGCTCCCGGCGGAGCGCTGCTCCTCTCTCGCCGAGGGGAGGAAATGGCTCTGTCTGCTCTGCAACACCGACGTGTGTGTGCAGCCAGGGCTGGAGGGAAGGGAGAGGAGGGGGTGACACCATGCAGGTAATAGGATAAAAATAACTTCAGGAACGGCAGATCGGGGTTGGGCGGGGGGGGGGGGGGGGTGGGGGGAGTGGGGGCGGGGGAAGGCTTCTGGAGTTTGGACAAACAAAGTTTTACTACAGGGAATAGCGGGGGACGTTTGCTAATGCCGAGGAGCAGCAGCACGGGTTGGTATCCATGATGCGGGCGATCCTGAGAGAAGCTCGGCGAGAAATCAGTGCCCCAAGTAAAAACCAACTTTAATTTTAATACAGCCACCCCCGATGTCCCTCGTTCTCTCAGTATGGGCGCGTGTATGGTGCATATGCGTGTAAACAGATAATTCTCCCTTCCCCTCCCCTTTCGTGTGAGAGATTAGAAATAGCGTAAGAGAAGGGAAGGGCTCCTCTCCCGGTGTCTTACGAAGCCGTACCCAGACGGGGGTTTGGAGGACCGGGACAACGTTAATTGGGAAAGATCCCTTAATTCCAGCCACACTGCGAGTTAATCTTCCTCTGACACGGAGGAGTGGGTTGCTCCGCGGCTCCCCTCAGCCCTTGGCCCCAGCGCGCAGCCCCTTTGCTGGGCGCCCCTCCTCACCCCTCCGCCTAAGAAGGCGACGACGGCGACTTAAAGCAACTTTTCTCTGCCCGGGGTTTCCTAACACCCGTTCCCTGAGGGGCTGGGGTGGTCTCTTCGCAGCACGCCCGGCCGAGGGGAGCTGTATGCTCCGAATGGAACCCGGTGTCAAAGGCTGTCCTCTGCCCCGGCCCCTCCGCCTGCCGCTGGCTGTGGCAGCGGCGGCTGAACTGAGCCGAGAGATAACGGACAAAGGGCAGGGTAGGGAATGGTTGCTAGGTCCTCGGAGGTAAATCTCAGGCTTACCTTGATGGTTTTCTTCTGGAATGTACATCCTCTTGTTTTCATTGACCATTTAAAACGAGTCCAGATTAATCCCTCCGAAAATCGGCTTGGTAAAATTCAAGGAAGAATGGAGCTGTAGAATTTCCCCTTTTATTATTACCTGATTCCCATTATTGCATCAAACACCAAAAACTGATCCTTTCCACTACTGCCTCCTTTAGTGAAATTGCAATGCATCCTCAGTACATCCGGGCCCCTTCCAAGAATTTAGCACAGCACCTCTGGCTGTTAAACCATAAAAAAGAACAGGAAGGGGGGAAACGAGAGAGAGGGGGGGGGATAAAGGAAAAAAGCAAAAGCATCCAGGACAAACCTCTGAGGGCTAAATGTCTTTTTAAAATCCACCAACTACAAGAGTAAGAGAAGGAGGAAGGCAAAAAAAAAGAGAGATGTTCAAACGCTGCTGCTCCTCCTCTTCAAAGCCATTCTGAGCGCGTTGTGTTGGCAGGGAGCTGTTTCTGCAGAGGAAGAGAGCACAGTCCCAGCCCCTTACTCCCTCCCCTCCCTCAGCGCGCTCGCTCCCCGCTCTCTCCCTCTCGCCGACAGACAGACACACTGAACGCTTCCAGATGTTCCAGCTGCGGCGGCTGCACGCAGCCCCCCGCGCACGGCGTTGGGAGCCGCCGGACTTGATCTGAAAGTTTAACACGCTGCCTGCCTCCACTGCGCCTGCTGAAGCCTCGCTACAGACATGACGTCAAGGAGGCGAGCTGGAGCCGGCTGCCTGGAGCGGAGAAGTGGGGGGACAGGCGAGGGGAGCGGGGCCGGGCCGGGGGCGGCGGCCCGGGGGCAGGGGCGGCCCGGCCGGACAGCGGCACGGCCCCGGCGCAGCGCCCGCCGCCCGCCCGCGGCTCCCGGCGCCGCCGTCCGCCGGCCCCGCTTCGATCCGGTTTCTCAATATTGTGGGCTCTGCCCTGCGGTTCCACTACGGAATGCGAGTGTGAGCTGCATTTCAAGGAGGACAGAACCGTTCGCATCGTGTGCGAGCGCTGAGCGAGGCGGCAGAGCGGGCTGCGGCTGTGTTTGATCCGCTACGAGCAGGCAGACACACAGGCACGGTAGGCAGGCAGAGATACCCGGGGGTAAGTTGCACAGACGAGAGGATGCACAGATGTTTAAATAGATTAATCAAGCCAGGATTTGCAAAATCCTCGGTGGAAACACCAAAGCGCTCCGCTGGTATCCCACCACTTGCCTTAATTATGCCCATCATTTGGCCCTCTACAATTGGAGCCTCCGCAGAGAGCAAAAATGACTCCTTTAAAACAAAATGCAAGCTGAATGCAGTACATGTTAAACCTATCTGGACTCTCCGAGCTGCCATGTTAAACAAGAGATGCAGAGTTCTAAAACACCCCTCAGGAACCACTGCAGAAGCTGCCACAACCTGAAGAACTAATCCACTCTGACGTACACGGAGGTGAATGTCCGGAATACCGTGTCCTATGTGCAAACCCCTGGCTGTAGATTCTCATGATAACCAAGTATCCATTTAATATCACATGCATGCAATACTATTTGTGGAACTTGAAACACAGTGGTTCTTTCCTTTCAAGTGGTTTTCCATTTCAACCAGAAAAAAAAAAAAAGAGTATTTAGAACTGGTAATACCCCTATAAAGGAATTACTTTCGAACAAACTTAGTGCCTTCTCTACAAAGGGATTTCAGTGGGATGTATCAAATTTCCATCTCTTTTTGAGGCTTTCTCCCCACCACTTTAAATGAGCTATCTCTCAGCTGAAACTCAAAATATAATAGAAAACACCACTACCTAACAGATTGAGGCAAAGAAACGAGAAAACAACACATCCACTTGGAACTACAGTTAAAAAAACCCTGGAAGAGATGTAAAGCACTTACCGAAAACTGGACGCAGCCAAAGCACTTGTCCTAAATAAAGGTCATTTTGGTTTCTAATAACCACTGATCATCACAACTTCTGCATTAGATGCTATTCAAAGGGTAATTAACCAACACCATATTGCCATTGACAGCATGTAGAGGCGCAGCTTTATTTCTGACTCAGGAGGAAGGGTTCCTCTGAGCAATTAAAATACTCCGTCCTCTATTGCCTAGTTTTTCTCTAATAATGTCACATGCACTTACCCCATTTAACTTACCAGATCAAGCAAGATCAGAGCTAGAGGTGGAATGGCAATATATTGGCTTTCATTTTCTACTCAAGTTGCCTTTTTCTTAAAAAAAAACAAGTCTTCCCTTCGCCATGATAAGAAGTACCAAACAGAAAATCCTTCACTGCCTACATTTGTTGTGTAAATGTACATTTTATTTTTCTCCTTGTGACCACAAATCCTTGCCATTTTGGATTGTGCTAACTCCATTTTTTCTACCCATGAGTCAACTGAGAGTTGCATGATTCACCCTTGCATGGACATAGTCTCTGGGGAAGTAATTAAGTGCATGCTGATCCCTCCTGTACAGAAATCAAATACCGGCGGAGCACCTGTAAATATTTCTTTTGCCTTTCTTGGGTCACATTCCCAGCTAGCTAAAGATTTATGTACAGTATTAGTTAAACAGTTAAAATCCACATAGCCTTGCTTTCTGCCAGCTCACATATGCATGCAGCCACATACACAAGCTGTCCCTGCCACCTACAAATCTTTTTCTCCGTTCTTTATCCCTCTCTCCCTGCCAAGCTCCCACAGTGGGACACAAGTTGGGCCAATTACCAAAAACCAAATACAGAAGAAAAATAGAACAAGAAACGAGAATATTAGCTGGCATTAATTTCTTCAGCATAAATTAAATTCTACTATAACTTGAGGTTTCCTTACTCAGCAATTCTGACACAAATAATTTTCTATACAGGGAAGTGGATAGAAACTGATTGTAGGATTAAGATGGAAGGATCCTGCTAATGAAAGAGAATCAGGTGACATGACATGAGTGAGCATCACACCTTCCCCTAAAGCATTTGTACTGTCCAAGTACACAAAGAAGATGTAATCCATGAAAACAATTTTGTTAAAGAAATGGCATTTGAAGTAAAAGCGCTTGTAAGATTTTTTCCATTAAAAATGTGATTAATGGAATGCACATTTAGTATTATTTCCATCAGGAAAGAACTCGAGGTGTTGCCCTTCACAGAAACTAGGAAAAAATTGGCCTAAAGTTTATTTCTACACTTTCTTTCCATTTTTGATAGTAGTACAGCAGGGATTTTCTTAAGAGATTTCAGAGCAGTACTTGGAGACTTCAGAGAGGACAACAGCCCTTCCCTGTATGGCCTCTGAATCCCGAGCTCTCCGATGGGATATGTTCTGGGCCAGGACTCTAAAGGCAAAGTGTACAGCCTAAACCAATTAAAAGGCTTTCTAATTTTTTGAAGGAGTAAAGCTCTGAAAAGCTTTAAGGCCTTCTGAAGGGGGGGACACACACTTAGCCTTCTTCACAGTTCAATCCCCACACACACAGCCCAAAGAGGAATATACAAGTGAAAGATCTTTAAAAAAACTTCTGAAAGAATTATTATCTCGATACAAAACCGATTAGAAAGTTCTTAGGCCCTGCCTGATAGAGCACCCAGCAGATTCAGAGGTAAGGTGGATTAGACACAAGGGCTGAATCTGTGCTTGTAGACTTCCTCTAAGCAGATGACTATAGATTAGACAAATGATGCAATGTATACTCAGCCTTAGGCCAGCTCTAAGGTGGAGATACCAGTTTTCTCTCCCACATAATGCTACAAGGAAAAAAATTGCTCTCCAGTTGCTCTGAGAACAATAGTAATAAGAGCCATATAAAATACCAAGTCAGAGATTTCTGAAAAACAGCTATTTAAAGCTATAAAGTGTCAAAGATGATTTGTAGGGTGCATGATGTGAACATGCAACAGCCCATTCTGCGTGTCAGGAATGTTTTGTTCCATGTACAATATAGTAGTCTTTCCCTCTTATCCAGCCTTATATAGAGTATACTGGGCACAACAGCTTCTTCAAAATCCAATATCAGAGCCTGCATCCATCTTGAGAACAGAAATCCCCCGAATGGACTGTGCAGGAGAATGTCTCCCTGATTCAAAGAGGAAGAGTTACTGTCATGCTGTATTTAACAGCTGGAAAGCAACGGAATGAAAACAGACAGGAGCAAGCAATAACTCTGCATTGAACTATTTTTATAACTTATAAAATTATTGGTAAGGCTCTTTTAAGCACTCTCAGTACTTTTTAAGTGGTGGAGGGTTTTCATTGGGCCTACTGCATTGGTTATCTGTCTATCTCATTGCAGTAGATTATGTTCACACTACTTTGGCACTAATGCTTTCTACTATAAAATAAAAAGGTAAATTATTCAAAAGCCAGGAAAAAAATGTATTTTATCCCAGAAATAGTACTAATGCTCACAATACAAAAGCAATTCCTTCCAGGGCCAGCTCAGAGAAACCATGCCAGAGATCTTTATTACTTTGCTGAAACGTACCTTTTTTTCCCCCATGTATTTAAGATTTTGCACTTCTACCAACAGAAAAAGCTTCCCATAAGAATCAGCACTTTCTTGAATTGAAAACTATGGAATTCTTTTTTTCCATTGATTTAAATAAATGGGATCTAAACACAGTGCAATCTTTATATGAAGTCTGAGCCTCCTTTTTTTTTTTTTTAAATATCAATAATTCTGGTTTCTATCTAGTGTCTGTTTTCTTCAGAGCATTCCAGCTTTAAGCAATAGCCTGATCAGTCCTGGGTACACTAAAAGAATCACTGTGCATGAACAACATAATACTTTTAACAACTTCTGTCATTTCTGTCAAGACTGCAAGGTTGGTCCATACACAGTATAATAGAAAGAGAAAAATTTGCCAGTGTTGCATGACTGCAGTGTTACTTTTTAAACTGAAATATTGATGATAACAATTTTTTCTCATATTTCTGTTCTGCTCTGTTTACAATTTTTGATCCTTCTGAATTACATATCATCTAAAACCACAAGTATCATCCTCTACAATTGAAATTCCTATTTGTTAATGGAAAAAATACCTGTTCACATCTATGAGTATGGATTTATAAAAATGTTCTTTATTTGACTTGTCTTTGTTGCTTCATTTTAATTAAAATTAAAGCAATTGATAGTCCTATGTAAAGGTATTCAAAGTGTGGTCAGGAAACTGCAGACCCTTCAAAATGATCCACTAACTAGAACATGGAACACTTTCTCAAGATAAATAAAATCTGGGATGGAAGGGAAAAGGAAGGTTGATGATCAGAATTTCTAGGTGGTTTCATTTCTTAAAATCTTGAATAGTGACATATGAACAGGAACTTTTGAAATTTTAGACAGTGAAAAAGATTGATTTTCAGAGTTGACTTGGAAAACTTAGCTGTATTTTTCACATTCAAATTAATAGGAGTGGTTACTTGGCTTTGAAATTTCAGTCATTAGCTTTTATATTTACAGTTAAAGGTTGACAAGCAACTACAAAAAGTTAGAAGGAAAATTTTAAGATTTATCCAGATAGTTGTATGGCCCACTAAAGCACATGAAGGCCTAGTATTGGTAAACCACAGAAAATATCAAATCTAAGGGGGAAAAAGGAAAGAATGAAATAACTGAGAACCTGTAAGCTGTCAATAAGAAAGTAGCTAGCAAGTAGAATAAATGGTCATTAGACATGGAAGAGAAGGAAGTAGACTAAATTGAGAGCCTTTAAGTAGGTTTTGATTTTCTAGACTGCAGAAGCCTCTAGAAAGTAACCTGGATATCTGAACGTGTGATTTTATTCAAATCTTGCTGCCTATCTTAGCTGCCAGCTGTGATCTGTGATTCAATGGGTGGTGGCAGGGGTGCTTTTCTTCAATACCAACTGCAGAAATGGAAGAGCTCACCATTTATCCCTGTAAATAGGTGACCGGTGTCTGATCAGGACTCATGAACCCAGGTACAGTTTTAAAGTGCAACAGGAAACAAACGCTTGAACACACAGAAACAACAGAGGAGACATTTGTCCCAAGTAAAACATAAATGCAGTGACGCTTATCAGACTTGAAGAGAACTTGTGGCAGTTTTCACTGTGCCGTCACCGTCAGGGACACCTGGCCACGGTGCTAATTAGAGCACCAAGGAAGGAAGGTTCAACACCTTTGCAGAACTTCAAGCAGGAAAAAGGTCAGTTGGTGCCTCTGCCATAAAAGCTTAAGGGAAAGACCTGAACTTAACAAGAAATGTTGCACTGTTTCTATTTTAAAGAAGAAATAATTGAGCCTATCTAGACTGGTTATGTAAGGATCCAAAGACATTTAGACTCAGCCGTTTGTCATCAGCTACTGCCAACTAAAAAAGAAAAAAAAAAGAGAGAGAAAAAAGCAAAATTGTTACTGTAAATAAGAGTCTAAAATCATCACTTAAACAAAAGATATGACATAATAATGTCTACAAGGAGATGTACAACGAAAAATTAAATTTTAATCCAATCAGCCTACCCTTTGGTGAAAGTAATCATGCAAACTGTTGAGGGTATCTTAGGTACTTGCCACTGCTTACACAACAAAAACTAAGAACTTATTACCATTCTAATCTTCTAACATAGTTCTACAAAATAGGAATATGTAGTATGTATCTTGTTCATAACTAAGAACCATGTGTAAGTTAAGGTTTAGGGCAAGTACAAAGACAGACTTTTTTGGAAGGGATGGATTCTTCAAGGAGCAAATTTTTGCCAATTGTTGAGGAAGACTTTACAGTGACTAGAAGAATTACATGATGTTGACATTTGGAAACCTCAGTGGATCTAATTACCAAACAATGAAAACTACACACAGTCAAAACAAGAAGGCAATGCAGAAAAATATGTTTAGCTAGTAGAACCAATTCAAATCATATAAAATTCATAACCCAAGTTCAAAAAAGAAAAACAAATTAACGTTGGAGTGGGCTGTAAGGCCAAGGTCCTTCCTTGTCTTTTGCAATTTTAAAACTCAGAACTTTTAGATCTGCTTTATCAACATAGAAAATTATTGACAAACTTGTGGAAGCCAGCAACTTGGAGTTCTGACAGATTCTGGTGGATTTACAATAATCACTAATGAGATAAAATGGTCTAAAAATACATCATCTTACGTATCAGCCGTAAGGAAGATGATTAGAATAATTGGTTAGAATAGTCAGTTACTGTGATACTGGCCTGACATACAATGTCAACACTTCATTTTCAACTATGGGTCTTTCTATACTGAAGGACTAAACTGCTTAGTAAGTGTATCTGGTTATAATGCAATCTTTGTGGTGTTCCTCTGGCTTTTTTCACCATTATTTCTCTCCAAAACAAAGAAAAACACAACTCATCCAGCAATCTCTGCTAGAGCCTCTGTTTCAGCTCTAGCAACCTTATTTCATGTAATCTCAAAGTCTGTTCTACAACTTGCAGCTCTCCCACTACCTCCTGTTAAAATGACTAGTAATTGTGTTTAGCTGAATAATGATTTTGTGGTCAATTCAAATGGGCACTAAGTTAGAAACAACTTCCACATGTTTGATTTCAACCCCAGTTTCCAGAACTGTGTGGTTAGATCCCATAGTCAGAGCAGTTACCTCAGTACCACCTAACCATTGTGTTCAATTCTTTGCAAACTGCCCTTTAAAACAAAATTACTTCCAACAGACTGCTCAAAATAGCTCTCTTTATTTCCAAAAAAATCATCATCAAAACACCACAAGCAAATGCTATACAAACCCTAATTGAATTGGTTATATCATCAACTTTAAAACTGTATATTTCATTATGGTTCCATCTTGACTAATCATTCTCTGAGGACACCCAAAGGCTCATTTAGTGGAACTTTAATAAAGTGTTACAGAAGTTCTGGAAGTGTGAAACAAAGTGTTCGAAAGTGTGTTTTGCTGGAGAGATATTAAAGGCATTCGTGGAAGGGTTCCTGAACACTGTATAAATTAAATCTGCTCCAATTGCATGGATTTGGGCTTGCACAAAACAGTTATTCAAATAGCCTTAATTTAAAAATGGTTGTGTGGCTGTCACTGTGAACTCCAAGACTGCTGCAGAATATTCCAAACACTTGCAGCAATATGTAATGGGTGGTTTCCTGAATATGTGCCCTCCAAAGCTTCCTTAGCTGCAGTGGAACCTTGGTGGAACAGAAGCAGTAAAATAGGGGAAGTGACAGGCAGCAAAGTTGAGAGCATTGTTTGATTTGGGAGATAATACAGTAAGGTAGGTTTTGATTCGACATAGTGTAAGAAATGCTCATTATGTTTGCAGCTTCTCAAAAAAAATCTGAAGCTTTAGAAGCTGAGAAAAATGCTATGCTGTTATTTAAACTACCCCTCCAGCATGCAATTAGAACAGTTTATTTACGTCTCCACTTTCAATTCTTCCGTCCTTGCTTAAACATGCACACAAGCAAAATGAAACAAGTAAACAACTTTAAAATCTTTACTCACTAGTTACACGTGTTCTGAATGAATTATTTATATTTCTTTAAAATAAGTGGTTAAGAGTTCATTATTTTATAATGCCATTGATGTGTACACTAATTTATAAGAGTTGCCTCTCCAGAACTCCATGAGATCATGAATGACCCAGCTAAGCTCCTAACACACACCAGAAGGGGAAAAAAATAGAAAGAAAGAAAGGGAAAAAAAAAAAAAAAAAAGACAGCTTTATCTAAAAGAAATGCATCACAGAAAATAAGATTTCCAGATCAGGTTTAACATCCTCTTTGATTCAGGGTGACAGTAAGTGAGAAATACAGAAAGACCACCTTCTGCTTGAACTTAAAATAGTGGTAGTTTTACACTGAGGGGAAAATAGATAGGTTTCAGAATAGGTTACATCACTGGCTAAGTCTGTTTGAGCTGTCATTCAGAACTCACCATTTTTTAGAGCCCCATTGAATTTTTCAGTCTTTATTTGACTTCTCCTTTTACACTATGGGAAGAAAAACTAATCACTTCTACTAAAAAAAACGAAATCAAAGGAGAATGGAAAGCTCCTGCCAATTACACCTATAGCAAGCACATGCAATTGCATCCTTTCATTCCTTGCCATTATCCTTCTTTCCTGTCCTCCTCACCTCTTTGCATTGTTTTCTTAAAACAGAAAAAGATCACGAGTTGTAAAGGACTCAGGCCCTGATGCTGACGTAGAATTTCGACATTAAACCAATAAGCTGAGAAAACATAATAATACCTATCACAAGTAATCTCTCAAGTTGCAAAAACCAGAACAAATGCGTGACCTAATGTTGCACAAGCTATAAACTGTAAAGAAAACAGAAGAGGCCACACTGCCCACTTTATTTTCTGACTGCCTTTTCAGATGTTCTCCATATCTCATTTCTTGTGTTTCCATAAGACTGTTTGAGTCTTCTGACTGCAGAAGAAGATTAGGTGGAACAAGATGAACATTTCAGACCGGTCTCATTAACAACTAAATCCCCAAAGAAGTCTCTCTATCTAGTTCCTTAGTTTCTTCTTTTAGACTTTCAGAGCAAAACAAAGCCAGGCTCTTTACAAGAGGCACAAGTGGCAGTGGTCATAAACTAAAACACAGGATGGTCCAACTTGATGTAAAGAAAACTTTTTTTCACCCTGCGAGCTGTCCGGCACTGGACCATCTCGCTTTAGGCTCAAGGGTACTTCTCTTCTGTCAAAGGAACACAAAAGGCTCAAAATCTTACTCAGTTCCATCTGTATCATCATAATGCAAAAGGATTGATTGTTCTGTTATTTAACTGAGTAACTGTTGGGCAGTTTTCCCTCTTCAGTCTCATAGGAGAGTCTCTGACTTTTACAATTACCGTGTCATCTGCTGCCATCTCCTGAAGAAACACAGCTTGAACTTGGGAAAAAGAGAGGAAAATGGAGGTGTCAACTTTCCGAGCTTTCTACTGGGCAGTGCTGCCTGTCAGACCCAAAGGCAAAGTGTAGTCTGAAAGTTCCAGGTTGGTGGAGTTTGAGAATGTAGAAAATGACTATTTAAATAATACAGGGCTATTGCATCCCTCTGATTCCATTTCTCTTCCATTCAGATCCGTAGTGTTTGTGGCAATTGCTACCATGCACAACAGGGGCTGCTGGTTTCCACTGCAGCCTGAGGAAGGAATTCTTATCAGCACAAGCACAACAGTGAAGCTTATGCACTATAAAGCAGAGAAAATCCACAGTACATGGGCTGCACAAAGAGTACCTGATTTATTAAGGCATGTGACTGTTGTTCTAACATGAATAGGCATAGACTTGTGCCCAGGGGATGGACTGACAGATTTCACATTTTGAATATCTGTATTTAGCTGTACATCACTGTACTGCTGTTTTGCAGCCCAAAGGATGTCTAGCAGTAAAAGACATCAATTAATTGAAGGAGGAAGAAACCAGAGAGGAAATTCTGTTCTCAAAATAAAACATGTTGACAGAAGAAGAATGCTAGAGAGGGGGGAAAAAAAGAAAAAGAAAAAAAAAAAAAAGAGAAAAGAAAAAGAAGGAAAAAAGCCCAACAAACCCTGAAAGAACCAAAACAAACACTGCTTGGCCTAGTGACCCAAAGACATGCCTGTAAGATCATCCTGACCACAGCCCAAAATGACTCCATATCTACACTTACATAAGTCTTCCTTTTTGTGCTACTCTAGTGTATCAGATAGCTTGTTTACCAGAAATAGAACTGCAGAAATAGATCTATAACCATATATAAACAATTTTTTCTTCTGTGCTCCTCCAGGTTTTAAAAATCATTTTAAAATCATACGGCTATTTTTAAACTAGATTTTTGCAGCTTAACTGGCCTAGCATATCAAAACAATGTAGTCATCCAGAGAGTTACAAAGATAGAAGAACAAGCACACGATGAAAGAATGGCAGATGGTATTATTGTCAAAATGGAAGTGAGCTGGTGGTCAAGTCTGATCATTCATCGAAAGCTACATCATGCCTGAACTCTCACACAGGAAGAACACAAGGCCTAAATGTCTCGATTTATTTTACAAATATTCTACTGGTGAATGACAAGCAGAATCCACAGATGCTCTCCAGTTCAAGGGAAATCCACATAATTCCCAAGGGAACTAAATTTGTGTATTTCCGGAGACCAATCCTATTTCCAGAGAAGCTGTTGAATCTGAGAAGATCTCACACAAGAACTATACTGATGTATGTCTATCAGTTTCATCAAATTACTCCCAATTTACATTATTACAAACGAGATCAGGATGCCATTTAATCTTCAATGGAAGCAAAATCTAACCCACAAAGATGCATCTGCACTTCAGTATTCAGCAAAATGGAAGTGATGAATCACACTTTTGCCCTAAGAGTGACACAAAGGAGCAATCAGCTCGAGCTGATGTTCTGGCACTAGTTAAGAACATCCTCGTGACTCCCCATGTTTTAAGTTTCTCAGCCCTTGAGATGAAGCTTCCATAGTCTGCAGCAGCATCAAATATAGTCGCTGATGATATTCAGAGTGCCTTGCATCCAAAAAACTTCAGAGCACACAAAAACCGTTTAAAAATAATTTTACTAGTCACAAAGATAGAACTGACATTTGAGTTAAAGCTTCGTTTTGAATTAACGCCGCACCACACCTTGGAACTGGAACTGAAAAATGCCACGTGAAATGATTTAGCTACTGTAAGAACTTGGTCAGAATATCATTACAAAAAAAAAGGAAATTCGCTTGGTCCTCTAAACTTTGTGAAAAGGTTCATTGATGTGTATAAGGACCATAAATTGTTGATCCATCAGTTGTATGTTACAGTTAAGAAAGACAGCACATTAGGCAACACAGAGAAACCCAAAACATACAGCTTTGTTAGCTCAGTACTTATTCCAGGAGAAGAATGCAATCTGCTCACTAGCTTTACTGCATCTGGTGTCACCCTAAATTCTTGAAGTCTCATCCAATTAGTAACTATGACTGATTTTGCAAGAGTTTAATTCCTGGTAATATGGTAAGCAGAACAATCAAAAGCTGGGCTACACTGGAGTGAAGAACCAAATTATCATGCTTACACAGCATTTATGACTCTTTAAAGCATTGCAAAGCATGGGCCAATCAATTTTTAGAATACCTATGAAGACAGCAAATAAGATTTTGGTCTTTGTGTTTGGATTCAACTGGAGTAAACTGCAGATTTCTTGGAAATTTTGTTTGTAGCAAAACCTACTTGTGGAGGTAAGATCAAATGTATTTTCCAATAAATCGGGTCAATTCTGTGTTAGGAAATAGAAAGGTGAGTAGGTGGCTGCCCAACTGTATTCTTACAGGCTAACATCTCCCTCTCTGTCCATACATCTCAGAATAAATGTTAAATGAATCCTCACAGAAGAGTGTGAGGAAATAAACTTTCCTTTAAACTCTGTAGTTTAAAAAGAGTTTGTTTTTTAAAAAAGAAAACTTGAGCTCTATACCAGCTTCCACCTACTTTTTGTCTTCCTTTATATACTTAGCTCTCTAGTATACATCAAATACTCTCTTTTTAATAGATCAACCAATAGAGTTAGAATTATTAGGCCTTTCAAAAGTAAAATGAATGGTGGGCTACGGGGGTCAAGAGTAAGGGGTAAAAGGTAAATCACAGTTGTACTCCCAATTAATTTTCCATTTCCTGTCTGCTGTGACTAAGGAATACAGGCCATAATTTCCAAGCTGGTGGAGCCAGATGGTGTGATGTGATAGAGTTAATATTAATGGTTGCACGCTGCCTTCTCTTGACTAATCAAGAGTGCTGCTTCACGCTGTTTTGGGGGAGAAGGCTGCAAAGCCAAGGAGAACTGTCATTCTAAGGAAACATGAAGCAGGAATTTCCCTTCATTCAGACAGGCTTCGGTTTCTCTGGTTGGTACCCAAAGTTTTAGGCAGACTTTTTCCTTCTAACTTTTATTTAAGAGAGTTGTCACAGTATTGGGAATACCCCTCTTCAAAATGTGTTCAAATTTACGTTTTTTATTTAGAGTCGTGGATCATTGCTCTGAGGGCACTTCTCTTCCCCCCAAAGTGTGCTCTAAGATAGCATTTGAAGAGTCAAAGCAGTAACTCACAACAGTCATTTCTTTTACTCCCTATCACAATTTAACATTTTACATAGAATGTGCAAGAATTCCTTTCATTGAGCTGAAAAATAGTATATTACATCCTTTCCCTGAGCTTTAGAAAACAAATTCAGGATACTTTTTTACTCTTTCAATCCCATCAATGTAGGGTTTATCCAATAAGGAAGCATTTCCAAATGACCCAAATTTGGATACACTTTTGGTACTGGAGCACTAATAATTGCCACCACCTTAAAATCAATGGGGCCACATCCTGCAATTCCTAAAATTCATTCAGGTAGAATGTTAATCAACCTAAATAGTGACTGCAAATCAATAATGACTTCATGATTTCACATACTGTTGCTTTTCATTTTTAATAAGGATGGATTTTGAAAGTCCACATAAGCTTCCCTCACAGGCAATTAAGGTAACTTTTGATCCTAAATAATCCAGGTTTTAATTTTAATCTATTTCTAGAACATATTTTCATCATAGTTTATTGCACTCTGTTGGTGATAGATGGGGATTCCATCTTCCCATAGTAAGCAAAATTATTTTTATCATGTCATATGCCTGTTTTAATTTGAAAGGTCTCATTTCTAAGTCATATCTTCTGGTACCTGGTATATTCTCTGCTTTAATAAACAGTAAGTCAACTATCTGCCTTTGCATTCTCTAACTATAAAAAAAAACCAGAATTTTAAAGAATTGTTTTCTTGATCATATTTAGTAACACAAAAGCCACTCCAAAACCTAGACTGGAAGAAAATATTTTCAGTTAAATTACATTATCAAATTTCGTGCATTTTCTATTAATAATATCAACTAAAATCTGGTTTTGTTTTTCATACTGAAGTGGTACATCTGATCTTCTCAGGCACAAATGCTATTTTTAAATAAAAAACTGCTTCTATAAATATTTCAGCTTTAAACACCCATAATTCTCCTTTTTTACATCTAAAACTGCAGCAGGGCCTTGGAGTGGTTAAACAAGTACAAAAAAACCCTAACATCCACATAATGACTGCTGGTAGCATTTCCCCATGTTCAAAGCAGACTGTCCATAATTCAGAGGACAAGACAAGGTCACTAATAAACATCAGTGAACTGTGTCTGCTTTTGCAAGTTCCACATAAAAAATAGTGCATCCCTAGGAACACAAAACAGACATAATAGATTGGTTCACATCAGAACACACACCAACACAAGAAGCTAATCATCTTTTGATTGCAAGAGGCTCTGACTCAATTATTTTGCAACACTAGCAGCCTTCTCTTTTGTATAGGGTTAAAAGAAAGAAAAAAAAGTTGCTTTGTGACTTTAAGCAATTAGAACTAATGCCAGAGCCAAATTAAGCTCTTCGTAGACAAAAGTAAAAGGCCACATTTGGCCTGTTGTGGTCTACACACTTGGCAGAACTGGATCCAAAAAACTACAATGCACATTACCAACTGAATTATTCTCTCCTGCCAGAAAACACACATGCAGCAGGGTGGGAATTAAGATGTTTTCCACCACCCTGTTTCTTCCGAATGTAAGAAGTGATCCCAGGAAGGACTGAGGGCAGCACTTACCTGCAGCTCTCTGTATCACAGAACACCTGACAAAGCACCCTGCACTCCCCTCTCTACATAAACCATCTTCAGCTCTGAACAGAAAATACACTCACCGAGTGACCTGAGCCATGTGTTGTAAGGTGGGGGAAAAACTGCTCTGCAATCATGAACTCAGAGAGTAAAATGTCAGCCTGTGAGAGGCCAATGTGTGGAATTTACTACAAGTGGTGCATAAAGAAGGTGCTCCTGAATTTACTCTCACACTACCAAAACATTGAGGAAAAGAGTGTTGTCATCCTTAATACCCAAGTGACAATGACTATTGAATACTCAGAGGAAGATCAATGACTTCTGAAACACTCAAGACCTTCTTTATTACAGATACTTTCTCTTATTCAGTTCCAAAGGATAAGCTAGAGTATATCTTAGACCTCTGAATAAGAGATGGACCAGCTGTACCAGATGTACCAGCCCCCACCAAAAGAAACAAAGAAAAAAAAAAAACCACTCAACATATTTTTTTCTTCGGTATCTGCCACTATTTAAGGTATCAATTCATTGCATCATCCGCATACTTTCTTTGTAGTTTTTCATTCTTATCCCTACTTAGCTTTCTGGTTTCAGACCACATTTAGAGTTCCAGAAAGAGATAAAGGCAATCTTGGTTTCAAGACATATCTTGCCTTAGCCAAACTGTCATGTCCTCCACCCTTTACTTCCCAGCCACGACACACTAGTAAGGATGTTTGTACTGACATCTCCCCATTTCCCCCCCTCCATCTGTGAGGCACTGGGGAAGCTCGTGTGTTCCCAGCGGACGGTGGGAGGAGTAGATCTGCGAGTGCAGAGTCATTTATTATTGAAACTTGCAGCAAAGGGAAGGAACACTTGACATCTCCTTGCTAATTTCTAGTTGTATCACTGGCTAGATATCCCCCCAGCACTTTCAGCCTCTTGTGACGCTGTGAACCAAATAGTCCTTTCTCTCCTCTATGCTCTGTGTTCCTCTCCCCAGAGATTCTGGTCACCACATTTCACAGGGACAGACAGCACCAGGGAGACAAAAGAACGAAACCTGGTCATGGTACACACGTGGTTTTCTATAACTAAGCCCAAGAGTCACATGGAGACATGCAACCTTCCTGCTCACCTCAGGAAGATTTGGGTTGCAGTCAATTTTATGGATTTTTGGAAGTAATGAAAGATCTATGAGAACAAGAGGCTGCAAACACTTAATGTTCAGGTAGATCTCCTCATGACAGGATGCAGTGTGTATTGTGATTTCCTTGTATTACTTTTTCCATCCATCACTTCATCTCTCTCTCAGACTGAGCTTTGACTTATCTCTTTCATATATTTCACTAGCATCACCCAGGGATTTGGATAAACAGTGATGGGGAAAGCTAGATACAGGTAAACCTCCATTCCTCAGATTAAAAAATTAGTGGTCAGAAAATACGTTTGTCAGGTAAGTAACATACATCCTAAAAACCTCTGAAGAAGCCTAAGGATTATTGGGGAAAAATAGTGTTACTGCAGACCCTAATAATTCTCTGACATCTCAATGAGGGAAACTGCATTGCTGACAAACAATGCTGTCAATATTTCTACTGGCAAACTTTCTAAATACTGGAAATATTTTTGAAACAAAATCTCATTATTTTTTCACCAGCAGAAAGCTGTCCAGACAGATGATATATGAGGTATCTTCAGAGGTATTTCATTAATATGGGCAAATCCTTGAGAGTAAGGAGGTTAATAACTTCACCAAGCTACACAAGATGAACTACTGACCAGTGCATTAGAAGTAGAAGATGAAAATTATTGCAAATGAAGAATGACACTGATCACTGTAATAAGAAGCCTAAGCAAAATATAAACAAACAGTATTGATTTTTTTAAAAATATTTCTAAAATATGCAGGCCTAGGGTTAAAATGCATTAAAAATTTTCCCCATGCAAATTTTTGCTTGACAGTGTCCCTTTAACTTACAGTCAATAGAGTCTGTTTAAAGGAAGGGCACCGAGAGAGTCCTCTATTAGAAACTATCTGGAATTATTTCCAAGTTAGTCTTTGTCTTGACCAGCATTTTTTCTAGAAAACAAGATGTCACAGGTGATTGTGGTTTTGCACTAAGTGGGCCAAAATGATGGGGTGAATATGTGAAATCCTTGTTGATTTACTGACCAGGGACCTGGGCAGGACATGCCCAGGCATTACCTACAAAAGAACATGAAGGGCAAAAGGAAAACATATAAATTCTTGCCACTAAGCAAGATTTTACGACTGTGCAAGCAACAATAAGAGACCTAATTCAAAACTTGCTGAAGTTAAAGAGTCACATTCACTTCAGTGAATAATGCAACCATCCTAAGCAAAACCAGAACTACTAAATTTTCCTTAAATTTGCAGATTCAAAGTTTAACAGGAAGGAGCTGATAAATTATTTCATCTCTAACCTCAAATGCATCTTGCCTCTTCACTCACACTGACCAACTGCAGCCTTTCCCATCATATTTTTTTTTAAAATAAGATGAATATAGTATTTCTGAATCTCACTGAGATAATATTTGTGAAGTTTTTTGAGATCTTGCAATGAAAAAACTGAAAATCCTTATTAGTACACATGAACTATAGTATTACTAAATAGTATCCTGCAATTCGATTTTCATTTAAATATAACCCTCCTTTACACAGTACAAGTATAAGGCAACACTATGACAACATTCTTCTCCATTTGTGATAGCAAAGATTTAACTATTTGGATTGAAATTTCTCAGGTTGCAAGTTGAATTTATTCTGCAAGTTTCAGGAGAAAAAAAACCAAATAAGTAATTTTTAAGAGAAGGGTAAGAATTGCTTTATCTTACAACATTCAAAAATTCACATAGTAGAAATTCCCCATGAAAATGGGTAATAAATGCTTCAGAGCCAGGACTTGCAATCTGACAAGCAACATTGCCCAGATTTCAAGGCCTTCTGTCACGTACATGACTTGAATCTTGTCAAGTTAAAGTTCCATGAAAGAATTGTGGCTTCCATATGTTCAGTATGGAAAAAGAACAAGCTATAGGGCCAGAAACATCCCAGAACAGAGGAGCCACTGACCTTAGAAGCTACACTAGAAGGTAACACCTGGATCTCTGCACTCTCCTGCTCAGAGAAAGCAGCTTCCCCATCTTCTGCAGGTGTAGCCCCTGTTTTCTCTCCAGGGCTGCCATGAGAAGACAAGTACTTACACTTGTTATATGTTACTCCTGTTTTTCAAATGGTAAAATAAGGTCTCTAAATAGAAATGTTTCAGCTGTTTGAATAAACTGTGCAGTAACAAGAAGTGTATTTCGGGAGATACAGAATGAGAAAATTATTTCCAAAAGACTATGTGAAAGATATAAGAATTAAGCCTGAGTAACCTCATAACTCTGTTTCCATGGAGTTATAATATTTACATCATATTCAAGTACTACTTGCTGACAGAACCGCTGGAATACCTTCTGTGATATCGATTTATCTTCTCTACCTTTGAACCAAAGGACTGAGTAAAGAGGTTGCATTTACAGTAGGATCTTTTCCCCTAGGTAAAAAGCAGATCTTTATAGTGAACCAAACTCATATTACTCTAACTCCCATCAGGATTCACGGTCTTTGCTGATGGACAACTGGGAAAGAGCAGCCTGAACACAGCTGTTTTCAGACTATCATGTCATGGCTATTTGGAGATAGCCACCCTATCATTTGGTACTCCAAATCAAGATGTAATTCTCCTTCATAAGCAACAGCTTGTGGATAGTCCAGTGAAGGTGACTAACGAAAATTAATTTTCCATCAATTAGAAAGGGGCAAAGGCTGTTCTTACATTTACTGCTCTACTAGAATGTCTTGACAGGCAAATTCAATAGAAGTTGAAAAAAACCTAGGAATTTGGGACTTGGAAAACAGAACTCAATTTTTACAATCATCTTCAAAGTGTGATTTTTCAGCTGCACATTATCAACTGTTCTTCTGGGACACTAAAAGCCTCTATGAGCCTGGACCTTCAATGACCTAATTATTCAGTCTTATTTTTCAGTAATCTCCTGTTTTCCTTGTCCTTCAATAGGATAAGGAAATGTCCTACTTTTTGACAGTGTCCTCATGAATGTCCTATCCTCAAAAAGGGAAGGCATAAAAACCCCAACTATGTGGAATACTTCCAATCATGAATCTGTGTCAGTAGATAATGCACAGAAGAACACAGATAATGCTGTTCCCATTTTGTAACCTGTTGCACTTCCATGTTCATAACATAACAAGGAATACATATTTTTTTATTACAAGAGGAATATCTTGAGATAGTGTTACAAGATTGATACAGCTGTGCTAAGTGTATGCTGTGAAAGAAATGAAAAAGTTCTGTTTCTGAAGCTGTATATCAGTTCAAACACTCAAGAGCTTGCACTATATCATATCCTAATTTCATCTCTAAGGATTTTACATGTATGTGGATAGATGACTCATTTTCCTATAAGACAACCTTCTGGTGTTCTGGACAGTCATAACCTTCATTTTTCAAATAATGAGAAGTATTTCCTCCCCTCATTTGCTTCTCTTCACTTTGTTTAGAACAAGTCACTGAAACAAGACGATAATTTTCATAGCACATTCCTTTTTCCTCATACAACACACAAAATAATATATTAAAAATCAAATGCTTCATAAGAATTTGCACATGACCTGAAAACCCTTTTCTAACCTGGTTTGACAAAGGTTACTGACTGCTCTGAACAGACATGTATAGCAGAACAATCAAATACATGTACAACGTTTCTTGGCATACTATGTGGAAAACAAAACTCTTGCTATTTGGTTCCTTAGAGCTCTCCTCTCTAATACGTATATTGTAACAGCATGCTGGGCCTGCATTCCCAAAGTCACCTTGGTGGCTACTTTTAATCCCTTTCCCTGGAATGAAATCCTCTGATACATGGCTCAAAAGTCCACGCTGGACTTTCTTTACTGGGCAACTCAACAGGTGACTATGAACTGTAAAGTCACTTCACTTGCCCAGAACAAAGAGCAATACCTGCTCTTATTAGCCTTTTTACTCTCCTGAGAATCTTTATGTAACGTTGCATTAGTAACCTTTACTAAATTAGAAAACCAAAAGGGAAGATAAATCAATATGAATGCACATCTGCTGATATTGATTTTTCCTCTCATAGTCAGCATGGGAATATTGTGGCTCCTATTAATACGAGGAGCGGAAGAACTTTAAATGGTTCTGTTAGGATAATTACCCAGTTGTTTGGGAAACTTATTCAAACTTCTTTAGTCTGTAATTTTGAAACAGACATTTCATGAACTCAAATCCTTCTCATGAATAATCATGTAAAGATGTTGATGACAATTTCTTGATGCAGATTATCAGCAAGATCACTAGGAGAGGCATTCGACCCGGTATTCACAGAAAAGAAGGAAGAGCTGGGCAATGTGAAGGTTGAGGGCAGCCTAGGATGCAGTAAACATGATATTCTGCAGTTCAACTTCCTTGAAGAAGTGAGCAAGAGAAAATACTGGAATTACAGCTTTGGAATTCGGACTGTATTTCAGTTTGTTTAGGAATATGCTGGGGGGGGTCCCACAGAAGACTGCCCTTCAGGGCAAAGTGACCCAGTACATGTAGTTGGTCCTCGTGGATCCCCTTTACAGAGCACAGGAACAGGTCATTCTGATAGGCAGGGGCGAAGCAAGCACAGCAGAAAACATGGATGAACAGGGAACTCCTATCTCAGCTCAAATAGGAAAAACGAAGTACATGGAAGGTGGAAGCAGCAGCAGGGTACACAGGAAGAATACACAGACGTGGCCCAAGACCATAGAGATGAAAAGCCAAAGCTCAGAGGTAGCTGAAAAAAGTGAGAGATGAAAGAAAAGAGGGGCTTCTTTAAGCACATTGGCAGCAAAGGGAAGGCTGGCAGGGAAAGCAGTGACAAAGGACATGAATAAGGCTCAGATACTTAATGACTGTTTTATGTTGGCTTTGTTGAGGTTTTGGGGGGGAGGGTTTGGTTTTATTTTGGTTTTTTAGTTCCTAGTAAGGTTTGTCTTTAGGCCTCTGAAGTCTCTGAGCCCAGCATGAGTGTGTGGGATTGGAGCACTTAAGCCAGTTGGACATAGAGAGATTCCTGGAATCACATGATCTGTATCTGAAGGTGTGGAGAGAGGTGGCCAATGTCACTGCAAGGTCACTCTCCTGTTTTTAAAAGGTCATGACTATCAGGGGATTACCAGTTTTTGACAACTGGTAAGACAAACATCACATCCATCTCCAAGAAGGAGGATCCAGGGAACTGTAGGGCAGTCATTCTAACTTCAGTTCTTGGAAAGATCATGGAGTAAGTAATTTCAGACACCATATTCAAGCACACAAAGGATAAAAAGGAACAGCCAGATTGGAATTACCAAAGGCAAACAATGCCACACTGACCTGACTACCTCCTGTGGAGAGATGACTGGCTCTGTGGATAAGGGAAAAGTAGTGGGTGTCACTTACCTTGACTTTAGCAAGGCCTTTAACAGTGTTCCATACTATTTTGCAGCCAAATTTCAGAGATGTAGACTAGATCCACGAAGATTAAAATTTCCTTAGACTAGCACAAATCACAAATGCAAAATCCTGCACCTGGGGTGGAATAATCCCATGCACCAGTAGAGGCTGGGAAGCAGCTTTGCAGAAAAGAATCAGGTGTCCTGGTAGACAAAAAGCTGAACATGAGCAAGCAGCATGTCCTGACTGAGGAAGACCAACCACATCCCAGATCTAATTAGCAAGAACGTTGTCAGCAGATTACAGGGAATGCATTCTGTGAGACCACAACTGGAATAGCCCGTCTAGTTTTGGGCTACTCAGTACAAGACACCACAACACTGGAAGAAGTCCAGAGCCTCAAAGAGAATTAGAGGGCAGAGGCACACGATGCATTGAGGGCAGGCTGAGAAATCTGGGCTTGTTAAGCTTGAAGAAGAGATGGCTAAGGTAAGACCTTGTTGCTGTCTCCAGGTATTCAAGGGGACAGCACAGAGCAGTTGGTGTCTGCCTCTTATCAGAGGTACAGAGTGAAAGGATAAGAGGCAGCAGACAAGTTCTAAAATTCCAATTAGGCACAAGGAAAATAATTTTCATTGTGAGGATAACAAAACACTGGAACAGGTTGCCCAAAAATGCTGTGGAATCTCCATTCCTGTTGCTACCACTTTAGTTTAAACCAAAGATCTGTTCAGAGGCACATCTACAGAAAAGGCAAATTTGGGATCCTTTTTTTTCTTGTTAGTGTAGCAGTTTAAGCACAGTATTCTCATTCACAGAACAAAGATCACATTCCTCAGTACTGTAGGACACCTCAGAATCAATAAAACTACAAAACTCATGTGGTTTTCACTCTCTCCTAGGTATGGCAAGATGGATTTGCCATGTGAAAGGAAAAACCCATAAGTCAAGCCATCCTATTGACTTACATTGAATGAAAATGGAGTCATTGCTGATGGGGTTAATGCAGATAACCAAATGCTAGAGGAAAACAAACTTCAGAAAAGCTTTACATCGTTTCATTGCCTGCAATTTTTAGTGATAAGTAAAATGAGCCGCTCTCTTCTTTTGGGCCTGTGGCTTTTTTGTATACAAGCACACATACATATACAACCTAAAGCTCAGACAAAACAGCCTGGTTTATATAATTTTTGCAAACAGCAAAATCCAAGACAGAATGTTAAAAATAGCACCTCACGCCTTTTCCTCCCTCTGTTTCTTAAACCACATTTCAAACAGCAGTCTCTATTGACATACTTTTAGGAAAAGTGTGACTTTTAGGATAAAATGTAACTGCTATTTATCAGCTGGAGTTAATGATACCTGGACATTTGAAAGTGTTTGACTGTATCATCTTTCTTGGAACTGTACAGAGGGCTTCTACATCTTGTGGCAACTGTTGCCAAGTAGTAGGGAAAACAGAGCTGCTTCTAGCAGGCTTTATCATTTCATAAATTCTTCCTCAATCATTACAACATTGCTTTTGATGGTCAGTCAACTTCCCCTAAGGCTGTTAAGTCTGTGTCCCTTTCTTCCTGGAGAGAAAATTCCTGTTGTTCTGCATCCCTCAGAAACCACTCGGAGACAAAGAGACAGAAAATGTATGTGATGCTGTATCTGCTTCCTAATTGCTCGGTGCTGCGTGAGGAGAGACTCTCCATACATTGTGTTCCGTAACAGCAACCACTTCCAACTAGGTCATGTCACAACCAGCAATTAAAGTGACCTAAAAAATGGTCATGGCAGAAGGGCAGTTTCCAGTAATGACAGCACCCTCTTTACCCATCCTTGTGCTCAGCACTTCCTTCCACCAAAACCGCATATTATAGAATCTACCTGAATTTTCCTGCCCTGAGATCTACACAGTTCTGGCCTTTCCATCTCATTTTATTCCTATTTCATTCTGGTTGCAAACCTCCTTCAGTTTTGCTCCCATGCTAATCCTGCCCTCCACTCCACCACAGCAAGCCTTGCTCCACCTCAGCTCTGCCTCCTGTCCTCCATCCCGTTCTTCCTGCTTCTTCTGTCCTCTTATCACACCAGTTGTGATTCATGCATCCTGTTTCCCCAGTCTGTCTGCTCATGTATTGTACCAACAATAACACAAAACTCTCACTAATTCTCTTCCAATCCTTGCCTCTCCTTTATAATCATGTTGGACAACACAACCTCCAGAATCTGAACCCTTCTGTGATTCTGAGAGCACTATGAATTACTGCATTACCTGATATTTTAATAACAGAACTCCCTCAGAAGCCATGTAAAATTTGAGTAGTAAGTCAAAAGTAAATAGCAGAAGTACCTAACCAAAATGTCCTGAACCTGGTTTAGTTTTACACAGCTTGTTAGGTTTACCAGTGCTTCAGTGACACAGCAATTTCACTGCAGATCACAAGGCAAGTTCATCTGACGATTCTAAGAGTAATTTAGGATGATAATAAAATGAACAGATTTGGGCAAACCAGCAGGAAAAATAAAGGGGAGGGGGGAAACTTTGTCCCGTTACTGCTTATAGAAGCTTTTCTTTGAAAAATCCATGTAGTTCATGTTTCAGTCAGGCGAGGTAATATGCCTGTAAATGTAATCTGACAGAAGACACAGCACAGCTTCACCAGAAAATGACAAAATCAGACTGTAAGAGAGGGACAGCCAAATGCCTTCACCGAGGGAAACAAATTCACACAAGTGTAATAAACCCAGACTCACATATTCACTGGAGGTTTGTGGTGCTAATACCTTTAGTTTCCACTCCAAAATCTCATTCAAAGTGCTTATCTCTTCTATTGGTTGCCTGCTGGAAGGTGCCTTTGCCCAAATCCATGCCTCCTGAAAACCAGGGATAGACTGCATTCATTGTTTCCAAGGGCAACACTTCAACTGTTATCAAGTTTCATCTTCTGATACAGTTACACAAACCTAAGCTCGTTTTTCTACCCAGGGCCTTCTTCCCATACCCACAAACCTTAAAGCAACAAAAATAATGACCAAAATGAGGAAATAAAATCAAAATGAAAGAGTTCTAAGCTCCAGGAAGAAGCAAGTAATTGCATTTAAAGCATAGAGATAATTGGGGATCCTTATTGCAATATGCTGCATAATAAAAGAAAAAAGTCAATTTTCAGTTTGAAAGGAAGTTTACTTTAAAACAAATCTCTCACTGATATTTGCTAGCCAAATAAAGCCAGTAACCAATAAAAATGATCACCCAACATGTGATGTCAAGATCATGCTATAATAAGTTAGGTGATCTCACATTAAAAGACACAGTAGCTTTTAAGCCTAACTTTAACTACAGAAGATGTATTTGTGAGAACCTTCAGAAGCTTTGCCCACCTGCAGGAGCAGATCTGAAATAGCCATTAGCATCACAAGGATTTCCCCAGGGCAATATTCACAGGCAGCTATCAAAAATACAAAAGGATTGGGGAAATATTTGAGACAGAGATCCCACTGTATTTGCTGGATTGTTTTAACTTTAAGGATCCTTCCTTCTATCATCATTTATCTGCTCTCTAGAATCCAATATTGTTACAACACTCCAACTTCACTCACTTATGCCTAAAGCTGTGAAATGCTGTATTAGTCTTTAACAAGCACCAACATTCTTCATTTAAAACAAATGAACAAGAGACCAAACAAACAAGACAACAACCACCACGGAGATATTTCTGTCAGTTGACAAGGCACTAATGCAAATTCTCTTCAGAAATTAACACCGTAACATAACAGCTACAGGTATAACAGCTATTCAGACCTTTTCCTCACTTCAACTGACTCAACAAAAAGCTGATTTGAACATACAGAACTCATTTTTATACAGGGATACTTTGGCACCACAGGCACAGCTCCCAGTGCACCCCATTCCAGCCCATCCCAGCCTCCTGACTGGGCTCTGCCCAAACACTCCCCCAGCACTATCAGCTGCTTTTGCAGCAGCACCAGTGTCACAGCTCTGTGCTGACTCCATTGCCTTCATATGGCAAGAGCTGCTGTGCTAAGTGAGGTGTAAAAACGAGGTCCTGATTTAATGTAATTATCTAATGAAAATTTCCATGTTAGGAATTAATTAAATGGGGCCATCTTCCCTGTAACTAGTTGGAAAATAGCTCTTGTAGAGCTACAGGTGTTTGATTCTGCCAAATTAAATGGTGATTACCAGAAAGATGTGGTTGGAAAGGTATTATCTTAGGTAAGATATAATTGCTATTATATCTTATTAACCTACAGGAGACAGTAGGAATGCTCTATGCTCTTCAGTAGTTTAGTGGTTTTTCTAGCCAATCAACTGTGCAAAGAATGAAGCTGATGGATCAAAACAGTTTATGCCAGTTTATCGGGATAGCAAGAAGGTAAGGGCTATAAATAATATTTTATTGAACTTAAGCACGTACAATTGTGGTAAAAAAATTACTGAAAAAAATCAAATACTGGCCCAAAATAGTTGCCTTCTCATAATAAAATCCAGTGTTAATTTTTAAACTGTAATTAAAGTAGTATGAGTGTGGATGCAAAGGAATTTGCACAGGTAAAACTTATGATAAATGTTATTGAAGTCAGTGAATTCTGCTACATTAAATAAAGAAAGAAGGGGGGGAAACCAGTAAGTTTTGACAGTATTTTTTCTTTGTTACAGCAGGAAAATCAACATGTTTTGAACATTACCAGCATTAGAGAGAGACTGGAGGATGAAATCTAGAATTTTATTAAGAGATCTGACAGAATCATACTCACAAATGTATATCTATAGAAGTCAGGCAAATTTTGTGGATAAAGGCAACACCTTTTACTGTGGCAACTAGATTACCTGGGAAAAACATTCCACAGATATTCCACAAAGACCTTTGTTAGGTTTATCATTTTCTCATTTCTGCTCTTCTGACAGATAAGACACTGAAATCATATAGTTACTTAAAACACTGAAAATCTAATATTGATTAAATGTACACAAGGAAGATTTTTTTTTTCTGACTAACACTATATTTCAATACAATTATATTGGTACAGCCTCTCCCTTCCTCCTCCTGAAATAAGTCTTTCCTGGTGTTAAATTTATTTTTTCATCTCAGATTATGCCCTCAGAAAAGAGACTAAAGTTAAATCAAAAAGAATTCTTCACTCCACAAGAATAATATCTATACAGGAAGTTAGAAAGAAAAAAATGTAGCTCTGCTAATGATAGCAGAGAACTTTCCTTTTGCTCTCCTCAAGCTGGCAGAGGCTGGGCCTATAAAAAAGGTAAAGCTCAATACCTTGCAAATAAATGTACAGCAAAAGAAATGTATAGAGTTACTTACTATGAGAATTACTTAGCAAAATGTAAGTCAGAGAAAGAAAAAGTCCTTTGGTAAAAGCCCAGGCTCTGACACACAGGCAAAATGCAACCTCCAACTGAAAATCATAGTAAATTATAGCTAATTATTTCATACACAGTATGTATAATATCAGAATTTCAAACCCAACAATGCCAAAGAACATTATCCCGCTTCTGTGTGGACTAACATTTGCAGAAAATCTCCAAACAATCTCACAAACTTCACCAGGGAACAACATTACAGACACACGTGTGCCTGCTAATAACTTAATGCGCTGGGGTTTCTTTGGGGGCAGGAGGGAAGGTTGTTTGGAATTGGAATGAAAGTGCAGAGAGAGAATATTTTAATAACAGCAGCAGATGAAACTATAATAGTCTGACCTGATATTCATTAAGGAACCTTAGGCAAGTAATAAATTACTAACAAAAAGACTGACATTATTTTAACCATTAGGACCGGAGTTAAGAAGTGGCCCAACGGTGCAACCGAGAATTTCGACTTTTGAGCATGAGGAAAGTGTTCCAGTGCTAACTAATGAGAGCCTCTAATAAACATGGGCTGACAACACCATATATTTCAAATGTGCCAGGGAAGGGACACAGCACAAACCACAGGGCACTGGTTCCCAAATGGTGAGAGCTACCACACTGCAGAGCTGAAAGCACATCCCCAGAGTATATGTGGGGCGTGGCTAATCAAGCCTTGTGAGATCATTCTGGCTCCAAGAGAGCAACTCATTGTTCCCAGGAAGCCACCGTGCTGGAAAGCATCACACAAAGGTATTTAAGTGGCCCTGGATGGAGTAAGAGGACCTTATTAATGCTGCTCCTCTAGAAGGGGAAGCAGTGGTGCCACCAGCCAGAACGAGAAGAAAATTATGGCAGCCTTTGGGAAGAAATAAAAAGGAAATGGCAACTACCACGCAATAACAACTCAAAATGGGCTGGGGAAGAGGAAGTGAAGCAAATGAGGTGTTCAGCACTCCCCTGGCTCAAGTGATTCCTGCTGTTTATTAAAAGAAGTGCTGCTCAGAGAACGGAGTGAATGTGAACAGGTAGGCAGGCAGCCAGGGGAGGCTGTGATCTCAGGGGGAGCATGAACACTTGTTTCTCACACAGTTCATTTCCCCCATCTGCCTGGTTCACACCGAGGCCACGTACACACCTGTGCCAGTGCAGTAACCAAGGTGCCAGAATGGCAGGACTGAAGGCCTGGCACGCAGGTTGCACGTCCCCAGCAGTGCCACCAAACACCTGCCCATAAAATCACACCCTCAGCAGGAAGCACGGCTCAATCTTTACAAGCATCACAGATTCTTGAATCTGAAGGTTAAATAACTGCTTGAACAACCCTTGTGAAAGGGTTTGGCCTGACCATCCCAAGCTGTGTTATTAAAGGAGACCTTCAGAATGTCACGCTGTGTGGATTTTGCCTTGAATCACTCTGAATATTACCCACACAAAATGCATTTCATACCATGTCAAAAGCATAGGTGTGGGTATTGGGTTTTTTTTTTTAACATAATAGTATCCAGGTAGGTAGAAGACAAAAAAGTGACATTCTAATAATATACTTCATGAAATTATGACATTTTGAAAGCTATAAAATCACTTTGTTTCATAAGCAGAATTACAACAAAATCATTCAAAGTTGATTTATAGTTATTATGGACTACTGGATTACTGACTGTAAGCAAATAACCACAGTTTAAAGAATCAATCTTTTAAGATGTGACATTTTTGCTAAAAATCCCCAAGTTTTTAGATGCAGTGAGAATTCACAGCGTTTCTGTTCTTAACAGCATCTTGTTTCGTTGGAAAAGTTTTAGTCTACTATCAAGTGATCCCAAAAAGCAGGGCAGAGCTAATGGTTTTATTAAGTATATTTACTTCAGGCTAAATGGAAGGAGCAATTACATCCCACTTATATAGGAAAACAGCTGGAACCAGCTGAAACCACCTCTCAGTGCAGCAGAAAATATAAAAAAGGCCTGATCAGAAGCCTGACAGGTTTGCTGACTCAAAAACACAGGGTGAAGGAATTGTCTGTCCAGCTGTGTTAGGAAGGGGCACAGCGACCTGGGAGGAAAGTAGTACTGAAAATGCATCTGCAAACAGGGCACTGAAAACAGACAGGCAAAATTTTTGACATGCCTACTTCAAGATATTTAATCTCACAGCTGAATTTTCCTCCATGGACCTCAAGGAAAGAGGACACTCTGCAGCCTTCCTATGTCAAGAGAAGGGCACAGGAGATAACCTTGAGCCAGTCAGTCTCTCTAACACAACAAATGTGCAAGGCTTTAATTATTACTTACTGCTTGGTCTGAAAAAAGAGGCAACAAAAGAAACAAAGTAAGCTGTAACAGCTGAAAGGCACCTTATTTCTGCTTTAAACATTTTTTTTTTCAGATGGAACAGGGCTGCGATATATCTTCTAAATAGTGCTTTCTCCTACCTGAAAACAGTTATGAGTAACTTTCTTAATTCAAATAAGTAGCCTTTGAAATGCAATTTCTATAACACTCTCTTCATTATGGGACTTTTTGCAATATGCACCCCACCACACCATCACCAAAAAAGAAAAAAAAAAGAAAAAGAGAAGGAAAAAACAAAGAGGTAAGGAAAAAGAAGAAGAAAAAGAAAGGAAAAGGAAAAGAGAAAGGAAAAGGAAATTGAAAAGAAAAAGGAAAAGAAAAACAACAAGGAAAAGAAAATCAACAAGGAAAATTAAAAGAAAAATAACAAGGAAAAGAACAAGGAAAAGGAAAAGAACAAGGAAAATTAAAAGAAAAAATAACAAGGAAAAGAAAAAGAACAAGGAAAATGAAAAAAAATAACAAGGAAAAGAAAAAGAACAAGGAAAATGAAAAGAAAAATAACAAGCAAAAGAACAAGGAAAAGGAAAAGAAAAAAAACAAGGAAAAGAAAAAGAACAAGGAAAAGTAAAAAAAACAAGGAAAAGAAAAAGAACAAGGAAAATGAAAAGAAAAAAATAACAAGGAAAAGAACAAGGAAAAGAGAAAGAAAAAGGAAAAGGCAAGGCACCTTTTTTGTATTATTGTTGGAGGAAGCAAAAGCATCTGGAAAGGGAAACTCCAGGAGTGGGACTTCAAGAGTTTCACACTTCTAAGCCTTGGTGACAAGTTGGGATTTTGTGTAAGCAGGAGAATTGCCAAAGAATTGTAGATGGTGGTAATGAGAAACCCCAGCACATGAGGAGGAATGTGATTAAGGGGGCCTGGAAACTGTGAATTGAGAACTATCTAATCAGCAAAAAGAAATTATTGTGCATCTGTTAGCCATTTGAGCAACATAACTTATCTTTCCTACATATTACTTTTTTGCCTTTCTACTCTGGTCATTTCCAGACTAAGGACAGCAGTTTTCCTTGTCCACTATGGGCCCATATATCTTCTTTGATATTACAGGATCTATAAGTCAGGCAGAGCTTTGCAATGGAACCGCCTAGAGCCTTTTCCTACCAAGAATATAACAAAAAACACTCATAAAATTCTAAACTCTAAAGTGGTGTTTCACCACAGCCCCAAATGAAACAAGATGCCTTTAGAAAAGGAGGAACCGAGAACGAGATGGATTATAACTAAAGAGTGTGTTCAGATGTTTCCTCTTTCACTCTATGCTTGCAGAGCAAGTTGTAGGTCCTTATTCTTAGTGATGCAATTTTTAGTGGCCGCCTGTGATAAAATAAAACCTACACATTCTCTCCTAAGTCCCCAAACCCAGTCTTTATTTCCGTCCTTTCTGACAACATGCCCATCTCTAGCTCCCTTCAAGAGACTCACTGTTCCTACATTTAATACTATGAATTCTCAATTTGCTCCTATCCTCACTTCCCACTATGGAAGCTTTTTCACCTGGGCTTTCCCATTTGCTCTCAGACCAGATGTTACTCCTCGCTCTGCCCCACAGGCTCCATCTGGCCTAGAGTGAAAAGGAGGGAAGAAAATAAAATGGCAGTCCTCATCCCATTTGTCCAGATACTCCCTTTCTAAAAATGTCATGTCAGGAATATTGTAAACAATTTAGACAGCATCCATTACCTTTGCCTTGAGTTATTCCAGGGTATCCCATTCTCTGGAAGTAAATATATCGCCCTACTGCTTCTGTACAGAGGAGATGGTGACTCCTTCCAAAACTGCTACGTCAGTCTGAGGTGATGAAGTAAAAATAATTTGCTCTTGCTGGGGATTCAGGCCAGACAGTTAAGCAAATCTTTTCAATATAAGTATGTGCTGAGTTTATTTGCATGCCTCATAAAGCTCGAGTATTTGCTGTAAACTGTTGGTATCAATAGATTAATGATAAATATGTGTGTCTGACAGGAAAATGTGGTAACTGAATTCTTGGTCTTGTCCATCTGTTGCTTGTGGTTTGTATATCTCCATATCATATTATGCTTGTTTAGGTTTCAGCTGCTTGTCACATGTATGAGTGTATATACATACACTATATATATATCTACAGGAGGGCTGTATATGGTTTAGTTTACAATCCTGTTCCCTTCAGTTCGATGCAGGAGCCTGTGAGTGTGTGCCAGCAAACACAGAAGGCGTGTGCTCATCGCTCTGAACCAACTTCTCTCCCTGTCCCGAGTGCTGAGCGTGCACTGTGCTGGTGGCACTGCTGAGCCCATGGGAAGCACACACATCCCGACAGATTCCTGTGGTTACAGACACACCTGCTGGCTTTGCTCAGTCCCACACGTCTCTCTCTCTGCAGGCACACAGTGTCCATAAAGAATCACAGAATCGTTAGGGTTGAAGGGACCTCTGGAAGTCATCCAGGCCAACCCCCATGGCAAGGCAGGGTCACCGAGAGCAGGTTACACAGGAATGCATCCACGTGGATTTGGAATGGCTCCAGACAGGAAGACTCCACGCCCTCCCGGGGCAGCCTGTGCCAGGGCTCTGCCACTCTCAGTGTAAAGTTCTTCCTGCCGTTGAGGTGAAACTTCTTGTGTTTATGTCCATTATGCCCCGTCCAGTCACCAAGGCACCACTGAAAAGGGTCTGGAACCATCCTCTTGGCAGCCACCTTTGAGATATTTATATGCATTGATGAGATTCTCTCTGTCATCCTTTCTCTGGACTAAACATGCCTAGCTCTCGGAGTCCCTTCTGATAAGAGAGATGCTCCCGACCCCTCATCATCTTCATGGCCTCTGCCGGAACCTCTCCAGCAGCTCCTTGTCTCTCTCGAGCTGAGGAGCCCAGACCTGGACCCAGTGGCACAGACAGACACACAGACACGCTCCTGTGCATGTGCCAGGCTGAGCCCGCGTGGCTCCAGCTCCAGCTCCATCCGGGCTTGCAGCTCCCTGCCCTCCCGAGCCCGCCTGCTGTGGTGCCCCCTGCTCCTGCTCCAGCTGGGCAGGCTCGTGGGACTCATCGCTCTTACGAGAAGGGGCTGCGGGAGCTGGGCCTGTTCAGTCCAGAGAAGAGAAGGCTGACAGGGGATCTCATCAATGCACATAGATGTCTCCAAGGCGGGCGCCCAGAGGACGGTGCCAGGCCCTTTTCTGTGGTGCCCAGCGGCAGGCGAGGAGCAACGGCCGCAAACCAAAACAAAAAATTTCGAGCTCGACGTGGGGAAGAGTTTCCTTTCGCTGCGGGCGGCAGAGCCCTGGCACAGGCTGCCCGGGGAGGGTGTGGAGTCTGGACCCATGTCAAGCCCACGCGGGCGCGCCCCTGTGCCACCTGCTCTCGGTGACCCTTCCTCGGCAGGCGCGTTGGACTTGGGTGATCTCCAGAGGCCTCTTGCACCCCCAGCTATGCTGTGACTGTGATCCCATGATCCGGTACCGCCCCCCGGCACAGCCCCTGCTCCCCCCCCCCCCCACACACACCGGCGGCAATCCCGAGCCGGCGGCGCTCGGCGCTCGATTGCGGCGCCTTGCACTCCGCTGCGGGGCCGCCACCCCGCTGGTGGTGGTGGTGATGGTGCCGCTCGGTGGTGGATTGCTCGCGCCTGGGCGCGGGGCGCAAGATGGCGGCGGCGCTGGGCCGGGGGCTGGACATCAGCCTGGCGGCGCTGCGGCAGCACGACCCCTACATCAGCGGCATCGTGGACGTGGCCAGCCAGGTGGCGCTCTACACCTTCGGACACCGCGCCAGCCAGTGGGTACGTGCGCCCGGCGAGGCACACACCCCCGCCGCACCGGGGACCGGGGCGGGGAGCGGCCGGGACACGCCCCCACCCGTAGAGCCCCGCCCCCGCCCCGCCCCGCCCGGCCATGGCCGAGGTGTGAGGGTGGGAGTGAGGGAGGGGTGTGCCTGACGGAGCTGAGAGCAGCCCCGTAGGGCCCGGGGAGTGGGCTCTGGGAGGCTGCAGGGTTGTAGGAGTTGTGTCCCGTGCGGCAGGGCGGTGGAGGATGGGGTTTAACTCAGGCGCATGGGAGGTTGAGGTTTAACCAGGTCCAAGGGAGGTTGGGTGTTTAACCCAGGGACACGGGAGACTGGGTGTTTAGCCAGGGCTGTGGAAGACTGGGGATTAACCCAGGGCTGGGGTTTAACCTGCAGCCATGGGAGGTTGGGTGTTAACCAGGTCGATGGAAGACTGTGGTTTAATCCAGGGCAGTGGAAGACTGGAATTTAACCCAGGGCTGTGGGAGACTGGGGTTTAACCAGTGTCTGAAGAACAATGAACATGGTGAAGGGCCTTGAGGGGAAGCCGTATGAGAAGCAGCTGAGGGAACTTGGTCTGTTCAGCTGGAGAAGAGAAGACTGAGAGGAGACCTCATTGTGGTCTACAACTTCCTCAGGAGGGGAAGAGGAGGGATAGGCACTGATCTCTTCTCTGTGGTGACCAGTGATGGGACTCAAGAGAATGGCCTGAAGTTGTGTTTCAGGGGAGGTTTAGACTGGATGAAGAAAAGCGCTCTTCCGTCAGAGGGTGGTTGGGCACTGGAACAGGCTCCCCAGGGATGTGGTCACAGCACCAAGCCTGACAGAGTTTAACCCACTGCCGTGGAAGACTGGGGTTTAACCCCGGGACACGGGCCTCAGACGCTCCTCTGCCCTTCAAACACCTATAATGGAACCCAAACGTGTACAAAAGAGTGAGTGTAGGAGTTAACAGTGCTAAAAAGATTGTTGTAAGATTTAAAACCTTAATTAACTCAGGGAAACTTTTGGTAATCTAACATTCAGGCTCTTTCCAGGTGGTTCTTGCTTTGCTGTAATGGTGGAGCTTAGGGCATATTTTTGAAGAATCTGCACCATCTCCCTTTTGTGTCATTTCCCCTGTACCTGTCCCAAACATTGCCCCTGAGGACAGGTGCCCTTTGGAAAATCCTGACTGGGCTGTGTGCTGCCCTCGGGTGTAGTGGAGAGTTAATCCAGTTTAGCCTCATGGTGTCGTGCATTTAGCCTTTCCATATCTTATCATAAAACTTGGGTCAGATGCATAGTGACCTGTGCTGGCTCCAGCCTCTCACCACCAGCTGATGAAGTTGGGTTTATGTATTTGTGGCTTGGATGAGAGAAGTGAAACTGATGGTCCTGGGAAACAGAGATAAAGGGGGGTTCACTGACAGTGAGCAAAACACTGCCCTGATTTCAACTTCCTTAACTTTCCTTTTCTTCAGGAGAAGACTGATGTGGAAGGAACGCTGTTTGTTTACACAAGGTGAGGACACTACCTTTTAACGTCTGCAGGATGTTTCCATAACCTGTGGATATGGAAAAGCTAGCTGGGATGGAGCGTGAATGAAGTAAATGAAGTCATGAAGTAAATGCTCCCCCTTGTTCAAGGGTGAAAAGAAACTGAAACTGGTAGAAGCAAATGCGGGGAAGAAAACACTGAAGGAGGCACCGCCTTGTATTTTGATAAGACTTCCAAATGTGATTTAAATCTCAATAGGGTAAACTGTAGAAATCTTTTGTGTTGGTTTAATTAGGATGTAGCAGTTTAAAAAGTGTCTGGACAAAAAGCAAATAGTGAAATAAATAACCATATTCTTTAAACTAAGGGAATGGTACAACTTAGGAAGTATTGTTTTCTCTACTTGGAGTACATTCATACTACTTATGTCTGATTGTTCATTTTTCATGCATATTTCATCCAACATTTTGGCTGATTTTAATGCTTTCTTTTAGCAGCACCTCTGATTGTGGCTTTTCAGAGCATCATTTTTATGTCACTTGTTTTAGCACATTTGTTCTGTTATGAAGCCTGCCCTATGTTGTAGTTTCCATGTTAGTGCCTCAGCATTTCCCTGTGACTGTTGTTAAAGTTGGAAAATAATACAGTCAGCAGATCTTGCAGTAGCTGCCAGGGTTTAACACCAAAGCAGAAAGTTTCTTCTTCAACTTTTATGTCAAAGAGGAACTGGTAGGAGAGCTGAGAAAGCAAGAGATTGTTTTGAGAAGGCGAGAGATGTATGTGTGAAGTGACAGAGAGGCCCAGGAGTCTGTGAGCTTTGTGTGAAGTGGGAATGCTGGTTTCAATCTGTAGAGATCTTTTGTACCAGCAGTGGAAATGGTCAACAGTAATTTTTCTAAGCTGCTTTCAGGTGAGTGGAGATAAGATGCTTTTCTAATTACCACCGTGAGAGGAAAGAGCCAGCTCTTTGTTGTGCAAGCAGTAGGTGGATGTGGGTAGTTATGGGCTGCAGAACAGCAGCAGTATTTCCTGGTGTGTTAGTTGTAAAGCTCAAGAACTGACAACATGTAACCTGGTACTCCTTGCATCTGTGATCTTTCACTGTTCTTTTTGTTGCCTGAGGAAATTTCCATTTAGAGCAGGGGTTGATGCCTGGCTGCCCTACAGGCAACAGAATGGAACAGGTTGTGAACTGTGGGTAACATCATACATCATCAGTTTTAACTTTAATTTTCTATTGCTTTGAACAGAGTTATAAAGTTCTGTGGAAAAGACATTGCCAACAGATCACAGGTTGGAGACCAGTGGTGTTGCCTTGGTTGTTTCTCTTTAGTCACAATGTAAAGTGATGTGACCATTTTACTTGAGATAACTTATTTACTACCCATCTCATCTTAGTGAATTCTGAGGAACAGTCAAAAAGTCAGACTTCCAGCTGGGTTAACACCAGTGGAAGTGGTCTGTTTGTTTGTTTTAAGTGAAGCACTGACTGCTGCAAATTAAGGATTCTTGTCAAGGATTCCACTTTTTTTGTTTTTCTGTTGACTCCAATGCTGTAATGCAGCTTCCTTTGCTTTGGGTTTCATAGAGAAATCCACACACCAGCAATTGCCAGAGATGGCACTTTTCCCAAATGTTTATCCATAGTCTTTCCTTTATTGTCATACTTAGTTTGGAAGTAGTATCTCTTGTCAGGATCATGATGGATTTAACAGCTCACCTTTATCTAAATGGCTTGAAGTGTAACCCCCATGAACATGCATAATGATTTAGAGTCATAGAATCATGGAATGGTTTAGGATGGAAGGGACTTTTGAAGATAATCTGGTCTAACTCCTGCTGCCATGGGCAGGGACACCTTCCACTACATCAGGTTCCTCAAAGCCCTGTCCAGCCTGGCCTTGAACACTTCCAGGACATCCACAACTGCTCTGGGCAACCTGTTCCAGTTTCCCAGCACCCTCACTTTTGTTCTTACGCTTTAGATGGCCTGGAAAATCCTCTTTGGGATGCCTGTTACTGTCTGCAATTGTTAACCAGATATTGAAAAGTATGCTTGCACTGGCCCATAACTGACTTATTGTAATTGCTGCTTTCTACTCCAGCAAGAAACTATAGGATAGATGGTGGTGTTGGATAAGGTGATGCTGATAGTCTGTTTATTTCTCACACATAATGTAGGGGTTTGCCATAATTAAAAGGATTACACAAAATACTGCAAGAGCCAGTCGCTATTTCCTTGGCAACAAAATCAGTTTTTTGTGGTACCTCTTAGAAATAATAATAAAAGATTAATAAATTTGGAAAACTATACAGGAAAGAAATTCTAGTGATTTCTTTTTTCCCTCGGCTTGATGGGATTTCTGCTTGTTAATTTTCAGATCGGCTTCTCCAAGGCATGGTTTCACAATTATGAACAGACTGAGCATGGAAAATCGAACTGAGCCTATTACTAAAGACCTTGATTTCCAGCTCCAGGACCCCTTTCTACTGTACAGAAATGCCAGATGTAAGTATGTGACACGTGGGGTTAAATACTGCTTCTCTTAAATATAGCTTCTCTTCAATCTGTTCTTGGTTAAGGCAGTCCAAGTGCTTAGACTGCAGCTCTCAGGGGCTGAAATTAGCTGGTTAACAGGGGAAATTAAAGGAATGTATTTTGCTTTTTTGGTGTGCTGAAAGAGAAGAATTTCTCAGTGCTTCCTAAAATGCCACTCTGCTAAAGAAAGTATTAGCATGTGCTTAGTAGTAATCTCTTAATTTAACTGACAAAGAGTAAATGTTTATTGTGGTGTGTATGTGATGGGCTGAGAGAGGCAGGGAGTGTGTGTTTTCTGAATGTACCCCAGTCAGTGTTGGGAAGTTTTGGAGTGGTATTTGTAGTCTTGGCTTTCTGCATAAAAATAGACAAATGCAGCAAATTCAAACCCTGTTTTGTGCTCCAGCTCCAAAATACTGTCCTTGGAGCACGTTGGAAGGCAGTGTGCCTCTCAGCCATGAGGCGTAACTCTTGACAACATAACGTTGGGTCTCATTTAAACCCTGATGAAAGACAGAGTTATTACTTTGGGCTCTGTGTTTATCTTGCACCATTATCTTTATACCAGAATTAGCAAGTGTCAGGCAAACTCGGAAATAAGTGGAAGACATGGGAAAGCTTACTTGTGCATGCAGATCTGCATACAGAGTGTTACAATGAGCAATTACACGAGAATGAGCAGTTGTAAATATACAGTTTATATCTGTGCTTGGAAGTGGAGCTGTAGTATCATCTGTGCTTTGTCCTTGATGCATAAAAGCAGATTGCAAAAATGTTTTATGTGAACTGTGACGCAGAAGTGTTCCCTCTGGATGAATTAAAGGCTGAAGCAGCCCAATTTGATCATCTGCTAGACCTTTTTACTTCATAAACTACTTTGGAGTTGGAAGGTATATCAAGAGGGAATCCTGTTGTTCACACGCACTATGTGGTAAAAACAATAGAGAAATAACATTTTAAATAGCCCAAATGAAACTGCTATTTTTGAGAGTGTTTTCTAGGCTGACAAAGTATTGGAATTCACAAAGAAACTGAAAAGAAAGGCAGACATATTCAGGCTAACCTAGGACATTAGGATTTTAAGTACCATGAGACCTATTATCCCATCTGTTTTTGAAGGGTCTTTCTTATGTAAGTGTAATCTTCTTTAATGTCATTTTGCAATTCCATTAGGAGTTTATGTGTGTATACACTAGTACCTACATTTTGAAACCTGGTCTATTAATTTTTCATTTTTGTTGAGACAATTGGTATAAAGAGTAATTAGAAGTTGTCATAACTGTGCTGACATGAAGTAAGTCTGATTACTACCTGTAAACTGTGATTGGTTAATTTTTTTATTAGGAGGAAAATCGTGGGGTTTGGAGAGTATAAGCTGTTTTTCCCAAGAGATGTCAGTCTTTTGGGTTTGCAGGGTCTCAAATATTTTAAGTGCTAACCTGTTTTCTTACTTTTGCTCTTCTGATTGTCTCCCCCATCCCACCCAGGGGAGGGGGCAAGCAGCTGCACAGGGCTGAGCTGCTGGCTGGGGTGGACCCCCAGCACCTACACTGACAATTTGCCAGTGGCAACATGGAAGTAGAACTCCCTTTCTTTTAGTTTAGAATCTCTGAGCCGTGAGATCTGACAGTTTTTTGACTTCATGGCACTCTGTACTGGATCGTTCCCTTGAGTGCTGTCATGAAAAAAGAAATTAAGAGATCCCCAGCCCCTGAAACCTGTGGGTTTTAAGCCCTGATGTCGTAGTATTATTTTTCTCTACTGCTTCCAGATGCTAACAAGGAGTACTCAGTAATAGCTGTTTACTTGGCAAAACAGTGGACAGTTTGGCAGTAATACTTAACTTGTTTCCAGATACTGTTATCTTTTTCTAACCTTTTGTTTGACTTGGTGACTTCTTATGCAGTTTTTCATACGTGTCTTCTTTTAGATCTAACAAAACTAACAGTTTCCTCCGTTTTTCCAATTGATATAGTGGCTTTCCTACATAACAGGGCTTTTGTCATAACATAAACATCAGGAAAATACAAAAGCAAGCATTTAGAGAAACAAAGAAGTCCTGCCCAGTGTTTTGCTTCTCCCAGTATTCCGAATATTTGTTGAAACCAACTTCATTTTAGTGCAGCTGAATATCTATGGCTGGTTGTTCCACACAGCCTAAAATAAAACCTCTTGGCAGCCCAAGGTGGTGCTTGTGTACTGGACAAGTCCGCCAGCATTTGTAATAGCTGTCATTTTGTAAAGCTTGCTTTGCATCCAATATATGATTACAACAGAAAGATTTCTTCCAAAATTGTACACAATAAATATAAGTTTTAGGAATACTTAAATTAAGAAAAGAAATATTTCATCTTACTTTATTGTTTTTTCATATTTCTTCTGTTGTTCTATATGATCCTGGTCATCTTAAGTTGAAATACTGTCTAAACACCATGTTGGAGACACAGTCTAATCCCAGGACTTTTCAGGCTGGATTTGGGATCCATGCCAGTTAATGTTTGCACTGATCTACTGTTTTGCAGAGAAGTTTAGTTTGAGAAATCTGTTAGGCTGGAGCTGGGGTTATTCGTTTCAAAGCCAGGAGGGAAGATCAAATTACAGTTTTTAATGTCAGCAGAAATCTTTGTCCACCAAGAAGAGAAGGTTTATGTATCAAATAGGGAATTTTCAATGTGACCTTTAAACTTACCTAGTTAACTGCAATTTTAGATGCTTGCTTTATGAGAGCAAGACAGGAGTCCTCTTTTTGTTTAGATCATCTAACAATTCTAAGGGTTTTAAAAAATTTCCTGGGTTCTATATTTGAATAATCTTAACTACACAATTACTACTTTTTTCATTGGTTTTTGGTGATATTTATTGTGAAAACCAATATTTAGAGCCTGTTGCTTAAGCCTTGGTGACGAATAATATGAGATAGTTGAGAAGAAATACAAGGTGGTAAATTATTGAGTAAATGAACCTAATTTTCTCTCTTTAGAACTGATCAGCTATATAATAATTACATCTGTTCCTCACTGTGTATTGTACCAGGTGTTTATGCCTTTGTACTGGGTCAGTGAATTATTTCCTCAGTTGACTGATTTAGCTTTTCATTGCTGAATACTGTTTTTCATGCTTACAGGTCACAGAGAATTTGGTCAACAGTAAGTTGTATATCTCAGAGTTAGCTTCACCTTGAGCATTTCAGCTGCCAGAGAAGAACACAAGATCCTACCTTAAAATAGTGTGCTAATTGTGACAATGATCTGATACAGGTTAATTGGGTGCTTTTCTGCTCTAACGAGTGGAGAAAGAAATTGTGTGGCAGATTGACAAATACTTTATAACAAGTTTCTGTGCCTATTGGCAGAGCAGTTGCTTTTCATTTCTGTGCCACATTTGCAGCAAGGCCTTTGATCCTGTCATCTCCTGGGCTTGAAGCAGAATGAAGCCTTTCTAGTCAGATGTGTCTACTGAATTTGAGCCTTAGCAGAGGTTCAGTAAGTGGTCCAAAAGCAGACCAGACATGCCTGTTTTTGTCAAACCTGCCTAGGCACATGTGAGACGTACATAAGCTCATCCTTGTTTCAGTTGTCCAGTTTAACATGCCACCATGTGTCTGTCAGAACCCTGAAAATGTTATATTTTCCCAGATTTCTACACTGCAAAGATGTCTAGTAGATGGGATGGAAGGGAGAGGGAAGTTTGCCAGCTGTCCAACGAAGTTTTGTGGGGTTTTTGTTTGTGGTTCGGTTTTGTGTTTTTTTTCCTTCCCATGTAGGTCATAAATATTTTGTAGGACAATTTTTCCAAATATATCCCTGGGGACAAGTGATTGTAAAATGTTTAGGAAAAGACAACGGTGTATGTTCTTCTCAAACTATTGTATTTCAGTCTTAAATTCTAAATTACAGCATCCAAGGGCCCTCTTAAGCAGAACAACTCATCTTCTTTTGAGACTGATTGTGGCTCATTTTAGTTCACCCTCCTAAGTAAATACATCCTGGTAAAAAATACTAAATGGATAACAAGTGTCCTGCCTCTGCAGGCATTTCTGAAGACCTAGTGACCCTGCAAGTAGCATTTCTTAGTTTGAAGGCTGTTAGAAGGTTACTTCAGAAGGAAAAGTAGGAGACAACACTAAGAGAATCTGAGTGATATGTAAAAAAGTTAATATATCGTGGAAACCAATCCTCTTTTGGGTATCATAGTGTCTTGTTTACCCTGAAATATGTTTCCAGTCTATATTACATTATACATTCTGTAACATGGGGTTTCAGATCTCTTCTTCTGAAATGTGTTTTTAATCGAGAACAAAACCAGCATTTGGTGGTTAAATTTATTTGTGTATATATTTAGATTCAGCCTTCTGCATATTGACCAGTAAACTACTACTTGCTCAATTGTTTCCATTGAGACAGGCAAAATAGATATTCCAGGCTTTGTTTTTATGAGGTAGTAGAGTTTCTCTTTGGTTTTTGGTTCAGTTTAGAATGGAGAGCCTTATTTATCAGCCTCCTGCCTGCCAACACACGGTATCTGGTCCAATAACAAAAAACCTGACATGATGAAAGCAGTAAATTGCAACGTGTATTCAGTTGATTATTCCCCAAATGCTCATTTGTTTTTCAGAATTTTGAAACAAATACCTTGAAGTGTTTTTAACTTCATTCAATTTGTATTATTTTTCTCTAAAATCAGTGGTCTACTAATTCAGAAGTATGACATGGCTTTCTGTTGCTGCATCATTAAGCAAATGCAGTGATTTTTGTCACAGCTGAATAACTTAAAACAATTTTTTTGAGGTTAAGTTTGATTGCAGAATTATTATTCTGGCCTGCTACAACCTGCATGTTTTGTCGAAAATATTTCTGTAGTTTAAAACTCTTTGAAAAATGTTTGTCGGTTTGGAACAAAAGTGCAAGCTAAAACTATAGAAATTCAAAGTGATTTTGGTAGAAGGGCCTAGCCCTCTTTAGGGGTATATTCTTCTCAGCCTGTTTTTTTGTTAAACAGATTTGGGTAAAGGTTTTTTTAAGAAGCCTGCCTGGGCTGACTACTGCCACCTGTTCAGAATACGAATGCTTGTGGTTTACCTGCGGTTCTGTCCTTGGAGACATTTTTGTCTCAGAGATATAAACAAACCTCTCCTCCTTCTCTCCATTCCAATTTCTCTCCTTTGATCAGCATTATAAAAATTCATCATGTATCCAGCAAGACAGAACAACAGCAGAGGTCACAGTTGTCTTCCCTGAGCGTTCCTGACCTTAAAGTGAAACCTCAGTTTTGCTGAGAGTGTTGGAATGCTAACACATACCCAACTTTTTCAAGTTTCAAAAGAAAATATACATGCTGAAAATAATTACTGTCTTACTAAGAGTTAATTCTAAACCCAGAAAATGAAAGTTGCAGCATGAGCTTTGTCGTGTTGTTTGCTTTTTTCTTCCTGAAACCTGTTATACAGTTTGTGTCCAGCTTAACTGCTTTTGAGTTTGTCAAGTGCAAATTTTCTTGACACAAGCAAGCGAGTTTCTTACTGCCTCTGTTTATCAAGTGCATAGTGATGATTTATGTTTTTTCATGTGGGATGCTCTCTAGTACTCAGTTAATTGACTTCCTTCTACCTACACTCAGAAATTATGTGTTCATAGGCTAGTTTACAAAAGCATATTTAAAGGCATTACTAATTTCCTACTATGTTTCCCATATAGTTCCTCCGTTTGTGGTCTGTATTTCAACTAACTGGTGATTTTAATGTGCTTAGAAAATGGTAAAAATTGCTTCAGAATGTCAAGAAAAATAATAAACTGCCCCTTGGAAGTGGTATAGATACCAATTTACATTTTTATAACTAAACCCATAAAATATGTACATTTATATATTAGATCCTTGTGCTTTCTGCCTCATTTTAATTTTCAAGGATGCCTGAAAATCTTGAATGCCTGCCTGCTGAGATATAAAAGTATTATTGTAACTTGATGGCATAACTTTAATACTATTTTGCAGTCAAGAATGGATGGATGTGCAGCAGTTCTGGCTCAAGGCAAGTGAGTTTTAAGATCAGGAACTGTGATTTTGCTATCTAGTGGTTATTTGGCTTACCTGTTCTAGAGTACAAAAGCTGATACACCTGGTTTTATAACTAAACTCGGCTCAAATCTGTGGAAGAAGTGGGTTTTTAATGTAGTGAGAGGGACAGGAAAATTTGTTTTAAAGAAGTATGCATAAATGCAAATTGATTAAAAATAAATTGACTGAAAAAGTGCCATAGGACATTGTTTTCTGTGAAAACTTTTAGTTGATCATAATTTTTTCTTTTCCTAAGTCTCTCTCTTACTGAAGCCAGCCCTGGAATAAATGACCTGCAGAGGTCCCAACCAAACTAAATTATTATTGTGATTCTAGGATTAGCAGATATTGGTTAATTCTACTTAAGAGTGTTTGGGGTTTTTTCTGCTTATTGTGGAGAGTAAATGTTCTGTGATTTAGGTTTTTAGGGTTCCAATGAAAAAAAAAAAAAAAAAAAAAAAACAAAAGAAGAGGGGGAACTGCAATATCCCTTTTTGTTTGTTGTTTTTAAAGAAAAATTTTTTGTACTAGTAAGTGTTTCTAAATTTAGGTTTTCCAGTGCTGCCTTATTTGTTTTCCTTAAAACTAAATAAAATCTGTGTTTTTCAGGGGAATTTGTAGATACCACTTGTGAAGGCCTTAAGTTTAAGACGTAAGTTTGGATGTGTCACACCCTGTCCCTTGTCACTCCACCCAATACAGCACAGGTATTTCTATTCGGACTTTCTTAAAAGGATGTTTTAGTTGTTCCTTCCTCACCCTTCCTACCCTGAGGATTTGTTAGGTGGTGTGAAAGCCTTTGACTGAGCAAAGCAAACAATTTAGAATGGTTTGCCTTCGTGAAGTGGCTTTTTGCAGCTGTAACTGTGATGACTGCAGCTGTCTTTTTGCTCTAATTACGTGTTGTGCCTCAAGGGTGGTCAGAACTAAGTGTAAGGAAAAGAAGTGCAGTAATCCTAAAGCAGGTTTTCAGTTCTGTGTGACGATGGAGTCCAGTCTGAAAGTCTGAGTAACTATATGCCAAGTGAGAAGAAATGGGCTAAGGAGCTAAGATAACAAAGCTATGTAGTCTTTTGATGGCTGGTAATTATTTTGTGTATGGTGGAAGTATATCTCTGCCTGGGCAAACAAATTCCTAGGAGAAGTTAGGCAGAGTAGAATTAAAAACATGTATCAAGCACCCTGCTGTTGTGGATGAGTTCCTGTATCGAGTGGAAGGAGAGTAATACTGCATGTATCTGCTAGACACAGTCTTTGTTTCCCATTTATGGATGTCAGCATATAAGCAAGATATTAGCTTGTCTGGAGGTTCACTGTTGAGAGTGTACTGCCAGGGCTGGGAATTCCGGACATCTTTTCAAGATAAGATAGGCATATGATGCAGCAAAGCTCAAGGGTTCAAGTTGGAACAGATAATTATTTTTTTTTTTTCAGAGAGGTTATTTTCGTGTGACTACCTGTATGCCCTCTACTTCACACACACCTCCTTGTATAGCATAAAATGGTGGGTGTTTCAAGATCATGGTAAACACGTACCTGAATGCCTACATATTTCTTCTGCAAATGAGAATATTACAGAGCAAGTTGCTTTCAGCAATCTCTTGCATAACCGCCTTTTCAGCTTAATCCCTTCACATGCTAACACACGTATTTAGTGTTTCCAGCTTTTGTATATTTTAAACTTCTTAGCCTCTTTGTCCAAAAAAAACCCCAAAAACCTTTATCTTTCTTTTTTCTTATACTTGCATTCCTTTTTTTTTTTTTTTTATCATGTCACAGTGGGAGTTGGAAAGCCATGTTCATTAGATGCTCAAAATACAATATATTGCTAAGAGAAGCCATTCATCTACTTAACTCCTCAGCTTGGAGAATTACCAGAATTATCTAAATCCTGTGGTGGTATGAACACACATTCAGGAGTTCACAGTACATTATCACCAAATATTACTCTAAGTTATTAGTGTAGTCTCCTACATTATACAGAGTGCTCTGTTTAAATAGGAAGGCAATACTCATCGCAGCAGGTAGAGAACAGTGCAATCCCTGTGCACACAACTTTGTCTTACCTCCAGGTTTGATGTAGAAGCAGTTCAGCTGAGTTTCATGCACCAGCTTCCCCTTATACTTCGTGTCAGGCTCCCCTGGCTGGTGGCTGGGGAGCGGGTGATACGCTTGCCGAACCAAGGCTTGAAACATTTTAAAATTCCAAGGAGCTGAACCTAAGTGTATTTTCTATAGATAGAAAAGGCACATTCCATTTGGTCAACTTTTTCTTGCTTCTGAGTTATTTTATGCAGTAGCCTTGTACAGAAGTTAAAGCTTGGATGCTACTTTAAGTTAGTGACAACTGGATCTTTTAATCTAGAAACTATTTTCTAGCTCTTTGAAACCTCTGCAATATCTCTTGCGTTATCCTTCCTTTTCTTGCTCTTCACTCTTAATCCTTTCCTTGTCCTCTGTGCCTTATGCTCAGCTGGAGCCTTCTCCTCCCCCTGTCGTTTTTCAGGAAAACTTGGATTGAGGAGTGAAGATAATGGGCGCCATCCACCCGTCAGCTCATCACCTCACCGAGCCACGGCGATCTCTGGTTTCTGTATATCAGCACGGACTTCTCTGATAATATCCTCTTGTGCTTGAAAAAAAATAGGTTTGTCTAGCAGAGGGTGGACTTCACTCCTGACATAGCCAGAAAACTTCTCTTGGAATGTGAGCTTGCTCACTTGTGCTCTTTTATATGTGTGTGTATATATATAAAAATATTTGTAACCTTCTCTGAAAACATGGAAGATAAATATGTGAGCGAGTGCATCCCACAGTGCATATACAAGCTGCTCACTTCTGTCTAACATTGATTTAATAGGGGCTCTTGAGTGCCTCATCAGCGCTCCCTTCCTCAAAACAAGCCTTAAATCGTCAGTAAACAATACTTTTCAATTACAGGAGGAAAAAGGAAAGAAACCCTTCCCAAGTGTAAGATAGCATAGCCTTTAAAGGACAAGGAATGTGTTATATACAGAAACACGGTGGAGTGCTCCAGTGGAATTCCACTCAGGCTGCTAATGCAGCGTTGCTTTTTTGACTTAACTGCCTTACAAACTACTAACAGTGTTGGGCTTGATGCCTGCTGTCTGCTCTGCTTTAATGGTTGTGGCTGCAGCCCAGTTGTTGGTTTTGCTGCACAGAGCTTGCTTTAATAAAATATAAACTTCTCATGTCATAAAGAGTTACTTAAAATCAATCATAAAATACCCCAGTGGGTTTTACCTGCTAGATTCATTATTTTGGACATACATAGGCCTAGGTCTTTTGGGGCCTGTTTCAGTAATCCTTTTGCAAAGCAGAGATATTATTTATATGAATAAAACCGACCAGAGATTCTGTAGCCAGGAGAAAAAAAAAAAGTAAGAGATGTAAGACATATGCTTCAGGTGAGAAGTCAGCAATAAAGGGGCAAGGAAGATTCTTCCTGAGAATCATCTGGTGTTGGTCATTGTCTTAGCCAGGATATGGACTTTCAGTTTGATGAGCTCCACCAATTCTTTTGTCCCTGCCAAACAAACTGCCTTTCTGTAAAATTTTAGTATTATTTGCTAAATAACATCCAGTGTTACATTCTCTACATGGGAATGTGTAGCATCTCTCAATTAAGAACTTCATGAAATTTCATAATAATTAGAAAAAGGAGAGAAATAACATTGTATTTTTATGTAAGGTATTACATGCCTTCCTGCAGGGCTTTACTGCTTTCTTTTTATTGTTATCTCTTTTTTATTCTGGTTTCTCTCACATGAATATTTCTCTCTCTAACACTCTCTATCAGAAAACAAAGTAGATGTTCAAATTTGCACTGAGAGTTAAAAGCTGAAGGAGGGGAAAGACTGAGGAAGCAGAAGATACATTTTATTCCTAAAGGATTATACATGAGCTAATAAAATACTGCTAACTTCTGAAGCAAAATGAAATATGCATTTTTACTTTCTGTGTGAAAATAATACAATTGCTGTAGTAAAAATAATCCAGTGCAAAATTCCAAATTTTTATTTAAATTCAACTATGTGTCTAGTGTATATTCATGGATTCAAAGTTGCAGGGTACCTCCCAGTGCTGCTGTTGTGAAATGTCTGGCTGCTAATATAAAATTATTTTGATAAATGTGGGGGGGTTTTCTGTTGGATTACAGGTCTAAAGTAAGGAAATGTTTACTGCTGAAATTGCATTTTCTCGGTGGCAAACTTGATCTCAGGGGTACAGTCTGTTTCTCCCTTTGTACGTGTGCCCACAGAGAATGTCTTGTGTTCAAGAAGGCAGAAAAATCAGTAAACTAGTAAGTAATCTGAACACTAACAATACAATTTTAAAAGATATACAAATATGTGTAAAAATAATTACAGTAATCAGAAGAAAAAAGCAACGAGGTAGTTCGAGGAGGTGGTGTTTGTATCTTCATGAAAGAAATTGCTAAGCTGCGATTTCACAAGAAAAATATCGATGAAACATTTCTATTCATACTTTAATGATCATTCAGCTTTCAAGCATGCAAAAATGCAGTGGCCATATGTGAATGATAAAGGGTTCAGGGGCGCAGTCATCTACTGAAATTTATCTTGGGAGCACAGTGTGAACCAACCCACAGCTGGAGCAAACCTATTACTGTTTGCCTGTCATTATGTGAGAACAAGGAGAAGCCTTTCTGGGCCTGTGAAATTGTTATATCACTAAAAATTGCACGTACTTAAAAATTTCCAACTGCAGCTCTACAGACAAGCAGATGTCACTGAAGGCAATGTAGCAGCTGACTGCAAGGGAAAGAATGGCTACAGAGTAGTAGAGAAGAATTCTTTAATGTGTTGAATATAACATGGTAACAGGCTGTGGCAAAGCAATAAGAGGAAATATGTAAGATATGCTGTAAATATGAAGTAAACGTTTAAAATCTCAGGAGGAGTAGTTGACTTTACTTTTGCCTATTTCTATGTGGATTTTTTTTATTCTTTTTCTAACCATTTCACAATAGAGATGGTGTAGGAAAAATTAACAAATTGCCTGCTTCCAAAGTGATGGTGTGCACAGAGTATAGAAACAGAAAAATACAGAAATGGGGTTTTTAAAATTCTCCTAATCTTAAGGTATTTCTTAGGTGTTTCTTGTTATAAGAACAAGTATATACAAGTAACTTAAACTTCTGTTGTTACAGACCAAGAACTTAGTCCAGATCTGCAAGTGTATTTCCATTACTTAGGGTCTGAAGGTATGCAGTGAAGAAATAAGAGATGAGATCACAACAGTCAGAATTAGAAACATCTTCTATAGTTAAAGTTGCTTGTTTTCCTCATGAAGTCCTTTTCGAAGTTGTTCATTATTTTGTGGGAGTTAAACCATTTGGAGTGACAGCTCATCAGACTGATTAGAGCAAAAACTCAGGTTTCAGGAAAAAATTACATGCTATTGAACACCTATTTGAGGTTAAAATAATCTTTTTTTCTCCTCTCTTCTATTATACTGGAAAAATGGCATCGTCAGAGTTTGGAAAATAACTTGACCTTGAACTTGGCTATAACTCTGGAATTAGAGGGGTACCTTGACCTTTGGCAGGTACCTCAGAGATGCACTTTAAAAGTAATTGGGAACGTATTCTTAGATTGGACTAAATTATAAATGAAAACCGTGATGTTCAAATCCTGAGGAGTCCTCTACCAACTGTGTGTGGCACAGACAGTGGAGGAGGCTTTATCCCCATGGGACTGGAAGCCCAGATACTCCACAAGAAACATATGGAAACTGCTGCTTTTCTTAACATAATGGGAGGCAGGATGGAAATTGAGATGCAGAAGGCAGCTCTCCTTCCTATTCTTTCAAATGAAAGCAATTTTTTTTGTCTCCAGGAAAGTTCTCATTGCTTTTCAGTTCTAGGTACAATGTGAGATGCATAGAATCAAGAAGAGAGTGTGGTTTCTAGTTTGAATGCTTCTAATTGTGATAGTCTTATGTTAGTGTAAGCTTTTCTGCTGATAGAAAATATGGATCTATATTTAGCCTAGATTTGTGCAAGGCATTTTTGCTCAGATGATTCCTGTAGATCAGGGCCTGGCTTCATTTCAGTGTATTGAAGAGGTTTTGTTGTTTGCTTTAGAAAGTTAGCAGAGAATATAGAGCTAATAAAGGTAATAGTTTCAGATGTTGAGGGGCTATGGATTTCTTTCCACAAAGCTTTCTCTGATGGGTTTTTATTTCACAGGAAGATTGCTTTTGTTGTCTCGGGATATTTGGATGCAGCTTTTAACTTTGCTGCAGACTTACTCACTTGCTTTTCTAAAGTCAGTGTCTATCTCTCATTTTTCTATATCAGAACTAGAACAGAACTTTCACCCACCATTTGTTTATCTTAATACCTCCTCACTTAGCTTTTACACTCCTTGAGTGAGACTCTTTAGTCTTTTCCATTACAAAAGGCAGAGGAGCTCCAGTTTGATGAGGACATTTCAGAAGTCTATTGTGAAATAGTAATGAGAACCACTTGTTACTTAAGAGCAGCTTATAAATAAGAACAATAAAAGATTTATTAAGAACAACTTGTTATTTAAGAAGTTGATAGCCTGGCATTTACGGACTTCCTGCCTTAATTTCAGTGTCACACACCATCCTGAGCTAAAAATTATTTGGAACTGATGATGCAATGGCAGGAGGTGTGACTGGAAAACCAGTGGTGTGGGGAAAAAAATAAATGCACTAAGCCAGATGGATCATAACATAGAAGCTATTCCTGTGTCGTGACTAAAAATTTCTTGTAGCATCAACAGAATGCATTTTTACAGGAAATCTTGCAAATACAGTTTGCATTTGGGCTCTTTTCCAGAAAAAGTAAAGAACCTGCTGATGGACTCTTACATCTGCTGAGCTTCATGGAAATATATGGATCAATGGACTTTAAATTTTCCTACAGTACTAACAGAACTTTAGCTTTGAGGCTATTTTAGGGGGCGTTCCAGTGAGCTAATTTTATGTCTCTGCTACAGAGTTAATTTTTTTACCATAAAGAATTTCTGATAAATTTTGATTAAAAATCTGCCTGAAGTCAGGCTGTCACAGTAGAGCCACAGACATTATTTAGTAAACAATTCACTATCTCTGTGTTGTCCCTTTTTTTGCCTCATGAAATCAGAAATATTTGCTGGCTCTATCTGGAAGTCTGCAAATTAGTCACCCAACTTTCGTGACTGGTAGAAGATGGCAAGGACATTTCAGGGTCCATTCTATTAACAAAAATTGTTTCCTATGTTGATTTTTAAGGCATAGTTCCAGGCACAATTAAACAGATGGTGGCGAGGAACTTTTTCTTGACTTCAGTGGTGTTGCCAATCATTGCCCACTCTCAAACCATTTGCTTCTGGGGGAAGGGGTTTTGAGGGGCTTTTTCATTTTCTTGGGGGTTTTGTTGTTGCATATTTTCGCTCTCTGTGTCTGATCATTGCTTTGCATTAACATGTCTCCAAGTAGGATTCTTTTCCCTTTAACTGGTTTCGTTGTTTTGGTGTTTGGTTTTTTTTCCTTGCTTGTTTGTATTTAATATTTTAAACATTTGAAATAACGGAAATACCAAGTCATCCTTTTCCCTCTCTTTATTAGCAGTTCCCCAAGTAAGTGGATTAGAAGCTTTGTCAGCCTTTAAATGAAAGAACAAGTGTCTGATGATTTAACAGATTGGGTCTTTTCAGAGCTTTTTAGGAATTTAGGTTAAGCTCATATCAAAGTACACATTTTTGTTACCTGAAAAACTCTTCCCTGTCTTCAGTTTATTGACGTTTTTGTGCCTGAGAAGTCATAAAAGTTTTGGTTCCCCTTTAAAAACCTCCTGAAATAACAAGATATATCTAGAGCTGTATTTCCATTATTTAGAAGCAAATACATTTTTAATATATATATTGTATTGTGCAGCTTTGCACAATGTAGAGAAGGAAAAGATCTAAAAGTTCCAGTCCTGTTGATGGGCCACATTACTATCAATATGGTATAATAGGATAAAATTTAAATTTTTTTTCTAGTGTTTTGGTTTTAAGTACCTAAAGACCTAAGCAAAATGTTGTGTTTGAAAGAACTTAAAGACTGTTGGAAGCTAGAAGAACTTTGACTCTTAAACTAGGAAATAGCAAAATTAGGGTTACTTGTGTGATCTCTCTGTTTATGGAATTTTATATCACATGATCATTTTCTTTTGCAGTAAGGACTTTGTTTCAGTTATCAAACAATCAGAATGATGTTCACATGAAGAGTGGCTACTCAGTGTTCTGGCTTTTTTCTCATAACTGACACGTGGGTCTCTTGCTTTGTTATATGCCACTGAAATTCTGCGCTAGGGACAGAATTATTAATTGCTTTTTTCTTGTTGTTTTCTGCAAAAATAGGCAGTATAATAGCTGATAACTCGTGAACAAACTGAACCGTTTTACCTTGCTCAGATTAGAAATATTATTCTCCCCATTTTACAAATTGGGATCCTAGAGCAGAGACCAATTAAATAAGGGGTGCCTGACTTCCATTATTCGAGCCAAAGTTTTCCAGTATACTTATTATTCACATGATCAAAACCACTTCTTACAGACTTGGATTTGGTTGTGCTCGTAAGTAGGTGGTGTTTTTGCAGGTCATGCACTCACATCTTTCCCAGAGGTCTGGGATCTCAAATCAAACACTGGGAAATGAGGCACACACAGTCAGTGCAGCCACTTAAGATGACATTTCACAGCTTGTGTATCATTGCACAACATCTCTGGGGCAGCATCAGAGATGGAATTCAGCTTTTCAAGAGAGTGTGCAGTTGCCTCAGCTGCAGTATTTTGTATTTGCTTTCCTTTGTTGCAGTCCTCTCTTGCATTGTACTGCAGAGCAGGATGTAGAGCTTCAACAGGCAAGTTTCCTGCACCTCTTGAGCCTGAGCAAAGTAGGTGGAACATCATATGCTTGTACTGTGACTGTAAACATCATGGGCAAAAGAAACACACTTACATTGGAGTAGAGGAGCACAAAATTAACATGGCATGCTTTAGTTCATGTTTTAGGTGAAGAACTGGTAGATTAAAAATTATTATTGTGGGTATAACTCACTTTGGTTCCTTTTTCAGTAGGTGCTGCAAATTGGGGGCTGCAGTATTTTAAAAAGTACTAGGAAAAGATATGCAAGCATTGATAGTTTGCTGAAGAGACAAATATTACAGGAATGGTAGACAGCAAAGAGAAAGGACAACCAACGTGAAGGTGTCTGGCTGCCACGTAAGATGGGTGTACAGGAACTGCTTTTTAATATAGCCAGGCATGGATTTACATAGTCAGGAGCAAGAGTCTAGACCATACATAGGGAATAAAGTACCTTAAGAAGCATGATATAAAATATGAAAGTTTAAGAACAATTTTATATATGTATTTATAATACCATCAGGGTATGGGGGAGTCTCTAGTAAGTAGTTATTTCCGTATTAATTTTTACCAATCTTAAATACTTTATACAGTCTGTGCAGCAATAGCTTAAAAATCATGTGTTCCAGGTGCGCTGAAAGAAAAACTTTGGTAATGGAAACATCTAGCCAATAGAAGGCAAAAAAAGCTAATAGCTGGAAAAATAAAGAGTAAAACAAATAATCCTAGAGAATGCTGTCCTTTGTAATAGAATACTTAACGCGAATGATTCAAGTTGATAGGAAATTCTGCATTATCATAATAACTAAATAAATGCTTCAAATACTGAGAGGTTAGAAATTGTTATCCATAATTCTGGTAGATAGCAGCTGTCAGCTTCTGCTTATAAATAGTATCAAGTGCTCTAGTGTTTGTGAGGACAGGAGAAATCCATAGCCAAAAAATGAAAATTGTAAGGCGGAAGCTGTAGAATTGGCTCTGAAGTCGTGATTTAAAACTTAAATAGTTTACTTCCTGAAACTCAACCACTGAGCTATTAAAGGAGCTTCACAGATTTTCAGTTCAAAATTCTTTAGTTTTGATTTATGGGTAGTCTACCTTTTTCAAATTCTAAAAATTCTAAAGACTGATATCCCTTAATATTTAATAATTTCAATTAGATTATTTCAGTCATTTATTTAGCTTCCCATTCAATATTAATTGGATCTTCTTGATTTGATAGCTGCATTATATCCTTCTAGCTTTGTGTAATCTTGTTAAGAACATTGTAATTTGATGCTTTCTTTTTCCTTTAATGTCATCAATTGATTTTGATTTTTTTTTTCTGTTTTTTACAATAATCTCTTCTTGGGTAACTTTCTGGTTGAAGCTGGGCCTAAAAGTGACTTAATATTTCCTCTTCTGTGCAGCAGTAGAAAAATTTGCTTTTTCCTCTGCTGTTTCATGATACATTTTTGATGTGAATATTTTAGTGAAATTACCACTCTACAGATGATACTTAGATCAGGAATTCAGTTTTGTCAAACAGTCTGATAGAGAGGGAAGGCAGATAAAAGTAATCTGTTTAGATTTAACCCTGATAAGACATGCAGTGTTTTCAGGATGGTAGAAAGCTTGCAGTGAAATTGTTATTGTGTGTGTGCCAGGTTCACAACAGTTACAGTTTGTAATCATCTTGGGTTCTTTTTCTGGTCGTGGGTTTTTATGTGTTGTCACACACATCAGAACTCTTTTTGCCATTTTGTGTTCATCATTAATCAAGATGGAGGCCATTAATACAGATTTTTACTACTACTATTTACACTTTTTTCTCCCTTAAATGCAGATCATAGCAGAATATAGTACTGTAGTGTGAATTTACACCATGGTTACTCCAGGTGTCTCAGATTCCCACAATTTACTGCCTTCTCACCAGTACCTCGTTCTCGCATGCATGAAAGAGCTCAGAGTATGTTGTGCTGCCACAAATGGAGCAGCTGAGTGATTATTTCTCAGTGTGTTTCTGAAGTGTTCCTCTGTTCTGGGCAGATGGGAGAAGTGTGGAAGGAAGAAGGGTAGAACTGTCCACTTCTGAAAGATTTCCCTCCCAACTGGGTGAGCTGTAGGCTCAGAGGTTGTTGGGCTTTGGTCTTAGCTGGCTTTCAGCTGTGCTTCCTAATCTGAGTTGAAAGTACCATTTAACTGAGGTGAGAAGGGAAGCTTCAAACCACTGTGAGTGGGTTTGAAGCTCAGCTGACATCTAGGCTGAAGGTCTCTGGCTCTGACTTAAAGCTGGAGTTAAGGGTGGTAGTTTGGTTTGGTGGGACAGACCCAGTGTCCTTATTCTGTGATCTGAAATGGGTTTGTATTTGTTGGAATTCTATGTCAAAATATTAGTTGTAGTCCTGTAAAACCTGAAATTATCTGTTATACTGGTTATCAGACAGTTTACTTGTGTTTGTCACTGAGTTGAAGTAAACTAGTAAACAGTTTAGTGTTGATTCCAACAGTAGTTGATTCCAGTCTTTCAACTTTGAATGGCCAGAAGCCCTGCAGCATTTCCAAGGGACTGTCAGCATTCAGATTTATTAGATATTCATAAGTAGTCTATGACATGTTTGATCAGTTGGCCAAAAGGTGAAGCTGCTCAACCTGTGTTTCGTATTGATGGTACCACCAGCTGTGGCAGACATAAAAAAAAATTTGAGAAGATGAAGCAGATGGCCAAAATTTCATCATTACTCTTCAGATTTTTTTTCTAACAAAGAAGAATCTTGATTAAAACAAATTTGATTTGTCTGGGGCTCTCAGTCTGCTTGCTGTGTCATTGGATTGAAGAATATAGGGTTAATTGTGATTTGGACAATAAGTTTTCAAATGTGTTTCATCAGAAGAATGTGTAGTTTTGCGTAACAGGTTGGTGTTTTGGAACCTTGTGAGTTCACACACTCTTCTACAGATTCACAATTTATTATTGGATGCCTATTGGAATGTGCTAGAATATTAATGTATATTTTCATGCATATTTTAATATTTATGTTAAAAAACTGAGATTATTTTTGCAGTTCAGCTCTTATGTTGCATATCTGTAGAACCACTGGTGCGTATTATGTTACTTGCCTTTTTTAGGTGAATAATAGAAATCATCACCCTTTGCATTAGTCATAAAAAGGACAGTACATCTTTTAAAAGTCAATTTTTGTATTTCTACAGGGTGTCTTTTGGTTTTTGGGATAGTTTAGACTTTTCACCAGCGTGCTGCATTAAACAGTTTGAACCATTTTTAGTTCTATAGAAGACAATACACAGCTGAAAAATTTGAGGGGGAAATGGAGAAAAATATTACACTTGTGTCTTACAAGCAGCTGTACATTGGTTTTCTTTCCAAACACTAACAAAGCCAACGTACACTTCATGTGCCACGGGTTTGGCTCAGTGGAATTGAAGGAGTTATTGCTTTTGGATTCTGCTGATCTGAGGAAATATTACATCATCAGGGTCCGTGTTGCAGTTGTTTTTAAGCAGGTACTCAATCCATTTCAAATGAAACCCATTTTCAAACGAAATCTAGCCACTACTGTGTTTGAAGACGTGTTAAGAACTGCCATTTCTTAGTAAGGTTAAGGGAAAACTCTTCCCTGCAATAGGGTAGGAGGGGGAAGGGGGAAGAAACACAGCACCTACCTCTTTGGTGCCATGAACATGGATGGTGCACAAGGTTGTGGTGATGGAGATGGGAAGATCTGTGTTAAGGCTTTGTGCTCCTGCCTTCCTCTTCTCACAGCAGATGCCTGAGGTTAAAACTAGGACAGTTACCCTGACAAATGTGGACAGATTGTTTTGAGACAGTGTTGTAGATTTATTCCCAGGCTATCTTACCAGAGCTATATCACATGGCTGTGAGTGGAGAAAAGCTCCCTGTTTAGGATGATTATGGAACCTGCACTAACTACAGTCCCATTATGGTTCTTACCATCATGATGGTTTCATTAGCGGTCTGTATGTTTGAAAATCTTCAACTACTAGTAAATTCAAATCTGTTGTTGCTGCACTTACTTTAGTGAAGATCTAAACTTATGCATAGAATTCTAATCTTGGGGTTGGCTGCAGATAGTTACTACTTTTGCGGTGAAAATCATGGGCAGCATTATAGGAAATCTGCGGGAAGGCAGAGCTATGTTCCTACTACTTCAACAACTTTGATGCTATATAGGATAGACCTGAACACTGTTGAAAGCTAAACAGATTTTCCTACTTATGTATGCTGCAACACTCCCTGCAGTGAGCTAGTCACTGGAGTCTAATGGATGTGATATGACAACTGAAAAAAATGTCAGAGAAAAAGATTTTAAAGAAAAAAACCCTACTGGTTTAATGTTCTGGAGAAAAGAATCAAATACCTTTGCCTCTATTGAATATTTAAGAGCTTGTAATTTACATGCTTAGAAATGTGCCTTTGATCTTTTCTGATTTTTATAGGATCTCAGGTGTCTTTTTTTGTTTATAGATGGGGAAAACATAAGACAGAAATAAATTTTAAAATTTCTTTACAGGTCACTTTTAAATATCTACCAGGTAGAATTGCTGTCTGAGGAGATTCTCATAGTTTGTGTTTGATGTGCATTTGCAGTGTCCATATATGGGATTTGGTTTTATGATAAGGAAGAATGCCAAAGAATTGCAGAGCTCATGAAAAAGTAAGTGATGGGTAACCAAGACTTTTTTATGTGCTTTTTTATGTATGTATTTCTGTACATACATGCACATTATATTTCTAGAATGATCATACCTTTCTGCTTTAAACCTATATTTATAAACTTTGTTGCAATTGTCAAGCCTGCATTTTGTATAATCAGAAATAAGTCACTGTATTGCAATACTTTTTCCTAATTTGCAGTGCAGCTTTCCAGCTACATCCGAGTGTAACAGTTGATATGATTTATTTCCTGATGACTCAGGGATCTGTTTTGAAGAATTGTTTTCTTTGGGGGTTTAATATATTTTTCGGTTTGGGGAGATTTTGATTTTCAATGTTACTGTTACCTTTTTTCTTCAATCAAGGTAAGTGCAGGCTATCTTGAAGGCATAATATATTAATACAATTTCTGTGGGTTTTGTCCTGTTTGTACATCATGACTGAATTCCTGCTTCTTCATTTCTTAGTGGTATGTACAAAATTCACTTTGTTTTTGGAATATAAAGCAAGACTTCAGTTATCTTTGAATTTCTTACTTTCGTGTACATAAAGATGTTATTATTTTATACGTATTACAGAAGCTTTAGTTTTGCAGTCAAGTTGGAGATCACACAGAACTATATTCTCAGCTGGTTTTTAATATGAGAATGTCATGGATAGTTTTTTCCACTCTCACTCCTTTCTTCATGTGTCCAGGATGGACAAGGCTCATGCTTCTGCTCTGCCCTCAGGCAGCCTAATTATGGGCTTGTTTGCAATGAGCCTTTTCTTATGACTGTGTTCTGCAGGATTTAATGTTTGCTTGGAGGAGGAAAGAGCTGAAGTCTCACAAATTTTATCAATATATGCAATCTAAATTTTTTAGAGCTATAATGTGGAGGATATACTGAAGGGGCTGGGTAGGAACAGGCAGTGATTGGATATTCCAGTTTCCTGTGGTATACAGGGCTGAACATATCATTGCATCACAAATCTTGCAAGGGACAGGAGGAGGGATGATGTAGAGCCACGTCTTTATCATCCCGAGCAAAGCCATGGGAAGTGGGTACAGTCAAGCTGACAGTATTAGGTGCTAACAAAGCACAGTGCAAAGACCTGTGGAACTCTCCCTTTCAGGTCATCTGTCTCAGTCCTAACAGCTTCCGTAGCCAGAGGCTTGCTGAGGGAGTGACATCAAGTTTGATTGGCAAAGTTGCCAAGTGCCCAAAAGCCCATTTATGTGCCCTTGCAGTACAAGTCCACACAGGGCTCATCCTCACACAATTCATAGCAAAGTGCTCTAAGTCTTCTACTGCTATGTTCCAGATCGGATTTGTGATAAAATACTGGATGGGAAGGTAGTCATGTTTCCTCTGTATATCCTTTTTTTAAAGTACTACCTGCTGCTTTTCATTTTGCAGTGACAAAACATTGTGAAACACTGGCTGTGACAGTGTTGAGGGTTTGTTTAGTGGGGTTTGTTGGTTTTACTGTATATCCTACAGCTCTAAAATGAGTCAGTTGTGACCCAAGAAATAATTGATGGGGATGAATTTACAGAAATAAGCAATGAACCCCAGGAAACCCAGGTTTTTGACAGCTCGTTTTAGTTAACTAGCTCAAGTTTCAGTTGGTGGTGATTAGGTGCTCTCAAACTGGTAATTTACTACAATAAAACCTAGTTTTCAGAGGATTCATGCAAATGTAAACCACATGTAGTGGTTTATAATAGCAGTATTTCATATAGATAAAAAATACCCTGTTGCTCAGCCAATTGGCTGCGTGTTTTAATTCTCAGCATTCTACAATAATAGTAAAACAGCTGGGGCAGGAAATTGGTCATTTGCTAGTAGTTAATGCCTGATTTGTGTGTGTTTGCCATCCTCCACCACCAGCAGAACTGAATAACACTATAAATTCCCTGCTCCTTCTGGATATAGAAATTGTGACTCAGTCACAGAAATTTTATTCTGTGGTCTAGTGTATTCAAGATGGGAGCAAATTGATCTCATGTCAAATTATGGATTTATATAGATCTTTTAATAGAGATCTTTTTAATACATGCTTTAACGTAGATGGGGGAAAACAAAAATATTTGAGTTTCAATTAAGCATTGTACGGTAGTTGTGGTTAAACTTTTTATATTTTATCTGGGTTTTTTGTCTTGTATATTCTCCTCTCCCCTCCAACTTTCAGCCTCACTCAGCAGGAACAATTCAAAGCACAGCAGGGCACAGGAACAGGAGTGTCCCCAATGCTTATGAACTCTGCTAATAACAAAGAAGTGGATATCTTACGGATGCTTACCAAGGCCAAAGATGAGTATACCAAGGTGAGACTTGCTGTTTATGAAAAGAAGAAGTTTCTTTTGGGCAATGCTATGATGCCAACATGCTCCTCCTTTACATTATGAAACATAAAAGGTTTGATTTTGGTTTGTTTCCTTTTTGAATAGTTTTACTCAAAAGTGAAGCGCTTTTGGACAGTGTGCTCTCTCGTTTTTGTGGAGCAGCTGGTAGAAAAGTTCTGACAGGATTTTCTAAGGGTTCAAAAGAAATAAATGCCATCAATAAAAACTTCTGGAAGGAGAACATGTATATGGTTGATTATTTGTTGAATGGTAGAGGGTAAGAACAAGTATCAATTGCCTTTCATTTTTATCCTTAGATCTCCTGTGCTTATTGAGTAGCACCTTGTGCCCTTTTTCTGGGTGAAGTGTTCACCTGGTAACAGTTTCTGAGGTTTGTACAAATGACTTGGCTCAGAGGAGGCCTTTGACAGTGAAGTTACTGCTTTTAATTGTGGTTGTTAGCTACTTTCAGACACTAATGGAAGGAAATGAAAAGGTTGAAATGCAGTATGGTTTCAGCCCATGTGCTTCTTTGGTCTTCTGAGGCTTCTAAATAAAGAAGTAACTAATGGACTAATAATGTTCTCTATTATTGAGCAATCAAAAACGTTTTACTTTGGGGAATAAAAATCTAATAATTTTAACTATTCATATATAAGCTGCAAATTGTTACAGAGCCTGCAGGTTCCTGCTGCTGTTTCCTGTACTGCTTATGTGCTGTCATGCAATAATAAAGCTCATAAGTGTTCTGAGTCTAGAAATATATATATATCTTTTTCTCTCTTTAAATTTCATGTTTATTTTTTTCTGAAATGTAGCTACTAATAACATCCTCAGAAAGATAATAGCAAACTGTTTGAGTTATGGTGAGATCCAGCCTTTTTTGTTGTGGTATAGTTTCTTTTGAAGCTTGGGGCCTTTGTATTTTCTGATTTAAAGTATTGTGGTGGACAAACACTTCCAGAAATGGGTATATTTTCTGTGTTTTAATACTGAATCAGTATCTAGTGTTGGCATTAGAGAGTGTGATCTGAGATGTTACCAAATGTTTAAGAGATTTCCATTAAATAATCTTAAAATACTGTAAATGGAAAACTGGAAAAATATTAAGCTGTCTTCAGATCCTGTGAAAAGGAGGTAATAAATCTAAAAGAAGTTACCTTCCATTTCTACATTAGCACACAGAAAATCAAGACAAAGAAGAGGAAATTCTGTTGTTTAAATAATAACTTTTAGGACTTTTCCCTTTGCAGATAAGATCTTTTGAAAACTTGCTTCTTACTTCATCTTTTAATCTTTGTGCATTTAAGGGATTGCCAAGAAAATAAAAACTAACATGATAACTTCCTCTTCATCTGGAACATGAGTACTAGGAGTGTCTTACCTCTTAAGAGCAGGATATGTGTGATTTCTTGTCTTGTTAGCAATATAAATTTCAAAAGAGTGTGACAGATAAAAGCAATGACAACCATTTTTGTATTTAATGTCAATATGTTTTGGAGCATGTTTTGGCTGCTTCATGACATCCACTTTATTGCCAGTGTATGTATTATGAATTAAAATGCTGACGTGCTAAAACCAGTTATGAAATACGTTGTGCTCCTTTTTGAATTCTGTGTTGTTTCAGTGAAGAGGGTGTTTTAAAGTATTGGAAGAACACCAATTTTCTTGGTGTTCTTTTAAGGAAATTTGCTCAATTTTTAGTGGTGTAACTGATTTTGAAGGGTATATCTTGTTCCCAAATTAGGTTACACGTTTAGAGGTTACATGCAAAATAAAATACATAGCCCCCCCTCCTTTTTTTTTTTTTTTTAATGGAGCTTTAAGATGCTAAATCACTGAATTATTTTTTGAAAACTGTGCTTCTTATGCACTTGCCTTCTCTTGATCTCTGGCAAGAAAAAGTGGTGTTAGCTGGCCCCATAATGATAGCCAGGGAGATACACAGTAGAACAGCTCTGAGGGTACAGAACGAAGCATGACAAAATGTGTTTCTCCTTAACCATTGTGCCTTGTACTGCAGGACAAGCTCTAGTTTTAGCTCTGTGCTGCACAGATCTTCTCCAGCATCTACCCACTTACCCCACCATCTTTGATTCAGTAAAGGTCAAATTAAGTGAATGTCCTTTGTCTGCTTGATCAGTCCAATATAACTGAACCTTCCTTCTTCATTACTAAGGACACACAACCATTTGATGAGAACATAATTTCTGGTAGTGTGCAAGCATGACCTCTGGACTTCTGTTTCTGTTCTTTGCCTGCATCTTCACTGGTTTTAAGCAAAATGTTCCACTGGTACTGCCCTGACCAAACAGGAATATAGTTTCAAAGTTTTCAGGTGTCTTAGCTTTTGGTTTATTGACTGTGTGAAAGACTTGATGGTAGGATACAGAAGGTCTAGCTTCCCTCAGAGCACTGCCATAGGCAGCCTGGATGATGCAAAGTTGACATTACTGTGCTTAAATAGTCTGAAGTGGTTCCATGTGTCTCACTTGAGCAGGGCTTTGACTGGAAAGCCTTGCTGCTACTGCTCTTCTGGGAGACAGTTCTTATCCTCTTTAGTTACTCTCTTCTGCTGAGCACCCTGTACACCTTCATGTGACTGTTCATTAATGTCATTTTGTAGCTGCACTACGTCAGGTAGGTAGAAATCCTCACTTTCCACGGCCTTTTAGGTCTGCACTCAAGCTCTGACTTCAAAGCCCACTTCATTTCTTTCAGCGCAGACATCAATTCACAAAGCTCTTCTAAGTTCCATCAAGCTGTGGCTGATATTCTTTCCTTGTACCAGACCTTCTAGCATCTCCTCCTTGTTCTTGTCAGTTATTTGTAGCTCACATGTCTCAAAGTCAGGTTTTCGCTGCAGAGCATAAGATTGGGATGTGACATGGTATTTGCCTCAGGAGAACTGCAGTGCTGAGCTTCTGTGCTTATCCATCATCTCTTTCCTTTGCCTGTGTCCTGTTCAGTTTGAGCTTCATGTTGTACAGGTGGACTATGAAATCTCACAGCACAGAGCAGCTGTTTTCCTCAAGTGTCTCTGCCTATACCAAACTCACCAAAACATCCTCAGTGATGTTCTTGCGCTTTTTGATTCGCGTTCACCACGTTTTGTTCCAATGTTGCCGAGCCTTTCTTTGACTTGATCTTAGAACCTTTTGATTTCTTATGCATCCTTTGTAGGAGCATGGTTTTGAACAAGACAAAGTCAAATGTTGTAGCTGATGAGTTCTATCACTAAAGAGCATGGTGACATTTCTTTCATGCTGCTTTTTTCTGTTTGTTGATGATGACATCTGGTACCTTCTTTACCTGTCTACCTGACAGTTGCTTAAAATGTCATGCTGGTGCTCCTAACTTACTCATCAGCAAGGCCATGCTCCCCATCTGCCAAAATGGCTTTATATTCTGAGCTCCAATAGTCACAGATTCTTTTGAAATCATCACAGGCTTTTTTTTCTCTTCAATGTACTACTCTGTGTTTGATACCAGCCTAGTAGCCATGTTATTAAATCACAGCAATGATACCAAGTCAGGTCAACGTCATTCTCTATAGGCCTTTGTGTTTACTGATGTTCATTTTGCTGAGGAATTTGGTCTGAAAAATGCTTATATAATGTTAAACTCTGCTGCTTCTTGCCTCATTTTTATATGCTTAGTTCTGTGATCATGCAGAGTATGACAGTGGAATCTAAGGTATTTATGGTTTCTGAAGAATTAAGCCTTTTAAAATATCCTGAGGAAATAAGGATATTATTTAAGTTCTGTAGAACTCATTGTGAAATATTCAAGAGTATGTTATCCACCGTGTTAAAGGAAAAGCTTATGTGGGTTATGCTGGAAAATAGCAATAAGAAGGAGGTATGTTGAAGAAAAAGCAGCATCATTAGAAAGAGAACAGTTTGGGAGAAAAAAGCTATTTAACCTTGCTGAAGTGCAGTTTTGGTCTACATAGTATCATGTAGGATCTGTCCAATCTGAAAAACAAAATTGTCTTCGCTTGTTTTAGTATAGATCAAATAGGGGCTTCATGCTGCCTATCCTGATCCTCCCCCACCAAGTGAGTCTTCATCACTCCAGACTTTCTCACCAGCCTCAGGGGTCTGGGATTCCTGAGGACAAATGTTGCAGAGAAAGCATTCAGGACCTCCTAGAGCCCCTTAAGTCCCCAGGAGAACTCTGGTTCTGCTTTACTGAGCAGCCCTGGCACCAGCATGTCTTTGTTTATTGCTGCAGTAGGTGTCAGAAATCGATTAAATGATGAGTTTTGTATATTTGAGAGTGGGGGTTATTTTCTCACCTAGCCTAGGGAGCCAAGGAGTTTGTCTCAGGAAGTTCTGGAAAGAACACTGGCAGTGACTCTGGCAGTGACTCTGCTGTGTGTCCACATAGTCTGCCCAGCCCAGAATTCTGTTCCCAGTAACACACAAGACTGGGCTTTTTGGAGGAAAGAATGAGAAACCAAAATTGATCATTCCTCACCCAGCCATTTGTCCTGCAGTGTAAAATTTAGAGCCCATCAAATTCAGATAATTAACTATGAATATTATTGTTGGATAGAATTAACTTTTTGTTAGATAATTCTTCTCAAAGTCTTTCCAGTTTTTTGGTTTCAATTGTATCAAGTGACAATGACTTCCAATATACTGTTTTCTTTTCTACTGACAGTAGCATTCTTTGTATACCCAAATTTTTTTTTAGTTTCATTGACTATATTCTTATATTTTACAATGTAAAAAGGAGCATCTTGTTCACCTTTTCCTTTTCTATCTCTTTCATGCAGCATTTTCTGTGGGTTTTCTCTGAATTAAATCTTGCCCTTTTCATAGGACAGTTATTCCATGTCCCTGATCACTTTTAGTTATTTGTCTCTGCCCATCTTTTTATAAATTTGTTATTAATATTGTCATATTTAATAAGAAAACATACTGATTTTACAAACTGATTAAATCTTTCATTAATTCTCTGTGCAGATATATGCATCCTCCAAGTTCCCACAAACTGAAGATTTATGTAAAAGAGTTTGAGTTATAATTCTGCTCTTTAAAAAAAGCATTTTAAGTGTTCTTTATAGGCACATTTATCCTTTATGGATCTGAACTACTTCTAGCTGCCTATTGATGCAGGAAAAGCATGTCTGTTGCTTGGTTTCTAAAGTGCTTTTAAAAATTATTTTATGTTCTGTTAAGTGCAGGAAAAGCAGAAGATCAAAAAACGTACTGAGATTTAAATTAGAGGGAAGTCTCATACTAGGGAAATGTTGGAATCAAGTGTTCATTTTTCATATGCCTCGTGGTTCTAGAAAATTAGGCTGCAGTTGTTATAGTTTTTCCAGTAGCATGATACTTCATAATCAGTGCTGCAATTAGCATTTTTGGTTACTGAATACCTGTTTATGTCTGTATTTTACTACAGTTGCGAACTATGGGGAAAAGATATTGTCACACCTACTAAAAGATACTTCTTTTCTGTTGCAGTGTAAGACCTGCTCAGAGCCAAAACAAATAACCAGTTCCTCTGCAATCTATAACAACCCCAACCTAATCAAACCGATTCCAGTGAAGCCCAGTGAAAACCAGCACCAGCGACTCTCTCAGCAAAGCAAGGTAAAATGTGCTGTGTGTTTTCTGACTAGTGCTGCTGTAATCAAGTAACCCTGTAGGAATATTTATTTCAGTGGGAAGGTCAGTGCAGGAATCTGAGATGGAACCACTGTAAGGAATGATTTTAATGCACAACTAATCTGTTTTATAAAAGCTCCCCAACCCCCACCGTACGATGTGGAAGCACGTGAATTACAGACGTGCTATCCTGATGCCACAAAGAAATATTAGTCTTTCAAATTTTAGATGCTTCTTTGATCACAAGTTTATCTGGTCAATTGCCGGACCACAGCTTTTGTGTTTATTGTTTTTTCTTTAGGTAAAATAATTGAATCTAAATAAAGAAAAGTCTCAGTACATCTTCAAGCCAAATCACACTGCCAAATCCTAAAAACTGAATTCAGCTGTGACCAGCAGATGCACAAGAAGCAGCCCTACTTCATACACAGGCAGATTTCTGTCTCTTACTAATATTGCACTGATGGCTGAAAGAGAAGATACTCTCTCATGATATTTAAAGCAAAGCCACTGCTATATCTCAGATTCAGTGATTTTTCTCCCACATTAGCAGCTTGGCAGCAGTCTTCTTGCCCTTCCTATGTGACAAAACTATTAAAAATCCTCTTGGGGAAAAAAGAGCATAGCAGTTTTCACAGCTTTCCCTTGAATACCGCTGGCTAAATACTGTCACCACTTAATGCAACTTAGGCGTGAGGGAACTACGCTTACTCTTTTCCTTTGTCCCCTCACAGAATGCGGACCCTGAACCACAGCACTTGTCTCTGACAGCACTGTTTGGAAAGCAGGATGTCTCAGAACCGCTTAACAAGCAGCACCAGGAGAACCTTCCCGCCAGGCAGGGTGTGGTACGTTCGCTGTCCTACGAGGAGCCCGGCAGGCAGTCGCCCTCTGCGGAGAAGCAGCTCTGCCCCGCCATTCAGAAGCTGATGGTGCGTGGGACAGACCTTCACCCCCTCGCCGAGTTCCCTGAGAACCGGCTCTGTGAAAACGGCAGCATCCACCCCGCGGGGGAGACTTTCACAGGGCTCTTCCAACCTGTGACTTCTCACGGTATCGCGCCGTCTCACGTGGTTCAGGATGCTGCTGGCACTCAGAGCTTGCTGCAGAAATTGCAGAGTCAGTCAGGGTCAGCGACAAAAATGGACCCCGGTGCGACAGCACCTGTGAACTCGACGGCTTCCGTGTTCAGCAGGACTCCTGCTGCTGTGGGAGCACCGGCAGCCCCAGGGAATAACATGAGCCAGCCACCTTTGGTGTATTTCAACGGGTCCCTACCGGGCCAGACTTTAGAGGCTCAGACACTTGGTAAAGAACAATCCAAACTTCCCAGACAGCCACTTTCTCTCTCTGGCAATCAAGCAGCCAGTTCTGGGGTGATTTCACCTCAAGAGTTACTGAAAAAACTCCAGATAGTGCAACAAGAGCAACAGTTGCACGTATCCAGCAGACCAACCTTGGCAGCTAAGTTTCCTGTTGTTACTCAGACTACAAATACACTGAAACCACTGGACTCCTGGATAGAAAAGGCACCTGGTACAGAAAAACAGAGTGCACTCTTTCAGGTAAATGGGAACTTTAAAAATTATAAATAAATAAACAAAATTCGTGCAGTCTTTTAAACTTGATGATTTGTTATGTTAGTCTTTGCTTCATTTTGGCCAGCGTATTCTTGTAACTGTCTTCCCACATGTTGCACGTCTTTCATTTTGCAGGGGGTACTTTGACAACATCAGGTAAGTTCTGATTTACCGAAATGAGGTGTTTTAAGTACTGAAGGCCACATCTCTTGCATATCAGGGATGACCAAAAAATACTGCAGGGTTGGGTTTTTCCAGAGGCCCTTTGAAAAGTCACCTACTTTTCAGTTCCCATATTTAGTCTCAGGCTGTTGTGTGTCATTGCTGGTTAATGAGTGTAATATTTTGGGTTTAATAGTTTTTTCTACAAAATTAGTTATAGCTTTCTCTCTGTAGATATGCATTCTTCTGTATTCCAGTTGCTAAAGATGCTTAAAAGGTCGCTTGTTTTCTAACAGCAGCTTTCTGAAGTGTTTGTATATTGGTGAATTAGTTATCTTGTACCACACCTGTTACTTCTAGCTATTCATTAGCTATTCTTTTTTGTTTGCTATCTATTATTTTGAAAAAAGGTCTTGTACCTAAATGCCATCAAAAAAGCAAATCCCCATAATTCTGGTGGTTTTGATCCTAAAAGTCAGATTAATGTCTTAAAAAATTCAGATGTCAAGAGACTGTATCTCTCTCACGAGTACTTTTTTCTGGTCTTCAGAAGAGCAGCACATGCAATTGCAAAATGTCCTATCCTGGACATTTCTAAAGGATCTTCTACACTAGAATGTCTTTACATGTCCTGTTTAGGGATGCATCTAAGCTCTTTTCAGCTTCCTTTATTGTGGACAGACCTTCCACTATTCTTGTGTTGTATTGGAGTATGACTTGTATTTGAGTCTGGAAGTTACTTATCCAATTGAAAAAGCATTCCCCTTTTCAGTGTAAAGTTCAGAAACTGCTTTTCTATTGCAACTATTCCATTGTTCTATTTTATTCTATTTTTCTATTTCTATCAAAACCTGAATGAAAGACTACAGAATACTTCAATGTGCTCCAAGAATCCTCCCCATACTAGAAAGTTGTTCTATATGTGAAGAGGCTGAAACAGTCATTTAACAATATAAGGGCCACATCTGTCACTAAGTCTGGGACAGGTCAAGTTTTCTAATTCCATGAGAGAGGTCAGAGGAAGATGAATTTGATATAGCAAATAGCCATCATTATTTTTGTTCTCTTAATTAATGCAGCATGATTTTGAATCTCTGTGTGAAAGAGTTTTTTGGGGATTAGTCATTAAAATTATTCAGAATCGGTTGCTTACAGATGGTAACTCTGACTTTCCAGTGGAGAGCTAAAGAATAAAAAGAAGATCCAGAGTCACAAAAATTCACTTGTTTTCACTGGGAATGGAACTTGCCTGCTTTGAATGTAAGAAGTTGTCTGATTCACTGGTACATGTACTGATAGCATAAGGACCTCAGACATTCCTACTTTGAAGGTAAAAGTGAAATGAGGCAAGTGCCAGTCATTATGCATAAATAAGAAAAAAGGAAATATGCTGATATATTTTTTTCAAATTAAAAATCCCCATAGATGCTGCTATGGCTAATGACTGTGTATATATGAAAAAGAAAACGATGCCAGCATTAGTTGCAATATTGAAAGGCAATTACTGAGGTCTGACATAACGCAATTACAACAATTTTACTGCTTGAGTTTGGATAGAACACTAGCTTGGGAGAAAAGAAAAATCTTCTCTGGACCAAGTCTCATTCACTGTGATTATTGCTGCAAGTTTACCTTAAAAAAAAACAAAAGGAAGCAACTGAGACTCTCAGTCTCCTTTTCTGTGGCTGGGAGCAGACCAAGGAGATTGAGACTGTCTAGGAGTGGCTTCACAGGCTGACACAGCCACAGCTGCTATCGAAACACTATTAGATGCAGCTCTTCCTACACATTTAGTATTGCTTTTGAGATTTAATGCATAGACTAAAATGATAATGAAAGCATGACTAATTGTTGTTTAGGACACCTAAAGCTCTGCAGTCTGGAAGGAATGGCCTCTTTCACATGCAGCAGATTGCCAAAAAAGCAAAGGCAGGGAGGCTAAAAATGAAGGAGCGAGCCCGTGTTCCTCTGGAAGCCATGAATTAGCCACATGAAATATGCCTCCTTTGGAAAAAAAACCCTGGAAGATAAAAAACAACTTTTAAAACCAACGTTAATCTTTATAATATTATCCTTGCAGTGGAGCAGAGGCTTTAAGTGCTGCCATGCCTGCAGAGTAGACACTGGAGTGAAATTGAATTGGCACAAATACATCTGCACATGCTCATGCAAAATTGATCAAAGCAGATTCTGACAACAAACGCTGCAAAAGGTTTGTTCTCTGTAATTATTTGTCTTTTGGTATTGCCTCTTCTGCTACACTTCAGCATGCAGAAAGAGCAAATTCGAAAAAGTCTGACAGAAATAGAGAGGTATCTGGACAGTGTCTGTTGTTGGAAAAATCGTATTAAAGGAACACCCTAAATCCATCAGCAGCACTAAGAAAATGAAAGCAATAGTCTTTTCCACAATTGACACATTACAAGTCCAAGTTTAAATTGGCTTCTGCTGCATCTCCATATGGTATAAGAACTGTGATCTCCCACATGGAAAGGAAGAGGCCAGTTACCAAAAAAAATAAGAGGGGAAAAAAAAAAAAAAAAAAAAAAAAGAAAATAAGAAAAAAGCAAAAGCCGAAGAATAATACTTGGAAGCACTCAGTCTGGTCTGGAGCCAGCCCTATTCTGTGAAGTATTCCTTATGCAGACAGTGAGTAACGTGTGCTTAAGATACAATAAAAAAGCATTAATCTGCAGTGGGCTTTTAAGGATATGTTTAGTGTTAGGCATGTGTTATCCTGATTATAGATACATGCGTGCTTAAGTGTTTATGTTAATCAGAATTATGGTTTTAAAAGTGCTTACAAGAACCCAGACATAAATTTATCTTTTCTGCAGAAGGCCACTTCTCCTGCAGCTCATTTTTCTCATTTCCTGGAGCATTTTTCTGTCAAGAGTGTATTTTGTACATAGCCTTACATCGTCTGAGTATGTGCATGGTATCTTGAATCCTTGGTGTGAGCATCACACCATTGCCTCTCCTTTGTCCTGACTGCAGTTCCAGCAGGAGATTATAAATGCACAGGAGGAATGAAAATAGGTGCATCAAACTTGTTTCAAAAATTAATTTAAGATTCTGTAGCTAAACATCAATTAAATATTCTAAATTGAACTTGAAAGACAAAACCGTGTTAGCATTGTAACCAGCTTTATTTTAATTAACTGCATTTAAAGTTCTTGAGCCATTCTTAGATTAGATGTTCTCAGTTTTAAGTAATGCCACTAAAAACTGTTGGAGGCTCACAGCACCCACTGGGTGTTGATGTTCCGATGTTCCAGAGGAGCACTTGGTGCCCGTGGGATTCTGCTCACGCAGGAGCAACAGAGGTATCAGTTTGCATTACAGGAGATCTGGTGCATTCCTTAGCTCATGGTGTTATGTGAATTTGCCAGCTACCATGTCATCTATCTGCCAGCAGCCACACAGAATATCAGACTGATATCTTAGGGAGCACTTGGGCTTCAGAGGAGGAATACTATATACTGTAACAATTGTTTTGCACCTTTCTTATTGTTCTTACTTCATTGCTGCACAGCTGATGGTAGACTCCTACTCTTAGTGACTCAGAGATTTAAGTGTTGACCTGATAAAGCTGGAGATAATTTAGTAGAGGCCGGGTGAACAAGCAGCTCAGGTTAGGTTCTGTGGGAAAGAAGTTGATCGACAGAATTTTGGATGGGCTGTTATGACTCAAAGCTATAAGATTGGTCCAAAGGCTGTTAATGTCCTTACAGAGCATTTTCAGTGCTTTCTGCAAAAGTATGGTGTTATAGGAATTGCAATTAATGTCAAGATCAGCATCCCATTTTTTGGTGGGTGTCATTTGTCCCTGTTCAGATCAAGGTGATCTGAACTGAATCTGAAATGAAAATTTTCCTTTATATTAAAAAACAAAAACCAAAAAACAACCCATGTGGTTTATGTAAAAGTTTGTTAGATGAGAGAAGTTTTGAGCATGAACACTTAGCAAAAAATTCATTTTAATATTGTGTAGAGACACAAATGCTATCCACTGAAAAAAAGAGATGTATGTTTTCTGTTCTTCTGACCTAGATGTTTGAAGTTCTGCACTGACCTGTAGATGTTGGCTGTGTCACCAGTAGATGGCAATATTGCTCATTCCATATAGTTTCCATATGCTTGGCAAGTCCTACCAAAATGCTGAGAAGACATAATTCTTCACATGTCTTTTAAACCACAGCGTGTGTACATGTTTGACAGGAGACACTGCATGTTACTAAGAGGGCAGTTTGTCTCAGGTTTTGTTTGCTTGCCTTGGACTCTAGAGAAAAATGTCTTTTGATTTCGAGGGATGCGTTATCTGGGTCTGACATAGTCTGTGGTAGATTCAGCCATGTCAGTGGGACAGATTATCTCCTCCAGCTGCTCCCAACCTTCCCTTTGCGGGAGGTTTCTGCCCTTGCAGAGCAGTTTGTATATCCATTCTTTAAATCACATTAGGGAGAGTCATCTTGTTTAAGCAAACCCTGCCAATTTTGCTGGAGGTAAATTAAAGAGAAGTTACTTCAGCAGCATGGATGAGTAGAGCAGAAATTATGATAAGTGTCTGGGGACAGACAGTCTTCCAGAGGCAGGAGAAGAATCCTCTCACTTACAGGAGAACATCTGTGCCCACTCCGAAGGTCTCACTCCACAGGGGGATGTCACTTTGGACTCACATTGGTTTTCTTCTAAATTCAGTGTTGATTTCCAAGCAGAGGTGAGCAAACATAAGCACTGCCTGACTGTTTGGAGCAAACCTATGGCGAGTTAGTGAAACCTCTGCTCGTTCAGGAGCTTGTAACACAAGGTCTGATGATCACTGTTATGATTACATGACATGGGGTTGGGAAAAAGCTGCAGGTCAAGAGTTTTGAAGTAGTGCTCTCTATTTGAGAAACAGAAACAATATTTACCTAACTGGGTAAATATTGAAAAGGTAGGGGAGGTTTTTGCATTAGGTGCATATTGCATGCTCTCTAATATCCATGAGTCTTTCTTAACCCCTAGGCTTTCTGCTTCCTTAAATTTTCTGTAAAACAGCATGAGAACTGTCCTCCTCATTTCTTTCTATTTCTTTTTGTGTTTTGGTCTCACTAATGTTGTTCAAGAATGTCTTGGGTAGAATGATCATAACTAGGAGTAAGACAAGCTATAAAAATAGGAATGTTCTTTAATATTAAATTATGTGGTTTTGCATACCTAGGGGAGCAGCCTCAGTTTTATTTTCTTAATTTTAATTTTTCTTCAAAACTGAAATGGAACCCAGGACACAGAATGAAGTGATTCAGTAGCTTTTCACCTTTATATAATAGCAATAAATCATGTTCCAGTTCAAAAGGAAGGAGCTTTGGTGAGCTCATATCAATGAGTTTGTATTTTCTGTTCTTTGAGCAGAGGGTTGGATACATGAATAGCAAGAAGATGGCTGTTTAGGATTAAGATTTATTACTAGAATTACCTGGAGAGAGGTCTAATATCTGCAAACCGAGTGAATTAACTTTCTGTTATGTTGTATGTTACATCTGGTAGTAATCCCACAGGTTTTACAGCTCCGAGATGCATTGCAAATTTTGAAATTAAAAATTATTTGACACCCATCTTTGCAGGTTGCCATAGTTAGGATACTGAGTGAACTTGCAGAACTGCTGCAGCATCAAGGCTTTCATTCTCTTTGAGAGTCATTTTGATTTTGGCAACTCTGTGTTGGTTAGGAGTTCTGTTTCTGACAGTGCCACCATATCACTGTGACTCTTAGATAAATCACTTAATCTCTGGGTTTTTTCCATTCTCCTTAAGAAAATGAGAAGATAAAATACATGCATATATGTATCTATAAAGTAATGTGAAAATTTTAGTTGGAAAATACTTTCTAGTATAAGGTACAAAGATCAGTCTTTAGTAGTAACAGTTGCATGTAAGTATATTATCAAAGATTAAACTTACTGTCCCTGTGTAGAAGACTTTACAGCTGCATTCTCTAAGTACTGATATTTAATAGTGGTCTGATTTCTGTAATAAGATGCTCTTGTCCTAAGATCATGTGCCTATCAGATAGAGTTAATCACTCTTGAATCCATTGCTGCAATCTCAAGTTGGATGGAAGACCTTTTAATCTGAAAATAGACCATATAGGTGGTTCTGAGCCGGAGTTTTCCATCAGTGTATCCATCTCCAGCAGTCTTTGTGCCTGTTGCCAACTTCTCTGCAGTTTTCATCATCTCCATTCCCATAGAATCAAGTGGATAGGTTTAATTGATGACTTTATTTTTATATGGGCAGGTAATCTCACCTCAGCGCATTCCTGCCACTGTGACTCCCACCCTGCTGATGTCCCCGATGGTGTTCACTCAGTCCACACCTGCTCCACCAAAAGCCAGTGACAGTGGGCGGTTGGCAGGGGCCAGCCAAGACCCTGCTGCCAGCTCAGCCAACCTTCTCCTGCCCCTGCAAACCCCAGAGCCAGCTGTGGCCAGCAGCACCTCCATGACGAAGATGCAGCTGCAGGAAACACTTCTACACCTGATCCAGGTAAAGTGCCAGGGATTCTCCCACTTTGCATAAAATCCTGATGCCCATTTTGGTATAAGCACCCTCTGATCAGTTGTGTCTGTCTAGAGGCTGAATGAATAATTAAAATATATGTTGGAAGTTGTGCTCCCTGTGGCTGCTTAGTAACAAGGCACCATGATAGGCTGGGGATGTGAGAGCTTCTGCTTGCACAGTGGTGGTTCAACTGCATTTTGATTAATGTGTCTGATTTTGGGTTCAGGAAAGATAATAATTTTGATGGAAAAGAACAAAATGAATGAAAGCTTTGTAAGGTCAGCCTATGAGCCAGAGAGATATCTATTATATTTTTAGCTAAGGATAAATAATGGGTGATTATCCCAGCTGCCAAAAATTTCAGAGATGGGTATAAGCGGTAAGAGGAATTCAGAAAGGAAATTAAAATTGCAGGATGAGTGTGAGCAACTTTAAACTATGGGTTAGATAACAGGAATATATACTAGTTCAGCTTAGCATTTGATCTGGAGGATGACATTGAATAAAATTCCTTTTCCTGCAGTTTTTCAGGTTCAATTGTGACAAAGCATTAACAAGATTATGAGATGCTTGCTTACTGCTCTAGGATGATGCATAATTATGAATATTTTTTTCCTTAACTTGCCATGTGATGAATATCTGAGGTGTAGAAGTTGAGGAGACATTACATAACTAAAGACCTGGCTACAAAACACAAGACACAGAGACACAGGTTTAAGGGTCCACTCTGTAGGCCAAAACTGTGTGCCTGTATGGCTTTGGAATAAAATTAGAAGTTGTTATTGGAATGTTGAAGTTACTTAAAATGCTATTTATATTATAGATCCAGAAAGAAAATAGTATCTTTAACAAATTAGAGGCTTTTCTCATTTTTCCCTGTATTTTTATTTTGGGATTAAAAACAAAATCTCATTATCCTATCTTTACATACTTTGAGTATCTGGATAGTATATATAAAACTAAAAAGGAAACTAGTCAAGGAAAATTGGGGTTTACCCTCTGTAACTCTGTACTTGTAAAATATATATTTAACCCTGATTTTCTTGGTGGTAGTTAGGATTAACTGAGTTACCTGGAAATTATTTACTGCCAGTTTGTTAGCTGTCATTTTCCATTATATAAAACAACAATCTTGGATGCTCCTGATTTTCCATAAATATCATCTTGATTGTAATTATCCTCATATGTTTATGTGAGCTACTTATAATATTCTTTCTTAATGTGAGTTGACTCATTCTTGCAAATTGTTCTTCAGAAGGAAAAAGTTAAGCAGCAGAGCAAAAGGAGCAGCATCTATTAGGAGTGTTAAGCCTAAAAGAGCTAAACAAGATGCAAGGATTTGCCCAGGTAGGATTTAGTGTAGGAACAAGACCCAGGGTGTTTCTCTGTTCCTTTAGACGTGCTTGGAATTATGACTGACCTGATGGAGGACACAGTTTAAGGAAATCCCTAGGTCAGTGCTGGTAAAGAGAAGGAATTACAGGGTTGCACTGTCACTGGGTTATCATGCAAGAATAAATCCATGATGAGTCTGGAAAACCTACTCTCTGTGTCCTCATTGCTACTTGCTGAGATACAGTCACGTCCAGTTCTTGTAAGGCTGCTGGCAAGGCTGGGAAATAATACGTATTTTTATGTAAAGGAAATAGCCTTCCTGTCGCTGGCTTTTTAAAACAGAGTAAGGCTGAAAAGTATCTGGTCCACAAAATGGAATAAATGACCTTCTAATCTCTTTAGTCCAAGTGCCTATCCAGCTAACAACTACCTGTTTTGTTTCTTTCAGAACGATGACAACTTCTTAAATATTATTTACGAAGCATATCTCTTCAGTGTGAGGAAGGCGGCGATGAAGAAGGCTATGTGAAAGATGGTTGTTTTTTTTTTTTAATTCAATTTCCATTGCTTCCTGAACTCCAGGAAAAAAGATTTCGAAATTTTCAAGTATGTTTATGTTTGAAGAAACGAATGGTCTTGGGCATGTTGCACACACGTGGATTTTGCACGTTGGCAGAGACATGCTGTACTGAGGAAAAAAAGAGAGTGGAAATGGATTGTGCCTTTAGCGAGGGGAGCGTCACGATACTGGAGACTTAATCACAAAATATCTTAAATTATTTTTCTTACCTTGGTCCACGCTTAGAATTGGTTTCCCTGCATAAGGACTCAGTTCTCGGGATCCAGTTTCCCTTTTTTTACTTGCAGTGTGGTCATTCATTGACTGGGTATTTTTGTCCTGGGTTTTCCCTGAGCCGTCCCGTGCAGCTGTCCCGGTGAACGTGCCCATCCCTGACCACATGGTGGCAATGTTGGACTATTTTTAGGAACGGGTGAAAATCCGGGTGAAATCATGGAACGGAAAGTCTCGGGAAGATTGATCATCGTACTTAGTTGTCTGCAAAGCAGTTTAGATGAAGTGTCATGACTTCCCCCAAAATTTTTGTAGAAAAATCTTTTTCTATTTTGACAAGAATATTTTTAGCTAGATGTAGAAGTGGGATTCTGCAGGTGTTTTGAGGAATTGCGGGGGGGGGGGTGGGTTTGTGAATGTACTTGCTATCACATAGCTCTGGGGTTGCACTGGATTCATGTTTCTATTATTCCAGGCCCAATCTGCATTATTATAAGCAATGTGAAAATTTGTTAAGGGGAAGGCTACCTGGTGTAAAAATCCTATTAAATTTTTTTTAGTGTGTTCCTGGAGCACAGTGATTTCATTGATCCATTTCTTAAGAAAATAAAAAGGATAATCCCTACTGTGTGTTGATTTCATTTTATTGTACCATGGACTATGTATTTAGGATTGTTGGGTCTCTTGTTTGTATGACTTTAAAAGGTTTTTATGCTTGTCAAGAAGACACATGAGATCTTAAATCAATTAGAATAAATGACTGAAATAATTTTTCACTAGCATCTGCTGCTGAAGTGCCAGTTTACTACACTTTAGGAACACACAGTTGTTGCTGAAGAGGCATTTCTTTTGTGGGCGCAGAGAACCCAAACTGCAAGCCATGAGTGATTCTACAATCTTCTTTACTGTGGGCATTGATGTAGGCACAACTCATTAGCCTCATCTGTGAAAGTTCTTCATGTAAATTTGGCTGCAGGTTTCAGTTAATGCAGTTGTAATGATGCAAACAGTTGCTCCTGCCCCCATACCCATGCAAGGATGGGGGGGGAATTCACTCTCTTTCTTTGGGAAAGGCTCTAAATCAATAGTAAAAAATAAAATCAAGAGCTATTTTCTTTATTAACATAAGCCAATAACCCTAAGAGTCTCGTGCCCACAAAGCTGCCAGACTTTCCCTTCACTAAGTAACTGGCAGACAGCAAGTCCTACTCGAGTAGGACTTTTGTTACCAAATTGCTTACAATTCTTGCAGATTCAGTGAAATGAACATGTTGAGCAGATACCAGGAAAAGCAGACTTCAAAGATAGCAAGGCCTAGTTCTAATCCTGCAGCCTTCGTAATTTATGTGGCCATATAATTTGTGGGATTCTACTGAGTTAATTGGTATTATTTCTGAATGAACTGGTGTGGAAGAAATTGCAGTTTACACAAAAGGGTTTGAAACTAAATACATGCCTAATTGGTGTCTGTGATGTTAGATTATCTGAGAGTGCAATTTAAAGATGATGGGGACACATAGTTAATACCTCATTTGACATATAGAACTTCTTTAATTGGTGGCTAAAAATAATCCTTAAGCATTTCAAGCTGTGTTTGTGATAGGTTTTCTACTCATGGGGGAAACATTTTTATTTACAAGAAGGCAAGTAGAAATTTTAAAGACCTCTATTTATTGCTTTTCAGAGCAATTTACAAAAATTAAAGGCATATTTTTTAAAACATCTGTTAACTCTTGATGCCTATGACAACTGTAGTATTGGCATTACACTTGACAAGCTGAGGCTTAAAGCAGACAAGGATTGAGCTAATTCAGGGTTTCTTTTCACTGCCCTCTCTTCTGGTTACATCTACACCAAGTAACCCTGGCAGAGTTGGATTGCTCTCACTGTATTATGCTGTAAGGGATTTCTGAGATTGTTCATGAGGCATAAACTTGCCTCTTGTGGAAAGTAGTTGCTAAAGAAGGGAGGTGCTGTTTTAGCTCACTGTCATGCTTACCTAGAACAACAGCAATAAGAGAATAGAACAAATTCAGAAAGAAACTCTGAATTTTATGACAAGGAACAGAAGAGGAGTAGTGAGAGAATTCTGTTGAGAAATAAAGACAAACTTCATGTTTAGGTTTCCATCTCAGATGGCAGGATCTGCTTCTTCAGGTCCATTTGGGAATTGAAGACTGAACGTGGAGTGTAAAACTGAGCTGCGCCCCTTTCTGAAGTATCTGTCTCAGAAAAAGGCTTTTTCCAGAAATATAGTCAGAGACTTCCAGTACTGTGGAAACCTGGAAGATTTTCACTTAATACTGAAAACTTAATCTCTGCCTTTTGGTATTGTGGATTTTTAGCAGGTTTGTATCAGCTGGTGCTGTCTCTGTGCAGCCAGATCTGTGCGTGACACAAAAAAAGGTGATTTTGGGTTTGATAGATCCCCTCTGAATACAGTGGTTGTGAACACTCTATTTTATTTTATTTTATTGAGACATGGTTGGAGCTCTTAAGATAATGAGGCCTTTTGAGAAGAAAAGGGTGCAGCAGTTGGGATTGCCTTACTTTGGGCCTGGTTTTTTTACCTGTATAAGGAAAAAAGGTAGCAAGCAGAAAATTGGAAAGTGTGTAAGGATCACATTAACTGCTTTAAATGATTCCACAGAATGTATATGTAATATTTTTAGTGTCTGTGTATTTCTTAATATAGTGCTTGCTTTGAGTTGGTTGGTTTTTTATTTATTTCCAGTAGAATTAAATAACTTGTAAATTGTGGCTTAGCAGGAATTCCAGAAGTTGCAGTGGTGCTTTTATTCATTAATCCCAGATTCAGCCTTGAATTGATATTACTTTTCAGTGTAGTTCCACTTAACCACTGTCCACTTGCTCAGAAAATTCCACACCTTTAAAACTAGAGTGAGAAATCAAGGAGTAGAAAGCCAGTGAAAATACTGAAGCATAATTTCTGTCAGTGTTTATCATGGAAATCCATAATATTCATTGAAGGAATCCAAGTATTTTCTCACAGAAAATTCGAATCCTCAGTATGATTTTTTATTCAGTAGTGCTCTGTTGCTCCTCTGTTTACTCCTTCTTGTAGCTGCAAAGGTTACAGACCGTTCAGAGGCTGTAACGAGCTTCTTTTAAAGCATTACTTCGAAGGCAAGATTAAGGCAAAAAACTCCAAATGTTAGGTCTCAAACAGACAATTAACTTTATTTGTAACAATAAGTAACGGTGAAAGCGAGGAGGGGGGAGAAGAAGAGGGAGAGAGAAGGAAAAGGAAAGGCTACAAAGCACCACCAGTGAGAGAAGCGGGTGTAGTCAGCTCCAGGGAACTGGAGGTGTAGTCAGTCAGCTCCAGGGAACTGGAGGTGTAGTCAGTCAGCTCCAGGCAGTCAGGGAAGGACGGCTGGAGAGAAGCACGTGGTGAGCAGACTGAATCCAAGACAAGCAGGAGACACAGGCAGGTGGGACGGAGCGAGGACTGGGGCCGGGAGACCCTGGGCAACACCGACTGGACCGGACCAGTCGACAACGCTGGGCACTGCCTTAAATACCCCCCGGGGGACGCTCACTGGCCAGCTTGGCTCCGGACAGATCTTTTCACGATGTCGATTGGTGATGCTGCTGCTATCCAGGCAGGCTGGCTCTGCCAAGGCGGGAAAATGGAGCAACTTTCTGTTGTAGATTCTCCAGGGTGCCAGCGAGCAGTCCAAAATGCCCCCCTAGGTCGATGAAGGCAGCCCTGCTAAAAGCTAAAGTCGGTGTCTCCCATTATGTTCGGTCGCTGGGCTCCGGGGAGGCTCCTGGGAGCCTCCAAAACTTACCCTTGGCACGTCCCTCAGCAGATGGAAGTGGCTTCGTTAGTGTGAAGTGGTTAAACGCCTTAAATGCCGCTTGTGCAACTTTAAACGGCTTCGAAGAAGCCTCGCCCAAGGCGTTTCATTGCCCCATTAACACCTCTGGCGCCTCGGCAGAGCGGCCAGTTATCAGACGTTCATTACACCGGTCAATGTAAAAACAGAGTCAGAGATGGAACAATCTCTTACAAATGGGAGTAATTAAGATGGTACGGCAAAATAAAATTTTCCAGGAGCAGGATGCAGCTGAACAGGCAGGATGCTTCATCTCCTCTGACAGCGCATTTAGAACGTGTTGAGCTCTGAATTTCAGTCATAAAAGTGGAGGGGATTGGAGATATCTTAGTCCCTTTAGGACACATTAAAATCATGGTTCAGTATATTAGCAAACTTGGAGATCTTTGCTGAGGAAAAGGCAAAATTAAAAGATATTTTTCAGTAAGTACAAAAAATTCGGGGGATGAGGGAAAACCCGGATTGGATTTTTCCAAAGTACGGAATGGAGAAATCCAGGACTGGCTTTTTCCGAAGTACGGAATAGGAAAAAACCCGGACTGGATTTTTCCAAATTATGGAATGGGGAAAACCCAGACTGGATTTTTCCAGAGTACAGAATGGGGAAAAAAACTGGACTGGATTTTTCCAAAGTAAGGAATGGGGGGGAAACCCCGACTGGATTTAAAAAAAAAAAAAAAAAAAAAAAAAAAGAAGAGTTGGACGTGATGATCTCAGAGGTCCTTTCCAACCTGGCTGATTCTATGATTCTATGAAAATGTTATGAGAAGGCAGCTTTACCCAGGGAGATCCATGACACCTAGAAACAGGCAAAATTTTAGGCCTGGAGATGAATAATGTACTAAAAAATTAATCCTCAGTCAACTTCTAGTAAACTTTACTGCTAATTCTGATGACTTTTAAGAGACTCTTCCAAGTCCTTGCCTTTTCCAAAGTGCTGTGAATTTCTTTAACAAGCGTCTTCTGGCCTTTAGATATAAATCTGTGCACAGCTGAGTTGGAAATATAGGAGGAGGGAGCTTGGCATATATACAAGCAGCAAGTGGAAAATGGGGCTCTGCAAGACACTGAAGAAGCAAAGGTTGTGGCCCATCCCAGCCACCCACTCCTGGCTGCTCATCCCTGCTCCCACACTAGTCTTTCCTGCCTTTTGCATTAATTTTTCTCCCTTTTTATTTTAGGATGGCTACATGTTGCAGCAGAATTAGTCCAGGCTAAGACTTCTGCCGTGCCAAGGTTGGTTTTAGTGTATATGAGCTCAGTGGGCAGCAGCCCAGGAGCCTGGATCAGTGTATGGCTGGGATGTGCAGGGGTTAAGGAGGGGGCATGTGGGGAGAGGAAAGTGAGGCAGGAGATGTGAGCTGTGCTACTGCATTAAATTGATTGAAGCTTTTGCGAAACTGGGGTGCAAAGGCCTTTGCCCCTTTGCTGACACTGAGACTTGGATGGTGGCACCAAGACCAAAATGTGACTTTGTTGTGTCCCCTACCTTGGCTGTCTGTGGAAATCCTTGGGAATGCTCGCAGATACCCTCACAAAGGGTAACTACAGACCATGAGCCTGATCTCACCGCAGACCAAGCAGAAAGACAGGGTCCTTTTGAGGGCAAGTCTCAGTACAAACCTAATTTAGCTTGAGAGATTAAAGTGTCTGGGCTAAAGTTAGCCTTCCCCACCACCACCATCTTGTACTGACCAGTACTGGCATGACAACCAGACCCTACCTTTCCTTGGAATACAGAAGATGTTGGGATGAATATTCCTTTTATTTATTTTTTTTTTTATTTAATAGAGGTTGTACCATCAAACCAGGACAGACTGTTCAGATATAAATCTGCCCAGCATGGAAGTGAATGTGAAATGCAGGAACCAGAATTCTTTTGTAGGGGTAGCTGAAAAAAACTACTGAAACAAGCAGGAAATAAGCTCTGGAAAAATAAAGGGGAGAGGGGGAAAAAAAGAGATTTTTAGGTCATTTTAAAGAATAGCTTTTGGAGAAAACGTGTTCAATATAGGAATGCCTTTACGTTATAGTTGTTGAGGAAAGAATTTGAGTTGCAAGCAATCTCCATACTTCTTCCTTTTAATGAGTGAGCAACAACATAAAAACTTCCAAAGAATGAATTTAGAATAAACATCTGGTGTACACAACAGGAACTCACTGCACTTTTTTTGAGAGCAGCAGTTTCAGTCATACACGTAATAAAAAAAAAAGAAAAAAAATTTAAACTATTTGGAGCATAAATTAATTAAAAGCCTTTCTAACTATGTTGGTATCCAGATTCCACAAAAAGCAAAGTAAGCTCTGAGTTCAGAACAATGTGTCTGCACAAACACCACCAGTCACTAAAGGCAGAAGGAAAATCCTTCTGGCGTGTGGTGACTAAACAAAAGTCAAGAAATAGAAAGGATGACATCTAACTATCAGCAAGAGAATATCCTGCTTTCACGCCATGAGGGAACTCTGGGAGATGATGGCAGTCCTACAGCTGCTGCCACAGAGGGATGCTAATCCCATGCTTAGATCCTACATAAATATTAATGCATTTCTTGCCCAAGTGCTGCCACCCTGCTCCATGGGCTGGATGCAGAGCTGCTGCACTGCCTTGAACTGCTGCAGCACATCTCTGTTACACCCTGTGTCTGCAGCTACAGCCGCTCGTGCCGGATCTCTTCACCAATACTTGAAATCTGCTTCTGAAACAGACTGAAATGGAGAGAGATGTTATTAATATGTCACTTCAGAAACCTACCCACCTGTGGGTTTTGCTTCAGCACTTGCCTGTAAATGCCGCGTTGAGAGAGAGAGGGGAAAGGAGCGTGCAGGCTCTTGGCAGCCCTCCCAGAGCAGGGCTACTCAGGCTGGGAACAAAAGCTCTGTTTTCCTTCATTTTTACTGCTGCTTAGCAGTCTGGCTCACTAACAGCTGCCTTCTTTCTGCTTAGAGCAGTAGCCCCAGACCTACCACTTAGTAAAAGTGCCTGCCTTTCACATTCATCTAAGGAAAGGTTTTTTAATGCCTGAGGTTCCTCTCTTGGATTCTTATCATGGAAGTCCTGCCTCTCCTCTCCTGGCTTCTCCCGTGGATGCAGTGAGCTATGGCCAAGAGTTTGAATTAGAGGAGCCATCAAGCTGTAGTATCATAACACTGTTCACGAGTTGCACACTTCATGCTTGAAATTTGGCAGCAGAAGTGTAATTCCCACCTTTTTTAGAGATATGTTTGCAAGCAGGATCAACCGCCTGTCTCTGCCATCTCTTGTAATACGCCTTTCCCTGCTCCTGTTTGTGCCCCTAAAGGCTAAAATCCAGTGCTTCCAAGCAATCTATGTCCTCCCTTCTTATCCCCACCCCAATTCCTATAATCACCACCTCCAGTTCCTCCAAAGCAGCTGCGGGGAGATATTGTAACATATGTCTCCCCCATTAGCAAGCTCATCACCGCAGGGTACTTTCAAGTGGATCACATCCCACCAAAAGTGTGCCACAACTTAGGAATGTCTTAACAGTGTCAGCAGGACCACACGAGCTTCATCCAAGGAAGGGTAGAAGGAATGGATAGAAACATGAAGAAGTTGAAGAGTCTCCACCTAACTCCTTTGGCTGAGAGGTGTGAGGAAATGATGCCTGTGCACTCAAGAAAATCCAGTAAGGTCTTCAAGATGATAGTGAATAATTCAAAAGAGAAGCAAAAGCTGGGAATTTTCATTTTAAGGGGCAGAAGTGAAGGCGTGACAATTGGAAGAGGAAGCAAGGAAGATTGAAAAGCACAAATGAAACATTATATTGTTCAGGAAACTTTCACTTCCTTGTATAAAAGCAGAAATTTAGAGAGCATTAAAGTTCAGAACACTAAGCTAATCCCTCACTGCAGGGGGCTGCTAAATCCAGCAGAAAAATGCTCTTCAATGCCAAGTGCATTGAACAGTCCAATGCCCAAAGATGAAGACAACAAGCACTCATGTCTGAGACATGGGCAGGCCAGCTAAACAGCCCTGGCTTTGCAAAGCAGAGCACTCTGCAAGTGCTGCTGTGCATACCTTGAAGAAACCAGCTTATGAAATGAGAAGATCTCAGAAATAAAACATCAGCTTTGGACGTGACAGAAAGAGAAAAGTCGGGGACTCTTCTTGTCACACCACAACAACCTCCTTAATTGCACTGGTGCTATGGGGGCAGCTCTGAGCAGACAGATGGTGGGGTGGGGAACATGGGCAGGTTCAGGTACAGAACACAGGGATATAAACACTCTGGTATTTAACCCAAAGTGATATGTTCTTTTTTTAGAACAAATGATTTCATAATCCACTAAAACATTTTTGGATGAAAACTCTCACATGATTTTAAAGGATTTTTATTTCTTATATATATTTTCTGTGAGTTCAACATTGCTCTAAAAGTGCATTTACACAAATAGCTAGATAGATACAAAGCATCTAGAAGTGCCTTTCATACATATTACCCATGCAAAAGAGAGAAGGAAATACTATCTCCATTTAAAATGGACATGAAGAGTGGTTTGATAATGGATTTATAGAGGTCACAGAAGAAGTCAAGAGGCACAGGCAGAGACTGATGCTCAGTCACGCCTCACTGGGGCTTCACTCCTTTCCCCATCTCTTCGTTTTTGTTTGCAGCCAACTGAGAAATCCCTCAGTCCAGCCCAAAACTGCCCTGTTTCCCAGATGTAGCACTTCATCAGAGATCAGCACGTTGTGTAGGCAGTGAAAACTGGAAAAAGCAAGGAGCAGATAGCAGCAGCCTAGCAACCAAAAATTAGTCCTGACAAATTCGGGATTTCTGATATTATATTTTTTACCTTTACAGGTGCTATATCTCCCAGCAGGAATCTCTTCCCCTCTCCCTTCCTCTGCAGCATCCCAGTGGCTGGCATGTGGCAGCCTGGTGTGCCCTGTGCCTGTTGCAGGCCAGGCAAATGAACAAAGCCAGCAGGAATGATCAGAAGAGCGAGAGTACTTTCATATGCAATTCCTGTATTGATCAAAAAATAAATTACTGTTGCTACAAAATGTACTCTCCCCAGCTGTGCAATAAAGCTGACACTAAAGAGGACAGTTGGTGCAAGTTTCCCATTATCCTTCCTGTCCCATTAACGTCTGCTCTTTCCTCGGCTCTTTGCTCAGAGTCTCTGATGCGACTTGAGATGTGCTGCTGACAAAGAGATGTGCTGCTGTTGCTCTTCTTCCTTAGAAATGTTTTTCTCTTGCCAGATGACTGCAACAGCCTAAAGCCAGCCTTAAAGGTTTTTTGATGGCCTGTCCAGAGGTGAGCAATCGCTACTGGCATTTCAGAAAAGATGGGAATTAACAAAAGGTCCATTCTCAGTGGGAGAGGAAAAGGAAAAACCTCTCGTGTTAGCTACTCCCCCACAAATGTGAGTTTGCCAGAATAGGGTGGACTATTGAGCTATTGAGATCTGTTTCACCTTGTCCTTTGCCACCCCAGTCTTCATGCACTGGAGAAATCTCAGGGCCCAGCACAGCACTGCCCAGCAATGCTGAAAACCACTGTGCATGGTAAAACATCTTCCTGACTCCTGCACACAGGATCTCCTCACTTTGTCTCCACAAAGCCCCTGTTCAGAGATTGAGCTGGCTGTGTGCTCTCAAGCGTATTATCTGCATTTGTTTCTACACCTTCTTGGCCCTGAACTGCCATATGCCCAACTTGCAATTTTCTAGAGCTAATAACAATTTTCTACTTGGTTAACATGTGCAGCAGCGTACTAAATCCAGCTAATCTGTGTCCTCTCTGCCAAAAAGCAGGAAAAGGGCTCCATGGCTATTCTAGCCTGTCAGATTTCCTCACCTTCCTAAGCAATCAGTTCTAAGAGTTCTAGTTACATTGATCTTCTCTGCTTCCATCTTCTTCCATACTAGGTGTGTTAGCTTATTTCTTTTTAATCTGTTAGCCCAAGAATGACTAGCAACGTGTAGAATTTGAAAGCCTGCTGGAGCCCCTGCAGCATTTTTGGGGGACTGTGAAAGCAGTGAGCTCCTCTCTTTCCCAATCACCCTCAACAGATGTTCATTTCAGTGCCTGCCCTTTGCTGCTAGAAACTGTCCTTGGAGAGAAAGCTTTGGAAGTAAATAACCTCTCCAATTGCCAGTTCTGCCTGGGTAGATGAGGAAAGAACAGCTGTTGGTGGATGTGGAAACAGATATCAGGGGAAAAAATATCAATAGAGCTCTGGAAAACCTCTAGAAGACAAGTAGAAGCTTATGGCTCTTTAAAGATGGTACAAAACTGACCAGTAACTCAGGGCTGTAACAACAGCCATAGCACAGTTTGAAGGTGCCCCAGGAAAGGACCTATGAAATCCCAGGCACAGTTAGTTTACATCCAGGTGGGGTGAGGAATGCTGTGTCTCTGCCCTTGTGTACTTCCCGAGTAACCCCAGAGAACCACAGCCAGTCTCAGGAATTCACCTCCTAAACGAGCTGGAGTTTGCAAAGTGGAGGCACACAATGAGTAAGGGGAGTTTGCTGGAGCAGGTGAGCAGGTGGAGTATCCTGGTAGAGGTGGCTGACCCTGTGCCCGGGCAACAGAGAACAGATAACCTTAAGGCTGCACAACAACCTAAGCTGTAAAACTCAGCTGCTGTGTTTGGTCGTGGCTTCCCTCCAGCACTGGGCCCCACACGGGTGGGTGACACTCAGAGGCTGGTAGAGTCTTACGTGGCTGGAAAGTGCAGGGGGAAACCTGAGTGCGACCTGTCTGACATAATTTAGACTGTGTACACCACTAGTGCTAAAAGGGCAGGTCCCATCACAGTGAGCCACTGCTGCCAAGCCACGGCCGCTGAGTCCCAGACGTGGCTGCTCAGCTGGGAGCCCTGACCTGGCCTGCAGTGGAAATGTCACCTACATCTGCCCAGGGCTCTCCTGAGTCACAACACCAACAGCATGATGGATTCCCCATGGTGGCAGAGGCTGCTGTCCCTCTCCCTCCCAACTGGGTGCAGCTCTTGCGTGCCCTGCGAGAGCAACCACGGGGACCTGCCTTTTCCAACCAGCTCCAAGGTCGGCATCGCTGGAGCAGCTTTGCTGACTCCATCCATCATGGTCTCTCGGGTGTGGTCTTCAATTCTTGCAGCGTGCTTTGAAAATGGACCAAGACATTGAGTGTCCTGAGACAATGGCTGTTGTAAGGGTTCAGAAGTACTACACTGGGTTTACAAACATGCAAGCTGCAACACCACTGCCTGTTATGGCACTTTGGCCCCCACACAGCCATAAAATAGCTTAGTGGCTATCAAAGTGTGACACGGTACAGTGAAGCACCAGAAGAGCCAGATAATGCTTTTTTTATTTCCAGGGGAATTATAGGCCTGGGGAGCAGAGTAGATCTAGGTTTAAACTGCAGTTGTAGAAGGGAATCACTCCAAACTGAGAATGCCAATTAACTCCAGCATCCCTTGAACGAATTAAGCTAAGGTCAGAGCTGCAGCAAGCAACCATCACTAATGAGCTTTCAGCACTGCTCTGCCTGCTTTATGCACATCAGATTTCCTGTGAAGGAATCCCTCAGGGCACAACTGTTTGGCTTCTGTCTGAAACTTCAGGAGCCTCTGGCTCTGAAAGACATTAACTTCAGCCTTGACGCTGCACTAATCAGAAGGCAGGAGCTGGAGCGCTGCTTTAGCAAATGGCAGATGATTTTAGGCAGACATCACAACTTGGAATATAAATTTTCTTTCTTACAATAAAAAATGTATAAATATTTATTTATTTTATTAAAATTTTATATTTAAGCTTTATATTTATTAAATATTTATTTATCTATACCTCTGGTAATCCTCAATTCCACTTTTGTCACGAACAGTGAATGCAGTTCTTAGTTTTATCTCAAGCATGCTGCAGAATGCTCTGTCCCCATCCCAAGCAAATGGTTTTCCGAGCTCTCCCTGTCTCTCTACTGTCTGTCCCACGTGCTGCCCAGATGCTGACAACAGCAGGAGGAAGCAGAAGAAGCGCCACTGCTAGAAACTGATTTTTTCAGACACATACTTTGCGCAATGTTACACGTTCCGGCGTGAGAGAGATTATTTGCTCTCAAAACATATGTGCCCAGACCAAGCTAAATCCTTGAGAGACCTTCTTTCCTGGGGTGGGGATTGATGTTCTCCTTAGCCAGCACCCCTGTTGGGAGGAGATGGCTGTAGCCTGGAGAGACCTCACCCACCGCAGGGGGCTACTGGCTCTATCATCCCGTGCCGGTGGGGATTAAAAAAACATAAACAAAAAATGCCGGCAGAAAACGCGCCGGTTTGCTTCCTCAGCTCATTTGTGCTCCTTGAAGGAAATCAAAGAAGGCATTTAATGATCCTTCTGGGCGCAACATGATTTGTATCTTCATCCTTCCAGGGCAGGCTCACAGCGCGAAAACCCCTGGGGTGGAGGGGAAATCTGTTTGAAAGCTGCTCGGCGAGCGAGATGCTGTCAGATGTTGAAGGGAGGAAGAATGAGCGCGTGTTATGGAATTTGGCAGGTGACGGAGCTAATTACGGACTCAGAGGCAATTTAGGGTGACGGGAAGTGACTTGAATTGTAACCAGAGGTTAAAAGAGTTTAAAAGGAGGCAGAGCCTGTGCTGCTGTGCTTGGACGGGTGAACACCATTCCCCGTCAGCCGGAGGTCAGGGAAGCACCTTTCACACTCGGTGCAGACTAATTTCGGAGCAAAACACAAGCCGCTGCAAAATGGTGTTAATTGGATGTGGAAAGCCTTGCGGAGCCTTCCCCCACCTCTTCTTCAAATCTGTCAGGTTTTTTTTAATAACAATTGATGGTTGCCTAAAATCACAAAACATGTTTTCATTAATATTCATGAAAAAATGGACTGTTTTTATCTACACCTACATCAATGTGTGGTAAAATGTATCCAAAGCCCAGCTTTTATCTTTAATCACACTGAAAACGATCGCCTCTGATTTTTGTGGGGAAAAAAGTAGTCCTGTTTTCAAAGCAGAAAAGCATGAAAAGCTATAATTTCTGACCTAGAATTTTGGCAAAGCCGCTCCCTTCTGTGAAATCAGAAGGAAGGCAGAAAAAAAAATAAGACTTTTAAGATTTTTAATTGAGTTCTGAATATTCCAGAAATTCCGATATGCATTTCTACAATAGCTCTTGCCTGAACACTCAGTATCAGCAACACAACAAATAAAATTGTCAGGACACCTTTGAAAGGCTAAAAAAAAAAAAAAAAAAAGTCTTTCTGCCTAGACATTGCCCTTTATTTATGCTCTGGTAGCGTGCAGCAGCTTCCCCAGGGATCAGGCACAACTGCTGTACAGGCCATGCAAACCCACAGACGCAGAGCCCGTGGCCCACAGACACTTCACTGGGGATAGTCAGCTCATCGGTATTGATGCCATTTCTCCTGACAGGCAGATGTTTAACGCCTGGATCACTACAAAGAGGTCTGCAGAATGCTGCAGCCCAGCTCCACTGGCTCCCTGATCCACCCCTATTGCCAGGGAACAGATAAAACCACGCTGTGGGCTCAGTCCAACCCCATGTAAACTGACAGTGTGATCCAAATAAATCAGGGGAGGGGAGGGAAGTGGATGGGTTGGTTGTTTTACCCCAGTAGATCACTTGCCAAGTGAGAAGAGGGTCATTTGCCTCCTTCTGTAAGAGCTCATAGAATTAGACAACACCCTGTATTTCCAAAATACCCTACAGCCATTACCTAATAAATCCTTATCAGCAGATTCGTGAGGCAGTAACATCAAACCACAAAGGCAGGTAAATCATCTCTGCACCCCCCACACCTGCTGACTCTGACAGGGGAACACATGGGGGGACGGACCCTCCTTCTTTCTAGCCCAGCCAGGTTGGAGAAACTCTACTTTGCCCCAAATACCTCTGTCCTGATAACCTTGCAAAACTCTGAATCCTTACACACTGAGTAGAGAGAAGGAGGTATCTGTTGTGTGTTCCCTGAATAGGGTTGTGGCATCACACGTTTAATAAGAAGGATTTGGCAACATAGATGATGTTGCTAGATGTGCACTGAGTCGAGTGTCTTTGCAGCATAGAGACTAACAGAATGAGTAGTATAATTTATTTAGTCACTTGATGCAACACGGTTCCTGGGACTCCCTACAAAGCAAAGCCTCCTCCTGCGAAAAAGCTGTTTTAGTGCAACCAGTTTATTACAAAAGTCTTTAATCTCTTTAAAATGGGTTTTCCCTTCCTCTTAATCAAGTTCCTTCAGGTGGACTTGAAATGGAAAAAATTAAGTTTAACCCTTTGGTAGTGGAGAGATAAGGATGACTTTCACTCTGGGTGCTTTTGTGGCATCACCCAGGAAAGCTACATTTTGCTCAGAGTTCTCCCCAAACAGAGCATCTGCTTTCACTTACTTTTCCTTTTTTTTATTTTCAATTGATTCTCCTTTTTCTTGCTTTGGGTTCAGAGGCGGTGGAAAGGTGCTTCAGTGCTCTTTGTTTCCTATGCATTCTACTCTCTCTTGGTGTCTCCCTCTGTGCCCTCAATTTCCTGCTGCTCAGAACACTGTGTCTGATGAGGGTTTAAAATGCTGCTAGCAAAAACAAATTTAAAAAAACACTCATTTCATCTTGGAGTATTTAAACAAGTCTAAATTTAGAGCGAAGCTGTGGAAAAAAAATAAAAAGGAAAGAAAGCAAAGTAACCAGCCGAAGGCATTAATTAACATGACACCTATGTGGCTGCTTCTATAAACTACAGGGAGAGCACGTGGCTTGCAGATGAATGGGTCTGCAGGCAGATATTTACTGAGCACACGGGTGGAATGTGGGGTCTAGAAGGATGCACGTGGTCCAAGTCATCCTGCTGATGCCTCGTGATGCTCTGCAGGCCAGACATTCATGAATTATTTACTGCCTCTGAGGCAACCTGAAATGAGTCAGTGGTGTAATACTTGCCTACATGCCAGCCAGGGTACCTGTACATTCCCCTGTGTAACCCCCCTGTGTTACACTAGGGGTGACTCTGTACTGCCCTACAGAGATTCTAGTGAGTTATCAGGTATGCAGGTATTAGGTGCATTCCCATGGTAAATAGGCTTTTGTGTGCCTTCTCTGTGCAGTCATATCAGGATCTCCTTATGATCACTGGCACTCATCAGCCCAGTCTCCAGCGGCAGAAGAACCCTTCCATGCAGAGCTGCAAACTGTGTCAAGCATTTCCCCTGCACCTGGAAGGTGTTAAGAGCAGCTAATTTAACCCAAAACACACCCACCGGGGTTGCAGTGAGGAAGAGGCACTCAAAGAGGCTGTGCTCACCCAGCACCACACGGTGATGAAGGTCTGTCAGGTCTCACCATTCCAAATGTCCCAGATCTCAGGTGCTGCCAGTCACGTGGCCAACAGAGTCCTCAGCCAGGCAGCCTCTCCCTGCCTCATTGCAGCTTCTCTGGGGCCAGCTGGGGTTGTGCAGGGCCTGATGTGACCAAACAGGGCGGGAGGGCAGCGTTCAGCAGCAGGGACCCCTCCCCAGCCCCCAGCCTGCATCCTGCCTGCAGCGCCAGCACTGGTGCAGAAGCACCTCCTTCCCCATCCCCACTCAGCGATCAAATCCACACCTCTGCAAACAGCCCGTGAGTGCTGACTCTCCACAGCTCTGAAACCTGATCAGAAGAGGTTTGCATGCCCAGCCAGTAAAACCATGACTGAAAGTGCTTTTCCATCGCTGCTTCTGGCAAGGGCCCCCTCCTCCTGGCAGCTGCTGAGACGGGGAGTTCGGATTCTCTGGTACTGGCAAAACACTACACGTCTGCTTTCCAAACCACACAGAGGAACAGTTAAACCTACTCAGACAAGCCAGAGACGTTGTCCTCATATCTCCTCAACAGGACACAAGTTCAAACACTGGTGACAGAGCAGTTTCCTATGCAGAATATTTGACCAGAACAGAAAGGAGCTTTTGTACCCAGATACTCGTCTAAGGAGTTGTGTCGAGAGATAACGAGAGGCACAAGATTATGATCTCAGATAAATGCATCTGCTGTGAACAAGACCGCATAGTTTATTCCCATCATGCCTTGGTTTAAGTTATTCAAAATCAAAGCAAATTATTCTTATTAAGTGCTTATCTCCCAAATGTTTTTAGTTCAGGATCATGATGGAGCAAAGACTTGCCTTGAGGTGTGCAGTGGTGGCAGGCAAACAGCAAGAGTGCAGTGTCTCCAGAAGGGAAAATCAAATCAGTGCTGATCTCTTGCAAGCTCTTCCCCAGTCCTGATGGTGCAAAATGGTGCAAAAAGGTCTATGGTGCAAAAAGGACCCTGATGTTTGCTCTGTGTGAGCCCTGAGACACTGCTCCAGAGTACCCAGAAAATAGGAGGGACAGCCCTGCCTCACTGCATGGGCCATCTGGGAGAGCAGTACTACGGATGCCATGGGGAAGAGGTGTCTCTGTTGACCAGTATCAGCCCAATAAACCTGCTGGCAACAAAAGTAGTAACTTCACTATGAGCTTGGTACTTGAGGAGCTGAGACACTGTCCCATCTGCTCTTCATCTCCATGAAGCTGCACGATCTTCTCTTTGCTGTGCTCAAGGTTGTTGCCATATCCCCTGTTCCAAATGTCTTTCTAACAAAGAGACACTTGGCTGCTACAGAATGTGGCTTATTGACCACTAGTGCATGGAGAGAGGTTGCCTCAAGAGGTTATGCCATGCCTGGCATCTTTCTAATCAGCTTTCTCAGAGGTATTTAAAAGAGGTGTCGATGTGGTGCTTAGGGATGTGGTTTAGTGCTTGACTTGGCAGTGTAAATTAATGGTTGGACTGTATGATCTTGAAGGTCTTTTCCAACCTTAATTATTCTATGATTCTACTCTATGATTCCATGACACTCAGTGTAGATTCCCCTTTCTTCATTTTGCCTTCTTTTCCTCGTATTTATCCCACCGTAAGACTACACTTCTTAACCAGTGTTCTGATGTTATTTGTTCTTTTGCTAATCTTAACATTTGCCAGTATCTTCTCGTAACATGATAATCCAAACTGAACTCGGGTTCTAGTCAAACCAGAAATAAATAGAGCTGGTAAATTTTCCTTGTGCCTGTGAACACAGCATAAAATCACACTGGCATTTCTTTTTATTTCCTCGTGGTTTTGCAAATGTAGCTCTAAATTGCTGTACTTGCTCATCTCATATCTCTTGCAGCCTTAAATTCCCACTCCTTGTTATGTATTTGCTTTCATTCTTTCTCACAGGATTAATTTTCTTTTTCCCCAGTCAGATCCTGGCATTGTTTATCTCCTTCCCGTGCTCCAACTGTGCTTACACACTGTGGTGGCTGAGCTCTGCAGAAGTAACTGGATGCACACTAATCCCATTAAGGGCCCTCCAGGCACCTGGGGTTTTCAGTTTTCAGTGCTATTTTCATTTAATCTTCAAATCTTACTTCCTTGCAATTTTAGATCATTAAGGGGTTAAGTGAGATATATCCAGTAAATGAGATAAATCCAAATAAAGGGATTTAGATCTCCCAGTTCAGCGTGTTCCTGTGTCTCACTGTCTTTTCTATCAGTGTTCCAGGGGTTTCCAAACACACCCAGACAAGGGCTCTTGCCAGAACCCATCTGGATTAAACTGGGTCCCAGCTGCAAATAGCACACAGTGGCTGGGAGGGTTAGTGAAAAGATCCTGCAAAAATCACTCACAATAACTATTTATATGGCTCCCTGAAAAGTGGAAAGAAAATGCAATCTAAAATGTTGATGCTCCTGCTTTCAGATCTCATTTTAGATTTTTTTTTTTTTTTCAGAATGCGAATTTTTATCATCTCTTCCCTGAAGTATCCAGACAGGGAAGCCTGCCAGCCTGGATGCTACCCCTCATTTGTAATCCTGGTAAACACAGACAAATGGAACCTTGATTGTCAGTGTTCCCAGCTCCTCTAAGAGCAATCTTCTCTTCTTTTCAGGCTGCAGAGGAAGAATAAGGCAGCAGAAGCCCAGCCCTGTGGCCCCCAGCGTGAGGCTGAACTCAGGGGAAGGGTAATCAGCTCCCTCTGTTCCCATGGGGGCACATTGTCTGCAATTTCTGGGAGGAAATACATTTCTCTGTACTGCTCTCACCTACAGATTCCCCCTGGGACCATGCAGGTCTGCATGTACTCCTTTTTGGATCAAGAGCCCTCATAGAACATTTTGGCAATTTGAGAAATCCATTACTAAGACCCAAATCTGGTCTTCCTAAGGTGACTGGTTTTGCAATTGCCATGCACTGGTGGTATGCTGAAGACACTGTCTATAGAGTGTTCATGTGCATAGAAATTGATTTTTTTTTGTAGATTTTAAGGTCAGAAACAACCATTTAAACCTTCCCATGTAACCCTTTGCACAGACTTAAGAACATTATCTGGAAATTTCTGCCCTTCAGGCCCACAGCTTCTGCCTGAAGAAGATCGTAACTTTCAATAAGACACTCAGTCTGGAGTAAAGATTGTAATAAATGATGAAACCATCCTATCCTGAGGTGAATTATTCCTGTAATTACTTAAGTGCTCACCACAGACTTTCAGCCTCTTTGTCATACAATTTAACCTCCATTTCACGTCTCATAGTTTTATTCCCTTCTCTGTATTTCCTCTGTCACTTCTATTATCCCATTTAAAGTGCACCTGTGCTGGTTTTAGCTGGGGTATAGAGTTAATTTTCCTTATAATAGCTGTTATGGGGCTGAGTTTTGGATTTGTGCTGGAAACAGTGTTGATAACACAGGGATGTTTTGGTTACTGCCGAGTCAAGGTCTTTTCTGCATCTCACACCACCCCACCAGCGAGTGGGCTGGGGGTGCACAAGATGCTGGTGGGGATGGGACACAGCTGGGATCACAGATCCCAACTGACCAGAGGGACATACCACACTGCCTGGCACCTTGCTGAGCATATTGAGCTGGGGGAAGAAGCAGGAAGGGGAAGACTTTCGGAGTGATGGCATTTGTCTTCCCAAACTGATGTTACACATGATGGAGCCCTGCTGTCCTGGAGGTGGCTGAACACCTGCCTGCCCAATGACTTCTCATTTTTTCTGCTTTGCTTGGGTGTGCAGGTTTTGCTTTACTTATTAAACTGTCTTTATCTCGACCCATGAGTTTTCTCTCTCACCTTCTGATTCTCTCCCCCATCCCACTGTGGTGGTGTGAACAAGCAGCTGTGTGAGGCTTAACCCCAGTTGGGGTTAAATCAGAAGAGGCACCAGTGCTGCACTAGATAGCACATCTGTAGTACATGCCTTAATTTGATTTCAGTGCTTTGTCAGTCACTCTGCCCTCCACATCCTCATGAGAAACCTAACAATATAGCATGGCTTTGCATTTTACATTAAATGAGCCATTTGTAAAGGTGCAAAAGATGATTGGAAGATACTCTTAATAAATGGCTTGATTCATAGCAATAGAGTAAGCAGCTCAACAGGTTGCTGTAGTAATTTATAATCTTTCTGCTGCCATATCTGTAGTTATTTATAATTTATACTTCTTGTGATAATAATGAGCTTCGATAGCGTGTCCCTCATTCGAGCATGCAGTTTGCTACTTCCTGCTATTCATCAAATTCAGCCGTTGGGCTCCTTTGATTCATTGGTCTCCAGACACAGATGAGGGGATGGCAATCTCAATTGAATGTTGCCCAAACGGAAAGGTCTGACTATTAATAAATAATCATTCACATTAGGAGGTGATCAGTTAAAACTGGCAGAGTCCTTTCTTTCACGCCACTTTTGCTTCCCACTGCTCATTTTCCCTCCTCTCCCCTCACCAATGTGAGATTCCCACTCCTGGCTCGGAGGGCAATTTCCTTGGCAATTGCCTTGGACCTGCACTGGATGCTGCCAAAGCACCAGCTCTGCCTGGCCTCATCTGTCCTGTGCAAACCTCAGCACCAAGCAGTGGCTGGCATGAACCTGCTGGTACCTGCAGGACCCCACCATTGCCCCCACACTCCCAGTGCCAATCCCAGGCACCCACTGGGGAGGAGGCAGTGCTGGGCCAACCTGTGGAGGGACCTGTCAGCATCCTGCAGCGTCAGACAGAGATCAAAGCTCAGGCAGAGGTGTTCGAGGATGCGGATGAGACCCCTTTAAAGCAGGCATGGCCTGACCTCCGGCTGGAGAAGCCAAGACCCGTCTTCAGGAATCAGAGTAATCCCGGGTGATTTTATCCCACTCCACTTCCCTAAATCTGTGGCTGCTGCTGCTTGGCGAGGGGATTAAGGGGCTGGCAGGGGATTACGCAGCCACTGCGGCTCCGGTCGCAGAGCTCCCTCCTGGCGCGGCTGCACCTCGGGGCACGGAGACGCACCGCACCTGGGGGTGCCCATCCTCGAGAGGTGCCGGCAGGTTTTTGGCTGCCTGCCCTGCGCTGGAGACCCCCGACGGCGCCTGGCAGCAGGAGCGACGTTCCCGGGGCAGAGGCGGCCGGGGTCGCCCCGGGGCTCGGCCCCGCAGCAGCAGGGCCCCCAGCCCGGCAGGATGGCGGGGGCCGCCCGGGAGCCCCCCCAGGGCAGCAGCAAGGGCGGGGAGCCCCCGCACCCCGCCGGCCGGTCCCGTTGCTGATGGTCGGTGCGCGGAGGATGGGGCCCTGGGCCGTCCCGTGGATGATGCTCTGTCTCTTCTGCTTCCTGCCCCCTGCCAGGGCCCAGACGAAGATCCCGCTGGAGACGTAAGTGTTCCTCTCTCTCTGGCGTGGGGTTTTCCTGGCGTGGAGCGGGCAATGCCGTGGGCATGGCAGGCGGGTGGGAGTGTCTCCCTGGCAGTGGCAGGCTCCGTGGGTGTGGGCTCCTCCACAGGGGCACGGTGCTGCAAGGGGTGGCGTTTCCTTACGAGGGCAGGGATGGCTCATGGCAGAGGACACAGACACAGGAGCCACAAATTCAGTTCCCCAGGTCTAGCATAGGATGCAATACCTCTTTTCCCCCATTCATCAAGCGTAGCAATGATACTCATCTGCTTTAGTTAAGCACTTTGACATCTATTAATGCTCTGCTTAATGCACTAGGCGGCAGAAGGCAAAACCAGTTTAAAGACGCGTTCGTAAAACCCCGCTGCTGCTGCAACTGGTGGAGATCCAAGCATGGAGGCGCATGCAAGTGGCCCCAGTTTGGCAGCTCCCCGGTTGAGCAGAGTGGTTTCAGTAGACACTGCTGGTTTTCAGTATGGCAGGAACACCCAAGGGATGCACAGCACTGGCCAGGAGCTGGCTGTGGGAGGATACACACAGGGTGTTTATCCCACAAAGCAAAGACACATCGCTTCGTCACACATGAGATCCAGATCGTGCAGGGCAAGGTTTGCAGCTCCGAAGCTCTGATCCCTTGCATTGATCTGGAACACTGATAGCTTAAAAGGACCCTCATGCACACACATTTACTCACGTGTGTGGACGTCAGGGGATGTTAGTGAGAGGAGGCTGAATAGAGGAAAGAGGCCATGGCACTTCTTACTTGTTCCTGCTCCTCTTCACTACAAAGGGCGTAGTAGCCCTTCCCAGAGGTCTGGAGCAAATGACTGAAAAGCTGAGCTGCAATATAAAGCATACACAGCCACGTTTTGTGCATGCACTGCATTTGGGTCCAGGTGCTAGTGCACGTGCAGGGAAACTTGATGCACCTTTTTGGATGTGGGTTTGCAGGGCACCCACGCCTCTGCTTGTGTTGGTGTGACAAGCGGCTCCTCTGGCATGGTCGCTCCCTGCCAGCCATGCAGCCCGCCCTGGCAGCCCCCCAGGAGCCTAACAGCTCTCAGCAACCCCAGTTTATAAAAACTTCACCTTGTTAAGCTGATTTAGACGAGTTAAATCCTTTAAGGATTAAAAATGTCAGCACTGCGATTGGTAAAAGTTGTTGTGGGGTAGCTTCTTGGGTGCTACAGTATCTCCATCGGTGCAGGACAGTGGGCTGGTCTGGAGAGGAGACAACACTGCCATCCAGTTTCAGAAGGAGATATGTCCAATAAATCAACAAGTCAGCTCAAGCCCTTTCCTGAGTTTAGGAAAATGTTTTACATTCAAAAACTGCCAATAAAACCCTTACAGATGTGCCCACCAATACAGCTCATGGAATTACCAAGAGCTGAGCTGACATCCAAGAGGGTCTCAGGAAACTTTGCTGCCAATGTTATACTTGGCTGCACTATCAAGCCCTTCCTCAGCAGAGTGGTTCTGATTTGGGTTTCACAAAAAGGACACAGTGGCTACCCAGAAAAAAATCCAACTTCTGATAACTGCGAACTATGCAAATTGACTTTCCATGCCCGGGATAAATACTTCATGGAAATACTTTTTGTGTGGCATTAAGAAGCCAGCCAGTCTGTTCCGCTGTTTTTGCCACTGAATGCAAGTGCAGGGATTACACGCAGGCAATCTCTGACCAAATCCTTTTCTGATGTGTTTAGTTATAATGTGATAGCCCTTTACTACTGAGAAAAAGATTTACGTCACTTTGCACAGTTTGGAACTTAATTCATGTACAAGAATGAAGAATAAACAATAGAAAAAGAGCTTTTCTCCCCTGGTACTAAAACCAGACCAACAGCTGAATTAATCCCTGGTGTTTCACATCCACTTATGAATTTAACTAAAACACAGAAGTCACCCTTTTCAAATGAAATTTCAGTAGAGAAACACGTTGGACACGGGTCCAAAGGGAGTAAATCAGCAGAAAATGGACCTGTTCCATAGGTTACACAGGGACATTTTGGGGACAAAAAAGCAGTCTTTTAAACACCAGCTGGGTTCCATCACATTTAAGTGACACAAGGCTGAGTCGGCCTGTGCTGCTCCCCAAGTCGTGTCTGGCTTTGCTGCATCGCGCTTGGCTCAGTGCCGATTCATTCCCATCTTTGCAAAGCTCACTCAGCTTTAACTCCAGCAGTGCAAAAATCTGCTCAGTTACTAGCAATGCTTCTGGGGTGCATTGCAAGTTCAGCACAGAAACTGCCTCTTCTTTCCTCCTGGACACAGCTCTGCTTGTCTGGTGGCCACGGCATGGGCAGGAGTGCTTGCAGCTGTGAGGATTTAGGGCTGGCTTCTTCTTGAGCTGATGGAAACGTTGGGAAATGCTGGTGGGAGAGGTAAAGATCAACCTGGTATGGCCTCTTTAAGCTGCCCCTATTGCCTTTATACATCTGCTCTTGGGCTGATGGAACCAGCAGCCTTGGACAAAATGTCTCTACAACTTGATGAGCTTTAGACTGACCTTTTCTCTCACTTGTTTATGAAAAAATTAAGGAAACCTATTTAAGTTCAGCAGGCTGCCCTTAATTCCCCAGTACTCTAAGGTTGCTCACTTCCCTGGCAAATAATTGTCTTTTAAATATGTAAATGCCAGTGTATTTCTGCCTCTTCACTTTCCTCCTTTTCGACTTCCATGAAATGCCACCAGATATTTTTAATTACCCCGTCTTCAGACCTGTTACACAGGGATTCTGAACCTTTGTGCCTCCAATTCCTCTGTGCCCCCTAACTTTCCAACAAACCCTCCAGTTCTGCCAGTCTCTGGCCCTCTCTTTGGTCCCCCTGCCCTTGCATCTCCTACTTCTGCTTCAAGACCAGCAGAAATATCAGCCCCTGAGCCAGAGTAGTGGCTCAGAAGTGGCTGGGAGAGCCCTCCCAGGGTAAGGGTCCACTCGACACATAGAACACCCACACAGAAATCCCAAAATTATACAAACCTCAACCTTTTTATTTGAGTTATGCCGTTATTGGAAGCTTCAAGAACTTTCAAGATGCTCAACTACACCTGCTAATCAGAAATTAACACCACAGGCACTTCCACCCTGCTGGGTTGAAAAATGATGAGGGCTGGAAGGAGTAGGGGCGCACACATGACCACAGACATGACACTGAACAGAAAGGCCAGGGTCAAGTGCACCATTTTTGTAAGGCAAATGGGGTAAAAGTAAATATCCCTGCTAAAATTACTATCCCAAGCTTCATGTTTATGTTCTCTCTTTCTGCAGTAAAAGGTGAGGAAGCTGGAGAATATCAGTTAATATCAGCATAAAACATCTCATACATAAAAGTTATAAAGCCAGCAGCAGCAGATGGGCATCAAGTTAGCTGTTGATCCAGAGATCCTCATATCTAAGGGAATGTGTTAGTCACTACTACAACAAACAAGAAAGCATCCCATGGGATCCCTCTTTCTGGTTTCCTCTTTTATTCTAGGCTTGCTAAAATAACTCTGATATGGCCCAATAAATCCTGGTCTCCTAGAAAGTACTTGTATTCTTTTTTCTCTAAGGATGACATGATGAGATAAAAGCTCTGGCTCTCAAAATAAGATGCAGAGCACAATGCAAGAAAAAACAAAATTGCTTCAGCTGGTGCTAGTTCACACTCAGTGGTTAAATATGAATGCCTTGTTGCCAATTAAGGAGTGATTTAAAAAGGCACCCACTCCCTCATGCTTTTTTTACAGGCAGTGGAGAGAGGTGCAGATCAGAGCTGAAGTCCTGTGCCTGTTCCAAATCGTTGCCTGTAGCTGCCTAGTTCCTATTTGTAAGAGAGGAGTCTAAACAGGCTTTCCTAGGCTAAAGCTAGCAGTTGTGATTATTCCCCCATTGCTATGCTGGCTTCACTCCAGAGCCCATCTCTGTGTTGGTGTATTATTTGTGGTGCAATGCACTGGGGAATCAGGCCCTGAGGTTAAAGTCTGCTTGGGACTCAAAGAAATCTACTGGAAGCCATAGGTAAGACTGCACACCATAAATAAGTGGTGTATTCAGGTAAGTGGAGAAGGCCACTTACTGCATTAGAGACATCTCTCTGAAGTGAATCCTTGTTGAAGGAACTGCAACTGTAGGTGGAACTGCCTAATGTGGATCGTGTAACAGATTTCTGATGAAGTGCTCTGTCAATTATGAGAGCCATCTATTTTCATTTGGATGGTTCAGTGTTCAGGCTGCTCTTCAGCATCCGTATGTTCTCCATGTGGTATTGCTATCGTCAATTATTTATAGGATGGCACGAATGTGAGTAGTGCTTTACAATGATGAGGTGCATAATCTACTGTGGCATTATCAAGCAGTAGTGTCTCCACTGAGAGCAGTGCATTCATCTGCCTTATTAGTCTCTGGCCTGCACTGCTGCAGGAACTGAATCCAAGGGGTGAATCTTGACAACTTCTTCCAAGTCTGACACTTCTTTCTCTTCAGCAGTCCTGACACTAGGTGTCTAGCCCATCACCCCAGGCCCTGTCAGTGAAGATAAATGGGTGTCTGCAGCAAGCTATTTATTTCACTGTGCTGGCAATAGAAGGAAAACAGATGATACCTAAGATGAAAATTGTACCTCTAAAGTTAGGTGGGAAAATTTCAACTCCAAACATAATGACCAAGACCAGCAGACCTCAATGTTTCCCCTTGCTGACAAATGTCCAAGAGCAGTGCTTGTCTCCTGCCTTACTGCTTGTCTGGCTAGCAGTCTGGGGAAAAAACATTGTTATTATAGTAGCTTAGAGAAATAGAGCAGGGTTTATACTTGGAAAGATGGGGTTTTCTCTGTCTGAAAAAGTGAGAAGTTGTGCAGACTTTGATTTATTAACATTGACTTTCCTTTTCTTTTTGTCTTTTTAGGGTGAAGTCCTGGGCGGATGCCTTTGGTGGGGAGCTGTACTCCATTGTGACTAAGTATTCAGGCTCTCTCTTGTTGCAGAAGGTAGGCAAAATGTGTGAGGGTTCCCTTTGCTTCACATTATCTCCCTGTGTAGTCCTCCAAGGTTTCCCCCTGGTGTGGAAGAAAAAGGCACAGGTCTCCAGCTATCTTTCAAATCTATCCATGAGCACAGAGTGATGCTCTGTGCCAATTCTCCATGTACTGGAGAGGGGGATCTGTTTAATGCCTTTCCTGTTTCATTAACCATTGCCAAATACCACCTAAATTGTCCCATTTTTTACTAATACTTTCTAACAGTTTCTATTTTTCTCCCCATGTTTCCCCTCTAATGATTATTTCATGCCCTCACATACTGTGCCTCCGCTTCTCCTTTCCCAAGTCTAAATCAGTCCCTCTGCTTCTCATCACCCACCTGCTTGTTGTCACCCCATCATCCCCTCCTGCAGCTCTTCAGCTGGCACTTATTTCTTACTGCTTCCTCATCAGTATTCATCCAGTTGTGCATCAATCCTTTGAATTTTGCCCTTGAAGCTCTGCTTTGGACAGGGTCCCTGAGGCAGATGCCCTTGGAAGCCACAATTTTCCAGAGACACAGACCTCTGCTTGGCTTCATCACCAAACAGGCTCTGTTTCATTAAACTCTCTACCAGCATTAAAGGGTGTAGCTCCAGGGGCTTTAAACAAATAATCCCAGTTGCAGCTCTAGAGGAGTTTCCTTAAGTCAGTGGTGAATGGCTGCTCCTCTTTCAGACTTGGTGATCTCCACCCTCTATGCTGCTCTGGGGGACTGAAGGGGGCCTCAGAAATGCAGTCACTTCTCTACTTCATGTGTCACTTCTCTACTTCAGTTCTTTTTCTTTACTCTTTCTATGATTCTTCTCTTCAAGACAAGTAACGAGTTGCCTCTCAGGCCTCCTAGGTGTCTGATTTCTGCATCCATGTTAGTAATAACACCCATATCCCAATGCAAAAAAAGGGACGTGGAAATAGTTTTCCTTTCCTTGCTGCTGAGCCCTGTTTCCCTGTCCCCTGAGTGCTGCTTTTTGTCTTGAGTAAGGGAGTATTTCCTGCAGCATCGGCTTTGCTAGGCTTTGGCCAAGAAAGGCTTTCAGCATCCATCACAAAGGTCTGTGGTGATCATCAGTTCTTCTTGGGAGGAGAGGGTCACAAGGCAATTAAAAGCTATCAGCACTGATATAGGTACTTCATGCGCTAACCACGAGGCAGCTGCAGTGGGGTATTGATAAGGCAAAAGTTCACCTTTTAGCAGTTTTGATGATGCTTCCACGTTGCCTATTGACCCACGGGGTCCCCAGGCAATAGTTGTCAGAGGTGAAGTGACATGCTAAGGCATCTCTGGTGGGTACTGGAGCTTCAGTGGGGAGGAGATACAGGCTGGGGTTATTTGATAGTCAGGTACCTGGCTGATGCTGTATAGGTGTGGGTCGACACAGGCAACTTGCACTGCTTCATACTAACACATTAAGGGAGCTCATGTTCCTTGAGGTCCAAAAGTCAGTGGGACGAAGAAGAACCAGAGTTAGCTTGAAAATACAACATTGTGGAAGATAGCAATGCAGGACAAGGATGGCAGATGTGGCACTGGGGTGACTGTCAAGGCAGCTGTGCTGTGCTGGCACTTTGGATATATTGCACCAGATTGCCTTACCTACCTCTGCCCACGCTGTGGGTTTTATTCTTGGGATCCTGATCCCTTTGGGATAGGGGTTATGTGAGACCTGTAGATGCTAGTATAGTACCACTAAAAATTAGAGTCATAGTTATCTTGAACCAAAATTCACAACTATTATCAGTGTTTGGTATAATTCTCCAGAAGCGAAGAAAACTAATTTCTGATGAAAAAGAAGCCCGAATGTAACCAAATCCAATCTAGTACTCACATCAGGAGGAACTAAGGCAGACCTATATTCTCCTGATGGTCTGACAGCCTTGCCTGCCTGATAGCACTTGCCTGCTCCATACACACAGTTTTCATCTTGGAGAGGGGAAGGTGTTTGGTTTGGTTTTGCCTGGATACAGCACAGACTGATTGTGCTTTGTGCAGTACAGTGTTATCTGTGACTGAGAGGGGAAAATGTCAACTTCCAGCAGGGGGTACAGATAAGCTGGATCCAGCCTTGTTCTGTAAACACTCCAGCAAAGTCATCTCCTAAATGCATGTTGTGTCCTTCCCTGCCCTAACTTTACTTAAGCAGTTTAAACAGCTCAGATTTACCTTTCAACCCTGAAGCCCCACTTCCTGAGCTCTTTCATTTCCCCTTATTTCCCTGTGGTAAGGAAATAGAGGAGAACCAGCCAGCACCCACTTCAGTCCTTCTCTCAGCCTCCGTTTCTTTAGTAGAGCAGTAAGTCAGGCACCTTCTCACAAATCCTCATCTTAAAGCAGGGACCATTCTGGAGGCTTCCTTCTGCATTTTTGGCACCTTCTGTGTTTCAAGTGGATGTAGGCATGTCATTTACTGTTAGGCAACACTTTCATGCAGAGTGGCAGACCCCAAATAACTTTATGTAGATCATCATATTGGCACAGACTGTGGATGAGTTATGCCTGGGGAGCCAAATACACCAAAGTCTGAAAATCAAACACGTGGATTTGCCTGCTCCCCTGGCACTTTTCTCTTCTTTGGGCTGTTGCCTCTTTTCCATGGCAAATATTTCGCTTTGTGCAGACCAGCAGAATGGTGGGGAGCACAGTGCAGAGGTCCAGGCAATTCTTTTCTCAGTGCTTGTCTAAGTCAATGGGCATTTTGCCTTTGACGAAACACAGACTGAGAGATAACAGCATATTTTGTATTTTTCTTCATGTCTCCCTTGTGCCTAATAGTCTTGAAGTAACTAGCTTATTGTTGCTTTGAGAGCCATAATTTCTCAGTTACTGGATGCTTTGCATGTAAACCTTGTCTTTAACATTAAGCATAAACTTTCTTTTGTTGCTTTGAGTTTACTTGGTTTTCTTTGGGTTTTTTGTTTGCTTCCTCCAGAAGAACCTTAATATCATGTTGCAAACCCAAATGGTTGACTTCTCACCAGGATTTATCATTCCCAGAGACTTGGTGAACCAGTAGACACCCCTTGAATCCACAGGGACAGGCTTTTACCCTGGATCAGAAATCTTTAAGAAAGTTCTCAGATGGCTGGCAGTCCCAAGCAGGCAGGATGTCAAATTAAATCTCACAGAGTCAGCAAAAGCCAAGTGGCTTTGGCTTGATGGCTGAAGCATTCATTGTCTTGTATTCCCTTGCCCATTATGCACACTTAAACCTGGCTCAGAGAGGATAGATCTGTATTAAAGTGTTGGCTGTGGCCTGGGACAGCTGAGGGCAACAGGGCTGGAGTAAAGAAGCAATGTGAAAGGGTGAGTAGGGGGAGGGCAGTAGCGTCTCACAGAGCAAAGGAACAAAAGTTTGAACCTGTGGCTTAATAGGTGTTTGCCACAGCCTTGCTGCTGCAGTTGGCCAAGCAGTGACCATAGGCTCAGGACCACCAAGGGCAGCCATGCCAGGAGATGACTCTGGGCTTTTCAGGGCTTGTCTTTAAGTGTCAGAAACATCATCAGCTTCAGCAGACCCAAAATTTAAATTTCCTTCTACTGTGTTAACAATGCACTACAAGTGTTTCTGAGAATCATCTCCTGCTCTCTTTTATAGTTGAGGTGCTGATTGCCCTGCCCAGTGGATAGAGTTGAGAAAGGACAGCAGGGCTTGACTCCAGCCCTGCAATTACTAGAAAGTGCAACAAAAAAGTACATGGCAAAGAACAGACAAACTCAAGAAGTTCAGTCAAGACTTTTTCCTGGGTGAAGATGAAAGGAATGTCTTTCACACTCTTAATATAGTTCCACTAGCAGTGAGTAATGGAGCACTGTGTATTTCAATAGGCTAAATTTTGTGGAGGTGGGAACAAGAAAATATATTTGGTGACATATCTCTGTTCACAGATAAAACTTAGGATACTGAATTCTGGATATTCCACTTTTAAATTACCACCCCCAACGCTGCAGAAGGCGAATCTTAATGAATTGCTCCTGCTGTTTTAAGGGAGTGCTAAGTACTAGCTGAATAAGAAAAGATTTTCTGTTAGATCTGAGCTAACTTTTTGACCTCTTTTCAACATCAGATCCTTCCAGCCAGTTCTCCCAAGCCTGATTCGTGTTCTGTAAATTATAATGATCTGATTACCTGAACCCTAAATGCAGGTTGCATGGGATAATCTTGGCCAGCTACAAGCACCTGCTTTGACTTTCAGCCGTGGTGTCTGGTAACAGTATTGAAATCACAAGTACTACTTCGTTTCCCACCATTAGAAACTCTCGGAGTCAATAGTCATTAGTAGCAGGAGATTTTAGTGGCAGAAATATAGGCACAAAGTGGTTTGCTGGTTCGTTTGTAGGAAAAAAGCTCAAAGAGGATCTGAGCTCAAACTTGATGTATTCTTTCAGCGAACCAAATCTTGCAGAAAGTTTTTTGGGTTTTTTGGTTTGGGTTTGCCTTTTTTTTTTTCTTCCCAGCTCTGGCTAGATCTTGGGCCTGAGGCATGTACAGTATTAGCAGAGTGCTCATGATTGCTTGTGATAACTTTTATCCTGTGAGCATCTGCTTGTCAATGTGTGAAAAGCACATTAAAAAATAATTGAGAGGTAAAAAGACCTGGTTTTTAATTGAAGATGTGACCCAAGGCAACGGGTGGCAGGTCACTTTGTGAAGCCCGTGCTGATGTGGTCCCCCCCCTTCGTTAGCTTTCCCAGGAGAGATTACCCTCCTCCCCCCGAGGAGAGCCTGATTAAAGCCTGGCCTGGCAGAGATCACTTCTCTCCCGACGAAACCATGACATGGAGCTAAATGGGACAGACACCAGCTGGGATGTGCTCCGGTCTCGTCAGCGGCCAGGGACCGCAGTCCGGGGGTTGTCGCTGCACATTCCTCTTCCTGCAGCATGGTTACACCAACCTTCGTGCTCAACCCCACCTCCTCCTCCCCCGCTGCCTGCCTGTCCCAGCCGCAGCGGAGGGGATGCGAGGCCTGGCGTTTTTAATCCAGTAAAAGCCTCGCCGTTAATCATGCCAGACAGAGCGAGCAGCCTCCCTGCCATGCCTGCTGCAGGCTGGATGCTGCTATTTCTGTCTGACCTCCTCAGCCTGCCCCATCCTCAAGGCGTTTCTTACTCTGCCTGTGCTCAGCTGCCTTCCCAGACCATCAAGGAGCTGCTTGAATAAAAGGAGCTCCACTCGCTCACCCTAAAGACGTGCAAAGTCCTTTCTCTGCCACTTTCTTCTAATTCGAAAGTGTTACCAAAGCCTCTGCCATCTCCTTTTCCTTTTCACCACCTCATTTTTTTTCCCAGCACAAGAAGTCCAGCCCTGGCTGAGATTGCTGCTGTGGTGCTAGCACAACATGAAGGGGGTTTGAGTACAGTGCAGAGAAAACTGATGATGAAGGACCAGGGAACTGCACTTGGTTGCCTCCATGTTTCCATATTGCTGAGGACATAAGGCTCTGTCTCTTCTGAATAGGTTAATCATACTGTGTCCTTTGGCAGGTTTTTTTACTCTTTCCTTTTGGCTATCTCTGTTAGCTGTGGGATTTCTTGAAAAGCAGAAATAAAGGCCATTGTATCCAGTCTTGAAAGGGCAGATTTAAGGAGGCAGATTAGTACACAGTTTGGGAGTACTCAAATTTTTTAATGCCTAGATTATATGAAACGTGGTCAGAAGAAACTAGTTATCTCTAAACCTGTCAGATCCAGATCTTCCTCATCACAGCATCTCTCCCAGTGGAGGCAGCACTAAGCAGCCATGCTTCTAATTCCTAGTTTCTGGGAAATGCCTCTGTGGTGCTCTTGGCCTAAAGCGTGCTCCTGGGTGCCTGATAATTAAGATCATAACTGTCTATATTAGCTTTCCTTGGCAGTCTCCCACCTAAGCACTGAGCAGACTCTTCTTGCTGGAGATCTGGCAAGTTACCTTACAGATATGATGACACTGTGGGAGGACAGCACATGCACTAACATGGCATCCCTCCCACTGCTGCCCCAGAGCACATATGACATAGGAGGAGATGTTAATGACAGTATACAGCTCTGGTCCCTTGCTCTTCCTTCTGCCTTAATTAAACTTCAGGTATGTGACATGTCTAATGTTGCTATGGATGTAATCACAATCTGTGATTTAGGTTTTTTTTAAAAACTTGGCCTTCTGCTTCTCTCTCTCAAATTTGTCAGCACTAATAGCTTCAGGTACATTGCTGTTTTCAACAGCCACAAGCTCCCAATTGGATCAGTTGCTTTTACTTAGTCAAAATGCTTCAAGCTATGGTCAATGATCTGCACACACTCAAATTGTGGGGTGAAAAAGGGGGAAAGGCAAAGATGGGAGAAGGTGATAAATCAGAGCAGCTCCTTCAACACCTCTTCCTTCACCAAAGACAATATCCAGTCAGCAATAATAGATTCACTTCACTCCTTACGAGCCTCTTCTTCAACAGCATTTTCTTTTTTCCCTTGGGCAGAAGTACAAAGATGTGGAGCCAACTCTGAAGATCAAAGAGGTGGATGGCTTGGAGCTGGTGAAGAAGTTCTCGGAGCAGATGGAAAGCATGCTCCGCAGGAAGGTCGAAGCTGTCGAGGTAGGACCACTGGGGCTCTGGGAAGGGAGTCCTCTCCTTCAGTCAGCCCCAGAGCAGCAGGCACAGGCCTCCTGCCTGTTCCAGGAGTGTGTGGGCGCAGAGGTTGTGTGAGGACTTTGCCCAACCAAACTCCTGCTGGTGCGGCTGGCTGCTCACTCTGAGCTTTAAGCAGACACTGGTGGGAGGATGTGGGCGTTCAGACAAGGGAATGCTGGCTTCTCCCTCAGCCCAAAGGAGGAAATAAGATTAAAAAAAGTCTAAGAATAAATATGAGGGAACGAACACTCTTTTAGGAGACAAGAGCTGTTTTAAGAAGGGGAAAAAAAACCCTCACAAGTGAAAATAAAGTTCATCCTTGCATAATGCACTCTGGCCACTGAAGACTAGTAGCTTGTTTCAGCTGTGTGTGTGGCTTAAGGGAAATTTCTTTACCCCCTGAACATGAGCTGCAAGGAAGGTGCTTGGATTTCTAGCTGTGTACATGGGGAAGTGTGGAGGAGGTGGCAAGAGGTCTTTAGCTGTTGCTGTGTGGGAGATCAGAGCAGGTAATCGTTATGGCCCCTCTTACTTCCTGCATCTAAGGATTTATCATATTCCTGTGTATTTACCTTCTATGAAAAGCATATTTCTGTAGTCACAGAGCCTTGACTGTTTAAGGCGTCTAATGTGGAAAAGTCATCCAGAAACACATCATTTGAGTCTCAAAGTGAAATGTGGGCATATTTAAACCCAGAGCTTTGGCCCATAACATTAAATTCTTAGCCAGACTTTTCCAGTGTTTGGATTGCCTTATCCTTTGTAAAGGAGCAAAACGTAGTTTTGCTGAGACTGTTGCTGATTGTGCAACCCTGAAAACATGTACATGTTTAGTTGGATTCCTTCCCAGTCTGTACCGATTGAGAATTAGTGCCCTGAAGCATCATACTGGAGAACACTGGCTGATTTTTACTGCCTTCCATAAATGGTAAGAGCTTATAAATGGCCACAGCATCACTGAGCCCTTTATGAAATCAAGTCATGGTCTTTGTCTCAGTAACAATACCAGACTGAGACTCCCACAAGGCCTTTTCCTTTGATGAGATACTGACATCAAGCTGGGTCTGAGAAGTCTTTCCCATGGCTTTTTGGAAGGGTTCATGGAAAATGAAATTAAATCTCTGTCTGTTGTTTCTCTAAATGGACCTGTTTCTGTTTGCATACGTCCTGTGCTACCTAAAATTGCTCAGGGCTTTAGTTGGGACTCTGCAGTAAATAGGTGTGAATATACTTGGCAATAAATAGCTGCAAATATACCTTCCAAGCTATAAAGTTGCAGCACAGAATAATAGGTCAGCCGAAAAGGAGAGAAAGAGGGAAGTTTATAGCTCCATGATCTTTTGTGGTGAAAGAGGCAGTCGTGCCTTTTCATTAACTGTGTGAATGGCTGATACAGCTGGAAGAGCTTCTGGAGGGCTTGCCACAGCACCCACTCATCTTTCTTTCTGTGTGCTTGCATTAGAGGTTGGTGGAAGCAGCAGAAGACGCAGATCTGAACCACGAGTACAACTCCTCACTGGAGGTAAGTTTATCCTGGTCAGTGACAAAATATGACACACATCCTCAGAGAGACCGGTCAAAAGATAGGCCTAGCCAGGAACCCAGCCACCTCGGGTTCCTGGACAGGTTAGGAATCTCCTTGCCTTCAGGACACTCAGCTTGTCTAGAGACTACTGTGAATAAGAGACTCCCCTGGCAGATCCCAAATCTAATAACACCAAAGAGATTAGTTCTTTGGCTTTGGGAGGGGAAGGATTTGGGAAGACACTAGGTTGTGTGATATTATTGGCATAACTTTTACTGCAGACCAACACTATCATTATGTGGTGCATTAGTGCAAATTAGCTGGCACTTGGTGGGTTACTTGACTGGAAAATGAGCTAAAAATTGAGTGTGAATGAGCAATGAGGAGGATGCTGTTACAAATACTCACAGCAAACTGTTAATCCAAATGAACTGAGCTTCTCACCATCTTTCTCCACAGCTCCCACCATCTTTTCTCTACCAGACAGGCACCCACTTGTCAGGACTTCCGTTAGGTGAAAGTTTGGTGCTGTCCAAGCAATTTGGATAATTGGCTTTCTGTTAATAACTGTTAGTTGTGGCCAAGCTATGGGATTATTGCTGGTGAGGGGAACTGGAGGGAAAATTCTGTTCAAGGAAGTTCTCTGTCCGTAGTACAAGCACAGATATATTAGCAGAAGTGCAGGCTAACCCTGCAAGTAGACATCTCAGTGCAGGGAAAAGCTGAGAATGACAACACTTGTTGAAATCAGACTACCTACTAATTTAATCTCTCCTACCTCTTTGTTTGTTTGTTTGTTTTTTGTTGGTTTGGTTTGGTTTGGGGTTTTTTTGTTGTTTTTAAGAATCACATTATTCATGGTAGTTGGGTCACCTGCATTCCCAGTAAGGGTCATGGGTGAGTTGACATATGTGATTTGGTATTTGCACCCTCTGAATACTGATGGTGCTTGAACATAAATCCTTAAATAACCTCTGGCTAAGATAAAATCAGCAAAAACGTCTTAAAAACAGGTTATCCAAGGACAAAGAATGTCCTAAATGTACTAAAGTGACTGTAGATAATAAATCCCCATTGACCTTCACAGGGAGGAAACTGTGTTGTCTTTGAGCACCTTCTGGTTGATCCTTTGCTCTCGATGAGTGCCTGCCACTTGGAGTGACAGAATGAGGGGATAATCCTAGCTGGATGTACACCAGGAGTTAACCCTAGCAAATGACAGCTGTTGAGACAGGGCAAGTAAGGTCAGCACTGACATGCCTTGTATTAAACCTGGGAGCCAGACCCAGTGAGACACTCCAGCTCTCCAGCTAATCACTTAAATACCTCTGAGGGACCACAGGAGTCTGCCACTGTGTCCCTTTGCTCTTCAGTGGCTCTTCTGCTCCGGGCTATGGCCATGCTTTCAGTCATTTCTTATTGACAATAAGAAATTGGCCAGCAATCATCATTTTGGCATGACACAGCTTTACAATTTTCATTTGACACTAGCTTGTTTGTTGGCTCATCTTGATCCTGTTTGAAGCCCCAATTCCCCATATGTCCCTTCTTTATGTTTTAAAGAGTGTTTTTTTCAGCCACACTGGTAATCGTCTGTCTTATTCTCTCTTCGTCTTTCTCTTTTCCATTGTCTTCATCAACAGTTTGATTACTACAACTCTCTCCTGATTAATGAGAAGGATGAAAATGACAATTATGTGGAGCTTGGAGATGAATTCATTTTGGAGCCAAATGAGCATTTCAATAACCTGCTGGTGAACACAACATACAGTGATATCCAGCTCCCCACCAATGTCTACAACAAAGGTAACGGCCTCTACTTTCTCACTACTGGTAGATTGCTGTGGGAATTATCAGGAATGATACTGGAAACAAGGATGGGAATAGAAAAAAAAACTTACAGGAAAGAAACCAAGGCTGGAAAGGTACTATGCCAAGGCACAGTCATGCCTGTGCTGTCCTCTATCACTGTGACAGGACTTAGGTATAATCTGCTCTTGGAAAACCTCTTATGATGGACAGTCTTCCATCTTAGGCAGGCAGTATATTCTCCTACAGTTCATTTACTCAAACAAAGATGCTGTGAAAACTGATGTGACTTTATTGGCGATTGTTGCTCTATAGGAAGGGTTGGATCTATCAAGGTCTTTAGACGTCAAGGATCTCCTTGATTTCAGCTGAGAACTGAGACTCCAAGTACCTTCGTGTCAGGAGACATTAACACTTGACAAGGACACTCTTAATGCTCAGTGAGCATATCCATAGGTGACTAAGGATGATTCACAATTGCTGCTAGGACATGACTGTTCTGGGCTGTTTTCTGTTCTCAGCAAGCCTTTGGCACCTTGGCAGCTGCAGGAGCCCAGGGAGGCACCAAGGGCACATTCACAGCACTCCAGCTACACCCCAGAAACGGGTTCATCTCTGGGCTGGTGAGCACACAGCCACATCTGCAGGTTGAGACACCAGTTGCAACTGTCTTAAGTTTACAGCTCATTTTGGCCAACATTCAGAGCTGCCTGTGCTGGCTCCTTCCTTGCCTCCCTATCAGCTCTTCCCCTTGTGTATTTTTGACAAGAAAAAAAAAGTGCCATTGCTTCTCTCATCGATGGAGCTCATTTAAAGTCTTCAGGGCCAGACAGGGCAGGCGCTGGTGACTATGCTCACAACTGCTGTGTTATTTAGAGAGACAATAGAGGGAGTTCTGTTTCTCCCATGATGTTAAATTAGTTCCATCTGGTCCAACAGCCCCAGACACTAAAATCTTGCTCACAATAGAGCCACCAGCAGAGCTGGCTGTGGGTAGATACAGCAGAGCTGCACAGTGTAGTCTGCTCCCCTCAGCAGAGGACAGAGAGGTGGTCAAATGGCCACTGGCAGAGACAGCAGAGAGGCACTGCCCAGCTGGCTGATTTCCTGCCTGCACAGCTTGGCACAAACTAACCAGCTCCTCTGGCTATGGCTGGAGCATGAGCAGGACATGGAGGGCTGCTTCCATGTCCAGGGATCCTCCAAGGAGCAGTGTCCAGCAGTACTCACTCCTTCTTTTGCAAACAGCATCAAGCCTGGCTCTCCACAGCTCTTGTGGCTCTCCATTCCTATGAGACTTACTTTGACCTCATCACTGGGGAGTCACAGTTCATTTTTTTCCCTTATTTTGACCAAAACTGCCTTTAGTAAAGTAACTAAACAGGAAGTGGTAGGTCAAATCCCCAACCCTTTCAACATTAATACAATGACCAGTTTCTCATGATTCCCTGTTTCTACTGCTGCTGCTCTTTGGTCTCCTGAGACAATGAGTCAACGCAGACACCAAATATACGTGGCCTCTTAGGAGTTCTTGGAATCTGCAACATCCTATTGATTCTGATGAGATGGGGGTGAGGTAGGACAACCCAGGCTTTGTGAGAGAAAGGGCAGGCAAAGAAAAAAAGAAAGAATTGTTGAGGAAAAGACAAAAGAGAAACTGTGTAAATTCTAGGACTCCTCTGTCTTAGGTAGTTACATCTAGCATGAATTTCAACACAATTTGCAGAAAGGCTGTTAGTGGTGCATCAGGCAGTTGCTTTTCAACAGCCACAGGTCCCCTCTCAGGTACCAGCTGTATGGTGTGCCAGCTGTGCTTGGCACAGTGATGGTTGTCTGGGTCTCTCAGAGCATTCTTCCAACCAGATGTAATGCTCAAGGGCAGACAAGGCTGGAAAGAGAAATGAGGTTAACAGAGTATGACCATGCTGAGATCACCTGCAGGGGCCAGTGGTGACCTGACCTCCAGGATTTATTTTGAATGATGCATCCAACTCCCTGCCCAATGCAAAAGCTTTGGATAAGGGTGCATTCCTCCTGGAGTTTCCTGTTCCCATCCCTTTTCTCTGTCAGGGTGGCAGATGTCCTTCCTTCTTTTACACACTTTTTTCCCTGTTTTTATTCTTCCCCCCACAGACCCTGCCATCCTTAATGGAGTTTACATGTCAGAAGCCCTGAATCCTATTTTTGTGGACAACTTTGAAAGGGATCCCACGCTGACCTGGCAGTACTTCGGCAGCTCCACTGGATTCTTCAGGCTCTATCCAGGTGAAAGAGAAGATTGGGTTTTGTCTTTCAGTGCAACACAACAGTTTTGCAGGACAGGGTCTGTGCCATGGAAGAGTCCAATTTGGGAAGGCTTGGGAGCATTGAAGGGTAGGGTGCAGTGAGCAAAATACTTCTTGCATGGGCTGCTTAAGCTGAAGGAACAGTGTCCAGCAGGCATAAACCCCTTTTTCCCATGGGAACCAGCCCCCCAGGTATGTTGCCCTTGCAACCCCAGAGGAGTCTGATGGCAGGGGTATGCCCTGGGCAGGCTGCCCTCCAAAAAGCTCACAGAACACTATGGCAGACCTCCCCCATGGCAGGGCTCCCTGCCTCATGCTCCCCTGGGCTTTTTAGTAGTGGCCAAAGCCTCTCTCTGTCTCAGAGGACACACGTGGCAGATGCAGCTGGCCAGCCTGACTTGTTATCCACTCACCAGCTGTGAGTGGCACATAAGGTCATGGCACGAGAGGGAGGTCCCATGCTCAGAGGAACCCACGAGATACTCTGCAGCTGTAGCTTGGCCTGGTGGCCGCTCTGTCAGATGGCTGCGTGCCCTTGTTCTGTGACCTGTCACGTGCTGGGGAAGGGGAAAGCAGGGATGACTGTGAACAGAGCCTTTAGCAGGGAATCTGGGACACATCCCTGTCACCGCTGCTGCTTTTTTATGCTCTCAACCACCCTTGGGGAGAAAAATACGTTGTTGAGAACTACATCAAAGTGGCAAAAAGTTCAAAGTACATCCAATTGCTCCCCAAATTTGAACAGACTACGCCCAGGTACATTTTTTAACAAAAACTTTATAAACAGTCTACCGAGAACTGCCAAAGACCACGCAGCTCTGCTTGGGTTTCTGCAGAATGGGTGCTGCTGTTGCTGGCCAGACTTGTGTGCCCCCGCTGAGTTGCTGGGTCTTGGCAGTGAAGAGCAGCAGTGCCAGTGCCTGGGGAGCAGGGAGCAGATGCCTGTCTGTGTGTATTGATTGCTCTTTTTGCTGCTCTATTCAGGGATAAAATGGTTACCAGATGAGAATGGAGTCATCTCCTTTGACTGCAGAAACCGTGGCTGGTAAGTTTTGGAGAGATGTGGCCAGAGCACCGTTCAGCCTTCCTCTCTCTCTCTCTTTTCCAAGGTGACACCTTGGTGAGTTGCTGAGAAACAGTTACTGTCCTGTACTGCTTTTGTGAGAGATGGGGGGGTACATAAACACAGGGAATGGCAGGAAACCCTATCACCTGCCAGCAACAGCTTTTCATATGGGATCTGCACAGAAATCACCAGTGTATCCTTTCTCTGTCCCATTCTCCTTATAATTTTGCAATTTGGTGGAAGGGACACTTAGACTCTGGAAATGTGGCATATTAACTCAGTTTACTCAGCAGACCTAAAGAAGGCTTTAGCAATGGTCACTCTTGGACATGTGTCTGGAGCAGGCCCAGCACTTCCCAATGCAGGAAGTGAGGTGCTGGGGCCAGTGGAAGGGGCAGGTTGGTAGGAAGGGACCTCTGGTAGGATCAGCCTGATCCTGCTGGATAGCTGTGCTCGTGGCCTGTGTTATGCTGTGGGTAGCACTGTGTGACAGCAGTATGTTCAGCATTCCTCCTTCCTGGATGCTCATCCTGCTTCCTTGTATTCTTCTTTTTATACAGGTACATCCAAGCGGCCACCTCTCCCAAGGACATTGTCATCATTGTGGATGTCAGTGGAAGCATGAAGGGCCTGAGGATGACCATTGCCAAGCACACCATTGTCACCATTTTAGATACTCTGGGAGAAAATGACTTTGTCAACATCATTGCAGTATGTCTGTCTCAATTCTAATACTGAATTGCCTTCCTTGTGCCTCTTACCAACTTCTCCTTCCCCTTAGCAAATTACAGGCATTCCAGTGATGTAGCTACAGGAGCTATGTTGGATGGGAGATTAACAAAAATTACCCTTGGGAAGTCAGTTTTGTGTGGTCAGCAGGGTGGCTGTCGAGTCATTTCACCTCTCCTCTACAGAGCATGTCAGCTGCATCTTTTTGCTTACTTGAGGGTGTGACTGCAACAGATAACAAGGAGCTGTAGAGAGATGCCTAAGATAGCAGGGACCTGAGCTAATAAATTCACCTAGCTTAGAATGCTGTCTTTGGGTCCAGTAGCAGTGTAATCCTCAGGATAATGTTTCCAGGCTAGAAAATTACCACCATGTGCCTTTTTGTGCACCAGCACCCTGCAAGGCTGCCACTCCAGAGTCAATCTGCACAGGCCTGCATGGAGTTTGGTCAGGTTGTCTTGGTGTTATTCTCTTCCTTTTTAAGGCCTGACTAGGATAAGGATGGGCTGGTTACCCACAGAGAACTGGTACCACTGACCACAGAAAGCAAAACTTTTCCATGACTTTTGCCAAGACTGGTGTCAGGTTAAAGGCTGCTCACCTTCTAATTTTCAAGGCTATTTCAGCATCATGTCCTTCCCCAAGCTCCTTTCCACAAAAGCTTGCCAGGGCACAGAAACTGAGATATAAAGTCTACTTTTTGTCTATAGCTTTTTATGTTAGATAATTAGAAACTCCAATGGCAACAGCTCCGTCTTTATATGGCTGGACAGATGGAAGAGTGAACAGTGTTGGCAGAAAAATGGAGAGGAGTCATTAAGGAGTTTGAAATATCATCTGTTCTTCAAAAACAATCCCAGAAAGACCATATAATATATATATTCCTTTACTGCACTCGCACCAAGAACCTACTGGCTCAGACATATTATAGCCTGACCTCCTACTGATCAGCTGAGCCTCTTATGAATTACACTCTTCTGAACCTTGTAGGAAAAGGTTTCCACATCTGAGGTAAAACGTGCCAGGCTAGAAGCATACACCCCACTAATTATCACCATTTTGTGGAGGTGTGGTTACCGGGTATGTTATTACTCAGCTGTGTACCCAGAGGCACCAAGCTTCAGGTTACAAAACCACTCGCAAAGTTCAGCTGGTGGCTGGGGACTCACAAAGTTTGCAGAAGTCAGAACTATGTGCAAATAGTGCTAGAAGGGGCACGAGCTAATGGAGTGTGGATAAAAACTCTACAGTGTGAGTGGGGAAAAAGCTGTGTAGGTATGCTCAGATAGAACTCATCAAAACACTGTAATTAATGCGTTATTTAAACAAATAGATGATTTATCAAAATTGTAATCTGCCATTATCACTGTAAGCAATTTTAAAGGGAAATAGGTATAAAATAGCATAATGCTCCATACTGCTTTCTGAACATCCACCAAAGACATGAACCCATTTTGTGAATTTTCTCCCATTACAACCCCTTTCTTTCCCTTTTCTCTTTGCAGTACAATGATTATGTTCATTTTGTTGAACCCTGTTTTAAGGGTATCCTGGTCCAAGCAGACAGAGACAACAGAGAGGTGAGTACCGGGCTCCCATCAGTGTAATTCAGGTAGCTCTCTTAATGTGAGAATTACATGGGGTTAAGATGCCGAGATACGAAACTCCAGGGACAAGGAACAACCATCTCACAGCAGCGTGTGGTTTGCATTTCAGAAACAAGCATCAGTTCAGTGGTGTGTACTGGCTCTGAGGTTCATCTTTGCTTACGTGAAGTCACTGTAGCATGGGGTCAGCTGGCTAACTAAAGAGCAGCAACCAGCTTTCCTGGGTCACCACTGTTGGACCACGAGCAGACCTAGTCCAGGCTGCTGTGGAAAAACAGTGTGCAGAGGGCAAACCAACTTCAAAACCCCACATCTTCAGCCTTCAGAAGGGAGAACAACCAGCCCTTTCCTGGTGAACGTGTTCTCAGCCTGGTCTTATCCTTCATCAGGGTGGACTGCCAGCAAGCTTTCCCTGGTGAGGGATTTTGCTGCTCTGATCCAGGAGGCCTCTGCAGCCCCAAGGTGGTCAACCTGCATCCAGCTGCTCTACCACCTTCTGGGCTGACCAGTATTTTTAGCTCTTCATACTGGCTTTTTTTCTTCCTTTTTTTTCTCTCTGTATTAATACCAGAGAGGGTAGCACATTCCTCCATGTCTTCAAAAACTAGATTTCTCTCCAAATAGCTTTTCCTGGCTTGGTCCTCGGTCACAGAGTATGATTCCAGAGGGTGATGTCTCCTACAGTGTTTCCTAAAGGATCCCCAAGCCTTTTGAACACTATCTTGCAGAAAGCACTCCGAGGTTTTAATTTACAACAATGCCTCTTAAGTAGTAGACAAGCATTCAAATGTTTTCTTCCCCCCCCCAGTCCTGTTGCTTTTGCATGCACAGGATGTTCTTTACCTGAAGGAATGGATAAGGGAAAGTCAGATTTCTAGTGGGTTTGTCCCTGGCATGATTTTTCATGGGCTGTCAATGGTTCACAGCACAGAGACTGAGAAATGCAGTGCTGCTGTAGCTGCATGGGCAAAGGTGTAACCTGATTGTGCCACCAATGGAGTGGCCATGTGACTTTCCCACCTCCCTCAATCCCAGTGCTGACCTCCCCTGCCCCGCCAGCAGTAGTGGAGGAGCAGGAGCCCAATGGCATGAACTTGTCTAGGTTACCCTTTCCTCCCCTGGCCAAAGGGAACACCCTGCCTACAACTCATTCCTGTCTTTCTCACTCTCTTCTTGCCAGCACTTCAAGCAGCTGGTGGAAGAACTGCAGGCAAAAGGAGTGGGGACTGTGAGCAAGGCTTTGACAGAGTCCTTCAAAATTCTGCGGGAGGTAAGAGTCGGTGTTGGTGCTCGTGTTGGGCACAAGAGTCCCTGCCCATTCCTACATTCCCCTCTACAAGTGGTGACTCAGCACGTCCCTCACTGTGTTGTGCTGCAGGGGGATGTGGTATGAGCTGATCTCATGGACCCCAAATTTGTGACAAGCGGTGCAGGGGGAGGTGACCCAGCTCTGGGGAGGTGTTGGTTTGTGCATGATGTCTGTGGCCACTGATCCCTGCCCAGGAGGGATGAGGAACCAGCAAGGCTGTGGCTCTGTGAGTCTTTTTTTAATGAGATCCACAACTGTGCTTTGACCAAGCACCTTTATAGATGGTGGCAATAACATATAACTGATCAACTGAGGGCAGCAATTCTGGCTGTAAGTAATGTTATTAGTGAGTAGTAGATGACAGTGAAGACATGAAAGACTATTCTCAGGCTTCAGATTTATTTCAGTGTCACTTTGCTGAGTATCAGTGCTTGGGGAAGAAATCACAGGTCCAAGAGAATTAATCACTCTGATTATACCCCGTGATAAGAATCATAAATGATTCATTGCCTTCTCTGAACAATAGGGACTTCAGTAGCCTGGAGATAAACATGCAACTTAGCTCTATTTCTTAAGGAATGGTAACAAAAAACCCACCAAGAACCAGCTGAATACCCCCATCTCTTCATGGCACTGTCCATAGTGGGGTTGGCATAAAGAAGCCAATGCCTTTGGTGCTGACAAAAATACATATACATACAATGTTAGTGGCCATAATGATGATGTGGGTGTTAAAGGTGGGCCAGAGGTGTGACTCCCGGGAAGGATTCTCCTCTCTCACTAATCCTGAAAACTGAAGGTGTAGGTTTGTTTGGCCATGGTAATGCTATTCCTAATTTATGCCAGTGCTGGCATGATCGGAGTTGAACCCAGGGAGGGTTGGAGCTGACCTGACTTGTCACTGGTAGTAGAAGCAGAGTGGTTTTAATGACTACCTGAGAAGAGTGGGATGTAGACTTGGCATGGCAGTAATAGGCTGGCAGCACTCCGAGGAGTTCAACATCTTTGGAGGAAGATAGTTACTGAGATGACCAGGGAAGCAGTAATGATATGAAACTAGAACAATTACATGGTCTAGATGCCTGCTAGGTTGCCTACAAATTTGTATTCTTGCAAATTACAAAAAAACCTCAACAAACCCACAAACACAAAAAAACACAAAACAAATAAACAAAAATACTTTAAAATTTTTTTTTATTAATATTTGAAACCAAAGATCCAGAGCCTATACTGGGCTGCATTGTATAAATCAGAATATTTAAAGAATTTTTGCACCAGAGGAAAAATTACTTCCTAATGTCCAATGTAGCCCTGGTATGTACAGTGACGACAGGTTAAAGAAGCCCAGTGCAGTACAACTGCAGACATTCTCAAGCAGCACAGCTATGAAGGTCTCAGTGGAGAATCATAAAGCACAATGCTAAAGAAAGTCTGCTTGCCCCAGATGAGATAGCAGCAGGTCATTCCAGGCACAGACACCAAAACTTTCTGGTTCACTAATAGCTAATGAGGAGAGCTCACACCTCCTTTCTGACAGGCATGGATCATCCACTAGACTAGGCCATCTTCAAGCCTCCAGGAGGCAGAACCTTTATAAAGCCCTGCATGCTTCAAGACAGGCATGCCCATGGGAAATGGAAGGTACATGGTAAAACAGCTGAGACAGAAAAAAGTGCCCTCCACTGACATAGCTAGACCAAAAATACCTCCAAAGAGAGACTGATGTCCATGCAGCCCAGTGGACTAACATGATTCCACTGCAGTAATAGATAAGAAATTATTTGTAGGTAAAGAAGTTATTTTTTTTCTATTTGGCATCAAAAATGCAGTCAACAGTTTAAGCAGTCATCACTTCTCTTGATCCTTTTTGATTCTCCCTTGTCTAAGGAGCTTGAAACAGCTCCAAGATGGCTCTTGGACAGTGCTGCAGGACCCAGCAACCTGCTCTTCACTCACAAGGTGAAGTACTGCTTTCCTCATGCCTTTTGCTATCTGGGAGAAGGCAACTGGCTCAGACATTTTAGCATCATTCCTTTGAGCACCTGCAGATGAGGAAAGGTGTCACATTCTTCTGCATCCTGGAAAAAGCGGTCCATAAAACAGTAGTTCAGAAATGGTATCTTTGCTGCCAAAGAAAGGCATGAAACAGGGCTAAACATCTCTTCCACCCAGCCTTCCTTCCCCAGTAACACTGAGTGCAGCTTTCTTGCAGTGTGTCTTCCACTGTAGCATGGACCATGACTGTACTCTTCAGCACAATGGGACCTCAGCCCACGGTCATTGAAGCCATCAGCTGAGAGCCTTGTTCCCAACCAGCTGTGGGGCAGCTGGAGGTGCAGCAGGAGTCCTGCAGGACCTCCTGTGTCTTCATCCCAGGATTTCTGCCTGGTGACATTCACAAGAGACAGACACTGTGTCTCTGTGCACACACAGCAGCCCCAGAGGCTGCACATACACAGGCAATGCAAGCGTAGAAACGTGCCTGTTGTCCTGCTGCAGCCTTCCCCTGACTGCAGCTTCCCTGGTAAGGGCTCCTCTAGAGAGTGCCTTGATATCACCAGCTGGAGCACCCCAGGCTCTGCAAGCACCACAGCTTAAGGCAGAAGGGTACCACCTGCCAAGTGCTCATATGGCTTAAGGGCTCTCTGAAATCTTCTCTTAGAGATTCTTAAATCTGTATCAGTAATAGTGGAGGCAAAGGTTTTTTCATCAGTGTGCCTGGAAACAAGTCTGTGCTACTGCAGTCCTGCAGGCAGGAGAAAAGGGAACTTCGGTGGACTTGACCACCCCCTTCTCATCAGGCAAGATTGACATTCTCAGCTTGTAATTGTAGCTGTTCCTCACAGACTGCCCTGTTATTGTTCACAGGAGCACACGCAAGAGAATGAAAATGAAAATTGCTACATCACACTGATGAAACAGGCTTTGCTGATTACAATAGACAACCAGTAATAATATCTGTAATGAAAGTGACTGCAAAATTTCCCTGGTAATTTTCCTCAGTCCAATTGCTCATAGAATTAATAGCCCAGCAGAGACCTACTCAATGAGGTATGAGTAGCAGAGAGGGTATGAAGAAGAGCACGAATCTCTCACATCTTTGTTTTCTTCCATTATGTTCTGGGGTAGACAGGGCATATTTTAATCCATGACGCAATTTGCAGAATGGTTTCAGGAGAACGGTTATCCAGAGCTTCCCCTGCCCCTCTCTGCCACGCTCAATAAACCACTTATACTTTCTAATTCAATTTAGCCACACGCCAAAGTGGTTTCAATGTAATAAGCATCCCAGGGAAACGACGGTCTTAAGCACACGTTTATGAAGTGCTTCAGAGTTCTCAGGTGTTAAGTGCTATCTTTTGAGCTCTTCTCTTATTTATCAGTAATCTATCTCCCTGTTATCTTCTCTTCTGTTTCAACAAGCTCTGCACGTCTTGTTCTCTCACGCTTTTCCTGCAGGATTTATACCCCTTTGTTCTGGCTGCTGCTCTGCTCGTGGCTGCTTCCAGGCTGTCTTCCCTGAGACACCACGCTCCCAACAATGTGTGAGTGCTGCAGCTGAGAGCTATCGAGTGCTAAGCAGAGCAGAATAATTGCCTTCCCTGTTTTACACACCGTAGTCCTCTTAACACAACGTAAGACAAGAGCTATGTTTTTTCAGACACTGTCACATCGTTAATTCCTATCCAGCTGATCTGTCTCTGCATTATCCCTCTCCAGGCAGTATCCACCTTCCTGTTTGGTATTTGAACCACTGACTCTCCTTTCCAAGGTACATATGTGTGCACACATATACATATGCAAACACCCTCCCCCAATCCTAAGAGAGACATACAAATATATTCATATATTTGTTATATATTAATCTTTTAAGATTAGATAGCACATTAGATAGACCAGATGATCCTTGAGGGACCCCTTCCAACCTGGTATTCTTATGATTCTATGAAAATCTGTGACACTTATGTGTCCTCCTTTCTCAGAACCCACTCAGAGTAAGTATTTTGAAAGCTAATGCTTTACCCATTCTCTGGAGGACAAGAAATGCCAAGTTCAGCTTTCCAAGGCCACCTTGGAACGTTGTCTTCTCTTAACATCAAGATGCTTTAATCATGCCTTGACTCACTGCTGACCTCAGAAATCACAAAAAAGTTCAAGTTAACTGAGTAGGTCTCTCCAGAATGATTATAGGTGATAAAACATTATGAAACTGGTAACAAACTGGATTTGAGTGAGGCATAAAATTCTGAGTAACTCGAGCAAACTGGTGCTATGAAGAGAATGAACCCATCTGCTGATGTGAGTTATCAAAAATTTGTGGTCTCTTATGCTCCACTTGTGTGAGGAAACATCTCATTTGTGCACTCACAACTGTGTTACTAACTTTTTTAGCAATGAGCTAAATGTTTAAGGACAACTTACCCATCTAGTTTCATCCCTTCTTGTAACACATTTTCTGTTGATCCTCTCTTCATCCTTTGGGATCTCATACAGTTCCAGTCAGGTCTCAGCTCATGAGGCAAGTAGTTCAGCTATACCTTCTGCAATTCTTTCCCTTCATGCTGAACACAGATTATTCATATGCTTTCAATTAGCTTTCTCTTTAACTCTACCACTTTCTGATCCTGCCTGTAATTCTGTCTTTTCCTTGTTTCTTATCACTTCAGCAGGTACCCAGCCACTACAATATTGTCCTTTTGATGATCAAGTATGGAGGCTGTAAAGCATCTCTGTCCGACCATTTCCCTCTGGTTTTTTATCAGCTGGCAACATACTCTTTTTATTCCCTCTTTTGCTTCTTCTCTGAACGTTTATAAATGTTTTCTTTATCCCAGTCGCATTTTTGGACCTGGATTTTACAGTGTGTTTTTCAAGACATGCAAAGCTCAGAATTTCCTGTTTACCAGTTCTTATTGTTTTGCTTAATTTCTCATTTCTTCTGCACTGGCTGTTTCCTTCTCTACTGCTAATTTTCTACCCATGAGACGCTTTTCACCAGGTTTGAATTTTCAGTAGTTCTGGAGGCCACTCCAGAGGCAGGTCTGCATAAGAATAGGGCAGGAGGAGATGAGGAGGGGCTGCTCAGTCCTCTGGCCAGATGTGTACATAATCAGCACGTGTGCCTGCACATCTCTGAGCGATGGTGATGGTTTCTATTGCTTAGCTAGTAACTCTGTGCCAGGTTATAACTGCAAAGCAAATGGCAATGAGCAAACAAGGGAGTACAGGAGACTGTGACCCTGAATTAATTAGATCATGCCTGTTAGTCCTGGCAACGTGACCAAAGTTCTATAGGAGAACATGTAGCTCTGTGCTTTTTCCTCTGATCCAGCTCTAGCCCACATTTCTTTAGACATCTATTCTGTGGACATATTATTCCTCATCTCCCCTTCTTTCACGCTCCTGAGACTTCAATCAGAGGAGGGAATTATGCTGAGAGCTTGATGTGAATGCTGTCAGATCATTTGCTACAGCTGCAACCAGTCACAAAAGGACCTAAAACCCAAGGATTACCTCCTTGTTCATTTGTTTTCTAAATCTGTCTTTTTAATCTCTATTTCTATGACACTGATGATCTCATTTTCCCTGTTGAAAATATCATCTACTCCTGTAATTAGGAGATTGCTAGTTCTGATGCAGCATCTAATTTCTCAGTATCTCAGTATTATGAAATCTGAAGCAAGCTTCACGAAGAGATGTCTTAAGTAGTTTGATGAAATGGTGGGTGACCTTAATTGAGCGTTAATTTAATAATAATCTAAACAAACGTTGCAGATTGCAACATTTTGGACTAAGCTGCTTTTGTAACTATAAGGTTTGCAAATCTGTGATCTGAGCCTCATTCTAACAGCATCTCCTGCACCATCGTAGCCCCATGCCTCCCTGGTGGACACTCACACTGTCTGTTCTCTGCTAATCTGCATGCAGTTGATCTCTGTCCTAGAAATAGCTCACTTGAGGCTCTTTGTCTTTTTTGTACCTGATGGTCTGCAGCAGAATGCTATGTGGCTGTCACCTCCTTTTCTCCCTTAGTTTTCACCTAAGGGCATCCTGTGCTTGTCCCAGTTGCACACTCTCAGCCTTTGCCCTGAGTCTCCCTGTTGAGCAGGATGAACATGAGCTCTGACCCCTGCTGAAGCTCAAATTACCCTGCAATCAAGTTACACTGATGGGGTTTTTTTCCATGGTACAAAGTATAGCAGCTTTTTGGACAACTGGAAATGGTAGACCTTGGGATATCCCCAGGGCTGTGTTGGAGTGGCCACAGCAGCAGAGTTGCTGTCTGTCTCCCCTCTGAATGTGCTGCTGTGATGACACAAAAGAGGAGGTGGCAGAAGGTGATGTTATGGTGATGTTAGCACTGAACCTGGTAATTTCATAATAAGGGACAATCACAGAGGTAACTGTGGTGAAATTACTGGGGAAATCTGGACTTGGCGTTGGCTTGCAGGTATTGATGGACATGATGTTGATCTGCAGTGGAACTACAGTACCATTCATGTTGGTAAAAATATTTGTCTGTCATAATATAGCATGACCAAAACAGAGGGGAGTTGTGAATTGAACCCTAAAAGACCCAAAAAGTCCCAGTTCGCACTCTGAGCTTTTGTTTTCCCATCCAGTGCTTGCTTTCTTTTTATGCTATTAATCTTGCCACTTGGATATCTTTTTCCTCATTTGTAAGGTATAACTATCCTCTCCAATTTAAAATTGCTGCTGTTTGATATAACCTTACTCACCCTTCAGTTAGTCTCCTGTATACTCTCCATCTCATGCCATTGCCTCTCATTAATCTCTTGTGCAGAGTTGTCATCTCTCCCTCTTTCTGTATCTTTTTTTTTGCTCTGCATCAGTTTCTGTATCTTCCTCTGTTGATTGGACTTTTCCTTGCTCAGAGCACAGAAATGGTGAAATGCAGAAAAAGAAGCACATAGTGCCACCGAGCTGGGAGCCTCAGAAAAGTGGCTGCTTGGTTTTGTACCTTGGATGTCCTCCACTACCTCCACTGGTGGCTGTTAACACCTGTGTTGGTGCTGGATAAGGCACTTAGCTCTCTAGAGCTGGGTACCTGAGGGCATGAGAGGCAAATGGCTCTGCATGCAGAAGCACAAGATAAGCTGTGCTCCATGGCTGTTTTTTTTTGGCTGAAAAAGAGGAAGGGCTTGCCTGCAAGAGCACATCTGTTCAACACCTCTCCAGGTGCCCTTGGGAGCACATCAACGTTTGTACCAGAGTCCCAGTGTACTTCTGCCCTGCCTTAAATATCATTTATGCACAGATAACGGGTCATCTGTCACTACAGTGTATGGACTCCCTATCTGGCCCATCCACAACCTTTCTCAGCTCTGGTGGCAGTAGCCTCCTTTTCTCATGTGCTCCTGCCTTTCTCTGCTATTCTTTGGCAGATTGATGTATTTACCCTGAAATAATGAGTTTGATTTCCTACTCCTCTCACATTCTCTGCCATAAAAAGTGACAGTTACTGCTGTCAAATCAGAATTGCAGTGTTTATGGTCCATCTATAGTTGTTTTGCATAAACGAATGCGACTGTGCAAGATGTGAAGCAGCAGGGAATCGCACCCTTCCTCCACAACGCTTATTTCCCCCTCATTATTTTACTTCTGTAAAGCCTCCCATGTCTACATGTGCGAGGCAGGGCTGTATAAATAAAAAAATTATATGCAGCGTGCGAACACAGCAGTTATTTGAGCAGAGCTCTTTCTGAGTGTGAGGTTTGCAAGAGGAAGTCAGGATCTGGCCCACCGTGAATAAATAGAGTGCAATTACACAGAAGCAGCCTGAGCTGGGATAACTAATGCTCTTCCTCTCTGTTTGTAGTTCAGAGAAGCTGGTCAAGGAGGCTTGTGTAACCAAGCCATCATGCTGATCACCGACGGAGCAGTGGAGGATTATGAATCCGTGTTTGAAAAATACAACTGGCCAGATCGGAAGGTTTGTCTGGGAAGTGATAAGTAGAGAGGGAGAGGAAAGGTGCTATCCTGCTATGGTGGGAATAGAAGAGCACAAGTCAGGATATCAGGCAGAGCTGAGCATTCACATCCTCCAACACCTGTATACCCGTGAGCACCTGGCTGTAAACACAAAACAAAGCAGCCAGGTAGGAGCCTGCTGCGGAGGTTTTCAAGGTGGTAGGATTACAAATGGGTATCTGTAGGTCAGTAAAGAGGGTTTTTTCCTACATTTCATTTTCTAAAGGTATGGACAACCAAAGTGTTCTCCTGATAACATTATAAAGGCTGAGTTGAATACTTAAAAATTTAAAAAAAAACCCCACCAAAACGCCTTTTTGAAAATAGTTTTAATCCTGTGCAGGACTGTTTATAATTGGTCCTGTTTGGGAAAGGTTTGGCTATTAGCAGTTCTTATGTTGGGCAGGGAATGGCCCAGAAAAGCTCTCTAGGTGCCCTCCAGCTCTGTTTACTCTGAGGTCTGTAATTACAGTCTTGTACTAGCAGAGCTGACTGTGAAAGCGGAATAGACCAGGGCTCATCCTAAACCCTCCTGATTTATTTGTTTACCTCTTCCCAGCTAGCAGCAATGCACAAAGGGAGAGAGAAGCCTACTGAGAGACCAGAGCAAGGGGCTGTTAAAGCAGTTTATTTCAGGATTGGCTCTTTTGTTGGTGGTCAAACACAAGAGAAATGGTAAAGCTTTCTCTAAATGATTCATGCAGCCAGCTGTTCCCTTGGGTAAAGGATTCCTGTGAGCTATAAACCTCTCTGCATGTGGTTGCTGAGTGCCTGGCAGAGCTGCTATCATAAAATCAAGCAGAATTTGCACTTCTGCCTTGTTATTCAGACGATGCTGGGTGCTACTTGGCTTTCTGGGCTTGTTGTAATCGGAAATTAAGTTCCAGCCCGCAAAATGCAAAACAAATGGTGCAAGAGGCTCCCGTCTCTGTGTGAAAGCAGAGCTATTGCTTTGCACCACAAACAGGCCCTCACACCAGTGTGTAACAGGATGCCAAACCTCAGCCTCAGGATACCAAACCTCAGGATTTGGTAGCACATTACAGACTAATTCTTCTATCTTCGTGTTCTTGTTCCCAGGTCCGGGTTTTCACTTACCTCATCGGACGGGAGGTCACTTTTGCCCCCCAGGTGAAATGGATTGCCTGCAACAACAAAGGTGCTGTGTGGGAATGGTTCCCCAATCCCCATCACACACGTCACCTGTGGACTGCAGCCACAGGGCCCTGGACCCTGCTAAGGCTCACCCACTACAGCTGGGGCCCAGGAGCCCTTGCTTGGAAGACAACATAAGGAAAAATCAGACCCTGCTAGTCCATGTGAAGCGTGTCTGTGTCCAACTAACACCAGTCCTCCATGCTGAGCCACTGCATTTTCCTGTCACGGTGCCAAGGGACACTATGACCGAGATTCATGCTGGCTGTAGTCCACCTAAGTCCCTGTGCTTATTGTGCCCCAGTTGCTGGCTTTTGACAATCTGTCTACAGCTCTGTCAGAGAGCCCGACATCTTTTGGCTGAGATGTAAAACAAACATCACCTCTTTAAAGATTTTACAGCATTTTTCATGAGGTCTGTGGGTTAACCCCTGTATCCTGGCCAAATTCTTTGTGTGTCAGTGGTTTTCACTGAGGCACCAGAATAGCTTGTTAATCCCACCCCAAACCCAATATTCTCTCTAACTGGCATTAAATGACATGAATAGGAAAATCCATTCACAGTAGGTGAGTCACCTCTATGCATTAGGGGCCAGTTAAAAAGTCAATTTAGTCCTATCAGAGTCTACAAGGCTAAAGGAAGAAGGAGGGGGGACAAGTTTTCCATGTTTGGGCTTGACCTGGCCTCAGTGTGCCTGGAGACAGCAGTGCTTGCTACATCAGTGTCCTGCTTAAACAGGAAAAGGAAGGGAAGACTGGAGCTGGGTACATCAGCTGTTTTCCAGTCTGAGCAGTAGTTCCAGCAGACTATGAAATGCATGGAGGCATTTCTACTGAAAATCATTGACAGATGAGTTCCTGACCTGCAGAATGTCTGTGAGCTGGGGATTTTCAAGGCTCAAACATTCACCTATTAGCACTTTGAATTACACATAGTGTTTTTAGGTTTTGTTAAATGAAACAAAATCCTGGATTTTAGATTGTATTCCCAGTGATGAGGTTAGTGACAGGGAATTTGTAGTGCTGTTGGTTCATCATAAAATGTCAGAACGGGGTTCTTCTGAATAACCAGATAACAAAAATATGCTCTTTGCACTTGGATTCTTATTTACCACACTTGAGCTCTGTAGAGGGCTCCCTGATTTTGGTTCTTCTGTTTCAGCACATTGTATAGCTCTTATGGTCCTTGTTTTCAAGCACACTAAGTCTGTTTCCAAATCACAAAGCTTATCAGAATACAAGCCCTTTCACATGACAGTGTTTCCCTAGTGATAGGAAAGTTTTCCATCTATCTGATGTATTCCATCTTGTACCAAGTACAACCAAACCATGTGGTGAGAAGCAGGACAAGGGTCCTCATGACATTACACTATGTTAGCATCTCTAACCAGTTAAGTAGCTAGTGTTGAGGACCGTCTGATAACTTGAATATGTTCTTCCCCTATACTTCTTGTTGTAGTGTTAGACTGTTATAGGTCCATCTGCAGGGACAAAGCCTTGGAAATAGGTTATTTGCACTTTTATCTTTTGCTTCCAAGGGGTAGATGGAAGTAGTCGCCATCCTTGGATGTAAAGCTAGGCAGACTGAAGAGTGCTGGAAAAAAATCTGGAAGCAAAGGTGGGAGTTTGGTCTTAATATAAAATAGCTCAGGGTAAGCAGGTAGGCTGGTGAAATACTTTGTCTGCATATGTTTGACCTTCAGGACCAAAGGCAGCCTCAGTAGTGGAAGGTTTTACCCAATACCCAATGCAATGTTGTGTATTTGCTTTGCATGAATCTGGTTATACCAAGACTCTGACCTTGAGCATTGCTTCAGTATTTTGAGAGAACAGAGTCCGTGCTTCAAAACTAGATTTCCACAGAAACATGTGCCCACAGAAGCTTGTGAATACAAGGCACGTCAAGGCTTTTGTAAACTGGGTAGATAGAGTGTTTGACATCCAGTTTTCTAGCTTTGCACAGGCGCTCATGTAAAAATACGGAAGATGCGTTGGCAGAGTGACTCAAACCTCTGTTTCTCCACAAAGGCTACTACACTCAGATCTCCACGCTGGCGGATGTCCAGGAGAACGTGATGGAGTACCTGCACGTGCTCAGCCGTCCCATGGTCATCAACCACGACCACGACATTATCTGGACTGAGGCCTACATGGACAGCGCGGTAAGCACCTACAGCACGAGCCTTTAGTCGGCAAACAGCAGGGCCTGTGGGCCAAAGTGGCAGAGGTCTTAGGCACACAGCTAGTATGTTAGCCATATAACTTATCCCTGCTTCCCATCTAAATATCTTATGTGTATCAGAATCTAAATAAAGCCCTGAAATTTATGTAATACCGGGAGTTGGCTGACGGACAGAAATTACTGGTCCCTGGCTCTGTTGATACAGACAATGTTTCTTTTCTACTCTCTCCCGGAGCTGAGGTGGGTATGCGGTCTCAGATCAGAATCTGCAGTGACCCAATCGCCCAGGGCTAATCACACAGGCACAACGTCACTTAAGTAGTGCTTCTGTGAAAGCAGGTTACCTTCTAAAGGATTATTCACAGGAAAGATTATCCGTGGCTCAGGGTACAGGTCACAGAGACTGATTTCCTCCAGACCAGGAGCCAACTGCATATTGCTTGCCTCCCAAAGGTACAGATTGCTGGGGAAGCAGGCTTGCTCTTTTGTTCCTTGCTCTAGCAAGGCCTGTCACCACAGTGGTCCTGTGCCCAGCCCTGAGGGCCAAGGACACATCACAAAGGACCAGACAATCAGCACTCCCAACCCCCCTTGCTTTGCCTTAGGCCTGCCCTGTTGGAAGACATTTGGACCACGAGCAGGTGCTGTCATCATGTGGTGTTGCTAAGGCAGCTCTGAAATTCAGAGGGAAGGGAAGGACAAAGGTGTAGATGACACTGAAGGAACCTTCCTGTGCACTTCACCAAACAGATGATGTTCCTCAGTCTCCATCTCCACCCCTTTTTACACTGCTGAAAGAGAAAATTACAGTTTTTCCTTTGTGGTTCTCTGTGCCCTCTATGTGGGAGAGAGTTTTTTTCCCACATTGGATTCTTCACTCCAGAGAAGTGCCTGACTTCTGGACAGCTAGAGATGATCTGAAGTCAGGTTTCCCTCTTCCAGAAACGAACCCAAGGTTTCAGGACTATTTATTCTATCTGAGGAGAAGAATCTTCTAGAAACATTGAGAATGTTTCTGTACACAGTCTCACTGCGGGACTGAATTTGCAGGCTCCAGTCTGGACAACAGCAGCTTTAGGGTGTCTGCCGCAGCCCTGGGGAACACAGACAGTTTTCAGGTTTAAGATCTACAGTGAGAAACATGAGTTCTCTGAGCTGAAGTAAAACTAGGGATAGTGTGCTTAGGTTTGTAGCAGGAAACATGGAAGTCCAGGCTACATATGGTGGTACTCAATGCTGTGCTCAGAGTCGACCATATGAACCCCAGGAAATACCTTCAAGGTTGCCAGGATGGTGCCATCATGGTGTATAAATGTTATAATTGGGAGACTCTTGTAGGAAGGGACCATTCCCCACTTTTGTGCTGTGTCTGACCACTGAGGCTGCAGCCATGGCACACTAGCTCTGGGAGAGTGAAATGGAGATGTCTTTGCTGCCAGGTGAGAGCTGGGACATGGTACTTGAAGGTACAAGGCAAAACCTCCAGAGATGCTACTAATTACCCAGCAAGTTTATTTTATCAGCGGGCTTGCCACCTCTGGCACTGCTGTATGGGGTCACACTTCCCAAGGCAGCCACAGAGATTTGTTTGCTGCATGTTTGTTGCTGCACCTCTTTTCTTGCCTTGTGTCTTGGCTTGCCATTCTCTTCCTCTGTCCCAGCCTCTCCCATCTTTGATTCATTCCTCCATTCATGTATTCATTTATGTGTTCATCCATGTCTCCCACTAGCTGCCACAGTCTGAGGAGGTAACTGCACCCCTGTGTTTTGTGAGCGTGCTGTTTCCCTTGTGCCAGTTGGTGTGTCAGTGCCAGTGTTCACAGCCACAGCTGGCCTGTACATCTTGGGGGGGGTGGGGGACACAGCACTGAAAGAGTCCTCTTGCACTGGCAAGAAGAGGAGAGGAAATGCTGGATGTACTGGGGAGCTGTGCTGTGCTGCTGGTTCAGAGTAGGTAGGGGTGTCTGTGTTGTGCAGTAGCTTAGCTCACCTGATCTCTTTTTCAATATGTCCAGTAAGTGCCAGGGAAGTTTACTTGCTGTGTGTTAGTGAGCATTGCTGTGAATGGGAATTTTCCACAAAAAATCATCAGAATAGTAACTCAAGATATGAGGCTCAAATCCCCATCAAGTGACTGATTATTGACTGGCTCCTTTATGGCTCCTAGTACATATTGTAATGAAGACAGGAGGTCGCTTCTTGCCTTGCTACTTACTTGGCCAAATGAGAGATAAAAGGGGGGGATGTTACTGACAACAAAGGATTAGATTCTTTTGATAGCTTGGCATGTTTGGGAGACTCATTTGCATGTGTCTTACCTGTTTACCTCCTTTCATGTGTGTTTTTAGAGCATCTGTCTTCTGTTGAACTGGGAGCATCTGTTACCCCATTACATGTGCATGTCCTGTATCCCTCATAGAGAAAGCTCACTCTGTTGTATCTGTTTGGATCATGATTTTGTCTCTGTTTTTCGTACACTTAGATGGTTGGGTAACAAGTATATATAAGCAGGCTTTGTGTGTATTTGTCCCTGTTAAATATTTGCCTGTGGTGTTTTTCATTTGTGGTATTCATATGTTAGCAATATAGACAATACCTTGTCTGTGGTTTTGCTCATATTTGTGTTGCTTTTCTCCATTCTGTGCTCCTTGTGTTGGTGGTTTTTACACTCGTTGCATAAGTGTTCATGTCTACACTCCTAACACATGGTGGGTACAAATTGTGCCACCAATTCTACAGGTTCCTGTCTCTTCATTAAAGCAACTCTTCAATTTCTCCTGCTTCAACACATTTCACTGGCTTTCATCCCATCCTCATCACCCCACACGAGCAAGCATCCACCCCAGGATCTCTTGGATACAGAGTATTTAAAAGTGCTGCCATCTGTTTCTCGAGAAGTGTGGGAGGAGGCAAGGAGGTGGTTAATTGTAATCAACATCTGGGGTCCTTGGGAATTCCAGTGCCTTCCATTTGGGTTATCTCTGTTATTGCACTTGCTAACACACGTTCCATTGCTCTGTGGCAGCTCTTTGCATCTCAGGCTCAAAGTCTGTTGCTCATGACGACAGTGGCCATGCCAGTCTTCAGCAAGAAGAATGAGACGGTGAGTGTAACGTGGGCTTTGCTCTCCTTCCTGCCAGCAGAGGTGACAGGATGCAGGGTTTTAAAGCCATTCAGAAGTGCGATAGACCTCTGCCAGGATGGATGGCTGATAATTTATCTGTCAAAATGATAGCCTGTCATGTCCTCTGAATGCTATTTCTTTAAAATACCTCTTAAATATGACATGTCTCTCTGTTTTATCCCTTCCATTTTCAAAATGTGCCTAGTTCATTGACCTTAAAATTTCAGGCTGGAAGAGATCATTACCTTGTCTAGTCCATCTCTTTTATTGCAGATCTTTACATTTCACACAGAGGGTCCTTCACGAACCCAATAACCTGTTTTGGCAAAAGTGCCATTGAAGAAAAGCATCCAGCCCCAAATCTCTCCATTGTGGTTTCTCACTCTCCACTAAAAACTGGTGTCTAAATTCTGCTTTCAGTTTGTCTGGCCTCGTGTTCCTGTCATAATGGCTTCCTCTACTTGATTAAAAAGCCTATACCCCTTGGTACGTTCTCCTGGGAAGCATCTTCTACACTGACATAAAGTCAAACCTGATAAGATAAAAAGACTGAATTATTTAAATGTATTTGATAAGGGCATTTCCTCCGGGGTTTAAAACCCTTTAGACACTTTTCTGTACAATTTCTTGTTTCTCAGTATCCTTTTAAAATGGTGGACAGTATCTTTCCTTTGCTGTATGAGGGATAAACTATTCATCCAGGTCTTACAAACAACTGTCTGCCTTCTCCACCTGGGGCTGGCCTTAGCCTGTATTAGCACAGTGGTGCAATGGGAGTCTCTGTGTCATTTTTTCCATCATGCTACATTAATAATGCTTATTAAACAACCTATTTCCCATATCGTGGAGGGGGGAATTCCTTTTTCCTAGGTTAACAATTTTATATTCAGTATTTGATTTAGTTGACCCAAGTTGTCAACCAATCCGTGTTCTGTTGCATGATTGTCTTGACCTTATTTTGTTTACACATACTAAATGCAGGAGTTTGCCCTCAAAACTTGTTTTCAGTGATTTTATGTTGCTTCTGAAGCATAGTAAATAGTACTGACTAGTATTGTGTAGAAATACTCCTCTCCACAAACCCTGGAACAACCTCTTTATACTTTTTGAAGTATGCTAATTGATTTTAAATAAAGATACACAAGCCTAGAGAGGATATGTGAGAGACTAGTAGGGAGACAATGTGCTTTCAGGTAGAAAACTACCCAGGTCTTGCTTCTGAAAATAGATTCTCCTTTGTTTTAAAGCGATCCCATGGCATTCTTCTGGGCGTGGTGGGCTCTGATGTACCACTGAGGGAGTTGTTAAAACTTGCTCCACGGTATAAGGTAAGACTCAGAAAATGCAATTTGTTCTTTTGCACAGCAAAGTCACTAGTCATTTTCTCATGGGCATGACTGAAAAATCATTTCTCTGCCTGTAAGAAAAACTATGAGCATAAAGGAAGAGATGTTGGATGTGGTGATGTGTGGTTTCTATACAGCACAAGTGACATTCACTACTAGAAGCTCTTTGCTGCTTCAGGATCACAAGACCTGGATGATCCAGTAGATTGGCAAAATGTTGTGGAACTTTTGCATTTTGATGGTCACCAACCTAGATCCCTCAGAGATGACAGCCTATCTTAGAAGAATTAAACTTTTATATCCAGTTCCCAGTGGACAAGAGTTGCCATGCCAGCTGGCAAAAAATGTATTGGTTTCACTGTCAATATTCTTAGAAGAAAAAGTGAGGGCTGAATGGATTATGGAGAGCCAACTCTTCTGGCATGCCCAGAAGAATTTCTCCAGATCAGCATGAAGATTTTTTGGCAGGACAGTGCACAGAAAGTTGGCTCTCACTCACTTTTTCTGTACCTAGATGGAGTATATGCTCCCCAGACTTGTTAGTCAAAAAGCTTTCCATTAGCTCTATGTTCAACGTATCTAAAAAAAAAAAAAATGTTCATTCATAGGAAATCCCTCCAGAGATGCACTGTTTAGTTTGGTTTCTGATGTAAACTCTGTGCAGTGACCCTTTGTTCAGTCAGGCTGCACACCAGGAGACAACAAGCACATCCAAGGACCACCATGAAACGAGGAAATTTGAGCCATCATTTCAAGTTTTCGGTTTCTCTTAAATAACTATCAGAAAACTACTACCAGTTAGGCAGTTGTCCAAAACCTGATTGCTAAAGGCTCACAGGACTGAAAGTGCTGTCAGAAGCTATGAATTTCTGTGGCGCTTCCAGACATGGATACACAGCAGACCATTAACATGAAGCTGTAGGAAATGATCCTTCAGGCAATCCTAGAACTAGGAGTGTCAGGGTGCATGCATTCAGCATGCAAAAGCTGGATGCTTTGGGCCTAGGGGAACCTTGTCTAGGAGTTTCAATTTTTATACATTTATTTTCTGTTTAAGACTGATACCTTTTCATCTTCCTCCCTCCATGTCACTCAAAGGCCAGGTGTCACAATAATCTTTCTTCTGGCCCAAGAAGGGACACAGTTCTTTCCTCCAAGCAGTGTCAGGGAAGGAGAAAAAATTATTTGAATTTCTTTACATCAAAGGCAGGACACATCTTCCCAGAAGCTCTTCCAACTCCAAAGCAGTTTAGAAACCCAGGATCCTCAACTTAAATTCCCTGGAATATAGGTTACAAAAGGACCAGTTCCAGAGTTCCAGCCCTCAAGAGCTTGTGTATTAATGATCATGCTTACTTGGCTGGGAAATATCACGTTTAATAGGCAAAAAAGAAGTTTGCTGATCCAGTGTCTTGGTTTTGTTCTTGCCACGCTGAGCTGAGCCAAGTGTGCTTTACAAAAAGCTGCTTTACATAGAGACAGTCCAAAGTTTTGATCCGAGATGTGTGAAATACAGAATTCGTTCCCTGAATGCACAGACGGATTGTAAATGACTCACCTCCTCACTTTCCTGCTGTTATCCCTCCAGGATTGTCTCTATAGGAAAATAAAGTTGCAACATTTTTTTGGAGATAGAAACCTTAGACATTCTTGTTTTTCTTGAGACACCTCTTTTTTTGGCAAGCACAGGCTATCTGCAGATTTTTAGCTGGAATTTGTATTACATGTGGGCTTGAGCTGAGTAATTGCTCTCTCGGAAATCTCTTGCAGATCAGGTCAGCCAGTGTCTGCTCTTGTTAGACTGTGCTATTCCTTAAAAAGCATTTTAAGACTACAGGCTTGTACAACTGGCCTAGGCTAGGTCTGGTCTTGCCAACACTGAAACATAACGCAGAGCTCCTCTGAAGGCCGACAGGGTTTCCAGGGAAGCCGTCTGTGAGATTCATACTCACTTGTTCATTCACTGCTCTGCACACATAGTGATGGGCACACAGACCTGTCACCGGTGTTTCTGGGCTGTTTACAACATTCTCCATCGTTGCACTTTTTATGAGTGGCTCTGCTATGCCTGCTGTGGAGAGCTCAGTCTACCTCTGGGTGGTGATTGTCCAGGACGACAGTCAGACTGTAGGGGGGCATCTCTCTCTGAAGGTGTACACAAAACCAATTACCTGTCCATCCTTTTGTGCATCCAAGCACAGTGAGTCTGCTTGGGCAGAGCAGTCAGAGATCTGGAGATAAATGGTTTGGGATGGACCCTGTTTTCTGCTGGTCAATACCTACAAAAGGAAAATACTTCTGACTATTGGTGGTGCCAGAGTATTAGTGGTACTCATTATACATGTTTCTAGCTAAAGCACTAATTATTCTGATGCCTCTTTCTTCAGCTGGGTGTCCATGGATACGCCTTTCTGAACACCAACAACGGCTACATCCTTTCACACCCAGACCTCCGTCCTTTGGTATGTATAGCTGTGAATCTGAGAACCTTTGCTGACTTGAAAACAGAGAATTTCAGGGGTCTTTCTGATTTGGGGGTTTTTTGAGCTGTGAAGGCTACCAGGCTCTGATATACAGGCACTCAGTAGCAAGAGGGACGGAGAAATAAATTCCATGTACACAGATGTATATACGTACACACATGGGTATGAAGCATAGGGTATCCTGCCTCTCTGTTCTCTGTAGGACTGCATGTGAGGGCTGTATTCGTGTGCACTTGCCGTACTGTGGGTGCACATGTATCTGTGCCCATGCAAGGTTTCACTGCCAGGCTGCAGGAACAGGTCCCCTTGCTCAGGCATATCTCCTACGAGGAGATTCAGCATGAGTATCACCCCAGTAATAACCACCCAGCAGATATGGACATTTTAGGATTCTGAGCCTAGCAGGGTGCAGTACCACCAATCTTAGTAACATGGTAAGTCCGAGACCATTCAGAGACCAGGAGATTGCAAACACCTCCTGGGACTTGAGGGAGTGGACATAAGGACAGCGTTTCTCCCTCGTGGTGCCACTGGGAGCTCCAGGCTACCCATCTGTTTGCAAACACACAGCTGGCCTCATCAGTCAGATAGCCAGGCACGCAGTGATTTTACATTTCCTACACGTGCTACTCAGCACCAATCCACCTGCACACAGCTCTGAGCATTAGTGTGGTCACCAGCAAGAGAAAGTGCCACCACAGGGCTTCACAGCAGCTGTCTTAAAAAAGGCAGCTTTGCAAAGGGAGACCACTGGCACAGGGAGTTTCTTTGTTACGTGAAGAGAAGGGACAGGGCAAGGCAAAGTTAGGCAAGGGCTATGCTTTATCCTTCCACCTTAACTTGGCCTCTCTTGGTCTGCTTCACACCTTTTCCCTCACCTGGAAGATTACAGTGAAATAGCTCTTTTTTGTCAGCTAGCTCTAGGTGAAAAGTCTACCCTCAGAGGAGTCAAAGCCTAACTCCTGTCAGGAAGGATCTCCTGCTGGTATTATAATGTTAACGGGATTATACTCTTAGCTGCAGGGAAAAAACTGATTTTCTGGAGGCAAGTGTGTTGTACTGATCTGTTTAGAAGTAGGAGGCCATAGCTTTTACCTGCCAGTTTACCTGTGTTCCTGCCTTCTTCCTGGATCAACCTCTCCCACTTGAACTCTCCTAGCCCCTCACTGCCTGTGTAAAGAAATACATGACATAGGACCAATAAGGCACCTGCACAAATGCTGCCTTCCTAGTCAGTGAATAAATGAGACACCCCTATTTTTCAGCCAATTCTTAAAGGGTTAGTTTAGAAAGTTATCTAGCCACTTATTTGGGTATTTTTTCTTTCTTTTTCTTTTTTTTTTTCAATAAACACCAGTATAAGGAAGGAAAGAAACTGAAGCCTAAGCCGAACTACAACAGTGTAGATCTCTCAGAAGTGGAGTGGGAAGACCAGGAGGAAATAGTGAGTATCAGAAAGTGAATTTAGCCTTTTTTGTAGTTCCTTCTTTCTATTACTTGGTGTGTCTGTATGGAAGGCGTGGGGGAGCAGTGGGCACTCCTGTTTTTTTCTGTGCCTGACCGGCTCTGAGTAAGAGAGGCTGGTGCTCTAAAAGAGGACAAAAGATGAAACTCCTCTACAAAGTGTTTGTCTTCCATCCCAGTATGAGTTTACCTTCACAAGGAACAAAGAGGGAAAGTGCTGGCATGAGGAAGGAAGCACTTTGGAGGGTGCTCCACGGAGCCAGTCTGTGCATACATGGCCCAAATGCTGCCTTAATACAAAGCCAAGGTAGCTTTAGGAGTGTGGCAGTGTCCTGTGATGTTACCCATACATTCAGGATGTGAGATATAGCTGAAACCACTCAACTAACAAGATCTGCAGCAAGGAAGAAAGTGCATTCAAGAAGAGTCTAAAGCTTGCAGTTACTATTAATACTAGACAAAGAGGATAAGGGACTTAGACACTTAAGAAAAACAAATTTCCAGAAATCACCTTATTGCATAGGTGTAGAGGCACTGAAAATAATAGCTGACCAGAGGGTAAAGATTAGAAAATACTTTTTCTATTGTCTTTTGAGAAAAAATTATTAAAAGGTGATAGACAAGAAAGAGCATGCATGTTATAGCTGCACATTGCTGCTTTGCATAATTAGGAACCTAGATAAAATGAGAAGGTAGTGAAGTTCCTCTGTGGCTGGTTTTATTTTACTCAGAAGAAGTAGGAGAAAAGAGATACTTAAGTTACTAAGATAAGAACTGAATTTGGAGTAAGACAGAATTAGCTGCGAGACAGATGCTTCTGGATTACAGGGGAGACTGCAGAGATAAACGGATCTGATGCTATAGATATCCACTTAAACAGGTAGGACAAACAAACTGACCAGCAACAGGATCAAAGTAGCCACTGCCACTAGTGCAGGCCAAGTACAAAGGGTACACCAAAGGAACTTGGGAAGGGGAAGAGTGGCAAATTGAGAAAGAAAACACAGCAGAACTGGGTGTGAAACATGGAAAGCAAGACAAAATAAGAGGCTTTACGTGTAGTGGGACCACCAAGGTGCTAGCTGCCAATGGCTTTGTGTAGGTTCACTGATAACTTATACGAGCTCTGCTCCCACTGTAGTTTTTCTCTCACTGGAGCCACTTTTAGAGCTGTTCCTCTTTACCTAATTTGCTGTTAAAAAAAAAAAAAATCCAGGAAATGAGAGAACTTTGCTTTGCTCTCCTATTTATTTGGCTAGCAGGTTCCTATCTGACCAATTAACTGATACCTGAATGCAACTACAATGCAACGTGTAAGGTTTTTGTCCATAGGCAGTCAGAACAAAACTACCCACAGGGGAAAAAAGTCATGAAACAGGCATGAATAACAAAGCCACTTTGTGTTTCTCTGTTGCACCTTCCAGAAGAAAGGTTGCAGTCACTGAGGGTACAGAGACATTCAGTGACGCGAAGTATATCTGCAGTGTGACTTCAGCAAGTCTAGAGACTCTCAAGATACACCCACTGCAGCAGAAAGCTGCCAACATTTCAACACTCAGATTTGTAGCTATGGTATTAGATCAATGACAGACTCAACATCAGTTGCAGTATAATCTCAGCAACACTGATAAGCAGCGAATTCCGACTGGAAAAATATGCCCAAGTGCTAATGATGTGTAATACAGCCAGCCGCTAAAAGGAAATCTAGTGGAGGGAAGATGGCATTGTCTGGAAAATACCAACTGATGCACAATGGTACTATCTGCAGCCAGGCAGCAGCAAGGGTTTGGGCTTGCTTGTGAAGCAACACAGGGGTATTTGTAGTGTGAGGGGGAAAGAAGAAGGGTCGAGGGTCTAGAGCGGAAGACGTATAAGGAGTGGTTGAGGTCACTTGGTTTGTTTAGCCTGGAGAAAAGGAGACTGAGGGGACACCTCACAGCACTCCACAGCTTCCTCACAAGGGGAAGCAGAGGGACAGACACCGATCCCGTCTCTCTGGTGAGCAGTGACAGGGGGGCCCCTTGAGGGAATGGCATGAAGTTGAGTCAGGGGAGGTTTAGGTTGGATATTAGAAAAGGTTCTTCACCCAGAGGGTGGTTGGGCACTGGAACAGGGAAGTGTCACAGAAGCAAGCCTGACAGAGTTCAAGAAGTATTTGGACAACACTCTTGGACGCACGGTGTGATTCTTGGGGCTGTGTTGCACATGGCCAGGAGTTGGACTTGATGATCCTCGTGGGTCCCTTCCAACTTGGGATATTCAATGATTCTAAATCCAGAACCCATAGCAAATGCTGCAGGCTGTCAGACCAGAACAGAGAGTATGCCGTGGCTCTGGCAGGAGGTCAAACACTCTTAGCCAAAAAGGAGTAATAGTACCAGTCAGTGTTTTCATTTCCAAGATGTGGGCCTTGGGAAACATGAGCTTTATATTCTAGGTCTGTAAATAACCCACATCAAACAGCCATAGTAAACAAAGCTGTGGCCTTGTAAAGCAAATGCAGTTGAGACTGGCTAGCAAGCACCTGAATGGAGGCCTGTCTCTGGAAGTAAGGAAACAATTTGTGTGAATGAATAAGTTACTTCCCACCTATTTTTTCTGTCCAGGCTGAAGCAATAGGCTGATATGCTCTGGCAGGCTGGGCCTAAAGTCAAAGCCTCTGCACTCGTGGAAAAATTTCCTGGCTCTTTCTTGCAAGAGGCTGGGAGTCACCGTGAAAATTAAATTTTGGAACCTGGATTGAATAAAGAGGTCTTCTCACTGCCTACCCTGCTGACATACAGTCTTGCTTTGCTGCGCTAAACAGCTGCTTTGCTGCACCTCAGAAGTGGTGCTGAATACAGCCTATAATTTATAAATCAGTTTTTAAAATGTCAAAGAGCTTTGGATTCGGTCTGGGGGAGTTAGTGAGTTTCTCAGTTGTCTCCTCTTCCAGGCTCTCAAAGCACTGTGCTAATGACTTTCTGGCTGCCACACAGTGAAGCCTGAAACTCAGACTGGCAATTTCATACATTCCAGATCCTTTCTTTGTGCTAAAAAGACATATCAACAGGGTTTCAGCATAAACCATTACTTATCAGCTTGACCGAACAAGGATTCTGACCACTGAGAACAGGTTTTCAGTTTAAAAGAAGCAAGAAAGAGCTGGGAAGGAGAGGGAAGCTGCAGTCACTCTTTCTGCCAGCCACTGTATGTTAATGACAAGTGAGTCTATTAATTCCTGTCCTGCCTGGAGACACTAATACTAAACTTGTTCACCTCTGCAGCTGAGAACTGCCATGATCAATGGGGAAACAGGCTACCTCTCTATGGATGTGAAGGTCCCTGTGGACAAAGGGGTAAGAAATTATCCTTCTGTTCAGGTCACACAAGGGAGTGGATGGGAAGTGGATGCTGAAGAACCACAAAGGATGTGGTTTTAATGCTCAGCATTTCTGAGTGTGAGGATTTTATTGTTTCAACACATATGTAACGCATGTGCTAAAGACATCTAAAAAAGCATCATTAGAAGTGCTCCTTACACCTACTAATATTCTGGTCTTAGAAAATTATTGGAAATGCCTCTCAGCCCCCTACTTTTTCCAGCCAAAGCCAAAAAGCATGTTGTTCATTGTTTATAGGGCTGTGAAATGGAATCGGAGATCTTCAAGAGTTTAGAATAGGGAAGATTACGCAGATCTGACCTAGACAGAAAGAAGTTTGGAGACTATTTTGCCACTCCCTTTCCCTACCCAAAACCTCTCATGAAAACTTTGTCCCTCACTTTGTCAGAATATGATTTCCTTTATCCAGGTCCAGGATTAAATTTCTATGCAAATATTTGCAGATGTTTTATGAAAAGCCCTAACGAAATGTAGACTTTTGAACATTCCCTACCAGCTCTAGGGTAGGGTTACACATCTTCCCTTGGAATCAGTGCAAGATTATCTTGTACATTTATGTTCACTGGTACTTTTTCATTCAGGTTTATTTAACTCTCTTAAAGATTTTGGCTTTCATCATTTCCTGTTAGGAAGTATTCCAGAGTCCTGCAAGTTACACTGCCCAGAAATCTTCCATATTTCAGGAAAATTTTCCATCCTTTACAGAGAGTAATTTTTTCAGTGGCTGGCTGAACTGCTCCCATGCTAAGCCACAGTCAGCACCAATTCCAACAAACTGCTCACAGCCACTGCTGAAAATAGTGCCACTTCCTGATGAAGACACCCCTTTGTTTCCTCTGAATGGTTGTACTGCTAGATCTTGTCACTACATTTTCTCTCTCTATTCTTGGTGTTTACAACTCTCAGGTTCCTGTCAATGCCTTTGCCTTTCTTCTCCCGGATTGCCAACATCTACATTTGAAATATTTGCACATTTTTCAGTCCACGCAACTCAGCCATTGTGTTTGTTATCTTCATGTCTTTTATCATTTCTGGTGTACAAGCACTAGGGCTTTGCTGAATTAGAGTTCTGTTTCCCTGATGCTCTTTAGAGAGCATCTATTCTCTGCAATATGATACTTCTGAACAAGGAGCCCCAAATCTCCTTTCTGCTGTCCCTTCAATTTTTTCTGCCTCCCCCAGCTCCGCTGGAACTGCCACCTTCACTTCTGTATTTCTTAGCTATTTTTTTCCAGTTGCCATTTTTCCATGTGAAACCCACTCCTCCTCTTCATCCAGCCTTTCTAATTTTAAGGTCTGTTGCGGCTTTTATTCAGCATGCAGAGAAATGTTGTTTTATTTTGTCTTACAGATCCCTGTACATAAGGGCTGCTAAGGCAGAGTCTGTCTGTTCCTCTCATTAGATCTTTTTCCCTTGATGGCTTGTTGTTTACTGTCTCTTTTTGTTTACAATGCTGCAGCTGGTTCTCACTCTGTATCTTATTTAAGCCCACTTTAACAGATTCCTTAGAATAAAATTTCATGAGAAGCTGTTTCAAGTGCTTTATATAAACCCAGACACATTGCATGTCCTTTATTTCCTTCATTCCTCTACCTTAGTTATTCTGTCAGAAAAGCAATCAAGGTTTTCAAGCAAAATCTATTATTTGTAAGTCTAGATTGCTTATTTTGCTAGCTTAACCTCTTTGTGCACCCTCAACAACACTTCTTCTGAGTCATCCAGAGATATCTTTTTAGTTCAATATTTTAGAGACATCTTTCTGCTCCCCTACCCAGGGGGGGAAAAAAAGATAACAAAAAGTAGCCTTGGTAAAGAGGTATTACCTGTTTCATTCTGCAGCTCTGGAAGCCTTATGAAGCACAATAGGAGACTGAAGTATGTGACAGTTTTACTACTATTGGAATACACACGGTGGGAACCAGAAACAAAATTCAGCAATTCCCAATTTTACCCTGCCAGCTGATGAAGCAGATCAGCATTGAAACAAAGAAAGTGCTGACAGAGCCTTGAAACAAAGAGAAGGAGGTAGTCAGACTACAGAGAGAAGGCCTGAATGAAGAGATAGAAATTATTCTGTCAGCCACGTAAACATTGATTTCCCAGGCTGATCTCAGGAAGGTATTGAGAGCAGAGTGAGACAGAGAGGGGAAAATAAGGAACAAATACAAGAGGTGGTTTTTAGAGAGATCAAGTGGCAAAAATATCTTTGCTTGCAGCTGGAGTACAAAAGAGTTGTGACTGTTAAAGCAAAAGGGTGAGGACAGGGGTAGGAGCTGCGGCAAACCACTGGTAATGGCAATAACCAGGAGTGGATACCTGGTACAGTGACAATACCAAAACTGGAAATACTCATGTTCCCAAGCTGCAGGGGATGGTAGTCAGCTATCCTATCATGGTGCCAACGTGCCCATGCTCTTCTCTTCTCCCTTGATCCCCCTATATAGCAAAGTCCTGTCTGATCATCCTCAGCCCTGCCTGGTTCAAGGGTGCCTCTGCTTCTCTTCCTTCCATGGATAAGTGGTGATACCTCCAGCTGTCTTGGAGCAGGCTGGCCACCCACTCTCTCCTCCTGCCCCAAAAGACGTTTGCCCTCCCTCCCTCAACTTGCAAGTGCTGAGTGGTTGCATGAGCAGAAGAGGGGCAGGTCAGGGGAGCAAAGGATGAGCAGGACAAGCCCTGCTAAAGGAAAGGGTCTCAAGCAGTGGCCAAATCTTCTTCTCCATGCCTCCCTGCCTCCACCATCAGATCAGATAGGCAAGAAAAGGAAGGATTAATAGCTCTTGTACCACCTCAAAACATCACCATGCCATGTTCTTCAGGGGTAGCACAGCACTCTGGAAGATCTTGCACATCAGGAGAAATAACTTCACAGAAAGAGTTATTAAACATTGAAATGAACTGCCCGGGGAGGTGGTAGAGTAACCATCCCTGGAGATGTTCAAGAAACAACTGGATGTGGCACTTAGTGCTCTGGGCCAGTTGACAAGGTGGTGATTTGGTCATCTTAGAGACCTTTTCCAACCTAAATGATTCCGTGATTCTGTTGTGATCTTGGCACAGCAAAAGACCCTGTTGCTCAGCAGTATAGAGCTGCCATACATGGAGAGAGAGAGAGAGGAGGGAAGGGGTTGAGCCACCTGCCACCTCCTCACCTAAAAATATCCCCCAGCCCCATCAGCCCAATAAGCACAAAGTCAGTGCTCGCTGTGGAGCTGGCACTGGCTCATCCTTTGTGCCTCGCTCCACTTCCACTGCTGCACGGCTTGAGCACGTTAGAGCAGGCACAGCTCTCCCTGGGGAACACTGAGTTTTCTGTGTTCACTCCCCTGTCTCCCACACACATCCTCTCACCTCGTTTTCAGGCTGGGTCTAGGATTTTAAACATATTAGGGTTCATATACTGGCATGAGACTTGGACAGAAACTTTCCAAAAACTTTTCTCCTTTGGAAAAGAGTTCCACTGAAATCAACACTTTCCTACAGGAAAAGGCTAGTCTGGCAAACAGATGAAGTTCTGAAGCAGCTTTCAATAATCTGAAATGTCTTCAGTTGAAATGTCAGTCTGAAAAAAATATTTGCACGTGAATCAAAACGGCTTGGATTTGAATCAGCACTTTTTTTCCAAATTTAAAGCGTAAATTTTTTTTACTTATGTTTTTTAACAAAATTGGAATATGCTAATGTTTTGTCCCAATTTGGCATGAAAGCAAAGGTCAGGAATATTAGAATTCCCACAGGAGTGGGGAGACTTGGCTCCAGCTGCCTTGGCCCCAGCTGCCCACACACACAGTGGGTAGGTTTGCCATCTTTCTACCTGCCCCACTGAGCCCCCCTCCTGCTGGAGATGATGATGATGATGATGATGTGCAAAGCTGTCAAGGTTGCTGTGTATGGCAAAAGAGCAGTAGGGCCCCAGCACATTGGCTTGGAGGGTGTGAGAGGGAGGGCAGCTTCCCCCCACCCCTTCCTGCAACCAGTGCAGGAGCCCCAGAGCAAAGAAAGGTTTAACTGAAGCCCTAGTTGGAAAGACAGAGTGGCTGCCTGGATGCTGAAAGAGCTGGATATGCTGAATACTGCACATTCATCCCTGCTTCCAGCCAGCCCTAGCAGGGTGTGAAGTGTTGGTAATGATTGACTGCTTTTGCTTAGCCTTGGGGACATATATCCCAGGTCCCCATCACCACTGTGCTCTTGGTCTGTCAGATGGTCTCTCACTCTTCTTATTCTTGCTCTTATTCCAGAAACGAGTTCTTTTCCTCACCAATGATTATTTCTTCACGGACATCAGTGGCACACCCTTCAGGTGAGCGAGGACTATGTGACATCAACACAATGTATCAGAAGTATGATCATGGATCATGGACAGCAGATTGGTCCCTTTTCTTCATAAAACTGGCTACAAGTCATGAGCAGAGGAGTGTGAACAACTGACTTCTTTGTTCCTATAGCCATTAAAATATTGTTTGGGGTCAACTCAAAAGGAATATTATGATTTATCTGAAGTTCAGAATACAAAAGCTATGCCTTAGGTGAATCATGTTTCATTTCAGAGAAATAAGACATCTTCAATTTTCCATTCCACTGAATATGGTTTATGTTCTGGTGTATGGCTTTAAAAAAAACAACACTGTTATAAACTGAAAATTATAAAAAATCAAATAACAAATCAAGCAAAGCATGTGTGTGTGATTGCTTGTGGGTTGGCTTTTCTTTTCCCCAGTTGAAATGATTTGAAACTGGCACAGATTTGAGTAATGTTATCATTTACCTGAATCTACAATGTTGGCTAAAAAATTATCACCAGAAATGCCTCATTTCAGCTCTACAGACAGGTTCCTTTGCCTCTTATGCTGAAATCGGATCTCACTTAATCCTCTTCTGATGATGTTCTTTTCTTTAATAGCTGTGGAGGGAGTTAATGTCTTTAAGGGTTGTTACCGCAGGGAATGCAGCGTCACGTTTAGGAATGACACCTTTCCTTGCTGACAAGTCCTCTGTTTTCCCTCCTGCCTCCAGCCTGGGTGTTGTGCTGTCCAGGGGACACGGGGAGTACATTCTGCTGGGGAACACTTCAGTGGAAGAAGGTAGGTTAATCTCAAAGGGCCATGCTGTCCCAAGGGACAAGGCAGCTACTCTGAACTTCACCACTTCACTTCTCCTCCACAGCCTGTATATGGCTGGTACCTAACTGAATATTCCATGTATTATCTGCTTTCAGGTTTGCATGACCTGCTCCAGCCAGACTTGTCTTTAGCGAATGAATGGTAAGTGAAGGAAATCCTGTCAGTGACACAGGACTTTGTCACGATATTTGGGCAAACTTCCCAGCAATGTGGCTTGCATTCACCACCCTCTGTGGCCTAGGGAAAAAGCAGTGCTCTTCAGGGGCTGTACCTGCAAAGACCTGATTGTGTCCAGGCAATTCAGTTCCACCTCTTCCTCTGGGAGATCCCACCAAGACCTGGCACATTACTGTGCTAACAAACATCTGAGATTTATCCTCAGTCTTCTCTGCTCAGACTTATTTTTTCCCCCCATGTTGCTCAGAATTGTCTTACAAGACCTACAGTATGTCAGACCTGTCAGGAAATTTTGTTGCAAGCTTGGTGAGAGATTGAAATGCTTTTTTAAATCCTAGCTTATTTTTGGTTGGCATTCTTCTGAACTGAGCCTAGACCTAATTTCTAGTGAACATGGAGGTGATTTATGACTCCTGTTTCAATAGCAAGCAGAATTTACAGTTTTGCTTGGTTTGGATATGAAACCGGGTGAAGCATGGCACTTTCCATTTATTGCTGTGAGGTTTGGGGTTTTCATGAACCCAACATTCAGTTACACTCAGTCACATGAACCCAGCCTGTATCAAAGCCAAAATAACTATATTCAAGAAGCCCTCCACCTCTTCTCACCTCTCATTACACTGCTAAGTTTCACAGGCAGCGCATTTGAGACACAAGCAGTGACTTCTCCTTCTTCTACCTCTGACTTGGTGTGTCAGCTTACACACTTTACATATTAATTTCTCTTAGACTTCTCTCATAAATCACTCCTTTCAGCCCCTTTATGAGTTGTAATTCTCTCTTATAACCCCTTCCTGTCCTGACAATGGAGTGGTCAAAATTGGAAGCAGGATTAGAAGACTGGTTTCTTTTATAATGCCGAGCATTTGTAGCACATTCTTCTGCTTCTCCCCAGACTGTGTCCAGAGGCTCCTGCAGTGGTGTCCCTTTGGGACAGATTTTCTTGTCACCATATCATACTGCAAGATCATTCCTCATCTCACATTCTGTTTCTCTGTCTCTCGTTTTTTCTGCTCCTGGTCTGGTCTTACTCACGTTACACACGACTCTCTGCTTCTCAGGTCTCTCCATCACATTGTTATTGTCTATATAGGCACATGTACACATCTTACACAACATGTAATACATATAACTGCTGAGAGGATTTGGGACAGCTGTTTTACATTGTGAGCTTAGGCTGAAGACCATAACAGCAGCCCTACCAAGCTCAGCAGTCAGGTTGATTGGTGTTGGTTTACTGGTAGGGTTTGACTTACAGCCACACTGCTAGATTTTGAGTGGGCACACCGTGCAGCAGCGGCAAAATCTTTGCAGACCCAGGTTTCTTGCTGAATTTTTTTTTTTTGCAGTTATTATCTTCCAGGAGCATTTGGTTAACTGTGGTTTATCTTTGCCCTTGCTTCTTCTTCCCTTCCCACCAGGATTTACTGCATCACCGACATTGATCCAGACCACCGCAAGCTCAGCCAGCTGGAGGCTGTGATCCGTTTCCTCACTGGAGAGGACGCTGACCTGGAATGTGAGTCCCAGGCACTGAAAGTGCCTTTTCCTGTACCCATCACAGGGGAGAGGGGACTAGGACAAACTGATTGGTGTCAGACTGAGCTCTTTTGGCACCTGTTCACACACGCAGGGCAGAACTCAAGCCCAGAGTAATTCACAAAAGGAAACAAACAGAGAATCCACTCCCTTGATTCCGTCAGAGGATTCTTTTTCCATTTCAAAGCTGACATGTAACTCAGCCTTATTGGAGGTCTCAGCATAGGAAATACTGAGGGGTGAAAAGCTTGAAAGGAGCTTGGTAGGGGCTGCAAACCATGTTTAAGACAGACTGACCAGCTGGGCTAGATGGGGCAATGGCAGGAGGAGCCAGAAAAACTAGAAACTACTCAGCTTCCCAGGGTCCCAGTCATCATCCTCCAAGGGTTCACAGTGCCATCTAAAGAGATGGGTTCTTTCAGAACAAGGATTATTACCTTTGTTTTCCAAACACAACAGGTAACTGACCTAGGGGTAAGAAATTGTCACAGAATTATTGTCTTTCCTGCTCCCCCTGCTGCTCATCCATTACACCAGTTCCCGTTCTCCAGGCAACACGTAGCCACACGGGCAGCTGATACAGCACCACCACAGTGAGATCTCTGTCAGGGGGCAGAGGTGGGCAGCTGTGCATGGGAACTCCTTACAGCTATTTAGCTTTAGGATGTCCTTCAGCCCCTTTAGTTGTGCAAAGTATAAGATTTTGCATATAATGCTGCAGCTGAGAGGCACAAACCTTTGGCACAAGAATGGGAATCTCTTAAAAATAAAATCAAATGTAATCCAGTAATTTTGCCTCTCTTTGTACAATGTGAGTGGACCCCCACCTGGCTCTCCTTAGAGCAGGCTGGAAAGAGGAGATGTATCAGCTCAAGTGGCCAGGGAGGAGGAAAGTTTCAGGAGAGCTGACTATGAGAAACATGCAGACTTGGAAGTGCTGTGGAGGAAAAACAAATATGATTTGAACACATCTTAGACATATGGGGCCTGGAGAGGGAAAGGTCTCGTGGTGAGCTCTGATTCTGAGGTTTGAATTACAAGGATGGAGAGAAGGATGAAGGCGAACTTGAGATAAAACATTAAGGGAGACTGGAATATCAACCCAGAAACACTGAAATGGTGAGGGTGTTTCCATCTAGAATAGCACTGAAAGGTGCATTTCTGCAATATGATGGTCATCATATTCTCATAAGAATGAGAATTAATGCAAGCAGGGCAATACAATAATGAAGCAGGTCAAAGAAATGGGGTTTGGGGATAAGTCATTTAGCACATGATGATACTTCGAACTTTCCTAATCACTTCTTAGTTCCAAAGTGGATTAGACTGGTGGCCTGGACTGGCTTGAGCACCTGATGGAAACCAGGACAGGACAGTGTTTTGTGAGACTTACAGGAAGGAAGGAGGGCTAACAGAGAAGCCGGTGAACACAGGAACAGAGTAGAGGCCATAAAGAAGTCACTAGGGGTTTTGAAGGAAGTTTCTTGAGTGGAACGTGGTGGCTGGTATCCTCTCTATGGGATACCCAGAAGAAAAGTCAAGGCAGGGATTTCAGGCAGTGGCCTGTTCATTAAAGGAGATGGTTGAGTGAAGGTCTAATGAATAACTTCATTTGAAAGCCTCTCACTTGCCCGAACTTGTTTGGGCACCACCCTTCCATCAAGTTTGCAGGGGAACTGGTCTGATGATTTTGAATATTGGGAAGAAATTCTTCACAGAAATGATGATTGGAAATTGGAATGGGCTGGCCAGGGAGGTGGTGGAGTCACCATCCTTGGAGGTGTTTAGGAAAGACTGGACATGGCACTCAGTGCCATGGTCTGGTTGACAAGGTGATGATCCGTCACGGGTTGGACTCGATGACCTCAGAAGTCTTTTCCAACATAATTGATTCTGTGTTTCTGTGATCTTGGCAGTAACATCTGTTCCTGTGCTCTCCACCATCCGGGGGGGTAGGTCCTCTTCTCTGCCCTGTGATGAGAGGTCTCCTTTTGTGCCACATTTCTCCATTTTCCTGGCCAGATAGATGTTCCTTACCAAGGGACTCTCTAAAACACTTAGATGGGAACATATTTTTCTTTCCTGATTTTTGTTCTCCCTCTTTCTCAGGTGATGAGGAGTTGGTCCAGGAAGTGCTGTTTGATGCAGTGGTCACTGCACCCATGGAGGCCTACTGGACTACATTAGCCCTCAATATGTCCATGTAAGTGTATGAGAAATAAATATGGGTAGAACACCATTGAAGAGGCATCTTCAGAGTATATGGGCTTAAGGCAGTGCCTGAAACAATCACAGAGCCTTGTACAGCATACAAGAAGTTCAAAAGGCTGATAGAAATAGCTCAATAGTTTTAGAAATAACACAAAAAGTGTCTCTCAGGAGTGAAATCCAGCAGGCTGGGCCTCCTCGGGACAGCCTTTAGTTTGGTGAGGGATTATTTTAGTGAAGAAAAGGTACTTTGGTCTTGTCTCTATTGGTGATGCCTTCAGATTGAGCCTCAGGAAGGTAGTGGACAGGCTGGCTTCACTAAACAACTTTCTACTTTATTATTTCCAGTGATGCACCTGTTGCTTGTAGTATCTTGTATCATGTCACACAGATCTTCTTTCAGCAGACAACATGTTGCTTACACAGATATGTGGCCACGGAGCTCCTGTCTCAGTTAGTGGTATCCCTACCACTAACAGAGGTTGAGCCAGTGACAATCATTTTAGGATACCCACCCAATTATCAGTACACCCTTAAACAGCTACACCAACACACTCTCTTCAGAGACATTCTGCTATGCTGCCCATCCTCTGCATCCCTGATCCAGCCATTCTCTCTCCTTCACTTCAGCCTCACGAGGGTAGCCTGAAGCAGGGTTAGCAGGGGGAGAGGAGCTTGTGATCCACTTAAAAGAGAATGAAATGAACAAACTTCAAAGGTGTGAACCTAAGTACAAGTCTTAAGCCTGCCAATTGTTAACCAGCAACCACCTGTTGCCATTAGCAGGGAGGAACCACTGTCACTCCTGGTGTAAATGGGTTATGTTGCAAATTAACCATGTCTTCGGTGTGGCTTCTAGTTTGGAAGGCTCCCACCCTGGGGCAAGGACATGGCTGTTCTTCTGAGAGCTGTTTGCTTCTGCCTGTGTGTTTCTGTTCCACAGGGACACTGAGGCAGGTGTTGAGATGGCTTTTCTAGGCACTCGGGCTGGACTCATGAGGAGTGCCCTCTATGTGGGCTCTGAGAAAATTTCCAACAGGTAAGTCCCTAAACTGATTAAGGGGTTTCTCTCAGTGTCTCTGAAGGGGCAGCACGAAATCACCACCAGCCTTAGAAATGTATTTAGGGAGACAGAAACAGAATGGAAACAACACCTTGACAGTATTGGTGCTGATTTGGAGAGTCAGGTTAGGGGGCCTTTGTCTTCCTCTGGTCCTTTCAAGTTTTTCTTAAAATACTGTCCCAAAGTGCATTCATTTAAATGGAAACCTTCAATCATTCCCTGACTTCAGTCAGCCAGTGCAGAAAATGCCCACAGTTACCACATATCCTCAGGACCATTTTGCAGTGCAAAGGCTCTCTGCACTCCAGTGCCCCGGCGACATCCCAGCTTGGCTATGTTTGATCTTTCTGTCTCAATTCCTCTCCCACATTTATTCTGTTCTGCCTCCTTCATTGCCCACATCGCAGCAGCATCCCAGTGCCTTCCAGTGAGGCATTAAGTGATGTGACTGACATCTGTCACATACAATTCGTTCTCTTGCCCTCTGCCTCAAGGCAAAAGCGTGTGTTCAGTGGAGGGTTTTGACATGGAAAGGGTATAGTTTGCATTCTGTTGCATTTTGAATACGCAGGCTGGTGCACGCTGCTGTAAGAAAGGACAGGTCACAGAGGCACACCAGCAGATGGAACAGAAGGGGACCATGTTCATGGTGGTCATTAACTTCTTGGCAACTGTTTCACTGTCCCCAAGTTCCCCAAACATAAGTCCTACATTCAAGCTCTGCTGTGCCTGAAAGGTGACATCCCTCATGTTTTTGAGGTAGTCTGAACAATTCAGAGTAATCAGTCTCTGGCAACAAGGGAGAAAACGCTGTGTGCTGCAGGAGGCTAATATGATGATTCCCTATCCCCCACTGCTCATCAGGAGCAGCGTTCAATGCTTTCAGACAGCCGCAGTCACCACACTGCTGAGACAGAGCCCCACGGGAGGCGCTTCTGGAATCCCCTGAAAGGAAGGAACCATATAAATGAGTAATTATCATTACGTCAAAATATACAGAAAAACAAGAGCCCGAAAACAAAGGAATTTGCCACCCAAGTCATAGGGGCCTTTAGGGAAACCAATGACCTGATTTTCATGAGGTCTCTCCTGAGAATCCACTGTTTGTCTTGTCATGCCCCCAGGACACATCCTCCTGCCTTCAGGAGCACCCCTTTGCTCAAGCACTTCAGTCCCTGCATCACATCATAGAATGTCAGGGGGTTGGAACGGACCTTAAAGATCAACTAGTCCCAAACCCCCTGCCATGGGCAGGGACACCTCCCACTAGACCAGGTTGCTCAGAGCTCCATCCAACCTGGCCTTGAACACTGCCAAGGTCAGGGCATCCACAACCTCCCTGGGCAACCTGTTCCAGTGTCTCACCACCTTCACAGAAAAAGATTTCTTCCCAATACCCAACCTAAATTTCCCCTCTTTCAGTTTTTACCCATTACTCCTTGTCCTATCAATACAGCTCCTAATGAAGGAGTATCTGTGGTCCCCTTCAGATACTGAAAGGTTGTTATGAGGTCTCCACTCTGAGAGAGGGACTCCTGAGGAGATCGGGATTTGGCTACAGTAGCGCGACCTTGCGCTTGGAGTGGATTTGTTAGGAGACTGCCCAATCCCCCTTTCCTCACCTGCTCCCCATTCCCCTGCGGTAACTCACGGCCACACTCCAGCGCCACGTGGGCTCCCCTCTCCCGCCCGCTCCCACCTGCCGCGCTTCACCTGCGGCACTCCCGGCCCTGCCCCTGCTCCCCGCGGGGTAACCCGCCCCGGCGGGGCAGGGGGATGCCCCCTCATCCCGCCCTTCCCGGGCTCCAAGCCGCAGGTCCCGGGAACCGGCGGCAGCACCGCCCGCCGCGGGGCTCGGCCGGGCCAACAGCGGCACCTGGCGGCGGCTCCGGGCCCGGGAGCGGCCGCCCCTCACGGCGAGGGGGGGCCCGGCACTGCCCCGGGGGTCCCCCGGGGGGACACCGTGTGCCCCTTTCGCTCGGTAAGCCCCGGGCGGTGAGAGGCGGGCGATGTGCTCAGCCCCGGGGGTCGCGCTGCGGTGCCCCCGAGGAGGGCACGCCCTCCAGCCCGTGAACAGCGGCCGCCCTGGGTTCTTCTCCCGGCAGGAAATTCCTGACACAGAAGGACAAGGAAAGTATCTTCACTATGGACCACTTCCCTCTGTGGTACCGCCGGGCGGCCGAGCACCCCCCCGGGAGCTTCATCTACAGCATTGTCTCGGAAGACGATTCAGGTAATCCCAGCCTGAACTCAGAGGAGAGAGAAAGAGAAAGCTTTTCACATCTTGCATCCCGCACCACGCCCATCCCGATGCCTTTATGGCTGCTTCCCGCCTAGTGGGAATTGCTAAGACCTGACCGCTGGGTGTTACCTTCACACCAGTGTAGAGGCACAGAGGTCACAGCCGAGTTACTGGTCAGAGCAAAAAGGTAAAGCTGCAAGTTGTGGGGAAGGCGGTCAGGGCTGTGTAATGCAGAGTCACCGAGGAGGTGAAGGATGCATGGAAATGCAGGGCTTGGGTAGATGGAAAGATGTAGGGAGGTGGGAGTTGTGGGAACACAAGTTACGCGTGGAGCTGGAGAACACATGAAACGTGAGAAGGGAACAGGCAAGGCGTTGCAGAAGGAATGAGACACATAGGTGTGGCCAGGCTTGGGAGGGAACATCAGCCATACTGGATGACAGTAGCAGCTGGCACGGATGAGGGACCATCAGCACTCAGTCAGGAAGTCTAAGTTTAGAGGGTGTCATTTCTTCCATCACCACTTTTCATGGCAGGAATGGATGGGTTTGTTATGGAAGATGGCAGAGGAAAAGGGTGGGGAAAAAGCTTTTCCACAGCATTGGTGCCCTGCATCCTTCCTACTAGAATATAGCATAAATAAAGAAGTTCAAACACTAGAGGAAAGCAAGGAGTAGCTTTTCAATGTCTGTTGCTTAGGGTGTTGGTTCCTGTGAGTATGCAGGGCCAGCCAGGACCTCCTCAAAGGCTGGAAGAGAGCAGAAGAGCCTAAGAAGAAACAAACAAAACAAAATATTCATGTGAGACTCCTACACAGAAAGCAGAAATCCCCTCTGTGCTCCTCCCTGGCCCCTAGCTCTCCATCTCTGTCATGGAGCTCGGCACTTTAGCTGTTAAAGCTTTTTGTGGTGCAGTGGTGGGAGGCTGGTGGGTGGGAAAGCAAGTAGCAAAGTGAAGAAAACCAGGCTTGAAGGCAAGAGATGAACCAGGATGTAAAGCGGGAGGAATGGAATGAGAAAATACTTGAAACCTCTCAGAAAAGCCTCTCTCTGCCCAGCACCCTTAAATATCACTTAAAAGTCAAGTGTGGAGAGAGGGGGAGAGAAGGCAGGAAGGACCTTTTACTCCTCTGCATGTCACAACATTTGCTCTTTGGAATAGAGCATGGGTTAGAAAACCAGGCAGTGACACCCTGTGGGACTTCCTAGGGCAACCATTACCCACAGCAGTCACTCCTGGCTTAACACTGGGGTTGTGGTTTGCTGTGGCTTTCTTAGAAGTCATGGGTAGTTATGCATAAAGACAGAAAACACGTAGCTGCCACTAGTTTTTGTTTTACATGGCTAATGGTCAGAAGCTTCAATCAAGTCCAGAACCCCATTCACCTGGAAACCCTGCAGGCACATTGTAAGAAGTAGTATATGACCCTGAAGACCTTGTGCCCTAAACTGTAAGGGAGATTAGTAGTCTCTTCAGGGATGAGCAGCTGGGTTTAGAGAGACTGTGATCCATGAGATCACACAATATGCCTGGAAAGAGCCAGGAAATAATACTCAGTGCTTCTGAGCCACAGGGGTTCACTGTAAAGCAAAGTCCAGGCCCTTCCTTGACATCCAATGAAGCAGGGCTGCCCCACCTTTTAGCCAAAATAGGCCACCCAGTTTCTTATTAAATTCTGTTAGATGCTGAAGTCCCTTTTCATGTTTTCCACGATTCCCTGCCCAGTGACAAGGGGTTTTTATGGCTGATGGAATTCTAATCATACAAGAAGGAAAAGCCCCAAAGGCTCCCTGCTGGGGAGGAAACCAGCAGGGAATGACTGCAGGTCATCAGAATACTTTATCCAGGGCACCTCCTTCCAGTGTCCAAAAGTCCCAGAGATAAAAAGATATCAGGGAACCCTCTGCATGTCAGGTAGAACTGTTCTTGCAGCCCAGATCTCTCATGTGTTGGATGAGATATTTTTTTTCCAGAGACACTAGATGTATTTTGCTTCTTTGTCCCATCTGAGGAAGACCAAGACATTTGGGATTCGCCATAAAGGCAGGATCATGCCCAAGGCATGTGAGCATAAGTTGGCTGGGTAGTGTTTCACAAGGGTTTTCCTATTTCTGACACCCTTGAGCAGGTTAATGTGGCTCTGGTCCAAAAATCAAAAAACAGTGAGAGCCTCCAGGCTAAACTGTGGTATAATCTGAATTGTGCTCTGGACGCACTGGGTACCACCTAGAACGATGAAAGCAGAAATGGAAAGCAGTAGCAAATGCTGGAGCTGTTGGAAAGAAAGAATCCCTGATGCATCTGTCTAAGCAAGAGATTTCCATGCAGCATGCAAGGAGGGAATCAACTGCAGACCAGATCGATCATACTGACCTTTAAACTGTCCCCTGGCAGTTCCAGAAGAGGTGCCCCAGCTGAAGCTAATCTAATAATTTAAAAAAAATACAGAAATGGGATCTGCCACATGGACAACTGCAGAAACAACTGCAGTAACACAGGCAGAGGAGGTTGGGTTCAGTTGCTTAAGCCTATCCAGCCATGTTATTTTAAATGCCCTGTGGGAGCTGAGAGATCTGCACAGGGCTGGCAGATGTGACACAGGACTTACAGAATGCTTAAAACAGCAGCTCAAAGATAATCAGGAGACCCTGGGGCATAACAGAGTTTGAAGTCCCAGAGGACCTTGTTTCTAAAATGGAGTGCACCCTGGAAGTACCTGGGAGTGCTTTGTCTGCCTCTGCAGTTTGTGGTGCTGGTCTGGCTTGGGTAACTGAGCTAGACATAAGCCCAGCCTTTACTGTGCAAGTGTTGTCAGAATTACCTGTCCTGCTTCTCTGTCTACAGAGTTTAGATGGTGCATTAAGCAGAACAGCTTTTTGGCCTAAGAGAGGCTCTACATGTCCAAAATCGAGGAGGCCAATCCTTTACATTTTATCTTAGAATCATGGAATGTTTGAGGCTGAAAGATCATCTAGTTCCACTCACCCTGCTAGGTGGTGTGTCTCCTGCAGGGACACCTTCCACTAGACCAGATTGCTCTGAGCCCCATCCAACCTAGCCTTGTACACTTCTTTTATGCTGAGGATGCTCCTTTTATCATGAGACATCATCTAAAAGGCAAAAAAAATTAAAATCTACTCATAGCCCATTACGTTGCTTATGTGTCTTGAAAGATGTAGTCCTCGAAACTCTGGGATGTTTTAGAGTTTATACATGTGTACACACTGTCCTGGATGAGAAATTGTGTGAGCAAGCTGCTCCTGCTGCATTTTACTCCTCTCTGGTGGTGAGCTAACCAAGCCTGCTGTGTTTGTGTCTTGACAGAGGGAGGTGACCTACCGCAAGTGGTGACCGTGAGCACGGCTGTGTCTGTGTCTGTGGATGGGAAGATGGGGATTGCTGCAGGTAGGACATTCTGGTGTCTCTTTTTATCTTGAATGGAACGGTTGCATTTTTGTATGGAGTGTGGGAGCTGAGAGCTCTTAGCTTGTCATTCAAGGGAAGTGATGGGAGCCACAATAGATTGTGATGTTGAAAACTAGGCTCAACAGAGAATAACAGAGCAGGTACTGAATGGCTGACAGGCTTCTGAAAGGGGAACTGGCTGTTTGAAAGGAAGCTTCCCATTGTCCGTGCTGGTGAATTTGTGGATTGAGACTCTTTCTCTGGAGCACAAGTAGGTTGAGAAGTCCGTGCAGGTTTAAAACTCTTTGCAGGAGACACTTTTGGCTTTGGAAAAGCATCATGTTCGTGCATCTCCACTGCTGTCTCAGCTGAAAAACGAAGTTTTGCTGGTGGAATGGATGTGTTGCTAGATCTCCAACTCAGACCTATAGGTTGCCAAACTTATTGTTGTATCTGAGCTTTAAACTCCTTTTGGCGGACCTTCACTAGACTCTGCATCTACTTTTGGAAAATTCGTACAGCACGTTATTTCTGGCAGAACCCCAAAGCTTTTGAAGATTTACCATTTTCTGTATTAATTGCTTCAGCCTTTATGGAAGTACAGTAAACTCACAAGTGAAACAGAGCACCCATTTAACAAAGAAAAATCAACATAAATCAATAACACTGGTGTCATACCCAACTTAAACGCTCGGCATAGGAGTATTGGGGTAAGAGAAGATGTAGCTCTTACCCCAAGTTTTTTTTAGAACCTGGAAGTGTTGACCAAGGGAAGAGGTTGATGGAACAGGTAATGGAGTAATTATCACCAGAAATACTCTGTGATGCAAAGCTTCTTGTGAAAGAATGGTTAGTGTTAATGGAGCTTTGTATGGTGGAAGGAATGACTGATGGAATAGATACCAAACAACAACTTTCTTATAGTTATATATAGTTATGTATATATATCTCCAGTAGAGAGAAGGCCATACAGCAGATACCTTCAGATCACATATTGCTTTTGCCTAGGCTGGGTAGTATACAGGGAATGATCTTCAACACTACTACTAGTCAGTGAAACTGTGGCAATTTAACTTCATCTAGTCAAGTGTTCCTTAATTTCCAGGCTTCCAGTAAGTTCTAGCTGAGAGTGTTACTCTTTAAATATCACCCAGGCATTAAGAAAGTACTTATAAGCTGAAGGAAGGGTGTTATGAAATAGCACTTTTCACTAATAAATCACCACGTTAAGCCCAAAACCAGAAAATTGTTATGAAGTCTGTCCAGAGATACCTGTAAAATAGAGATGGTTTCAGCAAAGTTCACGTTAATAGGTGCTTGGATCATAGAAACTGCTCCCCAAACTGATACTAGCTGGCACTGTTATACCCAGCAGAGAAAGAAAAGAGCATTGAAACTGTACCAAGGGTCCCTGTGTAGCACTGGAGCATTTTTCTAAACAGTAATTAAGGAGGACAAAAAATATTTTTAAAAAAAGACCATGTGTTTTTCATGGTCCTTTTGCTTCCCTTTCCTGACCTGTGAGTTAGAGCAGAGGCACAGCAGCAGTTCATCTGGCACTCAGCATAAATACAGGGAAGGAAACTTCTTGGTGGAAGCACTGGAGCAAGAAGAAGTGGCAGGAGGATCTGCCCCTGACAGAGCCATTTCTCTTCTGTCAGCAGCGCTTTTCACAACCCCTGTGGAGATTTCCACCCACTCACTTATGCTGCATACTGAATTGACTGTCTGTGTGGACATGCTGTGAAGGGGCAGGATCCTTTGCAGAAGGTGGAAAGAACAGCAGAGGATAGGGAAACAAATCATGTTAAAACAACAACAATAAGGTAGAAAATCTGTCATTTATGGAAATGATACCGAACAAACCAGTGTTCTCACTGGCAACCACAGAAGTTGAGGCACAGAAATGAATTTTCAGTTGTTTTCATCCCTTAAAGGTACCATGGTCCCTGTCATTAAAGGCCCATTAGGTGACCTGACCACAAGCATCTTCTGTTCTCACACATGGTGTGTGTTCTTCATTCCTGGTTTCTTATGTTTTGATGAAAACTACCTGTCTTTCATCCATGGTATGGACTCAATGACAGCATCCAGACAATTACTTTCTCCCAAAGGGTCCAAAGTCCTTCATCCCCCCCTTGACTTCAGCAGGAGTGCCAGGATTTGCTGAGATATGACCCATCTGCTGGTTTGGGTGTCAGCTTACACCATGTTTTGGGGGTTTCAGAGAGGAAAAAGGTATTATATCTATACTACCCTTTGCTTTGTTTCCAGCAGTGACTAGGTTCATCATCTGAGTCTTTCATACTAGAAGTCATTAAAAAAAAAAGGATAATAATTGTGATCACACTACTTATTGAAATACTATTTTTTATTGAGGATGTCAGCTTTGAGAGTAAGGATGTAGGTCTCACTTCATCTCCCCTCACACTAATATTCTGAGTGGCTAGATCCTGATTCTAGGGAACTTCATCCTACAGCAGTCTCCAGTTCAAATGATGCTGGGCTGTGCTGCAATACCATCCTGAATACAGGAGAGAGGTAAAGGAAGGGGAGACACAACAAGAAGCAATCAGAGCAGAATGGAATGCAGATTGTTGTTATTATTATTATTGTTATTCTGATGGCATCAGACCTCAGTGGGATTGATGCTGTATTCATTTAGGATTATGATACTAGCAGAAGTTTGGTACCCAGAACTTGTTCCCAGAAAGCCAAATATCTGTGTAGACTTGTAGTTTCTGAATAAATGCAGTCACAGTTCTATAGAAGGGAAACAACAGAGACTTTGTAAGTGCCCCTATAAAAGAACAAGTGGTATGAACTGGCTTGTCATTCTGCCAGTGATCATTACTGTCACTTGTTTGACTTGATGGTGCTTGAGGGGATTTGTAAGCACTTGGAAATGTTCACTATGCATGCAGTGAAAAATTAAGCTCCAGGATTTACAGCCATGCCCGTGGGGAGGGAGCACCCTCAGTGTCCCCGTGGGGAGAACGTCAGTGGTGGAGTGTTGGGCCCCTTTTCTTCTGGCAGATGAATGTCAGGCCCCAGCCAAGGCAGAGTAAGGCAAACTGGTAAAATCAAATCTCCTGGCAGATGACATAGGTCTGGGTGCTGTCAGGGAGTGAGGGAGCAGTCAGATGGGATTAGAGAGTAGCCAGTCTAGAGGGCTGAGAGAAGGGATGAAGGAGGGAATACAAGGGCCTCCTTACTCCCATTTCAATCTGGTTTAGCTCACTGAGAAATCCCAGAATGTATTTGAGGGATGTCAAGGCTGCTTCTCTTGCCTTTAGAGATGCTACTCCACACAAGGACAGGTGGGGAGGTGGCCAAATTCAGGAGAGAAAAGCAGTGTCCCCTGCCCTGCCCTACCCTTTCCCCTTTTCACTCATCCCTCTCCTTCCCCCATGGGCTAATCCTGGGGCACAAGGTGGGTGCACAAAGGGTATGTGCAAATTTCTTGGAGGATGTGGTGGAGCCAAGGCAGAGTCCACTTGTGTGAGCTGAGTTGGTGTGGCCTCTTGGGTGGGAAGCCACACAGGGAAACCTACCCCTGGCTTGACTATATACCCGTTTCTTGGAATTAATAATATCTACCTGCTATGTTGTGCTTTGCCACTTCAAAGCATTATGCAAACATTAAGTAATGCCTGGATGATTAATTATAATTAACGAGAAGGCAGCTATTCTACTGGGATGTCAGTCCAGAACCTTTCACGCACACTAACGTTGTTGGAAATGAGAAATAAGGCATGGTGATGGCACTCCCCCAAGCCATGTCCTGCCCCAGATAGCACTGTCATCTGCTCCCTCCCGTGAGTCAGTAGCCCGGGGCTTCCTGGTCCTCGGGGTGCAAGGCAGAAATCACATGTAGTTGCTGACAGAAGCTTTTAGTGATTTAAAGCCCCGGTGAAACTGCTGGAATGTGCCCAGGAGTTCAGCTGTCACTCTGGGCTGTGTATGACGTCTCTTTCATTGCCTGACCTTCTCGCTGTTCGACTTAGGTGGCTGTCAGCTGGCTGCCAGTCCCAGCAGGGGCAGGTAGGGGTTTCTTTCCATTAGGTTCCTGGCCGTGGTCGTCATGTTTCAGGGATGGGAAACGGACGATGGGGCATGCAAAGGCTCCATGGTGCCCCAATAAAAACAATCCAAATGGGCACTTGGGAGATGCAGGTTCATTTTATACAACACTTAGCTCCTCTGTTTATATTGAAAGTTACTGTTCTTAGCAGCAGTGATTGGAACACGGTGAAATCATTATCCCCTGACACCAACGGTATATACAGATGTATTGGGGGAGAGCTCTAGGCAAGCTCAAACAAGGGCCAGAGAAGAGAAATATTGTCTCTATTCTAAAGAGGGAGTTTTGGGACGCTGAGTTATTAAGACCAGTATTTTTGGAAGACCTCTGTACTCACAGCAGGAGCAGATTAAAAAAAAACAAAAAAAAAAAAACTTACGGTTTTTTCGAGAGGTATTTGAAAACAATCAGTCTGACAAATAGATAATGGGAAGTTATTTTGCCATTTTACCACTGGTTAATATTCCACCTCTGTCATTCTGATGGAAGCTCTTCATTTGAAAAGCGATTCCTGGCCAGCGTGATGTCTCTTCCTTGGTCCCCAATTTTGGATACCTGCTGTCTGTCACCAGCAAGCAGGGACAGGAGCTGCAGGTGGCTTTTTCAGCAGTTCTGTTGCTGTGGCATCTTTTCAAACTAATCTACACACAATTCTATATTCCTACAGTTTTGTTGCTTGGATGGATAAAACATTTCAACCTTCTCTCTAGAAAGTGACAGTTGCTTCCATAGAAGCTGCTAAAAGGCATGGAAATAAGCTGTAATAGCATAAGCATATTTTACATTGTAATAGCTGCATCTTAGCTAGAGAATTAAATTTATTTCACTAGTCTGGTTCAGAAACCAGCAGAAAGTTACCCATACAAAACTTGAGGGCAGCCGACCTCTTGAGTGTGTGCTGCAGTATTCAGAAGGAATGCTGTCCCTCTTTTGATGCTGAAGGTTGTGCCTAAGTTGTCCCAGTGCAGAGACTTCTGTCAGCTCTTGAGTCATCACCAGGTGCCTTTATGGAAATCACGGTCCCCCCGCATCCAGTGGTAGGATGGATAAAAAGAAGGAAGACTCAACTCATTTTTAGCCCATCACCTGCTATGTTTGGTTTCTGTCTGATGTCAGCCCCTTCTGGCAATCCCCAAAGCACAAGCAGTTTCTCGCTCATCCCTTTGATCTGACAAAATGAGAGACATCTGAGGGGGCCGTGCCCTGGCACTGAGTCATTGGAAGTGTTGGGGCACTGCAAGGCAGAAATGCTGATGATTTTAGTGCCAACAGCAGCTGTGCCTTCTCCACCTCTCAAGATACCTGTCTGGGGCACCTTTGGCTGGTCTGAGGGTAGAGCCAGTAGTTCATGGGCCACAGTATCCACATTACATGGTGCCAGTGGAGTGCCAAGACCAGTGTTTCTTGCACCCTTCCTCTACCCATCTGCCTGCCATCCATTGAGTTCTGCTTCTGTACTGAGCCCTGGGGGAGAGACCTGTAAGCATACAGGCTGCTTTTCGGGGTGTTTCTGGGGCAGACACAAGCTGATCTATGAGCCAGACAAAAGTGAGGTGGTTGCATTGTTTTGCACTGGCTCTGATATTACAAACTTTACCTTTCACTAAGGTTTGGTGTAGGTTCTGGGGCCACATGGTTCCCTGTTCAGAGCTGGTTATCCTCCAGCCATGTCAATGAACAGGCAGAAAGAGCAAGCATCTACCTACAGAACTCCAAATAGATGTCTCCATGCATAGACAGTAGCTGGCAACAAGAGGGGAAAATAAGATGATTTTATCCTCAAAAGAATGCTAAAAATAGGCATGTGAGATATCTTCCATAGTTTTCTGTTCACCCTGGCTGGACCTTAGCAATTTCCGTTTCTTCCATGGTGTATCCGCTGTCTGCACAGGCTGTAAGATCTTCAGTACAGGAGTGATGCCTCCTCCCTGTGTGTGCAGACATTTCCTTTTGCCTTGGGAGGAGTCCTTTTCTGGGAAACAAGTGAAGAGAATAGCCAATTCTGTAAATAAATATTTCCTTCTGGTCCCCGCTGAGTGCCAGAGTTTGCACACTGTACCAGTTCCTGGGAAAAGAGCACTAAGTGACTGAGCCCCTTGTGCCTGTGCCCAGGCCCTGCCCTCACCAGCCCTTTCAGAGAATTTCCTCAATGGGACACCAAAACAAATTGGGGTTTTCTCTTGCGGGGTCTGGTGAGGCCTCTCTCAATCCTGCAGCCTGTTCCAGGCTGGAGCTCCAGCCCAGGTCCCTGTTCTTGCCTGTGCGTAGCAGAAATCTTCTAGCCTGAGGTTATCTGTCACCACTGCCTCTCCAACTCCTCTGATTGCCATGGTTGTCACTCTTGAAGGGAAAAGAGCCCTTGACACCAGCTCAGGAGAGACTTGCATATAGCTGGATATTTTAGATTGGCACCCGGCGCCTTTGCCGTGTTCCCTTTGCTTGCAAATTATTTGATATCATTTTAATTCTGAGCCGAATTAGAGCAGTGCACGGGTTGCCATAGCAACCATTTCCTTGTGCCTTTTGGTCTGACTCATTGCAGACAATTACTCTTGCGCTCCAGGATTCACAGATGTGATAGGAGAAGAATCATGTGCTGGGTTTTCAACTTTTTTTACTTTTAATTTCCTTCCCAGCCTCTCTCCCATTAACTCCTACATAACCAGCATCAGCAGGGACCTGTATCTCTGCCCAGGGCCACATGGCCCCGAGGGAGCACACTGCAAGTGGACTATGTGTAGACGCACAATGTTTGAGGGGATTTGTGCATACCTGTGTGTATTTATATACATAAACAGTTTCTCTGCAGTGCATGGCTTGGGATACCTGTCTGAATGTCTGATTAGGGATGTGCACAGATATTTCTACCCAGGGAACGATTTGCACTTAATTCTGTCTGTAGTGGGGCTACGTGCTCACACGTGTTTTCTGTGTGTGCACACGGGCATGGATGTGATTAATACCTGTGCACATGGAATTTTACCCACTGTGCAGGGTCTACCAACACACACTGAGTGTCTGGGGGACTGACAGTGCAGGGGGCACAAACAGTCCAGGATCTTCCATTTGGAGCTGTGCGGAGATCCAAATGTCAAGCAAGTGGCACTGACACCTCTGACCAAGCAGGGTCCACACCTAAATCCCTGTGTGAATTCAAGGACAGCACTTTACCTTGCTCACACCTGTCCCCCCAACACCCTGTGTCTGTGCATCTAAAGTACATGGAGTAAAGCAGAGTCGTCCATGCAAGGACTGCAGCCTTAGCACAGATATAATCGATGTCATGAGCTGTATTAGGACCTACAGCTCATCAGAGGAGCAAAGTCACGTGAGAAGATGCTGAAAAGGATCACACAAGCATATGGGATCATAAATACGAACATAAGCAGTCTGTAGATGTAGGGATGAAGGTGGCAAATATCACAGCAGAGGAGGTTATAGGAAATGTCTGGTAAGATGGTTTAGCTGAAGTTCAGCCAAGGCACAAGCAGACAAGTTTTGCAGGGTGAGAACCACAGAAACTTAGCAGATCTGAGTAAAGCTCCAGTCTACTCCTAAGATACATTCTTTTTACCACCAAACTCAACCTGAATTATTCTTCTTCTGCCCTACCTGTCACCTAAGGCACAAATCTCCCCACCATAAGCCTATATTAAGGGACTCTGACTGCCATCTCTTTCCCCTCGCAAGGGACTCTGACTGCCATCTCTTTCCCCCTTTTTCCTCTCTTCGTTTCCCTCTCTGGGATGCAGAAACCCCACTCATAGGATCGCAGGATAATTCTGGTCAGAAGGCACCTCTGGAGGTCTCTAGCCACCCTTCTGCTCAAAGCAGGGTCAACTGTGAAGCTGGACCAATTTGCTTAGAGCTTTATCACATGAAGAGTCCCAGAAATATTTCATGTTCCTCTCTAGTGCTCTTGCACTGCACTGTCCCTGGCTGCACCATGCAGAGGCTGTACTGACAGCCATTCCCTTTCTCCCTGTCCTTGTGCTGTGTGAGGACTATCAACAGCTCTTCATTGCCCACTGGGAGCTGTGGAGGGCAAGGTGGTTTGCAGTGTGTATGGGCCCAGTGTTGGATGCTGAGGCAAGGAGCACGTGAGAGGAGAGGAAAGGAAAGAGCAGAAGGTAGGCATCCTGCTTCTGCATATGGGAGAGCCCTTGTCTGGAAGCCATGGGGAGTTCCAGGCTTTCCCAAGGCAGTGCAGAGGCAGAGAAGAGAGGTTGTGTGTGCAGGAGATAGGCAAGGTGTGGACTACACTGCTGCCCAGAGTGCGTGGAGGGTGTTCTGCTGCTGACTCTCTGCACTGCTTTCACAGGCAGCAGTGCAAAGTCTGGAGTGTGGGGAGGGAGCAGTTGAGCTTTTGGGGACAGCGTGAAGCCCTCATTTCTGTAAAGAGCCCGATTCTCTTGCCCTCCAACTGTCTGCCACCACAGGCAACTGCTTAGGCTGCTTACGCTGGCCCTGCAGAGAGCCTGTGTGGAATGGAAAAAGAACAGACAGCAAAGAAGATTGCCTTGACCTGCCCTGCCCCCTTTTAGGGGTCAGGAAATATGGGGATAAAATGCAGATTGCTTACAAGCTAAGTTAGACCTTGCAAAGCAAGTTAAAACAAAGAGCAGAAGATCCTTCAGCTATTTGAAAAGAAAAAAAAAAAAAAGAAGAAGAAGTAGGACCACTTCTGGCAATAAGAGTGCAGTGGAGATCAAGGAGTCTATAGCTTGAGCCAAAACCAAAGAGAACGCTGTGCCCAAGTTATTGATAAAGACAGAAATGTCGTCCTTGGGGAAAGAAACAAGCTGACTACCATGAATAAGCAGCTCAAGCTGCTTAGTGCACTCACAGTGCTGGGCTTGGGTGCTCTCTGGCCCTGGGAGCGCTGGCACGTGGAAACACAGGCTTATAGCAGAGGGCTTTTTTCAACTCTGCCCACAGTAGTGACTCCATGCAGCCTGGAAAAGTGAAAATTCAGCAGTTAGGATTAAGGAAGGGTGAGAAATAAGTTTGTCAGGCCTTTAAGTGTGACCTCTCTAATGTTTGTAGCACTTTAGAGGAGATCTTGAAGGAAAGTATAATTATTACCAAGCAGTTAGGGGAAAAGGGTTATCAATGCTGGATCATACCAGACTAACCCAATAGCTTTCCTTCAGATGATTGTTTTCGTGGAAGGCAAAAGAAATTTCAAAGGCCTCCTCTCTGTGTTTCAGTAAAGCACTTGATACAGTGCCACACAAGAAACAATTAGTTAAACTGGAGAAGATAAGAAAGGCAGAGGAGTTGTGAGGGGCAGGGAGGGAGAAGTTAATCTGGGAAGACAGAAGCAGCAAGAACACCTATCAAAGTCTGGCAAAAGGTTACTTGTTACACTCCCTGTGCTCGCCCATGGGATTAGCCTTTGCTAATATTAACCTCAGACCCTATAGCTATAGATAGTGAGGAAGTATCCTGATAATTCAACACTAGAAGGCATTGCTAGTGCAGGGAAGGACCAGGATATCATAGAGAAAGCCTTATTTGACCTTGGCAGGAGTACTAGAAACAGAATGAATTTCAGTAGTGCGACAGACAAGGTCATATGCTTGACAACTAATAATAGAAATATTCTGTAAGCTGGGAACTCTGTGAGATCTGGCAGAGAGCACAGCAAGCAGGACTAGAGGCAGTCCTTGTCTTCTGGGAACTGTTGGGCCAATTTTGCCAAGACTCAGTGAGGATCCTCAGTGTAAGCTGCATTGCTCCCTGCTGCCCACAAAACATTCAGGGAACCTTTGTCATCTGCCAAGATGTGTCCTGAGATTCTTGCTGAAAGGCAGCTGGATAGACTCATTAGGTAAACATATCCTGAGAAAGCTCAGGAAAAAAATGCTGGGATGGTGGCATGGTGGTGAGTGAAAGTGTGATGCAGTTGTGGACAAAGCAAATGCTGTTCTAGAAAGTACTTAGGGATGTTTTCCCAGTAGGGAAATGCATTGGCACTCCTACCCAAAGCCCTGTGAAACCTCCCCTCTAGTTTGTGTTACAGCTTTGGTCAAAGGAGTACAGGCTGACACAGGAACAGACAGGATGAAAAGATGATGAGAGGAAAGGGAAGTCTGACTTTGTGAGAGGAACCCGGGAGCACCCAGCTTGTTTAACCACATGCAACCAAACCAAAGTGGATAGGTTTGCTGTAATAAATGCATCTTGGAGGAAACATTTAAACTAAAGCACATGGTTGTATGGAGATAGTGTAGTACAGATAGGCAATGAAAATATTTAGAGTGGAAAATTAGAAGGGGGTTTCTATCTGTTGGGGTAACGCATCTTTACCCAGAATCTGAGGTAAAAAGACAAATGGGTTTAAGCTGGAGCTTGAGAAGTCTGTAAGAAGGAGGTGGTGCCTTGAATAGAAAGAGCTGAGACCCTGTTAGTCTGCCATCCCTTCTCCATCACCAGGGAACGGGTGAAGTCCCTGGTCTCACCATGCCACAGTACAATAATCAGCAACGGACAAGGTGCAGGATGGTCACTCAGGGAACTCCCTGAGTGCAACATTCCCTTTGGGCACAAGGATGGGCCTTCTTACCATCGAGTTCACACACTGCGTGATTTTAGTCATGACCGAATAAAAATATGTTTGTTAATGCAGCTGAAAGCCCCAGCACAGCACCTGGAAGGCCAGAACGTAGCGCTGATCTAAACCCTTCTCTCAGCCTTTGGCAGTGTGGTGGTTTCTCTTGATTGATTTAGGTATTGCAAATTAAAGAATTGTGAGTAGAGAAACCCCAGCTTATGACAACAAGTCCTTAGAAACCAGGTGGGGATGTGGGGGCTGGTGTGTTTTGTGGCAGCTGAGAAGCGACAGTTGAGCAGAGCAGAGAAGGGAGAATCTGAAAAGCAGCTGGTCAGAAGCACTCACTGAAAAGGGAATGATCAGTCACAAGAGGATGAAAATAAGGAGGAGAGAGAAATAATAATTGGGGAATCAAAAACATATATGTCCAGTAGGAGAGATGTGAAAAACAACCATATGAGACCCTGAGTGGATTAAAAAAGTGGAGAATGCTAGAAGGGGACCATCCTGTTAAATAAAGGGCTAGATTTTCTCTTGCTAAGAATTGCATAAATCTGGAGGCTCTTATATAGAATGCAGTGAATTTATACTACTATAAAGGTGGCTATGAGTGGGATCAGAACCAGTTATCCATATTCTGACTTCCTCAAAATTACTAGTTAGGGGTTTGCCCTAGTATTTCCATATGACTCCACCTTTAAAGTAGGAACAACGTTCACACAGCCTAGTGAGTGGGCTGTGAGACATTGTTTGGTGGGCAGGAGTGGGGAAAGATAATATTTATTATTTTATGGCAAAATCATGTCGTATGTACAATACAGAGCACAGATATTCATGGATGAGAAGAATACTTCTAAAAGGAGGAGGAAAAACTGTAAACAGTGTGACAATAGGCTACAGTGTTGTTCCAGAGGTGAGGAAATGCTTTGCAGGCAAAAGACTTAGTGAACTCAATCTGCTTTTTTTACCTAAAAGAAGACTGAGAGATGATTGGATTTAGAGCATAAAGTGCTTTCACGGGGAGAGGTGCTGGCTACTGAAGGTTTATTTTTTTAATCTAGGGAAGAGAAGCATAACAAAAAATGTGATGGAAACCAAATAAATTCAAATTAGTTAGTAAGCATGAATGCTAACAGTGAGCATGAATAGTTACTGTGGTAAGGTATGAAGGGAAACAGGATTTTTCCCTTTCTTGAATGTTTTTTAAATCAAAGGTAGACGCCTTTCTGGAAGATTCGACTTAGCTGCATGTAAACATTCACTGTTGGTCTTTCTGCAGGATAACTTCTTTAATTTCTGTTTCATAAGCTAAACAGATTGAGCTCTTTAAGCCTTTCACAGGAAGGCATTTTCTGCCACCCTCAAATAATGTTTGTGGTTCTTTTCCACACGATTTCCAAGTAGCGTGCAATACGCAGAAGGTCAGACTGGATGATCTAAAGTCCCTTCTGGCCTTTGTATTCTCTGAATCTCTGCCTCTGTGAATTCATTAATGTTTGCAAGCTCCCAGAGAGCTGCCAAAGGCAAGCACTATAGAAATGCAAAGCATTGTTGTTTCTCTGCATATTTCCCCTGAGCTTTATGCAGAGCTGGTTGAATATCGCAGGGTATGGTCTGTGCGTGTTGCCTCAAATGAAATACCTGCGCTCCTCGCTCCTTCGGCGCCCTTTGCGACTTGATTTTCTGTGGCTGTTGTAACAAAACAAGTTTATTCCCGAGTTAGGACACAGAAAAGGCAAATGTGAAGGGGCAGATCTCTGCTTGGAGCCCCGAGCAAAGAGTGGCACGTTGTTGTCCTGGCCCAGCAGCTCCACACAGGGCAGAGTTATTCTTAGCATCACTCTTTGCTTTCTCCTTGGCTCCAGGTGCCCTGCACATGGTGTCTGCCTGGCTGCAGCACAGCATAACAGTGGGAAGGACAGATCTGGCCCCTGTTGGTTGCTTTTCCCCCTATCCTCTATGGGGAGAAAAGCTGTGGGTATGCTGCCTTGTCCCCAGATTTCCAGGGCTCCTACCGATGGCAAGAGCTCTCCGAAATGACACAGGAAATCTTTATTTACTTGCACTTCATTCTGTAACCGTCCTCATTGGGGAGTGCTTATTCTTTTGTTTGTATTGTTCTTGGAGGGAGGGCTTTTTGGTCCTCAGAAATCCCATGCTAGGACTTGCACTTATCTGATCAGAGGACAGAAGCTGACCCTCTGACCTGTGCTTCCAGTCAATACTGGCAAACACTCTTCAAGCCAGCACAGCAGTCTGCTGATGAACAAGATACTGAAGAGGAATTCTATTTTATACATTTTATATGTTATATATACATATTTACATGGTTATATATGGTGTTATATGTGTGCATGAGTAGATAGGTAGGCAGGACAAATACATTTGCCGATATAAAATAATAATCAAATTATAATAATCAAATTGCAGAAAATTACAGCCTGCTCCCAGATAGTTCATGAACTGAAAAGGCCTGGAGTCATCAGATGAGTGTGTTGGCTTTGCTTTTTTTCTGCTCTGTGTTTCTGGTATTATATGAACTGCTTAGCAGTATCTGTGTGCACTCCTCTACCTACATGGCAAAATTAGACTAAACTATGTGTCATAGACACCATACTATTAAACAATAATGGTGACTGTCTTGCAGCACATACCTTTTTAGCAGCACAGATGCTTCAGCTCTTATCGGATTAAGAGTATCTGGGTTCTGTTCCCAGTTTCTCTCTGAAGATCAGCCTGAGACTAACAGGGTGACTTGAGTATAACAGTGTGAGTTCGGTGGCACAAGGGTTTGCTTGTGGTGGGGCTTAACATCTTTTGTGGTTCCACATGCGTCAGGATGAGCTTTTTTCTCACAGGATGAGAATGTGATGAATTGTGTATGCTTAGCACTGAAAGTGGCAAAGTGGGGAATTTAAACTTCTTAGCTGTGTGTGATAGACCAAGCCAGTGAACAGCTGGTGGAGAGACTCTTTTAGCTCCAGGGGTGACAGCTTGTGTACTTGGGGTGCAATAGGATTAGACTGCAATTTCCATCCATTTCAAAATAACCTTGCTCAAGAGGGTCAGGAATCTGGAGATGTAGGAAGCCATAGCTCACTATTTGTTACATTACGTTCTAATTAAAAAAAAAAAAAAAAGGCTTTTGGAATCAAATTTGACCTGAATATAACTCCGTTGGCTTCTGCGTTCTTACACTAGGGATTAATTTGGCCCTTTCTACTTTTATGTAATGAGCTGATTGCCACAGTATCTTATCCTTGTTACACAATCACCCTTGTCTGGCTGTGTCCCTGGAGCACTGTGTGTGTGTGTTTCTAGATCTAGGGTCTCACCTTGACTGTGTGTCTAGTCCTAGAGCCTCACCCTGAGTTACACTGATATACTCTGTGTGTATGTGTGTGTGTATGTTCATTCCAAGTTCCAACAGTGTGTACAAACCAGCATACATATATGGGAATTGAGGGGCTTTCTCGTTTGGCTGGCTGTATCCCTGTGGTGTTTGCTTTTGCAGGGGGCAAGGAGAGAGGGAATTTTATCATCAGAGATCTCATTTAAACAAGAAGGAGCATAGGAAAATACATTCTTTATTATTATTCTGTAACAACAAGCCAGAAATATAATATACCTTTAAAAATTTTCTGTCTCATGCCAAAGAAACCTCCATTCAATCATTTTAGAAAATCTTGTCGCTCTCCCTCAAATGGTAACAAAAAAGAAAAAGGAATTACAAGTGCCATCTCTTCCCTGCAAGAAATGTGCCTGTGCCACAGGTGGATGTGTGGGGAAGGGGAGTGGGGGAGAGCAGAAGGGGTGTTTCTGGTGGCCCTGCCAGCCCCTAGATCGCCCTGGCATGCGTTGGACCTGCCTGCCCCAGAATACCATTTCCTGAGTGCAGGCACCTGTGTGGAGCTTTGGTGCACCTGCCTGCACCAAAGGGTGCATTCAGGGGGGTTTCCCCCATGCCTAGCCATGCCTGCAGGGATAACAGGAGCCCCTGTCTCCACACACCAAAGGAACCCATTGGCTGAGCACGCAAGGAGCACTGGGTGTCATTCTGTATCCAGCATCCCACAGGAGAGTTTTGTTTCGGACTGTGCTAGCTACCGTGTTCCCTGGTGTGCCTGTGGACAGTGCAGCAGCTCAGTCACACCAGGGCAGCCTGTTTTCTAGGTGTGCTAGGGAAAGGAGGAAGAGCCTGTTTGCAAACAGTGGCATGAAGAGGGTATTTCCCAGTGAACCCAGTTACTCTGCTCTGCGTGTGAGAGGTCCTCATCCTTCCCAGCAGAGTATTTGCTTTCCAGTGGGACTCCCCATAGCAGCCAGCCTTCATATTTCTCAGCAGCACTCAGTTCTCTCCTTTCCTGGGTGGGTTTCTAAACATAGCAGTCCCTTGTCTAGGGTTGAGATAAATCCAGACTTTCTGCTGTATGAATTAAAACAAAAAAGGAAAGGATGGGCAAGGTCATCATCAGCCCCACAACACAAGATATAGAAAATATTATTAGCAACAAAGAAAAATTGGTCAGGGCTGGAGGAAGTCACAGGGAAGGTGCGGGGAAAGGAGGATTTCATCCCCTCAACCCCTGCAGTGTGCCCTGCCTTTCTCCCATTCATTTTACCTCTGGTCTATTCCCTTTAAAACAGTCTCTCACTCTCTTGCTCACTCACACACATACATACACACACACACATATATAGATCCCATTTGTTTTGTGCAATATTTCACCATTTTTTGATGCAAGTAAAATATAGATCTATAAATATACCACTCTGACTCAAGTCCCATTTCAAGTATGATTGTGGAGTCCAGTATGGTAAAGGGAGAAGTTCCCCTGAGAGGGAGGCTGGGGAGAGGTTTGGATCCAGCAGGCAGAGTCTAGTCCTGGCTTGCTGGGAATGTGGAGCAGCAGTGACACGCATATGGAGTCTGCAGTGCACCAGTTCTGCCCTTCAGAACGGGCTACACTTGGAGCAGATGGGATGGTTGTAGTGGCTATACAGTGTATGGGGTGAGAGTCCTTCCTCCTCACGTCTTGCAAGCCCCCCTCCTCCTCTTCCAGTTCCTCACAAGCAGTGTGCTGGGAGCAGGGGTAGAATGTGTGTGCACACTTGTGGGTGGACTGCTTCTCCCAGTTGTTCTTCCATGGCAGCCTTGTCTTCTGCTTCCTGAAGAACATCCTCCCCCGTCCCATGCATCCCTGTGTCGAAGGAAAGTCATGCTTAAACAGTTCAGAGCATCCTGTCTCCTTGCCTCTGGTGACCCTGGGTAGAGCAGGAGGGATTTTACCACTCCAGGCTTTGATTAAAGACGTTGTGTGCCCATGGGTCAGTACAACCACCTGTCTGGAGCCAGAAGGGGGTGAGGAGCCAGCGTGCATTGCTTCCGCAGGGATCCGGTCACAGCGAGCAGGAGGGCTGCGACATGTCCGAAGGCATCGGGATTCAGATGGAGCAGGTGGAAGAGGTGATGTGCCCTGGCAGGGTCCACCTGCAGTGCATGCTGGGCTCTGAACACAGGTTGCCAGCGAAACACCCTGCAAAGCTGGGCTGGCTGCCAGCTTGTTTCCTGATGGCAGAGATCACACCATCCACAGGCACTGTGGATGCACGACCTCCAGTGTCATCTTCCTCGCCCAGGAATACCCACTGTGACGGGTTAGAGCAGGTTACCATGGCAATGTGTGCTCTCCCCTGGAGACAGCATTTTATCCCACTTCCAGTGATACAAAATGAGTCCTTATGTCGAGTTCCTTTCATTTTTTTTTCCCCTCTCACTTTTTTTTTTTTTTCCCCTGTCAGGTCAGAATGAGCAAAGACTAATAGGAGGCACTGCAGTCTGTGGGCTTTAAAGTCTGACTGGGGGAAGTCACCCTACGTGACAGTGGCAGTGTGTGCAGTTGCGTGTGTGGGCACGCTCGTGTGCAGCTGTGGATGGCGTCAAACACACCAGTGATGGTTAAGGGAGCGTATGTGGGCTGTGCTGCCTTCCATGCCAGACCCTTCCTGGGCTCTCCCACACCTGCCACGCTGTGATCCAGGTTTCAACCTTCAGCTCAAGACCCCTCAGAATTGCGCCCACGCTTTTCAGTCATCTCAACTGCATCACCCTGCTCCACACGCCATGCTGGCCCCTCTGCCAGCCATGTCAGTTGTGTGACTTCTTCCCCTGACACCTTTCCCCAGGCTCACACTACTCAGCATGGCTTACGCTACTGAGGCTGGTAAACCACCTCCTCCTCTAGTCTTTCCTGATGACCCAGTTCTACTCTGCCAGCCAAACATTTCTAAATGGAGGCTTTGTATCCTTACCCTCTCCATTTATCAGAGAAAACATAAAACAGATAAGAAGAATACACCTTATTTTTTTCACGGACTCATGCTGTAATCTCAATAACTTTGCCTCTCTCTGCCGTCTCCTGCCAGTTTCCACTGACTCTGCACTAGGGCTGAGATGTCTCTGTTAGCTCCTCAGTGGCAGTGTGCATGTATTTTGTCTGAAGCAGAAGGCAATATGCAGTGCTGTGATCAGGGTAAGGTAAAGTGGCTGAATGTATTCAACACACAGAGGGCAGATCAGCATGGGCATGTGTGGCTCTGCATGTGCAGGTGGGGTGCCTGGATATCTGGAACTGTGGCTGGCTGTGTGTGCGTGTTGGGATCAGAATGAGTCAGTGTGTGTGTGTACAGGAGGGTGACTCCGTGTCTGTGCACCTATAGGAGATGACATGTGTGTCAGCTCACAGATTTGGACTTGGCCAGGAGCAAAAAGAAGGACACTGTGCTCCTGGCAGTGTGTTAAAGTGACACAGGTTATCTTTCCACCTTTAAAAATGAGAAAGGAACTCTCCCACTGACTGTTGTCCTACCCTGGGGACCTTCCCTCCCATCTGATGTAAGGAGCACTGACTTGCAGGTAGTGACCCTAACAGTGAGGCATGGACACTTCTGGTGTCCTGCTTCCCACACAAGCTTTCACAGAGCTGCTCTCGGTTTGCAGAGAACTCTTGACAGGATACAGGATGACTCAGGACCGAAGCTGAGAGAACAACACAGGTTCCCAGAATGTGCCAGCTGCCTTTGCAGCAGGCATGTGAGGGAAGCTCTGTGCAAGGGCATGAGGCACAGCAAGCACTCGAGGTCTGACTCTACTTTATTTTGTCTGGGAGGCCCCAAGGGTGAAAGGGCACAAAATGGGCCTGGGGCAGAGGAAAAGAAATTGAGCCAGGTGCCCTGACCCCCCAGAAGCATGTTGCACTACTTGGGTGAGTGGAGCAATAGCACAGTCTGTCTCTCTGTCTGGGAAGATGTATTTTGGGAGGGCCCCATGCTTGACTGCTCTCAGGTACCTTTTTTTCATCGCTGTCCCTTCCTTCCTAGAAGAGTTTCACGCCACAGAGGAGATTTGTTTTTGTTCTTCGTGTTCACCTTCTGTGTCACCCATGAGCGGCTGCCTCTTCTTCAGCTCCCGATGGTACTTGGCCATGAGGGAGGCGTAGATGCAGCCGTAAGCAGCTGCCACCACCATCATGATGCAAACGATGCCGCAAACCACCCCTGCAATGATCACAGTGCCAATGGCCCGGCGCACGCTCACGGGCCTGTATCGCTGTTTCTGAGGGCATCCCACACTGGGCTCCACTTCTGTTTCTGGGCCTGATTTAGATTTGGAAGGAGTTGGGCTGCCTTTAGTGCAGGGTGGGCCAGTATTGTCCAGCACAGTAGAGCTGTTCTCGTCATCCAGCTGGGAGCAGTAGTTAAACATCTCCATGGGTACCATTCGCATATCCTTCCCTTTCAGCTCCTTGGGCAGGGTACATGCCAGCTGGTCAATTTTGCCACCTGTTCCAATAGAGATAACAGGAGTGAATCACAGCTTCATCCTGTGACAGTGACAGCAGAGATAGATCCTGAGGTGGGGTGAGTTCATGGGCCCCCATTCACGTCTGCTAAGTATTTTCCCTGCAGAAGTTTCAGCCATGTCAGCTGGCTGATATGATTCTGCCTAGGCTGGATTCCACACTAGAGCTCATGGTGCATATCTGCACAGACATCTTTCAGGCCAAGACATGAAAGCCCTCTGAAACCATTTATTAAGTCAGCCTCATATTGTTTAGTGAGTTATGTAAGTGTCAGTAGAACCGTTTTATAAAAGGAGAAATAAAAGCAAAAAGATAGGACCAGGCTGTGTCTTCTCAAAATAACAACAGATGCATGGTCCCATCTTCTAACAACAAATCCATCTCTGTGAAAATAATGACAGATGATGAAACAAATGCCTGAGCGAACTTGGGCAATTTCTTTGGAAGGGGACTTAAAAAACAAAGTTACCTCTGTGTGCTTTCCATCAACATATCGTGTGATATGGGAGTCAAGAAAGAAAACAAACCAAAAATGAAAAAAAGAGGACAGTGGCACTTGTATGCTTGTTTGATTCTGCTCACACAAATGCATATTTCAGACTGCAGTGTAGCCATAGGCAGAGATAATCTTCTTGCAGCATGGCTGTGATCAGCAGGGATGTGACAGCTGACTGTTGCTATCCGCATGATTTGAGACCCTTTCCTACTCGTTGGCTTCAGCAACAGAAGGTCAGGCCTTCAATCGTCATTCCTGTAAAATGTGCCATCTTTCTTTGAGTTGCAGCTCCTAAAAATATGTCATCCCATCAGCATTCCCCATAAGTGATATGTACCTTTCAGCCTTCTCTGTTTCAGGGAAAAGGTGGAAATACAAACTTGTCAAAAACTGCTTGCTTTAAAATGATGATTTTGTAGCCAGTCTGACTTGGGGCCTGGCTTGTAAATTTGAGCTTTCAGTTTAGGTTTACCAATATTAGTTGGAGTGTTTTTCCTAAGTGGCACCTTTGCCTATGGTTCTTTTGTTGGCAGAAAACCTGATGCTTTATAGCCAAATCTGACTTTTAGTTCTCTTGGCTTAAGAAAGAGAATGGGATGGCTATTTTCAAGTGTGAAAAGCATTTCTTCTCTTTAGGCAGAAAGGGAGAGATGAACTCATAATCCTAAAATTTTGATGTTACTTGGGGAAAGTTCTTTCTTCTCCCAAGGTTAAAAAAAAAGGGGGGAGGGGAGTAATTGTTCAGATTAGAAACAAAACAAGGAAATAGGAGATCGGGGGCTGCAGAGGACTCCCTGGCCTGGCAGTGTTGTTATACAAATGTGCAGTGGCACTAAACTGTGGTATGGTCCTCATACTCTTTGGCTAAGACCTGTCATTCGGGTCAGCCTGACCTGACAGGTGTATCTGCTCGTGTTTCTCCCCTGCCTTTGTTTGCCCTTCCGTGGAAGACCAGCACTTCTGCGCTTTCGCTCCCGCAGCGCGAGCACCTACCTCGGTAGGAGAACCACTCCATCCAGTGCTTGAAGTCTCGGAGGTTGCAGTCACATTCCCAGGGGTTATCCCCAACTTGGAGTAGCTGCAGGCTGGTTAGCGGTTCGAAGGTCACCCTGTCCAGGCTCTGCAGGCGGTTGGACCTGAGAGAGAGGGAGCGGAGAGCAGGCAGGTCGTCAAAGATTCCCGAGGGGATCTGGGCCAGGCCATTGATGGAGAGGTCCAGCTGACGCAGCAGGGCCGTGTGTTGTAACAGGTCCTTGTCCAAGGCCCTAATGCTGTTGTTCCTCAGCTGGAGCTCCGTGAGGTTCCCCAGGTCACTGAAGATGTTCTGAGGGAGCTGGTCCAAGAAGTTGTTGGATAGGTCCAGCCTCTGTAGAGCGGAGAGGTTGGAAAACACTGCCCCTGGCAGGATGCTGAGTTTGTTGTTGAGAAAGAGGAAGGTCCTGGTGTTTGTGGGGATGTCTGAGGGAATGGAAGAGAGGCCCAAGCCACTGCAGTCCACTTCCAGGTTGCCACTGTTACACTTGCAGGAGGAAGGACAAGCAAAGAAGGACTCAGCAGCACATAGCGACAGCCAACAGCCAAGCACTGGTGGGTGAAAAGCAGGAAAGAAAGAGTGCATGTATTAGAGCAGTGCTTTCCCACCCTCACCCATCGCCACCTTGAGCACAGCTAGGACCACAGTACAACCCTCACAGCAGGACCCTTCGCTGCAATGCCCTGCAGTGTAATGAGTTTCCTCACAGCTACATCCCTTTGCTGCTGGCCTGCACCCTCACACCGTGACTTTCCTCTTAGCCTTTCATTTTTATGAGCAAGTAAATATCCTTCCAGCTTCACAAAGAAGTTAGAACAGTGCATCCCAGAGGACTTTGCTGACAGATACTGGAGCACTGGTACCTGTCAGAGGAGAATGGAGCAGAGAGCAGTGGGAGGTGTCACCTCTGATAAAGGACAACTCTTTCTAAACAGTCAGGGCAGAGAGAGGAGGGACCAGTTTATATTTAAGAAGCTCTGTTTTCTTCAGGAATAGACATGTTAATGAAGAGCTTTTAAGAAAAAGGAAAACAAAACAACCTACATCTCATTTGCACTCCTGCAGTTTGAATTCTAAGATTTATGATAGATCAGACTCAGGTTCTAAGTTAGCCTCTACATCAGGGTATTGTTTGCTTTACCATATTCATAGTGTGTCATGTGGGCCTTGTGTCCACTTTCAATGAATTAGATTACATTACAAAGGGATGACCAAGAAAGCTGGGAAAAAGTAAGAAGAAGTCCCTGGACTGAACACCTGGAACTTGCCACTGCTCTCAAAACAGTTTAATGATCCTATAACAATAGCCCCAGAAGTACCTCCTCTGACTAAAATTGCCCACAGCAATGGAATGAGGAAAAAAATTGCAGATTGGTAACTAAAGAAAGAGGTGTTAGGAAAAGGGTTACCATGTGCACCCTTTCTCCTTCAGTGTCTCAGACTTAAGATCAGACAGTCCACAAATCTGCATTTTTTTAGAGGCTGCTCTGGATCACCATTCCAGACATAGGTCCAGATCCTCTTAGTGGAGTTGGGACACTTGTTACCAACCCTCCCTGGGTGCCAGTGGCTTCTAAAACTCTCATTTCTGTGACAAAGAAGCAATAGCAACAGGAAAGTGAGCTTTGTGCCTCCTGTCATTAGAGGAGTGGGAGTTATGTTTTAGCAGACTATGTAAAACATTTGCATCCTTCATCTTAATTCCTTTCATGGAGTTGAGCTCGCACAATGAATTCCACAATTTTTCAATGTGGGAAGCAAATTCAGCTCCCTCGCAGTTTTTAAGGTGACAAGTTTAAGCATTTAACTAAAACTGAAGCAGGTTCGTCTGTATGTCATGCCCTGTCCTCTCCGTTTCTCACTTTTCTCCAGAGAAGGCAGTCACTTAGGGGTCGGTTTTAGGGGTCTTTTTAGGGGTGAATGGTGGCTAAGGTGGATGCATTTATTGTCTAACCATTCTTTCCTAAACTGAAAATCAGTTTCTTTTGTCCTGCTTTTTTTCAAAGAACCAACACGCAGGTATTTTGTTTCTTAACCCTAAAGGAATTGTGAAAGGACTGCCACAAGAGAGGGAGCCAATGGAGACACAAGCTCTGGAGTAGCTCTCCTTGGAACAGTTCTGAAGTCAGCCATGCTCTTCCTCTCTTCCCCTGTGCCACTCTCTAGAGCTCAGTCTGACCCATAGCCCATTTTTTATATCGACTTGGCTTCTGTCAGCAAGGTGCCTTCATGCTCAAACCCTGTCATCCTGCATAGGGTGTTTTTCTGTTCCCAGAGATCCTTGTGAGAACTGACAGATTTGTGGACTGGTAGCCTAAGGAGAAGTACCCATTTTGGATCCTAAGCTATACAACTTTATTAAGGACCAAGGGATAAGCATTCAGAGAGTGTCCCAGCTCTCTCTTATTTTATCCATCTTTCTCAACCCTTCAAGAATTTTTTGCTATCCTACAGTTGAGAGCTCAGGTGTACATCAGCCCAGGCCATGCCAATATGTGTGACCTTTTAACAATAATCATGGATCCTTATGGTGAAATACAAGACAGATCTTTACCCCGAGCACCTCTGTGCTCTCTTGGCATGCAAATGTTGGGGTTCACAGCAGAGATTGCCATGAAAGCAGATTGTACCCTCTGGACTTGCAGTACAGGTACTGACTGGCTGCCTGATATTTAATTCTGTTCAGAATACATCACAGCCTTGTTGTAGGAAGAGAATTAAAAGAATGGGAGCTAGAATGGGGAAGGGAGAGAGCCATGAGTCACTGAAGTGACCCCGTCTTTTTCCTAGATGCTTAACAAAAGCACAGTATTAATAATAGATTGACAGCTGTGATGATGAGATAACACTTAGCTACTTTGTACACCAAGAAAGGCAAGAGCAGACCGTGTGTAATGCTATACAGGTGGCATTCTGCTCACAGGGCTTATCTCTCAAAATGCCTGCCCGCCTCCGGCGCCGACTGGGTGGCTGTGGGGTTCCACCAGTATGTGTGCTGGCAGCGGCTGGTAGGAACAAAGTCTCAGGCAGCTGGCTATGGTTATGTTCAGGAAATGGATTTATGCCAAGTTTCTGCAGCCATGTATAGGATATGCCAAAAATGTCTTGTTGTTACCCATACATTGCTGTATGCTTTTGGAAATATTTTACTAAGATCACAGAGAGAAGAGAAAGCCTGATTTCATTTTCGTCTCCTTACAAGAAGTGCATCACACTGGGATGTGAGCTGAGACCAGGGAATTCATTGCACTGGTTAGGATGCAGCTCCATGGGAAAGAGAGGCAGGGAAGCCATAGACAGAACTTGGAGATGTCTTCCAGCCCTACGGAAGGATGAGTAATATGTGTTTTCGTGTTAGGGACATATGAAGTTACTTTGTGAGGTGTTTGGTGACTCTAGTAGGTGGCAGAAAGCTGATGCAGGTATATCAGATTAAGTCAAGACTCAATAGCATTTATTATAAATAATTTATATAGCAGTCTAGTCTGTGAGGATGGATTACAAAGATGCCTGTTTTCTGGAGAAGGAATAATTCCTCCAGCTTCTTACAGCCCAAAATTTGATCAGGAGGACTGGAACAAGGGAAACCACAGACCTACTTGTTGCCTGGGCATGCAGTAGTGATGGACACACTCCAAGTGTTCCCTTTCCTTTGCTGTGGTCCCCAGATGCTTCTCTGAGATCCAGGTACATTCCCAGAAGGCCACATCACCCTAGCTGTCTCTGCCCTGCACTCAGAGGTACTGTAGCAGTCCCAGTCCACTGGGAATATGCACAGGCTGAATGCTTACAATTTAATTTGAAAGAGATCTTCTTTATTTACTCCTTGATTTTCCCTACATGTGGCAGTGCCTAGTAGGAGAATTCTGCCTTCACGTCCTGCATTCCCTTCTAAAATCTGTTTTGAGTTCTGCTGTGAAGAGCTGGGAGCCTTGTTCAGCAGCCTATGTATAAACCCCTACCATAGAGAGGAGTCTGCAGCTTATAGGATACTGATTTGAGAAATGCTCGGGGTGGATCTTTGTGTGATGGTATCTGTCATGCTGTTTCTCACCTGCCAGGCCCACTGGAATTCAGAAGCAATCATCACTCGCTGTCCCACTTTAAGCCCATATTCAGCTTTAGAATCTCACTCTCCCTCCCAGCTAGCCTGGCCTCTAAAGGAATCAGGAATTAGTTCAAACATCTCCATTCTTAGCTGTCCCTCTCCCCTATTCTTAACCCTGATGTGACCCATTTTCTTCCCACTCCCTTGACAAACAGGAATATCGTACTGAGTACCTGAGTAGGCATTACTTACGACAAGCCTCTTGCCACCTCATGAGGAACCTGCTCCTCCACCGGTGGCCAGCACTTGTAGGCAGCATCCTTGTCTTCTCCAGCGTGTCTTCACATCCAACAGCCAGCCTGGCACACAGCCCCAAAAGGAGAAGGAATGACCTTGTAGCCTGCCTGCCAGGTCCTGGAGTGAGAAAGCAGAGCAGAGCGGATGAGATTCAGTTCCCTGGGTGGAGAGCGAGGGGCTGGGCTCAGTGTTGTCCTTTCACCTCCCCAGCTAGTGTGTTGCCTTTGAGGCATCATCTCTGTTTTGGAGGAGAAATGGAGGATGTTTCAGGAGGCACAGCATGTTGAAGGCTCAATGTTAATTCATTTTGAACCTCACAGTGCAGAACTAAGGCCTGATTCACCTAAGTGCCAGAGAGAGAAGTTTGTGCTTGAATAGCCTGCCGTGGTGGCTACATCAGCCTCATGCTCAAGGTTAGCCTGATGAATTGCTAAGGTGACCCTGCCAGGGCAGCAGACTCCAGCTCATTCCTGTCGCCTCCACGCTGGCTGGTACCACCTGTGCATCCTCTCCCTGACGCACGGCTCAGGCTCACAGAGATCTGGGCACCAGCGGCTGCCAAGCTGCTTTTCTCCCTCCCACCTCCCCCCCCCCCACCCCCTCCCCGTATTCCCTACCAGCACTTCCTGTCTGTTTTAAGGTAAAATGGATGTGGTGGCTAGAACAGCACAGCTTCAGCTTGGGGATTTCCCACTGCAGCAACTGCAGGAGCTGAAGAGCAAGCGAGCCTCCGAGGAGAAGGAGAAGGAAGGACCTGGGGCGGGGGAGACGGAGTGGGAGTGTTGAAAAGAGGGGAATTGCATCTTAATTAGAAGAAGGAAAAATCCTCAGTCTAATTAGAAACCCAAAGACCATAAACTATCCCCTGACAATAAGTGACTGACAACAGGTTTCAACTTCCCTCCTGCTTCCCTTCTGGATACAAGGAGGCAGGAAAAAGGAAAACACCACGAACCCTTCTGTCCCCCTGTGCACTCTCTGACGTGCCATCCACAGTCGCAGCAGCAGTTAGATGGACGCATTTCAACCAGAGTACAGATATAAACCCTGCTCCATCCCCTCTGAGGGGCTCTGACAACAACCACAGCTGTTATTTTAGCTGGGCAATGCACTCCCACTAGGACACTCTCCCCACACACATGTCAGGCTCCCCTACCCTCCCCCAGGCTCCCGTGACTGATTTATTTTATATGGGAATGTAAACCACCAGAAAAAAATATTTAAATTAGCATCTTGATGAGAATGATGAGCAGGTTCAGTGCCTGGACTAGTACATTAGCAAGGCTATTTAGATCACTTACCTAAATGTCAATGCACCAAATAGATTAATACCTCTCACGGTACCGAAACTGGTTCGACCTTCACCCGCTGCAACCCCCCACTCCCCAAACTGAGCTGGAGCCCTTTCCCTGCAGCCCCCACTGAAGGAGAAGCCGCAACAAATAGCTGTCCCCATTTGGTGCTTCTGCTCGACCTGACTGAGGAGACTTTCAGCTTCCCCCATATAAATGTCTCCATCCTAAATGCCACCCTGAAGTCTCCTTTCCTCGCCTGTCCGTATTGAAAAGGAGGATGAAAAGCCACAAGCACTTACCTGGAGAGGTTCTGCCTGCAGCCACTTCCACCTGATTCCCCGGACACTGCCCAATTACAGCCTCTTCCTTCCCTTTCCCTCCTTGACTTTCATTCCCCAGCAGCAGGCTTTCCGTGTGCTCTATTTAACTCCCTACAGCACTGGAATAAACGGCAGAGTTAAGCTGACAGCCACAGAGCCTTATCTGCCTGCTGGATAGCGCGAGTCGATCAGCTCCAAATCCTGTTGCCAAATGATCACGTCCTTGCTCTCAGCATCAGGGGCAGCCGCCTGCCACGCTCTGTCTTTCCCTCTTCCCCACCTTCACTCCATCTAACTTTTGTCAGGGTTATAGATAGCTCTGTTCCTTGTGCTTTTGCTTTTTGGCTCTGTTTTATAACACCCCGTCTGTATCAGCTGGCTCAGTTCCAATTGGGGGGCTAAGCTTTTTTGAAAAAAAAAACAACAAACCTAAACCAAAACAAAAAAGCCCAAAATCAGCTTCCTTGGGTGCTCTGTGACTCAATTTCCCTCTGTGATCTCCCCTCAGCCCATACCCCCTCTCAGGCCATGGGCTGGTGTCTCCCCTGCCGTGCTCGCTGCTGTGCAGTTCACCTGCACCATCCCCAGGTGACAGTGGGGGGCTGAGGGCAGGACTGGCACACCCAGGCATGGGGATGGTGACAGGGTCAAGGTTTCTACCCCTAGATCCTTCTACTCTGCCAGGGCAAGTCCAGCTCTTGCACTGGTTTCTGGTACCTCACGGGCGCCTCTTTCTCTCAGGCAGCACCAAGGCTCAAGCAGAGAGTGCAGGGTGGGAGGAGCAGCCGTGTATAAATAAGCCCTTTCCCTATGTTTAGAATTTATTACAGTGCATAGTGATTAACACCTGTTCAGGCTTTAATGCTGTCTCCTGCACTGCAACATGCACAAAGATGGAGGGGCCTTGATAAACCCAAGATTATTTTAAAAGCATGTCACATACACGCAACACTCCCACCCCATAGATAGCAGCCACCCTGTGTGCACTCGTACACGTGTTTCCAAGACTTCAAAGTGACTGCCTTCATGTACAAATGCACATATTCTAGTCACCAATCTAGCTTACATTTACAAATATGTGCACAGACTTGGGCTTGCACATGTGCTGGGGACTCTTCTGTAACCCATATTTATCAGCCTCCATGTCTTCCACAAAACCGCCTGCTTCTCCAAGCATACCATATGCTCAGGTGGCAGAACAGTAGATTTGGAATAGGTAGAGGTTCTTGGCTGCTGAAGGGCAAAGCACAGTGAGCTTCTGCATTTGTACCTTGAAGTAGAAGGTTTATGGAGAAATTTTAATTCCAAGGATCCGGAAAAAAACAGTTTCTCCCACGCATTGACTGCCCATAAGCACATTATACCCTTAGTGATTAATATTCCACAGTCAGGAGAGAGCAAGGAAGCAGAGAGGATTTTTGAGGGTTTCTTTTTTAAATGCTTTCTCTGACTTATCTTGAGTTCTGACTTTATTAGCTGTTTTATTGTGGCCCAAGAGATGCCTTCTGCTCTGCGGAGCACCAGGCCAACTGCACTCGCTGCCAGTGCAGCACTGGGAACACCCAGTCCTGGGACAACTAGCACTTGCCCACACCTCAAGCCTCTCCACAGCAGCACCAGCTCTGTCTGGCTGCTTTCAGCCTGAGAGCCAGGGTTTTTTTCCAGCAGTGAACACTCTGCCAGACCTAGGAGTGCCCCTTGTGTGCCCCCAACTCAAGACAAAGAGGCACTGTGCCGTTCCGAACCCGCCTGGCATTGCTTGGGTTTGGGGGCTCAAGGCTGATTAGCATTGCTGGAGCTCTGAATGTTCTGAAGTCACCCAAGTCACCCAAGGGCTCCACAAACCAGGCATTAGTCTTTCTCCTGGGCTTACTAGATGGTTCCTTCTCCCTAGAGCAACATGTCAGCTGAATGCCCTGTGATCCGTGGGACACAGTATCCAGAGCTTTCTTCCATGTACTTGGAGTAGCATGTCTTTTCCAGACTCTGGAGAAATTAACAGGGTAGCCTGTGGCGCTGGTGATGCCCTTTTCTTCTTACTTGTTCATATAGGACAGTAAAAGACAACTTTTTTAGTTTCAGCTCAAAGCAACAAAATGAAATCATCCATTTCTGGCCCATGGGCTCCAGTGGCCAAAAATACACTGAGTTGAAGTGCCACTTGGACATTTGGCCTGCTGTCAGACTCTAGAGGACTCTCTAATGAGGATTCCCCTAATTAGATTGAACAGGGAACTTTACTGCTGGGGCCAGGGAGTGGGGGGGGGCTCAGAGGAGATTGTAATGATTTTGCAGCGCTTGCCAGGGCATAAAAGCTACAGCAGACACTACCCCTGTCTTGTGCTTTGCTTCTCTCTACCCAGACACCAGTAATGTTTGCAGTATCACTCCCCTGCAGTATCACAAAAGCCTTAGCTTTTGTGAGTAGGGTCCCAAGGATCATGCTATGAGAGTGGGGAGGGTTTCAGATAACTGCATCCACATACTGTTTTAGTAACACTTCCCAATTCTGTGGCACCTTCTATCCGAAGCTTTCCGTTTGCTCTATGAATGGCTCTTACCATAGTTGTAGGTGGTGTTACTTTGTATTTAATGACCCTCAGAAGTAAGGCTGAGATAATAGCCGGTAGTGCCTCTGCTCTTGGCAGGTGGATGTAAAGGTATTCCATTTTCCAGATAGCAACATTGAGGCTAGAGAGACAGGTGACTGTGTCACTAGGATGAGACACTGTGAAAAACAGAGCCCAGCAACTTCTGTCTCTGATTATCTCTCCTAGTCCTTTGCACTAACCCTTGGATCATGGCTCAGGGATCAGACTCCGTTAACAGCCTGGCTTATGAGCATTGGCAGGGCATGTGGGTGACCTATATTTCAGAAGGGTAGGTAGCAGAGGCTGCAACAGATGCCAGCAATAAATTATCAGAAAGTATACACAGACGTTCATCCCTCCCCCACACTCTCCTTGATAGCAAAGTCCCTTTCCCCTTCCTGATGCTGAATTACTTTAGCCTTTATCAGAAAAACAGCAGGGTAAGGGAGGGCATGGAGGATGTTTTAAGGAGATTATCTTCTTCCCTTCCCCTTTCCTTGTTGCTTTTAGGATTCATGTTTTATTAGTATCACCCTATAATGGAGGGGGACAGTGGTACCCCAGCACCCAGTGACCAAAGCATGTTATTCTACGCCTGTTCCTTTATCAGCCCTTGGGGGGCAGGAGTCACAGGCAGCAGGAAGAGATGTCAGCTGATTAATACACCCCAAATGGGTTCAGATGGCATGGAGATGATGCCCGTTCTTGGTCCCCCAAGAGACCTAAGTTAGTCATGCAAATTATCAATCACAAGAGGTCACATTGTCGCAGTGGCAGCTCTTCATTTGTCATCTATTTGGACTGCAAAAGCACACAGAGGTGGTAACAAAGCTCAGCAGCACTGTAGAAACATAGTATGTGTCACTGGCCCAGTGAGCTTCTAAGCTAAATAGCTGAGGGCTTCATTTGCAGCAGTTGCTGATTTATTAACGCATGTGTTCAGGATTCATTAGTGTTGTGCTGTCACAATCAATGGAAAGCACATTTTAAATTCATATGAAAAACCCAGCTGCAGAAGAAATGGTGCCCTCTGACTTGCAGTGATCAGTCACAGCTAAGCAAAGCACCTCATACAGAAAGCTGTAAAGGAAGTAGAAAGCATGCAAAAACCACTTGGTATTGTAAGGGACTCTGCCACATTCCTGACTTGGTGTGAATAAAAACCACACCCTTTTCTCTGTGATGTGAAGAGGTCAAAAAGCTTCTGGTTTTTGAATTGGCAATGTGTAGGCACCTCTGAAATGCAAATGTGTTGATGGTAAAAAATATTTCCTCCCCAAGGCCCTCCAAGAAAGATCAACTTTATCCCCATATTATGGAGGGGCAAACTATGATACAGTAAAAATGACTGTTGAGTTTGGCTGGCTGAAATTTCAGCTGTCTTGCTTTTGATACTTCACCATGAGCCCACATTAGTTTCCCGCTCAGGACTTTCAAAGCTGTCGAGAGCAGCGCTTGCACTTGGGCTTGTAAATACTCTCCTGTCCTGCAAAGAGTACTTGTAGGGCTTGCCAAAATTACACAGAATAAAGGAGTTTTGGCCAGATTTTCCCCAGAGTTTCCTGACAGGCCTATGGCAAAAGCAGGAGAGAAGCCAGTTTTCTTGATTCCTCATTCCGTACCTTAACGAGTACACACTATTTCCATCCAAAGCCTCCCTGAACAATGCACAATAATTAGACTGGGAGATGCTGGAGGGGCTGGAAATACCAAGGACATAAGGCCTCAGCAAACCCTCTGAGAAAGTACAGAGCATCTGAAGGGGAGCCAGAGAGGGCAGCACTGCTGGGAAAGACCCAGACTGCTGTGGAGATGTGGAATTCCTTGGGAAGCTGTGGAAGCAGGTGCGGAGACCAGGATACCCAACACAGGAGTGACAGGAAAGTCCCAGCACAGTGCGGCATATGGAGGAGGCCCAGAGCAGCAGCAGGAGGGGAGCTGAGGGGGCAGTTGACAGGAAGAAATCCAGCCCTGTGTGTGCCAGCATCTTCTCCAAGTATTATTGAATGCGACAGACCACGTGCATGTTTCCTCCCTGCAAAACGGAGGCAGCTGAGGAGGCAAGCGGGTGAGGGAGTGGGAGAGGGGCTCAGAGGAGGGACACGTGAGTTGGCTACCCAGTTTCCTCCTCTTTTTCTTTCCACAGAGTGATGTTTTCGCTCTTCTCACACTGTTGGCAAAAACTGGTAACCGAGATGTGGAGGGGGGTTCTACATGAAGGTTGAGATAACATTTTCTGATCCAGCCGGGAACAGTTGGCTGTGGGTGGTGGCTTGTCACCAGCCCTGCCAGTTCTAATCCAGATCCCAGTTTTTCTCTTTCTCTCAGCTGTGAAGAGCCTTCTCTGCAACTTTAATTTCCTGCAGGGGTTAATCCCATGGACAGTGGTAGCTCAGGCCCTTAATCCTTTCGCTCAGTCCCTTGGCAGAAGGACTGCAGCTGCTCCTGACCTGGCAGGTCTGAGGGAGGCACCCTTCTGCTCCCAGTTCCTCCTTTACACCCCACAAGCATCCTCCAGCTCACTGGCATTTGAAATGCTGCTCCCCCCTTCCTGGCAAGCCTACCCTGGGGGTGTGGGTGGGTGGTACAATCCAGGGAAAGGTTCCAAGCAGAGAAGACAGCTTAATGGGAGAATCCTGGTTCTTTGGTCCTCAATCCCCTTACCACTGCACACACAGGTATTTTCTGCACTTCTTAGTTGAATGGTGCCCTGAATCCCAAAGTATTCTCTTTCTTATTTGTATTTGGGTGGTGTTCAAGAAGAAAGGTAGATATAGGCCCACATTTATTAAGGATTCTCTGAGGGTTTGGGACTTTTGGCACGACCCAGTGTATCTTACTAGAGTCAAAGGATGCAGCAGAACTTTAAGAGGAAAGGTGCCAGTCTGTCTGAGATAAAAGATACGTTTACATGCACAGAGTAGTAGATGGAGGTGCATCAGTTTAGCAGCAAGATAGGAAAATATAAGGTTTTTAATCAATACAAGCTCTCAGTTCACAGTTCTGTCCCTGGAGTGCTAGGCCAGAAGTCTAGCCTGAACAATATGGCCAGACTGCCAAATCCAGGGGCTTGCAAATCAACACCAAGAAACCCCTGTTATATCTTATGGGGGCCAAGGCACTTCAGCCATAAGCTTTTCTCCTTGTGGCTTTTCATTCCTAAAATGAGGTGAGATTCTGCAAGCCTAGGTGATCTCTTGCACCCAAAACACCCCACACCTGCGTGTTTGCCATCGTTCATGTCTGCAGTAGCCCAAAAACTGCCTTTGCCTTTTTCTATACCCTGTATTCTGAAATACACCAGAACTTCCAGCTCACTGGCCTTCCTAGTGCTTGACTCTTGTTACTCATCCTTCTTGTGGAGATGCCAGTGTGGTGAACTGCTGCCACCCAGGCTGCTCAGTGAGGGAGTCCCCCCCCCTCCATCACTCACCACCTTGGCTGTGCTTCCCTGGCTGCCAGGCTCCCAGAATGAGACCACCAGCTGCAAGGGCAGTGTCTTGCCACTCCAGCAGTTGGGGCAGGAAGAGAGAGAGGAGGTAGAAAACACGGTCCAACAAGGGGAGAACTTCCCCACCGTCTCACAAGCCTGTGCCCTGGGTGTGTTCACAGGGGCAGGGATCGTCCATCCATGTGCGCACATTGCTGGGCCAGAGCGCAAGATGCCAGCAGTAAAATTCCTCTCAGCTCTTATCAGCGAGGGGATTGGTGACCCAGCACGCACACGGCTCCTGGCAAACCTGCCCAGGAAAGGCCGACTCCCACTGCTCACACACGGAGCGTTTGTGCTGCACTCTGAAGGAGTCCTCTTTCTGCCTCGGTGGGTTGTGTAGATCTGTCTCACTTGGTTGCCGCTGTGGCATGAGGTTGTTGGTGCTGCCTGTTAGAGAGAGCCTGGAGCTCTTCTGCTGCCCCATCACCTTCCCAGAGCACTCAAGAGGGGCAACCCTGCAAAGTCCACGCAAACTGTGTGGGATCTGAGCTGCTGCCTGCAGCTCCAGGGGTGCCTGCAGATCTCTGGGACACAATTATGCTCTTTACAAGCTGGGAACACTGCCCATAGCTCAACAAGATGTGGTGACAGCTCTTACAATCCAGAGTTCCAGCCAGGATCTTTGGATGCATCTGGGTTAGCACACAGATCACAGCCTCATGCTGCAGGGCTTGGTGAATCTGAGGAAGGTCTTCAAATTTGATGTGACTTTAGTTTTCTGGAGGGTTTGCAGCCACAGAAGAGATAGAGTTATGGCAAAGATCACATCCCATCAAAATCACTAGATGCAAGTGGTGTGGAAAGAGCAGGGCCCACCTTCAGCCCCTCTGCCCCAACACAGGTGCCTCACAGCAAAATCACAGCAGCACCGTGCCCTGCTTTGGCAGCACTGGCAGCAGAGAGCCTCACCAGGAGTGGAAAGAGAGCCCAAGTGATGAGTGCCAAGTCAAGTTGCCTCTAACAGCTCTTCTCCAGACTCAGGATGTGGTCCTACTTTTTTATTCCTTGTGTGAGAGCATGGTTCATGGGGAAGGAGTCTTCCTGACCTCCTTGAAGTGAGGAGGATCATGGTAGCAGGCCCTGTCTTCAAAGCCTTTGCTTGCAGTTGGTGGGGAGGTTCTGACTTGTATGGCCCTGCTGTAAATTTAAGACTCAGTCCTTCCTATGATGGGTGTGGGGCATTGCAGTGCATAAATAACAGAAAGTCTCTTGTTTTCCCATTCATAAAGAAAAAGAATCAAGAAAGTGACATTTTACTTAAAAAAAAAAATTGCCCTGTGATCAAATATGCTATTTGGCTTGCAAAGCCAAGCACTTAAATGTGAGATAATACCTGCCCAGTCTTCATTCAGCCACTTGCACGTCTGCATCACAGCGCTGCCTTTGCTTACCCAACCAAGTACTAATTCTTTTTTTTTCACAGTACCCCATCCCATACTCAGTGCAAAGGACACATGATACTCAAGCTAACAATAAGGATGCTGTAATAAATAAGGCTATTTTTATGTGGTCGGAATTGAATATTAAACCACAGTTTTGGCAGGAGGCCACAGTCTGTACATTCCTAATTTTGCGGGTGCCCAACACAAGACCCTAGGGGCCATTTTGCAGAACTGCTGAACACTCACAGCTGTTTTTCAAAATGCTGGCAGCTTAGCCAGCAAACTGGTCTCAAGGACTTGATGGCACCGAGAGCCAAGAGGCCCCAAGCTCCGACCCTGCACCTGCTGCTCCTTCCCTGTGTGGCTAAAGCAGAAGTCTCCTTTCCCTTCAAAAGCAAGGAAAATAACCACTCTCTCTTGCCTCGTGAGGAGCATAAATTCTCTATCATCAGCTACAAGGCAACTGTAGCAGCTAACATCTTCAGAACACCACAAGACAATGAATAATGATGTATTGCCTCCAGGGCTTGGATGGCAGGCAGTAAACAAATGAAACAGGCGCACACTTTGCAGTACCAAAGAAAATAACAGCCCCCTGCTTCACTCCTTGCACACCATGTAGCCAGTACCCTGAATGATCAGCTCATGGAAATACAGCATGTCATCCCACCAGTCAGGACTGCAACCCAGTGCAGATGGTACGTTACCCCCAATACCGACATTTTCCAACTTTCAACTGTTTTTTTTTTTGCAATGTGAATAATATATTTCACATAATCTCACCCCTCAAAGGCAAAACAACTTCTCCTTACATCTCTTGAGTCTGGAATTTAACTGGTTTATAGAAAAAATGCACATCTTCTTGCTATTTTCATACCCTCAGTCACACAAAGCTTTTTTTGTGAGCCGGCATGTTCGTAAAGCCACAGCAGGAAAAAGGCATGTGTTACAAGGTATTTCCGTGTTTCCACGCTGCAGAAGGAACATCCCAGAACTCCCACTCCAGCTCCTTTTCCACTGAGAACTGGAGTGTGTGTCGTGGTGTAGCTCGCTGAAACATTCCCCGGCTGGCAGGAGCATCCCAGTATGGCCATTTGATTTATGGCTTGAGCCACCCAGGACTGGGACAGATGTCAAGCAGTGTGAGCAGCTGCTTGTAACCAAACATGGCAAGTGCAGGAGACTGCCTGGTCTGTCTTTTGGATCAGCAACAGGCAAGTGCTGAAGAGTCACCAAAGAACTGCCCAGAAATGCCCTTCCACAGGCTTGAGCCTGTCCCCATCCTATTGCAGCCTCTGCTGCTCCTTGAATGCTCCTCTACAGATATCCTCGTGGCCCTGTGCTACTGCTGGGCATCCCAGCTCTACTGAGACACAGGTCTGCTTTCATCAGGCTTCTGTGGTGCTGAACAGCCTAGAAAATCCTTTCTGTACCAGGCTTAAAAAAAGGCCAGAGGAAGGGCAGGAAACTGGAGTAACTCATGAAGATATCCAAGCTGAGAGTGCACCTTGCTAGCATGTGGCATTCACTTTGCTGGAGGCAAGGGTAAAGCTATGATCTGGTATAAAAATTATATAAGAAGGCTTCTCCCCCTTTCTCTTTGCAAGCAGCCCCTTTGCTCAGGATTTACCATAATTCCTCCAAGTGGGCAAGATGCACTAACAGAGGCAGCACTGATGTCTGACAGGGAGACAACTCCCGCAAGCCTTTCGCTCATGTGGAATAATTCCCTTGCAAATGTTGTTTGCCCACAGCAGTTAGAGGAAGATCCACCCCCTCCCACCCCCAAACAGACCTGAGCGACAAAGCTCAGAATAAAAATGGTCTGCAATTCTGGAAAGGCTCCCTCACTTCTGGAAATGTCCCCTGCTTTAGGACAAGTGCCTGTGTGCCTATGAGGGTTCCCCTGTCTTTTAAGGGTTTCCTTCTTTAAACTGTGCAACAGCAGCTGCTCCAGTCCTTTCCCAAATGAGATCTTAATTTCTCCCTCCATCCTTGAGTGGCAGGTCAGGCACCAGCAGCAGAGCAGTGCTGTACCCTGCTCGCTGCCATTCCCATCAGGGGTGTGCTACATGTGGCACATTCAGGCTACCCGACAGTCCATGTGGTGGGCCTGGTCATGACCTGGTTGGAGCAACAGCTTAAAAAATCCTCTCTCCCCAAATCTGGAGAGCTGCAGTTCTACACGTCTCTCTTAATTAGCATGAGATGCAGGGACAGCAATAAACTGGTCAGGCAGAGGGAGAAGAAGGGGGCAGAATGCCCTGTGTGGGATGTGTGTGTGTGCACGTGTCTGTGCATGCGTATGTATGCACACACACACACCATACAGACACCTAATGCTTATATATATACTCCTATCCATAGGGGGCTTCACATCAGCTCATTTGAGACCTTGTTCTTGCCCTCTTCTGCCAGTCAGGGCTGGAAAAGCCTGTGAGGCTTCTCTGTGCTGTGTTTCACCCACCCCACTCAGTGCTGTGCCTTCTGCCCAAAAGTTCAAAAATTGCGAGTTGAGCCTGCAGAGATGCTGAAAGCAACTTGGGACTTATTTTTGGCTCTACTTGTGATTTGGCATCCTTCACTTCATGTCCTGTGGTCATGTCCGTGAGCACACACACCCACACACAGATACATGCACCCTCCCCTCATCCTAAAGCTGTGTACTGAGTGCTGAACCTGTGCAATTTTGGTCCTCACTTCTCCATTTTAGGTTCTTCTTACTCAGACAGCTGAGTCCAAAATGATAGCCAGCAAAGTCATCACGGGCCAGGCAAGTGGCACCTCTCATGCTGACCCCTTTCACAGCCCCGAGGAGGGGACAAAAGCCAGGGCTCCCTGGGAGCTGCCTGGCACCTGGTGACCACAGCACCAAGCCCTTAAGCCTCAAAACTGCATCTGAGCTGCCCGTGGTGCAAGGAAAGGTGCTGGTGCCATTCGCAGCTGGGAGAAGTTGCTCCCAGCTGCCGGCACTGAAACTGGACTGGAACCAGTACCAGGCACCTCTGCAGCAGGTTTGCCGTTCTGCTTTGTCGGGAACATCGCTGCCCATCAGTCTGGCACAGCCGAGACTTGTGCACTGTGCTGTCTGGCAGACAGTGCTGCCCCTGCTGACACTCTCCTCCCCGGGGAAGCCGGTTCCTGGGGGGCAGCTCCACTGATCTCGCTTAGCTGGGGATGGGGGGAAAAACGCAAAAGAGAGATGTCTTTACTTACCTCTCTCAGGCTGGAATGGACCCTCCTGTGAGAATAGCAGCTCTTCCAGTGAAGCCGGTACAATCCCAAAACAAATCCAGCAGAAAAGTCCCTCTGTTGCCAGCTGGGCTCTCGGTGGACCCTCGCAGGCAGGAGCCCCCCCTACCCAGCCGCTCACCCCGCGTGGAGGGCAGAGGAGCCGCACGGCGAGGTGACAGCGTGGGAAAGGGACTGTAATCCTCCGTAAATAATAAATAGGGGGAGAGAGAAAGAGAGAGAGAGAGGCGGGAGAGGGAGAGACTGTGCGCGGTGAAGTGACAGCTGGGGGTACATCTGCGATGGCAGCAGCACACGCACAGGAACGCGCACAGACAGTGCAGAGGAGTCACCCCGCCAGGCAGGCAGGATCTGCTCCAAAACACCCAGAGGAAGGAGCTCGGGAGGTTTTCGTTTCTCTCAACCCATCCTGGAGAAAGGGCAGTTGCTGTCAGTCCCTCTCTCCCCCTCCTCCCACCCTTGCTGCCATCCCTCTCCGGGTGCCAGGAGCTAAGGGGCTCGAGGAGGGGTGAGGAGATGCCAGGGCGGGAGGAGCTCCCCACAGCCCCTCGGGAGGCAGATTGGTCAGGCACAGGTTACAAGAGAAGGCACCGAGCTGAATACCTCCCCCTCTCTCTCCACCTCTCCCCCTGCCTGCTGTGTCTGATGACAATAAACCTGGAGAGAAAGGCATGAGGATGAGAAGGGACGAGCCCTGGCTTTTGTACAGGAGTGAGGCGAGCGGTGGCAGTGAAGGGGAGACAGCAGGGGAGAAACCAGGGGGCCTGGGAGAAGGGCACCCCCTTTCCACCAGTGCTCCAGAGATGATGGGGGGATGGCAGCGTGTCCAACTGAGAGGTGCCCACGGTGGGCTGGCCACATCCTGTCCGGCCACAGCGGGTGTCCCCAGAAGCTGCTTGGGTGCAGCACAGCCCTGTGTCTGTTTTCTTGGGGATTCAGGGAAAACTTGAGGAGTGCTGGTAGGAGATAGTTGGACAAGGGGAATGGGTGAAAGAGAGGTGTGTTTGCATCCATTCATTCCCCTGAATTTTGTGTGCAGCAGGGAGACTGTGCTCAGCCGTATGTCCAGTGCAAGTGTCGGGTGTGGGTACACCCGTGCAGTAACAGAGGCATTCCCTGCCCTCCCCGACATAGCCTGCTGGTACAGGGGTGCAGTAAACAGCTGAATCCAGCCCACTGCCTCTGTCAGTATGCCCTCTGTGCTCTCCCATGGGCTCCTACAAAATCAGACCCCTCTCTTGCCTCCCTCCAGCTTGCTGAGGACCTCGGTTGCTCACATTTGCAGGAATGACTCTTTTGCTGATCTACTTGAACTGCCTCTTCTATCAGGTCCAGTGTCATAAACAGGCTGGTTTGGGCCTTTTGTTCATTTTCATTTGTCTGGAAGTTATTTTTTAAGTAAAATTTTTAGAGGACTTAAAGTAAAATTTCGAGCTGCTGGCTCGAGAGGGAAAATGGGAATATTTCAGAAACAGGTAATGGAAAATGCAAACAGACAGTATGGGCATGGCTGCTCTGGTACCTTCTTCTACTTGAATCACAGGTTTTATTTAACTATTGGACTGTCTGCCATGCAAACAGGTTGTGAACAGCAAGGTAAATCTTGATAAGCACTCTGCAGGATGTAATCTTGCAACTCTTTGTTATGCCTTTTTGTTGTGCAGCAGGCCCAAGAGTTAAATCTTGGGGAAAGCTCCTTATGAGAACAACATATGGATAAATCAAAGAGAGAAGCCAGAGAATGCAGACAGAAAGAGAGGCAAGCAGAGGATGAGCTAATGAAGCAGGCATGCTCAATGGAGGGATGAACAGGTGGAGGGGAAGGCTTTTATTTCCGTGCACAGCTCCAGAGAGAGCCCACTGCAGCCATGGGTTTGCAGGCAGGGTGCCTGCTGGTGGGAAGTAGTGCACAGCTACAGCAGGTAGCACAGTGTCAGCACAGTGAAGCAATGTCTGCCTGTGCAAGGTGTTCAGCAATGCTTGTCCTCGTCTTTTATTTCACTTCTGGGATGCTACAGTTGCACAGGTTACTTGCACATTACTAGGAATAAAACTATTATCCATGGTGTCTCTGAACACTCTGCAGAGGCCATTCATCATTTCATAGACCTCAGATCTTCCCACTGCTGCAGCTTACTTTTGCCACCAGAGCAAAAAGGCTCATTAACAATCAGTTATAGTGTGGAACAAGCACGGAGGAGTTTATTTCAGTTTTCTCCCTCTCACCTGAGCTGTAGCATCATCCTTACCTCAGACTGAAGTGCTGCTTTCCTCCTTTCTCCTTGGCTTCACCAACACCGTGAAGATGCCCAGGCGACTATTTGTTACTAGCACTGAGGGGGTGGTGACTGTGGCCTGTTTCTCCTCAGTTCCCGTGTCTTCCTCAGGTCACCCGAATGTGTGAAATTTTCTCATGGTTCTTGCCAGTAGCTGTCAATCCATGCCAACTGGCAAGGAGTGGTGCTGCCAGGCAGAATGCGAAGCCATCCCCCCCAGCACGGTTCCCTGTGATGGATACCATCCAGACAGACAAACCTTGCTGCGAGGCAGAAGAGACCCCAGCTTTGCTTTCAGCAGCCTCTTCAGGCTGTGCCATGATGTGAGGAGGAGAGTGGTGCTCACCACACCTCCATGGATTCCCCTAGCTAGAAATGTGTGCTGGACCACTGGGAAGGAGAAATAGGGCTAGTGTAGAGAAGATGAGTAAGTCCAAGCCCTCTCCCCTATGGAGAGGTTAGGGCTGAAAAGATTGCATCCAAAGGAGAAGGCTTGCTGTCAGACAGCACAGATAGGTTACACAGGACTGTGGGCAATGTGCAAAGAGGAATTAAGAGGGCTGAGAGACTCCACTTTCTGTCCCTGCCACTGGCCACCCGCGCAAGCTTCCAGGTCTTCTTCTTCCTCATGTTTCAGGCAACTCTGTCCAGGTTTGGTATGTGCTACTCATGCCTCCTGGGCAGAAACAAGGATTCACAGCCAGGGGCTAAAATCCCTCTGAAGAACAATTTGAGACTAAATGTTCCCACTTGCAAAAAACATGAGCCGCTGAGTATGCTCTGCATTGCAAGGTTAGTTATGTAGTTATCCACTCCTCTTCAGGTCTCGTAAAAACTCCATGTCCTGGGTAATGCTCAGCCCCATTGATGTGATCTGCTGTGATAAGGAGAATGGCTCTTTCTTGAGGTGGTTTGGAAGGATGGCAATGAATTTATTTAAAGCTACATCCCAAATGGGGTGCGTGGGCCTCATTGGACTCAGCAGCAACAGCACCGTTTCCCTTCTGTCATGGACTGCTGATTTGTCAGCAGGGGCACCAAGCCAAACCATGCCTGCAGTAGCCTCGCTGAAGGTGATGAATCTTCGCCCAGGCTCGACTCAGCCCTGTCCTTCCTCCTTTTTTTGCATTCTTTGTCTTGTCTGGTTTGTGCTCTGTGAGGCTCAGGGCAATGCAGCTCTACGAAATCATTCCTTTCTCCCGTGTACAGGCAGTCAGATTCAGTTTACAGCAGGCAGAGGCAGGTTAAGAAGTGTGCCTCTGATACGTGGGATTTTGTAAGATGTACCAGCAGTGGGAATGTGACAAGGACACTGGTATAAAAGGTAGAGCTGATGCCGGGTGCCAAGATGCGTCAAGAAAATACACCATTGCATACTCCGATTTTAATTCATACCCGTCTGAATTAGAGCATCAGTTCATACTGTTAGTTTAAAAGCACCCACATGGCATGATTCAGATTTAAAGGATCTCTTCCCCCCTTTGAAGCTCTTTCTAATTCAGAGGAAATCTGTAGAAACAGCAACACTTCATCTGCCTGATATTGGCAGTTGTGAAAAAAGGCTCAGAATCTCCCTCTCTTGTGTTTCTTTTTCTCCCTCACTTGCACTTTATATTCTATTTCAAGGTCCTGCTTGAGGCTGTAATTCCTCCAGAGCTCTAGGATTCAACTAGCTGACACACAGCCCAGTTGTTCCCCATCACCGTGCCAGGCTGTGCACGGCTGCGCTGGTTGTTACATGTGCTCGTGGGCAACCTACCCGGGGACAGCTGGGTCGTTCTGTTACAGAGACCCTGCGCCGTTTCTTCTCCTGCCTTACTTCAGGAACACGATGCTGGGAATAGAAGAGAAATTAAGCCAAGAAATTAGGGCACACTTCATTAAGAGACACGCACACACGGAGTTCTGCTTAGCCCACCGTGCGCTAGGCTGGGACGGGGTAACAAATCGCTATTCCTAATCACACTTTCTGTTAAGTGACATTCATAATTCTGTGCATTTGTAGTGGCTTAGGAGCAATCTAAATCTCTGTGATTTCCCCTTGAGACAGGTGGGTTTTCAAATTAATCGCTTCCTCACACTGGCCTACTTTATTTCTGATTGATGCTGCGTGGTACAGGACTTGGGGCCAGGGTGATCACAAACATCCATTCTGACCAGGCAAATCTGAAAAAGACAAAGAGGAAAGTTCATGATATCCTGGGGTGTCTTGGGAGGAATTTTTATTTTCTGTTAATTTGTTTGTAGCTTCGTAGTGCTTAGTGTGAGGGAGGTCTCAGTACCTCAGTACAGTCAGTGTCCCCTTTTCCTCGCCCTTGTTAAACCTCTGACTCTCACTTGGCAGTCTGACTCAGTGCTGATACCCTGATGCTTATCGTTCACACTTGGAAGCAGGTTGCAATTGTGATTTCCATGCCATCACCTTGGGCAAATGTTTACTCCTCTTTTCCTAACTTGTACTTGTCTTTCCTCTCTTGCACATTCCTCTCTTCATTCTCCCCTCTTTTTTGTTTCCCATAGCGGTGGGTGTGCAAATTAAGCTGGAGTTGCTCCAACGCAAGTTTTGGATGACCATGCAACAGGTAGGAGCATCAGCAGTCATGCAGAGAGACAATTTAATGCTCTTTGTCAGCAAGGTCGATGCTATGTTACATCACATATGACAGCATTTTGATGAGGGCTTTTGCAAAATTCATATTAAATGATTTATGAAGTAGATTAGTTTGAAGTCACACATTTCTGTAATCCTTTGATGGCACTAATGCCATGTGAGCCGTGAGTCTGCTCCGCAAATGCTGTGTTGACAGTGTCAGCATCCTGGCCTGGCATTAGCTCTGCTGCATATGACACATTTAATTGTAGAAATATGTTTCTGCTCATTCAGCCTTTCAGAAACCTCACGGAAATCTGCGATTTTGGGCTCACAGAAAAAAAATTCTACTGCCTTCTCTTATCTTCTTGATAATGATAACAAAACACTACCAGCTTGCCAAAATAAAAATTATTTACTCCAGGGATAGGCTTTTGGTGTTGTCCTAATTTTGGACACTCTTGCTGGACTGAGAGAGTGGAATAATTAAAACACCTCCCCCAGTCTGAGAAGCAGGAAAAGTGAAACACCTTTCCCTTACCACCCAGGGGCTTTCTCCCCAGGCTTTGCTTTCAGGGAGGTCTACTGGAGGGGTGATTCTGACAGGATTAAAGCAGCACGCAGGAGAAGCAGCTCTTTGCTGTCAGGGGAGGGAACTGTCATCAGATGGGGATGACAGAGGAGATGAGAGGGCAGGAAGCTGCTCACCGGGAGTGAGAACACGTGGGGAACAAAAAATCCCAGAGCTGTCTGGGGGTGGCAGGAGCATTCTCACAGGTGGGCAGATCACATAAACCTAACCTGAGCTAAAAAGACTCCTGCAAAGCAAAGGAGAGCATCCTGAAGCAGCAACAGAGAGCATCATTTAAAAAAAAATCTCCTGAGGGCCATACCCAGACAGTTCTCACAGAAACAAGCCCTCACGGGTGTTAAGTGAAACTGAGAAGCCTTATTAAAGAAGCTAAAGGAGGCCTGTGTGCCAAGTGCCTGCAGGCCATGGCCCTGGTAGATGCTGGTATGAAAAAAGCGTGCGTGTGCTTTCCCAGGACGTGACCGCCGTTTGACAGAGGAATGACTAACAGATTTTGTTTTCCTTCTTTCTCCCTCTCCTGCTTCACTGCATGCTGTGCCTCTCTGGATGTCCACGCTGTGCCTCCCATCTCCCAGCCCAATGACAGTGATGTAAGTAGACAAAAGCTGGGGACAGGGAGGCATCCTGGCGTGGCCTCGCTGCAGCTTGGCTTTGTAATTGTGTCATTTGTGTGCCAGCATATTATAGGCACCGTCCCTTGTCTGTAGTCACTGGAGATGGTCCAAACCTGTCAGAGGCTGTGTTTGTCTTCACAGTAATTAAGTGTCTTTGGCAAAGCTGAAAGTGCTCTGGGTCACAGAGACCTGACCAACAGCAGGAGGATGCTGTGAGGTAGTCTGGTCTCTGAGGAGGGAGCTGTGCCCGAGGCAGCAGATGTGGTTTCAGAGTAACCAGGGAGCACAGTTTCAGTTCTGCCCCCACCTCAGAGACTCTGCAAGCTGCCAGTGCTCTCAGACCAGGGTCCTCACTGTGGTGCTGCTGCAGTATGGCCAGCCCAGCACTGGGCACTGCTAGAACTTCTCCAGGTCTGGAAGAGCAGCGGCAGTGAGACTTGGTCCTCACCCTGCTGAGGAAGATGCTGTAAGACACAGGCCTTTCTTGTGGGAAACCACTCTGGTTCTGGGTTTCTGTTCTGACATCTGAACTCCGATCTCTGTATTTGTTATCCCCCAAGGCCATTATAGTGGTTTGTTGTGACCACATTTCTCTGCTGACCAAAGGAAGGAAACCACCAGGGTGAAGTACAGGGCCACCTCTAGGAATACATCCAGGGAAACAAAACAACCACATGCTGTTTTGTGGTGAGGCAGGGGTGAGACGGTGCTTGCAACCGTGGATAAAGGAATGTTCCTAAGCCAACCTCCCTAGAGCCTCAAAAAGCCAGCTGGATTCAGAGTGTGAACATGTGATATTGCAAAGCCGTGGGGTTTGAGGCAAACTCAGGCATCTCCAAGCCTCCTCTGAAGTTAAGCAGAGGGACAGCAGACTGAAACTACTGGTTGTGTTCTGCAAAGCTCAAGAGGAGAAACAAATTCTAGCTGAAAGTTATGGTCTTGTCGTGGTCTGAAATGGCAAATTCACCTCTTGTTATTGAGATTCATCCAGGAAGGGGATTGGAGTTTATGTCTAAGGGTTTTGAGAAAATAAAGGGTAGCTGGCTGAGAGCAGACAGGCTGTGTGCTATGCCAGTGTCCTTCCCTGACCCCAAAAATCCTCTGGCAGGAAGGGGACTCCGTGTACAGAAATGGCATCACCATGTCAGCTTTCTTCCCTCTGCTGCTGGAGAAAATAGAATTAAAAAATAACATGAAGAGACAGACACATGCAGCCAGGGCAAACTCCAAACAATTATGAAATCAATAAGCACCTGAAGGGCTTTGTTACTCACCACTTAACCCCTCATGTCCCCACCCGGATCACTGTTGTGAAACACGTCAGGTCCGGTACACAGAAATCCTAAATGAAACAAATGGATGTTGCCTTGGGCTGCATGAGCACCATTCACATCCTATTTTATCATTAGCTGTCTGGAGAATAAAGAAACCAACAGCAACAACAAAAAAAATATCCCTGCCTGAGAAGAATCCTATCTAAAATACGCTTAGTCTGGATACTAACAGATGCAGAAATGCATGCAGGTTTCTCACTGGTGCACAATAACCTTCACTTTTGCCCTTTCTTGACAAGTGGCACCTCTGCTTGGAGCGCAGAGGTACTGCTGGAAGCATGTCAGGGAGGCAGGTGCAGGATCAGAGCCCTCAGCAAAGGGGATGTTGCTCAGAGAGGTAGAGAATACGAAGAGCTACCGAGTGGCCAACTTGTGCCTGCTGTAGAGCTCGTCAAAGAAATGCCAGCTTAATTGCAGAGCTTTATGGGGTGCTGTTACGGAGACCTTTAGCTCAGCAGTCCCAAGGGGGAGGCTGTAAGATGAGATCATGCCATGTGCTGAGGGATACATTCAGTGCAGGTAGCTGGGTGTGCAGCTGCAGGCTGAGCTCTGGGTGGTGGGAGCCCGAGATGAGAGGCCTTGAACTGGCACTGACCCTTTGCACGACAAAGGGCACAGGGACCTGTGGGCCAGCCAGGTGTCGGGCCACCCAGAGGCACAGCAGGAGCCACTGTCTCACCAGAAAGATTCCAGACTATCACACTGTCAGGGTTTAAAAGCCGAGGGTTTACTTCATTCAGGGTCCCTCCTCAAAGGCATCAGCTCAAGCTCTTTCTGTGTTACTGCACCATGAATAAATTGTTTTAAGGTTCTGGATATCTGAGACTCTCCTATGGGAAACCTGGAGTCAAACCAGCAGGGAAAACTTGTCTGACTTGTGTGAGAGTGGGGTGTGTAGGGAGTCAAGTGGCAACGCATTGGGTCACTGGAGCCACCTGCTGCAAAGGGGCTTCAGTATCAGCGGGGAAAGTCTCTGGTAGTGGGATTGTGAATGCCAGAGTGGCTCGTGCATGATCAGACAGGAAAGTTTCCTTAACACCACGGTTAATGCTCCACTTTTCCTTTCCAGTGCAGTGCCTTCGACGGTGCCTGTCCTCTCAGCTGTCAGGATGATGTAAGTTGCCCAGCTTTCTTCTCTGTACCTATGATGGGTGGGACTGCCTACCTGCTCTGTGGAGATCTCTGTCTCCCAAAAAGAAAAGTATTTCCTGTTGTTTCCTCACAAGAGATTGCACAGCTGGGGCAGGACCTCATGCTAACAAGAAAAATTTGCAGTTTAGGTCTTCCCATCAGCTGTGAGAGGCCAGCTGGGCCAAGGCAGGGATATGGGGGCTCCAGCCAGTGGCTCTAAGGAAAGTCTGTCTCCTCTGTCTCCCTGGCATCCCAGACAATATTGAACATGATGATGATGAACAGGAAAGAGGAGTTGTCATGCCACTCTCATGACATGTGCTGGACACCTCTCTTTGTGTTTAAGCCACTGCTTCAACCTTGTTCCCAGGAATATTTGGGACAGGAGCTCCTGCCCTGAAGAGCGGGATCACCAGAGATTTCTTGTTGTATGTTCATGTAGGATTTCCTCTGCACCCTAGTTTTTCTCTGCAAGACCTAAGGGTTTTCATCTAAATTCTGTGCCTCCATTTCCTGCTCTGCAAAATAAAAATAAGATCAGCACTGATACTCAGTGGTGAGGAGAGGGTTATTTCATGAGTGGTTATAAAACTCTGAAACCTAAAAATGGAAGGCATTAGACACCATATTATTAAAGAGAAGAGCTCTCCCAATATCCTGTCTCTTCCTGAAGCATACCTTGTCTTAAGTGTGTCTCACAGCCTGCTAGGCCTGCATGCAGCTCTGGCAAGAGGCAATCTCTGTCACAGCTCATGAACTAAATACCTCAAAATGGAGGCAGAGAGGGAAAAGTCAATTGTGTAAAACCCGTGGTAGCTGAGCCGTGGGGCTGGCACGGAAATGCCGAGGCTGTTGCCATCGTCACAATCCCACACCGCCCCATCCTGGGCACGCACATGCAAACACGGAAAAAGCCATCTTTAATATTGATTCTCTTTCATCTCTGCAGATTCTGAATTGCTTCCTCCTTGATAACAATGGCTTTATACTTGTTTCCAAAATACCTGAAGAGGTAAGAGAGCATAAGGGAAGGAGGAGGGGTGGGGTTTGCTTGTTCCTGAATAACCCACCAGAGCCGGTTTAAACAAATGCAGTTCAATTGTGTAATAAGGGTGGCTGTGGTGTAATTAAATTCAACTGTGCAGTGAGGGGGAAGCCTCCCAGCAGAGTGACAGCACATCCTAGGTGAGGAAGGAGTTTGCAGTGATAAGTGAGGAACTAGTCAAAATACCTTTTTATCAGAAGTGAGGAAATTAGACTCCTTTCCCTTGGCACAAATGCTACTGAAAGGTGATGCGAGACAGTCCCAGAGGGCAGATATGCCAGGGAAAGGGGAAGGGAAAGGGGAAGGGGAAGGGAAGGGAGTAGTGCTTTTGAGCACTTCTGAAGTCAAAGCAGGTGTTCTTCAGGAAAGGAAACTGAGGGGATGATAGGAGCAAAATGATAAAGGCAAAAATTAAGTTGAAATCATTTAGGCAAATTGGAAACCAGAACACGCCTAAAGATCTGAAGGATTTACTGGACTCACAGAGGTGAAAGGAATATGGGAAAAGGCTCAGAATTGTAATAAAAATAAGGTGTGTGTTTCCACAACCATTTCTAGGGAGATGAAGGAGTGCAGTTTGTGATGTGACATCCTGTGCAGCCTGGGTAAAGTCAACACTACCAGCCACTACATGATTTAGCTATACTTTTCTGTTCTCTGATAAATTCACCATACAACTATTTCCTTAAAAATAATAAAGCCCCATAGTTCTGGATGTCAGAAAGTGATATGTTGGAACAGTTTCATAAACTGCAAAGCAATAAGTCAGTAGTAAGAGTGGTCTCACAAAAGAAACGGGAAATGAAGCAGCTTTGTTACTGACAGAAGTGTGGATTTTCATTAAAATTGCCATTGTACTGGAGTTAACAAATACAGTTTGGGTGTTTCCAAAGGGCAATAGGTCCAAGCCCAGAAATTATTTTTTTCAGGATGTGACAAACAGGTTGAAATGGAAACCAAGGTAACAAAACTCCCAACAGATGTGATTGGGACAAGCAGCACAGCTTCTATAAGGAAGAAAACTTACCATCTATATTTTTTGAAAGCGAGAAAATCAAAATATAAGGGAGACTGGGTGACCTACTGCTTTTCAGTTCCGTTCAGCCTCAGAGTCCCTTACAAGAGACTGTTGAAGTTCTGGTGAAAGAGTGAAGCGTGAAGTAGCAGCGTTGATCTCAAAGTAGCTGGGACAGAAAAGAAAGAAGAGGAATTTTTAGATGGATATTTAGACGGAAAACATCAGCTATGTGAGTCCCGTGGTTTCCCACCTGGACTTGTGTTAATTAACATATTCAGAATAGGCTGGGAAGGGAAAAGGTGAGATTGTGCATCCCACAGGCACTGCACAGGGAGTTCAGAGAGGCCAAGACGGGAACTGAATCGGCAGCACAGTGGCACCAGGGGGTGATGCAGACAGATATCCAGGGAGGCATACTGCAAGGAAAAACCAATCTCTTTTCTGTAGGAAAGTGACCTACCCAGCACAGTGAATAGTCCAGTAAAACGGCCCTTTCAATTCTGTGGTGTGCCACAAAAAAAAAAAAATAAAAAAGAAAACTGGAAAAATAAGGGAGAGAAATGCTGTAAAGTTGTATTGGCTCCCTGCTCTGGGAGGTCAGGTCCTACTGGATGTTCGGGATGGGCTGATAGTCTTAGGAATTGATGGTTCCTCTTCTGACTCCCATGGCATTTTCAAAGGTGCTTTACTGAGTCCCATGACGTGTCCATCAGTGGAGACAACTACACCCTTTAGCTACCATGTGTCCTGTTTGTCCTCAACACCATCCTCCTGGGTTCTGTCTCTGTATTTTTTCCTGCATCTTATGGAAAATGGGGTTTCCCAAAAGCTCATCTCTGAAAAATCTGACTAGCAGAGACATAGCATTATAGTGGATTTGGGTAAATTATAAATTATCCACATGCCTCCAAGATCAGGCATTTTGGCAGGCACCAGAGCTGTTCTCCTCCAGCTGTTACCTCCTCTGACCTCAGAAGGTTCACCACTACTTTTCTTCTGATTTCTTTATCTTGTTCCAGTTGCTGTTTTTATCTCCTGGTGGCACCATGAGTGTCCACATGGTTAAACTCTACAGGGAATTCAAGACAGCAGCAGCATTAAATCAATACCCTGGTTTTCACAGCTTTGTGACCTGGATTTTGCTTCATGGGATCCTTTGCTGCAGTGTGGCCTTCCCTGCCCCATCCCACACTCTTTCCTCAGTGCATCCTTTAACATAATGCCAAAACCAAAATCTCCTACCTGGATTTTTGTGGGTATTTTGCCATTCTGGAGAAGTCAGCTAGTTCACTGCTCTCCCTCTCTGCCCTCACCAGCAAAAGTGGCTCAGCTGCCTGGGTCAGGGTTTCAGCCCAGCAGCATGGAGAAGGGCAGCCTGCCTGCACACTGCCTGTGCTGCACCTCCAGCTGAGGTGGGAGTGAGCTCATGGGATGCCTAAGGAATGAAGGTGCACAGGTGAACCATCTACCCTGCTGGGCCATGTGGGCTGTGGCAGCTCCAGCACCAGCAGGGCCCCATATCCAAATGCCTACATCCCAGGGCAGAGTGGAAGCTAACAATAGTGGAGAGGTGCCAAAGTGCCTGTGTCCTTACAGCCCCCGAGCCAGAAGCTGGTGCTGGAGACCCTTTCCATGGGCTCTGAGATGTTTTGTTCCATCTCTCTGCTTGGTCCTTTGGGACTGTGGTGTTTTATGCTGCATTCAGCACAGAGCTGCCCACTGCCTGCACCTTCTTCTTGGGTGACCACTTGTGGGTCCCTTCCAACTCAGCATATTCTATGATTCTGTGAACCAGTTCCCTCAGGAATGGGGTGAGGACAGCATGGCTCAGGCCCTGCTCCCCTCTGCCCTTTGGGACGGGGGATCGGAATGGGGGGTTGCCTCTAATAACCTCTCTATGAAGGAAGCAGGAGGCTTGCTGGCAGTCAGAAACCACCAGAGAAGAGGGACTTCTTAGGATTTTAATGAGTGACGAGTTGGAAACTCCCTGCGAGATTACTTGGGGAAGAGTGGGTAATCTCTTAATTGGAGCTAATATCTCCTCATCGGACTCTGAGCCCCATCTGGCTCAGAGGAAGCAAAGAGTTAAAACCCAGAGTCAGGAGAAGGGAGCAAGTGAGGGAGAAGACCAGGTGATCTAGAGCAGGGGAGGGAGGGAAAGTGGGTGGCAGGCTCAGGCTGTGCTGCAGGGAGGACTCTCAGTGCTGTGTTTCAGCCAATGTTTGCAGCCGTGGCCCCACGACCACCCCTGAGTTTTCAGCCGCCTTCCGTTGCCAGTCGTAGGCACAGCTGTGGATCACAGGTCTTGAGCTCCCTCCGCCTGCTGCATCCAGATGTTCCCTCACTCACTAAACCTCTTTTTCTAGGTCCTGCCTTCTCCCTGAGGCATTTTGCACAGTGTGTGTGCAAGCTCTGCCCAGGGTGCAGGGGGGCAGCTGAAAGGCCAAGGTCCCACCAGGGCTGGGCAGAGCTTGTGGAAAAGCAAGGGCCATTTGAGCCATGCAACAAGGAGGCTGCCTGCTTTCCCAAAGCCTGGCTTATTGGGCAGACCCTGTTTGTTTACAGTTTTTGAATGTACAAAAAGTGTAAATTGCTCAACGAGCCAGCAAAGGGTGGATGTGCATTGTCTGTGAGCAGTGATGTAGCTTTTGAGCCATATGTGTGCTCTGGGTTGCATCTCTTTCCTGTGCATAGCCTGTATGTGTGCTTGTACACTCAGCTGCAGGAGGATGTGATACAGCATGTGTCACATGGGTGCAGGGGGATGAGATACAGTGTGGGTCATGCCGGATGTCAGAGCGACGCTTTGTGCTGTGAACCTCTGAAATTGCAAGGGCCTGTGGAAACCTGCCCAGAGATGGGAGTCAGGAGAAGCACAGCAGAGGGATGCCTAGGAGAGCAGCAGTCACTGGAGGAAGCAAGTTGTAACGAGAGCTGCTTTGCAAAATGTTGCTCTGGTACAGGACTGCTTTGGTCTCTGCCAAGTGATGCTTTTCTGTGTTACTTCCTGCACAGGGTACCTAAAACAATACCAAGGTTTGAATGTCTGGTTTGATGTTAAAGGCCAGTTTGCAGATGCTTTTCTGAACACACTGCCTAGGCTATACTCTCATTTATTCTGGTAGCTCCTCATTCTTTTACCTGTAGGAATGACATCCTAGCTGGAGAAATTTGGTCAGACATCAGCATCTCTTGACAGGACAGGACCCATTTGCAGTCTTGCAGTGGCCCCCTCCCCTCCCCTTGCCACACTGTCCGCAGCTTGCACTGTGTTAAATCCAGCGCCTGCTGGGTCTGCAGACTGGTATTAAATGGAAGCAGCTGGCCTCTTCATCATCCTAATCAGATTGAAAGAGCAGGGACAGTGAAAAAGTTAGTGCTTGCTCAGGCACATTTTACTATGTCTGAGACAATTACAGCCTAAATGCTCAAAGAGGAGTTGATGTTATGTATCGCTTTATACAGCGAAATGACTTCTAAAGCCTGTTGGGAAGAAGCTCATAACCATGTAACACTACTTTTAGATGATTACCATGTGATCTTAGGTAAATCTGCCTAAGGGTTCAGGTTTTTCCAGTCAAAATGTCCCACTCAAATAAATGAAGTCATCTGTCATCTGCTAATACATGCTAAATGACTGCTAGCCTATCAGTGGAAAAGCAAAACGTCCCCCCAGACTGTGTGAATGCTTCCATAACACGTGGGAGCTATTTACCTTGTCAGGATCCATGAGCCAGGAAAATAGACAGAGGACGGCTCATATCTGATGAATATTTTATTTACTTGCCTACAAACAAAGTGGTGGACTCGACAGATTTGAAGCATTTTTGCAATAGATTTGTCATGGTTTAGTAGTCAGGAAAGGTAGAATTGTTGTGTTTTTGAAGAAGTCTTTAGAGCAGCAGTTCCCAGATTTGGGATTGCGTCCATATTTGAGGTTATTGACTCCAAGACATAAATGGGACCACAAGCTTCTCTTTTAGTCCAGGCATGCAAGTGGGACTGGGGGGTTGTTGCCCCAGATGCAACTTTTGCTGGGGTGGAGCCCGTGCAACAGCTCTGGCTGTGTAAGCTAAAGGGATGGATGGGTTCATGTTGTGTTGTTTGGGTTACTTCAGGCTCAGATCTTGCACTGCAGTGCGTTGTAAAATTACGTTTGCTGCCTAAATAAATCTGTACATCGCACTTACACGTGGTGGGGCAGTTCACCCAGGGCAGCAGGAGAGCAGAGTTTCCAAAGCCACTGTGGTCATGGGCTAGCAGAGAGGCTCAAATGGAAGAGTCAGGCATTCAGATCCAGAGAACATGGGTTCCCAAAAACCCACAGGAGAGCCCAGGCCTCCGGTGACTCAACATGCCTGGGTCTCTGCAGCTTGAGAGCCTGCCTTTTTCTGTCACAAGCTGCAGGGACTTATGTGGGCTAAATCATTTCCAAGCGTGGTAGGAATGGTGCAGGATGCCCAGCTGGCGATGGGGGAAGTCCTCCCTCAAGCTTTCCAGGCAGCCAAAGGACAAGGCTCAGCGTTACCTCCTTATAAAACACTCGTCGTACATAGCAGGCTTCCAAGCAGACAAGATCAGCTGGAGCCTTCGAGCATTTGGAAAATTTACTGTTGTCAGTTTATCCTGTTTTTTCCTTTTTTGTACTTGCAGACTGGAAAATTTTTTGGTGCAGTGGATGGCTCAGTAATGACCCAGCTGCTAAACATGGGCATGTTCAGGCGGTAAGTGGGGGATCTCCACGCTGTACTTCTCGTTCTTCGCTGGTGTGTGGGTCAGAGCATATTGGTTCCTCTGAGAGGCACTTGAGCAGGGGAAAATGTACATGCTGATGATGCATGTGACTCTCTTATTTAGAAACAAGAGCTCCTTTAGCTACCTGCCCCCTCCCCCGACTCGCTCAAGGATCATCACCACACAGGCTGTTTCTCCTCATCTCCTGCTCTTCCACCTGCTGCAAAACACAGAAAGACACAGTAACTTCCAATCTTTATGTGGCCAGAAAATAGCTGCTTCTCTGTCTGGGAAACATTTCTTGTCATTTTGGGTACAAAAGTGCTTCAGTTCCTCCTGCCACTGGGAAAAGCCCTTCTACGGAATAGTTGTCTGAGAGCCCCCCAGGATGCAGCATTGCAACTGGCTGACCACATTTCTCTTTCTCTTAAAAATACTTCTGTTCATCTCAGTCCACTCCCCCAGCTGATGTCGAAAGAGAGTTCAGAGTTTCAGTGAAAACAGGAACTAGGGGGTGTTGCCGGTGTATTTTGGTTCTGAAAAAAATCTCCGGAGCAGTTAATTAGGGGTGAGATAAGAAAGGGTTTATTTGCCAAGGCAATAGGTGATATAGACACGCGGGCGCCCTGTGCCCGAGAGGTTACATTTTATAACGTTATCCATCCAATCCCAGATGTGTCCACCCTTTGGCCCTTCCTCTGGTCCGCCCCGGGCCCTCCCCCTGAGAATTGGGTCTGGGGTCTTTTTGGGACCCCCCCTTCATCATCTTCAGCTTCATCACAGCACAAAGGGTACATGATTACCTAATTCTTGACCGTACTCTGTGGTTTAGGCCCTGATACGCTGTTCTCCAAACAGTCTAGGCCTTTGCCTTGACAAAAGACTAAACACCGCTACTGAATTCAGGGGTAGGTTGATATAGAAGGCATAGAATGGGGTAAAAGGGTTAGGGAATGTGTAAACAAGGGAAAGGAACAAGGGGACAGAGGGGTTTCTGCTTTTTAAAACCTACAATTCTTACCAGTCTTACAAATATTAGAAAAATAAAAAAAAAAAACATTAGGGGCTTAAGGCATCAGGGGCCCTGAGGTAGTTACAATCATAATTCCTCTGCTTCACAGCCTGCTTTACTCACTCTCTGAAATTAGGGACATATTTCCTTCTGACCCAGTTGCATTAATCCAGAGCCTGTATTTCTTGCTCTGCCAGATCCAGCACTGGCCAAACAGCAAAGACACGTGTAAGCAGGTCGCTGTTTTAGTTCATACAGGAAATATTTCATACATGAAATTTTTTAGAGAAGGCTGACTTGTCTGTCCCCTAGGCCAGTTGCATTGCTTGCTTTTGACTGCTGGCTTGTTTTGTTTTGATTGCAGGGTGACCATGTATGATTACCAGGCAATGTGCAAAGTACCCTACCACCACCACAGCGGCGCCCGGCCCCTGCTCAGCGTACGTATCTGGCAGCATGCAGCCCTCCCTGGGCTGTGCTTTCTCCTAGGGCATCTCCAGCACCTTGGGGCAGCACATTCCACAAAAAAGACTGTAGTAGAGGTTTGCTTTCAAGCGGTGGGAATGTCCAAACTCATCTAAGGCAGGTCTCTGAGGCAGCGGTGGCCTCTGGCTGTGGTTTCCAATGTGGATTTCTATTGGCATATAGGATCTCACTGAAAATTGGAAGGTTCAGGGAGAGGACATGAACTAAACTATGGCAGGCTTCCCCTAAAAGCCAAGGAATCAGCTAGCAGCTGAAATGAACAGGAATCCTTTTACAGGGCATGGTTTTACTCAGCAGCTCATAAAGGAGGGTTGCTCTGTCAGGGAACATCTGGGAGAAAACGGACAGTCATTTGGGGAAGTATGAGTGGAGTTGGAGCAATAGACAGAGTGGTGATAGCCCAGGGAACAAACCAACAGAGGGAAGAGTTTTACCAGTACCCAAATGCAACCTCTCTTTAGGCTGATACAAACCAAGAATCTAATCCCACTCTACCTTCCTAACGTGGCCTCAAACAGGCAGAACAAAGTAATTACTCAACCCTTAGGCCACTTTAAACTAGTTGGCACAACCCTAAACAGGGATTTTAACACTTTTAACAACATGTTACATTTTTAACAGTAAGTCTGTTTTGGAGTGGCTATACTTAAGCTAGATAAAATATTGTGATTGTAGTGAAAATATTTGCTTGATCGTATCCTCCAATTTTGATTACTGTCACAAAATATGAGCTGTCAAAACCAAAGTGAACTGGGAAGAGAATACAAAGGTGAGCATTCAGCCTTCATCTCTCATCTCCCCCTCTTAGCAAAACCCTTGAAAAGGAAAAAATCAAGAAAAGTCTGTTTTTTATATTCACACATAAGAATCGGTCGAATTCCCAATAATCTCTACATTTTACTATTTGCTGACTTATTTTGGCTGAAGATAAGTCAGTTAGCATAATGGAACATTATCTTGTGTCCTGTGACTACTGCATCTGTTTTGGGTTTGAGGACACGGGCATGATTATGAGAGAGACAGATGAAAATTAGACATGGTTACCATGAAGAAAAGAAGCAGCAGGATCCTCTGCAGATGAATTGTCCCTGGGATAATGCTGGATTTCCAATTTGTAGCTGAAAAGCAGGAAGATGATAGAAGTCATGCCATCTTGAGGAAAAGCTGGATGAAAGCACAGTTAAGCATAATCAATCAATGGAAGATAATACTAAATCCTGGGCTTGTCCCAGAAACACCACTTGCTATCAGAACATAAAGCATCCTAAACTGGTGGTGTCCCATTTAGCTATGTTTCTCTCCTGCTCTGAGCTCTGAAGGTCATCCATACTGGAGAGAAATCATCAAGCAATTACATCTTCAAAGTCCTTCATACATTTATGATAAACTCCCTGACCCTGATGGGGAGGGGGTGAGAAGATATTATTAGTAGCAAGGCAGCTCTGCTGGCTTTTTACATCAAAACATTTTGAACATTTTCCAGTGATGCCCAGACCTTGAATTTCCAGCCTGTCTTCAAGAGCTCTGGTCAGTGGAGGGAATTGGTCTGAAATGTGGGGTCCTGCATAACAATTATAAATTCTCTGACCAGGTCCTTATGGTATTTCTCATTTCTTCTTTTGTTCTCCAGCCAATTTATGCCTTTCTAGCTGCAGTGAAATGGCTGATAAGTGATTTCCTCATGTGAGTACCAAAAGATGCGGGTGTTTGGGAGGCTCAGAGCAACGGGGTCAAGAGCTGAGAAAGCTGCAAGAGGAGGCCCCTGCATAGGGCATTGCTGTCAGCCTTCTCCTGACATTCAGCTCAGCCTTGCTCCTGGGAGACAGAAAGCTATTACTATTCCCATTTTGAGAGGCAGAGGCCCAAAGTGGGTCTGGGATTTACCTGAAGTCACTCAGTACAAAGTGCCTGAGTCAGAAATAGGACTTGGGTCTCCTGGGGCCCTGTGCAGATCCTTGATGCCGAGTCCTCTTGCCTGTCTCCTTTGCCCGTGCTGAGCAAATGCACACCTTCCTTTCATGGGGGGAGAAGGCTGAAGGAAGCAAGCCAGGGAGCTCAGCTCTGAGTGACAGGCCAGGGAGAAGAGAGGGAAGGCTGTCCCCTAGATTTGGGTTCCCCTCAAACTTCTGGGGTGAATCAGAGTTCAAGCTCAAATTAGGATGAAAGTGCTACTGCTCAGCTTGCTGGGTGTGCAAAAGGGAAGGAAAAGATACAGCTCTGCCTATTGGTGCAGAATAATTCAAAGTGGCATGTAGTTACCTTCAAGTAGACAGAGTATAGCCTTCTGATGGCCATCCATGCCTGCTCCTCAGGTGGGGCCCACAGGGACTGAATTCCCTCCCAGCCTCAGGGGTTGCTGTACTCATTCCTTCCTTCACTGGCGAGCCCCTCACACTGTATATACCTCGGGAAAAAGCCCATTCCCATCTTCCACGGTACAGATCCCACGATACAGAGTTACACTCTATCATATGGAGAGGAAAAAAAATGAAAAAAAAAATCAGACTTCCACTGCCAGCAAATTTGCAGTAAACATTTTAGAACTGATACTTGCCGGGCGACAGGGCCATCTCCCTGACACCTGCATCCTTCCAGGCTGCTGAAAAAGCATCCTCTGTTCTTGCTCTTTTGACAGCTTCCTTTTGGAGTTTAACATGAGTAGCTTCTGGCACTCAAACAACTTGGCAGATGGTGAGTACACAAGAGTCCAGCCACCCCACAGCACGTGAGTGTTACAGCCACGGGTGACAGAAGAAACTGTATGGGGAAGCCTGGCCTTGTGCAAGGAGCCTGCCATGTGCCCCACACCTCTTCTTCCATGGACACTGTAATCCAGCTTCCAGATCCTACCACCACCACATCTCCCCCCATTTCCACCCCCATTTCAGGCTGCCACAGCACCAGAGCGGTCAGAGTGAGGTGTGTGCTGCTCAGAGCTTGCTTTCCTCAGGATTACTTGCTGAGGAGGTGGGAGGTGCTTCTCTCTGAGGACTCCTACCCTGAGTGCAGTGGGATGAGAGAGGCCATCCACTGCAAAGCACTTCAGTTGGAAAGACTCCCTTCCGGTCTCCAACAGGACAGGACAGAGCAGGGCTGGAGCAGGAGGTTCTCCAGAGCCTAACAGGGGTTTCAGGAAGCTAGACAGAAACCTTACAGTTCAATAACACATTGAGGGTCTTCACTTACCCACTGGACCTGCTCTGGAAGAGAGAAGATGATGGCACATGGTATTGCACAGCAGCTGAGTGCAGCAGAGGGGTATGTCTGGTTTGAAATCCAGTGATCTGTCCTGCAGCTGTAGTGCTGCCTGCTAGAAACATCCTGGGAATCTCCGTGGTCCCATCCCTAGCCCTGCAGGCAGGGGGTGATGTTGATGGCACTGAGGAAACTCCAAGGAAAAGGTGAGGTTGCTCTGTGCAGCCCTGTAAGGGCTGTTGTTGCATTCTCATGAATTATTGATCACTATTTTAGTGAGACAGCGGTACCTTCCATGCTAACTGTGGAGCTGAGTCTTCTGCACTGAACTCTCCTGGTGTAATGGGGAAACAGTCATTTTTAGAAAGCAAATTTCCCTTCTGCTCAGAAGACAAGGCCTATGTCCGGGTACTGTTTAGGTCCCACTCTCTTTCTCCAAAGAGATGGCAGTAGAAGCTGCAGCTATCCTCTAAGTGGCCCTGGCTGCTGCCATCAGGATAACAGGAGGGGCCCCATGCCAAAATCAGTGAGGAGGAGTCAGATGAGCAAGTGCAGTGCTCGTGCCAGGGCAGGAGAGACTGCTCCTTCTGGAGGACAGACTGACCTGGTGTTCCTGCACTGAGCTGCTGTGGCTGCTCGGTGGCTGCCGTTGGATTTAGTCTTTGCTCGAGGAGATGTGAGGAAAAAGGGAGGGGGTTCTCACTGCTGCCCTGCTCATCACCATTTCCTTTTGTGCTTTCTTCATCTCTTTCCCACATCACCTCCATGACTGCTGTGTGTGAATCCATGTGTTCATTGTGCTGCCATCATGTGAAACTGTCACGTGGCTCCATCGTCACTGTGTGTCTGCGTGTCACGGCGCTTCTCCAGCCAAGGCTGTCTTCCATCATTGTAAGTAGAACCACTTAACAGCGAAAAAAAAGAGAATTAACTAGAAATTCCAGGCTAGGAAAAATTTTTTTCCACCTTTTGGACAGTGGGGAACTTGCAGAAAGGTGTGACAGGGACAAGGCAGTGCCTGGCTCTATTTCCCTGCTCTGCAAAGAAGCAAGAGAAGCTGTTGCTCGTTTAGCTGGCTGAGCTGGTGATTGAAGGTCTGTCACTGAGAAGTTGATAAAAGAAGGAACACACAAGCCTCCTCAGGGACTACAATCACAGGCAACATCATCACTCATTACTACAGCATAGCTGGGCCCATAGCCTGTGTACTATGGCATGTCCTTCACCTTGGTTCCCAGCAGGCCCATCCTGTTTCAGTTTTTATCCCAAAACCAAAGACCAACCCACGCCTTCTTGCAGGAAAAACTATACGAATCTCGTAGACATCAGTTATTAAGAAGCAACTTAAGTCTTCTTTTCCACACCCCATGGCTTAGGTCCTTCTGATAAATCCCAGCCCAGCTCCAGGATAATGCAAAACTACTTTCAAGCAGTTCAGCTGATAAGTATATGCTCTAGCTCATAAATCCGCTCCTACAGGCGAGTTAGAAATTCCTCCAAGACGGAGTCCAGACTGTGGCTGTGTTTGTATCTCCCTGATTCCATATCTAGCTTGTATTTGCTGATTTGCTCTCTGCCCAGCAAGACGTATGTGTGAGACAGAGATAGAGAAATAGAGACAGTTGGAATGCATTTTACTGTATGAAGAAGAGGAAGAGGAGAGGGTGTCTACAGATAAAAAAATGAGTGTCCATGTGTGTGTGGGAGTAGCAGGGTGGAAGAATACTATTGGGGCTGGAAGAAATGGATTGCACATGTTGTTAAGAAGGGGCTGTAGATTTTTGCCAGAGTTGTTAACATTTTCTTGACTGCATGCCAAGGCTGGTGTATGCAAAAAATATGAAGCGAAGGAGACATTTTGTGAGAGAGAAATTGAGCACACATTTTTTCCGGGTTATGTGCAGGGGAATTAATGATCAGGGTTCTAATGCTCACCCTTGCCTGACTGGGTACCTCTGGCTCTGCAGCACTGAGCCTATTTCTGCTTCCCAAGTTCTCTTGTTTCCTGGGAAGGTGAGACTTGCTGTCGGAAAATGGGCATGATATATTCAGACTGCACTCATCATACAAATCTGCTTTTCAGAGGGGGTGAGAAGACATGTTTGCTGCCATAGATTTTTCACTGCTCTCAGCATCTTAATTTCTTTCTGCGTTTGTAAGGGCTTCTGCTTTTATGAACATCACCAGGTTTGAAAGCTTTTAATTAGGCCAAAAATACTTCCAGCCAAGGCATGCAGCCTAGAAAGGACTATTTCTAGAATTCTGTAAACATAAAACTTTCCTTTTTTTACTGCATGGTAATGTACACAGAGGATATTTTACAAGATAATTGATCAAATTCTGTGTTTTATATTGGTAACTAAGTGGCAGATTTTGTCTCGTGTCCCAGAGTAAATCCACTGACTCTCGGGCGCGTGATTTATGCTGGTGGGAAAGAGTTCACAATCTGGGCTCTATAGTTCATAACAAGGCACGGCAGCTGCCTTTGCTGCTCAGAAGGATTGGTTGCCAAATGTCTGACAAAGGCTTTCTGGAAGTGCAGATGGTAGCAACAACAGCCTGGAATTAACTCGCTCTTTGCTATAAAGTTTGCAATATGTTATCAGCTCCGCTGGCTGTTTACTAATCCCTGACCACCAGACTCTCAGGGGGCTGATAGCATTTTGATGTCCAGCATGTGCATTGAGAGGCTCAGCCCAAGCGTTTTGCTGATGATGTACATGCTACTGGGCTTCTCTGAACTTCTCAGTACTGCTGCAACTGCATTGCTTCCAAGAGAATTAAGTGGCAGTAGGCTTAAGTATAATCTCTGTCATGGGTCTTGTCTCTGTGCAGAAGTTAGGAGATTTTAAAGTGGCTTCTTTTCATTCAGCTTGTGCCAAAAAAATCTGAGTAAAGATTGTCTGTGCCGGGCACTTCTCAATATTTAGCAGAGTTTAAAAATACAGCTTGGTGCACACGATGAAGTTAACCCAGAGCAGCTCGAATTGCAAAGGGTCATGAAAGACTCAACCAGAAATGCCCCTTCTGAGACTGACACAGCCCATAATGCCAGTGGCAAAAGTGCCTCTGAAGGAACCAAACCTGGTGCACTTCCCACTGCACACGCTGCTCCTGTGGGTGCCACCACGGCGTAGTTCAACCCCAAATTAATGACCAAGTGTTGGCTCTCTAGTCCTGTGTCCAGAGCTCTTGCCCATGTGTGCAGGTCAGGCCAGCAAACAGTGCTGTCCAGGTATGGACATGCAGTCTCTTTAATTCCCATTGAGGCCCAAGGCTGCTCTCCAAGCTCACCAAGACCAGCATGACAGCCCTCATTCATCGCTGGTTGAGGCTGGGAGGCCTGAGATTGACTTCCATTCTGTATTTTCCAAGACGACAGTCTCTTTCACCCCCTCCCTCCACCCCGTCCTTCACACCACTGTATTTTATATTACTGTAGCTCCATCTGCTTTGATGATATTATAACAGGAAGCTGGAGCTAGAGAAGGATGTCATTCTTTACCAGGGACAGGGGAAAACTGAGGTCCTGGATGAAATCCCTGTTATGTCAGGAGCCTTTGCCACTCCTGACATGAGCAATACTCTAAATTCCTGCTAGCAGTTTGCCCCAACTTTATCAGGTCACCTTTGCGGTCATCACAGCAACTCTTCTGAGCAAGAATGGCACAGTCCATTGCCAACAGCTGGGCTGCAGTGACAGTGCTGCAAATCCGGGGTAACACAACAGGACTTCGATGGTTTGTGGCTGAAAGACCAGTGTGTGGCCTTGCCACAAGCATGTCCTTGAGAAGGTCTGTTCCCAGTCCAGACTAGCCTGGCCACCTGTTCCAGGGTTTGGAGCTGCTTTCCTGGCCTCAATTACAGTGAATTAGGGCTGAAAGGGTTCCCACTCTGTTCCTCACACTCCTTTGGTCTTATTTTAGGGACTTTACTGGCCAGAATAGTTACCAGTCCTGGAGGTGGTCTGAGCTAGAAAGCATTTGCAGCTTCTCTCCTTACAACACAAACACTGATATTTTGCATGTTCCATCAGAAATGTCTAAGCCTTTGAAATTCACCTCAGGAACAGGGTCTTCTTCTGCTCATCCCAAATCTCCTCAGGACTACTTTTTCCTTGTAACAGAGGCATTCTCCATTAGCAAAAAACGGGAGGGGCTTTTCTGTGCTTCTGCGGTGTGGGGTTCTCACAGAGGGACAGCAAATGGTGGCAGAGCACAGCCAGGCAGCTCCTGGCTGATGGCAGAGGTGCTGCCAGCCCCTGAAATGAGGAGTTTAGTTGATTAATTCAATGTAAATCCAAGGTGAATACAAAACAAGGCACCATGCTGAAATCGTGCTCTCTGTGCTTTTGGATCTGTGCAAAATTAACCTAACCATGAGACCGACAGGTGGGTCCCACAGTCTGGGAGGATTTTAAGGGGCTGCCTCATGAGCACTGTTTTTCGAGAGTTCAGAAGAAAAGCACAAAAAAACCTACCAAGGACTCTGTACTGCAGGGAAGGGCTTGAGTACCCATTATATTCACCCGGGAAGGGCATTAGAGGGGAAATTGGGCTGGAGTTCCTGAGAGAAAAATCAGAGAAAATCATCCATTTTTTCTCCCTCTCATTTAATCCACATTGTTTAGACGGCAAGCTCCACCGGGTGGTGCCTGCTGCTGTCTGCGTGCTCTGGCAGCATCGGGTGGGGGGGGGGAAAGGAGACCATTGCTCTCAGCGAGGGTTCTACAGTGATGCAAATTACCCATCGGAATCATGGTGCCCTCTTGGTGCCTTCTTAACATACATTTGCTGATTAAAACCCGTGATGCTGCATTTTTCTATAAATCTCCGGCGCTTCTGCTGCACGGGGTAAAGTGGGCGCCCTCCCCATCCGAAGGACCCTCTTCCCTGCTGGTCCCCACCCCCCCGGCAGGGCTGCCTGTGGCTGTTGTGTGCGAGGGGGGCTGCGAAGTGAGGCTTTGTGCTCAGACCCGAAGCTGATGTAGAAACCATTTCTCATACGTGCTGTTGGCTGAGCTGCAGCCACCTCTGCCCTAGCAACAAAGCTCGGCGTTTCCATCGGCAGCATTCCCCTGTGTCCTGCAGAGGCAGGAGCTGGCTTTGCTACCTCCAACTGCAGAAAATAATTGCCAGAAGGGCCCAAGGCGGCAGTTTCAGGCAAGACAGATTTTGCTGAACTCCTAGAAAGAACGCTCTTGCTTCTCGAGGGAGGCTTAATAAGGCAGTCCAGCTCCCCCTCATCCCCAAATTAGTTTGGAAGTCCCACAGAGTGTGACTGATGAGTGATGGAGCAGCTGCTCCCTGCCTCTGCGGTGGATGGCTCCCTCCAGGAGCCGCTGCTGTGTCTGAGCTGGGTCTCTGCTGGTCCTTGAGAGCCATCATCTGCTTTCCTGTGGTCTCAGGTCAGATCTGTTTGCTGGCCATGGTTTCTTAGTGTGACAAATATTCAACCCCTCAAATTTCCTGCTGTGGGCTCGCTCAGAAGCATCAGAGGGCTCAGGAGGGATCAGCAGTTGATGAATCCCACCGTGGACACACAGGGTTCCCGCAGGGGCAGATCCCTTGGCACAGGCACTGAGACCAGCCCAGTCACAGGTTTCAATGTTTAAAAAAGTGAACCAGGGCTGGGTTAGGCAGGAGGGACTTCATTAATGCTGCTGGTTCAGTCAGACCCCACTGCTCCTTTGAACAGAAGGGTACCAGTGCTCAAATGACCCTTCCTACCGGGCAGGGAGTCCCTGGGGTGCTGTGGCCACTGCGGTCCCACAGCTGTGGCTTGGGCATAGCAGGGTCTGGGCTTGCTGGGGGAAGGCAAGTGGCAATACTGTGCGCATTTCTCACATAGACTGGTTTTCCCACACCACCTAGTGGGAGCAGGGATCACTGCCTGGCTGCTTTGTGCAGCACCTCCTTCCCATTATTCTCTGGTAGGCACCTGCCCTTTGCCACTCTTGAGGGGGTAGCAGGCATGCAGGGCTGCTCCTCCAACCTGTGTCACCAGTTTTAAATGCTTCCATCTCAGTGCAGGCAGCTCCTGTGTGATGCTCTGCCCTTCACCCATCTCACCTTGTCTCCTTGCCCTCGCAGCTCACAAGCACAAGAAACACGATATGTTGCAGCCCTGTGACACCGAGTACCCCGTTTTCGTGTACGAGCCGGCCATCAAGGAGACCAACGGGCTGATTGAGTGTGGAGACTGCCAAAAGTAAGAACTGCAGCTTCCCTTTCATTTGGGGGGGTCCCCCAGGGGGATGGCACACAAGCCTTGTCAAAGGGCCCCTTGGTGATGACAGCAACCTGAGAAGAGTCACCTGCTGCTTTGCCCATGGCGCGGCCACCACGGTATCTCCAGCTGTGGCTGCAGAGCAGAGCTAAACAGCTGTGCTGGACAGGGAGGAGATGAAGAGACCAGGTTATTTGTTCTTGATAAAAGAGACAAAAATTTAAAACCATCTGTTAATAAGCAGAGGTAGCTGTAGAACGAAGAAAAGAGCATTCAAATATATATATATATCTTTCCATTCCACAGGTTTCAGAAAGGAATTTTTTCTGTTTTCTCATGCTTCTGGCAAAGATTTTCTTAGAAAATTTTCCTTTTTGCAATGCTTTCGGCTTTCCTTTTCCTTTTTTTTTTTTCCTTTTACCCTTTTTCTGTTTTTCTACAGAAACAAACAAACAAAAAAAAGCAGGGATGGGGAAAAAAAGGAAGCGTGAAACTGAAAGAAATGAAAATAAGGGTCCACTGTTTTATTTTCCATTTTCACTTTAAGAGAAGGAAGAGTACAAAGTTAGATAGAAAAGTCTTTGTGGAAAAAGGCTGTTTTCAGTGGCTCCATAGTGCCATCAGCAATCACGTGTGGAAAGGTGGCAGAAAGATGAATTTCCACTGGTCCAGCTTTTCCTAACATGAGGCATCCAAACAGATCTGACTGGAATTCCCATTAAAAAAAACTAAAAATCCTACCTGGTCTGACTTCAGTCTTGGATCAACTGCAGGAAAGACTTAAAGGTTAGGAAAACAGCCTGTGCTAGTCAGCATGACTGTAGGAAAACCAGGCTTTGCCAAACATTGTTTCAGAAGAGATTGCAGATTTGGTGACAACAAGGTATTGTGTAGGGGCATTAAGCTCTGGGCAGATCCAGAGGAGCTGACTGCCCTAAATTGGCCTGTTAAGGTCTTGCTGCACAGATCTCTGCACCAACACAGCCTGGGACTGACCCCTCCTTGCTGGAGGTAGCACCTCACCAGCGTCACAGCAGCAGGTGCTGCATCCTGTCCTTCACAGCATCCTGCTCAGCTCCTTTGTAATTACAGGTGTGGTTACAGCCCTTGGATCCCAGGTGCATCTCTTGTGCATCTTTCGTGCAGGTGTTTGGGAGAGACACACACCCTGTCACAGGCTCTGTGAAGCATTAGCTCAGGCATGCAGGCCTTCCTGATCCCGTTCCACAAGCCCAGGTAGTTCCTTGTGGAGTGATGGTAGGCTGGGTGTTCTGTACTGGGGAAGAAGTTGGCTTGCAGATTAGTGCATGGAGCATCTCTGTCCTGGTTACTGAATTTGTTAAAGCCTGCTTGTCAAAGCTCCCAAAGCAGTCATTAGTGAAAAAGCCACTAATGAAATGGTCAGCTGCAGTGTGCAACCTTCAACACCTCTGAAAGGGAACACAGAGATCCCCAGAGGCTAGAGGGCAGCAAGACAAGGTACCAGACAAGCAAACCAGGGAGACAGGGTGCTCCTCCAGTGCAGCCAGGTTGGACAGTGGAGTGGGCACATCCTCACAAACCTGTATTTGTAATCCAGAAGCCCTCTCCCTTGGCCGAGCGGTGTTCAGCAGGACTGGGAGTGTACAGAGCCACTGTAGCCCTGCCACCAGTGCAGGCACACTGAGCCCGACATCCCCAGCCTTCCCTGTGCCCAGCAGCTCCAGGACAGCTTGCCAGCTCCCTGCCAGCAGGCAGAGGGGGATGGCAGCGTGGGCAGCTCAGCCTTGCTTTGGGTGGCTGCAGCCTCCGTGCTGGTGAATGATACATGATGGCTGCAAGGCATTGGGCAGGTTGCCGAGGTGCCCAGACATGTACAGCACCTTGCGGTGGCATCTGTATGCTTGGACACGCACCCCCTGTGACTGATGTGCACGTGCCGGTGCACAGACCCTCAGTCACAGGCACATGCAGCCTCGTGAGCACAGAGGCAGATCCGAGCTGCCCACACACCCCCACGTGCACAGCACTCATGCAGAAAACCCTGCACTCAGCCAAAACATGTCCTGCCCTCGTCCTGCCCTGCCCACTCAATGCCTGCACTGCCTGCCCGCTCAGCCCTCACGTGCACGTCCTCGGGCAAACGCTTCCATCCAGAGACATCACCACAGGCACGTGCCTGTGCTCGTCACCGCAAGCCACAGCCTGCTTGTCCGACAGGGAGGGGAAGGGGCAGGCGAAACTGTGGCCGCAAAGCGAAGCCGTGAGATTTTCGAGCATCGGTCGGTCGATCTCATCACACCCATGTAACGTAGGGTGCTGCTGGGATCCTCTATGTCTCTCTCCACTGACATGAAATTTAGCAAAGCACTGTTCCTCGCAGGACCACATAATAACAGACATCCTTGCATAGTATGAGCATACACATAAATGTATGTTAAATGGGCACTGACGTACCTCCAGACGAAAACAGGCTTTCTCAATGTCATCTGCTGTGATGTGCTGCCCCATCTTGTGTTGGGTTTGGTTGGTTGGTTGGGTTTTGGGTTCGATTTTGGCTTTTGTGCCTAGCACGGAGTTGTAAATGTGAGCCAGTTCAGAGTTTTCTGAAGCCAAAAGGGTGTGCCAGCGCCACTTCCCCCCCGTGTACATCTGCTCCCTGGGTCTCTCCTGCCTTCCATGACTGACATCCTTTTTCTGATGATCTCTGTTTTCTTTGCTGTGATTCAGGCAATGCAGCTCTGGTGTTGTAGCTGGAAGGATGTGCTTTCTTTATCTGTTCTTCTCTTGCAGGATGTTTGTGGCACAGCAGATCGTCAGCAGTAACCTCCTGCTCCTCGTCACGGATGCCGTCTGTGATTGCAGCATCTTCCCACCTGTCCCAATGGACCCAAAAGAGGTCAAATATATCCTTCCACACCCAGCAGGGATGCACAGCTCCACAGGCCCCTTCATCTTCATATTTGCTAGGGTGGAAAATGTGCTTCTGGTGCAATTGCTGTGGGGGTAGAGGGTACAACCCGACTTGTGGGACAGCTTGGAAAAATCTCCAGCCTATGCAGGGTGACCTGCCCTTCCCTTGACCTCCCTCTCTGTCTCTCAGGTCGTGCAGTTACACCTGTACAAACTTGCATCCGAGCCCTGTGTCTCTGTGCTGTGTTCATCCCCTTTTTCCCTGCCTGCTGCTGCCATTGTCCTTAACAGCCTCGCACATAACGCTTCAGTGAAGTGTGAACGGATGCGGTCCCAGAAGCTGCGACGGCGGCCGGACACCTGCCATGCATTCCACCCTGAGGTACCCCGGGGTAGCGTGGGAGAGAGGGAGGGAGGGCACACAGCTGAATTTCACCGTGGGCATGCCTGTTACCCATGCACAAATGTCTCCTCCTGCACCCTCGCATCGGGTGTATCACGTGCCCATCCTGCTGGCTGGACCCGGACACAGCCATGTGAATCCCCGAGGGGCTTCCTAGCAGGAGGACCCTCACGCATTAATACCACCTGGGAAGGGCTTGAGCTCAGACACCAGAGGGTCAGGAGCAAGCTCCCCCACCGCTAGGAGCCGAGGAGGCAAGTGCAAGCTTGCAGGCGGCTGCTCAAACCAGTCCCTTCCTTTGCCTCTTTCCTTTTGGCCACAGGCATTGCTCCCCTTTCCAAAGGTGACGGGTGGGATCCTTTCCCTCCACCGGCAGCCACCCTGGCAGTGAGCAGGCTGACCCCTTCTCTCCCATCTCCCAGGAAAACGCCCAAGACTGTGGTGGCGCTGCTGAGATCTCCGTCTCACCGACGCTGCTGCTCCTGCCGCTTGTGCTGCTCCTGCGGTGACCCCGCCTGCCACGCACCTTACACGGCACAGACCCGGGGGGACGGAGCTGCCGCCGGCCAGAGCGATGGGAGGGGAGGAGATGGGAATGCAACCCCCTCTGGGACACCCGCTGCGACTCCCTGGTGTGTCCTTCACCGCAAGGTCCATCACGGTGAGCACGGTGGAAGCTGCTCCCTCCTTGAAAACCTGTCAGCAAAAGGCCGGTGCGAGAACCAGCGGGGTCAGATCCTGGCACGGCACCTCCCGAGCGGCTCCTCCCAGCCCTCGGGAAGGCCGAGGTCATCAGCATGGCCAACATTTCACCTGACTCCCACGGAGCCACTTGGGGTACAGGGGGCAGAGGGCCCAGAGGGGCAGATCTGGACTTAGGAGAGCAGGAGGAGCAGTGGACAGTGTCTGCCTGTCCCTCAGTGGGAGCCGCCAGGACTTTGAGCATCCGGGTCTGGAGCAGCCCAGGCACAGCCCTGCCAGAACAGGGCCCTTAGTGGTTCCCAGCAGAGAGGCAGCATCTCCTGGTCTTGGGGGTGGTCCTCAGCCGTGACCCTGGGGGTAGGACACAGCGCCTGACCTGAACTGCACCAACTTAACATGCAGCTGGACAATGGGAGGTAGCACAGCTTGACTAGTTAGCTACAGCTATGCCAGCTCTGCCAAGGAGAACCCTCCTAACACTGCTAGAACAGCATCCAGATTCTTGTCTAGATGTGGACTTACCTCTGGGAAAGGGGTTTTGTATGACCCACCAAAAGAGAAGGTATGTTTCCTGCTACCTGCTGTCTTCACTGCAGAAGCAGCTACGAAACAGGCACTTTTCCCCTCGGAGCAGCACTGCCCTGCTCACTGCAGCTGCCCTTGGGTGTTCCCTGCTCTGAGCCTGGCATTCCTGGCTACTGGGCATGGGCCATTTCTTACAGAGCTTTATGGACAACGGGTGGGGAGCACCCATGTTTCTTTTTTTTTTTTTTTGTATGAACTGCTCCATACCATCTCATTAAAAACAAATATATGGCATATTCTAAATAGATACTACAGCTTCAGCATGTTTGGTGGTAATCGCAGCCCTACACTACACCCCAGAAACCTGTGGGGACAGGGTGTGGGTGGCAGGACTCAGCTGCAGTGGCCTGGCCATCAGGGACTTGCCACAGGGGCGCCAGGAAGTGCTCCTGATCACTGTGCTGCTGTTTTTTGCTGGAGCTATAGGAAGAAGAGCCTCTGGCCATGCAGCACACTGTGAACCCGCTGGCTGCACCCACAGCCCTCTGTCACTCTGAGGAGAGGTGGGGGTCCCAGCACTGGCAGAGAATGTACCAGGGGTGGGGATGCCACAGCCTATGGCTACAGATGAAACAAGGTCTCTCCTTGAGCTCTGCCCCCTCCCCATCTGTAGCCACCCATGGGTAAGCCATGATGGCCCCAGGGGAGCAGGCTGGTAGACCAGCAAGGCAGAATCTTGCCCTGGCCTCCTCTGCCAGGTGGGCCCCTTTGGGAGCCTCCTGCACCACTCCGGGCCCCCAGAGCACCAAGTGGCTCATCCCAGAAAGCTTCCACCTCCTTCAGGACAAGGGCCTACACCCTCCTCACTCCCTGCCTGATGAGCAGCACTGCCCACAACACTGTCCTGCACATGTGCCTGCCATGGGGACCTGTGGGGCTCCTCTCCAAGCCCACCAGGCCACCTACTTCCACAGCCACCACCACCAGGGCTGGACTCGTGCAGCTGCTGCAAAGAGGAGTTTTCTGGGAAAGGGTTTTATCCTCACGCCAGGTCTGTTCCCTTTCCTGCACAAGCAGGAGCCCACAAATACACCTCAGGTGTGCTAGGGACAGTATGGATGCTGTCCCTCTTTGTCACCCCTCTCACCTGACATGAAGGGGACAGTATCAGTCACAACCAGGTCCTGCTGGAGACTTTTCAGGACCTCAGAGGTCCTGCTGTGGGGGTTTTGCCTTGCTGGAGGCAGTGTTACAGCAAAGAGAGGAACGACTGCAGTACTGGAAGTAAAACTGGAGAGGGAGATGGTCTCCAGGCTTCAGATGCAGTGACCTTATCAGAGCCAGAAGCAGCCAAGGAAGATGAAGGCAGCACAGAGGGAAAAGGGGCTGCTGTCAAGGCCGAGGAACCAGGAGCTGTTCACAGATGGAGGAGCCCCTGGCTCAGGGCATCCCCCGCCGGCTGGCACAGTTCCCCCAGCTCCACGTGCCTGCCCTCCCAGGGCACCACTCTCAAGGATGACCTTCCTGTCAGAAAGGATTAGCAGTCCCATATCCACTCAGCTTAAAGAGGATATATAAATACACATTGCCCCGCTGCATATGAACCATGCTTGATTTCAGGTGCATAAATCCAAAATAAATATGAGCCCTGTAAAGATACCTGCGCTGAGAGAGTGAAGATGTGAAGTACACCTGGTTTAGTTGGCTCAGCGAGTTTGTGCATAGGTTGTAAGTGGAGGGAATGGGACAGGGGTGAGAACTGGATTACTTCTTAAGCTGAGAAATAAGGGCAAAGGTTTGCCCTGACTTAAAACTCAAGCACACACCAGGAATCAGGCTGTGGAGTCACTCACCCCGATGGCACACCACAGTGGGCAGCAGGACAGACATCTTCCCCTGCTCCAGCGCTGGGGTGCACGTGGCTAAAGGAAAAGGTGCTGTTCCCAAAGCTGCTGGTGCTTCCCAGTGCACCCTCAAGCAGCAGGGGCCAGGCTGTGGGCATGGCTGGCCAGTTCAGATGGGCCCTGCCAGGCCAGGCAGTGGATGCCAAGCACTCACCTCAGCCTGTGTGACCCCGGTGCCACAGATCACAACCCACCTGCCCCTGCAGCCTCCTCCAGCCCTCACAGGGTCAAACAGGATGGCAACTAAAGGTCAGGCATGTCTCCAGAGGGAAGTGGCTCCTGCTTCTGTACATGAGGTTTGTGTTAGCTGTTTATTAGGAGGCAAACAGAGCCCTTCCCACAGTGCTGCTGATCCACAGTGGGATGAGCTGCACCTAGGTATGGTTTGAGCCTTGGAAGGCAAACGGCTTCTTTTATTATTTTATTTTTGGCAGCAAAGCAGACCATAAGCAAACCTACCCATTTCTGGTCTCCAACGTGGGGTTAAGCAAATTCCATTTCATGCTCTGACAGAGATAGTGACTCATGACCCTACAGCGAGAGAAAAATCCTCAGGAAGAGCAGCTGCCCTAGCTCCCAACTTCTTCAGCCATGTGCTGGGCACAGCAGATGAAAATAGGTCAGCAAAAGCAAACAACGAGCTGAGACCAGAGGATCTGACCAGCAGCAGAGCAGCTGTGAGAGGAGCCGTCTCTTACTTCCAGCTGAGCAGCACCCCACTGCCATCCTGGTACAGCACATAAATCACAGCTGTCCCTCCTGCAAGACCCTGTCCATCCCTGTAAGCACACAAACTGTAGGCATCAGGGTTTATTCTGTCAGGGCAAGACTCGAGGGGAGAAAGCCCACTAAGTGGTGCTCTGCAGCCAGGGGTGTCCATCAGACCCACCCAACCACATCTGGCTGCCGCACGGACCAGGGGCTTCACAAGCCCTAAATCTGCAGCCAATTTCCTCGCAGGCAGGGGGACAGGGAGCTGGGAAGGGACCTGAATTCTCTTCATTGCACTCCTTGCAGGCTTCAGAAACACCCCACTGCAGGCTGAGGTAACCCTGGATCTCCCCCAAACACTGCGGTGGGCAATGAGGGCGTCCGAGCCGCAGGCAGGGGCACACACCTTGCACAGTGTTGCGCACACGTGCCCTCCCTTGACTCATGCCTTGGGACACAGCAGGCTCATGACTAGACCTTCAAGTGTGGCCAGACAGGGATGACTTCACCCTACAAAATAGTAGGAAAATCAGCCCTGGATTTACAGCAGCTGTTTGCAGTTGAGATCGGGCACAAAAGCAGGCTGGCCTGAGTTGGCTTATACTTAGCAAGAGCCTGGCACATCCCAGGCTGGGGATAGCAGCAGTCCTAGTGAGGAGCTGCATGCTCCAAGTGGGTTAAGGTTGCCCATCTCTGCCATAGTGAAGAATCAGTACCACAGTCTTCCTTGGTTTTATGCACACCTCAAACTCGGGCCCCACAGAGTATTTTCCAGGATCCTTTTTCAGCTGATAAAGCCCACTGGCACCGTCAGAACAGAAACCCTGAGCTCTCTCAGGCCTCTGCTTGTAGGGGAGGGGGCTGAGGGCAGCCTGAAGCAGCACACTTTTGTGCTAAGTGGGAAAGAAGCATCAAATTCCCATGTGATGAATGACTCCATCACCAGCCAGGCCCTCGCTGAGGGCGGTGGCTGCTCCTGTCCCCCTTGGGCGTTAGGGAGCTGCCCTGTTTCCCAGGCCCCTGCCACAGCTACGGGTTCCCCTACACCACCTCTGCCTACCCCTGACAGGAGCCTTTACACCTTCTGTGGCTCAGGTAAACCTCTCTGTCATTGCCTCCCGTGACCTCAGCCGCAGCCACGCGGCCCCTCATCAGCGCGTGATGCCAAAGGTAATGGCCCCACTCGAACGCCACCAAGCACGTTTCTTCAGTAAATACCTCCCAGGCCCCGCAGGAAATTTCATCAGCTCTTCCTGCTTTGCTTGCTGCTGCTGCCTCAAATTTTGGGAGCCCTGGCACCCTGCCTCTCCCCAGGCAGGCCCCTGCTGGCAGCAAGCAAGGGCTGGGCACCAAGCCCTGTCTTTATACCTGTTTGGCTCCTCCAGGGCCAGGCAGCTGCTGCTGTCCTTCCCACCAGCATTATGAGGAGCAGCGCCTGCGTTGCACAGGGATGTGCACGGGTGCTTCCTCAGCCCTCCTAAAAACTGCAGGGATAGTGGCAGGAGGCTGCCAGCCTTCTTGGAGGCCACCGTTGCACCAAGGGTTGGTCTCTCATAGGCGGCAGGAAAAGGGACAGGGAGCTGCTGGGGAAGCCCCCACACCAATGACAGTGGGTATGCTGACAGTATAAGTCACACACCAGCCAAAGCCCCAGGCTGCTCTTGCTCCTCTGAGTTTCAGCCAGCAGTGACTTTCTTCAGCCCCTGGCAGCAGGGCCAGAGCATGCTGTCACCCCCTCCTGCCCGGCCCTGAGGGACACTGTATTGCTTTAAAAGCTGGCAAAGGCAGCAACCCCAGCCTGGCTGCCCCTGCAGACAGCAGGATAGGGGAGCTGAGCCAGAGCCAGGGCAGAGCCCCAAGCTAGCCACAGTGGCCAGGAGCCGGCAAGGAGGTGGTGGCAGCAGCTGCTCTCTCCCATGGGGGATGGCTTCCTGTCCCAGCAGCAGATGCCACCCCACATTCCCAGTCTGCCTGTGCCACAGCGAGCAGCTCTGGCCGCCCGCCGGCCCCGCAGCCTGGCCTCAGACACAGGGAACAGCTCCTGCAGCCCGGGGGAGCTTGGCTCCAGCCACGCCAAGACAAACCCCAAACCACAGGCACAGGTTCGGCACGGTTGGAGGTGAAAGCAAAGACAGCTACTGGAAGTGGCTGGGGTGTCATTTGCCTCTGTAAGGGAAACACACCATTGCTCCGGGAACCCAGCCAGGCCAATGATTTTCCCATCTCATTTACAACTAGACTGGTTCAGATTTTACGCCAACTGTGAAGTGCCTCCGTGCCCTGTTGTACCACTACAGAGATGAGGCTGCTAACAAAACGGAATCATGGTGAATCTCCAGTGCAAACATCTCCCAGCTCAGAAACAGTAATATCTCAGTTGTTTAAACATGAATTTTACCAGAGAAAGGCAAAGGTAAAGCTCCTGGAAATACCAGAAAATTTCTTCACTATGAGCGTGGTGAGACACTGGCACGGGTTGCCTAGAGAAATTGTGGATGCCCCATCCCTAGAAGTGTTCAAGCCCAGGCTGGATGGGGCTTTGAGCAGCCTGGTCTGGTAGAAAGTGCCCTTTGCTTATGGCAGGGGGGTTAGAACGAGGTGATCTTTAAGGTCCCTTCCAACTCAAGCCATTCTGTGATTCTATGATAAGACCAAGCTGGAAAACCATCCCCCTGCACACACACACGGGGTGCTAGGCTCACATCCCACCATCCCTCCCCAGGGAACTTACCTTCCCAGCAGTGGTGAACAAGGAACTGGTTACACTGCAATCCACTTGCAGCAACTGCCCACATGATGTTTGGCAGTTTCCTCCAGCACTTTTCCTACTTTGCTCATCGTTAAAATAGCTGAAGATGATCAGGTGGGACATGCTCGATGCTGCCTGAGCTCAAAGCCAGTATTTCTCCTTCCAGGGGAATACGCACCTAGGAATTAACACACGTCCTCTCCAAGGACCTGATCTTTTTAAGAAACTTCACTGAAACCACATCAGTGCTCAGCACTCCTGGAAATCAGCCTGGAGAGTTTCAGCTTGGGCAACCCAGACAGAACAAAAGCACTGAGCAGAAGGAGGGTTTAGTCCAAACAAGTTGCTTTGATACCACACAGGAGGCAGAGGTAAAAAGAAGGGAAAAATAACTCAATTTTGCAGGGAAGCCTCAAATAGCTTCAACCAAACTGAACTCAGCTCCTCCATCCTAATCATATGCTTCATTTACTTCCAGCTCCTTAAAAAGTTAGGCAATGGCCTTAGACACTCACCTTGATTGCAGCACTTTAATCCGTACTCAGGATACTTGGCAACCAATGAAGCAAGTGATTCTTGGGAGAGGGCAGAGCATGACCACAACTACATGCAGAGGAGGTAGGACACACAGTTTTAGCCTGCCCAGAAGACTTTTAAGTATTACTCTGCTTTCTGAAAAGAGAATAAGCCTAATTCACATTCAAACATGGAAGCTACTTTTAGTGACATTTGCGTGAAATCTGATGCCAACATTCTCCACCATTCCTTGAATTTGCGTTTCATAAAAAAAAGAAAATAAAACAATAATACTCCATCCTGAGACCTCAAGCTGTTGAGGTCATTTACAAGAGCTGTCTCTCTTTACAAAGTCACTGCAAAGCACCTATCCTGAGTCAAGCAACTGACAAAAGCCACAGCTCAGCTGCAGATGCCCAGACTTGGTGTGAGCCAACACAAGAGGAGGATTAGGCGTATCTTGCCCAGGCAGTTCCCAGATGTTTGCTGACAGCTGAGGAACAGCGATGACAGAGCAGAAGGCAGTCTGGCACAGGGCTGTTCTGGTCAGCACCAGCCCCACTCCCTTCCCAGCCAAACCCCCCTCCCTCCCACTCCTGCCAGTCCCTAAGCCTGCATACCAGGAGAAGATGGTCAATCCTTTATAGGGGGTGCAGGATAGGAGGCATTTCCTTTACACAAAAAATTTAAATCCAGGTCTCCTGAATGTCTCAATCTCAACTCACCTAAAATTTCACCCACAACCACTAAGGTCTCCAGCACTCACCCTCTTCGCCCCGCCAAGTTCTTCTTTGCACCCTTGGTCCCTCTCGCTCATTTTTCTCCTTGCAAATGCTCATCTCCCAGTGCTTCTTCACCTTTGGCTTTCCAGTGCTGTCCATAAATCACAGTTTCTGCTCTTTTGAACACATTTCACCCATTCTCCACCTGGCCAGCCTGTTCCTTTCCCTTTTCTGCCTGTTGTCATGTAGCACCCAAGACACAGTGGTAAGCGTTGAGCCCTTTTAAACCTTGGAATGAGGAAGGGGATAGTCTGCTCTGAAATCTGTAAGACCAGGAACTTGAAAACTGAGCCACTAAAAATTTTTATCCCTAAAAAAATAAAAGGTAATTTTTGAAATTATAGCCAGCCCAGCTTTGAAAGCTTGGGAGTCCTGACCGAGGATAGCCAGCCCCAAGACCACACTGCTGCTTTATGCCCTCACTCTACACCATGGGTTCAGCAGAGCTCTCCACAATGAAAGACCAAACTTGGCAGTAACACCAATCCCACTTCGTTCCTCACGTTACTTTTAAAATATGGCAGAGGTGAAAACTGAGCAGACCGTCCCAGGCCTATCGTTCTCTGCCAGTCTGGAATAAATGTACGTCGGGGAATCCTTATGACAAGCAGCTCCATGCAGTGGTAGCACCAGACACACTCAACACCTTCCCTCACACCACCACTGGCCCCATACTACAAAACCAGCAACTCCATTGGGCATCACAGTCTGGACTTCCAAAAAATAATTTCCTTGGAGATCAGCACCGTAAGGAAGAGGCAGCACAGTCCAGGCTCTGTCGGCCGTGATGTTTGACTGCACCAGACAGCACTGAAATCTTAGAGCAAGACCAGGCACACACTTGATGTGAATCACAGACATCGAGAGGATGCCACACGGCAGAACTACTGTTCCAGCTGCACAAACTTCCCACCTGCTGGCTTTTGCCAGAGGAGGCACACAGCAAGCCCCAACCGCCTGGGAACGGGCCTTTAGGCATCAGTTTGGTTTCTGCACCAACAGAAGTCTCTTACCTACAAACCTGGCTGGCATGCACTGGGAAGGAAGAAAGCAAGAGTGACTCAAGTTTCACACACAGCACAGAAAGATCCAAACTAGACAATAATCCATTTGGTTCTTTTATTAGCAGAAGTTAAGAATACAGCAAGTAATAAGATCCCATCTTATATGGAACCATCACCAGAGTCCCCAGCCATCAAAACCCCAGAATGTGCTTCATTGCTTCCAACAGTAAGCAATTTTTAAAAAGAAATATACTGAACAAGGCCACTATTTAATGGGGAAGGAAAGAAGCTGTAGGTCCTAACTATTCTATGGCAATAACCTGCACACAGAGCAAGCAAGCCTCTGACTGCTGAGAGTAAGGCATTCAGGTGCCAACCTGGGAAGAGTTCTCAGCAAAAGCTACAGAAAAGTGCACAGCTAGGTTGTTTTTATTGGAACACACAAACTTCTTGAACGGAGAGACTGACTGGGTTAAGAATAGCAGGTGGAGTACTGTGTTTTTGTAATAGTTCTGTGCTGTGTAGGACCAGGTTACAATCACCCTTCAAGGAGTGAACGTGGGATGATCCAGGATGGAGACTGTCGCTTCTGCTGGTACTGTTCAGAGGTATCCCAAAGCACCTTACAGACAGCTCTGATTCTGATATGTACCACGCTTTTCTCAGACACCAGCACACTTCCTCCAGTGCCATTTAGCCCTTACATCCAAGTTAATACTGCTCTTTACTTCATATAAGTACCACACAGACCTGTGACAAACCACTTCCAGCCCTACAAGCATCCAGTATCATGATCCTACTGAGAACCTGTCCCCCTAAACTTTGCAGGCTCTGCTGCAGCACCTCTTTTTGCAGCTGACCTTGCTCTCAGAGGCTTTACTCCATTCAAGGGGAGAAGCTTAATATCCAGTCAACTTTAGGAAGGCATTCTGCTTCTATCTGACTAAGCAACTCCCCAAAACACACTCCGTGGCATCCACGGTATGGGAAGATCTTTGCAACCCGAATCTTTCTCTTGAAGGATGAAAACTGAAACTTGCAGGAGTCTAAAAAAACCCCAAACCCCAACAACAAAAGAAAACCCACACACCAATCAACCACCCCTTACCTTCCTTCCTTGTGAAATATAGCATGTTATGAGCTGTTTAACTCATCTGTGAGAGAGGTAATTGCTCTGAATTTCCAGCTAAAGACTCCAAGCAATATCTGTGCCATAACAAACAAAACGTTCAAGTTTCATCTTACGACTCCAAAGATTCTCCTTCAGTCTGGCTTCTGACTGGGCTCCAAAGATCAAGCTACATCAATTACATAAGAGAAGGGTATAGGCCTCCCCTTATATAGGAGGTGTGTCTGCTCCACAGCAATCCAGCTGAACTCTCAGTTTTAGGTTTAGAAATACCAGTAGTCCCATTAGTCCCATTGCTAAAGCACAGATGAGAAGCAGACCTTACTAGGGACAAAAAAAAAAAAAAGGAACTGCACTGGGCTGGTTGTGGATTTACTTCTCTTAAAAAGAAAAACCTGCAAACTCCCTTGGCATATGGAGCCTGACACACGAGAAGGTAATGTGCTTGAGGTCTGCAGTAACTGTTAACTCCAAGTCCTGGAGCACACAGCTTCCTCTTTCCAGTCCATCTTAACCCCACCTCTGTTTCCCCTCACATGCTCAACTATCTTCTGACAAGCCTATTACCATCATTTCTTCAGGTCAAACAAAGCAAATGGCAACCATCTTCTCAATGGGGGCCTTTGGGTATAGGCAGGCACTGATGGAGTTGGACTGTTTGCCATTTCATGTGCAGTTATCCCATTATGCTCCAATCCATATGATGAGAACCAAAACAACTAACTGTAAGATCCATCACCCACAACTACACACGCCACGCAAGCTTGGAAGGCAGCTGTCCCACACGCTTGGGATGTATCCTTCAAGTTACTGGAGTAAATACCTTTGCTCACACTGTGACCTGGATGACAACGTGACTAATCCAGCCTTCACAACCCTTGTGTACATGTACTGAGCCTACTCCAAGTGCTGGCCAGGACCCCACATTGCCCAGGGCATGCTGGCCACCAGGCAAATCTGCAGGGCCAACCTGCTTCACTCCTGGGAATTTTACCTGGTCCTCCTGCAATCATTTATTTTGTGCAAAATTGAAACAGTGTGTGGTACTTGCATGTTGCATTCTTTACAAAAACCCTTTTCCCCCCACCCATTGTTTAAAACATTTATATAAATTTTATTTAAACAGAAAGTTAGAAATCTTATTTACAATTTGTTTTTCTCCCAAAAGAGCATCTAAAATCAACGCCCGAACCCTCCAAGAGGATATAAATTTAACCTTGATTTTTTTTTTCTTTTTTTAAAAAAACAGAAACTGCTAAGCTATCCCTCCCCAATTCTACAAATAAATATGGCATTGAACAGAAGCCGATTTGGAAAGGGTCCTCTGTAGCTCAATCTGTAGATCCCAAGAATAAATTAGGGTTTCAGAATTTCCCGGTCTTCAAATTGATTTATTCCATTGCTTGAGGTATAGAATTTTATCTTGGTTAGTCAGAATCCCCATGAAGCTCCATGCCTCATCAGCTGAAACGTGGATTCTTCTTAGGTATTCCTTTTGCTAGCCTGTATGCTTCACCGCGCCGGCGGCTGTTTTGGTTACGGTCTCGGGCTGAAGGCTGGTTCTACTGCATCCCATCTTCCTCTGTGCAGCCTCCTCCGACCGTGAAACGGAACTCCTGGAGGTTCGAAACTCCGTGGAAGTGCACGAAGGCGCCAGCCACTACAAAGACGTGGAACAGCTGATGGGAGTGGAACTGCGGGAGAGAAAACACTCCTGTTCAGCCGGGGCACTGCGGGCTCCAGCGCGACCCTGCCTCCCAAAAAGCCACATTCCGCTGAAATACACAGTGACAGGGAGCAGTACCTCACACCACGAGCTGCAGAGTTCTCCAAGTTGTGTGTTAAAGCCCATCCCTCTCCTATCATTAGCCAAATAATCGAATTCTACACACACACACACACAAACATACCCCCTTCCCTCCAGAGCCACCTTAACCAGCTGGTCAATAAACAAATATAGTACGTAAGTGCTACAACTCTTCTTTGTGAAGGGACAGCGATGATTTCAAAGCCTTAGGCAAAAGGCTTAAGCAGGACACTTTTAAAATTAGTTCCTTCACAAGATACGCTGCTGATTTATTAAGGTCTCTCTCCTACAGATAACAGGTACAAACTCTGCTCTGGTCACAGGCATAAGTTTTACCAAATGGATTTTCAATGCTGTTATTTTACTTCTCTACCATAGCAAAACAGAACAGAAAAAAAAATGGTATTATATTAAAACCTAGAACAACTAAATGTTCTGAATGAATGCCCAGCATGGTATTGATTATAGTACAGCAGAATGAAAACCATGAGGGAGCTACATGACAAAGCACGCCCTTGTTTGAGGGAAGTCGTACCAATATGGACGATGCTTTTGAAATATTTCTACAAACGTGTGTTTGCAGGCTTCATGGAAAGCTTGGAAAAGAGTTGGTGGTACACCAGTGCTTTTGGAGCCTAGCTCATCATAGCAGCAATGCTTTCTTTGGCCATTTAAACAAACCAAGCAAACTAGTGCTGTGCAAAAGTCACTCAAACAACTCAAGTCTTATTCTCACTTCTAGCCCCTAGGGGCCTTAACTATGCTAGTGGAAGTACAGTGGCCTTCTAAACGTCCACCTCCCCCTCATCTCTACTCTTGCTTCACCCAATTTCTTTCTTTACATCTTCTCCATGTATTTGTCCTCCAGTCTTCACTATTCTTTCCCACATATCAAGTCTCCCCCACCCACCCACTTGCTCACTCCACTTTCCCTTCTCCTAGGTCAGAGATCCCTTCAAAGTCCACCATCTCTATCCAGCATTTTCACTGGCTGCACAAGATGAGGAGCCAGACCTGGTGAAGATCCCAGAGAACACACTGAACATCAGCAAAATAACCATGTACTATTCTGCACAGAAGCAAGATAAAGATGTGTGTTTGTAGGATCCTCAACACACACACACACACACAAGTTCACAGAGTTGCTTGGCCATTTGTTAAAGCTGCCTAGTACATGTGCTGGGGTGGATTTGCACACCAGCAGTTACCTCAGACCAGCCAGATTGTGACAGGTCAGGAAGAGAGGCACCAGGAAAGCCAGGCTCGGAGAGCCCACAGCTATTTGGCCCCTGAAGACCTATTGCTTCTGGTGCAGCAGTTTGATACTTGCAATAAGAAAACACTGACACAACATCCTTCAGCCTCAAGGGGAACCAGCTTTCACATTGGTCTCCTCATCCAGCCATGCTGTAGACTCACCCAGATGTCACACTTGCCAGGGAAGAATCTCTCCGGGATGCGGGCAGCATATAGTGCAGCACCAGTGATGTACAGGCATGCCATGAGTGCCAGCCAGCCTATCTGCCCCATTGTGGCTGCTTTCAGGAGCCCCTCAGAGATGACAAAGTGCAGAGTGGGAATTACCCCACTAAGACCCAGACCTAGAAATACTCCTGGGAGGTAAAGAAAATGCGGGAGAGTCAGGTTTGAGCACAGTGGTGGTAAAGGGACACAATGAAAACACAAAAGCTACACAAGGAAAACTCAGTATTTGCCAAAGCACCAGAAAGGTGACAGCTCTTGAAGCTGGAGGTGCCCAGAAGAGATTTATTGGAAAGGAAGCTAAAGAATGCACAGGCTTCCTTCATATACCAGAAGCTACTCAGCTATATGTTCCAGCAGATAGCCAAAATATTTCATTTACTGATTGCTCCTGCCAGCTTCAGTGTACGTGAGGCCAGTTACTGCTCTTGGCCTGTAGAGGGAACTGAGACCACACAGACTGTGCCTCACTTCACCATCATCGCTCAAGAGCAAGACAAGGAGAAACAACAAAGAGGTTGTTTATCATACACTGCACAAGCAGTCCTAGGAAACAGAAAAGGGGCAACTGCGCTCATTTGATCTGCGGGTAAGAGAAACACGGTTTATTTGTTTAGATTTTAGCAGCAAGTACAGAAAACTTGTAAAAAAAGAGGGCGTGGGGGGGATATTCATGACCCATGCAGAGATTTTAAGTTTGGAAAGCTGATCTCTCTGAAGGTGCACCCATAACTTGTCCAGGAAATCTAGATTTACTGCAGACAGCATGTGCAGGTTAAGAAACAAGAAATATTACTATTCAACCCAGCACATTCCACAGTTGCCCCCTAAGCTTTCTCTTTTTTCCTACCTCGAAATGTGAAACCAAATCTGGTTTTGTTCTTTTGATAAAGAGAAAAAATAGGTTTTGTCTTAACTATGTATTTTATCCAGGCAAATCATTCAGATTAGCTCAGTCATCCAATGATTTCCTAGTGTCTGAGCCTAGTGTTACCAAACCAAGACAAACAGTAGAAGTACACATACACACACCAAGCAGTCAGTCGTTTTTTGGGAGCAAAGTTGCTGGATACAGCTAGAAATACTTTGCACTACCTTTCCTATTGCATGTGTTACTGTCCATTTCAGGAATGCACTTCCAGGACTGGCACTAGCCCTTGTCTGTGCATCCAGTTGGCTATAAAACATATGCTGAAAGCAAACCCATCGAGCTCCCAATCCAAGAATATTAGGTCTCTATAAAATTAAGCTCTCTAAAGTCTTCCCAAGATGGTTTCTCCAAGTGGCAAGTAGGAAGGAGGAAAGGCAGTTAACTTGAGGTCTTACCTGCCCTTACACCCCGGTATTCAGGGGTGGCAAACATGTCCCATTGTGAGACGATTATGGCTGCGATGCCCAGGACACAAATCACAATCAAGTAGATGAAGCAAGGCTGAGGGTTGCAGTAGAAGGAGTAGTACAGCCATGGTACAAAGCTGCCCATTATGAGAAGTGCAATGCCAGAATAATCCAGCCTAGAAGGAAACAAAAATCAGTTTCGTAAGAAATGCAAACCTTTGGAAATCCTCTCACCCACAACGCCCTTCTTTAGTAGACCAACTGTCTACTTCTCACTGCAAAACTAAATTACTCTTGCTATTGCAGCTTAATTCCTGATGGCAACTCTTCCACCAATGCCCTCCTGTAGTAATGGACTCCCTTGGCAGACAGCCAGTAAGGCCATTTTTGGACAGTCATCAGCAATACCTTCAGCAACCTTTAGACCAAAACCTTTTGAGGTAAACTCAACTTTGAGTTTCAGATGAGGTAAAAAGCAGCACAAGAGCCCCCTAAATACGGGGCACACAGTATGTTGTGAGAGCACAGCCAGTGCAAACACTTCAGTATCTGACAAGCATCAGTTAGTTATGCACCAGTTTAAGTGAGCACAGAGGAAAAGCGTTGCAATTTTTCAACCACGTTGTTTTTCTATACACCAGTGTGAAAAAGGAAATCCACAGCCATTGCTTTTTACCCCATCCTGACAAAACACTCCTACAGAAGTTGGTGGAGTTAATTTTTCAGTAGGGGACTTTAATAGCTGGGTTACTTTAAAGGTGGTCTCGCGGATTACAGATTCTACTTGAATAATCTTAGGAAATATGAGATATTTAAGCAACCAGCCAAAAAAGAACGTGAAGTAAAACCAAAAGGTCAAGACATCTTGATACACATTGTGGAACTGTCTTACGTAAGTTTAAGACTTAAAGTTAGTCAGAATAGTTGAAATGATGAGAAGTGACAGTTGCATTAAAAATTCAAAGTCCAGCAACTAAGCTCAAGGTATATTACTTACAGCAGCAAGATGCAAGCACATGCCTGCCAAACAGCAGAAAATGATGGAGTTTTAAGACTAAAATGACAGCACAAAAACTCATGCTGAAACAAACTATAATTAGAAGAAGCTGCATTAAATCTCTGCTCAACTCTGTTCCAAAGTACATGCAGTCATGAAATGAACAACTCCCACACTGGGGCTCCAGGCACAAATCCCAGTCCTGTTTTCCCACCTGTTTCCTATTTGGCCTACCCTGTTCCTTAGGCACTTACTTGGAGAAGAGCCGGGAAACACCTTCTGAGTGGCAATAAACTGTGTGGAAGAGCCATGAGAAGGAGAGGCAGAGTATGGCTCCCAAGAAGAACAATCCAACGACCACCTTCTCCTGCACAGGTGCTACAAAGGACATGTTTGGCCGGAACATGTAGAAGATTCCCAGACAGAGGAAGAACACACATCCTGAAAAACAGCAAGGCAGAGAGGTGTCAAGTTCATGCATACTGAAAGCTTTTCTTTAAAAGCATGACTGTAATGTATAGGACCACTAAACACAGGAGTTGCCTGACAGCCAGCAGCACATGCAGAGTTGAGTGCTGCCCTACTTTAAGTTACACATTCCAACCACAGCTCTGTCTCAGACTTGGACAGACCCTGTATTTTCACTTGTTTAGCAAGATGCCCGACAACTATAACAACAAAATATCTGTTGCAAAATGTAGAAAGAGAAGGGCAAAGTTAAAAGAAACCCTTCCCCTTCAAGGCTTCTCACAAGCTGAAACTGGTCACAGAAGCTGCAACATAAGTATGTTCTTGTGGTAAGAAATGTGATCTCAGTTAACACCTACACACTCGGGAAAAAAGTACGTACCAGTAATTTATCAACAATTAGGCAATTTTTAATGCACTTGTTTGTATTATATGATTAAGGAAGTCCTATCCAACTCTGGTGGGATAAAATTAGGAGAGGGATACCAACCTGCTAATTTAACAGGTTACTAGTGGAACAATAACGCTGATCAACGTCACACCCCTTTCTATCTTGCTCTCTTTCTTTGAGAGCAATGAAACCAATTGGCATTAGATTAGAGCAAGCTGACAATACCTAGAAGATGTGTCCAGATGTTACCAGTCTCTGTATGTATTCTGAAGATACTCTTGAAACAAGCCCGGAAGGAAGGCATGGGTGGTCTGTGTCCATGCAACAGGTAGTCGTTGTCCTTCAGCCAGTCAGGCAGAACATCATGGGGAATGACTCTCCATCGGCCCTCCCATACCTAGAAGTTAAAAGATTTTAGTTAAATGCAGCAAATCAAGTACCAGCAATGCATGGCCAAAGAAAACCCATATTAGTAAGAGTGTTACTCTACGAGTACAGTAAAGAGAAAAGAGTTGATGGGATATCTCTGGGGAAAAGACTCTACAGTTGAAATATAATGGTTTAGTCACTGTTCCCTATTCAAAACTATCATTATGAAGCTGACCTGCACTACCAGAGAAAGAAATACTTTAGCATTTCATCAGACAGGAAGGCTATTGGGCTTTTCTTACTGCTAATGAAGGGAAAGCATTTAATTTCCATGGTTTGTTATTTTACAGGTCATCTTTTCCATTTAAGTGAAGAAGTCTACACCTCGTTCTTTCAAAGAAATAAATAAGCCCGTTCCTCCACCACAAGCCAACCTGACTACATATCTGCTAGCATTTGGGGCAGTCCAGCAAAAAAAGCTACCCATCATCAGCACTAATAGGGGCTAGAAAGCATGAAGAGGCAAGAGCCCAGCAGCAAGTATCCAACCACTTATTCAGGCTGGGGAAAAAATGCTCCCACGCTCACAAAAGAAATGGTAACAGATCAGTTAAGGCAACAGGTTGGTGACTCAATTCCATCCGATTTCTTCTTTAAACAGGGAGGGAGTGCATGTGCACACAGCTATTCCTGCAGCTGGTTCCCCATGAAATAAGTGTGCACAGATGTCCTTAGCACTGCTTTGGTAACACAAGACACACGGAGTCTTCAGCTGGGCGTCAGAAGCCGCACTGCCAAGCAGAGGGGGATCAGGGAACTGCTTTATGTACCGGGGCTGTTTCTGCAGTGTTCCTTGGATTTGCCGTCTGGCTAGAATTACAGGAGCAGGGCTGAAGATTCCTGAAACACTGAGTTTAAAAGGCTACATTCTTATTTCAGTTTCAACAACAAGAGCCCAGAGTTTTTAAATCAATTCTCCACACTCATGCATGGAAGCGAAACAAAGCCATTCAGAATAACCAACCCAGTTCAAGACTGGGTTCTTAAATACATTAAACAAGAAAACAACTGGTTTACTTCATGAACCAAAACTGTGAATTGAGGTAGAAACAGAAGGAGGGAATTCATTTTACACAATCCACTCTGCAAAACGTTTTAAAAGAGGAAAAGATGCACAGTTAAAAAAACCCCAAACAAAACAACAACAAAACCCCCACACAAAAGACCACCAAGTAACTACAGTCCCTCTGTAAAAACATCAAAAACAGTTCATAAAAACAGCAGGAACCGATGTATGAAGAGGCAGCATTCCTTTCAGCAAGGAAGGACGGCCAGAGACTGATACAGCCCCATGGCTCTCAAAAATGCAAAAATTGAGCCAAGGTCAACAATTACAAAACCTACAATGGATTTACTTAGATATGGTTTTAATACAGCATTGTTTTCAAGTCAGGGACAAAGCTTATTCTACAATGGATGCAAATACTGCTGGAAAAGCAAAATATTTGCAAGTCTGACGAAATCTGGACAAAATGACCTTGTAAATTAAAGTGCCTTGAACCAGAAGGCTTTTATTCTGCTTTGCACTCACAGGTGTTTCTCAAGAGATGCACCTGAGTCGCATGATCAGCTTTAGAGTCTCATTTGTAATCCCTATCGTTCCATGCTTTACAATTTAATCATGTATGACACACTGAGATCCTGAGGCACTGTAGTATTGCTAGTTAGAACACGAGATGCTCATTCAGGGACCGTGTGTACCTCCTCCTCTTCCTTACATCAGCAGCACAGATGCTTCAAGTATAGCCTGCTGCCCGTGGAGCTTCCTAAAAAAGGAAACCACTTCAGCAGTTTCCACATGCCCTTACCTTACACACAAATTCTTCCATTCTCTCCATAGCATGGTGGGCTTGTAGAAGAGGCGACATACCCATAAACCCTTCGTCTTCTTGAGGTGACTCATCATTGTGTTTGCAATCCTCAGAACACTGAGGGGGGAAAAGAAAACAGAAAATGCTTTGTAGAAAGATGAATAGAGAAAAGTAATATTGTTTTCCATACAAAACTATGATTTGAGGTCTTGGCAAATAAAGAAGTCTTTCCTTGTACAGCACTGAAGAGGGGAATTCAAAAGAACAAGCAAAAAAATTATTACATTCTGAGGTATCTGAGAACCACTCACACATCTAATCCATTCTGCATGTGTTCTCCCCAGGTTTGGAAGCAAGCAGTGTTCTTCTGCAAGTTACGCTTCATTAAAGCCCAGATATGGAGTCTGAGGCTTGCAGCCTACCCACCTCTAGGGAAGGATTACCCCCCATTTTATGTTTCAATAACACTATGTCGGTGTTAATGCCTCTATAACATATTTGGCATTTTAGGGTAATAAAAGGTAAGTCGAGGAGAGGAATCCATTTACCTTGTTATAAATGTTTCACCTCAACTTTCAGTCCAAATCTGAAGATATTCTGTTTAACTGACGCTTCTATTCAGCTCATAATCCAGTAACAAACATTCACTCATTTGTCTGATTTTCAAGGTATTTCAGAAACTAGCATAAAACTTCTGCCAGTTAGACAAAGGCAAGTTAACAAAGAAAAGCAGCAACAGACATCAGTTATAAGCAAAATTCAGATAAAGAGAAACACCCACATCCCCAAGGTGCACCACAAAAATTACAAAAAGAAAAGCTAAAAGAATCCGCTGAGATGGGACATCAAGCTGGTACAGATCACTAACAAATTTACAGAAATGAGGTTTGGTAGTTTCCTACCCTATGGTGACTTATCACATCATCTACATATTATGATACACTCTAGCTTCCCATTTAGGAAAAAAGCAAGGGGGCCACAGAAGTCCTACATTCCTGTTTGCTTACTACAATGCTCATGGCCCATCAGAGACTCCATTCAACACTTCAGCTTCCAAGGTAAACAAATTTGAGAAAGCTGGAAAAAGAGAATGAGCTTTTTGTACCCTTCAGACTTAATGCAGAGAGCTGCCACTCACCTCATGACCCAGAAAGCTCCACAATCCGTATGAAGACTGGCCTCCTCCATATTTCCCAAAACACTCTTTTCCCCTCCTATCAAGGTTAACAACTTTAAACTCAAGATTCTGTATCAATAATGCCATCCAAAGTGACTGAGAATGTGGTACATAACCTCTCATACCTTACCTACAAATTAGTAGCAGTAATGTCCAGGTTAATGCCCCGAACTCTGAGTCAGAGTTCAGATGTGGCTGTGCATTTGTCCCACTTTACAGCTCTCTCCTTAGAGTAAAGCCTTATTAACTACTTCCGTCAACAAGTTAACTCAATAAGCTGCTTAAAATTTTATGGTTTTTAATAAATAAAAGGAGACTTCTTCCTGCTTACAGTGAGCTATGTAGAGTCCTCAATATTTTTCGCTTTTCTGAGAGAGAAATGACATGCTAATACCTGCTTTTGTGCCCAAGGCTTGCAGTAGCCACTGAAGCTCCATCTTTCGAAGAGGTCCCACCATCAAATAGTTCTTGACCCATTTCTGCTTATCCAGAATGCAATTTCTGGTAATACATAGTATAGATCCCTTGCATTTTACATATGACCTTACATTTGTCCACACTAGAAAAACTTAATTGACTAAACAAATATTTGTAGACAAACCACATCCCTCATACTGCCTACTCACCTTCATTTATCATGCCAGTGAACACCCTCTCTGAGCAATATTTTGTATTTTATAGCAATGACTGATATAAATATTGATCAGCTCTAACCAGATTCTACAGCAGTTTAAGACAATATTAAATACACTCTGACTAGATTATCCCATTAGTTCTATTGAGAAAGGCATCAGGCAACACCAAGATGCAAATAGGTTTAATATCCTACTAAAATAGGCACAATCCCTGTTAGGCATAGGGATAAAAAACAAATTCAGTTTCATTCTGACTCAACAACAATCACTCACATTATTTACCACACTGGCTTTTTAATTTTACTGGCTTTTTCTACTATGGTGCTCTCTGGTTAGGATTCTCAGTTTTCAATATTATAAATAATTAACTCAAGGTCACAGAAACACAGAATGGTTTGGGTGGGAAGGGAGCCTTAAAGATCAACTAGTCCAAGTCCCCTGCCATGGAGGTCTGCACAAGATGCTCATGATAGTCTGCACAATCTTAGAAACCAAAGAAACCTTCGATTGCCAAGGGCATGCCTTAGGGAAAAGCAAGGCTGGTGTTTAAGTTCCAGTGCATTGACAAAAAAGCACTGCTATGCCTTTTAGCTACCCTAGAATTCCCTCCCCCAGCACCACACAATAACCAGCTCAAATGGGGTGAACAAGTTAGTAATCCTCAATTTACAAAAATTGGTGGACTGAAGGGAAAAAAGGTCCCTTATGGAATCAAAGCCTGTATTCATTGCAGTCTGCCCAGTGACTCAAAGCCAAAAAATGTTCATTTCCCCCTCTGCACATACTCCCATTTCTAGAATGATGGGAAGGTTTAAATTTGAACAGACTGTAAAGCTTGAAGAGCACAGCTATTTATGAACTAGTCCAAAATCTTTGCTTTTTGGCAATGTGCCTACAAACAAATCATTACTGAGCTTCTTCTAGTGATAAAAGGAATTCATATCATATACACAGTCCAGATGACTGCCAGAAAATGGAATTGATTTTACTATCTCCTTCCTGCCATTAAACTGCAAAATTAGCATTCAAGGAAAAAAATTAAAGCTCAGCTTCTTAGTCCCTTCCACACTAAGGAGACAAAATAAGGTCCATTCTGGAATGTCTGTCCTCTCTCGACTCCTTCCTGTAACGTCTCATTGGAAAGAACAGTAAATTGTGCTTCTGGAAAGACCATAGGCCAAAAGCATTTTCACTCAGCTAATGTTTCCTTTTATGTCACCTAATTTACTCTATTTCTTTTATAAGTGTTGCAAATTTTGACTAAATAATTCTGTGAAGTTTTCAGGGCATTTTAGAGTATCTTTAAATAAAACCCCTCATTTCTTTGTAACAAGCAAAGTTGTTGCAATCATCAGCTATCATTTTTCTGTTGCACACATGCAGCAAGGTGTACAATCAGTCATTCACACAAATAAGAAATCGTGGATAGTATCTGTAATTCTGGATACTTATGCTCCAATGGCTCTGGACTCCTAATTCCATAGAAATGCCAAATTCCAGTTTTAATCCTACTCCCTTGGCAAATTCACAGTGTGTTAAAGCTACTAAAAACCAGCACAGATACCTAATGAGATGGAAATTACACAACAGACATATAAACACAGCCTAAGTTGAGTAATGGTACCAGAGAATAAATCAAATCTGAAGGACAAGTGAAAGTGGCCAGAGGAAAACAGCTTTACTGGTCTATCCATATCCACTTTATTTTGTGAAGCTTTACTGTTTCTTTTGTGGTAACAGTGATAGACAAGGATGTAAAAGAAAGCAGGAGAAATCACACTATTATATTCATTTTGTACCGAGAACTAGGCAACACATCATCTAAACAAGAATTTCAGAGCATATGTTGGTAGGGATCAAAAAGGTTTGATACCAAAACCAAGACTTAGAGCACCCAGAGCAAACAAGAGCAAGAAATCCAAGAGCTCAATTGCACAGTGCCTATCATTAAATAAGATTAGGAACAAAATCTCATTCTTTTATAGCAACGGTACAGAAGGTAAAAAAAAGTTTACATTTAGTACAAGAATTTGTTGCCTGAATACAGTCCAAAAATGTCAGATCACATAGCCAAAGATCCTGTTACAGAGAAAAGTGCAGTAAAACCTGCTCTATACCTCTCTTGTCTACTACAACAGCTTATCCTTCTCACATAGATTAACAGTTTCTGTACTATCACTCTCAAATCTGTTAACAGACACACTGTTTAATAATGTCTTTACTATTAGAAAGTCTGTCAGAAGTCAAGTCACAATTGAAGAATAAGAGTCCAGAAACACTTTTCCCACTTTCTCGAAAGTTGTGTTCTCTGGACTTCGATCAGTAAAAGTTTGTTTTCTTGAGGTCTGTAGTTTCTGGATGTCAGTTTAAAGATTTCTAGAAAGTTTCAGAGTTTGCACAAGTGCTGTTTGCACAGGTGACAAGCAAGTTCTGGTTCATCACTTCAGAAAGTGTCATCTCTCTGTGTTCGTTAGACTGTGCAAACTGAAACATAAATCAAATCTGAATGAAGCTACTTAAGAAGTTTACCCTATCAAAAGTGGTCCTCTTCTCCTTCGCCCCCATTTTTTTTTTACACTGACACTGGGACCCCTCTGATCCCTGGATTGATTAGCTGATCCAATACTAATCCTGCAGAAATTACACACTTTTTTTGCTAGGAGACCCTCCTATTAGATAATAAATCTGGTGCAGACAACCAGGGGATTTCAGGAGCTCAAGCTAGTGCAACAGAAACAAAGAGAGCATCAGCTCCCATTTTACTGAGATCCACCACAGAATACACTCTGTGGAACACGTGCAAGGCCAAGTTTCTCTTCAACACACGTCAGCTAGATGTCAAATGATCTACAGCCCTCCTCTTAGTAGCATTCATAATTTACCAAGGAGCCTAAGAACCCAGCTAGGCATGGATTAAGGAAAGTTAAACTGATGAATACTTCAACAGAATGATGTATTCTCAAAACTTCTTACAGCTTTCAGGACTGCTCTTTCTGAAATTTAACAGTTTTTTGGGGTTGCATGCATGGTATTTGAAGAAGTGCACACATTAAGCAGTAACACCATGTCATAGTTTAATCCCAGATAGCAATGAAGTGCCACAGAGCCACCTGGTCACTCTGCCTGTCTTCACACTGGGATAGGAAGAAGAATCAGAAAAAAGGTAAAACCCATGGGTTGATATAAGAGCAGTTGAAAAAAAGTAAAATATTATTGTAATAATAACAATAAAAAGGAGAGAGAGAGGAATAAACCCCAAGACAGGTAAGTGTTGCACAATGCAATTGCTCACTGCCCACTGACTGATGCCCAGCCCATTCCCCAGCAGTGATGGGCAGCTCCCAGCCAACATCCCTCCAGTTTATATACTGGGCATGACATTCTGTGGTATGGAATATCCCTTTGGACAGTTCAGGTCAGCTGTCCTGGTCACCCTCCCTCCCAGCCTCTTGTGCCTCTCCTCACTGGCAGAGCAGGGGACACTGAAAAGTCCTTGACTTAGGGTAAGCACTACTCAGCAACCACTAAAATATCAGTGTGTTATCAATGCTATTCACATACTAAACCCAAAACACAGCACTGTAGCAGCTACCAGGAAGAAAATTAACTCTACCCCAGTCAAAACCAGGACAACTAGTAACTGTAATAAAACTCTCCTAAACCCCAGAAAGGGCAGAAGTCTTCTGGTTTAGAGTTCTTTTTCAGACAGTCATTACTCAGTTACCCAAGAGCCTAACTGACCATGCACTTACCTATGTAGTATTAAGCTCTGGAGTTAATAAACTCCCATGTCTCAAAGTTCAATTGTTTGTGATGTCAATTCACCATCAAGATGTCACCAGTGGCCTAAACCTACCATCACAGGAATTTCCAAAGCATGATGCAGTCTGAATCTGTTCTAATATTCTTGCTGCTTCCTTCAGCTGCTGACATCACTCCTTCACTCTCTTCTTTACACATGTCCTGACAAAACTCTCTGCCTTAGTAGGAACACATTATTGTTACATCACTGTAACACAGGCAAGATAGCTCAGAAAACCCAAATGTCTTGACTAATACTGAGTCATGGGATATTATATGGCACGGTACTTATACACTATTCTCTTCTTAAAATGCAAGTCAGAAAACACATGTTGCTGCATTTACAATACCACTGTTATCCCTCACATTAAACTGAAGTCACAAAGTCTAGACATGACTTGGAGTTTTTGTTCTTGTTTATCTTGATCTCATCAGATGAATGATTAATAGTGTTTAACATGACATTCAAGTCATTTAATGTTCCTTGGGGCAGCGTGCCAGGCTCAGTAACTCGAGAGCATTCAGCATAATGGCCAAGATATGTTCAAGGTTATAATATAAAAATGTTATTTTTCTAATTACAGTCCTGTATCATCCTTTTCAGCTCCCCAGATTGCTTTTTTTCAGCAATTCCTCTGTGCCCATTCTGTCAAGTGACCTTTATTAACCAGCCTTTCGTAAGGGGGAAGCAGCAATAGGTGCTGTCGTGCCACACCACTTCTCCTGAATGCCTGTTGCACAATTTTCAGAATTTCATCAGCTTATGTTCTTTGGATTGGAAGAACTTAACTGGAAATGAACAGCACCATAAAACTTTCCCTGACTTCCCCAAACTTCTGCATATATTCTAAAATAACAGCTTTGTCCTTTAGAATTCACATTCTGACAGGCTTTTGTAAACACAGCCACGCCACAGTTACCAAAAAGGCTAACTATATTCACCCTCTAAGCAGGGTGTGCAAAGCTGGGTTTGCTGTCACTGGACCAAAAAAAGTCTTTCATTAGCACTGTGCCAAAAACCCTCTCAGCCTGCTGGTCAAAATGTTAAGTACTGGGAGGTTCCTGGAGTTTAGTATTTTTCCTTTGTAAGTCACCTTATAAAAGATACAGTCCATTTAACATAGCACTTGGAAACAGCTTTATACAACTGGTCATGGGTGACTGCTTGCTGGCACTCATTAAAAACAAGCACTAGCATTCAAAACTCATGTAGCAAATAGTCCTAGGACAAAGTCACATTTTGGCTTCAGCACCCTTGCTAACACACTCTTATTAGAACTCGCTCCCTTGTTAAATACCTTCAGATGAAAAGGCTCTGTTGAATCTCTGAGCAGTAGCAACTACTGATTTTCTGTCAATGCCCAGTATTTGACAAGGGCCAAAGGCCTCAATGCCCACATGTGCTCATCAGCACCCTTTGGGGGAGAGCCTGTAGAAATCGCTCCTACTGCAGAAGAGTCTCGTGTGCCTTTTCCTGCTCCTCTGCCATTGTTAATCCTGACAGCAGGAAAAGAAAACAAACACGCTGGGCTTATGGAAAAATAAGTGCTCTGCTAAAAAAATAAACAAAGAGAGACAAAGTGCACTGCTGAACTTAACATCAGAGCAGAGTCAATCCATCTAAAGCTGCTGGAGGAAGATGCAAGTTAACCCACCAGTACAACAGTGTTTCCTCTTTTATCACTGTGAAAGGCCAACATGCTCCCCCAGTGCTGCCGAAATCAGACAGATATGATCTCCAGGAGAACAAAGGCAAAGCCCATGGAATCTAACCCTTGTCCAGGGAAAGAGTTGTGCCAGTGAACAATAAACAAAACTACTCCCTCCCTCTCCCAGTTTCAAAACACAGCACAGCAGGCAATGGTTACAAAACCTGCTGGCAGGCAGCAAACCCTGGAGTACCAACACTTCCCCTCCCATAGAGCTGAAACTCCACACTAATAGGAGACAGTTGAACCCAGCTGCAACTCAACAAGCCATAACCTATGACAAGCTTCTTGTTAACTCAATGAGAGTTTTCTGGGAGACAGAGCAGAGAGACGTGGCCGATTCGCACACGTTACCAGCCTCCTGGGCACTGCCTACTCATGGTTGATTAGGTCACTAGTTTTTGTCTTTTCTACAGATTTTCAAGCTCTTAAAGTCTGTTAATAACCCAGGCACATCAACTGTCAGTGCAGGATCCATCAGCATCTGACCAACTCAAGCCTCTGGAGCCTGGAAACCATCTCCAAAAGGGTATCACGTGTCTTCGTACTGTTTCAGTGGGAATACTTGGAGATATCCTGCTCTGTGTATCCAAAAATGCTTTGCTGTACAAAAAACAAAAAAGGGCATATTTACTAGAGTCAAGCACTTACTTCAGTGACTGGCAGTCTGAGTAAAATACATATTACTTCCAGTGCTTAGAACAGCAAGTGAAGGATAAATTCAGATGTTAAGATCTTTTGATTTGAAGTATATTGTCAGCTCGCATGCTTTTAAAGAAATAACACTCCTTCCCAAGAGTTGCAGAAATGGAGGAAAAGAAGATGTGGTAAAGAAATCTACAGAACAACAAATTTTGAACATAATCTGCCTTAAAACAAAAGCAAACGTTTTGGTGGGACCTCAAACTTTATTTTTCCAGGCCTCTCCCATTCACTCTCAGACGACAGCCTCTGCTAACAAAACCTGCAATGCAATGCAATGCAAGAAGGAAAATACAGAAGCAGATGCCAAGTTTTTAATCATAATTTTAAAGTACCAATAGGAAAATATCAGACTGAAAATAAAGCTAAATGGTTTCAAACCGAGCAAGAAACTTGCAAGTAGATCTATAAAAGGATAAAATTTCAGGCAATCAGAATTTATAAACATCAGCTTCAGAAAGACTGAAATGTCTACCTTTGACCTTCAAGACTTAACACCTCAATCTTTCACTCCGATGGCATGTGCCATAAAGAGAAGTTGACAATTTCATTTATTTACATGCACCTTTCTGTCAATACCAAAAGTATTTCTGTAGTCTGCTTTTGCAGATAATACATACACACTTCCGTAACAGAAAAGGCCTTAAGTTCTATGACACAAATGACTCAAGTCATTTGCTCACCTTCAATTACTCTAAAAATTCTGGTTTGTACCTGAAATTCTGTTACATCCTTCTGCCTTCCTCCTTCAACTCCCTTTGGTATTTACACTCGAGAAAGACTCCTGTAGGTACATGGAGACACCACGAAATCTGTCAGAGGTCAGCTAAGTTCCACTTAAGTCAAGCCCATGCTCCCTGAGAAGCAATCCCGACAAATATTTACCTAAAATTCTTCTGCCCATTCAGACGACTTAAGCACTACACAGACCTCCTCCCAAACCCCTGCTGTAGGTTTTCAAACACTTTAAAGCAACAGGTCTCCACTTTATGGGCACATTTTGGTGCTACACAGGACAACTGCACTCCACAGCTCAACTGCATGAAAGATAAAAGGAATCATCACCCAAGCACAGGAAAACCCGATGACTGAAATAAAGGTAAAAAAAAAATGGTTCTTTTGTTTATCTCCCGTCACTGACCGGTTAAAGTACAAAAGGAAAGAGTCAAGCACAGGGTTTCAGGGCTGCATAAAGAGCCCATTCATCACATTGTGAGAAGTCACATGCATTTGATTGTGTCAGCTTAACAAAGCCACAGTAAGAGAGATTTCTTCAGGAACTATCACTGCTGGAATTACAAAGGCAGTTAAGACACAGAAACTCCAGGACAGAAGAAAGAATGCTGTCCCAGAGGCAAGGCAATCCAGCATGCTACAGGAGGGAAGCACCTGCTGAAAAACACCTTATCAGCACATACACAGCACATGCAAACCAGAAAAAGGAAAAAAAGTTTAAGCTGCCGAAAGAACAAGAACTATGCAGCTTGTCTGATCCTTTTCTCACCACCAAATGCTTAACGGCAGATAAATGGTCACTGTTTCTCCAAGTCACACAAGTTTCACCACTCACCTGCCACTACTTTAACTGCATGCTTAAACAAAATAGTAAGATGTGTATCTGTTCTTCGGAACAGGTACTTGGAAGAGGGGATAATTTATGTACACATATGCACTCTAGGAGAGGGCTGAGAATTATGGGATAAAATACTGACTGAGGGGTTTGAATGTAAAAGGATATTAATTTTATCCTCTGGTAAGAATCATTGTAAAACTGGCAGAAGGATGCAGCTGTTTTATTATTATTTTGAATAAGCACGTTCAATATGGCTAGTAAATCTTTGCTGTATGTATTCAGTGAATGTCACTATTTACAGAAAGTAATGTAATTTTTAGTTCACAGCTATGCAACCTCCCAGGTAAGTTACTGGTGCCAGGGTCAAAGGCCTCAAAAACAAAAAAAACTTTTAGGAGTAAATTTTAATTCTTAATATCATTCCCATTTTCTTTCCACAAAAAATGCATTATTACTAATGGGGAACAATACTGGCCCATCAAAATTAGAAATACACAGTATACAATGCAAGCTGTGAGGGAGATGGAAAATAATTCTGAACACAATGGCATGCTTCCACCTCTTTAGAAAAGACTGTTAAAATAATTCATCAAATTCAACTACTATCTCTTAAGAGCTCAGACTGCTTACTCCTACAAGTGGAGCAGAAAGTAGGGAAAGGAATCTTGTATAGGAGAATTTGGGGAAGATTTTATATAAATAAAGGAGCTGCAATGATATAAGTAGGGTAATAGGAGGTGACAGGAAAAGTAAACAATGCAATATTATGAGGGCATATTACATCCTATGCAGGATAGAAATATACACATTTTTTACACTCATACCTCAAGTCTTAGGCCCAGTACATTTTTGGGAAGTGTTGTATCTATTAGAATACATCTATATTATGATACTAGCTTTTCCTAAGTAGAAGCACTTAAAAGCACATTAAATGATGATGGTGGTTCTTCCACCAAGACACTGTATAGCTCTCATACACCTCCCTTATCCAGCACTGGAATTGTTACCATCAGCTACTCTGTGGTCACATTTAGCCTCTGGAATACCAATGTAGTGGGCACCACTTGAGTCCTTTCATAAGGCTACGTTTAGCTTGAGTGGCTGAGTACTACTGCCATCTAGCCAAGAACAATAACCTTACATTACCGTTATCTAAACATGAACCTCGTCAAAAGCAGAGGAGAATCACGCTTTTGAACTAATTAAGTCATCTCTGCTGAGGCAGTTGCACACAGCCAGAACGGACAGTGGAGCAAAGGAGTGAATCCCAGCTGACAGTTGAGTAACAGCTGTGCTGAGGCTTACACAAGACAGAGGAAGATGTAGAGGGTAATGTTTTTTCCAGATTATTTAGAACACTGCAGAATATCACATAATAAAGGCCATTTGGCAAGATAATATCGGTACTTTTGACAGCAGAGCGTTTTGGGATGATCCATCAGAAGCATCAATTATTCAGCCTTTTGTGATGAAAAATAATTTAAATACATCACACTATTAAAAAAGAAGAAATCACAGAGGACAGGAATGAAAGGCTGAAAAAATATCAAAAAAGCAGGAAGCCATATAAGGCAGAGAAAGTGATGCAGATCAAGACAGAACAGCAAGGTCCAAATGGCAACAACAAATTTCTGTGACAGCATTTCAGAAGACCAGGAAAAAGAAAAGACATCAAACACAAGAAAACTAAGTACTTCTAGTGAGCCAAAACACAAGAAACACATACTTCTGTCATACAAATTAGAGAAAACAAATAAAAAACCCCAAACATAACATATGCTAAGAATGCCTGAAACAGAGAATGAAAGTGTTCAAACCATTTTATTTCCAAAATTTTAAAATCTAACACTTTGACTCATCCGGGTAATTTCTGTTTAGTTAAGCAAAAGTACAGAAAGAATTTAAGACCATAATCAATTATGGGCTTCTACTTTGGGCTATTCCACCTACAGGTAGCACGTAACTCACATTAATCAACCAGGAAAGTCAGAGATGAGAATGAAAACATCCTTCAAAACAGATGATCCTGGACACGGTCAGATAAACGTGTGTTCGAAATACGTGACGGCACAGTTTAACTACTCTTTTTATAACATTACAGAATTCAAATACTGGCCAAGACTTAGCACCTCATACACGTGCTTCACAACCTTCCACAGAATGGAAAAAGACTCTGGGTATTTCCTGTTATCATGATATACTGACAATGTCCTCAAGAAGTGTACAACTTACAGTCCACTGGCTTAGCTTACTAGCCATGATTATCTGTTCTGACTTCTCGTTACAAGAACACTTGAAACTAAATTCTGTAAGAGCTCAAACTCATCAAGTTAAGACAGGCTCATACAGGTTCTCATGTCAGCTGACCCATGACAGTGGTCCATGCACATACTCAGAGTTTGTGGCAAATGCAATTACAGCCACAGCCCAACATACACTAAGTAGCACCGGCATGTTTTTGCTGCTGGCTAAAACCACACAGTTGCTGTGACTGAGCTGATACAGTAAAGTCATTAATCCATGATAAATTTAATAGTGAGCCTGAGATGAATGCCTCTTCCACTTAACTGTGCTGATATCCATCTGAACATATCCTAGGAGAAGCATTAATTACAGTTCTGGAACTCTCTAACCAGAAGGTACTGTAGTCCAGTGCTTGGACATTACCTTTGTGTAACACCTAATTAAGCTGTGGAACACCTTTCCACAGGATGTTGTGGCTGCTCAAATTTACAGAGGCTCCTGCACCAAAAATTTTAAGACACTGACACTGGCTCAGAAAAATCTGTGAGCCACCAACTGCTAAAGACTGGGAGAGTGTTCTAGGGAAGTAACCCAATGTGCTTCCCCACCCTTGTACTCTTCCTTATAAATCTGTTACTGGCTACTGTCCAGAGATAGGATATTGTACACTGTGGATGTTTGGCCTAATCCAGTATGGCCATTCTTCCAACAACAATGCTTGCAAACAGATTTTTCTGTCCTAATCTCCAAAATTATAGCAATTAGTCAAGGTTCTGATTACATTCAGCCAAAGTCAATACATCTTCCCCTTTCACTTGTAATTAACTGAAAGTTCCAGAACAAAAATCTTTTCATATGAGCAGCATCTCAGCAGAGAACAAATCAGCACAAATCCTATTTCTTTGAGGTTGTAAAATTAGTTATGCCCAGTCTTGTCACTCAAGCTCCCATACATTCAACTGAGTATTTCTGGAATCTTCCTGGTATTATTACAACTATTTAGCAGGCATTAAAAGGCTGTAGGCTCACGGTCCACCTTTCTGAGGGTTAAGGAGCACTTATGTCACAACTCACTTTTCCCAGCAAACCTAGCAGGTAATCATATAAAACTTACATTTTCCTGATCAGAAGACAGAGGTGGCTCCTCTAAAAGAAGCCTCTGTTGAGAGCTGTCCTCCTCAAAGGCTGCCTGTGTTGTTGCAGGGTCAGACATGTGTCCTCTTCTGAGCCGTAGACCTGGCTCTGGAGAACCAGCATTATCGAGTTCCGTTAGTTCGTTCATGAGATGCTGGGAGCCTTCTCAAATATTCTCTTTCCTCTTGGTTCAGTTTGGCTGATTACGTGTTGGCTCTGAAAGACAAACGGCTTATATAAGTCGACTGAAGTTTAAAAAGAAGTGTGTAAAAGCTGGCTGGAAGAAGAGCATGCTCAAAAGCTATCAAACAGTTACCACAACTGCTTTTCTATGTGCCAAAACTCCCACGGGATCAATTACACAGATTTCTAAACCGCTGGACAACGAATTCTCATCTTGAGACCACTAACACTTTCATACCCTAACATAAGTTAAACACAACTAGGAAAGATGATAGAAAGTGAGCTTCATAGAACTTTCTTTTAAAAATTTGCAATTCTTTTAGAAATTATTTTTATTTTTACAAAGCTGCAAACACCGAGCTGTTAATACTACTTAGAAATAAACTACTTATCACAAGTCCTCTGTAATTATCAGCTTTTCGCAGGTATGAAGCTCATAGCCAAGCTCAATCATCTGGGCTAGGATTCACCAGAAGTAGGTCGTTAAGTACTGGTACAGCTGCTCAGGTAATAGCAAGCAAGCAGAGCTCATGCAGCAACTAATTTTAGACAGGCTGCAAGGAGGGCAGTAGTACACAGAGCAATTAAGCTTCCCTTGCCTAAATTAACATGCTCACAATCACTGCTGGCAATAGGCTTGTACCTTTACTTGTGCAGTGAATTAGAGCAGACAGATTTAAACACCATTCATTCCATCAGAGCAATGACACACAGGCAATTCCCCCAGAAAACCATAACCCAAGATTTCTACTCACAAAAGTCACTATATTTTAGACTTACAACACTGCAAAAAGGATTCAGGGTAAATTTATCTCAAAATGCTAAAGATGCGATTGTATTTGCAGAAAATTAATGACAACAGTTATTCTGAGCTCTCCTCCAAGGGTTTTATTGGCTACCCCTTTGTCTTGTACATCACTGTATATCTCTTCAGTCAGCCAAGAGATGCCTGCTGGACACTGGTAGCCTTGGGAGGCACAACACCAACGAACTTGGCAATCTGAGTGCCAGAAAGCATCAGAGCAAATTATCAGAATGAAGCCTCAGCTGAGGCTTCAGAATCACTTTGAATGAGAATCTATTCGTTTTGCACTAATCACTTGGTGTCACTCTTATTACTGTAGCATCTAAGTACTCAGATGTGACTAACACATAACATTAGGATAATCCATCTAACAAGTTTTAACTTGCCAGGATGCATAATTAAATTGGAATTTTAGTGCCCAATAAAGATGTTGAAATTTGTTATAATGTAGGAGAGAAAATTAAAAATATAAGATGGGGAATTGATATTGGCAGTCTTATAATAAAATGTCACCTCCAAAAAGCCAATAAACAGTGTATTCTGTCCTTACAGGAACTAATTTCATTTACATATGATCACTGCAAGATAATTCTCAGCTGTGACAAATGGGCTATAGTTAATTTTGCTGCAGCATTTTGCAATATTATATCCCCTCAGCAGCCTGGCAATCCTCAGAGGAGAGAGCTGCTAATGAGCAGGTAACAGACTCTGCAGAGCTAAATGATACCTCAAGTTGTCGAGTTCAGCATGGCACACAGCTTTAATCACCCAAGATGGTGTGCTGACAACACGACAGCAGAGCAGATGGTGTGCCCACCTTCCTGCTACCTTCACTACAGGGTCAGCAACCTCCACCTGAGAAGTAACATCTAAAATGGCCACAGCTGTTTACTTGGTAAACACAAGAGTCACAGGAGAATTAAAATGAGGTTTAACACCATTACACAGGAAGCTCAATGAAGAAGTTGAGCAAGATTTTAAGAGCAAGAAAAAATATTTAGAAAGCCATAGAACTGCTGAAATCTTGATTGGTTTTGTCATATTTCAAGCAGCCAAGTAACAATTCTATTTTTATGCACAAAACATGAAGACAATCACACTGCCATTTGGTAAAACTAATCTAAAAAAGAAAAGAGTATGCAACGACAACTACAGTTTGAAACAACGGGCATCCTAATTTAAAAGGCAACCTATAGGAGACTAATTTCAGTACAGTGCTGGTTTGGCTGGGGTAGAGCTCATTTTCTTCCCAAATGTCCGTTATGTGTGACGGAGCCCTGCTTTCCTGGGGATGGCTGAACACCTGCCTGCCCATGGGAAGCGGTGAGCAAATTCCTTGGTTGGCTTTGCTTGTATCCACTTATTAAACTGTCTTTATCTCAACCCACAGGTTCTCTTTTACTCCTCTGATTCTCTCCCCCATCCCCCTGGGGCAGAGTGAGTGAGTGGCTGCGTGGGGCTTAGTTGCCAGCTGGTCTTAGACCACATCAAGTCCCCTGTACCAATTTGAAGCTGTAGCAAAAACCAAAAAAATGCAAGCAAGCAGAGCAGCTGTTCATAAACAACAGTTAAACACACACATAGGCACACACCCTGATATTCCATACATTTCAAAGAGGTAGTTAGTTGGAACAGCCCTAGTTAGCTTCATGGATTGTGCAATTTTGCATTAGACGTTGAACCGGCAAGTTTTACTAGTTCTTCTTTCTACCAGCTTTAAGCAATACAGTTGCCACTTTGTGCTGTGTTACCAACTATATTGCCTAATAGCCTGTCCTTACATCACCTCTATGACATTGTGAGAGCAATGCCCTGAGACACAGTAACAACCACACAACAGGCTTAACTGCATTTGGCCAAGATGGTTGCGAAAGGTTCTGCTAACACAAGAAGATACAAGAATGCCAAGAGACTTTTAAATCAGGCCTTGAAGATTTACTTCGCTAGCACTTGCTGCCAAGCAATCACTAAGGTTAAAAATAAAAGATGCATTTCACCTCCAGAGAGTCAGACTTGCATTCAGCAGCGGAGCTGAACTTAAGAGCTCTGCAGAAATAAAAGTTGCTGTTTCTTGAAATGACAGTGGAATTGTTCAATGAACTACAACGTTTCCATGTTCTCATTTATGCAGGATCCTCTTAGCACTAAATGTGCTTGCCCTAAAACAGCATGCAAAGGTAAGCAAACTAAGAGATAGTAAAGTATGGTCAGTAGCATCTAGACAGAATTCGATGGCTGAAACATTGTAAAGAGACTTATTGCCCCATTCTCTCTAAGACTGTAGCTTGTGAAAACAAAAACTAGAAAATGGAAAGCTACAGAACACTTGAGATCTTGGAAAATATTGTTTTGTGTTTCACTGAGATTACAAATCTCATATATGAAGTCCTTTAACTTTTTTTTGTAGCATGCAAACTAAAGGTTTCATTAAAATTAGCTGCCATTTAAAGAGGAAGTTGCCATGTACAATTTAAAATCTACTTAATGACTGCATACATAATAAGCATAATATCAGCATCCAGATGAATCAGTGAGTTCCTGATGTGCTTAAAATAAGCTGAGAAAAGCATCTACAGAACTTGGTTTGTTGTGTTTGGGGCTTTTTTTTTAAGGTAGAAAATTTCTAAATGCTAAGTCAGCTTTTAGAAAGGACTTACCAGATAAATACAACCAGAGTTCTAAACACAGCCCATAAACACAAAATGAGGCACTCCCTTATCCGACCCAATATGCTGCTGCCATGCCACCACACCCCCCACAGCAGCCTCAGCTGCTGCCTCCATCCCAGTTCAGCAGCAGTCAGCCCCACAGCGAGGGCAGTCAGGGCCAGTTTGAGGCTGGAGACAGACACCTGCCATCTTTCCAAAAACAGAATCAGAAGGCAATACTATCTCAGCAGTTCACTGCAATTGTGCAATGTCACAGGAGTCAACATCCATAACTGCAGCATATTTAGGACACTGCTTCGCTCCTCTAGATGACAAGGAAAGACACAAACTTAAGCACCAGGGATAATGCTATTATTCTTTGTAAGATATTCCCCAGGATAAGCACTACAGCCCTTCTAACCTCCCAGGATTCACCTGGCACAAGGACTGGTTTACAGTCTAAGCTAAATGATGTCACATGGTAGCAAACAAAAAAAAGCACATTAACAGTGTGTAAGCACATCTAAAAGACCTGTCACTCTCTTTTTAGGATAAAACAGTCCTGGATGGTCAGACTACCTCCCACTACCCCTAAGCAAAGCAATCTCTGCGGTATTCAACTCTTGTCAGTGTGTTCTTTTCTATAAGCGATCCCTTGAAAGGTATTTCATTCTGTCTGTAGCTGGTATTTGGAGGAAGAATGAAAATTGCATCCCCCTACACTCCCCTCTCAGCCGCCTTTCTGAGGGAAACTTTTCTGAACAGGTGGGCAATGGCACTCACTGCAGGCTCCTTCCTTGCCAGTCCTCTTCCAAAGCGTCCATTAAAGCAGCATAAGCAATGTATACACTGGGTGATTCTTCATAAGATCAGCCCATTCTCCCTAATCTGTTATCAAAACAACAAAGGGCCATCGTGAACATTTCAGGCTCTACATTTCTCTCAACGTTCATTAATGCTTAATGAAGGGCTTGAGTGCCTGAAAAATCTTGTAAGAGACACTCTTTCAGTCTACAAACTTTGCCTTGCCCGTGTCCATGTACCATGACAGCCACAGTGGCATCACCAGGTGACTACAACCAGGCCAGTGGAACGGCAAAGGTGACTGAACAGTAGACCACTGATGGGCTCAATCACTTCACCAAAGCCAAAGCTGTTCAGATGAGGCCTTAGTAACAAAACAGGCACAACTCCACTTCCCGAACTGTTAGTACAGCTACAAAATGCAAAGAAAGCACTTCCAGTACAACCCACGGGCAAACTGTTTGTGACAAGAACACGGCTTATATAGGGTGATAGGGAATGTTGTGCCTATGAAACAGTGGATTCTGGCTATCTTGACAAATAAAGTATACTAAGTTAAATGTAGCTTTCTTGGCACATTGTATTTTACTATCTTCTGGTAGGGAGGTTCTGTCACAAGTAGTCCCTCACAAATGGTATAGTAACACCAACAGCATTCAGTAACACCACACAAAAGCTTGACTTAGGTGACAATGGCATCATCTTATCACCCATCTGGCTCCCTTAGTCCCCACCACCGACACTGATGCTCAGCTGTGATCTGCTGGCAAGGTGTTGGATTTTGTGCTTTGGGTTTTCCTGGGGAAGAGGTGGACTTTTTTTGACCACCCTGATTCATACAGGGGAAATCAGGTACACACCAGCACAGGTGTGCAGGTGCACAGGGTGCGTGTAAGGGAAAGAAGAAGAGTGTTACCTACACTCCTGTGTTACACGAGTTAAATTTCACATTGAGTGACACCCACACATGTGGTCCAGCTGACCCGTGGTCACTTGGTACCCGCATGGGGGATCTACTTGTTGGCTGTTTTTTTCATTATGCACACAGCAAAGCAAAGGAGATAAGAAATCCAGACATTTTAAGTAATTCGTGAATTGTCCTATATCAGCAGGCCACAGACAAAAAGTTAACAAAACATTAATACTGAAAGATTCAAGAATATAACTTGAAATAAAGGATCTCTTTTCTTTTCTTTTTTTTTTTACTTAGAGTCTTAAACAGTTGAGCTGTCTTTTTCAATTTAGGAGTTAAACATCCACAGTTAACATTCCAAATATTCTCTAAAACTACAGTCAAAAACAAAGCAAACAAGGGTATGTATGAAAGGGAGGAGGAGGAAAACCTCACAGAAGACCTTGTTTTCTGTACGCTGAAGGAAAAGTATGAATCAGGCTGTAAAAATTCTTTGGAGGTCATCTTTAACAATGAGGAACAATGAGGAAGTAATCCAGCACCTCTTTTCTCGATGTAATTTCCCTAGATAAAGAGGCATCTACAAAACAAAGCTTAGGCTCCCGCAGAGGGTCAGTGGCCAAAAAGCTGTCTTTGTAACTTGTAAACTGTCACTGGACGTTTCAGCCTAAGCTATTTCACAGCAGGCTGCAGAGGCAAACAATCAAGCACATTCTGATGCATTTGGGTCCAAAGAAAGGGAACAAGCCGGCAGCCTGCCTACATTAGCAAAACGCTTCCATTTCAGAGGATCCCATTACATTGTTACAACATTTGTCCAATTTGTACCGCAAATTGGCCCCCAGTTTTGCAACTGGGTTAAGTGTTATGTAAGAGGTTGGCCCACCCCCAGTGCACAATGTCCGGTTGTTACAGACTGCATAACCGCTGTAAATTAGTTTTAGTCTTTAATAAACCAAAACCAAGAGAACTGTCACAAAAGCAATACAAAACTAAAAACAGAAGTTCAAATCCTTTTCACATCACATTCCACAAATATCCACAGACCAGACCTGGAAAACTTGCTTTTTCTTAATTTTTCAATAAACAGCTCAGTTTCTCCAAGTGAGGAACGTTCCATCTTTTGCCCTTTTATGATTTTATTTCTATGGCAGGCTACTCGCACCATGCTACTTCACGGTTGCCAACAACAAAAAGATGCAGCTCTTTTTTGTTAGTAACACTTTGGATCACAGACTGTCTAAAAGTGAAAGACTGAAATTAAACATCACTTTCCTCTTAAGTGAAAATTTAGAATACATCCTTTTAGTTACTGCCTCAAGGACATCCAATTCACAAAACGCTGCGTGAAGATGAAGAAACCTAAGTATTTGGTGCAGGCAGTGAAACCCAGAGCTAGACCACTAAACTGAGGCTACATTCATTTAGCCCCTCTACCCAGAGGATCTTTGCATGGGAATGTAAAGGACATCAAGATAGCGATTCAGAGAGCAAACATTCCTCCACCCTGGCAGGTACAACACTCTCCTCCTATAAAGGCCAAGTCTGAATCTGTAAAAACTGAACCAAGATCTTTTATAACTCAAGAAAGCGCTCCAAGGCCTGGAGCAACCCTACAAAAACAAACACAACCACTGTGCTTTTAAAACCAGAAGAGAAATACACGCGTTTCAGGCCGCAAACTTCAAGTAGCAAATCATTCCGACAGTTGCCTGCAGCGCTTCTTACCGGCCTGCTCGGACACCTCTTTCCTTGGATGCTGCCACCCTGCAGATTTTAAGGGCTGGCTGGTGCCAAGAGGGGGCAGCCCCACTCTCCCCTGTTTGGGCAGTAAAGAGTCCCACTTCTCACGGCTGCCCCTCCACCCAGAGGCACTCTGATGTTTGTCACAACCCATTTCCAGGTGACAGTCTGGAAACACATTAACCCAGGGAGGAGAATAAGATCGTCATTTGCCATGAAAGACGCAAATACTATCAAACAAGCAAACTCAAGCACTGTGGACATGGAGGATGTGACAAAGGGCAGCACCTCACCCCCAAAATTTTAACTCCGCGTATTTTATAGGCAGAATTTTCCTAACCTGCTAAAAACTGACAGTTATCTGTTGGGCCTGGCCTTTAATTGTTATATATGTACACACCATGGCCTTTATTATGACTTGTTGACCAGCTGCAGGCCACATCTGGCATAGCAAACCAGGCACCTTACCAAGATTACTAATTTTAATAGAGCAGAGAGGACCTCAGAGGCCTGGTTGCAAAAAGCTGTCACTCCTCCCAGTTTTTGGACACCTACTCTCTAGTTTTACTGATAATCTTGCTAAATTTTATTCCTGAGACTGTGAGCTTGCTCATCAGTGTCTCATTTTGTGGCTGACAGGTTTGGTGTACAAAATGTTTGCATTCCCATATTTGTAAAAAATAAGAACAAAGCAAAGTTACTACTTTACTTACCCTCAGCAATGACATTTTTTCAGCTGAAAACAGCATATATCCCCCTCCTCGAAAGCCACAATGCTGCTTTGCCACAAGTCAGACAACTAAAAATTTGGTACTTTTCTGTAGCAAAAATGCCACAACAACATTGTAGAAATAACCAACATCCACATCATAGAATTGTATCAGTCTAAGACCAAAAAAGTGATGCGTCATCTTTCAGATTCTTTTTTACCCACCAAAACTCAAGCAAAAGAGGCAGATCCACCACAATTAGACTGCATCAAATTTATGTCAGTCAGAAGCAAATTCAGTCAAACGGCTGAAGTTCTACATAAAACCAGGTAAAGCTACTTATTAATTACTTAACTTCCTTAATGCAATAGCCAGAGAATAATTTGGGGTTTAAAAGATAAATATTGTTGAGAGTTAAGAAAAGCTGAAGTGAACTTTTAGTCTCCTTTACCATTTAGTGCCACTCTCATATAAGCATGCTTCCTGGTAACGTTGTTTGAAATCATCTCAAATTCTGAAACAAGACCTAGTATCGGACATTGGTATCATTATACATCACTGATGAGCTTCAAAAGTAGAAATGTTAAGTTAATCTTTTACTTTCTACTGTCCCACAACTAAGTAGAGATGGCAAAAGACCCACAGTCTACTTATGAGAGTAACGCTAAAATTTCAAGAACCAAAATTATCATCAATACACATGCAAGCCCTTTAAGCAGGGATGTAGCTTAAACTCAAAACACACCTACAGGCTTGAAACAGTTTAAGACCATAAACTTGGTTCGTGTTAATTTACATGTTAGATGTTTTGCATGACTTAATATCCCTTATTGATTGCATTCTTCCTCCTAGAGGGAAGAAGAAGAAATGGGTAAAATCAACATCATACTCCTCCAAACAAACAACTCCCAAGGCTGACAACCTCCCATTATCCTCTCCAGCAGTCCAAAGCTGCTGACTTAAAGACCCAAAGCAGCAATGGAAGGGTGAAAGTAACCCCACCTGAAGGGCAGGAACCAAAAAGTCTGTGCGTTACAATATTAGCTGCGCTTGGCAACATTTTCCTGTATGTAAGTACTCTGACTGCAATGATTCTCTTAAGAATCATTAGTTTAGACTTAACTGGTAAAGAAAAATTGAGTCAGACTGTTAGGATTTCTATTATACTAACAATAAAGTCTTGGCTTTACTTACTCACACGTTACTTTCATAAACAGACACATGTACAAAGGGTACTCCCTCTTTGCCCATACACAAGAATGTAACAGCATGCCTGGAGTATTCCATTCCTTCTCCTATTTTTCAACTCTGAAGAGCATTGTTGTCTTTAAAGTGTTAGAGGAAAATCACAATATAATAACAAGCTCTGAAACAGCCCCAAGAAAAGCAACTAAATGAGCTGCCTGAACCGGCAATATTCGCTCCCTTAAGAGGGAACTCTCTGTGCTGGGGTGACCTGGTCACTGTTGTTTTGTACCAAAGGGCCTTTCACACACCTTTATACAATCCTACAACAGCACTTAAACACAAACATGGAGCTAAGCAGTCACTGTCTGCATTTTCTGTTTTGCAGAAAGAAGCTCTAGACATCACAGAAGAGATACCATTTCTTTAAGAAACCCTGAAAACAGGAAGGAAACATGGCCAAGCTGATAAGCATTCGATCTTAAGAGTAGGAAGGGTAGGAATTTCAGCTGATTTCCTGGACAAGGGCCCAGACAGGAGGAACAGGAGCAGAAAGCAAGAACTGGGTCAGCAAACTACTGAATAGTTATTTGTCCTAGTTTTCAAATACTCACTGAAAGTACTCTTACCGTAACACAACTGCATCTGTAAGGAGTGTTAATACATGTAAAACTACTCCGGCAAACTATTCTGGAAAGAAGAAAAAATACCTTATGCTGACACAACATTTACTGTCAATGGAATTAGCAAATAAAGGATCTCATTCTAGTATAAGTTTGTACTCATTCTGTAAGAAAAATAAGCTATCTAATGTAATTTTGATGCAAAGACAAATTATTGTATCCATGGCTGTGACCGAGATGCAACACAGCTCTTCAGATTCATCTGATGTGCACAGACAGAAAACGCAGGCCAAGCTTCTCAACAGAGACAAAGTGCTACATGTAGAAGCCAACCACTAATTTGTATGCCAAAGATGTACTTGGAAACCCAGATGAGAACTCTAGACAGGGGATCAGTTCTAAACAGAGCATAAACACTGCCTTATCCACTGGTAAAACCCCCAGGTACACTATTAGGAAAAGCATGAAAGGTTCTTCCAGTATTGACAGCACAGTAGAGGCAGACGTGATTTTGGGGGAAAAAAGCAGACAATGTCAGGTTGTAAGTCATAACAAAAATCAATAATCAGTGTTGTGAATTTAGTAGGTAAGAAAAAGCAGAAGTAAAACTTTGAAGGACAACCAACTTGCCCAGATAACCAGGCAAGTCCTGGCCTGAGTAGATAAGCAAGCGACTGTAGCTAAGGAAACAAGCAAGAAGTGAACAAGTCCTGCATTTATGAAATACAAAATCTGAAATCTATTTTTATCATGTGCTAGTCAATCTGTAAGAGTTCAGAAGCCTTACATCCCATTTCACACGTCTACTAAATTATTTGAGAGAGGGTTTCCTTTGTGATAGCAAAGAAAGTTTGATGTAAACCCAGGGTCGATCACTCAAAATTGCAGTTAAGATTTCAACACAGCACAAGGTTTCCTCATCTTCAAGTCTACAACAGCAGCACCACCCCAAACAACAACAAGAAAAAGTGAAGATACCAACCAGTGACCATCAACCAAGGTAAGGTCACAGAGTTAGCAGATGGCAAACTCACACATGAAAAGGACTTGGTTTTGATAAAGCAAACGAGCAAACCTTGGAACTTCTTGCTACAGGATGAGGATTCACAGGGAAAGTGGACAAATGCACAGGATAAATTCATCAAATCATGTTAAGCACATGAAGTCACCTCTAGCTCTAGAAGACCCTGAATAACATCTAGCATATACAGCTTGCACATTCATGCTTAGAAGCTATTTTCTTCCTTAGGGAATGGACATCCTTACTAAAATCCTTAGAGTTCTCTCTGAGGAAGGACAGCAAAAAAACCCCAAAACCCAAACAGGAAGGAAGTCAAATTATTACAAAGCAGAAAACTAAAAACTGCACAGAAGAAAGGATGAGGGTTGAAACAGAAAGTTTCCCAGGGACACCAGGCAAAGCACCCCACCAACACCAGTAACTCCCCAAAGGCATCCCACAAGCCAGCAGGCACTACCCTGAGATGCTCCAGCCAGCGACTTACATAAGAGGACAAGGGGACAAAAAAACCCTACGGCTGCCAAGTTTCCTCCTCCCCTGAATGGTCAGCTTGCCTGAGACTGGTAGGTGGTCCTGCAGCTTGGCCAGGCTTCAGACTCAAAGGTTATAAATAGAAAGGTCAGGGACAAAGCAGAGTCAAAGCCTCAGTAAAAAGGTGCTGCAACCTGGCCAGTTGGCATATGCATGTCAGGATTTCATTCTGCAGCAAGGGGGACACGTCAAGTGAACCCTGCCATGAACAGGCCCATAGCACAACTCTCACTACCCCCCAACTCAGCACCAGTGACACACAGAATCTGCTGGGCACAAGCAAACCAGAGCTTCCTGGTCTCTCTACTTCAGGTAGGTCTTGTCACTGTGCATGGGTGAGACACAGGGGCAAGAAAACTGAGCAAGTGGAGCCCAGAAACATGAAGCTGTTTCTGGAGCAGGGCTTGGAGGCACACTGGGCAGATATCACACAGTGCATCACACACAAGGGGGTGGTCAAAGAGCCTCGGGGGGCAGAAGCTTAAGCAGCAACTCCACAATAAAGGCAGAATCCTGAGCCGGAGGGATTTCTAGTTTGACTGGTTTATGTTATAGCTGTTCTGTAATTTCAAGTTTCAGTGAAGTTACCTTGCCTTTTTCCAGAGACTCAAGGAAATCAAAACACTCAGCGTGCCCCAAATTTTTTCTTATGTATAGATTAGATAAAATCTGTTTACTACTATGATTTTTAATTTCTTCATGGATGGTGTTTAAACTGTCATAGAGCAGTTTGATGTCACTGATTTTCACTGACAAAAGTCAGAACAGTAAGAGCAAAGATTTAAAGAAAAACTGGGAAAAAAACCCCTAAACAAACAAAAAAACCCCATACACAAAATAAACCAAACTCACAAACCTGAAAAAACCCCCGCATAAAAAAACATCCCAAAAGCCAGTCTTACCAATTACTTTATGCACTGCTACAGTTTCCCTCCTGAAGGGGAAAAGAATGACTTGTTTAAATCCTGTCTCTCTGGTTTATATTCTCCTGCACATAACCAGCCCTCACCTGAACTATGAACTCCAATTTGGAAGCCAAGCTCGTCACACTGTCACGTCATTTCACAACTGTACAAATTTCTTGTAAGTCTCAGTACTGAGAAACACCACAGAGCAGTTAAACAAACAGATCTTGTACCTTCCCCATGGAGTAACAGCAGTTATTTTAACCACTAAAATAATATTCCCAAAAAACCACCAAGTATTCCTAACACTAATTTGTAACTGCTCTCTGATAAACAGCTGTGCTACCTGTGAGGAAGCACAGAGCAATTTCTCTCATCTCAATTTTGTCACTGGTTCTTGATGTTTGTATTCAAGCTTGGGAAGCTTACATCTTTCCTAAAAGAAAGATGTGTAATCAACATGAAAGCTGTTTCTCCAAGTAAACTTAAAATTAGATAATAAATTTATGCAGAGAGGGAACAAAACTCCTTAGAGTATGTGTCCTATACAGCAACTTGTAAACATCTACAGGGGATGACAAAATGCACGCATTCCATTTAAACTAGAATCCTTCCATTTTTATAGGCTGGCTCATCAAGACAACAACCTTGACTTAAATAAAACTCCACATAGTTACAGCTAAATTGCACAAAGATGCATCAGTACAAAATCTAACACAGCAGGAAATTTTTCAACCGTCTCGGATATCATCCTCTATAAATGTTCAACATAACTCCAGATACCATATCTTATCCAAACCCTCTGCCAAACAAATCTCTGCCTCGGTACTTGTTAAAGCTGATTTATTACTGTCAAATACATTAATCTGCACGTTAATCTGCCTCAGGTCACTTAAAGTTAGTGAAAAGGGACCCTTGTCAAGCCACATAAAATGTTGCTTTTGGTCCACATGGGAGTTTGAAATCAGAGCTTGGGAGAGATCCTCTATGACATAAATTTTACAGCATGAAAACAGCAAGGAATGCAGAAGACTTTTCCTGTAATCCATTGCCATTTTCTCTGCTTCACTTCATAGCGTGCTGTTAAAGCCTAAAAATGTCACTAAATGAAGGCTGTGTTTATCTTGGGATCCTGTGTCACTGGAGTTGTAAAGCACACAGCACTAGCATGACAGCTTCAAACTGGCATTCACTGCACTCCAGTGGAGGAGGAAAGGCTTGTACGTTATACAACCTACTTAATCCATACTGCAAGTAGTACACAAGGCAGAAAATCTGGCTCAAACAACACACATACTACATTATGCACAGTAAGTGCTGCTAATACTTCTACACGAAGTGTTATTCCCAACAGTTTAAAACCTCCCAGTTGTACGGCTTCCTTATTCAACATTTCCAACACAAAGCAGAACTGGTTTTCACTAACAGACCACTTGCTTCCTAATATAACCAATTCCCTAGACAACTTACCAGATGATCCAAGATTTTCAGGACAACCAAATCAAAAGTTCAAAGACGAATAAAGGCAGTTGGACAATCACTGAAGAGAAGCAGTTTTAACAAACACATCCTGCATTTTTGCTTAGCAACTGGATCACCATCAGCAGAATATGCTGGTACAGCTCTATTACCTCTGTCACATCCCCTGAAGCAGCAGTCTCCAATGGAAGCAGCAGTAATGAGCATATCCTCCACCTTTCCTTTTTATGTTTGCCTGGTAATTAATTTTAAGTGCCAGTAATTCTCAATTGCTCCATCATTAGTGTGACTAAATGTCATTCTACGACAGGAATTATGCAACTATGCTTTGGTCAACCTCAAATACCACCACTGTTACCTGTGACTTTGAATGTTGTAACAAATAATATGCTTATAAACTGTTCATTTATTACAAAGACATTACTTCGATTACTGCCCAATTCACGAGTTCCTTTGGCTTGAAATGAGAAAGCATTCAAATTATCTGTTACTTCAAAACAGGATCTCCAAGAAGGAAGCATCAAGTTTCAAGGGAGTTTTAATGTCTACATAGGATGAATTCTCTCAAAATGTAGAAAGATTTCAGGTGGTGGTACAAGAACTACTGGACGCATCATACTTACTGTTAGAAGAACAGGAATGTGGAATTGTACCTTTTCAAGGATGACCTTAGTCTACAGAAAACACTCATGTGAGTCTTGCAAGCATATAAGCCCTCAGGCACTTACATAATAATGAACTATTGAAACAGAGCCAAGACATGAGTTTTCAGAGGAAAACAGTCATGGGTTCTGTAATCACGCTTTGTTTCTCACAATGACTTTACTGTGATGTGTAACAAGGGGCTGTTTGATCCGGTTAACCAACGCAGAAAAAGTCAGCTGGAAAGGGCTTACACGGAGGAACGAAAAACTAGCGTCCTTCTGAGAACATCTTGTACCACCTTCCCAAGAGCATCTTAAAACTCTGCTGCTCCAAACCCAAAGCGGGCCCTGGTTACCCACAGCCATGCAGAGCTGGACTGTTACATCCACCTGGACCTTATCCGAGTCTTTGAGATTTTTTTTTTTGGTACAATCTCCCTTTCCCTACACTGACCCCAGTACTGGAGCCCTTCCAAATCAGTTGACACAACTGGCACTTCCAACAGCGTCACGCGCCAGTTTGATGTTTGGGACAGAAGCATTTATGCAACGAAACTTGGTCAAGCTTCTCTTGCTTCTATCAAGGATAAGCTTCACTTGAAACCGAGTTTTCCTTCAAGGCAGAATACAGGCAACATCCCACCTTTGAACTCCAGAGCATGGGTTTAAGGCCAAATTAAAGAGTTTTACAGACACAGCAGCTAAAAACAATACACATCTCCAATTATTTTAGCAACAAGTCACTTCCTACTGAATGAAACATTGGATTTTTGTAACCCAGAAAGTTTTAACATTTTATTACTGATGTTCTTTCTTTACAGTCCTAGGTGGTATCAGAATGCCAGATCACCTATGAAAAATCCTAACAGAAAGAAAAGGAGGCTTTTGCAAATTACACTCTCTGTTTCTGGGGGATGATCTAAAATGAGAATAAATAAACACACCACCAAAAACTATTTCTTTATATCCTTCACAGGAGTAAAACGAATAATTCATACTTACCAGGTATATATATTTATATTTAAATAATATAGTATTTCCATTTAAATTCAGTATCCATCTTCCATACCAAAAACGTATTTGAAAATTGCCCCTTGAGAAATATCTTACAAATCAAGTCTAAGCTACCTAGCAACTTCCTTTGCTGCATTAGTGAAGCTCACAAAAGGAAAAGGAATTTTATCACACACCTATTATTGAACTATTTCTGTAACGCTGCAGAATTCATATAGTTGCCAATTATTAAAATGTCACAGAGCAGGAAGTCAAAGAGCAGTTGCACTTAACCATGGACATTAAGATAACCGTGACAGAAGCCTTTTTCAGCATCCTCCTTTTAGCTTGGAATACATAAAGGTCAGAAAACTACTAAGTAAAGCTTTTGTTGACTTTGTTGTGCTTTTCTCAACTCTCAGAACACTCACCTCAGAAAATAACCCATTTTGTTCCCTGCTGAAGGTACAGCAGGCAGAAAGCCAGTAGCTGGCACTTTGTCACATAGATAGTTTAATAAAAATTATGAATAGGCTCTTACTTTTATTTCTACAGTCATGTTCCATTAAAACAAAAAATTATTTGCCTAAAGGATTAATATTGAGAAGAGTAGAATATCACTGTTACCAGCCTTGCAATGCCATATGCTATTCTACACAGACACAAATAATTGCTTTAACTATCACAATTTGCAAAGCACACTGTTCTTCATGGGCAAATTGGTTGTGTCATCCCATAACATCAAAATGTACCAGATTCCACCACCACTAACTTATCCCCACAGCACTAGTATTTCTTTAAGTAATACGTGCCCACAAATTCCACCAGTCACAGAGACCAAGATATAAATTAAAACATTAGGAAAGAAAACAGAAAAAGTAAATCCTTCAGTTTACGCCAGGGAATGGCAACCACTAAATCCCAGGAGCAGCCCACCAGGAAATGCCATGCAGGGTTCTCCATAACAAATGCACACCTAAGCTGTCAGCTGAGAGATGCCAAAATGCATGTTCAATGGCTCTTCATCCCAAGTCCTACTAGCCATCCTCTTCCTTGTTCCAAATGCTAAAATCCCTTTCCTTGCAGCTAAAATCTTGCCAGTACTCTCAGGATTGAGAGCACAGTCAGTCTCAGCTACACTTATCTTTGCACTGCTTTTTAAAACAGCTCCCAATGCAGACTGGGAGATATGGATATATTTCTAGTACAATCAGGAGTTAAAGATTAACTTTAGGAATTTTACCACCAGCTAAAGGAATTTTACCATTCAGATTTAATCTAAGAACCCAGAGTTGGTATTTGCTCTCAGAAGGCAGCTTTTACTGCCTCAATTCAATTATTCCATTTTCATCACAAGTTCTGCATTTAATAAAAACTCAGAAACAATGTACAGACAGTGTGATCTTGAAGTCCTTATCATGGTTACAGTTCCCAAATCCTGCTATCACCCACCAAGTAGTTCTCACAAGAAACCAAGGGAGCACAAATAAGGGTCTTTAACAAAGTCTAAAGAAAATGTTTCATACAGCAAGAAGGCCCATGGCTTGTTCCCTCCAGAACAGCCTGTTTATTCAAATATCCATAAGCACTCAGTTTACTAAAACACACTTGAGACAGCACTTTGAGAAAAATCAAACTTGACAAGCCAAAAACATCCATCAGTAAGGAGCTAAAGCGGGAACCTTGCCAGAATGCTGTCATTAAAGCAGAGAAAAGCCCACTAAAGGTTCCTACCACTAAAAGGACCCTTACCTAAAAGCTGTAGAACGGCTTAACACATCCAGTGATGATCTCCTAAGGAAATCTGTGGCGCATAAAGTGTCATCCTCTAGACCTAAACAGAGCAGCACAATTGATCTTGTCTTCAAATCAGGAATGGTAGTCTCTGCAATCCTCTAAGCAGATGGAACCATGCACACTAGGGAAAAGAGCATTTAATTTGGTTGAGAAGGAGGAAAATTGGATGAACAGATATGAGAAATGGTTTTGGTGTACTTAAGGTAAGGCAGCCTAGTTGCACCTTGTCTTTGAATACATGCAGATGATAATAGAAAAGCTTAAAATTGGAAAAACAACCATTCGCTTTAGCAGACAGCTAGACTTTGACAGGACCCATTCAAAGGCAAGCAACATTTATGACATCTATATCTAATATAGTTTGGTTTTCAGCATTGCATGAGAAACATGAACGTTAACTGCTTTGAGATAAAATACTCCCAGACAGAAGAGAACAAAATAGGGCAAAAAAGGGAAGTAGCCTTTCCTGTAGCAGGTCTCAACAGAAGTGTGCAATGTACTTAGACGTGCTGGCAGAACACTGCAATACCCATTGTAAGCATTCAGACTTGACTTTCAACCCATTCAGCAAGTAAATTGTCTACTCTCTTGCCTACTGCTGTCTAAAGGTACCTCAGAGCCAATGATTACAGCTCTGCCTGTTCCAACTCTTTCTTCCTGTAAATAGTGCCTGACTATTTTCTCTTCTCACAAGGGCTTAATTAGTCCTGTTCACAGAGCGCTACAGCAGCTGGCACATCCCAGCATTTTCACAGCTATTGAAATCCATCTGAACCGTGCAGCAGATTTTTCTACGCTGACAATTACGTGTCCTGGGAACCTTGTATCTGCCTATGCATTTGAAGGCACCTTTATGCAATCAATTTAACCACAAGGCAGCCCTGAGAAGTCCAAAAACATTCACTGTCACACATACACAGTTCACAGAAGTCCAAAGAATCCTGCCTGGTCAGAAAAAGAGACCCTTTCCTCCACTAACAGAGCAGCAGAGATCTGCAACTCCAGAATACAAGAGTAATCACGGCTATGTGCAACAACAAATAAAACTGCCATCAAGATATCATTAAACTAAAAAAAAGAAACCAAACAAAACCTGGACAGTAATTTTTTTCCTACTGTGATCACATCATAACTCAGACAGATACCACTGAACAAAAAACAGTGAAATACAAAGGTATTTCCATGAGGTCCTGAAAATTCCAAAGAGGTTATAATTGAAAATCATGTTAAATCAGAATGCAAAATGGAATTAAACATGTAATATTTGCTCTCCAAATTTCTAAGCACCTTAATTTTGCCAACTCACTTCAAGTTCTCTGCTACTTCTCAAATCAAGCAGCAGCAGAAGCTGTGGCACCTCCTTTCCTGAGATAGGCTGTCTGCTTATCACCACACCAGCTACCACATCCCAGCATGGTGAACAGTCCTCTGTAAACAGAAAGTCTGTCACCATGTCCTGAAAGGAAACCTTGAGGTCCACCTTCAAAGTGGACTAAGATAAAGATTATATTTTTATGTCAAACCACTGCGACAAACTTTCCAGAAAATCACTGGGCAAGTTAAACTGCTGTTCAGTTTTACAGTTACATGATAGAAGTCTGAATCTCTCACTGTCACACAGAAGGCAGGAGGTCATTCACTTCACAGTTCTGCAACAGGAACTAAATGAAAACAACTCACCTCCTGCTTCTTACTAGTTTACATACTGATCTGCAGCATCCTACTTCAAAAATAAAATGTTCCAGTAGTAGGAGCATATTCAAATAAACAAATGAAAGTTAAAAAATGTTTTCAGAAGCAGTTTTCTGAAGAATCAGAACTAGTATCTTATTTTTCTCCATATTCTGAATTTTTGAAAACCAGCTTCTTTGTTGAACTTGTCTTGACAAACGTATTGCTTTAAATAGCAGCGGCAGGCAGTCACCACATTAAGCACAACCCACTGAAATACAATGTCTTATATGTCAATACAAAGGAAACAGCATTTAAAACAAGTTCTATCACAAAACAATACAATTTAAATTAATAGTCTTCCCCCTAAACACTGTCCCAAATATTTTTCCATAATCGCTACCATTATCTTTTCAAATCTACCAACACCGTCTGTCAGAAAAATTCACTGAATGACTCAGACACAGACACTTTCAAATCATAAATACTCAAAACTGCTATTTCCATTTCAGAACTACCTCTATTCAAGGATTTGAATTGCTGATGGCATCCTAATAATCCAATGATCTCCTGAAGTTTCCTTATCAAGATTTTCCTCATGCACAAACAGCATCTCCACTGACGAAAGCGGGCCTTGTTGCTTTGCACAGTGTCTTGGACAATGTGGTTATGCAACCAGAAACCTGTAAAACTTGCAAAATTTTTAGTGCCTAATATTGAGTATCTTTCGTACATGAATGCTTGACACAGCTCCTTGAACATGCAACTGAAGACATGAGATAGCAGAGAGCCAAGCATTAAAATCACTGGCATTACATGCCCTGCCAATTCCCATTAATTTTCCTTCATGACAAATCAGCAGAAACGCTTGCCTAGAGCAAGCAGAGGCTTTTCAAACCCCAGCCCTTTAATCCTGTATCCAGGAGTCAGGCTCCAAGTCTGAATCTCACCCACGTTGCCAAAATCACTGCTCACTAGCCACTTTAGCAAACTAGTGGTAATGTCACCAGTCCAACGGCACTAATACAACTCCATCGGTGCAAAGACTGGGGTTGTGGGGGGGGGTCAGGGAAATACCTCTGTTTGTGTCTGGCTCTCTTGAAGACCTGATACAATTTAACCTCATATACCCAACACATTTTGTATTTATGTCTGAGAATACACATACAATACATGAGAATCTGCTGAAGGAATTTTCACCATGAAAGCTTTTGTTTAAGAAGTATGCCAAAAATACGCTCTTGCCCTTCACACCAGATTACGTTTTCATATCTGATTTACACTCAGAAAGCATCATTTTGAAAACCTGGACTGAGCTAGGATGCAGCTTTTAACTCCTCCATCACTAACTCGGATTCAGTTTTCCACGTTAGTAACTATTCTGCATGGTTTTCACTGCAAAGCTGCCAACAACCTTATTCACAGCCATATTTATTTGTAAGCTCAGGCAAGGGAATCATTTCCGTATTTTATCAACTAATATTACACTTCCCACACAACAATGAACTTCTTTTAAGTTGCCTGCTAACACATACTCATAGCCTTCGTACTGGATTAAGTGCCACGGGACAGATGAAGTTTACACATAATAATGCAAGAACCACAGCATAAAATCTTCATAACTGGAGCTGGCTTGTACCCCTATGGGAAAAGGAAAAACAAACTCAAAACACAATCACTTCCTTTCTCATATAAATAATATTAGCTCATAGCCAAAGATAACAAGGAAAACAGGCTGGGTTTTATGACCGTGCTGCATCCATAATTTCATGACACAACAACCTACTTCTGTCGATCACAAACATATTTTCCTCTGTTACAGCAGCTGCCACCGAATTTGTAGCAGTCTCACTAAGGTTCTGCAGAAAACAAGCACCTCGACACTGAACTACTACGAAAAAGGCCTCTGAAAGCAGAGGATTTTTACCACAGTGCTGAGAAAGAGGGCTGTGCAGTGCACAGCTCTTCACCGACTTCCAGAACAGATCTGTGAAGACCACAGCCAGGATGGAACCAGAAATTTAATACTGTCCGGCACTGACTACAGCAAGGGAGTGAAAACAAGAGTTTAAATTACACTTTAAAGGTCTCAAGTCTTGAAAACCAGATTATACCAAGAAGGGTTTGCCCAGAGGGCCTGGCCAGTTTAGTAAAACCTGGTCCATTTTAAAAAAAATACGCAACATGGTTGTGATACACAAGACAATTCAACCGCCTGAAGAACTTCAATGCTGCACAAAGAACAGAAAGTGCCCTTAAACAAGGAGTAATATCTAAAAGCTTTTCTGCTATGTAACAGGTGCATGATAGTTTACATTCACAAGGTGACAAAGTCTGTACGTCAAAAAAAGTTATAATTTAATATTAACGTTTTTCTCAAAACAATTGCCCACACAACTACTAAAGCCACGAAATCAACTGACTTGTAAGGCTAAAACAGACACAAAAAGAAACACTGCTGCAAAAGCCCAGTAAGAACAACAGCTGTCATATCTTCTTTGTCTTCTGGGCGATTACCATATGTTTAAACGTCTTTGTTGTTCAACCTAAGCAAGCAAGAGATGAATGTCTGATTCTCTCAGGGAAAAAAAAAAAATTACAAAAATAAAAACCAACTTTTTAAAAAGTTTATTCCGCTGCCACTTGAGAATATCCGAATTGTGGTTACCCAAACAACGTGAGAATATCCAAACTGCGGTACAGAATATTTGCATTATCTACTGTTGGTAGTTCAAGGGTTTATACACACATTCACTTGAAAACACTGAGAGACAGAGACTGCTCTGCTTGCACAATAAGGCTCCCATATTGTGCAAGCGGAGGCGTTATTATTTTTATTGTCTCTGTAAAAGATTTCAGGAGCAGCAGCAGACCTCCCTGCCCTGGCGAGCAACAAGTGCACGGAAGACTATAAACAAGACCCACTTACGGTGCTCTTGACCCACTTAACAGCGCTCCCCTGGCCCAAAGCCTCCTCCAGCCGGCAATTCCCGAGCTCTCCTCCGTGCCCCGAGCGAACTCCCCGCCCGCGGGCTCCGCTCGCTCCCGCCCCGCACACCCGCCCGCAGGGCCCAGACACGGCCGGGCCAGGGCAGCGCCGCCGCCGCCCTCCCGCGGCCCCCCCGCCCCGCCGGGCAGCGCCGGGACCCCGCAGCGCTGCCCCCACACCGCGGGGGTCCCCCCGCCGCCCCCCGACCGGGTGCTCGCCCCGGCGGCGACCCCCGGCCCCGCGGGCGGCCGGGCCGGGCCCGCGCAGCCCCCGCGGCGCGGAGCGGGGGCCGCGGCTCCCCCTGCGCTCGCTCTCACCTGCCCACGGCCGGCGGAGCTGCTGCCGCCGCCCCCGTCCCGCGGCCGCCGCTGCCGCCGCCGCCCGCCCGGCCCGGCCGCCGCCTCCCCCGGCCCTACGGCGTCACCATCGCACGAGGCCGCCGCCGCCAATGCGGGAGGCGCCGCCGCGGCTGCGCGCCCGGGGCCGGAAGGACGCGGAGAGAGCCCGGCCCGGGCCTGGAAGGGAGGGAAGGGAAGGGAGGGATGGGAGGGGATGGCAGGGAGGAGGAGCCACCGCGGCCGCGCAGGCGCACCGGGAGCGGGGAGGGGGGGGGGGGGGGTGCGGGGGCGGTGCGTTATCTGCCTTCCGTCCTGGGAATAGAGTCGCGGAGTCAGTTAGGTTGGAAATGATCTCTGAGGTCATCGAGTCCAACCTTTGACCGGACACGGCCACGCCAGCCAGACCATGGCACTAAGTGCCACGTCCAGTCTTTCCTTAAACACCTCCAGGGATGATGACTCCACCACCTCCCTGTGCAGTCCGTTCCAATGTCTAATCACCCTTGCTGTGAAGAAATTCTTCCTAATGCCCAACCTAAACCTCCCTTGGCGCAGCTGAAAACTATGTCCTCTTGTCCTGCCACTTGTTACCCGGGAGAAGAGCCTGACCCCCACTGGGCGACACACTCAGAGAGTTGTAAAGAGTGATAAGGACCCCCTGAGCCTCCTTTTCTCCCAGCTAAACCCCACCAGCTCCCTCAGCTGCTCCAGATCCTTCATCAGCTTCTTTGCCTTTCTCTGGACTCGTTCCAAGACCAAGATGTCCTCCTTGAGTTGAGGGGCCCAACCAGACACAGTACTCCAGGTGTGGCCTCAGGACAATCACTGCCCTGGTCGTGATGGCTGCACTATTCCTGACACAAGCCGGGATGCCATTGGCCTGCTTGACCACCTGGGCACATGTTCAGCTGCTGGTGACCAGCAGCTGGGCTACTTTCCAGCCACTCTGCCCCCAGCCTGTAGCACTGCAGGGGGTTATTGCGGCCAAAAAACGGAGAGGGTCAGCAAACACTATTAGGGAACAGTGGAGTTTCCAGCCCCCAGCAACGGGCTCTGGGCCTGGCAGGGGGTTCTCCTGTGACACTGCTTCCTGAGCAGGCAGCAGAGTGTCACCTTCTCCTACTGAAATCGGTGTCATGGGAAACCCCTGGGCCACACAGTGCTTCTGTGGCCAAGGGGGGCCATCTGTGGTGACAGCTCAGAGCCATCCGGGCACTGCGAAATTCACTGGGGGAAAGGTGCCCAACAGAATAAGTACCAGAAAGGACAAGAAGAATCATGATTAGTAGTTAAAAATTCCCAAATAACAATAATGCTCATGCCCTCCATCCATCAGTCTTCTCCTGCAGGGCCTGAAGCTGTTACTATACTCTCTTGTTTCTTAGTTCTGTTTAAATTACAGTTGAAATCTGTTTTTTTACATTAGCAGTGACAATTGAGAGGAGGACTCATCAATGTCTTTAAGTATCTAACGGTGGGAGGGTACCAAGAAGATGGAGCCAGACTCTTCTCGGCCAAGCAATAGGACAAGAGGCAACAGGCAGAAACTGATGCACAGAACGTTCCACCGGAGGAGAAAGAGCTTTTTGACTGTGCAAGTGACCACTCACTGGAACAGATTGCCCAGAGAGGTTATGGAGTTTCCCTCATCGGAGATATTCCAGAACTATCTGGACACAATCCTGTGGCATGTGCTCAGGGATGGCCCTGCTTGAGCAGGGGGGTGTGACCAGATGACCCACTGTGGTCCCTTCCAACCTGACCCATTCTGTGATGCTGTGATTCTGTGGTGTGAAGCATCCCTGGTGTCCAGGGCAGCTGCCACAGGCCCACAGTTGAGGTGGGAAGACGCCCCACTAGACCAGGGTTTAGTGCTTGGGACTGACCTGCGTGCTCCAGGGCACAGCACCGGGGGGGGGAGGCCATGGCCAGTGCAATGCCAGAAAGATTATGAAAACCAGATGGTGTTTCCAGGCCTGATGTCGCTGCAGGCAATTGGGAAGCCTGGCTCATGTGACAGGGCCTGTGTCTGGTGTAGAGGCACAGAGGGGGAACACCGAAGAGAACAAGAACTTCCCCTGTTAAGGAATGGGAAGTGTAGGCAGAGCAGCAGGAAAACCTATGCAACGTGGAGATTTCACCTCAAGAAATAATATCCCCGGGGAAAATGTTGGAAACTGCACACCTGCATCTTTTACAGTGAGACTAGTCAAAACACTACAGGAACACCACACTGTTAGAGGACAATCTTAGCAATTGCCAAGGAGAACAACTGGGTGATTTGGAGAGCCTGTCTGTCTGTAACTTGTGTGGCTCTATGCACTTCAGTGCTTTGCTGTGCTACACTCCAATCAGTACACATCCCCACACCCAAAGATTTTAGCTCAAGCCAGCGACTGCGAATGAAATAGTTAATGAAAGCAAAATTATCCCCATAAATTAATATTTGAGGTTTTTTGATCCCTAATACCCACAAACATTAGATACATACTGCCAGTTCCTTAAAACTTTGTTAATAAAGTCACAATTCCCTATTGTCTCCTTTAAAATATGTCTCATCTCATATATTCATGAAAGTTTTTATATTGCAGAGGGAGCAAGATAGTTACTGAAGATCACAGTTGTACTATTACATGTACTTACGGTTTCTCTCATCAATCAAAATGTACTTTGGCAGCCGTTGGGCAGCAGCAGGGAGAGCAGCAGCTGCAGTGGCTGCTCCAGCTCCACCCTGTGCCTGTCGGATGAAGTATTTCCTGCCCTGTCTTTCAGGATTTCTTCTGTAAAATGGCGCTAACGATTATAAAATATTTTGAGCCCCACTGACGAAAAATATATGTAAAAACTGCATGTCATTTTTATCTGTCATTTCCTGTCACCATAACTTAACATGTACTCAGCCAATAAAGAGGGAAATTGAGATAGGAATACTGTTTCAATAAATAATAAATAAAAGCAATTAGGGTAGTTTATTCTGGTTCGAGAGCCTGGAAATCAAAAAGAAAGAGCTGTGCTTGGCCATATGGGGCAAAGCATTCAGCAAGATACATTTTCAAACACTGAGCTGTGTACAGCCTGGACATTTATAGATAATTCCTAGAACTTGTAGCATTCATAAAATGTTCATTGCCTTAATTCCATCTCAGAATGTTTTTGTCCTACATACATAGCCCTGTGATTTGTAGAAGATGGCAGGTCATTACAGGTTCACCCTGTTGTTGTTCCCCAGCAAGAGAAAACAAATTTGCCTGTGGTAAATGAAACTGGCCAGAATCATCACAGTGAATTGCAGAGGGCTGCCACTCTAAAAGACTGGTCTAAATGTTTGCTCAGCCCAAGAAAGGCAATAGCTAAGTACTCGTGCAGCTCCTTGGGGCTGTGGACAGGACAGGGCTATGATTAGATCCAGCAGAGTGACTGTGACACTGGGTCTACCCCACATATTTTTATTTTTTTCCCCCGAAAGGCAGGATTGTAATGTGTCCTTGCAAGGTAATGCCTCATCCCGCCCATCCCACGTGATCACAATGCTCTTGGAGTCGTGTGAAGGACTGACACAGCTTTATGGCACTCCAGGAAGACCCATAAGACAAGTTATGATTCAGAACAAAACTGCCCTAAGGGCAAGGAAGAACCTGGTCTTTTTTTCTTTTTTCTTTTTTCCCCCAGCATATGCCTTATTGCTGAAAGCCTTTAAACTGCTTCTACTACTGCTTAAACTACTGGCAAACATACCTGAGTGGCTCCCTTCTGAACTCCCCAGGATGGCTGCCACCATGGGGCAGCAGACGGGGAAAGGGCCTCGGGGAGGTACTGCTATCTCCCTGCCTCCCAGTAAAGTGGTGCCTGCGCATTCTCTTTGCGTTTCCTTCCTTATCAGAGTTCTCCCCGCCCAAATCACCGAGGGCCTCACCCTCAACACACACTCCATCACGCTGCTGAAGACTGGTGCTTGCTGCAGCCACCACATTCCAAAGGGATGGAGCTGCTGCCGGTACCGCGGGGCCATCAGAGCCAGCTTGCACTGGGCAGGCAGTGTGGAGAGGTAACTGTGACACTTAGGGCAGGTGTCCAACTTCAGTGTCACAGGGCAATATTTAGTACTTCTTTTTACGGCTGCTGCATTCTATCACTGCTCACAGGGAGAACTCCTGACCCTGTTTGTTCCCCCCCTTTCTCTCTTTCTGTCTCTGAGGAAATGCTACCAAGTAGGTCATGCCTTTTTGAATTCTAATGCAAAAAAATAGATTTCAACTGTCATTTAATCAGAGCTAAGAAACAAGAGAGTGTAGTATCAGCTTCAGACCCTGCAGGAGAAAACAGATGAAGGCATGAGCATGCTGTGATCATTGGATTATACTGGGGGGGTTTATTATTGTTATTTGGGGATTTTTAACTGCTGATTGTGATTCTTCTTGTCCTTTTTGGCATGTGTTCTGTTGGGCACAGAAATCTTATCTTTGGTTATCTTTGAGGCTGGTTATATTTAGACTTCAGAGCTGGTATGCTCACAATGTGGCCCAGTCTCAAAGCCACCACCTCTCTACACTGGAGCTGGGACAGGCTACCCACTCAACAGTCTCTGTATCCATCAGCCTTTGCACACAGGGCATTGGTGCCCGCACTGCCCTAGCAGGCAGTCAGGATATGGCCAGGATGCACATCAGGACCAAGGACATGGGATGCATCTCTGGGTCCCAGGGATTGGCCAGAGTTTACCTTCGAGAAGGCGATCTGGTATTATGTTCACATCTGCTGTCAGTTGTACGACAGTTCCTTCAGAGCCTGCCCTTCAGTGAACTTGATTGCACAGACTATCTGCTAAAAACTACTTAAACTCAACTGTAGTTAAACAAAAGCTAAATGAAAGTTAATGACCATATAAGCAGCTGGTTCTGGAAAAACCTTGTGACAGATACTTGAGAAATGCCCTTTAGTCACTGGAAAGTATTTCCCAAGGTCTCTTTGGGATATTCTGTGTCTGTGTCAGCAGATGAAAATACTGTCTATATTTCTGTAGCCACAGGTGATTAGGAATTGCTCCCACAGTGTAATTTAAACCTACTAGGCTTCTCCCTGGATGGGGTCAAGTGAGCACAGAGAGACCCTTGCATGTTTGATTTTATATGACTGAACAAGATCTGCTTCATTTGTGCTTTATCAGGGCTATAAAACTTGGGTCCATATAGAAAGTATAAGTTACACTCACACTTCTGGTCTGGGTTCAGCTTATTTCCTGAATTGCAAAAGGCAGCAGTTGCTGTGTTACACTGAGCTCTGGGTAGGCACAGACTTTTTGGACACAAAGAATGGAAGCCTCCAAATGATGCAAATGGCCTAAAGTTCAGCAGTGATAAAAGGTTCCTTTAAATTTTCTCACAACCCTGCCATATCTTTTTACCATAATTAATATCAAATGAAAGTTTCTGTTCAGGGATCAGCTACTGTTTAGCTTACCTTGCAGCAGAGCATACTAAGGCCTCATTCATTCGCATTATAGCTTAGGTGGTACGGGCCAGTTGGGAAATGCTGACAGATTTGCATCCTGTTCTGCTCCGTTTAGGAGCCGATGTTCACTGACTTGCAATAACAGTGTTTGCACAGTGCCTTTAAGTCCAAAATATTTGAGTTTTACATGACTTAAGGGTGGTCATTTCTATCAGCCTTGAAGTGCAGTGACTTCAGGGTTGGCATGTGGCAGCCAGTAACCAGCACACACTATATAATAGTGTATTGTGTGACTATCTTATCCATATGAAATTGCAAACAGAATTCGAGGAGGCAGGTATTTGATTCAGAGACCAGGCTAACCTCCCTAAGCCTTACCCTAGCTACAAGACATTCAATACCCATAAATAAACAAGCCCCGAGTTGACCCCTCTTTTGTAGCACCATCTTTCCTCCACCATTGTGCCAGAGTAGGGCTTTGCTGCTACAGACCCTCCGAGGCTCCTGCTAAGCCCCCCAGCAACCACCTCCGAGCATCTGACCCTCCGAGGTGCCGCTGAGCCTCTCTTTGTCCCGAATTGAGCGTGTCCCAACACAATGGGGATACAGCTGTCTGCCTGCCAGAGTTAATGAGCATAGAGGGTAGGCCTTCAATTACCTTCTTTATCAGACATATTTCTCAAAAAGCTTTACAGAAAAAGGAGGTATTCTGCTCCTAATTTTATACAGAAGGAGGCTGGAGGCTAAAATGCAAGGAAATTAAGTAATTTGTGGAAGATTACAAAGCAGATAATCGGCAGAGCTCAGAATCAAGCTTAGCTCCCCAGCCCCGCACCCCTCTACCACTTTTTGCATCTAAAAAGGCACAACTTAAAATCCAACACTTTTTAACTTTCATAGTAAAGAAGCAGTTCTGCTGCAGTTTTCTGTTTGACTTCTTTTGGCTTTGCATCAAGCCAATCTGGCTGTGTTCTTATTTTATACTTACTAGCACCCTAAGGAGGATCTTTTATGAGTGGGCGCCATAGAAATTAAGTTTTAAGCTACAGTTTAGTGGGATCAAGTTTTTGGATACAAAATTCCCAGAAAATCTAAAATACTGAAACCTAGGTCTTATAAAAAAAGAAGGAGGAAGGAAATCTAATGGTCACTTCTCTCCTATCACTATATGGTCCCAGTCCAATAGGAACTGCTGGCTCCAACCAGGCTGCCAGAGGTCTGGAGTGCTGGGACAAAAGGCCAAAAAACATCTCTTTTCCATACAGACAACATTTTAGGTGGAAAAAGAAGGACATATCCAAGGACACCCAGATAAATAGTAGCCCTAGCAATGCCAACTTTTCTGCTCCCAAAGTTGTTTACACCCACAGAATTTACTGTGGTGCCAAACCGCAAGGAGAGTTGTGACTCCCTTAAATGTGTGGTCTTTATCTGAAAGGCCAAATGAAGTAATTTTGAATTGTTAGGCACATTAACAATACCTGAGGGTGTCATATACAAACAGCCAACACCTTTAAGCACTGATGCAATAAGGATGGACAAGAACATTAGGTGGGGGTGGTGGGAGGAAAGGTCTTTTTTAGATGTATCCGAGGTAGAGCAAGTTTTATTACTGGGCTAGAAACATATAGTATCCCAGGAGTGAATAGCTCACACATTTGATCCAATCTTGGGCTCAGTCCAGCTCCCACTGAAGTTTAATGGGAGTTGGATCAGGCCACTGCACTCACATTTTTTCCATGCATGGAAAACTATTTCCGTTACTTTGAATTACAATACCACTGGCTTTGGATTTTATATAATAAAATAAATCTAGGCCACTGTTTATATTCCAAAAAAATGCATTCTGGGATGCCAGCAAATATATTGCCTGTTGGATTAAAAAAAATAAAATAAAAACTGGACACATTGGTTTAAAAAAACAACAGCTCCTAATTATTAAGCATAATTTTTCTTCCTTGTGCTTTTCTGGAGTCCTCAAACATTTGAAGTACGAAAGGTACATATAAATTCTTCTCTGGTGGTTGAAATGGTGGAATCTGTAAAACTGCAATGTTTTATAAGAAACAGAAGTTTAATATAAAAATAATAATCTTCACAACTGGCTCTTTGCTTATTGGCATATTTTGCGCATTTTAAAATTTATAGGGAAAAAAAACAACACCCTTGGAATGTCAGTAACAAAGGGGATGTATATTAGCAACCCCTTAAATTTTGGGAACTGGCTCCTCTTGATTGTTCTGACTGCAAATGAACTCTGCAGATGCTGAGAGGCACAGGAAATGTGCTAGAAACAGCATTTGTTCCCTACTTTATGAATTGGATTCTACTGAAATCCCAATGTGGTAAGACTGATTAGCAGACTTTGGTAATGCCTTCTGCCCCAGTACAATTTTATTATAGTCTTTTATTACCAAGGGAAAAAAACACAGAAAAAAACCCACAGAAAAGACACCCACATTCTGGGAGCAAACATTATCTGTGGTGAGCTTATGCCAGCGAAGAGCATGGCCCCTGGACTCTGAAATACAGAGCAGCAAAATAAAAGGCATGTCACCAAAAGAATAAAACAAAAACACACATATACACAAGCAAGAGAGGGAAAGAAATGTCACTGAGGGGTGTTTAATGTTAAAGAGAAACTATACGACTGGCATGGCGGTGAGGAGGATTTAATAGAGCTGAACAAGGTGACCACCTGCATCCACTTCAAAGAGGAAAAACCGGCAGTGGTACGAGGAGTGCTTATGCAGTCATGTGCACGTGTTTGTGCACAATGCTTCTTTCTACTGACAAAATATACTTTGCAAATATCCCCGGGCACTGGCAGCTTTTCTTCTGTATTGACAAATTCAGTTTCAGCACAAGATTGAAAGGAAAAGAAAAAAAATTTCCCTCACACACAGAGCCACGTAGTCTGAGCTGGACAGATTTCCCTTGGCCCAGGTGGTACAGAAGAGGTGCTGGCTCCATGGGGACTCCCAGGCTGTGCGCTGGTTAGCCACAGGCTGCACCTTCCTTCTTCCCAACAGATGGTGGTAAACCTTCCTCCACCCCGTTGTGGTCTGGGGAGCATCCAGGAATGGTTTACAGGACTGCGGATTTTAAGCCATACTGGGGTAAGGGAGCCTTGGCTAACCTTCCTTCTAGTGTGACAAAGCCCTTTAGACAGACCAAGAATTGGTTCCAAATTCCCCAGTGCAGGGTTTGAAACTCAAATAACTAGGACTCACCCACGTTTGGCTGTAATTTCCGATGTGCAGTAACTATGCAAAATGCTGAGATTTACTGATGAGAGAGCAGGAAGAACCCACTCTTCTTCTTCTTCTTCCTGGCTTTCTTTCTGTAATGAAATAGTGTGTGCTTGTGTGCTTTGCCAGCACCTCCTCAGCCTCTTCACCCTGATTGAAACAATCCTAGGGGAGATGCACCCAAAGACAAACTCCCCAGCAGAACTGGCGGAATGTCAAACCAGCTGGCCTGATGGGGGAGATTTCAAAACCAAAATGTCTCTTAAATAAGCTTCTTTAATTATTATCATCATCTGTTTATTTATACAAATATAAAATATATTTATATAGATTTATATAATATAGATTTGTTGCTTTGGTGGCTCCTTTCATTTACAGACATACTGGTCAACGATCTCTGTGCACTTTTTACACTTGACATAACAGCACCAATGGAACTTGCAGTGGCAACGCTCCACCTGGACGCTCTTGAACTGGTCATAGCCCCGTCCGCAGCACATCAGCTCACACCCATCCATGCCCTCTGAGGTCTTGTTGCACAGCCGGCCCTGGGTGCCCAGAGAGCCGGTGGTCTCGTTGCGCAGGCAATAGTCCGGGCTGGGGTCAACGTAGACCAGGTCCTCTTGTGTCGGCACGTTGAACCGGTTGTTCACCAGCTCCAGCTTCCCCTTGCGGCTGATCCTCATGGCAGCGGCGCTGTCGTACTTCTCCTTCAGCAGGTCGCCCACCTTGCGGAAGTCAGCCAGCTGCAGCCAGCAGGTCTTGAGGCTGCAGGAGCCCGACACACCGTGGCACTTGCAGGCCACGTCTGCCAGCTTGTACACGGCCTGTGGGAAAAGAAATGCAATCAGGCAGAGCTGCGTTTAGTTTATTCCTGCTGCACTGGCAGCTGGCTTAAGTACAATGAATTCATCGCGCTTTCAGAACTGCTTTGATTACCCCGCAATTTCTGTTGTTTTGCCCTTCAGAAGAGACAAAGGTCTTCTCATCTCCCTGTTGCGACTGCTGTGTTCCTGTTCCCTAAACATTTCTATTTCTGGTCACATTGCCTGCAAACACGGCTTCCTCGCCCCACCTGCTTTCCCTCTGGCAGACTGCTGGCTTGACAGCAGGGTCATGAGAAGGAAAAAAAAAAAAGGATGAGTGCTCTTAGGGTGGACTCTGGAAAATCCGCATCTCACAGACCACAGCAGTGTGGCATGTTTTTCCCTTCAGTGCTGCGGAAAGGGAACACCTGGGAACCAGCCCATTTCCTACCATACGCCCCAGGAACCAAGGCTATCACTTGTAGGGATACATCTGCATCCTTTGGAAACAAATCCGCAGACCCACACCCTTTCCCTTCATGCCTGCTGAGAGGAGCTCGTCCAGGAGCAGCGTCCAGAGAGGAGCAGGCAGGGGTGGTGGTGCCAAAGATGGGCACATCCACCCTGGAATGGAGCAGTTTAGCTCTGCTGGAGGTGTAAACCAGGCGCCCTCCTGAAGCAGCAGGGCTGAGCTGGGAGCCCTCGCTGCGGACCTGTGCCATCTTGTGCCCACACGTCTCCCTCCACCAGCAGGGCTGTCGCCAGGCAGAAAAGCCTAGATTTTAACAGCAAATGCAAGCTTTCCGTGCTGTCTTTTCCCAGACGGTTTCAGCTATGTTTTCAGGAGCCTGCAGGGGCTGTAGATGCATCATACCCCTGAAAACCCGGCATCAAAGTTAGCAAAGAGTCTTGAAAATTCAGGGCAGTGAGCATTAAACCCTCAGCAGAGCAAGTACAACATGTAAAGAGAGACAGACGGTGGTTACTCTCCTCCTCCTCACACTAGCTGGGAGGAGAGTGAAATACTGAAAAACATTCTACAGTAACAAAGCTGAAAACCATGGAAAATAAACTGAAATGCAAGTTGTGTTTGTTCTTTAGATCAATTCCAGAGACAGGTACAAAACTGCATGCTAGGTGAGATCCTGTCAGCTCTCAGGCACTGACAGAGCTTGCAAAGCAAAGAGCCAGCATCCCCACACCATCAGAGCTGCTCCGTTTTATAGGGGCTGACCCCCCCAGCCCTTGCTCCTCATCCTCTCACCAGCAGGGTCACATCTGCTCTCCCAAGACCATCCAGCATCCTCCAGTGCCTTTGCCAGATCCCACACACCAACCAAAGGTGTTTGGCATCAGCTGCAAAATTGCCACCAGCTGTTTTTGGTGGGGGAGATCAAGGAACACGGGGAAAAAAATAGGGTGCTCAGAAGGAGATGGCAACGTGTCCCCTAGCCAGGTTTTCTGCTGAAAAAAAAAGCAGCCAAACACAGAGGTTTCTTTTCTGCCTCACTCACTGACAGAAGAAAGCTTCACAGCTCTCTGCTTTCACATGCCAAGGACTAGGCGGTTAAGGCAATTGAGCATAGTGCAAGCAAAACCATCTGCCTGTGACTACGTTCTGGACCAGCAGCAAGAGGTCAGAGTTCTCCTACAACAACTGGTTGCTCCTGGCCTAACTAAGGTCTAGTGCTTTTGACAGCTAGTGAAGATTCAATTTGGCTTAATGGCTAAATCACATGGAGGCCAGTACAGCTCCTGAGAAAGTCAATGGAGTGAGTCCCTAAAACAGAAAACCTTTAGTTGCCCTCCTCAGAGCTCAATTTACTGAGGCAATCCCTCACGGCACAACCTTACAGCGCAATGTAACAGCTGTAACAAGCTGGGAGTTAAGCGCTTCTCTGGGATCAAACTACAACTGCAGAGGACCAACCACACCGTCACTTAAGGATTCCTGTTGTACTGTAACCAGACAGAGCTACAGCTGAATTTCCCGTGCACCAGACACTTACTATATCCTCACTGCATTCCCAGCCTGCTTGTTATAAGCTTGTGTTAGCACTTTTTGGTTATGGTTCTGTCAAATCCCAGGCCACCTGTGCCTCCCTTGCCCTTGCAAGTGTTTTTATAAAGTATTATGATTCTTCCTAATCCTAGGCTTTGTTCCTTTAGAAAAACACTGCAACTCAATCCCTCTCAGTTAATGTCATGGGACTGAGTTCACTCCGTCTTGGCTTTAAGCAATTGATGCTCAAAACATCTGGCCCATGTGGGTAGTAGCTGTGCTGGGGAACAGAATGCTACCAGTTATCACAGGTAAGGATGGCGCCACTCAGCCCCCACAGCTCCCACCACCAACGTCCCGTGGAGGTAACCAAAGCTTCAACTGCTAAATGACTCTACACTCTCCCCCTTTGCTGCTCGGATGGGGAGAAAGCAGAGGAAATTGGAGAATTCCTCTCTGACCATGCTCAGGTCAAGGTAAAGAATAACAGACCCCACATGCAGTTCTGAGGGCAGGAACTGATCGATGGCCATGCCACTTAAACAGGTAGAAAATGCCTCTAATGGAAAGGCTTAGAGCCCCTTCCCATAAGCCCAAGTTCTCTTCCAATTCTTTTCTTGCAAGAATGGGAACAGGAAGAGGATTAATGGGTAATTCCTCTGTGGTCAATTAGCCAGACCCCCTTCCAGGCTCTTATGGCACTGGCTCGAGTGACTGATGACTGAGGCTTGCCATATGCTGACTGGGTAAACAGCATGGAAGGACTGACCATCCCAGTCTGCCAGACACAGTGACAGATAAGGAATGGGGGAAATAAGAGAGGGTAATGGAGACCAATTGGAAGAAAAAGACAGATGGAAGGAAAGGACATATTGAGATAACAGCCAAAGACAAACAAACAAGAGCAATAAAGCCAGAAGCCACCACAAGGACTCCAATGTGGACTGAAGGGGTGATGGGGTCAGGACTGCCTGAAAGATAAAAGGCCTCTGATCCCCTCCCATCCTCCCCAGCTCTTCTTGAGAACCATGAAGAGAAGGGACAATCTTCTCTCCTGCCACCAGAGCTGCTCAGGGTTCAAGGAGAACTTTCTCACTCACAGGAAACTGAGTGAAGGGACATGCCAAAAATCTGCCTATAAATCAGAAGGTATCAGCTGAAACACTGGCTGGGAAAGCGGGGCAAGGCTGTAGTGGGATGGCACCTTGGTGGTCACTCCACAGTGTTCACTGCTGGGTCTCCAGTACTCCTTTCCTTCAGCATCAACTTTTAGGAGTATGGACTTACAAACGCACCTTCCTACTTCCAAAATCAGAATCTGAGAAGTTTAGGAATGCAGGACTAGACAGGATCTCCTTGGTTATTAAGTATGATCTCTTGCTATTGTAGGCACTGCTTCAAATAATATTTTCCCTAAATGCATACAGTGCCCTTTTAAAAGCAATTAGGTTTTCAGCCACCATTATTCTGATCACTATTGCAATGATAAAATATCTTTTTCTGATTTCCAGTCTAAATGTATTCACTTTATGCTCATTTGCTATTGTGCCAAATTGTCCTTTTGCTTAAAGAGTACTTTTCCTCCCATATTATTTCTCCCATGAACACAGACATCAGTCACATCCTCTCTTAACTTTCACTTTAGTAGGCTAAATATGGCAAGCTGGTCTAGCCCACTTTCTTAAGAAAAGATTCCTATCCCTTAGGTCAGCCATAACAAGCCTTTTCTAGTCTGAGGTCATTTTACTTGGGAATATGAGAACATACAATATTGTGGAGCCTCACAAGAGCTTAATACAATGGCATTAGTATTCCCTCATGTTTTATAAATAGGCTTTCCCTAGTATGTTATAGGATATTTACCACCTTCTGAGCCACATTACATCTGTAGCTGACTGCAGACCCATTTCCTAATGACTAAAACCAAATTTCCTACAAGGCCTCAAATGATGGTCTTAATGTTGTTTTATTGGATGTCATTAGCTGCTACAAAATTCAGATTCTCCTCTGCCACCTTTGCATCATCATCAAATTTCATCAGCCTAATGCTTGTGTTGAGGCTGAGAAACAAAAATATTCAGGCAAGTCCTTGATGAGCTCTGCTAAACAAGCTCTGTTAAGATCAAGATACATCCTCTCACAATTCACTGATATCTTTCCTTGAACCAGTTTCTTGTCCATCTCATAGCTGCTGCATTTTTCCTTATATTTCCCAATTTAACAAAGAATTTTCCATGTGGGAAATACCTTAAATGTTTCAGATAAATGAGACCTATTGGACCCAGTCTGCTTTTTAGGAGATCGGTCATATTCTAAATGACTGTGTGATCAATCTTTGCAAAAAATGTTCTCAAATTATTTCCCATTTTGCCTGTTTCTCTGAGATATCCTTTCTCCCAGGTCCACTTGTAAATGAAGCCAAGATCACAGGTGCCATCTCTTTCAGAGTGCCAGGAAAGAAGGTGAGCACTCCCTGAGACTTGAGCGGTTTATGCTACCTGAGTTTTGCATCTGCCTTAGTGGCAAAAATTTCCATCTCCAGCCTTTCTCCTTTGCTCCCATGCTAATATGCTTTTAAGAGCCAAGAGGAAAGGCTGTCCTGTACTGGCCAAATACCAGCCTGACCAGAAAACCCTGGAACACGCAGCGATGTGACCTCAGAGCCTCCTATGAAAGGATCTGGAGATGAGACCTGAGATGGCTCTGAGATCTCCATCCTTTCATATTCATCTCCTTTCCCAATCCCAGTATCTCCATTCCTCACTACCCCCAAATACTCATCCACTCAAATCCACCCCAAAGCCCCAGCCACAATTTCTCCAGAGCCCTTCCCTCTTCCAATCCTTTGCAGCCACTTGACTCTCATCTGAGTCATCTGGCCCGATCCCAAACTCTGCTTCCTTAGCAGCCCCCTGCACCATCCCACCTATGTCAAGTCCAATGGCTCAAACTTCAGTACTTGGCTGCTCAACTCCTCTTCCTCTACCTGTCTGAACTTTATAGCTGCCTCCTTGTGCCTTCCTCACTCCCACAGGGTGCCAGCACCATCAGCCTACTCTGGTAGACCTTGCCTGCCCCTGTGGCACCCTGCCCTGCCTGGCTTCCCCCAAAAAATACAGTCCCAGAGGTATTTAAAAATCTACACTTCAAGTACTTATTCCTGCTAAGCAGAAGTGTTGAGGACAGAAAGAGACATCTCCACTGTGCAGCAGACACGCAGCATCCCTCTCCATGAGCAATGTCCCGCGCTCCAACTTGGAAGCCCCAGGTAAAGCGCTCACTTACTTTTGGGACCAAAACTTCTCTGCCTTTAGACTCAGCCCCATCCTCATTGACTATGTCTCCTTTCTTCCAATCTCCCCCAGTCTGCAAAGTTTAAAAAAATTTTGCTGTTTATTTTACTAACCTTTGCAAGGTCCGACTCAGCGGGATTTTTACTATTCTCACTTCATCTTTACACTTCTTGACCTCTAAGACAGAGCTTTTCATTATTTATTTGCTATCAGTTGTTTTTTTCTTCCCCCATTCTTAGTAGGCTCTTGGTCTATTCCTAACAGCTTCTCAGTTATTCATTCAGTGAGGTCTGGATATTCTTCCTATAAGCTTTTTCCTCTTGCTTGGCATGCAGAACTGTAATGGCTTTAGCATCTTTGACTTGAAAAAGTTCCAGACCTCTTCCACATTGAGTTCCTCGGCTCAGCTTATTAACCGGCTCCCTTAGTTTATCAGAGTTTTTTTGAAATCCACAAGCTTAATTACACACTGGTTCATACTACCATTTAATTTAATCTAAAATGACTTGTGTTCATTTAATCTAAGGTTATTTTCTACAGCCATCTGTTCTACAGAGTCTACAAAACTCAACCCTGAAATAACACTGTCTTTCGCTGGCCCCTTTGGAAAGCTTTTGTCCAGGTCCTGGGTTAACTGGAGACACAGAAATGGCCTTGAGAGCTTGTCTACAGAGTCCAAAGAAGCGAGGTACTGTAGCACAATTTAAAAAACTTTCTGCACTGTAGTAAAGGCAGGAAATAACTGCCTTTAACTCTGTCCCTAAAGCAGGACAAAGCTTTTTTTCCTCTGTAGCATCACCTGAAATCACAGCTCAGCAAGAATCTTGCCTATATAACAAGAATAACATGACAGGCAGTATTTTGCCCGTGGCATGGAGCAAGCATCTTCTGACTTGATCTTCTAATACAAATGTTACTGCAGTTCAATTGGCACCTCAGATTATTGGCCATATTCTGTCCCTGGATCCCTCAAGGCAATAGGGCTGGCTGCTAAAGTCTCATAACATACTCACTCCCTATTTTAGGTAGAGTATTTTTTTGTAGTAATCCAAGTTCATGACTCCAGACATCTAAGATGTGCAAAGCAAGTAATGCAGAAAAGAATGTCATGTTCAGGCTACTACTCCACTACACCCTCCATTTCTAAGCAAATGCAGACCCTCTGCCCTTCCAAGCCAAAAAAAAAAAACAATCCCAAAGCAAAACCTACTGAGTTCTACAGCTTTCAAGTCTGTTTTTTTACCTACTGCAAATTTACCACAATTTGATTTTTCAAAAGAACCGTGGAATACTCACAATGCTTCAACCTGACACACTGATTTCACAATCAAAAAAACAGAGCACATCATCTTTGGTGGCAAAATGAAGTTGAAATTACATGCAGAAAAGACAAACATCCATGCGAAAGGGAAAGATAATTCACTAATAATTAGAAACAAGAAAGGGCAGAAAATTGATAAGGAAACTAAGGCTATTAGTTAAGAATGTGCAAAAGAGCAAGACTAAGTACGCTTAATAGGATTTTTTAACGTGCAGTAGAAATAAAATTAACCTTAGAAAAGCTTACTTCTACAGAAGAATGATAAAATCTTAAAACACCCTGGGGAAAATGCACAACCGTTGAAGTAAATATTCCTGTTCTACTTTTGGAAAGAGGAGGGATTACATGGTTGTACCACATATGAAGGATGCTACACCTTCTGGGCTATTAATCACAGACAAAGCAATTGTGATAAAAAAGCAAAAGTGCATACACTGAATGCATACAAAAAGGGTATGGGAAAACTGGAAAGGGTACACTAAATTGACAGGGAAATGATTTGATGGCTGATGAGAACCTCTGAAAGTGAGAGAGTTTTCAGTGCTCTATCTAGTTTGTCAAGAAAGAATGGTGAATAAATTACAGTAGATAAATACTTGCATGCAGAGGAAATTCTGATTACTAAGAGGCTTTTGGATTTAGCTGTAAAAGTCAGAAAAAGAACTGATTAGAAGCTGGTGCCAGATAAATTCAAATGATAATGAGGTACAGCATTGAAACAGGGTGATTAATGATGGTACCATACTACAAAGTGAAGTGATGGATTCTCCATCCCTAGGGGTCTCCAGATCACAACTGTGAATCTTCTCAGGAAATATTTGTCACCTAGATGCAAATTATTTATTTTGCCCAATAGCAAGGCAACTGAGCCAGGCCTAAGTTCCAGAAATAGCCAGGTAGCCTGATTCGATGTTTGCTTCTGGCCTTATGTTCCCAAAAATCTAAATGATGGTAGGAGAAGAGAACTCCAGATGCCAAAATATTATTCTTTTCATCAGCCTGTCACTTCCAGAGCTCTGGGAAGCTCATTTCTGAGACATTAACTTTAAAAATGGGCCATAACAGCACCTAGTTTATTTGGAAAGGGCTTACATGTCTGCACGTGTGCCATACGGTGTCTCAACAGACCCCAAAATTCACTGGCTTTAGCTGGCAGTGGAAGCCTGACATTAAAACTGGAATATATCATTGTCAATATTGTCTGTAATATTCTGAAAAATGCAGAAAACGTGAGCATACACTCTTACGGGGGCATCACTGGACTATCCCTCATCACACCTCCAACTAATTTGGTATCCAGCTACCTCCAGCCTTCTGACTCTGCCTCCGAGAAAAAAGAAAGGGTCAGCATCCGTCTTACCCTGCGACCGGCCTCGTTGTTCTGCAAGTTCATCAGCATGCGGGCCTGCTCCTCTGAACCTCTCACGTAGTTCTTCTCCCTCTCCTTGGCATCCACGAATTCCTTGGCGAAACGATATCCGTACTCCACGTTATCGCCGCAGCCGCCCCACAGCCAGTCCCGGGGCAAGTCCTTGGGCCGGGCCGTGCGGCTGCAGCCACAGCTGGAGAGCTCTCCCTCACGGCAGGCCCGGCTGATGGCGTTCACCACCCCGGCGGCACTGACAGCGTAGGTGAAGGCGGTCTCTCTGCTCCCTGCCAGAGAGGTGAGACAGACAAATTAACCACAGGCAGACAGACCTCACTGAACATGCAGCACACAGTGAGGAGCAGGGCCTGGGCAGTGAGATATGGGGTGCTCCGATAAGGCGCACAAAATTCACAAGAATACGATGCTCAAGAGCAAGGGCACCATCCTGTTCTGGAAGAGAGGGACTGCCCTAACACATGCCTGCATCCCAGTTTTGTTTTCATTTCACTTGTAACAGCTCCAGTCAATTGACTGTCCAGAGCTGGCAGTTTCTGCGTAACCAGGATCAAACCCAAATCTGATTATCTGACATGCACCAGGGAAGGGTCTGAGATTCCTGGAGCAATGTTCTTTAGAAAACCATGTTCTTCATCGTTTGTAGGTGCTGCTCCTCCAGGGTTATTATTTTTATTACACCTATGTTTGAACATTTAAGAGCCCTGGGAACTGCAGGCCTTCGCCAAAAGAAATAGCAACACTATAGGCAAGAACTGCTCAGCCTCTTTCCCCTTCATCTATCCTCTCATTTTAACTTGAAAGAAACTCTCAAACAGCAAGAGGGTTATTCACTTGCTGAAAATACAGCTGCTGCCTTAGCCACTGCATTTGCCAATAATCAGTGAGAACAAGTAACAAGGTTGGGCCTGTGCAAAAGAAACATTCTGGATAAGCCAGTTATCACCTGGAAAGGTTTTCATTTAACTGGGACAAGCAGTCTTCACGGGCTCCTCAGTTCATCGACCTTATTTTGGTTTACATAAGGTCAGCTGAAAATTGTTTGGAGACAAACTGAAGGAAACTCCTTTTTACACTACAGCATCGAGCCAGAGGCTCTCCCAGTGCCTACAGAACCGCAGTGCTGGAACAAGTAAAACTTTCCCATGTAGACAATAATAAATGAAAAGACTTTCCATTAGGAGGTTTACTAGAGAGTGCCCTGCTTGGCATGTATGCCCTACACAGCATCTGAGCCAAGCAGCTGGATCGGGTCTCCAGCTATGTATTCCTGGCAGTGATTCAGCCCCAATGTGACCGGGGCACCATCACAGCCAGAACACTGCATGAGGCCAAGCACCAGGAGCGCTGTGGGTCTGAAGAGGGGGAGTAGAGAGGGAATAAGGAGGAGAAGGAGGCAATCCACACCTGCACTCTCACCACACGGTCTAACAAGCTAAACCGACACCTTCAGAGTCATTGTGTTCATCACCAAACTTTCAGTGATAAAGAGAACAACTGCCAAAGCTTCATTTGAATAAGCAATCTAATTGTGAAGAGCTACTTACACCAAACCCCAGCAAGATCCTCTCATGCAAATTTGAATGACTTCAGAGGGCAGATCTTCCAAGAATACTTAGTTTGTCACCAGCCCAGGAGGCTCTCAGTGCCAGCACCGTCAGCAGGGCTGAGCTGATGCTTTTGGTATGCTCTTGTTCCAATTTGCACCTGCGGACAATCTGTAACTAATAGCAGCTTATCACCAATTTAGCGGTAATGACCCAAGACAAAGGCAGGGCTGTGAATGGCATCCACCTTGCAGAACAACTTGTGATTCCCCCACCCCAAATGAGAGTCCAACACTACGGTTTCTGCTCTGGAGTGCAGCACAAGGCTGATAAAATACTACAGGACGCGTAATATAGAAGGGAGGGCCTTACTAGAAGGTCACAAGGAGGGAACTATGCTCCCCTAAACCTCGCTGGTCTGAGAGGTAGAGAGGAGTGACTCCTAGTTAAGGTAATTCAGCTGGCCCATAAGGGAGTTCGTTTTTCAATAACCAAAAATCAAGCTTTTACTCATCTAGCTTGTTTTGCACGTTATGGTTTTTTGAAGATAACAGCCCAATGTGCAGTTTTGCCCCTACCCCTCTGTGCCTGTATAGAGAGAGCCCTGCAGACACATCCTGTTAAGTAGAGCCCTCTCTTGTCTATAGAGATTAAAACAAAGGCAAGGAAAGGACCTCATGCTGTTACAGCTCTTGCAACAAAGTCCTCACAACTCCAGGTGCTTAGCATCCTTACAGCTGGATTGAGATCTCTGAAAGCACAGACTGGATTTGCACTTTTACTGTCCATGTTTTAACCATCTCCACCTGTCAGTCGTAGCAGCACAACTCAAAATGCAGCCCCTGGATCTGCACCAGTTGTTTAAGGCTGCTGGAGGATGGTGGTGGGAGAGGCTGGAACAAGTCACAGCAGGATGGGTTTTTTTCCCCGTGCTGCCCACAAAGCAGAACAAACCACAGTGCTCACTCGACTCTGGTAGTAGGTTTGGAAGATCATGTCTTGGCCTGGGAGGCAGGATCAGATGTGATAAAAGCCTGTGTTAATACAAACCAAATTTGTAGCTGACAACTGAGGGCTTATACACCCAAGTTTTCTCTGCTCTCCTGCCGTGCCTTCCAGCCTTTGAAAAGTATTTGGGTTTTTGCTGGTCCTCTCATTCCAGTTCATTCCAGTTCCACACCTCTGTGCTGTCGTCTCGCAGGACTGGGAGTGTTCCCAGATTTGTTCTGCCCTTTTCCACACCTCTGCTGAGCTCTCCTGAGCGCTGGATCAGAGTCACCCCGGGCTGCCGGGGCCGATGCCGGGGGCTGCGGGCCCCGGGAGGCTCTGCCCGCCGGCTTGGAGCTCCACGGAGCTCTGCTGCCCTCCTGTGCCCGCCCGCCGCTGGCAGCAGGACGGGGAACCTGGGGCTGCGGCGGCTCTTGGGGGGCACTGGCGGGATGTGGCGTGGGCAGCACCCAGGCAAGGGCTCGGTCCCCACGGCTCCCTTCCCTGGAGCTGCTCGAGAAGGAAATGGGAGAACGAACCCAGTGGGGAGACTGACACAAAGATGGTAAAAATGTGTCAATTTAACTTTTTTGATGAAAAAGATTTAGCTTCAACTGATTTTTTAAAAAAGCGTTACCCTAAAGTTTGCCAATCTCGAAGAAAAACAAAGAAAAAAATATTTCTCTTTGTTCTCTGGTTTTATGACTCTTTTTTTTTTCTTCTTTTAGCATTTGAAAAGGCTGAAGAGATAAGATCTCTGGCTCCAGAAATGACTGGACTAACCTGGAAACCCCAGCCTTGCATTTAGGATTACTCAGAGGGAGATCTGTTCTCTCCTCCCCTAAGGAAATTCTAACATGACCTTTTGGGGTGCTCTTGTCCTCTCCCCCTCATAAATGTAGCAGTAAGGAATGTCTGTATATAATGCATAATATATATATATACACGCACATGTGCAGTCTAAAATCTGTATTGACAGAACAAGAAGTAGCTTCAGAAGAATAATATTTGTACATCAGATATAATTATTGAATAAACCACATTTAAAAGGTAAGAGCAACTCTCATAACAACACAAGCAGTAGGAGGAAGTAATGCTGAAAAGCACCCCACTTCAGTGCTGTGGATCCCTCTACAAAAGCTTGGTATCATTGGACTGCCTCACCTCTCTGTGGAACACAGAAAATGAAGGTGTAATGATTAAACACAGACCGACTGGGTCTCCTGTTTCTGAGCCAAGCCAAGTTCTGCGAGGGGGAAAGGAAACTAATCTTCCAGGTTTCTGAGTGAACGCTCTCGCGAGGATCTCCCAGGCTTTGGACTTGGCCAGGTCAGATTCTCCTCCCCTCTCACAATCTAGAGCAGCTCAAGAAATCATGTAATATATGCCATGCCTGCATCGGTGGGTGGGCAGCCGAGGGCTGCTGGCACATTACACACCTTCTGGGTCCTTCTTATCACCTTTCACCTCCCTCTCCACAACAATCTGGCATGCCTGTGCACTCTTGCAGATATTCTGGTCTCCAGACCTTTCTCGTGCCGTTGGCACAGAGTACAGAAAAAGGGCTGTGGTCCAGATTTGGGGCTCAGAAGTTGAAAGCAGGAGACAGACACACAGTATGAACCCAGGGAAGAATGTCTTTATAGCTAACACAACATGAGATTGAAAGGCTTTGTCTTCTTCCTCAGTGTGGACAATAGATTTGCTGAAATGATAAGCAATGACTCATTACAAAGTAGAAAAATGCAAAAGCAGGAGGTGGAACTGAGGCAGCACAGCAGCTTATCACTGACACAGGCAACAGTGATGAATCATGGATCCCCTAATACCCCAGGCCACCTTTGGTGACAGTTTTCTTATTGCTGTGCTGCCTTGTGCTGGAGTATAAACATCTGAACATACTCTAAGTGCCCAGAGAATCTAAAGGAGATGGGTTCAAAACTCTGTTAGGACAAGTTTTTAAACAGTGGGCAACTCCTGGCCCACAGACACTGCCATCAGTAGATTCCTAAGAGACATACAACAGGACTCAACAAACAAATGCAGCACACATAAATCAAGCAGGACTTCTGGTCATACCTGTCACATACCCACAACACCTCCTGCCTCCATCAAAACCCAAATCTACTCCCCATCTAAACAAATAGGATCAAATTCATTTTAAAGAGGAGAAATCTTCCAACTTCCACTATCCCTTCTTCCTGTACACACTCTGATCTTTCCTGACAGCTTCTCATCCTTCAGATCTGATCTTTGCTTTCTCTTAGTTCACCCTTACTTTTCCAGGTGTGGACTCTCCCACTGGAGCAACCCAGGGTTGCAGGAAGATGCTGAAGAAGAGAATGAGGTTTGCTCCAGAAGGGGAGATTGCTATATTCTTGCATCCTTGTGGAGTCACTACTATCTCTTTGGGGATCTGAAATTTACCCCGTTCTTCAGGGTAAGTTATGTGTGAGGGAGGGACACCAGAAAGGAGAGATGGAGGTCTATTTTCTGTCCTTTCCCTTTGGTGGCTGAAATTTCAGTTTTCATACCCCAAAGCACAAGTTTTAACAATCTGGGATTGCATGCAGCCCCATGTGGCCACCACCCTCGCTATCAGAAAGTGAGAGATCAAGGATGCACAGATGCCTTGGATGTGTGTCAGGAACTAGAAGTATGTGTCAGGAAACGGCATTTCCCAGGGGAGTACCCCAGAGAAGAATTGTTAGGGTATGGGCTAGGCAGAAAGGGAAGAATTAGAATGGCTCTGATGGGCTGAATTAGGAATTTTGAAAGATTTGAGTAACAAATGCAGAAATATCCCTAGAGTTCTCTAAGATAACGTATAAGAATTTCAGGATCAGATGGAAGGGATCACAGGACTTGGTGCCCTATCGCCTTGACACCCCAGAGGTATTAAAGATGCACCTCTTGGTGCCTTGCTGCCTATGCAGTTTTTTTCAGAGTTAAGCCAAAAAAGTGAGAGCAATGCTGGGGGCAGCTAGGGCTTCAGGAGCTGAAGGTCTTTTTCCATCCCTTGCTAAGTGTTTTCCTTGACCTCACAACCGAAAAACACTGCTGGTTCTTCGGTGTAAATGATTGGCTTTGTGGGTGGGAAAGAAAACCTCTTCAGACAGGGGTTGTGGGGAGTGAGTGTGTGTGTGTGTGTGTGTCTGTTTTAACACCTTTTCCTTATTGTCCTGGCTGTCGGACACATCAAAACGAGCCCGGATTTCTCAGTTTCTTGCCATCAGATGATTGCATTTCAAAAGGAGCTGGGACAATGTAGCTAGGTCACACCTCAATTCAAGTGCAGCAATGGCCTGTCAATGTGCCTCTTAGGGCCAGCAGGGCAGGAATTATAAAAATCGCTTAGGTTTACACAGAAAGTGGCAGTACAAGGAAGGGGGGGAACTCCCACGCCAAGGGAGCCCTATTTCCCACTTCTCAGGGCTGCATTCCCTGTCCCAGGGTACTCAAGATGCTGGTAACGATAACACGGGGCCACTGTTCCTGGCTCCAGCTTCTTCTCTCGCTACCTTTAAACAACCCCTCAAAACAGAAGACGCCCCGCTCTTCCTGACCGTCCCGTGCTTCCCCCAAAAGAAAGTGTCCCCCTCACCCCCCGCTGGCTCCTGGTGTGGCTCAGGTGCACTGGTGCCACCCGCCCAGGCACAGGCAGCACCAGCACACCAGGGAATGGAAAAGCTCGTTAAAGGCAGCTTTAGGAGCTGGTACTAATGGGGCTCATCACTCCTGCATGTGTATTTGAAGGAAGGGAGAAAGGTGCAGAGGGACACCCGGCCTGCACTCAGCACCTCCCTGCACTAACTACTAGGTGTACTAGTGTTCTACCAGGTGTTCCTACCTATTTTCATGACCCTCCCAAAGACGGAGGTGTTGTCCACCGTGCTGCAGTTCCACCGCCGCTGCCGAAACTGGTACTGGCACTCCTTGATGGCGCTGCGGGCCCCTTCCCCGATGAACACCATGTGCTCCTGGTAGAGCTGGCAGAGCTTGCGCTGCCCAGGGGAGAGCCCCGGCAGCTGGCTGCACACCGGCTGAGCGCCGATGATGTACATCTCAGGTCTCTGGATGGGGTTCATGGCCAAAGACCTACGATGAGAAAAACATCCCAGGGAGTCTGGAGGGAGAGGCCCCCTCCGCGAAGCGCCCGGCACCTCTCCCCGCCAGCCCAGCCCAGCCCAGCCCGGAGCCCGGGCGCATTTCTCATGTCAGCTGCCTCCCTCCACGGCTCTGCCAGATGCGAGGCTTTTCCAGGGCTCTAGCGGGAGAAACACAGCTCGTTTGTAACTCGAGTTTAAACACAGAGGACACCCGGGATGGGGAGGGGGCAGAGAGAAAGCTCAGCACTTTCTCTGCAGAAGAAAGCGAGTAGCTTTTTTACAGAGCGCCAGCGAGCGATGCCTGCCTTCCAGCCAGGCTATTTTCCGCTCTTCAGGAGAAGGGGGCTCCGCGGCTGCTCCCAGGGCTTTTGGCAGCGGGTAGGAAACCTTACCCATCCACTCCCTACGCATTCCCCACATCCTAAAGCCCGGACGGCATTTGAGCGAGCCCGTACAAAAGGAGCCCAGAAATGCCTGGAAGGAGAGGGGCTGCGTCCCACGTCTCCAGAAACTGGGCAGGGACAGTGGGGGGGGGGGGGGGGGGGAACCTGGAAAGAAGCGAGCTGCTGCGAAAGAAGCCCGGGAGGCAGGGAAGTTCCCGCGGAGAGCACAGGGCAGGGAGCTGCCGCACCGCCCCGGACGGTCCCCGGACCCCGGCCCTGGGCGGACAAAGGCACCGCCGGCTCCCCTCACTTACCACCAGGAGTTGGCGTCGGCCACCGGCGAGGTGCAGCTGCAGAGGAGCGCGGCGGCGAGGGCCAGCCTCGGCCCGGTCATGGTGGGCTGCGGGGGCAGCCCCCGCCGAGCCGGCCGCCGGGACGGGGCGCCCTGCGGAGAAGTGCCGAGGAGAAGCCCTGGAGCGGGGCCTGCGTGCGGCGGGGGCGCGGCGAGCACGGCCCGGCTGCCGCCCCCTCCCACCCCGCAGGACCCTCCCCCGGCCGCCGCCTCCCGGGGGCTCCGGCGGCGGCCCTGCCTCCCGCCCGCCCCCGGCCCCGGGGCAGGGGCCGCGCTGCCGGGGCTCCGCCGGCACCGCCCGGGGCTGTTCTCGCCCCGACGGGCGTCGAGAGGAGCTCCCGGAGCCCTCGGGCCGCCCCCGCCTTGGGCGCGCCCGCCGGTGCCGGGTACCCCGCGGCCGCAGGTGTGCGGGAGCCGGCGGGGCACATCAAAGCGCCGCGCTGGCCCCGCTGCCTTTGTAATGCAGAGTCGGCTCGGAAATGAGCTGTGCCCCCTCCCCAAAACGGCCTCCCGAGGGGCCTCACGCCACGGACCCGGCCCGCGCCCCGGGTGGGGGGTCTGCGAGGCTCGGCCGGGCCGCCAGCGACGAGCGCAGATAGGGCTGGCACCGGAGTCTAATGGCTTTATGGGCAGGGGAGGTGGACAGGAGAAAAGCTTCAAAGGCTCCTCTTGTCCAAACAACCTCTCCCTTCCCCACTCGACCTACTGGCAGCTCCTCAGCCCTGTCTCCCCCAGACACCGGCAGAAGGCAAACGCAGGCATCCCACACTGCGGGTACTTGTAACAGATGCTCCTCACACCCTGCCTCCCTCATACCGCAGTGAAACAGCCACCTTATCACGCCATCCACACCACTGCTGCTGCCTCCATCTCTACATGGCTTCCCGCTGTCCTACCCTGTGCCACATGGTCTCCACCTCTCTGCCATGGAAAAATGCCCCCCCCCTCCTGCCCCACACAGTGTTCACACCAGGCCTGGTGTCCCCCCAACTCTGCCCTGCAGCAGTGGCTCCCCAAGGGCAGGCTGAACTTGCAGGTCCCCCCCAGGCTGCGGCCACGGTGTTCGTGGTCCAAGACGTGCAAGTGCCCAGCCTTTCAGTCTGCCTCACGAGCAGCACCCGAGACATGAATCACCAGACTCGGCAGCTCAGACCGCTGAAGTATATTTTTTATCGAATTCCTCGCACCCGCCACGGTGGACTTGCTGTGTTTGTTTGCAGCACGCTTCGCTTCCTCCCCCATCCAGATGTGCTGTACCTGCAGCTGGTGGCCCATCTCACCTGGCAGGCAGATGTGGGGCTGCAAGTGCCAAAATTAGCCTCGGGACAAAAAAGCCTTGTGTGACCCAGAACCTCGGTGGGAGGGGAGTTTTACTGCCTGGGCACAGCAGGATCCACGTCTGAAGAAAACAGGGTGACTTTATTCACATCTTCTATATCCTCCCTTCTCCTCCTCCCACAGCCCCGAGCCTGATGGAGGGATGCTGAGGTGTATGTGTGTGTAGCCACGCATACATGTTTTGGGTCTGTTTCTATAGGGAATAGACAGAATGGAAAGTTTATCTCCGTGAGTCTGGGGAGGAAGGAAGTTGTGTATGGATGAATGGCTTTTCCATGACAAACAATGAGTCTGCACAGACATGGTGTGATGTCACCTAAAGAATTTCCAAGCCAGCCTCAGATACAGAAAACCTTTTCGCTGGCAGAGATGAGAGCCTCCCACCTTTCCATCTCACCACAGCCAGAAGGAAGAACTAGGGCAGGGGGAAAAAAATAAAAGCCCGTGCTGTCTCACACACACACACACACACACACACACACACAAGGCATGCGCCATGTAAATAGATGACATGATGGGAGAAGTGCATCTCCAAGCTTTGCCCTCACCAAGTCTCCTCGCGGATTCTGAGAAAGGAGTAAACCATGGCGAGCCGCCCGGGTGCCTCTCCCAGCCAGGAATGTGAGACAGCACCAGCCGATGAGGCAGTTCCACAAATACAGGTGATGTCAATGTCCGTGTTTGTGTGAGCTTCTCCAAGCACATGTGCATCATCGCAGCACTCCATGGGACAACACGGACACAGCACCATGCAGTGCTGCACTGGTGGTCCATCACCGGCACTGTGGCGTGGTGGAAACAAAAACCTTTCCAGCCTGGGAGACGCTCACGTGAAACTTGGGTCAGAAACACACGGTATTAATTAATTAAATATCTCATTGTAAGTATTAATATGCACAGGCAGCCGATGATTAACAACAGCAATGTGTTGTGAGCACTGCTAGTAGCAACCTGACTGCCAACAGGCACAAGCAAGGCAATGATCTTATTTTGAAACATGAGACATAAGTATTGCCGTATGGGATAAGATCGCTTATCCAGCCAACCTAATATCCTGTCAAAGGCAGCAACTAAAGGAGCTGCTTCATCAGGAAAGGTCCGAAACGCTGAATTCTACCCAAAATCTGCTGCTGGTGAAAGCGACTGCCACTGAGCTCAGATGTGAATTATGGAAGCGAGTCCTTTTTAAGGTGTTGGAAATTATTTCTTCACTGGCTGTGTTTATGACTTCAGATAAAGTGATAATAGCAGGTGAGGCATTGCTGGAGGGATTTAGCCTCAGCCAGCAACTTCCAGACCGAAAGCTGCAAAGCACTTGGCTGGTGGTCCGAAGAATACAGTCTATCCCTTTTCCTTGCGCCTGTTTCTACTTGCCACCAAAATCTTGAAAGCAAGTTTTTGATTTTGTAAATAAAAAGCCTGGGTTATTTTTTGAGCCCAACTGCAGGGCTGGTTCAAACAGCTTTGTGAGGTTGTTTGCCAAAGCAGGGCTGGGTGGGAAAACTCAGTGAAATTTTGTGAGGATGAGAGGTGGGGTGGAGCAGGGCTGCTGGTGGGCTGGGATGAAGAGAGTCAGTGCAGTATTAGGTGGGAGAGCCCAACCTCACCACAGGCACACCACCCTTCCTGGCCATCACTCCTTTCTACCCTTCACCACTCAAGTGACTCCCACCCCAAACCATCTCTCCCCTGCAGCAGCCCACTCACACCAGCTCAGACCACTTCTGCTACACTAGGGGATGAAAGAGCAGTAAAAAGAACTCCAAAACCAGGGGTTGCTCTTGCTTCTTGTGGAAAAAGGCCCCTTCCCCACCCCTTCCAGTGGGTGTGGATCACTCAAACAGCAGAATTGGACACTGGCTTGAGCACTCCATGTCTGATGCTTGCACACAGAGTGCTCAGGATCACCTGGGCTAAACAGTAAGCTGTTGCCTGAAAATGGGACATGAATCTCAACCCTCAGATTCATGTCTAATGCTCCCTTCTCAGAGGGCAGCACAGCAGCAGCAAGTCTGCATCTTTGTACAGCCTTGGCATTCTGCTGCATTCAACAGTCTGCTGCCCTAGGCAACTGTCTACTGTGTTGGCTGGCTGCCTAAAATTAGTACCTGTGTTTGCCTTTGTTCACTTTTCAGAGGTGACAACTGTGCACGAAGCATAAATTTACACATCCAGTTTCCAAAGTCACAGCAAAGCAGTTGGAGAGCTATCACCGCTTTCCCAATACCGTCCCTGCCGTGTTTGCTGGAGGGAAGCTGCAAGACTCCAAGAAAGGGAGGTCATGTCCATGAGATCATTTGCAAAGATTTGGCAGACCGTGAAAAAAGTTGAACCCTGGCTGGAAGACAGCCCTGGTAAATGAGAAAAGGAGAGTTACTCATGTAAATTCCTTGTCCTACCCTTATTGTTTTTCAAAAATTTGGGATGTCCCCAAGTGTGACACAGATCCTTATCGAGTGCTATAAGGAGTGTTGAAAGGAAATGTGTCTTCCACATAACTCCAATGATGCTCATTTCTGCAACTTTTCTGGTTTCTGCCAGGCTGGGGAGAACTGGACATACATTCTTCCTGCAATGATCGAGTGTCTTTCAAGTTCCTGTTTATTCTTGCAACTCAACTGTAGTTCAATGCTTGTTTTTAATGCCTTGCAATGTCCAGTGCATCCAGAAATATTTACTGCTCTCTCTGACATAAGACACTTACTCAAGATGTGAAAAATACCCACTGAAGCAGAGTCTCTTCTGCTTAAGGAGCCAGTAGAGATGCATTGCCCAGTGTCATGGTTTAACCCCAGCCGGCAACTAAGCACCACACACCCTCTCGTTCACTCTCCCCCGGTGGGATGGGGGAGACAATCAGAAAAGAGAAAACCCATGGGTTCAGATAAAGACAGCTTAATAGGTAAAGCAAAAGCAATCAAAACAACATGGGCAAAGTGAAACATGGAATTCATACACCACTTCCCATGGGCAGGCAACTGTTCAGCCACCTCCAGGGAAGCAGCGGTCTATCACATGTTACTTGGGTTACTTGGGATGTCAGATGCCACAACTCAAATGTCCCCTCTTCTTCATTCTTCCCCCAGCCTGCATTGCTGAGCACAACATCATATGGTCTGGGGTATCCCTTGGGTCATTTGGGATCAGCTGTCCTGGCTTTGTCCCCTCCCAACTCCTTGTGTACCCCCAGCCTCTGTGGGGTGAGAGGCAGAGAAGGCCTTGACTCTGTGCAAACCCTGCTCAGCAATAACCAAAACATCCCTGAGTTACCAACACTGTTTTCAGCACAAATCCAAAACACAGCCCCATACCAGCTACTGTGATGAAAATTAACTCTACTCCAGCCAAAATGAGCACACCTGGGAAGGAGGGTTTCCATGTGCTGCTCAAAAGGGAATCCCTGCCCTTTGGTTCTGTGCCATGGGCCTGCTGTTGACAGCACCAAGAGATGTATCATAACATCCTGCTATACATCTGCTTCTGGCAACCTGGCTTGGTTTTAACCATAGTTCTTACTAAGATTTCAGGAATCTCATTAAAATCACATACTTGCCCATTCAGCTGAACCAGTTTTAGAGGGAGTGTAGATTAAAAAAAAAAAAAAGAAAAGAAAAGAAAAAAGAAATCACAATCACTTGAAGCTAAATTGCAGTCTTCACACAGAAACCTAAATCATCTTTTATCTCACCACTCCCTGACTTGTCTGGTTCTGTGCTGCTCCCCCGCTGCCAACCTGTCCCTCTCTCAGCACCGTACCACCATCTTGCTGTACTGGTGTCAACCTTCCCAGATCTAAATGTGTTAATTTATTTGTATTGCAATTATTACTTAACCTGCAACTGGAGTCACCTCCACAGGTCCAGACCCAGCTGAGGTGTTACAGAAGGTGTAACAAAGCCTTCTCAAAGTATCCCAGCACATCAGTCTCTCATGTCTGCCCCTTTTGTCTTAACATTGCCTTGCCTCATTGAATTGTTACGCACTGTCTGTCTCCGTTGGAAGGGCAGATTATTCCTGCTCACATCCTGCTTGTTTCTTTTGGTACTTACAGACTCGGTTTTATCTCCTGATGTGCTCATGCACTACTTTTTTCTGCATCTCATCACCTGTCACCCCCGCTGACAGATCCAGATTTCCTTTCACCACTACCTTGCCCTTTCATTTTTCCATGACTCCCCTGGCCAATGACATCCAGCCTCACTGTCACCAGGGCATGTAGTGCAGCAAATGCCAAGATATACCTGCCAGTCTCAGCAGACCCAGTGACAGCTGTCCCTGAAGTGCCTCACCAAGGAGAGCAAGAATGGAGGGAGGTTGCAAGTAAAGCAGAAGTATTAGACAACAAAAAAGGCCATATACTAAATATTTTCACTTAAAACACAATATTTTCATTTAAAATCAGAGTAGGTATAAAGAATAGTGATTCTATGAATAAAACAGCTTCTCATAAATGAAAGATACAGAATATATTTAAAGCCTTATGAACGTTGTCATTTTCACCACAATATTTCACAACAGGCAATGAGCTCACCTGGAGCAAGACCATCTCACCCCCTACAAGAAACAAAGCAAACTCCAAAGATAAACCAGAATATGATCTCCTCCCTCTCAAGGGGATTCAATGGTAGTTGTGCTCTTACTGCAGATTAAATCCCAGTGTAGAGCCAACCTGGTACACTGAGACCAGCACAAGATATCCCAAAGAAAAGTGCAAGAGACTCAGCAGCAACCAGTGGAGCACCTGCAGAAGCTGCATGTGCTGAAACAAAAATTGATTTTGATTTTTCAAAATTAAGAAGCAACATAGACCCATCCCTGCAGGTATGCAGTTGTCTGGAAATTCTCCATATTTATGATATTCCCATGGACAGATCCAAGCCATCCAGTTCCCTTTTCCATGAGAACTCTATTTGCATGTTGGCAACCTCAGCTGAGAGCCAGAGCCTTGAACCAGGACATGTCTAGCCCAAATTTTGCACTTCTTGTTCCCACGACTACTAGAATACCAGGATTTCTGGGGCTGCAGCAAATCATCCATAATCACAAACTGAAACCTTTTTACCTCCTTTATTTATATGGGAAAGTCCCACAAGAAATTAGACCAGCTTCACTATGTGTAATCATAATCTAACAAATCACTAGATATATATACTTGAAAAAAGTATCAAGCGTTATCCTCTGCTGACTGTCCAGTGGCTTATTTAAGATGCCACCATGTCACAGCTTACTTGCCAAACAGACACTCTATCTCCTTCAATTGCACTGACAATTCCATCTTCAGAAACTGTTCCCCAGGCCCCCTCGAAGGAGCCATGGGGGGGCAGGTTGAAACACAAGCCCAGGAAGGATTAGGAAGCTCACGCTGCTGCTCTCCCAACATCACGGGTTTCTAAGAATGAAAGACTCCAACCCTTAAGGCCATCTAGCTAACACTTTCCCAAAAGGTTAAGTTTACACAGAGGATTAACCATCCTAGAGGGGAATAAGACATGAGAAAAGTGGAAAGGAGAACGTACATCCCTCCTTTATTTGTTTTCCTGGGAGCTGGTTTGTTACCTGCTGTAGCTGACTGCGGCACAGATCCCCCTAGCAGTGACAGGAGGGCAGCTCTTGTCCTACTGGAGAGCTGATGCTGGCTGCAGGATTTGCATGAGAACTCTGGACCCAGATTATGGCGGTTCCAAGCACGTACACCAGCCCTCCTTGAAGGTTAGGAAGGATAAAAGCACAAAGTTCTCTGACAGCGTGAGCAAGGAGGCAGCGAAAGGCAATCCAAGTCAAAGCAACTCCTCTGCAGAGATTTAATAACAGATCAGGGGATGGAAACAGCTGGATGACTTTAAGTGTTCTCTTCTTCACTCTGATCTCGCAAAGCACGGAGCACCCTTCATCCTCCCTAAAGGGGTGTCTAGCTCCCCCAGTCCCAGTGGAGTCATTCCAAACCGAGAAGATTTATGTCTCTGCATCTCACAGGCCTCATTTTTGCTCAGAATATATATATTCCTTCTAGTTTGTTCCACGCTCTGTAATAATTACATCAACTGGCACAGAAAATCAGATATTTAAAATACAGTTAAGCTGCTGCTGCAGTGGTTCTTAACTCTCCAGGAGTGAATGACCAGGGGAAGCAGGGAGATGCGTGGTTACTGCCCTGTCTTGGACGTTAAGCTCCTCAGTGTAGGTCACAGGGACTGGCGTCAGACTGAACTGGATCAATAGTCTCCTGTCAGTTAAATCATTGCCAGCAGAGCTTGACACATACATTTCCAAAGGAAATAGTAAGCCATTGGAACTAATCCAAATTTATTATAATTTCTCTCCTTCCTGACAGACTCTTCAAAGATGTTCTTATAAAGTCCAGTCTTATGAAAATAATATTAATGACCAGCTCTTCCTCCACTCTAGGATTGCAAAGCAAGCACATAAACCCATCCGTTAGACCTCACAACACTAACAGCCACTATTTTTCCCTCACAGAAAGAGAAAGAGAAGTGCAGGATGGGCTGAGTAACAGGCTCAAAACAGTAAATCTGTGGTGCAGATTTACCTCCATTCAGCAAAGAATTAAACCAGGTGCCTGAAAGCAAGTATACTTATTTTTTAAATCTACTTGCTTTTTTCAGTTCTTTCAACCATCAAATACTTCTGCCATCAGTTAAGTGTTGTTCCTGCTCAAATACAGTGGATTTAAGTACAAAACATTTTGGGAATAAGGCACCAGTGTATCAATTGTATCAGCTTCATAGTTTTCACAAAAAGTTTCCAAACTATAGAAAAAACATTTTTCAAGCCTTCTTACTGTGTTTGAATATTAAAATATATATATATAAAAGATTGAACCACTATAAATAAACCCCTGACTATGTCAGAAGATTACACTGATTTAACCAATTTCAGAACTTATCTTTTATATTGCCACGCTTCAGTGAAGGAATTTCCTGTTAATTCTGGATGCAACAGATTTAAGCTAAACCTGTTCAAACTGTCTGGGGAATAGATTGCATATACATTTGTACCAAAAAGAAGATCATTTTATATCTCAACTTTATTCTAGCACCAATCACATATGTGGAATTTTAACTGGAGAAAATAAAGGTATCCTAATTTAGATCTTGACTGGTATTATAACATTATTACCTACTTAAATAAAGAGCTTCCAGATATAAATTTTCAGCAACGTGTTCATCCATGCAAAATAATTTGGAAGAGTCCTATCAGTATATCAGTATTGTGTAGGTTAGTTACCCTTTAAATCAAAAGTAAAGCCTTTGAAATTAAGATCTACATTCATTTAACTGGACTGTTCAGTTAAATCACTGCATTTTTTTTCTTTCTAAGTTGATAAGGTCTAATATCAGGAAGAAGGCATTGTGCCTCTTTTCAGTGACACATCATATGATACCATATGTAAGCTCAGGGAGCATCTTGAAAGCCTTGGTTTATTTGGGGTCCCTACTCTGTCTGGCATCTTACCATGCCAAAAGCTGTGACTCTTTCTCTAATTTTCAGTCAAAATTTATTCATGGTCAGCTCATGCCCATTTGTTCACGTGCCAGTTTGTCCCTTAAAGCTCAGGATGCCAAAGTTGAAGCTGGAATCTGACAATATGGTTCTGCTGGCAGCATTACCAGGGTAATAAAGACCATTCTCTCCCTCCCTGGGGGCTCAGCCCACTGACAATATAAGTAGTTAAAAAGATTATATAAGGAGTTAAAAAGATTCAAAATTAAACTTACAAAAAGAAAATACCAGGGTTTACTTCTTTTTAACTGCCTGGACTGGGAATCAGAAGCCTGGTGGAGTGGGGAAGGCTGTGCCATGGCAGTACCACTGTCCTAGTTAGAACAGCTGGGACCAGTTCATCATTGTATAGGGTGTAACCCAAAACTGTGTATTCTATAGCCTTCCATGCCATTTCCCAGAAACTGTTATCAATGAACCATTTACACCATCTGCCCATAGAGCCTGACTCCTCAGGCTATAAACTAGGTGCTAAGAGGCCTGCTCTTGTCCTCACGCCCATTGAGGAACCCCCTGCTCTGAGAGAGGTACTGAGCATTCCTGCCTGAACTGGAGAATATATAATCTTGGAGTCTTGGAACTTTTGGAACCACTCGTGAGATCCAGAGGAAGACTGCAGACCACCACTCTCAACCAGACTGAGACCACCACTCTCGACCAGACTGCAATCACCACTCTTGACCAGACTGCACCAGCACTCTCACCAACAGGTTTTCCCCTCTCCTTTTACTTTGGACTCAGGGGAGCCAAAGAACACCACTCTGTTCATGCCCCAGGGTGCTGGGTTATACATGTGGGTTTTGTGGGTTAAAACCAATTGTTTGTCTGTGTAATCGTACTTATTGTATTATTTTATTAAATTGTTATTCTGACTTATAATCTCTCTTTTGAGTTGAGTTCATTTCCCCTGCTGGTTTACCTCTAAACCAGCACAACCACCTTCTCCTGAGTTAAATTCTCCTGAGTTGAAAGAGATGCATTGACACTTCCAGAAAAGTAGTATTCCTGGGGATATTTTTTGATTGTGGATCCATTCCCTGACCAGTTTCACAGCTCACTACCACAGGATGAGGGCACAACTGCACAGAGGGTGAACATCAGCCTCCTGGACAGGAACTACACAAAGCTGTGATGCTGCCAAAGCCCCTATGTTATCAGGGCATGGCCTGAAGGGCGGGAACGTGGTAGTAAAAAGAAAAAACAAATTAAATCTAAGTCTTAAAAAATTCATAACAAAGCATTAGTTTGAAAGATGTCTCTGTGTAAAACAACCTGTAACAGATGAGGTTTCCAGTATTTGTGCTAGCATTTGCTGCTTTGTAAATCCTTCCCTGAGCAGAAAGAAAAAACCAAATACCCTAGAAAAGTAACTGAAACTGCCAGTGCACTTTACTTAAATTTATTCATTTTCACTGACTTTGAATTTGCCTCAGTTTTCAAAGCATATTATATAGATATTTTAACTGCCAAAGCTATCCAAAAGCTTTCCAAAAAAAGCTACACTTTTTTCCTGCTTCTCTCCTCAACACGAACTCTAATGTGACATTTTTGCTGGTGGTACAGACACTAGAATAGCATCCATCTTCTCCTCCCACAGCTCTGCTTGCCCAGCAGGGCTAACGAAAATCAAAACTTGCTTTACATCAACACAGCCAGTGCAAGCTGTCACCAGACCTGCTTTCCACCCATGGCGAGGCTTTCTGAGCACATCCTGCACTCCACCGGTGGGGACCTCATCCTCCAAAGAGCTCAGCCCACACCAAGGCTTCAAAACAAGGAATCAGATTTCAGAGGTGCCTGTGGAAAACAGTGTTTTTCCTTTCCTGCTTTTGACATGAAAAATGTTGTAACCACCAGGAACATAACTCCAAGGGGTTAAATTATCTGGAAAATGTAGGTGCTTATCTAACACCTCATCTACTCAGAAAGTAGTGTACAAGCCCAGGAATGACTGACAACTGAGAATTTGCCCCTAAGCTGTTCTGAGAGCCCAGATGGTAATACCCACATTTTGCAGCCCTTTAAATATGGATTTAAAAGTCACCATTCCCATAGCAGGTGCAGCTGGGCTGGATAAGTCTACCCGATTCAGATCATGATGATCCTGCAAACTTCAGGAAGGCATTTGGATATTCTGACTTCTAATGCCAACCAGTTTTTCAATCCAGTTTGTTATCAAGAGCTGGGGAACGGCAGGACTTGCTTCTTTTGACGCAACTGTGGGTTGATGTCATCTTTGAATGATCACACACCTACAGCGTCAGATGGCGTGAGATTGTCACCAGGTCTCAGAATCACACCTGAAGAAGGAAACAAGTATCTACTGAGTGATTCTCATTCCTGGTGAAAATTGGGGTATGTGTATGATCACATGCTAATTTATCAGAGGGAAGGGTGTTTTCCTTGGAAGCAAGCAGTGTTTTAGCCTCTCCTGTGGCTAAACTTTGCCCTGGACATCAGGCCAGGTGCCCTGCAGGGCCAGCCTGCCTCCCCTCCCTGCTCACACCTTTATGCTAATGGCATTCTTTGGCCGTATAACGTGTGGCACTTAAATTGCTCTGCGTTGGCATTTCCAGCGAGGAGCACGTACGGAGCCGACAGTTTGGCACGAACAGTCCTCACAGCTCCACAGTCTGGAGCTCTGCTGATCTAGACAAGGTGGGGATCTGACCCTGTGTCTGGTGACTGCAGCAAGGGCTCAGGTCGGGACCTTGTCTTCCCAGCACCGCTGCTGATTTGCTTACCCATCTCGTTTTGGTCATAACTGACTGAGACTCTGAAATTCAGTTCCTTCATCTGCTGGGGGAGCTAAATTTATTTCAGGACCAGTATTGTGATTTTGCCTGTGGACACTACGGTATGTTACAGGCTCTAATGCATTTAAAGATCCTTCAGTGAAAACATGTAAATACAGTTATTATTAAGTGCATGTTCACACTAAACCTCAGGCAGAACTTACCAAACTCAAGAGAACAGTCTATAGGAGATGGCTTTCTTTCAAAAAAAAAAGTATGTTTATTCTTCCCTTGAAGCTAAAGGGAAAACACATATCCAGGGGGTTAAGTTCTTCCAACTGCCACTCAGATAGAGAAAATTTAAATTATCTATTTTATGCTACAATCCAAAGAGATTCTTTCCCCATTACCTTGAACATATTTATTCTCTCTGGCAATATGCTATTGAGTAAGTTGACTAGACAGGACTAAGGGATTTCTGTAGGTGGAACAGATGTACATCTGGAATGCAATCTTTGCTTTTTTGGACAAATACAAAGTTCTTGCAATGAAAAATGTGTTTGTCCTGCAAAAAAAAATCCCCAGTGTATTTGCAGAGAAGATAGGGATTGCTCTTCATGCAGGAGGGAAGCATGTGCTGCATAGCACAGATGGGTTATGTGCTTGCTTGCAGGTGTGGACCTCAGAGGGCTGGTGCATGAGGATATGTGCACCCATCCCTTCAGTGGGCAAGGTGTAGGAGGAAAGAGGGAATTGCCTGAGTCTCCATACTGCAGGGAAAGCAAGAAATCCTATTAAGGATTTATGCTGTTCCAGCAAAATAACTTCCTCACTTGAAGCAGGAGCCAGCTTTTTCATTGTCTTTGCCTCACTCGTGCTGACAGCGTGCAGTTCCTCGGTCAAGCCCGGCACCAGTTTTGCACCGAGAGATTCATCATTAGGAAATGGGCTACCAAGGCTCCTACTCCTGCTCTCGGTCACAATTTCAGTTGCCTTTGAGGTGGATTTCCAAGACTTTGAGTGAACAGCCCTCATGTTGCTGAACACTCACAGAGTGAAAGCAGTTATTTACTACATGAATGGGTTTGAAAATCCAGTGACGTGCACGTTCAAAAATATGTTCTAGAGAAGGCATGTACGGGAGATGTCTGAGGAGACATTTGTGCGTGGTGTGTGATAATTATAATATGTTTTCATTTACATAGTGTCTCCTCCACACACAAGGGGGGAATGCAACAAAATGTAACTAAAACCACATATCCATACAAATAAAGGGAGAGAGAGTGTTTCATACAAAGGTTAAACAAAAAAATCTGTTTAATGTCACTTTGGGGATTATAGGAACCAGAGTAAAACAAACATCCAGAACAAACTTTGAGGGGTTGCTTCAGGAAAAGCACATGTGTGAGTGTGTGCCATCACATCTGCATATTCAATATGTCTTGCTGGGACAGCTCAGGGAAAATAGGAAGCTGGAAATTTTCAGTGTGGGAATTAGATGGAAGAATGTGAACCATTCTAAACAAAACACTGCAAAGTTGCCAGCTGACTTGCTAAAATGCCAGTGCTCTCTAGGATCCCTTGAAACAGAGCTGAGGACTGGCCTTGCCGTTCAGGGAGTGGGTAGGGAGCCAGGAGATCTGGGCTGTATTCCTGGCCCTGCAACAAACCCAGCATGTGACGCTGGAAAGTCATTCAGCTCTCAGTTTCCAAAACCCGATTTCATGCCTATACTTCTGGGCACCTAGCGTGAGACAGCATGAGCCCAAACATTCAGGATTTCAAACAAAGTTAAGCTGCAGGTACTAACTTCCCATCCATGAAAAACACACATTTTAGGACTCAGTTTCATCACGGATGCAACAGGGCTAAAACCTGCAAAGCAGCCCAAAATGCTGCAAAGCTCCAGGTGTTACATGATTACAGGACAGACATCTCGTTTTGCCAAAGGAGAGGTGCTACAGGTATGCAAAGGAGTATTATTTAGTTACCTGTTGTTTCCCACGTCCCAGTAGCAATTGTCATTCTATAAATAATTTCAGAGGTTTCAATACATCTGAAGACTTTTGTTTATGTTTCCTGTTTCAGTGCATCAAGGAATAATCTTCTTACGAAAGGATTCACTGTTCCAAAAGGAACCTAAAGAATACAGATCAGGACTGCTGGCAAAAAGTGTGGAACAAGAGTAGGAAAATACTAGACCTCAAGGGTGAAACAGTGGAAAGAAAGAGGCTTTTCCACATAATTTAGTCAGCATATATGCTGGGGAAAAGAAAAAAAAGCAGGAGTAAAAGCAATATTTCTAGCTAACATTTTTTTTCTGTGCACGCACATTTTTTAAAAAATTTGGAACCATCTGAATTTAAAAAAGTTGTGTTCTCATTGTACATGACAGGGTCTGGTCACAGAGGAGATTAATTTACATGATACTGTAGGGAAAGGTTTATTATTTTTTTTTAATGAACAGTGAAGTTGAAAGAACTATCGTCAAACACAGATCTTGTTTTTACCAACTTATATTTTCACCTCCGACCTGGTGAACTCTATACTTTCTTCCTACCCTGTTTGTGTCTGCCCTTAATTTTAACCCCACATTTCCAGAGAGGATTTTCAAGATTTTTGTCGTGCACAGGTAGATAACACATGTTGGTAAATTTGGCTGTTTGAATGGGGTTTAAGAGTGTCCTCATGTACCCAAGAACAGAAGCAAGAATACAAGCAGTCTCTGAAAGACACCTCCCTTTGCCACCACTTTTCTGTGCATCCACTAGTTGCACCAGATAACTTTCAGAAAATCAGGGGAATTTAGCACCAACAGTTTTCTGCACTGTTATTTCTAGGAATAATATGTTACAGTAGTCTTCCTTTGGCCAGAAGCAATCAAAATCCTCCACAAAGTATAAAATTGTATTTTGTATCTTTAGCTTGCCTTCTTTATAAAACTGCATTTTCCAATTCTCACCTGTAGTTTTGCTGGGCTCTAACTGTGAATCTGATTTTCACAGCATGTTTCCAAAACAGTAGTGCACAATTTTTCAGTTTTCCTCCAAGAACTTACTTTGGAGCCGATGCTCATAGGGCAGGTGACATAACTTTGTCCAATTCAAGGAACTGCCAATTCTAGAATGCTATTTACTATCTGAAAATGTGCTGGTGGCCACAGGCCAGAAAGGGAGGAGTTAATAGTTAAAAGTAACATTGTGGTAATCCATGGGTATAAAAATCTTGTGTTTTAAAAAACATCTGTATCCTCCCCAAGCTGAGTTTGCCTTCTTGTGAGGTTACCTCTCACTCTCACTATCAAAAGAATATATGAATTTTGTCCCTGGACCTCATCCCTGGGGCCCCACGCAAGGCTTGACTGGAGATGGATACACCCACATACTGATGCCTTATCTTCCTTGCAGCTTCAGACAGCGAGGACAACAAGAAGCTTTGCTGATAGCCAAATAACCCTTACTCACAAGCTGACCAGTATTGCTACATCTGCCCTGACTGCATGGAAGCCTTTGGCAGAGGGGAGGCTGTACCCACTTTTCTCCAGCCTCAGCCAAACCTCAGAATATCCCAGGCGGAGTGTGCTGACTGGCAGTGGAGCTACACACACAGAGCATCCATCCACCTCTGCTGGGTTTTGGACTAAACAGCTGTTACAAAGGAAGATTTCACAGAGCTGCTGCTGTAACAGGTACCACGCAGCGTGTCAGACACACATGTTTCTCCTGTGACTGCAGGGGCTGCCCCTTTTGGATCAAGTTGTAGAGGTCTCAGAGTTCAATCCCCAGGAATGGCTTATGAAAGCAATTACCACCTGAAAGGTCTCTTTGTTTTTGTGCCACTGCTTTTAATAATAACGATTGCATCAGATATTTTCTGCCATCTCGATCTTCTTTGGTGCTGCTAATAAAGAAACGACAAAGCTTAAAACCTGAAATAGCACCCAATGCAGTGAACTGCAAGCACTACGGTTTGAGGTTTTACATCCTGCCCTCCCAGAGCACCTTCCCTTTGATGATTTTAACCATTGAGTACCAAGCTCTGCATGAGCCATGAAGGGCATGACATGCACGGCCGAGTCAGAGAATCGCCCGCGGGCAGGGGCCCAAGTGCCTTGCTCTCAGCACAGACAGTCCTGCCCCACAAGAGCATGTGCATGACAGGCACATGGCATCCGAGGGCAGTTGTCTGGACAATAATATATTGCTTTGATTCTCTAAGCAATCCTTTCATTTATGCTTGGTTCAATCTGTTACAGCAGCAACAGTTGCTGGCCAATTTAATGGCAAAACTGGGAACATAATCCAGACCTCCCACGCTTTACATCCTGTGACCATTCCTCCTCATTTCAGCATAGTTATGTTCTCGTCAGCTATTGACTGACAAGTAAAATTAAGACCTGAAGAAAATACCCAAATCCCAAAGGCTCAAATTTATAGCTGGAGTCTGCACTGAGTACAGTGTACTTCACAGTACATTGTATTTTGAATAAACCATCCCTGACACCAGGAAATACACGGCAGATGAGAATTACTTTGTGCAGGTTGAACCACATAATCCTGTAGCACCTATCAGAGTCAAGATACCTGCAAAGTACAAAAACCCCACCATTTTTTTAAGGAAAGCTTCATAGTGACCTAATCTTCACAACAAAGCTCAACAGGTTACAATTTGCAAATGACCCTCAGATTAGTTACATTTTCTTTATAATCTCTGGTAAAAAAAAATAAAAATATCACAACCAAGATGAATTCCAAAGGGAATCCATTCCCTATTCTGATTTATATATGTGTATGGGTGTGCACAGATATGTATATATGCATATAAATATGCACATTACACATCCATTCTGCCTACACTTAGATGTGTAACTCTTAATAGAGATCTCTGTCATGTAATTACTCGTTGCATTTACAGAAGGGTTCATGGGGATCATTTTTGTTTTACGTTCAAGAAGAAAAGGAACCTCTAAAACACCCCAGGGCAGCTTCTCTGACACCTTGCTAAGCCCAGAAAAGCTTTTCAGTAGTAGTCAGGAGTCCAGTCACTGCGAAACTCTGATGAGCAGCATGTTCTTTCCACAAGTTGGCACCCTCATTTTGCTGAGCCATGTCAGAAGATGGTGGCTTAGGTGTCACCAATGCAAAATCACAGAATCATTGAACAGTTTGGGTTGGAAGGGACCTTAAAGGCCATCTAGTCCAATCTCCCTGCAATAAGTGGGGACATCTTCAACTAGACCAGGTTGCTCAGAGCCCTATACAACCTGACCCTGAATGTTTCCAGGGATGCAGTATCTACCAGCCCTCTGGGAAAACTGTTCCATTGTTTCACCACCCTCATTGTAAAAAACTTCTTCCTTATATCTAATCTAAACTGACTCCTTCAGTTTAAAACCATTATCCCATGTCCTACTGACACAGGCCCAAAAGGACCCTTTTGGTCTCATTCATACACAAAAAGAAAAAAGCATTCCCCAAATTGACTTTGAAGAAAGTTCCACTAAACCAACTTTAAACCCAGTTTAAGACCATGGGTTGCATGAGACTTAGCTGATTTTTGTGGATACCCTTCAAATCTGATGAAGAAGGTCTGGAAACCAACTTGTGAAGGACAACCGTTAGCCCCCTGAAGTGTGGCTGCATCTGAGCAACCTGGTCTAGTGGGAGGCGTCCCTGTACACAGCAGAGGGGTTGGAACTAAATGATCTTCAAGGTCCCTTCCCACCCAAGCCATTCCATGATCCTACCATTAGAATTTGAACCAGTTCCACACCAGCATTAGCTGAACTACTCATTGAACCAGCTGCATTTTTGGAGAGGAGAAATTTTCCCACTGTAGCTTATACTGTGTTGAAAGACTTTAAACTGAGAAGTAATGTAGTGGTGGGCTGGACAAAAGAGCTGAAAACCCAACACCAGCCAGTCACAGGAAATTAGCTAAGGGATTGTGTCAGGCTACACCCCAAAAGGCACCAGCCTGCAGCCCCTGCAACTGATGAGGGAGGCTGAAGCCATTCATGCCTTGCTTTTTTCAAAGGTTGGAAAGTAAAGCACCACTGTTTTAAATGAAAATACTTTACTTTAGGAATTAATTTAAGGTTAAACGGATCAAAAGAGAGAAAAGGGTTACCAGGGCATAGGCTCTACTGTCCAAGGGTTTTTGTGTCATTTCTATCCTGCATTCTCAGTGACCACCACCCATAGGCAAAAAAAAAAAAGCCAAAGGCTAAAAAGATTCCTGTGGGTAAATTCACAGGTTTTCCATTCCGCAGCTGAAGCCATGAAAATGCAGAAAGCACATGGAGCAGGGTGGCAAAAGAAACGGAAGGATAGGGAAGGATTCTGTTATCCGTTAAATGATCAATTTGAGCCAAAAGTTACCCTGCAAATGGACAGGGAAAAGCAACAAACAGGGACAGGCTGAGATGGGAGCTGCAGAGGGACCTAGTGGATGTTATGCTCAACCACACAATAAAAGATACAGGATAGACAACAGCGCAGCTTTATCAGCAGGAATCTCTTGCAATCGCAGAAGCCATGAGTGAGTTATGTGGATCTTCCTGAACCCCTGCCAAGCAAAACCGTCCGGCCTCCACTGAACACCGGTGTAATTGGGGAAAAAAAAGAACGAAACATTTCTCTGGCAAGTGGTTTCAAAAAGAGAAAGCGGCTGTTGGGAGCTGCTCAAAGGGCTGGAATGCTAGAGACGGTTCCAGGGGGACGGATCAGCCATCAGAGTGTACATGAGACAGGCAGGGATTTTTTAATAAAACGCAGTTTATCGCATGGTGATTACCACCTCCTATTTATATATATGAGATCATCAAAAACATGGCACATATTTCCTTACTCCTGGAAACACAAAGTCAACTGAACAACCATGTGACAAATTGGCCCTTTTCATGCACTTTTACTTTGTCTTTCTAAACCTTTGTTTCCAAACATCTGTCACTTCGATTGGGAAATAAAAATCTACTAGAATAATAATTTCTGCGCCCACTCTCCCTTCCCCCTCAAACCAACCCCACAGTAGATTAGGATTATGAGTCCAAATTCCAGGCTGTTCCACTCAACATGTAAATCTTAATTGTTCACAAGAAATGACATATGCTCTAAGTATACAACGTGTGAGAAAGAGAACTTCAGGGTCCCCAGGAAATGCATCATCTATTTCCAACCTTTGCCGGTTACACCCAACAGGCACTTGAAGGCACAAAGAAAAAAGTGTTTCAGGTAAGCTTTTATGCCTTGAAGAGAGCGCCTTTCCCTGCCCTCCTTCAAAGGCGGTTTGAAAGCGAAAGGCTTAGAGGGAGGAAATACCGCATTATTTCCATGGTAGGATTCTGCAGTTAAGTTTGGGATAATACGGTGAAAGACTTCATTAGCACTCTTTCAGAATGACTTGTATAACTTGCTTGTAGCTTTGCCAGTTATGAGTAATGCAACAATCATAAGATACACCAACACTACTTTTGTACCACATTTCCTTCACACGTTGCCTGATGTCTACTGGACTCAGCCTTCCTGTTATCCCACCGCCTTCAGAGGAGCAGTCCCTGCCAAGGCAAGCCCATGAGATGCTGCACCTTTCACCCACTCCTCACTTTCGGAAATTCTCCTTTTCGACTGCGATGGTCTACGACTGGTCTGAGCACAGCCGGCCTGCAGTGCAGTTGCTCAGAAAAATCTACTGCCCCTTATCTTCTTCTTACGAACTCGATGGTTAACCAACCCTCCGACAGCACGAAACTACATAAATAATGCCACAAAGATAACTCACACTGGCTGACACTGCACAGTCCTGTGTGGGGACTGCAGCTCCTACAATCACTAAAACTGGGTCTACACATTGCTGGATCACCCAGGAGTAGAAATTTGGTCGGGATTGGGCCAAGGCATGTGATCGGGCTTCTGCTGAACGAGCCAGAGCGCACGATGCGGAGCCAACGCCAATTCTGCGCTGGCCGTACGCCAGCCACAGGGGTGCAGACGATACCTGATCTGGCTGGGGCTGTGTGCAGGGACACCTGAGCTGGCATAAAGTCTGCTAGTAAAAAGTTAACCTGTCAAAAACTGCTTGAATTAACTTGAGCAGGCAGGGTGAATGAATACCAGGTCAGCGCTTCACATCATGTGGCCACCCCATTTTTGAGCCAGTAATAGGAGCTGCACTGCTGGCTTTTCTGCATTGCCAAACCACAGTCTGATGTCGATAGTGATGCTTTATATGCATGGGGATCTTATTGCAGGATCAGGGCCTCAGAGTCCTTCAACTCGCCTCTGACTTAAAGCAAGAAGGAAAGAAAGAAGCAGAATGAAATCTAAACGTTTAACCTCTAAATAGTCAACGGGGTCTACTAATATGGAATTTGTACATGAAGATGGAGCCATGGGCATTTGTGTAGTGGATAAATTTAGATGATGATTAAAATAGAGCCTATTCCATCAGGTTAGTGAAAGCCTCGCTACAGCAAACACATCAGTAACTAGGCTGATTTGTGCAGTATTTTAATAATCCAAACAGTATTAAAAACGTGCCCTGTCGTGTTGAACAAATGTGAACTTTATTTTTTCTTTACAGCCCTCTGGCACAGAGGGGCAGTTCTGCTCTTTTGCAAAGCCTTACCTGATCTCTGGTACTTAACCTGGAACTTAAACCAATTTTTACCACTGCCACAATACTGCCCAGCGTTGAGATGTGCACAGTTACCATTACACGAGGCTAGAGACACACAGGAAACGTGGTTTTCAAACATTCTTTCTTGAAATTGCTGCAAATCACTGGAAATTGCTTGGTTTATGTAAGGACTTCAACTATTTTCAGGGCTAGTTCAAGGAGGACATTAGACGAAAGCCATTTTCAGAAGATTTTCCATTTACCATTACAGATGCCCTAAAATGGTCCACATAGAGATAGATGGCAACCTTGGCAGTTACCTAGATCTCTGAGCTATTTACAGCCATGCCCCTATTGTTCCTGCAGGCATGCCTGGACAGAGGGTTCCCAAATTTTGGCCCTCAAGGCTATTACACTGCCTCAAGGCCATGCCGCAGACCGCAGCAGAGAGGGCAAGGGCAAGGAAGTGGTCTGCTTTCCCCTTGGCACCTCCCACATCTGCATGAGCCCCTGTCCCCCCTCACAGGGCCCAGGGCTTCCAGAGAGTTTGAGGGATTATCAGGCAGCCAAACACAGCCCTTGGCAAACCCCTATGTGGAGGTGGGCTGGTGGTAGACACCGGGAGCTCACAGGGTGGAGTGAGGGAGCATGGTGAGAGACTGAGCTGAAGTTTCAAGCTGTGCCGAGAGGTTCAGGCTGGACATTAGAAGGAATTTCTTCACAGCAAAGAGTGATTAGACATTGGAATGCACTGCCCAGGGAGGCGGTGGAGTCACCATCCCTGGTGGTGTTTAAGGAAACACTGGACATGGCACTTAGTGGAGGTGTTTGGTCCAAAGGTTGGACTCGATCTCAGAGGTCTTTTTCATCCTGTGAAGCCAGGCTGCTGTCTGTGGCCCTTCCATCCCTGCCCTGGTGGGGACCTGTCACCCATGGGTGACAATGCAGAGCCACTGTGGCTCCTCTGCACTGACCAGGCGGGAAGGGGGTCGGGAATTAGGATTAGTAACGCATTAGGAAGAGCATTGCCAGCAGGTTGAGGGAGGTGATCCTGCCCCTCTGCTCAGCCCTTGTGAGGCCACATCTGGAGTGCTGTGTCCAGGTCTGGGCTCCTCAGGACAAGAGAAACATAGAGCTCCTGGAGTGGGTTCAGCAGAGAGCTACAAAATTGATTAAGGGACCGGAGTATCTCTTACAAGAAAAGACTGAGCTGGGCCTGTTCAGCTTTGACAAGAGATGACTGAGAGGGAACCTCATCAATGACCATAAGTATCTGAAGGGAGAGCGTCAAGAGGACACAGCCAGGCTCTTTGCAGTAGTGCCAAGCAGCGGGACAAGAGGCAACGGGCAGAAACTGAAGCACAGGAAGTTCCACCTGAACAAGAGGAAGAACTTCTTTACTGTGCGGGCGACCATGCACTGGAACAGACTGCCCAAGAGAGACAGAGTTTCCTTTACTGGATATTCCAGAGCCGCCTGGACACAACCCCGCAGGATGCGCTCAGGCACTGCCCAGCCGGAGCAGGGAGGCCGCCCCAGCCGGCCCCGCCCGGTGCCCGGGGCGGCCCCGGGGGCGCCCCCAGCGGCCGTTCGGGGCCGCGCCGCGGGCACGGCGGGGGCGCCGCGCGCGGGCCGCGCTGTTTCCAGGGCGACGGCTCGCAGTGTTCCGGACCGTACCATTGCGCAAGCGGCGCGGGGGGGGGGCTGCGGGCGGGGGGGAACAGGCCCGGCCCAGCGCCGCCTCCTCCCTCGCTGCCTCCTCCCCCCCCGCCTGGCCGCGCCTCCCCCCTCCCGCGGGCCGGAGCGGCGCCGGGCCCAGCAGCGCGCGGCGCGGAGCGGAGCGGGCGGGCCCGGAGCGGCGCAGTCGGTACCGGCGGCGGGCGGGCCGGGCCGCGCCACCCCTGCCCTCGCTGCCTCACCGCCGGCGCGGGATGCGGGCGGCGCGGGGCCGCGGGCTGTGAGCGGCGGCGGCGCGGAGACAAAGGGAGGAGGCGGCGGCGGGGCTCGGCGGCCGGCGCTGGGCACGGGGCGCGGGGGCCGCCGCCGGGGCGCGCCCGCCGGGATGCGGCGCGGGGCGGCGCGGCCGCGGCAGCAGCGCGGCGGCGGCAGCGGCGCGGCCCGCCCGGCGCGGCGGTAGAGGCGGCGGGGCCGGGCCGGCGGTCGCGCAGCAGCGTCTCCCGCGCCGCCCGCGCCGGCGATGTGAGGGCGGCGGCGGCGGCAGGAGGCAGGAGGAGCGCGGCGCGGAGCGGAAGGCGGGCGGGCCCCGGGCGGAAGCGGGCCGGGCCCGGCGGCGAGGGGGCAGCGGCGCGGCGGGGGCGGCCGGGCGCGCGATGGAAACGCACATCTCGTGCCTGTTCCCCGAGCTGCTCGCCATGATCTTCGGGTACCTGGAGGTGCGCGACAAGGGCCGCGCGGCGCAGGTGTGCACGGCCTGGCGGGACGCCGCCTACCACCGCTCGGTGTGGCGGGGCGTGGAGGCCAAGCTGCACCTGCGCCGCGCCAACCCCTCGCTCTTCCCCAGCCTGGCGGCGCGGGGCATCCGGCGGGTGCAGATCCTGTCGCTGCGGCGCAGCCTGAGCTACGTGGTCCAGGGCATGGCGGACATCGAGAGCCTCAACCTCAGCGGCTGCTACAACCTCACCGACAACGGGCTGAGCCACGCCTTCGTGGCGGAGATCAGCTCCCTGCGCTCGCTCAACCTGAGCCTCTGCAAGCAGATCACTGACAGCAGCCTGGGCCGCATCGCCCAGTACCTCAAGGGCCTGGAGGTGCTCGAGTTGGGGGGCTGCAGCAACATCACCAACACTGGCCTCCTGCTAATCGCCTGGGGCCTGCAGCGCCTCAAGAGCCTCAACCTGCGCTCCTGCCGGCACCTCTCCGACGTGGGCATCGGGCACCTGGCGGGCATGACGCGCAGCGCGGCCGAGGGCTGCCTGGGCCTGGAGCAGCTCACGCTGCAGGACTGCCAGAAGCTCAGCGACCTCTCGCTCAAGCACCTGGCCCGCGGGCTGGGCCGCCTCCGCCAGCTCAACCTCAGCTTCTGCGGGGGCATCTCGGACGCGGGGCTGCTGCACCTGTCGCACATGAGCAGCCTGCGCAGCCTCAACCTGCGCTCCTGCGACAACATCAGCGACACGGGCATCATGCACCTGGCCATGGGCAGCCTGCGGCTGTCCGGCCTCGACGTCTCCTTCTGCGACAAGGTGGGGGACCAGAGCCTGGCCTACATCGCACAGGGCCTGGACGGGCTGCGCTCCCTCTCCCTCTGCTCCTGCCACATTAGCGACGAGGGCATCAACCGCATGGTGCGGCAGATGCACGGGCTGCGCACCCTCAACATCGGCCAGTGCGTCCGCATCACCGACAAGGGCCTGGAGCTCATCGCCGAACACCTCAGCCAGCTCACGGGCATCGACCTCTACGGCTGCACCCGCATCACCAAGCGGGGCTTGGAGCGCATCACCCAGCTGCCCTGCCTCAAGGTGCTTAACCTGGGACTTTGGGAAATGACTGAGAGTGAGAAGGTCAGGTGAGACGAGGAGGGCGCCCCGAGACCTCCATCTCCTCTGGAGGGACTCACTGACTGACTGACTGCTGCAAAGGAGGAGAGAAAGAGAGAGGGGGGCACGCACAGAGTCATGCTACCCACGCACTCTGGCACCGCAGGGGGGAACACAGAGAAAGAGAGTATATCCTCGACCCGTCTGTGCTGCCTGCCTACCCTTGCTGTGGAGGAGGAGGAGGAAGGGGGAGCAGGAGGAGAGAGAGAAAGCACCTATCCATTTTCCAGGTCATGCCTCAAGCTCCACGCTGGGGAGACAGAGCTCTCCCTTCCCACAGCATCCTTCCCTGCGGAAGAGGTAGAAGCCGACACTCTTATGCACTGGGGCTAGAGACACCCCTCTTTATCCCCACTCCCTGATTCCATCCCCTCGCGCACTACGGATGGATAAAGACAGACCCTTGTTCTGCCATGTATTCAGAATAGGTTATTTTTGGTTTTTATAAAGGAGAGTGGGAATGGAGATGGGAACAAAAAATAATAACTGCAGAAAAGGCTTCCTAGCTACACTTGTGTCCCCAGCCACCCAGTCATCCTGGGCTGGGCACAGATACAGCTTTTGGTAAAACAACCATTCCACCTCTGTGCTTGCCCCTCCCCTGTCCACACATTTGTGACAGAAATACTGCTCCCTAGGTACATTGATTTTTTTTTTTCCTTTTAAATCTGTTTTCAGTCTCCATGTTATTCTCTGCTGTGGGTGGATACAACCTCCCACTATTCCAGTTCTCCACTGCACTGAGATTAGCGATAGCTACAGCCTCTCCTTTTGTCAGTATGTTTCCATGTCATCCTGCACTGTGGTTAATGGAAAAGCCTAGGCACTCCATTCTCTCTCCCCATCTCTCTCTCTCTACTGGAGATGAAGATGCCATTTCCTCCTTCTCTTGTCTCTGTGGGGACTGGACACAGGCCCCAGCCTCTTAAGCCTTCCCGTGCACTGGGGGACACTGAGAGTTACCGAGACTTGTCTTCCCTTTCATCATTCTCTCCTTTTCTCCCCTCCTTCTTCTTGGCAACAGGGATAGACATATCCAGCTACATATCCATTCCTCTTTGGATCGGGGGTGAGCAGGTAGAAGGGGTTTTTAGCTCCTTTCTACCCAGGGAACTTAAGGAAAAATCTCCAGCTTCATTTCTGCTTCATTTGAGATACTGTGACCTGTTTTTATTTTGAAATGCATAAAAAAAATTACTGCTACAAAAACAGCCTCTTACTCTCCCATCTATCCCTTGCTTACATCCTGTAACTGATCCCAGTTCACTCATTCTCCCCTTTACAGTATTCATTTTCTTACATGGTTTTATTTTTAAAGACATATGAAGTTGCTGTTCTTGTGGATTTTTAAGTACATTTTTTTTCTGCTGAATATATTCTATATATATAAATATATATATGATGTCTGGCTACCTCGTTTTAATTTGTTACTTTTTTTTTTCCCCTCCTCAAAAGCCCTGGAATTCTTACAGGAAAGAGATTTTGAGACTGAAACATTTTTGTGCCTAGACTGGAATAATGCCCCTTGGGTTTGTTCTTCTTTTTGCCCCTCCTCCCCCCACCCTCCCCCTTTTTTTCATTTTTGTTTTCAGGCTTACCCTACTGTGTCCCACCTTCACATTCTGGTTGTGCCTCTCCCTCCCTCTTCACTGGGGACTGGGGACCCAAACTGTGCTTCTGCATTTTTACTCTTCTAGCACAAACATGTAACATGAGAATCCACGCTGAGGATTGGGCTACTGTTAACAGAATTGTGTAAAATGCAAGTTTGTCTAAAAAAAAAAGTTATATATATGGATATATGCAAATGCTTTCCCTTCCCCTCCTAAACCACCTACAAAAGGTCACTATGCCAGCCTTCCTGTTTGTAGGTGGAGAGGAGCAGAGCTGGCCTACAGGCCCTGAGGCTGCAATGTGAAGGGGAGGAGACTGAAGTTCATCTGTCTTATCTCTGTTCTGTCAATAAAATTGAGCTGGGTCTTTAGATTATTTTTTAATTATTATTTTAAAGAGGAAGAGCAAGTTTGGGGGTTGTTTTTGGTTTTTTGTTTTGTTTTGTTTTTAAATATCTTGGCTTTTTTTTTGCTCATCTGTTCCAAATCTCAAATCCTCCACAGTAACAGGCCAGACCATGGAGTTAACGCAAACCCAGAGACCCCTATGGATTAATTGTACTGTTTGTGAATTTGTATAAAAAAAATAACAAAGATCCTCTTAAAACATTTTATATTCTTACAGTAAAAGGTTAAACATATTTATATAATAAAAGAGGAAATATGAAGTATGTTTTTGAAAAAAAAAAAAAAAAGCCGTATCTGTGTTGTCTGTGCTTTTTAAAGATGTGTATCTGTATCTGTTGGGTTTGGTAAGTACAGCCTTGTGGCTGAGGGTGGGAGTTCGAGGCCGCTTGATCTTGTGAGGGATGGAGGAGGAGAGGGAAGGAAGGGAGCCTGGTGCCTCCTGTGCAGGATGTTGAGTAACATCATCATGAAGAGTTTGTAAGGAAGGGGTTTGGCAGGACCAGCCTTGTCTGCGAGGGTGCTTGGCAGCATCCCTGGGGACAAACCCAGTTCAGCTGCTCATTGGTGTGAAGCGTCAGCTGAGTTTGAGGTCATACAAACCAAAAGTGCTGAAGCTTTCTAGCAGCTGAATCGACTGCTCAGAGATAGAGGCAGACATTTGTGAGTGGGGGAAGAAGGGCTGTGTTTCTTAATTTTTTTTTAAGCTCCAGGTAGATGGTATGGTAGAGGGTTTTTTACTAATTTAAATTGAGGCCCTCCCTGGATGGAAGACCCATCCAATAAAAACATTTCCCAGCAGTGACAACCACCAAAAACCTGTGCCCTTGTGGACCTGGGAAATCTGAAATATCTTGGTTGATTTCCACTGCCCGGGCAAAGATTAAAGAGAAAGTAAAGTGGGACCGTGTTAAAAAAAAAAAAAGTTTGAATAATCTAAGGTGTCCTTTGTCCTATACCGTAATCTTTCTCCTCAACGTATGACTTTTAACCCGGTGGGGTCCCTTTTTAGCCTCCACGACGTGGGGTGTTTTATTGTTGTTGGAGATGGAGCTTAAGCGGTGTTTATAGGGCAGCGACAAAGCCCGTCCCCCCCAGCCCGGCGGCGGGGCTTGCTCGCCCGCTGCCCCCTTCCTGCCTCGAAGGAGGGGGAATGCGAAATGGTGGAAGAAGCCGGAGCCATTGTTCAGGAAAGTTAAAAGAGGAGCTGTCCTTGCTTGCTTGCTCAGTCATGCATACTCAATCTGGCCGGGCCCGGGTCCCTATGGAAAGGAGGAGGGCGATTCTTCCCCTCTTTTTAACATTCCTCTCCAGGCCTGGCTGTATTTAAGCTGCTTTCCTCTGCGCCGAGGAGGAGGGAGGGGGATGGTCTGAAGTTCCTGTACATTTGCATTTTAAGCACTTCCAGCACTGAGCAGGCCACTTTGTTCCCCCGCTCCAGCAGCCCTGGCCTGGTGCTGCTCCAGGTGGGTTGGATGCCCTACCAAAGCAGGTCCTCTCCGTGCCCGGGCCTGCCCTGGGTGCTCAGCCTCTGCCTCCACAGGTATTTTGGCTGAGGCTGGACTGGACATATTCTTTTGTTGCCAGCCCTAACCACCTCACCTCTTTTATGTCAGTGCCACATTTCGAAGGGGAAAATAGTGCCTGACTCTGGCCCTCTTAAAAAGAAACACCATCTCCTCTGCATCCTAAGGACCTGGACTATCTCAGGGTTTGTACTTCATTTTATTCCCTCCTTTCCAAGACTTCCAAGCTTTCTGCTGGGAGTCCATCACAAAAGATGCATTGTTCGCTTTAGGGAAAGCCACCACAATTGGATCTAATTGAGCCTGACACTATATCCATCTTCCTCTACTTGGAGGGAGGTATGGGGTCTGCCTTTCCTGCGTTAAGAAAAGAGTTTACAGTAACATCTTGATGGAAAAAGAGCGTGTATGTAAATGTTATAAACAATGGGAATTCCAGATCAGGTTCCAATAACAGCTGAAAACATAATTGTTCCTGGGGTCGGCAGCAGTCCCAGCCAAGGACGGGGAGTGAGAAACCTCTCATAAGGTAGTTTGGTTCTGCTGGGTTTGAGTGAAAACAGCATCTCCTTAATAAGGCCCATGTTCACACGGATAACAGTGGGACACCTATATCTAAATATATCTAAATATGTGCTCATAAGCTTTGTAATCAGAACTAGTACAGTATTTTTTTTTTCCCTAAGAAATCCCCCAAACTTCTTCTCCCGACTTATATAAAACACCAAACCAAAAGCATTGCCCAGATGGCTTGACATCCTCTTTAAGGGGAACCCAAGCCAAAGGAAGCTGCCGAAACCAAAGCCTCCCTGAAGCCCAGCACTGGGCTGTTCCCGTAGATGGAGCAAGTGTTCCTCATACCTTCCTCTCATGCACCAGTGTGACAGCACCTCGAGACAGATACAGGCCAGCAACCATTGACCAGTTACCACATAAACTGCTCAGCATAACAAAAAACTTCCACTCTCTGACCACTCTTGAATTTTTGAACGTGACTCAGCTGGCAACTGGGGTAGAAAACCGCAAAAAACACCCCGCTACTTGGAAACGAGCTGGACGTCTGTCTGTGTCAGTGAACCCACAGTGCCCCAGTGGTGGCTTTGGTGCCAGCCTTCACTGCTGTGCCCAGCAGAAGAGCTCCCATCCCTCCCTCCCAGCCATGCTTGGCTGGGGCAGCAGAGTCCCTCACCTACAGCTGCACAAGCCAGGGTATGGAAGATGAACCAGGGACCTGCTTTATGGACCAGCGGCTCTGGGGAACAGAGGGGCCATGCTCAAGAAGTGGTGACAGAGAGCAGCAGGAGCCATGTGAAGGAGGGATGAAGTGACTGATCAGGAGAGGAGGTGGCCAGGGACTGAGGGGCAGCAGCTGCAGTGAAGTCCTGCATGTGCATGGGGGTCCCTGCTCTGCTGCAGCAGCTGCTCCCCTGGCCAGATCCATGGCTGGCTCCTCTCCCTGGGAGACAGGAAGGAAAAGCAGGCTCCACCTGGGTCCTACTGCCCTTGGACTAGCACATGGGAGGTCCATGCATGACAGATTTATACATTTTATACCATCCCACTCCACGCTGTGGGTTCAACTGAATCAGTTTGTCATGGTGATTCCGGGGTCCTTTGTTTCGCCAGTAATAAATAACGGGGTCACGGGGCAGCTGTCAGGCAAACCACCTGGGGCCTGTGCTACAACCAGAGGTGATCTCTGTGCTAGACAGTACAGAGCTTACTATTGAACCTGCCCTTTGGAGGTCAGGGAAGGGTTAAAATGAGAGCTGGGTGGTCAAAACACCCACAGTTTTTGAAGCCAAAAGCTAGAAGTTAGCACAGGCTGCCATTAACAGCTCAAGGGTAGATGTCCCTTGGATCTGGCAGCCTCCCTATGTACATACGTGGGATGCTTCTAAAGCAAACTCAACCTTTTTTTGTTTTCTCTCTGCCTCCTCCACCTTAAATGCCGCTGTTTTAGCCAGCAGCTCTTTACTAGTGCCTTCTGTGGAGGAAAAAGATAAATGGATAAGCTCAACTGGGTGGTGTGGGCTGGATGTGAGGACCCCTCAGCACACCAGTGAGGCCCCACGCCAGAGCTGCTGGCTGAGCTGCAGGACACTCCCCACTGTGGCCAGCCAGCAAGGTCGTCCTGCTCAATTCCCCAGCCCCAAGCTGCACGAAAGAAAGAGCTGGAGAGGGTTCATCAGGCTCCTGTGCCAGAACTTAGACTCCAGCCACGTTTGGCAGGAATGCTAGTGTTTCTCCCCCTTCTTTAATTAAATCTACCAAATGCATTATCTCAATGACAGCCCAAACTGAAAAAGACACGATCGAGATTTTGAAAAATCCGAATCTGATCTGTCCCTGCAAGAGAAAGATGAATGGAAATGGGATTTTCCTAAAAAATTTCCTAAAATCCTCAGTGTGTCTTGGAAAAGGTGTCAAAAGTTTAATACCAGGGCCTGGACACATGCCCTTAGTAAGTATTTCCACATGAGAGGGTTACTGAGACATAAACCAAACTCACATTCTGCTACAGAAACTAACTCAGATCTAGGAATGGGCAACTCCTCCTAGTTATTTTCCTTCCTCTGAGTCTTGTTTCTCCAGGCACAGTCTAGTGATTTCACGATTAAGCAATTTCCCCTCCCACCTTTAAAAAAAAAAAATACAACAAAACCCCAAACAAATTTCATCTAAGCTTTGTCCTCTTCCTCCCTTCCCTCCACCTTTCTCCCCCAAAATGTCCCAGCTTTACAACCCCTGGGTAACTTCAGGGGCGCGGCAGTTGGCACATACAGACAGCACTACACGGACACACCGACAACAGCTCTGCAGCCAGCAGGCTCTCTGCTTGTTCGGTGAGCTGAAGTGCCAATAAATCCCTGCCATTATCTCCCTTTGTGACAGCCACAGTGGCATTACTGGCACCCCAGCTTCAGCATGAACCAGGTGCATCCTTCAGTGTTACAAACTCCTCCTGCCACACACTGCGTAGAAGTCTCCTAAGGCTGTCGTGGCACAGGTGAGCTGGTTTCCCCTGCTCCTCCAGGCTCCCGGAGCCTGACTCTCAGCTCTGGCAAACCTCCATCCCCTTAGTTAAAGCCCCCCACGCACCACCAACGCCTGTGCGAATGGACCGGAGGTGACGGGCACCGCGAGATCCCTGGGGCTGCCCGTCTACCCCACACCCAGCGAAACCCGGCGGCGACAACACCGCTGCCTGTGACACCGGCGGGGCTTCCGCGAGCGCACGGGCTGGGTGGAGCATCCCCATCCCCGCTGCTGCCGGGAGCGGCGGAGCCGGCGGCAGCTCCCGGTCCCGCCGGCCGTCCCGCCGCGCCCCGGGGTCCCGCCTGCAGCGGCGGCGCCGCCCCGGCAGGCGGCAGCATTGCCCGCCGAGTGCGGCCCCGCCGACCCCCGCGACCTCGCGCGGGTATTCCCTGAAATCGGAGGCTTTCCACCGGCTTGCTGCGCCGTGAGAAGTCCGCGCCAGGGTACCTGTGCTGCCTCGGGGGAAGGGGGGGTCAGCTGGGGCGTCGAGTGGGAGGGGTGAGAAATGGGATGGATAGATGGATGGATGGATGGATGGATGAGAGGGCCCCGTTTGGCAACCCTGGACCACGGCTGTGCGGACGTGACACCCATCAGTGTGCCCGAGGTGGAAGGTACCAAGGGATGGCGAACTCTACTGCTGCTCATCATCATCACCACCACCAGTATTTGCTGGTGGTGAAGGGTCCCACGGGTTTGCACCGTAAACCAAAATGGGAAGCCACACTTGGTGTAGCTGGACCAGTCACAGAACCACTGAATGGTCTGGGTTGGAAAGGACCTTAAAGGTCATCTCGTTCAAACCCCCCTGCCATGGGCTGGAACACCTTCCACTAGAAGGTGGTTGCTTAAAGCCCCATCCAACCCGGCCTCGAACACTTCCAGGGGTGGGGCATCCACAGCTTCTCCGGACAATCTGTTCCAGTGTCTCACCACCGTCACAGTAAAGAATATTTCTGATACCTAATCTAAAACTACCCTCTTTCAGTTTACAGCCATCACCCCTCGTCCTGTCACTACATATCTTTGTAAAAAGTCCCTCTCCAGCTCTCCTGTGACCCATTTAGGTACTGGGAGGTGCTCTAAGGTCTCCCTGGAGCCTGCTCTTCTCCAGGCTGAACAACCCCAGCTCCCTCAGCCTGTCTTCATAGAACTGCTCCAGCCCTCTGATCATCTCCATGGTCCTCCTCTGGACTCACTCCAACAGATCCCTGTCCTTCTTATGGTGGGATGTGCATCAATGCACCCCCCACTGTTGTGTGAGAACTGCACGTCCCAGCCTAACAGGCTGCCTTCTGGAAAACATCCATCCTAGACTTAGCACTTCGGCCTGAAGTCTGCATCTCTTGACACCTATAGCTTGACACCAAGAAAATTATTTTGTTTATTTGGTTTTTTAAAAGCATGCAAGTGTGAGAATGGTAATGGAGCAGGACCAAACTTAAACTAATGCCTGGATTATTTTATTTCAGTTTTGTTGTGCAGGGCTTTGCTATGTTGTTGGCAGAGATACTCCACTGGGTACCTCTGCAGTGATTAAGGTATCTGGAGCTGTATGCACATGTCCTTTCTAATACATAAACTTGAACAGTCTTTTTTATCCAGTTCTCACACTGCTGCTACAGATACAGCGATGATGTCTTTTTCAGAAGCAACTATACCTTATAATTTAGAGAATTAATAATTAGCTTCTGCAGGCTCATTACACACACAGACGTCAGAAAGAGAAACATCAGCATTAATGGGAAAGAGAGGTGGAAGCAACCTGACTAAGGTTTTGTCCCAGAGCCACGTGTGGCCAAACAGCGCCTGGCGTCAAGCTCTTCCATCTCCAGTCCTGCTGTTTTTTGTCACTTGGAGCAGCAAAAACAGAAATGAGTTTTCCAGCCTAAGGTAGCCCTGGAGAGGCAGAGTCAGGATAGAGAAACACTAAGCACAGAGGACATCTTCCTACTCTTCCCACGGCAGGCTGTGCCACCCAGGGCCCCAGAAGTGCTGGTGTACGAGCGTGGGCTGCGGAAGAGCTCCCAGCAGCAGGAGCCCCTCCAACAAGCCATCCATCTCTCCCTGTGCAGACTCTCCAGCCGTCATGGCTTTTATTTCAGGCAGTGGCGAGTCTCACCAAACAAACGCGGAGCTGACAGAAAGCGCCGCCCTGACAGCCCTGAAGTCCCGTCACAACAACAGGTAGGGCTCGGGTTGCAGCTCTCCCAGCTGCTCCAGCTACATCTTCACCACGACTGTCCCTGCAGCGAGGCTCGGGGACCACCCATGCGGATCAAAGCCACGGGCACTACACGGTCCCTAAGGCTGCAAATGCTGTCTCCCCTCATGCATTCCCTTCCCAAGAGGCACCTGTCCATTAGCACAGACTTGCCCAGACCACACCAAAGGCCAATCAAGCGACAGTGACTTTCGATCTCCGGGCCCAGACCACATGGCGCGAGGACTTGTGCCCGGGCTGCCCTCTCCCTTGCCCTCACCTCCACTGGTTTCAAATGCAGCATGCCGGCGGGACATCGGGGGGAACACTGTGGGGGACATCATCTCCTGCCCACACCTGCCAGGGAGTCAGCGAGACAGGGGGAGGCTGCATGTGAGCGGCTGGGTGTAACTTCCACCCTGTCCCTAGTGCCAAAAACAAGCATGTTAAAGCTAATCTACCCCTGTCTCAGCTCAACTGCTTTTCTGTGACTAAGCCCCTTATAATGGTTTTACTAAAATCCCCTTTTGATGGAAAAAATCCCAGCTGGAAGTTTCGGGCAGCGGCACAATGTGCAAGTCTGCGTGTCCCTTTCCCCAGCTTCACAAAAGCCTCTAATCGAGTGGAAAATTTGCTGGAGGCCAGAGGTTTAGGCCTGCAATTATTTTTTAAGGGATTATCAGGAGAGAATGGGGGTACTTACGACCCTCCCTCTCTTTGTGCTTTGCTCTGTGCCGCTTTCAGACGGACTCAGCCAGAAACCTAAACCACCGCAGCTGGATCCAGCAAAACCAGGGCTCGGTTGGGCAGCTTGCCTCCTCTCTCTTATAGGACAGATCCCAGACTCCAGGTTAGACGAGTCCCACTCCAGCAGCATGCAAGAAACAGAAGTGCTTTTCCACAGAAGTAACACTACAAGATTTTTTTTTTTTTTTTTAAAGAAAAGCCTGAGAAAAAGCAAGAAATTCCAGTCCCGCGAGCCTCAGGGAACTGAAAAACCAAGGAGCCAGGAGGGATGAGGTCCACTGGACAGGCTGGGCTTTGGCTGCGCAAAGCCATTATGCAGGAGGTCTTATACAAGTTACTTGCAGCAAGCTCCAAAAAACACTTGGCACCGAAGACGTGCGCGCTGTAACACCCAGCTTTTAAGGGCTTTGCTCCAAGGGTGGATCCCGGCGTTAGGGTCCTTGGTGCTGTTGCGGCCTCCGAGAACAGTCAAACACCACTAAGGATCCAAAACAACTCCTTACCGGGCACAGAGCCACTTACTGTCAGCACATTTAGCATGGGCAGGCCAGAGGAGAAGCGCCGCTGGCCCTCACGCCTGGGGAGCTCCGTACCTTGCTCGGAGCTGCTGGGAACTGCCCGCGCTCACACGTGACCTGAAACCAGGTGCTTCTCCTCTACCACCCAACTGCCGTGCTCCCGCTTGCCTAACAGCAAGTGAGCCAGACCCAGAGGAAGCAGCGGCGTTCCCTGCTTCCCCAGCAGCCTAAGGAAGAAGATGACCTGCTTTCATGCCGGTCTCCCTTCGTGGCACTTCAAACCTATCCCTCCTGGAGAAGGCACTAACCATTGGGCCTCAGACAAGGGCCATGAAAAAGGGCTACTCTTCACTATTCCCAAATAAGCCATGCTAGGGTGTGGATGATTATTCCAGACTCGGAGCAAGGAAGGAAGTACATGAAGAAAGCAATGGCTATAGACCACAGGCCTCTCGGCGTGTGGCATAAAGCACCCATTGGTCAAGACAGAGAAACGGGTTTTGATCCCTGAGCTTTCCAACCATTCGGCTGCTATATAAGATGTTTCAGAAGAAAGGGGCAGCTGCCACTGGGTTTTCTCCCTTATCGCGTGCGTGTGTGCTGGGTGTGCTCTGAAAGCACCTGGGGAGGCTCGGGAGCCAGGGCGCTTGCTTTCTGGATCGTGATCAGACTCATCAATTTTGGGCAGGCACATAAGTAAAACACTCAGCACCCAAGGGGCATTAAAATAAAAAAAAAATTAAAAAAACCCCTCAGACAAACTCAGAGAAAAAGTCAAATGAGGCATGTGTGGAATTACGATGCCTCCAGGAGCTAGGTGGTGCCTAAGCTGGGGATTTTGATTTTGCAATTCTGAATGCTGCTTAAATGTCATTTGGTTTTGTTTTGATCTTTTTTTTCTTGGATCAGTTTTTTGCTCCTCTCTACCCAATTCCCTCTGAAAACACAGACACTGTTTTCAGAGTTTTAAGACAGCAAGGTAAATGACAAATGGCCTGACCTGCTCAAAATTGCTTATTAAGCTAATGTGCTTTAAAATACTCTCTACATGTCTAACTCCTGCAAAATAGATGAGTCTGCTGTCCAAGACAGCTTGAGAACTTCGGCATCCAAAGGTAAGGAATGCAGAATTGCCAGTAACTAGTCGCATAGGATGTGACCTGTGTGATTCACTAGTGGCACTAGAAATCAGGTGAAGAGTCAGGTCCAGCTCCAGTTTCTCACTCTAATAAACTGAGCACTGTGCATAGTGCCACAGGAGTCCTCTTTTACTACTCCCAAGGAAGAAAATCTTTCCCCCAGCCTGCTGTTCCTGAGTACCATCAGTGAGCTTTGCTCTTGGAGTCCCAAGTCTTTCTGTTTATACACAGTCTGCTGTCCACAGATAACCCTGGAAAGCCCTACTTACAGTATCACTGAAACACTGTAGTCTTTCAGAGATCACCATCCAAATTCCACACAGAGGCAGGATCAAATATACTTGGATCATTCCTGACAAGGGTTTATCTTACCTGTTCCTAAAACCCTCCCTAAAAGCACATAGCCTGAAGCCCCTTTACTCAACCACTTCCAGTTTACTTCTAATAATATTTCTCCCTATCCACCTCAGATATTTTACTTTTTCCTCCAGACTAAGCCATGTTTTTAATGCTTTCTACAAGTGGCAACAGAAAAGAGTTTTGTGTTTCAGGCAACCTCTCATGGCCTGGACAAACACTTCTTTCCCTGAGTCCTCACACTCCTGCAGAGACACCTCAGATGCAACATGGTTCAACTCCACCTCTATGCAGCATCTGCCTTGTGAAGAGCCCAGTTATCATGCTGCATTGTACAGGTGGATTTCTAGACACATGATAAACGTTTCTGGAAACCATTGTTATCCTCACAAATGTTTGTACCCTGCAAGAGTTGAAACCAGGATCCCAACAACGTAAAGCGATTTGCTCACCGGGATGTTACAAAGATTTTATATTTTACATTATTACAATATCTTTATGGTATATATTATAATAAAGATACAACTTGCCACTTTTAAATTGTTAAAGCTCCCTAAGACTTACAGATAACTCTGTCTCAGCACTTCCACTACTTTATAGATCCCTGCCAGCCCCATTCCTTTATCCTCCTTACAGTTGTTCTCTCACACCCCTTGATCTAACAGCAGCATTCACCAAAAGAGTCAACAGGGACTTTATTTCTGTCCCCTATCCAGGGGCCACTGATGGAGACACGAGGGATCTGCTCAGTAAGACTGAAGATAACCAGCGTTTCACAGGCAGCTGCACACAGTAGAATGATCTTATTCTTTCTAGCACAACTTTACAATGCAAGTAAAAAGAGGGTACTGACAGGCCATGACAACTGGAACCACTCCTGTTCAAGCTGAACACTGCACCAAAGCTATGCTAGCATGAGCATTACAGACCTTTGAACTTCATGGGCTCTTGTCAACTCTGACACCAGTACAGGATGTCCCACATCATGAACAGAGTGAAAAACAAAAATCTCTTTCCAGCTCTCAGAGGAGCAGTTCTGCTGTCACTGTACTCAGTCAGAGACAGTATGGGGTACAAGTAGGTACTTGTTTCCTACTTGCAGTATCACTGCTAATTTTGGGACACAATTTCAGCTCCAGGCTCATTGCTAGAGCAGCAGAACAGAAGTGCTGAGCTATAGTGCAGCACAGAAATAGTGTTACTCATCCAGGAAATTACAGCTCCGCGTCCCACACAGAGCATTGCCCTCGTGTCTAGATATGCAAGGCAATGGGCATCAGCCACACAGGAGTGAGGCAAGCAAATGGCTTGAATTTCTAAAACTCCAGGTACTCAGATGTCCCAGAGCACCGTGGGAGCTTCTGGTGACTTGTACCTCTCATGAAAAACAACGGAGTGGATTCTGTTCCAGGCTCACCACATGACTTCAGGCAAGTCCTGTCACCCCTGTGCATCTCAGCTGCTTCGTGCTTAAACTGAGAGTATTATGCAGCTCTGAGAATAGACACACTTATTTTTGGAAGTTCAAAAAAGTACTCAAGACCTCTGCACAGACGTCATCAGAGAAGTTTCTAACATAATCATTGACATTCCCGTGCCCAGGGCACAGCACAGGAAATCTGTCAGAGCCTCCCAACAAGGCCTGAGGAAGTCCCAGCATATGTTCATTTCTGTTCCCTCCATGCCATTTCCCTGAAGAACGGGCCTTGTAGACAGAAGAGTTTCAAAATATGTCTGAATTGCTGTCTGAATTACTGCACTCGAGCTGTGTTGTGTCAGACAGGGGCTCGGTGTTGAAAGAATTGTCTATATGTTCAGCTGCATATCATTACAAACATTTAAAGAAGCTGCTGTTTCCAAAAAGGAAGCAGTTCTTATTATTATGAAAGCTGGGGGTTTTCCAGGGTTGCTGGAGTGCCAGCAAAGAATCCAGAGCCAGGACAGATAATCACAGTAGAAATGATAGGCAAATCTACAAGTGCCTGAGGACCACCTACGCAACATCTGCACGTCTCATAAACCAGGTGTTGCTCCCTGAAGCACATAATTTGGGCATGCATTCTGTGTGCCACTCCTACCACCTCCTGGCTCCCACCAGGACAATGTCATGCACTGCCTACAGCTACGTGCAAAGCGAGGCGTGCCAACCCCAGCTCAGAGAAATCTGTCATTTACCAATAATATGTTGTGTTGGTGCAAAACTAGCCCACAGCTGGGAATTGGCAGGACATATTTGAGGTATCGCACTCACAGAGGAGGAACAGAAAAACTGCTTTGCCCACAATTACCCAAAAACTGCAAGCAGTTTAAGCCGAAGACTTAAAAGGAGGCACACAGAGAAGTCAGGGGTCAGGCTCCAAGAGAGACACAGATTGACACTCCAGTAAACAGGCTTGTTACAAAGCACTAAATGCAAAGAGGAATTTATCTCAGCAGCAAGTGTCACACTGCACACAGACAAGCTTTCTTTACAGAGGCAAATGCACTTTGGCACGCCCAGCATCTAACACAGCTCTGGTCACTTAGTCCATGGATCCTACCACACTTCAAGGAAGGGAACATCTCTCCTTCATCCACTAGCTGTTCTCAAAAGCTAAGGCTGAAACCCTGGGATTGGTTCCACCTTTCTGAAAAAAACAAAAGAAAAAACCCAAAACAACACACGCAAAACAACAAAGAAAAAAACCCCCAAAAATATCTCTAGTCAGGAGTCTGCTACACCACAGAATGAAAAGTGAAGGTGGCCATGGAAAGGGGTTCAGCACATGGATGCAGTTCTGGAGGAATTTTATTTTAATAAATATGTATAACTCCAGGGGAAAAACCTCTGTCAATATAAATTCTATGGAAAATATTGCTCCTGTAGACAGAAGAGAGACCAGTTCTGTTTGTGTATTCAGGCACTGTATATATGAAGATATTTTAGAGGCCTCTATACTTAGCCATTGTGGTTTCAATCTTTCCCAGGCCAGGGGTAGCTGTGTAAGCATATAGTCAGCATTGGCTAAACAAGTACTTTTAAACCATACTATTATTACTAAGTTCATTAAAGAAGGCTTCTTTTTTTTCTTTTTTTTTTTTTTCTGTGTGTATGCATCTATTAATTCCAGATAAAAACATTAAAAAGACCCGCCGAAACCCAACACCCTTCTAGCCCTTAGAGCGAGATGTGTTTTTTTCAGTATCTCTTTATATTTAACTGCAGCCAGACCACTTCAGGTCATGATTTCATCTGATCTCAGCAGGATGGCAGTGCTGGGTCCCGGGGAAACCAGGGTCCCTCAGGAAGTGATGTGGGTGACTCAGGCAGTGGAGCTCCTTCCTCTGAGTCAACACTGCCCCAGTGTTTCAGCATCGTGCCGGAGGGCGCTGACCTGCTCGGCGCGTTGTCTCTCAGAGGAAATAAATGGGTGCCTGACCACACTTGTGGTTGTTAAAGACAACATGTCGCTGTTCACAAACACTGGCATTTGGCTACGTGACCGCTCCCCATGTGCGTAATTACATCTCTGCCTTCCTCCACTTTCTGTCCTGAATTGTTTCAATGGCTCCTGTGTTTCATCCAGCCCTAAACGCACTTCGATGGTTGGAGGGACAGTTCCAGCAGAGCCCTGAACTAAGAACCTGGAATTTTATTGCTGACCCCACCTTTGGCTGGCTGCATAACCTAAGCATGCCTCTTCCACCTTCTCTCCCTTGGTTACCCCATGTGTAAAAGGGAGATCATGAGAGGAATCTCTTCTGTAAAATGCATTGAGAGACACTGGTGAAAAAAACCATATAAGAGAGCACTATAAAGATGAGACGGTGCTATTAATTAGGTACGCTGATTAAACATTCTGGGATATTTTCAGTAGAAAAGGCATTAGGGAAAATAAGGGAGATTTGTAAGGAAAGAAGTGAAGTCTTTGCATTTGATATAATCATGACCTATGATCTTTCTTCAATCCAAGAGTGCCTTGGGTTATGGACCAGACAGGTATTTCCCCCTTGGACATGGAGTTCAAGTGATGCCTACTCTACAGTAAATTCTCTAAAGGTGCTGAGCATTAGCAGGATTTTCTTCCCCACAGGCAACTCAGCTGCCTGTAATTACCTGAAGAAAATTCCTCCTCTTCTTTCCTAATCCCAGTGCTCTGATCACATGCTCTGGGGACTCCATTTTGGAGCAATGTGACATTTACAACACACAGTCTGAAAAACACATGAAAAATACACCTGGATCTGGGATTTGGCACAGAAATTCATCCCAGGTTCATCAAAAAGTTTGTGGCCTTTCTGAGCACAGTTGGGACCAAGCTACAGTTTTGCTTTGTACCTTGCAGTTTGGACAAGAAAAAAATCTAATCAAACTGACTGAGGTGCACTTGGAGAATTTCAGTTCAGTTCAAAACTCAGAGGCCAGAAACTGCCTTGAACAGAGAGCAGCCAAAGTATTCTGCACCCACCTGCATAGCAAAAAGGATCAGCTTGACAGAAGTGACAGGGGCTCAACAGCAAACCTGACCACTACCAACTCAGAGACAGCCATGAGAACACTGGTACTGTAGATCAAATAGGGATTCACTTCTGAAGCAAATCCCCCACCCATCCCACTACCCATGCAGTGGTTTGCAATTTTGAGCAGCCTTAGAGCTTGCAATTTGGATTCTGTCTGGATGAAACCGCACAGCAGACTGTGCTTGAGGAGGATACCTCACGTTCCTCCTCCACAACCATGGGGTCAGACGAAAACTCATCCAAAATAACACTCCCCCACCCCACAGTGCTAGTGCATGGGTGCCATGTCTTCAGCACCAACTGTTCACCCTCCAGGTCCGCTCTTCCCGGCCCACTCTGCCTGCCAGTGCAGCCACAGCCACCCAAAACTGGAGCTCAGCTGCCAGAGAACTGGAGTGCAGAGGTACAGCAGTACCCGATTACTCGGGATATCTGTTTTTGAGCACCCTCTGCTGGATATTACAATTTTTAATTCTCTCCAGGCCAGCAATGCTAGCAGGCTAACTCTGATCAACCAGCAAAATGCTGGGCTGTAGACGCAGGGAGCCTGTCCTGGGTATCCCTGGGATGCCCCAGCATACAGTGCGCCCAGTGTGCTGTTGAGGATTCTACTCTGCACCAGCATTTATTCCCAAGGGGATAAATCAGTGTTCACTGAAAACAATAAGAGCTCAAAGTCATAACAAGGAAAAGTCAAACCCAACAGAAGTCTTCTCCACGTGACTAAGCTGCTTACAATTCGCTTGGACTGAATGAAACATATTGCTGAAAAAAAGTGCCAATGAAACACCTAAAATGCCTCGTTCCCCAAGAGGATGGAGCCGCACAGGCTCTGATGGTGTAACATTTCCTGCTGCGGCTCAGACCTGCAGAGGTCACCTAACCACCATAACACTGGAGTGGATGACTATCAAAGAGGTTGTTCAGACACCTGGGATGGTGGTTTGACAGATGGGTAACTGTCATCTTGAATCTACAGTCCGTGAGGGTAACAACAGCATCCTCATATTCTACATCTCAGCCTTCAGGTGATTAGAAAGCTGTGGTCACCTCTGATCCCAGCCAGGTTTACAGCAATCATTCAATGCAGAGACATTCGGGAATGCAAGGCTTAGGCAATGACTCCTCTAAGCTAGTGTCCACTGTCAGATATTTCAAAGGAGGGTATTAGAGTTTTATGGGGCCAGGAAGAGCATTTAACCAGCTGCAGCTGGAAGACTGTCCAGGAGCAGGAAGAGTCAAACCTTCTAAACCAGCTAGAATAAAAATAATAAACTGCATGTAAGATTTTTATCCATATATCTAATCCTTTCTGTATTTTACTGTGTTCTCAGTCTCAATTATTTATGTGCAGTAACAAAAAAAAAAAAGTTTCACATGTGTCAGATGTTTTATTTCAATTTCATTGGAAACCTTGTATTATGTAAAAGTATACACAGGAATGCCTGGTTTACTTCTCTGTACTTCTAAGTTTATATACTTCTGTCATATTGCTTTTTATTACTCTTCACTCTAACGAAGGATACATAATCTTTTCAGTCTTTCCACACCTCTAGGCATTTTCATCACCTTGTTCTGTTAAATATTTGTAGCAGAGCGATCGGAAATGAACGCACGATATTTTATTTTTAAAGACCGGAGTCCCAGAGAATCACTCGTCTTCCCACCAAAGAGATCCCACACATCCCTGTTGCCAGCAGCCTCCTGCTCAACCAAAGTGAGGGAAGAGATGGAGGAAGCAGGGCTTATTACCTCGGACCCTTTCACACTGCAAAATTCATGACTGCTGGAGGAGTTATGTGCTCCCGTGCCATGCCAGCCAGCGTCAGCTGTGGTAACACAAATGAAAAGGCATTAACCCTGCTCCCTGCTAGGAAACAAAGTCTCCCACTCATTCCCGAGAAAAGTTAAAGGTACTCATTTCTGAGGCACTCGCGGGGTGGGTAGATACACTCGCTGCAGTTCTCCAAAGATAGCTCAGAAATAACCTGGGAGGATCCCAGATGAAGGCTGGGTGTCTTCTTACATCTGCCTGGCTTCGGAGATGGAGTGTAAACAGTGGCACATTAGCTTAGATTAATTACAGACTGCCGGTATTTTGCTTTCATGTAGCGAGCTCCGGGAACATAACACCGCTGATAATTAAATAGCACCTTCCATCAAAAGGCTCCAAACCACCCAGCAAACCAGCCCTAGGCAGCTAGGGACTGGGAACACTGACATACTGAAACACACACCAAATACCTTCAGCATTCCCAGAGTAACTCCCAGAAACTCCAGCTTGAGCACCAGCAGCATTATCGAAGGGTAAAACCACTTACTGTCCTCACGAGCACTCAGTATCACACAACCTGCCCTCTGTGCACGGACAGTGACCAATCCAGCAAATTTCACCTTCCACAGCTAAATTCAAGGCAAGGCCACAAATGCTCTTCAAAACCACTTAGGCTAGAACCTGCCCACTGATATGAGATGGCCAGAATGCCTGGCCAGGAGGCGATCCATAGGGATAACAGTCATAGGGAGAAGAGCTTAAGGGGGAAAGAAGGAAGGGAAAAAACATCACACTGGAAGAGCTCCTACTTCTGAATGGTTAATTACATGCTATTATGGTTTAGTTAATAATCTGAAGTGAGACACACACTTCCATCCAGCACCTCCTCATCTAACAGAGAGAGGTAATTTTTTGGCACACTGTGCAAACAGCACCTACTTTTCACAGTTGAATAAAAGCCATGAGTACTCAGTCTATGCCACAGCATTTGATACAGCAGCTGGAGCACACTGCTGTGGGACAGTTATTTGTTAATTTTGCCTACTCCTGCTAGAAAAAAAACCTTCCCTGAGCCCAACCACACCACCACAGAAACCAGGTAATCCCAGCTACAGAAGCTGCACCAGCTCCTCAGGGCTGAGGTGGCGGTACCAACGGAAGCGAAGTTGTAGGGAACAGATAATTTTGCAGATGTAAAACACCAAGCAACAAAGTACAGGAAAGCCAAGGAGATACAAAGCTACCAAACTTCTACAGTATCTGTTAGGATTGTTCACTTACCTTTCACCTTCCTAGGAACCACGGCACAGTTGAAAAAGCAGGACCAGATGTAGAGCTCACAGGGGAAGCTAAAGAAAAGTACTTCCCATCTGCTCTCTCACAGTCTTGAGTTACAGAGAAGATGCACTACACCTGGGCAGGTTCAAATGGCAATGGTAATCCTCTGCACTCTCTGCTCCTCACACCCATCAGTACCCAGCTGAAACCTATGAAGGAAAGGAGCCACTCAGGCTTAACAGAAGGGACAGAGCCTGGGTTACCTCCATAAATCCCAGTTCCCAGCCCTCACCCCCATAAATGAATCCTCCAAGAGAAATATGGAATATTTTATAGTCATTAACATCAAGTTCATATCCTGGAGCCTTCGGATTCCTCACTGTAGACCAGGATTCCAGCATGCCAAGAGCTCTCTGCCAGCAAAGCTGTATGGCTTTGGTCTGCAATGTGTGGCTTGTGCTGAAGGAATATTCAGAGGCCTCAGTGTGCTGGGCACCATAAAGCACAAGACAGAAATTGATTTGCATCATTCTTATCCCGCTAGATAAATAAAAAATTTTAAACTGAAAAGCTTTCTTACCTCCTTTTACAGTAAGACAAGCACATAGCAACACTGGTGTTCCCCTCCCTTAGAAAGGCATAAAGATGAAGATTTAAAAGTGTATTAAACAGCCAGAGATGTGACTGCAGTATGTTAGATGTGCAGGCAGGAGATCCTGGATAGCTCATGGAGAAAGAGCAAGGGTTTCTACCCACTCCTTTGCCTGATTAAGTCCTGGAGGATCCCCAGCAGGTTTGTGTAACCAACATGGCCACACTTGCCCTGCTGCTGTTGCTTGTGTGTGGCAGAGACTAGAGGGGGCTCAGGTGGGCCGCCTTGAGCTGTGTCCACCCTTCAGATTTCCACACTGTGGGAATACCTTCCTTTCCCACGGAATCACTCCCACTGCACTAGCAGAAACAGCAGAGGAAGACAAGCCAAAAAGCTGAACTAGAAATTGCAAAACCAAAGACCTCTTTTAGTCACCAAGTTGCATCTGTTCCTCACACATTTCTTGGAGGTATACATTTCTGTTCCAACATAAGCGAAAGCCCAAGGACTCCAGTTGTCAGTGTGCTGCCAGTGCTGGAGTTCTTTCTGATATATTTAGAGCTCACAGCATCACACCAGCTCCTCTACTCATTAAGCCATGATATTTGAGCTATGACTTTTTTTTCTGTTTTAAAGGTAACCTATCCGAAGAAGCTCTCAGACTGTAGATCTGGTTGCTGAACGAGAAAAGTACGGTTGCCCCAATGTGATTTTGTTGCTGCAATTAGTTTGGCTTTTTATTTAGAGAGTAGGTTTTATGTCTGTCTCTCAAGGACAAACTCCTGATCGAGACCAAAAATCTGGGTGAGACAACTGACCAACGCATCTGACCCAAGGCTGAAAATAAAAGCTGGCTTCCCACTTCAGTTTCCAAGTAAACTCCACCAAATGACGCAGCACCCCATACTGCATTTCACCGGCAGTGCAGATATATTTAGCCCTGTATGCCCCTCCCAAAGCTCAGCGTGGGGCACAACTGGCTGAGCAGAACCCAAAGAGGAATACAGGAAAACAAACCAGGCAAACCATCCTCTCCTACTCAGCAGAGTGGCTCTTGTTTACTTGCTTTGTTTAAAAGAACACAAACAAACAAACCAAGCCCCCAAACAAGGAAACTTCGCAAGAGGAGTTTTATTTTCAGGTCAGGCAGCAAACCCAAGACTTGTAATTAGGTCCTGGAAATTAGCAGTTTAATTTATTTGTGTGGTTGAGTGTTCTTTGTATTTCCATCCCAGTGCCAGAGGAGAATGTAGCAGGTGAGATCAGTATCTACGCTTTCTCCAAAGGCTTGTGAGAGAAAATGGTGTAAGCACCACACAAGCATCGTGGACGTAGGAACATGCTGGGACTCTCCTTTCACAGGTGTGAGACTAGAGGAAAATAAGCCACTTGAACAGTGATATTTGGGTGCCCGAAGATTTGGGATCTAGAAAAGTGCCCGAGGGAGGTGATTTTCAGCAGTGTGTAGACAGCTAACTTGCAAATGACTTGGTGTATTCCAGCAGGCACCTCCCCTGAGACATGACTCCGGGGTGGGTCACCCCAGGGCTGTGGGAGGGTTGGAAAATGAACACAGCTCTAGGAAGCCTAGGTTTTGCCCTGAGGGCCTGGGGTGTCCTGAGATCTCTTCTCAGCCTCATCAAATCAGAGAGCAAATAAGCCAAATTATTGTGATAAAAACAACAAAAGGTAGTGGCTACTCAGAAGCATCCACCAGCCAGGGTTTTGGTACCAGCTGGTTGTATGGGGTGATGAATCTCTTCCCCCAGAAAGCCACAGGGAGGGCTTTCTGCCTTCCTCAGAAGGGCTCTCAGCTGCCACACAGGAACACAAGGCATCTTCTTGGCTTCCATGCTGCACAATCTCCTGGTCTCAACTGAAAATAACTTACACACTGAAGTCTTAGTCATAAAAGACTTCCTTTTCTTCTCAAATCAGTAAAAAAATCCATTCTATACCAGAAGTGAATCAAGAAATCACAGAAAAACATAACAACGAGGTTGTATGAACAGGAGTAACCCATCAAGAACCCCAGCCTGCTTTCCCTAACACGGCTGGTTTTAGGTCAAGTCTTTGGGAACTTCTTGCTCTACAGGATGAACTTTCAGCTCAGAGTTGGCCTAAGCAGAGTGTGATTCATTAAGGAGCCTTCAGTGCAAAACACAAAACAATTTCTCTTACCATTTTCCCCACTCCCAAATGGGAGTTAATGTAGAGCCAGAGAAGGTTCATGGCCATGATAAGACTTTATTCTCTGAGTAACACTACGAGCACAGAGACTTTTGATTTCTCAGAGTTGCACTGCTCCATCCTCTCCTGTGACAATTTAAGAGGTTGAGTGGAGTAGCTGTCTCCTAGATTCCCCAGTCTTTTGCTCCTTTCCCATGAAGAGTGCTCTCTCAAGGCCTCATTTCCATGTCCTTCCCTCAGCCAAGAGAGCCAAGCACAGCTTTTTGCTTGTGTTCTCGCTGCCTCAGCTGAGAGGAGACCATTATTTAAAGAGATGCAGAGTGAAACTGGGATATGATCGTAATTACTGACCCTTGGGCACTGTAAAGCAGAGGACCACAGCGTGCTGAGACATGAGTAACCCTCCTCCTGTGGGAGAGTTGGGCACTGCTGCTCTGTGTGACCAAAAGCTAACCAGGTTTAGAAATCCCTGGACATCGGTATCCCGTTTCACAGTCCTGCAACCACAGAGACAAATAACAGTCCATAACAAACAACTTGAGGAAACCTCTTTTTCTTATCAGATTGTTATAAAAAGCAATACAAGATTTTTCCCTAATTTGAGGTGTCAAATTGTTTACAGAAACTCCTGCAAGTAATTCCTGTCCTATAGGTTGCTTGTGTATGTAATGCTGACAGTATCTACTACCCAAACACTTAAGAATGACAGGCATAGCTTCTTATCCCTGACTGGGTGAGTGCAATGCCTGGAACCAAATTTATCATGCAAATATTTGAAGTTAAGCTGCCAAAATTCAGGTCCCTTCAACAGTGCTTGCTTCAGCCCGCTACCACTGTATCTGTGAGCATTTCTGTAATAAAAATCACTTGTTAAAATAGTCACAAAGAGTGTGGAATGCTCTTCCAACACAATCAAACGCCAGTCTTCCTCTAAATATTGGCCAATACTAGCCAAAAAGTTTAAAATACTCACCTAGCTCATCACTGTTCCAGTGATGTAATGTTTGTAACAGTCCCGCCAGTGCCATACACAAGGGAGGTTTCTGTGAGAACCAGTCTTTTCTCCTTCAAGAATATGTCTCCTGCTCATTTAGATTAATTGATTTCACACACAGTTGTTTATGTGTGTGGCCTCCCTTGATTTTCTGAGCTCTCTTCGCTCCAAACAAAACAGCTTAGGGTTGTAGAGGGAGCCAACTGCATTTTGGAAGAGGGGAGATAACACCTCAAAGCCAGACAGAAAAGGATGTTTCTTGCTTCAGAGACTTTTCCCTGGATTACTCTTTGAGGCAGCCTGACAAAAGCATGCTTCTGGGGAACACCACAAAACTGCTTCAGAGACACACTGCACAGAGCCCGGCAGGAAAAGGCTCCCCACAATGGTGGGAAGGGGAAAAAGTAACTTCTGAGGAGAAAGATATATGGCAGTCTGTGAGATTGCAAACAATAGACGACCAAGAAGCTGTCTCAAATTTTAAAACATCCTGATTTCATATAACAGCCTGTAGCTAGACTGAAAGAGCACCAGAATCCTCATTTGTGCATGGAACATGTATCAGGCAGCTGTGCAGTGCACTACCAAATGCTGGTTTGGAAGGAAAATTTATCTTCGGAAAGAAATCTGGATATTAATTTGAAAGCACAACACAGAGCAAGAAAGATTAACTGCCCTCAGCCTCTCCAGACCAGCCATGTGGACACACCACAGATTCAATCTGCAGTGAATTACAAGTCATCACAGACAAAGTATTGAAGTAGCCAGCCAGCAAAACCAGTGGAAATATACTTTTGTGGATCTGGTCAGAGAATGGAATCTCTGTTCCCCAAGAAGGGCTGGGATTTCAGCATTTGCCTGCATCCCAAATAGGGATGAAAGGTCAAAATATTATACTATTTCATAGTACAACCAATTCCAAACTCTTTTTGATATGAAAAGGCAGGGGCGGGGGGAAGATATTATTGACAGAAACAAAACATTTGAAATGTTTTACCAGAATTTTCTCTGTCTACCAGCACTGTAAAAATGTATGGGCCCTCACATAATCTACCAAGGATGTTAGGAGAGCTGGCTGATGTCATTGAGAGGCTGCTCTCCATAACCTTTGACCAGTTATGGAGATTTTAGGACATCCCAGAGAACTGGAAGAAGGCTAATGTCACCCCATCTACAAGAAAGGCTTAGAGGACATTTAAGTCTGAATGTCAAGCAGAAACAGAAATCATTAGGTTTTGAAACACCACTATGGAAAAATATGTTTTTCTTCTGAAAATTTCAATTTAGAACACACCATGTTTGCTTATGAGAGCTTTTTCATTTTACCAGCTCAGTGCTTGTTTTGCTGCTTGAGGACTGGACATTTGCTCCAAGCATTTGGATGTCTGCAATGGGCTTATCCCATCAACACTGGAGGTTCCCTTTAGAAGTTCAGGAATACACCTGCACCCAGACTTTTTTAGAAACCTGAAATATTACAGAGTAATTACATACTTTAATTTAGGGAAAGTGGTCCATGGTGTCAGATGAGTAGTAGAGAAACAGAAACTCATTCTGCACACAGATGAGGAGTGGGGTCTGCAGATACTCCTGGACGCCCTCCAAAGCAGCATCCCTTCATCTGCATGCAAGATTAGAGATCTCTATCCAAAGGTTGGTTTTGCAAAATCTTGGAAAGGAAAAGGTAAATGGGCCTCTGAAAACACTAAATTATTGAATATTATTCAATATTGAATATTATTTCTCTGCAGAAAAAAAAACAACCTCACAAACAAAAGCCTAATTCCAACTCCAGTAATCTGGGGACATCTTTAAAATTTCTGAAGACATCTTTAGGCAGATGTATAACTACCAGGAACCTCTGCCCTGTGCAGAAATAACCAGCCAGAGCTTTCTGTGGAAGCAAGGACAATGAGAAAGCAGTATATCCCAAACACAAGGTTGTAAACTTTGACTGCAAAGGCCACTCCGTCACTAACGCGCTGCTTCAGACCCAAGGGACAATGGCTGTGAACATGCAAGTCTGCACAGCACCACAACCACAGAGCACATCAATTTACAGGGACTAGTCACAGATGCAGGACCTCAGACTGCCAGTCATCAAGCTGGTCTGGAAGATCCACTCAGCACAGTGCTGAGCTATGCCAAGAAAAAGCCTTACCAGGGCAAAAGCGGCAGCACAAAGTGGTGAATTTGATGTGACGATGTTGGTATTAAAAGCCAAAGGCTTCCGTACATTTGGACAGAGGAGCTGAAGGGAAATGTAAAAGGTGTTTAGGTGGAGTCAAAACTGTTGACTGAGCAGACCAGCAACATTTGCCTGAGTACCAAAGGGAGAACTGATCGTATTCAAGTGACTGCAGCTTTCGACGTCAGACCAGCACCTGTTAGATTGATGAACCTTCTGGATGTCAGTCTATAATTTGGGAATGGGTGCTGCTTTTGAGCTCTTTCAATCCCAGGCTCAGTTTAGAAAGCTATGACCACCCCCTGGCAGCCTCTGACACCTGTCCCAACATGTGAATGAGCCACAATTTCCACAGGACCGGACATCCCCTATCCCTGCTCCAGCTCCCAGAATACCCTACAGTCCAGCATACACATTCACTTGCACACAGGTCTGCTGGATAATCCTAAACCTAAAGGTTTTGGGCTTTGTGAAGATCACCACCAGTCTATAATTTGGGAATGGGTGCTGCTTTTGAGCTCTTTCAATCCCAGGCTCAGACCAGCTGTGAAATAAGAGGATAATCCTCCCTGTTGCTGCAGGGAGATGCAGGAATTGGTACAGGTAACAGGCAAAGCTTTCCATGCCTGCTCAGAGCCATGCTGTGATGGTCGCCTTCCATCTGCTTGGCTTGGAATCAACTGCATGAAGTACGAGGTTTGCCAGCTCAGATCTCACCCAGGTTTATCAAAAGCGGCAACAAACTGACAGAACCTTCTCTCTAATGTATTTAAAATACATTTCCTATTTCAGCCTTGTCCATAGGCTAAAGTAAGGCTTAGTTTGTGTTAATTAACTCTGTCTAAATGCAACCACTTTTCCTATTGCTTCTAGCTTGCTTTTATGCTTGACTTAAAAGTATTACCCAGCCTCTATAAGCAGGGCCTGGTCCAGACTATCAAGGTTACCCCACAAAATTTTTTTATTTCGTTGAGTGAAAACAAAATATAATAAAAACACATGTCTCCCAACACCCTGGTGAACACTGTTGTGCTGACAAAGACGGCCACATGGGCACAGCTGTGCCTGCAGAAATGCTCCCTTCTTTCATGGGCTTTGGAAAGGTGTCAGAGCTGCACAGGCAGAAAAGCCCAGCACTGCTACAGACACAGCCTAACACAAGCAGCCAAATTGAGACAGTAAATTTTTCCTGGTGTGTGAGGCTGACCTAATTGGCACCATTTTCTCAGAAGATAAAGAAGATTTATATGCCTTGTGGGTAAAAGTTTTGGTTATTACGTGCAATGGGGTTTTATACCACTGAGGTGTAACTGTCACGCAGAAATACAGACCCACTCTTAGGTCTTCTCACCGTGCTATGGAAGAGATAAGCAACTCTCAAGCCTTTCAGGATTGTGCAGGCTTCTTGGAGAAAGGCAGAGATGCTGAAAGAGCCCATGCAGCTTCAGTAAAAACTTAAAAAAAACAGTGCTGCACTTACCAAGCTTACCCAGCTGAAAACTTCCTTGCCATTAATAAAAAATTATTAGAAGTTCATTTTGTATATTGGCAGAACTCCCAAACAGCTTGTTAAGAATAGGTGGAAATGGGGACTAGTTATAAAAACAGAAAAGAAATTGGGACAGGTAATTGGTCATAATTCACAGGCACTCACTCCGCTCTACCTGTATGGCAGGCTGTGAAATCTCCGCAGGTGGAATAACAGCTGCAGCCACCCACAGGGCTGCAGATGTGGGTGAGAAATCTGGATTGTACACACCATGCACTGGAGCAAGAGCTGACATTTTGGTCCAAAACCAGAAGCTTCCAGTACACCATGTGGAGTAATGGAGCTACCCCATGAATATCTGCATCATCTCAATGCAAGAGTGCAAAGCTTCAGTTAGTTTTCAGAGATGCAAAACTGGGCAGAACTGACAGTGATAACACCCATAGAATACTACAAACCTTTCAAGCTGTGACACAGAGATGATAGTGACAAAATATTTACTAAACAAAACCCTGACATGCTGCCAGGACCAATAATTACAGTAATTATTAACAAATCTGGGCCATAGAATATAATAAAGAAACCTGCAGAATAGCTATATCTGTAAAAAGAGGATGAAAAAAAGGAACTTAATTTTCTTTTGTACAGTATCAATTTTTTATGATTAGAGACAATTTCAGAAGACTTAGGAACACCTCAGGGAGAAATGAACCCGACAATGACAAAATTATTTTTTCTGAAAAGTGTTCCATTAATGAAGACATATTTGGGCTCATATGTTTCTCTCGACACTGTGACGCGTAACAAAGCTCAGAAACATTTTCACAGCTAAGCAAGAGAGATTCTCATTTAATTTGCTTTAGAGCTCCAGCTTATCCATAATAGAGGTGCTACAACGCTTCAGGACTCAGTGAAACAATGATACCAAACCAGCCAAGAAGCTAAATACAGAACAACTGGAGAAGGAAGATAAATTTAGGGAGACAACTGAAATATTAGTATTCCTATGAGTTTTGTTAACCCTCTGACCTTAATGATGGAAAAAAACAAGCCCAAGACACATGTTTTACTGAGCCACTTCAGTCTCCTTCACCTCCAAGATGGGAGACTTTACAGAAAACGTGTTTTCCCTCAAATCCTTCAAACCAAGACTTAAACTTCATATGTATTCAGAGATATCTCTCTCTATATATACAAAGATACTATGTTGCTCTCCTTTTCTTTCCCTAATAGAAAAACTATCAAACCCTTTGAGCCTTTCCCATGAGCTACTTTAAACCACAAATTAATCTAAACCAAGAACTCTTTAGAAATCCCTGCACGCAACAGTACCATGAGCTCTCCGGCCACAAAACGATTCCCACTCTAGGAAGACTCATTCGAGTATCCCTGGTATGTTGTGCATTGATTTATCTCATTTTGTTTTGCTCCAGATCCCGAGATTAATCTTTGCACAACAGACTAGTCATTTTGAGTAACCAAGCCTGCCCAAGTAGCCAAAATAGCTGAACCTTGGGGGAAAAAAAAAATGGGACCTTTGACAGCGTTTCAAGTTGGATACCCCAAATCACCAGTCATTGCTGAAAACCCTGGCCTTCACTACCTTTCCTCTGAATATGAGAGTATTAAGCACAAGGCCACCGGGTTAGCTCAAAGAGTGGCAGAGGAGGCCAGGATTCAAACCATCTCTCTCATGTGGTAGACCACAGCATTAGCTACATGACACAGCAAGCATGCCCGGAAAGGCAGAGATCAATTAGGGGTCTCTTGCAGGACATGAATGGTTTGATCTCGATGGTTTTATTCAGATGAAGAAGGCTGCCAGGTTGGGCCATATTTACTGTCCCAAACTCGGAAACACTAAAGAAAGCAAATTCTGTCCAGAAACAGGAGCATTCCCTCTCCTCTGCTTCTCCCTCTCTCCAGCTCCTGTGAAGCAGAGGGGGCACATCACTCATTTATCAAATAAACTCAGACAAAAGCCAGCTTGGGGAAGCCCAGCTCTGAACAAAGCGAAATAACGAAGATGCCTTCACAGGGAGTCACCTACTGACCCCACTGCTGGGATCCCTAAGGGAGCAGAAAGAGGCACTGTCCCTTTAGAGCTGGCCAGGGAGCAACTCAGCATGCCTGATCTCTGTTTGGGAGCAACCACAGCCAGAAGGAAAACAACTGTGGGCTGTAGCGGGACAAGGGGAGATTTCCTGAAGCCCGCTGTGGAATAAACACTCAGCAACCAGAGATGAGACAACAAGGGACCCTCCAGTCCTGAGGGCTGTGCAACCAGATTTAAAAATAAAACCTGCAAGAGGGAGAACTGGCTTGTCCAGGACCTCAAAAGAGCCAGCATCCCCCTGAGAGAGGGAGCGAGCAGCAAACCACCAGCCCAAGGCAGCCAGGAAATGCTGCAGCAGGAGCCAGACCCACAGCTCAGCCACAAGAGAACAGGTCGGCTTAGGATGGATGAAGCCGGCTGGGGAGTTAAATTTAGACAGGTAAACATACTGAGGGGAAGAGATGGGGTTCACACAGCCCTCACCGTCTGCTGCTGCCAGGCCCTGGGGAGGATCCTTCAAAAAAAACACCGTGGGGATGGGGCACCTCAGAATAGGGCTGTTGGGGGCAAGTGGGTTGGGAGCACCCAATCACAAGGGCATTTTTTCCCCATCATTTGCTCTAAGCATCTGCCTGCCAGGCAAAGTCCCCAGGAAGCAGGAAAGCTGTTGAGAGAAGCATGGAGGACTCTGCAGCCTGAGGAGAGATGCAAGTCCTGGCTACACATGGTGCAGTGGGACCTTGCAGAGGAAACACACCAGGGAAAACCCAATGAGAAACACAGGGGCCACAGCACCAGTGTAGCCATTTGGGTGTCAGAGCCCTGATGAGCTCCCTTTCTGAAGGGAAGAAAAGGATAAAAGAAGCAAGAACAAGGAGCTGGTCCTGTAAACTCAGCCAAACTCTATCTTGAGTCATCCAGGCCCCAAGACCTGGAAGAGACACACAACACTCCTTTCCCCGCACTGCCTGCAGCCCCACAGCAAGCCATTAAAGCTCACTGCCCATTTTACAGCTCCCAAGGACAAGGGAAGCATCCCCACACTCACACAAGACTGCCCTCCCCCAACGGGCTCCCCTCACAAAGCGCTCCCACAGAGCACGGATGTGCACTGACAAGGCACACGAGAGCATCCCCACTTGGTGGGTACTGCTGTGCCGAAAAGCCACAATCTGCTCTCAGTGACCCCGTCACTCCACCTCAGGCAGAGCAGGGGAAGGCTTGTGTAAGCTTCACCAAGGCCTAAGCCAGAGCTTGGAAGGGGGCGGCGGATCACAGGGTCTGGGCTGGTCTCTAATTCTGTCCATATGGTCTCAGCCAGTTACCTCTGCAGTGAGCCCAAGAACTTCAGTAAAGCGCCTCTTCCAAAAAGACACCCAGCCTTTATTTGAAGATTTTAAGAGCTGGAGGAGCTAAGGTTGCCTTTGGTCGTTTGTTCAGATGGTTAATCACCCTGCTGTTAAAAACACCGCCTGTTTCTAACAGAGCTTAAATGCCCAGCCACATGCTTTAAGTTCTCTCTCCTGAATTAGAAAGCTCTCCGAGCACCCTCAGAACTGCTGAAAGCACTCAGGTATCACACCATGTTCTTTCTGAAACGCTACCTAGGTCTACATTCCTTAAATCTCGCATTAGAAAAGGATTTTTTCCAGTCCAGGAGAAATTCCCCTGAGTCCTCTCTGCGCTGCCTTCAGTTTTAATGAAGTCTGTATGCCTTTCCCCAGCAAGCAAAGGTCCCTTTCTATGCAAAAGTGGAATCAAATCACAGACTGCCCTGTCTTACATAACAACAAGCCTTGGCTATGCACATCCTGATTTTAAAAGTTCTGTGTTTCAAAGTCTCTCCGAAATGCTCAGTGTGTGTGTGCGCAATTTATTTGGAAATGATGAAACGGTTTTCACTCGAACTTTGATCAGCTGTTAGAAAAAAAGAGATCTTATGAATAGAAACAATTTATATTCATTTAAGTGAGCAATCATGCAGTTTTCAGAAAATAACTGGTTTCCCTGCGCGCCTTGAAACCCAAACCCAACAACTTCAGGACAAAAGACGCAAGATGTGAAGCAGTCCAGAAACAGAGAGGCCTACTGGGCTAGAGAAAGGGACAAATAGCTTAAAGGTGACTGCACTGATTTATTAATTTTTAAAAATTTCATGGTATTTGATCTCTTCCTAAAAGACCAAGCTCCTGGAGACTTTGCTATACAAGAATGTTAATTTTTCTTTAAAAAAAATAGGACCCCCCAACTTTCTAGACTTTTCAAAACTTCCATTTTTTTCAACTGATGTCGTGAATTCTGGCAGATTGGGAGGGAAGAGGCTGAGAGAGAAGGCTTCTCAGGGCTGGGAGCCTGCAGCCACGACTTCAGCTTTAGCTTTCCTAAACAGAGGTCAGTCACATGTACATTTTCATTGTACATGCACTAGAAACAAGGGAAAGGATGCAGGGGCTTACAGCTTACAGCTACCAAGAGGAGAGGAGTGCTAATACTGAAGGAGCTAGGGAGGGACTCCTTTCCAAAAGGAAGAAATCTCTCACAGACAATCCTGGGCACAGAAACGTGAGTGACAGAGCCTGTGAACAGAGAAAACCCACAGCTGGAACAGGGCCAGCTTACTTCCCCAGCTCTGCCTCCTACCCCACACTGGCAGCTCAGCCTCACACTTTTCTCTCCATATACTCAGCAAATTTCTTGAAAAAAGAAGGAAAAAACCTGAGTACTTAGGCTAGCTTCACTGCACATATGGCAACTAATCCCTCACATTGGACACTTGGGGTAAAAAACATTCCACCCGAATCCCTGCAGTGCCCAACCTTCATGTTGGATAAACCCAGGTGTCCATGCACAGGACACTGGTTTAAGAAAAGTGTCTCTCTAGCCAACTTCAAGAAAGCCCACTTCTTTCTCTTCTGGAAAGAAGAGCACATATCCAACTTGGTTCTCAACAGCATCTGTGTGACAGAAGACAGGCACCTGCAGGTGAAACCTCCCACCACCAGAAAAAGTGATCCCTTCAGCTCACATGTCAATGCCCAGCAGCAAACACGGGAAGGAAGGACAATGACAGGCTTACACTTGAGTGTTGGTCTAAGCCTGTAGGGGAAGGTGGGGGAGGCATTAGAAACCTGCATGCACCAGGCAGGCTCTGAAGGGACAGAGAGATGAAGGTGAGTGCAAAGGAGAGAGATACCTTGTGTGCCCTTTGTATGTGTGTGCCCGAGGCTGTGTGGACACAAAAGCCCAAACAAAGGGCAATAGGAAAGAGCCCCTCACACATAGGCAGAGGAGGAAGCATCCATGCAAAAGACAGCCTGCACATGCAGGTGATGTGGAGTACAGCAGATTACACTGGAAACGTGCAGGTGCACACAAGGAATGCGATGCACAAGCAACCCAAGTTTTTGGCTAGGAAGAAACTGAAGCAAGAACAAAAGTGCTGGTACATATGTGTGGAACAGCTCTGGAAAGCACCACAATCCCAAAGATGAACAGGTGAGTATGTGGGTGCAGGCAGCAGGGAATTAAGAGGAAGATGAAAGTTGGATAGAGAGACTGACAGAGACATTCACCTGATGGCAGAGGAAAACTACCAAAACCATGAGGCAACCAAGTGTATGACAGCACACAAAAATACGTTTGGGGAAGTTATTTTACCCCTATCACTAAGGGAAGTATTGCACTGTAATTCCCAGAAAAAAACCCCCAAGTTTCATAAAACAGCGTGTTTGTTACAGACATAACTGGGATGCTTGTGCCTTGGTACGGTGAAACCGGGAACACCATTACTACTCATCTGTGTTTCCATGTGCACAAGCACCCTTTCCCACTCCACATGCCATGGCCCGTGCCACACCACAGGCACGTGAGAGAGGACAGTGTGGGCTGGGGGCTTGGGTGCTCTCTGGAAAGCAGCTGTGCTCACGCTCAGGGAAAGGGTCCTCATCCGAGAGTAACATCCCTGTGCCCCAAGTAACGTCCATCTTACTGGAGTAACATCTGCTTTGCTGAACTCATGTCAGTCATGCCTGAGGAATATCTGTTTCACCAGCACAGTGTCTGCCACCCCAGAGGAGCATCCCTCGCACCCCAGCAACATCCCTCCTGCCGGAGGGTGACCTCTCACGCCCCGGCAGCGTCTGTCCTGTCACAGCAGGTCTCTCCCACCGCAGCAACTCCACCAAGGCCACCCCGGGGCCACCCCGCAGCCGGCCGTATTCCAGCGCTCCGGTCGCCCCTCCGCTGCTCCGTGTGGCGGGAGGGCTCACCCGGGGCCCCCCCGACAGCCCCTGCCCGCGGTCGGGGCCGTCCGCCGTGGGGGCTCCGCGCAGCCCGGACCGCCCGATCCCCGCGCCCCCCGCAGCCCCTGCCCTGCCCCGTCCCGACCGGCGGCCGTGACGGGCCGGGGGCGCCTCCGGGCCGCGCCGCCCGGGGTCGGCGGCGAAACGCTGCCGTGTCTCCCGCGCTGCGAGAACTGAGAGACCCCCGGCACTGCCCGCGCTGCCTCCCGCCCCTTCGGGCCGCGCCGCCCGGCGGAAGCGTCCGGCCCCGGGACGAGACGAGCGCGGGGGTCCGCACCGCCCGGCGCGGAAAAACACCTCCCGCCCCCCGGCCTCCTCCTCCTCCTCCTCCCGCCGCCGCCCTCCCGCCACCGCGGGCCGGGGCCGCCTCCTACCTGCATCTCCCGGGCGCCGCGTCCCCGGGCGGCGGCGGCAGGTGAGCGGGAGGGCGCGGCGGGCGCGGGGCTCCGCGGCGTCGCGGCGTCCGGAGACCGCGAGGGGACGCACCTGCCCCGGGGGCCGCCGCCCCGGGCCGAGCCCCCCGCCGGCTGCGAGAGGGGAGCGGGGGGAGGCTGCCGGCGCTGCCCTCCCCGTCGCCGCGGCGGCGCTGGGCTCCGCGAACGGCGGCACCGAGGGCGACCTCCCGGCCGAAGTTGGCGGCGGCGGCGAGTGCCGGGCCCGGGAGGTGCCGGCGGATCCCGGGGGCTCCGGCCGCCTCCGCCCCGCCTCCCCCCGCCCCGCGCCCGCCCCCCGCGCCCTGCGCCCGCCCCGCCGCGGGCACCGCCGCCGCCGCCGGGATGGGGCTCGCTGGAGGGGGCGAGGCGGCCCGGGGATGGGGCGGGCGGGGGGCTGGCCCGGGGGCGAGCTGCGGACCCGCTGCCGTCGGGGGGGCCCGTGCCGGCGAGCGGAGAGGGCGACGGGGAAGGAACGCTGCCGTCTCGTACGCTGAAGGCGACCGGGCTGGCTCCCTCCCTCCGGCCCCTGCAGCCCTCCGGTCCCTGCCGCCCCGGCAGCGCAGCCCCCCCAGGGACACTCAGTCACTCGTGGGTCGCTCCCAGCGCATCCCTGCGATGCTCCCTCCCTGGCTGCCCGGCCCCACCGGCTCTAAGTGTCCAGCCCGCTCCAACCGCCCCGAGCTGCCGACAGCTCCGTGCCCTTTCCTTCTCGTTGTGAGGGCGCCACGGGCACCCTGCTCATGTGGCTTCTGCCCCGGGGGCCAACGTGCTGGGAGCCAAAACCCCTCCGGTACGGGCAGCGCGGTTCCTGGCTCCCGCCAGCGGAGGGATTTTGACCCGGTGACCTACTGCTTCATCCGAGCAGCGATTTTTGGCGTCTGTCTCCCATGCGTGTGGGGGGCCGGGTTGCAATGAAGGTGTGAATGAGGTAAAGCCTGGTTCAGGGATGCTGTTAAAATAGGCTGGCAAAGTTTGGCAGAGGAGAAAGTGCGTGAAGCTCTTGATGGGGCTGGCTCTCAACGAGCACATCCATCCCTTGCCTGCAACACCAGGAATCACACTGGAGGATCTCCCCCACCCCTCTTCCCATAAAACTTCACAGATTCACAGCCAGACCCTGTTCTCACTTTTCCTGGCAGAAGTAGGGAGTAGCTGCACAGGCATTAGCAGGATCACTGCAAATTTATGTTGGTGTAACTAAAAGCGGTGCCTAGCCCCCAGGATTGCTGGGCATCTCAGTACATGGAGACAGGATTTACATGTCTGGCCTCTGAGTTTGGTGACAGCTCTGCAGCAGCCAACAAAGCCAGAAGTTACACTTGTTGTGTCCAGATCCCCATCTCCGGGCCCCACACTGTCAGGCATCCAAAATCCCTCTGCAGCAGGAGCTGCAGAGCCTCACATGTGGTGCAAAGAGCACCTTGCTGCTCTTACACCTAAACAGACCTCACATATAAGGATCCGAACAGAATTACATGAGGAAAGCGTTTGCCCCCCTGGAATACCTCAAATTTGTACTGGCTTGGGACACAGTGCAGCTTGAGGCACAAACCCCTACATGAGCACCTTGTTTCAAACAGCTCTAAGCATCCCTTTGGGTTCGGAGTGGAAGAAATACTCCCGTGAGCACTTTTAGAGGAGCAGCTACGTGTTTGAATACAGGCTACACACTACGAGTAATTGAAGGAGCCTTAATTTATGGCCAACTGCAACAGTGTTTCCCATCACTGTAGTCATTAATGATACTTTCTTTTAATGAGGATAGGAGATAGAGGAGGTACAGCTGGAGGTAAATAGTAACCCACTGTTTGTGGCAGGAAATAAGGAGCCATTGTCCTCAGTGCTATATAACTAGAAAGATAATAGTTGGTACAGCAAATACCAACTAATTAGAGGGCAAAGGAAGTCTTGAAATTGCAGCTGGCTGCAGGACATTTTAGGTGCCAGCTTTTTTGCTCCAAGGTAAAGCCTGTTTACCATATGGGCTCTTGTTCTCTTGCTTGTCTGTCAAACTTGCACCTTAAGGCTGCAGAGGGGAGGAGCAAGGTGCCTCTTTGGGGACCCAGAAGACAGCAGGGTCCCCTCCTGGGGACCTGGAGGTGTGGAGTGTCACAGAACTGAGACTTGGTAACAAATTACTTGATCTGTTGAGTAACACACTTTTCCACTTTGGGTGCCGTGAGGCACAGCTGGCCACAGCAAGTCATTAGGCCAGAGATTCTCATTGGTCCTTACAGGAATCCTCCTGGGGCTGGCACTGCTTCACACCTCGAGATGGTGTCCGACATCAGGGTTAGAGGGAGCAGAAGGGGAAGGCAGATGCACTGTAGGACCACCAGTGGAGACAGATGGGCAGGACTGGATACGTGTGCTCCCTAAAACCTCCAGCTATGAGCCATGGGGATTATTCAAAAAAGATACCAGATGATTGAAAGACCATGCTGGCTTCAGCATAGTCCATGAGGAAGATGGGATTTCCTGCAGCTTTAATCCATCCTTGATGTCTCCACTCCTTCTTTGGTGGGAAAAGAAGAGCTATTGGGAGGTACATATGTGTGTGTCAGGTGGTGCTGGGTGCCCGGGAGAGCAGGAAGGAGGGCTGGGGTTGTGCGCCTCAAAAACTGGGTGAGGGTGGTTCCCTGGCTTACTGCTTGAAGAGCTGGAGAGGAGGTGAGACATCTTCAGCCAGCAGTAACGAGGCGCATGGCCCATCTCAGAGGTGTGTGTCTCACAAGGGGGAAGACCTGGCACTGCTGCCAGTGCCGAGGACAGAAAACCACAGAATGAGTTGGTCATGGTGTTGGCGTGGGTGGGTGACAACAGGAGGCCACCTACTGCTTTACCTCACTTTGCCCTCTCTGCTGAACTGTCTTTGGTGTTTTTCTTCTTTTTTGGAAGGAAAAAAGTTGGTTGCCTGCTTTTCTTCTAGTTTTCCCTGTAAGATTGCTTTATCCTCCACCAAAACACCGCCCTATGAATGTCATTCCATAGTTTTTGTCCGTTGAAGCTGTTCCTCCATCTACAGAGCAGGGCAGATGAGAAAAGGGCACTTGTATCCCGCCAGGAGTGATCCTTACTAGGTATCGGGAAGGAGGGGCAACAGCTGCCAGTAGGAGGGGCTCCTGTCTAGTCTCAGCTGCCGAAGGTGTTGTCCATATGTTCTTCAGAAGATGTCCCAGTATGATTAAGTCTCACTGATTTAATAATGAGCAGTCCCCTCAACTGGAGCTGGGCAGGATGTGGACTCTGGTCCATGACCAGAATCTCGGATGTGACTAGTATTGGGGGCAGACACTGTCACAGCACACCCAAGGAAGATGTTACTTCTGATCAATTGCAAGAGGTAGCTTAACCCATGCAGCGCCCTGGACAACACAAGCTGTTTTACTTCATCTCACTGAAACATTCCTATGGCTCCAGGTGTCCTCATGCTACTCTTTCTTTCCTACTACAGTAATGGATGTTGTGTCTCTCACCTCCCTGGTCTCTGCTACTGGGGAGCAGGAAGAGGGTGGGGAAGTGCTCAAACTGTTTGAGGTGTGGAAATACTCAGCTCACTTTGCAGAGGAGAAGGGCAATTTAAAATGTATGAGGAATAGAAGCCCCTCTCAGTTAAGGGCACGACCCTGCAGAATATATTCAGAAACAGGAGACCTCATCACTAGAAACTCTGCCATGTGGCTCCAACTCTTCTTAGAGTAGATGTAGCCCAGTCTAGCATTTCTATGGTGCTCATAAGCTCTGATATCTTGTGGAGTTTCTTCCATCCCTGTTGCATCTGCACAATAAGGTTCCCCCTGGTCAGCTGGTCCTGTGTCCTCTCTGCACGCAGGGCAGAGCCAAGGCAGAGGTGATACCTATTCTGTGACAGCTTTCAAGAAGGAGTACTCACTATGCTTCTTTCATTGAGGTGGACTTTCTTTTGTCCTTTAATTACCACTTGCCCCACACTCCTGTGGTGGGATTACTAGCAGTAGCAGAAGCAAGCCAAAAGGAGTGAATTTGTGAGGAACAAGACACATTTCCAGCAGTGAGATTGTTATGAGTCAAGGTGGAATTCATGGAATAAAAATCTGGAAATGAGGAAAAAAAATAATCTTGAGCTCCTGCCAAAGGAGGGCTCATTCCAGACAAGCTACCTGATCTGACCTGCCTTGCAGGTGTGAAAACCTTCATTGACCCACCCCCACATTCTCTACCTGCCCCTGCAAACACCAAAGGAAACCACCGCCTTATTCCCAGCCGCTGCCCTCGTGGGAAGCAGCCAGTTTCCTTGAGGCATAAAGCTCATGACCTGAGAATTTGTGGCACTCCACAAAAGGAAATATAGGCTAAACTTCTGAAACATTTTCTAATGTTGACGTCTTTCAAGCGGTAGAATCGTCTCCCCAGGGACACGTGGATGCTCCGCTCCTTGAGTCAGGGAGACAGGACTGGACAATGCAGAGGGAGACGTTGGGAACCTCACTGCTCCGGTCCCGGGGAGAGACAACGAGGAGGGGAGAGGAAATAAATTAGATGACTTGAATCATTTCCAGCTCTAATTGCTATGATTTTGCAGTAGTTTTCCCAGCCCCAAGTATAACATTAACCATCGAAGCACGATTTCACCCACGGTCAATTAAACCAGGATTCATCTGGCCTGACATCACCAAGTAAAATGCATCCTGGATTCAGGGACACCCTGCTGAGAAGAGACAGGAGCCAGATAGGGGCTCCACGGGGTGGGCAGCAGTTGCTGCCTTTGGAGGTGGACATCTCCAAGCACGCTCTTGCCCTCTGCCAGCTCAGGGCACAGAGGGCGGTGCAGCAATTGTAGGATGTGCAAAAGCCTTTCCTCACCTCAGTGATGCACTGGTAGGGTCGCTGGGACTGATCTCCCCATCTGGATGGTGCTGCTGGCTGGGGGGGCTGCTCCAGAGGTCAGATGGAGACAGCCTGCAATGCTGGCTGATGTGTGCAGCCCTGCCAGAGGCAGGATACCTCTTCACATGCAGTGGTTACACGTTACCCTCTGTCTGGTTTGCCTCTGCCCTCCTGGTCCTCCAAAATGCGGATCTGGGAAGCCCACAAGGGATTCAGTGACTGGAGCTGCATTCCTGAATGTCGAGGTCCACGGGGTAGAGGGGGGATCATAGTACGGCTCTCCTATGGCAGATCTCCTACGGCTGCAGCCCTCCTCCTTGCGACTCCTTTCTCTTTCTCCACAGTCCTTGAACAAAGGAGTGAGCCGAGCCATTTACTAGGTTTAGAACAGCAAGAAACCAAATAATGAGAAACCCTTGTGAAGACACAAGGATTGAAAGGACGCAGCAGTAACCAGGCTGACCCGGCGGCTGCGGTGGGGTGAAACCCTGGCTTGCCTGGCTCCACGTAACGTGGTAGCGGGGCTGGGGAGAGCACGCAGAGTTCATGCCTCCTCATTTAGCGCTTTAATCATTAGACAGGCACTCCCGGCAGCGGGCTCTGTGGGCTGAGCAGGTTAAACTGTAACTGCCCCCCTCGGCGGCCCCCCACCAGGAACCCCTGCTCGTGTGACCAGGGCAGGACCAGCCTCCCACAGGAGTCCCACCAGCCCTCGCTGCTGGCTGGCAGGGATTGCAGGGACAGCCCCAAACACAGGCCGCTGTGGGGGTAGCTGCCTCGCATCCCAGCAATGGCGTGGGTATGGACCAACCTGTTGGATTTTGTCGCATGGAGCTGGGAGAGCTCCCCTATCCCTCCATCCCATGGACAGATAAGCATCACCTGGCCCCATGGCACTGCTGGGCAAGGGGGACACGAGATGCACCTGGGGCCAGCCCAGGGTCCTAAGCCCTGTGCCTTGCCACTGCTAGTGGCCATGGCTGTGTGGTTCAGGGAGGTGCAGGGCCATGGCCATAGCCAGACAATGAGGTAATCTGCCCCTGACTCCCCTCCTCTCAGACCAAGTCTCTTGGTCTCTTCTACTTGGCTTAAACCCCAAGGCGAAGAGTTGTACATCCTTTCCAAAATTTTTATCGGCATGAATTATGACAACTCTGGATATTCTTATTGTCCATTCGATCCTGTTCTAAAGCCTTAATTCTTGGCCTCCCCTGCTTCCTGTGGTAACGAGCTCCACAGAGTAACTAAACACAGTCTGTGATAGCAACCACGTGATGGGCTTCACCAGGGCCAGCAGCACTTGGGTGTGCAGGCCCAGTGCCTTTGTGTGTGTGTGTGTTTGTGTGCAGGGTGGGGTGCACGACAGGCGACAGTGCACCCCTGCCCACTGGCAACCCCAGGGCACAGCCAGGCTGGGGCACTGATGCCACAGTGCTGGAGCTGTGTCAGAGGGGTCCCCTCAATGCCTGACTGTCAGGGAATGATGAAACCCAAATTCCTGCCCCCCACGGTCCAAAGGGGATGGTCGCCCTGCCAGCCCTCTCCCTCTGGATTAGTGGAGTGATGCTGAAGTCCCACAAACCTGTCAAGAAGATGTCTCCGAAAGTGCACACAAGGCCCTAACTGGGATCTGTCAGAGACAGAGGAGCCCCAGCATCCCCTTCTCCTGTGGCTGCTCAGGGGGTACTGGTGTGGAAGTGCCCCTCCATGCTGTGCTGCAGCAGAGCCCCTTCCCCAGGCTGGCACCAGAGGAATCCTAGCCAATGCTAAGACTTCACCCCATTCCACTATACGTATCCTAATTTATTAATGTAATCTCTCATCTACTTTTTCCTTCCTTGCTTTCCTTTCTTCCTTCCTTCCTCCCTCCCTGCCTCCCTCCCTCCCATCCTTCCTTCCTTTCTTCATCTTTTCTCTCTCCCCCCCCTCTTTCTGATCATCTCCCTTTGTAATTTCTTTCTTCACTTGCTCAAACATTCTTACATAATTTCTTTCTTCGAAAGGAAGACAGGCTGGATCTAGCACTGCTGAGGTGAAAGGGCATTATTCTCCTGATAACCACTGGGATTTACACTGCACAGCAACTTCAGCTAAAAGAGGAAACAAACAATTCCAGTGTTACATCCAGCTTTCCCGTGGACCATGCAGACGGGTGGGTTCATGCCAGTGGGAAGAGGCAGAGGATGGACGAAGAGGGTTGAGCCTCCTCTCCCCTGCCTGGCCCCACAGGCACCACTGCAGGTGGGCATGAAGGGCAGAGCCCCCCAAACCCCAAACCCGAGGTGAGAACCTCTCCCTGGGCTTGCTCGGTGCCTCCCCGCGTCACTGCTGGCTTGGGCACTCCCGGCTGCAGGGCCAGCCCGACGCCCTGCTGGGGACACACAGGTGACGCAGCTGCCTGCTGGGGCGGGTGGCACACGCTCTGTGGCCTGGCAGGCAGCAAGGGAAGGAAATGAAATGTGCTGAGACGCCAAGCCGGGAGGGTGCGACCAGTGCCGCCCTGTCACCAGTGCCACCAGTGCCACCAGTGCCACCAGTGCCACCCTGCCACCTGGGAGCTGAGGCAGGGGGCAGAGGTTGGATGGGGTTGGGAACATCACTGCACAGAGCAGGAGGGTGGGACAGAGATGCTGGGTCTGGAGGGAGGCAAAGGGAGGATTAGGGCAGCACGCAGGGAGAGTTATATATATGATACAATGTATGTCTGCCAGGCATGTGATTGCTGGTGCCACTGCCTGGACGCAGACACTGTCCTGGTAGGGATGTCACACCGACTGGGGACGGTCACTATTTACAGCTAGTGAAGCCACAGCACATTTCCTGCTTTTATTTCTGAGTCCCACAAATCTCAAGGACAAGCTGAAGAGTGTCAGCGAGGCTCTGCAGCTCCTGGCTGTGCTGCTCGCACGTCCTCCTGCAAACCAACCTGATGACAATAAAGCCTTTGTATGAAAACCACCGTGTTTCATAGGCTCCAATGTGCCCTTTGATGACAAATGCCTTTGCTTAATAGTCTTGCCTTTACTGTGTGAGCTAGAGGAACACAAATACACTGTGGCTTCTAAACAAATATATATATATAGCACTGGTAATATATGGGCTTACACAAACATCAGCATTAAAACAAAGTGGGCAGAGATGGAAAGTATAATAACCAAAGCACCAGTGCAGTCACAGGATACAAAGAGGGAAGAGACCACGTGGCAATATATGGTTTTCTTCTAAGGCACTCGGATGTTGTGTTGAATTGGTGCTCTGCCACCAAACAAAGGAATGCACACGGATACTGATGCTCCCACAGCACAAGCAGCCCTTGGCACACTTCAAAGTCTTGTTCATGGAAAAAGTGTGTGTGTGTCTGTATGTATCCACATATGCAAGAAACTAAAGACATATAAAGCAATGAGTTCTAGCTTAGAATCCTGTCGTGTACTCTTGCATAGGTAAAATTAAAGACATAAGAGTTCCCCCATATAATTTAAGTGTAACTGTGTATGTGTTCTGTATTTTCTGTGGTTGACATCCTTAAGTGATGACTCTGAATTTCAGCTTGAGACACTGATTTTCCAGGATGTGCAGAGCACCTACCTGCTAACACTACTTGTGGCATGTGAAGTTATGCCAAATCACTAAATGCTTCAACACATCCTGGGATTGTAATTATACACACCTGCAAAAACCAAAGAAAAACTCCCTAAAAAACCCAAAGCAAAAAACTCCCCAAAACCAAAAACCCACAAAAACTGAAGACACTATGATTCATGCCCCAAAAAGAATTTGCTCACTCTGGGAGGCATTTTTTGCAGATTTCATTCTTGTTTCTGAGCCTTTAGTGTTCACTGAAGCTACATTTTTCTATATTTCCCTCCAGCAATGGGAGCTGGAATTCTTTTTTTTTCTTTTTTGTAAATGTAGATGAGGACCTTCTTTCCATCACAGGGCTTCAGGGGCCGTGTTTGGAAGAAAAAAAATGTCATGGAAGATTGTAACGTTGTGTTCGACAGCTTTCAAGATATGGCTTGTATATAATCCCTTTTATAGTGGCATGAATAACATTGGGCACAGGGATATCTGGAGAGCAAACGAGCTTTTCTGTGGTGCAGCGTGCCCAGATCTGCCTCTTGTGGTTCTTAGTGAGGAGATCAAATTGGGCTTTGGGGGAGACCAGGTCATCCATCGTGCATGAGTTATGGGAACCTTCCCAAGCACGTGGCACCTAAACCTCTAGGTGTCAGTACTCCTTTTAGAGGTCTGAACTGCAGCTGGTAGATGCTGACAGAGCTCTACTGAAGGCAAGGAAGGAGCTGGCCTTTCGCATCATCTTTGGCTGTTTTGCTCTGTGTATTTTCTTTCATTTCCTCGGCTCTTCCTTGTTGAGAAGGTGTTAGTTAATGGAGTTGGTGCTACAGTGATGATGTACTTCAAGGCACCCGGACAGCAGGGGTCAGGTCAGGTTTGGCTCCAAGCTGGGCAAGAAGTGATGGCCGTGTCACTGTTCCCAAATGATCCATGACACCCTCGCTGCACAGCGCCAGGCGGCAACACACCCCACAGCAGCACAGCCCAAAGGCCTCTGTCCTGTCTGAACTTGCCCAGATATCATCGTAAGATTGCACAACTAACGAGGAGCATAAGTGATACTGTTGTGCTGAACAAGCCCTCTTACCAGAAAAACAAACCCAGGGAAAGTTGGCGTCATCGTCTCCAACCCCTGTCACTCTTCAGCTGTAAGCAAAGGCAGAGGAAAGCTCTGGGTCAGCGTTAGGCCGGGTGACTTCGCTGCATGGATCTAAGACTGGTTTCCCTGTGAAGTCATGCTCCAGTCTGTCACTGCACGCGAAGGAAGCCTCTGGGTCATCCGTGGTAATATTTGTCTGCAGCTCTATAGATAGCTTTGATCTGCTCTTCTGACAGATGAGCATAAACAACTGTGTTACTGCTCTTGTTTTCAGGAGTCATCACTTCATTAACAAAGGGGTCAAATTAAAGCCTCCAACCATAAGGGCGAGGAGCAGCCTTTCACTGCCACCTCAAAATCATTGTGTCTGGCTTGGGCTACTGGGATAGACTGTAATGGCTGCCACTGATCCTTACAGTGCACGGAGATGAGGTTCACCACATCTCCAACATCCACCATTTGGCAAAGTGTTTGTTCCTGCAGCTCAGTGCGAAGCCAGCAGTCGCTGCCTCTCCGTGGCACACCAGGCTCGTGGGCTGGGTGAGCATCCAAACCCCTCCTCAGGTCCAGGAGGAACCATGGGTCAGAAACAGCGAGTGGGTGTTTGGAGACATTAATCCCCGCCTGCCACCCCAGGGACAGCTGTGGAGATGGATTCCCAATGGAAACTGTGAACTTGCGTTATATTTTGCTGACAAATCCCAGTTTTGTCATTTCCTCAGGGTTCCCCCAGGATCTAGTAAAGGATCTGTTTTGAATTCAAGGTGTTGTGTGGCTGCCAAACTAGGAGGAGAGGATCCTTCAGAGGGCACTGGTAGGAAGCACAATCTGTGGTATGCAATATCATTGCAGCAATGGAGGATTTTGAATGCACAAGGGGAAAGAGTTTATTTTATTTTCTTTATCTGTCCTCAAGACAGTGTCTCACATTTCTCATATCACTGGGGCAGGAAAAATAAGCACCTTACAATATTGTATTAGAAATGGTCACAAAGGAGTTCGCAGGAGATAGAGTGGATTGAGCACTTAATTCCCACCATCTCCTCTTGAAGGACCAGCAGCACCATGTGCTTTGGGGGAGCAGTTCCTGTGTTTGCCACTCCTGTTAGATAACTGAGGGCTGTCCACAGTAACCAGAAACCCCCTCATTTGTAACAGTTTTGAATTAAAAAATAAAGAAAACAAAAATGGGTGCTGCTTTCTGAGACACACAGAAAGTTGACAGTTCTGAAAAATTGGGCACTACTGCCTTAAAGCATTTTGCTGGTTTGTCATCTGAAGAGACAATGAGAGCCATGGAGTTACTACTGCTTAACAGAGTGCTGCAAGTTAGCTGAGCCTTGGCAATTGGCAGGATGCATGCCCTTAGCCCAACACAAATCTAAGTCAAGTGTCAGCTGATCGGTAGCTGCCAGCTACCATTGTCCTCTCCTTCCTTGCTGAGTAGCAGAAAGACCTTGCCATAGTCATACATCATCCTCAGTGGAGATTCTTGGTTTTCCATACAATACACTGTTGTAGAGCCCCCTCCTATGCAGACAATCAAGATACCAGCATGAATTCCCACTTATTCTAGTTCACTTTACATCTCTGGAGCCCCAAGAGTCTGTAAAAATGCGAGTATTCACCGTGGTAAAGAGGCATCTTGGGAACGGAGCCAAGCTCTGCACGAACCCATTAATAGTTTGGTTACTACTTCAGCTGCATTCTGCTAAAAACTGTTTAAACAAAAAATAAATAAAAAAAAAGTAAGGAGGATATCCTGTACAAGCATCATTCTGCTGGATTTATGCACAGGAGAGTAGCTCCCCAAATAAACTCCTTGACAGAGTCAAAATTATAGAGCAGAGGTCACTCAGCACTGTGTCAGATCGGGAGAGAGAGCAGCAGTGGAGACACCCATTGCTGGTACTGTACTACCAACAGCTGAACCTCCTTGCCTTTGGTGGGTGTCATGAGCATACAGAATTCCCTGGCTGCTCCTGCCTTGCTACTGCTGAGCTCTGGCTTCCTCTGAAAACAACCTTACACAGTCACCACTTGGTTTGGGAAAACACACCTGAAGCCAAAATATGCTACTTTAGAGCAATGAAAGATATCAGCAAAACTGGCAACAGTTCAAAATATCCTTAGAAGGTGCTTTCTCAAACTTAAATGACTACCACCACCCCCACCCCCCTCACAGTAACTACCAATGCTAAATTAATTAAATCATACACAAATGGCATGTACTGCTGATTGAAGTCACATTGGGACAAAAAAAATGAGATGTGGAAATCAAACTTACCTCCTTCTGCACTTTGCACTCAGTCTTCAAATCCAATGTGCAGGTATTACACATCCTCTAAGCCACTCAGTACCTGATGTAGCATCTTGAAGCTCTTTGCAACTGCAGCCTATGAATGTGTGCAAACATGTGCCCCTTCTGTGACATGTCAGTCAGTCCAGCTGTCAGACAGTCTCAATTATTTTATACAGGACTTCGTGAAAGATTTGTGTTGCTGCCAGGAATGACCTGGCTGAGAAAGTCAATGTGTTTTGTAGATGATAAGGCAGAACAGAGGAAGAACATCGCTACCTCCATTTTAATGTCAAACCAATCTCCCTCTAAGTCTTTGAATTCCTAACAAACCTCATACAGTCTACGGTGTCTGATCATAGTTAATGTTCAGCTACGTGGCTGAAGAAACAGAACTCTTCTTTGCTAGGTGAAGATTTTGATTATCAAACCCTTTAGAAATAAGTAGGGGCAGCTGAAGCTCAAAGATGTATCACACAGGGAAGTGCCTGTGTGCCCAGGGAGCAAGAGGACAAATGGGAGCAGCCTTCTTGATATCTAAGCTGTCACTAAGGCGAGGGACAGTTTAAAGAACCACAGTAATGAGAGGCTTGTGACAGAGAACTGGTGGTCTTGGAAGAAGGATGGATGGCAGCTAGCCTTTATGCAATTATTGATTTGAAGAAATCAATTCATCCCGCACACTTAATGAAGGAAAGATCTGGCAAAAAAATAGTTACATAAATACATCACTGAAAATTGCATCATGGACACATTAGGCAGGAAGTCATGAAGATTTTCTAATTTCCAGACCTTTGGCATTGCAAGCTTAGTACTCTTGAAACATGGTTTCCAGTGTGCAGCTATATATATTTATATATTATCACACAGATGGGCACAGACACACAGAGATACATGTACACATGCACTTCAGTACATTGGGCTACAAGATGATACACTGTTTAAAGCTAAAAACAGTTTCTATGCATTACATGAGAGGTTAAGAGCGTTCATATATATTCCAAGACTTGTGGTTCCCCAAAATGGTGTGCCCTTACAGAAAATGAAGGGTTTATTCAAGCTGAACAAAAATCTTTCTAGGAGGGGTTTTGAGCTACAGCAGCCACCCATCCTTTTTAACAATACATAAAGAAACCAAATATTTATTAACTTGCCTTGTCACAAGGTTTGTGTCCATAGACATTCCTGGAGCTGAATTCCCACTGAAGTAAGTGACAACTTCACACAAATGGGCTGCGGTACCTGGGCCTAAATATTTAACTTCTTAGTCATTCTTCTAGAACAGTTTTAATGTTTGCAGTTGCAAACACTGGGAAAAGCTACTGCTCATGTACTTAAAACCAGATGGATTTAAAGCCCACACCCAGAGAATCACTTGCTGTAACCCCACAGCTACACCCAAGCTGGTCCCAGCTGTTCCACCTACGTTTTATAATACATCAGCAGGATATTCAGAAATAAGGTCCACCAGCACAAGGTGTACGGCTCTGTTTGCTTGATAAGCAGATAACTTTATGAGGGTTTTTTAAGACAGTAAAGAAAGAGGACTTTGGCCATTTGCCCAAGATTTCTAAACATCCTGAAGCCCAGTGAGAAGAGTGGCTACTTGATACCTCCAAGTCCCAGTCTAAAGGTCATTAGTCCTATACAGATCATTAGCACAGGCAATTAGTTTGTAACTACTGTTTTGGGTAATCTTTGGCACAGCTGATGCACCCCTATAGCATCAAGCCACAGACACAGGAGGCATCTGTGCAGCACCAGTGCAGCAGATCCTGTCAGAAATAGGAGATCCTAAATATGCTGCTCTTCCCGGTGGATTGCTGATGTGGTTTCAGCTGAGTTTCTCTGACTGGCGTAATTTAGAAAAGCAGGTTTTCCAAAGTCATCCTGACTAGAGTACTGCAGAAGGTCCATGTTTAATCAGGAGCCTGGGTAACACAGGGCTCAGCACACCCCTAGGAACTTATCTGCAAAGGAAAACATTTTAAATTTCTGTGTGCTTGATCCCAGGGCTGACCATTCGCAGTTTCCACTGCTGCCTTGCCTGTTCTGTGTCACAGTAGCTGCAGTCAACACAGACAATTCTGTTCAGATGCCTTGTGTTTTACTGCACAATGCATAAAATGTAACCTGATAACGCACAAAAGGGATTTGGCATCTTCTCTTTTTAGTGTGAACACTGTTATTGTTATGGGCCATCCAAAATGTGAGTCAGCCTCGGGGATACGGCACTGCAACACAGCAAGAGCCAGCGTGGGCTGCAGCAGCTCAGCTCAGCTCAGCTCTCCTGCAGATGTGCTGCTCTCCCTCCCTGTAGATGTGCTGTCCCTGGCAGTGACTGTGACTCTTGCCCTTTCACTCGTCCTCCTCTTCCAAAAGGACAAGTCACTCAGAAACGGCATTTGTGCCATTTTCAGACTGACAGATACCTTTTCCTACAGTAATTGGTTAAATTTATGTGGCATGTGGTTTCATTCAGTTGATCTGGACTGTGCTGCAAAAGCCAGGCACACCCTGGCCTGACAGGAATCATGAATCCCCTCCTCAGCCAAAGAGGCTCGAGAGAACATAAACCAGACTGGGAACCAAAAGGCCGATGGACTCTTCCTTAAGCTCCCGAGACCCTTAATCCCCATGTATCCTTTTCCACACATGCCTGATTGAAGCCCAAGTGATTGAAATCCAACAAGCAGAGGGAAAGGAACGTCCAGGCACTGAAATCAGGACGCCTGTTCCCGTTACACATGTAGTCACTTGCACTGAAACAAGAAGTCAGGATCTTAAGAGCCTCTGAAATGACAAATCTACAGAATGCAGGAGAGAAACGGCCAGCAAGAAAGCGCAGAGAAAAACTGGCTGCACAGACAGACAAAAGGAGAAAGAAACTGAGAGGTTTTGAGAGAAATTGGTTAGAAAGTGTCCCAACTTGGGGAGGTCTGCTGTGTCAGGGCTTCAGGATAGCTGCGGAGAATCTGGTGGAGTGTGTTTAGCATGGACATTGTTCTACCAGTGGGACCCAGTGTTGCAATGCTATTCTCTTTAGAACAGTTAAAAACGCTAGAAAAATGAGATTTTTATAGTGACATTATTCAGGCAATTTCCCATGTCCTCAAAATGCATCTGGAGACTGGATGCTGGGTAGAGCCCATTTCCTTCAGCGTTGCAGGGAGCAAAGCTCATCTTAAGTCATGAAGCTGTGACTCTCCTTTGCTCCTGAGGGATAGGAGAAACCTGTGTCCAGGTTTCACTGGGAACATGCTCAGTAGGACAGTCTTGCTGGCCTTTACACAGCAAGGCTTTCCAGGCATATTACTCTGCAAGATGTGATCCCAACATTGACTTAACACTGGATGCACATCTGGAATTCAGTCACTTGTTAGCAACGTTTAGATCACATTGACTTGGAAAACAGGCAGGAGAGAGACAAAGGGAACAACTGACTGTAAATGCAGTTGTTTTATCTCCGCTTACCTGACCTGTGAGGTCCTGGGATACCCAGGACACTCCTATGACTGACAGTCCCTCACCTTCACCTCACAGGCAGCCCCAGCTGTGTCCATGAGCATCACCAGGCACGTGGTGCAGCCAAAACCCCCAGCAGGGTTGTTCCACTGGCCTCAAATGGGACCTCAAGCTTGGTCTCAGGGAACAGCCACTCAGCCACCCGGCCCTCCTACCTGCCCTCCCATCCTGGGCACACAGGAGAGGACACCGTGCAAGATACACCGAAATGAAGACACAGGACAGAATTTTTAAATAATTTTATAATTTCCTGATGAACTTAGTCTGTGAATAAAAAAAGAAGAAAAAAAAATGAACAAAGTGTTTATATTATCAAGGCAAAGTTGAATATAACACATTTTCTTTGCAATTTCATTATCCTGTCAGTAACATGACTCCAGCAATAAAACACATACAAGTTGAAGGCAGCGTGCGCACTTGCATCACGGACATCAATGTCTCCCGCTGCTGTTATTTCAAAAAGGAATTCAAGTACGCTAGATCCCGTCCCCAAAGCCTGTCTCCCCCTCCACTAAAGTGCAACACATCTCTTCCAAAGCAAATGAGGGATCCGTGTCTGTGGAGTGGATGGAGCACCCCACAGAATTATTTTTTAACTCCACAAACAATTTGTGAACCCCGCATGTGGCTCTCGTCATTTACTGACCTGGAGGGAAACGGCAATTTACTGTTTTAGTGGGCTTGGAGCAGCATGTTGGGCTAGCACAGAAATGATTCCCCTGTTCATGGTCCCGTTGGATTCATCCTCCTTCAGCATCTGGACAAATAAAGGCATCTTACACTAAAGCCTCCCCAGATATACTGTAACGTGTGTGTAAGTAGGGGCCAAACACAGCCACCCCTGGGCAGGCAGGGAGGACTTGGCCTTGTCCACGGAGAGCTGGGAAGATGGGATAGATCAAAGGAACAATGTCTACTCGTAAAAGTTGGCTTCAAATTTGGTTTTGAGTACAACTATTTTTTGCCAGTTTCCAAATGAAAAAACCCAACCTTTTGAACAAAAAAACCCACCAAAGCACCAGGAACCTAAAGCATGGATACCTACTTAAAAGCAAAACCAATTGACTTGATTTTTAAGATCTGAACTAAAAGTGCAAAATGGGGACAAATAGCACATGGTAAGTTTGATATTAAAAATACATTCACTTAATGAAATTCTTTACCCAGTGTCATAGGTAAAGCGACTTGTGTTGGGTTTTTTGTTAACGTTACATGTCAGTTTAACCTCATCTAACCTCCTTTTAAGCAATGAAAGTCTTTGATGCAGCCAGAGCAGAAGGTGGCTGCTAGTCCTTTCCTGCCCCATAACCTGCTGCAGGTACGTGACCAACACTGGATGCAAAGAAATACAACTTCAATAATGGATCTACACAGAACTACCTGCCCCAGCTCATCTGCACTTGCTTGTGGTCCCTGGTATCAATGGGTGCAATTGAGAAAAAGGAAAATTTGGCCAAAGCATTTGGCCCATTTACATCAGCGGTTCTTATCTTAAGGGACGCCTCTGGTGTTGATAACTGTTACTAGAAAAGACCGATTTCCAAAATACTGTTTCATTCTGCCCATTTCTGTCTTACACGTGTACAGTATATACCTGGGAAAGCAGAAATTTATACAGGGTTTGTTTCCTAAGAGGTCAAGAGGCCTTGGACCTCAAAAGCCTGTGAAAGGCAACTGGTTATAATTATAAGCCCACAAATCCTTTTCCGTACAATCCCGAGAGGAGGAGTCATGGCTTTGTTGCTTCTTTACTTGAATTCCTCTTAATGAAATTTATTTTTATATATTTTTTTTAAAACACATCTTTTTCAGTTCTACTACTATCTTTTTTTTTTTTTCAATCCGACAACAGACACACATTGTTGGTAACTGCCCCAGCCTTAGGACCACACAGACAATATCGACAAGCAGAAAACAAAACAGGAAAAAAACACCCCTGAAAAAGTCAGGAGAGATACTGATGACAAGGTTACAGCACTCACCACACACACTGGAAAAAGTCAGGATTTCTGTGTTTATGCTTTTGACACTAAAAACTTTTGAAACAGTTTTTCCTCTTTTTTTTTTTTTTTTTCTTAAAAATAGTCAGCGGACACAGCCATTTTGTTCAGAAGGATCTGCTGTTGCGTAAGGTTCCTTCCATTTATGTGGAAAAAACAATTAAAAACATTATTTTGTTTAAAAACCCCTCCTGACCCTCCTTTTCCTCACCATGCTGACGAGAGGGGTCAGCAGAGCTGGCCTCGCCAGGCGTGATGCCCCGTGATGCCCCGTGCCTGACCCTCCCACCCTGCCGGCTTCGCTGGGGCAGTGTTAGTTATCCACAGCATTCCGCGTCCTCTCCGCTTCCCTCTTCCAGTGCGGACGTCGAGCTGAGTGGAGGCTTCCTTTAAATATCAGATGCCTTGATTGTACTGTTTCCCTTTCGCATTTCATTGGAGTCATTTGAGTCATATGTGTTACTTATGTAGTGAAATTTTTGCTTTAAAATGGTATCAGTGCGTGACTCTGGTCCTTTGTAAAGACCCCTTCAGTGGCAACGATTGGCAATTAGTACAGGAGTGGGGACTCAACCCTGTCAACCTTTATCAGATGTAGAAATTTCCCAACAAATTGAGCACTAGCAGCAGAATGGGTGGGAATTACAGGGCAAATGAAAAGAGATGCCCCTTTGGTTCAAAAAGCCAAGGTTATGCCTACAAGATTTATGACATTTATGCTCCCTTGTGCAAATTCCTGAGAGCCCCAAAGTACCAGAAAATTTGCTAGAGAAGGGATATTCCAGCCGTGCAACCAGAAACGGCACACGCAGCTTCGTGCATCACGTCGGCCTTTTACCTTCTGTCCCCAGGACTTGGCAAAAACTGGATACTCCAAAGAGGGTTTGGCATTTTATGGAGGGAAAGCTGGTTAAAGGCAGTCAAAATGAGAGAGAATACTAGAAGCTTAGAGCTTCGTTTGGGAGCATGCCAGGCAATTCTTCTTCCAATTGCAAACAGTGCTCATGTCCTCACCCTGCAATTCTAGTGTTGTAATGTCCTTTTAGTGTTTTACATGAGGCTGGATTCAGAGGCAAATATGGACTTGGACTCATGGATATCATGAACAAGCATGGTAGCGGTGTCAGCTTTTACACTTTACGTGGGCTTCAGGCTTCAGTTATTTTTTAGCCCAAACCCTGCTAAAATGACCTGTTTAATTTTCTACAGACAGCTCCTTGTGTCCTTACGTCTCTCAGTTTCTCTACAAATGACAGACTGGAAGAAAAAAAGTAATATTAAAGCAATTAAAACTTTCTCAGCTCCCATAGAAAATGGAACTTCATTCAACAGGAGAAGAAAAAGCAAGTTTCCCAAGGGCCCCTGGGAAGGGCCCCTGATTCCCTAGGGCCGCTGCACTGCAGGACTGCTGTGCTGGAAAACTGTCTGCATCTGCCTGGCTGCTGACACTTGGGTATTAGATCTTAAAAGAGCAGTGGTGGGTTAGGCAACTGGATGAGCATTGCAGTGTATGCACACATGTGGCCATTCTGCCACGTGCCCGACATGCAATCCCACGATGGGTTATGATAATAAAATCCCTTTGTTGCCCTAAGGCCAATGGTGCAGCACTCCATATGTGTGAAAGGAAAAAGCTTGCAGTGGCCACATTCGGCATTAAATCGTGGCCAGCAGCACCTCCCAAATCCCAGAGTTCCTCAAGCTATTCACCTCAAGATCTCTGTCGACACAGGATCAGAGAGATTACCTGAAAGGGTTCAGTGGAGATCAAGTCGGATCAAGACTGTTCCTAAATGAGATCTGCTCTCTCCCTGAAAGCACTTTGTAGAGGTCTAAGATCAGTGTTTAAGATGGGAAGCCCAGAAGATCTAGAAGATAACAGCAGTTAACGAGAAAAATCACAAAGGCCCAACAATCCAGATGGGAGGAACAGCAGGTGTGTGGCTGGGAGATAAAGGACCAAATGGCCAGTGTGAAAACTAGCCAGGCTTGACAAATCCTCTCTGGGAAGAGGCTGGGAGATGTGTAAACAGTGAGCTTCACCTGGCTGCCGACGCACGGATCCTGCACGCGCTGCCATGACAGCACCGTGCCTTTGGCTGGGGCACTTTGAACTGCAGAAACACAGCCACCAACTGAGTCAGAGATGCAGAAGAACCAGCACTTCCCTGTGATGTGTGGACACTGCAGTAAAGCAAGGGAATTGAAATAACAGCCCAAAGTGACCGCCCCTCGTTCCTGTTCCCATCCCCTCCCCCTGTCCCTGCCTGCAGCAGGAACGTTATCAAGGAACATCTCAGTAAGAGGTTTACAAGCAGGAGTCATTTGAACCATCGATAAGAGAAATTCCACAGCTTCTCACAGAGGAAGGATTGTTTTACAGCAGGGAACCAGGGCAGCTGGAGATTTGACCATATAAGTTAATGAGATAGTCAGGAGGGGTGGTGGTGGCCCGATGATGTTTGGCTGATGGCTCTGATGCTTTTACAGGCGGCATTAAATTCCTCGAGTGAGTAATTAGGGGTGATGAAGAAAAAGCAAGAGGAAAGATTTCAAAACAACAGCTCCTATCGAAACGTGCTGACTCAAATAATGGGACCGAAGGGGTGGCTCTGGGATGAGGCACGGCTCAGCCGTACGTACAGTCACTGTCTGCACGCCTTCCGGTGTTCCCCCCCATCCACACATCCAGGTTCCCATTACTCTCCTCAGCCACAACAAAAAAATAAAAAGCTTGAGACACAGGCTGACTTGCAAAGCACTGGCAGTTCAAAACATGGAAGAGGTGTGAATCACCCCTTTCTGGAGACTTACATATTTCTTCCTAGTAGACACCATGGCTATGGGTCCAGTACTTTCTGCTGAATCATTGCAGTAGAATCAATTGGGATGTGATTTATTTTAAATCAGTTATTTTTCAATAGAGTCTACAGGTATATAAGGTTTCAGCTTTGCCCGATTTTCAGTGCTTGTTTGGAAAAAAATACAGGGTACATCTTCCCTTACTCAAACTTTTGTTGATTTCCTTTCTATTGGAAGCAATTGGTCACTTCTAAAGACAAAAATAAGGAGTGAAAGACCTACAGGGGAGCTGTGCTGTGGATTTGAAAGACATAAGAAATGTAGTCTTCCTGAAAGGGCCTGGAACATTTTCCTTAGCATAACAGTTTAGTGATTAAGCTCAAAATGTAGTAAGTCATATGGAATTAAACTGCAGACTCTGAATGGGAGGTTTACTGAGAGGGTTCATAATTAGCTAGTGACTAGAAAACCAAGATTTCTTCCACTGCTGTGTTGATATTTGGTCTCCTTCCACCCTCCCCTTGTTCTCTTAAGTAATATGAGACAGGCAAAGGGGAACAACTCCTTTAAGGAGCACATGGGGACGTGTTAAAGGGTTCTGTCCTGCAGATGCCCCCAGACACACATAACCACTGGTGGCCAGGAAAAAAACGTGTCTCCCCATTAATGCGTAGTCCAAGAATGAACACCCAAGTCCTACTCACAAAATAGGATTCTGACTTGGTACCACAATGACAAACTGACCTGGTATTTCAGGTCATATTACCTATCAGCAGGGGCTTTAACGAGTGTCAAAGATGGATGGGAATAAGACTAAGGCCTCTCATATACATATAAGAATTGCACTGGTTTAAGTAAAGCTGTGATTTTACACCTATCTACTCAGCTGGGTGCCAACTCCAGCAGAGATGATCCTCTCATAAGAATGGGTTATTGCTCTGAACTCAAACTCATTCCTTGTCAACCTATGCTAAACCAAAATAAATTAAATTATAATTATAGTAAGAACTATGTTACTGATTTACCTAACTTAGCTTTAAAATTATACTTTTAAGTTGAATGATGCAATTCTCTCATTTACAAAACCTAAGACTACTCTGATGACAGCTAATGTTCACAAAACTATGGCCTGAAAAATTGGCAGTGGACAAACTATACAATTTGAAGCTGGGAGCTGATCTGTTGACCACACCTGCTTGAAGGGAGAGAGCTCTCTATAAAATAAGAACTTAGGAGACACAGGCTTCTGATGAGAAACCTCATCTAAATCCCCCCCAAAAATCAACAGATGAAAACAGTTACCTTAACAAATGCCCCACCTAGCACGTCAGAATCAGACCAGTGAACAACAAAAGTCCAAGTTAAGTAAACAGAAAGTACCAGTATGCCTACCTTGTTTCCCAGCTGCTAGATGAAATGACTAACAGGAACAAGTAGGGAAACTTTCCTTTCCTCTCTCTGTTATTTAAGAACATAAGGAACATTGAGACAGGCAGTGAGACCCGAGCTAGCTACCTGATGCTGGCCAGTCACGAGCCATAATCAGAGCACGCTCAGGTTTGGTTTTAGCACTATGAAACTCAGGCTTTCAGCTTTTATGAAAACAAAAAAAAAAAAAAAAAAAAGAAAGAAAGAATGAAAAAAGCAACATATGAATGAAAGGCAAGGGCTACCCTTCTGCGACCTCATGGAGAACTAAAGCTGCTTGTGTCCAGTGGATCCCCTCTGCTTTGCTCAGCAGACTTGGAAGAGCTCTGCTTAGCTTTATCCCAAAGTCACCATCAACAAAGTCAACGGGGAATCGGATTCTAAAGCAGAAAGGCAGTGAGCAGACAAATGCAGAAATGACTAATTAATCATGGGCTGGAAGAACCTAGAGAGCGTGTAGTTTTTTAGAGTTGTTTTTTTTTTTTTTTTTCTTTTTGCTTTTGTTTTCTTTGTAAAAGGTGCACCAGAAGTTTCAATTCCGTTTTCTGTCTTTCACGCTGCTCTCCGCTCTTACGGCTCCTTGGACTGACTGGGCTTGGCCACTGGTGTGCTGCTCCAGTGGGGCTGGTGGCCGAGGTCATGACGACTCCTCGAGCGTGTTGACGACTTGCTCCAGGATGTCAGGGCAGTGATCCGCTATCTGCTGTAAGATGGCATTGGCAAACTCCTGCAGCTCCGCGCTCTCCTTCTCCCCCTTTTCCAACTCATCATGAAGCTGCAAGAAACACACAGGGGCGTGGTCATTCCCTGCTATTCAGTGGGGCCACTGTATCCCAGACCTGGCCAGCAGGCTCAGCTCTAAGATAAAACACCACTTTTAGAAAGGGAGCTGGCAGAGATGTAACACTCTGGGCACTTCCAGAATCAGCATCTTCCCTTGGGGACCCTCTTTAGTTCACTTTTTCATTCTATGGGACCAGGTTTGTGACCTTCCCAGTTAAGGCCATGTCCACACGGGAAAACTAACCACCTTAATTACTCCTGAATACACAGTACTATGATAAATACGAGAAAAACTTCCTCTGTGAATGTTTTTCTAAAAGCAACCATATTCCAGAAGCAATACAGCAGTTTGTTAGTATATTACTTTAAATAATTTGACTTCTATTCATGATCAACAGGATGTTTCATAGGTCATTACTTCAGGATTATTTCTTATACAAAATCAATGGGAATGTTACATAATTATACAGAATACACTCAGAGTTAACCAGAATTCTAATTTTTCTGTGGAATTACTAATTTTCAGAGACTGTCCTAACTCAGTCATAAGATGACTACACACAATTGCAGTGGAACATACACAATTTTTGTTTACTAACTCTGCATTTCCTGTTGGATCATTCATTTTCAGATCATTTGGCTCGTAACAGGACATGAAATTTTAAACTTTATATTATTCACTCAGCCCACAGTTTATAAACAGTTTCCCCAACAAGTGGTGTTACAAACCATGTCACACAACATACTGCAATATATGCAAACACAGCTTTTAGCTCTGAGCCTGATGCCATTGCCAGAATTAGGGGCCCACAGAGACTTAATAAAGAGCAGGAAACATCTGCCTTCAGCAACCTGTTTATCTGCCCAGCAATTGATAAAGTCCATGCTGGCCTGTGAACTGCGTAAAATCCCAAGTAATGCTGTAATTTGTGCAAGCATTTAAGGGATTACTGTACTCACAGTGGTCTAAGGATCTAGGAACAAGGAGAACAGCACCTCTTACCAAACCAGATGATAAGGATAGATAGATAGATTGGATAAGCCTCCAAGTAGACAGCCCTTTCATTACTATATATCAAAAATCCTTTATTTTTTCAGTCATATGATTTTCTTCTAACAAAGTATATTCCCTATGAATATATGACAAACATATATATTAGAAGGTATATACACTTAGGCGGATTCTGAAGTTTATTCCAAGCTTCTGCATCCAAAGTTCGTTGTCATTTTGAGCAGCTGTAACCAACTACCTTATCTTATTTGAACCTTCTTTTAATTTTTTTCCACTTTAATATTATCTGTCAGTTCTGCAACATTTCTTATTCCTAACTGATTAATATTTGTATTGGAACTCTACTGTGTTAATATATGACAAAGAAAGAATGTCAAACTGGCAGTTGAAAAGGATAACTATTCATCAGTATACACATTTTTTGATCTGTGTTTTGCACTTCTGTTACACTGCTCAATGTAGGTTTTAAAAGGACAGAACTATCAGGCAGCAGCTCAACAGGGATCATTTTACCACTGTAAGAGCACAATGCAGTGGCAAAGGTCAGATTTCTACAATTAAAATTCTAACCAGATACAACAGTACATCTCTGTTTAGTGATGGTATCGAGCAAAGCACAGGAGATTGTTTCTGCAAGAAATACTGCATAAAAACAAACAGCCTAAGAACGACTACAGAATAAACATGAATGCTTTTTAAGGAAGTTATGGTACAGACTTCTATAGACAAAAGTGCGAGAAAGGAAATTAAAAGGGTGAGCCTGCTACACTGTTCCCTTTACTAGGCAGGGTAGCATATAGTAAATTATTTGGGCTTTGCGTGCTGAATGTTGGTTTAATGTGTTCTTATGTGCTTTGTTCCTACTGGCTGCAGTACTCACAGCGCAGCCACATGAACCCGAGAGGGGCTCCTGCCAAGAATCACAATGCAAGAGCAACCTGATCCCGCTCTGCGGAGTGACATGAGCCGGGGAAGTGGGGAAAACGAGAGGGAGGGGAGCACTCCGGGCTCTGTAAGGGCTCCCGGGGGAGAAGGGGGGGAATTCGGCAGTAACCCATAATGGTTCAGAAATGGCACGCTGTGGATAGGTGATTAGCCTGGTTCCAACAGCCTGGCAGAGTTATTAGTCAGAAATTTGCAATGGATGGATAAGCCTAGGAGAGGTCCAGTCAGCAAGCAAGATTGAAAGAGTCAGAAAAGCCAGCTAGGAGCAGTGTTGGATATTAAAAGCCAGGAGACTGGGATTCAGGGACTACCTCTGAGTTTCAGGTTGCTCAGCCTCGTGAAATCCCAGCAATCCAGGCAGCCTGCAAACCACCTCACTGCTGGTGCGTTCATGGTTTGAGCCTTCGACTCTGAGACAGGGCTGCCTTGTGGCTTCCTGGGCCAGGGCAAAGATTTCACAGTGCCATTCATCAGAAGGGTGGGAGGCCATGGAGGCTGGGAGAGAGGAGGCAACGGGAGAAGCAGCCTACAGTGTAATTCTCCTTTTCTTATCTGGCACCTGCAAGGGTCCTGAGCTCTCGGTCCGCAGGAGGAGAACCAGGAGAGGGCAGTGTTAGCAGGGAAAGCAGAGGTCCTGCACCATCACCACCTGCCCAGCCAGCATCCCTCCTCCTGGCCTTTCAGCCAAACCCTCCAGGTGAAGCTCCAGGAAAGGACAAAACAATTAAATTAATCAAATATAAAAGCACCTCTAAGAGATTAAGCTCTGAAACTGAAAGGAGGTTGGTGAACAAGGAAGAATCCTGCAGGATTCTGTCTTCAGCAGGGCAGTACTTCAATGTCAGTGAAATCTTGGTTTCTTGCTGTACTGGTCAGCACTTCTGTATTTATAAGATGCCTTATAAAATCAAGATAAACCCAACAAAATAAGCCCATGCCAAAGCTAATAAATCAAATGCAATCAAACAAAAGCAACCAACTTAGAGGAAGAAAATACTTCCAAGAAATTAATTTTTGACCATCAAGAGCCCAAAAGGAGATGGCTCTGAATGCTGAAGGCCAGCAACAATACTTTGCAAATTAGCACAGACAGAAAGTCTACACAGCTGGCTGGCAGATGTCTGTGATGAAATGTCCTGGAAAAAAGTAGCAATGATAGCCTTGAGTTTGCTAGCTTCAGAACATCTAGGTTTAATAATGTGATTTCTGCTTCAACAAAGACATCTTAATTGACTATACGGCTGGTGGCAGCATTTCTAGATCCTATATGTCATCTCCATTTACGTCATTCCCCTCAGAAACAGCTGTGAGCAGCATACGTCAGTCCTCATTCAGGCAAGGCCCTTAATGGGGAACATCCAGTTCTCAACGGTATAACTTGATTCACCTGGATGTTCGGCAGTCCAAATTTTAGGGAAGTTTCTTTAAAGGTATTATGCAGGTCTGCTCCTGGTTTCCTAGATTTTCTTCTTGCGAGTGCAAACAGAAATGGTGTTATCTTCCCCATGCCATTTTTCTATGAAAATAAAGGAGTGCCAACAGTCCTTTTTTGCAGGCATTTTCAGCTGAGGATATGAGGAAATTCATTCACTTGTCTCACAGAAATGACCAAAAAAGAGAAGGAAAGGCCAGAGATGTTTGTCTAGTTGAAGGCAAGTAAAAATAGACAGCTCAGAAAGAAAAGGATAGCAAGGACCCCAGAAGTGCTTCACAGTATTTATCTTTGGACAGAAGAACAGAAAGGACCTTCAGCATCTCAGGGGAATGAAAGCTTGCAGATAATCTGCCACAGATTCAGACACTTTTCAACACTGCTGCCTTCCTTCCTGGGTTTAGAGCAAGTCATGATAGGAATACTTTTCCTTTTATAGTTAAACTCCATCAGTGAAAAAAAATCCCTAACAATTCAACATGAATTTAGCTTTTCTGTTGCAAGATATTTCAGAACTTATTTAAAGAGTAGCTGACATTTAGAGAGAAGACAACTTCATAGTTAAGAAATAGGATGCTATGGTTTTATATGCACACCAGATGAATCGTGGTGCTGCTCCACAGAACTTTTGTGGCCTTTGCTTATTCCATAACATAAACAAGGCAACATTAAGCTAAGATCCTTTAAAATTTATTTATATGGAGAAGGTTTACTCCCCAGTGGGATTTTTCTCTTGTTAACAATTCCACAAAAACACTGATGAATAAAGGCAAACACAAGCTAAGGGCAGAAAAACTGAATTCAGAATATGAAATGCTTGTAGAGCAGCACAAAAACAATGTTAAGGGGAGGACTTCTATTAGGCTACAATACTGGGATATGGAACTATGTTTCTCCAAAGCTTAAGTGTTTCTCAATCAGGTTATGGTTAGTCTGAAAAATACATTTAGAGCTTAATGTAAGCATCAATAAGAAATTAAACTGATTTAATCTTAACCTTTGTTTTGTCTCAAAATAAGTTAAACTTCACTGTATCTCAGGCAAATGGACAAAAGCTTTTGCATCTACCAAGACTAACCAGTGTAAATACGTATGTTTGAAGTAGTGAGAACCAATTATACATAAACCTTTATTTGCCAACTGTATACCTATCAAATGGCCAAAAGAAAGGGTTCAGAATACAGAAATGCAGTCTGACAAGCTTTAAAAACAAAAAAGAAAAAAAAAAGTAAACCCTTTAATATTTCTGCTCTATCTGGAAATTTTGTTTTCATGCTAGCTGTTTCAAAATATTTAAAAAACATGCATTTAAAAATTAAACTAAGATTTCAAATTAAACAGTCTTGTCTTTTTAAATAATGCAAACTTTAAAAGTATGTTTTAAATATATTGAAATATACTTGATTAGATTTTGCAACCAATTTTGACAAAAAACCCTCAAAAAGTTTGCTGAGGGCTCTTGTACCATATATTTGAAATAGCTCTGCACGTGGAATTTATCCTGCATTTCTGAGCATCTCTAAGCTCTGTGACCAGCAGAAATCTTATTATTTCCTTGGTAAGGAAGAAATTTCAAGATTATTTAAATGGGAAGGAGTAAAATCAATCCCTGTAAGTTATAGTTAGCATTTCACTGGAGAAGTTTTTCTGCAAATCTGGCACTTGCAGGCAATATGTCCATCCTCCAGCAACAGCAGCAATCATTTCACAGTCAGAGGACAATTTGCTGTTCATGTAAATTCTGTTGTACATTATACACTGAAAATTAAGTGTACAGAACGTTGTTATTTTGTGGCTAAGCAGAACAAATAGCAACTATTACATGTACCACATTTAAAAGACGTGTAGATGTGGCACCTGGGGACATGGTTTAGTGGTAGGGTTGGCAGTGTTGGGTTAATGGTTGCACTTGATGATCTTAGAGGTCTTTTCCAACCTAAATGATGGCTACTTCTCCTCATTTCAACTGCAATGCACTGTGCCAGTTTATTCTCCTGAAGCCAGATTGCTTGACACTGCCAGGATTACTCTGTGCTGCACCCTTCGTGCTGGGCCTGTACTTTGCTGCTTGCTTTCTCTGCTGATGAACTGGGGCTCCACATCCCCACAGGGCCTTCTGCCTGTTTAGTCAAGGCAGTACCCAACACAGGGAAAATTCACCTGTCTACAAAGCAAATCTTAAATAGCTCTCCTATATGCCCTAGCTGATGAGTTTTGGAAAAACTTTTAAACAGCTAGGACAGAGGACTGGTGGGCATTTATGGTCTTGTACCTGCATGGTGCAAAACAGAGAAGAAAGGACAAGGCTGGGAGTACTATTCAAGTACTCCATAAGTTGGCCGTATCCACAATGCCGTAACTTTACCCATTTTTATTTGTGCATGGAATTGCTAATTTTAATGAAAATATATCCTATCAATCATTATCACTAACTATTCATAACTGGAAAGAAAATAAAAAGCCAAGCAGAATCCACAGCAGTAGCTCAGCACCAGCTTTCACAAGGACCATGGTGTCAGAACAGGGACCAGTGTAACAGAACTTGTTAGTAATGGCAAAACATATGGAGAGGTGAGCTGCCCTTGAAAAAACAAGGTAATAGCTCAGGCTGCTACAACATCTGCTTGTAGGAACTGCTTGAAATGAGGCCACATTAATTTTTTGAGACACCACACACACATACACAACACTTGAGCATGTCCTGAAACCAATGTTTTTCAATTTATATCTCTTCTCAAGTCAGGAATAGTTAAAGATACTGATTGATAGTATATATTTTAATTAAAACTAGCAATTTCATGCACAAATAAAAATGAATAATGTTATGGCATTATGCACACGGTCAACTTAAAGATAATGTTTGTGACTTTAATCAGTATTTAAGAACTATGGCACTGATCCCAAGTTCTCATCCTCGTGCAAAAGATTAAATATAAAAGTTTAAAGTACTATAAAATGTAAAAATTTTAGAGAGTTTCTATATACATTACTTTCTCCACTAAACTCAGGAAATACATTTGCACGCAAAGAAGGATATAAATGGTTGTAATTATTACTTCTAATTTCTAACAGAGACCAGAAGGGGACTGTTTAACTTTAAAATACATTATGCATTCCCATAAGATTACAAATTAAAAATAAATGACATAAATCAGGTGGGGAAGATAACAAGCTGATGGAAGAGCAGTCAGAGAAGGAAGACGGGGTAAAATTGAAGTAATAGAGTAATTTAGAATGACTAAATGCAAAATATATCAGAGAAATTTCTTTACAGAAACTAAGTAAGTTGAGTAATTTCTTATAGACGATACAGAAGTAAGAACACAAATGGGATCTGAATAAAGAAGCAGACAGGAGCCTTATAACATTGCTATTTGTAATTTAGAGTAAAGCTTATTCCACTAACAATATTGCTTGTATAACACATCAAAATATGTTTTCAATATTTTTGAAATTTAGCAAGCAAATATGAAATTTTAAAATGAAATTTGACAGCTACATATATGCACTTTGGTGTCCTTTCATACGAAAAGGTGAACATCACTTTGCTGAGAGTGAAATGTGAATTATGTGCAATGTAAATTATGCTCCTTGGAAACAAGCCATGACTATTTAGCTTATACAGTAGGTTCTGAGTGATACAGTGAGGTGACATTATCACCTTTTTCCTTCCTCTGCTTCGAGCAGCTGAGCAGAAAAGACATTCCTGATTTCTTGAGAGAGGATTAGTAAGTAGGAATCTCTAGAAGGTCTGTTCTTTGGCTGAAGCTGGTACACAGGGAGAGGGAAGTACAAAGGCTCTTCTGTGATCATAAAGATTTTTCAAAAGTGCCTCTCAGTAATTCAGCGAAGCAGCCACGGGTGCAACACTGTGTTAGTAGAGGGGTGAGATGCTCTCAGAGCAGGTGACTTCTGAGAGAGCATCTCATGGAAATGCATCTGCCCAGGTCTTAAAGGCTGCTGTCCAAGTCCAGGTCACAGCACAAATGCTGCCAGAAACACCTCTGGGGAAAGAGGGACAGACTGACTGAGTGGGGAAAAAAAATGGAGTTTGGGGGCCAGCAGAAACTGGCAGGACAACCAGCAGCCTGGATGAAGTCAGGACATGCTGGGTATGGCTGGAAAGAGCCACTGATGGCAGAGAGCCAGGGAGAAAAATGCCTCCTACTCCTTGGGTTAAAAAAGTTATCTTAGTTGTATAGGTCCTCTGCTGTTGAAAGAAGTGGTGTTTTTCAGAATGTCACTGCAGGACCTATTGAAAATAAGAGGCTCTCCATATTATGATGTTCTGCACATTTTGAAGATGGATTTAGAGCAGTAAGAAACATTTCTAATAGTCCATAAACTATTAACAAAACAAACACTGTTGATTGCTTCTAATATGTTGTTGCTCTGTTTTGTTGTTTCTTTTTACTTTCTCACACTGCTGCCTTTCCACCACAGCACAGTACACCACCTCTGACACACTGAAATGACATTTTTCAGCAAATTCCTGTTTCTACTCCATTCTTTTCCTTTGTAAAGATAAGAGCAAAACAAAGCCCAAACTATAAATAAAAACGTGGACCATATAACTATGTTCTTAATGTAATTTCCTTTAATACAGGAATAAAATCCTGGACTTAGAGGCAACTATCTGAAACATGAAACGTAGCAGTAGTTCTACAGAGCTCAAGAATATTACCATAATGATACCTTTAGGACAAAGCGAAATAAAATATTGCATTTAATAGAAATTGCTGGGATAATGCAATTACTCGTAATGAATGAATGGAATTTGTATTTCTTGGTGTCGAGATTTGGAACATTCTTCCTTCCTTGTGGTAACTTCAGTTTTTTAATAAGAAAAGTCAAATAGGACATGAACTGGTTGAAGGAGGACAGTTTCAGAAACGGTACTGGCTACTTATTTGGGGACATTGGGTCAGAACTGACTCAAAGGGATATTTTCCACCATTGGAATAACTTAATGACATGGTTCTAAGCACTTCAAGGTTCTTTATTGTCCACAAATTGGACTAGCGTACTATTTTAGATTAGGTTTTGAGACACCATATACTCCTAAGTACTGGCTTCAGGCCTTCATTACAAATGGACCAAAATTTTACTACAGTAAGTTACCCTTACAAAATGTCTTTGATAAAATGCCAACAAAAATGATTTAGCTTCTTGGCCCTATATTTTGATTACAATCAATTGAAGTCACTCAGGACTATCACTGACCTTAATGGCAGCTTAAAGATACCATTTTACATAAGAGGTACCAGCTATCAGTCAAACTTTGAGACTTCACAAAGTTATTTATGTGGCATATGGTGTTGATGCTGGCAGATACTTTTCCAACAACTATTTGTACATTAGTGGAAGAGTGGAAGGGTGACTGGAAGAGTGACAAGCTTACATCTAATTTCATATACAAGTTGTACCTACTAAAAGAAGCCACAGAAAACTTCTGCTATTTGTACCTGAGCCTCCCCAGCAGGTATGAGAGACCTACAGAGTATATTGGCAGTGATGAAAGGCAGCAAGACCAACTTTTGTCAGTCAAAGTTGCTGCAGTAGGAAATCACAGCTCCAAAAGCAGCAGTATGAAAATGAATTCTCACCTATTTATAGAAAAACCCCAAAACAACCAAACCATACTAAATAGTCTCATTGGTGAGAAGTGGATACATTGGCATCGTTCTTAAATGTTATTGGTGCTCAGCTAAATGTATCCTCCCTAATCATGTTAGCACTTCTTAACATTCAAGAGGATTAATTTTTTCCCACTGAGACTTGTGAAGCATTATCTACAGAAGATCATATTAGAAGGGACAGGACTGAATTTAATGCACCGGATTTGAAGTAATTTACAAAACTCATTAAAATTCCAAAGATGTAAAATGGGTATTCCGTGATGGGCTTCTGCGAATCTGGAGAACTGATTCCCACCCCCCATGGGAATACTTTAAGCACAAAGGAAATTCTGCAGTTAGAAACAGAAAAGCTCCATGACTTAAACGAAAAATCTGCTTTGTAAATTGAAATATATCATTAATTTGTGTTTTTCAACTGAAGTTCCTTAAATACAATCCAAGTGAGTATGGGAAAGCAGAAGAGACAGCATACAGCATACAGTTGTATGCATGGGAATCTCAACTGGAGTAGTAACTTTAAACAACTGTGGTGACAGCAAGGCAGAGTTAGGACAATAATGTGAAAGGACAGAAAAATAATTTTTTTCTCTTCTCCAGGACAACTTAGGCAATTCTTTTTTCTCACAATTTTTCACGATGCTTTCTTTACTGTGTAACCCATAAATGTTGTTAATGCACTAGCAAAGTTTTAATGGGAAATATTATCTTTTATTAGACCAGTACAAAGAACTGGAAAAAACAGTTTCTGTTCTCGGCTGTCTATTCAGAAGAACTTGACAAAGAAAGCCCTTCCTATTTTCTTTACCTACATCTCTTGATCAAATAGCAAACATCACCTATCCACACAGATCTTGATTATATACAAAGACCATCACAGCTATAACTAAAAAGGCAATTTATTCCAGGGATATCCAAACTTTGCCCATATCCAGCCTTTACTCCTGTTTTCAGAGGTGCCTCCCCTACGTGCCACAGGTTTTGTCACTCACTGCTTTATCCCACCCTGACAGAGAAGGTGGTTCAAAATAGTATGCCTCATGTTTTGATTTATAACATAGGAGCTGTACCTCTTTATTAAAGAAAGATGGCATTGCATTACACCGATGAACTTTTAATTCTTTATCAATGATTACAGAACCCAAGAGGCTCTGCAGGGAAAAGGAATGTGCCATGCCTATAAGAGGGAAATGTAGATGTGGACTGAGGCACACAGCACATGCTGAATCTAATAAATGTATGAAGACAGGTACGAAGAGAAAGAATGACTGTCCTGTACCATCTAAGCCCTGTTACAGGCTTATTTATCTCCAGAGGTCTGCTCTTCTTTCTGAATTTTTAGACATGTTCCTGTTGGCTTCCTGCAATTTGGCTGCTCTCTCCAATTTTTGAATGAAAATTCAGTCTTGAGTTGAAAGTTCAAGGAAATTAGCTTAAACATCACAAAAGAAGAAAACCAGAGCTGAACTGTTTGAGACAGTCTCAAGATAGTGTTCACTGACCCACAAATCCCCTTTTAACTACATAGGCATTACACTAGTTTGTGTGCACACTGGATAGAGTTTGCTATAAGACATATAAAAGTAAATAGTGAAAGAATTGGCATTATAATCCAAAATCATGGTCAAAAAGACAAAACTAGTCACATTTAGTTGAGGTGCAAGCTCCTTGTAGTAGTTTAACTCAAAAAAAAAAAAGGCATTCAGTAACACAGGAGTACAATAGTAAAATAAAAAAATTGAAAAGAGAAATTAGGAAGGAATTAGGAATTGTAGGGTTGTAGGGAATGGTGAACTATAGTTTAAAACCAAGAGATAAAAACTGCCAATAAAGGGATTAAGGAAGGCAAGACATCCTCAGATCTTGGAGAAGATTATTTCAGTATCTGATTTATAACTAGATTGACAGTCTCTTGTGGAGACTTCATCAGACAAACTGTTATTAAACCATTTCAGTTCCATATTCCAAATCTCCTGGAAATATGGGGTTGGGTTTCTGAAGTCACTGTGTGTGTACATAAGCATGGGTGTATCACATGTAGCACACTGAGTCCAAATCTTGATTTAGGTATCCAGGTAAGGTGGTAAGCAGTAAAAATTATGGCAGAATATACTGTAACGGAAGGCAAGGACACTATTCATTTATATAAAGTGACTCATAAAAATGTGCCAATTGAAATATAAATGGTCTATGAAATTAAAATAAGATTTAAGATCCCGATGACTACATTCAATTATAAAGAGCAGCTAAAATTTGTTAACAGTTAAAACATGACAATAGTGGTATCTTGCAGTTTGATCTCCCATAAGTGTGTAGCTGTATGATCTCAAGTACAGATAAAGGAAGAGATGAAATTCCATAATAAATGTTAAATAGCAATGATTAAAAAAATTACTGACTCCTTTTATCAGCTGAAGAGTTGACCTTTGTTACCTGTTTTCACCACTTACCCAGTGGTTTCACAGCATTTTGGTGTGGCACATCACTAAGACCACATCAACAGTTCAGGCCCTTGTTCAGAACTTCAGACCACAAACTCACCTGCTCCTGGGTCATCTTCTGCAGCTCTTTCTCCCAAGCTGCCTGGTCATCATCCAGGTGGTAGGAAGCAGGCGGGGTGAGTCCACGCAGAATCAGGGGGTCACGGTCATGGCAGAGGGCTATCAGATGTCCAATGTACAACTTCAACTTGCTGCGATTCTGATCAAGTTCTAAGAGGGGCTGAATTATCTGAAATAAGAGAACAGACACAGTGAGGAACAGTCTGAGACCCAAGCAGCAGTGAAGGGAAAGATCAGTGTCTAAGTTACAATCTTGTTCAGCTTCATACTGGAAGAAACTTGAACATCCCCCTTCCCTCTATACTCTTAGCCCTTAACCTACCAACCAGCCAGCTGAAGCAGAAAAAAACAAGGACCCTGGGGAAGGGGTGTGGTGATGACAGCTGTGTGATTAGTACAGGAAACAACAATTATAGGGGTGAAAAATGAAATGATATTAAATCGAATGGATTACTGATATCCAACAGTGCTTTAGTCAACTACTCCACCAAAAAACAACTCTTCTGATAAAGAGTGGCAGTCCACAACCAATAAAATGGCAATATAGATTTTTAGCTAGTTTTGCCAACAAATATTTAATTGTAAATTAAGTATGCAATAAACATGGTCTAAACAGACTAATTTCAAATTATGCCAAGAAACTGGATAGCAACATATCTTCACCAGAAAGTTAAAATATAACTTTTAATAGTCTTTTATATAGTTAAAATATAGTCTTCTGTAGTTTTGAAAAGGTAACGACTTTTATAATGCAAGCCAGATTCTATACAATAGACTAAAAAACTAAAATCAAAGGACTTTATTAAAGTACTATTTTATTTCACTATACTTTACCCAATCTGAATCTAATCCTTATTCCTCAATGCAAGCCAAACTGGAGTCATCCAGTTCCCATAAAAAGTATCCGAAGAACCCTTTTTCATCTTTTCACAAAAACAAAGAGCTCAAGTGCATAAATACATACTGGGCATCCTTTGCTATGACCTCCCACAAGAATACTGCTTCACATTGTTATAGATGTTTGTGGGCATATATTCAAAAACGCAGTAAAGCAAAACTCCAAGGTTTAAAACTGATGAAAAATCAAGAAGAACTGGGCTTAGTGCCTCCCTTCCATAAAATGAGGTGCTGAAGCTACAGGCACTGATGTACATGGGCAAGGAGAGCTGGAAAGCCTTGCCAAAGTACTGGCAACTTCTCTTTGTGTTCCCAGGCAGAGGCTGCACCTGCTGTTTGTTAGTGGGTCGGGGATATCTTTCCAATAGGACACCTCTGACCCTGCTAATGAATAAGGAGTGAGATAATCTCTGAGTCAACAGAAACAGGGCGCTGGCATTACTTTCAACAGAGACCCTGGCTTTGACCCCTTTTAATAAGGCTGTCAGGGCTCACTTATTTAGATTCCAACACTGTTCTACATGGACTAATTTCTGTAGAGTTTGAGGATCTGGGAGGCATAGCTAAGCAGCTGACTAATGTCAGGCTCCTTGTCCTGCTGAGCTTAGCTGTGCTCAGGACCCTACACCAGAACATGAGGGTGCCAGTGCCTACCAAAAGCCACAGGGCACCCATGGTAGAGGAGACAGGCAAGAAACCCTCAGAGAGAGTGACCTCACGTGCTTTATTAAAAACCCTAGTGCTACCTGCAGCCTTGGGGCAACCTCTGTTTGCAGATACAAACACACACATCAAAATAATGGCTTGTTATATGAGGATGGGATGAGTGGACAGCAAGGTGGATTGAGAACTGGCTGAACAGCAGATGCCAAAGGGCTGTGATCAGTGGCACAGCTGGAGGCCTGCCTCTAGCGGTGTCCATCAAGGTCAATACTAGTCCCAGTATCTCAACTATTCATCAGTGATTTGGATGAAGGGGCAGATGCCTCCTCAGCAAGTTCACGGATGACACAAAGCTGGGAGGAGTGGCCGATACCCCAGAGGGCTGTGCAGCCCTTCAGAAGGACCTCAACAGGCTGGAGAGGTGGGCAGAGAAGAACTGTCTAAAATTCAGCAAAGGCAGGGTCCTGCACCTGGGGAAGAATAACCCCATCCATCAGTACAGGCCGAGGGCTGACCTGCTGGAAAGCAGCAGCAGGGGGTCCTGCTGGACAACAAGCTGTCCATGAGCCAGCAGTGTGTCCTTATGGCCAAGAAGGCCAAGGGTATCCTGGGTGCATTAGGAAGAGCATTGCCAGCAGGTTGAGGGAGGTGATCCTGCCCCTCTAGTCACCCCTAGTGAGGCCACATCTGGAGTGCTCTGTCCAGTTCTGGCTCCTCAGTACAAGAGACATATGGAGCTCCTGGGGCAGGTCCTGCAACAAAACTGATTAAGGGACTGGAGCATCCCTCTTACAAGAAAAGGCTGAGGGAGCTGGGCCTGTTCAGAAGAGACAACTGAGAGGAGACCTCATCAGTGTCTATCACTATCTGAAGGGAGGGTGTCAAGATGCTGGACCCAGGCTCTGCTTGGTGGTGCCAAGTAATAGGACAAGAGGCAACAGGCAAAAAGTGATGCACAGGAAGTTCCATCTGAACAGGAGGAAGAACTTCCTCATTGTGCAAGTGACCATGCACTGGAACAGATTGCCCAGAGAGGCTGTGGAGTTTCCCTCAACTGGATATTCAAGAACCTGTGCTGTGTGCTCTGGGATGACACTGCTGGATCAGGGAGGTTGGACCAGATGACCCACTGTGGTCCCTTCCAGCCCGACCCATTCTGTGGTTCAGTGACTGCAAACTGCAGCAGGGCAGAATACTCTGCTCTCCTGTACACAGGGCAATAGAAAGGGATATTTTAATAGCGTCAACACAGTTACATTTCACTTCCATTACCCAGCAAAACTGTATTTAGCCAATTATATCCATCAGTTTTGGTTATTTACTGAATTTGCACTATTTACCCCAATTTCTTATTTGTTATGAAGATTATGATCTGAAAGTGTACTGACTGTGCAGGTGAAAACCGGTGATGCTTCTAATTGAACTAATGTCTTTCCTATCTTTCTTACTATTTGATTTGCCCACAGAGGGTAGAGTGATGGAATATCACATCTTAAAAAACTAGTTTTCTATAGAATGAAAGTGTGCAAAAGCAGTAGTCAACATCTAATAACTAGCTGTCCCATCAATGTAGTAGCTGCTTTGTACTCTTTTCAGATATCACAATCTATTGAATATCCATCAGATGTGCAGATTCCAGTCTGAAAAGAATCCGACCTGCCAACCTTTCTGGTCATTCTTTGTGAACAGAAACCCTCGCTGATAAAAAGAAAGCAGACCTATCTAGCAAGTAAGGATGGAAGATTTTCATACAGCAGTTGCATCTGATCGCTCAGAAATAAATCCCCTTTTGAAACACATTCCTCCTGTACCCTTCCCCCTTACCTCAAGCTGGAAACAGGCCAAATGAGGCGTGTGAAAGTTCTTAACTAGCAGCCTTCCCAAAGCTGTTCACAGAGCAATCATTCCTCTCACTTGGGATCCATTAAACACTGTCAGTCAAGTAGGAAGTGCTCTTATATCTGCGTTCCTGCCGTATCTAATATGAACTAGCCACTTAGCAAGAGGCACTGTGCTTCCCACACAGCAGAGCTGCCACTGCCTTATCTCAAGAGGGTGTAAGAGCATTTGCTAAGTGGAAAAGCAGGGCAGTGCTGGATTCATAAACCACATCGCGTTCTCATGATCTGCTCAGAGCTGTAGAGCTTTCTAGGAAAGCAATGGGTAAACAGACCAAACCCAGGAATATCTTCTAAAGCGGCCCTGATTCATTAATTGCCCTGATAGGTTTAGGCCATCCTCATCAATGCATGGAATGAAGTCTGCTTAATGTACCCTCAAGTTCAGAATATTGCTAATGGCCAGCTAAGTCTGACAGTCTGTTTCACTAAAAAAGGCAATCACTACAACTCTGATACAAACCCAAGCCATCTCAGCCAACTAATAAAGACATTTGGGAACATACTCCAAAACACATTCAACTTGGAAACAACATATTTTTTTTTTAAATTTTGTAGATTTTTAAAAAATCTTTGAGCATGAGAAATGGGAACCTAATTGCAGTTTTACAACTCATTGGGGTAGAAAAGCTTTAGAATGAAATTATACTGCTTATTCAGAGGTAGACCTGCTGTTGTTGTACAAAGGTCAGCTGAAATACGGGTAACTGCATTTTTTTATGCTAAGTCTCTGCATATAAATATGTATATAGACACTGTATAGATAAGAAGAGGTACTTGTAACTGAACGTAACTGGAGAGACCTATCTAAATGTTTGGTCACTTTGACTGTGAAAGATGAATACACCTCTCTCCCATACAGAGACTGCGGTGTCCAAAAGTTTGGCTGAGCAGTGTCTATCATAAATATACAAAACCACACAGGTGGTTACATGAAAAAGGAAACCAGTGAATGGGTGGTATAAGTGCAGCACTGTTGATAGGACAGAAACGTGATACTGACTATCCATAATCGTCTGCAGAATAAAGTATGGGTTTAATCAATGTGTAATTCACCACAACCACCAGCTTTAAATTATGGGTTCTGCAGGCAGAAGGGTTAATGACCTGCTCACCTTTCTCCCTGCTAACATTCTCTTCTTCTCTGAAGGAAGCAACCACTTTTCTTTCGCAGAACCAAGTAATTAACTGTACTAATTTCAGAGAATACCTTCTAAATTTCTACTTAACAAAAAATCTGCAGCTCCCATTTTGAGTAAAATCTTATAGGCACATCTAAAAGCCTGTTTGTTTTCACAACTACATCAGTTGACCTTGTAAAAGTTATCTCCTTACACAGCTTGCCTTAGCCATCAGAATCATGCAGAAATGTGCATGTTGTTTGTGGATCAACATCAATAATCTTTTTCTTACAGATACATGCCTGTGATTTCTCTGAGAAAGCAAAAAAGAAGGAGAAAATAACAACTTCTTGACACAGTAATGGCAATACAAGTTTCCATATGTACATTTGGCACTAGCAGGACTGCTGTCATACTCCCCTATTAGCTTGACTACCCTGCTTGCCCTTAGAGTGTATGTACTCTGCATGTATATACTCACTAAAGGGCAGAGTGATGCAGACAAGTAGTCTTTTTTTTGCAATCAAAAATTTCAGTATCTTTTTCTTAACTTACCCATTAATCTCTAAATATTTTAGAAAAAGAATCCCTGTAAAAACAGCTATATCAGGAAGAAAATAAAATAAAACAGACAAGTAATCTCAGCTGTCAAAGTAAACAACACAGGGTCAAAATGATGGTGTTTTTGTATCGAGAATGTTACCAAGAAGTGGAGATGGAGTGAATCTGAAAGTTTTCAAGGAATTTATTTGAAAAATGACTTAGCTTGCTAGCCTGCTCTATAGACTATGAGTTTACATTGTAGATCCTGCAAAGGCACAAATAAATATGGAATTCTGAAAAAAATTCAACCATAAACCCAAAATGTCACCAAACATCTCCTCAGAACTTCAGACTGAACGTAACAAATATACTTGGAAAACAAGTTAAATGGAGGTAGCCCTTTATCTCCTCTCAATCACATCTTTCATCTGAGTGTGGAAAATTATTTTCAAATTTTTGTTACACACAGATGCAACTACGCTACCCAACAGAACCTGCTTCCCAAACTACCATTACATAAGAGAAGATGAGCACAAAAACTGTGTAGGCACCTTTTTTTTTTTTTCTAAAAAGAAATTATTCCAAGAGGACCTGACAAATTTAACAAAAGATGGAATGCATCATAGTGGATCCTCAGATACCTCCTTGTATCTGGGTTTTATTATAGATATTGCCAGACAAGAAAATTTTGCCTATATAGATAAATATCTTATATTGGGAGATATGGAAATAAACTAAAGATACCGAGTGACACAGTCTGGAAGTATTTGCATGGCAAATGGAATTAGGCCTTCTTGCTCAGACCATTTGTGTTTATTTGGCAACAAACACGAGGGCTCAGCTACAATAATCTTGTAACCATTGAACGCAATGGAGTTTTATGAGGCATGAATTTGGCTCAGAATGTGCAAAGCTTTCCCAAATTCAGAGCAATTTATCACTGATGTCTTCCCTTCATTATTTTAAATGGAAACAGAAGAAAGTTCTCAAAAAGACACATCCTGACCTCAGTTCAGTTCAGCTCAGTTCACTGATGCACAGAGATACTTGGTTTCTTCAGAAGACCACAACACAAAAGAGCAGGGACAGGCTTAATTTTCTTTAGATTTGTTTTAAAGACAAAAAAAAAAAAAAAAGATTTAAACCTAACTTTCATAATTTTTTCCTCATAAACCAAAACAAAACAACATATGTGAGGAGCTGAAAGAGATTCTGGCTATTTTGACAGAGCTGTCTTGCTCAGTTCCTTTCTGACAGAATCAATTAGGAAATCATTTTTATATAGCAAATTATTTTAGAAATTTTTAAACGCCATGAACAAATCCCATGGATTAATGATTTCCAGAGTTCACCCTCTTCACCTTGGGAAAAATCCAGACCAGAAAAAAAGAACAGAGAAAACACAAACCAGGGAAAGTAGTTTTCTCATTAGTTCCCTCTGTTTGAATAAAACCTTTTCCCCATCATGTAGGTGAAGCAAAGAATTGCAGTGGGTTGGTAGGATTCCTAAAGCACTGAAAACGAGCAAGTACTTCTAAAATATTTTTATACATAACAAATCCAGAAGTGGTTTTTCATGACACTGGCAACTTTTGCTTACATGGGCTGCGGAGCAAATGCTTGAGGGGAGCCACGTGAGGAATAGCAGGGACTACTGTAGATGAACGTTCAGGAACGAGGTACCTCAGCAGAGCTGAAGGGGGTGTCTGCATACAGCTTGAATTTTACTTGTTTCGTCAACCCCTGACTTTCAAAAGCAGAAGCATTTGCCCAGACTCTTACTCCTGAATATAACTAACTGCACTGTGCACACCTCACATCTCTTTCCTCTCTAACAGCCCATATTCCTCTTCCCCAGCTGAGACACAGGAGAGGAATCTGTGGCTTAAATGCAAGATGAGATCAGAACATACAAACTGAAATGCTGTTTTATTTCTCTAAGTTTTCTTTTGTCTTCAAAATCTCTTTGGAATCCAGCAACCCAGAAGCTTAGTTCTGGAGCAAAACAGGATGACCTAAGAGAATCTAAAATCTTCAATATATTAAAATCTCCTTCATTTTGTTCCTGTAAGTTATGTTAGTTACCAGGTTAAAATTTGGAAGAGTAAATTAAATTCTATAGAAAGTCAGACTTATGATACTGACAATGATAATATTATCAAGAGAAAAAAAAAGTATTCCCACAGCAAGTACAAATCGTTTAATAACCATTTGCAGCTTGTACATGACACTGTGGATTTAAATAACATTCTCCTGATCAAACTTCTGCAGGTGTAGTTAGGCAAGTTTTGATTTCACAGAATCCATTAGATTTTATGCTGATTCCTTCTCTACAAGCACGTAGCAGCTTGAGAATAAGTAAGAACAACCTGTTTATACTTTTAATCCATTCAAGCTTTCTAGCACTTGTTATCCATGCAACAGTGAACGAGAAAGCAAACACATCTCTTGCTGTGCTGTATTTTGTCTATTGCTTATTCCTGTTACAAAGGATAAAAGGAAACAGTGGCTAACATGCTTTTGTTTGAAAGCAGAACACATGCACTGGGAGACTGTGTCCATGGGAATGCTTATGTATCAGGGACTGTGTTCTTCTGTCTCCCTGTGTCTGTTCCATTGCTAATGGAAAACAGAAGGTATTTCTTAAGTAGTCTACCAGAGAACACAATCAGTGCTTTTCCTGTTCAGATGAACTATAACCTCCCTGTCTGCAGGTGATAGGAATCTTGGTCTTGTCATTCTCTAACACTGGGTCTTCATTCTGCTGTTGCAGCTCCCTACCTGATAAAAGATACTTTCAAAGCAAAGCCACATGAAGCCACCAAACACCTGGTTTATCTGTCTTTAGGAGTTCTTTTTAGAGTTGTTTGCTCTACGTTCAAATGCAAAATCCCACAAATAAACACACACACACACACACACACACACACATATATATAAGTTCTTATCTAAAAGTTACATTAAACAATCAGATGTAGCTGGACTGCCTGTGGTGAGCCTACTATGAGTTGGAACTGTAAATCCTGACATCTCCATCATTTATTATGAACTTTACCAGCCAGGAAAATATAGCGTCTGGATTGGCTACTTGCCCCTATAAATTTTTATTTTAGGCACATTTCTCTTGAGCTTATTTTCATAGTTAATATGTTGGAAAGCAGGTTTGGGCTTGATTCTTTTTCTAATATTCTTCATCTCCCCTCTCCCTCAGTTTCTTTCCTCCTAACTGACAACTAACAGGGCCTGGCTGCAGCTATTCCTCTTCTGCCTCTATCCTGTCCATGAGTGCCAGGGCTCAGCTTCCCTCTCCTTCATGTCACCAGCAGTGTATTCATAGTTTGTAGAAGCTTCTGACCTTGCATGATTGCATTCTGGGGTATGGATGAGCACTGCAAGAAATCTAAATGGTAAAGTAATCGGGAGATAGTACAGACTATCACACAAGATGCAAGCAACAACTGTCCTGGAAGTGGCCAGAAACAATAATGTCTGAGTGCAGAATTCCTACTTGCTAAAAAGACCAAGCCACTCGTAGGAGATCATATTCAGCTGCAAATCAAAAGAGAAAATAAGACACAGACCTGGCATAATCTCATTTGGCAGAAATGAATGATGGCCTTTTTGCAATTGTTTTGCTGAAAAGCACAAATCTGTACAAAAAGAAACCAGCCATCTGTTTTGAATGTTTTAGAATGTAAGTATCTATTTGTGTTCTTCTTTGATCTGTAAGAATAATACGAAGACAGTGATACAGTCCAGCTACACCTCTGTTGTGAGTGCTTAATTCATCCCAGAGCTGCAGATTACAAAATTCCATCTGGAAATCTTAGTCTTATCATTCTGGGATCAGAAAGAAGATGAACAGTGTATCAAGATCAGTTCTTCTGTGTTCATAGATATTAAATTCTTGGACAGAGAATACACTATTCTAAGATACATTAGTTACTAAATAGCAAAATAATAGCAGCAGAATTGTTCCCCAGAAGACTGAAAAGACCAGGAGCAGATGTTGACATCATCTTAAGGACAGCATTCTTCTCTAGGCTGGCCCATCCCAGTCTAACAGAGGTCCAGAAAAGCAGGGATGGAAATGAGGTCCTGTGATTAACTGGAACAACTGTATTCAAAGTGCTGCTCTTGCAAGGATTAATTAGTTACATCACCTTATTTGAGCTCATCCCATTAGGGTTCTTACTATAGGGTTCCCCATCTGAAAAATGGAAGTGAGGAGCCCTGGCTGTCACCAGGATGACAAAACACATCAGGCATCTTAACTCTCAGTCAGGACAAGTGATAATGTTTAAGTAAAGTAAGATTATTTCACATGGCTGCCTTAAAATTTTGCACAGGGTATGTCTCTAAGGCACTTTCACAATGCTTTTTACACATCTGGATGAAGAACTGTAATGAACATATTATACCATTATTACACACTACACAATTAGTCTGTAGATTTTTAGAGAAGGGAATAAATGACCCTTCAGATGACAAAAGATCACAATAAAGAACAAGAGAGAGTGGTCTAAAGAGCTTTGTTCAGCATGCTGGAAGAGCAGCTCCTTGAAATGTTTAACATATGGATTATTTTCCCTTTTTTTGGGGAGGGAAAAGAAAGTATTAATAGAGTCAAATACAAATCTAACATAATTTTGGGAAAAAATTCAACATGAGGTATTAGAATCACTATCATATCACTTTAACAAGACTATTTCAGAATGTTGTGCAATAATAGTACCTAGCACTTATATAGCACTTTTCCCAAGCCAACTTCCACTTCTACAAAAACTTCAGCTCATTTTACAATTAGAGAATTTGAGACAGGAAGAAAGAGAACAAGTGAGTGGTTGGAGATGATGCCAGGAAAGAATTTATCTTCTGAACTGTGGTCTAGTACTGTGTCCAGTAAATTACATTGTAATACGAGCCAGGCACGAAAGCTTGGTGTTTTTGACCATTCTGCATGATCTAACAATTAAAAAGACCATATTGAAAATAAATTTATTCAAAAGGCTTATGAGGTCACAGTGTAATAAGTGACAATACTGAGAACCTAAAAAGTATGACAGTAGGATGAGCAATTCTCTACATGCTGCAAGCATAAAATGTGTCTTGTGGAGAAAAGATCACATTTATGTAGTGAATGGATGCCTGTGTAATCATTTGAACATGGAACTCACCATGAAAAAGATATTTACTTTGCTAAAAGAAATCAGTATATGAATCCAAGCATCAAATAATGTAGAAAAAAAAAATCAATGTTCTTCTCAAACGTCCCAAAGCATAGACATTTTCAGTGCTGTAGTGATCAAAATGAAAAATTCATGGGGTTTAACAGCTGTGGCAAAGGTTAAATTAAGTCCTGAGATGTCCTGCCCTTACTGGCATTATTTCTATCCCTCTTACTCTCCCATCATAGTAGTTACAGTTCTTCATGCTGCTACCTGTCACCTATTTCTGCCACTTTCCTCTAAATGTGTTTGAATAGCCATGAACACTGGCTGACTGGGTGTCCACTCACTGTGTATTTCCTTTTAGCTGTAAAATGGAGTAAGAAATACCTCCTACACAACAGAAAGGAAATTGTGAATGCTCCTTCTGGGCATTCCTAGGGGTGAGACAACATTGCTCTGCAGATACAAGTTGGAAACACATGGCTTACAACCCTGAGCATTCAGTTGGGTTTTGCATACATCTACTAGTATCAACTTCTCTGTGAGATTTAATTGTTTCTATCATTCTTACAGGAATCCTGTTTAATACCCTTGTTCTAAAACATGCAACACAGGAATGTCATTCAAGCTCCATTACCCTTTAAAAATCACAAATGGCTATTTAGAATTAAACTGGTTTTGGAAACAATATATTCATTAATTATGTCCTTCAGAATATTAGATGCTCTTTATTAAAACCTATAGTTAAAAATTTCAAACTGAATTTGTTAAACTTTCTTCATATTGATGGCTTTCCCTCTATTTCAGTTTTCAGATTTAGATGACTCGTCTACAGAAAAACTCTCGGCAAACTCAAATTACAACATTAAAAATGTAGCCCTTGGTAGAAAACACATACTTGTAATCTGGTGATGTTGAAAATTATAATTTACACTGATTTTGACAAGGAGTGTAGGAAATTTATTTGAATTGACTGTTTTTTCAGGTCTTAAAAATGAGTCAAATATTTTCCTGTAATGACTTACTCCTTCTTTCCACCTCTGAAATCTTAAGAGAAGTCTCAAATTCTGCTAGTGTCTTCAGTGCTCAACCCACAATACCTACTCCTTCTGTGCTAAAATTTGTCAAACTCAAGTATTAAAGAAAAATGTCACAAAGAAGAGGCTTTTTGTCTTGCAATATTTTTACGGTAATAGGAACTTGCCAATATCTTCATCATCTTGAAATATCCCTATTTTTAGGCACTCCAGTTCCACGCTAGCTCTTTGACCATTCCACTGTTACTCTAATAAGCATAATATTAATTTTCAGATTTTGTTCCTGGAATTCAAGAAAAACCAAATGCTTTGCTCTTTAGCAGGAGTATCAGTGACTTCAGGACTTGTTCACAGTTGTTAATAAAAAAATGCTTCCACAGAGTGAGTTCAAAAAGCTTGCCTAATGACAGCATCTACTAGGATTCAACCCTTACTGCAAACTAGAGCCATGGAAGATGGGAAGAAAAATACAACAGCATGCATACTTAAAAACACACAAGTGGTATGTATAAATTACATACCAGGATTAAACTCTCAGTTCTCAGGATTTCAGTTTTGCTCTTCCTCTGTTCTTGCCCTTAGCACTTCAATTCTGTCCTTGCTTTTCCCTGGGCCCTTCCATTTGATTGATCTTTCACTCTTCCAACCCTTTGTTGTGACCCTGTGCCCCGTACACCCATTCAACAAGAGTGGCCCTCCTCATTTCTGATGGGCAGGGGTGAATCAAGCAGATCTCTGAACCACACCCACACTTTCTCCCATCGTAGGTAGCACAGCTGTGCTTCACAAGAAAACTAGACGAACTGAGACATTTATGTATGGAAGCTTTTCTTCTCCTTCCCCCATATGGCACAGGCATGGTACAGATTTACAGAGGAGATACATGTGCATGCACACATACCCTTCTGCATGTACGAGACCTCATAAAGTGTAAATTCATATTATTCTCAATAACAGTGAGTAATAACTATTTAAGATATTGGCCAGACCATTTTAGCATCTGAGAAAGACAAAGGAGCATCCTCATGTGAAATCACACTGGAACACGCTTGGGTATAGAGGAGGATAGAGCTCCATCTGGGGAATAAAAGGAGTCATAAGAAATTCACACAGCAAGGAAACAAGCCTAGAGAAAAAGGCTAGGAAAGACTATTTCAGGACGAAAGATGGTATTTACATTAAATTATAAACTGAAATGTAAGCTACCATTCTCTGGAACTACAGGAAAGGTGCATATGTTTAGGAACAGTGCTCCATTTCAGGGGAGATCTATCTGATAATGCTGCCATGTACACAACTGGCATAATTAAATATTAAATTCAGTCAATTCTGGAATGCTGGAGGGGAAAAGCCTTAAACCCTAAAACATAAAAATAAAATAATGTAGTTTGCTACTGTACATAGTTTTCTCGTCTCCATTTCATCTTCAGTATCGACCAGAGGTGATTGTATGCACAGACCTAAAGGAACTCTAAAAAATAAACTTATTGCCAAGTGTTTTGCTATTAGTTACTTTTTTATCACTGTAATACGTAAATTTTAATTTAGCACGTAAATTTAAGTTAGGGACTCTGTAACTTACATTACCTTAGCTTTTACAAAGAGAATAAGGACTTTTTTTTTTCAATACACATGGAATATCATGGTAAAAACAGGAACTCTGTTGGGAATAAATGGCTTGGGATGCATCAATCACCTTTATACTTTCCCTGTTGATGTATGCAAGACAATCTTGAGGCTGACAAGTTTCTCAGATGAGATGCATGTAAGGCAAGGATGCTGGCTGACTCATTATTTTGACTAGGATACTCTGTAACTCTGTAACATGCTTTCCTGAGGAAAATGCCTCCAAGTAGAGAGATAAGCTGTATTTAATGTCACCCACCCATTAATTCAGTAAACTAATAGAAACCATATTCTTAGCACATTTGCATTCATAAATGTACCAGCAGGTGGGAGAGGAAAAGAGAAAGATCTTTCTATCAGTGTTTTCCTCACAAACTCCATGTTTGCTCTAGAAGGAAAATCAGAATCATTCCTACCTTCATAGTGAGTGTCCTCTTCCTTTTCATTCATTTACTTACCTGATCTTTCCTGTTTAATTGCTGTGCTTCAGCTGATCTTTTACAAGCATTACCTCTAAAACTTTTAACAACATACACTAACACACAACCATTGCAAGAGTGGTGATTCAAAAAGAATGTGAAATCAACAGCGAGTGTAAATTAATGAAGCATTTTATCAATTTTTCCACTAAAGAGATTTTCTCAGTTGAAACCCCAAGGCATGAAATTCAAGTTTGACACTGTCATAGTTGGATTAAATTTTTCAGATGGTTGACTTGAAAAAAGGGATTTGATCTATACAGTCAGACAGACATGTAAGTCTGTAGTTAATTGAGCAAGTGTGAAGAGATGAGAGTGCCTTATTCTTTCATGAATGTTTTACAAATCTAACATAAAGGAAAAAATTTTCCAAAATGCAAGAGTCCAAGATTTCCACAGAAATTTTCAGAAGTTTTCTTTCAAGTAACTAGTAGGAAAAAATCATATTGTGCAAAAAAATGTGAAATATTTTTTCTTGAAAGTATAAGTGAAGAAAGAAAAAGTTTCATATAATTTTTTAAAATACTGTTATTGCATTTTAGTCCTTCAAAATACTTTAAGTACTTCAGAGAAATGTATTCTGCTTTAAAACTACTCCAAGGTATAAATGAATCCTATGTACGGTAGCCTAATAATGGGTATTGGACTTTTAAGCTCTATATCAAGGCTCCCGGTCAGTGAAGGATGTTTTCTTAGCTAGAGAACAGGCATGAGGAGAAGGGCTCTGCCCTGTGTAGTGCCCTCTCTTCTGGAAATGGGAGTTGTCATGGGGACAATTTGACAGCAGAAAAGAGAAAATTGTGGACGTTGACATAGAGAAACAAAATGTACTTAAAATGAAAAACAGCTACCAACTTCTCCCCCATTGTTTTGAAAGAATGAGGGAGATGGAAAGGAGAGCGGAAGGTTAAGGGGATATTCCTCTTTGCCTTCAAATTTATAGACAATTTATATTCGTAGTCCATATCAAGAATCATCTGTTGTGAGCTGATAAATATCTGTGACTGGTTAGGTCAGCATGCATGGCAGCAATCTCAGCCGCAGATCTTAACATGCTTAAAACCTTCAGGAGGAACATTATCTTCAGGAGGAACATTATCTCTGAGCAAATTCTTTACAAACCAGAATCGAAAAAGCATACATAGATTTGGCTACAGTGCAAACTGCTTTGAAAAAGAATCCGACTGAAAACATTTCCCCCATGAAGTCAATGATAAATGATATGAGAGACATTTCCTGTTCTCTCGTCCGCATTAAGAGTTTGCTTTGCACAGAAACTCAATTACATGCCCTGGAAAGTTCTCCCCACATCGTGAAACAATGATATGGTGATTAGAAGAGGAAAATCACAAACTACACATAAACACACGAGAAACACCCTCATGCAGAGACTGTCCAAGCAAGGGGGAAGGAGCACAGCCAGGTTTCACAAAGCACACGGGAGCGAGATGTGGGAGCGACTGTCGGAAACTTTTCTATTGGCAAGAGAAGTTGATTCTCACCGTTCTGAACAAAATGGCTGAACTAAGAGCATCTGACTGGTTATGCCCAAATACCCTCCTCCTCATCCTAGAGGTGCAGAGGTGGCAATGGGAGGAAAGCCCCAGAGCAGCATGGGAATGAAATAAAGAGTTGGTTAGTATTTAAAGCACATAGGTAAGTACAAATAGTAGTACAAAGCATTTAATTCCTTATGCAATATTCTGAGCTACCTTGAGGTACAGCTTTCTTTGCTCTCTTGTAGGCTTTGTCAGCTTTTGAAATGCCCCTATGCAAAGGGAAAGTGCAATCAGACCCTCCTCCCACCCCCTCTCCTCCCTATTGCCCTCCCCTGCAAGGTCTTTGCAAGAATTTCCGTAAATGTTTAAATTGTATTTCTCTTTTACATTTTATCTTTTCATTTCATCTGTGAATGCTATGCTGCATTCATTTGCAAGCATGTTACACAGTTACATTCTGGACATGGCTTCAGCTGTCTAACATTCATATCAAATTAAGATTAAGGAATCTATTTAATTTGCAGTATTAGCAATTTCCCTCTCCTGAAAAAGGTAACACCAACATTTTCCAAAAACACTGCAAAAAATTCAAGCCAGTTGAGGAAGGTATTAAATCAAGATGCAAAAGAAAGCTGCTTTGAAAATGAGAATTTTTCTGTTTGTTTCTTTGTAAACACTCCTTATTGTCTTCTGATGCAGATATCAAAGGAGATTTTTAAAGATCTATTTTTTGCAGGGTGAACATGCAATTGTTTTTTGTCATTTTCCTCTTGTACCTTACCCACGATTTCTGTGTATCACTAGGTTGGCGCTTAAAGGTCTAGACTGAGATGCCTCCCTTCAGACCTCAACAATGTCTAGATGAGTCAGAGGGCAAAGAGGAGCACCAAACATGCCTTCACTTCATTAAGGCAGTGATTAATGATCACTAATATTTTAATTAAACCAGAATGGATGAGATTGCGACATGGGATATGTAATTATGTTGGCATTTTCTGTGCTACCCAAGGGATGGTTAATCTCTCTGATAGTTATCACGCACATGGCTGTGCTTTCTAAATGACACAGGAGGCTCCTCACCGCTTTGGAGATGGTAAATTGATTTTCCTTCAGTTCACGGCCCATTGAGTTTGTGAGGGAGCAGTCTGTGCTCATTTGGCACCGAGGCCGAGATTTCCTCGTGGGAAATGAAGGGAACTGCTCATATACAATCCATAGATCAGAAAGCTGATCCTGGAGCATGATTTCCTGCTACCGAAGACAAGAAACAGTCCTGGACACTCCACACACTCAAGCAGTAAACCTGAGCTACTAAAATCTGAGTATGTCAGACAGGACTCGAGTCTCGCGTTTTAAGAAAGTAATGTTTTTCTCCTCCTTTTCAGTGTGCTCCCTCTTCTCCGCCCACTTAATAACAGGTTGGTACTGGGAACTGTTTGTTCACATTTCAGGAGTTTTCAACAAAGGCAACACGACAGCAACATCTATTTCTGCTTCATAACTGCACTCCAGAATATTATTTTTGTTCCAAGGTACTGCAAGCGGGTCAGGGAAAACTACATATGACTCAAAATAATCAGCCCTCAAAGTAAAAATGACCTAAAAAACAAAAGAAGAGAGACACATTACCTGGTCAGGGGAGGGTTTGTGGTTGGTTTGGTTGGAATGGGATGAGGATTTGAGGTGGTCATCCTCATAGTTGTCAGCCATTAGCTTCATACGGTTCTGAGTCTATTAAAAAAAACAAAAAAGAAAGAATCTCAGTCTACCTTCTGATGTGATCACAGGGACTAAAGGGAACAGGGTATTTATACTATTCTGCATATCCAAAATCCATACATGGAAAAATATAAGACACATGCATAAAACATCAGTTGAATTACTGTAGAGGATTTGTAAAAACTGGGAGACACATTACACACAGTTCGCTTTGAGGCTAAATTAGTTTTGCAATTTAATGGCTTATCTGACTTTTGCCTACTAAAACTTGTGTTGTACAAGAAATGACTGGCCAGTAAAATGTGAATTATACAAAATCCATCCTGTGAGAAAATTACAAAGTTAATAAATAAATCTTTGGGAAGAAAAAGTGACACAATGAAGATTTATAAATTAAAACCTGAACACAGTCAAGTAAAGAATTAGCAAAATGTGAAACAAGTTTCTTAAGTTTTCTTCAACTTCTTGGAAGATTTCAAGTTCCAGAAGATACATAATTTTTAAAAACACACAATATGAAATAAACTGTGTAAGAATAAATGGAATACTTTACCTTAACAAAACCATCCTAGGCAAGCAATTGCAACGAACATGAAAATATACTACATGGCTGTGTCTGCAAAGGAGAGTGTTAGTGAGATAAAGCCCTTTCAACATACTATCCTGAAATGAGGTCCCCAAGCACCTATAAACACACCTCCACAGAAATAAGGAAAGAAATGCACCTGGAAAATGTCCCACTTCCCCAGTAGGCCTTACAAAGGCCATTCAGGCAGCAGTGATACTCTGTGAGTAGCCTAGAGGGGACATGGAAGAGCTGGGGGAGGGTCTTGCAAAGCAAAGAGCTGCTCCCCCTTCATGTTAGTTGGGTGCCAGTGCCACTGGGAAATCACACCTGGAGCAGACCCAAAATGGAGTGACAGCACTTCACAGAGGGCAGACAAAGCCCCATTTTGAGCTTTGTGAAATCCTTGTATTCCAAGGAAATAAAAAGGCTAGTCAGACCTATGTTAGAGATGATATACAGTAAATTATATACAGTTAGACATATGAAATCATCAGACATGCACTAAAATTAAATGTCTTAAAATGAAAGCTCAAACCTCACAGTAAAAATGCCAACTGTTGATTCAATCCCTTTGTAACTCCATGGTTTCTCACTGAAAACCCTAATTTTAATGAGCATCTCGAGGCTAGAGAATGCAGATTCTACTTGACTCTATTCAGAGAATCTGGATTTGATTTTATTTTGGATTAATTTAACAAAAGCTAATAGTAAATTGAGCTTAAGCAATAAGCAATTTAATCATGCAAAATTTTTATATTGTTTGCTCTGCTTTGTCAAACAAGTTTTGAATTCCAAGTCTGACTCATCATTCATAAATCACTACTTGAAACATGCTACATTAATCCTTAAACAATCAGTTTATTGTAAAGGCACTTCCTTCATATTTATTATTTTATTATATTTAAGGTTGTCTCTTCAACAGTTTCTTCTTTGCAATGAGAAGAACCGATTTTAAATGATTTCACATTTCTTTGGAAATTTTTGGTTTTGATAATAAATAATAAATCCTTACATGACTTTCAGCATGTGTGTGGAAAAAATCTATTGAAGACCAGATGTTCAGCAGAATGTTAGCACAGCACATTAACTTTCCTGAGAGAAAAAGTAGCTCTTCCCAGAGAGAGGCAGCATGTTTTATGGTATTGCATGAAAAAAGCCCTATGTTAGCTCATACAGGAAGAGGAGAATATAAAGAACATAAAGACCTAAATATTTCAAAGAATCACGGAATGGGTCAGGTTTGAAGGGACCACAGTGGGTCATCTGGTCCAACCTCCCTGCTCAAGCTGGGTCATCCTAGAGCACAGGGCACAGGATTGCATCCAGATGGTTCTAGAATATCTCCAATGAGGGAGACTCCACAACCTCTCTGGGCAATCTGTTCCAGAGCACAGTCATCCGCAGAGTAAAGAAGTTCTTCCTGTTCAGGTGCAACTTTCTGTGCATCATCTTCTGCCTGTTGCCTCTTGTGCTATTACTCAGCACCACCAAGAAGCGCCTGCCTCTGTCCTTTTGACACTTTCCCTTTGGATACTGATAGACATTGATGAGGACCCCTCTCAGTAGTCTCTTCTCAAGGCTGAACAGACCCAGTTCCCTCAGCCTTCCTCATAAGAGAGATGCTCCAGTCCCTTAATCATCTTTGTTGCTCTCCACTGGAGTCTCTCCAGGAGCTCCTTGTCTCTGCTGTACTGAGGAGCCCAGAACTGGACAAAGCACTCCAGATGTGGCCTCACCACGGCTGAGGAGCAGGATTGCCTCCCTTGACCTGCTGACAACGCTCTTCCTAATGTACCTCAGGATATCCTCGGCCTTCTCGGCCACAAGGGCACACTGCTGGCTCATGGACAGCTTATTGTCCACCAGCACCCCCAGGTCCCTCTCCTCAGAGCTGCTTTTCAGCAGGTCCCTCTCCACATCTTATCTCTCTCGAGTTTGGTGATGCCCCTGTCCCCCTTCAAATCTAGTTTAAGTTCTCCCAATAACCCTTCTAAGTCCTAAGCTAAGATCCCTTTTCCCCTTTAAGACACGTAGACTGTATTTGTTGTCGTTGTTGTATAAACTGGCCCATGATCAAAACCCACAAAGTTTTGCTGTTTATACCAGTCCCGAAGCCAGGTGTTCATCTGCACGATTTTCCTGTTTCTTGCCCCATCATGCCCTGCAATTAGCAGGGCAGCAGAGAACACGGCTTGTGCTCCAGATCCCTTGACCAGTTGTCCCAAAGCCCTGAGCACCCTCTTGACTGCCCTTAGCCTTCTTGTTGGGACTTCATTGCTGCCTACTTGGAAAACCAGGAGTGCATAATAATCATTGTGCTGTACCAAGCTGGGAAGTTTGTTGGTGATGTCCCTTCTGTGGGTCCCAGGGAGGCAACACACCTCCCTATGGGTTGGGTCTGGTCAGCAAAAAACACAAGTATCCCCCAAGAAAATTCGGAGGTCAAATTGAAGAGGTTAACTGTCACTTAACTTCAAGTGGAATAACCTACTATTAATACTTGGCAGGAGGTTTGAGAAGAGGCTGACGGAATTGGTCTGGTTTAGCCTGAAAAAGAGGAGGCTTTTCTAAATTACTTGACAGAAGGAAATAGAGAAGATGAAGCTACGCTCTTCCTGGAAGGGAGAGGACAAGAGATGATGGTTGTTAATTGGAACACAAAAAAGTCTCATTAGAGATGAGAAAAATTGTTTTCATAATGAGGCAGATCAAACACCAGAACAGGTTGCCAAGAGACTGTGGCATCCCTGTCTTTGCTCATACTGAAAAGGTGACTGGACAAAGCCTTGAGCAAGCTGCCCAAGCTAGTGATGCTCTTAGCAGGTGGCTGGACACAGAGGTCTACTCCAACCTAAAATATGCTGCAATCCCTATTATTTCAGGTTTTCATCTTCAGGTAATTTTATAGCTATCAAAGTCAGAGTTTTCAAATTAAGAGGGAGATAAGTTCCAAAATTCCTCCTACTTGCCAAATATGATTTCGTTGCTTTGTTCCATTACAGTCCTTCGAACATTTTAACTCAGAACAAACTCTGCAGCACTCCGACGATAAGAATTCTATGGGATCTGTTCACCTTAGAGGACATTTCCTAAACTCCCCCTTTAACTCAACCTGACCTTTCACTGTTGCTGCTGTTAATTTAACAGTGCATGTTTGTGATAAACAAGTCTCGGCAAGAAAACACCAAAATCAGTATTGTTATTTCACTACCGGAAATAATTTATATATGTATCACTGGAATTCGGCAAAACTCAAGAGATGGAAGAAAAGTAGTTTATCTCCTGATGGATACCACGAAGAAATATTTCCCAACATCTAAATTCCAAGCAGTGTTGCAAATAAAATATACGATATTATAATATTTTTATAATTCTTTTAGTGTCAAACATGGAAATAAAAAGCTTCTGCTTAGCACTGGAATACCAATGATGGATTTTAATTGGAAATTTTAAAAATAACTGTAAATACATGAATTGAGTTTCTCTCCTATTGCTCCTCTACAGAAGAAAAAATGTTCAAAAGCATGGAAATTTCTAGAGCAAATGGCTGTTGCAATGATTTAAAAACAAAACGTTTACTTTACTGTGGGGAACCACTCCAACATCCTGCAGTCCTGAACTGCTTTGTCATGGCACTATTATACAATCCTCTCCCACCTCATGAGGTTATGGCTCAGATCCTAGGGCAAACATTTCTACATCACTGTAAAAAGCATGAACAACAAAGTGGTTTAACCACCGTGTCCTGTGAGAAAATAAATGAGCAGTGCAGAAAAATCGGTTGTGTCAGGAGTGCTTTTGTCTAAAACCTCCAGAGCTGTAAGCAGGACCAGTAGTGGTAAGAACCGGATGTCAGATTCAAATTTTGCTTACAAAATACCTGTAATGTGCCATTACAGGTACCTTCTTCATGGACTTGAAGAAAAAATGCTGGAATGAAAAAAGCAGGATAAAACTCTACAAACTCAATAGGTTTCCTGATCTCTGTTCAGGTTTCTTAATTTTTTTTTTTTTGACAGATTTCATAACCTTACTCCTGGCCCTCCAGTTATACCATTTTTAAAAACCCCACAACTTGTCAAAGCCCTTAACAATGCTCTTTTTTACTGCCATTAACCACCGTGCAAAAATACAGTCCCAAACCCTTGAGACTGGTGCCAGTTCTCAAAATTACTAAAGAGCAATTGCACACTCTCAAGCTCCTAACTGAAAGCCAGGAATGACTGTGGAGAACTTGCCACGAGAAGTCTGCAGACCAGAGTCTATGAACTGCAGGTCTAAACCATAACATTTGCAAGGGTAACATATCTAAAAAAACCCCAACTTCCCCTGGTTATATGTCAGACTACACTCTAGAACTATCAGGTCTTGCCCATCCCTCCTTTTCCCTGCCCTGCCCCCAGACTTCTGCAATTATACTTCTGCCTCTCTAATACACTTATTTTTAATGTCTTTCTTGTTTCTTTTCATTATTTAAGTCTGTCTTCTTCCCAATCCCTTGCTACAGCAGGTAGTTATACCACAAGAAAAAAGCACCTGGGGAAAATGAGAGATAAACTTGTTTTAATCATGAATGTGAATTATCAGGACTTCTTTTAAACATGCTCTGTTTGGTTGTTTCAGGGTCCTGCAGTGATTTCACTATATTTTCATCACTTTTTTTCTCGGTACCATATGGTTTACTTCTGCCTAAACGTTTGGGTAAACAAGGAAATTGCCACAGAGTAGACTGTTTCTAACATAACTAACACCTGAAAACTTTCATTGCAAACTGCACATGTACACTATTTTAGCTGCCTAAACTGTAGCCATAATGAGTTTTTAAAGAATCACTAAGTTCCTCATTCATGGATGTACCGATTCAAAGAACCTGTAGGTTCTTAAGAGCAAGTTATTTTCTGTTTCCTGCAGGCTATATTGGTGGCTTGTTTGTACACCTCAATCCTAAAGACCAAACTAATAGATTTTATCACAGCTAAATTATTACATGAGAAAAAACAGAACTGATGCTGATCCACAAATTGTAGGGGAGAGTCAGAGACATATTCTGGAACATAGCTGGTAAAACCTAGAGGAGTGCTGTCCAGGTCTGACAAACTCTTTATTGTGGAATTCCACATATAAATTTGAAACCCACAGGTTAAACTACAGACATTGTTTATAATATATTTTACAGAATGTTTTTATTTGAAAGCTTGCACGAAGTTGTATGTTATAATGAGAGTACATACCTTTCTTAAGCATTTCTGCAGGACAGCTAGTGTTCTGGTAACCATTACCCTGGCAAGTTTTTGAAACCAAGTTTTATTCATAGGGATCACACATTTCTGTATCTCTGGACAAGCTTTCTAATAAACAGCAGATAACAGCTCATAAGCTGTGCATTCTCTCTATTAATCTAGTCTGCTTCATATGTTCATTGCAGTAACTTATTCAAAGAGTTTGCATCAAATTGGTTGCTCCACCATGAAACACAGCACAAACCATGACATCAGAGACTACTTTCTCATTTTCTGTAGAATATTTGCATGGGGTAATTTCTGGTTTTGCTAACCAGTCTAAACAAGCTTTATTAATCCTTTAATGTAGAGTTTTAAAAGCCCCACATTAAGTAAATATTAATATAATGACTGTACTTGTGACAAATGGGTATGTGGTGGAGGCAGAGTGTCAGCAAGTTAAAGGAGTTATCTCATTTCAGTCTGAGTTGAATGTTTCACTGGAAGCACACACATGCAGAAGCAACAGTTTAGTAACATTTTTATCACTAATAACATAGAAAAATAATGAAGAAACTAGGGTGATTTTTCTTCCTAAGTATGTGCCAAATTCAGTATCTCTGAAAATTATATAATTGCAAAGACTTTCAGATAGTTCTTTTCTATTTATTAAAAACCTGCAGTGAGCCATAATCCCTGCAAATGTCAAACCACCTCCCTGCCCGAATCTGGTTGTCAGAAATACAGAAAGAATAATTCCTCCTTGCCTGTTATTAGAATATGATGTCCTGCATAACTACCTTGAATATATCTATACCTACCTTGAGCACTGAGACTCTGAAAGATTGTTTCAAGTGTTTTACTCTATGCCCCCTTCCCATTCACGATATTTAATAATCTGGGAGATATTTTTCAAATTTGTAAAGAGATGATACATGCTGAGTTGTCACTTTTGTTTGTAAGGTTTAAAAGACACATGGGTTAGGTTTGGCTTTCATTTTGGCTATGGTTAAGATTAGCAACTGAGATTTCTCTACTAGCAGCAAACAGTACAATGTTCAGCTGCAGAGAAATGAAAACCATTCCTGTTACTAGAGTTCTGTACGTCCTGGAGCCTGCGTTTTTGTGAGCCCAACAAAGAACATGTGCAGCTGCTGGGGTTTGTCAAAGCCTGAAGGACTTAACAGATTCTACCTGAGATACTGGCTTCTGCAATGGCTGTTGGCAATGTTACAACAGCATTACATTATAAAATGAAAGACTTTATCAGCTCAGCTAATTTCTGTGTTTAAAGATTTCGTTTTTCTGTTCATCTCCCCATGAGCGATAATTACCGAGAAATTGCATTCTGGAGAATTCATATTCAAAAAACCTTTGACCTAAACAAAAGGAGGCAGATCATCTAGATATGTATGCATTCTCTCTGAGACTTGACTTATGTAGACATATGTGGATGGGATTAAAAAATAAACTTTGAACTGAAATTTTCCCTGTACTGAAAATTGTCTCTTGGAACTTAGTTCCTCAGGAGATGAACAAATAACTAACTATGGAATTGCCCAGTAATAAAGTTTATTGAAATCTATTGCTCTGATTCCTCTATAAGGAAAACCAGTGACACACAAAAAAAATAATCCCAATCAGATCAGTGTTTGGGACTCCTTTTTGTGTTACACCATATGAACATTTTAGTATATGGTCCTTTAGCTCTGTTTTGCTCTCTTTAGAGATACCTCAAGCTGCGTTTAAGGCTGACTGATCAGTAGTAATAGAACTGCCTTTCTCAATTACTTGTTTCACAAGAGCTGGAATCTGCCCAGTCACAGGTTTCAAAGGAAACTAAAAAAAAAAAAAAAAAAAAAATAATCTCCTCTCATGGTTAACTACTCAGGAGCAAACTAAGTATGTTTCTTCTTTGGCATCTTTCCACTGCATGTAAGGGTCTTAGGCAGAAATATACTTTTTCCTGTATCTCAAAGATGTCTGAGCAAGGGTTGGAGTCTGAGAACATTCACCACCATACTGTAAATACCTGATTTATACTGAATGGATGGCCTATGCATCAAAAAGTCCCTTTCAGGTAGGATCAACAGGACAAGTGGTAACCCATGACAACAGTCTCAAAGAATCCTGGATCCCTCACACAGCAGACAACCCAAGAAATTATTTACTGAAATTGGTCTGAAGACACGACAGCAAACAAAATGAGCTGCTGTTTTAATTCTTAAGACAGAATAAGAGATCTGGTTATATTCACATTCCAGTACTGAGCATCTAAAACCTCTATACTCTAGGTTTAAAGTAAGCAGGTAAGTATTTTTTGTGTTATGAGCCTGCCCTATGGTTGCAGTTCGTTAGGGCAAGTCTTAGTTCCACACCATGCCAGAGCAGAGCCTGACTGCGGAAGAGAATAAGATCAGTATCCTTTACTGCCACATGCTCTGAAAACAGAAAAGACTCATTTATTTAAATTAGTTTAACAACAATTAGCTTTTTTGCTAAATTATGCTGCTACATCCACTCTCAGTCTATTGTGCTGTCTTAACTACTTCTTTAATCAGTGAAGAACTGATTTCTTTTGCAGACAGCATGGCTACCCTTGAAGAGCATATGAGTCCACTTTATTACCCATTTTATCCTGGCTAATGAAATCTGCGTGCTTTGGATTTGTATTCTCCATCTTCTAACCATGGCCTTCAACCCTATAATAATCTCTTTCTCCAGCCTGCCTCCCCCATGGTGTCTCCAGGCAAGAGTCAGCTGGGACCAGTGTGAAAGTATGTATGTTCTGAATGGCCAGCCATATGTGTATGCTACAGCCAAACAAAATATATCACGGCTCAATTCTTCTTGCCTTTCCCTGTGTGGGAGCTGTACTTTGGGCTTTTTTCGCCTCTACCCAGCTGTGGATGTTAATTAAGTTCCTATAAATTACACAATCTTTGAGACTTCTTTCCCTCTGTCAAATTTGGTTGAAAATGGTCAATAAATTGAAAAGTTACTGGATGGGAACTACAGCTCAGCTAAGCAGATGGATAGTGCTGTCATTTAAACTCTTTTTTGAAGGAGTCCAAACTAGCATGTTTTGTTTGACTTGTAAGAATTTGGATTCCCAATATATCCTTGCATTAAATGTTGCACAGAAGTGGAATTTTCTGATCCTGTGGTACGTGCCTTTCTTTAAGATTCTGGGAGGCTGAACTGCTACGAATTCTCAAGTGAACAGGAGCAAGCCTCTCATGCTTAGTTCATGTGTCTGCTGAATGTTTAATGTATACAGTTTATTGTCTCTTTAACCTACTTCAATACATATCACCAATGACAACTCACTTGGAGAAAAAAATGAAATGCTACTTCTATAATAATGCAAAATGAAATACCAGTCTTTGTCATGGTCCTCATTACCCAAACTGTTGAAAACTCCTGATTGCGCTTCCCTCTTTCTCACTTTTCCCTTCTCACGGTGCGTTTGTGGACCCAAGCTAAAAATTTCATCTTATATTTTACTAAATGGTAGAAAAGCAAAGACAAAAAAGCAGTGAGGAAAAAATAAGCTGAAATGTACTTTGGAGCATAAATTCTTCCTAAAAACTTTGATAGGTTGGTGACACGTGTTTTACAAAGCAAAATGTAGAAGATATCTCAGGTTATGCTGCGGTTGGAAACACATTCCAGTATATTAATGATTCTGTGATTACATTAAACTTGCACAATTTAAGCATCAACACTAAGTACTACAGATAAGGTTAGTCTTACAAAATCTGTTAAAAAAACTTGAAGGCAAAACCCTTCAACTACCTATATCATATCCTATAGAACAAGCAAATATTTTTATGAAAAACAGAACAACCTTTGTTTGACATCTTGATGGGACTCCTGCTTTGTTATGACTCTTCACTTGAAATTTCTCCTTCCCTTTTCACTTCAGCTTCACTCCACACTCTGCTCATCTTACCCTCAACTACCATGCTCTGTCCCCCTTTCTTTTGTTGTTCTATTTGGTTCTCCTTTCCAAAATAAATCCACATGCATTTGCTTCACAAAGCTGCCTGTATAACACAACCACTTCAATCACTCCGCCTTTGTCTCAGCCTTTCTCCTAGTCTGAAACAAGAAAGTTTCTCAGTTCAGTGGTACCTATGAAAACCCATTGGCAAAAATCTCATTCAGGAATTTACATACAAGATGCATCCTACTGTAAAATCTTGAAACCTAGTCATGATTCCCTGGTTCAACAATATCACTTGTAGGCCATCTGCTCATGTGTATCTACATACACCTTTCCTAGCTGACATGATTTGGAAGTTTTCCAATCTTTGTCTATTGTGATTGTGTCTTTACAACAAATATAGTAAAAGCATTCCTTTATCCAGCAATTTTTATTTTTGGAAGGTACCTACCAGTGTTTTGACCACAGCTCTTTTATTGTTACATATTTTTATTGTTACATGACTCATCACTTCAATTGCATTTGCCTGCAGCTTCAAAAAGTTGTTAATAGCAAAACCCCCTCCCCTCCATACATGCTGTTCTTGGCAAAAAAAGTAGTTATGTACAGATACAAATTCCTAGATGCTAAAGTGATGTGAGCTGCTCAGTATCATCTCAACAGACTGTCTGTAACTACCCAGAGCCCAGCTCTGGGTATATACACGAATGTGTCTGTGTCTACATGATATAAACAGTGTTGATAGCAACTGTTTAAAAAAACATACAATGAAACCTCAAGACTATTTATGCTTGATCTCAAAATAATTTTAAAAGCTGCTGCATATAAAAGAAAAAGAAACCCAGTATTATTCTTTTTGTGCCTTTCTTTCATCTTTGAATCTAGGCAAAATCTTGCATGGTAACTGCTGGAGGGAAGAGTTGAAAGGGCATTTCCTTTGACAACCAACAGAGCTTTGCTACCCCAAACTAAATTAAAGTTAAGAATTTTTTCTGTATGGCCAATTACTAGGGTTGACATCCACCTAGAAGAGCCTTGCCTCATAATATCCATACAAACACACAGACATTACATTCCTGTCTGTCCACACCATCTGTGCGTGTGGTCTGCAGACACAGGATTCCTGTCCATCCTCACTGTCCCTGTGTTTGGTCCACAGAGGCAGGATTCCTACCCAAGCACACAGCAGCACATGTGCAGTACAGAGTTGGACAGACGATTCTTATCCATTCTCCCTGCTCTTGCACGCAGCACACAAGCAAGGAGGACTACAATAAAACACTTTCTTTTCTTGTTCTTCCAGCAGAAGTTGATTTTTCCTATTCAATCTGTGTCAAAGCTTAGATACTAAGCTGGAAAGACTGAAAAACCATTTCGTTTTTCTGCTGTATTCGTTACAAAATTATTCTTACTAAGAAAAGAAATTCTTGTCCTTTCTACAAAATTCATGGCACACAATGTGTGGAGATGTGCCAGCTTGGCCAGATGAATTTCTCTAAGGTGTCTGCATTCCAGACAGTATTCCCATCTTTGCCTGCTCTATTCCTAATCTGTTGTTTTTCTGTGACTTACATTAGATGATGACATTACATATGAACAGAGGCCCACCCAATGGGCACTGTAAAGCACACTGTAAAGCTTAGAAAAAAGTCTTAAAAAATTCCATCTGTGCTACAGAACCACTAAAATTTTTGTGAAGAAGACACTTGAAAGGTGCACAAACTGAAGATCTCGATGTATAAATAAATATATTTCCCCTTAGGAAAAAAAAAAAAGAAAAAAAACTAAAATGAGAAGATATAGTCCTTATTATTTCCACAGAGCAAATAAACCTCTGCAGGCTTCCAAGTTTTAAACAACTTATGTATGTGTGTGTTCTTAAGGATCATTATATTGCTTTTATTATTTTTTCAACACCATTAATGTCAGCAGTTGGCAGAAGTTTGGGTTGCTAGCTGTAATAAAGGAGGCAAAGCCAAGATTACATCTTCTAGTGTTTAGGAGATGGAGGGCACACTGGCTTGGCATCAGAAATTATGGTTATAAGTCATGTTAAGATGAAAAAAGGGAGAAGAGTAATTTCTTAAATTACTAAAAGGATTAAGAGTGGTACAACAGTGAAAATGAATGTTTTAAAAAGTTAAACTCCCCCCCTCCACAATAAAAATCCACTGTAAAAACAAGAGATACCTAGGTTGTTCAGACCCAGAAAAGAACTTGTCTGGAGTTAGCTGTGAGAACTCCATTTATTTTTTGTTTACTCAACTACAGGAAATATTTGTATTCACACTAAGACAGATGGGCATTGGTGGCAAACAGAAAGAAAGAGAACAAAAGACTAGGTTCTGTGGCTGTAAAGTTGTACTCAAAGAGAACAAAACCTCTAATAAAATAGCTACCCCTTAACCAAGGCTGTATTCAGCATAAAAGACCATTACTTCTCCCAGGCATCAGTACTGTGATCAGAGTTTAACACATATTTGGAGACTAAAGCTTTACAGAAGTTGAGAGACTAACATTTACCTGTACTGCTGACAACCTAAAATTGTGCAACATGTAAATTACTTGTATTTATAACTGAGGGTACCTGATCAGGAAATTAATCTTATATCCCCATGATAAATGTTTAATTATGCCAAGTAAAATCATATTGCAATCTTCTGATAACTGAGTTTGAGACTTACTCTGCCTTCATGTACAATGTTGTACTAATCCCTGAAAGGACACACAGCAACCATTCCTTTATTTCGTGTTCAATGCAGGTCTGCTCAGAGACAGTTGAACACAACTGCCCGAAAGATGATCTGCCAAAATCATTAACTCGGACTTGACAGCATCATCTCCAGACTCTCATTCAAGGGAGGGACTGGAAGCAGAATCTCCATCAGTATCAACTTTCTCATCTTGTACCTTTCAGAGTTGGCAGCTGTTTCCAGACTCCTCACAGCTTCCCAAGTTAGCAGCCAGCAGAAAAATCTCCATCCCCTCCCTACATTCACAAATGTCAAGCAGCAAAACCCATGACCTCCAGGGAAAAGCTGCACAGCTTTTCTCTGGTTGTGAATATTTTTTCATCTTAGAAAAGGGCCAGAGAAAACATCACGTACTTATTAAGGAGTAAAAGGCATCACTTGTTCAGCACCAAAACATGAATAGTAATTTTTCTAAGACTTGGATTCTTCAGAACACACCACCATGAATTTACCAGAACTGAGGGCAATCTGCAGCCACCAGCACCCATCCATTTGCAGAAGCTAATGCAAGTAACTGATGCTTAATTTCATAAATCTATGTCTCCTTTTGACAAAGCTGCTATACTGCCCTAGCAATTTCCACAACTTGCTATGTAAATTAGGGAAGGGTTATTATCAAGAAACTAGTCCTAATTGACAGCATATATCTTAGATTTCCAACTGCAAGATGAAACTTCTATTTTCCCCTGCAATACATATTCATTATGCTGAGATTTGGTTTACTGGAGTAGGCTCAGACTGTTTCAAATAGGGAAACGATTTTCAGAATTTAAGGAGCTTAATACAGTGGATAAGAAAAATATCTGCAGACTGAGAGGTATTTCAGTATTCAAAAATACCTGAGATTACTGTTCATCAACAGTTCACTGTTTACTGAAGCTGAAGTTCATTCCATACAGTTGAGACTTAATTTTTTCCATTATCAATTTTTAAGATGATGGGGATTAAAATTCTCTTTTGTAGACTATGCATTTTTCTCTTCTTGAGCAAAAAAAGCACTGATTTATTATGTTACTCCCAAAATAACACAGTAAAATCACAAATATGCAATATATTCTATCTTATAGATCATTAATTTTCATTACGTATTTCTATTCTTTCCATCATTCCCCCTTCAAGTAAAGAACACATCACTAACACATTAAGTCATACAACTGTTAATCTGTAATCTACTTGAAACCTTCTATGTATTTGGTTTATGAACCCAATCAGTCACCTCATATCTCTGACTTCACTTTCTCCTTTACACATTTTTGGAACACACCTTGAATCATCTATCACCTCACCAGTTACAGACCTTACACAAATTAAAATCAATATTAAAGCTGGTAGAATGCCTTTCAGCTTTCTGCCACTACACTTCTACTGACTATCAATATGTGAATTGCTTTTTATATAAGATAGTTGTTGATGTCACAGGTTTGTTAACCTTTTCATCCAAAGGCAAGTAACCACAAATAAAGTCCACTTTATAACATCAGCATGAAACTGTTCAGTGTGTTGTATGTTCCCCGGGGAATAATAAATAAATGTAGGAAGAGATAAGCATATTGTACCAAGTTAGCACATTTTGAATGAAGCTGAGGTAAAGGGACACGTGTCTCCTAGACAATTGTCAGTGTGTCAGGTAAAACAGCTCAAATGAACAGGACTAATTTAGTATAGAAAAACCTGCATCCAATCAATGAAATACCAGTAAGGATGGTTACTGGTATTTTTACTGAATTCAAACAAGTAATTCAAAACCTTCCTGTATCTGAAATTTTGGTGTGAAATTGCTGCTTCTTCCAAAAAAAATATATTCATGGGTTTATTTCATCAAGAATTTTTACATGTTTAAGTGGAATCCTCCCTGTTACCAACACTTCAGAGTTCCCTAAACAATCGGTCTAAATGACAAGATTTAAATGTAATCATAAAATCACTATTTTCCAGTCATCCTTCAGACATCATCAATTCAAATACCAATAGAGTGATGCCAAACCAACCCAGCCACAAGGACTGATGGTCAGAGAGTCTCAGATGTTTTACCCCTGAGGCACATCCTGTACATTGGACAACAAACAGGGAGCAGTCATGTATGGGTCCTTCCCAACTACCCCACAAACCACAGAAGCTAAGCAAAAGAAGATGCACCCATAACTGTATTCCTTGAATGAACAACTATTTTGGCAATCTTGAGCTGTTCAGACCACTCTTTCTGAGCTTTTGAATCTATCTCATGACTCATAAACTAACACAGAGACTGTCAGAAACTAGGGAAGGTAACTGTTCTCAACATAAACTTTGTAGCAAAGAAGAAATAGAATTAATTACATAGATACTCTATAGGATGTGTGCATTATACAGACCTGCTCTAATATATTCTCTTTATTTAATTGAAAAACATTGTGTATCAGATCAGTGATTTGTGTCACGATAACTACAGTAAACCACTGTAGTATGGTACAACTGTGATGTGAAATGACAGTGACTATTTTTACACTGCACTAATGTCCAGAAATACTACTTGCAGACAAAGGAATGATTATTTTTCAGGCCTCAAATCAGACATCCTAGTGCACTCTTCTGAAGAAACCCAAGCTTACTGAGTATTCTTAACTCTTTAATACTGCTAACAAGCCTGGTTCTCCCAGTATAGGTTTAACAATCTTATCTGATATCCATCTCCATCAAGTTGGTCACATACAAAAATGGGACACAGGGTCTCTCAGCTGCTAACCTAGACTTGTCCAGCAATCCTGATTTTCTAGTCAGAGACAATGTTGTCTAAATGATTTACTACAGGAGTTCATAAGCCTTGAATGAGAGCTACTGTATATGTGGCCCTAGATGCTGTTGACAATTATCCAATTAATTTAAACTTATTTGTGCAAACTTCCAGTCAATTAAAAAGCAGTAAAGCTAGAATATGAAAATCTTAATATATTCAATAAACAGAGGAATATTTCTAATAGAATGAAACAGGCTTTTGAAACAAACTTGGATTTGAGGACAAACTTGGGATTAGTCCACAGAGTATTTTTTAAAATGTTACAAATGTCTAGAAAGAAATGGTAGCAGATACTGTATCGTCATCTGAGTTTCACAGTACTTTTATAAATCTTAAAGCGCACTCTGTCAGTGAGGCAAAACACCTTCCCCTTCAAGCAAACCTCCATAGCTGCCACTGCAATACCCCAGAAAGAACAGGCTGAGAAATGAGTGAAGGCACAAGCAGAAAGCAGACATGGCTGTTTACAGCAGAGCCAACAGGCTGGCACTGTGAGGCCAGCGACAGCAAAGAGCTCACCTGAACATACATTATTATTTAGTCATACCAGAGGCAAAGGGTAAAGGTAAAAGGAGGAGGGAGAGGGGAATGGGAGCATAAGTAATACCACAGAGAAGCGAAATGCTGCCCCCAAAAAGACTGCTGACGCTGCACTGAGTGCTGTTACTGCACTAACAGATGATTAAAAATGATGGGAAAAAAGTCTGGAACACATGGCAGGGAGAAGGTGCTTTCTTTTAATCTGCAAGGACTTCTTGTGCTCTGTTCAGGAAGCGCTGCTCAAGGGCATGACAAAGCCTTGCTTTCTGTGCCTGCTCGGCTGCTGTCAGGGTGCTGGGGTCTGCTCCTGGCAGAAACTTCCCCCTTGACAGAAACAATTACTGAGGAGCAAAGCCTGGCAAAACAAGCAACGCTGTGATTGATAATCTAGGTGGATTACAGGCCTTCGACAAAAGCCACGATGCTTAAATTTGACAGCTGGCAACGCTTGATGAGAGCCAATTAGTGAATATATATTCACTTTGGCCAGAAGTTTCTTCTGTTTCTAGTCCAACAGCTTCCTGAATAGGAAGTGTACAGAGTGATTTCCCCCACTTTGGCCTGCTCACATATATGCCAGCTACCCTGTTAGTACAGCTAAGAATATACCATAAAAACCACATATTTTGGCACTTTTGTATATTAAAGCCAATAACTGAAAAGCTGCAATTGACCCTCCAGATAGTGGTGGTACAAGAATCTGAAAAAAGATGACTTTACACTGACTCTACAGACCATGCAGTATACAAATGAGGCTGTGAGTGCACTATTTATGTAACAAGACCCCTATAAGTGATAATAGTTCTTGAAATGTTTCACTCTTCCTTGAAAAGTTTCTGGTAAAGTGCATTAATCTGTAGCTGTTTCAAATAGGTTAACCTGGCATGCAGAGAACACCAGAATTCACAGTGTGCCTTCTGTTCTAACCAATACATGCAGAAATCATGATCCCTTAAACGTGATCCCTTAGAACTCATCTGTCTGTTCTTTACTTTCTTATTGCACAGGTTTTCCTTCCCCACTTTTGCATCTATTTGGACTCTTGCTAGTGCAAGTATGGGTACTGTGGTGAAGAGATCAATAAACAAAGATGGATCCAAGTGCCCTGAATCTCATCACTCATTTCAAATATTAACTTTTCTTTCTCATCTATAAAAAAGCCAACACCACCACCCTCAAGACAACTTACAAAAATCTTCCTAAACTTGCCAAGTTGCCTCCTGGTTTGGGAGAAACCTCCCCTCACTGAATTTCAGAGGGGACTGTCACACTGCTGAGACTTCTTAGAGAACAACAGTAGTTCTGTTACAGAAGAAACAGCACCACATTTAGCAATTACCTGCAGTGATTGTATCCATGTCATCTGAAGAAGAAATTTGCTTGCTAACAGGGTGATCACTCTCATCAGACATGGTTTCAAATCAGGGCAAGCAAAGAGCTAACTGAATGCCTCTCTCAATCTGTATTATTTCATCAGGCAGGGTGGTAATAAAAACTGCCAGCAGTGTGGTCATGCTGATACAGCTCCATGGCAGTAAGAGGAAAATGCTTGCCTGTCAGTCTCCTTTGACCTGTTTTACATTCTCTTGTTATAAACAGAAATGACTCCAACTAGTGGAACTTCACTTTGGAAAAGTTCACAGCAGAGGAGTGTCAGGTGTCAGTGTGCAGGGTTTCCAGGGAAGCAAGTAACAGTGGGAAAATAGCATTTTTGGAGGGAGAAGCTATTCTGGAATCTAAAATTCTTTCCTCTTTCCCATGATCCCATGAACCACATTTACTTGGAAAACCAGTCTTTGCAGTACCTTGGCTTCATAAAGTCAGACAAAGTCCTATAGGGAAGAGGCACAAAGTAGCACAGGGAAAACAGCTTGGGCACTTGCATGGCTAGATAAAATATATATTATATATTGTATAAATGCTAACTATTATTATTACTAGCCACCGCCAAATAATTCCTCTCCATTTGTGGGAATGGTAAATAACAGTCTCTCAAATTCATGCTGGCCCACAGAGGAAGGAACAATCTTGATGAGGATATAGAAGTAGAAGGGAATGACAGGTATTAAAGATTCCTCTGAAAGGCAAGCAAGCTGACTACATAACCCACACTTCCAACAACAGGAGGTTTCTTATCTCCCTTCACTAAAAAAGAAAGGAACTCTTTTCACTAAGTCTAGTGTAAACAAACAGCAAGTGTGTCTATGGCAAGAACATGAAAGCCTTTTTTTCCCATAAGACATAGAAAAAATAGGAATGATCTTGAATTGCAGTAAGTAACATTACAGATTACATAAAATGATAGACAAAGTCATAGAAAAGACTTTCCAAGACTGAAGGTCTCCTTCACTTACAGTCTCTTTAAGAACAGTGTACACGCGTAACGGGATAAATCAAGTGGGTTCCACAGAGCTATTCAGTATTTTTCACTAACAGTTTGCATGATAGATGGAAATATATGTTCATGAAATACGTGGAGAAAGCTTATGTTAGTTGGTTCTGTGAGCATGCTGAAGTATAGGATGAAAACTCAACATGTTCATAAAGGACTGAGGAACTGATCTGAAAATAACTTTTATTTAGGAAAAGGCAGCATAATAAAAATGTACCCAGTACTAATGTAACCTGAAGTCGCACCACTTAAAATGAAAATTTTTATATCTTGTCATCAACAATACTGAGCCAGCTAGTTCCTGGTAACTCCTGCTATTATAAAAGAACCTATAATAATTATGAAATATTATACAATACTACAAATGAATATGGTGATTTACAAACAATTCATTTGAATAATGCTCCATGCTCTCAGAAAACAGACACTAATACTGTTCAGAGCCTCCTAAAAATTTTAATACCATTACTTTGCATTTATGGCATGGCAGTGCCTAGAGATGCTGGTCAAGTCAGGCCCCCACTGTGCTAGACACTGTACAAATACAGAAAATGACAGCCTTTGCTACAAACAGCTCCTAGCAGAAAACCCCAAGCGTTTAAGGCTCAAAGCCCACAGACAGGAAAACCTCAGCCCATTCAGATATGCCTTCCCTTTACCACTCAAAGCCGAAGAGCAGTGCTTTGCTCCGCTGCAATAAATATATCCCGATCCTTAAAACTTAGCTCAACGAGGGAAGGAATAAATGGCAAACAGGCTACTTTCTAACAGATGAGCAGTGGATGTGCTGCCACAAAGCAGGCCAAGGCTCCTTGGGCCCCTGTGAATTCCAGTGTGACACACATGGCGGGGGCTCCTCCAGGGCGCACAACCCGAGCGCGCGGGCTGGCGCTCGCCGCGCGACATCTGGACCTGGTTAGACAACCTCCAGCTCTGCTCTCTTGCATCAGCCCCGGCCCCCTCTGGTGAAGCAGCCTCCCAACCACTGCTTCTCCATGAACTACCCACGGAGACAAAGTACCCTGGGAGGAAGTAAATTGGGACCACATTAGCTGGTGACCCTCGCCCTGCAATCGGCCTGCCTTTCCAATGATAGAGGAAATCCCTCACACAAACTGACAACCAATATGAAACAGGCAGCTCCATTTACTGGAGAGCCTGGTCAATGCCGAGTGCCTCATTAGGAAATGGTCTCTATATTGAGGCACATTCCTGCAATTCAGAGCCTAGAAACTCTAAATTAAAACAACATTGATGCCATATCCTCTTTCCAAAATGCCTCTCTTCATCCAAACTTTAATGCACATACTTAGAGAAATTAAAGAACCAAAATGTCTTTGGCAGGACTCCTTCCCTCTCTTTTGCAGCAGTGCCCTTGCCCTGTGAGTGACCGGGAACGTGACAGTGTTGGGAAAGGAGAAAGGAGAGTTACAGTGAGGAACGCCACAGCGTCCTCCAGAATCCTTGCAACCTTTCCTTGATGAATCTATGTGTCTTCGCCAATATTTTCAAATAAATAAAAATCGCCTGAAATTATTAGAAGAAGTTTTTGTTTTGTGAGAGTGTTATATCTTTCTATACTCTAAGAAAGGGCAATTAACAGCAAGTTAGTCAATAATAACCAGCACAAGCAATGAAAAGGCATAATCCAAATTCTATCCTACATGCTCGGATCCATTCACACTCACTGTTGCAGCATAGTCAGAAAATTGCTTTCCTAAAGCACTATCTACGTCAGAAGCTCTTTCCAGCTCTTTCCAGTTTGCAATGAGATTCAGCAATCAGACCTATGGTACCACAGCATGCATAACTCTTCCCACAAACCACCCCCTTCCGATATTGCTCAGCATTTCTATTTGCATCCTACGTACGTGGAAACGGGAATCTTTTAGTCAACTGTGTCTGCCCGCCAACTGAAAGAGCTGCTTTCCCACCACAAAGTCTAAGCATTTCCTAGCACTGGGATGGATGGAAACACCAAATACTTATCAGGGAGCTCAACAGCTCTGAAACAGAGATTAGCGAGGTCAGGCTCACAGCTCTGGATCTGAATGGTTGAATAAACTTTTTGGGTTCCAGAACTGCTTTTCAAAGTCTTCCAGAATATCTTGATTAGTGGCATCACTTGCCTTTTTTTGAACAGTTGTGTTCAATATGTGCAAGTCTGAAAGATTTTTTCATTCACAATTTCAACTCTAAATTTAAGAATTACAGCTGAACTTTTAGGAAGTTCCTGAAATGTGATACGGTTCTGTGGAGCCGGCAAACACAGATGGACCCTTGTTCTCAAGATGCAGAAAAGGGTCCATGTAGAGAAAGCTTAAGTTGATGAAGCAGCATAGCTGTTTTGGAGGAAAATATGAGGCTGGTGACCTGTAAAAACTGAAGAGGACTGCGAGGGCCAAGTACACAGAATATTTGCAAAGCATGTAGAAAAATGAGATTCCCCTTGACTACATCAGTAATGAGGATACTGTAAAATCTCATCACCTTCTCTTCTGACCCATCTCCTATTTCTGGAACTGTCAAAGTTGGTGTGATTTGAGTTTGTGCAGAAAAGTATATACCAAAACTACTGGTACTGAAAAAAACAAATGGGACTTCAGATTCCCTGAAACTTACAGGTGGTGACTATTATTGCCCTATTATAAACATCTTTGTAGAGTTTTTCCTTCAATGTATTGAAAGCTGTACATAAAAAAGGATAAAAGATGACACATCCTTAAAATGTAGGATAGAATTTAGTGAGGATGTGTCGAATCTCTATTTGGTCACATAAATATTTCTCAGGTATTTTTTTAATTATATAGTTTAGATTGTTTACATGTAAACATATATCCTGCCTTGGGAACTGAGGATGCATTGGAGAATACCTTTGATTTTATACTTATACTACATATATAGCACTGAAAGATAATGATATGAACCATAACAATGTTTAAAAAATCACTTAACTGAAACCTAAGTCATTACAGATAAGCACAACCTTAATACACTAAATATACACAAATTTTCAGCAGGAAAAAACTCACCACAAAGTACTAAAGATTGTTCCATCTACCAACAAAGGATAATCAGAAGGAAACTGGAAAGGGCAAGGGGCATGAAAGCACCTGCATTAAACTTAGGTCAACAAGAACTAAGAATAAAGTTTTAATTTCTCTTCAAATGAGTGGTAACATATATTAAGGCTGCTACAGCAACAGACAATTACATGAAGAAAACAAGTACTTTACATTTCTGTGAACACTTATGAATCCTGTTTTAGTAGAAGATCATCTGGCTGACCAGCAAAAGCAATTACAACTCTTGCTCAGAAGTAAATAATACAAGACTGTAACCCATACTTCTTGCTCATTCTGAAGCTGGTATAAAAAATTCCAAAACTACTATTCTTCAATTAAACCACATATAATTGTTATCTTAAACAATATGGCCAATAACCTACTTGTGTTTCCTAAGGAAGAAGCAGAGAAATCTCTTATCATAAAGCAGACCTGTTTTTGTCTTACATTCTTTGACAGCAGCAGAAATCATCTGGTTGACAGATGAAATGTTGCACATAAAACTTTATGAAGATAGAAATGGTGGCACTGAAGAAGTTGATACTGGATTGGCAGCAGCATATGTGCTATTACAAGGAATGTGGCAAGGGAATAATTCAGAAAAAAACACTAGAAGTGCTGAAGTGAAAAATCTACACAGATCTTTTCAGGTCCTAAATCTCTTATTGCCAGGGATGCCTTTTGCTTTCTCTGTGTTTTACTGGCAATATATTTTTCACATTGCATTCAATACTGAAATATGGTATTAAATGCTTGAATAGAATCATACTTTTTCTAATTGTTACGCCAACACAAAAATATCTTAGAAATGGGAGAGGTCAGAAATAGGAAAGAACCAATCTCCTCACAAGCACGAGACCTCCTAAAGTCTACTCCAGGAGCTGGCATTCCCATATGGTGCTCCTGTCACAGGTTAAAAATCAAAGTAGAGACTGTGTGGGCTTAACACGTTCATATTCGAGCTCTACAGCAAGGAGAATCTTCTTCCATCTATGCTTCTTCACCAAGAAGGCAAATACAAACCACTAAGAGAAGGATCATTACTTTTCCCTGAATCTGTGATTATTTGTGCCTGTAGAGGATAATAGCCAATGTTCTCTTCATTCACAATTTCCTATACATTCTATCCCACATTTACTACTCGGGGACAGAAAGAAACTTCCCTCAATGTTGAGTCCTCTTCTTTCTCTACTATGGTTCACAGACTTCATGACCTGTAGCTAGTTTGAAATCGTTGTTTATGCACTTTCTATCCCAACATACGACAGGATTATACGTTATTAGTTCCATAAATCAAGATGATAATCCTACATCAGATTATTAACCGGTTTCTTTCCCAGCCCTCCTCTACCCACCTGCTGCTTGAGCTGTTGCACAAGTCGGTCTTTCTCTCGTTTCAGTGCAGCCACTTCATCTTGGGTCTTCTTCTTAGAGGATGAAAGCTCTAGCAGAGCAATATTGGCATCTTTTTCACTAATGGCAGCAAGAAGGGCTTCTTGTCTGAAAACCAAAACCAAACAAACGACATTATTATCCTCCAAAATGGAGAGGAAGCCTTTACAAAGTGTTGAACTGTGATGCTGTACCAGTGTGCAACTCTGAAAAGCAGCAGTAAATACATTTGTCACAGTTATATGTCCCTTGGTGGAAAAGGAAGGCAAGACCCACCCACCTCCCCCTAAATGACTGTGCTGATACCACATAGTTGCTTATAGGATAAGAAAAACATATAAAAATATGTTCTTATTCTGCACTCAGCTTCTCGGTTTTTAATAACTAACATTAACTATTGCTTTGGCTGAACACTTTCATTCTCTATAACATTCTAAGCATTTCCAGAACAGATTATGAGAACACACCCACAAATACTGGGCGAATCATGACTTCTGTGTTAAATTACATTAGGTTATACTGTCCATTGATGCAGCTATTTTAGAAAGGTGGCATGTGACAATTTTACTGAAATCTCTCGAACAATACAGTATATTCCCAGAAGGAAATGGTGACATTTTTGTGCTACATATGTTGAAATAGATGCCCTCAAGGATGCTTGAACTATTCTTTGACTTTTCTTGTGAACAACCAATAAATAACATTCTGTAGCAAGATCTTGAGCCCCAAGCACTACAATAACTAGTTCTGGAAAACCAACCATGTCACACGCTTTCAAAAGAGAAAGAAAACTCTTACAAATAAAATTCAGAAATATTTTATAGATACTGAGAAGAAAGGAGACAGAGATAATTACCCTGATCATAAATCAACAGTTCTTAAATGAACTCAGAGGATTGCTCTGTGTTAGGGAAAACAACTATGTACGTCCTTTGACCTTACTTCTCACCTCCATCTAGTGCAGGATGTGCAACAGGACATAAAAGCAAACTTTGCCCTTATTGTCCAATAGGGTAGGGGTGGCTTGTCCCACCTCTCATCACCTCACAAAGAAGGAACAAAATGAAGTCCTAACCATTTATGGTGGTGGTGGTGTGACAGATGACATCATGCAGCAGTGATGATGAAAGACAAACCGAATATTACAGATTTCCTATCTACCTTTCACCTAAAAATTCAGTTGAAAATACAGGTAAATCAGCAAAAAATTCAAATTCCCAATGGATAAAAAATTTTATATGCTGTAGTTTATAAACAAAAGCATGTTAATATTGATAATCTCAGAGAATGATTTAAAAAAAATAATCGAATGTGCTAAAACAATTCTGCTAATCATGTTAGTAGTAATTATTGTACTAATAACATTGCCTTCACACCGAAGTCTTTCATTAAAGATGCAAGAAAAGCATTCTAATAGAATGGTATCAGGAAAGAACTACATGTGCCACCTTGCTGAAAGATCTGAGACAACAGTAGCCTCTGAGGAGCAGCTCAGGGCTATAACCCTATAACCCAGCCTGGCAGTAACCAGCCCAGCACTTCTGCCCACAGTTCTGTGAAAGGCACGCTGTCTACACAGCCCTGGAGCAGAAACCACAGGTTCTGAGGCTGTTGATCTCTGAGAGTTGCATGAGTTAGACACCACATTTAATAAGCTCCTGTCATTTTCTATAGTTGATAAAAAATACTACTACTGCTGTCACTCAAAAGGTGTGAAGGTTTGCTACAACAATGGGTGAAAATTCACCCACGAGTGATGATGATTGCTTTCAGATGAGCAACAGCTGGGATGGAAGAAAAACTTTTTCTCACATATTCCAGGTTTAGGTCAGAAGAGAGTGACCAGTGTAAGACCTGGCTTTCTTCTTATCCCAGTCAGTGACTGAGCCCCTAGAAATATTTATGTGAGTGAAACCTTAAGACCTCTATCACTGGACAGCAGAAGAAACTAGAGCATAAGAATAAAATTGCTAAAAGGTGATCTCTCCTCGTCTCCTCAGTCACTTCAACCATAGCCTAAGTTTTGCTGCAGCAATCAATACAAAGAAGTTTATTATCAGGATCCCAAATGAAGCCACTGTATCAAAAAATGAGAAAGAATCAGGTATTTCAAGAGGAAAAGGTGTGTTTCAACAGACAAAATTGTTCATCATCTGACAGCAGAATGGACTCACACAATGGACTTTCTTTAGGTGGAATTTCTCTCTGGGTTTACACAGATGTCTCTTGTACATGCTAACAGAGTTAGCTTGCTTTAAATGAATTACCAGCGTATCAAAAATCTCACAGATCCAGTTTAGAGAGTACTTGGATCCTGTCTAGATCATATCTAGAAAAACTAGCTCCTTAAATTATTCCTTGTCTTTCAAAATGTAATACCACAAGTTAAGCAAATTTCTTCAGATACTTGAGAATAATAGAAAGATATTCTAAATACATTTATCCTACGAAGAAATACGAATATTCTAATTACTTCATGGAGGCAAAGAGTAGAAGAAAGGAAAAGGTGCACATTAGATTCCCAGTTGTAGTGTCAAGATTGTAGGTGTGGGAACGATGGTTAGTGGATGTGTTATTATTGCCATTTTGTTTCTGTTGCTTTTGCTTTGTGGAAAAGTGTACAATTTTGGATGTCTGCCTGAAACATGAAAAATACCAATAGAGTGAAGTGACAGAACATGATCCATGACCTCTGCTTTTTTCTAGCTATCGGTATCCTGGGAAAGACAGGCTGGCTTGGAGCTCTGGTCATTTTCACTTGCTTTAGAGTAATCTGTTTTGATTCTAAAGAAACACTTATTCTTTTAATAGTAAACCCACAATCCTTGCTGATGATTCAGGACCAGAGCCAAGAATATCTCAGTAACACTATCTATATGGCCATTCCTCTGGTATGGAAATTGGAGGTGCTCAAATAGCACATAAGGCATATACCTTCTGCAATCAAATCCTTTGCTGCCCATCTCTGCTTCTTAAATGAAAACCTCAAGGCCAGGAAAATGAGATATGGATAACAGTCCATAACTTTTTTTTTTTTTGTGGAAAAATTTTTGCCAGCACGTCTTAGAAAAGTGAGACAGGGGTGCTGGTCAAGAAGGGGGTGAAAGGTGAAAGGCTTTCTGATTGTTTTTTAGAACTGAAACAAGATGAAGTTTGAGCAAAAGAAAGAAAAATGTGACGTGATAAGGGCATTGTAGCTGCATTTTGAATTCTGCAAGCTAACTGTATACTGTTTCATATGAGAGAAGTGCAAGTGTCGCTGTCAGCTCTGTCTGTAATGGCGTGCTATTGTTCTCAACAGAGGTTGGAACTGCCAAAATTATTCTAAAAGATCACAAAAAGCAAACATCACCAAGCAAAAGACAAGGTTTGTGACTGAAGAGCACTACAAAAGTGACTTGTTTCCTTTCTTGAGAGCTGTTATCCCCAGGGAGACCAGAAGAACATGCTGTAAGACAGATGAGGTGGCAAGAAGGAGAAAATGGGCTGCTGTGTGAATGGTGCTAGTAGCATGTGAACAAACCTATCTGTCAGCAGTGCTGCAGTCAGTCACAGAGGCTCAGTCAGTGGTACAGGCTTAACTTCTTCAGCAAACTGCTTGTCTCAGTTCACAAAACCGGGGGTCCTGAAATGTTCTCGTAGGCAGGCAAAACACACACTTGCTGCACAACCCAAGGTGGTTGATCTTTTAAAATGCTGGCTAATGCCAGAGTCACTAAACAGACACAGCTCACTTAAGTTAGTTCAGGCATTTCAGGTGCTGGTAGTAGTGTAGCTGTGGCAACATCAACTCAGCAGGAGAAAACTGCCTATTTCTCTCTCCATTTGGGCAGGTTTTGTAGGTCGAACTGAGCTGTGTGGAAGCTCACAAGAGGTAAGCAGACTTTATAACAGACTGAATATTACCAAAGGAAACCTGAAATGGAAACAGTGTAGAAAAATCTATTGAAAACAGGTTCAAGATTAACTCCAAACTGGATAAAAAGAGGAGGATTTATTTTTTTCCTTCTATTTAAGCTGAAGCCTTTCAGTGAACGTGGATCATGATCAATACAGACTGGAGCTGTACTAAGACCAGTAGGTTCAATTCTTAAGAGACAGTGGTAGATATAATCTGAAGATGATTATCAACATATTTGTTCTGTTTGCAATCTTAACAAAATAATGCAAAGAAAGATGGGTTTGCCTTTTTTAAATAGATGGCTACAGAATAGTTATATGTCAGTAGAGCTGCCTCTGGAGTACTTTGATCTCATACATGTGCTTACAGAGGCCCTAGAAAAAAAGACACGCACAGCACAGATGAGATTTCTTGTATGGCTTGGGTGAAGATAAATAAGTGATTTGGTAGTTTGAGTGACCAAGTATTTGAATGAACCCAGAAAATAAGGAACTACAGCTCATATAGATTCAGTTACCAACTCCCACTAGCACCAAAAGACCCCAGTGTGCAGTGTGGTGAAAACCATAACACATCTCCTGGGAGTACTGCACACACCAGTCTTGTTTCATTCCTCTTTTTCCTCTTTGGTGAACCACCACATATTTCTGCAAATGGGGACATGAGACTTTCTAACTACTCAGTAACCCTCAGCACTGCAAGACTAATATGCTGGACTCCTGGATAATAAGCTGTAGCAGGGTAAGTCCAATAAGTAGTAATAAAAAGTTCATCCACAACACTAAAAATGTTTTAACTATCAGGGTAGCCAATTTTGTCCTCTGGCTTACAAATACTAATAGAATCAAGATGTTTTCAAATCGGTTTCTACAGCACTCGGTTTCAGGAGACTACGTAATTCCTTCACAGCTCCTTCCTAGTGAAGGAGAGGAATCCATTTGGTAAAACACAACAGAAAGCAATTTTTTACCTTGCAGTACTGTTCTCAGGGTTATAACACTGGAATATTTATCAGCTGTATAATTAGAAAGAATAACAGGGCTGCAAACAGTGCTGAATTAATGATGCCTCAAAACATCAAAACTATACATATTCATTAAAAGAATATGTTTACATATGCCAGAGAGAACACACGGTCCATGTAGAAATGTTATAAATACATTGTTCTATAACATTGTATTCCAAATTATGAGATTTCTTCCTATGTGGAGTATTTCTGAAAGCGTGTATGAGATAATATAAAAAGCAATATTGAGATCAGCAGCAGCTTTGATTTTAATGTCACAGAGGAAATGGGATAATTCCATCAGGCCTAGCTGAATTATAGAGATCAAATCTGTTTTCCTTCTGACTGGCATTAAACTACAACATTTAAGAGTCCAACACAAATTTGAAGAGCTCAGGTAGCTATAATCTCACAGCAATCCAGTCAGTTCCTTCAACAGAGACCGTTGCTCTTCTGTGAGGGATGACTAACCTGCCAGCATTTTCAACCTGGCATTTTAAAATGAACTGTAATTGTGGCTATTGTGCCTTTAGTACACATGGAAATTTTCTCCTGTTTCGTAAACTATTGGCTCACAGTAAGGGCATCAGTCACCACAGAATGAAAGAACTGGCACTTGTTTCAGCTGTCTGATTTTTGCCCACTGCATTTAGTCACAGCCTACAGAAAAGGCTGATAAAAGCTTTTAATGCTTTTCTATCACAGACATTTGTAAAAGTTGCCCTGGTGAATCACCATTACAAGAAGAACTATATTATTTGCAGATTAATTAAAAACCCTCCCATGATGTGACAGCAAGACAAAGAACTTGTAGGCAAAGAGTTTCAGATGCAGTACTGCAGCATTATGAGATCCAGACAGACGGGCGACAGCTTAGAACATAAAAGCATTAGGACATGGTATTTAGTAATTTCATGGGTTTGGTAGAATGACAGTGTTTGGGTGGGTCACACTTAATAAACCCTTAAAAAGTAATTATTAATAAAACACACCAAGCCGCTGATCCAATGGGACAGGTCCCCTGGCGCCAGCATCATCCTTTTTGTCATAAACTATGTCTGCCACTGCAGTGGTAGTTCCAAACTCAACCTTTTTTGCTGGTTATAGAACATCTTCAGAAAATTAAGAAACTCTAACTGCTCTGAACCACATGGAGAGTAAATTCCAGTTTCTATCACCCTGAGATCCTGGCATCACCAGCCACCATCCTGTCAGTACCTCGCAGGGAGGAGACAGTCCTCACATTGCTCTGGGTATCATGATTTGGTTCTTAAAAGTAACCTTGAAAAATATTGGCAGTCAGACCAGTGAATGACATTTCATGCTGCTAACAGACCAGTACCTCACTTAATAAGCAAGTTGCCAAATTCTGCACTGGCTGTAATCTCTGCAGTGTTTAAGATGCATCTCAAAGTATCGAAAAGTGAGCAAACTTTTATCCAAAAGAAACAGTAGCAAACCCTTGCTGCAAGAGAGTGGGAAGAAAATGTAACTTGGCAATAGGTACTACCTGCCCTTTTAATTACAGCTGGGAATAATCAAATCTCAGGCTGCAAATTAATTTCCCAAACAGAGACTTACACCTTCAGTCAAAAGGGATAATATCACACTCCTTCCATTCCTGTCCTTGAATCTGCATGTTTCCTTTGCCTGGCCTGGATGGCATATCAGCAGTCTTTCTCACTCCTGATCTACACTCTCACAGCTACTAAAAAAGAAATTGAAAATTCAAGCAAAACAAGTGAGATGAAAACAAGTGGTTTTTTGCCATCAGCAAACTGAAGCCTCCTGAATATACACCTTTTTAATGCCATTGCATACATGTGATCACAATGGGAAAACAAGATAAAAATACAAAGTCTTTGGGAATATAGCTGTGTAGTCACAGAAGTGATGCCCCTTTAATTTTCTACTGTATGAATGATGTGATAATAATCAACATTAATTTCAGACATAGGAAGCATTACCACTTGTACTGTCCTTGTTTAAAAAAACCCGAAACCAATAATATATTTTCCTACACACATTTACATCCTAATTGTCTAGGATCACAGAAGCATCGATCCTTACTATAATCAATGCCTTTCAAAGTCCTTTCCCTCAACACGTTTGATAAAATCACAAGTAGTCCTATAAATATTTTACATTACCTCTCACATCAATGTTTTAGCCCTTCTTTGAGTTAAGCTTTCCATTTTAATTTTACCACTTTGGCACCTGAGGTAAAAATTTGCAATTCCTAGCCTAGCTCATGTCTCAGCTCTGAGCACTCAGAATTGCACTACAGTCCTACTGTGTCTGCCAGCATATCCAGGAAAAAAAAAATCTAAGGCTTTCACAGAGGAACTTTCAAACCCACTACTAATTTCCTGAACAATTTTTATTGATGAATTCCTTCAGTGAAAAAGTGGCTGCTGCATATCACAGCTGCCAAACCGATAGTACACGAGCCTTACCTACTTGCCTGTGAAGAGTGAAAGTTCTTGAAGATGGCACATTTTAGAAGGAACTTTCAATCCTGGCACCTGATGTTAAGGGAGATCTGTCCCTATAAAACGTAGCATTTTTTTAAGACAACTTTCCTTGTTTTACCAGCCAGTGGTGCAGAAGCTGGATGAGAGACAGAAGTACTTACAAGGCTCTTGAGTTCCACAGAGCTGGCTTTTCTGAGAAGGGAGTCCTAAAACTGGTGTTCTTTCTTCATCTGCAGTTCAAGAGCAGTGCGAATAGAGTACAAATTTAAGGCATGCTTTTCATCCAGGCAATACAGGCCACCAGAACACATCCACCAGATTTTGAAAAATGGCCTTATAAGAAAGGCAGCTCTAATTTCTTTTCCTGGGACATGGTCAAGTACAGGTTGAGCTTTAGGTTAGCATGTGGTTTCACAATCAGCTTAAGCTGACACAAGACAGGCTCTTGCTGAAAGAGATGGTTCTGCCCTCCCATTTTCAGGTTCCTGCCCCGTCCCTGGTGCCGGCACCACTGACTGTGTATCCCCGCAGCCTGGCGAGTCAGTTCAAACCCAGCCCTGAATAAACATGAGGAACCCAAATCTGACCACAGGTTGCTTATCCTGAGAGGAACTGCAGTTCTTCATGATGCCGTGACAGTGTCAAACCCTTAGTTGCTGCAGCCTGCAATGCCAAAATGTAAGAATGGAAAGTGAATCATGGAATTCACATTGATTATAACATACCAAACAACCACAATTACTAGAGGGAAAACAATTGTCTTTATACCTTTGTGAATCAGACCCAGGTGAAGGACGGCAGAAAGAAATTTCAGTTATATCACCAAAATGATGACAGCAATAGTGCAGTCTTATTGTGGTTCCTCATCGTGTAAAAACTCAAGTCACGATTTGTAACATAGTTGTTTTATGAAAACTATCCAATATTTATACTCAAATCAAACTGACAGAGAATCTACCTCCCTCTAAATGACTATTATGACTTTTATTTCTGGTTAGTATAATTTATCTAACTTCTGCATCTGCCTCATTTTGATGCTTGACAGAGTCATTCTGACAGGTGATTATACTTTCCTTTATTTATATTTTATCTATTGCCCATTGGAAACCAAGGCAAAGGCATTTATTTAATTCTGGGGCCATATTCATACTATTCCTATCCTCAGTATATTGTGATTCCACTTCTTTTCCTGATCAGGGATTGTATCAGTGGCTATAAAATGTTTATTATTTATTTTTATTTCTTTTGGAAGCTCTAATTCTCACTTTATTCCTGTAATATCTGCTTCCCAGAAATGTCTCTTTTTCTTGACCACTTTTTAAGGCTGCTGCTAATTCCCTTTTGGACGCAGATACACAGCTTTGTAACTCTTTCTTAAACTTTTCTCCCTTTGTTTTGGATGCAAAGTCCTTATAGTTTTGGACTTTTGATTTAAATAAATTCCCTACTTCCTCTACACTTGAATCTTAGTCCTTCTGTCCAATTTACTTGCCACCTAATAGTCTCAATTTTTCAGTGTATTACTTTGAAACTGAAAACTTTACTTTTTTAGCATAGTTTTTTTATTTAAATATAAATTTTCTCAATTTGTGGTCACTACAGCTGAAGTTGGTTTTGGTGATGACTTCTTCTCTAGTATCATCAACACTTATTACAGTCCTGAAGTCTTACACCAACATTACCCTGTGGTGATCTAGTAATTATTGAGTTAACAAGCCCAGCAGTTTCTCTGATTTGTATCCAATAAATAGACATCTCCTACAAAACCACATTTCTCCGTTATTATTTACATCTACCACAACTCTACACCTAAAATCCATAGCAGGATACCATCCATTCTCTTTGTATAACCCCTTTTATTATCCTATGTTATTTTCACTCAAAGCAATGCTATAATTTATGCTATCACTTTTTTATTTCTCTCAGAATCTCTAGTATCATTAACATACACCAGCTGTACTTTCATTTTTAGCCTTCCTGAACCACTTGTACCCACATTCCAGCTGTGAATATTATTCTATTTCCCCTTAACTGCTGTTATCCCTGTGACATCTGGTTTCATGTTACACACCAAATGCATAGAGCTACTTCATTTTGTTGTTCTTTTACAAACATCTCAATTTTCCTCTGCATTTCAACAATTTTTCTTGCTGGAGTTATGGATTGCTTTAATCATTTATTGTCTATCTCATTACCAGCCTGGATGTGTCTCACCTAAGAGAGAGTTCCTACTCCCTCTTCTCTGAGGGCTCTTTAGTACGATTGTCCAAGCCTCTCTTCTAGAACCACTCTGTCTGATTTCTAAAGAGATATATTTCTTATAAAGTCAGACACAGTATATGGGACTGTTTACATTAATTCTGCAAAGATGGTGGTAGTAAAACAGCAGCACTTATGCTGATCTCTATTCTATCCTAACCCTGATGCTTACTACCTGTATTTCAGTCTTCTCTGGTTGCTGCTGCTGCCCAGGAGATGGATTAAAAGGAGAGCATAAGAAATGCCAAGTGTCTGGATAATGACAGGAATAGCAGCATCAGGGGGAAAAGAGGCTGGGTGCAGCTTCCTTAAACACTGAGGCATTGCTTTGCCTCCTGATCCTGGTAGCTCCAATGACTGCTACTTAAGTAGTGTCAAAAAAGTGTTTCTTAGCAAGCAGGAGTTGTTGAAAGGGTTGAGGACAGGAATGGAGCAGGTGTCAGGGGCTATGGATAAAATTTGGATATATTTAGTTCTGTAATTGCGGCAGAAGGGGCCTGAGACGTTTCCTTTAATTTCCTTTTTCAAATCCGGGTCTGAAAGCAGGTGTAGCTACTTGCAGTCTCTGAGTACAGAAGATTTGTTTGAATGGGCACTACAGTATTTTCTGATAAGCTCTGAAGATAATTTTCCAGATGTTTGAAGCAACTGGCATTCTACAGTAAGTAAGGAGCATCCCACCGCCTTCTTTTCTGTTTTTATCTCTATCCAGTCCCTATTCTTCTTGAGATGAAACTGGAGCTGCATGCTGCAAAACGTTCAGTTGCTCCAGAGCAAGCACTGTTAAGTCTGATCTAAACCATGCAAACAGACCCTTGACAACCCTTTATTATCAGATCCCTGCTAAACATAATGGTATGCAAAGCCTTCTTCTTGTAGAGATTCAGAGTTTTATTAAAATAAAGAGAAACTCAACAATCTCAAAGTAAGCTGTCATTGTCTGTTTTGTAATGAGACCCAGGGTGCGTGAACCTTAAGAAACACATAGAAAGTGAGAGAGGAAGTCATTCATATGTGAGGGAATTGGAAAAACCTCATTTTAGCACATTCTAGCTACCAACACCTCTTCAACTGAGCAAATTTGAAGCTGTGTTTATCCTATAGTTTAAACAAAAATCCCCAGTAAACTGCTTTATTGAAGAAACATGATCACACGTAAATTTACAGATATAACTCTAATCTCAGAAAAAGTAAAACCTCTCCAATTTCAAGGATATGAAACAGAAGAAACAGACTTAAACCAGTTTGTATCATACAAAAAAACAGCTCTCACGAAAACCTGCCTATACAATAGATCAGTGGAAGTTCCCCTACCTTCTTCTAAGTAACCTCTTGCTTATTCTGGTATAGTTGCCCTTTAATTGCTAAGAAGTATCATTTGGCATCTACTTAGTTATTGAGACTTGTGTGCAAAAAAGTTTCTTGCTAAATTTCAAGATGTTTAAATTTAATCTACTTGATGGAAAAATTGCGCATATTTTTCCTGGCTGACTTCAGGATGAGAAGGTCAAGGCAAAAATTTAAGTGTGTTGCAAGGAAGAGGACTGCTAAACAGGTTACAGCTAACAGTACTATTTACAAACTAATTAAAAGAAAAATTAAAGGTTCTTTCTGTCAGTTCCCTATAATGTCTAAACTATTTAAAACAATTTAAAAACAATTTAAAAACAATTTAAAACAATTTAAAAAATTTAAACCAGACAAATTCATGGGAAGAATATACAGTGGAGACTTACACTTAATTGTATGGACATTCACAGGGAAGAGGGGCAGAAAATAACTGTGAGGTAGCGTGAACATGAGTGACGTGGACAACTTTTAATCCTAAAACTATCCAAAAGAAATAGGTATTTTGCACAACATCAGGAAAACATAAGGATGCTTCATGCAGAATAAATGTTTTAAAGACTGAGATGGAAAGACCACCACCAAAGAAAAGTGTTAGATTTTTAAAACTAACAACTGCTAAATGCAAAACATGTAAACGAACACTGTCAATTGAAACAGAAACATGGCTTAGTGGAGTTGAGAGTCAGGGTCTACTCTTCATGCCTGTCATTTGTGGTTCAAACAAAAGCACATCATTTAACTGCCTCTGTAAATGCAAATGCTACTATTTACTTAAGGGTACATCTGGCAAGTCTGTCACTGTAAAAGAGTGACATCCTGAGTTGAAAACAGTAGGGTATCCTTTTTTTTGTTGCTTATTTTTAGCTTAAAGGAAAAAAAGGGATTACCAAAAACTTACACAGTTCAAGATGCCTTATTTTTGTTAGGAGCACCATGAGTACACTGAGATTCTTCACTTCTGCACACAAGAAACTATGAGGCCACAAAACTACAAAGGAAACACCTGAGGAGCGAGAGGATTCCCCTACCACCAAATGCCCAGCAGACGCACAGCAGAGAGCTCTCGGGCAGGACAAGTGGAGCTGCCAGCCCTGAGCAAACCTGCGTTTATGGATTTATGGCAGCCTCCCAGTTAAAGGCCCATCTGGGCTGGAAAGGGGGAGGCTGGGAAGACCATGCGCCAGTTACATTTTTGCCATTCCTGCTGCGGTATGGCGTGAATAAATCACAGGGCTGAGGTCAGAACAGCCAGCCCATAAAGTGATTCATGGGCCCAGCAGCACATTCCCCCAGGACTATGTACTTTATTACAGTAAACCTCAGAACAAGATACAATTTCCTGTCTCAAGGAGCAGCCTTTAAATCAGGACACCTGGACAGCCCTGCAACCGCTTACAGAAACAATAGGCCTCGGCCCCACCGCCGCCTCTCCTCGAGGGCTGCGCTGCCCGGGCCCTGCTGCCTTTAACGCCAAATACCACCCTCAGAAACCCTCCTTCTGCAACACATTACTGCACTGACAACACCGCGCAGGCAACAGACTCATATAATCCTATTCTTCAGCCATAGCTCCCCACCCAAGAAATAAATATTCTCCATCTGTTGTTTTTCGTTCCGTTTTAGCTTTTAGGTCTCTCCTGTGCTGTAAAAGTTTGACTCGAAATGTTAAGGCGACGCGGGAGTTGAAAGGGAACTCATTGGTTTCTCTGTCTGCAAGCAGATCCTTCACCAAAAGCAGGTTTTTTTGCCTTCTTTTTTTTTCCCCAAGCTGAAGAAAGTGACATGCTATTTAGGCTGTAATATGGATGTTCTCACTGTGATCAGGGACTGTGATCTGAGTTTTGGGTTTGGCATCTGGAAAGAAACTGAGGTGGTGACAGAGATGACGGCATTGTTAGACTCCTGAGAACTCTCACTCAGCTAAAAGTAATGTTGCTCTTACACCATAGGTTATGTTTTCAGGAGAAAGAACAAAAGAGAACTCATTTTAAGCCATGAAACAAAGCAGTGGGTCTTTTCTGCTCTAAATACTCTGGGAATCTTATCTCTATAAACACTTACATCACACAGACCTTCCAGGCTGTAGAGGAACACAACCTGCCTGCTATTCTAGTTGTCCCTCAGGTAAAGGTGAGGCATGTGCTGACTGCACTTCTGCTGTTCTCCTTGGAAGCAACAGGACACTCTTCAAATGGAGGCTTCCCATGTTCACACAAAACAGGACAAAAGAAAAACTTGCTTTGCCTCCTTCAGATCCATAATGGATCACCAAAACAAAAGTTTCACTTGGGTATGTATTTTTTTCAGTATGCATCAGTCAACAACGACAAGCATGAATAAGAAAAGGGAAGGAAGCTTCATTTTGAGCATTTATTGGCAGAAGGGAAGACTTCCCTACAACTTTGCTGACAATAAGTCATTCTGTACAATCATTCTGCAAACAGTGGAAGCAATCCTGACTATTTTCACTCTTCAAAGTTCTTTCAAATCTCAAAACTATAGCAATAAACTACAGCCATAATAAGGTAGCATGTCCTTTGGAAGCTGCTTCGTGGAAAACACAGACACACCTGAAAGAAGTTCAGAGGACAAGAACATACGAGAAAGAGATGAAGGAGAGCAAGTTTGAGGAAAATTTACATGAGAATTCATCAAATACTTGAAGTTAAGAATGCTATTGAACTGTCCAAAGTAAAAAAAAAAAAAAATCTAGATAAGGAAAGAGGAAAAGAAAAGGATTGGTAAAACAGATGTAAGTAGCAGTTAACCCACCAGATTTATCCAGGATGAACCCTCCTGAAGCTATTTGTTTCATGATTACTTTTCCTACAAGTAAAAACAGTTGTGTGGAAAGTAACTTCTTCCACCTGCTAATTTTTTTTTGTTTTATGCTACTTAGAGGATCTCCACTTTTGTGGATTGTTTCAGAGCCTACAGCAGGCAGAGTCAAGGTTTATTGATTTTATCCAGTCTGATTTTCTGTACAGAACAAATACTTACATTGTATCCAGTTGTTCCCATTGAAGCCAATAATTTATTCAGGGGGGCTCAGGAAAGGACATCTACTTGTGACTGAAAGCCATGAAGAACTGGCTGCTATACTTGTGAGTCTGTCCCTGTGGTTAATAATTTTCCCTGCCACAGTCATACGTCTTTCTAATTCTAACTTTTCTGTCCTCAGTTTCTGGATAATGATCCTTGTTATGACTGTCTCTACTGGAATAAAGTGTTTTAATATTACTATTATTTCATTTTCTAGATATTAGAACTATACAGTCTTGTGACAACTGTATCAATTATCCTATAAAACAGAAGTAAAACCCTCATTCTATTCGTGCACATTAATCCTATTTTTACGTAGCCAAAGTCCTTCTGTGGCCAACATCACACCACTTTTTTCCATAACATTGCTAAATCTTTTCCAAGTCACTCCTTTCAAAATAGTGTACAATAGATTCCATATTGTTCTGATTTATATGCTTAATGTTCAGACGCACTTAGTGTAAATGAGTTCATATTAGGAAGCAATTTAAATTGCCCTACACGTCTGCTCTCACCATTAGGGAACACCGTGCCATTTTCTGTATCACCTGCAGGTTCCATTCACTGTCATTTTATACTTCTTCCAGCTCATTGACAAAACGATTGTTAGCATCAAGCCAAGCACCAAAATCTACTAAGCACAAAAATAATTATCACTGTTCAGTTTTAACTGTGACTGGAAAATGCTCACACATAATGCTCACTTTAAGCACACTGTCTATACAGTGTTAATACGTAACATTGAGGGACTTTTGACAAAGGCATGTATTGATAGGACAAGGGGGGAATGGCTTTAAACTGAAAGAGGATAGAATTAGATTAGAGATTAGGAAGAAATTCTTGACTGTGAGGGTGGTGAGGCACTGGAACAGGTTGCCCAGTTGTGGATGCCCCATCCCTGGAAGTGTTCAAGGCCAGGTCGGATGGGGCTCTGAGCAACCTGGTCTAGTGGAAGGTGTTCCTGTCCATGGCAGAGGGGTTGGAACCAGATGATCGTTCAGGGATCCAACCCAAACCATTCTATGATAATGTTGGGAATTTGTCGTTTACAGAAGACTAATTATACTTAATGCAAGAAATTACTTATACTGAACAAGGTTTTTTTGTTTTAACCAAACTTTAGAGACAATCAAGGAATCATATAAACATGTTTTTGACATTACACATCTTACACATACACATTTGACTGGTATTAATTAAAAGCCTATTCTTTATGTTATCAGAGAAATTTATCAGCTTATTCATCACTCTGCTCATGAACTGTAACAGTTAATCAATTCATAGCACGTTAGCCATCCTGCCTGTTATTCTGCAACACTTCCAGAACTTTAGCATTTCCATAACTTCTAGAATTTCACCAGAATTCCAGTATTTATTAAACTTTCACAGAGCCAAAATTCCCTTCAGTCAATTTCTCTTAGTGTTCTAAGATATCAGAAACCTTGGTGCGCCACCCCCAACACATGTATAACTTCTCCAGCAGTTTCTTACATTGTAAAGAGAGATGTGGAATGTCACAGTGACTTGCTAAGAATAAAGGCAAAACCATTTCTGCTCAAGTCCTGTGTGATCAAAATTAATAATCAAGGATGTCACAAACCAGTAAAACTATTTTAGGCATGTTGAAAATACCTCAAGTGGCTCAATGAACTGAAGAAAAAAGAAAGGAATAGGTCTTGCTTGACTTTGTTTTTCTAGTAGTTCTAATTATGGTGGCTATTTTTCTATCAATAGAAAACAGCAATTTTTTTATAATTGAACAAGTTTTTAATAATTTGAATGCTAGCATTAAGAAAAAAACAGAGGTCATTTCACCACCTTAGCAAATACAAATGGTATCCTCTCTGAAGCCAAAGACAAAATTCCCATTGACTTCATACAGTAAGAGCTGTATTAAGATTCCCACTTCCTTCTAAATGGCTTTAAATATTTAACGAATATTCCCAAAAAACTTTCAACATTTCATCTATCTACCTAAAAGGACACATAAAATCGTCCTTAATAAAAAAACTCCAAACATTTTAAGGTTGCAAAGTGAAATTTCCAGAGGTTGAGAAATGTAGCTATAACCCTATCTACTTGTGGGGATGCTTTATGCTCTCTTGGTCTTCTATTAAACGAACATATATAGGTTTGGTCAAAGAACCCCTATTTCATTTCATCTTCAAGACCTTCAAGACCTCAAGACATTCAGGGACTACAGCAGGACAGCACATTAAGTTGCTTAGCAAAATTATCTTCAGATAAAACAGAAATTAGCATTGGCAGTTCCCTAAGAATTTTTGGCTAATTATTTGTAGCAAAGTGCTTAACTGTGACATAGAGTGGCTTCAAGGGTGGAGTGAAAAAGCAAGTTTTGATTTTTAGGTTTCAACCAGAATCCTATTTCAAAAAATCTGACCAGTAACGTTCCATTAACATGATTTCAATGCCAAACAAAGTAAAGAAGCAAAAGGAAACATAAGCCTTTCTTTCTTCCTCTCACACATCTTGCTTTTTTTACTTACTGGTATGATAGGGACAAAAGAAAGATACAGGTAACTAAGTAGAATACTGTAGAAATGAGAAACATCTCTGTCCTCTCCACTTGAAGGTGCTCTTCTATATAATCTTCTATTTAAAGCTAACTATATCACACCTGTGCCCATCAAGACATCCATTTGTGGTATCTAGACCCGAGAGCTCGTTTGTGCAACATGCCAGGGATGCCATGAAAAGCCCAGTAATGTGCCAAACTCCAGCTTTGCCAGGTGATGCTTTTAGGTTACAGCAAACACCAAGGGAACCTTTTTTTGCTCCCCTCCAGACAAGCACATCCTGTGAAAGCGTTACCTGAGGCGTAGCGTGGTAACCAAAGTCTACCACAAGCCATGGTGAGGGGATTAACACCTCTAACTTTCATGTGGCTCCAGAGCTGTCACTGTGCCCCTCAGAGAGATCAGCGCCTTTTCATCTGGCTGCAAAGGGAACAGTGTGTTCAGACAGGGATGAAAGCCCCTCTTCCCCATCAGCACGGTGACAGAGGCCAGTGCATGTTCGTAGAAGAGGTCACTCTGAGGGGAGGAAAGCAATAACAACCTGACTGGAACAGACACCTTCTTCACAGCAAAGTCAGTCATTTACATTTTCGGTCTTGTACACCTCGCTGCAAAAGATTTTGAAGCAGTTCGTTTAAAAATAGAGCAGGAGAGTTGGCTCTCGAAGCACCAATGAAGTAGACACACTAAATATAACCTACTCCAGCCTACAGAAAATACTTCTGAGAGTAATGGCCCAAAAGCTTCTCTGGGAAAAAAGAATGTTTTAGACCCAGAAGGCTCTCACACCATAACAGCTTTACAACATTTAAGTTAATGGCAGTTTTTCATTAATACAGCTAGTCAATATTATTTTGTTTAAATTAGCATTTTACTATTTTTGATGTCTTGAATTAGCTACCTAGTTGTAGACTTTTCCTTTTTCTCTAGTACAGACTGCTGAAAAGAGTGAAAGAATGCTACCTACAGGAGAACTTTTAGTTTCTATTAAACCCTTTCAGAGCAATGAGTGATGTAGGCATAAACCAAAACAATGGAAGAAAAATAAATGGCAGCTGAGAAGATATCCCAGGCTCTCCAAGACAGACTCAAATGGGGCAGACTCAGAGGACTGACTGTGTGACCTCAGACAGTGCATTGCTTACTTAAAAAAACATGATTTAAGAATGATGAGCAATTTAACCATGAGAAACAGTGTCAGACAATTTGCCTCCCCAAAGGACACAGACAAAAGCTGAGTTTATATTAACATACTCTTCTTAATTTTTCATGTTCTTGAATCACTCTGAGCTCTCATCCATTCTGCAGAGTTCTCCAATTATGAAAAAACAAATTCAAATCCAACAATGTAAAATGAGTTTGTATGACACACCCCCCTCCATATATGGGACTTCAAACAAACACATCTGATTAAGAGAGTAACCTCCCCTAAATCTAAACAGCATTTTCTTACAAAGTGTGAGAACTTTTTCAGATTCAGAATAAGTAATAGAGGAATGTTCATGCTATTCATTATTTTTGGGAGGGGAGGGTGAGGGTAGAAAAGAAGGGGGGTTTTCAGTTCAATTTGGTTACAAAGCTTGTTTGCACAGGGCTGTGCTGGCCTCATGGTGACTATTCATAAGAGATCCCCAGAAGAGTTGTAAAGTCTGCCTATAGCCCAGGTGCTATAATTGCTGTCTGTCAAAACAGAGCTGTTTTCTCAGCAAACATTTCAGAATGCCCAATGCTAAGTTGATTAGTTAGTGGGTTTCTGGGGAGGAGTATAAGGATGATGGCTGAGAGACAGAGCAAAATTGATGACTTGGAGACAAAACTTGGATTTCATTAAAATGCTCTTGAGAGCATTTAATTTCTCAAAGAGAATTCCTGTCCTTGAAAGGGAAGTAGGCACTAGGAAGGAGTTATTACTATTCATGCAAGGAACATGAATCAGTTCAAGAACCAAACACAGAGGTGTTATCAGTACAGAATGTGGCTCAGCTGTGCCTTGAGTGTGGTTGTCAACGCAGTGACACCATTCCCATGCCACAGAAATGTCTCTCTTTCAGTACACCCTGCACCCAGTGCTATCTCAGTGAGCTTCTGAGGCTTCTCCCATGCACAAGAGCTTTGAGAAGCTCCATCTTCACACGTCATGCCGATTCTAAATCCAGACTGCTCTGTGTTGGTAATGTGGACAGACAGATCCGGTTCCCTCAGGTGTCGGCAGCAGCTCTGACCACACAGAGCCTATTCAAACCACATCATGAGATCATCCACTGGATCTGTACACAGGCTGAGCCTGTGCAGGTTCCAGACACCTGAGCATGTGAACTCTATAAAAACACTTCTCACACGAAGCCGCACACAGAAGTGTCGGGGCTGGGAGAGGGGGATAGCACGTGGAGTTGGCACGAGGGAAAAAGGAAGGAAATTAGGGGCATGTAGCAGAGAGAGGCTTCAGCCATCTTTTGCAATTAAAGAAACTCTTTGCAGACCTTTAAAGTGGCAGAAGGCATTAGTTGTATGTTTAGGCTGTGACTTACAACTTCCTACCTCTACAGCATGGTTAAGAAGTCAATGCAGATATAAGTCATCAAGGACCACAGCAGCCCCTTACAGACCCCTTTAGGAAGGACTTGGTGAAGCAAATCCATAATGGCTCTTCCTGTACATTATCTGCACTTCTGTATTTTCCATTAGCATTCATTGCTCCTGAACATCCACAGTATTAAAGCAACTTCATTTGTACTGCTCAGGTTACATCAATGTCAACGCTTACTTGAAGTCCCAGGGTTTTAGGGGTTTGGAATTTTGCCATCAAACTTCTCTTCAGGCTGAAACATGGAGAAGTGGGGCTCTGTTGCTCCTCGTTTCCCAGGCACCTTCACATAAGCATTTTTACAAAAAACCCTCTGCAAGCATTTAAGATATTTTTGTTTTTCTCAAACCAGAAATGCCTTCAATTATTACTATTATTATTATATTTGACAAAGGTTAATTGTGAAGTCTTAAAATGTACATTAAATATCTTAACTAAAACCAAACACTTTGTTACATCCAGTGCAGCACATGTCCCTACTAGAGTGCACCTACTTATTTTAGCAGTAACTGATACATCTAAAGACTACAGAGGGCATGACAAGGGTGTGAAATTGAAAGTCTACAACTGATTCCTGAACTGGCATAGGAGCTGAGGGCTACGGGTTTAATGTTCCAAAATCAAATACATTTATATAATGCAGACACAATCAGACCAAGACCTTATATTACATGCCAAGAAACTACAGTATTCAGGATTTTTGTGTATCTCAAAACAAATAAGATACTTCAAGTGGCTCTCTAGGGATATCCAGGTTACTGCATAAAAAGGTGGACCACATGAATGATTGAATTTATATCTTATCATCAAAATGGCTGCCACTCATACTGATTTTTCTGTCTATTCCTTTCTTACTATTCTTTAGTAAGTTCACCAAGTTCACTCCCTTGCCATCACATACAACCAAATAATCACTTTCAAGTGCAGTACAAATTCCTATTCAACCCACTATGGCTATCAGAAGACTTCCAGAAATTAGTCTGTTGTCCAAGACAACAGAATTCTAACTAGAACCAGACTGGCATCCATAGCTTGAATGGAAAAAGATTTTCTGAGGCTTGATGCACAAGATAGGGAGTTTTACCAATTTAGAACTACTCTCCTTGAGTTTCAGTTTGTAATTAGGAAGGATATTTCTAGTTAGGGTCATATTATACTCCAAGTTGTGGTAACATCATGCATAAGATGGGGAACAGCAGGTAGGAGAACTTTTCTTATGAACTTCTTGAATAATCTAGTTTCATATGCTACCAGAGAGGTAATACTTCCCAAACACTCTAGAACTCTTAACTGGCATGCAAATGGAAATTCTTCCATATGTTCAACAACTTTCAGTGAAAATTACACAGCTCAATATACTGTATATAAGCATCTGAAATACTGCCTGCAGCACCACTTATTTTAAGGATTAAAATTGAATAAATCCAAGGTTGGGCTCGAGTCAATTCTGTAGCCCCTCTGGTATCACGGATATAAATTCTCATGTTATTACATTTCAGCAGATGAAAGGACCTCTGTGATAAACTTTATCACCCTAAAGATGCTGCTTTTAGACATAACTCACATTGTCTTTTGCATACACATAAACAGTAGCAAACAGGATACAGCGGGGAAAGTTCACCCTGCAAAAGCTGAGATGCCTCAATGCTGTAGCCACAAGACAATAAAAGAGATTGGTTGAGATTTTTACAAGTTCTGACAGCCAATTCCACTACTGCTGGCTGGCTCATAGGATTTAAATATCTGCATCTCAAGTTTTATAACTTGCCTCCCTAAGGAATTACTAAGCTTCTTTCCAGAGACTGTTTAGAAGGGAAACCATTCACTTTGGAAAAGACAGGACTAATGCCCTTACTGTGGGGGCTCTGGTTTTGGCTTAGTCCCCTCTGTTCCCCATCAGACACAACAAGAGTGAACCTGATTGCTGTGAGTCAACAATTCTAATCCATAAAGTTCAAACATCAGGATTCCAAGGACCAGGCTTCACTCACAACCATTACCATGTGAGGTTCTTATTTCCTGAAATTAATGGAAAAATCTGAGGTAAAGCACGATAAAGTTACAATAAGGAGGAATGAAAACAGTGATTGCAATTGTAGCAAAAGGCAATCAAACAGATATTTCCATTATAGGGAAACCTGAAGCAAACATAATTTTTAGCTTGCAAAGAATCCCTGTGTGATCAAACTTCTTAAAAGCTGTTTGTAGGCACTTATGAAACAACTCCAAATCTGCTTCCTCCAATCAAATCTTGCTGTTTTCACTAGCAATCAGGGTAATTGAAGCAATCTCAACTCCAACTAACCACTTAGATCTGATCCACTTTGACACTTGATAATATACAGAAGCATTGTAGAAAGAGGCATTAAGAGAAAAAAGATTAAAGCCATATGACAAAAATATTTGTAGATTTTTAGTGTTATCCCACACTCACCTATGGGAGAAAGAGAATTCTGCCACTTGTCTTTTCAGAAAATCACTCCAGGATTTTCTCAGCATCTTCCTTGAACCATGTCACTGACTCCAAATTCATTTGGGCTCAATGTTGTCTCCTTAATTTCAGTACAGGGATGTAACTCCAGCTGTCCCATGAATTTGGCCTTTTTGTATTTGTTAACTTCACATCATGTAACACGACATTTTCTTTCACAGTCTAAAACTATTCTGCTGACTAATATTCAGTTCCTGTTCCTTAAACAGGTTGATTTTCCCTCATTACCTGCATCTCTGGTTCTCTTCTCATCTGTTATATTCCTCTTTAGATATTTTTGGCATTCTTTATATTGGTGTTAGTTAATCTGGGCACCAAAAAGAGAAAACATATAATGATTTTTTTTTTTTAAAACACAGTCTTTTAAAATTCCCCAGTGTTCTCCAGAACACATTTTGGAATTGCAGCCTTTCACACCTCACTGCCATGTTTTCTCTTGATTGCACTTTTTCAGTTCTATTATAATCTATACTGCAGCCTATTGGTCTGTTCACCTCATATTCTGCCAGCACTGAGAATTATAGTATTAAGGACATTATAGAGCACATCCCTGTCTAATCTCATTCTAATATCCACTTACGGACCTATTGTCCATGAATCTGTTTAAGCCACATTTGATCCTGCTGACACCATCTCTACAGCACAGACTTCTCTGTGGCCGCAATGCCTCAGTACTTGCTGCATGAAGAAGTGCTTTTACGTGTTTTAAACATGTTTTATATATACTACACTTAGCAGAAGAGTACAGCCTCCTCATGTAGTCCTGACCTCCTGTACCAGCAGCCTTGTCCACATCTGTGCAAGAGTTAAAACCCAATATGATGAATAAATTCCTTCTTCCCATGAAGAAAACATTCTTTTTCACTCAGTAAGTGGCACAGTAGTGCATTAGTAAGCATTGTTATGCTGTCATAACATCCCCCATGAAGAAAATTTAAAAAAAAAAAATCTGATGCTCTATTGAGTGTCCGTGATGAGGTGTTGTCAGTGGAGGAATTGCAGGCGCCTCTGGGAGAAGAGACCAGGGCTGCCCTGTGCTGGACACAGCCAGTTCTTGATGGCTCCAACGGATCCACTGCAAGACACAGCTCAGCCCCTCAGCCAAGCTGCTGTCATCCCTAGGAAAACATATTTTAGAAAGGGCAAAATCTGGAAAGGTGCTGTTTTATTGTTTGACTTAGTTTCTCACTACCCAAACCTTTTCCAATTGGCAATACAATAATTTTCCCCAAGGTGAGTTTGTTTTGCCCATGACAGTAAGCAGTAAGCAATCTCCCTGTCTTTATCATGATGCACAAGCCTTCTCATCCTATTTTCTTCTCCTGTTGTATCGAGGAGGGTGAATGAATAAGCAGCTGGGTGGGAGTTTGGCCCTTAGCCAAAGATAGCCCACCACAGACATGTTTTGATGTTCCAAGACTAGCTTAGAAATATAGTTTTAATATGAGAAGGTAAAGTCTCAGTGGAAGTAAGCTTGCACAGTCACATCCCAGAGGTGGCATTTAAAGCTGTTGGTTCTAGCTATGAACTGGGGCTCAGAAGTGGACTTCCTTAACTTTTCAGGTTGGAGGAGAAAAGGATCAGATTTATAAAAAGGGACTGACCGCAGTCATGAGCATCATGGAACGTGAAGAAGGGAAAGAACTGTCACCATGCACCCTGGCAGAGAAGGAGAACTGCACCTGGATCAATCAAGATGCAGCTGATCCCGCAAGGAAGATCAGAGGCACCTGCTCTCCAAAATGAAACTTCCAAGAAGGAAGGAGCCAAAGCAGGGAAGTGCAATCAGACAGTTTACTTTTTACCCCCTCTATGTATTCAGCAAGGAAATGTTATTCTCTAAATGCTGCCTCACCCAGCACCTCTGCCATGAAACATACTGAAGACAATGGTGTTAAAAAATTAGCTTCATTTCTAATATGACACAAGGACACAACAATCAACTTTTCAGTTCTAACAAGTACTCCTTTTTTTTTTTTTTGCCAAAAACATTTCCATGCTTTTTTCCTGCTAAGCCAAAAGCAACAATGATTTTGGCTCTGGGCCATCACTATAATCAGCAACACCAAGAAACTTAATCACAATGGCAGCAATATCAATAAAGCCCTGGAAGAAGCCAAATAAGTTTCTGTACAGTCTTGTTTGAAAGGAAATGTTCCCTAGGCTAAAGTGCTTCCCTTTAGCTCTACACGATGCCACGAAATATGTTCTCACACTATTCAAGTACTTCCTGAGGACAAGAAGCCACCTTGGTTTCTGAGGATGATCTTCCAGGACAGAAACATTCATGAAACTGCAGTAGATTCATGAAACCAGAGCAGATTAGAATGGTTACCGTGCAGGATTAGCAACTCTGACACACCCTGACTTGTGAGTATAGTCAACAAAAAAAGACAAGGGTGGGAAAAAAAAAAAGGACTGAATGAAAAATGATTTCTGGGTAGATAATCACTTGTTATTTTCTAATGCATAACAAAGTTTAAAACCAGTGCATTCAGGTTTCCTTGAGAGAAAAAATATGGGAAGCTAAATCTGGGCTGTGAAAATTTGGGAGTATTCATCAATATAACTTGCTACCTAGAATGCTAAGAGATACTTTTAATCAAGATCTGTTTTTCTACCTAAATTTTTTGTTATAATATACAGCTCTCCTAATTCTCCCAAAAATTAGAAGACCTTACCTGAAGGCTATAAACCCACAAAATACCGAAAACAGAAAGAGACATTAGATAGAAGATAAAACTGATTGTCTTTATGCCCATAGAAGAAATCTGGAGATCACTTTTGATTTTTTTATGTAGTTGTTCCAGTTTCCAGAGTCTGCTTCTCCAAAGACAACATGAGAAGAGGGAGAAGACAAGACTCATAAAGATAATGCGATCAAGATGACATCAGTATCGTTTCGAAATGTACAGGAACAGTTGATTTACTATGGCAAAAATTTCTTTTGTGCCCTCTGTATCAAAATGGTTTGTATTTTAGACATAAATAATAGGTATAGATCACCAACAAGCGAATGGCTTTATTTGAGCAAGACTCTTGAGGAAGGGGTTCAAGTGGACAGATTACTTTTTGAGATTTATCACTGGGCAGTTATCAACCACATCTCATTTTATCCTAAATGGGGTACATTTTGAACAAATACCCTATCTCCCAAAATAAAAGAATGAGAAAACAAATATATTAATTTTAATTAATTTGAAAACTATGAACTACAACCGTAATATGCATAAAAAGGACTAATTTCTGTTTTTTGCTGGTCATAAATAACAGCCCATTATGCCAACTGCTTGGTACCTAGTCCAGATATATCAGATTAAAAATAATTCTTTCCTCTCGTGAATCACAACACTCACCTTCCGAACCAGGCACTGTGAAATGAGGGATTCCTTCAGTAGCAAAGAAAGTTGTTAGAGCCCAGACTATACCATATGATGGGCCCTGGGACAACCAACAAAAAAGAACAGCTTGCCAATTAAGAAAGGACAGATCTAATCTGAAAGTGGTTAGTTGCTCTGACTGTATAAGCAGGATTATTTGCATTCCCATGTTTTCCTAACATTGCTAAAAGTCTATGCGAACAATGCAGATGAAGTAAGACTTTCAGAAATTCCTGAACTTCTTCCTGTGAATAGAAGCGCATGTAGAGACATGAAATAAATGGTACGAAAATATTTGCTTCAATCCTTCTGACTGCTAACAATTAAACAAGCAAATTAAGCTTTTATAAGGTTTTTACATGGTTCCCAACATCCCTGACACATCCAATCTCACCCATTGCAGTTGTGAAGGCTGAACTTACTAATTTTTCCTTTCTGGATTGGTTTGTACCTCCAAAATATATCACTGCAATTGATGTAGGCATCCCCATGAATGCAGACATTGTTACAGTCACACAGACATACTTATGCAGAGACAGTTTGGGCCTATGGGCTCAGGAAAAGAATCTGTATCAATTTAAGTCATAGTTATAATGACAAAATTGCATTCAGTCTAAGGGTCTCCCTAACGATTGTGCTGACTTAGCCCTTTTTGTTAGGACCAGAAGGGGGGTAGGGGAAGAAACACCTTTTACCAAAACAGTTAAAATGCTATAAAAAAAGTCTGTGTATGCAGCCCAGGCCTTACAAGGAAGTGTTCTCAAACATTTATTTCTTGAAACACAAGGTTTCAATCAACAGCCACCGGAGACTCTGGGGTCATGATCTTCCCCCTCAATGTTCTGCACAAAGGTCAGAGACGTTTCCCCTCTGTGAGTGAAGCTGCCTTCCAAACACTTCGACTGCGGAATAAACAGCTTCTAACCCAGCTTGCAAAACTCTGTATTGTTTTCTACAAAACCGACAAACTCTTGCTAAGATATTTCATACTCTCTGCAGACTCTTTACAAATTAAAGGCCTGTAAAATCTTGAACCTTTATTAAGTCTGTCAGCAACAAGTAAGTTGAGAAGAACACCATATGTCAGTTTAAGAAGCCCATTGAGTGCCTACACTGTATTCCTCAGCTACCCAACCAGCTTGAAGTGCTTCTTACACCTTGACATGCTAGTATATCCATACTGTGTTAGCACATACATATAACAAACACTCATGCTTGGCATTAGCTGGACTTGCATCAAAAGTAAAATATTGTGAGGTTACAGGGAATCTGGAATATTTTCTGATGAAAGACAGAGCTTTAAAGAAGAAGCAAGTAAAATAATGCTTTGTAGCACCTGAAGCAATGAGGGAAAGCACGAAACAATGCCCTTAGGATGTATCTCAAATCCCGATTTGAATATTTCAAGGATTAATTGTTAGGGTCAAAAATGTTAATAAGTGCCACCAAAGGTCAGAACTAAAATGGAAGAGGTATGTTCTGCAGAACTTCAGAAAGTATTTTAAAAGAAGTTACATCTTACTGTGCATTTGATAAACATTCTTGTTTCTGCCACTATCACTATTTGACTGGGCTGCCTGGTGCCTGAACCCTAAAGAGCTGCCATGCTGCAAGTATCACAATAGATATTTCTTTCGCATCTACTGGCGATAAGTTACGACACTGAAATTTGTCCAGGAACGTATACCTGTTAATTTTGCCTTAGATGGATTCTATTAAAATGTGAAAATCTTGGCAAGGACGGGGGTTAGACTTGCCCAGTCTGGGTCCTTTTCCCACCCAGCCAACAGGGCAGACTTTTTAGTTCATTATCACCTCATCAGTGCTCCTGTCAGCTGCCAGCAGTGAGAACTGGACTAAGCCACTCACTAATTCCTGGCCCTCCCGCCTCCACCGAAGCAGCAGTAAATCCAGAACAGATGGATGCTCTTTAACCCTCTCAATCCAGACACTTACTTTAATCAGTCTAATCAACCCACTCAACTCAGAACAAGGAATGACTGACAAGATGCAGAATGATAGGGGGATTGCAGCTCAGATCCTTAACAGAAAACACCACTATGCATCTCAGATACTCTGCTGATAAGGGAGGCAGCAGGCCAAAGGCTGTGGGACTCTCACATTAGGAGCAGGACAGACCTTCTATCAAAGAGGGAAAGCTGAAGGGGAACGGATTATAAAGTAAGGGCAAGTTTGTTAAACATTAAGATTTCATCACATTACCCAAGGTATGAATGAAGACCAGAAAGCAAGGGTGGCTTTTGGTTTTGCAACTAAAGTTGTAGTTCAGACCAATCTAACAGCTTACTGTCACAGTCATCTCCTTCCCAGAACACCAGACATAAGTTTCAAACCTTGCCTTGTGTTGTCTGAGACTTATTGATTGCCACCTCAGTGCACTAAGCCAGCAGAAAACTAACTTCAGAAAAATGTGAACATTTTATTGCTAGGTTAGTGTCCTGAATTAGTTCAGTGGAGTTCTGTGAGTGCCAGATACAGCATAAGGAGGAGCTGGGAGAGGGGAGCAGGACCAGATGGGTTGGTACCTCAGCCTGCTCTGCAGTCAGACCACAGCTCCTCATGTACCCAAGAATGTACATTCAGTCTTTGCCTGCAGATCGCAGAGCACAGCTTCACTCATACACTCAGGTAGAACCAGAAATTCCCTGAGAAGCTTAAAATGCTTCTTAAAGGGGATTTTACTGAATCATAATATCAAGAGTAACTCTTCTGTTTATTTTCACATTCATCTATTTCAACAAGACCTAACAACTGGGTAGACAACAGCTGAGTACACTTTAAAGAGAACGACTACTTTTTTAGATTGTCTGCATGATTTTGTATTCCTGCTATAGAAGACACAAACAAAGAAACAGCATTATAGTGCTCTGGCCTCTCAAATAGCTTTACATACTTATAGGCTTAAAGAAAACTTTCATTGAGTTATGAGAAAAATATGCAAGAAAAAGTAGTTGTATATTCATTTTAGAGTTTGGAAACTTTATAAAGTGACTTGGCTAAGGTAAAATTACACACCCAGAAAAAATTACAAATGCCATTCGGAACAACTACTTTCAGTCTTGCCATTCTGTAGCATCTGACTTATAAAAACGGAAAGACAAACAGGAACAAAGTCAAAGAGTAGTAACAAAATGATAGTGCATCTGCAAAACCAAAGTGTAAGCTTGGGAAAAATTCTGAAGTGGTGGCTCTGATTAGCACATGGTATAAATTTAGGAGCATCAATGCAGCTTAATCATTCTCCTCTCAACCAGGTTATTTTAACTTCAGAAGTCTTACTTGTGTGATTGCAGCTTCTCTCTTTTGTGCCTTTTCTAGATGCACATAAAATCTTGTAAGGAGCAAGATAATAAAGAAGAGAAATGAAAGTCAATTAGCATCTTGCCCTGTATCATGTAAACAATACCTCCTGTTTACCCCAGGACCTACACAGAACCAGTTCCCTGAACCCAGGAAAGGTTGATAAGCATGATACGAAAAATAAAGCTTTAAAAAAAAAATAGTTTTATCACTTGAAAATTATGCTTGATTAAACAGTATAAAAACCATCCTGTCCTTGCATCTTTGACAAGAAAAGTGTGCCCTTCTTTTAGCATTTTATATTTTCATTTATAAGCCATACACACAAATTTTAGGACAAATCTCTCCAAATTTTTACATTTACATTTGTAACTGACAACTTTAACAGTTATAAATGAGGAATATATATAATAACAGCCTAATTATTAACTAACACAATGCATTTAGTGCACATCTTCCTTCACAGAACTGGCTTTCCACTTCTCATTTGTTAAAATCTACAATTTTGCTCCTTAGATAACACAGACCAAAATTTGCAGGATTAGATGGTGGTATGGAATAACAGAACAGCCAGCCTTGTGTGAGCCAGAGAAAGACTGTTTTGGCAATTGGCCAATGAAACCAGAAGTCACTCCCAAACACCTTTTGAGAACAACTAAAAAGTTTAGTAATTATTGAAAAACTCATTCAAAGCCAGCTTTTACTTAAGGACGACAACAGTAACAGTCAAAAAGACAAAAACAGCTGAGTTTATTGTAACTGTGAAACAGTGGCAAAATATTTGTGCATGTGGTTGTTATAATTTTCTGAATTTTCAGTTAGAAGACAATCAAGGACAGCAAAATTATCTAGCAAAACCAGGAAAAAAATATTAGAATTACATTAGGAATCTATTGCTCTTTGCTAAATAAAAACATACTTAAATTACATAAGGACAAAACATTGTTGTGGAGTTTTTTGTTGGGTTTTTTTCAAGTACATAATTCGGCCATGGAATGAACTATCAAAGACACTGCAGTATCCTCAAAGTAGACAGTGAAAGAGTTAGAAACTAGCAATGTTTTAGGAATAAATTATTCAATATGAAAAAGAAACAACTCATTATTAAGATCCTTTCAGCCTCAGTGATTATGACTAACCTATGGTGTGGAATTGGCTCAACTGCAAGTGTTTTGGAACTAATCATTTCAATGCTTATAGGAAAGTACATGATCTGAAACGTCATGGAGACAATGACTCCTAATCCCAACGAGCCTGGGAAGCACTGTGTTCCTGAATAAGAAGCAGAGGACCTTGACTGAGAATATGACTCTTTAGAGCCAGAAGTTCAACGTAAACTATGAGGTCTTACAGCACAGAATGTATTTACAGTGTCAAATTTTGAGAGATAAGAAGTCATCTTGAAGTGATGCTGAATGTATGCTGAGTGATGCTGAAGTGACGCTGAGAAGTGATGCTGAGAAGCTCCCTGACCAGACTGAAGGTTTGTCTCTCTGATGATGATGGGAATTGTGACGATTCAGTTGTTCTTGGTGCCTGCTCTGGAATTCCATTGCCCAAATAATGGTATCTAATGCCACATGAGCTGTCCTAGGATACAAAATACAGGAGGCCAGCAGTGTGACACAGAATATATGGAAGATCCACGCCTCTCTGAAAGAGGCACTTGGAAGCCCACTGGGATAATCTAGTGCACCAGAAGTGGCAATAGACTCCTAGGTTTAGACAACAGAGCTATTCTCCTTGGAACCAACAACAAAGTCATCAACATGTGTCTCAGAGCTGGAAACGAGCTCCTTTCTTATCCAACATATATCCTGTGTGTAGAACGGTGGAAGTCTTAAAAAATGTTTCTCGGAGTCAAAGGTAAATCAGAGATCATCACTGGTAGGCAGAGATCAAGATTCTGAAGACAAACCAACCAAACAGAAGAAAATGAAGACTTGAGAAACCAAGAAGATGAGAAAGAACCTAATTGTGTATCTCCTGGTCTCTGTCCTATTCAAAACAATCTTCTTTCATGAACAAGAAAATTAATTTTAATATTTCCCTTTAAACAATATTTTAATAACTGCCCTTTATTAATTTGCAATGGAATATAAACTGTATTTATGGCCAAAAAAAATTACCTCATTTCCTAGCAAATGAACTCTTATATTACAGAGCAAGATACAGTTAAATGACTTGAGCATGGTCTATAAGTCACTCCACTACAAACAACCCAGATGATTTTTTCATGCCATTTAAATTTTTCTGTGCTGAATTTCCCTTATCCCTAAATAAGATAAACACTTATTTTTTTTTCAGAGGAATATTTTGAAAATTAGCATGCTATTTGTAACTGCTTTAACATTCACAGGTGGAAAGTGTTATGTAATGTGAAGTATTATGATGAGAACTGAGGACTGGAGCATAAATTGAAACTACAGAAGGCTGCATAATTAAAAAAAAAAATCTATTCCTAGAAGGATCTTAAGGTCATGTGGAGACAAGTTATTGTAACCCATTTGGATCAGCAAACTCCTCTTGTTCATTAAAGATGTAGGTGTGTATTTCCAAATCCCAGCAGACTGCCACCAACCTCAGCTGGAAGTTAGGTAATGAAATACTTCCACTAGGCTATCCTAACTCTTACCTCAAATCAAAACACACAGCTAAGACATAAAATAGAAAAATTTGCAGTGCATGAATTCCAAAGAGGAATGTGACCTTTCTTTGTGTTCCTTCAGTTAATATTTTAAAAAGACTTTTTCTAAGACCTGTAGGATTTCCTTGGGAATAGCACAACTGAAAAAGGCAGATTTTGCCCTTTACAGTTCGTGCTCCAGACCCACCGTATCAGTACAGAAGATGGGAATGGAAGTTTAACTGAGAATCTGTGACTGTTGGTCATGAGGAGTCAAATTTTCCACCTTTACCAGGCAGGTATTTCCTGATGATGGTCTGCTGATTTATACATAGCTGCTTCAAAACTGACTTGGCAGTGGGAACAGGGGGTAGAGCAACTCTGAAAGAAGAGCTGAGGGTTTTATCTCACACCTCAGACTATAATCTGACAGCTCTTAAACGAGTATTCCTACCTTGCAAATACATCAAATTTTCATTAAATCCCTAACCTGCTAAGAAACTTATAGAGCTTATCAGAGTCCACAGAAAATGAATTATACTTATTTAAAAAATAAAAATGACCCATACTCTAGGCAGAACAAAAAACACAAGTGATTCATGCCCGTTGCACCCATGTGAGTTTTTGTACCAGAAGAATGTGTAACCAGAACTATGCTAAGGTAGGTGTACATTAAAAAGCACAAGACATAACTTTATGCAATTTACATATTAATTCCACATTGCTATTTTAAGTTAGTAAAAAGAAAATGAAAGTACAATAGAGATCTATTAAAAAAGATAGTGCATCTCCCATATATGGGAATAAAGCTTTTATGGTTTTTGTACCACTGAGATGAAAATCATATGGTTGCCCAGTGCAATTTCTGTCCCTCTAAAATTAGTTTCGTTAAAGATCTACAAGTTCTGTTTCAGAAACAGGGAACAAAAGATGCATTTCTTACACTTAACTGTATGTAAGTTGCATTGAGATCATATTTGCCTATAAAATGAAACAAGAAATTCAGTATCTGTATAAATTATGTACTTTAGACAATGGGGATGTATCCATACATGTCACAAAGTTATGTGGAGCACCCTGTCTCCCCAAAACAAGGGCACAAAATGTATAGATAAAGGCACTGTCAGCTGTAGTGTCTCTAGGCATCCCTGACTGTACTTCTCAACTTCCCACACAGAGGAAGTGCTACTCCCATGCTCCATGTTGCAAAGGAGGTGAAAGCTGCAGCAGTTGAGAGCACTGGAGTGAAGCCTTGGTGAGACATTGCTCAAAGGGGTTGTGCATGACCCCAGTGCATCGCTCTAGTCCACAGGCTTCTTCTGTTTGGGCCAAATGCCACACCGACACACTCTGCAGCTCAGCACCAAACACCTTTTCCATTCTCCAACAGTTTACTTGCATTTCTGTGTAAGTGCTGGTTTCTTCTGGCTCCAAAGACAGCCTCACCTGCAGGGTTTCATTTTTCTGTTCGACACCTTGCTGTTGATTTTCCCTTACTGCACAAAAGAACTTGCTCCAGTGCCTCTTTCACAACTGCTTCTTTGTAGTAAGTGAAAGTCTTAATAATAGTATTTTGATTGTAGAGTTGATTAATTTTGACTTTGTCTAATTTGTGACCTTTACTGAGATCTTTGGGGCTGGGAATTAGAGAGCAACACTGTACCACTGTACTTTGGACATAGGGGTTTGCCAACTTATTTCTTGCCTCATTTGTCATAAAACCTATGAAATTGCAGTCCAAAGCCAGTTTCGTATTTTTAAAGGCAGGGCAAAAATGTATTTGTTTTTCTTCTAAATTAACATCTCCTGGCTAAATTAATCTAGTTTTTCAAAGTCAAAACCAAAGCCCTCACTAACAGTGAGACTAGTGAGCAAGACAAATCCAAAGATCAGCTTAGAAAAAAGGAACAGACTGGTTCTCTCCAATTACAGCACTAAAATGATAAGAAATGAATACTCAACTTTAGGTATAGACATAGCATTATAAAGAAAAAAATGAGGATGTAGAAAGGAACTGTATGGGAACATGACAGAAGACAGAAATAAATGAAGTATGTATCTTACATGTACAACATCTCCTATTAAACATTTGTGTCTCAGTTAAGATAACAAAAAATCTACAAACCAGTATCTTCAGTGATGTCAGGAATTAAAATCTGAAGTTCTGTGGCCGTGGATGAACGAGTCACTTCATGTTTTTCATTTCAGTTTACTTCTTTGAGGAACAACAATAGCATTTCTCAATTTTTATAAAAAAGAAGGCTTTAAAATGTAAGATCCTTCAATGAAAAGAACTAGTTCTGCAAAGTACTATTAATGACTGCATTATTTTTGAAGAAAATGTAGCTAGCTGAGTTCATAAAGCCTTTTTCCAGATCAGAAGATATCCTTCTCATTCTTTATAATCTAACAAGACCTAACCCTTTCAGGTTTCCTGCCTACTGAGGGCTTGAAAGGCAGAAGAACATTGCAGCTACTTTGAATCAACAAATTGAATGATGTTTATTTCTTGCAATAAAGAAAAAGTTTCCTTTGCATGAAGAATACTCAACATGAATTACCTACAAAAGCAAAGTATCTCTTTAGAAACTGAATCTGCAAGCCAAAGATGGTATTAAGAGAGAAACAAGCCCACATTACACTTAGAACAAGCTCAAGCATATAATATATTTTTACAAGACACATTTTTGGTTCTTACAGATGTACATTAAGGAAAGTATATGACCTGTGCTGAAGAATCACAAAAACTTGCAAGATAACACACTCTCCATCCTCAACTTAATCTAAACTACCCCTAAAGCATGATCAACTGTATTTAAGGTATTTGTGATACATTTGTCTGTAAAAACTTCTCTAGAATCCCTCTTCACTTTATTGAGATAATTTTGAATTTTCACCTTGTTCTCCAAAATGCCTGAACACTCACCATAGTATTTTGGCAATACATACCCTTTGGCTTTGGCTTGCCATCTGCTTCATTTAAGGACAATTTGAACAGCAGCAGAGCTGGGAGAGACCTCTAAGAACATCCTGTAACACAGGTTTCCATTTCAACAAGGAATTACTAATTATTCTTTTCCAGCTACTTGCTTATTCACTTTTCAGTGATTTAATTCGGAATATAATCCCTACTGTGTTGATGAGACAGTTCTGTGAGACAATTACAAAATCCTCCTGAGATCAAAACTACTGTTTTACCTGATTGATTTGTCATGACTTAGTCTCAACAAGTTCTCTGTTAACACTTAACTATTTTCTAAGCATTTATGAATAATATTTTTGACCATTTACTCCAATACCTTTCTAGTAACTGCAAGTTGGCTGATGATCCCTGGCTACTCAAAGCTACTTGTAGTTGTCATCTCTTCATAACAGTATCAGTGGCCTTAAATCTTTATTCATGAAATTAAACTAAATCATCAAACTAGTCGATTCTTAGGTTGTATAGCAAATACAAATTATATAATTCAGATTAATCTCATATGCAAAGCTTGATTCCTAGATTACATACTGGAAATAAACTAGTGTGATCCTTTAGTTTTTCAACTCAACATCAATTTTAAAGCTGGAAAATGCCAAAGGACTGAAAAAGTGCTAGAGGTCTACAGAAAGCTATAGCCATATATTTAGTGCTTGAGGAAGGGCTATAAAAGGGGCTTTGGGGAACACCAAATATAACATTGGTCAAATGATTTTTCAGTCTTCCCTACAATTCTATATGTACCAGCTCCTGCTACCAGGAACACAGTTCTCTTTATCCTGTAATCTGCATAAACTGGGGAGAAGTGACTTAATAGCTATGACAGCATCACATCTTAAAGAAAGACACTTTTACAGTGCTTAATGTAATCTTTTAGGATTTCTAAGTAAACAATTCTGGTCATTTTTCATGTTTTTAACTCTGGTTCCACGTGAGCAGTTGCACTGCATACAAGATATCATCAGACAAACCCAAACCAACAAGTCCCAAATCCTCTTGCGATGGAGTTTTTGCATAAATTCCACAGACTTGAAGATAGTTTTTTATTTTGCCTAAAAGAACTCAAAAGTATTGTTTGGAGAGGGTGGAAAACAAAAATAGATAAAATTAATATTTCTATACGGTATAAAGACAAAGAGTGTAGGGAATGCCATAACTTGACTAACTTTTTCCAATTTTTCTTACCCAATTCCCACTTGTCCTTCAGGATAGTAGGGAAGCAATTACTTGCTTCAGAGGTTATTCCTGTGATTAAAGCAAATTGACCTGACTTTCAAAAGAGGAATTTCTGTTCCACTCCAGAAAACAGACTGAAGTTAGTCTTTGCCTTACCTACATCCTGCAAAGCTACAGTGTTATTTTAAAAACAATAAAAGAATGACTTGCATATGCAGTGGCCATATGAGCACATCTAACCTTTGAGATTTCCCTCCTTGTATTCTGAACTATGTTGACGATGTCCGGATGGGATTTACAATGGCTCAAAGCTACTATTGTTCACACTACATTAAATCCACAATATATGCAATGAGATACCATAATATTTTCACTTGCAACTTCTATTAACCCACAACTTGACTTTATTTAATGAAATATGTAGTGCTCACAGAGTTGATTTATATGCATTACTACTTACAGTTCACGTTCATAAAAGAGGAAAAAGCACCCTGAGGAACTCATGGTTCTTTTGACTTTAACAGAAAGTAAAAAGTGCCTGATTTGGTTTAGCTCAGTAACACCCCTGGAAGCCCCAGAATCTTATAGCTGGATTAGGGATGGCGACAGGAATCACTGATGCAGCTGAAACAGCCAGCAATAGGCAATGCACTATTGCTATGAACCCTGAGCCAAAATATGGCTGCATATTTTAAAACAAAAATCACAGTCATATTTATGCTTCCTGCATATAAGAAGTATATACAAACAATTAAAATGGCCTGGAAATCTACTTTTGTCAAGTGTTGTTCTAGAAATGTGGACTGGAGGATTCATAATTCCAAGGGAAAAATACACAGATTTTCTTGAATGGATCAAGTTTTACTTCTGACAGAACTTCTGAGTGTATTTAGTTATACAAAGTAAAGGCATACAGAATTAGCTAGCAGAAGACAGTATATTGGTGCCCTTAGAGCTATCTTACAAGCACACTGTCCTATATACTAGTCAAAATAAAACCATTGCTCTTTATTCCTCTACCAGTTCAACACTGAGTTAACTGAGTAATTAGATCTAGAAAAAACCCATAATTTTTCTTATTCTTTTAGATAAGATGATCTGCATGCAGGTTATGGTAAAAACAAACTTTTCCCAAACCAACACCCTTTGAGTAGTAAAGAACATGAAGAAATTTTATCTTGTGCTGCACCTGCTCTCTAAGACTGTTTGCAGTAAGGAACTAGCAAACTGAGAAAAGACAAGAAAGGTATTAATTCACTGGTGTCAGGAGTGTGTAAGCCTAAAAAAAATCATACATTTTAGTAGTCTGGGTATATATGCCAAGATCTCTATTGATGATATTTTTCATGGCAATTTCTGTGAGAATGCTGCAATCTATTAAAAGAAAAGAAAAACATGACAAAACCTCTGCATTCTTAACACTGAGTCTACATGCTATATTTTTCACATTCTCACTTGAAAGAGGTCTAATTTCCTTTCACCATCTAGAAAACTAGGCTACCAAAGGGATCACTTACACTTAAATCAGTCCTTGGAAAACATATCCAGAAAAAAAAAAATCTCCTATGTAAAGGCATGGAAACAAGAGCATAGTGTAGCTAAATTATCCAGGAGTTAATGACTGGACCTCGTGTTCCCAACTCCTCCCTACAACATCAATAGACTTAGAAATTACAGAGTGGAGCAAACTGCTTTAACACCACCTGGTGTACTTTTCAGCAGTTGGTCTTGCTTCCAGGCCTGTCATGGCTCATTAAGATAGTATAGTACTTTCTCTCTGCAAGACTGTTCTCAGGGACCACAGAATTTGAGATAAAATGAGATATGGAGGTTTTATCACAAGACAGAACAGGACTGTGACATATCATGCCAAGGTTTTAGTATCTGAGAAAGCTACAGAAGAAAACGTTTTTCAAGGCAGGTGAAGAGTAACAACAAACCAGTTATAAAAGATAAATATAACTTCCCAATACTTAAAGAATCAGAGTAAACCACAACAACCTAATTCTGTGCGTGCTCATATGGGGCACTTTATTTACATAGGTTTTGCTAAAGGTTCATGTCTTTGCTTTGCAGTTTCATCTTTCTGTGAAACTTCGAGATTCAAGTTCAACAGTTCTCTCACCTATGTGAATCATTTGATCGACCAGTTTAGTGCTGTTGACTGAAAATGGATTAAACTTTTCTGCTTATTTCCCTGATTCAGGCTCTCTACTATCAGTTGCACTGAAAATGAAATGTCAGGCTGTCTCTAATGCTGCCATAACACTCTCGTCCCAGAGCACTCAAAGGCTCACTGACAAAGGCAGGAGGACAGAAGGGATAATTCCTTCCTGACAGAAAGGCTTCATTCCTTAATTGCCAAGAGAAAAAAAGTGCAAAGGAGATTACGCTTTCTCTCACATTTTCACCTGAATTAAAAAAAATAATAGCAGAAGACACCAAATTTGAGAGTTAACCAAGATCTACATTTATGAAAAGCCTAATGTTTCATTACAGTGAAAACTGAGGAGTTAGGAAAAAAAAATAAAAATTATGGTCTTTAAATAAACTTTAACCTTAGAAGACACACAACATCTACATGCTGTATTTCAGCTTTCCTACTGGATTCTGTGAGAATTTGAGATTAACAGCAGTTCCAAGGTCAGTTTATTTCAAATTATTTAAGTGTGATGTCTGTATTGTTCCTTAATTAGAAATTTACTATTTCTAACATTTCAGACTAGTGCAACTGAAGTTTTTACAATTTAACTGGGTGACGATAGAGAATTAAAACAAATATATAATTAAATATCTTATGCTTGAAAATTAAAAAGGACAAAACAATGGCAGTAGGATATTAGTGTGTTCATTTTCACTGTGTGCCCTGCAAAAGACTTTTAAAAAAAGAAAACACCTAAACTAACAGAAGAAAAAAAGGGACTGACGCAGATGCACTTGTTCAGCTCTGTCCCAGACAGTGAATCCTATGGACATGGAGTGCCCCCTGTGGGACCTCAGCTTATTTAATTTCACCCGAAGTAATTACAGGAGATGTTTTGGTACCACTGCTGCAATCACGTGATGGCCTGATACACCAAGTGACCACAGACCTTGTAAGTCCAGTTCAGTATGACAAAGAGCTTGTGTTGGGCCTAGAAAGCCATACCTTGCAGATGCAAGGTTAACATGTTACTGCTTTGTGGCACTGACAACAAATGCAGTGATTTCCAACCACAGAGACAACTGTTCATAGTTGTTATAGAACATACATGCACTTCTGCAACCAGGAATCACTTTTGCTCTGGAGAACTGTTGTTAAACCATATACATAAACCACAACCTCTTTAATGACAAAAAAAAAATTCTTTAATTTCCAAGAAGACAACTGCTGATGAGCTGACAAGTTATTGTTGGATGGTCATTGATACTTTTTTTTTTCTGGTTCTGTTCACCATGGGTGCGTGCAACCTGAAATATTTTTGTTTGGTTAAACTGTTTGCAGGGTTTGAAATTACTTCACACCTCATCTTGGATCAACTGAAATGACTTTTCTGGCAAATAAACTGTGTCAATTAATCAGTTTCTTTTGGACTAGTTTCAATTTCAACTTCATACTCGTACCTCCAGACAATGCTGCTTTATTGCTGAGGAGATGAACTTTTCAGAAGATAAACAACCTCAGCTTCCACTGACTTAATTTCAGTTGTGAGTGTTCGAGTGTGTGTGTTTGTATTTTTCTCATCTGATAGCCAGAAAATGAACACGTGGACTTATCAACCATCTACCAGATACTTGTAAGTCATATCATGCAAGAAAACTGTAGCAGAGATACGGGTGAACAGTCTTCCTGCATAGCACTGCCTAGGTGGGCATCTTATTTTTATTAGTAGCCCTCCTGTAGCTCTCAGCAGGCCTTCCAAGTCCGAGATGAAAAAAGGGAGGCATACAATAAACAGCCTCATTAAGCTACACAGGCCTGGTTCATCTCTGATCGCCGCCTACACTCTGTATCAAACGAAACACTATCTGTGGGATGAATTCATGTAATTAGAAACTACTGTGATAAATATTCAGAAAACCACTCAAGTACAGTCACAAAAGAAATCAAACGATGTTTTCTGACAGCTTGGTTTTGAAACATGAATTATTTTCTATTATAACAATTTATTCATCTGTAATATCCTTGATTATTTTTCAAGAAACAAGAGGACAGTAAATTATTCTCAGACAAGTAATAATCTTTCTGTTGTGAGCCAGCAGGATGAAGGATTCAACTCTGAAGCGCCAACTACATTATGTAAGTCTGCATACCTTGAATTATAGGGCTAGCAGCAATTGCAATTAGCAAGAGAAGGCATAATTCAGGAAAGGGCTGTTGGACAGTTTTCCAGGTCTGAAAGAACAGATTGAGAAATGCTCCAACTGGGACTTTTCAATCCTAAAGCAGATGATTAGGAAGAACCTTCTGGTCCTTCTGACCATAACAAAAGCCCTGTCTAGCAAAAAAAAAAATAAATAAATAAAAAATTCCCTCTCTCCATGCAGACACAGTGTCTGTTCCCCTTCCCTATAAGTGCAGTGTCCGCTGCTCCAGATTTGGCAATTGCATGAGTTCGGCCTCAGATTAGACTGTTTGTGCTCGGTTATTTTCACACACTGCCAAAATTTGCTGACAACACCAGGAGAAAAAAAAAAGGAAAGGAAAACTGGTGATTTTCAACAGTTTATAACTCAGCTCAGCCTAAGCAGGTTTTTACGGGACAAAGAACAGAGATTTCTCTGTAGACAGCACTTTATTCCTGCCTAATTTAAAAGATTTGCTGTGAATGATGGAAACATTAGAACTTCTTAAAGAAAACATAACAAAACAAAAATCCTAGCAGTTCACTAGTATTTCTTTACAGTAGATCGGGTTTGGTGATATAAATAGAGACCATTATCTGCCTCTCCCATAATTATTTGCAATGAAGTTTTTTTAAAGGAAAATGAAAATATTAGACTTAAAGGAAGAGGGCTTCCAAATACATAGTATTTCTTTAAGGATTGAAATTTCTTGCTTGGAATAATTCACACTTGAGCTATTCTAGTGCCACAGTATTCCCTAAGGAGTGTGAAATGATCTTCTCAGGGTTACAGAGTCAGTAGTAAACACAAGTTCTACTCTAAGAAACAGTATTTTAAACATATATTTTCACTAACATCATATCTAACAACTTCCCATCAAAACCCAAAGGTAACTTTCTGGAGTCCCCTTGTTGCTTTAACACTTTCTTTCAGTCCATATAGAATATCCTAAGGTTGCATTTCCTAAGCTATTTTTCTTGTCTGTTCCCCAGCCCCACTAGCTGACTGCAGGGCCCAGCCTTTTAGATCTGCTCCTCTATCAAATCTCAAATTTAATCAGTGCTGCACCTCAAACTTGAGCACCTCAAATTTGAGCACCTCAAACTTTTCCCAGTAAAGCATGCCCTAAAACCTGGGAAATAAAACTGTATCTTTGAACACTATCTGTACAATAGCTATTGTTTTTTGTTAAGAACACTAAAAGCAGCTAATTGCCTCACAAAATTGACCACTCATTCAATTACTGTTATTTTTTTGAGCTGAAATAGTAGGAAATACTTTAACAACATGAGAAACTTTTTGGGAAACTAGAAAACAAGAATGGTTTTCATAAAAGGCATAGGCTGGGAAAGCAGGGCAATGAAGAATATACTGGAGTTTCTGTATATAAAAATAAGATATTTAATTGACTGGGAGTCCTCAGTAGAGACTTGTTTGCAACAGAGCCTCATGGTGAGGCTGAGTTTTTGAAGTTTGGATGCCTTTGGCAGCTTTATTGAACTTTAAGACAGACCAGCTATGACTAAAACACGCTCAGCTAGTTAACTATACAAACATAATGTTTTTTCCATCTTTCTCTCCATGTGCTGACAGCATTACCATTCTCTCCAGCATTCTTCTTCCTTCTGAGGTACAATGGATCTACCAGTTCATGCAGTTCCTGATACTACATTTCAGTACAACGACTTTCCAACAATAACTTACACAGCTAAGAGAGGTCATCATTTAGAAGTGAGTAGTTATATTAAAGGATCTACACAATTCCAAATACATTTCAGGATATACTGTACACTACGTGTATATTTTAATGAGAAGGTTTGGCAGAGCAGTTTGGCAGAAGAAAATGCTGTCAAGTGATTGGATATGGGATACATCTCCAGTTGCTTTGGATTCCCACATCACCTTAAGAGCTATTCTTCCCACCCTCCCCCCCCCCCCCAACTCTCAAGGCAGTCAAATTTATAGCTCAATAAAATTTTTTATTAAAAATAAAAAGTGTGGCTTTTAAGTACTGTAGTCTTCCAACATCCTTACGCCAGGTCTAGATCAGACTGCTGTAGCGGAATATGAAGCTGGGGAGGCTTGGCCCACTTTATACAGCACTCCTAAGTTAGAATTTCAAGATCTAAGCCACCTCTTTCCATTTTGTAACAGCTGTTTTTCTATCCTTTCATTAAAAAAAAAAAAAAAGGAAAGGAAAGAGAGCAGCGTAGAATAGTTAAATAAATAAATAATGGCTCACAAAACCACAGTGGAGGAACCACTGCTGGTCCTGCCAATAAAAATGTTCCTTCTCTTCAGGGCTGGCTAAACAACTGAAAGTGTTTCTAATGAACTGCTGGCAGCACTATCCATCATTGCACTAAACGGATTCATGTCTCCCTAAACTAAGGATAACTATTTATCTATAATGCACAGTCAGAAATTAGGAAGTATTTAAGCCTTAGAAGTCTAATTCCTCACTTGTCCCTACCTCCTCAAAGTTCAGTTTTATCCAGGTCTTCTTATGCAAAGATGATGAGAGAATTCTGACTGATAGAGAGCTTCAAATTATTCCAGTGTTAATGAACCATCCACATTAGTCTGAAAAATACTTGAGCAGAACAGACCTCTGCAGTCTGATTTTACCATTACAAACACCTGACATTATGTTTATCTCTTCTCTCTTATTTTTTTGTCATTTACTATACTGACTTGCACCTAACCTTAGTTATAGGCTGCTCAAAGCAAGATGACACATTAATAAAATAACTGAGTCCCAACAGTTGTTTGAAGGACTTCTGAAGATGCTGTTGTGCAAATAATAGTAGTCTACTGTGAACAATCACAAGGAAGAAATGGTTTTGACCTCTAGTGGAAATGTGACAGTCATGTTCAGAAGTAAATTCTGAAGGCTCAACCGACTACAGATCAGTCAGATCTGTAATGTTCATGCAGTGGCTGTCTTTAGAACACCAGGGATCAGAAAAGAATTCAGAGATCTCAATAAAACATGCCTACAAATAATGGAAGAAGACACTTACTTCATTTCCAGGACTTCCTCCAAATGTTTCCTTCTTTCAGCTCGTAGGTTGGTCAAATGGGTTTCCTTCTCAGCCAAAGACTGTTGTGTAGAGGACAATTTTGCTTTCATTGACTCCAGCTCCTGCTTAACCTTCTCCATGGCCATCATCAGCTCTTCTACCTAAAACATTTTTGGAGCAGACAGGAGGAGAGAAAAATAGTGTAATGTGATCAACTGGACTTTACTAAATGTCACAACTAAATTGGAGCACACAGGTTACCAGTGCATGTATGCTGCACAACACTTCTGTAGGCTGGAAGCATCATCTAGTGCTGTGGACAGAATGTCTGTACTTGACTGAAGCAACATTACAGCCTGTGAATTAAATTAGTTTGGTCATTGGAATGTTACTATTACAATAGAAATCTTCAACTCTTCTGCGTTTCTGTTTTAGAAAACGTACCCCAAGGATAAGAGGATGACCTGTATATGTTAAAATTGGCCCACAGAAAGGCAAGGTATTAAATGAAACCCATTGATAATACACCAAAACAATAAAAAACTTCCATTGTAAATGATGCCTAAAGAGAAACTACATATGCACTTCAAGAATAAAGGTATTGTTTCCAAAATAGGGAGAGGACTGGGTTCCCATGAAGATGTAAGTAAGGCTACTTCCCTCAAAATACCATTTGAACAATGCTTATAGGCACATGTTGTGATTTAGCAACATAAGACATTCAAAGAGTTGCTGATGGCAGAGAAGTACAGCAGAACATTGCTGATATCTCCAGCAAATTAGGAAAGATTCAGAATTAACATGATTGTAAAGTCTAGCATAGATTTTACACAGATGAACAGTACTTTTGTTTTGCACTTGGAACAAGTTCTGTCTTGGCTAAAATTTATGATAATTAACATGCAAAACCACAATAAATGCTTAAGTCTAACTACATGTAGCATTCAAAAACCTCTGGATGTGCTTTTATAATTTTATATATTTTATATAATTTTATAACACATTACTTTCACTGACTTCTTCAAAACAGGTTTTCTCTTCCTATCACAACCAAGTGTTCATAACCAGTTTTATAATGTGCTTCAAATGGGAGAAGCTCAGATGCTACTGATGCACATAATCAAACATTCGTATAAATTTAGTATGACAACACAGCACTGCATTGCCTTTATACCCCTGCATAACAAGCAACTTGTGATCCATCCTGGAAGTGAATCATTGAAATTATATTAAGCCAAATTTCTAATTACATGTTTTCATAAAAGGAGCTGGGCATGTCATTTGCTATGTAAGTGCTGGAGGAGGGAAGGTATGTAACATACTTTAATAAATCCTGTACTCCTAAAGGCAGAGCTAAAATGGATAATAAGATTGGTTTTCATCCTCAATCAGTGACAGAGCATGAAAAATTGCAATTCAGAATTAGCAGATTTATAAAAATCTAGCACAGACATTGTGCAGTGTTTACTGTAGAAAGCCTATCTACTTCCACCCAAATACAGCTGCCAAAAGGATTCTTCTTGTGCTCAGCAAACTAAAAAAAAAAGAATAAATTAAAATATGTGATTATCAAAAACTATTCAAGATGTACAGCGAAAAATTCATCTCACAATCAACAGACCAAAGCAGAATTTCAGTGACGCAGAATCCAAACTGGTGACCATGGATATATTAACCAAACTTTCCCTGTTTTATTAGTGTGCAAAACAAGATCAGAAACTGTTAATTTTTAAAACAAAGAGAAAACTCCATAAAATGAAATAGAGAAAATACATCAGAAAAGAATGCAAAGAAGAACTGCAGAAATAATGAATAGCAAAAATACTACTAGGATGGAAACTGGTTCTTAGAAAGAGAAAAGTCACAACGTGGTGGGGAAGTAAAGGTGTACTTGTGTATCAATTTCTAGAATATCAGCTTCTGCTTCCTTTGGGTGGATCAGCATTACCCACATAAACATTTCCCTTTAAACTTAGAAGAAAAAGGTATGCCAACTATAAACCCTTTAGCTTATAACAGAAAACCACCTCAAATCAACAAGCCCCCAGCCAACTGCAACAATCAAAATGGTCTGTGTCAATTTGTCAGCTGCCAAGATAAAACAATCTGTGAAGCAGCATCTTCTCTGTAATCAGGTCTGAAATATTTCTGACATCCTTCCCTCCCTTCCCAGCCACCAGAGTCTGTGATGCTGACACTGAAGGACTGCTTTGCTCGATGCAGATCCGTAGCGTGACAACTCTGCTGCTAAGAAGACACAAGCAGACCAGAGACTGATGTCTAGGCCAAGGCTCCCAGTGAGAGGTGGCAAAGGCTAACTCTGCAGGAGTACTTTGTAGTGGTGGTTATTGCAGGTACTTAATCTTTTTCTCGTTGCTCTGCTTGCTAACTCTTTTAATTCTAAGGTTGTATTCTCTATTTTTGCAGGCTAACGGAGAATTGATCTAATCACGTATTAGGAACGGCTGGAATGCAAGGAGCTTTTAAACTGTGCCAACAACTTAGTTTACAGAACTGTCATTACCTTCCATCCTCTCCAGCAAGTACCATTTGTCACGCAATTTACTAAAGACAAAGTTCACCAAAACAGTGATGACTGCATTCACAGTAAAGACTTCATTGTTCAGGTTCATCAGGTTATGGATATTCCATGGGTCTGTTTCAATTAAACTTCTACAAAACAAAACATTTTATTTGGCAGCTTATGAATCTTAGCGCAGACCTGTCTGTACATGTCCCAGTAAGCAGCCCTGTGAGAAATGATACAGGAATACTCACTGGAAGCAAACTGCTTGCAAAGCACATCTAATTTAGCCTATATAAAAAACCTTCAAATCTACCCTTGATTTTTTTTTTCCTGAGGGCAGCTAATTGTATAATAAAGAATAAATATTTGCCAAAACCAGAGATCTTGGCATGCTGAGACGTTTTCAGAGACATGCTGTTGACATTTGCAATTTAACTGCAGGTAAGCTTGTGCCCTGCCAGCTATAACTAGAAAGTCTCCATCTCAGAAGGTGTGAAGAGTAGACTCTAGCTCCTCTTTTCTCTTTGCTCAAATGACAGCATATAAAGCAAAGTATATCTTTGACTATCTATGACTTAGCTGTGATTCAGTTCTCTGTAGACAGGCCAGAAAGGTCTTCATGTATTCTGAGCAGAGAACTTGAATGGAGACTCTTTTTTCATTGCTTTGGGGCCTTAAGTGACATGACATAACCAGGTGGCAGCTTATCCTTAAGGAAGAACATCAAGCTGAAATAAGTTTCCATTAGAGGATAGGGCTCCCAGGAGACTGAACAAACTATGCCAATTAGACCTGTATTCGCAGCAGCAGAAAAGGGAAATATCAAGATAGGACAAATTTTTTACATAGTATTACATCTCCTTCCTTAGGAAGCATGAAATCAAGACAAAGAAAAACACCAATACAACAGGAGAAGTTTATCTACCATGTATTTGGATCTAATGACAAAAAAATGAAGCCCTTTTCAGAAGCCTATCTACCATCTTAACATCCCTGTTCCTACAAACTGTAATTTCAGGCTCCTCTGATGCAACTCTAAATCAAAAAACAGGCTTTTGCACAGACATGTAGATACCACATTAAATATGTAGTTGTTCCAGTAAACTTTTCTGGCCATTGGGTAATGTGAAGCCAAGGACTTGCAAAGAGCTTGGTCAAGTTCCCCAAAAGCCAGTAAAAAGACAGCAAAACTGAGAAAGGGACTGGATATGCAAAATATTACTGAGTCTGAAAATCCTACTAATCACTGGATTAGCCCTTGGAATGATTACTGACAAAGACTGCAGTACCTAAGGCACAAGACAGACAAGTTAGTGGAGCCTCAGCATCCCCAAACACTTCAGTCTGTTTAAATTACAATGTAGTGGCAGCTACCTTTTTCCATTCCATTGTGAACTTTCCCCAGTGATGAAGGATCACCTGAAGATATCTTTTCTACTGCACTGGAAATAGAAAAAGGCTTCCATAGCCCTCTCAGGAAGATAGTTCTGGAGTCTAATTTTCTGCTCAAAGAAGCAGAGCAATTCTGGGTCATCATTCAAGTAACAAATGCATCATGAATGCTGGTAATACAGTGTAATTCACTACATCAGTACGGTGCAACTATAAAGAGGCAATGGACAAAATCATCAGTATGGAGAAAAAAAAAAGAGTAAAATGCTACACACTTGAAAAAACACCTGAAGAGGCAGAGGATCTGTTCTGAAATGGTGACCCCTGCAATCCATGTTTATATGCTACGTGTTTACCAAGAATGAGGAAAAGGCTAAAGAATGCCCTCCACAGACACCACAAAAGAAATGTTTCCAGTCTCAAGTGACAGGACATAAATGTACCCAAAGTTCATATGTATATGATTGGCTTGAATAACCTTTATAAAAGACAGCAAATCACTGGTACACTACATAAAAGATATTTTATGTTAATGTTAGAGAAGGCTTTTCCTCACCTGTAGATCAGCAATCTTTGCAGAAAAGACTGCATAGCCTTTTTATTTTTCATTTTTTCATAGAATGCTTTGTCTGGGCTGGAAGAGACCTTTAAATACCACCTAGGCCAACACTCCTGCCATGCCTTTCACTAGATTAGGTTGCTCAAAGCCCCATTCAACCCAACCTTGAACACTTCCAATGACGTGACATCCACAACTTCTCAGGGCAATCTGTTCCAATGTCTCACCACGCTCATTGTAAAGAACTTCTTCCCTACATCCACTCTAAACTGAAGTTTCAACCATCCAGATAGTCCAAGGCATCTATTAGTCTTGTTATTTTTCCTTCCTCATAATTTTTTTCTTTTGATTAGGCACAAAAGATTACACATCAATGCATAATTAAAATTCTCAGAGGGCATGGAAAAGGAATTTGACTGTTTCACTAAGAAACCTACACCTAAACTGGAAATACCACAATTTATGTGTAGTAAAATATGGGAATTGTTTAATTATGTGCCTGGAAACAGACACATTTTTATGTTTCTCATTGAAGGAAAGAAATTCTAATTCTTTCAATATACATACAGACATAGCAGGCTATGGGATAGCTGTTTATATTCATTATTGTGTCTCAAAAGTTCCATGTAGAATACAAAATGATGCAATTTTAGAGAATACAGATACAAATACCAACACAAACAAGTCATTTTCCACGATCATTGTATAAATCAATCACTAGAGATCTTCATTTCAAAACCACCTCAGCAGGCTAACTTGTATATTTAAAATTATTGGCTTTCTAAACATAGACCTCTCTTGTATAAACAAGAAATTAGCATTACGAGACAAAATGTACTAGAAATCTGTACTTTTGCCCAAAACTAACTAGGCCAGCAAAACAAAAAGTCTTGCAATTAAAAGTCAGTAGAAAGAATGTTACAAGGACTGAAAAAAATAATAAACATTTCTCAAAGTGTCACTCTCTCAGACGACAGTCTCCTACTTTTCTACTGCTTCTGAGTTTTGAAACTATTTTTCATTTCATTGTGTACATTGCTGAAATGATAAAGGGACTGCAAATTTCTGCATTATCTTTTACTTAGTTTTACTGATTAGACTTCAGAAAATGAAAAGAATTAGACATGAAAAGAAAGACAAAGACAAGAGTTCTGGCTCAGTGTAAACTTGTTTGGATCCCAGAAAAATTTCCTAGAACAGATGTTAAGACATGGAAAAAGCACAGGCCAGACTTGGGACTTAAGCATGTAATTTAACTGCCTCAAGTAACATATTACAAGGGAGAAAGCATTGAGTCTGACATAACTTGGACTGCCAGCAGGACCAGATGGTTTGCTTAAATCACAAGCTAATAAACCTTTACACAAAATAAGAGGGAAATGAATTATGGTTTCATCATAGCCCCGTTTTCGTTAAAGCAGTAGGGTGGCTTTAAGGTACTCTTAAAGACTATATCCAAGACACTTAACTAAATTCTTGGCTATTCTGAATTGAGGGAACAACTTTCAAATTCCTATAGACACTGGGAAAGCTGTTAGGCACAGCTTTTTGAGAACTAAAAATATTGAAGAAAAATGAGAGAAATCAGTAAACAAATAACAAGAAAAATCTTCCTCTCCCTCAGCAACATTAAAATGTTATTTCTGATTTGTGAGGTAAGGACAGTCCTCAATCAAGAGAGCAGCTGCAAGCTCTGCCCCACTGGCAGCAGAAGGGTGTGAAGCAGAATGGCTCTGCCCCACCACACAGGCTGGAGCTCTGGCTTCAATTCACCCCCCTCTTATTCACCACCAGTGCACAGTATGCACATACCTGTGGGTGGACAGAGGACAATGCATCCTGGCTTCTGGCCTCTCCACCGTGACAATGTGACCACCACTAATCCTTCTGAAGCAGATACATAGGGAGATTAGATCCTTTACCTCCCTCTTTATTCTGTGATTGCAGGCACCATAAAGATACACTAAGTGAAAAGCAGTTCACCTAAAAGACAGTGTTCTTCCCTACACTATACATAACACCCTATATAACTGCTTCACTTGTTCTGTGAGGTTGCTGTTAATGAATATTGCCATAAGATCCTGTGCAGACAAGTGAAAAACTTCTCTTTTCTTCACGACTCGGAATTCCTTAGTTGGACATCCTACCTAAAGACACTCAGAAACAAACACAGCAGAATAGTGTGCAATAATGAAGATGTTTCTATACATCACATTTAGCCCCATCTCAAAGAGGATGCAAGATTTACAGAACCCCTTTTGGCAAGGTCAGCTGTGTACAGCAGTAGAGGACTGTGGCAGACTGCACACTGAGAAGGAGTTCTGTTTTGTTCACAGTAAAGAAGGGAGGGAGTGTTGAAACTGTGAAAATGGCTGGTGGATTACGAGCTCTCCAGATAAATGGCAGGGCCTTTTGATTATCTGTAATATACAGCAGTAATTTTAGGGATGAAATCTGTGTTTCTTTATATTAGCGTGTGGCTTTCTTGAGTCTTTGTGCCTTTAGTTTTTAGACAGTTAGGATTTTGTACACTCAGCATCCCTAATAAAATAGAGTGTCTTGGTGGCTTAACAGGACTGGTGCCACTGTTCTGCTCTTACATTATTAAATGAGAAAAAGGAGAGGGAAAAGATAAAGAGAGAGAACAAAAGCCTATGGTCTGAAAACCTGCAGGATACTGCAGATGAATGCAATTTTTCTTATCTCTGTGAAAGTGAGATACTTAAACAGCTGATGTCTCTTATTTCCATGAGCTGGTCTCAACAAAAACTTCCATTATAAAAAAAGAATCTGATAATGAAGAGGAGTTAATGCTCTGTATTGCTCCTTACTGTCTCCACAGATGGCTCTGGGCAATGAGGAGCACTAATACTGGACTGATCAGGTATCTGACATTACCATGTTACTCCTGCAGAAGCCACAGAAACATTAACAAAGGAGTCTCTGTCAAGGGGTGCATTACTTGAGTATCAATTGAGTGCTTTTGCTCATACTCTGGGAGCACTGAGCTTTTGTATGAAGAAAGAGGAATCAGGATTCACAGATGTTTGGAAAAGAGAAAACTCCTGAGCCGCCAGACTTCAGGACTCCATAAGTCACAGCTGTGTTCTGTTAGGATGTTTGGAGGTAGCTTTGACAGTTGCATTTCCTAAATGTGGGCCATAACCCATACAAATAAGCAACAGCCTACTGCTGGGACAAGAGCTCTTGAGAAGGAAACAATAATTGTCTCTGCTTAACACATATGAAATATTTGAGTCAGGCCTGGGGAAAAAAAATTGAAAACTGAATTCTGATTTCTACTGAGGAAAGAAATCTGTTTTAGTCACTGGTATCTGACAACTGTAACAAGTTACAATTCTATTTCTCCATTTCCCTCAAGTGAAACCATTATCCAACCAAACATTCTCATTATGCTTTTCAACCCTAGCAACCATACCAAAGGAAGCTGTCCTGTTTCACTTTACATTGACCTATAGTCTTAGGAAACTGTCTTGTGTTTATCTTCCATGGTTAGCAATGAGTCTCTCCCACTCTTTGGGAACACAGCAGTAATCACAGTACACGATCTTGAAAAAAAAAATCTGGATTTTGATCACCTTCTAAAAATCTCTACAGAGGCAGAGACACTAGGATATAGCACATTAAGCACAGCTCTGCACACACTCATTTAGCACAATTTATTACATCCAAACAAAGTTCTCTAGAACTATGGATAACCCATGATACTCCAGCTACAACTCTAAACGTGGCCATCTTCAAATTAACGTGCCCTTTCTTAGGTTACATCTACCCTGTGACTGCTGCTAAGGTAGAAGTCATACTAATTGCCCAGGGATTTCAGCACTTTTTTACCAGCCCTCTGTAGACTATGCTGATTTCCATTTTGCTGCATTTTAGACAGTTTTAGGTTAACCAGGATATGTCACTATGGCAGACAGTTTAGACATAACTGAATAATATTCAAAGTAAATATTTAATGCTGTGCTACATAGCACAGCAAAGACTGTCAATTTATATAGCATAGATTGATTCTGCAAAGAGAAAAATTCTGGGATGATGTATTAACTCACTACAAGGAGTGAAAAACGTTATGCTAATTCCACATACAACTTTAACACCCTTTTCCCAAAAGACATTAAGGATCATGAACACAAATATATGAAAGCACATGCATTGCCATGTGAAGGATGAACATGTTGCTAACTGAAGAAGCACAGTCTCGCTGGCAAGCTCAGGAAAGTTTCCACCTCTATGAACTCGTGGAAGCAAATCTTTAGCATTGTAGTTAACAGAAAGCAAACAGCAGAACCTAACCACAATAAATAAAAAGCAATTCCACTACATGGAACCCAGGCTGAAATTCAGTGAAGGGTTTGAAGGAATCCAATGGTAAACAGCAGTACAGCAAAGTCTGGAAGCTTTTGTGTGAATATGAAACATTTCAAAAGAAGGGCATCCTCAGTTTAATGAACCTGAAGTTTGTAATTTTTCTGTGTTTTTCTGTATAGGAGAAAGGTACAGGAAGGAATACAATTTCTTTTCTTGTACTTCATGGATTTTGGGGAAAAAAATCAATTATGTCAGAAAAAGAGTATATGTTTTTCAATTTATGAATCTAACGTTGAAGCCTAATTAACTTTTCTAATGCACTCATCTATGTACTATTGTATCACACTTGCATTTAAGATCACAGTTAAGCAATGCAATTGGAAAGGAAATTTAAAATGAGAAAAGCACAGCACTAGCTTAAACAAATATTAACACAAATATTTGCTTGGGTCTTACAATTTCAAGCAAGCATTAATGTAACCAAATCTGCAAGAATTTGATTTTCTCCTGAGCCACCATAAATAAAATACTGTCTAGAGGTAGGTGCTTGAAAAAATAATATAACAGTCAGAGAGATGCCAAGATAGACCTTTGTCTGGAAAACTCGACTATAATAAAAGACATAATGTGAAATTGGTATTTATCTATTAAACAATAAAAAGGGATAAAAATCCAGACAAAAGGATCTTAAAGTCAGCATTTGCACCAAATTTATATATAATGGTTTCCATCAGTATTTCTCATTTCATTAAATGAAAAGGTGACTTACATGGAGAAATGCTCAATGTATATTTTGCACAGAGGTTAATTATCCTTTCAGTGTTTCCAATTCTCTTGAAAGTCATCAAATTTTGACTATTTTGCAACCTTAAATGAGAGCAACAAATGAAACAAAAACAAAGTCACCATCCCTGAAGGAATTTAAAAGACAGGTAGATGTGGTGCTTAGAGACATGCTTTAGTGGTGGGCTTGGCAGTGCTGGGTTAATGGTTGGACTCGATGATCTTAGAGGTCTTTTCCAACCTAAACAATTCTATGATTTTAAAAGATTTAGAAAGTTTTTCCTCTATAACGTTAGAAAAAAATCTCCGTCTCAAAGGCTTTGGGCATTATTTTCTATTCATCATTTCCTTCCCTATTCATTCTTCCCATCTGGAGACAAAAAAAACCAAGCCCCCACCTTGGCACAGCTGAACACAACTAAGAAAAAATTCCACTCTGTTACACTTCTTAAAAGGTACATTACTGAAAATGCAGGAATTACATATCAAATTACCTTCTCCCATGGAGGGAGCGTGACTCAGTACAAATCTGCATATTTTTAAAGGAAGAGGTTATGTAATCCATTTAAATACTTGGGGAAAAGAAGTAACTTTAGGGAGATGCATAATTGCTAAAAATTACTGCAAACATATTCCTTGACAAGGACACAGTGCACAGTCAACTTTAGCCATGCAAAATGCCTTCTCTAACCAAAGGAACAGAATCAGACAAAAGGCTAGAAAAAATAGATCTCTTGAAAAACAGTGGGAAAGTCTATGCTTCAGGCTGACACTGACTTAGAAAGCTCTTAAAACATCTGTATCAGTAAAAGAAACTAAAATGTAAGTTTTTAGCACAGAACTTTACTTAATACGAACCAAATACACACATTACTTTGTACATGTACATATATATACATACACTCAAACCCAAAATGAGTTTGGCAGACTTTTACAGGAAAGAGCTTTGCAGAAAATATTTAAGAGAAGTTCAGCCGAAGAAAATGTAAACTGCTTAGAAAAACCTGTGGGAAGCAATGAGGCTCCAGCACCTTCACCTCCAAACCATACCCTGGATTACTGCCTTGATCTCCAATCTCTTGGTTTATCAAACTCCTCATAAGGAAATACAGAAGAGACAAAAACATTCATTAAAAGGAAACTTTTCAGCATGTGTTACAGACCAGTCAGAATTCTGACATTTCTACAGTGCTCAGAAAACACCCATAGGTAAGTGGTTCATGAGAAATTCCATTTTATATTTTCCATTTACAGGGACTTGTAGGAAGTAACCTAATGTGTCAGAATTTGTGCTGTGAAATAATTCCATTGCTCAACATACGTAAGAAAATATTTCAAATCTATTTCAGTTGCAGAATGCTCAGCAAAAAAAGGTATATTTTTTAATTTATTTTGCATTTTTAGAAGGTACCTGATAGGATAGGGTTCAATATGATAAATGTGTTGTAAATGTAATTTCTATTCTACCAAGGAAATGCAATCTAAATAACACAGCTAAAAAGTTAAAGCACAACCAGAATGGTGGTCTGATGGAAGTGCAAATGACAGGTATCACTCAATACCTGGTGAGAATTTCTGTGCAGTAACTTACAGGTAAGACTCTTGGAGGCTGTACTCTACATTCAAACCTCTGCTGACCTTGTATTTACAACAGGGAAACAGGACATTATGAAAAAGGAGTGAACTGTGAAGGTTCTACTTGAGTTATTAACCTATTTAATATTTATTTTTCCTTAATAAATAGATACAAATTTTGAAGGTGGCATATGTGATAGAGTCTTGTTATTGAAATATTTTACACGTAATATGTACCTGAAATAATATGTCCTGAAATAATTTATAGAGACAGCGGGAGAAAGGAATTAGCATAGGAAAATACATTTAAACAATACATTGCTTTTACAATATTCAATCTTTTATTTTTTTCCTCAAAAAGCAAAGCAGAAAAACCTGTCCTGCGCAGGATAAAAAGTCACAGTGTATGAACACTGATATAGCTATTTACAGGTCTACATACTTAACCTCATTTAAATGTCCCACTGAGAACCATAACTTCAAAAAAGGTTGATGGAAGGTATCAAGATCAGACTGCCAACTCAAAAATTTCAGTTTAAGTAGCTACTTAAGAAGGAAAGAATGAACAGGTAATGGCCATTCTTTGTGTTTATTTACCATATAATTTTAGGGCAAGGAATTAGATGTTAGCTGACACTGTAGAAAGAGTGCATTTAAGCAGGAGTTGATATCCATGAGAGAACAGAGCTACACTACTATAAGCAAAAATACTATTTCAATTTCTAAAACCTTCTGCTTTTCAAATTTGAAGGAAATAAAATTAGATAGAAAAATGTATGTTGTGGTCAGGCAAAGCACCTCACTCATAGAAACAGTAGCCTACTGTAAAGGATGCAATAACCATTTCTGGTAAAAATATTTTTAGTAATAACACTAAGCAATTCCTGCCTCCACTTCTCAGTCCTGCCCCCACAGTTCAGTGCTTCCTCAGATGTCCCCCAAGTTCTGCATGGGGATCCATGAACCAGGTCAGTGAATTGGTTCACATGAAAAAATTCCTTCAAAAAAAGAGACAGCGGTTTCATGAATTAGCTCCATTTCACAACAGAGCCTCAGAAAGACCTAGGCTGGGAAAACTGAAGGGATGTGCACTGCAGTATGGGGATAAAAGTGAGCAAAGAGAGGGAGGGCATTAAGGATCTTAATGAGAACACATTAGTGAACTATGCCCTTCAAAGAGGAAGGCTCAAAATGCAAGTAATCCTAATATTGGGCTTGAGAAAAGAACCTGTTGCTCATTACTGATTGACACTGAATCACAGAACCTGAACTTCTGTTTCACTTTATTTCATATAAAGGGCCTCATTCTTTCATGAGGACTGAAACACTCTTCCAGCATTGTTCTGGGAATGGTGAATAAATAATTATGAATAAATCCATCCAAAGGACAACATCCTGCCTTCTGCTGCAGGAGAAGGGATGGTACGATGCACCAGGACAGCAAAAGAACAACTGTGAGCAAGACAAGGCCTCTTGTCAAAGACGACCTCCACCAGTTTTTCCCAGGGAAGTAAAACTAACGTCGTATCTTTGAGCAGAAAAACCCCCTTATATTTAATTCTTTCTTCCCCCTTGAGGAACATAACGACAGCTTTTCTAAAATAAACTCAGATTTGGTTAATGCAGAAACAGTTCCTGAATCTACATTTGGTTTTGCCATTTCTAACAAAAAGAACCTTATGATGGAAGTGTTTATCCAAGTAATCCTAACTTCAGCCTTATGGGGAGCACTTAAAAAGAAGTCTCCATACACCTTCTGATCTCCCACCTAGAGGGCTGAACTAGAGGGATCAGCCACAGTGGTACATAACCCCACAGTTGTAAGGAAGTCACAATAACATTTACATACAGGATTCAACAGGTGCACCAACAAAACCAAGGTGAGTATTATTAGAAAGAAAGAACTTGAAGAACTTTCAAGTCTTTACATCTATGCAAGACTGCCTCATCTGCTTTCTGTATGGCAGGGATTTTTGTTACACAGATCAGTAAGGATAATAAAACTATGCCCAATTCAATGGGTGCACTGCTCCCAGTAGGAAATGCCTGATTTCATTTTTGTGAAAGATGAAAGAAAGAACAGGTCTAAAATCCTGAAATAAACAGAAAGCTTTAGTCAGCTGGAGGCATCTTGCATACACGGATTGTGTATTAACACAGTGAACCCACTGTCACAGTTAATACACACTGACAGGATATTTTCAAACACTGGATTAAAGAGAGCATGATTTTAATCTATAACAGATATGTGAGAACCATGAAATCCAGGGTGGCTTTGTGGAGGCTGTAATTCAAATCTGAGGCCTATAAAACAGCAGGACACCACACGCCAGGAGATAATGGAGGGCAGGATCACACAACACACGGCTACAATAACAACATGAAATACTGGGGCAGAGGAACACACAAATGAGATGTCCTCATACCTTGAACCACCTAAAGCCAAAATGGTTGATCTCATGCACTGATTCATTAAACAGCTTCAGACAGGCAGTGAAGTGGCAGAATGGTAGAAAGCAAGATAAACAAAAGAGAGGAAAGAAAAAGCATGCATTTAAAAGCAAATTATAATCAGTTAGAACAACATTAACATTTTAAAAATCACACATATTACTCACACTTGGGCTAAGAATGTGAAAGTCAAAGGATTTGCCATTGACAGTGTATAGAACACAGATCATTGCATTTTAAAACTCTAAGTCATCCAAGGGTGTCTTTCATGATTCTACAAAGAACTTCTAAAAAACATAATAAAACAAAGAGGGCATTCTTCAAAAGTAATTGAAGGAATATGAACTGAAAAACATTTGAAGGGAAGTCTCCTCCTCACCTTGAAAAAACAGCTACTTGCCAACACTCTATTACCTGACTGCATTTAACTGACGCCAAAACAAAATCCTATTGGACAAAATGGGGCACAGCTGGTCTCCCAGTGCTGACTGGAACAAGACACACCAGTTCCTTTTCCTTTGTGCTGACTGGTTGCTCATATTTTAAAAACTATAACTTGTCAGAACTGGCAGTTTAGTTCTTTGGTTGGAGTGAGACACTGCTGTCATTGCACAGATGTCGACTTTTCCCTCTTCCAATGCTGCTGCTTTCAACCCATCCTTCTTTCTCCTCCCCATTTCTGTATGCACCACTACATCCAAATTAATTTCTTTTTCATGGTACTGTTGCCTACCATATTCCAGCAATCTTTACCCACAAATCTTACTTGTCTTGGCTCTCTTCCTCTCCTCTCAATCTCTCCCACTGACCCTTATGGCTCATTGACCTTCAGGCTGTGCATTTCCCTGCCTTTAGGTCGCCCACCCAATTCCAACTCTTTATTCATCAGCTTCTAGGTGCTCAAGAACATAAAAATGGTCACTTTGTCTTGTGACTGATAAATTAAAACATTATGACATCCTAGGCATCAAATCACAAACTACTTTGATGGCTTTTGTGCCTCATCATAGAACCTAATCAGTTGTCAAATATCCATTATCCTTTCAAGGAGCTCTAATCTTTGATGTGGTGTTCACTACCCCATCAACATTTCTATTTCATGCAATTTTTTAAAGGCTACAAGAAATCTGGAAAAAAGGCATTCTTGAAAGCAAATTTCATAACACTGTCTAGGATCTTAGGATACAGCAACCAGAATTATCCTCAATATGTCTATCAGCAAACAGCTGAGCTTGACTCTAGCCTGAAGAGAAACACTTGCTTTCTTCTTGAAAACTCAGATTATTACTAAGATATTTATATCTTCTTTTTCATTAAAGTCTGTGACACAAAAATACATGCTAGAAAAAAACCTCTTAAAACATTTTAAAGTGCACTTAGAACTGTTGTTAAGTAAATAACAAAGAGGAGGAGATCCCTCTATTGAAATACAACTGACAAAATGTTCCTGTTTGCTAATTATTGTCAAGTAAGGAATAGTGAAAAATACTGAAGAGGCTCACAGAAAGCACAGTAAGAGTGACAGGTTCAGCTTCTGCTTCAAAAGCTTTATCAAAATGTCATGGATTTATTCACTACTTATGCTATTCTCAAGGATTACTTACGTGAGTTACAATCAGGCATCTGTGTGATTCTTCAGAATCAGTGGCACAGAATCAATTGATGTATAAAAGTTTATACTTGTGGCTTCGACACGAGTGTGTATTTCTGTGTGTGTGCTTGGCTCAAGTCAAGGGATTTACCTCTTTATCCTGTTGTTTTGCAAGTATAACCAGACTGTGGTCCATAAACACAACTACACTAATAAAAATCATTATCTTTAAGCACATTCAATGAACATCTCAGTTAACCTAAGTATGCTCATACATAGGAAGACAGCTTTGAAAGGCAAGACAGATCAGAAGAGTTACTACTTAAAACAATATTTTAAAGTTCAGGATACCTTATATTTAATTTTAATTCCAAGAAAATCTTACCTATGAAATACCATTTATCATGAAGGCTTTGCAGACTTTAAGAGTTCTGTTACTTAATGTTGGAACAGAGATACAGGATCACCAAAGAAAACCAGCTGTGTTTTGCAGTAAAGCAGGGAAAACAGCACTTCACTGTCTGGTTACTTTCCTAAGAGAACTACCAGTGACTTTACAAGATTGCAGACCTGTTTCTCAGCATTGATCCTGGCTGACTCCTCTTGTGCTAGCACCATTTCCCGCTCTGCAGTTATCTGAACACTTTCTCTGAGTGCCTCTTCCAATTCTTCAATCCGATCATCCTTTTTACGCAGATTGTCCTGGAAAATGACGGGAGACGAGGTGAAGACGACTTGTTTGGAACTACAGCCTTTTAATCAACCAAGTTTTACGCCAACCAAAATGTGTTTCTCCCTCCCAAGGTGCAATTGCAGGCAAATCATCTTCACACAAGGGAAAGAAAGATGAAGGGATGCAAGAGTAAGAGGAAGATTGCAGTAAAGAGAAGCAGAAAGCTAGTGAAGCAGGACCCTGGAACAAGAGTGCTTGCCCTCAGTGTTGGACACAAGCACAGTCCTGTGAGATTACACAGCATAGATAAGCAAGGATTGTTGGTAAATAAGGATTAGTAAGCAGTTCTGAAGAAGCACAGAAGCCAGAATTGGCAGGAAGGTAGCAGGCATTCAGCATTGCCCATTTGCTCTCACATTCATCAGCAGCAGGTGTGGTAAGAAAGGAAACACAGCACTGCAGTTTGGAATTTGTCATTTCCAGGTTAAGGGAGAGAAAAGCAAACATTAACCCAACAGAGTTTTCCATTGTTCAGATTAAGTCTTTGAGGAAGTGTTACATCTCTAGGAAACATGAAGGATTCAGTTGGGACGTCTGAATCTCAGACATTCAAGTATCAAGACTCCCTAAAAAGTTATTCTTTGATTAAGAGAATCTTCACAGTTGCAAATTCAGATGCCCACATATGTTCAAAGAACACTGAAGAAAACAGTATAACTTAAAAAAAACTATATACAAAATAATAGTATTGTTATTTGTAAAGGAGAGTCTCCTTACTTTAGTCTTGCTAGGAAAATAAATGTGTATCTCCTGATTCTGCAGAAGCAGGTTGGACAGAAACTGCAAAGCAGGCTGTCCTTACAGTATAAATGAATGTCTTGGACCATGGCTGCTTAACAAATCCACCAGAAGTGAGCAGCTTTATGGAAGATTTCTGCACTTCTTGTCTTGCAGATTGGTTTAGATCATAGGGTTCAGATGAGTTATTAATTCATATTGAAGTTAATACATGGCTTTTTAGTCATCTCAGCAGCAGTGGAAGAATCACAAATGCTTTCCTGTTTGCATTTTGCTTTTTGTCAGATTTACCCCTTTGGCCTTTGTCCTTTTGTATTTAGGACTGAAATTTTCCACTGTTTCTCTGAAAGTGTTTCATATCATATAAAGAATAAGGAAAAGAAGACTGACCTGGAAAAAATTGACCTTGCAACCTTCATAATGGAAAGATTAGTCTTGTGAGTTTAAAGAATGAACCTGACTTATTCCTTGATTCCTGCCTTCTACAACCTGGGATACATCCCCAAGGATAGTTGTTGCATGAATGCCATTGCTGAGAGTCTCAAAACCGTCACTTTCAATGAGAGTGTTCAAGCAGAGATGCAAAGCTTTGTATCAGAGCAGGGCAGGACATCTGGCCCCACCGCCCTCGTGAAGAGCAAGGCTAGTGTTCAACCACTAGCACAGGCAACAGTAGTTGTTAGGCTTTGCAGGCAGAGGAGCTTTCTGCTGATGGTTACTTTCCAGAGTGGATTCACCAGGCAAGTAATTGCTGATTTCTAAAGAAACAGATGGAGAGATCTACATTTCAAAAATAGGTGTTGCACAACATGTTTTCATAATTTTTGAATCTTTTAGAAATGCTGATAACATCTTCCAAAACTACTTTATGGTTATGATTAGCCTAAATGAAGTCTCATCAAAAAGAGGAATAACAAGCTTACAAAAAACTCAGCACAAAATACTAACTGTGCCAGACATGACAAATATTTACTTGCCTATCTGCATCACACAGTAAGTATGAATTTTACTTCTTGATATATTATTCATGGATAGCCAAGTAAATGTGTAGCTCTCTGTGTCAAATAACAAAAGTGGAAATAGCACATTTGAACAGCTGCATGTAAAATAGAAACCCCTTTAAAATAAGAATGCAGAATAAAACATTCTAACATATGGGCACATCCACTCTTCATTCCAGGCAAACATTTCAGAGGTGAATTCAATACTGTATTAACTGTGACACCATATAGTGCTCTATTCAGACAGGTGAACTCTTGAGGGACAGGAGGAAGAGCAATTGGTGATACCAAAAATACAGTGCCATGCTACCTGCATTTGAAAAATCTATATTCATATATAATTATTTTTTTCCTAAAATAATACACAAACTTTTACATATATGAAAGAGAGTTGCAAGTTAAAAAGTGCAGTGTTAACTTAGAATGAACTGCCTAGAAACTGTGATCTTTTATCTCGAGTCTAATACTGATAACCCACCCAGCACGGAAAGACTAGTTAGAACATTTCACTTTCTGTCTCAGGCAAGCTTAGTAAAAAGATGTGTAATTTCACCCTTCTAAAGAACATTTCACTTTCTGTCTCAGGCAAGCTTAGTAAAAAGATGTGTAATTTCACCCTTCTAACACTGTCACAATGTGTGTAACCACCTTACAAAACCACACAAACGCCTGGCAGGAGCAGCAGATTGTTGCTTAGCCAGGTAACACCTCCACTAGTGCAGAATAGTCTCAAAGGACTTTTAAAGAATTATTTTGTTTCTAGCTCTTTGATTCATGACATTGACCAGCATTTGAATTACTTTTTTTTTTTTTTAAATACAAGCTGCTGCTTCATACTGCTAAAAAGTAAATAAAAGTGAACCCACATTTGTCTTTTAATATATCAGCATGTTTTTCCAATTGTTTGGGTCTGAAACAAATCAGGCTCATGCCAGCCTTCAACCTGTCCTGCTGCTGCTTTCCTCTTTTTAGTTACATGAAGTACTCTGTCTTTATTGTGATAGGTGTTAAACTCTGAGAAAAAACTTCTGTCAATTATAACTACAATTAAAACTTTTTTCCTGCAGTGACTGATCCTCTGAAGCAAACACACATTTGAGCACTGCACTGAGGGCTAAATTATCCTCTTCTATTTTGAGAGAACTGCAGAATGATAAAAAGCGACGACCTCCTTTCATGAAGCTTATACAGATGAATACTCAGAAAGAAACAAAAATACTACTTACCTGTACAATAACTGCATTCTTCAAGAGGTATTACCTACCCAAATATCTCCATGGCCCTCCCTCCCTTTCCTCCTGCATCCCATATGCACAGCAGAGATGGAATTAAACTGGGATAGAGGAGATACCTCTGCCTTTATGCTCACTGGTGGTAGCACACAGAAAATGAAAACCCATTCGACACTGTGGGAGTGCCAAGAGTTCAGGCACAATAAAAATTTTTGCTACCTATACTATGATCCAGTTGCTGATTCGTATGCAAAACTCATTCCACACGTGCCTGTCTGAAAGCCTGAAAGGAAAAGGAGGTGAGAGTGACGCACATTTACGGGCTTTTCCTTTCCCTTCAGGAAGGAAGTGGTGGGATGTCCAAGTGATGCATGTTAGAACGATGTATCAATTTAATCTATCCTGCATTCATGTGATGGGTAATCTGCCATGTAGTTTTATGACAGTGCATGAAATAGGATACATGCTTTCACCAAGGCATTTAGGTTCAATCAAACCTGAGGTATCCTGGCAAACTCCATAACTGTGTCTTGAACTAGATTCATAAAGATCTTTATGGCCTAATTTCACTCTTGGAAATAAAGTGAATTTCTCTAGTCAACTAATGGGAAAGATTAGTTAACAGCTTGAGAAAGCAATGAAAGGCTTCTTTTAACTATTAAAAGTATTCTGGGACTGTAACATCTAGGTAGGGAAAGATTCTTGTCATATAACCCTGTAAATAATACGATAGCATGTCTTACCTGTGCACTTTCACAGATCAGATGGGAAGAACACAATACTGTAAGTGTTTTGCACTAGGAAGCAATTACTTCTTAAACAGTGAAATCGTTACAAGCCCCTATTATTACAAGCCCTGTTGCTTTTTCTTATAACGTATTTCCTCAAGAAGCCACGACCTAGATAAAGAACTTAGTGATAATGATCTCAGTCCATGCTAGATTGAATAAAACTCTCCCTAAAAATAAAAAAATCTCCTTTGTGAACTGACCTTTCACTGGGTAAGTGGAACCTGGGAACTCAGGACTGTCAGCTGCCTCAAGTACTACTTAAAGCTTCCTCATGGATACAAAAAATCATTTTGTTAATGAGACAACAAATTCTTCACCAATATTTGGAGGCAGCCCATCTACAAATGTAGGGATTTTTTCCCAGTTAAAAATACGAGGGCCTGATTAACTGCAACTCTAAAGTGCACACTGGTTGGTCAATATGAAAAACTGAAATTTTCAACTGTACCACAAAATAAACACAGATCCAATACTAAAGATTCTGAAAATAAAATAACAGAGAGGCAAACTACCACATAAAAGAGCTTCTGCTAAAGATATTGCTGGGCATGAACAAACAGTTGAGTTAGAATAACTAGAAATGCTAGTGCTGGTTTCCCATAGCTGTCTTGATGTCCTCAATTGGTAAAGGAACTAATGTATTTGGGGCTACCTGTGATGGGGAGATCTCTGTCTCTCTAGGCAGAAGCCAGGTATATCCAAGTATTAGGTTCATATGAAGTTCCTGTTTCTCACAGCTGAAGAGGGCTTTTTCATAAGTACAGCAACAACATATGTAATCATCACGAGTTCCTGAATGAAAGGAACATTCTGAGAGCAGCGAGGCACAAACTGCCAAGCAGGAGCTCCTTGATCAACATTTCCTCATCTTTAGAGAGATCAGACCTGAGATACACAACGATTATGTCATTAGGACAACATATGTCATCGTCTGGAGAATTGTATCTGCCAAATAAGACACGTGGATTGGAATTCAAGCCTGACAAGTTGCATAAACACAGAACAATAACTACAGGAGACAAAAAGAGAAAGGCTGAAGTAGAAGAATTTAATTCCACTAGGAGCTGAGAGGGAAGTGCAACCAGAGCTGGCCACAGCACTGCATATGCTGCATTGAGAACATGAGGAACGGTAGAAAGTGATGAATACATTCTTCTTAGAGCACCACAACAGAAAAAAAGAATATGTGTGCACTTGTGGATCATAAGTTGTACATCCAGAATATGTGTGTACTTGTGATTCTTGTTTCAGAAAGAATAAAAATATAGTTATAGCAAAAGAAAAAATGGATAAAAATTATTTCTAGACATGATAAATATTATTTAACCAGTCCATTAAAATTAGCATGCTGAAAAGAAGCCAAGAATTTATGAGAACTGGACAGTGAATTTTTCATTTGAAATAGAAAGGTAGAAAATGGAGTGGTGTTTCAACCATATTGACCCCTGAGTATCATTGCTGCAGTGTAGGAGAATACTCAAGAATGATGCAGGACTATAAAAGATGCTGCTGACAAAAATAAGTGCTCTTCTGTTCACAGGAAGGATGCACACTAAAATATGTTTACACGGGGGAAAAAACCCACCCAAACCCATGAAAACTGGAAAAGAAATATATCAACTCTAACGATAGACAGTAATAGACAATACCCAGATAGATATACATTACTATTAATGGATCTAATTTATATGAAAGTGAAATGGGAGGGAAAAAAATCTTAAGGAAAACTTAATGAAAAGAAAGGCTTAATTTTTCACAGTCTATTTCTTAAACCCATATAAAAGCCTTAACAAAACTTGTGCATATTGCTATTTTTGCCTGAAAATTGCTACAAATCTATGTAATGCTTCTAAATATTATACAGTATACGTACACAAAAATGTGTCAACAACTCCAGCCATTCAGACCTTTTTCTTTCAAGATATTTTACATGTTATCACTCAGATATGTTACTTTCAAAAAAGCATTTCCAGGCCATACAACACTTTTGTTCAAGTGAAATACATACAATAATGATAAGAAAGGAACCTAATTAATACCAGTTAAAGGAGACCGGAGAGGAAGGAGAGAAAAGGACAGTTCTGTAATGGTATGACACAGGCTCAAAAAGGGACGGGCAGAAGTGGTTATTCCTCTGAGAAACCAGCGCTGTCCTTTCCTGACAGCTGCCGTGATCCTGACACTGCTTTCCTGCGACTGAGCTTGGCGCTCCCAGCACAGCAATCAGTGACGAATCCTGGGTTTGTAGAGGCACTTTTCATTAGCAGCACCCCAGACAGACCAAAGCATCTTGCCAATACCAACAACCAGCTCTACCATTTAGCAGCTGCACAGGGTGCCAATAGCTTGAACACTTGGCTCCGGCTGTTGCAAATTACCACATTTGTAGCTTTTAAAACCTAGAGGGACGACGTTTCTATCAAACCACAGTGGGTCACTGCACGGACTATTGAAATGGGACCCAAAGCTGACAATACAGCTGTGAGAAAGATCTGAAGTGAGCAAAAGCAATAGATATCTGTAATTGTTATGGGGCTTTGTGGGTTTTTTTGTTTACTTGGTTTGTATTTCTTTTTTTTTTGGGGGGGGGGGTGTTTTGAGAGGCTAATTGGGCAAATGCTACTGTAACAAGACTTGTTCTTCACTCATAAATCAATACTATGACTCCAGACTCGTAAATTGATATGGGATTACAGAAGAAAGCAGAATTTCTAACTAACTGCACTATTAATACGAAGCTCAAACCCATATGCTATTCCCTAGATACAGCCTTATTTGTCTGAACTCTCTTCACAGATGTCAGTCCTGTCACCATCGCTGTACTAATATATCACAATAGTCGTAAGACCTACCTCTCTTTGCTCATTTTCCATCATTCAGCAAAACAGAGCAGCACGTATGGACAGCTATAAAAGAGCACTTCTCTCTTCTTCCCTTTTTTTCACAGCTGACAAAAACTGCTAATGATACACCACCACTGAGGAAATGCTTACTCAGCAGTTCATGCCACTGAATCTCTCCCTCAATTTTGAAGGGAATCCCTGCAATCACCTCTGGTCTCTACATGTTCATTTTGGCCCCTGACGCCTCTTTCTTGATGTTCATCATAGTACAGTAGCTATTGTATTTGTGCTATGAACTGCTTCATTAAAAGCAGCCATCTGACGAGATGCTATTGCTAACCACTGTTCATTTTACTTAGGCCAACAAAATCCCCAACACTATTATTTTCACCCCATGCAGATGTTCTCCTATCTCCCCAACTTCAATCTACACCTCATTAAAACAATTTCACATCAGAATTTAATTATCAGTGTTTCTCACACCATCTAGGAACACCCTAACCCACCCACAATCCCTCTTGAAGCCACATATATCAAGGAAAAGATCTGTCGTAGTACAACATCGGTTCAGCTACTAACCAGAAACACACATATTAATTTAAGGGAATGTTTGGCTTAAAATATTAAAAACTGTTCTCAATCTCTGTATGGGTCATGAACTGTGTGGGTCCCTTCCAACTCAGAATTCTCTGTGAAATTCTGTGAAATATATTTACTAATAAATGCATAGATCAGCTGTACCACAGTATCTAGAGTCTAAGGATACATTTGAAGACAGCAAAGAAACATACTTATGATTTGAATACAATAACAGAAACTTAGAAAAAGTTCATGAAGAAAGGATCAAGAAGAATGGAATGACTTAGATGTGCAGCAGCAGTGAATTCACCTGCATGTATGGAACATGAAACCTATCAGATACAACTGATAATAATAGAATACTGAAAAGAAAATGTAAACATTGGACATTTAAATAGTAACATAAGCAGAAAATGAGTTTAAAAATACTGAAATAAGGTGTTTGAAAATAAAAGCTTTTAATTTGTGTATCTGCAGTGTTACTCTGACAGTAGCTTTAAATGGGCAACTTAGAATCATAACATTCATGAAAATTACCATTTAAATTAACTAGTGTAAAACCCCAAAGAATCAGAAAGTGGAAACTCTTCACATTCTGAAAGATTCTCACTTCTCTGTATGAAATTCCAATTGTTTCTATAAAAGCCTGAACTAGTTCAGAGAAAAGAAAAATAGTTATTGTTTTTCTTTAGTCTTAAATATTCCACAATGATCCTCTATTGTTCTCAGCCTGTAAAGCTAGAAAAAGTACTCCCTGGCTCTTGCCTTCACTCATTTCTTTTCAGTGTTCAAGTGTTTAAATTTATCTAGTATCTGTTTGAACTGAAGCTTGTCCTTAGGTTTACTGTTTTCTTCCTTTTCTTTGCCTTTTCTACGTTTGCCACATCCTTTTCTGTGGTGGGTGACCTGAATCACTGCACATTATTCCCAAGGGGAATGCACTGCTCATGTATAGAGTGGCACAGCAGCATTTTCTGTTTTGTCATTTGATACTTCTCAATTTATTTTTTTTTTAGTAGTTCTGCTAACCAATAGTAGTTTCATGAAAACATTTATTCTAATTTCAAGATTGCTGTCCTATGGTAATAGAGCTAGATCAGAACCCATCATGGTGTACATGTATTTAAGATTGTTTCTCCTGACATATATAAATATGTATTCATGCTGAATTTCATCTGCTCTTTTATCCATGGGTTCGATTTATGAGATATTTGTGGAGCTCTATATGTTATCTTTCATTTAAATATCCAGAATAAATCAGTAAATATAATCCGGAAACGTATGGATATTTAGTGTCCTTTACAGAAAATATTACATTTGCCATTTTTTAGCTAGATATGTCACCTCAGCACAAAACAGTAACTGTTTCATAGCACTGGGACATAAAAACATATGCACTTATAATGCAAAAAACATTTAAAGTTTAAGAATATTCAATGGTTCTTTGAAAGGAGGATGGAAAAAGTACATGGGGGGGGACTGGCAGGGAGAAGCAAGCTCTGCTCTAGAAGGTCATGAATACATGGTTTTGGGACAGGTATCTGTCCCAAAGCTAAAGGACCTTTAGTTTTTATTTCCCTGCTTTTCATGCCCTGCTTTGGAAAACCATCTGACCCCAAAGATATCAAAATTCAGGTAGAATTCAAACACAAGCAACAAAAAGAACACAACTTCTTAAAGTGAATTTGTTGACGAATTTTAACTGACTATAGACATCTTCTAGAATGTTAAGATCCTCCTCTTCTAATCCTCAGTAAGAGACTAGGTGATACCAACATAGTTAGTTTTTCCTAACTAGTTAGTTTTTCTCAACCTGTGTTGAGATCTGAGTGCACATCAAACAAAATTCAGCTGAAAGGTGCTGACTTCTAGTACTTTATAACCATCTGTCAGTTCTGAACACGTGATTTGCAGACTAAGCCTCAGTCCTAGCTAATATTTGCACATCACAATAAGAGCAGTTGTTCTGATATATCATAAGGATGTGTAAATTTTTCGACAGAGGAAAATTTAATAGGAAAAGTGCTAATTTAAGACAGAATAGGCTTATTTCTATAAAGAAAAAAGGAGTAGTTCAGGAGTGACGGCAATTTGGGTAGCTTAGTAAGCAAGATTAAAGAATAATACTGAATTAGAATGAAATTAATTAGTTTTATTACTATTTGAAATTAATCAGAGGAATTTTTTTATGCTTAAGCATTTGTTGAGACAGGTATCGAACTAAAAATAAAAATCCATGTGTATTATTTTTTAAAAACAAAGTCTGAATTCTGTGTGTTTTTAGGTCCCCATCATCACCCCACCTCCCTTTCCTTTTCTATTGTGCAAAAGAAGAATAAAGCAAAACAGCAATTTTATTAAACAATGAGACTATTAAATGAGCCGTGGCAATTGGGCATTTTCATTCTTGGGGAGAGATGAGTTAGAAACCACTTTCAACACAGCAAGTAAAAAAAAAAAAAAGCTTGTGAAAGAGAGAGAAAAAAATCCAGAAGAAGGAAAAAAATGCAAATTTATTGCCATTTCTCAGGCTCATGAAATAAGACACCAAAATGAAAAGAGAGCTGTTCTTCCCCTTGAATGTGCTCCTATTGTTTTGCTTAAATCTGGCCCTCAGTGTTTTTTACTCTCAGGAGAGACCTCCTCACAGGAACCACACCATGTTGTCAACAGTTCCATTAATCTCTCTGACAGTTTTTAGGAAAGCAGTTTGAACTCGGATACTAATCTTGGAAAAAAAAAAAAAAAACCTATGCAAAACACATCTAGTGGTTAAGGTTGTTGGCACTCATTCAGCTGTCCAGTCCTCACTGTACTTAGTTTCTGGCATATCATAAAGGGTACCAACCCTGCTCTTTGCCAAACAGGCAAGAGTACAAATAGCAGGTTTCATCTTCCACTGACACATAATGTTTCTGCAGAAAAGACTGGGTGAAAGTGTGTCTGGGGAATAATGTTCCTGATGGATCACAGAAAAATGTTAGGATGCTGGGAGTCCTCTTTCCTCTATTAAAAACTCTCAGGCCATATAATGGCTTTCTCTCACTACAAATCTCAATTTGCAGTTAAAGGAAATACTGGGATAATTGGGAGACTGCCTAACGCTAGTTGTAAATAGTAACTTTCACAAAATTTTTCCAGCTGTCTGCTCAAAACTGTAGAGCATTTTTACATTATATAAGAAGACAAAGTCAAATGGTTCATCTTTTTTAAACATGTGAAGGCAGACATCTAAGCTGAACATAATAAATGTACAGTAAACTAAACTGTAATGCGAAAACAGACAGAGCAGGTGGCTGAGTGTCTATCCAGGGACATGCTTATCCATTTCAAACATCAGGTCTCTTCAAGCTTGTTTTCTGCAAATGTTATGGTAACAAGTAGCCTGTAAGGAGCCTTCTCGCCTGGTCAGACACAAGAGAAGGTAATTCCTTAACAATGTCATAAACATCGACTAAGTTGGAATGACAGATCCTGTCTCTGTAAGAGCTGCTGTATCAAATTAAGAACAAGGTCATGTATTTATCCTGATATTCTATTCTAGATTGAGGAATAACCTGCATCTTCCTTCTTTAGTAACACAACTGAACAATTCATATAGCAACGAAGAAATCTGTTTCTGAGGCAAATAATTTCTTGTGTTCAAAAGTACATTATTTTTGTTGCTGCTTCAACATGCAACATTGTACACATTAGCAAAAATTAGGTTAGTTAGACTTTGTAAACATTCATCAGAAAAAATGCCTCTAATAAAACTGGAGACAGGACTGTCCCCACAGTTTGCTCGTGGCTCTCTGCTTACATTTTAGGAATGTTAATATACCAAAATCTTACAAATCCAAGAAAATTAAGAAACAGGAGAGGTAATACATTTTTTAAATAGTCACCCATACTACTATATATTTTGTATGCAGCTATTTGGAGAAATAGGTATCAGATTTCTCTAAGGAAAACTTGGAAAACTGGTATTAGAAACAGACTCAAGTAAATACTCTCAAGGTCCAATGTGTATGAAAGGTTGTCTTGATGAGCTTCCTTTAAGTAAATGGAGAATTACTGTCTTGCTAAGTCCATCAGGTACACATGTGAAAGAGTAAGAGATGAAAAGGACTAATATTCCTAGGGACAGGACCTCACCTGAGCAGATGCTGCAGGTCTGTTTGTCAAGATATTTCTCCTACCTTGTTGTGTTTACTTTGTGGCAATCTTTTAGCAAGTCTTCATGCCCTTCCTCAAAATTCAAGTTGTACTTTATGATTTCAACAAAGAAAAGATAAGAAACCTTCGTTTTTGAGCTAGAAGCTCGTTTTTATGTGCAATACTGTCCTGGTGAGATGGAAATCCAACAGTGCCATTTTTACACAAAAATATAATCTCACAATAGTGCTATCTCATATTATGCACTGATTTTTGGTACTGTGCAGTATCCCTCCACTGGTCAACGAACTAGCATTGCTTTCCAGTCCTGATTCTGTGTTGTTAAATGATAAAAATTATTAAGGCATTAACACTGTAAAAATGACTAAGCCTTTCTTCCATTCGAGAGCATAACAAATGAAGAATACTCGAGTTTTGTCTATAACTACTATATTACATCACACAGATATAACAAAGTATGAAGTGAGGCTGTCTCTTCACAACCCATGCATTATCTATGTCATAAAAGTAGATGTATCCAGGAATGCTTAATTATGAATTTTTAATTCCCCAAAAAAGGCTACAATTCAAATTAATTCCTCCCAGCCTCCCCTCAGGAAACTTCCCCTCACTCTAAGTGATAAAAACAGGTCATCGTTTTGGGAAACTCTCCCAGACATCCAGGAAAGTCAGGAAAAGCTTGCTTGACAAAGGGTTATGACATGATAAGAACAAGATCTGGGTTTTTTTGAAGCATCTGCCAGGGTTAAATATTTGCCTGTATCTACAGTAACTGCAATACACTGTGCTGAAAATCACCACCCTTCAAATACATACAGAATGAAATGTTTGTGGAACACTGCATTTTCTGTAACATATTATAGAAGCTGATGGAAATTAAAATTCCTACTGGAAATATTACATCACTAACAAATCATGATGCATATTAATGTCTCTACTGCATATGTATATCCTGTTTTCTCATGCATAGCCAGCTGCCACAGAATCTGAGAGAAAGAGCTGGAGGGTAAGTTGATCCCAAAACTACCTACTGGCTACCACTGTGTTTAGCCCCAATAAAATACGAGAAAAAATTTACATACATTTATTCTATTTAGATATTTATGAGGTATGATTGTTCTTTAGAGCCTGTATTTGTTCATACTTGTTGGATTTTCATTAACAAAAGTCCTATATAACACTGAGAGATAGACAGTAAAAAACTGATTCACACAACCTCTGAACTCAGAACCGCATTTAGCTTATCAAGAACATGTAACAATATTAAGTTTTGTCCTATATTATGACTGACAAAAAATCTTCAAAAAAGGCTAACAAATTTCTTAAAAAAAAGAATAATTTCACAATGAATTCATAACCTTTCAGTGATTGATGTCATGAGTTCTGTCCTGGAGGACAGCATCAGGATGACCTAGAATGGAATATAGCATTAAGTGAAGTTATAGCCACTTGTGTAGGTGCTAATGGCACCTAGTCAGCCCAAGGAATACTAATGCCTACAAGGGTGTGCAGCACAGAGAATTATTCAGGGGCAGGGAGGCCAAAACTTCTCCATGATGTAATTAATGTCTAAAAAGTACTGGGAGAGGAAGAGAGAGAAAAAGAACATTTCGATCTCAGTAATTCCCAAAGGTGGATCTGAGCTAAAGGAGAAAACACATCTTTAATATGTCAGACTGTTCCCTGGAATAAATCCTGCAGAAGCATACTGGTATTAAAGAATAGACTTCTACCAGGCTGAAATGGAGTAGCTGACGGTTTCCTGGGCCGTAACACGTTGAGCTGTACACTCCACTCATCTGGCAGGCAATACTGTAATCTGATATGGCAGTGGTTTATATGGAAGAGAAATTAGCCAGGAACTCAGCACTTGAAACTCACTTATCCCAGGAAAACACCATTTAACTAGTATAACCAGTTTGCTTCAAAGCTGATGATGTCTAGAAAGTCATTGAGAAAATCCTGAACTTTAGGTTTGGAAAGCTTTACTTTAAATCTAACCGTTTCTTCAGAAGTTTTCTACTCACCATCCAAAAGCAAGTTCACAGATTAATTAGGAAAGCACAATCTTTACTAATAGCCAAAAGACAACAAAATGTAATTTTCATTATGGCATAGTATTACTGTCAACAGATGAGATGAAAAAACTTCAGCCACCCCACCCTCAAGATTCAATCACACCATGTCAAGAGGAAATTCTTCTGTAATGTGAGACCAGATGTACTGGGCTCCACTTGGGTTTTCAGGCTTTTGAATGTTGACATGGACTGTGTGTACACGCTCATAACAAAGAGTTAACCAGAACAGACTGTTTCAGCTGGGAGGGACCTAAACCAATCATCCAGATCAGCCTGGACAATTCAGGGTTGACCAGAACTTAAAGTGTGTTGTCAAAGGCATTGCTCAAATGCCTCCTAAACACTTGGCAGGCTTGGGGCATTGAGGCTGATATTTAATGAATTTAGAATGCTCATTTGATGAGAAGGTATTTGGCTATCTATCCATTTCATTGAGCTTTGCCTGGATCCCAGAAAAAGCGTTGTTGAACACAAGTTGCATATTTTTTTTAGATTGAAAATTCAGTTCTTTCTATCTAGAAGGATAGTTTTTTCCAATATGATAAAAGAAATATATAATCACAAGAAACAAACAACATATACCTGCATCCACAATTCATGAATTAGGAATACATATTAAATTATCTAAATTTGGGTATGGAGAAAGAAAAAAAAAACAAACAGTAAGTTTACTTGCTTTTTCCATTTGTTCATTAAAGCACTCAAATATATTTTACACCGCTTCTGGACGTATAGCTTGTCAGCAGCAATTAGAGATTGATGGATAGCTGCTGCAACACAGATCCAATAGTATACAAGCCATACCACAGATATTCTGAAAATTTATCCTTAAAACTCTGGAAGATGCTAGGGTGACAGAACAAGAAAACATGCATACCCTCTTCCAGACGTCATCTTGAAGTACCCATTCAAATATAAAGAAATTTTAGTAAATGTCACCTTTCTAGGACTAGACAGCATATCAATTCTTTTCACAATAGCCAACCTTTAGCTACTTGAAGCAAAAATTTTCTACTCCAGCCCAACAGTTTGGGTTTTTTTTATCCTGCTTGTAGACCAGACACTCGTTAACCTCTCAGATCTCTGGAGAGTTGTGGTTTAAGGGAACCCAGGAGGAAAAGGCAAATTTGGAAAGCCATTTATCCATCTCACTAGAATTGAGACATTATGGTTTTCATTCTTCCCCCACTCCCCAAAATACCAAATTTCCATCATCAGAGCTCTCTGAATAAACGAACATTTTGTTACTGGACTCAGGAAGAAAGAAACCACATGCCTGTTAGGGACAGAGAGAGGAGGAGTGGACTGTGTGCTTTGGGAGCGTGTTTATTTGACTGGATTGCAGACGGTCAACCAAAGAACATGCAGATCATATATTTTTAAGCATTTCATAATGTCTTATTATTAATTCCAGCCAAAACCACCAAGACCAAAATTATCTGAAATTGGTGCTTGTGTGTCCTGACCCCAAAGCCAACAATGGTCGCATAAAAAAAAAAATAAAAAAAAATCTATGGTCTTCTCAGGTTTATTTTTTTTTAATCGATTAGAAGGCAGTGAGTGCCCTGTAGAGTCTATAGAGAAGACAGATCTGCATAACTAACAAATTGAAATGTGGTCCTGGGTAAATTTTACTTCCAGGAAACCAAAACGCTGCAGTCCTTGAGAGAGGGAGACTGTAAGCAGAGGGCTCTTCTAAAGGAAGGAGTTTTTATTGAACCTGTCACTTGTCATTAAACACTCCATATTTTACCTTAGCCTGATATTTTCATTAGAGCATACAGACCTTTTTCATCTGTGAATGAAAGCATTCCCTTCAGCCTTGTGCTGAATATGAGGAAAGGCTCACTAAAAATCGAGCCCACCCAAACAGGACAATTAGGTTCACAAAGGCAGGAAAGGCACTAGGGAAAATCAAGTAACTTTAATACTGTCATAACTTGTACATTTCAATGTTGACTATCACATCACACTTCAATCTTAAATGTTTTCATGCATTTAATAGTGTCTATTTTTAATCTAAAAAATACCTGCACATAATTATATAGGAAGCAACAGACACCAGTGCAGAATAAAACAGAACATAAGTAAAGTAGTAAAAACTATGTACTGCAGTATAGAGATCTCAAATCAGAAAACCTGAATGTAAAAAGGTAAAGATATTCATGCTATTCATAGTTTTATATCTATGATCTCTCTACTGCTTAAAACACTTTATAAGTAAAGAACTGGGTATTGCAAGGACCGCCATACATTCTTAGAGAATTCTGATATAAAGCAGTACCATTTTTGCCTCTCTGTCCATTGCTGTGTGTAGTAGTACAAACACTTTACATAACTTACTGTTTCTAACAAAGAAAGAGTGGTTTTAGTATGCAAACAGGAGCTGGGAGAAAATGTCAGGGTTTTTTCAGTGCATTACATATGCAATGAAGAAAGAAAAATGAAAAGGGAAAGAATAATTGTGGGGGGGAAAACCCAGAAAAGAAAGCCATACCTTTTAAAATCTGAAAGTGCTACATAAAAACAAAGATGATGGCCTTGTGGAATAGTGTCATTTGATAAATATCCACATAACTGCAAGGCAAATGTCAAGTACCAGCTATCTTTTCAAACTTAAGATATAGATTTACTCAAATGCGGATTAGAAATCTAACCAAATATTGTATTAGTTTTAGGAATTTTTAAAGACATTTCACTAATACCAGGAGGATTGTGTTATTTAAACTTAGCTGCCACATAACGACAGCCTTGTGAATTGCCATAGCATTACAGCCACAAAACCCATTAGCAGATGTAGAAATCCCACATTCCCGCCTTTTATAAAGGTCTGCAGTTATGAAATCATTTTCATACACTTGGAACTTAACTATTTCAGTTCCCAGGACTGGAACTGAGGGGCAAAACCACAAAATGGTGCATGTGAGAGTATTCCACATGGATACATGTTTCTGTGGTTCTTTCAAAGTTTTAGTTGAAAAAATCCCCCCTGAATCCCACAGAACAGCGTCAAGAAGTATCTGCTTCAATTAAGGAGAGGATTTGCCTTTGCTAGTGAACTCTTAGGATGTATTCTGTGTCTTCATTGGAGATGTATTAAGATATGTAGCTGGTAACAAGAAACAGGTATAACAAAGGAAACTGCAACAACAAAGGAAAACACCTAGGGTAGGTGCTCTTTAAACATTTAAAAACTAATTTTAAAAGACATAAAGGTTAGGGTACTGTTTCCATGTTTATTTTCACTCACCAAAAAGAAAGTTATTTTTGTAAATTAATCACAGGCAAAACGTCTATTATCTCCACACTTAGCATTGTGGTATCTTTGCTTTACTTCATGCCAACAGTTTAACATTTTTATGACAGCAACTGAAAATTTACCGTTTGGTAAACCATCTACACCTAATCTCAACGTAGAGGACACGGAGAAATGTTTGACCTGCTTTCATACCGGTGAATTTCTTATGCTTAGGCAGATTTGATGCAGCCAGATAATTCTGTGGGGCAGCAGCATGATATCATTTCAGAGATAACGCAAACTGACTAGTTTGCATATTTGCATATGCAGAATTCATGAGGTAAACAAGGATGAGTACACACAGAAAACACGGTTCTCAAGTAACCCCACAACAATTCCAGTTTACTCCAAGAATACTTACTTGGTTATCTTTCATTTACTGAAGAAAAGGCAGCATTATAAGGTAAAACCAGCTGGGAAAACACACAAAACAGCTAAAGAAAAAGGCTGTTAGAAAAGCAGAGAAGAAAGATATGCCACACCAATCTCAACACAGAACTGACAAAATTATTTCAGCAATGCACTTCATAACAGAGTTGACAGTTAAAGCAATTTTTTCCTCTTATGAAAATGGAGTAAGATATGAAGGCAACTGAGAGAGGATTTTAAACAATCAGTAACAAATTTCTTAGGTAACAGCTATGAAAACAGATCAGGAGGTACAGCAGAGAGCCAAGTAGCTAAGCCTAGTTGATTGGCTAAATTGCTTTAATTCAATTCCCACGTTACCTGAAGCTGTTGGGAGCTGTCATTAAGATTATCCTCTCGTCTCCTGGCCTCCTCCAGCATCTGTGCACTCTTCTTTTTCTCCACTTGTTCTTTGTGCTTCAGATTTGCTACTTTCTTATTTTGATCTTTAACTTGCCTGTAAAAAAGAGAAGAGCACTCAGACCGTGTTCTGGACCGCACTTCCCATGGCTCCAGCGCTGGGCAGCTGGACCGGGGAAGAGTGGAACCCTCCAGTACCATCACTGCATTTGCAGAAGGTCACCAACACCAAACTCATCCTCAAGCATTACCCTCAACTGTTAATTCAGCCAAAAAAAAAAGCTTCATTTTGCTCATTACTATTAACCTAAACTAGGAAATTTCTGAAACAAACCCCTTAATTATTATTTGGTATAAACTATTAATCAAAAGATGCACCTGTTCCCTTGTGACTATGTGGCAGAAAACTTTTTTCTGTGTTCATACATACATATACACATAGAAACACAAACATCTAGTAACCTATTTTGTTTTGGGTACCACTATATCTAATGTGAGGAAAATAGGAGGATCAAAAGGAAAAACTACTGAAACATGACTTAAATATAGAGGACTACCTACATGAACCAGGCAATCTATCTCCAGAAGTAAAACAATTTCTTCCTCAAGTTCTACTTGTTTTCTAGATATTTTGAGGCATTTCATATCCTTTCTTTTTACAGAAACAAGACACAGCAAGTAAGAACAAAGTATTTCAGAAAGCATGCATAATTTCCTAGTTCACATCTATGAACTATTTTTGATGATCCTGGCAACTACCATTGCCTGCAGACAGGGTTTGGCCTTCCAGGGCATTAAGACACATGGAGTATTGAATCTAATTACAGACTCTTTAATCTCAGCCTCCTGACCACAGAGAACTTAAGTCTAAACTTTTAGTCCAATCAAAACAAAACAGGCAAGCTTTGCTTCCTCAGCCCTTTTCTCTATAATTATATCTGGAGTTTGGATTTTGGAATAAAAGACAGATTCTTTGGTTGCAAGATTTCCCCAAAACATCATGCAAGTAGTAGAGACATCTCTTTAACTTACTGTTTAGAAAACAGAATGATACACCAGCTTCATATCTGGTATGTTACCCACATAGAGAGGGAAGAATGTTTCTTCTGTATTTCAGAAATACTTTTAGAACAGATCACAAACAACCCTACTTTAATATCTTCTTCAGAACTCATAACAAAAGTATGAACAAGAACATATCTCTTTGCATTATATATGTTCAAATTATGTGGCATATGACTAGTCAGTGCTTCGAGTTCTTCCAAAAATACATATGTTCAACACTGGGCTCTGCGTTTTCCAATGTAAGCCAACTGAGGCTGAGAAAATTGCAAAGGCAGCAAGTTTTCCTTGGTGCTAAACAAACTTCTATTAGGATGAAAAAGTGCTGATGGCCTCTGGAGACAAAAAAAAAACCGGAAAGTCCTTTTCTGATGATGTTAAAAAATTATTAGCATACTTAACTACTCTGCCCAAAAGTTACAGCTGATTTGAGTCAGGATGCTCTTTAAACACAACCAGTATAATTGTTAAGTTGTTCTAACCCAGTGCTGCACACTGGCAACGGGTGCATTGCCCAGTTTGAAAGCAGACTTTTTCAGTCATTAAACAACTTATTGGAAATATTATGTTGGCACCAACTCAGCTTATACAATACACAGTTCTATCTGTCCAATAAAATAAACGTAGAAGGTACAGCTAAGTCAGCGCAGAAAATAAAAATATGTCAGCCCAATACACTCAATTCTGTATGAGAATTTTTATTCAACTTCTAAATTAAAATTAGCAGAATTAATTATTTTTTATAAACTTGCAAAGCCAGATTCATCTATTAGGAAACTGGTCTTTGATTCTCTAAACTATTAATTAGGTAAGAGACAACAATATTAATAAAGCCAAAACCCTCATCAAAGTATGTCTGAATTTGATAATCTCCTGAATGGTCCAAAACATTTTCAAACAAAATACATATTTCAAAGAAAGGAATAATTATAAGAATATTATATAATATATACTATTGACATCCACCTTCTCATGTCTGAACCAAAATTAATGTCTTTCTAATGTATTAGGTAGATATTTTGAGACAAACTCAAACTTTCATAAACTTAAAACATGACCTAGTGCTTGTAATACTAAAGCTTCAACTAGACAGCTTGCTCAAAGCCATATTCAAGCTGGCTTTGAATCAACTATGGTGCAAGATACAACTATCACTCCATACCTTTTATGTGAAAAAGCAACAAAAGTTGGGCAATAAACCTTTCAAATTATACAGGTATCTATGGCATGAGCTAAAATTTCCCCAACTATTTAACTACACAAAACTGAGGGGGTGACGTGAAACTCCAAATCTATAAACCTAAAAGGCTTGGAGTCAACTGATGCATGAAAGTACATCTCATCCCATCTCAGTGCCCATGGTACTAAATGGTAATTCTCACTTTTACAACACTTCATGCAGATAATCATGTAAAAGGTTCAGCATCTACAAGTCCACAGCCCTTGAACACTCGCACCAAGAAAGTTCTGTGAAACCCTGAAGACTTCATACTGTGATTCTGTAAAGAATGCTTTCTTCTCTGCCAGATAACCTTCAGTCTTCAAAGCCAGATTCAAAGAATCCTCTTTTTATATATGTGAATCATATTTAGAAATATTTAAATACACACACACATATTTTTAATGGCATGAGAACTCAGAAGCTTGCTTAATAAGAATCACCCAACTCACTGTTCAGTAAGATAGTTTTGTTGCTGTTTTAAATACTGCAATACGGGTGTCTGTCAGAGAACAATTTCATCTTCACACCACCACTGCACAATGTGCAGAACTGGACCACATGCTGAACTGGAACAATAAGATAAAACACAGCAAGTACGTGTCTTAAGTGAGCATGCTGCAACTGGTACATTTTATGAGGACAGATTCAAGAGGAAAATTTTTCATAATATATGTGCACAAGGAAGCTAATTAGGACTGAAGAAAGAAACAAAGCACTGGAATTCCCATAGTTTAGGAGACTCATTTCGTAAACTTAATGTTCTTTTAACTCTTTTGAATGCAATTGCACATATATATAGCACATAGCCCTATCAAAGGGACAGTAGAGTTTTAAAGAAATCCCTAATCTGTAAGAGTATTTTTATTAAACCAGAAAAAAACCCCACAAGATTAAAGACAGCAAAAAGAGAATGAATTATTTACAATTATGGCAACAGCTTAGAGATTTATGAATGTTTTCTAGAAAGCATTACTATTTACATGTACAGCAACTGAGCAAACACCAGTTTGCAATGTGCATGCAGAATTCTCATCAAAGAGTAAATGAATTTCTGAGAGACACAGAGCATTAACCATTACCATAAGTACTTATTCACATTGGAATATCTTTTTAAACTGAGACAACAAAGAGAATGATGGTGATTCTAACAAAAGTTGTTGAGGCAGTTCATGCTCAATGAGACAAAGCTTTAAAGAGGGATGCCACTGGAACCAGCAGAAACAATAACAACACTACAAAAGCATCTCAGAAGATGTTTATTCTCAGAGCCATTTCAAATCAAATAACAGAAACTGTTCTACAGTCATATATGAAAGAAGAAAAATCTAATGAGAATGTTTATTATGTCGAATTACTGTGAAGAATCCCACCCATTTTGGAAATAAAAATTTCTTTTGCATTTTTAATAGCAATTTCCAGATAATCACTTTTTTTGATGTACAGCTTCTAAAAAATTTTGCACTCAAAAGTGGAAACCCTTCTCCATTACTTTGAATTTTTCTCCATTTCACAATGTGTCATGCCAAGCACTGTTACAATGGGATATATTAGACTAAAGGAATTAGAATCAAATTCATGCTTTTGATTTGAAAATATAAATCCCGAAGTCTTTCAACTAAAGAGAAGCAAAGATTTTCAGAATTAATAATTTCACATCCTTTGATTTTGGCCATACGCCTGCTAAAAAAGTCCCTAAGATTTCTCAATCTGGACACTGAAAATAGCTGTTAATTTCTATGATTTTACTTTTTCTTTAATGAAACAAAGCTGCACCACTTTAAAAAAGCAACACCTTCCACTTCTCTATGAAATCCTTGAATTTCCAGTGATGAGGGATTAGCCAAACACCATGAGGAATAAAGTCAAATAATCACAATAAGCAATAAAAACTTTCAGATGAGAAGACTTCACACTTTATAATAATTTAAAAACAGGAAGACGAGTATAAATAATGGAAGACCAGTGGACCACCAAGCATTCCTGAAAAGTGGAAATGCTACCTGTCAGTCCTTGGGAAGAGTTTTCCTCCCTAATAATACCAACTGGCATACAGGCCCTACTATTTATTAAGGCTTTTATGAAATTATTTTTTCTGCACTAATGTCAATATTTTTTGCATTTTAACACTAACCTCATTATCATTTACTGTAATGCACATCAGCATATATAGCTGCTAATTCTGTAGTGAAAGCTATTATCCTCACCTGGTTATCTTTTCTGCCATAACTCTTGTAAAAGAAGAGTTGATAAAAATGTTAACTGAAAATATGCATAAGTTAATTTGAATTTTAATATCACATTCCTTCACATTTATGTGCCTAACACACAACAGTGTTTTTACAATAATACAACTCAAGTAAACATTTACAATGCTTTTGAACCAGCACAGCAGCTTCCCTTCAATATAAAATGTATACACACATACTATGTTTCACACAATGCATACACACACTAGGAAGAAACACACAGAGCTTGTGCACTGCTATAGAAGCAGCCTGTTTTACTAATCTGACTGAGGCACTCAGAAAATATTTCTATGTGTCAGTCAGCCATGTCAGAAAGATTGCTTAGCTCCAGCCTTCATTGCTGTAGCATTACCACCACCCACAGGACAGTCCACTGTTGCTGCAGCTACTAATCCTGATGGACAGATGAACTTCAGTCTCTTTAAAGTACACTTTGCTCCTCAACACAAGTTACAACTGACAACAATAGTCAGTATTACTGGAAAAACCTGCACGGGAAACTGTATGCAATGAACTAATACATTATTTAGCTTAAAATTGCCAAATGTGTCTTGTGTGATGAAATATTAGATTCTACAATGTATAGTACAGAATCATAAATATTTCAAGTCGGCAGGGACCTGTAAGGATCACCAAGTCCACCTCCATGCTTGTTGCAGGACTACCTAAAACTAAACTATATGGACTAAGAGCATCATCCAGACACTCCTTGAAATCTGTCAGGCTTGGTGCTGTGACCACTTCCCTGAGCAGCCTGTTCCAGTGCCCAATCACCTCACAGCAAAGAGCCTGTTCCTAATGTCCAACTTGAACTTCCTCTGATGTAGCTTCATTCCACTTCCCCATGTCCTATTGCTGGTCACCAGAGAGAGGAGATCAGCACCTCCACTGCCCTCCTTGAGGAAGGTGATATCATTGCATAAGATCTCAAAGCACTTTGTAGTCCTAAGAGACACAGAGAAGTAAAGACCACAAAACAGTAATTCAGGTCAGAGTGCAAAACATGCTATAATAGGAAAAAATTACAGAAGGAGATGCTGGAAGGCAGGAAACAACCAGCTAAGTTGTCCAGACCTTTATTAGCAGTCTTGTTTTTAATGATTAGATGGGTGAGAGAACCAGGAAATTTTTACTGGAAATAAATTAACGACATCAACACAATGGGATGCCTGTGATCTGAGCTGGACTGATGTAACCTCACAGGACAGCGTCCAACTGAATACATTTACCCCACAATTTCCTTTATAATTTCTTTGTTTTTAAGGTCTGCCCACACAAAATATTTTAGCTGGCTATATCGTTACACATAACTTAGGAATTTAAAAGGTAATGAATGCAGTGACACAGCTGAGTTGTTTGGGGGTTTTTTGTTTTGTTTTTGGTTTCTTTGTAGTTTTGGTACACAGAAAATATTTACATTCTGGGACATGTAACAGAAGGAAACCAAAGAGAAACTCTTCCCAAAAATGCTACTTCGTTTTGAAAATTAGAAGAAAACCTGTTCTGAAAGGTTTTGCTTTGGCTTTCAGTTCCTCAAAAGTCACCTGCCCTTACCAGTGGTTAGTCACCAAACCATGGAGAATAAAGGTAGTGTTTGGAAGGCCTAATTGCTTACGATGAAGAAAAAGAAAGTAATGAAAGGAAGGTAAATAAGTGATCAAGGAAACAGCACTGACCACATCACACAGTCCCATCACCACAACTGGGTGCCTGATTGACAGTCAAAGGAAAGTTGCAAAAGGTTGAACTAAGTTCCTTATCTTATGCACTGAAAAATCAGGATCAGGGGAATGACACACTGCTGAAGATCTACATGGAATTCTGTATGGGTGGGTTTATTTTTTTTTTACTACAGTAAGCACTATTTGGGCCTTTTTCTTTGCTTTATTGGGCTGTATCTAGCAATCCCAGCTTCCTAACAATCCCTAAACACTGTAATAATGCCAAAAAACCGGTGCATTTAATTACCAACTAAAAGAAATAATTTCATTATGGTTTACAAACAGCTTGGTTAAATATTACTGCCTCTGTTGCACTCTGCATCCAAGCTAAAAGACCAATCACCATAGTTACAATGAGCTGGTTTTGTTCAGCACTCAGTTACCTCTTCTGCCTGAGAACTTCTCCCAAAATCTCTCATCATTTTGTTACACTGCTCCTTGCTGTTCTGTGCCATTTATATGACAAGGTAACATATGCCAATGAAAATATTAACAGACCTTGAAAATTTAACTGTTCTGCTGTATATGAGTCAAGTTGTCCCACGGTGGCTTTAAGAGATGGGGGGTAGACTTCATTTCCTGAGGCCAGGAAACTTTGACTTTTAAAAACAAAATATGTGTTCAGGTCAGCACTGGAGGAGGCAAGGGATGAAGATTAGAAAGCTGTGGGAAACTAGCTTATCCCAAATTTCAGGAATATTAGACTAACAGCGTCTGAATCAAGAGGTGCTGAAGTCGAAGACTAGAAGCAGATCTCAAATTTACACTGGTCACTGTCATTCTTCAGTATTAAGAATTATCTGCACAATATCAATGCACACTTCTTGATGCAGTCAGCACATTAGCCAGCACATCTCTCACTCCAGCTTAAACAACATGAAGATTTTCTTCCAAAAAACAGCTGATGGGAGTAGATGGGAAGGGGGACCACATGTCATATGAATCTAAAACCTCAGTATAATCAAAATGTTATCCAAACCCTCCTATAATTTAGAAACACCTCAGAAAAGAAACCTATCACTTGAATCATTATCAATACATAAAGTTTATCAAGTAATAAGGTGTCACAAGTTATGAATGCTCCAAAGGATGTTTCATGAGGGGATATTGGCAAGTCCTAACCGGAAACAGCTACCAGCCTGCACTACAGATAACTGCACCAAGGTACTACCCTTAAACATAACTTCTTTATGAGTAATTAAAGGCCTTCAACCTCAGTTTCAAGCTTCTCTGAGAATAAATCTGTTAATGGTCAAATGCAACCACCTCCTACATTTTGCCATATAATGCAAAACTACAAGTTAATACAGTTTCAAATAAAGTTTTTCTCTTCTGGTATTAATATCTGATTCAGTGTAGCAGAAGACTAAGAAATATGATCAAAACCACACAGACTTAATCTGAATGCTACAGATGCTTGCCCTGTGAAATTTTATTTCTCAGTGATCAGTAGGGAACACACATTCATGGAAAAACTTTACTTCATGGTAAGCGAAATGATGCAGCATCAAGAGTCAGCGAATTTAGAGACAGGTACATCATAAATACATTAACAGAAAAAGAAATCTAACCAAGGATGAAATGTCTTGAATGCATGCTCCAAGTACTATCAAACTAAACTATTTCAGAGAAAAGAAACCTTTTCCCTTCAATCTCTTAATTGAACAAAACCAGAATTAACCAGGCTGCTCTCCTGTCATGAGGGTAGCAGCCCAGCTACGCACAAACAGCGGTAAAGTCAAATGTTGTTGTCTGAGTATTCCTCAAAAAAAAAACAACAAAAAAAAGAAAGAAAATTGCCTTAACCAACTGGCTAAAATCGAGGGATTAACTGCAGAGATTAACAGAAGTGTCTTTGTTTTAGTGCAGCAAGTCCATATCAAACTAAAGCAAACCAAAGGTTCACTTCCAGACAGGGCCAGATACAACACATTAAACCCTCTAAACACTTCAGGTAAACATTTTTAGCACCTCATGTTTTCACTAATCTCTAATTCCAGTTTTGTAGATAAAATCCATTACACCTACTTATTCCTCTAATGTGCAGCTAAAGAAACACTAGTAAAACTAATGTGCAGCTTCCCAACTATTTAAATTCTCAGCACCTACTTACCAGCAAGCAAGCTTTGTAATGAAAATAATGAATATGTTACCATAATTTCATAACTGATGTTAAATTTGAAATCAGACTGCAGAGATTAAATATCAAATTAATTATATGTCAAGTTTGATAACCATTTCTGAAAGCCAACAGCAATTGAACTAGAAAATAAACCTTTAACCTTAAAACCTGGCAACTTTTAGTTTTTATTGAAGTTGGGACCATTAAAAGTACAAACTTCAGCTGAACTCCGAAATAAATCTGGGAAATAATGATATGGGTATTCCTTTGTTAAGAAAAATACTTTAAGGACCTTAATAAAAGCATTCAGTAGTTCAACAAATAAGTTTGTTCTGTTGTATTTTTTCTTCTGCTTTTGTTAATTGAGCAAACAGATGCAAAGCCAAAAATGACATTTATAAAACGGCTGATTAGGCTTTGCTGTGGATTCCTTCCCCCTGCAACACGCTGGGTTAGTTGAATTTGGCCCTTACAGTGTGGGAAGAAGTCCCCAAGGTGCTGTTCTCTTTAACTTCAGTGCACAAACCAACCACCCTGTGAACAGATCACACACAGCCAGTCACTCTCTGCTCAAGAGACCTGCGCCACTTGGCTGAAAGACGTGTTTTCTGAGCGGCAATAAAATCTTCCCTATGAATGGCATTTTATTGAGGTTTCATAGGGTATTTTTCTGATCTAAGATCACACATGTCTTTTTTAACTGCAGTCCCACTAGCCAGAAAAGAAAACAAATCACAATACAGCAGTTGTTTTCTTTCAGGCGGGCATGCGATCTTTTAATTCCTTCTAGAATAATACCTGATACAAATGGTAATTATAAGAAAAATCAAACGTAAAAATCAGCCATTGAAACAAAACAAACAAAAAAAAAATAAAATGTAAGAGAATTTTAAAAGCAGAGCAGTTAAGAAAGAACCATGCTAGAGTAGTTTAAAACATTATATGTATACAAACAAGCTATGAAGAGAGAAAAGTCCTTTCTGAAAATTTGCAGAAATTTGGGATAAGAGCTGAACATTATCCTGTCATCTTGATATACCATATGTTAAAGAATCACACTTTTAAGCTGACAGCTACTGAAAATCCAGTGCTTAGCAAAAGGTATTAAACAGTTGCCAAGGACAAAACCAAAAGCACAATGAATGTAGTAACTCAGTGGAAGAGGATTTCTGATTTTATGTCATTGAAATGCCTAAATAAAAATATGATAATTTAGCTTATCTCCTTAAAACCAACATTGTTTTCAAGAAGAATCTGACAGATTCTCTCTCCAGAGGTGAATTGAACAGTGTTTACCATGTTAGCTATGAAAAAGTATGAAATCTCATCCAAAGATGGTCATTCCTGGAGACTACACTGGGAAAAGTATCCAAAAGGACAGGGCTGAGTGAAAAGTCATGTTATCACACTCCTCAAACTGTACATCTTCCTCACCATGAGAATGTGAGATGGGAAGTATACAGCTCTGTTTTGGGATCCACTGGGTGAGACCAACTTCTGGGAGTGAACAGAGACCACAGTGTCTCTCAGAATGGCATGCCTGGCATATTTTTTTCAGGTGTTTAGCAAACAGATTTACTAAGAGCTATCTCCCCTCATAAAACACATTCTGAAGCAGTGGCTTTGACAGCTCACGTCAGGTCAATATGAAGAGTGCCTACTGAGATGATTTGTTACAGACTTCTGACTGCCTGGCACATGGGGGACAGCAGCATTATTTGTAATAAATACACCACACACTGGGCTGAACAGCCTATATGAACAGTGCAGATGGCTTAGTTCCTCCTTCTCTGATATAGCTGTAACACTGCCTTCTCCATCTGGCAACTGCAGGACTCCAGAACACAGCTAAGGAGTATTTTGCAAATTAAGCAAACACTACTGGGTTTCTGGAGAAGTCAGTGAGTGCTGTAATAGCCTTGGTAATGTGTATGGACAAGGTTACTGGTTAAGGCATTTGAGGAGGGATTTCTGCCATTCCACAGTAACTGCGTTTGCTACAGAACTACAAAATATGTCCATGAGTATTTTGAATACATACATAATTTTTAAATACATTATGAAGGAGAATAGAAGAAAAAAATCCGGTGACAAGATGCCCCATGTGTCAGACATCTGAAATATATTCTCACTGATATCCTTAGAGATCATAAAGTTCACTAATTAAATTAGCTCTAGCCTGGAATATGTACTCAGAAAGATAAATTCTTTATCTTGCCAATTATAATACTCCAGTGAACTACTTTTTATTTGGTGACCTTGAGACAAATGAGGCAAAATTAAGATTTTAATTGAGCTGATCCCCCTATCAGGGCAATTGCCTTGATGTAGCCTGTCACTGAGACATTTTCTGCCTCCCTTCAATGAGCTAATTTTCCAAGTAATTGGAGAACACTTCTAATCATTAGGAAAAATCAGCAAACAACAGCCTCTGCTGTCAAGAAGAATATTCCTAACACAAATATAACATACTTTCTATAAACTGTTTTTTTATATGAAGACATACAAAATGGAGGTTGAGATATATAAGCAGTGTTGAAAATCTAATATACAATTACTGAGGCTGTGGTCAAAACAGGACAGAAATACAAGAGGAGATTTCCAGTCCCTTTCTACCTTGAAATAAAATTTCTCTATCTCTAATTTAAGAAACAACCTTCACTATTCCAAGATGTAGAAGAAAATACACTCCTTCCTCTTTGGAATTTCCAAGAAATCAACTGAAATTCCTTTGAAGGTGGTGTGTTTTTTTTTTCTTGTTGATTGCTTTCTGCTTGTGCAGACAGGTATAAGGAAGAAAGCAGTAGTGTAGAGGCCCTTTAAACTAATTAAAAAATTTCAAAGCCATGCTGCTTTAATCAGACCCAGTATGGCTCAAAATTAGAACTTCCGTGCAGATATTTACTAACTAGTAAAAGATATTTATATCTATTTAAAAAAAAAGTATGATAAAGAGATAAAAATAGTCCTGGGGAAGATTACATCTATAATGAAAAAGCAGGAACTCATATGTGTTCCCGAAACTGGGAATAGCATATACTCACCCCTTCTATTTAAAATAATCTTCCAAACGTTTGGCTTTTGTTCACACTATAAGGCTTTTGCCCAAGTTACAAATACGTTTGAAGATTGAAGCATTTAAAAATAGACAGCAGATTCCTTCAGCTATATTTCAGCTGTCATTTGCTCGTGCTATCCAAGCATACTCAAAATGAACATGGAAATAAGCAGTCAAAGGAAAACAAACTGTCAAAAACTGTGTGCCAGGCCCCATCTCTTTGAGTACACATCTGCATATGCCATATTAAAATGAGAAATCTCTGCTGAAAGCAAGAGACACAAGAAAGGGAAGAAGGCATGTCATAAACTAAGGCGTGAAAAACCACAGTTATTTGCATCTCTCTGATAATCTTTATATAATGTCACTGCATGGTGCCTACAAAAGCTCTGCCTATTGCTTATACAGTAGGGAACAGTCTCTTTGATTGGGAGATATGAGCATGAAACTTTTCCTTTAAGAAGAAATGGCATTAAATGTAGCAGTCATTACATAAGTGTCGTACTCCAAATACACCAGGAAAATCCATTTCTTTTCACACTCCAAGTCAGTGGCCACTTTTGCAGCATGAAGTGTCATTTTACAGTAGCATAATAAAGTTTTTACTAGCAACTTCATTTAATGCTTTCTCCCATTTTCTTTTATACAGGACGACCTTGAAGTAAATAATGGAAAAGAAAAGAAAGATTTTTTTGTACAAGGGGCAAGAGGAGCAAGCAAGTAATGCTAAAAGAAAAGACACCATAGACTGAGTTACTGATCCTTTAAAATACACTGACATACCAAATATTGAAAAAGTGTTTGCTCTGATATCTTTTACATATACTCCTAGAAGGAGTTAATAATAACAAAATTTATTTCTAAGTTGTCTATTTGGTTTTCTAAGTGAAACTGCCAACACGTTCTGCTGATTATCTATAAAAGTGAAAAATTATACACTGAAAAGTGAAGTGAATGTGTATATCTAGCTAGTAGTCAGTTTTAAGTTAACAACATTAGTACTATTATTTATTTGGTACAAGTACCTGAGGAATTCAAGTACATCCTGCAAAACCAGCTGAAAACTCAACAGAAGACACTTGTTTTAAAACATCACAGACTTAATGAACTAAAGTGAGCATATAATGCAGATTATAAGAGAGCAAGGCAAGCCACTGGAAAGAACCAAGGATGAACACAATATTGGTAAAAGAGAAAATGTATGACAGGAGATGCTCCCAAAATAACGCATTTTCAAAGATACAGCATCCCCACTGAAGCTTGCATGGGTAAGATTCTTTATCCTTACAGATACTCATAGGGTAAAGCTGCATTATGTCACCTCTCTTTTAGTTCCCAGCATGTGGGACTTCATCAAACATGGCATGACCAACTCGAGACACTAAAAAAGCAAGGGAAGTTTGCAGACAATCTGAGTTTTGCTGGCACTCAGAACAGAAACAATCTGGTCATGGCTGTTAGCACCAGTGGGCCTGAAAAAGCCAAAAGTTGGACTGATGCTGAAAGCAAAGGAGGACAACATGTGCTTTTCAGAACTACCATCTGGTGAGTTACAGTAAATCCATGGCTTTGAGAAATCACAGGTTTACATGCTAGGAGAGAGCTGAGCAATACAGGAGAGTAGGAACTAGTAGGAAAGCAGCCTCACTTCTCTGTTGGGTTGGCACCTTTTGTCAAGGCTGGCACCGAGCACACCAGCTTGGCAACTGCCAGTTGTTGGCAGCTGTAATTTCTGGGACCAAATGAAGCTCTTCTTGTCCATCTACAGAGAGCATTTTGCAACTCAAGTTTGCAATTTGCGCTCAGTCTTGTTTTTTTTATAAAAAGAATGAAGTTACTTGTAATGATGAAGTTCATTCCAAAATGTTTGAAAGAAGGATGCTGCAGCAGCACCACTCAAACCCCAGTGTCATTCTAAAACTACCAACATGCTTAATCCCAATTTCTACCAGATCTGTCCAGTACTGTAAATAGATGCATACCAATGTTCCATGTAAAAGCACTTTACATTGAATGGAGTGTGCTGGGTCACTAAAGGCATAGGCAGCACTTCACCCCTTGGAGCCAGGAGTTAATTAGTCAGCCATGAACAGAAACTGACAACTGCATAGATTTTGTTCTCCAAGGAAGTGAAAAAAAAATCCATTCCTTTTAATTAAGAAGAACATCCTATCTGCTGGATAAGAAGGAAATTAAGTAAGTTACTGAGAGCATGATTAAATCTGTCTGAATTGCCTGGGGTACTTCAAGAGGACTGGCTAGAAAAGCTGACATATTCCAGCACAGAAGGGCCCTCTATTGTTTGCAAATGAAGAACATGTTATGCAGAAGGAGGGAATACTTGACTACACCACCCTGTGAGAACAATGAAATGGAAGAGAGCCACAGAAGAGAAAGGAAAAGGGGGGAAAAAAGATCTTATAATTTAACCTTAGTCTAGGAATGTTCAGCATGTTTTTATCTAGCAACATCTCTAAAAGTCTACTTAGGATTTCACGGATAAGAAATGATTTTCATTTTACAGTAATGTGATTAAGAGTGATTTCAAATTAATTGAGTGACAGCAACAGAAGTGTCCACTGGTTCTATAAACCGTATGAAATATCTATGCTTATCTAGCATATTTTTCATCCAAAAGATCAGGAATTATTTGCAGATAAGGTGCACAGGTCTGTTAGGAAAGCTGGTTTCACAAGAATGAGGATGGAAAATATTAGTTAAGTGACCAGTGAAGAAATGCTCTCAGTTGGCAAGATAAGTACGGAAAGGCACATCTGAAACATGAGGGTTCCAATGTCCCCATCTGAGGCAGTGAGGTCACCTTGTGAGCAGGTCAGAAATGGAACCTGAACTTCACAAGTAACACAAGAACAAAAGATTTCAGTTTAGGCACAGGCACAGACTAAACACACGAGAAGTGACTTCCCAGCCAGCTGAAAATCTCACAGCAGAAAAATGTTGCCTCAACAAGGGAGCTGAGAAGAAAATGCAGGGTCAACTATGATCTATTTTATTTGCCTCCAGCCTGAGCAAGATAAAAGATGTGAAAAAGAGGGATGTGCAAACTGCAAATGGAAAATGGTTCTGTCAACCTGAATGACAAGACATAACAGAAAACCTGGTAACTACAAAGGCAGAACAGTAACCCCTCACTGTCTCAGTCTAAGCTCTCAGTCAGCAAGAGCAACTTATGGAGAACATAAAAAAAGAATTCAAAATATAATTTCCAACTTTATCTTCTTTGATTCTATTAAGAGCAATAAGGTTTGAGAGTATCTGTGTTTAGGGATGGGGAAGAAAGTGAGAGCAATACTAGAAATTTTGAAAGAAAAAATGTCTGGGTAAATTATTATTCATGAAAAGTCTATTAATACCACACTGACATATATCACAGTGATACATTATCCCAGAAAGAATAAATTCTTTTCAAAATTGTTTAAAAACTGAAAATACAAGAAGAAATTTTCCAGAAATAAAAGTTCAGTGGACCCGCACATATTTTTCTTACTCCTTTCTTTTCTTACAGCTGTATAGTGCTATGAGATAACAAGAAAACTTTTGTTTATCCTGTTTTACTGGGTCTCTATTATGCAGCACATTCTTACCAAAACCACACAGAAACGGTAGAGCTTGTCCTAGAATACAGAGTAACTCACCACAGCAAGTTAGAATCACGGAGTAATTTTGGTTGGAGTGACCTCTGAAGATCACCCTGGTTCAATACCTTTCTCAAAACAAGGCCAAATTAGAGCAGGTTGGCCCTACCTTTGTTCAGATGAGTTTTGATGATCTCCAGTGTTGACGACTCCTCAGCCTCTCTGGACACGTTTCCATATCTAACTGATCACTGTGAATTTTTTCTGCCAATTATCTCATTGGGACTTACATTGGAACAACCTGCAATTTGTGTCTGTTGCTTCTCCACCTTTTACTGAACATGTCTGAGAAGAGCCTGACTCTGTTTTCCCTGGCCCTTCCCATTAGACAGCTGAAAGACCACAGTATGGTCTCCCACGAGGCTCCTCTTCCCAGGCTGGAACATAGTTCTCTCTACCCCTCCTTGCATGTCATGTGCTGTAGCATCTTCTCATCTCACCAGCCTGCCTGTTGGACTCAGTCCATTGTATACTCCCCATAACCACTCCCCTCAGTTTGTTATCATCCATGAAATTATTGAAGGTGTGTTGTGTCCCATCATCCACATCACTAAAAAGACACTGAGCACTGCTGATTGCCCTCTGAGCCAGTCATCTCATCACTGAAGGCAATCAGGTTGGTCAGGCATGATTTGCCCTTGTAAATCCATACTGCCTGTTCCCTATCACCTCCTTTTCCTTCAGGTGCTTGCAGGTGACTTTGAGGATCTGCTCCAAAACCCTCCCAGCATATGAAGTTATACTGATTGGCCTGCAATTCCCCAGATCCTCCTTCTCATCCTTCCTGAGGATGGGTGTGATGTTTTCCAGCCATGAGGAACTCTCCCTGAAAGCCATGAGCTTTTGAAGATGATAGGAAGAGTCCTTGCTATGATATCAGCTGGCTCCCTCAGCAACCTTGTATGTATCTGATCCAATTCCATCAACCTGCATATTTCTAATTTGTATAAATGGCCTGTAACTTGGTCTTCCAATTCTCTGGGTAATGCTTCAGTCCTGCACACTCTGCCACTACACTCAAGGATCTGAAAAGAGTCCTTACCAGTAAAACAGGAGGAAAAGCAGCTGCTGAGCTCTTCACCCTTTTCACTGACCTTTTAAAAAGGTCTCCTGCCCAGCTGAGTTCTCTGTATCGTATTAATGCTGAGCCCAGGATCCATTAAAGCTTGTGGTACTGTCAGTTATGGAATTGTTTGCACCATGACTATTTTACCATAGATATATACTACATTCACTGTCTGTCCATAAACTTACCTGGCTTTTAGAGTTTTAGTAGAAATAAAAATCTAGCCATTGGGGAGGGGGGATATAACATTTTGCACAGAAGTCAGCCATTAAAGAAGAAAAATAACCTTCAGATTTTATTCCTTTGACTAAATGTGATGTGACACATATGGGTTAGTCAAAATGTTTAATGTTGCACGAAGTTTGAATGATCATTTCAGTTAATCTTCTGAGGATGACATGCTAGGTAATTTGTTAACTTTGGGATATATGAACATAGACACAATGTTTTCTAAAAATAATGTTGTCTTTCAATGTTTCAAATAGTATGGTAAAAAAACCCGCTTTTTTGTTATATCTGAAAAAAAGCAAATTGTGAAGGATTTCTCTAATCTCTCAGAGCATTTGACTCTGATCTCTTCAAAATTCACACTGATCAGCATACTGATGACAGACAAACATCTTCCCTAGTGCCATATCCAGTCATGTGTCTTTCTAATGCTGCCTCAGTTCAAATCCCCACAGGAAAGCTGCACCCTTTGTGAATACATGTGCTGAAAACAAAGCAACAACACAAAAAGAAAAACAACTCATCAGTGTTGCCTATAATTAAATTAATTTCAGCAGGTAGTAGGAAACAGATCATGCAAGACTGCAGAAAAGTGAGAATTCTGACATGATGTACAGCTGTGAATAATTTTGCTTTAAAAAGATGCAGTCAAATAAGGCAAGAAAAGAGGGCCTTTGACAGAAAAGGTACAGGTTCCACTTCAAACGGAGGAGGAAAGCTCTGATAATCACTATACCTAAAGCAAATTTGAAAGGCTATGCCAGTGACTTGTTTTAGGAAAACCACAGTTCTGTTTTGTCCCTACTCATCACCACTCAACCTTCACAGCCAAGTCGGATGCCTTCATTTCATCCTTTACCCACTATCATCTCTAAGATGCCTTACTTCTCACTCTCAAGGACAGACAATTCTTGCAAAGCAGAGTACTTTTTCATATAAAGAATTCCATAAAACTGTTTTTAGTCTAAGTAGAACTAAAGAAAATATATATTGGATAGAAAACAACTATTAGAGATTGTTAGTTTTTAGAGAAAGCCATGGAAATTTAGGTGGAAACTTCTCTGAAGACAATGTTTTTGTCTCTGCTGAGCTAAAACTAACCGTTGCTGACTCAACATGCTTGAAATTTTTATCACCTCCTGACTGTTTAATGACCGACATTGTGGCAGAATGAAGACCTTGAGTCTTCTGCAGGTATGAAACTAAAGAGCCAATGACACTTCCAGTGAAATTTCTCCTGACTGCCCTGGCACTTGCTCGGTCCTCAGATCCACAGCTTCCTGGATGTACATCATATGAGTCACTGTATAAATGTATTTCCAGCATATTGAAAAAAACCCACAAGTCCCATAGACTAGATCCCTGTAACTAACTACCCTTTTTAAAAAAAAAACAAAACAATTATTGAATAGTATCCTGAGCTTCCTGAACTTGCTTAACTTTTTATGCAATATTATCTGTCATTTTCTTATAGAAAGATGACTATGTTTCAAATATTTCTTCGGTGGTTAGACATGTTCCGTTTAATATAAATTTAGGACTCTGGAAAAAGGACTGAAATAATCCCCTCAGATTTAGTATTTTGTTTTTACTTTGATTTTATAAGGCTACACTTGGGTTGTTACACTGACATTTAACTTTACATGGACACTCTTAGGAGACTTTTATCTGGATTCATGCCACCAGCCTGCACTCATCTAATCACCAAGCCACCACTTTGCTTGTGGAAATAAGGTTTACAGTATTTTATCATTACTTATAGCATCCAATTCTCACTGGTGTAGCAAAAAATCCAGAAAACTTTAAGAACTGGATTACTTGCTTCAAAAGATGACAGACAGTACACTGAAAGACAAGCCTCCTGTGGGAGGCCTCCTGTCCAGTTAAGCTGATTGTTACCCAATTTGGAGCTGTAAATCTTACTTTTGCTTTATCAGTATAGCTCATTCTTTCTGTGAAAAAAGACCAACTTAAAAGAACTGTAGCATATGACTTCGTGGTATTTTTCTTTTTTTCTTTTTTTTTTCCACTGATGCAGGTAATAACATCAAAATAGCATTATTTGGCTTGTTACTCTTCAACTCAGCCAGCGTTGGGTAGCTCTTCATGTAAAGCTGTCATCAACAGAGACGCTTAGCAAAAACTCCTTATGCAAAACTGCTTTAATCCCCACGTTTTCCAAGGCTATTTTATTTACTGTGAATCAGCATGACATTCACTCTAGGTCCTTAAGACTTCTGAGCAGTAAGTACATGTCATAACAGTAACAGTGATGTGGATTACAGTGTTATATTCTGATTCTCTGAGTTTATCAACAGGAGAGAGATGATGAAAGCTTAATGGATAGATCAGAAAATTCAGAGGTACTGCATTGACTACAGTAAGCAAAGCTATTCTTGATGAGATCAGATATAATATACTCTAATATAGAGTATTTCTTTTTGTTTCTCGAAGACAGACATACCTAGCACATTTTTCACATAGTCAGTTCTTTTCCAGGAGACACATCTGCTTTGATGTCTGAAAAAAAATAACTGCTTTATATAATTCAGAGAAAAACAAAGTTTTGGCTCCCACAGTATCTTCTAAGGCAAAATGTAACTTCACAGAAGAGCTATTTCTTCACACGTTGCAGTTAATGGTAATTAGGCAAACTCTGAAATACATAGGAAAGAAAATGAGTGGTACTGCAACCCCTATAATGTTTCTGTTTGTCTTTAGAAGAATCTTTTACCTTTGTTTCCTGGCCAGTAGGAATTTTGTAGTTCCAAGAGGAGTCATTCCACCTATTTCCTTACAGTCTGGATTCATTTTAACCAATATATGAAAGCCTCAGCAACTAACCATCCTAGCAATTAATTTTAAGAATAAAAAAAAGTAACACCACAAAAAAAAATCAATAAAACCATTGGGAAACTATGAGGACAGAATGAACAATCTCTTTAATATCTTACCAGAAAACTCTTCAAAGTTCCTAACAGTTGGCCACCTCAAACCACAGCCATATCTTTTCTAGCCAAATTTTACAATATGCTCTGAATGAGAGAAATGAAAGTTATCATCACATTGCTTGGAAAAGGAGAAATCACACCAAATCTTAGAAGAATCCACACCAAAGCCAGACCCTAAAATTGTTTCCCCTCTTGTTCATCGTGAATTCCAGCACAGGCGCAGGTACTGAGAAAAGCCTAAAGCCACCTGGATTGAATCAGAAACAGCTTTGACAGATTTATTCCATAACATCTAGGACTTGATCAGCCAGACAAAGCACACCAAGCTCCATTCACGGTGGTAACCAGCAAATACAGACTGGCCAACAGAGTCCTGCTCGTGCAGGAAAAGACGTGTTTATTTCAGAGGAGAACGCTCACAGGGCAGAAAAACTTCCTGCCAGTTGCGTTCTTTGGGAACTGAAGAAAAAGGGTCGTTCCAGGACAGCCCTCCTCTCCCCAGCAATTACAAGTATGCCAGCATGATACACTGAATATGGAAGGTATTGATGGACAACAACATGATTAACTTCCAATCTTTTTCCAGTCTGTGGGAGGAAGGAAAATACGCAGACAAGGCCACAAGTGCAACGTCTGTGCCAAACCAAGGTCAGAACGCCGACACAATTTAAAGGCGTCAGCAGCACTGCAGCAGTGGGGGATTCCGCTCACCACCACATTTTTCAGTGTTAAACACAAATAGGAAAGTCAGATTTTGGTTGATAACTCAGAATTTTAGTCATTAAGTAGTGGCTTCCTGGGCAAAGACACTGCCTGAAACACTTATGACCATTCCTTTGTCAGCAGTCACGGACACCTTCTAACAAACAGATTTCATCAGCAAACACTAGAATCCAAAATGGTTTCAGAGCCTTTCAGAGGCAACTGGGAGTCAGTAGATGATGCAGTCTGACTTGTATTATGTACACCATAGAAATTCACTCCAAGCTACTCTACTGAAATCCCAAAATCTATGATTAGTAACTGCTTTTAAAATATAAAAGTAGAAAAATGATCCATGGCTGAAAGAGTCAAAACATGTTGTCTCTTGGTAAGGTTTTTTCAGTAGTTTATCAGTTTGTGCTTTCAACAAATTTATCCTCTTGCTAATTTACTTATCTTTAGCCCTCAGCTCTTAGTTCTTTCTGACAGCACAGTACACTCAAAATGCACCAAAACTAGTTCTGCAATATCACTGCAAGGTTTCAGGCACAGAAGAAATGATAAAACCCAACAGTTAAAGTACATATGACTAGTATTTTAAAGGAACCGATTTTGCACTCAACAGCATGTAATGTATCAAAGAACATGGCTAATAGCCAATCTTTTTTCTTCTTAAAGTAACAGATAAACCCAGTAATATTTAAACTCTTGCTTCAGCTTCCCGTTTCTGTATTTTTTTCCCTTTAAAGGCATCACTAGTTACTCTTCCCCTTTCTTCCTAGTGCACAACAACATTGATTTACAATGGTTTGATACAAATTCTTTCCTTCAAGTACACGTTTCTTCTAAACATACACCCTATTCAACCCATCCTCCTACACAGAGACCTAACTAAATGTCTGATCTTTTATTTTGCCATCATGTAATTTGATGTGCAATCTTCTCCAAGATCTCAATTTTAGCTGAATAGACAACAGTTTTATAAACACCCCTTTAAAAGCGAATACTGACCTTGAGGTGAGGCTGAAGGAAGCAGCAAATCCAGGAAGGAGATGCGAAAGAGAAAGAGTTAAGAGTTTGTGAAAACAGTGTCCAGAGATAAAGCAGTTCAAGAATAAAGGACAAAACAAGCAGATATAAATCAGGTAATGACACACAGACACACAGTCCTTCACAAACACAGAGCTGCATGTTTTATAGACATCTAATTAAAAAAAAAAAAAAAGAACAAGAAAGAAAAGAAAAAAAGGACCTTTACATTAGATTACACCATTTCAATTAGAGGTAACTTTCTACAGAGAAAATAGTCTCCAATATAAAACAGTTCTTGGAAAAAGGAAATAAGCTGACTATAGAAAACTCTGGATTTAAATCACATCATCAGCAAGTATCCTTCTTCCAGAATTCTAACAAACATTTTGAAAATATGGAGTTTGACTATCCAAGATGAAACCTCATGTGTTCCTTTATGCCATCTTCTAGGGGCTTATTTTCTCTCCATGAGCAAGACACACATTTTTTTCAGTTTTCCTGCAGATGATCCCGACTTGTTGGACAGGAAGGAAAAAAACCCCAACCACGGAGTAAAGTCTTCAAGACCTGAAGACTTGTCAAAGGTAAAAGTTCATCCTTCTTAATTTTGACATTGAACACACCCTTCCAAAGAGAAACAAAATAAGCATCTGTTTCTTCTTCCTGCCATATAATTCTCCTGTATAAGGTGCAATCTAAAAACAATAATGACCAAACAGGCATATTTTGGACAGTTCTCTCCAACATTGTTCAACAGCAGAATTGACCAAGACAAAATGCTGGAGTCCCCTGCATAACGTGAGGTCCCATAGGTTCATTATTGCTTTTTTTTTTCCCCCCCAAATGTCTCCAATATCTTTCATAGGCATCTGCTGGCAATTTCACTGATAACACCCAGGGAAGGCAACAAGGAGCCATAAACACAGAGCTTTTAATCTCCGTTTAAATTTGATGCTTTTTCAGTCAATAGAAGAGAGGTGAAGTAAATGTCCTTCTGTCCCAAGTGGCAATTTGGCTTCTACGACACACGTTGTACTTCTCCCATGACAAAATTTCGCTCTAAAAAGGCAGGATATGGTCTGGAGAAAAATATTTCTATAGGATAGGCTAACTGCTATGTTCTTTATTACTCTCGGTATATGGAGGCATGTAAATGAAATTTGAAGTCCTTATTTCTGGCATAAATTTTACTATCAACCATGCAGGGTATTGGATTTGTACAAGCAGCTGTTGTTGGTCTGTAACAGATTAACTAGTGTAAAGGTACTTTTCTTTGGCTTCTAAACTAACATTCTTCCAATCAAGCTCTTCAAGGACAGCTGTTGTAAAGGCTGTGCTATTTGGAGATTCTGGGAAAGATGAGACTTGTAAAATGCCAAATACCACATCTTTGATCTTGAAGCAGGTTATAATGTTCCAAAAGCCTCAGTTAATTCATACAGAAAAACGAGTAACTAATTCTGACTGAAATTCAACAAATTTAACAAAAGAGAAGAAAAAAGTGAAAATAAACACTTGGTTAGATATGGGAATAAATAAGGTATGGGAAAAAAAGGTTCACTTTTTTTATGACTGTTACCGATTCTAAATTATGAAAATTCAAGACTTCTCAGGGATCCTTTGCCATTCCTGGTTCTATTGTAATGATGTGATATTTTTTCTCCAGTTTAACAGAGAAAAAATGTACAGGCTAGAACTCAGAACAGCCCTGTAGAATTTAAATGAACTGTACCGTTCTTTCAACTGCTATTAAAGGTAGCATCTTTTGCTGGCACAGGATGAAGGCAAAACAGTATGTAAAAAAACTATGCTGAGGTCACTTGCAATTTTCTGTATGCTGCAGAAGTATTATTTAGCCAGCTGCATGGGATTTAAATGGAGAACAATTATTGGTACATCTCCATTTTGTTACGGAATAAATTCTTTCTTCCAAAGAAAAATACATTTTGTGTAATTGCTAGCCCCTTTTTCCCTGGTTTTTTTTACAGGGGTACAAAGTATTTTTTTTTCAAAATGTAGATTTTTAGAATAACCATAATATTTATCCAAGCAAAAATAAGGACTACGTCCGAAAGCACATTAAAACCGGACAAAAATCTGTCCGTGTGCTATCACTGGAACTAAACCCAAGGCAGACACTGGAAACTGTCAGTTATTAGGAAGTAAATGGAGATCTGCCACGGTCTGGAGGTGAAGCCTCAGTGCACGGGGCTCCATCAGTGAAATTGCGCAGAGGAGCACAGCAAGCATCTGCCCCAGGCAGCAGCCCCAAGCAAGCAGGATCAGATCCACACCCACACATGCTCATGGCAGAGCAAAATAACAAGTTTTGGTTCGCACTCTTTCCCTTCGAGCAACGACACACACTTGCAGCATTCCTTACAAGATCCAGCAGCAGCGTTTCTGCCCAGCCCCATTAACTGTGTATTCCGATGCAACAGTCACACAGGGAGATAAGACAATTGTAATGCCAACTGGTAGTCTCAGAGAAAGCCATTTTCCTTTAAAATACCATCTTGTTAATCTTAAAGTTAAAGCCGACTTAAATCTGATCACTGGGCGCGGATCAAAATAGTGAGATGTGAACGCTTCAGTATTTTAATTAAGAAAAATGTATTTTTAAAGCTGTTGATTATTCCAGCTACAATTTTTCCCACATGCTTGTATATTATAGGGAGTGAAACAAGTCTGCTAAATTAATCTCAGATGTACTTAGGGGGGAGTTTATGTAACGATTTTCAGTCAACCTTTGAATTCCATTTGTTTGACAGTGAGTGATTGTGTATATTTACAACTGTCATTCCTTCAAAGCAGTCTGACAAGGAACAACAGGCATTTGATCTTCCTTATGTCTGTCAGAGCAGAAAGGCTATTTATGTTTACCACTTCTGACATATTTATGTTTACTTCTGACATATTTTCTTGGTAAAAAGAACGATGTCTGGTCTTTTCCTTTCTTTCTGGGTTGATATTTAGAGGGATAGAGAAGAGACAGAGAGACAGAGGGAGAAGGTTTGTGTGTACATCCATGTGCACAGGCATGCATGGATCTAAGAGCACAGACTTGGCCACTAATATTACTATTTCACTGGCTTACTGGCAATTACTGGATACTCCTTTCGTTCTTTCTGTACTCCATGATATTGTAAGGATCTGATGCTTTTTTACTATACCAGCTGTATAAAAGAGAGTTTTTGGTGGTTTTTTTTCCCTCCTTTTGTACTAGCTTGTGAGTATGGATACCCTCATATTGCTCAAAGATGTTGACTGAAACAAAGCTACAAAACAGCTTTTGAAGAGATGTAGTAAAGGCAGGCAACAATGAAACCCTGATATGCAAACTAGGCTCCTTATTTAGATGAGAATTCTTCTCCTTGGGTTTTAGAATTATTTTAATTATATCATAGCTCTTACACTCTACTGATCAAACAGCTGGATTAGGAGACATTTGCTAAATAAAACCCATCATTGCTACAATGCAGGCAGATGACAACTCCTATATTCATTAGAGATAATAAGCATGAGAGGGAATGCTTGATAACCACCCTGATTTAATGATAAAAACAAAGAGGACTTCAGCACTACAGAAAACTTGGCAGGAAAAGAAGCCTTCAAAAAAGTTCACAATCAGTGCTTCTCATTATTTGTACGTATTTCTCTAGTGCAGGGTCCTTCTTGGAGGATCCAAGATCAGATCCTTAGTCTTGGATTAGCAGACAAACCACACTTTCAGCCCACGGTTGAATTTAACAAAGGAGTTGGTCTGTACTCAGTTCCATGGACATGAATCACTCTGTTTAATAATGTCAGTCCTGCCTGCTTGAACATGGACATAATACTAGGGCAAATACCAGGCTTTAGGTGTTTCAGTGATGGGATAACACAGCAGGCCCATTCAGCCAAAGCCTGCACCAGCCCTGACCTCTCACCATGTCAAGGGCTGGACTAATTGGGGTTCTTTGACCTTGTTTTTCAGAACAGCTGTTTCTGCAATATCACAAAGTTTCAGTTTCTCCCAAAACACAGGAAGAGGGAGAGAATGGGAAATAAAGAACAGCTAAATAAAGAACAAATCGAAAAAGGATATCCCATTATATGAAAAAGGTGAGGATGGATTGAGGAGTCACCGTAAAATCACCATGATGGCTTTTTTATCTGGTGCTCTCTACAGATGGATTTGCAATTACTGGCAGTGTCTCCCTGTCTCTCTTTCCTTAGATGCAGGTTTCAAAAGCGATTAGTGAGTTTGACTGTTGATCTTAAGGCACTTTAACAAAGGTTGACTTTCAGAGGGCAGACACTTGTCTTCTGAAAATCAGCACACTTTCAAATGTATGAAGTTAAATACCTGTAAATGAAGATGCCTGCATGTTTTATTTTTATCTGTTTAAAGCAGTTATGTTGATCTAAAATGGATTTCGTTTTCCCTCTGTGAAACTTGATATGGGACTTCAGGAATAATGCTCATTTTGTAGGAAGAGAAAGAAAGACTTAGAAGAAAGAAATGACTTCTTCATTTCCTGGCTCAGAAATCATGAAAATCTTAATATTCAACAGATCTGTGTACTCTGAGGGAGAGCTGAACTAACTATGGGCCTGACCACTTCTTTCCATTACAAAACCTTATCCTCAGTTGATTGCCAAAGATTAACAAATCTTGCTGATATTTTCCACGACAGGTGTCAACCTCACCCAGGATTTTTTGGGGACAATTTCAGCTATGTCCTTCTTGTGGAAAAAATTTGTTCATATGGTTGAAGACTGTATTGCTTCACTGCAATATTCATATATGCTCACATAAGAGGTGAATTAAAATTACAAGGCAATCTTCATTTTGGAATATCCTAAGTTTTGAGTGATTTACCTTTGAATGTTAATAGTCACTTAAGCTACACATTTTTGAGGGAAGCAGATGAAAAACACAACAATAGATTCTGCCTTGTAATAATACCATTTGACCATAAGATAAATATATTTGATTTGCTCTTATGTTTTATGGCACCAAAGTGGACTAAAGTATTTGAAAATAATATTTAATTGTTTCAGGTTTTCCTATGCCTGAATCAGAATTCAATTTACTTTTGGAGGACTATAATGAGTTACAACAATTACTCAAGGTTAACGGTGATGATTATGACTTTATAAACACCTTTCTTTAATTTGACAACATCCCTTTTACTTTAAATTATTTATATGCCCTGAGGTGGTTCTTGTTTAGGAATTCTATAAAAAATTATTTAAAAATTCAAAGAAACAACCAACTTGAAGACCAAAGACAATTATTATAAGATGAGAGTAGTGGTTTGAAAATATGTATTTCAACTTCAAATTGTTGACTTAAGCATAGGGCATAATTTACTAGTACAGTTTCCTTTACACTATTCTAGGAAACTGTAAAGTTGATGGAAAATACAGCTAATTTCTCTCTCCATCTATCCTTCACAGAACACTACACCATCATATCACTGTCTTAAAGACATACAAAGTAAGAAACTTCATTCTACTGTCCACATTTTTCAGCACTCCTTTGAGATCACCCAATTTTTTTAATCTTTTATTTACTGTTGAGAAGAAATATTTAAGATGAGGACTATACCCTTTAGCTGCTACAAATCAAAAGTTGGAAGGCTTCCTCTTGAACAGGGCATCCTTAAATTCATTTTAGAAAAACTCTCCAAAATCTCTGTCTTAAAATAGCCACCAACTCCAGCTGTCCTTAACAGGACTGCTGGTAGTCCAAAGCTGAGCGCTGTCTTCCTTAGTTCCCAAATCAAAGTCAAGCTTCCTCCAGGAAAATAATGGTAGTGCCCTGCGTCCTTACAAGAGCTACCTATCTTATACAGTGAGTATGCTGAATGAAAATCAATTTTAAACCTGTAACTGGAACCGGGACTTCCATATATATTCACTCAGTGCTTACTTCTGAAGCAACATATACATATATACTTATTGCCACCTCTCAGCTACAAAGTCAGTCCTTATTTGCACAATATATGCACACAAATAGGTCTGCATGTAAACTACCCATCTGAAGGCTGTGAAGGCCATGTCCCAGATAAGTAGCATTATTTTTCTTTATCTTCATTTTTGTTTGTTTTCTTATTTCAGGATAATGATCACAATAAATCCCAAGAATAAGCCAATACCGACCTCTATCAATGACACGTTTTAGAATACTTGAAGAACACTGAGTTTTAGCTGGTTCAGGTAGAACTGAGAGCAGAGAGTTAAAACACAGCAAGAGAATTCGAACTGAAAAGCAACAGCTTCTGTTGAGTTTAAATCAAGGAGAATAGCAGCAAACCTCCTCTGGACTGTGGTCACAGCCACTGTGACATGAGTTGAACGCAGAGACTGTCAGAGCTTGTACTTGACAGCACTAGTTCCTGTTTGACCCACGGAAAAAAGCATAGTTGCAGCAGACCCAAAGAGCAGCAGCAGCAGGAGCAGCCGGGCAGCCAGCGGCGACATTCCAGCCCGGAGGAAACAGAAGCCTTAGAGAGCACTCACTTTCCCAGGAAGTCCCACACAAACCCCCCTACGTGTTGCGGTGCGGGGACCGACACCTGGTAGGGAGGGTGCAGTTTGCGGGAGGCGTGCTTTCTGAGAAAAGGCACGGGCAACAAAACCCCGCACGGACAAAACAAAACAACTCGTGGAACCAGGACGGGACAGTGTCAATGGAAAGGAATAGGCGAGGGAGGAAACAAAACACAAAATGGAAAGTTACAGAGAGAGACGGGAGATTGTGGAATGGCAATACAAAAAGCAAACAGTTAGTAATAAAGAAAGTGAACAACCAGACAGCTACAAAAAACCCTCTACACACCATCGCAATCGGGGACAGAAACAAAACTTATAGGGCTGTTCAACCACAGAAGAAAAGTGGACTTAGGGCCCACCTTCTCGTAAGAAAAAACAAAATCCTCCCCATAGAGAATATAAATCAATGAGTTTGTGCTTTTGTGCTTTCAACCTTGTGTTTACTCTGGAATATTTTTCAAACTTCTGCATAGCATGCACCATACTAATCCTTTTTTTTTTATATCTTTCCTCCCATTCACAGCTGAAAAACAATGTCACCCACCCAGAAATTGCAACAGCTACTGAAGAGTGGAAGCATTTCCCTCCTCATTTTAATTTAAATCAAAGGCAGCTTTGCCTACATTGAAAAGGCTTTAAGAGAACAGTTTTCTGCTTTTTATTTAATCTTCCTCTCCCTACTGTCTCTTCCCCTTCTCTGTTCCTCCATGCATACTTCCCTAATAGGCGACACATTTCTTCTCTTCCATGGATGAAACTGTGCTACTATTTCTCTTTTCCTGACCACAGATGGTCTAGTTGTCACATATAACTAGCACAAGAGAAAACTGCAGGGAACAGAGACTTTCTCTTTTGAAAAATCCCATTTTTGTTAGTACAGTTATTCTCTGAATGTGACTTATTTCTTCTCATCTTGCTCTACACAGAATACTAATGGTTCCTGATAGGCACAGCAATATTCACTATTTTGCCTGCTGACAAATGCTTCTGCAAGCACTGGGGTTCTTTGCACAGCAGAGTTTGAACAGCTCTAGAAGCATTAGAAGTCAAGATAATTTCTAGCTCGCTCTGCACGGACCTCAGCTTAGGAAAGACTTTTAAAATTACCTATTTTTTTTCCCAGGAAACCAAGACTCTAGCTCTTAAACATCCATGTAACATGCCTGGATATGTAAGTTCAGCCATGAAGGAATATTTTATAAACAAGCATGGTAGATAAAACCAAGCCCAACCTATACATTTAATAGGCATGTTAAGATCTCTGCTTTGTGCAAAAACTCACAAGAAGAAATCAAGGTTTTAGGGAATAGTGGTTTGGGGAGCAGCTTAAAACAACTAAGGTCAAACAGAAATGGCAACAATTATTCAGAGAAAGAGAAACTACTAATTGAAACCTCACTATAAAGTCTCTGAAACCTTCTATCTTTTTCTCCAGTGCTGTGATTATATTACAGTTCCACCTGAAAAATTACTTCAAGTCTTGATACTTTGCTAATTCACCACACTAACAGTATCCACCTTAGATCTGAAGACTTCTTCTAGTTTCACTTACAGTGGTTATGGAACATGAATATTCTTAGATGCTTTCCCCCTTGATTTTCTCAGCTGCTGGAAATCACATGGTAACAAAAGCAGTCTTTTCTTTTATATAGTTGAAATACACCTATTCTAATTAGTAGAAATAAAAGAAAACATATTCTATATGTTATCTGAGTAGAAAAGATGACAAGTTAAAAAGAGAAGAGGATCACTCAATTTTTTTATAAGAGTGAAGGTCAGGTGGTAAGAAGGAATGGATAACACTGAATAGTCAAAGTATTCACCAAATTGCTATGGAATGATGTCCAGTCATTTGGGGGTTTAATATTTTCATATTAAGAGTATGGTCTGTGGCTGAAGCAGCAAGGAACTACCCTGCAACATGAAAAACAATAATTGCTCTGCAGATCTCTAGAAGTGCATCTTTTCAAAGAAAAAAGTTGCTATCTAATTCTTTGAAGACTGGGTTCCAATGCTTTTATCTGTAGAAGAGAATGAGACCCATCTTAATTGCTCTTCTTTGTTATTTTTCCCTTGTAGCCTATAAACACACTTGATTATAGGACACTTGTATGTGTCTATTCACTGTTTGATGCTGCAAGTCTCAGTCATGATTAGAGGCTTGCATTACAAGCAAAGGTAAGAAGATTCTCTTCCTGCCATTTCGCTCTCCTCCAGGAATCAGGCTGAGGAATGAAACATTTCTGACTTGCTTTTCCTAAGCATTAGTTACTTCTGCACACAGAAAAAAAAGTAAGGCACTATGAACATATTTCTTCCCTATACCCTACTTCTAATGTAAATTTGCTGCTTAGACCTGATCCCTACTAAACTTGCATGCCCTAAGATGATGACATGGTGAACTTCACACCTGAGACAGGCACCTCAAAAGAACAGAATAAAAAATCACATAGACAAATGACTCATAACTGCAATGTAGCTTTTCCATGCCTATATTTAAGGAACCTACTCTATCAACCTATTGCCTGGATGTTCTGCTGAATACATTATGTATCAATAGGCTGAAAATTCTTGTCACATAGGAAAAAAGGGAAGACAAAAAGAATGTATCCTCACCTTTGGGTGTTCAAGCCATAGGTATAAAGAATTTGGGTCAAACAAAACAACTTGAACAAAACTAACAGGATGTTGCTTACAATGATAAAAGAAAGAAATCCAGACGACAAGTTGAACTGTTTCGGAGCTCTTTAACTTTCAAGGAAAAGAGAATGGACTCCTTACAAAAGAGTTTTTCAAATCATTCACAGGGGCTCGTAATTTGACTATCAGCAAGCCAATTAAAAATAACCATTGAATGCAGAACCTGAAATGTCCTCTACTCAGTTGCCCTAATTTTCCTGACACTAAATTGCAGAGCAGTTGAATAGTGAAGAGATACAAATTAGAAAGACTATTCTGGCACAAGACAAATGGGAACAATCAAATTTCCATTTTGCTGTTCCAAGTTAGTCATTCTTCACAGTGAATGGTAAAGTAAACAAAAAAACCCAAACAGGTATTACTGCCTAGAAATTCCCTCTTGGCCCACTGTAAGGTGAGAAAATGAGAAAATGTTCTGTGAGAACACAGAATCTAACTCAGGTCTTTCCCAAGATCTACTATTTATAATTGTGAAACAAATGCCACGGAAACATAATAAATCATAATTTTTGTTTGGGGCATTATAGTCTTGAAAAAGTATCTTGAGCACCCTGGCTCCAACAGAAAGACGGAAAATGCTGAAAAGGGCCAAACTGCATTTTGTTTGGACAAAAGCAGATCTATTCATTAGGCTTCACCTGGGACAGAGTTTACCTGTGTCCCTACCAGTACAAAGAGTTACCATGGACTTGTCAGAAGAATCTGAGTAACTAGGATCACAAGCTCTTAAAAGTCATTTGTCTTATTTGTTTTGTGAGAGCCGTGCCTGAGGAATTTATGAAATCGAAACAACAAACTGCTCTAGAAACACACCAGTGCCAACAACTTTTCCTACCCTCTCCATTCCCTCACAGCTCTATCTACCCTTCTAGTTCTATCTATAGCAACCCTATTTTTGAGCAGCCAGGTAGCGAAAGCACACAGTAAGATACCCTCTTGCTTACAATCCACCACGATAAAGGACTGAAGATAGAAAAACTCTAAACAGACTTTCCCAAAATAGGCACTTTAAAGTTTTCAAGACAAGAAAAACAGACGAACTTATCTCTAACTTTAATCAGCTGTTTTGCTCCTCTCTTAACTTTATACCACTCTCACCTCTCCAGTTCTGCTATCTTCTTATCCTTATCATTCTTCTCATTTTCCATCTCTTTCAAGATTTCCAGAAGTCGATCCACTTCAGCTTGAGCCTTGCTGGATTCCTCCCGATACCGTGTTACCTCTCTTTCCAGCTGCTGCATACGATCACTCAGCTCTGGGCTGGCCCTTGCCTCCAGTGTTGCCTCATGAGCCTGTAGGAAAAAGGTTCAAGAAAAAAAAAAAACCACTTTCATCCACATGTATGTATTTTACAAATACTACGACAACTGCAAAATGCTATCTAGAGACCTATTTCAAAACGGCAAGATTAATTATTACACAGAAATATATGGGGCCTGTGCTACTTTCAAGTATGGGAAAATACTTTCAGGGAAAAGAAAAATTTAAAACAAATTTAATTTTTTTTAGGTTAGCCTAAAAATGATTGTTAATCCGAAACAGAATCGAAATAAAAAAGAGGTAAAAATATGAAAATATTAAAAAAGTTTAACTTCTTTGAAAGGATGGGAAAAGAAAAGCAACTGTAAGTCTAAAAGTTCCTAAAATACACTTTTAAAACAGGGATAGGACCCTAGAATTAGTTACCTGAGGAATTTATAATAATCTATATAATCTAGAAAAACAAAACATCAGTTAATAACTACAATTAATATAATAACTACAATAACTTCAATAACTACATCAGTATGCAAAGTGTCAGATATATTTGCACAGATGGTGCTGGTGTTCTGAAGCCCTTGCTAGTTATGGGAGCCATATAGACCAGGATTAATATGATTACGGCTACCTCCTGAAATCGTCTTTGTCTATTTATCTTGGAAATATATAGGGACAAAAAGTATTAGAGGACTGTGGATTATATGATCCCAATGAAGAGATGGTTTGGGGTTTTTTTAAATGGCTTGGTTTGTTATTAACATCACTAATTTACCAGTAAAATTAATTCAACAGTTCCCAAGCATATTGGAGAGAAGGAAAATGCAGCATTTATGGTGGAAGTTAAACCAGCTGACTAAGGACTACCCTTTTATACTCCCCCTGCACCTCTGCCCTTGGATCTTGATCTGCAATTTGGTATCAACTAAAGCTATTTCAGAATTGCTCAAATTTGCTTCAGTGAATAGCAGGTTTGATGGAGCTAATCTGCTGATGAGGATTGCCTGCAAAATCAAGGCCTTTCTCTCCTCTGAAACAAACCTCCAAGAGAAAATAAGACTACAGACTTTTCTCCCCACCGTGTGCAGCTGCAGAAAGTTGTTTTACAAGCTGCCAATGTTCTGCTCCAAAGCACACTAAGTCTGGATCTGATAGTAAAGGACTCTGTTGCTTTTAAAGGTAATTGGAGAGAACTGCAGCAGTATAAAACACAGGGTTAGAAGCTGCTGCTTCCAAAGAACCAAATAGCAAAACTACACTTGGCTAAATCTGTTTAGTTATTCAGTAAAATAAGACTGGAGGAAAATATCCATTCATTGACCCCAACATTTTTGCCTTGAAGTGTTTTATTTTTAATTAGCTCCTTCAAAGCCAAGGCCACATTCTAGCGAAATCCAGGAGAATCTTGGAGTAGAATATTCTAGGACTGAAGGATGTCTTGATGCTTGATGCCTGTCTTTACTGGGACAACAACCTTGGGACAGAGCTGGGTTTCCCAAACAATGGAATGCTTCATGTTCCAGGGCCTTGGCCCTGCAGCTCCCACCTTGGGGTCAATACTAAACTATTTTGTTTTTTGTTGTTTTTTTTTTTTTTTTTTTTAAAGACAGGAATTCCAGAAAGCTGGTTAACCTGTACAGTATTTTATCCTAGAACAAAATGCCTGGCCATCCCCAGGTCTCCCACTGAGGAGTGCCCAATAACCAAAGACCATGGAAGAACGGAACTCTTTCCTGAGGTAATGGATTTAGGAAGACTAAAAGGCTCCCTGCTTCGAAGTGACTTCCAAGTCAAACCCTGACACCCCTCCATCACTGAACTGTAAGTCTGAAAATCCTACTTCTGAGCTTCTGACTGAGACACGGACCCAAGTGCATCCCTGGTGAGCCTGGAAGCTTGAGAAGCCTTTAGGATTCAGGGCTGTCAATGCTTCCAGATTCCTTACTGCTCCATAAGTACTTCAAATTACATGCCCTTGGAAAGGGCTCTCTACAGCAAGTGGAAGTGTAATTAATGCTCTGCCAAGAGGATGCAGACTCCAGGAGGACATGGCAGCAGTGAGCCTGACAAGTGTGTCAGCTCCATGAACAGCTGCAAGCATCAGGGGACATACTTGGCTTTGGAAAGAGAGTGTTGGTGGGTGTTTCTGAAATGCCTTTTTGGGATTTCCAACCTGCAGGAAATCTGAAATATTTTATTTCATTTCCTTTTCAACCACACCTAAATTTCAAAGAAAAAAAATCCATCTTTCCTTCCCATTTACAGGGAACTGGGAATACTGGTTTTGGGGGACACCTATACATCTACTGGGGGCATCTATATTCTCCTAAGAGACTCTGTGTACAGAGTCAAGTCTGGATTTCAAAAGACACAGAACCTGAATTCTTCTGCACTGGATTTAGGTATGTTTCCAACATCCCAAATTGTTTGTTTTAACAAATACTCCTCCAGGCTCTTTAAAGTCATCCAAAATACATGATCAGATAATCAAGAAACTCCTTTTAAAAAAAAAAAAGGCAAAGTTGGGCTGTTAGCCTGGCTTATTAAACTGATTCGAAAGAAGTTATAAGAGCTAATGCAATTCTACTGTCAGAACAGTCCTGATTTATATTACTCTGCTAATAAAAGCATCTCCACAACAACCCAAGAGACACTACTGAGAAGAGGAAATAAATTTTCTTTTTTAGAAAATTAGCCAACAAGTCAGTATGTCTGGTTCTTATAGAACCAAAGGGCTATTTACACGACATAAATTATTAGTTAAGACACGTAACACATGTTATTTGTATATAATGCACATAAGTATGGATACTTTCACCTAACACAAAGAGAACGTTATGTGATATGGTGTAAACTGGAGACCACTTCCTGAGTCGAGAATTACTGACTGAGTGCCTTTGGTCCATTTTGTGGGTTTTGTACAAAATATGTGTTTCATGACCATATCTAAAATCCTACTGGATTCATTTATTGTATAGGAGAGAAAACCAGTGCATTTAGAGGTTTCCCACAAACTCACATCAAGATTTGGAACATGGGAAATTGGCTACCTTCCCAATGCAACATTGTGCAAAATAATTCATCAGTTTGGGGTTTTTTTTTTAAACCAAACAGTTAAACTCACATAATGAATTCCTATATTCGCAGTAAAAAACCCCACATACAACTTCTCCTACCCACCTAAAGGTGTACAAAAATTCCAAAATAAGTAGTAATTTCATTTTTGAAACAGAATCAACATATAAATGACAAATGCACTAAGAGTTTCTTCTGTATTATGAGACTCTAAGAAGTATATTTCAATAAGTTCGACTTCCATCTCTGCCTGACACAGTATCTGTAAATCTGCCGTCTCTTAATATAGTTACAAACAAATGTGATAATGCATTAAAAAAGTATAATGAAAATAATATAAATTTAAAAAGCAGCTTGCTTAGGGTGAAGGGAACACTGCTCTTTCTCCTCTGACAAACAAGACTCTGCACAGGCCATGCAGTTTACCTCAATACAGGCTATTTTAAACCTCTTAACTGTCACTATGATCCCATCATTAACTCTCTAAGTCTGTTCCTGTGTGGAGTCAAACAGGTGAATTGAAGCTACTTTCAAAAGCACAACCAAATCTGCATGTTTCATTCTGCATTGATCTGCCTAAGAAACACAGTCACATTTTAGCTAGAAAGCAGCACTTTCTTAAACTATGTTTTCACTAGCAAAGCTCATCTGATCAGTATTAATCTTTGCCAGTGTGAATTCAGTTTCAAATTCCAAGTGGTTCAGGACAGAGAATAGCTTAAGCTCACTACTCTGGATATGCTCTCACAGTTCTTAAGAGGGACTATAAACTAAAAGGTGGTTTAACAGCTTTCTGCTTTCCTGCTCTTAGCCATCATTTCCCATCTGGACTGTGGTAAGCGATGGGGTGAGTGCTTCAGGTACCTAAGAAATATAAGAAAGAGTGATTGTTCCTCAAATAAATGTACTATAATTTCTATTGCTTCCACAGAAAATCAGCTGACAAAGCCAACTTCTACAACTAAAACAAAGATGACCAATGTTTCACAGAAATAACCACTATTTACAGATGGAGAGAAGAGGAAGACAAAACACATTAAAAAGAATTTTCTAAGTTGATATTTCTTGTGCCAAAACCCTCTTTATTAAGAGGAAAGGTAATCTTACACAGCTTAAAGCATGCCAGAAGCAGGGAAGAAAACAATAGCACAGATCCAATTTAAAGGTTCTAAAATGTAAATAAAAATTCCAAACATTATGACTAAGATTCCAAATCAATATTCCTAAAAGATTAACTAAATCAAACAGCAAATAATTCACAGCAAACACTTTCTACTTTTACCTATGAATTGAGACAGTAAATTCAGTTTAACATTTCACATATAAATATTGCCAAAAACTTTTGGCCACAATGTGGAAGTTCCCAAGAACCTGAAATCCCATTTTAATCCACCCTCCTACATCCAAGGGTGCCTCATGTCTCCTAAAAATAGTAAATGCACACACAAATACAAAAATATATTATGACTATTTACTGCAAAAGACAAACACACTCACTTTCTGTACTTTTCCTATGATGAAGGCAGCAATTCAATTGATAAGACATTTGTGCTGCCTTCTATTGTGTCATTATTAGCTTCAATAAAATTATAAATTTAAAAAACAACCAGACTTTCTCTTCCTTTAGTTCCAAGGCTCTGCACACCACATATTGTAAGAAAGCTCTTGGAGAAGGCTGTAATGGAAGCAAAAGGCTCAGGAAATTCTCTCATATACTATGCACTGTAAACTTGAGTCTGTCACAAAGAGTTATTTGTTGTCTTTTAACCATCTTTAAATGGTTAGTCTTTGTTAATGTAACTGCAAATTTTTGACACTGAATAATGTTGGAATCACTTCATAAACAAATTATTTTCTCTATAAAAAATTATAAAGACTGGAAGATGCCTCAAGAGAAGGCAATTACTATCACTTAAAAAAGTAATCTCTTCAGAAAGATATCAGTTCCATAGTTGTTATTAGACATTGAAAATTTGCTCTCTTTGGAATTTACAAAAACACAAACAACGTATAAAGACAGAAGCGAAATGCTCAGGGAATGTCTGTCTTTATGAGCAAACTTCAACCCCCTCACCTGCCTCCTCTGATCTGGACTTTATTCAACTGACCACAGCTACCACTGTTTTACAAAAACAGAACTCAAGTAACGATCCGATATTCAGGACCTGCTTCTGGATATTCAGTGTATGGCTCTGTACTTCGTTTCTTTTAAATTGCAAAATGACCAAAAAAAAATATTTCCCCAGTTTTCTTTCTATCATGCTAATCATGACTGCAGGCTATTTTTTGGCAAACAGTAACTAATCAACTTCATAACATCACCAGTGAGAAATGAGGATGTGTTATTATACCTGTTGTGCAGGGGAAAAAATGAAACGCAACAATATCCTGCCGTATTCACTCAGTGCTTTCCTACTACTAAAAAAAATTTGATCATCTAATTTCTCTAGATGATTACCATCTCCCTCATATATCTCTGGCTCGCTCTTGGAGCATTTGTCATGCAATACTGAAGCCAGCAAGAGTCTAGCAGACAATAATTTAGTTATAAAATGCTGTAACAACTACCTCACAATGAAAAATGAGAAAGACCACACAACGTGGCACTGGCCATTTCCCAGCTTTTGGATATTTAATTTTTCAAAGTGAGTGTTATCTTAACAAGGTTTCTGGGAGGGGTACAGCAGGTAAGTTTAAATTTTTTAGGTATAAGAAATGCAGGGAGAAAACCTCTCCAACTTTCCCCTGCACGATAAGATGCTGACATCGTCATGAAGCATCATCAGGACTGGAACTTTCAGAGCCATCATATAATCGTAGAGTGGTTTGGGTTGGAAGGGACCTTAAAGATCATTTACCATTCCAACCCCTCTGCCGTGGACAGGGACACCTTCTACTAGACCAGGTTGCTCAGAGCCCCATCCAACCTGGCCTTCAGAAAGCCTCTTGTACCATACCCTGTACATTGGCTATATCATATTGGAGAACAGAACACAGTTAGTTCCAACTTTTTGTAATTTCTGACTTTAGAGTAACAGGAAGTTTCAGAAATTTTACATGCTATTATAGATTTTGTAGAGAATATGCTCTCCTGACACTAACTCTCCTGTCTATTTGCACCAAGTACAATCTTTTCATATTATATCTCATTTTCCCAACCTCTTATCAACACTATTTAGCCAGGTTCAAATTCCACTCCTCTTATCCAGGCAGATTCGACTAATCTATCAATTGTCCTCGTCCTTTTCCTATCACTTTTTTTCAGGTTTGGGAGATTTTCCTCCAGTTATATCCAACAGCACCTCTAGCCCCACATCTTCTGCTCACATACAACCCCCTCTTCTTCCCCACGTCCCAGGTTCAGTGGAATTTTCATCGTAATCCCAGATACTCATTCTCCCAGCAAAATCCAATGTGTTTTCTCCTCCCAATGGCTAACATTCAGCACCAGCTTCCAGTCTTAACCCTGTTTGTGCTGACATGTCCTGCACACCGAGGTGTTGATTCCTGCTTCTGCTGTACTTGTATCCAGCAGCTGCTTGGAACCAGAATGGTAATTGGTGAATGGTCTACCTGGTATTGCTGCCACCTGCTCAAATGGGCAGACCTAGGAGAGAGGCTGTGACAATGGATAGAGACAATGGGAAGGTCTTCCTCCCTTTTCAGGATGGGGAATAATCAGTGCAGGTGGAATATTTGGGAAGTTTCTAATTGCTAATCTAGCTTTCTACTGAGTATAAACAAACAAATAATGCATTTAACCTTTAATTGGTTTAGATGGATTTAAACAGGGGCATCAAAATCTGGTACAAGGATAAAATCTTTGAATGAAAAATTACTAGTGTTAAAAAATTACTAAAAGCAACATATTTCTGTTCCAGAAAACAGTTGTTATGGTTGAGTTTCTTTCAAAAAGACAAAACCAAATAAAAATCTCAGACTGAAGCAAATAACGTAAGAAACATTAGCTTAAAGATTTAAAAGGTTTTGCAAAACCAGAAACAATTGATAAAGAGTCTATTGAACAGGATGGACTAAACAAGTTTAGTAATGGGTTGTAACAACTCAATCTGTCGGTTTGGAGTTTGGAAAATTATTTTAAAGTGGGGGAATGTATCCATTTAGGAGAAAACACTTGAATCTGTTTTTCATACCTGAACATATAAAACTTGGGGAAAAATATTTTCTGTTGTGAAATACTAAATAATTAAATACTTCAAATGCCATATCCACTAACTTTATAAGAGATCTTTATCCACTGACCATATCCAAGCCATACCTACTAACCTTCAAGAAAATTGCTCGGTTTTTTTCTTTGTGCACCAAACACCTTAAAATATTTATTCATGTCTGTTTTTACATATAATAAATAATTCAAAATGCAGTGTAAGAGTCTCTGTGCCCTAGTGCATTCTAAGAGAATTTTCTACTGCACAGCACAACTCTCTTCAGAAATCTAGTCCCATAAATGCATTGTATTATCTGCTCTATTAAAATAATTTCTAATATGGGATGCCACTAAAACTGGACTATTGCAAGCACCGGCAATTCTCTGACCCTCAGAAAATGATTGTCAGAATAGACATTTACCCTGAACATTGTCAGGAGTAACACAGGTATCAGACTCATGAAAGTTTTGTAACACCATTTTTTATGCACAGAGCCACAAAAGAAATCTCTCATGAAAACCACCTTGGATTACGTAATTTACGGTGTCAAGATATTATTATACAAACACTCCTCAACAGGAGTGCTCTTTGACATCAAACAGGAGGCTGGTAATAGGATCCAAAATTAAACTGACATAGTACCAGCGAGCTTAATGGTCACACAAGTTTTTAAGCACTCTCTTACTTGCTGTAACTTAATTGTTATTTCTAATGCGCTGCTGTACATCGTGTTACAGAATACTTTCATGCAAGAAGCTTGATTTGCATGGAAATTCTACATTCTTGCTCTGAAAATGGACAGACAATGGAGATGATAGAAAAGCTACAAGACACTTTAAGCATCAGCAGCAAAGGGAAACAAAAGCATTGACACAGTATTAAGCTGACCAAACAGAAATGCAGTCAGACCAACGCAGTCAAATAGTGAAAACATCTCAGAAAGCTTTTCTGAACATGACTGGCCAGATATACCATAGCATTTTGTTTGTATCCATTCTATCCATACCTACTACTAAAGTAATTCAACAGTATACTCTGTGTTGGTCCAAATATAAAAGCACAGGTGAATGCACATGCAACACAAAAAATTAAATATGCCTGGCAACAGCCTCTCAGGTTGCCAGGGGACTTACTAGCTTGGATGGATGACTCAATAAAACTTCAGGGTGCTAAAAAGGGAGAAAGAAGATAGGAAAAGATGGAGAAAATTTGGGATAGAACAGTGTGAGAGAGAAAAGGAAAAGATGCAACAAGAAAAGAATTTAAAATAATAGCTGCAACATTAATTTACTAAGACGACAGAATCTTAATTAGTGGTTTTACCATGCATTACTAACCAGCTTTTGAAACAGGAGAAATATGGAGAGTTACCCTCATGCAAGTTCCAAACTTCACCTTAATTTTTCAGTTTAACAGATTTGCCCAGTCCCCACATATTTAACATAGTTCTGTGGGTTTATATACGAGTTTCATAGATTGAGAAGGACTTTGATTTCTAGTGCTTCCCTTGTATCAATTTCCAGACAGCTAAATGGTTTAGAAAGTTAATTCAGTAACTGACACTATCTGAACACTGAACAATTGCCGGGTTTTTACTTTTACTGTTACAAGACATCCTGATTTCCCTGGTAGCCTTTTTCTGTCTAGGTTGAATACATCATTTACTGTCCCTTCTTCAAAAAAAACCCCATCAGATGAGAACAAAAGCCAGTATTTCTGTTTCATCTACCGATATTATCGGCAATATTTTCAGTTGTGACAGGAAATCCATGTTCACAAAAATAAAAAGCACCAGGGTTTGTATTAGATAAGTCAAGTAAATCTTGGGAAAGGTTAGAATTTGGTGAACACTTCATTCAGTAATTTTTTCTCCTGCTTTTGAAAGATACTATCCTCCTGAACTTGAAAAAAGAACACCACAGCAGAAAAAAACCCCCAAACCCAAACACCCTCTGAGCGAGCCTGTTGAATCCAGAGGTATTTTCCTGGCAGGGAATCACTGCTAACATTCTCTGATGAACAGTTCCTAGAACTGCACCAAGGGGAAGTTTGTTAACATATGGTTTTGGACAATTTCTTTTCCCTAGAAATAAGGAGTATACCTATAGGGAGAAAAACTATGCAATGGAAATTAAGATGGACAAAAATCCACTTATCTTTGCTGGAACAACTTATAATACTAGTTGGTCTCTTCCAAATTAGAAAAACAAAAAGAAAGAAAGTATACTGGCTGGGAAAGACAAGACAGAAAAAGCTGGGAAAAGAGTATCCTAAAGAAAAGCAACTAAAGGAAAACCTTTTCACTATAAAATTATTACATTAAAATAGGAGCTTGGAAAAAGACTTTCCTAAGGAAAAGAAAAACACAGCATAAAACCACTTCACATAAAAACAGGGAGAGAACCCCCTGTGTGTGATTTGCCTCTAATGATTCCACCTCAGCTAAAAGGAAAACAGGACACCAGGCCATGTAAACTCAACAGGGATCTATCTATGGCTTGCTTTCAGCATTCACAACCTCCCACAGTATCTCCTGCTGGCAGAAGGCTGACAGCTGAGCACAGAAGCAGTGACAGTGGAATAATTAGAATATTAAGCTCACAGATTGGCATAACTATAGTAGCATTATTTGGGGGAAAAAAAGAATATGAAAAACTGCAGTTTTAGTCTCTAAGTCAAGGATCAATATAAAATAGTTATTAGTGAGAAGAGGAATAGTAACAACGAGAAGTGGACACCTCAAGTCAGACACTGGAGGTTGACATGGAAAGAAAAATAATACCAGCAACTTTTCAGCACACCTGCACTCCACTTGGCTAATAATATTTCAGTTTAGCACAAAATTAAATCTCTTTTACAGAAAAAGTGGAAGTTTGCATGGTTCATGATTTCTCAGAGGCTTACTGTTTGGAGATTTAGCAAGAGTTTTTTCCAAGGACTGCCCAAATCTTTTTTATCTAATAGCTTAACAGTAGTCCAATTCAGTCTCTTCTGTCAGCTTCTTAACTTATGAAGCCAATAGATTTAACTGAAAGTACTCGAACTGTTCACTGGAAATAAGAGGCAAGGCAAACAAGACTGATGTTAGACACATCTCTGTTCAAACAGTAAGGGAAACAACCTAAAAGAAAAAGCTTTTAGTCATTTATTGTTAAGAGGCACACGAGAGCTTCCTTCCTGCCTGTGTCTTATGCAAATCTACACTAAGATAATTCTCAACAGAATGAGCCTCTAATTCAGTTTTAAACTGAATGCTCTTATGTAGCCATTAGTTTTAAGGCTCATTATGACCATTATTTGCAATGGTTAACAATGCAGATGTGTAAAACCAAAGCTTTAAAATGGAGCTGGATTATCTGTCATAATTGTTTCAGGGATGAGAAGGAACTAATCCGTCTTGAAAATGTCAAACTGCCTGAATAAATAACTGCAATGCATTAAAAAGAGAAAGCCTTTAAAAATACATTTTTTTTTTACTTCTGTGCAAGCTACAAAAAAAAAAAACAAACTCTGGGAAATTAAAAACAGCTGGAAAAAAGGTTATTAAAGAAATATCTAAAGTTACTCCTAAGTATAAAACATATTCAAGTGAATGTTTACTATATTTTCTTGAGTAACTAAGAGTAACCATGACTTGGTTCTAGAAAGCAAGAAAGATAGTGGTAGAAGTGGGCCTTTTTGTTCAACTTGAGGAAAGCAAATGCAGTTAATTACTGCATACCTGGGTCCTGAGGTTAGATTCCTATATAAAAAGTAATTGTAAACTGACTTCTTATCACCAAAAAAATCTTTCCATAGAATTTGAATTTTCCCTTGAATCAGAAGAATGCAGTAGCCCAACATAACACAGTACTTAAAAAAGGAACAAAGTATTGATGATTTTGTCTCTGTAGGACTTGAGAGAGTACTTTAGGGTCTCTGCACAGGAAACAATGGTCCAAAAGTCCTAGTAAACAATAATGCCTGAAGCAGAGGAGCAGATAACCAGAGTATTAGGGAAGGGTTTTATATTGCACATAGGTAATGGTAGCCTATCAATTTTCTTCTGTTGTAGAACTTGAACCATCCTGACAATGATTTAGGTAGCTTCTATGGGTGAGAAGATGCAAATCTTATTTGTGCTTACAGTACAAGAAGTTTATATTCACTGTTTTTCTCAGAACCAAATTAAGAATACAGTTATTTGTCCCATATCTCTCCTGTACAATTAATAGTGCTCTTTACATTTGAGCTATTTTCCCCTTTTAACCCTCAGGAAAAGAATCATCTTGAAGTGATTACAACAGTCTCCACTGCAGGTGTCTGCCTACAAACCAAAACTATCATCCAACTGCCCTAACAAACTTTGGAAAATCTTAGTTCCAACAGATTCCTCAACTCATTACCAGTAACACACTGACACAAGATGAAGCTGCAACTCATGACAGAGAATTCAAAGTGAAAGGGTCCTTTAGGACTTCTGAAATACTCACCCACTGAAAAGAGCCTGTGAGACCAATTAATCTGTGTACAATTATCTTTTATTGCTACTGGGCTCTGTTGATGCTGAGTAACAGAACTGTTTATTTTGTGTGATAGAACTATGGACAAACATGGGTCTATATATGCATATATAGAGTTTCACTTACACAGACTTCTCAGGTGCATTAACACACACTTTACACCCACACAACAGGAATCCTAAACAGGTCTTAACTGATGACTCAAAATTTGATCTCAAATTCATTTAAGGAACTAGGACAGAGTTCCAAACTACAGCATGGGCACTCCTTTTCCTGGTTAGATGTAAAGTAGCAGCTAGAACTCCACAATCCACAATTTTAAATTTCTTTTAAAACCTGTTACATTTTGTCTAGTTCTAATTTTATAAACAGAAGGGTTATCACTATTTTGGTTAGTGTGTTTTGTGCTTCTTCATCACAGCTCTTTTAAAATCAAATAGTTAAAATCAAACAAATGTTTTTCTCAACAGTGCAGTATTTATGCTACTCACAGCTAAAATAAAGAAGGCAATGCAAACATAACCCAAAGATGCTGTTCAAATGAATTAGCTTGCTTGTAATAGAGTACTATTCTTCTGAACAGCAAAATCCTACCAATATATCAGCAGTGACTGGCAATGAGATTAAAACAAAAGACCATAAACTTCACTGGTGACATATTCTGTTCATTTGTTTTTATGCTTTCCTACAGGCTGGGCCAATCATGTACCTGAATTTATCACATTAACACCTGTAAGCACTGATAATTGGTATGTGAAATGTTTAGCTGTTATTTTTTTAGGTTTTACACCAGTTTAATGGCACAATTACTGCTATGAACCATACTGAAGATGACTAAGCCTTTAATTCCTAGTACCTGTTAAAAAAAAAAGCCAACAGCACTGTTACTGCATGTAAATGAACTCCAAAATTAGCACAGGTGTCTGAAAGTTACTTCCATACTACAGCTTGTGACAGGGTTTGCATGGACACACCTTCACAGTTCCTGCAGGAAAACAACTCCAAGAATTTGCTCTTAGATTCCAAAGTTTATTGTAGACATGGCCAATGTGTTTAGCACTGTATGCTTACAACACACACATAAACATGAATTACCTTTTTCAATTGAGTTTCCATCTTCAAACATTCTTCCTTTTTCTGTTCTAACGCAATTTCTAGTGTCTTCAGTCTTGAATCTTTCTTCAGTCCTGATGAAGCCAATGATGAAGCATGTTCCTTCAGATCCAGCAGTGATGTCTAAATTAAAAGATGTGAAATAACTATCAAGTAAGTGCAACAGCTAGTTTCTTTTCCGTCCTTATTTTTTTTCTATCCCTTCACACTATGTTCAGGATCCAATTTTGAACAATATTTTTTCAGCATGTTCATGTCACTGACTTAAGACAGCTTCATTTAATTCAGGTTTTCAGAATCAAAATACAACATTGTCTAAATTAATCGTAAAATAATTTTGAAAGATGGACGATTCTGTAAACTGGAACTTGTGCTCCAGTGACAGTCATGTTTAAGAAAAAATTGTTTTCAATAAAACTGTATTTAAAATTGTATGTGGTTAGCAGATTTAGCCACTGAAAGGGTTCAAAGATTTTCTGTATACACCTTCCATGGAGTGAACTGATTCATGCTACCTAACTCCAGAAGACATCCCAACTCCTTGCCTTCCAAGCCATTTTTGGTCAGGTTTCTTCCTGTCAAATGCTGATTTCTATGTAGACAAAAATCTTAGTACTTCCTGGGTATGTAGTTTTTGTATTGTTTTACTTTGATTGAGTTTTGAAAAAAGACTGTAAGTACACAAGAGAGGAACAGAGAGCACTTATACTTCTCTCATACAATTAAGTTCATTTGTCTGGCCAACTTACTCATTACCAACAATCAACTTAATTAATCAAGAAAAGACTTGAGAGTCAAAAGAACTATCTGTTTTGTGGAACAATACATTAGGAATAAACATTATCCTCATGCTTTAGGCACCCATAGCTTTGATCAGCCTCTGTCCTTTCCTCCCTACATTTAGGCAGGAACAAGCCAGTTCTCTGCCTTCAGTTGTCCATAAGCACAGCTCTGGTCAATGCTGTCACCGACTGTCAGTCATCCACTACTAACACAATTAACTGCTGCAAATAAGGGCATGGCTGCTATCCCTGAAAAGGTGGTTCTGAAATATCAATGCTTTGCAAATTCTCAAATACCGTGTTTTACCAGATAAGCTTTGTTGAAGGACAACTGCTATAAAGCAAGTTTTCTTCATCTCAAATATAGCAAACATATACAACAAACAATTCTGTCACAACAGATCTGTGTTGCTGGTCAACCTCTTTCTCTGTGAGATCTCCTTGTAAAATGCTGACTTTCTCTTTCAGGTCCTTAATGTCTTTCTTGTAGTTGTCGATCTCTTCCTGTTTTTCTCGTTCATCTCTGTCACGCTGCTCCTTTAAGCGCTCAATGGTCTTTTCCTGGCAAAAGAAAGCACTCTGTGAAGAAAATCCCTCTTAGTCAGTTCAACTTCTGAGACTTCTTATCACAACACTTCTTATATACTTTAAATGAGGAGGAGGAGTGTAGGATATTGCCCTTTTCCTTATGGATTTAAAGATCCTCAAGAAGGAAGAACCTTCAGAAATATATGGATTTATTGCTACGAAATACCAGGTTTTCTGGATCTCTGAAAGTTCCCAGGGCTGCTACAACGCAACGCAATTTATCTCGTTCTGATAATCAAAATTAACCCAAACCAGGGTACATTACATATCACTTTCTGACTTACTTAAATCTTATTTTTCCACAATGTACAGTTAAGCCTGTGGTCCTTCAGAGAGGAAAGGGTGCAGCGCATATGTGACACCAGGATTGATATACAGTAAGAAAAGACAACAAAACGACTTTTCAGTACACCAGATATCAGTGGAGCTTCGGTTATCCTGGAAGCTGAAAGGATGCAAGTGAATTCCACAGCTTTACCATAGTTCATAGAATCTGACAGACTAAAGGAGCTGTAGCTCTGGTTCTCTGGGTACCGCAAAAAAAAATAAATAATAAAGTAAGTCTAAAAGTTGTCCCAGCAAAACAGAATGGAAAAGCCTGTTCTCTCGGCCTGCTATCTCCCGAGAATCGTGCCAGCATACAAAAAGGGTTAGTTGTCAAGAGAATCCCTTGGATTCCACGCTGGGAACGCCGCCGTTCCCGCCGCACTGGCGCGTCCTGCAGCGCCCTCTGGCGAGGGACGCGCCCCGGCCCCGCGGGATGCGGCCGCCGCCGCCCTGCCCGGGATGCGCCGTCCAGGGAATGCGCGGGACAGCGACTTCAGAGAGGTTATCAGCGAAAGGAACTCCCCAGGGAAGGGGATCACGCCTTCCATACTCACTTTTTCTGCGAGCGCTTCTTCCAGCGTGGTCAAGGCAGTGTCAGTGTTTGTGGTGTCGGCCTGCAAGGATTTCACTCGGTCCTTCAAGCTGCTCATCTGCTTCTCCTTGTCTCTCAGCTGCTCTTGAAGATTTTCAATCTTAAAAGGAAAGGGGTAAATTTTAAGGCAACATGAAGCAAAACCATCCAAAATCATCCTAGGAGTATATTAAATCGTTAAAATTATTCTTAAAGCAAAGGAAGTGGGTAAGGGTTTAATTCTTATAACTCTACATCAAAACATCAAGTGATGTTAGCAAAACCATAGAATAATAACAAGGAATCTGTAACGTTTCCAACAATGAGGAAGGAATTCAGCAAGAAACATTAAACAGTCTTTACAAAAACAACATAAAGAAAGGGTATTATTCCTAATTTCCAAGGATGGTGGACACTGTGTGACTGAAGGATGATGAAAGCATTAACAATAAGAAAGGAAAAAAGCTGAGAAAAACATATGTAAACTAAAAAAGGCTCCTGATTACTAAGAAGTTTTGAAGAAGTATCGTTTCAAATATTTTCTTTGGTACTATCATATTTTTGCTGTACTGGCAATGTTTCTTGTTCATCTTACATGGTGGCTTGCTATGTGATGGATGATGGCAAAGTGCCACTCCTTAGGTAGAAAACATATCAGCCTTGTTTTCTGTGGGTGTAGAATTTGATCTATTTATAAGTTCTGAATATATCTTTTGATACACCGAGAAGACCTAATGAGTCCTGAATATATCTTCTGATACACTGAGAAGACCTAATGCTAAACCCTTTTTATGCATATATACACATTAACATCATGATAACCTGTAAAAACCCAAAATTTATCAACATATGAGTAAACTGTATACAGATTTCTCAGTTGCTTCTTTTTTTTTGTGTTGTTCTGACAAGCTTTTCTTGCATCAGAAAATGTACATCATAAACTGGTGAATGACATGGCATGTAAGGTACCCATCTCCAAAATACTTGTAGGAAGATATTCTTTCAAAGACATTTGTAAGAAATAATGCAACCAGACAGCCTCAAAGGCTATCTAGTCCAGTATTCACAATGCTGAATTAAAGCATTAACTAATCTTTTTGTTTCACCTTTTAAACAGCAGTTAGCAGCAGCCTGGTTACTGGAAATATAGCAACTATACCCAGGTTTTACTCTTCAGTGTTGGAAAAACTGAGTTGCTGTGATTCCAGAGAAAATGGCTGTGTAGACACATCCACTTCTACTTTGCTATGTCTATTAAAATTACATCTGGAACACAGTAGAATACAGGGATTGGAACAAGATGATTTTTAACATCCTTTCCAACCCAAATGATCCTATGATTTTATGGCAGTTTTAGAAACTGGTCTAGATCTGTAATGATAACCATAAAAGATTTTGCAAGAGACTGAACACCTAGTCACAAATAATGGCAGATATGTTAACAAGTGAAAGCTAGAAGGAAGAATGACCTAATTCAGGGAAACATTTGCAAATGTTCCTTTATAACCCATGAGCATGGAAGAGTCTTTTGGTCTAAGACTCTTTATACCATATTTTTCATTTCTTTTAAGCAAGCACAGTAAATTTGGGATTCAGCTTTGTACACAGTTTATATATTACTGCTAGCAGAAGAACTATCTAAGTTTTTTGTTGTTGTTTAAGGAATGGACTGAAATTTGGTTCGGTTTATCTTTGTTATTAGTTTCTATTAGGAAAGAAAAAAAGTATTAGGCCTCCAAGTTATGCTCAAAACTAAATTTGGGCACAACACAAATGATATGACAAAACAAAATTAAAGAGCACCAGGAAACCATAACCGGAGACGTATCATGTGAGTCAGAAATAACTGTAAGAATTGGAAATTCCTTCTTTATACACTCATATCTATTTTTTAATGCCTTATGTAGTCCATGGAGCCTCAGAAAGAACCCTACTATTGTGAGTGAAAACTGACTGGTGCCCACACGTAGGGCTGCTGAGGAGGTAACGTCCCCAGGAGTAGCCCAGTGGTTGCTTCTGACCTTAGGAGCTGCCAGTGTCATAAGCTGTCTAGACAGGCTGGTGTTTAGACAGTCAACCATGAAAATATACTACAAAGGAGGCTGAGTTATTCTTAGACTCCTGTTTACTTCTGAAGGAGAAACACTCTCGCCAAAGGCTCTGGCTGGCTGAGGAGGGGATAGTGCAGAGTGACTTTCTGCTGCGAGCAAACCACACACAAGAGGCAGCTAAATAATTCAGCTTCAGTATATATTTAGATGATTACCAAGGCAGCACAAGCATTTGCACAGTGTGCATTTTCATGTTTCAATAACACTGTTTGCTATGACCAGAGTAAGAAGACAGCTGTATGACAATACTCATCTTCCCTTTACAATTGCACCCTCTGCTATTAAAAAACCCTAAAACAAGAATGTAACGTGTATGAAGTGTGAACCTGTCTATTCTTTCAGTCTATATGCATATTTTTCAGTCTGGAGTAATAAATGGTGAGTTTGTTATCATCCAGGGAACAGCAGTATGCAGAAATATTCCAAGTCATACTAACATCTAGGCACTACTTAAAAACCCCTCTGCACCTGCAGCTGTGCCTTTTGCAGGGGCAGATAACTGGGAGTCCCCAGTGAAGGACATGACCCTTAAACTACAGAAAATGAACTGGCACAATGGATCAAAATCGATGAAAATAAAACAGGTAAGCAAAATTAGATTTTTCTTTTCTCCCCAACAAAAGATGAAATAAACCTCGGTGGAATCTCCAAGTCTTGTGGAAAACATAAAGGGACAAGGATTGAATGAACACTCGTTAGTCTTGAAATACTCAGAAGACGATAAATCTCTGAAATGCTGTAAACTAAAGTATTTATATATATAACTGTACCATCTTTCTAAAAAGGAAAAATAAAAAAGATATTATTTTTAACTATCTTTAATCTTGCCATATATACTTGTTTTGCAGGGTAAAGACAGCCATCTATGGATAAGTTAGCAACACTATCCTTACTGTAAAGGTACACATACCTACACTGGAATCATCTGGTCTGCACACCAACTTTCTCATCAATAATGATTTACTGAAATATTTTTTCCAACATTGCCAGTTGTCAAGCACTATCACGTTTCAACCTGGGTGATTTATTCTTAGTTGTGTGGAACTAATTATTTTGCCTTCCAGCCCCGAAGCACAGGAGCAGAGGCAAGAGAAGCTTCCTCTGGCATTCTATTCCAAAGGCAAGGAAGCATTCTACTTCTCACAAATACTGATCTCACTGAAAACCACAAGCAAATACAAATTAAAAATAGCCCAGGGATTTAATGAGACACATCTAGTTAAATATCCATCAAGGCCACCAGATTCCCAAATTCCTCTAGTTAGAGGTTACTAGCAAATCCTTTGTATCATGCTTCCATCAAGAAATTCTTCTGTAGACCCAGTGCCCACCCCAGGGCATGTGGAAATGGAACACTTGGAAAACAATTTCTATTGTATCTATGACTTCTGAATAAATTAAGTGGGTTTGTGAACTGGTTGTTAAATTTCTTCCACACCCCACCACCCCATGGTATTGGAAAAGAACCTTTTTCATCCTTCCAAATATTTATTTTTTATCAAACACCAACCAACACTTTAAAATGATAACACTTGCATCCCCTGGGTTGTAACAGAAATACCTGCATTCTGTCTTTCAATTTGCTTCTTGCTACTCTGTTTGACTTGTAAAAGGAAAGAAGTGGTAAAGGCCTTAACTTAGTTCATTCTGTGACAACAGAAGTGAAACAACCCTCTTAGAAGTACGAAGATCCAGTAATTTGGAGGAATATTTAAATAATGCAAAACATCTTTCTTGAAATTCAGAATATTTTACAATTTGAGAAAGTTCATTGTATATTATACTGTTTGTGTGTACCTCCAATATGCAGTAACTAGCTATACTACTTGACTGCAGGCAAATCTTTCACTGCTCTTTTTTCTAGAAACAAGTGGAAATGCTTTTGCTTATACTCTGCACTTGAAATAGATTGTTTTGATCAGTAACCTATCTTCATCATAATATACACCAAGTATAGAGAAGACAATTTAATACTTGGGAGTATTCTTTCACTGTATTACAAGAGCAGATGTGCAAAAGAGTTTCTCAGGGTTCTGTTAAGTCTCCCCTGCTTTTTCAACCATAGCTTTCCTCTGGTGAAAGCAGCACTGCAAAAAGGATCTCAATAATCAGGTGGATTGAGAGTGTTTCTGTTCCATTCCTGTGGCATACGAACCATAACTTCACATAAATGGTGACCTTTCTTCCTTGGTTTTGGGAATGCACTATTGGTCACACCAGCTCCAGGGTCAATGACCACGAAGAGATGATGGATTCTCACCAATCACAGGAGAAGGGATTCTGTCCACATCAGAAATATTAACAAGAGGACAAAAAGAGCATTTTTGGAAAGGAGAGTGGGTGAGTAAACAGGTACATGATGACAAAACAGCCACAATTCTGTCTAGCTGGAGACATGCTACTCTCTTCAATGTAATACTGATATCATGATAAAAATTTGAGAGCCTACAGACATACCTGAATTGCTGGAATCCCACAGTATTTGAGAAGCTGAGAAAGGTGGGCTTGCATCAAAATCAAGATAACCTATCAGACATGTTCACATTAAAACAAACATGTTCACATGAAAAAAATTAATAAAAAAATTGTTGCTTCAGGGAAAGGAGTAAGATGTTACTGAGAGACCACCTTAATTACTGAGAGACCATTCAAGAAAGCTGTAGTACTGGATTTATAATTATTACTGTAATTCTGAAAATCATTTTTGGAGACCATAATGAAAGCCTATAAGCAGATATTACTGGCCAGTTTTCTAACATTAAGCTCCAGTTTTATCAATGTCACACTGAAAACCTCACTATCATAATTGTCTTTCTATAGCAAATCCTGCAAAAGTACCACTGGAACAGTCCTGAACAAATTGCAAAAATCCATAATTTAATTTAGCATTAACAAATTCTCTGTGAGTGTGAAGTAAGGTCTGTCACATGAGTGAACATCATTCCTATTACTGTATTGAACTATTAGACTGAAAGGAATGTTCTTGTGATTAATTTTAAAGGTTAAATTCCCAAGACTAACAACAATGTGAAGCTTTAGGCATACCATGTCTTCTTGCAAGGGTGAGATTTGTAAGTTGTTTTAAAGTTCAGGACAGATCAAAACAATTTCTCTTTGTTCACTAAGATTTTGGCAAATGCAAGCCAGAGTTTCTTCCAAAGTTCAGCTGCACTCAGTACACTCTTTTCACTTTATGATCCGACCAATTGATATAAACTTGGTCACACTGTTGTGAAGTTTTATACAGAGATTCTTATTTTTGAATCATCATACTAAAAAACAATTTAAGTAGTTTGCATATCTACTAAATGTGTAAAGTTCATTAAGCATAAGTAAATTAAAATCACTATGAAATGCAAGATACCAATAGTGGTCTCATTCTCTCTCTCTCTCTCTCTCTCTTCTTAACTTCGAATTCTGTAGTCCCAGTTAACACTTCACTGCAGAGGTGGTGAACTGTTCAGTTAAGTGGCAAACATTTGTTTACATTAATTCTGCTACCCAGGGAAGACTGGATAAATTTTTATTTTGCTTCCCAACAAAGTTTTCTTTTTTTTTTGCTGCTTCAATGCTTCAATCTGGAACATTACTGTCTTTGTAACATCACACTGGAATATCATTATGCACTTTGGAAATGTCCTGAACCTAAAATAGTGGGATTCTGTAACACCTTGAGCTGGTACAGAGGACCTTACACCAGGAGGTTTCTTCAGTGACCATGGGCTAACAAAGGAACACACAGTTGCCTTAAGAAAAAGAACCAGGCTAGAAGGGGTGGGGACAGCATGAAGAAGGACAGGACAGAAAGAGAATTTGAAATGGGAAAACTCCAGCCTACTGATGCATCTTAAACAATCATACTTCTGTACCACTACATGAGTCCAGTTAAAACCCGAAACAGTTCCCATTAAAAAAATTTGTTGCTTTTTCAGAAGATAAAATCTTTTTGTCATTTTCAGTCTCCCGGTCTCCAAAAAGTCCTTTGAAATCGGCATGAAGATCTACACTGTTCAGCTTTACAAATAAAGCATTGTGTTGCTATGCAGCTTAGAAAGCACAAAGAATTTATCTTTGTGATTTCCACTGAAAATAAAACCTTAAATTATCTAATAAATGTACAGATCACAAACAGGCACGTTGTTACTGCTTCAAAAGGAAGCAACTTGTATGCAGAGAAAAAAAGCTTAAAAAAGTACCTACGAATTGCAGGATACCTCATGAAATTAAAGCTTTATTCCTGACCTAACTTTGCAATCAAGTTGACTTGAGAAAAGAATGGTGTGCAGAAAAAAGTGCTGAGACAACAAAAATTGACTTAACTTGTACAAACAGTTAATTATTTTGTACCACTGGTGAAGGAACAACAAAAATCTGACACTGTTACAAAAGAATATTCTCTTTCTATTGCCTTTCAAATAAGGTTGCTTTGCAAGTAGATCCATACCAGCCAGAAAAACAGTTCATCTATGTTTACATAATCTCTAAGGACATTTATTTCTATCCCTTTGTTTCCTTTTGTCCTCCTTTCTTTTGCATACCTAATCATCCTCTGGTAGCACCAGTTTGCTGAGAGATCACTGTAAAGCAGAACTTAACAAGAACAGTCACCATAAAGTGAATTGTAATTCTAGTATCTTCTAAATAATAAAGATTTTTTTCTGTACTGTCGTATTCCCTATAACAAACTGTATTTAAACCAGATGTTTCAAGGCATATTCTCAGAATATTACTATCATGTTTGCAATCTTTTTGCCCTGCTAGTAAATAGTATGAATTTCCTTTGAACCTAATGCAATCCTGTCACTGAAGTTTGCTTTTTCTGAAAACTGACACTGAGAGACATTTTCCTGACAAGCTTCTGAAGATACTCCAACACAATTCAAATCAGGGGGAGAAAAAAAAAAAAAAGAAAAAACCCTCCTGATTTTTGAGTTCATAAACGTCCTGAAATTCACATTTTGAAGGGAGCCAATGTATATGTTGTTCTTAAGCATTGTGTCAGCTCCAAAGCACTTGCCTAGAAAAAATTACGTATGAGCAATGACTCACATCCTTAGACAGCTGTAAACCAGTTAAATTCAGTTAAGAAATTGCTTCATTCTGAGGAGGTTCAATAATATCAATAGCCTAAGCTAGTCAAAAGCAGAGTCTTAGAATCATAAAATCCTCTCATGGAACACTGTTCAATACAAGAGAGGGTTTTGATGTGAGGGCCAGACACTTTCTAACCCACTGATACTGGCTATGTCTCAAAGCACACAGGTTTTAACATGAATGGACAATACTTTCTTTATGTAAAATGCAATTAAATAACAAAAGTAAAAAAGCTGGTCATAAGAGATTTGATTTTGCAATATGTGAGCCAGTTGGTTAGATGCATATGGTTCATTGCATCACCCATTAAAATTCCTATCACTGGTTTATCTTACAGCTTCACTGGATGACCCCTTGTTTTGGTGATATTCATCAGGTAAGAGAATGCATCCATTATCCACCACCAAGACTTCAACCTTGGTTGTTCATTAAGGTAATCTGTTGGTTCCAACTTGAGCGTAGTACTTTCATTCCCAACAGTAATCCCCAACAAAACACTGCTATCACAAATAACAAAACAAATTCATTTAGACGCTGCTTCTCCTCTTCATTGAAACACTAAGTTTATATATTACCCATTTATTTCATATATGTTAGAATGTCATCATACTGAGAACCACAACTGAAATCATCTGGTAATTTATTTCACAATCTAGTTATGAATAACATCCATTTTGTTGAAATCCCAGCCTAACCACGCAGAATAACATCACGCTAATTCTCCTTTCAGCTGTGCCCTGACATTATGAAGCAATCTGTGAGTATGTTTTCCAAAGTTTTACTCATACAACCTACCAAGCACAAATGGATTGAACACCCAACTATTTTGGGGATATCTGCTCGCTCCTGTTCCAAGTCTCAGAAAAGACTTAGACAATAAATGTGCATGGATTTGACTTAGCAAAGTTAATTACAGAAAAAATACAAATACTTATATTGAAGTATTTTCATAATGATGGTTCCCAAGTGTTCAAAATAAGGAAAACCAAAACTACTTCATTGTGCAAGGCTGATAAAACAAGGGAAAAAATTGGACCCAGTAATTGTTAAATTAGATCGGATTTTCTGCTTTGTAAGAAGCAGAACAAAACTAAGAAGTTGTGACATTGCTTTTAGAATACTCAAGGATCACAAGGTTATATAACATTTAAAAACTGTCAAGTGAAAAACTTCCTCTATTAACAATTAAATTTCTTTACTTGGATAAACCAAGTACAGTATTTCATTGACGATTATTGTGAAACACTCCTCCCTCAGTGGCAACTTTCTCTCATATACTCAGGAACACTGATGATATTTTCCTGATTTGCTTTATATTTTGATTTTGGTTCTACACAGAGTAAGGATACTGTAACTACTGACACACCCCTGAGAGAGACACAGTTGTGTGTGTTATATATCACACCCTCATTACAGAAAAAAAGGTGGCAAGAAAAGACATGAAGAAAGGAAAGGCTTAACTCCTCAGAGCACTGAGATACCCAAGCATGGAAATCAGGGAGCAGAAAAGACCAACCATTGAGGCAGGTGAATGGATAGGATAGGATGGGAACACAGGATTTAATGTTGATTATAAAGGAAATCCTCACAGCAAACTAAACTCCATTTACATTAGCATTTAGGATCACTCAAGCAGAAGGCTGTACAACTTGAACAAAGATTTTAAATTAGATTTCGATGCAGACACTGAATTACTTTGTCCAAATAACTCATTTATTATGATCAAAGATATACTGTAAAGTAAAACTGTCCTAACCCAGAGGGGAGAGCTCTGGAAAGGAGGGATGCTTCTAATCCCAGTGTAAAACACGGTCAGTCAACTGTGATTGTCCTGATTCATTCTCCTAGAAAGACTATGGAGTGATGAATAGGAAGGGATTAGGAAGTCATACTGTAAATACTAAACATGAAAGTGTGTGTGTGTGTGTGTGTGTATTCTTCAGTAGTTAGCTATCCCTGCTCTTAGAGAATTCACAACACAATAGGCAAAATATCAAAATCTAAAAATTCTTTAGTAGTCCATGCTCAAAAAAAATAATTTAAGAACCTAATATATTAACTTAGTACCACCATTTGGTTATATTCTTTCCCACTTTATACTACAGGTTGCTTTAGGCAAATCAGCACTGCAATGTCTGTAGAATATAATGGTTGGAAGGGACAGAGAACGGTCCTCTTTATCCAGAAGTTCTGTGTTTAAAGCCATTCTCTGCCATCTTTGCTGGAAGATATGTAAACCCTTCATCACGCAGAGGAGCATCCCAAAAATCAAATGTATACTATTCTGGGACAAAGGGACCTTAATTTCTTCTGGTGACACTACTCCATACTGAACAGCTTTCTTATCCCTTGGATAAGTGAAATCACGGACTTGAAAGCCATTCATATGCTTGTGCCTTTGGACAGTCCCAATGACTGCATAAATATTATGCAGAGACCCAGCCTAGAAGTCTGTCTAGCCTAGTGGATTCAAAATTCACTCTCGAATCCAGGAAACTATTGATTTAAGCAGAAAAATCACTCCTTCCTTGTTCTGGTGAAGATCCCCGAGTTGGCTAACGCAGTCACTAATGTCTGTTCCAGACACAGCTCAGACAAAACCCCCAGGGGCAGAAAACGCCTGGTGACCAAAGGGCTGGAAACTGTGAAGTCTTAGAACCCAGAGAGCAATGAAAAGCCTTGTGAGGAAGACTGATGTAAGCAACCCCAAAAATGGCACACGCTCTTGCTTTTCCTGCCTCTTCAATCATAGGGAAGTTTGTATTTGTCTTGCACGACAGTGAATGCACCAACAAAGCTCATTAGCTTTATCTTGCCAGGAAAACTACACGTTTAATTTATAATGAAGGCAAGAGGCCCCACAGTTGGCTGTTTTCCCAGATCCCTTCAAGAAACCAGAATTTGTCAGTCCCCCTACCTATGAGTAATGTTCCATCTTGCCAATCAGGAGGTTATCTCAAGGCACAAGGAGGACATAGTATTAAGATGACTGCTCCTCTTTGAGGGATACTAAAAAAAGAAGGTTCCTTCCGTACATGACAGATCTGCTGGGTTGTGGTTTCAGTTTTCTGGAATGCTGGAGTACAGATAATACCAGAAACACCAGTGGAGTTTTCTGGTAACTTTGCTATTGCTATCAGTCTTCTGTGACACTATTACAGCAGTGTGCATCAGTTTAAAACCCCACATTTTCGGGCTACAAAAGCTGAGCTACAGAACTAGCATCATTAACCTCACAGTCCTGTTTTCCTTCTTTGTTTGAGCCTACTGATCTACAAGGACAAGTAGATATCCATTACTTGAGAAAAGAAACAATCAAGCACTTCAGTTACTAAAGTCAACAGGCAAGATTCTTTAATAACATCAATATAAATGGAGAGAATGTTCCTTACATTAGTAGATCACAAAATAATAAACCGACTTGCTATCATTCACACACATCAGAGCAACTTTTGACTTTTTCAAAGAATATTACCATACATCTGGGAATACAGGTACATATGTTACATATAATCCAGATGTTTTTATTTTTATTGTGGTATCACAAAATGCTCCAAGTAAAAAAGGGATAATATAAAAATAAAGTAGCACATTCTCCACTTACAAATTTTGAATTATAACAAAGGCAGGCATAAACACTTATTTTGAATTCAGTAGGTTCCTCTGCCACAACTGCTGCAGTAGCAGTCATAACTGTGCACTAAAATTTACTGCAATAGCATAAAATTTGTTATATGTAAAACCAATTTTTCAAATTTAACTTATGCCTCCTCCACTAGTTTAGGTGGCCCACATAATTTTCTAAACAATCTTTCAGTGCATGTTCAGCATCTATCAGTAAATTCACTCACAGATTCCACTGCTCTGAAATGTAATAAAAAGCTGTTCTTATGCAACCCTACTCAAAAGCTGACTGGACACGGTCCTAGGCAACTGAGTCTGTATAGCCCTGCTTGAGCAGGCAGGTTGACAAGATGACCTCTAGAGGTCTTTTCCAACCTCAAATCATTCTATGATTCTGTGAAGACTATTTGCCATAAAACCATACATGCACTGAAAAAAGAACTCAGGAAAAGAAAGTCTCAGGCTTCCTCTGTTGATGTTCAATGCAGAAATATCTTACAGCATTCTTCAGCAGTACAAGTCTGTGCTTGGGACTACTGTACTAAGCCTCTGACTTCTGGTTTAATGACAAAACACAATTAAAACTCCTCATAATAGTGTCAAGAGTGCTCAGAGGGTGATTTGTTGTTTTCAATAACTAAGCATGAAGTATTCAACAAAAAAAAGGGAATTTCACCAATTAATACAAGTGATCATGTACTGCATTAGAACCTAAATATGATACCTGTTGCTCTAGGCTATGAACTCACTGGTGAGGGCCGCATCAGTGCCCGACTTAACACTGTGAAATCCATGTTCCTTTGGAAAGTAAAAGCCCTTACAATGAGAATGCTGGAGTACACTTCAAGCTACAAGTTATCTGCCATGACTGATCTGGATTAGGCAAGAAGATCGAAAGTATATTCCTCTTGTCAGTCCTTGGGAGAACACACTGTCACCTCTACCAGCACCCATAAACTGTGTACTGTCTGCCATTGAAAATACTGTTTCAAGCTAAGTCTGTGGACATTTTAGGATTCCAGAGAAGTGTATGTTATTATATGGCTCAGAAAGAATCAAAGATATCAAATCTCACAAGCTAAAGCCTCCCCGCAGATGGAAGGGACCTTGCTGACACTGAACCCAAAGTTGCTGTAACAAACTCCAAGATCTGTATGGTTATAAGCCACCCTCAAAACTAAACTAGCAAAGAGCTGAAAAGTGGCATGAAGAAACTGGGTTATTCCCCTGCTCTAATATTATTAGCTGTACATTCATAGAAGTAAAAAAAAAAAGACACACCATGTCACCTGAGCTGGACTGCAATTATTCTAAAAGGTCTCAATGGATTCTCAGAGAACTGAAAAGTCAAAATTGAGGGGTAAAGGACCTTACTTTTGAAGTGGCCATGGCTCACTGTAAAGTGAAAATAAATTCTGTGTTGTGTCCTCATTTTCCATGTGGAAATTAAACAACTAATCTCCTACCTGAATGGCAGAAATTAAAAAAATCTCACAGGATAATTATGTTGGATTTGAACTCGTATAATAAAGCCTCTCCAGTCTTCTTTGGCACTTTCATTGCTACCACAAGATTTTAGCTAGTAGTATTTTGATAGAGATGAGGGTTTAAAAGGCAATCTAATTTTTCCTATTATTCCTCTAACTGAAGATAATCATCATGGCTAGGCTTCGCAAACGAAGATTTGGGAAAGGCTCTATCCACATTTGTTACAAGCACGCTGGTGGCTAAGTATACTGGTGAAAACAGAAGTGACTGTAGCATCTTGGAGTGACAGGGTAACAAATTAAAACAGCTTCTCAAAATTTCTAAAAGCCACGAGTTTCAATTTTGTTATGTTCAGTGGTTGTCAGCAAGCCTGTAACAGAAAGGCCTGAATGAAAGAAAAAGCAGCAGCAGCAGAGGTCTGATATCCCTTCAGGGACACAGAGATACAAGTATATCATGACCCTACAGGACACATCTTTGAGGTCATGTCTGTCAGATTTAATAAAGAAGCTGGCACAGGCCTGTGGGGATGTTTGGTCTTTTTTGTGGTGTTTGAAGTCTCAGAACGGAGTTTGGAACCAGCTCAGTGGCACGCCTTGAGACCTGGAGAGAAAGGAGCGGAAGCATGGCTTTTTCTGACAGAGAGAGATACTTACAGGAATACTCTTGTATTTGCACTGATAAGCCCCAGAGTTCCTGAAGAAAAGTACCGATTTAATCAGCTCTACCTGAGCAGAAAGTCCAGCATATCTTCCTTCTACCTCCCTGCAGAAGCTCTGATGAGCAGACTATTATGATCCTCTGTAGTGCTCCTCCTTAAATGTTCATGATTGAAGCACCTAACAGCAGAGCATAAGCTTTCCCACAGGTATGTTACAGAGAAAAAGAATCATCCAGTCTGAAACAGGAGGCCACATGCATACCCACAGACCACCTTTGTTGGGACAGTCTGGCTTTGTTCTTTGCTGTATAGTTTGCCCAACCAGAGACTTGGACACACTTTGCAGGTCTGAATGAGCCACTGCCTACAGTGTGTGCACTACAGGACTTTAAAGCACTAAATGTCAACATAGAGAGTCTCAAAGGGATATCTCACAGTCCATCCTGCATTTCATTAATTCTTAGAAAACCATATATTCTTTCATCTGATAGTCAAGTTCAAGGTCACACCCGGGAGGATGAAACTATCATAAACTGAATTACATGTTTGAAAATGCATTTCCTTGTCTTCAAGCTTGGAGCAGAAGAGCTGCCACAGGAGGTAAATTTACTTCACAGATGAGGAAATAGGGAATAGAAAGAAAACAATCTCTAACGTACAAACACCAAACTTCAGAAGTTATGAATACTAAACCAACACTGCTATTGTAGCAACTATGATCACTATTAAATTCAAAGAACTGAGTTATAAATTTTATTTGTAGCCCCTCTCTCCTGCCACACAGTACTTCTTATCAATAAGCATCAGATATTTATTTTGATTTCTAAGCTTTTTGAAAAGCAGAGGACATTTATTTCCTGTGGAGAAACGCAATGTTTCTTATCCAAAAGTACAGGAGCATTTGGAATCTTCCCAAATTCTAGCTAAACAAGTCAGCACAGCCACCAAAGAAAAAATAAATCTGTGTTCTTCCTTTATCGCAGGTCAATTATCACATAGCACATGGGGAGCTGCCAAAAACACTGCTATGTTCAGAAACTAAAACTTGCATTTTATTTGCCTGCAGCTGCATTGCACAAAGAAGGGAGTGTTAACCCCCCTCCCCAAGACAAAACATGACCTATCCCAAAAGCACAGGGTGATTGATTCACTGCTTGCTTTTTTTTTTTTCTTTCAGGGTACTGTTACTTATCTTGTGTCCCAAATGCTATTTCTATAAAATGCTTTGATTGCAATGTATTGATTTTTTTTCCTCATTACTCTTCATCCTTGTCTACCAGCACAGATAGACAGATGTGGCAAAGAGAGTAAAAAAGCACCATTTAAGGTTTTTCAGGTTCAGATTTCAAATTTGCCCAGCATGGTCCCTGTTTTATTATCAGAGACACTCTCCCCTTGCCTTGAGTTCTAACAACTTAAAATGAGATTTTATGCAAGATTTATTTTCAATGAAATGAGAAAAAAAATTAATCCTGAAGCTCCGTGAAACTAAGTTTTTGCATTAAATTTTCAGACATAAAGCCAAAGTCTCCAAATTTCTAGCATTTGCCCTACTTCTATTGTATAAAATAAAGGTGCTATCAAGCAGCATCACTGTATGAGCTTAGAGCTGGAAAGATTCCAGAATTTAAAATGGGAAGCATGTGGTTTCCTCAGCAACCTGGAAAATGTATTTTGGTGCCTACTGGGTATCAGTAATGATGCCAATTGTAATGTTAATTTTTCAGATCTTTGTTGTTCATAATCTTCTTCTGTGTCTTTTAACTGTTCTCTAATCAGCCAGTAAACTGTCATGATTTTCTTCATCTTGATTTTTGAATGACCTAAAAGTATACTTTCTAGTTCACCACCTTTAATCAATACAATGAAAATAATGGTTCATAAAACAAACCACGCAGTGGCCTCTGTCAATGAATCCAAACAGAGACCCAACAGTAAAGGGTGCATTTTAAAACATTTGTGTTTCAACAACAGGAATTGTAGCAACTTAGGATAGCACTTGGGATAGTTTTGGGCACCACACCAAAAAATTCCTTGTCAGTATCATCAGAATAGGTGATTACATATCTAAAAGAGTCACAGAAAATAAAAAAATATATGAGGTCCAAATACCCAATTGACTATGGCTACATCACTAGTACAGCCAACCTCTCTAAATTTCAAAAGAAGTAAACAGCTTCTAAATGGGTAAGTTTTGCAAGCTAATGATTTTTTAATAAATTATTTTCTTTTCAAATCTTTACCATTTTAGCTTTTGCTAGAAATTTTCTTTTTACTGAGCATTAAAAAAATATTAGTGTGCAAAATTTAGTTGACTAGAATCGAACTTCAAAAATATCCTCCAATCTGAGTACCTGTTGAGGGAAGAGTATGTGGTAAAAAATGATTGAATAGTATCTACTAATCCAATTCTTAATTTTTATAAATTCCTTCAACATGCCAACACCTGTCCCCTGTTCCTTCTCATAACTGCTGATTCCGAATATCCATAGAGAAATATTACTTAACACTATAAAAAAAAGGCGTTTTTTGTACCACAAGCCTTCCATAGTCCTTCACTGTATTCAGTTAAAATGCCTGAGTACCATTTAAATCATGTGGATTAACTTAAAACAAACATTTACTATCAGATAACTAAGACAGTAAAAAAAACCTCAAATAAACTATTATGATGTCTGTGACCTCTGAAGATACTTTAAACTGTACCTTCAGTTCTTCAACTGGAATATACAGGTTAAAACCTGATCTGTCTGAACATACCAGTTTATAATCAGAGGGAGGAAAAAAAACTATCATGCATGGAGGTAAAAGTTTAAAGACTGCATATTTTTTTAATGACAATAAAATTCTGAACTGTCCCAGAAGGTCTGAAAGACAGCACTTGGATAAAGCAGAAAACAAGCTGTGCACTTTAATAAGAAAATGCACTCTAGAAATGCAAAGAAAGAAAAAGTAAATCACTGTTTACAAGCATTAAGAGAAAAAAATTTACATGAGAGGAACTAGAGGCTTCTAAAGTTGCAGACAAGGGGCAGAATTAGCTATTTGTGAAGTCAAAAAATGGCAGGCATATATACCAGATAAAAATGAGACTTCATCATTTTTCCCTAGCACGTGAAACATTTTATGCAAGTTCTCATAACTTCCACAGTAATATGTATCAAAAAATCAGATCAGTCCTTCCTTAGGTGTTGTCTCAAGCTCTGCTTTTCTGTGGAAAAATGCTAAAGAGAACAAGAAAAATGCAAAGCCCTGTTTATTTAAGTAAAAAGAAATTCCATATTGCACCATGAACCTCCAGAATTGTCAGCTGGATTCTTCACTAGGTTTGTTAGTCATAGAAACTGAAAAATTAATCTTTGAATTTACAACCCTCACAATTTAACTGTTCATGTCAAAGGAAATGCTTCCAGCAACTTGGAGGCTAAAGCTCATTCAAATCTCTGCGATTCTAGTTAGCAGCAGGAAATACATATTTTTTTACAGACAGGTTTTATGGTTTTTATATGGAACAGGTTGCCCAGAGAAGCTGTGGATGTCCCATCCCTGGAAGCGTTCAATGCCAAGTTGGGTGGGGCTTTGAGCAACCTCGTCAAGTGGAAGGTTCCCCACCCGCAGCAGCAGGATTGGAACTAGATGATCTTTAAGGTCCCTTCTAACGCAAAGCATTCTATGATGGTTTGATTCTATGGTTTTGAGTGAGGGTTTTTTTGTTTAAGAAGCACAGAGAAAGATTTAGAGAACACCACAAATTGCAATTTATTATGGCAGTGTTATCCTCAGCTGAGCTGTCTAGAAGACCAAGACCTGAAAGCCTTTACATCTAGAAGCCTGGGTCCTTACTTTCCAGTCTGAAGAGACCAGGTACTTATACCTGGAAGCAGCAACAAACAAACCTCAAAAAACAGGCCAGATGCAAGAAGATACAAGATGAAACTGTCTTAATATGCATTACAGTGGTCTCGAAAAAACTAGTATTAAAAAAAGGGTAAAAAGAGAATCTTTAGCACTGCCTATAAATGATCTAATGAAAGGTCATTCTCAAGTGTCAAATAAAGCGAGTAAGAAAACGTGTGAAAAAACAGTGTAAGAGTAAATGGAAGTAAAACACCCTCACTGACATTTAACATTTACGCAAATGTCAGATTCCTCACTTCCTGGTTAAACATTCAGCTGGGATCTCAATCTATGGTTGGCGTGTGCATGGCCAATTTTGAAAACAAAGAGAAAGTACAGCACAAAAATCAGAAATCTGTAAGTGTTTCTAAAAAGACGAACAGTCAAAAAAATGAGCCCATGAAGACTGGGAATTAGAGCTCTGCTCTAGAATTATTAATGACTTATTTATGGCTTAAGTCCATGCCTGGACTTTCATTCCCACACGACGTTTGCTGTAACAGACCTGAACATGACCTAAACCCTCATGATTCATGGTTATGTACAAGAAGAAAAGGCATTGGCCAGGAGTTAGAAATTAATCAATATTCTGAACTATTAATATCATGAGAATTCCACAGAATTGTTTAAAGGTCTAGGGAAAAAAATAAACCAAAAAACACTCATATTTACAGCCTAATACATTTAATAAAAGCTCTAAAAGCAGCTTCTCTAAAGATAGAGAGAAAAAAATATTCTTTAAAATTTATCGTGATACATGCATTTCTCTCTTTTTACCACACGTGGCAGAAAATTGGGATATATTGTGTGCAATTTGCCAACAATCATCTATAACGATGTTCACTGCCCCAGGACTCAATGCCCTTTGGGAAACCTCTCTAATTGCTCTGACAGGGTCTACTTCTCCTTACCCAGACCTCCCCCATTTCACTGATAAGGTCTCCATTTTCTTATCCAGAAAGATATGAAGGATAGTCTGAACCCTGATTATCCTATTCTAGCAGTTCCCATGAAATATTAAGTATGATAAAACAACATTTCTAATGAAAGTTATACAAAGTTCTTCCTGAACTTTCCTCAGTAAGTTACAGAGAAATCATCCTAACTGCTTCTACTGATACATCATCTCCTCACTCATTTAGTCACATACTGAAGTTATAGTCAGCCAGTGCTCTGTGCTTCAAACCAGTGTAGCTTTGGTAAGGTGGTGGGTGTGAAAAGATTGATTTTTCAGATGATGTGCCCTCACACAGATACATCAGTCATTGTTAATAAATAGCCCAGTGGAAGCAGAAGTAGCACACACAACCACTGAAAGGCAACAGCCTCTGCTTTGAATTCTTTCTATTTTTTTATCAAAATTTCAAACTGAAATTCATCATTCACCAGATTCCCATTACACGAATGGACTCAATATCCAAAATGTAAATTCTAGCACAGACTTTTTGACAGACTTGGAAATCGAGATGCATCAGAGGTGTGTATCTGACGGAGACCTCTACATTCTTACCTTCTTCTGAAGAACATTAACTTTGCGTTCCTTCACCTCTAACATGTCCTTGAGGTCATGGATCTCTCCTGCTTGAGTCCCCTTCTCCTCTGCCATCTCCTGAATCTGCTTTGTCTTCTTATTTAGCATAGTCTCCTTCTCTTCCAGACGCAATCGTAATGCATCCACCTAGATTTGGAAATGCAGAAACAGGGTTTGTTTAGCACTGAAGGAGAGAATTTTAGAAAAGTAAAACCACACTTCCACAGGGGAAGTATTACAAACAGATTCAGAAATCTAACACCCCTTTAAGGATTCAACATATATAAGATTGTGATAAAACAGTTATCACAAGTGGCAGGAGACCAAACAGTAAAAATAAACAACTGTTTTATTTCCAAACTATACGAGACTAACGCTCCTGCTTGGAAAATCTCAAATTGTACTTCTCACATACCTCACCCTTGTAACATACAAGCCTGGAATTTTTTTTCCTCAAAGTAGAAGCCAACACAATGTGTTGTTGAGAAGTTCTCTCATACGTAGGGAAACTGAGCCCTTTATCTGAAACATCACTAATACTCAGAGATTTAAATACTGACTCTTAGTAACAGTCACTTTATATTCTAGGTTTTATCAGAATACTAGTTGAGCCTGGAGGTAACGAAAGCAGAGTTCTTTGCAGCAACTACAGATCAAAACATGGGAAGAGGTTACCTTAGGATGGCTAAGAATATTTTGGCTTAAAAAGCAACATAATAGTTTATATGCAACATGCCTTTTCCACACGATGCAGTCTTATATTAGAGATAAAATGGAACAAATGACACAGTACAGGATATTGTGGGTGCAATTTGGACACGTAAACACATTTAGAGCTTCCACGGCCTCAGTAAATTTAGGAACACACTGGGAAATCTACAGTATCCTCAAACTTCAAAACTGCATATTCAACAGCTTTTGCTTTTCCTTCTTCATTTCTCTTACACAAACGTAACACCTCACAAGACAAAGCAAATGGGAGAAGGAATCAGAGCTATCTGAATATAAATTTGATGAGAAGAATAAGGTCACCACAGAGCACAGACTAATCTCAAAGACCATTGTGGAATACGAAATCCAACACCACCAACCTGCTCAAGACACCAAAAGAAACCCACTGACCCCTATCCACTCAACATTCAGACAGAGCTCAAATCTGCCAGCTTGGCTGCTAATCTTATTTGACAGTATCAGATTTTTCCTGTTAGCTGAATCCATTACAGGACATCAGTCACACAGAGTAAACACGGTGATCAATGAATTTCTTGGTCCTTCTGCACAGCATGGACTAGCAGAGACACAAAGTGAAAAGATGACTTTGACAACTCCAGCTAAGGAAAGAATTTAGGAAGTCACTATGCCTATGGTATTTTGAGCAACATTTAGTTTCAATGTGTTATTCTAATTCCATTTTATTTTGATTTGTTAAAGGAAAAGTTACCTCTAAGGCTCTGCATTTACAGTATGTTACACACCCACAGAATCCTTTGCTGTTTTGTCTGACTCCTTTCACACAGAGAAATAAGCACTTGCCAACAGGGAAAAGGACTGCCCTGCTCTCCCCATCAGCGCTGCAATCTCGCTGCCACCTCTACATCTGGAGCCTTCTCACTTACACATACATTATTAAAATCCCATTTCTGACCTTTCACCCAGCAAGTGGGGCAGGGAGTATAATCTGCAGGGATATTAGACTACCAGGTATACCCAAATATGATTTATGGGACAGCTAGTGTTTGCAATGAAAAGTTTAGCAGGTGGATCAGGCTTTGTCTTCTTTCTAAAAACACGCAATTTTATAGATTGATTACGTTATGTTCTTCTCTGGACATCTCTGATATTAAAACTAAGAGTCACTTTTACTAATTCTTGAAGGGAAACTGAAAATCTCCCTCAAAAGAAAATCCACATACTCTCTACAGTTGTGTTGCAAAATATTTGAGACAGTCCAGATGCCTACAGTACAGTATAAAGTGAAAAGAGAACATCTGCAAATAGAAATTTATCCACAGAATGCTTTCCATTTTCTGATTGATTATTCTCTTTGAACTCTATATTAGCTTATGGTTTGGGGTAAATTACATTCCTGGTTTTATTTGTGTGAGGTCCTTGCCTAGGAAACCATAGAAAACACTTTCACGAGTATTTTCAAAGGCTGGCAGGACACACAATGATCACCTTAGCACCATTCCTGGCAGAACGCTGCACTTGTTTATTCATGTCAGCTCAGTTTATGTATGGCATCCTCCCACAGTGACAAGAATTGAGGTCTGTGGGAGTCAGGTGATGCCAACTTCAACAGAGCCAGCTTAAGATCTTCTCTGTACATGGAAACGACCAGGCAAACAGCTACTGAGGTGTGACGCCCCTTGTCCTGACTTCTGTGTCTTGGATGGTGTTGTCTTAACCCTGGGTTAACCTAACTGCTTCCACAGTAATAGACTCTCATGTCTTTAATTATGCATGGCAAGAAAATCTTACAGTACAGCTCAGGCAACTGCTAGTCCTTCATGTAACAATGGGCTTGTTAATTTGACCTGCACACATCATCCAATTGCCATGAAACTTTAGCAAAATAAGCACACTGGTTGCCACCTTAACACGACAGCCTTCCTAGGCACAGGTGCTTCTCTTCAGCTGTGTACCACACACTAGACTTGAATTTCTTCACTGTAAGAACAATATAAGAAAAGCTGTGTTGGGAACCATTGATCTGTCTTCACAGGATTTTCTAGCAGCAACAAATAATACTCTCTGACTCCGTTCTTAATACGTATAGCCACACATTACACATGTAGAAGTCCAAACTTCTGAGAAAATCTAGTACATTAGTAGCTTTAATGACTACCAGAACACAATAAATAATATTTACTATAAATTTAATCTTAAACCTTTTTTAGAATCTTGATTGTGTAGTTAGAGTCTTAGCTTTCAGAATATTCCCAAACTATAGGGAAATCACTTAAATTTTCAGAAGTCCACAGTGAGTTTCAGAACTGAGTCAGGAGTTTGAGTCAACAGGACTTAGGTTGCACTTTTTTTTTTTCCCTGGATTTTAACATCATCCCCACTGTACAGTAGCAATCAGGTTATGACGCTGCTGATTCTCACCTGGGGAAAAAATCCCAGTGTGTTGTCTTTTCCTGCGTGATTCCTTCTCATCTACCTGTCACCTTTCAAACCATGGCTGAACTATCAGTTTAGACAGTGAACTAAACCATACTTAATTCGGAGGTTTCAATCTCCCCTACGCTCTATCCAAGCCCAAATTTCTCTGTAACAGCAAAATTCAAAACTCTAATTCTCTGTTGGTATGACTACAGGCAGTAAAGGCAGAAAAATGAACAGATGGAATACCAATCTTGAAATGTGCATTTAGAGCTTGCAAAGGTTTCTAACAGAAGCCAGCCACTTTTTAGAGCAGAGGTTAAGTAATTCTATGTCAGCACTCAGAATTCAAAGATAATTGAGAAATGTACAGAGACATGAAATTATATTTGGTATGTGTGTGAGAGTTGCTTTTCACCTACAGTAGCTATTCTTATGTGAATTCTCCAAGTACGAGTATATTTTAATAAGGATCACTTTTGTGACATTTCATTACTAACTTGCAAACATATCATGTAAATACAAAAAAAAAGAGTTAAGCCTTTTTACTGATAGCATAGTCTGTAATTAAGATTTTAAAGCTATGTTTATTGACTGATTTTGAATGCAGTGGTAGTTCACAGGACTTAATTTAATTCTCTATTTTTGACATTGATCTTTCTTATTAATTACGTTAAAGTTGACTCTTTCCCTCCTTACCCAGACTGCAGCAATACCAAGTATGGTCTGTAGAAGTGAGTGAATTCTTTATGAACACACAGCTCCAGTTACACCTGGACAACTTAGCAGGATTACATGACCATGTCACGGGGCAGAGGAGCACACACCTGGCTTTGTGCAGAGCTTGTTTGGTTCTTGCTGGGGTTATAAACTCAATGCAGGACAGATATACTGATTCTAGGGCCTGCTCAGGTCAGAAATCAGTTCAAATGCTCTTCCACAACCTTTGGCACAAGATATTAAATACCTAAACACAGCGAACTCAGTTCTGTGAGCTGACCTTCATGTTTGCAGGTGTCAGTACAGGTCTTCATGTAGCTGCTGCTAATAAGTCTTGTTAGAGACACTCAGCTCCCATTTGCACATTCCTCACTAAATGTAATCCACTCCCTAACTGTCTCTGATTTGGGAGACTCTGCTATAGTTTCAAAACACCACTATAAGCCCTAATAAAGAAAGATCCTTAAAAAAAAATTTATGTTCTACTGAGATATTCAGAGCAAATAAAAACTTACAGAGGACTAGATTCATTTTTCTACTGAATATTCATCTGAATTTACCATAGGAACAGACCAATTACAGAACCATGCCAGCTTGGGCAATATACAAAAATAAAGGGGAATGTTCTCACTGGTTAATGTAACCTCCCACTGAAGCCACATACCTTCATACCTTCTGGCACTGACCTAAGCTGAAGGGCTTACTAGGTAAAACAAACTTTATATGGATAAAGCCTTAATTCCGAAATAAATACTGACTTATTTTCTGTTTTGTTTACAAAATGACTGTACAATTTTAGAGCTATTTTTAAAGGTTTCTTCACAAATCAAAAAGTTAACCACAATATCCTCTCCACCCAATAGCCCTCAAGATAAACACCCCACAAACAGCTCACTGTTGTTTGTAGTTCTAGGGTGGCAGGTGGCAAATCCATTTTTGAGATATTATATCAACATTTACCCCCACTTACAAGCAGGTTTCTTTAACAGAAGATTAAATAAAGGTTATGAAGATATTCTCTTTTAAAATGTTTATTTAAATATGACTTGAAAATATCAATCCCCTATGAAGATGCCTGCCAGTATATGTCAGAAACTGCACCTCTCTTCCTCCTCACAACTCTCTCTAGGTGTCTTGAGAGAAGCTAGTTATGCTTTTAACCAGTGCTGTCAACAAGTGAGCCCAAGCAGGATCTCACATTCCTATCCCATTCTCAGCGACAATGCTTGTATGGAAAGGAATCTTTTCCTTTAAAAAGGATGCAATGACAAACATCTCAACACTGTATATTTACAATGTTTCAACCTTATACGTGAGAGAATCACTTGCGAAGACAGATGATGATTTAATGGTTGAGCTTTCTGAGAAGAACACCAAAAGGATGAAAAAGATAAGACTATCTTTCAAAAAATGTAAATATCTTCTTGGTACTACATAAAAATTCTTAGAAACATAACTAATCATTCTAAATACCTACTCTGACACAATGGAATAGCCAGTTTATCAAACACTTTGTACATGTTAAGTTCATACCAGTCTCTTAGATCTTACTGTGGAGAACATGCTGGACTATTCAATCCATTAAATCTATGATAAAAACATCATTCTAAACCAGTATTGTTAATCTTTTAGCTACAGCAGCTCCTTACTGAAAGACAGACAGACAGACAGACAGCAAATCATCTTTCACTGTAACTGCAGATGTTACATTTTACTTACAATATCTGAGAGCAAATTATGTGAATAACCTAAAAGCAGTAAGCAGAAAATCTCTCTCTCTTTTCCCCCCATATCACTCCCTTCAGCCACTTTTCATTAGTAAAAAAAGTTTGCACATTTCGAAGGAAGAATCCAATTTGGTTTTGAATTGTGGTGCTATATGAGAACCTCATTTGGAAGCACCCAGTGCAGAATGAATATTCTCAATGATTATTTTGTAATATTACATGTTAGACAGTAATTTTCTACATTAAAAAAGTAATTTGGCCTTCAGCTAAAATAAAAGCAAAATGTTCTGAATACCTGTCAAGAGTATCTATCAGTGGTATATAACCAAGTCTTTTTGGTTTTAAATATTCTGTTTAAATTTTGTACATTTTGAGTAAATATGTTTAAGTACATTTACAGCTGAAATTATGACCCTCTACTGAAGTCTTTTAGCTTGCTAATAAAGGGTATTTGTTCAAGAACTTATCTCTCATGGGCAGAAAAGTACTGGTATTTATTATTTAAAAGTGAGAAGAGAAATGTGTTTCTAGCTTTGTAGGTTTTCACAATACTGCACAATGATTTAACATAACTATATTCTCTTCAATCACTGTTATGATTTAAATCTGCAATTTACCTCTGAAAATGTTTATTTACATATACCCATTTTCAATGACATTTTGAAATGTAATTTTTTTTTATTTTTTTTTTAAATAGACATGTATGAATCTAGGGTACATTCCTGAACTAGCAAAAAGGAAAGAACAAATTTAATAAGAGGTTTATGATTGTAAACTAGTACATTTTCACAGTTATACCCACTAATGCAATTTCAACTTTGACATAAATCTGAGTATAACCAGAAAAGCCATCTTAGAACATCAAAAGATATTTACTATGTAACTTGATTTCTGCATGTCAACAAGGCCACGTGCACTCACAGATTCACTGATTTTGGCTAAAGAAAAGCTACACGAGGGTAAGAAGTTCAGATCAATTCTCTTACACTCTTAAAATTTGGAACTTTCCTCCCAGCATTACCCAAATATTTTCTGCATGCATATTTCACAGCTCCGTTGGCTTTCTCCTGTTCTAGCTGTAAGGACACCTAGTTTTTGATGCATCACTGCCATCTTTTGGACTTCCACTAATACTACAGTTTTCCAAGTCAAGGATTGTAATGCTGTCTGCATTCATCATTTCATGTTTGCCCTTCAAGAGTGTCCAGAAGCAACACATTTATGCCCCATTTCGCATCTGTTTGATGTTCAGATACACACTTGGGTCTTACACAATACGGGAATTTATGAAGCACTTGTTACTGAAACGCAGTTTAGAAAATATTTTTCTTTTCTCTTGGAATATGCATCATAGAACATGAAAGCCCATATTTTAGGTGTGAGCACAGTCAAGAGTTCCTGTACATGCTGACAGCACTAGTGAAGCCTCTGCAAGGTGTGTGCTACTGGAATGCTCTTTCTTTTTCTGCTCTCTTTTAGCTACAAGGTCATTGAAAATAAATCCCCCCAGCAACTCCCAGCTCAGCTGAGCACCCATACACACGTATTTGTCTTTACAATCCCCTGGCCTAGAGAATCAAATGTATAATCAAAGATTCAAAGTGCTCAGAGCAAGCAGTACTGAAAGGCCGTGGGATTGTATAACCTAAGTAAAAATGAAACAAAATAATACTTTTTATCTCTGAAAAGTCAGTAACTAAAGAGTTGCCCATTTCACCTCTGTCTGCAGGATGGCAGCCCTTTGTTCTTTAGCTGTAAGAGACTCTTTCAGAACCTCGATATGCTGCTTGCTGTCAGAGAACTGATTTGTGAGGGTCTCCAGCTTCGTCTGCAAGGCCAGCAACTCGGTGTCTTTGCGTGACAGTTCCTGTTTCACCTGACCAATCTGAAAAAGAAAGAAAAGACGGGCAAAGGAAGAAATAATTTATATCTTCCTTTACAAAAATGACTATAAATACACACAGCTACCAACAAACAGTATGATACTCTCCACTTATCCCATGGAATTGTGAATGTAAGGTCAGCAAAAATTTGTGTCATGAGCAAAGGATACAAGGAAAAAGATGGGGGAGCAATAGCATCAATTTTTCAAGAGAGGTTCTTTTTAATAGAGGCAATCTGTTCTTATTCATCTTCCAAAGGACTGACCAAAACCAGATACTTAGCAGGGATAAAGTTTTAATGAAGATGAAGCAGAACCACAACAAGATGAACCCCTCTCAGAAGCATGATGTTTGCTTTGAAATGTCAAATCAGAAAGTTTCCCTCCATCTCTCCACCCACCAACCCAGACTCATGCCTATAGAAGATGTAAAGACACCCTTACTTTCCCCACTATTTACAAGACCGGCATTTCAATCTTCTAAGATTTAATTTATGGAGGCTTCTTAAAGCAAATGCAAATATACATCAGAACAACATGAAAACTGTTTGTGGAATTGCATTTTCTTGGGAGAAGTTTCCTAAATTTAACTTAGTAAATTAAATCAGTACAGAAATGCAAATTTTAACAAATGTAGGTTGGATTATTTAAAAAGACAAACAGTAAGAAATGCTAAAATAAAGCACTGAAATAAGCTGAAATGTCCTTCTAAATGCAATCATCACCCAGGACAATTTTTATTAAATCTGGGGGGAAAAGAAAAAAAAAGAAAAAGAAAAAAATCATTAAAGAGGACAGGGAAGTCTAAATGTAGACTTATGTCCAACTTTGTAACCAACTTTCTAGTTTGCTTCCTACAGATCTCACAGAATAGCAATATTTTATTGCTGCATATATTATATAGCAGAGGTGGACATATCTCTAAAAACTAAACAGTTTTCCCTTTTTTAACTTGAATAATTTTGTTTGTGACATTAAAAAAAAATCCCTTGGTCTCAAAAGTATGTAGGTCAATGCTTCAAAACAGAAATTAAAGGACATCACAAACTAAAAAAAATTGTCAAGGTCATCCTCCATGTTTGGGAATGTGTTAAGAACAAAATAATGGTATAATTTATAATTTTTTAAAAAAATTTAATTAGAATAAATGCACATACTAGTAGAAATAACTGAGAGAAAAAGTTTGAGTAAATGCCGTTTTATTTGACAACATTGTTTCAATAACGGGCTACTAAAGAAAGAAAACTCTTTACCAAAGAGTATTAAAATAGCATCAAAATAAGTCATCAAGGACTCTTGTGTTCCAGTGTGAAACAGTGTAAATGAGGAGACGAGGAAAGAGGATGACATATCTCAAAAACACCTCACAGAAACTTGTTTTTTTAAAAAATGGAATAATTGGAAAGTGTATAAGACGAGTTTATAGAACTATTCAATTGTTTATTGTTCACTTAATTTAAACATACTAGGTCGGGGTTTTCTATATTTTTACTAAAAGCAGATATGCACACAGAATGATTTTGCCACCTATTTAAATTCAATACAAAGGTATTGATGTTAGCAGCATTATTTCTGCTGTCAGCCACTGGCCAATACCACCAGTTGCACAATACTGCCAGGCACAGCAGAACAGCTGGGAAGAGATGAATTATTTACTGCTGCTCATGTTTTCTAGAGTATCTAAACCAAAAAAAGGCCTCCTTAAAAAATTTCAGATGACACAAGCTTTTCCAATTAGTAGGTAGCCTGAACTATAGTAAAACTTTTTCAAAACCACTTTGGACTTAATTTGAAAAGATAGAGTCTTCTTGGGGTCATCTCAGAAGAGATGTTTACCACATGTCATTACATTAAAATTCCCAAGTAGTACCCAAACAGTCTTGTCTCTAGAAATCCCCATTTCAGAGCTGCAAGCCCACACTGCAAATGTGCTAAAGCTGTTTAGAAAAAGTGCAGCACATACCATTCCACATTGCAAGAGAAGTTAAGACAGCATCAAGTGCTCACACCTCTCTTCTTGGTGATACACTGTGTTCCCTCCTTTGAGCGAAACTCTAATTTCACAGCAAAGGAATAACTTAAGCTCATGCTGCTAAAATTGAACAACCCGTTTCAAAAGAGTTCAGCATCCAGCTTTTGTTATTTTTTGGGGAACAATGTTAAGAGGCTTCAACCCAAGTTTTCAAATTAGTTTTGTTTCACTAGGAAAAGCAAACCTCTTTCAAAGTCTGGCCCCAAAATGGGTGCTGAACACTTCTGAAAATCTGCTTCAATAGAGAAAAGTAAGTTATTGCTCAAACAGCTCATACCATTACAAAGAACCAACAAAACAAATACAGATGTTCAGCCGAAGAGTGATGTTATTTATGGACACCAAAACCACGTGAACAAAAAGGCAGCTACAAGGCTGAGCAGGCTGTTAGTTCTACTTGTTATATCAAGTTGTTAATAGGGTAAGAGAAGAAAAGCTACTCCAGAAGCCAGAGAGCTACCAAGCCCCAGTGAATGGCCGCTGCACACAAAAGATAGATCTTACTGCAGAGACCTCGGTCTGGAGACCAGCCACTCTTTTTTTCAGGTCCTCCCCTTGAGCCTCTTTGGCACTTAGCTCTTCCTTCAGTTGCTCTACCTGTCACGACATTGTTATGCTTTTAAATATTTATTATTTGTCAGCTTCTAGTTACCCAGTCCAAGTAACTAAAAGCGACAAAGAACTGAACAGAAGAATCAACACCGGTCACTCATTTTTCTCTTCCATTCTTTGTTAAGTCTTCTCAAAAGTTTAATATCTGTGTAATTTCATATAGGCTGTCAGACATGAATTTGATTATGAAACAAAAGATGTATAGTTATGGTTATGTTCCCATATGTCAGGTATAGGGCACTTATCCCAACGGTTTTGAAACTGGAATTCATAAGGAAAACACATCAGGAAAAAGGACATATTTCAACTTAAGAGGAGTAAAGTTAATTGTCAAGATACAGACACAAATTACTATAAAATACAACAGTGAAAAAATAAATGCTGTGCAATTACAAAACAAGGTAGGACAACCGGATTGGAGATGGTTACGAGTCATGAGTAAACAGCTACCACAAAGGAGCAAATTTTCTGCAGGAAAAATAAATGAGCAGACACAACAGACAGAAGAGATCCAGAAATCAAGTAGCTGAACAGATCTATAGGTTCACAGAGGGAGAAGGGAAACTGAAGAGTTGCTAACAAGAGAAGAAGGAAAGAAGAAAGAAAGGCGAAATAATGGAAGGAGGAGATGCTCAAATCATGTCTCCATTCCTAATTTGAAGGGGATATCCTTCAGTTCCTGGAAGAAACCCAGTGGAGTAAAGGACAAAAGTATAAGAGAACAGATGTGGTTATCTTGAGGTAGATCAGTGAGCTGGTGTGAGGTAAGTGGAAGAAACACATACTTAGTATATGTTCCTACTTCAGGGCAAGTAACACTTCACCAAGATATTTCATTCAGCATTCTTTTCCTGACAGATAATTTCAAGCAGGACAAATGCAGTAGGTTACAATTGTTCAGGACCTAGTAGAGTCGTTTTCAACCTCTGTTCCATGGATTTGTATACCGCTCACAGGGAGTACACAAAAGTTCAGAAAAAAATTAAGAAAAGCAGAACTGTTCACAATATACTTGAATTTACTGCACAAGGGGGCCTGAATCTTCATTAAAGATCGTTAGGGCCAGCTAAAAGACTGAGAAACAAAGAATGAATTCACTTTTGCCTACAGACAATTCAGTAGTCAGTGTCCATCTTTATACCTGAGGACCAACACGTCTCACTGCTGTATTTCTCCTGTATTCCAAACAACATAAATTAATGCTGGCACCACCACTGTTGTAGAATCTACTCTCATTCTGACTCCACTACTGGAAGGAGAGTGAAATGGAAAGTCATTATAGTGACAGTTCGTGCTCTTTTCAGTCTTTATATAATAACAAGGCCTACTAGTTATAGAACAACAGCTGCAGAAAGAAATATCCTTTTTTCAACAGACTGCATTTGAAAAGACTTTAGACCAAATAAAACCTAGAACTACAATGGATTAGCAATGGACTAAAGATAAACACAAAATCTTTCTAAAATAAGAGAAAATCAAGCATGACAATAAAAGCAGAATTTTGGCCACTGACCTTACTGAGCCAGCATTATCATATTTTCAAATTTGAATCTAAAATTCTCTTGAATATTTACAAATTACTTTAGTGGCTTAATGGTAGAACACAATAAATTCTGTTTCCCAGCACTCGAATGGGAAGCCAGACCATAAATCAATCCTAGCTGTAGTATGAAAATTTCTCTCATCTGTTTGCTAAGCTCAGTTTAACTTAATACTGTCACTTGTTCTCTCAATACCTTATTTTTCATGAATTTGGAATGACTACGGTACACCTCCATCTGCTTCATTTCCTCTTCACGTTCCTCTGTGCTCAGAGCTCCATTTGACTTCAGCATCTGAATCTCCTCTTCCAAATCCCGGAGGCCACGCTCCATGGAAGAAATTTTCGAATCCTGAAAACGATTAGAAGAGACAGATAAAGATACAGAGTCAGATGATTTGTTAACATACCACCGGAGTGAAAAAAAGGAAGTAATTTGTTAGACGTGTACCTGCCCTGGAAATTTACTCCTGAAGTTCCTACAGAAATCAGTCTATAACACTTTACATCTGAGTGCTCAGATACTCATTTTTCAATTTTTTTTCTACCTTTCAAGGAAAGTAAAAGTTTAGTACTTACTGAAATAAAACATGGCTCAGGAAAGGGACACAGTATATGATGAATAATATGAAGAAAAGTTGCCTTGTAATGCAAAGTCAGCATAAACCAGAGAAATTTAATTCTAATTGAATGGATAGCCAAGTGTGACTGCAAGAATGGCAAAAGATTGGGTTTGTGCCACTAGAAATCTAAGTGGGGTCACAAATGGAGAACAGAAGGGCACCATAAGCTAGGAAAAGATGCAACAATCTAGTTTGGATTGGATATAGCAGTAAAGAATCTGTCAAGTATTCTGGCTCGTACATACAACATATAAAACATTTCCATGCATTAAAAATATCCAGAAAAATAAAAAAGTCAATCTATCATTATCCTCACAGTTTTGCAGGATGATCAGTCTACTCGGCTTACTTTTCATTAGAAGTCTTATGTGTTAGGAACAGCAAGAATAGATTCATACAGCACACAGAGTCTCATGAATACTCATGAACAGGAATATGTATTTATGGATTGTAATCTCTTAAAGCAGTCTAATTTTTTTAATTTAATTTCCCCAGAATATTTATTCTTTCCTGAAAGGGAAGTAGGGTTTGAAACTATCCTACAGTCTTTCACAAACAAAACCTTTATATATTTTAATTTGATAATCAAAGAACAGTTGAACAAAAAGCATGAAAGATTTTTCACATACAGGTGTTCATTCATGAGATAAGGTTTTTCCTAAAAGACCATTATGAAGATCTTACCGGATCTCCTGCTTGATGTTTGATGCTTAAGTTAAAATCAGTAAACCAAACTTTTGCAACAGAAAATTAGAGAGCTAGTAAGGTGAAGTGATGTGTTGAAATGTGTCCAGTATTTAGTTTCAGCACTCACATCATTTCCCAGAAATGCCGGTGTGTTTCTCTTTTGATAGTAAAGACACTTATTGTTACCAGATGGTCAATTAGTTTTCATTAGTATGGACAAGAAGGATGACTAATAAAAGAATGACAGCAAATGAAAGGCTTCAGAGTAGAAAGATGTCATATGAATATGGAAAACACTGACATAGAATGGAAAAAGTTGCAAGGCAAAAAAGGAACAAAAATAAAAGGAGGGATACAAAAAAGAATAGTTTGCAAAGACAGTTTCCAATTTTTTAATTGTATTTGTCCAAACCCTGTCTGATGTACTTTATGGGCCATACAATATGAAATATTATAGCAAAAAGCTGTGTAAACCACACACTTGATTGTGGCTCCTGAGCTCCTGGCAAACTGCCATCAATCCATTAAATACTTAAGTTAATGGTTTGAAAATTCAATTGCAAGTTCATCTAGAAAAGTTAGGTTTATGATGACATACAGACATCTTTCTAGCTATATGCTCCATTCTTTAAGTGGGTGTTGAGTTTGCCAACTTCATTACACATAAAATGCAAAGCAGTATTTCAAATGTTGATAATACAAAAATAAAAGAACCCACATCATCATAAAAACTTAAAAATCTTTCATACTAATCTATCTTTCCCATTCTTGTAATATAATGGACTTTTAGTTAACAAAGAAATCCACATATGCTGCTGCAGGCAGACAGAAGGCAGGTTTCTACTGTGTCTGTCTCTTCACTGATCATTTATAAATAAAATAATACAGATAATTAAATAGTATAAAGTAAATATACTTATTTTAAATTAGAAGACTGAGGGAAGTATATGGTATTTTGTAGAGTCAGTCACCTTTCATACGAAAAGCCATTTTTCAGAGAACAAAATCAACTGTGGCCCAGACACAATCATTTACCTTCATCTCAATAACAGTTTGAAGAGCCTTTGTCTTGGCTGTGTCAGGAGCGTTTTCAAATCGACGATGGATCTCCTGTACCAGCAGAAAAGAAAGCAAGAGTTAGACTACTGGCATTATGTCCCAGTAAAAACATAACTACTAGAAGCTTCTCTTTTTACTACATAGCACAACTCAATGCTGCTTTCTGCTGTTACCAGTTCATACATTTTCTTTTAGCACTTCTCATATCAAAGAAACGATAGGTGAAAGTTCACTCAACAGAATCACAGCCTCAGTTAAAAAGGTCCAACAGAAACTACATCTTAGACTACCTACTTTCAAAATAAACTTCAAATGACAGCTGAGTCTACCAAAAAGTGTATCATCTGCCTGCTAAACTAATCTAAACTCTTGATATTTTCTCACAGAAGACATACATGTAAATTCATTTGACTAGGTGTTTACTGAAAACAGTAGCACTGTGGTTTCTATTTCAACAAGCTATGGGATGCAGTTGTTGTTGATAACTCTCTTTTTTCAACTTTTTTACCCCAGAGTAGCACTATTTAACTACACAGGATGAAAATCTTTCTCCCCTGGGCCTCGAGCATTAGTGAAAGTACATGACTATATAGCACATTGTTCTAGAAGCTCAGAGTACACAGACAAGAGGACACAGAAGTCCATGTGATATTTATGTTGATGTAAATTCACAAAAATAGCATGTTTCAGACTGCTTGCTAAAGAATAAAATGATAGAAAGCTGAAACAACTTGTTGTACCATATAAAGCAGGGGTTTCAAGACAACAAAAGTGAACACAGAAGAAAAAATATAGTAACTATTCAACTTCTTCTTTATTTGTCTTAAAATAGTATTGTCCTTACACCACACGCTAATGTTAAATGTAAGAATGTGAATACTGTTAGAATGTTAATCTTGTATGCCATAAAAATACTTTGGTGCCCACAGAGTACAAACTGTGATGTCAGTCAACCTAACAACAAATTGTATATGTGCCCAAACACAATTAGCCACCCGCTTCCCTAAAAGAAAAATCCTCAAAGCCATTTACAAACCTATATTGTCAATAGACATGGTGAAGAGATAGCATTGTGTGTGGCAGTCAGACATGCAACTTGCTCCTTATGACTAATTACTTGAGTGAGAGAGCTGCACAGTTCTTTTCAAAATCCTGAAAACACTACTTGTAAGACTGTTCAGTCTCCTTCCACAGCTTTGAAGTGAGCACGATGGAAATGGCTAATGACATGACAAGGGCCACAAGAAGAATTTTGCATAAGTCTGGCATAAGACCATTTGCATAAGTTGATGTCCATGAATGGTAATAACAAGAAAAGCCAGTAGAAGGTTTGTTTTCTGTCTGTAGCATCATAAGCGAGGTAGTATTTGGGAAAGCTCATCGTAGCACCCATCCTGTACTGGTGTAACACCAAATAATTCACTCTGCTTGGCTATGAGAGCACCTACTGAGAATATACATATAAAGAACAGAACTCCAAGAATCCCATTTAACCCCTTGGAGAGAAAACTAGCAAAAACAGAAGACACCCCAGTCAGATCTCAGTGGCACATTAGAATTCATGTCTGCTTAAAGAAAAGTTACATGGGACGGGAGGAAAAGAGGGTTTGAATCTCTCAAACTTTACCATTAAAAAAAAAAAAAAGCTGCTTTTCCTAACTTCAAAACTCATGTATGGGAAAAAGGGAGCAATTATGAAGATGATTCTTTAAGTTTAAGAAGGTGAAGAAAGATTCAAGAGTGAAAAGTATCCTATTCTGAATTGCACGAGCTTTCTCTAAATACAGAAAGTTGTATCTCCAGCTGTTCCTGTCACATCAGTTGTACAACCATCCCAGTCCTATTATTGTAGAATAAAATGAAGCAGTTTGATAACAGAAAAGAAATTAAAACAAACTCATGAGCCTTTAGAAACTGAGAAAACAAAGGCTAAGATGGTCAAAACATAATACACCATAAATCTATTTTGGAAACTATTATTTTTATTTTAGTAGTTAGATAATTTCCACTTGTGCAGAGACACAGTTTCTGACCTGAGAACATAAAATCAGCTACCACCATAGAAATGGCATAGAAGGAATATGTAGGAGGAGAACAGCACGTCTGTAAAGGGATGCTAACACAACAGTGCCTGCTTTCTACGTTGCACAGCATTTTCCCAAACAGAAAATTCTTCTAAGCTTCTTCTTTAGAAATGCCTGTATCTCCTCCGTCTGAAGTGATGCTCTGCACTTCAGCAAAGGAAATGTCCTACTTCTATCGTCTTAAGTAATTCCACTGTGATTTGGCTGACATAACCTGCCGAAAAATAACACCTCCCACCTCATGACTGCATAGTAAGGGCTTAATTTTGGCAACGTGCCTGTGATTCTGAGGAGCCTGAGAAAAAAGGCTACAGGCAGACTGAGCCTCCCTTGAACACAGATTTAAGGGCAGCTGCTGAAGGAAGGTGGTGCACAGATATCCTTTCTAATTATGCAATACAGGTTAGGTACATGTGGCAGGATAGAGAAATACTAATATATAGTATCTCTTATGTATTCAGAGTCTATTGTGGACACACCCCCCAAAGATGAATGAAAATTAAGATTTTAATCTACAAAACAGGATTTTGCACAATCATTAAAAACATAGAGCCACACATCAGGATCAGAAAAACACAAAACCAATCCTTCATTCCTTGCAAGTTATCCGTTCTGATAAAGTAATAAAGCACTATTCCTTGGCACTAATTTCACATACAGAGTACTTTCAAATGTTATTGTTCCACAACAGATCAGTAAATGTCAGCATCTTTGTACCTCTGAATGTAATGTAGCTTATTAAACAAGGAGTGGCTCTTACAAATCTATGTTATGATTTTATAGGTTCAATGATTATTTTAAAACAGATGACAAAAAGGGGAAAAAAGCTACTTGTTCCCAAGGTATGTGCAACATACAGGCTTTTCACTGCTAAATATTATTAAAAATATGCACCATGTTTCAGTTTAGCCAGTGGGATCTTCTAGCCACCAGACATCATCACAATATTGCCACAGATATTGAAGAATGCTCTGTTACCCCATTTCTGTTCCAAGTTTTATGTTTAATACCCCATTATTACAAGCTAGTAGAGTTTCTACAATTCTTTGACATAAACAAGAAAAGCTTTAGGTGGAGGGATGCCTTATTGCCTGTCTGGCACTAGTGCTACCACTACAGGTATACTGTGTCCACTTTGTGTGTCTACAATTTAAAAATGATATTGATATATTTAAGAGAGTTCAAAGAGTGACTGCAGGAACAAGATGTGCTCTTAGGGGGGAAAAAAAATCAAAGCAAAAATTACGATGCAAATTGATTCCAACATTAAATTACATTTACAGGCAACAAGAATTCAAAATGGGGTGTTCTGCCCTCAAAAAAAGTTAGGATTCAATAACTAGAAACTGAAGGCTAAAAACAGGCAGAAGTTCTAAACAGTGTGGCCACCTTACCCAGAGCTGGGGTTCATATTTCATCACTGCCAATTTTTAATTAAGCATAGTCATCTTCCTTTTAAAGAAGATCTACCACAGAAAAGATATAAACTAAAGGTGTACCTGCCAAGTAGATCTACAAGGTAGCACAGTACCCATGAGAAACCATACTGTAATTTTCTGGTGAGCATAATTACATAGAACAGCTGATCAAACACACTGAGAACACTGAATACATAAAGAAAATAGCTGTGATAAAGTGATTTTAATGTGCCATAAAGAATTAGAAATTCTACAGGTTTTTTTTCTTGACCAAGAAATACCAAAATAACTCAAAATTAGAGAATATAGTTTAGAATTGAAGGAGTCCTCAATAGGCAGCAGTATAATCACTATAAATTATACATGTGTGCATAAAAATGAAAGTAGGAATTTGGTCTGAACCTTTTCTTCCTTCATAACCTGGCCATATTATTCATTACTATTTCCTGCATCTGATTTTGCATGGGATTTAGAACAAATGTGAAGGTGCACTTTCAAGCAATTATGTTTTTATAGTGGTGTAGGTTATCTGCTTGAAAACACAGCAACTTATCTCTCAGTAGCCACAAGATAAGCAGTTTCCAAAGCAATAAAGGACATGCCTTCCATTTCCTGCCAAACTTACATAATCAGGCAGTACATTCTATATGAGTAAGAAAAACACATTATTTCATACATAATTTCTTTTTCAAAAAACTGTGAAAAAAATGTATAATTAAAAGCACAGTTGTAAGTCTGACTTTTTTTTTATCCTAACTGGCCTACCCATGTCTGAATATCATCAAATATGATGTTCTGTGATGGAGCTTTGTATCATTCAGTGGACTGGAGAGTTTTAGTTGACTAAAAACTATTTGGTTTTATTCTCCAACATGCAGTCCAGGCCTTACTAAATTAATGTTTTATCTTTTGTACCTAAAGTTTAGTTTCTCCGACAGCTTTTCTGTCTATCTAGATTTTAGCAACCTAGTTCCAATTAATTACAATGAAATGCAAATGTTACAACTAAAGGAAAAATTCAGGAGCATCCATCAGTGCAGAATTAACTGAATTAACATCACTGTTAATTTTAAAAATTATTTAATAGATATATAAGATAAAATAGATCTTTAATTGTGCAGAAGGACAAATCATACCTGACTAACCTGATTTTCTTCTGGCTGTGTGGGTAAGGGATGAGCAACGGATGTTGCATGTCTTGATTTAGGGCCTTTGGCATGGCCTCCAAACATCCTTGGAGGCAAATTTGTGAGACACAGACTGGATAAGTGGTTAACAAAATGGGTGGAAAATCAGCTGGACTGTCAGGCTCAAAGCCTGGTGAGGAGCACTGTGAGGTCCAGTGGGCAGCTGCTTACTACTGACAACCCTCAGAGCTGATACTGTTCAGTGCCTTCATTAATGATCTGAAGGGTGGGATGGATTGCACCTTCTGCAGGTTTACAGATTACATTACATTTGGGGAAGACGTGAACTGGGAGAAAGCAGTGTGCCCTTGATGTAAAAAAAAACCCCAAACCAAAAAACAAAACAGCCCAACTTCATCCTGGGCTGTATTAGCAAAAGTACACAACCAGGAGATGGGAAGCAGATAATTCTCTCTGTGCAGCTCTTGTGAGAGCACTGCTGGAGCACTGTGCCCAATTCTGGGCTCCCCAGCACAAGGAAGGCATTGAAAAGCTGAAGGGAGTCTGACAGACAGGCACCAAGGTGGCTGGGGCTGGAACATACGATGCAAGGAGAGAGGGTGAAAAAACTGTGTCTGTTCAGCTGAAAAGAAAAGAAGGCTTGGAGGGAAACGTGATGCTCTCTAGAACTAACTAACTGGAAGCTGTAGAGATGATGGAAGCAAAAGTCTTTTCAGATGTGGAAGGATGATAGGCAACAGGCAAAAGTCAAAGCACAGAAAATTTAGACTTGCTAATACGAAAAGGATTTTACCAGGAGAGCAACCAAATGCTGGACCAGGTGTCCAGAGAGGTTGTGGAATCCCCATGGCTTGAAATTGCTCATTTGAGCAGAAGGTTGCATGAAATAACCTGTGGGAGAGCCCTTCAATCTGCATGACTCATTTATATAAATATCTTTACTACCTGGGGCCAGAAAGTGACTGAATAGTGTTACAGTTGTTTAGTTTCAAGATTTTTTACGAGTATTTTTCAAAAAGTGCTTGATACCAGTAATTTTAACTTCTCTTTCAGCAACACATAAAAATGAACTGAAAAAAGAATTTATAATAAGAGCCCTGTATAATTTATTTCATTGCTATTGGAGTTTTGCTACTAAAATGTTAGTTATACAAGTTTGGAGGCAGTAATCATGGTAGTTCCTTCAGAAATTATTTCTGCATTTTTCCACTTGTCATTTCCTGCATTTGCAAACCCAATCAACGTAATTCCCTGAAAAAAACCCCTGACTGTACTAATAAAGAGCATAACTTTGTAAGATGTACTGAAAACTGCAAGCACATCCATAATGGCGGGTGCCAGTTGCTTGGAAGCCCAATTACCTCTGGCTAAAGAAACTCATCTCTCTGCTTTGCAATTTTATTAATCCATTCAGATGATTATTTCTAAATCCAATTGAAACCTTCAGATATTAGGACACTTAAGTTTGTTAACAATGGCATCAAGTAAGGTGAAAATTAAAGCACAGCTTCCAGTTAATCTCGCTATTCCAATCAGCAAGAAACAAAAGAAAAATCCCTTGAAATTTCAGCATTAAAGGCAAGATAAGATGAGAGACCAATTCAAACCACCCTATTACTTCTAAGCAGCAAGTCATTGTGTTGAAATCTGACCACAGAAGTGGGAATTCAAAAGCTAAAGAAAAGTCAACTAAAAATTAAAATCTTAATCTTGTAGAACTTTATTTACATATGTGCCAGTCTTATTTTTTTTTCTCTTCCTCATTATTTAAGGTGCAAAAGCACTCATTTTGTACTTAAATTAGCTTCCAACTTATTAATGGTATTTTCAATTTTTTTTTTCTTCTACTGCAATGTTTCACACTTGCAGAAATAAAATTCCACAAATTTCACTACTACTGAAGAAAAGTCCAGGATAATACTAAAATCTCCAAGGAAAGTACACCAAAGATGTAATTTGTAAACAAAGCAAATCATGTAATACATATTGAGGTAGAAAATCTTCTAATATAACAAAACATCAAAAGACATTAAAATTTAAACATTTTAAACCTCTAATCCCCTGCGAGATTTATGCATTGTCTCACATAGTTTTAAAAATCCCTTCTGAAGGGGTGGAAGTGCTAAAATGAAATAGTAAGAAATTATGCTACATGAGAATAAAAAGAAAAAAAACCTCTTTGAAGACTAGCACATTCATATAGAAAAAGAAGTTTTGAAATAGATTAAAGAATTAAATCTCCACAATTTAACCCCCGTGCCAGAAAAAACAGATGAATAAACCTACTGATGTTTTACGGATTATTTCACTTTGATGAGACCATAACTATAAAACAAAAAAACCATCCTGACAGGTGACTGCAGTTCTGATTTTTTTCCCATTCACTTAATACCAACACAGTATTGAATTATTATAAAAAAAATTGGAAATTTTCTATACAATAATCAGAAAGTGTTTAAGATTTTTTGGTAGTTTGGAAAAACAGAAAACAAATACGTTATTTTTCACCCTAATTTTTAAACTTCTGAAGAACTATCAAGCTACCAATCTCTAAACTGAGGAACAATGAAAATAATATTATATGTGTTTAAACATTTTTAACTGTCATTCTTTTGTAAAGTGACACATAAAAATTCCAAACTACAATGGTATTAAAGAAGTAAAATGTATAAAGAATAAATTATGCAGGCTCTCAAGCTGCAATAGCCCATTTTCTCAAATTTTAACCTACAAAAGCTCTGTATGTTTTAAAACTACTTGCCAACCAATCAATCTAGTGTAACAGAGACATAACTATTTAAATTATCTCTATTTAAGTCACTTCCCCCTGCCATGCTTTTCTAAAAAGTCAAGAAGATGATGCAGCAACATAAAAAGCAGAAACTTAATTTTTTTAACTCATCAGAAGGATATCCTCTAGTGTGATGGTGGTAAGAGGTCCAGTTACTGAATCTATCTACTCCTACAAAACAAAAATTCTCTCTAGAACTATCTTATTTATGTTGCAAAATCTTGGAACAGGACAAAAATGTTCTTTGAGATAACTCTAATTGCTCCAATTAAAATTTGTAAATCCTCCTTTGAGCCTGGAGCAGAAAAGGGTAAAAGAATTTTAACACACCCATGGAAAAATAACTTGTTTGCAAAACTCGTCACAGTTCGTTAAAATCTGGTCAGATAAGGGAAACAACCTTTCTCTTCCCTGGGCACAGTCCAGTGGGGCTTTAATGGTATGTTTAGACAGCACATCCATCCCTTCTCAATGAGCTCCATCCTGCTGCTGCTGTTTGGCCCCCACGGTATCAAGTTTTGATAAGCTAAAGCTAAACACACGTGTGTTAGAGCCCAGAGTGCCTGCTCACTGCTCTGACAGACTGCTAGCGAGTGGAGAAGGAACAGAGAGTGCTCACAGAAATTCAGTGCCAGTTCCCAGAATAGAGCGGGCACTGTTCGATCCAAGATCGCTACACAGAGGGATCGGTTCTTGCCGTAAGGCCATACTGGATAACTGTGATGCACTTCACAAACAGGACTTTGTGGAGTCACCATCTCAACAAGCACTGAAGAGGAGAAATAATAGCTTTTTCTGCCATAGCCTCTTTCCTTAAGCTCATTGTGAATGAGTGCCCTCCTGAACAATCCATTTCAGTGACTGTTTTACATACAAAACCACCCTTTATTTGTTAAGCACTACAGCCCTAACTCCTTCATTCAGTTTTGCACTCAGTTGTAATAAAAATCCATTTGTTTGAATGGGCCCAATTAGTAAAAAAAAAATAAAATATTAAAGAAGTCAAAACTGTAATTTACTGCCAAACAGGTTTTTATCACAGTGTAAACCCACTGTTGTTTCTTGCCTTGTTCCACACCACTGCAACATGCAAACCTTGAACCTAGAACTGACTTCTGAAGAAACAAACCTTCGAGATAAATAGCCTTCCTTCTGTTTCCAAGTAATGGCTGTGCTCAGCCATCTGTTCTTACATCCTTGTTGGACTGCCCTTACAAATCTTAGTTTGCTCACAGTACTCCAAGTGTTTAGAACACCAAGTATGGATGCAATCGCATCATAATCTGCCATAAATTGCACCGGTATTTGGTCTCTTAATCTGTGTAGCTGAGAAAAATGTGTTTCTATTCAGTGCATCTAGCATTTTGGGGAGGGGGGAGCAGGGAGGTTGTCAAAAAGAGCACAGCAAGCTTCATTATCTTTAGAGCCATGTGCTGTCACAGCCATCACTGATAATTCTGCAACAGGCGAGTCTGGAACAATGAGGTGCAGTTAATGCAGCTTGGGAGCTATTCTGGAAGCTAAAGTCCAGCTGCTGGATATCATCAAGCAGTTCTTGCCGGTATGATAATAATTTTGTTTCTGAAAGTTAAGTTTAGAATACCAACAATAAGATGAAGAATTGTCACTAAGGCTGAAGAAGGGGTATTCAAAATAGAAGCCATCTTTTTATAAGCTGTGAAGCTTAAGCTTGTTTTCTAGGGTAGAAGAATGTGATGCAGCCACACTGTTATCTGCTGAAGTCAGGACATCCAGATCCATGTCTGTGTTCCAATGTTCAATGAGACATTTAATTTTTCATTATTTTGTGTTAATGAGAGACTGCCCTCTGTATCAGCAAGCTGCCAATCCTACGCTGAGAGACTGTCCCCTGTATCAGCAAGCTGCTATCCTATGCTACACAGAGGATCTTTCCTGGAAAGACTTTTTGAGAATCTCCAGAATTCAGGACATTTGGGAAAAGCCCAAAAGAGTCAAATTGCTTATGGAGATACCTCTCACTAGCTGCAGAAGAATCCATTTCATAATCTGGATAGGGGAGATTGAGACAGTGCTCTGGGAGATGATCAAAAATACGCAATGTCTTTTACATGAGGAACAATCAAGTAGCAGAGGACTTTTCAGCCTGGAAGAAGAGAGAACTTGGAACGGACAGGACAATTTATAATTGTGAGCACACAGTTTTGGTAGTGATCACCTGTTCACTGTGTGTTCCAGTGCCAGTGCAAGAGGTTGCCAATGAAGCTACTGGGAGACAGGTTTAAACTCAAAAGAAATAAGGCAGGTTCCTCCTGCAACAGAGAGCAGGGCTGTAGAAGCACTTAGCAAATAATTCTACAGCTGCACAAGTTCACATGGGCACGAGAAGACACTGACTGCATACCTGGATGGCAGACCCATGGAGGATGCAGAATTGACAAGTCACAAAAAGTTCAAGAAAACCCTCCTCTGTAAATAATCAGGAAGATGGGACAGCTTTACAGGGAAGTATCATGTTGACCTTTTTTTTCCCCTTCCCTGTGTGTCTGCACGTGGCCATTATGTGAAAGAATGCAGGACTAAAGGGACTGTTGGCTTGAACTGGTACAGCTATTCCTTGGTTATAATCTTATCAGAACCACAGCTCTGGTTTCTCTTAGAATTTCTTCTCCTTAGGAAATGAGTGCAATCTTTAGTACAATAACAATAACAGCAAAAGCTGAAGAAATCAATCAATTCACATTTCATTTTCAAGGTCATAGTGCTGACCACTGTAACTGCACTGTCTGCCTGAGAAGCTGTCTTATGACCTTGAGTCTTAACATCACACTTGGAATCACATGTGGGTTTAAAGTTGAAAAACTGAGGGGATACCTTTTTACTTTAAGATGTAAATATTTAGTATTATTCCCAACAAATATTTTACCAGAAATCTAACATGCTTGTGGAGTCAGAAACAGTACTAGTGGATTCTGATACCTCAGACCTTGCTTTGGCTAAGATGGTCATGAATGCTATTAAATTTTTCTCAACTTTTCTAATGTGTTAGAACATGAAACATAAACGCTGACCTCCCAAGCACTTGCAAATCCCTTTGAGATACTAATGCTTCCTTTAACAGAAGTATTTAAAGAAGAGTTTAGCATGCCTTTCCAGATACTGGGAATGCTAGATATAGAACCATCAAGGAAGTAAATTCATTTCTTCAAGGCAGCTCAAAAAATTCCATAGTTAGTGTCTGGGGGAGCAAAGGACTAAAATAACCTGAAGCTATGGAAATACAGGTAAATAGATAATAGAAGGTTGGTGGAGGGGGGTGATGCAGACACATCTAAGAGGCTCTGCAAAGAAACAACTTCCAGCTGTGGAACAGTGATAGCAAAAGTGAACAAGATCCTGCAGAGCAGAGCGACTTGGTGGCGAGGAAGTCAGATGCAGTCAGTTCCAGTTCAGCAACTTCTTCTGATTTTCCCCAGCCTCCTGGAGCCCCAAGGCCTGAGTTTCACGAAGTTAGGTCTGAGGTCACTTAGCTCAGCCTAGCTCAAGCTCAAGGATAACACACAGGTACTAACAAAACCCTTCCTGTTGTCACACAGTTCCATAAGGGGCTAATTTGGCATCTCTGCTCTGTTACAGCACCGTGTTTCCAAGGCTACTGGGGTGCTCAGCTTCAAGGCTAGATCCCTCACCATAACAATGGCTTGAGCTACAAATTACACTATACCCAGCTCATACTTCTCAATGAATTAGAGCCAGGTGAGCAGCAAGGAGTAGGTAATTTTAAAATACTTGATAAACAGCATTTGCACTTTAAAAGTCAGTAAGTCATCTCTACCTCTGCCCTAGTCATCTCTAGGAAGCCTTTTACAATAAAGACTAGGATTTAAATGACTGATGATTTCCAAATATGTGTGAATGAAACAAGAATTCCTATCTCTCAGCATCTACTCATCAGCAGAAGGAACAAACGTAACCGCATTCCTAAAAAATTACACAGCTCCTGCCAGTTTTTCATTTATGTTGCTGGACTTAGAGCCGAAACAAATGGAAGCCATGTGAGGCTCTTCCTGAAATAGTTACAAGAATTGGAACAGAATTATCATTGGTTGCTAAATAAAGGAAAAACTGTAGTGTAGAAACTCTGGAATCATATTATCTTCACTCCAGACACTCAAGAGATTACTGCTCTAAAAAAATAAATCTGGCCTAAATCTGGCTCAGAAATGCAATGGGCTCCAGCTTTCTTATATAAATGCTTGCAACAGCACAACTACAATGGGTCAGGCCATGGAAAACATATGAATAAGAGGTATTAAGAAGTATTTATTTGCTGCAAACACTTATCTCAAAAACCTCTGTGCCAGGCCTTGCTTTCCTGGCTTCTTAGAGAGGGGGCTTAAATCCTGTGTATGTGTAGGGCTTTCAAAAAAAATGCTGAACCATGAAGTAACACTCAGTGTGCAAAACAGGTCATTAAATTCACACACATAACACACATACATATGTAGCTATCAATTCATGCCTTCAAACCTCAGATGTGTGTAAAATAATCTTCACATAAAATCTTATCATTAGTGAATACACAGATTCACATACCTGTGCCCCTGCACAACCTTGCTGAATCACTTATAGAAATTAATAGTAGGATACTTTATGAGGCAAAAGCAAGAGTAAAGTACAAGAGGAAAATGCATTTAATAATATCAAGAAATTTAATTACGCTGCCTACAAAATAACTAATTTCTTTTCTTTTATTTATTTCCTAAGATATTTGCATTATATATAGCCTATATTTTATTATCATTAGCTTTGAATGATTAAGAGTGAAGAATGCCTGCCATTGTACTCCTGTAAGGTGCAATACAGACATAACAATGGTTTTTCTTTTCTGTTTTCAGAGGAATGGTGAGAAGGGGTTACTATGTGTGCAGCAGTGTCCCTTTAAGTAATCTTTTTTTTTGGCTGTGCATCCAGGGCAGCTAATAGTTTTATCAAATACCCTTCACAGCAAGACGACTGTTTCCATGGAAACTGTAGAGCAATCATCCATTATTCTTGCAAAGATTTCTCTCAGCTCTCACCTAAATACAGGTAGCTACTTTCTCTCAAACTACAACAGAACAGACAAATTCATTTTACAGGCTGTGTGACGACTCAACTCCAGAGTTTCCTATGGAGACTACGGGGAAAGTGGGGCCTACAGCACAAAATTCCAAAAGGGACATGCAAGGAAGCCATAAAGAAATTTTAAAATAGCCACAAATTCTGTCCAGCTTATAGAGAGGATGGAAGATTCTTTCCTTACAACTGTCAAATGGATAGGAGACAGAGTTGACCTGAGCTCTGTCACTTACCTCTCTCAGCATGTTGTTTTCTTTTTCCTTCTGTTCAAGAAGGCTTTCCAAGTGGTGCACGTGCATCTCTGCCTCAGCCAACCGCCTCGTTCGCTCATGATCCTCCTCAGTGGCTTTTGCTGACAGACCTTTACTCTGCAGCATCTCCAGAAGCTTTTTGATGGACTCGTCCCGCGCATTTAAGGTCTGTTTCTGAGTCTCAATGCGCAGTTCCATCTCTTCCAAGGTTTTACGTAGCAGGAAGAGCTCCTTGGCCTGGCGCTCGTGCTCTGCATGAAGTCGTTGGAAGTTTTCCTCTGTCAGCTCTGCCACAAAGGGCTCGCTGGTTCTAGTGCTGCTGTCCTGCTGGAACAGCTGGTTCAGGTCTCGCTGGATCCGAAGCTCATCCTGGAGAGCCTGGATAGTCATCTGCATATGCTGAAAGAACAAATAAATAAATAAAATCAGAGGATTCCCTCCACTGGAGAAATAAATAGACCAGTATGAGCCACATCAGTCCTCCTGAACTACCAACCAAAAGGCAACCACAGCACCAACAGACCAACATTACTTTTTTTAAAGCAGAATTAGGGTAGAAGTTGGTGATACTACAGAAATTTCAATTCCCTCCTTCTATGCCTGGCAGAAGTTGCTTAACGCTTAGAAGATTCTTATTCGAGTGACTCTACCACTTCCATCAACTTGAGTGAGTCACTATTTCAAATGGGAAATGTCATCAGGCATTTGTCAGTAAGCTGAGAGCTTAAAATACTTCTTTTTTCCAAATGTTCACCTACCCTATAGAAGAATTTTGCATAAAAGTCCTAGACTAGAATTACTATCTTGACAAAGCAAAGGGACACGTGGCTATTAGAATTTACATACTCTCTAATAAAATGTAACCAGCCATGAAGGCTGCCAAGGTCTTCAGTACTAACACTACACATAGCACAAATTTCCCAGGTAACTTACAGAAGAAACTTCAGCATGTCAGGAAGAGCTACAACTACAGAAAACTGGATATATGCTGGCTGGGGAGAAGGGTCAGATGCAGGAAATAGCAATAGATCCTGTCTCAATGACTGTGAATACAGCGGGGTAATATAATGGGATAATATAATGGGACAATACAGGAGAAGCACAGTTTGTCTAGAAAAATGTCCTCACTTTCTATTTCAATAAACATGCTTTTTCTTCTCTGCAAGACAGAAGCATCAAGATAATAACAGAGAAGTACAAACACACTGAACAAAGATTTGATTACCAGGAATGAGATGCACACCAAGTAATACATCTCTACTCCCTTAAGTGATGCTTACAATTTAGTCTGAATGTGAACAAGTCAGATGGACTGATCCTTGGGGTCTATCTTTATATTGCAAAAATCAGTGTCTGCAATACAGCAGCTTCCCACATTCACTAGGCTAAAGTACTAGTTAGTATAGGTTATAATCTATTATCAAGCTTGACACAGTGATACACTGTTCAGGTCTATAATGGTGCCAAATTAATAAGTTTTATATAAATCCAAATACTTGATTCAACTCAAATACTTGTAAAAAAGAGGAGGTGTAAAAAGATTTGGGTTTAAGTATTACTTCAAAAATATATTTATCAAAATTCTTATGTGAAATGCTTTGAAGATGTTAAAAAGATGTCTGGAAATGGCCCTGGCAACAGGCTCTAGATGACCCTGCTTGAGCAGAGGGGTTGGACAAGCTGACCTCCAGAGATTCCTTCCAATCTCAACCACTCTGTGATTCTACAAAAAGACAGCAGATAGTATTTGTAACACAGTTGCCTACACTTAATCTGTTTTAGAAACATAAAAGGTTAGTTTGGTTGTATAGAATTGTGCATAAAGGGAGTCCAATCCCATTTTCTTTAAAAAAGTCAGTCCTTTATACCGAGAACTTCCTCTCCTTTTGTGTTCTGGCCTAAGAAGAGCTTTTCAAAACCAAAGGTGCTCTTACACATCCAGCTGACATAAGTCCACACTGCCACTAAAAGGAACAGTCCAGCCACTTGTCCTTCCTTAGGTGGCTGTCACTGACAACTGGCCCAAAGCTTCACCTGGCTGAAAATCAGCCCCATCAAAACCAAACTAAATGTCTTTCCAGCCAGATCTCAGGTCCACATGACAGTGTGACTACATCAGTGCTGATCCTGGTGCAAAGTAGGGGTGGAAGGAGCTGGCAGAGAAGAAAATGGAACCATCCTTTATGGTATCAGCATAAACTGAAATCAGCTTAAATACACAGCTCTGTGGTTGGTGTATTGGTCTTTTCTTTGATTTCAGTAACACAATACTTGGCAGTTACAAATCCAGTTAATCAAAAACTACACTTTATGTTGTAGAATCAGTGTGACAACACAGCACAGTATATTGAGTGAGGGAGTAAGCAATTACTCTGTTCTAAAAGGTATATTGTGGATGCTCAGATTTATATTCAAGTAAGAGATAAAAAAATATCTGAAGAGAATCAACATAGATTTTAAGACTGTTTTTAGAAATCACTTTTTTTTTAATCAAAGATCTCAACTTTCAGCTATTGTCATTTATCCAAACTACAGTCAAAGTGAGAATGTCAGAACAACCTTCAAGCCTTATAACTGAGGCACTACAGGTAGGTAATCAAAACTACTACATCTGTTCAATTAATGTGTGTCGATTGAGCTGTAAGAGAAAACCTGCTGCAGTCATTTAAAGGTTTGCCTCGTCTGTACCTGTCCAACACCAATAAAGACAGTGAGACAACGACAGCAGTAGTGAGAGAATGCCCTCAAATTTTGTTAAAATTAACAATAACTCCACTAAATAAACTTTACAATTCCACACATGAGTTAATTCCATTTGTATTTGAGAAGCCCTACTTATTCACAGCCCAGCTGTGTGTTGTTCCTCCAGCTAACAAACAAATTCCCACATGCTTCCACCTGCCTCTCCACATACTGCCACTTCAGCATTTCCTTTCTCCCAAGCAAGAAAAAAGCTTCTTCTGAACAACCACATTATCTACTAAATGAAATTACTTCCTCTACTCAACGTTGTCTCGGAATCAAACTTGGGTTATTTTTAAACATCAATGGACCAAATCACCACAACTAAATTCTTGTATTTTTATCATTTGATCTGCTGTGAAATGTCATTTCATGTTACGTAGGCAAAAACTGTGTCTCAGACCCACAGAAATTATTTCTCCCAAAGCTTGAAAAGTCTCCATGGAACTTTCTGGGTCAATGATTCAAAACCTATTATAAGATTCAACACGTGATGTGGGAAAAAAATTATTACCAGTGACAAACAGGATTTATTGGTATCCAACAGTCTGTTAAGTAAAGACAAGGGAATTTGGAGCACCCCACAAAAATATTCAACAACTGCCTGTAATTCAGTTTCCCCAGGAAAATGAAGAGGTGGGGTGAGAGGAAAGGTTAGCATCGAGCTTATGAATAACTATCACTGTTCTCTGAATCACTGCTCAGTTGAGAACAAACTTCATTATGTGAAAGGTAACTGGAAAATACACCACAGAAAAGTTATTCTATGCTTTTCACACCCACTCTTTTCCAACATGCAGAATGTATGCAAAATGGGTTCTTTGCTTTCTGAAAGATTTTATGATTCTCACAATGATAGAACAATACCTTTTCTTAGTTGGCATCTTAACTACTTTTTTTAGTTGCTTGTCTTCTATATAATTTCAAAGAAAATGTCCTTTTCCCTCTGAAGGAGAACACAAGTCTTACTAGCTTCTCTTTTATTTTTTAGACTTCACTTTTAAAACGGTGACTTTTCTGGAAAGGCAAAATATTTTCCAGGCTCATGCAATACTAGCAACTGATGCTTAATCCTGTGTGTAAGACCCGATTAGAGACCTCAAGAAAACTTGAAAAATAACACTGAAATAGGCTTCTCTACAAATAAACACATAAAATTACTTTTAATACCACTGAGCTTTCTTATGTCGTACTGTACCAAATAAGTACCAATAATGCTTTTCTTAAACAGTTTAATATCGGTAACATAATTAAAGGCAAAGCAATTATGATGAACCTGTACTTTGCTTGAAGCTTATCACTCAGATCTTGAGGATTCCCTCTTACATTCAAGTAACAAAAGCTTTTCTTGAAGCCTCGCTACAAATTATAACTACACCTGCAAATCACAGAGATATTTTTGTGAGCACACTTCTCTAGTCCTGCTGGTTATGTCCAACACACTTTTCTCTTGACAGAGCTAAGCACCTTCAGGCTCACCTCAAACATAAATCCTAAAAGGGCACGGTGCAAACACAGCCTCTTACACCAGGTGTTCCTCTGCCTGTATTACTTCCATGGGCCAACTTAAAGTTCATTAACCAGGCTCTACACAGGGACAGAGTTTGACCTTCATTCAGCAGCCCCAAATTTACATCTCTAAGTAGCTGAACATGATTCAATGATTCCCTCCACCTACCAGGGCTCAAATTCACATTTCACACACCTTGGCAGATTGGTTAGATGAGCTTCCAACCTACAGTATGACTACAGCCAGTGATGGAGAAGTTCCTTGTATTTGGTTCACAAAGCACTCCTGCTGTTGCAGTCTCAGGATAACGCAATGTACCTACTGCTGCACTGGTGAGTTTGGGAACCTTGCTGCAGGCAGCTCTTTTCATCTCTCTCTGTTGAAGCTTTTCCATTTTGCATAAAATATTTAAAGATTCAGTAGGCCTGACAGAAAATATTAAAGAGAGCACAGCTTCTTATTCTAATTGGAAGAACACATAAGAACAGAAAGACCTGAAGAGCAATACTCCCAATTACCTTAAATGTTTATCATCTTACCATTCCAAAGGAAGTGGGGGATGAGCATCTTTAACATTCTCAGTCAGGAAAAGAAACTTCAGCCAAGACCTGTATTCTAACCCTACATTTTAGATCAAAAGGAGGCAGCCATTGCTAATACCAAGATTTTGGAAGAAAGGATTAAATTGTGGCATGCTTTTTAAATAAAAGGATTTCCATACTCATCTTTGCAACACAGAGCTTGATTCATCAAGCTACAGTGTTAAAGATTCCAATATGAATTTGTCCATTTGGTTTTGGTTGCCTGATTTAGGCTATTCATTTTGCAGATACTGTACTCTGTACCTACCATAATCAGATATATAACTCATCCCATAATTTATTCAAGAAGTCTAAATGCTTAAATTAGAACTGTGGGTTCTGCAACACAGGTGAGGCACCTAGACACCAAACACTTCCATAGTCAAGTCCTCCTTAACCTCCTGGATTTAAATTCTAAGTAGGTTAAACCAGGGAAATTACTTTAACTTCTTGAATACCAAGAAAAAATTCAGCATGTTCGAGAGATGCTTGTCAACAATACGCAGAAAGAAAGAGAAGAATGTGCTCTTTCCCAGAAACAAGGGAAAACATAGTATGCAATTATGTGACACCGTGGCACAGAAATGTGTCACAATGAGGTGGGAAGCATTGTCACATTCTGCAAAACTCAACGACTTAAACATTCTCCTCTAACACTGGGAGAACGCTGAAGATTTGTAATCACAAGCAAGAGAATATGGTGTGATGGTGAGGGCAGGGAGAAGAAGAAGGTCTTACTAGAATATTTAGAGGTGTGTTAAAAAAGCCTCAGCCAGTGAGTTCTAACTCTTACTCCTCATCTTCAGACAACCCTAATGAGGCTCCAGTCAGGAAGCAGAAAGCTATTCCTGGGTGGATCTCTAATAAGATATTTTTACAGAAAGGACTGAGAGTCTGCTTTGCACAAATATCTAAATATTGACTGGCTGCAAAATTTAAACCTACATCTCATACACCTCAATATCATAAAGGGAAGATGGTCAGGGTCTTTACCCAAATCAGCCAAGAGATGCTTTAGCACCTTGCACATTCTAGTGAGCATCCCTAACCAAGTCTGTTTCCTGATCAGGGGCAATCTCACCTCACTCTTTGCTAATTATTAACCAGAAATTCCTAATAAAAGTTCTGCTGAAATCAACAAATTTAGAAAAAATTTCTTATAAAAATTAACAAACTTAGATACTGAGAATTTCCTGGTCACTTCTACTGTTAACCTACAAAGCCAGTACATCCTATACTGAATGACAGCTTTATGATGCACATGTACTTCCCAGTTTTCTGAAAATTTGCTCAGTGATCAAGCTGTTCTTCATGTAGAAAACACTAAGTGCTTGGAAACACACAGGACAGGTGTGCTGGCTTTGGTTGGAGTAGAGTTACTTTTCTTGATAGAAGTTGGTTTGGTGCTATGTTTTGAATTTGTGACCTAAACACTGTGATAACATGGGGATGTTTCTGTTTCTCCTGAGCAGGGCTTACATAGTGTCAAAGCCTTTTCTGCCTCTCACCTCACCCCATCAGCTCATAGGCTGGGGGGAACAAGGAGCTGGGAAGGGGCACAGCCAGGACAGCTGATCCCAACTGACCCAAGGGATACCCCAGCCCATATGATGTGCTCGGCAACACAAGCTGGGAGAAGGAGGAGGAGAGGAGGACATTTGATTTATGGTATCTGACATCCCAAGTCACCATCCCACATGATGGAGCCCTGCTTTCCTGGAAATGGTTGAACACCTGTCTGATGATGGGAAGCACTGAATGAATGCCTTGTGCTTGCATGTATGGCTTTTCCTTTACCCGTTAAACTGTCTTTATCTCAACACCCAAGTTCTCACTTTTACCCACTGGGGGAACAGTGAGTGAGTGGCTGTGTGGTAGTTAATTGCTGGCTGGGGTTAAACCACAACAAGATGTTTCCTTTTTTTAATTATATATCACGTACTTCTCTATTTATTTTTCAGGATCCAACCCAGGGATAAAAAAAGTTTAAAAAAAGAGACATATGTAATTTGTTAATCGATGAAAAACTGGGTTTTGGTAGATACCATTTACAGCTAATCTTTCATTAAGCCAATTAATTTTGCAGCTGGGAAAAAAAAGACAAGCTTTCAGCTACAAAAGCACATTCAGGTCTGAAATGTGCTCGTACTACCTATAAACACTGCCTTACTTTTGTCTTTAGTTCATCATGACTACAATGCTACTACTCCAGAAAGATACAATAATTAGGATATATTTTATTTCAGAAGGACAATTCAGTAAGGCCTACACCTTCAAATGTACAGCACCAGAAGATGACAGAACTTAGAGGTGCTTTTCTTGCCAGCAAATCTGCATGCACAATCACAAACTTTTGCATTGTGACAATAAGTCTCATGTTTTTTACAATGAAAGCATTTCAAACATTCGTAAGAGGATGAAGCGCACTGAGCTCCAAAGAGACCACATGCAAAATGTTAGAACAGGATTTAGTCACTATGGGAAATCACTCTCTCCCATTCTCAAGGAGTTAATGTGTTGGCAGCGTTTCTGGGAAATAGATTCTGCTGAATGCACCACAGAAGCAAAGGCCTGGCTGTCCGAGGGAGTCCCTGCTGACATTCAGCTGCAGCCCACGCAAAGACACTGAAAAAAGGGCTAATGTCAGGTGTCCTGCAGGGCTGAGATGAAACAGAACTTGCTGATTCCAGAAATGCTACATATTCCCTGTAAGGTGGATCAGGGGCTTCAAAACTCTTATTTAAATGGAAATGAGTGGGCGATTTTTTTATAATGTTAAGCTCAGATACAAAATACTGCTATGATTTTAATAGGATTTCATGTGTGAGAGTCAAAGAAAGACACCTGTATTTTAAAGACAACCATCACATATTGCATTATCTCTGAGACAGCAGAAGGGCAAGATGGTAAAAAAGTGCTATAGATAAAGAGCTTAAGTTGTCAGTAATACATCTGTCAGCTGAACTAGACTTGCACAAAATGACTCATTTAAGGGGGCAGCATGCAGCAGCCCAATTCCTTCACCTCTCTTTGTACAAACCTCTCCCCCCCCAAAAAAAAAAAACCCAACAAACCCACGAGCAATTCGACAGGAATGAATTCAAACTCCTATTAAACCCGTAGTCACAGAAAAACCAAAACTGCAATGCAATCACCTCATACTAAACATACGGGTACATCCACAAAAAGGCTGCAAGGTAAAACAGAGTAAATGCAGTACAACAGCTATGCAGTGCTGGATGTCCATGTGAAAGATTTTTACCTATACTAAACATGAAGCAGCTTATCTTACAAAGAATAAACCTAAGCTGTTTTTATGGCCAAAGGATAAAGTATGAATATAGACAGTTTCTGTAGAATACCTGATGCACAGTAAAAGCAGCGCTTATCACGAAGAGATCTGTGCACATACCTGTGTGCTAAGAATAAAAATTCTGATTAAGCAGAGGGAAACCTACCAAAGTTCTGAAAAATACCAGTTTATCCATTTTTGAACAACATATACAATTCTGACAGTTCTCCAGCTTCCTAAGGGAATTTGAGCTCTGTGGCAGATACCAGAAATGGTCTAGTAGGCAACAGCATTCAAAGGAAAATTGTTTCTGAAGTCATATCAGTGAGTCCCAGCTACCATGTGTTTACATTTCCAAAGGTACTTCTACATTAGTAGTTTACTGTGCTTCAAAAGCTTTTTCTCATGCAAATCTTGCTAGAATCTACATTTCACACCCTTTGAATATCAGCAGGCTATGATCCTGGAGCTAAAAAAAAACCAGATTCTTTTTAAGTGCTCATCTTTCTTGAGAACAGGCATTTTGGGATTAGGGCAAATGTTTAGAATTTCTCATCGGAATCAACAATTTACATACTGATTTTAACCTCTATTTCCCACTAGGCTGTCCAAATTGGGTTAGCATTACACTACTTAAATATCATGTTTTATTTATATACAAATATGAGCTTTGATTTTTTGTTCTTATGCTGCTAAAGAGACAGGAGTCCTTGCCCAGATGCGGTTTCGTACACTGCAGTAAGACAACTCTTTTTAGATTCTGTCTCCCATGTTTAACAAGCATAAGCTTCTTTTGTCACAAACCGTGTTGATAAAATGGATCCTCATGTATGAGGTTTCTGTTAAAAACAAACAAACAAACAAAAAAGCCAACACACAAACATCAGACAGATCCAAATTCAGGCCAGCCATGATAGAACTTGTAGAATTCAATCTCATCCCATTTTGCATGTGCATTCAACACACCCAATTTCATCCATGGTACAGAATACTTCTAAACGTTGCATCTGTGAAATAGGTTCTTAGGTGCCACATTCAGCTTCTGTGAACCTCTCATCCCACGAAAGCAATTATAAATTATTATGACACTTAAGGGAAAGAGAATTTTAACATTTATATATGTATAAAATCCAATATTTTCAAATTAATAGCATCTACATGAAACATGACTCATTTTGTTAATACATTAGGAGCTTTTCTGCAAAACCGCATTATTAGTCACCTCAATTAGAGAGGTCAGCAAATACATCTTTCCATTAGCTGACATAAGGAATCAATTCAAGATAAAAGGTGCTCTGCTACAGAACCTTTGATCTTGTGTTCAGTATTTTCCAAGATATGAGCATATATCTGCAATATGCTCTAAAAGGGAAAAACAGACGATGATTTCTAATGAGAGAGTACTATATGACAAATCGATGCACAAGAAAGCTGTTTACGTTATCCACATCACTCTTGCCACTCCCCTCCCTCAGATTTAAACTTTGTTCTATACTGGTTGGTTTAGAGAGATTACAGTATACATCTCAACGCACACATGCATGGGGTTCCACAAGAATATTTTGCATAAACCCAATACCTCTCACGTGAAGACTATAAAATATGGAGTAGGCTGGATCTTTAAAGCTTTTTGAATAGTTCAAGCTTGTGACTGCTGAGGACTGAAGAAACAATCACAATCACTTTATGTATGTAATACATAAAGTGATAGTACTTCAACTAATTAGTTGTTATGTAAAACAGAGAGCTTTTCAACTTCTGCTTGCCCACAGCACTACAACACTTTGTTCTTCCTGTCCATCTGGAACAGCATGCTTCACTTGCATTCAACAGTGGAAGATCTCATGAGCTCCCCAATGCTCAGAGATCAATGAACTGATGACTATAATGTTCTTCTCACACTTGTGCTCCCAGAAATTGAGCTACAGTCCAGATAAGATATTTATAAGCCACATCATCCTGGACTATCAAACCTGGACAGTGGTTCACCAGCAATTTGAAAACACTGAAATTTACTGACATTTTGTTTGCTGGCTATTTTAAAACATTTTCTTGAGCAAGAAGAGCATCAGATGACCAGATACGGCCATATGTGAGAAGACAGCACACAGGACTTGATCTTGTGAAATAACAAACAGAACGTGATATTCAGGGTCTCACACACAACATATGGCTGTACTGTGACACATGGGAAGTTCTGGCCAATGGAGTCTTTGCACAATGTTCAATCAAGACAGGGAGATAACCACCAGCAAAAACTGCCTCTCAGCTGCACAGGCCAGGTGTAGAGTGAGGTTTTGCCAGACTGCTTACAGTTTTCCTTTGTGATGATTAGATGGTAACCTTGCAAGGCAAAAATCATCTTAGGGAGATGATTGGAGTGCAGAGGCCCTGTATTGTTCCATAACTCATCCCACTGTTTCACAAGAAGATGGAGCCAACTTCACTATGTCACAATAATGCTTCTTTCTTTGCTTGTTCATAGTCTCTCCAACATGCCTTCCTAAATGCTTTCTATCCCACACACAATTTTAAGTATTGCATCTTCTCACATTTACTGTATCATCAACTCTTCAGGAAAAAAAAAAAAAACCAAACAAGCTCCCTGGAAAAGTATTTGCAAGTGGTTGTCTTGTTTTAAGCCACAGTAAGGAAGAACTGTAGACTGTCATACTATATTGGCCCAAAATCCAGAAGGCCCAAAATGATTGCTGAAACAAGAGCAGTGCCCAAGTATATATCATCAGCCAATGCAGAGGACTACAATACGTGTAGTGCTATAGACAGAAAAGAACAAAAAACAAACCAAAACCAAATCATTCATTTTCTCTTCTTGAGGTCAAAAGTATGGGCTTTTTAGAGTTATCAACGCACTGCATACAACCACAACAATCATTTTAAATCTATCCTGAAAGATTAGAGCATGAAGATCTCACAAATGAGGCAAGTTCTTGCCAAATGGAAGATATGCATCCTTCCATCTCCTCAACTTTTTTCATTTTCTTTGAAATGCAAGGAGGAAGAAAATAGAAACCTGTTTGTAAAAAAATTTGCAAAAGCAGCAATCATCAATAAAACTCTACTAAGCCTTTTCAAACCTGTGGCTTTTGACATGATACATGGTATCTCCTCAGCCCTCTGCCATGAAATACTGGCTACACTCACAAAGGAACAGATTTGAAAATGTTCTTTTCTGGATACATCAAGTGTCTTACGCCAAGTGCTGTTTTGGGAAGACAGGCAGTTCAAACGCATTACTGGAATTTCAGGATAAATTTAGAATATGGCTGCAGCAATCATTGTCCCTGTGAAAGAACATATAAAAAAACCTCTGATCGAAATGTTCTGGCACTTATCCTCATGCTGAAATGACAGCAGCACCTTTGACAGCAAAGCAGAACACAGCACATTACACTGCGTTCTAAAGGAGCTTTGTGTGACTTCTAACAGGCAACACAATTGCCCCTTGAGGAGGTTGAAGAGAAAAGTGACAAAAAATATCAAGAGGAACCTGGATAGCCCCGGAAATGGGAAGGTCTAGCACAGCCCACCTGAATAGGAGGCATTCAAATTTCTGCTAGATGTACCATGACAGTGATCGATGCCAGGCTCAAGTACTGCTTTGCAGGTACAAAACTGAGTATTTTCATCACTAAAACCTTTACTAGACCCTAGAACGTGATGAAAATACCTAAACAGAAAAGTTTTCCCATTCAGAAGAGTGGTTCTTTCCCACAGACATCTTTCTGCTAGGTACGAGGATTTTCAAAGCAAGAGGCAATTCCCCTTGGCAGCAGTGCTCAGTCACCCACCACTAAACCCATCAGGTGCAGTAAGTTGGATTCTTAGTATGCATCAAAAATGCATCTGTTCAGAATGTGAAACAGATAAAGCTAAAATGAGTATCTGCCATAGGACTGACAGCTAGAATGACTTGTGCCAGTGAAAGGCTTTAATAATGTCTTGTCTAAACTTGCACATCACTCTAGGAATGGACGGATCAGACAGAAGGATATAAAGCAGACCTGAGTTCATTGTAATAAACATAAAACTATCCAACACCAAATAGTCTTGTATTGCCCATGGATCAAAATGGTTGGTATAGACTGTGCTGGTAAAATCACGTAGGGTAAATCTCCCACTGAATGAATACTGGCTCTTAATAAATCCTTCCAGGAAGCACTTACTCATGTATTACTACTATATGGTCATTCGAGCAGTTTTTCATGCCGTTAGGCTTCTTGCAGAGCAATGACTGAACTCCCTTGCTTCTTTATATACCAGACTGAGAATACATAACTGTTCAAAATCTGCAATAATATAGACAGAAACGCTGTGAAATAGAGTCTTCTGGTTCTGGTTCATGTGCATTTATGTAGATTATCTTGTAACCAAGTGCTCTGCATTTAAAATCTATTCAGAGAAGCATCATAATCTGCTGATACATCTGTGTGAACAACTGTCAAGACACAGAGGAGAATGGAATTCCCTGTTGTGAGTTCAAGGCATCAATCCTTGAATCTAGCAAGAGCTTGAGCTTGTCTGAACATAGTAATCTCAGAGCTACATGTTTTATGAGAATCTGTTAATTCAGAACTAAAAAAAAAAAAATATTGAAAAGGGCTTATAGCATTGAAAATCTGGAATACTTATTTGTCCAGTGTTAGACAGATCATTTCAGGGAAACAGAACAAGCTGGTTCTGAAGACCCAAATTCAACTCATCTCTTGGATATGTTCTGGGACCTAGAAAGAATTAAGGAAAGGATTCTTTCTTTAATCCATCTCAGTGCAAGGCTGAAGGACCAGTGATGATACTTATTTAAATGCAAAGTTCAAGGCACACTTTAGAACTACTTGCTGTGCTTTCCCAGAGAAATAAACCCATACATGAAATCAAAGTTAAATGCAGCAGGGTTTAGCTCTTCCTTTTCTCACTCAAATGGATGCCTAGATTAGCTTTACTAGGCAGTTCGTACACCTAATTAACACAGAAACCCTGAACACATTACTAAGAAACCAATTCACGATCCTGGATTTCATAATCCCTGCATTCCTTTTAGATTTTACCTAACATTAACATGTCTTACTCATCATTAAAACTGTCTGTTGGTAACACTGTTTTGAGATACTTTTGCTATGGAGATTGATAACTGTTTAAGGGAGCAGGAGCACAAGTACTGTTCTCGTCTATTCTTCCAGTTTCAGGGCATGAGGAGGGAAGAAGCAGGAAGAGCCAGCAGATCAATACCTGGCTCTCAGCCCGGTGTCACTGGCAGGATTTTGCAGTTTTTAATTATAGGTCAGTTTACATGACAGCAGGCCTGCTGGCAATAGCCAGGGTACACCTGTCTCAAAGGGTAAAAGGATCTTTGCACAGGAGCTCACATGGCTCATTGAGAGCTTTAAATTAGGGGGAAGGAGATAAAACCAGGCTCACTAGAGATAAGCTTGGGGCAGCATGCCAGCATTCCTGGGACAGGGTACCAGTGAGGTCCTTCTGTTCGCCATGTCAACAGAGGTACTGGGTGGAGATCCATGCAGCACACAGTTATTGACGTGTTAGAAACCATGAAAGCACCTGAGAGTGACCACAGAGGAATCAGGGCTGGCGCGTGTTCAGAGAAGAGCAACAGAGCTGGTGAAGGGTCTGGAGCACAAGTCCTGTGAGGAGCAGCTGAGGGAGTTGGGGGTGTTCAGCCTGGACAAAAGGAGTCTCAGAGGGGAGACCTAATCATTCTCTACAACTACCTGAAAGGAGGGCGTAGTGAGGTGAGGGTCAGTCTCTTCTCCCAGGTAACAAGCAACAGGACAAGAGGAAACGGCCTCAAGTTGTGCCAGGGGAGGCTGGATCTCAGATATTACAAACATTTCTTCTCCACAAGGGTTATAAAGCACTGGAATGGGCTGCCCAGGGAAGTGGTTGGGTCACCATCCCTGGAAGTGTTTAACAGACATGGAGATGTGCCACTTAGGGACATGGTTTAGTGGTGGGCTTGGCAGTGCTGGGTAAGGTTGGACTCAATCATCTTTAAGGTCTTTTCCAACCTTCATGATTTTATTCTATTCTATGATTGTCACCAAACAATTTGCAAACTCAGGACAGAAATGAAGTGCCTCATCTTCCTGAAGACTCATAGATGTTTCTCCCCTCTGATCAGAGCCACAAGCCACCTAACCTAACCTACCAGGACAAACCCTGTCCTAACTGCTTGGACAAACCTCCAATGTCCCCACAGTCCTGTTAATGCAGCTGAAGTCCATACCTGCAATTTCTAATGGCTATTTCTGACTGATGAGCACAGACCAGAGAAGTATTTAAAATTTCAGGACTGTTGGTAGCAGTGTTGGGGGAAAAGTGGGGCTTGTTTTAAAGGCTTTTTTAAGAACCTTCTGTTTACAAATACACCCTTCTTGGAGAACAATTTATTAGAGAACCACTTTTGTCTTGCTTTATGGGCTTTGCTACTGAAAGCAGACATCCATTTGTCACCTTGTTCTGCCACAGATTAACCAATTGCTGTTTATGTCTGTATCCCCAAACAAAAGACTTTAGACCATTTTCCTAAACTGATAACTGCACATATAACAGTTACAAACTCCAACTGCCAGGAAGGTGAAAAGCTAATCTATGTAGTTTTAGGATTATCTTCTGGTCAGCCCCTGGCTATTACACAAAGATAGACAGTAAAGCCTGATGGAAAATCTTTCCTCAGAAAGCACATTTCTCTTATCACTTTCCAGAATAGCAGAGATAATGTTGTATAGGAGGCAGCACCAAACCTGGAAAATTTAACTTTGGTGTCTAGCACAAAATGCCCAGAATCTTGTTCTCCAATGAAGTCAGAACTACACACCAGTACAACAAATGGACAGGAGAAATTCTTCATGTCCCCAAATATGTCTCTATTTCTAGCTACGCACACAAAAAATATTTACAATTTTATCTTTTTTCTATATTTTGCTTGAAGTTAAATTCTATTGGTTTTAAATAAATTTTACTTAAATTTTTACATATTATTTTAAATTATTTATTTCAATTTATTTGATTGTCATAAAAGAACACCTCTTATGTCTGTACTTCAGATTTCATACCTTAGTCATATCATTTTTTTTTACCTCATATGCATCCCTACATCACAAAATAAAAGCTACTTTTAAAGTTCTGCATTCCACTGCAGGTATGCTTTTGGGGTTGGGTTTTTTGGTCACAATTAGTAATTTGTTCACTTTTTTTATTCGGATTTCATTTTCTGTGGAAAACCTCATTAAAATCCTAATATATAACATTCAATAAATGTAAAAGGACACCTGGTATTATGATTTATTACGCTAAAAATAAAACCCCATTATATGATTATTTTTACCAGAAAAGGACAGAGCAGCTCTTGTTCATTAACCTACTACAAACAATTCAAGAAAAAACACAGTGGCAATTTAACTGATTTAATTTAAGTAAAAGCAGTTGAAAAAGTAGCTAGTTATTAAATTACTTCAAGCCTTACACAGAATAGGTGGAAAAGAACTACTTGAACCAGTGAAGAGTGATTTATAAACTCAAATCTTAGCTACTGTCAGAAGAACAGAACATATAATGGGGACTAAAACCATAACAAATTTAATCTTTCTCTGGTCAAGATCAAAATAATTTTTGTAAAAGCTCTGGAGAACAGACAAGCACATAGCACCATTGCATTTCTATTAGTCAAAAATCACGATCCTATCACCTTTTTTACTATTGCTTTCCTCGAACCCAGATTATCAATCCTTTCTGTCATGTTTATGGATGTGCTGGGATAACAACCAGAATAATACACCACCAGCCCTTAAACACAACCACAATATAAATAGTGAATCAAACTGTTACAGCAGAAAAGGACTGAGAGCAATAAATAATGAATGAATAAAGACTTTCAAGAAAGCATTACCGTTCTCACGGTCTAAAGGGCTGAGCACAAGATTTGTATGGAGAGGTGGTAACTCGACCAGCTGATAAACAAAAAACAGCTTTCAGAGCACACCAGTCCTTCTTCAGGTTTTGCTGGTTTTGTATTAAATCTCTGAAACTATAAAGCAGCAAATAATAAATACGGTGAATTAATCTTATGTACTTTAAAAACAATATTTTATCTAGTCTATGATTTTTAGAATTCAGTACTGGTTTACTGCATATTCTATTTTTTCCCATGCCATGCCCACAGACAATTCTATCTCAGAGGAGCCAGTCAGTGCAATGAACTCCCTCCATAATATCCCCCCTTATCTACAGCCGCCAGCCACATTTTTTTCCTACTGAAAACTCAGTAACATTACTCAGAGCAAAATTTCTCAGTTTCTTCTCAACTTGAAAGTTGCTGCTTCTGTCACCTTTCTTCCCCTTAAAAAGAGGTTTTAAGTCCCAAAGTTTGTTTACTCTTGTCTTGGCTACATCATTTAATTTAGCAAGATGTTTTACTTCTCTACAAGCCTTCCTGTGATCATCAGACTGTACTTGGAGATGTTTCTTCCCCTCAAAAAAAGGGAAGGTACTGTCATATAGATCATCAGAACATTTAATTGTCCACCAAAAAAGCTGTGCTATGGTAGCACGGACATAAGTACTACAACTTTATGGCAATCTCTAGAATCTCTTTTAAAGAAAATACAATAGGACAAGCCTGTTGGTAATATGAGGTTTCTATATGAGTTCTCTCTCAGAAAATAAATTTCCTTGAAACCAATCTGTGTATTACTGATGTAATAATGAATAGCACTTAGACATAATGGTGCCTAGACACTAAACATACCTTAATTTTCCCAGCAGACAGCCTGAGAGCCTTACTGGAACATTTGATAATTTATTTTGAGGAAGAACTTAACCCTCAAAATCTATCTGCATCATTCTCTTTGCAGCAGAAGTACCCGTGACTCACTGTTGACACCAGGCAGTGGCACGATACAATAACCTTCCTGTGCCTCTCAACTGCTGGGACTGGCAGTGACTCACCACCAACTTCACTCAGGCCAAGATTTCCTGTGATGCAGCTTCTGTTTGCTGAGGAAAGCCTTGCTTACACTTTCACACATCCAGCATCCACAAACAGGTAATAAAGATGATACCCCATATCCTGCCTCTGGTTACATAAAAGCAACTGTAGTTATTCACCCCAAACAAAAGCCTTAGCTATATTCTGACACTACTAAAATTAACAGAAAATGTGATTCAAGTCTTCAAAAAGGCAATTATGTAAAATCAGTCTGACAAAAAAAAATTCCCTTTATTACCTAGAAAAAAAGCAACACAGGAACCTTGATCCCTTCATAATCAACAGAAGATCAATTTAAATATATAATATAAATAGATAACAGATGAATAATGAATCCAAAGCTGAACCAATGACTTCAATGATCCACTGAATCCATCTACTACTTTCTGAACACCGCTACAGAAGTGAACACTAAAATTTATGAATAAAGCATTTCCTTTCCCAAGATACAAATAACAAAACTAGAAATAAAAGTAAAATCATTTTCTGCAAATCAGCATAGAAAAAAATTACACTGGCAAAACGTGATTTTGTAAAAAAGTTCAAAAAAATTAAAATATTTAACGTATACATTTGACAAAAATGCAAAACTTTGGAAGCAGTTGTCTTACATGAAACAAGGCAGTTCATTATCCTCAGTTCCTGCTTACCTACTAAACCTTAAGAAACAAAGTCCTACATGTGTTTCAATCTCACCATATATTTTTGAAGTATCTGTAATATAAGCACATTGTCCATGTGTAAGCAGTGCTCCTCACTGGCAAGACTGGCTATAAATCAAAAGAAAAGAAAAATAGAGAAGAAGCAAGTTTGTGAAGCAAGTTTCTTGATGTCAGTATTAAAACCAACTCTAGAAACCACCGATAAAGCTCCTGAAAGAAGAGAAGCATTCTTTTATGGGAAATAATGAAAAAAGTTCCTACATAGGCTCAGAAAGGACCTAAACAGTATTTACAAATTACTTTTTTTTTTTCAAGGCTCTTGATTATACTGAAAAATCAACAAGAAACATCAGCCTCACATTGGACTTCCCAGTTCCAGCTGCCTTACCCAAATAAATCTCAGTCGTAATCCCTACCACTCTTGAATGGGAGATTTCAGTAACTCCTCTTTTACTCACAATGAGTTTAATTAACTACATGTATCAGGAAGAACTGAGACAGCCAAATCATCTGCTTTCATCTATTTACAGAATGATCTCAGAAAACTGCCCATAGTCAGTTTAAGAGAAGAAACATCATAATTCTCACAACTGAACCCCCAGATGAGTGTCCAGTGAGTATAAAGACACGAGTTCAGTATTCTTCCATCTGATTCTGCTCTGTCAGGGAAGAGGCAAAGGCCAAAATATCCTGCCACTCCTTGCCAGGAAAACTGTATCAATACTAAAATTTTTATTTAATAGCTACGCCTTCTACTAGCGGGAAATTTCTTACACTCCTTGCCAACAGGCTCTGCATGTAAAGTTTAAGAGATGACTAATCCCCATTAGCAACGTTTTGCACAGAATTACTGTCTAAACACTCTAGGCAGAGTGTTAACCCTAACAGAACCTCCTAACCACCTGCCCAATAGCTCCAATTCCACCACTTGCTTTATGAAGGACCTTCACACTCCTCCCAGTCACCACTTTCAGCTCAATCATGTGAATATCCTACTTTAAAGAGACACTGTAAAAATAAGGGCTCCATATAAGTAGGTAACATATATAGGGGGGAAATGTAATTACAGACTGAATATTTCAAATACTCTCCATTCATAAAGTTTCTGTTCTCTTTAAATGTTCATTCATGTGTATCATTAAACTAAAGGTGACTGCATGCACTACCTACATATTGCATGGATTATCAGAAACCTCAAAGACTGTGGGAAGTTACAGCTTTTATGTTGCCTGAACACTTCTATTAGTGTCATGCTTAACAAATGTATGAATGGAAGTCCACTTGCAGCTCTGTGGGTTTCCCAAAGGATAATTTCTCTGAAATGCTACAGATAGAGTTTGTCCCCAGATTAGAAATTTCTCCCTCTGCTCTGTAACAACATGTCCTAATGACCCAGAAGAACAGTCTCTGAGGAGGAACTGTCAAACTCAGAATGCTTCCACCCGGGAAAGAACAGCCAAACAAAACGGCATGTTTTCAAAAAGATCAAGTTGTATATAAATAGGATGATGAAAGCTCATTAGAAGGTAGCCCCTGCAATACTGTCTCTGGTAAGGGTGAATGGGATATTTTGATAAAGGCAAAGGAAAATCCTTCACAAAAAATGCAACTCAAACCACTTGGGTTTCAGGCTCCAGATACGTAAAAAGTTCAACCGTATACTGAAGGAACGAGGCAGTGGGGAAAAGAGGATCAGTTCTCAAGTGCCCAAATTTCTATAGTGTTGCCTGCTGAGACAACAGCTATTAAGATACTCACTTCTGTGGACAGATAAAGAGAGGAAGACCATAACCTCAAATGGTTAGTCAATTCTTTCATGATCCATTGTGTGTTTTCATTGCTGTCTTGTGGTATCCACAAACTAATAGCACAGGACAGAATCACAGCATTGTCAGGGTTGGAAGGGACCTCTAGAGGTCTAATTCAACCCCTCTGCCAAGGGAGGGTCACCTGGAACGAGTCCAGGTCGGTTTTGAATATCTTCAGAGAGGGAAACTCCACAATTGTTACAGTCCTGTCATCCTCAATGTAAAATTCCTCCTCCTACTGAGGTGGAACTTCTTGTGTTTTAGTTCATGGTCACTAAAACTTTTTTAGAATACAAATATCAAAGGTTAGTTATTTACTCCAAGCCTGGAGTAAGCTGAATTCCATCTGGATAGTAGTCAAGAGTCAGTAATCAGTTACATTCATTTACCACAATACAGATATTTGTATCAAATACATTTGCTAATGAATAAATTGAGTTAAAAAGTTCAGAGCACGGAGACATTTATCAGGTGCTAAATTTCCAAAATACATGTAGGGAGGAGTACCTCTTACTGAGTCAATCAGTTGATCAATCATTCCAGAACAAGAGACAAAATCTCGTCTAAAAAGCAACACATCCTCAGGAAAATGAATGGTGCTTATTTTAGTTAGAGCAGCAAAACTTCTAAAGAAGTTCTAATTAAATTTTTGAATGAGTGAATCAGCAAAGGGAAAATTTCCATCTGTCTGGGCAGCAGAGAAGACTTCCACAAAGCTCTCAATTATAAAAACTGATGCTACACCAAGATTAATTTCTCCTTAGTGCATGCAAACTGAGGCATGGGGGAAGCACAGACAAACTACCCAATGGAAGCACATCTCACCAAGAGGGAGGTCCTCAATGTCCCAGCTGGATTTCTTGGCCAAGGAGGTGCAGGGTAGAAAAGCTTTCAATTTTGGCACAGACAGATTAAGAAGGTTTCTCTTCTAATCCTCTTCTAATTCTGTTCTTTCACAAACCATTTATAATGGCATGAACGTGCACTGACAAGGCAGAGGGCTGGAAAAAACCATCTTCCAACAGCAGTGATAACAATGAAGGCTCTTCAGCACATGACACAGCAGGGAAAAACCTTCCTAAATAGACACCGAAATTTCCTAAGCACTGGTCAGAAAGACTGTGAAAGAACACTTGTAACACAAGAATGAGAGAAAATGGTTGTTAAAAGAACCTGAATGAAGCTAACAGGTGAACGTTCCAGAAATTAGCTTTAAAATCATGCAGATGGTTTTAAAACATCAGAATAACAACAGACCTGCCTAGAAACCCTAAGAAAACCTTATCACTTCATGTTACACCTATGTAAGCTTTCCTGTAATTCATAAAAAAAAAAGAAGGAGCCCCTCTGGAATTCTGAGACAATCCTACTATAATTCTGAGTAAACACTATGAGATGCAGATATTCTACCTTTGGACAGCCTTTTGCAGTCCAAGTTCCAAAAAGTGAAAGCTGTTAATAAAAGCTACAGGGAAGACATCTGCATGAAGAGATGAAAGTTCCAAATCCATGAGTATTCCTCAGTCATGCCAATGTAGCTGAAACCACATCAGACAAACTCTGCATTTCCTTCTGCAAACCCCCCTGTGCCTGCAGAAGATCAATGCATCAGCTGGTCAGCTCCACAGAGCAGACATTCCAGACAGCCCTGAAAACAGACTTGCTGTGGAACAGAAGGATCAATGTTATTCTCCTGGATTTTAAAGAGGTCGATCTCAGGTCCTCCCTAAATGCCAAATGGAAAAACAAACAAACAAAAAAAAGCACCCAGTACCTGCATCCTGAAAGCCTCAGCCATGATGCACCACCTGAAATGTCTTATCATACAACAAGGTTACTCAGTGTTCCCTGCAAACAGATTGCCAACCACTAGTTCCAACTACAGGTAAGTCAGAAACAAGTGAACCCCCAAGTGTTCTAAGGGGGAATTTAAATTCTCTTTATTTACCGAAATTGTTTTAGTCCTGTTAAGTAATCACCTACAACTGATGCAGGGAAACCCTTGGCATGTTTTCCAAACTCCTTGAGAACATGAGGCAAGGATCTTTAGCACACCAAAAGTCCCAAGTAATATGACCTGACCTGGTAGGAGGTCAAACTGCCTGTTTCTTTGACACCAGTAAAACACGGTATCCTTTTATCAGGTGTACAGTGTGATTCTGACTGTCTTCTGCGGACTGACAGGTGGGGTCCACTGAAAGGGAGGGTAAGAAAGAAGCAGGATGTTGAATGCATGACTCTCAGCATCCAGCAGACAGGAATTCAAGATAAAGGCATTTCAGCCAGAAACATGACTAATCAAAAGTGACTGCTGAAGGGGATAGAGACTGAGGCAAAATGAGTCATGTGCTTCCCAAAACATGCCAATGAGGGAACACAAACTGAGCAAGTGACTGAGTTGTAACTGGTAGCCTGCATATAAAGATCATCAACAGACGATATTCAGACAAACTGTGATGTCTGCCCAATATTTAAGAGATTGAAGTATAAAATAAGGTGGGCTCCTCTATGCAGTAGGCTGCATGGCAATATCTGCCCCATCTAAAACTGCTTCATGAGAGCAAGCCTTCAGCTTGGGCTTATTTATAAGGAGCTTTCTCAGCAGGGGAATCATCCAGGAGTGCTTCGAGTTGATCCAAGTGAAAGTAAATATAAACAGGTATCCACCTGTATCACTTCATTCAAGATAACTGGAAGAAGAGATGCAAAAAGACAGTAGGAGACTCAGGTAAAATATCTATGCCTTTAGTGAAAGGAAGACCCCAGTGCCCCAGGGCAAAGGACAGTCTAGAAATACAAGGTAGCTCATATGCAGTGGGAAGCCACTATTTGGCAAAAGCAGTAGCTTTGTACTTTCGATCATCCTTCCTCGGCAGCAGCCATAAACAGAGCTGAAGTCTTTCAGGATGGAAGGATCTTCTCCTGATGCCCTGAATCAAGCAAGTCATGGGAACAAGATAGTATGGAGAGACTGTCAGAGCACTAACTTCATGCTGGACTCACTGTCTACAAGCTGGAGGAGAAATCATGAGTTGAATGTTTATGTACATCTCGAACATTAAAGATCACTCTGATTCAAGGCCAAAGCCAATGGATGTGTCCAGAAAATAATTAAGGAGTTTATCCTCCTTTACTTGAAAGGCATTAGACTTGAAGCCTTTGTAAACCAAATACTTCCTCGGGGATCTGGTCCTCCAATAAAACATAAGTATTTGACACTCTTGCTGGGCAGGGGCACAATTGATGCCATTTAAAATAAGTCAGCTTCAGGAAACGAGACAGACGCATAAAAGGAAAGAGAAATAATTACTTAACACCAGTTAAAAGGCATAAACACATGTCTATGCAATGCAAGATGTTGCTCAGCCCTGTGCCACTGAAGATACCATGCCAGTTTGAGAGGTGCACTACCTGGGTTTTTTTATAATTTACAGGTCCATAAAAAATTTGGTTGGAACCTAGTCCAAACTCTCACTTTAAGTAGGGTTAGTAGCAACACTAGATCAGATCAGCAACTCTCAAATATGTATCCTTATGCCATAATCTTTGAATTAGCTACTTCATATATATTTCAATCCCTGATGTATGCCAACAGAATTTTCCTTTTAGTTTGTTTAAATAGGAAATAAGTTGAACGGGATTTGTGCAGAGTCAGTAAAAAATTTCAGTCTAGCTCATATATATACACACAGTAATTCAAGCTAGGATTCCAAATCCTGTATGTACTGCATATATGTAATAATATTAACCAGAGAATTAATCTCTGGATTAATTAACCAGAAATGAATCTCTGTTCACCAAGAACTGTTCAAGGTAACTGTAATAAATTAAAGTTTTATCCTACAGACCTGTACCACATAGCAGAACCGCCTCCATTCTAAAGAAGCAAGAATTCTCACAGATGATAAAGAGTTCAAAACCAGCAAAATGTAAGAATACTGAGTATTTAGATTCGGTTACTTTTCTACTGCAGAGTTTTTCACAATTTATCTTGGCTAAAACTAAACCAATGCAAGAAAAAGGAGAAAAACTATTACATGTAAAAATGTTCATAAAGTCCTTGCAACAGCAGTATCCAAGTCCAAAACAAAACTAGAAAAAAAAATCAGTTAAAGATTTATGCTTTCTAGACGACAACAATGCTGCACTTTTCACCAAAGATCAATAGTACCACATCTTTCAGTGCACCATCTCCTACTTTTGCAAAGGCCTCTGCACTCCCTCAGGCAACCTCATTTCCTTTGCTCTTTATCTGTTCTGAACAGAGCCAACCCCTATGCAATGGAAAACAGAAACCACCTTAGCAAAAGACAGGTTTAACCAACCTAACAGGCAAGAGCTGAAAGGAAGGGGAAAAAAATCATTAGTTTACTGGAGTAATGATCAGCAGTGTTGGGATCTTTAGCAGTGTTTGTGCCCATAAATCAGACAGTGCAAAAGCAAAGTTACACAAGCTTCAATACTGCAAGTCAAATAATTCTCAAAGAAATCAGAAAAGATCTTTGCTTTTCTTCAATTAACAGTCTATGTTTCTTGTTACAGATTAATATAACGTGCCTAAGATCTTGCTGCTCCCTCTGTCTCCTCCCAAACTGGTTTTCAAGAAGTGTTTTCATACAGCAAGTAACCAACTGAGTTTGTATTGTGGCATGACACACTAACTTGAAACTTAGCAGACCTGGCTCCACACAGCTATTTAGAGCAGCTATTGAGGACAACATATTTCATACCACTAACTTCTTAAAAAAAATCTTTCAGCCTAGACAAAGTTCAAATGCAATGAAACTGATCTTAGGGCAGCTGCTTACCTATCAAAGGTGAATATCCTCTACATAAATCACATCAGGAAGAATCTGATTAGCAAGTAATAAACAATTAAAAACACATACAAAATACTGTTCCATCCTGAGAAGGGTCTGACTTCCACCACCACCGTGACCCAGATGAAAAATGCTGATTTTTCCAAGTTCAGAACATTTTTTCTGAGACACATTGTACTGAAGGAAGCTGATCTATCCAGTGAATGCACATTACAGCAGTAATGGCTATGAGTATTGCCATGCAGACAAGGCACCTGCCATTGCTTTATTAGTCTTTTTACACCATCTACTGCTTTTCCTAGATATCCCCTCTAAGAGTTCTTATATCAGTTTCACACATATATATATATAAATCACATATATACATGAAGTTAAAATAAAAATATGCTGATTAACAATATCATTCTAGAAATTTTCTTTCTAAGAAAATGATGTGCTCCTATTAAGCAGGTATAGCTCATGCATTTTTTCTTAAGCTGAAACAGATGGAAAACCTTAATTTCTCCTCACCTCATCCAGGAGGCATGAAGCTTTATTTCTTCCACAGCTTATGCAAAGGAAGCAATAAAGAAATATTCTATTTTTTCCACCAACCGATATGACAAGAGGACTTTGCTGGGACTCATTTGCTTATAAGCACTAACTTAGAATTACTGCCCGCGGTATTTTTGAGTCAAGTTGATTCCATGAGATTAAGTACTCGGCTGACAGGATTTTTTTAGTATTATTTTTTATGTTTTAGGGGGAAAAAAACCCATCATGCCTTCATTTCTAACCCTAGCAAGCTAGTGCCTGATTTTCAGCAGCTGCATACTCCCCATGTACAGACACAAAAAAGGACATCATCAGCTTCTTTGTATATAGATCTTCTGAAACCTGTGGCTACTGAGGCTGCCAGGGATTGCAGGTGCCAGCTGAAAAGCCCACCACTCAGACTACCACTTAGTGGAAACTCGGAAAACGCCTGTGCGTTAAAGAGCGGAACAAAATTTAATTTGTTCATGAATTAAAAATGCCATTCAGAGTCAAATCACACAAACTCGGGGGAGACACATGCCCTAAAGACCTCATTCAAAAGCCACACAACTCATATTTCTATTTATCCCCTGTTGTCTAACTGGGTTAGAGATACACGAGTCAGGGGAGGAAGGAAAGGTTTTGATCACTTGCCCATCAACAGCTAATCTTTAACATGTGCTCGGTTTATCTCTAACTTGCCAGAGTAAGAAGGTAACAGCTGAAAAGTCTGTATACTGTTTAACATTTAGTTTTGCAATTGGAAATGTCATGTCACCACTGAGATTAGATATTTATTTAAAATTCACATGAATATTCTGAAATCTGTATAATTCATAAAGCTGTATCTACCATGTGAAATCTTCAGTATAAATAGTAATTATAACAATAACATGTCCATTAATCATTAATTTTTTGTTGATTTTTGTTGATTACTGCTGTGCCTCCTTGCTCTCATTTTCTACCAAGTTGGTAGACCAAGGGTTACATGAAAGAACATTAACTTTTAAGTTGCTCAGTAATATTTAGCAGTTAAAAGCACTGGTATGACCACTAAGAAGTGAAAATAACACAGATCCCTGACACACCAGTAAGACTAATGGTGTGCATCAGGACATTTTCAGGGGGTACTTGCATTTATCAAGACCCAGAGAGCACTCTGACTCAGACACGGCTGTGGAACACACTTTGACTTACTTGGTATGAAAACTTACATTCTACCACTTGAACCCCATGAGTTCCTCCCACAAAGATATTCATAAAGGTAAAAGGGTGTCTGCTGGAAATTCAAACAGAGCTTCAGCTGCATTATTTGACAGCAATAAAACATAATTACAGAGGCAACTGCTAACAGAATCACTCCTTCCCAAATACACACCAGCATCAGGCTACCAGATCGATCCATTTCCTAGACTCTAATGAACAAATATCCTTTAAAAAAACCTCTGTTCTGACTATGTAGACATTGAAACTCCCCTGTTGCTTTGTGAATTAGCTGGTAAACATTTAAGGCATTTGATGCTCACAAATTTTCCTTTTCTGCCACTTTGAATATAGATTGCCACAAGATTTTACCTCATGAAGTTCCATGTCCTGATACAATAAATTGAAACACAGAGGTCAGGAATTCTTAATTGCTGAAACCTAACATCGGAGATCTTTAATTTTTAAAATCTTGACCATCAAAACTGATACTTAAAGCTAAAGAAATACGTAACTAATAAATCAGCAAGAGCTAGACAAAGGGAAATATATATCCACAAAGTTGCTCTGACTGACTTCCATAAGGATATCTGAATAATATTCCAAATATAATAAAGCAGAGAATATACTTCTAGCCTGAAATTTTTAATCAGTATCTTGAATGCTGTGAAACATTTAGCAAGTAAGATATCACTGTTATTTTTAAGAGCTTATACATGCCTCTGAGGAGGTTAAACAAGGAACTAAGTTCTCTGTACATCTGAGACTTAAAGTAACACCTGAAAAATATTTGCTAAATACGCTTTTCTTCTTGCAAAATAATTTGAAATACCCAAAGCGATATTCTGTAGTATACTCTTTATTTTTCAGGATAGTCAATTTATACCATGGAAACTTTTTTTCCCCTTTGAAGATTTCAAATGTATCTCTGAATTCAAACCACAGAGCTGCCTAGCTGAATATAACATGAAATTAGATTTTATTTATACTGATAAATTGTCAAAAATGAAAGTAACTACAATAAAGTCATTATTACTCTAGAATATAACATCTAAATCACAACATACTGTAGAGCAGTTTCTCACTACTGACATGCCACCCCTGAGAAAATGCTTCATTTTGTTCAGCTCCAGACTGGTCAATTAACTGCTCACAGAGTAAGTGTTTTATTTGTGGTTACCATTTCATTTATCGACAGGATTCTGCAACTGCTTCTCAAATCTCTTCCTGTTCCTATACAGACTCAATAAAATCACAAGTGGCATTGAGAAGATGAACAGAAAACAGCTACTCACTGGTTTTTGTAATACAAATAACCAGCACGCGTCACATAAAATTATTAGCTAGTAGTTTACCAAAAAATACCAAATTAGTTGCAAACCATGGTACACATTGGCAAAGGTGACACCAGAAATTCACCTAAATTCTTTCATGACAATCAGCCACAGCAATATCTACCCAAACACAAAGTACACAAAATAAGTCAACTTCTTAAGCTACACCTAAACACTTCGATCTATTGCCAGGGTAACTCATGAGAGATCTGTAAAGTAATAAACCACATACATGTACTGAGATTTAGGCAGAGGGGGGACCAAGCTGGAGCAGATTTCTCCCTTTCCTTGTCTAGATCCACTACTATTTAATTATAGTTTTCTCTCCCCTGTCCAGCTGAGGAGGTGGAGTGACAGAATGGCTTTGGTGGGCACCTGGTATCCAGCGAATCAACCCACCACACTACATAAATAATAACAAAACAAGAATTTCTAAGATAAATTACATCTTCTAGCCTTACATCTAAGGCAGTTTTTAAATTCAAGGTTCATAATGAATCATCTCAATGTTTAACAGCATATTAGAAGAAAAGGACTAATGATGACAGGGGTCAAATCCATTTCAGTTGTGTGGATTCAGCTGTCATTATATTAAATTCAACTAAAGAAAACATTAGCACAAAAAGAAGAGGATTGCTTGTTAAATCAGAAATCAATTAACCAGTTTTTTACTGAAGCATCAAAAGTTTCATTAAGTGTGAACATGAAAGGTACACAGAAATGCAGATCAGGCTTAACACAACTTATTCCATCTTTTTTTAATGCATTTAGTAAAAAAAAAAATATCCATTACAATCACTTAAAGCAAATAAATTAATCACTAGTTTATTTTCCAGAGTAGGGAGGCACTAAAATAATTTTCAAAGACTAATTCATTATTCTTTCTGCAGCTCCAAATTCTGCATTTTCACATTTGCTTGACCATATCACCTTATTATTTTATCACAATACTGACTGCAGTGAAATCACTCCTATGCAGCCCGAGTCAGGCAGACAAAAACCATCAAAAGTATTTCAGAAATAGAACTTGTACAAGTTCAGCCACTAAGCAGCTCTCCAAAAAGAGATTCGATTGAGGAAGCAATCCAGTCTTACACGAAATCGCAAGAAAGCAGAAGACAACATTGGCTTCTAATAATAAAGTACTTATCATCAGCTAGCAGCAATATTTAGCCCAGCACTTCCTTTTCCCCACTTCCAGACTATTATTAACTAACACACGAAGAAGTTCCAGTTATAACTGTATTGGTGCAGGTGTCCAGGTGCTGCTGCCAGAGTTCCACAACAGATCCACCACAGGACACAGTTGAACCTCCCAGCCACGTGTGGGGCACTTCAATGAAAATCTATTTAAGAAAGAGCATAAAACACCAGGAGAGGAGGGACCAACAGAGGGAATGAGAGAACAACAAGGCCAGAGGAAGAAGAGGAGGATGAGGAAGAGAAGACGCTCTGTGCTGGAACAGGTACACTGCCAAAGGGATAGTGGCCTGTGGAGGACCCGCTCCACAGCAAAGGAAAAGAAAAACAAGGAGGAGCAGAAAAGTTGATATATCCTGACCCAACCCCCTGCACTGCCATTTGCCTCGCTGAAAGGACCAAGTGTACCCTGTGGTGCTTACAAGGAGGGGCTGAGGGGTGTCTGGAGTGAAGCTGAGCCTGGGAAAGGAGGAGGGATGATTTTCCCCAAGTGTTTTAATGTTTATCTTTTTTTGTTTCCCAGTAATTAAATATTTATGTTAATTTGCAATAAATTAAGTTAAATTCCCCAAGTTGACTGTGTTTTACCCAAGACAATAACTGGGTAGTGATTTCCCTGTCTTTATTTCAACCCTGGAGCACTCTTGTTCCTGTTCTCCCTATTTGCTCCCCATCCCTCTGTGGCAGGGCCTAAGGAAGCAGCTGTATGGGTGCCTGGCTGCTAGCCAGGGCCAACCCACCACAGGGATAATACAACAGTATCATGGTAAAATATAACAGTAACGTTATTATTTTTGACCTAATTTTCAAAAGGGTGAAACTTACAATCCTTAAAATTGTGTTAATTTATTACCAAAAGTACTGCTATTAAAAATGAGACATTCTTCAGTAGGGAAACTGAATACCACATAACCAGGCATGCTTGTACTCAGTAAGAAATCTTTATTTCCCTGAGCCACATCTCCAAGGGCCTCAACACTTAAACTCTTGAACACCTAAAAAAGTGCCTATGACAAACATCTCCAAAAACCATTCAAGATACCTATCCACTAGTGAACTAAATCTGTCCATTAGTCTAACCTGAGTAGTTAATACAAATAATGAAGAGTCATTGGGCAGCTTTAATTTCCAACAATTTGGCACAGGCTTCAAACAGTGACATAAACATACATGTACCTTGTTTCTAAATTTTCTTTAATAGATTTATGGTTTCTGAAATAAAAAGCCATAAAAGAAAGCTACCAGCAAAATTCTAGCAAACTAAAGTGTCACTTGTTAAACACCTAAATGGAGTACTATGAATGTAATGATTAATTCAATTTTAACACAAAGTCAAAGAAAAATATCGTTTACCTCTAGTTTCTTTTGAGAGAAGTGGTCTTTATGTCCAGGCACACTGTGGTTATGCAAACTGGAAGTAAAAGTTTACTAGACCATGTCTAGAAAGTACACACACATATTTTGCAATTACAGATATGGAAAATCACAGAACAAAATAGGCTGGGACACTTGGAATTAATCTAATCCAATGTCCTGCTCAAAGAAGGAGCAATGAAATCAGTTTGCTCAGCAGCTTACACAGTCAAACTCTGAACATCTCCAGGATCAGAGATGCTGATAAACCTTAGTGTTAAATTACTCTAATGATAAAAATGACATTCCTTGTGCCTAGCAAGAATGAACTTCTCGTGTTGCAACTTGTGATCCTCCCGCTCCTCTTCCGCTGCACACCTCTGAGAAAGCCAACTGAATCTTCTTCATGCCTTCCCATGAGGCAGCTGGGAACCACAATAAGATACCTGAGCTTTATTTTCATCAGACTAAGCCAAACCAGTTCTCTCAGCCTCTCCTCGTATGCTCTATGTCCAGTCCACTAATTGTTCTGACTACTTGCTAGACTCACTCCAGAACATCAGTATCCCGCAGAGCTGAAAACTGGGTGTGGTACTCTAGATGTGGTCTCAAGCACTGAACAGAAGGAATGATTGCTCCCCTTAATCAGCTAACTGTGCTCTTCCTAACACAGAACTTCATATGGCTGGCCTTCTTCACCACAAGGGCACACTACTGATCCATGTTCGCTTTGGTGTCCACCAGGCCACCAGTCCCTTACTGGAAAGCTGCTTTGAAGCCAGTCAATGCCAGCCTGAGTGGAGGGGGTTTTCCTCTTTCATGTGCAGTTCCCATCACCCCATTTTTCCAGCCTGTTGAGGTCTAGGTTATTAATATAGGCATTGAACAATCCTGCCCCAAGTATGGCCATGAAGAACACAAGCAAGAACACGAGCAGTTCGACTCCGTGCTGTTGCTGCTGCCCAGCCTTTGAGCCTGGCAGTCCAGCTGAGCAAGTGCACCTATCTGGTGAGTATTTTGCCAATTTGTCAATAAGGATATTTACATGAGACCATGGCAAAGGCCTTGCTAAAGTGCAGATAAACATCCACTGCAGCCCCTTTGCCCATCAGATCAGTCATCTCATCACAGAAGGCCGTCGGGCTGGTCAGGCATGATTTGCCCAGGGTAAAACTATGCAAGGTCATCCGAGTCACATTTTTGCCCCTCACATGACCGTATGTGGCTTCCACAAGAATCTGCTACACAAGGTTTCCAGAAACAGAGGTTATTCTAACTGACCTACGGTTCCTTGTACCTTCTTTCTTGCCCACCTTGAAGATGGGCATGGTATTCGCCTTTTTCCAATTATCAGATAGTTCCAGTTATCCCACTGATTCTTTTCAAAGTGCAAAAATGGTGACAGCAAGATAGGATACAGTCAATGGTATACAGGTATGGAAATAGGATACAGATTCTTTAGAAAGTGGTATAAGGCACAACATACCACATGTCCCTCAATTCCAAATTTCAGAATTTTAAGGTCCTAAACCAGGTTCAAAGGGAAGCTAACATCTATATGCATCTACTTACAGACCAAACATCTCTTCTGCTTTGAATGATAGCCCACACACATTCACACTAACTAAATGATTATCAGTGTTAAAATATCTACCAGTATCTTTGACGTGGCACTGGCCATTTCCTGTAGAATAATACACATCAGATAAGAGACTCAGAAGTCTTGGCAGGTAGACATCTAACTTAGATATACATCAGAAGCACTGGTTTCAATATTGATGGTCTCTTCACAGAGGAGACTGGGATTCTACACTTTACTCGTTGACGTAAAACATGATGGTAGTGGTGTTTATTTCTAACATCAGATAGATTTACACACTAATTAAGCACAGTTGATATGCAGAAGATTTCTATGTCACTGACTTTTGATTCTGAGGCCCTGGAAGATAAAACAATAGCAAAGCAACACAAAAGGCAGAATAAAATCAGTAGTTTCCCATTTTGGAATTCATACCATTAAGGGCATCATCACATTCACAGACAGATTGGCAACTCAGCAATCCTAGTAAAGATATTTCTTGTTACAGAGTGGCTGGAGGAAAACACTTTGAATTGATAAGCAGCAATCTCAAACCATGAATAATTGCAGATATTGTCTTAGCACAACTTTGGTCATTAGGCAGACGAGAAGACAAGGGGGAGACCTTATATACACATACAGCACTTTTCAGTACCTAAAGGGGCTACATGAAAGCTGGAGAGGGACTTGGACAACAGCATGTAGTGACAGGACAAGGGGGAATGGCTTTAAACTGAAAAAGGCTACGTTTAGATTTGATAATTGGAAGAAAATCTTCACTATGAGGGTGGTGAAGCACTGGAACAGGTTGCCCAGAGAAGCTCTGGATGCTCCATCCCTGGAAGTGTTCAAGGCCAGGCAGGATGGGGCTTTGAGCAACCTGGTCTAGTGGAAGGTGTCCCTGCCCATGGAAGGGGGGTTGGAACTAGATAATATTTAAGGTTCCTTCCAACCCAAATCATTCTATAATTCTATGAATAAGTCACCTGCAAGCTGAGAGAGTTAAATCAATTATTCCATTGGAGGGACTGTCCTATCTCTGGAAATATAATCATTATGACCTTGAAATGCAAGATGTACTCAATCCTCTTAAAAAGGTGATGGAAATCCACTTTTGATTTTCTTTCCAGTATTTAGAAAGCCAAAAATACCACTTCCCTTAAAACTTGTTCCTCCACAACTGCTCTAATTTCTCTAGAAATGGTTGAGAAAAGAACACTTTCAAATCCCATCTCATCTTTCGAGAAAGGTCCCTGGAGGTACACAACTGAAGGGTCTGAAACTACACATTAATGCAAAATACTTACAAACAGACTCTCCCTATTGAGAAAATTCTTTACAGAAATGGTCTAATTTCTTGAAACAAAAGCCTCTTTCCCAAACAGGGATTACAACTGGGGGAAGGAAAAAAAAGAAAAAAAGAAAAAAGAAAGAATTAATTGTAATTCTTGGATACACATCAAATCTGCTACTTTAATAAAAAAAAGCTTAGAAGACTGAGCATTTCCACCATCAGAATCTACGGCACTAAAAATTAAATTCTCTCCACAAACAAGCAAAGTTCCTCAGTGTACCATCTCAGCACTGAAGGGAGAAGGGAAGCTCTTTGAAGAGATTCACTAAGCTGAACTGTTGAGAGGTTCTCAGAGATGTAACTATTTAAGCAGGTGCAAACAGGTACAGGCAATATACAGAGTGTGGGAAGTGATTGCAACAGTGTTTTTGCACCCAAGTGCTAAAGGTACACAAACATCAACAACACAGATGTGAGATATCACTGGAACAAATCAAAGACTATGAGCCCAAAGGGAATTCAGACATGCAAGAAAGAACAACAGAATTTGTATGAAAAAGCTGAGGAAAGGACCAGAAACCACTTAACTGGAAGCCAATTTCACCAACATGCAGTGGAACTACGAAAGGGAAAATCCAAAATGAACAAGCCAGATAGCAATGAAAGCATACAACTGATTTAACAGAGACATGCTAAATAAATTAGAAGTATGTAAAATAAATGTGTTTTTGTGTATACACATATGCATACACATACAAACATAAGTAATAGATAACAAACAGAAAAGAATGTCCTGACACACCCCAAAGACAAAGTCTGAGACTCAGTCTCACAAAGGAAGTTAAAAGGTAGCAGAAAATGCCTTTAAAGCCTGAAAATAAGACAGGAGGGGAAAAAAAATATCATCAGGACAGCAGTTTCTGATCGACACCAGGATTTCCAGATCCAGTTGAATGCTACATTGGAAAAGCTGCAGATATCCATATAAATAAATGAAGCTTGAGTGACTAAATAAAGATCTTTCACAGCATAAAATCAGGAAAGGTATAAAACTTGCACAAACTAGTATTTTACAAGATTGCCATAAGGAAAATTAATCAATGGGGACTCCAAATTAACAGTGAAAGATGGAAAAAAAATCAGGCTGCTTGCTGTATGTTTACTTTACAAACTTCAGAAGTGCTTATGACAGCACGAATACTTTATCTGGAAAGTAATGGGAGGCTGCTGAAATCTATAATGACCCTTTACTGTATAAGTATTCAGTAATAAACCTGAATACTCAAAAGTCAATGACAGCACTCATTCTTAGGTATGTGTAGGTGTGCTGGGCATCCAAGGGCTGGTTTTGGCACTGGGGGACTGCAAGGGTGGCCTCCGTGGGAAGAGATCAGGAGTTGCACCCGTGCCAGATAGGTAGAAGAGCCAGGAAGGAAGGAGTGAAGTCAGGTCTAGAAAAATGGGGTGTAGGAAGGTGTCTTTAGGTTTTGTCTTTATTTCATCAGCCTACTCTATTTTTAATTGTAAAAAAAAAAATTACCTTAATTTTCCAAGTTGAGTCTGTTATGCCCATGACAGTAATTGGTTAGCCATCTCTCTATCTTTATCTCAACAATGAGTTTTTTCATCTAATTTTCTCCTCCCTGTCCTGTTGAAGAGGGGGGATGAGAGAGCAGCTTGGTGAGCATCTGGCAGCTGACCAAGGTCAGCACGCCACAGAAGGTTGTGAAGAAAGAGCTTCTTTCATTATGCTTGTTCTAGTAGTATCAGGATGAAATGAGAAATAGAACTCAGAGGCGAGTCAGACTCAGTGGGGTTTATCCCATTTACTACAAGTTAAACACAGTTCTTATCTTCCACACTGCCCAGAGATAAAAAAAAACATGATGAACACAGCAAAGACTGGAATGGAAAGGCTGTGAAATTAGAAAGCAGTAAAAAAAATTTGCTGAAAATAAGAGGGGAAATGAGATTATTTAGATTATACTAAGTTTAGTCTATTGCCTGTGGCATTGGACAAGCTATCATCCTGGACATGCTGTGTACATTCAGAGGCACTCAGTAAGATTGATTTTCTAAAACCTAGAAGGAATGTAGTGATAACTCAGCAAAGTCAATTGACTGCACAAGAAAAAATAAAATGTAGATTTTTAACAAGACATAATGCAATTTTTTTGCATGTAAGATTTACACCCAATATAGAAAAGTTTTTTAAAAAATCAAGTCTTTAACTTTTAAATCTTATCACAGGCATATATTTTATAAACTGGTTAAACAGACAGTGCATGAAGAACTACAAAGTGTAGGTCAAAATAAAATGGCTAAGTATACTCTGAAAAATTAAACTCTAAGACTAGAGAAAACCCTCAGGAAACTTAGACGTCAAGACTATTGAAAAAACTAACACAAATATGGTCTGACCTGAATTGCAACTGAACAGTGAGCCGAAGGCAGAGCAGCTACAGAACTGTCAAAGACTGAATACTTTTCTTGAAGTTAAAAAAAGATCAAGTGACAACATAAGGCTCACCACAGCACTCTCATACAGTTATGCCTACATGTTGATTAATATTTTAAATGCACCATTACCATCTGTAACATAATAACTTCCTCCCTCAGAGACGTATTTAAAAATAAATGATAGTCATGACCATTAGCTCAGTGCTCTGAAACACAAAAACTTTGTACACAGGTGTTTACATTAAACTTCCAAAGAATTTAAGAAAAATACATCTAGTAAAGAAACTAATGAACACTTAAGAATAAACCTGCAGTAGAATCTAAGCTAAAGAAAAGATGGGAGACAAAACAAATCAAAAAGACACATGCCCTGAACATAGGATTTGGAAAAACAGTGGTTACAATTTTCTAAATAACATTGGATTTGTTGGGAATACTGTCAAACATAAGCCTTGAAGTCATAAGCCTGGAAGTCAGTCTGGATGTAATGCATTTGGACTCCGACTGCTCGCTGGAAAGCCTGCAAGCCTCATGAAGAAAATGAACACAGTGCCAGCAACAGCACAACAGCTACTGCCATACCTGACACTTTGATTCTAGTTTTAAGAGACAAGGTGAGTGTTGATGCCATCGACTGTCAAGCCAGGAGAGAACAGTCTAGTCACTGACATGCAAGAGAGTGCACAGCCCGGGCAGCTGATGCTCTCTCAGCACTGGTACATCCAGCAAGAACACATCAGTAATACCGGAAACAAAGGCAGACAGCTTCCAATTTCAGCGCTGCCAATTCATTCAATATAGTTTTGGGGTGCAATGTCTGAAAGTCCACTCAGTACTACTATAATTTATGCAGCTAAACATCCACGGGAAGCCCAGTCACGATGGAAGAACAAAAGATCTTGGGTTACTACCAAGGTTTAGTCAACTGGACCACTTAGGTCATGATTTAGACTTAATAAAGACACACTTAATAAAGACATTATGCCAATCAGTGTCTGAAAACGGAATCATAATACAATAATTCAGGTTAAAAAGGACAGCAAGAGGTCACCTAAGTTTAACCTCTACTCAAGGCATGGTCATCTACAAGATCAAACCAACTTGCCCAGGACTTTATCCTGTCAGACCTTGAAAAATCTTTTATTTATATCCATTACTTCTCATCCTCCCACCATGCAGCATGCAGAGCCTGGTTCCTCTTCTCAATAACTACCCTCACAGTATGGGAAGGCTGCTACTGCGTCCTCCCAAAGCCTTCTCTTCACCAAACTAAACAAGGCCCATTCCATCAGCCTCTTCTCACAGGGCCTGTGCTTCAGCCCACCAATCACCTTGGCACTCCTCCAAGAAACTTGGCTGCTTATTGATGTCTTTTCCTATATTGGGCAGACAAAAGCTGGACAGAGTATTCTACACGTGGTTTAACAAGGGTGAAGCTGAAGGAGATAATCACTACACAATAAACTTCTCCACTCCCAGAATGTGCACTCCTGGCTCATGTTCAACTTGCTGCTCACCAGGTCCCCCAGGCCCCAATCTATCTTTCCTACAGGCTCTTTATTCCCATTTTTTCTTGTTGAATCTCAAGTCTCCTGCCTGCTCATTCCTGCAGACCGGGTCCCTCTGCACGGCAGCTCTGCCCTTCAGAGGGTCCCCTGAGGTTGGTGTCATGTGCCATCTGAATGAATGGGAACATGTCATCTCTATCCAGGTCATTGATAAAGATGTCAAACAGGACTCAGCTTGTTACAGGTAATTGAGTAGTGATCAACCCATCAATCACTTACACTCTGAGCCTGATCATACAAACAGCTTTTTACCCACCTGGCTGCCCAGCCACTTGGACCATGGCATTCTAACTAGAGTGACAAGAACGCTGTGGGACACAGTGATGAAAGCCTTACTAAAAAGGCAAGGTAAAGAACTGCCACAGCTCCTTCCTCATCCACAAATCCAGACATTTCATCATAAAAGACAAGGAAATCAGGCATGATTTATCCTTGACAAATTCATGCTGACTGCGCCCGATCATCACATCGTCATTGACATGCACAGGAGTGTGTTCCAGAAGGACTCATTCCCCAGTATCTCCAGGGACTGAAGCAAGAAGCACCAGTCTCTAAGTCCTTTGGCCTGTTTTGAAGACTGTGGAACACATTTGTCCTTCCAGTTTATTGAGACCCCTCCCCAGTTTCTTTAGTCTTTTAAAGATGATAGACAAAAGCCTTCCAGTGGCATCAGACAGCAATCTCCTCACTCTCAGATTCCGTGCTGGTCTTGCACGAGATCAGCTCCTTTCAAGTAATCCCTGACTCAACCCTCATTCAATTCACGGCTGCAGTTCTTGAACTGTGACTGATTGCAGAGGCCTGGGAGCCCTTCCCTGCTACCTGAGCAGATTGGTATATCCCACAAAGATGCAACATTTTGTTCAGATGTGTTCTCTCTCTATTTGCATTCTGTGGGAGACTGTAGGAAGCCAAGTGGGAAGGGATGAAAAAAACTGAGTAATCTGTCAGGGGATCAACACAAGTCTATATTTCACATTAAAAGTTCTTGAGTTTCACAAGCAGGAGCTGAAAAAAAGATTCCCTTCTTTATTACTGTCCTTAATACTTGCCTGAGAAGGCTAATCTTCAGAAACTGAAGCATACTTTTAGTGAGTTAATAAAATTGAAAGGAAAATTCAGTCCTTATTTACTACTTCTAACTAAACTCTGTTCTGAAGTAGATATTTTAAGCAGAAAATAAATTATTCACAAGTGTCAGCATATGCAAGATTGATTTCATTCTAGGGTTCATTACAAAGCTTCTACAGTAATAAAAAAATATATTTACATTTCTAAAGTTATATATTTTCATCTTATTTCCCACAGCCCTGCTGCTTAAGGAACAAAATCATGAGAAAATTAGCCTTTTGCTATGTCACTCTTTAACGAGAACAGTTCCCTGACCCCCAGTTCACCCAAAGAATTCACTCAACCCTCTAAAACTAGTATCAGCAAAAGGGGACAATGACAAATTATCTGAGATTAATGATAGTGGAAATACAGCATTTTTAAAACAAATTCCATCCAAGAGCTACATTAAAAATATGTGCAAAGTTCAGGACTTCCTAATATTTGGGTTGACTCGTACTGAATTGATTCTGCTTTATTCACCACAAGCCGAATATGTGCTCACATTTTTACAACACCAACTGTAACTCATTTGGGTGCAGTGACTGATGCATACTAGAGGGGAAATAAAACTCTGTGGGGATAGCAATTACTGATACTGCCCCAGGGATCTGGAATTTTATTTCTGAAATGAAAGATGCATCAAGAACGAGCAGAAAACTGAGATTAGAGTGAAAATATAATTAAGACAACAGCTATATGTTTTTCCAGAGTATTTCTGTCAGGTGTCGATGGTCAAATGGGTTTGATTCCCTGCAGTTTATGATGTGCACATTCTTCTGTTGTTGAAGAATGCCTGTTGGCCATTCAGAATACACACAAATCATTTGTAACTGTGAAGTCAATATAAACTGTGCTTTGAACATGAGGTATTATAAAAACTCCACGAAAAACAGAGCTCTTCTTGTTTCCATGTTAGCCATGTAAACAAGTAGCTTGGGTACATAATGTGTGTGTGCCTTAGGGCATAACCTGTTGCCCAAAACTGAACTTGTGCAATTTAAATTATTCCAACATCAAAAGTGACATAAAACCAATTATGTTACACATCTCCCAACAGCCAGCCCAATGTGGAAGGGGGAAAAGACAGGAATTGTGCTTAAGGAAGAGGAAACCAGCCCAAAAGAAGACAAATTAAGAGAGAAAATAGTTTGGTAATTAAAAAAAAACATTCATTTTAGCTACCAACTTAAGTATTGTGCATGAGGGGACAAGAATTTACTTCTAGTAACAATACTTCTCTAGTGCCTTATACTTCATGTTTTACACAAGTTCCTGTCATCTTGATTTAATAGCACCTATTAAAGGTGCTATTAAGTGTACTGGTTAATAGCACCTTTTAATGACAAAAAAACTGATGTGATAGACAAAAGCTCTGAAAATAATTGAGATGTTAATTCAGAACATGCTGAAACAAGTTAAGAGGGAACATATTTTCAACTGGAAACTAAATCTGTTTATGGCAGTAATAGCAGTTTTGTAACTTGGAATTACTAAATTACTTGTAATTCAGGTTTATGATGTAGTGCACAAGGGATGCAAACTATCACTTATACCTGGCAGAACCTCGACCAGTTTCTTTAGAATTAACAGTGATCATAAACCATCAAATTTAAGTACTCACATCCTGCCTTTTTAATAACAAAATACCTTGCTAGTTACTCTACTATGTGCAAATCTGCACAATTCAGTCAAGAAAGTGACTTTCATAAATTGAAGGCGGGTTTTTTACCAGGCTTCCCACAGTGTCAAAAATGTGAAGACTTATTTGAAATCATTCACAGGATAACGAGTTTTGCAAGTTCATTACCATTTCTGTTTGCAATATATAAATATGAATAAAAAAGTAGAAACCACTGATTTTCATAGCTTAAAAGATCAACAAAAGAAGCCTAACTGAATGGAAGATTAAGGACAGAAATATCCATCCAAAGAGAATTAAAAAAAACAATTAAGAAAAATACAGCATATTCCCTTTTAAAATGAAAAAGCAGTGACAACATAGAAATACTGAGTTAAAATTATCCATTTTAATGAAAAATTACTACTTCTGCATTTTTGTAGTGAAGTCTGCTATTCATGAAGTTCTATTGAACATATTGGAATTTCAGAAAATGAAAGTGCTCAACAGCCAAATCTCATCTCATAGTTTCACTTACATATAAGCCTATATGGCATATTGACCATTCTTGTTATTGGTATACTTCTAAAATTAGTACCTTCACTCACAGATGATTAACCAAATTAACTGACAGAGTTGTTTAATCACAGAGAAATAGAAGTCAACTATGCAGGACAATTGAAGCTCAATGCCCTTCAAGAAAAGATGGTAAAAATAAAGATACCTTGCTTCAAACCTAACCCAAGCATACTATAGAGCCCTTAGGGAAACATGTCTGAAGAGCTCACAGCACTTAGTATATATCCAATATATATTCAATAGAGAAGTATAAATCTAGTTAAGAATTAAACAGCAAAGTTATATGCAGCATACATAAAGGGGTCCCAATATCACCTACTATCTTTAATAATCAGGTCTTTTTGTACCAAATAACCTGCTAACAAGCTCAACCTGTGAAGTACAGATCTACTTTTTCCAGATTAACCTTCAAAGACTGTCTAGCATTCAGCAGCTCACAAAGAAACATTAACAACTGTATTAAGCATAAAAGAAAGTGAATTAATGATTTCTTCCACAAATTCCCAGACTTGCAGATTAAAGAAGTCTGACATGAAACACTAGAAAAAGTTACTTAACAAAAAAGTAACACTAAATATGAATGAAGGACAATTCTCACACAGTCAAAAAAGAGACAGACCTTAGGCCTCTTAAAGGCATAGGCATTTGAGCTGATTCAGCCAAAGGGAAAGAAGGAGAGGAATAACTTCTGAATAAGTACACACTAAATGGATTTTACACTGAGAAAACACAGCATGTAGTTTTAGAAGGCAAGTCCTGAATGCATGCCCAGCTTTAGCAGAATAAAAAAAAGTAGAAGCTTTTCCTGGATAGAAATGGTAACCTGGAACCTTCTTTAAATCACAAAAGTTGGAATTTGAATCTCACTTCTAAGAGAACTGGGGAGAGAGAATGTAACAGCAGTAGGACCAAACTTGTTCAATTGTTATATGTTAAGTGCAAAGCCCAATTTTAAAGTCACGTTGTAAACATATTTATTACCTTAAAACAAAAAAAGCTCAAAAAAGGTAAGACGGGTTTTGTAAAAGCAATTTGAAGGTATACTATTTCCAACTAAAATGGCTTAAAAGGGATTAATTAGTAGTGGCAGTAGTACAAGGATCTCACTGGCATGTTACACAAGTGCAGAAAGTATTACAAATCATAACCTGAGCACACACAGCAGTACTCACACTTAATTCAACTCTTTGGCCAGGAACGTGCACAGAGCTTCTCACAAATCATGGCCAAAGCATACTTCTTAAAACTTTCTATCAAAACCAGCTTCTAGTTCATACCAAAATTAATTCAGTGTTAAGAGAAGTCTGGATTAATTCATTTTCTTGCAAGGTGATTTTTTGGTTTCCCTCCCCACAAATAAATTACTCCAGATAATTCCATTTTTTTTTCCAAGCCTTCCAGCCATAGCAAAGCAATTAGAAGGTCCAAACGCCCTCTGAAAGAGAATCAAAAAATGCTGTTTATTTTTATTCACTCATAAAAGATGTTGTTGACTGCACATACATAGCACACTATTTACTTTCTCATATGAAAGTATACTTTTCTTAGAAAGGTCCCTCCTTTGAGTAACTAGGCTCACAGATCTATTAAAATGGTTACACATTAACAGCCTCACCACCATATGGCCAAACCTGACCCATCAGACACTGGCTGAGGGAGAAAGGTTTAAATATCATCTTCCAAATGAAAGTTTCCATAGACAGAATAATTTGACTTTACTCAACTGATACACATGCTAATGAAGGCTGGGAAATTCCTCTACCCTCAAAAAAGAAAAGCACACCTATGGTTGTAGGCCTTTTGTACAATTACTTAGGATTACAATTATTAATCTTCAGGAGTAACTACATCTGTTAAAATTAACATATGCACACACAAAAGGAAGATTTTGGAAAAGTACATAAATTTGCTATGCTAATGTAAACCACAGAAATACACCATACTTGGTCAGATCAAAGAATTATCTAGATTTTTACCTCTGCCCTTTCCCAAAGTTCTTCTCCTTCCTCATCAGAGTTATTGAGCAGCATAATCTGAAAAACACTGGAATATTGGTATTTAACTCAGTTGCACCGAGTAAACACAACACTGTCATTTGTACTCCTAACCTGAACCAACATGAATAATGAATCACTGAGCCATCTGATTCTCCACATTTATCCAACCAAGGGAAATAAGGCAGTTACTTCCTAAGTCTCCACTACAGAGCAGAGCATTTCCTAACAACCTAATTAAAAGTCTTTACTATGCTTGTCCTTTCCACCCATTTCCTTTTTCTAGGATTATTCTGGGATTCATTGTTTCACCAATTAACACTAATCCTCAGACTAAAGCTTTTGTTATCCTCTCCATAGACGTACTTCCCTCCCCCAGCAAAGAAACCCCGAAACCTCTTGCCACAGAAGCCAAAACCACTTTCCAGGAACTTCCTGTGTACATTTTTAGTTGATGCCAAATACAGAAGTATGACCACTCTTAAGGACAGTGTCTTTGTCATCAACCAACTGCTTCTTTAGATCAGATCCAAGGCATTAATTGACTATGGAGGATTAGTATCCTCTGCAGCAAAGCCGTACTTTCCAAGCAGGTTGGCGTTTCTTAGCTGTGTTGCTTTTTACATTTGTAACATTTTAAGAGCCTTGGTATGATGCCACGAATCCTTTAGTAAACCAAATTGTTTAGTGTTAAATGTTTCCATCTCTCAAAAGAGACACAGATGTAACAACAAGCCTTGTGGAGGCTTCTAGCTGTGAGATCAGATGCTGCAATAGGCTGTGTGGGTATCTCGCCTCTCTAATGAGAAAAGCTCTAGTTATCTCAAGTTACTTTTGTTGCTTCATGGTTTGTGTCTGTTCATCCAAGAACTGACATCCGCTTTTAATGCATAAAGTCTAATAAATTATGCCAAATAGTAAAACAACATAAACCAAAAAATTTTAAAAATCTTCGTTTTCTCACAGCAAGACAGGAGGTCTGCTGTAGGACACACCACTGTCTTCAGTGTCAGGACTTCTCCCTGGTCCAAAAGAACAAGTCTAACAACTGGTTAAGCCTGAGACGAGGACCTGCAGGTGCAAGATTGCTCAAAGGCAACATGCTACAACACAAACAAGTGTTCAGAAAGCTTTTCCCTCCCCCTCAGTCAAAAAAATAAGTATTTTTCATCTAAGACATGATTCCACTAATATCCAGAGCATTACTCAGACATCAGTGTCATGATTTCTGTAAGGGAAAAAGGTATGTAAGTCTCATCACACTGCATTAAAAAAGGGCAAGATTTACGTGTGTCTGGGTGCGTGTATATATATATGTTTATATATATATATATCTTTTTATATATATAAATTAATGCCAGAAGCCACAAATATATTAAGATATTATCTATTAAGATACTTTATTTATATTAATATGTACATCTGTGGGGTTTTTTAACGCCAGGAAAAATCAACTACTATGGAAGAACCAGATCCTGTACCAAGTACCTGAAGAAATAAGATTTTCATCTCCAAGTGGTGGTGGTTCATGTGCTGACTTGTTTTAATCTCAGAAACAAGTGACAAGAAGCATTAGAAGAAATTCATGGCCCTGTATTCTTTGGAATCCACATCAACATATAATTAGAAGACCATCTGTTCACAAAAGTTAACAACCCAAGGTAGCTGGTACCTTATCATCTGACAAGAAGGATCAAAAAATCCATAAATTTAATGTCAAGCATACTTTCTCACGGAAGGCCTGCATCTGTGAAACATTTTAGGCAGTGAAAGAGTATTTAGTGAAGTGCCTGCTCCTCGATAGTGCTGCTCATGAGAACATGATGATGTAGTACATACCGTCCAGGAAAAAAATGCAACCATACTTAGCTTTGATACAGATACGAGCGAGGCTTAGTTAATTTTGGACTACCATTTATTACTTGCTTGTTTTTCCAAAGCTAGGCTGTCTCCCTGTTCCTCTCTGCAGCCCACTGAAACAGGGGATGTGAAGGGGGAGGAGAGGGGAAGAAGCAGAAGAGTGTACCACCGTAGAAACAGAAATGCATAACAATGCCACAGAACCTGATTACAATGCAGATAATCAAATTCTGGAAGAACCTAACTGCCTTCAAACAACTGCCCACCCTTGTCAGCTTATACTATTTATTTTCCAAAATAGTGATAACCATCACTAGATTTTAAAAGCAATCCATACAGGAAGTGCATGCAGCATAGTGCAGCAAGGACTGTATTTATCTTTGTTTCAAGGGGTTCCTGGACCAGAAGTTCCAACACCCAGGGAAGAGCAAAAGCAGCCCACTGCACACGCACTTTAATAATTTAAACAATAGGAATAAGCAGCAGTACCTAAATTAAAAAAAAAAAAATAAAAGCTTGTATATAGATCAGAAAACAGCTCAAATGCAACAGGCATCAAGATCTAAGGTTTACTGATGATTGTACATTACTTAGCATTCCAGTTTACAAACCAAGTTGCTAAAATTAAACTGAAGAAGTCAGTCACGTGGTATTTATTCCTGTAACTGTTATATATGAGTTTAACTCCTCCAATTTCTAAAGCAATGATCACTAGAAGCACCCTGAATGGTGTTCTATGCCAGTATTTTGGCACTTCATCACGCTCGTTTCAGTGAGCACACATGCAATAGAAAACTGTTTTATGCTTTTGGGGGGTTGGGGTTTGTTTTTTGTTTGGCTGGTTTGGGATTTTTGGTTTTGGTTTGGTTTTTGGGGTTCAGGGGTTTTTTTTCTGTTGGTTGGTTTTTTGAAAGGGGGGGCTCACGTATTGCTTGGGAGGTCACGGGTTATATTTTTTAAAGAATCCAGTCTCTTCCTACAGTGAATCCATAAGAAGACCTTCTTAATGGAGGTCAAATGACAAAAATTCAAATTACCATGAAATCTCTTTAAATCCTGATCTAGATATTGACAACAGATCCCTCCTTTCTTTTCTTCATGGTTTAAATATAAACACTGACTCTGCAACTGCAAAACATGATGTACATTGGTATGCCCCAATTTCTCCCAAACAGTACAGAAGTTTTTAATGTTTAATCCAAGATTATAAATACAAAGAAAAAGTTAAAGTTGTCTTGGGATAAATAAAGGTAGACAATTGAATATTCCTTGGAAGCAAAATTACCCCTAAATCAAGGGGGTTTTGGGTGGTTTACTATGATCTCTAAGTTACAATGGTGCTTCACATCATTGCTACCTGCTTCTTAAGGCTGCTGATACAACCAAACACCCATTTCTGCTTCACAGTCCAAGGTACTACTACTGCAAACACTAAGCAGATCACTTACATAGAACAACCAGTATCATCACAGAAGGAAACTAAATACATTTTGTCCTTGTATTTTTTCCACTACAGATGGTGACTCTGACCTTTCCAAGAGGATCCAATATAAATCTGAAAATACTATGTAGAAACACACTTATGTAGAACCTTCTGGGTTACGAAACTTAAGTTTTGCTAAAAAGACTTTCTTTTTCAGGTCTAGTGGTTGTTATCTTCAGACAAAAAAACCCAGAGATATAATTATGATCCACTACATTTAGCTGATGCAGCCATTTTTCCCTGTGTTCAATGGATTATGGCAAAAATTATATGGAAAAACTACAAAGCATTATCCATGCAAGGGAAAAAAATCGTGTAATCTCAACTGGCTCTGCTTACCTGCTGACAAGCCATTGTAATCTGATTTCTGTTGAGGAGCTCAAATCGTTACGACTGAAAACACTTGTATTTGATTGTGTCTACTAAACACAAGTGCATCTAGAAAATTAATTCAAAGGAGTTGCAAACTGAAACATCTAGAGCACTACCAAGTTTATTCCCTCCCTGCTGGCTACAGTGTCATTTCACAATGTTTCTTGCTTCAAATACTAATTCAGAGAGCTGGAATGAGTACTCTTGATGAGCTATCCAATATAGTCATCACTTTCAGAGTACAGAAATGTCTCCTCTAAACTCTTTTGGTCTCCAGCTCTTATCTCAGAATATACATATATATATATATAAGTATTTATCCTAAACACAAAAGTTTCCTTGTTTTACTAATGTCTTGAGCATTATATGGACTATTAACAGGACCTTAGACACCTACTTTGCTGAAAAAACCCCTATTCTTTCCAACTAACAGCTCAGTCATGGCAGCCCACTCTGCTGTATCATCTTCAAGTCTGTGAGGCTGCCTAATATCACTGAATTGAAAGGAGTTTAAAAAAGCTCTATCTCAATTTTTGGTCTTGGAGTTACACATGAAGATTGTCATGAGTATTATTAGTATAACTTCAATCTTTTTTCCATGGAATGGCAGTTCCATGTAAAGTGCTCCTCTCCTTTCTACTTAAATCAATAAGGCAAGGAAGACACAAGAGAATGCTGGATTTGGCATTAGAAAGCTATAACATCAGTACAAGACCACTGAAAATGAACCATAATGTAGGAGCACCTCTGTGCTATTGCCATCATCCATCATTGATAACTGTTCACTAAGTAACTAAAACAAAGCCTTATACAGTTCATAGCCACCTAGTCCACACTTTAGAAAGTAAGAACCCTTAGGGGGAAAAAAATAGTAACTCAAATACCAGAATTACAATAAGGCTGAAAGGGACAATGGCTTCTAGAGAAATACAGTTACACAAATGACTTCTCATGAATATACACACTAAATGGCAGAGTAACACACTGCAAACCTAGCTAGCAGTATAATGTCTGAACAGTCCCAACACATAGTGAAGAAAGAATTATAGCAGAAAGAGTCTGCTGTAAGTTCTGCAGAATTTCAAGTAAACTCTCCCCCAGCTTAACAGCAAAAAAAGCTCAGTTAAATGCTAAGTTCAGCCATACCACTGATGTCACCCGTTTTATTACAAGCTGCTTTTGAGTTAGTAGTATTCCCCTTGTATGTTTAATGGATCAAGTAGAGACCAGCTGTTCAGCCCATGCTACAGCTCAAAGCAACCCAAGGCGTTAGATTCTACCTCAACAGGAAACATGGGAGAAAAGGACCATTAGGGAACAGAGATAAGCATAAAAAGTCTTAATTTTATTTCCTTACAGAATTGGAAAAAAAAAAAGATGGAACACAGAAAGCCCCTCTCTCGGGTGATTAGATGACAATTTTTGAAGTTGCTGCAAAGTGCTGCAACTTCATAAATGCCTCAGATATCAAGCACTCTTGAGGAAGTAGTTTTGAGTTATTCTAAGAGAGAATTCAGTTATCATTTCATGCTGCAACTAGGGAAAGACAGAAGGAACCTTAAAGCTGGCAGCATTCTAGAAAGCCGACAGACATCTGCCAGTGAAAGAATTATTTAAGTGTAATGCTGTGGGCTACAGATAATGCCTTTAAGCCATGCCTAAGGAACCACATACTGCACAATTAAACATCCAAAATGGAAGAAAATTTAGCTTTCCATAAACTAATAACTAACTCAGGAATGGTACTAGTATTAGAATGACACAGTACTAAGACGTACCAAAACTTTTTTTAATATATAATTGAAAAAAAAAAATTAAATCAATGGAGAAGTGAGAATTGATCTGATTTTCAGAGGAAGAATGTACTCCTTAGAAGCTCAGCCAGTCTCAGAACAGCAGCACCCAACATTTTAGAGACTAACACATGGACAACTACATTTTAAAAACTGAGATGCTCATTGCATGCTACTAAGAAATGGAGAGTAGTTCTGACTCTGGAGAAGAGCACTGATGAAATGCTGGAGTACATCCCTCCCACTTCTCCATCACAATAAAGTAGAATCGTCTTACCCCAAAAGCAAGGTGAAATTCCCTTCAGGAGTATTTTCTTGGTTAAACTCTCTCAACTCAGACATCCAAGGTCTCTGACCACAAAAAGACCACAGAAATGCATCAAAGCAAAAAGATGTTTTCAGCAGTACCACACTATTTCAGCTGAAATATAAATCAGATCTTAAATGCAGATCAGTCAAATGTGGGAAATTTCAATGCAGGGTGTTAGACATCAAACTTGCATTGTACTACCTATTTTAAGAGACAAACACCTTGTTATCAGCAAGTTTGAATTGAGAGGAATTCCTTTGTTCTAGAGTTTCACATCATCCGCCACTATTCAGTTCAAACTCTTTCTATCACAGTGCAAAACATACTCACTCTCTCTCCTTTCCTCTTCTGGCTTCTGATGAAGAGGTTTCCAGGGAAACTTTAAACCACACACACTAAAAAAAAAATATTCTTCAACTCAGAAAAACACAGTAACTAAAGCACGCTGAGGAGTGATACCAAGCCAAAACCAAGCTTCTGTTACTGGTTTCATCAGTTTCTCCTTGAATATGCACGGGTTTGCACAACTGAGAAAACATTTGCACTCTTCTTTTGGCTTCTTGCAAAGTATGATTGGTTAACTAATCCACATTGCACTGAAAACTACTGTGTTTTTTCAAGAATCTTTGTTAACTAGAGGAATACTTTCCATGTTTAGTTTTGAGCTCTTCAAAACGAGAGGACAATAACACTCCCCATTTATGAAAAGAAAGGACTTTGCCTCTTCAAAATCGGTAACAAAGGACAAAAATAAAGCTGAGCATATGCCACACTGCCCAGCTGAACTATTTGCTCAGAGTAGCTGATGCTGCACCACAGCTGGGGAACAGACCACAGCTGAGCAAGATTAAAGCACTCTCCACCCAGGTGAGAGCTACAGAGAACCACGTGCATGACGTTCTCACTGTTATATCAAAGATGTCCCTGCTACCTACTGCCCTAAGAGGACAACCAAACAAAAGGATGTGACTGTCTCAGGACAGGTAGCATGCTCTTTCATCTCCCTGTTCACTCTCTGAGCTTTATCAAATCCAGAAAATTTCCTGGAAACCAGTAAGCAATACATAAATAATCGTGACTTATTTACACGTGTTCCCAAGAAACAGGAAAAAGAACCCAAAGACACCAGTGCATTTATTCACAGAAGGCTTTTCAGGTGTGACAGCTTCCAAAACAAAGGGTCGATTCAATCATTCAAGTTGAGGTGACAAGAAGCACAATAAAAAACAAACAAACAAATAAAATACAATCAGTGACAATCAAGTGTGTGTAGAGCAATAAAGAGCCATGACCACAGGAAAGAGATTGAGATGACTATCAGATAATGGCATGAGTCAGCCAGCAGCTTGGCTCCACCAGCTGAGTCAATTTTTAACAATGCAATTGGCCTGAAATAAACTTTATTTAAAGCACAAGTAGTGCACGTGCAATACTTGTATTGAAGTCTAAAACTCCAGTTCCTGCAATTATACTAGAACTCATTTTAGGGGGAGGCTTGAGGGGTAACGATGAGATTTTTCTGGTCCCCCAAGAGATCAGGAAAATCTCTTGTTCAGAGTATAAACAGAAGTCTGTTCAATTAAAGAAAATCCTATTAAACTGATCTTCCATATAAAGGACTGAAGTGACCAACTCCAAAAGGCTATAGAAGACACAGTGAATTCAGAGTTTAATTAGGTCACACTGTTAGTTAACTATAATCTATTAATTAGCATTCTTAGTTTTTACAGCTCATTGCAATAATACCCTTTTACTTTTAAATTGCACCCTTCTTATTTTTGGACCAAAGTTATACAATTCTACCAGTGTGGTAGTAATTACAGTGATTGCCTTGAGAACAGCAGCCTAGAAATATCTGTAAATGTTTAATTAGGGGATAAAGGAAAGACAAGAAAAAAAAAATCTAAGAGTAATCACTGTTCTCTAATCTATTCATATTTAGTAATTGCTTAATCCATTCTAAACCATGTACTCATTGGATTTTTCTTGTAAGATATTCAAAGCATCTTCAAATGTCAAAACTGATTTCAGAAAAAAAAAGTTACTATATTCCAAGACATTCTCTTCAATATGAAAACAGGACTAAAAATGAAAAGAATTTGAGAATTACAAGACTTACCTGCAACAAAGAGCACCAGAAAGTTGCGTGAATGGCATTCCATGTATTATGACCCTGGTACTGTACCACTCTAACTAAAATTTTCACTGTATTACTCCTCCTAAAGAAGTCCAACTTTTACAATAGAAATTATTTAACTGCAGGTTTTCTGCACTCCAAGAAGACATATGAAAATGGATATGAAACGTCACACACCTTAACAAACCCCACATCGTGATACTTACCATTTAGCAAGAATACAGTTGTAAAACCACATAACAGGTTCATTAAATTATTTCTTACTACCTTGGGAAAAGCAACTTACTTTCTTCAACTGAGTTCTTTAAGAAGTGAAAAGAAAATTGCAGACATATTCAGTGTAGCAGAGTACCACTAACCAAAAGGAATTAACTATTTAAGACAGGTCACCGGAAAGTAGAGTACAACATGTGGAGTACTACCAGCACTATCCTTTTCCTCCAACAGTTTCCCCTCTCCCTTCCACCTTCTAAAGCAAACCTTACAAAAAGTGTTCCCTAAAATAGCAACTATACCTTAAGAGCTACCAGAACATGATCACGCTTGAATATGGAAACTATTTCATTAAACATTCTTTGATATTTAAAAAGCTCAGTAAGGAAAGTAATTTTGCCATGGTGGAAGCTGACTTACATTTCAGGGAACTTTTGAAGCAGGGTGCCAGGCCCATTTTTCATTGAGAGTGGTGAGTTTTATGACCTGAGAGTCCAGAGAGATGCCTAACTAACATTTGGCCAGAAACAACTGAAGAGGAGGACGCTAACTCAAAGACAAGTAGTTACTTCAGGATTAAGATAGCAAGAAGGTCTAGGTGAGAAAACTTGAAAAAAGCTTTTAATAAGTGGAACAGACTACAAAGGGACCTCAACTTTAATCAGCCTCTCAGTTTTATTCTAAGTTGGAGATGCTTTTAAGATGGACAAGACAAAAGACCCAGACGCCCCAGACTCTCAGTTCTTCTGCCTATTCTGTAACTAGCCAGACCACTACAAAAAAACTCATAGGGTGTTCTGTGAGAGTTGCACAACAAGATACACACAGCTTATAATAAAAAAGCAGATGAGCATGTAGAAAACAGTGTTACTTAAATGTAGCCAAGAACACAATTGATATCTGTGTGTGAAAACTGCAGGTATGGAGGGTTTACGTCTAAAGTAAGACCAGTGTAACCTGAACTTTGTTTTAAGGGCAATCCATCAAAATTCAGCAACAGTTCAGTTGTATTTGGGGTCAGCAGTTAGTACATTCTGCATCTCAGGGGTAATTACCTCTGAGATGCATTACCTCTTCAAGAGGTAAATGGTACGAAAATATTAATTAAGAACAAGGTAACATAATTTCCCAAGGAAACCACGTGGTTAGCACCAGTCCCAGGAAAAAAACCCACATGACACCCAAGGAGAGACAGGCACTCAAGAGGTGGCTTACGAGTCTGACAAGAAACATTTAAAAAGAGGCTTGCAAGTTGAAAACACGTCTTATCCACATCAATTACCCAAGAAAAGCACCGATCTCATTTGGCTGCTTAAATGTGACATGCAAGTTTATTAAACTCATTTAATCACGCTACCACGCTAACACAACCGTGACATTAGATGACAAACCTGGTTTTCTTCTTGCAAAACTCTATATTGTTCCTTCCAAATGGTGATTTTTGACGCTTCATCTTTCCTCAGAGCTCTCTCCTTTTTTAGCTCAGGACTCCAGAAGGTCTTGATGCTATTCATGGAAGAACTCAGCTTGCTTTCCTTCACCTCCACGTCCTTGCGAAGCAGATCGTTTTCCCTCAGCACTTCTTTGAGTTGTGTCTGCAGATCCATGATGGTGTTATCCCTAGCCTGGCGCAGCGAGTGAGGCACAGTGGATGCCATGCTCACCGGGGGGAGGTGGTGCTCCCCAAATGCGATGGTGTCGCTGGCAACTCCACTACTGGCGATGTTAGGGCTGCTCCCCATCGCAGTCATCCTAACACCGTAAGGCAGCCGCCCCCCAGACCGGCCCAGGGTCATGGTGCTTTTCGGGGTGTCTGCACCCACGTTCTCATGGTCACTTAGATACATAGGGCCGGACGTGGCATAGGCAGCATTTAAGGACTGGATATTTTCCATAGAAAGGGTTTTCCCACTGCCACCCCCAGTACTACTCCCAGAGCTGCCTCCTGTACTGTTGGTTCGACGATGGCCCAGGCGTGGGGACCGTGGCAGCCTCGGTGAACGCCCTGGGCTCTGGGTGCTGGGCTCAACCTTCCCCACGGACCGAGCACTTCCATACATGATTAAGCTGGTGGTGTGAGGCAATCAGATAGGCAAAAATCAGGAATGAGAGAGTTCTTCAGTGGTTATAAGTCAACTTAAGGCCAATCACAACTTATAACAGATCCAGTTGTCCATCTTCAAAGTCACATGCTCATGATGCTCAGGACCATATCTGTATCAATAAGAATAACATATTAAAAACTGTATCAGTAAGAGCAACAAATTAAATACCTAGCTTATCATCAAATGTTTTGTCCTGCATTGGAATAAAGTGTATTCTACTACCTTTGTACTTCTACAATTGCTTTTCTGTGAGTGGAAATTGAAAAGATATCTTTTATTTAAACCCCAATATTTAAACTCAAAAAGTAACTTCTATTTTTGTTTTTCTGTTGTTATATTATCACAGTAAAGAGGTAAGGGAAAGAGAATCCATCAATTTTCAAGCCAAAATTTTGTTGGTCAAGATCTAACTCTACAGAAGCCATCTAATCTTTTCCTCTGTTTCTCATCAGCCCTAATTCTTTACCTATTACCTTTCTGAGTAAGAGAAAATCAAAATTTAAAGCCCACTGAGTAGTATATTTTTTCTTCAAGCACTGCTAGCTTCCATAGGACACAATTTCTAAACCCTTGAGCTGTGAAAATAATCCTGCAAATGGGAAGACAGGATGGACTGAAATGACTCTGATCATGATCTTGACTACCAGGTCACATTCGAGTTGCTGTCAGCCTTTCTTCAAACGCAGAAGTCAGAACCAAAACTCAGAGTAATCATGAAATCACTACTGACCACAGACCTTAAGCAAGTAGAGATGCAACTCCAAAAGAACAGCAATCACACAGCAATGGAACCAACAAGGTTAAGAGGAACAAGAAAATCAAACCTCCACTGAAAACAAGTTCTGGTCTTTTGTTTTCTCTCAAACTAAAATAACTCAAATCTTTGTTCAGCTTAAGAAAAGATTTCAATTGAAACATGCTTTTCATTAACCAGCTCAGATTAATCCCATGAAATAATATTCCAACAGCAGGGACTTGAAACACAGAACAGTATGACATCATCATGCTGCTGTTCCTTCTCCCCTCTACTTTTTCCTTAAACAAGAACTCTGGCAGCACATGCAATAAAACTCCTTATTTTTGCAGTGCAATATGATGGTGCTGTACAAGTGCTGGCAGGGAACCCCTTAGTACAGGGGCACAGGGCTGGGACTGTGATTAGTAGTCAAGATCTAGCGGAAAAGCAAGAGACAGGGAAGAAATCCATTCCTGTGACTAAACTACTGCACTAAAGAACCACTCCCACTATACAGTTCTCTTCCCCCTCCTCCTACTTTTTTCCAGTGTAAAGTATTTCTTGTAAATGTTGGGCTCAACTGAAATAAAAGCTAGAACACTGAAACATTCCTGATCACCACAGATGAAAGATTATTGGGTAGTGTCTAAAGAGCAGCAGCACCTTATATATCCCAACATCTTTCCTTTCACACCAGCTTTTATCTAACTGCCCCCTCTGTTCAGAAGTTAGGTTTGACAGATATTCAGAATCAATTTTTTCAAATCCTATAGCATGTTAATTAGATAATAATTGGGCAAACAGATTAAAGACTAGGTTTAAAAGAGGAATACACTTACAAAATATAGAAATAGTGCAAGTGGGTGGAGGGGAAGAGAAAAAAAACAATATTGCAGAAATACTGGAAGGGAAAAAAGTAAAAGCCCAATGAAGAAAAGATACAGCATTTTTCCTTTCAGAACAAAAAGTTAGTAAAGGAAAAGATACAGCAAGAAATAGTTTTAAAATGTTTAGCTGAAATTTTAAATGGAAAACTAGATCAGAATAAGCCAGCATTTTTTCATTTTCACACAATTTCATAGAAGATACAATGGCATGAGCAGTTTTACAAAGCTTATGGAAGCTGATACTGTTTTGTGAGCAGTTCAAGACATTCAAGTGCTCGCTCCCTTTTTTTTAAATGGCAAGAGAAGTTAGCAACAATATTGCTACAGAATATTTTAAAACACATACATAAAGGAAAACAGGCCAAGGAAAGACAACCAGTAGCATTAATAATTGAAATTACCTACCAAAGCAACACCTACAGATTTATTTTTTTAACACTAGTTACATTTCTTCTATTTCAACTCTATATCCTTATGCAAAACAGTACAGAAATATAAACTATGTAACAAAGTCTACACTGTTCCACTGAAGTTGCTTCAATAAGCAAGACACTGTGCCCCAGATCTGGAAGAAAAACACTTCTTCCAAACAGAAAGGCTATTTCAGACTAGTCTCACTGTTTGAGATATCAAAATGCTAAAAATGCTGCTGTGACACCACTTGAGCTCTCAAAACAAGTCAGATATGATTTCTTAGACGCTCCATAAAGTACATTCAACTGAGAGCTTGCATTCATGAGGATTCTCTTGAAAATTAATCCAAATCACAACACTTAATTCATTTGCTAAAAACTCACCACAGTAAGTCAGCGCAAACACTCATTCACTTAACAGCTTTAAATGAGTTTAACTTGAATCAAGAGATCAGACGTGTTTTACTACACGAGTTTCAGTTTCCCCCAAAACCACTAAGTTTAAAAGCTGCTGGAAGTACCTCACTGTTGCACACAGAAGTATCACCTGGTAAAGCCCTTAACAGCACACGAGAGGAGCACAAAAGTTTTTAGATTATTTCTAGTGAGTTCACCACCCTTAAATGGGAAATCTCACTGAATTGCTTTCTCTGTGCTTTAGCAAATGTTTTGTTGAACTATTAATACTTTTCAAAGAATGAAATTGGCTGATACCCTTGACAGAAAAGCAGCTTCCCAGGCAGCTGCAAGGAGCTGGTACCACAGCAGGTGCTGAGCAGGAAGCATCTCCAATTATCCTGGGCAGGCAGGTGAGCTCTCATCCACCCTAAGTGGAAAGACTGTGCTAATTCAGCTCTAAGCTTTGTTTCACAGGTAGGCACCATCCTGTCTGCTTCTCCACAAACATCAAATAATTCAAGCTATGAAAGCCAACTGCTAGAAATAGCTGTTGATCAGGGTTGTGGGAAGGATTCCCAGAGCTGGCACCGATGAAAGTCAGGGAGAACAACTCTACTCTCACTGCCCTGCCTTACACTGCACCCACTTTTCAAACCAAAGCAATAGATTGAGAAGAGAAGTAGTCTCTGGAAAGAGGCAAATGTAACCCTCCAGTATTTTTCTTGAATAACAACTTTGATTACATTATTGTTAGGCTTCAAAGCTGTGAATATCCCAAGTGTTCTAAATACACCCTTCCACACATGCAGCCAGTTTCACTGACACAGAGATTTGCCGTGGTTCAAGCAAAAAAAAAAAAGTTACAAAATAAATCTTAACTCTTTTTTTCCCCCTTTTTTTTCTAGTAGCATTTATCCCCAGCCATATCAATTTGTTGTAGAAGCAAATATATTAAGACAATTAAGCTAGGAAAAACATCTTTCATCCTGGAAACAGCAAAGTGAAGGAAGCAACAAAAAAGTCTATTCTTATTCACAGCACCAATTAATCAGGAAGAAGACAGAACTCTATTTTTCCGCTTGGAATCCAAGCAAAAGTATATGGAAGATTTCTTTCAGATAGCAACATAACCAGAAAAGTTGAGAGTTTTTCAATATTCTGACCCACAGTAGCATTTTACCAGGAATCTCAGAAGTATGATCTCTTATCTTTCATGAGGCCAACATGCAGCACTGTTACTATTTTCCTCTTCTACTCTGACTCTAATTTTAGTCACAAATAAATCATCCCTTAACCTTACAAGATGGTGGTAACCACAAGGAACACTGTCCAGCTGGGACATGAAGGTGCAAACCACCTTCCCCTTGCAAGCTCTCCTGCAGGTTTCAAAAAACTTTGGTCTTTTCTGCCAATATTAGGAACCCTTACCCAAGATTACAAAGAAAGAGACTATAAACTGCAAGTGTTTAAAAAACCAAAACAGCTGAAGCCAGTGCTAAACCATTTTCCCTCAAAGGTAGCTTGTATACCTTTAAATTTATGAAACACAACTCTCATGTTCACTGTTCAATAAGAGAACAAAAAATTCCAAAGAGTATCCTATCTGCAAGCCAAATTAAAAAAAAAAAAAAAAATTCAAGTCAGCCCAAGCAAAAACTTCATATAGATATCTAGAAAGTGGCATAAGCAGCTTTGCAAGTACAAAGATATATGACTAACCTGCTTCAGTATTAGTGGAAAATGCTATCTAGTGATTATGGAAAAGGTGGAAAGAAGGACTATCAGAAAAACAGGCAAGAATTACACAGTACTGTAGAAAAAGGTTTGAAAAAGGACAGTTATGAACACATTTTCTGCATGAAAATGTTAAGATAAATTAACAGTACATTCTGCCTGAATGCCAGCTAACAAAAATGTCTTCTCAGATCATAGGTGACTGTCCAAAAAACACTCAGAGACAGACACCATGAACTGTGGAAAAAGTTTAAAATCTGGCAGGAGACATTTAAATGTACTGCAGTGCAATTTATTTCATTACAATAACCTGGTCAGCCAGTGAAAAGCAATGGAGAATTAAGCTTCCTTCAAAACAGCAAAGCAGCTACCAACCCAATAAGTACACCAATATCCAGACCCATACACACTGAAAACAGTGATTCAAAGCAGCCCAAAAGCTGCATCAGGCCCTGGCACACGGAAAGAACAGTAAAAAGCCACCTGCACAACTTCATGCAGATTTACTTGTAAGGCAATTATGACATAGGAGAGAGCAGGAATAGGAACATGGGTCTTGTCAAAGATCTGATGGTTTTCAATAAAAAGGTTGCATTCAGGCATAGTAGAAATGTAAGAAATTCTGCAGGGATCACATTAACATCAACTTCAGTATGAAGAATCCAATAAAATGAGATGTGTTTACCAATGCTGTCACACTCAGCCCCTATATGTAGTATTTTATGTGAACCAATGGCTCAGAAAGCAGACATTCCTGGCTACAGCTGACAGAAAACAGAAGATTCATTAACAGAGAGTTTTGTTAACCTCTGGAGGATCTCTCTGTCATATAAATATATAATGCCTTTCATATCTCCCTCTATTCCAGGACAAATACCACAGTAACTACTTCTAGGGAAGCAAGCAAACAAATACACAACAACATACTGCAGAAATACAGGAAAAACCCTGCTTACATTTGTCAAAACAAAAAAGAAATTTGGAATAACTTCTGCAGCCTTCAGCAAGTAACATTTCCTCCGAATTTCTTTCCTGCAGTTTCTGTTCAGGACTGATACCAGCTGACAGACAGCAACATCTATGGAGACAACTCCTTAACAGTATCACTGCCTGATAGTCGGGAATGGGGCAGTGGGATCACAAACCAGGCAGGCGAGCACAACTCTAGTGCCTCCCAGCAGCATACTGGAAGCCATCTATCCAGCTTCCAGAAGACAGAATTTCTTGTCCCACCGACTCCTGTCTGCACAAGGAAAGCTCTGAACGTCAGTTTTATAATAGAAGCAAAGTCAGCCTTCACAAGAGGCGTCTTAATCTGATAAAGGTCTGCAGCAGACACATTAGGCTTCATTAACAGAGGTAGCAATTGTTCCCATTTACATAATTCACACCCGAAGAGCTAATCACAAATAAGGATGACTGGATTACTCAGCAGGACGTGGACTACGGAGTAGCACCGGGAGGAGAAGGGGGCAGAAAAGGTAGAATTTCAAAAAAAAAGGAAAAGCTTATATTCCAATAAAACCCTGCCAGATATCTTTACCCTGGAACCCAGATAGTGGGTATAATGAGAGAATTGACATGATTCACAACTTAGAGGTGTCTTAATCAAGAGAAATATTGAATTCCTGTTACTTCCTAGTGCACACCACCACAGTTACAAAAGCTGTGGCTGCTATGTTACTTTTTATATAAAGTCTGAAGCCTTTAACTTGGGGCTTTATTATAGATTTCAGTTTTGACTAGTTTTGGAAGGTAAGAAAGCTCACTAATTTTCATGATAATTTAACGACTATTACACACAAAAAAGACAGAAGAAAGTTTACTCTGGAAACTGCTTGCAAGCCAGCCAGTGCTGGACACAAGGCATTGAACCCATGGAATTCAGGGTTGTTTATCTTTATCAAAATATCCTCGTGGCTTTAAGAAAGCAAGAAAGCAAAAGGGATGAATGAAATTAAGACAGAAAGAAGCCAAAAAAGTAACTGTTCATATTAGAATTGATTCTCATTCCTAAATAGCACATAAACAGAAGCCCAAGCGCTGCCATCTGTTTATATCCAATCCTTTTTAAAAGCTGCGGGATGGTGGTGGTGGTTGGTTTATTTTTTTAAATTGAGTTCACCTACTTGCACATCTGCCAGGTTCACTGAACGTAGCAGTGCCTTTGTTCTGTCTCACCAAACATAAGAAGATGGGAATTGATATATTCTCCCCCACGTACACAACAGAGAAGTCTTCCCAGAACAGCATCTCAAAAATCCCCAATAATCTTGAGATGACTTTGACATATTAAAAAAACCATGTTTTGTAAAAGGCAGGTCATCAACCCCGACTGTAACATTTTGAGGAAAAAAACCAGCAGTCATTTGTCAAGGGAGTGTTTTGTTTCTAAACATAAAGTGACATTCCTGTTACAGTTTTTTCATTTGAAAGGTTAGCATAAATGGTACACGTACACTTTAAATCACCACAGAACATGGAACCATCTTGATGACCTGTCCTTTTTAGATACCACTCTGCTTCCTATTCCTACAAGATAGCCCATCCAGAAAACACTACCTGTGAGTCTCTAAACAAGAGCCAGAAATACTCATCAGCTTCCTAGTTAATTTGTCTCCCACAAGTATACAATTCCTTTCATGGGATCTACTTACTCAACAAGGAAAACAGAACATATTCTACTCTACAACAGTTTCTTTGCAAAAGCAGATTTAACTGACATCAAGTTTTGTTTCTTATAACTTCCATAAGTCTTGATATCAGCATAAAGGGTACACTTCCACCACCAGAGCTTCATTCCCTTATATCTTCTTTCCCAAAAAACAAGACCACAAAAACAAAACACTTACTGTTATTATAGCAAATAAATCTATTTCAGCTAAACCTTTATTTACTCTTATTTATATACTCTTTCTGATATGCCACTTGCATATAAGGATTTTTTCTTCAAGCTCTGGAGGTCAGTCTCAGCTTGAGGCAGAACATGAGGCACTACTGATATTTCTAAAGGCCTTTCTTCATCTCCCTTGTCAGACTTCAGTGGTTCTGCACCCAGCGTACTGAGTCAACCCAGTCACTAAATTTGGGTGACACAAGCAAGTTCTTTCTGTTCTGGCTGCTGTGCACAAACAGAAGCTTCTCTGTCTTCCTCCAGAGACTGGAGCACATACTGATTAACACTACCTGGACATCACACTGAAAGGCTTCCCAGGTGTGGCAGAAGTCTTGGACACTGCCTCAGCACATATTCTCTCCCTGATTGAATCTGTTACAGAAGGATTAGCACACAGTGCAGATATGACCATTCTCAAACTGGTTCTTGCCTGGGTTTACCAGAGACTGGACCCACATCGTCCCTCCCTGCCCTACCTTCTTAACACTGACACGTGGGTAGGCTGGGTAGGTGCATCACCATTTGTTTTGTGCAGTGACTGGGACATAATTATAAGTCTCTAAATTTAAAGCAGATGTGAGAAAAAAATTACAACGTGCCCTTCCTCTTTTGAAACAAGGTACAAAACACAAAAAGCAACAGGAGCCAGAACCCGCACATATCACTTCCTAGTGATAAATTGATTAAAATAATTCTCACTTTCCTAACTACCTAAAATATTGAAGACCTGTGGATGTTAATTTTCTGTCACTGTATGGTTAGTTTGTAGCCTGAATTTCAGAGTATGAAGTCAGTAAATACAAAAATGTTTGTATCCATGGCTGTTTCTCTCTTCCCTACAGGTGGCACAAACCCAACAACCCCCTTTCTAGCAGCTGAAACAAAATGCTAAAAGCAATAAAGATATTTCAGAAGCCCAGAAGGACCTAGAAGCACTAGTGAATCCATGCAGATGGACAGCCTAAAGTCACCATGGGTAACATCACTGAGCAAGGCAAAGCACGCTCCAGCTACAGAAATTCCATCATAATCTCGCCCTGACAACGAAGTTGCATTAACAATATTGATATAAATCATATACTAGAAAACACCACTTTTGCTAAGTCAGCACTGGATTTCCTAGGATCTCCTGCTCTACCACTGCCATACAGCAGTCCACTGCATGCCACAGAGTTAAACTCTTGGCTTAATCAGGCAGCAATGGATAGAATCCTCCTCACCCAGGGTGCTCTTATGGCAGAGTAGCCAGCAAGGGTCAAGAAGACACATTGCTGTTTTAGTTCTAGCAATTACTTTAAAAGCCTCCATACTTACATCTCTGATCAAACCATACTCAGCTAAAACAAGCCAGACCCTCTAAACATAACACACTTTATCAGTGGCTTAGACAGGTAAGTGTTGTAACAAATCTCTCACACAAAAGAGAGGATTTGGGGGGAACAGGCTTGAAAATAGGGAGGAGGGATAACAATGGGAGAGTATCCTGCTTCACAAATAAGGAATAATCGTGAGGAACTCACACACTGCTTACAATAGTACGGTGAAATATTTCTATTCATACAGCAGCACAGATAACTGCTTCCAGGAACTGAGAAAGGGATAGACTCAGAGGGGAAAAAAAAAAACAAGTAAACACACCAAATCACAAAAGCCCCTCAAAAAGCCAACCAGGGTTTCTTTCATCACCACGATTTGCAATTCAGCAAAAAGGTACAGGTCATGTAAATAAAAAATCTGCTTTTTTTGCTAGTCAGGCCATTAGTCACATATTACAGATGAAAAGTTATGTGAACAAAATCTCAAAAAAGCTCGTGACAGGATCAAAAAGAATGTTAAAAATTATGAAAAACATGATGCTTTAGTATAGCCCAGATAGCAGGCTTTCTTCATTTTAGGCTTCTGCTAACATCTTTACAGTGATTTAATTACAACTAAATTGGTTTCCCAGAAGTGGTGAAGAAAGTTCACATTATGTCAAATATTATGATAAATTCACATTTCACTCAGCAGATCCCAAACTTTTTCAAGGTGCAGCCTCTCTTGCAGTTTGATGGATTCAGACAATTCCAAAATTCTGGATGACACAGTAAAGCCACAGACTCGACTGCTCTACAAACTGCTGTTCTGTCATAAAAGTTCTGAACTGTGCTTCCAGAACTACATTCAGTACAGCAGTTAACTAAACAACTACTGATTTAATCCAAATATTTCATTACTGAAAAAAATTCCACTCTTGTACTACCAACTCTAGTCACAGCAGCATGGGCAAGGTGGTGATTTCTCTCTTCCCATCCTATTTGAAATGGCTGTGAGGGTGCTGACTCATAAGTGACCCTGAATCGGGGCACACATCTGAGCTGCTGCAGTTTTCAACACAAACTCCAGTAGCATGTCAGGTTGTGGCTCAGGAGGAGATGTGTGTTCAGCCACCTACGGCTACAGACGCCGTAATCTCAGGGAGGAAAGGAGGGCAGGCAGCTGGCGGAGGTTACTGCTGGAGTCACCTTAGCCCAGCTGGCCATTGTTTGAGAATTACAACCCTACAGCCAAACCCGGCAACTTTTTTGTGGTTACAGCCTGTCGGATTTGAGGTAACATGTTACCCAGCTGCAACCACCCCACGCGCATCAGCGTGGCCCCCCAAACACGCATTGTTCTTCAGAACAATCCTATTTCTATCCATCTGCTTTCATTCCCTTGGCTCCTGTACTGCTTCCCACACACACACCAACACCCCCGCAGGTGTTTCTTTACATCTTTTCTTCGCACCTCCCAGTCTATCCCATTTCCACCGGGGCTTCACTTCGAACCATTTCACACCAGGTCGGCACGAACCACAACGTGAACTTCCAGGGTGCACAGCCAACACTCCAGGTAAAATAAATTGCAGACTTCCTAACTGAGATTCGGAGCTCACGCTACCAACGAGGCAGCTGTGGAAGGGCAGCAATTCCTGACACGGGCTCCAGGATGGCAGCAGATCCAGAAACAAAGCACCGTGTCAGCTGACGCTCACCCCGTAGTAGATGCGATAAAATACACGAAACGTGACCGTTCAGCGCTCGCAAAGAAAACACACACGAAAACCCCACCACCGCCACAAGGTCTGGGCAAAAAGGCAGCGCTCCCCATCACCTCGGACTGAGGTGACTGAGACAACAAAAGCGAGCGCTTCCCAAGGACAGACCGAGCGAGGAGGGGCGGAAAAGCACGGCCGGGGAGGGCGAGCGGGCAGCGCAGGAATGACCGACCGTGCGAGGCAGCGCCGGACCGCGCCCGGCCGACGGGCAGTGCCCGGCAGGACGCGGGGTGATGTGGCCGCCCCGCCGCGCTGCCCGGGGCCGTGCCGGGGCCGCCCCGCCCCGCCGCGGGCGGTGACAGCGTGCGGGGCCCGGCGGGGCGAGGCCGCGACCCCCCCGGCCGCCCCCTCCCACGGCCCGACACAGCCCGCGCACCCCCGCCGGGACCCGCACCCACCTGCGCGGCAGCGCCGCAGCCCTCGGCGGACCCTGCCCGGCCAACGCCGCCGCCGCCGCAGCCCCTGCCCAGCGCGGCGGCTGCTCCCGCAGCTACCGGCGCCCGCAGGCCCCGCCCCGCCCCGGCGCGCTCCCCCCAGCGGCCGCCGAGGCGCGTTGACCCTCCCCGCCCATTCCCGGCGCGGCGCGGGCGGCGCGGCCCCTCACCGGCTGTGTCGGCCCGCGGGCAGCGCAGGGGCGGCGGCGGCTCCGCCGGGCCCCGCTCGGCGGCTCCGCTCCGCGCCGCTCCCGCCCGCGCGCCCGGCGCGAGACACGCGCAGGCCCCGCCCCCCGGCGCGCGCGCCCGCACGGCCGGGCTCCCCTTCGCCCCGCCCCGCCCGAGGCCCCGCCCCCGCCCCCCGGCGTTGCCGCTCCCCCGGCGAGGTTTGGCCGCTCTGCCGGCCCGTAGCGGCGGCGGCGCCGGGCGGGAAGTGCGAGCGGGGCGAAGGAGCGATTCCCGGCTCAGGTACGGAGGGAACGGGAGCGGGAACGGGAATGGGATCGGGCACGGGATCGGGCACGGAACTCAACCCGGACCTCAACCCGGACCCGCGCCCGAGGCGCGCGCACCTCCTGAGGGAGCCGCCGGCGCGCAGGGCGACTGACCCGCTGCGGGATCCTCACAGTTCCACTGAACTAGGAATTTATTTAATTATTTCGTTATTATTACAGTATACGTAATAAAATAATAATTAATAAATAATTAACTTAAGGAGCCAGAACCTGCATTAAAGTCCTTAGCCGCTGTTCGCAGGCAACGCTGAAGAGAGAGGTTATGGCAAATCGGATGGACCTGTGAGATTGCTCAAGGAATGACAGAGTTATTGGCATGTAAATTATCACTATTTCAATTAGTATCTTGTTGCAAGAAATACCGTTTATATTGTATTACATTTATCATATTGTATCATATAGATATTATAATATTTTTATCATATCTTACTATATATCATCTATATCTTTTACGTAATATATATTATTATATTTTGTACCATACATTACAATTATATATATATAAAATATATATTATCATAATATAATTCAGACCTCTCACAGCCTGATACCCGCTGAGGTCTCGATAACCTGAATTCCCTTTTCAACTGTAGAAGCACAGAATCCATTTTAAATGTATTCCTGTTAAAGGTAAGGAAGGAAGAACTTTACCCCGTGTTCATTAATTTCACATAAGTGCGTGCCGTCAAGTCTAAAGTCTCCCAAAAAAGGGACACTTTATATTGCTAAGAAAGCAGAGGGATGAAAATAGATACAGGGTTGCCCATGCCTGGAGTGTTCTGCTGATTTCAAGTGTAAATGATTTTTCATTTAACAAAAAACAAGTGTCAACCTGGAGCTAAACAGGAAAACAGAGAGCTTCAAAGCTTTGGATTTTTTGTCCTAATTTAATTAGTGTGTCAGATTAATAGGGTCCTGCTGCCAGAAGTGTCATCTGTACCTGTAATCACAAAGGGGTTTATGATGCACAGTTTGACAGATCTCCCACAGCTCTTGCAGAGTTCACATGTTTCAGTTTCCAGCCTGGATTAATTTCTTGTCATAATTGCATTTGGGAAATCTGCAGCCTTTCCAGTTACAATTGGACAGGCTGCTTTTCCCTTGAAGTCCCAAACCATTACTCTGAGTTAAAAAGCCTGCTGTCTTTCTCTTGCAAGGGCTAAAGTGACTCGTACATAAATGATGTGGATATAAATCAATCTGACAGGCTTTTAGAAAGAAGTACCCACATAAATAATTTACAATATTTGATTAATATTTCTGCCAGGTCTGGTCTCCAGAACGAGCTCCTTTCTTTTAATCCATCTGTATGTATGTGAAACTCGTTTTTGGAGACTGGATTCTTCACTTTTGATTTTGTAACTGTGAGGTATTGCTGTTTCACACCTGGAAAAGAGCTTGTTTGTCAAATAAGTGTCTCTTTTCCTTCAGTTTTACCTTGTAGTGCAACAAAACAGGGCAGGTCTTACTACAATCCCAGCTCACTGTTTGTTGCTGTAGGAAATTCTTTTATATATAATATCATCAAAAGATTATTGGTGCAGATGTACCCTTTAATACCCTGAATGAATTTTTTTTGTGTGTGCAGAATTGTGAGTTAATGCAAAGAAGTAGTGCAAGAAGCAGGCTTTATATTCTTGGAGAGCAAATGTATTTCAAATTTAGAATTGTTTGGAACTACCTGTTTCATAAGGTGCTACTGATGCATTTTTAACTAATGAAACTTCGTGGACACTCGATAAGGCAAAAATGACAATGGGCACTGAATTTTAAAACAGCAAACAAAATTAGGTAGGAAAGGAGTAACTGACACACAACACTGCTATTAAGGAAAATGTTTGGAGGCATAACCAGCAACATTTGAAAAATATGTAGGCTAAAACACAGCAACATGTGGGTTGAACCAACCAATTTGGACTGGAGCTGGGTTTGTATTTGGTGGGGAAGCAGGGCCCTAAACAACCTCCAATAATTACACAGATGACTGGTGAACTTGTGACAGCTGTATAAAGGCTGTTATGACAGAAAACTCAGCATAGTGAATAAGGAGTTTTCTCATTCCACATTCCAAAATGCAGGAATTGACCAGGTAGGCTTTGTTTGAGATGCTGGATGTATTCAAAAATTCTTATATAGAAACATTCCCCAACAAAGGCACTGTGTTATTCTGCTAAGCTTCTATAAAGGTAAGGAAGGAGGAGCTTTACCCTGTGTTCATTAAAATGTTAATTAATAAAAATTGTAACCAAGATTAGTGTTTTCTGTTTAGTGCAGGGAGGGGATCATCACCTAGTAGTGCCTGATAAACCTATGAGTTAAATTATGCTTTTGGAGCCACATAGATTCCACTGGAATAAATGGAACTGCTTGAAGGTGTCAGATGTGACACATGCCCTGAGTAGAAATTGTCATAGTGCTGTTTGTGTGCCTTGAAAGCAAATACAGTTAAATTACTGCAGGTAGCTCAAACTTTCTGTGTTATATCTTTTTTATTCTCTTACTACAGAACGTAGCCTGAATCAATAAGATGCATCAATAAGGTATTGGCAGCATCAGAGCCCACCCAGTCTCATGACCTCCCCGTGCATTTCATTGTTTAACCTGTAAAACACTGAATATCTTTTTCTTCTGATGAAGTCAACAGAACATCACCTTGCTTTTCTCAAGTCATCCAGGTTGTTTGCCTAGAGATAACAGAAGTCAAAATTGAAGAGTTCTATTGTATGCAGCTTTTCCACAGGCAATTTCACCATCCCTTTTCCACTCTCTTTAAACTTTGGTGTAGCACAGGCCCGTCTTGATTAGGAACGTCTGCCCGATTTATACTTAAAAGAGTTACCTCAGCTTTAGTGTTAGGTAAAGCAGCCTTTGCATAACAGGTAAATCAACTTATAAAGCAGTTTGGAGTTCCCAGAGGAGAGAATACTCCACAGAAATATAAAACTTTTAAAGCTTTTTATGTCTCCTTGGAGTGATTTGCACCTTAGGTTAAATATGTGGCATTATCTTTAGTGCTTGCTAAATCACTTGTTGCTACACATGTAACTGTTTGCTCTGGGTGGGCTCAGTGGAATTGCATTGATTAAAGAATGCTGAAGATTATTTTACTCAGCAAGCCAAAGCTTCACTGTGAAGGAAACTTACCCTATAAAGAGGATGAGGTTGAATGAAAAGCCCTCTGAAAGTTCACAGTCCGTGTCGAAGTCCTTAGATTGTGTGATGCTGTGATTAATTTCTTGGAAGAGCCATGTTCTAGCTGAGTGTTTCCCAAGCTGTGGTACTCACACAATTCGTGGTATGCCAACTATTTTGAAGTGATGCAAAACTGCCTGCTTGCACCTTACACTTGAGGAGAACTGGCAACTGGCTCTCCTAGCACAGGATTAAGGCACAGGGCATGGTTCAAAAGCCTAGTTTGTCAAGTCAGAGGGGAACTGATGGGAAAAGAGGCGATTTAGGACCAAAATAAATTTTGGGGGGTAGTGGACAGCAGGGTAGAAAGGTGTGTGAGGATGTGTTAATTTAGAAAATTAGAAGTTATGTCCATACAATCATGGAAGGGGAAGGTGTTGCCACCACAGCCCACAGTGGTAGTTGTACCTGAACAGATTAAATTCAGGATTATCTGCTCTAGAAGATTGCTTTATTTCCTGCACAGGAATTTGTGTACACACCCAGATTTTTCTCAGCAGCTGCTCCATTCACTACCAGCATACAAATAAATACCTATTTCTAGAGTGCTGTTGAAAATTAATATTTCATCATCTAGTTTCCCAAACCAGAGAATTTTTTTTTTTGATCGTGTACCTAATATGTTCAAATTTTAAAGATCAAAATATGGAAGTAATAAAAGCTGTTAAGTTTCTTTACCTGATCTGGTCTATCCAGATAACATTTTGGAGCACAGTGCAACACCTCTAGTCTTGTGGGGGTTTTTTTCTCACTGATAAGAAAATTTCCTGAGAACATTACCAGCTGAACTGAAAGGAATTCCCTGTAAATAATAAGTAATGGTCAGAATCACAGAGGTAATAAATTATAATTCCTTTAAATTGATGTAAGCTGTTTACATTGTCCTGCATACACAGCAAGTCTATTTGAACTTTAATTTTTAGTATTTCAAGATGGTTTGGAAACAGGGCTTTTTTTAACACTGGTTAATGAGTCAGGCAGTCTCCCTGCACAGTCCTGGCCCTGGAGGGTGTTCGAGGCTCTTTGGCACTCAAGCCAATAGCTTATTATCTACTTCAGTATTAATGTTTCATGTAAGTTAAAATGTTGTGGGGAGAGGGTGGGGTGGGTGAGGAAACAATATTCCACTGAGGAATGGAAGTACCTTGCCTTCCCTAGCTCCTGGCTCTGATACTGAGATAGACTTATAGCTCCATTTGCAGAATTAACTTCTCTCTCTTCCAAACTCCTACTCTAATAATTTTGATATTGGAGTTCTGTCACTTTGAAATGCTCTGGCAATTGCTTTGAGACCCAGGGCTCTACTGTGCTGCACTTCACCGACTGCAAAACCCACCACATTGCTCTGACAGAGTGTTTGCTTTAAACAAGGCTCACAGCTGAGGCTGTGCCTGCAGGTAAAGCCTGAAACCAAACTGGATTCATACATAATTTGAAGACAAAACACTGACACGTTTTTAAACTGTTTACTGCAAAGAAGTATGTTGCTAGTATTCCCTAGCAGCATCTGATCTGCTGGATTAAAACCATGTGATGTGAAGCTGTTTTCAGTGGGATTCTGTACTTCCTTGTTCTCATTCAGAATCAATTCCCCTGACTTATTCAGAACTTTGTTAGGAGTGTATCTCTTTAATAAATTTAGGCTGATAATGGTGCACACAATATAAAAACTTAAAGGACTTCAACTGAAATCAGTATTAAGCAATTTTGCATCAAAACACCACCCACCTACTTTGTATAAATTGGTCACAGGGCTATGTAGCAAATGACATTTTGTTTTTTTCCCAAGGGATTATAATGATTAAGATCTGATTTAGACTGCTTGGGGCATGAGGGGAAGCAGCAGTATTGTTCAAACTTTGATTCCTTTTGCCTCTCGCCACATATACTATTTTTTTTTCTCTACTTGTCTCCCTCCCCATGCAATGAACTCTTTGCTGAAGAGGGGAAATAGCCTGCTTAAATCACAAGTGTTACTCCTGGTAACATTGCCTCCTGTTTGTTCTTTTTCCAAAACCAAATGCATTTACCACAAATTGCAGCTCACTTCTGACTGAAACACATTTGAGTGGATGAACACTGTACAGTTATACAAGTTTTGGACTGAAGGTGAATAATTCTAGCCAACCAAAATTAAGGAGAGTTTTAGCTACACCTGGCATAATTGCCAGTGCTCATACTTGCCCAGGAAACAACCAGTATCCTTCTTCTGAAAATTGTTTGCCAACTTTGAAAACTTTGGATTTCTTGTTCAGAGACTGGAAAAAACCCTTATTTTAAAAAGTGCTGAACCTGGAATACATTAGCAAAGCACAATACCAGCCAGGTTCTGACTGACTGTCAAATCATGGTATTCTCTGGGGGTTTTAGACTTACTCGAACTGTTCTGACATCTCCAGCTATCTTGTATGTGTCTTAATTTTTCCTATATTTGTAATGCTTTCAAAAGTCTGAGTGCTGGGCTCTCAGTTGTACAAATGACATTTCTGCAGGTTGTCTCTGTGGGTTATTCAGAAGAGCTGCTGCATTTCCTTGGCACAGCTGGGAATCCCAGGGACCAGGGATCTCCCAGGGACCACTGCTTCAGCAGGGTGGAGTGCAGTGCTGGGAGGTGTTGGATACTGGCTTGGAAAAGGGTGCCATCTACTGAATTATTGGCACCACTTCTTACAATTCTTACAGGTTCTGTGTGGTTTTCAGCTCTGCACAGCTTATGTGGTACCATGATAACACAAGACAGTCTGATTGATTGCAATCAAAGCAATAATCTAAAATAAAGACTGACAAGTCAGGGTATAGCCAAGTAAGGTTTTAAAAAGTTACCTCTGCTTTTTTATCAGAGCCTAAGTATTAATAGATATTGAAAGTCATCCCAGAAGTGCTGAAGAATCTGAGAGGGAATTCTGTTTTCTCTTACCTTTAGGGATGCCTGAAAGCCAGGGGAAAGATGGCAAAAGCTCCAGCAGCAGCAACAGTTCCAGCACTGGCAGTTCAGGTGCTTCCTTCGGACAGGTCAGTCCCCTTTGCCCAGGAGGGAAATAGAAGTTTTATGCTCACACTTCTGGAAATCTGCCCTGCACGTTCATTCATTTTAAACTTGGACACAGTAAGGTTGGAATCGTGCTACATCTAATTGTATATTACATTTTTCATCCATGATGGTCTTGGCATGCCTCGAGTTGTAATATATTGCTGTGGATTCTTCTCTGAAGGTTTTTAAATCTCAAAAGTGGGTCTTGTTTTATTCTCCCTTATTCCCAGATGGCCTGGATCATACTTGCACACGTTCTCAGTAGTGATTCAGAAAAGCCAACTACTTTTGTTGGAGTTTTTAATTACATTTTTCTTGTTGGTCACAGAGATATTATGTTTTGGTTTTGAGAGGTAAAACAGAAGCTTATATGTGTGTTTGTGGCAAGCTTGACTAGGATTATTAAACAAAAATAGTTGCTACAGCTCAATAATTGTATACATCAAGAGGGGAAAAAAACCCCAAACAATCTAATGCACGTGCATAACATGAGGTGTTTCCTTGTCTGTTCTAAACTGATTCTAAAAATGGATCATACACCCCTTGGAAGGACTGGGATAAAGAAATGATATTAGGAGAGTAAGATTTGTCTTACCTTATTTTTGTCAATAGTATCACTACACAGCCAGTGAATACCAGGCCATCCAGCATGCTCTTCGGCAGAGGCTGGGTCCAGATTATATCAGCAGTCGCCAGGCTGGAGGAGGACAAAAGGTAGGAGCACACATGCACAGATGTTTCTACTCCATTTTTTTCCCTCTAGGGTTTAAAAAGTTACAGTATTCCTGATTTTTTTTGAAGGTAATTTCCTGCTAGTAGTTTAATATGCAGATATGAATGCAAAGTCAGCATGGCGTAAATTCTAACTTTCATTGAGCCACAGATCCCTTTTACACTTAAAAAAAAGACTTAATTTTTCAGTGCTTCATCCTTTACAAGGGAATGTTTATCCGCTTGTGCAACACTGAGATGTTTTCCTTATTTTTTCCCAGAACTGGACTATATGAAGCATTATATAACACTGGCTATGTTTTACCATCTTTAGTCTCCTCTAGCTCTGCCTTCCATTAAGTCATATTTGTTGTTATATTAACCTCCATCACAGTTGCTGGAAGAGAGTGAACCTAAAGCTGCACCATCATCCTTTTATTCACATTACCTGAACCTTGAACTTAGCCAGGTTTCCTCAGTGTGAGGTGATGAGTGTAATCCCTCTTTGAAATAAAGATGTGTAGAGATGTGTGCACAGGTCCCTGTGTTTATATGCATATTTATGTGTTTATGCTTTTCTTTTCAGGTCTGTTACATTGAGGGTCACAAGGTCATCAGTCTGGCCAACGAGATGTTTGGCTTCAATGGCTGGGCTCATTCAGTCACTCAGCAGAACGTTGGTGAGTGTCTCCTGAGGGCAAAGAAATCTTCCCTCCCCCTTGTTTCACTGTGGAGGAAAAGTCTCTCAGATAAGGGCCAGGATACCTATCCTAGAACTTGGTCACTCCAAACAACCTGGAGAGAGGCATGTACAATTTCCAGGTGCTTTAACAGTTAGTAAAAATTAGAGAAATTGAATAATAATGGAGCTTCTGTTTTCTTTTTACATGTCATAGTCATTACTCTGAAGGTGTTTATGATTATTCTTGAGGTATTCTAATCAGGTCTCTGATCTCTATGGGAACACTCAGTCAAGAGTAATTACAATTAAACTATTTAACACCCAGCAGCCCTGAGCCAGCTTTCATACTCACCTGTAATTTTTATACTCTAACCAGATCATATTCTCAGTTAATATTCCCCTAATCTTTAGGGACCCATCTTTTTCTGCAGACTCCTCTTCTAGCTAATACCTAGTACTGAGATATTTATAATAGAAAGCTTTAGAAAAAATTTTCACTATAATTTGGTCTTCAGGTGATCTTAAAGCTTCAACCTCTTCCATCTCAATAGCTGAAATAGTACCTACCAGAGAAGTGTTGTTCTTGTTTGCAGATCTGCTGTGCTTATGCTAAAGACTCGTTGTGGAAGTAGGTCAAAGTAGCTCCTTAAAAGTACTTTCTTTCTCCTCCCCACCTTCAGAAATCTTTTCTTAACTCAGGCTGCTAGATTCTAGAAATAGAATAACTTACTTCATTGCTTTCCATCTATTCTGCACCACTTTTTTTCCTCTTTTTAGTCAAGAAAGGACTGACATCCTTCAAACTCCTCCCTTTTTCAAATAATGCCATAAGAAGTCATTCCTTAGAGATTCAGAGGATTCTGTTATGTTTTAAATTCCTGGGTAGAAAAAGGGGGCTTGCACCTTCAGCAGGATCACAAAACAATGAAACAAATAGACCAGATGAGTACAGAAGGGCTCTTGCACCCCAGAACGGGGTGAACTCCAAATTTCATTTCAGACGTGTGTCCTGTTTCTGTTAGACTTGCAAGACTGCTAACTAGAGTGCTCTATGTGTATTAGTTAGCATTGCTTTTGGTGTGAAGTAAGGTACTTTAGAGATTATGACTGAGAGTTGTATTGCAACCTCTTCAGCTCTTCAGGCATTCTGTCCTGGATAAAACATTTATGCAAATTTTTACAAATTGGAACCTTCTGGTATGTAATAGGAAAGAAATTACTTGTGTAGACTACAGTTTCTTTTCCATTGTTGTTTTATAAATTAGCACTTAAAATCTCTCCTTCCAGCTGAAAAAATTGTTATTCTTTGAACATTTAGGATACATATATGAATTATTAGTAACATTTGCAACTCTTTCTTCTTTCATATGTTAGCATTCTCAAGCTACAGTTAATATTTTGTAAGTCATGCTCCATTTTACAGAAGGTGATACAGTATCTTAGGAACATTCAGCAAGTATGGTACAGGTTTATGAATGTCCTTAAAGGACAAAAAAACTAAATGTGGACCAGAAGCCTTTTGTATTATTTAGGATGTTGCTTTTCCCTCCCCCAGACTTTGTTGACCTCAACAATGGCAGGTTCTATGTGGGTGTCTGTGCTTTTGTCAAAGTTCAGCTTAAGGTAAGTGGATTTTTTTTGTTTGCTCTGTCTGTAGTTGAGCAATTTGAAGCTGGGAATGAAAGGTCTTGCATAGGTCAGACTGTGGCCCTGGAGTACTGTGCTGCAGCAGGAAATCTAGTGCTGTCCAAAACATGGACATTGCTATAGAACAACCAGCTAAGAGCAAGTAATCAGGCTTAGGAAAGCACAGCACCTAACAACAAGTGCTGTATGTGTAGAATTTCCCTTCTACTTACTTAAAATTTTACTGCAGGATGGGTCATACCATGAAGATGTGGGATATGGAGTCAGCGAAGGCCTGAAGTCCAAGGCCTTATCCTTAGAAAAGGCAAGAAAGGAGGCAGTAACAGATGGACTGAAGAGGGCACTCAAGTAAGTGAAGATCAGCACTGGCACATTTTCAGAAGTTATGTGAGAATGAAGTGTTATTTTTCAGTCACAGTGAGCTCTCTTGTTTCTCAGGTGCTTTGGGAATGCTCTTGGGAACTGCATCCTAGACAAGGACTACCTACGAGCCGTGAATAAGCTTCCACGTCAGGTACAGAACACGGGCTGTTAGAGCAGGGACTGCAGAACATCCACTGCTCCTGGTCCTTCATGTTGTAAAGTTTATAAATAGTGATATCAGTGCATCTCATTTTTGAATGTTACCAGCCTGGAGACCAATAGACTTTGTAACAAACAGTTCACACAAACCAGCAGGCAGAGTTTTTCCCTGGCATTTACCACAACTACTCCAAATTTTGACTCTTTGCAGCAGACAAGTTTGCTGTGGCAAAGAAAGTATCTGACTCAAAATCTCGTGTGACATTTATGGCCATGTTGTCTAAATCTCTCTGTTCAATGCCAGTAATCCATGCCTTAACCAAACTGGCTCCTTCCCAAAAGAACACTGCAGACTATTAGATGCCTCTGTGATAGAAAGGGTGAACTAAACTGTTTAGACTGGACCCATGACAGCTTTCAGCTGTTGCCAGTCATTTCAAGGTTTTACCACAGAACAGCAAAACAGGTAACACTTTTATTTTGTTTTGTGAGGAGTATACAAATGGCCCTGCAAATGTCCTCTGCCTTGCTTCAAATTGTGCTGATAGCTGAGTTTTGCAACTGAATTATGAGAGCAGGATGTACTGGCTTTGGCTGTTGGAGGATGAGGAATAATATTAGGAAGAACTACACTCTTATTTATTTGTGTTAAATACTTGATATGATACTACTGGCAAACTGGCTCTTCCATGTATGAAGAATTAGCATGTACAACTGATGTATACTTGAACACTTGAACTATGGTTCTTATCCTTCACAAACAATAAGAAACCACATTACATCTTGCTTTGCTTTTTGGACTCCTTATGTTTCAGTTTGCAAGGAAAAAGAGCTGCAGTTACTTTACCCTCTGTGAAACACTATGTCAGTGAACCTGAGGTAACCAGCACCGTGGAGAAATGCCTCTTCTGGAGATCTTTGGTCCAGAGGGACATACAATAAATTGTGATGTCCATCTTCACCAGTGACAACCATTCTGTAACCCCTTTATTGTGTGCTCTGATGTGACATAACAGTCTTCCAAGTATCCAAGTTGTCCTGGCTGTTCCTGAGGTGGCAGCTCAGTGACCAACATGGATTTTGCCAGCTCCAGCTGAGGGCAGGAGGCTTCTAGGGGGTGACCTACCTTGTGGACTGAGGAAAAACAAAGCCTTTTACAGCTGCTGATCCATGGAGTTTCACACTAAAGTTTCCTTCAGTCACACTAGGATTTACCAAACCCCACTAGATGCCCAGAGCTATGAGGTGATTCTCTCTAGCTAAAGGCTGTAGGAGCAGATCCAAAGTGACACCTCACCAAGTAAAGACAGCCCAAATCTCTGCTTTGCCGTTGCCAGGGTCACTGTCTGTTAGAGGCATTGCCGCAAATTTGTAAAATCACAGAGCCAAAACATCCCATCTTTAATAAACAAGAACGGTGTAGCTTCCTCAGAGGCCTCGTGGTTGCAGAACTGAGTCAAGGTTTGCTGTGCCCTTTCGCACAAGTGTGCAAACAGAACTGGTAGAACTGACAGGCTCGGCAACAGCCTCGTGGGTCTCTCTGAGAAGCTGTAAAATGCTGCATCGATCACCTGCACCTGTTCTTGTTTGCAGAGCACAGTGTGGGGAGACAGGGGCTATCTGCCCTGAAGCACCGAGGGATTAAACTAACAAAAAGGCACATGAATTCGGTGATTAACTAACTGAATTACTGTGTACTGAAAAAGCATTTCAGCTCTCTAACTCACTGGTCGACTTGGAGCAAACAAAATGAAACAACCTGTGCTTATTTCATTAATTGGATGATGGAAATTTCTGAACATTTTCTCTTTTTTTGTCCTTTTTTAGGTACCCCCTGAGTTAAATTTGGTCACAGCTAAAATGCAGGACTATGAGCCTGAAATAGAGAAAGCGAGATACACCAGCTATTTGGAAAGGCAGAACACAGCAGGGAGACAGCACTCTGAGGTGGCACCTCACTGTGAGCCTGGTGAGACTGAGGCTGCTATAGTGACAGTAGATCAGAAACAGCCAAATGGTCCCAGGTGAGACTGCTGTTATACCTGTATTTTATAAAGTATATTAGAAGTTACCGTACCTTTTAAAACACATGGACAGCCCAATACCAAAGATGCCCTAAAACACTAGTTCAGTGGATTTTCTTTACTGTTATTTCTTAATGAATTTTTTCTTCATAAAATGTAACTGCTGAAATCCTGTTTGTCCTTGTGCTTGCTGGGGGGGGAAGGGACAGGAACACAGACTCCTTGGCTATGGAGTGTGATGCCACTTACCAGCGGAAATTGCGACAGAAGCAGCTACAGCAACAGTTCCGGGAACAGATGGAGAAAAAGCATCAGGTTCCAGCAGTTACTCCCAACAGCAAACAGGGTAATAAGACATGGCATTAAAAACTGGCAGTTCCCATGATAGCTGCTGGCAGGCACACCTTACCCTCAGTACTGGAGCCTGATCAGCTTCAGGTGCTTTTGTGCTGAGACATCAACGCACCTTTGAGGCCAAAGGAAGGAGAATTATCCTCCTTTCCCCCCCCCTTATGTTCTTAAAGTGGCAGGAATATCAGCTCTAAGCCAGCATCATTAAAACTGCAATTTTCCAGCCTAAAGCTGTTGTCAGCACCGTTAACCTGCTGCACCCAAGCTGAGGCTGCAGGCAAATATTAACCATTGAGATGTTGCCTTTTACTCATGGGGAATTCTGGAACCTGGAGGTGGGGGGAGCAGGCTAAAAGAACCATGTTAAAGTAGCACACTTGCTCTTGTCAGACAACATCAGGTACAAAATCTTACTGTTTTACATCCTGCTACTAAGTCATAACTAGCTCTAGGAAAAAAGAGGATACCTGGTGCAGCTGCTGGTTATCATTTCAGACTCGTGCTCTGTTAAGAAGGAGCAAAGGGTTCTTCTGTATTTCTGATATTAATCTCTTCTTGTGTTACCTCCTTCCAGCAACATCTGATCCTCCCATAAAGCACAGCACTCCAGCAGTACAACAGGAACTAGCAATAGAAGAGGAGTTCTTTGCAGGTCAGCCAAAAATTGATAAGTGTTAAATCATTAGTATTTAAATCAGCTCTTCAAAATACAATGTAAAGGTAAAAGCTCTGAAGAATTGGAATAACAGGAGTGTAAGTGTGAGTCTAATCTTAACAATACATACTTTGCTTAAGTGGCAGGGAGATGATGTCCATCACTATGAGGGGTTTTCCACTTAGGCTCCTGAGTAGAGTTGTTATATTTATTTGGTAAACACTTTTCTTGAGGTGATACTGCACAGAAACAGATCTTTGCAGGTGGGGTGGGTGTCTTTTCCTAGTATAACTTTGGCTGTTTGTGTCACACTTACACCATGGTGCCTGGACATGGCTTAAGTCCACAGCTCAAGGGGCAGGACCATTCCCTGCTGTGCACTGCCATTAAAAATGCTTTACAGGTTAAATTTTATAGTAGCCACTGCTTGTAGGAAAAGAGTGTGCTGATCTTGGAGTTACTGTCATTCCTGTAGTACAACACTACCGTCGTGGATCACCTTCTCATTCATTCCAGATGATCCTGAACTCTGGGACATTTCCTTGGAGAGCACTGATCTTAAGGTAACAGGTACCCAGGTGGCAGACCCATCATCAGCTGGACACCAGACACCTAAAACAGCCCACGGACCTCACCCAATGAGGACCCGTAACCGGACACCTCACAGAACAAACCACCACAAAGCCTCTGCCAGACTCGCACAACTGCAGCCACCTGCTACACTCATGAGCAACAGCAGTGCCAGCCCAGGTAGGTGCTGCCAAAAATGACTGACTTCTGTCCTAACACTGGCTCTTGGCTTTGAAAGCAGCGCTGTTAGATTAGTGAAGTGGAGCGGGAGAAACATTCCTCTTTTCTTGGACCTGGCTGCAGGTGCTGTGACAGTGGGCTCGGAGAACTGTCTGGTTTTTTCCATCCCACTGTCCTATCAAGGAAGAATTAGACAAAGAGTTGAGGAGCGCTTTTAGAAGCAGAAAAAAAAGCATTAAGAAGCTTCCATCTCTCCCTCTCTCCCTGTTTGGCAGGGTGCAGCCCCCTCAGGAGAAGTCAGAGTATGAAGAAAAGGAGACTGGAACCTACGTAAGGCACCCAGTGGTATCCGTACCTCCATCACAGGACCGCAGTTGGCTTTTCAAATTATGTCAAATGGACTTTGCTGCATATTATGGTGAAGCAACAGAGAAGAGTTTCGTACAGCCAGCAAGAACTTCATGTACTTTTAGGTTATTGCATATTTCAGATGCCTTTTTCTATAAACAAGCAATCATTTGTGCTTCTGCAGCACTGGTGGACGGTACGTGTAATTTGCCTGAAACAGGAACAGAATGAATTGTTAAAAATGAGATGCAATTAATAGCTTCTCTCTCTCTCCCTCAGTGCTACAGTTCAGCACAGAGGAAAGAGATTTTTAGTGAAATGGGGAGCAGGTGGGTTACGGTCAGAGGACAGAACATCTGAGCTGTGGCTGCCCATCTGGCGAGGCTGAGGGTGTGACGCTGTGGCAGCATCTGAGGTGCAGCCCAGCCTTTTCCCTGTGGCTGCACAAACGGGGTCAGAGCCCATCACTCTTCCTCAGCCTATTCCTCAGCCATCCCAGGCAGCAGCAGCAGCACCTCCACTTCCAGCCCTGCCTGTGGCACAGGGCAGGAGCACACCAGGACTGCTGCCAGCACTGTGTGGCATCACAGACAGTGTTTGCTCGGATCCTTTGTGAAATGAATGGGAGCTGCACTTCTGTTTTTAAATAAGCTTTCGACCCTTGTCAATACAGAAATAAACATGAAATTTGCAAAGCAAACCACGCTGGGAGCTGTTTGTGTCTCTGTGCCCTTCCAGCCTTTACAACTGGCTCCCTGTTTGACAGCCTCAAAGGAGTTAACACCTTCCAAATGGAAGCTAAAGAGGAACCACGCGTCTGCACAGCCTCACGTTTGCTTTAGGATGGGCAAACAGAAAACCTCACAGGGTTTAAAGGTTAGAGCAAAGCCAACAGCTGTTCCTTCTAGTAAGAAGGTCAAAGGAAGAATTTTTAAGTACTATTGGAATAATACTCCTGTATCCATTTGGAGCAGCTCCATGCTGAAAAGGGAGGAGTTCTGCTGGGCTGAACTATCTGTTCTCTTCCTCTACAGTGAAGTGGTTCAGCAGTAGCTCCACCACCAAATCAGGGTTCAGGCACCTGTGCTGGCAGCACTGCTCCTGGCAGGGTGGTTCCACCTTCCCCAGGAGGGAAGCCTGGTAACTGCAGTTCCCACCTGCAGTGCTGGAAGTAAAGAGGATGATACTGTGTGACTGGAATTTACAGCTGGACCAGGAAAATTTACATAAACCCTGGGATTAGTCCAAGCCTGACATCAACGTCAGGCTTGAAACAGGACCCTATTCCTGTGCTTTGCCATCACTGCTCTGTCTAAATGTGGACACATTTGAAACATCCAGCATTTATTCCTATTCCTCCTACAGTGCCTTTACCACTTAATCAGTCCTTTCCCCTTAAATATCCTCTACTGTCCACTTACCTCCTCAACAGGACAAGGAACAGCACAGAAAGACAGGACAAGCCGTAATTAATGGTAATAGATTATATCTAAAAACAAGTTGCACATTTCACCGTACTCATTTCTTGCCAATTCAGTGCTGCCTTCGGAACAACTCAGGGAAGAAACACATTCCACATGTTTGAGTCATGCACTCGCTGTTGAAACCATATACCTGCTAGGAAGGAAGGCAACGTGCAGACACTCAGAATTACTGAATTCAAAGCCGCTCCACACTTTTACAATGAAAAACATTCAAAAGTCTCATATAAACGTAACTGCCTCAGCTTTCTTGACTCTGGAAACAGTGCCAGTGTAGCTGTGCCTCCTCTAAGAGAGATCATCACAAGGAGCCTCTCAGGATTGGTCCCTTTGAAAAGGGCAGGAAAACTTATACTTGGAGCTTTTTTTCCCTTTGAGGCCTTGCGCAGCATGAGTCATAACAGAAGCTGCTCTTAAAATGGAAAGAAATGCAGCAGCAATTAGTGTTTAGAAATACCAAATTCCTGCAAGTCTATAGTTGAGAATGACCCTGTGAAGCATTTCCACAAATCTAAGGATTGAATTCCTGTTATAGAGCTCAGCGAGTTCCTTCTCCCCAGCCCCACAGGTGCACATCCCTGCTCCTGTCCACCCCAGAGCAGAGGGCAGGGGAGCCAACAGAGGGAGAGTCCCCAGGAAGGGCGCTCCCCCCTCCCTTGCAGCGCTCCCCACTCTTGCTTCACTGCCAAAACCAAGCACAGGACCTCACCAGTGACGCTCCCTCCACCTGTGCTTCTGACAGGGGAGCCACCAAGTTCTTGTCTGTCAGAGCTGAGTGTGTTTGGCAAGTCTGTGACATTCCCAGCCATAAAGGCAGTCCCACAGCTGATCCATTATCCTGCACATCTTCTCCCTCCCACTCCCTCAAGCCACTCCTCTCCTAAAGATTCATTCTACAAATTATTCCTTGTAGTACCTTGCTTTGGAGTGTCCTATTAAAGGCCAAAGGCTCGTGACTGGTCACTGCTTTTGAGAAGTGAAGGGTCTCACTAAATTGGGTTTCTTGTAGTTTCCTGTGATAAACTGACAAATTGGGTAACAGTTCCATCACTGCAGGAAGAGGATGGAAGGGCTGGAACCTGCTTTTCAACAAGAAATCCCACAGCTCAACAAAAGCAGGTTTGGTTTATTTGAGTGGCTTCATTCAACAGTCTGCAAAGGTGACAGACCGGAGCACAGGGCGCAGTCGTACGAGAAGCGCAGTGCCTGCGTTTAGTGCAAAACATACGACTAACTACGGCCAGGGAAGCCCCAAGTTTCAATTCATTTTATTTTTTTTTATTTTTATTTTTTACAGTGTACATTGTTAAATAATGTAAAGAAAACGCTTGTAATTCAGAAACAGATTTTATGTGGAAAAAGATACTCAAAGTGTAATATTAAACAAAATAATTTAACAGTTCAGTAGCATTAGTTTATTCCTCTAGACTTCAGTTATTCATCCACAGGAGGAGAGGGAGGGAGGGGGAAAAAAAAAAAAGAAAATCAATGGTAAATAAAACCAGTTCTTGCATAACATTAAGTGAAAAAACGCCCTCAAAACTTATTAGATCAAATTTAAATAACCACGTGCTGCATTCAGCTGACCAGTTCCAATGCCATGAATATTCCCCTTGTCTCATTACTGCCTCAGGTTTGTCACCGCTCCCGTTTCCACTGGCCATGCCCAAGAGACTCCTCTGCATCTATCCCCGCAGATGGAGGAGCAGGCGTTCCTGTTCTGCCTCAGCCACCGGGGCCCTGCCCTCCCCCCTTCCAACACACCCCTTGAGCCTCCTCTCTCTCTCCCTGCAGCTCCAGCCTGCACCTGCTACACAGAACCAACCGGCCTCAGGGCCCAGAGCGGCTCCTCTCCAGCCTGGCCCTGCTGCCAAAACTGCTGTAAAACAAGCAACAGGAATGGAACGGATCTCACACACTTCTTTGTAAAAGTGAGAACATCCACAGACACAAAAACTCCCTAATAAGGCTCCGGGGGAGGAGGAACAGCGCTCCTAGAAAACAATGTGGGCAAGTAACATCCCTGGTGGTGCACCAGCTTCCAGGATACTGGTGAGCTGCTCCCAAAGCACTGGGAAGCAGAACTCTCATCCTTCACAGCTTTTTGCAGCACTACATAAATACTGGCTGGTATTATTTTGACTTTGAAGAGGAAACCAGTATTTCTTAAATATATAAAGGGAGAATGACCAAAGCAGAAGATACAGTATAGGTACTAAGAGGTGACAGATAGTGACAGTCCTGGTACCAGCTTGAAATTTGTTAAGTGAACAAAATTGTAAATCCTCCAAGACAGACAGAGGAAACTTCTTGATGCCGGCTGTTTCAAGTACATCCATTGCCGGCAATGGACGTTGCACCAGGACAGTCTGTTCCTGGCTTAAATGAATTTTACAAAAAAAAAAAAAAAAAAAAAAAAAAAAAAAAAAAAAAAAAAAGAAAGAAAAAAAAAAGGTAAGAAAAGCAATCCCAGCAGACAAGCCCAACGAGCAATGGCACCTCTCCCTCAATCCACATCCTGACCAAACATCTTTACCACTTCACAGGTGGAGTCAAACTGCATCTTAAGTTGGGCCTTTCCCAAAGATACACGTTCTCCCCATCCTCTCTCCGCTTCTGATCCAGACCTCCTGCCTCCACAGACAATATTGGTTAGTCTTGTTTTAGCTTCACCCGCAACCCTCCGTCTCTCCCCCACCTGGCCCCTGTCACACCAGCAACTTCAGACTGCCCGCCTGGACAAGCTTCCCCGACACACAGAACGTTGTTCCAACCCGCGGCCTCAATGACTTCCCCCTCCACACACCTACTCCGAGCGGCACCGGGACCTGGAGCGTCCCGGGCGCTGGGTACAAACAAAGCCACCCCTCACTGAACATGCCCTCTGCCCACCTGGGGTCTGCTGGGAAGACGACGCTAAACTGCAGAAGCAATAGAAGTCCAAGGCACTAAAATATCCAGCAAGCATACTGGGAGAACAGACAAGTATTCAAGTACATTAATTTATACAATTTTACATTCACATTTATTTATCTAATACAATGAAAATACAAAGGAAAAAGTTAAAGTGTCTCCAATAAGTATAAGGATATAGCTAGCTTTTTTTCCCATTTTTTCTTTTTAACTTTTTAACCCTCTATATTCCACTCATTTTTAAACTACTGTTGTCCAACAACATTTATATATCACAGTGTTTCCACATCAAAACTGATGGTAAGTACATGTCCGCAGGGAACTTTTAAATTTTTTTTTAACAATTTAAATTGCTCTAATGCTGCAGTCAAAGCTGTTAATATCTTACTTAAAGCAGTAATGACCTATCAAGCACGGGCTGCACTGCAAGTCCATTTGTGTGCCCCATCTTTTCAGAGCCAGATATGATTGACCAGGGAGAGGGAGAGGAGGGGAATTTGGACAGCTTTTTTCCTGATCTTGGTTCTTCAGGGAGAGGTGAGAAGCATGCTAAAGCCTCATGCTAGGGTTCAGCTCTCCCACCTCAACACATGTGGATTCAGCTTCAAACCAGAGAAAAAATTTACAGCAAGACTGTATTAACTGACCCCATGACTCCTCTTCACAGCTCTTGTTCCACACAAGAGCGGGACCCCCTCGGTGAAAAGCACTGTCCCATCACAAGGATGCTGATCATCCTCCTCCCCCTTCCAAGTGTGTGGGGAAACCCCCTTTACAGAGAGTTGACAGCAATGGTTGGAAAAGATAAATTCATTCCCAGTCTGGCAAGCTACCAGTTCATTGCAGCACTAGTAGTTGATACAGGGCCCCATTTCCCTCCCCACATCCTGTCCCGAGGTCTCGCCAGCGTGGTCTCCGAGCAGGGCTAAGTGGTCCGCAGGTTGGAGCCGGGAGGGTTGCTGACCGACTTCTGCAAACTGCTGATGTTGAAGCTTTGCAAAGAGGCGGCACCTACGGGCTGGAACTGGCCGAGCGGTGGCTGTGCTGGACCGCCCGCCCCACTCCACGGAGCGGGGAAAGACGCTGCTGGATAACCGTACGGCTGCGGAGGGCATATAGGCTTTGTGAAAGGACCTAAAGAGGTAGCTGATGCTGCAGGGATGGGCGTAGCACCCAGGGAGGATGTCATAGAGATACAGAGCTGACCTGGTGCCGAGAATTTTCTTGCCATTCCAGGGGCCTGAAAGAAAACCCAACCGCCAAGAAAAGTTATGTAACTGTGCTTAAAAATCACCAGTCCACCCCTCGGTCCACAGGCCATTCCCAGTGAGTGTTTACAAGGATAAGCCGTGGCCCCCTCCTCTTCAGTTACCCCCATCCCTTCCAGAGCAGGAGATACATCCTGCACAGAAGGAGCCAGCTCACAGTTTCCCAGAGCACTTGTCCCAGCTGCACAGCAGCTGTGCTCCAGCCGTGTTTGACGCCACAGCAACAACCCCACAGCTTCCCACCATAAACGCTCACGGATCACATCTTACCTCATAACTACTATGCCCTTTGCCAACTTTCTTGCCAGACAGGTTCATGGCATCCCGGGCCCAGTTATCGACCAGCTTGTGCAGGTCATCTGTGAAAGTCCCTTTCCGGCTCGAGGCGATAGCAGTGGGCTGGGTCTGGGGGGCTTGGCTGTTCACTGCAGCCCCAACTGTGTTAGTGCTGCTGGTCCCTACAAATACAAAAACCGGGAATCAAAACTAAGGTTAAAGATCATCTTCCTCTCGTGCATGAAATAACTGTGGTAATGGTACACCAATAGAGAGCCAGTTAAAATGCCATGCAGATTAATTCTAAGTTTTGATTCCAGGACACACTGAAGTGGGAACTACAAGGACTCCTACAGGCATTTTCTCAGATTGAGATATGTTTATTTTGCTAGAAGTGCTGCAAGTGGTCATCTTATAAGAGGGGAATGGTAGCAGCCTACAGGTCTTTGTAGAGGAAAAAGGACATTAGATTTCAGCACTGAATCACAGTACACGAGGCACATCGCTCTCTCATCCTAAACCTTTTAATTAGTAGCAACCACTATTGGCACAGGTCAATTCCACCTTGGGGGACAATGCTGGATGCTGAATAAGGAGCAGTAAAATCAGCATTGCCAGCTGCTCTGTAGCAAATTATCTCCACTTTGTAAAATGAAGAGAAAAATTCACCCAGTTTACATACACACAAAAAAGAGACAGTAAGAAACAGCAACTGTTGTTTCCAATAGCTGCCATACTTATGTTCTTGAGGATAACCAGATGGGGCTGTCTTAATCCACCAAACAGCCAGGATCAGCAGGGGAAGTCTGCACCGCATTAAATTTTGCTTTTTGCCTCTGAAAGCATTTTTTTGCCATTATGTTCAGATTTCCTATGTCAGAAGAATAAGCATTTCAGATGCAAACAACTAACACAGCTTAAAGAAGGCAGGAGTGAGACTAGTTCCTCAGATAAGCTTTGACAAGTTTTTCTATTCACTGCAAGAACACAAAACCCCTTCAAATAAATACCAGGTTTCGGTTCTGCTGGAAAGCTTGTTGAACATTATCCTGTGGGGGGAAAAAGCAATCTAGAAGCTTTGTTTTGGACAGCCTCACTATGCTCCTCATACTTATAAACAACAAACTGCACTCAAATTTCGGTTTTTCAAAGGCAGACCTCATAACAGGAATCAAAGAAATTGCATTTTGCGCAGAATCCTAAATTCCCAGCAATATTGCAAAGCATCCTCATTTACAGACATGGAAGTGCTGGTTAACCACTAGAGCACACCCAACAACAAAATCAACATCAGCAGTGCTAAAGCCAGCACTGCTTGCAAGCACACATCCTCACCTACTTCGTGCCTAAAGATCCTCAAACATTTCTACTTGCTCCCTCTGGAGACTGCAGCTGGGAAATCCATGAAAACCTGCATTTATGGCAGGCATTTCTGAGAGGAAAACCGATTTAAAAGTAGAGCACCAGAAATGCCAGCAATGAACATCACATCTCTACTGCAAAGGCCAAATGGTGGCATGGCTGTCTCTTGCCTGACAGCTCCCTTCGTCTGTTCCACTGTCCCTGGCTATCAGCCACATTCCTTGCAACCACTGTATCAAAGAAAGAACTGGTTCCAAACCTCTGCAGGAATGTTTCGTATCGAGGAGTGAATTAGGAAGGTGAGGTACTTACTATGCAGGACAAATAAACAAAGTGTTACTGCCTCTAGTAGTGCTGAGGAGGGAAGGATACGTATCCGTCCCACCAGTCCCAGCTCAAGCATGGAAGTGGCTCCCAGTCTGGGTGCCCACAGGTGGGGCAGCAGTTGTTAGGGGCAGGCATGCAACAGTACATACGAAAAGGGAAGAATAAGGTTCCCTGAGCAGGGAGTGTGGCTGCAGCACGGATGAAGAGCAGCAGGAACACACTGTACGGTACAAGGAAAGTCTGCAGTGAAGTAACAAGAACCTGAAGCATGCATCATGTGGAAAGGGCTCTGAATGCAATTATTTAATAAGAGCAACGATGTGAAAGGTGAAATTAAAGACAAATGAGGCAAAAGCGAGAAAGTACTTGGGGGAGGGGGAACGCTGCCAAAACCAGTAATCATCACATTCCACCATGAGAGTTCATGCAGGGATTGACACACTTGCTCTCATCCTCTTCCCGATGGCCAGCATCTGCTTTTGATATTTCACATTTCCACTTCAATCACTAAGTACACTGGATTCTGGACCTACACTGGAGAGGTTCCTCAGGCCACGCAAGGGAGAGAACTAATCAAAGCACATGCTACAGTGTGTTCAGCTGAAGATATGAAAGATCAGTTCATAAAGTTTAAGTGTTTTCAAAAGAAATGGATTGGTTCAGTGTGAGAAAGGTGGGAGGCTGAGAGAGCTCTGTCTGCAAAAGTGATTTTGTTAAGGAGCTCCCATCTCAGGTCACAGACATAACAGGTTAGAGCATCATAGCTGAGCAACACAACTAAAGCTCTCATGTAATGTCAATTCAAAAAAGTACTTCTCAGGAATTTCCCATTTTAGCTCTTCCACAGTCACTGCCTGCAGAAACTGCCATCCAGAAGAGTCTGAAAAGGAAGTGCTTCAACTTGTAGCATTCAATGGAAACAACCCCCCACATTCCTGCTCGGTCACAGCAGCCGTCCCCAGTTCTGCTCTGACATGAAGGATCTCAAGTGAAACAGGCTCCTCTCTCCCCAGCCCACTACCTACATGCCTTCATTCAGCCCTTTATTCCCCCCCCATAAAAAACCAGTCAAAAGACACCTTTAAAACAGTCTTAAATGACATGAGCACACACAGGCTTTTCTAAACATCTCTTGCTTTGGGAGACACACTAGAGATCTCTACTCTCTTATGCTTTTGAAATGTTGAAGAAGTGTCTGCAATTGGATCCATCACTGAGGTGACAAGCCCCATTAAATCCCAAACAAAGCAGCTGCTCTGTGGTACAACTCTAGCACAATACAGTGAGCAACTGACCCTGACACTAAAGCTGCTCTTGTTAGCGATGGGCAGAGCTCCACAGTGAAGGTGAGGTTCTGCCTGCCTCCACTGGGCTGCAAGAGCAGCAGCCTGACTACTCAATATACTAATGACAGAGCACACATTAGAGGGCATAACACAGACAGACAGATGCTGTGCTGGAGACAGAGTCAGGGACATAAGGCTTCAGTGACCAGGAAAAGCTGATGAATAGCTTTACAGTCAGCAATCGGAGATAACAGAAATAAGATAATTACTACAGAGCTGGTTGCAAGGACAGACTTTTTTCACCATCTTCCCTGAAGCACAAAGAGAGAGTAATTTGTTAAAGATAAGAGAAACAGTGAGAAACGTTTAGTATCAGGAAGCATTACAAAAAGCTTGGTGAGAAACAGAGAACACAGCACAGCAGGGCTCTTGCAGTCACTACTAGGACATTCTAGCAGAAACCCAAAGACTGGTCTGATGGTTTAATCAGTTGTACTTTCAGAAAGAAAAGAGGCCCAGCCTCCTATATTTATTCTTCATAATTCCCAAACTATAGTGAAGAATGTCAGGAGACAATAAGGTCACAACTGGTTCTTATCAGAAAAGGAAAAGCAAGTACATCTTCCATTTTTGTCAGGATGTACAAAGCATTTTACAACTATCAAAGTTTGACCAGCAACATAAGAAAGATTTATTTGATAGGTCAAGCGCTCTTAGTTTGTCACCCTATTTTCTCAGATCTGTGAAAACAGTTCAGACATTCCCCACCAAGCTGTACCACTCTGTTTCTCCAGCTGCACAGTTAAAAGCATCAATCACTGCACTGTTTCCTCAAGACCGCTGATTCTAACCCAGCATCTTCTCCAGTTGTCACTCTCCACAGCAGTCTGCAACAGCATTTCAAGGACAACACTCCAGGAAACAAGCAACCTGCAGTAAGCCAAGTGCCAGGCCAAGCTGTGCCATGCCAAGTATTACCTGCTTTTACAGGACAGCTACAACACTCTTTTCAACAGGAATCTGTTTCCCTCAGCACCAGTCCCAAAAGTAGGAGACACACATGCAAAAGTACTCTTCTAGCTAAATGACAGTCAATTTGCAGTCAAGGCCTTGTAAGTAAATTATACTCTGATATATTTAATTCATTGCCAATTCTAGAAACAGACTGGCTGTTCCTCATATTCCCTACCCAAAAAGAGGACAGGCCGGACTACAGATAATTTTTAAAAGTTAGCTTTGGTAAGAATTTAACTTCTTCCAAGAAAAGAACCATAAATTTTGACATTGCAGATGTCAGTGCACATCTGCACATTAATATACCAAGCAAAATCATTTAAAGATGCTCAATTTGAAAAATTAACTACCATTAGTGCTTATATCCCAAATCCAATGAAGCGGGATAGAATTATCATCGCAAAACTCAACAGCTTAGTAAGAAGTCTCCCCTCCCTCTGACTCCCTCCCTTTCTCAGGAGGATGGAGCTGGTTGCATTGCAGCTGTCTCTGCAGAAGGCCAGGCCCAGTTCCCACACACAGCTCTGGCTCAGCTGTGCCACCGCCGACCGTAGCGAGACAGATGATGCAGATGTGTGGTACTGCCATGCAGAGCAGCGACTGAAGGTCTCTTCACAGCACTTAAAGCTTTCTCATATCAGGTCATTCCAGAGGGTGGGAAACAAATATCGGGCATTTAAAGGGTCTAGACTGCAGAAGCAGCATAGGAAATGTTGCAGCACTCCCAATAAAAAGCATCACATAGCAGCTCAAGCGTATTGTTATTTCAGCCACATCAGAAGTTTGAGGCTCTCTTGTAAGTCTGGCCTAACGTAAGCACAAATGAAAGGATTCTGAAAAGAGCCGCAAGGTAACTCATGAGACAGAATGTCTGAAGATATCTACTTAAATAAATGTCTATTTACCATTTTCACTGCTATTTGTTGCACATTTAATATATGTCCAATTCCCAGTAAAAATTTCTAAACCTGGGCCCGTTAGTAGGTAAGGATCTTTTGAGTTTGCCTGGAAATATCCTCTAATTATTTTTAAAACCCTCACTGCTTCCAGCTTTAGTTATCTATCTGCTGATTATCATAAGAAGTCACTGCTAACTGCCTACAGGTGGCATCAATGCTCTGCACTGTCATGAGCACTGGTGCCGAGGACACGCGGAAGCTTGTCCAACTTGCACTGTGGGCACACTGCTGGAGGAGGGCAACATATTCTCCCCACCAGTTACTGCAGTGTCCAGCAAAGGCATAATTTGAAAAACAAATCTTCCTCACTCTTTCAGTACAAAGATTACCTCCCCTACAAGTCTCCTGCCACCTAACATGCTAAAGAAAAATTACTGAGGCAGGCCAAAATAAAATGCCCATGCACCTGTACCTTGCTAACTCTCCCCAGCTTGTGTCACTTCACTGACCTGTCCTGAAAGTTTCCACTAAAGGTTTAGAGAAAATGAGTGCTTGTGATCATGAATTTAACAACAGAGAATACCTGACATGAGAACCCAAACTTCTAAAGGCGTGCTAAGAGCAGCTCAGCTGAGCCATGGCATGGGAGGGAATACAAGGTGGTGGATGAGAATGGGCTGCATGAAACAGATCCAAGCAGCAGAAACAGAAACCAAGAAGACAAAACAAAAAACAGACAAGGAAGGAGTAAAGGTGTTACACACAAAGAGCCAAGCAGGGCGTACTCAGAAATCGGGTCCTCCTGCCACCAGGCTTGAACGTCACTCTCTCAGATGCACAGTTAAACTTCGCACAGCCTGTGAGAAAACAAGAACGGGAAGAACAGAGAAAGGAGAGGAGAAGAGACAGAACACCACTACAAGATGTTAGCAACTTGAAGTTGGAAGGGTGAAATGCATTAACATGACACACAAGAATAAGTCTCAAAGCGTGGACCAAAGAGTACACAGACAATATACGGAGTGAAGGGACTCCTTCCAACACCTCCAGACATTAAGCCAAGCTTGCAGTGTTGTTCTCCAGTACATAACCCAACAATAAGGTTGCAATCTATAGGAAAGCCAAATCCTGGCAGAAGTGTCCAATTCCAAAATGGTACCGCACAACTCTAGATACAGGGAGATGATTCAAGTAGCTCCAAAATACTTGAAACAGTTCTTTAAAAAAACCTTTACAGAAAATTCTTCCATAAAGTCTGTTTCCATTTTCTGCCTGTACTTCTCCAGTTTCAGCAAAAACACACATTAGAATTGATGTAATCAATCAGTCTATAGCAAAGCTTTTCAAAAAGATGTGCAAGGGGGAAAAAACCTGGAACAGCTAAGTTCAGAGAAATAAAGGAGTCATCCCCTTAACAACTGGCAAGTAGAAAAAGCCCTTCCTACCAAATAAGTCAGAGCTGTGCCTGAGAAATTATTTGATAACGTACTAATAACAAGCAATCCACGATCCGAATAACCTGAGTAAATGAACAATTTACTATTCCCACCATTTCATCCTCCTACACTGACTCTTCCTTCCAGGATAATTTTTTATCTAACAATTGAAGAACATGAGCCTTTCTTTTTTTTACCTTTTACTGTTAAAAATTCCATTGACAGAAACAGGCAAAGCAGTTTGGAAGTCTAGAAGGACTCTGAGTCTTCAGAAATTTTCTTCAGAAATTTCCTACTATTTTAGTTATCTGTTAACATCAAACCTGCTCTGCCCCTTCCTTAGTCTAACTTCTCATTTCCAACCTGTCTCCCCTTCCCCTCAGCCTATACCTCTCCCACAGGTCAGCAGAGCATCACTTGCCACCACCCCACTGCACTCTTTTGTCCCTGGGGCTCTCGTTACAGCAGATGGGGCCATTCATCACTTCAACCACCTCACACTTCACCGGTGTGAGCAGCTAAAAATCTAGGTGCAAAAACCAGCCTTATCACCCTTCACACATAGGCTGGGGACTCCAAAACTGCTTTACACCATATACTAAAAATCAAGTGTTATGAAGTGGATCACTCATTTCCGTTGCTAATTACACTAATTTCATTTAGAGTCTTACCTTGGCCCGGTGCCGAAAGGCTCGGTACCGACAGGGCACCATCACTGGTGAAGGCAGAGTAGAGATTTTCACTAGAAGGTGAAGGTTTGAGGGGCTGCAACAAATGGTTCTGCCCAATCTCTGGCACACTGCTGGGAGGATGAAGGGTCTGCTGAGGGGGCAAGACTGATGGTGCACTTTGAGCTGACAGATTGCCTAGAGGGGAAAAAAAGGAAGGCAAAAAGTTTTGGTCCCTCCACATCATTTTCAAAGGTTCTGTCATTGTTCCCAAGGGACAGGGAAAAAAAAAAAACAAACAGAGGAAAGTTTGACTGGAACAATTACTAATGGAAAAAATGTGTATCATCTTCGGTCAAGCATGACAATTCAGGCAAGACAGGGAGAGGCAGGGGGAGAGAACTACTCCAGTTTCTAAGAAAGCAGTAAGACCAGAAAAATTCTTCAGTTGTAAAGACAGCTCTGTGCTAGTTCACTGTCACGTGCTCACGTAGAGTTCCCATATCATACGACACCACAGAAGTGAGCAGCCAGGGTGACTGGACACAGAAACTGCAGCATGACGTGGAATTACTGAAGTGAATATGCAAGAAGCAGTAATAAATATTTCTGCTCACAGTGCTGGCCCTCCAATACTGTTTGCTCATCCTACAGGATTTGAGAAACATCTCCAATTACCCAGCAAGCATCTGACATCAACATCATTCAATCAGTAAACAGAACTATTTTCTGAGTTTTGTTTATTATAAAAATGGTTTTAGTCAAAAAGGAAGCCTTGCCAATTCTCAATTTGTAATCACAATGAGGCTGCAACTCCATTAAAAAAAAATATCACTACTTTAACATCCCTCAACTGTGACTAAGTTTCTACACCGAAAGGACACAAGTAATACCACGCTTAAGTGATACTAAAGTAGAAAAAAAATCTCTGCAGATGGATGAAGAGACCAGCCCCATTCTGTAAAATCAGTTTCAGGAGAGAACAAGAACAGCTTATCTTGAAAAAACAAAGTTTTCCTCTCATACTGTAAATTTACACTTTTCTTCTTAGTCAGAGCCCAATGACTAGTCTGTAAAAAATACAAACCACAACTTTAAAACTGCTCTTACAGAACCATGTAACAGTATCTTTCAGTGGACTGAAAAAGTCACAAGCAAGACTACCAAATAGCACAAGTAACTTCAAAAACAATAAAGAAATTCAGGGAGGAACCAGTGCACACAGACCCCCTCAAATGAAAAGACACACACACAAAGATCTAAGAATGAGAGATGGTACCTTCTCTCTTTTATGTAATAAAAAAATTGAAGAAAGTCTTACCTGATAGCTGAGGGCTTTTATGTCCCTGGGAGCTGCTACGACTGGACTTGCTGCTTTTTCCTTTAGTAGGTCGTCTCCTTCTTCCTGAAAGGGGTGCAGCTGGGGGAATAATTACTGCAGGTGGGGCCTTTCCCAATTTCATATACAGTGACTCAATCTCCTGCTTCTGGCGACTCTGTAGCTCCTGGATCTCTTTAAGGTGCCTAACACGTTACAAAAGAGAGTGACTTACAAAAATGCACACAATTCCTCCCCTCCAGTCAAGCCTGGCGTGCTTCTTTGGTCAAGCTCTCGTAAACATTTAAGAAAGGAGGAAATAAATCTTTTCCACAAATAGTCACTAAACACACATGGCAGAACACTTGCCATTTTCCAGTGTGCTCTAGCCCTGGCCAGAATTCAAACACAAAGTTCCCAACATTGTAATCATAAAACCAGGATAAACCGAAGTACAAAAAAAGCATTAAAATGCTACAGGAATAGCTAGATTACTCATTTTCTGAGACATGTGGCCTTGGAGATTTCTACACTGGTATTGCCTTACATTTTGTTTCAGAGCAGTTGCATACATAGGATTTAAAACTGCCAGCTGCCCTAAAAAAAAAAAGTTCAACTTTCAGTATAAATAAATTAGTAGGTCACATTGCTTGACTTTTAAATTTTTTTTCTAAGCCCACAAGGTTCCTTTAGGAAAAGAAGAACCATTAGAAATGCCAGAAATGCATACTAGAAATGCAGAGACTTGTGTGTTATTTTCAAACAAGACTCCATTATTCCCACTAACTACTAAACGTCAGTGATACGCCAAATCCTCCTTACATCTGCAGTCTTATCCACAGGGCAGCTCTCAATCTACATACAACAAGGTTACAGGTTAGAAAATTAGGCACAGCAAATACGTATATCCCTTTTTTGTTGTAACTGTGTACTGCTTTCCCACTACAGAATCCTACTTGCCACATAAACACTGACAATGACTCCTGACACTTGGCAAAGGTTGAGCCTTTTAAAGAAGTCTATTTTTGTTCTTTGTGAATAGGAAAGTACAGGGGAAATTCCTATTTTATACACAAAGAAAAAAGCCTTACTTCTCCCGTAACCGACGGAGTTCCAATTTCAAGTCTTCATCTTCAATATCTGACTCGTTGTCACTGCTCATGTAGGAAGAGTTGAATGAGTTGCTAAGGCTCTGGACAGGGAGGCTGATCTTTGACCCCAGGTGCTGGAGAGAGTCTGGGCTCCCTGAGCCATCATCCAAATCCTTAGCCATCCCACTTAAGAAGGCGGCCTCCGGATCAGAGGACGGACCATTCATGTGTGGGGACTGCCTCGACTCCAACTCTTTCTTAGGAGCTGCAGCTGAAGAAGCAACTTGTTCCAAGCCCACAGAGAGAGGAAGAGTCATTGGCTCTTTCTCTGCACAGCTGACCTCATCCTGAGTCTTTGACACTGAGAAGCGGCCAACTTGATCCGTTGTTGTTGTCACCTGAAAGCGCCCGACCTTAGTAGCCTGACCAACATCTACCGGTAATTGCAGCTCGGGATCTGTCTGAGGAATGCCATCCACCACATCCAAGGAAGCACCAGCAACAGCCCCGCTTTTCCGACTGCCAGCCTGTTTTACCAGTGTACTCTCTGGGCTACTGCCAGAAAGACAAGAATCACTGGAGGTGGTTTCAAATTGCACTGGCTTAGTTTCAGGTTTGTCACCCTCTTTTAGCGCATCATCCACTGCCACGGATACCTAGAATAGAAATACAAACATGCAGACTTTCTTGTTTTTTCCCTAATATCATGCTTTTATTTACTTTAATAGTAAGATACATCTGAGAGGGGAAAATAACTCATTTCCTTGGTATGCCACAAAGCAAGCTACTGCTTCCCTGCAGGCAACACACTGCCACACAAAATAGTATTTCCGAGCATTCTGGAGGATTAACTCCAAGACACACAGCAGATTTAGATAGGGCTTCCTTCACCAGCAGGACACAGTACAGTGAACACCCCAGCACTGTTAGTGAAAGAGCAGCTGATATTAAAGACCAAAGCCTGACATGATAAAACACTGTATTTACAATTCCAGACCTGCACAGACTAGTGCAATCTCTGCCCCAAATGAAAACAGCATCTGCATGAAATGCAGCGTTCACAAGCTCTATGTGGGCATTCTCTCCCGACAGTGAAGTCCAGCACAAGGAACACTGAGCTGGCATGGCACAGGAACTGCTCAAAGATCTGGATCAACAACCAAGTGAGCTGAACATCTCCTACCTGAAACCGCCCCATCTTCAGGACACTGGCTCCTGCTGTGGTAGCCACAGCACTGCTCTCTCCGTCACCTGGTGCTGAAGATAAGGAAAAGGAGAATGGGATTAACAGGAAAACAAGCAACAAATTATTTGAACTCCAACTATTTCTTTTTAATTCAACTACCCATGAACTCCTAACAGGCCTTTGGATTCATAGTATCATATGAATATTAAAAAGTTAATTATTAATGTTAAGTTGAAGTATTTTTCTACGAAGCTTCCGTGCTCAGTGTATTTGACGAAAGCGCACTTTTAGGTAACAGTAAAAAAGCACACTAATTTCAAAAAAGGAATGTGAAAGAGACAAATAATTAAAAACAGAACCAAAATTCAAGCAAGAAAAAGCTTCTTTTAATTCAGTACCCACACTGACTACCTAAATTTCACAAATACTGGGGACAATTCATTAATAGAAAAGTAGTAAGTTGAAGAAATGCTATAAACCACATTTACTTAAAGCAGTCTATCTGAAGCTTTTAGAGCTGGATTCTTAGGTGTCAGCTCCTAGTTTTGTTGCTCTGTGCACTGGCAGCGTAAAGTTACAAAGCTGAGAAATAACATTCTATTTTTAAATCAGTTCTATTGGACAGCTTGCTCTGTTTATTAACCAACTTTCCAGATTGTTTACTTGTACCTTCTAAACTTTGATAGACAAAATCCAACTCATTTTATTGCAGACTAATGGGTTCTACAGTATACTACACCAGCAACGTACCAAAATGGCATATTTTATTTTACTACAGAGTTTTTGAAGGTTTGTCACTAAACTTCAGAGGCACATGCATGTTAAATAGTGTTTATTAGATAGTTTGAGAAATAATTTCAGCACCATATTAACAGCTTCTTTTAAAAATGGAAGACTTCAAAAACTAAAACAATTAGGTGAATACTGACAGGAAAGTCTCAGACTATTTTGCAAATGTTTGGATTCCACCCTGACAACTGAATTCATTTCGATTTGAAAGTCATTGATCATCCAGACAACCTTCACTTGTTCTAAAGCATCCAGAAGGAAGTCTGGTTTTCCTATCTTCCTTAATTTTTAGTAGCTTAACCTTCATTTCTCTATTTGAACAGAAAGGAAACACTCTCAGGTTAGGGAGAGGTACCCTACGTGTAGAACACAGCGTGATGACACTACATGAGACGTCTTACTGTTGTCGTCAGGAACATCACACACGACAGAAAGCTCCTTCAAGTCCTCAAGCTGTACCTTAGCAGCATAGTGGAGATTCTTGGTGAATCTTAATTTAGCATTTTGGACAGCTTTAAATCCTAAATGAGTTACTACAATCCAAATGTATCATCCCCCTCTCCCGGTCTACAGGGGAAAATTTAAGTCTGGCTACTAAAAACTAATGCAATCCCCTTAAAGAACTGCCATTGCATGACTTACTAAAAAAGGCTACAACCTTCCAAGTTGCTAGTCTGTTCAATTCTGGATTATATCTCCATGCTGAGAAACCATCTAAAATAATCATGGCTGTCTTACCATCCTTCAGAGACTGTGTTGCTGTGGACACCAGCCCGGTAACCGTCGTAGATGCTGCTGAGGGCACAGACTACATGTTCAAGGGGGCAAACAAAATAAAATTAAAATAATCAATGGTTTGATTGAATTCCAACAAATCCAACACACTGCATATTACATAATCTTTCCTTTCCAGCAGAGATAAAGTATGACCCATGGAAAGACAAATGCAAGAGTTTTTAACCTCCAAAGCAAGCAACATCAGCAAGAGATTTTAGAGGCCTTACAACCCTGAGGCTGTAGCAGAACATTCCCTTTGGCTGTGTAGAAGGAATGCATAAATAGCCACTTGGAGATTACAATGTCCATCATTGTCTTCATCTAGTATCAAAGTCCATTATCACAGCCTTTGAAAGTTTCAGATCCACACTTAAAACACCCCTCCCAAATTAAGACTGACATATCACATACTGCTGGTTTTGTGCTCTTTCTCCTTACTCCACAGTTGCTTCCCCTTCCAGCTTGGTGACACACATGACATCACCAGAAAAGCTGGAATAAGAACTAATACCAAAAAAACAGCCTCAGGAAATTACATAATCTATTGCAACATACAGATTTTTCCTCCTTTGGTTGACTCAGTCCCACAGACGGGAAGATGACTTCTCATTTTTATTTTTAAAAGTCTAACTACTGGTGTGGTGATATTAAAGGCAGTGACCTAAGAGCACGACCTTGAGGAAAACACTGAGGTTTTTGAAGACTACTAAAGTGCCAACATTGCAAACATACACAGGCAGGAGCAGATGTCACTGGAACGGTCTCTGGACTAAGGGTTCTTCTCAGCTGAGCATCCAGATCTTCCAGTGGCTGCTGGGACTGAGAAAGAAAAGAGTAAAAAGCTGTCCCAGCTCAGGAAAAATACATCACCTTTGAGAAACAGCCATATTTAATACTTAAATTTAAAGCAGTCAGTACGGCTTCCATATTTCTATCACATTTCCTTTCCTACATCTTTATATTTAACATGTATAACACAGTGAGACTGGAAGCAACTTAAGCAACATATTTGTTTGAAAAAAAACCCAAACACAGAACAGAAAAATTAACTTCCAATAAAAACAAAACAAAACAAAAAAAACCCACACAAACACCCAAAACCAACCAACAAACAAAAACCCCCAAACCAAACCGAAACAAACAAAACAAATAAAAAAAACCAACAATGAAACCACAAGTCCCCTCAGAGAGGCTATCTGGATGGGTTGGCTTAAAGAGGAGGACAGGAGAGGGGCAGAATCTCTCTCAAATATGCTTATTACTTAGATTCCAGCTGTTTCAGTTGGCATCCAAGATGTTTTTCAAACTTGGCCAATTGAATTGAGGGGGAGAGGAGAAGAATTACCTAAAAATGTCTTAAAGTTTAAAAAAAGTTCAGATTCACTCAAAATTATTAAATTCGGGCCATACCCACAGCATACATATGAAAGAAGAAAGTGTTGGCAGATATCACTAAGTTGCAATTCTGACACTGTGGAGTAGAAATTTCCATCCAAACTTTAGTATTAATAATCTTTCCAAGTCTTTTATATGAAAAAAAAGGTCTGTATCTGTTTTTAGAACTGAAGCTGAGGTCACGGCAACATAAAAACGTTATTTTCCACTTTTAAGAAACTGAAAGTTAGAGATACACAATAGCATAAAAATGCTTTCAACAGGTTGCCAGGATGACATTCTTCCTGACTTGTGGGTTTCAAAGCGCAACCAAAAATCCTGAGAACAATAAACCAGAATCAATTCCATTAAAAAAAAAAAAAAGGCAAAAGATGCAGACTTCTATGACTCCATTCAGAAATCCAAATGCTTAGTGACAAGTGACCTATTTTAATTCAGTACTGTAAAATAAAGAGGACATTTCACCTGAAATACTATATTATTCTCATCACTTATGCTCACAAGAAGATATTTGCTTCAAGTAAACAAAGAGCTATCAGAATGACCGGGAAATGAAGATTTCCTTATGGAACAAGGGTACCAAAATGAAGCTTGAAAAATTAATCTAAATACGCTTTAAAAAGCAATTAAGGAATAAATAGAACAGGTATTTAAGACTATGGAACAAACTGTTCAAAACTGGTCTTAAGATGACGTGTACTTTGTCTGCAAATTACGAGTCTGGTACTAAGGAAAGGAAAATAAGTTGAGTAATGACCTACTGACAGAAGCAGCACGGAAGGCAAACCTATCAACTTTAAGACAAGCCAGTAATTTTCCAGATAGTATTACATGACAGCAGCAAATGCTCTTAACAGTCAATTAGATTTGATCCAGTTGGTCTCCTCCAATTTTGTCTCGCTCCTAGACAAGCCTTATGAGTTCAAATGAGAAGTGAAATTAGGTAAGTTGTTTGCAAAGGACAAGAAGCAAAGGATCTATATTTGTGCCTCTTCCATGCCACAGATCCTGCCAGAAATACCTGACTTACAGGAAGAAGCCTTTTGCAGTGGCACAGTGGCTTGAGTCATAGAAGCGGCTGCAAGTGCTTTTGAGTTTGGGGGAAAATGTTGCTAACATACTGAATTTAAAGCAATGAAAATAAAAAGGACTTCGAACTTAGTATGACTGATTTAAACCACCTGCCTCCTGATCCATTTGATATCTACTCACAGCAAGAACTCAGGTAAGAATTATCACCAAACTGTTGTAGTTTCTCCTTTAGCAAAACCATGCTTCAGAGAGAACCGACTGAAAGACATAAACCAGCTTCTGCCTCTACAAGTTGAGGGCCGGTGGAGGGGGGGTGGGGAACCAGTGTTGCTTGCTAACAACTCATAAGCCATTCAGCTGCATTAATGCAGCTCCTTGCTCAGTTTGAGAAAGAAGATAGCCATTTCTTGATTACTCACAGGGCAGGAATAGGGCCTATGGCTTTAAGATCAAGCTGTAAAAGTGAGTTACTTTTGTGAAAGAACTCAGTTGAACGAGCTTTTTCCCTTCCAACTTCAGACATCATCTGCCTCAGCTGTGCAAACCACACAGTGTCACACAATGGGTCAGGTTGGAAGGGACCACAGTGGGTCATCTGGTCCCACCTCCCTGCAGCAGGGCTGTCCCAGAGCACACGGCACAGGATTGTGTCCAGATGGTCCTGGAATATCCAGTGAAGGACACTCCACAAACTCTCTGGACAATCTGTTACAGTGCTTGGTCACCTGCACAGTAAAGTAGTTCTTCCTCATGTTCAGGTGGAACTTCCTCTGCATCTGCCACTGCCTCTTGTCCTATTGCTTGGCACTACCATCTACATCCAAAATATCCAAGCTAACTATTGTATACAAGGACAAAATTTGTGCAAGGGAAGTCCCTGTTACACTCAAATTATGTATATGATCAGGAGCTTCAAAAACCTTTTCAAATCTGAAAGCCCAGTGAAATCAGAGTGGAGTAACAACCACCAAAAAAAAAAAAAAAATGAAGCCCCAGGAGCCCACAAGGAATTTACAAAGCTAGCAATTTTTCACTTTCATAAACATTTAATTGCAATACATAGTTTCCCATATTATTTTGCTACTATACTTTTTTCAAGAAGAAAACAGGTTCAAGTTTTATGCACACACTCACCTGTGTTATTTTATTTTTCTTAAACACCTTTGAAGTTCAGGTTTACACACTAAAAAAATGCTGAGACTGATCAACTGTTCCTGTACTTCAGACACTGGGTACAGCACCCTGAAGGGCAAGTTACACAGAACCACAGAGTGGTTTGGGTTGGAAGGGACCTCCAAGATCATCTAGTTCCAACCCCCTGCCATGGGCAGGGACACCTCCCACTAGACCAGGCTGCTCATACCCAGTGCTGAAGTGACTCTGGCTGCTACTACAGTTACACAAAAGGGGTTACTCAGTCAAAAGAAAAGAAAAACAAGGACATTAATAACATGCAATGGAGAGTTTAATTGCAACATGCTCTTCGACAGGAAAAGCAGCAGATACAATCTGCCAAGTTGTGTAGCACCTGAGTTAGTGAAGGTCCTGGAAAAGGTGGCAGCGGCTCACTGGATGGAGTGCCAGCTGGAAGTTCAGAACCTACTGGTAGCACCTACGGATAACGAAGAGGAAACGCGCGTCCATCAGACAGGGAACAACAGAGGGATCAGATACCAAGCTACAGTCAGTCATGTCATACAACAGAAGCCTTAACAGTTTTTCTGTAGAGACTTCCTCCTGGCAGAGTTAGCATATAGAGTTTTTAGGTATTTTTGAAACAAAGTTGGGGGAAGTTGTTTGCTTTGGTTTTATTTTATAATCCAGATTACCTTTGAGCAGCCACAATTTCCAGTTTAAACAAGCTGCTGTGTCCAGGAACTAAGTATCTTGGGGATATTACTTTCAAGTCTGCAAGAAATGCTAAAATAATTCTTCCAAAAAGCAATTAAATTTCCAAGAAGCTTAATTTATAAATGGTGCAAGAAGGCACTCAGTCTCCTTACAACAGATCTGTGTTAACTTTCCATTAGAAACTGCAAGCTACGTGCTTCTGGCACATTATTCCAAGCAATGTGACTTGGGAACAGAAACTGTCAGTGCCTGAGGATGTCTCCACTTGTTGAGAAACAGATTTATAGAGCTCTCACACCATCTTTTGATCCATCACTACTTTTTGAACTGAAGTGTGTTGATGACCCACAGAAGATGACCAGGCCATGCATCTGGGTAGGGAGAAGTCATCCAGGTTACGTAAAGGAGGTTAGAGAGACTGGAAAGGTTAGAAGAAGGCATCAAAGCCTCCCCACCAGGTCAGACAGTACATTCCAGTTAGTCATTTCCATTGTTAGGGAAGTGGGAAGTTCTAGGAATTAAGTGACCCATTACACAATTTGCAGTTCTTATTCCCAGCTGTCATCTCGAGGCCTGACCATGATGTGAGGTTTGCCTGGTGAGTTCCAGCACTGGGCAGTTGTCTGCCCTTGTGTGACAGTGACTGATGGATACGGGTAACTGGCCCAAAGTCCACCCCAGGCCTCAAGCAGCAGAACCAGTTCCAGCTTGCAGTGTGTTACCACAACTTAACAATGGCTCACACTGCAGTAGTAACTGCCTGGTGAAGGTACATCCCATACTTATCTATCCTCTCAAAAATGTTTCAGCAGGAACTAGGCCAAGTTGCCTTAGCTCAACATTTTTGCACACTGAGAAACACACAAGGATATTACCTGTTCTGAAGCATGACGAATTTTTAAACTGTGGTAACTTCATCATTTAGTTTGTAAATAAGAGGCAAAACATACTTCAAATGCATTTGTAAGACAAGTCAAAACACATTTAAACTGTCCAGGTTAACAGCTTGGCCACAAACAGAATAAAATACAGAGAGCTTAGCAAACCCCTGAAAACTAAAGCAATAAGCTCCTTAAAATTAAGTAACAACACGGAAAGTGAAACTAAAAGTAAGCTTTGAAAAAAACCAAACTGAGTTATAAGTAAAAACTTCAAAGAGGAGGTAGGTTTTCTAAAAGGGACAATCCAAAACTCCCTAACATTTATTACATTTAAACCCAAGCCTTTGCAATTACAGATTTGCAATTAGCAAGTTTTTAACTGCTCCTGAATGGATATCACTTTCTATTATTTTCTAATCTTTCTTTTCTAATTCTCAATTTCATTTAAGTATTAATGAATGCCTTCATGTCCAGATTTCCCTACCAACTTCCTTGGCACATATTCCCAACTCCTTGACAGCAGAAATATTCTACTTTCTTTGAATACAAAGAGTACATGGGAAAGACTGCTAATGAATGGAGTTATTGGGAGCATTAGCTCAGTTTGAATGGCCTGAAACTGGTTAACAGCAAGGCCAGCTAAAGATGACCAACACTAAGTGTTGGTGAGTGGAAAACAATGTTACAGAAACAGAAAGAAGTGAGTATTAAAGTTTTGGGTTTGTTAAACACCTGAAAGTTTCTTCAATCTATTTTCATTTAAGAGTTACTTCTCCATTTAAGGAAAGGGTTACCAAGAGTTTAAAATACTGAAATGGGCTGTCTCCCAATATGGAGAGCCATTTAAGAGAAAATAAGTAGTTTAATTTCACATATTGATACATATGGCTAGCAAGCAGGTAACAACCTCCACAACACCTCCCAAGTTGTTATTCTAAGTCACTACTATCTCTTTATGAAAATGTTTGCTTGTAGAACACAATTCAAACAAACAAAGAGTTTTGTTTCAGATATCTTTTAAACTTCTCAAAATTCTGCTTTCACAAATCTAAAATTTGAAAGGAAAACAGTATCCAAGCACCACATAAGCAGCACAGGACTTAAAAAAAAATTCAGTCAGGTTTACCCTTGCCTGCAAGGAGCAAGCTAATGACAGGAAGCAAAGCTAAGCTATCCTGACCACTTTGTGAATTATACAACCATTTCATCTCATTCTAGTCATCGTGTACAAGATAAAAAGCTATTTAAAGCAATCCTACAAAATTCTATTTGAAAAAGAAACATCAAGAAAAAAATAAACACATAAAACAAATCACAGTTGCTTTACTCTTTGTGGTTTAGGACTAGGAAAAACTAACAGTGACACCAGAGACCTCTCTCAGAAGCACACTACAGAACTGGACTTCTTTTTTCCCTGATAGGGACAAAACAAAACACCTCTTGGGATACATGAAAACCACCAGAGGATAAAACTTTCAATACTACATTAAATGAAGCCACCTCTGCCTGAATAAGCATTTTGCTTTATAACAAGGATTCTGCTCAAGAAGGCGGTTTCCTACAACAGCTGAACATTCACACAAACATTGCATTTCTTACCGGTACCCTGCTAAGGGGGGGCTTGGAAGGAGAGGTCCCTGGTTTCACTGCTGCTGTCGCAATGCTGCTTGGCGCCGAAATGTAGCTCACTGGGGTGATCCCTTGCCCGGGAGTGGCAGCTGGAGTCAGCACTGGCAAGCCAGTTGGTCCAAGAGGCAAACTGCTTGGAGGTATACAAGTGCTAATGGATGTCAGGGGTTTAGTTGGTGCAACAGCAGTGGTTGGTATCCCAGGAACAACTGTCGTTTCCATCACCAGCGATGTCTCCAGAGATACTGAAGGATGCACTGTTCCCACATTACCATGCTCACTGAAGAGAGACCGTAGCTTTTCTTCCAGGGTCTTTATGTCATCAATACCAGGAGCTTTAGACTGAGCATCAGCATCAGCCTCCAGACAGTGAACGTGAGGCTGGTTGGGTAACGGAGCTGGTTGAGGCTGGCTGTGTATCAAAGTCTGCTGAACGGCAGGCAAGTTAGTGACTGGTTGCGGCAAGACACCAGGCAAGGGAACCTGGGGCAACATGGGTGTTGCACCTGAAATCTGGGGCAGGACAGGTGTTGATGTAATTCCTGATGGGACGAGTAAGGGATGGATCACTGGCTGAGCGACTGAACCACATATGCTTGATGCTACTGAGGATGACAAAGGTGCAGAGATCGGAAGAGACAAGCCAGCTGCACTGCAGGGATGCGATGTAGCCAGAGACTGCCCACTCTCAGGTAGTGACTGCGGAGCGCTTACAACTGTTGTTTCTGCCAGACTGCACACAGAGCCACTGCTACTAAGGTGAGGAAGCTGCAAAGCCACGTTCTGAGCCAGAGACAGGGCAATGGATGTCTGTGGTGCTGCCATACTACTTACAATCTGAGGAGTAGACTGAGATGTCACAGTCGGTGCAACGACACCAAGACCAGTGACACCAGGAACCTGGGTAGATGGCAGTGCCAAGGACGACGGTGTGCTGATACTGGGGGCAATATCTCCAGTTACTGGTTGAGCGGGCTGGGATGTGGTAGATAAGGAGAAAGAAGCAGGGGCGCTCACACTGGAAGTGACACCAGTCGATTGCTGTCCAGATTGTGAGGCTGGAGGTGGAGAAACAGAGCTTGGCACACTTGTGCTTGGTGCAGCTCCAACAGCTGCATTTTCCGAAGGCAAAGTAACAGATTCTGGAAGAGAAACACCAGTGCTGGAGGAAACAGATATTGAAGAAGCAGCGACAGATGCAGGAGTTGCACCACTGCCCGCCATGCTAGAAAGTGCAGGTGGAAACGGTGGTACTGTTTGGTTGAACACTGGAGGAGCTGTACTAGGTCCCTCTGTCATCTGAGCATGCCCCATCTCAGAGAAAGCTTGCTGCAAGCTCAGTGATGATGCTGAGTGGGAGAGATTCATTCCAGGCCCATGTACTGGAGATGCAGCAACTGGAAAAACATAACATTATCAGTCCACTTGGAAAAGCTCATTACAGTATTATTGTCTATGACTAAACTAAGACCACATTTACCTCTTAGCATCACTAAACAAAAAACCAAAATAAAACACACAAATCCAAGCTTACCTTAAAATACAGAATTTAAGGTTTCAGTCTTGCAGAAAACGCATCAGAATTTTTTTGCTAAGAATCCAGCACAATATGACCTAAACTATGATCACTTCTCACCAGCACAGACAGTTCCTTACTTCCCCAAGTACTTCAAGAGGTCTTTAGGAACAGTTTAGCTAGCTAACTTCAGTTTTGATGAGCATGTCTTAGCCATCAGCTTTTAAGAGTTTAGACAACTTACCCATATCTGAAGTTTCGCTTCCTCCAGAAACAGCAGAGGTGAAAAAGCCCTGTTCTTTTAACCGACTCTCAGGGACAGGGCTGACAATAAACCGTCTTCCCGCAGAATGGACAACCTGGGTAAAGGAGCTAGAAGGGACCCCTAAACAGAAAGAAGTCAGAAGTTTAGACACTGGCAGTAACTAAATACATAACCTGCAATACGGAATGTGCACTCCATCATACAAAATAAAAAACTTGGCTGCACCCATCCGCTGAAACAGAAAAAGGTAACTGTTGGGAAAAAACAAAATAATCACAAAAGACTTACCTATTCTTTGTGGCATGGAAGATGTAGGATCTGGCTGTTTGAACTCTAATTTCTGTAAAGTAAGATAAAGTTTAAACTTCTATTCTGAAACAGAAACCCACAAGATAGTTCTTAAAATGCTAGCTGACTGAAACGTGGGCATTTAAGAGAAGTAGTACCTTGGACCCAAGCACCATCACCAAACTAGAGGAATTCTGCCCAGATAAATGTCAGCTACAGTGGCTTTAGAGCTTCTCGGCTTAGAGACCATCAATGTAACAAATTGATCTAAACGTTTGCTTGTTAACAGGCAGTCCAACTGATTTTCTTAAACATTCCACAGATAAACAGACGTTTCAAGCCATTTTTGGGTATAATTAAGGCAGAGATTCAGGAAATGTCACCCCATCTTATTCCCAGCAACCAGTTTCAAAGCCTATGTTTCCTAACTGAGCTATCCAATCTCTTAGTATTGCAGGGGGTAGAGGGCCTGAGTCCAGGCTCTCAGTGTTTAGTGAGCAGCACAGGGTTGGGGATTTTACTGTCCTACCTCACAATAATCTCAAATCCAAGAAGCCTCAGCATTTAAGACTGTCTGTTTAGTGGACTGTTAGGAGATTCAGCAGCTTCAGAAGTCTTCAAACACACCAAAAAGTAAGAGTTCTGTTATTTAGCTTTCTAAGTGAATTTTAGGCACTCACTGATACAAAGCTTTCTCTGTTTGTCTTTTCATTTAATTATTAATCTCTGATATCTCTCATGAAAGAAAGTTGCTGTATCTAACTAGTTCTACTCACAAAGCCATATCACCCAAAATGGAAAATGCAAAAAGCTAAGGCGATCTGTCCTTTACGTACCTGCGACCCTGGAAAGAAGCCATCATCTTTTGTCTGCATGCTCTCCAAACCCTGATCACCTTCTGGCTCCACGCTTGCATCCTCACTTAGCATTTCATCTGCTTTCTCAATAATCTCTCGTACCTGTTCTACGAATGAGTCTCTCTCTGTTGCTAAAATAAACTCATTCTGCACCTGTAAAGAGAACAAAACAACATTCATTTTCTACAAATGATTTCAAAACAGTACATTGAATAACGGTAATTTGCTCTTAGTGCTCATGTTTGTCCTTCCTTTGCTGTTCTGCACAAGACAAAGATGGTGACACCTCAGAGAAAAACAATTCTTTCTAAAATTATCTCCAGCACAGAAGCATTTGCCCTGGTTTAATCTTTGCTGTGGAACAACATTCAACCTCAATTCTTCATCAAACTGTCACCTCAGTCTTTGCTTAGCACAGGGAGATTTAAAATTAGCAGCCTTATCTTACTGCAGTTCCTCCTGTCTAATGTAATGTGCATTAAGAGCCACATTTAAAGGGAACTATAACATAAAAGAAATTGAAAAGTCTGTATTTCAAGATGTGTTCTGTGCTTCTCTCTTTCCATACAACTTCTACTCTATGCAGGTTGCACATCACTAATTTAAAGTCTGGCTGTAGTTCATAAAAGCCAGTATTAATTACGTTCCAAATACAGGAAAAGGAAGACTGCTCAGCCCACTTAGTTTCAATACACCATACCTGCTTTATGAAAATACCTTCTGCTGCTTATACTGGAGAAAATTAGCTTAAACAAGCATATGTGACATTTAGAAAGACATTTTTGGTTTGGTCTGACCCAGGAGAATATTCTGTCTCCTGAAATTATGCATGGTAAAGCTCGCAGAGACAGTCTGTGAAACAGAAGCAAAGCTGTCAGTCACAGCATCTCGGCTGGAAAAGAGAGAGAAACTGCCTTAGAGGTAAAGCTTGAGACACTGCATTTACATCAAGTTTCTGGGATGCTGGTTCAGAGAAAGGAAAGTCAAGCGTGATGGGTGCTTTTATGTCCCTCTGCAATGCAGCAAACTTACTAGTTAAAGGAACCTTCAGTGTTTTAAGTTGAGGAATGACAAGTATCTATATGGGGTACACCTGACAGCATAATGATTAAAAAGAAACCATAAAGTCTTACAGTCAAAAGTTTCCTCAATATTCAACAAGAAACCCACGAGCACAATATTTCAGATTCAGATGTCTAATTTACTTTGCACAGTTTCAACTATGTGACTGCATTTTGGATGCACAGTTCACTTATTTTGCTTCTACTCATCTTCAAATACTGTGGGGTTTGTTGCCTGAGCTGAGTGTGCTTGTTTTCGTTTTGTTCGATTAGATTTTTGGTTTCTTTTAAAATCAAATATACTCTTTTATTCCTATATAGAATCACTTCAGGTATGAGGTAAAGATAGACATCTGTGTATTTCTTGGCACTTGACTTTATGTTATTGACTTGTTTACAGTGTCAATACATGTATTTAGCCAAAAACCAGCTTCTTCCTCTTTCTTAAAAAGCCATTAGTCACAGAAAGATTATTTCTCCCATATCACCGGTTTGGTTTCTTTTGACAGGTACGAATCCAGCACACACCAACAGAGGTACCCAAGAAGGTGGCAAAAGATACTGCATTTTGTCATCCTTCCTCACTTCACTAACACTTAAAACAATCTCTGTTTCATTTAGACTGTACCAGACCAAAAACAGTTTAAATAAAAAAAAAACAAGAAAGGTGTGCTAGTCCATGCTACACTCTCACTTAAATGTATCTCTACAGGGTGAATTATTTTATATGCTTGTCCATCATACACTGAATGGAGAGGTTTTTTTCCTCTGAGAAAGACAAAAGCAGCATCAGTCACTACAGACTTTCAGAAACCAGAAAGTGATTCCCATTCTTACTTCAAGGGCAGAACCTTCCCATTTTAGTTGAGAACAATGGCAAAACACTCAAAATGTAGGAATAAGTTTTAAAGACCTAGCAATGTTTGCTCCTAGAAAACAAACCAGAATTTTTTTTAACCTGACACTTCCAGAAAGTTGTTTGCTGTTGTAAAAAAAATTAGACTGCAAAAAAACCAGATGCAAATTTACTTGATAAAACCTCAATTCCAAGGTAAAACCTGAAAAATTGTCATGTGAATTGTGCATGCAATATTAACTGTCAGTCAGGTATACCACTCTGTGCCCAGAGTTTCTAGTTGTGCTTGTGTACCAACAAGGTGAACATACACCATACTACCTGGAAGAGCAACTCTGAAACACAAGAAAAAAGAAATCAGACCAGATTCAATTCTACATCTCTAAAATATATCTTACCATAATTGAAGCTATTTCCTCAGGGTTATCACCATCCAAATCAAATTTGAAAGTAACCATTTTCCGATTGTGTGTCTCTAGCTGGCACTCCACTACCCGATCACCTTTGTTCGAAACCTAAAGCAAAGAAAAGAGTACTTCAAACCAAAAGCACAAGAATCTAAGGCTTTTTCTTTAAAGTTCATTGAAACAAACCAACAGTATTGGTATAACACAAACTTGTTCTCTCTTTCCAGTCTAATAAATGGTGCCATGTACAGCATCATTTTTGTCTGAGGATACATCAAATATTCTGGAACAGTCTGTGGAACCACTGGTAGCTAAGCAAGCCAATTTTGCCAGATATAATGGTCCAAAAAGCTCTTAGCAGATAACATTTGGAATGGTGACTCCAGAAGCAAAAGAAATACACTGGATAGCTTGCATGCTCAGGGAGCAGGGAGCAAGGAACAAGACTGCACAAGACACACATTCCTTGAAGGAAATAACAGTTTTAGAGGCTCACTACTGAACTGCCACTAAAATAAGAAATACTCACATTTAGAATTCTCAGTTTTGGCCTAGCAGTCTTCTCATGGCGAGAGCGACTGCGGACAGACCTCCGCATGTGCCGTTTCGCGGTCCTCCCCTCGTGCCTTCCACTAGAAGTTGGGACATTCTCGTTGCCATCACTCAATCCTGAAGCAACATCAGAATGTGCACTGGAAAAAAAAAAAGAAAAAGGCAACTTTACATTAGTATCCATGCATTCCATAACTGCAACAATACAGTTTAACCCAGCAGACGATATTCTCTTCTGGACAGCAGTAGATGTGTGTAATCTCAGACTAGAGGAAAAAAGAGTCCTGTCAACACTTAGAAATTCTACTCAAGCAACCCTAACAGCAATTATTTCGCTACACCTCTCGCAAGCTGAGTTGTACAAATCTATCTTCTGAGTATGTCTTCAAGCTATTTGGAGTCTGAATTCTGTTTAAGTGTCAAAAGGACAGAAAAACATCTTTTATGATCCACTGGACATGAAAAATAAAAATGGACTATAAGTTAAATCACTACAGACAATCCTATTTATTCCCTCCATATCCAGCCATAAATCAAAACTTACTCCACCTCTCATAATTCTATTTTTTTCTCTGGGAAGTTTATCTCCTCACATCCTAAAGAACATCCTTAGTGAAAAAAAAAAATCCCTGGTGAAAAAGTATACCTAAAGATCACATATGGAAGCATAATTTAAGGAAAGCAATGCTTACCTATCCATAGAGGAAGCCAAAGGGGTAGATTGAGCAGGCTGTGTTGCCGGAAGAGTCTCTGAAGGAGCAGTTTGTGAGACTCCCTGAGAACCCTATGGACAGAAACCTACATCAAGAACCCCCCAAAGAAGACAGTTCCTCCTCAGGTAACCCAGCAGTCTTTCAAACTTACTCCCAAACCAGCTGTAAAGCTAAAAGCTCTGCCTTTTCAGAACTTTAAACAGCTGGCATCTAGACAGCTCTAATTTACAAAAGATTCTAGAGCAAACTGCAGTGAAGCAAAACATCATCTGGGGAGGGGTGAGGAGAGGAAGTCAGCCGTCCTTTCTACTTCTACATGTCACTACAGTTTGCCATGCAGTCACGGTCTTACTAACAGAATGTGCAAAAGGCAAGCCAATGCAGAACACGAAGACAGTTCAAATTCTCCCTAGCAAGAACGACACTGCAGGGAATAGGCATAATGACAGATTCTCAAAGGCTATCATTTGCAGCTTGTCTTTGATATGGCAAAAATGTTCCACGGGACTAGCAAGAAGTGAAGTGTTAACTGCTTTTTGCCTGCAGGATGGCACACTCACTTCCCAACAGAACAACCAGTGGCAACAAGGTCCCCACATTGGCATGACATTCTGCTGTAAGAGAAAGGTCATTTGAAATATTAATTTCCAACTGAAGAAAAGCACAGAATGGATCAGTTCCCCACATACATACACTGCTGCATGATTCAAACATCCTAAATGTATCGTTACATTATATTCCATATATTTACCTCCAAAGCTGCCTGCTGTGAGGAGGCAGATGAGGCCTGCTGTGCTAAACTCACTGGAGGCTGGGGCACTTGCACCTGTCCTCCTATGCTGCCCATGGAAACGAGAACGTTCTGTTCCCCATACGGCTGCACAACAGGAGCGAGATATCCCGACTGGGCCATTGCATCTGTGGGTAAGGGAGGGGACAGGACAGCAGAAGGAATGCTGGCAGAGGCCACAGCAGAGGAAGGTGCGACATTCGAGTCCCCGGGGTACTGAGACGGCAGCCGCGATGGGAAACCCTGGAACAGAAACGGGGGAGTCAAGTCAGTGAATGTCAGAGCTAATTAGGAAACACGACAGTAAAAAAAATGAAAGAAAAAAAAAAGAAAAAGAAAAAAGAAAAAAGTATCAGTTCCAGGGGCATCTTCCAACTTTCTGTACTTATTCAAGCATTCCCAATATCTTCCCAAAGAAGCAAACTGCTCATGCAGCCAGCTTGCAAGTCACCATGCTTGAACAAGCAAATTCCCACTCATACTTCCAAGTCTTAGGCAAAACAATCTTCATCTCCCAACTCTCGCAGCTGCCTATGTACCTTAATACTTTAAAGCCTGAGACATGAAATGAGTTTGAAGAATTTTCAGGTTGAACAACTACTGCTCAGATGTTATAAAACTGCTGCTGATTCTTGAGATTAATAGCAAAAACAGTCTTGTGTTCTTCCTGTCCTCTCAGGATGAGCTGACCCAGGAACAAGGAACACCTTTGTCATTATTCAGGTTGCCACTGTTACAGTGATCACACAAAGTAGCTGAAGCAGTCTGTGCCCACCAGTCAAGCAGTTCACAACTAGCATCAGGTACTTACGTCACATTCAAGATCCATGCTGCCTGCCTTATTTCTAGAAATTCCATGTCCCACCCCTTCCCAGACTTGGAATGAAACACTGACATTGTTGAATATGCTGCCATTGATTTTCTTTCCAGTACACATCTCCCAATTCTGAGGTTGAAATGTTTTGATTTTCTTCTTCTCCAAATTGACAGATCTCTTGGACATAAAGCTGTCCTCTTTCACACAGTGGTCGAACAAAGCCCTGCACTATGATTCTGTCATTTTAGACAAATTCCAGTGCCAAATATGTAAAGTTCAAAACACCAGGGTATCCAAGGACATTTTTTTAACTCTCCTCCTTAAAGCGTGTTTTTATCACACAATGGAATTCATGTTGGTGGTTTAATGGCTCTCTTATGAAAAGTGAGTTAGCTCTGATACCTTAAAGGAACAGCTAAAAATGTGGAGAAGAGGTCTGCTGGCTTGCAACAATACCTGGTAAAGAGCATCTCCAGCAGGAAGTGAAGCTTCAGCAGCTTGTCCAATGCTGACTGGCAATCCCACGGACTGGACAGCTGGCTGCAGGAGCTGCGGGAGAACCTGGCTGGGCAGCTGAGCCACAGGCTGCATCATTGTGGGAAGCTGGCTAGGGACAACGGTTGATCCTACAGGAACAGCAGTTGCCGCAGCAGACGTTGCCAGTGTGAGCAATGGCTGATTCATGCCAGCTGCCATTGAAATGGGTAGTGACTGGAAACCTGGCTGAGCCACTGTCACATGAGGAGCTGCTACAGGCAACTGAGAGACTGGGAACTGGGGAACCACAGAAGTTGGCAAGGCCTGTCCCATGGGTAGAAAATGAGAGCCAATGGGGACTGATGGGGCAACTGAAGGCTGAGGGAGAGAAGGTGCTGCAACAGGTAATTGAGGCTCGCCTTGGATGATCGACACTGGCTGGGAAACAGGAAGCTGGGGAGGTAAAGAAAATAGAGATAGATTTTTTTTTTAAAGCAGGGCTGCGGAAAGCAGAGCTTTTACACATTAGTCAAAGAAAGCATTATTCAAGTTACAGCACTCTGTTAAAGTGGGCGGGAGCACAGTTGGCAGAGTGGCTGGGAAGCTGGCTGGAGTTCCAAGCGGTCCTCTCTTCACAACACTTCCCTTTGAAGAACTCAACAGGCTCTTAAAACACACACCCACAGCGGGTGAAAGCGCAACGTTCGAATACCCCGAAGCACTGATTTGTGCATAAACAGAATCAAATTCCCCTCAACTCTGTCCTCAGACCCAAGGCCTGCCTTCTTACAGAAAAGAAGTGCAAATCTTTCAACAAATCTGTCAGCTTTGGGTATGGGGACTAAAGCAGAGGAAAATGAAAATCCACTGTGCCAGCATTCAGAGAATGGCAGGGGATATGTCAATTAAAGCCAGCAAATGATGCAACTGGAAAGGCAGTTTAGATGAACAAGCAACAAAACAATAATTTTAAAAACAAAAGTAAGGCTCACACATTCAACAGAGATATGAGCCAAAATGAAGCAATATTCAGTAACAGAAGCTTCTTGACCAGGGAGTAAAGGAGAAGAGCTGAGTAAGAAAGATGACAGAGTGAAGAAAGGAGTCCTATGGTTCACTACCTAAGTAAGTGACTATATAATGATGCAGAAGATAGACATTGTATGGGAAACAGAAATGACAAGTTCCTGAAAATCCATTCACAACACACCATTCATCAAAATGCCTCCTGATATTTTTGATGATTTAAAGATCTTTGTGCATGGAAGTACTATCTCTCCCTCAAATTACTCACGACTGCCACATGTGAAAAGGTTTCCAACAAAACTGACAATTGCAGTACACTAAGAATACTATTGCCTGGATGAATGTTTTGGAACCATTAGAAAAGATGACAAAAGTGAAAGTAGCAGCATGTTGAATTTGCCAGCTGTGAAGAAAAAAAAAAAATCTTCTGCTAGAAATAATTTTGTTTACCTGTGTCCCAGCTGCTGCCTGAGGCATTGGCATAATCTGTGAAGTTTGAGTTTGAGAGACAGTTTGTGCAGGAGTTGTGCCAGCAGAAACTGGTGGCTGCTGCAGCTGGTATTGTCCAGGCTGTTGGGAAGAGGCTGGCTGCTGTGCACTCTGTAGTAAGAAAAGAGGCAGAAGCTGTATTTCCCCCACACAGAGGTTTTTAAAGCATATCCTACTTAAATTCTACTTTTTACTCTCTCACAAGTAATATCAGTGCTTCTTCAGAACATGCCAAGTCAATTAAGCTTTAGCAATTATTAGCAACACTAATACAATTACATTATCAGCACCAAATCTTGCAACAGAATTATTTCCCCTGTGTGAACAAGAATGAAAATTCTATAAAGGAAGAAAAGGCAGTTAAGAGAAGAGAATGTTGCAGAAGATAGTATTTCCAGTTAGGAGAAATCCTAAGAATGAAGTTTGCCTGTCTAGACAGTCTAACTTGCAAATCCTGACACATCTCCCCTTGAACGGGACCACCACTGCAAGCTCAGGTGGAAGTTGGGGAAGACAGACATGGGAAAAGAAGCACTAACATGATTCTAAAAATAAATTCCAGAAGGTCAATGCATATCTCATAGGATGTTAGACTGGGTGAGAACCAGAGGATTCCTTTGCTTTTGTGCAAAACTATGGGTTGAAGGGTGACAGAGGTAGTCAACCGGTCTTAAAAGAGTCATCAAAATCCTGTACTAGGAGTATTTTAGCCCTGTGTTTAGGAATTGTGATCTTACCTGCTGAGTGTGTTGGGTAGGCTGGGATGGCACTGATGCACTGCTCGAGGCTGGCTGGCCTTGCACCTGTGTCTGGAGGAGGGGGAAAAAAAAAAAGAGTCAGCTTAAAAAAACCCTATGATTTCTGCCATAGGCAATTATAATCATTTCTGCCTGGAACGATCTGGTTAGAATAGGTTTCTAGCAGTCCTTTTGGACAAGCAGTCCTTCTGGCCAAATTCCACTATGACAACCAGAACAAAGCAGAGCAATCTGGAAGAGTTTCAAACTTCATTTTAAGTCTTCCAAAATAACCAATACAGAAAGTTTTTGCAACCCCTCAACATGACACAGATGAGCCTACCAGCTTCTTCTTCCACTGGTGATGCTTTAAAAGCAGGATGCCTTGGCATGATAACTGGAAATAGAGGCATTAAGTTTTATCTTTACATGTGTTCTACACACAGTCAGGTGGAGTGATAAAAGGAGGGTATATGGAAATAAAACTACCCATAAAAAAACCAACCACCAAGCACAAAGATATACGGAATTCCAGACCAATTACAACATATCCAGTACACATACATGTCATGAGTTTCCTTTGAGAGGTATGTCAAAATACAGGCTAGTAATCATTCCCAGAGTCACTCCCATTCAAAGGCTACCAAGAATCGGATATTAGGGAATGTGGGGGTTCACATTCTAGTTAAGACAGAATTTTTGAATAAGCAATGAAAAAAATGGATGAGTGGCATACAAATGAATGTGGAAGATGCAGAGGAAAATGGAATGGATTGTCATTATTTTTGTGGCTGACATTTTTTGATCAGATCCCAGGATTTGCATTATGATTTTTGTGGCAACTGTATTCCTTTATCAGCTCCTGGGAGAAAACTAGACAAAGACCTCCAGATGAGCTCCCTGAGCATGCACCACATTGGTGAATTGCCTTTGTAAGAAGCATATCTGGTACATATGTATCATATCAGAAATAACTACTAAAATTCCTTAATGCTGTGATCATTCAGCTTGAAAAAGCTCATTAGGAACAAGTTTATTAAAATTACATATTTTTTTAATTATAGAAACTTTGAGGAAAGTAGACTGCCAATAAAGAGAACCATTTTTTTCTTTGCTGTTTTAGAAGCTTGAGGCCCTTACTGGCTAAGATCTAAACATGTGCTATATCCCACTGCTATAACATCTGTTCATATTGACTTAGTTTAGGCTTCAAATTCTAATCTTTTAATGAATTAGATAAAAGATCCCAGAACTTATATTCTGTAAACAATCATGATCTCTTATTTTGTTTTCCAGATGTATTTTACATGCACCAGAATTCACTTCCTGAAGTTTAACTAAGGTTTATGAAGAAAAAATCTCCAAATAGTTTTCAAACTTCTTGAGTAGCAGATTCACTCTACAAGTTCTCCTAGAGCACAGCAATTGCTATCTATTAGACTAGTGATTAAAGCTGCTCCTGCTTTAATAAAACACAGAAAGCCTTGAATACTTATTCATCTTACCACAGAAAGCAAAATGATTCTCCTTCACACAAATCCCAAATTTGCTAATACTCCAACAACTAAAACGTTAGAGCCCCTAATTCCAAGGACAGAAGAGGTAAAAGAGAAGTCTACTTAAAGTAAACCTTCTCTTTTCACAAAAAGTTATGAGAATTTTCAGACTAAAGTGCAGACACAATGTATACACACACACTTCACAGTCACGGTGTACAAAAAAGTGACCATTGCAAGCGCAAATACCACATATGCTGATAAAACATGTACCTCCAAACTAAGCTTCAGGCCTCCAATTTTGCTATTTAAAAGGACACCATTCTAGGCTTAGAAGGCGGCAACACCTATTAGCAACAGTTGTCTGTGCCATTAATTAACTACTCAGCCTGTTTAGTTTCTTCAAAGATCCTCCAAACACATTTCAAATCCGTGTACATGTACATAATATAGCTCCTTCCATTCCTTTCTTCCCACTTTCTTCCCCCAGGTCTAGAAAAAGCTCTTGCATTTTGGACAGTCAGCAAAATAACTCTGTTGTTGTCTAACGAAACATTATTCACATGAAAGTTCAACTTTAAATAACACTTTCTCATTAAAATTAAGGAGCAGCAAAGTTTTACTATCACTGCTGATTCCAACTGTGGAGAAGATATATTTCATTGAAAGCACTGATTAAAAGCCAATTTGGTCCTCCAGCTCTCTCTCACTAAAAAAAAAAAGAACAACTAGTCCCAGGAGAAACACTTAACATTTTTTTACTCTTAACACAAAAGCCCTACAAATATTTCAGCCAAATCTCAACACAAACCAAATGGTTGCTGATGCCTCATTATCTCATCGCAACCTGGTAAAGGGATCCTAGTATAGACTGGTGGAAAGACATTCCCAAGAATGCTAATACTTAGAGCCACAAGGAGCAAATCTAAAAGTAAGGCTCCCCTTTATAAGTACAAGGTATGACTTATAAAAAGCAGAGAAATTCTGGACGGGTTTGCTCCTGTAACCTGAGGATAGGATGCAGGTGGTCCTGATGAAAGCGAGGTGGACAAGGCCTGCTGAGTTGAGGCTCCCTGGGGGAAGCAGATGAAGAGCTGCGACTCTTGCAACACCTTCTGAGGCAGCTGAACAATGGGCAATGAGAAGTCTGAACCAAAAGCAGAAGATGAGCCCCCTGTAGGGGGAGGAGACTGGAAATCACCAGTGTCAGAGGAAGTCAGCTGTGAGGAATCACTGGAGTATTCTGGGCTTCCTTCTGGCCAGCTCCGCCTGGCAGAGCCCCCTCTGGGACCTGCTAACCCAGCACCAAGATAGTTACACTGCTCCTCTGTCACAGGCTGAAGCCGACCATGCGACCCTATGCCTTGAGTGGATTCCTCTTGACTGGTCTCCATAGAGCCCCGGCGACTTCTGTAGACCCGCGGGGGTAAAACTGCCCCTTCTGCCGAGGCAGAAGTCGGTGTGTGCACATGGAACTCAAAGACACAGCTCGCTCTGCCATCACCACTGTGAGAGAGCACAGCCGGGGCAGAGTGCGGAACAAACACCTGGTGGAACGTCATCTGAGCAGGGTCTGCACTCAGAGGAGCTGAAACACTGGATAATGGAGAAAGGGGACCCATCCCAGAATCCAGCCTCAGGTTCTGAACGGGTCTTGCCAGGTATGTTTGCCCCGGTTGAAAATCGAACACAGAGCTTTGTGGAGGACCACCTTGCCCATGGTTTGACTCAGAAACCTGCTTCAAATGCTGTTCAGTTGCGTGAGAGTTATAAGCTACTTGATCATACTGCTCCGATACCTGTGATGGATAGTGCATGCCCACCAAATATACAGCTTCTGGATGCATTCTGTAGTGAGCATCCTCTGGAGGTGTTGGTCCAGATCTATAGTCATTGTGGACAGGAGCTGGCTCAAACACAGGATTAACTTGCACATGCAGAGGCTCCCCAGCGACTCTCTGAGCTGCTGTGCCCAGCATAACGAATGCCTCTGGTGTCCAATTGGTGGGACTACCACCAGGTGGAACTAAACTCTGGCCAGTCTTCAGCAATGGCTGGAAGTGGCAAGTTTGGGCTTCCAAAAATGAAGTGCTCTTGCGCCGCTGAGCAACTGCCACCTTCGGCGGGCAGACAGGTGGTGGTGAGAAAGACACCGGCCGTTCATGAACGGTTGGGAAAAATATCTGTGAGTCTGGGAACGTTGGTGTTCCCCCACGTGGATGCTGAGGCTGTATTGACATGAACAAGACAGGTAATTCATACATTAAAAGTGAAAGCACATCAACATGCACAGTTCACTAGGCAGTTCTGTGAAGTAACTTTATAGAATTCATACTCAATTCATGGTCAAAAACATACAGTACTAAGGAAATTTAGGTGAGTTGTAAATATCCATTAAATACATCCATGGCAGGCATAGCTACAAATGGGAACATTTGCTTGTGTTAGAGCTGCTTTTCCAGTTCAATTCCAATAACTCACAAAAAGAAACCAGCTTCGCTCATGACAGTGGAAAGAGATTTATTGTCACAGCCTATCCATTGTGATCAGTGCTTGAAATCCAATCAAACCCCTGAGGTCACTGCCATATGTGGAGTATGAAATTCAGAACTTGAGAGCAGCAATGATGCAGAGCCTCTAATTTGCACTCAGAAGATAAAATCACATTAAATCTCAGTATTTTCCAACACAAAAAACCACAGTGTACGTTATCCTGTATGCTATCCAGAGAGCTAAAAAGAAACCTTTTATGAGACAAAATTGAACCATTCCAGCACACAGGTGAAAAAAAAAGCCTCTGATAAAACCAAAGAGCCTTTGGGTTCTGCCTAAGTTGATAATCTCTCTTGATCCACTTAATCACACCTTTTTACACTGAAAATTAATACCAATTGAAACAAATCTAACTCTTGCCCGGACAATAAAACATTCACAGGTTTAGAAAGAGTAGAGTCCTCAGGCAATTCCACTCCATCTCATTTACTATTTCAAATGAGGCTCACCTTATTTAAGATTCGTAAGGAAGATTTCAATAAAGACAGTTTATGTAAGAATATCAAACAATTTAGTAATTTTGCAGTTTTTCATCTCTGCCTACAGTGTGCTGAGAGAATGTATTCTCTACCCTAACAGAAAAAAACTGTAGGAGTCAGTAGCAAATACACTGTCCAAGACAGATGGCATTTATGACTTCAAGTTGCTCTTTCCACATTGTTTACTTTCTTCCCAGCCCCTTTTGTCCAGAAAAGCAGCAGCAAATTTCCATATTGACCAATACTAACAAGGCCCTACATGTTGAAATACTCTTCCTACATTCTAAAAACTAGTTCCACTTACTTCAGTTTCACAAAAATGCTTCTCAAAACTTATTTTGTGTACATTGAAGCTCAAAACTGAAAAGGAACTACCTGTGTGTTGCAAGCTATCTTGCATCTGACTTTCTGGGAAACATGAAACTATGGCTTCTTCCCACCAAGAAGCAGTTGAAGTGGCAATTCTGACTAAAACTTACAGAAAAATCCTCAAAGGTATTCATAATCTACATTTCTAGTATCACTATCACAGCTAGCCAAAGCTTTGAGAATAACTAGCCACAGCAACCAAGCTTTTAAAATTGGTTGTTTTGTGCAGGGCTTAATTAGCATTCAGTGTTTACTTAGAATTTGAAAAATAAAAAGCTATTCTTCTGATCATGATAAGAAATAGTCTTCCCTTTACCTTCTGTGGTATAACTTGGTAATTTATATTTAAACTATCCTAAAATACAAAAAGCAGATGGTCAGCCACTGTTTGATAATGTTTAAGTGTACTGCTTCATAGAAGGGGGAAAAAAAAAAAATTAAAATTCAGCATTCCAGCAGCACAGTGTAAGGACTCAACTCTTCATTTTCTCATTTTAAAAATGCCCAAAGGCCAGGATGTATTTAATGATAACTTATCTTACTGTGCCAGGAGGCAAATGGTAACACATACAGGACTGACAGAGAGGGAGGGCAGGCTGGAGCGTCGATGCTTGCGTGGAGAGGCAGAGTGCATGGGCAGGACACTTTCCAGGGCTTTAGAAAGCTTTTCTGCAAAGGTTTCTTCAGGGACAGTCCGAAGGTAGAAAGGAGAAAGAGGTGCAGACAGCGCTGGTGGTGGGGTGCAAGGAGCACTGAGAGGGATGCAGGACATACAGGGAAGAGCAGGAAGGTGGGGGACACAAACTGACATGCTACGACCACGTTGAGGCTAAGGGAGGAAAACAAAAGTTAAGAATTGAACACTTCAAAAAAAAAAAAAAGAATAACAAAACCAGCAAAAACTATAATGAGGTAGAAAAGAAATGAAGACATACAATGAGAGGCCCAATACTGACTCATGTGTGGTACAACAAGATATGAGAATGCTGAATGAATGCCAACACACACTGGGAACAGGCTGTGTGCACCTCTGAGGACCCAAGTTTGCCTTAGGTTACTGAGCAGTGTGGGAAGTTCCCTAGTACCCTTAGAGGAAACATGTGGAAGGCAGAACAGACAGTATTTTCTCTGGGGCCATGGAAGCAGCCCATACTGTGTGTTCTCAAAGCATCTGGTAGTCTGACAGATTTAAAAAACTTAAAGACACTGATGAGCTTTCAGACATTCATCAGTTTAGAGAGTGGGTGTGTGTTCACAGGTATCACCTAACCCAGTTCCTCTACTGAGACAGTCCCTCTGCCTGAATTAAGTGGACTAAATGTATGCAGCTGGCTCTTTATTAACTAAAACATTACCATAACAATTCAAACATTACACCCTCTACAACATGAGTTGCGGGGGGGAAAAAAAAAAAAAATCAGTTTAACGTGTGGAAAATTCTGTAAAATTAGACAAGCCTTTTCCAGATGCTGAGCCAATAACTGCATCATGATTTTGTAATCTTGGCACAACCCAGAAGGCCACAGGTCAAAATCTAATCAAATCCAAAGAAACAGAATGAAGTTTTGGGATGGGATTTGCATTTTTCTGTTTGGTTCGGGGGTTGTTGTTATTGCATTTTGTGTGTGTTTTGCTGTGGGTTTTTTAATGAATGAATGAATGAATAGAAACATGACAAAGAGGCAGTCTTCAACTGCAAGTTTTCCTTCTCTGATATTATATGCTTCTTATGGAAGTAATCCACAATTTCTTAAACTAATTGAAACCAAATACAGACCTCCAGAGAGAAAACATCAAGATATTCAGTGGAGATCTGACTTTAAAGATTTTTGATGTGAGAAATCTTACGTGACCGCTCAAAAATCTGGGAGAGAGGTATAAGAGAACTCAAATGGTTAACTAAATACATCATCATCTATTTGAAGGCGGGAGTAGTTATATATCATTCCTGACTCTAATTTATACAAATTGTTCAAAAACATCTCCACTGATGGAGATTACAGTACTTAACTGTCTTTTCTGGTTAGCAAATTTATGCTTATGATTTCTTATTCTACCTAACAACGTTGTGATCTGATTAGCATCCTCCTATTTTATAGCAGCCTTTTACAGCTTTCTCTCTCCTCAAGCTCATCTTTCACAGGCTCAACTATTTCAGTCTTCCCACATAAACCATGCTTTTGTATTTCTGGTGGGGGTTTTTTAACACTCTTCTCTGAATTTTCTCCCAATTCACCCTCAAATTCACTCAATCCAGGTGTCCAGGATAGACTTACCAACGGCCAAGAGCAGAACTATCATTTCATATAATGTGATGTTTGCCTCTTTCACAACAGTGTGATGTTTTTGACCATGTCCAGTTTGTGGTACAATGTAATCCCTAACTTTTTTTTTTTCCAGAATGGCTGCCTAGCCAGTTGTTGCTCATTCTGTACTTGTGTAGATGATTATTACAGTTAAGCATGAACCTTGTTCTTGTCCTGATTGAACTGTGTTCTGTGATTAAGGCCATTTTTCCAGTTGCCAATATAATTTCGACTTGTCATCCTGTCTTGCCAGAACAGGGTTAGTAGTTCCTGTAGTGTTCTACTCCATTCTGTCAGCCTCCTGGGACCACTGTTGTCATCATACGGCATGAGCACATTTTGCAGCAAACTAAGTAGCTTGGCTAAACCTCTATCAGATGCTTGTTCTCCCACCCCCTCTCAAAAGATTACACCAAAATATGGCTTACCCAGAACAAGAGCTTATTTAGAGGGATTAAGAACTCATCCTCAAGGACTCGCAGTACCACACGCCTCAGGTTAAGTGTGTTGGAAAAAGATGGAGATGCTTTGCTTGTGAGTGATACCAGCCTGTTTTCCAAAAAGCTACTTAGACCAGTGATTCTGCAACAAAGCCTACAACCACAGGTACCAGAAGAAGTGAGGACCCTCAGCCTAAAGTGTCACATCTTCGCCTTTATGGTATTATTAAATTATACCATAATGTCTCTGTCTCAGACTTTTATTTGTGTAAAAAACGAACAACAAGGGAACCATTGAAGACAATATAAAAGTAGCAGAAGTTCTACTCCAGAGTTAGAATAGATTTCTGCATAGTCTCTTATCAGATCAAAAACATACCAAGGAAAAAAACATACCAAAATAAAAGGGCAACACAAATGAACATAGTAGGAAAAGTATTTGTGCCCAGTGCAGACTTTCCAGGGAAAAGGAATACGCATGATGAGCAAATCAACACAAGCTAGAAATAAAATTGGGAACAAGGATGTGGGGTCTTTTCAGTCTGGAGTTCTCACATGCAGCATTCTATAACAGTCAAAAAAATCTTACCTGCAAAAATCTGTAATCAAAGCCTCACAGAACACACACAGCAATTTCATACAGTAGCTCAAATTATTCTAATCCCTTCTTCAAACTAGACCAACAGCTTAATCCCTGGTAACTTCATACACACATACACAGACCACCTTCCTAAGCGAGATTAAACGCTTACATTTGCGAGACAGTCTTATTCCAAGGATGTTACTTCCATCCATTAAAAAAAAACCTAACCTACCATTCTGTATAAGTTTACCCAAGATTAAATAGAAATTTTAAAGACAAGGATGCCCTTGCACTTTTACCTCCCCCCTCTAAACTTAGTCACCTTGCAAAAAAAGCCCCTAAACTACTCCCATGCAGAATTTGTCCCCTACGGAAAACAAAACATACATGGAAGATGGCCTGGCAGACTTTCCCCTCACCTCTATACGGACAAACAAAAATCAGATAATTCCATGCATTTGCAAAACTCCAAGTTCCAGCTTACCCCTGCAGGTGGCTGAAATCCTCCATGCTGCTGTGACTGCACTTGGCCAACTGAAGCTGGGTATCCCTGGACTGCAGTGTTTGAGGCTGACTGGTCAAGCTGGGAACCATACGACACAGCCTGACTGCCCACACACGATTCAGCATAAACAGATGACCCCATGCCACTGTCAACTGTCCCATCGGCTGTAGAAGTTAAAGATAAAAATTTGCATTTCAAGAACTGCCATCTGGATTTAAAACTTGAAATAATCAATCAAATATTAGATTGATGTTTGTGCTATGTCACATGGACCTTAACAGCATTTTACCTCTTGTACTATTTCAGGCTGGTTACAAAAGACTTTTTTTTCTCCATACAGTAATTTATTACCAATATGCCTTCCCCTAACCCCTGGAAAAATTAGTAATTTCAGAAGTGCTTTGGGAAGACATTTAATAATAAAGTATGCTTCCTATAAAAGGCTAGACTAGACATAGAAACCTAAATTCCACATTGTTATGAATGATCTTTCAAGGGTTTTAAAATCATTATTTTTAATTTTACATGGACATATAAAACAGGTGGGTTGTGCTGGCTGCCAGATGCACCACACAGGCACAGTAAAGAACTAGGCTTAGTAGTCAATGTAAAATCCCTGTACCTAAAGAACAGACAATAATTTGCTTTTTAACTTCATCATTCTAACATGGAAGTTCTCATCTACCATCATTATTCAAATACTGACTCACATGCTGGGATGGCAGAAAAGACAGGAGTATTAATTCATCTTTTCATCTACAGTATGTAAAACAGAAAATAAAGCCTTTTCAGAAAGCAAATTATGATCTGAACTACTTGTAGATTTATCTCATTTCCACCTTAAATGTAAGTTAACAAGGATAAGTGGTTTTAGTATCTTTATCTGCACTGGTGCCAGAGTACACAGCTTTTTGCAGGGCCAGAATATACTGTCCCTATAGGGCAGCAAAAACGAGGACATATGTTCATGCTTGAGGTGCCCCAGTTCATTCAGTCTATTACCTTGAAACTAAGAGAAATGATTTTGTGCTGAGACACTGGACGGTGAATTGTGCCAAGGCTTGGCTCAGCTAAGGCACAGGAATGCATCTTATTTTGCTGTGCTTTCTAGGGGGCTATTGTTCTTCAGCAGACAGCATCACCTTAAGGTATTTACTGTTATAGCCACCAAAAGTGTAAGATCACCGGGAAGAACTGTGTAAGTGCAGGAGTTCCTAAATAAACCAACTGACACACTTACAAAGAACAGATACACTGGGCTGCTGGAACTGCAGTTGTTGGTGTTGATCAGCTTCCGGCTCTTCAGGCTCCACTTGTGTAGAAACCGATGCTGAAGCAGTGGGGACAAGAGTAGTACCCGTGACAGACTGGGGATGCTTTGACCCTGCATAGGAAGCACTTGGCTGCTGTTGCTCCAGCTGCTGCTTCTGACTACCTTCTTCCTGAAGGATCTTCTCCTGTTCTTCTCGCACCAACTGACGCTGCTCTCGCTTTCGCTTAATCAAAGATACCCTGTCCTTGATAGCTTTCGCCATCGTCTTGTGATCCCCTTCACAGACATAGCCAGATTCCACCTGAAGGAGGATATATTCACAGAATTCAGACTGTCACAGACAGCCACTGCTGCAGTGCTACAGCATAAGCTACCACTCCCTCTGGCATTAAATTCTCATTCACAAACCCCTGAACCAGTTTTATTTCTAGACAGCAACAGCAAAAGCAGAGGTGACAGACCATGTTTCACTGTAGGAAACACCAGTACTTCCTAAGCTTTGTAAGACCATCAGCACTTACCATTTCCTGTGCTACATCCTCTGGGACATCTCTTTCCAAATCAAAGGAAAACTCTATTGCCTCATTGTCTTTATATTTGCCCTTGAGTTTTTTGATGTCTTCAATTCGCAGCCAGAGTTTAATGGCAATTTTTTCTCCATCGTCTTCCTCCGCTAGTTCTACCCGTACTCCAGTCTCTTCTTGGAAGAAAGCATGATTCAAAAGGTCCTTAATAGCATATCTAGCATATTGGGAAAGAACAGAGAAACCACATACAATGATTAGGTTTTCATAAAATATTAAGGAATATCCTTGCCTGATGATCCTCCAGACTTAAAATAGGGAAAAAATATTAGGTTGTTTAAAACTAAGGAAAAGCACTGAAATTAAAAACACACAACAACACAATCAGATGTAAAACTTCCAAGAGTTAGTAGAAGGGGATGAATAAACATCCATGGACAGATAAAACTGGCTCTGAACAGAAGAGGGGGAGGCTAGAGAGGGGAAAAAGGCTGAAGCATTCTTAAGTTGGACAATCAGCAAATAACAAGCATGCAAAAGCAGCAAAAAAAACCCCCTCAAACTCCACAAATAACCCAACAGAGCAGTTACAGATTTCCTGTAATGGTATAAGTTAACCACTTCAAGTAGAAGTCATCTTGCAGCAAATGTGGATAAAAATAAGCATCAAGAATTTCAAAATTAAGACAAGTCTTCAAAATAATTAACCATAAAATACCAACAGAATCAAAGGAATAGTAAAAAACCCAAGGATTACAGAATAAATCCAGCCAACCAAATCCAAATACCTGGAAACCTGGAAGGATTGTCCTCCACAATTTTGCTGACTGGGTCAAAGTTTTAATAGAAGCAGTAAAATTTCTGAATAAACTGACATGGATGGTTACCACAGCATTTGCACTTTTTCTGATGCTGTTAATTCTCTAAAACAATCATTGCATCAGAATCTACCAACAAACAGAAGCTGCAGAAGTATTACTGGCTTCCCAACTTACATCAAACACAGAAGACCCCAGGAACTAATTGGATCTGATACCATCACAGATAAAAGACTTGGACAGCAACTAGGATCTCTATCTGAAAAGGAAGTACTTACCTTTCACCTTTGTTTTGCCGAATGCATCCCTCAATAATCTCCTTCACTTCAGGGATTGCTACTTTATCGAAGCTGGCTGGCTTGACACCCTGAAACATAAAAGTGAGAACTGAGAAACTGGAAGGCTCACTTAAGTTTCGATTGTGTTTATAGACCAACTATTTATAATATATACCTATATATTTATTCTATAGATAACTGGCCTAAATAATAAGTGCAAATTAGAAAGAAATCTGACTCCATTATTACTGTTCATTTGTTTGTCAGTGACTTTTGCAAACATCCCACACACACCATCTTCCCATCCCTCAGCTACGCTTCCATAACAGAAGGCATTGACATTTGAGTTCTCACGACAGGAGAACTGTTTAGTTTCCATAGAAGTTATGCTGGCTAGAGGCAAGTACACAGACTGGACTGAGAATGGAAGGAAATGCTTCCTATGTAATCCTAATGCAGGAACCTACATGATTAATTTAACAGTCTTCCAAGCATTCTGCTGCTTCCCAGAATGTTTCCAACGTGCCATTAGAAGTCATTTTGGCATAGATTGATTTTACAGGAAAAACCTTAGTCCAGAATGATCCAACTGGATCATTAAATAACTTGCCCAATGTCAAAAAAAAAAAAAAAAAAAAAGTCTTTCCTGTATTTTAGCTCTCCCCTGAAGACCTACTATACCCAAACCACAGTACTGCATCACTGCTTTTGTGAGCTCAGGAAAATGAGCTCAGCTATACAGGTCTTTACAAAAGCCCTTCCACAACACACAGCAATCCTTTCTCCAATATGTGCTAAAACCACTGGGGGAGAGCAAACCAAAATCCAAATAAGATCAACTATCCAAATGAGTAAAACAAACAGGCCACGAGATATGACCATCTGGGAATTCTGAAAAACATTACCGGCAGAGAGCCAGGCTTCATCACTCAATCATGGCCAGAAACTGCATTTTGGGGCTAACTGTCCACAACAGCAAAATCTGGCACTTAATTTTACTCGATGCAGCCTTTAGCTTCAAACTCTGTATTTAAGACAGCAGAATGAAAGAGGATGAAGACATCCTGTTCAAATTCTGGTATATGAAGAGCTGGTGTTTTCAAGCCTAACAATCCTGAAATTACACACTTGATACATTTGACCTTGTGCCACTGGTAAATCACAACTAAACAGAAAATGAAAACCATGGAGTCTGAAGAACAGAAATAAATGAAGTAGCAATACAAGCATCGTGATTTGAGTCCTAAACAGAAAGTACTTCTCCCAATAACCTACACAACACTGCTGCCCACCAAACGAGGACATCAAGACATGACTCTTCCCCATTCTTCTACTGTCAGAGAGAAACAAATCTTGAAACAGAAGTGTTTGAGTCTCTGAACTTGAGCCTTTGCAACTACAGACCTTAATTTAACCAAACATGGAGACTTAATATGGTAATAGTTTAACATCTACATTTAGATACTTCTTCCCTTAGCCAGACATGGCAGTACCTTGACTTCACACGTTCACCACATAAAATATTCTCTACCACACTCTTCCAGGAGAGGGCATTGTCAACATCAACTTCAACAGAGGTAAACCAAAGTCTGGGAGAAGCAAAAAAGTCCAGTCTTTCAGTGGGCAACATCTGCCACCATGTTTTACAAAGGTGTCGTATCTGGAATTTTTCAAAGAAAAAAGCCAACAAAAAACACCCACACTACAGGAAAACATTTATTTGATAAAAAACTTCCTGTTACAACAGCATTCTGGTTTATCGATTTCTTTGGTCTAAAATTTGCTCCTGTGAAATTCTAGGAATTGAAATCCATGGCACTGCAGGCTACACTGTGACTAGAATAAGCACTGAAACACAGGCTGTCAGTGAACATTAGCTTAATGCTTTTAAAAGCTTCACTGAACATCAAGACTTAAGAAAATCGATGCCTCGGGTGATAAGACAGACCCAAGTTTGGATGGCTAAGTTTAATACTGTAACCAGGCTATATCATACACCTCCCCCTTCCTAGCAGGACATGACAGAGCTCTCCACTCTAAAGGATTTATAAAACTCTGCTCATGTAGCTGACTTGTCAGAGATGTCCACCTTTAATTATGACCAAGCTTAAACTGGTCCCAGGAATTCAGGTTTATATATGTAGTAGAGATGTTTCCACATGTAATTAAATGCTCTCCTATGTGCATGTACACATATAGCCTGTGCAATAATTACTCAACTGCTTATTGCACATATTCCTATCTAAATTTGCCCAAATTTAGCACATGTAAGTCTCCTAAACAGCTCAAGTCCCTGACGTAGCAGCAGCCAGCAAAGACCTTCATTTAGGCTGCAGCAGCAGAAAGATGATGTCAGATCTGTGACAATCTCATTTCAGAAAAACTAAGAGGTAATATGAGGAAGATAACTGGCACAGCGAAATAGCAACATGATGAAGCCAGAACATGATTTTTCTTGGTAACTATTTTACCACGTGCTCTGTTCTTGCATGGGGCCTGAAAAGTTAAAGCTAAGGATAAGTTTTAAAATCTGTGATTCAATCTGCTATCCTGTGTTTCTCCACCCGCAAAGAAATTAAATACCTGTCCAAAATCTTCAGGCCCTTCCGTGAGGACCATTTTACAATACTCCATTTTGTGAATTCCAAATCAGGAGTTCAGTTAAAAAGTGAAGCTCCTGCCAACCTCCGCCAGCATGGCTTCCATGTTCCTAACTGCACCTTAGAAAATCTGGGAGAACTTCACACTAGGGCCTAAAGCCATCAGAGGATTCATTGTTCAAGCAGCTCCCTATTTCTCAGTTTGTTCCACAGTCCACGAGAAGGGACTGTGGGGTCCTAAGGGACTAAGGGCTGCCTAAGCCCAGTCCACAGCGCCGGCCAAGCACCTCCTAGGCTGGAGTTCACCGGCTTCTTAAAACTTTTTCTTTTCCTCCTTCAAGCACTAGTGGAAGTAACAAACTATTTTATACAACAAGAGAGAAGGTACTATGAATGACTGGGAAAAAATAAATAAATAATTACATCAGTGAACTCTTTTCTATCCAGAGCTGCCTACGCACCTTAACCAGCCATCACACAGAAACCCAAGGGAGGCCAGGCCCTGCAATTCACAAAACCCTGATGTGTCCCTAAGAGTGCAGGAGCTGGGCAGCCAAGAACACATTCATTAGCTTCTGAACCCAAAGGCATTCAAGTAAATAGCGAGCCATTCAGTGTTTCCTGGTTTTTACCATGCTTAAGATGGTCACATTCCTATATGCCTCTCCTAGTCCCCAAACTCCTTAGAAGAATCACAGGGCAACTCAAATCTTTTAATCTACCAGTCCTGTTCCCCAGTGGCACTTTAATTAGGGCTAAACACCCAAATCCCGCTGGCATTATTTCTGAGTTTGCTAAAGAAATAGAAGGAAGAGCTCTTACAGAGAAAAAAAAAAGCGTGCAGAGGTGTAACAGGCACACATGAAAATCACCAACATTTTCTCAAGCCACCACCTAAATTAGCACAAACTGGCAGTGCTGCTGGAAGCAAGAGCCTTCTTTTCTCCATCTCCCATTCCCACACTCGTGTCATTTCCTCTCTTTCACCAGCAAATGCATTTATACAGTTGCATAATGAACCAAATTACAGCGTTTATCAGACTTTTGGTTGAAATAAATTCAACAAAAAAGCCTGCAGCGGTTTCCAGTGAGCTGGAGTTCCCAGTTTGGTAAACTGCTGCACTACCTCTCAGGCTTACAGAAAGAAAGTTACAGAGCAATAGCTGACAAGGGCAGAACTTAAAACCCACTGAACGCTTCCATTTTGAGAGTACCTCTAAAATAAGGACATATATGTAGGCAACACAAAGCGCCACTGCAAAATCAAAAACTCATCTTACAGTCCTCATGTTAAGCATAAGAAGAGATTTCATATTTCACTCAGATGTGGTAAAGTTTGTGTTTTTATCAGACTTTAACCAGGGGAATGAAGTGTGTTCCAAAATTCAACATTTATATGGTTATTTGATCAATTAAAGGCAAGTTAGGTTTTCTCAAATAAACTAAATTTCCAAGAAACTTTAAAACACTAAAGTATAAGCTATCCAGAACTCTTCTTCAAAATTTTTGCCTAGAAACAGAGTACTTTTCATTAGTTGGATCACCACATTACTGGGTCAGTGGTAGCATCTTGTTCTAATGCAAGAGATACTGAACACATCATTTACTTCATTACAGAAGGTACAATCGGTGCTGCATAACCTCTACAACAAACCAAAATGAAGACAGAAGAAGTGTTACATACCCTCAGACATTCTAAAGAAAAAATAGTTAGATTTGGAAAAAAAAAAACAGGTGGAAAATAGCAGAAGCAATTATTGTTCCAGCCTTGCTGGTTGGGATTTTAATTTACATTTAAAGAATTACAGGGGGGAAAGTACAGTCAAGTTCAAAAGCTGAAGACCCAAGCTATGCAAATGTAAGGCAGTTCAGCAGAATTGTCAAGAATTCACCTCCAAAATACTTTCCTGTGGCTACATGCACTTGACAAAGCTGAAATTCTTACTTACCTCTTTAGCACAGTCCTTGTGAGAGCAGCAACAGTGGGAATTAACAATTACAAATATGGGACAGATCTCTCTTTTTGTAAAATCCATCAGGAAAAGAGGGGCACACACACCACAGAGTTAGATGGGTGCTAATTTCCGATGGGAATCCACTAAGCTGCGGACTTAACGCACAGCAGACGGAAAGCAGACATCGAGGCTAGAAGGGAGCATTGTTTCCTGTTTGACACCTCTTGTTATTTTCCAAGTCCAGTACATGAGGCTGCAGAGATCTGAGCTCAATATCTGCTTTTGCCACTCTAATGCTGAATAGAAAGAATCAATATAAGCACGAGGTAAGCGGGTCCTTTTCTGCCTGCCCAGCTGGCTGCAAGGAGGAGGAAGAAGTGACAGTGGAAGGATCCTTTACTTCCTGCATGTCCCCGCCCTCCTGCTTGGCTGCTCTACCTATTCTCCACCCATTTTTTTCTGCACTAGCTTAAGGCTGCAGGTAGGATCATCAGGATCCTGCTGCTGCAGAAGTACCACTTTAAAGAGGGGAAACAGCTCAGTCAGTGGGTTCAGATCCAAGGCTGCTCACACTAATTTTGTGCAAGGGAATGAAGGCAGCTGTTTCTCTTCTTTCCGTGGAGCTACAGAAGTATACATACAGCTGACTACAATCCTAACTAAACACAGAGCATCATTAAGATAATATATTTCACCTCCCTCCTTCCTGACAATGGCATTTTGCTACTGTTGGCAACATCATCTGCTTAACGGGTGCTTAATGTAAGGGAATATGGATTTGAAGGTGATTTTCAAATTGTTGGACAAAGTTAGAAAACTGCATTGTTGCTTGTTTTATACCACATGTGCACAAATAATCCAGAGTTATAGTTCTAGTTGCTAGATTTCAAACCTAAGCCAGAAGTCTGATTTTTTTTCTAATACCTACTTTCAAACAACCATTATGAAACTTGTTTATTAATAAAATGAGCTGTCTACGGCTTCAGGGGTTTGTTTGGGTTTGGGGTTTTTTTGTAAAGATATCAGGAGCAATGCTAAGAAAGATCAGGTACATCATCTTAAAGTATGAAGCTAGCAAACGAACTCTGACCACCTCGTAATGACAAACTGTAATAAAATTCAATTTAGAATTATTAAGTTCCCTTTTTACCCCAAAATAACATCCTTGGTTCAAGTACACTACAATTGTATCAGTGTTGTTGTTATACTATACAACATCAGTGTTGCAAAAGCAACACTGGGCATTTTAGAATTCCTCTTCACCAGCTGTTGTGAAACCTTACAGGAGTCAAACGAAAAGGGATCATCAAAGATCCAGCTATGCTGACTGGCCTTCCAACTGCTTAGCTAGACATTCTACAACCAGCACCATCACATCCCCCCCAAAAATCCACTGTTGATTATCAACTCCATTTTAACAGCACTTAAAGGATGTTGGAATTTTGCTTGCCATTGCTTATAATTTTTTTTTTTTGCTGCTGCAGTTCCACTCAAACCAAACAGACACTCTGCAGTCAAAGCAAATCTACTTCGCTGGAATAAATATCTAACATTTTGCACACCTAATTAAGGTTTTTCTGGGGTATACTGCATGACCTGCAAAGAACATTAAACATTTCAGCTTTTAACAAGTACAGAGTCTACCTGTCCCAGTCTAACCACAACTCTTGCTTGGCTCTTTTCAAAGGTGCTCTAACTGTAGAGCTTGAAAGGAAGTCTACTGTAACTGATTAATCTTCTCAGACAAAATGTTCTAACTTTGCAGTCCAGAAGCTAATAAAATCAGTAGCAAAGTCAAATCCCACAAACAAAGTAATTAAAGTCTCTATATTTTCTTTTTGCTAAGTTGCTACCATTCTAGTTTGAGCCAGTCCCAGGCTGCCACAAACCATTAATTTCAGGAATTTAGAGAGAGCATATGATTCCAGTGGAAAAAAAGCCAATGATCCTACCTCTTTCCCCCTAGTCTCAAAGATGCCCTCAGGCAATGGTATTTATAGCATTTAAATAGGTTTACCCCATGATCTCCTAAATTTCACTACCTGCTATTAGTTACTTACCGTACCCTCAAAACCTATGTGCTTAACCATTTCACCACCTTTTCCATTTCACATCCTTCATCTTAACCTTACTGCCTGTTCTAGGAGCAATCTTTCAGATTTAGTTCTTTCCTTGTTTCACACAGGATATACCTATAATGGATAATTCTCATCCCAATTCAACTGAATACATACTATGAAAAGAAAAATTTCAGCTTCAAATTTACTCAGTTCAAAAGATATGGGTTGCCTACAGAGGATGATTTTCTTTTTCTAGTTAAAAAGCAAGTTAAAATAGTTGAGAGCACATGGCAAAAAAAAAAAAAATTAAATGCAACATGTTTTAACAGAAGTGAAAATTTACCTTCACCAACTTCAGTATTTTCATAGCAATTAATTCTGGACAATTGATAATTCCACCAAGAATTAAATTGGTAATCCTGCAGAATAAGCTCTGCACCAGATCAGTATCCTAGCAGAGTAAACAGCATTACTGCAATACAAGCAGTGGAAGCAGATGAAAGCTCCCAGTGAGCCAGAGTCAGCTCATGAGGCGCTGTGCAGACTGGGACAGGCCTCGTTGTCTTCTCTGCTGATCAAAACCAACCACTGTATATTTTGAACCCAATACCTTTTGAACTCAACTGACCCATCATCATCCAAATCAAAACTCCTATCTCAGCTACTTGAGAGATCTAAGTCACTGAAATAGCTTAACCAATTGGTCTTCACCCTCTGTGATGTGTAAACAATCCAAGTCCCATGATTCTTAAATTTCTCCAAACCAAATGAATTCATGACTTGCAACAGATAAGGATGTATGCTCAGATTTCACAAACATGCTGTTAAGACAATAACAGCACTGAATTTATACAGGCCTGCTTGCTGCAACCTGACTGATCACATTCAGAAACTCTTCCTCCCCAATTTGCCACCTACCCTCAAAAAAACTTTCGAGGCATTAATAAAAAACAGGAGGCCAAACACGCAAAAAAATTCCCAGACATGATTAAAGTTGCTATACACACAAGGTATATCTGTATTTTGAATGATACACTCATACTAATTGCTTCTTCCTAAAGTTAAAAGAAGCAGCTGATCATTGGCAGGAGATCAGCTGTGGTAAAAAGAATAAAGCAGACTCCTGATTTGACTAGCAATCACTGCTCACTGTCACCTCCACATCTGTGTCCTACAACTGCCTCCAAGCCCAGGAGCCACAGGATACTGACACTTCATGCTTAACCAACTTCTCTGACAGTGTCTCAACACTGTATTTTTAACTCTTAAAGCCAGAGAATTCACCGCATTAAAAACCCTACAAGACCAGGATAGTAGGCTACAGTTCTCTTGCTTTGTTCCCACAGTTAAGTTTGAACAGGAACTTGTCGTAACTGTTCTAGAAATCACTGGTTGCAATCCTTTCCAGCCAGTATTCTCAACTAAAAGGTGGTAAAAAGGGTCAAAACCCACTGTATTTGTGATAATATTGAAATCCCATGCACTACTGCCAAATATACATCATGGCTTAGAGCTACCTCACTGATAAATTATCTAGCCCAGTACACAAGGCATTTTAAGATTCTACTTTGGACATGAAAGCCCACTGTACTTCAGCACTGCCAGGTAAATAAGAGTATCAGCTTATTTCAGAAGTCCTGAGAATCTGGAGCTAAGCACATGGCTTTAGTTAAAAAAAAAAAAAAAAATTAATCACAACACCTACTGTAAATGCAGCAATTCTAATGAACAGAAGAAATTAATAAAGCTCTGGAACAGGAAATTTTGTAACTAAAAGGCAGAGCACAGTTCCCTAGTGTATAGCTGGCAAACAATTAGGATACTGGTGCATGGAACAGTGAAAAGGGCCCTGTTTAGAAACACATAGTACAAAGACAGAAGTTCTTCTGAAAACACTAGAATCTGGACAAGTGGACCAGGTACTAACAGTTGTAATTCCTGCACAAAAGCATAAAGATAATTTGCATCTACTGTGCACAGTTCTTTAACCTCACCCTTATAAGCAGGGATGCTGCCTTTACCATGTGAACATGAATCTGGAACAGTGAAGATCCTAAGCTGGCTCAATGATCCTTTGCTTCATTGGGACTTCAGCTTGAAAATGGCTTTCAAAAAAAAATAAATACAGACATGCCTAGACACACATTTCAATTCCATAAATTTAGAAATGCCACAGTGGCACAATACTAAAAGTGTCTGCCTTTTATTTGCAGTATGGAAAATACATTTTTGAAAAATTTTATTAGTTGCATTCTCTGCTTTAGTCTGCTTCCATTCTGGTAGAAAATCATCATGTAGCACTCAATTTTAAGCTCATGTACAGTAACAGTAACTCAAAAGCCACAGATTAGTTCCAGTGGATTCAAACTGAATTTAAAAAATGATGCAACATGGGCCATAAAACACATTTAGTACCAGAACTAGCCTTTAAAAAGGATACCTACTTAAAAAGCCTGGGATAATGTTCCAGCACACCAAAAATAGTGCACAATTCCAAAAATGCACCAAAAGTCGTCGTGCCTTTTATTTTTGGACTTATTCTATTAGAAGTGAAGAACTTACACTTGTGTACCAAAAGATCCAACAGTTTCAGAAGGTTGTCTAAAAAGTATCCCTGCTATGTAGAGAACTTTATGATGGTGGTAATGGGCGGTAAGGTAGAAATACATCTCTGAAAAGTGTTTCCCTTAAAACAGAGTCACAAGCTCATAGTGTTAGAAAGCTTACTTGCACTGGACAGAGAAGCAAGAGCCTTTTTCTCTTCAGCATAAACATTTTAGCCTGTTGTGTCTCTCTAGTTTTTGAAATGAATTGTATCTACAAAATTATACTCAACTCTGGTGCCCTTCACTCTCTAATACAGGAACAAATCAAAGCACTCAAGCAGGCACACACAGCCCCATGTCACTGCCTGCTCTAGCAACAGCTCCAAGGAGCCTGGAGGTAACTATAAAGGGCTTATATAAAATTTTGGTGGAGTTCTGGCCTATGAATCACATAACCTCAAAATAATTTATTACTACTCAACACCTCTGTGAGTTTCCTCAAGACTAAAATTTTCCTAGACTTATCCCATTCCTACCCCTGTGCAACTACAGCAGTACAATTAGCAGGACACAAAAATTGTAGCCCATGCATTCTTAATGTCACTGTTTTCAACTAGTGGCACTATACAGACAAATAAATTTGAACTATCAGTCTCCCCACAGTAATGCTTCAGTGATTCACTAATCACAGAATTATAATGGTTCTCACCTCACTGCAGAGCCAGGCATTTTAAAAACACCACGTTGCTGTTCCTGCGAGCACCTTACCATCTCTTGTTAAATTAACCTCAGTTAATGTAAGAACTAAATAGGTGTCAGTACAGGACAGAATATTAAATATTAATATCACAGTTTTAAGAGGCCTGATTCTTAATTATCAACTTTTCAAATTTTTAAACACATTGTTTAGTTTGTATTCTGTGAATTTATTTAGGTTGCATTGCAAAACTCTGCAATACAACCAAATTCCAGAACCTAAAAATACACTAGATCTTGATTTTATGCAACTCAACCAATGCTCACAATCATTTTAAAATCATATCTGATTCAAAACTGCCAAGAGACACATTCCAGGTTCAGTGGTGAATTTAAGAAAGAAATAGCTCCTTTTACTTCAAACCAAGTTTGTTTTACACCAATACTGACAAAACATTTTTAGCTGTAATCTAGAAGCTGTTGATGCTGAATAGTACAGATGCCTCTAAGATCAAGTCGTAAAAGTGAGCTACTTTTAGAAAAGAATCCAGTTGAATAAGCCTTTTTCCTTCCAACTTTAGATGTCATCTGCCTTAGCTGTGCAAACCATACAGAATTACAGAATGGGTCAGGTTGGAAGAGTCCACAGTGGGTCATCTGGTCCAACCTCCCTGCTCAAGCAGGGTCGTCCTAGAGCACATGGCACAGAATTGCATCCAGACAGTTCTGGAATATCTCCTGTGAGGGAGACTCCATGACCTCTCTGGGCAATCTGTTCCAGTGCCTGGTCACCCCCTCATAGTAAAGAAGCTGTTCCTCATATTCAGGTGGAACTTTCTCTGCATTAGTTTCTGCCCATTGCCTCTTGTCCTATTGCTCAGCACCACCGAGCAGAGTCAGGCTCCATCCTCCTGACACCCTCCCTTCAGGTACTTCTAGACATTGATGAGGTCTCCTCTCAGTCACCTCTTTGAGGTCAAACAGACCCAACTCCCTCAGCCTTTCCTCTCAAGAGATGCTCCAGGCCCTTACTCATGGTTGTCACCTGACATGCAGCATGTTATACCTCAGTGTTCATGCTGATTGCTGCTCTTCCTTACTTAGATCATTCTAATTTTTTAAAGAGGACTTCCAAAGTGACATGCAGAGCTGCCTAAGATATTAATGCTTCAAAACTTTGAATTCCCATCTTCCATTTTTAAAGTTATATATTTCTCAATTGACAGGAGGTCAGTGACAATCTCCATGCAGGAAGATTCTTCTCTCTTAAAGCTGTTCCAGCACAAAATGCTTGCAACTGAGTTGAACAGCTACAAGAGGCAAGTGGTAGAAGTTTTCTTTAGTCTGTTCAGTATGATTCAAAGGAATTGCATCTGATGTGCCTTTTTTTTTTTCTTGTATTTGATATTTAAGTACCTGAAGTTCCTTCTTTCAACGAATACAAGAGTTTGTCCTTTCTTACAATAATGTGTTTCCTGGTTAGAGGTTTGTGGCCTTTCAGTACCTGCTTTAACAAAGGACTACCTGCTCTGTTAGAGGGCTTCCTCCCCTACTTTTCCTTTTTTTTTTTTTCCTCCAGTGCTTTTTGCACTAGAAGCTTGATATGAGGGATGCCTCTGTATCAACCTAAACCAGGTCAAGTTATTCAATGTGAAGAAACAGGGTTTTATTCATGCCTAAGAAAGTTGCATATTGCTTTCAGGAAACAAAAGAGGACACTTGATCATCATTCATTAAGAACTGCAAGTAAAATTAATCATACATCTAAAGATTTAGCATTTATCTGCCTAGGACCCCTAAAGAAGAAAAAGAAAGTAATATGGAATACTTTGCCTATTGCATCTCTAGTGAAAATGAAGCTGTTGACTAGTCTAGACAGTTGTGATGCCTAACTTTTAGGACACTAAAGAAGAGATTAATTATATCTCAACTGACCAAACAACAGCACTTTGTAACTGCCTGGTTTGCAGCAAAGAGAATGACCTTCACTCTAACCAGTGAGTTCCAGTTCCCACCAGTTAGGGAAATTAAGGATTTTTAAACCAGTTAGACACTGCCTGGCCAGGTTATTCATTATGTACCTTGTTCCCTTAGGCTCTTTTTCAAGCTCTGGAGAACAGAGAAGAAAACTGTTATGCCCACTCTGTGGAACATTTCAGTACAGCACCACCTTTTTTTTTTTCTTCATTTAAAGTCAAAATGCAAAATGCCTTTTTCCCCCCCATTCTCATCTTACAGCCACCTCAGTTGGCAGACATTGGTTTAGAGAGAAGAGATTGGACTTCTGGTGAAATAAAGGACAAGTGCAAAAGTTCACTTGGTCAAAGTAAGCGTGGAGAAAAACCCAGTATAGAGCACAAGTCTGCCAGGAGAACTTAAGAGGTAAGTTTATACAATGGGAGGGGGAGAAAGAGAAAGGGGGTTTTCTGCTCACACTCAACTGATGAGTACATTTGAAACTGAGCACTGTCTTACTAAGTTTTTTGCAATGAGTGTTTGGATTTTTATGTTAGTGGTAGATATGGAAGAAGGAGAGAAATCTGTATAATAAACCCATTAAAGACACTTATACACCCATTAACAGTCTTTTCACTAGTCCTGGGACTAGTCAAGCACCTAGAAAATTTAAGCCTTGGGACATCCAAGTATTAAAGATTGAGTAGTCAGTACATGCTTATAAAAATCTCTGCGTGGCAAAAAGCAAGTTTAAAGGAAATACAGCGTAAAAGTAAAAAGAGATCTATACTACATCTGTGACTGGTAACTGCAACACAAACAAGGAAAAAAACAAACTAGCTTTTGAGGCAACAGCTTGGATTTCAGCAGTCACACCAGAGGCTGAGGCAAAGCAGCTGAAGTTACTGGAGTTAGTTATGCCTTCACTGCATTGCTTTCCAAACAGACTAAATTAAGAAATCATACTTAGGATGTCTGTTCTATAAATATCTCTGTTTCCATTTAAATGCACATGTAGCCTATTTTAAATATCTCCTGTGACAAATTGTTTAATTGAAATATGCATGGAGCAGGTAGAAAAAAAAATACCAGTCCAGTCTCCAGAGAGGAACAAAGTTAGACAGGGAAATATTCCCACATTTTACCAGACCTTACAGTAATTTTTTTTTGCAAGCAACTACATAACAGAATTACATATCTTGATTACATTTTGTGTTGGAAATGTCTGTATTGCTTTGATATGGGGCAGAATCGTTAAAAAAGAAAAAGAGGGGATTCATTCCCAAATCTGGTAGCGTATCACACAGACAGGTGTGCCTGCACAAGAGGGCAGAGGAGCAAAAATAAACCACAGGAGCAGGCAAGACTACCTTAAAAATAGAGCAGCTTCTTGTCAATTTATTGCAGGCTCAGATTATTTTTTTTCTGAGGCCAAATAGGCAGCAGTAAGTGCCTGCTGGATGCATTCAGTCCCAGCTAAAGAGACATACAGCTTAAACCTCAGAGATTTCCCCACCCCCCAGTAACGTAAAAATCCCAAGAGCTGCAATTTCTTTAAGCACACACTACTAATGTATTTGGAACCATTTCCAACGAACATCAGAGGATTGCCTCAATGAAGAAAACAGAGGGGTTTGAGACAAAACTGCAACATTATGATTTAATGAAAAAAAAAAAAAAAAAAGCAGTGTCTCTCCTTTATGTTTGAGAGACAAGACATGCAGATCTCTTTCCTTTCTAAAGATACTGATAGTGAAAGGGTCTGGACTGAGTATGCAAGAGGATGCAAGTACAGGGGTCAATATTCTGTGTCAAACTGCTGACTTCCTTACTAGAACTGTAAAACAAGGTTCAGGAAAACACCTTGAGCCTTACAAATTCTGAACAGTTGTGTTTTTTTTTAAGCCAGGTACTTACCCACATTATTCTATTGAAAAGAAAAATTCTTCTAGATAAAGAGAGAAAGAATGTCAATTTAATTGCACTTCTGTTTCTTGGACCAGAGAGAATTCAGGAACTTTATCCTAGCACTACTTTAAAGGAAAACAGAAACTTCACAGTGAGACAATGTAGGCAGTACAGACAAGTATCTTGCGAACAGCAGACTCACGCAGCAGTGCTATCATCCAAGATGTGAAGCAACAATAAGTGCCTGGGCCAAAAAATGTCTCATCTCTGGAAGGAACTTCTGTCTTTAGATCAGAATTCTAGATCGTTGCTTATCAAACCGTATTATTTAAACAAAAATCTGCTTCCAACTCTGAGGGAAGACCCTGAGCCAAAGAGGTAGAACACAATCCAGTACTCCAAGAAATCCTAGCAAACACCCCAACCCAATGCTGCAGTATCTGGGCATCAGCCAGAGGAATCCTTATCACAAAAGGTGTAAGGTTAAAATGCAATGCAGCTAAAGGCACCCCCTAAAAAAAGAGACCAATGCACAGCCAAAATGTGAGATAAGAATATAAATTGGTATTAGCAAGTCTAGTTCTGAGAGGACATCCTGGGCATTGAAACCCCTTTTACAGGATCCTGTCCTAAGCAATAGCAAGGATTTAAGCTAATAGAGCAACTCTGCTTTTTACTAAGCGTAACAGTTACTACAAAGAGGGTGAGAGAAATCAATTAATTTAAATAGATATCGCCTGCTGCACATTTTAATCTGATTGCCTTTGGGGTTTCAGTGGTTTTTAAGCTCCCATATGGCATGATCTTTCATGACTTTCAACAGTAGACCATTCTTATTGTTCTCCCCTCTGATCTCCGTGTATGCATCCAGATAAAACAATCCTTACAACTTAAGGCACAGCAGGACTATAGCTGCCACCTCAAAACATCCCTAAACATGCCTAGGAAAGTAGCAAATGAAGGGGTTGAAATGGAGATGCTAAACATCTTCCAGAAACCACATTCACCTTCCAACATACATCAGAATGAAATGTGTTTGTAAGCAGTGCTGGATTCCCCTACGTAGGTGTTTTCTGGCTCTACTTTGTTGTTGTTAGTTCACACACTGTCCTTTCAAGTACTAAATTTCTCAACTGGTTCACCCTTCACCCGCAACTGTAGACATGGTCTAAACTTCTGAAGTCTGCTTTGAAATGAAAGAAAATCTTATATTCTTTAATAGGGAGCAAAGGACAAGCGCAGAAAACTATATGGCTCTTTTTCACCTTGGTTCACAGAGCGGTAAAAAGAACGCCAAGAGTATTTTATTTCACATTCATGACACAGGTCTGCTTTCCACATTATAGAACACTGAATCTTCCATTATAGTTAAGACAGGTTTGTGTTTGAATTCCAGATAATATTGTCTTTTCCTTCATTGAAAGCGTTCCTTGAAAGTTATTCAAGTTTTGTTTGTGGTTGATTTTGTTTTGTTTTAAACAAACTGCTTTGCAACTACAATGGAATAAACAAACCCAAATATATCAAAGCACGGGGCCTTTCATCCTCTGCCTAGAAGCACATAAATGTACATTTCATTTTCTCTACCTTCCTGTCCTTCCCCCCTAAGTAAATCTTAGAAGCTCTCAAGCAGCAAATGAAACAGCAGGAAAAAAGTCAACAATTCAATCTGTGAACCAGCAGCAGCAGAGGACAATAGAAGGTGGTGTTGGACAGGCCAAAAAACTACCAGTGTTTCTCATCCACTTAGAATTTCAACAGTCAACCAAAAACAATGGGGAGAAAGGAGCATCAAGCAAAATAAACAATCGGTAAGTTGAACCCTGGTAAGACTCTACACAACTTTTTCTGCTACAAGCCTCTACAAAGCTTTACAATTGCTAAGTACTTCAAAGACCAGGGAAAAGACTTGGGAATTTCCAAGCTGAGATCATCTCAACAGCTGATTCTCACCAACAGCCTAGTTCGTAGCACTTTTTAAGGAAGGGGCAGGACGGTTATATCAGGCATCAATTCAAAGAAAAAGTGCCCATCCAAATTATACTGCTTTGCCTCTGGCCAATGTACATCTATAAGCAAAGTAAAAGGTACCACTAAGACTGTTTTGGTAAGATACTCCAGTTTGCTTTCACTGATCCAAACCACCTTCAGATCAGATTATGCTGTAAGCTGAGTAAAAGCTAGACTTCAGCCTAATTCTTCATGTCTATTTAAATAATTACAGATAAATCCCCCAACATCAAAAAACCCAAACAAAAACACACCAACAAAAAATCCTAACAAAAACAAATCCCTCTGTGTGTGTATATACATATAAAAACTTACTGTAGCATCTGTTCAAAAAAACCCAAAATTACTATTTATGCCTTATTTCTTCCTCCATTTGTGCTCCTCCAGTATTTCCCTTCAGACAAGGGACAGTCCTCTATCTCACCTGCAGAATTCATTACTTCCAATGTGAAGACCCTTCTTTCCACAGAAAGGAATTATCAATTATATTTGCCTTTTATAGTGTGAGACATCAGGAATAAGAAAGAACTTTATTTTTCCAAAGCCAAACAAGTTCTTTTTTAAATCTGCAACTTCTCCAAGTTAATACACACAAAAAGACTTAAGAGGAATTCATTCGTGTAACAGAGAAAAAGGTAAGTCTGGGGTTTTTTTCCTTCCTTCACACACAACCACAGGTATTCTGAGAAATCCAGTGCAAGTTTTTCCTTCCCCAAGCAGCCACCTCACTACTTGAATGCTCAGATCAGAAGGTTCAACATGTTTGTTTTACTGCACTGGAGTAGTCCTCACAACACTGCTGTGGAGACCACAAAGTAAATCTAGCCACAACCATACTGCACATTTCTAGCACTATAGTTCTGCTTCCTATGTTCAAGGTCTGTAGGTTCCCCTTAGCTTAGTCAGAGGGGCCAACTCAAATTCCTTGCTTGCCTTCTCAGCCTTATTTGGTTTCACCCACAATGCCTCCAGCACCACCACTACACTTACCAGCACTTACCTTCTGCTATTTATCTAGTTTTTCCAGTGCATTGTTATAAGAAGAACCCCCAACACATTGAGTTGCTGAGGGCCACTCAGAATTCAAATTATAAAAATCACTCTGGGTAACAATTTATGATCTGCCCTGGCAGGTAGCTAAGCCAAACTGCTCTGAATCTGTGATCCAGCTTTATTACAGAGAACAGTTACCAGCTAATCTTCAAGACTGAAATAGTTCCACCATCTCCCCAATGGCTTAGAAAATAATCTCTTATTATTCTAATGTGTTTTGTTGTTTCGTTTGGGTTGCTGATTTTTTGTTTTTCAAACCCTATGTATTACCTTCTACTATACTGAAAGAAGAGTATGAACAGATGCAAAATGTTATTTGCGCTCACATATTTCACACAGCCTTCGGACAGATGTTCGGTGTAACCATGCCGTAACTTCCCACCCATCCAAAAAAAACCTCTGGTCAGCTTTTTTTCCCCCCATACACACTTGCACAGTACTGGTGCTACCCAGCTGTGCTCCTTTGCTGCTGACAGTAGTAGCTTTAGACTCAGTAGCGAGGAGGGACTTACACTGGTCACTCGGCGGTAGATCTGCGCAGCATTTTGGCACTCGGAATAAGGATACTCAGACGTGGCCATCTCTAGCATACACATCCCAAAAGCATATACATCAACGGATTCATCATATTTCTCCTCATACATCTCGGGGGCCATGAACTCTGGGGTACCTTAAATTAAAAGAACGATTCAGACTCTAAATGTCTCAAAGCGAGCAGAGGCTGCTGGCGTTACTCACCGCAGGAGGGAGCGGATGGGCAGACCTGTGAGACAAGAGAAAGTGGAGGCAAAAAGAAGAGGGAGGAAACCCTTAGTGACTCTGTTGCATCAACACACTCTGTGAGTCTTCCATTGCAAGGCCTTTGTGGAATAAGAATGGCGTGAAAGGACTGACGCAAGTCCTGGCTTAGGTATGTGAGTTGATACAAGTATCAAAACAGACTGGATTAGCCTGAAATCAAATGGGAGGGTAGGGGATAAGAAAAGGGAATACTGTAGACTAGCCATAGGCTGCAAACCAAATACTAAGGAGAGTTAAAACACTTACCTTTTCTCCCTGTAAGAAAGGAGGTACATTAAACCTTGTTTCAAAAATTACCCGACTGCCCTCTGCTGCAAAAGAAGTAGTACTGGTAAGAGCCCACAGCTAGTCTCTGACCTGGTGCTCTCCATCTACTTTTTGAAGTAGAATGGTTCAGGTAAGGCCTTGCAATGAAAAACTCCATTGTTACAAATATAAATCTCCATGAAAAGAGGATAAAAGGTAATTTTCTGCAAAGGCCACTCACCAGAGCCCTTTTCTTCATATACTTACCTTCCCACCTGCAGTATATTTATAGGCCTACTGCAGATACAGGCATTAGTGAGGGACATCCTACAGTCAAAAATACTCAGAAATACAGAGAGATTGAGTTACAGGCATAGAGCGTGAGATTCAACAAGTCCCATTTAAATAGTGTGCAGAAAATTATTGCCCAGTGAAGCATCACAGCAACCCCTCTGTAAACAAAGAGGCTGCATTGTTTGATCAGATTTACTTTAAGCCAGAGATGTAAGTTTGCTTTTTGTAAATTTAAGCACAGAATTATTTCCTGCAGACACCAGATTCAAGACAATTTACAGATCATTCTACAGCCACGTTGCTTGTTTTCACCACACTAAACCAAAAAAAAGACTGTAATTGCAGCCATTTATCCAAAGGCTAACCATTACTAGATAACTAGATGGTAATTTTTCCAGTGATAAATTTGAGAATATGACAAGTATGCTTCAGAAATTATTATTTTTTTTAAACTATACTTTGCTTTCCTGTTAATATTTTGACCTGGTTAAGAAGCAGGAAATATTTCAGCGACAGCTTGCAGGACAATTTACAGGTATAGACCATTGATCCCATCTAGGAATCTGGCATAGGACTGTTGAGTAATGCTGCATTTTAGCAAGCTCTAAATATTGAGAGTGAGAACAACTTCATTCCCTGCAGTCTATTCACCCAACTATAAAAACAAAGCTGATAAAACCAATTCTTTTAAGAATTCACAAGAAAGACCCTTGTTTCTGATTACTCACAATCTGTAAGAGGTTTAATACGAACCCCTGGTGACAATAAAAAAAAAAAAATTTGGCTCTAAAAACTAATGCTACACTGAATACCAAAACGTTGTTTGGTCACCAAAATCCATTTGTACACTTCTTGAAGCATCATCGTATCAAAGCCGAGATTTATAAGTAGTCAAGAGTGGTTTTATCAACAATGTTGCACTAAACTGTTGGGCAGGACAAGGACTTCCAAAATACTTAATGTTAATATACAAATATCAAAAGCACAACCAAAATTTCAACATGTCGTCGCATCAGGGACACAGAATGACCTCAGCAACCAAGAAACAAAGCCTACACATTTTTTGGCTTTGACCCTGTACCTTTGCAACCATGTTTTTATAGAAAGCTCTTAAAAGGCTCTGCAGCCTCCAATACAGGAGAAGCTTACCTATCACACTTTTGGCAAAAGAAGCTCGTTTCAGGGTTGCCAGACCGAGGTCTCCAATCTTGACTGATCCAGTGGGGCCAGTAATGAAGATGTTGTCACATTTTAAGTCTCTATGAATAATGGGAGGAGTGCGTGTGTGTAGAAATTGTAAGCCTTTCAGTATCTGACGGCACCAGCTTCGTAGGACTTTAATTTTCATCACTTTAAATCTTTTCAAATACCTAAGGAAAAAAGTAACAATAGGTTACCAACTGAGTAGATTCTGCTAACAGGCAGTAGATTAAACTATACCATTTGGTGTTTGGAAGCAAAGAAACAGTAATCAAAGACATGCACAAATTTAAACTTCACCTTCTATTTTAAAATCTACCTGGGCGTTTCAAGACTTCAGAGGAGCTAAAGATGATTCCTCCTCCTAAAACCCACCTCCTTTTCTTCTAGACAGGGGACTAATAATTAAAGATATATATGAAAAGCCTAACATATAGCTAATAACTCATCTGCATACAAAATCATCCTATGGTAATTAGACAGTCGGCTTGCTAAGTTTCAAGGCATTGCTTCCATGACAGAGAATTCAAGGTTCATGACTTACAGCAATACTTTATCTATTTAATTGCCTAAACAGTTACAACCTTTACCTTGATTTATTAGAACTGGGTGGGGAGGTGGGTCATTAGATGCAAAACACTAATAACAACAACTAAGTACAGAGTTGGGGCAAGCTGCAAGAGCTCTGAAGTCATTATTCCTTCCTTCTCAGCAGCAGTCCAAGCACTCCGGTCAAAGTTTCCATATTACACTTTAAATCTGCTTCAAATTTACTGGTGGAGTTGTCAAGCAAATGGGAAGTTCTTGGAGATTGCTTCCCTGGTGCAGAACAGGGTTTGATCACCTGAATCTGACTGGTACTGCTCACCACTTCAAAACTACAGACAGCCATGGACAGCGCAGAGAAATCTTTAAAAAGGCTCTGCCAAATAATTGAGGTGGAAGAGTTCATACCTAAAGCCAGTACCCCCTCACAGTTAGAACGTGACCCAACACCTTAACAGTTCTATCTTGCCACACTTTGAAATCCCATTTTAGAAGAGTCAAATTTCATACCAAAAATATTTTCCAATGCTTGTAACCTAAGACTGTGATCTTATTCTATTACTTAACTTCAACAGATTAGAGATGCCACAAGGTGAATAACCTTATGACAGCATTCAAGTGCTTTCCAGCAGAGTGTTTTCTCACAACTTCTCTTTGGGTAACACAATTTGAAGAACTGTTTTCTTCCTTTTGAAGAAGTACAGGCTGAAATACATTCAGGAGAAAGGAAGTAGCATGCTCTGTAGAGCAAGGACTTTATTCTTATTCAGCCAATGTTACTCAGTCAAAGTCTCAGATAAAGACCAGTTTCACAGTATTGCAAGACTGGTAGTAAATTCTGTGACCAGCATGGAGTCTAGCAACTACAGTCTTCAACTAACAGCAAGTCATGTTCAATTATTCTGTGGTACTGTTCAGTTTGCTCTGCATATCCACTTAATCAGGAGATAAAGTCTAGATGAAATCACTTGAATCATTGCCAACATAAAAATGCAGTGTATTAATCCCTTTTACTTTCATTTCTCCAGTTCAAAAGAAGATCTGGAAAATCAAGTTGCTAGCAATAATCCTGCTGTGAAAATAGATCTGTAAAAGCAAGTGGGACACAGTTCCAGAGGAAATCAAGTCTTAGAATATAAAGACAGGCAGGGAAAAAGCCAAGCCAAGGAAGGAGACAAACTGAAGGAGGTTCTGAATCACATCAGCTACCACTTGAATTCTTGCTATTGACACAACCCTCATTCATCTCTCTTGAGCCTGATCCAAAGATCACATGGTAGGGGCACTTCAGTTCAGCATCTGGAATCCCTAATTACATTCTTGGTTTCAAATATGCTTGCCTACTGCCAGCTCCTCACTGCTAAAGGACCTGGGTCCAACCATCACCCAGCATCCTACAGTGCTGCCATCAGTTTTCCACAGCACTGTCCTGAACTAAGTCACATGCCACTTAAGGCAGAAACCAATTTAAAACAGAAGCACATATAAATACATAAAGATACACAGACAACCCTACTAGCCAGTATGTTTTCAATTTTCCTAGTATCATTGGATAACTCAGGCTTGAAGAGACCTCAGGAGGTTTCTAGTCTAAGCATCTGCAATTACAATTACCTACAGCATCTCAGCTCAAGGAGCTATAGGAATCCCTACTGAATTAACAGAGGTAGTTATGAAGGTATGTGCCCTACCAGAGAGCTGACACATTCATTTAAAGTGGATCAGGAACACACACTAGACACACTTTTATCCAGACCTTAGACAAAACCAATGGCTGAGACCTAAGTCAGATTAAACACTGTTGTCTTCATTAACAGTAGAATTAAAATTTCAAATAGACAACTCCATTTTTCCCAATATTTTAATTCCATGATAGCATACAATATCAGAAAGCAGTCTTATTCTATACAAAAATTCAGTTGTAAAACTTTTCCATTCATATAAAGAAGTTCAGGGACTTTCCCTCGTGCAAAATTAGAAAATTGCCCAGACAGCATCTGAAAAGAAGCAGTCCACAAAATTTTAACATTATTTCTGGGTATTTATGTATCAATGTATAAAAATACAAAAAACCATGAGAGAAAATTTACTTTAAGATATTTCTACACTTCATTTCTTTACATCAAGTGACAACAATATCTATGTCCCAAGACTCAAAATGAGGAAAGTAACACTTTTATAAAATGCAGGTAATGTAAAAATACTGAAAAAAACCAAGATATGCAAGTAATATTCAGTCAGCCAAATATCATAAGCTAACACAAGTGTGCAGTGTAGATTTAGGAATGTGACACAAACACGTGAAATACTTAATGATATTAAATTTGGCACACCAGAAATTTCCCATATACATAGTTTACCTGTCAAGTCTCAAGTGAAGTGGGCAAGCATAAACTAAATCACAATTATAACACAAGCTATGCAAGAGTGGGGAAAAAAACCCACCCAGAACTCTACAGCTTAAAAGATCTTTGATTAAACAACCTGTTACTTCTTTCTGGATAAAATAAAAATACTTTCATACTTCAAAGCACAAAATAATCCTAGAGACAGCAAATCTGAGGTGTTTCGTCCTACCAACACCCTACTTCATAATTGCCTATTACTACTTTATCATCTCACTTATGCCACCACATAACAAGTCAATCCAAATATTAAAATCTGTGAGAGGGATAAAGGAGTAAGAAAGGCAGGAAAAGAATTAAATCTAACACTATATGTATAGCATAAAATTAAGTATCTTTATTTAAAGGCATCTTTACAGAGCTGCTTACTTTTTTACTGCTCTGAAAACAGCACATGAAGCAACAGATCTATTATTTTATCTGAAATACCCTAAACAACCTTCAAAATATCTTCACTGAACATAAGGATAAAGAATGTTGTGGTATCCTTAGTCCTCCAGTACTATTTTAAGAGACAAACACTTCCCTGTAATTGCAGTCCAGACTCCCAAAGAGCCATTTTTTTTCCTCTTTAAGAATGTCCATTTGTGGCTATCAATAAGCATCATAAAAACACAAGACATTCACGGGCTATTTTAACCAAATAGATGGCAAATTGTTTCCAGCTCCCACAGCCTGCTTACACATTTAGGATTTGAATGCCTCTCCAAGACTTAAATGGGCACTGAAAGAAGACAGCGACCCACAACCCGTTTATCCCAAAGGCTGGCAGTTCTCTTTCCAGCAAGGAACGGTGACTGGGTGCCGGCGGTGTGAGCTCTCTGTGAGCCCCCGCGGGCCCCGCGCACCACTAGAGGCCCTCGCAGCAGCTACATTTTCTGCACTCTGCTTTTAACTCTTGCCTTCAAGACACACCCAGGGTCACTCAGCTGCCTCACAGGTTGGAGCTGCAGGCACCTGCATACTTTGATTTTTGTTAGGTACTGCTTCACTAAGCTTCAGCTAAACGAACAGGTAAATAGGCGGTGTTTTTTTTCCTTTTTACATATTATTTGTACTACTCTAACACCCAAAGCCTCCCAAAAGAGATGCATTAATTCGTACTTTGAATTTTACAAACCACCTCATGCTAAATGGAAGGCAGCTGGAGAGAAAAAGAAAAATTCTGAGAAGTGAAAATAGAGTATTGTCTTCCTGAGGTCTTAAAATCCAGAAGTTTTCTGTATGTGCTTACTAGGACATCACAAGGAAGAATCTGACAAGCCTCTTCAACAAGAATGTTCCTACAGGATGTTAGCCCTCAGCAAAAGGGCTCTATTCTTACGTATTCTGAAATATCATCTATTTCTAGGGCTCTGATTCTGTGCTAATGAAGCTTAAATACTTTGACATGTCTTAATTTACTTACGTTTTCAGTGTTCCAGACGTCATTAGTTCCGTCACGAGAACAATACACTTTTTTCCTTTGACTGTAGACTCCCAGGAATCATAGAACCTGACAATATTGGGATGCTGAAGCCCTTTCAGCATCCCAGCTTCCTCTTTAAATCGTTGTCGCTCTGACTTGGACAGCTTCCGATCCTAATGAAAAAGAAAAGGTACATCAGAAAGCTTTGCTTAAATTTTCTTATTCAGAGAAGCAGCAACTTGAAAAACACTTGAGTACACACAAGAATCAGCTTTCTTAAATGCCATTTAGCTCACAATTATTTTTAAAATATGCTATCTTGAGCACATTCTATTACAGTCTTTTTACAATATATTGTTCCTTACAATCCCATTGCTCTTGGAGTTAAGAATTGCAAATCTGTAGATTAACTCCTCCTCCTGTCTCCTCTTCTCTTACTCTTAATAAATTTAGTCATTGCCTTGAGCTGGAAAGGGCATGTACTGTTTGAGGATAAAATCAGATCATTTAAAGCATGTTGTACACAACAATAATCTTCCATCATTCCTATGTATCCAGCCCACTGGTAGCAGATGGCATTAGCCCTCCATACAGGGGGTAGAGCATCAAACCTCTCCAACATACAGTATGTACGTGTAACTGTAAATAATCAAGTAAATGAGTTGGTGTTTCTTTGATTAAAAGCAGAAACTCATGATTGAGCAAGTTTCCTGTAATCTCACATCAACAAAAACATAACTCCCACTAGAGACAGAAAGCAACCTTTTGGCCAGAAGGCAGACCATGAAAAAGCATTCCTGGGCAATACTATTGCATTACCTACCAACAACTGGCTATCAGATGTTGCCAGGACTCCAAGCTATTACAACAATAAGCAGCACATATCACAGGGAAGACAGTCTCCTTGTGCCATTCAGTGTTCTCAGCTCACCAGTGCATTACCAACGCGCTGGCTGCACCAGTCAGATCCACTGACTGACGTAAATTGGATCCATATGCAGTTTGCATTTAAAAAAACCATTTCAAGATATCCTTAAAGCCAAGAATTTTAGAGTCATTGTGTCTAACAGTTATTTAGCAACAACCAGTGACCTATTTGTCAAATCTGAGTAATAAATTTAAGTCACTTGAGTTCGCATTTTCTTTTCAATTAAAAGGAGGCTGCAAAACCATGCTGGGTTTACTTACACTCCTGCTGTCCTCCAGGCAGTAACTCTTCTTCCTTTGCTTACAGGTAATGTGTTTTCTCGATACAATTCATCAGCCATGCTAATATCTAAACCATTCTATATTCATTTAGATCATTAACTTTTCCTAAGAGGTTCACAGAGTATCTTGGGGCATGGACAAACTTCATTTCCAGATGAAACGCCAATTTTCAGAAGTGCACAAGCCCCCCAGGGGAAAGTTTGAAAATAGGTTTGAAATTATCTCAGAAATCAGGTTCTTATCGGTGTCTATGAATGTCAATCACTCACATGCCTTTACAATTCCTAGGAAGATGCTAAATCCTTAAGTCTCACAAATTTTATCTACAGATGTCAAAAGCATTCAATCCTGCAACTATTTCACGCTGCAGAAATCAGCACTACCACCCCTTCTCACTCCTTCGTAAAGGTATTTGCAAAACTTTCGATGTAACGTTTGCAGAAACACTCCACCAACGTTTGAGTATTCCTGCCTGCTTAGGTGTTGGGGGGGTTAATATGTAATTAGTACTTCCATTTGAGCTGCCTTACCCATCTAATAGCTTTCCTTTAATTAACATAAACAGGGCTGCACAAGTTCTGTTCAAAACCACTCAATTCTAACTGCTTCCAACTGCTGTGCAACAGAAAAGCAGTGAGTTGCAATACATACAGCAGACCATACACACGTGCTTCTGAGAGACACTCAATGCTTCAAACAACACAAAAATCACAAAAACATCATCTTACAGTAAAATAAAGCAGTATTTTCAGTCTCTGCACTTGACCCATATAATCCACATAGGACTACTTTATAGCTATAAATCCAGCTGTTATATATGGTCATCACACAGAAAAGGCTGCAAAAATTACTTTTATGTCACTTTTAAGTAGTCACTCTGAACACCTACATTCATTTTTGTCCGAAACCTAGATTTTAGATACACATTTGGATTAAATTTCCTTTATTCTGTGTGCAGTAACAAGTTATCCACCACAAATACTACTAACCAGTTTTAGATTACACTCGACTTAACGTCAAGTGTATTTCATTTCATTCTCATCTTAATCTGTGTAACCTCATCTCCCCTAAGGGCTTGACTCAGCCTCCCTACCCCTGTACTACTGGCCCTAAATAGAAACTAAGTGCTAATCACCCTTATCAATGAACAGCCTCTTAACGGGCACCCACATCTTGACTCATTTCTCTCCCTGGTCACATCTACGGCAGCATCGGCAGCATCGTGTTCCTGCAAACACAGCTGTGACATTTAACAGGGACACTCAACACTTCAGTGCTGACATTAAAAAAACCACCAAGACAGTGACAATGCACTAAGTAATACAGCCCTTCTTTCAAAGTCACAGTGCCCCAGTGATCTGGGACAAGTCTGGACAAAACACAGGCCAAAATCTTTCCCCCAGGAACACAGCCATGTTTCTGCAACCAAGGAAACCCCGCACCCTTCAGTACATACTGCAGCAGCAGAAGGGAACGTTAAACAGAGCTGGAAGAAAAAGACAGAAAGGCCACTTGTTTCCTAACGCCAGCAATGCATATTACCTTTTACTACCCTCATTTCCTTGGACACACAGCCCATACCCTCATCCAGAACAGGTTTTTATATTCTTTCCCATCTTTCCCATAAGGAATACTAATGCTAGGTTACAGAAAAGCGTGAATATACTTTAAAAGAACCCACAACCCTAGCATTCAGGAAAATACTAGATCTCATGTGCAGATTCATTTTGTTTGTATAATCATACACACAATGAGTGGGTATAGTTGTACAAACTACATTCTAATGCAGCTTGCAAACAGTTGGCCTGCAGGCTAATATACAGTTTAAAAATGACAAGTACACTTTCAAAATCTGAGTATTCCATTCATCAGAACATTAAAAAAAAATATTAGACAGCAAGATCTCCCAGGCTGTGTAGAGATGGACTAGAGCACAGCACATCCATAATACTACATTTTGGCATCCTTTGGGCTGTTAGTATGGGCAGACACGACAACTTTATGCTCTTTCTTCTACAAAAATGCAACTTAAGCAGCTGCAGCTACTAAAATATTGAGATAAGCAAGAAAACAGAGCACCTCATGTAATCTGGGAGACTGAGATACAATACTACCAACCATGTTAGGCATGAATACTTTGGGAAAAGGAGGGGAAGGAGAATATCTTGGTACTGCATGGAATCCACAGCATAGCTGTAGCAGAGACAAAGAAGCCATCATCCTTTTCATAAGAATTCAAAAGAGTGTTTTTCAGGAATTTGGGACTGGAACAGCTTCCACAATTCTCAGTTTTAAGTGCCTGCTCCAAGAGACTCAACAGCCCAGATGTGTCTTCCCAGCAAGGCAGCTACTTGGGGCAATACTCAGATTCCACCATGGCCTCTGAGCAGCAGTCTGCAGAAATACAAGACCCTCATCTCTATCTTCACCTCTAAAGATGTAATACAGTTTGTGACCTATCATTCAAAATCTGCATTCCTTTTGATTAAATTATTATAAGGGTGAATCAGGTAAGCAGATTTACCCCCTGCAGCCTTTTTCCTGTAACTCACAGTCTAAATAGGTACACAGATGGATCATTTCAACATGTTTTCATCTGAAAGCAAAAATAGAGGTCTCACAAAGTAACATCCCAGCTTCAAAAAGTACAAGATTAGTTTAAAATGTTTTCTTCTCTTTTTACTGTACTCTTAAACATCCAGACACTAAACAAAATAGAAGGACACAGAAGGTCCTTTTCCATAAGCCTGGGAAATCTGAACAATTTTATCAAGAAACCAGCACTTTAGGAACAGTTAATAATATATGGCTTGATATCCTATCCTTCAAAGACCAAATTGTTTTGGAATTCCCACTAACAGAATTTAAAAATGAACACACGCTCTCCCCCCCCAGTCTTTTTTTACCATAATGAAGCAACCTTAGGCAGACAAGACAAAGTCCTAAGTCTAGAGAGTAGCAAATGACATTCTTGTAGCTCAGTTAGCACATGCCAAGCAGATATAGCCCAAATATTTTTAAAAATATACAAAGCTGTCAAACTGCAGGAGAGCTTGCTTCCTAAAATGGATTTAAACTAATCTTATAAAATGGACAGCATTGTTTTTCCTAACTGATAGCTTCCCTAGAGGACTTAAGTGTCACATCCCAATCACTGGGCTGCCCTTCGAACAAACTGAAACAGATGCATCAAGCCCACTCCGTTCATTTCATTCATTCCTTTCCACCTACATTAAATTGTTTTGACAAGCCAGGACAAACAGCAAGGCTTCCCAGCACGTGACCTGCAGTTCTGCAGTGCCAGGGGCCTGAAAGGAGACAGGCAGCAAATGAAACAATTGTTCAGCTCAGAACGATTCAATAAGCTTTTCTTGGCTGTTTCCATTTATCCGTGTACTTCCCATCTGATTTCTTTTGGTCAGGAAAGAACTATCAGAGGTGTTTACATTTTTCAACGTAAAACAGGGATCTTGGTTACTTATGATAAACCAGGTACAGGCTTACTCTTTCACTGATGTACTTCGTGTACAAGAGCATGAATTACATGCAGAATTGTTACCACCCTCTTTCTATCACTGTACCTACATGCCTTATATAAATGCAAAACAAACTAACCCAAAACCAAAACTACCCCCCACCTCTAAGATTAGCTATTGTACCGAGCCACAAAAAACAAAGCTCAGCAGCAAAAAATGCCTATATTCCCATGGTGGCTTTTTTCAGCCAAGGCTTAGTATCTATTCAGCATCCTTAATGATGTTTCTGGCATCTAAATTAATCTTAAATTTCAACTGGGTTACTCACACAGCTGTTGAGTCTAGTGAGTAGTTTCTCATATGTTTTCCTTTCTGACTTTCCCCAGTCCTTCAGAGTTCTGTCCTGTTAACATCCTGACAAGAAATCACACATCTGCAAAGCACATCTCACTACCACAAGCGGTCGAAGAGCCCAGCTCAGACACCTAAAGCAGCAGCAGAGTCTCCTCAGCAAGGTATCATACTCTGCTTGTGTTGTTTGAGCTTGCTCTTCCTTCAGGCCAAGCTCAACCAAGGGTCCCACCTCTGCTGATCCTTTTCACCAACTGACCAAACGGCCTGAACTAAAGTCTAGGACAATTCATCCGGCATTAAATGGACACAGTTATGTAGAAGCAACACACTGCACTTTGCCCTCTAACACATGCTACAGGATACCAAGCAAGAGGATAACAAGGGAAATACTCCACATGGAAAGAACTGCATCTGCTAACTCCTGCTATACATCCTCAAAGGCGATTTTCAATTTCTTAACATCAAGTACACTTAACACAGCCAAAGTGTTTCATGCACAACAGAACAAACCAAACTTCCAATGATCTCCATCTTCTACAAATAAATAGACTCACGGGTGACAGAAGTTAACTTGAAACCATTTTTTATAAGAAGTTCAGTGGGTGAGGTGCTACACAACTTACAGCTGTTCCCTCTTTCACAATATTACGAAGATAACCAGTAGAGGAAACAGATAAACACTGGACACTTGACATACCACAGATAGGTTTTACCAGCCTTCTGCATATCCTATCGCTATATCCAGAAATTATACATAGCTCTAATCCAGAGACAGTTAGTGGGTTGTTGCTTTGGGTTTTTTTAACTACACTACAGCAACAGTAGGCAGCTTTTATGCAAAGAGATGCACTAGAAAAATTAGCAGCAATGAACTGTCTTCAAGTGGTATGATCCAAAAATGTACAGCCACAAGAGACTTCAAAGTGCTGTTGAATTATAAATAGTCTGAATCACAAGCAAGGTAAATTATCTATCTGTGCTGAGGTTACACCAAGCAGCATTTTATCAAGTGTTCCAAACGTCTGAAAATTTGAGTGAAGGCACTGAAGCTCCCAGCCTATTATTCAGAGGAAGAAGTAGTATACGGAACAGACAAATGTTCTTCTGTGTGCATTTCTGCAGCACATGAGAAAGGCTTTGCAAGCCTTTTAGGCAAGGTTAATGAGGGGTCATCAGAGGAGAAGCTAGCAAGACTGCGCTCTGATATTCGGCACTGTTAATGGAACCGAGGCTTTGTGGGCCGCAGTGTTCTCATCCTGAAAAAATCTTGTAGTTAAGAGGAAAAAGGAGCACAGTAACCATCGAGCTAGATTAACAAAATATCAACAAAGAGTCCACTGAGCTTAAAAATCATCTAGCATTACACAGTTGGTGCCTAGAAATGGAAGTCTCAGTGCACAAGAAATGTATCTACTTTTCTGTGTGTCAACACTCAATACTTTCCAGTGTTAAATACTAGGTAAAGAGAAAAAAAGGAATGGAGCAGGAAGAGACTGTTTTGAATGCATCCCTGTATAGCAAGAGACACAAAAGTTGAACAAGGATCTGCAGAGATCCACAGTATACTTTCTACGAACCAAACACAAAAGAATTAGTACGTTGAGCTGAACAGCTGCTGTTCCAAAAGTACGTGTCCAGGCTAAACAACCGCAGCTCCCTCAGCCACTCCTCACAAGACTTGCACTCTAGACCTGTCACCAGCTTTGCTGCTCTTTGTTTGACATGCTCCAGAACCTCAGTGTTCCTCTTGCAGTGGGAGGCCCAGAACTTTTCTGTCACGTTCCTCCTCATCTCAGTTTGAAGATGGAAGACAAAGTTTCTGACACATAACAGAATGAAACCCAATGCCAAGTTAACACTCATTTAGTGAAAGTGCAATTTCACATTGCAGTTTGGCAAGTCTTCACAAGAAGAACCAATTTTATATAAGCTACAGAGACTCTTCATGGAATACGCAAATAACCTTAGGAAAGATAACACCAAAGTATAAAATACATATCACACAATGGAAAAGAGTAGGCTTAAAACATAACTTTTAATGTTCTTGATTAAGGGCAAATATTTGCTGTAGGTTTCCTCTTGCACAAGCTATTAAAAATGCTTTAAGTTTCAGGAAAGTACACACCTTAACTTTTCAGGAAAATAAAACTTCAGTAAAACATTCAGGGATTATTCCCATTACTTGTAGTATTCTGGTGTGAAAGCATCTACCTTCAAATTTTTTCACTTACTGGTTATGTGGAGAGCAAAGGAAAATATGTAATTGATTTGACAATTCCCTTCTTTGCTTTTATTTCTGCCATTTCAAGGCATGACCATAGCAGCATAGCACAAAGATCATTAGAAGATGCAGTTAATTTGTTAAAAACACACAAACAATACAAGTGCTTTGGTCCTTTCTCTTTTGCCTGTTATAGATAAGTGATACAGCAAACATATCCAAGTTTATTGCTGCTGCTCAAATGTTACAAACAAAGAAACAAATTATACGTATCTTGACAAATAACTGATGGTGGGAGGAAGGAAAGGAGGGAAATGAAACTCTAAATGATCAAACAGAAGGGGAACAGAGAGAAGCCTTCATCAGTCACCATTTAGTCTAAGTCAATTATACATATCCTGAAAGAACTGTTACTTGAGGAAGCTTCAGGAAACAAGAAACACAACTTTGTCTTAGCACTGAAGGGGAAGTATCTGCAACTACAGCCAATGTATGTGACCAAAAGATCCCAGCACCGCTCCCCATTTTATCCTGCGATTGTTTCAGTTTTGATGAAGCTGTGACTCATCAGCACAGAGGAAAGGAGGAGAACACCACCAGAATTCCATTCCTCTGATGTGGCCGCTTTCCTGCTTTTACATACCCAGTAGCACCTGTGCCAACAGTAGCAATAGCAGCATCTAAGACACCTGGTGGCAGCAACGTCATAGACTTTAACCTATGCTTGAAGAGACATCATCCTCTGTGAAAGTCTCCTGTCAACAGAAAAGGTATCAGAACTGAAGTCTGTGCTTGCTTGCACCAAGTTCTGGCATCATTAAACACAACTGACCTGTAACTAGTCCCAATTATAGTAGATCTTCAGCTAGAATATAGGACGTTGGCCAAATCCTCAAGTTTCCAGCATACCACAATTCACAAGAACATTCAGAACAAGTCTGTGCTAACATTGGTATTGCTGTTCAGGAAGCAAGCAGTTAGGAGTAACTAGAATGTGCAAAATCAAAGATGCTTTATAAGAAAAAGTAAGTTAGGAACACTGCATCAGAGGTGAGCTCACGAACTTGGGGAGATAGGAAGTCACTCTGCCTCACTCCTTTACATGGAACAAATAGCAGAAGTGTAAGGAGCAGGCAAATACAACGCCCATCATGAACACAGCAGCAGAAAAACAACTACAACAGTAGATCAGAATGTTTCTTCTTTATAAAAGGTCACAAGCAGTCTTAAAGTATGAGTTCCAATAACAAAGTTCTTTTGTTACAGTAGCACTGTTTCATTTTCAGCAATGCCAAAGATGATCACAGTGCTACAATACTGCACTTGGATACCATGTGCCATTCCAAAGACTTAAGCCAGTGTAGCTTTTTAGGTTACCACTAAAATTGGTAAACATCAGCCAAACAGTACCACCTGTGAGTCTCTACTGGATTACCAGCTTGCCTTCCAGAGCTGGGTGAATATACACATTAATATGTCTGTACTACTCCTCACTCTCTCACATAAGCACAAACCTCCATAGGCAAAGCAAGTAGGTCCAGTTGAAAACCTGATCCAAATGCCACTTCCAAAGAAAACAATGACTAAGACTAATCATACATTGTCTGATCCCACAACTCCCTTTGGGAAGCCTGCACTCTTCAGAACACAGACATGAAAACAACATTGCAACTTCAGAGTAAATTAAGAACTACACTCATACTTTATCAAATCTATTACATATTCTCCTTTGCTCTCCAGAAAACCAATAAGCAAAAAATTTTAAACAGTAGATATGAAACCTAAAGCTTAGACATGACCTCCTCTGGGATCTTTCAGGTCCTCAGGAATCTGGACTAAGAATGGCAAGCAACTGTTTAGGCTTCAGTCATTTCTATTCTAGGGTTGCTCTAGGCAGCATTTGTTTCCTTACATAGAAGTCTGAAAAAAAATGGCTGAAAGTTTTATTCAATTTATCCATCCTGAGAGGCTGCACATAAGGGACAGCAATCAAAATGCTGGGCTATACAAAAATAATCAGTATTAGAAAAAAGAGAGCTCATTTATTTATTTTCACTTTAAAATTGTTATTTGATCCATGAAAGATAAATGGGTAAGTTTGCCTTCTGATAGCAGTTCTCAATAAGGCTTATGCTTATTACATACAGCTTATTAGAGAATTGAAGTGTTAGCTGAACTGAATTCTTGATGAGCCATTAACCAGCTGGACCATCTTGTCACTTGGCTCAGATGCCTCATTAAAAGTTTTGAGGCTCATGTCAGTTCTCATTTTTCACTGAATTGACTGTTTTATCAGTGAGAGGGAATGTACATCCAATCATCTCAGTTTAATTTTACTATGAAAATCCAATTCTCCATTCAAGAGTGACAATACTTCAGGAAAAAAGCCTTCTCCACAATCCATTCTGTTTACCTTACAGATTTGTCAACTCACTGCATTAAAAGTGCAATTATAGGTCTTTTTGTTTGACACGGTCCTGTATGACCATAAGAATCCTTTTGTGAGTAGGTAAATGTCTAGAACATTAGGGTAAACACTTCAGCAATTCTGATAAAGGTAAATCAATTTAGAGAATCAAAACCACACTACAATTCTTCATGCCACATACTTCACAAAATTAATGGCAAATAGGAAGAGTTAGCTATATCCACTTTTCAGCATAATGAAAAATTGCATCAATGTGCTGGTTGGAAACCACACAGAGGTGTTCAGAGGACTCCAAAGACTTACTAGTAATGATCAAAGTAGGGGTAAACAGGAACTAGTAACGTTCCTGTGCTTCTGACTGGCAAAAATCTCAGCATAAAGCCTAGAGGCAAAGAGTGAAGCAGCAGTCCCTGCAAGGCTGCCTCCCTGCACTCCTCCTGCTGTAAAATGAACTCACATCAGCTGCAGCACACGTTGGCTCCACCATGGGTACAGACATCACATATGCAGTCTGATCACACTACAGGAGTCACTCTTCCCAGCTTCTCCTCTTTTTCTGCAAGCACATCCAAAACCAGTACTTTATTTAATTCACAAAATTGTGGATTACTATCAGTTATGACAGGATGACATACGAAGTGTAGGCCAAGTACTGGCAGCCGACAGAAAATCCTTACAATAATCACTAGAAAACTCCATGCCAGACATTTCTCATTCAGAAACAGATCTCTCATTCAGAGATCCTTCACTCATCTGTCCAAAAAGAAAAAAAAAAACAAACAAACCACAAAATCCTCAAATAATTGCCAGGTGTTCTGCATGTTCTTGCAAGATAGAAGGAATCAAAAAGGGATCTCCTGTAGGGAAAGACTAAAGAGATCCAGAAACAATGAGGTTTATGGGGTGACCAAAACTCGTGTTTTAGATGAGGACTCAGGAATACCTTGCACAAATACAAGTATTAGTACTAGCAAGTCCTAAAACACCTCAGAGGAGCACTTGTTAAATTTTTTTAAGCATAACTGCATCAGTGGTATAATTTTCCTGTGATCTACCAGAATGCCCATCTTCATCTCAGGTTTTTCACAAAGGGAAGCAGTAATAATTCTTCTATGCTTACCCAAAAGGTTGACTTATGAAATCAGCTTCTTGCATCACTTGCATGTTTATTGTAGACTTTCACAATAATACTGTACACACTGGAGATGCTTATTCCAACATCACACTGTGTACATCTTTCTTGGCAAACACCATACACAATGTAGATCTAAAAAGTTACTCTCAAAAATCAGAAATAGTTCAAACAGCATCAAACATACCACTGATATGTAAATCTAAAAATGTGCACGTTATCTGTCACAGAGCAAAGAAATCAAGCATAGCTGAGTCAGGAGAAGGAAAACACTCAAATATTTAACAGTAGGCGAGTGGCAGGCTGAACAACTAAGAACACTGGCATAATGAATCATACTCTGCATCCAGAAGCTTCACTGGGTTTACAGTTCAATCCTGAATAGTTTTTAAATGAGTTAAAATATAAGAAAAATCAAAGTGTAACTGAAATGCAGATGGAGGGACCAGTCAGCTCCTATTACCTAAAGCAACACAGGATACAATACATAAAAACAGCAAGGGTTTTGCTGTACAGTAACCAAAGTAATAACATGCACACCTTAGACATAAAAGGACTATCTTTACAGATGCTGAAAGGGAAAAGAAAAATAAACACAAAACCTTTAAGTGTTGGATTGACCTGCAAGAAAAGGCTCTGACAACTAAAATTCAGTGTTGTAAAACAGATGAGATGAAAGATTATCAAAACAGTCATCTCCAAAGGGACACAAAGCAAACAGCTAGGGAAAAGCACCAGAGGAAGTTTAAAATGAACATTTAGGACTTTTTTCCTTGTAATTTGGGGACTACATATGTCGCACTCCCATTGGCAAGGCTATTCTGCATTAATCCAAGTTTATTTCCTGCAGAATACTACTGGGAATATCCTGCACTATCAGAAGACCAACCATGACCCAGAAGACCTCAGATACTCAGCCTATCTATGAGTCAGCTATTCAAACTGCTACAGCTTATCCAAAACGGCTGTTTCTCATTACATTGTGCTTTAGTCACATACTGTCTGTCCTTGGGCTGGTGCCACTTCAATCTTCTGAACAGGAACACTGAAGGAATTTCTTGAAGACAAACTATAATGCCTGAGCATGTCATGGTCCAAGGGGCCTGCCTTAAATAGGTCATCACAACCTGTAAACAGGCTTCCTTGTTTTCCATTTACCTCCTACTTTGTCCCACTGAAGAACTCCACGTACAGTTCGAAATTCACTTTAGTTGTGAACTAAAAAGGATTATCCAGGAAAAAAAAGTTTAAAATATTCCAATACTGTTTCCATACAGTGAAATATCTGATGTTCTGTGCATGTGCATCACATGTGTATGATATCATACACGAAAATGATTCATAGTTCTGAACATTGAAAAAGTTCCCTTAGCCAAAAAGATATCTGAAAACCTCTTTAGCACCATGGCTCTGTCTGAACACTCTTAATGTGTTCAGCAAGTAGGCATACACAAAAAGCCATGGAAGATGGAATTCAAACGAAAGCAGTTTGTCAGAAAAGCTGCACAAGTGTTCTGGTACTGCATCCCTTGCTTCGCTGACAACAACTACATTTCTGTGGGGATAAGAGTGGGTAAGCAGATTTGTGACATTCCATATTTATGTTTAATTTAAATTCCTTGCCCTACCACACAATTCCAAACAACATCCCAGTAAAACAATTCTAATTAAGCTAAAGACAGTATCATAAAGATATTAGACAAAGATCTGGTTTTAGCCTGAAACCCACTAAATACTTCTTTAACAAGCAGACAGGCTTACTCTTGCTACAAAGAGTCAGTAAAGAATTATCTTCCCCCACTCCTGAGATAACCAAGGCTACACAAGACTCCTTTTTCACAGGCAGAGACAAATCTCTGGACAGATGCCTATCAGAGCAGCCATATTCATTTTCAGAATAAGAGCCTTCTGTCCAACTACCTGGCAACAGGATGTGAACAGAGGCAGGACAAGTCCATTTAAGCACCAGCCTGGAAGCACCTGAAAATTAGCTCCTTTGAGGTTCTGTTACCACTCCAACATTTTCTTAATTAACTCAGAAACCATCCAATGCCAAGATAAACTTTGCAATCAAAATTCTAATACTTGAATGCTTACTATCTAGAGATACTGATGAGAACCTCACCAATTCCTTTTGAAGAGTGTCAGGTAGCTTTGTAATTTTTCCTCCCTAAGACCCCACCACTGCAATATAAAATAATTTTTCCACAGAATGGCTATGATCCAAACACAGAAGTCAGCACTTTCAAGAGACAGCTGGGTGAAATAATCTCTTGAGAGCCCAATTCTAAGACCTCTTTTGCTAGGGGATCAAAAGGTGAAAGTGTCATTAAACAGTTTTAAAATCTTCAAAACATGAGAAAATTTCTAAGACAGTTTTCTTGTTATTGCCACAGGGTTCTGTGCTTAGATCTTCTAGTTTCTTAGTGTGGGGCACAAAACTGAATTATTTCAAATGAGACAGAGAGGGAAAATGAGGATTTTAACAACTCCTTGTTCTCTAATTGTTTACTAAAAATGAGGGCCAAGTATAAGCACCTGCTGCTGCAGCACTTCAGAAGTACTAGAAAGTCTTCTGTAGCCAGCAACAATATTACAGTACAGAGTAGCACGTGTTAAAACTCAAAATTATAAAATTATAAATTATAAATTATAAATTAACTGCACCAGCATCGATACTTAACAGCCTGCAATTGTGAAAGACCAACAGATCATCCAATGAGCAGGAGCTGGAGAAATGAATCACAGTCTCAGAGTTGCAGTCCTATCTTCAAAGCTCTTAGCAGGCTGAAAGATTTATGAATAGGCATCTTCAGAATGAGTTGCAACATATCTGTCCATCAGAAACAGACATTCCCCCTTGTGATTTCACTTTGCAAGTAATAAAATCCAGACTGCATTGCAAACAAAGAACTGCAGTTCCCCCCCATACCCCACTTGCTCTTGCCCTGAGCACTCTGGCTGCAGAGGCTGAGAGGTTTTTGATGCTATTTTAATCTCTCCTATGCTTCCAACACATGTTGGATCTCACAGATCTTTCTTGTCATTTCCTATTTTAAAGTATGTTTTCTCAGATAGACCTGGTTCATACTCAGTCACCTTCTGCTGAAGGTCCCCACAACCACCTGGTTTGGCTCTACATCTGCAGAGCAAATTAGAGCTCAATACCAACCAAACGGAGACAGCTTGAGCACCTTCAACACACTAAATTGCTGACTCAGTGCAAATGGCTCCATTTCAGAATTAGTCATACATATAAGGCTGTGAGGTGGAAACTGAAATTTGTGCCACTGTGGACTCTTCTTATCTCAGCAGACTTCAGTGTGCTCGTGTCTAAATAAGGGCTTCACACGAGATCTCCTGGCAGTGACCAGCTATGTAGAAATAGGATGCTTTCCTCCAAAATTCATGTCCTTTTCAAAGACAGGCAATGGAATGAGATAGTATCGTAAGAACATGGTAAAATCTGAAGACCATAGAAGAGATTAGAGTTACCTACAAGAATTACACCCAGAATTGCATTTAAAACGTGGAGGTAACAGTTTCCAGGCAATCCAAGGGATAACTGCCTTTTCTTCTTATGAGCTACTGCCAATCCTTCCTTCCAAAGCACTTTCAAGTTTCCACTTCCCAGGAAAGGCAAACAACATTAGACATAGCACAGACCTGGCTCTGAGCTAATTAAAAAGGAATTCCTATACAATGTTTTAGATACTAAACACTCAAACAAAACTAAAAGCAGTAAAGTACTATTCTGATTATAGCTATGTTTAGGTTGTTTATAGATTTTTTAGCAGTTGTTTCATTGATATACTTTATATACTTTTCTCTGGACTTTTATTTTTCTCCTCCTTCTGAACAATCATGACTACTATCCATAAAAAAAACCCCCACACCACAAATGTTTCCCTAACTCAGCCTTTTGTATAACAACAGTGTTTGCTGGTAGACTTATTTCACTTAAACCTTGAACATCCTGAGTCCAAATTCATGTGAAAAATCCAAAAGGTATTTAAAAAGAACAAACTGTAAATATACAAACTTCTGTATTTTAAAATACATTAGACAAAAAAAAAATATAATTGCCAAATCTAGTAAAAAATAAAATTATATATTCCACTCTATCTATATCATTTTTCTCCTCAAGGCTGATACAAAAGCAGATAGATTTTGACAAGGGCATTTGCTTTCAAAATAATAAAAAAATTCACTGTCAAGAACTCAATTTAACTACAACTAAAGTCATTTGAGCAGTATTTTCATAGATGCTTCCATCAGACTAATTACAGCATATTGGTACAAAAGCTGGTTCTCCACCTCTGAGCACTGAAGAGCTGCAAAGTCTGCTGCTCATGCAAATACAGAGGCTGCTGTTCCAAGAAACATTTTCTACTTGAAAACTTCAGTGCCTATTTCTCTAGAAACTTACATCATGGGAAGCAAGCAATTTCTGAGATATTAAAATTTACTTAAACAGTTTGAACACAAACAAGTAAACTGAATTACATTGTACAGCATGTGCAAGTCAAACCTTCAGGGTGGGAAAGCTGTACAAAGAGTAATAATTATGTATTTGTAAAACCAAGACAATGTACATTGTAAGTTGAACAAATTGTTTCATATGGCATCATATGGATGCTCACATAGACTATTCACAGGCTACAACATGGATCAAGCCTTCAGAGTTTAAACAAAAAGTAAGTCTAATTCAGAAAATGCCACTTATTTTAAAGTTTCATTATCTGAAAACTCTTTGGAAATATTCTTCAGGGTAAAGACAACGCACCTGTCTCAACACTGCTTTTAGGCCCCTGCTTCACAGCTCTGAAGAGCAAAAGCTTACAGTGCCAATGGATGCAATAAAGCAAGCGTTTTTCTCTGAAGCATCTGTAACATCTTGGCTGAAGCTTCTTAAACAATTAAGCTCAAGACAGACACTTGGCTTGAAAACTTGCAGCCCAGGTGGTTAAGATACACACCAGTTGGGCAACTGAAAACAGGGTCTTACGACAGGAATCAAATTTAAGTGGTGCTACCTAATGTATTAGTCCCACGTGTCCTGACAAAGAATTTAACAGTAGATGACCCCTAGGTAAATATAGAGCATTACCAACACGTTTCTTCCAAAGACAGCTTGTAAAATTACAGAGCCAAACTCCAGGAAAGATACACACTTATGCTACAGAGCTGCCCTCTCAATCTGCCTTGCTCACTGTGCAGACCAAGAAGTGCAGTAACAGAGCTCAGGACGCAGCTTCCCAACACCGAGTGAGCTCTGCTCACACTGAGGAGGAGAAAACACCTGACTGACATCCGTGGTCAGTGCCTGCAGCACCCACACTGCACACCCAACACACCCAACTGATTGCTCAGCTCTGAGCACTCAGACACAGACTCTTCCATTACACTGCAGCCCAGGCTAAAACCAAAAGGTTTCATGGCATCAGACAACACTTATTTCCAGGGTATTTCCAGTTCCTGAGGAGGATACAGCTCACCTGGAAAGAGATACATGTGGTTCCTTAGACTAAGATCAGTAGTTCTGTTGAAGGGATCCAGCCCAGAATGAACAAGGACAAATATGATCATTTTCATACTTTCAGAAGTAAAAAATAGGTATCAGCTGGCACGCTATGCCAACTGATGGGTGGTAACGCAAAGAAGTTCAGGTATATGTAGCTTCTGAATAATTTTAACCAACATTTTAGGCATTGTCACCAAATCTCAGACTGAACATTGAAAAACAAAAGTGTCTTTGTAGGATTTTGACAGCAGCACCCAGAGGGGCTGCAAAAGTAAGCAAGATGTCTCTTCATATCACTTCACGGCATGAGAGCTAAATCCTCCAAAGCTTTTAGAATAGAGTTACTGAAAAGAGCTAGCAACTATTGCTTCATTTGCAGATCCTTTTCTGAATAAAAACAGAAAAACTGATGCACTAAGGTGGCATTTTTTGAAGTACAACACTCCAAACACAACATGTGAAGCTCCACCCTTTGAACTACCTCAGTAACTCCAGCGGGTGTTTTCCATCCAAAGCTCCATAGCTGCAATATCCAAATTGGATCCACAAGTGACCCAGAGGGATAAGTTTACTGCTTAGAAGAAGACAAGAGGAAACAGCAAGGTAAGAGACTAGACAATACACATCATCTCCTTGACCTGCAGGATCAAAGAAAATCACCCACAACCTAGAAGGCACTAAAAACCTAACACTGTCCCACATGGGTAACAACGATGGAAAGCAGCTGCGGTGTCTCTCAAGTCTCTGGGGAAGCCGCCTTCTGTCCTTAAGTTTATCCTGCATCGCTTTTTTCAGGGAAACTGGCATACTTGTCATGGAATAATCAGCTGGGTCCCTACAGTTAACTTATACAGTATCATTAGTCCTAGTCAGACATTAAATTAGAAGCCAAGTTACAAGACTTGTAACTTGTAAACCAAGATTCCTTAACCAATCAACCTTTTCTTGTGTTGATGCTACAGCAGGAATCATGCAGGAACACAGAACAAAAATAATGACAAGGATTTCAAAAGGAACAGGATAAAAAATAAACAAAAACCCCCAAACAAACAAAAACCCCTTAAACAATAAAAAACCCAAACAAAACCCAAAACAACAGAACCCACCGCCACCAAAGTGCTATTATTTGGAGTTTCCAAGTTACACCATGACCAGTCATGATTAGTATTAGATATGCTGAGTTAACGTGGACATGTGGTTGGATACAAACTGTCTCTGTGCTTCCACCATTCAGGAACAACTAAAAATCAAACTAGCCACAGATGCTTACAAAAAAGTGAAACTAAACTGATAAAAATGGAAAGTAATTCCACTCATTTCCCCACTAAGACAGTCAACCCCACTTATCTCTGGTGAATGTGCCAAAGTGCACAGCACCACGATCCTTGATCTCTGCTTGACAGAAGTCATCATTCAAGACTTAAGATATTTTGCTATCCTGGTATGTCTAACAGACTGTTCAAAACCCACAAAACACAGCTAGGCTAACTGCTGTATTTGCTATTTCTGAGAGCACACATTGATGACTCCCAGACCCTCAAACTGTAAACCAGGAACTAAATTAGAAAATGACCATTCAGATGAGGTTCCAGATGAAAGACTTCCTAGCATGTTGTCACCAAAACAAGAGATCACACGCCAATGTACGGCTGAAAAAACACCAACATTTTTCAGAATATGACCTATCCCAGACAAGTTATTTTACAGAAAATCAAAGAACAGGAAAAACTGAAGTATACCATGATTCTGAAGCAACACTGCAGACTTTTTAACAAGTATATATATCCACAAACACCACCAATATGTCAGAGGAAAGCATGTTCTCAGTTCCTGGCATCTAAACCAACTGCATGGATTCAAACAGAAGAGAAGTTTCCACACATGCAATTCAAAGGTCACGAAATCCTCATTAAAGGACTCCAGGACAGCCTCTGCCTCCCTCTAGGCTCCCCAGACCCATAGAGCTGCAATCAATGTTACACTGGCTGCATGGGCTTCTATTGCACAGGCACTGCATCATGGAATTCTGCAAGCTGGAAGAAAACCATTTCTGAAACACCATGTACCTGGAAGCAAAAGTGAGATCTATGCAGGCAAAGCAACTCAACCAGACAACGCTCTGGGGTTTTCTTTTGGGGTTTTTGGTGGGTTGTTTCGAGGCATTACTTTTTTTAAGCCCTGCAGAGACTACGAGCCACCAATGTGGTCAACTGCATTTATTGTTCTGTTGTCTACAAGTATTAACCATAGACATTAAAAATATCTTAGCTACCCCACTGATCAAGAAAGTTTTTCAAAGCAACAGACAGGACTCCTCTCAAGGTTTCAGAAATAGGTGGTTTCACTAAACTGAGGCCAATTTCCCCATTTGTTTATGGGTCTTTAGCAGTCTGTAGTTATTGCAAATTTTTGTTTTATTTCCAATTCAGTTTCAGTCCTATACAGTGCAGTCTTCATTATCCAAGAAATACAATCTTGCTTTACATTAGTTTTCTGCACACAAGCTATTATAAGTTAATGACCGTGCCCATTCTCCCATTTAAGTGTTTTTCAGTCATGGACTTAGCACTCAACGTCTTTTTTATGGCACTTTGTTTCACATTATGCTCAGCAGCCCATGCAACACATTGCATTTTGCAACCAAATAGCCAATGGCCACTGGCAGACTTCCCCACTGCCCCCCCTTTCTCAATATTATTGGAAGAAATAGCCTTATTCACACATGGATGGCAGCAAAACCCCTCTGCAACCTGCAAAATCAAGTTAACCCCCTCAATTATCAGTATCAATAAATTTATTTCAACTCTCATTGCATTTGATTTGTTGTTACTTAGGATCACATAGGTATCTCAGCTTTTTTGCTAGAAATCCATATTGAAACAGATTGAGGATTATCATCTGGCCAAAAGACCAGGGGGTAAGTCTGGATAAATGTTCTTTCCTAATAAACTACAGAAGGAAAGGAGACAAGTAGACTTTGAAGCAATCCTTTAGCCACTTTAGGAACAGCATCTGTAAAATATAAGATCAGTGGATGAAACTTTATCATCGGTATAAGAGGACTTCTGTAATACTCTAGAAAAAGAATTATAACTTCATCTGAAAAAGGAATTTGCATTTAAATGGCACAGCTTCATTCTTTCTTCTTTAAGTGAGTCTTAGACTATTTCTAACAGCCTCACAGAACAGCTTTTAGAGTAATGGTCATGGTCCTCTAAACTAACAATCTGGTCACCAACTTGTGATCCCAGTGACTCCTGATAAACTCACAGCTGTTGGACTGAGTATTTATACATGAAACAACTGACGTATTTCCATCTGGTCTTCATGACAAGAGGATGACTATATAGAATGGCAAATCACTCCTGCTTCCAAACAAAACTCAGGGAAGAGGAAAGGGAAACTGCTGAGCTGGACTGCCCTTGACCCATGACAAACAGACAACTCAGCTGTCACTTATGTTTTGGTCATTTGAGTAGCTGCAGAAAGTATATCTGAAATGAGACACCCTATTCAGCTGAAGCTCAATCTAGTCCATGGATTTTTTTCCCTTCCTGGAAAGAAATTTGGCTTGAGAAGGGGGAAGGGAGAAGGCAAGAGTATAAGGCAAATTCCCAAGAGAACACTAAGCACATTTCCATGGATAAGATTGATTTACCAGCTGGAAAATCTAAGTTTGGAAGAGGCAGTTCCAGGAGTCAAGATTTAGATGCAGGTTTTAAACATGCCCATTTTTCTTTTACACGGGGTAGCTGAACACAGATACAAAATCTGCTTCATTCTAGAGTGCAGGGGTGAGTATGGTGAGACAAAATATACAAAAATAAAAATCCTTGTTTTGCCATATGGCCTATACAGGGACCACAGGAGGATTCAGGAAGACCAAAGTCAGAAAATAAAGCAAAAACCAACACTGGTAATGACCGATACAGTGTTTTGTTGGGGGGGAGGAATGACAATACTTCCGGAACAGGTAAGAAGCAAGAACAATTACCATTCCCACACAGGAACAAGAGAAACAAAAGATACCATTTCCCTGAATATTAATGCCAGAGAAGATAAGGACAGAAGTCAAAGGGAAAGTGGAAAATAGTTTTCTGCATCATCACCCAACTCATTCTTTCCATTCTAAATTCCAATACCAACTTCCTCACATTTCATACTCCTCTTAAGTGACAAATTATACTTAAAACATCACTTTGCTCACAGCCTGCTGCTTTTTAACTGCAGTCATCCACACCAACTTACTTAACGTGCTTATCAGTTGCGTCAGAACGTCGCATTTATCAGTTATTTAAATAAAGTAGCTCCGCTCCTTCAAATCTTACAAGCTTACCCCAACCATGTGGCTCGCTGCAAGAAGTTATCAAGACCAGAAGTTGAGCAACATTCAGTTCTGGACGTGCTACAGCAGCACAATCACACATCATAAGCACAGTTCGGAAATTCAGTGTTATCTTAAAACCTGCCACATTAGAAGCCACGACTGTTTTCTGACAGAGGTCAAACCACTGCAGAACTGCAACAAAGCAAACCTTCAGTTAAACAATTCAGAACACCAACCAGCAATTTGCAGTAATACTAAATAACAGAGGCCAACACAAAAAGAATTTTGGGAATTATTTTGCTGATGTTGAAAGTACAGCCAGCTCCTTCAGCACAGCTGATCCTGGCTTACTTCCTTTGGTTAGCCTGACCTAATCTAAAAGCTACTTAAGCTTTCTTCTCAAAACTGAACCATTTCTTTGCTTCACCATTGTGCACTGGTCGTAGTTTTCTCACGTGAAAAAAGGATTTCCAGAGTTCTTGTAGATTCTTCCCAACGAGTTTATCAGCCATTTCCAATTAAAAGCCCTATCACTCATATGGTTTAGAATCTAAGGATGCTTTCTCCCAGAAGCCAAGGAATAACAGGATTTTACAGTACAGGTTTATCAAGCAGAAGCCATTTATACCTTGGGTACACTGGGAGTTTTCCCAAAATCTCTACATTTGGAGCAGTGAGACTCTACAAAGTTTTTCTCACTCTTGTTCAACTCCACACTTTAGACCTATTCAACTGTATATCTTAGAAAACTGGTCCAGGAAACCTTCTGGAACAGTTAATCATCTACCACTAACTAGGCCACAGATGCTGGTTTGGGACTGATGTCTCTCCAGTTCCAAAAAAACGCTTTCAAACACCTAAATGATGGTCACAAAGTTTTACAAAGATGAAATGTGCAGGTTTGCAGTCTATTACAAAATACTAAAAAACCCACAACAAAATGCTTGTCATTACTGGCTGCTGCCCTTCTGCAGCTCAAAGTCTGAATACATACATAAAATGACTATATGTTCATGAATATTACACAAGTATTTAATCTGCAAGTCTGTAAAAAAAAAAGAGAAACTGAGGCATGTCAACAGTAGGTACCTTATTCCATAAGTTATTACTAATCTAAGAATACAAAGGAAGGCGTTTCAGCAAAAACCAGTGAAGAAACCCACAAACATTAATACAAGTATTACATTAATGATACTTTCATGAACTAGTTGTTCATAGCAATCAATTCACTGTTTTACACTGGCCTGGTCCAGGTTTTTTGCTATTCCTCATCTTGTCTTATAAATGCCTTTTAAACTCTCAAAGTTCCTTAGAAGCTACTTAAGTCAAAAATAGGAACAGATTTGAGAGTCTCCAACACCAATAAATCAAACATCAATTCTGCTAAGTTTTCTGGGATTCATCCAAATTTGAGAAGTAGGATTTCACACTGGGAGAAAGAAAAACATTTTTATTGAACCATAGTCCCAAGATATAGACAAGGCAACTGGCTATTTTTCCTATTTGGAGTAAGTGTTATCATCTGTATTTAGCTATGTTCAGTTGCATTGAAATGCTTGAAGGAAACTTGAGTATTAAAGACAGCTTATGACAGATCTTCAGGTATAGGACACGTGCAATACACTCAGGCACTACTTTTATGTCTTCAGCAGCACCCTAGAGCTCTTCACCTTTTTTTTTTTGTTCCCAAGGGTAAATACTGAACCTCTCAGATATGTTCAGGCTTGTGCAATAAAATCAGCAGAAAAAATCCTACCATCACCTTAACTGGCTCACAGTTGCCATCAAGAGGCAAAAAATTTCAAATTCAAGTGCCCTGTGTAATTTACCACCACCCCCACCTGGCACAGATAACCTAAAATGCATTTCTGCTTTTGAGTCTGCAGAAAGAAGCTCAAGACGCACATAAAGGAAGTAGAAAAAGCCACAGGAAAAAAAAAATTCTAAAACTAAAGTCTTATTTTTGTATCAGACATTTCTGCAGTTTTGCCACTTTTAGCACACTGTTCCTGGCAAACCTAACAACCCACTAAGCCCCAAACGATGCTAAATGCAAACAAAAAACATGCCCTCAAAGAGCATTCTACATACTGTCAATCTCTACTTGTCTACATCCAGAGAGAGCAATATTAAAAAAAATATATCAATCAAAAAAAAAAAAAAAATCAATCACTTTTCAGACAGTATTTCTTACTGAAGGACACTTATCTGAACAGACTGCTTCCAGAACTCTCCAACTCAAGTTGTCTCGCTCACCACATTTTTTCTTTAAGGAGGACTCATAGGCTGAGTCCAAATCAGCTATAGCAAAACAGAGCACATAAATTTAGCATCTTGCATTTTATAGACAGACAATCTACATTGCCCAAATGAAAGCATACCATAAGCAGCTGAATAAAGAACGAGACAAACCAAATATAGTTCTATGTTGGAAAATATTTGTAAGAATAAAAGTCTCATTTAAAAGGAGCAGATTTGAAAACAGACATGGTAACATTTTGCAATATTTAAGCAAAACCTGCTAACAGTTCAGAAATTGCCATTAACAGATGCATATTACATAACTGTACACAGATTTGCAGATCCTTAAGATAATCAGCCTGGATATGCTGAAGCTTTTAATAGCAATATTTGTGGGTTACTGTTTGTATATCATTAGTCTATCCCAGGATAGAAGCGGTCAAAAAACCATTCAGACAGGGGTCATGAACTTGCCAGCAACAATCAGCAAAGAAGAAACAAGTCACAGGTTACCCTAAGAGAGGAAAGTGTCCAAGGAAAACTGGGTAACCCCATCAGTTGGATAGTTTTAAACTATCATAAGACTTTACTAACTGGCCAAAACCAGACAAAATGCACATAACTGTTGGGATCAGCTTTGTCCTTTCATTTAGTTCAGCATAGCTGTTTGAGATTTGCCCCAATTACATACAAAGAGATCAGAACTCCTTTTCAAAATCTTTTAAATGGTGGCAATAAACTCACAATCACATAACTGGGGTTTTCCATTTCTAGTTTCCTGCTTTCTGTGGCTAGTCTCAAATCTGCTATCAGAACTATCTTCAACTACCGATGCAATGAAACCAGAAATGACTGAAACATGCAGATGAAAAGGAGGATCCAGAACAGCCAAACAGAAACAGAGCTTCTACCTCACAGAAGAGATCTAATAAAGCTTATTTTCCACGCCATCTGCTATCTTACTAAAGCAGAAAAGCAGAAGTTCAGTGGATAGCTACTGAAAGGTTCTACCAATGACTGCTTATTTAACAAAGGCAATAGGATCAGAACCACTCTGGACTATGGCTCAAAATCTAACTTGTGATGTGGATGCTATCAGAGTTGCCAAAGCTTCCTCTGTGTTTTGATCTTCCTGTTGCCATGCTAGAAGGAGTCCTGCCAACCACCTGTGAAATTAGACAACATTAGGCACCACAGTGGTCCTGTCCTGAGAACAGACACTTCAGAGAATTGCTTTCTGTATATCGCTGATATCATTGCCAACAAATGAACCAGATCACTTCAGAGAATCATGTTCTCAGGCACACAGAGTACCAAAAACAAAAATTAAAAAAAAAAAATAGCATCCTCTCATTAAAACACATTCATTCCAGTGTCTTTGACATATCACTTTGAAAACTCATGGACATTTTAGTTACCAGGTAGACAGCCACCAATATACAACATACTTTCTGGAGGATTTATAGATTCTAAGTATACAGGCAGCACTCCCAAAGGTTCTGCTTAGACCAAAAAGGACAAACACAAACTTAGCAGTTTGTCCCTCTGAGTGATTTAGAATGAGTTATCCTCAGAAAAACTGCTTACTCCTTCAGACACATATTAATATTTACACAGCTTGTGGAAGGCTGTGATATTCTAACACCACCAGTTCCAATTTTTATCAGGCTGCAGTTTCCTTTGCCGAAAAATAAACTGAGAGCATGTTAAAAGTTGCTTGAGATCCAGGCAAAGTAACACAGTGCTGCTTGGAATTCCCCAGGCAAATCTGGGAGTGCTTCAGAATAATCTGGGTCTGGGCAATGCACCTGCCACCACCAGGTGAAAACGACAACCGAGATGAAGTTCAGAAGTATGTTTGAGAACTGATCTGAATCCTGGTCACTGCATTCCATCCCAGTTATTTTATTCTGGCTTATTAGAAAAGATCTGTGATGATCTCACTGCATGGATCTCCTTTTGGGTCAAGAGGACTGCATAGCACAGAACACTATTAACACAAAGTTTACCCTCTGCAGCATGGAGTTAAGGAGTGTTCTCCAGGTTGTGCCCGCAAGACAAGAAGTGAACAAGCTCCCTCTCTCAAGGATGACCTCAAGTGAGGCACAGATTCAATCCTAGTCACTTCTTCCCTTCCCCCAGCTCTCCCAAGTGGAATGAAGGCAACCAAAACCACACATTGAGAAATGTTGGTATGACAATTTGCAAATATACTGAGGAAGCTGGAAATAGGGTAAAAAGAAGGATATGTGTGGTATCTTGACCATAAAATACTCTAACACTCTTTAAGTAAGATTAAGTACATACCCCAAATGATTGTCACAATAAGCTATAAGACAGTCCTAGGGGTTGTAAGCAGCTTCCACAAAAATACTTAAGAAGTCAGTATAAAATTTGAGTCTCATTCATCTGGACACAAATTTATACACTAGACTTGAAAAGATTTGCAGATGGTTCATGTTAGATAAAAGCCTTCAACTACTCCAAGAAATCAATTTTCAGCACTACAAATCCTCCTATTTAGAAGAGAAATTGTTTCAAGTATACTGGAAGAGTGTTTTTCCAGACGTGGTGTACACACATCGTGATCAAGTTAAAACCATGGCATCATTATCTGAAGTTTTAAGAGTCAAAAACAGTAACTTTCTACCATCTGCAAGTGAAAAAAAAAGGAAAAAAACCCCACACAAACACATGCTCTGCCAAGAGAAAGTCCTCTGCCCAGCTGCAGGAGCACAGCAAACTTACATGGTATTTATTATCTTCCTTATAACTCAAATGCTACATCCATTATGTAGACTAAGACAAAGTTGAAAATATGAACTTAAAGGCTAAAACTGAAAAATACTCAACTTTCATTTCAAGTCAACCCTGATTAGAAAGAACAAATTAGTAATCTCGAAAAAAAGGTTGGTAATCTTTACAGGAAACGAGAGTTTCTGAGGAGATGCATGACAGGAAGCATCAAGGCTGCCACTGCTTCACACAAACCCTGTCACATGCAGTAAGGAGAACCTGGGTGTCAGTCAGAGCTGGGATGTTCAATGAGCTGCTCTATGAAACAAAACCAACAATGACAAAATAAGAAATAGAACATGTGGCCCAGAGGGATGTTGCTAACCAAAAGGCACTGAAACTGCACTGTACCATGCGCTGCATCCATGGAGACTACCACAGATCTATTACTGCTTGTTTTATTTATTACTCTGCTAGACAGCTCTCAAAGGACTCCATACAGGATGTCTCCAGGGAGCTTTTATCAGGTGGGGTTTTTTTTTTCCCTCTTTCAAGAAAAGATCATAGTCCTGGTACTTTTCCTTAACTCTCAAAAGTTTAGTTACGAAGGTAAGTGTTTTAAAGCACAACAATCCCAAACAAATCTCATTTAAGAGATTTAATTCTGCACCTCTCAAACCCACACAAATTGACAAATAAGAGCCTGTTTATTCCCATAAAAAATGCTGCATTTTCAGAATGTACTTATCCGATTATCTTTATTGCCTCACAACCAGCCAGTTACAAATTGAACCACGGCCATCTCCAAAAGTGATATCCCTTTGAGGTAAGATTATTTTCCTAAGTAGAGGTCTCCTAACAGCTGCAGCTCCAGAATGTACTTTAAAGCTCCCTTCTCTCTTTCAGGGTCACCTTTGTCAAGTCTGAGGGAGCCTGACTACTGTTTATACTTCTGCAGGTAATTAGTCTGGCTCCTTTCCCATGTCATTTATCAAGTTGTCAATTGTATCAATTACAGGACAAACACTCAGGAATATGGCTGGGTTTTGTTCTTTAGCCAAAGGAGAAACTTTCACATCGGAGATTTGAAGCCCCTAAGTACCAGTAACTTGTTCTACCCTATGACATAGAAAACTAATGAAAATTTAGATCTTACTGCACCAAATTTCAAGCTTCCTGTGTGCACACACCTCAAGACACTTGGAAATCCAGTGTAACCTGAAAGTGCTATAAACCCATTGTACACTTATGGTTTTACAGCTTTTTACTATCAGTATTTTGGAAATTGCAGAGCTGAAAACAGAAGAAGAGCTAATAAGGACAGCAGGATGTTCACAGATTGTCACATATCTTGATTAATCGGCATTTGTGACAATTATGCATCTGACCCAGGAGCAGTCATGAACAGGAGGCACACTGCTGCTGTAGCCACATGTAATTATGCTCACAGACTAGTAAAGTATTAAAAACACTGATGTGAAGTACCGGGTAGGCATGGGAGCCACCATACCAAATTAGACTTGATCTCCCAGTAGGAGTCTTACAAAAAGTATTTTTAAATGTTCAGAACTAAAACACAGTCAGAGTTTTCAAAGAAGGCATAGTTGTCTCAGGATGCCGACTATTTCTCCAGAACTAGCAGAACGTAACCTTCTGCCAATAGCACTTGACGATGAATTCCAGGTCCCTACTCCTCAGCTTCCTCTCACTGCAGAAAGGTCTTGATCTGGTTTTCCATTTTGCCTTAATGTAGCTACACAGTTGTGCATCAGAGCCACCATCTCTGCAGTCGGGCCTCCTAGTGAGCAATATACAACCAGCTTTCAAAAAAAAGACACTACAGGATGCCACAGTTATGCGATACAAGACCTTTTTTGGTTGTCAGACTTGAACATGCAGCTTCTGAAACATTCTCAGCTCAGCCAGTCCAGAAAGCAAAGAGAATTTTAAGAATTAAACATCGACTTCAGCAAGCTGATATTTATCATGGTGAGCCTGCAGTGGAGTCTATACTCCAGAGTATAGAAACTACATTCCATTGTTGTCTGCTGACCTAAAAATCACTATTAAATATAGCTTTAAGTCTACAAGATAAAGATAGGCATAGTTAAATCTAAAAGAAGATATACACCATATCCAAGCAACTTCCTGCATTGTGAGTTTTAAGTTAACATTGTTAGACTTAGACAAATTCTGAGAGATGGAAATATTATTTAGTACCTCACTGCTTCCTGCAACAAAGTGACAACCAGTGGCATTATCATTTTACCACAGTGCACTACAGAATCTCATGGTTCACATTCAGTTATGGCATTATGCTTGTTCTCAACTCATTTTTCAGTGCTACTGCCTATGTGAAGAAAAATCCATTTGTAAGCTGAAGTGCTTGTACACCACACTTGGTCTGTAGTTAAACATCTGCAACAGACTTGCACATATGTAACCCTACACCAGTTTATTATTCAGATGATTTATAACTAAAGGCAGCCAAATTCATATTCAGCTTCCCCTCCAAGTAGGAACCAGTACAAACACTTCTTGCACCACTTCCACCCATCCAACTCCTTTCTTACCCCCAGAAGGTCTACGTTGCTTAGGGAGAGCCCTCAAGCTCCTTTTCTCCTTCAGCAGCTCCCGTGTTAAGCACAATAACCTGACTGTCACTGCACTGAAGCCAGGGTAAGAATGGCAAAGCAACATATCAGCAAGGCAACACATTTGTGAATGGTATCTGCTGACTGACAAACTCACCCTTTCTGTGAAAGAACACAAAGCACAGGAGGGACGCAGCACATACCAGACAAGCAGTGCTGTTCTCCAATGTACACAGTTTACCAAGAATGGATTTCCAACCAACGCAAATATCTTTCTAATAACAGTTGATAAATCGTGCTGCCTTTAAGGGAACACACTGTCCAAATGAAAGAAGATAAGCCTTTGCATGCCTGACAAATATACAGTTCAAAAAAGAGCCCAATTTACCTCCATATCACCAAGCACACGTTCATATTAGAAGAGTTACTAATTTGAATGACATAGCCCAGAACAATAATTCTAGATACAAGATTATGCAGTCCAGCAAATGACTGTACTCTTCTCTAAATCAGAAGTTAAATGACAATCTTGATATACAACCAACTCACACAGGGCCTCAGAGGGATGACACAGTAGCACTAAGATTTGGTTTTTACAGTCAACTATGTGAATCTTGCTACTTTTGGCATATATTGCTTTGCATAGATAAACAATGCAACAGGGCAGGCATCACATTTTAGCCACAATGTTGCCTGAACTGTACAGAGGTGATGAACGACTCACTGCTCAAAAGTGATTCAGAAAGACTAACCAGTAACACAATTGTACAGGAAGAGTTATTTTACATTAAAATAGAAAACAGCAGTAGTTACCACTTTTGCCAACATCTATCTATTTAAAGACCATTTAAGCAGTAACCCTACCTACTATTTCACTCAATTTATGAGATGTGCTAATGACAACAGTAGGAGGCACACTTGACTCAGAATAACTAGAGTTGAGATGAATATATACAAGGGGAATAAAAGTATTTGAAGGCTAACACTACACTAACAATCTCCTTGCAGCAACTGAAGCTGAGCACTGGCATGAAGCAGCTGCTGCTGAGCTCTTCACAGCTCCATTGCACTCACAGCAGGGCAAATAAATCACATTTAAAATACCTGCAACCAATATTTCAAATAGGTTCTGCTACAATTTGCTTCATATAGACAGGTCATGAAGTACACTGGGATAGTCCATCAGTCACACCTATGTTGGGCTTTTGTTACATTCAGCAAACTTGACCCATCTTCCACAGATCAAGGAAAACTAGAGTCTTGGCCAGGACCTTGGTTTGCTGGAGATACTAAGAGCACTATTTGGTGACCCAGTGAATTTCAGCTCTTCCTCCTATTTCTTGCACAGTTCCGTACGTCAAGCAAAAAGGGAATTACAAGGCAATCCAAGAGCCTTAAGGATATAGAGCAATATTCCCCAGAGTAACACCAACAACTTGGGAACACAAGCTGCATTTCACACACAGCCTCCAAACTTCCTCTGAAAGGAAGCAGATTGATAGAATCAGGTTTTAGTCTTTATTCATATAGAGCATATACATAGAAATGAGGTATAGTTGCATTATTCAGCATTAAAAAGTCATTCTGCCAGAGACCATCACAAAATCTTCAGTAGAGCTGTTTGGAAGACTCTAGGGAGGTGGGACACCCCAGATGCCTATGCTTGCTGGCATGAACACAGAGAAGAAAAGCTCTGCTATTGCTGAGGAACATTATTTCAGGACAATTAAAAGTAACCATCAGTTAGTTATGGTTACAGTAATATAGCAAGGAAGAAAATCATTCACATTTCCCTAATAAAATAATTATGCTTTGAAGGTTCACCAATCCTCAACCCATGGCATTCTGGAAAACCAATAACATCTGAGTCCATCTTTGTGAAAGCAGATTGTTATGCATGGTTTGTATCAAAAGACATATCAACCTGTCAACAATTATATTTTCATAGAGAAACAGGAGGATATACCCACCATACCAATAAATACCAAATTCCTCCTTTTCTTTCTAGACACAAACAATAAGACTTAAGCTTTAAGTATTCTACTAGCAAATACTTTTAACAGCTAAAAAATTTACATTGGTTTTTCAAACTTGTCACTTTGTACTGAGTCTCCTTATGAGAGGGAAACTACAGACTTTGGAATAATTTAACCCACAAGGCACTCCTGTAATGAATGCAGTTAACCTCTGAGCAAAACATCAGGTATTTTCTCCCTTACAAATATTTTCATTCATGCTTTTTGTAACCTGTCATCTTGAATATTACTCAAGAAATTCTTCAATCAGTTGAAAGCCCAGCAACATGCCCTTCATAAATGAGCTTCTTTATTAAATTCCTACAAAGAAGGTACTTCTTCACAGTTTGTCTACCTGGTACCGATGATGATTCAGACACTTCAACAGAGGCAACATTAGTGAGAAACAACTGATGCCAAGCTGACATTAGTTTCTGATAAGTAAGTAAAGATAAAAACAGTTTTCAGGGGTTAAAGTCAGAGAACTCGAAAATTGCAAAGATTAAAATTTAAAATAAAAGTCCTATCACTTTGGTGGATTATTATTACCCTCACAGTTCAAATTGCACAAGTAAAGCTTCAGCAGAGCCCAACACTTGATCATTTCACTTTTAATTTAAAATTAATGCTCAAACACACCACCATAGCAAGTACTTTGCTAGCATGGAAGAGCAGGGCACGCTTAAGGGTCACAAAGAAAACCTTCTTCCACAGTCAGTAAGCACAGAATAATGGCAATAACATTATGAACCAAGATATTGGTAGAACACTTGAGCAAAGGCAAATATGAATACAAATCAAGAAATCTCTTAATTCCCTCAGCTTGACTGGAACCGATTTAAAACTGCCTTTGAGAAAGTTTTGGTGCAGTTACTCCAATCAATAATTTGTGAGCAGCCAACTGCCTAAAGACCCTACAAAGACTTTTAGGACTTTGACCCAATGCTCTTTTGTCTGTCCTAAATTGGATGGAAGCACAAACAATAACAAAGATGAAGGACACCAGCGTCTCTATGAATTGCACCAAAACCCAACACTAAGAAACAAGCACTAACCTTTTAACTTAACACTGAGGCTTTGAAAACAAACTACTACACCAGGTATTTGCTCCTGGTACTCCAAGCTCTTCTCACTTTTAAGGTTGTTGCACAGCAACCTCCGTCTCAGTTACACAAGCTCTGACTCGAATGGAACTAAGGCTGTTCTTGCCATCGTTAGACTGGACTCCTACTGAACTCTGGCTCTGCTCAGGCTAGAAACCTGGTAACAGAGTAGTGTCTTAGGCCAGTCTAACCCACCAGTCATTTGGAAAGTTTAAAATTCAGGGGGTCTTCTAGAGCTTCAGAAAGAAGAGAATTTCTTTCTTTCCTTGTGCCCATTAACAAGTATGAACCTCAGAACTCGGAATGAAAAAATCCAGCTTTGCAAAACTAAATGGTGTGAAACACTACATGACTTGTGTATATTCTAGAGTTACCTCCTACAGGAATCCACTGCCACAACACACGAAATGTCTGTGAAATTAACATGTGAGTATTTTTTCCTAAAGAAAAAACACCCAAACAAATTCTGAAGAGCTAGGTCTAGCTCAAGCTGACATTTACGTACACATTTTCCCCTCAGCCTCCCTGAAGCTGTACACAAGTATTTTTACAATCCTCCAAGCTACCTTTTGGAGGCGTAAAACGCAAGACGCTATACGAAACACAACTGCGGTGCATTTTGTGATGATAAACCTAAAACACTCTTCAGAGAGCACAGTATTTAAAATAATTAAAAGGCAAACTGACTCCAAGGAAAGGCTGCACCCTTCTTCCAAAGGACTGCCCCAGGTAAAGTCTGCAGCTCCCTCTGAATTAAGCAACCTCAAGCTGGTGGGTTTTACCTCCTTCAAGCCAGAGCCTAGCACCTGGGAGAGTGACTGTGCTCTGGTAATTCACAATTTTTATTTGTTTATTTTACCTGTAGCTCGCACCAGGCAACTTCCACGGTGGTTTCCGTATCCAGTCCTTTATACACAGTTTTGAAAGAGCCTCTTCCAATCTCGATGTCAAACTTCAGGAAGCGGCCATCCGGGGAGATGCCCACCGCCTTGGTCTCAAGCTCTTCGATGTCCTCCTGCTGTGCTCTCCGCTCCTCAAATTCCCGGGTGGCAGCTGACAGGCTGCCAGCGGCACTGGTAGGGGGTAGCGCAGTTGCCTCGTCCCCCTCCTCCTCCTCCTTGGGCAGCAGCGGGGCGGCATCCTTGGCAGCTGGGGGCTCCTCAGCAGCCTGTCCTTCTTCCAGGGGGAGCGGGGCGGGCGGCGGCGGCTGCTGCAGCAGCGAGGGGGCTTGGGCGGCGCTGACAGCGGTGCAAGGGGTCGGGCCGGCACCCTCGGGAGGGGACACCAAGGGAGCTGCGCTGCCTCCCGAGACCGGGGCCGAGGACGCTGCGGGCTGCAAGCTGGGCAGCTCCAAGGCCGTGGCGTTGGAGTCGCAGATCACGCTCCGGCGGAAGAAGCGGTGCTCGGTGGCGGCCGCCCCCCGGCTGTCCTTGTCCATGGTGTGGCGGCGGCGCCGGTACTCCTCACTGCGGCCGCCGTTCCCCGGCCCGCCGTCCGACCCGCCGGCACCGGCGGCTCCGTGGTCGGCGGCTCCCAGCTTCTCCCCGACGGAGCTGTCCGAGCTGGAGCCGTTCTTGGGCGGCGGCGGCGGGGGCACCAGGAAGCGAGGGGCCGGGGCGCCGCTGCCCGGGGCGCTCCCCGACATGGTGCCCCGGGGGAGCGCGGCTGTGGCGAGGCGGCGGCGGCGGGAGGCGAGGGGAGGGCCGGTCACTGAGCGGGGAGCGCGCCCGGCCGCGGCTGCCGTTGCAGCTGCAACTGAGGAGGGTCCCAAGGGCTCCTCGCGGCGGAGCTGGGAGGCTGGGCCGGCGGGGTGGATCCCCGGTCAGCGTCTGCATCCATCCTGCAGCGGGGAGCCGGGCAGCGGGGCCGACATGGAGCACCGGGAGCCGACACGGGGCGCTGGGATGGAGCGGGGGGCGGCGAGGGGAGGGAAACCCCGAGCACCCGGGGAGGGGGCCCCCGAGCGGGGAGACGCCGGCGCCTCGCCCGGCTGCGGTTACCCCCGGCGATGGAGAGAGAGAGAGAGAGAGCTGGGCCGGTGCGGGGAGGGGAGGGAAAGGGGCCGGGAGCCGAGGAGGGAGCGGGGCGCAGGCCCCGCACACCAAGGCAGCCGCGGCGCTCAGTCACTCGCAGCGAGCGGGAGAGGCCCGGGCAGGCCCAGGGCAGGGAAAGGGGTCCCGGGGGCTCAGCCCCGCCTCACCGGGGCGCCCATGGCGGCCGCGGCCTCTCCACCGCCCGGCAGGCGCAGCCACCGCCCGCGCGGCCGGGCCGCGCTCCCTCCAACAGCCACGGCCACCGCGCGCGGAGCCGGAAACCCTCCTCCTCCTCCTCCTTCTCCTCCTCCTCCTGCTGCTGCTGCTGCCGCCGCTCCTTCTCCTTCTGCCGCTGCTGCCCGCGGCCCGCAGCCGCCGCGCACTGGGGGCCGCCGAGCCAAGTCCGGGTGGCGCCCGGCGGGCAATACCGAGCGCGGCCGCCCCGGCGACGCCTCCGCGCTAAATGGCGACGGGCGGGAGTCCGAAACCGACACACGGCACAGGGGGGAGGAGGGGCCGTGCCGCCGGCCACGCCCCCGCCCGCAGCCGGCCAGCGCGCCGTGCCCTCCCCCCCGCCGCCGCGGGGAGGTGGCCGCGCCCGCCGCGCGCGGGGCACCACGGGAGCTGTAGTTTTCCAGTGGCCCGGCCGGGCCGGGGGAGCCGCCCGTGGATTCACCGCGGGTTGGGAGGGAGAGAGAAAGAGAGAGAGGGAGGGAGGGAGAGAGGGAAGGAGGGAAGAAAAAGGATCCCGACGTGGGGCTAGGGCCAAGGGGCTTATGTGGTGTAGGCGAGCAAGGATCGGCGGGTCAAAAGGCGCTGAGTCTGCTCATGGTTCTTGTTTCTTCAGGTCTTGCGTTGCACCGACAAGTTAAATAGTTTAAATATTTGTATTTATCTAAATATTGCATATAAACAAATAAATATAGTTCACAGAGTCACAGAATGACCTGAGTTGGAAGGGACCCACAAAAACATCAAGGATCAGCCCCTGCACGGGACCATCCCCAACAATCCCACCATGTGTCCAACAGCATCGTTCAAATGCTCCTTGAACTCTGACAGGCTTGGTGCTGTGATTACTGCCCAGGGGAACCAGTTCCAGTGCCCAACCACCCTATGGGGGAAGAACTTCTTTTTAATATTCAACCTAAACCTCTCCTGACACAACTTCAGCCCATTCCCTTGGGTCCTCCCTGGTCCCTGTAGAGCAGAGATCAGTGCCTGCCCCTCCACTTCCCTGCTGAGGAAGCTGTAGACAACAATGAGGTCATATTTCCAAACAGCCTCTCAAAGTCTTTAAAATCGTGGGCAACAATAACTCCGTGTAGCTGAGCACTGTATGAACAAGTGAGGGGTTGAGTTTTTCCTCCATTTAGGCCATCTGAAGAGGCACTAAGTGGCCAGGCAACCTAAAATACAAATAACTGCCATGAAAATGTCATTGTTCAAAAAAACTAGAATTTGCAGACTCTGCCCTTAACACAAGTGTTATCCTGTGGCCAGTTCAGCCATGGTTGCAGCTGCTACAATTGAACCCAGGGTTGTACAGCAGCCAGAGGAGCAGTGAGAGCCCACACAGACCCTGACAGGAATCAGGAACTTTCAGGTTAACAAAGTGTTGGCACAGACGAGTCATCTAAATTATTTATATCATGTTCCTCTTTTGTATCAATAAACCAAAACCAAGCACTTTCCTTCTTACGACAGCAGTCTTTTGAAGTCAACTCAAATGTACCGAAGGTGGAGCAAATGATTTGGTACCAAGACTTTCAGGCAACGACAGATCAAAAATTACGTTGAGGGAAAAAAAGAAAATTAGGAAATTTCCCTGTGTAAATAATATGTTCCCAGCAAACACACTGCCATTTCAAATATTTTTTTTTAAAGTTACTTTTAAACCAGCAGTTTTGAGGAAGTTGTATGTTGCTGATATGAGGCCTTAACTCCTTCTGCACAATGTAGCACAAGTGGCCTTTTCAGAGCTCCACAGACACAAACCATCAACCTAAGCAATTCTCACGTGCTTGTATTCCTCACATATAACATTTAACAACACATGGCAATCAGCATATCGTTGTTTTCTGTACATCCTTCTGCCTTACTTTTTAGCCTTCGTAACAGCAAATAAAATAATGGTATAGTCTTTGCAAAGAGAACAAGAAGTACTTCGTTGTATAACTCTACAGTAAAGAAATCTGCATGGCTCAGGCCTTCCCGAGCTTGCCTTCACTGAAAAAGTTAATTTAGTTAGTATATTCATCAGTGTGCTGCTTGAACTGCATCAGACCAAGAGTAGACACGCTCCAAAACTACGCCGAGCTGAACAGGGTAATTTGATTAGCAGCAGAGTGACAGGATCAAAAGTGACTAACCCATAATTCAATCTGCCACATCCCTGCCGCACTGCCAGCACCAACATCTCTCCTGACACCAAGCAGGGTTCAGCTTCACTCAACACTTGACTACAGGTATTTGTGCATCCCTCTAGACGACAGAATGAGGATTAATTTACAGCATCAGCAGGTGTATCCCTGCTAGCTTTATACTGTTAGGGGTAGTAAGACATATTAGCTGAGCTCCAGGAAGAGCTGACAACCAAGGTCCTGTTATCCACCTTGCTCTGGCCACTCCAGCATCACTGCTGCTGTTGCCTTCTGGAGCTACATTAAAGCATAGATCTGCTTTCCCCCACTGCATTTTGCTAACCCTTTGGACGGGATAAGTAGGATTAGACAGCAAACCTAGCTCCAGCTTGATGCCTGATGTAACTTCATGAGTGCGTAGCTAGAATAATGCAGCAATAAATCATTCCCTGTGGTGTAAGCCTACGGAGCTGTTAGGTGAATTCCACTTGCATCATCAGTAGGCTTTGGCAAGCAGCTCCCAGGTCTGTGCCCAGCCACGTACCGTGTGACCTACTACACAAGGTAGATGAGCTGCAGCGGGGGAACCACCTCGCTGTGGGCTGCATATGTGGTTTAAATGAGACCTTGAGTGTAGCTCCCCTCTCACTCAAGTGCCTTTCACCCATTGTTCTTGAATATATTTTCCCCGTAGTTAATTAAGCAAAAGCTTTGCAAAAGAGACTACAGCCCAGCCATGCATAGCCACAGGGGGCCTGAGGCAGTCTTCTACTAAAAAATTGTGGTAATTATGTAAAAAGGCACCTCCCCGGTGTCTGAACCAGCACATTCCTTAGCGTTCTTGAAATTCAAGAAGGTTAGTCCTCCAAGTCAAATGCGAGGTCCCTAACATTGGGCTCTTCTCACTGGCTCCTCTTCTGGGCAGAGGTAGGCAGAGCAATCCTCTTGGCAGAAAAAGAAAAAAAAAAAAAAAAAGAAGCTGAGCAGCTGACCTGGAGGTGGGAATGATGGATTTTGTCTTCTTTGGCTCCGAAAAATGAAGTGGTATGATATTGGCAATTATATTTTATGTGGGTGTTGATTTAATTTTGTCATTCTAAAAAAAGATGAATGTAATAGAGAGTGTGGGCTTGCTTTCCCTTCAATTTTATTTCTTTTAATCTGTAAAACTCTGTTTAGGCTAAATGGAAAATTTCAGTATTGCAGCAAGATTTAATAAGCCTTAAAGTAAATTCTATGTGTATTCTATGTTTAGAAACAAGTAATTAAAATAGTTTCGGTGCCGGAGATCCTCAGCCAATTAAAAATATTTCTTTCGCCCATTGCCCTAAGAAAAATCCACAGAAATAAGGAGCCTGACTATACTTGAGAAATTACAGGCAAAGAGACTTTTGATTGAATCCAAAGGACTGACACTTGACACAGTAAAAATATCCTTCTTCTGTCAAGCCTTTTTTAGTTACAGTCATCTTGCATGGAACAATAATAGTTTGAAAAATTACTCTGAATGAAGTGTGATTTTGAAGTTGACTGAATCAGAAAACTTTTTTCTGTTTTGCTTTCTCTAGTGAAATTTCATCCACTGTTGGCATCCATGACCTGCCCATGTGACAAAGTATTAATGTGAAACAGCTATTCTCTATTTTCTCTTATGCAATACATTATGCAATACAGGAGGCTATGCCATAATTTTGATGCATGTGATTTTATTCCATAACCTAAGTGCTCTTCAAAGGAAACTCTTCATCACAGTTTTATTGCCCATTACCAGGTTGTAGCTACAGTGCCCTGTAACAACAGTGACAATACAAATTTTTCTACCACAGTTTCTCCTTTTTCCTTGACTTTTCTTGAATCTAGGCCTCTGCCACAGTGTTAACTTTTGTTTCTTACAGCTGGAAATCAGTGAAACAAAGTATTTCAAGACTGCATGCTTGAGAAACGAGGGTAACTTTTCAGATATTCTGTTTTGCTTTGTTTCCCCCCCCCAGCAAATCAAAGTTAATTGGAAACTTGTTCTAAAACATTACATGTCTTTTATCTTTAGTGAGGTTTTGCACTTGCAAGTAGCTCTGGAAGTCAGGTCGGTTATGAAATCATTGTAACCATCTCTAGGATCTCTGGGCACTTTAATCTTCAGGCTCTGTAGTAGGTGGTCCATCAGATGGTGTTGGATGGTGAGTTCTGCCAAAACCTCTGAATGTGGGTAGTCTCCCCACAAGCAGGGACTGTGGGAATTGAAAAAGATCAAGAACTGCAAGTCTTACAGGGCTCAAAACTAAACATCCCTCTTTGTGCCCTCCTAGCTTTCAGAGTGTGCCAGTTCTGCAGGAGGACAGGTACACACTATGGCCAAGACACCTGAGCAAAGTGTGAGCTTCAGCTGAAGGACTAGTGAAAGAGGCAGCCAGGCTGTATAAGAAAGACTGACTCCAGAAACGATGAATTTATGTGACATTTCTTACTTACTGCTTGAGAAAATGTCAACAGCCATGCACCATAAAAATGGAGCATAGCATGTGCTTCTTCATCAGATTGAAACCTACGTTTCCCTTTCACCCACCCATCCACCCCCATCCTAACTACTAGAATAGAAAGCACAACTCTTTTTCTTTCCCTTTTTTCACTATTCTCTTGAGCTACATCAACAAATGTATTCTAACCATGTGAAAGTAAATCAGTGAGAGAACCAGCAGAAGGATATATTGCTGGTTTGTTACCTCTCTTTTTAAGAGCAAAGTACAATTTTCCATTATAGTAGTAATGATTTTTAGTCTAGAGCCCATTGTAGGCTGTGCTGCTGGCTCCCTGTTGTTTGTATCTAATCAACTATCGTATTTATTATTAGTATCTTTATCTATGCACATTCTCCAAATATAATCCACTCTGATAAAGTTGAACAGCAGCAACATGATGAAAGGACATTTAAAATTACTCAAACACTGAATTTTATGAGAGATGAGATTCAGTTATTGTTCATGCACTATTTCAAACTGTATCAAGCCATAATGGCAGGTTGTTGTGGCCAAATTCAATGTTGGTCCTACTGGGAGCAGAGGAAAAATCATTGCTCACTTCATTCTTCATGTCATCTTCATGGCTATTCTTGCAACGTTTCTTTACACAATGAGTTTACGAAGTAGTCTAACAGTGGGTAAGTGTTGTGGAAGCATGGATATTTGCTGAAATCAGCACTGTGTTCTTCCTTTTTCTGTGCCTTTAGTCAATTGCTCAGGATACCTCATTTATCTTTTCTCTCTCTGAGGCTTCGGGGAATTCTGTGCTTCACAGCAGTGTCATAACACTTCTAAAGCAAGTACAGAAGCAGGGGCACTGCTTTAATGAAGAGGAGCTGTTTGATGAAAGTGGGTGGAGGGAAGTGTGAGGGAGATGGTGATGCTGTGTTTGCAACTGAATCTGTTAGTGATGCTGTGCAGCAGTGAACCTGCCCTCCTTTCTGCTCGCTGCTCGCAAGCTGATGAAAATCAATCACTCTCACAGCAGGTCCAGTCCTGCTCCTCTCTACATCAAAGTACAAAAATAAAATACTACTCACTTCAGTCAAAGCAGGAGCAGGCTTAAATCCAGCATAACGAACTTCCTCCTGTCCTTCAAAAACACAGTCTGGTCCAAATGCAAAACATTAGTCTGCTCTGGTGCAGTTTATGCCAGCTCCAGTACTGGAAGGTGCTCGCCATTTCTGAAAGGTGTTGAGCATTCCTGAAGGATAATGAGGGCTCTCCACAGCCATCAACAGCAGGGAGAGTGAGAGCACTCAGCCCCTCATGGTGGGGCTCAACACACTGCAGGATAGAGCTCTCAATAAGGCAGAAGTCCTAGAGAAAAGAGGAACGTGACCATTTGGCCGAAGGGAGCAATATAAATCTGGAGTAACCTCCTCGAGTCACTTCTCTCCTTGCCAAATACTCAGCAGGAGGAGTGATTGGCATGTTGTGCACGTTACAGAGCTGTCCACTTGTGGACTCAGGCAGCTGGCTCCTCTGGCAGCCTGTGGGGACTGGGAGCAAAGGCACAAAGTTGAAATGTTAACACATTCTGGCAACCCACAGCTGGCGGACGGCCTACTGTAGTGGTTTGTCAGTAGTGAAAGGCTTTATTGACCATTTCAATACCACAATGGTATTGAAAGTGAATTAAACAAAGGTCCTTATCCGAATGACCCCCTGCTACACATGTGCGAAGTTTTCCCACTCATGTAGTTTCAGTGGTGTAATTATTATCTAGTGAAAAAATATCCAGGGTAAACAAGCTCTCGGGGACCACTGCCAGATGACACAGGTCAGAGCAGCTCTCATGTTGCTCAAATCTGTGTCCAAGGCTGGGCACAGAATCAGGGAGCTATAGGTGCCTTGTACATAGCACTGGATCTTTTGCTGTGCTTGATCTTAAGTGAAACACTCCAGGGAATCTATTTCATGTTTATCAGAGACCTTGGAAGGCGGATGACTGTCTCAAAAATTCAGGTGAGAAGGGAGAGGGGATCTGAGTGTATTTGAAAACTGATGTACACTGGAAAAGCTCCCCATTTCCTTTTCATTCATGTGGTACTACCCAAATGCAGACAATCCTGGTAGGACTATCACAAGTGGATGACTCCATCACGTAACATCAGCCTCCCCAAACTAATGAGACACACAAGAACTCATCAAGTAGCCCCAAATAAAGAAGGATGGAAATTAATAGTTCAACTGTCTTTGAGATGTGACTATAATGTTTTTTAAAATTTCAATTGCATATGTTTATACATATATATATGCATTTATCCTAATTTATCTACCTCTAATTTATTTGCCTCTGTTACCAAAGCAGTGGTTCTACTGTTTCGGTCTTGAAACATCAGTCTTTTAAAAAGTTTCTGTTTCATATTCTTGTTTTCAGAAAACAACTTTCCCATCTTATACATCCATCCACAAACTATTAACTGCCACTCACAGTTGGAAAGCAAAGCATTGCCTTCTGGGGACACAAGCAACATCACAGTAAAGACCAGACTATGAAGTGTAATAGGAGTGATGTCTTTCTGCTCAGACAACTCCTCGGCTGCCCTAGGTAGGTAGGACAAAACCTCAGAAGACAGATATGTTTAGATACAGTCATGGCTTCAAAACTCAGCTACACAAAGATTAAGTAGACAGATTTTCTACAGAAATACCAGTATAAAGGACAAATTATTAAAAAGTTTTGATGAGTCAGACTCATTTCCTGTAGTTCACTCCACCCACTTTGGGATGCAGTGTTTTAACTTCTCTGGGTGCCTGCAACCTGAACCATAAGCTGTTTACTCCCAGCACCTTGTACCCCCATCAGCAGCCTTTCTGCTGTGGCTGGAGACAGACACACAAACATCCATTGTCAGGACCCAAATCTGCAAACACTTCAGCTGGGAAACAGTACTTAGTCCTATGAGCAGTCACACTGACATTTTACACTGTACACAGCAGTAAGTGTCTGAAGGATCAGGCTCTTACTGATTATGTGATTTACAGGTACATCACTTAAGATTCAAAACAATGCAGGTCATGGAAAGGCAAATAATTCTGGTCTCCCTTAAGGTACTAAAAATCCCCAAATCAAACACCAGTACCTAAAATTAGATCCACGATCAAGTGACAGAGATTACACAACATTCATTACAAGGTTTGCCAGGATTTCCAAGCAGAAAAGACCCAGAAGGAAATACAGATCTACTCATTAGGACCTCTAATATCACAGAGAGTAAATTACTTTTCAAAAACATCTTGCATTACAGGGAATATATAATTCTCAGGAGAAACAAACAGACTCTGAGCAGTTTACACTTCTGGCAGTAGCCCAAGATAGCATGAGGCGTAAATCACAGAAATGCCTGAGTTTGTGTAAATTCTGTGCTCAACATCTGCACAAGATTTCTTCCTAACCGTAAAAAACTCCTAGCTCATGTTAAGTTTTTTTGTCCAAAATTCAAGCATCATATATGCTATCAGACACACCAGACAAGTTACGGTTGTTCCTCGGATCTGAATCTTTCGTGTCCCCTCACTCTATTAGATATGTAACATCACGTGTGATAGATCTTGTATTGGCAGTCAATTGCAACATAAAATCAGCAAAAAGAAGGCCAATTACAATGCTGTGATTATTTCTTCTTTATGAAGCCATTATTTACCTCCTTAAAGTGCCTAATTCCTGTTAGTTTAATTACATTAATTTAACAGGCCTAATTTCTGTTAAAATTTAGGTGTTATTACCATGCAGGAAGTCTTGAAGATTTGAAATGTGATTATTTGGGCATTACAACAGTCTATAAATATTTAAAGCATTAAACCCCAAAGAGGGTTAATGTAACACAGGAAAGTAACATTAGAACTGCTACAGTGAACTGCTGAATGGAAAAATGGAAAAGTCTGAATACATTTGAATGTTGAATAACCCCCCAATAAGACAGGGCTGATACATGTTACTTGACATTGTTTCAGTGACAATCCCAAAAGAGCATTCAATATCTACTGAGTTAAAACATGTAAAATGAGAGACACATTAGAACATGAAATGGATTACTCTGCTGTAAACAGAGTTCATCACCCTAATATTAAGAATGATGAGTTCACTATTGTCAGTAAAATGCATTGTTGGAAATACTTGGTTGAGAAAAAAACAAGACCAACACATTGGTTTACATCTCTCAATTTTCACACCCTGAATTTGGACATTTTCTTGGTCATCCAACCCCTTCTGTTTCAAAACCAAGACATACACCCTCTTTAGTGCCTGTAAAACTGGTAACACCTGTACACCATGCCAGGATATTAAGCTGCTCATATCATTTTATCAGTGTTGTTGAGATCTTTGTACAGGAGAGAGAAGTAACCACCACTGTGGTGTGGTTTCTAGCCTGCTTGTTAGCAGCTCAGCTAACTCAGCTGGCTGGTTCAGAGTTTTTAAAAATGCAAGCTGACAATAACATGCTCTAAATGTTGGACTAAGCAATTTCAGAGTGCATATTTAGCTTACTGTCTTGATTCCATTTTCTTTCAAGTTTGTTTGGTAAGAAAGGAATATTTTGCCTTAAAAAGCTGATCATAGACAGACAGACAGACAGCATTTATCTATATTTATTTACCTCTAGTACACAGTGCAGGCTCTATTTGTGCAGGGAACACTCTAAGTCTGAACAAAGGATATTGGGAATGTTAGAATCCTAACTCAATCCTAACTAATTTTTTTGCTTCAATCTCGTTAAGCCCTCCTAAAGCAAGCCAAAAACTATATATGGGAGATTTCCTTGTTAAATCTTCTTCTACCACTCAGAAATTCACTCTGTGGATTTTGAGAACCTTACACTTGCTCAGGATCTGTAGATATCCCATATGCCTAAATGCTTCCCTCCAAAAGGACTTCTGTACATCCAGGATTTTGAGAGGACCAACACAAAACCCTTCTGAGAGTTGAGTGGGAAGTTCTAATGTATCTGCCCAAGAGCAAAGTAGGGCATTGTGAACTCAGGAGGAAGATGAAATGCTGAGGCAGCAGATTTAAAAAAATAAATAAATAAATAAAGATTACAAGCCCTTTCAAAAAGTTGGGGGTTTTTTTGGTTGTTTTTTTTTTTTTTTTTCTATTTAAGAATGTGGGTTTTACAGTACAGATAGACATCACCACTGACACTACATGCTGGATGAAATCTGTGTCAGAAGGACAGACAGTTGCTGAAGACAGACCACAGCACGTTTTCATGGTGTCACAAGAAAGGAACAAGAAGAGCTTAGCTGAGCAAAAGTAACCCACATTTCCTCCAGTCAGTTTTTAGCTTCCAGTCTCAAAATCACGCCTTTTTGTTCTTCACACTTAGCTGTGTGTTGTCCCACTAACCCATTCAACTCTGTCCCTTCTCTGTGGCCCTCAAGCAGTTCACGCCTTATTCAGACTGTTGAGACACATGCACTTCTCTCTTAGCCATCTATGGATTGTTTTCCTACCTGAATCCCAGATTGCACAATGAGTATGATTGCTGCTTACCTAATGTTTGTTATAAAACCTGTGACAGCATTTTTTCCTTGCTGTTCTACAAGAGGAAATAGCATTTTATTTGAAATGCTGTGCTGAGTGTCAACATGAGAGGTGTTTTAAAAGAGCTGAGAAGTATGCTGTCAGGAAAATGTTTCCAGGCCTACCTTCCCTCCCACATCCAACTGTGATGAAATAATCAAATGCTATACCACTTGTACTTGGGAAGAGGATGACTAACAGCAGCTAATTACTGCTCAATCTGTTGCCCTCAGCAGCTGTTGGTCTGAATCACACCCCCTGGCACCAAGGGGCATGATTTGTGGTGCAAGTGCTCTGGAGGCAACTTAATTTTCAGGGGCTTCCTAGCGAGGCAGCAACTGGGACAAGAACTTCACGTATTAAGATCCTGTCACAGAAGCTGCTACCACCATGCCTGACTCAGCAGGTGAGCCTCTCCAGGTCAGCCTTCTCCTGCTGGGGGCCCTGGACAAGCCCATGTCCCACCACACAGAAAGGAGAAGGTGGTTACTGATTTCTTCCTGCTCCGTCCTTCTGCAGCAGAGACTGAACCTAGCTCGTGGTACCAGATATAAGTTTCTGCATTCTTCCCAGTTTGCTGCTGCAGTAGCACAGAGTTGGCAGAGGGCCTTCTGTATCATATTTGATCTGTTGACACTTGCAGCAGTGCTGGACTCTAACACTGTAGGAGTTTCCGTTTGGAGAAATATGGTAGCCCTTCCTGCCTCCTCATTCCACTCCCTACGGAAAACCTCCCTCTTGTTTTCCCAAATTCTGGGCCAAATAAAATATACCAAAATAACACTGGAGACAGAGAAGGAATCTCTTGCCTCAAACTTGGCCACAGAGCAATACATGCAACCATTACTCGTCTCACAAGTGAAGTCACGTGGGTGGAAGAATCCAGGCAGGGTTTCATCGGCAGGGACTGCAGGTTCAACCTGGCTGCTCTGCAAACCTTGTTTGTGGTGGCCAGAATGACCACTTCTTCTGTTTTCGTGGTAGAAGAATCCAGGCATTATACTCTTCAGCTGGCTAACTTAAAACTTTCTAGGAAAAAAAGGGACAGAAGGTCTTGAACTGTGGTGGTGTAGCTGCTGGCTGCCCAACACGCTGTGACATTTCAGCCTTGCGTGGAGAAGAGGCAGGAAAGCAATATTTTTACCAGAGCTGTTAGAGATCCTGCCTCACTCCTGAAGCTTTTTAGTATTTCAGGGATGTTCTCCTGAGTAATCATGTAATTTTGCTCCACTCACATAATGTATTCAACACCTGACACCTGAGCCAGAGGGTGACTTTCTATAGCATAACATGCCTGCCATGAAGCCACCAGTATCATCCTGTCCACGCAGAGCACAGCTCTTTTACAGGAAGCCTCTCACATGTGGGGCAGCAAGGCCCTGCACAGAGATTCTGCAGGGCCTCCTTTCTTACTTATAATTCCTCAGTGTCATTCCAGGCTCGAGCCATTTCACCACCAAAGAATCTGGAATTTGGCCTAGAGCTCATGATGTAGCACAGTACTGTTCTTTGCTTAAAGTAAGATAAGCAGTATTATCAGGCTACTGTCTCACCTGGGGCATCTCTAGTGTGTCACACTCCAGCACAGTCAGGTTAATGGTGCAGTCCCTTTGAGACCAGGGACAGAGAGAGGGTTTCTCTGAAATGCAACTTCTTTGTTTTTGCTGAGATGTGTGTTTGAAAAGCCTATTACTGAGTAAAACCCTGTTTATTTTTCCCTATCTTATACAGGTTTTCATCCCTCTGTGCAATCAGTGTCAAGAAAATATATCTGGTGATAATGAATAGCTACATACTGTGTGCTGTAAACTTCAGTTCTTTTTATGGAGTTTTAATCTCTTCCCAATTCCGTCTGCCTCCTGTTCCAACAAAGGCCATATGGCTCTTCAGAGCCACCTATGCGCCAGTTAGGTGGGGTGTGAGTGTTTGAAGTGGCACTCGTTCTTCTGAGGAAATTTCCATTTCAGGTGTAGGTTGAGAACGGGGTCACCAACTGGTTGTGGACGTTTCTAAGACAAGTGGACTTAAAGACCAAAAGGTATCACCACAGAGTGTCATCACCAGTCTGACTGGACACCCTATTTAACCTGAGCTGTAGAATGACACCTGTTCTCCTCTCCCATATGGAATAAGACTAAGTGGCTGAATGACATTGGAATTGTAGAGGTATTCAGTATCTAAACAGGGTCCTGAGGATGCCCTTCTGCAACTTGTCTCCAAGCTTACATGGGTATTGTCAAGTCATCTAGTACAGAGAGCAAGCTAATTTATACCAGGTAAAGTGCTCAGCCTCCATTTTCTCCTCCTTTCTCTTACATCCTTCTCCTCATCTGGTACTGGTCCACTGTTTTCAGGTGCAAATTGCTTGTAAAAATGTATATATCTGTATATCAAAATTATTGTTTTAGAAAAAAGTTCTCCCTAATGGTCTAGCAGATTCTCAGTGGCAGCATCACTTGATAGATGTGCAGGAAAGAACCTCATATCTTTAGCTAGGATTTCACATTTGACTGCAATGTGCTCTCACCTTTTTACAGAAACACTTCAGTGTTGATGATGAGACCCTTACTCATGGATCTAGCAGTTACAGCAGCCACCTCTAGATCACAGCAATTCATCAAGTATGCTCTGGGTATCCAGAGAGACTTCAAGGTAACAATTGCATGAAAGTTCATGGAATCATTGGTTAAGCAACAAGAAGAATAACATTAAAAAAAAAATAATTGAATAATAAAATGTGTAGGGATTCCAGCACTAGTCCACCGTTCCTGCTACACAAGTCCTACTTCTCTTACCTAACTTCCTCTTGTGTGAACTCCAGGTTTCCTTGATTAATTCCTGACAAACCGCCTTGCTCTGGCTTTTGTATCCTATGCTCCACATTCTTTGGATTTTTCTTATACCTGTTATGGCTGAAATTTGTTCACTTTTTTTGCTTCTTTTGATCACATTCCCTCGTTCTTGCACCAGCTCCTCCTGGTTAACTGGTTCTCCACCTCTGTCTGCCTTTCCATCTTGCCATCCCACCTTGGGTGTCATCGCCACCTGCCCTCTCTTCCGAGCCTGCAAAGCCTCTGTCAGTGGAGACCTTTAAGAACAGGTTAGACACACATTTACCAGAAATAGCATAAGTACAGTTCATTCTGCCTTTGGGCAGGAAACCAATTAAAGGACTTACTGAGGCCCCTTCCAGCCCTGCATCCTTCTGATTCTATTATCCTTTGCATTAGTGGGAGAGCAGTAATGGAGCCACACTTCTTGGCACAAATGTTTCCAAGCGATTGTTATCTTGGACTCTTGGGCTTGCAGCTGGAGCTCCCCTTTAGGTTGTCTGCAGGGTAGCACGGGCTGCAGCTAGGGCCAGGGCTCAGGCTTGCCATTTTGGCTTCAGTGATGACTTAAACATCTGAGCTTCTTCTTTCCATACAGTTATCAAATTACTTTCATTTTCAATTACTCTATGTTTTCCAAATACAACGGTCATAGATACTTCTTATTAAAATAAGGGTCTTTCCCCATTCTGATTATATTTGTATTTGTCTTTTTGGGTAATTCTGCAGATAACACAGGCAGCATATAACACTCCACAGTACATCCTGCAACCATTTTGAGTACAGCTACTCTTTCAATCAGCAGATGAATTTGCTGTCAGGGGTGCAGGTAGGATAGCCCAGTCAAGGAATTCAGCCCTTTCAAAATTATTAATTTTCTCTTGTATTAAATTCCTTGGTAAGTAGGTTTATAATGAGTAAAAAAAAAATTGCTTTACCGCATGTAACAACATTATAGAATGAATACCCCATTATACCCATCCAGCTGCAAATTGCTGTTATCTCTTCAGAACAATTAGCCTATTATACATCCTCTTAAAACCTGATACCAGCCCATCATCTTGGAGCCCGAAGTATAAAGCCATCCATTAACTTCCTTATACTTTGGATCAGCCCACAAAAACAGCTTAGTGTTCCAACATCCTTCGCCATAGGGTTGCTCATTATCAGCTATCAGCTTTTGTGCTAACAGTTCCACACCGAGTACAAAAAAGAAGCCAAAGGGTTCGCCTGTGGTTTTCTATTATTTTAAGCGCTCTGGACTGAACTTACATCAATATTGTTACTGGTGTACTTAAAATAATAGTCAAAAGAATAGATGACTGGAAAAAGGTGAGGTGGTTTGGGGAGGAGGAGGAAATACCAATGCTGCTGGAAAAACAATTTAAAAAAAAAACAACCAGTGTTTCAGTGAGGCAGGTTTCACAACAAGCACCACTGACTTCTACGGAGTTGCTTCTAAATTGTACTAAAAGAACTGAGGAGAGAGTAGAAATTTTATAGAGGCAGAAAACAGTTAAGGTATACAAAACATTTTAAAAAAAAATGGATCTTTGAAACAGTCAGGAGAAGGTTTCAGAACTCTGGTACAGACAGTCCAAAGGTCAAAAGCTTTCAGGCTTGTGTAACCCTCTGAAGTAAATCCACGCAGCCCACTGAGCAGAGAACTCAAAAAAGGCACTTAAAAAAAAAGGTCTGACTAATATACAGTTTCCTCAGAAAATAACGTTGTCCCTGTGCAGTTGGCCAGTCTTTAGTCACCTTTTAAATTACACCATGATGTGTACTTGTGTGTCAGAGCAATTAATTTAATTTCTTTTTGCCTGTTCCTTGAGAGTAATCCTGGCTGTCCTTTAGTCTGAGAGGGAATTGATAAGTGTAAAATATGATTTGTTTTCTTTAGTTGTGTTCTGTTTTGTTTCCTTACATTCCTTTTCTGTGGTTCAGTTTTCTCATTGCTTTTATTATCCCTTGGATCTCTGTTTTGCTAGAGTACAGGAGCACCTCAGACAGATACAGTTAGGCAGGGACAAAAAAACCCTGAAAATAAAATCTTGTGATGTGACTGGAATTTCTCTTTTTCTTCCCAGTGCTTCTAAGGAAAAGCTAATTGCTGTACACCCTGAGCTGCACATGAGACAGCACACACCAGCACACTGCTCTTACCAACAAGGGTGCTCGTCTCCCAGTGCTACTGGTGACATTATCCCTCTCTGGGCACGAAATCCCCATCCCTGTCTAACTTTAGGGCTGTTGAAAGGTAAATTGCAGCTCTCTGGTTTAGGTGGGGGCTGGCAGAAGGACACACTGTCCTTTTTCCCTGGCTGCTGCTCTTAGAAGGGCATGCTGGCCCTCTAAGATGCCGGCAGAAGCAGCTGGTCCAGCTCTGTAATGAAAAGTGCACAGGTGTTGGGAATCTGCCCGAGGGCACGGGTCCCAGATGAGAGATGCAAATAGGGAAGAGGAGATGCAATGCTTCAGCAGGGGATGGACAAGGAGACTGTCAACAGTCCTACACAAAGGCAGCCCTTCCCCTAGGGTATCCAACAGGGACTTGCTCCTGCCTGGGCAGAAGCACAACAGGGATTTTTCATATTTGGTGGGTTGAATTGTTCTTTTCCTTTGATTCATTATGGAGGAAAAAAACTTAAATTGAGATGCTCTCAGGCGAGTGCCTGTGGTGTTCATTATCATAAGCTGGCAGGAGGCAAGACTGTCCTGTGAGGGTAAAGAGCAGGAACTTTCCTCTATCAGCATCTTTCTATCCAAGCTGCTTGTAAAGCTATTCCACTTTTTTTCCCCTCCCTTTTCACCTTCCTGACTGAGGGATGCACACTGCCAGCATCCCTCAGTGATGAGGGAAAACATCTGGTGGTGATGTTTCAAATCAGGGAACAGGTAGCGAAGGCTCAGAGCCACCGTCTGCAGGTGAGCAGGATAAAATACCGCTTTCCAAGGATGCTCTTTTCGTTCAGATGGCAGGTGCTGCCTGACAGGAAAAATTTCTTTCTAAACCAGTTTTCAAGGAAGAAGAACTGCTCTTTGAACAGTAGTAGTACTCTAATGAGACAAAAAACCCCCAAGTGAGTCAGGATGAAGTTTGATAGTTATAAAGAGTGGCTTTTGGAAGTCCTGTTTCAGGCAACTATAAGCAAGATGGTTGCAATATCATGCTAACTCATAATCCCCAGTATGCTTTGCATTTGCTATGGATCATATACTGGGAAAGACTATGATTCTCCTTTGCTTGTTTAGATTGAGATAACCTTGTAACTCCTACACAATGGGCAGTCCAGATGCCTGATATAATCCAGTATCATGGTCAGCATTTCCACAAGGCTGGTGAAGTTTGTGAGAAATGCTTTTGTTATCATATTTCTTGGCTTCCACAGCCCAGTGTCTTTTTGTAAAAACTATAAAAAGTCAAGCCACCCTTCACATTAGTTAATGGGCACAGAAAAAAATGATTCCTGAGGGAGCCATTTTTTCCTAGCATAATGATAGATTTCACTAGGAAAAAATTCCGTTTATTCCAAAATAAACTGTTAGCATTCTAAGCCATTTCTGTGGGGTTTTATCTGTTATAATCTCATCAGAACTATTTTTAGAATACTAGTGCATAATAATATTAGGCAGCACTGATCTCTGAGACAATTTGAGACTCCCAGTCGAGTTTCTGCTAGAGACTTGTACCATAAAAAGCCCCATCACAAATTTGCCCCTTTGTTCCAGAGGCTGCCAGACAGATCAAGGACTTAAAGGGCCTGCCATTTGAAGTCTCTTCAGTTTGAAGATGTACTGTCAGGGATCAGTATGGAGAAGGCTTTTGTTCTGCTGCTGGAGTAAGTGTTTGTAGATGAAAGGAGAACGCCTGCTCCTGGGCCATCAACCTGACACTTTTCAAGACATGAAATTCACTTAGAACTAAGCACGGGATGGGGGAATGAAAAATAACATATATTTATTCTACCTTTGCTTACTACCTTGAGGAGCATCCCAATCACTTTGTAAAGGAATACTGATACATAAATAAGCTAGTGGAATGGAGAATTTACAGTATAAAGAGCAAACTTTTGAAATTGCACAAGCAGGGGAGCGAAGTTCTGAGGCTACACTACAGTCTTTGGGGATGTTTCCATTAGTTTCCATAACAGTGCTGGAGCACAGGTATTTGGTCACTTGTCACTGAGATCTGTGTCACAGAAACATCACCCTAGATTTTTTTAAACATGAACATAGGTATGATGATGCCTCTTATTCCCTGAACAACCCCTTGAGGTCTCTTATTCCTTGAACAACCCAGATGAAATACACCGAGTAAATGAAAACAGAAAGTATTTTTAAAGCCACAGAGATTACCTTAGTATTTTATTGGTTTTGACACCTTTTACTTATGGAAGTGTGTGAGTAACGTACTTTCTTCTGTAACCCTGCAAAACTGAGTATGAAAAAAGGAGAAAGGGTGGGTCACTGTAAGTCTTTAGCTGATGTTGTTAGATTCACTTCTGGCTTTTTCATTTTACCCATCATCCAGGGCCCCCGTATACTCCTGCCAAGGAGTGCCTGACTTTATGCTGCATCCTCCCTTCAAAGATCTCCAAACACCTAATGGAGTTTACCACCTCATTATTTACTGTAGACACAAAGAGCATTTTGCCATGGCAATTCAGCCTTTTCTTGGATGGAAGACTGTTTTAAGCAGAGGGAGAGTACTCAATAACATGTTCTTAATAAAAGTAAGAAGGAATTTTAGACAGAAATAAATTAATTTCCCACTGAAGATGTTATCTGGATAAGAGAGGTTTACAAAGAAAATTATACAGAATTTTAACTGACACAATTATTTAAATCCCTGATTTTACTTCTGAGCTGAAAGCATCACTATATAAAACACTGCCTGCTAAATAATGTTGGAGATTGGCTCAGGGAAAGGTTTTGCCAACAGTGTTTTCTACTATTTTTTAGGAGAAGAGGGACTGACCCTGTCTGTATTTTAAGTACCTCGTAAGAAGAATTTGTGCCTGGAGGAACAGACATAATGGATGACTATACAGATGTAATCCCACCAGTTGGTGTCTGCCACAAGGTCTCTGCATTCTGCCAGAGGATGAGTCAGTTATGGATCCCTGAGAAGCAAGGCTGGTATCAAGCACAGCACCTTTTCCTCCTCTCTTCTGCCTTGGCAGCCCTCGCTTCATGGCTTAACCAGAATGGACACACTTAGAAATACTGACACTTTTATTCATGCACATGCAGTGAAGGGTTTGACCTTGCTCCCATTGCTAGATTTCAGTGTGATTTAGCGTGTGCAGTGGATACTCACTGGAGAAGATTCTGGCCTTACTTGCGCCAGCATTAATTTGAGGTAAATTTCTGACATGGAGAGCCCTACTCCAAATATAGTGTGATATAAATGAGAACAAAACATAACTCTGAAGTGCAAAATTTACAGTTGCTGCCTGCATGAGGAAACAACTCTCAGTAACTTCTGTAATCAGTGAAGATGCCTCAGCCCTTTGAAATAGGTGACTTTGTGAGTAGCTTGTTATGGCCTGGCTACAGTTACCAAGTCTCATGTTCAAGCACAAAGTAAGGCAGGTGATTCCAGGCAGCCTCGGCTTCCCTGTTCCCACAGGGCTTGGCTGTGCAGACTGAGGAGCAGATGGGTCTGTTGGTCACATTACTCATTCAGCTAAAGCTCAGCACTTTGTTTAATGCCTTGCTCTTTAAGATTGGAGTGGCCAGTGCTCTGCAGATTTGAACCTGTTCTTCCTACCACATCAAAGGAATCTGGATACTGGGGCAGATTTGGATCTCCCACCAGTTTTAACTGGTATAAACTATGTGATAACTGGTATGAACCCTGTGTAATAACTATGTTACTTAAGGTCTCCAAGCACCTAATATGAGCACTAAGTGAGTGGTGAAAGAGTGACAAAGCCTGTAATACTTTGAAAACATCAAGTAATGTAGTGATTGAAACATAAAAATCACTGGAAATCCAGAATTTTCACAAAAGCTGTGGCCAATGCCGCATATTAAGCATCAGTCATTGTGCAAGCTAATTCTGAGCATAGTGCAACGATCCTGTTAAGCACTTAGATTAGGAAGGATTTACAACTTCATTTCCCAATGGTAATCAGAAGCAGTCCTCTAGAAATAAATGCAACTATATTGGTGTAAAAGCCCAGAATTCAGACTGCAGGGCAAAAGAAGATCATGTGTTGTTCAGTGAATCCCTGCAATCTATTTTTTTGCTGTATTCCCTCATCCCACAAGCACATCTGGTGTTTTAGGAACATTGTATTCAACACTGGTAAAAGGACACCAGGGCCAAGAATAACAAATGAAAAATGAAAACACTGGGGCCTAATGCTGATCTCATATGGGTGTAAATCAGAGGGATTCCAGCAAAGCCTTTGGAACCACCCCAGTGAAATACTTGTGCCTGATTCAGGATCAAAACTGTACAGACCAGTGATTTTTACTGTCAGGCCTGAAATTCTCCCACTCCACTGGGAAATTTCACTGCAAAATATCTTTCAGAGAGCTTCTCACAAATATCACAAATGCTGAGGAAGTGACAAAGTAAAGCAAAAAGGCTTTAGTAGCTCTTGTGTCTGCACCGACTAACGTAAAATACCTGTCAAACCAGATTAGGCACAAGTATTTGATTTGCAATTTGCAGCCCAAAAAGGGAGTTTGACTGCAAATAAATATATATTTTGCACTTAGTTACTGGATTAGTACATGTTTTCTCTTAAGCCCTCTAGAGACAGAGAAAGTCCTTCCACTGACTGCAGAGTGGGTTGTCCTCAGAAACACAACCTTCCGAATAATATATGTTATTGCACTTTGTATTTCTGGTCTTGACCTGAGGCATGGCCATAACCATAACACTTGTAACCGCTTGGCAATTTAACTAAATCAACTGTCTTTAAAATGTAAACAAATCCCAGCTGCTTGTCGACAAAATTGTTTGAAGACACCAGATATTAAAACTTCTCAGTCCCCATTTATCGTAGGGAGATCTTAGCAGGGATGAAAAATGTGTGCATAAGTGTCATGTACAGAAACCATTTTTGAGCCTGAAAATTCTGTTTTCCCTTGGAGCCCTACAGCAAAAAACCCAAAAGTACATTCAGGACCAAATCCAATAACTGCATTGAATTTTCTAATCTCACCTTCCACCATAAAAAACATTAGAACCATTGTAAAAACACAGGTCTTCCTCTTCCTGGAGACATGATCCAAAACATCAATAAGTTTTCTGTGATTGTCAGGTGCTGCTGTTTTTATTTCATCCCATTGTACTTGTATTTTTACCTCATTAAATAACTTCCCTCCTGTTTCAAATATTGGTGGAATCTCCCCCTCCCCTGCTGTCTCCCTTCAGGGCTGCTGTAAAGCCAACTGTAGTCAAGAGGGCTTTTTGAGGATTTAAAGGGGCTTTGTAGGAGGTACTGACTTCAGCTACCCTCTGCATGCTTTTCTTCTAAAACACTTCTTCGCAAATCATGTCTTTCACTGTCTTGCAGCCGTTGCTGCTTCAGTTGTCTGCAGTTTGTCAGTACTCGGGGACAAAGCAGCCCGCTGAGAATGATGCTCTAGGTCCTGCTATACAAAATCTCTCTCTATTTTTCTCCATGGCCCTTTAGGTGAGGATACCCTTTTAAAGTTACTTTGCCAGAAGTCAGTATGCTTGCTTTGTAAACAGAGGAATAACCTGCTCAGGGTTGCCCCTTGTTTGACTTTGCATTCAATGGACATCAAGCCAAACAGCAGCTAGAATGCCTGACCTTAAAGACTGAAGTTCAGTAAGAAACACTAGAGATCTTGAGGCAAAGGGTTTCATATTACTGACTCCTGTGTCTTTCATTGATTAGACATTTTACAACTGATAGTGGCTTTCAAGGTTTATTTGGAAACTTTGTCAGGAGGGCAGAGATGGGGGAAGGGAAAGAGTAAGCAAGGCTGAGGCTTTCTTTTCTATTTAGTGTGTGGAATTAAGCTGGGAATAAACAAAGGTGGCAGAAGGGAATGCCATTAACATACCATTTTCAGATTTACCCCTCGGCTTATCACTGGGTCAGTTCTCTCAAGCTGTAGGTGGAGAGACAGCAGTGAACACTGGAAGGAGGGAGAGTAGAAGAGAAGGAATCCGGGAGTTGTTCACTGTAGAGAATTTGTTCCCTTTCTGCAAAATACTTCCAACTCTAGCTGAAGCACATGGGAGTGATCCAAACACTCTGAATTAGCCTGTATGATTAAACCCTAATTTTGTTTAGCTTCTAATTCCGGGTCTCTGGGAAAATGTCATACAGGTGAAATACCACATAGGGAACTGGGCAGCATTTGTTCACAGGGTGCAAAACATGTTCGTGGCAAGATCTGCTGCCAGGGTCAGAGCCAGGGAAGACTGTGTTCAAGCAGAGGAATGGCAGGACAGGTATCAATACAGAAAAGGGCAAGAGGGGAATGAAAATCCTTATTTTGCCTAGTGCCCAAGGGTCAGATTCAGAGGCTTTCAGAAGAAGAAAGGAGCTTATAAGAGGGAGTCTTATTTAGATGAGCTTTCCAAGATTTACCCTGGAAAATGGTTCTCAAAGCTGCCAGGCACAACAAGGCTGGGAAATGCTGCTTAGGCCAAACTCAGATATGGACCAAGGCCATAAGCACCGAAGTCAGTAGAAATATCCACAAGGAAATTCAGACATCAGCAAGTTTTACATTCAGAAGTATCATGAAAGATGTTTTGGTACTCACTTGAGGACTCAGGAAAAAAGTATGTAGTATGGCTCACTGAAAAACCATGCAATGTTAACAACCATCATGTAATGGGGGGGGTGTGCCTCTGTGTGTGTGTGTGTGTAGGTACACGTGTGTGCCTTCTGACCCACTGGTGTTGAAAAAGTTTCAAGTATGAGACTGTCTAGAGCTAAGAAGACAAAAAGAGAGCATGAAGCAACCTGTAATTTCTGTAGGCTGTGGCTGAGCTGCTAAAGGGAGGGGGTGTATGCTGGAATGCACATAACCCTTTTCTAACCTCTCACACCTTCCCGTGTTGAAGATAAGGACTGACATGGGAGTTATTTGTCCACTCGAGCTCTCAAAGAGCTCAAGGAACTGCCAGTCAGGCTGTAGTCTGACTGAGCTCCCTGTTTCTTGTGTGATATCTTCTGCCAGTGTGAATTAATATTCTTAGTTTATATTTCCAGTGCAAATTTTTGGCTAAGGAAGACAAAATCTAGCAGTGAGAAAAAGCAAGTCTGGACTGCTAGGATTTCTGGGAATTATCAATAGCCAGTTACATGACCTTGGACTCTCTACAGCCTGACCCACCTTTACTCTCTTCTCACTCTGACTGTGGCTTACCACAACATTTTAAAAAGTTGAGGAGTGCTAAAAGAATTTTTTTTCCTAGCATCTGTCCTGGCCTTCTGGAGGAAAATAGTGATTTTTTTCTCTCAAGGACAGACAGAAATCTTGTACTCAGTCAGATCCCACAAAAATTACAGTCTGTGCTCCAGACTCCCATTATCAATCCAAATACACAGAAGATTATTCCTCTATTATTTCTCTCACTTGCACCCCTATGACCATTTTCACCTGTGCAGACTGCAAACAGTGCAAAACTCTCCAATAACTCAACAGAAAAGAGTTCAGAGAGGAACAACAGCACTCAGAGACCTGTGAAATATAACCTATGAGGAGACAGCAAAGGAATTTTTGTTTTCTTAAATATAGAGAAGACTGAACAGAGACATGATAACAGTCCTCAAAAATGTAAACGACTGCAGCAAAGAGGAAGGAAATAATCTCTCCTCTCCCACGTGGAGAGGATAAGAATAACAGCCTAAAATTGCATCAGGGACTTTTTTTTTTATTAAATATTAGCAAAACCATTTGTAACTGTTGGGATGGCGTTACTGGGATCGGTTGCCTTGGAAATTGACCCCTCTGGAGCACTTTCAAAGCAGGCTGGATCTACCTCTGTGCTAACGGGACAGGTACCACTGACCTGCTGTGCTCTTGGAGCAGGAGAAGGAATTGGTGATTCCTCAAAATCCCTTCTAGCCTTGCTTTCATATAACCTAATGATTCATTGGATAAGTACATGTTCATTTATCACCCTCTAGGGAGAATTTTAGAAGTACTACTTGCACATGTGTGTTCTTTGTCTCTAGAGCTTTCCTTAAGATTATTACTCTTCCAAACACTGGGCTCTCTGTGGTTCTCTCCCATAAGAAGTGAAGCTAGTCCTGACAACCAGGAGCTATAGCCCTACCAATAACTGGAAGGACTAATATTCCTAAAGAAATTACAAAAAATGTGCCTTTGCCTGCCTAGTCCCTTGCCTTCATTTTGCAGTAGCATGTACTACAGCATTGCTGAGTTTTGCTCTTCCAAGTCAACCACCCGTGAAACACAGAAAATAGGACCTGGGACAAGAATGGTTAGCAGGGTCAGCCCCTGGCTGTCACAGGCAGCCGTATCAGGCAATCTTTTTGGCAAACTCAGTAAACTCCATCTCCAGTCTGGTTGGGTTTCTTGTCCTTGCTACTCTCACTGGCTGTCTTCTTCACCACATCAGCACTTAGGCAGCCAAGAACCTTTCTCTAGTTTGTAACCTAGCATTTTCTCTTGGCCAGTTTATTAATTACTTCCAGTGCTAATGCTGCACTTCCATCTCTTTAGACTTTTCCAGTTTAGTGGATTTACAGTTGGCATCAGTATCGCTCTTGGTTTTCATTTTGTAAGAATAAACATGTCAAGCTGTATTCATATCCTCTCAGGGAGTCAGGTGAATGCATCCATAATTGATCAGTAGTGCACTTGTCTCCTGATATAGAAAGGAGTTTGCCCAAAATTACAGGGTGCAGAGAGAGTGTCTTAAAACCACAACCAAACCACTTTTGTAACACAAGATCAAGGCCTTGGAAGAGTTAAGAAGTGAAGTCGACCTGCTAGAAGTGAAGTCGTCCTACAGGAATTCTTGTGATCTTGGATTCTTACTTAAGTTCTGCAACAAATCTGAGAGTGGAGGGGAAGAGCAGTTCTTAGATCAGTCTCCACACAGCATGCCCTGCTTTCTGCTGCCAGCTGTCTCTACTGGATAGAGCTGAAACCCAGGAACCTCAGCTCTTCTTCCCATGTCCCCTTTTGAAGGCCAGCCCTACTGGTGGCACCAGCACTGCAGCACTGTGCTTACACATCCAGCAGCAATGCTGCTTGAACCGGCTTGTCCCCACCCTCCTCCACTCCCAGCTGCTTTTTCCATTTCCCGCCGGACGCCCTCCCTCCAGCCAGTGGAAGTGTTTGTGCAGTTATGTGCAGAACCAGGTCAGGGATCTGATCCCAGCCAAAAAAACAGCCTGCAAATTTATATTTATTTTTTTTTTCCAGCTGGAAGAAGTTCTTCTGTCTGGTTTCTTGGGTGGCTGCACAAGCACTTTGGCTGGCATAAGGGAGGGAAGAGGACAGAGGTGGAAATAAGCAACTTTGCCATGCATGCTCCTCCCAAGTGAGTGTGGCTGATCCATGGAGCCTCCCCTCCACTCTCAGCCAGCGTGGGCTGATCTTGCAAGGAAAATCACACACTTGTTTTTCGTCATGCCCCAGATGCTCCCCACCCTCCTTTCAAGGAACACTGCTCTTTCCCCATCCATCTCTAGCAAGCATTAGCAGAAAGGTTCTCCCTAATCAATCAACAGCCATTAGAACAACCAGGTTTTGAAGGTCTCCCACTTTTCTTATGTTATACAAAAGGCTGGAAGAGAGCTTGGGGGCTCTTTAGTCTAAAACTGGTGAGTGCTACCACTCATGTGACACAATCCCTTCTAGAAGCTGGGCTGCATTCTCTATGCCTGAATCTTCGGACCTTTACAATGGTGCATTCTTGCATCATAATTAACAGTTACTAGAAAGATAGTTTGAAAAATGTAGTTCTTTGTAATCACATTTAGAAACAAGTATATCTAAATAAGTTCATTGAGGCACTCCTTTCTTGGGCAGCTGTTATAATCCATCTTAAAATAAACCCACTCCCTTCTCCCATTTTTTGGCTCTTAGCTTTGCTATTAATGACATAGACAAATCACTTCCAAGAGAAATTTTATTATTTGAAGTTTTCTCAGTTTAATGTGTTTGGCTCCTGACACTTCAAGGAAGGCTGGTACAGCTACTAATATGCTTTGCAGAAAGATTCCTTCATGTTGTCCTGAGAGAGGGCAATGAGAACCTGGTTTGATTGAAATACCTACAAGGACACAAGGGTTACCATAGGTTTTGGCTGGTTTCTCTAGTTATTCTGAGGACGCAGTAAAAGATTACTACTCTTTGCAATACCTCTCTGGAGAGTATGTTAAAAAAAGAATAAAGTTCCTAGCATAGCATTTAAATATACTAAGAAGAAAAATAGTTTTTAAAAAGGCACATTGTTCTGTATAATGCAGTCCTGTCTGAAATTTGTGCACTGGTGATATTTATTCATCTGCTAAATAAAATCACAGATACTTCATTCCTGTCTGATCACTAGAAAATATTTTGTAGCTGTTTTCATGCTTATGTCACATATAGAAACTCAAAAAACTTTGACCAGCCTTCATGGGTTGTTTGCTGGAAGCCTGTTCACAAAGGACTTGCACAACATGAAGTCCTTTTAACTCCCAGGAGTGCCTCAACAAACACAGTGGGCACCTACCCAGTGTAAATAATCTATTAATAAACAATTTACAAATTGATCAACCATAACATCTTTTTATAGACTAAAAAAATGTAAATAGAAACAGGTAATTATCTACATTAACATCTGTGCAATAGTATACTCACAGAGAGCTTTTAGTTAACATACAGGTTCCCATCAGGAGGGCAAGTCAACAAGAGCAGCAGATGGCTGCATTTTGGGTTAAATGCTCCTTAAAAAAAAAAAAAAAAAAAAAAAAGGTAAAAGCCAACAGGTGCAAAAGAGCAGCAATGAATAGCCTCTTTCCGCTCACCTCCACTTCCCTGTAGAATTCAAACACTCACTTCAGTGATAGCAAGACACAGAGATCTTAATTTTCATTCAAAAGTAGGAACCTTGATGGTGGCTTTTGTTTGTAGAATCAGCCTCATGGTTCCTGATTGGCATTCAGCCTTAGGCCAAATCCTAAGGATGAAATGAGCTGTATCCTAGCCCTGTTTTCCTGCATACTGCTAGCCCAGTCCCTAAACATATCTCACTGCTTCATCTATAACTTAAAAAAAAAAGCTGTTTAAGAGGAATGCAGAGAGGCTAAATTCATTAGTGCTTTGAAATGAACTTGTAGAACTAAGCACTGATATTTTCACTGCAAAATGAGGCATTTTGCTGGGAAGCATCAATGCAACAGGATTGTCTACTGACAGACTTGTCAGCACTTTTAGGCAGGCTGGAGTATTAGAACATGCATTTGGCTGAACTGTTTAAACAGAATACATTACTTACCATAAATTTTCTATGCTACTGTAACTACAGAAATTCTCCTTCAAAAGCCAAACATGGCCACCTGATCTGCAGGTAGTACGGAATAGCAGTTTCTCTAAAATCTAGAGAATTGTTTCTGATTTTTCTGCCTGAGGAACCCACCTAATAATAATAGCAACATATTTTTCTACGCTGTGACTTGATTCTGGCTGCACACGTTTCCATTCCAGCGTCATTCATAGTTGTTTTCAACTTCAGCAAAAAGCAAGATTCAATTTCAGCTGAGACCAGACATATCAAATTCAACTAAAAAAAAAAGTGTTGGGGAGGGGAAAGGAAGGGCATTTTGGCTGGGGAGAAAAACGAGGAAAAGGGACTGTAAAAAGAGCGAAGTGCAAACTTTCTCTGAGATGTAACGGTGTCTTTGCTGCGGCAGCAGCAAAAAGCAGGCACAACTTTGTGGACCTCATCTCTTCATCCCTTAGTTTTCCATCCGTACGCTCCGCTGTGCGCTGGCAGGAGACGGAGAGATTGGGATCGCCGCTGTGGCCGCAGAGCCCATGCCAGGAACCTCTTGGTACACTGGCTGCATCACCACATCCCTGCCCAAGTGAGCTCATGGGGCTCAGCTGGGCTCGCCGAGGTAGCACAGACGTGTAATGAACACAACTGTCATGGAAAGTCTAAGAGGGGCGCTTGTTCCGCGGGCCGCCCGGACAATGAAGAATTGGCGTGCCACCCCCGCTCTCGCCCCCCAGCCGATGCCAAGGCGGGCGGCTGCCGGCAGATGAATAGCAGGTCTGTTCCAGCAGCTGCGCGTCCTGGTCCAGTGGGGAGAGAGTCTCCGGGAGCACGGAGTGCTGCGCTCCCTGCTCCGTCTGCAGAGGGAGAGACCTGGGGGCAAAAGGATGGCCTCGGAAGGGGAGAACATTCAAGTGAGTCCATCTTGGGGAAATACCCCTGGGAGGGAGAAGTGGGAGGGAAGATCCCCAGTCTGGGGGAAATATCCACCGCTCCTGTCATTTGCTCCTCAGCTTTGACAGCCAATTTCCCTTGAAAACTCAGTTCTGCTTTTTTCCGCTGTTCCCCTTTGAAGAAAAACTAGTGGCAGGATCTCTGTTGTGTTCTGCCAAGAGCAGTTACAAGTGTTTTTCAAAAAGAAATGAAGGTAAGAAGGGGGATATTACTAAAAAGAGATGTTTTTTGGGGAAGGAGGGGCAGCAGGGAAAGAAATTAGCCTTCAGCTCTCAGGAGGAGGCAGCACATACTCTACAAGCTGCAAAAATCTGATCTGCTCCGCATCTCACAAAGCCTTTCTCTGTTTGGCAGAAAGTGCTCTCAATCTGGAGAGGAGGAAAAGAAATAAATACAGCAACTACTGAGGGAGTGCAGAGGCCAGGATTTCCTATGTAGGGTTTATAGAGAAACACAACTTCTTGGTGAATCTGTTTCAGTTCTCTGTCTTCCTATTCTGAGTGTTTGTGTTTTTTAAGAAGGGTGTTTCTTGTGCTCAGCATGTGTTCTCATAAAGGGCAACTACCCAAGGGTTTGGAAAAAACAAACTGTTAGAGATGAAATGGAATAAAAAGCCCAGATCACAAACACCCATCAAACCTCAGAAGTTCAAGTCCAGATCTGCACTTCAGACAACTGTGGAGAAGGGAAGAATACAAAGCATTGCCTAGGGCACAGCTTCCAGCCCTGAATAGACTGGCATCAGGGTCCAAATTTTGCAGCCAATTTTTCTGTCTGGAATGGTCTCAGCTATCCTTAGACTTGACAGTGGGCAATTCTGTCTGGGGTCACGATTTTTATTTCTTCGGCCCGTGTTAAAGCAGTTAAAATGGAAAGATTTGTGTCCTTGGAAATAATCAGGACGATTATCCTTAACTAGAAAGAAGGACTGAGACTCTCCAAAGCTGCAGAACGTATCTCCACTGAATGTGAGGTGCAGAGCAGTTTTTGAAGACCTGGGAAAACTGTGCTCAATAAGAGACACAATAAGTGAGGAAGATGCCCAAGTAGCTGTGACAGTTGGTAAACATGTACTCTATTTAGGACTGAGAAAGAGAGAGTTTAGTCTTTCCTAGGACTAAATAATAAGGGGGAAAATATAGAAATCAGCAAGCCAGGAACTGGGGGCAAAGGGCAAAGAGGTCAAGAAAATTATTCTAAAGAAAAAGTCAAATTAATTCCTTGTATGTTAAATCATACACCCAATGGAAAGTTTCAGGTCTATTGTGGATTTGAAATCCAGGTTCCATAGATGAAAAAATCAGCTTCACTGATTAAAGTTCTCGTAAACTTCTGAAAAATCCAGAGTTTAGGTTTTTATCTTTCAACCTATCTTGAGGTTAAGCAAAGAGCCAAAAGTGATCCTCAGCATCTTCAGTCTTTACAATATGCAAATAAGTAAGTCCAGAAAGTCAAAGGTTCCTTGGGTTGCAAAACTGAAAGGAGCATACCTGTCTGTTTCTAGAACAGGAAGGTGTGAAGTATTTCCATCCACCTCTACTCAGGTTGCCACAAGAATAACCACTCTACAAAGATTTCCTTTGTGACACCTTACAGGGAAGCGACCAGACAGCACAAAATGTAGGTGAATGCACACAGATCCTCACATGCTTATAACACACAGTGCTAGCAGGGGAGGGAAAGAGTCTTACATACTGTGTCACATAGGATGGATACAGCCCCTTAACCAAACTAGCAGCAGTTTGGTTCAGGTTCTGAAGGATGTGAAGGAATAAGCTGTAAGTGGATGAAGGACTCATCTGGTTTCAATCTACTTTCTGAAAACCCACAAAGAAGCAGAGTTGACCCGGTGAGCATCGATGCATATGGTCTTGGAACACCAATCATGCGATTAACACATGAATAGCAGGTGGCTTTTCCAAGACTCATTTATCAAGGAACAAAGAAAGTTGTGGGTACAAGGAGTCTCATGCATACCTTTACTATCACATGTAATTTGACTACAAGCCAGCCACTTTATTCCATAAATAAGACAGCCTGAGTGAGCCTTCTTTGAGTTGCTGGCTAAGCAGCCTGACTGCATGGCAGTGACCTCCCCTTGCACTCTCAAGTTGGCTCCTCAAAGCAGAGAAACCTTTCACCAGCAGCATATCTTTGGTAAGTGATTGATATTGCACATAATCTTGTAGTACGGTAAGTGTGATTTGTGCTTTGGTAACCTTGATTTTTTTCTTGGTAACTCTGACTTGTGCCTTGGTAGTTTTGAATCATTGTTCAGATGATTGTGCTGCACAGTAGCAGAGTGAACCTCGCCATCGAACTTTGCTAAGTCACACTTTTACAACATCATATTAAAACCACTTTCACAAATATCTCTGATGGTGACTCGTTAAGGGGTCTAAATCACCCATTCATGACAAACTGGCATAGTTGGCAGGGTCTGAATGAGGATTCACGACACAGAGCTGAGACAAGCAGAGGGTCCTGGCAATGACGTGACTTGACCAGTGAGAGGTGAGGGGAGGAGTGATCAGCGGCAGAGAAAAAAAAAAGTTTTTCAGTTGAAAGTACATTTAAAAGCCTCTTTTGAGTCCCTGCTCTGAGCAGTGAATGCAGAGCAGGTGTCTTCTCGGAAGTTTCCAGCTGTGGGCTTATGAAGAGCTTGTGGGAATGTGCACTGCATGCTGTGGGGTGGTAATGTATGACTCACTCCTCCTCAAAGAGCTCCTGGATGGAGTAGCAGAAACAGTCATGAAAGTTAACTATGACCCAATACAGAAGTAGGAATTTTTGTTTATAGGGAAAGGGTCTTGCACCCGAAGCAGCTGCAGAGCACCTACAAGCATTTCTCATACAACATTTACGTGGCCCAGCTAGACAGGTAACTATAGAATTAAAACAATGTAAACCCCTGGCCTCATGCAGGAGAGAGCTAGAAAAGGCAATCAAGATTTAAGAGGGCTCTTAAGAGGACTGATCAGTCTCCAACAATTTTTGCTTATTCTGAAGCATGAGAACAGGAGCTCACTCAGCAAAATTGAAAGCCTCTGTAACAGGAGACACTCCCTTATCCAGCGTGACATCAGCCTGTGGAATTTGCCATCTCCTGGAGCAGGTTAGAAGGTCAAATATCGGAGCAAGCATTGAGAAGAGGTCAGGAGGTCCAGTAACAATATTTACAGTTATTCAAGCTAAAAAAGGTACCTTCAAATCCCATAAGCCAATAGCAGGATAAAAATAAATATGCTTTTCAGTTCCCTAAAGGCAATGGCACAATTGCTGACCAGACTACAAGTGGTATTTGCATTAGAGAGGTTATACACCAGCTCTCCATAAATGAGACCCAGGACTGCTTCTTAGCAGCAAGAGGTATCTCCCACTAATCCACTTTCTCCCTTACAAAAATTCTCTTGTTCTGTGTGTTTCAAAGAGGTCTTTTTTCCCATTCTGACTTCTAGGAAGACCAGTAAAACCTCAAAGTGTGCACAGAGAGATGCTAAAAGGAAATTGTGCTGAAATGGAAGAAAAGCCACAGGGCTGTAGAGCAGCCTCACCAGATCTGTGCCAGCCAGTCAAGTGCTAAGAAAATATGTAAACTGGAATGAAACTATTTTAATTAAAAATAGTAATTTACCTATTAAAAGATGAAACTTCGATATTAATTAATTTGAATGATGCATTTTTCTCACCAGACATCTCTATCTGTGGCTTCTAAGTGAAACTTTCACCTTCCTCTATTAAACACCTGCCACTGATGAAAAGCCAGACAGAGACCAGCAGACGAGATACTACAGAGTACATCCTGAGATAGCTGGGATCAGAAAAATACTTTTGGGATAGAAACAAATAAAACAACCCAACAAGATCCCATCACCACTTTCCTTTTACTTTGGGAAACAAAGGTTTATAAATTAAAAGTATAGCATTGATAGAAACACTCTGGCTGATTTATCTGCACTTCTTTATGCTACTGTTCCCACTGACTCTTGCCTCCAGCCCATCCATAGAGATTTGCAGCGGGGGAGAGAGAAGGAGGGAGCCATAGAGGACGGTTCTTTTCAGCAGCAAAAGACCTGTTAAATCTGTTTAGCTGTGTACCTCAGCTGCCACAGTTCACGATCTGGCATCTTAACACAACCCTGTTTCATTGGTGATTTAAGCCAACGTGCCAGACCTTGAATGGGAGCGACTGAGACAACATCCGCTCCACCACTCCCACCACAGCAGCAGTAACCAGGGGAAAGTCTGTGGACAGCTGAACTCAGTAACACTCACACATATTGCCACAGCTAAGTCTGTCAGAGCCCCAGATGAATATTGCAGAACAGAGCAAAGATTGAGGCTGATACTAAGTGGTTCTACAGTTTTATCAGGTTTATATTTTTATGTTTTCTTATTCATGAATGGGTGTTATGTTCTGTATAAACGGCTGTAAGGGATGTGCGCCGGATGAAATGTCATCCGTATTCGTATTGCAAAAGAGGCTGTATATTGTATGTTGTGTCTTTCTTTTTATAGTTTCTTACTCTTTGGATAAAAAAAAATTTACAATCCTCTGGGATAAGAAGCAGAAGTAATACCTCACCATTTAGGGAATCATTCATACTTCAAAAGTAAAAAGAGTAAACAGCTAAAATAATCATTCTGGAAAACGGACCCTACGCTGAAATTTTTTGGCAGAAGCTGCTTGGTGAATACCTTGAATGGAAAATACATCTGTGGAAATAAAGACAGGTTTGCAAGCAACTTGCAAGGAAAAAAGATTTTAAATAATTGCATAGTTTACTTCCAGTGCTCAGTTTTTGACCTAATCTACAGCAGGCAGATTTTAGACAGGCAGATAAATAGAGTTAGCTTCAGGTGTTACAGTGCGGACTTTTCCAAAATGCCCATAAAACAGTTGGAAAGTTCCCCTTACCACTGTAAATTCCATCTCCCACATCCCACTTTCAGTGTAGACCTGATGAGGGGATACGGGGAGTGTGTTCACAACTGGGTTAGACTTTCAGTTTTTCGGGGTTTTTTTTGTGGCTTTAACTTGTGCCTCAAGGCTATGATGCACTGTACAAGTTCCTGATTTGGGCATGAATTTGCCTGTTTCTGCAGCAACAGCTAGCTCATACTTTCTGGTGCTCTAGGACCTCTACTGTCCTTCAGTAATTTCCTAGAATGGTGGCAGTCTCATATGACCAGCGAAGCAATGTCCCTGCCCCAGTGGGCTTCAGTAGAGTTATCTGGGTTCTGTAGTTTGGGCTTGCATAGTCTGCACCAAGAGAGAGAAAGAGCCTTTCAGGAAAAAAGTCTAAAATGCTTCAGAAAAATCCATTCCTGTGGCATCCCTGTATGATATGTAATACAACTCAGTCATCAAGAGTCTGAGGAGCTTATCTCACTTTTTTTAGTTTGTTTTTAACTCAACTAACTCAGTTACTACAGCCCTTTCAACAGGATTCCACTCCCCACTCCCAGGGGTACACTCCACCACCTGGGAGTATTCATTTGGCCCTGGTAAAGCTGGTTCAGAGACCTAAGCTCAAAGAGAACTAATCACTTTTTGGCAGAGTTAATGTTCTGGTTTGCTGTCCTGCAGTGGTTCCTGGGAAGATCAGACCATGTCAATGACTAGGACTTCATGGCCATGAAGAGCATGTAGAGGCAACAGAATCTCTCCTTTCAGTGGCAGCCACCCCTCACTTCAGAGCAGTAATCCTAATCTGCGTGTAACCAGCAGAAGCAGAGAAGGCCCTAACAGTAACAATGATTGCTCCCACTGCAAGATTTCAGGCTGCTACTTCAGAGTAAAGCCTTTACAGGGTTACCTAGAGGCTTGGGCAGAGAGATTCGCTGTGCCCTAGATGGTCAAAAGACAGGTGTGAAATAGGTTCTCACACCTAGGAGTAAGAGTGATCTTATGCTTTTCTCTCCCAGCTGCAGGGACTTGTAAGTCTGTGTAGCATTACCTGTGTTGCTCCCAGAAACCAGCAGCACTCACAGTAGAAGACAGACAAGTGTGACCACAGCATGCTGAGAAGAAGCAGACTGTTTCTTACAGCCAGTGCTAATCAGTCCTTTGTTATATAGTCAGATGTGGCATTTCTCCTCTCCCCTAAACGTTCCTTTCCCACTTAGGGTGAATGTTCACTCATGCCCTTTCCAAACATGGGGATAGTATTTTTCATTTCGAGGAACTGAACCCCAGGTTTTAAGGTATCTGGGTAAAGCAAGGCACGTGAAGAGTTAAATATACTCTTGGAGTTAGTCCATGGAAATCAGCATCCTTACATCAGTGGTTGAGCTGATCCCTCACACTCCACGTCATTGAGGGACAGTAAAAGACAAGTATCAATGTCTTTCTGAGGGAAGGAGCCCGGTCCTACATTGTACACTGGACATGTCTGATAACCACAGCACAGCCAGAGCTCAGGTCACAGCTGGGAGCAAGGCCCAGGAGGTTTAGGGTCTCCCTAAGTGGGTAGGAAGGGGGTGAAGTGGCACAGGACCAAGGTGACAGGATGGTGCCTGTGCAGCACAAGGGGTTGAGGGGTTGCTCATGCCCCACTGAGAGTGACAGCAAGTCAGCATGGCTACACCCTGTTTGGAGGGCAAGGTCAGCCAGTAGCCGCACCAAGCCATCCTGGGATAACCCTCCTGCTGTCCCTGTGCTGCACCACCAGCTTGGCCTGGCCTGCTCATCAGCCACCAGCGGGACTTCCCTTGTTCCACCACCTCCTCCTCAGCCACAACCTTCAGGGGCACCATCTCTTGCCATGCACACGTTTCACACGTTGAGATACAGATACATCTCACTCACTCTTGCACCTTGCAGATTTGAGAGCACAAGGAGTGGATTTTAATGAGTAATCATAAACCTGGTTAGGTCGTGACAACACACTGTTCTTCTGGCTGGCCAACAGTAAAACCTCCCACTGACACATCTTTGTGAATAGGAGTCCTCTGCAACATGAAATACCTGTTAAACCACACCTAAATCGATTTTTGCATCTTTTGACAAGTAGTCCCGTCCCCCCCCCCGCTTCTTTCCAGCCTGTGGCTGAGAGCTGAACCATGCACCTGCTTCTCCCTGCCCTCAGCTGACACACAGGTACAGCATCTCCACTCATTTGGCTTCCACTAAAAATGGAAGCCTTCAGTCCAAGTCACCATTTCTCAGCTCTTCCTGTAAAATATGTAATAATTTGTTATGTTTCTCTTCTGAGAACCAAAAATGGGCAGTGCTGCAGGCGTACAGTAACCACACACAGAAGTGTGAGCTTCTCCAAGCACAAAAGGGCGAATGGGCATTTTCACTGCCGTTTCCCCATCCTTGGCTTGTGAGTCAAATGTTTATAAAACTGCCTCTGAAAAAAGACAGTACAAGAAATGAGCTCTACTACTGTAATCTAGACTGCCTCGGGTTTGTAAACACACAAGAGACATTTGAATTGGACACCAGAATGAGGGAAGAGCCCATGTGCAGATGCTGCAAGATTCACATCACCAGTTACCATACACCTTGACACACTCCTTTGAACTAGGCAAGCTGTAATTCCTTGTCAAATTACATGAATCAGATATGTGACTCTGTAATTACAGCTGTGAAAACCATTATACTCAGGATCTTAGAACTTTCTAGCCAAAATAACCCTTGGGGAAGAAATTTCTCGTGAAGCTGCTTGGGTCAAGGTTCAGTGAGTGCTGGAAATTCTTGGGGAATCCTGCTGGCAGATTTAGAGAAATGAGAACAAGAGAATGAGATGATGTACTGGTTTGTGGATTGTTCGGGCTTTCCTTTTTTTTTTTCTTTATTTTCCTCCCAGTATTTATTCTTATTTGCTGGAGTTTTCTCTTGCAGTCATGTATCGCCAAAAAATATTTTGTGAGATTTAAAAAAAGGCCCAAATTCACCACAGACCTTCATTATGTGAGAAAAATAACTGCTCCTACCAATCTAAGAAGAGCCAAAGGGCAGCCAAGCATTATTCTGCAACCTATGTTTTACTAAAGGAATGTTTCTGCAGAAAATAACAACACAGCAATACTTGACCAGAACTTGTGTGAGAACCAAGTTCTGCTGCCCCTAGTTCTCCAAGCATGTTATAAATATCAGCAAATTTAATTTCACAATCTCTACGTGGAGCAAGAGGTGTTTTCCTGCCTATTTTACAGATATTAAATCAAGGCAGAGACAGCTAAATGACCCAAGAACACACAGGTAGAAAGTGACAGAAGCAGGAAGGAAGGACTGAGCATCTCTGGATGGGTGGATTGATTCTTAATCCATTATATTTTGAAGAAACCATTAAAGATTGATTTAGTCATCAGAGACCACTCTGTTACTTCACAAAATGTAAAGAGCATTAACTGAAGCTGTCAATAAGAGACCACACACAATTCTTTCCCTGCTGAATGTTAACTTCAGCATCAATTTGGGAACAAATTTTGACACACTTTGAAGAGTTTAGGCACACAGCTGTGTTTGCACCTCTGTCTTGGTGGAGCCAGAGTCATCCTCAACCACCTTGGTGTAGGACACAAACCCCAAAGCCAAAGTGAAACAAGCTAAACCACGTTACACACAAATTCTGACTCAGAATGACCATAGAGGCTCTTGATGCAACTCTTCAACTTGAACTTTGCACCTCCTTCTGGCTGAATCAAGATGAAATGTTCCTGCATGTCCCTGTGTGATTTCAGGCTGTGGTCACACATTTTTTGCTGACTGAAGCTGAAACAAGGAGGTTTGTCCTCATGACCACCATCAATTATTATTACTGCCTCAATGCAACTGCTCGAAGTAATCACTCCATCAAGACTGTCTGGGCTAGGAAACCTCCATTATTGAGTGTCTAAGCTAACCCAGATCATTGTGAAAGAACTTGTTTAGGGAATATGTCTGGACAGAGACAGAAATAGCAGCTCCTTTAGACAGGCCTTCACCCATCTTATTGCAATGGGATAATTGCTTGGATTCTTGAATATTTCTTGGCTAGTTATGTTAGCTGAAGATCTAGTTATCCTGTGATTATCAGAAGACCATGAGATATACAATCTGGGTTCTTCTTAACTTAGTTGCAAAAAATAAGGAGAACAACTATCAAATACAAATACAATAAGAACTATTCCTGCATAACATAAGCACCCAGTGTTTTTTTTCATCTTTTGCCTATGGTGATACCTTGACTGACAATCCACACTGATCAGAGAGACATCCAGCAAAGGAATAATATGCTACAAGAAAATATAATATGCTGCTGTTTTCTTTGAACAGAAACAGATTTGAACTCCATCTTCATCTTCATGTACTAGATTCTTGGGAGCTGACTCTGGACCAATTCCTTGGCCAGCCCCCATTTTTGGCATGCGGTTGTGAAAAGGTTGCCGAAGGGAGTTGTGTCAAAGGGCTTTTACTTTGCTCTTAATGGCTCCACATACAGTCTGAAGGAATCTGAAGCGCTCACGAAATGTGGTTTCCCCTCTGGTGTTTGCTGTTCAGCTGGCTCAGCAGCTCAACCATTTAAAACCATTGTGAGTGGATTTAGCACTTGTGAAATAATGCTGGCCTATTCACATCCAGAGAGGGATGGGCAAAGTCCACCAGTACAACAAAAGCCCCTCTTACCTCCTTCTCACATGAGGAGCCAGGGTGCAATGGAGTTTGAGGGAGAAAACTACTCATGCAACAGGTGCAGCTACACAGATCTTGCAGGCAAGAGTTACGGGCCTATCGAAATAAAAAAAGTTAATGTACACTCAGAAGAAGCAATGTCTTCAGCATTCCAGAAATTGGAAAAAAAGAAAAAAAAGGAAGAAGAAAAAATCACAACAAAGAAGCACACCGAAACCCATTTATCTGAGTATAGGGAGCAAATCATGAAGGAGAAAAAAAAAAAAAAAGAGGAGCACAGTACCAGAAGAGAACTCTGGCAGGTTGTGTTCCAAAGAATCACAGACTATGCTAGTAAGCCAAATGGGGAGAACAGATATGGAGAACTGAGAGTCCTGGAGGTCTCTGTCCCCAGAACCCAGAGAAGATGGAGCTCCAGACTTCACCCAGTCCGAGCTAAGTATAGCAAGAGGTGTTTTTCGTCTCTGAGCTGATCTAATGCTCAGCTATTCTGCTGAGACCATGGAAAAAAGGAGATAACTAAAGCCATCTCTGATGTGGACAGCGTTGCAGGCACGCTGTAGATCCGTATCTTTGAGCATAGATTTGAACTCGGGACCAAGCTCAGACAGGCAACTCAAGAGCAGATGGCAACAGGTGTTGGTGGCTACCAATTTAATTAGCTTTTGGTCAGTGATGTTGAGTTGAGTAGCCCTCTGATTCATTTCCAACTCCCTCTGCACTACCTTCAGCCACAAGCCTCCAGCCATCACCCTGAGTTACTGAACCGGGTCAGTCTTATGGGTGTCACTTTTTTGGGCCACAGCAAAGAGGCAGTTCTCTTACGGGTCCCCGGGAGGGGGAACAGGCTCAGGATTCGGATGCAGGCCAGCGTGGTGGTGAACTCAGGTGTTTACAGCCAGGGTGGAGCAGGGTTGTGCTATAGTGCTTCCTCTTGCCTCACTCACACCATGTACAAACAGGGACATTATATCTCCTGTGGGAGCAACTGGCTCACATTCTTGGCCAGCTGCAGGGAAAGGTGTCCCTGTAGTCACCAACAGCAAAGAATAGCTAAAAAATAAAAAGATGAGTCGCTCTGTGGCTGCAGATGATAACAATATATTCCTCTTTATTCTGCTCCAAAAGCAATTTTTTTCTTCCTCTGTTCCCCTCCCTGTTTTTTCCTATCTGATGAGAACTTGTTTCTCAACAAGGAGCCCAGTCAGTCTGTTATTGGTGTGCCTAACATCATTTTTGTATTCCTCCCATTTTTTTGTTTTACATATTATTAAATGACTTACAAAAAGTAAAGTTCAGCCAACTGAACCTCAAAGGAGTTATGCAAGAGTGAGTAGCACTGAGCTTTACCACAACCCCTGCACATCAAACATGCGTGTCCATGGATTGATAAATCTGTTTATGAAGTACATGGTGGGTATATACTGATGCAAATATGGCTGGAGGATACTGTTCCCAGTGGCCATCCTTACATCAGAAGACACTGTCTCTACTCATATTCTTGACCTTTATGAGAATTGAGGGACAGTATTTAGACAAGTAACTCCTCCAGCTCTATCAGTCAATTCCATACAGATGATACATTTGTACCCTGCACACTGACAAAGTACTTCTTCGCTTGTTATCATCTGCTCAGTGGGTGTAATTGTAAGGCTGATTCAGCAGAAATGAGAGCAATTCTTGTGGGAAGTTTGTGTCAGGACCAGCAAAATACACAGGTTAAGAGAAGGCTGTGATTTACTGATCAAAATCTTCATATGGAAATATCTATGTCCTTTAAAGGCCCTCTTCTCCTTCTGGTGCACTGTGAAGGGCAGGCAGGACTCTGTGACTCCTCCTGGTTGGGCTGCAGATAATATTTTGTGGACCCAAAATTGTGAGAATATTGTATTTGTTACAAAGCAGCATTCAGTCTCCCTTTTGCCCAAGGCACACATATTACATACACAATCGACCCTAACATGTTGATACATGTGAGCAGAGGGAAATTCACATTCTGTACTCAAGTGCTGCAGGAGCTGAGGTGTTGGGATGATGTATGAAATTGAGGTAGGGAGGGCAGAAGATAGATTACAAGGTAAAAGGTCTTCAAAAGGCCCAAAGAAAACAAGATTGTTTGTTGCCAGGGTCAAGAAGTGAGTAAAACAATTGTAATGATTACACTAAATATTTATCTCCCTGTCAGGTAGAGATAAATATATATTAAGAGTCACTGGTCATGATAATCATATTATTAGATGGAAAGATGTTTCTTTTGCTCACCTTCCCTGGTCATGCCAGCAGCAGCATTAAATAGAGTATCAGGGTGCCCAAACAGAATATGAGAAACTGTGAATAAGAAAAGAAAGAGGCGAACTGGTATTTCTTTTTGTTGGGTTTTGTTTTGTTTTCAGGAAAAAAAAAAAAAAAGGCTGTAGTGAGCACACAGAAAATCACCACAAAACCCCAGAACTACTGCACAACATGCGGTTGTGCAACAGTAAAGCTGAGCTGCTCCAACAGGGCTGAGCTCTGCTGGGGAAGGCAGAAACCAAGAAAGAAGTGTGATCAGAAGTGATTAAGCTATAGGGATAAACTCCTCTGTCACTTTGTGCTAGGTATGTGTGTTTCAATGCACAACTAAAACTGGGAGCTAATATGACCCATTTCTCTGAGCCTATGCCAAGTAAAGACCATCTCGACTGCTCTCCAAACACAGGCATCCAGTGCCTACTCTGCCCCCCATGGTCCAGGGTTTTTCTTCCCCCTCCCTAACTCTTTCATCCCTCCTCAAACATCCAGGAGTTTTTTTGGACACAGCTTTTTGGCAATCCCTTTATAAGAATCCAGCTCTGGTACACAACGCGTACTGAGTGAACTCCACTTGAAATCCAGGGCATTTGTTCTGCATCACTGGTTCCCACTTCTTTTGTCCCTTGGTCATCTTGAAGGGAGAAACTACAGGTTAAACACCAGATACAGTGACAAAGGAATCATAAGAAACTTCAGGTCCTGCAAGATTTTCTTTCCCACCACAGAAATTTAACACATTTGGCAGCTGAATGTGAATGTCTTCTTCAGAACAAGACTATATTTGTAGAATCTGGGCATTCAATTGTCAGAGAAATGGTTATTCTGCTTTAACCTCCTCCCATTCCTTTTCTGGCCCCGAGGTATTTGCTTCCCCAATAGAGTCTCCTAGGAAGGCCTCATTTGCTACACCCCTTCCCAAAGGTCTCTCAAAGCAATATCTACTCAGGAGATCTCTGAAAAACACAATTGTCACTAAGGGGATTTGGGCCTCCCTTTAATTTCTGCCATGCTGTACTATAGCTCCTCATTATAGAGTTAGGTCTTAAAGGTCCTTTGTCTCTGCAGGGTTGAAAGTTGCTGACTGAATGTCTGGGTCCAATTTTCGACCAGTCTTCCTTTAACTGGCCATTCTCAGCTATGCAAAGTGCTTGCATAATGCTACAAGATCATTCAATCTTATTTTAAATTTCGAACATGTTTTGCAAAGGGGTTAATGAGAAAACAAAACACAACCTGAATAATAAGTCACCAGAAAAAATACTACCCTAATCCTTTAATATAGAGCCTGAACAGCAGTTCTTTTCACAGAGGGAAGAGGGCTGACGTTTTTCCTAATCTGAGAATGTAATTCCCAGGGACAGTGTATGAGAAAACAGCAGTAATCTACAGAACACCCAGGAACAGTTGTTGAAAGATTCCCAGGGTGTTACTTTTGGCAGGACATCACGTTCCAATAAAACCCACTGAAAACACTAGCCTAACAACAATAATAATAATATTTTACACAGATGAAGTGTCTTTTATCTGAGAGTCACAAAAGGCTTCTGCAAGAGAGGAATGAGCTCCTTGAGGAGGGGTAAATGCAATCGATGATCTGTAGCTGTTGCCACTGATTCACTGATTTAGAAGATAGGTGACTGTGTACAGAGTGAGAGGGTACAGAGAAAAGAGTTCACATGTACTGACAAGTTTAGGAGCATTCCTTATAGTGAACTTACACAGACATTGTAACACATTTTTTAATGTTTTCAGTAAATCAACTGCTGACATTCCGCATACACAGTTAGAGCACCTGTACACAAACCAGGTAACCAGAGATTACGCTGTGCAAATACACAAAGTACTGGGTGAGTTCGTTCACAGATACTTGACTCTAATGTGAAATTCCATATACCATGCTTCAATTCCTTCTTGGCATGCTCTTGTATGTTTTCTGAGTCTAGCCCGGACTTTAAAAAAAAATATATATAACCATATATAAGTATATGAAAAATTATGGACTAGAAGTAAGAGACTGGCGTAGGCTGCTTGTGAATGGCTGGAAGTTTTGGATCCAGACTTTCACTTTGTACTGAGAGTCCATTCCTGTAGGGGAACCATTCCACAGTGTGGCTAACTTTCACAAAACCTGAAGTTCTGCATCACTCTGGGCCACATACAAATCTCAGGCTATATTTCATATACCATACTGTAAGATGTTGCTTGTGGTGTTGTAGTGGCAGAACTTGCAGTGGAAATGCAGCTTCTACTGCATCATTAACAGCTTTTATGGTTGAATTGGATTGCTTATGACTTTTTGGCACAAATATAGCATCAAATGTTGTTGCCTTGACCTTACCTAAGCGACCTTAAGAGGACAACATCTATTGAGATAAGCGGTTCATTCCCTCGGGGTCTCTCAGTGTATACTTCACACAAGGATCACATCTTGCTCTTTGTAGCCATTTCTAGAGTCATCATCTCTCTTATTTCCCAGCCCAGCAGTCTCCTCAGACAGCAAAAGCTGTTGAGAAGTCATTGTCTATGTCTGGAGCACGCAGACACATGAAATTCCTACTCAGTGTTCACATGGAGGGAATTATGTGAAACAAGTCATGTTTCCTCTGTGTCATAAGGATAAAAACAATAGCAACGGAGGTTTGGTCAAGACACCCCTGGTCTAAGGCAATGACTAACAACCAGAAAGATTAGATATCACAATGGTTTAATAGCCTGCTGTTCCCAAAAGGGGGAAGCCCTGCTCCACTTTAGCCTATGACCCTTTGCTCCCTCCTTATCTCCTGCTCCCAGAGACACATCCCATCTTGTCCTTGTGCTGGCATTTGCCAAACCCTTTTCACAGACAATTCAGCTCATTAAAGCCAGAGAAAATGGTCTTTTTTTTTTTTTTTAATTTAGCTTAACTTAACGAGCTGGGCTGGCTCAGAACAGGGTCTCAGGGAAGCCAGAATGCAAGAGAGCACAAGACTCATAGCAGGAGCACTTGCTCTGGACTCTTAGGTATAGCTAAGAGTCCAGAGCAAATGGTCACACCCATAGCTACAAGGTGTGACCCTCAGAGTCATGCAGAAGATACTCTATTGATGGTAGTTTCACTTTTTCTTATGGGTGACCATAGCTACTTTCTGAGATAATTCAGTCAAGTCAGGAAGGGGATTAGCAGAATAACTGATGTAATTCAGAAGTTGTATTTGGCTACAAATGCAGAAGAGAGAATAATTCTGGCCTCTAAGAGCTGTACCATACAATACCACAGAAGAATGAAGAGGGGCAATTAGAACTGATGACACACAACTGGAATAGCCTTTATGGGTTGAACATACCATGATGGCAAGGCATCACAGCCACTAAGAGCTGCATAATGCTTTACTCACTATCAGATATACCCACATGGCTTCCCTCTGGCTTGAAACAGCGACTATCACTAGGCCAAAACATACAGAAGCTCACCAAGCATCATGAGTCACTGCAGCATTCAAGTCCATTTTCTCTGTCCAGTTTTGCTTGCCCTAGGCCTGGAGGGTACCTTGTCAGAATCCTAAAAGAAGCTTCAGTGCCACCACTACTTTGCCCCCCCCCAAAAGCATGTGAACTTGTTCCTTTTGGCACTCAGTTTCTGTCCAGAGATGAGAGATGTGTAACTGCTGTTGTTAGACACAGGTTAAAAGCTTACAAACTGGTCTCGGCAGCTGTATTTGGAAGCCAACTCCTGAGAAAGTGAACTGCTCCAATCTTTTCAGATTTTGGTTTTGAACGGCCCTATAGTTACACTCAGAGATTAGAGAGGTTTTTGTGGTGTTAAAAGAATGTTTTGGAATTGCTGGTCCAGCCATCTGCCCTCAAAACTTAGCAGATGACTCACTAGCACTCACCTCCATTTGTCACCGAGCTAAAACTTTTATCTCCTCGGCTTCTTGTAAAGTTCCACTCTGTATCCTTTCAGAAGCAGAGCCTGTTCTAATATGAAAGAACAAACAACGTGGGAAGCACAACTCAGAGTTCAAGTTTTCCAGAGCTCTCGTGTTAAATTCCGGCTGAGCTAACGTGCACGTATTCATAGAGGCATTTGCACACATAAATCACAGCTTGCTTACATCTGGCACACGCAAAGAACACACTGCTTGGCACACTGTTTAAATGTGCTGCAGCTACTGGACTGCATCAGGCCTGCAGATAATTTTAAAGACACAAAACCTTGCTGAGTATTTTGCTGATATTCTTCACGTATCAGGCTCACTGTTGCCTACCATTTCCTAACGAAGCTTCTGCAGCTTTGCATCTGTGGGATTGTCAAAAGGGGGGCTTTTCACTCTTGGGAAGTAGGAAAGGTATCTCCGTATCCCAGATGTTATTTGTTTACCTTGCACAGGTTTGAAGCGGTACTTACAAGTGATCACAATTTGACCAGGCTTCAATGTCAAGTAAAGCAGCTTCTAAAGCAGCAAGTGCCATCTTACCCAGACTGAATAGTTTATTGCAGTCTTACAGAAGCAGCTCACCATTTTGCTTACGTATTCAGCCCTAAATATAAAAGATACAGCCAGGGAAATTCAAGCTAAAAATACCAATCTGGTGCCACACCCAGATTACTTTTACTACCTTGTACCAGAATAAGTGCATATCAAGTGAATTTTTCAGAGCGGTTTGTGAAAAATTCCTTAGTCAGTACAACATCGGTCATAGCTCTTTCAGCTATAATTTTTTTCCCCCTGCAAGTGGGTCAAATTCCTTCTGGGTCCTAAATGATAGCTTTTGAGAAAGGAATATTTCTTTCATTCTTAACCTGTAAATTTCCAATCTGGTCACAACTGTTTTTGAGTTATGCAAGTCCAGATCTGTACTTCTTTCATAATTATCTACCATGGTAACGAAGAGGGCAGCACCATGTCTGGTCCCTCAAGCTCTGTACTTGTGCCAAAGATAACCAGTTATACTGGCATAATTAATTTTGATGCATTAATAGCACAACAGTTTTTGTATTCACCAGCCAGAATATTTGCCAGCAGGATTTAGCAAATGTAATTTAACAAAGTCCTTTCCTCTGTTAAGAGGAAGAACCATCCCTGAGTTTAGAGAACAGGGGAGGAATCTTCATTTAGGGATTAATTGTCACTTTGTAACTCCTGTAAAATTCACACTCCAGGCTCTGATTTAGTTATACATGATAAATGTGGCTTGCTAATTAAGAAAAACATAGGTATGAGCCTTCTTCTTTTAGGTTTTTAAACTGCTGATTTAAAACTTCTCTCAGTGTGAGAAGCATTTCTAAATATCCGAAGTGTGATGTAGCAAGGACATTTGCATCTCCAGCCAAACCCACAAAGGCTGGAAAGAAAGGCATGATTTACATTTAATACCTCCACCTATAACCTGGAGGACATCTGGAACTCTTCAACTCCAACCTCCACTCTATGAGAAAGGGACTTCTCCCCATGGTTACAAAGCAGATTCACATTTTGACTTTATTTGTTGTCACTGAGGGGGGCTTTAGCTTGAAATTATTAATTCCCTTCTCTGACTTGTATATGAGACAAAGCAAGAAGTATTCCAGAGACATATGAAGCTGGCACTTACAAGGCCTTTCTGAACTCTTTTAAAATTTTGTCCTGGTCTTTCACTTGAGTTCCTAACAGGTACCCTGCCTTTCAGTTCACACAGGTTTTCTGCAAATACCGAGACACACTCTGCTTATTGTGAACTGAGATGAAAATGGTTTCTCCCTCTTACTTAAGATAGACAGAAAAAAGTACTTCACTTTCTACCTCCAAAATAGACTTCAAGGAGTCCTACTGAAAGAAGATAATTTACAAGGGTCAGTCTACCACATCTGCTGGATACTAGTCTAGTCCATGAATGGTGCATGGCTAGGGTGATAGCTCCTCTTAGCTTGATTAAGACAACATTTCTTCTAATAACTTGTTGCTAAGAAATATGTCATTAACTTTGACTTCAGTATTCTGTAGAAATTTATTTTCCTGATTCTCTTCAGCCTGAACTGGATTCGATAGCAGTTCTGAATTATGAAATTTGATGCCAACTTTGACTCAGTTGCACCAATAGCCTTTTTCTTCCCCCAAAATTTTGTTCAATGCTTTATGCTACCAAGCCTTGCTAATCCCTTTGTACCTGCAGAATTTCCTCGTAAAAAAAAAGAAAAGAAAAAAATTAAAAGCACACGTGATCGCTGGCTGTACCAAACCCAAAGCTTTCAGGAATACTTGACAGCATGGAAAACATTCAGAGATGTTGAGTAAGAGGAGATGGATGATAAGCCTGGAGGCAGTGGCAGCATGGGCACAGGAGCACAGCACGAGCAGGGGCAGGCCTGGAGGCAGCCATTAGGCAAATAAGGCACACGCAGCCGTGTCCCCATCCTGAGGGGTTCCACAGGGAGCCACGTGACGCTTTTCCGATTGACTTTGATGAAGGGATGCTGAAAGTAGATAGTTAAATCATTTCAGCTGGGGCATCCTCAAGACACAGTAAACATTCACGGAGGAACGGTCGACTCCTTCTGTGTCCTCAGTGTCGAGACGCAACAACTCGCTGACTGAAAACTTGTTCTAAAGATGATTGTGGTATGTAGGGGTGACTGGGGGGGGGAAACGGTGGTGGGGCAGCAGTGACTTTACTACTCAGGAACTTTCAAACACATCTGTAAGACCTGCACATTGCATAACCTCCTGCCACGGTAGCAGAAACAGTTTGGGGGGGTCTTTGGAATGGAAAGAAGTGAATAGAATGAAAACTATTTGTACTGGACACTACTACTAGATTTCGTTATGGTCTTTCTCTGGGATCCTGGATTCTCAAAGGAAAAGAATTGCCAGGAAGGTCCTTTCTGTGCATTTCTCCAGGCAGCTGCAATAACTTCTTTCATATGGAGATGTCATTTCCGCAAGGCAGTGATTTCTTGGTCAATTCAAGGATATATCCCAGAGAGTACAGACTTGCAAGCTCTCCAGAAACGCTAGGAAGTGCAAATGGGGCTGCTTGTTCATTTAACTGTCAAATACATAGCTGATGTAAGAAGTGCCTTCTCCATTTTCCTCTCCATTTCTAGGTGTACTCCAAGGGATTAAATGCAGTTTTAAAAGCACTTATTTAAAAGCACTGCTCTGCTTGCAGTAGTAGCCACCTCTTACCCTAGCTGTAGCTGGAAAACCTGAGATCCACTGAAGCGATTTTGCTAACATTCCAGTGACCTGCCTATCCACAGGGACAGGGTATTTTTGATAGCAAGCCCTTAATTCTTCTTTCTGTAGATCCAGCTGGTCCAGAGAGCCTGACATCATTTGACCACAAAATATAAGATGCTAACCACCAAATTTTTGCCAGAGCTTAATTTCGTATCTGAACACATTAAAATTTCTTTTGGAATCAGAGTCCACTATATATGCTATTATTCATCAGTGGCATGCATTCAATGTCTCTGTACAGTCAGCCAGTAGGGGTTTTTTTCTGTGGATATATTTGCCAAGATGAAAACCCAGAAAAAATTTAAACCATTTCCAATGTGTTTCCAACTCCTGGACTATGTTTTCTGAACCACATTGTTGAGTTGTGATGTAGATTAATGAATATTCTCCTGAGCAGCTGCTATTCAAACAGTTATTCTCCATTTTCTTTTTTGATTATGATCTGTGAACCATTGCACATGAGCATGATTAAGTGGGACTACACATATGGACAGTCTGGGTTCATTACAAAGCAAGTCAAATGGGCAGTTGTTTCTTCCTTTCTAGAATGATTTTATAGTCTTTTTTGGAATGAAGAGTACTCTTGAAACAAAAAAAGTCCATCTTTTCAAATATATGCTGGTGTTGCTATGGCCAATTTGACAACTGTGACATATGCATATTTCACAGGAAATTTGGGGGGTTTTTTTGATTTTGTATTTTTTTCCCCTGGGCAGCTCAGTGTTCTGAAAGAGCTGCTGATGAAATATTGAATAAGCATTGTTAACATTTACTTGCAGCAATATAACAGCTCAGCTATAATTTTTTGTCAGAATAAAATCTTGATATGGAACCATTTTCCACTGGAAAAAGACAGTTCTGATAAATCTTTTTGAAACTGTGTTGAGAACACCAAAATCTGTGAAAGTTTTCCACCTAAATGTTTCAGAATGAGACACCTAATCTTTTCACTTTGAAATAGCTCTTTATTTTGTATTTGATTGTCCCAGTATTTTATGTTACAAAACATTTAAAATATTGTTGGAGTGGTTGAAACATTTTCTCTCAACATAATATAGATATTTTCCAGTTTAACTTTTCTTTCCCAGACAATTTTGAAGCACTTAGCTTCAGATCAGAACAAAATAAAGAGAATGTAACTAAATAATGAGTGCATATTACGCACTCTCCTCTGGATCCCAGCCACACAAGGTCTGGACCAGTTACAGCTTTCTGCTGAAAAGCTTGGCTCTTCACCTCAGGCTGCAGGGACTCAAATGCTCAGCTGTGGACATTCTGTAGTTAAGACTTCAGTGTAAAAGCATTGGCTATCACAACACTATCTATCTATACTCACTGGATTCTGTAATTCTAGTACTGTAAAACCCACTGAGTGTGTGGTCTTAGTAAACACAGAGAAAATTCCAAACTCTGTAGCAAGATATCTTCAACAAACAATTTGCACCTATAATACACTGATTAATAAAATAGAAGAGTTCAGATTTTATGAGGTTGTTATGTGGAGGACTGAGATGTTCTGCATAAAATGTTTCCCTTTCTTGATCTTGGAAAAACAGAGGAAGACCTAAAAGCAGTCAGTTATCTACCATGTAATTATTAATTATATGTAACTATTGGTAGAGATGCAAGTTTTTCCAGCTGAACAGTACAGTTTTAACTTCACTACAAGAAATTCAGTTAAGGTTGCTAGGACATGTAATTGAGGTTGTTACAGGTAAATTCTGGCAAGAGTTGGATATTTACCAGCCAAAACCAGCTACAGCTCACATTGTTCCAACATATACTAAGAATTAACCCTCTTCTAATCTGTTCTCAAAAGGTTTATGTCTTCATAGAGTGATTAGTTAGGGTTGGAACCCTCCCTGCCATGCGCAGAGGCACCTTCCACTAGACCAGGTTATATCCAGCCTGGCCTTGAACACTTCCAGGGATGGGTAGTCCACAATTCCTCTGGGCAACTTTTCCAGTGCCTCACTGCCCTTATAGTAAAGAATTTCTTCCAAATATCTCATCTAAACCTACCGTCCTTTACCTTAAGGCCATTCCCCCTTGCCCTATCACTGCATGTCCTTGTGAAATGTCCCTCTTCAGCTCTTTTGTGGCCCCCTTTAGGTACTGGAAGGAGCTCTGAGGCCTCCCCAGAGCCTGCTCTTCTCCAGGCTGAACAACCCCAACTCTCTCAGCCTGTCTCCATAGGAGAGGAGCTCCAGCCCTGTGATCCACTTAGTTGCCTCCTCTGGAGCCATCCAAACAGGTCAGGACCTTTCTTGTGCTGGGGACCCCAGAACTCCAGGTGGAGTCTCACAAGAGCATTGATGCATTGCTTCAGCTGGCTTCAGTGTAGAAGAGTGAAGCAGAGGATTGTTTAGGGTCAGGATTTGACTGATAGTGACCATATCTCTGCTGTTGTGTTTTTATGCAGATATCTCTGTAGATGTTTGTAATCTACAGTTTGGCAGGGCAGGCTCAGCTGCAGCACAGCAGCCAGATGGATTTTGCATGCTGAAGTCTGACCTCCAAAAGATGTCACTTGTACTGGTATGCAGTGGGCTCTCAAGTAGTTATTCAAATCTTCGTAATTCATCACTATTTTCAATTTATGAAGAACTTATGTTCATGGAGCCACACTTATGACATTGCTCTGGTGTTCTTGGTTATTCACACACTTGAGAGATCCTACAGAAGGTCATGTAATGCCAAGGCCAAGAGCTGGATGTAACACCTTCAAGTGCTGTTACACAGTTGTGCTCCCTTGTGGTAACCATGACAGGGAAAGACAAATCAAGGAGATCCTTCAGGTGGTTCAATACCCATCCAGCCCGTTGTGCAACTGCAATAGCATTTGTATAGTTCCACAGCCTTTTCAAGGGACATAAACCTATTTAGGCTTTGCATAATCCTGTTGACAAACCATTTACACCTTTGGCCTTTCATTATAGCTAGGTGAATCAATTCAACAAAAGAAACTTCTGATGTCAGGACATAACCAGACCTGAATGATGCACTGCCTTTATTTAACTCTGCAATTTATTGTCTTTTAAAGCCATGCTGGATTATTTATAGAGAGGAAACCAATAAAAGATACAGCTATGTGGGAGAGATTTTAGAACGTGTGCTGTTCTCTGGCAGGAAGCTAAGCCAAATCACAGGAGTCACTTCAGGGAAAATACAGTTTCTTAAAAAAAAAATCCAGTACCAAGAGAAATGTACTTTGTCATCATCACATGGCAAGGTCCTTATAAGCACCCTTGGTTTTGGAATCTCTTAAATTTACACTTTTTGGCATCAATATCCTGATCCCACAGAGCTGTTTGTACAAAGATGTTACCCAGGCTACTTGGTTAAATTCAAGAATTGACTAAGTCTAACTTTACCTGCAGTGTCATAGATCGATAGAATAACTGCTATATCAGCACTAAAGCTGACTCAAGTTTACCAGTGTACAGCAATACATTTGAAAAGTTTAGGAAGAGAAACAGATACTTATGAGTCCTTGGGGATCACTGAATTATTCAGTGTCACCTTCTGTGTAAGGCTGATGCTGTATCACTTCTCTGCTTCTATACTGAATGCAGTAACTGGTATTTGACTAGAGCACATAAAGGTGTCACATCTCAATTTAAACACTTCAAGAGATGGAGAATTTACCCCCTTTCTTGGCAAGTTATCTTACTGTCCTCATTTTCAATTTAAACTTACCTCAATTCAGCTTCCTATTACGGGGGGCTTATATGCTTTCTCCAGCAACAATACAAAGTTGGTTTAATACCAGATAGACTCCATGCTACTTATTAAATCTGAATTAAGCTTTCTTTTAAATAGGATAGCTGGATCTCTTTCATTCACATCGGGAGACATTTTTTAGTATTTTCATATTTTGTATGGCTTTTTTCTGTGCACTCTCCAGATTTTATGGATTTCTCAGCTGTGAGCAAGTTTTTCATCTTAATGTGATATTAAACAATATTATGAACACAGCTCTGCTCCTGTCGTCACTGTAGAACTGCCATGTCCCACAGCAAGCTTATGTTCAGCTCCATTTCCATTAGGATCCTTAAATCCATTTCTGAAACACTGCCTTCCAGTTGTATCATTCTTAGTGCTCATAAGCTGTATTTCACTGGTATTGTACCTAGCAATTAATAAAAAGACTAGCTATGGAAATGGTTACAGTAACCTTGATCTATTATTTCGTGCCATATCAATGCAAACTGGCCTGGCAAAGTTCCCTGGCATATGACCATGTTGATTAGAATTGAATTACTCATACTGCTTAAACTGAGGCTGGTTTCACTTTGTGACACACAAAGTTAAATGAACTCCTCTTGCCTTCCCTGTCTCCATAAACAAATATGAACAATTTTTTGTTTAAAAGTATTAGTTGCTGCCTTAGTCATATTTGTAGCCTTGTGGCCCCCATGCTGTCCTCTCACATATTGTATTCTCCAGGCCTACAAGGGTCTTCTGTAACACTTATTTTAAGCCTGCTTTGGGCTCAAGAAAAGGCACAGATAAAAATACTGAACTGCCTCAGCAGCAGTCAACAGGTCAATCCTAGTTTGGATGGTTCCAGCTCTAGCACTCAACATCTGTGCCAAATCCAGCTACAGCACCAACTAATTCTGGCCAACAGAGCACATCCCTGGGGCTGATAAAGAGCTGCAAAGGGCAACAAATCTGGCAGGGTATCGTATATCGCAATGAATATTTTCAAATAATATTTTCTGAAAGAAAAAAAAAACGCCAAAGAATCCAAGCCTCACTTCACACTGGGCACAATATTGTCTAGTCTCTTTACTGCCCTGCTAGTTGAATCCATAACAAGCTTTCTCAATATTCACTCTCTGCTATCAAAGAAGCTGGGCCAGAATTATCCTGGTCATCTTGCTTTGCCTCTCTCTGAGTTAACTCTCCTCTAGACTCAAAAGTTTCCTTATTTCTCAAAGACTTATTACAAGTTAGCAAGAGAAAGCTGTACCTCATGCAGCTCTTTTGCTTATCTAGTGCTGTTTAGGTATGCTGGGGTTTAGTTTTTAAGCCTTTATGGTTGTTGTTTTTCATCTTTCATAGCTACTTGGGAGAGTTGGGAGGTACTTCTGCATTCCCATGATGCCTGATTACATCATCCTAATTCTTTCTAAACACAGAAGGGAACTACTGAATATTTCTGCTGTTCCTGAATCATTAAGACTTTCACCATCTTCTGCTAAGCAAGTGAGACATACTACTGTTCGAAATTATTTTATTGCTGTCATCCTTTAAAAAGCCTTACTGTCCTTAGGCTGCAAGGTAGAGGTTTCTTTTGCTCCCTTTCAAGTCTTTCCCCTCTTTATATTTCCACAGGCTCTAATTTACATAATTGCTGCCTCCTTCCTCTTTCTTCTCCTCTTCTCCATTTATCTGATATATTTTTAATAGCTGCCTTTACTTCCTCACTTATTAAGGAGGTGCCGCTAACCAAAGATGTCCTTATTCATGATTATGAAATTGCGGGTTTTAGTCATCTAGTAAACTTTCCTAGAACAATTTCCAGTTTTCATTCACATTTTCCTGTCTAAGTCTCACAACTTCTGTCTGAGTTTCTCTTCCCAGCCACTTTCATTCATTGTTTTTCTGGTTCCTTTGCGAAATAAGCCAACGGGAGCACCAAACACAAGGCTAGACAGAGATGTAGAAAACAGACTAGATAGAAAATCTTGTGTCTTTCCTTGGGCAAGTTAGAAGCAAGATGGAAAGCTCTTGGTTTAACATCCTAGCAAGAAAAAAGGAGATTCTTTTCAATGTCTCTTCAGAATATGCTGGGCTATGGTTCAGTTCCTGTTCTCATTTAGTCTAATTACACAGTCATTACCAGGAGTTACTAAGCTTGCACTGGCAGTCTCTTTTCTAGGAATTTACCAGCTCTACTCAGTTCAAAAATTATTGGAAATATGTTTTAGACATTATTACCAAAGAAACGAGAGGCAACCAGGAAAATCAGATTAAAAAGACTAGAAGTTCAAAGAAGCTCAAAAATATTGAATACTTCCTCATTCCTATTAAACCTTTCAGAACTTTTGCTTTATTAGCAGCAGTGATGGTTAAATGTGCTGCCAGTGAGCTGTGTTAGACTGGGGAGTCCTGGGGTGAAAACACCAAGGCAAGGCATCAGCTTGCCAGATATTTAGGAGTACCTCGGTGAAAGATGCAAAATGTGTAGTGTCCCTGAAAAAACTAAAGAAAGATGAATGAAGTTGACTGGTTGATGGTCCTCCTTCCTGTTACATGCTGGAGTTTGGGAATCATAAGGAAACAAAGAGCAAGTGTTCCTGATGATACAGAAGTTTATTAGAACCGAAAGGGCTAATGATTATAAGATTAGAGTCTTGATTACAATTGAGCACTGGTTTACCAAAAATGTGGTAGGAATACAAAGCTAATTCTTGGTAGACTTTTTTTTTATTTGAGGGTAGGTATGATAACACATAACAAAAGGAGCATCTAACTATGTTTAAGCACAACTCCTAAAGAGTTTTTCTGGTTTTGTTTCTTTAGGTGGTGGTTTTTTGGGGTTTTCTTGTTTGGTTTTGTTTCCTTTTTTCCCCTCCTTTTTTTCCTCCTTAAATCAAATCTACTACAATAGCATGAGGGAAGAGGAGAAAACAGAAAAAAGTTTTGGGAATATAGTCTTCCTAATAAACATTACACAAACTTGGCTCCAACATTATAGCTGCTTGCTTGATTTTAGTACTGCTACCTGTGAGGAAATCGAATAGTTAGAGCAGAAAACAGGTATAAATGTCTAGTAGCTGGGAAAAATTAAATCAGAGGGAATCAGGGCTTCGGGGTATGCAGCAAACAGGGATCTATTGTGAGGAAAATGACAGTTGTCAACCTTAGGAAAAGACTTCTTCATTCTAGGCATGTTACTGTTGCTTCAGGCCATATAACTGATGCAAAGGCTGAGATTTGTGTTTCACATATAATATTACAACAGTGCAGGTATAAAAAAGTAAATTTTTTTCCATCAAACCAGCCTCCTTTATTAGCTCATTTTAAAGTTTTAAATCTCTTTCCAAACTAAAATAAAACCCATACAGTTCTATCTCCACTGGAGTTCAATTTAGCTATCCTGGAAACATGATGATGAAATGATATTGCAACTACTTCTCAGTTGTAGTGAACCAAGAAAGTTTTTTGAAAAAAAAATTGTTTAACTGGGGCAGAGAATAGAAGCAGCTACTAAATATTTTACTACAGAAAAAGATCTGGAACATACACAATTTGGTGCAGCAGATTTGGTTTTCTGTGCTATTGGCAATTCTTTTTTAAAAATTAGGTCATTTCTTTTTTTTAAAAGAAACATTCCTAAGTAGCATTTGTGGAGATTATACTACTGTTAGAAAGTGCATTGCTTTCAAGCTGCAGTGTATATCACATCCTACATATATTATTTTTTCAACATACAACAGATTTGTCAAATTGGAGTGGCCCTATTTAGTCTCATGTTTACAATTTTCTGTAGTTGAATGTGAAATTAGAGCCATCACATTGTCATAATTCTCTAAGACACTGTTGCTTGGTTGTTTTTTTTCCCCCCACTTTCTGTTTCTTTACACGTTCCTTCAAATCATGGGAAAATGTATCTAAACATAAGTATTTGACCTTTTTTTTTCTGGGAAAGACTCTCTTCTACTTCAGAAATCTTATATCTTTATATTCCTATCTCTCTATATGTATCTTCACAAGTTATATATATTTCTTATTATATACCAAAAACCCAGGAACAGATACTGTGGATGACTACACAACACTTGTTCTCTATCCTGACTAATAGTGATTCATCCTTGCTTAGACTTTGACATTCATCTTTAAAACACACCTTTGAGATCTCTAAGATAAAAATAAATCTCTGATGGTGGTCAAACATTGCAACAGGTTGCTCAGAGGGGTCTTAGAGACTCCATCCAGTGATATGATCCCAAGGAACACCAGGTGTCTTCACAATTGGCCTAGTTTTGAGCAGAGGATTGGACCAGATGACCTCTAAAGACTTTCTACAATTTCATCCTCTCTTATACATGAAAATAAGCAAAATATGTTCCAAAATATTCTCTTTTCCATTCTTAAGAATCGAGAGAGAGATTTTTTAATGGTCTCCTGTTCAACATACACGCCCTAATATAATGTTTCTGTCAGGACTACTGGCTTCTCCAACTGTGCCAGGGAAAGGTGACTGTTTGCTTTAGTACCAGGAGCAACAACGCAGCACACCTGGGTTTGAGCTCCATTGGCAAATGGAAAGCCGTGCACTCCCGCGCTGGGGTCGTGCACTCTGGATCGACTGGCGCTGGCGTCTGGGGTGACTGCGGGGCCAGGCAAGGTGAGGACTAAGAGCAGACGTGCAATGAGAGCTCATGTGGAAGGCAGTGCTGATGGACCCCTGTGCTGAAAGCCTCAAATATGCACGCTGCTGCTTTGAGTGGAGGATTGCTCTTCCACGAGACTGGCCACAGAGGCATCCTCCCCTTGACAGAAACACCGTTCTTGAGGACGTGAAATAATTATGAGATGAATATGAATTGAAAGTGCACTTCCTCTTGACCTACTTCCCAGGCAGGGAAGCACAGCTTGATACCCTCCTGTTTGGAGAGGTAAAATTATCTCTACATTCCCTGGGCTCTGCACAAGCCTCTATTGTTTGGTACCAACCACATGGCTAATTATCGTGCCAACGATGCAGTCTCTTATAATGATTTCCTTCCACCTCCTGTCAACACCCAGGCTGACTAACCAAACTGGTTTCTTGGGAGGGAAGTGTACCTGTTTATCCCGTCAATAAATACACCTCTGTTTTGTTTGTACGGTGAAGGTAAACATGCAGAATGACAGTGTAAGCTGGCTTTGGGAAAGTGGCTCATCATTTCTGGGGTGCTCCAGGTCTGTGTGCATCACATTCCTTCCTTGTTAGGTGAATAGACCTTTCTTTACTCACAAGGCTGTAGGATGCATCTTTTTATTTCACCACAAAAATCAGTTACATGTTGCATTAATACTAGTGGAGTCTGGCTGGGTCCCAAGTCCCACAGCAGCTCAAGGAACAGGAAAGTGATGCCACTTGTGTGACAATCTCCTTGCTTGAAGGATGTAAGCTCCAGAAATAGAGCTTTTGACATAGGGGCCTTCCTATCCTTTCAGAGAGGTCTGTGGCTCTTTTTCTGGTGTCTGTAAGAGTACAGAGGATGCCCCAGCACAGCTCTTGCTGGCATTTCAAAGCCACCAGCTGTGCTGGCATTCTGGGAACTTTACTGCAGGTCATTTCCTTCTCCTGAGGAATCAATCCACAGTTTTTCCCTCAAAAGTAACTGTTCGAAAAGGGAGAAGCTGCTGGGATTTTCTGCCCTAGATAAGCACCCCAAAAAAAAAAAAAAAAAAAAAAAAAGTATAACAGAAAAATCTGTTTGCTGATACCTAAAAAAATCATGAACTGAGTGTAACTGTCATAACTGATGACTTGCTGTTGCAGGGTATGAGCACAAGCACCAAACGTATAGAGAAAAGGAAGTTAAGTGAAACAGCAGACAGCAGACAGCAGGCTGTGGAAATCCCTAAATTAGCAAGTCAGTAAGTCTGTGCAGCCCCACATGGCATCATGCAGTTGTACAAAGTTGGACTGGAAGCAGTAGAGAGCAGGGTGTTGCCAAATGATTGCTCTGTTAATCCATAACCTGAATAAACCACACAGAGATAAGTGATATGATGATGCATAAATTGACAGAACAAAATCTCAATTCCAACTTCACAGGCAGAGGTCTGTAGGTCACAGCAAAGAAAACTTATGCCAGGAAAGAATCTGATCATGGGTTGCGTTGTTTTTTTCCCATGTGTATACGACACCAAAGATAATAGCTTTTGCTGCAAACTTCACCCAGGATGAATTGTGAATCAGTGCACATGAATCACCTGCCAAACCCTCCACTGCGTCAGTGATAAGAGAATACAAATTCAAAAGTGCAGGTGCCATATCAGCAGCTGGAGTGGAGCTGACAGCGCAGCCAGAGACAATGACCATTCCTGAATTCCTTCCTGGCCGTGGTTTGAATGTTTCGTCTCACTTTCCACACTAACATATGACACATCTGAGTGATGTGACCTCTGTAACAGATCTGAATGTCCATCTGAGTGCTCTCGGCTTGTCAGTGGTAATTTCATTCAGTTTGAACATCCACAGTTGCTGCTACAGTCTTAGACATCACTAACTAAACTGCTCACAACTACCAGGTGTGTCCAGTGACCAATTTATAGTTCCAGAGTTGTCTAGTCTCAGAATGATTTGGGGGGATTTTTTTCCCCTCCCATGTACTGATTTAACACTCTCCCTCCAGAAGACAATTCTGTTATCAGCAAGGATACTGAACAGGGAAACTCCTTGACCGAGATTAATTCACAGGAAACTGATTCAAAGGCATTGTTTTGGTTGTCAAAGCAAGCACAGCTTCAGCTGAACTGGGCTCCAAATCTCTTAATTTATTTTTGCAGCCTAATTAAATGTATCTTTCTTAATTAATTAATTACACTAGAGAAGATTGCCTCAAATCCACACAAATACTGAAAGCATGCCAAATCCAAAGCCAATAGGAGTTATCAATCAGCACCTCTGGCCAGACACCCACACCCCTGGGGCTGCCCACTGACTGCCTGCTCCTGTTTCCCCCTAGGGGTCAGTGGAAGCTTTCTTCCCCACAGCTTTCAGTAGGAACACAGCCGGCCATCGAGTCAGAAACATGGCAAACAGGTCCCTGGCTGAAGCCAGTTCCAGGCAAAAGGCCATTCCAGAGCCATTTGCTTAAATGTTTCTCTGGCTCCCCTGATGCAAAACACTTCCTGTGACACTTTAGATATATCAGCATAATGAAGCTTGGGGTTTATTTCCACCCACCTCCTTTCAAGGGACTAAAAAGACCTCAGACAGTATAATTTTCAAAGGGCTCAGAACAGCTGCCTACACAAAGTAGTGTGGCTGAGAAGTTCCCACTGGTTATACTAGAAGTTCCAGCCCTGTTGGGCTCATTAAAAGGAACAATATTTAGCTTATTAGTTAGGAGAGACCGCTATTAATTTTGAAATGGGGGATTTATAAATCAGCTATTGCTTCCATGAGCAAGACAGAATGTTGAACCGGATGGGTAACAGCCACAAGGTCTGATGTCCTGCTGCTGTGATCAGAGACAAATCCATACAGGACATCTTGGCTCCACTAGCCAGGCAGGAACCAGAAAACAGCCACCTGATCTTCCTCCCCACACATCTACTGTCTGCAGAGCCTTCTCACAAGCACAACTTCAGCCACATGAGCTTTCTTAGTAGCCCGTGAATGCTTAGTAACTCATCTGCATTCAGTAACCTAGAAAGGCCCCAATACTTTTGGAAGCATCAAGCCCCTTTCTCAGATTCACCTTAACAGTCTATTTTTGAGATGTGGCTCCCCAAGCTTTTTCATCTGTGCCTTGGGGTAGAAAGTGATGGTGTACATTCCTTCTCCCACCAGATCTGAGACAAGCAGACCTTCACCATTTAGGGCTATACAGGAAGACTCCTTTCACAGCACAATTTCTCTAAATCACTGTTTTAAAATATGAAATAAGAGAATGAAGTTTATGCTTGCTTGTATTCTGTGTGCTATCAGCAAGTGAGGTTGCACAGAATTTAGGTTAAGGACAATTTTACTTCTAAAACACTCTTTAATCTGATCTTTAGTATTCCTTTTACGTAAAACTGAACAGCCACAGCAACAGCTGTATGAGAAACTGAGCCCAAAACATAATACTTCTCCAAGCTCTACTGTGGTGCCCTCCTTGCAGTGCAGGGAAGAGAAATTTAAGACTTCAGGAGGCTACTATTGACATTCAGGGCATGCAGTGTTAAAGCAGGAGAGACAGTTTTAACTGAAGGGAAATTTTATGGGAAGAATGTGTGTCACGTGGTTTGTAGCCACTATTTAAAAGAACACAATCTAGGGCTACGACAACCATTAAAAAATATATCAGATTTAATAAGGACTAGTTTTACACGCATGACCAACTTCTGAAGTAGTCCTTTTTACAGAGCTTCCCTCCCAAGCTTTGTTGCAAGCATTTCTCACTGTTATCTTCCAGTCACAACTTAGTTCAGGGTTGCGTGTGTTATTTCAACACAACATAAAAGCATAAAACTAACTCTAAAATAGATGATTAGTAGGAGGAAATGGAGGAAGAGAGAGCTCTACAGTTACCGCATATTTCTTTTATTGAATGGATTCTTGCAACACTCTTCTTGAATGAGTTACATCAGCATCTTTGAAGACCAAAGAACTGTGCTTTCTGAACTCTTTGCCCTTAGACTTCAATCCCTGCTGTGCAGCTGGTCAGAGAAGTTATTCAATGCACTTTTGCAATACTTCCTAACCTGGGACTACCTAGAAAGCGTATATAACCCCTTCTAGTCATAGTTACATCTAAATTCATAATCCACTGGAAGAAAAATTGCCAGTGTATCAGCAGAGGCATAGGAGAAACAATCACACTGCAAAAAGTCTTGTTAGTGTCTTAATGATTTGCGTTTATGACTGAGTACCACCTGCAGATTATCTCATCCAATTTGGCCATTTCTCCTGTTCCCGTCCCCCCAGAAAATCCAGAGAGCAGATCCTAGAGTTTAGGAAGATGTCCTGATATAGACTTTACAACTGGGTGCTGCAACAGGGGACTTGAGATTCCAGAGCTGAGCTCCTGAATCCAGCAGGACAGGAAGGTGGCAGCAGCTGGAGCAGACACCAGGGGGAGACAAAACTCTGGAGCCCCCTAACACAGAGGGCAGGGGGCAACAGCCCTCCCACTGCATCCGCTCACCACTCGGTCTCGGAGGCCAACACAAAGTAAAAAGCAAACCCAGCAGAGGTCCTTTCATCTCCTGCTGAATTCCTGTATGTCTCATCCTCCTCATTCGACTTCTCCTGAAACATATCATTTCACCCTATTCACACCAGCATCCCCTAGCTGAAGTGCAACTTGCTGATTTTCTCACACAGTTCCCCTGTTGTGCCAGTGACTGATGATTTCAGTTTACCATTAACTACTTAATCCAGTTTGCCAGCAGGAACAGGCCAATTACCTACTATTATGAAAAAATTCTGTTCCAGGCTCTTCAAATCTGTCACTTTGATCTTATAAAGTATCTTAATGATGATGTGTTCAGGGCCACAGTTTTAGAGTATAATTTAATTTAATATTGTGAAGTTAAGTGGTGATGGCCAAAGATAAGTGTTTCCATTGTTTAACTTCCACTGAACTCAGTGGAAGTTGGACAGGGAAGCCCAAAAGTACCATTTTTCAGAAGTGGGAGATATTACTGTCTACCAGCTGTTTTGTTTCTGATCTCTGCCCAACAGCAATTCACAATTTATGTTTAACATATCGATATACCAATGACCATTTTTATAACCCATTTTATAACCCTGAACTTGGCGTGACTAGCTCTTGCAGCACCATCAAGCTGCACTGAAGGATAGGAAGAAAAAGGAAAACAATCTCATCCTATGAATTCTTCTGTCAACATAGCAAGCTATAAATGCAAACAACAGAATGACCCCACCCTTGAAAGTCCTCCAGGAAGACAAGGGGAAGCCAAACTTAATATTTTTAATTACCAAGGAAAACCTTCCATTCTTCTATAACCACCTTAAACCTCCTCCCTGAGCTTTACTGTACTGTATCCTAAGGCAGGGCCTTGGCCCAGCTTTCAATTAAATTATTAATAGAAAAAATAGAGCCAAAGTTTCCCAACTCAGATCCCTCAAGTTGTTAAACTCATACAAAGCAACACGACACCAGATCCGCTGATTTCAGATTTTCCTCCCGTACCCAAGGTTTTGGGTGCGTGTTGTGTTGGATCCTTCCTTTGTTCCAAATGTAAGAAGGGCTCCCTTGCTGACCCAGTTAACTGTGTCCCTGGGCCCGAGTTGTTTCTAGTGATAACAAAAACCTTGCTTGGGAATGCCAGGTCCCGCTGAGCCTCTGTGGGGGCTTAATTTCAGACCTTGGACCCCCTGTGTGACAAGATCTCACTGGGCCAGGGTGGGCTTGGAAAAATCTGCACCAGGGGAAAAAAAAAAAATAAAATCAAAGAATGGCTCCTTGCCATCTTTTTGCTGTCCCCAACTCATTCACTCTCTCCCACTGTCAGGGTCGGCCTTCTGAAGCAGCCACCTCCAGGGACTTGCACGGGACATGAGAATACCCCACAGAGTCCAGTGCTGCTGCCTTTCACAATGGGACTTCCCATGTGGGCTGATGTGTGAGCCTGGGCGGAGGGAGAGGGGTCTTGCACAGGGCTAGTTTCTTACAGAATAAAGTTCAGCAAACAAGCAAATGGCATAACTGCTTAGATTGGATGCTGCCAGTTTACTGTATAGAGACTGCAATTTGCACACTCCAGTAAGAAGGGCATGGCTGGGACACTTCCCCACATCAAGGTGGTGTAGGAGGATGGTTGCCCATTCGTTCTGTGCCAGCTCTTGTTTCCTTGGCCATCAGAAGGTGCTAGAAGAGAGAAGAGCTCCCAGAGCCCACACCATGAGGTGATGCAGGGGAAAGAGAGCGAGTAACTCAGCAAGCATCAGGGAGAAGGCTCTTTCAGGGACTTTAAGGAGACCAGCAGGTTTATACATAGAAGGTAGTAAGGTAGTCCATGGAAGTTGCTGAGAGGGACACCAAGATTGAAGGAATAGACTCGCTGTGAACAGACTTTTTTTTTTTAAAGTTAATATCTCACCCAACCATTTCTCTAATTAAAAAACTCCCTCCCCCCTTTTTTTTTTAGCTTAACGTACTCATATCTCCAGTTTTACAAACTAGACACTTTTTTCTTTAATCGTGTGTGCCTTTTGATGTGAGGCGATTCCATCTCAAGGTTTTGTCTAATTCGAGTTTCTGTCACATATGGCCAAAAAAACAAGTTGTGGCACAAAACTCACCCTGACCCCATCTGGATTTTCCTGTTGGTTCAGATTCACGTAGCTTTAGCTAACAGCAGCGAGACTGCAGAGAAGCCCGAACATCTCCTGGGCAATATCACCCCCAAAACACTGTCTGTGTCCCCCAAACAAAAGACATTAGATGTGCCAATGAAAGAGGAAAATGGGAAAGGAAGTGCCAAAGCATAGAATTACTTGATTCCAACAGTGAGCAAGGACTCAGCAAGGTGCAGTTTGAAGAAAGGGAAGTAATGCTGCATCTGTCAGAAAACTAGATCAGATTCTGGGTTACTTCTGTTGCAGCTGCCTGTGTGCTCCTAAGCAAGTTCACACCTGTCATAACAGGACACCCATGATGTGATGAGGTGTCTGGGTGCCACTTGAATCTGAAAATAGAAGCATCCCCTCCTTGTGGGACATACCCTCTGCAATTGAGGTAACTCCTTCTTAACTTGAACTACAGTGACAACTTTCCCTGAAAGACGAGAGGAGCAAAGAGCCATTGCGCTCAACACCTTACCTGTTTACAGGGGTCAGAGGGGCAAAAGCTCAATCTCAGCTGTTCAGAAGAGACCTCTAAGGCATTTCCCTGAGTGTGTTCCATTGCTTTATAGCTCTGAACTTGTAAATGGTTCCCACCAGATAGGTTTAAGAAGGTCTGCCAATCACTTATATGTTCAAGAGCTGTCTTGCATAGCTAAGCTCACTCTTCTTTGTTACCTTTGGAGAATGCCTAAGGAGACATCTCCAATGGTCCACGGGATACAGGTGAAAACCAGCTGCATTCCCTAGTGGGAATTTTTTTTCTAGTATCTTCTTGATTCAGTCTTGCTTCATGCTGAAGCAACGCAGGCCCAAACTGCTCAGTGCTTTGTCTCTCAAAGAAGGATTGAAACTTAATCCAGTGCATATGCATGGCATGTGCTAGAGTGTGGGAGAGACCAAAACCCCTGAGTTCCACTGTTTATGGATGCAATGTCATCAGCTCTGTCTCTGTTGAAACCCTTGGTCATGTTCTTCCTTTTTTCCACTTGGATTCCCACAGCTTCTTTTCCACGGACAGCCCCGAGCACTCAGAGGGTGGCCAGGGGCTCATAAATGCCCAAATCTGCAGATGAACCTGAACTCCAGTGCCTTGGAGAGAGGTTTACCTGGGAAATACTGTGAGATGTAAACCACCCTTGAAAGAAAAAAAAAAAAAAAACCTACCTAATTTCATCAGCTTCAGTGGTTTTACCTGCATGATGAATTCAATCCATATGTATTCTGTACACAACAGGCACATATTGCACTTCTGCAGTAGATTTTGGCCCTCTCCCTCTCCCTACACATCACCCGTATGAACATTCTTATTAATTTACAGATGGGGAAAACTATAATCCAGGGAGAGCAAGTAGGATGCCCTGAGCCACACAGCAAATGACAAATTAACCTTGGGCTTCCTCATATGAAAAGCAACACCAGGCCAGGGCTGGGTCAGTTTTGAATACAGAGTTACAGGTCACTGGTTTACAGGACACAAGGGACCATTGCTATATGCTTGCCCCATTCTAAGACTTTTCTCTCCCCCCCCTCCTCCCCCAAACATCTGCCACAAACCACAGTCAGAGGGGAATTGGACCTTTGGTCTGATCCAGTACAGCTGTTACCATGTTCCCTCAGTTTTAGAAATCAACCTGACCCCTCAGCATTGGACACAAACACCCTTAGACTTGGTAGAAGTTCAATTTTAGGACCTTGCTTTATGAATGTTTTGTATTAAAATGATTTATATGAACACATTTGCTCTTTGGATCTGGCAGCAGCCTGCGATCAAGCCCAGCTTTTCTTAATATTTTGGGCCATAAGCCATCCAGCTTGGGGATTTATTCATCTTAACGTGTTTAGCTTTGTAAGCACAATGCAGTAGTTACTGTTGTGCCTCCCGGCTGCTCTTCTATTTTTTATAAACTCATTTTCTCTGCTAACCTACTTTGAATTTTTTCTTGTAAAGCTGTTTTTAGTCTTCCTCTGCTTCCCTCCCTCCCCCCCTTTTTTTTTCTCTCTCCCCCAAAACACTGGGATAAAACTGCTCTGGGCACTAAACACTAGTGACTTGAATAGGTTCCAGCTTCTGTAGTCTGACTTTGGAAATAATTGTTCCCACTAATCCTTTTGAGTGCACTCCCAATTCCATATATTCAAAGAGCTGTCCCCCCCACCACACATACACACCCAATTGCTTCTGTTCAACAATCAGAGATCATGCATCAGAACCTTGTAGTTGCTGGTGCCAAGCAGTTCTTGAGCCCCAAACCCACTAACTGCTTCTGAGCTACAGATGGAGGCTCCTCCACCGCTGTCACTGCCTTTCCCACCTTGTCCTCATCCCAGCTACCTGGAAAAGAAAAATCATCTTCTATTCCAGCTCAGCCCTGCAGCCTGCCAGTCGATTCCTGGATCCCTTCAATTCAGTATCATAAATACACTTAACGAGGGAGTTTAATATAGATTTGGTAAGACATATTTGAGTGATACATAATTTATGTTGCCCTGTAGCATAGGAAGCCTTGAGTGGAGTCTGAGAGTGAACAGATTCAAGAAACTCACCAGACAGCAGAGTGCCAAAGGGGGAAAAGAGTGGGGGACAAAAAGGAGACAGCAACCCAGGGAAGGAGGTGCATGAAGCAGGAGAAGAGCTCAATAGCAGAAAGAAGCGTGAAAGACAGACAAGGTGAAAGGCACAGGGTGAGAAAAGAATGGAGAAGGAGAGAATAGAAGAAGATGAAAAGAGAAAGGAGAAGCTGAACAGAAGATGCAGACAGGGGCAGAGAGTCTGCAGGATGAATAAGAGATGAGAAGCAGCATGGAAAGGGAGAAATAAAGAGCAGAGCATGCACACTCGATGCGACAAGCAGGTCTCTGCAGGCTGCGAGTGCCGCAGCCAGCCGGGAAGCAGAGCCGACTGCCGTGTCAGCCGGAGGGCAAGGGCAAGGAGAGGCGCCCCGGCTCTCATGGGGCTCTGCTACCTCGTGACTCACCCCCGCTCCCCCTGCCAGCCACAGCCAGGGGACTGCCTGGCTTCCCTACCCACTTCCAGCCCTCAGCTCCACGCGGTGTTAGGTTTTGCTGTTATCCTCCTGCTCTCGTGTGGCATTTCAGGAGCTGTAGGGAGAATATGATGCCAGCCTTTCAGCTGGATAAAAAATTGGAGAGGCTCTGCTGGCAGTCTCACCCAACCACACATTCATCCTTGAGCGGCTGTAGTGTCCTACTTTGGCACCCCTGGGCTCAAGGATGAGCTTAAATGCTGCACTATGGTGACACCTCTGCCCGAGGGACTTCACCAAGTTTTCTTGTAGCTATGAGGTGAGACACAGGAGGCAGGCAAAGCAAATGGAGAGAGGGAGTTTGGTAGACCAGAGAACACAAACAGTGCTTGTCAAGCACACAGGATCTGTGCCTGCCATTTGCCTAGATTCCCACTTTGGAAAAGGCACTGCCTCTCAGCTCCTGGAAGTTACATTTTGGTTGGAGAGCTTTCATCCAAAGAGTTAGTGTCAATTAGCTCTCCATTAAACTCAGCAGTGACCTGTCACAGAAGTATGGGAACACTTCAGAGACAGATCTCCATTAGGACCAGCCTGGTACATGGAAAGACACTAGAAAAGCACCCCTGATGTATTTTCTGGAATTTATGCAATATGAATTGAAGGCAACACAACCATTTGGCTCCAAATGGGACCCCTAGGGAGCAGAACAGATGGCTGTATTAAAAGGAAAAAACCCTAAGCACAACTGGACTAGTCAACAGCCTCCACAGAGGCTGAAGAGGGGGCCTGGCCCTGAACACTCAGTTTTCCTTTTGCCTGCAGTATCCATGACGAGGTTTACTATTACTTCTGTTCGTGGAACGCAGCCAAGATACTTGCTGTTGTGCCAAACTGGAGAAAAACAGCCTCTGCCTCACAAAGTTTACAATATAGCTGGTATTGATCAAAGTGCTCTCTGTGTATCACTTCTCTTGCACACGTGTGGCTGTGCATGGACCTGCTTCCCTGCCTGCAGGCTGGCACATACAGCTCTGTGAGGGAATTCCAACCCTGTGGGTGAGCAGGCGTCCGGCCATCGCTGCTCCTCCCGATGCTGCCGCTCTCTATGCCCAGGCACGAAGGCCAAAAATACTTAAATTCGCTCCCTTCATCCCAAGTGAAGTGGTCAGGAGCTGCAGGGAGTCAGCTTCCCTGGTAAAGAAGAGTAACTAATAACTGTGCCCTCAAAAGCAGACACAGTGATGGAGAGCTGGGTCTTTAACCTCTCTGCTTGCTGCCCACAGAAAGGTGATTGTGCTCCTCTCCTACCTTGCAAGATGATGATGACATTCAACGTGCTTTAACCTTCATCAACTGATGTTTACAAAGTATTTCTAAAGCTGATGAACAGCCAATACTGTGGAAACACCCCCCGGGTTTTCCCTGGTGCTGTGTGTGCTCCCTGTGAGCAGTTGGCTGTTTATCATCCGGCATCCCCGTGGCGGGAGTCCCCACACTCACCCCTCCAAGCGCACAGCCTACATCCATGTCTCTGTTTTCTTTGGCATTCTCCAGCATTCCCCTTGGAACAAATGGCCAGTAATACAGCTTCTACTCAGACATCCCCCTCTGACAGAGCGCTCCTCTGAGGATTATCATTCTCATACTTGTGAGCCCCATGCTGTCCCACTGTCTCTTTCAGGCTGTTCTCCCCTGGGGATGGGGTCACAAAACCCACAAAGTACACACAGATTGGCAATTAGATCTGCTCTCTGATTTATTTTTTTTTTCCCTGCCCTGAAAAACCAGCAAAACTGCAGGTTTTGTAGAAATTGTCCAAGAAAGTTTAAGAAAGCTCTGTGCTCCCCTCGGCCCAAAATCTGCCAGCTTTGAAAGTAATATTTAGATGAACCTCCTCCAAAAGGTTACAGAAGAAAGGTAGCTATTTCTTGTAAAAATAAATGCATAATAAAACCCAAAGAATTTCTCTCGAAAACTAATTTTAGTGGAAATTTTTCAGGTAGTTTCAGTGAGCTGTGGAGCTCAGCACGCCCTCTGGTGCCAGAACCAGGTTTCACAGGCCCTGAAACCTGCCAGCTCCCTACAGCAAAACCAGAGATCAAGTTCAAAAAGGAATTAAAAAAACCCCAAACAACCAAATCCACACTCGTGGTGATATTCATCCTGCTTTCTCCAAGAATTCCTCCAAAAATCAAAAATAACAATAGAAGTGAAATTGGAATATTTGTGTGTGTGCATGCTTTGAGTAAGAATTAATCCTCTGACTTACAAAACATAGACGGGTGCCTCACTCAGTCTCTTTAGGGATCTGTATTGCTGTGCCACGTTTACACAAAAGCAAATGGAAAGGGGATTTGCCTGAGGTCAGACTGAAGCCAGCAGAGTCTTTGCAGGGAAAGAGGCTGTTTCACATGGAAAGCCAAAACATCCAAAAATGGGGCACAGGAGATCAGCTCCAGCACCAGTTCATCCAACACTGTTGCATGACCGGGATGGAATTTTTCAAGTCCCAGTTTCCCTACTCTTTAAGAGTGGGCAATAGTGACAGATCCCCATCTTGGGAAAGGGCTGCTTACTGGTAGGTGCTGTTTTCCAGCAGACATGCTGGCTCTGCAACAGCGCTTTCAAGATGAACTTGGTGTCTGACTGCCAGATCCAGGTTTCCTTTCTTTGACACATTATAGAGAAAAGGCAGTGATCTCCACTTTCCCAAGGGGAACGCTTTCAAAGCGACTAGAAAGACACCAGCTCTAGCCTGATGACATAAATCACTTTGATGAGCCTTCAGGTATGTCCTGTGACTTGACTTAGGGTTCTGTTTGCCAAAAGGGAATCATAATCTCCTCAGTGATCCCACACAACCTCCCACAGCTGTCTGGCCAATCCTGCTACAAGGAAACCCAAGTTGCTTGTGAATCAGTTCCTGAGCTGCAGCAGTTTACAGGACTGAACTTTTAAACAAAGCAAAGGCAGAAATGGTCTTCAGAAAGCTGTGCAAGCATTCTGGCAGCTAAAAAAAAAAAAAGTCACAACCACACATTCAAACCCCACAGACACAGTAGTTCCCTGGTGACAGCTATGGCACAGGCATCCCAAGCAAATCCATCCCCCTGCATTAATCCAAATACCAGGTCTCTGAAGACTCCTGGTTTGTTTAAGCCTCTCCTTATTTGAGACGTCAAACTTCCATTTCTAGCTGCTGGACTAGACAGAACACTGAGGGCCAAAGCCATAAAACCCCTGGACTTCTCTAACTTTTCCTTGCATCTTAAGTGCGTTGTGCTGGAGTGTGTCAACAGAAGGGCAATGAAGCTGGTGAAAGGACTCGAGCACAAGTCCTATGAGGAGAGGCTGAGGGAGCTGGGGTTCTTCAGCCTGAAGAAGAGGAGGCTCAGGGAAGACCTCATCACTCTCTACAACTCCCTGAAAGGAGTTTGTAGCCAGGTGGGTGCTGGGGGGCCACCCATCACAAATCTTAAGCTACCCAAGTTTAGTGTCCAGCTTTCATCAGCCTTTATCCTTTTGGCAATCTTTCTGGATCTGTCTGGACTGAAAGAGCTTTGAATCTGGAGTCACACCTTTTCCATTGCAAAGGTTTCCCAGTTCCAGTTACTCCACATAGGAGAGCAGCACCTGCCTGTGTTTTCATGCCCCAAACAGGAACATGCTGTCACACTCATCCACGCAAGAGAAGCCCACAGGAAAGCTGTCTATTTTCATTGCCTGATCATCTGGGACACAGAGCTCAGTACGTTGCAACTCTGCCCCATTTCACACTCCAGGTAAAGAAGCATGGGGGCAGCTCAAAAGGAGGACGTGTTTTCCTTCAACAAGAGCTCCTGACTTGCTTTATTTTTCTCCACGTAAGCAACTAGAAACAGATGTCTCAGCCTCCTTGTACCAGTCACTCATTTAACAAAAGCTCTGTCCTGTTTGTACAGCGTCCTTGTTCTCGCACCCTTAACTCATCATTACACAGAGATAAATTATCAATGCTCAGCCTTGTGATGCTGCAAGGAAGAGGGCTGATTCCTCAGGAATAAGGAAAACAGCACATGAGAGGGATCAAATCACAAACCTTGCACCATTTCGTATTAGCTCCTCTCTGTTTCAACAGGATCACGTGCTTTCAGGCCAACTAAGAGGCAGTAGTACCTCAGTAAATATTTTTAAAATGTGTTCACAGGATCTGACCTTTTGCTGGCCTCCTTTCCTCAAGATGCAAGACGCCTCTATGCTGCCCCTGACACCACACTGTAATGTTTAAGCCTTGAACACCTACACACTGCCTTGGAGTTCTTTGCCTCCTTACAGTATCTTTTAACTTCTACCTTCCACAGCAAGAAATACAAGCTTTGCAAAAGAACCACTTAACCACGGTAATATCACTGTCAGAAACTGCAAGAATTACATGTTTTAAGCTATCATATTTAAAAAAAAAAAAAAGAAAATCACCCAAAGCCCTTTTCTACCCCTAGCTAGCCACTTCTTAGTGGCATCAATAGGTCAGAACACACAGTCTTTCCTGCTCGCTTTTTCATACGTGGCTTTGTCACATGAAGGTGACCACTAGAGTGGGGCCACAACCCCCTTTCAAAATTGAACTCCAACTTCAGCATCGGACACACAACCACATACAATGCTCTCCCAGGATCACGGGTTTTGCTCACACTCTCCTGGCACAGAGAAAGCCACTCTTGCACAGGGATGCACAAAGAGACCCAAGACCACAGCATAAAGCACTAGCCATGACCCTTCCCTAGCATCCTGCCTAGAGCATGGAGGAAACACTACATTTTCTACTTTACCTGGTAGAAAGAGATGAAAAAAAGCACTTACCATTTGATGTAGGCATTTCCAGTATGCACCTCAAGAAATCTCTCTCACCACTTTGAGCAAAAGAAGGCCCCTCAGGCCCAGCCTGGCCTTCACCTCTGGTTTTAAAGGGTTCCCATCAGACAATGCTGAGGGCAAGGCTGCTGGTCTTTACTGTAGCTGACAGGAGGCTGATTACCCAGAACCAAAGTCTATCTGATATATCTAAGTGTTGGGGTTTTTTTCTTTTTAAGGTAAGAAGAGCATAGCTTGCTGCAGATAGATCCAAATCTTTTGTAATTGTTGCCTTTGCTGGTGGTTTGTTACCAGCTTATGATGCTCTGGGTGAATTGAAAACTATCATCCACATTTCTGACTTTTTGGTTTTTTTCATCACTTGGGTCAAGAGAGCTAACAGGTGAACTCACTAAGAGAAAGACAGAGAAAAGGTGGATGGCTTAAAGCAGCCAAATTACCTACACCTTGCAATTAGATTAAAGGCAACCAGGTGATTTGGCTCTTACAAATAGTTGTTTCTTTCCACCGACAAAAAAATGTGCCTGAATGATTAGTTAAAGTCAGGTGTGATGGATCCCACCCCTTGTCTTGTTGCATTTCGGTGTCTGATGTTCTGAAGAAATATTGCCCTTGGTTTCAAAAACAAGAAAGTGGATCATCCCATCTGCTCTAGCACCTTGTCTAAGATAGAAGCCAGCAAAAAGTGTTCAGAGAATCATAGATCTTTTTAGGTTGGAAATGATCTTTAAGATCATCAAGTCCAGCCATTAACCTAGTACTGCCACGACCATCACTAAACCATGTCCTCAAGTGCCACATCTACATGTCTTTTAAATACCTCCAGGCATGGTGACCCAGCTACTTCCCTGGGCAGTCTGTTCCAGTGCCTGACAAGCCTTTTGTTAAAGAAATCTTTTCCTAATATCCAATCTAAACCTCTCCTGGTGCAACTTGAGGCCATTTCTTCTTGACCTATTGCTTGTCAATAGGACAACTGCTTGTCTTGAGAAAAGAGACTGGCCCCCACTTGGCTGCAGTCTCCTTTCAGGGAGTTGTAGAGAGTGATGAGGTCTTCCCTGAGCCTCCTTTTCTCCAGGCTAAACCCTCCCAGCTCCCTCAACTGCTCATAGGACTTACTCTCTAGAACCTTCACCAGCTTCGTTGCCCTTCTCAAGACTCACTCCAGCACATCAATGTTCTTGTAGTGAGGGGCCCAAAACCAAACCCAGCATTCAGGATATGGCCTCACCAGTGCCCAGCACAGGGGGATGATCCCTTTTCTGGTTGTGCTGGCCACACTATTTTTGATACAGGCCAGGATGCCATTGGCCTTCTTGGCCACCTGGACACACTGACAGCTCATGTTCAGCCAGCAGCCCCAGGCCCTTTTCCGTCAGGGAGCTTTCCAGCCTCTCTTACCCAAGTGTGTAGCACTGCATGACGTTGTTGTGACCCAGGTGCAAGACCCGGCTCTCATCTTGTTGAACCTCATGAAATGGGCCTCAGCTCATTGATCCAGCCTGTCCAGATCCCTCTGCAGAGCCTTTGTATCCTCCAGCAGAGCAACACTCTTGCCCAGTGCAGTGTGGCCTGCAAACTCGATCCTCCCATCCAGATCACTGATAATGACATTAAACACAATACCCAACCCAAAGAGATCTCTCTTTAACCTCCTGTAAGTCTGAGGCTTGTCTGTGCCCTGAAGGAGGAGAATTTAATATTCTTTGCAAAACCCCTGGCTTTGGATAATCTATGCTATTGTAACTCTGGACGAGCTTGTTTTCCACAAAAATACCCGGTATGTTTTTAACCTTGCTGAGCTCTTGATCACCACAAGTATCTTGTCCCTATTAATACCACGAGGTGGCTCTGAGGGGAAACTGGATGCACTCAACACGTTTAAAACGCTCAACTTTGACTCCTTCCCAGGCTTTCTAGACAAACCCCAAGGAGGAGGCAGCACCCCGTGTGGCACAGATGTGTCTGCTGGTTTAGTGGTATCACCAGTTCATGGGATTTTTCCTGTCCCCCCAGGGCGTGAATCCTCATCTCCGGATCAACGGGCCGATGAACATCAACCACTACGCGACGAAGAAGAGCGTGGCCGAGAGCATGCTGGATGTGGCACTGTTCATGGCCAACGTCACGCAGCTCAAAGCCGTGCTGGAGCAGGGGCCGTCCTTCCAGTACTATGCCACCCTCATCGTGCTCATCAGCATCTCCCTCTTCTTCCAGGTGATGATCGGGATTCTCCTCATCATCACTGGTAAGGTGGCCACTGAAGGCTGTGCACCCTGGCAGGGTGCTGCAGGGGCAGAGAACCCCATGGCTTGGCTGGTGTGGGGGTGGAAGGGAGAAGCCTCTTCTCCCAAATCATTCCCTTCTGGCTCCAACCAGGGCTGCAGAAGGGTTGAAGGCAGCTTGATGCAGGTGGTAGGGAGGTGTGTGTCACTGCTTGTCGAAGTGCTGAGTGGGTTGTTTTTCACTTGCACAACATCTCTGAGCACAACTCTTCCTTCACTTTCCCACTGCTGACCCTTGGTCACAGTGAAGGACCTGGGTTTTGGCCAAGGTGGGCCATTTGCTGCCCTTGCTGTTATATGCTCTTTCAAGTAGCTCCTGCAGACACTACATTTTAGCCTTGAGCTTTTGGTCTCACTTCAGCTGTGACTTAACAGAACAACTTAGGCAGAGGTATTTCCTGTATTAACACCACTTTAACCAATTCCACAGTTCTCCTAGTGCCCTACAGACAGTATATTAACATCAGCATTTCAGACAGGCTTCTCCAGTGCTCCATCTGATACAGGAGTTGCTATATTTCCACCTCCAACACTGCTCACTATTAAAAGCCTGCAGAACACTGCTATTTCCTGTATATCCTCTGTGGGCTTTTATGTGGGACAGAGGATTGAAGGCTACGGGACATCCTGTGATGTGTTCCTTCCCCTGCCCCACATGCCACAGCCTTTCCTGCTGGCAGCTGTGGTGGATGGAGCCAGCTGTGAGGAGAAAGGGGACAGGGGACCACAGCTGAGAGCAGGGAGCTACAAGGCTGCTGCTCACATGGCTTATTGGCCAGACAGCCTCCGTAAACCTGAATTCCTGTTGTCTAAACAGGTCAGTGTCCATCAGCTAGGGATGATCCCATTTATGTACCCAGATACCTTCTGGTCTGTGGGTGAGGAGGGGGTTGATAGCTGTGTCAGATCACATATATGAGATCTGGGTATCAAAGAGGAACAGGCATCCCCACCCAAGTACAACATTGCTGACCTTGTCTCTCATGTCACACAGCCTTCCCTCGCCATGTCCCATGGCCATGCAGTACAGGGGGCGTGGCACACATCTGGCTCATGTGCAGCAGTAACTTGGCTATTTAGGGTTGACCCACTGCAGGGCCACGGCACCTCCACGACAAAACAAATACATGACATTAAAAAAAAAAAGTGTTTTTCTCTGCTCCGTTCTTCTACATCATCTTAGAGCAAGTTGTGGCTCCTGTTAAATTCCTGGGACTATTCCCCCTGCTCTGTGGCCTCAGTGCCCAGGGACACCATGGACATTCATCAAGCAGGGAAAGCTTGTATGGGCTGGGGGACTTGGAGTCAATCTGCAAACCTCCCTCTCTTTTTGCACTGTATCGCACAGCTCGTTTGAACCTGAATGACATTGCAAAGCAACCCCGCCTGAACATTCTCAACAACGCTGCCACAGCTCTCATCTTCATCACAGTCATCCTCAACATCTTCATCACAGCCTTTGGGGTACAGAAGACTGGCCTCTACCCTAACAGGAATTTTCGACCTTATTAAGTCATGGGGCACGGAGTCAGGTAAGAAAGGGGTGAGCTCCCACCACGGCCGGCCCCTGGGAGGGCTCTCAATTTCAGAAAATATCATTGTGAGGTGGAGAAGGCAAAGATGCACAAATTAACAAAGCCTGTCTAGAGGCATGTTGCTGTCCCACAAGAATCTGGGGCCACTGAACAAATTCCCTCAGAGAAGCAGGATTTCTCCTTTAAAACAAGACCACCAAACATCCCAGTTGCTGGGATTTATCAGCAGCAAGTGGTTTTTGGAAGGCTGCAGACTTCATGCTAGACACAAATTGCACTTGTGGATGGGAGCTAAACTTGGGAAAGAAAATGCATTCTGGGAGGTATCCAGAGATGGCAGCACTATTAGCAGAAGAAAAGGAACGTGCTGGTTAGGCCAGGGTAAAAGAGCCCTTCTCAACAGCCAGTGTGGTTTGGCAGGGACTCTTTTAAGAATCCAGTGCTCATTTTCAACAGTCTTGTTAATAAGAGTCCAACCAAATGCCTGGGTTCCCATGTCAGGTCAGTGAGGGAATGACACGTTCTTAGATCAAAAGAACTTTAGGTCAAGAAGTAAAGGTCACAGCTCTTGCTAACATGGCCTGTAACATGTAAACACAGTTTAAATGCAATATACTGGGGCAACAGCCAACAGGAAAGCTCAATAGACATATGATATGATGAGGAAGGATGCAAAGGTCAAAAGCCTCTATAAAAACACTGCTTGCTTGGGATCCAGAAGGGTGCAAGTGCTGAAGAGTAGCAGCCCACACGTGTAGGGGTGGTCATGGTGTCGAGTGACCCAGTATGCTGTGACTGCTCCTCTCTGGCTACACAGCACAGAGGAGCCTGCCCTGACCTTACTGGCATTTCTTATCTTCCCTGCAGGATCTGAGGAGTGCAGTTGGAAGGAAAAGCTCTCCTCCTCTACGTCTTCACTGACCTCAGCAGGAGCCCATTGACAAATCCAGAAAACTGGGTTAAACTTTCAAAACTCTGTGTGTGTCATGGTATACTGGCCCCCTCCTGTAATGCTTTTGCTGTTCTGAAGGGGTGGAAACATCACCTTTCCAAGCTAGAGCAAACTTTGCAAGGGAATAGCAGCAGGTACATGGTTTCAAAGCACAGTTCTGTAAATCTCATCTCTTACTGCTTCACATATTCAATACTGGCTCATTCGGTAGAGAAGACTGAATGATTTACTTTGTAGGCTAAATAAATAAGAAGAGTCCAGCTTTTTTTTTTTGTCTCAAACGTAAGTCTCTCTCCTTAAAGCAATTCTATCTAATAGTTTACATCCCAAGTGTTGGAATGGGTTTCTCACATTAAAAAAAAAGTTCTCATGGGAGGACAGAAAAGTGTGTGCACGTCAACATAGTTAAACCAGTTCAAATGTTTTGCTAGTTGTTTAAAATTAAATGCAACACAGTTAAGAAAACAATCAGGTACTTCCAGCATTGGAATATTAACAATGAGAAAAAATACTTATTATGGTCTGATGCCATCATCAGGGACCTATCAGGAATGATGTCAGAATGGCCTGACAGTAGTTAGTAGAAAATGAAGAAACATTATACATAAGGAAACAGTCTGGGCTTATTGCCACAATGAGAAATGACAGTTACATAGTGTATTACTTCATTAAATAATCACCATTATAGTTTAAGGTCTTATCAGTAATACAAATATTTTAAAATATATTGATTTTATATTGACAAATGCTGGAAATTCCCGTGGATTAGAACAATTTGTATCCTTAAAAAAAGAGATCCTTTGAATTAACAAGTTTTGAGATTTTTTCGAAAGAGTAAAAATTTTTGATTCTAAATTTAACTTTGTAGTCATGATAAGAAATGGATATTTTAATAGCCTTGTGTAAACCTGTTAAAACAATTACATGCTCTTCTGATTATTAAATGATTTTTTTCATTGTACTGCAAAATCAGAGTTCAATATGGATTTTTAATATTGCATATCCTTGCTACCACTGAGACAGAAATGCCATGAAAACATCCTCATAGTGGTCTTGAGGAGCTACTAGAAGTGTCTGACACTTAGAAATAGATACAGACAGATTTCATTTGTATTCTGTATTTGGCTTTACAGAACTAAATTTCACTGTAAGTCACAGGTGGTGCTTTTTTCTGAAGAGGGTGTGAATGACCTTGCTCAGAAGGTGGTGGGTAAGGCCACGGGCCAGCATCAGCTGGTACCTGCAACTGACTTTTTGGCAGCTGAAGGAAAGTTGCATAAAAAGAGGAGGGTGGAAAGTACCAGTTATGTATTTACCAGAATTTAAAGTGGCAAAGCTGAGCACGGTCTGGGATCTGTTTGGTGAAGCAGGCAAAGACTTGTCCTCCACTTTATCTGGGAGATGACAGGTCTGGAGTGACACTGGATTTGCTGCTTAACTCAGTCCTTGCTCTGTGCCAAGACTGACAGCAGACAGGGGTGGATGTTTCTGGGAAGCCTGTTATCCTGCTCTCCTCTAGAAAAAGGCTTCACTGTAGGGGTAACCAAGCCACTTGTAGGCAAAGCAAAACCACAAGCTAAGGGCTCTCAGCCACTACTGGCCAGCTGGGTTCATGAAAAGGTAAAATGTTATGCATTCTGTGCGCAGATCCCAAACCCTAGGACTCATTGCTTCATGAAGCAGGAGGCAAAGCAATTAGCATTGATGACTGAATGTAAAGAGAGGGAAAAAAATAAAAGGTTCAGCTGGGAAAGAAGCAGTGAGGGGAATTTCCTTACCAGATCTTAACTTCATCATTGTTTCAGAGAGCTACTAGATCAGGTATGACAGTACATGAGGCCTGCCTGAGCAGAGAAGGTTTCCTGTCACTCATCCCAGACAAGCAAAAGACTGGCAGCACACCAGAATATTTCTCCCCCATCACCTTTAATAATAATAATTTCTCATTATAATGAAATCACACTCATTAGCAACCTTGGCTGCCTTTTCCCCTCTCCATGTCTGACTCCCATTCCTGCCAAGCTTTTGATACTCAACACACAGCTGAAGCAAAAATGGGCCAAAATTGAATCTAAATAAGCAGCTGCTGTGAAAGAGTTGACCTCTCATTTGTGTAGACTGTGCCAAGCACCAAACCTGGGTCTAGGCTCTCACCTGTGGTCTTCTTCAGCAATTTTCCTCTGCTTGCAAGGAGGACCACTTTGTTTTCCACATTCTCTATGATCACATCACACCTGTGCTTTGGTGGGATGTGTATTTGTTCAGTGTTTCCACCTTGTTCCACATGACAAACCCAAGAAGACAGGAGAAATACTGTTGTGTTTCCATCCCACTTTCTGCAGACCTAGAGAGACTGAAACGGGTCTCGCTCCTGGCTAACCTTGCTTGCTGCATCTCCCACTCACTTCCTGCTGCAGAGTTCTTGCTGCCTTGGGCAAAGAGTGATCTGTCTCTCTGGTATTGCCTATGCTTTCGGTTATATGAAGACAGAGGAGCAACACTTGGTTTCTAATCCCTGCTGCATGGTGATGTGGTTGCGAGTAACACACAGACAGAAGTGAGCTCTTGTAGGAAGACAATGTATTTATAAAACACGAGGGAGAATCTGTACATCCCCCAGCTCCAACAGAGAGGTGGCCCAGGAGTTGTCTTGAAGGCACAGAGCCACTTTAAGGCAGGTAATTCAAAGGTACAACTCAGATTCTCAACACAAGGCATCTGTATCTAAAAAACAATCAACTTCAGACATTTGTAGGCAATAAGAAGAGATGTTCATACTGGGCAAACATTAAGACAATGACAAAACAAATCACATTATAATTTTCACACAAAACATTTTGCTCAGAACAAAAGCCAGCCCTTCTTCATTCCCTTTGCTGACCTGCAAAACAAGCCCCAGCCCCACAGTTCACAGTCCTGAAGACAGAGTCACACATTTCCAGGCAGAGCCCCCTTGCCCTACACTGCACACTTGGGGGCCCAGGGCCCAGAGCCTGGTCACATCCTGCCCCAGGGAAGGTCTCCCTTGAACCATGGTCCATCATCTCCCCAGCCAGAGAGCTTCCAGAGCAGCTTGCTCCTGTCTGATGCACGGAAAATCCCAAGCTACTGACTTCCTCCTGCCTTCGAGGCAGGACACAGCCAGGATGCATATCAAGGCCAGAAACTCGGCACAGCTTCCTAAAGAGATCCTAGCGAGAGAAATGGGATCAGCTGCTGGGGGGAGTCAGCTTCATGGCCATGGTGAAGCCAGGTTCCCTCTTCCCTCTGGGAGCTGTGCTGGACCCAGAGATGATGCAAGACATACGACACTAGTGATGGGGCAAACCCCTGTGGTTCTGGTCTGGCCACTACACTGGCTGGCCGTGTCCTTTCACTACACGGCTGTGGGACTACCTGCTCCTGCTGGGCTTCCTGCTCTCCTTGCCTCCGTGACTCTGCCTGGGGAAAAAAACTGCATGCAGGCTGTTTTGGAAGAGGGACAACAGCCCCAGAGCAAAGCCCAGCACTGCTCCTGCAAGGTTTGCTGCTGGCTGGCAAAACTGAGGAGAGTGTAGCCCCCTCTCTCTCTACCTGCACTGGTCTTTGAGCATGTGGGCTGGAAGACAGCTTTTGTCCCCATGGGCTCTCCAAGCTCCTCCATGGAGACTGCCAGCTAGTGCCAATTAGTATTAATCACGTTTACTACAGCAATGCTTAAATACCAACTGAGAATTCCCACTATGGTAGAAAGGGAAGAACATTTGAGATGGCAGCTTTGACAGCAGGGACACTGGCCATCAGGAAATGGGACTGAAAACCACTAACTCCTTACATCTCCACCAAGGAGCCCTCACGAGGTAGTTCTGCTTGACACTGGCCTGGGTTACAAGGTATGAAGGAAGGAGCACAGTCTCAGCCAAAAAACGGAGGCAAAATCCTCAAATTCTGCTGGCAGTGCTGCAGTGAGCGCTGCTTTCCAGTCCACTCTTTGATGACTGTCCTCTCTGGTGGGGAAGAGGGGCTACTCATATCATCATTAAGGCAAGTGAGTTACCTTCTGGATGCACCTAATTCTCGCCAGCGCCTGCAGATGAAAGCCAGCTGCTGACTTTAGGTGCTGCAGACCACATCTACAGCCAGATGTGAAAGCACATGGTACAAATAACCCTTCCTCCCTGTGCCTGACTTACAGGCTGCCACTGAATCCATCAGCTCTCCATCTGCAAAATGGGCATCATGCTGTTCTCAGCCTGATGGGGCCAGACAGCTGGTCCTGCTATTGCCTCACTGTGTCCCGGCATTCGCCCTTCCCGATAGCCTCTCCCCATTCCACAGGGATTGCGTGACAGAGCCAGCCTGGACAGGCTGGGGAGGCGCAGTCCTGGAGCCTGGAAAGCAGCTCACCTGCACTCTCGTGGGGCTGTTCCTGTGTTTTGAGTGAAGCACAGGCTCTGACATGCACCGAGAGCATGACTGACACTGCACATTCCAGGCAGAAACAGAGCTTATTGCAACATTGCATCACAAGGCCCTGGCCTCCTAAACTCCTATAACACTTTTTTGGAAAAAAAAAAAAAAAAAAGAAAAGTTGACTCTTGTCAGCCTGTTTCCTGGCTGACACCAGCTGCAGTGACTAATTTCTTAGTATCTACATGGGTAAAGTACTTTCCCTCAATAGGAAGACTGCTCTGGTTTGGGCAGATGGCTAAGGCTGCCTCTTCTGGGATACTCAGTGTCTTCATTCTGGTAAACGCTCTGTGGAGTCAGAGACACAGCTGTCTTTTGTCTACTTCTTATCATGGCTGCACACTGCACAGCAAAACTTTCTTCTATCTGGTTGCCTTTTTCTAACTCCATCAGTCACAAAACCCAGACTGATGCAAGCAGATGATTTGACAAGATTTCTATCTCACGTGCCAGAACTTGCATGTTCAGTTTTCTACAATAGTGGAACTTGATGGACTTGTCAAGCACCACAGAACCAGTAACAAATGAATGACTCCATCAGCAAAAAGCAAAAAAAAAAAAAATCAAGTACCATGTCAGCATTGCTTGTATTCTACATATCTCCATTACTCACGTCTCAACAACTCCCCACAGAGCTGGACCCCAAGAGCAGCATTCTGTGTCACATTCTCCCCTCAAGCTTGAGACCAGTAGCAGCCTTTTTAGGATGGTACGGGGACCACTGGAGCTCCAGTGTAAAGTCCTGAGTGTGCTGGGATTTCTGGGTGTATATAGTCTTCTAAAATGGTTACAGGGGAAAAAACAATCTTGCCTTGCATTAACAGGAGTTTTAGGGGATGAGAATTTCCTGTAGTGTCAGGCCAACTGTGGGCTCTTTCCACAGGTCTTGCATCAATGACAGCATGAGTCTGCCTATCCTTTTATTCACTCAACCCTCTTCTGTCCTCACCATTCTTTACATCCAGTGCATGTGCCAAGACCTGAGGCCACCTCCTCTGTATCAGGCCAGAGCTCTCAGGGCTGTTTCAGAGATGAAGCACCAAGAGCTGTGCTGGTTCTTCAACCAAGAAGCCTGCTCTCTACATAAGAGTCAAACTAGGACAAGACACAACTGCGAGGCCATAACTTATTAAATTAACTTTTAGATGCTGCATAAATGTACAGGATTTTGAGAGCAGAATACTCTGTCTCCTCTTCTGACAAAATCACAATATTTCAACTACTAAAATATTGCCACTTCTTCCCTGCTAGGGTTTCCCTGATATTATTTAGGACAAACACATGTCTGTCAGATAAGGCTGCAAAGTTCCTCCTGAGATGCCCTCCTAGCTTCTCTGTATAACCCCTCCACTATCCTCAGGAAGTGGATCAATAATTTAGGTGGAATTGTAACATCACCCCCACCAGCTCGCCCAGCTACAGGCAAACATGGCTCTTGGAAGGGAAATGTATTTGCATCTCCATCTATGGCCCATAATTTGCTGAATATGAGCACAGTTTTTCATAATGACTAAAGTGAAAAGCACAGAGAAACGTCTAAGCACCAGCAGCCTAAAGTGCCTATTAGCTCCTCCATATCCAGATTTCCGTGGGTCAGCACATGGGCATGTGGATGCAATACAGTCCAGAGAACTTTGGTCCCCTGTCCAAAATCATGGATACTGAAGAGATAGGGAAGGAGGGGAAATGGGGAGGGTTGTGGGTTTTTCTTTTTTTTTTTGTTTTCTTTTTTTCATTCAAGTATTGAAAAAGAAGCTGCATTGCTCTAAATAAACCATTCTGGGCATAGCTGGGATTTGTGTTTGTTTGGTGCAAGACTCAACAGGAAATATGGCACCTCTCCCACTGTACCATCCACCAGACTGCATGGCAGGAAACGTGAGTCCTTCCCTTGTCGACATCTCCCCCGCACACCTTCCCAGCCAGACATGGATCCCACGTCTTGGATACAACGGCTCAGAAGAGAAGCTCCTGCTCCGCCAGCCTGATCACCCCTTCCCTGGCTGTGCCATCCCATCAGAGGGCTCTGGAGGCAGAGGAAGAGTTTGTGTGCTCGGCTGTGTGCCTCAGTAAAGTGCACATCTAGATGAGATGGTGGACGGTGCCGCCGAACAGCTGTGGGGTTGAAGGCTACAGTGTCTTCAGCTGGCGTCGGTTCCACATGCCCCGCTTTGAGTGAAACCAGTGGAAAAAGTTTCTCAGGGAGAGACGCTCCACTTCCAGCCCAGCCTGTAAGATCCTGGCAGAAAGAAGGGTAGACTCAGAGAAAACTTGATCGCAAAGATACTGGGGGGGGGCTCAGCCCCAGGAAAACTCTTTTAAGTTGTGCTGTTGACAAGAGACTACAACTCAATTGGATAGTCCAGAATAGCTCAGGGGTATCTCGTGTTTATGCACCCTTGAGGGCGGGACTGGTCAGGAGTGCCTGCACATACCAGGCTAGGAGAAAAAGACAGCTGGCAGCACAGGACTGCTCAGGATGCTAGTCTTTTCTGTAGTCAGCCGTCAGAAAAGACAGGACAGGGCCCAAAGCGTAGAACTACAAACCCAGAGGCCTAGGATTTGTCCAGCAGAGATCCCTCACTACAAACTTCTCGGAAACTGTAACTGTACCTTGTGACCTTTAAATGTTTCTCCAACAGTTGGTCTTCTGGACAATTGCTAAATGTTATATGGGAAGTCTGAGCGACCCAGACTGTGTGCTGCACTCTGGAAGAGGACAAAGCCTTCACAATCACCAGTGCCTGATCTGCACGTGGCCAACCAGCAGTGTGGCACTAAGGCACCAGAAAATGGCTCTTCTCCTACTAGTGGCTGTAGGAGAGTGTTTTGTGTCTCCTAACCTACTAGGTTTGAGGTCAGGACAGGCTCAAAGACTCTCCCTCACTGATCAAGCTTATGGCAGCAGTCATCTCAATCTCCTTATATCCCTACTCCTGTGGTCACTGGTCTTCCAAGATCCAATTGGTCTCCCTTCCTGAGCACATGAACAATGACAGTGGATGCCTACCTGTCCAGGAGTTCCCAGTCCTCTCCTCCCCAGCGGTCCCGAAACTCTTTTGTGTTCATGCCTCCAATCTTGTCCAGGTCAGACTTGTATATGCCCAGGAGACCAAACCCATTCACCTCCCAGTAGCCTGAGGAGAGCACAAAAGAGGCACAGGTATGTTGGTGCTTGGAACCATTGATGACTCCAGCAGAGATTCTGGAGAGAGACTCAAACTACTTTCAGCATGATGTTGACACCAGAGAGTGAACTCAGCAGCAAGGCAGAGCCAACCATTCCAACCAGCTTTGGAAAGTGAGAAAGGCTTGAGGATAGACAGCATGGGCTGTCCTATCAACTTGTTAGCAGAGCCTTCAACGCCTCCTGGACTGTCTCAGCTTCACAGAGTTGCCCCGTGCCTGAATGGCTCCGGGTGGCCACCTCTGTCTAAAGAAAATCCCATGCTAAGATGATCTATGCCACTTTCCCCCTCTGACTTGGGTTCGTTTCCCTCACCCCTGCTCTACCAGCTCTTCTCAGGACAGGCTGTGCCCTCTAAGAAAAGAGAGAAATGGACAGAAGGGAGTAAAGGAAGGGTTTTCCAAGGTCCTTAAATCCACAAAGAGCCCTAGGAGATGACCAGGAGAAACATCATACAAAGGGCTCTGCTAACTTTTTGATCTCAAATTCCAGGTACCTGATGCTGTTAAACCACATCTAACACACCCTCACTTTGTGGACCTGGAAGTACCTCAAGCTTCAGACCTCAACACCACCAGAGGAACAAATCTAGAGGTGGCAGACATCCTGCTTCTTTTCCCATTCCCCAAGGTCTGAGCCAAAGAGGCTCCACTCCCTCTTACCTTCAGGCCACTGTGGGGACATCCCGCAGTGCAGCCTCATGACCATGGGTGCGAAGGCCATCTTGCCTTCCACACAGTGCTTCCTGATTGAATCAATGACTCCAGCTGGGAAGTGGATGTGGAGGTCACACAGGAAGATGATGCTGTGTGGGTCCTGGAATGAACCACACCGGTTGGGAAAAAAATAGATTGACTTTCAGTAAGTCTTTCTTGAGGAGCAGGAAGACAGAGATATGGGAGTCAATTAAAAAGCCATTTGTTGCTGCATCAGAAACTGAGGTCCTAGAGGCTGGTAAAGCAGCCAGTGAGTGGCTGTTGAACGATGAATGTGAAATACCACAACTATGACCTGGCAGAGCCAGTATCACAAAGCTGCTACTGCTGACTTCCCTCCTGTCTGACAGTCCCAGCAGGGGGACTGAGAACCAAACAGAACACAGGCTCCTCAGAATACAGGGTGAGACCCTTACTCTGGAAGGACAGGAAACATATCCACATTTGATCTAGTCTGCCAAGCTATTCCCTTCCCTAAAAACAGCGCGTGCAGTACCAAAAGTAATGATAGCACCAGTATCCACCCCAAGGGTGCCCAGACTTACCGTCACAAGGTCTATTCCCGCCTGCAGCCCAGCAGAACGCTCGAAATTCCCTGTCAGCTTCAGGTACTGGTAGCTGGGGGACAGATGGGAAAGTCAAGTTCAGTTCCCATGTGCCGGTGGCACAGGAAGCACCACGGGCATCAGGCTGTGGAGCTGCCCTCACCCCGTGCACCCTCTCAAGGACAAGGAAAGCCTTTGCTGGGTGAGTGCACAAGTTAAACACTGTTCCAGTTCCCATCATGCCCTCAGAGTCTTCCTCCTTGTGCAACAAGGGGAGGGCAATGCCTAGCAAAAGTCTTTTCAGCTATAGTCCAGTCTATTCTAGGACTAGACCTGTTACTGGTATGTAAAGGAAATGACCAGCCAAGGCTGGTTCAGATCAGAGTAAGGTAAGCCAGACAGTTATTCGAGCAAGCGGAGTCCCCAGAGGCCTCCAGGCTCCCTGTCCTATTTCTCACAGCTTTCTTGTCTGTCCTCCCTCTGCCCCATCACTGTGAGACTTGCTTTGTCTTCTCTCTTGCAAACTTGAAAATAGACAAATTCAACAAATTTGGCTGGAATACTACACTAGCTATTGCCTTACACTTTTATAACACTGTTCCACACAGTACATGGTGTGTATGCACATCATGATAACAACATATTCATGTATATGTGCAAGGTCTGGGTGGGTGTTATCTTCAGTTTTCCAGCTGCAGCAGTCTGTGGCTGGTCAACACACAGAGACTGGCAGAGGTGCTGTGTTTGCAGCATACATGTGTGAGTGGTTTTTTTGTGATCAAGCAGTACTCTCACCTGTGCAAGGTAGACCTTTTCAGAGCCTTCTCTACATCCATGTCATCGCTGCTGTAGTCTGTGATGATGATGTTGAAGTTGGGATCCTTAGTGACTTGGAACAGCTCTTCCATGTCAGAGATGAACTGCAGCACCCAACGTGCCTGGTTTTTCACTGGTTGTATTGCAACAGGGAGATAATCTAAGCAAACTGATTTCAGTGATGGTGTTGTTTCTCAACAGGCAAGGCTTCTTGCCTCCTGTCAAACCCCAATAACCTTGCAGGGATGCTGAAACAGGCCCAGGCTGAAAACCTGGTCCAAAGAATCAAGGAATCAGTGCGGGTTCTTTCCCACCATCTGACAGGAGTTTTCTTTGAGCTTACAAGCCATGGAAGTTTGGGCCCTATAATATTTCTGAGGGGGTTTTACTTGGAGAGAACCATAAATTGGAAGTGACCCAAATGAGATGGTAGAGACTGGCCCAGGTTCACTGTTCAGGACTGCCCTCATGGGAACCGCCCACTGTGCCATCCCTTGGTGTCCTGGGGAGGCAGATCCTCCTTACCTGGCACCACGAAGTGAACCATGGCACGGTGGTTCCAGGAAAAGCCCTGAGGCCAGCACAGCTCTGGCTCGTTCGCCACAGCCATCAGGTGCCGCCGGCGACCCCACACCATGCTCCTCATCTTCCTCTCCTCCTCCTCATTGCCACCAACGCCCTGCCAGCCCTGGGCAAAGACGTACTCGGAGAAGCGGACGAGCCGCCCTCCCTGCTCCAGCAGCTCCAGCTCCAGCAGGTAGCGGCTGCCCCGCATGCGGTCCTGGCGTTTCTCCACGTTCACGATACGCTGCAGCTGGAACCGCCTGCAGGAGATAGAGTTGGCATGGGCATGTCCCCTCTACACCAGCCCTGCTCCCACCTCCAGCCTGTTCATCTCTGCTAGGCTCCTTCCTCCTGGCTAGCACAAACCTTTCTGTCCCCTGCTTCCCCTTGCTTCGCTGCACTGCTTCCAAAGTCCCATGGGAAGGTTTAGCACCTGTTTCCTAAATCCACAAGCGTGTGGGATTAGACCTGGGATTCCGGCCAAGAGAAAAATATTTGGCAGGGGAAATGAAATAAAGGTGACACAGAAAATAACAAATGTGTCTGAATGATTGTAGGGCTGGTAGTAGTGAGTGTACTCAACACCACCTACAACGATCTTGGCACAAGGAGTATGTTTGGGCTAGTGAAACTGGCTCATGACAGCTTATCAGCCAAGAACATGGAGGAGGACTGAGCAATCACACAGCAAAAACTGGAGTGAGCTTTAGGTTTGGAATGGCCAAAACTGGATGAAATGCCAGATCATGCCCTTTCAGATCATAACAAGAGTTTCTGCTGTAAAGTTGATGCTTGCCAGAGAAAAGCCTGTGTGTAGTGATCAGTTACACTTGACTGTGTAACAGTGTGATGTGACCCTGAAAAAACAAATGTGATCTTAAGATGTAGCATCAGACAGCAGGGATTGGAAATTCATAACACCTATTCTATAAAATATCTAGGATACTGGTTACTTATGTCAAGGAAGATTAACTCAAAATGAAACCTGCACAGAAAAGGACTGGTTAAAAAATTATGGAAATAGACACCAACCCGACAGAAGAGTCCGGAGTTGGATTGTTTAGCTTATGGAGGCTCAGAGGAATTATGTCTGTTTGCCAGAAAGGCAATCAGGATGGTAAATCTTGGGAAGAACCATATCAAGACCATGTAAAAAAAGAGTACCAGCAAAAGCTGGCACCAGTTATCAGCCAAAAGAGGTATATTTAAAGCCCAGTGTTTTACATAGATTCCTTGCCTGAAATCTTATTTCCCACATGTAGTTTATCCTCTGATTCTCACTAGTTACTCACATGACAGGCATTCTCTGTGCAGCAGGGTACACCAGCTCCGGGACTCCGTCCCTTGGTTCTCTCACTGTGCCTTACCCTTTACTCCTCTGGTTGAGCTTCTTCAGGAAGACACGTGTAACTTCCAGGGCCTCCCTTTCTCTTAGCAGCAAGTTTCCCGATGTGTTGCATTTCAGGTCAATCCAGTCTGTGCGCAGCATATGGAAGTCCAGGTTGCTCGCGCTGAAGGTCTGCTCCCAGTTCACTGCCTGGTCAAACACTGGTACGTAATCAAAATCCTCCTCATCTTCCTCCTCTGGCTCCCCATCCGCCTCTTCCTCTTCGTCTTCTGCTGCCACAGGTGCAGACTTGCCCTTCACAGGAGATGGCACCTGTACCTCTCTTTCGTCCATGTCCCCACCATTGGCTGCCTTGTGCTCAGCAATGTAGGACTCCACTTGGTTCAGCCACTGGGGCAGCCCGGGCTGGCTGGGGCTGGCAGTGCTCACAGAGCGTCTGCTGGCTTTGCCAGAGACTGGGCCTCCTTTTCTGGCTGGCACGGTGCCTGCTGGCTGCAGCCCATCCTTGGCAGTGCTGAGATCTCCTCGAGGTCTCACCCCTTTGGGAATTGTGACCCCTGAGTCCCTTGGGTGGCTAAAAGACTGCTGTCTTTGAGACACAGTCCTAGAAGGAGGGTTTGCCCTTCTGACAGGCACTCTCCCCTGGATGGCCCTGGCATGCTGCAGAGGGCTCCTGGAGTTGTCTTTGACACCAGCTTTTAAACGGGGTCTCTTTGTTACTGGGTTCCCCTCCAGGCCAACCTGGCTGAGGCTTTGGTTAGTAGAGGCCAGCACGGCTGATTTGACACCAGACCTCTTTGTCCTTCTCCTTTGTATCCCCTCTCCTATGTTACTGCCCATTACTGAGAGGAGCCGACGACGCTCCCGGAAGGAATAGTCCTCGTGGATATTGTCCCTGCCCAAAATGCTGCCGGGAGCGTTGCCCAACAGCTCTGCCTTCACTGTGCCAGGGTGTTCGGCGGGACGGGTACTCTCCGTGTCCTGCTCCTCGTACTGCAGGTCATCCAGGTTCCCCTCCTGGGAGCCTGCAGGAGTAATTGAAGTTACATCTCTGGCATCCTGCCACTGCTTTCCCTGTCCTAACCCAGGCACTCATCCTGCTGGGGTAGCTACTTGTTGCCTCACCTCAGTGTTGCCCCTCCTGCTCAGAGGACAGGGATGCTCTCACACATGGGATCTGTGCTCCTGCTGGCACCAACCTTCTCAGCACCTCTTAGCCACCACTGCCAAAGGCTGTGGAGGTGTTTGGCTTTGCCTTTAGCTGTCTTGTCTGGCCTCAGATTTGCAAGGCAGGTGTGAGCACCGGCTGCCATGATACAGAGCTTTGGCTCTGTTGCTCCTGCCCATGTTTTTGCTAGAATTACATCTCAGATAAGCTGTGGGCCTGAGAGGTAGTTGTCATGTTGTCTCCTACAGCCCACTGTTTAGTGACCTCCCAACCTGCCCCTGAAAGAAGTAAAAGCTGCAGCAAAAATCTCCTCCCAGACACAGTAATCTGGTAGGGAAAGGCTGTGACTTCCTTGTTATGGGAAGTCAACAGCTTCTTTCAGCTGCTGCTGGAAGACCACACGAAAAAGTGACAGGTGGAAGGATCTTCTGGTTGTGACACTAGGGCCCCTACCTGGCTGCTCTGTCTTTTCTCCAGAGTCCAGGCTCTTCTCTGGCCGATCCATTTTCATGTACTTGTAGAATCCGAATCTGTAGAGGGAGGAGCAAAACACAAGTTTGATGAAAGTTACTTCGCCCTTTTCAAATAAATAATAGCCATTGCTTCAGAGGTGATGATCCATTACTCTGGTTACATCTACCCAGCACCTCTAGATCCTACTTTCCAAACATCATCACCATCTTTCAAATCTTTGGGCAAGCAGATCTTACTCTGCAGTGCCTAAGACATGCATTTTCCTTCCTTATCATCTCAGTCTCTCAAGAGATTTTCTCATAGGTGCAGGAGGAAAACCCAATATAAGTACCCTGAAACACTTCTTTAGCCTCCCTTAAACTCCTCCTTAAAGCTCACTTAAGATGTACTGCTCACAAATGTAAACTATCATGCTGCAAAAGCATCTCAAGCAGCTGATTGCAGTGATCTCCCTCTCTCTCCTCTTATACCACTACTGCCTATGTGCTGTCCTTATATGCCTGTGCTTCAAGCTTTTGGGAGGGATTTCCAGGGGTGTTTCCCTCCACATGTGCTTGATGCCAAGCAAAATGGGCCCTCCGTTCTCAAATCCAGTCACAATACAAATGAATTACCAAAGCAATAAACCTGGTTGTCACCTTCCAGCCCGTGGTAGCCACCTATCCTTCATTATGAACCACGAGTCTCCTCCCAAACTCATGCCATGATCTGTTGTTCTAGCCCTCAGAATAGTCCTGGAGGGTGAAATAAGATCCTGAACACAGGGAGGCCACCATCAGCTATCTCACTGGTAAAGTGATTTCTTATCCTGTAAAAAAAGTCCTCCTGAATGGACAGGAGTCCTCACGAAAGGTGTCTGTCTGTTATGGGGGGAGCATGTAAGTGGCAGTTCTCTCGTGGGGCCACCACTGAGATCAAGGCCCCAGTGAAGCTGAATGACATGTATTTCTTCCCCCAGAGAGATCCTGATGGTGAGCACAGTTTGGCTTTCACAGTAATAGCTTTTAGGAGGCTCCAGCCACTGTCAGGCAAAGTTTCCTGGGAATACACTCCCTGATGTAGTGAAACAAACATGCTCTGACTCTGTTGCTGGGTTAATAATGCAAGAAAAGCAGAGGCAGTTTCCCCTTGAGACCTAAACATATTTCCACTTAAGTTATCAAAAGAAACTATAAACGCTTTAATGTTTTGCAAGGCTTAGGGAGTCTTTAAAAATTGAGAGTCCTACAGAAGTGAGTATGAAATTCCACACCAATTCCAGCCTTCAAACCATCTCCTCCCTCCCTTCTACTAAACCCACATTTGCAGCATCCTACCTTTCCAAATAATAAGGGTTTTCCTGATAGAAGCATTTGTTTTCTTTTTCCATGTGGCTCAGGCGGCTGTAGTCATTTGGGTAAACAAAGGATAAATGAACCTGAAGAGAGAAAAACAAAGTAAAACATAAATGCCAGACATCAGTCACAAGGTAACCCAGACATAGTTGCAGGGTAACCAGCCCTTTTTAAAGGGAGCAGGAGTTGCTCACTAAATCTTTGCCTCTCCAAGGCATGCAGTAGCAGGCTGTGAGAATGGAAAACAGAAGGAAGCATGCTAGGATATGTGCCTGGGTGTGTCTTTTCCTCCCTTTCTCAGCATCTGTCTGTCCATCTCTGTAACTGTGAGCTTAATTCAAATAACAGAGTGAGAACTAGGCGGGAGAGAGGTGGCCATGCCCCCCTGAAGAGATGTCAGGGGCTTTAGTGGTACAGTTCACCCCACAAAGAATGAAATCCTCAGCCACTGCGAGGCTCTGTGTGAAGGCAAGCTCAGCTCTTTGGTTTGAGGCCTGAGGGGCTCTGTAAGACACACACACTCATACCCTGGTGAGACACATGAGCAGTGCACAGCACTCATCTCCCTTTCCTTGACGTTGCCCTCTGGCACGTACTGGGATGCAGAGACCTGAACACATGATCAGACCAGCCTAGGAGCTTCAGATCGGTGGAGAAGCCCCAGGGTTAATGGGATCTCTCTCTCCTTCCTCCTTGTGTTCCCCTGGGCAAGCACCTGCTTAAGAAATAAAACTTACAAACTGGAGCCCCTGGTAGCGCTGCAGAGGAAATCCATTCACCAGGTAGCTGGGCTTGTAGGGGCAGTCGGGCAAGGCTCGGCGCACACGGGACTTGCTGAGCAGAGGCACTGGCAAGAGGAAACACATGGGTGAGCGCTGCAGGAGGAGCCCGGCTGCAACTGATGCACCAGCTTAGCTACTTCTGGCCCTGGTTTTTATTTATCCGTGTGAAATGGTAACAGACACATAAAGCAAACCTTGCACAACTCATCTCTTTACATCCCTCTAAGGCACTAGCACAAAAATTATTATGCCTGGGGATGTTGTGTGAGTTGGATGTCAAGAAAGAGGAGCTGGGTTTAGTCTGTGCTTTGTCTCCTACAGCGACTGATACTGTAGCAGCCCCTCTCTTCTGCAGCAGGGATAAAAAAAACACGGCCTTGACCACCGTGGTGTAGGAGGATGATGCTTCTCAGCTGTGTCACCACACATGCTGTGACAGGCTGCAGTTACCTCCTCAGCTGCTTTGCAAGTCTTACCTTCGTAAAGAGTGTCCCGGGGGTCAGGCTTCAACATGTCAGCCGGGTGTGCCTTGCTGCCTGCGCTGTCAGCAGGCCGGCTCCTGTGACTGGCCAATGTCTGCGGGATATGCCCGACCTCATCCATCTTTAAAAGCGTCTCGTCTAGAAACCAGAGAGAGAACAGAAGGGGGAGGAAGGGCTAATTTGTCCCTTGTCCCAAAAAGCACCTCTCTCCAACGTCAGCCTTTTCCAAATGGCTTTGCATTCATGGCACTAATGCTGTCTCCGGCACAGCAATGCCTAAATGGTGCTGATCGGGAGCATCACTGCAAAGACACTGCAGGAAGGAAAGGCTCTGACCCAGAAAGCTGGAAATACAGAAGCTGTGGGGTAGGAACATGGCTATCACTGAAAGCAAACACACACAGGGATAAGTTATGGAGGAAAATGGCCTCCTGTCTTGGATGGACCAGCAGTGGTGTGGTGAAGAAGCCCCATGCTGGCAGGAATTACTGGATGCCTCTGTATCATTAGTATTGCATTTCTTTTAAAAGGAGATAAAAAAGATGAATGGGAGGAAAAATCTGAAAAAACCTTTTCCACCTGTGCTGGAAAAGGATCAGGACCCCGGGGCAAGGCCTTCAGTGGCTGAGGAGGATGTTACTCCAGAAAGGGAATAAAGACCCACGGTAAACCAGGAGCAATGGGAAGCTCAAACTCAAGACTGAGTATTGGTTACATTTTTTCTTGGTGCTGCTGCCATGGGACTTCATATCTCCATAGATCTTACTCTAAAATGAGGGGAATTGAACAAATATCCATGAGGGGAAAAGCAACATGCTGTCAAGGGCACTGGTGTGCAGCTTTTGGGTACTGAACAACACATGAACCCAGAAGGAATGGGATGACATGATACAGCCAAAGGCTAATATGGAAGAGAGAAAAACTATATGGGCAGAAGGTGACAGATAAAGGTGAGACTGCAGCACTGTACCTAACTACAGAGGGATCTTCTGAGATGTCAGTCTTCTATTCTACACGGAATTAATAATAAGAAAAGAGAAGAAGGAAAAAGGATGAAGATGGAAGACCTAATGGAAAGCCTAGTCCTGGCCAAATGGCAGGTTTCAGAAAATACAGCAGCAGGTTGTAATCCAAGACATAGCAAACAGATGTCTCGACTACATCAGGGAGTCTTCCATGCACAGAAGTGCTGGCATGGAAAGAACCCAGAAATGCTGGAAGGCAACAGTAGTAGATATGGAAAGGGGGAATGCTGGCAGAGGAAAGTGATGCTGACAAAGCTAGGTAAGGATAAACAGGACTAAGGAGTTCCTTAACTGATAAAGGCATCACTTGATGTGCTAAGAAGGGTTTACAAAACAGGAGGGACTGGACTGATGTGTTTGCTGCAATCCAGCAATAACTTGAAGAGGCTTGAGGCTAGTACAGAAGAAAGCAGCATCTCCCAGTATCACTAGTGTATCCTGCCGTGTTCAGGACCCAGTGTGAAATCCCCTGGAAGTGCTACAGTGGCCCCCTCCCTGGTCGTGTCCAGCTGACAGCACTTCCCCACACCTCCCATGCTGTGGGCCTCACATTCCCCCTGGCTCTCAGCAAGCAAACTCCATCCTGTGTTACTCTCACATCTGGAACACTTCTCACCCTTGCAGACTCTTCTCGCTACCTCTAGACTTCCCTGGAATAATGTTCCAATCTTACTTCCAATTCTATTATATATGAGTCATACCCTTGTCCAGAAGTCTTTCTCCTGACCTGTCTCCACCTTTTTCTCCTAATGATCTGTATGCCTGGTATTTGCCTGGCTAGACTATGATTCATGGTGAAACACCACTGATAAATTTTGGAAGAATGGGGAGGTGCTTGGGAAAACCTGTGATGAAGATACTTACTAGCAAAAAGGGAGAGGTATTGGGAGTCAATCACTCTGAACTTTGCCTCTGGGTCATTCAGTCTCCACTGGAACAGAGAAACACATTAAAATGAAGTGCTTATGGAGTTAACCAAGCCTGAAAAAAAGGAACAGGCACAAGATGTTTTTTTCACCAGATGGGTTCGCAGCTTTCCTCTTTCTCCCTGATATGACTGAATTTACCTAACAGCAAAAGACTGGGAATAAGATGAGATCCCCCAGGACAAATCCAAAATGGGAAAGGACAAAAAGCTGCAATGGAGACCAGAGAGGGCAGAACTATCCCAAGCAAGCAGAGGAAAGGGTCCTGACATGTGGACAGGACTATCCCTCACAGAAGTAGGTAAGGGTTCTGGAAGGGATTAGATACATCTCATGCAAGAGGAGCTGAGGCCTGGGAAAGGAGGGGAATAGTTACAAACATCATTCCCAAGCTCTGTGGGGACATATATACAGTATCATCATTTCCACAGACTCACTGCTACTTCCACGTGGTCTGTTCCTCTGTCATCCTGCTTGTGCAGCACCTCAAAATAGTACCTGCCTGCAGCTGACAACCTGTGAAGAACAACGTGTCTGTCACCAGGGGCGTTAAGGAATATTTCTTAGCTTGTCAGCAGACAATGAGTGGGGAGCAACCACACCCATGAAACAACCTAATTCTCAGGGTGAACGGGGTTAGGGCTGCCAAGAAAATCCAGATGCTGACAGTGAGATAGGTAGCTTTCCCTGTGCATCTGGACCACTACAGACCCTTCTCAGTTAATGCTGAATAACTCCCTTTCAGTCTTGCCTGCTGGGTTTTGGCCTCTGGGAAACCCAGCCAATTCCAAGGCAGGAAGCTTGGGATATAGTTGATATAGAGGAGTCTGGATCTGCTGGTGGCTGCTTCCTCTGAGGAAGAAAAATTAAGTTTTGCATTCCTGCAGTAAATCAGCAAAGCTTTGGCAATACCTCAGAGTAATCTCTTTCTCTATATTGCTAAATTCTCCAGGACAAGCCTGGGTTTTCCTTTTCCTCATCCTTGAGATTTCCTGGCCATGTGCAAAGGTGGCTGGGAGCAAGGGACTTTGCTCACTCACCTCACCATCTTTGACTGCTGGCTGTGAAATTTCCCAAACTCTCCCGGTGCAGTCCACTCCTTCCCTGTCTGTGAAGAGATGGAAGATGCTCTAGTTAACATGAGTTTCTTCTCTTCTTATTGCACTGAGAATGACGAAGAGGGAAAATTGAGCTCTCTCTTCCCTCCAGTACCTCCTGGTAAGTTACCTGTGAGATCCATCTATGGACAGACTTATGTCACTTAATCATGAGCAGGGGGCTGCCAATATGTAACTGGCTTAAGGTATGACATGTCATACCCATCTGGCATCTGTGGTGGCGTTGTCTGTAGTTGGGCAGGAAAAGAAACTTGAGTAGTCCAAGGAAGTATGTAAGTCAAGTCAGGAAGGTCTCCATTCCCACAGACACACTAAAGCCTGGATAGAAGAAGCCTTGCAGCATGCACAGTACCTTGCCTACACTGGCCAGCAGCTGGAGACCAGAGGTCTTTTCATCTGGGCTCAGCCAGAACTCGGCATTGTCATCCGCAGCAATGGCAAACTGAAACTCCCCTGTTGAGAGATGGAGGGAGTGAGTAGGGCTCTGGGGTAAGGGCTCACGCACAGAACAGATCCTGCTCCTCTAAAATGCTGTCTTTGCCCTTTTTCCTGGTGAGACCATAGCTTCCCTATTGATAATACCACCCTCACCCCTTTGAGCATCTCTGAATTTTCTAACTGAAAACAAACTCTACAGATGCATCTTGTTCACTGTCCTTCCTGCATCGGCTTCATCTGATGTCTAACCTGGAAAGCTAAGAAGTCTATGCAAAGTCTTACTGAATTCCTATTTTGGTTCCAGAGCAATTTTTTTGTGTGAGATGCTGTGTTTGGATGGAGGAAAGTGCACGTGGAGCCACAAAGGGAGTCAGGGGTGCTTGAGTCTCACTGTTCTGGGGATGGCAGCTGAGGGCCAGGGGACCACGAGAGGCGGGTGAGCTTTGGGCAGACACATGCAGCTGGCTGATACAGATGTCAGCTGCTGTCAGATGCTATTCATGCACTCGGGTAGCAGCAGGGACATCAATGATGTCATGTACAATCCCGGGCATGCGAGGGAGGGAGGGAAAGCTCAGGGATTGTTCGTGCCCACACACACGCCATGGGGCTGTGCATTCACGACAGCATTGTTATTTATCTAGCACTTCCCATCTGTTTTCTCCTGTGCTTTTCCTTTCCACCCTACAAGGGAGGCAGATGTGTTCCCACCCATGCCAAGGCCACGGCTAGTCAGGCACGTCACCCACATGAGGGACCAGGCGTTGGGCTTGCCAGGGTGAGGCACGAGCGGTTCAGCACCGGGAGGGGACTGAGAGAGGGGAGGGACAGGTGACAAGAGACGTGAGCAGTGGCACAGCAGCCTCAGAACCCTCACCATTGGTGAAAGGATGCAGGTAGCCAAATATCCGGAGGCCATAGTTGGTCCATTTTGGGGACACAGCCAACTTCTTCAGTGTAGTTCGTGTCTGAAGTGGAAGAAGAAAAAAAATTACCAAAATAATTTTAGATGTGACAGGAAGAAGGGGAGATATAAAAGTCCTGAGACAGGTGGGTAGAGGGAAGTATGAGGTTTGCTCTGAGAGGAGGATGGGCTACAGTGTGTGATGGAGGCAAAGAGAAAGAGCAGGCCAGATGAGAACTGAACTGGAGCAGGTGCTGCTGTGGATGGGAGAGCTGCATGGGAATGCCATTGAGATGGTGGGGACGGGATGTGGCATTTGCTAGCTACTTGGAAGGAGAGCACCAAATACAGGGCTCCTTCACCGTGTGTCCAAGGCCTGGCAGGCCAGCATAAGAAAAATGAGCCTCCCCTGTGCAGCAGAAGAGCCGCCACCCTTGACACCTTGTGAAAATCTCCTGCTCCCTCAGCAGGAGGACAAAGGAAGTGGTTGAGAGGGAGGTGACGGATGCTTATGAGCAGCAGGACAGACAGATGATGGATAGAGATAGGGACAGGATGTGAAGGAAGCAGGGGTGACCCAGCTGGGAAGCAGAGCTGGGAAGTGTGGGGCAGCAAGTGTCATGGTCTTACTTACGTGAGGGAAGAGGGGGAAGTGCAGGTTTTTCCTGAGCTGCTCAATGGAGCCGCCACACCAGTCCTCGAACACGTGCAGATTAGCCTGGCCCTGGAACTAGGAGGCAGAAGCGGGGCACCATGAATTGTTGCATACCTCCACTGTGTGCCTCCCCTGTCTTGACAGCCTTGGCCATGGCCCCAGCACTGGAGCACTTGAGAGAGCGAAGGAAGATGCCACTGCTGCGATGGGCTGGTCTGAAGGAGACACAGGTCCAGCCCCCTGTTTCTCATCTGCTGAGGGTTTGGGGTTGGAATACATGACTGAATAGCACCAGAAAACTGTGCTAATGCTTGGGACATCTCACTACATGGCTAGGGTTCACTCCATTAAGGAGGTGTTTAACCAGAGGTCAGTGCTCTGAGACAATACTGTGGAACACACTGCAGGGTGGCAATAGCCCCCCATGATGCAGCAGAGAAAGTGTAGGGTCCTACATTCTCCAAGAATGTGTTTTGGACTCTCTCACCATCCCAGGGCTATCTTCCTGACCTGAGGAAGAGGGACACACTGCAGGGGTGGGAGGGAGATGCCAGATCACCTTCTCAAAGCATGTCTTGAGATGTAAAGCTCATGGAGGACAGTGGGGACAGCAAGGCAGAGGCTCGGCAGGTGGGGGTGCAGATGCCTGTCCCCACTACGCAGCCACTCTGGCCAGGAAACGCTGTCAGTGTCCAACGGAGACCTGGAGCACAGCTTTGCTGGGAAAAGCTTGCTGGCCACTGTGGGACTGCAGCAATACATTCCTCAATGGACAAACTTCTTTTTGTCAGAGCCATTCGGAAGGGAATCACTGTCTGCCCCCCAGCAAAGTCCAAGCTCTCTGCCTTCAACCAGTGGAGCTGGATGCTGAAACCCTCCTCACAGGACTGGCACCCAACAGTGGAGAATAAATAGGCTGGAGACGGTAGAAGCTACCTTAGATGGCGAAATGCTGAAGAAAGGAATAGGTTGCCTTGGGACTGGGGAGGTTTTGCAGTGGATGTCTTGCCTATATAAGGGCTATGTGAGCAGGGCTGGGAGAATGGCCTGAACAGCACCCAAATGTCTACAGATGGCAGCAAATTCTTAGTTTTCACTGGGGAGTCTCCAGCAGGGCTGCAGCAGCACAGTGGAGGAGGGTCCAACCCCTCCGTGCACTCCTGGCAGAGGAACTGCTTCCTGGATTTATTTTTCCCAGGATGGTGCGTTGGAGGTGCATTTTGAAATACACTGAAGGAAGGCTGCGGAGCAAACTTGGCTCAGCACCAGTAATGCTCCCTGTGAGCTGTGGACTTTAGTCCTGCATGTGAAAGCCATTTCTGTGTGCCAGGCAAAACACATCACAACCACTGCTGTTCTGGAGGGGTCTCTCATCAGCCCTCTCTCACTGGTATCTGCACTGCCAGGGCTTGACAAATGTCTGCAAGCCCATGTCTACCCCCACTACTACCTCCTCCTCTTCTGACATCCCTTAGACTGGATTCTGCCAGACGAGAAGAAAAGCAGCAAGACAAAGTGGACGTAATTCCCCAGAGTGATGCATAAAATCGTAGCTTAGATGCACAGAGGGCTCAGGGTGATGGATGTAGCCAAGAGAAACCCAGGACTCTGCAGGAACTTGCAATACTAATAAATCACTGCAAGTGTGACAAACATTGAATTGGAATGTAACTGCTGTGCAGTCCCATGCCCCTTGGCCAAATCCAGGTTCACACCCAAGAGTCTTACACTACTTTTCTCAGCCAAATCAAATAATGACAATTGCTGTTTCTTATGGAACACGCACTCCCACAGCGAGTCACTGCCAGAAACAGTCCTATGGCAGTCTGCTGCTACCTACAAGTGATGCTGGTTTTTCTTCTTAGAGAGTTGCTTGCACACTGCAGATAGCAGGCTCAGAGCCCTATGAAATGTAGCACAACACTCCCACACCGTGGAGAGGCTGGCACTGCAGTCTGCTCCTGCCAAAGACAGACCCAGGGGATACTCCCAAAGCTCAAGACTGCAATGGAGCTGGGCTGGCTTTGGCATGGGGTAGCCCAAATGCAAACCCATATATTTATTAGAGAAATCCCAAAAGACTGGCTAGACTTGCTCAAATGTTTACAGAAGAAACTTGGACCACTCCCACTGCAATACAAGATTTTACTGCAGAGTTTGGTAGGATTAGGGAGAGGGCAGCCTACTAAAAAATAAGGCAGACACCACTATACTAGGTGCACCATCAATGGTGAAGGAGGTGTTCCCTGGGATTTGTAGCCTGACACTCCTGTCTCCAAAGTCTTTATGAAGTATCCTGAGAGGAGATTCTGGCAGGAGTAAACGAGATCACTTTGCCTTCCTGTGCTCAGACTTACTAGAAATAATTAACTGGTAAATAATAAGTACTTCTTGCATGCAGTTTCAGAGTCTTTTCTAAATCAACAGATTTTTCTCCTGAGTTTCAGTAGCCTAACTTACTTTCTGCTGCCTCCAAAAGGGAAAAGAACATTATTGACAGATAAGTGCTGGCTGCCCAAAGCGCTGCTCTGGGACTGAAAACTGAGCTAGGCTTTAATTTTAGGGCCCCAGAAGTCATCAGTCTAGCAGCTGTTTTGAAATCCTATCACCTCTGTCCCTCCAACTCAATCCATGGCTGTCCATTGCAGGCAGCTGAGAAATTCCTCTGTTTGCTATATGTGTCTCCTCTGGAATATGCAGTAACAGTCTCCTGCTTGGGGCTTTTGCAGATTGTAGTTACAGATAAGCATCACCATCATTCCCAATTCACGCACACAGAAATGCCAGTGGATTTTCTAAAACATGGCTACTAAGTCTGACTTCCCAGCTTAGAACTACCTGGTCCTTTTTTTCAAAGGAATGGAAATTTAGGACCTGGCAAGCAATAAGATAAGTGCCCCTTAAAAACACCTGCTTTGCAAATTCTGGATAGACTGATTTGGCCAGAAGCAGGAATAGAAGCCAAGAGTATGTGTTTTCAATGGGAGTGTTTTTACGTGACCTGTGCCTTCCCATTTGGAGGGTACCCCCTGCTCCTCAGCTTCCTCCCTGTCCCAACCCCACCTTATGTTGCTTATGTCCACCCTGGCTGAAATAGCAGCACTGCAAGAACCCAGCTCAGATCCAGAACTGGCACAGGTCGTGCACCAAGGGCACCGTCAGCACAGGGTGAGTGTGCCCAGGAGCTCATGCACAAGAGCTGTTCTGCCCAAGGAGGTCTGTGCAGGTCGACAACCTCCGGAGCACAACACCATGGGTACACAGTGACCCAAAGGAAGGGAGAGCTGGACCCTAACAAGTGCAGGGAGGGGAGAGCTGGGACAGGCCCTTGCTTCACTGCTGATGCAGTGGCCTCCATGGCTTCGGGAACGTGGCTGGTCTCCGAGCACCAGTGCTGACCCTTCCTGCTGAGCACGCTGAAATAATGCCTGCCTGCAGCCCTGGCTTGGTATTAAGAGATTTTAGTATTTCTGCTTCCTTCTAGTGAGAAATTTTAGATTATCAGCCCCTGCTAGAAAAACAGACCATAGAGGAGGATCAAGCACACAGAGAACCCAGACCTCTCTTTCTAGCCCAAATCCTATCATATCAAAACTGCCTGGGGGGGCAGCCTCACGACCACACGACCAAGGGCTCCTGGTGAGCAAGGAGCCCGAGGAAGAAAGGTCAGGGCAAGCAGCAAAGCTGGGAGGATTGCAGCAGCAGAGACATGACCTGTTGCCTTGTAACTGGAGCTGGATGGAGAAGAGAAGTCTTTCCTAATTTAATTCTGGGTGGCTCTGGCATCACAGAGGCAAATCAGCTGCGTGGCTGCACGCAGCCCAGGGAATGCACAGCACCGGGGATGATAAACAGGGCACAGAGAGGGCCTGAGCCCGGGAAGAAAGGCGACATTGTGCTGCCAACTAGAAACCCCTGAGTTTATAAGACTCTTCTGTCTCCGCAGAGTGGCTGTGGCCCCTCCTCCTGCCTGGCCCAGCTCCCCTGACTGGGTGACATTCAGCCTCCAGCAGCTGGGCTTGGCTGCACGCTCCGCTGTGCTGGGCACTTGTGCGAATCCATCAAGACAAGTTAGTTACACAGGCCCCCTCCCTGTCTGGATGGGCAGGAGTGGGCAAGGAAGGGACATCAGCAGGGACAGAGCAAGCAGCAATAGCTCTGTCTTTCAGTCTTCTAATGAAAGGATGCTTCCTCTTAGGGCAGGTTCGGTAGCAGGACAATACCCCAGCACAGTGCTTTGGTTTTGTACAGCACCTATGCACCTATACAAGTGCTGCCTGCAAGGGGCTGTGCTCCTGGACACCCCTCAGAGAGAGAACAAAGTCCTGAGGCTGTGCAGACATGACAGAGGGGAGGACATTTTAAATGCACCCCAGTGCTTTCTCCTCTCAGAGCTGTACAGAAGCTTTTGCAGAGGTAAATGAGAATGATGAGGCTAACCAGGCTTTTCTGAAAATCCTCCCCCACACCTACAGCAGTGTCAAATGGTGACACTCATGGTCCCAACAGTGCAGTTTTGCCCTGACAATAGCCAGGCACCTTTCTGAATTAATTAAACAAGACATCCGACATCTCTCCACCCTGAGGAGGCAGTGGGAGATGCTGGAAGCTGGAAGACTTTGCTGTGGTGCCTGGAACCGACAGTAAGGGTAGGGACCATCATGTGCGCAGGCACCTTGAGGAGCCCAGGTGTGAGGCTGAACCCTGCCTTCCCCCAGACACGGGGTAAAAATTCATTAGGGGTTTCCTACGCGCACACTTTCCCGCCACGTTATCCAAGGCTGAAGACTTAAACTGCTTGTTTCATATCCTGAAGCTGAGAGGGGGGAAATTGAAACCTGTCTTTTTTTGGACATGCTGGCTGCCAGCTCACCCTGCAACCCTGTTAATTATTTATGTTTGTCAGGAATATATCTCTCTATTCAAATAAAGCCCAGTTCCCTGACCTGTGTCAGGCAACCTGGTGCCCCTCACCCCAGGTATCAGGCTGCAATTAAGTTATTACAGATGCCACGGGGAGGGCACAATGGTATTACAGACCCTGGGTAATTAATTTGGGCAGACTCACAGAAAAACTTAATCCCCAGGTCAGGAGAAATTTCAGCCAGTGGTTAAGAGGACAGCAAGCAGCTCTATACAGAGCTGTGTCCATGGATCCCTCTCCATCACCTGCAGCTGGTACTGGTGAACTGCTGGCCTCTGCAGTCAGGGTGCCTCTGCTGACCCTCTGGGTACAGACACTTCCTGCAGCAAGGGCAGGAAACGTTGCCTTATAGAGTCAAAGAGAAAACTGTCCAGGCCACAGCATGTACCTCACCAACTGCATCTCTAACCCAGTGAAGGCTCATTGCACACCACAGCCACCTGTTCTCAAGACTTCTAAGAAATCCCTAGGAGGGGATGAGAGACACAGGGCAAAGCCTCAGAGAAGCTGGGGGATGCCATGCAGAGCCTGTATGGCCTGTTGCCATGGGAGAGGGGAGCAGTACAGGCTCCTGTCACCCCTGTGCACGGCCGCAGTGCTGGCCTTCGTGTCCCGCTGGCTCTCAGCCAGCAGTTGCTCACCTGCGAGGCAGCCCTGCCTGCACACTGCCCACACACTGCCTGCACGGCCCTGCAGCCAGAGGAAGCCCCCAGGCTCCAGTTGGAACCGGCACACCAGAGCCAAAGCAGCAGAATAGATCAGTAGTCTGGTCTGGTTCTGGGCACTGGAAGGTGACTGGTGCTGGCTACTTCCAGGAAAGCTTTAGCTCACGCTGCAGGGACATGAACTGCTCATTGCAATGCTGGAGGGACACACTTTTCCTCCATCACCAGTGACAATCTCATCCTGAGCACAGGGCCAGCAGCCGGCTCGCTCCACAGGGGAGCTGCAGAGGCCCTTTAATTTGTGCAGGTCTCTAATCACCTTGAGGAATTTAGTGAGCCGGTTCCATTAGCTAAATGCCCCCAGGCTGGTGGGCCTCTCATTAGAAGCAGATTGCATTGCTCCCTTATCTGAAGAGGAATGATGAGATAAGGGAGCAGGGGAGGAAAGAATAAACGAGGCATGAAGGAAACAAAGGGGGTGTTTACCTCAGTCTGTAAGGGTCACCAGAGAAGGTCTCTGTTCATTGAAGTGTCACTGAAGTGGAGAAATCTCTATGTATGACACACAGGGGCTGGATTGCAAATGCCAGAGCAAGAGCGTGACACTTCTGCGTGCCACAATCATGTATTCTCTTGTCGAACGCTTGGCCCTACGCACCCCAGACCTGAATAAACTTCACTTTTCTGGAAGGCAGTGGGCTGCCTGCTCTCAGGGAATTTTAGGTGGGTGCTTGGTGCCTTGATGACTAGTGCAAAAACCAAATTATCTGGAATCTGGACACACCTGTCTTTCCAGATGATTACTCAGGTCTGTAAGTGTCATTAAGCAGGGAGGGGGTGATAGGGGACAGAGCTCCCTTAAAGTGAATTAATTTCCAGGCAGATGTCCCTGCCCTACATTCTTGGTGTACCAGTCTCTAGCTACACCTCCCTCATGCAAAACAATGGAGAAAAGCACCCACCTCTGGCAACCATGGGACAGGGTCGTCCACAGCCGCATAATTCGATTTATTCCTCCCAGCTCTTTGCAGCTCTTGCTTCTGAAATACAAGTAGAGGAAACTCAAAGTAACCCAATAAATGACACAGCACTGACATCTAAACAAGAAGGCTCAAACCTGGTTACAAGAACATATGAGAAAATAAAACAAGTTCTCAAGCTCCCTTTCCAAAGGACAGGCCAGTTATCGTGGCCATGGTGGGGTGAAAATGCTTGTTTGACAGCACATTTCAGGTGAGCTACTGAGGGAAAAGGACATCAATACTTTATAACAGCTTGCTAACACAGAGTTAAAACTTAGGTCACTTTCTGGTGGGTTTTTTCCCATCCTTGTTTCAAAAATGTCCAAGCAATAGCTCTTCCAACACTGCCTTTAGGCAAAAGTACCAAGACGTGCTTCACTAGAGAGCAGCAAACTCTCTCCTGACCTTTCATTTCTGCTTCTGTCTTGCTCATTGCTACCTTCCTGTGCCACAGATCCAGTCAGCTTCAGCCCACTGCTGTAGCTTAGTACATCTAAAATAACTTAACTGACTACACTGGAGTCATCATACATTCACACTGCTGTGAGTCAGCTCAGATTTTGCCCCGTGGCGAGCTCTCTTTCCTGCATGAAGAGAGAGCTGTCTCTTGGGGCCAGCATCAGAAAGGAAGGTTTGCCCTTGTAAATGTTCAGAAGGCATTCCAAATCTCCTCACCTGGTGTCCTGGCTCCTGTGGATAGTAAAACTGAAGGCTTGGGTCCCCACCTGGGACACTGGTGTCTGACAGAACCTTAGCCAGCTCCCTCCAGTTTTCGTATCCTGTATAGAGGAAACAGAAAGAGGTGTCAGAAAACATCTAATAAAATAAACCACCACAGTTACCAGAATAAACTGGTTCTTCCAAGGCTGAGAAACCTCTAACTCTCTGAAATTGCCTAGCAGAGACCAGGAGTTGTTTATGCTCCTTGGAGTTGGAAGACTGATACAGAGAGAGAAATTGCCTTTATCTTCCTCAAAAGCTCTTCCCTCCTTCTTATTAATACTTATATTAAAGATTCATCATAGATCCAAAATACATGTCAGAGATTTCATTAATCACCACAGGACTGGGAACCTCTTTGTAGATTACTCACATAATCCCAGTGGTCAAACTAAAGGATATCAATTTTTATTAACTAGCAACGTCAAAGAAAAATAAGACAATAAATAGATTACTAATTAATTTAACCATCAAAAGCATATTATTTGTATATATTATTTTATTTGCACAGTAAAAGTATCAATCCTCTCTTCTTGAAGGAAATTATGGCAAAGAATGCTGCAATACCTAAAATATTAGCATCCCCTCCCCTCCCAGTCTGCTCAATCCAGAGGTTAGGATCAATCTTGATTTCCTTCTACAACTCTGGCGGCCTCCTGGGCTTAGAAGGGAAAAGATGAGCAGATGCAGCATAACACTGTAGCTCTCTGTGACCACTGCCCATGTCACTGATAAGACAGTGCTGGTGAGCAGAGCCTCCCGGCAGTGCTTCAGTGGCTCACACCATGTGGTTTTCAGATTTGATAAACACTTTGGCACTCAGTCAGCAACTAACCAGCCTGCCAGCACCTCAGTGCTGTGCCCACACCGCATGACAGCTTCATCATGAAGGGCAAGTGCCAAAACCTCCACAAGCCCTAACCCATTCCCAGCTGGTGGCAAACCAACTCAACATCCATGTACCAAGGAGCAGAGCTAGGCTCTCCACCCACTTTCTTTAAAACTGGAAATCATCCCCAAAGCTCTAGGAGGGTCAAGAGAAGTTGGCTGTATGTAAAGGGAATCATCCCATCATCTTCAAGTCCAACAAATTTAGACAAATGGTCTGAGCCCTCTGTACCGTTCTTGCAGCCAGAAATAGCAGGAACATGCTCTGAGGATGAAGAACAGCCCACTTCTGGGGAAACATCTGCTGTTTCAGAGCCAGCATACCCATCTTCAGTCAACTCACTCATCTTCCCCTGGCCAGTTATTGCACCTACAAACTGGGTTGAAAAACTCTGTCTCTCCTTACTCATGAATCTGGGTCCTGTGGAATCTAGCAGAGGTGAGTAGAAAAGTGAAGATGTTGAAGCTGCCTCCTATGATCTGGTGATCAAAGGGGACAATTACTGAGAAGAAAGTGCAGTAAGTGTGGAAAACATGAAAGTAGTCACAGATTCAACTGAGAGACAAGACTTGAGGCAACTAGGGTGTTCTGCTTTCCTGATGCGGGCGTTGGCTTGGATGTGTGAGTTTTGTTCGGGCCCCGTTAGATGCTGAACAGTCACAAATTTCTGATCTAGATCATCTCACCCCCAGATTTTGATTTGAAGCTATGCATTTCAGTTTATGGCTAAAAATATCAACATCAGCATTTATCTTCTGCAGAAGATTTTTCAGTCAGATGCTGTGTGATTAATCTACTGATTAATGCAGCCAAGCACATCTTGTGCTTCAAGGACTGACTGCCATGGGAAAGAAGGAGAAATTCTGGTGTCTACATAATTTTATGTGTAACTGGTGAGTTTCCACGTCGTTCAGAGCAATGAGACAGAAACCACTGTTTGTGAGTGTCCTGCAGTTGGACACACGGTCCCACTCGGAATGGGGCTGAAACAGACTTTGTAGTTTGTGTGAAATTCAGGACTTGCTACTTTGAGGGCTCATCATATTATTGGGAGAGCACAGCAGGTTGTTTTTGTTTTTGTTTTTTTTCAGAAGGGAGACCCAGAATCATAGGATATCCTGAGTTGGATGGTATCCACAAGGATCATTGAAGTCTCACTGGCTAAATTAGGGAGGAACCAAGTAAATCAGGAAAAAAAATAAAACAAGGGCAACAAAAGTCAATTCAGCCCTAGACATTCACTGAGCGAGGACGCCAAGAGAGGCAGGTTTTCTTCCTTTGTGCACGGGGGAGAGATTATTTGGTTTCATTGTTAAACTCGGCACTTCACTGCTCTGTGGCATAAGCTCTGGATGAAGCATTGGGGAACCTGCTTTTCCTGGGAAGAGGATGTTGGCCACCACAGGCAGCCACTCTGGCTGCTCCTGCCCATGGCTGGCACAGAGCCTGCCTTGCAGCAAACACAGAAGCCTGGCTGCACACCAGTGCCATGGCTGACATTTCTTTGACCCCTGCAGAAGAGAAGAAAGGGAGGCAATTCTCTGTGTTGCACAAATATTTACCTAACGCTTACATCAGCCAAACATGGAAGAGACAAAAGAACTACGACTTAATCTGGAGGCAGTGATTTCCTCGCTGGGTATAATTTGTGCTTTGGCAAGCTAATTCTCCAGCATGGTAGGAAATGATTTTCAGAAAATAATAGGATAAACCCTCCTCTCAGAGAGAGTTCTTGGCACTCCAGTTCCTTCTAAAAAGATTGGCTTTTCCCTAGGGATCTCCACTGGACACGCTGGTTTTGGAGGACCTGGCTTTGCACGTGCTTTCCACGCTAGGAGGAGAGAGCTATAGAAAAGAGACAGATCTCCTCCAGCTTCCTGCAGTCAGAACACCTCTGGAGGGCAACTGCTGATGAAGGTTTTCTCCCCAGCACAGGTCACAGGATTCAAGACATTGCCTTTCAGGTATGTATCCACTCCTGTGCAACAGCTGGAGAGTGAAGCCGTTGGCTACATCCACTGCTCTGTCTCAAGAGCATCTGAGCAAGGTTCAGCCACAGGTTCAGCCTTTCCTCAAGCTCTCCATGAGCACTGCTCAGCAGCTCAGCTGGCCCAAGCTCTCCCTTGATGGCTATTTTTAAGTCAACAAGACTACGCCTGGAAAAAAGCAGCAATCTAGAACTAAAATACCTCAGCAAACACTTCAGTATTACCAAGAAGGAACGCCAGAACTATTAGCTTTGATGGTTTTGCTCCAGCCCCTCTACAAAACCAGTTCTGGTTAGGATGGGAAAGGGCAGAAAAAACCACGAAGTAGGAAATCAAAGGCCTGGGAATAGCCTATCTCACAGCCAGGTGAAGATGTTGGCCCAGGCTTTGTTGCCATTAGTCTGTTAGACAGATGCACCAGCCAGCTCTTGGTCTTTCTCTCTTCTGAGGATCACTTCCCAAAGCATTTCCCATCACCTCCCAAAGCAGACCAGTTGTTTTCCAAGGCTATTTTTTCACCGCAAACACCTCCAAGGAAGGCAACACTGATGCAGGCACACCTTGCCAAAAGCAGCAGCCAGCCTTGCTGCCACAGACTCTGCCCTCCTTGGCATAAGGACCAGCCTCCCCACAGCCACAATGGATGATTCAGAGCAGTGATTCACCCAAAATCCATCCCACAGGAAAGAAGGGTACATGGCTTTCTGATGGGCCACCTTGCCCAGCCGAGCTGCCTGGTGGCTACACAAGCACCACAGCACAGTCCAGGGAGAGGGATGTCGCTGTAACCAGAGCAGTATCCATGCTTCCAGCACTCTGCAGTTGCACCATGCATGGTGTGACATCAGATCTGCCCCTTCCCCATCCCTGTCTGCGACGGCACAGCAGGCCCCAGAGCGTGGTAGATGGGGAGAGTTGTACAATTTTGTGCCGAGAGTGACCCGATGAGCAAGAAGATATTCTCAGAGACACTGCAGAGGGACAGAAGGGCAGATAGGTTCATGGAAATGGCAGGGGTTTTGCCCAGAGTGCACCCAAATTGTGTTTTTTATCCTCACTCCAACCTCCAGGACATTTTCCCTATATCTACAACCAGGTACTTGGCTGACATCCTTTCCGCAAGCAGATTTGCACCTTTCTTTCTACTTCTGTGCTCTGGTGGTCCAAGGTTCAAGCCTCATAGGGACCAGCCAATGCCCAGAACCATGAAGGTTCTTCTTCAGGGAAAAGTCACCCTTTTTGTCCCTGTTCCCATCAGAAACAGCTGGCAGATGCCTGAGGACCCAAATGCCCACCAGGGTTGACCCTCAACTGCCCTTCTGGATTCAAGATGGGAAGCCCCAGTACTTGAGCTTTCTTCTGGAAATAGAGGCAGGTGAACACAAAAAAAAGGTAAAGAAGTTGGAGACTGAGACAGATGCTGCATCCTACAACAGAAACCCACACAAGAGGCAGCCGGTCTGGAGCCAGTCGCCCACAGAGCCAGTGAACCAACCATTAAGAGACAGAAAAGCTGTAGCAAGAGAAAATAAGATGAAGATGATTCTTGACATGACCCTGGTCAGGGCCCAGGGCCATGTCTGCCTCTCCTCAGCTATGCAATGCACTTGAAGCCCAGCTCAAGAGAGAAAAAAAAAATTAAAAAAGCAGAAAGCCGCAGCCAGAGATAACAGGCAGCAGTACCCGGGGAGCTATCAGGCCTCGGGGCAGGAGCGTGACCAGAGCTGCTCTGTGTATTCAGAGATTAGATCCACCAAGCCACCGTCGTGCCCCGGGCCCCAGACAGCACTCGATGTTTCAATTAGCCTGCAAAGGTAGCTGGCAATGGTGCAAGGGGGAAATCCCAGCCTCGCTCAGGTGATCGGTTTCCCCTCTGAAGGATGAGATTTGATTACTCTGCTGTTGGTACTGTTGCTTACATAGCTGCAAATGCTATTAACACCCACATAATATCCAGCCCTTTTGCAACCCTGCTAAATGATTTCACTCAGCAGCCTCAGGAAAGAGCAGGTCCACTGGTTTGGACAAAAAGCATTTTAATTCTTATCTGAGATCCTGCTCCTTTTTGTTGTCAGGACAGGGCAAGAAAAAGACTGGCAGGTATGAAGCAGGGTTATGTTCTTCATTACCCACAGACTCCTCACCATGGCTTGATGTTTTAATCCTCTGTTGGATCGTCTTATTTCTCCTCTTATTCTGACTGAATATTTTCAACTTACTGTTATTTGACAAGACTTCAGTGTGATTTGAGGTCTTTCTCAGTATTAGTCCTGGGCTGAACAGGTATGCAGATGCAGTACCCAATACCCCCAGAGATTACCATGATGTGCCTCACAAACATACTAGTCCAAAAAATGCTGGGGAAGGTTGCTTAAAACTGAACATGACACAGGAGCTGAACTCAGGGAGCTATTTGCAGTCTCACACACATATGCATCAAGCCTCCTGCCCTGAAAACAAACCTCAGCTCCACCCCCTGCCTCAGTTACCCTCATTTAGATTATATCCCCCTCACAGAGGCAGTGCACTGGGAGCACCTTCACCCTGCCACATGATGCTATGCACCAAAAGCAGTGAGGCTGTAGTCCAGCAACCAAATACTTCTGGCCAGTGAGATCACGGGGACAAGCTGCCATGCTGTGCTATGCACCCAAGGCAGCACAGATTCGTGGCTGCAGCCCAAAAGCAAACATCTCCTTGTCACCTGGCCCAGGCAATGCTGCATCATGCTCTGGGGAAGAGGATATTTAGAGAGTTTGACACACCTTTCATGCACCCTGACCAGAGCAAGCCCTACTGCAAGTGCCACACCACAGGGGAAGCAACACCCACCTCCTGGTCTACCAAACACACAAAGGCAGCCCCACAACACCAAGCGTAGAAAAGCATAAAGGTGTGGTGTAAACTGACCTTCTAGAAACAGAGATGTAAGGGAGGGATACAGTGAAAAGGGACAGCCAACAGTTTCTGGGCATAAGGGTGAGTGAAGGTTAGGTCAAGTCACGAATCACAGATGGGGTCAGAGAAACTACCAAAAAACCCTCATTCAAGGGTAGACCCCAGAGATTCTCTTTGGTTACTTATTTAAGTCAACAAAAGGCATAAGCAGAGATGAGTGAACTCCTTGTCCTCAGGTCAAGATCAGAACAACACTCCTGGAGTTAAAAGGATTCAAGAAGCTATGAAACCTGGTGTTACAGATGGAGCCCTGCAAACCTTTCCATTTCTGGTTAATGCAGAACCCTGCAAATATGACTGCAGGGATAAAGCACAAGTTAGAGCCCATGTGAGCAGAAATAAATTACTCCATTCTTCCTCCAGGTACAACTCTGAGTCACTGCTACGTGAATGGCTTTGCAAACTGACAATAAGCTGCAGAACATTAAAAGTACGTGAAGTTTGATGGAGGAACAGGCAGAGCACTGCACTTGAGAAGGACTGGAAAATGAGTAGACATAACTACTCAGGACACTAATGTAGTCTCACTGCCAGACTCATCCACCAAATAGTACCTTGCTGCTGTTGCCCTCTAGGTACAGGAAATCTATTTCATGCAGCAAGGGAGGAACTGACAAGCAATGCTTGGGGCACTAACAGGTTTTGTGGAAAATATAACTCAAATCTTGCTCCTGCCACTAAAATTTTCCATTGCCCTAGTTAAATCATGAAATCCACTTATGCTGCAAAATTATCCAGCAAATATTACCTGCCTCCTGAAAGCCCAGTGAGGATTCACATATGGAGATGCAGTGCTGGATTTGAGTGAGAAAGCCCATGATGTTCCTGCACTATCCTTCAAAATTATGGGGCTGAGCTCCCAAGTCAGCTCCAGAAATGCCCCTGTTTCAACTAGAGGAAAACAACCGCAAACTATTGCTTACCTGCACTTGCCATGCTGAAGGCAGAGGAGGTTCGGGAGTTCATGCCAGTGTGGAAGGGGGCATGACCCGCAGCCAGCTGAGGTGCTGGCCACAGAGAGCCCTTTGGCTGTGCCCCTGTAATCCCCTGCCCAAGGTGACCACTGCCAACAAGAGCCCTGTGTCCTCACCTCTCCAACTCTCTCTGCAACTTAATTCCTCCTCAGCTTCCTCTCTTCTGACTCTGCAAAACTGCACTAAGGAGTCCTGAAGATTTAGACTGGGGAAGAGGAAAGAGCAGAGCACTCTGTTTTTCAGGGGTAGGAGGCAATATTGACTCAAATGAAGACTGAGCAGAAGAGCACCTACTGCTGCTTTCAGGAACATAAAAGAAAAGACCATGATTTTGGCACTTCTAACTTCCATGCAAAGCAGGAAGAAATGTTTTCTACTCTGCTACTCTTTTGCAGTATTCCACGGGCCATCTTAACCACATAAAGCACATGCCGAAGCTTTTGAATCATAAAATATGTTTTCAACATAGTGGCCATGATAGCTGTGAAGTTATAACCCTTAACTGCTGGCAAGCTCAACTCTTTAATTTACAGAATGCATGGCAACTGTCCTGCAATTATGGTGCACTTGTCCCTGAGACACTGTGCTGCACACAGGCTGACGCTGTATCTGCCTCTTTGGACAATACTGCCATCAAAAGCAGTCTCTCCATTTTTACAGTCTTCATGCACAGCAATAGATTTCTCAAAACAGCTACAGTCAGTGTCAAAAAGGGCTGATTCCAGGCCCAGCAAGAGTAAAGGTATTTGAGTAGTTCTCACCATGGTCTCATACTTACCAAGCCAGGCTTCTGCCAGTCATTGTCTTTAAAACACGGGATTTGCATCAAACCATTTACTCACAGGAGATCAAGATTTGGTTTGCTTGAACTTCCATACTTGCAGAGCTTGGAAAAACCAGCAGGTTGTCAGAGAAGCAGAGAGTCAGGTGTTTTTTATACAAGGCTAAGTTCTGATTTTTATTCCTGCTTTTAAGATCAAAATAATTTGCTCCTTTGTGGACTCCAGTTTCATGCTTTTCTCTACCCTCACCCTGCCTTTTTTTTTTTTTTTGTGAACTGTGATATCCAGCATTATTTTTGTTTCAAAATACCTTTAATCCTGGAACGTTTGCATGGGTTTCTACCAATTCACTCCCAGTGACCACATCCTCAACTGCTGACTCACACCATGCAGTCTGCCTTATTTTATTTTTAATAAAAATAATAATAACAACTTAAAAAATTCCTACCTAAACCTCAAGGTGATTAGCATGAAAAGCAGATGTTCCATCTGGTTATGATCACTGCAAGTGGTATTCCTGGCACTTTCCCTTCATCTGGAGGCACTGGTGAAGCCAAGCCCTTAGAGACACAAGAGGCAATAAAGGCCTGTTCCATTGAGGTAACAAGTTAATTAAAGCTAAAGTTTGCCTCAATTTATCTGTACATCAGTGCAACAAATCATACACAGGGTACCTGGAAACACACCTGGCAGGCTTCCTGCCTGCTTTAATTCATATGTACTGCATCACCATTAACAGCAGTAAGGACTTCTTTTGCCAAGAGAAGCATGTTTCTAAATGCTCTCAACTATGGACCAATCTGTTGATGTCTATGGTATCTGCACAAATGCAATTAATAGGAAGCAACATATGTAGGGAGCTTCCCTCCCCTGAGCACTGTGAGGTACCTACAAAAATACATAATGAAAGAAAATGGCAATTCTGTGCCATCCGTTTTTATTTCTGCAAGGAGACTGTGCCCAAGAAAGCTCAACGAGGTCATCCATGAAGCTTTCAGGAAGCTCTGCTAAGTGCATTTTTGTCAACTGGTCCAAACACTGCAGCACACAGACTGCTCAAAGAGCTTTCCAAGATTTATTTTTTTTTACACAGGAGCTGTCTAAGATGTGAAGCTGAACATCAACTGAGCAACAGACCTTCAAGCCAACCCTTGTTACTGCTGGGGATTTTCCTCTAAAGACTCAACAGTTTGCCACTTCCAAGTAGATGCAGCATTCCCAAAATATCTTCTTGCAACTTGATTTTCAGTCAAGTTCAGTGGAACTTTATGGTGTAGACAATGTCATTCGCTGCTTCTATGAGAAAACTCCCACACCTTATTTATTTCTCTAATTGTCATTTCTATTTGCCATTTTGCTCAAAGCTGTTGTAGCCATTTTCCTCCCCTGAATTCACCCACTCCTGCTGAAATGTGTTGTTTCCACAGTCTCTGTGAGCACTGCAACAAAATTATTACCCTATTCTATTGCTTTCAGCAGTGACTGGAGGCAGTCTAGGGATGTCACTAAGGCAAGAGAAAAATTAAGATAAAGAACAGGCTGGGCAAACATCTACCAGAAATAGTGCAGGTAGCGTTGACCTCACCTCAAGGCAAGGAAGCAAGCTGAACCAACACTCTTGCAGGCCACTCCAGAAATACTTTACTATTTGTTTAAGTTTGCCAGTGTTCTTGAGCACAGCAGAATGACTGTTCTTCCCACGGCTCTGTATGGGACACTCTACTCTGACACCACCCAAAGACAGAGACACCTCTAAATGGGGGACAATGCACCAGTTCTCCAATAGCTATGCTGAGGGGTAATCAGAAGAGGTCATACTGATGAATACAAAACCCAGAGAAATATAACAAGTCTTTAAAAATAACAAAGAGGAACTGAGTGCAGTGGCTGAGGTATTGCTTTGATATAGCTTTCTAGATATGTCGGATTAGAAACAATTTGATGATTGCATTTTGAGTCAGATGAAGTTCTTCTATTAATGTTAACAGGCTTTGGATGAGGCTCTAAAACTACTCCAAGAATGTCAGGAACTTGGATGCAATCCCCGTGTGCAAGTTTATTTCCACAATTCGGATTCAAAATTCAGAACTACGACTTCTGGTTCAGACTTACATGTCACATAGAATGGTTTGGGTTGGAAAGAACCTTCAAGATCATCTAGTTCCATCTCCTCTGCCATCGGCAGGGACACCTTCCAACTAGACTAGGTTGGTCAAAGCCTCATAGAGCTGGGCCTTCAACACTTCCAGGGATGGGGCATCCACAGCTTCTGCGGGCAACCTGTTCTGGTAACTCACCACCCCCACAGGAAAGAATTTCTTCCTAATATCTAATTTAAACCCACACCCTTTCAGTTTCAAGCCATTCCTCCTTGTCCTATCACTACACGCCCTCATCAAAAGTCCCTCTTCAGCTTTCCTGTAGGCCTCCTTTAGGTACTGGAATACTGCTGCTATAAATATGATTGGATGGTGACTAAAACGGCAGCAAAAACCAACTGGAATATCAGAATATTCTTGAAGAATGTCTGAAATTTCCCAACAGATGCTGACCACACCAAATCTATGCCCAAAACTTCATTTGGCCTCTAACCCGAAATGCCTTCAGCTGTCTTTGCAGAGGAACTCTGCATGCACCTCTCACCTAACACCAGCATCACTAATTAGCAAAGGTAAGATTTGTAACACTGATTTCCTCTGAATTCTCAACAAATGCCGACTGTTAGTCAGGGCAGACAAACATAAGATGGACTAACGTTTTAAGAAGTTACAGAAAACCCTACGCCTTTAAAACCATATCAAGCCTCAGAGTACTAAGGGGCAAGAGCATGCTTGAGCTCCTCCATGACACAGGCTCAAAACTCACATGGACAAAACAAGCTGCCAGTCCTCCCTTCAGGCATCCTGCCTCCAAGCAAATGCCTGCTGTGCAATGGGATGGGCTGCAAAGCACAGACACTTGCTTCTGAGACAGCTTTATTTACATAACATGGGTTGCTAGGGGGAAAAATCAGGGTTGTGTAAACTCTCTTTATAGAACTCTTACACAATGACATAATTCCAAAATATCAACTTCTGAAATACTGTTTTTCCTCTCTCTTGACTAAATCCCACGTCAATGGCTTGCTTTGGGTCTCTAATCAGTCTGTGCAACACAGTAACGAAAATCACTAAGTGGGAACCACGAGGAGTTCACAGAAACTACTTTTTGTCCCATGGAATCATAGAATATTCTGAGTTGGAAGGGACCCACAAGGATCATTGAATCCGACTCCTGGCCTTGCACAGGACAACCCCAAGAATCCCACCATGTCCCTGAGAGCCTTGTCCAAACGCTTCCTGAACTCTGCCAGGCTCGGTGCTGTGACCACTTCCCTGGGGAGCCTGTTCCAGTGCCCAAACACCCTCCAAGCTAACCCTCCATGGAGATCAAAAAAAGAACCTGTATTTACAGTTACCCTAGTTTGCTAAATCACCCACTGTCTTTGAGAGAATTTGGCATAACTTAAACAGTTTGGTGAATATTTCCAGCCTGCTAAACTGGGACAGACACCACTCACACTTGGCATTATTTTTTTAACGTTGTGTGTTTCAATTTGAAACTTTCTAAATAAGATTTAAGAGATGCCACAGAAGGAGAGGCAAGAAGAACAATTCAGTTTGCTCTGTAAATGTGCTCTTAAAACTTCATTGGTTTTGAGCATCCCAGGGTTCCTCTCAGACCCTCCTCAAAACCAGACCCAAACTCTTCCTCCAGGATCCTGCAAACCCACTAGAGCTGGAAGAAGGATGACGGTGGAGGAGGGATGCCCCAGGTGGCAGAGCCGGCGTCCCCGGTAACCAAATTCGCGCTGTTGACATGCAAATTCTGCAATGGGCCGTGACTCCCTGTGCCGGTCTGGGGGATTTACAAACGTCTCGAAGACGTTTGTTCCCTGATCTAAACCTATAAAGCTCTTACATGCTCAAAAGCTTGCAGGAACCTCTGAAACTTATGGACACAATCACTGGAATTTATAAGTACCGAAAATTTTTATAAAGGTATTAAAGGTAGGATGGTTTCTTTAAATTACTGCAAACAATGTGTCTTAAAAAGTCTTCTGTCGTATTGCTTGCATGTGAAACATTATCCTTGAACTTTCCTCTAAAGATTCCAGTGTGTTGCTATAACCTGTTCACAATAAGCACATTTGCAGATGTGCAGACATATAATTACAGGAAGTACAAATAAGACCCCGGTGTAAAGCATGGCACAACTGAAAACCAGGGAGGTTTATGATTCAAGTAGTTTAAAAGATTTTTTGACAGCTCATGAAGAAGACTCAGTTTGCTTTAAGAAAGTAGATGCAACAATAATGTCTGCACTTACTGCAGAAAGAGTAGAAACAAAGCAACTATTCTGCTCTTAGTTGATCCATAGGCCTATCACTGAGAGGGGTTTTGAAGATGATGGGAGATCTTTCTTATGTGAAGTGCCAGAGATTGTTAAACTGTATCTCTTATTTTTAACTGATTTCAAGTGTGGATCCTTTATGAAGACTGAGTGGAATGAGACTGACATTCTAAGGAAAAAACCCTTATGTACTATAGCTCCTGTCCTTCTCTCCCTGTATCGGGAGTTACTGCAGATTGCTGGAGTTTTTGTCTTCATTGTGATGCAGTTTAAATACATATTATCTGTTTGAGAATTTAGATCTTGGAGTTGGAAACCCAAATTCAAATGCTTTAACAGCTGCAATACAATGCTAAAATTGTGCCATTGCTGTAGGTTGTAAATGACATTCAAGCTCTACTATAAATTTAACTCATTCTTGTGTTTTTTTCTGTATTAATAAAACCTGTGTGATAGGTCAAGATTCTTTTCATTCTGCCCTAAATTTCATAAAACTAGGGTAACCATTTCTACTGCTCTTTCAGAACTTCCAGGGAACCGAAAAATTAATTACTGGGAAATTTCTGGTTTGAGTTCTGCTAAACTTCTATCCCAGACAGAACAAACTCAGAGTCACTCATAAGCTGAGCAGCAGCTGAACTTTTCAGAGCCCAGACTGCAGGGGCCAGCCAAACGCTGCTGCAGGGCCCCTGTTTTCCACAAGCAATTCCTGCCACCAGCAGGCATTCCTGAGGGCTTCCAGGAGGTGATCCTTCACCCAGCAGGAGACAGCCGGGTTAGTTGCCTTGGAGCTGGGCCAGCATGCCTTACAGAGCTATCTTGTTTCAGTGGAATATTTCACTGTGCTGCAGCTTTCTACCAGAGCATTAAAATCGCCCTGCCAGCTGCTTAAGGTGGCTTGAGAAGACCGATTGCAAAATCATCATTTTCTTTCCAATGCATTGGAAATTTCCATAAGTCAGGGAAGAGTGGTTTCTACTGCCCAGCACTTGTCCAGTAAATGCCTAATGAACTTCAGGACAAATGAAACCATAACAACTGTCCAATCTGCCTCTTGTATAATTCAGTACAGGAAGCTCACACAGTAATTCCTGTACTAGCTCCAGAATAAATATCCAGTGAAAATGCCATCTGACACGGGTTATTTACATGCTGACCTGAGATTTCATCCAAATTCTGTTCTCAGCCTCTTTACTAAGTTTTACTGACCTTTTCCACAGCCTCCTGGTGTGATTCCTACCGAGCTCCACGGACTCTGTTCACTTTCAGTCCTTTTCCACAATGGTACGAGCGCACCACCTTATACAGCTTAACCACATATATCAAAATACCCATTTCTAGCATGTTCTGCCAAAACTGAAGGCAAGTGAAAGCAGCTGTCCTCTCTACTGCATTTTGACAAAAGTTGTTCATCGTCTGTCCTTTATGTGCTTCTGACCCCGGTAACTCGCAAAGCTCCAGGTTCTACATAACTAGGAGAGCATCAGACCTCAGGTCTGGTGTCCTGAAACACTACAGTACAGTTTATGTACTACACACTGTTTTATGGGAAAAGTTCTCAGTGCGGTGTCTCCTGGGATGGAGATGAAGACTGTGTGGCTGTGACTTCTCAGGCTCCAGAAATAGCCCAAGACAGTTCATTCTTCATTATTCTTTTAATCTGTTTTTATTGCATGCTAATACAAAAGCACAGAATTGGGTTGGACAGGACCTCTGGGAACCATCTACTCTGAACCCCTGCTCAGAGCAGCATCACCTAAAGCAGGTGTTGAATACCTCCAAGGACAGAGACTTCACAGCTTCTTTTCCTGTTCCAGTGTCTGACTTCCTTTACAGCAAAAAAAAAAAAAAAAGCTTCTCTTATATTTAAACAGAATCTCCTCTGCCTTGGCTTTTGCCCATTGCCTCCTGTCCATAGATGCCACTGAGAAGAGTTTCTCTCTTTTTTACTTACTCCCTTCTATCAGGTATCTATACACATGCATAAAATCTCCCTGAGCTTTATCCTCTCCAGGCTGGACAGTCCCACCCCTCTCACCCTCTCCTTGTATGTCAGACACTCCAGTTCTGTAATAATCTCCATGGCCCTTGGCAGGACTCACTCCGGTGTGTCCATGGCTCTCACCTGGGGGGCCCAGAACTCAACATGATGTTTACAGATGTCACATGTGGGCTGAGCAGAGTGGAAGGATCATCTCCCTCAGTCTGACCTAATGCAGACGAGGAGGCTGTTGGTCTTTGCTGCAAGGCCACAGTGCTGGCTCATGTTCAGCTTGTTGTCCACCAGGATCCCAACGTCCTTTCCTGCAAAGCTCCCCAAGGCTGTCTCCCATGGGATTCTTTGAAGCAGGTCCCTGAACATGGCAAAGTCTGCTTTCCTGAAGTCCAGGGCTGAAATTTGCCTTGTTCCAAGTTAATTCCAGTCTGTTCACCACAAGGCGAACAGGCAAAAATAACTTGTGAAACTAGTTTTAAACCAGCCAGCCATCTAAATACATTGATAACTCTGTACTCCAAAAGTTTACAACTTCACTGCTGTTGGAAAATCTGCCTGTAAGTACCTTGGAAGCAGAAGTCCCAAGGGAAAGTGCTGGGATTTGAGCCAAGCCACACATGTGCCTTTTTAGAAGTCAACCTAAAATGGCAATGTAATTAACTACTTCAGAGTTTGCAAAATCACTGCGAGCCTTGCTCTGTCATTCTGTGCTCTCCATCTCCCCATTAGAAATCCACCTTCTTCATAGCAAGTTTCAAGTCAGTGATCAAAAATCTCTGTGATCCTGAAAAATGAGAATGGAGGAACAAAAGAGAGGAGATTGAATGCCAGAAGGAACTATGAGAGATCTTGTAAGCAAGTTGATTCTTCGTGTCCTCACTATATTAATGAGGTAAGAATTTTTTTCATTCAAATAAAGCAACCACAGAATAAAAGCCAGGCTACCACATCAGCATTTCCCAGGATTTATAAAACTTGGAGCAGAATGTAAATCCTGTTTGCTGCAGGATGTTAGGGCTTTGTCTATTATATTTCATAATACACACAAGTGCCACTGTTAGACATGCTCTTCTACTTGGAGAATTGATGCCAAAAATGATGCAAGGGGATTTTTACTAGTCTATTGTCTGTGAACTTATCCATCCAAAAGAGTCCTGCTGTGATGGAATATTCTAACAGGTAAACTGGCAAAAACTCAAAATTGCTCACCTCTGCCAGGTTCCTGTCTTTGCTGCTCTGCCTTGGGTCTCAGTATCAGTTAAGCCAAGTGGAAGACCTGGTGTAGTGCATGAAATGGAGACAGCACCATTTCAGAATGGCCCCACGTGCTCTCGTACACCTTCGTTCTTTTAGCCGACATCAGGAGTGACAATTGCACAACATATACCACACACTGGATTTTTACCTGCTTTAAGGATCTGGGCTGCTTGAGTGAATTCTACCACACCTTTTTTTTTTGCAATACTGACTGAAATATTAGGTGTTCATTCAGCACTGGTTTAGACATCAGTGCAAAAATAGGGCTTTCAGCCTGCCTGAAAAGCAGCTGTTTTGATGTTTGAAAATTCAGCAACCCTAAGAGCAGGACCCACGAAGGGACAGGACAAACATCGTGAAGAGTAAATATGGAATGAGCACAAGTCATTACTGCACCAGGATCAACAGGGGTGCATTAGCCCATGAATGCAACTGCATTCACACAGCTGGTGAAATTCAGGCATGTCCTGGATGCTAACACGCTCTCCTTGACTGTTCCCCAATCAACATTTGATGGTGAGAATAATGCTAACCTGTTTGATTCACAGAAGCACTGTGAGACTCAATTATTTCACTTTCTAAAACACCAAAAATTACAAGGATGGAGAATCCAATTCGCACTCAGACTTACTCAGACTTGTTACAGAAATGCTACTGGTTCTATTTGAAAAATCAGGCCCTGGGCACTCTGAACCTCATTAGAAAAATGAAAAAAATGCTTTCTAGTAAAAAAAAAAAAAAAAAAAAAAAAAAAATCTCTCATCTGCATCTCTGAAGCTGGCAAAGTTAGCCTCACTGGGCTTAACTTCAAACGCTTATAACTTTGCATAATTGGGAAATATCAGAATAAAATTTTTTATGCATCTTTGCACATGATCAAAAGCACGACTGTCACAAAACCAGAGACACACAGCATGTTCCAGACTCTTGGTGATATCTGGTCCCTACAGCATTCAGTTGCTGTAAGCAACCCTTGTGGAGCCACGTCCTTAATGAATATTTTTAACTATTTTGGGTCACCTCAAATAAAAGAAGAGTTTAATTAGCAACTTCATCCTTGCTACAGACTATTTGAGTCACGAAAAAACAACAAGTAGAGCATGCATGATTTTCCACCAGACTCGATACAAATTTTTAGGATATTTCTAAAATCGAGACCCACAGCTAACCCCAGAAAGTCTTACAGGTCTTCTTTATAAAATTTGAGCTCATTTATGCTAGCAATGTGACGGGTTCTCTCTATAGGTAAGCTCTCACCCAGCAACAGCTCAAACGACAGGAAATACATCCCAGGCATAACATCATTTTAAAATTATCAGCGAACAGGAAAGATGATAGAAGAGAAAAAAAAAAAATCATGATTTTTCTAACAACCCTGGAATAACAAGATAACTGTCCAGTTTTTCCCATCTCTTCTCAGCTGGCCTCCATATGCTTTTTATTTAATTTCTTTTGCCCCTCATTCCCTTGCCTCTCAGACTCTTACAGCCTCTGACTGTTTTGGGGGAGAACGCAGACCTTCCTATCTCCCAGCGAGCCCCATGAGCCTCCTCCTTCAAGCTCTCTCATGTTTCCTGGTGAGCTCTGTCTCCTCTTTCATCATCTGCCTGCAAGTCCTGCCCCAGTCTTACAGCACTGGAAAGAAATGCAATCCAACAGCATTAATAAATGATAACTGGTCCCTCCTCTCCCTTTCATCTCCTCTTCTCTGGCCGTAAGCAATCCGCCTGCTCCCAAGGCAATGCATAAGCACGGGTCAGGATGTGGTGCTTCCATGTCAAGCCTCAGGACTGATGTCAGGACAGGCTGCCATCTAAGCAGGTTGGTGACCAAGTCAAAATGTTGCTCTCCTCTGCTGCCCCAACTTCCTGCTGACACCTTGAGTGGAGAACAGCCGATGGGTCCAGCTTGAGGGACAACAGAGGCTGCCACTCATCCCAGAGGACTCCTCCAGCAGCCTCCCACACCCTCAGAGCTCAAGGCACCACTACATTTTATCTGGAGACCCCAGATTGCTCCCACCTCCATCGTAGCTCCCGAGAAATCAGTCGCCGCTCCCTGGTCCTTCCTTGCTTGGTGCCCAAGGCTCTTCTCACAAAAGCCCATCAGATTTTGTGACTCATCCCTCACCCCAGGGTAAAGCTAAGAAAACAAGCAATGATGACAGAGAAAAGAATAATTGTCATATGAAAAAAATTTATAAGCTATTCTTCCCACCCAGGATTTCCCCCTCTCAGACATGAGAAAAGCAGCAATTAAACCATTACAGCAGGCTCCCAGAGCCCCAGCAAGGGCTGAGTGTGATGGACACCAAACGGCCCCGCTGACTTCTGACCTACTACAAGGGCCTGGGGAAACCCTTAGTGCTCATCTCCTTACAGCGTAGGGTCACATCTCTTGCACCAAGGAAGTTTTTTCTCCTCCCTGGTCTGACAAGATGTAGCACCGAACTCAAATAAATTGGTGGGAGCGGGGAAATCCTGGTACTTGTGAACCCGAGACAGAAGAATAAATCCCTAGTGAAATCCCAACTGCTTCAATGCCATGAGCAAGGCAGGAGCTTAAGAGGAGCACACTTGTTCAGCAACACAATGTGCAGACTTTAATCAGGACCCACGAGATGCCAAAATGCAATTCCAGTCCAAGGTGATACAGGACAGCATCTCAGTATCCTGTATTTTCTCTCTTCTAGTAGCTTGCTCCCCGTTCACTCAGCTTTTAAATCAAAAAGATGTTTTCTGACCAATGCTGCTGCAAACCACACACTGAAAAACCAAGCCAGGTTATTTTTTGCTCTTTAAAAACAAAAACACCACCCACCAGGGATTTTGTCCAGTGGTCAGAACCACCCAGCTGCTCATTTGTGTGCACAGCTGTATACAGTTTGTATGGAGCTGTACAGCCACAGGAGTGGAAGGAACAGAGCAAAACCGAGCTGCCACAACCAGCAACAGTAAAAAGATTCTTTTTACCCTCATCTTCCCAGTAATTAAGGTAGCTTTCTTCCAGTTTTCTGGGTGATTGAACCACCCTGGAAGAATCAACCCCAACATATTTTCAACCCACGTTTTGGTTTACTCAGAGAGGGCCAATTTTTAAATTGCTTCTTACAAGCATTCACAACAGGCCTGGATTATCTAAGAGCAAGCCTTAGCCAAATCAGGAGGGGAGGGGAAAAAAAAAAGAAAAAGCAATGCCCATAAAATGAACTGTTGCTAAATAACATCAAAATCTCCTCACATGTATTTGATCTGCTCCTGGAAGTTCCACATGCAAACACACAAAGTGAAATAAATATGCTAAATTACCTACTGCTATTTCTTCACTCAACTGTAAGAGCTTCTGCCAGAGAGATACAGTTCCCCCTCATGGAACAGAAACCGCAGAGGCCCGCCTAGGGCTACCCAGGAGACAGACATGGTCCAAACCTACTGAATGCTGCTGGTTTCAATTAGGGACCAGAGCTGGTGCTTCTACTTAGCCTTATAAAAAAAGAGTCTATTTGAAAAGAAGCAGCACAGTACCTCCCTGTGCAGGAAATAAAAGCCTTACGTAGGAATTTAGTAATTAGCAGATCACACCATTGGTTCATCCCATCAGATAATCCACCTTTGACCAGCAGCCAACATCTAATGTTTAAAAGGCAGAAGAAAACAACCTTCAAAAGTACCTTTAGCTGTATTACTTACAGAGAAAAAAAAATAAAAGTCCTCATGACCTACACAGTCAGCTTATGCCCTGCAGCACAAATTGTGATTACTCTTTTCTTATCGTGCATAGTTGCAAGTGTTACCATTACTCATAAAATTATCCAACCCTTAAAAAAAATTCCAGCCACACCACTTGCATCACTGGCTGCTGCAGCACCAAATGAACTATGCTGAAAGTACCCAGCACATATACAACAGACTTATTTTACAAATAATGCTTTTTAAGTTCATGGTGTAACTCCCATAAAATGGTATGGTGCTGAACGAAACCAAGAAAGAGACTGATTTCATTTTTAGAGCCACTTCTAATTCTGCTGTAGGACCTGCTTTAACCTGTCTCTCTTCATGGAGGGGGGGGGAAAGGTATAGATATGTTACACAAGTAAATCCTATCACAAGTAAAGCTCTTCTGCCTCATCCTTTGCTGTTCCTTCCCCTTGGTCCTCCTCAGACCTCATGATACCCCTGAGCATGGAAACACACAGAGCTAGCTGCTCTGCTCCAGACAGAGATGTATCTGGGTTCAAGGGAATGTCATGCCTGTTTATGTTCCTTCCATTTTTAAAACAAAGTCACTCTGGACCATATTGGCTTCAGTCCAGTGGGAGCCCTACCACTGGCTTTTGTGGGCTTAGATCCAGCCCTCGGCCTCACTCTACTTATGTTTTGATGAGCTGCAGCAAGCAAGGCAGCCAGCTTTGTTGTACAGCCAATTTTTTGTCATACACACTAGTGAGTGACTCCTGGGTCACTTTTCCTCCTGAGCAGCCCCTGCGTGACAATTTTTGAAAGAGGTTTGCTTGTGTTTTTCAGTTTCAGGTGAAAGGTGTCCAGTTTCACTGTGGCCTTTCCAGACAACTCCAGTAACTCAGAGGAATCCAGTTATGCAGATGAAAGATGTATTGGTTTGCCCATATCAAATCTCATACAGCCTGACTTTAATTAGCTCCTTATGGCCTGGTTTTGAGCTCAGAAATGCCATGGTAAATATGGAGTAACTCTCCTGAGCAGCAGAGCTCGGGCCCTATGGTGAAATTCTGACCTTCTTTTACACTCCTGCAAGGGCTGGCCAGTAAATGGTGATGAGAGCAGCTCCAGGCAAAACCAGACCTCCAAGGCCCCAAAGCCATCAAGTTCATCCACGTTCAAGCAGGGTACTTCCTGCAGTCAGGACCTTGCTGTGGCATCCTCTCTTCCCCTCCCATAAGAACTCTTCGGGGTGAGACTGCCTTGCCTAAAGACAATCCCTGGGGAAACCCAGGCATTTCAACCCAGCTTGACAACAGCACAAAGGACAGGAGAGTGAAGGGTGTCCCACTGTGGAGCAGCTGAAGCTGGATGTTAGTCCTGCAAGGTTCAGTTCAGTGCTAGCAAGTGCATGAGGATCTCTGTGGAAGTTCACCCGCTCAAACTGCGGCTGTGCTCAGCCCACAGACTTACAGGGCTCATGAGCAGCTCCCTGCACCTTCGTGTCTTTCAGGGCACAGTGATGCCAAAAGCCACTGCCATGTGGACATCTTTCTGCCACTCCAGTGCTGCCTTTGTACATCAGCATATGATGTTACCATGTTAGTTCATCCATGAGGGATGGTGTGACCTGCTGGCTCAGACTGTCCTCACCCAGCTGCCCCAGACCTAGTCTTTTCCCTTACCCACTAGTCCTGACCACTGCAGTTGTTTCCTTGGATGCTTATCTGTAACCCTAATCCTAGCTCATGTTCTGGCTATTTCCTCTTGATCCTTGGTCCCTTTGCAGCTCTTCCAGGAGATACAGTCCAAGCACAGCAGCCTTCTCTGTGACTTCCCCATCAGTGCTGCTGGCCATTTCATAGAATCATAGAATCATAGAATCGATTGGGTTGGAAAAGACCTCCGAGATCATCGAGTCCAACCCTTGGTCCAAATCCAGTCCATTTACTAGATCATGGCACTCAGTGCCACGTCCAATCTGCGTTTAAAAATCTCCAGGGATGGTGAATCCACCACCTCTCTGGGTAGCCCATTCCAATGCCTGATTTCACTTGTTTGAGCCCTGTATCACCTACAAACTCTCCCCCCAAACCATGCCACTCCAACAGCATCAATCTGATGCATCTGAATACAGGTCCCATCCAAAGTAAGCAGCACTGAAATGCTCCTACCAGGCCTGCATGGTTTTTCCAGGTTTGATGGTCTGCACTAATAACAGCCAAGCACAATCTGGGGGAAGGCAAGAGCTCCATTTTGCTTTACCAGTCATCTCCCTTTCTCACAAGGCACTGCAGAATCAGCTGCAATAAGCTGCACTTTGTTCTGTTTGAGGTCAGTAGGACTTTTGCCACTGATCTTCAGAGAAAAACCCCTTGGCTTATCCGCTTCTGCTGAAGGATATGGATAGGTTCCTGGAAATGCTGTATTATGGTTTATGCTGGTACCCAGTCCAACTACAGCTCTTTCTCATACCACAGTTTAGCCAAGTCCTTCTTGATTAACCAGTTTCTTACTCCACCATTGCCAGATCCCCAAGCAAAGCTCACAGGACTGTCACCAGAGTCCCTGCAGACCTTTGCCCAGCAGTGTTGTGATTTGCTCAGGCCAGGTATGTGGTGGGGTACCACAGAGCTACTGTTGCTTACTGCCACCAGCAGCCCACAGCTGCATGAGGAGGTTTCTAGAAGTTGCCAAGAAGCCCAGATGACCTGATAGAGCCAGCATCTTCCCTCAGATAAAATACACGGATAAAAACAACCATGTGCACATGGCCAGGAGGAAGTGTTCTAAATCGTGGCACAGTCCACATGATTATTATTTGCAACAGTTGTAGCTGGCCCAGGAGCTGGCTCTGTCCAAGCTGCCTGGGAACAGCAGCAGAGAGGAAATCGAGGCTGGGTAAGAGCAGGTGACAATTGTCTTGTAGGAACAAGGTCTGATATTCACTTGTACTTCTCTCTGAGTCATTAGAACTAGGTAGGTCCCCAGAGACCAGCAGCAACCCACGCTGAGCAAGGAGGGTGGCTGGGGTCCAGATTCATATCCCTAATTTCCCCATTTCCACCCATCTCAGCCAGTGTCACCTGCTTCACACCCAGTTCCCATGGCCACAACCTGTCAGCAACATCTCCTCTCTGCAACATCTCCAGCACCATAATGAAAGGCAGAAGGGCTTTGACATCATGCATTTTGATATATTCACAAGCACCCCTCCTTCTTTTTAATCTTATATTTCTCAGGCAACACAGAGAAGGTCCATGAGCTCTTGGGAGCCAGGAGAGCAGAGAGGCAGCACGCAGTGACTGACACCAACTCCCTGTACAGACCTTCACATCAAAGCCTTCCTACAGGACAGCTACTAAGTCAGGCACTGACAGGCTCTGCCAGGACAGGAAATCTGGCAAATGCCACAGAGCACCATGGCTGCTGAGGAGACCCTCTGCACGAGTTCCCTTCAGCTGTGGACAGAGCAGACCTGACCCTCTCAGTGCACCAGCAGAACAAAACTCAGTTTGAAGTTTTATATCAAAAAATTGGGAAAATTTTATACAGAGGAAGGAGTTGGCACGGGATAGTGTGAGAATTTGAAATGTAAGTGCATGGTTGCAATCCTAGAAAGGAAACTTGTAAGTGCCATGGCCATGTCATGTCTTATTTATTCCAGGATCTGACCTCTCACATACATCAACATCGCTCTCCACCTTAAAGGAAGCCAGAAGGGAAAAAGACTGTAATATACAGCAAGCTGTGCAGTCCCAGGAGTTTGGCAGGAGAGAGGAAGGCTTTCAAGGTCATGAAAACATGGAGGAGAACACTATGAAAGAGCACTAAGTAGGTGAGGTCAGCAACATGCAGGTACTTGCATGCTGGGGTGGCCAGGTATGTATGAAGAGGAGTTAATGCATGGGGAGCACATCTACACACCCAGAGAGCACCGAGAGGAGGTGGGTGGACAGCCTCAGAGATGAAGGGATGGAGCCTTTTGGCAGGAGGACAGATGTTTTGCAGGGAGGAGCAGAGCGATGCGGGGCTTTGGGTGTGCCTCCATGCCAGAGCAGGTGGGGAAGCCGGGATGAAAGGAAAACTGGTGCAGCAGCACAGAGGAGCGTGTGCTGCAATCATCGGCACACAGGCTGGGGTTATCCAGGTGCTGCTGATTTACCCTGGGCAGGGAGATGGTACAGAAATTGCAGCACACAGCTGTGATGTGCCTACGTAGGTACAATGGTGCCTTGGAACAATTTTATGTGGGAGACAGCAGCACCTACTAGATATGTACTGTTTACTGAAGTCTCTCACCTGGGCACTTTCACTGCATGAGTATCCTACACAGAGAGGACCCTTGGTTATCACCATGCATGAGGGAAGACAACAGGAGAAAACCTATGTTGACATGGGACCAAATCTGGAGGGAGAGGTCATTTAACAGTGCCTGAAACCACTTGCTCCTCTGGTTGACAAGTGTAGAACACGGCCTGTATCACCCACAGTGTTTTAAGACTGCACCCAAGTCCGTGATCTCATGAATCCCAGGCTGTGTCTTAACATTAACCCTAATGGTAAAACATCAGAGTAGAGTGTGATGAAGTGTCCCACACCCTGGCTCTATACAAAGAAAACACTGCAGCCCGCAAGGCTTTTATGCAGAACAGTAAAGTATAGTAAAGCTGGTGTCAAAGACATGCCTCTGGCCTCTAAAATAATTCACCAAGCATTGTCAGCAGGCTGTTTAAGAGCAGCAACACACTGCTTTAGCTGCCAAAACCCTCACGTCACCTCCACACTGTGGCCTTCTCCAGTTCAGAATGAGGAGGGAAGAGCTGCAACTAGATGTTCATTACAGATCAGCTCCACGCAGGCCACCTTGGGTCAACAAAGTGCAAGTAAAACTGCCCTAAACTAGCTCAGCTGTCTGCCACGCAGTGGAGCTCCACATCAAATTCCCTGGCTACCTGAAACAACACAAAGTGAAGTACAGGTGCTGCAATTCTTCTGTTGGGAAACAATCATTCTTAACCTGGAGCAAACAGGTTTCATTAGATGTGCTCAGCAAACACAAGGAACACGGGTGCTTCTGGAGCACAGGACATTTCAAAGATGCTATCATGAGGCTATCTTGGTACACAGTGCAAAGGTTAGACCTTTGTTTTCTTGGGAGATTCAATTGCTAGTTTCTGGACTCTGGGCTGATTTGGTAATACTTCAGAGTCCACAGAGACCCTGTATATGTGGAAAACGTCTTTAAGTTTTGAGATACATACACCTGCAGAAAGTGAAGTTACAGCCATTTCTTTACAAAGCTACAGATACAGACAGCACTATCACATATCTTTTAAATAATAATAATAATAATTTAAAAAATCTGGATTACTTACAAAGGAATGCAAAGAAATGCACATGGGAATTCATACAGTTTCATTTAAGCCATATAGTGAAATGACAATCCCAAGCACCCACAACAGACATAGCTAGTAAAATCCTAAAGCATTAGAGAAGAATCATAGCCTAGGTGCCTGCAACTGTACAAATGTATCTACTATGTTCATGAGAAAAATCACTGAGGTCTCATCCCTCTGCCTTGTCCTCAGAGCAGCTCTGCTAGAACTGCTGAGGTGGCCAGAGCTGGACAAGGGCTGTCCTGAGTGCTTGCTACCAGCACAAGAGGTGACTCAAATGTTTTCCTCCCCACTTGCTCTCTCATTCTCTTTCTTTTTTGCTTTTTTCACTTGTATATGCCTGCTCTGGGAGATCCCCCACAGCCATCAAGCACTGCCTGGTTTGAGGACCAGCCCAGTACATCATTCACCTGACCCATCCTTGTTCCAAGGGCCTCTACCCTCAGCCAAGCAATGTATGAAACCCCACTCTCCCAAAAAAAACGTTTTTCAGTAATTAAAGCCTTAAGCTGCCTTTTCATCATATCACTCAACCATTAGAGAAACACACCCAGATCTAACATCACAGGATACGGTGGCCCTGCTCAGCCTGCTAATAAACCACCCAGAGGGAAGAATGCCAGGTCACCCACTTAAACCACTCCAGTTTCAGGGTCTGAGACAAGAATTATAAGCAGTCTTAAGACTTGCAGAGCTCAAGAAAGGCATCTCTGTGGATTTCAGCAGCTTAACTTTAGGAAGAGATCTCAGCAGACCCTGTAAATACCCATCTGCAGAGGAGAGGCAGCAGAATATTCCAATGGTGGATTTTAAACAAACTGGTTGCAGAGTTAAATTTAGCATAGAGACATAGGGGCATGCTCCAAGCCATACTCCAGCCCTCCTCCCTTTGCCAAAGTTCTGGCAAAGCATGCTGTTCCAGCTTCAGGGAAGCACCGGTCCCTTCCCAATGCCTTCTCTAGGGTACAGGGGGAGGCTCCACGCTGCACGTTGCCTAAAGCACTTACTGTCACGTAGCATCTTCCCATCAGCTCTGCAGGGCCTTGGGCAGGGGTGCTGACAGCCTGACTGGCACAGACAGAGAAGACAGACTCCTCCTGGACAGCCTCAGACAGCAAAGGCAGACCATTTCAAGTGGCTGTCTGGTTAGAAATTAGTATTATTGCCAGTAGTCAACACCAGAACAGGGTTCAGCAAGGGGAAGTGAACACAAAAGAACAATTTTTCCCACTTCTCAGTAAATCATGATTATTAAGGACAAGGAGGTCCCTCTCATTGTTACCAGCAAGTGCAGGAAAAAGCCACTTTTCTACCACAGAACAGGATTCAGCTGGGAAAAGGCAAGTCCATCCTCTCAGGCTTGTGAGCTAAAGTGACACAAACGGCTTAAGCCCTCGGCCCCAGCAGTGCCAGCGCTCCACAGGATGACTCCAGCCCCAGCCCTTGTGCATTCCCCGTGCCAGCACACAGAGCCAGGAGCTACCAGGAGTGTGAGGTGCCAGCATCAGGGAGAAATCTTGTACTAGAGGACTTGGCAGATCTGCGTGAAGGGGAAGGAGGAGGACACAGCCACCTTCTCCCCCAGCCTCGCAGTAAGTCTGCAGCTGGTGGTGCTTTCTTCACCTTGCTGGGCTCCAGGCAAATAAATCCTTTCCAGCAAAAACAGTAGCCCTGAACAAGTCCTCTTGCAGCTGTAGGAGCCATATTTTCCCATCTATTTTATACTTTGCCTTTCTTTAACCATGCTAAAAATACCATTATGTCCTTCACATAGACAGTCCTCATTCGACCTCCGGCAGGGAAAAGGAAACTCACTTGAAAGTTTTGTTTCCTTTACTTCACCAGAATAAAATCAGAGAGGTGCTTGCAGGAGGGAGGCACCTGTGCCTGGAGGTGAGATGGGAACAAGGATGGACCCTGCCAGTATCTCATCCCATCCAGTTCCTGGAGCTCTCTCTTTCCTGTACACCTAAGGTAAAGGAGAGCTGGCAGAGGCTAGCATGCACCCTCTGTACACAACTCCAGACACAAATAGAGAGGCCACTGTCCTGGTTAGCTGGTCAAATGCATGAGACAGAGCTAGTGCAGCTATCCCAGTTGCTCTCATTTCACTGCTATTTGCAGGAAAAGGGGAATGTCACCTCCCTTTCAGCAGGAACCAAGAACCTGCCTTTCTCTTTCTTTTTTCTTATTCCTACAGTTGGCTCAGCTTTCCCCAGCAGCAGTGACAGCCAACCCTTGATGGAAAAACAGAAATCTCAGTGCAAATCTTGTTTACATTTACTCTGACCTTTATTAGGCTGCCAAGGGGTGCTCATTTTGCTCCACCACACCATGTTGTCCCTCAGACTGCCTCCTCCAGAGCTGTCAGGACCAATAATGTGCAAAAGCCAGGGTAGTTTTCCCTGCAATGCTCATGGTTTGCTGTTGTGCTGCCCTTGCACATACTGCAGAGGGTCTTTCCAAAGGACTTGGACAGAAGGAACAGGGTTTAAGGTAACAAATCCTCATCTAAGCTGCACCCTTGCACCCATTTCTTGCTCCGGGTTGTGCGGTTCAGGCAAATGCAATGCATGAGAAAGGTCAGAGGTGCGACCTGTATTCTGGGGGCCCAGACAAATTCCTGCCACTGCATTACACACAATAGCAAAATTGGTTCTCAAAAGGCAGGGCAGCAGCATGCCTGGGGAAGCCAAACCAGCAGGGCTGTAACAGCAGAGCAGGCTGAGTCCAGCAGGATAATGAAACATGCTTTCACTCTGCACTGAATTCATGTGGAACCCAGTTAATACTTTTCCATTCACGGACATTAAGTATTTCAAAAGGATAATAACAATTGTCGTCAACACCTTTGACACTGAGGCCAACTGAGGCATGGGAGGCTGAAGCAGCTCATTCTTAAGCCTCAGATGTTCAGCAGCAGATAAGGATGGTGTGCACCCCTGTTTGCCAAAACCTGTGCTGTAACCACCAGACCACGGCCCCTCCTGGAGCCCACCCTGTAACAGAGAGCAAACAAGTTCTCATTTAGGGTGAGGACTACGGGGGCAGTGAAATCTTCAGCAGCTTGTTCTGGCAGAGTGGGAATGGTGAATAAAGTAGCTTTCTCAGGGCAGCCAAACCCCACATGTGCCCAGAAAACCTTTCCACAAGTGAGGACACGCCTGCAGCTCTGAAGATGTACAGGAGCAAGAACTGGCCTCCCTGGCTGTTTATATGATATTCAAAGGGAGACTGAGAAGGAAACAGAGCTCTGAGAGTCAGGATTTCCTACTGTGTCCCAAGACCATCCTGGCAATGCCCTGTGCTCCCCACTGCTTCAGCATCCTCCCAAGCACCCCCACGGCAAAGCATCCCCAACCCTTGCACGGAGTCCTCCGGAGAAGCCAGCAGGCACGCAGGGTGCACTGTGTGGAGAGATTTGAGGCTGTTTTCCTCCCTACCCCGCCAGGCTCAGCTGGGTCAGACACAGCACTTGGCAAGAGAAGAGCTCCCAGCTAATTTTAGCCTCTGGCTCTCCACCCAGCAGCAGCTCAGCTGCTATGGAAAGCTGGGCAGCACCGAGGTGAGGGCTGGGAGGCGCTGCCTTAAAATGGCCCACGCGACCACACGCTGCCAGCTAAATATAAAACAGCGGCGGGCAGGGGGTGCCACGCTGACTTGGGCTGAAGCAAATCCCTTCCCCACTGCCAAGAGATGGAGTAAGGACAAATTTCAGCTCCCTGGGATCTGCTCCCAGACCCAGGCAGCACTCACGAGACTCTCTGCCCAGAGGAATAATTGAGGTTGTAAACTTGCAATAGGATCCCATATTTTACATATTTTTGGACAGTTCTAGAGCTGGTGCACCTCGGACGACAGTGTGGCCTGCTGAGCAAGCACCACTTTGCAAACACTGCTCATACGACAGCCTGGTCTGGCTCCTTCCCATAATGGTCCTTTCTCTACCATGTTGCCTACTACAACATGGTTATCCAGGGATGGGATGCTTTCCCTGCTGAGTCTGCAATGTTGGAGTCCTCGCTGTGGGAGTTGGTGCTTGGGGTGGGAGTTGAGCAGGGCGAGTTTCCCCCTGAGTCCGGATGCAAACTTGCACTGGTTCCAGCAAATAACACCTATCCCTCTGTGCAAGAGAAAAACACCTAAAAGGCATGGAAAGACGGAAAGGGAGCCATGAGGATTATGACAGGAGCAGCAAATCCAGAGTTTCTGGATTAAATGTTACCTGACTGTGGACCATAGGACTATGTGCAAACCAAGCCTCTTTTCTTTGATTTTCAGAGTGCCTAGAGAAAAGGGACTTCATAGACTTAGCAAACAAAGAGTGACAGGTGAAAAATTCCTGACCACATTAGCAAGTCCTTTTTCTACAGAAACAACTGGCAAAGTGCTGAGCCTTTGATAGACACCCAGGGCAAAACAGGTAACCATACTCTGCAAATCCAGAGGAGCATCTGCAGCAATGAGCACAATGCTCTACAAAGGGAAACCAGATGTCTTGGCAGACACCCACCACAGTAAAAAGCCACCATGGTACTAATTTTCAAGGCACCAAACACTCGTATGACACCAAATACATTCTTAACCATCCTGGTAGAGCTGCTTATAGTCCCCACCAGCTTCTGTAATTATTATCCCTGCATTTTCCTCCACCCTTTTTAAATATAAGTTAGCAGTTTACTCTGTGCCCTCTTCTTTCCACATCTCCTCTCTTTTTGATTTCTGTTGATTCCAGCCTCTCTGTTTCACTGAAATCCCAAGTACTTGCTTCTAATTTAGCCTTCAGTTCCTTCCCCCATACAACTTTTTAGTGGCCATTGGCATTTTCTGATTACTCTGCTCCAACACTCACCTCACTATGCCCCATTTCTGGCCACTTCTTACTTTTGTTAAATAATTCCTGTCATCTGTATTTCCATATGATGCTTCTTCTCTTCTGCTGGTCTTGTCTTTCACATTTCTTTCTTCCTCTACTTCTGCATGAGTTGTAAAACATGCTAATAGTCCTTTCCCCTCCTTGATGACAGGTGAAAATAAAATTTACAAAGAAACTAAATTTAGGAAAAAAAAATAAAACAAACCAACTAATCATGCCAGTTGGGAAGCATGGAGTTTTGGGACAAAGCATTCAAGAAAGAGTACTGGAAGACCCAGAGTTAACTGGCAAAGCACTTACAATTTGCAAAGCAAAGGAAATCAGCTGCATGGCTGGAGCTGATGGAATGCAGACAGCGATCAGACAGCACAGACAAACTGAAATAATACTCGGCCAGATTGAGGCAGGGTACAGTAGGAGTTCAAAGAGAGAGTGCATCCTCCCCTGCCCCACCAGCACACACAAAAGACCCTCTTCCCCACTGCAGCAGGAGGCTTGAGTCAGTGAGACACACCTGGAAAGGCCCTGCAAGACCTGCAAGGAAGGGTGGCATGTTTGGAGGAATCACAAGCGCAGAGCACGACTACAGGGGCCGGAGCAGCTTTAGCATCATCTGGACTCCTTCAAAGTAGCAGCTGGGATGAAGATGAGGGCTCAGAGAGAAGAGAAAGGAATGTGAGAGGTAGAGGCATTTATTAGCTGCAGACTAGGTGCAGGTGAGCAGCACCATCCCAGCAACAGAGAAACTGCCAATGGATGAAAAGGCACTGGCAGGAAAAGCAAACGAAATTCAGGCTGAATGCCGGTAATCTTAGCTCCACTACTGGAGAAGGTGAACAACATGAACAAGTAAATACAGATGATCAGCTACAGCCAGTAACTACAGGGGAAAGGAAAACACCCAAGACCAAGGTTAAATTCTGTCAAAATGTGGTCTCACAAGTGTTCCAGTTCCCTGGAGAAGCAGGAACCAAAACAGCAGAGACAGATTTAGAATACATCTATCCAAGGATAAATAAGCTCCCAACATAGAACAACCCGGAGCAGTACAACTGTCCTTCAACTCGCACACCTTACAAAGCTCTTCCTGACTGAGGAAGTGGCTGAAAAAGAGCTGGATCAGGAAAGACTCTGGGAATCAGTGACAGAGATGGGGCAGCCAAAGAGTCTGAGCAGAGCGAGGTGATGAAGCAAGCCCTGACAAGCTCCTCCTTAGGCCCTGAATAATTAAACATCTGTAATAAAGAGAGTTTTGTCCCTGCCTGTGAGGGGAGAGGAGAATAATGGTTGATACCAAACCACTTTTGGGGCCTGAGGTGCTTGCAGCTGGTGGTCCAGCCAGCACGTGCAGACAAACCAAGCATCAACTTGGCAAAACCTTTTTCTACAAACCAACATTCAGGCTATGTTAAGCACTTAAATTCCTTCTAGAACCCATACAAATTTAGATCCATGCAGATATTTGCTCAGGTATGGTGACAGTCCTAGAGGACCATCACCCGAGGCTTGGGAAAAGCTAGAACTGCTGGGTTTACCTAAAAGGGACTATATAATCTAAATGTCAAGAAGGAAAATAAAAATTTAGAAGTGAAGCAGTTGGCAACAGTAATACCAAGGCTGTTGTCAGGGTGCCCGTCTTAAAAGCAGCAGGAAAGGACACAGTGATACTTGGAATAGTGAATGACATCAGACAAATTATAAATGCTTGGGGGAAAAAAAAATGTGTTTCAGAGCTAAAGCATCCTACAGGCACAGGGCTTGAGTTTCAGCTGAGAAACTGAAAGAGAAATGACGAAGGCTTGGCATTTTGAGAATAAGTAGTAATTCAGTGATCCACAGCTGACACACTGGTTGGTTTTTCTGTACAAGCCTCTTTTACAAACTGAATATAAGCCTAAGAAAGAGAAGGTGATTTCAGACACTTGATAGCACAGCCCACACTGCCTGTTTCACAGGTTTGGGTGGAAGGAACCTTAAAGATCATCTAGTTCCAACACAGCCTTGAACACTTCCAGGGATGTGGCATCCAGAGCCTTTCTGGACAGTCTGTTCCAATGTCTGACCACCCCCACAGCCAGGGGCAGTTCCCTCAGCCTGCCCTTGAGTACCCCAGCCCCACACCATCTTGAAGACCATGGGCTGGGCCCACATCCCACACACCAGTGTCCTTCTTGGACTGGGGAGACTGAGAAGGGACAGAGGAGTCCAGAAACATTTGCCAAAGTACCAAGTAAGAGAGGAGGAAATTATTTGTACTGTTCTTTTGGTTGCTTTATTGTTATATTTTTAATTATTGCCAGTATTGAAAAGAAATCCTAACGAAGCAGCCAGGCAGAGGCCAAGGAGGGAGGTTCACAAGCCCTGGAAGTGGTGGGGTTTCCTTACACTCCAAGGTTCACCCTTGCTCTCTAGTTTTAAGAACAAACTTTCTCCTTGCTTTAGATTTTAATAATGCATTCATTCTTAACATCTTGGCTGGGACGTTATTTTGAATTTCCAAGTAGATGCAACAGCTCCCTCCCATTGGTATGAGAGTACAGGCTATGGGTCATAATCACTATTCACAAAATTTCCTCTGAAATAGTCACGCATCGATGTTTTCAAGACATAGAAGTCGTCTCCCTTTGCAATTGCTATTTACTCCTTATGTTACGCAGATAATTCACCTCTGGAAATTATAGCTCAGTCAGGTTTGATGGGAATACTTGGTTTTGGCAGACTGTTGGTTAATTTTGCATTTTTGATGGAAAACAAATAAAACACTCCCAGCTGGCCTGCTTACAACAAAACACGGACTGTGGCAGCTAATGCAGAGTGAGCTGCTGCAGCAGGTAATTGAGGCTATTAGTACAGGGTGGTCTGGACAGGATATCCTCAGCCCATTATAAATTTTGTTCTGCAGCTCAGATGGGGTTAATAGCACCCAGACATGACTACTGCAATTTTACAGAAAATTACATTACGAAATATAAATAAAACTAATTTAGGAAGTGAAGTATTTATGAGAAGGGCTGGAGATATCTTAACTAGGCTCAAATGAGCGGCAGTGCTGAGGAAGCTGTCGGAGTTGCCAACGCCAAATATAGGGGCCAAGTCAGACAGCCCACACCAATGACACGGAAATAAGTGGCCTCTTGAAGCAAGGTAGAAACAGATTTATCTAGAAGGGCAGGAAAAAATACACGTATCATTAATGTAGATTATCCTCACTCCAAGAGAACTCTACCAGGCAATTCTGCAGCCATCACAGGTGACTACATAGATGAAATATTTTTACAGGTAAATGGAATATAACAGTATCCGACAATGAACTGTTGTTTAGTGTGCGTGAATTTACACAATTTCAGTGAAACACAGACTTCCATGTAAGCCTACTAGTTCCTAATTCTCCCAGTTCAGAGGGTTAGAGGAAAAGAGCGTTACAAAGATAACACAGTCCTGTTATAGTTAAGTCTCTGATCCGTATTCATTGTTTTTAGATTACTGACCAGCACTGGCTGTCAATTTCCAATTAGTAAAAAAAACCCTCAAGAATATTTAAACTGTCTGAAATCAACATCAAGGTCACTGAGGTGGAAACCAGGAAGGAAGGATAGCCTGGGACTTACCGTTTGCATCTCTGATGGAAAACAGTGACGCAGAAAAGGAAAAATATCCCAAGATGTGACTTTTGCCACTACAATGTAAAGCAGTAGGTGACAGCTTATTCCCCTTGTTTTAGAAATTGGAAAAAACCCACACTGACCTCTTTTCCCCATCAAAATTAAAAAAAAAAACTCAAATGGGAAATAGTCACAGAATGCTGAAATAACTAAGGCTTAAGAAATTATAAAAACAGAATTAATGACCTCTTAAGAAGGTCATGATGGTTCAGGGTGACTCATAGGTCCACTCGACAGTCTTTGGACTGTCTGAACTTATCCAACATCCCAAAGACTATTTGAATCTCATTCTTCTATGCAGTTGATTTAAAATATTTATTATGGCAACAGGAATTATTTTTCTGTGACGTCCTAGGAGAACTTAATGGCAGCATTATTCCAGACCATCTAAACATCTCAAAGCATAGAGAACTCTCTCTAGATCAGGAATATCAAAGCCTTTGTGCTTTGGCATGGGAAAGTCTTCTAAGGAAAACAGAAACACCGAGCTGCTCTGGTCAAGATCCCAGTGTATTTTGGCTCGGCTGATGACGCACACAGACTATGAATTTCTAACGTCATGAAAAGGATAAGTATCTAAGGACCAGATTCACAACTGTTTCCACCCATGGATCTTTCTGAAATCTCACACCACATCTAAATGAGACAGCTTATTTCCTTTTCTGGAAAGTCCTTCTTAGCTATTACTGCAAGCCTAAAAAAGAGCAATTGAATTGGGAAGCGACTGGAAGATGGAACATCAGTGCACAGCAAGAACAAATAGGAAAGGACAACGCAACAAAATATATAATCCCGTGAACTCCGGAGGCCAGCACTGTAAGCACTGGAGAAAGAAGCCCATCTTTACTCCATTCCCCACTGCCACAACCTACAAGGCAATCCCTGCCCTCAGGAGAAGATCCTGTCTTTTACCATATTGCAGATGTCAGTAATTTCAAACCACCAGATGAAAGCTGATGTCCATCATCTCTGAGCACCACTCTTCCTTCACATCTGTCTGAACTTGCAGGTGAGAGAAGGCAGAGCCTTCACATTACTGTATCACACGTGGAAACACATCTCCAGAAGACAATAGCATTCCTCTGCCAACCCCACAGTGCGGGGGAGATGCACAGGAGGGCCCCCCTCTGAGACTGAGTTATCCTAATCCAGTCCAATTCAAGACAGGAAGGTGTGGTGCAGGAATACAAGCTATTCTGGCACACCACTACACAAATCTGTCACAGGCAACATGAGTACATAAAGAGATGGTGCAAGAGTTTATTTATAATATGTAATCTTTGCAAATTACTTGGGAATCTGCTAGGGCCAGACAAACTGTGGGGCAAGTTCCAAGAAAACAAACACTTACCTGACTTCAAGTCAGGTGGTGAAAAAAAGCCAGGTTCACAAATTACCTGCAGTACATGCCCCAGCAGCAGTGAAAGGATACACTGACCCAGGACAAGTATGGGATAGCTGGCATGAAGTCTGGGCATCCCCTGCCTGCTCTGTCAATGAATCTCACAGCCAAGCTAAAGAATGATCCATATTGCTCTCGGTAGCCCTGGATTCTCCATTGAACCTGTGATAGTGGTCCGTGCTGTGAATATGAGCCTGGGGATGTTGGCTCCCTTTACATACACTAGTGCAGAGCAGGATGCAACAGCACTTCTGATCACCCACCAGGAAGACTAAACTGGCCACCTGGAAGTGAAAAATCTGCCCCACCTGCAGTGCCCATCCTGCAGCTACAGGCCAACAATGTGCTTTGGGGAGCGGGGTTGCTTGGTAGAGGTCCTCACGAGCGAAGGTCTCACTAGTGCCTTCAAAAGTACAAAAACACCACATGCAAACCTCATGGTACAGACACTTCCTTCAGTCAGGACAAGGTGCTTCAGGGGTGATAGTTTAACTCTTCCTCAGCTTCCACAGCTTCCACAGAGTGGAAATAGATACTTCAGACACCACTGGAGAGCCACATGGTCCGATTTCTCGCCGTGTGCACTAAGTAACCCTCAGAGCAATTCTCTCTGCAAAAGAACGATACTGTGCATGCACAGGCAAGTCACCTCGCGTGTGAGCGATTGCAAAAGTCAGTCCGTGTGCATGTGAATGAACCTGTGCACGTGAATGAACCTGTGCACGTAGGTGTGCTCCTCTTTATGCTTCTGAGAGTGCCTGGGCATGGAGGTGAGAGAAGGAAGCTGATACATTACAATAAATGACCAATTTCAGCTTCCTGCCAGCTCCTTCTCTCCCACAAACACACGCACCTGTCCATTCACACCAACACCTGGGGCAGTTTTTAAGCAACTCGCACTGCTCCATAGTAGCCTGGATGCCTGAAGATTAGAGCTCACTGTGGTGGAGGGATAAGAAACCAATGCTCTGGGAAAGGAAAGGGACACTGAAGATGTACATACTGCAAAAGTCTTGCCAAAGGACTTTTTTATTTGCACATCTCCATGGTTTCTTCTGAACCCCTCCTATTTCCCCGCTTCAGAGAGTGGGAGTGCACACTACCGAGGTAGAAAAGCAGCAGTCTGAGAATCTAGAAGCGAGACAGAAATCACTAACACAGTCCAAGATAGGAAGATAACATACAGTGTTATTTACACACAACAATAAAATGAGGAGGAACCGGGGTAGGTTGAAGCAGCCAAGAGAGGCAGGTTAAAGAATGCCCCCCCCTCATTCCTTGTTCCTACAAGCTGCACCTCCCAGGATTCTAATCTAATCCTGCACATCCTGCTTGTGCCTGGCTCAATGTAACCCTCACACCTGCAATAAAAGAAATCAGTGCAAACAATTTATAGACTCCTGAGATACCATGGTCTTTGCAGTAAAAAAAACCCCCAGATTCTGCACAGCAACGGCTGGGAATGACCTCACCTCCAAGTTTCCTCAGGGATGGGGCTTACGTTGACACAAGATTTTAAAGCAAAGGGGGATCACTGCACATCCTGCCTGCAAGCACAGCTCACTGACACCAGCTGTGCTCCCTCAGAGACACACCTTTCTGCTCAGGTGGGCCAGATGAGGCACTGCTGGGCACAGAAGAGAACAACAGAGGTAGCAGGAAGAGTTGCCTGACCCAACATCTTTTCCATTCAAACAGCATTGCAGCAGCTCTGGGAAGTGGCAGTGCCTTAGAGTGGGGGGTCTTCCCTGGGGAAGACCTGTTGCTGCACTTGTCCCCTCAAGCTCTGCTGCCAAGCCAGGGGCATAACAGCAGTAAAGGCAGGGTGCAGGCCTTGCTCTCAAGACCTCTGTGCTTTGCTGGTGTTTTCTCCCTTGCCAACACCTCATTCGAAATAATAAAGTCTTCCCATCTCCAGCATTCACTTGCAGGAGCAAAGTGTGCTGTGCAGCAGCTTGTAAAGATGAGAAAAACATTCCTACTGGAGAGCCCACTCCACAGAGGTTAGGGCCTGTCAGCAGCAGGAGTAAACAGACTGTCTCCAGCTCCTCCGGTTTCTTGGCAGGGAGGCTGTATCCTGCCTGTTACAACTTGTTTTGGATGACAACAGGCCACATTTCATGTGAAGAGGGTGCCCATCTTCAACTCACATCAGCCTACTTGTTTTTCTTCACTCAGCTGTAAACATATTTAAGATTCCTAAAAATACCTATTGGGCAGCAGACCAGCCAAACATGCTCAATTAAGAGAAAAAAAAAAAAAGAAAGAAAAAGGCAAGCCCCACAACAACAATAGAAACATGGAAACACCCTCCTGCCCATGAGAGAACAGTTCTGTCAATAAAGCTCACAAATTTTTTTCTTTTACCAGACTGACTGCTCATTTTAGCATCACCTTCAAAGGGAACCCATTCTATCCTCTGTCCTTCTCCATCCCAACCTCCCAGACAGCCACAAACAGCCCAGATCAATTTTGTCCACATGAATCCCAACCCATGGTGTACACCAAGCACAAGGTCTGCACCTCAGGCTGATCCCTCAGCCTTTGACTTTAACATTACAGCAAAGTGAACCTCACGCCAGAGCCTGCCCCAGCACATGGGGATGCAGCATCATGGATGCCAATGGATACCAACGATTATGGCATATTCTCCTTGACTCCTTAGTCTCTTTTATCCAAACTATTTATATGCTTGAATTTGTTGCATAGCAGAGCTGCACATACATCAAGGAAGGACAGCCAGGGCCTCAATTTTTAAGCATCACTTACTCAAACACACTCACCCCGACCATCTGACATTTGCTTTCTCCACCACTCATCTGGAGGGTGAAGAGGAGGAGAGGAGCATAAAGCTGGGGAGGGATCCATCATGCCTAAAGACTTGCTCTAACTCACTGACTTGGGAGCAAGGGGGTATCACAGGGGCTTCTGCTCCATTCCATGCATGGCTGAGAGGAAAAGGAATATTTTCTGTGACTCCTTATAGCCTTTCATGAGGAAGACTCCCCTCTCCAGAAAAAGAAAACATACTTGGCTTTCCAGATACTGGCTGTTCTATTCTACAATGCCTTTTACGGAGACAAGAAGAAACTTCATTACAGATACAGGAGACAGAAACAGTTATCTCCTGTAGATCTCCTTCCAAGCCCAGCAGCTCTTCCTCTTTCTGCCCCAATGGAGAAGCCTCTTAGCCTTTTGCTCAGAAGAATTACCCAATAAACAGCCTTTGTATTTTAGCATTAATAACTGAGGAGGCTGTTGCATCAGATAAGTTGAGGTGGCAGCTCTTGGTTGGTCCCAAGTGTGATTTGCAGTAGGGTTCTCATCTGGGACATGCAATGGAACACAATGCAGAAACAAGGGGGAAAGTACTAATTGCTTTGAGAGGCACTCCCTCCTACACTAGCTCCCTGGGATCTTTGAAAAGAGTCACCACGTGGAGTCACAAACACAGCCATCCCTGTCCCCAGAGAAGAAAACATTACTTCGTTTTAACAGGCAAAAGAAAACAAATACTATTTGTCTTTCGCTCAGATTTCTGATTTCTTTTAAAACAAAACAGGCTTTTAGAGGTAGTAGGGCAAGAGGAAGGGTGGGGAGGGTCACGGATTAACCTTCCTCCTGTTAGCAGGTTCCAGGATTCTGGCCACAAGGCCAAGAAAACACGACACCAAGTGCCCAGTGTGACCACAGCCCTCCATGATGCTGCAGAGCCGCGAGGCACTGCCAGCTGGAGGGTTTCACCCTCCCACCCTTTCCAGCAGCATTTTAATCCTTCTGCACGCAATGAGCAGCAATGTCTCCGGTGGATTTGGGAGAAGCTGGACTTTTATATAATTGAACTTCAAAGTAATTATTTTTCTCGTCTTCTGTTTTAGTTGCTAATAACTGTAATCATGTCACTGCTTTCCATTTCAATGTTATAACAGAATGACTTTTGTAACAGAGATGTAAAAATAACCCTGTCTAAAAGCAAAGAGGAAGAACCCAATTCATTAAAAAAGTTGTTTGCTCTTGCACGTCTCTGCTGTCCTCATGCTCTCTGCCCATTTCTCCCATCCCCTCCACCTCCCTTTGCATTGCTGGCAGCAAAAAGACCATCACCTGTACAAGCTCCAAACACCTGACTCAGCCCCTCTCCCCTCATAACCACTATTTTAAATACTTCTGAGGAGCTTGTTTTCTCCCTTGCTGTACTACACAAGTCCTCTGTACACCTGTACAGTCTTGTCTAAGGAACTTTGGAAGGGGTATTGGCAAAGTGGAGTACAGTAAGAGGCTTGGTGAGATGGTGCAAAAGATGTAACTCAAAGTAAACTTGTAGTGCAACTCATCTTCTCATTTCACCAGGAATGAGGAATTCCACCAGGCACAAAAAGCAGATTGCAACTAGAGGATTTATCCTAACCAAAGAAATCTGATTTGTTACTCTGTTGGAATAATAAATGTATGATTTTAGCCTTAACATCACATATAATACAGAACAAATGAACAAGTTGAAGTCCTGTAGTGGACTTTGTGGGAGTAGACATTCATGGTGCTCCCCACACAGCCACAGTTTAAAGCTTTAAGACTGAAACCAAGCCTGACTCATAGGAGTAAGAATTAGGAGGTTTATAACATGTTAAGAAGGGACCAATATACTGGAAAGTATTATTAGTTGAATACTCATGTCAGTTAAGAAACTATTATCAAATTAGATTAACTCCAAGCACTGCTATTCTTTTTAAAACAACATCAACAGCATCATGGGCTTTAAAAAAAAGTGAGACATTTGAAACTTTCCTGTAACTGTAAAAAAAAGGAGAAGCATAAGAACCCACAAGACATTGATAAAAATAACTGTTTTCCCATACTTGGGGGGGGGGGGGAGAAGAAGCTCAGTGCACTTCGCATCATCCCCGCCGTTCTCCTCAAAGTTTGCACAAAGCGAGCCCGTTACTGGGCGGGCGGTGCGCCTCTCCAGGGTATGCATTCCCTCCTCCTCTGCATACACTTCTCCTCGCATCAAAGCGATATTCAAAGCATCTTTGCTGCCTTCCAGATTGGCACCGAGAACCAGAGACACCTCAAAGCCCGTGTCTCCGGGCTCTGCAATTCCAGCACGGTCGCATTTGGACAGGTCTCCCCACACAGAGCGGGGCGAGAGCCGAGAGGCCAAAGGCAGGGAGTGAAACCCCCAACGCCCGTCTCCATCCAGGGGGACAAAGCCCCGCTCCGACCCCCGGAAGCAGCGGGGCTGCGCTCACCCCTCGTCCCTCCCTGGCCTGGAGAGGGGGCTCCGCACCGGCGCCCGAGCGGGACGGACCACCCGGGGCCGCGCCGGGCTGCGAGGGACGGGACCCCCCCTCCGCCCTTCCAGCCCTTCCAGCCCTTCCCCGCCTTCCCCTCCTCCCGCGGCGCGCCGGGGGTCACTCACTGCGCTCCGGGGCAGCCCCGCCGCCCGCCGTGGCCACCAGCTCCAGGTAGGCGGCCCAGAGCCCCAGGGCCAGCGCGCCCAGGGCCAGCAGCAGCCGCAGCAGCCGCCGCCGCCTCAGCCGCGCCAGCAGCCGGCCCCGCATGGCGCCGCTCAGGGCGCCGGGCCCCCGCCGCCCCGGGACATGCCGCTCCCGCCGGCCCGGCACCGCACGGCGGCCTCGGACCCCCCGCCCGCCTCCGCGGGGCGGGCCCAGGTGCGGGGCGGCGCCGCGCCCCCGCGGGGCAGCTCCCGGGGCAGCTCCCGGGCCCGCGCCGCCGCCGCCCCCCGCACCTGCCTCCGCCCCGCGGGGGCCGGGCCGGGGGCTGCGCCGGCACCGCGCCGGGGCCGCGTTGGGGGCCGGGAGCGGGGACACCCCACCCGAGGTCTCCGCTCCTGCCAGGGCCACGGGAAAGTCGCCTCAGAAGCGAAGGGGGCTCCCAACCCTCCCTCAGTGCCGGCGGGAGCATTGGGGGATCCCTCCGGGCAGAGGCGTTATCATTTCCCGTCCTCCCAGCGGAGCGAAGCAGGATGAGAGAGGGCAATTCAAATTCACACAGTTATTACACGCAGCTGAATCCATCTTAAAGCGTCTTTCGGCTGGTGCAACAAGTGTATTTGCTTGGAAGCGCTTAGCTCGGTGAGGAGGAACGGGGCTCGTGAAGTCTCCAGACCTGCTTTCCGAAGCAGCTGGCTGGACGCGATGTTACACTGCTCAGACCCCCCGCAGGGAGGATGTCGGAGGCCCATAGGAAGGACAGGACCTTCCCTGGGTGAACGTTGTGCTTCGTTACACATCTCGAGCACGCCTTCGAAGTGACTCTGTCAGAGTCCCTCCCATGCTGTTGATTTCGTTCACATCACCAAGGTGTCTCGGAGGATGCAAACTGATTCCTCTTGGGTGAAGTGAAAGTGGGAGATGCTGTCTGGAATGTACATCATGCGGCCAGCAGGGGAGCCAGTCCAGAACTACCCCTTTCCAAATATGTATGATGTGAGTGTTGGGCCATTGGCAACAACCGTTTCCCTTTACAGGTCTGCTCCTGCAGAGATGCAGCTCTTGTGCTGCGTGGAACCACGAAAAGAAACCCTTTGGCTACAGTTAGTTTTGAAAATGCATGCAATAATGACAGACCTTTTTTTTTTTTGTGACTTTTTTCCACTGGAGCCTTCTAAAGCGGGAGGCTGCTTAAAAGAACGCTTGCTGTTATTTGGCTTAGAAAACGTGCCAAAGGCATTTTAAATGGCATTGAGGGACACGGAACTGTGGTGTGAGTCCCAGGAGGGACAGGCTGACATTGGCAGAGTGCCAGCATCTCAAGTGTTGCATGGACTGGGAGCTGAAGCAGCATCCACAGTCCCTGGCATCAAGTTCTGTACAGTGTGTTCCCAGCATCCAGGCAGCACTGAGAGACACTGCTATTACCTGTCACACACTGGGATGGACCAACAGATGATGGATTTCCTTTTTATGAATGTCTCACAAAGGTTGCAGAGCTATCTCCCTTCTCTTGATTAGGGAAAGCACATCCAGAGAGTTTTACATCTCAATGCAGAGCTGGAAAGACACGATTTTTCTGAAGTTGGAAACAAACCCCATGGTGAGGGAGGCTGGTGAGTGCCTCCGTCCTTGGGCTTCCCAGCCTCCCTGGGACAAGGTCCATTCTGCAGGTTTTGAACTTGTGTTCCTCCTTCCTACCTCACTGGAGGCCACAGATGTACATCCACCATCTAAGCTTGAATCATGGGGGTACTTCCTCCAGTACAAACAGAAAGGGCTGCCCACAGCCAGGCCCCTGGTACCCCCACAACTGAAAACAGGGAGCTGTGCACCAGTTTAATCATTGGAGGGCAGGAATCTCAGGAGGCCATGACACTCACTGCTGGAGGTTTTTGGTAGAGTGTTGGTTTGGGTTTTATCCGACATGAGAGAAATAAATCAAGTTTTTATATTTGTTCCAAAAAAGAGAAAAAAATACTGAGAAAAATGTGTAATAAATACAGACCTAAATTAAAATTTATTTGCCATTTAAAGAATGAGAATTGAACAATGAATTCTTAGCAGGAAGTTGTCTGCATTTCTTAAATGAACAGCCTTATGCTTGAAAAATTACAACTGCACTTTTTTGGAAATTTGTTGCATATTAAAATAAGTAAGCACATTTATTTCTACTGAACATGGTACTAAAATGGAGGGAAGGGAAAAGCAAAATTAAAGGCTAACAGTAGTATTGTTGACTTCTAAAGAAACAAAGTCTTTTTCCTGATAGAACTATGCTATAATGAAGATAGAGAAAAGCTCTTGTCTCTGGAGAAAAAATGAAGAAAATGACTACGGCATGGTGATTTCTATCTGCTACAATATAGTTACAACAGAACAATATTAAGGAACAAAATTAATCTGAATGTGTAATAAATAGTGAACTCAGGAATTTGAATAGCTATACACTGTACTTAAAATAACTAATTTTGGACCACTTATTCATTGCAGAAAGCACTGATGTCCAGGAGTAACATTACCGCTGACAGTAGTGTTTTGAAACCATCTCACATAAATGTTATTATCTCAAGTCTACCAGCAGTCTTATATTCCCAAATTCTCAAGCACCCCAAGACACATGAGTGCATGCCCAGATGGCCACATCTCTCATCCTCACTGTGTGCAATACGGTAGCAGTGGAAACCACAGTTTATAATAATCCTGTATGGTGGGATTAACCCCATCAGGGAAAGAAACAGCTGGAATCAGTGATGCAGGAATAGGGTCTGTGTTGTATGGAGGTGACTCAGGGAGCTGGCACTCCTGACAGAGCACCCTTGGATATAACAGATCACTGCTGGCTTCAGAACACACCTCTCCCAGCCTACCCTGAACAGGCGTTTCAAAGAACCTGACTCTTTGCCAAAGGAGCCAATTGGAGTATTTTTTTTGCTTTGTTTGAGCTGCTGTTTGTTTTCCATTTTGGCTATGTTTCCTCATGATAAAAGCAGCCTTTGATGCAAGTGCAGCACTTAATGCACATCTCCTGTTCCTCCCGGCTCCCCTCTCTAGATCCATCTCTGTACATCCCTGCCTCTCCTTGTTATACTTTTGCTTCTAGTTATCTAACAACTGTTTTTCTGTTCTATAAATTACTTTTAGCTCCATGCCAACAATCCTTTCTCTGTAGGCTCCCCAAAGGTTCAATTATCTGCCACTTGCTCCTTCCCTTCTTTTTTCTTGTGTGATTTTCAACACTAATTACAAGCTCCACACCAAAGATACCCAACTGTCCCTAGACTTCACCATCCCAGTGGCTCCACACCCCTTTTCCTGGCCTCAGCCATGCTCTGAAGCACAAACAACAATTTCATCTCAACACTCCTCATCGAAACGGCTCAAAGGCAGAAGTGTTTCTCAGAGGAAAAGGCAGTCTCTGAAGACACAGTTCCCCATTATCTCCCTTTTTGGCTCCTCAGGAATGGACTGGGCTCTAAAAGGCATTACTGGTGGAGCAATCCCAGAAAAAACCCCATTAATGCCACAGTTGAACATCACTGTAAGGGAATCAGTGTGGTCCCACGATCAACAACCCATTAGCAAAAGGACCTCCTTGCCCAGTTAAGTTGTGCTGATACAGTGAGTTTTGCTAAGGTAGTTATATTTTACCAGTACAGTTACACTGTCAACATTTGTATGAGCTGACCTGAGTTGGGTTTTGAGACTTCCTTTTGCTGTACACATGGCTGTGCTCCCTCAGCGCTGACTTTGACTGACATTGCTCTCCTACAACTTGCCTGTCTGGGTGGAAAGCCTCATTCATGATTCTCTCTTTTCACTGTGTAACTCTCCACAGGTCTCAAGCCCCAACTGTCCAGATAAAGTTACATAGAAATGGCTGCCCTTCCTTTTCCTCAGTAAGGAGGGCACATTTTCACATGAACTTCACCCAGTACCTCCAGGAGCACCTTCTGATTGCAGGTCCTGTCCCAGGAGTAGACCTGAATTACTTCCTGCACACCAGAACAATCTCTTGATATCTAGAGCACATTTTCACTTGCAGAAAGAAGTTTTTATATACTTTAAGCTGAGAACTTTCAAAAGACTTTCCATGGTTTATATATTTACCATAATGAAGGATGTATCTATGTATTCCATCATTTTGGAAATACATGTTTTCAAATCTGAAGTCTTGCCTAAATTTCCTCCTTTCCCTGTCTTAAAAGTACTAGTGCTTGGTTTGTATTTTAAGTGACTGTGCTCATCATCCTTACTTTTCAAGAAGTTCCACAGTCACGTTATTAGGGACATAACAGAACATTGTTGATGAACAGCATCCCCTGCAGATATCTGTCTACCCAAGCTAGGATTGAAGAGGAAAAACTGCTTTACTGGATGGTTTAGAAGCACTTACAGTGAAAGAAAGGCAATTCAATCTCTGAATCACTACAGGAGAATCGAGCACCTCCTGGATGTGCTTCACCAGGATAAATCCAGAGCTTTTTATTAAAATCAAACCCATTTCAACAACAAATCCCTTCATGCCTGTGCAGTAAAATCATTGTCTTGCTTTAACATTGAAGCACTTCTGTGTTAAAAGCCTTTCTGAGTTTTCTGAATAAAATCAAATAATCTGTATTTACACATTTGTAATCTGTCCCCAGTCCAACAGCATCGCAATTCTGAAAAAATGCAATTTAGACAGTGTAAGTGAACAGCCAATCCCATTGAGGGCTCTGTTTTTAAAGCTGGATTTCTGGAGCTTACTTGAAGGGCAGCTACTCTAACCCATATTCAAAGATGCCCTTTCTCCAGCAGTTCATTTGGTGCTAAACGGGAAATACCAGAAGTCCACTCCACTCTTCTCAAATACTTGAGTTACAGCAGAAATATTTCCTGCTAGTGAGTTAAATTCCAGTTACCTCTGATGGCCAGCTTCAAACAGAAAGTCCTTAACTTTTGATGCAACCTAAGAATCAAAACAAACTTTGCTCTTTGTGCCTGAAACCTTAGGAAGAGCCAGAAGGGATCATTGCAGCTTCCACCTCTCACACTTTCTACACTGTATCCAATCATGTTTTGGTGCATAAACCCAGTCCACAGGCTAAAAAACACCTAGACTTGCAAATTTAACAATAACTGTGTAGGGAGTAAAAGGGATATTTTCTTACAATTTAAAGCAATTTGAGAACATAAAAGCAAAATACTGCAGAAAAATTAAAGAAAAATCTTAAAGTGTCCCTTGTCTACAAATGATCTACGATGCCACTTTGAACGGGGACAAATGGGACATCTTTATTACGATTTTGACCAAGTGGGTACATATACATTCTAGTGTATCAAACTGAATGTGTTTGTGAGCTGTCATTAAAAGTCTGAACGACATCACTTTTCATGAGTATGAACAGAACAAAGTACACAGGCATGTTGCTCCCAGCTCGTCTCAGAAGAAGTATCTACTATCAAAGAATTACTTCCTGCCCTACATACAGAGACATTTCAATTCCAGAATATCAGGCTGCCTGGAGAGTCCATCCATACTGGTAAAGTGTGTGTGTCTCCTGCTTACATAGGCCATTTAAATACAGCACATACTATACTACCGCTTAGATTTATTCTGACACCTATGAGAGCTGTTAATCTGCCTTTCTAAGTGCAGTCACAAATTACTGCAGATCGTGGCACAGGAAGATCACAAGGGATTTTCTTTAATTTTGGGGTTTTTTACCTTGTGTAACCTTGCTGTGTAGGGTTAGCTGACACAGCAGACAGTCCTATAATTAAGACAACTGCATGAATACTAAAAAACTCCTACAAATATTGCATATAAATACATCATAGGTTTGAAGCCAGAAGGAACTACTAAATGGTTTCCTGTTAGTTCATGTTATTATATTTCATTAAGTTCTAATGTGTCCAACCCAGTAACTTATTAAAACAAGGTACCTTCTCCAGAGGTGAAATAATTTTTTGATTTGCAGATAGAGAATTTGTTACCTGCACAACTAGTTATAATGAGGGGGAAAAGCACAATCTTCCTGTTAAAAATGTACGCTTTTTAAAATTAACTTCAGATTCAGGCTACTTGTTCTTGCTCAGCATTGCTCTGCTAGGATAGAGAGGCCTTGGGTGGATTTTTTTGTCTTCAAGAGACATGTATATTAATCAGGCTTTTAATGTAATATAAAATGAGCTCTTGCACAACCTTTTCTCTACCACTGAATCATCTGTGGTTCTGTGCCTTAGCCAATATTCCAACATTCCTTCCAAAACGTACGCGCTCCTTCCGTACCTAAATAAAGCTGCACAACAATAAGGTTTTCCTCTATTCATTTTTCTCCCATTTGTGCAAGAGACATTTTCATATCTTGGCTCACAATAAGAGCATTTGTCCAGTTCTAACCTTTGATCCTGCAGTATAGTCTCCATATTCTTCGAAGCAGACATTTTGGAGATCTTTCAAAATTCTGTGCTCCTACATTCATAACCTGGCATTTAGCTGTATTGGAATGGTACAAGTCACACATTACTAACTTAAACTAGCAAAAAAAGCTCATTGGTCTTTGGAGTAAATTTTTTGATTTCTACCCAAAAACTGTGGGAAAAAATTGACTAAACTAGGTAGTGGAACCTCTCCCAGGAAACCCTTTTGAAAATGCCAATAATTCTTTATGGACATCTTAAAGGGGAATTGTCAGTGGTAGGAAGCACTTAGCTTTTTAAAGCAGTTCTTGGCATGAAGGTCCACATTTGTTTTGGCAACATTTCACATGATCACATGATGTCACACAAAGAGCACGTACAATACTTTGCACTTCCTGCACTTGGACAAATATTCAAGCCTCCAAATAAAATGGATTTACTGAGTAGCAATACCTTAATTTCCCTCCGTCTCAAATAGGAAGTGTTCATAGCCTAGAAACAAATTAGGAATCAAGTTCAAGCTGCACTTTGTTTTTGACACATCAGCAAATATATTAGGAATATTGTCATCTTATTCTGTTCAGTCTTTCAGGTAATAAGGAATATTGGTAAGGAAGGCAGGAAATTAAACATTTACATCCTTCTTCCCCCAATACTTCCTCCCAGTCTTACAAACCTAAATTGTCAAAGCCTGAAGTCTTTGGCCATTCACACTTCATGGTTTTCAAGTGAGCAAAATGTAATTTCAAAGGCAATTCTTTAGCTTGAAAGAGTTGAAACTAAACAGGAACCCATTGATTTCTACAGGTTAAAGAGACTTTTTGGTAGTTTCCCATCAGCTGAAATTTAAGTAGATGGATCCTGCTGAATAAGTGGCTAATACTTCATTATGTAGCAATTTTCAGAAGCAGCCTTCCAGGACTTGAGATAACTTTGATATCTAATCTTCAAACCAGCAATATGTTATTTTGCATACAAACTCACTTTAATTAGCTTGATTTCTCTAAGAAAGAATTAGTCAACTAAGAGAGAGTGAGACTAAAAGATGGATGGCATTAAATAACCTTCCTCAACTGTCCACATCACATTGGCACTCAAGTTGTTTATGAACCAATTTCTGAGCAGTTCAGCATTTTCAGCTAAACTAACCAGTGCAACATACCTTAAAACAGCCTCCTGTAAGCTGCAGTGCTGAGCAGCCAGACACAGACTGTCAGAGAACCTGTGATGAACTGACCTCAAGAACACAGACAAAACAAAAGCCACAGTCCGGGACCCTAAAGGACAGCAAGCTTGTCACAAATAGGTTAGACAACTGAAGCAAGTCTTGACTTCTTGAGGGCATTTCTCGTCCCGCATTGCTTTAGCTGGTACTACAGAAATGATTCTTTCTTCTCCAACTCCTGACAGCACAAAAACATCTTTGGCATATCTACATCTCAGACACTGAATAAGGATCTCCATGGCCACTTCCATGTCAAAAAGAAATAGCCTGCTTTCACACACCAAGTTTTTTTCAATGGGAAAGGGAGTGCTGGTAGCCTAAAAGATGTATACTTCAGAAACAAGGTAGGAAGAGGTAAAGTACGAAACAGAGGCATCGAAATCCCTTTTCCAGCACAGATCTGCTCTCTGACTACAAGGTGGACAAGATTTGCTGACGCTACACTAAAAGCATGAACACCTGCAATTATGAACTTGGCTGAAGCCCTGTTGTAACCCTTTTCATGATTCCATCTGTTTTCTGGAATTGCGATGTTGTGATGTCTGGTGTGGAGATAATCATCATATGGCTAGAGAATCATTACATAGCTAGAGTTACAGTTCATGGAGCAACTAGGCACCTGCTCTTCCACCACAGTTTGTTGCAGTTCAGTAGCAACAAGTGCTGTAGCAGAAGTTGATCATGATTTCCTTGTACATAACCATGATATTTAGAGCTACAACAACAGACAATGTGGTGGCTAAGGAAGATACTTGATCCCTTTTATTATGGGCACCCTCTGTGCGTTAAGATACACTGGGAGGAAGGGGACAAGAAGATGAAACTTGATACTGCAGCACCTCCCTCCCCACCAAGCATTCAAAACACATTCTATGCTGCTGGTTCTTGCAGGTGAGTTCTATAATGGATTATCTTTTCCCACCATATTAAATCAGTCAGGTTTGTTCCAATTACGTAGAACCAAGCAAAGGGGAGCCATTTTAAAGTAGTTATGCTGTCAAGGGGAGAGTCAGATGTAATACATTTTAGTACAGGCTTCTATATGTAATCTTTTCCAACTAAAATCTCCAGTTACATCCTGAAGTGCTAAGCACCAAAACAGTAACCATTTAAACTATTTTAAAAGCTGCTTCTCACATAGGAAAAGGTCAGCCAAAATCCAGATCCTGAACTAGATCCTTCTATGATTATTAATTTCTTTATAACCACATATATGGTTTATAATATGCTCCAAATAAAGGCAAAGGCCAGTATACACTGATCCCTACCACAGATATGAAGGAAAGAAGTAGTCATACACACACTCCTGATATATCAGTCATCATGTACTTTCTATGTCAGTCTTACCAGGTGCCATCTCTCAGCTGAAACAGCCATATAATCTGGCACTCTGGGAACGGCTCACACACTGTTATGACATTAACTGCAGATTTCCTCAAACCTTCTGTCAATGGATGCCAGGAAACAGACAAGCAGGAGCTACTCTTGCATATGACTATTCCACTTAGCAATGTCTCATTCCCAAACCTAGGATGTCAGCTAACAATTCAGCCTCAGCAGACCCGTAGTTCATTCTCTAAACAGAAGATTTTTGCTTTTAAGTCTTTCAGTTGTCCTTGAATTTTACGTGTTAGTCTGTTTCCTTGGCGGACCTCACGTAGAATTGCAAGATCCTGCTCTGGTCCCATATTCAGAGTCACCTAAAAAGGGAAAGAAAAACAGATTAATATAAACAAAGCTGTACAGAATACAATTTAGAGAGTATTATGATGAGTGCATGAGGGAGAGAACTCCAAAGGAGACCCTTTGCAGCTACCAAAGAAGATGCATAAGTTAATGGCACTTTGATAATGCACATCACCAATAGAAAGGTGCTTTAGAACCAAAAATAAAGAGCAAAGCTTTCATAACATTATGGTGTTATATTACAGGCAAGGAAGAAATCTGGATAGAATATAATCAAGTTTACCCATAGCCTGTTGACTCAGCTTTCTAATTCCTGTATTATTTAGAGACCCACAAAAAGAGGCAGGTTAAAATATTTATCAAGTAACTTGTACCTAGCTCTAAGTACCTCACCTGATGTGATGACATTTTATCCTCTTTTCCTACTAAAACTAGAGGTGAGCTAACTGCTGTGCCAGACCTGCTGCCTCCTAAACTGCACACGGTTCAAGAGCAGTTCAAGTACAACGCCTTGTTTCAGGCAGTGACATATGGCCTGTACTGAGCTGAACAAAGGCTGCTGGATAATCAGAATTCCTGATGGCAAGCTGGCCAGGGCTGACATTTCCTGTCACTCTGGAACTGGATAGCATGCCAGCCCAGTCACTTTCAAGGGCAGGGGCTTGGAAACTACTCTCACTTTTATTTTCTTGACCTGCCAGGGTTTCTTATTGCCATCATGTAGTTCTTGGTCAAAGATTTTAATATGCAAATCACGAAATGTAGTCATCAGACCTCAAGTGATGAGAAGCATTTAACAACCAATCTGGAGAATTCTAGCAAATATTTTGTTCCCCTGCCCTCTTGTGGTTAACAGTGTAATGAAATGGAGAGTACAATTAAAAGCACACCTACAGATATAAAACATACAGGTCTGTAGTAAGGGTATCACAGGCAATTTCCCCCCCTTTTGCATATGCTGTTTGGTCCTTACAGAATAAAGCTTAAAAACCCACAGCCCAACAACAACAACAACAACAAAAATATAAAAAAACCAAGGCCTTTAGTCAAAATAAATGCATTAGTCTAAGGAAACTGAACTGTGCACCAAAAGTACAGGAAAAAAGTGAGTTCTATGCTATGCCTGGATCATCCTCTCAAGCATATGCTTGAGATAAATATCTCTCCTAAACTCCCAGCAACATCAAGGCTGTGGCTTCCCTTCTAAGTTGTTCTGATGTTCATCTACACATCTGGAAGCTACTACAGAGTACACAGAGTCAACTTCCAGCCATTGCTTCCACAGTGATTTTTGCAGAGTTACAAATGACAAATTAACAAAGTAACAAATAGAATACTCCCAATACTTCAGTCAATGATCTAGCTCTTACTGGACCCAAACCAAACGCTATGGCTCCCAGAAAGAAAACAAATCATCATCTTCTTTGCAGGATAAACTTCTGAATCAAACTACTTTACTGCCTCGCAATTTTGAGACAGCAAAGTGAGCTACAGCTATCACGTAAGAACTTTCAGAGTGGAAACAATAATACTCAGCTAATGCATAGTCAGGACACTTCCTGGCAAGCTCAATGCCTGACTGATTAACAAAGACGTTTTTTACTTTGTAAAATACACTAGAGGCAAGTTTTGTCAAATACTGATATCTAAAGAAGCACTTAGAAAAGAAATTATTTCCTAAACTCTAGGGAAATAGTGCATTTAAATACTGAGCATACAGCTCTATAGGGTAAGCCCATAATAGTCTGCCTCAGAAATGCTTAACTGCAACCTTGTAAATCTGCTTCTCTACATCTTTCAGTTTCTGCTGAAGCTGTTTAATGTCATTCTTGAAGCCTTCTACTTCCATACTACGACGTTTTTCCAGGGCCTCACATCGCTGAGTCATCAGCTTCAGGCGCTTCCCCATCTTTTCTGAGCGTTCCTATGGAGATGAAAACTCAATAAGGTATACAAAATAAAGGCTGAAGATCATCACATAGCTAGCAGATGATTACAGACTAATTACCTTAAAGAGTTCTTTCCCGGCATCTCTCTCCTCACGAATCCTAGCCAGCTCGCCTTCCAGGGCGACACACTGCTCTCTGTACATGTGTGATAGGTGTTGTTCCTGCATTAGCTTTTCCTGCAGTGACTAGGACGTAGGAGAAACAGAAAGAATCAACTCAAAAGACTCTGCTTACAAAATCTCCCCTGCTCTGGAAAAGCAAGTGTGATAAAATTGCCGGTATGATAGGCAAATAAAAACTAACAACTGGAGCTGCAGCTAATGAAATAAGTAGTTGTGGACAATATTCTACCGTTACTTCCATTACCAAAACCTTTTAATTAAGTTAAATTGTATATGACTGCTCATCATCAGTTAAAGAACTCTCTCCTCTTCCCTTTAAAAATAATATTCAACTAATGCTGTAACTCTCCTCTTCACAGCCGTTTGCCAGTACTGCATTTCAGAAGCATCTGCATTCAGTGGTAGATGAAAACCATTCCCTATTGCCTGTTTACTTTCCACTTCCTTATTGCCTGTTTACCCACTTCAGATCTCTCAGCTTCTCACTGGAAGTACAGCAGAAGTGGAAGAAAAATCCTGACTACTGTAAAAGAGCTGGAGTACATCAACAGAAGGACTCCTTCTCCCCTGACAGCAGCAAGGAAGATCCAGACATGGCATTCTAAGTCCATTAGCTCAGAGCACTTGCACCAACAGAAAGTCACGTGCAACCAGCAGGTTGAAAACTGTTGGCCCCACATATCAAGTGACTTACAGAACTAGGGATTTGTTCTGGGCATGAAAGAAACCGCCAGTGACACACAACCATAAATCCTAACTACACATTTTATCTGAAATTTGCAAGTAATGCTGAGGTTGAGGCAGGAGAAGTTTTGGTTTAGATTAGTGCCAAAAGCAATGTAACTTATGGCAAGCCAGTACAGCTTTGAAACAGCTGCTAGCTACTGCCTGTTGAGCCAGAGCCCAGATGCTTGCAATTTTCGAGTTAAAAACTGTTAAAGAGCCTCTATCTAGGATAAAAAAATTACCTTTATTTCTCTGCTTTGGACTTTTGAAGCTCCATCATCAGCTCGATGCATCTTCTTGGTACCTTTATGCTTCTTTTGTCCTGATGGACTATTGAAAACAAGTTGATCCAGACCTTTGCCAAGTTGCCTCAACAGACAATCCTTCTCTGCCATCCATGCTTTCTCATTGGCTCTGGCATCAAACTTGAGCTGGAGATAGTCACGGGTACTCTCATATAAGAGATTTTGTGTCTTTTGGAGCCTGCAAAAAGGGATCCCAGTGGAGTTAATTAACTTCTTTCCTAGTTCCTACTTTAATTTCCCCAGTCATCACTGCAAGTTGGAAGCAGCATGGAAGAAAGAGATAGGTGCTCTCCTACTCATCTTAGTTCTTATCATCTAATGAAAGAAGTGCTATTCTTCCTATGTGAGATAGGATTTTTAATATGTAGATTACTCCACTCATCATCTTCCACACATACTACCAGATGGCTGCATAATTAGCTTTTCTGCCTGCTACAGGAGCAACACATTCAAAGTCATAACATTTCTATTGTTCCATCTCTTCTCATCTCATGACTACACCGTGGTCATTCTCTCACACTCACTTCTCTGTTACAGCTTTGATCTTCTCCTGGTCCCTCTGATGCTGGACTTCAGCTTCCTCCATGTGAATCCGCCTGTCCTCTAGTAGTGCCTCGACCTGTTCCTTGGATAATCGTGTCTGTTCTTCTATTTGAGCTTGCAAGGCCTGGATCTGGATAGGCAGAGGCAAACATTGCTGAACAAGACCTCAAACCAGTTCTGCTCCTGTCTCTTAAATTTCAAGATTCAGATCAAAGACTCTACCTGATAACATCTTTAGCAGTTCTGATTTCTCAAGTTTTCTTTTTGTTTTAATGCTAAGGATTCCAAACAACTGAATCATTTTTAAAAAAATCATGCTACAGGCAAGAGAGGCATACCATAAACAGCAACAATAGGTTGAAGATATTGGAAAGATTTAAATTGCACATGATTAAATTACATATGACAAATCCTGTGAAATATGCAGAGACACTTCCATTCCTCTGCTACCATCTTCCAATGAAATGGTGATATAAAAATACCTAAATTCTAGGAAGGCAGCAAGTCCACATATATTGAACAAAAGAAATTACTCAACCAGAATTAATTACTAAATGTAAACAAGATAAAGAGTGAAGGAGGGGAATGCAAAGAATCCTGATCTAGGGCACATAGTCAGTGAGATACATTGGAGCAAATAATTGAAAAATGTGCATCTGGCCTTTATGTTAGAAACTATCTGGAAAAAAACCTTGGTGTGTATTTAGATTGCTTATTTTTATGTCAATTTTGAATGATGCTTTTGTTCCAGAATAAATGCTGTTAGATAGCTAATAATAACCACCACCACCAATATCTGCTGTACAAGTTACTCCTTTATTTGCTTTTCTTGATTCATCCTTCCTCATACTTTACATACAGCTTCTGGTACCTTCCCCAGTTCATGATACTGCACATTTTATCTTGCATTCTGTCATGCTACCTTTCATTGAAGTCTAACAAAGGGAACATTTCATGGTACAGGTGCATCTTACTGGGGCTACCTAACACTGTCTCAGACACATTGCTTTTGTCAGATTACCACATTACACCCAACCCTGCAGATCTTCAGAAGGTTTGGTGTGAATTCATGGCCACTATCAAATTGTGGGAGATAACATCAATTACACATTCTATACTTAAGGGTAACATATTTCAGTTGACTTTAGTGGAACATCTGCTTACATAAAGCTTCCAGAGTTCTTAAATCTACATTCACTGCAAAGAAACAGTTAAGTAAACTGACAGAAAATGTGAATCTATACTAAGATGCAAGGACTGATAAAATTGGTACATCTACATCTTATCTAAGCAGACAGTATATTTTTTATCACAATTTTCTGCAAGCCAGGAATTATGTCCATTGGTTAGCAAATGCTTTTACCTGTAGTAGAAGTGTTTGATTTACACACTGATATCTCTCAGGACTTTCTGGTTTTTCTCCTTGTACTGTTTCTTTTGAAGTGCTCCTCTCGGTACCTATTGCAGAAATGTACCAAAAGTAGAAAAGGGTTTTCCAATCTACTTGCAACACCCTTCCAAGCATGACATATTGCATGTTCTGGTGGGCCTACAGGAACAGAAAAAAGCTTGCCACTGCTATAGTCACAAGGACTTCTAGGAGGGCTAGCTGAAAGAAAAGAATTTCTCAACTTAAGGTGATCACATAACTGTATCCCAGTCCATCACATCGCAGTGTTTAGTATTTAGGCAACATACTAAATATCTTGGCATATATAGAAAGCAAACTTGACACATTTTCTTAAATAAATGATGAACAGGCAGATGTCACAGCTGCACAAACATCAAGCCTTGAATGAGTTTTGAGCTTGTTGACTAATTTCAGTCAATTTAGATGAGGCAAAGGAAAAAATTAGTATGTAGGCATACAAATACACACTATTGTCTACAGAAAGTCAGGCAGAACCTCACGCCTTGGAATGGCTGTGGCAAAGGTGCCTGTCCAGTTGGTACCTGCATACTTCCAGAACAGCCACCTGATGGTCATACCAACCTCTTCCTTAGCTGGGCAGATCATGGACACAAGAGGTTATTTGAAAAGGTTTTGAAGGGAAGCCAAGAGCACTGCATGTATATGTATGTACACATGGACATTTAGGGAACTTGATAGAGATTTACCAAAGCATTTTCAGGAAGGAATTACTCCAGTATACTGGAGACAGACACAGAGAAACAAGTATCAGTAGCTGAGCTGTTGTCAGCCAGCTCGATGTGGTACCTGGGCTGGAAGCATCATCTCGTTCATGTGACTGTGCTGGCATTTGCAGAACAGTAACCTAGAGAAACAAGATATCTGCACTGAACATCTGACTTCCCCAAAGCAACAGTCAAGAACAAATCTTAAAAAGTTAAAATGAGGTATCCAAAAGAACAGCATTACCTTACTCCTACCACAAGACAAGGAAGACACTCACAAGTGTAATGTCCATGTTGAAAAGTTTCCTTTATCATGGCTGAGTTTTGCTATTTCTGCCTCTATTTTTTTCACCAAAACAAGTGGAAAGTAATTCTGCCTTTTCCGGCTTCATTAGGATGAAAGTCAGCACCCTCAGCAGGAAAGGAGTATTTTGGGGATAGAGAGGAGAAGAGGAAGGTGAAGATGATGTTATTTCCTTCTTTCACACTCCTTCTTGTCTCAGCAAGACAGAGAAACATGGAGCTTCATTTATCAGCACATTCATTCAAGCTACTGAACAAGCCTGGGATAAAAGCAAGTGTCAAGAATATTGAAACAACTCAACTGTTGAACTGAAACTTGCTTAAAAGGCCATGAAAAAAAAAAAGGCCATGACAGCAGGTTATAACCCCAATGCTTATCTTTAGGTCGATACTACATAATAGCACTAATTTTATAGCTACCCTAAACCAAGGAATTTTAAAGCTTCAAGATTTTTGAAGTACTTGGGTGGTGCAGAGCAACCATGAACAATGCAGCATATTTCAGCCTTTTTCTGCACCTTATTCCAAGATAAATTCTATATTCCCATCATATACTCTCTATATCCGAATCATTTATGACTTTATAAAGGTTCAGCTACACTGCACTTCACATGTACTGCAATTTAATCAATTTAACCATAATTCTGAAATATGTGACACAATGTTGCCTAGAGGGGATGGCTCTTCTGCCCAGAAAAATGCTGCAGCAACCTTGCCACTTTCTTCTTGAGTAAGGCCCTAAGAGAGGCACTCCTAGATAGCTGATCTTCAAACACTGCACCTGGTTGCTTTCAGCACTTTTTTTTTTCTTCTTGTGGTGTTCTCTCCATCTTCTCAATGGCCATTTGCCAGATGACTTCAGACTCCTATCTGACATTCAGGAGGCTGACATGGAGGTATGTTTTGAAGGTAGAAGGAGGTTGATGCTACTTTCAGTGTGCTTACCTTTCAGCATTTATACTAAAACCTGATGTTGCTACAGATCCCTCCTGTACTGGGCTCACTTAGTAGCTTTTGACTTGTGGGACAGATCTGGTCTGTGGTCACTCTGGGATACAGATGTCACAATCCAAAGCAGAGTTCTACAGAAAAATGGGAACTTGCCTTATGTGGAGGCTCATTGTGAAAATATGTAACTTCTGCATCTGCTCCCATTACAGTCAGGAGATGCTGAATTTTTTTTCTGTCCTCCAATTCCCTGGAATTCAAAGAAAGCACTTTTTTTTAAAAATACATCAAGACATTACTTGTTAATGCTTGCAAGTTTTCTAAGCTGCTGCAGTTCTTGAGAATATTGCTTTAAAAACAGCTTCCTGAACACATTACGGATGTGGCCAATATAATAAGAACACCACCAATTCTGCTGGGATTGGAGAGCCTATTTGCAAATATGACAATACTACATAGGTTGATACAACAATAGCACATGTGGTAAAGAATTTTCATCAGAAAGTTATGAACTTTTAGATTTTAAGTGTCCATTGTTTTTAAAGCAAACTACATTAAGGACTGTGTCAGACTTTTCATCACACTCTTGAAAAGTGCCAAAGAACAGCAACATGTTTTGACTTAAGTTCTTAAATCTTTAAGAGAAAACTTGATACTATCACTCATAAATACTCTGAAGAAGGTTGGGAGCTCCTTTGCCACTGGCAGCTTGTCTGGTATGATGGGTTATATTACAGTTCCCCAACTAAATGGCATTAAAAATGAGTGGCTGATGTCATGATCTCAAAGTGAGGGAAAACTATTTGCTTTGGTCTGTATTTTCTACTCCAACTTAAGTGTTTTTATGGCTGAGGAACTTTTGCCAGGCAGATGCAAGATCTGCATCTGGGTTTTGGTAGCAGGGGGCTACAGGGGTGGCTTCTGTGAGAAGGTGCTAGAAGCTCTTCCCCCATGTTCAAGAGACAATGTCAGCCAGCTCCAAAATAGAGCTGCCACTGGCCAAGGCCAAGCCCATCACAATGGTGGTAGCACCTCTGGGATATTTAAGAAGGGGGGCTCAGAGTGCCATCCAGCCTGGCCTTGAACACTTCCAGGGATGGGGCATCCACAACCTCTCTGGGCAACCTGTTCCAGTGCCTCACCACCCTCATAGTGAAGAATTTTCTGCTAACATCTAATCTAAACTTAGCCTCTTTCAATTTAAAGACATCACTCAGGTCCTGTCACTACATGCTCCTGGTAAAATTCCCTCTCCAGCTCTCTTGTAGGCCCCTTAAGTGCTGGAAGGTGCTGTAAGGGTTCCCTGAAGCCTTCTCCTCTCCAGGCTGAACAGCCTTTACTATCTCAGCCCGTCTTTATAGGAGAGGTGCTCCAGCCCTGAGGTCATTTGATTGGTAATAATTTCCCCAAATCAAGTCTATTTTGCCCATGACAGTAACTGGTGAGTGATCTCTCTCTGTTCTTGTCTTGACCCATGAGGCTTCTGTTATATTTTTCTCTCCCCTGTCCAGGGGAGGAGGTGAGTGATACAGAGTCTTGGTGGACACCTGGCACCCAGCCAAGGTCAACCCACCAGAGTCAGCTTCAGTCAGAACTCCCACATTCAAACTGATAGCATGCAATCAAAATGTGAACCTACATTAAACTTCTGCTCTTTCTTCTACTACAAGAATAGGAGGAATAATAAGTGGAAACATATTTAGCATCCCAACAGAGCCCACCCTGGGAAGTGTGGCATAACTGCTTCTCTGAAGACCCCAGATCTGGATGAGAACTAGCACACAGTGTGTGGAATTGCTGCTGCCTGTGACCCAGCCCACACCACCTAAGACAGCACACCTGATTTTCAGCCGGTCATTCTCTGAGTGAAGACGAAGGACATGTTCCCTCTCCTGGAAAAGGTAGACCTGCATATCACTCAAAGCCTTCTGCAACTTCGAAACCTCCTCTTCTAGCTGACGGACTTCCCACTGCAACTTGTGCTGAGTGGAGAGAATGAAGTACTTGAAATGATACAGAGCATTGGGCAACACTTACGAACTTCAAACTGCCTGTGCTCTGAGCCTATAACTGCTATAGAACAACAGCCAGCTCAAGTGAATTATTTTATTCTCTTATAATATTTGACCAGCTGAGGGCAGTATTGGAAAAATGATTTTAAAATGTTTCAGCAGGGAGTTCAGAGCCCCAGGAATCACTGTCACTACACAACAGCTCAATAAGGCCTCAGCAAGGGTGTCCAAGTTTCCAGTGATTGCACTTCCACACTGGTGGTCAGAGCAGCACAGGTATGGGGAGTGTGACATCAACAAAAACATAGCAAAGCCTCTGCAATAACACTTGCTTTTAAAATAAATTACTGAATAATACACATTAAAGTATCTGTATGGTTTAGCACTGAGAAATCTGGCTAGTTACTAAGTTACATTAATTATTTTCTACCTGGTGTGGAAAACTAACAAACCTTTTAGAAAATCATTCCTGTACGAAAAAAAGCACTATTTTGGAACCTGCTCCTCTTCTTCCCATATGAAAGTAACTTGAACAGCACATATTTCCCCAAGCTGCTTCAAGCATGGCCAGTACTTGAGAAGACACCTTAGTCACCTCAGAAGTGATCACTCTATTCCCAAAGGACCATCCAGAATTATCAAGATGACTGTTAGTAAGATACATGCTGTAAAGCATATCAGAACACTGAATATCTTACAGATATTCTGTAAGATTTCTTCCTCTTAAAAGGCAGATTTGTAGGTTTTGGAGTTTCTTTTAAACTCTCATTTATGTGCTGTGTAGTTTACTGCTATGCTTATGAATTCTACTGTCTTAAATACAGATTATATCCATATTTCCAAGCCTATTAAATTTGGACAAAAGAGCACTCCTTTACTATGAGAAGAAAGGGAAAGATACTGGACAGCACAGAGAATGAGCATCTAAAGTCAGGTGTTAATAAAAAAAAAAAACAGAAGCAAAAACCCCACTGAGAAGATATAACCAAACTATGGTAACTTCAGAAGAAGGTATGTTTCTGTCTGCTTTGACAATCAAAATCTACTTATTTCTTCATAGCTCAGTTCTACCACATTACTGGTAAACCTGGAGACACCTACGCTGAGTTTTCAACCGAGGAAAAATACTAAGTCAGTGGAAGGATAAGTAGTCCATCATTGCTCAAAAACTCGTTCCCTACCTGATTATCATACGTTTCTTTGTATCTCTCCAGCCTTTTTACCAAATCCTCCTGTTCCTCATCAAAGTCAGCAATCTTCTTGCGGTAATATTCCAGCAGCTCCCGGGAAGGATGGAGACGGGCCAAGCGCTCACTGATAGAAGGGAGAGGAGTAAAGTCCTCCTGGTTTGGAGACTGGCAGTCAGCATGTCTGGATGAGACATGGGGGTTTGGCGCCCTGGACAGAAAGAGAGACATGTAAGCTTCAGACAAGAAAATTCAAACACTTTTTAAAATAGCTGAACAGGTTTTAAATTTTTACACAGATTCGATTTAAAACGCAGATTAGCTTGACTGTGCTATGGGTTTAACAGGTGGTCGCAGCATTAAGGAGAACCAAAGCCTTTGATACAGAATGGCTTGCAAGTTTATAATACTGTGGAGAAGGGGCTAACTTACAGAATAAGGAGAAAAAATATTATGGAAGCAAAGTCTCATAGGCTATTTAGGGAGGGCGAATGTGAAAAGAGAAGGAAGAAAGAACAGAAGGACAGAACACAGAGAACAAGAAGTCCATTGTTGTGCAATTAGAAGCCACTGTAAAATGAGCAGGAAAACAATCTGTGACAGTCACTATCTGATACCCAGCCAAAGAAACACTTTCTAGAGACAGACCATTGAATAAAGGCAGTAATTCCAGAAAACTGAAGCACCAGCCACTACAATTTAAGGTATAGGTATAGGAATCTACGTGCTTTCCTTTCTGGTGTACTTGATCTTATCCACATGGCTTGTCCATCCTCAGTATTGAAGTAGACCCTGCCAAGTTCTTGTATCTTACACTGAAATGCTAGATGGAAAGCAAGTCAGTATTATGCAAATCAAATTAAGGACATGCATGATTACATGTATTTTCTTATAAACAATAATTACGACATTCAAACATTTAATCTGCTAAACAAGCACCAAATTTGCAAATAGAGCTGCACGGCTCACAGTTACCTTGGAAAGCATTATGTCTGTTATTTATGTTGATCCAAAATGTTCATTTTTTAATTGATACCCTGAGTAACAGAAGCCTCTTTACCAAAGATCTGCTTAATGAAAACACAGTCCAGAATCTGACCCTGGGACCAGTGCCAGAATGTTGATGATAAAGTGATTTGATGGATGGCACTGAGGCAGTGGTGACCTCTATGGAGCCACTCACCAAAGCTGCTTAGATCAGAACCCCAATGCACATCCATGAAAACGTGCCAAGCTCCTTAACTCCCGGCACTATAGAAAAGCATTAAATATACAAAAGTATGATTTTTTTTTCCCACGTAGGAACTTGCTGCACGATCAAAAATGCCTTAACACACTTAGAAAAATAAGTAACACCAGAAGGAAGGAAGTAACCCAGGCACGAGGTGAGCGCTTTATTGAGGAAGAACAGCAGAAATGGAAAAGTGTAAAAGGCAGGAAGCACAGCAGGCACAGGAGCGGGCCAGAGGGTGCCCTACGTTAAACCAGGCCACCGAGCAGGAAGGAAAGGGCTCCGGGACCTCCAGTGTCCCGGGAGGAGCAGATCCCCCACACTCACTACCTTGAGCAGAGCGGGCTCCCCGCCGCGCTCATCGCGCCCCTGCGGAGCGCCGGGCTCTCCGCAGAGCTTCGGGCACTCCGAAAGGCTGGCGGCGGGGAGTACCCGGCGAGAAACCCGTCGGGAAAGCCCCGGGACGGAGGTTCCCAGGATGGGGGTCCCGCCGCCGCCTCACGGCCCCAACGCCCAAAAAACCGCCACCATCCGCCCGCCGCGGCTTAAACCTCGTAGCGCCACGCCCCTCGCCGTCTCCTCCAATCACAGACGGCCTTCCATGCGGCCACGACAGTCTGCGCCAACCAGCGATCGCGACACGGGTGGCGGGGGTTCCGCGCCGGCGCATCTGGGAATTGTAGTCCTTGGGCGGCTGGGGAGGTCATGGCGCGTGCGCGGCCGCGGCGGGGGCACAGGGAGGGTCTGAGAGTGGGTCGTGGGGCCTGCGCGTATTTACCCTGGTTTTATGAGGGCAGCCATCAGGCCTATGGGCCAAATAAATGCAAACCTGGCAGAGGGGACTCTTTGCATCCACAGCAGCAAAAACTGCTACTCAAACACCCATTTGTGTTTGGAAATGAACTGAACAAAACATGACGTTGTGCAGTCACAATAAGTTACCGGCTTGAATTCTGCCTGAATTTAATGTATTCTTTGGATCATCTCGATGCCTTTTAGCCTCTCCAATCCCCCTCGTATACCCAGAAGTACCTACTAGTGGTCTTACCATTTATGCAACACATGGTCTCCTAACTCATTAAATGTTCTGGGGAAAAAAAAAAAAAGCCTATGCACTAATGAGCCAGTTTTTTTTCTAAACACTTTGTTTAAAGAAATCGACTTTCTGTATGACAACCCCCCCAAAAAAACCGATTACTTACATATTTACAAAGCTATGAGGTTACTCGTTGCAGTTACAACTTCCTCGTGAGAGGAAGAGCAGGAGCAGGCACTGATCAATTCTCTGTGGTGACGTGAAGTTGTATCAGGAGAGATTTAGGTTGGATATTAGGAAAAGGTTCTTCCCCCCAGAGGGTGGTTGGGCACTGGAACAAGCTCCCCAGGGAAGTGGTCACAGCACCGAGCCTGACAGAGTTCAAGGAGCGTTTGGACAACACTCCTGGACACATGATGTGATTCTTGGGGTGTCCTGTGCAGAGCCAGGAGCTGGAGTTTGATGGTCCTTGTCAGTCTTTTCCAAGTCAGAATATTCTGTGATTCTGTGATTCTTCTTCAAATTGATATTCTCATGAAATAGAGAAAAGAGGAGAGTAGATAATTTGTCTTGGCAAAGTCCAAAAGAAAGACTGCTATTAGGGATTTGGACTTGATGATCCTTGTTAGTCCCTTCCATCTCAGGATATTCAATGATTCCCCTTAGTTAGACGGGGTGCTCTCTCCAGAGAGCAGCTGAATACATTGTACAAAGGGCTGAAGTCTTCTCTCAGGAAAGTGATAAATACCTCCAGATAACCAAGAAGAATAAAGACTGACAGAGGGTACACAAGTCCCAGCATGGACCAGTGTTTCAGAAGCAAACAGCCCCCAAACTGGAGCAGGTAAGAGAAAAAAGCGTAAAATTCTGTTTCTGAAAGGATATCTTGGAGAACCGATATGATTTAAAAAATGCCCCCTCGGGTTATCTGGGATATTTAGCTGTTTGCTGTTAGGAAAACCTGCACAATTCCCAGCAATGCCTTCCAGAGCCCTCCACTAACCCAAACATGTTAACACAAAGCTGAAACAACTTTGAAGAGTCAGTGTCAGTCTACAAGAAAATCAGCAAAAGAGTGGTTCTCAAAACAAAGCTTTTGAGCATGGAGATTTTTCCCTCTGGTATTCCTGGCTAAATCATTGCCTACCTTCAAACTGAGAACGTTATTGATTCTGCTGATGGGAATAGAATACACATGTATTTCCTCAAAGGACTCTGGTACAGCTCATCAGGAGAGAGACACAACCAAACAATAATAGAAACAAAATGGAAGGAGTTCATAGGTAAATGTATTCGGTCTGAAGCAGATCTTGTAAGCCTCATGGCGGGAAGGGAAGTGGGGGGAGGAAATTAACTTTTTGTGAGCCTGAAATAGAACACCAGGACCCAGGTTTGAATAATCAGAAGAGAATAAATATTCACAGAGAATAACGTGAAATGTGGCATTTGGTGAACACCGAAGGCAGGGTTCTGGTTAAAAAGAAAAAACAACAACATACAATTTATTTTGAAATACTATGTTGCGATAGATAGGCAAAAGAGATACTTAATGAGTCCCAAGAGGTACTTAACAAGTCCTAAATTGTGATTACTTGACTTAGGAAATAAAACATGGCATCAGGGGAGATCAGCAGAGTATCCATCCATAGCACAGAGGTTGGGGGGTGACGGTGGAGTACTGGGCCCAACCTGAAGGAGTTCAGCCTGGAGGAGATGGAGGGGAGATCTCATCACAGTACAAAACTTCCTTGTGAGGGGAAGAGGAGGGGCAGGCACTGATCTCTTCTCTGTGGTGACCAGTGACAGGACCCGAGGGAATGGCCTGTAGTCGGATATTAGGAAAAGGTTCTTCCCCCAGAGGGTGGTTGGGCACTGAACAGGCTCCCCAGGGAAGTGGTCACAGCGCCAAGGCTGTCAGAGTTCAAGGAGCGTTTGAACAACGCTCTCAGGCACATGGTGGGATTGTTGGGGATGTTCCTGTGCAGGGACAGGAGCTGGACTGAACGGTCCCTGCGGGTCTCCTCCAACTCAGGAGGGTCCCACGGTCACGGACAGACGGACGGACCCTCCCACTCCCGGGGGCGGGGCCTATGGGAGGGCGGGCCGTACGAGGGGGCGCGGCCTGTTGTGGGCGTGGCCTGACGTCCGGCCCAGACAATGGGCGACGCGGCCGCTCCGCACCGGAACTGAATGGCTCGGATTTCCTCGCACATTCCTCCGCGGCGGAAGTGGTGCCGGCCCCGCCCTCCCGCTCCCCGGCGCCTTCTTGCCCTGCGCGGTGCCCTGAGGAGTGGTGGGTGGGGCGTGTGCGCGCCAGGGCCTGCCGGAGGGGTGTCCCCGGGGGCGGTGGGCGCGGGAGGTCCCTCACCAGCAGAGGGGTGGTGGGGGGACTACTTTTCGGATCGGAAGGCAACGCGCCTTGCAGTTCCGGGGGAGGGCTGAAGTAGATCGTCACTTCCGGCGGGCCGGACGCGAGGAGTGGGGCTCGGGCGGGGAGAGCGGCCCGGGCCGGGACAGCGACCGCCACCGTCACCTCGGCACCGCCGCTCGTCCGCTCCGCCGGGGATGCGCCTCGGCCCCCGGCCTGGCCCCTGAGCGCCCCACCCGCCCCGCTCCGCCCTGCGCTCCCGGCGGCGCCGGCGCCCCCCTCCCCCTGCGGCCATGGCGGGGGGCGGTGGGTCGCGCTACGCGGCCGAGTTCGTGCCGCCGCCCGAGTGCCCCGTGTTCGAGCCCAGCTGGGAGGAGTTCAGCGACCCGCTTGGCTTCATCGGCCGCATCCGCGGCCTGGCCGAGAAAACCGGCATCTGCAAGATCCGGCCCCCCAAGGTACCGCGCCCGGGGGCTCCCGGGGGGGCTGAGCGCGGCTCGGGGGCTCCGCGGGGGGCGTGAGGGGCCGGGCAGCGCCTTCTCCCACTCCCAGGTCGCCCGGGGTGCCGTGTGTCCCTTCTGACAGGCCGCGGTGCCCCTGCCGGGGGCACCGAGAGACCTGTGGAGTCTCTGACCTCGGAGCGGGGTGTTTGGAGGTTCCTCTGCGGAAGGCGAGAAGCGAACAGTGCGGGAGCGTGTCCGGGACTTCACGGTCTTGTCGCTTCAATAAAAACCCCCAACATCCGACTTGTGAAAGCTGCGAGGGCTTCGTGGGTGAAATCGGGCGTTTGCTCCGGGAGGGGAGGAGAGAGAAAAGAGGGCGTTTGTTTTTAACGGATTGCTGTTTATAAGCATAGTCTGTCAACTGTTGAGCGCGGCCACCCTGTTTGTGCAGGGGCATTATGTTTATTCGGGGCCGTTTAGGAGGCAAAAGCTTGATCGCTCCGATGACTCGGTCATTACTTCACGATCACTTGCCCAGTGACCTGGGAAAACCATCTCGACAAGGCAGAAGGCAGTTAGATCCCTAAATTATTAAAGTACAAATGGACTTTAAATGTGGCAGTTAAGTAAGAGGCTTGAAAACACCGAGAGAAGTAAAAACCTGAAAAGAAAGCATGAACCGAGATACGGGGTTTGCCGATTGGATTTCATGATCCCTCTCCCGGCCTGTTTTGGTTCCCGGAATCTGTTTAGTTGGTTTAATGGCACGGTGAAAACTTGACCTCCGCGGGGCTGCCCTTTCTAAAATAAGCAGAATGGCTCAGGTTGAGAGGCCACAAGAAACCGATCCAGGTCCTGTTCATTGAGAATAACGAGAACTTTCCTGGCCGTGGAATGTGTTTGTGTTTCTCCACGATTGCCGAGCTGTTTGCACTGCAGGGTTTCACGGGATGCACGAGTTGATTTGCAGCCTGCAAGAAGGACTGAATCAGACACTTCACGCTAACCTTACTGATTTATTACTCTTTTCCATTATTGGAAGCTGTAAATATTTTACAGCTGGACTTGAGGCATTTATGTGCTGCAACAGGGCAAATAATGAATATTTAGTGTGGCTTGTCCACTTGGAATGGGGTGTCCTTGCTCTCTTACATTTGCTGCCAGGTAGATAATCTACTGTAACTGAAGATTTTGTTTTAAAAAAAGTGCTAAAAAACTGAATGACTTGTTTTGATGTTGTAAGACAGTTGTGGGAGATAGGGCTGGGAGGCACTTGTGGTTGAACCGACAGCTGGTGGTGCTGAGAAGGTCATTGTTTAAGGCTCCATTTCTGTTAAAGAGCTGGGCTCCTGACTGGTGGTCTTATCTTTATACATGAAAACGTTAGATGTGTTATAATGTGCTTTATTTAGTCTTTGTTGCTGTTGACAGTGAGAATTTTTCAGTGTGCAAGATATGTGGAACTTTTTTTAGAGTAACTAACCAGCAAGCTACAGGGTGTATCACTGATTTAAATTTAGCATGAAGCAATGCATGCTGAAATGTTTTAAACCTTATTTTCTTTTACATTTTTACTTCTGTGAGGATCTTTTCCTCTAACTAAAATATTGTGGGAGGAACGTTATTGTATAAGCACAAGAATGTCTTAAAATTGGAAAATGATATCACCAGTTGTACTGAGAAACTCATTTACTGTTGGAAGCCTGTTTACTCAGACATTATTGGGGTCTGCTGGTTTTGTGCATTTTTTGAAAAGTTTCTGGAAGCAATAAAATGTCTTTCTGTCTCTGTTTAGGACTGGCAGCCTCCATTTGCATGTGAAGTACAAAGTTTTCGTTTCACTCCGAGAATTCAGCGCCTGAATGAACTGGAGGTGAGCTTTCCCACTGTTGATATAATTTTGTGTTTGCACTGAAAGCAGGAGGTCTCCCTGCTTGAGATTTGCATCTTGGCAGGTTTCTGGATGGGGGATACTTTAGAAACCCGTAGACCACATCAATGTTTATACTTGGCAGTGGCAGAGTTCATATAAAATAACTCTCCATGGCTTTGAGAAAAGTCTGTTTTTTATTTTATTACCCAAAATAACCACAAGAGCTTTTCACATTCAACTGGAAATGTCTAAAATGAATTCCAAATACCATGTGTGTAGTAAGAGCAGCCAGTGTCTAGCCTTCAGAGCTCCACAGGCAAGGACTTTTTTTTTCCTCTTGAAATATTTACTGCTGTTCTGAAGCCTCTGGTTACCTCATACTATCTTGATAATGCCTTTTAAGCCTTAAAATGAACTGAATTTTTTTATGGCCTTATTATAGTTGGTTAATTTTATGATTTAGAAATCTATGTGAGCTTTCTTGAAAGCAGCATGAGTTCCATTCTGGCCTGGTTTTTGCTTTTCTCTACAACACTTCTCAAAGCCCTGCTCTGTTCACATGCCAAAACGTCGTGTATCGTTTGGCTTGTAAATGGGTCTCCTTATGGAAAGTGATTTGAGTACTCCTAAAATACTCAGGGGAGGAGGCCCCTCTGCATGGTTGAGGCATATATAAAAACTGTTTGTAACGCTCCCCTTCCCCACCAATGTATATTTTAATAATTGCTCTTGTGTTTCTCTCTGGAATGCTGGTTTTTTTCATAAGTTTGCGTTTTGGTTTCAAACCAAGAAACTATTAGGTAGGAGTTTGGTTTATAGGATCTTAAACGCAGAGAGAAAAACATATACAATTTTCTGTTTGTAAAGATTTTATTTTTATTAGTGTTTCTATTTTTAGGATTTTTTAACATGACTGAGAAATACCTCCCTTGCCAAGTTGCATGTTGAAAATGAGAACGTTATAAAAACTTACCTTGTTTTCTCTCAGGACTGTAAGGTTTTGTCACATTTGTTTTGGGACATGCATGATTGTCTGCTTTTGTTGATTGCAGGCAATGACAAGAGTGAAGCTGGACTTCTTGGATCAGTTAGCAAAATTCTGGGAACTTCAAGGATCCAATTTAAAAATCCCTGTGGTTGAGAGAAAGATACTGGATCTCTATGGTCTGAGCAAGGTAAGTATTTGTAGGCCTTAGTCAGGCAGGGACTTGGTTTTTCATTCAAGCTTAAGAAGCCAACTAACAGGGAGGGCTTGTTTTACTGCACTCCCATTAATGTGGAGATTAAATAAGTGGGGAAAAGACCACAGTGAAACAACATTTCTAATTGGAGTGGTTATGGCAGACATGTCATGGCATAGTTAAATGAGTTGCCTTTGGTGGTTGGGTTCTATACAGCAGGTATTCATTACCTTCTGTAGCTTGAATATCCTGGTGTCAGCTGGCCACTTGCTTTTTAGTTCTCCTTTTTCACATGTGGTGGAGCTGCAGGAGTTTGAGGTGTTTCTTGGGGAAGGCAGCACTGTGCTTGTGTGCAGTTCAGCTCTGGACTAGCAATTCTGTAGTTAATTGTTGTACTTGCTCCCTCCTCTCTTCCAGCAGAGGTTTTTATAAACGTGCATCTTTGAGAATTTATAATGTCAGCTTCAGGAATAATTATTTTAATTTTAAAAACAAACTTGGCTTAAGGCTGGCTAGAAATCTATTCTACTGTAGTTCTATTTGGTGTGTTGTCTTTCAACACAAATGGATTGTTGGAATTTTGCTTTTGCACTGGCAAAATATATGTATCATTATAAACTTAGCTGCTAAGGATGGCTTGTTAATATACATAGGTAGATTTCTTCTTACAGGGTAAAGACTGAAGTTCTGGTAGTTCTAGTGCTTCTAGGTTAGAGCATCAGTTTCCATTCCCCATCAAGATTCCTTTCTCACAGGTAAGTAAAAATGTAAAGATCTAAATAGGTTTTTTTTTTAAAGAAAAAGAAGTCAAGTACTTTGGAAAGTCTGGAAGTGCCGATAAAGTGCAGAGAAAAGCTGATAAAACGCCTTTCAGTATTTTTTCTTTTTGTGTCTGTGGTGGTTTTCTGGGATATGCAAAGTATCAGGGGTACTGGAGAATATCTGGGTCACTGTTATGAGCTGGAACATTTTAGTTGGCTGCAGATTTGCAGGTCTAAGCTCATATAGTTCGTTAATGGCTTCTCTAGCTGTTGTTCACGTATAGATAATTTTGGAAAACAAATTGTAATGGAAATTTTGAAGATAAGTTGAAGTTTAGGACTGGCTTCATTTTAAAATGCTTTTCAGGAACTTTTCTGTAAATATGAGGAAAAATAATGATCAATAATATTAGTGTTTTATTTAACTATGATTATAGGAAGAACTAAAATTAACAAATTTGCTTGTCACTGTCGCAATTAGACTTCTGAATTTACCTCAACCCCAAAAGCAAACAAAGAATTTCACTCCAGTAACAAAATGTTTTTGCATTGAGGTTTTTAACAGTCTGTGAAACATTAGGCATGAAATTTGGTCCTCGTGGTCCTTGTATAAAGAAATGCAATGCAAAACTACATTGCTGCAGAAATGGTACTAGTCCTGCAATAATATAAATGAAATTATAATCCCTTGGTGTTTTTAGCTATTTGGCACTGAAACTTTGAAAGGAATGGAGGCAGTGGAAATGTTGCCAGTGTTTCTGAGGAAGCAACTCATATGCTGTTATGATCATTACATGGAGGCAAATGGTCTTGTTTTTTATATGTAAGCAGTAATAGTTCTGTATATGAATTACTGGTCTCAAACCAGTGTAAAAACTGGACTGAGTTAATTGGAAGGTAAATTCCCTTTTTCTTCTTTTTATAGTAGTCTCTCTTCCATTCAGGGTTTTGTGGGAGTTTCTCTGAAGTTCTGAGCTCCAACACTCCCTTCTGCCTGGGGTCTGTTAGAATAGGCTTTACTCCTGGGCAGGCTTGTGTTTTGCATCAGAGTACAAGTCTGGTGAGAGTTAACTTTTCAGTTTGTTCTGATGGTAGGGTTTGTATTTTTTCCAACACATCATAAATCTTAACTGTTGGGCTTCTCCTGTCTAGGACAGTATGCAATTTACATTTACTAGATACATTGTTACGTTAAATGTATGAAGTAATGAGTCTAAGGAAGTGATTAGTTATTAAAGTACTAGTCTTTTGGGAAACAAAAGCTAAATCCAGGATTCTGTCACTCTTACATAGAACCTTTTAACATTTGGTTGGTTTAATTGATTCTTGATTTATGCAAGTTGGGGAGAGCAGCTCAAAACCCTTAACTTTTTATTTATGCATTTCAGATTGTTGCCAGCAAAGGAGGCTTTGAAGTAGTCACTAAAGAGAAGAAATGGTCTAAAGTGGCAAGTCGGCTTGGCTACCTTCCAGGGAAAGGCACAGGGTCCTTACTCAAGTCTCATTATGAACGGATCTTGTATCCCTATGAGCTCTTCCAGTCCGGAGTCAGCCTCATGGTGAGATGCTTGTCTTTCACTATATGAAGAGGGGACCCAAACAGCACAGAGGGTGCTGTGTTACTGCATTACTACATAGGGCCTGTGCTTTTAGAAGCTTCAGCTCTGCATACAAAGCTAGAAGGACCCTCACACTCACCTGTGACAGAATAGTGCTAGAACTTATAATAATGTCACCTTGTGTGGTTATTGTTGGGTATTTCTTTATAGGATTGAAGTCAACTCTATTGGGAAGGAAAACAAGGCAAAAGATATGATTCATTGCAAAGATTTCTTTTTCTCTTGATAAATTGGTAGTTGAGATTGGGTTTCTGTGTTTGAAGGGTGTGTGGATTAATTGGCTTCTTGTCCACATGGTGTGTGTAATGCTGTGTGACTTCACTTGTCCTGTTTCTTAGCAAACAGAATGATTCACAGGCTGTGGAATGACTGGCACTGCCTGACCAATCATCATGGTGTCCTGTGCTCTGATCCCCTAGGGCATCCAGAAGCCTAACTTGGATCTTAAGGAAAAAGTGGAGGCTGAGGACCTCAGCTCAGATGCCCAGGCTTCCCCAAAGCAGGCTTCAAGAATGAATGTTGTGCTGAAGAGAACCAGGCGTGTCAAATCCCAGGTACCTGTTAACCTGCTCCTACAGAGACCAGTGCAGCAGCCTTTGGCTGTGGGAGCCTGCTCAAAAGCACCACCTGGAAGCAGCCTCCATCTAAATAAAATCCAGAGAAGGTTGTCTTTCTGAGACCTGGTTTGATGTGGTAGATGCACTGTTTATATCAAAACTTCTAAAAGCTGCTTTTTGTTTATTGATGAGAGGCCTAAGTACCTTGGTAATGAATACTTCTGTGAACACTAAACAGATAGAAAGCTGTTTGTTAATTATGTTAAAGCTTTTGCTTGTGCAAAGTTCTAAAAGTTTCTTAAAACCTTTTCAAATATGCCCCTTAGTGACACAAATATGTGTAGGTAAGTCTTTGTGGAATTACATGTGGGACTATCTCAAGCTGGGCAGACGATTTCTCTGAAGAAGTAAAACAAGTATGTGAGGAGATGACCAGTGATGGCTGGAACTGTATAGGATTTCTACAGTTTTGCTACTGAAAAACAAAACTTTTTTCTTCTGAATTACTGGTGTTATAGGAACTTCTGGTATTCTACCAGGTGATACTATATCCTGGGAGTACCCTGCAGTAAATATCAATTCAGACTGAATCGCCACTATTTTAAATGCTGTCTCATTAGAAACAGCTGTGGGGTTTTGTCCTGATGGCTCTATTGCACTATTTAAAGAAGGCCTTCACCTTTGATATCCATTGCAAGCAGCATCCTAAGGCTCTTCACATGAAATCCGGTGGCTCCCTGCTGGCTCATCAGCAGAGCGTGGGCGAAAGCTGGATTTATATGCAACCAACTTCCTACTTGCTTCACGCCATTCTAGACTTAGTTTCAGCACCACCAAATTTTTTCAAATGCTCTTAAACTGCCTTTTTTCAAATGCATCTTTCTTGTCACTGATATACTTGAGTATCCCTTATAAAGTTTCACGTTTCTTTGATGTCATGGTTGATTTAGGCTGAATTGTCGTTTTTTAGTCTGTTTTCTTAGCTGACTGAAGCTGACTTGATGTAATTTATCGTAGCCACATAAGGTATCACATAAGCGGTCTCAGGCTGTGATCTTACCAGATTTCTCAAATAAAGCATTGTTGGTGAGCTGTCCAGAAAAACTGAGAACGCTGAATGAACTGTGGTCATTCACTATGTGGAATTCTTTTTAGGATTTTACTGAATCTTACAGGAAAATGCCAGTATGACCTTCTCCTCATACATGGTGTAGAAGCGTCACTATGGTATTAAGATCCTGGGTGATCTTTTCTCCTACTGATTTCAACAGAATAATGGTACTCCTCATTTCTCCTTGTTGGAAAAATGATTCTGTGGTGGTCCTGGCACTGTGTAGCTGCTTCATTTTGTTTAAAGGGGCTGCATTTCAAAAATGAAAGATAATTTTGTTTGGATCATCTGCAAAAAGTAAATATATATATATTTAAATGCCTTTTATTAGGCTTATAGCCAAGCTATCTTTTAAGCATTACAGTTATTAAAATGGCTGAAATGACTTGTGTAATACAGGAAAAACTCAACCTACTTGCGTAGCCAGGAGAATTAGTTTCTGGCTGTGTTGGAAGCTGTGTGTAACATAAGTCATCTCTGGAACAGCATTTAGAGACAGATTTTTTTTTTTTTCCTCAGTAGCCCTAAATGGTAGAGGGTAAATATCAGAGAACATGGAGAAATCGTTCCAGATGTCAGTGCACCCCCTTAGTGTAGACAGGACGCTGTTTACTGTTTGAACTGCAGACCTGGAATTGTACCAGGGATTGTCTAAATAGTCTTCAGAGAACAGGTAATATGCAAGTAATGTAAAGACTGCTAAATAAATGTCATTCTGCTCTAGCTGAAACATCTGAATGATTTGTGTGTAGTGTGCCAAGTAGTCCAATGCCTGGGTAGTGAGCATGGATAGCTCCACAGGCCCCTGCATCCCTGTAGATCTTTTTCAAGTGCTAAAAGTACTTTCCAAAAATCCTCTGCATCTTCTTGAAGATAACTTGCCTAAGAATAAATAAGAAAGCATAAAGATAGTAATGAGAAATTACTTAAATAAACATCCTCGGCAGTAGAAGAGGGTGTCAGACTTCAAAAAAACCAAATTTCAGGGTTTTTAGAGAATGTGAAAAATGAAAGAAAATAGGGAATGGGTATTCTGTGGATAGGGTGGGTTGAGAATCTGAACACCACAATCCAATGTCAGTTGAAAACTTTGTATCTGAATAGGAAAAGAATAATTTGATGATAAGAGATTCTTATCTTTTCTTCAGAAAATAAACTGAATGCTTTATTCTCTTTCCTGTGAAGAAAGCTTTCACAAATAAAAATTGGAGAAGGGCAACTGAGTTCCTGAGGGCTCGTAAAGAAAAAAAGTAGGATTAATTCAGATTAGGAAAAGAGAACATCCTTAAGGAAAGATTAAATTTAAGAGAGTACTTTCTTAAAAAAGAGTAGTGTATCTTCATAGATGATCTGTTAGGGTGTATTTTAACTGACAAGGGATTTGTCTGATGAGGTTACGTCATGGTGATTTCTGGTGAGGAAATGCAGTACTGGAACAAAAAGTGCTGTCTTTTCGAAGGATGTTAACTTAATGTCCAGAGGATTTTCTTAACTTAAAACCAATTCTATACAGTATATCTGCTTTCAGATTTCTCTTGGAAGTTTGGTTGATTGTAGAATAACATAATAAAATAATAAAATAAGCTTCAATTTTTTTAGTTTGAAATATTTCCATCCATGGGAATAGCTGTGAAACAAAATAGTGAAACAAAAGAGCTCTGAGATATGCTGACAAAATGCCCCAAACATGTAAATATTTTGGTTCTTGGTTGTAACTATTGTGTTCTTGCACATTGGGGGTGGAGGAGTGGGGATGCAAATGTTTCAAAGTTAATGGGGGTGGGACAGTGGAAAAAGACAGTGTGTGTGAATCCAGTGTAACTGGATCATGTTATTAGGATTGGCCTATATACAAGGAAAGCCCTTGAGTTGTACTTTCAGTTGAGAAGGTGAAAGAAACAAAATTATATCTGTATTCTTCAGCACAAAGAGGAGATGAGAGTAGAATCACAGTTTAATCAAGTTCATTTCACTGATGTGGAGAACATATAATGCAAAAGTGAGGTTGTGTTGTTAGCAGTGAGAAAATGGCAAGGAATGCACCATTGCCACTTCCATGTGCTCACAGTTTTGACTTGGTTTTTTTACAATCTTAAAGGACACCAGTGAAAAACTACTCAGTGAGGCTTCTGAATACTTTTGGTATTCACACCTTAAACTATCAATATCCTGGCAGTGTTCATGAGGTTATGTAGGAATCTGGATTTTAAAAAAACATTTCCTTTTCAAAAAGCAAATTTTTTATTTCAAAACTGTAGCTTTTTCTGCCTGAGCAGGAATGGATTTCATCCACCTAGGTTTAGTGGAATCCCAGCAAATGTGGGCAATGGAGTTATGAAAATATATTCAGGGAATGCATTTTTAAACTCAGCTATAAATCCGAAGAGATGTTACTGCATGTTAATGATTTATTTTTAGTAAATATGATAATAAAATTATTTTTCATGTGTCATTGAGAAAACTATCTTAGGTCAGAATAGCAGAAGTCCTGGAGATTGTTCATAAATGCTGGTGAAATGATGGCTGTGCTGAAAAACATGATGTAGGTTGATTCTGTAAGGTTCTATTAGTTGAGAGAATGGTTGAGTTAATGAATTTCAAATGGAAAATGAGGGACTGGGAAGTCTCCAGGTGTGTTTCCTTATGGCTTATTATCCAAAAAGTGAGGAATTGATGAGGAAAAATTTTCCAGTTAGCACACAGGTTCACAGTGGGCTTACAAAGTTGGTAACATATATCTACAGTGAAAATAATTTAATAGCAACATATAAATGTTCAAAATTAGAATATCAGCAATAATTAGTTTGGAAAGATGCCCATTAGCACACAGCATACGCAGTTCAGTGGCAACAGGGACTTTAAATATCACAAAAAATTCCGTAGAGTAATAATGCCTAGGAAACGAAATCTCTTCGAATGTCTTCTGGAAGCAAGGAAAACAACCCATTTAGGCTGAATAAATGGAAATCATCTTTCTTTTTTTATCTTTATTGCAAATGTATTTAAACTTATTTTAAACTCTTTTTGGAAGAGTTGTTTTTATTTGTTGATTAAAAGCTGTGAAAGCCTATCACCCTGAGGGACATGTATGACATATCAGGCCATAATTTGGAAAAATAACAGATGAAGTATCATCAGGAAGTTACTTGAATAATAACCTTTTGAAAATGAGGTACCCACCTTCAAAATTGATAGATTTGCTGATGTCTTTTAAGATGAGTGAATTTCTGGAAGAAGATTTTAAACAGGGACAGTTTAGTGGCCTTCTATGTCAGGTCAGAAAGGGTTTTCAAAGTATAAGGAGGCAACATAAAGAAGAATTCCAAGGTGATTGCACTGCAGATGACAGCAGGATATATTCTTCTTTTTGTTCTTTTTATTGTTATGTTAGCAGCAGTGATGTGGGAAAATGAGGCAGTTCAGTAATGGGAAACAGGAAGAAGTTCAGTTGAACAGAACAGTTCAGGAAACAACACTGGCAGGGGCACAGACTTGTCACCAAATGGATCTTTTCACCTCAAATTTCGAGTTTGCAACTTGAGTAGCTGTGATCTGAGTTGTACTCATAACATTTCATCGCAAATAAACCCAGGAGCAGCCAAGCTCAAGGAAGTTGGTTGGAACTCATTAGTGTCCTGTGGATGTTTCTACTCAAGGAAGCAGATAACAAAATCCTGTTGAAACAGTGTGTGTGTTAAAATCCAGGCACTCGGCTGAATCATGGTGATTTTGGAGAATGTTGCTGTGGCATTCTTATTTTTTTGCTAAATGTCCAACCTGGTTCTTTTGCTTGCTGTATAGGAGACTTTCTGTAGTTGGTCTGTAATACTAGATGTGAAATAATTTGGAAATTTGAGGCAAAACTGCTGTCTTTTATTCCATTTGCATATGTTCATTTGCTTTAGGAACAGAAAATCATGTCTTTTCATGCCTCTTGTTTCCTTTCTTTTGATGAGCAGATGTTGTGGGAGAGTGGAATATAAACAAATTATGAAGAAACCTGGAGGGGAAATATTGGCGGTTTGTGCTGATGTGGTCTTGTTTTTATTTTTAGGCAGAGGGAGGAGAAGTGAGTAGAAACACTGAACTAAAAAAGCTGCAGATCTTTGGAGCTGGACCCAAGATGATGGGGCTGACATTGGGAGCAAAGGATAAAGAGGGTAATTAAATCTTGGGCTCTTTGCTTTGTAGTGAGACTGTTAAATCTTTCTGAATGTCTCTAGAGGCAGCATTAAGAAGTAAGCAAATCAAAACTTGAAAGAGAAAGCTGAGTGTTTTAGGGTTTCATTCATGAGAAAGATTTACAGGGTGCTTCATATAACTTGGCAGAGTTTCAACTCTTTATGTATTACATAGTAACAATAACAATTAAGCAGCTGTTCCGTGAACTGAGTGACTGGAAGGGAAAACAGGATTTGACAATACTGAAACTGATCCTGCCAGCTAAAATTGCACAAATTGTGAGTGTAATTCACTCTGTTTCATGAGGCAATTGAGATCACCTGTCAGGATAAACAAAATATGGTTTTCCTAATCCCTGCTGATTTTAGGTGGGGCAGGTAAAACACAACAGTTTTGCCTTCTTTGGACTGTCAGGTAGTTTCTGATCTGAAGTGCAGAGTACCAGGCTATATATCTGTGGTGCTTCTGAAAGTTAAGTCTGTCTGGATGTGATATTAATAACATTTAACTTTATTTTAAGATGAGGTGACACGAAGACGCAAAGGAACCAGATCAGAAGCATTTGGAATGCAGATGAGGCAACGCAAAGGAACTCTTTCTGTCAACTTCGTAAGTTTGATTCCTCTGCGGTAATTTCTGATAAAAAGGACTTGGTTGATTTACTAAGATTATTTTTTTTCCCTGAAACAGCCCCCACCCCTCCAAATAGATGAATCAATGCACACTGCAGCAGATGATACTGTTATGGGAAGAGAGAACAGTATTTTGAAAAATCATCTGTTCTTTAGGTTTTTGTTTTAATCTTTTTGTTGCAATGTGAAGCTTTTTGCTGTTCATACTTGCCCCATGCTTGAATGCCTTCAGTAGTTCATTTTCTGTTTGAGCTCCCCTTTGTAGAACAATTCTCTTCCTTAGAAGAAATTTTGAGGTGCTCCAGTACTTCAGGATTTTGTTTTTAGCAATTCCACCTTTTTTGTCTTTTCTGTTTTGAGTTTAAAATAGTCATTATACAAGTCTACTCGAGAGAAACCCCTAAGGAGAAAAATAAAATGTTCAGTGCTCTGATGTTTCGCCGTGGAAAAGCAGTGGATTGTTGTTCTTGATAGCTTTCATAGCACATGATTTTCTACTTTTAAATTGTCATATTTAGCATGTGTACACAACCATGAAAGAAGATACAAGCATTTAATGTCTAAAGAATTAGAGTCTTCACTTACAGTTCAGCTGTTCTTTTTTTTCTTAGCCTGAGAACACTTACAAGAGCTTATTTTAAATTTCAACCATAGAAAGCCAAGGCAACCTAAGACTCTAGTAATCATGTTTTTATGTTTGGAAATGCCTCCTGGGGTGGAAGAAGTGTGAGAGAAGTTGGATAGTTAAAAACCTGGTCATCGTGCCATTGCAGCTAAGTCAGAATTTGTGCAACTTGAATTTTTTTTTTAATTGTGGTACTACTTCTGAGTATATCGTGTTCTTAGGCCATGTAAACATTGTGACAATTTTAAGTATGCTTCAATTTTAAAATATTTTGTCTAGACTCTCGGATTTTCTATGGAAAACTAGCTTTTTTTTACTCTTTTCATTTACTTCTATTTGTAAGTGAAAATGAAAATACTGTAGCAACAGAACTGTTGTTTTGAAACTGCGTTGTTGTAACTCTAATCTTTGTGCAAGGGTGATGCATTTGCCTTATATAGCTGTGGTCTGAAAAATACTGTGGAGCAGGTTTGTTTATGCTTCTCCATCATTTATTTATCTTCTTGTAAAATTCTAACTGTGAAATTGATTTTATTTACAGGAATTGGTAACTGGGAGATAAAATACACCTCTTTATCCCCTCCTCTGCCCTTGATGCATATAGTTATATATCATCATAGTCTTACTCTGTTTTGTTACATGGCTAGGAGGCTTGTTTGTAGTTATGCATAATCACGGATCTGCTTATTGTGAATATTTATTTTAGTGCAGTTTTTTTACTGACAAATCACCATTTATGCTAACATAGAGACTGTATGTGTTAATAGGAATTTGGAGAAAAGAAGGTGTTGTCAGTGATAGGTAGCCAGTGAGTACTGTAGAAAAGCCTCCTGCTAGGATCACCATTTTAATGCATTGTAAGTTTTGGGAAGAGAACCTGAAAATGTCTGCTAAGGTACCCTCCCTCCCTTCTCTACTCCTGCAATGAAAGTCACTGGTTTGGTGTTTTAGACAGACATGATATTCCATGAGGGTGAGTGCATGGAATTTTTTAAAAAGAGGAGAATAACATGCCTGCTAATAGAACTGCATTATTTTTTAAAATAATTCTTTAAGAAACCTGAGCAGTCTTCTTAAGAAGTGTATTATTGCATTAGCTAGGACATTGCATGCTTAACTAGGCTGGTGTAACTAAAGATGGGGTTGACATCAAGTATTTAACACCACTGAACCTTGTCAGCTGAAAGGCACATGTGTTTCACATCTGGATGAAATTAAACCCTCCAGAAAAACAACCCCACTACTTCTGGTGTTACTCTGAGCTGTGTGGAGGAAACGTGCATGGCCCGAGTTGCCAGTGACTGGGGGGAGTAGTAGCAGGGTTTGGAGCAGGTATCATTCATGAAGTTCATGTTGTTAGTAGAAATTTATATGTAAAGTAAATTTTTAGCTGTGGTAAAGTAAGACACAGTTTTTTTCATTCAGATTATGTTACAGTTTATATTTAATTAAAACCCTTTGAACAGTGCAGGAAGCAACAGCAAAGAAAACTTGAAACCTGTTGATATGGTTTTCTCTCTGGTCCCAGTGACTACCTTGAACAGATACTTGTGAAAATTGTTTGCTATTGTATTGGGATTAATACTTCTCTCTTAACATTTGAAGTTTTTATCCTTTGCTTTGGAGAAAATACAAAAGAAGTTGGTACCTTTACGTGCAGTTTCCTTCCCTTCCTCTTGGATTTTTAGATTGAAATCTGTAGGTTTGTGGGTTTTATCTCTTCTTTTTCATTGCAAAGATATCCCTGGACTGTTGCAAGCAATGACATAAATATTTCTGAAATGGTTTTTTTTGAGATTTTCCTCAGCCATGCAGTTTGTAGGGATTTAGTTTGAATTGTTTTCCATGATAAGAGGCCTGAAGAGCCTTTGTTTAAGAAAGGCAGCTTCTGGATGAGAAACTTTTTGTAACTTCTTTTTTTTTTTATTCTTCCTTTTTTTTTCTCCACAGGTTGATCTCTATGTTTGCTTATTTTGTGGTAGAGGAAATAATGAGGACAAATTGCTCCTGTGTGATGGATGTGATGACAGCTATCACACTTTTTGCTTGATTCCTCCTCTACCTGATGTACCCAAGGGTGACTGGAGGTGTCCAAAGTGCGTTGCTGAGGTACAGTTCAAGAACTACTCAAGCTTTGTGTGTACACCAGTGTACCTGGAAAGGTCAGAAGAGCAGTTCAGCTCAGTGCCAATCCATCTTTGTAGAGGATGTAGTTTGTTTTGGAATATTGTCAAGATGAGCCATGAATCTTGGTTGATGAGCCATAAGGAGAGAGAAACATTCCTTCTAGATCTTGGGCATAACCTTTGTTTATTATGTGGCCATGTGACAGCTAAAACTTTGGCCTTGGTATATTAAGAGCTAAAACTCAATTTGACAATGTGCTAGTGGGAAATTAGGGTGAGAAGTAGGGTTGTGGTGGGTGTTTCAGCAAAATGAGACATTTTGTAAACTATGAAGTAAGCAAAGTATGCAATTTGGGCAAAAGGTAGCTTTGATTATTGGGAAGTCATGATAGCATTGTTCAAAATAGCTTGTAGCAGAAAGTGAAAGAACTAATTTAAAATTTTGTAGCTATATTTGGTTTAGACTGAAAAAGGAACTGTTCAGGCTCTGAAAGTGGAAGCTGGTTGAATTTCATAATACAGAAAAGAAAAGCTACCAAGTTCCAGGAGATGACGGATCAACAGCCTAAAGGCAGCAAACATCACTTGACTGGCTCGGTATTTGTCTTAAGCAAACAAATTTTGCAAGTTGGTAGGTTCAGGATTCAGAGGAAGAAGGTTTGTGTTCCTAAATCTGTAATTTTGAGACTGGCTTTAACTTTTTTAGGCTGTGTTTTTTTCAGAGGGGGCAGTTGTGCACAGGTGTGTATGTACCTGTATGCCCCCAATCCCTCACACCCTTCTGTGTGGCTTCTGCTGATTCCCTGGTGGTGGTGAATGGATCATTTTGCAGCCACGTGATGAGGTGGATCAGCCTCCTGCTCTCACCAGCAGATGAAGCTGTCAGATGAACTGAGGCAAATGCTGTTGTGAGAGAGGTGGAAATTCATAGTTACAGGGGAGGGAAAAGATACAGCTTTCCCTTTGTGCTGCTGCTCACAGAGTGGATTAAGCTGCTTGTTTATTGTTCTCTGAAGAGAGAGAGCAATAAAGAAGTACCAGCAAAGTGCAGCAATCTAATGTGGGGTTAATGTAGAGAATATAGTAGTAAATAGAGTGGCTACAGTAAGTTTAAGAATGTGGAAACTCAGAAGAAACTTTGCCACTGCTGGTAAAAACAGGGATACACTGTTACCAAGGAAAAATGTGCGTGTCCATACAAAACCCAGAAAGACCAGGTGCTGAGTAAGTTGTTACTAGCAAATGGTACACCAAATACTTGAAAAATTCTGGAAATATATTGAAAGTAACAGGAAGAAGGGGAAAAAACATAGCTATGTTATATAATGGTGAGTAAACAAATAACATGTTTGAAGCGCTCAGTAGTGCTTTTTGCCTCAGTTTTTATTTTAGATGTTAATAGTGCACAGATGCTTAATGTAATTTTAACAGCAGGGTGCTGGAACAGAAGCTGGGAAGAATAGGGTAGGAGCTCTTTATATGTATTTAGGTCAACGTTGTGTGACAGTGTTCACAGATGTTGTAGATTCTCTGTTGCAGGCTCCTTTTAAGAACTACTTTGATACATGTTGGGCATAGTCTAAGGATAGTTCCTCTTGGAAAAAAAAAGAAACTAGTGATGAATTCCTTTCTAATCCTGTTTCTTTATGACTGAATAGCTGACAATCAGATAGTGATACATCATCTTTGTGTTCAAATATGTCCTGTGTATGTAGGAACACTGTGTCAGTTCCAAAAGAGCTGAGAAAGACACACTGATAATGGGTGGGGAGAGTAGCTGAAATGCACACTTTTAGTATGAATGGGAATAGAACAGTGAAAGACTTGGAGGCTTTCTATCAGATGGGCTGTATCTGTTGCTGGCTATGTTGCACTGTTCTTATTTTCTTCTTCCTCTTTACTCCTATATATTTTCACAGTGCCAAATCTGTTGATGATTTGCTGACTTGATAAGACTGAAACACTATGGGGGGTTTGTTCCTGTGCTGTTATTCTGCGGGTACTTGAATCCAGTGTGTCTAAGAAATGCCTTATGGCTGCCTAAACATCTTGTGCACAGTCTCTCTCTGTGGCTGGCAGTGGTAGATGAGGAAATGTAGTTTTGGACAGGAAAGCAGAAGTGTGTAGCACGGGGTTTACAGTGTTAGATTAGCTTCTGTACTGTAAATTCTGTGCTGTTTCCGTTGTGGTAGGACTTCCTCGGCTGAGGAAAGCACTCAGAAGTGGTAGCTTATTGTGTTTGGTAAGGACTCAGGCATTAGGGTTTTTTGCTAAAAATGTAACTGTGTCATAGTCTGCTGCAGGGAACAATATTTTTATGTTCTGTCTCCTAGGAATGCAACAAACCCCGTGAGGCCTTTGGATTTGAACAAGCTGTCAGGGAATATACTCTCCAGAGCTTTGGTGAAATGGCTGATAACTTCAAGTCTGATTATTTCAACATGCCAGTCCATGTGAGTTTCAACTTTTGTTGTGATTCCTTGTAAGGGAAAAAGAGAAGAGGTTTCAGCTGATCCTTGATTTTTGCTAAGGCATCTTAGCTTTGTTTGAAGAGGCACCATAAGCTTCAAACATGTAAACAAATGATTTAGCTTTCTGGCATCTGGTCTCATTTCAACTTCATTTCACCCTTTTCCTGTGATGGACAGACAGCTTTATTGCTTGTTAGGGTATACTGTATTGGTCATGCTCTAGTTTAAAGTTCTTGCCCTTTTTGATAAACTGAAGTAAGTATCTTGTTCTTGTTTGGCAAAGGGGTCTTTCTCCTGCCCTTTCTATGGCTTTTGTCTTGGTTTGGTTCATCCAGAGGATAAATCATTGTTTTCCTTACTATTACAGTCTTTTCTTGTAGTCAAGTCAATTGACTGAGTGTGTCTGATAATGACAGGGTTGGTTGTTTTTTTTTTTTTGTTCTACATTTCAGCAACATTTTTAAATGAAACATTTTAAAGATTTTAATATCTTTAAAACTAGCATTTCTACCTTGGCACACTGCCACAATTCCACTGTCTTGTACACTGTCTGCAGCACCAAGATCTTTTTCCTCTCACAGTTCTTTGGTAACCTATGGGCATTCTTGCTAAAGCCTCTACCTTTTAAGGACTCCTATTTATGATACAACTTTGGGACATGGAACAAAGCAAGGAAGCTTATTTTACAAATAAGCTTCATAAGTAAATGCATATAAGTAAAAATCATAATGAGCTGTATGATGATCAGACTTGGAACACAATTTTGTATCTGAATTTTCTTACTCTTATTTGGAAGTTCTGGTCATTATCCTCCGAAATAGGAATTTGCATGCTGTTCATTGTGTTTGCTGCTTGACTTGTGTTGGCTGTCTCCTCTTCCCCTTCTTTTTTGCTGTACTTCTGGTGATTCCATCTCTCTTGTTTATTCCTTGCCTCATGCTGCCATATCCTATTTCTGGAACATTGCAGACACTACAGAGGAATACAGACAAAACTGTGACTTTGAAGAGATGGAGGGGGCAGAGGCAGTGACCCTGGTGTTTGAAAATTCATGGAGAGTTAATAGCGATTTACTGCTTGAAAGATAATTTTTATGTTGGGTCTTGCGTGCACATACCCAAACGTCTCTTCTGCTTTCAGATGGTTCCCACTGAGCTCGTAGAAAAAGAATTCTGGCGATTAGTGAGCAGCATAGAGGAAGATGTCATTGTGGAATATGGGGCTGACATCTCATCCAAGGACTTTGGAAGTGGCTTCCCCGTGAAGGATGGCCGACGAAAGCTGATGCCAGAGGAGGAGGTGAGGAACAGGATATGCAAACTGACTCCATTCTTTGCTCTGCATAAGATTTCACATTAAGAATTTAGGTCAGAAATCAGCATGGATTTTTTTCATGAAGAAATTGCTTAAGGCTTTTGCGTGTACTTAACATTCCTTTTGAGCAGGGCATTAGTCTGATAATTGAGGTTCTTTTACAGATCTGATTGCTGATAAATAAGCTCCTTTTCATGATTTAAGTCACACCTCTTTTCTGTCACTTAATCTTAGCAGGCGAAAATGTGCAATTTGTTGCTGTATGTGTTGAGTATGAGGAGACTAATACTGTTTTTTTCTTTCTTGTTCCAAACCTTTTCATTATAGACTTAACTACAGAAACATGATTCTATCATCCTTAGGAGGTTCTTAATGGGTAAAACTAATTTGATTTAGCTTATTTCTCTGACTGCGCATACTGTAAGAATGAAAAGATGTAGATACAGCATCTTATTATAGAAAATTTTGTAAAGAATATCTAGTAAGTACATTACCTATTTTCCCTCAGACCTTAGCATGGCATATCAATTTTCTTGCTGCTTATATGCCTACGTTCAGACAAAATGAGGGTAAAGGTGTGGTTTGCTGATTACACAGCCCCAAATCAATTTATACTGCTCACTGTAAGAGGTAATCCTGCTCACTGTTGTCTTCCACCCATACCTACACCTTCCTGTGTGTACCTTTGTTGGCTGTGCAGTGACTGTGCAGCTGCTGAGTGAGTCAGAACTGATTGTTGATCTGTTTGTATTCACTTAAAAAATTTTTTTAGCCGAATGACTTAAATCATCTGACTCACTGTGTTGCCTTCATAGTGTCAGAGCAAAGGGAACAGCAGAAACGTGTGGCTGAGCTGAGGGTTTGACCAGTCCTTTGAGCAGCTGTGGGATATGGCTAAAATGCCTGTGAATCTGTGCTTACAGCTCTTCTAAAGGTGGAAAGTAGACTGTGTTAAAGCATAGTAGTGAGCTTTTAAGGCTGTCTGAAGTATAATTTTTTGTACAAATCATGTGTATTTGAAAGTAAAGGTGGGAGTGCTTAACGGGTGATGCCGTCTTCTCAAGAATGAATGAGCAGGAATTTCTTCCCTGGAGAAAACTTCCTAAAGGAATCTATAAAGTAGATCAACATAAACTGCAGTGAAGTAAAACAGGTGTTAAAAAAGCTGAAATAATAACATAAGATTCACTGCATTGTTTACAATTTCAAGTTGTCCTACATTATTGAAGATTTCAGTCTATAGTTCTGCTGGTGTTGCTGGTATTTCATTCCACCATAAAAGCATGAAACCTGCAGTCTTGAGATGGGGAGGAAAGCAAAGCTTGATCTAAAGATGGGCCATGTATGTTGAATTACTAGGACTGGCCTTAAAATCTTAGTCTTATTATTTGATGACTAAGGTATTAAAGGAATTATTTCTAGTTTTGATGTTTCATTGTTGCAGGAAATATCCCACTGTCTACTAATAGAAGTGGGTAGGCTGGTCTTTTCCTTTGTACTTTCCTTTTCTGTAGTTGGTGTCCTCATATTCTTTTGACTTTTTTCAAACTTTCTCCTTTTTTTGACCAGGATTATGCGCTCTCTGGTTGGAACTTGAACAACATGCCAATTCTAGAACAATCAGTCCTTGCTCACATCAATGCAGATATCTCTGGCATGAAGGTACCTTGGCTGTACGTAGGGATGTGCTTCTCCTCGTTTTGCTGGCACATTGAAGATCACTGGAGCTATTCCATCAACTACCTGCACTGGTATGGGCTGTCCTTTGTTCATCTACCTTACACTGCCCTGTTTGCTTTAGGAAATTTGTGGCTCTATTTCAAAGTGCCTCTGCACATGATGACATTTTTAGATAAAAGCTACATGTGGTGAGTGGTTCATATCGTTGGCTTTGGCTGATTAGAAGAAAATACAGATACTGTTTTAACCATATTAACATTTTTCATTAACTGTTTAAATATTCTTATGTGACCAACATTCCAGTGTCACTGTAAAATCATGCTTTACGGGGTCACATCTTTTCTAAGAAAGCTTTTCCTTTTGAACTGAGTTACAGTTCACTACTTCACTGTTTTATGATTTGAAGTTGAGATGTCTGTGCTGGAAACTGAGTCTGCTGTCCCATGGCTTTCAGAGGCATCAGAACTGACTCTTCAGCAGCAGAAATACTCCTGCTCAAGAGAAGAGAAACTTGAAAGTAATTCTGACTTTCAGAACAATCCTAGAAGTGTTCTGGTGTTCAGCTTTTGTGTTTGACAAGAAGACTCGTGATAGATAAACTATTTGCATTGCACTCTTCTCAGTTTATCAGACTCAATCACAGTGGATGGAGCAGGGGGGAAGGAATGGAAAGCTGTGGGAAGCAGCCCTTTAGAAAATTTGCTGTATGTCTGGTACAGACGAGTTGACGGCCTTCAGACCACGACTGCACATCTCTGGAGAAACATGTTTGATAGTAAGGTCTGATCCACAGACTCAGGAAGGGAATTAGTTTTGTTTTGAGTTCAGTTGCTTTCCTCGGCATGCTGTTAAGTAGGTCAGTGTGTGAGGGGTTTGTTGCTGGTGAATTCCAGCAGCATATATCCTGAGGAGTGGATTTACTGGGGTGTCCTGGCTGTGTGCTGCCAGCAGGTGCCAGTGCAGCCTGCAGGAACTGCAGGAAATGCTGCTTCTGGCATTGTCTGGGATGGTGGGTGACAGGATTATTAATACATTTAGATAGTGCTGTGTAAACTCTTTCAGATATTTCAGTGGACTACTGCTTGTACTTTTTAATACAGTGTAATTTAAAAATAAACCTCAGCACTGCAGACACTAGATCATTACAGTTTATTTTGGTTAAGACAATACTGGAAGGACTGGAGTAGTGCTTGAGTACGTATTTGTTTAGTTTTGGTCTTGTTAATCTTTCTTCCATCATACTTAACTAATTCATGTTATGTGGCATTTTTTATCTTGAAACCAGTGTACCACAGGTTTTTAGTAGTTAGTTGTGTATATTAGAAGGATTGCTTGTATTTCATTCTGCTGGCTGCTACACTCTTCCATTGGTTTCGGGAATGTGACTACTCCAAGCATAATTGAGTGGAGGACTATCATGATCTCTTTTCTCTTAAACCTTAGCTGTGACAGCCAAGGTTTTGTTTACTAAACTTAATTCCTCCTTCCTGAAGGAAAGTAATTGCCCATTTTACCCCTTTAGAGCATGGTGACAGTTATCTTCCATGTTAGGCTTGCTTTGTCAAGGCAAATCTGCCATCAGGTGTTTTGAGAGTTGTGTTGTAGCATAACTGATTTTTCAGATTAAAATAGTACATCCTGAAGAAGATGCTCATTGATTAAAGACATTTTTTGTATCTAGGTGCAAAATATTTGGCTTATGAGGACAGTGCTGCTGGATGTGAGGTGTAGTTTGCAGTTGGGTGGCACCATTACTTCCCTGTAAGTCGTGTTGATTACTGTGGTTGTGTTTTGCCAGGGGAGAACCGAAGACATGGTATGGAGTACCCTCTCATGCAGCAGAGCAGCTGGAAGATGTGATGAAGGAATTGGCTCCTGAGCTGTTTGAATCCCAGCCTGATCTCCTGCATCAGCTGGTCACTATTATGAACCCCAATGTGCTGATGGAACATGGTGTACCAGTGAGTAGCACACAAGCGTTTTTTTACATAAGTACTCCTATGTGCTCTCTTTTTTTCATTCTCTGCCAGTTTTGTGTAACAATAGTTTGGCGTAACTCTGAAGAATTTTTATGGTGGACAATTGCATATTCAATTCGTTACTTATGGGTGTTTTTTAAAGCTGTCTTCTAGAATCTTCTGTAGACTCACCAGGAAATTTAAGTTGTCTTGTAAAAGAAGTGTGTGCACCAAGCTTCCTACATAAAATACCTTATAGAACAAGTGTACATTGTGTATTACACTTAATTTTTAATTAAAAATCACTTCCCTTGTATAACAACTAACTTGTCTGAAATGTTTTTAGTATCTCTTGACAGTAAAATACTTTTCTTATGTTCAGTGGAAATCTCAGCATTACAAAATACTTTTTTGACCAAACATAATTGACTGCAGACCTCTAAGCAGCAGTCACTATCATTTGCTTTTGTCTTAGGATAAATTACTTCCCTGGCCAATACCCCAACAAAGCAAACCATAAACTGCTTCCAGAAGCTTTTGCACTTTGTGGTACAATGGATTAAACGATGAGAGAGAAACATCCCTTTTGGGATTCATAAAGAGAATTTTCAACTGTTGGCTTATATATTCAGCTTTGTTGAGTAAGGCTGTAAATTGAGTATTCATTTTGAGAAGATAGAACCAGTCTTTACCAGTTGGTAATAGCTGTGTTGCCTGTGGTGTTCTGTAGGTACAGAAAATGGTGTGCAAACATCGTGTAGTTTTGTGTCTTAAACTCTGTTGCATGTTACATGTTGTTTTTCTTTCCTTTATCCTATTAGGTTTTCAGGACCAATCAGTGTGCTGGCGAGTTTGTTGTGACCTTTCCTCGTGCCTATCACTCTGGATTTAACCAGGGATATAACTTTGCTGAAGCTGTGAACTTCTGCACTGCTGACTGGGTCTGTTCTTTTGTGTATATTTGCTGTGTCTCTGCTCAGTGACCTCTGCAAGGAGTCTATTAGTAACCTAACTATCTGAAGAATAGTCTTTCAAGTTATATAGTGTATTTTATGTTTAAAGTTCTTGGTACAGCAGTTGAAAACTGATGTGTTTCCATTACACAAAGTAATTTTGATGAGCACATAACTTTAAGGAGCTTCAAACTGAAACTTTGGCACATGTTCTTCCTTTTTAAGTATTGATCAAACCAAAAAATGACATCTTGCAGTACCTTTACCTAGCATGTCTGTGATGCCTCTTTCTAAATTTGATACAGATTAATGTACTGTCTTGAACAGCTGTTGTCATTTGGATGTTGGAGATAGGCATATAACAATCTTTTGTACCTCTTTTGTGCCAGCTCATTGCACCTTTTAGTTATTTTAGTGCTTGTTCTAAGTTGTAATAGCTATGCCACATCAGTGCATAGCTTATGTGGATTGTTCAGTAAATTGTAAAAAGTATGTTCTGTTACTATCTAGGGTTTACACTTGGAAGTTATGATCTCACCTTAGTTTATCTATCTCTAGCTTCTTTTTTGTTAATTACAAATAGAAATTTTAGCCCTTGATCAGAAAACTTTATGCATTTATCAGAAAAATTGTCTGCAGGACTGGCAGTGTGTCTGTGGTTTTTTTTTTTTTCTTCCTCCCATACTCATGATGTAATCATGGTGTGTAGCCTCTGTGAAAAACAGCTAAACTCATACCAGCCATGTGAAATTTCCTGTGCTTATGGAAATGTAACCAGGAATCTGTTTGGCAGATTCACCTAGCATCTTACTTTTCTTGCTTTAAAAGGCACAAAATGAGCAATTTTAGTGAACTCTAGGCATCTTGTGCTAAATGTTTATGTCCAAGCATAGTAATATCCAGAGGGCAATGCACTCACCTTAGCGTAGACCAGATGACTTCTCTGTGGTACCAGTTTCTTTCCATTGGAAGTAAAAAGAGCTTAGGATAACTCTTAAACTTGTCTCTGTAAGTTAGGCACATAAGATTATGGAAGATGCCTCCCTGCCCCCCAACACGGATATTATCTTTGTTCTCATCTGTGATGTGATTTAAGGTTGGTATAATTGGCTCTGTCCTGTCCAAACCAATTCTCTTAGCCTCAGTCTTTTCCCAGTTTTTGTCAGAGGAAGGGAAGTGGGAGCGAAGAGATGACTTTGCTCATCTTTTCCCAGAATGATGGATGTCGTGGTTTTTTGTAGCTTCCCATTGGACGTCAGTGTGTGAGTCACTACCGCAGGCTGGGACGTCACTGTGTTTTCTCCCATGAAGAGCTGATCTTCAAGATGGCTGCAGATCCAGAGTGCTTAGATGTTGGGCTGGCTGCCATGGTCTGCAAGGAGATGACTCTGTTGATAGAGGAAGAGACACGGTTAAGGGAGACTGTTGTACAGATGGTGAGTAATAAAAGACGATTCTATGCTTGCAAAAGAACTTTTGCTTCCCCCTCCCCCTGCCTGCATTAGAGTTTTTGAGCAAGTGTCTAATTTTTTTTTGTTAGGGAGTGTTGATGTCTGAAGAAGAGGTGTTTGAACTGGTTCCAGATGATGAACGTCAGTGCACAGCTTGCAGAACCACGTGCTTCTTGTCAGCTCTTACGTGTTCCTGTAATCCTGAGCGTCTGGTGTGCTTGTACCATCCGTCTGATTTATGTCCGTGCCCCATGCAGAAGAAATGTCTAAGGTACACAGGATTTTTTTTTTTCCTGCCTGCTTTTCTTCCCTATCTAATATTTACTGTAGACCAGTGACCAAATACATTTGGCCACACTTCTCATTTATTAAAGCAATGTTTTTGTTTTCTTTGTTTCTTGGTCCCGTGGCAAACGGGTATTGTTCTGTTTTTCTGGCCTTGTTGTAGCTGGAAAAACTCAATATTAGCAATATCCTGGCTTTTGTATGGGCATTAATACTTTTTTTTGTGTTTTCCTTCCATATCTCCAGGTATCGGTATCCCCTAGAAGACCTTCCTTCCTTGCTGTACGGAGTGAAAGTCAGAGCACAGTCTTATGACACTTGGGTCAGTAGAGTTACAGAGGCTCTGTCTGCCAATCTCAACCACAAGAAAGGTCAGACTTCTATCATTCATAGTAGGATGTCCTGAAACTCCTACATTTGTTCTGTGCTCTCATTTAATGAGAGCAATACTGTTTTGCTTAGTGGAAAAAAAGAGATGAGCTAATGCAAGACTGTTATGCAACTTATCATTGTGCATTTCAAATTGAACTACCTTGTTGGAACCTTGATTGGAGACCTTTGAAGCAATCAAAAATCCCTCTTGTATTTGCATACAAATTATTTGTGTACTCTTATTACAGATGTGATTGAGCTGAGAGTAATGTTGGAGGATGCTGAAGACAGGAAATATCCAGAGAATGATCTTTTCCGTAGGCTCCGAGATGCTGTGAAAGAAGCAGAGACCTGTGCTTCAGTAGCACAGCTGCTTCTGAGCAAAAAACAAAAACACAGGTAGGACAGGCTTTTTTTCAACAGTTTCCATCTGTCTCTTGTTACTCAGTTTGACCTGGAAATGTGAAGAAAACTGAGGTCTCACTGTGCACTAACTTCTTTCAGTGGTTCCTGTCCTTAGTGCTGTGACTCACTGAGAGGTGGGCAGGGGAGGAAGCAGATACAGTGACACAAGGGGACAAAAAAAATGGACTTGGTTGGAATGTGATAAACATCGTGTTTCCAGCTGACTTATATGCTGAAATGTGAAATCCCTTGGAGAAGTTGTGTTTGATTGCTGATTAAGTATTTCTCTGAATGTGTGGGAGAGCTTTAGGGAAAGACAACTAGAGCTAAAAAAGTAAAGTAAGTAAGTTTTGACATGGGTGTTTGTGACTGGGGCAAAACCATCTTGGGGACCACAGCAGAGCACAACAAATGCAGTCCATAGTTTGAGACAATCTTTTGCTTCTTGGGAAGGACCATGGGAGGCAGTGATGTGTGGCTAAAAAGTAGTAGCTTGCCTCAGTGACTTCTGGCAGTTTAACTTCCTTAGTTCTCTGTGTTGCCTGCCTTGCCTGTGGCTGCTTCAATGTTACTCTGTCCCCCAACCCTGCCTCAGCAGTCTGCTGGTTGTGTTCCTTGTTCTGCTCTCGTGAGCGTTCAGCACCAAATTTGTCCTTCTCTCCTATGTGTTCTGTGCACTGAATAAAAGTCCCATGGGAAATAATTCAATCAGGTGACTGTAGTTCTTGTGCCAGCAGTTGTATGGTAAACTTCTGTGGCTTGCAGTTCCTCTGTTGATCATAAGATTTGGCTTTGCAGTTGGTTGGGGGTTTTTTGTGTGTGTAGTTTTTGTGTATAACTTAGGACTTTCAGAGGGAGTAAAAAGTAAATACTTCGTTAATTATAGTGCCCAACTTTGCTACACAAAACATAATGCATATCATAATTGCTTGAATTTGAACACTGAAATGTTAGAGTTACACCACAGATCCAAGTGTAATCTATTTTAATTGGAAAGCTATTACAAAACAGAGAAGCATTTTTGCTGTATTGGAGGGGAAAGAAGGCTCTCCTGTTTTGTTTTATTGCTTGTAGGATCCCACTGCCACAGAAGTATTAGTCACTTAGAACTCTGGTCTAGGTAAGGGAAGCAACATGACAAGGGGTTGTATTGCCCAGTTCTAGTTCAATAATTTTGGTAACTTCCAGCTGTTCTGTTGTTGCTTCCTCCTCTTTCTCCTGCTCTTGGAGAATATCAGCCTTCTCTCAACAGACCTTCAGTTGCTGATCGATCAATCGATCTATCTATCCATCAACACACACACACACACACATATATATATGAGAAGAAATAACTCTTCATTTAATTATTTGGTGGGTTTCCAGCCCTATCCCAAGAAAGTCTAGAACTATTTGGCAACTTGGAATGGTGTGTCTGATCTAAAGCTGAAAGAAATCTATGGGACAAAAAAAGGACTCGTTTATATGTCTGAGGGCTGTCGTGTGCTAAATAACAATATTTTACAAAATTCAGGTTTGAGAAAGATTTTAAAACTTCTTTGAACACTATTAGGAAATGTAGTTACAAAGGTGTCACATTTAGCTGCTTCTTTAACATTTATATTGATATTTAACACATTGAGAAGGATCACACACAAAGGATAAGGTTATTAAAAAAGCAAATTAAAAATAAGTGATCAAACAGAAAAAATTGGCAGGGGTTGATGCAGCTATAAACTCGTAGTCAAATGCAGTAAAAGAAAATCTATTCATTACCTGTCTCTTTATGTAAAAACCCAAAAAACAGTTGATGTGTTCACAGTTGTGAAGCCGTGATCAATATTCTAATCCTAGATCTCTCCCTTCTTTTGGGAGCTGTGAGTTTCCAGAGGCAGAGATATTTGTATCCTTTTGTGCAGCATCTGATGCTGCACCAGTCCATGGTTGGACTAGGGACAGAATGCCAGTGGGATGTTTCGGTGTCCCCTCCCATAGTGCTGTCTCTTGGAGCCCAGCACCCCATTTGCTCTTGTGCAGGGATTTTGGGGGCACAGCAGGTCTGGTGCAGCCACCACTCCACTGTCTGTTGTAGCAAGTCAAAGCCTGCAGTATTTTCTCCCCTCTGAGGTTTAACTGGTGTATAATTATGTTTGATCATTAATCTAAATTTTACATTTACCATTATATGTAACTCCACAGGTTGAGAGACTGAATATTTTTTCTTTATTATTTTTATAGTAATAAAAGGTTAGCATTAGCAGGGAACAACTTTTAAGTGTTTGAAATCTGTCCTGCTTGTGAAATTGTGCCTGCCAGTGATATGTGTACCAAGTGTTTAATTTGTGCTGTGTGTCACTTCAAAGTCTTTTACTGCATTCAGGGCTTGTTTGACTTGCTTCGAGTGATATTTAATGGAAGTGTCTTTGCAGAACATGTCCTACTCAATAGCAGTCCTCTGTTGCAAGGCCACTTCCAGCAGTTCTCTGGCTGCAAGAGAACACACCAGAAAATTACTTGTTTTCAGGGTTCGTTGCTGTTACATATCTCAGACTCCTTGTCAGTGCCTGTCACAACAGTCAACTTCTTGAGCTGCCTAAAGCAGGCTGTGTGGGGCTATATTCTTTTACATATTTGTAACAAACTTGACTTGAAAGTCATCTAGAGAATTGTACCTCTGAAAGAGCAGGGTAATTCCCTTGAAGATACTTAAGGGGAATTACATTAAATTTTGCTTTCAAGATTTTGGAATTCATTTTGAGTTCTCAGGTGATTAAACGTTTTTGGTAACTTCTCAGTAATTATGTTAGCTTTCTGTCACTGGGAGTAAATCCAGGGATCACTGTTATCTCTCACCACTATTGTTTGATTCTATATGTTCATGCAGCAGAGTGAGCCAGGACAGTGGAAGGACACGGACCAAGCTGACTATGGAGGAGCTGAAAGCATTTGTACAGCAGCTTTTTAGCTTGCCATGTGTTATCAGCCAGGCCCGACAAGTAAAGGTAAGTTTGCATCTTTTCCTTAGATAATGTTGTGCTTTTTACTTTGTTCTGGTTTTGTGGTGGTATTTTTTTTAAACAGAGAAGGTTGCCTGGTGTAAAGGATGAAAAGCTTTTTTCTTTTTTTTTTTTTTTTTTTTTTTGAGAATTAGTCCTGCACTGTCAGAGGTGGATTGAGTGGGATGTTTCATTTCTAGCTTTTGATGTAAAGCATATGACTGCTTTGCAATGATGTCTGTGGCCTCAAGAAAGGAAGTACAGTGTCTTCCTGCATTACTGGGAAATGTTGCTGTTGTCGTTGAAGTTTTGCTGATGACATATTGCTGTCTCTCCAGCATGGAATGTAACATACATTTCCTGTTCATTTGTAAGCATGTCTCTAAGTGGGCAATGTGATGGTGTTTGTATTTTTATGCTACTGTAATCATAGCAACTCTCAAATTGATAGCCTGAGCATGCATATGTGAGATACTGTAATTCCACTTGGCCTCCATTGCATTCTGGAAGAATACCCATGCTCTTGTGCAGCAGTCTGACACAGGGTGGGGTGTTGCACATGGTGATCAGCATTTGGGCAAATGAACAGAGCCCTTTTCATGACTGTGTGTGCACTTTTTAGGGTGCCTGTTACAGTCGGCATTGCCAGATGTGGTGGTCTCAGCCTTGCTTTCCAGGTTGCAGCCCTCTTAATCTGTATGCATGACCTGCATTTCTTACCCTTCATATATATCTTTGCACCTGTCTGTGAATGAATCTAGACTAATAAGCAATCCAGATCATACTGATTCCCCTGGCATTTATCATTCTGGCAGTCTGCATCATAGCAAGTGTTTTCAGCAGCAATCTTAATTTGTTTCTCTGTCACTGATGATGAAATGCTAAATAGTGTTTCACCTACTAACCAAGTTCTAGAAAACTCCTTCAAAAAGCAGCCTTGATAAAGATTTTTCGCCTTGAGAAATGCTTCTTGAGGTGTATGTTAACCACTTATTAACCTGCATGTTCTGTCGATACTGTTTTAAGTGTTGTATATTACTAGATTGAGGGCCTAAAATTCTAAACATGACCATATGTGCAGCTACTACTACATAACCAAACAGTTTAAAGATAAATTAGTTTTGTTTGAGATGGCCTTTTTTCCATAAGTGTTTGCTAATGTTTGTTATGTCCTTCATTCATTCATTTCATAGTAACTTTTTCATGGTAGTTCAGTGTTTGATAAGGGAGACTTTATATTGGACTTCCTTCTTGTTTTCAGCAAATACATGCCAGTATCATAAAAACAGGTTTCTTCAGAAAACTGTAGGGTTCCAGGATGCAGTTTAGCCAGGCCTGTTGATGCTAATCAACATCTTTATCATTCAGAGGTGTTCTTTAATGAGTTTCCCAGCAACTGGTAGAGAGTGGAGTGTATTCTCATCCTAATAGGATAGGATGGTTTTACTACCCTTCTTTCCACATAAACCCCAGAAATATTTATTTATACTAATATTTATTAATGAGATGTTATTGTCATGTATTAATAGACCTGTAAAATTGTTCTCAAAGGGCTTTTTTTGTTTGTAATGTGTTTAAAACCTGCTTCTAATTAAAACTTAATTCATAGATGACAGAGCTGCAGGCGTACAATAAACTCTTAACAGTTTTAATTTGTATTTTTGTCTAAATACTTTTTCCCAACTAGTCTTTCTTCCTCCAAACCCCAGCATTAGGAAACCAGTTCTAGTTCAAGTACTCTGCCTCTGCACGTGCATGTTCTTGAAGCTTCAACATCATCACTAGCCAATAAATAAATATTATCATTTTACTGGTTACCAACTGTAGTCTCTTCGTTTATGAATGAAGTCACATAATGATCACTTATGCCTAAGCACTCACTAGCTTTCAGCATGGCATTTGAAGTCAATTATCCATCATAATGAATAGCAAAATAATTGTCATGTTGGATGATGAGTATTTTCTAACACAAAAGGCATTGTAATTATTAAACTGTAATAATTTACTGTTGTCACTATGAAGCATTCAGTGTTATGTTCCCTAAATCAAAATCTTTATAATGCGGGTCTTGTTCTTTCTTATAAATGCTTTCTGGTTTCCAGGCAGTCATGAGAAGAATCATCAGCCAGAAAGGGCAGGAAGCTAAGGGTTAGGAAATGCAGGTTTTGCTCCTCATAGTGCCATCGACTTGCTGTCAGAAATACCTGTCTTTTTTTAAGAGACTTGGGAGTGAATCAATTGGGTATACTGGTTGAATGTCCTTGAATGAATCTCCTGCAGAGATTCTTTCCTGTCTGCTGGCTTTGGTTTTTTTCATTGCAGTGCCAAAACATGAGGATGAGGACAACTGCAGCAGTGCAGTTGGCTTTCTGTGAAATTGTCTCCTTTAATAAGAGGGCTTTGCGTTTTCATTTCTTTCCTTTGTGCAATAAACCCCTGATGCTTTTAAGTGGTAGGCCTGTTTTAGGAAATAATGAAAATATAATCATTGTTACTTTAGTGATCTTTTGGAATTTATGTTCCCTTACATCTCTGGCTTGTTATTTCTCCTCAGCATGTCTTGTTTTGCTGTGTATTGCCATCATTACTGTAATGCCCCAACACTGTATTGAAATGATGGTCTGTTTGCAGAAGTCCCCTTTCTTCCCACTCTTTAAAAATTATGTTGACTGGACAGTGCTAAATATTCTGTTTTGTTAGGGTCTGTAGTCATTTGCAATCGTACTATTTTTGGTGTAGAGTTCGATGCAGCTAATATGCCTCGGGTATGAAACATTAGGCCATCAAATAAGTTAGATGGTCTGTTACTTAATATGTGTCAGACTTGATGGCTTGTGACAGCTAGCTGGCATGGTCTGTAGAAGCTCTGACTGATGATGTGATGATCACAAACAAATTCACAGCTGACTGATCCCTCAGTCAGATTTCCCTTTTGATTCTGTGGGCGTTTTTCCCTAATTGATTTTTACTGTATGTTACTTCAGAATCTGCTTGATGATGTGGAAGAATTTCATGAGCGTGCTCAAGAAGCTATGATGGATGAGATCCCAGACTCTTCCAAGCTGCAGGAGTTAATAGACATGGGCTCTGGCCTTTATGTAGAACTTCCCGAGCTGCCAAGGCTGAAGCAAGAACTGCAGCAGGCACGGTGGCTGGATGAGGTGAGGTCCACCCTCTTGGATCCCCAGAGAGTCACCCTGGATGTGATGAAGAAGCTGATTGACTCAGGTGTGGGCTTGGCACCACACCATGCTGTAGAGAAAGCCATGGCTGAGCTGCAGGAGCTGCTCACAGTCTCAGAGAGGTGGGAGGAGAAGGCCAAGGTCTGCCTGCAGGCCAGGTGAGTGTTCCTTTGCAAACTGTTCTTACAGGTCACGCACTTCCGTGTTTCTCATCCTCTTTTGAGGAGTGTGGTGAAGAGTCAGGTCTTTGCAGCTGTAGTGCCTTTGTTCTTTTGGGGTGTTTTTTTACCTCCCAGCAGTTGGATTGCTCAAGAGTGGGATTTGAGGTTGTTGATGAATTGCAGAAGTGTTGATTCCCTATGATGTTGCACAGTGGCCAGAGGCTGCGAGTGTTGCTGCTGGTTTTGCTGTTCATCCCCCTCAACAAAGAACCCTGAGTATGCTACCCAGGACAGCTTTCTTGATGTTAGGGAGCTGTGATGCTGTGCCCTTTTGAACTTGACTGTGCAAAGTCCATCAGCTTTCTCACCTCCTGTTCTTTGGTAGGTGGTAGCACCCTCCAAGCATAGAGCCATGGTGTCCTACACTGCAGTGTAGTGATGAAGTTGCATCACCAGCCTGTCAGATTTATGGCTGTAGTTAACTGGCATTTTGAGAGAAGGCTGGAACTGGGTTTTTCTTACTCTAGACCACGCCAAAGTATGATGGCTCTGGAGGGCATCGTGAATGAAGCAAAGAACATCCCTGCTTACCTGCCCAATGTGCTGGCACTGAAAGAAGCCCTGCAGCGGGCTAGAGACTGGACAGCCAAAGTGGAGGCCATTCAGGTAGGGCGTTCAGCAGGGACTGGTATCTTCTGCTTGCATATATTTAGACATATTTATTCCTAGCACCTCTACCCACAAAGGTGACCTGAAGGAAAGCTTTGCTATAGCTGTTAAATGTATAGCTGATGTGCTTGAATTTCAGTTTCTTTTTGTGCTCTTGTTTCCCTCTTGGCTATCCCAATTTCTGTTTCCCTTCCTTTTATGCATTTTAGGGGGATGTAAAAGCTGGCAAATTCATTATGGTGTGGTATTTGGTATCGAAACTGTTTGGCATACTGTCGGTGGAAATATTTAGCTGCAGCAGAAGATACTCTGCTGACAGGTCTTCAGTTTTGAATCTGGCTATGGAAATGCATTTTATTTGTGTTTTCTCCCCCAAATGGTGTAAGGTTTAATGGCACTGGTGGCTAGAATTTTCTGTCTGAAATAGATGAATTAGCTCAGTAGCCTTCCCTTCTATTAGTCTACCCACAGGACTTGATCCAGACATCTGTGATATTTCTAGGTGTTTATCTCTGGACTACAACTGCTAGTCTTCTATGGGGTATTTGTTGGAAATTGAACTGATAATCCCAACAGATTTCACGTCAACCTATGTACAAGTCACATGCAATAGCTCACTGTTAAGCAGACAGCATTTAAGACAATGGTATAGAAATGGAGTGTTGTCTTATTCCCTAAGCCAACTGGCCATGACTGTTGAAATAAAAGCTGTATGAGATGGATTTGTAAAATAACAGTAAGATGGAAATGTTGCCCTCCTTTCCTTTAATATGGAACTCTATTTTAGTCAGTGACAAAATAGCGTATGGCTTGAAAGTAAACTGGCAACTGATATATATAATGGTGGAACTGTTGGCTTAGAAAAATTTCTTTCATCCCAGAATGGGAGCAACTATGCCTACCTGGAGCAACTGGAGAGCTTGTCTGCCAAAGGCCGTCCAATACCGGTGCGTCTGGATGCCCTGCCACAGCTGGAGTCTCAGGTAGCTGCAGCACGTGCCTGGAGAGAGCGCACAGGAAGGACCTTCCTGAAGAAGAACTCGAGCTACAGTCTGTTACAGGTGAGCAGCACTTCTGTCAGCCTTCAGAAACTCACCTTGATGGCCCCCAGTGGTCCAGAGCGAACAGCTGCTTCAGATACAGTGCATTACAGCTCCTTTTCAGAAGAAAATAGAATTTCAGCTGTTCTCAGGTGAAAAGAATGAAAAGGGTGAAGAGAAAGAAAAAGGCAAAACGTTCTGTTTGGTTAGTCTGGGTTTATGTATGGACAACCTCATCCATTACTTTTGAAGACAGAGGGAAAGCGAAGGATTTCTTTTTGTGTCATTGTAGAAGTGTAGGCCTGAAACAGACACAGATGCTGTCTCGAATTGATGAATGTTTTAACTTGCCTTACTGCTTAAATGCTAAGAAAATAGATTCCATATTTTATAAACTGTTTAACTATAAGAAAAATTAAGTCAACTACTGTTTATTTCACTTCAGTGAATCTAGTCACTGTCTTTGTTTTAATGAAAATCAATCATGTGTTTGAAGATCTATCATATCTACTTGACAGGCTTCCCTTTTCTACAGAAAATAATTCAAGTTTGGTCAACTGCTATATTTTTCATTCTCTTACATTGTTGTTAATTCCATGCAGTTTGTCTTCACTTTTAGTGAGATGTCCAAAACCAGACAGCATCCTCTCTCTCTGACTTCCTGAGTGCTACATGAAGTACAATAATTACATCTTGTGTCTCAAAGAGGATACTGATGTTTAATGTTCCCAGTAGGGAACATCTGCCCCTATTGCCACAACATCACACTAATTTCTGTTTGCTTTGTCGTACACTCTAGATACAATTTTTTTCTCTGTATTCTTCTGCCTAACTAGTTATTTAATGTATTCTGGTTTTGCATTTTCCTAAATGTAGCAATTTGAACTTTCCTGTGTTGAATTTAATTGCTAGATTTCATATTTAAGTATGCATTCCAACTAGTCAAGGTAACTTAAAATTTTATTCTTGTCCTTAAAAGTGCTTTGCAGCCTCTTGTAATACTGATATTAAAGGGCTTATAGCATATTTTTAGTTTTCTTTCAGCCACCAAATTGCTGATGTAAATATGAAATAATGACAGATTTTTCAGACTTGTCATTAATAAAGGCCTTTGAAGCAAATGTTAAACTACTGATATCTAACTGCATACAGTATTTTGGTTAGCTATTTTTATGGTAGCTTAATCATGAAAACATAGTGACTTTCAATTTGACCTGCCACTTTATGGTGGTACTGATTACGTTCAAAGTTCATAAGTATGAAATACTTTTATCCTTTTCTGTTTATTCTCTTGTAGCATTAGTTGATAGATATCAAAGGTGTTAGATTGCTGAGTATTTCTTGCTCTCTGGTGACACTGTTGTAATTCCTCTATTAGATGTTTTCATATATGGTGTCCCTGATATCACAAGGTTATAGACTAGAACTTTTTTCTGTTCTTGGCATCCTTGGCTCTGACAGTTTTCTTGGTGTTACAGGTTCTGAGCCCTCGGACTGATATTGGTGTTTATGGGAGCAGTAAGAATAGGCGGAAGAGGGCAAAGGAGTTGATGGAGAAAGAAAAGGAAAAAGATCTTGACTTGGAATCCCTAAGTGAACTGGAGGATGGGCTGGAGGAGGCCAGGGACACTGCAGCTGTGGTAAGGAGCAATGAAAGGTGATATCTCCTGATACATTATCTCTAATCTGTGTAGAAATCTTATAGAAGAACTGATAAATGCATCTCAGTGAAACAGGTCTCTCATAATATGATGTTTGACACAAGAATATGGTTCAGCTTTAGTTGCAGTGAAAGTAGGGGGGAAGCACAGTTCAGAGTGTAAGTGCTGGTATTTAGTATGAGTTGGGCTGTGTGTAACTCTTAAATGCTCTTGGCTTAATATCTGTGGCTGCTCATCTAATATTAACATTTACTGAAATCACGTTGCAGTAATGTGCAGTGAGGTGCAACTCTGCCTTAAACCAGTACCAAGACATATTTGGTTAGGTCAACTTTGAGGGCAGCCTGTAAATGCTTGGTCGTGGACACTGGGCTGGAGGGAGTGTTTTGTTTGATTCCTCCTTTTTAGGAGGATATTCATGCAGCTTATCAGATGAATTCGCTGTTATCTGACTGCCCTTTCTCTGGGAACAAAGAAAATATATGCAGGCTCATTAATATGGCTTAGACACAGTCTGTTTTACTGTAGTATGCTTTGTTATAGTTACTTGAATGGAAACATTGAGCAAATGCAAGTTGCTTCAGAAGATATATGGTCACTCAGATGCTTCTGGTGCTGAGTCAACATTGAAACAATGCTCAGCTGCATTGTCTCAGTAGGCAAATAGATGGAACAGATTCTGACTTCTTCCCTGGAGTCAAAACCTGTTCTTCTGGTGGTCTTTTGACAGATATAATTATAAACTTCAGAAACTTTGTACATATTGAGAAGGTTATCTTAAGTTTACATAGTATCTCTGTCAGAAGGACTGAGGGAGTAATGAATAATTGAGGAGAGGTATCTTAGCTAAAGTTTTAATTAGATCACACAACTCCTAAGTTTTGGGCTAGTTTAAATAGGAAGATATCTTGGTATGTTTGGGTTTGTTTTGTTTTGGTTTTTTTTCCTGTGTTGCTAATAAAATGAAATCTCTCTTAGCTGTGAGTGTCACGACCTGCTTTTTGTCCTTTTTGTGTAGGTGGCTGTATTCAAGGATCGGGAACAGAAGGAGATTGAAGCCATGCATGCTCTCAGGGCAGCTAACCTGGCCAAGATGACTATGGTGGACCGAATCGAAGAAGTCAAATTCTGTATCTGCCGCAAAACAGCGAGTGGATTCATGCTGCAGTGCGAGCTGTGCAAAGACTGGTTCCATAGCGGCTGCGTGCCCCTTCCCAAAACAAGTTCTCAGAAGAAGGGCTCTAGCTGGCAGGCCAAAGAAGTGAAGTTCCTGTGTCCCCTCTGCATGCGTTCCCGAAGGCCGCGGCTGGAGACGATCCTGTCCCTGCTGGTGTCCCTGCAGAAGCTGCCGGTGCGGCTGCCGGAGGGGGAGGCCCTGCAGTGCCTGACGGAGCGGGCCATGAGCTGGCAGGACCGAGCGCGGCAGGCGCTGGCCACTGACGAGTTGTCCTCTGCTCTGGCCAAGCTTTCTGTGCTCAGCCAGAGAATGGTGGAGCAGGCAGCACGGGAGAAAACAGAGAAAATCATCAGTGCAGAGCTACAGAAAGCAGCGGCTAACCCCGACCTGCAGGTAGGGATGGGGGTATCTTGCTCTTTACTGTACCTATCCTAATTCATTGTGTCGAAATGCCTTGTCTGTCTTGGAGAAGCTTGGGGAGAGAGGAGAGTTAAAAGCTGAGGATTAGATGTGTTGAAACTACTTAGTTGGGAGCTCCTCAGGCTCTGGCTGCTTCTGTCAGCTACATGCTGCTGAAGGAACAGCTCTGTGGCTTTGTGCTCAGTCAGTAGCAACTGCTGAAGGTGCCTGTAAGAAACATCACATCAGTCATAACAGCTGGGTATGGGCATGAAGCTGCGTAAAGCAGTTGCTACTTTGGTGTCTAAATTCCATTCCCTCTTGACAGAATCCAAGGACTCAGTATTTATAATTTCTGATGGATTGTCGTTCCTAGGCATTTAGTGTCTTAGTAAGTTTCAGTGAGGCCTGTAGGAAGGCAATGGTGCTTTCACAGCTGACCTCTTCACCTTGAGATTGGGGTCACGTGATGCTATGGTGAAGAAGTTTGTACAACTACAAGCTGTAATTTGGTAGCACTGAACAGCAGTATCTATATCTTTCTAGTTCCTATTGTTCAAAAACATGGAATCAAAATCTAATGGAAGCTTTGCCTTGGGTATCTCCCTGTTTTTCTTCACATCTTGATGTAACTAGTCTTTTCTGTGACTGTCCAGGTAGTTGCCCTCAGGCCAAAAGAAGCAATTCTTTGTCAGTAACTCTGTAGCTTTTCTGCAGATTTTTCTGGAAATTTTATTGTTTCATTCCCATATTTCCTTTTTCTTTTAGGGACACCTGACTAGTTTTCAGCAGTCAGCCTTTAACAGAGTGATAGGGAGTGTGTCCTCATCCCCACGGCAGACTTTGGATTATGATGATGAAGAGACAGACTCTGATGAAGACATCAGGGAGACGTATGGCTATGACATAAAGGTAAGTGTGGTTTATCTGCGTGGGATTAATCCAGAACACCTGTCTTCTATGAATTCATTCATTTCAGAGTATATTTTGTATCTTAAGCTATTTATGTATATTCTGCTCTGGCTCTTGTTGCAGAAGAAGTACTTCTTGATTTTTATCTGAATGTTTCAGTTCTGAGGGAAGTTTTTAATGTTTTTATTCAAAATTTCCAGACCTATGTGAATTTCAAAAGGCACTTTTTAGTGCTAAGGAAAAAGATAAACTTACAAAGATATTTGTATTTATAATACCGTGGAGGATGAACATTATCTTTATGCCCCATTCAAAGATATCATGAGTCATGAAAGTGTCTGTATGGAGAGCTCTTCAAAGTTTTTTGCTACAGCAAAAAAATTAGTCTTTGAAACCTGCATGCTATGTCAGAAGTTTCCTGGTGTCAGAACTTCTTTCATGTTTTCATACCTTTCTCTTCATTCAACCCTCATATAAAGGAGGTACATGTGTTCCATTTTGGATGTGTGGAAATATTCGATACTGGATGTCTGGATCGTGTTGTAAAATTAGTGTCTGGATTCAGTTCAGAAATTGTACCTGCAGTCAAATTTTTCAAGTATTTTAACTAGAGGAGAACTTCCATGAGAAAAGGCAATTGTGGAGATAACCAAGTGTTTTCCATGTGTTGAAATGTCTTTTTGATAAATGTAGAGACAAAAGCAATGCCACTGGTTCTTCCTGAGCAGTGTTTTCTTTTTAGCAATAGTGTCATTTCTACCTTAAAAAGATACTGTCTTAAGAGACAGTGTGGTCATGTAAATTCTTCTGAGGCAGATATTCTGGTTTATAAAGACCTGGACAGCACATTCTCCAGGTATGATTTGCTGCAGTCTCCTATTTTTAGTGTTTTATTTCTCTGCAGCTTTGTACATATACTCAGATTTTTCTTATAGTCCCATGTGAAATGCCAACAAGAGTACATTGCAGTTGGGTGCTACAGCTTTTAATTAAATTCGTTGTATATACAAAAATAATTTCCAAAATGTTCTTTGCATCAGGAGTCATAATAAGGCATTTCTGAAAGATGTGGTATTTTCTGAGGCTGTGATAAAGCATATGTCAAGAAAGATGGCATATGCTTGTCAGGATCTGAGGGTTTTGCAGGAGCATCATTTCATTTGTTTAATGATTCTGTTGTCATCATTTAAAAATCTGTTACTTAACCCTTTTGATTTGGATGTCCATCACTATATGTAATTGTAGAAACCTAAAAGTAAAAAAACGTTGAAGCAAAGCTGCTAGGGACCAGAAACGTCTTTTGTTAGGTCAACTAACATGTTGGGAATAGAAAACAAATTTTCAGGCAACCAAATTCTTTAGGTTTAAACTAGGAGAAGCGAAGTTCAAAAGAAATAGCAAAGTTGTTCAGAAATTAATTACTTTTAGACTTTTGGCTTTTAAGGGTTGATTTTTTTCAGATCACGATGCATAAACATTTTCCATTGTGTTTAAGAAAAATGCAGATCGTGATGCATTGTGTATGAATTTGCTCTTAACTTCTTGTGGAAGTAATCCCTGTATCCCCAAGGGTCCACAGACTGTATTTCGAAACCCACATTCTCTGGCTTCTCAAGTGCACAGTTGTTATGGAAATACATGTGAAAAAGGCCTGTTTGATCATAGTGTGTCTTCTAATTAAATCATTGTTCTTGCCAATAAATACTTCATTATGAGTGCGATAGCTAGATTTGCTTTAAGATTTGTTTCAATCAGGATAATTCACTGTGAATTTTCTTCGCCTGTTATTTTCATTTTTTTGTCTCGTATTTTTCTCATTTCTTTGCACCTGTGTTGCCTATGGCCACTAAATGGTGATTTTTGTAAAAAATCAATTTACATATTAGTCCTGAACTTTCTTTAATGTAGTATAATGAGATACCCATAACAAGATACTGTACAAGATATAAACTTTATGGTGTAGGGAGAAATATCTTCTTTCTGAGTATATTCTACCTTTTCATCTGGGCGATTTAAATTTGAATTTCCCACTTGTAGTTCTGTACAGAAATCGTTAGTGTGCACTTCACTTCCTTTTAAACGTGTAACTGAAAGCCAGAGAGAGAGATTACCATTCTTAAACTCCCTTTTTATGTCATGAAATGACAGTGTCTGGGTGGTACAATTTCCTGAGTTGGCCATTTTGGGACCCACACAACTAATCTTCAGGTAAATATTGTCAATAACTGCTCTGTAACCTTTCTCTTTTTTTAAGCCAGCTTCTTGTTTTTAATGTTTTCTGAAAGATTTCATTCGTACACGGCGTGCTAAGTATGTTAAATCTGTTGTCCAGTTTCATCACACACATGATGAAACAGCTGAATTCTGGAAAGTGCTGTGAAAATAAATGGTTGGTTGAGGAGATTGTCCTAGCAAATTTCACCTCCAGGGGCGAGTAAGAAGAGGCATGAATTAGTACTAGGGAGCATCAGGGAATCTACTCAGGTGGGCTTGTGCTTCTCTGGTTTCTCTGCTTAATGTAATGCAGAGTCAAACAAAGCTGCTCCCACTGCCAAGAGATTCCTAATGTCTCTTGTCCTAATGGGTCCAGCTGCACCTCAAGGCGTGTGTCCCGCTTCAGTGTGATGTATCTAAACAGTCAAACATCCATCTTGCCCAATGCCTTGAGTGTGTTCAGCGTTTTATACAACTCACTTTGCTGAGCACAAGCCAGCAAATGTTTGTGGAAATATTCACAGCAGTCTTAGCTATTACAGCCCTCTTCTTTCAGTGTTTGGTCCTGTCTTAAAATGATTCCAGACTGACACAGAAGTCCCAATCCTAGGACAACACTGGATTTTGATATTTGTGGCTGTGCTGGACCTCACCTGTAAGATCTTTCTACAGTCACTCAGCACACCCCTGCTTTACTACAGATGCCTGCCTTTGTGGTTTTGCAGTCAATTTTTTCAAGCAAAATAATAAATTATGTAGGCTAAGAGTAAGCATCCTGTGGTTATGCTGACTTCTGAAGACCATACTTGAGGGAATGCTGAGTGAGGAAACTCGTCAAGTGTTTCTCTTGCAGGAACTATAAATCTACTGACCTATCTCCATAGTTTCTGTATTCCTCCATTATTTAAGTAGGGATATAATTTGTAGCTTTTGCACATGGTCTTGATGTCTCTGGTGGAGTGTTTCAGAGTAGGATTTTAGGAACAGCTCAGTCTTAGTAGAATTTCCTTTGAAGTAGGTATTTTCTGGATCTGGATGTTGCATGTTTTCTGTGGGTCTCTTTCAGGACAATGCCAGTGTAAAATCTTCTAGCAGCTTGGAGCCTAATTTGTTTTGTGATGAGGAAATCCCTATTAAATCAGAGGAAGTGGTGACACACATGTGGACTGCTCCCTCCTTCTGTGCCGAACACGCGTATTCGTCTGCTTCTAAAAGCTGCTCTCAAGGTATTCCTTTTTGTATATGTTGAGATAAAATTAAATAGATAACTGGGATGAGCAGTCAGTAAGGAGGGGAACTGCTCTGTTACCCCTGCTAGTTGTACAGAATATGTCTGTAAGAAGGTACAGTAGAGTTACATTGTAGTTAGTTTCTTGATGTCTCATATATAGACCTGTGTCAATGCATTTTGCTTGGGATTGTCTCCCTCTTTACGGTGTTGTAAAAAGTATGTAATTGCTTTTGGTTTTCATCTCTTCCTTTTATCTTTATATGACTTTACCAAGGGGAGGTTTAGATTGGCTTTTAGGAAAAATTTCTTCGCTGGAAGAGTGGTCAGACATTGGAACAGGCTGCCCAGGGAAATGGTGTGATCACCATCCCTGGAAGCGTTCGGAAAACATGTGAATGTGGCACTTGGGGACATGGTTTAGTGCTGGGCTTGGCGGTGCCAGGTTAACAGTTGGACACAATGGTCTTAGAGGTCTTTTCCAGCCTTAATGATTCTATGACCTGCCTCCTGTCTGAAAGGTTCTAGCACTCCAAGGAAGCAGCCTCGGAAGAGTCCACTGGTACCTCGCAGTTTGGAGCCCCCTGTATTGGAGCTGTCACCCGGAGCAAAAGCTCAGCTGGAAGATCTAATGATGGTGGGAGATCTACTGGAGGTATCGCTGGATGAAACGCAGCACATCTGGCGGATTTTACAGGCGACTCACCCACCCTCTGAGGAGAGGTTTCTTCACGTCATGGAGGTATGGAACTTGAAGAAATACTCTGATGTGGAACAAAAATCTCACCACATTACATTGGAGGGTTTTTTTTAATATAGTCTTGAGTAGTTGAGTGCTTAGTTGCTTGACATGTTTGGATTTCAACTGGGGGGAGTAGTAGATTCCAGAAAATAACAGAATAAGAGACCCAGAATTTCAGTTCTTGTTCACTCATGCCGTACCACTGTCCTCCACAATTAACCATATTTAGAACAGTTTTCTCAAGCAGTTCCATATGCAAACCTTATTTTAGAAAATATGGGGTTAGGAAAGGAAACACTGTTCTTGATTATGCTTGGAAACAGAACTAATCTGCAAAAGAGTTACAAAAAACCATTTAGGAAGATAGAAAATCTACACATAGCTTATATAACTTGATACTTAAATGTTACTGAACTTTGTTACTGGGGAAAGAACGTTTATTTTTTAATAAAATGTGGTTTGGTCGTGCAGGTAATAAGATTCCTGTTCTTCCTCAGAATAACATAGACATAGAAATTTTTTTATTAATATACTTTGAAGATGTCCTGATTGCTTTGCTCAGCTGACAGTGAATCAGATGGGTTTATCTGCTGATTCTGGCCATGTTTGTGCAGTGGGCAAGGGGTGTATACTGGAAGAGGTCAACTCTTGTGTTGAAGAACTCGACTGGAACCCATTCTTTATCATCTGTCAGCTGCAGTTAGGGGTTAGTTTGACCATGTGTGGCTATGGAGTATGTGATAGCTTTTTGGGTTATGCACAGGAAGCACATAGAAGATGGCTCTTTCTTGATTTCTTGGTGGTGTACAGTAATACAAGATGGAAGGTTAGATGAGCATGTTAATTGGTGTCTCATTTTCTGAATGCCTTCCATATACAATGGATGAGTTAAAAGTGTTGCCAAACTGCCATCAGTTAGGGCAGTAGTATAAAACTGACCCTGCCTCCAAAGTACTGCTTTACCACTTTTCAACCTGAGTATTTCCTGAGCTTAATGTTCTTTTAATATAATAGTTTTGGTATGGAGTTGATTGAAGAACAGTTTGAATGCCAGTAAATAACAATTTATAAATAGTATTCCAGACTGTTATATTAATAGTTAAGCAAAGCTTTTTTTCAGGGGAGTGGGGTAAGGTGTGTGGGATGTGTATGTCTTATGACATTTTCTGGTTAACCCTTATGAATACTTGTTTGACCAGAACTACTCATTTTGAATTGAATGTTTTCCATGTCTGTTTACATACAAAATAAGTAGACTTTTGTAAAATAATCTTGAGGGGATTTGGTTTTGGGTGGAGTAGCTATATTAAGTAATGTACAGTAAACAGAGTGTCTTTACTCACCTGTAGTATGTTCTTAATCTATTAATAATTATTTAAGTGTATAGCTGGATTAACTGAAATTGAGTCAATCCTGTACAGAGGAGCTATACCTGTGAATGTTTCAGATATAAATAGGACTTGTCACTTTGAACGCTACCTGCAGGGACAGAGTTTGCCAGTTTTAAGCCTCACTTCTGATCTGAATCTGTTATTTAAGAGCTGTCGATGACGCCAGGATATTTGCAATGTCTGCCAGTTTGGAAGCTTTTCAAATAACTGATGTTACTTTTTTCTCTTGCTTGAGTTGATGATCCATTTTAAGAATTCACCAATTACGCTATGTTAATCTCCAAAATAGCAGTTGCTTTCTCTCAAAAGTAATTACAGGCAAGACTGACCTTGGATGAAAAATAAGCAAGATCATCTAACAAATTATTAATCTTCTCAACTTCTATTAAAAAACAATGTGAGAGGGGGAGTTGTAATTATTGCTTATTTTGCCACCTTACCCTTGCTGCTGATTTACTTTTTCCCCTGGGTATTTTTGATTGATTGTACTTTGACACAGTTGATAACACTGAATTTTTTCAAATATGGTGAAAATAAAGTGAAGTGCCTTTTGCTTAGAATTTGTAACTTTGTTGTTGAGTAGCTTTCTTCATTCCATGTCAGTGTAATGGTAGAGGTAACTACATCTCTGAGACATCAGGTTTGCAGGAAATTTGCATTTGAATAAAAATCTCTCTTCACTCTTTCCATGAAGGATGACAGCATGGATGAAAAACCGCTGAAAATGAGAGGGAGAGACTCTTCTGAGAGGAAGCGGAAACGAAAACTGGAGAGAGCAGAGCAATTCTTTGGAGATATGAAGCAAAAATCTAAAGAGCTGAAAAAACTGGAAAAACCTAAGAAGAAGAAGCTAAAACTCACTATGGATAAGACAAAGGAGCTGAACAAGCTGGCGAAGAAACTGGCTAAGGAGGAGGAGCGGAAGAAGAAGCGAGAGAAGGCAGTTGTTGCCAAGGTAGAACTAGTAAAAGAGAGCACAGAGAAAAAAAGAGAGAAGAAGATTCTAGATATTCCTTCTAAGTACGACTGGTCAGGAGCAGAAGAGTCGGATGACGAGAATGCCGTGTGTGCTGCACAGAACTGCCAAAGGCCCTGCAAGGACAAAGTGAGTTTTCCCTTAGTTCTGTCACAGGCAATTCCATGCAAAGTCAAACCCCCTCTGTGCCATTTAATGTTTAGATTGAACAGCATGAGAAACCGAAGTGGTGTGATTAGAAATGAGAGAGGATGGAGTAGTACTTGGGTAGGTACACAGGTGTAGATGTAGCAGATTAAACTGTAGATCTTCCTTCCTCTCTTAGGTACTTTAAAACAGGAAAAGATGGAAAATCAGAATCTGGGTAAAGGTCTCGGTTGGGAAGTTTAACTTCTTCAAGCTGGGTAATTTTTTGTTGACTATGTGCAACATGCATTGGCTGATTCAAAGGATTAATTCTTTGACTCAGAAATGTTCCTGTGTTTCTGAGCAGGAGTGGGATGTGCGATGTTCCTAAATGAAGTAAATTTTCTGTATTTCTTGCATGCAGTCTGTGAACAGTGATGCTGCAGGCTGAGTGATCTACCAACTTCAGTGCTTCATTTTTCTTGTTGGAGATGAATAATCAGTGATTTTTAGACCTGATTGGATTATTACAAAAGAAACTTGATCTGCTTGTCTCTGTGCTACTGCCTATCCTAATTGTCAGCTTTTAACACTGACTAATCGATGATCAAAAAAAGTTTTTTCAAAATGTTTTTTTCTGCTTTCTAGAAAGTAGAAAAAACACACCCCAAATAACTGTGGGATTGAGACTATACTGCGCTGACTTTCACAAGAGAGAGTAGGAGTAAGTGCAAATAGAAAGAACTTATTTCTTGTGCAGAATTGAAACATTGAGTTCAAGTCTTCATTGGAACAGTCAAAAAGACCAGTTAAAAGACCAGTTTTGAAGTCTTAAACTTAGATCAAGGTTAGAAATTACACTCAGTCACTCAAAATATGATAGTCTTTTTATTCTCTTTACTTCACAGGTGATATTTACCTCATATTAGTACATTTTTCTGGAAATTGAGATTGTAAGCGGGAGGAGAGGGCCTTTAAGCTCCTATTATAAATAAGGTTGTACTGAATTTGTCCAACTTCCATGAATGAAACTGAGTAAAATTCCTGATTGTATAATCAAAGTTTTTAATGGAATGACTGCCTTGCCATAAGGTTGGATGTACTTTAGTACATTTGGCAGTTGAACACCATACATACTTACTTGCATGACAAATGAAACATGGCAGGTACAGGAATGTAACGACTGAAGCTGCAGCTGTTGGTGGCCATTACTAGTCACTTTGAAAATATGTTCAGGAGTAGTTTGCTACAAACTGAAGTAAAAATCTTGAGATGATAATGTTTCTTCATTTTGATAGGTTGGCACTAGTGCTATTTTCCTAATATGTTGTCACGTTCCTCTGTGAGGTGAAAGCAGAACTACAGCAGTAGCAATTTTTATAGCTGTACCAATGCATGCCATTAGAATGGAGAACCTGTGTTTCTTATCCTGCAGATCACAGTTTCCGCCCACTGGCTCAAATTAACGTGGACTTTTATTCAGGGAATTGCAGAAATCAAATAATGAATCTTTTTTCCTTCCTAAGTTTTAATTTACTTTTTTTACGTTTTTCCCAATTGTTCTATAGCAAGTTCAACTCAAAGTCTGAAATATTCTAGGTTAGATGTTATGGTGTTTAGGACTTAGAGTTGTGTGTGCATTTTTTGGCATTTGGTGGCCGGCTGTATACCCAATATCTAGCTGGTAGAAAAGTATTAAAGCTATTGATGTCATGTGGCTATTTCCCCCCCCCCCCAAAACCATCAAGTCCTTTTGTTTTCTGTAATTTTTAGGCTTCAAAAGCTGCCATTTGATAATGCATCTAAGGGGATGTATATAATTTAGAATGTGTATTTGTAGACTTTCATCTATGCTGAAGTAATGTCTCTGAGTGTCCTCTTGTTTTAAATGTGTTCTAGCACACCTGCTTTCATTTGAGGAGAGCTGAGTCATCTTCCTCAATAGTAGTAGTGTATATTTGTACTGTTGTGGTCTAAGGATGCAAGAGGTTTGTTGGAAGAGAGTTATTTTTCATTAAACTGAAGCAGTTATTAAAACAAGCTCTGTAGGGCATTAATTTGTACCCAAAAGCTGTTATGTGCCAGGCGCCTCAGTTGGGTTTAAGTTTTTCTTCATGTAAACTGTGCCTGTCTGTCCTTCCTTGTAACGTGCCACGTGTTGCTGCTGTGCTCTCTTGCAGGTGGACTGGGTGCAGTGTGACGGTGGCTGCGATGAGTGGTTCCATCAAGTCTGTGTCGGTGTCTCTCCCGAAATGGCTGAGAACGAGGATTACATCTGTATAAACTGTGCAAAGAAACCCCTGCAGGGACCCAGCAGCCCTGCTCACGCACCGCCTCCTCCCTTCTTGTTGAGCTACAAACTACCAATGGAAGATCTTAAGGAGACAAGTTAGCAACTACTCGATGCCCAGAACTTGTTGGGAAATGGACCACTGAAACCCTACAGGAAGAGAGGGTTTGAAGCTAATGTAGCCACTGAGCTTCACTTCCAAGGATGTACAGACCTGCAGCGGAGTTGGTCCGTTCCTTACAGCTGGCTTCCTTCATACAATGGGAACGTCAAGGCACAGTGGTACCGACTCATCTATGCAGACACCGCCTGAATTAGGAGCTCCAGCCAGTGTTTTCTGACTTGAGTGTTTCCATCTTTGAGTGTGGCTGTTGCTCTTAGAGACTGAGCAAACTCGAGGCTGTTAGATTAGACACTTCAGGGTGTTAGAAGTACATGTTGGCAGTGGAGCTGGCCTGGAATTGGTGGGCACAGGCTGGAGCTTTTGGGCCTATCAGGTTATCCTAAGGAGGTGACTTCAGAAGTTATCTTTTGCCTCTCCATGCCAGCTCAGAGCAATGAGTAAAGTATTGGGAGAGTTAAATTGCCTCCATATCCAGGCAGCTAACACTACACTATAAGGATGGGAGCAAGTGGATGAATTTCTTTTCATTTCTCTTTTGTAGCTAAAGGGCAGAGGAGCTCATAATCTCAGAAATCAGCAAAGGTTGTGTTTACCAAAAAAGAAACCCAACTCTACTCCACTAGGCAAAACTTTTTCCTCGGTGGGAGACAGCCGATCTTCCTGTCCTGAGGAGGGCCAGAAAACATTGATAATGTCTAGCTAGGCCAGAACTTGGGAAGAGCAGAGTGCTTCCCTTTCTGTGGGGATGCCCTCTCCTTTTCTAGGCTTTGCTTAGAGTTCTGCACTCCTGCACATTAAAGTTGTCTCGCGCAGGATGGAGCTGGCGAGGAGGTACAGCACCCAGGGCACCAGCTTCTGAGATCTGTACCCAGGGATGGGAAGGAAAGAAGACAGCCCACTTACCTCAGAGGGCTTGAGCACATGTGCTTCTGTGAAAAGTTTCACTCACAACTATTTCCAGTATCACCAGGCTACGGGCATGGCCTCCTGTGATACCACAAGCAGTCTGCAGATACTGTTCACAGTGCAAATCCCCCTCCCTGCTGGCTTTGCTGGATGTGCACCAGTGTACAATCAGCAACAGTTCTTGTTTGAAGTCGCCCCTGGCTTTGCCAGAGGACCAGAGGGGCTTGGGGTCATCCTGGGTGACAGTTGTTTTAGTAAATCCATTTTTAAAGAAGGACTTGTTTTTACTTTTTTCTAAATGTCTCAGACTACTGACTTGTTCTATAAATAGATTATTTTTCTTTGATTTTTTTATACTTACCACTGTTAACCAGCAGCACAGACAGAGGTTCACAAAGCAAAAACCTGCCCGTGGGCTTGGGTTTTTTTACTCCATTCCTTCCTTGTAGTACAAGGAATTAGCAGTTACCTTCCCCATTCTAGCTTGACCAGCTGCCTGTGTTTAAATAGGTAAATACATTTCATGTGCTACCTTTGTGTTTGGGTTTGTTCCTATTAGTGGGGCATCTGGGCCTTGAGTCCAGTGGATGCTGGCTTTGTGTATGTGAATGTCTGAAGTCAGCCACTGAGCTGTCTCCCCCCTCCACTCGCTCCCTATTGTGTTTCCATTCTTCTGCAGTTCTAGGAGTGTTGTAAGTAGTGTCCAGTCTTACTAGGAGCTGGATTGGGATTTAAAGAAATATTGACAAAAACAAAAGTGTGCTGTCTTGACTATTCTGTGTCCCTTCTCTTGTTCTCTAATATTTGGAAGTTTATTTATCTGGCAGAATTATCCATCCAAAAAAAAAAAAAATACTCAGCTCAGGTAGATGGAGCTTTATTGCTTTCTTTTCTTTGTGCCTGCTACCTGAGAAGAGGAAGATGTGCAAAAGAAAAATAAGATGGAGGGCAGAAGATACGGGGTCTTGGGGGCTTTAAGTGCGAATTGGGCACAGACTTTTAATTCCCGCTCCTTAAAGACTAAAATGGTGTTAAAAGCAAAAGCAAGCTCTGGTTAAGCATGTGGCTGAACGGGCACCCTAGCAAACTTAAGAGTATTATTTGTTTACTTATTTATGAAGGAGTCTATGCTATAGCTAGACATACCCTCTTTTTGCCTCCAGTTAAATTTTTTTCTTCTCAATGTACACTTAGTTTTGGTAAACTGGTTTAAACAGTTGTTACTTTCCTTCAAGCTTTAACTGATGGTACTACATAAATGTTTCCCTATATGGAGTGGATAGACTATCTGTCACAGATGTTTAATCGTTCCAGAAGTAGACTAGTACAAGATTTCTTAAGGAATCCCAGTGTTCTGTATTCTTTCCTGACTCCTAGAATCCGTGACACAACAGGGAAAATATGGTTAGCATATCCTGTTAGCCACTGAGCATATCCTCTTAACCATTCCTGCATTCTCTGTCGCGATAAAGTCGTTGTTATGTGTAATCACCATCAACTGGAAAAGAGATCTTTGAGTAAATCTGCATTGCATGTTCCTGTTTCTCTGCGTAGAAGGTGTGGTGGAGAATGTTAACAGTAGCACCGGTTACAACAAGATGGAAACAAACAGCTGTATGATGCAACAGTCCTCATTCTGCTTGTAACAAGCACAGAAAGGAGTAAACAACAGAAAGAAATGTGCAAATCATGTGCAAAAGTCACGTTTTTAGTAGCTGTTTTTCGTATAGCCTTTTCATAGAGCCTCTATTTCAGTGTTGAAAGGAGGTTGCCACACTTTTTCTTGTTACAGGTGTCTTGTCTCATTTTGGATAAGGTGTTCATAAACTGAAGACCATTATTAGCTTCACATCTTATTGTTTTAAGCTTGTTTTTTAAGAGCATAATTCCTGTCAAAGGATTGCTGATAGTATGAACTTATGAATAAATGTTAACTTTTGGAAAAATCTGTAGATATGTAGTTAGTGGTTGAAAAACCTAAAGCTACAGCTGTGGTATTGTCTCCAGATCTTAGGGGTTTGAATTTTTATAAAAACATATGTAAAGAAGCAACCCGAACTTGAGCTAAGGTAGTAATGTTCTTACAGGTCTACTACTGCTGTAGAAAAAAAATCTCTCATGCTTTGGGGACAAAATCTCAGTATATAAAAAACATTAGCTCGTTTGTATATAGAAAGGTACGTCTTAATGCCTACAAAGGCTACTAGCCACTGCTTATGTTGTTTTTTTCCATGTGTCTGACACATAAGGTCAAAGAAATCACCTGAGCTGTTGTGAGGGGCTGAAAGTGGCCAGGACTTGAGTTGTGTGTCTTATACAGACTGTGTGGTTTCAAGCATTCTTTGTAAAACCCAGAACCTGGAATTTGGCAGCTTTACTTGCAGAGAGAGAAATGTCACTCCTGACCTTCGGTACCATTGCTTTTAGGATTTATTGGTTTGACAGATCATCTGTAGCTGAATGCTTGTGCAGCCTGGACTATTTGATAATGAGGGCTTAAGGTAATATTGATGATATTATGGAAATTATCTTGAGGGATTGGAATAGAGTCACACAGCACAAGATAACAGACAGTTGTCTGTTACATTAGCCACACTGTGAAGCTTGCATTGATCTTTTCAGTTTTTAGAACCATAGAGTAAATTTAGGTTGGAGGGTACTTCTGGAGGTCATATGGGTCAACCTCCTGACTAGAGCAGTGCTGACGTTGAAAGGGGGTGAAGTTTTTCAGGGCTGTGTCAAATAAAATTTTGAGTATTTCCAGAAATGAGCATTTAACAACCTCTGACTTCCTGTTTGGTTTTGTAGTATCTTCAGCGCAGACTTTTATCTAATGTACAGAGTCTCCCTTGCTGTAGCTTGCCTGTTGCCACTTAAAGAGCGTGGCTCCGTATTTTCTGCAACCATCCATTAGGTAGTTGAAGGCTGCAGGTCCTGCAGCCTTAATTTCCAAGCTGAACAAACCCAACTCAGCTGCCTTGAGCCATGTCATGAGCTGCAGCCTTCTAACAGACTTGATGGTCCTCAACTGGACTTCCTTCAGGTTGGTCATGTTTGATTTTGTCATGAGGAGCCCCAGACTGGATAATCGTATTCCAGGTGCATCTTACAAGTGTTGAATACGTGGGGAAAATAACTTCCTTGAACTTGCTGCCTGTGCTTTTACTGTGCGGGCTGGTACAGTGCTGGCCTTTATAGCTGCAAGTACTGCTGACTCCTATTCATTGTGGCCACTGTTAGCCCCAGGTCTCTTGGTTTCTTATTTCTTATGTGCAGGGCTAATGGACTTAAACTTTCCATCAGCACATCACTTCAGCCAGTCAAGATCCAGTTGAATGGGAGTTCTCTCCTCCCATGTTTTGGGGTGTCCTGCTCCTGTCCTCCACTAGCATTGTTTCTTGTCATCTGCAAACACGAGTGTGCTCTATCCCACCACACAGGTGGGTAAGACATAAACCAGTAGTCTCCAGTACCAGCTCCTGAGGTACTGCACTTGCAGCTTGCCACCTCCTAGATTTCAAATTGTTGACTACTGAAGTCTGAGCACAGAAGTCCACCCCATTTTCCACCCCCATTGTATGTTGTCCATCCATTCCACAGGTATGTTTTTGCGGTAAGTCTGGGTAAATACCCACTGCTTTCCCCTTGTCCTTATAGTTCATCACAGAAGACACCCAGATTGGGCTAGGGTTATAGTGATGACTGTTACCAGTCTGCTTAACCCTCGTGGGACTGGACGTGGCTTTGAGGAGGATTCCATAATCTTTCTTCCCTTCATTGAATGGGCACGATGTACAGAAGGGTTCATCACAATCCATCAGTAAAAATGATCTTCCATACAGATGTTTTCCTAGGCTTCATTCATCATCGTGGCATATCAAATTTGGAGAAAAAAACTACAGCCTATCTGAACTGCAGTTTTTAAGATGCATGGAAAACTAAGTGGCAGAACCAGAGGTTTCTCAGTGGGTTGCTCATACCTAACTCCATGTGGGCCAGTGAGAAGGTGTGTCAGTCTCTTACATGTAGATACATGTTCAAGCTGCTCAGGTCGAAGTCTCTCAGTGTTACTGATGCGTGGTCCTTTTGTACACAGTTTTTTGCACTGGAAGAAAGACAGAATACAAGGATCATGAACAAGGGCGTGTCATCTCGGAGAAACAACACAGTCTGCAGCCTTCATTCAACAGTAGTGTGTGTACTAGGCAGGTGTCTGAGGAGAGCTATCACTTTCATTTTTCTGTTGTTCTAATAACAGTTATTAGAGTAAACACAACACAAGAGTTGTAGCAAAACAAAGCAAGAAGTAATCAGATATTCACTAGTTGCCTATCAGACATGTCTTGCTGTCATCCTAGGTACATTTTGCATACCTTTAAAAATAATGACTGATTGAGGGAGCCGCTGTACAATAGCGGTCATTTTGTGTGTTGGAAATGGAAGGTTTTAAAAGGGTGGGAAAAGTTTCTTACAATCATTCCTGAAATAACTTCTCAAAACCCCTGTAAGATGTTGAGAACTGGTCTGCTAAAAGCAGGATTTGAGCCTTACTCCGGTTAGATGAAAATGAAAAGCAGAGAACTTCACATCCTCTCCAGCTGTGGTCACTGAGTATGTGTTTGGTCAGCCTGCCTGAACTAAACAGGAACTCTGCTTGGAGCACCAAGGCAGTGGGGAGGTGCTATAAATCCAGCCCTTATTGGAATTCTAGCCATGCTGGCTTTGGGAGGGTGATAAATGCATAGGACAGCTGGAAACTGCACAGCAAGACATTGAGAGCATCGAGCCTTATGTAACGAGATGGCTCAGTACAAATTGAGTGTGAAGTTTCAAGGTAAAGGAAATGAAAGCAGCAAGGGTTTATTGAAAAGCAGAGATACCTGTAAAGAGACATGCATTGAATGCCTTTGAAACAAAAGCCCTGCTGCAGTGAATAGTTGTAATCCTAGGTGGGGCATTGTGTCTTAATTGGAGGCTTTCCAGAGGTCAATTTTTGGCAGTCTGCGCATGTGCATCACACCACACCTCCCCTCAGAAGTCATTTAAAGACAAGCGCCAGAGGGAACTGCTGTGGGTGTTAATACCCGAGGAGAGCAACCACCTCTGAACACACAGGTCCTGAGATGATGGCTGATGTCTCTAGCCAGCCTGGCATCTCTTTTTAATGGATGGGTGATGTGCCAGCTGATGGAGCTGCTGCATCCTTTTCCAGGTTGATGCAGTCTGTGCTCAGCCTTGCAGCAGCTCAGCTCACCCCTAGGGCAGTGGGCACACTTGTTGCTCCCCAGAGAAATGAGGTGTTTGCAACTGCTGTTCTGTGATAGCAGTGGGGCCCACGTAAATCTGTACTATAAATTTGAGAAACAGCTCAGGTAAACACATTCTGTTTACTTCTGTCAGCTAATGATTTAACTTTTCATTTATACAGCTGGAAATTTAGTTAGCCAGGTCTTGTGTGTGTCGCTGCAATGGCATTATCAGAGCAAAATACTGTAAAGATCAAAATCTAGACATTACCAGTGCATTGATAGTGTTGGATCCCATTATTTTCTTTCTGGACAGTCTCTCAAGCAGGAGAGAGGCAGGAGCTGGATGCTTTAGCTTTCCCTAGGAACAGTCTTGGGAGAGACAATCGCTGCACACCAGTGTCTGAGAACACCTGGTGAAGAAGTGGGATCACCTGGTAGCAACCCTGCCTAGTGCTGATGAACCAACCCCCAGGTGAGTGTGTGGTGCTTATGCTCTTCACCTGTTGCTGGAAGCAGGTGATCTACTGGTGCAGCTGCAAGCCATTATCCAGGTTTGTATCCGTACTGGTAATGTTTGAAAACAGCTGGGGTTGCTTGCTTTCTGGGCCTCACCATATGTCATGGCACTGGTTTCCCCCGGCTTCTGGTATGAATGTACTTGGAATGGTCAAACCCCAGGATTTAGGGGTGTTAGACAGTACACAAAGCTGAACAAATAAATAATGGAAGAGTGCACAGCAACGGAAAAACTGTCCAAAACTTAGAGGTTGGGTTTTTTCTTGCTAAGGCAATTCTAGGAAGCTGATGGGTCAGATTCCTGTTTGGAACAAAAAGTGGATGTGATTTTGTGTAACTCCCATTTACAAAGTGTGCAGGGACTGGTGCTGCACAAAGCGACACCTGAGATTTCTGCAAAAAGGAACTTACTTTGCTTTGTCCTTAAAAGCAGCTGTTCTATGTCCCTGTTTCTCTCTCAGCTCTGGTGATCTCAAAGAAACACAGTTGTTTCCTGTGCTGTTTGCTTTCATCCCTCGGGGCCCTCCCGTTACACCTTGGGCAATCCCTGCTCTCGGGGAAGTGTGGCCAAAGGAAATGAGGACAAATTCTGTTTGCAGACTCCTTTTTGCTCTTCTGAAACTACTTTCCCTTCCCAGCAGTGGAGGCCTTGCCTCCCACCCCTCTAGGGCTGCCTGACTACTTCCAGAGGAGGTGCGAGACTGCAAACTGCAGGAAGCATGGAGCTGCCATTCCCGACCTCCAGCACGGAGCATCCTCTATGCAAGTTGGCACTTTGATGCTGTCCTCTCAGCCCTGGCTCATCCTACAGCTTCTCCACCAGCCGGTTGCTGGAAGCAGAGAGGCTCTGCGGCTCAGCCTTCCAGGCAGCCCTGGGCTGAGTGTGGGAATGGTGCTGAGGGCATGTGCATCTTCAGACTACTTTTGACAGTCTGTGAGCTGTTGCCTGTGTGGCCCCAGTCAACGGGCTCTGTGGGGTATTGCTTGGGTTCCTCACTGTGGCTGCACGGACCAAGTTTGGTCTTACCTTTCCAGCAAGTTCCTCCCTCCTGAAGTCCCATTAGCCTCCGTCTTTCCTCCACAGTGAGCCAAATGTCCATGCCCATTGGCATCATTAGGACCAGATTTGGACAGCAGTGAAAAAGGGCTGCTTCCTGGTTTGCTCTGGTGTAAATCCACAGGTTCTGTTCTAGCAGTAGGGTGTGTGCTGGTACTGCTACGCAGTTCCAACCTTGTGGTAAGAAACTTTTAGGGTAAACAAGGATATCAAAGGCCATTCTCCTTTTCCCCCTAGATCCCAGTTATGATGAATACCAAGATTAAAGATTTCATTGGCTCCATGTTTTTCATTATTTCCCCAATCTGAACATACCACCATGTCTTCCCCCCCTCCCGCCCCCACCTGATCACTACGAAACCTTCAGGTCTGAGCTGCGAGAAACTTAATGAAACCACATTCCCAGCACTTGTCAGATGATTGGCAAGCAGTTCCTGACCCTCTGCCTTAGCTTGCAGGGGCCAGGAATGAAGTGTCTTTATCAAAAAGAGCAGTGGTGCTCCGAGCCTGTCTGGCTAAAGGAAAGTAGTAAATTAGTGTTCATGGTGGAAATACCTTGTGTTTGGGTGTATTTCTCCCTCTGACCTCTTGGTCAGGTCAGCCCCTGTGTGTTTTATTTCAGGTGAGCATCAGTGTTTGAATTCATGGTGGCAAAAGGGTAATGTGGCTTGGAACTGGATATTCAAAATGACAAAGAGTGAAGCACATGAGCAGCCCTTTTGTTCCCTCTGGAGAAGGCTGGTCTCAAGCAGTGCCAAGAGGCTACCTTTTCCATTTACCATGTGTGTGGTGGGTTGACTGGGCTAGACCCAATCCACATGTGGTTTTGCTAAAACCTCTGTGCCTAGTGCCTGGGCACCAAGCCCCTGATCCACTGCCACTCCTCCTCTTGGCTGGCTGGCTGGAAGGGTTAGCTTTCTTCAGACATCAGCTTCATCTAATTTGAAGCTTAGCTTTTTTATCTCCGGCGCTCATCAACAGAAAAATAAGATTGCTTTAAGTTATCAAAACTCACAAATTACTTTTTTTCTTTCCTTTTCTTTTTGGACAGAAAATATCTTAAGCCTGAGAAAGAGAGATTTCGTGCCATATGTTGCAACTGACTACCAGAACAGGAATGACCTGTAGACAGAAGATCAGCCTTGGTGTGAAGGCTTGTGATTCTTGCTTCAGGCAGAATTCCATCCACCAGGGAAGCTAAAAGCTCTAGGTCTGGCTAATGTTATGTCTCAAAGCCCCACTAGGCAGTGAGCCAGTTCAGCAGGTGAGTGATAGGGAGTGCATCTCCAGTGTGTGAGCTCCTTTTTTCTCTGTCTGCAGAGGTTACTCTAAGCTCTGAGTGTCTGGCTACATTACCTTGCAGGGACCTCAGCAGGGCAGCCCAGGGGAAGAGTAGAGAAGACCAAGTCCCTCTGCTTCCTCCTGCCCTGCCTTGGGCTGCTGGTGACCAGAGGAGCAAAGCAAGAGACACAAACTGCTTCTGATGAGCAGTGGCCAGGAGCTGGCACCCTCTGCAGAGCCTTGCAGGGGGGCTTGTGACCAGGCAGCATTTCAGGGATGGGCTCTGGACTCTCTGGTGATGCTTCTCCAAGCCCAGCATCCTTGGGTGCTACAGTGACCCAGGAGCTCAGCCAGGCACTCCTTGTGCTGACGTGAGGGCTGCCTGGGATGTTTTTAAGAGAAACACTGCAGGGGCTTTCTAAAATCTGATGTAATTCTAATTTTTGGAAGTGGGAAAAACTGAACCCGTGTTTTATTTCTTACTGACTGTTTTTGAAATGCCCAAGTTTTCACTTTGTCAACTCTTGCATAGAAAACTTTCTTTTTGAGAAACTTTTAAAAACCTTCTCTCGTTCTGTCCATTGGTGACTAGCTGATTATTGGATTTTCTCCCAGAATGGAAACTTGGCTGTTTCCAGCCCAGTACTCCTGAGTGAAAAAGATTTTTTTGTTTGTTTGGGTGGGGTTTTTTTTGTTTTGTTTTTTTGGGTATTTTTTGTTAGAGCATTTAAATAAGTATGAACAGATGCCCTGAGAACACTGCCCAAACCTTGCTTGTTTAAAACCAGATTATGGGTTTTCTGGGGAGGAATCAGTTAAGCGGGTACAACCCAGTCTCGCCTCTGAGAAAAGTTTTCCCTATTTCCTGCCAGAACATCCCCCTTGCAGGCAGACAGGGTGCAGGGGCATGCAAATCTCAGCCCTATCAATGGTTTTGATGTCATTCTTTCTGCAGACAGTCGGTTACAGACTTAGACCTTTACCTCAGAGGAGTAGGATGTGCAGAACATAACGAAAGACCATCATCCTGATGGTCCCAATATACATCTCCTTCTCTACCACCCAATTTACCCTGTACCTAATCAATCTGCTGATCCTATGCTTTTCACTTCTGGGCCACTTAAACAACACTCCTATCGTTACTAGCCTAGAGTTATGATTTCCTTTGGCATATGGTTCTTGATATGAAAATATACTCCAACTGGTTCCTTGGCTGCAACAATGAACTGGTGAGTTTTAATTTCTTGATGCAGCTATCAATTTTCACATCAGGAGGTCCATGACTAGATTTTAGAAGGGCGGTGTCTCCTGCCCTGTCCCTAAAATGTGCTCAGGTTCTGTTGCCACAGTTACTCTGCCAGGGTTTGTTCAGGTTGCCCAGTTGCTGGCAAACTGGAACCAGGGAAGAGCCCTGAGGAACTGGAGTTACCTGATGGAATTGAAGGAAAAGTAGAAGGAGATGCTAAAAAAGATTGAAGTCTCCTGGCCCCGGAGCCTTTGCTTGCTGCTCAGCTCTTGTTTGTATTATACTGTATTTTATTATATTATAAGCATATACATAGGTATCTATACATGTGTGTTTATAACTGCATAACCTTGCAGTGCTTTTATTTTGGACCATAAATGAAATGAGAATACTTTTGAATCCTGACCAGAAAAAACACTGTTCCCTGCTTAATTGTGCAAGGGGCCAGAGTGTTTAACAGAGATGAGGTACTAGGGAGAAGTCAAAGCAGAGGTGAGATGTGAAGTGGATCTGCCTGCCTGGGCACTCCTGCTGTGCTTGTGCATGCCATACAAATATCTGTGTGTTCCTGCTTTTGTGTCCCTGGCAGGCAAGTGCACACCCAAAGAGCACTGCTGTTTTCATCCTGGTCTGGAGGGAAACCACTGGCACTGGACATAGCCGAGAGAGTGGTGACAGGAATCTGCAGCTCTGATTCTGCTGGGAATTCATGTTTACAGCCAAAGCAGGTCCAGGAGCACAGTTCTTTTGGTCTCAACTTACCTCCTCCTGTGCTCTACAGCTTTTGATCAGAGGTGCCTGGAGAGGGACTCACCAGCACCCTGTCAGCCTACACAACTGACCCACAGCTGCTGCCTGCAGAGGAGCAGAGGGTATGGCAGTGCTATCTGCAGGAGAGGGTTCTCCAGTGTGCCATCCCACATTCAGACTGGTCCCTGAGCTCTGGCTCATGCAAGAGTGTCACCTGTTTATCTCCAGTGTGCAGAGCATGGTGTCCACAGACAGACGTATCTTGTACCACAAACCTGGGCACAAAAGTGAGGCCTCCGCTCCTCTGCAAGCATCTGGGGAGGACAGGAGTTCTCTCACCTCAGGATTCTGGTCTTCCAAGTCATTATTTGGAAACAGTTATTCACTAGGGAAGCTGTGTCTGATTGAGGCTGTCCAAATGGCTGCAGTAGGATCTTCTGTCATGTGGGAACTGCAGGCTCTGCAATGGCTTTTGGTTTCTGCCACTGTAGTTTCAAAATATATGTGCCTTTCTGGGAGAGAGCTTAGTGGCTCAGGCAGGAGTCACTCCTTTGTGCTTACTTTGGCTTCTTTCTCCACTGAGCAGTCTCCAGGTTCCTGTAATGTGCCAGCCCGTATCAGCCTCTATTTATCCCCTTTCTGTGCATATTTGTGACAAATTTGCTTGCTACAGCCACGGTCGCTTAAGCTGAATAACATTTTCAGGCTGAGCAGGCCAGTAGCAGGGTGGTTATCAGATAGAGGAAATGCATCGTATTTGCTCTGGCCTTTGGTTCCCAGATAATATAACGGCAAATTGTGTTCCTGGAAGCTGGGAGGTGGCTTGCAAGATTACATGGCCTCAAAACACATGAAGGCAGTTTGTCACATGTGACAGAGGAGTGGAGGGGGAGGTGGAAGTGGGGAGCACAGTTGATCTCAGTGCTCGGCAAAGGCCAGATGTGGCTGGTGGCTTTTGGGAGTGAGAAGCAGCAGCAGTTGTTCCCAGGCCACTCTCCTAAATGGAGTTTGGTGGGTTTGGAACATAATTCATTGGAGAGTAGCTGCTACTTGAAGAGCAGTAAGAGATTGTGCTTGTCTCCTATTAAACATTTCCCTTTCCTCTTTCCCTGTCATCATTCATATAAGTGGGCGCCTTTTGAAACCCTCCTCCTTTTAGGTTTGAACTACCTCTCCAGGTGGCTGGAGGTGGCTTGGTGCACTGGAGGAGAGAAATCTAATTAAGTCATCCTCTGCTAAGCTGGACATAGACATGAAGCAAGACCAGACCTGGAAGTAGGTTTTGTGGTTCCTACCACAGCACGCAGGGCCAGCGCTCCTGTGTGTGAGCTGTGCACAGTGGAGTGGGTTGGGGCCAGTTCTTATGCACGTCTGACTCAGAGAATGTCAAAGTGCCTTATTATCTCCAGAGGAAGTTTGTTCCAGCTTTGTGTTGTTCAGGCTGTAAGCACTTCCCCAGGAGCGCAGCCTCAGCTGCTGGTGGAAGATTGGGATCAAGCTGAAGTCAGAAATCTTGGCAAATGTTGTAAGATAAAGAGAAAGATATAAGAAAAATGCAACATCAATGAACAGCCTTTAGGATCAGGATTTTCCAGCCCTGGTCCTGCCTGAGGTGTGAGGCACGCTAACAGTGACACCCCTGGCCCAGTGCTCTGGCTCTTCTCCAAAAGTGGGTATTGGGGAGAAGTGGCTAAGCCAGCTGTGCCCCACTCATGCCCCATGTACCAGCATTGTGCTGCTCTGTCCCCTTGGCAGCCTGCCTGGACCTGGAGACTGCTTCAGGACCTGCTCCAGGAGGCTGTCCCAATAAACAGTGGGGGATGGCCTGCCTTCCTGGGATGGGACTGGGAGGAGTGTGGCTGCTCTGGCTGGTGCCATCAGCAGCCCTGTGCTCTGAGGGGGTTACTGAATAGGCAGCCTCTCATTTCACACCTCTTTCAGGGGAGGCCACCCACAGAATAACCCCCCTGTGCCTTCCTGGGGGGTGGCATGAGAGCAATGCACGTGGGACAGGCGCAGCATCGGGGCTGCCACTTCCCAGCACTTGTAGCGCTGGGAGGAAGGTGCTCTGCAGCCTCCCAGAGAGGTTCAGCTTGCACAGTTCCAGGTGAGACACACTGCAACAAAAGCTCTTCCCTGGTGTTCTCCTTATTCATATAAATATTTGTGTGTGTGTATCTATCCAAATATTTTTAAATGGCATTACCTTGGTAGATCTGTGGTTGAAGTTGTTTTCCTGTTAATACAGAGTGCATGTTATCTAGGCTTGTTCCTTTTTTATTTTTTTTTAGGTTCACATTCTTCTATTTCTCTTATTTCTTTGAAAATCTGTTTTGTAAGGCCTTGTTTCTGCCTGTCCCCGTTCTTCCACTTACCTTAGATATGGTTATAGACTCAAAATCTTAGACATTGAGATTTCATCCTTCCCTTTTTTCCCTTTAGATTCTTTTATTGCCTCTGATGGGTTATTTAAAGTCCCTCTCAGATTCTTTACCTTCTGCTATTTCAAAAATATGTATTGAAAACATCTTTTTTTTTCTGGAGTCTTAACTGATTCTTTGTGGTATTTTTTGGTTCTTTTCTCTTTCTACCTTTTTTTTTCATCTCTCAAGTAACATCTCCCAAAACTACATAGACTTCCTCTTATTTTACTCCAGAAGATGCGTAAAGTGATGTTTTACTTTAAAAATGCTTTCCTCGGGATTTTCCGGCTTGCTTTTGCACTTGTAGATTTAATATTTCCCCTCGCTGCTTATGTTTACACTGAACATTTGTTTTCATTTTCAAATTATTGTTGTGTTCAGTGCAGTCTTATCTCACTGGGTGGAAGCCAAATAGTTTGTAATTAATTGCACATTTTCCTATCATAGTCTATTAGTTCCTGCCAATTAGCTTGTCTCCTTGTTGATAAGATTATTGCTATCTGTATGCTGTAGTAATTCTGCTTACCCAGGGATATTCATGCAGTGATGCTGTTGAGCACAATAGTTTTGAGAATCTCTAGAAATGTTTCCTTAATCAATCTCCTCTCTCCTTACACCAATCTGTTGCACAAGGCAAGATATTATTTGGTTTTGCTGTTGTTTTCAATCCCTACATTCTTACCATAACTATTTAACAGCTACACTATTCACTGTGAGATCGTTTCTGCACAGGGTTGTTCTCCATTTCTCACTGTACCGTGTAATTCCTCCTCTGGAATATCTTCCCTGGTTTTCAAGAATCACCGATTTGAGGACTGGAGCTGGTTTAGTTGGACCATCCTGTTTAATCGCTGCAGAAGAGGAGCAGATCTCTGTGAACTTGCTTAGTTCCTTTCCAGATGCTATTCTGTGGTAATGGCCACAGGTCTAATGTTTAATTAATTATGCACAGTGGGAGGAAAAAGTATTTCATTTTGCTTTAAATCTGAGCTATTCATTGAATGCCATTAATTGTTATGCTGTAGTGAACAATATATTCATCTTCTCTGTCCTTTCCTTTTTCCTAGACCTCTGTTGTCACCCTGTTTTCATCCAAGGCATCTGTTCCCAAAATGAGGAGTCACTGCGTATTTGATCGTTCCTTGGTTGAATTCAGTCCTTATGTCTGCCTGTCCCTCTTCCATTTCCCTGGTTTTCCTGTGGGATTTCTGGTGCTGTGTGGTTACACCATAGATTAATGTGGTGACACCACAGTGTTTGCTGGTTCATTCCTGTTCTTCTACTGCCTTCCCAGACTGCCTGTACACAGCTCAGGTTTTGCTGCTGCTTTACGCACTTGATGCAAGGACACTGAACCCAAAAGCATTATTTTTTTGCCCCCTATTCTATCTTGCCTCAGATATTTATCAATAGATATAATAAAAATATTTTAAAACCTTGACCCACATGCATCCTCGGACCATCACAGCTGTAACACATCTACTATGAACAATGTCCTGTTCTGTTTGCCTCTTTTATGGCCTCTAAGCACGGAGCTAATGTCATCAGATTACCTGCTGTAATCCCAACATAGCTCATTTTGCAGCCCGGTGCTGGGTTTGCACAACTGGGGCAGGTTGTCTCCCTGCTGTGTGATGTTTTCATCTGCTGCCTGATTGCCCATTCCCATTGCAGCTTCTGGAGCGATGGGGCAGTACTGCTCCCGGGAAAGACCAGTGGCAGAGATCCCTGCGCGAGAGGGAAGAGAGTTTGCAACCTGCCAAGTTTCTGAATGAGGCTGTTTTGGGCCCTTAGTAAGAAGCAGCAGAGAGTTTAGCTGAGTTTATTTCCAGCTTTGCTGCCTGCCACTGCTCCTGGCCACAGCACAGCCCTGGAAATTGCGGGTCGGGCTGTGGTGCAGGACCTTGCCCTGTGCCCGTGACCTCCCTGCCAAGGAAAGACCCCGTGATGGGAATTCACCGTGAATTTGTGTTTCATCTCTTACCTCTTCCCAGCAGGTCTGGGGGCTTGCACTCCCTCAGACAGTGCTGTTGAGGCACCTGTGTGTGGTGGTCTCCCCTTTCTCCAGGGACGGTGCTGGGCGGAGAAGGCGATGGAGAGCGGGAGCCCAGCGGTCCCGGCCCGGGAAGGGAGCGCTCCGACGGAGGCGGCGTGAGCCCTTCTCACAGGCGGGGGGAACGAGCCCCTTTGCACTGGCCATGAAATCAGTCATGTGTAGGTTTTTGTCCAGCCCTGGGGGGTGGGGGGAAGGAATGTGGGTTGGGCGAAGTCTAGGATTACACCACCGCTGAATTTTTTCTTTCCAACACTTTAAATAGCCAGCACCTTTCGGTCCTGCCCTCGCCTCTCCCGTCGGCTCTCGCCCCGACAGCGCCGTCTGCAAGGTAACACCTCTGCCCCCGCTTCCTTCTGCCCTGATCCCCCTGCGCCCCGCACCCTCCCGGGGCTGCCGTGGAGGAGAGGTCACGGAGCATTTTCTGCCTGTTTAATAATTTTCTAGCGTAGAGGGGTCCTCCCAGCCCTTCCTTTCGGCCGCTGTCAAACGCTTGCCAGTGTTTCTTGCTCCTCTTCATGTCCCCAAGGGTTTTATAGGGGACCATGCAGACGGAGGGGAGAGGCTGTAAGTGCTGCTTTGCCCTTTTTTAATTCTCCCCGTATGGGGGAGAGTGTCATTTGCTGCCAGTGCCTTTTCCTGCTCTCCTGGCGAGGGAGTTGCAGGCAGGGATGAATGGCAGCGTAAGGCTGGGGCTGGGGGAGCTGCCTTTGCAGGGCAGGAGCAGGCTCGAGGGCTGGCACTGTGTGGAGGAAGGTGCCCTCCTTGGCACAAGGTCCTCAGCAATCCCAGCTTTGACAACTGGGCAGGGGTAAGGAACCACAACCCTCACCCTTTGTCCCGTGGGACTCGGCAGCCAGCGGGGCATCCTGCCCGGGAGGAACAGGCTGAAACACCTCCTGATCCTACTAAATGGCTGCAGCAGAGCTGGTGCCACCTGTGCTGCCCATACCTGTGACCTGAGGCACCAGCTGTGCATCAACAGTCACATAGGCTGTGCCCTGGCTTTCTCGGGAGGACAGGTGTCCTCTTGGAGGTTTTTGGGGGAAGGTGGGACAGTGGGAGTGGTGCCCACCTACTCTTTGCTGATCTTCTCTCAGCACAGATCTATTTAGAGATGGTGCCAAAGCTTCCTGAGAGCAGTACTGTGGGGAGCCTTGGCAGGCAAAGGGCAGATGTTTGGAAGAGCAGATCCTGGGAAAGGTGAGATCCCAGGTGGTCATGACTTTTGCACCCTTTCTTTTCCTGCTATTAGAAGGATAGCACCATTCTGAAAATCGCCTTTTCACTCAGCCTCGTAGATTGTCAGCAACAGTTGCTACCACCGAAAAGAGAAACTTGTTTCTCTTATTTCAGTTCGTCCTCTTCCTGTGTCTGAGACTTCTGTGTGTTTTGTGGCTTTCATTGCATGGTCTGTCAAACTAGGCCTTGGTAAGCAGCAACAGGAGAGAAGATAAGCCCTTATAAAATACCTTGTCAAGTATTTTATCCTGCTGTCGTCCCCCTCCAGCCCTAAGTCTGTTCCCTGTTCTTGCTATGGTGGAAGCTTCACCCTGGCTGAGCTGCTGGGTCCTTAGTGTGCTTAGAGGATGGGGTTCCAGAAGCAGTAGTGTTTTGAGATGAGTCAATTTAAAATAAGGAAACTGATAGTGGCTTTTAAGAATTGGTTTTGGACTCAGTAGTGAAAGTGTACACATCCCCTTAGTGTCTTGTGCCAACAGGAATCATGAGGAGCAAGAAAAGAACACTTTGACATGTGTTTGTGCATGTGTCCTTGCCCATCTCTTGCCTCCCACAGCCCAAATTTCTGCCTTATTGCATGGCTTGTGCTGAATGTAACAAAGGAAACTCCTTCTGTAGGTGGGATGGATTACACAGTCCCCGGCGCTGTCAGCAATGGTGAAATGGTGCCTGCACACCCTGGCATGGAAACGGAGAAGGAGGAAGAGGAGGAGGAGGAAGACCAGACCCTGGAGCGTGGACAATGGAACAACAAGCTGGAGTATGTCCTGTCTGTGGCTGGGGAGATTATTGGCTTGGGAAATGTCTGGCGCTTCCCCTACCTCTGCTACAAGAACGGTGGAGGTAAGTGCAGCCCTGGCTGTGACCGCCCTGAGGGGCACCTGGTCACCAGCATCTCTCCACGATCCCTCCTGCCTCTGTGACATCTGTGTCTGACCCTGCCCAGTGCTGGCAGCAGCTTCTCAGCAATGCCCAAGTCACGAGTCTGAAGAGAGGGTGCCAACCTGCCAGCATGGTGCCACCATCCCGGCCCCCAGCGGGGGCTGTTTTGACCCAGTGGGACATGGATAACCGGGCAGCAATATTCCAGGGTCTCTGATGGCTGTAGCTGTGTTTTTCTGGGGTGTGTGGAGCTCTGGTCCTGCTGGTGAGGTGGGTGGCTGCCTGCAGCGGGAGGTAGGAAGAGCACGGAAGGGGCTTGGCTCTCTGAAACAGTGTGTCTCATCCCAGGCACTGCTTCCTTGAGGAGCACCAGACATCCTGTGCAAATCAGATGGTGGGTCCTGGTGGCAGACCAGGGAGTGCTGTGGGAGACCATGGGGCACTGATGTCTTTGCTGGCTCTGTGAGGAGCTGCAGCATTTCCAGGAGGCTCTGGGGGATTCCAAGGAGCTCTTGGCCACAGGTCCTGGTTGTGTCTGTGGAGGGGTGACCCTGTGGTGCTGGAGCCAGGTGTCAGGGACAGGGGAGTGTGAAGGGGTTTTCCCCAACTCAGTTAAGAAATATTACATCCCTCCTGCATCCCAAGGTACCCTATTGGCATCTGCCAGAGATGCAAGCGTGTCAGAGAGGGGACCCCTGCCTCTGATCCCCAAGGCAGGGCTGTGAGGTGTGTGGATGGATGTGCCTGATGCACAGACGTGGACAGTGTTGCTGCTGGCACCAAAGCGCCAGCACACCAGTGCTGCTCAGGCTATGCTTGGCAGTGGCTGATCCCCCATGATGCTGGGCTATAGTGCAGCTTGGCAGTGGAGCTGGGATCACTTTGCAGGTGAGCTGTGGGCTTTGACAGGTCTTTGTGCCTGCTTTTAGCTTGTGGTTGACTTTAAGGGAGAAAATTGTTTAAAAAACCAAAAACACTCTTTCTCAAATTTGGCTTGGTGAAATGTAGAGAGAGGGAGCTGCTCTCCCTGTCTGGTGATTAATTGCTAATTGGGCCCTCCGGAAGGCCAGGGGAGAGGGAAAATGGCACTTGGCTGGGAACTGGCGGGGAGTGAGTGCTGGGGACTCGGGGCTGAAATCCCCTGGCTTGAGTTTGGGGTAGTCTCATGGGCCTCACTAAACTGCTTTCATCCCAGTGGCATAAAAGAGGATTAAATGCTGTTCAGCTACTTTCATGCCATGCTTTGCTCAGTGCTTGTTTCTTTTCGCCAGGTGGTCAGGCAGTTTCTTTCCCTGTTGTAAAAAAGATAGTTTTCCTCATTTTCTTTTTCTATGGGAAATGTTTCTTGGCTGCTTGCTGAGCTGTGTCTTTTCTCACCGCTGCACCCCTCTTGGATACTATTCCATCAATGGGAGTGGGACTTGGAATCCTGTCCTGGCACCTTTTGCCCTGGGTGCCAGGGAGGAGCTCAGGGAGAGCTCTGTGGAAAGGGGAGGTGCTGTGTGTGGTTGGACAGCAGAGGCAAGACACAAAGGGATTTCTCAGCCTTTTTTCTTGGAGAAATGGGCCTGAAGCAAAGCCCTGTAAAGCAGCAGAGGCCATGGGGAGTTTGAAGTCTCAGGCAGATTTTTCATCTCCAGTCCCCTTTCCATGAGATTAGAGCAAGGATGGGGCACACGACTCTTGTGCAGAGAGGAGAGCGTTTCCTAAAAGTCTTCTCCGAGGGCAGAGCAGTGTGACAAGGCTGTGCAGGACACAAGGCTCTCTCCTGCCTCACAGAACCCAGCCTATCCCAGACACTGCTGTGTCAAATCCCTTGTAATGCCTCCAGTTTAATTTTAAAAGCTACCAGAGGTTTAGTCCTTTACTCCTTCGAGAAGGCTCGTCCAGGCATTTGCTTCTGTCATTCTTCGATAAAGGTGCAGGGCCTTTATTTAATTTCCAGCCCCAAGTCAATCATGGCCAGCCTACAGCTCTTGTACCAGCTCTGCCCTTCGTCTGCCCCGCTGGGTGACTCTTTCTCTCCACGCTGAACTGCGGGTAGACAGTGGGGATAACTGCTCTCAGCTCTTGCTTTGCTTGCCTAAATATGAGCCTCTTCACAAAAAAGGTATCTGCAAAATCTGAATTATGCAAAGAGCCAGTCACTTTTCCTCTCTTTAGGGATATTTTCACATAACAAAGAAAGAGGAGTCCCTTACATATTTAGGGCTCAGCACCCGACACCAAGGCCCTCCATAGTGGAGGAAAGACAAAGAAGAGGAAAAAATTGTTCTTTTTGCTCTTGTTTGCTCTTGCTTTCACCTCCTGTGGCGGGGTCAGGCCCTCCCTGGGCAGGCTGATTGGGAAATACCAGGGAAGCCTGTCTGGTGGTGTGGCTGCCAGCACCACATCCCCCACCAGTGCTCCCCAAACCCGCCATTCCCAAGGCCCGCCACTGCTGCCATCCCTGCACGTGGGGAGGGGGACATGGAGGACACGTGTGCCAGTGTTTCCCCTTTTGCTCTCAACGGGGTTCAGCTGCAGGGAGGGTGGACAAGGCTGGACTGGAGAGATGTCAGCCCAGCGCTGGGGGACTGCTTGGCCGTGCTGATGACCCCCTGTCTGCAGCACAGCCCCCACTGTGTGCTGCCCTCCCCGTCACCCCTTCCTCAGAGTCACTGTGCAGGGTGGATCTGCTGGGCTCCTCTCCTCGACTTTTTCTCCTCTGCCAGCTAAATGAGATGGGGAGGACACTGGGGCTGGTGCTGGGGCCATCCCACCCTGGTGTCCCCCCACCTGCAATGTGAGGGGAGTGGGGCAGATCACAGACTTTAGCCCAAACCCGTCCCTGCAATTCCTTCCTTCTCTCCACCATAATTCTGCATTATTTCACAGCCCACACATCAGGACCCTCCAGTTAGACTTCCGAAGCTTGAAACCTGAGATAACCAGAGGTGCTGAGGAAGGTGACAGGCCAGATTGCAGGCTGCAAATAAGGGAAACCTGGGCTGGAAAGCTCTACCTGCCACCTCAGAGACCTCTACCGGGATACCCTGGGTGCAGTTTTGTTAAATACAAACTTTTTTATGACAACAATCTCTCTTGGAAATAGGCTTGACTTTTATGATGATATGATTTCGTGCAAGTTGGGAGTTGAGGGGATGGTGTTGAAACAACCATTTCCCCTTCCATTTGCCCTCATCAAGTATTGGTAGAGGGATAACGTGGACAGATGCTACCTGGGGCTAGCAGGTATCATAGAACCATTAAGATGGGAAAAGACCTTTAAGATCATGGAGTCCAACTGTTAACCCTGCACCCCTTCAACTTCTGTTTGTCCACAGGGAGCTGCCAAGGTGCCTTCCCTATTTATTTTGCTCATGTATTCTTTTTGCAATAGTAGGAGGGCTGTGGGTCTGAACCCAGCTGGGACAAGTGGCAGGGTGGGAATCCTGGCCAGTCCCTAAAGCCCCCCTTCCCTCTTCCTGCTCCTGCATGCTAGCTAAGCTTCTTAGGGAAATCTCTTGGGTTTTGAGTCTACTTGTGCACCAGGGTTGTTATGGACTGTCCTGCAGGCCTGTCTCCAGTGCTCTGTGGGGTAAAGGCCATTGCTACATTTAATATGAGCCTGGGGTAATCAAAAGCCTAATTCATTTCATCTCTCCCTGCCCATTTCATGACAGGGCTTGAACAGGAAGGCAGCCCTGGCTGCTGGCATGGGGTACATACTTTCCTGCACTACTTGCTTTTTGCTTGCTTGTCTGCTGCTTTTCTGTGAGCAAAGACTGAGCAAACCCACAGACTGGGTGAAGATGTCAGTCTCTCTGTGCTCCTCAGTGCCTTGGTGTTGTCATCCATGGGTTTGTCAGCTTATTCAGAATAATCAATGTGAAAGGAGTCACCAACTTGATTAAAAGTCTCAATGGCTTTACAACAGGGTGTTCTTCTGTACTTCCATACTGCTATTGATAACTTGCTTTTTACACAAAAATCAGGCCTAGAAGCTTTTCTTCCCTCTGGATCTTTTGTAAACATTGAACTTCTCATGCAATTGCATCATTCCAAGAGATGAAATGTGAAGAAAATCCCTTTTTCCTAAGATCCCTTCCATGATCTTCCTGCACCCACAGCCCCCATCCCTCCCAGTCTGTCCTACCCAGGAGGAACCTGCCTGGTGACAGGTTAGAGACAGCCTGACCCCAGTTGCCCCATGAGGCTTATTTTTCTATCTGCCACTTGAATCTGCCAGGTGCCTTCTTCATCCCCTACCTCATCTTCCTCTTCACCTGTGGGATCCCTGTCTTCTTCCTGGAGACAGCGCTGGGACAGTACACCAGTCAGGGAGGGGTGACGGCCTGGCGCAGGATCTGCCCCCTCTTCGAAGGTGAGTGGGGTGAGCCTGGGAGGGCATGGAGAGGTGGGAAGACTCTTGGACCCCGGGGAGATGAGTGGTGATGTCTCTCCCCACAGCCTAGAGCATTACTCACCTCCACGCATACACTGCCCACCCCTGCCCCCTATCCTGGGAGGGCCACTGGCTGCCCCCTTTCCAAAATCACCCTGGAAAAATTGATCACCTTTTCCAACAAACAGCTCCCATCGTTACATTGCATCCCAGGTTCCTTCTTCATGGCCACAGCTCTGACCAGGAGCTTTGTGCCCAATCAAGGTTGTCCTCCAAGAGCTAAGTGGGGAAAACGCTTCTGGTGGTTATGAGGAACCTAAAACATTCTGCTGTTTTTTTCTAAGTCAATGCTATGTCATTTTCCTGAGTTTGCAGGTGGCTTAAAACCTTAGTGGTTAAAGGTGTCAGCTCTCTTAATAAATGGCTAGCAGTCAGATCCTCCATTTCTAGCTATTTCAACACAGTCATCCAGCATCGAGCCACTTTCCATGATTTCTCTGAAAGTCTCAGTTGCTGATGGCTCTGGTGGCCACCCCGCTGGCACTCATCCAGCAGCGTGCTCAAAAGGCAGAGCAGCAGATGTGAACATTGGGTGAGCACCTCCTAAAGGGAATCCTGTTCCTGTCCTCTGGCATGTGGGTCACCTGCCTTTGGGACTCGCTTTCTGCAGGAATTGGCTACGCCTCACAGGTCATCGTCATACTGCTGAACTTCTACTACATCATTGTCCTGGCCTGGGCCTTGTTTTATCTCTTCAGTTCGTTCACCATTGACCTCCCTTGGGGAAGCTGTGACCATGAGTGGAACACAGGTGGGTGTGGAGCCCCCTCCCAGTCCTCCACCACATCCTGGCTGAGGGAAACCTGCTGCTGCCCACGGCCAAACCTCAGGAGAGTGTCTTGCCCCTGTGTAGGTGGGACATAGGGGTGGAGGGTGCTGGGTTACTGCAGCGCTGCTGGCACTTTTGGGGAAGAGGCTCAGTTGTTCTGCATCTTTGCTAGAGAGCACCACTACCCAGCCACTTGCAGCACCTACCCAGTGCAGTGCAGTGGTGACCTCCCTGGGCTCCAGCCACCAGGAGCACCTTCCTTCTTGGATCTTCCAGTCAACCTGTTCTGTGTGTTAGCCACCGACCCCGTGCTGGTTGGGACTGTGTCCACTGGAAGAAAAATTAAATGCAATCATCTTAAGTGTCCCTGGCATGGACTTGTTTTGTGCATCTTTGGGACTACACAAAATTTGTCCCAGAGTCAATGTCAATCAGTGTCAGCACTGTGGATGAAAAGGGAGGGATTTTTCAGATCCTCTGGTACTCCAGGCACTGCTGCTTACACTCTCTCTCTCCCTGGGCCTTTCCCTCAGGGAACTGCATGGAGCTCCAGAAGGCGAACTCAACATTCAACGTGACCAGCGAAAACGCCACCTCCCCTGTCATCGAGTTCTGGGAGTAAGTAAAGGACAGCCCTGTAGACCCCTTTCCTCTCAGACATATTTTCCCTGGACAAGGGACAAACCCTGCAGCGGCACATCCTATTAGCCCATCCTTGCCAGAAGAGGACACAAGAGGGGAAGCTGGGCAGGTCAGAGTGAAGGCTCTCAGGGGCAGCACTGTCAGTCAAGGGTAACCTTGCTGGGCTCGTGGTGTTTATCTGGGACTGAGCTAGCAGGCCTCAGAGCCATCTGACTTTGTCTTTCTCTGACGCTGTATTCCTGTCCCTCTGGACCTTTTGGCCTTCTTGGTCTCACTGACCTCTTTCTTTTGAATCCATGCTGCTATGTGATACCAGCATGTTCCCAGGAGGCTCTGGCATGGTGGGTGGTGACTTTTGTATGCGAGCTAGTCTTATTTTAAAAATAGAAAAAGAAGTGATGTTTTCACTACAGAGTGACTAATATGCAAGCTATCCCGAGGAAAGAAACTCACCAAAACTGAAGTTGTAGAATCAACTTACTTCACACTGAAATTTGGTCCCTCATTTTCATTGTTTTCTCCCCTCGTGTTAGTTACCCTGAGGTACGGAGTAATTTTATTTCTGGCACCAAGGCATAGGCCTGCTGGCTTGGAATCTCTGATGGTCCTCAGCATCCCCTGGGAGAGCAGGCCCAGTTAAGCACTGAGCCCTGGCTGCTGGACTGTGCCAGTAACCCCTCTGCTGCCCCTGTGCATTTCCCTTGTGTGTTTAGCTGGATGGAGAGCTCTGCCCTCGTTGCCCTCAGCAGCACTGCTGGCTGCTGTTGGTGCATGGAGCACACACACAGCAGTACCTCCAGGGCATCTCCAGCTTAGCACAGGCATGCTGCTCTTAAAGTTTTTAAATTTTCTTTGTCTCCTGCATGCTCCCTGAGCCTGTGCTCTCCCTCTGCCTGCTGCACACACGTGGCCTACCTTAGACTACTTTTCTGGAGGCTAGATGCTGGAAAAGTTGATGTTTCCATCACTGCTGTGACCGTCCCTGTTTTACTGGGGAATAAGCACACAGGATTGGAAATTTCCACTGTCCCTTCCTTCTGATGCAGCATCTGTTCCTGCCTTCCCTCGGCAGGGTGGTAGGAGGCTTCTTCAAGAAGCTCTGACCTGTCCAGTGGGCTGACAGGCTCCAGAGGCCTCTTTTGGCTGCAGTACAGTTCCCAGTTAGTTACGGTCCACTGGCATCCTTTGCCCACTGGTTACATAGTCCATGTCCTTAGAAACAGACAAAGAGCAACATGACGAAATGTATCTTGGAGAGCAGTGTGATTTTTCCAACCCCTCTCTCATCTTCTCAATCCACCAAAAGGTTGTGGGGCAGGTAGGGCAACAGTGTGTATTAGACTGTGGTTCTCCTGCAGCACGACCTTCATTTTGGGATAATCACTGTCTTTTGCAGCAGGGTGGGCACTGATGCTGGGTTCCAAGGTAGTGCATGTCCCTCTCTGGCTGTCTCAGGCTTGGGGTTTTAGGATTACACTGTGGTGTTTCCCACTCAGATCCATCTGTGTGGTGTAGGAGATGGAGAAGGGTGAGTCCTTAGTTCTGTAAGCGATAAGGAACATTTGACATACGCATGACATGGAAAGCTGCTGTTGTCTGACCTTGTCTGAACCAGGGTCTGTCTAGCCCAGGATCTTATCTCCACGCTGGTTGAAAGAGGATGCCCAAGGTGGCCTCTTCTGACTGTGCAGTGGGGATTATGGCAGTCTTGGTTGGGTCTTAGTCACAGAATGGGATGCTGTGCTGCTCTGTGTCCTGAGATAGCTGCTTCTAAAGACAGAAGAAGTGTACTATGGAGAAGTGGTCGGACAGCACTGCTTCTTTGGTGGTCCTGATGGATTCTGCATGGTAAGTGTGGTGTATCCTTCGCTTTGAGGTTTGAAGCATGTCAGAAGTGCAGATGAACTTTGTAATGTGCATGAAAAAGGCCTGGGCAGAGCTTGTGTGTTCAAAATGTTGCATGATCTTGCAGAGAGCAGCTCTTACCATGGAGGACAATACAAATGAAGGGTGGGAGAGGACAGGAGAAGAAATATATTGGCCCAACAGGTCAGCCCTAGAGCGAATGTAGAAGCAAGTGTCTGTGCATCACCTTCCAGGCTGACAGTTTTTCAGGGGAGAGCACTGCTTGATTCCTTGGAGGCTTGCAGCTCAGACCTGAACCTTGTTAGTAAGACAAGGTTCTTGTCTCCCCAGAGCCATCAGGCACTGAGAACCAGGGGGGTGTTGGGAACATTAGTGGCCAACATCAGTGACACTTGCATGTTCCTTTGCTTCCTCCCAATACAGGAGGCGAGTGCTAAAGATCTCCGATGGCATCCAGCACCTGGGTGGTCTCCGCTGGGAGCTGGCTCTGTGTCTCTTGCTGGCATGGATCATCTGTTACTTCTGCATTTGGAAAGGAGTCAAGTCCACAGGCAAGGTGAGTCCTTGGTTCAAGTCAAGCCTCTTCCCTTGATCACAGCTGGCGTGCTTGTTCTAATCACCTTTTATAGGTTCAGAGAGGTCCTAGAGATTCTCTGGGAACCACTCCTGTCTGTGTAAGCTGCCAGGAGTCTGTAGGGCTCAACTTGCAGCAGGAGTGTGAGCCAGGCCCTGTGTTTTGGGTAGGAAAGGATGGGAGCACTGAGGCATCTCAGGGCATTAACTTCCAAGGTGTATACACCCATCTGGTCCCTCTCCATCCACAGGCCCAGGAGACTCTGCAGTCTTCCTATGTGTGGGGTGGTTGCATGTTCACTTCCCTCCCACTACAGTGTGAGCACACAGCGTGTTTTTGCCTCTGATGGCAAGTGCAGCTGGAAAATCTTCAAATTCATTAGATATAAACAAAGGTAACTCTGATGGCCTCAAAGCCCTCTCTGCCTTGTCACCATGGGGGTTGTCTTTTATTCTTTTTGTTTGTCCCAACTCTTCATACAGTTGCTCATATTCTCCAGCAATAAAAGTTTCCTTTTTTTATTCCCCACACTAGTCACCAAAGAGTTATATATTTAAATGCTTTTGAGAAGGATTGGTGTGACTGCCCAGCTCCATTCCATGCTCCCTCTGTCACAAAGTGTGCCACTCTCATTTGCACTGACCCCATTACTTAGTTTCTGCTACCGCCTCCTGACCCCATTCCCAGCCAGCTTTGTCTGGAGCAAGCAAGAATAGATGAAAATGAAAAGGTTTAGTGTGTTTCCTAAATGGTGTCTTCTCTGCATGTCTTGAACAAGACATCATGTGTGAAGGGGTGTAAATTTTAGCTGCACCCATTTCTATCAAGTTGATGGCATGGATGTTAGCAGTTCCTCCTGCTTCCAGAATAGTCTGGGTTATGAAACATGGCAGGGAAATCAAGCAGCTTGCAGAGATGATATTTTCTGGTTTCCATGGAGTAAAATTAGAAGAAAAGAGCAACCACTTGCTGTGGTGACCTGTTAAAAGAAAGCAGAGGCAGTCTAATAACAGCAAATATGATACTAAGATACGGCAAACATAGTGTGGGAAGTGCCGAGAACAAATTTGATCTATTTCAGACAGAAGTACTAGTGATGGTGAGATCTTCTTGAAAACAGAAACCTTCTTTCAGTGAAGCAACAGTGTCCATAGGCTTTATCAACCCTCCATATATTTAATAACCTGACTAAAATGATGACTGTGGGAATACAACCCCACTGGGGAAGAGATACACCTTCCTTGTGTGGATTTGCCTGTGGAGGGTCAAACAACATGAGCTGAAATCGCCCTACTCAGAACACCAGCAGCAATTTGCATCCTCCAACGCAGGACCTGCTTGACCCCGAGGAGTGCTCACAGATGCAGGAGGTTGTCACAGATGGAACCACTTTGCTGAGGCGTGTGGATCAGATTCAAATAAAACCCTGGATGTTGTTGACCAGCATGTGACAGAACAATCACACTGATCCCTGCAAGGTTCCTAGTGATGTAGTTAGTGCTAGCAATGCCCAAGAAATAAAAAGATTGGGTCTGATCCAAGCACTGACTAATATCTCATTGGATCCAGATGTTCCTGTTGTTAGATAGAAGTTTGGCACTCTTAATATAGCAAAACATTCTCCAAATTCAGGTCTCTGGTCTCAGTGGAGATATGTGACTGACTGTTGAGTGAAAAGCTTAACACACTAATTTGCACAAGCTGTAAAGCTCATAGGATGCTACCAAAATGTGAAATCGAAATCATATGTCAATTTGTACTCTGAGCTCCTAAAATTGATGTTATTTAGAGATCCAGGCGAGAATGTGCAACCTGGCAACCTGGAAGAATGGGCACTAGGGTTCAAAGGCAATAAGTTGTTTTTATGATTTTTGATTTTAATCTAGCTTTCACAGACTGAGAAAGATTAAACTTGCATCCTGTTATTTCCTGAAGGAAGCCTTTGGTTGTGTGGTAAATACAGTGATGATGGTTAAACTTGCAGAACCTGCAGATTTGATAAACTGTCACAGAAGAGCTCTAAATCAGAGGCTCCTTGAAAATTTGAGAATGAAATGAATGATGGTGTTTGCCTGTGTTGAAGGATGCTGTCCTTGGGTTTCTGCAGTGTTTAGGGTGCAGATGAGGATGGATCTGCTCCCACAGACATCTCAGGCAATCCTGAGCTGCAGCAAGGAAGTGTTTTTCACTGACCACTGTGGTATTACCTGAGACTGCTGTGATATATAGAGAAGGGCACATGAAATGCGTAGAAAACACGGAGCTGCAGGCAGAGATGATAATCTAGTATTGTGGTTTTTCAAGGACAGGCTATCTCTCAAATCCTTCTATCCTACAATACAAAACTGAATCGCTGGAGAGTGTGTATTCTGACTCAAAGGAGGACTCACATTGCAGTGAGGAGCTTTGGACCTTGCTTTATTCACATGGAGTGTATCGGAGTGGATCCAGAAAAAAAATCTCTTTCTGAATCACCACTCAGATCATAAGAATTACCCCGGGGCAGAGTGAAAGTGGTCGTACTGTCCCGGGAAATCATACACTTGTTCTTAGTAGGACCTCCTTTAATGCAGAGACTGCTGCAGCTGCGGCACAGCCTGTAACTCCTGCTAAGGGATGGTGGCCTTTAGGTGGATTTCAAAACAGCTTATTCTGGATGGATGGGCAGGTGTGATGAATGGATCATTTCACATCATTACATTTTGCACTTCCTCCAGAGATGAGCCTTAGCTCTCCAGTGCACCACTGCCGAGGCTGAGGAAAGAGCTGTGGGGTAGCGTCCAGGTGAAGCATGCTGGTGCAAGTCCTCACTCAGCACGTCCACACAGGAAAAACCTGAAAGAGCAACATTTCTTTTTTGGCCTAGCATGATACGATGGGCCGAACAACCTCTTTTCAGGGTGGCCAATAACTCTTGAAGGTGTGGGGGCAATGCGAAGGGATTAATGACATTACTTGAATTTCTGAGGAGGCTGTGAGCCCTCGGTATCAGTTTGTTTGTATGGGAAACATAGACTACAACGTTGTGTTGTGGTGGCATGCTACAGAAAGTAGCCTAAACAGTCCTGAAAGTGCCCTGGTAATCCCCAAATTGAGTGTTACATTTACCAGAGGTCAAGTCCCTGAAAGGATTACTGGATACCGGCCTCCAGCTTTCCCCCGAGGGATGTGGCTCCTTTGCTAGAGGAAGGAATTTCAACCCTACCTGAGTACATCTACACTGCTCATGGGGCTGGTGGCATAAAAAGCAGGAGGACACAGGTTAGAGGTTCTGTTTGGGTCTGCATCTGTGATGGCAATTCTGAGATGTGCTGCCCTGCTCTGCCTGAAATACCTGTGTTGGGTAATTGTACAGGGGTCAATCAGAGGCAGCCTCTGTGAGTCCCTGCAGTGGGCTGAGGTGGGTGCCACCCCTGAGCTGGGCACCCCCCACTGTCCCTGGTGGTCCTTTGGTGGCAATCACATTTCAGAGTGTATCTCTTACCTGCACATCCCTTTACCCTTACTACTAAATCCTGTGGAGGAGAGACTGTCTGTGTTTGATTCAGACTATTTGGAGTAGGGACGTGCAAATAGATACTGGGGGCAGCTCCTCCTCTGATGCATGTAGATATTACACTGCTGGCTTCAGTAGAGCTACTATGCCTCTAGCCTGGTGACAGCCTGGCTCATGGTCTGGATTGCTCTTGGGCCTAGAAAGGTTTTCTCTGGCTCCAGACATGAAATGGCATGTGACAATTTTTCTGGGTGCATTTTAGAATGCATTTCTTTCTATTGCAGGAGACAGGAAGGTGCTGGGTGAAGCAGCCTGATGTGTCCCCTGGCCATCTCTCCCAGCCCGGGGGTCAGTGCAGTGCTGCCAGCACTGGGTGCTCTGGCCCATGCTGCTCTCTCACACTTGTCCCTTCATCCCCCTCCCAGGTGGTGTATTTCACAGCCACGTTCCCATACATCATGCTGATTGTTCTGCTGATCAGGGGAGTCTCCCTGCCCGGGGCATCCCAGGGAATCCTCTTTTACCTTTATCCAGACATCAGTCGCCTTGGGGACCCCCAGGTAAGGTGGAGGGGGGACTGAATGGATGAGCTGTGCTTGCATGGATTCCTGTGGCTACCCTCACTCTCTCCTTTTTGTTTTCCCACTTTTTTAATTCCAATTTCTTCCTTCTGACTTCTCTTTTCCCCCTCTGTGGCCATAAGACAGGGCTGTGATATTGGTGCATACTCTGACAGTCCCTGCTTTCTTGTCCTCCAGTGCTGTTACCATATTTTCCTGTCTGAGTTGAGCCTGACTTGCTCAGGGGCTGGGGCACTGGGATTTAACCCTTCATCACGAGTGGTGCCAGCTTTCTCCCCCCTTTCCTGGGGAGGCTCCTCTGCTGCGAAGGCAGACGGTGCACGGGGCGTTACTTCGCACTGTGCTGGCAGCTTGTGGGGTTGAGCCCCGCTCCTGACATGTTTGCTTCAGCTTCCTGGGGAAGCATGCCGGATGCATGGATGGTGGGAGCCGTGGCATGCTGCAGCAGCAGTCCCCGGGATCTGGCTGCCCTCCTTGCCTTCCCATCCCTGGTGAGAAATTCTTGCCTGTTTGACAGGAGGGTCAGCGCCCGACTGCTGCTTTTAATCTCTTTGGGACAAGTTCTTCCACGTTAAATCCTGGCTCCAGCTGAGCTGCTGTACCAGCCTTTGTGTGAAGGTGTTTCCAAAGGAGATTAAAGGGTGCCTGCTTGGAAAATAGGCCAGCAAAACCCTTGGTAACCTCATTAACTCTTTCTAGTCCAGCACCAGTGTTGCCTTGGTTATTAATTTTGTGAATGAGAACGTAAGTGCTGGGGGAGGTACAGCTCCAGCTGATCCTGCCCTCCCTGAGGGAGGAGAGAGGATGCCTCTTCCCTGGGGGCAGGGGGGTATAGCAGTGTGTCAGAGGCTTCAGGTCATCCCCGGGCTCTGCCTGTGCCCAGGGTGCATCGTGGCTCCGTGCAAGTCAGTTTGACTTACAGCTTCTGATCCGGGGAGGTAAACACAAGTGTCCGGTTTCCAGCTTCAGGCAGTCTGGTTTTTATCATGGGAAAGACTCAGAGTTCCTACTCAGCTTTCTGGAAGTCGCTCTCTGGTCAGGGCTGTGTCTGAGCATGGGGTGAGAAGCCTGTTTTACAGTGCCAGCTCCTCTCTTTCTCTATTTTGTCTGTGGACAGGAGGTGGGGAGGACAGCTGTTCCCTCGGCATGAAGGTGCAGCAAGGCTTGGAAGGGGGTTAGGACAGGTCTGTGTTTGCAGTGTTTGTGTCTCGATTCATGCTGATGAGGTGCAAGAGGCTTCTGAAATGAAATAATATTTTCAAATGGTGCTCCTTCCCTTATGAAAAGTCCTGTTGTTACTGTGGCTGTGTTGCCCAGGGGACTGAATTAAACCACCTCAGGCGTGGCATGGTTGGTACTAGTTGTGTCCTCATTAGGTCTGTCCTGGCAAACTTTTTCAATTACAGCTGAGCTTTAGAAGCACAGTTTCCTTCCAGCCTGGAAAATGCTAATGTGCCGGTGGAAAAGCAGAGTAACCCTTCAGAGCAAGAGGAAAACTCTGATGAACCAGGGAAAGGAAAATCTGCTCCTTCGTCCCTCCCTCCCCAACTCCATCATTCCCCAGTGAATGCTTCACTTCTGTGGGAAAAGCAGGAGTCGGCAGCAGTGGTTGCCTTCCTCCAGCGAGCTTTAACCACCCTACTGAACTGAGTAGCAAGGCTTGAGGCTTCTCTTTCATTTTCCCATCAGAGAGGGAAGGTTTAGTGCCCCAAGCCCCAGGAGTGTGTGTCTGTGCCCCCCTTTGTCTGTGTAGGGACAGTGTGAGTCCTACCATCCCCTTGGGACCAAGTCGATTATACTTGATTTGTGCTCATAGGACAGTGAGCTGTTTACCCACAGTCCTGCACTGCCCGGCACAATGGAGGATTCTTTAGTGCCTGGGAAGGGATTCTGGAAGTTAAAAAAAAAAAATTAGGAACACCCTCTGCAATCTGAACCTTATGATAAAGGCTTCTCAAGGGGAGGTTTAAACAAAGGGCAAACAATACACAAGGGGACAAAATCAAAACTCCTCTAAGTTGTATGAAAAACTAGGTGAAAAGAGGGGATGAATTATTTATCAGATTCTACCAAGGGAGCAGCAGCAGATGTGATTAAGTGTCAGAATATCAGGCTGTTGTGTGGGGAAATCATTGCTTTTCACCTGCCAAATGACCTTGGACAGAACCGGGAAATCCTGCCTATGAGAGTCAGGCAAGCTGATTGATGGTAGTCTCTTCTGGCCATGAAGTCTACAGTGCTCTAAATCTTACTGCACCTTCATTTTCTAAATCTATGAAATGCTTATAATTAAAATGGTAAATGAATCGCATTTGACAGGTAGATCAGACTATACAGAGAAACAGAAAAGTTTTGAATAATGAAGTCCAGTTCCACTCAAATACAAGCAGATAACAGCAAAACCACCAGAGATCATCAATTTTGAACTGTGTGCCTCCAAGCGAAAAAAAACCAGAAAAACAACCCCACAGTTAGTTTTTTATATGTATAATAGTTAATATTATGATATTAGCACGTCAGCCATAACTAAGTCCAAAGTTTTTTCCCCCATCTTGATTGCATTTTCTGTGCTCCAGAAGGTTCCTTCTTATTTCATAGAACAGGTTGTGTTTTAACCAAAAGGGACTCATGGGGTCGTCTACCATTTCTACTTTTGTTCACTCCACCCTTTGCAATTATCAGTTTTATCAATTATCTATTTCAGTAGAAAATACTGGAAATTTATGAATATGATTAAGGAGAACGATCACTAGTGCAATCCACTAGTGATAAGCTGAAATGAGAGGAACTCAGAGAGGAATAAGGCTTAAGTGTGTGAAAATTGTCAATTAAAGAACTTTTCTCAGATGCTGGCAGGCTCTCTGTTGCTTGATGCTTTCATACCACTGCCAGGCACTGTTTAAATAGACAGATTTAAAGTGAGGACTGATGGGCTTGATGTAGAAAGTGCCAGCTGGGTGTTTGGGTTTGCTTTAAAGAGAAGAAATGTAACAGTCTCCTTTCACTCATATCAAATCTCAAGTGATTTTAGCTAAATTTCATTAAATTTAATGAGTGAGAATGGAGAAGGAGGTAAATTCAGCAGCCTCTGAGCATATCTGTCTCTGGAAAAGAAGCGAATGATTCTCAAAACCTCCCACTCTTGTTTTCCTCTTGAAATTTCCAGAACCCCTTCCACCTTGCTGTATGTGCTTGCACTTTATCCAGTCTTTAGATAAAGGAAGAACTTTCTGTGACAAGCTGTTTTCCAGCCACCCCAGATGTGCTGAAGGCCCTTGAATTTGGAGGCTGTATCCCAGTCCTGGGGGCAAGAAAGCGCCAGAGGTGCCGAGGGCCAGCAGAAGTGTGCATTACTTTTCAAATATCCTTCCCTACATTCCTCTCATTTCCTTTCACCCATTTCCCCGATGGTTGTTTTTTGGAGCAGCGTTTGCCCCTGCAGTTTTCCCCCGGGGGTTTTGCTTCCCAACAGGTATGACAGGAAGGGGAGGCAAGAGAAGAAGATGCCCCCAGTTTTTTTGGGGGGGTCTGTCTGCCTGTGGCTGGAGAGGGAGAATGCTGATGGCTGGCTCATGGTTTGGACTGGAGCAGCTCTTACTGCTGAGGCTGTGCTGAGGATAAGCCTCTTAGGCCACCACAGGGAGGATGAGAGGTGTGTGCATCTTGCAGGGCTGTGACCAAGGGCCCCTGTAGCCATGCTGGGGAAGGGGTCAGAGCCCCAAATCCTCTCCAAATTCAGGCCCTTCCTGATGCTGCTCCATGGCCAGCAAGAGCTGCTGCTTCCCAGCGAGAGGGGAGGGCGACCATGGGCTTGCTAAATATTATTTGTTCCCCTTATTTATTGTTTTCCCAGCAGGCCTTTGACTCGGCCCTGTGTGCTGGGTTTGTGCTGTTGCCGGCCCCCCGCCTCCCCTTCCTGGCGGCCGGAGAGTTTGTTTTCGTGCCGGAGGACAAACCGCTGTTGCTGTGTGTGGACACGTGCACCAGCTGGGCTGCCCTGGCACGCTGTTCTTGCTCCCACCGTGTGCCCTCATGCCCTGGCAGAGGGTCTGCAAGACCGGGCACTGCTGACACTCTTCCTGGGGGACAGAGGGCAGGTACCGGGCAGCAGGGAGGAAGAGCCCGTAGCCCGCGCAGCAATGCCAAAGGGGCTCAGGGCTGGAATCATCTCCGCCTTGCTGGAGCAATGCATCCACGTGGGGTGAACCACAGCTGTATTTACCTTGCAGGGCTTCCTCCTCCTCCTCCCACGCCTCTTCCCAGCCCTGCCAGCATGGGACTCGGGTGGCTGTCTGGCCACAGCCGTGCAGCCCTGCTGAGTCTGATCTCAGAGCTGACATAGCAGGAAGGAATAAAGCTGTCTGTCTGTCTGCCCACAAGCAGCAGGGCATGGAGGACCATAAAGCCCAGCTTCCCAGGCAGCAAGGAGCATCCCTCGGAGCACTCCTTGCCCCTTCACACCTCCCTGGGGCAGGCAGCTGCATTTTTGGGGATGAACCAGAAACCTATTTGTTTTCTTGTGGTGTTTAAAGAAACCCCAGTGGTGGAAGGGCCCTGCTGGTTGTAAAGTGTCCCTATGGGTCTGCAGTTTCCTGAGTTGTGGGAGTGACATGAGGTCAGTGGTCTCCGATGGGGATTATGAGGGCCTTCAGTGCTGACACAGGGAGATTAAGTGGGAAAGAAAGCCCCCGTCCCCCATTCCCAAGGAGCCTAAGGATGTATTTTCTAAGCAGAGCTGGGGCTTGGGACTGGGAACATGATGCTTGGCTGAGTGTTGGCTGGACAGAAGGACCAGGAACATTTTACAGAAATGACAGTGACTTGTTCCTTGCCTCCTCTCTCCTGGGATAAATGGGAATGAGGGAAAGCCTGGCCTGTGCAGCAGGGCCCCAGGGCTGCACAGCTCTGTGCTGCTGCAGTGCTGTGGGGTGTGGGCTGTGTCTTGGGGCTGGGGCCTGTGGGCTAGTCCTGAGCGAAGGGGGAAAGGCAATCATCTGGAAATGGTGCTCCGGGAGTCTTGCAGCAAAACCTTAGGAATCACGATCTCCCCTTTTAAGACTTGAGTGATATGTTTGTCTGGTGCAGTGGGTGGCTGGTGGGTAGTGCCAGCACCACAGGCTGACTTGTGAGCCATGATGTTGTGAGCAAAAGAAATGCTGGTTGAACTGTAGCTCAAGACCTGGGTGGTTTTTGTTCTCTGCTCTGCATTACACCGAGTGTGACTCTCCACACAGCATGTACCCACCCTCTGCTGTATCATCACTGCCTGCTGATGGGGATGCTCTCAGCATGGCACCTGTATTTGATGTATGGCATACACTGGGGTTCAGTAACATTTGCTCAAAAATGGTCTTTACTGTTGTAAGTGCTTTGAGATCTTCCTAAGGAAGGATCTGTTTCAGTACAGGGCGCTATTAAATTTCAGTACAAGTAATAAAGCAAATATTGCCGAGAAAATTAAGGGACAAAGGAATGGCTATAACCATCTTGGATAACTGCAGCTCAGGTGTAAAGGTTTTGGCTAAAAACTGAGAGCAGGAGGTTATTACAAACTCAACAACATGTTCAAAGAAATTGAATTTTGAATTAAATGAACTGGATAGCTTAGAAAACTGCAGACAAGAATAAAATCAAAATACCCATGCTGCCAATATGCCAATGAAATCTGAACAGGATAAACTTTACCAGTCTCTTTGGGAGCAGCAGCCAGAGGATGTTTTTATCTGCAGTGGAAAGAGAGCCCTGTCTGACCCCAGCGAGCCCCTTTAGTCAGAGAGGTCTGGGAACAGTTGAAAGAAACATTTTTCTGAGTCACTGCAGGGAGAGAAATGAGCAGAGGCAGCAGGTTGGGAAGGAAAGATTTTTTTCAGCTATTTGCTGAAGTGAGTGGTCTGTGTAGCCCCCGTGAGCCCATGGGGCTGGACGGGCAGCACTGCCTTTGGTGAGAGGCTGGAGGAGGCTGGGTCCTCTTCCAACCCCACTGTTCCTACAGTCCTGGGAATTGCTGCTGCTGCTAAACTCCATCACTAGTGGGTCAGGAGCATGTCTTGTTGCATCCCACTGACCCCCATTGATTTTGGGAACTGCAAGGAGGCTGGGAAGGTCATAAATGTGTCTTGGTTTCTGGCCCAAGAGCTGTAGTAACCTTTTAAAACATGAAATAATGTGCGCACAGCCTGAGCTGGTGCTCACAGTCATGCTGACTAAGTAGGATCATAAGCTCTGCAAGTCAAGCTTAGCTTTATTTACAGTTTCAGCTACAGGCTGCCTTGCTTCAAATGGGAGCATATGCTAAGGCAGGTCCTGTATTCCCCAAAGATATCCCTTTGGGGCTGGACTCCCACACAGTCCGGTGTGCCTCCCAGAGCATGCAGCAAAGTGGGGAGCCCACAGACCCCGTGCTGGTCTCTGCTACACAGTCGGGGATTTTAGAAATGAGCCACTTCATAAGCCACGGAGCTAATGAAGCTTGGTGTCTTGATATTTGGCTTCTACCACGGATGGTAAAGCAGCAGTTCTTTTCCTGCCCCAGGGGTATTTCTCATGTCTCTCGTTTGTGTGATTTATCTGATATTTAACACTGGTTGACTCTTCCTCCCTGTAGCTTTCTGCTCAGTGGGGACCCTGAGTTCCTGTTTTTTTCCTGTTCCCTAACTGTTGTGAAATTCATAGGTAGTTGATATTCTTGAGGTTTCTAACAACTGTTAAATCTGGTTGAAACTTGTCAACTGGGTCTAATGTTACAACAAGTGTGGGGTAGGCAGTTTAATGACAAAAGTCTTATCTTGACAAATTAAACTACAAGAGCTACAAACCCCATGAAAGGGTGTGTTTTGAGCTGGAATTTGATGAAAAACAAGAGCTCTAGCAATAACTAGCAAAATAAAAAGCAAACCTAACAAAACATTTCACCCCAATCTGTGCAAAGATGTTTAAATTATTGATGCAAAGGTGTCAGCTGGTCCAGCTCACCTCAGTGCCTTGCTGTGCCTAAAAGGTAGCTGCAGAGTGAAAACTGTGCCCTTACTGCCCACAAGCACAGTGATGCTTTAGGAATCAATTTTTTAAAGGGCTTTGATCTTTTTCTAGTATTTTTGAAATGAGAAAAATAACTAATACTCTGCTCTCTAAACACATCTTCCCATTCATCTCCTCCAAAAAGAGTAAAATATACTGAGGTCAATCACTTTTCCGACTTCCCAGTGCCTTGAACTAGGTGTTCCAGTCCCACCTCATCACCTGTCCCTTCCCATTCTACAAATCAGAGACTTGATCTCACTCCCTTTTTGATCTGAAACCCAAAGTCCAGGATTTCCATGGACCAAAGTGGAGGATGTGGGGTCAAACATTAGGTTGCTTGCAGGAAAGTCAGGGAGAGCAGTTTCACCAAATCCAGCCCTAGCAATGCTTCTCTTTCTCTCCCTGTGGACAGCCTTGCTGGGGTTTGCATCAGTGGGCAGGGAGAGGATTCATTCTGTGTGTCTGTGCCTTGAGCTAAACCTGGAATTTCCTCCAGAAAAACCACAGCTAATGGTACCCTAGCATGCCTTCATGAGGCCTATCAGCCCAGGAAGGGGAAGAGGTAAATATGAAACCAAACCTCTTGCCACACGATCGCACTTTGGCCAGTATGGAAGAGGAAGGTCAGAACAGTGCTTTGGTAAGGGTGGCCTGAGCAACAGGGGTGGCTGGGCAGGTGCTGCCAAGCTGACCATTGCCTCAGGACATGAGACCTTGGCTGACAGGTACAAGTGTGATTTGAAGTCATCAAAACCAACGTGGTGCTTTCCATTAACACCTGTTCTTCTCAGAGGGGTCCTGGGGCAAGGCTCGCATTTGTCTGAGGGTGGCACTGCTGGGAGAGGACCGTATAGCCAAATGGAGACTTTTCTCATAAAGTTGTCCCAGTGATACTTTTCTTCTGCTTTTCTTTCCTGACTAGCTTATCTTTTGTCTAAAGAATGTGGCTACCCTTCAGCAGTGGTTGGATTATTGTCTCATCTCTGTTTTATAAACCCCTTGGGAAAAAAGACCTTAGAAAACAGAGGTTTATTAAATAATGTTTGTCATTGCTTCATTCCTCGCTGTTGGTTCCCGCTTTTGCTGTTCTCTGCAGAAGGCAGTGACAGTGGTTGCATTGGTGACTGCACACAGCTAGGCTTTCAGATCAAATTTGGCATTGACAAATGTCAGCCTTGGAGCACTGGGATGTGTTATTGACAGTGAGAGCAAAGCGCCTCATGGGAATAACAGTGGTTTTGCATTTTCTTTTAGGAGCTGTCTTTTGCAAACAACTGTTTATGTCTAGTACTCCTCTCCTCCCCAGCTAATTTTCTTTTAAGTATTGGAGCCTTTCCATTAGGTCTTGGAGAAAAGGGCCACCACCAGAAGCTGTATCCATGCTACTCAGTGGGAGACCAAGCTTACCCAAATCAAGTTCCCCTTCTCTGGTAGCAGAAGGCTCCCTCAGCTCTCATGGGAAGTATTTATCCAGTCTCTCCCTGCTGGAAGGCTCTCCACAGTTGCAGGATTCTGCAGATTTGTCAGAGAAAGAAAGAGGTGATGAAGAGCTACATGGGATGTGGGTTGACAAGGCTCCTGATGCATTCCTTCCCTTTGGCACTCTTAGGCCCCCTGGGTGCCTCACTGAGCACTGTAATTCCTGGCACACAACCTGCCTCTAGAGAAGGCTTGTCTACGTGCTGAGTACTGCTGACCTCCCAGTCCCTGGCCTTTCTGCTGCTTACAGCAGCCTCCAGGCTCTGCCTCTTCGCATCTGTGCAGTGTCTGCGCTGGCCTTGTCTTCTCACCTCTGTTTACATCTCCCTTGCAGGTCTGGATGGATGCAGGCACTCAGATCTTCTTTTCGTATGCAATTTGTCTGGGATGCCTGACGGCTCTGGGCAGCTATAACAAATACCATAACAACTGCTACAGGTAACTGGAGCATGGCTCTGCTGCCTAGAGCCTTCCCCTCCCTGAACATCAGCGTGCAGAGGCTGGTGAACTGCTGGAGGCTACTGACCTTCTGAAGTGTCATGATTTCTGTTCCTACTCAAGGTGTAGGAAGACTCTTTCCAGGTGTTTTTGCCCCAAATCCAGCTCTCTGTGCTTTCTACCCAAGGGACTTTTCTGTCTGTGCCATGTTTGACAAATCCCCTCTTCCACACCCAACAAAGTTAGATCCTCTTCGCCAGCTTTGTGACCCCAGCCCAAATGACAACCTCCCCTATTACATGGATGCACAAGTAGCAGTAGGGGAGGCAGAGCCGTGAGATCTTAAATGGCTGTAGACTGGACCCCTTTCACCTTGTGATTTATCGCTCCGTGGTTCACTTGGACCCAGTGACTTGCACAGCTGTCAGTGCTCTGGGTTCCTATGTGCTACCTGCATATTAAGCCTGCAGAGGTGACTTCTGTTTCTTGCATGCTGGGCTGCATGAACAGAAATGGGCAGGTTGCCAAATAGAATCAGGCTGCCAGGTTGAAGTGGTCAGGTGAAAATACCCTCATTTTGCAGTAGGTGTATTCAGCACCTGGAGCTGCATCCCCAGGGGTAAAAGGGTAGTGTGAGAGGAAAGAGGACACCTCTAGGTAGACCTGCCCACCTCTCCTCCCACCGTTTCTCTGCTGATTCTGTTGCTCCCGGCACTGGGTTCTCCCCCTATCTTTTAAACTCAAAATTGTGGTTGTTGCCATGGAAGGTCCAGGCAGACCACTGCTACATGATCCTTGCTTGGCATCTTTCTCTCTCTTCACCCTAGGAGAAGTTGATTCCAGCTGCAGGGGTGCCTCTCCAAAAGCAGGTGGGCTGGGACTCCTCTTTCTTTCCATGTCCCATCTCCCAGATTCAGTTTTGAGAGAAAAAGCCACAGGAAAAGAAGAGATAATGGATCTATCTCTGGCCTGCTACATGTCCTTGGACACTAGCCCTTTGCACCTCCAGTCTAATGTGTAGCATGGGGATGATGACAGGGACTGCTCAGCAGCGAGGTTGTAAAGGGCTTCAGTAACTGCAGCTGGGAGATGCTGTGGTAAGGGGAGGGATGTCCGTTTGCACAGAGACCCTTTATGCTATTTGGCTTTTCTAGGAAAATTGTTCTTAGTTTCAGAACATGCCTATTCCCAGGCATGGACCCAGTTTCAATGAGTCAGTCCTGTGGTCTCCAGACTTGATTTGGATAGGCAGACAGACAGAACCAGGCTATAAAAGGGCAGAGGGACAGCAGCATGGTGCCCCACTCTTTTATGCCAGGCCCAGGGTAACCTTCAGTGACCTGGAACAGGAAAGGATGTGGGGAGGAGGAACCATTATTCAAATGGCAGTGGTCCAAGAAAGTACCAAACAGCATAAACCATTTCTTGTTTTCTGGGACAGTTAGGAAATTCTTCAGTGTTCCCTGGCTCTTCACTTTTTCAAGTGCAAATCTGCAGAGAACTCTTTCCTCTGGCCATTTTCTGCATGTTTCTCTCTATCTTGACACCTCTTCCCACCTGCTGGATGGCTGGAAAACACCTTCCAGTCCATGCCTTTCCAAGGATGGTTTGACCTGTCATGCACACATCCAGGGAAAAGAGAAAGAAACACCAGGAAGGGATAGGAACTACTTGAAAAAAGTGGGAATTTGTAAAAAGTGACTCAGAATATAATTTGAATGGAAACCAGGCAGTATATAGAACTGGAGAAATGAGGTTCTGGCATGGCTTCCCATTGGGTTAGCTGGGCTTGGTGGAGTGTGACCCTTCTTTCCAGCTGGAGATTCATTGGCCTCTTTCAGTCTCTCCTGCCTTAGAAATCAAATGCCAAGGCAGAGCAATGGTGTTAGGTGCTGTGCAGTCCTTGACAATGCAAAGAGCTGCGCCTCGGAAGGAATAATCTGAATTTGTATGATATAGAAGCTCTGGATGAATTGCACTTTCTCTCTAGTCAACATTCAAGGAGGGGCAGGGAACCCCCAAAAAGCTAGATACCTAAAGACTGATGCAGAAAATCACACTAGGTTTGCAGAGCAGCATTTAATAAAGTCAGAGCGGACCACGAGATGCCAGAAGGAGCACGTTCAGTTTGGTTCAGAATATCTCAGAATGATGCTGCAAATGTTATTGTTGTCCCCAGGGTTGCAGTCACAAGAGGACTGGGGAGACTGGAGCATGAAAAGGAATTGGATAGATAAGAGCTGTTTAGTTTAAAGAGTAGATGGATGAGAATGAGATGAAACAGAGACAAAAGATCAGAGAAAATAAATTGGATGGCTCTGTTTATCTTTTTCTCATAATGCAAAGACCAGGAGATACCTAGTAGTGCTGAGAACCAAGAGGATTGTAACTGGTCTGAGAAAGCTATTAAGGAAAAAAAGCATGCCCCCTTTTCAGTCAAAAATAAACTCTGGTACACTCTGCTACAGAAGGCACCAGGGGAGAGAGAGGGGGGAAAAAAAAAAGAAAAAAACCCTGGCATTCAGATTCAGACAATCTCATGAGCAAGGACCTTAGGTGTGGAATGCATCTGCTGTCCTTGGGTGAGACTTTCCCCTGGGGAAATCCTGGTGTGTTGTCCACACTGGGGCAGCTTCCTGCAGCTCCTGCTGCTGAGCTGAGCTGTGTGCTTGGGAGAGACGCCCTGCTGTGGGCACAGTGGCTGGGGCAGAGGAGCTGGTGCTGCCCTGGGGGCTTCCATGGGGTGTGGGCCATACCTGGACCCCCACCTGGCTGATGCTCTGCCCCCTTCTCCCAGGGACTGCGTGGCCCTCTGCTTCCTCAACAGTGGCACCAGCTTCGTGGCTGGCTTCGCCATCTTCTCCATCCTGGGCTTCATGGCAGAGGAGCAGGGTGTGCCCATCGCCGAGGTGGCAGAGTCGGGTGAGTGGGGACTGTGGTGGGATGGGGCTGTGGGGGTGCTGTCCCTTGAGCCCCCAGTGACAGGAACATGCCTGCAGGGCACCTTCCTTGCTATAGCTGCAGGTTCCCACCCTGGTGGGCAGCTTTGCTCTCTGCCTCCAAAAACCAAGAAGAAACAAAAGCATACTCATGAAATAGTGAGATAAAACAGCTGTGGTTTGAGGTTAATCTAAGCTGCCTCTAAGGGCAAGGGATTAGGCAACTGCTGCCCCTTATAGGGAGGGTGGTGAGGTGACTGCATGGCGTATGCCCAGGCTTGTGCTGTGCTTCCTGGGCTCAGAGACTTCCCCTGGCTCCCAGAGCTTGCGATGGTGATGCAGCCAGTCCCCTTCCTTCCCTTCCTGCTTTTCCTCCACCCCTCCAGGAGTCTGAGTTCCATGCACAGTGCAGGTATAACTGGAGTGAGAGGCTGCATGGCCATAAGCTGTACCTTGGCTGGGTGGCTGCTCAGGCAAGTCTGCCCCAGCTGTGTCGTGCTGCTGCCCTGGCACTGCCCGCTCTGAAAGCCCTTCTCCCTGCAGGGCCTGGCCTGGCATTCATCGCCTACCCTCGGGCTGTGGTCATGCTGCCCTTCTCCCCGCTCTGGGCGTGCTTCTTCTTCCTGATGGTTGTTTTGCTGGGACTGGACAGCCAGGTAAAGGTGCAGGTGTAGAGTGATTCCCTGCCAGACAAAAGCTGCCGTCTTTCCAGGACAGGCTTCATCTCGGCTGAGGGGGATCCACCGGGACTGGGAGGCTGGTAAGGATGGGTCGACAGAGATGGGATCTCTGCTTTTTGCAGTTTGTCTGTGTGGAGAGCCTGGTCACAGCTCTTGTGGACATGTACCCCACCATCTTCCGCAAGAAGAACCGCCGGGAGACCCTCATCCTGCTGGTCTCCATCATCTCCTATCTGGTTGGACTGTTGATGCTCACAGAGGTATTTTGGGCTCAGACCACCTGCATGGTACTTGATGGGGCAGAGGGGGTCCTGGTGGGTGGTGAGGTCCGTGCTGGGGCCGGGAGCTTGCTGGTGAGTCCCACCCTGCTGCACAGCCTGAGGAGGCTGCCCTGCCCTGCCCATGCCATTCGCATTTTCCCTTCCAGCCCTCACCCCTTGTGCCAGTCACAGTCCTGACACTTCTCCTGCCAAGGCTGATAGGTGGAGCTCTGGACAGCCCATATTTTGGCTATAGACTTATCTTTACACAAGCCAAACCTTTTACAGCTCTAGCCTGTTGCATGGTAAGGGGAATGTCTTTGTTCTGAATGGAACTACATGAACATTTGATGTAAGGAAACTCAGTGGGCCCGAGTATGCCCCTTATCTGCTATACTGATATACTCTGTATTACTCGTGATTAATTGCCTTGGAGTCAAACTGTTCTGGTTTAAAACCTTTACCTGTGCCTACCAGTATGTGTGTGTGTATTGATGCTGCCCTGATGCTCTTTGCATTTTCTGTTTTCATTTGGGCATAATTTTGAAAAGGCTGCTTCTGATGTTGCACCTGCAGCATCGTTGCCTGGGCTTACCCACCTGCCTGTTTTGTAGGCAGCCTTGCAGACCTGGGCAGTGAAACAGCCAGGCTGCACACACAGTTACTTCCCTCTGCAAATTAGGAGCCTAAAGTAAATCAGATGGATTGCGTATCTTAAGGGGGTTCCCATCCTCACTTCCAGCTACAAAAGCTGCTTTGGTTTTGTCTTCTCCTAAAATATCCCCACAATCTCTGGCAGTCTGTTGCCCTGCCCTGCCCTGAAATGAAGGGTTGCAGAGACTCCTGAGAGCAGGGTGGCTGCATGTCCCCATCAGGCCTCAAGCACAAGAGACAGGCCCTTTGCAGTTGGCTAAAACCCTGCCCCAGAGAGAGGAAGATGCCTCCACCTCTGGGGAAGATGCTGAGTTTGTTTCCTGCTCTGGCTCTTGCTCTTTGCCTGATTTCTCTTCCCTCTCTCCCTCCCCATCTCACTTTGCTGCCCACTTGGCCCTTCCCAGGGTGGGATGTATGTCTTCCAGCTCTTTGATTACTATGCTGCCAGTGGCATGTGTCTGCTCTTTGTGGCCATCTTCGAGACTCTCTGCATCGCCTGGGTCTATGGTGAGTATGAACCAGGGGGGGATCCCCAGCTCTAGTCTCTCAGGCTCTCGCCTGGTTCGTCTCAAAATGCTGGTCTGTAGCTCGCTCAACTTGGTAATTGCTTTGCAGCGCAAGGCAGACATCTAAATCCTTGCTTTGGTGCCCCTGGACTCAACCTGAGGGGGATTTCTCACAGGAACACCCTGGGGCATCTGCTCGGCAGACATCCCCTGCATGTTCCTATGTGCTCCTGCTTTTGAGGCCTTCCTTTGTTGGAGACTTGCAACTGTCTGAAAAATCTTTTCCCAGCCTGTATATAGAGAGACCCTCAAACACTTTTGAGAGCCCTCTCCTAGCCTTGACGCTCACAAGGGACGAGTGAAACCTGGGTTCAGGTCCTAGCCTTGGAGATGATGAGAGGCTGGCCCTGCTGACCCACTGGACTGTTCTGGGGAGAGAGGAAGTTAGTCCAGGACAAAGCATGAACCTGGCCACACTCCTGACGAGCTCCCCAAGAGGACTGTTTGCAATGCTGAGGCTACTGCCTCATCTTCTGGGGAGCACCCCAACAGTGGTGCAGCAGGGCCCTGCAGACCCCACTGCCCTACTTCCCTGGTAGCAGTGAGGTATCCCATCCTTCCCCTCTTCCACAGGTGCTGAGCGTTTCTACGACAACATTGAGGATATGATTGGCTACCGGCCATGGCCCATCATCAAATACTGCTGGCTTTTCATCACCCCAGCTGTCTGCATGGTGAGGGCCCACAGGAAAAGGAGCTGTGGGGAGGAAGATGGGCAGAGCTGGGTGCCTCTGAGAAACAGACACCTGCATACATGGAGAGGGATGTGCATGAGTGTAGGGGGTTATGCGGCCTGTACTATGGGAGCCTCTTGTTCTATATGCTTGGAGCTTTGGGGGGCAGATGAGGTGCTGAACAAGGGGGAGTGCGGCCTGAATCAGCTGTGATAGAGGTGTTTGCTGGTGGGGTGAGCTTCTTGGTGCTATGCCTGGTACTGCCTGTGGGGGCTGTCCCAGCAAAGCTTGTCTGTTGCTGTCCTGGGTTGCTCTTTGTTACCACAACACTGTGCAGGTGTGTACTCACCAGGAAGACCTCTCTTGGCTCACGGTGTTGATTTTCTTTCTCTTTTTTTTTCTTTTACTCTTTCACCTTGCCAGGCAACCTTCTTGTTTTCTTTGATCAAATACACCCCGCTGACTTACAACAAGAAGTATGTGTACCCGTGGTGGGGTGACACCCTGGGCTGGCTGCTGGCCCTCTCCTCCATGGTGTGCATCCCTCTCTGGATCATCTACAAACTCTCCACCATCAAAGGCTCCCTCAGAGAGGTGAGGTTGGTGCTCTGGGACCAGGGCATGGGCTGTGCTTCCGTGTTGAAGTCCAGCCTTGCAGGGGGATCATTTGTGTGTTGCTGGTTAATTAGCAGGGAGCCCAGAATAAATCTCTTGAATGAGTCCATTGCTATAAGAGACTTGGATTTTTAAGTTCTGTGTTGCTAGAGGGCTGCTCCAAGCTGGCTGTTACCTCTTCATGCCCTTTTTTTATTGCTTCTGTCTCTTTGCAAGTACTAATTGGAAAAAGGTCATTAGATGGAGAGGACAAAGATAATCTCCATGTTGCCCTTAACTGAGTCTTGAGGACTTGCTCTGAGAAAGCTCCAGATGCTCTGAGCATTGTGGTCATCTGAGTTCACCAGTCTGTGGCTGAGGCCATAGGGACAGAGTGGAGGGGATCACTGGAGATTTGGAGTTCCCATCACAGTCTCAGTGCCCTGGATCTGCCCTGCTTCCAGAGCTGCTGGGATCCATTGCTGGCTGCACTAGATCTCATTGAGAGGCAGGGATCTGGAAAGTCAGACCTTGCTCCAGATGGGCATCCCATCCCTGCCATGGCTCATGGTTTCAGGGAGAGATTTCACAAACAGTCCTGAACTCCCAGGATCCCACCCATTCTCTGCACCCTGCGAATGTTCAAGAATGTGTTGTGACAGCAATGGGGCTCTCACCCCTGTGTCCATCACAGACAGGGAGGAGTGGACACAGTTGCAGGGGCTTGGCAAGGGCCATGCAGCGTAATGTGGTATGAGAGTAGCCCCTTGTGCACTTGCTATCCCAGTTAAAGCCAAACCTGTGTACACAGGCTCACCCTTTGCAGCCTGTGCTGATGGAGGGGTTGACCTGGATGTACTTGGTCACCAGCCTTTCTCTGGACTGCTTTGTAGCTCTGACCTGGAGCAAATGGAGGACAGAGCTGTCCTACCATGTCTCAGATCTCTCACGTGCTCAGTGCTTGTCCTGGGACAAGTGTTTGGAAGATGACTTTACCCCCTCAGTTTCTGAAGTGCTGACTGTCCTTGTTTTGGACATCTTGAGCATACAGGGATCAGACCTGCAGCCCTGCCTGGCTGGCTGAATGAAACCCAAGACTGGAAGGGAAGGACCCACATGACCTTTTGTCCTTGCAGCTGTGTTTAGTGCCTGTCTTTGCCTTCCAGAGGTTCTGCCAACTCACCTGCCCACTTGAGGACTTGCCTACCAGGCCGGGCATGGGACAGCCCCTTCCCGCCACCAGATCTGGCCTCCTGACGCTGACAGAGCTCGAATCTAATTGCTAGGACTGGTGTGGCTCTCCCTCCCCTCCCCCAGGATGGTTTCTATACAGCATTTACCACCTGTTGGATAACACAAGGATTCTTCACTTGCTGAGAAGAGAAGGATTTCTGGGCTGAGCTCCCCTGTCTGGAAGATTTGAAGGGCTGAGGAAGAGTCAGCCATGGAGATGGTCTGTGTGGAGTTAGCAATGCACCTTAATTCTCTCCCTGGAGAGGGCTTTGAAGGGGCAGATCAAGCACCAGTGTTCCTGAGCATCCCCAGGCTTCTGGTGGGCAGAAAGGAAGGACTGACCCTGGAATGGAGAGTGTCAAAGAGCCTCAGAGTTATGGCTCCAGTGTGGACTTTGGGAGCTTCTCCATTCATTCCATTAAATCCACGTTTTTCCCCACTAGATCCGCTCTGTCTCAGTTTTGTCTCACCAGCATCCCTTGGCCATGGCATGTTAGGTGAGATGTGTGTCAACGGAGCTGTGCTGGGCTTTCAGGTCTGGATCTCTGTTGCACTGGCACAGTGGAATGGGAGGGTGGCCAGAGGAGAGGAAGTTTGGTAAGCCCCTGTATGTGGCAGCCCTGGGGTACCCTAGGTGAAGAGTGCAATGGCATCTTCTGATGGAGCCCTTGCCAGCTCCCAGACAAAAGTGTCATCCATGTGGTGAGTCACTGGGCTACTCGCAGGGTCTGAGAGAAGCAGGGATTGGTGTTTTCTTCTTGCAAATGAGGGATCATGGGAAGCTTTCCCTCGTCTCTTCAGGTCTGTGTCTTTTTTATGCTGACTTGCCTTCCAGGTGCTTTAGGGCCAGTCATTTCGGTTTTCCTGCGTGTGGAAGAAGAGCTGAGTGGTGGAAATGGAATCTGTGTGTTATGTCAACAAACAGGGCCCCTCGTTTCCAAGCTGTTTGGGTAAAAAACCATAAATATCAAAGAGCTTGTGTTTTAAGTGCTGTAGCCCCAGCATCCGAGGAGGGCAGCCAGAGGACACGTAACCCTGGGAAGCTGGATGGCTCCCAGGAAACCCTGAGGAAGCTGGAGCCCGGACAGAGCTGAGCCAGCAGCCGGCGGCGCTCAGCTTTCCGAAGCACAGACGGACACAGGTGGGCACCACGCTGCAGCCAAGGCTTCTGGTGACGCGGGCAGAGGAAGACGCGAATTAAAGCGAATTAAAGCAAATTAGAGCAATCCATGCCATTAGCCACAAGGTGGCCCCAGGACCTCACCTACCGCCGCCGCTCGGGATGGGGTCCTTGGCTGGGTGACGATGGGACCCGTGGGTCACGATGACCCGGCCATCCCCCTTTCTCCCCTTCCCGGTCGCCTGTCGAGGTTTTCTCTGCAGAATCTGCCTCCGACAGGGAACGGTGACCCCAGCTGTGGCTGTGTACTGGTTTAGACTTCTAGGCAATGGCAAATTCTTGGGTTTGGTTTCCCTGGGCTTGGTTTTCCCAGGCTTGGTTTTCCCCAGTTTTTTAGTGTTCTTGGAGCCTGGTAACCTGAGATGGGAGACAGGTCCGTGATGGAAAAGAGTCATGGACTTTTGCTCCTAGAGGCTGTGAAACTCTGACGAGCACCAAGTACTGAGGGGATTGCTGCTGGGAGGGTTTGTGGTGCTGTAGATTTAACCTCCAGGAGGGAAAGCCCACTGATGTATTTTCCTCTGGGGCTTCATTGGCTCTCTTCTAAAGTGGCTTTAGAAACCTCAGCTCATTTCCATCCTGTTTTCTCTTTTTCTAGCCTATATTCCACAGGGGGTATGAGGTGGACAGGTTCCTTTGCAAGGCTGCATGTGCAACCATGGGATATGGTACTGGGTCTCAGAAATTACTTTTAGAAATGAGAGAACAGAGTTCAATACAGAAGTTTTTTCCTGCCTTTTTTTTTTTTTTTTTATGAATCATATTAGAAGCTCCAGCAACAGATATTTTTATTCATGTAATTTTAACCTTAAACACAATTTTACTTTCATTTTCCAGTAATATCTATAAGAGGCTTGGCCCACTGGGAAGAAATTTTTACCATAATAGAAAACAGTAATTGTGCACAGCTGTCTCCAAAATATGGCTGATGTAGAAAGTCTGCTTGGCTGCATGTAGGCAAATTTGAGTTTGCTGAAAGCCTTGTGACTTGCTTTGTTTCAATATAGCCTGGTGTCCAGTGAGCTGGGCATGTGGTTTATTGATCTGGTTATGTATGAGCCAGGAAACCTCCCAAGCCTGTGTTCTTACATGACCCAGTTGCTGTAAAGCTTTGGATGAGCTAGACGGGTCGAATAAGCAAGAGGATCAAAGGTTTTGATGAACGCTTAAATAAATATCTTGTTTCTGACAGGAATTTAAGACAAAGTATTAGAACCTATGACACCTGGCTTGAAATATGAATCAAGTATATTCTGTATTGCTCATTGATAAGGTTGATGGACTAAATCTGAAATTAATATATTTGAAACTTCCAGACATGAAATCTTTCACAGCACTTTTTAAGACCCCATGCTTAGAGGGAACTTTGGTAAAATTTGGAATATGGTGATTGTTCATGATTTGGATTGTGGTGAAAGGGATTTTCATTGAATTCAAAATCAGCACAGTATTCCTTGCAGTCTGTGGAATTTACACCTATTCATACCTTCTCTACCTGGAGAGATGCTGTTGTCCTTTTAGACAGGAGGTGTGTGGTTATTGGAAATTTCCCACCTTCAGAATCCAAAACCTGCAACTTAGGCTGAGAATTCAACCCATTATTTTCTGGATAATGGGAATGAGATCAAAGACCCCCTTTTTTTTTTTCAGATGAGAAGTTCACCTAAAAATAAAACTGTCCCTGAGATTCTGCCCCTGGTTGCTAGTGTTTGGAAAGGATGACCTTTCCATCCATCTGTCTGTGAAAAACAGGCTCTGCTTTTCCCATACTATGATGCTTGCATCAGTGGTGCCCAGGGAAGTCTCAGCCCTCCTTACCTAGGGATGGAGATGCCCAAATAGGGCAGGGGAGAGACTCAGGGATGGACCTGTGGACCTGTGGAGCAGGATGAGTCTCAGGGCGAGCATCCTGATTCCTGGGGTTCCCAGCATGTTTTAAGAGATGCCTTGAGAGGTCCTGCTGCTTTTGCCATTAGTGATATACACGAGACAGTTTTCCATGGCTGTTGAAAAATTACGTATTGTGAGTTGCTGTTTGGTGACAAGAAAGGTGGATGTGTTGGGAAAAGACAGGCCATGGTGCATAAATGGAGAGAACAGAGTAAGATTAACACGTTAACACATAAGATACATAATTCTGTGAAGCAGAGATCCACAAATAATCTGTTAAGTGTGTCCTACAGGCGGGTGCAAATGAGCATATCCCACGGAGCAGGGTGTTTGGCTGAGCCCTTGTCTCCTAACATGGTTAGCAGCCTGCAGGATGGGGATCTGCATGGTGCAGATAAGGGAAGCATGTGTGTGGGAGCACAAAGACAGGAAGCTGTTACTTCTAAGAAGTAACCAGTGGTTTGCTTACCCCCTTCTCCATCTGACCTGCCCAGAGTTGCATCATTTTGGGCAGCCACATGTGCTTCTCTGTGCCTGCAGACTGACCTTGTCCTTCCCGTCCTTGTGCCCTGTACACTGGAGGTGTTTGCTGTCACAACACACGTCCCACAGCACCAGGCTCAGCCACCCTGAGGAAGCAGGGAGGGAAAGCAGGAGCAAACAGGCACATACCACATACCCATGTGTCCTCTGCCTGCCTTTGTACTGTGATCCTCCTTGGTCTCTGATCAATAATGAGCAGTGCTGTGAGACTCAGAGAAGCTGTTAGACTACAGATGTTCCCCCAGCATTGTTAGTCCTCCTTCCTGACCACCTTTATCACCAGCACTGGGCTTCTAAGCCATTTGCCCTTGCCTCATCCTCTCCCCCACCGGGAATGCTGTGAAACAGGGGATGTCTCACCCTGCCTGTACTTCCAAAGATGAAGGCTCTTGGCAGCCTCCTCTTACCTGGGAGCCTGGTGAGGGAGCGGTGCTGTGGCTGCTGGAGCTCGTCATGGTTCTGTGGGGTCTCATTAACACTTGTTACTTTGGTCATGTTAACTAGTGATTAGTTTTGGTGGAACTGTTGTCAGAAGTCACAGTAGAAATTAGCTGTGAACATAAAAAATAAATTATATGAATGCCTAGGACAAAATCCTCTGCAAACAGTACTCAGTTGGCTAGGCAAGCTCTTGGCCAAAGAGGCAGCGGCTTTGTGCCCAAGGGGGAAGCATTTCTCCCATTTTGTTAGCAAAGGTGTTAAAAGGTGGGATTGGTCTGGACAAGTGAGGGCAGTGGTGGCTTCTCCTGCAGGTGGCACAGCCAGTTGGGCAGCCAGGGCTGCAGGGTTTGCTGTCTCCAGCACAAATCCCAGTGACTGCCTCTGCAGCTTCTGGTGTTTGTAGAGCAGGAGCACATTTTGGATTCACCCATAGGGTGTCATGCTGACAGACCTCTCCCAAAAGCTGGGCTGGGAGGGGGGGAGGGAATGGACTCGTTTTGGCTTGAATCCTTGCATCTCACTGGCTCAGGGATGAGGGAAGCATCGTGGGGCCCAGGACTTGCTGCTGCCAGGGAGTGTGGCCCTGGTGTGGGCTGGTGTTGGCAGCCTGCCGCTCTGGGCTGGCTTTTCTGCAGGCATGTCAGAGCTGGCTGGAAGGGAGGAAAGGGTGGGGAGACCCAGATAATGGGAAAAACCAACACGCGCTACGAGAAAAGAGAAGGGGAAAAGGGAGGCAAGGGTGCACTGCCAGCTGGCAGGGGGTGAGCAGGGTGGGGAGGAGCAGACCTTTGAGGAGGTACAGGGCAGATCTGAAGTTGTGGTTACCCATCCATCAGAGCAAAGGATGGTGTAGCAGGCTGAGTCCTGGTCTCCAGCTGCCCTGGGCCTGGCAGGTTGAGGGTATCAGGTCACTTCAAGGATAGTTCTCCTCTTATGATGGGAGGGGATGGAAACCCATGCAACTGGCTCTGAGCAAGCTGGCAGCTGCAGACGGAATGGGCACCTCTATGTGGTGGGACAGCTGTGCTTTCACATTCCTCCTGTGCACCCCTGGGCACAGCAATGGGGCTTCCTCTTGTCTTGGTTTTCCTGCTTGCAAAATCAGACAGTGCCCTCCCTTCCTTTGCAAAGCACCTCAGGGTGTGCTGTGGGGAGAGTTATGGAGATCTGTGTGCTGCTGATGTCTGAGCTGCACACAGCAGGGCAGGTCCCATGTCTGAGAGGGGTTCATGCTGCCTGGGGAAGGGGGTGCTTCGAACATTTCTAGGATTTATTGCAAGCAGCGCTTTCCTTTTGGGGATGGAGTATTTAAGAGCAACCTCATCCACACTCAGAGAGGAGGAGCTCTGCAGTGAGGTTGTCATGCCCCTTAGCAGCCCTGGCCTACCTACACAGCTGTGCAGCCCAGGGTGCCTACTCAGGGCTGACTCTGCCAGTGAAGGTGGCAATTATTGGTCAGGGAGTGCATCACCCCTTACCTTGCCCTCTCCTGAGCACAGTCTCTTCCCCCTCAGCTGAGCTGGTCAGAAGGTGGTTTCTGGTTTTCAGTTTGGGCCATCACTCTAGTGCAATCCCTCACGTGGAAGCTGCCATGCTGAGATAAATGTGCCCCATGCCTGTAGCAGGATTTAAAAACACCACGAATTATTGCCTGATGGGAAACACTGAAGCCCGAGTGTGACTTCTGATACCTTCTGGGCTGTAAAACAGAAATAGCAGCCTTTTTTTTCCTCCTGGAGAATGACTTTCACACATTGCTGGATAAAGTTTTCATTTAGGTTGACTTTCTTCTTGTTTTACCTGAATGTCACAGGTCATTTCCCATCTGCAGCTTTGCACAAAACCTGCACTGTTCCTGTGAAACACTTCAGTGTGGATAAATCAAGTTTTTAGGTCAGCTCTGCTTACCTAGGCTTATCTCAATCCCCTTTTCATATCTGGATAACCTCTACTGCACCTTTTCCTCAGCTGCGCTGGGTCACGCCAGTCCTCCGTGACAGAACAGGCAGTGGCACTGCCCTGGCACTGTCCCTTTGTGGGCAGGGACAGAGGCAGTGCAGTGGCTGTGTTGTGTAGCCAGCACATGGTGTTCACCTTGCAGTCTTTCAGGACTTCAGAGGCAGCCCCTAAAAGGTAGAAGATGGAGCCTGTCCCCTCTGAATGTTGATGCCAGGCTGTGCAAAGGAAGAATCAGCCTGTATTTCTTTGGGTGTGGGACCACTCCACTCAACTAGCCCATAGGGAAGGTGAAAGCCAGGGCTTTGAAAATGGCATGCTTGGAAGTTTAATCCCAGAACCAGTGTACTACACTTTGTCCTTGGCTGCCTGTGAAGAAGCATCACCTGCTCCAGCTGCCACCCTAGCAGCCCCATTGCCCAGCTGGTACCTCTGGGAGAGGGCTGGGCTGGCTCAGAGCTCCACCACCCTGGGGATGTCCCCCAGATCTCATCCCGAGCTGCTCTGCCCCTCTTTGCATTGCTCAGAAGTGTGGGCCTGCCTCCAGTGTCAGCTGAGGTAGTACATTACACCCCCGAAGTAGATGGAGATGTTTTTCCTTACTGCCTCCAGCGCTGGCCTCAGCGGTTTATCCCAGGGATCCCACCAGGCACAGGGTTGATTCCCCTTACGCATGTCTCCAGCATTATTTGTCCCCAAGCTAATCCAGCGTGCTCCAATGCAATCTGAGTCACTGGCTTCTGGCACCTGTGGAGGATTTTTTTGAGACAACATTACATATGACCTCTATAAGCGTGTGCAGGCACGTAAACCTACTGCTTCCCCACTCTGTGGTGGTGAGGGCTCGTGTCAGCTCCCGGTTTCCCGCTGAGGGGGCTGAGGGATGCTTATCTGGTGAGCCCTGACACAGCTGAGCCACTGGAGCATGTGCTGGATACTCCCCACCTCCCACCCCACATGCCGCTCTGGTTAGGCCACATGGGTACATGAAAAGGTCAATAGGAATTTGGAAGGCACATTAACAGGCAAAGCAGAAGACAAAACAGTAACAGCATTAAACATAACATTAAAAAAAAAAAATCTGACCTGAAGTATCTTGAGAAAAATGGTGTAACTGGAATGCCTGTTGCTAGTGTTGGTCATGAGAAGCCCTGGAAAAGTGTCAGGGCTAGGCACAGAGGGATTGTGCACTCCTAAGGAGCACCTAGATACTATAAAGATTCCTGCAGTACCTCTTCTTGCTGACAGAGCTCTGTCCCATGAGCTCTACTGGCACTCAGCATAGGGCACAGGCATGGAGGGAGGGGCCTGCGTGACCCCAGGACAAACATCCCCCTCTTCACACACCCTCTGCCTTTCGTTCACCTGTCTCATAGTGTTAGTGAGTCTTGAGCTTGGCCACAGAAGAAGGTTTAGTGTAGTGCTCCCTGGAGATGGGACGATTCTGCACATTTGTGGGATGACTTTGAGGGATGTCACTATCCCCTAAAGTGCTGGAGCTCCAGTGCAGTGGGACCATGTGGCAGCCAGCCTGGGCCATGCTGCAGGGTCTGGCGTCCAGATGACCTGGAGTCACTCCCTGACTGCTGTTGTTGATGTTTGCAAACATTGGTCCTTTACCCTGCCTGCCTGTGGCTGATCTTATTTTGCTTTCCTGTCAGGGCCACAGTTCAAGGTCTGGAGGGGTGCATGTTGTGCATGTTGTGAGAGAGTAGGGGAGAAAGTTCTTTTACCCTGATGCACCTCCCTGCCTGATGTCCCACCACCCACACGTGAGCCGGGTGATAATTTGGTGGGGGGAGCTGGTGGAAGGGGAGGGACAGGAGGAGGAGAGAGGGTAGTCTCTGCCTAAACTCTTCCTGTATCTCTTTGGCACTCGGTGGATTCCCTGCCTGGATTCCAGTGGGACGGGAAAGGACAGGACAAGATAGAACGGGAGGGGCTTGCCTGGGGGAGACCTGCGCAGGGTTCAGGTGAGTTGGGCGTTTGCTCGTTGAGCAGATCTGGCTGGATGTGTGTGTCACACCGGGAGTGCCAGTGCCTCCGGTCCTCCCTGCTGCATGCCAGTGCTCTGGAGAGTGGTCCAGCAAATCTGCAAGGGGAAAATCTTCCCAGTGTTAAACAAAGGAAGAGAGAGATGGAAAATAAGGAGCAAATAATCAGTTTGGATCAACCCAGGGAAGAGGTTTTTCTTTCAGTGATTCCTATAGGAAAGGACAGGCAGAGATGTTGCTGGGGGGCTGCTGGGAAGCTGAGAGCAAAGAGATGCCTGAAGGATGGATAATTGGTACTGAAGGTTGTGGCAGCAGAGAGAGAGAGAAAAGTACTCAGCAGAAAGATTGAGAAGAGAGATGAGAGTAAGCCAGATAAGGACAGGGATGAAGGGCAGATGACTAGTGATAATAGGTACAGGAGCAAAGGTGCTAGGAGTGAAGTAGGCTGTAGGCATTTCAGCTACTGCAAATATGAGTCAGTGACTCCCTCTCTTCCTGTGCTGCCCTGCAGAGGTGCTGGCCTTAAAGCATTTACTTGGGGGCTGCAGCTCTAAAAGATGTATCTGGTAATGTGCTCCTTGCTCTTCTTTCCACCAAGGCTTCATCAAATTTGCCTCTGAGTAGGGGTGAGGCAGGGAGACAGCATAGTTTCTGCATGTGCTAAACTCTGAGGATCTTGGGCATTTTTGTAAACAAACCCAAGCAGAACACGTGGGGGTTTCATAACACCTGATCTGTGTCTTCTAAAATCAACAGTGCTTTTAAAGTAATCACTGTTAGTCAAGGCTTTCACCCAATGCCGTTGGAAATGCCATTGCCCTAGTTTTTCCTCTTTGGCAGCTGCTGATATGAGAGGCTGAACCTTGGACCTGACCTTTGAAGCTCTTCAACAGCCCAATTTTGCTGGATTCATGGGTGCAGATGTGGCCCTTGCAGAGGGCAGGCTAGAATGTCCTGTGCCATATCTCTGCTTGACGGTGCTCCTGGGCAGGGCTATAGGAAAGTTTTGGTGCCCCAGGCCGGAAAGCAGATGCCTTGCCTCTCAGAGGGTGCAGGTGGGTTGCAGTCCCATGGCATTACAGTGTGGTGTTACAGCAGGCACTGCTGGAAGGCACTTATGGCACTGCTGGAGTCATAGTCTCCATGCACCTCTGCCTGCACTGATTTCACCTGGTGTGACCTGTCCTGAGCACCAACTGGAGACGGCTGAGCCTGCCCAGAGTCTGCCAGGTAGATACCCAGCCTGCACCTGAGCAGGACACAAGGTGCTGGGCTCCCCATGCAGGACTGAGCAGTGTGGGGACAATCATGGTAGGGAGCTCCTGCAGCTCTGCTCTGCTGCTCTGTGATGTCTGCACACACATCTGGGCTGAGACAGTGGGCTCTGCCACATCAGCTGTTGGCTCCCCTTGTCCTCCGTGTGAGAGGCATAAAGCAACGTGGTGTGCCTTAACCTTGACTGCCTTTTGGGAGAGTTTTGCTTGAGTGTGCTTCCCTCACGCTCCCCCTTTCTCATCACTGACAGCAAGTGCCCTCAGGCTGTGTTTTTGGGAGGTCTGGCAGGGTGTGCCCGCCTGGGGGAGTTTAGATACAACTGCCTACAGCAGTGTGATGCCAAATTCCCTGGGCTGCTCTCCCACCTCTGAACCATTGGCTGCAGTGCTGGCTCTTCTGCTCTCTTGCTCCAGTGGCTTTGCTGCCCCATCCTTCCCTAACTCCTTGGCCACCAGGCTCAGGCTGCACACAGGTGGCCAAGCCTTCAGGGCTGGCAGCCTCTGTCTCTTCACCTGACCTGCCCAGGGCTGCCAGGTGCTGTGCCTTGCTCTGTGAAATTGCTGCCCCGGCGAGGTGGCAGCTCTGTAGCCACCATGTCCCGTCCTGCAGACTCTGTCCTCTCCCTGTGGGGCACCTTGGGGCTGCCCCTCTGTGCCCCTGTGGGGCCTGTTTGCAGAGCGGGTGCTGGAGCAGCACAGCTTTCACGCTCTGTGCTGTTCACCTGCTCTGCTCCTCCAGCTGGTGACAGGAGCTGTGCTGTCCCCTTAACTGTGCACAAGGACCTCTGAGCAAGCCATGGGACATCAGCTAGACACCTCCAGCCACCAGGGAGGTGAATCTAGGGGCTCCCCTGGGGCCAAGCTGGCTCTGTGTCTATAGGAGACCTGTCACTGTGGTGCCCTGTAAGAAGGATGGATCCTGCTGTGGATGGGCCTCTTGCTGTGTTGCAGGAAATACAACCAGACTATGGGCTGAGTGGAGGACTCAAGAGTATCTGGTTTTATGCGAAGACTGGTTTCTGGCCATATTTACACACCCTTTATGGACTTCATCAGTTAGTCTTGACTTTTTTTCTAGGTTAAAGAAAGAAGACCCCCGTGTCTCTGTAGCTCAGAGCAGGCATGGTGAACCATGGACACTGACAGAGACTGATCTGGCCCTGAGAACAACAGCCTACACTGATTTTAGCAAGATGTTTGCTACTGATCCTCAGGAAAGTCCGGCCACTTTTAGGTACTTAGGAGGATCTCCTGTTCTGGCAGCAGAAGACAGGCCAGGAGCCATTTGGTACCCTCCTGAGCTGGGGGTGTGTGCTCTGAAGGGTAATGCTCTATAATCCTTGCAGCTTGTACTGCAGATGTACATGTCATTAGCAAACTCTCATTTGCTTCTTATCTCACTCTTTCTGGTGCCAGTAAGTAGCAAACTCTCTGACTGCAGAAGCATTGCTCTTATTTCACGTTGGAGAAAATATAGGCAGAATCTGATCCTTGTAACAGCCTCCTGTGCCCCATGAACCTTGCTGAACAGATGCTTTGAGAATACCCTGCAGCCCACAGAATCTGGAAGTTAATTAGAAAGTGTAAAGAAGCCAAGTAGCTTTCAACAGTTCAAAATGAAAGGCATTTTAATTTCAGCTGCTGTCCTCTAGTTGATCAGTCTTTCTCGTGCTACATCTTTCCTTGTCTTTGCTTTTTGCAGCTGGAGTGAGCCATTCTCCAGCAGCACCTGGGTTTGGAAGCAGCCATCCCCGCTCTCTTAGACTGACTGGAAAAGACTTCCTTCTACTGCTAATATTTTCCTGTCCATCTTGCAGAGATGACCTATTCCAGTAGCAGCCCCCACTCACTAATTTAACTGGGTTTGTTCCTCAAGCTGTACCTTGGCACTACTGTTCCTCTCTGAGCCCTGATTTTCTCTCTCTGCTCCCACAGCCGCCCCCGCCTCCTGCCATCAAAATGCAGTGCAGGATTTCAGCTGCGACTAACTGCTGGCTCTGATTGTGCAACTAGAGAATTTTCTGTGTCCTCCTGCTCCTCCTTTTGTAACAGCCTGCTTTGCTTTCTGATTCCTCCCTCCCCATCTTAAATTGCAATTTACATCCTTGGTTGCTGCTTGTTTCAAAGTGAAACCAAGAAACATAAATGCAGTGCAGCTGCCTGCATTGTCACCTGTGATTCTGCAGCCCAGGCAGCACCTACCAGTGTCCAAAGGAGCTTTAACACTGTGCTTCCTCTAATAAGTGCTATTGGCTGCTTTTTAAAGACATCTCTGTTTGCAGTTGTCTCTGTTTGACTATTCTCTCTTGAGATTGTCCTCTTCTCATTTGCCTTAAGATAAATCAGCAGAAGAGGTCAAACGGAGGATGTTAACTTCCCAGCAGTAGAAGCTTCTGTCTTGACAGCAGTCAGGAACAGGCAGTAAGTTTCAGGAAGAAAAGCTTTAGAATTGCCATTGGCTTCTTCCTCTGGTGTCAAAACTCCATGTGGCTTCACCCTCAACTTTCTCGTCTCTCTCTTGCTCCTTATCTCACCTGAAAAACTCTGAAAAAGCCCTTTTTTTTACCCCGGGAGAGGCTGAGGATACCATCCTGTTTTGCTTTCAAATGATGCTTTCTTTTCATATGCTCCTCTTCTTCTGATTCCTGCCTCTCCTCTTTAGTGGCATCTTGTTTCCAAATAAAGCCAAAAAATGCTGTTCTCCTGCATATCTGCATTGTGTGTTCAGCACATCAGACCCAACGGGTGAGTGTCCAGAGCACTTCAGAGGTGTCTTTGCTTTTCCTTGCCTTTTGTGACCATACTTGAAGAATCCTGTGGTGGTAGGTGTGGGACAAACAAAGCCCAAAATTTGTGACCAGAGGGAGACTGAGTTACCTCATTCAAATGTTGAAGAAGGGAACTTGTTGGTCTATGTTTATGGATGCTTGCATGCTGCCTGTTCTCCTTCCAGAACCTGTGGGAATCCAAGTGTTCTTATTTTTTCAGCAGTAAATCTTTTTTGGGAAAAAATGTGGCTGCTTCCATGCACCATGCCCAGCCCTGTACCATTTCACACAGAGCTGCCTGTTGCACTGGGCACAGAGGAAGCCTCCTACTCTGTAGGAAGATGACAGACTGCAGGTCATTCCTGTGAAGGGTACTCCAGGCCTGGCAAAAAGCACCTCCTCAAAGTGCTGAGGGCTGAAAATACAGCAAAGCACCTCTAGAAGAGACTGTTGAGTTCAGAGGGAGCTGAGAAGGGGAGGTGGTGGTGGTGGCTGAGTGGGTCCAGGAGAGGGGTAGACTATGGATTGCATCAGATGGCATCTTAAAAGTTGGAAAAACTTTATGGCAGAGGGAAAAAAGAGGCTGGGAATGAAAGAGTCATAGGATTTTTTCCCCCAAAATTTGGTGAAGAACAGCAGAAAAGGTGCAGGTCAGCAGTGAGGGGCACAGTCTTTACTTTGAACTCATATATTACGGAGAGGGGTATCCAAAGGGAGAGGAAAATGTCTGCCTGTCAGGAAGGATGTAACACAGTAGATGGCTGCGGCTGCCGTGGGAGAACCAAATTGTTCTTAGCTGGAAACAAGAAGTTATTCGAGTCCCCATCTGGCCCCAGAACATATAGGGCAGGGGCACAGTAGGATTAGATGTTTAGAAAGAGAGCCAGGAGGTAAATAAATAGGCTTTATCACAGAAACAGCAGGCAAAGCCGAGAGGGAAGTAGTGGGGATGTGTAATGCTGTGCATGGCTTTGTCTGGGAAAGGAGAAGCTGTAGTTCATGACATGAAGGACCAAAACTTTGGGCACCAGTTTAATCCATCATCTGTTCCCAGCTGAAGAGGTTTGACTTCATAACCAGGGTGCTTTCCCCCTTCTTAAAATAGGAAAATGAAGCCACAGGTGCTGCATCTCCTCTGCTGTTCTATGTTTGTCCAAGCTATGTTCCTCATTGCAGCATCACAGATTCTATCCTTTGTGTTGGCCTATTCAGGAGTCAAAGGACAGATGCAGAGTCAAAGCTCTGGTCCAGGTGTCCCTGGGGTGGAGGCTGGTGACAGGGCTGAGGCTGCAGGCTGTCACTCGTAGCATTCCCTTCCTGGGGCTTGGTGACAGGTGATTACCTGATTGTGATCTTCCCCTTCCCCCACATGTGAAACAGGTCTAACAAAAGAGAAGTAAAACACAAATATTAGTAGAAATAGGCTGGCTCTTGCATCCACCTTACATTAAAAGAATAAAAGCAAAGAATTAGGTAAGTCATCTCCTGCCATCTTCCTGTGACATCCTCAATAAACCCAGACTTAAACATCATTGTACTTGATAATGTGCCCTGGACTGCAGCAAATTGGAATGTGCCAAGGACTGTGACAGATCAAACACATCTCATTAAGTATGTGTTACTTTTTCTCTCACATTTGACAGTGCGTGGAGCTCTGCTCCTCTCAAAGATGAGGAGGCTGTGCTGCAGCATCGGAATAAACTGATTAGCCAGCTGGCAGGCCTTGCTGCAGGCAGGCAGTGGGGAAAGGGGCCTTGCCTGAGCTTCAGAAGCTGAGAAATGGCTGGCAGGAGGACACGATGTTTCCACCTCCCTATGCAGCCCAGCAGGCGAGCTAAGGGAAGAGGGCAAAGCTGGGACTGGGAGGATCTCTGTGCTGGTGAGCTGCTGCTGCAAGCCAGCATTTAGGGTGTGTGCCTTGATACTACCTTCTTAAAATGTGGGGGTTGAGGTTTGTATGAGCCTGTTAGAGGGCTGATTGACCTTTACACTCATATGTAGATCTATATGTGTTAGAGCCCTTGCTGGGTTTGGGACTATGCAAGCCATACCAGTAAATAGGTGCTTTCCAGCATATGGACCATAAAGGGCAAGGGCTGGAGATAAAACGGAGATTGATTCCTTAGTGCCCTCGTGCATCTGCCTTTGACACTGAATCTTGTTATGCCCACTGCAGTACTGCCCATATATGAGCTCTTATTGGAAATAGCTCTAAACCCCTCTCAAATTTATAAGGGATCAGGATCTTATGCAATGTTTTCGAAGAGGCAGCTGTGTTAGCCTGGAGGACGCTCTTCACTGACCCCTGATTACTCTCCTCCTTGATTTGTGCTCCCCTCGTTCTTGCTGCAGCCTCTATTACAGTGGTTGATGCTTTGCAGGAGATTCATCCCTTTACGTTCAGAGTCCATGGATATCTGCTGATGATTTCAAAGCAAACAGGATGGGCCCTTCAGGAAAGCAGATGGGGGAACAAAGACTGTTGTTGCCTTGGGCACTTAGAGAGCTAGTGGTGTATTACATTGTGAGATCTGATTTCCTTTCTTTGCTTGAATAACAGAGGGAGGAAACATGTCTGTGTTAAAGAACTACTTGTTTTGCTGTGAACATTCATTAGAAGTTGTCTTTTCATACACAAGCATGTTTCTTTGCCTGAGGGCCTGATATATCCAGAGGGCTTGCATTTAGGAAATCATTTCATTACTTTGATAATGATGCTGTCCTGTGTGGGGTAAGTGCCAGCAGAGCCAACCAGTTCCTGTTCCTGCTTCCCCCTTGCCTCACTGGAAACTACACCAAAACAAGTGCTGTGGTGTTCCTTGGCTGCTGGGACAATTAGATGTTAAGAGTCTACATGTGTGCTTTTATTTCCAGCTCAGTCATATTCCCTGGTAGTCCCTACTCCCCATGAGATATCTCATGCCCTGATGCTGGTCCACAGGGAGATGACTGGAGAGAGACTAGGCATAAGGAGGGAGGGAATAGGTCCTGGTGCAAAGGGTGGATAGATAGATAGATTTGGTGGTCCTATAAGGTAAAGGACATCAAAGGTGACAAGATCCTGCTCACCACTGAGTTGCTGACTGGGAGAGGTCCCTGGCCTGAGCTGCCTCCAGAGTTGTGCTTGGACTTTGCCTGAGAGAGAGCAAGTTGAAGTAGTCCAGAGCAGATCTGGGGGCAGTGGAAGTGTTAAGCAGTGTGGGTGATGCAGACTGCTGTCCCTGTTGCTCCCCAGAGATGGGGATGTCCCCTTAGGTGGCACAGAAGGAATGATAGATGTGCCATTAAAAAAAACCCTGGTGAACCACCAGCAAATTGAATCTGTAAGTTACTACTGAAGGAACCAAGCCCTGATTTCTTTGCAGCCTCAGATGCTGGAAATGGAAACAGAGATGCTGCTGCTTTGTTTCCGGTGTAGTTTCCCAATCCCAACATGGCAATGTGTATCCCTTGCTGATGCCAATCACTCTATCAGAGGTCATGTGCTTACTAATAATGCCACCAGTGAGATGTAGCTAAAATTAGGACTTCCCTGTCATGGTTCACTAGATTCCCTGCTCGTGTTAGGTCTGTGCTTTGTGTCAGGACTGACATGTGCATCCCTACCTCAGGAAACTCACTAGAGGAAGATTTTGAGAAGAATTTTTTTAGCTGTGACAGAGGGAGCTTTCTCTCTTCATGCTTTCATTTCTTCTTATAATCAAATGCCTGTAACAACATGAAAATGTTGTTGAAAAGAAGATTCAGTCTGGTCTGTGTGAATTTTGATTAGATTTAAAGTAAGTAGCCAATAAAAGGACTTTGTGTATGGTAGAGAATTGCATCTTTTAACAAGCAACCACTAACATTGCTTCATTAAGATGATGCTAAATGTAATGCAGGATTTAGTACAGACTGGAAAATGTCTTAATTTTGTGCCACTCTGGAGGCCCAGCCACATTCAACGTGTCTCCTCCAACAGTGACTTCTCTCTGTGTTTCTACCTCTGGGCTTCTTCCCACTGATATTTTCACTGCAGCACTGGACTTGTCTAATCTCAGAACTCCCTTGCTCAGACATGAAACACCTCACAAGTATGAGGCCCTTTTGCTTACCCCAGAGGCTTTGTTTCCTTGCCCTGTATTCTTTGAAAGGTTAGGCAAAGGTGGAGGATTGGTGCTGGTGCCTGCTTGTTAGTGAAGAGAGCCTGGGTCAAGTAAGTGTCTGTGCACTGCTGCGTTGTCAGGCTGTGGTAGTGTAATGTGGTGTCCAGGGGGACAAAGACAACACTCCTACCAGTGCCTTGAGGTAAGATAGTAGGTTGTCCATTCTTGTTCAGACTATTAATCTTATTAACATTTCTCTCCTGCCATCTAAAACCAGAAGGAGACAGTTGTTGTATAAAGCACACTGGGAGAAGAAACTCCTTCTGCCTCCATTCCCTGCTTCAGCTCCAGCTCCTGTTCTCTTCCTCTGAACTGCTGTTTCCAATTTAACAGGCCAGGTTTCAGCAATGATGGAGGTGCAGAGCACTTAGTCAGGGGCAGATGGGAAGGATGAAGAAGGGGGCTGTGGGCAGGGAAGGATGAATTCAGGGGTGAGTCCAGTAAAGGGGTAGTGTGGGTGGGTTCATCTCACCTGATCAGTGACCTTTCCTCTATCTCTTCAGCACAGACATAACTTGGGGATAATACTTTGTGCTGACACTAAAGAAACCATTTTCTGGAGGATAATGGAACCTCAGGCTGACACAAGGAACACAACTATTGTGGTGACAGGTCCCCTCCCTCCCTCTTCCCACCAGCTTGTCCTGCAGTGGCTCTCTACATCCCATGTTCTCCTTTTCTTCTGTCCCACAGAGCCATGACAAGAGCTGTGCCTAAAGAAGGAGAGCCCAATGGGGCCATTGCAGGTCCTGAAGAGACAAAAGTGGAGGAAATGGAAGAGAGAGGCCAGTGGCGTAGCAAAGTGGAGTTTGTGCTGTCTGTGGCGGGGGAGATCATTGGTCTGGGTAACGTGTGGAGGTTCCCATACCTCTGCTACAAGAATGGTGGTGGTAAGTTCACAGCATGCATGAGATGTTCTAGATCTGTAGCCATGACAAGAGATACGTGCATGCCTGAACCCGTTTCTCCTATGCCTCATGTGCCCCAACGTGCACTCCCTTATCTTCTCCTCCAGCAAGTTAGCTCCCGCCAAAACCAGGAGGAATAAAAACTGAGGGGTGAATTCAGCTGTCCAGCAGGTACTGTTTCTGAAAGCAGCAATCTCAAGTTTGGATGCTGAATTAACTCTAGTAACTTCTTAAGGCCCTTGGGTATCTCAAGAAATTGGTGGTCTTTGGAAACTATCAAGTGCTGTGAATGGTCAGAAAGCCATCAGCAGCCTCCTCCTACACAATTCCCTTTTCCTACTCCCTGTGTTACCTCCACCTCTCTCAGGCCCTTCCTCACAGAGGAAAAGCTTAGATAGTGCTGGTATCCTTGCCAAGGCCTGATACTCCTTAGGAGGACATTTCTCCCTTTTTCTCAGGAGCAGTTCCCCCAGCCATCAAACCACTACTAGGAAAACCCATGGAAGGGTTCATTCACCTTCCCCTTTGTCTCTTTGCATGGCTCTCCTTTTCCAGTAGCACTGCAGTAAGATCATTACATGGTTAAAAATTAAACTTTCTCATAACAATAAAATGAAACGGAAGGGAATAATTGACTGTCACTAACTTTTCTTGGTGAATCAAAATCAACTTTGTAAAAGAAAAGGAGGAATAACAAATTACATGTCAAATACAGCAATAACTTCTCTTTTGTTCTTGTTCTCTAGAGACACCTTGAAATAACACTCTGGGACTTGCTTGTTCCCCCCACTTTAAAATTCCTTTCTCTGCAAACCATGCCACAAATGCCTTTTTTGTCCAAGGCGCCATGAGCTTTCACCAATAGATGAGTGGTTCCACTGTAGTTTATCCCAGGACTTCCAAATCAAACAGGAGACAATACAATGAGTCCTCTAAAACAAAGAGGGGCTGGGTAAGAAATAGTTAAAGAAAATGGAATTGAGTTTTTCTTAAACCTGGGATGGTTTTTAGCAGATCCTCCAGTCTCCTTTTCCTATGTTTTGATGGGAGGCACTGGAGGCACCAAAAGCAAGTCAGACCAGCATGGGTTAGTAAACACTGGGGGTGCCTCTGATTGAACAGCCCATTCTGCAGGGATGCTTTGAGAGAGGAGTCATGGGTTTTGCATGGAAAATTTCTTCCTGAGCTCAGATGATATCTTTGCATAGTTTATGCCTATGGTATCTGGCTCAGTAGTCCTTGCAATTTGTATGATAATTAGTGTAAGTGAAAAGGCTACTTTTGTTCACTTTAGATACCTGTTGAATAACTTTTTTTTTTTTTTTAAATTAAACTACTCTGGAATATCTAAAGCTGCAATTCAGAGGGCAACAAGGCTAGGCTTGGGAAAGATTAGGATGGGAGAGGCCTTCCCTCACAGCTCACATGCTGCCTTTGCAGAAGGTATGCCACTGCTGTACAAGGTACAATTCTCTTTCCAGGGCTCTAGGGAACCAGATGGCTGACAAACTTGTGTGGGACAAGGCACTGTCTTTCCTATGACACTCAAAGGTATTCTCATCATTGGAAAAGTCCTTGAAATGGCAAAGAAGGCATTTTCCACCTATAATTTTTGCATCCCCGTCCCTCCTCCCCAAACTGGAGACGGCTGTCCTGTCACCTTTCTCCACCTTCAGATGTACTGAGATGGTTATAAAGCTGTAAGAGAGATGCCATAGAAACAATAGCACTAATTTGCTGTAAAGCAACCAACTGTAGCCTTACCTATGGCTGCACTATCAAATTTGATCTAATTGCTCAGCATCCTGAACTTGCTGTTGTCTCATAAGGAAAAAGAATCTGTTTCTGGGGGCCCCTCAGTCCTCCAGCGGAGCAGCAAGTTGAGGAGGGGATCACAACTGGAGTTTCAGCTGGTAACTGCTCTGGGATGGTTACAAGAGACAAGGTAACAGAGGTTTAACAAAGCCCTCATTGCTCAGAGACCACAATGGGTCAACCTCTGAGACAAATGCTATCAGAGGAGAGAATCTGGAATCTGCTGAAAGACTCATCTGTGTGCAGGATGATAAAGCTGTCTTGCAGATTTGGCAAACAGATAGATGTCTTGCAGCACCAAAAGCAGAGCTGCCTCTAGTTCAGCACATGCAGCTCCCTGTCCCTGCTCTGCAAACCTGGACTGACCCGGAGAACCAGCCTCCTTCCCTCTGGCCCCAGGTCTCCTGCAGCTACACACAGCTGTGTTTAGGGGAAAATTTGGATGTTCCTTGTTATTGTAACATTGTTGGCTTAAAAACAAGGGCAAGTGTTCCCAGTTGCTAATTGTCACAGGAAGGGATTTCAGTGCGGATGCCTGGTGCTGGCAGGAGAGGAAAGGGCCTGGGGGGGGACAATGTCTGGGTTTGGCTGAGAAAGGGACCCTCGCTGTGGTTGCAAGCACTGGCAGCGAGAGCTACCCATGACCAAAAGTTTACTGTGTGGAGTGGCAAGACCTTGACAGTTGTTTCAGTGAGGAAGACGGTTGCCTTAGCTTGTTTGGAGCAGAGTGAAAGTGTGAAAACCTACACTAAAGATCAGGAGAAAGGCAGTGAGGTGACAGAAGGAAGGTCAGCTGTGAAAATGACATCTCAGGACCAGTTTTGAGCAGAGCAGTGAATTTACTGGGTGTTTCGGTTTGGCAGCAGAACTGAAAAGAAGGAAAAAAGATTCAGACAGCTAACAGGGCATTAAACTACTTTTTATAGGGCATTCAACTTTGATGTTTTTGTTTTTGTCTTTTCTGATGCTTTGCTAATGTTGGTCATTGTTTCTGGAAAAATCCTGCTTTTGCTCTCCTTCTTCTTCCATTTCCTCAAGGGTTAATCTGAGTTCTATTTTAGGCTGATTTCTCTTAAGACATTGCTCTACATTGTAATAAAAAATTGATTTCAAAGGGAGAAGTTAACCTTCTTCATTTTGAAAATGCTGGAAAGATACTCTGTTGCCCTTCCCCTTTTTCCATTCTTTTGGTGCAAACTGCTTTTCAAATTTGACATGAAATATACCTCAAGTAAATTTATATCCTGGCAAATTTATTACTTAGTAAGAAATGTCACCAGCCTCCAGGTTTGTATCCTCTGGGCAAGTGGGAGTTTTGCTGTGACTCTCGTGAAAGGCAGAACAAATGTGGTTATGTGAAACAAAGACTTGGTTCACCCCACTCCTGCTGAAAACAGGAATGAGGTCAGGAGCATGAAGCAGGGAGAACTCCAGCACTGCTTTTTTTTTACTTTTTTTTATCCCCTTATCTGGCTACTCTTTACCTTTAGGTTTTGGCCAAGAACAAATGCAGAAGTACTGCATTTGGCAGTAGACAGACCACCCTTGTATTTTTTTCTGAAAAATGATGGTGTTGGAGACCTTGCCTCTCTAGCAGAGGTTGCACAGTTAATTCAGAGAAATATTTGTGTTTATCTAGCTGATTCCAGCTGTGGCCCCAGGTACCTGGCAAGGAGTGGTGAGAATAAGGTTTTTGAAGAGGTTTCTGAGGGAGCATCTGACCTCTCTCTGCAGGAGCCTTCCTCATCCCTTACCTCATCTTCCTCTTCACCTGTGGGATCCCCCTGTTCTTCCTGGAGACGGCGCTGGGGCAGTACACGAGCCAGGGAGGGGTCACTGCCTGGAGGAAGATCTGTCCCATCTTTGAAGGTCAGTCAAGTTACAGGATTTACTGGCAGCACTTTCTAACAATTAGTGACTCACAGCCTTTTTCAGAAATGTTGTTATTATTATTCTTTTTTTTTTCTTTCTCCTTTATTCTCCCTCCCTTTCTCTCTCTCTCAGCCTTGTTATCCCTCCTGGTGACTGCTGTGTGTGCAGGGGCAGTTCCCTGACCCCTCGGGAGGTGACTGAGGGTGTGTGGTGCTGACCGGGGGCTGTGCTGGTCCAGCTGAACTCCAGTCTCTGCTTTGAGAAGCTCAGAGCCTGGGAGAGAGGAGAAACTGGATGGCCAGCTTGCAGGAGGAGGATGGAAGTGTCAATACATAAACACGTGCATGTAGTCCAGGACAAATAGTGAGAAAAGGATGAGGAAAGATGGCTGGTTTATAGTGCTTTCCCTGCCCATTGAAGTGTCCAGGCTGCTGTGGCAGCTTTTGCAGGCTGGCATCATCCAAACTGGAGGGAATCATGTTGCATGTACTGATCTGACAGCCCAGAGATGGCATGGGGTTTAGGTTAAGACACAGATATAAGAACCACGACTTCTGGAGCCCTTGGGAAGGTTGTTTAATGGCATTAATGTATTAATGAATCTGATTTCTTCAGTTCTGCTGTCCAGAGGAGAGCTTATTACCCACCTTTTGCAGACAGGGAAACCTGTGCTCAGGCAGACTGCAGGCCTGGTTAGTTTGCTCGAGCACGGGCGTGCAGCCCTATTTGAAACTCCCTGGGGACTCTGGGACCTCCTGCACTGGAGACCTCTGGCACAGGCCTGGAGGTGAACAGCAGTGGCATCTCAAAGGTCACTGACAACCAGTTTTAAAGGAATGAGTTGGACCTTTCTGGCCTGAGTATGGTTCTGATGTCTCAGCGAGCAATGGGCACAGTCAGCACAAGACCAGCGCTGTGCTCCCAGGTCTGTACCTTGGCCCCTGCACCTTACTTCATGTATATTGGCTGCGAGAACATTTTTTTCCTGAGTCTTCCCAGGAGTAAGAGATTCAGCTGCATTTCTTTTCTTTAAAGGCTAGAGTTGGTTTTCCTGAAGGAGAGGCACTGCAGTGCAGTGGCACTGTAGTGGTCAAAACATTTTTTTCACATCAGCGTAAAGTTTTCTGGATGTTCCGAAGTAGACCTGTCTAGACATACCAACAATGTGTCCTGTCTGCATGCACAGTCTCAAAATCCTTTCTCTTTCCCTTATGTAGGTCTTACCCTATTGTCTGGTGAGCCATGTTATTGGTGTTGCAAGCCTGATGTGCTGGGAGTTGGTTGGCAGTCCCATCCTCACCTCCTTTCCTTCCTTTCCTTCACAGGAATTGGATATGCCACACAAATCATTGAGTGGTATCTGAATATTTACTACATTGTCATCTTGTCCTGGGCACTCTTCTACCTGTTCAGCTCCTTCAATTCAGTGCTACCATGGGCTAGCTGCAATAACCCCTGGAACTCAGGTACAGCTTTTACCTTCTTTCCGATGCCCAGAAATTATTTGGGATTTGTAGAAAATATTTTTTTTCTTTGAATAAGAACCTCTTATGAGCTGCAATATGATTTCACAAAAAAAAATCTGCATTTTCTGGCAAGTGGAAGAGGTAGGTGGGAGAGTTTTCAAGCCAATCTTGGGTCCTCCTCATGTGGCAGGAGCTTTTTATTAGCTCTGGTACAACAATTTATCTTACAGTTCGCTTACTCCACTCCTTCAGAGTTACTGGGACAGTTGTTGCCAATGCCTGAAGAGTTTCCTCTGCACTCGCAGCTTTTGGCTAAATCAGGCCAAGCCTGCACTGGAGAATTTTGCCAGTACAGGTCCCCAAGTGAAGGAACCAGTAACACAAAACTATAAGGGCACTGTTTTCCTGGTTTAATCACATCCACACAGCCTCTATACCTTCACACTGGCCAGGGATCTCATCTCCTCATGCCCACAATTCATATAACTGCACCTAGCAGAGAAGACCTGGCTTTGGTTTTACTCAAGGCACTGGGAAGATGGGGTAGATGTGAAGTAATCCCATGGACCTCACATCCTTGACAGGACATTTTTAATGTGTTGAACAGGTTGTTTTGCTTGGCAGCAGCTTGGTTCCCTCCCCTTTTCTCTTGTCAGATGATCAGTTTCTGTGATGTGTTAAATTTTTCCACCCCATGGGCCATTCACTTACAGCTTCCTCTGCCCCTTCATCCCAGCAGAGGTAACCAGCCTTTTGAAGAGCTGATCTGATTCCTTCAGCTCCTCCAGCATGGTTTGTTTGTGAGGAAAGCCACAGATGTTATCTCAACAGACACAAGCTTCCCAGCCACATCTAGGCTTCCTTGTTTTTCCAGTGGATTGTCTTTTGCTGGTGAAATGCAAGATGAGGTGCATTTCCTGGATGCATGGCATCTCCTCTGGTTTTAGTAATTTCATGCTGTGTAACAGAGTTGGGGATGGTAGAAGGGAACATCTGCAGTGTGTGTGAACATATGCATGCATGTGTGGACAGGGAATGGTACATGATGGGGGAAGAGAATGGGATTTTCTATCCTGGCTACTCATAGTGGCTATCCCTTGATAATCTATATTTTGCAGCCATCTGGATTCCATTTGGCAGGGAATGGTTCTCTCCTTCCCCTTTCCCTTTCCTGAAGCCCTCTGGCTACTGCTGGATTGGGATTCGTAGCTGGGGAGAGCCAGAGTTTAATGAGATGCTTAATGAGATGCAAAAGTTTAATGAGATGCTCTATAGCACAAGGTAAAGGATCTGTGTGCTGCCAGAGTGAGGGTTAGGGTGCAGAGGGGAAGGAGCATCCCCCATGAAGGAGCCTTAGAGAATTTCTTTGGCTCATCAGCTTCCTTTTCTTTTGGTAGATCTCTGTGTGGACATTCTGAATAGATCCAGCCTGGACAACAGGACCTTGCCTGCGAACGCCACCTCCTCAATGATTGAGTTTTGGGAGTATGTGATCACTTTCCTTCTGTTCAGGCTCCTCTCTCATCCAAAGGCTGCAGCTCTAGGAGTATCTGGGCGGTGGGCTGTGCATCTCTGTAGGACCGAGTGAGGTGCCACATGTCAGACCTGAACATGGGGAGCACAATGAGCTGCCAAGGAGATTGGCACAGAGCCCAGGGGCGTGAGGACTGGGTACACCCCACGGTGTGCCTGCCCGAGGGTGCTCATGTGCACACCTGCACAGGCATGTTCTCTCTTTGGCACTGAGGTGCCTGGGTGAGTGTGGCCACCGAAAGAGGCACCAAAATCAGATGAGAAGTTGCTAGAAGCAGGGGATCCATGTGCTGGGTGTTGCAGGCTGCTGTTGGCAGGTGAGCATGAGGGGCCAGGGCAGACTGAACAGCCCTCTGCAGTGAAACAGAAAGGACCAAACTGCCTGTTCTCTTCTTCTGACCATGTCTTGCTTGCTGCCTAAGGGAAGTGGTCGATCAGGGTGCTCAGGATCATCCCTGGAGAGTGGGGATCTGAGATGCATTTGTGAGATGCCAGGGAGGAATTTGAGGTTTGGTCACAGGGCTGGAGGCAATAAAGCATTGTCTGAGGGAGGGGTCTTGCAGCAGGGCAGACAGTGTCCCAGAGAGAGGTTGAAACAGCTACTGGTGCCACACTACCTCTCCACACTCTACTGAGGAAGGTCTCATAAAGAAGAGGGGTGTCAGGGACTCAGCTTCAGCAGTTGGGACTTTTTGTTTATTTGTTTGTTTATTTTTGTCTCCTCCCCCATTTATGTGTCCTTAAGTGTCTCTGAAAGGGTTGAGTGTCCTTTGTCTGTTGCAGCCACCACAGGGCACATAGAAGATGATAAGCACCCATGGTTGCAGAAAGAGTCTGCGCAGTGCTGGCCCCCCTCTCCTGCTCTGTTCTTTGCACACACTTTTAGTGAGAGCTGAGACCCCTCTGATATGGTTGTTCAGGTTTTCCGCAGAGAGAGCAAGGGGACCTGAGGGGACTGGTTTGAAGAAGGGTGTGCAGAGGAATTGTAAGTGTGGGGTTGGGCTTCTGGGTGCTGCACGAGGTGCAGTGCTGAGCTCTCATGTGGCCCACCCTCACGAAGATGAATCTTCAAGGAAGGAGGCTGAAGGAAGGGCATGGGAATTATAAAGATCATTTATACTTATATATAGGGTGTCTGCAGTACATGGGGAGGAAGAGTGATGGCCTGATGTGATGATGGCATCCTCACTCACCCCTGCTTTGGGTTGAGTAGTCTCTGCTGGGCATCTGCCAGGGTGGGGGAGCAATGAGGAGCAGCTGTTGATTTTGTCCAGCTTGGGTCCAAAGGGCACAGCACCACGAGTTTGGAGAGTGGGAGAGTTTGGGCCAGCTACAAGACATGGTGGAGCAGCATCTGCAGAAATGAGGGAGAGGGGAGCCCTAGGCAGAGCTGGGGTGATTCACATGGCTGGGAGCCCTGGGCAGATGTGTTGCAGATAGTCTGCTAAGATTTTGGATGGGGTAATATGGGAAAGGTCTGTATGGGTGAGTTGGGTCTGGGGTGTTAATGCTTCTCTCCCTGTCCCCGGACACTGGCAGGAAGCGAGTCCTGGGGCTCACGGATGGTATTCACAAACTGGGCACTGTGCGCTGGGAGCTGGCTCTGTGTCTCCTGCTGGCGTGGATCATCTGCTACTTCTGCATCTGGAAAGGGGTCAAGTCCACAGGAAAAGTAGGAACGGAGATTATCCTCCCAGTCCATAAGCCTCCTTGTACCCATCCTACATTTCTTCCCCAATCTCTTTTCCCTCTTCATGAAATAGAGGCAGGAGACACATTACCAAAGTCAAACCTAAAACTTGGTGAGGCCATACTGATTTACACCAGTGGTGTTTGACCCCTAAAAGGAAGACTAAAAGAGTAGCTCCAACAGGAAGAGGAGAACAGGGAAAGAACTGAGGGGAGCCTTGAGTCACTTTTTTCCTTGCGGATACCCAGAGTGGCTGATGGATACTCCCCAAGTGTCCTTGGGAATCCTCTGCTCACCAGTGTGTTGTCCGGGTGTAGCTTGCTGGTGTTTTTAACAAGATCATCTGCAGTGGCAAACTTCCCATCCCTGGCAGTAATTAAACACTTGAGCAAAACAGACAAGCTGCTGCCTGTAACCAGATCAGTGAATAGATAATGAATCTCTCCTGCTTCTTTATCCTGCAAAATACTTGCGGTGAGAGAAGTGTCTTTGTGCTCTCCTTTTTCTTCCCCCTGCCTGTGTATTTTTTGGCTCTGAAGGTCACTTTCTGCATTTTGCTAGTGAGGCTGGAGCCAGAGCTCCCTGCCCGTGTTGATCCTGTAGAGCAGGTGGACTGGTTTTCCTTCTGGAGTGAATGAGTTTGTGATGCCTTGGGCTGGGTGTTAAGGACACTGCCATGGCCTTGACTTACTCAGGACCACTTTCCTCCCTGGAATCACAATGAGATGGGTGGGTTATTAATGACGGCTGAGTCTTGTGGGTATCCAGCGGATGTCCCAGTGGCAAAGGGAGGGGGATCAATTTCTGCAAAGATTTCTTCCTTCAGGTCACTATCTCTACCATTGGCAGGTGTTTCCTGGAGCACTGGACACCTGTATTTCAGCATGAAATCACTTCTGCTACCTGAAAACTGCACTGGACACCCATTTCAGCAGAGCAAGACAATAGCTTGCTCTGCTCACTAGATTTTTCCCACTTTCTGCTGGTGACTGGCTCTTGCTGGTGCTGACCTGTTGTCCACCATTTCTCAAGGAGGGAGAGCCAGACTCCACTTCTATGGGGAGAGGGAACGCTCTGCATTTTAAACCTTAAATCCCTGATGCCCCCTGGTTTGCCATCTTCACAAGAGGCATCATGCTGATCTTGGGAGATTGGATCTTGAGAGGGTGTTTGATCTGCATGGAAGTGTAAGTCACCCCGGGTTCCCTTCAGCTCTCAGCTTTCTCCACTGAGTCTCTCTTTTGCCCAGTGATGCCCTGGTGCACAAAACTTCCCTGCAGAAGGAGAAAACTAAAGAAGTTCAGTCAGGCTGGTTGGGCTGACAGGGTTTGGCAAGACCAGGCCAGAAACAGAAAACAGTGAGTGCACACAATAGCTGGAATGGTCTTCCTGAAACTACAGAAGATTTTTCCATCACAAGTTTTAGGACACAGGGCTTACTTTTTACCAGCCAGATGTTATGGACATGGTGCAACAACACAGGGTGGGGTTTTCTGTCCCAAAATACACTACAGGTCAAACAGGTCAGTTGTCTTCTCTGCAGATAGTAATTTTGAGTATTACAGGGGCACTGTCAAAAAATTCAATTGCTTCCTTCTCTTTCTTCACTGACAAGGTATTAGGATATGCAGTAGAGAAGACCCAAGAATTCTGAGTAGGTGCATAACTCTGTTCAACAGCTGCAGTTTAAACAGAGGGTTGTGCATGCCTGAGAGACTGTTCTAAGTCAGATAACCCTGCCAGACCCTTATGTTTCTGCTTCTGTTATTTAAGGAATCCAAACTCAAAGAAACAATAGTGACCTCAGGAAAATAATTTCAAAAACTCCATGAAAACTAATTTTCTTTAGAAGTCTTTTTCTTTTAATTTTGCCCAATTTTGTGCTCTTTCCATGTTTCCTTTCCTCATGCATTCAGCAGATGTGTATAAAGGCTCACCAGAAGTTATTTCTGAAGGTAGATTTTAATACTTGTGCTCAAAGTGCTCGCATTCCCATTCAATCAAGGAACAGCAAAAGTACCACGTACTGTCACTTATTCAACCAATTATCACTAAGCAGAAAAAAATTTCATTTCAGGCCTCTCACTATGAATCCACAGAGTAAACAAGCCTTCACATTACTTGGATAAATTTTAGTAATGAATAAATGTTAGGAAGTTGCAACTTGCTCACAAATATTTTACAAATAGAACAAAAAGAATATGTTACCTTAGGCAATGGATTAGTGATGATTAATTCTCCTGTAATATTTATTTACATCACATAAGAGAAGAAGTGAAAAGAAAGTATTACAGAAGTAATGGTCTACATTTTCTTTAAAGGCTTTGAGGTGCCCCCATTTTTTAACTGTGAGCTCAGAGGCATTGAAGGGATGAGACTGATGCATGAACACTCCTGGAAATGAGACTCCTCAGAGGTGTCTCAAATGGGGCAGCAAGAGTTGCTATTTAATTTGGAAAACTCTTGCTGGGCATAGGACCATTTTAATAATTCCTCATTAAAACTCAGTGACAGGAAGAGATCTGGGTTTTTTCTACAGCCCTAGAAAGATGAAGAGAACAGCTGGAGAGCAGGGAAATTACACTGACTGGGAAGAGAAAACAAAGCAGAGCAACCAGTGGCAGAGTCTTGGATGAGGAACAAAATGTAGATTAACTAAATCACCAGTGAGACATAACCTTGATTAATTTCTTTCCCACCCCTCTCCTATGCAAGCAGTAGCAGCTATAGCCAACAGCAGAGCCCAGGGACCTTTGCTGGGGTGGGGGCCTGCAGACGAGATAAGGTGGTGCCTGCACTGCCTCCCTGCTGACCCTCTCTCCTCTCGTTTCCCTGTGCCTGCAGGTCGTTTACTTCACTGCCACCTTCCCATACGTGATGCTCATCATCCTGCTGGTGCGAGGAGTCATGCTGCCGGGTGCTGCCGAGGGGATCATCTTCTACCTGAAGCCAGACATTTCCAGGCTGGCAGACCCGCAGGTGGGTGGGGTGTCGGGCAAATGCTGGCCATGAGAATGTTTTCAGTGCCTTGGCCGTTGGATCTGATGCTGACTGACCATCTAGCTGTCTTCTCTGAAAGGAGACCAAAGAACCAGAATCCTTAAAATTGCCGAGAGGGGTCTAGTCCCCCTGCACAGCACAGCCTTTTTGCTCATGGTCTGCAGCATATGGACATATTAGATCATTTCCACTCATGGGCTCAGCAAAACCAGAAGAGTATATCAAATATTCAGCATGTAACAGATGGTTTTCCTAACTGTTAAATGCAAATAACTAAGGGACGGGGGGGATATAATCTACCATTTTTCATTTTTTTTCTGGCCTGGTTAGCACTTTGTTTGGGTCCAACAGGGCCCTCCCAAGAAGTGTTAGGGTCCCTGTGCTTGCACAGACTGAAGGCATGTAACATGGGCTGTGCCCCAGCAGCTGGGCAATAAGTTCACTTCACCTGTCCTGGGGGCTGGTCCCACCTGCCTGGGTCAGGGCCTGGCCAAAGGGTCAATCCCTGCCACCACTCACTGGAGCTTGTGGAAACCTTCCCCACCTTGGGAAGAAGGATGCTGTGTACCCAGAGGTGAAAAATAGGGTCAGAGATGACAAAAAGGGCAGAGGGTGCAGACAAACCCAGGACCTGCAAGGTAGCCCAAATTAGCAAGATGTGGGCAGCACCCTTGGGGGCTGCACAGGGTCCCCCTTGGAGGATCCCTCTGGGGTGTCTGCTCCCACACCTTTCTGCAGCAGTAGGTTGCTTCTCTTCCCCACGTGGGCTCAGCAATGCCCACGGAGGTGTTAATGTCGACCCCCCTCCCAGAGGAGCATTTAAATGACACTTCCTGCTAATTATTCCACTGCTGAATCATTTCATGGAGGCAGCCAAGCAATAGGCTTAGCCCACAGTCTCAGTTGACCTTACGTGTCTTCCCAGATGCCCAAAGCCCCAGCTGCTCCCTAACCAGCTGCCAAACCCACTGTTGTCCCCCCCAAATTGCTTTCAGATGTATCTATGTGTTGTCAATAGAAAATCTGTGGTGCACTGAAAGCAGAAAGCCAACTGAATGTAAATGGCATTTGGATATCAAAAGAAATAACAGTGGGGTGACTGGGGCTGAGTGTGTTTTATTCACGGTCAGAGCTTATTCCCTGGAAACGTCCCTATCTTTCACAGCCTAACTAAAGCTGACATGGTCTTTCCAGGCTGCTGCAACCCAGCATAGCAGGAGTAAGATCCTGCTACTGCGTTTTGGCAGAATGTGGGGCTTTGGTTAAATTGGGATGTGTGTCCGTGCCTGAAGGGCTGCCGTGTACTTACCTTTCCATGAGAAATCTGTGTGAATTTAGGCAGCAATGCCTGGGCTAGGATTCTTTGAAGGCTACAGAATTTCATCCATCTTTCTGGATGTTTGCAGCTGGGGGCTGCTTGGAGAAAAAAATAGGGTGAGCAAGGAACCTGGAGATGATCAGAAAGGTGAGCTGTTTCCCTACCTTCCCGCTAATTCACAGCTCAGGGCTTTCCCTGGGAGGGCCTGAGAGCAGAGCTGCAGCTCAGCCCACAGTTCAGCTCCTCCACAGAGGAGAGGGCTGGAGCAGTGGTGAAGCCTGCTCAGCTTTTCCCAGGCAATGCCAGAGCAAGGGAGAACCTGAGTGTGTGACAGCCCACTGGCCTGGAATCTCTCAGCTTGGCAATTTTCTGCCCTTCACCCTGCACCGTGGCCTCAGGGATGCTGGAAACTAGATTAGGGAGCAGGGAAGGCATCAACACTGACTTGATCACAGTCTCGTTTGGTGTGACTCACAAGTGGCTCTGCAAACCCTGGGATACGTAGGGACCACAGACTCCAACAGTGTCAGCTTCTGCTGGAGCCATGCCATCAGGGGTGCCATCTCCACCCTGAATGCAAAGGTGAAGGATGGAAAAGTGATGTCACCTTGAGTGGGATGCGAAAATGCGTCCTCTCAGGAGACTTTTCCTAGAGGATTTCCAGTCCTGCAGCTCATTTTTCCCAGACAGGCATCCCAGTTTCTACACTCACTGATCCCCTCTCTGTCTCACAGGGTTTTTTCTCCATGACTGGAGGGGTTGTTGTTGGCAGGGCACAGCCATTTAGTTTTGTCGTTGTCAGGTCTGGAGACCACTGACCTTTTCTGTTCCAGGTCTGGATGGATGCAGGCACTCAAATCCTCTTCTCTTATGCCATCTGCCAGGGATGCCTGACAGCTCTGGGCAGCTACAACAAATACACCAACAACTGTTACAGGTAAGAGGAGCCTAAACTTCTTGTGTCCTTCTGGAAATTTGGTAAGAGACAAACAGCACGGAGCTGTGTCAGGGGCAGCCGGGGGAGACCTTGGGTCACGCTGCTTTGACTAGTGAGCTGCTCAGAGCACTGAGGCCGTGGAGGACAGCACAGGGATGGAGAGTGGCTGAGGGAACAGAGGAACTCCAGAAAATGGCTTTAATTGTGCATTCCTGCACGAGTCAGGTTGGAAATGGGAGATTTGGAGGAGGGGGAGGAATGTCTCCAGCCACTGTATAGACACCACAGTCTATTTTGACAGGGTGTGTGGGCAGGGGTGGCACAACCATGTTTGACTTCACTTGCAAGGCAGGGGAGGTGGTACAAAGAGGAAGGCAGGGCCCCCTGACTCCAGTGCTTTACTGTCATCAGAGTAATGTACTGCCAGTGGCTTTTTGACCCTATCAAGGAGATTAATCAAGTCTGTCTGACCTTCTCCATGCCCTTGGATTACAGATCTGTTTTATCCATGGTCTGACATGGGGCTCAGTGGAGCCATCAGGAGCACTTCTGACACCTTCTACAGAGCCCTGAGAAGCAGGGGCTTTGTTCTTCCTTCATGTATTGCTCCAGCACAGACGGGAAAATGGAACTGTACTTGGGAGACTTCAGTCGTCTCTCCTGTTCTCCGATAGGTGCTGCCAGGCTGTTGGTCGGGTAGTTAATACTTTCCTCTGGCTCTCCTGGAATGTATCTGTCACCAATGGAGCAGTGCACTGATGCCTTCCTCTAATTCCTTTGGTGCTTTGCACTGGCAGCTTAGCTCTGGGTGGTCCAAATGTGCTGGGTGTCCACACTGCCCCATAGCAGCTGATGCTGTGGGTCAGCTCTGGCAGCTGCCCAGGCAGGATCCTGGGGTGTGGGGCTTCCAGCCCAACCAGCTCAGACTGGTGGCCCATTTTCACAGGGAGCAAGTGCACAAAAGTTTCAGGAAAAGGAGCATAGCACATTCCAGTCTCCATATGAATATAGTTAATAAAGACAATGTAGACACAGTCCTTGTCAGGTGAGGATTAGGGTTAGCCCATGAACCCTTGTTTACCAGAACTGCCGAACCTGTATGCGTTCATGCTCTCAGATGCTCCTCTTTCTTGCCTGTGTTTACTTTTGCAACCTCTTCCCTCTTCTAATTTGCTCTTTTCCCCACTTTCTCTATTGTTTTTCTTATTCTCTTGACTCTTGTCAGCTTTTTTGTTGCCATGTCCCTGTGTATATCACTGTGTCATCCTATTCACAAGCCACTGGTGGTGCCTCATTCTCTGTGCCACGTGCAGTGAGGCACAAGGTAGGTAGGCTGATATTTGGCTTTGTCTTGAGCTTTTTACTTCTGAGGGAGTTCAAAACCAACACTGTTTTTCTTGGTTTATGCTGCCTGACTAGGGAAGCTGAGTACAGACACGATCCCAAGTGGAACCATTCTGCAGCGGGAAACACTGATTTCTCCCTGGTCTCCTCCCTGCAGGGACTGCATCATGCTCTGCTTCCTGAACAGTGCCACCAGCTTTGTTGCTGGCTTTGCCATTTTCTCAGTGCTGGGCTTCATGGCTCGAGAGCAGGGCATACCCATTGCAGAAGTTGCTGAATCAGGTAGGTTTTTCTGAGACTTCAGAGCCAAGGGAAAACAAAGAGCCTGAAGGAAGGGCCCTTTTCTGAAGTGAAGCCCAAGATGTTATCTACATCCTCTATTGCTATGGGAGTCTGCAGAAAGGTCTGCAGGACCAGTGCTCCATGACACAGCTTTCAGCCCTATGTGGGCAAGAAGCTATGGTGATACAAACTTTGAAGAAATATGTGAGCTTACTCTGTGCTGCAGGGCAGTGGTGGCAGGTGATGGTGTGAGTGGCACACGTGGTCATCCTGTGTTCTGTTGGCAGGTCCTGGCCTGGCTTTCATAGCCTATCCAACAGCAGTAACAATGATGCCCGTGTCTCAGCTCTGGTCCTGCCTCTTCTTCCTCATGCTGATCTTCTTGGGACTGGACAGCCAGGTACAGCAAACACTTCATCTCATCTAACACCCACATTCCTGTCCCCACCCTGAGCAATCCCCATGGTCATTGTAAAGTATAAGGTGGGTTTGTGCCTTGCTAGTACCTCATATGTTCTCTACCTTGTATGCAGCGCTTTCCCATTGAGGGAGCTCAGAGCCAGGGCCAGTGGCAGGCCAGTGGTAATATGTGCTGGCATCTCTGTTAAGTGTCCTCCTCCCTGTGTGTACGTGAGGATGTCCCAGCTACATCCCTTCCCATCTTTTTGCTGGCACCGACTCTGTGCACACAACAGAGGGAGGCCTGGCACAGAGCAGGGCAGTTTGGGAGCAGGAATGGGACTGTTTTCTCCCAGCTGCATCCCAGCAGAGCAATCCCTGTATTCTCTTCTCACCAGTGTCCCCATCCTTTACCATCTCACACCCCTGTTATGCCAGGAGCAAACCTCAGCAGAGCACCCTGCAGAGCGCAGCGTGCAACCCTGGCATGCTGGGATGAGGGATGCAGGGGGTGTCCTGACATGTTTGCCAGGCAGGGTGCTCTGCTCAGGCTCTGCTCTGCAGCACCTCAGCCCCTCCACCTGGAGAATCAGGCCTTCTTCCTCTGTTTTTGACAGCCCTTGGTGGAAGCAAGACAGATGAAAAGGCGAAATGAAAAAACAAGGATTTGGGTGGTGGGAGGCAAAAAAGGATGGTGAGAGGAAGTGTGTGCTTGGGGAAGGAGAGACACTGATTTTTCTGACCTGTTTTCTTCTGCAGTTTGTCTGTGTGGAAAGCATGGTGACAGCTATTATTGACATGTTCCCAGGAGTGTTTCGGAAGAAGGGGCGTCGGGAGCTGCTGATCCTGGCCATTGCAGTCATATGCTACCTGCTGGGCTTACTGCTGGTCACTGAGGTAAGAAAGGAGTAGCTGGGTTATACAGCTGAGCACCAAAACCCCTGCTACACAGCTCTGGAGGTCTGGGCAGAGACAGCAAACTTGTCTTTGGTGCTGTTAATTATCCTTCATTTCTAATGCATTAGCTGGTGTCTCTCACAGCCAGTGCTGCTTTGATCCTGTGTGATGCTGGTGCACTCTCTGCACAACTGAGCCTTCCAGAGAGATGGTCCCACAGCCCAGAGAGGCTGCTTGACACACAACTTTGTGCAAACAGAATCATAGAATCAGCCGGGTTGGAAGGGACCTCTGAGATCATCAAGTCCAACCCTTGATCCACTACCGCCGTGGTTACTAGACCATGGCATTAAGTGCCACATCCAGTCTTATCTTAAAAAGCTCCAGGGATGGAGAATCCACCACTTCCCTGGGCAGCCCATTCCAATGCCTGATTACCCTCTCTGTAAAGAATTTCTTCCTAATATCTAACCTAAACCTCCCATGGCAGAGCTTAAGACCATGCCCTCTTGTCTTGTTGATAGCTGCCTGGGAGAAGAGACCAACCCCCACCTGGCTACAACCTCCTTTCAGGGAGTTGTAGAGAGTGATGAGGTCTCCCCTGAGCCTCCTCTTCTCCAGGCTAAACAACCCCAGCTCCCTCAGCCTCTCCTCATAGGACTTGTGCTCGAGTCCCTTCACCAGCCTCGTTGCTCTTCTCTGGACCTGCTCCAGCACCTCAATATCCTTCCTGAACTGAGGGGCCCAGAGCTGGACACAGCACTCCAGGTGTGGCCTCACCAGTGCTGAGTACAGGGGAAGAATCACTTCCTTGGACCTGCTGGCCACAGTGTTCCTGATACAGGCCAGGATGCCATTGGCCTTCTTGGCCACTTAGGCACACTGCTGGCTCCTGTTCAGCTTCCTGTCAATCCAAACTCCCAGGTCCCTTCCTGCCTGGCTGCTCTTCAGCCACTCTGTCCCCAGCCCATGGGGCTGCCGGGGGTTGTTGTGGCCAAAGTGCAGGACCTGGCACTTGGCCTTGTTGAACCTCATCCCGTTGGAATCAGCCCAACTCTCCAGCCTGTCCAGGTCCCTCTGCAGAGCCCTCCTGCCTTCCAGCTGATCGACACTCCCCCCCAGCTTAGTGTCATCTGCAAATTTGCTGATGGTGGACTCAATCCTTTCATCTAAATCATCGATAAAGATATGAAACAGAACTGGGCCCAACACTGATCCCTGCGGGGGGAGGAAGCTCACCCGAGAGAGCTGGGAGGTGACTGTGCCCCTCCTGCTTGCCCTGCCTGCACGAACTGCCTCGCTACAAAAGTGCCACTACAAAAAGTGCCACGTCCCCGTTTGCCGCACTCCGGGTCGCCGGCGCTCCCAGCAGTCGTTTAAATCCCTCGTCCATGTGCTGGGTTCCACCCCCCAGTCAGCTGATTGGCCTCCCAGGACACCTACCACACCTGATCGCTAAAACAAGATCGTTTGCTGGCTGCTTTCCACACAAAGCAGAGCAGCAGGAGGGGAACCTGGGAGTAATGGCTGCACCGTAACCCTGCCTGAGCCCGTGGGAAGTCTGTGATCCCTGGGACCAGAAGGAGCAGAGCTGTGACAGTATGTGCGCGTTGTTCACACTGCTCTGCAGCTGAGAGTCAAGCATCTCATCCTGCACAGTGGTGTGCTGTGCTCTGTGTGCATACCACATGCTTGGGTGGGGGTCTTAGCACTCCTCTACGCTGCCTCCATGCAGTGTCAGCTAATTCCTGCTCAACTCCTTAGGCACTGATGAATGATCCTCCAACAGGATCCTGGCTCGGGAGCTGCTGAAAGCAGCTCCCACTGCAATTGATTTGAATGAAACTGCGTGTCTAGAACTGTTCAGCATTATTTGAAAACATCTGCTTGACTTGGAGGGGCTTTCTCTCTGAGAAATCACATGAAAATCATTCAGTGGCCTGTAGAGGTAGCTGATGGCAACTCCTCAGGGCTCAGCTCAAAGGCAGAGGCAGGAGGGCAGCCTCATGTCTCTGCCACTGCAGAGCTTGGACCTTGAGCAGTATGTAAAGTTGGACGAAGATAAAATGAGGTATCTGAATGTCCTGGTGCTCAAGATCTCAGGTTTTTGGGTGCAAAGTTCTGCACTGCTGCATGGTATTTTGAAATGATGCTGGAAACTTGCTAACTGATTTTAAATGAACAAACAAATTGACTTCTGCTCCTATGAACTGAGAAGCCAGTCTAGCCAAGCAGGATCATAAAATGGGCATGAAATACTCTCCTACCACCAGGCCTGACTGTCTTTTTGGGACAAAGTGGGGGCAGCCCCAAGAGAAGGCTCTCCTCCCACCTGCTCTAGGCTCAATGTTTCTGCTGCTATTCTTCTGTTTGCCTCACTCATTCTTCCCTGACATGGAATAGTCTTGTCATGCCTCTGTCTTTTCTACCTCTTCAACAGGGTGGCATGTACATCTTCCAGCTCTTTGACTACTATGCTGCCAGTGGCATGTGCCTGCTCTTCCTGTCTGTTTTTGAAGTCATCTGTATAGGATGGGTGTATGGTAAGTGGAGGACAAGAATCTATATTGCTCTTTCTCAAGGCAAGAATGGGAAGTTGAGAAGTGGGAATGGATAGAAAGGATCCTCAGGGGGCAAAAAAATGCTGTAATTACCCTCTTTCTTTTCTGGTTTTCACTGTGTTTTCTTGCAACATTTCTTAATTGCTCCACATTTAGAATAGGAATGTTTTTTCCTTCTCTGTAGGTGACTCCTGTTGAACTACCTTGCTGTTTTTCCCATCTGCCCATTCAATTAGAAAATCAACTGTAGTGGATTGTCTGCTGTTGTTTGGTGTTTGTCCCTGTCTGCTTACACTGTGCATTTAGTTTAGTCCTGTCAGTTAATCGAATGCAAAATGCAGGGTGCAGACCTGCTGTGTGTCACTTCTGTGATGATACAGGCATCCTGTTTTGCACAGGCTGTGATGGCAATCCCAAAAGAAATAGGAGAGCCTGCTTTGGCTCTCGGTGAAGTCTGTCACTAAACTACTCAGGAGCAGGATTAAACTAAGCCCAGCGAACTATGAGGAAGAAATCAACTGCTTGTTCGTATGTGCAGTAAGAAGAGTATACTCTGATATCCTACAGGAGATCTCTTCCTGGGCACTCAGTTCGTCTCTTTGAAGCTTGTGTCGAGGCTGGTGGTTTTTGGGCAAAGAACCTAGTTGTGTGTGATACAGGGAAGCTGCTCCCTCTCCTTAGCTTTGTGGAGCTACATGATCTTGGTACTTGTAAGGACTGTGCAAAGCCACAGTAGATGCCAGCTTAGACCAGACCCTCAACATTCCACTGTCACACATCTGCTGGTTCCAACTACTTCAAGCAGCACTGCCACCCTAACCTAAGGAAAAGACTGCAAGCACAGCATCATGTGTCTCAATGGCCAGGAGTGGATGATTATGGAGGAATACAATAAAAGAAAAATTAGGAATTATACTTTCTGTGAATGTTCTTCCAGCTTTTAACAACTTATTATAGAACCATAGAATGGTTTGGGTTGGAAGGTCATCTAGTCCACCCTCCTTGCCATTTTCCACTAGACCAGGTTGCTCAAAGCTCTGTCCAACATGGCCTTGAACATTTGCAATGATAGGGCATCCACAACCTCTCTGGGCAACTGTTTCCAGTGTGTCAGCACCTTCAGAGTGAGAAATTTCTTCCTTACATCCTCTCTAAATCTATCCTCTTTCAATTTAAAACTGTTAACCCTTGTCATGTCACTATAAGCCACCTTTACATATTGAAAGGCTGCAACAAGGTCTCCCTGGAGCTTTCTCTTGTCCAGGCTGAACAGCCCAAACTCTCTCAGCCTGCCTTTGTAGGAGAGATGCTTCAGCCTTCTGATGATTTCCATGGTCTTTCTCTGGACCTACTGTGACAGGTCCATGTCTTTCTTGTGCTGAGGGTCCTAGAGTCAGGTGCAATACTCAGCTTGTTGCCCAGGGATTTCCACAGCCAGGAGTGAAATCTATTTATTTCTCTTCTGTTCATTTTCCTGTTTGACTTGGTTAAGCATTTATCATCCACAAAATGCTGCAGCGAGGAGTTCCATGGCTTGCTTAGGTGTTGTGTGAGGAGTCACTCTCTTTGCTTGTTTTAAATCTGCCACCTACCAATTTCATTTGATGCCACCTTTGCCTTATTACAGACAGTCAGCCCCTTTGTGCTCTCTTTGGTGCTTACAGTTTCGTAGAGGTTGCGTTGGCTGCAGTGCAGGTGCTGATGAAGGATATCGGTTTCTCCAAATACTTTATGTACAGCAGGAGCCAAGTGCTAGTCTGGATGAACTCCTGCCTTACTGAAATGGTAGCCAATCCAGCTACTTGGATTTGGCCTCCAGGGAATGCGAGAGAAGCAGATATATAAGAAAGATATATTTTAGAGGGATGTCCTGCAAGGAAAACTCACCTGACAGCTTGCAATACCAGACCCTGGCCAGATTTTAATTTAGAGGCATCTTCTGCCCAGTCCTTCTGGAATTTATAGGGACATGAAGATCTCCATCCATCTGTGACAAGGCTTCATCATCACACTGTGCTAGCCTAATTCATTAAACAGAATTATGGTTTAAAGAATGCAGCCCCCCTGACATTTTTACCGCCACAGAGGCCACATGCCTTTTCTGATGACCCATGGACAGCAGCAATGGCAGATAATGAGTAGCAGGAGAGATGGTGCTGTCCCAGCAGCCTTGAAGGGAAACTGAGTAACTGGGGACAGAGAAATGGCCCTTTTCCTCACCCCCACAAGTTCATTTGTATCACTCCACACAGTGGGATTTTACCCTCTTCATGTTCTGCTTTGCATCCATTGGGAAGATTCTCATCCAAAATGTAGTCAGAGGGCCAGGGTGAGGCATTTTAATGGAAAAAGAAGTGTCTGGTGCTGATTAAAGTTGGTTTTTTTTAACCCAGCATTAGAATTGGCAGGGCTGAGCCTCTTGCTTACCCTGTGAAGAATTACAACATTTCTGCTAACACAAATATGCGTTCTGAGTTTCCCCTCTCCCAGCACATATGCCAACCACCCACCACTTGGCAGCTTCCCTCTGCTGCCAGGCAGCTGCTCTCCTGAAGATCTGAGGATTTCCTCGCATGCTGCTCTCTGCCTGTGAAAGGATCATGCAGCATCGGACCTGCTGGTCACGTCCCCCAGAGAGGAGTCCTGGAGGGATTTTGGTCCCCTCCATGCCCCTCCTCCTCTCTCCCTTCCACTTTGGGACAAGCAGCCCTTCTATAAGCAGGCATGGGTTTTGAGCACTGGGATTCACAACATGATGCTACTGAAATGTGCTGCAGACAGGATGTTTTGCAGGCAGTCACAGCATGCACATTAGGATTAGCTGTTCCAGGGGAAAGCAAGGGCCTCAATCACTACAGGACAGCCAGCGCTAAAATCATTAGGACCATTTACAAAGCTGAAGCAAACTGATGCCAGTGGGTACCTGTGGGTGGCCCCAGGGCAAACCTGTGTTTTGCTGTGATAAATCTCTCTCTATCTCTATTACTCACAGGCAGTGTGGCTTCCAGAAGCAGCAGCCTCCTTTTGCCAGGATGCTGCCTGTAAGGTTTGCACTGGCTCCATGTGCCTTATCCTCTCAGATGCACTGGGTACAGGCAACCTTACATGCTTATTTATGGACAATAAGGGGTCTGCCCCATGCACCTGGTACCCAGTGGATCTGCAGTGGTTGCAGTGCCACAAGGCCTCCGTTGCTGGCTCTTTGCACAGGTTTGGTGCAGGTGTTGATGCTGCAGGTTTGAGACAGGGAGGGAGCAGATACAAGCTCAGCTTCGTGGCATGGAGCCAGGGTCATCACCTATTGAAATATTGTGGATGAAGTTTGGTATAGATGAATGCAAATAAACACAGATTGGAAGAAAAGACAGGGAGGGATTTCTCATAGATTCCAAACTAGCAGACTTGTGAAACTCACTGTTTTTTGAATCTTGTAAAAATAAAATCAAATCTTTGTCCCTTTCAGTTTGGGTCTCACTGTTATAAGCTACGTAAAATGAGATGGGCTCCATAAGGACAAGACGTAAATATATAAGCAAATCTCTAGTTGGTTTAATGTGAAATTTATTTTATTAATTTATGTGGCAAAATTGAAGGATTTGTCAGAAAACCATGCAACCACTTTAAAGGTATGTGGGATTGATCAGCACAAGAGAAGTGGTACCAGCATGCATGGTTAATTGTCCAGTGCCTGCATACCATTCTTCCTTGTCTTGGGATATTGCAGATAACAGCAAACCTCTTTGTTCATTCCAACAAAAATCTCTTTGGGGAAGTCTTTATGGTTTACTCTGCAGGAGCTTTATCTAATCCTGGGAAGAAAGGGCACATTCCTCCAGCACACGTCCTTCAGCTTCTAATTTGCTTGCAAAGGCAATGTTGAATGATTGAACTGATGACTTCTTAAGTTTAATTACTTTTTTCCTCTGCCTGTGAAACTTAGAATATATAAAACCTCCTGCTCATATACTTCCTGAGAATGTTCCTGTCAGTCTTCATTGCATTTCATCACATCACCCACTGACTGCCATAGTGGCCACAGAAATGCAGGACCTGATGGTTGTACTACAGAGAAAAGGGATAAGGACTGGTGGAGGCTCGTTGTAACTAACAGCTTTAGTTTTGGATTGTTTTCTTGGTGGAGGATGGACGTGTTTGTGTTCTCCTTTTTGTTTGGTATTTTTGTATTTCTTTAGTTGTTGTGTCTCTTTGACTAGATTCTACATCCAAATTTGCAGGGAAGTTTTATCTGCCACAAAGTTGTATTAGTAATTAATTTATCTGTCCCTTCTGACATCACACTGTGTTTCTGTGGAAACACTATATGGTGTAAGACACTGTGCTATACTCATATTCTGAACTGCAATTCATGTCATTTGTATCTCTTTTTTTTTTTCCACCCTGTAGATAATTTCAGCTTTTTGGCAAAATAAATTTCATATACCATCTCCTTTCATTCCCAGTATATTTTTAGAAATGCTATCTGAAGCCTCCTGATATTTACAGCTTGGAGGTTCTCTGGGTAGGCTGGACTCCCACACAAGGTTGCATGTCCCTTGATATGCCACAGCTTGTTGTCTTTGCTTGAGGCTACTTGTTAACTCGCCAACTCAACACCGTGAGGTGTTCAAAGAACTACCCCCCTCCAGTCTATATACTTCAAAAATCTGGGTTTAAAAGAGATTTTCTGCAAGCATTAGTCATGGTATATAGAAAATACTGCAAAAAATTACAAAAAAAATAGAAAAGCATACATAATGTGCTTTTGTAGAAAAAAATATATTTAAAGGAAACATAATATGGGAATTTAATTCTGAAACATAAAAGCCACAAACCAAAATAAAACTCACCAAACCCCAAACACTCACAAGTGTGGCCAGTTCTCTAGGTACATATTTTGCCCAGTTCAGCCTTCTGGTGTTAAGATGCAAAGAAGCAAGGTGTCATTGCCCTTGCAGGTGAAAACCATGGCGTGGCCATGAGTTCACAGGTGGATAAAAACACAAAAGCAGAATCCTTCTTTGTCAGCTAAACACTGTGATAAAACTTTAATAAGACAAATACGCTATTATTTCATCCTAGAGCTGTTTAACTTGTAACCCTTTTTCTGGATAGACTATCTCCATTTTTTTAATCTAATGTTGTTGTATTATTTTACCTGAGGCAGTCTGCTACAGTATCTCTGGTTAGTTCTGTTTAGGAAGGTGTTAGGGAATCTTATCCATCTTATGAACGACTTCTTGATTTTTCTTCATTTTAAATATCTTTCTGGCCAACATTAGGCTCTTGATCCTTGAAGATGCCCTAGAGCTTATTACAAGGTCTGCTGAAGTCCATCTGCATTATGTTGTCTCTGTATGATATTTCATCCATTTCCTCTTTGTGCCTTGGGCTAGGAAGAGTCAATGGTTAGAATCCAGCCAGTGGCAGGACTTTCAGATGCTTTTCAGAGGTATATCCCACTCCAGTGCACCATGAGATTCAGGTGGGTCCCACATACTCTGAACAACATAATTCAGTAAGTGAAATTACTGAGGAGACAAGAAGGAGATAGGCATCCACTGAACAGCTCTCATTGGAGAGTACAGCAGCATTTTCAGATGGAAGGTTTGGTTTCTGGAAGAATTTGGATTGCCAGTTTATGCCAAAAATTAAGTGTTCTGTGGAAGGCAGGCGCTTGATGACAAGGGTCATGCCCAGCTCTGGGGGGATTCTTGACAGGCATAACAGCATATCTGTTTACAAAGAGAGGGTTTTGTTAGGTGTTCCCTATTCTCTTTGTTCCTCTTAGCACTCTGGACTCATGTAATCCCGTGTGCTCAACCTGCAAGAGCTTTTCCTTGCTGATCTATAAACCAGACAACTTCTCCTTTCCTTGTGCCAGCCCTTACCAGTACATGGGCTGCTCCCTCTGAGAGCTGCTGCTCTCTGAGGGACTGTGTGTTTCTTCTATGTCAAGCTTTCTGACAACTTATGGATGAAGTTAAAAACCTCCATCTCTATTTAGCCACAGATGGGCCTTTTCAACGCCAGAAAAGCCCACCACCTGCTGCTCTATTATTAGGGTAGCCATGTTTTTACCAGGACTAAACACCAAGGATAAAGGAAGTTGGGATCTGATGTGAGTAGTGGTTGGAGGCAACAACAGTGATCTGACCTCTGACTTTGTCTCTGTGATGGTTGGTGGCCAAGGTGCCGACCGCTTCTACGACAACGTTGAGGACATGATTGGTTTCCGGCCTTGGCCCCTGATCAAGATCTGCTGGCTGGTGTTCACCCCGGGTCTGTGCTTGGTAAGTGCAACTATGGCAACATGGTATGTCACTCTGGGTCCCTGAGCTCCCAGTAAAAAAGGTTGCTTTTTCTCCAAGGTGCTGCTGTAATTTTTTCAAACTGCTATGGAGAAGGAGAAGCTTGTCCACAACTGAGGTGGCTATTTATTTCTTTCGTAAAGTAAAGCCTTATGTTTTGCCTGGACAACTAACTGAGCCTGAAAAGCCACTTGTTTACTGTGAAGACAAAGGGAAATATATCCTAAAAGCCTGGAGAGGTTTGGTCAAATTACTTTTGAGTAGAAGACTAGTGAGAATTACCCTGTTCTGAAATACTTGCTTCAGCCTGTGTTCCTGGGATTGCCTGTGGTTCAGAAATGTTTTCCACAGCTTTCTATGTTATTAAACTACTTGTAAAGCTTCTGTGACTGTGTTTAAAGAAAATGCACCCAATGTCAGGCAAGTTCTTGCCTGTTTTGAATTTATGTCCAGTCTTGCTCCACTGGCTTTTTACATGAATTCTGAGCCAAATTCTGCTCCTGCATCTGATGTTGAGAGTTGTTTTCTTTGACCTCAGTGGGAACACAGATGGGATCTATAGCTACAACTTACAAAAGATTCCTAGTCCTTCATCCTTAGGCTCCAGCAGGACTTGAAAATCAGGGAAATTTTCAAACCAAGCCTGAGTCAGCCCAAATCATCTGAAAGCTCTGTAGCTAGAGCCCTGGGATGGGTAAATCCGTGCCCACATATGTTACTTCTGGAGGGCTTCTGCCAGGAAGAACAACAATTCCTGGCTTTGATATGAATAAATTGCTGTCTCAATGTTGCTGGACCCTCAAAGTTGCTGTCAACTTTGCTTACACTGAACTCTTAAGAAGCCTGAAGGCTTTACACTGTGGAGATGCCTGGCCCTGGCTCAGAGGTAACTTCTTGTGCAGCCAGCATGCACCAAACTCTGCTTGCCACAAGTAGCCAGGTCTACTCTAGCTCATACAAGACAGCACACTCACTGCCACACAGATGGTGCTTGCAGGGTGGCCAGGCTGCTGGGCTTGGCTGCTCCCTTTGTTCTGTTTAAGTCTGTGTTTTCTGCTCCTCAGGGTGTCTTCCTGTTTTCCCTGATCAAGTACACACCCTTGAAATACAACAATTCCTACGAGTACCCAGCCTGGGGCTACGTGCTGGGCTGGCTGATGGCACTCTCCTCCATGGTCTGTATTCCTCTCTACGCCATCTTCATCCTCCTGAAGACCAAAGGACCGCTGAAGCAGGTACTGGGGTTGTGGTCACTGGGCATGTTGCTGTTGCTTCCCCCAGATGGCTCACGGAAGGGCCCCAGGGAAGATGCATGTGGCATATCTCTCCTGCGAGAAGGCAAGGGAGGGTGAGAGTGGCCCTTCCCCAGTATATTCTATAGGTCTTGTTGGCAATTTGGAGGGCTTGAAGTGTCTCAGCACAGCTTCCAGGGTGATCATCAAATGTCCAAAGTCTTTCATGAGGTGTTGCACCACCATACTCAGTGCAATATATATACATATATATACATACATACATATATATATATAGTATATATACAGTAGGTTGCAATGCAAACCCAATACAAAACCAGGATCTGTTTTGCCTTTACTTCTTGTCCCTTTTATTCCTGGGTCAGGACTATGTTATTTTCAAAAAAGAAATTACCCAGAGTTATTAAAGAGGACATGCTCACAGAGCTGTAAAGGTCTACCCTGTGCCGTGCCCAAGCCTGTCATCTTTCACTGTAGACACCTTTCTTCTTGTCCTAGGAAAAACTGTATTTAGGAAGATGGTGTCATGGAGATGACACCTCACTTGACCCATGAAGAAAGATTTGAGTGATGTACAGTACATCTAAATTTCTACACAATTTCTCTTCTGGTCCTTCCCCGTCCTCACTGCAGCTGGTTGGGGGTTGTGGTGGACAGAGGGAGCAGGTGAACAGGGAATGGGAGCATCCCTGTGGCTGTGGTGTGGGTATGATGGTCACATCGTGGGGTCATGGAGACCCTGTGCTGCCAACACATCCAGGGATGGGCTGGGTGCAGGATGTTCTGGTTGGCTCCATTGTCTCAAGGAAGGTGAATCTGTGCCTACACGGGCTCTTATTTGCTGGCTGGGAGGTGTGTCAACAGGGAGAGACAAGAGTTATGGCAGAGCTGGTTAATTCCTGTCCCAGGCTCAGGAAAAGATACAGGACAAGGCCCAGACAGGAATGGCAACAATTAAAGTCTTCTGTGAAACACTGAGAGGGGCATAAGCCATGCAGGCAGGAAGGTAGAGGAGAAGTATGAAGCTCTGAAATAGTTTCTGTTTAGCTGCCTTTGACCCCACAGTCTCCTGGTTGCTGTTGGCAGACATGAAGAGATTATGAGTTTGGAAGGAAGCTGGGAACTGTACAGTATGAGGAACTGCAGGTGAATCTTGTGCCAAGGTGCTGTGATATGGTTTTCTCCAAGTTCAGATCTCTAGTCCTGCCTCTTACAGCCCTCTCCTGTGCTCTGAGCCGTTTAGCAGTGATGCATCTGTCCTTTCCCTTGGCTGGTTTGAAGAGTTTGACTGGGTGGCTGACATACCTGACTCCCCATGGCTCAGAGGCTTTATATGTCTAAAAGAGGACGTGGAGATGTCACTGATGTAACTGCCCACGTGTCATGCCTGCTAAACAAGCAATCTCTCTCACCCATGGCAAAGTGCTTGGACAGAAGTGCTGCTGTGAGTAGTGTTAATGTTTATTCCAGAGCACTCCTGAGGAACTGATGTGGCCTGTTTCAGATGGAGGGTTTTTCTGTTCTGCTCTGGTTTAAATGATGTTATTTGTAATTTCCAGGGACCCCTCAGTTACATTAGTATGAAGGAACTTTCAAAGATGTGATTTAGGTATGTGGGAAGGAATCGGCTGCTAAACCTGGGTTGATTCAGGGCAGAATCAAAGCCAGCCACATGATACCTCCTGGAATACTTGCACCTTTTTTGAAAACAAGTTTTCCCAAAATATACCTGTTCTCTTTTTCCAGACACACCCCAGAAATGTAGTGAAATAATTTCCTGGCACAGATGTTTCCAGGAACAGTGCCTTTCAACTGAATATTGCAAAACACTCACTGAAAGCAAGTTTGTAATTGGTAATTATGATCAGTCACTGCAACAAACTGATGCCTGTTGTTATACTTGATTGACCAAGAAACACAAATGTTGTTTCCTAATGTGTCTGATTAAGGCAGCTCAAGCTCCAAAGACTGAAAATTCACAATCAACTGCTCACAAAGCAGCTGCAGACCGAGGTCAATTTCAGAAATCATGGGGCAAATAGTTTTGAATAAGTGAACAAAATCCATGATTCTGGCAGGCACTTCACAAGGGATGGGAGCACTAAAATTAATCCAACGAGTCATGGATGAATCGGCTGCTCTGCTGGGATGCACTCTGCAAGGGAGGAGCGTGCACTGGCCTGAACAGCTTGTGATGGAAAAAGTTAGTAACTGTGAAAGCCAGTTTTCATCGGGGAAATGATACGCTCTCTCATGGAGCCTGGCAGGTAGCTGCAGGACACTGAGTATTGGTTGGCTCTGGGAGGAGACCAAGAGCTCAGGAAGGCATGTGGCACAAGAGGGGCTTCAAAAATCAGATGAGTAACACCAGAAATTCACAGCAGCTGTCCCTGTAAGCCAGCACTTTTCCCCCAAAGAGCTCGAAGATACTTGCATTTTTTAAGAATAAACTCCCCAAAGCTGTCACAACACTGCATATGTGTGTGTGGAACAGCCTGTAGCACCCTGCATTGCATGGGGCGGAGGGAGCTAAGAGCGGGGAGCTGCCTCACAACCCCTGTCTTCACCATCGCAGTCTGGCTGGCTGGAAGAGGGGAGCTGGGATGGTTTGGGGCCAGGAACCAGTTTGCAGAGGGACTGCTTAACCTGGGAAATACCACTGAGGTAGCTATCACCTACCACCCTGTTTTGGACCACAGCACTTTCTGATGATCAGACCATCCAAAAGGCTTCGCAGCTCTCACCAAAGTCAATGGCGAGCATGGCTGCTTGGTATAGGAAAAAAAAGGGCTTTGTGGCGTTTTCTTCCATTGCCACAGAAAATGGCTGTGGTGCTAATTGCTGGCATCCTCCCTCACAGAACCGGTCCGTGAGGAGTCCAGCTGAAGTTAGCCTGCTCTCCTCCCTCTCTCTTTCACAGCGGTTCAGCGGGAGAGGAGCAGGGAGCTGGGAGCAGTGGCTCTCTAGATGCCTTTGCCCCCAGCAATGGTTGTGGATCACCATTGGCTGTCAGTTTGTTTATCAGCTTAATTAACAGAGACTTCCTCTCCGCAGCGGCTGATGCAGCTGATTTCCCCGGCAGAGGATCTGCCGCAGCCGAAGAAGCACGCGGCGGGGCTGTCCGAACCGAGGCGCCAGGGATGGTCTCCTCCGATCCAGGAGGTGCTCAGCATCACAGAGAGAGAAACCCACTTCTAAGGCAGACTGATTTGCTCTCTCCTTCCCAAAGTGGTTTGTTTTCTCTCCCGGGCACTTCCCTTCTCTCCTTCACGCCTGAGACAGAAGCATCTGGGACACCCTCTCCTTCCAGCCAGCTGGTCGCACCCACTGGGGACAGTATTTCTTTTGACACCCTGGGGACAACTCACCCTGCCAGTAGCTGGGAAGACTGCAACATGCTTTTGTTAGAAGTGTCCTTCAGTACTGACATTGGTTTGGAAGAGAAAAACAACACAGTAACCAAAAAAAAAAAAAAAAAAAAAAAAGAAAATAAAAGGTGCAAAAGGGGCATTCATGTTGAGAGGAGGAAAAGAAACCACAGTGGTGAGAGAGAGAAGGGAGCAAAGGTGTGAAGGAGCCAAGTGAGGGATGCAACAGCACAAAATGATGGGGTGTTAGTGCAGGAAATAAGTAAGCTGGTTCAGAAGTACATAAGAAGCTGGAGGATAACAAAGGAAAATACACTGCTAGGTCACCTATGTATGAGGAAGAGAGGAACATATCATAGCCAATGACAAAAAGGAGGATGCAGTGTTAGTAGTTACAGCTTTAGCTTGTCACTGAAAGGGAAGAGAGTGACAGGGTGCTTGATGCAATCATAGTTGTTCATGATGGATCTCAAGGCAGTCTTAGGCTGGAAAGTGGGTGAGGAATAACTACCTAGGGGACTTGCTCTTGGTCAAAACTACACGGCCCAGTAAAAACGCATCCGAGAGTGAAACCGATGAATATTTGACAATTCTTTCAGAAAATTCATGGAGTGTAAGAAAAGTCTCAGAGCAGCTGGTAAAAAAATCAAAAGGGGGGAAAAAAGAGCTGCATCACAGCTGGGAGAAATGAGACCCTGGGGACTTCACGCCCACAAATTTAACTGCGCTGCTGGGGCATTTTGTAGAGGAATTAATGAAGGAGCTGATGGGCCTGGGTCAGTGCTGCAGAGTAGCTTTGGGGCGAGGGTGGGAGAATGATTGCACTCCCTTGGCTTTGCTGCAGGTGACCGCTCAGGGGATAAGGAAGGCATAATTGGGCGCAATAATCATCAGCTCAGGCAAGATAAAGCATAATTAATAGGTAAGATGGGCTCATTGGAAGCAGATTGTGTCGAATTAAAGGCTTGTCATTGCCAGGGTAGTAAAAAATGTGAGATGATGGCTGGGAGGAATTGTGCTTGGATACAGGGTTTGGTGCAGTGCCAGATGACTCTGTCCTGTGGAGGCTGGAGCTGTAAAACTCCCTGTCAAATCCTGCTTGAATGCCTATCAGAATTTCACAGCCAAAACCACAAGAAAGGCCAGTGGCAGGTTCCCCCCAAGAGCTTTGCTGTGGTCGAAGGTACACGCTCTGGTGCATGGCTGTGTTGCAATATTGGCGCATCCAACCACGCCAAAGAATGGCCATCAAAATGAATCACAGATGCCACAGGCTCCTTTCCCTTGTTCCAAGTAATTGCTTTTCCCTGTGCTGTGTGGAGATAAGCTACCAGCACTGAAAGTAAGCAGGGAAATCGGGCCTCATCTGTGCAATTCGGCACCTATTCCAATTGCTATGGGAACCTTATCTTTTGCAGTTTCCTGTGAGTTTAACTGGAGAATTAGCATAGGGCAATCTTTTCCCCATTTAATTTCCTTTCCTTTAAAAACTACAAACTGTTGGTGAAATGAACACTGAAAGTCAAGTATCAGAATTTGTACCTCTCTGGGACATTATCACTTGATTGGAGATGTTTTACTGCGGAAGGATGAGAGAGCTGGCAAATCTCATTCATGTTCCCTACAAAGGGCTGCAGCAACCACATAAGACACCATTTATTTTATTTTTATTTTTTAAAGAGCTGAATGTCACATTTGCAACAGTAATTGCAGGAAGAGCTTAGCATCTAGAGGCTTGCAGTCAGGCCTCAAGGTAAGTAGTTTGGTGTTTTTTCCTCCCCCTCCCAGCAATGTTACTCACAATTCGGTGTGGAGAGAAGATGTGGAGATGGGTTTACTCCTTTTCTGAGGCAGTTGGGCAAAACTGTAAAAATCCTACATAGAGATAAATCGGTTTTCAGTTTTGAGCACAAATGTGGGGCTGTGTTATTGAAAATAAATACTGCATGAACTGGTTCCTCTGTTGCTGATGTATAATCTGATAGTAGCACCCACCTCTGCCAGGAAGCAGCTTGTTTTAATAAAGGCAGAGGAGGTGTTGCTGTCCCCACTGAAAGCAATTCCAGAATTCCCAGGATCAGGAAATGAATCCAGTTTCTTTGGATAGGATTGACAGAATTTTGGGAATTTTAAGGGAAATCTCAGTGACCCAGAGTTGTTTAATTCCCTTTCCTTTAAAAACTAAAACCACTTAGATACACCCAGCTGAGGAAACAAGAGAAAATGCCCATGTCTTTTGCTGTAAGATCCCCAGCACAGTTAGAGGCCAAGTAATAATTTTCTAATCTTATACAAAGATCTCAGGCATTGCTGCATGCATATGACAGATCTGACAGGTCTCCATCAGCCCCTGGATTTGAGCTCTTCTGGAGATCTCTGAGTCTGATGGGAAACTGCTTCTGTCCTGCCCACCACAAGGAATACAGTACTGAAGGGATGGTATGGAGAGGAGGGAGGTAATTTACTTTTCCCCTGTAGTTGTTGGTAACATGCCAAGATACAATGCATTTGAAGTCCAAGAGAAAGTACCAGGTGGCCATACTGTGCTGCTCCTCCTAGGTGGAAGAAAAAGACTTTATATGGAAGAGAGGACAGACATCTGTCAAGCACTTAACTACCACTTTTGGGTTTTCAGTTTTTTTCCTTTTTTTTTTTTCCTCATTAAAAAAGATTGCTTTAATCCCTCTCTCCAGAAAGGAAAGCCAGGGAAACAGTTTACTAAAAAAGGTACCAAGACAAAAGAAAGATCTTGCATTATCCTTCTCCTTTCTTCCTATCTTTCCTTCCTGTTGTTTCCTCTGCTTCAACCTTTCTACCCTTCTTCCTTCAACAGTGATAGAAGGAAAAAAAAGGAAGGAAACTTGTGTTGTACAAAATTTAAAGAAAGAAAGGTAAAACAAATGACAAACAAGGCAAAAAACTTGTTAAGAGTTATTTCCTTGCTGTGTTCCTCTCACTGTTTATGTACCCTCCCAGCCAGAGAGGTTGTATGTGCCCTTCTGGCATGTTTCTTTTTCCCAAAGAGAAATGTGTAGTTCTTGAGCCTCTTCCCTTAGATCCTCATCTAATAAAGGTGATTCCTGATCTGACTGAACTGCTGCCCCCTGCAACTTGGTCAGGTAGGGAGACATTGTGGTGACCTCAAATGGCCCTGAGGCTGCAGCTGATTTGTGAGCCCTTTCTGTCCTGGCCCTGGAGGATGCATCCAGGCTCTGGAGGACTCTTACAGCAATTCTTGCGCTTCTACCTTTGTCCAGCATCAGGATATCTTCAATTCACATAACTCCAGCCCTCAACATAGTTTTTGGGGGAGGAGAATTGCAGTGGCATTTCATCTTGGTTAGGGCTTGGCTCTTGAACCTTCTCCTGCCCCAGGTGACCATGGTAGCCCTCATGCAAAGGACAGTGACCTGCTGTAGCTCCCAATGAGCTGGAGATGCTGCTGTGCCCTCCCTTCAGCCCTCATCTTTACTTTTTTAGTGGAGAAAAGCCACGCCCACCACAGCCCTGGCGCAGGGGTTAGCTACCAAGGATTGGAACCACAGCTCCACCCTGAGCAAAGCTCTTGATTTGCCCTTGACCCTGTGCAAGTATTGCAGCTTGCCAAGGACGAGGAGAGGACAAAGAGCAGTAGGGACTGAGCTGGAGGAAAAAAGGGCATTTTTGCTTAGAAGAATAGACTGGCTTCTCAGGTTGTGTTTGTGCTGTGTGAGTTATGGGTGTTCTGCAGCAGCTGTGTGGTTTGTGCTGGAACCTGGGGACTTCCCTGAGTTTTGCTTCCCTAGTGTGTGGCAAGAGGGGTTTGCTAAGATGCTTTCCCCATGTTGAAGGGAGGTGGGTCTTGCATATGTAGAAATAAGAGATGTGCAAAGTGACTTGAGTGCACAGCAAACGAGGGCCAGGAAAGAGACAGTGGGCAGTCATGCAGGTATAGAACACATCAGGTCTTGAGGTCCTTTGCTTTATTAGGTTACACGTGCTTATGTTCAGTAACATCTTACTAGTTAGCTAAGCCATGTTTGAACAGAGTAAGAGGGGAGTAACATTTATCAAAGGACGAGATAAAATTATACATGCTGTCAAAAAGTAAGAATTAAAATTTAAGACTCGAGAGGCTGAGTAGATGTGCATATGCTGCTATTCAGTTCCCTACGCAGGGCTGCAGGGAAGGGCTGGGGCATTAAAGTGAAAGTCTTTATTCCTGAGCCTCTTGCTGGGGCCAAGGGAAGAGAAGAAATGTCTCTAACAGTGCTTGAGGTGGCAGTGGGGAGATTGTTTTGCTTTGTGTTGTTTTTAAACCCTGAATAAGCCCTCCCTCCTCAACTGCTTTTGGAGCACGATCCTGGATCTGTTTTGAATCCCTGACCCACGACTGCAAAGGGGGACATGTATTTTCAGAGCTGTCTGTTCCAGTTTGTCAAGCTTGAGCTTGGAAAGCTCTGTGGAAAGGAAGGGGATAACCAGGGAGAAATGCTTTCTATGTCTGTGCAAAGCCAGTTGTGGGCAATTCCATCCTGTCTTGCTTTTGCTGACATGCCAAGACCATTCTGTGAAATGGCCTTTTGATTTTTTTTCTCCTGTTTCGGTGGTGGTGGTGGTTGTTGTTGTTGTTGTTGTTTTACAGGCAGTAGAATTGTTTCCTGCCCAGCCTGGGTTACAGCCAGGATGGGGAGCTCTATCCCGCTAGCTGACTGGGATGGCTGCTCTGGACTGGAGGCGTGCTCTCACTGAATCATTATTTGCCAGTGGCCACTAAACTTTTCCAAAACATGCTTTATCGAGTGTGCAGCTTTTGTTGTACCATGGTGTAGATAGTGGTCTCTGGAGAAAGATGAGAGATTACAGGCCATCTGGTGCTTTTCTCGACCTCGTATTTTCAACAGGAGATGAAATAAGCTTCTTTTTCTCATGGAGGAATAAACCCACCCCCAATCATAAAAGCAACCTGTCACTTTCCCATATCCTGGAGGAGGGCCACTGCCATGTTGTGCAACATGAACTTGCCTCCCCACGCACTAGCTTTGAGGGGAGGATGACCTGAGAGCTGTAGCCCGGTGTTTCTTGACCAGGCTCTCCAGAAGCAGAGGTGCTGCAAGCAGCACACAAGGGGGCCCAGGAGCTGCTGAAGAGAAATCCCACCAGTGGCAAGGTACAGCAGTATAAATCAGTAACCCTGGGTTAGCCTCTGGGTTAGCTGGGATGGCGGGAGGCAGGCTGGCAGTGGGAACTGGCCTGGTGCTGGGGCTTAATCTCATAACTTTGGGGAAAATGCACCTTGGCAGTGTTAGTTTTCTGTGCTATGCTTTTGAATGAGGTATGAATACCCCAGACAGGCTAGGTGAGCATAGCTCCACTTGCACTGGTGTGATGTATATAGCAGTCATGTAGCAGGGTGGAATTCTCTCTCCTGTGCCCCATGCAATCCTGTCCCATGTGTGTTTGTCTCTCATCACCAGCATTGGGCTCTCCCACTCCAAAAGGCTTTTGCAAGGCTTAGCTTTACACCTCATTTACACCTTACCTCAAGCATAAGCTGCCAGCCAAGTAAGACAGAAGACCAGGATCAGCTTCCAGTCATCCTGACCCATAAACCTCCTTGTCCAGGAGCCCAAGCGTGGGAGTGTGTGTCTCCACATGGGTGAGCAGTGTGGTCAGACACAGTTAGTTTTTTCAGAGCCTGTGGGCAGAGGATATATGAATACTTTCAGAACATATTGATTTTACAGCAATAAGTTGGGAAAATACTCGGAATTAATTTTCTTTTGTTGTTGTTGTTGTTGGTTTTTTTTATGAGTTACCTGCCACAGCTCACAGTTAAAAGATCCAGCTTTTAGAAGTAACTACGGTGGTAGTGGATCAAGGGTTGGACTTGATGATCTTGGAGGTCCCTTCCAACCCAGCTGACCCTATAATTCTATTCTATGATTCTATGATTTGGCGCCTTAACATTTTACCTTATTTTCAGTAAGACACCCGGCTCAGGCTCTTTTGCAGTTCAAGACATGGGGTGGCATTTCCCTTGCATTTGGGGGTTGTCGAGCTCAGTCCTACTTTCTTGCTTCCCTTGTCTCCTGGCAGTTGGAGCTGGGCAGCTGGGAGTAGGGCAGGAGGATGCTGACCTGCATCATTACTTCTGGGGGCTCTCTCCAAGCATTTGCAATGGCCTATGGTCAGGTGAGGCAGCAGCAAAACCTTTGCTGTTTAGTCTTTTTGCACCCGTGAGGTTTCAGGTGAAGAAGAAAAAGGCAAAAGGGACTGGTCCCTTTTGGAAAGTTATAGATACTGACCTGAGATGTTCCAGATCTCCACATGAGGATGTGTGTGTGTGTTATGGTGTCTGGGGGAATTATGCTTTGGTAGGTTTTGTCTTAATTACATCACTTCTGTGAGGTTGTGACAGAGGCCGGTGAGTAAATGCGTGGCTGCTGGCATTTTGAGTTTGTGAGCTTCTGGACTTCAACTATAAGTGGAGTTAACTTGTAATCTTGGTAAAACTTTCCAAAACTTCTTCCCTCTCTGGAAGGAAGGGAAGGGTGTTTTACTGTGGGCAGAACTGTGAGCAGCACCTTCTGGCTGTTCTGTCCAAAGTCCCTCGGGCAGGCTGACGTAAGATACATCGAACCATGGCAAAGCAATTTCCCACTGTCCGATCCTATCGATAGGAGCAATTCCCCCGGAGGGGGTGAAACTCAATTGCTGCAAACAAGGGCTAGTTCTGGTTGTGTGCATCACATGGGCGAGCAGCAGCATGGCTGCGGGCTGGAGACATTTTCCCTCTCGGTGCAAGCACCATTGCTTCCTATGTGGTGATAAATGAGGTTGCACCTCTGTGGCACTTCACAGAGGAGCCAGGCCTTTGCTCTTCCTTCTCCTTTGGTCTCCAAGGCCCATGTACTTATCATGATGGAGCACCTGTGGTGGGCAGTGGTTATACTGCCTCTGTTGGTAATGTGCCCTGCTTTGCATCTCATATCCAAATCTGTCCTATTTTTCCTCCACATCTATCACTTTTTTCCCCCACTCCTGTGCTTTTGAGGTCAAACACAGCTGTGCAATAAGGCTTCTCCCTGTAGGAAAGCACTGCCATACAATTGTACTGGGAAGTGGCATAAGCTGCATCAGTATAACTGTACTTATGCTGATTTAAAGTGTCTACCTCAGAGCTTTTATCAGCATAAGCCTCTTAATAAGGAGTGAAAAAATCATATGAGCTACACCAATGATGCAACTAGACCTAAGGGCACACTGACTTTAAAGTTAGGTTGGTTTAACAGAGTATGTGACTTCAGTTAAATCTTCCAAAGTATGTGAGGATGCTTCTATTTATGTTCCATTCACACTAATTTTAATTTATATTAAGTCCATCAGGATCAAGTTTGAGCTAAGTTGAACACCATGTTACTTTTCACACTGTTTTTGATGGATTAGAAGCAATAGAGCTAAATCTTCCCAGTCCCTTGTGACAGCAGTTTCACTGACAGAAAGATGATCAGGTTTTTTAGCTACATTTATCAAAACACTCTGCAGATACAGGCCCGCTTTCATCAACGTGACTATGTCCGCTTATTACCCAAATGGTCCTTAAACTGGAATAATCATTTCAAAGTGTGCTGCTCTGGTTTAATTTAGCCTAATTTGTTTTGATTTAGATGGGCAACACTGGTTAGTTATGGGTAGGCAAGACCTAAGGGAACACCCTGCGGTGGGTAGGTACTGCTGTTACACAAGTCCTACCAGAAGTCCTTTTCCCTGCAGAAATCCCATGATTGGTGTCCCTAATGTCACCCGCTTCTGATTCTCAGGGCCTCGTGCTCCTTGTTGGTGTGCTGGGCAGGAGGTGCATATCACAGGGACACTGGACACCCAGTTTTACTCAGATACCCCTGTGGCAGGGAAGACAGCTGGGAATATGGGGGCAAGAGGAGACTCTGCCACACTTAGAATCTGCTCCCAAATCCCACCATGGACACCAGTGGTACATGGCCTCTGGGGCCACCTGGGAACCTCAGTGTCCCTGTGCCACCTGGACCCCAGGCATTCTTGCACTCTGGGTTCTCTGGCCTTCGGAGCACCTCTGGAGAAAGCTGGAAGCCCACAGGGAGGTGTCTTATTCTCACCAGTGCTTTGAGACCAACCAGCAATCAGCTCGAGAGCTCTCCGGCAGCTGCCAGGAGGCTGGTGCTGGTAATTAAACCTCACACCTTGGAAGGGCAGCTCAGGTCTGGTTTGCCCGGCAGGAAGCTGAGTCTGTGTCACGGTGAGATGCTGTAGGTGTCAGCCCCATCAGAGGACAGGCTGGGCTGCCCACGGGTGTGGGCCATCCTCAAGCACCACCTCCAGCTGTGCTGCGGCTGGGGAAGCAGACGTGAGGGTGCAGAGGGCTCAGCTTTCACTGTGCTTCAGTCGTTGACAGAAGTCCCAGATGTGCTACGCCGTGTGTAGCAGTGTGTTTCTCTTCTCTCAGAAATTTCCACATGTACAGCTCTATTTATTTCAATCAAATGGAAAAAATAGTCATACAGCTAGTAGAATTCTAGCCACATGAACTGGAGATACAGGCTCTTAACTGAAAGAAAGAGTAGGGAAAATGCCATTATGACCCCTTTGAATGCATGGATATTATTTTAGTGGCCTTTTCTTTCTCTTCTACCTAATATCCCCTCTTCTCCCAGGACTTGTCAGATTGATCTTCTTCATTTTGTGCTGGCGGACCCTTGGTGCTTCAGGTCTTGCTTGCTGACTGAAAGGTCAGTGCTGATAAATATTTAGCAGAGGAAGTTTTTCTCCCAGGTGTTTCTCAACCACATGAGTTAAGGTGAGGTGCACAGGACAAACAACAGAAAAAACACTGAACTTAACAGAACTTGGCTGTTTCACCATTGACAAAGTCTTACTGCCAGTATGTCCAGTGACATTATCTCACTAGTTCTCCCTGTCTCCAGAGTATTCCAGGGGAAAAAGATGGATAGGTGAGCCCTGAACGGAAGTGCTCCAACCCAATCTATTTTTCTTTTGCAGGTCACTTTTAATCTCCTCAAGGGGTGGTAATTCCTTTTCTTTTCTTGTATTTATTTTCAGCTTTGTTCTTGCCATATTTCTTTTACATTTTTTATTCCTTCACCATGTTCTGTTTTGTTTGTGCTGCTGGCAGCAGGAGTGATTTAAAAATGCCCAGTCTTTGAAATAAGTCATCTCCAGATGAAATTGCTCCCAAGGGCTCCTAGCAGCTGCAGGGGCAAGCGGCATAAATGTAGATTTAATACCAGTGGCTGAAGGTAATTGTAAATAAAAGTACTATCTGTGAAAAGTATTGGACAAGTTTCCAGGGAAAGGATATTTCATAGAAGCTGTGTGCCCCAGCAATGTGGCTGGCAGCCTGTGGAGGGCTATAAACACATGGGGCAAGACCTTTCCCTGTACCATAGGACTGGCTCATCCCAGCTTGACTGGGAGTGATTACACAGGGTGGCCAAGATCAGGAGAGGCTGAATTTCTTTCCTGGGGAGAAGAGGCCAGGGAGGCTGGCAGGTGATTGTGTTACTGGGTATTAATAGTCCAGCCACTGGTGGCAAAGCAACCCTAGACCCCACCAGAGGAGTCTTCAACAGGCCCCCTGTGTTGGGAGTCATGTGGAGCACCTGTGGGTTGAAGTTGGCAGGATTGAGCACAAGGAATTGTCCTGCTTTTCCTACCCTGGTCTTACACATTTTCCCTGTTTATTCCCTACTGACCACCATTTGAGGGTGGATGGGTTGGGTGGCAGGAGTCAGACCAGACCTGAGCTTTGAGCCAGCTTGGGGAGGAAGGAGGCTGGCCAGCTTGGCTCCCACTGCAGGTTGGTGGGATTGCTGAGGTTGCAAAGGAGAAGACCATGCCTTAAACTGGGCTCAAAAAAGCAGAGAAGACCAGACCTTGGACTGGGCTTGAAAAAGCAATGCCTGAGAACCCTGCTGTGCTGGCCATCTTTGCTTCCCTTTGGAGGTGGTGGACTTAGTGGGCTTAGTCAGAGCCAGGCAGCCTGGTATCTCATAACAGCCCTTTTCAATGAGTGCAGCCCTATTCCTCTTTGAAAATTATCCTCAAGTGATTATACTGCTGCTTATTTTACAATGATCGTGTTAATGATTTTTGCAAATGAATTTTAAACCAAGAGATGTCTAGCCTGATTATTTGGCTGCTTTCACCACTGTCATCGTGTCCAATAGCTGTTATTCAGAAAACACTCTTTGTACTTATGTTTACTCACACAGATTATATGGTGGGGTTGGGCTCTTTTGCTGGATACTTCCCAAGCCACCAAAAGCTTTGGAGGTGGCAGCCCAAACGCTTCAAATGCAAATACTGAAGCCAGTGAGTATTTTTCTGAGTACCTGCCAAGATCCCATTTTCTGAGAACACACTGGTGAATCAAAATTTAGTTTCGTGAATGTTTATGGACAACAACCAAGAGAGCAGCTTCAAATTCCATCTTTTCAAACAAATTCTGCTTCTCTTCTAAGGCATGTTCCGAAATCCATTTGGGCTCACCAGTCCATGTCTAGTTCTTGCCAAGCATGAAATATCCATGGAGTCTCTTCTTTTCTTGGTCACACTTCCTTTTCTTCTGGAAAAGAAGGTGATGCTCAGGCTGATGCTGAGAGACATTCTTGCTCTCCAGTGCCTTTGATACTCACTGCCTGCATCTGCCTCTAACTCGCACAACAAATGTGATACAGAAAACACCATTGCTTTTAAATTCAGTTTTTATCCCTTCAGTGGAAATGGCTGCTTTCTGGCCTGTTTTCTCCCAAGAGCAGAAATGCATGAGGTGGGGTGATGGTTTGCTGTGCTTCCAGTAAAACATGTGCTTCCTATGGTAACTGGTGTTTCCAGTTGACCCACTGCAATTCTCAGGTGTTCCTCAGCCTGGACTGTGTGGAGAACTGTGAAGAACACATATAACAGACTGATTCCCTCAGGCATGAGATCTGCACCTACCCTGCAAGCAAACTGCTACTATCTCTCTCTTTATTTTAGGAGGTGTCACATCAGCAATTGGGCTTGAGGAGAGATTGAAGACCAAGAGGGAACAGTGATGGATGGGCTAATGCCAGGCTCAGAAAAGTGTGAGTTACAATATCTTGGTACTTGATGTTTCATTAATTGTGACAAAAGGAGGCCAGGGTCTTTGCTTCCGGCTCCTCACTGAAACTACCTGCAGGTACCAGCTCTAATTTGGTTGGTTTGGCCAGAGAAAATCTAATTGGTAACATGGCATTACACTCAAAAAGCCCTTTCCTGGCTTGGGCCCCGTGGTAACTGCAAAGAAAGCTGGGCAAACAAGAGGGAGCTGAGCCTCCTACATGGTCCAGCACATCCAGGGCTGTGCCTGCACACTTCCCATGGGACAGGGGAGGCATACTTCTGCCAGTTCTGCTTTCACCAAGAGTTGTGGTTCAGAGAAACACAGAATGGTTTGGATTGAAAGGGACCTAAGTTCTAACACCTAGTTCCAACCCCCCTGCCACAGAAAAAGCTCTCCAGGCTTGGGGCTTGATCTTGCTCCTGCGGGATTCATCTGGCAGCAATTCCAGCAGTGCTCCATGGCACAACAGGCAGTAATGATTTCCCTGTTCTGCACTACATGCTCCCTGTCCATGCAGGCTGTGCTCACTTGCAGAGATACAGAATGAGGTTTCCAGGGAGCAAGGTCAGCACAGCATTTTCACTGGCTGTTTTTTTATCCCAGACAAGAGTCTAAAGGAAAGATTTCTGAAACAGATGTAGTTTACTTCTCTTTTGACTTTATTGCTGATACATAAGAGGTTCTCAAGCTCACAGAATGGTGTGAGGGACACAGGCTCCCTGGAAGAGGAGAGGGATCAGGGTGCTCTGTAAGACCCACTTTCGGAAGGGAATACCACTCACTGCATTTGCTTCAGCTCAGAGAGGATGCCTGTTTGTCAGGATGCCTCCAGACTGTGTACAATCCTCCCACTCAGCTCTCAGCTCCCCCCCTTGGGTTTACCCAGTAAAAATACTTTCCTTTCTCCATTTTCCCTCTCTCCAGCCTTGCCAACCTTCCTGGCACCACTGCCTTTCTCCTTTAATGGCCAAAATAACCTGGTGGGAGTCTTACTGCCTCATCTATGTTCCTCCAGGGACCACTTAGCCTGAAATGTGTTCCTTAAACATAGCCCCTTGACAAGACATTAGCATAGATGTAGATGGGACCATGAGCAGCAACCTCAACGAAGCTGTAAGGCAGCATGTTTTCCCTCCCATCCGTATGAGTTAAGGGCTTTGGCAGGTGAACTCTGCTAGATTTAGCTGTGGTGGGTTATGGTGTGATTGCCTGCTCTAAGGGGACAGGGGGGACCTTTAAAAAACGTGAGTTTTGATAACAAGGAATAAAAAGTGTGGTATTGCCACGGTACCCTCAGCCCACCTGAGTGCCCAGGGAGCTGGTGCAATGTCACGAGTGGGGTGAAACAAGCCCTTGTACATGTGTGTGGGGGTACGGGGAGAATCCAGGTCACCATGTGTTGTCTCTGCAGCACTGAAAGCCACTAAATGTACTTGTCCTTAATTTAAGTGTCCCTAGCTCTAATTTCACACAAAGACAGGAGCTGGTGAAGTGCAAAGGTGTTGGTTTTGCTGGTGATCTCTGGGGAGAACTGTACTTTGATTCACTTGGGCTCCTTCCCCTGCCCCTCTGTCAATGCTGCCCCTAATGAGACAGAGCTGACAACTCCCACATGTTGCTTTTGAGAGCAACTTCTCTGTACTCCCAGTGGATGCACATTATCTTGGGCCCCAGAAAGAAAAAGGAAAGGGAAATAGAGGTCCCACACAACCCCTTTTAGAGACAATGACATGATTTACACATGAAGCAACTGGTCATTCACATGTGGCTCCTTTCCTTGGCTGATGGATGGTACTTGACACTTCAAATGAGAAGTATCCCTCTTCCTGTGGCTGCCTCCTCCACCCCAGAAGCCTGACCCACAGCCAGTAATGCACCTGACCGGTGACACCACAGTGTCCTTTGCGGCTGTACCTCCTAAACCCTGCCTGCCCTGTTCCCCCTTCCCAGGGCTGCACTGTTGCAAGCCTGGCCCTGTACAAGGGCTGTGTCGGGCAGGGCTGTGTGAAAGCAGGAGAAGCTCATGGGCAGAGAGACCCAACCTTCCTTCCTCTGCATCCTCAGCATGGAGGCAGCCAGCCCTGCTTGCGGAGAATGGTGGAGACACTGACCAAAATACAAACACAGAGGGCAAGAGGTGTGCACAGCACCTGCAGCACGGCCTCTTATGTACTGCTGCAGCCATCCTTGCGGGACCCGCTGCAGCAACATGGGTGCAACCAACTCCTTGTAACCCACTCACCTGCTGACTCCCCCTTTCTTTTGCTCCAAGCCCTTTGTCCGTGCTTCTGCCCTCCCTCCTGCCCATGCCCTTGGAGCCTGTGTGATTTTCCAGTGGCTGTGGGTCCCCCGCCCCCACACCCGCGACATGCAGGGTGTTGATTTGACTGGACGTGAGCTCAAAGCTCATTAAGGGCTCGTCGATATGGGCACTGAGGAGCTGTGTGGGGTGAGGCAGGGGGAGAAGGGCCCTGCGGCAGGAGGGGCTCATAGCTCCGCTCTGCGTGTGGGAGCAGGTCAGTGTGTGCATCCCTGGGCTGGTGTCTCCGTGAACAGCTCCACGCACCCCAAGGACCCCACCACTGGCTGGCACCGTGAGGACACTGGGACACCACTGGGACAGCAGTGTCTGGTCTTGGAGGTATGAGCACTGGGGTCATGGAAGGGAACATTGCAGCAGTAGTGGGGATGCCCACATGAGCATCCCTGGGAAAGAGCTGCTACAGGTGCTGAGCTCTCTCATCCACGCTGAGTTGGATAGGGCTGAGGGGTGCAGCACCCTGAGGACAAGGCGGGATGCAGGATGGCTTCTGCCTCCCAAAAGGTGCTGGAAAGGTGAGCAAATGGGAGCAGACCTGCCTGCCTGGTGCTCAGCTGGGACAGTGCGAGGTTGGCATGGTGCCCAAAGCAGGAGCAGATGTTGTCTATGCTTTACCCACAGCTGCACCACTGTTATGCCTAAATTTCTTCTGTCAGTTGCCATTGCCATTGCAATGTCCCCTTGGTCAAGAAAGACAGCAGTTGCTGGGAAGGCAGCATTTTTCCCATCTGTCACTACCATGCAGAGCTAACTGGATTCCCCTTGGTGTTAACAGGCAGGTGCAGCAACCAACTTCCAAAACCTCCTTACTATGAGGAAAATCCCAGTCTGGGGAGGCTGTTTCTGCTGCAGTGGAGAAGTGGGGCAGGAGCCATCAATCCCCACATGCTGCAGTGGGGGTGGCTGGGGAGGACCTGCAGGTGCTGCTCCTTTCCCTGCTGGGTGAGCAGCCCCCTGCTTCCATTTGGGGAGCTGGTGCTACCAGGCAGAGTGAGGGGAAAGGTGACAGTCCCAAAACATCACCCGAAAATGGTCCTGGGGGCTTCTTAAATTGCCTGTGGGCTGGGGAGAGATGTAGTGAGCACAGATGATGGCTTAGTAAAGATGCTGTATCAGGACTTATGTGAAAACCCAGTTCCCTGGGGAGGGTCTCCAGTGGGTAGGACTCAGGGGATGGGTTAGGTGATATGCACACAACAGGCATGGGTTTGGCTGCCCCTCCTCTGGGGCTGGGACAGCCCTTCCCATCCTAATGCACTGCAGCCCCAAGGATCAACTTGAAACACAGTATTTCAGGCTCTGGGCACCCCTTTGCAGAGGCCCTGCAAGCTCTGGTGGTCTGTGGCAGTGGAGTTCAGCTTCCTTGCCTGTACAGCTGCTGAGGTGTTTCTGGGGACTGTGTTTGTGCCTTTCCTTACTATCTATCTCCAAGAGACTGTGACCCTGAAGGAGGTGACTCACTCCCTACATGAAGGCCTCCCCATCTCACCTCTGTCTTCTGGTCAAACTCGTCCACACATCTCCTCTCTCCTCTCCTACCGTCTCCCTGCTCCCCATCTCCTGTGAGTGCTTCTTGGAGCTGCAGCATGGATATCAAAGGCTCCTCAGTTTGCTAGTGACCTTACTGTGTTTCTGCCAGCATCTGGTGGAGACCTCTAGCACATTTAATTTCAGCTCTTCTTCCTGCATGAGAAGCTCTGTGACAGTTTGGGATTTTGTTGAGAGAACAAAAGTCAGGCTGAAGACCTGCAGCTGGAAATGTGTTTTCTTCTGAAGAAACTTAATGGACACAAGAAACAAGCAACTAACGTCCTTATACTGCGGTGGACGTCTCCACAACACTGGGTCCTGTTTGCTGGGGACAGAGCGAGTGCCATGCCTGCCTCCGTGGAGATGCTCGTGAAGTAAAGGCTGTCCCTGACCCTCCTGGGTCAGGGTCTGCAGCCTGGTACACACACTGGATGTGTGAGATCTGGCTCTGGTCTCCAGCCAAGGCAATGTGGACAACAGCCTTTCCTTGATCTGCCTTATCTCCTGATATCCTGATTCCTGGGGGAAGAGCTGCTCCTTCTGCACTGCTGTATCAAGCTTAGCACAAGAAGTAGGGTGAGGAGAGGATCTGAATGTTTAAGTAGTAGAGACCAGCTAGTTGCAGGTTGATCCTAGACAGCAGGGGATGGTGCTCTTACTGGGTAATGAGCACATTTTCTGGGCTATTTTGAGGAAAACCTCAGCCAAGGGGCTGGAGGCTAGCAATGCTGTTGCGTGGTTCCTGCAGAGGCAGCTGGCTCTGCTGTTCTCTATTTTCCACCCCAAAAAAGCACACGAACAAAGGGAGCCTTGCGGCAGCCTCAGGACTCTGGAGCACAATTATCTCTCCGGTTTCATGGAGAAGGAGAACAAACAATTTGGCATCTGAAAGTGGACACAGATTTTCTCTTTGGCTTGGCTATGCTGCAGCAGGAAAACAATGTTATGCTCTGCGTGTGAAGCTGTAGTCTTTCTCAGAGCTGAATTACATGTGCCAGAGTGGTGACGGGCACTTTCACAGGTGCCATGTTCTGAATGAGGTGCTCAGTAGCTGCTGTGACCTTGGTCACAGTGAAGTTCATCACCTTCCATTGCAAGACTAATATTGTTCAATTTCCTCTGCTCAATGACTTCATTAAAAAAACCAAACCAACCATCTAAAAAAAAAAAATCCCAAAGCATACCAAGCCAAATACAGCAAATAAGCACTGACATTACTTGCAGAGTCTCTGGAGGTACATCAAATCCAGCTCTGTGTGTATGAAGTTATAATTTCTTCACTCTCACATATTGCATAGCCGTGCCTTTTGCACGGTACTCGTGAGTCCTGGCAAGACAGAGAAGTTTACCCCTGTGAAGGCCATGGTCTCTGAGGATGTTGCTGCAAATCGGGATTTGTGCTAAAATCTTAGCTCAGAGACATAGCTTTGGTAAGGTAATGGCCAGTGTGAGCAGTAACTCAGGCTGCATCAGCTGAGCTGTGGCAGTGCAGCCTCTCTGGGGGAAAGGGAGAAGAGGCCAGCAGGGATGCCTGCCCACATCATGGTGGCAGTGCCTGTACACCATGCTGGGCTGTCAGGAAGGGCACAGGAGGTACAAGGCAAGTGAGAAATCTGAAATTGCCCTCTCTGTGTTTGTTTCTAGGTATTTCTGTCCCAGTGATGTTCTTGCTGAAGGCACTGGGAAGATTTTTTCCATTAGCCTCCCTGGAGTGGTGTTGTGCCTTAGCAAGGAACAAAGCAGGTAGAGGAGGCCAATGAATGTTACTCTGGGGTTGTATGTACAAAAAAAAGTGGAGAAATATGTGCAAAACAGCAGCTTCTGTCTTAGAAGAGAAATAGTGAGTTGGGTTTTTTTTTTGCTCAACAGAACTAATGATACCCGATTTTCTCTTCATAATGTCCTTTTGTACCTCCACCTCTGATGACAGTTCCCTTATGGCACTGTTTACTGCCTTTCTAGTCTCCCTCTCTACCCCATCCTCAGATCTTCTGCCTGTCTCCCATGTTTCCAGGCTGCCCTCCTAGGAGCTGCCTCCCTCCTCCCTGGCTCTGTGCACACTGCCTGGCTCATGCCTGATGCACAGCAGGGCACTCTGGGGATCTCCCCACTGCCCTTCCTCTGCAGGAGCACTAACCTGAGGCTCTTCTCTCTCTCCATTCCCTACTTCTTGAGGAACTTGATATCTTTGATGGCTGTTCTTCTTTTTTGAGCATGGGTGAAACTCACTAGTGAACTCCAAAAGTAACTGGGAACAGACAGATGGGTCTTTGTAGAAGAAAGCTGGGCTAAAAATGTCCGTGTTGCTTCAGGCAGGGCAAAAGAATAACATAGCAAAGCTGTATAAACTACCAACATCATGAAACCGGCATCCCAGCGTGACAGCTTGCACTGCATAAGAAAAGGAAAATGCTTTTAAATTTAATCAGCACATTTAAAATGAGCAGAAATAGGCCTTTAATCTTTTTAATGTGGTACTTTTGCTGAGGAGGATGGAGACAGGGATGCCTTTAAGCCACTTGTCTGTCTCTCCCAATCTGGAAGCCTGCAGTCTGCTCCGAGACTGCCATTAAGGGAGCAGGATGTGGCCTGGCCTTGATCCTCTTCCTGCTGTGGTGGCTTGGGCTGCGTCAGGACAGTATGCAGGAGCCAGGGAAGAGTCCTGCCATCTCTCTGCTTCCTAGGGAAGCTTCTGAGGGGCCAGGATGAGCTTTAAATGAGAGCACTAAAATGGCTCAGAGGCTGCATCATTTGCATCATTCAAAAAAGGCACAAAACTCTGCTTTCCTTAGGGAGAACGTAAGGCAGCCCCAGGCACCCAGGTGAGAGCAGCAGTGCTGAGTGAAGCACAGTCTGTGGTCAGGAGTAGGATCTGAACCCACTTCCCCCTGAGGGATGAGAAGCCAGAGGAGATTCAAGTGGGCATCTGGAGACAGGGAGGGCATTGGAATAGCTGACCCCATTCCTCCTGAATGTGTAACAGAAGGAAGATGCTCCTTGGCAAAGAGGCTGCATGGCAGGATGCAGCCAGCACCAGAAGCTCAGCAGTTCTTCACCTGTTTTTTCATGGCTTTGAGGGACTGCCACAGCCCTCCTGGGATCAAGGCTGGGGGCTGCAAGATGTATTCTGACCTCATGCAGATGTTCCCTTCATTTAATGGTTTGTGAAATGTGGCTCATGCTCCAATTGCCCCCTCTGCTCATGTGGATAGGGTTCTGGTGTGGTGCCAATCTCACCTGCCACATTATTAGGAACAATGCGGGTGACCCCGGGCTGCTGGTGGAAGAGGGACATTGGGCAGGAGCTGCAGGTCAGACCTGGGCATCAACAACCTAGATCTTATGCAAGAGGGTGTAAAACGGAGTGGAGGTAGAGACCACCCAGCAGCTCCATCACCCAGGAGAACTGATTTACTTTCTTCTCCTGTGACCAAGCAATTGCCTGTCTTCTGAGGAAGGGAGATGAAAGGTTGAGTGACTGCGGCGGCTGCGTCTTGGGCAGAACACGGAGAGGGCTGTGAAACACAAGTCCTGTCTGCCTGACCCAGCTGGACAGGACAGCAATGCTCCAGCCCTGAGTGGTTTCCATGTGGGGCCAGCACCTTGCCAGCATCCTCAGGCTCCCACGGAGGGCTTTTCCCCAGACCCTCCAGCTTTCAAGGATGCAGGAAGCTCAAGCATATGTTGCTGCTGCAGCGAGCAGAAAATCGACCGAGAGTCTGCCTGTGCCCTGATCGGCTGGTCACGGCTCTAAACAAGATGCAAGAGCCTTGGGGCTACTTGGCTGTCAGTAAAATGGTGTGGATGGAAGGAAAAGTCTAATTGACTGAACAACAGCCTGCACTGTGTAATTAAACTAATTGTGGCTCTACCTGCATGGGTCAGAAGCGATTTGTGTGGCTGTTAAGGCACTGAAAAATAAGAGGTGGGGATGTGTGTGAAAGTATTTCTTACACACGTTTCCATAGGTCATTTTGCTTTTTCAGTTCAGGCAATTTTATGCCCTCGAAATTTTTGGTTTCTGTCAAATTTGAGGAGACTGTTAATATTTCATGCTGAAGCAGGGAAAAGTAAAAAGGTCACTGTTGTTAGCAGTTTCAGGTGGCAGCGTTTCAAGTGGAGGTAATACTTTTTCAGTGCTATTTTCTTATTTGAAGCAAAATCCCTCAAAAAAGAGAAGGGGAAGGACTGTTTTCCAAAATGTGTTTCAGCCTGTCTCTGCACCCGCAGAGGACATTGGCAATTGTTTTTATTGACTTGAAGAGGAGAAGACCAGGCCTTCTGCACAACCCAGTGAAACGCAACTCACTCCTTTGCTGCCAGGGATTTATGGTGCTAGCTTTCACTGATTGCTTTGAAAGTCCTGGCTTCAGAATATGGTGTATTTGGAAGAAGCCGAATGAGAAACCTGCTGTAGTGTCATGTTTGAACTCTTTGACCTTGTTTTCAAGTCCTTGTGAAGCAGAGCCCACCTCCAGCTTGTAGCTCTGCTCTTATTGATTATCATTTTGAGTCCTTCAGGCATTTTGCTGTGCCCAAAGCGCTGTGTGCTTTTCAGAACGAATAATCTGACATGACAGCTGCTGAACTGACTCTGCTCTCTCTAGGCTGTCAGCACAGGACAGAGCCCTTTGCTTGTGCTGGAGGAGACCCACGTAGATAAGTGGAGGGACTGGTGCATTTTGTTGCAGTAGGACCACTTGTCTAGCGTGTGAGCTGGTGTCTAAACATAGGAGTCAAACATTTAGCCTGGAGCAACTGATGCCTGTATTTTTCCTGGTCAAGGCTATATGCCTGGGGAAGGACATGGCACAGCCAGGCTGTGGGACATGCATGAGCTCTTCTGCCCTAATCATCCATCACTGTAAGAGACAGGACAGTAGGTGGGATGAATCTTCAGTGGGTCCTCTTGACTGTTTTTCAATTTCTTGACTGTGGAGAAACCTCTATAAATATAGCTTATTCTTTCTGAGCTGGAGATGAAGGACCTCACTTCTCAGGTAAGAAGAAATTGCCAGTATGATCTGCTGCTCCTCTATCATCCTACCCCAAGAATATGAAATATGAGGTGTGATTATCTGGCTGCAGTATCTCTCCAGAATTGTGGCAACAGGAACAGGGAAAAGAGCACAGGATATATACACACGTTTTTAAGATAGCAGCTTACCTACTGTTTTTTGTCTCAGGAAAAAAAAAGTCAAAATGGCTTCTGCTGACTCTAATTTGTTATGTCTCCAGGCATAGCTAATTATCCTAACTTAGCCCAGCTCTGAATTTTTCCCAGGGGTTTTTGTGCTATTTCTTCTGTTTTGATTTATAAATTGTTTTTATTTTACTTTCCTCCTACATGTTCTTTAAAATCCTTTTTCTCCCTGCCTTACTGAGGAGCAAGGAGCTGGTGTGACAGTGCTATCACAAGGTGTAGGACAGAAATGGGATCTGTTCACCAAAGCCTTTGCTCTGGGTGTCCTGCAATACTTCTGGTATCTGTCTCATGGGCTCTGTGGAATGGTCTCTTCTCCCCAGAAAGCATTTTCATGCTGCCACTTACTGCTGGACTGACCTGCAACCATCCTTGGGCTAGAGGAGTTGTGAGGCTCGGTGTGGGCTCCATAGCTCAGAGGGTTTGGTTACAGCCTTCATCCCACAGCAAGGAGATTTCTGGCTTCTCCACTGACTGACCAGAATGAATTACAGGGGTCTTTTCTCTGATTCAGCCATTCCCTTCACAGTTGATACAGTTTTCCTAACCTCAGCTGTGAATTCTGGGGGGAAGGAAATCCATCTGCTGTAATCATGGGGTGCCCCTTGTAGTAAACAGAAGTCAATACTGACATTGAGCCTGGACTTGGGAGACCATCTCTGTCCAGGACACTTCAGAAATTCTAATTAATGAGTCCTCCAAACATCCCATGGGATAAATGGGTACTGTTTACTCAGGAGACAAGACTGTTGAGAGTAAGAAGCTCAAGCAAAGACAACTTTAACTGCTAGAGCGGGACATATCTTCACAGCATTGCTGTGTTTTATGTTATATCATCTTAGTTTTTCTTTTTTTTTCTTTCTTCTTCTGTCTCTTTTTTTTTTTTTTTTTTTTTTTTTTGTGGGGGAGTGGTACTTTGGGGGGTGTTTAGTTTGCTTTGCTTTACTTTGCTTTTGGTGGGTTTTTTTGTTGTTGTTTTTGTTTTCCAGTATGTGTATCTGGGAATGTTTTTGTCAACAGACTTCTCTGGGAGACTGTAGTACTAGTCACCCTCATGGTCCCTGGCGGAGGACCATGCCAGTCCCCTGTCTTTTGTTCTGGATGAAGGCAGATGCTGAGGGGAGAGGATACAAACAGGAAAAGTAGGAAGTCTTATTTCCTTGGAAGAGTCCCTCAACCTCCCATAACTTACAGCTCAGGGTTTTCCTGAACTGCAGTGGTAGATCTTGGTGGATTTTTCCTTCCATTATTTTTCCCCTTAATTTCCTTTTTGAAGTCATGTAAACTCTCAGCATCCGTCATGTTCTGCAGTGGGGAGTCTTGCTCAATAGCTGCACATTTTGTGAAATATCCCCTTTTGACCTCTTTGAACCTACCACCCACTGTCTTGGTTCAATCTCTTGTGGTTCTTATGTCAGAAATGGTGAATACTCGTATTCTATGACACTGATACATTTATAGGCCCCTGTCAGTTACCTCTTCCACAGGACAATGGACTCTCTCTCTTTTAGCCTCTCGTGACGTGGAAGGTGCTCCACACTTTTAAGCATCCTTTTGTCTCTCCTCCATGCCTTTTTCTGACTTTGCAATAGCTTCTGCAACAGGAAGGGAGAACTGCACTTAGTTTTCAAGACATGAGTGCAATATTGTTTTAGACACAGGTCTAAATAACACAGCCTGCTCTCGCTCTCTTTCCGAATTGTTTTGGTGTGAGGGTTATGTACTCCTTAGGGCACGCCATCTCTCAGATGGCTCCATGGCTGATGCACTCAGTTTTGGTCCCCAGACCTGGGAGATGTGGCACTTCCACCATGCCCCTTTCTACTGTCACTCAGACATGCCTGGACTGCTCTGTGCTGGATCACCCACAGGCTGTGATTTCTCTGCATGTGTACTGGTCCAGGAGCTTTTCCTACAGAGCACTGGGATGAGAAGGAGATAAGATGAGAGTTGAAGGGTTTGTTATGTACTGGTAACAGCCAGGTCTGAGTCTGTTGTTAGCAGTCTATGTGGGCACAACCCCTCAGAAGGGCAGCTTCGAGCAAGGCAAAATTATCCTCCTTCTCTCCGGGGAAAGCAGGGAGGCATGGATAGGCTGCACTGATGTGCACCAGTCTACCCAGTGAGTCCGCCTCAGACCCAGCAAGACCCTCCCCTAAGTCCACTACACTGACACAGGATTCTCTCTCCTTTCTCATCAGGAGCTTTGCCCAGTGCTTCCCATTTCATCCGTGCTCGCCCAAGGCAGAAGCTGCCCTTACTGCTCCTCCGGCCCCTCAGCAAGAGTGGCCACACATCTGAGTCACCATGGGCAAGATGGACAACCCCTCTGTGGAGCTGAACTCTCCCTCTGAGGTGAAGCAGGCAGCCCTGGAGGAGCCAGAGCCCGTCACCCCTGAGGTTGTGAGCACCAAGAAGAAGAAGAAGGAGCTCCCAGACAGAGGTTCCTGGAAGGGGAAATTTGACTTCTTGCTGTCCTGTGTGGGCTACGCTATCGGTCTGGGCAACGTCTGGCGCTTCCCTTATCTCTGTGGCAAGAATGGAGGAGGTAAGAGAAACACACTGTGCCCGCATCCATCCCTGAGCAGCCTTGTCCCTGAACAGGCTTTGGTTTGGTGTGTCTGGGTTGATCCTCCAGCTGAGAGCTCTCCCTCATGATGTGAGTTATTAACTTGTCAGGAAACTAGTTCTCAGATCTGTGGGCTTAACTAGCAAGTGCAAGCTGGGAAGAAGCCGTACAAAGAAATTAAACAAGAAGTTTGAGTTCTGTCAAGCTTTTGCAATCCAGATTTGCAGGGCTACAGAAAAGACTGTCCTCATTTATTTACAAGGAGGACTATGCACACAGGCACCCAGCTGGATGCTGGGGCGCTCCCAGGGAAACCTGCTAATGGTGAGGTTCTCCTCAACCTAGTGTATTCTCAAGGGATAACAGTTTTTCATGTGAGTTTGGATCACATGTCTAAGGAGTTCTGATTAGAAGCTTTGCATGGATCATAGCAGGGCTGTGTAGACGTATATACAAACAAGTGTACTTATGTACATGTACACACGATGATGTGTCATCATCTATGGAAGGAAATGAGCTTTCACTTACTAGAGTGCTGCGAGAAGGATCACAGTTGTCATTTCCATCCTAAGGCCTGGAAAACAGAGGCCATAAGACAAGAAGGCAGCTGACAAAGGATGCAGATCCCACTTACAGTGGGATGTAGCTGGTAGCAGTGCCCTCTTCTGCAGACAGCTAACACCAGCTACTTTTTATTCTCTTTATTATTGCACCACTACATCCTTTCCTTACCATCATCTACTGAGGCTTTGCCAAACCACTGGAAGGCTAGAGAAAGGCAGGCAGATGGGGAAACACTGCTGCGCTAGAAATCAAGAGATCTGGCACATCAGCTCCCTGCCCATCTACAGACTTTCTGCATGTCTTGGATCAAGACAGAAAATAAACTTCTGTGCCTCAGCTCCCCTCTAAAATAATGCTATTTCTTCAGCCTTGCCAGGGAGATGCTTTTTGGGAGGATAGTATGGGCTGGTGTTAGTAGAACAGAGGCTCTTTCTTCTCCTCACTCCATGCCCAGTTGTCCTATCGTTTGTGCCTGTTACCAAAATAACCTTCCTCCCGCACCTTGAAGAGCTGCTCACCTCCTTGAACCATTTCTCAGACTTCCCAGACAAGTCCAAACCCCTTTTCCTCCCCTTTAAGGCTGTGTATATAATTTTAGTATCAGCTGCTGCTCTTCCCACATGGCTCTTTGCTTCCCTCTTAGCTCTTCCCTGCCCAGAGTCGCTGTCCTTTGTGCCACATTCATTCATGCTGCTCTGAGGGTTTCTCATGCTTCTTCTCCACGTCGTTTTTATTTTCCTTTTGCCTTTGATTCTCATGACTCAAATCCACTTCTGCTGTCCATGTTGCAGATGGTGCAGGATGCTCTTCTCCTCCAACCCTGGAAAAGAGGAGAAGGGTCTAGCTCCCTAAAGCAGTCTGTCCATGTAACTCCACAGCATTTAAGGGTATCTTGGCTCTTTCTCTGAAGCATGTGGAGTGAGTTCCAGCAGGAGATCAGACATTTATCAATTTTGACAAGAAGATTTTAATGGAGTATGTTGTTTTCATAGAAGCATAGAATCATAGGATGGTTCGGGTTGGAAGGGATCCTAAAGATCATAGAATCATAGGTTGGAAGGGACCTTAAAGATGATATAGTTCCCACCTACCTGCCAAGGGCAGGGACACCTTTCCTTTCCAGGTTGCTCAAAGACACATCCAACCTGGCTGTGAACACTTCTAGGGATGGGACATCCACATCTTCTTTGGGTTTTGTGCAGAGGCATAAATATGCAGCTGAGCTGAGTGAGGTTTATGGGAATCAGCCAGGCCTTCCTAGGGAAACCTGTGCCACCAATGCCAGAGCCACGGTGTGGATTTGTCACCTTTATCTAGCCACACTCCAGCACCTGACTGCCAGCCCTCCTCACACAGCATTAGCCCCGTGGCTAAGTCCCAGCGCCAGCCAGTATCTGCACTGTGGCTGCTGTGTCATCTCAAATCTCACACTGGATCTGTGATGCCCATGGCTGTTTCCTCACACATAAAGGTGGGGGTGACAATACCTATAATTAGATGAAGAGTGTTGTGAAGCTAAAATCAGCCCTATTTATAAAATCAGCTGAGAACCTAAGACAGAGGATGCTGTGGAGGTGTGGAGCACTATTATTAGCATGAGCAGTGGCACGCAGGGTGATCTCTGCCCTGGCAGCTCCAGGCATGCAGAGGGACCAGCCGGCTGTGAGCAGGAACGCCAGACCGATGAAAGGCAGGGATCGGTGCCTGCGCCCTCCCAAACACCCTGCCTCGCCTGCCGCTTCGTGCCGTCCGCGGCGCTCCGGATCCCTCATTCCTCTCACCCCTAGCAGGTCTGGCTGTTCGCAGGCACGACTGTTCCCACAGCCGGCAATAATGAGCGGCAAGTGGAGGCTGCCGATGCTGGAGACAGGCGGGAGAGCTGACGCACGAAAGCGTCACCGGGAGCCGATGCGAGGCAGGGTCTCACGGCATCTGATTCGCAACCGGGTGGGCACCGCCTTGGCTCTGCCCCGACGGAGGCGCCTCCGGAGCAGAGCAGACTGTGGGTGGGACTCTAATTTTAGCGTCCTGCATGTGCGCTGCTCAGAGCGCGGTCGTGTGGGCTGCTTCCATTACGCACAGGCAAATTGAACTGAATGGAAATATTGTCGTCTCACTTACCTCTGTCACGTTGCATCGGCTCACGGCTGGTTTGCTCGCTGCAGGGAGCCCAGGGCACGGCAGCCCAGCGCACGGCCCGTCCGCTGCGGGGGGCAGGCTTCGCCCAAACTGATGGCTGGGCTCCCTGCTGGCTCTGCACACAGCTGGATGTGCCCAGATGTGACTAACGCTCCAGCCTCTGCACCGATTTCTAACCTCATGCATTCCTTCTGATCTCAACAGGGTTTTACCGGACTCTAAATTCACTCTAAATGCAGCTAAAAATTGTCTGTGAGATCCTGAGCTTGAATAACTTGAGAGAAAAGCAATTCTTTAAATAAGCATCATGCATTCCTCTTTTGCACACTGAGGCTCGAACTAACGGCATTTAACAGCCTGTAATGCTCAACTTTTGATTCGTGGGCAGTGTTCCTTGTTTAAGGCTTAATTGTTATTCCTTGCTTTATGTCATTAGGAGCTGGAGACTGCAGGCAGATTTGGGGCTGCTCAGTGGGTGCCAGGTGCTATATGATCCTTCCGTGCCTCCAAGAATCAGTGCTCTGAGCAGGCAGGGCAGGACCAGCACCATCACTCCTTTAACTCCATGGACTTCAGAGACAAGCTGGGATTCTCACAAGGTCACACACGACCATTTGTAACAGGCTCAGGATCTGAACCAGACCTTTTGGCAGCTCATCCAGGGCCAGAGATTAAAGACCATTGCTTTCTCTCTGTGCCAAGGATTTAGGCAGAGGCCTGCAGACTGTAAGTACAGATTTCAGAACTGATTTCCACTCTGGCTGTACAGCACCTGGGGCTGTTACCAGTGCCCTGGATTGCAGATTTTCCAATATTCTTGAGGATTTTTGTTAGACCAGGACAAAAGACCTGTGTCCAAAAGTTCATCTGTTGTTTTTTTTCTCAATAGTCTCATAAAATCTTTCATCTACAAACCTTCCTGACCTGCTGCGGATCAAAAATGCAGGATTGTCAGGGCTGTGGCCAAATTTCATTAGTTGCTTGCACAGAAGCGAGGAAGGCACTTGCACTGCTGATAAGCTCAGCCTCCAAACTCCACAGTGGCAGGGTGGCAGCATCCATGTCCTCCTGCAGGGCTCCTAAGGGGAGTGGACCTTGCAGCCCGTGGTGGCCAGCAAGAACACAAGGGAGGATGCTGAGTGTGCAGCGCTGCTCAAAGCTGCTCTCTCCTCCTTGCCAGGCTGCTGGTGAAGCTGAGAGCCTGTGCTTCCCCGCCAGCTTGTGATTCAGGCTCACGGTCATCGAGCTGCTGGCCCAGAGAGTGTTTCCTCCGCACCACCCACTGCCAGCTCCTCTTGCATGCTGCCTCCCACAGATTCCCATGCCGGGTGCTGGCACCTGCCTCTCCCAGCTGGGCTCAGCTCCCTGCTTGGCAGGCAGGCGTCCCCAGCTGGGTGTCCCCTGAGCCAGCATCCCTGGCTGTGCCTCACTGCGTCCCTACCCTCAGAGAGCAGCTGCTGGAGCCTGACTCTGCCAGGTGCAAGCTGGGCCGCAGCTCTCCGGAGTGGCTTTGCTCTCTGGCTCCGTGTTTGCTTTCCCACTATTATCTGGAGAAGAAGACTCATACTGACAGCTCAGCCCTTCGGCTAATGCAGAAACCAGTGCTGTCCCAAACATGGCCAGCTGCTTCTGAGCAAACTGAGTGTCCCCACTCTGTCCTCAGCCAGAGTTTGTCCTCCTCAGGGATGATGGCATGCTCCAGTACATGCATGAGAAAGGTGGAAAATGAGCTTTGTCCAAAGTCCTAAATGTCAGGATGACCTGAACATGTACAGCCTTCAAATCACACAGCAAGGCTCTCCTATTCTATTCCCTCTTCTTATAACTCGGTGCCAGTAATATCTCTAGTGAATAGCTGCAATACCTTGTTTATAGTGAAGAGATTTCCACAGGGCCATAGAGAAGAGTAATATTTTTACCAGGAATTTTAAGGGTAAAATCTAAAACATGGATAGCTAGGTATATAGCACTGTTATAAGAGAAAATACAGTCTTTGTCACAGTTTTTTTAAAAGACTGAAATAGCTATAAAAAAAAGAGAGCAGTGGCCAATGCTAGATATTCCTGTGCACTTTTCCCTCGAGCTGAAGAACTGGAAGCTGCTGCAGGTAAGACAGAAAGCATCAACAAGAACAAGTTACCAATGTCAGTGTCCAAGTTTTGGGCTTGTTGTCAGATTGGTTTTAGCATTGCCTAATAGCTAACAACAAAGTGAGACTGGCATTGCATAGCTAGTGATGCCAGTGTATATGTACACAGGGTACATAAATACCCATTGTGATAGGAACAGATAAGGGTAAGGCAGTGGTGATCTCAGTGGGAGACTCATGGAACACACCAACTCCGACTGGAAACTGTCTTCTCCCAGCAAGGCTTCTCCTTTTCACGTGGGTGCTGTGGAGCAAGAAACCGCAGCTGGAGGTATTTGCTTCATGGTAAAAGAGAGAGAGCTGTCTGATAACACTGCTCCTTCTTTCAGGGGCCTTCCTCATCCCCTATTTCCTGACACTGGTGTTTGCTGGGATTCCTCTCTTCCTTCTGGAGACTGCTCTGGGCCAGTATACCTCTGTTGGTGGACTGGGAGTCTGGAGGTTGGCACCCATGTTTAAAGGTACTGTGTGTTTGTGAAACCAATGGCACGTAACTACAGATTCCATTAAAGGTTTGAGGAGCAAATCAGCAAATCCCTTGGATCTGGGATGGGGTGGCAGGTGAGGGGAGTGTTTTTTCCCCTCTGTCATTATCCAGCTGTCCTTGGCTCTGATGTCTGCAGTTATTAACATCACTATGCTCTGTTTGAGCAGTCTTGTGTGGTGACAAGGCATAAAGTGCCTTGCCACCACACAAGACTGTGTGGTGAGAGCAGTATGGGCTGTGATGGAATGGCTCTGGTTGCAAAAGACCCTTTGTTGTTCCAAGCCTCCCTATGTAGGCTTACCTTAATTGCATGGGAAAGCTGTAAAGAGGGGGCATGAACCTGTTGCCGTGCCTGGAGTAACTGTATTCTAGAAACCAGTGGTGATTTAAAAATGCCTTGAATGTGGGAAAGTGCAATTCTGCCAGAGGAGTGACCAGATCCTGTTTTCATGGGGCTCTGTCCCTAAAGAACCCATAGCAGACTGAAAGGTAGCACTGTTCTCCCTGTGCAAATGGGCGGGTGAGAGACGAGAGGGAATGAGCCTCCCTTGCTGACCCCCTCACAGTGCAACTGTAGCACACCCTGTGCTGATGAGCTGATTCACTTTTTCTGGTTCTGCCAAAAAACTTGCTGTGGTGCCTGTGAACTCACTTGGGTATTGGAGACCTGGACTGATGCTGCTCTCTGCCTTCTTTTGCAGGAGTGGGACTGGCAGCTATGGTTCTCTCCTTCTGGCTGAACATCTATTACATTGTCATCATTGCCTGGGCTCTCTACTATCTCTTCAACTCTTTCACTGCGGTGAGTCACAGGCGTATCTGCAGCACAGCATTGGCTGTGTTCTGGGTCCTCACTCCTGCTTTGTGGGGGCTGAGTGGTTTATGCTACAAAACAGGCACTAGCTGCTTGCAGTCTGTGCAAAGAGCCCTTGTCAGCATCCTGCAGGACCCTTCCTGAAGAGGTTCATCAGCCCTGGGGGCAGTTTTGTAGTGTTGATGGGTACTGATGTTGCCTCTTAAGAGGATGGTCCTCTGGAGAGGACAGTCCCATCACCTCTCTGAGTACTGTTCCCCGCTCACATCATTCTTTAAAACTCACCCTGTGTCTCTGTTGTATTTCTAGAACTACTCAAATCTAAGAGCTACACATTTCCATAACTGTTTTTGTTACAACAGGGTCTTTCCCAGGGCTTAGTCCTGACCTTAATTAGTTCTTATTCACTCTTTTCTTGATAAATGAAATCTGGGGATTTTTTTCTGCTGGGAAAATGATTGAGAAATCATTTAGACATCTGCTTGTGATGTTCCTTTAGCATGTGCTTCGACGTTATGGTTTATAGTGGGTTCCTCTCCCATAGCAGGGTCTTCTACCATACAAGATTAGAATCACTTCTTGGTATCAACTTCTTGGTAGATGAATGATTAATTTCAGCCCAGAAACTGGGAAGAGTTTCCTTAACATAACTCTCTGAGCAACCTGCACCCTTAAAGACAACAACCGCATGGTTCAAATGGGATCTTCTTAAAATTAATTTAGATACAACCATGAAATACTGTTATGATGCTGTACATCCAGTTTTACTTTTTGTTTCAGCAAAATTTCAAATGTCTGTCAAGACTTTTGCTAAATTATTCCGTTTGGCATTCCCCACTGTGCTTCTACCCCCAAAACCACGTACCACTGTAGGGTCCTGGATCTAGAACAAAATTGTAGGTTGTGGATGAATAGATGCACCCTCAGAGGATTCCCAAATGAACAAAGGTCTACCCATCCCTGGGCAAGATGAGGCTTTGGTACATTCGGGTGTCACAGACCCAGCTGCTGACAGTGCTCATATGTACGCAGACAGGTCCAGGTATTTGACTCAAGATGTTTTCTTTTATCAGAGATAACTCTAAATTCCCAAAAGGAGCCAAGGTACAAATAGAAAACCTAGGCTGATGTCAGTCCCCTGTCCCTCCTAAATTTGACTAGGAGTATTTTGAACTATAATAGGAGCCAAGCTTCATATATAATAGGAGCCTTCTGCAGTTTCTGTCCTCTGAAATTCAGAGGAAATGGAGTAGCAACAAACTGCCCCCCAGCCTGCCCCTCCTTGTAAGAGCTGTGCAGCTCCTCTGATGTGCAAAGCACTTGTTTGAAGGGCTGCTGCGCGGCACTTCTTGAGCCATTGCCTTTACTGCAGTGCAGTTAGCATTTTTCAGTGAAATCACCATGTGGGTGGAGCAGCCTGGGTGGCCACCGAATGTCCCCCACTCCCCTACAACAGCCACCCTTCTGCCAAGGCAGCACGTTAGAAGGTGGTGTCTCCTGGAACGAACTGATTCAGACGGAGCAGTGAAGGCAGCACTTAAAGGCACTGATGCCACAAAACACTTAAAACGTAGATAATATTTCTAAAGAGGTCGGTGTTTGTGGATGAATAGTGATGGATACAAACATCTTCTTAGATCTTTGTTGAGCTGGAACCCGAGGTCTCATCTGCAGAGGGAAATCACCTCGTTTCACAGAATAGCTGTTCTGCATTTCTCTACGTGCACTGTGCTCGGGAAAAGAGACTCTTACAGATTGAGACATATCTGAGTTGCTTTTCTTGTGCTGCCTCAGCCCCAGCACTACGTGGCACGGGTGAGCTGCCCTGCACACTCACAGGGCCCCTGGCACTGCAGCTTCAGCGCTCACAGTGCCGGAGCTGATCGCATTAAATCTGTAGTGGTGTGCTGCCGTCACACTGCTACTACCTACAGCGTAATCACTGCCCAGGATTCTCTTTGTGCTGCTTATAATTGGGGCAGGAGACAGCATGAAACAGCTATTATGCTTTAAATTTACTCGTGTGCTTGCGTTACATTAGTCCACTAGTCTAGTAGACAGCCTGTTAGCCCCCATTCTCAGGGCCATGTTGCTTTTTAAGCATTGGAGCTTAGAATAAATGAGAGGTAAGAAACTATTTATTCTTTGTGCACTAAATTCCAACCACTTGTTGAGTGAAGCTAGCCAAAAGCTGCAATGGTTATAAACACAATATCCCTCAGTAGCCATTTTAATTTGTAGCTATTAATTACCAGCAGTTAATTGGAAATGGCTTTCTATCTGGGGAATTGCTAACATTTTATTAGAGCTACAGCACTGTCCTAATCAAGCTGTGATATTGTTTCCTGGAAAATCCTTGTCACAAATTACTGTATTTTAGAAAATGGTTTCATGCTTTTGGCTACAAGGGTGTGCCCATCTGATGGTGCTGCCCATCCTCTTTGCAAAAAAAATAATGGGATTTCAGTTTAAAATAAGCCAAATTTCACTTCTCAATGCTGCCTTTGGGAGATATAACATTAATGACAACCCTGCTGTCCTTATTCTGGTGCAGGACCTGCCATGGCAGAACTGTGGGAATGCCTGGAACACCGACCGCTGCTTCTCCAACTACTCCCTGAATGACACCACCAACCTCACCAGCGCCGTCACTGAGTTCTGGGAGTACGTCCACAGCCTGCCTACACCAGGTTTCTCCCCCCTCACCACAGTCATACCTGCCCACCAGGATTGTGACTGGTACCCGTTGGCACTGTCCTTGGATAACTTTGGCAGGAGGGCGTTACAGTCAGCCATTGGCTGTGGTGGGCATGGGGTGCACTGTGCAACCTCAGGTCTGATGAACAGAGAGGATAACAGCCTCTCCACCTCTCTTCTCCTCCCTTTATCCCATCATGATGAACCTCAGGTCTCTTTAGGGTTTTGTGGGTTCTCATGCTTGTCTGCACCTGGCCCTTCACCCTGTAGCCCCCCCGGGATCTCCAATCCCTCTGCCCCCAAGGGTTGGACTTCCCTCTAACGCAAAGTCTCCCGTCCCTAGGAGGAACATGCACCAGATGTCGGGGGGCCTGGGGGAGCCCGGCTCTGTCCGCTGGCCCCTGGCTGGCACACTGGCCCTGGCCTGGCTGCTGGTCTACTTCTCCATCTGGAAGGGTGTGGAGTGGACAGGCAAGGTACGGTGTGAGGGCCGGGTGTTTCACTGCTGCCTCTCATTGCGGCACTCAGGTCTCGGCTGTCGAAATGTCCTCCAGACTCAATTTTATTTAAGTGCCTATAAATAAGGTTATGGTGTTTTGAGGCAGAATCACAGTAGATGCTATTAGATTCCTGACATTTTACCTTTCACGGTTGTAAAAATTGCTGCCGTGTTTATGGTAATTTTCATTCTAAGTGTAGAGAATAGCTCTTCCCTGTAAAGTCACGGGTCTGAGCACTCAGTCCTTTGGGGAAGAGGCTTGTGAAGATGTTTTCAGAGATTACTTATATTTCCCACCTTGGGACAGCCTTTTGAGAGAGTAAAGCCTCTTCTCATCTCCCCCTTTTGAAAATCACGGTCTCTTAAAATGTTTTGGTGGAAAAAAAACCTCACCATCTCATTTGAAAATTTCCCTGCTGCCCTTTCAATATTGGTGGGAGACCTTCAGATGAGAAGCACGTTGTTATTCACTGTGTAGCATTTCAGGCTAGCACAGCAGAAAGGTAATTGCTTAGTTTAGTGAAAACGTGATGCTGAGACACTGGGATATGTTATTTAGAGCACAGTGTGGTGCAACAGGACAATATTATGAAAGGAATAATCTAGAGGAGAGATCAGAAATAAGTGCTTCAGGGGTAGGTCACCTAAGCTGTTAACTTCCCCAGTAGCTTCCAAACAGGTTTTAACCACACAGCCACAGCAAAGCCCTGGTGATTCCTGGTATGGGCCCTGTGATGAGGGATGTCATGTACTTGTGAGTCCCTGAAATAGTGCTGAGAAGAAAGCAGTGGAAATCAAGACAACTCTTGTTGCTTGATGCATAGGTCTAGAGAAACATCGGCTTTAGCTCTGCAAAATAAGGATGTGATGACTTAAAGGGATTACTTCTGTGGACTAAATTTATCCTCGTGCAATTCCCTTGTCTTTGGGCATTTCATTCAGACTTCAGCATGCTACTTTTGTGATTAGTGTGTCCTTGGATATCATTGGTAGGGAGAAACCTCAGACAGACAGAAACATTACTAGCATGGGAATGGGAGACAGCAAATGCAAGGAAATTCTGCTGAAAGTGTCTGTGCTTGGGGAGCCTGTCCCCCTCACAGGGGTGCATGCCACGTGCAATGACACCGTGGGCAGGAAAGCTCCTGGGCACTGGTGGGCTGAGGGTTTCTCTACCATGGGGTCTTTTTCAGGTTGTGTATTTCTCAGCCACCTATCCCTACTTCATGCTTTTCATCCTCTTATTCCGTGGAGTCACTCTGCCGGGAGCGAAGGAGGGGATCCTCTTCTACCTCACGCCTGACTTTAGAAAGCTCTCCGACTCCGAGGTTTGTGGCCTAGTGACGAAAGCTCCTATCTCCCAGTTGTCTCTGCATTAGTCTTCCAAAGGCACTTCCCTTGTATATTTTAAGTATTTAAAAAAATCCTGCAATAGTTCCTCGTTCAAACAGTCACGACCCTCACAGGCTAAGACAAAGCTGCACTGAGCTGCTGCAGGAGATGCACCTGCAGCATGGAGTCCCTCCCTCTCCTGGTTCTTTCTCCACAGGTCTGGATGGATGCAGCCACACAGATCTTCTTCTCTTATGGCCTGGGGCTGGGGTCCCTGATTGCTCTGGGGAGCTACAACACTTTCCACAACAATGTCTACAGGTCGGTTTTTTCTTTCCCAGCCTCCTGCATGGTGAGGAGGGCTCAGGGTGAGGTAGGGGGTCGTGGTGAGTCTGGGGTGTCTGACCTCCACTGTCCCCTTAGTGCCAACATGCAGCTCAGGGAACACACTGTGATCTCTACAGAGGGGCTCTCCTGCCTGCAGGACATTTCATATCTCACCTGTGCTACCTCTCCAGGGCGTGGACCTGCTCTCAGCAGGGCTTGGTCTTTTATTTACCCCACTCTCCGCTCTTGGCCTCTTGGTAGGGACCTGCAGGTGGTTTCTTTTCCTTCTTTCTCTCTTCCAGAGACTCCATTATTGTCTGTTGTATAAACTCCACTACAAGTGTATTTGCTGGATTTGTTATTTTCTCCATCATTGGCTTCATGTCACACATCACAAAGAAGTCAGTCTCAGAGCTGGCCTCCTCAGGTAAGCAGAAACCCAGTTCAAATGCAACAGCAACCTGTGAGAGCAATTTTTCTGTGAGCATGGGATGCTCCCAGGCCTTTCCAGACTGGGACCCAGGTGCTCTTTGAGCACCCTCCCACCAAGATATGTCTAAGGCGCCTGTGGCTGATGTTGGTCACACTCTGGCTGCAAGGGGCATCTCTGTCTGCTTTTAGTGTTCTTCTCCTTTTAGTGCTGAACTTTCATGTGATTTTGCTGTAAGGAAGTATTTAGGCCATTTGCTGTCTGAAACCTTCCTGTAGAGAATAGATACTACCTATGTTTTCAGCAGGCATGATGAAAATTTGGAGTCCCTTTTTCATGTGCAATCTTGAAATTGATCTCAGAATAATTTTTTAACCAAGATGGGACTGTGTCTTTTTGTGCAAAGGCATATTTTGAAATTGCTGTCTTCCCAGAGAAAGCTTTTATCTCAAGAAACAGCATTTTGTGGTGGAAAAAAAAAGGCACTGGGAAAGTTATAAGCAGCTCTCATTTTTGTAGCAAATGCTCCAGCTCCATTTGGTTGCAATAATTTGATGACCTTCTTGCTTGCAGGACTTGTTTTTCCAGTCATTCCTGCCTCCCTGTCCTACCCCTGTGCACTCCACTGGGTCGGTGTGTCACGGACAAAAGCTCAGGTGTTCCTAGCTCCTATGACAAATACCCACAAGTCTTGGCTGGGATTGTTGTCTCTCTGTTCAACTGTGGCCCTTAGCTCAGACTTCCCATCAAATGCTTTATAAACTTGCTCTCACCCCTCTTTTCATTACCACAGGCCCCGGACTGGCTTTTCTCGCCTACCCACAGGTTGTCACACAGCTGCCCCTGTCACCTCTCTGGTCAGTCCTCTTCTTCTCCATGCTGATGATGTTGGGTCTGGATAGTCAGGTGAGACAACCCAGGCACGAGGTGGGGTAAGATACAAAAATATCTTCAGATATGATGGTGGTGTCCCCTCCTGCACCTCTGGACAGTGCTGAGCAGGGTGGTTTTTTAACTCTTAGAGGTGAAATGCAGCTTCTTGAAACAAAACCTCCTGTGTGGACATCGCCTTTGTGCTCTTCCCTCATGTAGGCATATACTTGGAAGCGTGATGGGATCTGACAACTTCCCAATGCGCCAGTCCTTGTCCTGCTGCCCATTAAAAATAAGAGCAATGACCAGTTTCCAGCAGCCCAGCAGAACCAGTCAACCCTATAAGATATTCACCACTTCCCTGTAGAAGGAGAGGATCTTTGGCAAACTTTTCTCTGTTCACACCAATTTTTGACCCTGTGGCCAAGTACCAGTGCTGCTGAGTGCATGCAGCCCATCCCCACCTTGCTGGGTCACCCTGGCAGCTGAGCCTCACAGGCTCTAAGCAGAGCTAGTGGGAAACTAGTCCTGCCAAAATATTTTGCATCACAGGAAAAGTGAAAAAAGATTTCTTTCAAGTAATAACTGCTTTGTTCTTGTAGGACATGACTCCCCCCACTCCCAATGTAGGTACATGAAATAAGGGAAATCAGTATGAACTATTTCATTTCATGCCTGCATGACGGTAGTTTGTGGTCATCTCAGCTCTCTTAGTGTTCTGTGAGAAGCTTGGATGCTTGGAATTTTCTGTCACCTTGACCAAACTGCATTTCCTGTGAGGCGAGAGAATGTCATTACTTCAGCTTTTCTTCACAACTTAGGGTAGAAGGTCTCCATGTTCCCTACTCCCAGGAGCCAGAGCCAGCATCTTTGCACAAGGTACTGGTGTCCAGCCAGACCCAGTGCTCTGGTGGAGCATCAACAGGTTCTGCTGAGAAAAGCAGCGATGCAGGGTTTCAATTGGGGCTCCCTCCGAGTGTGAGGACAGTGGTTTGGTGCACTGTTTTGGCATTGGTGTTGATGACAAAAGTGATCCTGAGCAGAGCTGCAGCTCCCTGGTTTGTAGGTGAGCAGGAGTAGATTCTGGCAGAAAGAAGGAATCATGCCTTGGGAAAAGCTGGTGCCTGGGTACCTGGGTAGCTTTGCCATCAGGTGAGCCTTACTTGTGGGGGAAGCAGCTTGATGTAGCAAAAGGCCTCTACCCTGCCCCCTCAGAACCCTCACAAAACAAACAAAAAACCACCATTATCTCTGTGTTTTTACAAGTGGTGATACTTTTTTCTGATAATTCAGCTTAAAAGTAGCTACCCAGTGAAGCAGTGAACTGCAGTGTGCCTCTCTATTCAGTGCATCAAAATCAAAGGCTCCTGCAAAAGCCTGCACCTGGCCTGTCCCATCCTCCCTTATGCCCACATGCTCTTTCCTTGCAGCACAAACCACCAGTACAAAATGGATGCTCTCCTGGATTACAGGTAGCATTCACAAACCCAAGCCTAGTTCACAATCAGACTCAGACCTATTCCTGAAATGTCACACCCGGTTTCCAGGAAAATCTAATCAACCAAATCTGGTTTTCAATGATGGCACACTCTCATAAACATATTATAAAGCTCATGTCTGCATTACTACAGACATTATTTAGCAAAAAAGAAATGCAAATAAGAACTAAATATTCTGAAAAAAGCTACATTTACAGAAAAAAAAAAAATTATGTCCATGGATTATTCACTCAGAGCTGGTAAATAGTTCAAGGCATGACAATAAGCCCTCTAAGCATTCTGTGGAATTTATTTGCTGCGTTTACTTCTGAAATACCCCTTGAAATTCTCCATGTCCCTTCTGACAGCCAGTCCTGGAGGGCAGTCTGTGGGGGGCTATCATTGCCTGAAGGAGAAGGCTGGGCAGAAACGAAGCATCAAAAGGAAAACAAGCTCTTAAAAAGCACAGCTAAATACATGTGAAATAGCTTTCTGTCTGCATGCTGGAGCTCTGATTCATTCAAACACACCAGCAAAGGCATGGCAGCTTGTGCATATAAAACAAGTAACACAGGCTGCAACAATGCCTGCAATTCCACGTGCATTTTGAAGCATTCATCTAAAAAAACAAGAAAAGGAAAAAAAAAAAAGATGGTTTTGGTATGTGCTGATTTCATATCCTTTGTGGTATTTGCAGATGGGGAGCAGGCATTTTTCATTTGGGTCAGCAGCCCAGTCTGTGAGGCGCAGCGGGGCCATAGGGCATTTCTTGCACCCTGTACCCCCAGGGCTGCTGGGCTGAGGCTGCCCCTTGTCACCGGCAGGGCACGGCTCTGTAGGCACGGCAGAGACACTTGGAAGCCCAACTAGTGAAGGGAGGTCGGGCTGAGATCTGTGTTTGCGATGCAGCAACAAGCTCCAGCCCTTTCGTGACAATGGGAGTAGGTCCGGCGAGTCACACCTGCCTTTTTCGGTCAGGGTGCTCATCTCATCTGCAGGGCCTTGAATGGGATGAGTGACCTACATGGATGGACATGCACCTCCCTCCTGTGCCCCCACTTGCCGCTCGTGTGCTGTGTGCCTTAATGTTCACTCTGCTCTCATCCATCCGGGCTTTACTCCTCTTGCGTCTAGACCCTCTTGCGTAATATGCTAATGCTTTCTTTTAACCTACCAGTTTCCAGGTCAGGCATTCATTCCTCAGGGGAGCTTGCAGGCCTTGTGACTGCAAGCCTGTGTCTGTCCCATGTGAGGCCTCCTCTCATGGGTTATTCATGAGGATTTCCAGCTGCCGGCAGTGAGACCGCTCATGGATCTCTGGCTGCACATCTGTGGTCAAACTCCCCACACATCCATGGGTCCCAGTCAGGGTGCTCTGCGTGGTCAAGGAGGGAATAGCAAGCCCTTGACACTGGGAGAGGGTGGGAGAGGGACTCTCCTACAGACTGAGGTGCCACCTATATTGACTCTAAATCCAGGTTATCAAACCCATTATCCTTGTGTGATGATTAAGCCTTGAAGGGGAGAAAAAGCAAAAGAGCTAAGTTAATGGCAATACAATGCTTAGGAAAGAGACAATATCATGAGGTGAGGCATGAGGAAGAACAGAATATATCCTAAAAATTGTGTCTGGAGGAAGTTGGTGGGAAAAGCAGAGTTTTTTGGAAAGCATACTGTAGTGGCAAGGCCAGAAGGCACCCCAATGCCGAGATCCTCACCAATCCTGAAAGCAGCATACTTTCACTCAGAAGAAATGCCTACTTATCTCGTATGAGGAGCTAAGGTTTGGTATGTAGGCCTGGAAAAATGGATCTCAGGCCAGCTAGGGAGCCACAGTCCACAGGGCTGGAAAGGTGAGCCTCCTCCAGGCTGCATCCCTTCTGAAACCTGAGGCTGGCCTGAGGCAGTTTTCAGTAAATGATATGAAGATCATTGCCTGTTTTATGGCTAGAAAAAGCAATATACTACCATTTGTTTCATCACCTTGTCCATTACACAGCAGCTTGATTTTGATAGGAGACAAAGAGATTTCAACTCACTTTGTAACCCTGTTTCTCATCACCCACCTCCCTGTATTTCCCTCTATGCTTTCCCTGACGTGATCCTTCTTCCTGCACCAAAGGGCTGTCAGTTTTACTCCATCCCGTTATCTGAGACATCATTTTCTTCACTCCTTCTCTGGTGGACACCACCCTCTGCCCCTGACCACCTCTGGCCCCCCCTACAAATCCATTTCCCTCTCTGATCTCGGGTCTCCTGGCCCTGCCTATGGCTCTGGCAGTGCCTGGCTATGCATCCACATGGAAAGAATCGCTTTCGACAGTGGTTTTTTTGTCATGCTATCTCTTCACACTGTGATGCCAGCTCAGTCCTGACTCTTCCAGACAACAAGCTAGGTGGGATGGGGTGAAGAGCTCGCTGTCTATGAGTATAAAGGCAGCTTAACCCATGCGTGAATGGCAAAAGATGCTTTAATGGCACTTGTGTCCAACATAAAAGGCTTAGCTCATTAAACATTCAAGCTGAAGCCGTTGAGCTTTGACGCTTTGGGAATACTGGTTTTCCGTGAGGATATAAAACCCTGGGCAGACACATTGCCCTTTGCCTTGCTCTGGCCCACATGGAAGCCAGCCCCAGCAGCCAGCAGTGTGAAAGCTCTTCCAACATCCCTGCCCAGCTATAGGCACAGCTCAGGCTCCCTGCTTTTCTTCTGTACATCTTTCTAGCCCTCTGCTGCTCTTTTTAGTCCATATACCTCCACCTCCACTCTAGGGGTTCTTTTCTTCCCAGGGACAGGGAGGTCCCTGACTCCCAAGAGCGATGAAACCTCTTTCACTGTCATTGCATGGGCTTTTACATTTGCTCAGGGTGACCAGAGAAGCCAGGAATTTGCTGCTCTTGTTAATTCCCAGGATTTCTGCTAGAGGCATAATGTGCTGTCTGAGAGCTGTATGTTACCTGTGGTTTCTGGGAGCGAGATATAAAAGTGAATCTCACAGTTTATCAGGAAATAGGAGGAAAGGATGCACTTCACATATATATGGTCAAACTGTCCTCATGCCAGAAGGCAGGACTAGCAGGAACATTGATTTGAAGGTAACACTCACAGGGAATGTGTTGTGGTGCACACAACATATACTGTGCCTTGTGTAGTACTTCACAAGCCATCCAGGTGTTTCCATCTCTAGAAAGATGATATGCTGTGAGGATGGGCTTTTGATGTGCCCCATGCATTTAATGTAGTGTGCTTGAAAAAGGACTGGGTAGTCAGAGATGTCGTAGTTATTCACATGCACATGAGACTGGGCAGTGGGTAATGCAGCTCCTTATTAAGTGTTTTAGATCACTGAACAGCACAAGTGCTCTCTTGTGTGTTCCTGTAGGCTGGGAAGAGCACACATGGGAAGGGAAGAGCAAGCGAGGTCCAGCATGTGTCCCAGACACACAGCTGTGACACAGAGCCTGGCAACGTGGGGGAGCAGGGCAGTGGAGGGGAGGCCCCAGAGAGTTTGTGGGAAGAAAGGAGAGGCTTTTCACAGGAGCAAAAGACAGGGATTTATCTCAGCTATTTTTAAGTATTTAACTTCAGTGCGTTTAGCTCCGTCTCTATTCAGTGAAAGTCTGCAGAGAGTTCTTAAATCAATGAGGTTCTCAGCATTGAAGTTAAATGTGGGTGGGAGCGATGTCAGGCTACTTATGTATATGTCCTTGGTGTATACCTTTTCTAGTTCTGCACGGTGGAAGGGTTCATTACAGCCCTGGTGGATGAGTATCCTCATCTCCTAAGAGCCAGGAAGAAGATCTTCATCGCAGTGGTCTGTTTCATCTCTTATCTCATTGGATTCTCCAACATCACCCAGGTACTGACAGCCGTGTTTGTGCCTCCATTCATGACACCTTTCTAGTCACTTTGGCATAGCACAGCAACACCAAAAACTTTGGAAGAAGTGACAGCATTTCTCCTAATGCTGAATAAAAGGGTTTGCTCATCACTGCTACATCTCAAGTTACTTAGGATGCCTCCATAATTTTTTACCATTATCCTGTTGTCAGTCTGTCTTGGTATTTTGCTATTTGTAATAAGAGCTCAAGCCAACAGAGCCCAAGCTGGGGAGTGCTTGCTGCAAAGGGTTAAGATAACAAAGAAAACCAGTCTGCTGGGGCCCTGAACTTCTGGGGCTGAAGCCAAGGTTCACATGAGGGACGGTGAGGGCTGAGTGATCTGGAGACCATTTGTGGACCACTGAAGGTTCATGAGGAGGCAAGGCAAAACTCCTGGGAAGGGCAGAGCAGACTAAATTCAGCGACTCCATCTAAAGCAGAGAAATATAAGAGATCCTAGTGAATTACTGGTTTTCTTCTCACCCTTGGCTATGCCTGAACAGACTGGCTAATTGTCTGCAAGAGCACATCAGTTTTGCTGCTGGGAACCAGACTCCAGTAGAAACATTGCAACACTGGCTCTACTGTCCAAGGAAATTAATATTAAAGCCAACAGACACGGACAGTAGCACTCGAAGCTGCTGGCTGATATTGTCGACCAAAATCTATAACTCCTTAACCCTGTTTTTGTCTCTTCAGGGTGGCATTTATGTTTTCAAGCTGTTTGATTACTACTCAGCCAGTGGCATGTGTCTTCTCTTTCTTGTCTTCTTCGAGACCATCTCAATTTCTTGGTGTTATGGTAAGCACAGAACACCTCGTTCCTTTGTTTCCTCCATGGGCACGGTGAGTTATTTCAAAAGCCTCCCACAGTGAAGCCAATGACAATTTTGCAACTGAAAATGGCTTAGACTGAGAACTCCAGAAAATCAGGAGTGGAAGGCTGTCATTTCACTTCTCCAGCCCATCACAAAGACCTCTGCACAAACTGACAGATGCCTAGGGTACTTCACTCTGGGCCTTCAAGGGGACACCAGGAACATGGAAGCTGTTAGCAGGAATTTGCTTTTGTGTCCCAGTACCCCATCCCCTCCAGAAAATGCGTCTCTCATGCCTCTTGCTGTGACTGGCCTGTGCTGTGTCATGAGAAGATGTGTTAACCATGGTGCTGAGATGGGATGTTTTTTTCAATGCTCATTTCTTCTTGTAGGTGTGAACAGGTTTTACAGGAACATCGAAGAAATGATTGGCTACAAGCCTTGCATCTGGTGGAAGATCTGCTGGGCCTTCTTCACACCTCTTGTCTGCCTGGTAAGACCTGGGGCATCCTATCTGCAGGTGTGGGTCAAGAAGGGCCCCTCAGTTTGGATGGACTGTAGGGGAAACACTATATTCTCCACCTAGTATAGGGCTAGTGCAAGGTGGTCCCAGGCAGACTTGAGATGGGCAAAGTGATACAGGAACCTCTTTCACTCTGCCTGCTAGAAATCACCCATAAGAAAAGTTCTAGGTGATTGTTTTAATCTAAATGAGGCTTTCAGTTCTTCATTCTTCTTTCTGAGATGCCAGAAGATAAGCAAAATAACGTACTGTTTCAGAAAGCTATTATTGGTTCTGGTGAAGGCTCTTAGCTCCAGCTTCAGCCCCTGACAAGCTTGTCAGAGCAAAAGCTATCAGCAAATGCAGGATAATTGACTGTAGAGCGATTTGGCCTTTGCTGATTCTTGCCCTTCCAGCAGAAGTAGTGCAGGGAATGGCAGGAAAAGGCCAGTGACAGGAAGATGAAGACTCCTGAGGCCAGCTGTGAGGATGCTATTAACTTGCTTAGGAACTAGTGTGGGGGCACTGCTTGTCTAAGTAGCCTAGTGAAAAAGAAAATCAGGGGTATTCCAGTTCCAGCTTTTTACATGGGATAAGGAGAATTTATTTCAGATTACCAGTTGATGGGCTGAAAGACTGTAGACTAGTTTAACGAGTTGTTCAGTTGCCCTAAGACTGTTGGGACCTAAGAGGATAATGAAGGAAAGAATTTATGGGCTCTGATTTTGCATGCCTTCACCTGCATTGGCTGGTGCTCTTTTCCCAGGGTGTGTTCTTCTTCAGTGTGGTGGAAATGACCCCTCTGACATTGGGAAAATACGTCTATCCTGCATGGGGGCAAGGCCTTGGTTGGCTTATGGCTCTGTCCTCCATGGTACTGATTCCAGGATACATGCTGTACTCTTTCTTCACCTCAAAGGGGACTCTCCGGCAGGTATGAACAGCTTTACCACTCCTCTCTGCTCAGGTAGGTGTGTCTGGCTGTGGCTGGTCATGTAGGCAGACTTTCAGGTAGTCTACACTTCGGTCCGTTGTTCCTCACTGAGATTTGTGTTGTCACCATCACAAAAAGGGAGCCCTCGCCCCTGGAATATCCCTTTGGTGCAGGTGACTGGAGCCCAGGAAGAGACTGGGAAGAAATCTTTGAGGTTTCATAACCCAGAGGAATCCAGGTTCCTGACGGTCCCTGACTATGAGCATGGTTACTTGGCAATTCTCAGCAGAGAGATCAGCATCCTCCAAGCGTGGATCTTGAAGTGTCTCGGGCTGGGACCTGCTACCAACAAAGACAAGCACAGTGGTAGTTTGCCATGTGCTTTGCAAAGTGCACTCAGTGACTGAGGGGTTAAGAAGCAAGGAATACTTTTATGCAGGACCCACAATACCCACTAGTCTTGTTTAAAACGTTTTCTTTAGTAATTTGAGCAGGGTTTTATGTAGCAGTGAATCATGAGTCTGTATGTCATACCTAGTACTTACTGTTAAGATTTTATTTACGGTGTTGACATTCAGTCTTGAGAGCACTGTGCAAAAAGTCACTGGCTTGGTGCTGTCTGCTGCAAACTACAGATGTAAGAAGTCACCCCAGGGGTGCTCATTTATGGCTTTCCCAGCCCAGCTGCAATAGCAACCAGACGCCATCTAAACCCCATGAGCTCACTTCATGGATGCTGTATTTCGAACAATGTTTAACTCAGAAATGTTTTGGCTGGAATTACTGGGCTTAGGTCAACTTCAGGCTCTCTACCTCTGAAGTCAAGTTGCAGGTGGATTTGAGTTTTCTTCCTGCCAGCCTTCCATTTCGATGTGCTCTGATGTGGGAACTGATTGAGTCTGGGGTCTCAGATCTACTTTCAGTTCTGGTCTCTCATCTGAAGTTGGGTTTAGGTACTTGTCATTGGTGTTGAGATCCACCTTGGCATTCCTGCAGGAGTCAAGCCAGGGTGTTGTCAAGCCACTTTGGAGATTTTGGGTTGAAGGCCAGCAGCAATTCCAGCAGTAGCTCCTTTCTCAGACATTTAGAGGGTTCCTTATTCCCTCATTATATGAGCTGGAAAAGGGGAGAAGGGAAGCCCAAAAGTACAGATATGAGTTCAACCCTTTGCCTAGTCTCAGTCCTGTTTTACTAGAGGTGGAGGAAGCACATCCCAGCATCTGGGGGAGCCCAGGCTGGCCTGTGGTCTCCCAGGAGTAGCTCAAGTCCTTCTGACAAAGGGCTTGTGCTAATTATATACGTAACAAGAGTGGCAACACCAGCACTTCCAAAGTGCTGGGGGCTCCCGTGTTGCCCCAGGGCATGGAGGGCAGCTCATGAGCACGTTTCCACCCATCCCCTCCGCATCTTGTGCAAACCAGCAGTACCAGTAAGCAGTGTGAGTGGCTGATGTGTGCCCTCCCTGTCTGGCTCTTCCTCTAACATTGCCCACACACATGATGAGACCCAGACCCCTCTCAATCGTTCATAGACCCAGGAGTGAGCAGCAGATGGCACCACGAAGAAAGTAGGCTAATCTGTGTGTGCGTGTGTTGGTATCAGAGAGACAGAGAGAATTTTTGGCCTCTTATATGCACAGATCCTGGATTAATTTGTAATAGAGCTGGAGCTGGAGGGAAATTAGATGCCAATCCTGAATAAAGTGGTTTTGACAGACAGGAAAGATTACAAGTCATTTTGATTCTACTGAGCATGAATGTGAGAGGGCAAAAAAAAAAAAGACCATGAATGGTAGAAGCAACTCAGTGAACATTTCAGGGACTACACCCAGCAACAGCTACTTCAGTAGGAGCTTGTTTCTCTTGCTGAAATGAGGTTCTACCTGTCTTAGTGATGTCTGTTAAGGTCAGGCTCAATCTGCCCCTGCTTCTTTTCTGCAGTGGACAGCATCAGTCTCTCCCTGACCGGCAAAAGTGATTCATTGTTCTTCATCACTCCTGATGCTCAGTCCACACGCCTCCAGCAATGACTTGCCCCTCCATATTTTCCCGGGTTCTTTGCTTCACATTACTTGACTCTGCACTTTTCATTTGATCAGCTCGGGGTGATAGGAGTTGCTGCTGTGCAAAGGTTTGTTCAGGTGGATGGTCTCATCTACATCAAAGGCAAAGATCATAACCTTGTTAGCCTGGTGTAGTTACTTAGTAATGCCTTGTAATTATTTTGGGCTGGGCTTCGCGAAGGAAGATTTGGACTTTGTAATCAACAGTAGCGGAAAATGGGTCTACTCTGAAGCCTGTGACAGTGCAGCTCTCTCTTGTTCCTCCTTGCAGCTGGTCTTGTCTGGTAACAGTTTGCCTGTGTTATCAGGATGATCCCTGTATTTCAGATAAAAAGAGGAGCTGCTGTGCTGTGTGTGGCACCAAAGCAAAGGTGACTTGCGGAGGTTTTTGGATTCAATGAGTGGTGCTGCGGGAGCCACTTCTGCTGCATGCGCCATCCCCTCACCCTGTAACTAGGGTCACCTCTGAGGCTTGGGGTGAGGGGTCCCAACCCTCAGCTGCTGCCATGCCCCGGCTGTCCCACTGCTGCCACCCCCAGCCCCTGGCTGACACTTTCTCCCTTTATTCCTGGGCAGCGTTTGCAGCAGATGACACAGCCCAAAGCAGAGGTGCATGTGCAGAACAACGGCCTCCAGCCAAAGACGTCCTTGAATGGGAGGATCTCAGATGCCACCGTCTAGGAGGAAAGCCTGAACATCCTCGCCCTGTCCCGTAGCTGCTCGCTCCACATTGTCCCTCAAGCTCCTCCGGCACAGCTTCATGTCCCTGGCTCCATGATGGCTTTCAGTTGTTGAAGAGGGGACCTGGCGGAGGAACCTGCTTGTGTCCCTCCTGGCCTGGCTTACCAAGGCGCTGAACAAGCTGTCACCGGGGCGTTGTGCAGTGACCGTCTTCATCCTGCAGCATCCTGGTCCAGGCTCTCAGGGAGGAGCAGCCGGTGCCCACGCCTTCCTCCTCCCGAGCAGAGGTGATGTCTCTAGAGAGCTTAGACTGTTGTCCACTTCTTTGCTTTTCTTGCCTTTCCATGTGAAACTCTGCAGAGCATCCCCCAGCACACAGCTGTGCTTTCACCCCACAGATCTTGCTGACACTGGGTTCAAATTGCAGGTGGCTGTTGATTTATGGAGCATAAACCAACACTAACAAACAACTGGAGGGGATGTGCAGAACAAAGGATACTAGTGCAGAACAAGGGATTCTAGTGAGGAGTCCAGCATGCTGGTAGCTGTAGGACACCACCTCAAAACTGGAGAAGGGCTTAAGGACAATGTGTGCTGCTCACAGGTGCCAGGTTTCAGCCCTGCACAGTCTCCAGCTGTGTTCCCTGCATCCATTGGGGCTAGCCCTGTGAGTCAAAGCCCTGCAGAGCAGGCAGCCTTTCTCTTCTGGAGCATTCTGCCCTCTGCAGATCTGTGTAGTAGCTAGTCCCTGACCCTAAAATGCAATTAAAAGGGTAAGTGAAGGGCTCTTTGCTAGAGGCTGTCCGAATCTCCTACATGATCACTCTCTGCTACAAACAGCTTTGTGCAGAGGCAAGAGGTCCACCATGTGATTGAGAGATTTTCCAGCACTCCCCCCAACCAATCTCCCACCAGCTGGAAAAAGGTAGTTCCTGCCAAACACCCGCCCTGGCTGCATCCCTGGGTGGGAAATAATAAGATGCAGCATAGTGCCCATGGATGGTTTAGTTTACACCTTTTCTGTGAAGTGGCAACACCTAAATCCCAGGAGCTCCTGAGGCAATTGGTAGGATGTAGCCCCCATGCTTAAACCCACCCCTGTGAACCAGTGCTGATGTCCCATGGGAAGTATCTGTACAGCCTGCTGCTGGCATTGGCACATCCCAACTCCCAACACATACCACAGGAGACAGTGAGCTGGTGTAGATGATGCTGGAGGAGGGTAACACCACAGAGAAGGCTGGGAAGTATTTCAGAGCAGTCCTAAAGCAGCAACATATTTCTTGGTTATAAAGCCTTGTGAAAGGAGGTGCCTCATCATAGCACCATGTGTAGATGTGACAGTGATGTTCCCATTTGTGCCAGCTGCCCAATGACCCCATGCAGGGATACCTGTGTACTCAGAGCATTTGAAGAGCACCCACCACATGTGCACACATGGTGTGACAGTGCAGATTAGTCTCTCCCCACACATAACACAGCACAGGCACTGCTCACACTTTCAGGTTCAGCTCAGAATCAACAAACTCATAAATGAGCATCCAAGAAAAGCTATGTCCCACCCACACTTCCTACTGAAGAGTCTGGTCTCATAAGTGACACCGTGCAGTCCCCTCGAGGTCCCACCTCAGGCGCCAGCTGAGTGATGAGCCTTTGCACAGTTGTCCTGCACTCCGACAGCAGCTGCAAAATGCTGCAGGTTGGCCCTGTGCTGCCTGTCCCTGGGACCTGCCAGTGCACGGGGCCAACCTGCTCTTCTGCCAGTCTTCCAGCCTGAGGATCAGTAACAGAAAGAGGAAAGTTTTCTGGTCAAAGCTGAAGTCAGTCACCTTTGGGGGTGGGTCCCCTGCCAACTTGCCAATGCATCTCAATTAATGTTTCAGATGTGTAACCCATTTTTGTTTGTACACGTGGCTCTTAGTGGCTGTGGCCGCCAGGCCTTGAGTGTGTGTTTTGTGGTCTCCAACACCCCGAGCTGGGATCACACCCTGTTCCATGTGTAATCAGTTGGGTGTTTGCGTCAAAAAAATCACAGCTGTTAAACAGACATGAGGAAACACCGAATTTGCAGGCTTGATCTCGTAAAGCCGAAAGCCAAACACTGAGAGCTGCAATCATAGCTCATCACAATTAATCTCAGCCTGTCACAGACATGTCATCTTTCCTTGTCCCTTATTTGTCTGCGCTAGTACAGCTGAAAATTTCTATTCCAATTTCACCTATTTTTATGAACCGGGGCAGTAAAGGAAACCACTCTTTATAAGAAGAGGGACATCTGTGTTGAAAATAAATGTTAAACCTCTGATCTTTGCAGTAACGACCTTTACTAGACACGTACTTTTGCCTGTACCTCCAGGTCACATAACCTCCCTCCCCTCAAATGCAGACTGAGGGTTGCACAGGCAGGTGATGGACAGAGGAGTCAGTTCTTGAGAGAGGCCTTGAAATCGTGGAAGACCTTGTTTTTTTCCAACTTCATTGGGACAGCTCAGGTCTGAGGCAGAACAAAATCAGTGTCAGGGGTAATTTTTTAAATGCTTGGCCAAAGAGCTTAATTGCTGTTCAAAGGTTGTTCAGAGCTGTTCAAAGGTTGTTCCTCTGAGGGAGTGGAGAAGGAAGGGTCAAGAAAACAAACTCCTTTTCCTGGTTGTTGAGAAAATCTCTAACCCCCCAGTTCCTGTTTGCTAGGATTTTAGCCCCAGCATCTCTCTGACTTGTGGTCTTGCCTGTGGCACATCATTCCAGGTGTAGCAGCAGGGGCTGCCCTATGCATGGACTGCTCATAATAATATTTGTTGAGATTTAACCATTTGTTTAGTTTTCTGCCTGGGACCTTCTCCTTTGCTCTCCCTCCTGCACTTCTCCGTTTTGTTTTCTTTTCTCACTTCTTCCCCACTATCATCCATCCAGTGGAAATAATCTACCTCACCTTGCTTCTCCTGCTTTTTCAGTTCCACTACTGCAAAATCACAGCTCTCCCTCCTTTCTCTTCTTTCTGTTCTTTCCTCATTTCTATCTCTTTCTATTAACACCAGCCTCTCTTTCCTGTTTCTCTCATGTGCTCTCCCTCCAGCCTTATTACTCATTCCTGTGTGCTGTGGCTCAGCTGGTCACCGTGTGCATACTCAACCCTTCTGCCCATTGAAAACTGGAGTTCAGGACCCTATGGAGGAACTCACCTTTTTGCAGCATCCAGTCCCTAAGAAGCAATTTCTACCCCAATATCAAAATTGTAATGAAGTTCCAGCTACCTTTTCCTCCTCTTTTCACCAGAAAGCGGTGCCAAGCAATGCTATCTCTCAGTATTACTAGAAAGATATTTTGACCCACATTCCACCAATCCACAGAGCTGTGCCTGTTCTTAAAGATTTTGTGGCCTTTCTTGTTTTTGCACAATTTTATTTCCACCATGAATCCTTGGATCTGTGAAGTCTGGCATGTGTAACTTTGCAGGTAGGAATCTGTCCTTAGTCAAGCTCTGTCTGGTTGACTGATCCCCTTCTCCAGCATTTCAAACTCATCCTTAGCGCTAGCAGAGCCTTCCCACTTTCCTCACACACAGGTTTCCCATCTAGTGAGAGGTCAGGGACGGTGATGGCTCCCCTTGAACTCTGAAATGCCACCTCTGAAATGCCACTATGGCCAGGTCCAGCAAAGCAGCCATATCTGCACGTTGTCTTTTTGACATCAGGCTTTGGATACTGATTGCTCCGTGCCAGTGACTCCTCTGTAAGAACTGCTTTTGTGCTATTCCCTTGGTGTGTCACTTCTGCTGACCACCCCTCCGCTCCTCATTCCTTTTGACTCACCCAGAAGAGAGGATGCATACATAGCCAGGAGGTGGGATGCTCTCCTCTCCCCTCTGCTGTGGTTCAAATGGGGACTTTGCTCCCCTGTGCTTATGTACAGAACTCCTGCCTTTTGTCTGCCCCCTCACCTCCCCAGCACCTGCCAGCCTCTCCCTCCCACCGCGGGCAGCTGCTTGAAATAATCCTCTGTGAAACCTCTTAATTCTAAAGAGCTATTTAGGGAGCTGTGCTCAAATCCCTCTGAAATCCTCTTTTTCCTGAGGGCTGCAAAATACAAAATAGATGCCACTGCCCCTCTGCTGCAGTGGGGGCTGAGGTGGGCCATGGGGACAGCAGGATTGTTTCATTGCTGCTCAGGTGCTGCTTCCCCTGGAGTTCCAGGTGTGATCCTCTCCCCTGGGAGAGGGGAGCTCTTCCTGCTACCATTCTCCCAGATGTGCTCCAAGAGCTGGCAGCTGGAAGCTGGTTGTAAAACACATGTGCAATGTCTGTGACATGATCCTGATGCCGTGTAAGGCTGCACTGTAAGGCTTTGGCCAGCTGACCACCATGTAGACTGTAGTCTCTCCACAGCTCTGTTAAATGATGTGTTGGGCACAGTTGTGCTGAGCATCAGAGAGTGCTCTTAAAGCAGGTGTCATTCCGGATGAGCAACTTGTCCTTATCCCTCATCTGTCCCGAGGGGAGTCTCTCGGGATTGGAGGATCCTGGTTGCATTTGGTGATGGCCAAATGGGGAGGGGGTCTGCACCACCAAGAGGCATGTCCACTGTGGTTTTACTTGTACTGAGGGCTACCAGCTTGTACCAAGCACTGCCTGCTTTTCTCAGGACCTTGAGCACATGGTGCTCAGCACTTGCTGTCAGTACTGGCACTGGAGGCCACATGGTGCACCTGTACAACTTGGCCTTCATCTCCTGATGTCTGATCCTGCCTCTGTACAACTCTAGATATTGGTCAGAGTCTACCCGAGCAGCTCAAGGTAGGAAGAAATAGCCTGGAGATTCTGAAACCTACGAGCTTTCAAAAATGTGTGCAAGGACCATTCTGATCATTTCACACCTCAAAGCCCTTGAAAAGGCAAGAGAAGATATGTCAAAGGAGGGTTGAAAGATGGGAGCTACCACGGGGGCTGACTACCATCTCCCCTCCACCTCCTTGACCACTACAGCAGTCCTTGGTTCAGGCACCTGTCACTTCTTCCTCCCTTCTCTGCTTTGCATCCTCTTACTTACATGCCTCACCTTCTCTCTTCAGGAAGAGGCTTGCCTGCCCATGCCAGTTTTCTCTCCTCCTTAGCCCTGCTTTGCACCTATCAGCCCCGAATTGCTGGACAGACGTGCCTGTTGTGGGGCCAGGGGGTGGCCAGAGCAGGCAGTCTGGCAGGGAGGGGAGGGGCAGGCTCTGCACAGAGGCTGGGGCACTGGGCCCTTTCCTGCTCACGCAGTCACCCCTGTGCAGCTCCATGGCTCCTTCCTTCACCAGAGCTTCTCACTGTCTCTGCTGTCAGCGCTCCTTCCTGGCATGGGAATCCAGTGCTGTTTTATGGACATCTAACAGGGATGTCAGAGATTTTACCCCACCCGACTGACAGCCCTCCACAAATTCACAGGAGGCGAGTAACAAGGTACCAAGGGCACTGTGAAGGCAAAAGCCACAGTGCTGCACACTCCAAGCATTTTAAGATCTTTCCTCCACTTTCTATGTCTTTAATAGTATGTTAAAGTGGTGTTTCTCATCAGAGGTACAGGCAGGCGTTGAACCTGCTCAGAGCTGCATGGCGGCAGTGATGTTGCCACCCTGGGCCTTGGGGTTTGTTCTCCCCATCAGGAGCAACCCCCAGGACTGGTGTCCCCTCCTCCAGCGCATCAAGTGCCCTACCCAGCGTGTGTCCCTCTGTGTCCCCTCTTGTGCCCCAGGGGTGTGTGTCAGGAGGGCTTCCTGGGGGACTGTGTGGTGTTTCCCCTGGCTTTAGTGCTTGCCCTGGCACATCCCATGGGACTGAGACCCACGTGCAGCTGTTAACCACTGGATAAAGGGGTTTGAGCCACAGCACAATGCCCATGGGGGCGACCCAGGAGGTGGTCCTGGAGAGACCCTGGCAAGTGGCAGGGGGATGGGATGGCATCCCAGTGTCCCTATTGCAGCCCTGGCTGAGGCAGCACTGCCAAGGGCAGTGTGGGGCTCCTGCCAAGCTTGTGTCCATCATTCCTGTGATGCTGTCAGCTGGGAAGTGTCCGTGTCTGGAGATGCTCAGGAGAGGTTAGTGCTCGCCACGCCAATACCTGACAGCCGTGACACTGATGGAGATGCCTCCTGACAGCCTGGCATGATGCCGCTGTGCTGCCAAGAAAACAGCACCAGCATTCACTGGGATCTCAGAGACCAACCACGGGCTCTCATGGGGTTCCATGTGTCTCTAGCACAGCTCCTGGGAACCGGCGGCCCTCACCCCCACAGCTGCAGCTCTGTGAGGAGTGGCCATGGAGGGATTTATCCTGACCATACTCCTGACAGCACCACAGCTTTCTCCATGGGATGCTGGAGGGTTGAGGTTTCTGCTTCCAGATAAGAAAACCCAACTTATCAGGAAGGGACTTGTCTGAGTCACAGGTGTAATGATATGGGGAGGGGGCTGGCCTCAGAGAGTCCCAAAGCCAGAGCACAGGGGCAGGTAAATTGCTGAGTGGGCACTCCTGCTTGATCACTGCATCTCCCTCAAGTCCGGGGGGCCACAGGCAGAGCAGGGCATGGTGGCACAACTGAGTGTTTTTCTCCCTTTGAAAGCTACGTGGCTCAGAGGAGACTTTTGGCCAGTTTGCGTTACATTGTGCTGTTTGGGAAAATACAAATATCCCAGCAGTGAATCCCAGCAGTGACCCCATAAAGAAAAGCACCTCTCAGTTTTGTGCTGACGCTGCTGACCCAGATCAAGACAAAACCTCCCCAGATCTATCCAGATGTGAGGTTCAACAGTGTAAACTCATACCCTGACATCAGCCCAAAGAGCACTCCCTGCTGTTTGCTCAATGGCTCCAGGTCCCCTTACACAGCCTTGGAGGTACATCAGCCCCTGGGCTGGCCCCGCGGAGAGAGGCATGCATGTCTCAGCACACAGGCAGCGCTGGCTCCCGGCCCTGCTCTCTCCCTGTCCCCAAGGAGCCCACGTGCCTCTTGGTCACAGCTTTCTCCTGTCTGTGTGGCTGAGCCCAGCCTGCCACCCTCTTGCCTGTGCATCCCCCTCCAGCACATACCAGAGCTGACTGACGTGTCTTTAAAAATATCTCCTGTATGGGGAGAAGGACAAGAGATGGAGAGGGATGACTGCCCTTAGTTGGAGGGGGACAACATCCTCCTCCGCCTCTCCCTGCCTTCGTGATGCTGCTACCACGTCCTGGCCATACAGCCTCTCCGGGTCACAGCCTGCCCAGCCCTTGGCACAAATGCTCTGATGTGTTTTTGAAGCGCATTTGGTCCTGCAGGAGGAAGAGAGACGGTATCTCTGTCCCCTCTCTGCATTTACTGCAAATGAAGGGATTAGGAATTACAATCCAAGATTCTTATTTTAAAGCGGCTTTTCAGCTCTGTGAGGGGAACTTCAGCGTGATGCTCCTGTGGGAGGTGGTGACAGGGCAGCTGTCACAGGCCCACTCAGGGTGCTTGGGCAGTGGCAGACAAGGCTCAGTGGTGCTCTCCGGGCTCTGGGAGTGACTGCATGGAGTGACACTTCCACAGGGAGCGGGTGTGTGTATCCAGCAGGCTCTGCAAGCCCAGGGTAGAGGGAGTATCCCACAGCTGGGCACCTGCCTTGGCACCACAGAGTGCACTGGGCAGGTGCCATCATCAGGATGCACCGATGGATATTGAGGGGTTTCCAAATGTTTTGAGCTTTGAAAAGGAAGAGTGGGCTCTTCCTTTGGGGATGTAGGGTGAGTCTGTATTAGCCAGAACTGTTTAAATGGGAGATTTGAGGGGTGGGCAGCACAGCCACAGTGAACTATGTGTGGCAGCCCAGTCCCTATGACAGCATCCCAGCTACTGCCTCATGGGATGCCACGTGCACCCAACCCCATGGGGGCTGCCTTCATCCCTGGCAGCACCATGGACCCCAGGATGACCCTCCAGCTGTGGGGACTCCTCTGCAGGGCAGAACCTTGGGATCTGAGCATGATCAGATGCTGCCAATCCCTCGTGGCAGCATCTGCTTCTGGGATGCTGAGTGCCAAATTGCATCAGCCCAAAGCATCCTGCAGCCCTTGGGCTGTTCCACACCGCTGGCAGTGTCTGCCCCAGAGAAGCACCGTGACCTTTTCCTCTTTTGCATTTTTCTCCTCCTGCTCCTCCCCACTGCATTCATGGCAGACCTGTGAAAAACGTTAGCAAATTACTGTTGTTTTCACTGGCCTCTCTACCGCCTTTCCCTCTGCTAATTATTATAGCAGTGCCTCTTCTACGGCAAGTCGACAGATGGCCAGTTTTTTCATCTTCAAACAAGCTATTTAATAAGGGCTCCTGCTCTTCCCTTGCACATTTCTTTCCTGGCTGCATGTCCTGAGCTGCTGGATGGGTTGTCCTTTTCATTGGGGATGCCAGAAGTTGTGAGCTGAGGCTGAAGGCTGAGGTCAGATCCCAGGGGAGGTTTTTTCCTTTCCTTTCAGAAGGGCAGGATAATTCTGCCCAGGGTCATGCCGCCTTACAGAGCAACGCTCTCCCTGCTTACAAAAAGATATGATGGGGAAGCAGTCCTCACAAGGAGGTGAGAAGGGCTGTGTCAAATGCTGGGTCCTGTGGGGCAGATCCTAAGTACACAGAAAGCCAATGTAGATGCTGAAACCAGCACAGTCCCTGCTCACACCAGGTGAAATCCATCTCACAGGGGCTGCCCCGTGCTCTGGCTTACGCTGTCATCGTCTGCATGGCTTTGCTGTGGCCCACTGGGTGCAGAGGAGGTAATCCTTTCTGTAGGCAGAGGGTCACAGGATGTGACCGGGAACACAGGGAGAGCTAATGGTGCCTTGAATGCACCACAGAGCCATGAGTGGCATTTGCTGATGAATGTCTGCCTGGGACATTGTGCTTGAAAGCCACATGGTTGAAGTCTGAAATCTCAGAAGGCAATAATGTGTGCATTCTTGTGGACAGAGGCAGCTCCCAAGTGCTGGAATGCTGAGTGGGACAAGCAGCTTGTGCAATTGGCATGTGGATACAGGGAGGGCTCACTGCACCCTCCTGCCCTGGTGTGCCTGGTGGATGCAGCAGGTGTTTTTTAGAAGCTAAAGCTGACATTTCCCCAACTTGCTGTCTCCCTGATTCTAAAGGGGGTGTACAAGGAGCCAAACCCTTCTGGAACTGCTCCAGAAGAAAAGGGAAAGCTTCCCTTTGCATGAGGGAAACAGGAGGTGGCTTTGGGCACCAGCTGCTTTGTGGCAATGCCTCAGCAGAGACACCAGCACCAGGTCCTGCTTCAGCTGGGCTCACTTCAGTGACTAATTTCCCTGGCTTTTGCAAGCTTGCTCTGTGCCTGGTTTCTCTAAAGAGTTTTCAAAGCCAAGTGGCCTGAGGACCTGGTTACAGCATCAGGCTGTTGGGTGACACCTGCCCTAGTGAGAGGGTTACACAGATCTGGGCTCCCCATATGGCAGAGCTGTGGCACCGTTTGCTGCTTTGTTTTCCCCTACCTTTATTTCCCCCTTCCTGGGAAGCTCAAGACAGTTTTGGTGACTTCTCTTGCCTTTCACTTGGGGAGCTAGAGCATTTGTAACATCACCTGTCCCGGATCACTCCTGTTCCTGAAAGGGCTGCTTGTAATGGTGGGGAAAAGGCCCTGCTCCTAACATCCCAGGAGGACTGATGTCCAACTAGCTGTTGTCAAAGCCCTGCTAGCAGCTATCCATACTGTGCCTTGCCTGTCTGCACCAGGCTTAGCTGTTTCTGGCCTAGCTGGTGCCAGCACAGAGATGTCTGCTCAGAATATGTGGATTTGTGTTGTCCTCCTTCTCCTATGCTGCCCAAAACATAGGATCCCAGAATCATAGAACAGTTTGGGCTGGAAGGAACTTTAAATATCACCTAGTTCCAACTCCCCTGCCATGGGCAGGGACACCTTCCACTAGACCAGGTTGTTCAGAGCCCCATCCAACCTCGCCTTGAATGCTTGAACACAGGGATGGAGTATCCACAGCTTCTCTGAGCAATCTCTTCCAGTGTCTCACCACCCTCACAGTATAGCATTTCTTCATAATATCTAATCTAAACCTGCCCTCTTTCCATTTAAAGCCATCACCCCTTGTCCTGTCAGTCTCCGTCTGTCCTGTAGCCCCTTTAGGTACTGGAAGGTGCAATAAGGACTCCCTGCAACCTTCTCTTCCCCAGGCTGAACAATCCCAACTCAGTCAGCCTTTCCTCACAGCAAAGGTGCTCCAGTCCTCTGATGATCTTTGTGGCCTTCCCTGGACTTGGTCCAGCAGGTCCACGTCCTTCTTGTGATGGGAACCCCAGAGCTGGACACAGTGCTCCGGGGGGGGTGTGTGTGTTATGAAAATACTTTGCTCCAGGTTTTTTATTCAGTATACTTAATAGCCTGTTTCAAAAAAGTGGTGAGGGGAGGAAATGGGAAGCACTTTCCCTGTCACAGGCAGTGGTGGGAGGCAGGATGGTGCCGAGGCAGCTGCGGTGGGGCTGTTCCAGCAGTGAGACGATGGCTGTGGGAGCAGGGAGCATCCCCTGACCATACTAGTGCCTCATGCAGAGGAGCATCAGGGTACCCACGGCTGCTGCCATCAAGGAGACCTGCAAAGCTGTCAGCTTTCAGCATGTATAGCCCTGGACTGACCCAGCTCTGTCCCATCCAGCACACGGTGGCAATTTGAGGACACGGGTGGCTTTAGTGCCCTGTGGGTGGACACCAGTTTGCAGCAGGGTGTGGGAGGAGACTTGTCCCATTGTCTCTGATTTAGTATTAGGAAATTCATGAAAGCAGCAAAGAGGGGCCACCAGCTCAGGGGAATCCTGCATATGCAGCTGGGCAAGTGCAGGAGAGGGGCAATTTCTCCTGTTGCTGGCACTGTGTGGGTCCTGTTTGATCAACTAGTCAGCATGAGGCTTCTGAACATTTGACATATGTCCTGGTTTTGGCTGGGATGGAGTTCATTTTCTTCCTAGTAGCTGGCACAGTGCTGTGTTTTGGATTTAGGATGAGAATAATGTTGATAACACACTGATGTTTTAGTTGTTGCTGAGTAGTGTTCACCCTAAATCGAGGACTTTTCAGTGTCCCCTGCTCTGCCAGTGAGGAGAAGCACAAGAGGCTGGGAGGAAGCATGGCCAGGACAGCTGATCTGAACTGGCCAAATTTATATTCCATACCACAGAACATCAAACTCAATATATAAACTGGAGGGAGTTTGGCTGGGGGCTGCTGATCACTACTGGGGGACAGGTTGGGCATCGGTAAGTGGGTGGTGAACAATTGCACTGTGCATCACTTGTCAGTCTTGAGGTTTATTCCTCTCTCTCACTTTTGTCTTATTATTATCTTACTTCATTTCAATTATTTCAAAACTGTTTTTATCTCAGCTCACAAGTTTTACCTTTTTCTGATCTCATCCCCTTTCCACTGGGGTGCGGGAAGAGAGTGAGCAGCTGCGAGGTATTTAGTTGCTGGCTGGGATTAATCCACAAGATAAAGAGCTGAAATTCACTGAAAAGTCAAGCCTTTCATAACGGGAGGGAATAGGAAGGTATTCCTATGGAATAAGGTATTCCACATGGAACGTTGGGATGGGCATATATCACGTAAAGTGTTTTAACTGCTACAGTCTTAGTCCTACAGTCCTGTGGAAGAAGATATTTCCCTCTCCTCTTCCACTCCCTGTGTTCTGGGTTTTTTTTATGAACTCAGTATTGTTTTGAACACCCTTCCCTTCATGAGGAGGAAGGATTAGAAAGACAGGACTCTTGTATTCAAAAAAGTAACCGATGACTGTGCCACACTGTCAGAACCCAAGACTGGAGCATGGGTGCTGTGTAAAGTAAGATCTTGCCCTACATGCCTGAAAACATTCCCAGCTTGTGGATTTTATGGCTTAAGACAGAAAACAGAGCTCCTCAGCCAGCTTTTAACCTCAGTTGCATGCACTCATTAGCTGCAAGAAAGTTGCTTCAAGACCTACCAAGTGTGACAGAGCTCCTAAGCTGGTTAAATTCCACAGTGCTGCTAACTACGCATCATCATCCTTGAGGCACCTGCTTATTTCCAGACACCTTTCCTAGGTCAGGCAGGTGTATGTTCATGGCTCTAGGTTGTTGTATTCAGGATCTGGGCAGTGACTTTACAGAGGGGCACCTCTTCCCCAGCAGCTGGTGATGACAGGAAACCTGAATCTGTGGGGAATGGTGGAGCCTGATTCTGTGATCAGCTGTGCCAAGGCACCCCAGAGGCACCAGCACAATATTTCCAGAGTACCCCAGATGAAGTGGAAGGGGACTGATTGCAACCTGTACACAACAGTGACCCTGCAGGCACATGGCAGCTTTGGGTTTGTGGTGACCTTCCACTGCTCCAGGAGGACTCCACTCTTCGCGTTGGCTTTGGGGCATCTGACCCAAGGGGCAGCACCTTCAAAGCAGGAGGTAGCAGGCTGTGAAGTGCTGAGTTCAGTAGCAAGTCTGCATTTTGCTTGACAGGAGGTGGGTAGAAACCAGTTACAGCAAAGCATTTGAGGGATATGCTTAACTTAAAGTCCATCTGAAAAGTTCCAGAGAAAAACTGCATCTCAAAATTCTCTGTGGAAAAGAGCGATGTATTTTGATCAACTCCAACCACACTGTGTGTAAGTTATTGCCCATAATGGATGCTGTATAGATATAACAGGTTACAAATGCAACGTGACAGTGGTGGTATATGCTTTTTGGGTTGTAATCCTTTGTACCAGCACTACCTGTATGTGTCTACAAAGAATCCACCCCGAAGAGACTTGCCATCTTCTGATTAATAATAGTATCTGTACATTGGAGCAAGTTAGGAGTATTTCACATATAGACAATCTGGTTTTATTGCTTTCATCTTTACAGCCAGGTGTGTGACCTAAACATCAGGCAGAAACTTCAATAATCTTCTGTTTCAAAACATCTTAGAAAATGACTGTTTGGAGTGGGCTGATTTATAATATATCCGTGGCACACAAAAACATAAATGGAAGCCTCTGAATCCCTGGGAAATTCCCTGTCTGTTTCTTAGAGAGATTTCTGTCCTCCCAAGTGTTTCACGGTGGGCCGGGGGATCTAAGGGATTCTTTGAAGCCAGCAAAGAATTTGCAACCTACAGACAAGAGTTTTTTAGCAGGAGCAATCTGAATCCAGCATCTATTCGACTCAGCTGCAAAGATGTATCTTGCCTTCCCCCACCCATTGCAGAGGAGAGCTTGCTTTGGGTGCACGTGTTTGATTCTCCCTCAAAGGTCAGTTTCATTAACCTTGGGGTTATGCTTTGTGTAAATATGCACGTCACTGGGATTTGCATGGGAAATGTCATTTTCCTTACGTGTCTCCCATCCAAATGTTAACCAAGCCTGAGCCTACGTAGCCTGTGAGATGTGCTGCAATGGTAACTGCAGCCAGCACAGCTGTCCTGCTCAGGCAGTACATGGCTGCACATGCCCAAAATTTTTGCACAGCAGACTCTGCTCCGTGGACAGCAGAGATGCCTACACGTTATCTGCCGTAGAGTCCTACGTGTTGGCAGATGGTGTGTGCATTAACACACAGTGTGTGCTGCTGTCTCTTGGTGCACAGGTTGCTGTGTGGCCAGCTGGCACATGTGAAGCTGCTCTCCTGCCACAGCAGCGTGAGCCCTGCAAGGGTGTGTGGGCCTCCTCCCCAGAGGTGCAGAGTGCACAGCCATGAGCATCCAGCAAGATGGGAAGGAAGGAGCTGCAGCACAGGAGGACTCTGCCTCCCTCCCCCCCACACTGTTTTCCTCTCTGCCTCACTGCAGGGGTGAATTTCACATTAAGTTGCTGTCTCTTGAACAAGTTTATTTCTTCCTGGTTTCCTCTGGATCTGATCCTCAGAGGGTCTGAGCACTGAGCTGGCTCCTGCTGCTTTCGATGAAAAATCAGCAGTAGCCACAGCAGGCTGCCCCCGAGGCCAGCAGGAGGCCAGGATGCCCAGCACTCCACGGGAGCACACCCTTGGTGTGTGTGGCCGTGCGCCAGCGCAGGCCGCTGGAGCCCAGGGACACCGGAGGGGGGCTGAGGCAAAGAAGACATTAGCGCACAAGTGACATATCTCAATATAATTTCTAAAACTCTATTAGTTGAACAGATAAAATACCTCTGATCTATTTTTGTTGTTTTGTTACAAAATGTTAGCCATTTGGACTCTTTGCTAGGTGTGACCACACCACTTTTCCCAAAGGAAGCTTTTCTTGGTGGTATTTACAGCAGGAGACAGGTACAGACAGACAGGTGCTTTCAAAAGCCTACGCACAGGTAACACTTCTGTTGTTAGATTTTAAAAAGACACATTCAGATGGGGCTGTGACTAGTGTTGAAGAGCTGGGTGACTTCAAAGCTGCTGTCCAAGGCATGGCTGCAAAAGAGAGGGCAGAACAAGGACAGCTCTAGCTCACAAAACACTGCCGGCAATCCCTGGAGCCTGCACTAGCACAGTGAGGCAGCTGGTGGAGTGGGAGATGGGGGAGCTTGCTCAGCAACTTGCATTTCAAAGCAGAGACTCCGCCAAGCAGCAGCGTCCTTGATTTAGGGCTCAGATTTGTTTTGGAAACCTCACAAACATGTGCAGATAGTTGCAGGTTGAGCCTCCTGAAAAACGTAACAAAACTCAAACCCTTACAGCTCAGGGGCCCTCAAATACCTCCAAATCTGGTGGTACCTTTTGTGAGGAAGTATGAATATTGACAAAATTCTGGTTGTGGACCATACTCACACCTTTTATCTACAGGAAAGAGAGAAAACGTGAACAGTGGGATGCTTTGAAAGCCTCGTGAAAGCACTAAGTGTTGCTACCCCAGTGGGCCAGACTATGGCGTAAAAAAGTACCACAGCAGACGACAAACACTGCATTAAACCCAAATTGTTTGCAAAGCTTGATTCTCCTGTTGCGTTTTTCCATCTCTTTGCTACTGGTGCAAACAGATGAATTTCACTGGGCCTGCACCAGCATGAGAAAGCATGAGGACGGAGCCTGACAGATTGTGTAACACAGCTCTGCAAACCTCAGTAACACCTTGTTCTCTCCTACTGTCCGGCAAAGCCACCTTCTCATTTGGCCACTGACTATCCAACAGTCACTGCAGAGTACTTTTCACTGGGTTTCTCTTTTCTCTCTCCTCCCTGTCTCCTTTTTTAATATAAAAGGACATGAATTTGGCAGCAAAAAGACATTCATTTGGGTTGAGCTAATCTCTGCAGCAGCTTCCTGCCTGACCCTTCCACCTGAAAGATTGTGCTAGGTTCATGATCAGAATCACTGCTGTCAATAGCTGGTGATTTTTCTTCGGGCTGATCCCTCTGGGTGAGCTGTGTTACACATTTTGTCCTTCATTAGGTTGTCACTGACACGCTCCTTCTAGCCTGCACTCCATCAGTCTGTGTGCAAGGGTGTCTACTCACAGCACTACAGCTACACTGAGTCTGTGTCTCGCTGGCGTGTGGGAGGGCTGTGGGAGCAGACAATACAATAGATCAGATGAGGTGCAGATATGTTTTAAAGTGCTTGTCATCCTTCGAGACCAACCTCCAAAGGAAAAAAAAAAAATCTGTATTTTGAAGTGAAGTCCGAAGGGCTCAGCTACACAGTAGAATTTAGATCAACCTGCTCCATGACAACCTGGAATAGAGTAGTTTTGTGTCTCTCCAGCCAAACACAACAGAAGATGTGGTAGCCAGCAGGCTAGAAGACAGCAAGGTTTATCTCCATTTTCTTCTCTATCCAAGGCTTAAGGCCAGCAGTAGCCTTTGTAAGGTCAGGGAAACGGAGCCAACTTGCCCTGAGAGAATACTGTGCCTCAGGTACCTCGGCACTTCAGTTAACTCACTTCCACCCTTCATCCAGCATGAAGAAGGGAGTCTCATGGAAGCTTCCTTATTCCTTCTTTAAATTCTTGTAGCTCTCCCAATCAATTATTAAAGCAGCAAACATCTCTTGTAGGAACTTCACAGACATTGTTATAAATATTTTATCTAAAAAAAATTATTTCCTCAAGTACCTTAAGGTTTTTTGCTGTTGTCACTTTGTGTTAAATGTCAAGTAAAATCTAATTTATTTATTTTAACACACACAGAGCTTTGTTGGCTCACTGCACTCTGGGAAAAAAACTGAACAAGTACTGCCATTCCTCTCAGACAGCAAAGTAACTGCTGGGAAGGGAGGGCAGTGCCACTGCCTCCTGGATGCCACCATTTCTGTTGCAGCAGTGAGTAAAAATTAACCAGCAGCCACACACTGACTTACACTGGCTGGACAATGGCAGAAGCCACACATCTTTCTCAGGAAGCTACAGGCATCTCCGATGAGATCCTGGCTGCAGTGAGGTGTCAGGGTGTCACCCTGGAGGGAGTAAGCAGCAGATCAGACCAGCTATGCCTCACAGCTGGCTGGAGGGTGAGGGGCAGAGCCCTGGCTGGGGGTGAGGACCTCTCCCTGTGTCTGGCTTTGCAATGTGGAGCATCCAAACTGCCCCGAGGGGCTGGCTAGAAGAAACCTTCTCTGGTCTGGAGGGAGACTTGGCTTCTGTTCAGTTTTCTTACAGTCTTCTCTGTCATCTGCTTCTGCAGCCCTCCCTGAGGCTTGCTTGTCAGCTCCTGGTCAGTACATTTGTTACTGGGTATAAAAGCAGCAGCCTAGTGCTCTGCTCCAGACAGCCAAGCAAACAACCCAGACCTCTTGGCACACCTGAGTCCAGGAGTCGCCTCAGACATAAGGGGATCTGGAAGTGAGCAGGCTCCTGCCCTGGAGGGCTGGCCAAGCACAGGAGACCCTTCACTCCAGCCCTTGTCCGCTTCCCTAACCCCAGATGGGCTTAAGCCCAGGTCACATGTGAACATTTCAGCACAGGCAGCACCACCACACAGGCATCCAGAGAGCACCGAGGGGAGCCAAGCCAGTCCCTGATGCACTGTGGTTTTTGTCACTGGCAATAACCCCAAATATGAGCATTCTGGCACAATCCCTAAGGAAATTTCCATGTGGCTTTTACCCCACAAGGTAAAAAAGAGTTTCCTGCATCTGCCTTCGCCGTCCCTCTTTCCCTGATACTTTGCACATCCCCACCACTGCTGACAACTCCTGCTATTCCTCACCCAACTGTTGCATCATCAGCACCCAGTGCTCATGTCTCAGCCTTGCATGGGAAGGAAGAGCATTTCTGTCTTTCCCTCATAAAATAAAATAAAAATAAAGGCCCTAAAAGGCATTCTGTCCTATTTTAAAATCCTAAAGTTGATCTTCTTAAGCCTCGAAGGGAGATAGAATGAGTGAGCGAGAGCAAAGCCTTTAAGCTAATTAATACCTTCCCCTCCCTACTGCTCAAAGAGATTTTTTTTTTCTAAAAATACATCCATAGCCCATTTTTAATGCCGTCTTCCTTCACATCAATGTCCCTGATAAAGCAGAGGAGCTGAGCTGTCATCTCTATCTCGAGATCTGCCCCTCCCCTCACTTTGAAGCTGGGACAGAGAGGGAGAGAGGAGAAGAGGCCTTGGAGTTTGGTATCTGGGCAGCTTTCCTATAGGAAGGGCTGATGGATGCAAGAGTACAGCCAGGCAAGAGATACAGATGGAACCTCACATGAGTGGTCTGCAAAAAGCCCCTTCCCTCTAACACAGGTGGAAGAGCCCAAGTGAAGGGAAGAACATCCACCCCAGAAGGTGAATGTAACACTTGGCTTTGCTTTCAGAATATAAAAATGCAGGTGGGCAGGAAACACAAAATCAGCTAGAAGGAGGAAAGCAGAGGTGGGTCTGTTTTAGAGAAGACAATCGTGTGTGTGTGTGTGTGTGTGTGTGTGTGTGTGTGTGTTGAGGTGGGAGGGCACCTCGTGGTGCCATCTCTTTGGAAAAGTACACATCCATTCCAGGAAAATCCCTGGACTGAATCCCTCCCTTCTGCTCCCTCAGAACTGCTTGGTGTTTCCTTTAGTAAGCATGCGCCATACATACGCTACCATACAGGTGTATTTACATGTGGTGAGGTCTGCTAGGTCTCAGCAGAGGTCTCTGGTACAATGATCCAACATAACAACAGAAACAGTTCTGGTGTTCAGTGAGGCCATCTTTGCGTTGTACTGCAGCTCAGGACAGTCTCTCCTCCTCTCAAACTCTCTTTCCCTCGCGCACTCCTTCGCTTGGAGCCGGCTGCTGCAAGGAGATAATACTTGAAGGGTGATGAGGAGAAAGCATGGCAAGTGGTACAAGTTCTCAGCTCCAGCTTTGCAGGCGGCAGCAGTGGTGGCAGGGAGAACTCTACCCCCGGGAGTGCCCCAAGGTTGGTCCTTGGCATGGGTGAGTCCATTTCTCTCCAAGGCTGGCAAAATTTTAGGATGGGTACAAATCTGTGGCCAGGTAAATGCAAGGCAGGAAAGGAAGTCGAGGAGTAGGAAACGGAAGACACAGTGCCTAGAAAGCAGCAGGTCATCAAGCCTCTCAGGAACAGGGCAGCAAAGTGCTACATGGGGACGGCACGAGCACAGAGGCCAGCCAGGCTGGCAGGGTGTGAGGATGTGTGAGCATGTAGGTTGGCAGGTTCTACAGATGGCTCCTCACAATTAGCATCATCTTGAGGGGAGACAGGGTAAGAGTTAGGTCAATTGGCTTTTTTTTTTCTTTTTTTTCTTCTTTTACTAAAAAATACATCACAAACTAGATCTCTGTAGGCAGAAAGGGTCCGTGGGAGGCGGTGGGGAGGGGAAGCGGGGTAGTCTGTGCTGTTTTGGTGCTGGTGGTGTGGCTACACGAGGCTGCGTGAGCCACTGGAGTACCTGCGCCTCTGAAGCAGGGAGCTGGGGGGGCAATACTGGTGGGGGTGGTTGTAGGGAGGTGGTGGAGGGGGCAGGGGAGGCTGATGGACCAGCTTCATGGGGGTCCCAGGGAGCCCACTGCCCATACCACGCCAGGGGGTGGAGGTGCAGGAGTCGGAGGTGACATAGCGTGTCAGAGTCTGGTTGAGGGCCGGCTCCATCCGAGCGAGGCACGGCTTGTCCAAGACAATGACTTTTACAATCTGCTGGCACTGTACAAGTGTCCCCGCCGAGGCGGGGTGCGCGGGCACCAGTGCTGTCTCCAGCCGCTCCCGTGGCATGTTAAGACGCATGCTGGGCTGCATTCCACTCTCGGGCCCCAGGGCGGAGTTGTGCTGGTACGTTTGAAGCCTGTTGTGAATTGACACCTAGTTTAGAAACAGCCAAAGAAGCATTAAATGTTACAAGACTTTTCCCATCTGCTGCTACTGGCTGCCCTGAATCCCCACCACCGGTCGGGCCTCACATGCATTCAGCCCTCCCCTCCCTCAAAAAACCAGAATAGGTACAACCCCCGGCTGCACAGCCCCTCGATAGCCCCATCGCCCCCATCTAGGCCTAAGTGCCCCTGTCCTTTCCATCACATCAAAGGCAGCAGAGCCGGCGTTCCCAAATGCCGTGCAACTTTGATTAATCCAAACGGCACAGGGAACACAAATCGACTCTAGGAGTGGAGGCGTCCGTGAATTCTCATGGTAATGAACAGACCTTTGTCCCCACCCACAAAAAGGAGAGGGGAACCAGACCGAGAGGTTACAGACAATCGAGGTTTGTACGTTTCAGCGAAATGACGGCAGCTGAATCTGAGATAGAGAGCGACAGAGAAACTCAAGCCTTTCCCAGCTCCCTGCCTTTCTGAGTAGGTAGGTACACCACATGACTGGCTAATCTGTTTACAAAGGAAAAAGCAGAAATCTGACATAGTCTAGCAAAAGGCAGCTCCCTCTGATCCATTTGATGGTTTGTCAGCGAAAGGAAATGATTTTCAAAAAAAAAAAAGAAAAAAGAAAGAAAAATGCCCATCTAGCTCATACAATGATAAAAGAAATTCATGATGAAATGGCAGCAGATTAGATAATCTCAGAGAAATGGAAATGCTCCTCTGCTGGCAGAGTATTACTTGATCAGCTGAAAGGGGGTAGGGAAGCAGGAGGTCATCAGGGTCTCCACAGCGAGATGCTGATAATAGAGTCAAATAAGGGAGCTCACTGAAACCAGTTTGAAAAGGAGGAGCTGGTCTGGACTGGAGGTCCCTAGCAGGGAAAGTGCAGCAGGAAAATGATGCTTCCCACACGATGGATGAAGTTATAGTTCCTCCTGACAAGGACATGGGCTGATGGAGACTCCAAACCAGAACAAAGTTGTTGGCTCAAAACAGAATGCCAGTCAAGTGACAAACCCTGGGTAGGAAACAAGTGCTTGCAGGTTGGCATGGCACTTCCAGCTAGGCAGGGATACAGATAGGCAGACGGGACAGTGGGGGTGCCCTGATGTCTGGCATGGTGGGCAGCAGCGCCAGCAACTGGGACAGAGAAGCTGTGGAGTGACCAAGCTTCCCACCATGCTGGAACAAGGATGAGCTGTCTGTCCCTAGCCAAGCGTGGAGGTTTCTCTGACCCACTGCACAGCAGGACTTGATATTGTGTCTATATTTATTCAGGTGGAACATCCCACAGGAAAAATTGGTTGCTGGGCCATGAAGTGCCAATGACATTAGCACATTCTCCACAAGGAAATACTCCTCCCAACAGAAATAGGAAATAGGAAACCGGCTGGCAGAGGCACCCTCCCCAGGAAGGGGGTATCTGCAGGGAAATACGGTGTTCTTCAGGGAAAAGAAGCAGCACCCACTCCCCACAGAGAAGCTGAATTCTTCAATTAAATATACTTTGACAAGAGAGGAAAGAACTACTCTGGAAAAGGGCAAGTTCAGGATAATGGAGATATTCCAGACAGGGAGAAAGTAGGAAGTAGTAGATAAGATTTTCAGTGGGAAGATTGCATTTTCCTGTTTCCTCACAGGCAGTGGGAGTATGGGTGTCTGTGAAGAAACAGGCAACCCACTGGATGTTATATCCCTGCAAAGATAGATGTACACAGTACAGCCAAGCTCCCTACTTAGGGAGGTAAAGCTCTAGGGAAAGTCTGATATACAAAGGCCATGCTTAATCCCATCCAAGGGGGGATGGAGAGACAGAGCTGCAGAGACTGTGCAGGAAAGCTGGGCTGCAGGGAATTTGCATGTGATGCTGCATGGAGTTAGCATGTCAGGGAAGTCTATAGTGGGGTTCTCAGTCTCCCCATAAGCAGTGGGGTGGGTTAGTCTACAGCGTTTGGGAGCTTGGTCCATGAAGGATGTTACAGTTATAAAAACGGATTGAAAATGCTTTGAAGTTTAGTTTGGATTTGAAAGTTGTATTACCCGTCCTAGCAGTAACTTTTAATTGTATCTCTGGAAATTGGTAAAATTGTCAGTCTGGCTGGGGAGGCATTGATTAAAACCTGAGAAAAGAAACAACAGAGAATGTGAGAAGAGCTGAAGTGAGAGGGAATTACTTACCTCAGCTACTCTGCACTCTACTTACCTCCACTGTGCTGTCCGAGACCTTCTCCCCCAAATCCTTCTTGCCTTTGAAATAAAACAAAATATCTCACTCATGAGGTCTGTGCCTCTAGTCAAGAGCTGGCCCTCATACTGTGGACTGGAAAGTTAAAGGGAGAGGTGCAGGGCCAAACAAAAACAAATCCAGACCCTCTTGCAACCTGATAGTTGCTTAGTGGGGTAAGAGGAGACCTCTTTGGGGTCCTGTCCTTAGGTCCTGATCTCAGTGCCATTCTAGTGAGTTGGTAGCAACTCACCTCTGCACTTGATGTTTGCTGGCATACAAGCCTAGGCACGGACAGACACAAAGCCTTTGATACAAAGAGGCTGGTCCAAAGTGTTAGTGAAGATGCTGGAGGAAGTTAATTGTACTGAGACTGTGTTTCACCAGTTCAGGGAAGAATTCAGAAGTCACCCATGCTCCATCAGTAACACCTCTTTACTAGATGTTACAGCTACAGACTGGGTAATGAGACTTCAGCATTTTTTCTAGGACATTTGAAGAATCCATATGCTCTCATATTTCCACTATTTGCCCAAGGCTAAAGGATACAAAACTGAATGCTTCTTTTTGCAGTTATGCTCACAGGAACCAATGATAACACACTTGCAAAGGCAGCACTGCTTGACCAAGAAAAGTTGGGTGTCCGCTTACCTGTTGGAGAGCCTTGCTTAGACTGCAATTCCATCTGGGCTCCATTGGTCCTTAATGAGAGGGTCTTTGTCCCTTGCTGTTTCTCCAGTTCCCCTAAAAGACAGACATGTGGAAATCAATGAGGAGAGGGATAGAGGGAAGGACACCAGCATATTGAAGGAGCAAAAGGAGAAGTAATGCAAGAAAATCACAAGAGAGTGTCAAGAAGGGAGAGAGGAACAGACAAGAGAAAAACAGAACCTGGAGAGGACTTGACATGGGGAGGAATTATATATCTCCACATGACCTTCTATGTATGACCTGCATTTATACAGAATAGGTTAGTGCTGCACAGGAGGGGACCACTGATATTGAGCTGCTTTGGCTCATCAGTTTATGCACAGAAGAGCCTTTAAAGGCTATATGGACATCTCATCTGTATAAGACAGGCCATGGAGTGACACAGACTGCTTGCCCACTAGACATTCCTGAAGTGAAAGGGTACCAACCTGTCCCAGCTATCTACAAATCATATTTACATAGTCAAAGGAGTATTAGAGAAAGAAGAGTCTTCTGAGTCTGACAGTCTAAGCTTCACTATTCCAGGCCACTGTATCATACACCCTGTTCCATAAGCATTGTAAGTAGTTAAGTTCTTCCATTTCTCCTGCTGGCCAGTGGTCAGGGTGTCTGACTGCTTTTTCATCTTTTCAGTGAACCCAAGAACAATCCTGTGCAGACTTGTGCTACTCATCCTCTTTCCTGCTGTTCCTGAAGAACTCATTTCCTTTACCCTTTTTCCCTTGTAGTCACATGCAGTGTGATGGCATTGGATTGTGAATTGTATTAGAGACCCTTACACTCAATTCGTATCTGTTCCAGTTCTGTCACTTCTGCTATTGATTCTTTCAGATCTTCTACAAACTTCTGCATTTCTTCAGCACCCAGAGCACAGAAGTGTAGTACCTGTTTCTTCTCTGAGCCTGAAACTGGAGTCACCAGTGTAATGCCATGGGGGTAATCTGTAAAGAAGATATAAATAAAGAGACGTTAGACATTCTTGCTGGAGTAGTTGCCTGCTTTGGTATCTCTCAAGAACAAAGAGTTTTCAGCATGAGTCCAAAGGAATGGCACACCCAGAATTTGTCACACTGCAAACTGTGGAAATCTGCAGCATTCCAGCCCTATAAGAGAACAGAATGGCCAAGCTGCAGCAGCAAAGCAAGTGCCATCAGCACCACAGTGCTACCAAACCCAGAAAATTCTAGCTCCTAGTTACACTTAGTGCGATGCTGGGAACCTGAGCAGACAGGTAGGACTGTAAAGCCCTTCTGAATCCATGAAAGAGTAAACAGCGTATATGAGGCCAACACCACTCTCTCCTGTGGGAGATGCATCAGGAGAGGTTATCTGCTGGTGTCAAAGCCAGAACAGCCACTAACATGCACAGTGGCAGGACTTCTCCCCAGTCTATACTTTGATCTTCAGAGAACATGGCAGGGGTGTTGGCACAGCATTGGTGGGGGCGCTCAGTGTGCTGTGTGGGGAGAATGGCAAAGAGAAAGGTGTGGGTTTGTAGGTCTCTGTTTAGTACTCTCCACAGGCAAAACACACAGGAACGTAAATGAAGGGACATGCCCAAAGAGTGAAAATATCGCAGCAAAATTCCTTATGTTTTAAAGATCAGATTGGGTGCAGGTGGTGACTGGAAATTCAGCCAACACAAGCAAAAGAATGAGAGTGTACAAAGAACTTAACACACTTTTGACTGGACTTCCTCTACCTTTTGCTCAATGGCCAGTGGTTTCATTCCCTTTTCTCCTTCCTTTCACATTTCTCTAAATTTAATTTTTCTGTTCCCTTCTCCTACTTTCACTTCTCCTCCACTGTTCCTACATCTGCCCGCCTTCCACTGGCAGCCTTATATATGAGCCTTCCCATATCAGTCTTTACCAAACAAGCCAAAGAACTAACTTTTTATTTGCTGCCAGCCCTCAGCTCCCCCTGTTTGTGTGCCAGGCCCCTTTCCCCACCCTGTGTCTCTCTCATCTGTTCAGATCACAAGCTCTTTAGGACATCTGCTTTTCTGTCTCTGCAGGGAATACACAATAGGATGCCCTTGCCAGAAGATCTCTGGGCCCTACCAGGATAGTCACGCCAACCCTGAAAGCTGATTCCAGCTCTGATGGTGCCTCCTGGGGATGCTCAGTTATGAATGACCCTTTTGTTCATACAGGGATGTGAGAGCTTCTGCATGTTGCAGAGGGTAGAGTGTTGAGGGAGTGACTCATGCTGCCAATAGAGTAGAGAAGGGATGTAAAAAACTTAATATAGCCACAGCCTGCCTTTCTTGCAGCATGTTCTGCACGTGCTCATGAAACCCCAGTGGGCATCAGCCATGCTTGCCTGGGATTGCTGTGCTGCCCCTCTGCCTGTGCCAGCAGGAAGCCTGCCTGTGTCTGGAACTCCTCCACTGCACAACCAGCCTCAATCATGACACATCATGGCTCTATTCCCAGACCATCAAGGTCAGGCTGACTAGGGCTGGCCCCTCGCCATGCTTTGGTGGGTGCTGTTCCAAGGGCTCTGCTTCTGTCTTGGGAAGCTTTCAGCACAGCACAGCATGGCACTGTGCAGGGAGGCGGCGGCAGCACCTGAGCCTCTGCCAATGTCAAAGGCAGTGGTGGGAGCTGTGACTTTGGGCATGAGGGGACAGGGGCTAAAGCTGGCAGCAGCAGTTTCATCAACAGGATTCTTCACCTACAGTTGGCTCCTGAGAGCTCAGTAGGATGTATATGAGGACTGATTCCCTCTTTCCTCACCACCAGTGTTCTCCCTGACACCATGACAAGACAGAGCCCTCAGTGAGTCCCCTCTGCAGGTGCTCAGACCTAGGAGAGGTACCAGGAGCTTCTCATCACACTGTCCCTAAACAGTGATCTCCTCAGCACCAAGCCTCAGTTTTCTCCCCTCCGCTTTTAACTCTGATAGACCCTCTCTCCTGATGCAAACTCACACTGGGTGACACAGTCCCCTCCCTCCTTCTCCTTTTCCCTGGCGAACCCCTCCAGGCAACCAAGGAGCAATAGACTTACATTCATTCTCAAAGAGATGGAACTGCATCCCTAGCAGGCCGACTGACTTGCAAAATGTGTACGTTGAGGAGCTTTTCTTCTTCGGGCAAAGCTTGAGGATCTGTTGGAGGGAGAGATGCATCACTGGGCAGGGTCTTGGGAAACAGTGAGGCAAGAACAATGAAAACTGCTCAAAGTAAAAAGCTTTTAGCAAGCTCTGTTAAGTGTAGATGGGAGCAGAGCTTGGTGACTGACAGGCTCTTTGCCCAGAAAGCTGCCTGGCATGCTGCACTTGTAACAACACTTCTGAAATTCTGTAGGCATCACCCTGGGGGTCACTCAGCTCTCTGTCTCCCAGGGGTCCTGGCTTTTCGATTACCACATTTCTGACTTTGCAAGGGTAATTCTCTTCACCAAGGGTCAGATAAAAAGGCAAAGGGAAGCCTGTCATAAATACCTTAGAGCTGGGGAAAAGAGCATAACTGAATGCTGTGCTGCCTTCGTTCCTCAGCAGTAGTTCTTATGGATCCTTGGAGTAGAGGGATAGCAAAGAGCAGACCCTCTCCCCAGATTCACAGCTGTACAAATGGATGCAGAGGAATAGTGGTACAGGTCTCTTATCCTCTGCTTCTACAAAAGGGTTTGGTTTTAGCCTTACATTTGCAAAAAACACAGTTTCACTTTGCCATTAAATTCAGCAGGGCTTCCATTCTGTTCATCCTCCTCTCAGTCCCAGTGTACCTGTGCTCTCCTGTACCTGCCCGAATTCATTTCAAGGTTGCTGGGGCAGGACACTTTCAAAAGTACTATACACATTTGGGGGTCTGGCAAGTACTATATAGTCTGCTACAACCTTTTCCATGTTAGAAGGCAGTGGTTTTAATGTGTCTGGCAGGAAAGATTTAAAGTGCATGAGAGGGCTCTGTCTACTACAGTACAAACAGACAAAGAAACGAACCTCTCTTTCATGAAATGAACCTCCCTGCTGGCAAAGGCATGAGAGAGAGCAATGACATTGCTTGGATGGCTCTGGGATGTGACAGTTTGTTTTTCCAAGGGTTAGTAGAGTTTTAGATTTAGTAGGTTTTTAACAGTGAAGGATTCAGAACGACATCTTACAATGGTGATGAACCAAGAGATGGTCTGTCCTTAGGAGACAGGGGGAAAATGCATATTGTGGACTGGTTTTAGATTTCTGTTCAGAAATAAGGGCGAGTTTTATTACTGCAGTGCCTAATTGTTAGAGCACACTCACCACCAGCAGGTCATTGAAGAGGAAAACTTCCCTTTGGTGAGCTGCCTGCTTCTGCACTTTGTTCACGTCGGTCACCTCGTACAGGCGGCTGCAGCAGACCAGCCGGCGATGGGGAACGGACAGAACCTGCAGGGAACCCACAAAGGATGCAGAGGCTGAGGGAGGTGCCACTGGTGTCTCTCCCACCCTCGGCCTGTACAACCCTCCCCAGTGACAATAGCTCAAGCCAATTCTGCCCATTTTGCCCACTCAAATCATCTCCTCACCACCACTCCTCGCCGTCACTTTTCCTGCTGGTGCAATAGCAGAGAAAGCTGTGCCTTTGTGATCCAGATAAATCAGGGGGCAGGCTATAGGCAACCCTCTTGTTTACACCCCCTGCCTTTATGTACCTCTCTCTTCCAATCCCTGGGTGACTGCTCATCCTCTCTCACCCTGCTGGACACCTGCAGGTTTCCTGGGCTTTGAGAAATTATTCTGCTCCTTTTGGGTAAACAGTACATGTGGTCTTGCATTACAGATTGGTTACTGCTAAAGAAGCTGTCTATACATTTGGGGATCTCTTAACCCCAGCAATCTTTAGGGAACTCATTAGAGACAGATGGCTAAAATTGTTTTCTATCACTTTGCCTTCCAATTCCTACACCCTTAGGAGGCCTGAAAGTTTGAAACACTGCAGAGCTATCAGTGGAGCCCTGGCAGGCAGGATCTGCAGCAAAATTCTTGGGCAAATAATTACTGCCCTAGATACTGCAAATTCTGGCCAAGGAGATCCACCAAAATTAGAAGAGAATGAGATAGCAGGGAGAAAAGTGTTTGGAGAAAAAGGAGTAAATTCATCAAGACAAATAAAGTATTACATAGGAGGAGGAAGGGCATAGAGGAAAAACACAGAAAAGAGGGCACCGAGGGAGGTAGGGGGCAGAGGGTTGTGAGCCAGCAGGGTTATGGGTGCTCACCGTTTTCATTCCAACTATGGACTTCTCCACTTTGGTGACATAAGTCACATGGTCCTCATTGGACTTTAGCTCTTTCTGCTGGATCCTCTCATAGATTCCCACCACCAGGTCCCGTGGGATGTCAGCACCGTCGTCCACCCCTGCCAAACACAGATAATGTATCATCCCTGGCAAGCCACTACTGCCTCTGCACTGTGCAGTGCTGGGAAGGCTGAAGGGGAATAGCAATACTTCACTTTAAGCTGTCTTATTTCTTGCTGTAACACATCTAATGCACCAGCAGGAGAGACTGACAACTCTAAGGCCAATGCAGAAAATTTCATTATTCCACTGCTCTGCATGGTGGCTCCTTTCCATGTGTTCCCTAAGGTTTTATAGCCACAATTTCACATTGATATATCTTGGGCCATTCAGCAGCAACCCCTGCATTGATTTCATATCATCAGAAGTGCTAGATGGGGAGAAGACCTATGATGGGATTCAGCAGCTCTTGCTGCCAATGCAAGCATCAGCTCTCCTTGTCTGCTTGGTGACCTCCACCATTTTCCTTCTGTGTTGTCTCCTAGGAGTAATTTCCTGCTATTCAGTCTGTGATATCTCTGTCTTGATCCTGCCCCTTTCCTCTTTTACATCTCCTCGGGTAATTCTCCAAATTTTGCTGTCTGACCCTTCAGAACCTGGTAGAAAAGTTTTCTTTTACCCTTCCCTGAGGCAAACAGTGCAAATCAAACTACCAGTTCTTTCTCCAAACTGAATTCCTTCAGTCATTCTATATTGATTTTCTCTGCTTTCCCTCCAGCAACCTGGTCTGAGATGTACTACCCTGAGTGAAGCAGGTGAGCAACTGCTGAGGAATGGAGAGGCATTGTCATCTCCTGGCTCCCTCCTCCATGTCCTTGCAAATTCATCCTGAACACCTTGTCTTTTTTCAAACACAGGCTGGTGAAGATACTGACCTGAGCATTGGCCTGCAGGTGAGTCTGCTATGAGCTGTCTCCCCTTGTCTGTAATGGGGTGACATTCACTCTCTCGAGCGAGTGAGCTGTGGTGTGTTACACACTGGAGGTGAGGGACCCTCATGTTGGCTTAATTCATTGTGATGTTAACTGGCAGATTTTCAAGCAACTCTATAAAGAGTAAGTTAACAATTGAAAAAAAAAAAACACCTTTTGAGTTAGTGCTTTCAGCTGTAATACTAAGGGGGATGATGGCAGGTAGCATTCCCATTCAGTATCTCTAGAATTAACTTGAAAAGGGACCTCAGTGTCATATTATGCCAGTCTGAAGCAGATGACAAATTGTGGAAGGTGTGGGAGGCTCAGACGACAGTTTCTGAACAGCAATCAGGACAAAGAAACAAGTCAAAGGAACCCACAGAAATACAAAATCTTCAAAAAAATACCTGAGTTTACACTGGAAAAACTTTGAGGGAGCGTCATCTGAATTGCAGATGTGCAGTAAGAGAAACTTGGAAGATGGCTGAGCTAAGATGACCTAGGACTGAATATGGCTGGGAAATTAGACAAGAATTTGCCTAGACATGGTGTCAAAAAGGCCAAATAATACTAAGCTGCATTAGCAGATCTGAAAATAAGGACGAGGCAGTGGCTCTATATATATGAGTATGTTGTGACCACATCTGAAAAAGTGCTTTTAGCAACCTATTACCAAGATGGGAAGGACTGACCTTGAAAATAGAAGAAAATTGATTTGGGGAACTGATGTATCAGAAATTGCAAAGAGGTAATATATGCATGAACTCTGTCACGCCTACAGTTACTATAAGTAATTGCAGGCAATTAAGAAGGGGAAGATTTAGTCTGAATAGAAGGAAAATGTGTTCATATATTCAAACCAGCAAGCAGGGGAAGGGCTTGTTTAGCACAATCCAGCAGGGTCTAAGAAGGATAGAGCTGAACAATAGGAAAATTTAATACAATGAACTGCTTCCAAGCAATGAGATCTATTAAAAGATAAAACCATCTCTCAAGGAAAATGGCTGGTTTCAGAGAAGGCTGGACAGCTTTCTGCAGAAGAAAAAGCTAATTAGATTTTTCCCTTCCCCAGCACCCTAGAAGGGACCTCAAAGGGCTTCCCATGTCTGGCTCATAGGGAGCAGCAGCAGCCCTGGAGAAAGACAGTTCCCCTAGATTTTTGCTGCCTTCACCTAGGCAGAATTGAGAGCAGCAAGATGGCAAAAAAAAAAAATCAAAGCAGGACCCTCACCTCTGAGATTGCGAATGAAGTCCTCCAGCATCATCTTCCTGTCAGGCTTGATGTTGGGGCTGTACATGTCCGTGTTGAGTAGGATAATTGCAAAGGCCAAGATGAAGATGGTGTCCGGGTTGTGAAACTGCTGGACCACATCTGGGTTACACATGCAGTACCTCTGGCTGCAGCAGGAGGGATGCACACACTTAACATGGAACATGGGAGCCCTCTGCTCCAGGTTGGCAATGGCTTTATCACATGTAGTATAAATTGCTCCTTTCAATCCACCTCTCATACAAACGAGAAGGAACTGACTGCTCTCTGAAGGCAAATTTCCCCACCAATGGCTGAAGTAGGCCACTGAAACTTCAGCCTTCTTGTCCTCAGGAACCAAAAAAGCAAGTGAGAGGTGTCACTGTATAAGGGTAATACAGCAGGTGACTGCTCCAGCCTGCCTTGCTAGAGACAAAGCACTCCTCTGGATGCACCAAGGGAGCAACCCAGCATCCCTGCAAGCCCCACTGCTGCTCTTCCTTTGAACACACCAATGAACAGGGAACCCCTTGCTGGCAGACACGTCAGCACTGGCCTCCCTCTGGCCCTTTGTGTCCTTCATGCCACTGTACATCTGACAAGGACATGGCTCATATGCAGCAGTGGCACAGAGGACTCCACAGAGGACTCCACACTTCAGTGGCACAGAGGGCCCCTCCATGGCCACCCTCCTTGGAAGGGAAATCCTCAGTCATTCTCTCCATGACTGTTTTTTTGCCTTGGGTGCGTTCTCTGCTTCCACCTGGTTGCAGCAGTGGGACTGCAGGGCTCATTCTCTTACCTGAAAGCCTCAATTAGCCGCTCCACCTTTTGTGCCTCCCCCTGCACGCGGATGTGGGCCTGGAATTTCCGCAGGGCTTCATCCAGCTCCATGCCTGAGAAGTCCATCTCGTCCACCACGCAGCTGTGAGAGGGGGACAGCCTTCATCAGAACATCCTCCCGTGGATAACACCAGGCAGGCTCCTTCACTGCAGTGCCAAGGCTCAGTCCCCCAGGGAAATACCATAGGAAATGTCCTGAGACATAATACAGCTGCCCAGGTCATGCTTACAGTAGGCAGTAATTTCAGAGAAGTGATTTCTGTATTCTACAGCTGGTGAGCAATTCTTGTGCCTAAATACATATATATATATATATATATGTTTGTGTGTGTATGTGCACATACACCATGATATATACAAACCATACCACATACAATTTACACATGCATATACAGAGAAAGTATATATATATATGAATTGATATTTACCTGCATCTATATAGATATCTAGACATCTATATTGACACAGATATTTAGACACCTATATCAAGACCAATATCAATACAGAGGTAGATCCATCTATTTCTGACTTTCCTATCATCTGGTAATCCTTCACACATCGTTCATTCCTCCGTCCCTGTCAGCACATGCACTTGTTCACTACCTGCTTATCCATCCTTCTGTTATCTCAGTTCACTGGCCTGTTCTCACCCTCCATTCTGCCCAGTATCCATCCCCATTTCCAACCCATATCTTCTTCACCACTCTTCACTCCCTTCTCAACCACTGCAGCAACAGCATTCATTAGGTCTTCTAAGACCAGAGCCAGCTCAGGGAAAATAGGAAATGGAAGCTGTTGTACAGAAGTAACATTGCAACACCACCTTCTCGTCTGGTATCACTTTTCATTTCAAAGTGATGCACTGCCCACTTGTAATTCATGGCCAACTTAGATACTCCAAGAAGGGGATGCTACCTCTTGTACTTCCCAGTAAAGCACTGTCATCTTATAAAGGTCCTGCTGTTAGTCTCCAAAACCTACTAGTACAGTTCTTGATGTCTGTATTAGTCAAATAATCTACTTGTTCTTATTCTTACAGCATGATATTTCAGTCACTTGTAAAGACAACATCTTCCCCATGTGGCTTCAGCACATTCTGTTAGCTATTCCTACCTCTTGTGCTCAGGTCATTACTGCAAGCATTAATCAAAAGACTAGACTCAGAAAAGTCTGTTCATAACCTCCCTTAGGCCCAACTTCCCATTTCAGCAGAGCATGTAGGCACTAATATCTGCATCAGCCAATTCTCTCCCCTCTTTATGATTCCTCTGCTAATTTCTCTCTCTTCAACTCTCCACTAAATATTTCTCATGTCTAATGCTTTGCTGAAGTCTAGAATTACCTTCTATATGTCCTTTGTCTAGAAAACTAGTTATTTTAACAAAGACAGATATCGTATACTGTCTATTGGCTTTTGTATGTTGCATTTACCTTCCTCTCTCTCATTATTCTTTCCTACAAATAAATTTTCAAAGCTGACATTCTGTCTGACAGACCAAGAAATTCACAGCTGCCAAAATCCTATTTTCTTTAAGCCTTCCTTAAATACAAAGTTACTAATTTGCTAATGGCATCAACTTGACATAAGAAATGTATTAAAAATTCGAGAACTTCATATTTTCTGCATCTATAGACCTTGGATACTAGTTCTATCTACCTCTCTCCACCCTTTTTTTTCATTCTTTGTATTGTGTTTGGATTGCTTTCTCATGTTGTAAAGGATAAATTAACCCCAACTTTAAGGTTAGGAGGAAATTTTCCCCAAGACAGGTTGTCTGGGACTCTATGAGGAGCGGTACAGGGAAAATAGAGGAGGAAGGGATTAGCTGTCTTCTAGATCCTTCCATTTCCTAGGAGTACTGGAAATTATGCCAAACAGACCTCTTCCAATAAAGGGATGTGCTGTTACCAGTTTTTTCTTCTTCTTCCTTTCTGTGATAAACTGGAGATGTGTCTGTTGGTCTTTTCTACAGTGCTGCAGTTTGCTGTGGGCTTGTTGGGAAGTGGTTTGTGAAATAGGCTGTTGAGTGCCATGTGCAGCCTTACCAGAATAAAAATCTGTTGTACAATGCCTCAAATGCGTGAGGGACAGGGTTCAAATGCTCAGAGACATCTCTCCATTCTTCCATTGCCTTATTGATTCAAAGCTGAGATATCATCATTTAACTGGGGTGACACCCACAGAATAACTTACCAAGAGCTCTGAATGAGCATAAAGTGCTTTGTATCTTCTAAAGCTGGAGTTGTTACAGTCTCAGCTAGGAAATGTGGGCTCTTTCCCTGCACAAACTCCATACAATCGAAATTTAGGAACAATTGATGAGGAGCAAGGGAAGAGAATCAAAGTGACTGCTCTCCCAGAAAACCTTCCATGAAACATTTTTTTCTCTCTCCAAGAGGTGGACTGCAGAAATACTCACAAATGGTTTCTGGCAATAGGAATAACTTCCTCCACTGCCTCTTCCCTTTGTTATTTTTATTTTTCTCATACTTATACTCACTCCCTTGGGTTGACATCAAGGCATTCTGCTTCTTGGAATTTATCTTTGATACTAAGAACAGTTTTTCTCTGGTTAGTCATTATTGTGTTCACAGCTGCAACCACCTCTGCACTTGGACTTTCATTGTTATTTTTTTAATCCTTTCCAAAGTGTGATGTTTCTCAGCACTGACCCCAATGATTTTGCTGCTATTGTCTGCTTCCAAATATGTGAAAGCGGAGTCCTTGCACACACCAGGGAGACCTGCTGAGGTCACCCAATCCACCAGCATTAAATCATCTATCTTTTGCTCCCTCCTTCCTTTGATCAGTTTTTCCCCTTTCACACAGGCTGCTCTAATATGTCCTCCCATTTAGAAATCTCAAGTAATAAAGTCAATGCCCTTGATACAGAAAGCATCAAACCTTTGTTAGGACAAGTAGGACAAGACAGCTGCTCATAGCTCTTTTCAGGCTCAAACAGGCATTGCTACATAAGTTATGCTCAGCTTCTCCTTTGAGAGCTTCTCTCATGGATACAGGTTTACTTTGTAAATTTTAAGAACTCCTAGGAGTCTCTTCCATTTGTTCCTAAGCCCAAAGAAGGGTGTCCTGCTTCCTGAGAAAAGCTGACCAGGCAGAAAAGACAGGTCAGGAAGAATGTTTGACTCAAGTGAAGTCAGCCTGTGCTTGGATTTTATTTATCTGACAAAGCCTGTGCCAAGGGTCTGAGGAATAGCTCCTAGAGGAGCCATCAGGTAGGCTGCTACTTTCTGCTGCTAGACAGACAGAAAGAACGGTGGTTCATAGCTGTCTGATACTTTTTGTGAGCAATTTGACACAGGAAAGTTCATTCAAAGAAGAGCCCTGTGCTATGGGGCTGCCATATTCCTGCTCCTCTGCTACATGGCTGCAAGTTTTGCTGCTTTGCCTGACTTCAGATTCCTGTGCTGACTCCCGTTACCTTCCCGAATGCACTGTGCTGCCTTTGTTGGAGCTCCCCTGAAATGTAATGCAACTTTTCTTTATGAAGCCAGAGCAAGGACTTTTCTTTCCAAGGCAGAGACCCTGGAAGGTGACATAGGATATGAGAGTGGGCAGCTCTCTGCATCCAAGAAATAAACCAACAGCTTATGTGCACATGCCAAAACCAGTGCCAGGTTCATTTTTTTCCACAGACATCTGTGAGATGGCTATTCCAAGACCTCCAGAAGGCCTCAAGGATAACGAAGCAGGGGCACAGTAATCACCTTATAAAATCTCCTCCTGTTTCAACTCCTTCATGCCCACGAACTTGCAACAGGCCACACAAATTGAGCTTACAGTGCATCCAGAAACTCATTTAGCCCTGTATTTGCAGGGATATGACTTTGGATGTTTGGATCATGTTGCTGAAGTGTGTACAAAAAGTGCTGACACCCTGCCTCATAAACAAAGTAGTGGGGTTTGAGGTCTCTTGTGCCACCTGTATCCATGGGGAGCTTTACGTGCCCTGGGACACCCAACAGACAGGCACCTCACAACTGCAGAGCGTTCCACGCCAGCTGCCAGGACCAAAGATGGATTCTAGATGGATTATTTTGCCCAGCTATTATCTCTGTGGTAGCCATGCTGCCTCCTAGGCTACAGGGCATTCCCCCCAAAGGGGGTGGACATAATGGCTTCAGAGCTGTGAGGACTTAGCACAGGGCTAAGCATGGCAAAAAAGCCTGTGGCAAAAGGGTTCAGTGAAGGCAGGAAGCAGCTGTATCATGTGGGGCTGGGATCTGCTCACCCAAGTGTAATGACCTATTTTCCAGCTTTTCCGCTCAGGTGACAATGCAGCAGGAGCTGGGATGCAACTAAAAGTGTCTGTAATGAACCTACAGCCTACACTCAGGGAGGGAGCAATGGGGGAGGCAGCCAGGTGGAAAGTTTAAAATCACAAGGCACAAAGATATTAATAAAAAATCATCCCTTTTCTCAGCTTCCCTAATTCTAGAGCCTTCCTGCAGGTGAACCAGGATTTGAGTGAATTGTAGAGGAAGGGCTCAGCTCCATGTGAGGAGGCTGCCCTGCATGTGCTAACTGAACAAAAACTTAGCAGTACTCACTGATTCCTTGCACCAGTGGGCACAGGCATGTGTCCCAATCCTGCCCTCTGTGCCCTCTTGTGCAAGGATAGTCTCTACAATGAAGACCATGGCCTACACCAGTCTTCTCTTTCAGGGGGATGCTACATGACACGTATTGCCTGCTTTTTTCTGGGGTTGATTCATGCCCACTTGCCCTCCCATGGTTGTTGGTGTCTCACATGGCTACTTGGGCACCTACTCCTTCCTAAGCAAGGAATTGCCTAGTGTACCATGCCTTGCACCAAAGCTGCCTTACAAGTACAGAGCTGTTCCCACACCAGACATGTTGACCATGCAGGGGAGGGTTCTGCCCAGCCTACACCTTCCCCTCCAAGGGACATTGGGAACATTCCCTTGGGGAACAAAGGAAACTACTGTTTTCCTGTGGACCTAGGCAGGTTCAAGCTGCACCTTCAGCCTTCACAAGCCTGACGTGGGAAAGCAGTTCTTGCTTATGTTTGATCTGTGCTACAGCTCTGCTTGCAGCAGGAGGCCAGAACTGCCTAACACATTCTTCCCTCTGTCCTGTTTCCATCACATCATTATCTATTGCTCCACAGCACAAGCTGCAACACCGTGCTGCTCAAACCCTCCTGTGACGCACGCTCCTTATTGATCCTCTGCAATGTCCTCAGTGAGAAGGGGAAAGAAGCCTAGTTTGGGCTAACCTGACAAGTTCATTATGCCAGTCCAAGAGGAATTTAACACTTCTTTGAGAGACAGTCTCTTTGCTGGGCTCCCAGCTCTGCACTTACAGTCCTAAGAGCAGCTTTGCTGTCCCTGACTTTTCCACGAGAGAAAGAAAAGACAATACAGTCTTGATAGACAGGAAAGCTGCTCACCCACACAGGGAACGTCCCCAACAGCAACTCACAGTCTAACATCAACCAGCCCCCAACTCAGCACAAGTCTCCTCTGCTTGAGTCTCTGCCCATTTTGTCCTCTTGTTCATGAATAAACAAGAATGGATAAAAGGAAGCAATTCCTGAGCCAGAAACAGGTGGAGGGGAAGAATGAACTAAAGCGAAGGGAAGTATGAATGAAGGACAACAAAAGCAACAGATAAACAGAGAATGAATAAAGGATACAAGAATGATGATGTGTCTCATATTAAAAATATGTTTTAATGCCTCAGGATTGACTTTTTTAAAGTAACAAAGTTATTTCTCTGCAGTACTTGCCAAATAGATTTGATTGAAACTGCTCACTGCCACATAGGTGCTTTAATGACCTGGTCTACCTCTTTCCAGCTGTATTTCCTGGACTGCTAGACATTGAAACCCTGAGATAGGTCCCCAGCGACTCCTCCCAGCTGGCTGCAGGACAGGTTGTGGAAGCAGATTCCCAAAAGAAGAGGCTGGATCCTTCTGTGGGATGCTGATTGCAGTGAGTGGTTGTTCAGTGGGATGCTTAAAATAGGTTACAGATGGGATTTATGCCCTGTAGCACAAAATGCCTAAAAGCTAGATGTCCAGCTTAAACCAGCACATTGAGAAGAACAACACTCTTGAGGGATCCATGCCTCTTTGATGAAAGGAATTCGTAAATTGATAGAAAACACTAAATTTGTTGGTGGCCAACAACACTTGAGAGAAATCCTTATTTTAAAGATTGAAGCCTTTTCTACAAGAGAAAATTACATAGTGCATCTTCCTAAAGAGACAAACCTCAGCAGGTTAGTGTTATCAAAGTGTATGTGTCAATGATAGTCAGAAACTGTTGAAAATCCCCTGCCCTCTCCCTTGATCCTCTGGCTAGTGTGTATAATTACTTGTGAGTTATCCAGACACCTTTTCTGACTTCCAAGAAAATCAGTTAAAGGTTGAAAGATAAGAGTGGGAAGATGGAAGGGAGACTATAATTTCAGGGTATTTAGACAGTGGGCATGAAGGTGTGGGAAGGCAAAACAGCCTACCAAAGCACTCCAAACCTCATAAAACACTTATCATTGCCTCAACCCTGCCCATGTACGTAAAAGGCTTTGCATCCAGCATGGCTCTTCTCTGGAGCTTTGCATTTACTAGGTGGGCAGTAAAGTGGGATCATCTTCACAGTGCCAAATGCCACTCTGCACTCCTGAGCTCTGTTGTGACAGGAAGAACAGACAGAGGTTGGCTTGTCTGTCAGCCAGCCCAGCTTCAATATCTGTGGGAGTCAAGAGAACTTTGCAGAGTACAGACTTATGGCTGGGCTTTACAGCTGAGTCTGGAGTTTGTAACCTGGGCAGCTCTGCCCTGCCTCCAAATGCACAAGGGAGTCTGACACTTTTGCAGATGTTTTAAAAGTTGTCCTATTATTTATTCATGCAGCTGGGTTAATTTAACCTGGCTGCAATAGAAACATTGCTTACAATACACAATTGCAACATAAGTTTTCACATCAAGCGAAAGCTAAACTAACACAGCAAGTGGCATCAATAATTGAAATTGCTTTGGGGAGGAAGAGGAGGATCCAGGGTCAGGTTTGGGATGTGAAAGAGCACAGATATCCCTGACTGCATGCAAGCTTGCTCATGCAGGTGGTCAAGCCTGTCCAAGAACTGCTGTGTGCTCATGGCCACCCTGCCTGGACATCTGACCTTGCCAGGACTAACAGTGCCTGTTCTTCTTCCACCAATTTGAGACACAACAATGGCTGTGCTATTGGGCAGATTGTGCAAAAACTACTGTAGGGGGTATTGTTGCTTCAACATGGTCTCCAAAGAATGCCACATACCTTAACATTGGCTTTCTAAGTGTGGGTAGATGCAAGGACTGCAAGACAGCCCTTGCAGAGACTATTCTCTCAACTTGAGTCAGCGTTCCTGAGCTACTTTGATGGAGTTGGATGGGGAATGAGAACCAGACTAGGTCTTAGACAGTTCTAAGATGCCAAAAGGTCTTTGATCTCTTGTTCCCATAGAAACAGCTCAGAAGTTGTGACCAGACCTTGAGCTTTAGCACACTGCAAATGCCAGCACACTATACTACACTGCCAGCCCTCTTCTTCCTGCAGCACGGACAGGGAAAATATCCAGGATGATAATCCCGAGCCAGAATTTCTCCTGTCAATACTTTCTCAACTGTTTCCATGCATGTCACACTCTTAGGTGTACAGCGATTGCCCAGTCAGCCCTCACAAGCAGCTGAGGAAAATTTGCTTGCAAAAACCACAAACATTGCTCCCTCAAGCTTAGAACTGACACAGGAAGAGAGTGAAAGTACCTTCAAACAGCACAGCCACAACCAGCTGAATGTGCGTGTTCTTTCTTTCCTGTTTTAGAAGTTCTGTGTATATTTTAAGTCTACTTTTATCTTTGCCTTTAAGGAAGACGAATCAGCCATTTATTATGAAGAGGGGCTGGCAGCACAGACTGTTAGTGCAAGTATATCATCCGTTGCCTGGAGAGATCAGACACGGGTTTGAACCCTGAATTCAGACTCAGTTTCTTGATATACATTCAGACACACACAGTCCATGTCCAAGATATGTCCACAGCCTCAATAGCTCAGTCCCCATCTTTGAGCCTTGCTTTCTACAAAGGATGGCAAGGTAAAAAGGATGGCAAGGTCACTCTTTCATAAACGTTTGCAGTGGTACAATGAGAGGTGCAGTGGAAGCTCAGGTTAATGAGCATGATGGAGTAGGGCCCCTGGCTTCAGTGGTCCCCCCACTATACGGAGAAACAAGACAGGCAACCACGACACAGCAGCTCCCGGGCTTTGGGGCTGGGAGGCAGATACCAAGCTTTGCAATAGGGACTGTTCTCAGGAGCTGCTGACACAGAGTTCGTAGTCCCATGTGAGGCAGAAGAACCTGGTCATTTGCAGGGATGATGCCAAATTTAGGACTACAAGCTAGCAACAGCATATTGCTATTGCAATATTTCCCTGTCTCTGCAGAGGCTGGGTTTGGACTTCAGCAGATTATCTGTCAGGGGAAGCAGTCCACACATTGCTTGCTGGAGAAAAAGAGGCAATTACTTTTAATTGTGGCTCTCAGCATGAAGAGACTGGAGAGAACATGTGTCTTGTTGCTGGCCAAATCAATACCCATACAGTATATTAAAAAAGAGATGAACTAAAGGTCAGGTACCTGGAGCAATAAGCAACAACAATTGCAGTGGGACTGAATTTTGAAATTTGGACCTAGATTTGGCTCTTGAACTTTGTCATCCTCCAGCCTTTTTCTGGAATAGAAGTTGTGTGTGCATTGGATTTGGGGCTTCTGTATGGTTTGGTTCAAGAGAAACCACTGCAAAATTCAAATGAGAGAACATTTTGGAGAATAGGGGAATATAATGAAGGACTCAATGCAAAGGATTTCCCACCTAAGAACTCTGCTTCTGCATAATAAAAGAAAAGACCCAGCTGAGTTCTGGTCATCCCTTGAAGTGTGTCTCTGAATGAGCTAGACTTGAAGGGAGAGAAGTGGTTGAGAGACACAGGGTTTGTGTGACCAGGGGAGAATTGAAGGTAACAATCCAGCAAAGACAGGACTGAACAGAAGCAGGGGGGAAATCTGAGATCTTGTTCTGAAAAAGGACAGTTCAGCTCATTGGAGATTTTGGAGTGGGGATGTTCCTCAGTGCTCTGTGACTGCAATGCCTCCTCATGCAGGCCTTCTCAACACACTTCTAATTATCCCTGTAATGCAATTGGACAAACTCATCTCCAACCTGGACACTCATCTCCAACCTGGACACTCATCTCCAACCTGGACAGAAAGAGAACCAGTTGTGTAGCCAGCATTCACTTCTCCCTGCTGGTCAAGGAGCAGACATTTTTCCTCCTCTGCCTCTCTTAGTTCTTCCCAGAAAGCATCAGAGGTGCTTTATTTGGATGGGGTGAGACACCAGCCACAGTTTCCCAGACCCAAAACCTCCCAGCATCACTAGTCCTAACCCCTGACAGTGCTGAGCTTCTGCTAGATGATCACAGGCCTTCTGAGGAGAGACTGAAACGAAAGGGCTGATGATACTAAACACAACACTGGGAAATGTGTTGAGGAGTGCCAGTTAGGGAGCAGGAATGGGGAGGTTCCTGCAGAGTGGAAACGGAGGGGCATGGAGGACAATGGAGTGCTTGTTGATGCAACTGGGAGCACAGTGGGCTGGCAACTCCTCTAAAGTGCAGGAAGGAGGGGAATAGGTTTCCACACTTACTCCAGGACATCTCTGTTGAACTGCTTCTTGCTGTTTCCCAGGAATTCCCCAATCATCTGGCGGCTGAGGCCCTTCCGCTGGAGCAGAAAGTGTGCCACCCCAATGGGGGTGTCCGGGATGAAGCCTCGGGAGATCAGGAACTGGATCCCCTTGTCTGGGTTTCTGAAAGGGAAGGACAGACACATGGTGAGTTTGCATGATCTCTTTGAGGCATTATTGCCTCTGGCTCCCCTCATGGCTTGCAGCAATGCAGCCCTTGGTATTTGCCTGGGCTCCTATGAGTTCATTCCTGCCTGTGGCAGGAATGGGACTGGCTGGGATGAAGAAAAGTGACTTGCAGTGTCCTACCCACTTGATGCTGAGGACAAAATGATGGCATAGGACCTGCTGTGTCACTTACAGCACCTGCAGTCAGCTGGTAATCACAAGTGCCATCTCAATGCCACAAAGGATCCTGCTGCATTATACCATGCCTCATCAGTGACTCTCTTCTGCCATCCATCTGCTCCAGAGTCAAAGGCTCTTGTATCATCCCCGTCCCACTGTGTCCCACACAGACAACTCAGGAAGTGTCACCACATTCAGTTATTCCAAATGTAACCCACAGAGAGATGTCCCCAAGGACCAGAGGTGAGAGCTGGGCATGTCACCCTTTGCTTTAGGGGAGCTGGGGTTGCACCTTCTGTAAGGCAGACAAAGGCAAAGATAAAAATGTGTCTGTGAAGAAACTTAGGAGATATTTTTGCCATAGTCTCTGGGCAAATGAGGATCAAGACTCAAAGGGGGATAATGAAAGGTGGGCATTTTTTCTGTTAAAAAAATAATTCTCTTTTTCATACATTTTCAGTGCTCAGGGTTGAGTGACACTTTCTACCTTTCTCACCTGAGCTTGGTGCTGGTTGCCTGAACAAAAATCCCATACTCAGATTTGCTTCTCTTCCTCCACTTTCCTCACCCTTAGCTGTTCTTTCCTTTATTGATTCACCCTCAGGCAGAAATCTCTGTGTGTGAGAGAAGGCATCAGGAGAACACTTTGTCATAGATGGGAGGGAGCTTTGTGCAGCTCCCAGACAGAGGGTTTCTCTCCCTCTGTAGTTGTGAGTGCCTCTCTGAGAACAAGTCTAGTGTTGAGTGGGCCCAATCGCCTGGTTGTGGGAGTGATTTTCTGCTTGATAGTGCTAGATACAGAAATATAGAATGGTTTGGGTTAGAAGGGACCTTTAAAGGCCATCCAGTCCAATCATCCTGCAGTCAGTAGGGACATTTACAACTAGATCAGGTTGCTCAGAGCTCCCTCCAACCTGATCTTGAATGTCTCCAGGGGTAGGGCCTCTACCACCTCTCTGGGCAACCTGTTTCAGTGTTTTGCCACCCTCATTGTAAAAAACTTTTCCCTAATATCTAATCTAAATTGACCCTCCTTCAGCTTAAAACCATTACCCTTTGTTCTATTGCCATAGGCCCTGCTAAAACATCTGTCCCCATCTTTCTTACAAGCCCCCTTCAAGTACTGACTGGACACAATAAAGTCTTGTCCTGGAGAACAAAAGTCTTCCTTCTTTTGTCCAGGCTGAACAACCCCAACTCTCTTAGCCTTTCCTCATAGGAGAGGTGCTCCAGCCCTTTGATCATCATTGTGCCCTCCTCTGTACTCACTCCTACAGGTCCATGTCCTTCTGGGGACCCCAGAGCTGGATGCAGCACTCCAGGTAGGGTCTTACAAGAGTGGAGTAAAGGGACAGAATCTCCTCTCTCAGCCTGCCCACACTGCTTTTGATACAGCCCAGGATACAACTGGCTTTCTGGGCCGCGAGAGAACATTACCAGCTCGTGTCCAGCCTCTCATCCACCAGCACCCCCATGTCCTTCTCAACAGGGCTGCTCTGAGTCCATTCATCCCCCAGCCTGTATCAATACCAGGGGTTGCCCTTCCCCCTTGGGGGGTAGTGCGTGTCTCAACAAGCACACATTTGTGTGTATGTATGACCTGTACCTGCAGATTTCTTTTGCACCCTACATGTTTGTCAGAGCCTGTGTGTCTACGTATTTTGGCTTGCTCCTCATGCCTCCTATAAGCACATGTGCTTCTATGTATCCTGGGAGTGGCTGTGAGCCTATGTGGTGCCTGTCCCACAGGACAGACAAGAACGAATTGTACATGTGTGTTGTGCAGGAGGTTTTCTTATATTTCAGTCTGCCACGCTGAAGGGTCTCTGTCAAGGTGCACTCGTGCTGAGGTGAATGAGTGCAATGCCAGGAAGATCGTCACATTCCTTGGGTTCTCTGAGCTGGTGAGTGGGGAGAGGTAAGAGTGTGACTTCATGAAAGGATGCCATACTTCCATCATTAACCCAAATTCAGGGTTCTTTGTCAAGGCTCAAGGAGTGAGTTTGCTCAGGCTGTTTCCTGGGGTGGGGAAAGGATAGGATGAGATTTCGGAGCACGTGAATGCATGATATGCACAGGCACAGACTGTGACACTGTCAGGTGGTGAAGTATGTGGGTGAGCAACATATGTCTAGCTATAAGGGGATCAGCATTCAGCAGAATGGCCTGCTCCTTGCAGAAGCCTCATGGGCAGACAAAAAGTGGATGAGCTTGAAATAGTTCTGCTTACTGTGTCATGTCAAAAGAAAATATCCTGGGCAGTGTGGCATCCCTGGGGAGAGTGGCTGTGAGAACAATCAACCCACTAAATGTATGAATGGGAGAGCTGCAAGATCTGATACCGAAAAACCCAGGCCTTCTTCACAGAAAAGCAACAGTACAGCTTCTTCATTATCACACAGACCTCCTGGTTCACCTTTGAAGAGCACAGGTAAAGTTCCCTGCTAAGAGCAGAGGTGATATGGTCAGGACAAGAGTCAAGCTAAGCAACAGGGATTCATAAAACGCACATCCACCTGCACACTTTGGTATTTGGCAAGGGACAATACAGTGTTCACAAATGAGGATGAACTCAGCTACACCAGTGTGACTGACTAGCCACTAGACTGACTTTGGATTTACTCCATAGGAGCTGGGAGCTGAATATGGCCAGAAAAATGTAGCTCATGTACTGGTATGTGCAGATTTCAGTAGAGATGGCACACACAACGCAGAGGATGCAGAATAAAACAGTCCAACTATGACAGTCCCCCTGCACTGCCTAGACTATAACTCGGATACACTTGCACACACTACTCTCAGTAACAGCAGTCTTTCATCACTTCATCCTGGGATTCAATTTGTTCCTCACAAAATCCTGATAGCAATACAACATCTCCGCCACTGAACACCTGCAGATATATCCCATGTACTGCAGTATGCAGCTTTTACCCAGATGTGTAGCAAACAACTCCACTTCCATCTCTCCTGAGCCTGGTCTCTGCTATTCTTTTTACTGTTGCAGGGGTGTTAAGCACAGCCAGCAAATGCTGCGGGATTCCTCACGTCCTGCTGGCTTTCCCTCTGCCCACGCAGCCAGCTGCCCACACACACTGAGCTATTACAGCAGTGCTGCAGAATGAAGCACTCTCCGTTCCGGGGATTTCACCCCCTCACTGTGCAGTGGGGACAGGGAAAGTGCCACCGCAGCACAGCATCGATGTGTTCCCAGGGGCTGCTCCAAGCCAGAGTGCTGCTTCCCAAAAACGCAGCACAAGGCCAGGTAGACTATGCTGCTGGCAACTGCAGGCTTCCAGCTGCTGGTCCAGGATGTCCACGCACACAACCTTAACTCCATGCCCCGTGGGTCAGTGCCCACATTGCAAACTCCACAAGGGTAAACTGGCTCCTTCCTAGACACTGACAGGGAAATCAACAACCAAATGTCTGCAGAGAGCCCAACAGCCTTCCCAGCCCCTTGGGTGGAGGTGAACTACGGTGTCACAAGGGGAGCCATGTGTCCACTCGGACACCGATCAGAGAATAAAAAAACCTGCACTCCCCAGAGCTAACAGGTCAGTTTCCTCACTCCTGTCCTCGAACCTGATCTCATAACTAGTAATACATCATCCTCAGTTCTGTAAGAGTCCCAGATCTGTCTGATCTAACATCACTTCAGTTCTGGATGGGCTCTGAACACAGCCCTAAAAATCTCTCTTGGTTCCTGCCTCATGGATTTCACAGCCTTCATACTACATGTATATAAATGCTGTGCACTGCCCCTTCATCTGTGCAAAACTTCTGCCTAGGACTGCATAATCATCAGTCCCCACTCTGACCGAAAGGTCCATGCTAATGTGTGGTAAAACATTCTTTTAGTATGGGTACATTACATCCTCACCATTAGGTGACTCAAATGGAAACCAAGACAGCATAAGATAAGAGTGTGATGATGAAGCAAAACCCTGTATTTCTCATAGCTTTCTTAGATGAGAAAAGTCTCATCTAAAAGCAACAAGCAAATCTAAAGGTTGTTATAGGAACTCAGCTGCATTCTGCCAATCCACAATAGGCTACATGTGACCCCATGAGTTAACCTCTTCTCGTGGTAACCTCTGGGCTGCTCTACTTTTGCTTTCGCACCTACAGCCTTCTCATAGGATATCAAACTCCAAGGTGTAAGAGGCTGAGATGAATAAACCTGGTCTGTAAGGTGAAAATCTACCCAGATATCTGAAGGTAAATGACAGCCAGAGATGTAATTTTGTCATCATGACTCACGCTGGGCTAGCTAAGCTCAGCTCTACTTCTCTCTCTCTTTATTTGTAATTGCCCCATGTTAAGGAACCAGGGCTGGGTTTACCATGCCAGCTATGTTTGTTCCTTTCCACATAGTGGAGCAGGAACCTAGATCCCAGGCTCAGCTGGTGGATGCCAAATGGATGGCAACTGGGACTGAAGGTACAGTAAATTCTGAGAGCATGGGCACTAGTCATGGAGCAGTGGGCTTGTTCCTCTGTTAGACAGAAGATCAGGACAGCACTTGTGAGAGTACAGGGAGGAAATTTCTGGGCAGCCAAGCTGTGTCCTTCATTGCATACCCAGATGGCCATGCCCTTGAATATGAAAGAACTTCCCCAGAGATGGATCTAGACCAAGAGTCTGCCATCACCTGCTCCTGTGAGGCCTGAAATAGGCTGGGAAACATGACAGAGGAAGAGTCACTTACATATTGAAGAGGTTCAGTCCAATGCGGTAGAGGCGCTTCCTCATGGTGTCTGTGGAGAGCGTGGGGGACTTGCAGCTCGCGGGGTTCTCGCAGTGGTACCTGGGGAGGCTGAGGATCATGGCCTGCAGTGCTTCTTTCGAGGACACCTCAGAGGCTGACTTGGCTGAAGTGGAGGTGCTGCTGCTGCTCAGCTGCTCTGAGTTATCTGCATTTTCAGACTCAGAGCCTTTGCTTTGCCCCGCCTCATTGCCAGCATCAAATTGGAGCTTCTGCACTGCCATCTGATCAGTCTCAGCACTGCTGTCTCCCGTGCCATTAGTACTGACATCCACCTCGGTGAAAGTGTGGCTGTTCTGGAGAGCTCTGGACTCAGGTAAGCTCTCTGGGGCAGCTGGTGGCTCACTGGCTTCTCCCTCCCCTTCTCCTGGGCTTTCTTCAGCTTTGATAGCTTGAGAGAGCCCAGCCTGGTCATTGCTGCTGAGGCAGTTTGCCATGGACACCGAGGTAGATGACGAGACAGAGATGTTCTTGTTGTCAATCTGGACTGTGACATCTCGAAAAGCCATCATGAGAGTGCTGCTGCTTTTGGGTAGAGTATCTGGTAGGAGACCTTCCTCCTTCTCCTTGTCCTGCAACTCAGCTTCTAAGTCTTGGTTTGGCTGCATTGAGCTAGCACTGAAGGTCTCCCGTATCTGGTATGAGCCCCCATCTTGCAGGGAGCACATGGTCTTCAGGCTCCAGTTGCTGAGGGCATCATCAATAGACTTGGCCAGGGACTGAACTTGTTCTGTGAAGGAGTCCTCCAGCTCAGTCAGGGCCCCACTGATGGTGGCGGGCAAGGACGGGGACCTCACCAGTGGGATGCCGACGAAGTTGTATCCCTCCACCAGGGCTTTCTCCGCGGAGAAGCTCTCCGAGTTCTGGACGCGGACTTTCCTCAGGGAGATGCGGCGCGGCATGCGGCTCTCCAGCAGCGAGTTGCGGATCTTCTCAAAGTTCTTGCTGAGCTGGTACTGCCGGAAGGCGGTTTGGATGGTGCAAGCTGCCCTGCGAGACACCAGGTGACCGCCGTATTTGTGCTCTAGCATTTCGATCTGAAAGACACAGAAACGAGATGGCATTTTTTGTTAATTGACTTCTGGTGGCTTTTTGTTACCCCTATTCCTATACTGGTTAAGGTTAATGACTGTCAAAGGAACTTCTAACACTGAATTAGCCGAATTGCTTTCAGGGCAATGCCGTGCCCATGATTTCAACAGAAGGTTCCCCGTCGGGCATGGATGGCTAAAACACCAGCACTAGGAACCTCCTCACAGCTGTAACATGATTGTATCTCTTTTCTGAGTGCCAGTCATATGAGCTGGAGCCTGCAGGTGCCCTTCCCTTGCAGACCCACTTTTGATGGCCTTTAGGGCAAGCTCATCTCTGCAAATACAATAACCCAGCAATGTGTGTTCCTACTTTCCTGATCAGCACTGCTCTCTTAATGTCAAGCATTTATCTCTTGTCTCAGAACGCTATTAATGCTTCTCCCCTCCTTAGTCACCTTAGGAAATACTCCTAGGGAAAGGATAAATCATTCAGAAAAAGGGAAGAAAATTTAATTTTTAAATGCAGAAAATGGTGGCTTGATCATAGCAGCTAGTGAGAAACAACAGCTTCCATATAAGTTAGTGGAGGCTGGGTTTGTTCTGAGTTGTGTCTTTTAAAAAGCACTCTGAATCCCAAAGTGCATTTTCTTCTGATATCTGAGTTTTTCAGGTATCAGCCAGTTTTGAAAGGTAAAAAAATCTGAATTTTAAATGTTGAGACAAGATATTAAGAAGCAGGAGGGTTTACCTGAGCTGGCAACAACAAACCCACATGTAAATACATAAATACATACACACAGCTGAAGTGCCATCTCAACTGGCTTCAGCAAAGCAGGTATGTATGGCCATTTCTCTGCTGTAGTCCAGAACATATACTTTCTGGTAATCCCCTCACTCTTCCTCTGCAGCTGGGCTTTCACTAATGTGCTGCAGGAGAATGTTAGATGACGTGGTTGCAGCGAGTGACTGACAGAGGACAAGAGGGATAGTGTGAAGATGATCATGGAAGATGGGATTGAAGAAAAAGAAGGATGAACTCCAACTACACTCACTGATGTTTTGGCTGTACTATGAGCTAAACTCTACATTGCTGGCACTTCACAAGGCAAAGGGCAGGTGCAGACCGTAGTGTTTATATGTGTGTGCACACGTGGAAAAGCCAAAAAAGGTGAAGTGCTGGTTAAGTCAGGCCTGAATTTACAGAGGATTCACTGCATCATTCATGTGGGGAGTATGAGCTCATTAGCAGAACTGAAGGATGAGTTTACTGACTGCATCCTCATCCCCAGCCAGATACCACTTGCCCCTCAGCATGCCTTGTTGGCTCAGTACACACAGGATGAAGGACTGAGCTCACACAAGATCTGAGTTTAAGTGCAAATTGATTTTGTAGTCAAAGGGAGACTGAGGCATGAGCCTCAGCTCACAGAGTCATGTCATATTGTCTGCTTTCTTCTTCCTTTTTTGTAACATTACATAATTTACAGGGAGTGATCCAGGTAAAAGTGAAGGCCTGGTCTGACAGATGTGAGAAGTGTAAATCACCTCTGGAATCTTTCCAATACCAACTCCTCTGGAATTAGGGGAAGTTAATATGACCTTGGGAGAAGTTAGGAAGAGAGGAACATGACCCTGGCTGCAGCAACAGGTCTAGGGATCCTGCTGCACTGGATGTGAGGCTGCCATTTATGGAATGGAGCAGGGAGGGGAGCACATCCTTTCGTATTTCCCACTCTGGACATGAAGTAGGGAATCTTTGCCTTCTGCTCAAACATAAGGTAGGATTCTGTTTTCTGTTTGCCTTGCCCTCAAGCTTTATGGATAACCAAGGACTCTCCTTATCCTCAGTGTTTGTTACGGCAGGAAAGAGGAATACAGGGACAAAAAGAGATTCTGGGTAGTAAGCAGAAGTGTTTTGCTTGGGTTCTTTGTCTTGCTTTTCAAAATGACCATCTCAAGGCCCACCACAAAACCAGACACATATCTTTGTCTCCTGCCACATATTCTTAAAGCTGCTCTGCCTGGAAAGAGATTGAGCCATCCCTTGGCCCTTCCCTTCAGGAGGAAGGCTCATGCAGATAAATGCAAATTAAACCAGTAACCTGCAAAGGCCCAACCCAGACAGTTAGTACTGACAACTGACCGTGAGCATTTCCTATAATGATCTTGTTAATGAAAATGTAGAGCTAATTGTGTTGGGAGGGAAAGAGGAACAAATGGGAGGGGCAGGCACAGCTATCTGAGGGACAGAATAATAGTAAAATGCAAAATAAAGCAGAAGCGAGAGCCTTACAATTATCTGAGGTTTCCAAGGAGGTGACAGCCATTCTGAAAACATGATATTCATATGCTCTGATCTTATTAGAGGCCAAGACAAGATGTCATTGCTGATCTGAAGTAAAAGGCCAGTTTATCTCATGCAAGGACAGTTCCCCAAAAGACAGACTTTAATAACTACTGAGAAGACATCCTTCTGAAAGTCTAAAGGAACAGTGCAAGCTATCAGTACCTTGATAAAAAACATCAGCAGCTTTTTGCAGTCCATAATCTCAGTCCTCCAAAAGGGCTAAAGCATTAAGAAGCAGAACAAGATCTAAAATGAGAGGACTCCCAAACTAGTCTGTTTTCCAGCTCATTCCAGGGGTGTAAGGATGGATTCTGCATGTGGTCCACTGCCATCTGGCCCTGTTAAAAGCGAGGGGAATCCTACAATATCCTGCACCTGAGATAACAGGGACAGGGACTGTATCAAAGGATGCCTGAAAAGACTGGCAAAGCCAGATGCAGCACCCCCACAGAGAAGTGTGCTCCCCACCCTTGCTTTGTAGGAGCAGGTCTCTCTTTCTGTCTCCTTGATGTAGTCCAGCCATTTACTGTTTACTGATGCCTGAGATGTACACATTTGCTATCAGGTCGAGCTAACCGACAGTCCAAAGGAATTAAGGATTTCACACAGCTGTGGCCTGTGTTCCTCCTCTCGAGAGGAGGAAAGGACATCCATTAGCACCACAGCAGTCATAGATAATGGAGATGTATGTCTGGCTGGCCAGAGGAACCTTCTCTTCCCATTTGAGAGGTGAGAAAGGCCAGACATGATTGGCCTTCTCTCACTCCTAATAAACCCTATGAATCTCAAGTAATTGCCTACTTAAAGCTACTCTTCTCTGGGGAATGATCCGACAGCCAGCGCCAAAGGAAGGGAAAGGCAGGAGAGGGATCGGGGTGGATTTCAAAGAATAATTAGCTTAACACATTTCTGGGCCTCAAAATGAACACTCATTCTGAGCAATTCAGGCCTTGTGGCTGAATTAGAAGTGGCTGGGAAATATCCATTGCTGTGAGGGATTGTACATGAAGGGAGCTTTAACAAGGTCAGCCTAAGGCAAGACGAAGTGCCAGGCCTGGATATGGCCAAACATCTGAGGTGCACGCCCCTTGGCTTTGTTGCCCATAGGCATAAATTCATAAATCTGCCGGGAGAAAATGGGCCTGATCTTATTCTCAGTCAGCACTGGTTTTCCACCAAGGTTGCCACTTAGCATGGCGATGTGCCACCATGTTAGCAAGAAGAGAGTCAGGCTCAGGGACAGAATCTGAGTGACTCCAGGCAACGCATGCATTGCAAAAAAAATTAAAAAAAAAAAAGACATACAGAGCATACATGTTCTCTATCACCCTTTCTTAATGCTTCTCCCTCCCTCCAGCCTTTCACAATGGAAGAACATTGCTATAAGGGGCATGTGTTAATGGGATATTTTCCTTCATGCCTGGGACATCTGCCACCCTTCAGCACAACCCAAGAGTGTGTATGACAGAAAGCACACTCCTCTCTCCCGATATCCTCCATTTTCCCAACATTCAATATAGTCTAAGCATAGGGGAACTCTAGCACTTTAGTCTCCATTCCAACCTCCCAGTGTAGTGTAATTCTGCTCTGTGCACTGTCAGCAATCTCTGTTTCATGGGATAGAAAGTAAGGAGAGCCATGAAGCCACTCACCAACCCGGCAGTATGATGCTGAGGGGCAATGACTGGTCCAAGCCTTGCAGAGGAGGCTGTACTCTACCCTCCTACCCTCCTAACTAACACTCAGTCCTCTCCCAAAAAGTAAATGTGACTTCAACTGTGCTTTGAAACTAAAAATGTCTCCTTTCACCTATTTTTCTTATCGTAAGTTCTGTTAATGTATTACAATTTGAGCTATGACTAGGGTTCTACTGGGACAGTGCTATGCAGGTCCTATCACTCTTATTCTCATTTAACAGAACTACCTGACAAAAAAATTGATAGGAATACCTATAAAAACACATACTAGAGTGCAAGAATTGAAGAATTAATACTCTTCACTGCCTGAAAATCTCCCCTTCCAGAGCTGGAGGCAATTCACTGAGGACAACCATCAGGCTGGAGAGGCACACATACTGTAAGCCCCCTTTGCTGTGGGAAAAGTGGTTTCACCTACAAGATAGGCTAGGTCCGTGCAAGGTCAGTCCTGCAAGGCACCAGAAATTAATGAACAATCAGCTAACATGTCTCTCTCTCACACATGCATCCAGGGCAGGTTTGGCCTCTGCTGCAAGAACAATGATAGGGCAATGTGACCTTAAAGCTAAAATAACACAGGACAGATGCCCCAGGACAAACCAGAGCAGCTCTAGGACATCGAGGAGGCTAAGCCCATATATAGCAGTCAAGATCTGGCCCACCCCAAGGATATGTCACATCAGTTTGTTAAGCCAGTTAATTAGTGTCTGTTGTTTTTTTTCCTGGTGTGAAGCAAGAATTATTTCAGAGTTGAGTACACAGTATTTCGAGAAAGACAGAGCTAAAGAGCCAAGGTCTCTCTTTTGCTCAGAAATTTATTGAGCCATTGATCTGACATGTATGTTTAGGGACAGCAGCAATGCTTTAAGAGAAGTGGCAAAGAGATGTCCTAGAAGTAGCAATTCTTCTGTGGAAACCTCATTAGGTGATACCCTTCAGCTGCAGTGGCATACCTCCCACTGAATTCTCCCACTGAACGTAATCTGGACACTGTCACTAGTGTTTGCTTGTCATCCTCACCTCGCATACTGCAGGGTCTGCATGTCCAACAGCCTCTGTTTGAGCTGCCATACCAGGGAAAAGACAAAAACTATTATTTAGGTTCTGTTTTGCACAACAGCTCTCCTGGACTGTAATCTGCAGAGGCACGGAGTGGGGGGGCATGTTCCACCTCATTACCTTTGAAGGAGGAGCCCAGTGGGACAGTCCCTGTCCCACTGTCCCCTGCTCGGAGTCCATCAGGAGATGCAGCTAGAGATGGGCACGCTTGTGCTCTGGAGCTAGGCTGTAGCCTCAGGCACAGAAGGCAAGGCTTGCAACTTCTGGAACTGAATAATTTCCTCTCAGCCTGGTTAACCTGCCTGTCTTTTCAACATCCACTGCTGCATTGAAGGCAGTCATGGCAGCAATACACAAACAGCGTGGTAGATGCTGTGTAGGACAGTCATTGAATGAAACCCTCGTGCTAATGCAGAAGTGCACTGGGGACCCACCCTGCGTGATCCAAGATGGCAAGATGGTTCTTGGAGATCTCTCCCATGAGGGACATCATTTGAGACAACCAGTTGCTAGAACCCTACAGGCACTGCACACTTGTGAGCAAGGCAGTATCTCTGGATGCTGCAGCTCTCTTCTGCCTGCAACCCGTCTCTAAGCCTACACTCACAACTGGGTTTCTAGGTCCACTTTGGACCACAGAATCCAGGCAATGAGGACCAGAGACCAGCAGGTTTCAGTGAAAGGGTGATGCAGTCAGAGGTGGGGAAGCTACTTCCTCCATCAGCCCCACGTAGCCAAAGGGCCAGCTCAGGCAGGGCAAAAGCTCAAGGCGAACAAAAGGCTGAAGTATTTGCTGAAAGACGTCCCACCACAGTGTGAATGCAGTCCCACCCACCCCATCCCCTTCTCCCACAGCCTGAGGAGGAAGCCTTGGTACCTGTTTATTCTTTAGGTCAAGGGAGAGCTCATAATCGGAGGCAGCCGCATGGGAACACGAGGCCGCCCCTTTGCTGCGCTGCACTCTCACTGGGGAGCCCGTGTGGTGGAGGCTCGCCTTCTGCACCAGAGGGGAACACCCCGCTGCCTGCTCTTCGTGGAGCTCCGCATGCTGGGCTTTTAGCGTCAGGGTGTCGGACCTGCCTTCCTGGCCACTCTGTCTGCCGGCCTCCTTCGGATCCTCCGTTTCACACCCGGCTTTCTTGCTTGTGGAACCGCTGGGATCGTCACTGTGAAAGAAATGCAACGTTTCGCTTTTTTTATTTGTTTTTATTATATTTGATTTATGATCATGTTTATTATTCTTCACTATACTCATTCTCTGAGCTGCATTTTAAATGTCTGGGAAGCCTGGGCTGGTCTCTCTCAGTGATGGATCAGGACTGTGGGTTGATGCGGCCAAAGCTCTGATCCCTCCCTCCCTAAGAGGAGGCACCCTTGTATGAACCAGTCCTATGATTCCTGGAGCTGCCTGGCTGCCTCTGTTCCAGGTGCTGCAGCTGGAGGAGGTGGGGAACCAAGGAGGGTCTCATGGCCTATGGACACCTCTCCTGCCCTCTGGAGCAGCTAGCAGCTGGCAATCACTCCTGTGCCCTTCCTGCCTATTGATCAGCCTCTCTTTGCACATCTCAAGTCCCATCTGGCACTGAGCCAGGACCCCAAGGACCCTGTTTTCCCTTGTAGTTTCTAAGGGCATGTGGAAGATGGGCAGAGGAATGTTGCAGAGTTTCCAGAGGAACTCTTGGAGAGCTGAGAGTATAAAGAGCCAGCACTTAAGAGCCAGCCAGCACTTAAGCACTTAAGAGCCAGCCAGCTCTGAGATCCTGACTCTCTAAAGTATGTCTGCAATACAGGCATAGCAGCCTGCAGAGCTTCCATGAAAGAAGCCTTCTCTTTATGACCCACAAATTGCTGTGCCACTGAGATCTTGTGGAGAAAGGAAAACACTCTTTTCTCCTGTCAGCCACAGCAGCAATTGTGTGAAACCAGGGCCTGACAACAGTGCACTCTAAGAGAGATGACATCTTGCTCCAGGCAGGATGGGATTAGCATATGTCTGATCCATTGAAGTGCTGAGGAAATCTATAGTTAACCCTTCTTGCCAAGTATATTCCAAAATCATCTGATTTCAAACAAGGGTTTGGTATTCTGGGAGACTGTTTCAACCATTAGTGTGTTTGTTCATCATTACATTAGCCTCCTTCCAGTGGCTACAGAGGAATAATTTATGATTTCCAAGAGTGTGCAACCCTGCATGGACTCTGGCTTCCACTGCACCATGTCCATCAGACACATTGGTTTCCAAGGAATGACTATTTAGCTGAGAGCAACATGTAGTTTGGAAATAATTTCTACAGAACCAATGCATTTAATTCCACTGAAATCAAGGATATGTACTGCCTCCCATATTTAAACACCATTAAATTATTCAACTCACATCTGAATCATATTTATTTCTCTTGGATTTGCTCCACATACAACTAGTTCTGCTATTATCTATATAATAAATCATTTTATGATTGATGTTGATGTCAGAGCAAAAAGAGGAAAATCAGATATGATTTTCTGTAGTGCCCAAATTACCTAGAAGCATTTAAGTCTTATTTTCAAAAGTGGTGCAAGCACTTAAGAGCCCAAGTCTTCTAACTGTAAATAGACTTTGCCTCCTGAGCTTCAGAGTACTTCTGCACACTTACTAGTATTTTAGGAAGTATATTCTCTCCAGTGGCAGCTCTTCTGTTCAATAGATTTAACAATCAAATTTAGAAATATTCCCACATTTTCTAAGGGGGTTCCACATCTGATGAAGCAAAGACAGTACCACAACTTCAGAATTATGAAAGATGAAAGATTTCAAGGTAGAAAGCTTCTTCTTTTATACACGTGCATGTAGTCACCAGTTAGATTTACAAAATGTATTCCCAGAAGAAGCCAGTCTCTTACATAAATGCTATATAACCAACTTTGTCAAAGCATATTAAAATGATGTCTTTGCATACTCATCAATCAGGAAATACCACCATTAAAATGAGGCATAAAACTATTCTTTTAGGTTGTACACCTTATAAAAGTTTTCACTATTCTATTCCTGATACTACACTTTTTTCTACACTTAAAGATACACTCCTAAAGTATGTAGCCATTTTTAACTCCTTCTGTTCTACGTCCATCCACATTGCAGGAAACCTTTACAAAAGACTTTTCCCTTACAGCTCTCACTGCATTGGCAGCCCCTGTTCTATACATTCTCATTTTAACCAGCAGAGCAGCAATTTTTATCCTGAGCTCAAGGGGTGACCAGGTGACATAGATTTGATCACGTTTTCGTTGAAGTGCGTGCCGAAATCCTCACAAGTATTTCAGTGGGAACTGGACTGTGCCCTATAAAGCAATTTCTGTTAGACACATAAGCTCTGATTCAGCAAGACACACATCCCAAATTGCTCTGCTGAGTCAAGGCCTCAGTGCACAGTGTACTACGCAGACCTTCTTCAGGGTAGATCAGGGCCCGAGGCAGTAGGCTAGAGAGCCAGTTGACTCCCCTTGGAGCATGAATGGTCTCTAAATGCCAGCAAATATTCTCTGACATGATGGTCCTCTAAACGCTCACACATATGCTTAGCTTTGTTTTTCTGAGGACCTTTGCTGGCTGCTCATGGCAGAACATGAAGTGTGTGAGCAAGAGCTTGCAGCCTTTGGTCCCGTTGCCCTGTAAGGAGTACATCACCTCTGGTGGGTGCACACTATCTGTCTGGTTTTCTGTCACACACAGTTTAGAGCCTGAGTGTCACATTCACAGTGACAGCACACCCTGCATGCACTGCTAGTACAGAAGTAAAACCGGTAGGGTCTGTAGTATCACAGAATAATCTAGGCTGGAAGGAAGGCTGGAGGTCTCTATTCCAACCGCCTGTTCAAAGCAGGGCCATTTTCAAAGACAGATGGGCCTTCTCCAGGCAACTCTTGAATATCTCCATACACAAAGATTCCTCAGGTTCTATGAAAAGCCTTGTCACCTAAAGCCTGACCAGTCTCACCTGGGAGTCCCACAAATATCCCCTGCATAGCTGCCCCTTTTCAGCCAAGCCCAGAGCCATCAATCCCTGCCCCAGCCACACTGTAGGAACACTGGTCTCCAGCCCTGCCACAGCTTTCCCCATTATGTGGCCACAAACCCACTTGATCAGACCCCAAAGACTGACTCCCCAGCTTGACCTTGGATCTGCCTCATCACCATGGACCTACCCACTGATGACTGGGCTGTGTCTGATGGTGGGTACCCTCACCAGACCTGATTCTGATCTTGGCCAATGGGGCAGAGGACATTGGACCAATCCAGAATGGTTGGAAACCCCCTTTAACCTCACTGGACATTTAGTTTATTCCTCGAGACACGGGAGGGCCCTAAGACTGCAAGCACTAAGTGCACACACTCAGTCACCGATGTGTAAGAAGCACCGTCAGCCTCAGCGCCGCCCTTGTGGGGCGTAACTGAAGCCCCTGCAGACACAGTGCTGGGATAAGGACACAAGCTCCTCACACATACACATCAACCTCGCCTTCCTCCCCCGTGCGTGCTCTGAGCCCCGTGAATACACCCATACAGAATGGATTGTGCTTAAGCGTGGAATTTTCTGCGGGTCAAAATTCGGTCAGATCAAAATCAGATTGCACTGAAGCACTCAAAGGCATTTTTCAGCTAGATGTTTTTATGCTAAATATAAACTTTTTAACCCCATGCTGGTTTGGCTCTTGTGCTGTTCAGAACACAATAGCAAACACTTGCTGAAGTGGGAATAGTTTCTACATGTTCTGTTGTGGAAAGAAAAGATAATAAAAAATGGCTGAACCAGTTTTACTTAGTGTGAAAAAATCTGGAAAAAATACCTACTTCACCTTTGGGCAAACCTGGGAAATTTCATTTTCAGCTGGTATACTTCAGTGACTTATAAGCAGTGGAAAAAATGAGTTTGCTTAGCAGTCTGAATGTTATCATTACAGCCCCATGGTTTCACTTACCACCTGTATTCCTCCCAGTTTTATTCCCATCTTGAACCTGTTTCTGAGGAAGTGTTTTGGGGAGGCTTTTTTTTTGTTGTCCAGTAGCAGCAACTGATGAAGCCCCCAATAAGAAATAAAATACACTGCTAAAGATCAAAACCAATCCTGCAGTGAAATACAGGCTAAAAACTTAACAATCCTGATTTTTTTCCCTCTATCCTGAATGACAGAGTTGATTTGCATTGGTAGAACACAGGTTTTGTTAAAAAATGAAGGCTCAGGAGATATTATAATCACAATAACCAAAAAAAAAAACCAAACAAACCCACCAACAGTAAGGAAAGTAAGTAGGGCAAGAATAGGCACTGTAGCATGGAAGATCTCGGGGAAAAAAAATGTTATTAAACAAATTACAGGGACCCACTTGTTTTCCCTTGGTAAATAAGCAATCAGCCTCCCTGGCTGTGAGATGAAGAAGGGGAATGGATCTATTGCACATTCTGTTTCTTGGATGAGAAAATTTGTCTAACCACTTGCAATAATTAAAAGTCCCATGCAGAGTCTAAGGTGTGAATCCCAAAGTCCCGGCCCAACTCCAACTAGGTTAATTTAGTTCTGTATCCCAGCATCACCCCTGCAGTTACAACTGTAATCGGTGTTCTTTACTTGCTGTCCTAAGGTATCATCTACCACCATTTTTCACAGCTTTTACAGCTGCTCTTGCATGATAAATTCAACAATTTTCTGCCAGTCATACAATCAACTAGGGAAGGTTTGTAATTTCTTTGAATTCTGTTTGATTGAAAGTTGTAATATTAATGTAAATCACTTGCAATCAGAATAAAAGAAAAGGTAAGACTAAAAAATCAGCTGTTCTCTTCTTCCTAGATGTTCCTATCTGACTTTTATGACCCGTAGCAACTAGCTTAGTCATTATTACAAATAGATTTCACCTGCTGTAAAAAAATATCTCTCATGTTTCAGGTATCTCCTGTACTTTTGCACTGCTGACTTGTTCATGCCTGCTGCAGACAGCAAGCAGGTTTGTTAACAAAATCGGTGACTACAGACAACCTGACTCGGGGCTTATATAAAATACTTTCACCAGTCTAGCATTTCAAAACAGGGATATCAGGGTTTTGAGCTGAATCCTAGTGTTTGTTTCAAGAAAGCAGGATAGTGAAAAAGCTCTTGCTGAGACAATTCAGCTGGTGCTCATAAATGTTTTTATTTAGCACAAGTAAATAAGATTTCTGATACTTAGCTTTTATGTGCAGGTTTCTCAGGAAGATTTTATATAAGGATTAGAGCAAGGGAAGGATGTAGGGAGATGATAGAGGAGAAATGGTATTATGTAGACAATTTTTTATGACTCTCTCTTTTCTCCCTTCCTGCTACTTTGGAAATGTAAAGACCAAATCAGTGATACTAAATTATCAAGCCAGAGAAGCCCATATACCCATTCCTAGTAGTATCAGCTCTCCATGTCTGTACAGAGCTGTTGCATCACTGTCTGTCCTGGGAGAGATTTGACTACTTGTCATCTGCTAAAGCATGAGGATGGTGCCCTTCCTTGCATACTCCTCATCACCTCCTTGCTTCTAGAAATACATATTTCCAGCTTGGCAAAGATCTGTGCTTCTAACTGACAGCTGTGGAAACGAACCATGGTTATCTGTTGGATCTTGACTGTCAGGGTTAAACATTCCCATACTTGATGACTTGAGTAACAACATGCAGCCCCTTCCCCACAAATCTTTAATGACAATTTCAAGCTAGACCTGCAGGCAGAAACACACAAGTTGGGTGCTCCAGACACTACATTCCATTGCACCACTGTCAAAAATCAGAATCAGTTCAAGTCTAAAACTAATTTTCAGAGCTCTCACAAAAGTGTTTACAGAGCAGCTGACTTGTACATGACTAAACAGGGCTCAAGGGCCAGAAGGGCTATTCTTCTCAGGGACAGTAATGTTAGTGCTGTAAGAAATTAAACCTGACCTTTCTCACTGATCATTCTAGAGCTAAAGAGCTCCCATGTGGTCATGACACAAAACTCATCTCTTTGCTCCTCTCTCCTCCAAGAAGAAAAATTTTTTTCAGATAAATAAGAGCAATAACAGAGGAACAAAAAATGGCAATGGCACCTCTGGATTTGGTGAGTGGTTTGAGAAACCAGTCACCCAAGAAGAGGATGTTCAGATGCACTGTTGCCAGGTATAATGGTTATGCAAAAAAGTCTAGCTAATTGTACGGAAGGCTGTGAGGTGTTACAAAAGTACTACAGAGGCGAAGACCACATTGCTGTTTCCCATGTATAACTTACCAAACACCTTCATCATGGTATTCAAGGTCAGTGAGCAGGATTGTGACCCATAACAGAGGCAAAGACTACATGGCCTAGTTGTGAAAGACCACAAAAATTTATTAATACATTTCACAGAGCTCGGTATGAGGATCCGTTGGTTATTGTATATATACTACTCTCAAATTGCCATAAGTGATTAATATTATCATGGCCTGAGAGTCATATGAGACTTCGAAGCTTCACAGATGTCAGAATAAAAAACCCTTACAAAGTGCCCTATAGAGAATTAGAAAAAGAGGTCACCAGCTAATGTCAGTAGAATGGAGTCCAGACCCCAAGTCTGCAAGAACCTGTGCTCACTCTGTCTTTCCTGAGCTTAACTATTCAGGAAAAAAAATAAATCAACTGCTGACTTAGCAGGGTCCAAAGTGCCTTTTCAGTTTATACCATTTCAGTGTTCCCTGAGGACACCCACGACATATGGGTGAACGGGTTCATCAGAATTCAATGAAAAAAAAATGGCTGAGACAGGTTTGGTAATATATTATGGGATCTTTTCAAGGTTCAGAGATTTCTGACGTGCAGGGTGTCTGAGTGCAAAAGAATTGCTTCTGATTTGCTTTTAAGTTCAGGTTTTAGAGTGACTTGAAGGCAATGCTCCCTGGGAGCATGCTGAAACTGATGGAAGGCAAAAGTCTCTCCTGCCAGAGAGGCAGGGAACTTGGAATTTGATCTTGGCAAATCATCCCCTGCCAGCCGAGCTGCAGCTTTCTCAGACAGTCTCCTCCAACAAAGACAAATATAGGAACAAGATTCTGATTTTGTCTACGTTCACATAACACCTTGCAAAGCAGTGGCATCAAGCCATCTTCTCACACTAGTTTTACCCAAGAGGATTTAATGATAATTAGCTGAGCTCATTACCTACCTCAGAATATATAATCTGTTTCATAAAAAGGCTAGCGCACACACCTGTAAAATAGATTTGACAGTAGGGTACAGTAAATACATTGGAAATCAATTAAATTTAACATCCTTTAGCACAGACTGAACCAGGCAACATCTTTTCAACATTGCTTAAAGTGGTTTTGGTGAGATGTACATTAGGCAGACAGATAATGTAATAATACTATCAAATGCCTCCTGTCCCACAGGGACCAACCTGCCAAAGTCAGGGCCTTCATTTCAGATTTCGTATTTAAACTTGATCCCCATGTGCTGTTGTAATTCCCACATTGTTGTGTTGCTGTGCCTTTTGGTACAGAACAGCACTATAGGAATTAAATTTTTCTGAAGCACCCCATACCCTCATGGCGCAAAGATGATTGTCCAGGTGTCAGACTGGGCTGGCTGCTTGTTGAGGGCCTGGCTCTCCACGAGGGACTTCAGCCACCAGAGGACTAGGATCTCTCTTTTTCATGGGGAAAGACAGGCTCTTCCAGGGGGTAACTTGGAACAGCTAAGGCAGCTCTCACTAAATGAAAAGTGGTGTTCATGGTGCAAGGCTGGCTGTGCTGTGTGGTGTGGTTGTCACAGCTTTTTTCTTATAGTTCCTGTGTGTGTCTGGGTGACATCTCATAATGGCACTTTGGCCACCCCTCTGGCATATCCCTCTTTCCTCTTCCCTTCCTAGCCACAACTCCTGTTTCTCCAGCTGTAGGAGCACAGGGTTCAGCTTAGGAAGTAGAGCCCCTTTCTGAGCTGCCTGTCACATCTCGGGGCTTGACACCCCAGGCTGGTTCTGTGCTGTCTCTGCAGGTTAGACAAGGAGGTCCCACAGCCTGTCACTGCAGAGAGGGTTACCTGTGGCTGCTTCAAACGGGGCACCTGTGCTTATCACTGAGGTGTGAAAAGCACCAAGTGGATACTGAAGGCATGGGAGGCCCTGCTCTCAGGGTTTAATTACTTTTACTTTAACCCTGGACCTCTCTTGCCTCTCCAATGTTTGGTAAACACGACCTTTTAGAGAAGGAAAAAACAGATGGCATCCTACATTAGTGTAACTGCCCGCTCAGCACCCCGGGAAAGAGAAACTTGGCTTCTCAGCAGCAGTCTTTCTGCCACTTCAACTCAGATCTCTTGGCTCCTCATCCCCGAGGCAGGTTTGAACATCACCAAATTCGCTGACAAAAGCCTGCCAGTGCAATCATGCAGAAGATAGAATTTCACTGCTAAAATGAGATGAATTCAGGGCTGGGAGGCAGCAGAGTCTACAAGGAAAGGAAACCTTGCATGTCCCCTCAGCCCATTGCTCTCCTAATTCAGCTGCCTATGAGCTGGGTGAGGGACATAGCTCTTGGCATTTATAAACCAAGGCAAGGCTTCTGTGGTCTTCTTTTTCCACCTGTTGTGATGGACCCTACGTTGGACTGCACCTCTGGGTTCCCTCCTAAGGGATCAGGGTAATTGATTTCTGAAGGCAGTTGAGTGAGCCATTTCACAGGAAGATCTTCTTGTGACTCAGAAAAATTTTATTTCTATTCTCAAGTATCTTGGATGTTTCATCTCTTGCAATCACTGCAGCCCAGTAGAAGGACACTGCTTGTGCCAAACCAAGCAGAAGGAAACCTGGTTCTCCTCAACAGAAAGAGTAACACAGCTTCAAATCACCATCCTGCTCAATACAGACAGTGCAAACACCATTTACCAGCTTTAGGAAATCGGATATGATCCAGGTTTTAACTTTACCACTGTGTTCAGATCTAGGGGTTTGTGTTGGCCTTTGGCTGAAGACCAAAATAGAAACAGCGAGGCTAGCATTTCTTCCTCCTTTTCCCAATCCAGTGACCACCCCCACAGCCTTACGCAGTAGGCACAAAGCTCTACTTTTCCAGGTTTTAACCTATTTTGTCACTGCTGCTTCGCTCACGCTCTGATCCACTTCATGTCACTTCTCTTCCCCTAGGCTTCATTCCTTTTTCCATCTTTCCTCACTCCCATTTGGAAAACAGAATGACTTAGCAGCTTACATATTTGGTCATGCAAGCTCATATTCCCCTATGGCACTTAAAATTCACTTACCTATGAGGAATGAAAATTATTCCCACCTTTATTCTCCATACTCAGACATGGGACTTTTGGAGCAAGATCATTAAGAAAAACTGGAGTTTTCCTAGACGAAACCAATCCTACTGTGTGGTTGAGCAGTACTCTGGCTGGTGCTAAATGGCTTTATGCCAGTGGATTGCACCAAAGTCAGTGAAGGATCCAGCCCAATATGCTCTATTTTAAGGCAATCTGTAACATCCTTATCAGATCCAGTTGTGCTGTAACAGCACAGCAAGACTTCTCACAACATCATTCTATGTCATCCAGTTTTGTGCATCTTGACCCACCACTCTCACATTAGTGTATTTATGAAACTACAGGCATCTGTTATATTTTGCAGTCACCCTGAAAGACATGCAAAAGAGTACCAGCAGTGTGTACATAGGGTAGCCTATCCTCATCTTCCCTCTTTCTCCAAAAGATGGAATGAAAGAGATTGCAGTCAACCTAGGCAATAATAACAGCATCATGACCTGTTCAGAGGAAAGCAGCAACATATCAGTTTGGGGTATCACAAAGGTGACATACAGCTCTAATCACTACACAAATACAATTCCCAGTGGGATGATGGGACAATCTATGTGTTGACAAACTAAGGTGCCAGCCAGAGATGGTTAAAAATTACTAGAACACACTTCCAAGTGGCGTGGCCAGAGTTAGGCTCTTCAGTCTCAAAAGAAAAATCTCACTGAACTCAGGTCCTGTTTATGCCTTGAACAAGCAAGGTGACAGTTCCAAAAATGTCCCAACTTTTTTACACCCACTCCCTCACCTATCTAGATGTTTTCAGAACCCAAACAGAGTGGCTTGAGCAGCTGTACAGTGTGCTCCACTTCAGCATCTCAGGTTCTTCAGTTCTTCCTGAAACGTGTGAAAGCCTGCCAGGGCCACATGCAGAAGAAGAAATTCTGGTGCAGAGATGATTTTTCAAAAGGAGAGCTTATTGTATTTGAGAACAGAGCCTGTCCCATGGGGGTGGTCAGAAGATGAACCTTCATAGGAGTGAGTTAGTGTTGCAGAGCACAAAAGAGACAAAAGGCCTTTGGATTGAGATCACACTACAAGAAAATGTGTAATAAAAGGCCACAGCCTCATTGCTGTCACTGCCAAAGAATGCTGGCATGAACAGGACTATTCCAGCCAAGGGACCTGCTCATTTATCTTCTGCTCATATGCTCTTGTTCCCTCCAGTTTCTTCTTTCATTTACACTATTTTTTATCTTCCTGCTTTTCCTGCTCCTTCTCTCCTGTCATTCTTCTCTGTATAGCATGTTTGCCATTCATTTTTCTTACAGTAGCACTGTTACATTTGTTGGGATGAGTCTGTCTCCCTTTCTTTCTCATTGGCTCCTTTTTTTCATCTCTTTGCCCTATCTGCCTCTGCCTTACAAGCCATTAATAAGCCTGTGGACAGAGGGTCTACAAAAACCACCTGTCAAGTTCCACAGAACCACACCACAGTGTACAAAAGGTCTGGAATGGCTCAATTTTGGGGGTGGGTACGTCTTGACTGATGCAGATCAGGTCAGATGATATTAGTAGAGGATTAGGATGAATGGTGTGAGCTCCACCACAGTCCATCTGCTATTATTTTATCAACCGTCTGTGCCTGCTTTTCAGTGCTAGATACAGGAATATTTCCAAGGCTGGCATAGCCTCTTCTCTTGCATCTCTGTGGCATTAGCACACAGAAAACACAGGATATAGCAGGCATTTATGTTGCATTCCCCCAGTACCAAAAAGTTGCCATGTTACAGGCAAGGAATTCTCCACAGTATAGGGGAGAGAGAACATGAGGATCATCTGCAAGCCAAGAATGAATTGTCTGGTATTAATGCAACTAACTGATTAACTGATCTCAACAACTGTTGAAAGTGGCTTCCACAACTGTAAGGTTGGCTATGATTGATCCTCTTTCACAGATATTACCATGGCCCAAGAAATAGCAAGCACTGTCACATGTGGGAGAAGAGTACTTGAATCCAAGTCCAAATTCCTCTAGGGCAGGACTCAGGTAAGCAACAGAAGCAACTGGGGAAAAGGAAGGACTGGAAGAACCTGTGGCTAGGCAATGGCTGTATACAGCTTCAGGCTCTCAGAAAACATGTGTCTGATGGGCACCTTTGCAGTTTCAACATAAGATACTTCAAATATGGGTTTTTTTGGCCTCTCTCTCCTGGCATCTTCCACTTTCCTGAAGAAAGGTGTTGATAGGGGCAAACAAAGAAACCAACATGAAAGGGAGACTCCAGATTCCACCAGAAATATTTTTTTCCTGTTGAAGAGCCCATCTATTCCTTACTTTACTTCCCCACCCTCATGTTCTCCACACTTGCCTGAGAGTGGCTGCACCAGCTGTTGGAGAGGAGCTGAGAAATGTCTGTGTGGAAGATAGTGCCAAAATGTCCTGGTGGATCTCCTTTACGGGACTGAGACGCTGCATCTGAAACTGACCTCCTGTTTCTTTGGATGCTTCCAGAAAGAGCCATTCCTCCCAGGTCATAGTACCAGAAGAATTGCCAACTATACCTCCCTGCAAGAGATTCCCAAGGTTGTTGGTAACTATGATGTTAAGGATGTTCTCTAAAATATTTTTTGCTTATAATTCTAAGTGTTTCCATATTTGCCCTAAATCTACATTCACTAAACATCTTTGTGATTCTGGACCTAGGCTCCTGCAAAGCAATTAAAGTTGCCAGTCCTCACTGTACAAAACACCCATAAAAAGTAAGGAATCTACTCACTCCCTAGCTTAGGAAGAGTTCAAATCTGGGTCTAGACATTACTCCTCGCCCACGTCTTTGTGTCAGACTAAAATCCAAACTCTGAAAACTGTGAGCCGGGGGAATATTTATGTGAACTTTGCTGACCCATCCCTGCCTGTCTGCAGCATCCCTGCAACCTCCAATCGTACTCTCTGGAACAGGATTATTAAGTCTACAGGGAGGGAAGAATAAGAAGTAGATGAGCTGTTAAGAAGCAGAAAAAAAATCTTCTCTTCATGACTGTGACCTCAATAAGGAAAAGAAATGAGAAGCACAAACAGGATGTGCTAGCAAAGCAGAAATGTTGCTCAAACTTCTGTGTGTTTTCAAAACCAGTGGTGTGGAGGACTTTGGCAGGAATGCAAGAAGTCAGACTGAAGAGCTTTGTGTACTGTCATTTGTCCTCAGAGGACACAAGATATAGACCATGGGTGTGGAGGCTTGCTTTGCACTGGCATGTCCACGTCCTGTTAAGATTGACCTGGAGTGTTGTCCGTTAAGAATCAGAGAACTCAGTCTCCATTGTCCACTAATTGTAGGAGCATCCACTTGACACTGCCAGCTGGGGGCCAATTAGGCAGAGTTGTTATGCTTTTTTAAGTGGAAGCTTATAGATCTGAATTGATATAGACTAGAATCATCATCATGTTTCACACCTGAGACAGAGCCACTAAGTAGCTCTGAGATGAAAGGAAGCACTGACCTCCCGATTTTATATCCAACATCCTGCCAGTGATCCTAAGTCAGAAATGCTAATTTCCCATTTCATGAGCTGGATTTGCATTCTTTCTGTGAGGCAATCTTTTACAAGTTCAGACATTTTGAGTAGCTCAGTTGTTTTACTGTAATGCTTAAAGAGTGATGGATACTGGTGGAAAACCATCATTCCCCACTGTTTATCAAGGTGCTTCAGTAGTGTCCAGAAGGAGAATTCACTTGGTGAGTGGTTCAGTTCTCAACAACTTCATGGGCTTCAGCCTTAAGGGACATCTCATTCACAACCCAAACAAAGTCTTGGGGATTTCTCAGGAGGATCTAACTGTTAGAGGACGTAGAGTGATCCAAGGGCAAAGTGAGAGCTGTGCTGGGAGGAGAGATGCTCCTGGGCTACAGCAGTGGGGAGCCAAAGAAGGACATGATGTTGTGACTGTGCAGTGGATAATATTCATGGCTCTTTTGTGCCAACGCCTTCCAACATGACTTCATAGGACAAAGAACAAATGCATGTTCAATGGAAACAGAGTTCAGGTAAAGAAATGGGAAGAATCAGAGAGAGCAGATCTCCAGAGGTAAATGAAATCAGATTTTGGTTTTTAAATATGTGCTGCTTAAGGGGTAGCATACTCCTATGCAGCTCAGAGAGCTGGGAAGAAAGATGTTTGATGGTTTGATTTGAAAGAACCATCCAAAATCTGCCAAAATCAGCCTCCCACATATACAAATGGAGCAACAAGCACAAAAGACCTCTTCCAGCAAGAACCTGCATTTTCATTTCAGTACTTTGGTAAGTCACAAGTGAGGCAAGAAGGAATTTCACCAGAACTGCAAGGAAGGCTGGCTTGGAGATGTAGCTGATGGTTCACAGGTCTCCTTACCACTACCTGGTGCTGTGATGCCAGGAAGCAAACAACCTGCTACAAAGACTAATCCAGCAGGCACTTTAGAAATGAGCCCACAGCTGTCTGAAGTCTCAACTATATTGAGCTACAATTTCATTGGTCTGTAATCATGAAGTAAACACTTCACCAGTTGCACTAATCATGTTTTAACCCTGATCTAAGCAGCAGTCTCCCTACTCAAAAGTGTGGAAATATTACAGGAAAGTATGAACAGAGCTTGCCCAACTTTTCCATAGATGTTTCAGACCCTAGCCCTTCTGCTCGGTACACCTTCAAGCCCTTCTAGAAGACTGGTCCCTCTTCCTGGAAGGACTCTGGTTCCTTTACCTTAAAAGCAGGTCAGGCCTCATCTGCACTTCTTACAGATAGTAAGGACTTTCCCACAAATGCAGTGGAACATCCTCTCTTCCTGAAGATTTATTTTGGGATTTGATCCTGCCCTTTACAGAAATGTACCCAGATCCCATCCAGTCTCCCTTGTGACATGATGCTTCAGCACTCCAGTGCTATCCCCATGTCCATTGCCGAAGTGGACCTGCCCCATGAGCTTAAAGTTTTGTGTAGAACTTTTCCCATTGCTGGAAGAGAGGTGATTTTCTGATGATTTCCTATTCAGCACCACAGGGGAGCCAGAGGCAGGCTCCAAAAAGCCTGTGAAAGGCAACTGAATGAATATACTGTTCCCTCCAATTGTGACTCCATCATTTCCTCTCATTACTCTAATAGAAACAAATCTTTCTCATCTCAGCCCTATTACCTCACACAAAGGAAAATGGTATGTAATCCTGTTAGAGCTGGGCTGCTGCTGGACACATTTTAAGGTCATTGTTCTGGGATGCCAGTCTCTACTGTGTGAGACTGGGAGAGGTTGGAAATGCAATTACTAGGCTATTCAAATCCCCAGAATGAAACCCCACTGTTAACAGGCAGAAGCCAGCAAGAAAAAGAGCAGTTGCTTTATGAAATTACAGGGTTTGGCTAAATCAGAGTCTGATCAGCACCTCAGTAAAGGAGCAGAGTTAGCTCCTACTGCCATCCATGGAGTTTCTTCCTGTCACTAAACCTGATCTTTGGCATACTCAATGGAAACCCAACCTGCAAGATGGCTTATGGTCATGAAGCCAGTAGTGTACAAGTCCATTGGAGACAATGGTGGTCCATATACAGGATTTATACTGCACTTTGAAATGGGAAAGCCCTTACAGTTCAGCAACAGGAATCTGCCTTCTGCTGCCATCACCTCATCTTGTACTTTGGCTCTGAGCTTCTTGGCAGAATCTGGGATCAAATCTATCTCTTAATATTCATGGCCTACAGCACCAGTCTTGCTAATTGCTGGTGCAACCCAGCTAAGCAGCCAGGTGGGAAATTTGCATTGCTAAACTCATGGAGCTGTTACTTCCCCACAAGGAATTCACATGCTGCAGGAGAGAAGGGGGCTAGCTCTGCTTGTGGCAATCAGCGAAGCAAAGCAGAACAATATGAGTGGGAATAATCCCAATCACCTCATTGAGCTCGCTTCTGTTGAGTGGTTAGACACTGACATGTTCCTAATCATTCCCATCCATGTGAAGCCAAGGCATTTTTAGCTAGATTGGTAGCAAAGAAAGAGTCAGAAACCTTGCAGACACACATTAGGGAAGACCACACAAGAACAACAGTGACCATCACAAACTACAAGCAGAGACAAATTTTTGTCCCAGATTGTTCCTGGCAGCCAACCTCCTACTGTCATTCCCTGCATTTTCTTCCTCTTCTGCCCCTCACTTGAGCTGCATGGCTGCTCTTGCTGGTCTCTCCTGCAGTCAGGCACTCACTCGTCTTACTGCTTTGATGTCCCTTTTTATCTTCACCTTGCCTTCACCTTGCTGTGCCACCCTCCTGCTGGCCATGTTCCCTCAGCCTCCCAAAGGATTCCTGTCCCACAAGACGAGGCTGGGTTCCTACTGAAAGCAGGACCATTCTTGCAGGTCCCAGAAGGACGGGATGTGGGCTGAGGTAGAGGAGGAGAAAGCAGCCGATCACTGCTGGAGCCTCCAAGTCCCTTGAAGAGATGAGAGTCACTTCCCTGTTTATGCTCTTTATTAGTCCCTATTCTCTTTAATCGGCTTAGACTGATGAGCCGAGGCAGCGGCAGGGATCAGCCGGGCTGTTTAATTAAAGGATTGCAGCTCAGCCTTGCAGTTTGGGGGTTTGTGTAAATGAGCTGCAAGTACATTATTTAATCTGCTGCGCAGAGAGGAGTTGGGGCATTAATGAAGCAAACTCTAATTAAAACTAGATGGTTGATGGTTATTAGTGGCATCAGTTTTGACAGGATTTATCTCATTTAGGGAAACTATCATGGAAGGGGGAAAGAATAAACCCAAGCTGGTTTATCAAAATTCACCACAGCACCACTTGTGACTGGCTGTCCATTCAGTGGGACACAGAAAAGCTGCACAGGGAGCCCCTATGTACCAGGTTTTCCCATCAGGAGACCTGATGAGCTTATTTAGGGATATGCTTGGCTCACCCAGGAACTGATTGCCTATTCAGGCTGTCTGACCCACATATTTCAGTCTTGATTGACTTTTGTTCTGCCTTGGTTCCATGGGGAGCTTGTTCATGATGTGAGCAGGGTGGCAGGCTCTGTAAATAATCTGATGAGCTTCTCCAAGCAGCATAGTGAGCCATTTCAGAACACCACATGGACATCAGCTCCACAGTGATCCTGAGTTTTTCCCTCCCTGCCATTCTTTTGCCTTCCTCACTGCAGTGTATATGTAACTTCAGACGTGAAAGAAGCCCATGGCTGACTGCAGGACCTGGCAGAGACTAGAAGATGTTTTCTGGCCAGCATAAAGCTGACTGGTGAGTTTAACAGTGCTGCATGCGCTCTGCTTTTCTTCTGGCACAGTGTGGGAAGTAGTGATGCTCTTCTCTCCTGAGATGGTCAGGCAGGGAGATCACACATAAAAGCTGCTCTGTTTCAAAGAGCAAAAAATTCTGTGTGTCTGTTTTTCACTTTCAAATAGCCATGGTGGTTTCAATCTTTTTTATGTCTGCACGGCGTATTGTGTCACACACAAACAAATTCAGGACTGCTATTGGAGTCTGGAGGCATTAGAAATGGAGAGGACACAAGAAAGTCCTGGGAAAAAAGTAAGGAAAGCATGAGGCCTGCAGAGTGGGACAAGTTACAAAAGGCATAAAATGGACAGGCATAGACCAGTAGGAGAAGCCCCTTAACTGGAAGCCCAGATGCAACAAGCAGTTGAGGTCATTGTCATTCACCCACACTTCAGAATTTCCTGGCTCAGACTCATCTTTGGATGCAACTTGCCAAATTTGTTAAATTACTGAAACAAATGGTTGCTTCTTCTTCAATTTACCTGTCAAATCCCAGCAGTAGGAGGGCAGACAAACTCAGGCTCAAGGGATGGGCAGGGCCTTTGAGAGTCACCGGGATGAAAGGAAGGCCTGACCAAGAACTTGACAAAAACAATCCTAGAGCCAAAGACTGTAAGAATGTCAGCCTTGTAGAACAAGAAAATACTAGAAACAAAAGGAACTGATCAGAAGTAAGATGGAGTCTGCAACAAGAATGGGGCAGGGTCAAGGACGAGTGTATGAAGACAGAACACCATGACAAAATTGAGGTTTGATTCAGACAAAATAGAACACTTAACCAAAACTGTCTCACTCCAGAAATGCAAGGGAGAGGTTGCTGACCACAGAAATATCTGTAGTCTCCTCCTCTGCTGTCTCCTTCTCTTCCTTGCCAGCATCCCCCATCTGCCATGGAGGTGCACAGGCTGTCATGCAAACTTTACCAACGCTTGAGAGCCCTTAACACAGACGTCATGGGGGTTACCCCTTCCATTTTCATACACAGATGGGCAGGAGGGGTTCTGCTTCTTTACCCTGTCTCCAAGCATGGCTGAACTCTACTTTCAAAGATACACACCCACCCGCTCACCCCTGTTCTTTTCACAGTTGTCCAGCACTTATATTTTTTTCTTGGAAGGAAATCAGAAACTACAGTCTGCTCCAGTGAGCAGAACAAATCAGAGGAATATAATTTTAAAAATGCTGTAGCCTCACTAATGCAATTCAGTTGCCCAGTTCAGAGCCCTCCCTAGTAACTCAGGCTTCTTACCAAAGGTCAGATGTAAAAGTCTAGCAGTGTGATGAGAGAAATCTTTAAAGAGAAAACTCTTTGCTGTTGACAGAATGGTGATGAGGCCTGAGAAAAAGGAGATGATCTGTAAGATGGAAGTGTGGGAAGTTGTGAGAAGAGAAGGACATGGCAAGAACAGAAGGACAAGGCCAAGCACAGAAGCTATATGCAGTACATGCATCTCAAGTACTTTTGAAGCTCCTTGGCCCCCTTGCTCTTGGCACTGACGTCTCTCACTGATGGGGGAGGGCTACGAGAATTGCTGGTGTCCCCACACCTGGCTGGACTGGATACAAGTTGGTGATAGTTAATAGTACCTGTCTATAATTGTTCTCTGCTGGTAAGCTCAGACCATTTCAACACATGTAAAACTGCTCCCCCTACCCTGTCTCAGGGTGAGAGACAGAACCCTGAGTTTGGTGACTTTTGCTGTAGCTTAGAGGTTATGGATCAATACTGTGTCCAGGAACCTTATAGTGTGGGGTAGCTAATTTGAAGGAGAAGAGTGAAGCATGTGTATGTCAGTGTCACCGTGACACAGAAGGGTAAGAAAAGGTACAAGTGTGAATGTGGATTGATGGAAGCAAATGTTTGAAGAGAGGCTGAAAATACCTTTTTGGAAGTGAATGGGTGTGTGAGAGTGGAGGCCAGAGAGGGTTTGCAAGCAATTACACAACAGTACAAACAGTAATCTCTGGGAGTGAAAAGAGACAGACAGCAGTGCTGGGGACATGGGACGTAAGGGATGATGGTGAAGGATTGGCATGTATAATATGTGAGCTTTGTCTGGGGCAAGAAGATTAGTAATGGATGACAAGGAAGTAGGAAAAATAAAGGTCTGGCTGGCAGCAATTTCCCACCTTGGTGAGGAGTCTGGAGATGAAGGCTTCTGCTCCGCGTCAGCTGCTGGGCAACAGAACTGGTGTAAAACAGTTTCATTCCTGTAAGAAAAAACAAACCATAGTAGGTCAGTGTTCAGTTCATTTAGCAGAAAAATCAAGGGAGAATGTCTTTTTCAGAGCTGTTCCAAGGGGACAGCGAACCCCAGTGATGCTGAAAGAGTAATCTAATTATTACATGAATATTTTGTACTCCAAGGTGGTGGGGAGCAGGGAGAAGGCGGCTGGTTGGAAATTCTATTTCCATCTATCTTCACCTCCCTTACCTTACCTGTCCTGCTGTTGATGTCAAGCCATAGAGAATGGGACAAAAGTGCCCAAATAAAAAGTTTTCCTTCTACCAGTATCTGTCTCATGATCCCATACACCTCATGAAAAATGGTTTTATCTGTCTCTAACTTTTATTTCTTTTGCAACAGAAATATGCTCTTAGATATGTTTCCTATACATTGTAATGCAAAGTAGTTGATTTTTACTTGAGAGTGGCTAAATTACCTCTGCAGATAATTTTCCTGAAACCTCCCTAGAGCAGAGAAATTGCCTTAGCACATCATCACTGGACATTACCAGGAACAGCAGTGGAAAACTGACAGGACAAGCACAAGTAGAGGGGCTCAGACCATGACAAGGGGAAGAGACCATAGCAGAGACAAGCAAAACCATAAGAAGTGGCAAACTTAAGCAAAACAGGAAAACAGAAGACTAAAAATGGGTTTACTGGATAAGAAAGACAAAGGAATTCATCCAAAGTAAGAAATCCTAGTGCTACAGAAATTTTTGACACTAGGCTATCAACTCCATTAGGTAGGTTTATTGGAAGAGGTCAGTTATGGTATTTGATAGCTCGTGCTTGGTGTCTCAAAAGAGGGCCCCCAAGCAAAGAAATCCCTGAACAATGATACCCTTACAACCTAAACTCCCCATCCCTCATGTGACAGTCTGGACCAACAGCATCATTAGAGTCTGGGTTTTTCACACCCTTCATTGGTTTGGTATTTTGTTGCCAAGTGGTTGTCTTGTGCTCATCTTCATTTCCTCCTTACATCAGTTTCAGTGGGGGTTTTGGTCAGTTCTGTAGTCAATATAATATGTTTTCTACAGTTCATATATCCATGACCTATGGGCTGTCCACTCCATCTATTAATTTTTAAGTAATATTTAAGCTACAGCTGTGTCTATTCTAACTATTATTAATGTTCAGACTGTTAGCTTCAAGTTTCCCTACAATCTCTCCTTGACTTACACAATGCAGCCATATAGTTCAGATAAAATTCAACTTGCAGCTCAACAATTCTGAGTACTTATGTCAAGCAAGTACTTGGCTACCTTCAAATAATATAAAATTTTCAACACCTAGACCAAACTTCCAAAACTGCTCACTAATCTCGAATGACTTTTCTTGGGGTCTGTTACCTGAAAGCATTTGTAAGCAGCCTGGTTTTCCTGGGTGTTGGGCACTTATCATGGCATTGGAACCAGTAAGAGCTGCTCATCACCTCCAAAAATTAGATCCTTTGAAGAGAGCTCCAGGGAGGCCCTTCAGCATATATCATCAGCCAATTTTGAACATGCTGACCTTCACCCATGAAAAGGAGTCACTAAAAAGAGTCTCAGTGCTAAGGGGGGAAAGTACTAGGGGAATGGAAAAGAAAATGAAAAAAGAAGAAGAAAAGCAGGGGAGACAAAGCAGGCTGAATCCTCAAGTGGCATAAAAGCACCCTGTCTCAAAATCAGTGGAACACCATTAAGAGCTCTCTTCTCAGTGCTACTGTGGAGACCCAGGGCTCAAATGCAGTCATCTTCTTTTAAAAATATTTTTGCAGCTTCTAACCCAGACAAAAGCAGTACAGCTAAGTCTCCTGGCTTGTCTTGGGGGTCTCAGATTCTTCCAAAGGCCCTGCCACACTTTCCATCACTTTGAAATGTGAATCTTATCACCTTTGTCTTTTTCAAAATCTGATAGACATAGCCACAAAGATACCTAAATTACAGACAAGGATGATACTTTTCCCAGCTCATTTAATAAAACAAACTGCTTAATTCTTCCACTTCCTTGGCTCCCAATGGCTTCTCGAAAGGAATCTTTCCTTAGAAACAACAGGACTGTCAGGAGCAGCACAGCAAGGGGAAGACAAAAGCATTAGCTTTACCTCACTGACCTCTAACCATGCCCTCAGTCTCTGTGACATATAACCTGCCGGAAAAGAGAGGACATGTTTGTGTGATGTGTCAACTTCATCTCCTTGGCCTTCCACTTCTGAAACTACCCAGCTCACATCCCTTCCCTCCGGCCAGTCTGGTTATTGTTGGTTCTCACTACGTTCTTTCCAATTTAAACTTCTCAGGTGGCATGCAGCTATCTGACTGATGTGCCCAAAAATTACTTGTGTTGTCTTTTCACTGAAGCAAGTGGGCGAATCACATTTGAGTCTATGTTCAAGTAGGCTCACACAAGTACTCCAGCTCCTACATCCTGTCACACTGCTTCCAGCTAGAATCTGTCAGGACTTTTCTGATAAAATTTTGGTTTCGTATAAAAATACTGATTCATCAAATTTAAACTAACTGGTGAAAACCTCTAGGGTTTAAAAAAGATTCTTCAAATTTACAGGGGTTCGCCTGGACTTTCTGGCAAGCTGCTGGAGGGCCGTGCCTCCACCTCTCGCATCTCTAGTGCAGCTATGCCATACGAGTAGCCTCTTGGAGAGGGGCTACCAGGTTTTCCACCCTGCCCAGATCCCAAAGCAGCAAAGCTGGGAGTTGGCTAGTCCATGCAGTGTGGAGCACCTGTGCCAAGGCAGTCAGCTCCTAAAAGCAGCCCTGGAGTCACAGACATCGTCAGCCGCAGTGTGGCAATGCATGAGGCTCTCAGCTGATTCAGCAACAGCTGGTATCCATTCTGAGGTGAATTCTTCATTTCAAAAGTATTATATGTTGGCATTTCCTACTCTCATCTATACAAGATCTGACAGGGATAAGAAAAGGGGCCTATTTCCAGAAAAAAGTAACAATGTACTTTTAAATCACAGAATCATAGAATCATTTACGTTGAAAAAGACGCTTAAGATCATTGAGTCCAACCATTATCCCAGCACTGCCAAGGCCACCGCCAAACCACATCCCTAAGCACCACATCTACATGTCTTTCAATTACCTCCTGGTATGGTCACTGCACCACTTCCCTGGGTAGCTCATTCCAATGCCTGACCACCTTTTCAATGAAGAAATTTTTCTTAATATCCAATCTCAACCTTCCCTGGGCAACTTGAGGCCATTTCCTCTTGTCTTATTGCTTGTTACTTAGGAGGAGAGACCAACATCCACTTGGCTACAACCTCCTTTCAGGTAGTTGCAAAGAGGAATAAGGTTCCCCTTGAGCCTCCTTTTCCTCAGGCTAAAAACTTCCAGCTCCTGTAGTCGCTCCTCATAAAACCTGTGCTCTAGACCCCTCACCAGCTACCAAATGGAATCTTCCAGAAAACAAACACCCCAAATTTCAGCCATTTCTAATCTAAACATTTCCCTAACTTTACACTGTTCTCTGCTTTTATTCGAACAGCAGATGCACCACTTCAATTCCTAATTACACATGAAGAAAGCAAACAAGAGGGCGGGAAAACATAGGGGATAAGAGGAAGGAATAAGGATATACAAAAAAATGCAAAATAGAAGCCTGTATATAGATGAAATGCCTTGCTAGTTAATTATCATGGTAGAAACACAAAGCAAAGTAAAGTGGAAACAGTGAAAGGAAGAGTGGGGTGAAGTTTCAGGACTTTAGGCTCAGTCTCCTGTGGGTGTTTTAAGAAAAAAACATCTCACAAAATCTCTTCAGAGAATCAGCATGTTCTGAGCACTGCAGCTGCACAGTCAGTTGTTGATTCTGGTTCTCATGTGTCCTTAACACCAGCCATGGGTATTTTCTGCCCAGAACAGAGTCATCTTGAACCTCTGAAATCTCAAGATCTCTGAAGTAATTGTGCCCTTTACATGCCACTACCAGATGTTGATCATGCTCACAGGCAGAAATCTGTCTCCAGGCCATTTGGGATCCTTGTGTCCCCCTCTGGGGGCCAGGACTCCCATGGAGGAGCCACCAGGGAGGTGGTGAGGAGCAGATACTGCCTGATGGAAGTAAATATATGAGGTGTAAATGGGTATTCCAAAACTGTGCTGAAAGCTCTTCCCCTGACTGGGTGCAGGGAAGGAGATTTCTTTATTCCTATTAAATCCAAGTTCCCCAAATGCCTAAGAGCAGTTGGGAGCTCTGGGGCTGTTTAAATTCTTCTTTTACAGCCTGCTTCTCCTTCTCTTTTGTGCAACCCAGACATGCACCACAGGGAATGGGTTTCACCTTGAAGACTACCCTTGTTCATTTTTCTCCTTTCCATCTCTTGATCCTGCATGTATCTGATATTTTGCAAATCCATGACCTCGCTTTTGCAGCACAGCACCCATACAGGAGCAGGGTTAACTTGGTATGGAAGAAGTGGACTTATTCCCACCCTGAAGAGTCTGTATTAATTGGTAGAACAAACAGCTCTCATCTGGGTGCAAAAGGCAAGTGTCCTAGGGCCTTACTACCACTTCTAAGCCTCAAGTAAGTGCCCCAGGAAAGCAATTGTCTTCTTAACACTATGAAGTCTTCAGGTAAGGTGTTGGTTTTGTTGATGTGATTCAAGAGGGCCTGTCAGGGTTGTAATGGCTGGTGGCTACCTGGATTTCATTCCCCTGTGGTATCATCAACCTTTGCAGATTTAAAGTGAATCTTGAGATATTTAGTATCTGTCAGAAGTCAGTGTAAGACTTTTCGTGGTGGGTTGTTTTTTTTTCCTTTCTGTGTTTTCTTTTCATTTTGTTTTTAAACAAATCTTACTTCATAAGTCAGAAAGGCTACATAAAACTTGAATATGAGGCCCCTGAGGAGTTCAACACTAGAAAGCATAAGGCTTGTTCTTGCCTTTGAAAAACGGGGAGGAAGGCAATGTGACTTCAGTAACACTAGATTCAGACTCATTACTTTGGGGTGCTGATCCATAATTTTGTTTCTTTTAAAATGTTTCAGGTAGGTGGCAATGGTCTCTACTGATTAAAAGGGTAGGTCCAGGGCTTGCTTTTTTTGCCTGTTTCTTCCTCTATGTCCTCTGCCTTGCCTTCCTCAGACTTGCAAACCCTTGCAGATATGGAAATTAAACAAACACTATCATAGGCAGATCAGGCAGGTAATTGTGGAGACAGTTTCTCCCCATCTGTCAGGATACTGCTGAACTGTTCCGTTTCCAATTTATTGCTTTAGAAATAAACAAATTACTATGCCTTGGACTGGACTCTGATGAAAGCTTGGAAGGGAAAACCAGCAAGAAGAAAAGGTGTTCTGGGTGGGTGGAGCTGGGTGGTACAAAAGAGGAAGAGGCTAGCAGAGAGGAGGAGGCATGCTGAGGTACATCTTGCCAGCACTATGAGACCAGTGTGTGGAGGAGCAGCAGAGGACAAGGGCAAGCGTAGATGCAAAAGAAGGACTGGGAACAGCCTGAGCCTGTCAGTGCTTTGCTCCATCTAGCTGGGACGCACGCTCCGGAGGCAAGGATTTGACAGTCCAGACCTATCTCAAATGCAGAGAAAGCTTGGCCCATGCTGTCAATTGAAACATTAGCCCCCTCTCCTCAGAGAGAAAACAGCTGACTGAATTTTATTCAGTTGTCCTCAACATTGCTCCTGACAAGAGGTATCCTCCAGCCAGCTGCCTGCAGCCTCAATAGGGGTATCTGTGAATTAACTGTCCAGCCACAGCAATTCCTGCTGTGATGAACTTTAGAGAGCCTTGTGCCAAACCTCCTGGCTAGCACAAGCTGTCTAGTCAGCTCAGAAGTTAGCTCTACCTTTCCGCCTTAGAAAGTTGGACCGTGCTGCAAAGGGGCCCCCTGACTAATGCTGCTTTTTACAGCCGTGGATCCCATGGGGTTAAGCTTCTCTTTTCTTAAAAACAGGTGTTGTAGAGGGAACAAGAGTTGAGCTGCAAAAGTTGAAAGTGTCTGTAGCTACCTAGCTTGCACATCACAGGGCCAAAGGAGAGCAAACTTCCCTAAAATTGCCTTAGTGCTGTATCTTCCCTTTGGACAAGTACCATAAAGTGGGGCTTTATGATCTGCATTGCCCACCCAAAGCATCAGTGCCCACTAGTTTAGCACTGATGATATCTGTCTTGAAATAGAGATGCCTGCCTGCTGAGAGCTGCACTATGGTAAACAAGTCTAACCTGTTTTTCTTCCCCTGCACCCCCACAAAAGCAAACCCCCAACCCAGACACCATATGGAAAACGGTGGTGCTCCCTGCTCTCCAGCAGTCAGCTTTAATTAAACAAATACCCTGTGTGGCCTGTTCCCAAAGATAAAGAGCAGCTATGTGTTTTTCTGCATGAATGATTTTAGACTACAAGAAATGCCAAAACAAGACAGAATGAAAATTGCTCTCACTACGGGTACACAGCGCGTGTTTCTCTCTGTCATGCCGCAACACCCGTGCATCCCACTGTGACTGCCGCCCTGGTCAGCTCTGCAGGATTGCTGGCATGAACCCTAAATGAAGATCACTGGCTTTCCCAACTGCCAGTACTTAACTAACCCCTGTATCCTGGTCCTTGAGCCCTACTGGCCTGTGTGTTCTGTAGCCTTGCCCTTGGCCCAAGCACACAGCAAGTTCTTAGAAATCTGACAATGCTAAAAGGTGATCCCTCAAGCAATGTTCTATCAGTAAATAAATAGTCCAACTCACACAGCCTTCCCTTTAAAACTCCACTTTTTGAAGAAAAGCTAGAGGCTTTGATCAAAAGTCATTGTTTGTAGCCCTGGATATCTCAGCTTTCCTGGAGTCTTTTGCTACTTGTCTCTATCTTGCGTTTTTTTGGATAGCTGCCAAGAGAACAGATGGAGTCACAGAAAATCATGGCCTAGTAGGGGAAGATTAAAGGCAGAAAGAGTCAAAGGAGAACTGAACTCATCTCAGATTAAGTTTTACTGGCTGTTATCTTTCTTAAAATGAGTACTGGAGAACCACAAACAGGAACTATTCAGCAATGAGAAATTTATGAAAGGCCAGTTGCACCGTCTTCTGACTCCCCCAAAATTACAGTTTAATGTTACCTCTGCCAAGCTAATGTGACACAACCTAGCTAAGGTTAGCTGCAGACCTTACTCCTTCTATCATCCCCCTTCTGTGATAGATCTATTTTTGACTCCAGTCAACCTGGAACTGAGAGTTGGAGTAAGATCTCAAAGAGGCAGTGTTTCCAAAAGAGTACCTTCTAGCAACTAGCTGTTTCTCCCCTGGTTCTTCACTCTTCACTCCAAAATACCTCCAATAAAACTTTCTATTGCTCATCTCAATTGAAGGGCTGTTTTGGAGGCAGTTGAGTATGGGCAGAGTTTATATTGCAAAGAAGCCATACATGATTAAAAATAAATTCAAGGTAATTTCTGTAATTCAAGTTCTTTAACTCCTTGTAAGTCTGATGGCCTCCTCGCTGTTATGGGATACTGCTGAGGGAAAGAATTTGACAAGATTCAGAGAGGAACTGAACACTTTAAAGATTATCCTGTTACAATAGTTAATGCCATGTCTTCCTGAACAGTTGGTTTCTCAGTTTACTTTAGTCCATATAAATGGCAAGCATTTCTCTTGTACTCTTACTTTTACTCACTCTTACCTTGAAGAAATTCTTTGGAGAAAAGTCAGTGTATAGGACTCAAACTTATCAGCATTAGAAAGTAGTTTTTATGGGTGTCCTATAGCTGTCTACTGTGACTGTTTTTTACTCTTCCCTCTTGAACATCTGATGTTGGCTATCTCTGAAGAACAGCTATACAAACCAGATTCACAAATGTGACTGACTGAGATCTCCTGTGTTAAGGGGCAAGAGGCTTATTAGCCAAGATACTGAAGTGTAGGAGTGCAAAGAGACTGAAAATGTCATGTTATTTTACATTTCCAGTAACTACTACAATCCCAACCTGAGTTACCTGCCAGAAATGAAAAATCAAATATATTTGGTAGCCAGGAACTTGGCTTGCCTTGAACATCTCATGAGTGTTGGAGAGAATGTCTTCTGCCATGATGTTTCTCTATAAATTTGATTATCAAAAGATCAGCGCTCATCCTCTAAAACCTACTTAGTGCCTGCTTAATCATCATCTTGTTTCTTGGTACAAATTCATTTTAAGTCATACATCCTTCATATAGCATTACTATAAATTCCTTTTTTTAGTGCTAGGGGATGGGATGAAGATGGAATTCCCATTGACAGAGTATTTACATTTTTTCACTGGAATATGTTAATTTTAGAGCTCCTATAAAATATCTTAAGACAAATTGCCCTTGCTAGTATAAAATACCATATGCATACACTACTGTTGGGAAAGTGAAAATCCAATGTGACACACTGACGCAAATGTGTGTCTTTGAGCTACTGCGTGTTCTTCAGAACAGCACAGCTTGGAAGAATAAGCACAAGGCACCGTGCTGGGGAAATGGAATTTCCTGTGTTGGAGGAAGAAGATCTGGGCCAATGCTGCTGTGATCTGATCTTTTTTTGGTTAGCTCGTTGGGCGACTATAACAGATATGTCAAATATGCCATTCATTTATCACCATCTGCTTCTAGGGATGGAGATATTAATGCCATATCTTCCTGAACAGTTGGTTTCTCAGCTTACTTTAGTCCATAAAAGTGGCAGGCATTTCTCCTGTACATCTTCTCTCTCACCTTGAAGAAATTCTCGGGGGAAGTGTGGGCATGACTGGCAGATGAGTGCATGGATTTTGGAAAGAAATTGTGGTGTTTTGCACCAATTTCAGTACAAAGAACATGATCAGTAGAAAGATGAGTGTAGATGTGTCCTAAAGAAGGTCTGAGCACACAGTGATAGATTCTCTTTAATGTAAGGTGGCATTCTTTGGCTTAGGGTCAGAGTCAGCAATGTGTCTGGGAGATGGTGAAAATGAACCATGGCCTCTTGTGTTCTGGCTCAGCAGGATCTGCTCCTCTGCCACAGACTTAGACACGCTGTTTTCTCTTGGTGACAGGCTACTTGGCAGAAAGATGTCACCTGTGGATTCACCGTGTTCAGTGAAAATTGCTGCTGACAAGTCCATTTTGTTACCCAAAAGCATTTGAAGGAAATCTCATCCATTTATTAAGTCCACCAGGAGTGGTTGGGCTAACAGCCAGATTTTCCCTATGTGCTAGAAATGGGCAAGAATGGAAGAAGGAACGGGATATACTCAGGAATCAGCTGCAGGGGGAGAGTCCATACTGGGTCCAGTCTGACAGATATCTCCTTCTGACAGCTGAAAGCAAAGTCTCGGATCAGTTTTTGTACCCGCTTCCAGCCCTCCTCATGCTTAAGTGGGGCATTATTTTGTGCAATTTAATGGCTCTTGGTGCTTCACCTACAATGGGATGAAATAACTTACTTAAGGTAAACTAAGGATGATACACTCACTCTCACTTAGCTGTGGACTAACTTTATTACAGCCAGAGACAGTCTAAGTGACAGACACTGTACACAGGAGGAAACTTTAGATCAAGAATCTACTGTACAAAGAAAGTTGTATCCTTAAATTAGTAACCATAATGCATTGCATACACATGCAGTGCCTTCTTAAAAGGCAGCAGTCTGAAGGGATTTGGAAATAGTACCCAACTTGCATGGAACAAAACATTCCAATTTGAGCCATGTGGATGGCCTGGGAGAAGCTAGCATTGCCAAAAGCTTTCTGTAGAGGCATGCTTGTATCTCTGATGTTGTCATGTTGGTGTCTCTCATGGAATTACTAGTTGATGAAATACTCTTTGGGTTTATGGGGGTGCTTCTCATGCTCTCCTATGTGCCCAGTGGAAGTGATTCACTCTGAAGCTTCTCTTTTTGCTATTAATTTCTTTCCTAAGGCATAGTAGGAGCAGGGATGAGGGAGATGATTGTACTTGCTAATCAATTTCCAGGAAGAAACTTCCTGGGTGGAAGAGAGTTTGTCATTAGCTGCTAGAGGGGACCTGCCTCTCCTGAAATGTCTTTGAATCACAGGTCAACTGGGAGTCCATTTAAATTGAATCTCTCTATTCCAGAGAAGCATCAGCCACACAGAGCATGGCTGTCTGCTAATTGGATTGGTGCTTTGTAGGCACTCAGAGCAAGGAGGCAGAGTGGCCACAATGGAAGGAAACACTGTATATTGGACTGTGCAGCAGTTCAGTGTGCACCATCAGCCTTGTTTAGATCCTCTGTCAGTGGTGGAAACAGCTGATGACTTACTGTGCTAGACAAGTCACAACATCATTAGCTTTGACTTGCTAACAGGCTGAGTAGTGGCATTCAGAAGAAACAGCTACTGTATAAAAGAGCAATCTGATATTCTAAGTGTATGTGCACCTCTAGTCATGTGGAGGGGATCCTCTAGTGACACATGCAACACTCACTGGCAGTGAGCAGAGGTTTAATAAGTTGTAGCCAAAACTATACTTCAGATATCACAACTAGGAAGCTGCTATGTAAATCCAAAGCATGTGTGAGGGGGAGTTTGTGTAAGTTCCTGAAATAATTTCAGTTAAATAATTACCATAAACAGAAGCTGTATCAATTAATTACTTACTGGAAAGATGGTATATTAATACAAAACTATTTTTCCAAGATAATGTGTGACCTTTCCAGGACAGTATCCCTCTCTTCCAGCTATCTTCAATATCATCATTTCTTTTAAAGGTTATATATGTAATGGAATAATTACACGTCTGCAAATGTATGCTGATAGTGACCTTCTGTAGCTTTGAAACATCTTTCCGTACCTCTTCGTTTTGTACTATGAAAAGGCCCTTTCTTCTTTGTTCAAATAATAGATTTATAACTACCTAAAATGGAAATAACTGGCAAAAGCTCACTTTTAATTACAGTGATAAGCATTCTCCAAATCCCCTCCAGTACCTCATATAATAATTATAGTTTGTCAGCCTAATACCAATGAGCATGTGGTCCTCCTAAAGGGATCCAGAACTAGCACTCTTCCTGAATGCTCTGCTAGCATAGCAAACACCTTTTTTCTTCTCTCCTATTTTGGGCCAATACGTATGAACACTATAAAAAAGCTGAGGCTTGTGTTAGTGGAATTGGCAACCCCTTTCATAATTACTGTGACTGTGAGATATAAACGGAATTTAGGTCTCTTCCTCAGTAAGAATAAATTATTTTTATTTTTTGAATAAGTGTCAGAATTGGACTCGGTAAAAGGATTTTTGTTATGACTGAGTATTAAATCTTGTTTTAATCAGGCTTACACTTCTTACTGGCTTCTCACTCATGCAACTCACGTTTAACCCCTTAGTGCAGGAAGAAAGCCCTGGAATTTTCCAGAGGCTAAAATTCAAGTATCCCCCAGCACTGGAGAATGACACAAAGCTAAATGAAGGAGTGATGTTGAGTAATTCAGAATCCCATAAACATGCAAATTAGCTGTATAAACAGAAATGGCTCAGCCCTGAGCTCTTCATGCACCTTAGCAACCGTGTTCTGTAGACCTGTCCCTGCACAGCAATGCATGGCCAGATGTGCTGCTCATACCCCTGCAATTCTGGGCACTTGCAGGCAGCTCTGGATGCCAGCACATCATGACAGTGAATTGCACCAGTTTCTAAACACAAGCTCAAAAGCTCGTTCCTACCACGCTGGGCTGATGCACTCAGTGTAAGCTGTGGTTTTATTCTGCATACTCACCAAAGATTACTGAGATGGTCTGTGGGGTAGATCCAGCTGCCTAGTGCTGAGCTGCTCTGGCTCTGCTGTTGAGGCTTGACATAAAACAGTCTAACACGAGGAGTGCAGTTGAATACAGTGAGGAAGATCATGGCTTGGCTTGCAGAAGGCGGCTTCAGGCTCTGGGTTTGGGGCCTTGGCTGTGGAAAACCAGTTACTACCACACCTGTAGGTGCTTGGGGCTGTTGCATCAATGACACCCACAACTGAAAGTGGAGGGGTTTCCTAACAGGCAAGGACACAAGGGAAATCAGGAACGCAGAACTGGATGTAGGCTGCTTGGTGGCATACACAAGGCTAACTTTGCTATTCCCTGGTACTTCAGAGCCGAGCTGCTTCTGCTGTGGGAAGGAGAGCAGAAGAAAAGTGCAGAACCAGTTGCAGAGTTGACTCTAATGCCTCAAGGGACAGATAGCAATAGTCACCACTTTCAGGGGAAGTTTAATTTCCCCATTTCCCTTCCACACACCCCCATGTGCTTCCACCAGGGCCTTGACATATGGAAAGCAGGAAGTGTTCAAGGCTGCTTGTGGACACAGCAGCTGGCTGACACCAAGAGCAGTTAAATTTGCATATCTAATTGTCCTGGAAGGAAAGTACCATTGGGCACCAATGCAAAGGGGGAGAGGATGCAACTTGAATGCTCGGCACATGACCATCACAGATATTTGGTTTTGAGTTAAGAAGAGATTTCACAGTTTCTTGAGGCTTCATAAACTTCTGACCTTGCCAAAGTTGCAGAAGAACAGGTGGAATTAATGAGGTATTCTAAGATTTGGAAAATCTGTGAAAGTTGTTCCCTTTCCCCATTTGAACTGTTCAATAATTCCTGAGATTTATAACTAGTAGAACATACAATGTACTGTCAAATCAATTTATCAAGAGGATGACAGCTTAGATTAGTCTTAGACCCAGGAGCTGGATTATTTTATACTCTGTCTGGTGCAGCAGCACTGGGAAAAAAATCACCTCAAAAATGGAGAAGGCATCACTTCTCAACCTCATGTCTTTCATACACTAATTGGTCATCTACATCCTGTCTCAGAACTGAGATAGAAATGTCAGCTAACACTCATATATGTACTTGGCCAAAAGAGCAGTGCTTCAGTCAGTGATGACTATCGAACCTATACAGCCTGCACCTGCAGCCATTTGTACAGCTCTTCTGGAATTAAATCAGCTACTTATGTCTGTCTCGAATACTGGATCTCTCTGTAGGGCCTTATTCCAGCTTAGCTTGTGCCTTTTGGGGATTCTTAACTTGCTAAAGCATCTGACTTACAAACCCACTACTGTTCTCTACTTAATAAAGCTTTGAGCTTCCCACCATGTGCTGGAGTCCTTTGTTTCATTTCTTTGGAGAAAAGAAATGTATATAATGTGTGGTTGTGGAAACATAAACATAAGAGATTTTCCTGTATTACAGGAGCCCGATTTCTGCAGAGATATTTCAGGAAAGTTTCACAAACAATTATTAGAAATCAGAGTGAGGAGTTGTGGGACCGATTATGTTTTTGCTCCTGAAACAAGAATGGCTGATGCAGACCTTCTGAACTTTGTGCTACTTACAGCTGGGCAATCTCCTCTAACAAATGAGAGTTAACAAGTTTGCTTCAGTACCCTTGTGCCAACAGGGCTGTAGCATAAGCTGACACCATGAGGCTCAGCATAAGCTGGCAGTGCTATTTGTGCTTTCACACTTTGGCTGTGAAGCTACAGCAGGGATGGTTTCAGACCCCAGATGCTGGGATGTGACAATACTTCCCATTTTGGGAAGAGGCAGCAGCGATGGCAGTATCTGCATCTGTGGTTACTTTAGCACTAGGAGCTGTTGAAATCTCTGTTCTTGTGGTGAACACATTCTGCCTAGACTCTAGTTTAGCCTTGGAAGCTGTGTGATGGGGGATATTCCACTCTTGGCAGCAGCTGTTCTGTATAAAAGTGTGTAGTGCATGAAGAGATCCCAGAGCTGTAGAAAAGGTGTTGTGAAGAGACATGAAGCTTCTTACGTGAAAAACAACCTCATAAAAATAAGGTTTTAGTGAAAAATAAACTGGGCACACTGCTGGCTCATGTTCAGATGGCACTCCCAGGTCCTTTTCCACTGGGCAGCTTTCCAGCCACTCTGACCTCAGCGTGTAGCACTGCCTGGGGTTGTTGTGACACAAGTGCAGGACCCAGCACTTCACCTTGTTGAACTTCATACCACTGGCTTGGCCCATCGATCCAGCCTGTTCAGATCCCTCTGCAGAGCCTTCCTACCCTCCAGCAGAGCAACACTCCTGCCCATCTTGGTGTTATGGGGCTTTGCACCTTTGTGCAGAACAACTGAATCCTCCCGCCTTTTTAGGCATGTTGAAGATCACCATCTCTTTTTTTTTCAAAGTAGTTTACCAGCATAACTGTAATACATAAGAAGTTTCAGGCCCATTTCCATGTCCTCAGCTACTAGGCACTTTAATTCCTGTACCTCTAGGAACAGCCACTACCTTAACAATTTTCCCACTTGTATCTACACTATACAGTCTTAAGACTGCAGATCATATTGCTAGTTTTGACCCAGCACAGACAAGGCTCAAAGGAAGAGTATGTTGGGATGTTCCAGCAGGATGCTATTTTGGAACCTGCAAGGTCTTAGAATAGCAATATTTTTCCTTGCCAAAGTAATGCTCTTGAAATAACGTAAGTGGAAGAGCCTGTCTTTCTCATTAGGTCTTATGATAGCAGGATTTGGATTCTATTCCCACATTCACTTCCAGTCACCCATTCTTAGTTGGCTGGAAACATAACTTCCCATCTTGTAAAACAGGTTGCATTACAGATTGGAGTCTCATGGTTAGGCTGCACTTGAATGGGCCATGCTTTTTTAGCATTTATTGAGATTTCGTAGTGATTACTGCCATAGGACAGCTCAAGCCCCTTTGCAAAACAGTGCTGAATTGTATAAAATCATCAATAGAGAAAAAAATAGGAGGTTTTTTGCTGCTTCAGCCATAGGATGTAACTGTTGGCCAGGACTCCATTGCATGTTTCAGGTCGTTGAGGTGCCGTCTGGAGCAATTGGCTTTCACCGTTTACGGAGCTGAAAATGCCTTGCTGGTCTGTGTGTTTTCAAGACATAAAGCTATTTAAAAAATATTCAGTAGTCAAACCCAGGGTGAATTTTTGTCATAGCGAAATTGAAGTACCAAGGGGAGACGGGATTTTGTGGAAAAGAATCATTTAAAAAGACACTTAAAGCAAAATACAACCCTACTCTAAATTTATTGGCATCAATAGCATTTCCATAGCCTATGGATGGATCTGGTTTAGAGACTTGTAGCTCCTATCTAAACAACAAATTCAATGGGAATGTCAGCCTTTGATATCAGGAGAAGCAGGATTCTGTTCTTATACAATTGTCAGGCAAATGACATGAATTTTATAATTTAGTTTTTTTTCACTCTGTAGCTATGTGATTAAAATGAAAATAAATTAATGATATATTCAATGAACTTTGTGAGATTTCTTACTCTAGAATCAGTTTGTCAGCTCCATTGGAGAATTGCATGGGTGCCATGGCAATGTTTCCATGCAATCCCCTTATCAACAGTTCTGAGACATGATCAGAGGTTCTAGCAAAGGTTAACCATATTAGAAGTTATCCCACAGATAAACAAAAGCAAAAACACATGTACTAGGAGATTCCATATAAGCAAAAAAACTGGAAGGATTCCAGAAGATTGAAAGGTTTCCAATGATGTACACGGAGACCTCTGCATAGAGTCTGAGGTACAGAATATAAGGGAGGAGTTTGGAGGCCTCTGTGGAATTCTTAACCTTTTCAGATGAAACATATAATAACTTCTATCAATATGCTAGCCAGAAAAGAGTAAATAAAGCTTGTAATGTCTTTGACCACCTACTTGCTTGTGTAGGCATCAGTTCTACATCTAATCATCCTTTGTCCTTTAAGTTTTCTCAAGGCAGAACGGGTTTGACTGAAACAGAATGTACCCTGGCTGGCTACACACAGTCCTTTAGCATCACTCTCCTGAATGCCAAACACTGGTCTTACTAAACTGTTAGCACTTCTGTACAGTGAGAAGGCCAGAGAATGCCCTAGAACTGCAATAAGGCACCACATGAATACTGTTTCCAAACTTTTTAATGTTTCCCAGCACATACAAAAGAGACAGCTGTCCAAGAGCAAGGGTTGAAATGGCATCTGATTGTTATTCATCTGGGATCTCCTCCAACTCCCACTAAAACAGTATTTCAACTGAGTTTGTATATAATCTGATTTCAAGTCCCATGCAGTGAATCCTAGCCAATTCAGCTCTTAAGGGTTGTCCTGACTCAAATGCTATCTGCATCCAAATGAAGGCTCTTCCTACTTATGAACAGATCTTATTCTTCTGCCTGTAGCATAAGAAATGTCATTTATTGCCATTTCAAGTGGGAGAATCAGTAAACAATATGGCTTCTCACACAGCAGCCTCCCCTAGCAATGCCTGTGTTGTCCTCCCTGTCTTCAATCTTTTTACACTTGTAACTAAACATTTTCAAATGTGAATATTCTATTGTGGGTGGCAGAATCAACAGCCTGATCTTAAGAGCCTCTAATGATTCCATCTTGAATACTTCTTGAACATGGGTTTAGAGAAAGACTATGGGTGCAAGGCATACAGTTCTGAAAAATCCACAGCTCACATATAATCCACAACACGTGATCCAGCACAAGCCACAAAAATACTGAAGCAACAGCAAGTGAGGTGTGGACTGCCCCACTTTGTATAGAGTCTGTGTGCCAGTATTACAAAGTTCTACATGACTTACTGTGTTGCACTAAGTTGATGCTGAGAGCAGGCACAGCTTGCAGTAGAAGGAGGTGCGTGCTTCACCTTTAGGAAAAAAAAAGCAGTAGTTCTTAGCTGCCCCATCTCCTCACTGAGATCAGTGAACCTCTTGTGGGTGGTAGGAACATTATTCAGCAACGTCTGGAAAGACCTTTGATCCTTGGGCTGAAGACACTTGGGAAGAGCAAAGTGGTGGTGGATGAAAAAACACTCCCCTGTGCTCCTGCTGCACGTCCCTTGGGGTGAGGGGTGATGATGATTCACTGAGGCACTCCAAGGAAGCATGAACTACTATGGCCTGTGCTGTGCTTGTTTTCTGAGGTAAACAGGAAATCTCAGACCTTGGTAATGTCAACTCTAAACTTCTCAGTAGGGCTAAATTCCGTTTGAAAGGAAAAGAGCAGCAGGAATGATCTCTATGTTTAGTTATCTCATGTCTTGTCTTACATCATCCTCTCACGAGTGTGCCAGAAGGCCAAAAGGAGACCTCTGATTATCGTATAAATGACCTGCATAACAGGCTTTTCCAATTGTTGATATGGCATGTGGAAGACTGAGTGCACTGTGTTCCTCTTCTACCTAACTCTGAGTGACTGAAGAAGAAAATCTTTGTTCTAAATCTGTGGGAACTTGAACTTATGCTTCTCTATCTTCCCAAATGAGCTCTGAATCCAAAGAACTTTCCTGCAAAAATGCTAAGCTGGATCTGAATTTCAGCCTCCAAATTGATTTCTTAATATTCTCACTGGCAAATTGTGCCATTACTTTTGGAATGTCACATACATCTACAGATCTCATCATCAAAACATATTTATATACCAAAATTTTTATCAATCTTTGTCAGAGACAAGCAGAACACCCTCTCTGGTTTTGTTTTCCTTGAGCTTTCCCATACAAGTCTTACTTCTTTTTAAGGTCCATCTTCCACCTGCTGGGATAGGAAGTTGTTTTGTCACCCATATGTCTTACTTTGAGCCACTGGAAAAATACAAATGTGGGTAAGAAATTTAAAACTGCCCCCCTGAGAGCTCTCTCACCAAATAGTGTTTGTAACTCAAACTGCTCCACCTAAACTGACTCAAAGAGAAAATGGAGTTGTTAAGCATAGTATGTGATTCTCTCCATCTGAGGCTCTCAAGTTCCAAATCTCAGTGCTGGCTTTGGGACAGCACTAGGAATGTTCCAGTAGGGCTGCCTGATTCAGCCCTACTCTACCTTTTGAAGTTGTGGGACCTTGTATTGTGTCTAAATTAAAATATGCTCTTGCATTAAAATAATACACTGAATTCAGCTTCAAAAGCTGTCTCAGAAACTGTCTCCCCTTTGTGACAAATGCACAGTCCCACTCATTTCTTTGCTCCAAAGTGCTGTCAAACATGTCCAGTCATCCGGCGCTCGCTGCAGCAAAACTGTTCATCTCTCAAAGGCAGTGTTCTCAAAGCCCTTCACAAACCCCACTGGCAGACACCTCCTGCTACCCCCTGCAAGGGAAATGAGTAACACTCATCTAGTCACACAGAGGGAGGTGAAGTAAAACGAGGCAATACAATTTGCCCACTGTCACACAGCAGGCTTGTCTGTAGTGTGAAGCTCCTACCATTCTAACACCTCAGTCCTGGTTTCTAAGCAATAACCCAAGCTTCCTCTCTATTCACCGGCTCAAACTACTGCAAAGGATTAAGTAGGCACTTAACATCATATTGAACAGGAGCCAAAAGAATTAATTTCACAGGAGAGAAAGAAACCCGCACAAAGAATTCAACAAGTTGGGGGGTGAAGAGCCTGTGTACTGATTAAAAGACAGAAACACTTAACTGTTAAAGCTTGTAGTTGTCAAATCTAGCCCTCCCATACTCCTTCCTCTGCCCTGATTTGTGATACTTCAAAGAGCAAAAAGCCTCTCTACATGAGAGAGAAACTTTCTAGAGAACACAGTGCAAGTCACTTTTGCCCAGTGGTTCACCTCTCCAGGTGCTCTCCTAAAGGAAGTTCTTTTACTGGACAGCAGCCACAGGGAACTGGGCACCTCTCCTTGAGAAAGATGACGTCTGAATCCTGATGCTCTACTACATAGCCTAAACTCTGGTCCCAGAAGAGTAAGTCTGTCTCAGAAGCACTATGCTGTGCCTGAATTAAGTATTACCCTTGCTCTGCCAGGACTGCAGATGCCATGTAACCTGTCACTGGAATAGCAAATGAGCTCACATTAAAAGGCCTTGAACCTGAGCAGCGTAAACTTGGTCCTTACAGGCTGAGCAAACCAAGCCATTCATTACAAGTAGCAAAGGTGACATGAAGTGAACTGGAATGAAATGGTTCACAGCACTAATAAACCACAGGAACAGGAATTAACCTGACCTGTAGTGCTCAGCTGTTACTCTTAAACCAGCTTTACACATATTTTAACCAGTCTCCTCCTTTCCAGAAGAGAACAAAGAACCTCAATAAGACAGTGAGAATCTGAGAATCTCTAGTTATTCAGCAGCACACCAAATAAGCAATACCTTTCTGTTGAAACCACCACTTAAGCTCATCAAAGTGTTGCAACAGCAAAAAAATGGGCACAGCGGCACAAAAATGGGCACAGCAGCACGTGGTTAATCATCTGCTTTTATGTTGAGAGTAGAGAAATAGAGCCCCTGATGTCTTCTTATGGAGAAAGAACCTTTTCCTGATTGAGCTAAAAGAAGATCTCTGTGAGAATGCGTAGGTGTCCTTAGGATTATTTCCTCCAGTCTCCAGCCTTTCTTAAGCCAAACATTCTCCATCTCTTCTACTACACTGCAAAAAGCAGATGGCACATATGCTTCAAGAAAACTAGAGATAAATGGTATGTCTAGAACTTGGGTCTATTTCATGGGATCATTAAAAATGTTCACTTTCCCAAGGCACACATTAAGAATTTACTCGAGTCCTCACACCTTGCCTGCTTCCATTCGGGCGGAAAGTATATCAAGAAGTGGAAAGTGAAGCATAAGCAAGATACTTATTTTGGCTTGATATAATGAAATGATCAGATTGAAAAGTTGCAACATGCCCCAACAGGCAACATTAGTCTCTTTTACTATCTGATCATCACTAATAGCTACTGCAAGCAAAGGGGAAAATAAAATGGAGAGCCAGCAAAATCAAAATTTCAGTCAGCCAACAGGAACAAATACCAACAAACTTCCATATAAGCATTTGAGATGTTCTCTCCTTATCACTCAACACAGACAAACAAAATAAAGACCTCACATAATGGAGTTTATCCTCTTTTATGATTGATCCTAACACATATTCCTTTATGTGGATCTTACAGTATGAGGAAAGAACAAGAAAGCAATGGGTCATACCATGCACACAGAATGGAAAGCAGCCTTTTCCCCTCTTCCATGTTGTCCTAGAATTGTACCTTGTCTTTGGTTTTAGGTTTGTGGAGGGGTTAGCTTTTGCAGATTCCCACAGGTGGAAATTCTTCTGCTGAGCCTGCCAGTAGAAAGGCCACCTTGCTATAACCGTGCTTGCTCATATGGAATAGCTAGGAACTTTCATTCCATTGCAACTTATGTCATCAATCCTGAGCACCACATCACTGTTGTGCAGGCTCCCTCCTCCTGCAGATTAATCTTGCTGCTTGGCATCAATGGAAGAGCTTTCAGAGTTGAGGAGTACTGGCACACTTGAATATTCAGTTAATCCTCTTTCAAAAGGCATTGTTGCTATTCTTGGAATAATGACTAGGAAGTTTCCTTGCTCTGTTAATGGGTCCAATTAGAGGCAAAATTATTGAGTTGTTTTCTTACAGCTTGCTCCAAAGATGCCATGACCCACATCACTTCTGGTTGAAGGAAAAGAAGTCAAAGCATTCAAGTTTTTGACTGAATGGCAATTCATTAAACAACAACTTAGTCAAAAATTGCTAGAGTCCAAACATTCTCCTGACAAGAAGTGGGGGTTTGGCCCAGAAGGAACACTAAGAGGTTTTTAAATGTTGCTTAACTTTTTTTAATGACCTTCCAATGGAAAATCTAGGAATAAAAAACAGACTGCTGACTCTTAAGCATCACATTTTATTGAAAGATACAGGTTCTCATGAGACTTTATCATACATTGAAAATGTGTGGGTGGTTTCTTAGCCAGTTTTAGTGTTCATAAATATTCTCAAATGGTGCCAGAGGAAGATTACAAGAACTCCTTATGCTTGTGCTCAGTGGAAAGGGATTCTGAATTCTAACTTATCTTCTTGGAGACTAGCCACATCTCCTGTTATTCTGGTAGCACAATTCCATCATCGTGGACTGAGTGCAGTGTTTTCTCCCTCATTGAGTAGCATGATCCATCTTGGTTTAAGGTGGCTGAACTTCACCTGAGAAGTTCACTTCCCTGTAAAAGGGTGTTAGAACAGCTCAAAACTACCTGTGCAGACAACACTCTCCTCCTTTCCCTCACCCACCGCATTCTGATGTCTGAGGTATTCCATGCCACAGCTGTGGGAAAGACACTGCAGTACTATTCCCTGACTTGGGGCACATCGTGGTCTTTCTCATCCCATAGTGGTGACCATGGAGGCACATGTGACTGCATTTGTATTGGGGAGGGGGAAATATTAGAAACCTGACTGCTGTAGAAGATGTGGAAGAGATAAAAATTAATGCCTGGATGCTAAACCTCTGTGTCTTGAGTCCCCAGCCTGTGTGAGTGGCATAGTTGGGCAAAGAAGACAGTGAAGCTACCTTGCCCTCTGTGGCACTACTGATATATTTTGTAAAATTAAGGTAGGGCAGTTGTTCGGAATAAGAACAATAGGCAATTTTTTAAATACTTCCATTAAACCCCCAAGTGCTTTATAAGGCAGGTAGTGGGGAGAGGTAAACAGAGGGAGTACCATCCCTTAGGTGGGATCTGGCAGTCAGTATGCTGCAGAGCTGAGTATGGAGGAGCTTTGAGCCAGTGATATCCAAATACTTTTCTTTGGAAAATATACTGGAAGATTATTTAAGGATTTAAGTTATTCTGGGAGGATCAAACTGCTCTTTTTCTGTGAGTGTTAATGCGAACCAAGCACCTGAAATGTCCTGGTGACTTTGGAAGACGCAGCCTTTTAAAGTCAGTCAGAGCAGATGGGAACACTGCTGTTCAGATTCCAAATCTGAGATGTGCTGCTGCACCATGAGCTCCTGAGAAGACAGTTTCTTTGCCTTTGAACTGAACTCCCTCTGAAAATAAATGCTCAGGTCAGTAAGCCATTTTGGATAGGAACTAAGAGCTGCCCTGCCTGACTATAGATGGTAGGTAAAGACCCCACACATGACTGCAGCGTGTCCTCAAAAACCAACATTTCTTTAAAGATGTATGGTTTCCTTCATATTACTTTGCTGTCCTAAAGCAAGTGTAAATGCTGGATTATGTGAGCTCCAAAAAAAGTATGTCATTCTACTGCTTTTAGACCATCCATAAGCTTCCGTATGATTCTTCGTCATTTTGCACTAGTCTTCCTGCACTTCTGACTAAATTGTTGTGGTTGGTTGGATTACAAAAAGGGAAATTACCCTTTCATTTGTGTTTGATAGCTTAGTTTCCTTTCACACGTAGAAATTGTAGCATGAGGAGCCTTTATACAAGAAAAAAATGTGAAAACAGGCGCAGGTGGGGGCTCATCTAGTTCAAGACTGGAAGTCAGCAATGTTTTAAGAATAAGATTGGGCATTACTTGTATTCTTGCCACCTGCAAAGGTATGCTTCTCTCCTTTGAAAAAACCTGGAGTGACATTCTTGTGTTTGACAAAATTCATAGCAAGGCCATATTCAGGGTGACTCCAGAGCAGATAGACTGTGACAAGTTTTCACTGCAGTTGCTAGACCTCCTTCACTGAGTTGGAAAGTTCTGTTTTGCAGCATGCAATGGCCCACAGGTAAAGCTTCCTCGGCTGTTACAGGCAAAGTGAGTCACTGTAGGCACGCAGCTGGATTGAACACTTCCAACAGAAACTGCAAGGGGTGCTGCAGTAAGTGGTAGCCTTCCTTCTGAGTCATCACTGCACCCGTGCCATGGCGTGGTGCTGTAAGGTTCAGTGCCCCCAGCAAGATGGGATGCTGAAATCACTCGAACTCTCAGAAAGACTAAATGGATTTTTGTTGTTGTTATTGTTGCTCCATGCTTGCATGTCTAAACCTGGAGTCTTCTGTCAAGCTCTATTTGGTTAACAAAAATCACTGGGGCCCCAGCTAACAGCCTGGTCTCGGTCAGCCCAACACCTGCACAACAGATTTTGTGGAATAAATGGCAATTCTGATTACAGGGAACTGCTGCTTTCTGTCCCAGAGGCAGCTGTGTCTCAGCAGCAGGTAATGGTCAGTTTGAGTGCTCAGAAAGAAAAAGGATTCTGCAAATGGAAATTAATATTCTTCTGGTTTGGAAAAAAAAGTACAATGTCCCTCAGGGCAAGAAGGGAATTCCAGTCTACAGCCATTATTTGATGGAACTGTTTCCAATTACATATTCTCTGAACTCCTTAATTCACAAACTCTTTTTTTTCTAAGGGGAATAGTGCTTCTGAAAAGCCTTGTTAAAGCTGTGTATAGAGGGAGAGAATTTCTTAACTGCCTCAGCTAGTGCTTCAGCGCAACGTGTGAATGCCAAGAGTCCTCTGATAAAGTTCACACAATTATTGGAAACTAATGGCAATTTCATTGCACTGCTGTGTAAGAGCCCCTGTGAAGTGCACACCAAAGCCTCTGTCAGGCCATAGAACTGGGATCATAGAGCAAGAGATGTGGAATCCACTGGAATGGTCACAGGCACCTTGAGAGCACGTTTGGAGTTGGTGGTGTTGCCCGATTGTGTCAAAGGGACGCTCTGTGGGTGACCTGTGGGGCTGGGCACTGCTGAGGGCCACGTGCAGAAAGGAAATGCATGAGAGACTTCCCTTAGAAAAATTAATTAGCAAAGAGATGGAGGGGTGAGGTGAACTTCCACATGTATGTACAGCTCCATGTTAAACTGTTTCAGGAAAACTAACAGTGGGCACCTGGAATGGATAAGATACAAGAGGTTGAAAGGATGTTCTTCACTCAACAGTTCAGTGTCATAGCCTTACATTTTCCTTCATGATCCTTAAAATGGAAAAGACAATTATTTAGGGCCTTCCCTATCACCCACTTCTCCATAACCCAGAGCTGAACTCTTAAACCTCTGAAGGCATGTCTGTAACTAGATTGACTCCTCAGCCTTTAGAAGCTAAATCACAGCTGAGGCCAGGAGGTACTAATGAGATATTAGCAAGCAGAGGAGTGATGGTGTTTTGAATCTCTACAGAGTTGGGGTTTTTCTCCTTTATATAGTACCCCAAATTTCATAGTCTCTATGCAGACATGTAAGATGCAGGCTATCTTAGTCCAGCTCAGTAGGCTGGTCTTTTCATGTGCTAAGTGCTCTGAACAAAATTCTGTGAATGCCTAGGAACACACAGGTTCCTTAATTGTGGGCTGCTGAGGTGTTATGATTGGAGGGAGGAGTTTGTGTGTATGTAAGTCTGTGCCTTTCTTTCTTTTCTTTTTTTCCTGGGAGATTCTAAACTCAAAGCATTTGTCGTATTTTTCCACATCATTTCTCAGCCTACAAGTATTTTCTAATCCTTCTTCTCTTCAGTGGACAGCTTGGCTTGCTTTCCGGGGTCATTGAGTTTGATTTATCACACTTTATTTCTACAATAATTAAGACTTGTGTAATAGTCTTGATTTCCTTTGCTCTCTTTCTGTGACATTTTCTAGTTCTGGCTTTTGTTCTTTTGGGCTTTTGCTAGAGGCTCCAAGTTTGTTGGAAAGTGTTTTGCTGCCTGCAATGCATACAGAATAAAAGTGCTGTGGATTTTTGTTACTAGATATCTACAGCATGGTTGCCCTTGTCTGCAAGGAACTAGAACCAGTGACTTTGTTACAGCTGGTACTGAGATCTCCAAGGGTCAGAGTGAAATTAGGAGATGCCAGTCCTTCATTCCCCTTCCTTTGCCTTTCTCCTGCTTCTAATGGCTCAGAAAGACTGTGGCAGCCTCCACATGCCAAAAAAGATCAAGGGAATGGCACTTACATTTATTGTTTGACCTCAGACAAAATAACAACCCTCTGTCTTTCTGGCTATGTGATATTTTTGACCAATAGGAGATTCACAGGAAGAAAAATCTTCAAAACAAAAAAAGGAAAGGAACAACGTGATGGAAGAATAAGAGGTGGACAGGGTGTGTTATAATGGGTTTTAAGCATCCTAATTCTGCCTTGGCAACTGATAAGATAGGGCTTTTACATCAATCCAAAGAATGTTCCAATGAAAGATAAATTGCTAATAATGAAAGGAAATGGAGGCTACAGACAGGAAGAAAGGAAAAAAGGGAATTGTACAACCTTACAGAATTGAAATTCAAATGCATCTGGAGGTTGGTCCTTAAAGATGAATCTGGAGGCTCCTGTAGTGATCGGCTCCATATGAAATACCAGGAGCTGTGAGGTAACTGTGAACCTCTGGGAACAAGCAATACTAGCACATTTGAGAATGGGAAACATGCCACAATGACCCATAGCTCTCCACAAAACAACAGTGCTGCATCTGAGAATGGACTGTTTGACATGCAGTAGCAGTACAGCATCTGACCCAGGAGCAGAAACTCTGGGTGACTAAATGCCATCTTGCAGGATGTGCTGAAGCTTTGTGACTTCGGATGGCACACGCCTCTGAAATGTAGTTGAGACCATTAGCTACTATCTCATCTTCTCCTTCCAGCTGTTTGTTGTTTTGCTTTGCTTTGCTTTGTTTAATTAATCCAGCCTTCTGGAGGAGAGGGCCATGCAGCAGTCACTTCAGTGTTTAACTTACTTCATAAAAACAACTGCTGTCAGGCAGCGTTGGGGCTGGAGTGATTACAAGAATCTTTACATAAATCTCTCTCCTGAAACTCATTTTTATTAACAAGTTCTTGTATCAATGTTCTCTTTATTATCTCTCCTTGGGAAGGCTTGCAGTCTGTCTCAAGACCCTCAGTCTGTTAAAGGAGGAGGCAAAACAGAGGCAACTTAGTAAGTACACTTGTATTACAGCAGACTTCACTGTTGCTCTCATGTGCCTCTATAAAGACTTTCCAGGCAAAATAAAGTGTTCTGCTTTTTGCCTCTTTAGCATTTATAAAGGATGCCTTCATACGACACTGTATTTTTAATTTCATACCTCCTTTCCTCTCACAGTTTTTATTGAAACTTACCTCTTTTTCTTCTGTGTCAGATCCTTACTGAAAGGAATCTGGGGCTTTTGGCCTCAACAGTGTGTGTCAGGAAAGAAGCAGGGGATCAGGGATAAAGGTAGGGTAACTCATATTCCATTTTGTGAGGGTCTTGATGACGACCATGATTTTCTTTGAGTTTTTTCTTTATTTAAATACTGGAGTGTGGTAGGAAAGAAGTGTGTTGGCTTCATGTGACTTTCCCATTTTTGATTCTGCAATATCCTTTACTGAATTAAACAAAAAGGAGGAAATAGGGTGAGAAAGACTTCATACTCCCAGAGTTTAGAAAATAAAGGTCTGTTGGGGCTCAAAACAACCAGCAAAAAGAAAAAAAGGTTTGGAGAAGCATCTTTGTCTCTCTTGTGATAAAACCAGGATGGGCATGAACTCTGAGATATGCAGCAGTGCACAGAACAGCTGCTGTGGCATTGGGACCCATGCCACGTCCATTACTACAGCCAATTGTTCTCCCACAGACAACAGGCACTACTGACTACAGTGCTACCCTCCTCATTTGCTTATTCAAGATATTTTTTTAGTTAGGATTGCAGTTTGTACTTCTACCATGGCTGAAATAGCTTTTGCTATTAACTGCTCAACCCAGCTACTAAAAGTTTAAATAAATATGCATCTGTTGCCTGCAGGTCCACTAGAATACCAAGGGCCTCTGCTCTCTCCTCACTTATGCCTCTTCATGGCTGTAGACTTCCAGTGGATTGGCTCCATTGCCTTTGATGGTTGCTCTCCATTTGTGTCAAGGTAACCAGAACAGGAATGTTACACTAAGTGTCTAGAAGACACTGGGAACAGACAAAATATGTGAGCAATTTTCTTCTTTAGATCTATAGTTCATTCTGTGAAAAATCTTTTTCAGAGACTGGTTTGAATGCTGTTTGGGAGATGGCTTGATCTATCTTTTCTTGAAAACCTATTCTTATGTAATTAATAATTAAAACAACAACATCAAAAGACTGATCGAGAAAATTGGTTTAGATTCTTCATAGTCAAATCCCCAAACAGTCACACACACTCACAGAGAAGTCCTGCACATGGAAATTCAGCAAGCCTTTCTACCCAGGAGATTTTCAGCTATCTATGGAATTGTTATGCTCTCTCTACCACTATAATTACAGCTCAGTGAGCGACGTGGGGCATCACAAGTTCTCAGGGGTGCACAGTGTGTGTGCAACATGCAGCTACACAAATGGGTGCAAGCATTCCCTCTCGTGTGCCAGCATTGTGCCACTGAAACAGCATTCCTGTCTCGCAAAGCAGGCCAGAAATATCCTCAGTGGATGGATTTGCTATTATTAACTAGCATACCTATTAGCAAATGAGGCAATTTCTGGCTTGGTGCTAGTGGAAATCATAAGGCTGTAAGGACAAAGAACAGCCTGAACTGTTCAGTGGAAAGGAGTCCCTGAGAAATGGAACTTTATAAAGGACAAGGGAAAGGGAAAGGTCAGTAGGAAGTAATCAACCAATGTTTGCACTCATCATCGTGATGGGCAGGATAGAATTGAGATGTCACTTTTCCAGATTCCTATCAAGTTCTCTTTTATCTACGTTCATAAATATGAAGCTAAAGAGCTTTTCCTGCTACATTTGAGGAACCTCTTTTTTTTTACTTCATAATTTATATGAATATCAGTGCTTTGGGAAGTGAAAGATTAATGACAACTGTCTGGTGCCAAGCAGAGCACAGGCAGGCTTCCTTTGTGTAGCTCTGCAGTTTCTTCTCACCTGCAGCACCTGCATGAGCACCTGTGCTGCTGCCAGTACACCCAAAACCTGCTAGCCCAGACCTATGCATCCACATAGCTCTGCTGCTGACGCAGAAAGATGTTTATGTTATTGCTCGTTATTCCAGTGTGGATTGTCCATGCAGCTCTGCTGATGCATTAGAATCCTGTCTTACTCTTTCTCATGCTAGTCCAGTCTTTCTCCTTCACCTATCTCGCCACATGCAGCATCTGCTAGTCCTTTGCACAGCGCTCTGACTGAGTTCTGCAGGATCACTTCCTCCAGTTCTCCATGTCCCTTCCTTAAAATGCAGACCTCTCACATTCGTCTCAGTTCTGCCCAGTAACTCCAACCTCACAAATGCAGTTCTGGATTTGCGCAGCAGCTCTGCTGAGCAAACTCGCATTTGTCACCTGCAGAAATACCCACATAAAGGGTAGACAAACATCACTAAGCTCACTCTAGTTTATCTTAATCCAAACACATGGGAGCCTACTGGGACTGGGACAAGAGCCACTCTACAGTCACACTGCCATGAGAGATCCCCCCAGCTAGCAGAGGGTAGTGGTAGTAGACAAAATCTACTATTTCAGTTTAAATAGGAGCATCCCCAGTTGTGGAGTTAGTATCAATAAATACATCTCTAAAGTCTGTGTCAAAACAAAGCTGTGGCTGCTGCTGATCTTATTGCACCTGCCACACTACCTGCTACAACAGCTCAGAAATGGAGCGGCAAAAAAGGTTGATGTGTCTCTTAGCTCCACGGACTGTGGCGTGAGGATTGATACTGAGGAAGGCTATGCTTGATTTTAGTATCATATGTAACTGTGGCTCTTTGTTTTCAGTGTAGAGCAGGAACTGGGCAATAAGCAGATAGCTTTTTGCTTGCCTACTGAGCACTTCCACCAAGTGTTTTTTATACACTTTCAAAAATTTCCCAGATTTTAGTTCCTCTTGTTTAGAAGGCTCTACTTAGTTCCTTCCTTCTTAAAGCATGACTTCTTTTTTGCTTACTCAGAGCTTCTTCTAAGCTATCTCTGGGGCATTCTTAGCCCCATGTTCAGAATGTGCTCACTCTTTGAAGCAGAAAACACAGGTCAAAAGAGCTGACTTTTTTTCTGCAGTCATCACTGCACCACTAAACAAAACAATTAAATTTGAAGTTCCTTTAAAAAACTATTGCCAAATATTCCCTTCTGTCATTCCTTATTGATGATTTTGTTAATTCAGTGGGTTTCTGAAACCCGTGTAAGTCACCAGCCATAAAAACTGGATGTATGTGACATAAAGCACATCTCACTTAAACAGTTCACCCAGACAGCTGTGTGCCTATATATAATGTTTTTATACCTTTGAATCCCTCATTCCTTCAGACTTCACTTCTCTACTAGAGATGTATATCTAGAGGGAAAGGAAGACATTCTCATGGAGATGCAGGTGTGTCATTCACATGCTACTTCATCCTACCTATTCACTGTTCAGTACACGCAGGCATGCCATGCTCCTTGTCCTCCCAACAGCTTTCTGGGAATCCAGTAGCAGAAAGCTTCCTCACAGCCTTGTTCTCAGCAGTGCTGCATTCACATGCAGCCATTGAGGTGTAGCTCTCACCTACGCTGCTCTCACAGCAGAGCTGTAGAATGGAGGGTTTGGGGGAAAGAGAAGTTAAAATTGCAAGTGAGAAAGAAGAACAAGAGTGAACTAAGCAAGGACAAACAGGAGGTGCTGTCTGGAAAGAGCCAGTGAAGTTTGAAGAGGAGCTCCAAGCTCTTTTTCTGGAGGCCAGTTTAATTTTTGCTAGTATCTTTCCAAATGCCACTCTGCCATCAGGAACCACTCAGGTCCTCACTTTTCTTTGTTACTTTAGTGAAAGGCTTAGTAATAGAGAAATGTCGTGAAATAGGTCATATTTTAACTAATTTTTGTGACATATCTCCAACTAGTGCCATACTGGATCCCCAGGGAACAGTTACTAATTGTGCCTCTGGTTAGTGTTCACCTCAGGGAATTCAAAACAGCAGCAAATAACACCAGAATGGAGAAATAAAAAAATGGAGCTGGAAGATAAGAAGTGAGAGTGAGGTCCTGATACTCCAAGGTCCTAAGTCCTTTCAAATTGAGGAAATCAGTATACTCCTACAGTACAAGATGAGGGGGAAAACTAACCAACACAAACAGCTCCTTGCTGGTAAGAGAAAGAAATTCCAGAAACATCCAAGGCACACTCACATCCTGAAGGCATTCCTTGTTCCAGATCTCCCTTGCTAAATCTGTCGTTAACAAATGCAGCCTAGGTCTATACTGAATGCACCCCTTGACTGTGGTACAAGTTCTGTAGGAACTCCCAGAGTGTTCCCCCTCTCAAACGTGCACCAGAGTGTGTCAAAGAGTACTTGGGTCTGTAAACCACAGGGGCCTGCCTCAATACGAAATAAAAACCAGCCAGGATGGCAAATCCATATCAAACTGATGTCCCCAGGTAACAGCTAATCAGGATAAGCTAATGAAACTTGTTACTATCAAGCCCTGTACCACAACCAGGAAGGACGGGGGAATACAAATGCTCTTCTCATTACTGGAAATTAAAATGCAGCCCAGAATCCAATTAAGCCACACATATCTGTCATGCAAGAGCTCTCCTTAGGTGAGGCAGGAAAGATCTGAGAGAGCAAGACTTTGAAACTGCCTGCATGACTTGGTGATTGCATGTACTGCTGTGATTGTGTCAGGGGAGGAGGGGATGGAGGCTGCAGCCCCCACTATGGCTCTGTATTTAACAGAAGAGCAGGGGGAAGGGATATATAGCTGTGGGAAGAAGAAACTGGGTCTTGTTAGGCAGTGTTTTTTGAAGCAGGTACTCTGTCAACTTATTCACATGCACTTCTGTATGTGATAATTACTTTCCACTTCCCTACGTTGCACGCAGTGCCTGCCTCTGTAGGAGGCTTTTCCTTTGGCTCCCACGAGAGGAGTATTTCTGGTGTCTTCCATGTGCTTCCCGAGCTTTTTCCCATCAAAGCAGACTGAAACAGCAGACTATAGACTCTTAGCCTACCTTCTCTCACTACCCCTCACCATTCTGTGCAACTCACAGCTGGTTCATTGCTGCAAGAAGCAAAACGCCTCCAGCATGCGTACGTGGCTTCTTGCACTGTTTTACACTGACACATTTTCTTGCTGGTCTAGCTGCTTTTGCAAACCTTGCTGGGCTTGAATGCAATACACTTTCACAGCCTTGCCAGCCTAAAACCATATGTCTCAATTCCTCCCCAAATTCAATATTCCATTGTATCTCCAGCCTCCACTGCTCATTCTTTCTAGTATACGTAACAGATACCAATCATGAAAAGCTGTTAAGGATTTTTGGCCAAGTTATAGATCTTTAATTGGCCAAAACTTTTTCTGATATCAAGCTGTCCAGGGAGTGAATCAGATTGCAGGATTTAGAGCTATGTTATGTATGCTATAGAAGTGACCTCATAACATTTAACACTTCTTGTCCTGTTTGTCTCCTCCTTTCAAGGCACTGCATCCTACTTGACAGATCAGAGCCCTGGGACACAGGTTTTACTCTCAGCTTTCACTAGTTGGGTGAACTCAAGCAAAACATTTTCCATGTCTTCATTCTCTCCTGTCAAATGAGAACTACCTTTGTAAGAACTGCTAAAGAGTAATGTAGAAAATATTATTATTATTATTATTATTGTTGCCTACATTCCCATTGTATTTCTATCATTCATCCTGCAGCAAGATCTTGCCATAGTTAAAGGTGTACTAGAGCTTACATACTTGCTACTTCCTGCACTTTTAGATATTGCTAGGGACATCCAATAGCAATATTTCCCCTGGGAATAAGTGCATTACTTCCTAAAGCACTTAAAAATGTAACATTAATGTGTATATGTGTTCAACTCTTAAATACAGGTGTTTCTGGTGTTAGATCTGAGAGCTGGCCATAGCAGACTGCAATGAAGCCTTGTAAAAACTGCAGCAAAAGAATGGCTCTGATTCCTTATATTTTATATTATCACTTGTGCTTGAAGCAGCAGGATGTAAATCGCTTAGTGAGGATTTGCCAGCATCTCAAACCTGTGTCACACAAAAGAAAACAACTTCCCAAGAAGAAGACAAGGAACAATGAGGCCTGTTGTCAATTAGGCAAAACCAGTGAGAGGAATGTGAGGACACATTTACTCCAGGATGTGAACAGAGATAACACCTTTGCTTTCTGTATGTATATCAGGTGGTCTGTATGTATGTCACAGGTGGTCAAGTTTCCCAACAATTAATCTGAAAAACAGAGGTGTTAATAGCGGGCAGAGATATCCTGAAAATTATGCTACCTGTGGACATACTCCGCTGTCCTCTGCTGGCACTCGAGGTATTTCTTGGAGATCTCCCAAACACTGCCCAGCCAGGTTAAACTGCATTGCTTTATGAGAATAGATAAACCTCCCACCCCACAGTGATGAGAACTAGTCACATATGCTCTGGGCATACAGTAGTGGGCTCCTTCCTTAAGCCCAGGAGTTGCCTACTGGGCTTCAGCCAGTCAGTATCTGTTAAGGATACTGTTCAGTGTGTGCTGTTTATTATCAATTTCTCCTAAGTAAGAGGCTTCATAAAAATAGAACATAAACCCCTGTCATTCTTTCCCTCCCTCAGCTACACCAAAGAATCATTACAGTCGCACATGTAAATGAACCACGCATTCAAAAACTTCACAGCCACTGCAGGATAAGGATATGGAGCTCCTGGCCCTCCTGCATTCTACAGTTTCCACTGGCCCTCTCCCCTTCTCCTTGTAACTTCTCCCCACTGCTGTCCACTCTTCCACTACCTTGCACCTCCCTGCACAGACAACCTTTGCTGAACCCCAAATTATGGCATATCCTCTCTTACGGCTGTAGCAGGAGCTTCAGAGAGCATGCAGAGGTGCACATTGCTGGGATGTACTCCTGAGGCAACACTCCAGCCATACTTTCAGGCTTGGGATTTGAAGAGTAGGTTAATATAGACTTAAAACCAGCCTGAGGGCTGCCCTTAGCAGAGAATAGAAACACACTATAGATGCTTCTCATCCTCTTCTGCCCCTCTTCCCATTACCAGTGCTTTCTTTCTTCTGCCTACATGTAAAATAACTTGCTGAAAGCAAATGGAGTTTGGCAGAAGTCTGATCCCTATCTCAAAAACTAGTAGAATCTTTCCTCCACTTTTGGGAGGCCAGATACCTTTAAATATCTGAGACTCAGACTCTTTGCCAACACTTTTTATCCACCAAGGATACAATCTGGTATTCCCTATCTACTTGGCTGTGTAAAAGCCATGGTAAATGAGGTGATAAAGGTGGCATAATAGCTCCAGTCAGAGCATGTCTAGTGAAGAAAATATTTCTGTATTCAGCTTGACAAAGATGAGAAACTCACTCTTTTCTCAGCAGAAACAAGGGACCAGCAGTGGATGTTGCTGCGGCTTAACATGGAGATCAGTAATTTCCCAAATGAATAATAAAGAATTCTTGGGGGAAGCATTACAGCAGTTGGCTGTGCCATCCCAAATGACTGTCACGGCAAGTATGCACAGAATCTAACAGGCTAATAGGCTAATAGCTAACTCTAACTACCTCCAGTGGTGGGACAGAAGTCAGTTCAAGAAGATCTGTAACATCAGATGTTATCTCATGTCTCTCAAATTTGAAGCCACCTGATTAAGTGAGCCACTCAGATTTACAGTTATGTGGGAACAAAATCTGGCTCTCAGACCTACCTCGATTGTGAAGCAGTGCAAATTACTGATCAGAGCTGTGCAGTCTGTCTGCTTCAGGAGTTTGACTGGATATAGATTTATTAGCACAAAACATTATAGAAGAAAATTACTTGAAGAGAGGTCTTTGGCACGGGAACCAGCAAACGCTCAGAGCGAAGGCAGGAGATTCCTCAGATTCCTAGTTCACATGAAGGTTAGTTGTCCAGTGAGCATGGATATCAGCATGGGTTCTCAGGACAAATCCAGACACTCAGTTACTATGGTGAAGGGGGCCATGCGAGTACCTAGGCAGACACAGGCAATTTACTGGTGTCCTACTGGGAATGGATTTGCAAATTAAAAACAGCAAATTAAAGACAAGGACATTTGTGAGAATTCTGAACTGACTGCAGAGCTGAAACTTCTCCTGGAACTGCCCAAAAGAAGCAGAAACAGTATGATTCACAGAGGGGAAAAAGCAAGGAAAGATATGTCAAAGTTTGGTTCCATGACTGAAGTAAAAATAAAGGTAATAATCTCTATAAATCTGGAGACATACCGTCTCCTTTCAAAAATGCTGTCACTTATAAATTCTGTGAAGAACCTTAGGGCCAAAATCATATTGATTCAGGAGGCAGATCCAGGGATGCTCCATTGAGGCAGGGTCCATCCAGGCACTGCAACACTAAGATTCTGGATGCTGAGACAGGGGCAACAGTATCAGAGCAGCTCTCACACTGGAGCAGGATAGGGGGAAGCACTTCAGAGGACTGGCTGGAAATCAGCATCATAGAGACAAATAGACTGGCAGCAAGGTCCTGTATTTTAATAGAAAGGTTAGAATTTGAAGAAACATCCAAACTACAGCAAAACCTGAAGAAAATCCCAAGCCTCCTCAAGATCTATAGTAATTTCAGTGTCAATTTTCTGCTACTCTTGAGAATGACATAGAGGTTTCAGTGTGTTTTAGGAAATAAAAACTAAGCTCTCTAGCAGTAACTGCCTTAGCAGCAGCCCAGGCTCATGCAAATGCTGGCAGGTGGATTGAGATGATCCACCAACTTCATATGCAAAGCCAGGAGGAGCAACAGACTCCATTTGCCAGTGGTAAGCGTCCACCTGTGTGTCACTGGAATTTCTACAGTAATTAACCAATTCTTTATAACTTTAATATTCCAAGACTTTTAAGAGACTATTACAAACAGAACACCTGTTCCAAGAAAGGGTCACAGATTTAGACTGGACTGTTGAGGCATTCTGATGTACCGGTGCATTAATTCAGAAAACTATCTAGGACTTTGTCTTTATTGCCTGGGTTCCTAAGCAAAATGTGTTCTTTGTGACCATATAATATTTTCCTTTTTTCCTTCTATGCATCTGTGTCTCTTTCTTTCTCTATGTGTATGTGTGTCTGTGTTGGTTCCTACTCTGTAACTGCAGATCCCATGGAGAGTTTCAACCAAGTTTAACTGAGTTACAGTGATTTCAGAGATACTAACCTCTGACTGAAGTTCCATGGAAACAGCTGGTAGAGTGTAACAGAGAGAACTTTGTAGGTTCTCCAATGAGAAAAAGGCTGCTGAGTTAACTGAAACCATTTCTCCACAGAGAAGTCTCCATGGTAGAGATGGATGTTATAAAAGCCTTGACACCAGGAGAAGCTTAGATCAGAACTCACATCTTGCATCAGATGTAACTGTGACACAAATCTTCTGGAAGCCAAGCTTCATTAGTTCTGCAGATCACAGATCCCCTTGTTTTCAGCTAGAAGAGGGCAGGAAGGACAAGGTTTTCCATTTCTTATTTCTTACTCAAAATCACTTGAATTTCATCAAAATGTCCCCTCTTAGATGCAACTAATCATGAAAAATATTGATCCCCTTCTATCGCCCTCAGAAAGTGCAACTTCAGATCACATGAACATAATGGCTGATCAGTGAGCATAATCTTAGCAAAAACAATAAAAATAATACAATAATACCTGTGTGAGAAGCAGACTGTGCATGCACAGCACAGAGAAAAGGAAAAAAACATTATCAAACAGAGCAAATGTATCTTTATAACCCTGCAGCAACAAAACTCCTACCACCTTATATTAAAATACCATAAGAAAACATTACAAACATATTACACAAGGAATCAGAATGTTGCTTAATGGTTTTCTCATTGCTCGCTGTTATCTCTATGAATTGCTATCCATTGCTATCATCAACACTCATTTACATCAGTGGATGGATGTGTATCTGCGTGTGAGGACAGATCTACAAAATCTGGTACAGATCCTCAGGTGATGTAAATTGTCATGGCTGTACTGACGTCAGTAAAGATGCACTGATTTCCTCCAGCAGATGATTTGCTTGTCTGTATGTAAAAAGCACAGAAACTGGGTGCTGCTTCAACTTGGCTCTGAGACACTTACTGTAGACAAAAGCTCATGCAAATATATTCTCTTTTCTGTGTGCAAATATACATATTGCCTTGCTGTACTCACTGGAAGCAAGGACAGGAGCTTTAGGCTGCTTCCTATGCTGGAATTTAGAAAAAGGATCGTTCCTGGTCTACCTTGCCCACTCCTGTCTGTAACAATAGATCTCCAACTGCTTTGCTACAGATCTTAAAATACACAGAGATGAAAAGGTCTGTCCAGCATCACAAGTCTGTTAAAAATAAATTTAGGAGGAATTAAAGCCTTATCTTAGGACTTTTAGTTCAATGCTCTAACTGAGATCCTAAACAGAGCCATTGGGCAGAACAAATCCAGTAGTCAAGACTCTCATTTTCTCACCTAGGGCTTAACTAAATGAAATTACAAAATCCAGAATACAAGAATATACAGTATATAAGAATAATACTAGGTTTTTTTCAAGATACACTTCTTTGAAGGAAAAAAGGTTTATATTATTTTTCAAAAACTATGAAAAGAAAGGGAAAATGGTCACATTTCAGGCTCTGCCTTCATAAATGACTCTTCTCTTTTTTCCCTTTTGTTCTTACATGGTTCAATAGAATGTGGACCAAGTAACAAGCACAGGCTACAGGTAATTTTATAACAAATGAAATATTTTCCATCTGTTAAACAGAGAATTATTTCTGGCTTTCCATAATGTTTTCCTAAGGGACAAACAACAAAAGGTTTCATAACCGAGAATGGAAAAAAGAGAAATAAACCACGGCTGACCTAGGAAAGAAAGAAGAAAATAAGCAACCTAACATGGCATTTATAAGGAAAATAACAGGAAAGCAGAAGATGAATTAACCCGTCATACAGAAAGACTACAGTGTAGAGACAGTAGCTGTTTTTTACTGTTTCAACGTGCATTCCAAGGCAGAAGAAAAAAAAGATAAAACTGAGAAATTTCTACAGTCTAATATATAGGTTTGTCTAGAGCTATTTTTGCTTGCAGAAATAATTTTATTATGTGAACTTTTTTTTTTTTTTTATGAGTAGGTAGACACCACAATTAATAGAATACCCAACTTCTAGCTGACAGGATCTGGTCTGGAACTAAGGACTAGACGAGTATCCCAAGGCGAGATTTCTCTGACTCTGACTAAAAGTGCAAATAATTTCCAGTATGGCATAGGTGGGAATGTGTACAGTCTACCTCATGTAAGTAGCCACCTTCTGCACCCATAAGTTGTATGAACCATGCCTAGACTGTATATTCCTGTGCACAGCATTTAATGAAGGACACGGAAGTAGCAGTCGCTTGCTGCAATCTCAGAACAACGGGCTTCTTTTCCCACTGCTTGTGCTCCAAAGAATGGGACAGCCAGCCCAGGAGTCACCTGGCACTGAAGCCCTGGCAGGAATTCTCAAGGGCATTATTAACACCTACCCATTTGGGACATTTTCCTATAAATACCTCTTCCAAACAGCCATGTGAGAATTCTTTCGCACGCTAACAGTGTTGCCATGTGAGTCCATTGCTCCTAAAGTCTTCTTACAGAGCCTTACCTTGGATCTGCCTGGGAAGTGACACCAAATGGGTCAATACAGAGCATATGGAAGCAAGGTACCCTTGCCACCACAGAAGAGCAGCCTGGTTGCAACAGAACATATAGCTGAGTGACATAAAAATGTCACCATTTTTCATTAAAAGAAGTAAAAATAATGCATTTGCATCCCTTCTTATTTAAGCATTTTAAAATTCACCTTTTTTGCTGTTACTTTCAGCCCTTGGCTTCCCTTGTTAAATGTTTGCTATGAGTCTTCGTTATTCCGAGTACTGCTCTAATGGGTTCAGGACACAGAAACACAGGAGGTGTCTGTCCAAAGCACTACCAGGCATCGTTTCACACAGATTCCTTCCCTGTTCTTACTTCCTGATGCTCCCATCCTGTCAGTGAGATTTCCCACACTAGTGATTTCAGCCTTGACACTTTGTTGCTTTGGCTGGGACTTTATACAGCATCATACAGAAGTACTATCCCTGTGGTTGGAAGTCCTCAAGCCGCCCTTACTCAGCAATTTTATACCTAGAACTCATCCTGAACCCTTGCTAAGCCGAGCCCTTTTCCTTCTCTCACTTCATCTGTTATTCTTTAACTATTGTTGTGAATAAATATCTCCATATTTCTCTGCCTGGGATTTTGCAGGCCCTGATGTAAATAAGATGCAGGTGTGTTCGTGTTATAAAGTATGTCTTAGCTGATTACAACGTGAATGGAACCAGCATGGACATACCTTTAAGTGGGATATAGTCACAGAGAGTCTACTTTCTGTTTTCCTCTCATTATGCTCTTTATTTCAAAATCATCTAAGCAGGACTTTAACATCTGAGTAGCTATGCCAAAGCAGACCTCTGTCATTTGAAACCCGCTTACGGCACTCGACTCCAATAACTTCTGCTGCTGAGACAGTACATTGCTAGCAGGGATTTGCAGAACCCAGGGCAGCACCAATGCAACTATTTCTGGTGTGTGAACGCTCAGGGGAGTTAAACCCTGAAATATGCTGGAGGAAATCTGAAAAAATGAAAGCAGAGGGCAAAAGTAGCATTCCTTGTGCGCTCGTAGTGAAAGGAATAGATATCTGGGGTACATGAGCCATTCAGAGCTGTTCTGGTCTTTTTTTTTTTTTAATTGTTGGAGGGGTTTTTGTGCTGGTGCAATGCGCAATTATAGCAAAATATGTTAATGGAAAACATAATATTTACAGTTATTGTTAGTATCCATTGAAATCAGTGGGATTTTTTCTAATGCCTTTACCCTGGAGATAATCCATAGAATAGAACATCAATGCATAGTTAAAAAGAAAAATTATGGTAAACAGCACCTTTGCATATGCAATATCTTCATTTTAAAGTTACATAATTGAGTTTTTGAAATTAAAAAAAAAAAATAAGCAAACAGTCTCAGACCACAACGGCAACTAAGTGACTTTTACATTGTCTTTTAAAACTTGTCTCTTTACTATGGTAAAAAATTCTGTCCTAGACCAATATGAAATAAAATAAAACAGTTTTCAACCCAATGCAAATCCAAAATGAGCTTTAAGACCTCTGGGAAAACGTGATTTTAGCAAAATTCTTCCAAGAGCTCTAAGAATTTGTTTCGCATGAGGGGATACCTTGCAGAGCAAACACGGGCTGATAATTTAAAGGCAGTACTTGGATTCATTATGTCATGCCAGACAAATACTGTTTCTATGTCTTATTTTCACTGTTGGTGACACGGTTTAAAGAGGACTTTAATGCCACTTTAATACAGAATGTTTGTAAATTGCACCCATGTCTTTTGATGAAGGGAACTATAATGGATTATTACCTATTATTCTAATTGTATTTATCGGAGCGAGTTTTCCCACTAATGCCTGGGCTCAGAACCTGAAGTCCCTCCATACACAGAGCTCCTACTGAGAGTTTCACCGATAAAAACCAGCAGGATTTGGGTCATTTAGATGTAATCTGCTAAATTCAACCCTGTGGCATTTCCCTGATACTCAGTGAAGGGTACTGGGGATTGGCAAAGAAGGTGGTATTCTGATAAAGAAGGGAAGGAAAATTTACACTCACAGGATTTGCCGACACTTCAGGATGGTCCCTTAAGACAAGAGGCTGCCTAGTAAGGGTGATCTGAGCTATGCTAATTTGGCAACCTGTATTTTTGAAGCAAAACATTCCATGACGAATGACCTTATTTTTTTGTTTTTAAAGCTGTGAGGTGCTTATGCAATAGCTTCCTAAGGTAGAAAGAGACAGATGCCGTGGAATAATAATCAGCCTAATTCTTGCTGAAAATCTCTGCAAGAATCTTCTGACTTTTTCTCTGCTCCTTTCATAGGCAAGCTCAGTACTACGTTTCTCACACAAAGACATGCAGCAACAATTAGAGGCCTCTGCATAACTCAGGAATTCTTCCATTTTTAGAGATGGGCTCGGGTTTGTCCCCTTTTAAAATGTAGGGGTTTTTTTCTTAAGGCTTTAAAGAAAGAAAAGTTGTCAGTTTAAAAAGAAAAAAAAAAAAGAAAAAAAAAAAAGAAGACTGAAGTTTTCTTTAAAATAAGAGAGATGCTTCAGTTGGTTTTCCTTACGAATCCCTTGTGGAAGACTGCCCCAGCCGACATGAATGAGTCACATGTGTCCAAAAGCTCAGGTCTTCATTTCTTTCCAGAGCTTGAGGTGAGCTGGGCTGCAAAAAACCCTCAAACTTGACTCAAAATGAGTAAAATCCCTGGGCTGTGTCTGAGGTGAGAAGGGGCAGCGCAAGTACACTTAAATGTGCTGCCTCAACCTCCCGTTTTGTGAGAGGCAGAGGAAATTCCATTACTGGCACTGCCTGGGTGCTGCTTTAACCCCTGCTTTCAGCCACTGCTTCCCGACATGCTAAAATATCCTTTCTGTTCTGTTTAGAGTGGCCATTTTCTGTAGTGAACAGTCAGTCCTGTACTCTTGGTTAAGTGAAAAAAAAAAATAGATAATGTTGAATTTCAGGGTTTATAACAGAGGGAAAGGCATGTTTAGATGAGGGGAGGAAGGAAGAGAGTGCAGGCACCTGGTCTGTGCAGGTATTAACATATATGTCCCCTGCTGTCAAACAAAAGCAAAAATACAACTCTCAGGTCGGCCAGCTGAATCATAAGGCATATTGGGCATCCTGTCAATAGGTGGTGAAAGACTCCTCACCCTCCATCCAAGTTGCCTGTAAGTTAGATTCTGCAGTCTCTTTGATTTTCTTCTAACAGACAAAAGAGAGGATGAAACCCAGCATATACAATCAATGGGGGGGGGGGGAAAGAACCTGCTGGAGTGAGAAATGTTTGGCCTCTCTCACATTTCCTTTTCTATACAAAGATTTTGGTTTGCCTAAGCTATAGAAGGAAACACAAGTAGTCTATTTTAATCTTCCTGAGCGAAGAACGCTGCAGGGATTGCTCTGTTATCCCCAGCAGCAGCCCTGACTTTCCACAAAAAGGCTCCATCCATCCCTCTATCTATCTGTCTATCTATCTGAAATATAAAGATTATCATATGATATACCAGCAATCAGCTGTGTTCTTAATGCACTTCTCTTTGTGCATTTTGGTATGAAGTAAAAAATTTACAGTTCTTCCCCCAGTCAAACCCTACTGCAAAAAGAGCTCAGATAAGAAGGAAGTATTTAGGCTTATGCACAGAAATTGATTCTTCAGCCTGTGTAATGACGTATGTTAAAAACTCTGCTCAGAAGCAAGGAAAGCCCTTGCTGAGACGATGTTTCTAACAGAGCCCTCACTGCAGGGAGTCACTCTTGAAAAAACAATGAGGTTGATTATGCATTTTTATATGGGTTTCTTACTGGTTTGACTTCAGGGACTTAAAGCATGGTATTGTGGATTTACACCAATCTTCATGAGTTCAGCATCTGGCCCTACTTCTTTTTTTAAACTCCAGCTCTTGCATGATGAATAGGAGCCAGATCCTGTAAATGCTTACTACCTTTATTAATACTTGAGTAGCCCACTCACTTCCTTTAAGTTGTGATTGCAAAATTGAGTCTTACAGTGCAGTATTTTAGAAGTAGGGATCTGCCTTTTGGGATTCAAGCATGCCTTGACTGTATTTATTCCTTTAATGGTGTTTCTTTCGATAGTAGTATCTTCACTGATTTTCATAAAATCAAGATAGATGCTTAGCTGTTATGAAGTGGTGTAACTCCACTTACACCAGCCGAAAATCCAGCTTCACGTTGTAGCTCTGCTTGTGTGTTCAAAACAAACATAAGAGAGAAGGGTCCCTTTTATTTAAATTGTCAAAGAGACAAGGAAGACGTTTTGGGCTATACAGTGTGCTGTGTACTTCATTTGTTTGGACATTACTATAACCAAAACAATAGAGATCATTCTACAAAAGACATTTCTATCTAGTTTTACTACTTATATCAGATTTTTTCTTACATAAAAGAAGCCACAGCAGAAACTATGCTCCTTCTCCTAACTTCCCTAACCCTGGCTTTCAACCAGAAAGCATTCCCCTGCTTTCAAAGTGCCTAAACAAAGGAAATTACAATACTGACTGCAGTTGCAATTACCAGCTGGTGAACTGATGGTATATACTGAATACATAATCCAACAGAATGTTGCTCTTCAGTAGTAGCCTCTTCCACCACCTATAGTGCTGGAATGCTCATCCTTGTTTACTATACATGCATGCACACAGATCATTACCAGTATTCAGTACTATTAGTCAAGCTTACTTCACTGAAGAGCAAAGACCAACAAAAAAATACTTTGTCCTTTTGAAGAGCTGGATCGGTGTCAGGTGCCACTCACAGAAAAACTAAAATAAAATAAAATTAAATTGAAAAAAAAAAGACAACCCACACACATTTAGGGCAGTAAGTACCCTAAATGTCAAAGCTGTGTACAGTATCTGTATCTCTATGAACATACACACATCACGTGCAATACAATGCACCCCTTACATCAGCGCGGGCAGGAAAACCCCAGTTCACTCCAGGGATGACGGGTTTTTCTGACAGATACCAGCGACTTAAGGCAAAGAGAAGCGACCACAACGCCGCTGCTCTTTGCGAGGCTTCTCCCTGCCTGGGCTAAACCGCACTCACTCCTCGTCGATACAGGACTCGTTCATTTCTGACAGACAACGAAGGCACGATGCCGCGTGTGAGCACCGCGGGCGAGTAGCCCGAGGGGCTTCCCACGGGCCACGGACACTTGTCCACGGAAAAGAGCGCGGCGAACCGGGAGGCTGATGCCTCTTGGAAGCAGCATCCTGGCTCCTCGTTGCACTCTGCCTGCTCTCCCCGAGAACGCATCGAGGGAGGGATTCCCCCACCCACCCACACACTGCCTCTCTCCCCGTGCGAGGCTGCAGGGGGGTATAACCCAGTTCCCTCTTGGAGCCGGGCCCGGAACGGCTCCCGCTGCCCCCGCCGCCCCTGCCCGCCCCCTTCCCCCTTCGCACTCACTCCGCTCTCCGGCTCAGGACGCCTTTGCCGATGGCCTGGGGGGTCTTGTGCTGGAGCAGCGCGGCGCAGCAGCCCTTCTCCCGGCCGTCCTTGTCCGAGGGGTGCTGGTGTGGCTGCGGCGGGGGATGCTGGTGCCCGGCCGCCCGCCCGGGCCCCGCCGGCGCCGCTTTGCCCGCGGGCGGCGGCGGCTGAGCCGGGAGCTGTTGGTGGTGCTGAAGCGGGTCGGGCTGGCCCGGCGGCGGCGGGGGCTGCTCGGGCGGGGGGCCCTGGGGCGGCTCGGCGGGGGCCGCCGGAGGCTCGGCGGGGGCCGGCGGCGGCTGCTGCTGCTGCTGCCCGCGGAGGCTGCGGTTCTCGGTGCTCAGCTCGTCCAGCCGCCGCTCCAGCTCGTCGATGCGCTGGCGCTGGGTGTGGATGAGGCTCTGCTGGTTCTGCACGATGGCGGTGAGCTCCTTCAGGTAGAGCACGGCGCGCACCGGGTTCTCCAGCAGGCTCTCCATGCCCCGGCCGCCGGCGCGGGCCCCGCCGCCCGCCCGCCCGCCCGCCGGCGCTCCGGCGAGAGCGGCGCGGGACGCGGGCACGCGCCTCGCCTCTCGCCGCCCCGGGTGCGCGCACGGGCACGCGCGTCCCGCGCCGCCGGCGGCCGCGCGCGCTCCCGCGGGAGGGGAAGGGGCGGGGGCGGAGGGGAGGGGAGGGGCCCCCGCGCGGGCCCGCCCCGGAGCGCGCCGCGCACGCGCGGGAGGGGCCGCGGCAGCGGGGGGAAGCCCACGGTGTTGCGGGGGTCTCGTCGGTCCCGGGGGTCCTGTCCCGGTGCTCCCCCTGGGAAGCCGCCCCGTCGTCGCCCTCCGCCCGCCCGGCCGCGTCTGCGTGGGTGGTGGTGCCGCCGCCTCGCCGGTGCCGGGGGGAGCCCCCTGAGGAGCCCCTCGCGGCCCCCACAGCGCCCGGTTCGCTCTCCTCCCCGAGTGGCGTCTCTGGGTGTTACTGGGCTTTCCTTATCCAGGGTGACTTAGTCGTTTCTTTTTGGGGTGTTTTTTTCAAAGTGACTTGAATAATGGTGCTAGTTTTGGCTGCCCCGTTGATAACGGCCCTATTTTTAGCTTACCTGGTTAGAAACGCGGTTGGAAAAGCCCTCTGAGTTCATCAAGTCCAACCTTTGCCTGAACAGCACCGTGCCCGCTAAACCATAGCACTGAGTGCCATGTCGGCTTGTATTTGTGCCTCCCACGCTTCCCTGAGCAGCCTGTCCCAAGCTTGCCCACTCTTTCAGTGAAGAAACTTTTCCTAATAGCCAGCCTAAAGCTCCCCTGGCACAGCTTGAGGCCATTTCCCCTTACCCTGTCGCTGGTTGCCTGGGCAAAGAGACTGATCGTCACCCTGCTACAACCTCCTGTCAGGTAGTTGTAGAGAGCAATTGGGTGTCCCCTGAACCTCCTTTTCTCCAGGCTAAACAACCCCAGCTCCCTCAGTCACTCCTCATCAGACTTTAGCTCCAGAACCTCCACAGGCTTCATTACCCTTCCCTGAACTCAGCAATGTCCTTCTTGTAGTGGGCAGGTGAATGGAAGGTTAAATCTGAACTCAACAGAAGGAGTTTCTGAGGAAAATGGATGTTAAAGAAACCCCCCGCTTCCTTGCAAGTTTGTTGCTCCTTGGAGTCTTTAGTGTCCTTTAGATTCTTAGGAGGAAAGCTAAAGGCTTATTGTGGAGCTTTTCTGGGGCATGTAGGGACTGTGGGTTGTGCTAGCAGAGAACTGACAGGCAGGGCCTTTTCTGTTAGACTCTCTGCAGGCTTTTTTCATTTGTTATTGCCCTTCCTTATTCACAGCCAGAAGAGTTTGCAAACTTGCAACTTGGAGTCTGAGAAACTGTCTGTGTGCTTTCTATTACATTCATCAATAAATAACCTGACTAAGGGTAATAAACTTACTTTCAGGAACTCCTGTTTAGGTCCGTGAACAATTTTGATGATTTCCATAATGGGTAAAAAGGCAGTAGCCTTTCCAATCACTGTGGGTGCTGAAGATCCAGAAGGCGTAATGAGCAGTCAGGTTTTAGACAAGCATGTCAGTAGACTTGACTGATCATACAAAAAAGTGGAAGGCCACAGAACAAAAAGCAACTGGGTTTAAGTGATTTTGGGCGTAGAGCTCATTTTGCCTTTTCAGATCAGCAAAACCTGCACTGTAGCAAGGATTTCCTGAAGTTGGGAAACAAGCAGTGTAAAAGAGAATCTCTGTTTCAGATGAGATGAAAGGTGTATTTCCAGTCTTTTCTGTTCACAGATAGCCCTGGAAATGTAAACTGATGCAAACAGGATCACCAGGATTAGAAGCTGTTCACAGACTCCTCCTAAAACAGAACTGCTATTCACAGTTCTCTAAGCAAGCACTTAGAGATGGCTTTGGGGGATCATGAAATGTTGCCATATGGCCCTTGTGTGTTGGGGGAAGATCCCAGAGTGAACTCTAGGGAGTATGAGCATTCAAATCCCACACACTTATGATTTTATTGGAAAAGTTTAGGGGAAACCTTCCTCCCTCTCATTGCCTAGCATGTCATTAATGTTTTGTGACAGGAGATTGAGCAGGAACTGGCACTGTTTAACAATAGGAGACATGGTTATAGGGGAATGTGAAAAAAGGCACATGCAGAAAGACAGGGGATGTGAAAACACCTAATCTGTATTTGGAGAAGAGTGGAAGTGATCATTTGGGAAACTGTGCTGGCATGCTGTCTCCTTTCAAAGACGCTACTGAACAGCATCATTTCAGTCTTGCCTCACAGGAACAGAGTCCAGGGACAGCAGTGGAAGTAACGTGCTCTTGGCATTAATACATTCTGGGAAACAAAGAGGGGTGGCTATATGTACACTCACATATGTATGTACACGCACACACACGCACATAGAGCTACCTTGTCCTTGTTAGGAGAGACTTCGGGCACAGATTGCTTATCTGGCAGAACAGAGGAGGCTGCTTTCGCTCTTGAGGCAAGTCCTGTGCAGAGGTCTGTGTTTGCAGTGGACATCATATTTCTTTGCAGCTCAGCTGAATATAAGAGATGAAGAGATAAGGGTCATAGACATCATACTGGCCAATCCAGGTTGAAGTCAGCCAGGTCGTGGCACGTGTTCTTAAGGAAATATTAACTAAAACTAAAAAATAATCCTGATTTGGATGACTGGGGACGGGGCAAAACTGCTTGGAATTCTTGCGTCATGGTGCTTCAATGCCTATCAGAAGATGTGACTTTTACTGCGAAGAGTGGACCTTATGTATTCAATCACTGTTTCTGCACCTTTAATTTGCTTGACCAGCCTCATTAGCCTAATTTGTACTAATAATCTTTGTCATAAATTAAACAGAGACCTACAGCTGTGTATTGGTAAGCTAAGAACAAGCAGGAGAATCAGAAAGAAACCTCTTTTCTGTGCAGGTGTGGTGACTGGTGGACAAAAATGGTAAGACCAGTCCTGACCTTCCAGGTTTTGACAGAGAGCATATGCCAAAGGAAAATGCAGCAGAGTGCTTTTGTGCCTAACATGAGGGACTATGTGGGGACCTCCTTACAAAACTTCAGGAGTTAATAGAGTTGCATAATCCTCTGTAATAAGAAAATTCAGTGAAGACGGGGTATTGAGGACGAATCTGCCAGGATATCAAAAGAAACTGAATGTCTTCTTTTTCTTGGTAACCAAGAATTCTGCATAGCTGGAAAACGCCTCCTCTTTTATCCAGCCATCACTGTGCCCCTTTGATTATGCTGCCACAATACCTAGCATACATCATTTGCAAGGCTCTGCATATTAGTGAAGTACTGTTCTGTAGAAGGTGAATTGTAGGGCTGTAGCCATCACAAAAAGGGAAATATGGACACAGAGTGGTTAAATGATATATCCAAGGCCAAATCCAGCAGGAAGCTGGAGGGGAAGGATGCAAGGTGAGGGGAGGAGAGGGATGGGGCACTTGATGACACCACGAACGCACACAGCATGACAGATCTCTGATTTCAAACATCTTTGGCATTTAGCCCAATCTTCAGGTCATTAAATGCTGCTGCTTTGCTCTTTAGGAGTGATGTTATCTGGAGGGAAACAATGGTGAAGATAAGGAAAACCTGAATTCTGTTAAAATTATTTTTGCCATAGATAATTTGATGGTAATGTATTTTTCAAAGTCCTGATTCTTTTCAGTCCATTCCAGAAAAAATAATAATGAATAATAATGGATTAATTATGTTCTTATAGAATAAAGTGCTTCCCTTATCCACTTAGCAAGGTGCTTGGGCATTGCACAGACAATTACAAATAAAGTGCATCAGTAGTAATTAAAATAAGCATGCATTATAAAACCAAAACAAAATGCAAATGAGTCAAGCCCCAGGATTTAATGGAAAGGTCTAATACTACATGATTTAATTTTTTATTTATTTAGCTATTTAATTCAGTCAGAGTAGAGTGAATCCACAAATAAGGGTATACTAATAAGCATACATGATAGGGAAAGTAGTAACAGCTTTAGGTGTTTCATCTGCAGAAAAAAAAATTCACTGCAGTGTTCTTGTAACATTTTCTGAGAGGTCCCAATCCCACTTTAATTTGCAACAGCTCACTGAAACTTGATGCAAACAAATCATTCCAGCCTTTCCACAGGTAGAGACTTCACGTGGTTTTCCATTTGAAATTCTCTTTGAGGCATTCCCTTCCTCTCCATTACACTCTAATTCCTCCTGGACAGGAGGTCATCACAGCAAATCCAGGCAATCTTCTCATTTCTTGCATTTGACCCTGTTCTCCTCCCCCTTCCATGCCCCAGCCTTGCAAGGTAACAACTTACCCCTTGTAATTTAGCATCAAAAGTGCTACTGGTAGGAGATGCAGGGCATATAGCTTAGGTTTCCACTTATGATTTTGTGGCCTCATTATAAACTTATGAGCTTATGGTAAGTTTTTTTTATACTTCTATAAGACCTGTATTTCTCTTGTTTGGGTTTGTTTGGTTTTGGGGTTTTTTTGAGAAGGAGAATTTAGGAAGGTGTGTACAAGCACACCTTAGTACAACAAAGATTATTGGTGTTTAAGGTCAAGTCCTTGGTACTCAAAGAAAGGCACATTTAATGTTGGCCATCCCACCCTAATTAACCTAGTGTTTTCTCCTCTTCCTCCTATGTCTCAAAACCACGTGAGAAATTCGAGTGAAATTCCCACAGCCAGATCTATTCTCATCCAGTTATTAAGGAGTATGCCTAAGGAAGCATAACACATATCATATAAAACTCCACAGAATTAGGGTAAAAGACAGGAGGTAAGAGATGCAAGAATCATGGTTCTATGTTGCCGTCCTCCATTCTGATTTCTGGGGAAGACGAGGCCTTTTCAGCCCCACCTGGAAGTCAGCAGCTGCTTGAGTAGAGATTCTCAGAACTGCTTGCAAACAGCCTGCAGACCAAAAAAATTCTGCAGGAATTAGATGAATGATTTCAAAACAGAGGATAGAATCAAGACAATCACAATGTACTCATGCATAATTCATGGTGGAGGGGTAAAAAAAGTGCATCTCCCGAATGCTTCTTTCACTCAGCCTTCTTTCACTTGAGGCCTCATCCAAAACTATTCAGAGCAATGAGAGATGTTTCACCATCTCGAGCCTAAGCCAAGTCACTGTCTGCTTACACCTGTTAAACAGATGGATAAGATGAAGCTAACACGAGTGAAGCGTGTTGCCCACAATTACACAAGACACCACAATGGGTGAGCACTGAGTAAAGGTCCTATGGCACCTTCTTCCTCAGTTCAGCACCTAAAAGCCAAGTGTTATGGTCTGCAGCCCTGATATATGCAACAAGGTAAAATCTGTCTCTCATGCTGGGGCTTTTGAATTGTTAATTCATACTGATACCATAAAACCAGAAGCAACTGGAAAACACCTCGGTTCATAAATCAAACATAAAGAGCAAAACATAAGGACAAATACTTCAGTTTCTTTCAATTTTTGTTGTTTTTCTTTTCAGCTGAGTACAGCTGAGCTGCCATATAAATATTTAAAACAGCTGCTCATCAGGAAGAAGGTACAAAATCTGTATTGTAGCCTTAGCTGAGATGTGTGGTTCTGACACATTTTAAAGTCTTGACTGTATTTGAACTGTGCTATTGCAGCCTTGTGTTATTTACTGCAAATTAAAAGGAATCAAGATCCCTCTTCAGAATGCTCTTCCCCTTTTCACGTTGCTAAATGTTGCATTGCCTCCTGTCTTTTCCATGAAATTAAGCTTTGACCACTTAATTGATTAATTCTAGAGAGCAAAAGCTACATAGAGACATTTTCTTCAGAGTCAATCAGGTTTTTGTTTGAGCTGACAGTTGTTCAGTCTTTTGTAAATACTGCAGTTAAATGAAAAAAAAACCCTGAATATGAGCTTGTTTCTCCAAATATTATCTGACTGGCTCTTCTGAATTACATGGAGATTTTCAGATGGGACAAGTTTGTGTGATTTGACCTTGCATAAGATACACTGGAAAAAAATAAGAAGAAATGGAATAATGTTAAATCTAAACTCATACTCCTACTAGAAGCCTTTTCTGCAATGCCAGAAATCAAATACTGTCAAGAAAACTAAAAACATGCACGAACAGTATACATTTCAGCTCGGGATACAATACAGCACTTTTCTGATGAGCTGCTGTTTAAAATATTTATATGTCAGCTTAGCTGTGTTCCCTTGAAAAGAAAAAAAGACCATTGACAGAATAGGAAGCATTTGTCCTTACCACATCTCAGTTTTTTATGTTTGATATATAGAACAAGATATTTTCCCTTTGCTTCTAATTTTGTGCTATGAGTAAGTATAAATTAACAATTCAACAGTCCCAACACAAGCAAGAAAATTCACCTTGTTGCAGAATTCATTTTAAAGAAGTTTAAAGACTGCAGACCATAACACCTGGCTTTTAAGTGTAGGACTAAGGATGAAAGTACCAGAGGACTCCTCCTGCCTTCCCACAGTCCTCATCTGAAGCTGAGAGAGCACCTTCTGATTACAGACCCTCAGTGGTGTCCTGCTTCACCTTGACAGTGTGGCTTGTTTGGTCTCTGCTCCTGTTTCATAACAGGGGTAAGCAGATGCTGACTTCTCAGGGAAATTAAAGCCAGGACAAATCAATAAAGCATCTGGCCTGATGTGCTACATACTGTATAATCTCATGCAACTTGGAATATGAGTTTAAGAAAAATGTATCTCCAGAAGTGCCTCTGGTACCATTGGGAAGATAGGAAAAAGCAGAGAACTTGTCTCATTTCTTGATATTTTGTCATCGTAGTTAATCTGTGTCATGGTTGACAAGTTGGGATATTTTCCTTATATGAATTTATCCCTTTTACTTTCCAGACATGAGTGTTTATGGTGTTCTCCACCCAGGTAAAGAGCTCCTTAGTCCTAAAGCTTTTCTCTGCTTGAAGGTGACTGATCGGATCACCTGATGATAATATTTTTAGCAAGCTAAACAGACCAAACTTTTAAACAATGTAGTTTTCTAAAAGCTTCATTTTTTTTTTGGCTTTTGAGGTAATCTTTAAGACTTGCTGATACACAGCATGGTCCAACTAGAAGCAGGCCAAATATTTGCTGAAGAGGTCGCTGCTGAGATATGCTCCTCTCTCATGTTGCTCATTATTTATGGGGTCAGGCTTCTGCTCAGGTCAACCTTTGTCTTCAAATCTGCTTACAGACAGGATCCTTTCTGCTCAGACACAGTGACTTGTGAAAAATATTTCTGTGTTCTATTTTGGTGTCTGAAACAATTTCAAGGAGCAAATGAAGAGACAAAAAGGATCCTGCGACTCAAGACCAACAGAACTTGCTCCAGACTTTTCTTTGAGGGACACAGCAGAATTGTTTCACACAGCCACCACCATCAATGTCGCTGCAACTGACTCCACACAGTAGAATCTCTGTTTACACAGCCTCTTGCAAAGAACACAAAAGACCCCTCTGTTTTGGGAGGCCCAGATGTAAAGAGCAGAATATAAGTGAAATGGTGGCAAATCACAGGTCTAGTTTTTGTGTTGCATGCATTAGCTTAACATAAGGTTAAGCTCTGGGTGCAAGCCATTCTGTCTTCTAAATTTCTTCACAACTGATGGGATTTTGGCAATGGTTGAAGCCAATCTGGTGACAAGGCAAGCAGCTGAAAGCTTACATTGGCCAGAGAGAAATTCCCCACTGACTGCTGGCTACCTTATTTCCCCATCTCCCAAGTAAAAGCAGCCTAGCAGACCTTTTCAGATAGTGAGCAGAAGTATCTTCCCAATCAACACTACACTCATTTTTAAAAGAGAGAAAAAGGAAAAAAAAAAATCCCAACAGCTCACAGCAGCACTGCTTTGTTGTTCCATCCCTTGCAGAGATAACGTTCAGTTCTTCGTTCCCTCTGCAGCACTGTCTGCAGTGCTCACCTTGGGAAGGTGGAGAGAGAGGGAGGGAGAGAGAGAGAGAGAGAGAGAGAGAGAGGCTTCGAGAGATCGAGCTGAGATGCGAGATGGAGAGATAAGCGAGAGAGAGAGAGAGAGAGAGAGAGAGAGCAAAGGATAAGGGGTCTTGTCCTGGAGAGAGGGAGGGCTTAGGAGCCAGAAGCAGTAACAGTGGCTGGATGGTGGGGAGTGAAAACCGATGTGAATTGGGAAGCATAAGGCACAGGGAGACCGGTGAGAAGTGACAGAGGGCAGGGGACTGAGGATGCACAGGTGGTTGGTTGCTGGGGTGGGCAGAACTGAGGCAGGGGGAGGGCTGATGTTTGGTCTGCAGGCAAGGCTGGTGTGGAAGTTGTGGGAGAGAAAGGAATGTGCAGAAGGAGGCAGAAAAGTATCTGAAAAATGCTCTCAGCAAACTGAAAAGAATGGCTGAGTATTTGTTATACAGACATGCTCTAAGTGTGGTCAAAAGGAAGACTCAAAACTTGAAAGTTAGGTTGAAATCTACTTTGTAGGACTTAAGGAGCATATAAATAACAACAATAAGATGCATAGGAAAGAAAATTACACTGGAAGCAGCACAAAATTATACTTTCCCCAAATATGCTTCCAACCAGACTTCCTGAGCCAGAGGTGATACCCTTGCATTAAAACAAAAACCCTCAGTAGTTTTCTATCAGTTTGTCTGGTCTCATCTTGAATCTATCTGAATTTTTAACATTTACATCATCTGGTAACAAGGAGCATGAGATCTTTGCTCCAGCTGTACTTAGCTACTACCTTACTCTCTCTGAGGAGCAAGGGCAGCATCACGTACCTGAACAAGGGGTCAAGGCCACATGAGCAAACATCTCTCCAAAGATGTCACTGTGCAGGGGCACACAGGTACCTGGGATTTGGTCGAAGGACACCAGCAGTCTTTCCATTGACTGTCTTAGTTTCAGGTCTCCATCCTTAAAGGAGCCAGAGCTATTTGCTGATGTCTTAAGTTATGATTTGTTTAAAAGCTTCCCATCTGTTCAGGCTCGTACTCTGTTTCACATTGAAATTACTGCTGGATGGATGTTGTAGAGTGATGATTTTGGAAACATTCTCATTGAGTTTTAATTTCTTATGTGATGTTTTGTGATTTTTTTTACAGATATCAGCACAAAAAGGCAAAGCAAAACCAACTGTGACAGAACATATAAAACAGCGTGAGCTGCCTACAGATAAATAAAAACTGTCCAAAGTAATAGAGACCAATATGAATCATGACCAATAAGCATATTTGTAATAATAAACATGTCATCTGTGTCAGATAAACAAATCACAAATATTAAAGATAACAAACAGATTATAAATAGAGAGACATCTCAAATTAGGATCATGTTTCTCAGTCCTAGTAGATATGAATTAGCAGCCATATCTGCCAAAATAAATCTGGCAGTCTCTCAGAGGTCATCATATCTAAAAAAAAAATTAAAAATACTAATAAAAAAATAAAAAGAAGGAGGGTAAAGAGAAGGAGAGGGCAGACAACCATTATTTTTTTTTTTACTTCCACTAGTATGACATAGTTTAGAGAGATCAGGCTGCATTAGTGCTACTAAAGATGATATAAGCATGACAATGATAAGAAAAAACTGGAGGCAGAGTTGAAGGAGAGGCTTCCCCTGGTGGCTGCAGTTCTAACCCCAAAACTATAAGCTGCTGAGGCCTCATTTTGAAATCAGTGAGTTCAAGCCAAGCACAAAAATCTGTCTAGCAGGAGCATCAGCTGGCAGTTTGCATTTACCTCCTTCTGCCAATCTTTCAGATGCAGATAACACTTTATTGATATGGCATGATTTTTGATGTCACGAAAAAAACGTGATAGAGTTTTTATTCTTTGATTCTGATGGTCGTAGAATGAAGCCAGTCAGTTTAAAAAGTGAACTAAAGTTAATTTTCAGGAGGAGATTAATAAAACGAGCTGTTCTTAATGTAAGCCTGGCACTAGTTTGTCATGCACAGTGGATGTACTATCCTGAGCCTCTGGAAAGGGAGAGGCTGAGGTATTGCAGCAAGAGGAATTCTTCTATAACATGTATTCTGTGTTTCACAGCATAAATTTCAGGACATAAAGAGTATTATGCCAAACTGAACAAAACAGGCCCATAAAATACCAAATGTGACTGAAACAATACTGGGTTTGGCATTAATTTTTTGTATTTCCTTCCCTTCTGTGAAGGTAATGGTACATACTCAAGGCCAAGATCCTGCTGCCTATATTCAAAGAGGGAATTGGAGGAACTCATAATGTGATAGTCTTCCTGTCCTGGCTGAGTCTCCAAAGAGGAGAAGGAGCAAAAACTACCTCATCAGTGCTAGTGCTGGTTCAGATAGACTCAGGGAATTACTGTGAGGGGAGCCCAGGTGGAGATGTTCTGGCATCTGCTGGCATTTTTACCAGCCAACATGCTAATTAAACCTCTTCATCCTTGCTGGCACTTCCAGTGGTGTCACTGCTGCTTCAGGTGAACTGGTAGCTAGCCCTGATTGGAACTTGTCCTGCTTAAACAGCTGTGCTGTAGCCAGCAGACTGTTTGTTCAGTGGGCTCCTGAAAGATGAAAACACTCTTTTATGGCTGAGGGTCAATCTGTATGGAGCTAAAGGCAAGGGTTCACTGCATGGTTTCAAAGTCAGAGAGTGAATTCAGCTGCAGCAAAGACTTCACCCTGCATGATGTCTACAATACTCTTCTAGTGGTTCTAAGTGAATATGCAGTACTTTGCAGTGATAGAGACAAGGTGGAATGTCGTGCCATAGTTTGCATGACTATCAGGAATATTGTCAAGAGGATGGGGCCAGACTGTCTTTGGTTGTTCCCAGCAACAGGACAAGGGGCACCAGGCACAAACTGAAAAACAGAAAGTTCTATCTGAATGTGAGGAAAAATTTATTTACTTTGAGGTGACAGAGAACCAGAACAGGATCCCCAGAAAGGCTGTGAAGTCTCTGAGATACTAAAAACCCATCTGGATGCGATCCTGTGCAATCTGCTCTAAGTGAACCTGCTTTATCAGTGGGGCTGGGCTAGATGATATCCAGAGGTCATCAACTCCAACCATTCTGTGACTCTGTGAATAAAGCCCAAAATAAAGTCAGGAGCTCTCAACTGTAAATACCAGACAGCATAATAAGAGGTAGGTTTTAACCTACTCTCCACTGGAGCTACTGCCATCACAGTTTGAATTTTAAGGGATATTCTTGTAGCTGGTTTATATTTTCATTTGCCTTCTGATAAGCCCTACATACTCATTTTGAGATACACCCAAAAATCCTTCTCTTCCTTTATGTTTATATATTTGGATCCTTTCAGATATTTTTTCCCACATGCAACAGTTGTTCTGTGAAGGTCCTGAGTCCTTTGACTCTCTTCCTTACAAGCCAGTTTCTTCTTCCTAATGCTGTTGGACTTACCTGTCCTGGTCATCTCTGTGTTTAGCCTATTCCCCTGCATGCTAGAAAGGTCAAGTCCCCCATTTTAAAGGCAGAAGTACCCCAAGGCTTTGCAGGCAGAGGACACCGGTGCCGTCTCACCATTCCGAGCAGGAGGCAGCTTGTCTTCAGCAATCCAGCTCAGCACCTCTGCCTTGCAGCAAAACACTTGGACAAAAATAGACAGAGGCCTCCTCAAACAAACTTACAGGATTTCTGAGCTCAACCCTGATTCTCTGCACTCAACGGAAAATTCAAGGTCATATTCATGTTCTGTGTAGTTCTGAGAACACATCTTTTGTTGCTGATTGAACAAAGCCTCTCAGCCTGAGCTGAGCTGAGAGGTTCAGAGCTTGGCTGTGGTCCTGTCTTCCTTCCTGATGAAAATCCTTGGTTCCTGGCTCATGTTAGTGGATGAAGTCCCCATTGAAATGGATGTAGTGACTTTTTTGTCACAAATCGGTTATTTGCCAAAATAAACATTTAGTCAATGCAAAATTATTTGTGAATTTGAGATGAACTCACTGAACATTTTGGAGGTTTAAAACAATGAGGACAACATTATAGGAATGACAAAGTGCTTCTTTTTGAGGCATTTTTGTTTGCATGTCCTAGATGAACTCATGAGATGGTGGGAACAGAGTGGAATCCTACACCATCGGGTGTCTTTCTGTCTTTCTGCTAAACAGTCCCTGGTCAGGATGCTCTCATGGACCATGACAGAATGATGTCATATGTTGTCCTCATTATAACCCATTTCTCAGGGAAGAGGCTTTCCATTGGTACACAAGGCACATCCCTTTCCTGCTCCCCAGTTTGCATGAAACTTCCCAGACTTGTGAGGTTTGAGGGTGGGGTTTGTGTTTGGTTTTGTTTTTTTTTTCCCCCTAAGCCCTTTGTCTTCTCCCAGGAACAGAAAAAAAATTAAGCCTAGAGTACTTACCTATAGATGCTTAACCTCACTATTTTTTTAAAAATTAGCTATGCAGTTTAACTAGCATGTAGAAGTACTGATAGAAGTATTTAATAAATAAATGCATAGGTTTTATTATAAAACAATGACAAAGATGCTGTTAAAATAGATGCTGTGTTGCAAACCGTATTATTTTGGCCTGTTCACATCTCTCTAAAATGGAGGGGGAATTAAAGGCTAAAGTAGAAGGTATATATCCTACTGCTTTGTAAATGAAAAGAAAGATTATATCTGTAAGTCTTAGAAATAGAATTAAGTAGGGACCTGATGTTTAATACAGACGCAAAATAAATTCATGTTTCTAGAGAAAAATGTAGTGAAATTAGCATGGCACCTCGGCATAGAGCTATTACAAGGCAGTTAATATGGCATAATTTTAAGGACCACCAGGAAATTTGGCCTGCAGCACAGAGGAATTATAATAGCCTGCTATAGTAAGCTTTGAAGTGAAATTGCTTCATGTGAATACTGCAGAGCATTAGCAAGCATCTGAAGGATTGAAATGCAGAGGTAATAGCTTCACTGGAAATGTTTAACATGTATTTTACTGCTCATTCAGAAAGAAAATATTGCAGGTAGGAATTTCAAGTTTTCACTAAATTTTGATTTGAGTAGAAACTGGGAAAAAAAAAATCTCTGAAGGTAATGCTTAGGCTCTTCTATGTATCTAGTCCTTTGCTTTTATTGCACATACTTGGAAAAAAAATTACAGAACTAAAGTTAGTTCCAACCAAACAAATAGCAAATAATTTACCCTAAAACTATGGAGTTTTTATTATTCACCAAATACACTAAAAACAGTGTTTTGGGGGTGACTTTGCAAAAATAGCAGAGTTTAATTTTTTGGTTCAACAACTGAATCAAATAATGAATTATTCATACAAACCATTTGAATACCCACTTAAATCCATTGACAGCAAAGAGTTTGGATGAACTTCTCACAGGGGTGAGCCTTATTCCCAGGGACTATTGATTTCTATTATTTAGTTTTTATGTTTGAAAAGATGAAAAATTGTTTCCAGCTTAAAACTAACTCTGCAGGAACAAGCTTTTATTAAAGTGCAAATTTCATTTAAGTGCAAATGTTTCTTTACCACATATTACTTCATTTTCTGAAATATGTTTCTAGGAGGCAATGTCAAAAGTACAATTAAATGGTGCAGGACTGAGTCCTAATTGATGGTGACAATAATGAAAATGAATTATTTCATGAAAGCTTTTTTCTTTTTTCCCCTGCTTGCTTTCACCTCTCATTATTCTGTTTGGAAGCAGAGTGTCCTAAAATGTATTGAGTGTCCTGCTGTCACTATTTTACACAAGCATTTGTCAGTAGGTTCTTAATACACACTAATATTTTCAGTAGGCTTTTAATAGAACATCTTTCTCTCTCTCTCCAGTTATATTTAATTCTAATCTTTAATGTAGGGTCTTGCGTCTCTTTTCATGCTTCTCTTTTTATTAACTTTCCAAATATATTCATAAATCCCCTAATTTGTATCCAGCAATGACTTATGTCTTGAAGCATTAACATGTACATTTAAAAACATTGAAGCTAATGTAGGAAACTGATAAAATACTAATAAAGTTCCTGGTTTAAATGTACGTGATTTGAAAAATATTAATTTTTAAAAGAGCTATTTTTACAAAAAGGAAGAAATGTTCTTACAAATTCCATATTTTTTTCTTCTTCTTTTAGGAGTTAAAAGACCAGAAGAATTAAAAAAAAACAAGTCATGTCCAAAGCTGGATAGGGAGTGAAGTGAATTTTCAACAGAATGTTGCCACTTATTTGAGCTTTTCAGAATGGCAAAAAAAAAAAATTAATCTTCAGGTTTTTTGGAAAAAACATCTAATATTTAACACCCACACTGTGCTAAAGGAACTTAACAGATGTGGTCAGAATCAGAAGAATGACATTCATGATGACTCACTAACATAGTAGCAGGGAGTTGTAGCTGGCTACCTCCTCCCTGGGTTAGTGTTCACGTGGCAGAGGGGAATTAGTTCATGGCAACTTCCAACTTCGTTATAGCAAAAAAAGAATGGCCAGCAATGGGGTTCGTGGCTGCAATAAAGGGGAGAAGGTTTGGATAGCTGGGCTTTAGTTTAAATATGAAACAGTAACTGAGATTGCATGGCAAATGCAATGGGTGTCTTAGGATGTTTCTGTGAGTCTCGTGTGTGTTGACTTTAAAGTTAAATAAGTGATTTGGGCCTGTTGGGAGCATGGATAAGTGGTCCTTAGAATACTTGTTGCTTTTCTCTTACGGCCATGGCTGTTCTTAATATTTCTCCCTTTCATTTTTTTTTTTTTTAAAGGCCTGGTATGGGAGGTTTGATCTCTTGCCAGGTAGCCTAGCGGGAATACTCTGTTCAGTTATGCAAGAAGCATGGATTTGATCCCTAACTCCCGTTACCATGCTCTTAGGGATACACGGTTACGAAAATAAAAGCATTAGCCTGCAGCCATCCTGCTGTGTGCTGTGCTCTCGTCAGATCTCACGTGTTCAGTGAGGTCAGCCCTGCTCAGGACTCTTGGAGTTGGGGATGCTGTAGAAGCGTGGAAAGGAGACACACAGTAAAAAAGAATGTGCATGAAACACTGTCCTCATCTGTGCTTCTCTCCATGGACTTTCTACTCTTTGTTTTCTATTTTTTGTTACCTTTTTTCCGTAACATGTACCATTATTTCATAAACATGCTTTTTTCTTTTTTTTTTTATTTTTTTATTTTTGTTTGTTTGTTTGTTTGTTTGTTTGTTTTTAAGTCTACAAAGGCAATTACTATGAGTATGCAAAATTGTGTGGATGCAAGATTAAGAATGGCATTTGGGAATTCATAGCTAAGTGACACTCAGGACGGAGACCTTTGCTATCCAGCCTTGCCCTACTGACCAGTTCAAGGTGCAGCAATGTGAGACACTAGTTCAGTGCAGCTGCACAAAGAGGTACCATTTTAGCCTATGACAGTAATACAAGAATCATTTTGATACTCATGTGTGCACCGAAGAAGTTGTATTTTTATTGTTTATCGTGGGTGGGTGTTTCCAGCACTGCCTGAGAGCTGCAGCCTGAGCCCTCTGTGAAACACTGCAGCACACTGTGCCCTGGAGAACTTACAGTTTGATGGGCAGTGCAGGCACAAGGGGTCAGAAGGGCTCTGGCACTCATGAAGAATAAGTAATGTGATGTTGGCAAGTGATGTTTAAAGCTGTGATTCCAAGCCTGAGGAGGCTTGGATGATAGGGAAGAAAGTATAGAAGCAGAAAGGCTTGAGCCTGACAGAGTTCAAGAAGAATTTGGACAGTACTTTTGGGCACATGGTGCGGCTCTTGGGGAGGATCTTGTGCAGGGCCAGGAGTTGGGTTTGATGATCCTAATGGGTCCCTTCTACAGAATCATATTCTATGATTCTGTGACTTTGACAAGAATGGCAGAGAAGGAAAAGGGGGACAGATATGGTGCTTCTATCAACTTCAGGCTCCTGTTGGGTCCACTCCACTGCATTTTACTGCAAAGCCCCACTTCTAAGGGAAGAGGAAGGTCACGAGTTTGTGGGGAAGTGTGCGGGACGAATGTTTCCAGAAATCTGAGTCATAAGAAAATTTGAGCAGAAGGAAAGGTGGCTGCACTTGGCCTTTATTTTATCCTCTTGCAGTAAGAACACCTCAGAGGTAATACAGATATTAATGTTATACGTAGAGCATCTATATCTCTAGAGGAAAAACAAAGGTACTTATCATTTTACTTGACTCCCAAATGATGAAACGTTTAGTTTTGTCTAATTTCAACATCTTGTGAGCATATTCTGATCATTAGTGTGCACTCAGAGGAGGTGCTAATTGTCACCAGACACAGAACAAGGGACAGATGTTCAAGGAGGATCCTGCCTGTCCTTCTACAGCAACACTACAAGGAAAGCATCAGACCTGAAGCAAAACCTGAGGTCCAAACTCTTCTAAATGTCAGGTGAGCCCAACACTACATCCAACTGCAATAGCAAAACATCCCTCAGATCTGAGAAACTGCAAAACAAGAGGGATGTCTGGAGTAAGGTCTGATCTGTGTTCCTGCCCTCTCCTGACCTTGTGCAAAAGTGGCTCAGCCAGCTCTGCCTGAACGTTTGACAGATGCTATTCAACAGACTACAAGAATTTCCATCACCTTCAAAACACACAACTACAGCACCACTCTGTATTCTCCTCACCTTCGCTTTTTACATTTTTCCTTTGGGTTCTGAGCTTTATGTTATTAAATTTTGGTGTAAAACATTATAATAAATAATAAGCAGCAACATTTTCCATCCTAAAGATATCAAAGACAGAAAAATATTGTTTCCCTTTTTCTAGCGAGGAAAGTGAGGCACTAATTACTTGCCCAAGGTGACTTTGCTCAGTAAAAGATAGCAAGACAAAGAGAAAATTAATTTAATGTATTAAAGGTTAGGTTTGTTGGTTTGCCTTTTTTTTTTTTTTTTTTACTTCAGAAAAAGCACTCTAGTGGGAAAATGCAGTTTCAGAAATGTGAAAATGAGTTCAAATATAATGTGAATCTAAAAGGGTTGGTTGTTTCACATGAATTTGTGGCTGTGATATGACAACAGATGAGTGATCAGTTTGTGTATAGATAATTGCAATGAGTCTAGCCTACAGGAAAAAATGTCTTTATGCAAGAGTTCTGGACAGGGTGGAAAAGCTTGAATGTTGCAGTGATGGAAAAGCTAATGGACAGAACAAGCACTCCAGACAGTTATCCAGAGCACAGCATGCAAAAGCACAGGAAATCTGACATGCCCTGAGCTGGTCTGGATCAGCCAGCAGCTCACAGTGAGGATTCTGCCAGCAACTGAGGGCAAAGCAGAGCATGCAAAGCCTCCACACAGGCCACGAGGAGCCCAGTGGAAACACCTGGCTTCATGTATTCAATGAGCCAAGGGCAAAAGCATGTTCTGACTGAAGGGGGGCCTTGCACTATTTTGCCATTTCAGAGCAAAATGACTGAAAGTGGCAGTGCCACCATCCTGTTTAATATAAACAGGACCTCTCTGCAGCCCAACCCCAATTAGGGTTTTCCCATTGGTGTTGACTTGAGCAGTGGCTCTGGGTAAGCCAAAAGGCATTTTCCAAACCAGCAGTTACCACATTTCTTAACTGCAAAGCCTCTGCCATGCTGTCATGCATGACTTGTCTCACCACAAGGTGCTGCTTTTTGCACCCTATGAAAAATCTTGTCTTAATGACTGTGTGGGAAGAAGGCCCTCCATCTAAATCTTCCCGTGCCTGGGCAGCAGTGGGTAGTAGTGCTCCTTTTGTTAGAAGAGAAAAAATACTGTGTGTGATTTTGTTTTCGTTGGCTGTAACTTGCCAATGCAAAGCAGCCCAAGCTGAGCTTGCTGGTCACAGGGGCCTGAGAGCAGCCCTTGCTAAACTAAAAGCATCCTGACATCAGAACCACCAAAATGAGCCAGTGAAAGGTTATGGAATGTATCCAGTAAACATTGTTCTGGAGAGAGAAGGAATTGTGTCCATTATTTCACTGGCATGGAGCGTGATATTTTGTCCGGTATTCCACTGTCTGGGAATGGTGTCGTTTGGTATCCACCAGCCAGTTGAGGGGGCTGAGACATGCAGCTGGATAGAGATTGCTGGCTCTGTAGTTGAATTAAACACTGTGTTAAGCAGCTGCTCTCCTGATTTGCCTCCAGACTCTTTCTGTGCTGCTGTTCACACCTATTTGTGTGTGGTTGGGTAGGTCTTGTCTGCACAGAAAAGAGGTTTGATATATGACATTACACAGGAGCTCACTACAATTTACAGCCTCTCCCTGGTGCTTTGTCCAGTCCACTGCTACCCTGCTATTACTTCTCACATAGGACTTGCTGTATCCCCGCTGCTCTGCCCACCCAGCCTGAGATTCAGTCTTCCTTTTTTCTCTCTGTATTACCTTTCTTTTTGTCCTTTAGTGATGGATTTTGCAAACCTGCTGGCTCCTCTTTCTCAGGGGCACATGGGAAGGGACTGCATCACCTCTTGCTTCCTCTTGAATTTCATAAATGCTTTGAATTGGATTTTACCCAAGCAGAAAAAAAGCATTTCAAGGGCTTCCCGTCAGCAGTATATAAATAAAAATGGATCAGAATAGATTGGATTGTTGCTTCTTACATCCGCTTCCCCATTTTGTTTTTGACAGGTCCTGACACCCACACACACACACAGCCTCCTTGCTCAGACTCGGCTAGATCTGCTTTTTCGTCTGCTTTGAGTTTTTGGCAGGATTTTCCATTCAGCAGCTCTTACGCTGGTCCTTAGCGCTCACTTTGTGCTCTCCATATTCATGGGTCATACCAGGCCCATCATTAAAACACCGCAGGGCAAATACTGCACTGCACCCTCCTGCAGGCTCTGAAACGGGGGAGCTGCTGCTGCTGCCTCCTGATCTCCTTTGCATCTCCACCGGGCCCAACATCCCTCCCCCACTTCAGTCCCTGCTTCCCACTGCAAAGGAGGGGAACCGAGCAAACAATCTGCAACAGGTAATTTATGTAATGAATTTACCCTTTTCCCCTGAGCTGAATATGCATGAGTGGCTCCTGATGTGTTCAAGTGCATCCACTGTTTGAAGAGGCTTGCCTCATTTTTTCCCCTGTGCGCTGCTTTTAATGCTACATATCAATCACAAGTGTTCCCTGGTGCGTCCAAAAGCTGGTATTTGCTATTCAAACAGTGTTAAATTGTACCTGTTTGCTTAAGTTTTGAGAAATTGTTTCTGATCCTGAAGTGGATGAGCATGCAAATAGCTCTGTCACGCGTAGCACATACCCCTTTAAAATGTGGGTTTAAAGTTTACAGAGGTTTGCGCTCTTGCGATTCACTTTTCGCGAGCTTTTGTGCCGGGAGAACTCGGCTGCTTGAACGGGTGCACGAAAGGGGAGCGTGAAAGCAACACAAGAACAAAGTAGCAGAACGCACTTAAAAACTCCCCGGTTCGTAAGTCAAGTTTTTAAATGGCCCGACTCTCCGCGAGCACCGGAGAGAAAACACGCGCGTGGGTCAGAGCCCCCCTTTTGCTTGCTCTGCTGCGCCAGCAATGTGGAAGCGCAAAAGCAGCCGGGTGCAGGAACCGGGCTGGACGTGGCAACGACAGAGCGGTGACAGGATTCGAGGACACGGCATGAAGCGGAGTCAGGGGAGTCTGGGCTGGGTATTACACAAAGGTTCTTCACCCAAAGGGTGAACAGAGGCGCCGGGACGGGGCAGCGGTCACAGCACCAAGGCTGGCAGGGCTCAAGGAGCGTTTGGGCGATACTCTGAGGACCGCGGTGCGACCGTCGGGGTGTCCCGTGCGGGGTCGGACTCGCTGATCCCTGTGCGTCCCTTGCAGCCCAGGACATTCCCGGATTCCCTCCCGCACCGCCACCGTGACCCCGCCGGGGCGGCCCGGCCGGGCGGAAGTGACGCGGGGCTGAGGGCGGAAGCGGCGCGGGGCGCGGGGCGTGGCCGGCGCGCAGCAGGTGAGGGGCGCGCGGGGCCGCGGGGGGCGCGCGGGGTGGGTGGGGCCGTGGGGCCGTGCTCTCCGCCTCTCAGACATGCGGCACGGGGGGACACGGCGGGACGGCGGGACAGCGGGACAGCTCCCTCCGGAGAGCAGCCCCGGCTCCGGTGGGAGCCCCCCTGCTGGGCCTGAGCGGCGCCCCCGCGAAGGGCTGTGCCGGGGCCGCGGCCTGTCCAGTGTGGCGGCCACCGGCGTTGCCCGGCGGGAACCCCGGGGAGCTCTGGGGAAGGAGAGCTTGTGGAATGAGAGTCACGCAGCGCCTGTTCGGGTGGGATAGAAGGGAAGTGGTTTGTTACGGTTGTTATCCTGGGGTGCCATTGCCAGCAGGTTGAGGGAGGTGATCCCGCCCCTCTACTCAACCCTGGTGAGGCCACATCTGGAGTGCTGTGCCCACGTCTGGGCTCCTCAGGGCGAGAGAGACATGGAGCTACTGGGGCAGGTCCATTGCAGGGCAACAAAGATGATTAAGGGACTGGAGCATCTCTGTTACGAGGAAAGGCTGAGGGAACTGTGCCTGTTCAGCCTCAAGAAGAGCAGACAGAGGGAACCTCCTCTGTGTTTGTCAGTATCTGAAGGAGTGCCAGGAGGACAGAGCCAGGTGCTCCTTGGTGATGCCGAGCAGTAGAACGAGAGGCAATGGCAGAAACTGATGCCCTGGAAGTTCCACCTGAACAGGAGGAATTGCTTCTTTACTGTGCACTGGAACAGATTGCCCAGAGAGGTTGTGGAGTCTCCCTCACGGGATAATCAAGAACCATCTGGACACAATCCTGTGCCATGTACTCAGGGATGGCCCAGCCTGAGTAAGGAGGTTGGACTAGTTGACCCACTGTGGTCCCTTCCAACCTGACCCCTTCTGTGATTCTTATGGTGTGCTTCGATGCTGAGCCATGACATAGGTTGGGAAACCTGCCAGGCAGGCATGGAGCATGAAAACCTTGAGCATGCTGGGCTCTCGAGCTCCACACAGTGCTCTGGGGAATGGTCAAGGCTGTGCCTTTTCTCCATGTAGGTCAGGTACCCTGTAGGAGTGGACAGGAGATGCTGCAGCCTGAAGGGACAGACAAAACAGAGAACGAGGTGTCCAAGAGAGAGGGTTACAGGACTGTGTTGTGGGTTATGTGATTTTTTTTTTTCCTCAGCAAGTCAGCTGATGGCTTGGTACGGGGTTGTGGGTGTTTTGTACTATTCCAGGTACTGACTGGTTACAGTGGACTATCAGCTAATTCAGAGAACAGCCAAGATTATAAATAATGTAACTCCCAGTCCCTCAGGGGTCAGCACCTGGAGTACCATGCTACCTGGAGTACCATGGATTATGGATTGCCTTTAAGTTGCACGAGGGTTTGTTTCTCACTCCCAGGGTGAGAAAGCGGTGCTGTTGTAATGATTTGTCAAATAAAAACCACATTGTCAGTGTTTACAAGTGAACCCAAATGCTGTTGTGATAATTACATTTATTGTAGTAATCTTTTTCTGTGTTAAAAATAAAGAATGAGTCAGCCAATAGTAAAAAGACCACAGGGCTGCTAGACCTTGCTGTACACGTGAAGAAGGGCTGCTGATGCACATAGGGAACATTTTGGATCCACATCCAGCAGCGATGGTCATTGTTAGTATTTGTTTTAGTCTAGTATTTATTTTAGTAATCAGTGGAAGTCCTGTGACAAGCTTTCCCGCTCTCCTCTTTTTGGGTTTGGTTTTGTTGGTTTTGTTATTGTTTATTTATTGAATGTTGTGGTTCAGGTGTTGAGTGGTTGAACAGCACCTGGATTTTCCCAAAGGCCTCTTTCCAAAGAGGAGGCTTTTTGTCCCTGCGCAGAGTAGGCTAATTCTTGACTCTGCTCACTTCTACAGTGCAGCTTCCAGCAAGGAGTGTGGGATAATACCAGCTGTGGTTGTGGCATTTCATGTGACTCAGGCAAATGTCAGCTGGGACTTTGCCTGAGCTGACCTATTTATTTCACTTGGGTTGTGTGGCGGGTGTTGCTGGCAGTGATTTCCAGGCCGGGCTGACCTATCCTGGGGTAGATGAGGGAGAAGCTGAAACTGCCCCTATTTCTTGCCAGTTCTCTCAAATATGAAGCCTTCTCTGAGCAGTGAAAGGAAGTGGAGCGGATAGTGCTGCTCCTGCCACAGGCAAGGGCTGGAAGCAGAGTGACTTTGGCATGTCCTTTAGAGGCTTTCTGCACGTCAGTTTTCTGGGGAATCAGTCAGTCAACTGTTCCTTGCATAGACTTTATTTTAGGAAGGTTACCTGCCAGGTTCTCCTGATATTTCGTTATGTTTGTCTTGTCTGAGTAGCAGAGGCTGCCTGATACACCTCTGTATTTCTGGGATGCTTTGAGGGTGTGGTTGGGGGTGCGGGGTGGGGGGAACAGCCACACTTCCAGAGCCCTGAGGCAGAAAAAAATGCCTGAGGCACTCCCAGAGCAGCACAGTCTGCTAGTCTTAGCATCTGCCCTTCTTCTATCACTCTGGATATTTAAACCGAGTTTTAAATCTTCATTCCTTCAGATAAAAAGTGCTGTTCTCTTCTTTCAACTCAGGAGTTAATTGGCCAGAAAACTGAAAGCAGAGAATTTCTGGGAACTGCTTTGCAGTCTGGCTTTTGGGTTCTGGTAATACCAATCACGGCAAGCTCAGCCTGGGCAGTGAAAGAGAAAGACAGAAATTGAGGGCTGGGGAAATATAATATTGAGATAATCCTGAAAACAAGGCAGATTTTTTTTTTTTATATAACATTTTTTTAGATTAAAGGTAATGTGCAGAGGAAGAAGAGGATTATGTCTGAAATTGTTATATTTCCCATGGATGTGGTGTAGGAGCTTGAAGGGAATAATTTTTATCACGCAAAAAAGCAATTTCTGTAGCTAATCAGCTCTGCTTAGACCCCTTTGCAAGGTAACCTTTACCAGAAAATAGTCCATCCAGGTATCATTTTTTTGATCCAGCTTTTCTTCAACTCCTGTCATCCAGGCCTCGCTGTAGGGATATTCCTTCCAGCAAATGTGAACAGGCTTGAAGACATTCCTTATATAATGAGTTCCCTTCGTGTCTTCTTCCAGAAGTGCAAACATTCCTTTTGCTTTTGAATGCATAAAACGGGCAGGAACTACTTTGGTTGCCAGTTTGATTTGGTTGTTTCCTTCATTAAAGGATCCATTGTAACACTGTGTGTGGGGTCTGGGGGCTGTAAATCTCCAGAACTTTGGAGCAGAGGGTACTGAATCAGGAGGTGAAAAACAGGACATTGCAAGTTAGGGTTCGTGGCAGAGAGATGTGGCAATGGTTATGTCTGCAGCTAAGGTCCTCTGCAGGAGGCTGAAGCTGATTTTGTATCAGAAAATTAGAGGAAAAAATTAACTGGGTTTTTTTGTTGTTTTTTTTTGAAGTGCTATGTTTTTCGAAGTAAGTATTTCTTGCTGTGGTCTGATAGCAAGAATGAGAAGCTCCAGACGTTCTGCAGGAGGCTCTACAGCAATGTTCCATCTACTCTGGGTTTGGAATGCCAGCGTTTAAGAGAACTTATTGCAGGGAAATGGCCCTCCAGGGGACTTTTGGCTTAACCAGTGGCTCCTGTGTACATTAGGCATACAAAACCAAAGTGGTCCAGCTAGGAAATCAAAGGAAGAGCTTTGTCTGGATGTTTGGGATGGGATTCTCAGCTTTACTTTCGATGTCTGTATTGTAGCTGTAGCTAGGCTATTTGTTTAGTCTTTTTTTATAATAAGCAGTGAGAGGAAGGGAAAGCAGGCAATTAGCAGAGTGTTTGTGGTCAGTTGTAGATGGCTTAGAATCAGATCAATTGTTCATTAGAGCATCTGATTGTCTCCATTAGTGGTGAGAGCCAAAGGTGACAGTAGCAGAGGGGATTATCTGATTAACTTAAGATATCAACATCTGTCCATCAAAATGAGCTTTATGTATCCAGCTGGAGGAAATCATTTTCAGCCTGTGCTTAGAGGACAGAGCTTTCTCAGCAAGGTGATGCAGCTTGGTGCCTCATGGCAGTGAGGGATGCTGTTTGTACTTCTCAAAGCAGATCTCTGCCTTGAGAGGATTGTCCTGAGGACAGTAGTGGCTCAGAGGCAGTCTTATGGAGCTGGGAGGATTGAAGTGCGCCTCTAAATTCTTTTAAGTCTCTACCTTTCAGGTTCTCTTCAAAATTTAATGTAATAGCATTCTGTCTTCTGGAGAGTCAATATCATTTGATTATACTTGATCCGTCTTTAAATGTCAGGTATTTTGCAATTTGCCAGTGAGTTGCCATATGCTATTGTAAAGATGGGCTCTGAGATCTCAAATTTTGATTCTTTTTCTTAAGCCGAAGTGGAATAGGACAGTATGTGACAAACCAACAAATCTAAGTGGCTCTGAGTAGTTTTTAGGGAGAGTCTCCATTTGAGAATGATCATCTAATCTGTTGTTGTGTTGGTTCAGACCCACACTCCCCGGATCCAAGAGGTAATGCAGTGGGTGGGAAAACATCCAGTTCCTGTGCCTTTAGTTCCCTGTCAGTAATGTCATTGCTTTAATGTCATATTGCTGGTAGATTTCATTTGCCTGTGATAGCTGCTGTTTCTTTCAAAGCAAAGTGTCTGAGCCAAAGGTGTCAGCAGGCTCTGGCTTCTTGAGAATCTACTTTCAGAAGTAGATTTTTGACGGGCTAGTGCTTTTCCTTTGATAGCTCTGAGAACTCAGGAAGGGTCACATACAGATAATATTTTATTCCAGAAGCAGCAGGGCAGGATAAAGGATGTTTGTTGGTCAGCCCGTGGTCCAGGGACACATGTTCCTCTCAGGCTCCTAGTTTACAGAAACTCTGTCAGTAAGCTGCTCTTTTGGTGCAAAGCAGCCTGTCTATTGTGTTCCCTCTCCAACTTGAGGAATTAACTGGGGAAAAATAAAAGTTCTTTGGTTTCAGATGCAAGCTTAATACCAGAGCCTCTCTTGCTGTTTCCAGAAGCAAGTATCTTCATTACCTTAATACTTGTGTCTAGTACAGTGCTGGGAGTCAGTAGGTTGAGCAAAACATATACTTCAAATGGAATGGACCTGGAGTACCTTTCATGCAGATCCCATGGTCTGTTGGGTTGGACTAAGTGGCTGGCAGTAGTTCATGGATGCAGCTAACAAAAAGGCACCTGGCACTGTAGCTGACATCGTGGTGCAACAGGATGTTCTTGTGGTACCCAGATGTGTGAGGTTCTGCATATGTGGTAAGTGCCAGTAATTCCGCACCCTTTGGGTATGGAGAAACCATGGTGTTATACCACTGGGCTGTTAGTGCAGCAGAAAAAGGTTTTTCTTTTCCTGTAGCTGCTGCTGGGACAAATGAGGTGAGGCTGCTTTGGTGGTGGAATACAGTATGGATAGGCTCAAAGTGTGAGGTTGAGTGTCTCTAAAGCTGGAGCAGAGGAGCAGAAATGGCTTTTACAGCTGTGGCTAAGTTAGTGTTGTGATGTAGATGTGGCCATGATGTACTCTTGCTGGCTGAGAGGGAGGGAGAGGGATGGTTCCTAAAGCTTTCTAGTTTCCTGCACCCTTTTCCAATCTCTGTGTCTGGGGAACTCCAGCTCCTCAGTTTAATTCACTCATTGAAAGCGGGCGGGGAGGGACAGCTGGAATGGAGAGCTCTCTTGCTCCAGAAATGGCACTGGGATGTAAAATCCCAACTGATGCCAGGCCCTCCAAAGATGGAGAAACCCCACTCTTCTTAGCTTTATCTAAAATAGCTACTAGAGGTCTTGAGACCCAAAGCAGTAATGTCTACAGTGGAGTTTGAGGCTGCTACTATAAGACACGTCTAGTAACATGAGCACCCTGGTGGAGTACAGCCTGCTATGGGGCCTAATTATGGTCTTATTAATGCTTTCTTTCCTCACTGCCTTCCAGCCTTCAGATGGTGATTAGACCTATTTATAGGGGCAGAGTTCCTTAATATTCATCACAGCGTACTTCTTGCCAATCAAATCAGTAGCATCTGCATCTTTGATTGCTGCTTAATAACACTGTAGAACATGCTTAATTAAAAAATATAAATAGACTTTTCATCCTCTTAACTTATCAAAGTGCTTCTCTCCTCCCCCTGCCTTGCTTACCCCAAAAAACCTAAAATTGGCTTAGCACAGGGACTGTGGTGAACCTCTCATCTCACTGCTGGAGACACCAGTTACCTCTTGTGTGCTCTGCTGGAGGACTAAATTTCGACCCCTCCAGTGAATGTCAACACAGGGCAGAGCAATCGTTTGCTGCGCAATAAAATAGGACTTATGTCGAGGCTCTTTTGCTGCATTTACAGCCAGAGCATGAGAAACTTGTAGCTTTTGTTCCAGCTGTGTGTCTACATCTGTGCAAGTGCATATGCACACACTGCCTTGTCCTGCCCCTTAACAGGAGGAGGATGTGCAATGACGTGTTTTGCTTTTCTGTGACTTCAAGTCTCTTTTTTTAAATATGGTTCTCTGGCTTTGCAGCTGGTAAACTCACAGGAATGTGTTTTATCTGTGGAGGGCAAGGTGATACAATTATCTTTCTTTATTATTATTATTCTTTCCTTGGAGGATTTGATTCTGATATTTTTCCGGGATAGCCTCTAGGCAAGCCTCTAGGGTAACCAAGGAATGACTTGAATACACAAGCAGATTTGACCATGAAATTTTGTTGGAAGCCCATGAAGAAAGTAGGGAATGAGGATGATGTAGTAGTCCATTAAGTACAGTACTAGAGAGTGCCATAGTTAAGTGCACAGTAGTAGAAGTTTGGGATGTGACATACAACAGACATTGTAGCAACTGGGAGCCTTTGGAGCTCTAAAAGCCACAGTCGGGTATTGTGAGCAGTGAGCTGATGTAGCACACTGGACTGGAGCAGAGGAAAGTGAGGATAACAGAGGTCTGTTATTATCAGCCAGCACAGGAAAACATTTGTCCAGGTGAACGTGGTAGAAAGTGTTATGTGTAAGAAGTTACGGTCAGTGAGGAATTCGGGATGACTTCTCACTGTGAACTAAGTAACAGGTGTGACTTTCCTCTGTCAGAGGAGGCAGCATTTTCTGATAAGCTGTGCCCAAAACCTGTCTCTGCTCCATCGTTTGAGTGTGTTTAATCTTAACCAGCAGCTCACTTGTGGCTTTGTTCCCACTGTGGAACCATACTGGTGGCAGTGGTGTAGTGGTGTGTGGTGAGGGCTGTGCAGACTTGGGTTTTATTGCATGTTGCTGGTCTCTGCATCCTCACAGGTGTCTACAAGGCACTGATCTTTTATTAGGATCCTACAAAGGAGAGACACAGGGCTAGAGACAACCTCACACTTCTTTTTGGAGATGTTACTGCCTGTGGGAATTAAAGGCCTCTAATTCATGCTGCCTTTCCAGTGCAGGGACAGAAGCAGCAGCAAGTAATTGCTAAAGCAGCCTTTGTAGCTTTGAAGAATACACACTGATTTTGTTTTCAAAGTATTTAATCTCTCTTCTCCCCTGAGCCCTCTCTTTTTAGTCTCTTGAAGCATGTTAAGAAAGCAGGTATTGTTGATGGCTTGCCTTATTCTCCCTTTATTTTCATAACAAAGTACACATCTGGTAAGTGCTTGTATGTAGATTTACAGCCTGCCTGTGTTGAGGAGAGCCAAACTGTTTTCTTGATATTGCCTTTGTTTATGTTCCTTTGAAAAAATAAGGTACTTTAAGATTGCGGGGATCTTTTTTTTGTTTGTAGATAATCACCTCAGTGGTTGATCCTCCATAGTGCAACATTTTCTCAAGAACTTTGGGAAGTGTTGCTTCTTTTACAGACTCTGTTTGCTCTGTGAGAAGTTCTCTTGGGCTTAGCCTTAATATAAGAAGTTTTATTCTTAGGTCCAGGGAGAGGTAACGCAAGAGGTGAGCAAAGTAGGTGGAATCTTTCTCTACCTATCCAGAGCAGTGAATTTTGTACTTCGTTTTCCAGGTTCAGAGCTACAAATCTCTACACAGCCATCAGAGTATTACACTTGGCTGGAATGATTCAACAGTAACACCAGTTGTTGTTTCCAGATGCCTGAAAACCCTGGAGTGCTCAGCCCGTATCTGTCCTGGTTTGAAGTCTTTTGGAAAGGCAAGACAGTCTGGTGGAGGCTGATTTTGCATTTCCCGCTGCTGTTGTTTTGCTCAGTGTGTGTGTTGGAATCGAGAGGGAAAGAGCAGCTTTGAAAGCAGAGGGAGAGCCACCAGCCTTGATGAGCTTTGCACCAACTTGCCTAAGGTGAAAGGATAGACAGCTTAAAGGCAGAAGTGCAAATCTGAGCAGTTGGTAACTTTAGTCAGAGCTTCCAGATCAGGATATAGCACTTGGAAGCAGGTGGTGCAGTGAGAAAACAACCTTTTTCTCTTTGTTTACACTTTAATAAGGTAAATGAGGTTATTATATAACACCAGAGCACATTTGTCTTGATCATGGAAGTTGACACAGAAAAAATAATTGAATAAAGAGAGGATGGAGCCCCAGATGCTGCAGCTTTTTTCCAGAGCCTCTTTGATCACCAAAAAAAATAAAAAGCTCTGTATTGCTGTTTCTTCTGACCCATAGGTAGTCACACCACTAATGATTAAATCTCTTGAGTGATCTGACATCTGCTCTCGTGAATCATACTTGCTTTGGGCACATGTACCCCTCTCTCACTGTAGCATCTGAGTATTTTATGTCAGCTGCCGTAATTCCAGCATTCTGGACTGAACCTAGTCATTCAGGTGTTGCTGTTTTTCCTCTTCTTGCTATAAATCTCCAGCTCGTTTCCTTGCACAGAAAGAATTATCTCTTGTATTTGTCTCTTACAGCAGTTCCCAAAGAGTCTGCCACATTTCTCCAATGTGTTTTTTTTTTTTAGGAAGGGTGAGAATCTGGAGCTCAACTGAGAGGCTGCATTGAGAACCTGTGAAGCTGAAGTTTACTGTCAGATGAACTCTGACAGTGTGAGCAGGAGCACACAGGGATTTTCCTGTTTTGCCCGCTGCTGTGTGCTCCTCTGTTTGCAGGGGAGCAGTGGGACCTGGAGGACAGTCTGTAGCTTCTGATTGCAGGGAAAGAAACAGTTTGGTAGTAGCTATGGATGTGCTGCTTCCATGTGTGAGCATCTGTCAGTCAGCAGCTGAACTGAGCTTGGCTTTAGAAAGGTCACTGGGAGAATTAGGATTGGTGAGAGTCTGAGAGATCATGTATAATCTCATCTGGCCTCAAGAGGTGAAAAGCTTGGCTTTCTCAGGATTACCATGGCACAGGAATGGTTTCGATAATGAAGCAAGTTTTAGAAGTCCCCTTTTTGCCCCTGCTTCCCACTCTGCTTCATGACTGGGCAATTACAGCTGTTTATCTGGCTGCAGCAAATTGGGTCATTGAACTGATCCGAGCTAAAAATAGGCATCCCCAGCATGAGCAGCATTGATGCAACGGAAGAGTTGTGACCAGTGGCAGGGAGGATCATAAACTCATTTTGCTGCTGGAGCCAGAGTAACTCATCACCGTGCGCTCGCTCCGTTGTGTGCTCGCTTTGTTCCGCCTTGACAGTCAGACAGGAGAGATTTGAAAGGAAGAGGATTCGAGCTCGATTGTGGTCAGCAGATCAAAAAAATGCCGTCTCAAAATTAGCTGTGCTCCTCTCTGATTAACTTGTGTGCTTTACAGCTCTAAATAATAATTTCCTGTCTGCTGAGTAGGCCCAGTCAAGAAGACTAATCAGTGTGCAAACATTGCCGCTAAAGAGTGCGGATACACAGTCTGGCTGCCAGCGATGCATGAAATGGAACAGAATAGGTCTAGGCTTCCTACAGCAGAGCCAGCTCTTCTGCTGGCTAGGCTTGGTTTTGCGAATTTAACTGCAAAAAGGCTACTAGGTGTCCTTAAATCTCATGTGATTCATTATTAAACACCCAAAAAAGCCCCAAAACAACCCAAAAAAACCCCGCGTCCCCAAAAAATCGCCCTTAAAATAACAACTGCATCACATTTACAGAAAGTCTTTCCCTACCCTGCTGTGGTAGGATCAGGAAGGACAAATTTGGAGAGGGTGGATGGTGTTTCTTAAATGTACAGGAATGGCCTCAGGCAAGTGTAATCTGTTATCTCTTCATTTTGTGAAGCAAGATAGAGGATTTAAAGAATGACTGAAGACTCCTCTAATTTTCACATATTAAACTGTTGTTTTATGTTGTGACTGTCTCTTCAGGCTCCTGTTCTGTGAATTTCTCCAGTGTGGGCTGTGTTTCTGTGTTAGTCTGTCCTAGTATACAGGCAGGAATACAGGTTGCACACAGCAGTGCTCTTTGGATTAGCTCCTGCAGAACTCCAGGTATCACACAGGGAATGTGGTGTGTCCTGAGATATCCTTGTCTGTTTCTGATGCCTTGTTTTTTGATCCTTCTTTGTTTTGCTTCTCCTCATCTTAATGAATACTTTCTTATACTGATGTACAGCACTCTGTGTGATGAAACCCTGTAATGAGCACCTGTAATCTGTGGGGTTTTTACAGCCTGAGTGAGAAGACACAGAAAAAACAAGTTTGAAGAGAGTTGTGTGGACCTAACAGTAGAGTTTGGGTTAGAAAACTGTATGGATACTCTACTCTGTTCATTCTTTGGACTGTCCTAACAGTGATGTATTTGTGAGTTTGCAGTTTCTAATGTGCTTAGAGAAATTGAGTTTTTTTCTCTTTACCCTCCTTCATGTCCTGGGAATGTTTTTGTGATTTTTGTGAGTAAAACCATGGGAGGCAGATTTTTTGGGAGTTGCTGAGAGAGAGGTGAGCAAGGCTGTCGGGATGGTAACATGAGTGATGCATGGCTTTCTCCTGGCTGAGCTACAGAGCAGTGGTTTGGGCCCAGCTGCATCTGAGAGCACGTGTACTGCTCTGGTGCATGTGTTACACACAACTGAAATGTGTCAGTGACCATTTAGGTTTTGTACCTAAAAGGATCCTAAAATAAGGAGGCTTCTTTTAAGATAGTTACTAAGGAAAAATCCAGCCACCAGAAGCAGCAAACAGCTCCTGGGAGTGTCAGAATGGAAGAACTCCCATTAGCCTACTTGGAGCAAGGGGGTGTGTGCACTTGCATGCTCTTCCTGGAAGGAAGTGGTGGTTGTGTTTCATGGAGCAGAAGTGTAAAATGAAATACTGCATTTTGCCAATAAGGCTGAATGACCTGGAACATATCCACAGGGAATATGAGAATGAGAGGAAGGGACAGAGCAGTTTCTGATGAGTCTTATTACCACCCTGAACTGACTTTCCTTTGAAATGTGGTCTTTGTTTTCAGCACAGTACTGAGCAGAGATTTGTTAAGTAGCATGCAAAAAATAAAATTATGGTTCCCAAGAGCATTCAAATAAGCAAGAGACTTCCACCTCACTGCGGCTGTCATGAATTTATTAAAAATCCAATATGTCAACCTTACTACTTGTACTGTTCTCCACAGCTCACCAATTCTGTTGCAAATGCTTTCCTAAAATAATTAGGGGAGCAGAAAGTGGAAGTCCCTGAATAAATGCTGTGATAAAATGGAAGTGTGTTTAATAATGATCTCTTTCCTCTTTCCCTTAGGTACAATGGCTGCAGTAGCCCAGAAGCACTTTTTGGAGGGGCAGACATACTCAGTCCCCCTGATCCAACCGGACTTACGCAGGGAGGAGGCTGTTCAGCAGGTGGCAGATGCACTTCAGTACCTGCAAAAGGTGTCTGGTGATATATTCAACAGGTAAAGTACTCTCACAGGGGGTTGGGTGCCTTGAATTCAGCAATATGAAACAGTGCCATGACAAGGTTGCAGCAGTGAAAGTTCATTGCAGTGGCAAGCAATGGAAGGTCAGAAAAGGGATAAAAAAGGACCAGATGCACTTCAATAAAAGTTTATTAGATTCAGGTCTGTCAAAGTGAGGCATAATGAAATGGCTGCAGTTAGCCAGAGCTTGTTGGTTATTAATTTTTTATTCAGTGGTAGAGTCCCACAAATTGCATTATTGCTTCTGGTGCCATTATCCTTTATTCCTTCTTGCTCATGTTTTAAAGGGAAGGCTTTGTTATTGAGAGTATCTTGAAGATATGTCTTTTTGAGTCATTGTGCTTGAAGCAGTGAAGTAGAAAATGTCTCTTTGTTCTGATCTCTGGGACTTACAAACTGTTCTCTTTGGGCTTCTGGTATTTTGCACTTTTTGTGTGTTGGGAGGGCTGAGTGCATGAGAATATTCTTCTTGCTACAGTCTCATAATATATCTGAACCCATTTCTCCAGGGGTTTGGCCCAGACTTGGCACGTCTTGCATATGGTCATCTTTGGGGTTGGGTCTATAAGACTGCCTATATAGCAGATCAGAGAGATTCTTGTGTTTGCCTGCAAATGGTGGTGGATAATATGCTGCCTTTTTCCATCCAATGCCATCTTTGATGTCTCAGTGCTCTGAGCTGGCATTATATTATTGGTATGGGAACAGATCAGCCTTTGTCTTCTCGTAGCCTGATTAGCAAAAGCACTTGCTTTGGTTTCAGGGGGGATCATGACTACCTAGTTTGATTTATTATGGTGTAAGGAGGACTGTGACATTCTGTCTTCTTTTGAGTTTTGGGGTTTTTTTTAAGGATAGAGTGAAATTCTTCAGTTTTTCATAGAGATATTTTGAAAGGCAGCCTCTGAGGAGAGAGTAGTCGCTAGGGCTGAGCTCAGGACGTTGAGGGAAATAAAGGCTTTATGCTGGAATAGTCTTTGGCAGGGGCTTCTGGGCGAGGGCTGTGTGTGGGCTGGATTGGGCGAGGACAAGGTGTCATTCTTTTGTGCACTGCACAGTATTGGAACCCTTCATGATACAAGGCTGAGAGAAGGCTTTCTGGAGCTGCCAGAAACATGTGGAAACACCTCTCAACCTTGGGGCTGGTTGGCAGTGCTGTCCCTCTCTGTGGGGCAAATAAAGCTGTTGATAAGACAGGAGTGGCCTTTCTCTGTCTTTTATTTCCTTATTGTCCCTCCTCACTGCTTTGTAATGCAGTACCCTGTAATTTCCCCAGGGAGATGAGCCTGCTGTTTTGTATGCAAGTCACTCCTGAGTCCTGAACAGTGACTGTGATGCTGTTCCCTCATCCTTTGGTGCACTCATGACTTTTAATTACCAATTTTCTCCAACAACAGAGGAGGCTTCATTGGGTTCTTTGTTTGCTTTGCCTTTCCTCTGAGGTCTTGGCTCTCTGATATAATTAATAACGATTTAGTAATTATGCAGGCATCTGATTAAAAGTTCCATGACCTTGGTTGTTCCATGTCAATCAAGGGGCAAAGCTTTCAAGGTGAGAATTTTGCCACTTATTGAAGAGTGACCTTTTATCTTCCCTTTCCTGAGATAAGGCAGCTCTGTCTTCCATTTCCAGGAAGGAGCTACTACAAAGATGCAGATGTTCTAGGCTTGTTTTGTGGGAACAGTTGGATCGGTACAGTGCTTTTGAGTGGCAAGCCAATCTGTTTGTTGAAGGTGGAGTGAAAGAGTCTCTTACTCTCTATGGAAAGAGGGATCTTTCCACAAGCAGATCTCTTTTTACATTTTAGCTGAATTAAGTTTCTGCTTTGAGTTGTTGCTGACATGACAGCTAAGTATGAGTTCTTGAAATGAACATGTCAAGGGAACATGAGAAAGACACCTTTGCATTTGGAGAATTAGGAGAACAGATAAGGAGCTTTCCTCCTCTTCCCCACCATTTGGGGAACCTGGAAAATAACCCATGAGACAAGTCCCTGCCAAACTCTTCTTTCCAATCGCTCTCAAACAAGCTTGCTTGTTGTTAAGTTCAGCTGTGGTGAAGTACATGGAGAATGAGGCACTTTGCAGAGTTCATTAGTTTGTAATAAGGGTTTGATAATCAAGGGTTGTGCAGGTGCAAAAGCACAGGTAAACTATGGCTGAGACCCAGAGACCCTCTGGGACCAGCCTTGGAGGGTAGGTCTAGCAACCTGGACTGCAGTTTGGAATCAGTAAGAAAGAGCAGGATACATCAGCTTAGCATCCCTCTCCATATTTCTAACCCTCGGAAGCAGGGGCCCTCCTGGCTTCTTCCACATGGAGAACACCAAAGTACTGCATCCTTCAAAGGCAGAGTGTTGACCTGGGCAGGCTCTTGGCTGCTGGGCAGTAGAGGTTGATGTCTTAGGCCAGTACTGTCAACAGTCCCACCCTCTTAGGAAATCCTCTTGGTGCTGATATCAGTGAGGGGATAAAGAGGCTGCATGTCCTTTTCAGGGTTATGCTTTGGAGTAATGGAAGTTTTAACCTTGCGTATGTTCACTGAATTCATGTAATTAGTCTGCTGTGGAAGCTGCAGTAAAGATCAGATTCATTGCCTGTAGCTACTGAGATTTTAATACATATCATTACTGCTTAAAACATAAATATTGTAACATAGCAAATCTGACATAATATCTACTTAAGTTTAACTCCTGAACTTTTAAGGAGGGGTTTAGATACAGGTCACAGAAGGCAGGATGACCAATTTAAACACTCAATTAACAGTAGCCTTTCATCTGTTTGATTTCTCATTACCGGCATTTTCTGAGTGAGAGCTTGTGTTGGAATTATGTGCTGTGGAATTTTTTACAGGAATGTTGTTGTGGTAAGTACTTGGAGATGGGTGATGGGTTTAGCTTTCCTGAGATGTTCCACTAGTTAGCTGGACTTATCCTTTGGGATTTCTCAGTTTCTGTGGAGAGTTTGTATTGTTGGGAAAGGTTAATAATCTCTAATATGTCAGTTCAATATTCAAAGTGTACACTTTTGTGCTACAGATTTGTGGAAAATTGCCTTTGCCAGTTATCTCATGGAGTTTTACAGCAGTAGAAAGAAAAATATTTTGGGGTTGAAATTTTGTTATCAAGGTCCTGATTTACTTTGCCTGTGATCCAACCACAAGTTGTCCAGTATACAAAATTTCTCATCCTTGTGTTTCTTTTTTTTTCAGTTTATAGAAGATTTCTTGGGTTGCTCCTTTTAAAAATCTTCATTCAGTGTCTTTTACTTGTCTGAAATAATACTTCGCTAAACCAGTGTATCCTTCTGTTTTCTCCCCAGTTGGATTCAAGTTAATTTCATATTAAATATTTGAAAAGGGCTTTAATATTAAACAAAAGATTTAACTGAAAGCCACACTGCTGAAGATGGTATCTGGAAAACAAAAGTACTGTGGAAATGCTGTTAAGGGTGGAGAGGAAATGTGTTGTGTGATTAAGGAAGGTGAGGAATAGCTGATGGGCAGCAGAGCCTTAAGGGATATTTGGGACAGGAGCAGATCTGAGATGTGAGCAGTCCTGAAACTGAAAATACAGACAAAATCTTAATCCTGAGGTGCATTTGGGTGTTCCCCTTGTTATTGCGATTAGTCATGATGATCAGTAATGGAAGTGGGGGGACTAAAAATATCCCTGTAAATGTACTTGATTTAGGAGGTCTGTGGAATGGAAACTTGCCAGGGGGGGTCTTGCTGCAAGCTGTACTGTGTTGTTTGTTGTGCAGTGGGGCTCTGGGATGCAGCTTGGAGCTTGAGCACTTCATTGTATTTGTCCCTCTGTTGGCTGCAAGGGTTGGATCTTACCAGGAGGAGAGCTGTCAAGAGGGCTCCAGTGCAGGGGAGTTTACACCAGGAAGATGGCTGTAGCACAGGGAATTAATTTTTCTCCAGTTAATTTGAGAGTGTTATGACTTTTGCTAAACCACAAGTTGCCTTGTGGTACTTTGAAGTTGTCCCTGAAAGAGGATTCCAAGTCTAGGTTGGTTTCAGATACCTCTCTTGAGAGGCTGTAGGAGCAGTCATTCGCTGCCAGGAAGATTAAGCAGGAACAGTGAGGTAGAGAGTGACTGGATTGTCCTGTAGTCATGAGGAAAGGGACTACAGGGAAGACATTTTGCCTGCAGATAGTTGATATTCTTGTAGAGATGTGTCCGAGTAATGTGGATTTATTTTTCTTTTAAGTGTAGCACACACTTTGTAAGAAACCATTCATTTGTTTTGGCTGTCTTGATCCTCTGGAAGCTAAATTTGAAAGCTTGCAAAGATGTAGCTTCAGAGGGGTTCCCAGACTATAGGAGGGAGACTTTAGGAGGTGACAGGAGTGTCAGATAAGCATGCCTGGACTGCTGGTGGCAGCTGGCGCTGGAAAGCCTCCTACACCCTTAAGAGGCAAAGGGAGACTAACTGTTCTGCAAGAGTCCAGGTCACAACTCTTCCTGGATGTTTCTAAAATCCCTAAGCTTGAAATCTTGCAGGATCTGAGGCCCCAGGCTCTATTCAGATGCCTTGACAGCCCACGGAGTGGGGCAGCGGGTGGGAAGGAGGCTGAATGGTACTAAGTCATTAAAAGATTATTCCTTCAAAATTAAACAAACATAGTGGAGAATTAGCAAGACAGGATTCTTGCTCATCTCAGAAAGTGCCGAAAATCTGTCTTTTGGACTTCCAGAGATTAAATGTGTCTTTTGAAGGACAGGAACAGAATGCTAAAGTTGATTCTGCAAGCAAGATGCTTTTTATGGCAGTCACTGAAATGCAGTGATGGTTACTTAAGCCCTTGCTCTATGTCCACTAGCAACAGCTCTTCCACATCAGTTTTGTCTATGAATTTGTTTATCTGTGAATCCCATGGCCCTGAAAGGAAGGTGATCTGTTCTGCCTTAAGTGGTTGAAAGGCAGGCTTGAACTTCGTAAGAGAGCTGTAGCCTTTTGTACACCAACAAGGCCTTCAGCATTTTATTAAAAGTGCAAAGAAATTTAAAGAAATTATTGAAGTGCTTCACCTTCAATACCCTCCTCCAACCAGACTTCAACTTCTTGCACCTAATAGCAAGTCTACAAATAGTGATACAATTTAATGAATAGCTAAAAGATTCAGTGCTGGCATTAATGCAAAATATTTCTTTAAACGTGAGATGAGTTTGCATTAACTACAGAAGACATTCTGTGGAGAGGAAGGGCTCTTAATGCTTGATTCTGCATCTGAAAAGAGAATGATGAAATACTGCAGTCCAGGATGCTGAAATGACCATTCAGGAGCACAAAGGAAATACAAGCCTTGCTCATATCCTCCATCACTGAAAGTGTGGGAAGGGACACCTTCCAGTAGATCAGGTTACTCAAAGCCCCATCCAGCCTGGCTTTGAATGCTTTCAGGGATTTGGCATATGCAGCTTTTCTATGTAACCTATTCCAGTGACTCACCACCCTCATGTAGAGAATTTCTTCCTAATGTCGAATCTAAAACTGCCCTCTTTCAGTTTGAAGGAAAATGCAAAATTGAGGAGAGGTGTTCTCCTACCTTAGCAAAAGGAGCCATGCAACAATTCCAGACTTAACAGAGCTCTTGGTAGGATTCTCTCTGCTCTTACAGTGGTAGTAGAATATCTTGTGGAAATATGAGACAGTTTGATCAAAACAGATGGCATGTGCAATAGGAAAGGCAAACAGTAAGGAGAAACTAAGGTAACTTGGGTACATATGGCTTGTTGATTTATTTTAGTTGGTGTTTTTTTTAACCCTGACAGGGAAGCCTCTTGTTTATATTCTGTGCCTTGTTGGAGAAAATTCAATATTGAGTAGCAGCTTTCAAGTTCTCATGAGCAAATTCCCTCTCTGGTCCTTAAAGACAGGACTAGACAGACTCCCTGAGAAAGCATGTGAGAGATTCAGAAGTGGGAAGAAGTGTAATATTATCTACCTATGTAAGTGTGATTCGGTACCTGGAAAAATACCCAGTGGAATATATTCATTGTGGCTTGACCAGCCTGAGGCCTGAATCTGTTACGTTCCTCTCTAGGTAGTTTTCATCCTGCTTTTGCAACTCTAGGGCGATCAGATTCATTCTCAGAAGGAAGATTTGCTTCTCCTCAAAGGGTGAAGGAGTGGTAACAAAAGAGAACGGAGGGAATCAAGGTTGCTCTTTCAGTAAAGGAGTACTTTATTTTTTCTTGATCTGGTCATGAGCAAAGGGAAATCCCACTTTAGCTTGTAGAGGATTGATTATGACAATGCTGATCCTTTGTAACAGGGATGTTGCTGTCTGCAACTGGATTTCCTGAAAAGAGGTGTCCTAGAAGAGTCTATGATAAATCTTAACACATTTGCTGTGCAGACTCTGTTCATGCAGCAGAAATTTGCACCTTGAAGAAAATCATTAATCAAAAAAAAATTTGATTCAAGCACATCTAGTTCACAGTGGCTTTCTGGATTAATTTTCTTTTCTTTTTGCTCATATTTTTATGTGTTTGTGGACTAAAATTAATTTACTACCATCTATAGACTCCCTGTAGCTCAGCAAAACATACCTAAAATGTTTAAAGAGCTATGATTTTAACACAAGAGATGGCATCAGTAGTAGCCACCATTGCCTATTATTCAAAGGCTGTGTTCCAAAACAGATAAAGCCAGTTGCAAAACCATCTATGGAAATAAAGCCTGTAGCAGCAAGAGGCAAAAGAAACAAATGCTAGACCCGTTTGTGGAGGAGGTGAGAAGTGATAATCTTGATGAAGATTGCCTTCTTTCACCAGAGATTATTTTAGAGCACAATTTGAGGACAGAGCTGTGACTAAGTTGAAGGATGGATCACTTTGTATACCCTCAACTGCTATAAATTGGTTTTTAAACTTTTATGAGCTATACTGTAGCAAAAAGTACAGATGTGTAATTACTCCTGCTTCTACTGCTTTAAGAAGTGGAAGCCCAAGAGGACCTCTCTGCTACTGACAAGATGGAAGTTTTTGCTCATTGAACTGTTTCTGCATTGCAAAGATAGTGTGCACTAAGTAATTGTGGTGAAATAACCTTATCTGAAGCCAAGTGCAATGGGATCTGTTTTTGTGGAGGCTTACAGGCTTCAGAAAGTCTGACACATTATTGCAGTGAGGTTTCAAATAGCTATCAGTTGTAATATCCTGCAGCATGAGAGTAATATATCCAGAAATAATAATAGTGATGTTATATCCGTGGTGGTCTAAAGGTATGTCAGAAGAGAATTCCACACTGAACCCTAAAGCACGCTCTTCTCTGCGTGGCAAGAGCACTGAGAGCCCTTTGAGAAAGAAGTGAAAAGATCTGGCAGAGGATGGAAGTGGTGCTGATCTCTCCTCCTGACCATGTGCCAAAAAGACTTGTCTTTACAAGTCGTGCAAGTCTTTACAATGGGACCAGGTATCCACCTCTGCATGTTTGTTATCAGTTAATTCTGAAGCCAGAACTGCATGGGCATGTTGACACCTTTTCTAGGCTCATCTCTTGACCGTTGTTTCAGGGTTTCTACCCAGTTCCGACATGGTAACATGTGAATCACTGGTACCTGGTGTTCAGAAATGTTCAGGGGTGCCTTGAAAGTAGCATTGGGTTGGAGGGAGGCAGCAGTTCAGCATGAGCCTGGTGGGAAGGTGTGTTAGGGAAACGAGGGGTTTTTCTGTGGGAGGACATGCAAGTTGGGCTGCAGTATGTCTCTGGCTGTGTTTTGCTAGCAACCATGGTGCCAATCCCTCAGTAGTTCAGTGTGATGTCCATGTCAGTTCAGGGTCCAGGCAGTGACCTGCGCCTTGAGGGCTGTCCAGAGAGCAGAGGTGGGACTGACATCCCAGCCACACCTGTGAGTGAATAATGCAAAGAGGTCTCATGGCTGCAGTCCTTTAGCGTGGGAGTGTTCAGCGTGCTTCCCTAATATCTTCCCACTGTTGTGGTGCCATGAGAAGGTTATCCAGGAGAACTCTGAAACTCTGCTCTTTGTATAGCTTAATAAGCAGCCTTTCCTTGAAAAACTCGGGATGTCAGTGGATTGGAAGGATCCAGATCTGCACTTGACAGGAGATGCAGTGGCTGAGATTTTGTCCAGTGATAAGTCTCTGTTAATGAAGAGAGTTTTGGCAAAGATCTTATGAACTTCCCCATCCAGAGTGGCACTCCTTTCCCACTCAGTCCCTTACCCAAGTGGCTGCAGCTATTTCTGTCTGGAAATAGGCAAGGAGAAACAGATCATAACAAGTCAGTGTGTGCCTTAGAGCAGAAGAAGTGTTCCCTTGTTCCTTAGCCTACAGTTTCAGCAATATTGTCAGGGTCTCCCACTCCCACTCTTCTTGACACAACTGCCATGTTATTCTTTTATTGTACAAAGTGATAGCTCTACCTTCTCAACCAGCTTCAGACACTGGAGCCCCACACATGTGTTGGGGTGATTTTCTGTTTCTATGGATGATTTTGTATACTCAGTCAGCCCTGGAGGAAGAGATGCAAGTAAGTAATTCTGTTTTACAGGCATGACTTCCATTAGGGATCTAGTGCAGAGAAAACTGTCTGGAAAATAACACTGAGTGGCTTGAAATGTGTATTACAGGCTCCCTCCTATGTCAGTGGGAGTGTGCACACTGAGGGGAGAATTGTGGGAGGAACACCAGTGCCAAAGGTCTGTTCTTCACACTTGACTGGAGGATTAAATTCCCTTTCCATGGTCCTTTCTGACTGGCTGTGATGCTGTCACTGGGCTTTTGCAAATGGGGTAGGTTAGAGTTTGGGTGTAACTGCAACTGACAGTTAAGACAGAGCAGCGCTTTTGGAGACAGTAGATCCATTTGCAGATGCTAATGAAGGGGTTCCTGTTTTTCTTCCATCTAAATTCTCCAAGCAATCATTTTATTGAAGGAATTCACCATGCTGTGCCATTAAGGAGAGGAGAGGATAAAAATTATTTTTGGAGCCCAGGATAAGGGATTTGGATGGTAGAATGTGTTAAAGAGAAACCCCAGGTGGGTAATTTAGTGTCTTCTGAGATGGATTCCTTTCTTAATTTATCCAAGAACATGATCCTTATTCTGGATTAATATACATTATAAAACCAGATATTTGCATTTGAATTTACTTCTAGGACTCTTGTTTTAGATTGACCAGCAAAGCTGAATATGAAAACATGCTTGCTGGGCTTAAGAGGCATAACAGGACATTCCTTTTAGAAGAGGAGGTAAAGCTCCTCTCTGTAGTAGTACAGCAGGAATAGCCTTACTGATTATTTCTGACATGTATAACATGCCAGTCATTCCAGTAGTTCAGCACCAAGAAGTAAGAAAGTTCATGGTCTCCACAGAGCAGTTCTCTATGTTGATTTGTCCCAGTGACTGGGTTGGTTTGGTTTTGCTTCAACAACAATACTTTTGAGAGTGACATCCTGGATTTTGTTAATTCCAGAGCAAACTCAGACTGTTTTTGACTATTCTTTTTAGGAAGGGAGGGTGTGAAGCTCCCAGCTGAGCATCAGGCAGGATTTTCTTTGTTCTTTCTAGCACATGGGCGATTTAGGGGTGGGGAACAAATAAGGACACAGCCAAAATCATGCCCGTCATTACTCTTCATGCTTACTTTTAGCTGTGATGAGGGGTTTAGCTGCTGCTAAAGGCATTGATCCATGAGAACATTTACTGTTTGAGTATGTCAGAGGGAGAGTGGTTAGGCTATTAAAATTTATGAATTTACTGTCCTGGCAGTTTTGGGGTAGGAAAGGAGGTTTGGGAAGGTGTACTGTACAAATTTGTTCTGGTATTACTGTGAAAATAGTGTTTCCATTCTTAATGACTATTTGTGAATCACTATGTTGGAAAGATGAGTTTTAAAAGGACAGTGGGGAAAATGAAATCATGAGTCTAGAACTATACTAAAGGTGATGTCTGATCACTGATGTGGCACAGACTGTTCATTGGAATGACAGAGCAGCTGTCGGGCCAAGCAGAGAGGTATCTGCTTTTTGATGCTGTTAGGAACATCTCTGTCTGTGGGCCAAAGTTTTCAGAGAAAGAGTAGCTAGAAATCCCTCAAGAAAGTGCTGTAATCACTCAGGAAAGGTGTTAGATGGATAAGTGTCATAAAGAGTTGCTCTAATTTGTTGAAGAAGCACTTAGGCTCAAATTAGCTTGTTGATGGGCATATCACAGAAGGTGCCTTTTGAGATTTGAGTGTGACTGCAATTGATTGTAGGAGAACGAATAAGTAACACTAAACAACCTCTGTTTCTGAAGAGCCAATATTGTGAAATAAAAAACTTCATTTGCAAAAATCATGTAAAGAAATATTTCCTTTAAGAGAAGGAGACCTGTTTTGAAGTATCTGTTATGAGAAGAAGTTCAAATTGAAAGCACAGGTGAGAAAGGAAAGAGGTAAGTTAGCAATGGGGTTTTGTAATGGCAAAGGGGTGATAACTGTTTCTGATAAAGTGTGTCTTATGTGTTTGGGCTTGTTTTAATTGTAGCAAAATTTTGGGGGAATCTTGGGAATGGACACTAGTCCTTACAGGGTGCTGAAGAGGATCATTGCTGAGCAGAAGTAGCAGGCATCAATGTTCACAAGGGCAGAATTATCTAACTGAAGGAAGACTGGAAGGAAGTATAAGAAATTTCGTTGAAATAGAAGCTGTTGAAAGTACAGGGGTCTCTGCAGCAAATATGGTGAACAGAAACAAGGTATTGAGTGCAAAACAAAATTACCTGGATACTCCAAGTCATGCTTCATAGGCTGGTTTGGTCATTTACCAAGTATCTGGTGACAACCTCAATAGGTCAGGACAGAGTGAGGGAAGACCACAGAGGCAGACCTTTTATTATGTGATGGAAATCAGAAAGGAGAGTAAGACTTAGAAGAAGAAATGAAGTGTAGTTGTCTTTGAGGGTTTCCCAGCTGATGAAACAGACTGTTTTATGGTAGCAAATCCTTTTTCTTGGTTAGGCTTTCCTTCCCCTGAATATGCACATCCAATTGTGCAGGACGGTGGTTTTTATAGAGGCAGATTTTAGTTAGGGATTTTTAGTTTTCCAGAGACAGATTTCGTTGAGTGAGCGCTAGCTTGTAAATGCTAGCTCTTAAGTATCTGTTATTGAAAAGGGGAATGAAAGGTTCAACTGACCGTGTGCAAGTCAAATTTTGTGTGATTGCCATCAGCTACTCTGAAGTGGAGAAAATTTAAGGTCAGTGCAAAAGCCTTTACCTTTAAACATATGTCTTAAATGTGGTTAGAGGCTATATTATGGATCCCAATAAAGAAGTGGTGGTGGTGAGAGAACGGGCAATGTTTTTGTGTCAGGGCTTGCTGGCTGTAGTTTATTCTGGAGAGCAGCAGTGGGATGGGTTTGACAATGGGGAGGTGCTGAAAAAGGCAGAAGTACTTGCACAGGTGATCTTAAGCTCAGTAAAGTGGAAAATTAACTACTGAATGGTATGTGTTAACTTCTGTGAATTAATGCAAAATTGTTCAATTTAGTGAAGTATGGACTGAAAATCTGATCTGCTGGGCCTGCACTGTGAATTTCTTTTGTTGCAGGGGACAAATGATTCCACTCTTGGTTTCACAAGCAACCGAGACTTAATTAACACTTGGAAATCGCTTTGAGATCTTTGGGTGAAAAATTATGAAGTTCTAAGGATGTTTGATTAAATGCAAAGAACAGCAGTGGTTTTCTTGGAAAACCATGAGAGAGTCCTATTACCAGGGATCATTTTCTGCTCTGGAGGCAGGTGTGTTTTGATTAGCATTCTTATTCTTGATGGCAATGGGTTGTTTTGGTAGTGAAGATCAACAGACTGAGAGCAGATTTGTGCTGTGTGCTGTGTTGGTATAAAAAAACCTCTACCCCAACGAATGAGAGGGAGCTCGGCTTTCCCAGTATGTTCAACCTTACATAAGGGCAAGACCTGTAGTAGAACTCTAGAGATGTTCACTACATTGGTTCTTATCACACGTGTGTAACTGGGTACTACTTACCTTGGTCAAGAAAACTGATTTAAAACCACTTGGAAGATACAGGGGAAATCTAGGAATGAAGAGGGGCTTCCTGATCTTCTGCTACAGATTGGACTGTCCTCTTGTTCTGCTGTGTTGAGTCAATGTGGATTGCCTTGCCAGTGGGGAGGAAGGCTCTGCAAATGTCACTCTTCCCACATGATCCTGGCGATGTAGTGAGGCATCTTTGGCTCCAGTGGGGCACAGGCTGAAAGGGCTGGGGCAGCTGCTTGTCAGTGCTCACCTCCTGCTCTTGCTACGTTCAGGTGAAGTTCAGAAGAAACACAGTTTTTGGCTGGTGGCTTATGCATTTCTCTTGCAACCCTGCCCCGGAGAGGACACAGATCAGACATCTAAATCCAGGCTGATCTATCTCCTGTAACTACTTCTGATAGGAAATGTGGAGCACAATGTTGATCAAGAGTGAGCTGTGTAACAAAAAACATTGTCGGTGTAGAATCAAATGTGGTGCCCAAATGAAGGCTGGGAAGGAGTTTATTCCACACTCAGTGATTGAGAGGACTCTGAGATCTTTTTAAAGGTATTGGCTCTCCCTACTCCCAGATATAGTTCACAACAGAGTCACCTGGGCATTTCTCCACTGCCTATCTTTCCTGTGACTCTTTGTAGTGACATGCATTTTCTTTTCAATGGGAACAGGGAGGAAGATCTTTGGCTAGTCTGAGAATAGAGCTTTGATGGGAGGGAAAAAAAGCCTAATATTTGTGTACACAGTTGATTAATTTAAGGTTACAAGGTGCCAAAACACCTTCTCAAGCTATCTACCAAATAAGATCTATTACTTCAAGCAACATGACAACAAAATTTACTTTTGACAGTTGTAAAATTCTGTCCAAACAGGATTATCTTTCCTTTCACAAGTGATTAAAAAAAAAAAGAAGGTAAACAAACCCCCAAACACTTAAGGCTATTACTACAAAATATTGAGCTTCAGTGAGTGAATACTTGTGAGATTTTTGCAAGGATGAATGAATACTGTATAGATAACAAGCCAGTTACTATACTTTATTAGTAACTTTTACTAGTTACACCACTAGTATCAGTTACTACAACACCTCTCCCATGAGGAGAGACCAAGAGAGTTGGGGTTGTGCGGCCTGGAAAAGAGAAGGCTCCAGGGAGACCTTTTTGCAGCCTTTCAGTACCTAAAGGGGTATTATAAGAAAGATGAGGACAAACCTTTTAGCAGGGCCTGTTGGGATAGGACAAGGAGTACTGGCTTAAAATAGGGTGGATTCAGACTAAGTATAAGCAGTACATGTTCTGTGATGAGGCTGGTAAAACACCACAACAGGTTGCCCAAAGAGGTGGTAGAGGCTCTGACCCTGAGAATATTCAAGGCCAGGCTGGCCAGGGCTCTGACCAGCTTGATCTAGCTGACGATGTCCCTGCTCTCTGCAGAGGGTTGGACTAGATGGCCCTTAGAGGTCTCTTCCAACCCAAACTATTCTGTGATTCCGTACTTACAGCATCAGCTGCCTACTATCTCAAGACCATTCCTGTGGCTGCTGCTCTGGGAAGCAGTTCCACTACCAGTGGGGAAACTCAAAAGGTCACCTGTGAAACTCCAGCAGTACTGGGAAAGAACCATTTTTTTCCATTGCTTCTTTTAGAAGTAATCTTTCCCAAAAGTTGTCACTGTGATGGTAGAACCTGTTTTGTTTATGTATCTTAACACTATTAATGGAGAAGTAGTTTTACCAAAAGTAGCCTGTGTAGTTTAAATAGAAGATCTAATTGTGTAATTTATTTGCAAACACTGACTTTCTGCTTAGTATACACAGACTTTTTCTTTAGTACATATTTCTTCTAAAAAAAGGAAAGCACATCTGCTTTCAGATCAGTCAGTGGTGGGAGGCAAGTAAAAAGACTGGAAGGTTAAAGAGGAACTTGTTTGTGACCTTTTTTTTTGTGAAGAAAAAGGGAAGCTGCTTTTCTGGGGAAGAGAACAAGCTGCAGGGGAAGAGGGAGGAGAGTGCTGTGATGATAGGTCAAAATTCTAAGTTTCCAGTTTTACATAAACTTAACTCACAGTAGCAGGAGTGCCTTGCAAAATGAGAGATTAAAAAATCAAACTGAAATGATTTTTGTATGAGAACATGACCTGTGGAGAGTGATATATGCCAGAACCTGCTGAGGATAACCTGGCAACCTTGATCACCCTCCAGTCTGCAAAGCGGTTCAGCATCACAGGAACAGGGCACTGTGCAAATGCTAAAACACCTGCAAATCAGGCTTGAGGAGCAATCAAAGTGAGATAAACATTAATTAGTATAATACCCAAGCCCTTAATGGAGGAAGGAACGTTGATTACACTGTCTCACTTGGGATTTCTTTCTGTCAGAGATGGTGTATGATGACAGTTTCTGATTACACTTACTCAGACATGAAGTAAGACCTTAAAAATGCTTAAATATGGAGAGAGAAGAGCAGAAAGCAAACAAGTTGATCTTTCTTTGAGTGGTTGAATGTGTTTGGTTTTTTATAAGAGTGTACATTTTTTGCTTTTTGCCTTTCAAACTTTTGAAGTGAATTGGTTTTGTGAGCTGGTTTTGAATGCTTCCCTGGATCACTATAAACTGTAAATGTCTTAGCAGCCTTTCCTTTGCTCTCCCCATCTTGATCCTGAGATGTTGCCAGCTGCTGGGATAGAGGCACAGCGTGGGAGTGGGGAGTGGGTTTCTTGCATTTCATTTTTTACACTGCCAGTCATGAACTCTGAGCTGGCCCACCACAGTGCGTGGGAAGTAAGGGGTAAGGCCATTTGTAGAGAGCACTCTGGTGCCTCATAAAACATTATCTTTTGTTAGCCAGCCTGAGCACTCTCATATATTCTAGCTAAGATCTCTAGGCCCGCTTCAGTCTAGGGATTGTGCGTCAAAGCCCTGAGTTATGGGTACAGGGGTTGATGCATTGATGTTTTCCCATCACTACAGCAGCCTGAGGAGCCATAAAAGCCCATTACCTTTTCCCAGAGAAGATTCTTGAAAAATTTGAGGTTTTGTTCTTCTCCTCAGCATACAAGTAGAAGAGAGCAGTGACAGAGGTCATAGGAAAGAATCAGGTGAGGAGGGAGTTCAGAAGCCTGAGATGAAAGGTGGACATTTATCTCCCTCAGCACCATCTTCCTTTGCTGCTTTCATCATGGGATGATGCACACTATTTCCCTGACTTTTGGAAGGCAACTGAAACTTGTCCTAGAGTTTTAGTGGTATCTCATTCATCAGTAGTGATATCATGTCAGTTTTGACACCAGTGCTGTGGAGCAGTAAATGGCAACCAGCGCTGTTTTCTTCCCTTGTTACCCTGCTCCAGCACCAGCTGCTTGGAGAGTCTGGGAATGTAATAAAATACAAAAGCTATAAACTCCATCCCTTCTTATTCATGCTTCCTGCAGTTTGGCAGGAATTTAATAAAAGCACACTTTGTTGGGGGGAAAAAAAAAGAAAAAAAAGGCAGCTTGACTTTCAGGCAAAAAGCCAAGATTTAATAGAATAAATTTACTGTATGTACCCTGAAGTTTAGAACAGCACTGCCAAGCATCCCCCTGCTATCTCTCAGAGCTGGAGCTTGGGCTGGGAGGAGACCAGAAGCTTGACTTGCTGTGATGTTTCCTTATTTAAGGGAAAAAGTAATTTAATACTTCGTCTGCCTTATCCTCCTGTGCAACTTCATTTCTCATTCTGCTCCATAATGTTCTTTCTCCTTGGTTGATCGCTTACTTTTGTGCTTCAGACATGAAATTGAAGTTCTTTGGTATTCTAGAGAGGTTTACTCCAGCCTCTGCTGCCTCACCTTTCTCGTTCACCTTGATGTGGAGCTTGCCTCTTCTCTCTCCCACTTCACAAGTTTTGTCATCCCTGTCTCTTTTGGGTGACATGTACCCTCAGCATAGACAGCCAAGTGTCTCCTGTTGCTGTGATGCTTCCTTACAGATGAATTCTGTCTTGCTCAGCCACTTTTCTGGGAATATGTCAGCCTGTCTTTAAACCTGCTCTGATTTTAAACTTCTTTCTGATGCTGTCTGATCCCTGGCAAATATAGATGATAAAAATCTCTTTTTTGTTGTTGTTGTTGGCATTATGGAGTGCTTGGAGACATGCATAGAAATGTAGCATTATTGCCAGTGCTGATGACTGTCGGGCAGTATTCAGTGTCCTGGAGGTCAGATTCCTAATGCTTCAAATCTTTTTCCTATGGGAGCAAGAGAACAGTAGTTTTTACCCCACAAGTAGACACAGATGCAGCAGAGGAGGTCTTCCAGTAGCTGCCTGAATGTGAGATATATCAGAGGAGTTATAAGGAAACAAGAAGTCATCTGCTCTGTGGCTGCAGGCGGGACAGATGAGAGGGGCAGTGATCTGGGAGGAAATATTCCTGGAACTTGCTGTGGTGTTGGAGAGAGTTGCCTGTAAAATGGAGAGAAGTTTAAGGCAGCAGGATGAGGGCCTTAGGAGAATGGAGAAAAAAGATCTAAGTTGGGGGTGAGGTGCAGGGGGCTTGAGGGCAAAAAGATTTCAGAGGTACAAGAGAAAGTGAAAGCTTGAATCAAAGCAGCTGAAAGATTGGCTTTAATATCTACTTAGATCAAAAATAAAAGTCTGTATGGATTAAGAGATAATCCACTAGATAGATTTAATCTACCACATGTATTACTTCCCCAAAGAAAAGCATTGGGAGGGGAGGGTTGATTTGGCTCAGTGCCCGGGATTTGAAGGTAGGTGATTATTCTTTTTCCACAGGCCTCCTGTTCACTTGTCCCAAAGGGAGCACATCCTGATGAAACGGAGGGGGGGGGGAGGGGGGCTGTTGCTGTAGCCTCCTGCTTCTTTGCAACTCCAAAGTCACATTGAATCTAACTAAAGGCGTTTCTCAAGCAGAAGAGAGCACCGAGAGCAAAATAACACAGCAGTGACTAATAACTTAGGCATGGGGTAGGCTCAGACACTGATGGTGGCTTTGGCTGTCTGAGCAAAGGGTTCTGAGGGACAGCAATGGGTATTTTATGAACACTTACCCCTGCTGTCCTGAGTGCAATTGCCCTTCAACCAAACACTGCTCAGTGACGAGCTCCGAATGCCACCTTGCTTCAAGCACTTTGCTCCTGAAATCCTTGGCAACATCCCTCCCTCCTTTTCTCTTTCCTTTCTTTACAAACACTGGTTGACCCGTAGAGTAAGTTCAGTTTCCACAGCAGTAGAAATACTAAAATGACTGGAGGATGATTGAACACAAGGGGTTTTTCTCCATGTATTTTTTCTGTATCAGTACAGTATATTGTCTCTTTTAACTAACACATGCAGCTGTATCTTGAACTGTACATGCATAACAGTCATGCACTTCTAGGAGGCTGTAGATATGATGGAATTTGGATTAGTTGGATTGAGGAGGTTTAATATTTATTTTCAAAGTTATCTTGTTCAGCAACAAATAAATTAATTCTGTAGACTGATGTGTATTCCTTCAGTGTTGTGGGCCTGCATCTGTACCACCTCAGGTGAAGGTTTTTGGCAGAACTCCTAAGGTCAGTGGGATTTGGCCTGTCAAATCCTAGAGTAGCAGATCACAGGAGAGAGTACAGAGTGCCTTGGGGAAGAGCCGTCATGGTTTGAAACACCTGAGCTGCCACTGGACAACTTCCCCAGCCTGTGCTGGGAGTGGGCTGTCTGCCTGATACTGCCCTTTTACTGATCATATTTGGTGGGCAGTAGGGATGGATGAAACTCTGGATGTCTTCCCTCTTTCCTTATGGATGCACCATTACTGTTGCAGCTAGGACACAGTAATTGCCAGTCATGTCCGGGTTTTAGGGCTGTTTCCTTTTTAAGAGAGGTTCCAGCAAATTTTAAATGAGAAAGGTGTGTGCAGCACAGTGGACTGAGAGGTGCTTTGCTCTCTGTTATTCCCATGGTGCTGTCTGTGCTACAGGAGGGATGAGGAGTCTGGCACTGAGAAGCCCTTTGGAATAACCAATGCACTGCTGTGTTTGGTGGGGCTGTAAAGGGAGTTGTGGCACTGTTCCTCTGCTACACAGGTGTTTTGGAGGATGAGAGTTAAATGTGGGAGGGGTTAAGAGCGAAAGGTAAGTGTAACTGGGATTCCTCAAAAACTCCTTTGCTTCTTCATAGCTAGCAAAACACTGAGTGAGGCAAGGGAGAGGAAGAAGTTGATACCTGGTGAAGCACTGGGGATGATGTGGGGCAGGAAAGGGAGCAAGGGAAGCATTTCACTGCCTCATTTGACCCACTCACATTCATGGAGTGGAAGGAAGGAGAACACTTACTGGTTTCTAGGTCTGAGCTTGCATAACTGCTTGCTTAACACTTCCTTCTGGGAGAGAAAATGTACCCTGTCAGGTCCTGAAAATTGTGTCTGGGAGTCAGCAGGGTATTGGCTAAAAGGCAATTGATACCTTGCTTTTATGTGGAGCTTCAGGAAAGCTTTGTTGAGTTCTTCTAGGAGAGAGGTCTACCACAGGTGAGAAAGAAAATTGCATCATTGATTTGAGGGAGAGCAGCAAAGCAGAAATAAATGTCTGGGGTTTTTTCAGTTTTGAAGGAAGAAAAAATAGTCAGATGCCCCCAGGACCAGTACTGGAAATAGTGTCAATCAATACAATTATGAAACTTCTAGAAGAGAGACGAGCTGTGAGATGGGAAAATGTTCTGGGGAGAGCAGTTAGGGAAGACTTAGGTACTTCAGAGGCATCTCACACTTGAACAAAACCAGGCAGTGGGACAGCCCTATGACACATGAAACTTGCTGCAGACAGGTGCTAGGAAATGCACACTGAAAGGAACAACAGAAACTACTCTGAGAACCTATCAAGTGTATAAGTGATGTGGACTTACTCCACTCAGGCAGAGGGAGGATGTGGGAAGAAAATCATGAACAGATTTGTACTCAGTGTTGGTACAAAATACAAGCTGTTAGACTGTGTTTAAAATAAAAGGATGGAGAAATGGAGAATAATTCTGAGAGGGAGAATCTCATGAGGTTCAGTTTTGCTCGTCTCCTACTCCAAACAGAATAAAGTGGAAACAGGCTGTGTGTTATCCTGCCATATGCATAAGGAAGGTTTTTCATGCTTCCAGGAACAGGGGAGCATGGCTATAACAAACAGAAACACTTAAAACTGTTCAGTGAAAGAAGTGGGGTACTTTCAGAATGATACAAAGTAAAACAGGTTTGTATTGGCTGTTTTTCACTACCTACGTTGTGGGGGGCTTTAGTGAGTCCATTTCTGTACTGTAATAGGGAATGTGCTGCACAGGGTGAAAATATTTGAAAAGATGGATTTGATACAGTTTGAAATTGGGAATCATGGATCACTGCTGATGTCAAATTTGTTGCTGAAGGGACTTATACAGACAGAGCAGAAAAAAAGTGTGAGAGCTCTCTCAAAAGCAAAGAGGGACTTTTGGTGAAATTGAAAGACAGTACTTGAGATTGATTTTTACAGGCACAGAACGGTCTGATGGAACTCATTGCTACAAAACACGGGTGGAGTGCTCTCTCTCCTAATGGGTTGTATAGCCATAAAAGTACTCTTTGCTGGTTTCATTGGAGAGGTGAATGTTCAGAACACTTTTCAGCTTCTGAGCTTGAAGCTAGGGAGAACCTGCTGGTCGTGCATGGGGAAGGAAGATCTCTTCTGAGAGGGTGACTGCGTAGTTTCCTGTAGCTGATGTCTGCTCCCACTGTCCCTCCTAACCTCTAGCTGAACCTGTGTGACAGTTCCTGCAGCATGGCAGCCACTGTGCGTGACATGCAGGCAGTTTTGGCTGTGCCCCTGGCTGCAGGGTGTCTACTGTAGGCTTTGTGGGAAAGGAATATGTCCACGTGGTGAACACAGAGGTATTTAAACAGTGTCTGCTCTCCCCTGTTGCCACAGAGTGCTTTTCACCTCAGTCCCAAAGCATTTTGATGCTGATCTAGTGTCATGGTTTATCCCCAGCCTGCAACGAAGCACCACACTGCCCCTTGCTCACCCTGCCCCCAGCAGGCTGGGGGGGATGGAGAACTGGAAGGTAAAAGTGAGAAAATTCATGGGTTGGATAAGAACAGTTTATGGAAATAAAATATTATGATAATAATACTGTAATGAGAAGGAAAATAACATAAAAGGAAGAGAAATAAACCCCAAGAAAGACAAGTGATGAGAATGAAAAACAATTGCTCACCACCAACTGACCGAAGCCCAGACAGGCCCTGAGCAGTGGCCCCCAGCCAACTTTCCCCCTAGTCTATATGCTGAGCATGATTCCATATGGAATGGAATATCCCTTGGGTCAGTCAGGATCAGTTGTCCTGGCTGTATCCCCTCCCAACTCCTTGTGCACCCCCAGCCCACTCGCTGGTGGGGTGGGGTGAGAGGCAGAAAAGGCCTTTGCTCTATGCAAGCCCTGCTCAGCAATAACCAAAACATCCCTGAGTTATCAACAGTGTTTCCAGTACAAATCCAAAACGCAAGCCTATACCAGCTACTATGAAGGAAATTAACTCTACCCCAACCAAAACCAGCACATCTAGTCATGCAAAAATGATGCACATTATCGTGCTTCATTTCTCCAAATGAGGACCTAATCTTGTTTAACTGATGTGGAAACCAAATCACAAAACTGCTAAGCAACATAGACAAAGTTGTGTAACGATCTGCTGGTACAGGAGAGGACAGTATAAGCCATGTGAGTCCTGAACTCTGCTCATTAACATGTGTTGCCTTTCACTTGTGACAAGTCATTTTTATTAAAAATATGTTGGCAGTTGATAACTGGCTGTGGCTTTCTCGTCAGCAGTACCTGCAGAGAGGCTTGTGGCCCTCTGGCATTGGCAAAAAAGCTGCATTTTTCCATCTTTCTGTGCCTTAAACAGCCTCAGGAACATTGTGCTGTGAGTCACGGACTAGTCCTACTTCATGTCATGTTGGAGTACATAAAGCTCTCAGTGGGATGGAGATGAGTGTGTCTCAACCAGCACTTTGTTTTGCCCTTTGAAACAACCCAGTCTACTGAGACTTGCATCCTTCTCTGAGGGTCTGGGCACTGACTGTTGCCTAAAAATCGCTGATTCTGGATTCTTCATCCTAGGAAATGTGCTTGCTTCTTAGGATCTCTCAGCGGGTAGAGGCCAGCCGGGCACAGCTTCAGGCAATTGGTGAGAGAGTCACACTCGCCCAAGCGAAGATTGAGAAGATAAAGGGCAGCAAAAAGGCTATTAAGGTAGTGACTTCAGTGAAGGCTGCATTGTTTCCTTTCTTCCCTCCACCTTCTCTCTGTACCCCTGATGTAAGCTCTGGTGAAGAAAGGGTGCTCAGCCACCACAGCTGCTGCTCACTCACCACTCCATGCCTTGCTGCTGAGCAGGGTTGTGATGAGAATCCCATTCCTGACTTGGCCAACTGATGATTTTTAGACCCATGAGCCACACAGCCCCAGGCTTTATGGGGCCTTTATAGGTTTCTGTCCCAGCTACCTCCTGAGAAAGATGAAAGGCGTGTGCTGAGCAAGCCCAACGCCCTCGCACTTCAGACTCATAGGCAGTTTGGCTATTTGAATGAAAGCTGCTGTTAGAGAGCCTCCCCTTAGTGCATCTTAATCCCATTAAGCCATGTAAAACTGGTGAAAATCCTCCTTTCACCATTTTTGCTCCATTTTATACAGTATTTCCAACTCCTTTCCTGCCAGTGGAAGCATTTTTGCCAATGATCTCCTTTAACTTTTATAGAGAGGTTCTGGCACTTCCAGTTTCAGAAGTGGCAGTCAATGCACATAACTGTTAGGAGCTTGCTGTCTCCAAGACTGTCCATTCCCATTGGCAGCACAGATGGGGTGGTCACTCCATTCCATGTGTTTCTGTGTTGTAGAATTTCCCAACTGTTGGGTTGTTTCAGTCCCTCCTTGTTTCTTCACAGGTATTTTCCAGTGCCAAGTACCCAGCCCCTGAACGGCTGCAGGAGTACAGTTCAATTTTTGCTGGTGCAGAAGACCCAGCTAAACAGAAAGGGCCAAGGCACAAGATTCAGAGCAAACATCGAATGCTGGATGAGAAAGCTCTGCAGGTAAGGGGGAGGGGAACAGACCTTGGCACGAACAAGCAAAAAGAAGCTGGGAGGCTGTTAGTCTCTTTGACAAAGTGGATCAAGGCTTTGGGATATGGGCTGGGAGCAGAACATATTTTCATTTGGTCTGTCAATGAAAGGATGTGAGATTAGACTGGGAAGCTTGTGGAGATGCCAGTTTGAGAGGGCTGTGTCAGTACAAGACCTTGTCTGGGTGGTTGAATGCTCTGGGTGTCTGTCAGCTGCCAACTCTCTGGAGCAGTTCCATTTCCTGAAATGCTCTTTTCTGCAGCAATTGTTGGTGGGTGCTGCTGCCTGGGCTTAATCCTTCGACTGTGTATATCTGGGATCAGGGTCATAGCTGTTTAGAAAGTAGTTTCTGAAGGCTCTGATGTAAGTGATGGCGAGAGGGGAAAGATAAGAAAGATTATGAGTGTGTCAGGAGAAAAAGAAGTCCCTCATTAGAGCATTGGAAATTGTTGCACTTGGGTATTGTCCCTTCCTGGTTCCCAGCAAAGTTGTACATCTTGGGGAGGAGGGAAGATCATTTTGCTGCTTCTTTAGTTTGTGCTTTGCTTTTCCTTTGCCTACATACAATAGATGTAGCTCATCTGTTGTAGGTTTCAAGCCCTTCAGAGGGGCTGAATCTCTCAGCCCAGTTGGGGCTTCCAGATGTGCCCATAGCACAGATGCCTGCAGCTGGTGGCATTGAAGGAGGTTCTGAACTTTTGAGTTCCCTTTGAACCTGTGGATTGAGTGGCAGAGAGGGGAGGTTTTAGAGAGGTCTGAGAAGCAATGGGTTTGACAGGAAGTGCTACCAAAGGATTCTTCAACAATTTGGGTCAACATCCCTGGGTTGGAAGGACAGGAGGAAAAGTTAACGTGCTTAAAGTTTAAAAGTTGATGTGTATGTGCTCTGTCAGGAGTAGCAAATGTGCTGTTCCAGGCAGGTTAAGGGATCAACTTGACAACTTCCCTGCTTTCCACCCCTAAAGAGACTTCCTTCCTAATCCATGTGTGACTTGGCCCAAAAATAAAGCTGCTACTGAATAATTTATCATGCTAAACTTTCCTGAGTGTTAATGGCGTTGAGGCCTCACACAGTGAGGTAGTTATGAATATTTCAGCCAGGCCAAGGAAGCAGGGCTGCTGGCTGACTGGACAGCTGGCAACCTCGAGCAGGGTCCCTTCGGCTCCTGGCAGTAGGGCAGGGCAGAGCTGCATGGGACCTGCTGCCAGCCTTTGGGAGGCCAATTAGTGGTGCTGTCTGGCTGGTGGCCCTGTCCCATCGGAGCGTGGGGGGGGCAGAGGTAGGCAGTGAGCAGTGAGCAGACAGGGAGATATGTCCCTGCCCTGAAGGGCTGGTGCCAATGTATAGCCCCTCAGACAGGAGGGGAATTGAGAAGAGCTTCAGCTGGTAGAAAGCGGTGTCCTGCAGAGAGCCAATGGTATGCCCGTTCAACTGGCCTGCTGGCTCCAGCAGGCTGTGCAAGCCTTTCCCCACAGCCATCTGCCTGCAATGCCACCTCTTCCTGGTCCCATACCTTTGCCATGTTCTGCCCTTTGTGACTAAGGCTGCCATCCCCACAGGGACTTTGTTTCAGGCCCTGGGGGATGTTTGTGTTTGTTGTTCCTCTCCTGTGACCCATCTTTTGATCGTCCTGTGTGGCTGTTGATTTTCCTCTGGCTTTGCTGACCCTGCATCACGCAGGAGTCTGGTCACTCTTGTCAGGCTCACACACATAAGCTCCTTCGTGTCTTCTGTGGGATGGGGGGATGCTTCCAGCTGGTGAATGATGGAGGGCCCTGCACCAGGAGCAGTTGGTGTGTTGAGCGGTGTTTGGTGCGGCCGAGCTCTGACCGTGCTCCAGTGGGACAGACCCTTCTCAGCCATAGCTGAGCACGGAGCCCGATGTGCCTTGCAGTAATGAAATGTGGCAGGGAGAAGTCTAATGTTTGCATTTATGCCCTCCTCAATTATTTAGAGCTTTCAGCAGAGGCTCACTGCCTGTTTTCACTTCTAATGAGGGCCTCTTTGCTGGGAGCAGTCACAGTGGCCTTCTCTAACTCCACTCACACATGCCCCACCAGGAAAGCAAACTCTGCTCCTGTCGGTTTGAGAGTAAGTGGTGGCAGCCTGTGCTCAGCATTTAGGGTTTGTGCTCAGGAGGGAAAGCAGCTGAGCTGGAAATCTGTGTGGTTCTGCAGTTTATTTGAAAATGGTTCCCCCCTTGGAATTTCTTCTTTCCCCCTCCACCCCAAGCAAGTGAAAACTCAGTCATTGAGTGGACACTGTTTAGGTTGGTAAGGTAAGGACTAATGGATTAGAGTGCCAGAAACACAGTCCTTGTGGTAAGCCTGGAAAGCCACTTGCTTTGCACATTGCTGTGGTAGCAGCTGGGCAGGGCTCAGCAGGGAGCTGGCTGCAGCCCTGTGGAGCTTCCCAGGCTCTGTGCCCTGCCTTTGCAGGGTGTATGGGTGCTGCAAGTGCCCCTTGGGAGACTGAAAAATGGGGTGGGAGACATGGTCTGCCTGGACTTCAGAAGAGGTACAAGCAAAAGTTACAGTCTGTTGCTGGAGTAACCTTGCTAGGCTTCAAAAATGTCAGTAACTTGGCATGTCCTTGGGAATTCTGCCTCTCTCAGAGCCCACCATAGGCATGGGGAGGCTAAACCAGGTTTTTGCCACTTGCTTATCTTGAAGTGCTTTTCCAGATAGCCTAAGCACTCCCTTGGTATGGGAGAGTGGGATTTGTGGTGTATCACACCAATTCCCTTTGTAATACCGTGTGCTTAATTAAACTTCAGAACCAGGGTGACTTTATGTATTTTTAACTGTAGGTTCTTATGAAGAAAAATGCCTAAAAATGCAGTGTCCTTGGGAGTGTGATCCTGCCAGTTACCAAACTCCAGGCTGGGGTGTTTGAGCATTCAAGCATCCCTCAAGACTTCAGTATGTCAAGGCTGCTGAACTTTGGCTTAAGGCTTTAATCTTCCTATAAGAAAACTACTTTTTAAATGGCATGTTAACTTCTGGAATTTACAGATGTGGGATATTATTGACAGTGTGTAACTGTTCCAAATTTCAAAACAGATCTAGGTACTCGAATAAGACTAGCACTTTGATGGCATTTAAATTAAAAGTTTCAGAGTAATACTCATGCTTAGTGCTTTTATAACTGCCTTAGATGAGGCTTATAAGTAAATGTGGGTAATGGTTGGTTTCTCACTATGCCCTTAAAGTGATGCACAGTCTTCCAGTGCTAACTGAAATCTACAAAGAGAGAATTAAAAAAATATATATAACTTTAGGGCTGAGTGTGTCTGAACAGTTCTAGCAAAAAAGTCAGTACTCCCTCATGCTTAAAAAATTAAATATTGGGAAATGAATATTAATGATCAAAAGAACTTTTATTTTTGAGTGTCTGCTTCTACGGTCTCTAAATAAGAATTTGTATATTTTTGCCTACTTCTGAAAAAAAAAATACAAGATGTTCATTTCAGTGTATTTTTCACAAGTTGGAACGTGAATTAGATCAAAATCTCCCAGGTCTTATAGCATTTTATAGACTCAGAGCATCATAGAAACTCCTAGTGGATTAACTGAGCTATGACTAAGCCATTTCTTAGGATTTCTGGCTACCAGATCCAAGACTGAAATTTCGAACAGGACAAACTGCTTGTGTCACTGAGATGTGGTCTTAAAACTGAACCAATGGTGGTCTCCATTTCCCCCATACAAATACAAGGAGAGATGATACAGAGAATGGGATGCTGCAGAGATGCTGGAAGTAGTGAGGCTGTAGGAAGCTGTGGGCAGTATTCGAAGTGGTCATCTTCTGGTGAAGGAAACCACAAGTGTGGCCAGTTATTTAACCTGACAAACTGCTCTGGTTTCTCCTGATATGAACACTTACTGCCTCGCGGCTGCCAGGCTGCTGCTTGCCCTAGTTTGTGAAGAAAGCAGAAGTTGTAAGGGGGCTCAGGGGCGTGAAGGGGTCTGAGGTGGTGGGTTTTCCCCTCCCAAACTGTCTCTGGGTTCAGGAACTGAGGCCTTTCCTCCCACTAGAGTGAAGAGTGCTGTGGGTGCTGAACTTCATCCCCCGGAGCATGTGGCAGTGGGCACTGCCGTGCCAGCTGAAACACTGGTCTGATGTGGGATGGCAATTCCTGTGCTCTATAAAAGTCAGGCAGTTCAGATGTAATAAGTCCTTTTCTAAAGGGAGTTCTATATATATTATGCATGAAGTTTTAGAACCGAGAGAGAGGAGATTTCAGTTCATTAGAGTTGAAAACTCCTCCAAATCCCTCAGGCTTTGCAAAACCATCTGGCACACGTTCCACCCTGCACACTCTTTTCTGCCTGATCTCTTGCCTAGTGCAGGCACTCTGTTTTTTCCTAACCTCTTTTTCCTTTGCCTTCCCTGCATACCCCAACAGTGGGATCACAGCTCTTAAAACATCAACTGAAGGCAGCAGAGGGGAGGTAATAGAGATGTTTGGGGGACTCTGCCTGCATGAAAATGTGTAGCAGTTGGAGACACTGTAACAAACGCCTTTTAGACTGTTGTGCTTGATCCCTGCCTCTGACTATAGAGCCTGAGTGGTGGCTTTATCTTGGTGGGTCCTTGCCGCAGCAACACGTGTTCGATATGACCCATCCATGGCACCAAAAGCACATGCCATGAGTCTGAACTGCCAAGATTTGTGATGAATGTGGGGTTGCAATGTTGTCCATGTGTTTCCTTCCTCAAAGGGAGGTAGAGAGGAAGCAGTAGGGTTCCCAGACTGTACTGTGCAGCCAGCAGTGTGGGTTGTGGTGGCTGGGGAGAGCTACCTCAGCAGCCATGGTTTTAGTGTCTTACTACCTGTTATCTGTTTTCTTGCAGGAAAAGCTCAAGTATTTCCCCGTGTGCGTGAGCACCAAAATTCACCAGGAGGATGATGCAGAAGAAGGCCTTGGCAGCCTTCCCAGGAACATCAGCTCCCTCAGCTCCCTGCTACTCTTCAATACCACCGAGAACCTGTGAGAGCTGGAGCAGTGCTGTGCTGCTCACCTGCCCCTGCTTGTCCTCAGAGGAGCTTTCCCTTCCCCAGGGGTAGCAGTAACCGCTTGCTTTCCTGGGGGTGTTACATATCAGGCTCCTGATAGGACAAGGTTTGCTACATCTGCACCCGCTTCCAGCTAGGAACCCTTTCTTCCCCATTCTTTCCCTTGGGTGGAGGGAGTTGTTTTATCTGCACCTGATCTTCTACTCATCTGCATTCAACCCAGTTTTGCACTTCGTGTCCCCAGCTTAGTTTTTCCTATTGTTCCCCTGTAATTTCTCTCCAGCCTTGAGATGTGCTGTCACTCTGCTCTGTGCCAGCCTAGGTACTGCTTCTCCTCCTGATGATTCCTTGCAGCATCACTTGACTGCCCTCACTGTTTCAATGTCTCCACCACCTCCCTCACTGCAGTTCCCTTTTCCATTATTGGGCTTTCCCTTATGGTTCCTCCTTCTGCCCATATTGAAGAGCTTCTTTAAGCCCTTTTAGAGATTTCAGCTGCTGGATCTTCTCTTTCTTCTCCTGAGCCCTGGATCATTTTCCCTTTTTGTCTTTCCTCCTGGACCTTGAGTGACAAGTCACTGGTGTCCTGCTGCAGGCTGTGGGATGGTTCAGGCTGGGTGGTGGAAAAGGGAGAGCTTGGCAATGGTGGCACTGCAGTGGGGTTTGCTTTAGGGTGATTGTGAGGCTGCACTGGCAGGGTGGGGAGCTGATCGCTTCCTGGTTGTGAAGGGGAAGGGCTGGAAAATGTGGCTAAAAGAAGGAAACTGGAAGGCCCAACCTTTTTGAATGAAGTCAGGCCTTCTTGCGTACACTTTCTTCTGGCCTTGGCTCTCGAGGTAGTATCACTAAAATACATGTCCTCTACTCTTAGGTACAAGAAGTATGTTTTCCTGGATCCTCTGGCTGGAGCAGTGACCAAGACCCATGTGGCTCTGGAAACAGAGACAGAAGAGAAGCTCTTTGATGCTCCTCTCTCCATCACCAAAAGGGGACAGCTGGACCGACAGGTGAGATGCAGCTGTGGTGATGCAGCTGCTTTCACTTCAGAGGGTTGTGCTCAGCTCTCTGAGAAGAGAGGGCTTCTGTAGGGTGGAGGGCAGGTAGGAGAGAATGGCCCCTCATGGGGCTGCAGAGTACCTCACTTACCAGAAGGACCTTGCTTGGTTTTGTGCTTGAGGTCCTGGTATGAGTTTGGTACAAGACAAAACCCTCAGACTTGGCAGGCATTTCTCTCTGTGCTCAATCCTTTGCTGAGTGGTGTGAGAAGAGTGATGTGACACTAGTTCACCTTGTCATGAGACCTCAGGTCTGTAGGGGAGTTTGGAGGATCTATCACTTGATCAGCCCCCTTGTGCTAACTCCTGAGCCTCATGAGGAGTCTGAGGGTGAGGTGCCACTGCTAGCAGGTCCCTGGTGGGAGGTCTGATCCCCATCATTCCTGCTGGGAAGGAGTGCATGCTGGTGCAAACAGAAGGGCCAGCCAGACTGAGCAGCGGGCTTGTGCTCAGTGCAGACACCCACCCAGTTGCTCAAACATGTGACTGATCTTCTACCTGACACTTGGTTGAGGCCATACCTGGGACATACCAGCTTTGCTGGTATTTTGTATTATTTGCTGGTAAATTTGTATTATTACTCCTTGACCAAAAAGGACCAGAACAAAAAGTTTACTTCAATTGTTCCCATAGGAAACTCAGCTTGGTTAGTGTGTCAGGCACTTTCTGACACACCAGCTTTGCTGGTATGTGGTTGAATGTGTGGTTTGGAACTGGGAAAAGGAGCCTAGGAGCCATTTGCTCATCATGTTGGACTGGAGGAGATAGTGTATATAGTGAATAAATCCTTTATTCACAGTGCACCTCACTACTGTGTTCCCTGTGTTAAACAGAAGACCAAGCCCATCTAACCAATTGGTTGGGCTTCTCTCCTGCATCCTAATCTCAAATGGTTCAGGTTCCATCCTCTTCTGGAGGAGAGGGACTGTCTTATGTTGACTGCAACAGTTAGTGCATGAAGCCTTCAGAGAAGAAGAGAGTCCATTTGCAAGAAATTAGGAAGAGTTCCTCACTTCCTCCTCCTGCAGCCTGCCTTTTTCAGGCCTGGTCTGCAGGAGGTAGCCTCTGAGCACAGAGTTGCAGGGGTAGCTGATGAGTGGCCACTGTACCAGGGTACACAAGTTCAGCTCTGACTGCCACCTAGAGTGTTCCCTGCAGTGCCCCTGTTTGCTGCAAGTGCATAGTCACTGCCTTATCTTGCTGGTCTGGGTTTCTTTTAGGTAGCTGAAAATTACTTCTACGTGCCAGATCTGGGCCAGGTCCCTGAGATTGATGTGCCATCCTACCTGCCAGACCTGCCTGGCATCGCTGCAGATCTCATGTACAGCGCTGACCTGGGCCCCGGCATTGCACCGTCTGCCCCCAGCAGTGCTATTCCAGAGCTGCCCACCTTCAACACTGAGTTGGTGGAGCCTTTGCAACCAGGTATTTCCAATCCCTGATCCCAGGACCCTGTGAAGGAGGAAGGCAGGGATTGCTAGAAGATGGAGATGAAGCAGAAAGTCCCTTGGTAGAGATTTTAAGATGGATGTTGGAGGTACCTTTGGCTTGTGCTTAGGACTGAGTGAAAGCTGCAGCTGGCTCAGGCGCTGGCCTGACTTTAGGCCCCTTACCTCCCTCACCTTCTGCATGGCTTGGGAGGAGGGACCACAGTGTGCCATTCTCTGGGATCCTTCAGATACAACTTCTTTCATCTTTCAGATCTTCAAGATGCTGAACTATTGCCACCTCCTCCCCCTCCGCCTCCCCCACCGCCTCCTGTTGTGCCAACCACTGTGCCTCCTCCGCCACCCCTGCCCCAGCCCACGGCCCCCTCGGAGCCAGCCCGGACAGCAAACGAGGAGAGCAGCAACACAGTGCCTGCAGGTAAGGGCTAGGCATCTCCACAGCTTCAGCCCCGTCTGACTCTGACTCCTTGGCTTCAGCCTGTGTCCTTGGGTGGTTTCCTGTGCCTTCCCAGCCTTCCAGTAGAGTGGGGAGGCTGGCAGGGTATTGGAGTAGCCCTTTCCATTGGAATTTGGCTGGGCCTGTAGCTGATGCACTGACCCATGTGTGCTGCCTGTCCTTCCTGTCTCTGCAGCTTCTGTCCAGGGAGCCCCAAAGGAGGTGGTGAACCCGTCTACTGGGCGTGCCAGTCTCCTGGAGTCCATCCGCCAGGCCGGTGGCATTGGGAAGGCCAACCTCCGCAGTGTCAAGGAGAGGAAGCTGGAGAAAAAGAAACAGAAGGAACAGGAACAAGGTGCTGAGGCCCTTCAGCAGAACTGCTCTTCCTTGCTCTCTGCCCCAGGCTGGGGAGGTGTGGGTCTGGGGGCAGGAGGGCAAGTCAGGAGCACAGTGAACTTAGAGAGCAGAAAGGGATTCTCTCTCCTCACAGGCCTGTTTAGGTCTCAGGTGTTTCCCAGTCTGTGAACTCACTGAACCCCATCTGCCAGGGCATCCATGTTCTTGACAGAGGCACGCTCTGTCTCAGGACACATGTAAAAGTTTCCCGTGTGCTGCATGGGAGCAGGCACACAAATGAAACCCCAGGGCCAAGAGGGGCAAGGCTGAATCAGTCTGAGCACCTTGGCTGAGGTGGCTGGGAGGGGAGTGATGGAGCTGGTTTGGCAGAATGAGACTGCAAATGCACAGCCCCTCAAGGAATTCCACTCTTGGATTTCCCCAGAAGATGCCATTACCCTGCAGTGCCTAGTGTTCTCCTGACCTGAAACTGGGCTATAGTTTTGGAGTGTGATACAAGAATAGAGATTTGGGTTTTTTTTTTCTTTAATCTGAAGGTAGGATTGCAGGGGAATGCTTTTGCCATAGTGCTTGGTTCAGACTAGTGTTTCTTGACTGACTTATTCTCCTGTTTCAGTGAGAGCTACGGGACAAGGTGGAGATTTGATGTCAGACCTCTTCAATAAACTGGTGCTGAGGCGCAAAGGTACTGTCCTGCAGGGTGGGCTGCTCCTTCCCCCTAGGAAAGAGGGAGAATGTTTCCTGGCACCTCAGTTGTGTCAGCCACAGCTCTAGAAACAGGAACAGAGAGACTTTCCCTGGCAAGTGTACCACAGTGTGACTGGGAGTGTCTTTAGAGAGGGTGAGCAGAGGAATCTCCACCTCAAGTCCAGCTGGAGGCACTGGAGGAGGTTGTGTGTCTCAGTCAGAGGATGAACTCTGAAAGCTACCTGGACCCCTCACCCATGGGGGCACCTGAGTTGCCCAGCCAGGGGCATTTAGGGCCAGACCATGCCTCAGTGCTGGGCAGAGAACAGCAGGGACTTGCTCAGGTGGAGCTGTACTTAAACGAGCCCTTGGCACAGGACTGTGGTAGCACTGAACGTGTTGGCAGCTCTGCTTACCTGGGTGCTGGGAGCATGGCTTTCCCCCTCCCCTTTGCTGAGTCTGTGTTCTCTAGTCCCTGGGTGTCACTTACTGGTGATTTTCCTTCCATCACAGGTATTTCAGGGAAAGGGCCAGGAGCCTCTGGGAATGCCGATGCTCCAGGCAGTCCTGCCGGTGCCTTTGCTCGCATGTCGGACTCAATTCCACCCCTCCCACCCCCACAGCAGCCCGTGGGTGAGGAGGATGAGGATGACTGGGAGTCATAGATGGGATCAGTTGAGCATTAGTGTCAATCTGCTGCTGTCTGAAAATTTTAATAAAGTTGAAAGAAGCAGGTCCTTCCACCTTCATTTTGGTAAAAGTGGGAAGTGTCATCAATTAAGGGTGTGGAAAGGGAGAGCCCAGCTGTCCACGCATGGCTGGTGGGGACCAGCCTTACAGCACAGCATCACCAGCCACAAGCCAGAGGGCACCAGCTGCTAGAAGCAGGTGCCCCCCCCTCCCTCTTTCACTGGGGTGAAGGCAGAGCTTGTGCAGGGTTGGTACCCTCTGAAGGGTCAGGAGACTCACAATGGAAGTTTCTCATAGGCAGCTCTTTCTTTCCCTGTGGGGCTAATTAACATACAGGGAGTGGGTAACAGCTCTTGTGTCATAATTATAAGTACTTTCTTCATTGTGAAGAGCCTTGAGAGGTAGCATCCAGCTGCTGAAACTGGCAGAGAGGAAAAGGAAGTTCCTGGGAAGAAACTTGCTCAGGATGACAGAACAAGCTGGGGCCGGCTGTGGGATGACGTAGCTGTCCCTGTTGTTATTGCTGCCCTCCAGCACTGACCTATAACCTTGGAAAGAACCCCAGGAATGTTAACCTAAAAAAGTTACTTGTAGTTGAAAAACTTAAGCAGTAGAAAGAACAGAGCAACCCTCTGCCTAAGCATGATCACAGGAGAAGTGCTATATTATGGCCATATCCTTATTCCCCTGGAAAGAATGAACTGCTCCTTAAATCTACTGACAGCTTGAAGCAAGAGGACAAGAAATGTTACCCATAGCTGCCTTGTGGCTTACCACTCCAGCTGTGTGTTATTCCAACAGGACACAAACTAATGGCCTGCTAGTTTACAATTCCTGTGAAAAGCTCTATGTTGTCATTGACCATCAGGCCTCCTACGTGTGGTGGTTGATGGGAAAAAACAGATGTATTCAGTTAAAATAATTATACTCCCCATACTTAATGTTTTGAAAGTATTTAATCAATTTAAATAAAACCTTAACAGCTGTAAACAAATAGAAGCCTGCTGCTACTACCTTCACCTGCCTCAGACCTACAACCAGTTTCCCTCCCGGTTATAGTGCTGAAGGCTGGCTCGCCATCATAGTGCTCAGATACTGAACAGCAAACATCCACAAAGGAGGCAGAATGCAGAGATTTACAAAGTCCATGGTATACAAAAGCAGATTGTGTTGCTTCACCCATTTTTCAGAGGTGCAACTCACAGAGGTGAATACCGTCTGTTCTCTGGGCCACGTCACAAAGCATCCAACTTCCCTCGATGGAACTGGGAACACACAAAACCAGACAGTTTGTCCCTTTACTCTAAAGGGAAGACTTGAGACAAGTCAAGATGGGCACAGTGGGAAGCAGTCTGGGGAGCAGTACATGAGATAGAAGTTCTGACCTTTCTTAATTCTGCAAATGCTGATCCAAAGGCAGGTTTCACCTGGGTTCTCTCCCTGATCCACTGTGGCAGTTTGTTAAAGATGGCAGGCCGTGCATATCTGTGGTCCAGGAGCAGGATGCTCGCAAAGTCCTTCTGGTGCCGAATGGCTCTGCCTGTACAGAGCATAAAAACAAAAAATGGCCCAGTCAAGTGTTTGTTCTCAGACAAGGAAGCTCATGTTCCCATCATCTCTAAGTACGATTACCCAGACGACTGGGTAATGCTTCCTTTCTCCCACCCTGCTCCTTCAGTGCTGTCACATTTCGTACCCCCCAGCCTGTCCAAGGAAGGATGAATTACCTATTGACTGGTTTACTGCCTTCATACACAGGTTTTCAATCAGCGTTCTGCTAGGTGCCTGGCCAGCAGCTCTGGGCTGGAAAGGAGAAATAGGCAAGTCTGAACATGAGGCAGATGTAAATCAAACTAGGGAGTCTGAATGACAACGTGAGGCAAATGCTTTTACCCCTGCAGAGTGAGCAGGTAGCAAGGCAGACCCCAATTAGAGAGCAAGGAGGGACAGAAGAAAGGCTGCAGTCAGAAAACTATGTTGAGCATTCACAAAGAGCCAGCCCATGGTCCCCTTGAAGGCAGAAATCCTGTTCCCAGCTGCTCAGGAACAGCACATCCAGTGAGCAGTAAGAAAGGACAAATGACCCAAGACAAGTGATCCTGGCAAGCAGCTTCTACCACCCTGCCACCTCCTCTGGGGTAAAGGGTCCTTGCTCCCTTTGGAACTCAAGAGTTCCCAGTGAGCCCTGATGGTATTTCCCTCCACTGAGCTTCTTCCCTGTGTTTGCCACCACCTGTTCATGAGCTGCCTGGAGAAGGCTGTGCTCTCGGTACCACACAGTCTGGGAAACCACGGCAAGCTCAGAGAAAACAAAACAAAGCCTTCAAAGGCGTCTCTTGCATGCCTGTGCTGAGAGAAAAGTTAACACTATAAAGCAAAAGTGAAACAGGCAGAGGTGTAATCTGTTACCATTGTTTTGTCAAGCCAAGCCATTTTTTCCTGAAGCTCTGGAGATTTAATGTTGGGGTAAGGCATTCCCACCATAATCACACACCTGCAAGGAAGGGAGTGCATTATTCTTAATGTCTCATCCTATAGCACTTTGCCAATAGACCAATAAATTAGAGGTCACTGCACCCCCAAAAGACAGCCAGCCCTGATAACCAAAGGCAGCAAAAAAGCACAGCAGTCTGACAAGCACGTTCTGAACAGAGCTGCAGAGGGATTCAGGGTGCCAGAACAAGGGATTGTCTAGCACAGCAAGCCTAACTGCAGCATTCACAGGAAAAGTAGCCTGGACAAGCAGGTTTACACCACCCAGCCGACCCTCCTGTTGCTTTAAGCATCAGCTGAGGTCATGTGCTGCCCAGGATTTTCTATCTATGCAAGTACTGACGTGACCATCCTGCTTGGAGTCACCACAAGCCAGAGCTCACCCCTCAAGAAGGAGCAGTCACCTTACCTTCCCAGGTCATCAGAGAAGTTGATCCCTTCACTCATTTTGCCTCCAACTACAGAAAGCAGCAGGGCCCCTGTCATCTGTCCTCCTGCCTGGCTGCAGCGCTGCAAGAGAGGGACCATCAACTTAAACCAGAGTTGGGAAGATTTCTGTGCTTCAGAAACACTCCCTCACCTGAGCTAGAGCCCTCTTGTTAAAGCTGCAGTGCCCTCTTTAGCAGCACTCCCACACCAGTTGGGATGCCACACTCCCACCAGCCTGCCAGCTCGGCTTACCTTTATGCACTTGGCATATTCCACCAGCACCTGCTCCACCTGGTTGGCTTTCTTAGGCTCCTGAAAGATCTGTCACAGGCACAGGGCGTCAGTTCCAACAACAGGAAGCAAACAGTTTAAAGAAGGCAAATCATTTCACTCTCACGCCATTAAACAGCATATGGAACTGAGATCAGGGAAAGGCAAATTGCCTGAAAAACCAACTTAACCAGCACCTTTCCCCTCCACCATGGAAATGCACTGCATGTTCACTTTCCAGCTGGGCTATGAAGGGAGCAGCAGCTGCTCCTGCCCTTCCAACGTTCCCCTTCAGCTTTGGCAGACTTGTTTAATTCTGCAAGAAGTTAGAAGTTATCCAAGAGCTGAGAGGCAGGAAAGCAGTGTGCACCTCTTGCACTTATGAATCAAGATCCTCCAGGGTGAGGAGACTTTCCAGCTCCAAGATCTTGGAGGACAGTGACAGGACTGATCAATTTGAATCACTAATTAATTCCAAGTGATAGCTTCACTTGCCCAGTGAATAAATCAGCTTTTTATGCAATGCATAAATAAATAATATATCTTTATGTTATTCTTGCATGCCTAACTAGTTACTGAAAGCCCCTGCAGTTAATTAAGCTGTATTTTGATCAATGCTGCACCTTGGCCTATATCACAAGTTGTTTTCCTAGTAAACAAGAGGTGCAACATCTGTCTTCTCTGTGACAGTGAAGAACCTAAAAGATGTGTTTTTCCTTGGTTGGCAAGAAGTACTATCAAATTTTACCAGTCAAAATCAGTCCTTCAATAGAAAAATAACTGGCAATTACAAATATAGGCCCAAACTAACTTATTGAAGAGTAGCTATTTAATCCTTTGATTTAAATTAATTTTCCCTACATTATGTATATACAATCTCAGTGTGATGTCACCACAGCCACCTGAGGACTCGAGCCTTCCCCTGCTATGGTCTGGTCTTGTGTGTTGGCAGCTGAAAGTCACACTTGCTGCAGTTGTACCAAATTGCCTTGCTAACGCATATCCAATTTGCTGGAGACTGCAAAGGCCAAACGAGAATAAATCAGAGCTGAAAGGCAGAACAAACTGTGTGATTGTGGCACAAAACCCTGGAGGCACCAGCCAGAGCACTGGGACCCTGACAGGACACACCTGAAAGGCACGAGGAATAGTAGCTGTACAAACACGTGGAGAAGCCGAAGCATAATGCTTCCACCACAAAAACCTACAGGCAGATCCACGTGCCAGAATGCTGGCACCAAGGCTGTGAAATATCTGGGACTGTGCTCTCCTAATCCACATGGTAAGTTATTTAGCTTTTGGTAAACAGAAGTCACAGTCAGGGTATATGTAACTTTTTCACCCCCCTGGCATGTGATCAAAGATCCCTGCACCACACCCTGAACTGCTTGATCTTCAATACGCCTGATCTTCAAATACTTGTGAAAAGTCATTGCAAAGATTTTTATATTTGCAGATCTCCCTCTTTAATGTGTTTCATCACTCCTTTAGCGGGAGTCACCACTGCTGGTCTTCCAGTTCTCATCTGTGTTACATCTACCAGGAAGCAAACCACCATTTTTCCTATGAACCGCAGTGTGGCCCCACTCTGTCTAGCCCTTGGTTGTGCTGGTCTGTGCTCAAGGGACACACTGAGCCTGGGAAAAACAAATTCCCTGTAAGAGCTCAATCTGAACAGCCTCCCCATCCACACAGGAACAAGCCTGCTGGTGATGGAAAGCGAAGACTGTCTCCCCCCATGGCCACTACACAGACTGTGCACTTACAAGAACGTATGGCTGCATTCAGTCCAATTTAGATCCCAGCTCAGTGATCAGCCACCCGGGAAGTACCATTTATTTGTAACTGGAGGGATTAGCCAGATAAACATCCTCTCTGCTCTGCTGTGCAGGGTATGAGAACAACTCGGAGAGAGAGGCCTGTAGTGCATATGTAATTGTTTGATTTTTGAAACCTCCATGTAAAGTACCAACTGCCCCGGCTGCACAATCACCTTCTTCTTAGTTGCCAGGCGGGTGAGCAGCCCTGTCTTCTCCCAGTGTGCATACACCTGCTTCTCATATTCATAGGAGGGGAAGAAGCACACCACACCTCCTGGGATCACGTTGCACAGGTTGCAAAGGATCCGACCTGTCTCATCCATCTGCAAGAGAGGTAAGAGCATATTGCAGCTGGCAGGAGCTCCAGCTAATGCTGCTCCAGTTCTGTGCTCAATCCCAGGATCACACTTTCCCTGTGACGTGCCTTAGGGGAGGAAAAAATGTGGGAAATATGCCAAGACTAAGAGAACTCTCTAGGGGAGCTGAGCATCACGAAAAAGTTCTTCATTTCTCCGCCTTTTTCCCTAACTCCGGGTTTCTGTTTGCGCTGTGGAGCACTGGTCACTCAGGAAAGGAGGGTTTGCCTCAGTGGATGGGAGCTGTCACACCAGAATAGATGCTGAGAGCTAGTTAGCACGTCTGGTGGAGATTCAGCAGGGGCAGAGCAGATCTAGTGTCTGGCCTTGAGTGTTTACTGGCCTGCCACAGGAAGAAGTAAAAGTGCCAAAACACCTGCTGCTGCCCCCGTGGTTTGGGCTGCATTTTGCAGGGCTGCCCTGCTCCACTGTCACTGAGCCCTTCACACTGTGACACACAGTCAGAAACCTCCTCCTGATGCCCAGAACACAACTGCAGGATCTCTGTACAGCCAAACAGAAGTTGCTATATAACTCATCTCCAAAAGCTACCTCTGAGGAAGCAGCTCAAAATCCCTTTTGCTATTCTCTTTCTCAATTACCTGGCAACACACCTGCCTCAAATCTTACGGATTTCCCTTGCTGTGGCTTTTGATCAGCCAACCTTTCAGAGAGTATATTGTCCTATGAAACATAAGCATGCGAAGCAAAAAAGGGATCCAAAGGAAGGAAACAAAGGACAGACTGACCATCTGGGGCAGGTCTCTTGTCTGGTAGGTGAATTCCAGCTGCTGGTTGGAAGGACCATTGCAGAGGATTATGGGTAAGATATTTTCTGGAGGAATCACATGTCCTGGAGCCAAAAACAAGTAGTGAGAGTCAACATCACTGCTGTTGGCACAAACCCCACGAGCTGAAGAGCTTTACCTGCATGACAGAGGCAAATGTTTTCCTGGCTAAGCCAAAGTGCTTAAGTCACTCAGCTGCTCTGACTTCCATTCCCTGAGCCCCTGGGAAGAAGGCATGGCACACTGCCTGCCAGTACTGGCACTGAGGAAGCTCAGAGTGGAAGGGAACTTGCATGCCTTTGCCTGACAAAACAGCACCAAAGGCAGACTGCAGCACTTGCAGCTGATGACCCCTCCCTGCCAGCCTGGCACACTCACCACAGGAGAACTCCAGGACACGTGCAGGGTCCACACCAGCACAGGACAGCAGCTGCTCTCGGAAATCAGCCACCTACGAACCACAAGCCACATGTGAAGTACCAGTGGCCCAAAGGACACCACACCAGAGGCACCTGTACTGCTCCTCGAGCACCAGTGTCGAGGGAGCGCCGGCCAGATCCCTCCGGGATGAGCACATCGGGGACCGGGAATGCCAAACACACACAGCTCCCAGCCCAGCCCGTGCTCCAGGCCCGCCGGAGAAGCGGCAGCGCCCCCTGCCCGCGTACATCGGGACTGATTTTCCTGAATCCCTACGGGATGGTCCCTGTGGGCTCCCTGTCCCTGCAGAAGGACAGATGATATCACAAGGTCCTCCAACTGCTACCCGTTCTGGTTCCAAACTACCAAGAGCTCAGCCTGTATCGTCTTGAGGACAAGAAAGGCTGACGAGGGCAATCCTGCCCTTGCACCTACAAGTTTATCCACAAACAGGCAGTGACAGACACCTCATGCAGGGAACCCATACCAGGGAGATAGGGCAGGTAGGAGAGGTATTTTCCCACACACACCACAGGGAGCAAGAAGAGCAGCACATTCCAGTGGGGCTTAGCTGCTCTCTTTCCATGCCTGATTGCAGACAGCAACCCTGAGATCCCAGTGCAGCATCCTGATTTCCTCACCGGCTGCATGGTGCCTCCAGCAATGATTACAGCACGGCATTCTTCCACCACCTTGGCAAAGTGGACAGCTGGATTCAGCAGGAGGAATTTGAGACTGCTCTGACCAACTGTGCCTTGGAAAAGGAGAGAAGGAGCATCAGGAGCTAGCTGTGGGATACACACACTCAGGGATATATAAGAGATTCTCCCTCATGCCCTGGGCACTCTGGGAGGTCCTCACTTCTCAAAGCAAGGACTTGCTATTCAACGCTGACAGAGGCAGTAACATCAGCCTGGAAGTTACCTTCTGCTTCCTAATCTCCCTGGAGCTGTAGAAGAGGTGCAGTAAATTGCAGGATGAAAACTAACATCCAAAGTGGGAGCAGAGATCTGCAAACCCTGGCCCCAATGCCCTTAGTTAAGAATTCCTTTGGGGTCATGAACATCCTCAGACAGACCCAGCCTGCCAGCCTGCATCACATATGGCACAGAAATGTTGTTGCAGGCTCCAGATCTCCTCCCTCACTGCCAGTGAAGCTCCCTGCTTGTGACTGACCCATGCCACCTCTCCCCAGCTCGCCTTTTCCAGTACCTTGCCTGTTGAGAATGACTCTGCCATCTTGGTTTGCATTTGTGAGGGCTGACAGAAATCCTTCAATCTGCATCAGTGGAGAGGCAGCTCGGAGCTGGTCGTTCTCAGCCTCCACAGGAGGGCTCTGGGGGGTGCCTGCTGGCCAGGAAAGGAGAGGCAGGCAATTTAGGCCATACTTCTAAAGACAGGGATTAAACATGAAGTATGTTCTACAGGAACATGATACCTGGTCTACGTGTGCAGGCAGAGAACAAAGACCCAGAAAAAGGGAAAACCCAAATTCTGTCTCATTGCTAAGAAAGAAAAAAAAAAAAGATCTGTTTTTTGTGTTCGGCACCACTAAGCAGAGCTACACACAGTAGCTCTGGACCTGGAGCTAGCAGGTCTCAGCAGTGCAAAGCTTGAGTGTGTGTGGTGTGAATATGGACTCACATCATCATTCAGATTGGAAGGGACCTCAGGAGACCTTCTAATCAAATGTATAGTTGCCTAGGTCAACTTGTTAAAAAACACCTATGCAGGACACCTCCTGCAGTCTCTCATTCTTCAAATCTGCCTCCCACCTTTCCTCATGCAGACTGATGCAGGTTCCACATCCTCACTGTACCTGAAGGGGAGGATGTCTGAACTCACCCTCCTTATCAGATCCCTGCTGAAGAGTCAGGAGAAAGTTCTGCAAACCAGCCATCTTCTGGTTCTCCTTGTTTTTCACAGCTGTGGCAGGGCCTCCATATCGCTCCACAAACCCAAAAAGCTGCCAAACAAAAGGCACATACACTAAGATACCAACAGTAGGCATCAGCCAAGATAAAAGCAGGTTTGCTGGTCTGCCACAGATAAAAGTTCCTTAGTAGGTGTTCACAAACCAGCCTGATCAGAATCTATCAGCACAGCCCACAGCTTCCATTACCTTCCTACAGCTACTGAATCAAAACCAAAACAAGTCTCTGATGCTTGTTCCTCCAGAACAAGTCTACCCAGCTGACAGGTTTGAGGCCAAGCAGCACAGAATTAGCACCCACTGGAACACCATGGTACACAACACTGTATGTTTCTTTGCTGGAAAAGCAAAAGTTAATCTGCACATATAGTGCTTTCTGCAGGAATCATTTTGTTTGCAGAGCAGGGTGGAGAAGACAGGCTCCCATCCCAGCTGCTGCATCTTCCACTTCACATTCCACGTATGAAACAGCATTGGAACACTGCTGACCATAAAACCTCGGGGGCAAGTACCTTCCTGCTGATGAGGCTCTTCTCACAGTAACGCTGAACCTGTTGGAGGAAGACAGAAAAATGAACTAGCAGTCAGTATCTCTTCTCCTATCCTGTTGTCCTTGATTCCTGACCAGCAGGGATATCACTTACTGTGCTTTTGGGGAAAGTTGCACAACTCTTTGTGAGCTCTGCCTCCCAGACAACAGTTTATTACAAAGACATTGCATCCAGAGTGGAAACACACAGTGCTAAGGGGCTGTGTCTGGAGGTCCAAGGGATGGGTGACAATACTTGAGTAGTATGGTTTCTGCATCCTCAGCCCTTACAGTTTAACTCTGCCTACAGACAGCTTCTGCACTTGTACATGCTTAATCACTTGCTTCCCTCTACTCCAAGAGCACCTATCCAGCCTCACTGCACTTCTACCCAGACTGCAGCAAAAGAGACCTATACACTGGGGAGGTGGGGAGAATCTGCCATGTGGGCCTTGGCTCTACTTCCAGCTCTCACATGCACTCCCCAACAACCTCGAACAAGTCACCACCACCTGTGCCCCAGCAGACAACAACATTTTCATTACCTTGAAGAGGTTTATATTGTCAATCTGGCTCTGAAATAGAAAGTCATTGACGGATTTTAGCACTGTCCCTGAAAGAAAAGGGGGTAAAGGAGAAAAAACTTTATTACTGCTGGGCCTGCAGCCCCTTACTGCCCACACCCACAGACTGACAGCTGCACACACCAGGAGTTCACTCCAGTCTTACCTGTTTGGGAAACTGTCTGACAGCCAGGATTCTGATTCACATTACCTGTAAAACATGAAACCAATTCAAGGAAGGCTTTCAATGGGTCTGTCTCAAAATTAAGCAAGAAACTAACGACTGGGCTGATAGGTACACTGCATCATGTCAAAACCCAAGAAATAACTACACCTCTGCAAAAATGTAGTTATACAGACAAAACATCAGCTCCCACTCAGTTTTATTTTGCCCAGCAGTGTAGCCTTACACTGTAGGACAAGTGTGCTGCAGCATCCTAAGAAGTACCACCTACATTCCTTCTGTGGCAGGAAGCAGCAGGTAGGGTGGGTGCTCTGAAGTGCTCACACACTATGTAGTCATCATGCTGCAAAGGTAAAGGGACAGGGACTGCAATGGATCCCTCCTCAATGCAGCAGCAGGGAGCTGGGAGGCATAGAGGCTGGCAGGTGATTGGGAAGAAGGGAAAACCTGAGGACACCTCCATGCCCAGACCCCAACAACCAGAACAGGATTAATTGCTGCCACTCGCTGCGTTTTACGTCCTAGCGTTTAACATCCACCTCACATCCCACTTTTGCAGCCTCAGTCAAGAAGCTGCACACAGGCTGTGTTTTCTAATGAAAGCACTTCACTGAGTATGGGGAAGAGAAGAGTGGCAGGACAGAGCAGGAAGAGGAGTAACATCTGAGAGCACCACCAGCCCCCTGCCCCAAAGGGCTGCATTTCTCCAGGGCATAGAAGAAGGTCTTTATGAACTTAGGACAGGCTCTCCCCTCAAGACACGCTGAGGTCTAGCATGCAAATTATTAGAGAAAAAGAGCTCTGTGAACTCCTGTGGATCTAAAATCACAGCAAAATGGTAATTTTTTCGCAAAGGAAAGGCACCACTCAAGAAAGATTCATTCTGCAGAGGCATGCTGACACGTGTAGAGGCCTTGCTACCAGATGACCCAGGAGATTTATGCTACACAGCTCTTGTGCTGCACTGTCATACACCTGCTGTATTGCTCACTTGGAATCTTACACCATCCCCACTCAAATCAGATCTGAAAACCACATAGAAAGAGAAGAAAACTGCCTCCACAACTTACAATGTCATCTGCTGATCTTCAGCTAATGAAACAAAGAGAAGGGGTCAAGTAGACACCAGTCAACTTCCCCACCTTACAAAACAGCCTAAGAAATAAAATTACTGGCTTCTGAACCTACACGTGAGCAACACTTCCCCACAGTCTCTGCTGAGTGGGAAAGGGAACAGTGTCCTGAAGAAGCACTAACTAGCTCAGAGTTTATCAGTATCTCTGGATGTAGAACAGGTTTCCTTACCTCCCAGCATGGCCACAAACCGCTCCAGTAAATACAGGATCTGCTTAATGTACATCAAGTTCTTTGCCTTCAAACGTTTCCTATGAAAAATGAGACACATATTAGGCCCCAAAACATCTTCAGGCACTAATACAAGCTGCAGAAACAAGTACCTGAACTCTTCTTCATTTTGGAGAGACAGGAACCAAGAATGATTTCTCCCAGGCTCACTCTCCCTATTTGTGACAGAGCATAGTCCTCTGGACATCCTGCCCAAGGTCACCTCAAAGCACTCACCCACATATCCCACACTGTTCCTACCACCACCCTTCTCCTCACACATTAGTTACAGTTTGTTATTACAGTGGCAGTGATGCCTCAAGTCCCTGTTGCAATAATGCTCCACAAACTCAAAGTTATTCAAAGCACTGAGCACAATATCCAACCACTGAAGGGATGACAAGATGCAGAGCCAAAACCCACATACAGCTTCCTCCTCCTCAGAGCTTACTGCCTCTACCATAATGCCAATCAGCACATGAAAGACTAAGGTCCAGGAGAGACATAAAAGACTGAATCTTTTAAAACTCTGCATCACAAAGTAGAAGTGACTAGAGGGAGATATTTGGAAAGGAACAGAGTATAAGGGAAAGCCATAATCCTCAGGGTATCCCCTTCTCACTGCTTAATACCAGCCCCAGGAGTCTGACTTAGACAGATTCTAGACAAAAATAATGAAGCAAGTGCCTTTTCATCTGCAGAACTATTAATGCAGTAACTTTCCATCAGGGAAAAGCAAGAAAGACTCTGCAGCCACGGGACAAGCCACGGCATCCACACTGCCTGCCGCTGCTGTGCAGTTTTGCCCCAAGATCCTCACCTGTATCGCTCCATGTACTGGGACAGCTGGGAGTGGGCACAGCAAAGCTGCACAAACAGAAGGAAGGAGCTGTTGTTACCAAGGAGTGAAGAAAGGGCAGTCTGCTGGATGCAGAGCTCCCTCTCCATTGACAGGCCAGGCCGTGACTCACCTGAGAGCCGCTGACCTCCGCACTGTGGATACAGGTGATGGTGTCTATGAGGTTGTGAGCCTCGTCAATGATTACGACCTGGTCCTTCAGCTTGATCCCAGCAGCGCTCCTGGTAGGCTCATGCAAGAGCATCTGGTAAGGCAGCACCACCAACTACAGGAGAAGCACACACTGCCCTGATTCCAGCTCTCATCCTTGCAAACTTACGGCACTCTCCAAACACTCATTAAAGGCCCGTCTCAGAGGGCCTCGCAGAATTCAGCCAAGTGACTTATTATGGGAAAGGCAGGAAGAGAGACAGGAGCACACGCTTGAGAGGGCCACTGGGATGTAAGCTGAAGAGAAATAATTATGCTACAATTGCATATCGGCTCAGGTTACCTTCCAAATCTCCTCTGAAGCACTGAAAGCACATCTTCTGAGAGAGAACCAAGCAAGGAAGAAGAGCTAAGAGCACACCCATGTGTCAGTATTGCCTCACAGTTACTAAACCTTTCAAATGCTTCAGAATGCTGAGACATACTCACAGCCTCTTTATTAACTTCTGATGGGAATTCTCATTTTCCTTTGCTCTCTCAGCAAAACTACAGCTGACAGAAACACAGCCCGTTTACAGACTCCCACATTATTGAGCAACAGCACTGGAGGGAGCAGACAACTGGTTTATTTTTAGAGCGCCTGGCATTAATTCTGCTAAAACTGTACACCTTACCTGAGCAGCAGGAATGGCATATCGACTCCCATAGTATGGGCAGGCTTTGGTTTCCCTTCCCAAAGACACCAGCTGCTCAATATCCTTCACTTCCACTAGAACTTCATCGCGGAGAAACTGCATTTGCTCATAGGAATAAAATGGGCACACGGCGCGGCTCACACGTCTCTTCTTCCCTTCATTCTCTTCATCACTCTTCTTTTCTAGCAGCAGAAATCACAAGAAAGCCATGAGCAACACACAACAGCCTAAAGTAACCACTGTGCAGAACTTCATGGATTTCAAAGCAAGCTCTGTCATGTATTTTTGACCCATCACTGATTTAAAAATTATTCAGCTTTAACATTTCCATCTCCACAGTGAACACTACGCTTGCCAGTTAGCTTTAGCCACATGACATTTTCCAACATTTCCAGTGTGGAGTTAACAAACACAAGTACCCTTCCGTACCAGAACTCCTGACCAACTTAACACACTGAGAAAATACATCCAGATCTCAGCATCCCAGCCTGGAGAGCAAGAAAAGTAAAAGCGCTGGGGATCTCTAGCTCTGCTCCTCCAACCCGTCATTTCCAAGCTCCTAACACTCTCTTGCCAGAACTGACTGGCAATGCCCACTGTCTCCAGGCTCTTAAAGCAGCTTTATCAGCAATTGCTTCCCCAGGCTGGAAGTCTTCATACCATGTTTGTTCTTTTGCATCTCCATGCAGCGGTCATTGATGAGCTGGAGAGCACCCAAGCGTCGCACCTCCTCATTCACACACAGGTTCTGGGACGTGCAAAGAGAGGAAGAGGAAGGGGGTCAGCTCTGAACTGAGAGCCCCATGCTCTCATTGCTTCTTTAAAGCAATCTTAGGCCAGATTCCAGAATGGAAAAGTCTACCAGTCAGACAGTGTGCACACTAACTGCTACAAACATGCTCAAAACCCATAAAAACTTAGAAAGGAGAAAAAAATGAGGAAAGGTGCACTGAGAGGGCTCACTGCTACACAACAGCTTCTAGAAAATGCTGCCAGACGTATTAGTGAGAGGAGCGCCTTCTCAGTGACTCAGACATCTGTAATACTCCACCTCAGAAAAGGTAAACCAGACTCTTGCATTTACATCAAAGGGGAAGTGACCAAAAGAGAGTTCACAGAAGAATCTACATCACATAGATCTGTGCTGAGACCCACGACTTTAGTTTTCCAGTGGGAGACTCAGTCAACCCCCGAGGTGCCTTCTGTGGCACCAGATCCACATACCTCCTCACAAAGTCTCTCACACTAGGTTAACATGCCCTCTGGGTCCCTGGAGAACAACACCACATACCTGCCTGGATCCCAGGGAAACCAGACGTGTGTCTTTGCCAAAAGGACTTTTCTGCACCTCACGCACAAACTGAGAGAGCTGGGAGTGAGTGCGGCTGCAGTAGTAAATCTGCAGCAAGGGAGAACAAAGGGAAGACAAGAAGAACATGGAAGCCAATCCCCTACCTACAACCAATCCTGCAAGGATGCAGCCAAGCACTTCAACAAGGTTCACCTTGCTCAAGCCTTCAAAAACACAACTTTGAGTGTCACAACTGTTGAGGTTAAAAGCCCCATCTTTGTTTTCTCCTATCATTTGTCTTTGTTTCCATTTAATTTTCCAACATCTCTATAAAAACAAGGACTCACCATTGGAGAGTAATAAAATGCTATTTATTGCAGTGTGCTTTTACAGCAAGCCACAGCAAAAATTAAGCAGTGCTAGCAGAGCAAGCTGCTTAGGCAGCCAGTGTAGTCCAGGAGATGAGCACAGCAGAACTAGTTGTCACTATCAACAAACTTGGTAGTTCTTATACGTTAGTTCCTAAATCTTTCTGTACCACATGACTGTTGGAAAGGTGCAAGGAAGCCATAATTCTGCTCACTCCTACACTATTTTATGAAATGACACTATTTACTTTCCTCATCTCACCTTAGTCACATGCTCCTCTTCCAAATCATCATCATCTTCTTCCAGCCTAAGAAAAGAGAAAGCTCAAACAGTTCCCTTTCAGCAGATCAGTGGCAGTAAGAATCAAATTATGCTCTACTACAAGAGAGAGGTCTCAAAAGAGAGAGCTGGTTAAGTCATCTCAAAAAAAAGCCTCAGATCTTAACCCAGGTGGTAAAAGAAAAATCAGCTTTTTAAGAAAAGTGTAAGCGCGCACAATCAAGTCGAGCTTTGCTCTTTAAAAGGAAAATGTCTTTAGGGTTCTGCCTTCTGCAAATTCAAGAGTTTTTTTTTCTTTTGATTCTGGGGCTTCTAAGCCCCAGGCATAAGCTAATCACTGCTATACCATTCTTTGGTGAGCTTATTTATCTATTTATTTGTGTAAAGCTTTCCCTGTAGAGGCAATTTACCACCCTCCAGCTATTGCACAAAGAAAAGCTTCAGGAAAGCCCTCGGCTGCCACAGAGTTCCTCAAAGGCAACAGCAGTTTAATGTTTGATAAACTGCATATAAATGAAGAAGTTAAGTATTTTTCACTTTTTAAGGCAGAAGGATCTGTCTAGATACTAATTAGTAAATTTGTATTTTAAACACATTTGACTTTTTGTGCTGAATTATGACTTCTGGCTTTTGCCATAAACCAAATGTATGAGAGAGAAAAGTGTGCATGAGATTTTCATGCCGAAGCTCCGTCTTTAGAAATGTGAACATCTCTCTCCCTTTATAGTATCAAAAGATGCCAGTGCTAATCTACAGGACTGACAGCTTCCTCTGATGTCCTGAGTTCCATTCTGCTTTTCCAATACAAGGAACTTAATCTTGAGTCATTTGCTCAGCATCCAAGGCACTTTTCGGGAAACTGGGCATGGATAAAGGCAGGACACTGCCAAGCATTTTAAGACGCACTCACTCAGAAAGCATTTCAGGTTACTCTGATCAATCTAAGAAAAGCTTAAAAAAACAAACAACCAATTAAACAAAACCCCAGAACAACCACTACCTTACACAGTCTGAAAAGATGAGAAACTCTTTTGAATAAAATCTGCACCATTACAGGTGACATCTCTTTAATCCGAGCAAGGCAAAAACTATACAGAAAATGTTTCTTTGGCGTGGAACCCCCTCAGTCCCTGTCCTTACCCAGATACCACTTTCTTTTCTTCATCACTCTCATATTCAGCAAGAATCAGCTCCTCCTCGTTGTGATCCAGCTGGTCCAGAACATCTGCTCCAGCTCCCTGTGACAGAGCCTCCTTGCTGAGCTGAAGAAGGCGCTTCATCTCCTCCTCCTCGGATCTCTGAGAGGAACACAGGAGTGCAGTATTTCTCATATAAAAAGAGAGGCAGCACGAGCATCACTTCATGGCACAGACAGGTCAGAAGACAGCAGTCCCTCACACACAGCACAGGGAATGACTTGCTGGGTAAACCCACAGCAGGGCAAGCGCGTGCACCAAAGGGGTCTGAAGCTGTTCAGTCCCACAGAATGCAGCTGCTACCAACGATCAAAGACTTGCCCACAAAGACAGTTACAAAAGGGAAACATAAAGAAAATTCTATGCCAAAGGCCTGCTGAACTAATAGATCCTCAATGAAACATTCATGTAAGTATTAGTTGCTTAAAGTGGCCCAAATCTGCCTGAGAAAAAAAGTGTGTAAATAAACCCAAGCAAACATATAAGGATATAATCAAACACTCCATGTACACTTAATTCAAAACTAGGATTAACTCAGTATCTGTTTTAGAACACAGAGCACAAGACTTCTCTTGCTGTTTTTTCTCCAGTTATGTGATTGTTATTCTAACACAGGTCTAGCCTTCAACAAAAATTGCATTAAGCTGCTGAAGAACAGTTTCTTGGTTAACTTTGTGTCCTGATAAAGTTTGTTTTTCAATCTGAAAACCGTATCTTCCAATGTCAGTGAGTGTTTTATTACCATGGCATTATAAAGAAATGCAGTTGGTAAGCCCTACACAGAAGATTAATTGCTTTTCCAAATCTCTATAATATTTCTCTCATTTACTTTCTTGCTTTTTATCATGCTTCTCATTTCACAGGCTCTTCATCCTCTTAAAAGAGACAAGGTCTTTGTTCCACTTGTTTTTTATTTGCCATTCTTCACTATTTCTGTCACGTCCCTTTGACAGGAGTTGACCAAAACATTACATGACACTTGAGATGGAGCACACTAGAAACTAACAGCCTGGTAGCCTCATAAATCTGCCTGTATGGGGACTTGAAATATGTATTTCTGGGAAGTTCCACTCATACCATCAAAAACCTCTTAGAGCTAAGAGTACTGAGGCCAGTTCATTAATCTAAATTACAGGAAAATATATCTGAGAACATTTTGCATTCAGAAAATAAACATTTCTGAACAATACAATCATGTTTACCGTGGAAGTAAACAAAAACAATTGTTCCCTAGTGGTGACTGAAGTACAACCAATGCCTGACCTGGTTTCCTTTGGGTGATATTCTGTTCCCATGACCATAAATTTAATGACAGTTTTTATTCCAGAAGTACAGAGAGCTCACAAATGCTCATAAAACAGAGTTTTCAAAAAAAATCTAAGTATTAAAACTTTTAAAGAGAAGCAGAGAGGCAGAGGTCATCAAAACACACGTAATTTCCACCCATACACAAACACACCCAGAGGAAATTATTGATGCACAAATTGTTTTTCACATCTGTACTTCTAAAACAAAATCTAACCAAAAATTTTGGATGGCAAATTTCAGCATCTGAATACAAAAAGCTCCTCAGAAAGGCAGTGTGAAGTCACAGACATAAACAAGTACGAACAACACTCAATGTAACCAAAACAGAAGGTTCTAATCTCTGTGGAATAACTCACCTTCCTCTTTGCTGCATATTTTAACTGCACGTTATTGCGAATTTTCTCGAGACGATCTTCTCGCTTTTTCCTCCTGATCTGCTCTTCCTACAATAAAGGGAGAGTATTGTATTTAGTCCTCAACCCTTGGTATCACTAAGCTCTGGGTGTAGAGAAAAATTAACACTGAAATTGTTAGTACACAGGCCCATTCTCCTCGAGCACCTACTGCGTGTTGCTCTGTTCAAAGCAATATTGTTTCCTGTCTTATGCAACCCGCAGGGCAATGCCTCATCCCTCTTCATGGAAACAAACTCCTGTGACAGACAGACCACCACCAAATTTGCCTCACGTGTTTTTCCACTCATCACCCGGGATACAGGAACAGTTTGCCCAGAGGCTGTGGAGTCTCCTTCCCTGAAGGTATTAAAAAGCCGTCTGGGCACAGTCCTGCTCCAGGGGCTCTGGAGCCGGGAGGTTGGTCTAGATGACCTCCAGCGGCCCCCTCCAGTCCCAGCCATTCTGTGATACCAGCCTTCCCAATCCCTTCCTCGTTATCTCACCCATCCCCTACAGATGAGCGTTTCCCAACCTTTAGCCTGTCCACCTTGTCCCGCTCCTCCTTCCTCTGCACGAACGCCGTCACCCAGTCCGGTTCCCCGGCCGTGTCGGTGCTTCCCGGGTGTCCCGGCTCGGCCGGGCTCAGCCCCTCCAGGAGCCGCGCCTCCTCCTGCCGCTTCTTCTCCTCCCAGTCCCGGAGCCACGACAGGGCCCCGCAGATGAGGCTCAGGGATTTTCCCTGCCGTGGGAAGCCAACAGGGTGAGGGAGCGCTGCTGTCACAGACCGCCGCCACCCCGCAGTCGCCCCCGCCGGGCACAGCCCCGGCCCCCGCCCCGCCTCACCGTGCCCGTGGGGCTCTCGAAGATGCCGACCCGGCCGGCCTCCAGCGCGCCGTACAGCGCCTCCATGAACTGCTCCTGGATGCGGTACGGCGTGTAGGGGAATGGGAACCGGCCGCACGCAGGGCTCGCTGCCTCCGCCGCCGCCGCCCCGCTCTCCCTCCCGCTCTCCATCCCGTTCTCCATCCTGCCCCGTTCGAACCGGGCGCCGGAGCCCCTCCCGCCCCTTCCCGTGACGCGACGGAAGGACCGCACCGCCAGCGGGGCCGCCCCTTCCTCCCTCCCGTCTTCCCATCGCGCTGCCCGAGCATCCCGCCTCGCCAAACCCCGCCTGGTGCTCACCCTCACCCCTTCCCACCTTCCATCACAGGCAGAGACAGAAAACTGGACTGTACGCAGGAGAGAATGAAAGGTTTTATTCAGGATGGAAACACGTAGTAACAAAACGTTGCAATACAGGTTTATGTAATACGCAGTCGTCGGCATAGTAATAAATGCAAATATAGTCGTTCCTACCTGTTCGATGCTGAACTTTATATGTTAATACTTTTCAAACAACGGTGAGCTAAAGAAGAGTAGTGTAAAAACGACTACAGAAGTGCAGTCAGTCTCCGGACCAGCAGTAAGAACTCATCACGTAACATTTGAGAGTAGGACATCTAGGGGAAAAATCCTGTTTTTTGGTTAAATAAAAAAAGGCCACATTTTTGTCCATGTTTCATTGATGTCTCAAGTGGAAGGAGTTTCAAATCAGCAAGAAGAAATCTGGGAGAAGCTGTCACAGACTATTAATAGGTTGCTTTTCAACTGGAAACACTTCCACATCCATGTTTTCTGGGTACATACTCACCTATCATGAGGTAGGAACTCACTGTCCCATGTAAGATTTGGAAAAGACAAAATAGACTGAAGTTCAGCTCCAAAGTTTCAGACTCAAAAGATTTGAAAATGCCTTGTCAAACACTGGGTAAACTGACTATATTCATGAAAAATAAGAGAGTTCACTTCCTAAGACTACTACAGTGTCTAACAAGCTAAAGTTTTGAGCCAGAACCAACCTGAAACATTTTATTACGATCTTCACTTCTGTTGTATTTTACAAGCCCAATTCTCCCAGCTGTTATTCTACCACATATTCTCAGTCCCTGATTTACCCTGAAGCTGGTGCTCATTCCTCACATTCCTGGCACTCTTCCTAAACCACCAGCACTCAGCTCTTAGGACTAACTCTCTGTTTCCAGACTTCCTAATAGTTCTTGTGCCACTGGGGTTTAGCACCCAGCCCTAACACCAGAGATACCCTGTCTCCAGTCAGTCTCTTCACACGGTGGTTCTCATTACCCACCTTTTTAAGGTAGCCCCAACACTAGTTTCCTGCTTTGAACAGCCATTCCAAGCTTATGGCAGAAGTGAGCGGAAAGTGAGCACTCTTCTACCCACCACACTTTTATAGGGTTTCTTGGCCACATGGATTTTCAAATGCACTTTAAGTGTTGAGCTTTTCCGGAAGCTTTTCCCACACTCGACGCACTCGTAGGGCTTGGTTCCCGCGTGGATCCTCAGGTGGGCACAGCGGGCCGAGCTGTGCCTGAACGTTTTTCCGCACTCCTCGCACTTGTAGGGTCTCTCCCCACGGTGGATCCGCAGGTGGACGTTGAGAGCCGAGCTCCGCCGGAAGCTGTCCCCGCACTCCACGCAGATGAAGGGCCGCTCCTCGGCGTGTGTGCTCTGGTGCTTGGCCAGGGTGGAGTGGTTGCTGCACCTCCGGCCGCACTCGGTGCACTGGTAGGGGTTAGGCAGGAGGCCGCCGTGGTACATGGGCAGGGCCTTTCCACCGTGGATCCGGCGGTGAGTGGTGAGCGCCGAGCTCTGGCTGAAGCCCTTCCCACACACAGGGCACTTGTAGGGCTTCTCGCCCGTGTGTGTCCGTGTGTGGGTCACCAGCGAGGAGCTCTGCCGGAAGGTTTTCCCACACTCGGTGCACTCGTATGGTTTCTCTCCCGTGTGAATCCTCTGATGCCGAATGATGGCCGAGCTGTCCCGGAAACACTTCCCGCACTCTTGGCATTTGTGAGGCTTCTCTCCAGTGTGGACTCTCCGGTGTATGATCAGGGAGGAACGGTCACTGAAGCTTTTCTCACACCGAAGGCAATTAAAGGGTTTCTCACCCTTGTGGCTGCGCTGGTGGACAATGAGATGCGAGTTCTGGCTGAAGCTCTTCCCGCACTCGTTGCACAGGTAGTGTCTCTCTCCCGTGTGGGTCCGCTGGTGCCTGATCACGTTGGACCTCTGGCTGAAGGTCTTCTTGCACTCGTTGCACTGGTAAGGCTTCTCACCAGTGTGGATCCGCTGATGTTTGATCAGGTCCGAGTTGCGGGTGAAACTCTTCCCACATTCAGAGCAGCTGAAGGGTTTCTCTGCCAGGTGGATCCTCTGGTGTTGGCTCAGGTAAGAACTCCGGCTGAAGCTCTTCCCACATTCGGGACACTCATAGGTTTTCTCTTCCACCTGCTGAATCCAAATGGCACCATTCCCACACATGGGTGGGTCGGGCTTGTCCCCAGCAAGGATAACCTTGCTGATGTGGCCTCTACCGCTGTCCTCGCACTCCCAGATTTCCATCCCATAGGGAGTTACCATTCCCTGTCTCTTTGCAAAAGACGTCTCCATCTCACTTTCTGTCTCCAGCTCCTGCTTGCAGTCTTGTCTTTGATCGGTGTCCTGCAAGGTATCTCCTGTGAGCTTCCTGGGGGAACACAGATGCGGTTCAGCTCTCACAGGACTTTCCTGATGATGGCTGCCGTTCTGCATGTCACCCACGGTCCTGTCACCTGCTGGAGTGAACAGAGGAACTAGCAGTGAATAACCCCCTGCTTGTCTGAGGGAGAAGCCCAAACAGGGAGGCCACCAAGACCTGCTGCACCATGAGCTGACAGCACAGGAGACAGCCCCTCAGTATCTTCTCAGGGCAGAGGGCACGGAAACCAAGGAGCATAGGAACGGAATGTGACTCAAAAATGGGTGGCCACTATGGCACAGATTGCAAAGGGGGTATTCTGTCATAAAGTTACAGCCCTAAAGGGCAAGACCTGTCTCTTGCTTGCCCTCAAAGTTCCCACGTGTAGCAAGGTTAGAAGAACATCACAACTACTCTCCTCAACATGGAATATGAGGTCATGCAGCAGATTTTGTTTCAAGTGATCTGCAGATTTTGGAAGGCACTACCACACGGGTTATACCAATTCCCAACGTTTTGTTTACAACACTCAGGGATGAAAAAATTTGTAGTACAAATAAAGGTACTCAAAAGCACCTCAAAGCAGCAAAGTGACCAATAAAATATTAAAAATACTGTCTGTGTGAAAGGAAGAAAAAGCTACACTTTGGTTAGTTATGTCTTTTAACAGTCTGTAGTCTTTGCTGAAAAATACACAGGATTTGATTTCATTTTGGACAGGGTCTAGATACCCCAGGAGTGCATTTTGTCTTTGTCATACCCTGCCTACAAATCTTCCTGAAAGCAGCATCGCTATAGTATGGGAGCAGAAGAGGCAGGGTGACTGTGGAGCGTGCAGCACAGTACACATCAAATTCTCAGCATTCAGCTCTTCCCTTCCTGGACATGCTTCATGTAATTTCTCACCTTGTGAGCAGTCTCTCTACTGTCTGGGTATTTAGTTGCTTCTGGCCAAAAAGCTGTTTCTCTTCACTCCATCTGAAAGGTTAAAGCCAAGCTGGGGACTGCAGGTCCTGATCAGAGGAAAGAAAACAGACATAATAAATACCCATCATAGCAGCAGTGCTGTAGAATGAGATTTCAGGAGGGTAAGTGTTTAGGAGCTGGAAGCAACCTAGACCATAGGAAAATGACACCCAGAAACATGAGTCAGGGTCACTGTCTGTCCTGTCATGCACACTGTGACACCGATGTTCGGGTCCAATAACCAGGGCCACCTCATGTAGCACAGACAGGTCAACCACACACACTGAGAGCTGCCTGCCAGCTTGCTGCCTTCTCACAAGTGTCTGGATGTTCCTCCTGCTGCACTCCCAGACCAAAAATGCCTCCTGATGAGTTTTGTGTAAGAAAAATATTGATTCTTCAAACCGTGTTCTCTCCATCGTCTTTCTTCCCAGTGAACTAAAGGAGAACATAATGTAATGCAGTTCTGTTCTGCAGGTGGAGGAAAAATGCCACCTTCACAATTAGGCTGCTTTTTGCCTCTGTCTGGAACTCCGTTTATTGCCTTCACTGAAGGAGTACTTTGCTCAGTCGCTCTCAGTGGATCAGCCAGGCATGCAAAAGTCTGGGTGAGAGACAAGATTTTGATCTGCTCATACATTTATTGACACGAGCAGTCCAAAGGCAGAATTTTTTGTCCTGTGCTCCAGAAAAATGGCCTCCTTCCAGATGGACTTTAAAGAGCTGTCAGTGAGCAGGAGTTTGTGCACAAATACCAATATGTCCACACTCAGCCTGTTAGGGGGCAGCGGGGGGGGAGGCAGCAGGGAGGCATAGCTGGGAGGAGGCGTGAGCAGCAGAGGATGGAGTGTTGGGAATGCAGGTGTCTATGACATCACCAGTGAAAGAGTGGAGGTGACACCTCTGGCAGCACACTGGGCCCCGACTGTCGGCCCTGCCTGTCACAGGCCCTGCTCACAGTTCAATATCGGCTATGAGGGCTTACCTGGTTTTGTCTGGTGAGTAGCAAACATCTCTCCTCCAAGCCTGGTTGTGAGAAAGGGCAGCTGAAGTGGCTGCTCTGCACCCCTCCCCATCGCTCCTCAGCTTGGGCAGTCTGGAGGCAAAAGGAAGGGACAGGAGCACCCTCCAACACCTCAGGTGCAAAGATCCCAAGGCTTTTTTCATGGCCTGAAATTTTGCCAGTTTTCACCCACTTGTGCTGGTATCTTATTCTTCAGGAAGGGCCACAGAGTGACCCAGGAGCCAGGGAGGAGTCAGAGCTGGATGTGTAGGCACAGACTGGAGCAGAGGTAGAGACTGGAGACAGGGACACCTGGGTACATTAAATCAGACAAGCACAGAGATCTAGACTTGACCTGCAAGGCCAGGAGGAAAGAGCTGACCCAGTGAAGCAACAGGGGAGGCAGGAGAAGGAGATCTGAGAGAGGACCTTGGTTAAAGACCTACTTAGCCAGAGGAAGAACATTTGCAGAGGCTAAAAATCTTGAAATGAAACAGTCTCCTTGCTCCAGCCCCAAGAGCATAGCAATATTCCCAGCCATGACTTCCAAGACATTTCTCCCAGTTCAAGATTTGAATCTCCAGAGCTATGGTGAAGGCCCCTCAGCCAAGTACTGTCCCCAAAATACTACATCCTCTCAACACGGGTGGGGCAGGTTTTTCCCAGGTCTGGATCCGCCATCTCGAGTCTGTTACTGCATTTCCCACATGCTGGGAAATGCACCCAGAAAAGGCAACGGAGATCTGGATTCAGCCCTCCAGCTCTTTTGACTGTGGCGTGGTTAGGGTTTCCTTCTCCCTCTGACTCCCTGCACTTTATTTTTTACCAGTGCTCTTGGGTTGGGGCTGCATAGTTGGCCCTCGGGAGACGAAGGCACAGCAGCCAGGAACGCCACTCTCCGACCAGGAGTACCGCCAGTTCTTCAAGTTCCTCCGGATCACTCTCCAAGCCAGCACTGCCTGCCATCTTCGTGAGCTGTATGGCTGCCAGAACTCACTGGTCCAGACACTGGACAAGTACGAAAACCACGGAGTCATCCCTCAAGGTAAAGCCAAGTGTGATTCCCAAGGGCAGGCAGCTGGATGGGGGTCCCGCACAGCCAGCACAGGACCTGATCACTGGGAGAGGACAGACTCAGGAGCTGGTGGGGGAGAGAGATGGGTAGCAATCCTGCAGTGAAGAGAAGGCACTTGCTCATGCACATCCTTTCTCACACCTGATTGCATCCACACACGTCCCTGGGACAAGCTTCCTCTCACACCTTGGGCCATGGAAATGACCAAGAAAACACGGAGTTTCTCACAAGGTTCAGGGGGGCACCCAAATGGCATAGGAGTTTTCATGGAGGGATGTCACTCGACAGTGAGGTTATTGCTAAGGACTGGTAGGATGCCAGCACTGGAGTTTATCACTAGGTCTGTCTCTTCATTTGCCTCTTTCTAGGACCCGTATGCTCCGAAATGCCAGGAAAAACTTTCTTCCCAAACTTCTGCACCTTTTCTTTTTATCGCTGTATTAAGAAAAAGTATTTTCTTAAGGTGAGTTATTTAGCTATTCCCTGAAGACTATGTGTGCTCTGGGCAAGTAACAGGCCAAAGGGAGAGCCCTGAAAATAAGGAAGTGGGAAAACAAGAGGCTAAAAGACAGGGAAGAGAGGAGAGAGCCAGGGGTAGCCCACATTCCAGGCGCACTCACACCAAGCTGATTAGCTTCAGATGGCACCTGAAGCCACTTGCCAAAAAGGAGACTTTGCAGGAGTTATCTTCAAGAAAATGAACCTTTGAGGACCACCTCAGCCCTCCTCTCCAGCTCATTCCCAACCAAGTTGAGACAATCTAGGTTCTCCAGGAGAGAGGGGGATTCATGCAGGCTAGAAGAAAGTAAAGACAGCTGTGAGTCCCATGAGAGACTTACGGGGAGACTCGACAAAGAAAGGATATGAAGGTTTCTTTGCTTTCTTGGGCTCATCTTTGTAGGGAGTGGGAAAGATGGGATTGTGCAGTGAGAGCTAAACTCACAGAACAGGGGAGTGCCTAGGTGCCTGCTCCTGAAGCCTCTACAGAGGTATGTTTTCTCCTCCACAGAGGATTGCATGCCCAGGAGAGAGCAGCGCCAAGCTGCGCAACACAGCAGGCACCAATGACATTACCACGAGCAGTGATGCCATGTCATCCAGAAACTTCGGTCCCCAGCCACCTTACCCCACATCTCCCACAAGTACCCATCCAGCTGGCTCCAGCCCTGACACGGAAGTACCTGTGACCCCCACCTTCTTACCTACTGGCCCACAAGCCACAGAGGCGACAGCCGGTGGCCAGCAGCTGCCACACAGTGACATCGAGGATCTCCTCCTCAGGCTGCTAGACAGCCAGGTGCAAAGCTCCCTGCAGACAATGAAGTTGTTGTTGTCTCTTGGGAAGGCAGTGAAGGAAGAAGAGTTGCAGGAGGCTGCCACAAGGCTGCTGGAGGCCCTGAACAATGCAAATGTGCCTCAATCGCCAAACTGACACAGGTCAATAGTGTGGGAAAGACAGAGGAAAAGCCACCTCTTCCAAGTGCATGGGGAAACAGAGTCATGTGAAATGCTACTGCTCAGGATTCAAAGAAAAAGATGGTATCCTCTTGGAAGTGAATGTACTGAAAAGATGCTGTTCTGTCCTGCAAAAACTATTTGCTCACTATTGTGATGGTGCTTGTTGTGTCACTCAAGGAATGTCATGGGAGAATGTTGTCTTTTCTTCATTAAATGTAGATGCTTCTGTTCAAAAGCATTAAGAGAAGAATCTTCTTTGGAAGTATGCATGTGAATATACACATACAGATACACAAGGCATGCTCTCCAAATGCAGGAAAGCCTTATCCTGCAAGGGAACTGGTGGTCTAGCATCCTCTTTGTATTGGGGATTGCACATGGTTGACATCTACTTCTGCAATGATGCTATGAAACACACAGGATAAATATTCATATTAAGAGCCTCCCCTTGCCTCAGGAAATCAGTGTGATTTATGGGGACTTTGGCTAAAGTGTTGTTCCTTTTCTAAACGCTGAATATACCTGTAAGTAAAATTGTGTCAAGCCATTTGGATCCAGCACTTGTTGACAAAAGCAGAGTGGGAAATCTCAAGGAACCAGCTCTGCTCCTCTGAATCTCCACTCAGAATGAGTTTGGAGGTACCTCAAACTCAATATAAGCTCCAGTGGTTTTGGCTTTCAGGAGACCATCACTGAAGTGAGTAACCCCTTCCTTTTGCAGACCTTCTTGTAATCTATTCCACCGAGGGCCGTGAGGAGAAAGAAGCCAAAGGCGTTTCTCCTCGAGGATGCACCACACCAAGCAACATCTCTGTGGAGAGGGTCAGGGTTTACACAGCCTAAGTGTCACAAGCACAGCTGAGTGAAATACAGGCTCTGTCTCTATCCACTGAAGGAAGTCCTTAGAAAGAAGATCTCAAACTCACAGGTCCTCCATTTGTTCTGGGAAGCATAATCTTTCCCAAGGCTAGGGCAGGTCACACATGGGAAATGCGCAAGCCCTGGAACAAGACTGCTGGCTTCCTTTCACAGAGGACTGCTCAGCTTAGAGTCCTTACCTGGTGGGATCCCTAACAGAGCACACGCTGCCCTGGCATCACCCTGGCACACCAGCTCATTCTCTTCTCCCTAGAAAGTGGCCAAAGCTGCCGGATCCCTGCCTGAGGTACCAGGGCTTGTGTCCCCGCCAGCTGCCTGGGCAATGACATCTCCTCCAGCCTCAGTAGCGGGGGCACTTCTGGCAGCATCCTTCCTTGCCATCACCGCCCTCGGGTCCCGGCTGGGGGCGTCAGATTTGGCAACCGCGAGCCGATCGCTACAGATTTCCGACTCGCAGGGCTCCGGCCGGGCCCTCCACGAAGCCACGGCCCGGTGCGGCCACCCACGGCCGGGCCACCCTCCCGCGGCTCCCCCGCCGGGGCGGGGCGGGCAGCGGGGGCTGCGGGCCGGGCAGAGCCGCTCAGCGCCCGCCCCCCGCCCCGGCCGGACCCCGCAGCGCATCGACACTGCCCCGGCGCTCCCCAGCCCGTCACCTCGCGGGGCTCCCCCGCCCGGCGCCGCCCCGCTTTCGTTGCCGACTTACCGCGGACTTACCGGGGCCGGGGCCATGTGCGCGGCGGCGCCGGGGCCGGGGGAGGCGGGGGCGGCGGCGGGGCCGGGCGGTGGCGCTGCGGGAGCGCCGGGCGAGGGGCGGCGCTGGGCTCCGTGGCTCGGCGGTGTTAACCCTTGTGAGCGCCGGGCGGTGGGAGCTGCCTCGGCGGTGTTAACCCTTGTGAGCGCCGGGCGATGGGGAGCGGGTCCAGCGCTCCCCGAGCTCTGCGCAGCGCCGCGCCCGGAGGGAGGTGCCCGCTCGGCGGAGGGGGAGCGGAGACCCGCCCCCGGGGGCTGCGGGGCCCGGCGCGCTCAGCGGGGTCGCTGCCGCCCCCCCTGCTCGGCAGTGCTGGGAGGGAGGCGGCTGGGCACGGCTTTGCATCCTGGTGGGTACCGGAGCTCGCTCCCGTGCGGGAGGAGCCCCAGCCACAGCTCGTACCTGCCCACACACACGGTAGTCAACAACCGGACACAATTCTCAAGGAACCACACAGGCTGGGTTTCCAGTGCTCCTTGCTCTCGATTCCCAGCGCTGGCTGTGTTTTACCGAGCCTGCAGGCCCCGGCGGGTAGGAAAGCATCACTGCTGAAGCCTAGAGCTGCTTTTCTGTGGGTGACAGGATGGTGTTTTCTTCCCCGGGAACGCTTAGTTCCAGGCTGCCCTCCACTTCCCTCCTACTGTTCCTAAAGGTTTTCTGAGTCTGGTCACTACTGCAGCTTCTGCTGTGCAGGTACAGCATAATATATCCCAGGACCTACACATGTATAGCTTATGCCACGGGAAAGGATCCATCCATCCACCACAGGCAAAACTTACCCGTTGCAATACAGCCTGCAAGTGCTGCTGGTGCACGGGTGTTCAGACAGTTACTTTTTCACCAGGGAATACAGGAATGGCTGTTCCCTTTGATTGAGGTACAGCAGTAAGTAAGGGGCTGAAGTATGTGGCAATCAGTTTCTGGCAATGACTGAAATATTTTCACTGGGCTTTCCAGGAGAATGTTGGGAAAGTGTTGTTCACCAAGACCTCCACACATGCAGCTGAGGAAAAATGTTATCATTTTTCAGGGAGCAACTGACTTCTCAGTTCATCCACTCCTGTAAAAGTCTCTAATCTTGGGAGATAGAAAAGCAGTAGTCACACCAGCAAAGAAGGACAATGGCATGCTACTTAGGTGATTTCAGGAAAATTAACATTATGATTCAGGAACTTGGTAAATACTGGGCCACTTCCTTATTCTAACTGCCCTCAGCAACACAAAATAGGATTCTTGTCTCCACCTTGGTAAGAACCCAACTATCTCCCTTTCCTACTTGTGGATAACAACATTTCCAGAAAGCAGAAATCGTGAAAATCCAAGTCATCCCACTCACTCACCCCATGAAACCCCATCTCCTTCCCCACAGATGCTGCTGTCTACAAATGAATGTTAAGACCCACCGAACTCATAAGAATTTCATCACCTGTTTGAGCAGAGGATGCTTCCACATCTTTTCAACACAATTTCCAGCAGCAGTCCCAGTGCAGTCACATAACTGCAGCCCCCACCAGAGTGCAGCCCAACAAAGCAGGTTTCATGAAATCTTTAGCAATTTTCTGCTGCTCCATCCCCTGCACAGGTAGCAGCTTGTGCAGAGATTTTCTTCACTGGGGATTCAAGAGCAGCTATCATTGCACTTTCTCCATGTGCCATTTATGGAATATTAAGCTTTTGTAGAGGGTTAATGATCTCTGTTCTCTGTGACTCCTTCCTCTGCACTGTGAGACACCTGTGGCCAAAAGAAGCAGAGTTCACCATCAGACAACAAAAAATGGCTTTTCTGAGCTGCACTAGCTCTTATTCCCACTATCTTTATCACAAATCAGGTGTTACAATATTTTCTCTGTAACTGAGTGCAAGGGCTATTAGTTCCAGATAAAAGTGTATCACACATCAACCTTCACTGATTTTCTGTCTGCCTGAAGGTTAATAGCAGCAGCAACTGTATTACACTATGTAGTGATGAAAAAAACACGAAACATTAGACATTTCAATTTAAACAAAAAGGAAACTGGAATCGATGAAGGAGGTTAACAAGCTTTGCTTTGCTGCTTCATGGCTGTACAGAAATGTCCAGGTCAGTCTCATCAGATTGCATTTCACAGTCTAGCAATACAAGTCCTCACCCTCATTTTCTTTTTAATCTCAGTGTTAATAGGGTCACTGTTTTCTAGTTTCAGTGGTGGTTGTGATCTTTGGCAGTATCATGGATCTCAAGAGCATATTCCTTCAGTTAAGGACTCAGTCTTTAAAAAAATCTGCTTTGTTAATTTGAGGTGAAAAAGCCCAGCCCACTATGTATTAAAAAAGAATACCTTAAATAACTCTGAAAACTCAAACATTAAGTCAGAATCAGCAATTCCCAATTCAGTGAGTCCAATTTAATTTTTTTTTTTTGCCAGTATTCTGAAACAACTATTTAAATTTTCAAGTTGAGTCAGTTATTCCAGCTCCCTCCGAAATGAACAGTTTTGTGGCTAAAGTTGGCTACAGCTGGCTGGAGATTTTAATTACTTATTTTCCCATTAGGCAAAGCTTTCAAAACAAACAAGAGATGACTTTGTAATTACAGGTATGTTACTTGAGGGATTTTTAGAAAAACGAGAGATATGTGGAAGAAGCAACAAGAAATTGGTTTATTTGCAGCTAACTTTCAAAGACAACAAAGTATCAAAACATTCTGAAATACTGAGTAAAAAGTCTCCAAAGTACCTTACTCTGTTCCCAGAGCAATGCTTTGAGAACTGGGAGAAAGGTTGGGTTATTTTTCTATAATCTTAAATAATCAAGCTTGCTTTTCCTAACTTCTGTTTGTGGTTCTGAGGAGTCTTATTACATTCGCAAGTAATAGAAAAGTAAATCTCTGATTTCTCTATGCAACATTCATATTCTGCTGCTCAGTGACCATGGACCCTGATTATACAGGTATCTGCAGCCAGTTCCTCCTGGATGCAGTACCTACATGCATGGCTCTGAAATCGTGGAGGGAGGTGGGAGAAAATGGTGCTGAAAGTCAGCCTGTCTGAATGAAAGCAGGGAACTCAGGGACCCGTGTTTCATATTCGCGTGTAACTGCAACCTGCAAAATTATTTTTGTCTTCTTTCATTTTAAGACAAGGGTAAAAAGGTGTGAGGTCAAGTCTCAAACACAAATGTCCACCTCGCCAAGCACGTTGCCTGTTGCAAGCCTTCAGTAAGCTGTTTGTAGGAGGAATATGACGCACACTGGTGCGTGCTGTAAGTCTTCTAAAGGTATTACAGTAGAGTATTAAGTACAAGAGGGCAGTAGGGAAGACAGAAAAAAAATGCTTTCTTTTGGAGTATTCACTTCTGTGAGGTGCAGCTGTCCTAGAGTAGCTTACAAACAAATGGCAAGCAGGCAGGAATGAGATCCTGGAGCCCCACATGGAGTATCTTCAGCATTGCAGCATAACCACTCCAAAGCTAAAGGAAGAGAAGCCACAAGATGGAAAGGGAAGTCAAACACCTCATTTATCCCCCTATTGTTCCAGTAGAACACAGTGGCCACAGAGTTCGTCTCAGCACTCTCAAATAAAGGCACCCTTTGAGTGTATTTCCCTGGAGTACAGTCTGGTACAAGTAGACATAGTTTCTTTTCTTTGTAGAGGTTCTCCAAAGTGAAATAAGATGCTGAATTCTCAGCAGGTTCCATACACACTCAGTATTAAGTTTTCTGACAATAAGAATACCCATCAAATTCCTGCTGCCTCCCCCCCCCATCCAGAAAGACTCATCTTTTATTTCTTGAACACCACCTCTGCATGAGGTGATTCACTGGAACACAGAAACAGTTGCTATAAACAAAGCCACCATTCAGTCACAGCCAAAGATGAAAAAACGAAATCAGGCTAAATTTAAATGTATTCCAAGTGTTGCAGTGAGCAGATTGTTTACTAAGGCTTTTGTTCACTGACACTTTGCCACAGAATCCAAAATATTGGTCCTTTTATTTTACCAGGATGAAATACTGTCCTGCACACAACCCAACCAAAATCTTACCTGCTCCTTTCAGAACTTGCCAACTCACCATGTTTGATTGTTTCAGCACCTCCCCAGCAGTGACTTGTCCTTGTGGGAGAGCTGCATCAGTCCTTGAGCTTCATGGGCAGAGAGGTGGGAGCCCTGGAAGTGGGAACAGCCAGGGAAGAGAAGAGGAGCCAGAGGTGGTGAAGCAGGTGATGGCCATGGCAGAGGGGTGTAGCTGGGGGTGACTGAAGGATTTGCAAGACAACTACCCCCCTCTTCTGGGCAGGAGAGATCAATGTGTCTTTCCCTACAACAGGCAGTGGGGAGCACCAGAGGGTACCCAGTCAACCTAAACCAGTGCCTCTCAAAGGTCTGGGACATTTGCTCGTGACTCCACGTGAGCTCACAAGAGTGGTGAAACTCCAGCTGGAGATATGGGGTTTATAGTCAGTCGCACTTCCACTGGGACAGACACCTGGGAGTTGTTGTCCTCCACCTGGTAAGGGCAGGAGCTCTGGTTCTCGAGACAGTGCTTGTGCCAGCTGCAGAGCACTCTGCTTTAGAAGCAGACTGTAACACAAATGGAAAGTTACAGGTTGAGAACACTTGCAAAGTTACTTTTAGCTGCCCTTTAAACCTTTGAATCACAGTTTAAACTCCCCACCTCCCTCCAAAAAAACCCCAAACCCACCAAACAAAAATAACAAACAAAAAACCCACCAAACCAAACCACCAAAACCAAACAAAAACCAACCAAACAAAAAAACCCACCCAGACCAAAGTACCTAGCCATACAAGAGTTCAAAATGCCATTTCAGTAGTCTTGGCACCTTGGCAGGCAAACCTTAATTAGGGTATATGGTAGGGAAAGTTAATAATTTGTATAATACAGTAGCCAGGTATAGGTACAAAAATGGGTCTCTCTGCTCCAGTTTGTCTCCAGTCTGATCCTCTCAGGCCAGTTCTCACTGATCTTCTTGATAATACCATATATTACAAATCCTTTTTTTCCCCCTGATATGGTCTTATTAAAAAAAAAAACAGCCAGCACTAGCTGCTCTAAAAGCATGCAAAATGTCTTTCAGGAGCTCTTAGTGATCTCTGCTTGACTTCAGTAAAATCTTTTCAGATGCTATTTCCTCAGGCTTCATCTCCATATTCTCCTTGTCTTCCCAAAGCCTGTCCTTCAGGCGTTTGTATTCTGAAGGAGAAAGAAGCAATCTCCTTGTCAGACAGAGACCACGAAGTCTTGTTTGTGTATGCAGGCTGCATCTTCCTTGCACTTTAGTATCCTTGTTCCCCATGAAAGAGTATGACTCTTGCATATTTTCAATGGTATTTATAAGCACTCAGATTAGTTCTGTACTAGTAAATCTGGTTCTCAATTACCTCTTAAAATAAAGGGAGACTGTGTTTTAAAGGCAGTCTCTCGAGCTCAGCAGAAGAATCTCTTTAAGATCTGGTAGCTTTTAAAAAAAAAAATCTAAATCATCCTAATTCCATTTTTCAGTAGACCTTTCAATACAGGATATCTGGGAGCGGATGTTACACTGTGGAATTTCTCTGGCAGCCCTTGAAAATGGCTGAATATTCTGTTCTTTGAAGCACAGCTCGTTACTCAGCCCCCTTCTGTGGTTCTGTGCCTGGCAAATGCAGATATGAAGGGCGTTACGAGACGCTCCAGTGCTGGATTCCCTATAGCAAAACCACAGGGAAATGCAAACAATGAGCCAACACTGCCATGTAGTCTCTGGCAAAAAAGCAAAGTATAAATATATCTGCACTTGAAACCATGGCTGTAGTGTCTCCTGATCTATCAGCATGAGTTCTATTGTTTTCTAAGTTGGTGTTTTGAAGAAATAGCTCGTTTTCAACAATTTCCTTTATCTCTGAGTTTTTATGAGGCTGCTACATGTACATAGCTTATGCTTACCATTTACATTTTTCTCTACCCATATGAGCCTGCTGAATTCTCCAAAGAATATCAGATTTCAATGCACTTTGCACTGCTCTTCCCTTACCTCTAACGACCAGGCCATTCTTTAAAGCAACCTCCAGTTTGAATTGGTAATGTGAGCTTGCTGTGTAATTCCCTGACTCCTTTACAGTGACAGCCCTAATGCCTTTTTATAATCTCTCATCTTTTACTGTGCCTCTGCAAATTTATTCCACATTTCTGAGAGCAACCTATTCCCTCTTCTCATATTTATGTGCACTGTATTTCTGGGTTCCTTTATCTTATATAAGTCATGTTTTCAAACCTAATATCAGCTCTTTCTTTCCAGCAGCTATAATAAACTAAATATACAACAAAGAGTGTAAAACCAGAGAAAGTATATATCTGTGCCCAGCTTGCTTAGACCTGCTCTCATTGTTCCTCTGAAAGATGCAATGTCTTCTTCTTTACAGTCCTTTTACTCTCTTCGACCCCAACACTGGCAGGAAATTAAGGCCCTTCAAAACTCCCTCCTCTGCCCCTCTATATGCATATATGTTTGGTAAAAACATAATTCTCCCTTTTCTGAAGGCTGGGATTCTTGTGTAAAATCACAGACTTTTAGACACAGAGGACTGAAGGGAAAGCTAAGGTCTCAAAAGAAAAAAAAGAGTCCCAAAAGACAGAAGCACTGCTTCTCCATCCCACTCCACCAGCTGCTTTTAGTGCCATCATTTCCTTCAGTCTGATCCCCCTGCAGCACATTACTTTATATAGGGAAAGCTGGTCCCCTCAGAGACTTACCATAACTCCACAGACAGAAGAAGACCAATATAGGCACACACAGGACAGAGGAGGTGCAGGGGCTGGATCCAGACACAAGCCAGATTGCTGATTTTGGAGACAAACAGCAGTTATGAATATAGGTTTATAATCCCACATTAAGATTGTGACACTCATGCTTAATTATTACAATGCAGTGAGACATATGGCAGGTGCCTGTGGCTCGTTTCTATAAAGCAGCAGCAGGAATGTCATGGAAGTCACCAGTGTCTGAGAAAGGTTCAGTCCTTGACTTGTGCTGATGGAGAATTCACTTTCCTGAAGACAGAAGTCACAGATGCTCACGTGGACCACTTACAACATCTAAGGCACTACACTGCAATGTTGTGGGAAGGTCTGTTGAAGAGGCATGTAAAAAACCTTGACTTTTGGACCATTTCTGGTTCCTGCCCCTTAGGTGACTGTCTAACCAGACAGGGTCCATGCTAACACTGAGCCATACCCACCCCTTGGGTAGAGAGGCAGTATCATAAGCACGAGTTTGCATAAACCTTTATCTCAAAGAAACAGTAATTCTCATTTATCAATGCAATAGTTGACATTAATATAATTATTTGAAACATAGGTATTATTACAGCTGGGTGCAAGATTAAGCTTAATGTCCTAGCTGTTACAAGGACTATCCTAAAAGCACTTCACATCAAGAATTTTGTGAATGATATTTAAGATTGCACATGATATTCTATATCTGAACTCGTACCAACTTGAATGGTTGAACTAACACTTAGGCTCTTATTAAAATATTTAATTGTGCCATATATAGCTTGGTGAGACATTAATTATTTCACTCACTTGGAACTAATCCATAAGTCTAAGGAGTTCACAGGTATATTGGGTAATAGAACCTCTATAAATTCCCAAGGACAAAGTGGAATGTATAATTTTATTTTCTCATTAATGTTAGATATGCCTTACATACAGCATCAAGTCTGGGCTGAAGAGAGAACTAGAAGTAAAAATGCCCTGAGCACATCTCTAGGTGTGCAAAGTTCACTGTATGGTTGTAAAAATGTAGTTGAAATTTGTACAGTAATGATGTCTGTGATACAGCCATTCATTGGGAATCTCTCTACGGTCTCCAAACTGGTGTATCCAGTAAATCCCATCTGTGTAATTAAAACCACTGCCACAGTTTCATGTTCCAGATATTGCAAGCGTGCAGCCAGATTGTCCTTTTCCATGCCAGCATCAGGTATGAAATCCATCTTTTTTTCCTTCAGTTTGGTATCTGTGACTTAATTTGACCCACAGGTTCTGCTTGCAGTCTACTCCCAGAGTATGTCCCCAGTGCTGAGTTTCTAGAGTAAACTTTGGTATAAATCCCCCTGATAGTTACCAATCCTGATTCAAAGTTTTTTCCAAGGTCTAGGGCACACATCTCTAGTCTTTCACAACAGTTTCTAATCTTAAAACACTCTTCAGTTGGAGTGACACACTGATTGAAGCAAAAAAATACCATTGCAGGAGTGCAGTGTTCGATTCTTATTTGTATATACCACAGCATTCTCATTTTCTTTTCATGGTTATTCAATGGTCTATCTTCAATGGTTTATTGCCTGATGGGTAATAGCTGCTTTCTAATCAATTTTAGATTATTTTTCTCCATATTTACTCCTATCTTCTTTTACAGCCCTTTTAAACCAAAATCAATTTCACTTTTGCCTCAAATAGCCCTCCTGGCTGTGCAAGCGTAGATTCTTGAGCTTCGTTCCTGGAATCTAAATTAGAGCATTCACCGTATTAATCCTGGTCCTAAACAGAGAAGCACACACACGTTCAACTTTTCTGAGATCCTGGCCAAGGCACACTGAAACCATCCACAATTTAGATCATGACTGCTGTGTCTGAACAGGGATCCCAAACAACTCTGGGGCACAGCTTTATGTTACAAGCACCCTAAGTCTGGGTTCACACCCAAGATGACAAACCCATCCCCAGGTGCTGTTCCAGTGCTAACAGCAGCTCTGTACCCAGTTAGCATGTGCAGTGCCATGCAAAGCACTGCTGTATGGCAATATCTTACGATGCTAAAAACACACTTATACCTACCCTGCCTTTGCATCACGCTGAACAAGAGCTACATCCAGCTTTCCCGCACTTACTCTGTGGAAAGAAAGCAGTGGAAGAACAACGTCCTTCACAGACTCATAGAATGGTTTGGGTTGGAAGGGACCTTAAAGATCAACTAGTTCTAAACCCCTGCTATGGGCAGGGATGCCACTCACTAGATCAGGTTGCTCAGGGCCCACCCATCCTGGCCTTGAACATGGAGCATCCACAACCTCTCTGGGCAATTTCCTGCTGTGCATCTGTAATCAAGCTCCTGATTGACCGTGACATCCCACCACTTTGCTGACTATCCTCTGTGCTCTGCTACAACTACACGGCACACTGGATCTCTCCAGGGATACAGATGTCTTTGCCCTGTGACTGCAGGTGGCAGGACCCATCCTACTGCCCTTGCATCCTCAAAGTGATATGGATCACATGGAGTACATCAAAAAACAGTGAGTCTCAGGAGGGAGGAGAGGACACAAAGCCTATTGGAGAACAGAGCAAGAGAAGGGGTGAATGCATACCTGGTGAGTGCTGCTGAATAGAAGAGGAATTTACTTGGAAAGCATGGGGCAATCCCAAAGCTGCCATGCTGTGTTGCCTGGTGCCCTGTGGTGACGTCACGGAGCTGTATGGTCTCCCAGGAAATGTCTTCTACAAAGACATCAAGTCCAACACCTCTCACAGCAGCACCCAACATGAAGATGAGCCACAGGAGAGACGAGCAAAACAAAACACAGGCCACGGGAGGAGGTCAGCATGAGGGCATGTGCATGCCCACAGTGCTGCAGCAGTGAGGGAGTCTGAGGAACTGGAACTGAGGTCTTCTCCTTGAGCAAAGGAGAAGGTCTGTGACAGCTCACAGACCATGGCCATGGGGAAAAGCAGGCCAAGAGACTATAGCAAGGAAATATACCCAGCAGCAGAGCATATGTGGTACCTTCACAGGAGCCCTGCAGTTCAGTATCATTATCCTTTCTTCACTCCTGCATCCTCTCTCTCCTCCCAATGAGGAGAAGGGATCATAACAAACCCTCCCTTTTGCAGCACTTATCTCTTGCATGCACAACCATTGCTGCATTGCAAAGAGGCTTCTCTGTTATTCACTGACAGGATCCATTCCTCCTCCTGGAGGCACCATGAGAGAAGGGGTTGTGGGTGCCCAATGCTCCCACAAAGTGGGAAAATTTTTGTGCCAACAAAAAAACTCTAATATATTTCTAAAAAATGAATAGAAACATTATTAACGACTAAGTAATACCCAAGGTGGCACTACCCAAACATAATCTGTCTCAGCTCTTTACCTCTTGTATTTATGGCTCTCTCAGTACAAGGCAGTAGATACACACTAATCCAGTCTCTAATTTACTTAGGGGCTCTCAGTGGTGTGGCATAGTGAAGTATGACATTTGAGTGAGTTGCATTCCCATATAAAAGCAGTTTCTTTTTGGAGGGTGCAAGTCTTTAGGTGAAGTGGGAGAAAAACCTAAAAACCTGGGTTGTAGATCTTAACAATTAGGAGCTCCTGGATGTCTCAGTGCTGAAGTTAGTTCCAAATGAAAGTCACTTTCTTCTCTGCAGTAGGGAAGTTAAAAGAAATAACCAGCAGGTGAGCAAAAACAACACTGTTTTAATGAAAAATGGAAGAGAGTCTAGACACCAAAGCTAACGCAGGGAAAAATAAGGCAGATTTCACATAAATGATGGAGAGAGAGAGAGGGAAGAAAGTAAAATCTTCAGAGGTCTGAAAAAAGTAGTAGCAGAAACATTCTTTATGTGTATGCGGGTAAATCCTGTTCTTTTCCTCCATCAGCAATTTATTGTAATAAATTAAGGGAAGTGGCTGATAACATTTAAAAGTGCAGATACTTGATACCCCCAGTTCTTTTTCCTGGCTAGGCATAAAGCTGTCTGCATCTGGAGACAATGAAGGGATGAACTGGTTTAAAGGTGAGGAAAGATTTAGTGCCGACTTTCCACCTAAGCGCCTGTGACCGTGAGGAAAGATAGTCGGGTCTTCACAGGTGTCCTCCCCCGCTCCTTTCCTCACCTCTCACGGGCAATGTGCTTTGTCCTAAGATAAGGACGCCGGGTGGGTTTGGCAGGAGGAACTGTCTGGATGCTTGCATAATTAATACATTCCAGGGGGGGAGAGCAGAGATGTTTCTGGGATCGGCTTTGATGCACATCTGCCTGCATAAGGTTGTAAAACGCTGCTGGAGACGGGGCAAATTCGCCTCCCAAGGTTACAGGCAGCTTCTGGGTGCAGTGCACTAGTATGGGCGGGGGAAGATGCTACAAAAATAGTGTGGGTGGGTGTGAATCCCCAAAACTTACCCTGAGAGCAACGAAGCTTAAGAAAAACCCTGTCATCCATTCAAACCAGGGGCAAGGTGTGAGCCCCCAGCTGGCTCAGCCGATGTCTCCCTGGGATGGCGGCGTTTCCCCACATGTCCTCTCACATGTCCTCTCAACCTCTTTTTGCTTCTTCTGTCTTTATGTGATCTCCTTCAATCTTCTCGTCATGGGTAGACATTCCAGATCGCATTCCACTTAGTTTAGGTACACCCTTTAACATTACTAAATCAGGATCATCTCATTTTACTACTTAACTTTTATAGATTTTTTTCATTTTTGTAATGAAAGTTTAAAAATAATCTGTGAGAAGAGTGCTTTGCAGAAAAGCATAAGAAAAACTGTTTTCTTAGAAATATGATGCGGTAATAAATTGGAGTGTATAAAACTGGAGAGATCATCTCTCTAAGGAGCTGTTCTGTGCTTGTTTAGACAATATCTTTTGAGGCAGCCAGCAGTTTTTCATTAAAAAAGAAGTATGATGTGGGGAGATAAGCCCAGGTTAATGGTGCTTAGGTGAGTGCCTGTTTGTTTAAGCATCTTCTCATGTTATGGTTCTTTGGAGAGGGGTCATATTGAAGAGCAGCTATTTGAGTGTAGTGCCCAGTGTGAGGATAAATTAAAAAAATAAAATTAAAAAAAAAAAAAAGGGAAATTACAGAGAGGGAAATTGTGGAGATGCAGGAGGAAAAAGTCCCCAGGAGAGTATTTTACGTAGGAAAACAATAAAAAAATGGAGGCAGAAAATGGGTAGAAGAGGAGAAAAGGAAGATCTGCTTCCCAGGACAAGAAAGGAGGTACCCAGCATCTTTATGAGGCCACTTCATCACCTTCAAATGTCTTGGTGATTGGGGAAGTCCCTGGTGACTGGAAAGACTATCACAGTCCTCACCAATACGAGCAGGAAGAATGATCCAGGGACAGACAGATCAGTCAGCCAGCCTCTGTCCCTGGGAAGGCTGCAAAGGAAATCCCAGCAAATGAATAACAGGGTGATTAGAAACAGCATGGACTTACCACAGCCTGGCCATGTCTGTGACTGCTGGTGACGGTGCAGTGATTGGTTTCTTTGGATGCAGAGTGTGGTTGATGCTGTTTCCTTGTCTGTAGTAAAGCTTTAAACATGGTCCTCTATAGCAGCCTTACAGCAAAAAGCTGGTGAAATGTATCCTGTCTTGATAATCACACCTGTCCCCATTTACATCTCCCTACCAGAGTCCATCCAGCTGGCACTCTTATTTTGTACTTCAAAGGTAACAACCCTCAGAAGGTCTTGGGTCTTGCCTTCTTGGGTGGACCTAGGTTTCTGTTCCTGTGCCTGGCAGATTTTTGGCCTCTGAATTGCTGAGAGCCGAGCGTTGACCCTCACGCTCCCAAGTGTGTTGTATGCAGCCGAGTGCTATTCTTGCTCAGATGAGAAGAGTTCTGGATAACTAGAGAGTAAAATGCTATTGTGAAATACTGGGCCTCCACACGTGGTTAATAAATCATGTTTTATAGGGTGATTTTTCTGTGTATCTGAAAAGCACCATATATTTATAACAGCAACGGTTCTGAGAAAGGTTAAACGTGTCACTGCTAAAGAAAATGCATTACAAAGCTGATATTGCTGGAAGGACAAGTGCTTTTTTTTGCAAGAAACCATAAGGTCTTGAAAAAGGACAGACAGGAGCAGGGGTCTCACAGTTCTGTCCCTAGATGGCACCAATAAATCTGAAGAGGAACAGAAATACTGTTTCAGATACTGATGTACAATGGTGGGCTGGGTTAGCCAGTTCTCAGACCATCACAGCAGCAGTAGCAGCTCTGTCTAACTCTTCCTAAGCTCCCCTAAGCTGAGCTTGTCATACAAATGCAAAGATGGAAGACTGAGATGCCACTACTTAGGCAGGCCCCTTTTTTGCAAGTCTCAGAATTATGGTGCCATTAGGATTAGAAGAATTATAAACAAGCCCTCAAACAAAATGCTCAAACACCTCATTCACCCCTTTGCTACTAATAACTAAGTCAAAGCTAATGCTGTAAAGAAATTTAACAGCACTTGAAAATGCAGTATACAGAGGTATTTTACAACCCACAATACTTCTTGCTACATGGGTGTGTTAGCAGTGTTTACCTACCAGAGCTAACTGCAGCTCTCACAGAAGAATATGCAGCAGTCTTGAAGGTCCAGCTACCTCATACTCCCAGAAGGCTTGGGAAATTGTTTATGGGAAGTTGGGTGTTTTGGTTGATTTGAGTTTTTTTAAGAAAAAGAGGTTCTCTGTCTTTTTAAGAAAAGGGATCATCTGAAAGCATATAAATCCAAAGGAACTATTGAGTAAGTTTATGGACAACTCTTCACACACCACACCCCCACCAGTAAACAATGCTGGAAAACTGGTAACAATGGACGAGGAGAAGGCTGAGGTACTCACGAGGTACTCAACAACTTTTTTGCCTGTCTTCAGGCAAACCTCTTGAGTGGATGGACAGCAGGATGGGGACTGGGGGAGCAAAGAGCTTTTACCCTGAAGAAATACAAATCACTCATGCCAGTACAAAACACTCAAGCATGTTTACTCGACTGAAAGAGTTGTTCCTCTATAAGCAGAAAGGAGAGAAGGCAGTGGTTATTGCTGAGCTGATTGGAATGACTTCCTAAATTCCATGCATGGGAGGGTATTTCCCATGGCTGCCACACTCAGATACGATGCTTTCCAGAAACAGGGAGGTTTCCATCACTCTTCCCAGCAAAATTTAGTATTCCAGACTTTGCACCTGGATATTCCAACAAAATGCCAAATCTGCTTTTCCAGTACAATTCATTACGCCCCTGGATCTCTTGGGAAGTAAGTAATGGAAACACACCAGCCCTACAACTGGAAAACACAGTATTTCAAATTCTCCTATATGAGTAAGAAATAGTCATGGCTTTTGTTTCGTCCTCCAGGGATTACTTCTCCAGTGTTTAACGTGGCAATCCATAACTTCTGAGCTCATCATCTGATGGATGATGTGCTTGGCAAAAAACAAACCTGAAAGCTTTGGATAGAACTTGGGCATTTTTCATCACATGTCTTCCCACAGACACCAATGCATCTCAAAATCCTTTATATTCCTTTTTCTGCAGAAAGTTTCCAAAGGATTCAACTATCTGAAGCCACAACAGACACTGCAGGATACCAGTGTTTCAGGGGCCCTCTGCATTGCTGTTACATTACATACTTATCTGGGAAAAAAAGGCCAACAAATTTGTTACCACTGCTTATGACTATCCACATTAATTTGCTCTGAGTAAACATGCTACTGGCACCACTTCACTGCAAAAACTTCAGATTAGAACTGAGATATTTAATTTTTATCTTGGCAAGGTGATGATTGAACTGTGTCCTCACAGACTTCTGCAGAAATTTAAAAAATACCTCAGAGCAACAAGTATTTTGATGGTGAAAATTATGGCAATCCCAAACAGTTGTGTATCCTGGATTTCTTCTTAGTATACAGGATCACTTTTGATCTATGGAGGCAGGGCTATTGTCCTGTGAAAAACTGCAGGAGGAGGAGAGGTAGAGACTAAGTGTTTTATTAGAATCACCATATAAAACATTACCAAAGGTATTGTAGGTTACATCTTCAAAACTGCTTTCAGTAGCGGGGTGAACCTACAAGATGGAGGATTCCAAAAAGTCTTATAAGAATGCACCTTAACACAATACACAGGATACTTCTGAGACTCTCAGAAGAAAAGCTGTGAAACAGTTAATCTACCATAGATGAAAAACTTCGAAGAAGCTGGGAAGAAAGACCAAGAGTTCTCCTAAGGGTGAAAGAGATGGTTAAAAATGGCCTTTCTCACCGTCAGTCTAAGAAGTGTATTAAATCTAAAGTAGGTCTGTTCTGAATAACTCTCATACAAACCAGGAGAGAGTTTTTTTACCCACACATTGAGGTGATAGTAGTCAAAAAGAGAGCAAAATTTAACTTTAGTCCAGTATATCCCCCATTATTTCACCAGTTATTCTCTTATATTTAAGAGAATAATTTTTATTACTCATGCTTTTTATGGGGGTCCTTTTTTTTGTTAGAAGTCTTGTCAAAAGCATGTTTGCTTTTAAGATGCTGAACGGTGTTTTTGAAATGGCTGCTACTAAATTGTCTAAGGCAGAACAGAATATAACTTCCCTCTGTTGGGCTGGTGAGCAGATTTAAGAGGCTCATATTTCTCTTAATGCAGCTGGACGGGCTTTCTTTCAGCAGAAGCAGGCTTTGAAAAGTGTTTGTTGCTATATCATCTCATTTTATACTCAGAGATTGCTTCTCAGAAAATATAAACCAGTAAACAATCTAGAAGGAAAATTCTAAAACTCTGAGGTGCAGAAGTATTTAGCACCAATCCTGGATATTTGCATCTGGATATTAGCATCCCCAAAAGCTTCTAGATGGAACAGAATGATGCAGGCTGTGTTCCTGTGAACACTGACTCCTCTGGTCCAAAAGCTGTTTTATCAAGGGAACAGGTATGATACAGATTGCAGAGGTGGAAACATCTAGTAAAGGCTATGGTGTCCTTCCAAGCAATGTTGTCAATACATTGCACAGTGAGATCTCAAGATCTGAGGAAAACAGAGAGGGAAAGAGTTCATCAGGTTCTCCCACACCAGCTTGGTTAAAAGTTTTTGTGCCCGAATTTTCCTCTCCAATAGGAAGCACTGGCACTGTTTGTCACTCAGAAGGCTTCATCCCTGTTGCACAGGTCAATAAATGCACCTCACTGCATGTAGAGATGCCACCAGGAAACTTATTTTATTGTCCTAGATCTGTGCACTACATGAGACCAACACGTGGCTTCTGAGAGAGATGTGTTTTCTTTTTCCCCTCCAGCTGAAGGCCAGTCCCCAACAGTAGACCCCAGGGGTTAATAGTGGGACCAATACTTCTTAACATCTTCATAAATGACCCAGACAAGAAGGCAAAGTGCACCCTCAGATGGTCCAAAATTGAGAGGAGAAACAACCCCATACACCAGTACAGGCTGGAGAAGACTCAGTGGGATCTTATCCATATGTATAAGCACCTGGTAGGAAGGAGTAAAGACAGAGCTAGTCACTTATCAGTGATGCTCAATGGAAGGATGAGAAGCAACAGGGACAAACTGAAATACAGGAAATTCCAATGAAATGAAAGAAAACCCTTTTTTTCCGTGAGAGTGGCCAGATACTGAACAGGTTGCCCAGAGTTGTGGAGTTTCCATCTTTGGAGATATTCAAACCTCACTAGAAACAGCCCTTTACCACCTGCTCGAGGTGACCCTGCTCTGGGCAGGGGTTGGACTGGAGACGTCCAGAGGTACCTTGACCCCGTGGCCATTCTGCAGTTTTGGAGTGATAATGGTCAGCCTGGCCCCAGGCAGCCAGGTGCACCAGGCCCTCTCTCAGGGCATTTTCTGTCTAAGGCACTCATGGACATCAGCCTTTTTAGGACATTCCTGTGACAGATCATAGAATCATAGAATCATAGAATCATAGAATCATAGAATCATAGAATCGATTGGGTTGGAAAAGACCTCCGAGATCATCGAGTCCAACCCTTGGTCCAAATCCAGTCCATTTACTAGATCATGGCACTCAGTGCCACGTCCTGTCTGCGTTTAAAAATCTCCAGGGATGGTGAATCCGCCACCTCTCTGGGCAGCCCATTCCAATGCCTGATTACTCTCTCTGTAAAGAATTTTCTCCTGAGATGGTAGCCCAGGGCTGAAACCAAAGACAGTCCCAGAGCAGCACAGAAACCCCATGTAGGTCTTTGATGCACCTGTTTCAGCTCATTCAATTTACCTTCAAGATGAGTCGAAGTTGGAAGTTTTTCTGAATTCTGGATTAGGATGTCTCTGAAGAGCAAAAGAAAATTCTGAATGTGTTCTGATCTTATTCTGTCGGCCAGTAGAGGGAGGAAAGAGAGAGAAAATTCTTGATTCTCTGAGACTGAATAGCAATTCTCTATCATATTGGCACCAGGACTTCACAGCCCCAGGGCCAAACTTGCTCTGTCAGAGCTATTGTAATGGATAAAACCACATGAGATTTAGTTATTCTTGTAGGTATTGTAACCACATGGAACAACCTGCTATGTGGCTAATATCAAGGACTGAACCCAGCTGTAATCTGTCCTGGTAGCTGACTTATCACTTTGAACAAGTTTCCCGTACACCCGGAGCAGCATTTGATGCATTAAAGTCTGTGTTTCATTTAAACGTTTTTCCTCTAACAAGGCTGTAAATTGATCAAACGAGACTGCTCCACTCCAGCCATTCAGAAGGGTGTTCTCTGATACAAAGTGAGGAGAAAGCACTCTCAAGGGATTTACTTCCAGCAACTACCCCTAAACTGCATCCTGGACTGAAAGGGGACAGGGGACAAGATCAGTCCTCCACCCCAACATTTCATTGCTTTCAACATTTCATTGCAGAGGAAAAGAGTACTGTTCTTTCCCTTTCTGATGCCCTATCACTAAGCGAAGTAATAAATACCTGGTGAGTGGTTTGCTCACGTGCAATACTGAAACAAGTTAGCCTCACAGAAGATAAGGTTGCAGGACCTACCCCAGCATGCCACCACTTCTAACAGAATTGCATCTGTATGTTGCTTTCTTATAGCAGCAGATTATAAATGATGCATTTAATGCTGGAAGTTATTGATGGAGAAATATAGGAAAATAAGTTATAGTTCAATATAAAATTACATTATCTTTGTCTGTATTCAATTTCAAATATGGTTATCCACTTGGCTCTGGCCTCAGTAAGTCCGAAGGGGAACAGGATCCAGGTTGTGCTGCTGCTCCAATGCTGTTCTGTCACCGAACTGCATGAGCTGCACCAGACATCTTCATTTCTCCCTCTTCTTCTCCAGAACTCCATGTTGGCAATTTTAATAGAGTTCTGCTCTCAAAATAGTATTTCCAGGACTGCATGAATGGTGTTGAGTCCCAAGTGCAATTTGCAGGGCTGAATGTATGGCACATAAAAGCCAGTCAATCAGCCCTCAGTGACACAGATTCTTCTGCATATAATTGCCTCATGAGCAGCCCTTTGGAAAAATTGTGCTCAGGCTTGAGCCTGACTTTTGATGGAGATGCCTGTGAAGCTTCTGTCTGATGTTTGTAACTTGCTATGCACACTCAGTTACTCTGCATAACCTTTTCTAGAGTGTGAAAAATGTACACCTTCTGGAACTTTTTCAGTAGAAAAATGGGAAAGTAAAACATGATGGAGATTCTCTCTCCTTGCTTTGTTATTTTAATATGTCAGATTCTTCCCAGCTGAATTTCATCGCAAATGAAGAAACATGTTGTGTACAGTTAAAAACTGCAATACAATCAAGGATAGGGGATATGCTTCTCAAAGATTAATACGAACCTTAATGAACACTGAGACGTGTCCACGTGGTGGCAGCAGAGGAGGAAAGTGAGGAAATACCTACGGGAAGCCCGAAGATAAAACATTAGTAACCTGATCTGAAGCATTTCTTAGTTAAGTGCATACTTAAAAGCCTGCATGTTCAAAATTAGGGCTGTGATCCAACGTGCTGAGCATCTGTGACTACTCTAATCCAGCCGGAAGACTCAATCACCATCACAATAAACAAACGTGGTCACCTGGCACACACACACTCATCTCCCTCTCAAGAAAACTGATTCAACTGTCACAAGTCAGGAATAAAGAAAAATGAGCTTAATAAAAAAGAGGTGGACAAGAAAAACCCTCAAGTAACTAAATCATGGTTTTCTACTCTGAGAAATATGCGGTATAATTGAGTCTGTTTTATTTTTTAAACAGTTAACTCTGCTTTGCCTCTTGCAAGCCAGGTGACTGTATTCTTCCTTCTGCATCACCACTCTGAAAGGCTCACATAGCTGGACAAGGCTCCCAGCACTCTCCAGACTCCTAACTGGTACGGAACCATGTGGATATACACAACCCAGTCATCTCTAGGCAAAACTCCCAGGGAATTACAAGGGAGGACCAGGACACAGCACAGACTTTTGCTAAATTTCATACTTTTACTTTGGAGGAAAAAGAATGTACTGAATTCCAGCCGAGCTAGAGAAGGAAGTGATAGAGTAAGATGCTCCTTAGGCTTTTCACAGGAACTGTATTTCCTGAGCAACTTCTGTGAGAGGAGAGGGACAATTACTGAGGAATTCAACTTAGACTGCCCCCACTGAAGTGTTTTAATTTCTTGATCACATAGTGAGAATAGCTCCCTCCCAACTGGTCTCATTACCAGATATCCCAAGCAATGCTGTGCTCACAGCAGAGCAAGGTCCTTTTTCCGACCCACACAGCATCAACATTAGCCAGTGCTGCCAGTTCCTCAAGAAATGGTGTCTGTTGGTGGTACCTTCACATACAACAGGGGAACACAAAGCAACTAATCCTTATTAGTGTGTGAGTGCAATCATTCCGCATCAAAAGAAAATATACACACGCAGAATGTGTCCCCAGGGCACAGGACAAGACAAATGTAGTTTGTTGTTAAGGATGGGGGCTGAGCACCAACATTAGTGTTTAGGGTAGCTCTATATCATGAAAATTCAAAACCCAGTTTGAGCACTGCCTGCAGTTTCCATTAACTAGGATTCTTCTCCATGGTCAGGGGAAAGAAAGGGAGCAAATAGCAGTGGTTAGGGACCCTGGGCAATCTGTCATGGACTGTCTTCACTGGTGACCAACCGCAAGTCTTCAGGACCTAGTTTTACTCTCCAACTTCCTGCTAGGACTGAAGAGTCCTCACTCCCGAATAAAACATCTGTACTCTCTCCTTCTGGAACCTGCTCTCTTTCTTGCAAGTCTAAACATGGAGTCTGTCATGATTTTAGAGCATGGTGTGCTCCTGCTGTCATGCCTTTACATACGAGTCCCCATCCTCTGCCTATGGCACACATTCCTTACACGTCTTCTATTCACTGTATCTTGTAGTGTTCCAGGTCTCCTGTCCCCTTCTAAGTATTAAATCTCACATACAAAGGCAAGTTAAATACAGTTTAGGATTCATGCTGGAAACTTTTGTCTGAAAACAGTGGAAAGCAGCACATCACTTGATAAGAGCCTGCCATTACAATTCACTGTAGTGAGCAGACATCTACCCATAACACACTGATTTTCACACACACGAATTCAAAGTGCTTGAATCTGGCACAACTCCACCTTGCTGGTCAGAGGCAGCAGCAGTGACCCATTTAAACTGCCTTGGACCAGACCTCCCTTGTAAATCAGTGGGGGTGATATAGGGTGATAGCATTTCTGTAAAATGCCTTAGACAGGGGAGAGAAAGGACCTGGAGCTTCAGACTGTACTTTGGAACCACATGGGAGAAACACAAGGCTGGCCATACCTTAGTACAGGGCAAGTAAATTAGCAATCATATCACTAAATGCTGTGAATTTTAAAAGGCATTTTGAATGGAAGCCAGTTCCTCCAAGCTCTGCTGAAGCTCCAGCTGACTTCTACCTTATATAACCACCTTTTTCAATAGACTGGGTAGAAGTTAGTATTTACTGAGCCAGAGACCACTTTTCTCTCCAAAATCGCACACTGAAACTATTTATGCTACCCTTGATATGCATGAATTTCAGGACCTGCTAGTCAGCAATAGATTTTTGCTGGGTTTTTTTTGCAGAAATATGGCATTTAATAGGTCCATTCAGGACTACCAGCCAAGCAACTGTGAGTTCCTCTTGAGCAGGCAGGCCCAGCTAATTTCAAAATGAATTGCTCTGTGAAGGAAGCATAGCACTTCCCAGCTCACAGAAATGGTTTACTGGCCCAAGTCTCATATAAAATAGTCTCTTGGTGAGAAGCTGCACAGTTTTTAAAAGTGTCAGAGAAACCATTAGGTGATAAAAATTCACAGAGCAATTTTGCCAAAGAAAAAGCGTAAATAAAAAGTGCATCATTTCTCTCCCAGACTTTCTCGCAAGTCAGCTGCATTCAAAGAGCTGTGCTGCAGCTACAGGCAAGCTAAAGGCAATTAAAAAGCTTTGGCTGCCTTGTGTCAAACCTTCAGCTTGTACTCATGCACTTTAATCAGAAAAGCAGCAATTACATAAACAGTGCCACTAAATTAGGGGAGAGCAGAGAGTACAGCAAGCATAGATCAAATCCTGTATGTGTCTTGAGAAGAAAATAGCAACTGATCCTTATTAGTATGTGAATGCATTCATTCTGCATGCAAAGAAAATATACATATGAAGAACTGGCTCTTGCAATGAAATGTAGATGCTAAAACAACAGCTTCCAGCCAGTTCAGGCTGTTTTGCTTCAAGGATATACGGATCTGCTTTTGAGTTTGTAAGGGTTTAGTTACGTCAAAAGTTACGGATTCTTCTTGGAGGCCTCTCAGTCCATGTAAAAATGTGACAGGTTACTTAGAGCATGAAAAGGAGGGTATCTGAGCCCCAACATTAAGCACAAGCTTTTCTGGGAGAAAAAAGTAATCAAAATTTCACGCCACTCATCTTAATCCAGCACTTGCTAAAATTTTAAAAATCTCTGCTTATAAAACCAGCAGCTTGTAGTTTCTTGTTAAGCTACTTTTAAGGAAAGACAAAAAAATCCACAAAGCGAGAGCAATGAATCAGGAGAACATCTTCATTGCAATTACATAGAACATCCCTCTTTGATAGGACAATCAACTTTGTGCAGCAACAAAGAGAAGGACATTTATAGCAGCATCAGGATGTGCTGCATTCCCAGCTACTTGAGAAATTGTAATGAGAAATCTGTTTGGGATTTCGTAGTCCCATTCCTTGTGCCACAAAAAGCTCACACACACCATTCAAGCACATCCAGCTAATGCCAGGCAGCAGCCCTCCTTCTCTCCCCAGACTTTAATATACAACCCCCAGAGCCCAAGGAACCGAAAAGCCAGGTTAGTTTGAACTGCAGCTTGGGCTGGTGGAGGAGTTGGTGGTCAGGAGAACCTTCTCCTGATTTTAAATTCCTGTGTTGATATTGTAGCCAAATGGCATAGAAGAGTTAAAGCTGGTGCAGCAAATACTTACTGTGCCCTCTTTAAGCATAAAAGCATCAGTGCTGTGGGATTTGTGCATGGATATTTCTGAAAGGATGAATCAGGAATAGCATTTGGAGTGTGGTAAAGCTGCTGTCCTGCAGTGAAGAGCTATTCTGCAAAAAAAAAAAAAAAAGAACAAACCACAAAAATCACACCTCAATGCTGTATAGATTAGTTTATGATCTACCCTTGCTTCAAACAAGTCTAGAACTAGAGAAAAGAGCTCATTAGAGTTCACACTTATGGGAATTACTTGTCACGCTTTAATTATGCAACCCTTCCCCAACATCTATGCCTCCTTCTTCAATATTGCAGTGCCTCTTCCTTCAAAAGATGCAAATAATTCTTGGATCTGCTGTTCCCTTTCCCTCAGAGGTAAATCTATAATATAAGATCCAGACTTGCTTGTAGAAAGCTGGAAAGGGAAAGCTCCTCTGTACAAAGTGCTGCACCTCAACCTGGATTGTGTCTCTTCTCTTACCAAATGCCTCTGCATCAAATAGGTGGTCCAAAAGGAGACCAGGCAGCAGATCTTGAGGGACAACATAAAGAGCAGATATCCTACATATTAATTTCAATTTTAGCTCTGCACTGTAAGTCCAAATTATTTTACATGGTGACACTTGCCTTAGCAGATTAGCAGTTACACCCCTCAGCACCTGGTTGCCCCTTTCTATGTCATAAAAAAAAAAAAAGTTCAGAGGAGTATTAATTTCTCTCCTTCAGGTTTGCCAGAAGCTTTCCTAACACTCTTCTCCCAGTGAAATTTAAGTTATAAAGTCCTGTGTGGCAGGCCAGGGGGTTCTGCTGCCACCACAAGCATGTCCCAGAGCCTGGTTTCACCCTGCAGCTCTGTCAATCTCCCAGGGCATAGACAGGACTATTCCTAGGACAAGGCTGTCACTTCACTGGGAAGCACATCCTCTTTCCAGATATAAGAAGTGGTGACTGGCACATCAGGAACCCTGGGGACAGGTTTCCTTCTGCCTACCTCCCTGCCACCAGGAGCAGGCATGGTGACCCATCCTGCCTCCACATCTTGGGAGAATAACATACTGACTGAAACCTTCAAAGGCCACACTTATTTTCACGATAGGAAGCCTCTCTGGTCTGTGATACAGCACCAAATTACAAACCCTAAGCTGCTCTATTTGCACAGCTGAAGACACATTGTGGAAATCACATCTTTAAGCCAAAACCACAACATATTTACTGTCATGATGGCAGAGCAGTTTTTTAAAGTTAGTTATAACACAACAAGTCAGTCATCAGCAACAGCAGCCTGACAAAATACTGCAATTTACAGCTCTGCTAGTTCAGGGGAACTATTATTTTTGTACAGATTGACTGATGTTTTCTGAATTGTGCTAGAATATGAGGTTTTCTTTCCAAAAGCAGCATGGGATGTGGATAAGAGAAAGAAGGGTTTCATTTAAGCAACAGAGACACTGCTATTTGGTACGTCCACTAAATCAAAAGTTACACACATGATTTTTTAAGTATTGTATGTATGTATGTATGTATTAACTATTAGCTATGTACCTGAATGACCTGGTGTAAGGGCAGGCTGCAGTTCTTCAGCCATTTAGCAGCAGATGGTTGCTAAGTTCACTTGTTTACATGACATCATGTTGCTTCATCACATAAACTCCTCTGTTTATATTTCCATATTTAAGTGGATTACAATATACAGCACAGAGATGGAAAAGAGCTTCCTATCTTCTGTTTAAAGAATGGATGTGTATGTAGTGCACAGTAGTGCTGAAACCAGAGGAGATGGATGCAGGCAGAGGTTTCCTGGCTTGTAATTTATTCATACATGTGATAGGGCTGAGCGTTAAAATCCTTCTTCACAAGCACATTTCACTTCCAAGTCTAATTTTGAGCTACCAGCTCACAGGAAAATTTAGGTAAGTCAGACACTACCTTTTCGCCCCCAAGAAGGTATATTTAAAAGAAAAAACAACCTTCTAGCAAATGGAATCATGTCAGTATGGTCTTCCTAATAGGAGAGACAAGACTAAAAGCTTGGCATAGATAAATCTCTCTGAAACCTGAAGGCATATTTACAATGGATGAGCTATCACACCAAGTTTCAGATCACTTCCTTTCCAGTAAAGCAACACTGCAGCCAAAGCAGTCCATCTTCTCTATCCATGCTGCTGCAGCAGCTACTTCCCTCTGGTAAATCAGATTATCCAAGAGGAACAGGGATACCAATCCTGACAGATGAATACCAGCTGTGTAAAGGACTTGACACTGGCCATGCACCCAGACGCTGAAGGATAATATTTCCTAGGCACCTTTCAGGAACTGAATTGATATCAGTGCCACAGCACCGCAAGGTTTACTGCAGTAGAAAAGAGGATTTCTGAAACAGAGCACTCAAGTCTGAACTTCCAAAGAGGAAGGGTTTGGAGGGACGTGATCCCGGTTACAAACCCGGTGTACATGACAACCTCTTTACTGAGCAAAAATGCACAAAAGCCTGAAAAGCTTCTGTTCTAGTTAATCAAATATTTTGTTCTGTGACTGGTGAAATCCAGTGTCTGAAGGCAGAAACCCTGGTGCAGACTGTCAGGGACCCTGGATGACACTTGTCACTGCCTCAGATTGCAATACTGACCAGCTTGTTGTGTCTGTCAAACAAACAGATCTGTGGCCACCCAGAATCTCCCTGAAAGAAGGAAAAGGGGAAGACGAGAGAAGGAGAAAGCAAGGGGTTATCACCTGTCAGCAGTGTCAAAAGCATCCACATCCAGGAAGCCAGGGAGGGACATGGCTTTGTGTCGTGGTTGTCTGCAGCACATTCCACACTCTCAGCTACACTGTGCTAAAAGTTGCCCCTGTAGCTCTCTCACAGATGTTAATCTCTTCAATATTTTGTCCCCAGGAGTCTCCCATAGCACAGGCCTCATGGGAAAGGAGAGAGATCTCCACTTGTTAGAGCTTGGCAACCAGTTCTTTCCCTGGAAAACCCAACATCATCAGCGAGTTTACAGGGGTAGGAGTCACAGCCCTTTAACTGCTCCTGGGAGGATATCAACACACTGTTGGGGACAGACCCCAGCTTGGGGTCTACATCCCTTTGCATGTGTGTTATTCATGTTTTTCATGTATTTCACGTATTTCATGTGCTTAAGGAGAAGGAGTCACTCTCCAGACAGTTGTATGGAGCCACCTTGGCTTTTGCTGTTGTGTTGCTTGGATCAAGGGGAGCCAAGCCCATCAGCCAGGAGCAGTAACAGGGTGTCAGTCAACAGTGGAAAGTGTGCATGATATGTTGAGGCCTATAGTCCCCATAACTCATCCTTGCTTCTTGCATGGGTCACCAAAAGAACAGAAATGTTGGGCCAAGCCCCTAAGAGAGAGTAAAGGTAGCACGCCACCAGGGATGGATGCCTCTTTGCAGGGCACAGATGATCACACACAAACCTTCTGACAGCATCCTCAAGTCTGTCACGAACTCACCAGCTGTTCCAGGTTACCTCCAGCCAGGTAAGTGGAGTGATTCCTTGCCACTATCTGTGCTAGACTTTGGCACAGGGGCCAGTCAGACAGGACACAGACCAGCTCTGTGCCAGCTGCACCCAGGCACGTGTATCCCACATTTCTTGGAAGAGGGTCAGTGGCTGTTTGGAATGAGGGGGTGGTACAGCTCTCTTCAGTTTGCAAATGGGGGAGCAGTTTCTCCTCCCCAGACAGAGACATCCCAAGGAGACATGAGGTATATGACCACACTGCCAAGCAGCAGTGGTGACATGGACCAGAGACCCTGGACACTCACTGTGAGTGTGATTTCATCTCCCTTGAGTTCATTCCCCTTTGCTCAGCTTCCATCTTGGCTTTGCCTTTCCCAAAGCTTCCCGGTTTTCCAACAGAAGAGACAGCCTCGCTCCTAGGTGGAAAATGTTTCATACACTGCAGGCAACACTTAGGGAGGAGGGGAAATCTCTCTTGGCACTGCTCTCAGTCTGAGCTGGCACTGCCCTCGATTGGTCATGATGCCCTTTGATGTCAGAGTAACCTGTACTCACTGTCAGCTCCTGTCTCTCCCCATCCTGTTGTTAAGACCTTGCAGCAGTGTTTGTTCCTCTCCACAGTGTGCCAGCAGCTGATTGTTCCTGTTGAACTGTCTGTGTTGGAAAGCAAATTCTCATCAACACCAGGTACATCTTTCCTGCTCTTACTTCTGTCAGCCCTCTGCTTTTCTTGCTTTTTAACTCGTTGCTTCATCTCCCCCCTCCTCCCAAATATCCCACAACAAGACTGCAGAACAGATGAGACAGAGCTTTAATAATGTATATGTTCCCTTGCTGTACTCGCTGGATGCCCAAGAGCACTGTTTTAATGAGTCAGATCAGGCTTTCTCCTGATACCACTGTTTGAGGCCACAGCACAGTCAAACTGAACATATTTTGAAGGCTGTTTCTAAGAAGATGAGAGAGGAGGCCCTCCAAAGTGACATGGATCCAGGGCCTTGAAGGAAGACACTTTCCTCAAGCCAGTTTGACCCAAGACTTCACTCCTTCAGTGCAGAAACCTCCCATCATCAGTGCACATAGTTAGACAGTTCTTTGAAGAACTGTGCTATTTTCTTTGTGGATACTATTAAGAGGACATGGCAAGATCCATGTGCTATAAAGCCTCCTTATTCACATGTTCTGTGCTTGTGCACTGGCTCTATTTACATTACATTTCCCTAATGCTTAACATTTGTCTTCCATTTTTATCCTTTCCTTCCTCCAGGTCCTGCCCCAAGCTGTACACAGCAAACTGGAAGGAGTAACTTCTCTCAGCTCTGTCCAAGCTTGGCACTTTTTTTATAAAAATCTAAATTATATACTGCAGCAAAATATTCCCCTAACAAGAATATTCTGGGGTTTAGACAAAGGGTATAGGCAACTTAACATCTTTCTTTTAAATTTCAGTTCCTGCTGTCTCAAACATTACTTTGTTACCAGCACAGAGGTGCATATTATGTTAGTCCTGTACATACCAGTCTTTATGAAGAAAAAAAAATAAGAACAGCTCCCTTGGGACATGCCTGCTTATTTTTGGCTCATTAACTTTAATGATGTCATAGTACAGCGGTAACAGGTTGGGAAGACAGGTAGAATAGGTGATCTTTTCTATTCTCTAGGTCATGTCTAGCCTGTACTTTTACCTTGAAGTCACATTCCTAACCCTCATTCTGTATTTTAGCCAGATAAGAGGAATCAATCCTGCCTGAAGGTTTGCTGTTCATTTCACCCCTACCATCCTTCACTGTGCAAGACACACAGATGTCTTCCCAAGCCCCTTCCCACACACATACTAAACACTGTGCCCCATGTCTGAAACCTATTATAATCATTAACCCTGGCACAGCTGAATGTGGTGGGACTACAAATGGCACATGGATCGATGTGTTTCTGCAGCTCCAGGAGTGCCAGGTCACTTCTGAGAGGAAACCCACCAAGACCACAGCCACACGTGGCTTTAGCAAGCAGAGGACTGACATCATTCACATCTGGCAACAAGTATTTGCTTCCCCACAACTGTTCTGTCTGAGCACTGGGCAAGGAAAAAGGAAAGCGAATACATTATTTCAGTCTAAAAAACCCTACAGTTCAGGCAACAGAAAGAGTTCACAGTTCACTTGCAGCATCTACTGCCGAACAACACTCACACTTCAAAACTTATAACCTTACCTCACAGAGACACCTTTGGGAATCCAAGTGGAGGTCTCAGTGCTTTGGGTGCTGTGCTGCCAGAGAACCTTGACTTGTACCTCTAAAGTTTTGCTGCTGTTACAATTAACACCGGGAGTCCAGAGGCGTGTGAGTCACTCACCTTCTCAGGCACCAGACCCCAGTGCAGATGGAGCTTACGTTGAAGCTACGGGTCTTGATGAAACATCTGAGACCTATGCCACCATCATAGGAATCCATGTAAAACAGAGATGAAGGTTCAACAGAAGGATGTGGTACCTCTGCCTAACTGAGGCCAGGAAGTACCTAATACAGCCATCAGCATGTCTGGGGGGGGGCAGAGGACAAGCTCTCCCAGGACTGCATGCATACATTAATTACCAGGTACACATCAAAGTCCATACTCCATCTCCACTGCCACCATTGCAAGCAGCACGGGATACTACACAGGAAGATTTAAGCTGCTGGAGGGCAGCTCTGCATGTACATCGACACGTGGGAGACAGCAAGCCCATCTCTCTTTTCCAGGATTGACAAGATGGCTATAGTAATGGCCCTGCCTGGAGGCTAGCAAGATGTGTACAGGCTGGCAACGTGTCCTGGGTGAGCAGCTCTCCACACATTTTTCAGGAAAACATATTCCGCACATGAGAATAATTTCCTGACCTTTTTAGCTGAAACAGTATTTATGAAGTGTTTCCACTACAGTAAGTCTTCATTTTCCAAAATCAGCTTGCTACAGCGTTCCCAACCATCTCCAGTAACAGCAAATTAAAGAGCACATAAACAACCTGTATCCCACAACTACCAGCTTCCACTGATCACAAGAGATGTCAGCACAAGAAAGGAAAGGAATGAAACTGGAAGGGAAGAGTATTTAGTTTCCTCAGAAACTAGTAAAATAGAAGATGAATCTGGGGGGGGGAAAGGTTTAACAGAAAATAAATCCATTAAAATCTTGTCAGTGGTAGAACTGGTACAGATAAACCTACTGAGAATTTTGAGGGCTGAGGTACAACACATCCCCCTATTTCCCCTCTTTTGGTGGATCACACTATGGGATCTAACACTAACCTTTTTGTAATGGACTCCCCCTCTCCCTTCTGTGTGCCACAGGAAAAGGCACAACCCTCTAATAAGAGCAGCCAAGCTCTCAAGCAAAAGTTAGCACAGATGGCTTAAACTGGTTTTTTTCTGCTTCCTGTTTGTAGTGTCGGGTTCCAGACAGTGGTTATTAATTAATCTGAGGTCAGTTACACGCTGAGACCAATCATTCCTCCCAATAAGCATCTGGTTTAAACAAAAGCAAGCCAATCCAAAAACTAGTTTAAATAATCACTCATTCCTCAGGGATGTTTCTGTACTTGCTTCAGTGGCAGTGTGAACTGCAGAGATACAGGGACTACCACCCAGTGTCGGGTGCCTGGGGTGAGCACTGAATTAACTCGCTGCAGTTTTGAATTCATCAGAGCATGGAAGAGTATCTTGAAATGATCTCAGACAGCAGCTTAAGGGAAAGTACATTCAGCAAATAAACAGTGTGATAACAACAGCACTGCTTTGTGTCTGTCACAGTTTAACCCCAGCTGGCAACTAAGCCCCATGCAGCACTCGCTCACTTCCCCACCAGCAGGATCAGGGAGAGAATTGGAAGAGTAAAAGTGAGAAAACTTGTGGGTTGAGATAAAGACAGTTTAATAGGTGAAGCAAATGCCATGCATCCAAGCAAAGCAAAACAAGGAATTCATTCACCACTTCCCGCTGGCAGGCAGGTGTTCTGCCATCCCCAGGAAAGCAGGGCTCCTCACGAGTAACAGTTACTTGGGAAGACAAACTCCACAACTCCAGATGTTCCCCCCCACTTCCTCCTTCTTCCACCAGCTTTATATGCTGAGCATGATGCCACATGGTATGGGATATTCCTTTGGTCAGCTGTCCTGGCTGTGTCCCCTCATAACTCCTTGTGCACCCCCAGCTTCCTCGCTGGCAGGGCCATATGAGAAGCAGAAAATGCCTTGACTCTGTGTAAGCACTGCTTAGCAGTAATAAAAAACATCTCTATTACCCAAAACCCTTTTCAGCACAAATCCAGAACACAGCCCCACACCAGCTACTTTCAAGAAAATTAACTCTGCCCCAGCCCAAACCAGCACAGTGACATATGCAGAGAAAGACCCAGAGTCTCACTTAACACTGGCTGCTGCCTTCCAGTTCACTTTGTGTTGGCTGCTCATACAACTCTACAAGAAGGATTTTGAGGCCCCTGTATCCTACAGTTTCATCAGTTTTGAAATGCAGGGTCAGGAAGCTGCTTTAACACAGAGAACATGCTGAAAGATTTTTCTGACAAAATAAATTGGCTGTGTTCAAGGCCAGGTTGGACGGGGCTTTGAGCAACTTGGTCTAGGGGAGGGTGTTCCTGCCCATGGCAGGGTGTTTGGAACTGTATCATCTTTGAGGTCCTTCCAACCCAAACCATTCTATGATTCTATGATGTTTTTGCCTTGCATTTATAGTTGCCACAAAGCTGATTAAAATGCAGAATGCAATGTTCTAGAGATGTGAACATTTTATTACATGGTTTGGTGGAATAGTCTACATTGTTTTCAGGAATTAAAAAAAAAAATAAAATTGACTACCATCACGCCCTGGTTTACTGGGGTGAAAGGAGAGTGGGTCTGACAGCATACTTTTTAGGGTGATGAGGGAAAGGAAACTGAGCTTGCTGGAAACATGAAAGTTGTAGAAGCTTGATAAGGATTTTAAACTTTCACCTTGAGGATCCCTCTGGCTGACAGCTGGGAACATGCTTCAGGCAGACTGGTCAACCTGGCTAAAGTTCAAGCCTTCATACAAAGTGCAGAGTTCTTAGATTCAACATATTTAAGATTTTTTGATTTAGCTAAGGTTTGGGACTTTTCTGGTGAGGTTTTGTTTTGTTGTTTGTGTTTTTTTTTTTTTCTTTCAAGTATCCATGCATTTCTCCAAACATATATAGCAGCCTTGGTAGCAAGAATTGAAAGTGAATACAGTAAAATAAGAATGTGAAGAATTAAGAAAGTACATTTAGTACTGACATGGCTAATGTTGTTGGTGACCATTTCATACCCAAATGTTGACACTTACCCATGACAGAGATTAACTCCCAAGCCATAAATATAGAATGTGCATAAAAAGAAGAGAAGGATTTTTTTTTTTTTAATAGGCTTTCTACTACTTCCCTCTCATCAGCTTTATGGAAAGTTAAAACCAGTTTTACCTCTGTCAGCAACCTCCATGTTTCCAGTTTCCTGACCTGAAAGGAGAGTGCTATCTTACCTGAGGTACACAAATACAAAGAGATTACAGACTATTCTGTGGAGGGGAGTCTGAGCCAAGAGGATTTTTTAGCCAGGCTGCAGGTGAATGGAAAAGGCATCTCCTCATTTTCAGAGCTAGGGTTTGAAGTTCATCTTGGAAAAGTGCATGTTTGCATGAAAAAGCAAACAGATCTCTGGTGACGCTGCTGTAAGGCTGATGCATTTTAATAAGAGAAATTTAATTGCTGTGATTTACTTCTGAAGCCCAACACACTTGCCCAAGCAGATGTGCTCATTCACACAGCAGTGAGGAGCACAGGTAGGACAGAAGAAAGGGGCATGGGAGAGGATTAGATGTGGCTCAAGTTGCTAGAAAGGCAAAATACTTTGCTTCCACAAACAGAAGAGTCAGATTGGACACATCTTTCCAGCTCCAAGTTTCTCTGATCTGAGGGATCAAAGTACTGATTTGCTTAATGGTGCCAGGGCAGTGCTGTTCACAGAGAAAACTGTCCACCCATGTCACCAGCTCTGTCCCTGCCTGGGAAATAAGAATGTGAGGGAGGTTTCCTTTGGTCTTTAAGCTTAGAGCCCAATTAACTGTGTAGCTCCCTGGGCGTGGGGCAGAGGTGAAGTCTGGGGAGGTAAGCAGTGGTAACAGCAGCACCTGGCAGCATTATTGCCTGCTAGGTGGAGAAGCAGAAGAGAGATTGTAGAAGGAATAACAGACAGACCACAGGGAGAGGGGATTCTGGTTTTGTAGAGCAGAATGGAAAGGGGCAGATAGAGAGCAACAGATAAGACAGGATCTCTTTTTTACAGGTTTATAGCAGGAAATGAGCACAGTAATTAGATCACTACTTGTGCATTCAATCAACACTCAAGGTCTCTAATAGATTTGTTATTAATAACCACCATTTCTCTTCAGAACAGATTTTTTTTTAATATATGTAACTGCAATACTTTAGGCTCTACTTCTTCACCCTCCCTACAAAATCATAATAGACTTATCCGATGGTGTTTCCTGAGTAGAGGAAGTTGAGAGAAAGCCTTTCATGGCTGCTGAAGTCCTGGAAGGGAAAGTCGCTGTCACTACTGAACCTCAAGATTTTATGGGATAGATAGAAGTGTCACCACTGAAGTTGCCTGCAAAATAGACCAGAATGGGTTGTGAGCCTTTTTCTCCTGAGAGCTGCAAGTCACAGTCTTTCAAAATGCAGTGTCAGAAAAGATTTCACTTTCTAAAAGCTTATTAACGCAAAATCCTGATGTCATTCAGCTTTGAGCTCATGCATTAGTCTACAAACATGGCCAGAAGAAAACTTGCTATACTTCTAACCAGAATGGTGACTTCCTTCAAACAGACAAATAGTTAAAGACACTCACTGTAACCACTACAAATCACTAGTGTCAAATCCCCACTGCCTGGACTACTCTGGTCAGAAGAAATCCCTGCCCTGACAGGCAACACCTCCCTCATGCTCTTTTGTGCAAGACACCGTGCAATGCTCACAAGGCTGCAGGACATCCATCTCCTCTGGGGAATAAGCCACTTGGGGCGTCTCACATAACTAAAATCTGGCACTGAAGAACCTTGTATCAATAAGTGCTCTTAACAGTTCAAATTTCCAGTCTGTGCTTTTTCTTCCATGTACAGAAGATAACTTACACAGCTTCGCGTCCCTGAAAATGTCCTACATAAGCCAATAGCTCCTTAGTGAGGTAGGCACCTTCCCTCACTTAGCAGGGCTGTAGGAAAAGCTTCCCTCCCTTTGGCCCCATCACTTTGACCTGCTGCCTTGTCTTTGGCACACAGCTTCAGACACACACAGCAACTTTCATGCTTCCAGTTAAAGTCTGAGAAAGAGCATCCTACACAGACTCACATTGTTCCAAGGCACAGCCATGCCATTATAAGGACCTTATATCCAACAAGTTTGATTGCAAAAATACTTATAGGATGGGAAAGATACTAGGCTAGCTGAAGTAACTCCAAGTATCAGAAATCCTTCCTGGAGCATGGAAGTGTGCCATGTAAAAATCCCTTGTCTGTCAGCAAAAGAAACTTGGTTAAGCTCCTCCATTTCTCTCACCCCAGAATTAAGATGAGCTCTCTTTTACCGAGTAACTCTTTCGTTAGTCCAAATCCTTCACACACCACCAGTTGGCCGTGACAATTAGACAGATTTCTTTCAGTCCAGAAAGTCCAGGACTTCAAGGCGAATAATGGATTTTAATGGGGCTACAATTCTCCTGTGGCAGCTGCAGCACAAAGCAAAGAACAAAGTCACAATGCTGGCATATTTAACAATTGGCTCTGATCTCCTAGGGATAGCGATCAAAATGTGAGCAAAGGCAAAAGGGATTGCAATGCCCATTAAAAAAAGAAAAGAAATAAAAAAATCAAAGGCGGGATATTGGTCCAAATCTATTTCGGTCATATGATTTATTACTTCTGAAGTTAACCTTCCAAATGCTTTAGAAGTCTGTGGTATTACCACCTGAATGGAAAGTTATCTCTTACCTTAACTAAGCACGATAAGGGAGGAAGAAAAGGAAATGGATGAAAGTGCCAAAAGATTTTTAGTGAAATAGTTTATTGTCCCCTTTTTTAGCCCTTCAGTTATGCCACATTCAGGCCTCTGACATGGTCAGAGCTTTTCCCAGAGGTGTCAGGTTTGTCTGCTCTTTGCTGCAAACAAAATACTGGCACCGACCAGCTTTCCCAACTCTCTTTGAGAAACTTGCCCAGTTTTCTAACATGAACTGAAGCACCCCTGGATTCATTAAAAAACACATCACAGATGTTTGCAGATTTCATGGGAGTTACAAAAGCCAGAAGAACTTGGGTGCTCACCTGGTGGCATTTGTGTATCTCACGTGGTATCCCAATGGCTGAATCATTCCTTCCCAATCTGTGAGTGACATCTATGCCTTGTGACAACTCCGAGCTCATCTGCTTGGGCATTTTTGGAGCATTGACAGTTTTTTGTCCTTGAAAGAATAAGAATGTAGAGCATTAAATTCAGCTTTAACATTAAGTTTTTGAAGGACTTGCACCAGTAAGAAGAATTCCTATGTGACCCTCATGGAAAAGCATAGATTATGGTTGAGATACAATCTGAAGAGCAAAACCTTGAAATACTCCTTTTGAAAGTTCATCTGGAAAAAGAGATGTGTTCAATTAGAGGTCAAACCAATCACAGAAACTTCTACATTCCCATTCTACCAGGCCAGATCTTGTTCATTATAATCCTACAAAAGTGGTTTCAAGATTCAGCATTGTGCATATCAGACAGTTTTATACAGGCTAGAGTTTCAGAGAGCTCTGTTTTTTCATACGTTTGGAGAACATCTGTCTGTGAAGTCTCTGGAAAGCCCATAAATGCATCTTGAAAACAAGTATGTTCCCGAAGCTTCAATCAAACATGTCAGTTAATCTTGTACAAGTGTTTGTACAGCTTGACTGTACCTTGGATCCTGAAGCAGAGCACCATCTTCATCCCAGGTCTGGGATTTGGGAGAACCACAGGAGACTGCACAGTACTGCACAGAACAGATAGAAGCAAATCCAAGCACAGTATCCCCGTAAAAACACCATTTGAGAAATGTAGGCCACAGTCATACAAGTTACTCTGTGGAAAGGTGAAAAAGCAAGGAACTATTCACATTTAAAAGACGTTCAGCTCCAGTAACATGGCAGTCCCCTCTTGACAAGGCAGCGCCTCCGGTCCCCGTCCTGCACTAGGTGACTTACTGCTGGCCAGCAAGGGTTTGCTCAGTTTACTGCACAGTATCAGCTGCCTCAAGTCTACCTGCAAGTCTAGGCATTTTATTTTCTTTATCTGTCCTGAAAAATTGCTTGACTACACATGGGTTTGTTCTTGGGCTTAAATTGAAAATTGGATGAGACAGGGAATTTCTGCCATTACTCCATCTCCACTGATAGGTACTTTCCATTGTTAAGCACACTAAATTATTTTCTGGTTACTTACTGGCTCTCTGAATTTTCCAGCCTCTTTCTTCCCTATCACAACATCATCCTAGAGTTCCAGCTCATACTGACATTAAAGCCTCATTCTGTGTTTTAGTTCCTTGGTTAAAAATAATTTGGTTTAGAGACAGGCACCCACAAACTTCTGTTATTCACCAACTCCGGAGAAGGAGGGGGGGGGGGGAAGAAAACAGGCTGTTTCAATATGTTGGCATATAAATAGTCATAGGAATCTAGTTTAATATACCCAGTCTTGAAAAACTGCCAGCCATAACAAATGCTATTACATAGCAGTGAGCCTGTGTGCTGGAGGACGCTCCAGGGAGCTATCTGTGAGACTCCTATTCAGGGAGAAGTTTGACTGATGGCCCCATTTCTGATAGTATTTTCCTCTGTCCTCCATGTAAATAGTTATGATAGTTAAACTGCTATTCTCAGCTGTAATAGACACAGGTTTAGATTTTTTTAATTGCCTTCTATAAATTAGTTCTTGGAAGAAAATAGCTGTGGAGTGCTCCAAGAGCTCCTTAGCATATCCTCTATCCTTCTCCTCTTCTGTGCTTTCACTCCCAACTCAGAGTTAACTGACATGCTAAACTGTAGATTTGTTGGGTTTTGGTTTTGTTCCTTAATGACAAAAACATTCCTAGCATGTTCCATTGCTCTAACAGTCTTCACTTGGAAGCATTACTACTGTATTTGGTAACAAAACAAAAGAGTGTTCTTGTTCAAGTGTCATGGAAGAACAGCTTATTTTCCCTTTAGCCCTCATCTACACCAAGACAGAAGTCAAATAGGGCCTCTTCTCTTGAGCATTAGCCATCACCACTAGTGTGATGTTAAGAGGATGAAGGTCCACACACAATAGCTATTATCTAAAAACTTTCTCCAAAGGCATCACTTAATTTTGGAAATATTTGGGGAACACGTACACTAAAACTTGTCCACAGGACTTCCAAAAGCTCACAGTGTATTTCTCCACCACATTGTCTACCAGTAAATAAGTGTGAGTATCTACCAAGAAGTTCTTCTGTATAACATCTGCAACCACAATAAACTAAACCTATACAGGGGTAGCATAAAGGAGGAGAAGGAAAAAACCCACAGTGAAAGGCTGGGAGGAGATGCTGGGGGAAGGAATAGAGATCCTTCAGCACACTCAATAAAACCTTTGCAAGATCTAGTTTCTTGAGTTTTCCCCCACTCATTTCCTACTACTTCCCCCTCCCCATTTACATTTTGTGCCAATAATTTCCAGTTAATTCCTTTTGCTTCCAAGTTTCTGCCTGATACAGCACTTCCTCCATTTCCTCCTTTTCCCCTACTCTGTGTACAGACTCTTCAAAACAGGAAACAAAAAAGCATTTCCTCCACGCATTTTGAAATGGAATTCCCGTGATGTTCTCCATCTCCTTGCCAGGCTGCACTTCCAACAAGATTTTACTTCTCTGCACAGCATGCTGTACACATGCAGACAGAAGGGCCTCCAGAAACTTAAACTTCCAAGTAAACAATGTTGAAGTTCTCCCTTTCTTTTTTATTTAGCTTTCTTTTAATTCTGAGGATTTTGTTAATCTAGACTGCTAGATGCTTGATGGGATTACACCTCAGCAGGGTCACGGTTAGCAAAACTATACCTTCTGCATAGAAGTTAATATATTTTTTGGTATGAAGAGTCACACCTATTTCCCAGCCCCTGATGCCTCAGTGTCGTTTATTCCAAGAGTCAAATCATATGTACCATCACTACATCTCACATGATTATCTCAGAGGATGTGGAGGAAGGGGGCTCGACTTTGAAAACTAAGCTGACAATATAGGAAGTCAGGAGTCACTTATATAGACAGGTGTCCCTGAGGGTTTGCTCAAACATCACAGTTTATTTCTATGTAGTCCCTTTTACTGGTCTCTAGGATACTAAGAGGGCTGTTCTCCTACTGGATCAATGCAGCACACTGACACAGGGATTAAGGTCTTCAGCCAACCTTACAGCCTGGGCTCTGAAGCTTAACTTAAGGCTGCCAACATGTCGAAGCCATGCAGCTGGGGCTTTCTGAAACTGGCCCAAGTGAAGGAGTGAAATTTCTAGGACTGAGTGTCCTCAGCTGGATCATTTGTTGTTACCTTGCGCTTTTCTTGCTCTCTGATTCTCTTCATAAATCCCAAGAAACTCCTCTTGGCGGTTCAGTGATGATGTTATTGACAGATTATAGTAATATAATCTTTGCCATGCCCTTCAGAGAGAGTCGGAGTATCCAAGAGCACTCTGTGCTTCCCACATAACGTGATGAAGAAGGAGCAGATATAAATCCCCAGGCTCTTCTAACTCCACTTCTGGTGCACATTCTGTGGATAAATGTGCACTTCAGTGATAAAAGCATTAAGACAAGACAGTAAGAGCTTTCCACAAAACCTGGCAGTCCTGCCCATGATCAAAGAGAGTCTAGCAGGTCAATAAAGTCAGTGGGAAATGGGTTTCCAACATTTAGTTTTCTAATTTTTTTTAAAACTGTTCCTCCCCTACCCCAGTATTACTGGACTTTCTGGAAGTCTGAAGATCCTGATATCACTAGCAAGGGCACAGATATTGCAGTCACTGCAAAGGCTACAGTGATAAAAGGCTTAACCTCCGTAGGGCACCTCTCTATCTATGTGTATAAATATTTAAAACGCATTCCTATCAGTTGGATCATTTCTTAGGGTCCAGCATTCGAGCTGGTACAAGCCTGAAGGAGCTCTCAAAGTGTACATGATCACAAGGCAGCCCTCTTGCCTTAACCTTGAAGAGCCAGGCAGAGACACAGGCTAGGCAGCACAAAGGAGTGAGCTGCCAGGCCTTAGGGGAAAGCAGACTTGCTTGCAAATTTGCTTTGAGCTGTGCTTTGAATCAATGCCTGGAAAAGAGATAAACAGATACCAAGTTGGTCACGTAGCTGGGCTAACAGACCTACCAACCTCAAATATTCGCTCACTACTGAGGAAGAAATGCAATTATTTTTTTTTTAAATTGACCTTGTGATCAGTTCTTGACAAGAGTTATGAAATATTATGCTTTTGTCTATGAACTCCCTGGTTCTCCAGAAACACAGGAGGAGAGCAGGCCTAGCCTGGAGCTGCATGCACACACAGTACAGTCAGATTCAGCACTCGTTAAATAAGAGACCAAATCAACAGGGAAATATTTGGAAGCATCTGAGTGGTTATAACAGAGCAGGAGGAGGGGAACAAGATCACTAATGAGAACTGCATGTCCCTTTAGTACCAAGCATAATAGGGTTGTTTGTCTCCCAAGGCAGCAATTTTTAAAGTCATACCCTCTGTAGAGCAGCTTGAATTCTGTTTAAGTGTGCTTCCTCCCACACCAATGCTTTATGGGCTTTCTGCTCAGATGGGATGCTGACACCACGCCGTGTCTCTGCGTACCTGCACGGGATACTGAGAGCACAGAGGGGAGGAGCTGAGCCCTCCTGCTGAGTAGAAATCCTTCAAATCCAAAAGGGAGATGAAGAACATTTGCCTCCTGAGGAAGGTGCTGCGTTGTGAACAGCTTTACATAGCAGTGCTTGTGAGAGGGCACGTGTAGGGAAGAGTGACTTGCCTTAACTCTCAGTGGAAGAGAGCACAAGGAGAGTACCCTTCCCCCAGGAGATCTAGCTTTAAAGAAATCCAAACCTCTTACACCATGGTCTAAGTTAAATGCAATGAGTTAATCACACAGTTTTGCACAAGCGCTCCTGCACATACCCAGCACTGTTGAAGGGTGAGGGCCCTGTGCTGGCATCAGGGGACAGCAGGGAATGCCAGTGTAGTGCGGGTGCTGCATCCTGGAAGAGGGTAAAGCCCAACAGGCTGAGCTACAAGGGTTTGTCTCTAGGTCCATTTTAAAAGCTGTTTTTTCATTCAGGTTGACACCAAATTCAGGTAAACACCCAATTCAGGTCATTGCAGCACCGTGCACTTGCCATGGCTTTGAGCTCACCCAGAGATGAGCAGTTCAGCTGAGCCAAGCCTGCTGCAGGGTGGGCAAGAGCCTTATGCACATTTCCAGCCTCTCCTAACCGGCCCTGGAGCTGCCGTGCTAATGATACCCCCAGAGTTTTTGGCTGTGCTGCACTTCCCTGTGGAGAGAAACCATGCCCACCTCCTATTGCTTACCACTTTGGGGAACCTATTTTTATCTCAGTAGTGTGATGTTGTGGAGCACCAGCAAGGATGCCAATGGGAAGAGGAGGAAAGCACACGCTGCATGCCAGCAGCCTGGCTACTGCACAAGTCTGCGAGCAGTACTGGTAGCACGTCCCCTCCTGAACAGATTGCTTTTTAAATTCGTGAGCAAATGAATTCTCCAATTTGTTGCCAAAGCTAGTGTCACCCAGTAACTGAGGGTACTTTAGCCTTTTCATCATTCTTCCTCCAACAGTGTTGGATGTGGAGAAACATTTAAACGCTTACTAGCCAGGAGGAGCCACATTAGTAGGACAGGGCTGTCTGTTGTGCTTCAAAAGCAGCAGTAAGCTGACAGTGTCTCACCCAAGACCATAGCTCTGTTTAAGCAAAGTAGATGCATAAGAAATTAAGTAGTTCTCTCTGCCCTGAGAAATTCAGTCTAAAACATGGAAGATGAAAAAGCAGTACCTTATTCCAGGTAAGGGAATGGTAAGGGAGAGAGAGAGCAGATTTAGCAACATATCCAAGGAATTCTGCAGCATCAGTGGTAATGGATCCTTGCTCCACTATGCAAGCCCCCTGCTTCTAGCTACAAGAGGGTCTTCCTTCCCTCGCCTCTGCTCACCAGCCTCCCTCCCTCCCCTCTCCCTGTGTACACACACACTTCCCAGGACAAAATCCAGAGAGCAGTATCCACTTGCACAGAGATGTTAGGAAACTCAGACCTGTTAGCAGTTACCACCCAGAGCTGATCCTGAACTGAACCAGCTCCGTTGCCTTCTGCAAACCAAGCACTGCCTCCCGTGGCACACGGGAGCTCCACACAGCTCTGCAGTCCCCCCGCCTGCACGCCTCTCCTGTTAGCTTTGAGGGCTCCTGTGCTGAGGTCTCTGGTGCACTGCCACTTCCCTGCAGCATGGTCTGCTCAGCATCTGAGGAGAGGCACAGCACGCTTAGAGACAGCTTAACACAGAACTCAGAATAGTCAGCATGGCCAAGCACTTCCCACAATAGGAAGACAATGACATGAAGGTCAGATAAAGGAGGCAAGTACCAGTATACTGATACTTTGAGTCAGTATCTGGCTCAAAGAGCCCTCAGGGCTTTGAACCTTTTGCATGAAAGTGTGTGTGAGAGCTGCATGCAACACTACAGGCTCCACCTCTGAGAAAGATTTATACTACAGAGCTGAGCAATTCCCTGCATGCCTGGCCATGAAAGCCATTACTGCCTTCAGAGTCAGTGGTCAGCAGCCAGTTGTGTCAGATCCAAGGGTATGGAAGATATCTAGCTAGCTCCCAGCTTATCTGTGGGGCTGGTCTGGCTGATGATCACCATACAAATGATGACTTGTTTTGTCACCTGGTTTTAGTTTAGAAGAAAGTTCTCTCTTAGCAGCACCTGTAGTAGCATTTCTGTTAGGTCAGCGTGGGATTATGAATGATGCCACAAGGGAGAAAGACTGGCTGCTGCAGCACAAAGCAGGAGAATCCAAGTGCTCATCTGACCTGAGAATAGAGCATTATTCACAACATGCCCTTTTCTTTAATATATACTTTAATTTCCTGCTCATAAGTGCAGCACACTTTATTCAGTATACAGGGAAAGGAGATTAAATTTATTCCTGTGAGCAGAAGTCTTCTATTTTCTGCTGGCAGCAAAAGGATAAAATGTAGGATGGGTAGATACACAAAAACTCTGTCCAGGATTAGGTTTTTCCTCTTAAGAAATGCTGTGGGACAACCACAGCTATTCACTAACATACTTGGCTGTATGTGTGCACACGCAGGGAAGGAGGATTGATAAAGCTCTGGAATACAAAGGTTTTGCATCAGCAGTATCCTAGTGCTACTACTTCAAGCCAAAGTGAAACATTTCTGTAGAATGACAAATCTATTTATTTAACATGGGGAAAAAAAAGACTTGAAGCTATCTGGTGTCTCTTTGAAATCTCTCAAATTTCATCAGATTAAACAAGATGAAGTGGTGGATTTCTCCATTTGCCAACGAAACTATAAAGCCAAATTCACCTTGACCTGAGGAGCCTCAGCAGGAAAGAAACATCTGGGAAAGAAGGAGAGAGAGAGTTGGTTCGGGGAAAGCAGTATGACAATGCTGAGTTCACGTGGGGCACTTCAAATAGGTTTGCTCCCCTAATTTCTTTGCATGAGAGCCCCTCCAGCTTAAGAACAGAGGCTTCTTCTTTTTGTAAGATGCCATCACTTTCATGCAATCAGTCCTTATTCACTAGCATATGCTACTCTTTCTCTGGCAAAATTTATCCTCCAGACTTCTGAATACGATGCTAATTATATCTAGATCCATAGATGCACAAGTTCAGTTTACTGCATTTCCCAAACTATTCTGCCCATCAAAGCATGGGGCTGGTAGGCATTTTCACAAGCAGCTGTTTTTTGCTGATAGAAGTATCTGTTCAAAGATTATGATCGATTTGACAGTCAAAGTGTTAAATTCAAGTCTTACACTTCTGGACCTTCCATTCTAATTTCCAGTAAGCTTTATTTAGGGGGGAGGCATGAGGAAGAGGAGGAAGTGGAGACTTTCTGCAGTAAGTCACCTGGACTTTTTTTCCTTCATCTTAAGCTGCCCTGAAAAGCCTATTAGACAAAACCTCAATGGACTTGGGATATTTTATACAAAGGCATGATATTCAGGACTCACCTCCCTTAGACAAAGAAAACTCACTTTTCTTCAGCAGTCCTATCCAGTCCATGAAAATCCTCACCCGTGAAACCAAAGAACCTTGGTTTCTTTGGGCTGGTACAGCAAACAGCCCAGCTGACAATGCTGTAAAGCATAAATGATCCATTTTCAGGGTTGCAAACCAAGGGGCCACCAGAACCATCCTGAAACCAAAAGATAGAGGACTCACAGGGGTCTCATTTGGCCTCTGCACTGCTGCAGCTAAAAGAGAGCTTTTGAAATCAGATGTGCCCGGAAAAGCCCTCCTGCAGGAACTGGGAACACAGCCACTGGTGCGACTCAGCCCCAGCCTGCAAAGAAGAGACTGATTTAAAGGCTTGCTTATCAGCATAAAGTGAAGACTGAGCACAGGCTGCAGACAAAATATGACTCAATAGTCCTCCTTAGTGTTACATATCATTTATTTGTCTGCCATTGGATTGCGTTATTGAGCAGAACTCACATTTTAGCTTGACAATGCCTCAGTCAGAATTACTTTGCCTTCTATTTACTCAGCTGTCCTTACCTGCTTGCCTTGTGATTTTGGAGACATTAGTCAGTTCTTGAACACTGCTCTGAATATAAGAGTTCTATAAAAACAATAGAAGTCGTAGTTTATCTTGACAAAAGAGTGCCATGAAAAAGAGTTCCAAGCAAGCTCCAATGGGAAATGTTTCAATGGGATCATAAATGGGTCTTGGGAAGTGCAAGGGAAGAACATCTCTCCTCCACAGGTCTCATAGAAATTACCATTCAAAGAAAGCTTTCTAAACTCTGTGGTCCCACTTAAGCAACACTGCACACTGCTTATATCTCCCATACAGATCGACTGTGTTGACTCCTGTAAGTGCATCCACTCCAGGGACAGCATGTTACTGGAGCTCTTAACTGTCACCTGCTGTTCTCCCTTCTGTCCTTCCCAGTCCCTTTCCCTAAGTGATCCACAGACATATATATGCAAACACTTTCAAGAGTGCTCACCTTTAATTTTACTTCACCTGACAAGAGTCCTGGCCTCCCACGGAAACAAAGCCTGTACAAAACATCCTGGCAGTGATCCCTCCAGGGTAACTGAAGTAGCAATTTATCTCACATATTTCGTTCTCAAGTACAGGTACTCATGTCTGCTGCAGCTCTAGCTTGGATCCCATCTGGTTGGAAAATAAATTTGAGGTTAGGTCTGGGCAGAAGAATAACATAGTTTTGATGGAGAAGTAAGTTCTGCTCATAAAGGGCAAACGTGCAAAATCAGAAGACCCACCTTCTTTGATGATGCCCATCCAGACACAGCATAGAGGGAAGAGAAGGATAATGTCTCTGTGCTGCTGGGCAGGCACACTGGCCTGACAGCAGTGTTGTACTCCAGAGAGATGTTGAGCTGCATCAGGACAATAGCTCAACATTCCAGAGTGCGGATACACCATGATGTGACTAGGGCAGAGAAGTGCATGCTGAAAGGGTATTTGTAAAGGAAGAGGGCAAAAATGACAAGTTATGGTCGAGCTCAAAATAGGTCATGAAGAGAAGTAAAAAAGGTGCAAGGACTTTGAAAAACAGATTCCCTACCTTGCCACTCAGTTGAGAAAATTGCTGGGATAGTTTATGTGGACCTCCTGAGGCTAAGGTGAAGGCTGACTACTTCACTGTGCAAATACAAGCCTCAAGGTTTTGCAGGAGACTAGTGTGAGTTACTTGAGCTTCTTTTCCTTTTGTCCCATTGGGAAAGAAGAGTCAGCAAGCTTTTTATAGACAGCTATATTGCTCGGCACCAAGGGAGTAAGATGCTGAAGACACTCAGTCGTCTCTGCTAGATTTTAAGACTTTTTACTGCTGGTAGTAAGAACCAGGTATAAAACATGCTTCCTTACACTGCAAGTTAGTTGAATGAGACCAGAGTTAATGGATTTCCTTTCTCATTCTTCAACCTGGGCTACATATCAGTCATTTTGCCTTGTTGTCAATGCTGTTTTATCTGTGCATATAAGTCTGTTTTGAGAAATATTGTAGGGTCAAATACACCAAAGTAAACATTTCTAATGGTACTGCTTGGGTTTTACCTGTTGTGTTGACCTTCTTAGGGCTCTATCATGGTCTCTTGCTGTCATAGTCCAGTGCAAGGGTTTATTGGATCTGTAGAATAAAAGCAAACATATTGGAACTACTTACAGTCAGTCATACAGATTCCTAATTCAGCAGTCATACATCCCTTCTGGGTCTTCTCTAATTAGTCACTTATTCCTAGGACTGCTGAGCGAGAGCTTCTCACCACGACAAGTGTGTTGCATCAGTTCTGGCTCTGATAGCAGATACTTCAATTAACTTTAATGGATCTCCTACAAGGAAGACCAAACTGTTCCCATCTCTAAAATCAGTGTTCATGGCGGAAGGGCAGAAGAAAGGCTTTTTTAGAGGACAAGAGGGTGTGAATATAATTTATAGCTGTGCACCCAGTCTGGAGGAGCAGGGGGAGTTCACAGCATGGGGAGAGGAGGAGAGTGTGCCTGGGAACATGCAGGTCACACTCACAGCTACACACAGTGGGCGGCTGTCAGCAGCCATGTAGGGCTGATGACAGTCCCACTGCACTGGGAGCGTTTCCAAGGAGCTTCAGGGAGGTGTGCCATGGCCAACAGTGAGGACAGGCCTCCTCAGCCCCACTAACATGCTTGAACAGCCACTGGGGAGTAACTGGGGAAAAACCACAGGTGTTTACCAGAGCCAGAAAACTAGCCATACTTCCACAGGCAAGTTTCCTGTTTTCCTAGATAACCTCATGCCATGGATATACAGCAAGGCCAAAGATGCAGGAGAGAGAAAATCTGTCTGCTCTGTCTGGAAGTGGTGGGGGTAGGAAAAACAGATACATGAAAGCTTGAATCCTAAGGCGGTGAGCCCTTCAGGGAGCAAGTGAGGCTCAGGCACTGAAAGCATTTCTCTCCCATTCTCTGCTTTGTCTCTGCTCCCAATAGGAAGTGCATGCAACTGAAAAGGAGAGGATGTACCACAAGTATGGATAATGAGTGGTGGAGCACCTGCCTATCACTTTTCACACATGAAAGTTCACAAAAGGAGAACTTGAGGTCAGAAAGCATCTACCTTACTGCATAAGCCTCTTATATGTGAGGAAAGCTCCTCAGACGAGATCAACTGAGCAGAATTTAATTTCTTTACCTAAGGGAACATCCTTCAAAGGCAACATTGGTGCAGTTAATGCAAAATCTTTTCTTCCTGCCTCCTCTGCAAGAGAAGAAAATAAGAGTTAGCTCTGACTTGGGCCAACAGCTCTGGCTTGTCCCCCCAAAGTCTCCACTCTGGAAGGGAAAAGTTATTCATCTGCCTCAAGCAGCAGCTGGCACACACTCATGAAAGTAGAAAACAACAATAGCAGACTAGTCCCCAGGATCAAGACTCTCCTCTATAATGAGGTTTTCAAGGGAAAAATCAGACTGACAATTAACAAGGCTGCTTGTTTCAGGTAGCAGAAGTCAGTCATTTCTCAGTGAAAATAAAAAAGCACATTTGATTCATCTCCCTAATTTAGCAAAGGGAGCTCTGCTACAAGTAGCTATTCTTTTTTAAAGTTACCTCGACAGAATGCAGCAGGATTAGCCTAAAAAGTAAGCTCAGGTATCTAAGAATAGCTGCAGATGATAAGGAAATTGTTAGACACAGCAAGCATCTCTCTACTAACCTGAATGAACCAAAGTGAGCTGGGCTCTAAACCCTCTGAAGCTGTTCTCCCCATCACTTTCAAAATGTACCAGCATGGTATTCCCTGAACTTGGCCCCGGCTTGGGAGCTGAGAATTCACAGAGATTAGCTGTGGGAGTGAACAAGAATCCATACTTTTAGGATGTCATCCTGTAAGGGCTTGTGGTTTTAGCTAATCTAGGCTTCTCAAAAAACAAACCATAAAGACTTGATGACTTTCTAATGAGAATAAGAACTTTTGATCTAACTTTTGCCCGCAAAGCAATGATAGTCAGTGATATCAGTAAGCAAGAGCAAGCAATAGTAGCCGGAATTAATCTACTGTAGTTACGTTACATGAACATGAAAGTAATCCTAATTTCCTCATAGTGGAATTACAAGTAATCTTCAACAGACAATTTGAATGCCCTCCATTGCATGAACCAAAACTCCAAACCACCAAACCATACCTGAGAATTGTGTCTGTCACCACTGAGGGCTGCAAGCAAAGTCTCTCTTGAATGGTCTGTGTACAGGTTGAGGACCTAGAGAGCAGCTCCTAGACTTTTCTTCCTATTGAGAGCATCCAGTTTACATAACAGCTGGAAGACCCATAATTCCAGCTGGATAGGAAGCTTGAACTTTACTCCAGATGAGCTTTCCTGTAAGAATCTGAATTTTTTATGGGAAAGTTGTTCTGGAAAGCATCGAGTGGAACTCTCCAGGATGCTGAAAGCTCTGCCCTGAAAGATTCCAGACCCAAATTTGTCAGCCTTCTTCCTCCTGCTTAAATACTCTTTTCCAATGGAAACCAGATTTCTTTTCATGAACTGCAGTGTTAATACTTATGCAGCATTTGGTAAACACATGCAACGAAATTACCACCACAAAATAGATGGGGAAAAAATAGAAGCATTTGCCAAAGATCACTTGTCAATGACAAACCCTGAACAACTCAAGCCTTTTACCCAGATTCCTTAGTGCAAAGAAAAGAGTGCCAGCCCCTGACCACTCTACTGTCTTTTGGTTGACATAGAGGTCTGTAAAGAAGTAGCTAGAATTCAATCAAATATCTTCCCTTCTGAGCACCAGATTGCTTTTCACTTTAAGAATAAATATCGAGCTCTGCAAAAGTGAGCATGGTGTCTGGAAGCTGTTTTTTTGAAAACGACAGGCTGTTACAATGTGGGTTTTTTTCATCCAGGTAGGGATAACATCTGGAAACATAGAAATTTAAAAAAAAAAAAAGGAAAGTTAAAAACATTTCTTTCACTAAAGTTAAAGATTTTTATATTGATGAAACTGAAGCAGATTTAAAGTGAGAAATTAAAAAATATTTGCTTCTGAAAGTATGGGAAAGAGATGCCCCAGGTTAGCAATTTTTCATTAATGAATTTCCAACAGTACTAGTTCAAGGTAATAAGAATTCACATCCATTTCAGTAGAATTAAACATGCACTAACAACTGTTCTTTCACTCTGCCTTACTTTGAACATTTGTCTTTTACAACGACACTTAGAGCCAAGTTGCTCTTGCTCTCTCCTTTGGGAGAGTGATGAAGAGCAGAGGCCAGATCCAGCAGCACACACTTGTGCACTCCACTGTCTCTGCAGCAGAACATGAGCCATGGTCTTATATTCAACCCTGCAACAGCAGCGAGACTTTGGACCAGGATGTGGGATCTCCTGTGCCAATGGCATGTTTGGCCGTCATGATGGGCAAGACAGATGGGCCTCAAAGCTACTGCAGAAGCCCTTTCAGTGGTACCAAATACCGTGTTACCAGAGAGAGCATATTTTGCTGATAAAACATGCCTGTTTCCACAGGATTTCTAATTTAAGTCTGAAACAATTAGCGCTCACACAGCTGGTTTTCTTCTTCATCACCATAAATAGTAACTGCATCATAAATGCAGCCTGGGCTAAGCCCTGTGGCAAAGTCTTGAAACTCCAGCTGCAAAGTGGACAAACAAGAGGGAATCGTCAAGATTGAAACAAACTTCTGAACCTCTGGAGAAAAGCTTGATTTTGGGAATTCTAGGAAGAATTTGGGCATGACTTCCCTTGGTGATCGTGTCACCCTTTGCATCAGAAGAGTCTATAGGGAATATTGGCATGACTGCTCCTTCCTGTGCGGGGCTACCGACAGGTCTGCAGAGGATGAAGGTGGCCTAAACTTTGTCTTAAGGCATTTCAGTTGTCATCTTTACTGCAGCACTCAATGCCTTGTACTTCTGAAAGGACTGTGCCCCATATGGATTGCCCTTTCAAGAGCTTTTCCTTCAAGCATGGGAAGTGGGTGATTTTTCATTTGTTTTGTTTTTCATCCAGACTGCAAGTTCTCACACCAGCAGAGCAGCAGCAAACCAAGCAACAGGTCTGCATATCCTCAGTCATCCCTAGGTTTAACACTGTGTCATGGTTTAACCACAGTTGGCGTCTAAGAACCATGGAGTCATGTGCTCACATCCCCATCCCTCCTCACTCCTGGTGGGATGAGGAAGAGAATTGCTAATAATAAAGATAAAACCTGTAGGCTTGAGTTAAGAACAGTTTAACAGTTGAAATAAAATTTAATAATAATAATAATAATAATATTATCAATAATAATTGCAATGAAACGGGAGACAGCAAAAAGAGACAGAGAGCAATAAAACCCCAGACAGACAAGAGTTGCACAATGCAATTGCTCACCACCCACTGACCAATGCCCAGCCCATTTCCCAGCACTGCTCTGTGGCTCCCAGCCAACACCCCCCCAGTTTATACACCGGGCTCAACATTCTATGATATGGAATATCCCTTTGGTCAGTTCACATCAGCTGTCCTGGCCACGCTCCCTGACACCTTCTTGTGCGTATCCTCACTGGCAGAGCATGTCCTTGACAGGGTAAGCACTACTTTAGCAACAACTAAGACATCAGTGTGTTATCAACACTATTCACATACTAAACCCAAAACACAGCACCAACTGCTGGAAGGAAATTAACTCTATCCTAGGCAAAACCAGGACACACCGTTTTCCACCCCTTAGCCAAGGCAACAGGGGAGGAGAGATGTTTCTGCTTTAAACAATGTCGGTGGCAACAGGACTCATCCTAAGCTTGGTGGGATGCTTGCTGCACACAAGATGCAGCAGGCAATAAAAAATAAGAGAGGTGCTGGTAGTAGGAGTGAGGACTATTGTCAGACAGCCCATGCACAATGAGAAGCAGACACTTTGGTATGGACTAAGAAGTAGCTTGTGGGGGAGGTTGACACTGCCTTGAGAAAAGAGCTGACTCTCTTGTTTGCAACATGCTCTCTGCCTTCCCTTTGTCCTCAAATCTGTGCTGGACTTCAAGATAAAGCTATCCTGGGATGAGGCCGGTGCCTATAGATTTCAAGCCCTTACAACAGTCACAGCCCCTTCACACAGGAGTTCAGAGGTGATGTCTAATTGACAAAATATGCCCTGCAAAGAATCAGTGACCTGGAGACTTTACAATTTGCAGTCTTGTGCGTCACAGATGTTTCTGGCAGGATTTTATTGAATTGCTCCCCTGAACAGTTCTCAGTGCAGAGGTTTAAGAGCAGTTTCTCTTTTTATTACCTTTACGACATACTCTGCTGGACCTTCAATGAGCCAGTGGCACTTCATGTCCCTGGGATACAAGCCAGGCTAATTAGCAGTATCAATCTTCCCCTCTTCCACTAACACTGCGACACTGCCACAGCCAGAGCCTGCAGTACTCAGATCGGAAAGGAGACAATTTAACACATGGGATTAGACAGTACTTTCAATAAACACAAATCAACAACTTGATTTTTAAAGAAACCAGGCACACTAAGGGTAGTTGTTATTTTAAAGGGGTCAGGAAGGAGAGGAAAGGAGTTTCTAACAGCATCAGCAAGATCACTTGCTTCGGAGTCCTTATGGGTGGCCATGAAGGTGAGCCCACAGCCACAGCCAGTGTTGCTCCCACCAGAAAAAAATATAACCGTGGCCTGGTCTGACTCTGCCAGCAGAGGGGCTGGGAAGACATCCCCGCAGGATTTACCTGAGGAAGACAAGTAGTTGTAAGGGTGGGCTGAACATACATTTATTCAGGCAGATCTCAGAGTGGTTCACTAGGCTAGATCCCATCAAGAAGGTCTCGTCTCAGACCAAGTGGAGGAACTATTTGACTTTCATTACCTCTAAAATATTTAGAGGTAGTACAAAGAAATTGAGGCAATTGGACTTCATCCAAAACAACCACATGAACAACAAATATTCCCAGTGGATGAATTGCATGACTAAGGATCAACATTATTGCCAACACATCACCATTACTAAGTTAAAGTGCAGAGGCAGTGAGTATTTTCAGGAAACTATTATCGTTTCAGAGGGACAATGGGCCACATTTCTTTGTCTCATCTGCATGGTTACCCAGTTAACTGTGTGCTTGTTATACCATATAACATAATTTCAAGCTAAGAACCAGCCCATGAGTTGTGTCTTCAACACATTACTGGCTACACTAACACATCAGAAGTCCACCTGGACACACACCAGCTAAGTAAGGCTAAGCACGCAGTTTCTTCTGCTACCCAAGGTCCGTAGGAGTAAAACGGGTATATTGGAGACAAGGCAGAGGGGGCATAGAATTATGCACAGTTGAAAGATGTTTTCGAGACACCCATCACACTGCACTAGGAGCCAGCACAAATATGAACATGACCCTCAGTCCTACCTGCCCTGCTCCATTTGGGTGTTTTCTCTAGTTCTTTAAATTCACGGTGGAAAATACAAATTGCTTTCAAAGGTCAGCTGGATTTGCTGCTCTTCATGACAATGAATGACAAGAAATTATACCCAATAACCCTTGCACCTCCAAGGCACCCAGACTTACTGATTAGTTCTCTTCCATTCAAATAGAGAGATGCATGGTCAGGGTCACATCCAAGTTGGTATCTACATCTAATTTAGTGAAGCACATCAAGATGATTTTGTCCTCTGGTACTGTTATATTCCAGGTGCACAGGTTAGAAGCAAGCAATAGTAAAGGCATGTTTCTGCGTGGCTGAGCTTTGCCCTTGTCAGTCCCACCATGAGCTGGGAGTCTCACCAGAAGCTGAAAACCGATGTCACCAGCTCCACCTGTTAAATTTTATGATCTTCCCTCTCAGCATAAGCCATCGGGGGAGAGAGTTACCAACAGCAGAGGACTGCCATGAATTTGATCAGCATCAGGTGGGGATTGATGCTTCCTTACAGCAGCAATAGTTTTGTGCCATGTGACTGATGCACCACCAGCCCAGTCCATCTTGTTCCCCTGCCTCCTGCAGGAGTTGAAAGCTTCTTTGTGTGAGCTGAGATTGATATGGGCAGACCAAAGGATAAAGGGTACAACAGATCTCTAGCCAGTCACAGCCATTTTGTGAGAGTGGCTTGTACAGGATCTGTATTACAAATAGACTTTTTGTCTTACTACCTTCCCCCGCAGCGTTATCCTGCCCAGCAAGCACAGCTGGAGATTTGCATTGCAGGGAACACACAGCTGCTGTTCATCCAGACACTACTGAGAGTGGTGCCTGGTCTGGCAGTGGCTGGGGCTTCCAAGCCCAGGGAAACACTTTGGTGGGTGCCATGAGGAAAATTCAGTGTTTGGCTACTACAGCCAAACTCCAGTTACCTGTTGTGAGGGACATTATGCTCCAGAGCCTGGGGGTACAGAATGAGATGATTTCCTCCAAAGAGCAGGATGCCTTGGGAACTACACTCTGCTGGTGCAGGGAGAGGGCTTGGCACAGCAGCTAGAGAGAGAAAAGGGTTATTGCAGTACAGGCACAACTGATTAAGCCACAGGCTACAGTACTGCAGTTGTTTCAAACACAAAGTGCTTGACATGCAGCTGAGAGATGCCTCAGATGAGAACACACGATTTCCATCCCAAAGTCCTACTTAAAAATCCCCAAACTTCCATTTGTCCCACTGACACCGTGGGCTTGCATTTGTCCAGCCTGCTAAGAGCTGACATGGCTAGTCCAAGCTCATTTTTAATGAAACACTACTTTTATGTCGGCCTCCCCTTCGTCTCCTCTGGGCATTTGGTCTGTGTGAATCCCGGCAGCTCTGCTTTGCGAGGGGTAATGCACCCACTTTGCAGCCACATGGCTTCTGCTCCTTGCAGTTGCTGCACCCAATTAAGAGACACCTTCTTGTCTGCAGACAGTCCCCCTTTGAAAGCATAATCATTAAGGATCCCTAGCAAAGCCATAACAGGTTGGGTATTAGTTAGTAGCAACACCTCAACTTTGATGGCTATGACAGAAATAACACTATCTCTTTAATAACTTGTATTAGCCCTGTAATTACCTGAACAGAAAAATACAAGTGGCCAGTGGGGAGTCACTAGACCTGTGCCTAGCTATAAAAGGCACTTCCAATAAGCCCAGAAAACTGTGGCACTTAATTCCATACCCCTCTTCCCTTTCATGTTCAAAGTTGTATTTGATGAGGAGATAACCCCTGATCAATCCTGCACACCGTTTCAGGAGCACAACAGCAGTTCAGATTTCAAGCTGGAAAGCATTCAAAGCAGACTTTTAATAGAGCAAGGCTGGTGTGCAGCACTCAAGGGACACCTCACTGAGCTGGAAGGGCTGCATTCAGCCAGAAAAAGGGCAGCTTGAGTAGCCTTCTGCTTCTCCTTCAGGGGATGCAGGGGTCAGACTTGCTATTATAACATGGTTTCTGAAAGGGAACTTATATGTTTAAACCTTTTGTTTTGCCATCCCAAATTAAAAGATAATACACCTTGCTGCTGATGCAGTGTCTGGAAACCAAACAGAAGTGCTGTGGGTGGAGAGGAGGGAGGCAGCAATAGCACGACAATTTGGATTCCTATGGTGCTAAACAGGTAGGAGTGGAAAAATACCTTCCCAGTACTCACACCTACCCTGTGTCATGTGTTGGGCAATGAAGTCACAAACAGCCACCTGTGAGAAGATGCCTGATGAGCTCTGGGCCATGGTGCTTCTCATGAGGGTATCCAAACCTGTAGCACAACCGACCCCCCAGGACACCACACTGGTCAGAGTTCAAGTGGCACCAGATATCAGACACACAAAGGGGCCTCCAGAGTCACCCTGTCCAAACTTCACTGGGGAGAAATTGTGACATTTATTCCTCCAAACTCCTCTATTGTAGGCAATTGCCCAGTGGGACTGTCTGAGCAAGGGTATCAGAAGGCTTGAGTGTGTGTAAGAGGAAGTGGTCACAGCACCAAGCCTGACGGAGTTCAAGATTCATTTCGACAATGCTCTCAGGCGCACGGTCTGACTCCTGGGGATGGTCCTGTGCAGGGCTAAGAGTTGGACTCAATGATCCCTGTGGGTCCCTTTCAACCTAGCTTATTCTGTGATTCTGTGACCTCAGGTGGGAGGTGGGAACTGCCTTCTTTACAGCCTCCTGGTAGCATTGCCCACGCCAGGTTCCCTTGCCCATGCCTGGAGTCCCACCACTGAAGGTCACCCCCGGTTTCAGTAGAGGTGGTGGCGCTTGTGTGCAGAGATGGAGGTCCTGCTGTTAGCAATGCCCAGGGCAGGTCTAGGCAAGAGGCCAATCATGATTCAGTCTCCTGCTCACATCCATACTCCCACCTGTAAAAGACTGCTCCTGCCTTCCTTATCCTGAAGCTCCTTGTAAAGCCCTTACTCAGAGAAGTGCTGACAGCACTTTCAGTGCTGTTGCTTCCCTTTCTCCTCAGGAGAGAAGAAGGTTTGTGGGTGGACAGGAACAGCCTGCTGCCCAGCAGGAGCCAGGGCAGACGAGCTGTTACCTTGCACACCATCAGCAAAGCCAGTGCACAGCAAAGAGCCCCACACCCTGCCCTCAGCACCATGCTGCGGGTCTGGCTCTCGATGAGGACAGCTCCACCTCCTGCAGGACAGGAGCCAGTGCTGCCACCTTGTAAGGATGGCTCTGCTTCCACAGGCTCCAATATGCACACATGAATATGCACAGCAGCAAAGTGCAACCTTCCCTAATGTGCTCCAAGGTCCCATGCTGCAGGAAAATGCTGATCTGCACATCCCTACAGGGGCTGGTCCTCTGACAAGCAGAGGAGACCCAATGAGCAAAGGGTACTTGAATATTCCATATGGCAGGAGTCACCTTCTCTTGCATTTCTATTTCTGAAAGGAAGTGTCTCCTTTCCCTTATCCATTATTCTGTTCCTGCAACTGTGACCAGAAGACTCTGCCATTTGACTCTCCCTCAGACACCTTGCCCCAGCCACTAGTCACACGCAGTGTCCCAGCACAGAAGTCTTCATCCTTTAACCTCATCCCCTGCAGAGGAAAGGGTACACAAACAAGTGCAGGAACCACATCCTTCCAGTAACCTTTCTGATTTACAGGCACAAACTGCCTTCAAGTCATACTGTTTCGATAATTCCCTTCCCAAAACATCATAGTCCCCTATGGGTATTCATAAAATGAGAATACAAACCAAAGTTAGCCACATTAAATTGAATATAGACATGCCAAATTGAGAGGAAGGAATCAGGAAGACTGAATGTTAACATAAGCACATGGATGCTTGGGAAGAGGACAAGGAGGTGGAACAGCCTAGCAGAGACAAGGAGACTGGATTGCCTCTATCCATCTCACATACTGTGGGAATGATTCTGTGTTTGTGAGAAACTCTTTACATCTTTCTCCCCAAAGACCAGTGTTTATCAGATCAAAGGAGTTATGTAGGACATGCAAAACTCAAGTTCAATCTAGAGTCATATTGGTTTGCTTTTCCTTGATATTGGGAGAAAAATGCATCATAGTTCTCCTTGGCAGCTTCAATGGGGCACTGGCAGTGCCCAGCCTTCAGAGCAAAGTAGGGACCCCTGAATTTTCCTCAGATGATGTCAAGCCCAGTTCACACCTGGATATATATATCTGCTTAACCACAGAGTACAGGCACATAGGCAGCCCTCAAGCAGCCTTCCTCATGCTGCCTGCCAGGATGTCTGAGCTCAGAAACAAACATTTATTTGGTCTTATTTCCCTTATTCTTTCCATTATGGGCAAACTGTAAGGCTATCACTGACCGAGCCAGTGTTTTGAGACATGACAGTGACAGAAGGTTATTTTGTGTTGGCTGATCTGCCATCTGATGGTCACAGGCAGTCATGGCCTGTATGATGGCTGTAACCCAGCATATCTCTACACAATACAAGAAATTGCCTTTGAAAAGACTTGTGCCACTTCCTTAACTCTGACACCCTCCAGTTGCCTCCAGAGGCTTTGCTTTTGCCTGCAGGAGTACTCAGAGCAAGCAGGTCCTAATCCAGGTGTTAATGCTTCTTGGTGGGCAGGACCCTTGCAGCCCACTGCTGGGTGCTAGCCCAGGGCTATGCCAGGGGGAAGCCAATGGCTTTCCAGCAGCTGGTGGAGAAGGAAACAATTGTACAAGGGCAACACAAAGGCACACAGGAATCTCACAAAGCAAGCACAGGCATAGCCAGAGAACAAACCCTCAGGGATAAGCTTCTGGGACAATTAATCAAAGCCTAGGACAAGAATTAACCCAGTTGTGATAAGAAGTAAAGGCATAACTGAGGGGACATGGAATCTGCAACCCTACGGTCTGGTTCTGCCCTGAGATCTGGGGCTGGCCTTCAGAAACAGGACTTTTGGCCAGGCTGATTTCACATTAGCAGCAATGCAGAAGTTTCCTGACTTCCAGCTGGAAAAACTGGACTTTCTTTCAAATGGATAGATTGGTTTCTTGTTTCATCTGCTATCCATCAAGGCACTGTTCATATTTGGGAAGCACAGAGCTGCCAGGAGAGGTGCCAGCAGATTTCACTGCAGCCAGCTTGGTACAGGGAAGAAGATAATTTATTCTTCACCTTGGGACTCACAGAGCCCTCCATTTTTGACCTTGAAACATCAAGCTCAGCCCTTGTTACCTGCAGTCTGGGATCCTAAAGGGGATAGGAGAAGCCTTAAAAACAACGGGAACTGATTGCTAAGTCATTTTGACCCCATAGATCCTCCTTTCTAATTTTGTTTTCAGTGCATTTAAGGAGATGAGCAGAGGCCTAGATCAGAGAGCTTTATGATGATTTTAAGCAGCTACATGTAGTTTGAGTTAACACTACACAAGCATATGCCCACTATGGGTTTTCTGCATATTTTATAAGCAGTATAATGTCACAGTTAAACTCAGAGTAATCAACTCCAGCAGAGTCAAAACAACATTCAGTACTTCTTTTAGCAATTAGGTAGATAGACCCACTATCAGAGCAGTTACCCAATAAATAGATGGGCAGTAGATCCCATCTTTAGCAAACCGGATCTCTAGCCCTTCTCTAGGGATTGCAGCAAGTGCTCTAGGGTGCAGGGTGGGACACTTTTGCACTCAGTGAGACATGCATTGGGTTCATTGATCTCTCTGATACCTGTCATTGTGAGAAATACTCACAGGAGTGGAAACTTGCCTGGGTTTCATCTGTCTGTGTTTTCCGTCACCATCTCTCACATCACAGTGTGAAACAGCAGTGAGCTCATTTTGAGATCTTTGCAATTAGGGCAGATGAAAGCTCTGCTGAATTATTGCCAGAATAGGACAAAACCCAGATTTGAAGCAGCTGCCCTTTCTCTCCAGACTACCTTCTCTCGAGAGTCCAAGAAACCCCAGTACTCAAACAAGAGCTTTGAAACCTATTTATCACTGATTTCTAGTAGATTTATAGGGTTTTGTTTTGTTTTTTTAACACCGCTTCTCTATGAGATTGCACCCCTTCAGGAAAGTCCAACTGGTGCAAATTACCACCACGCTATTTCACCCACGCAGCCTTTGGAGATGGCAAGTCCAGGCAGCCTGGCAGGCACACACTTTATTATGGCTCTCTGCCCCTGTAGTGTGGCCCCAAGCATTTTAAATCAAGATATCAAGGGTTCAACATGAGCCTTTGTTTCAATGTTTTCTAGTAAATCAAGATTTATTTTATTTTCCCACTCAGGGAAACCCTTACTTTCATTTTATAATCACTTCCAGCCATGAGCAACAGACCCACTAACAGTGCAGCTCAGCTTTAATCCCCAGGAGGCTGTTTACTGGAAATGGAAATTTCCCACACTTCCCAGCAAAGTCTGACACCAGGATTGCCTGGCAATGCAAATGCTGCAGTAATGGGAACAGAGGAACAGCACTGGCAGCATAACAGTGGAGAGTAAAAGCACTGACTAGTTTTGCACAGAATAGAGAAACAAGGAGGTTCCTCATTATCAAGGTTAATCTTGCGCATTGAAATTTTTATACCGTAGCAACTTTCTCATTATTCAACATTAGTCCTCAAAAATGATGCTCGAATTGAGCAAGAAACAGATGTGAAGATGACTGGTCTGCAATTACATTATAATGGATTATAAAAGGGCTGGCAAAGGGGCCACTTATATCATTGTCCCTGCCCATTAAGAGGTCTTTAGCATGGCCTGTGAAGCTGGTCTTGCATTAAAAGTACAGAAGACAACGTGACTGCTGAGTGATGGGATAGTTGCCAGGGCTGCTTTTACCAGGAAGGTGCAGTACTTCTCCTCCTGCCTCAGATATGCTTCTCTGGATGCTTGCTTAGGTCAGCAGGGTCTTTTAAAGACAAAACCATATAGAATTAGTGATTTAGACGTTTAGAAAACCATGGTAGCATGGGGATTTCCACACCCTGATTTCTGCCCCAGGGCTGCCCACATAGCACAGAGCTTCCCAGGCTTTGGAGAGAACAATGCAGAGATACAACAGGAGCAAGCAGGGCGCTGGGGTTGCACTTCAGCCCCATGGCTCTGGAGTGACACATCCCATGGACCTGACTGTGGCAGAGCACTGGCCTCGCTCAGCGCCGCAGAGGCCACTTCCCTCCCTAACTGGGACCGCATACCTGGGCTGGGAACAACCCGTGTCCTAAGGGGATTTTTTGTTGCAAGAGGTTTAAGAGTGAGTGAGGAGGTGAGACTGACTTACTGCTTCAGGTGGCCATGCAGTGGGCAGCAGTAATAGGCACATCTTCTTGGACCAGACTGGAAAGCTGAACAAGAAGGACTGTTAGTCCAACTTCTATTCCTGAGTGACCAGCATTCAGTGACTTGAGGATGAAGGAGAGATGGCTTCTTCCTCTCCTCCCCAATCCCAGACAGGTGGGCAGTATGCCACAACATGGACCTGACAGGGCTGCCCTCCAGGCTCCATCTTCCAACAACTAATCTCAGCTGCAGAGTATCCTCTGGGCTCCTCAGGTCAATGGGACAAACTCCACACTTCAGGACTACATAGAAGACCTGAAAAAAGAGTGTTTTTTCAGTGAGACAAGACCCCACATGCTCAAATGCATCAACTCAGACTCTTCTGGCAGGTAGTGAATTAATGGGACAAATCCCAGGTGCCATAGCTTTCCTGACTCTAGTCTGAGCTCCAAGCTGAAGGCAATTATATGGAGATAAATGAAACACACAGAAATTGCATTTTTTTTTGTAAGAATCTGATGTGTGCAAAGCTGAGGTCTCCTGTGACGTACTTTCATGGGGTGTGTGCACAGCCATAAAAAAGCAAATCTACATTTCATCCAGTAGCCTAATTATTCTTAATGAAATGCAACTGGGACTTACAAAATTAAGTAACAAACGCAACAGGTTGTAATGATACCACCAGACTACTCAAAGGTTATTTTTAAAAGCTTCCATACTTTAAGTGGCCCGGGACACTTAACCTGTGCCAGTAAAGTCATGATGAAAGATGTTGTCTCTGAACTGAGCTGGCCCTGCACTCAGTCTTGACTTTGGTCTGGAACACACCAGAGACACAGCTTTCTCACAGGGCTTCTGGCACCAATTGTGCCTTAGAGATGTGAGCAGTGAGCACAGAGATATTTTGACTCAGGGATGTCTGGGTATGGTTAAGTCTTAAGTGCTATCTTGAACTGTACAGTTTGAGATAAATCCATGGTGATCCCATTTATGTTTTCTGTGGAAAACCCCATCAGTCCTCAGCCAGCAGGGAGTGATGTGCACAGTGACAGGCCTGCCAGGGACCATGCTAGGTGGAGGAGGAAGGGGTGTGCTGTTCCCCTGGCCCAGCTCCAGAACACAACCATCACACCAAAGATCACACAGGAGGAGGGATCTCAAATGCCTGGGATGCAAAGAAAAGGGACCGACTGCAACTTCTCACACCAACTGGAGGTCTGCTTCTCCAGGCTGGGTAGTTGTGGGAAAGGGGTAGCATCAGGTCTCTGTCTTTCTTGCTGAGAAGAGGACAACAGCTCTTCCTCCATTCCTTTCAGCTGACCTGTGTCTGCACCAGCTAAAAATCGTGTTAATCACTCCTGTCCAATGTGTTTCTCATGCCAACAGGAGGGGTCCCCTGCCTCTCCCAAGCCAAGGCTGGGATAAGAGCTTAGTTCCCAGCCATGCAAATATAAGCAATACAATGCTCATGATTTGGGAGGTACCTGAACTGTGCTTGTCCTGGTGAGAGCCTGAAATAATTCACTGGAGTCACCAGGAGACTGAAACTGGATTACACCACTTGAGCCCTCTGTATAACTTTGGGTCTGTCCTCTGTGTAGGCTTGAAGGTGATGCTACTTGATAAAGTTGACAGGCATTAGAAAGCTCACCAGTTTCTCACACTACCTTATGAGAGTGCCAGTGCACTGAGGAGCCCATGTCTTTCTCCTCTACCCAGATGGCTATCCACCCCAAGACCTCAGCAGTAAAAAGTGGCAATCACCCACAAGGTTGTGGGGATCCTTGCACAACTCCTGCAGCACTCCAGGCTGTAGAGGGACTCAGCTACTTGCTGCCCTGTTCAGCCCAGCCTCTCTCTCTCCTCCTTTTTAAATAGAATTTTATCATATTCCCAGTTCACTTTCTGGCCCCAAAGCACTTGACTACTGCAAAGCTCAGGCACAATTTTCTAAGCCACTGACCTGGACCAAGCTCTCCCTAGCCCTTGGTGCTGACTAGCCTTTCCAACAGGAGACTGTGGTGATTATTGCTATAGCAGCGAGTCCACTAGAGAAGTAGAAAATAAATAGACTTTATCAGGGTGGTAAATGATGGAGAAAATACCATTCCCTTAGGTAGTGAGAGAAATAACATTAGCAACAGCAGAAGGACCAGCATCATATTGGAGCAGCGTGGGAAGGCTGGCAATGAGCTGGTTATCCCTTCTCTTGTCCCCGTAGATCAGGTGTTTTTAGCGTTGTCTTCATTACCAGGAGGAAGTTACTCTCAAGATCACCATTCTTCTGCCCAGCTTGATCCACTTCACAGCCTGCCTTGTGCTTGTTTCCCTCTCTTACCTATAAACAGCCTTGGGGCATAAATTTTCACATGGATGTGGGAGCAGGCCAGAGAGGGATTCATAAATACATTAGCCGCTGCAGAAGGATGTGCAAGGATTTGAGATCATACTGCCATCCATTGCTCTCCCAGGCACTGCTCTGACCTGGTGCCCCAAGGAGACCAGTTAGCAAATGCAGTGGGACCAAGCTATTTCTCTTTCTTGCACAGCCAAAGGACCACGTGGCAGCTGAGCAGCCTGCACAGGAAACGGCTCACCTGCCACAGCAGCCAAGGAGAGGGCTGTGGTGAGCAGCACCTGGATGGAGAGGGTATGAAAGGCTTCCAGTCTCAGCAGAGCTACAGAAAGGGCAGCCAAAAAATCACCCGTCAGTGGCAAGCACAACCAAGCATGACTTGTGAAAACTGAGTGGTTACAATCACTTGTTTCATACCTGAAAAGTGCAGACGATACCAGTGCTTGCTGCTGTAGCCCCCTCGCTGGGCACATCTCCTCACAGACCACGCACAGGACTCATCACATAGAGCAAGAAGGGACAAGAGCAGTGAGAGGAGCCCTGCTCTCACCACAGCCCAGGAAAAGTACCCAGTGCTGGAGCCCAGGCTGTGCTTCACACAGGAGAAACAACTCAGGTCCCAGCTAACTAGCCCCTTTAGTAGATGAGGTGTCAGTCAGGGCTGCAACACAGGTGGGTTTGGAGGCTCTGCGGCCATGTCTCACTGGGGATTTCCAGCTCCCTTGGCTCACCTGTTTGCAGTTTGCTGCCTCCTTCCATGGACAGCAGCAGGATCTAACATCTCCCCTCACCATTGCTGCCAGACCTGAGCTGCCTCAGCCCTTGCAGATGAGGGTTGGCACAGGCAAAGGCAAGTCCTGCCAAGTTCCTCGCTCCGTGGTCTCTGCTTGCCCAGGCTGGCCAGGAAGAGCACATTGATAAAGCATGGTGGTGTGCTTGCCTCCTCCTTCCCAGAGGACACCAAGAGAGCTGGACACCTCCAGCAGCTTTTCATCTGTGAAGCAATACATGGGGTTTACAGAGAGGCTCAAGTAGCTGTCATAAGGATGAAAATTATTTGACCTTTTTTTTTACAGAGAGAGCTGCTATCCACATGCTGCCAGGGCAACTAAAGCATGGAGCTGTCTTTCCTTTTTGGGCCGGGAACCAGAGGGACCTCCAGGTGCTGCGGTGCCTCCAGGCACACAGGGCCCTGGCATCACCCATGGAAGAGGAGACATCTCCACCCCACCTCAGGAGCCCCTGAGCAGCCGGGGGGCTGCACAAGCACTGTCCAGCCTGTTCCCACTCGCCAGGGCACTGCCCATCCCTGATGTATTCCTTGTTCTGCCGAAGGGCAAGAACTACACACTGATCCACAGGGCAGGATCCAGGCTATGACCTGGATGTACATCTCATTTCTTCATCAGTACAAACGAGGATCTGGGTAGGTGGGCGCTGGATAGAAGCTCCATTAAGAAACTCTGCACTGTTGGGATCTGGGAGAACTTCAGGATGTATGGCCTGACTTCTGAGTGAGCCTACAATTCCCCTTCATGCTAAGTTCTGCACACAGCAGGATGGCACAAAACACTGTGGCACATGTTCAGGGCTTTTGATTCTCTTTCAGGTCCATTTTCAGTAGAGGTGTTTTATCACCATCACGATCCCCCGAGTGAACTCAAACACTAGAAGGATGCTGGAGTATGTCTGCCAGGAAGAAGGGATTTACAATGAAATTAGTTTCTTTTTAATTTCTTTTTTTTTTTCTCTTCACACTCTTTAGACTTGTTTGACACACTCCTGACAGAGGCATAAAGCCTGACATGAAGAGCTTATGTCAGAATAACATGTCCAACCATCAGGACCATGTAAGCACCAGCCCACATCTTTTCTCATGCTCAGGCTCCAAAAAAATGCCTCCTCCAATATTTTTATATGCCCACAGTCAAATACACGTGCTGCACAGTTGCTCCTATATGACCAATAACTGGCACTCCAGGGGCAGTAAAACATAAGTGGAGTAAGAAACTCTGGCCCTTCCACCTCCAGAAGAACTTGTTCATGGTTGGTCCTAAAGAAAGAGAACAAAACCAGGCACAGCACTTACTTTTCTTACTTTTTATATAAAATAGACATTTACATACATTTTCTTTTGCAAAGACTTTGAGCATAACTCCTTTATGTGAAATCTAGCCATTAATCCCACAGTGAAAAAAGCAAAGACTTTGCAAATTCCTGTATCGCTGACATACATCCAGCTAAGTGCGAATTTATTTTTAAAATATCTCTATTCCATGGGCTGCTTTCTTATTTTTGTTTTTCTTTTTTTTTAAAGATATGCACGACTAATTTAAAAAAAATTAGATACAGAAATAAGAACCATATGAACAGCAGGCAATGCAAACGACTCCTGCATGAGAGGAACACACAGAGTGACATCCACTTCAGGCAGAGATTTCTACAGTAATACAGTTGTAGAAGCCATAACTTTTACAGAGGATACCACTGGAGGTATCTTCCAGAAGAAAAAATTTTCAGCAAGTCAGTACAAGCATGGCAATGAACTTTTGCACAAAGTTATCAAGGTTACCTGAAGCAATTTTGCCACCATAAAACACTAGTGAATGCCAAGCGCTTTTTTTTCTCTTTTCCTTTTTTTCTATTTTTTTTTTTTTTTTTTTGCTGCTGGGTTTAAATACACATGAAAGCAAAATGGTGCATTTTGCTGCAAGAGACTGAAGGCTGGGGGAAAAAACCCTGTAAGGGCTAATTTTGTCCAAAGATTGTGCATAATTGCATATATGAAAGATAGAAATTGAGCACTTGGTAAACTTAATCACAAAAAGATTGAGGCGATTTAAGCATACGCCAACTGCTTCACTGAATTGGAGGACAAGTGGGGCAAAAGACCATACAATGATATTCTGAATTGCCGAATTACTAAATCAGAATGACAATTATCTTCTTTCACCAAATATTGTACACCATATCTGGCCTGGCTTCTATAACTGCTGAGAAGCTTTCAAAGTTTTTAGATAATTTTAGGGGTATCCAGCCTCCCCTGCAAGTTAGGCTCTTTATTTTGAATTTTTTTTTTTTACTTATGCTTCTTTCCACCTACACGCATGCACAGCCCCCTGTCCTCATCAAGATCTCTGGAATGAAGGCCATTTGCACTGCTGCATTCACTTACTGTTTGGCCAAAACAAATTGCCTACACATTTGTTGGAAAATCTAGTACAAGGATTCTATGAGAGAGAGAAAATACCCCCCCACTGCATAATTTATCCTGGGGGACAGAAAAAGGATGGAAGCAAAGAATGTTGGAATTTAAATGAGAAATAAAATAAAACAAAATCCATCAGCTGCAAATATTATTCATGGAGAAAGGAAAAAGCAACAAAATTATTATGTTTCTTATTTAGAATTAAAATGCACAGTGAGTACATGAGAGTCCTGTCTAACCAGCTTTCCGTTAATTCTCTGCTTTAATATTGGTGAGCACTGAGGTTTAGCCAATGCAACTTGCAGAGAGCATGAACTCTCCCCCACCAGGCAGAGCTTCAGCCATTTATTAATTTGCAATCTCTGCTAACCATGCTGAGCACTGGACTTGGCAGAAAACAATGTATTTGTAACTCATTATTTTAGAAGCTGTGCAATGCTAGAGGAAGAGGACATTTCCTATGATTAATTAAGATAACATACAGTTTATCACAAGGTAAGTCGCTCCATTTATCTTTCACAATAGCATTCCATTTTGGTGGAGGTAACCCATTTCATATCATACTCCATTATTCTTCTTTGACTGCAATAAACCTTTCACATGATTAATGCCCTGAACAAACACAGTGTTTCAGCACGGGCACCAACAAGACAGGGAGTCAGCTCAGAACTTCACAAGGGTTTAGCTGCTTTGGTAGCTCACGGTCTGTGCCATTCTCCAAATATGCTGCCAGTTTGCAGACTGTCATCCTGCATAGATGGGGTATAAAGTGCTGGTTCAAGAAAGTGGGGTTCATTAGTGAGCCCTCCTCTCTCCATAACTACCATAAACCCAGCTCCAAAACATGGAGAGTCACCCTTTCAGCATACAAAAACTGGTCCACCTGGGATTAAAGTCTATGGATCTGTTATCTGTCTAATTCAGGCAAGTGGATGAACACATGCCATGCTTTCCAACCAAACCACCTCCCTTACTGGGAGGATGGTCTCATTTTTCTCCATTGTTCTGCAAGTAAAACAGTGTTGCACAAATGGTAATCCTTCTCCAGGATCTGGGAGAGGGGCACCCAAAGCTATACTATAGTTCTATACATGCACCAGTTTTAAGAGGTCAAGATGGCTTTGATCGGGTTCTAGGACAAGAAGGAGACAATAATTTCTACCAGGTCTCTCAGGAAAGACAAACTAATATTTAAGCTGAAGTTAAAAACATAAAACTAAGTCTTCCCTCTCACAAAGCATTGCTATAAAAAAATACAACTTCTTCTGTATTTGAAAAAATACGTTTCATTGGCCACAATTTTAAAGCCACACACTGCAGTGAGGCTTGTAGAATATACAGTATTTATTTAATATATCTTTATGAGGCAAAGTTTATAGTTGATACGCATTTTTCAAGGAGGCATATCTCCCCCCACCCCTATCCCCCATGCTTTGGCTGGCTGTTGGAGCACTCTGCAGATGCTCCAGGGGGGGCTTTGCATGGTACCACTGTTTGGGGCTGCACCAAACACTGTTCTGCCAGCCCCCAAACTCACTGCCACGCGGTGGAACCGCAGGCAGCCGGCCAGCCTGGGATCATGGGGCTTTGGGGAAGCTGCCCTGAAGGCAGGCTCACCTTGGGGAGAGGCAGAGAGCTTTATGGTCCAGGTATCTCCGAATATCCCAGTAAAGAACTGGCAACAGCCTCGCAATGAATGACCCCGTCTCCTCCTGGACATCTTGGTAGCCCAGGGCTGTGCAAAGTTATTTGTGCATGGTATCCAGCAGAGCACCTGCACTAGGGACCTGCAGAGACATCAGTTCAGCAAGTCCATGGCCACAAAAGTCGTGTGAAAAGACAAGAGAGGGTTGCTGACCCAGCTCCAGGAGCTCAAACCTGCCCTTGGCCATGCAAAGCAAAGTAGGCTGCTTGGGCTGGGGCAGAAGAGAAAATTTGCCAGCAAAAGACTTGCTTATTCTGGTCGCAGCTGATCCCCTGGAAAGCTGGTTTGGTGGGAGAGAGCCCAGAAACATGTTACTGCTTCTTCTCCCACAGTGGTCTCTCTCCCTCCCACCTCTGCCCAGCTGTGGGCACTGGCTGGTCTCCTTGGCTCTCCAAGCCCTGGCAGGGCAGACAACTGCATCAGTCTGGACTCCCTCTGAGCTCCAAACACAGCTGGAGTCACATCAATAACTTGTCAGTAATTTGACCACCAGTAGCAGCTAGACACCAAGCTTTGAAAATTAAACCAGTGAAGCCACCAGCACATCTGTCCCATCACACTGAGTGAACCTGGAGCTTGCTGAGGTGCCATGGCCAGCACCAGTTAAATCCAAACACCACATGGGTACCTGCCACACAGGCTTTTCCTGACAGATGTGTTTTAAGGCATGGCATACCTAATCTCAGCTGTCCTTTACTAATAATGCCAAATCCCGGGCTGCTTTTCTGCAGGGACTGGCCACAGTCAAACTCAAATAAAACAACTTTTATAGCAGTTTCCTGCTGCAAGAGGAACAAACTGATGACCTACCCTGATGTCCAAACCCAAAGGCGCCAAGCACAGTCCCACTAACACTGTCTGCGAACTGGTACAAACCCCGGTAGAAGCAGCAGAAGTGCTGTTATTGCAGGGACAGTGTGGTCCAATGTGCTCTGCAGCCATTTACCTTGGAATCCTTAGATGGAATTATTCGAGCACGCCCCAGTGGTACTGCGTTTTAATAACTTCAGACAATACAAGTCACAAAGCCCAGCCATGTGGCCAGCTGTGAAGGATATTGCCCAATTCATATAAAACAGAGAAAATATATTAATTATTTGATTATTATAAGTTAAATAAATAAAGCTCAGCAATATAAGCCCCAGTTTTGAAGAGAATTTGTTTTCCCACTTCAGTATTTAAAAATATAGATTTATGACTGATTGGCTATAGGTCATTTTCTGTATCTCTCAGGGGAGGGGGTGAGAACACTTTGACAAAGTGTTTTGTCAGCGTTATCACCATGATAAGTGGGTTTTGTCCCTGCATACCCATAGAAGAGCCTCCTTAGTACCTTTCCAGGCTAGGAAATCTTCCCTAATCTCTCTGTGGCTTTATTTTACCTCCTGTATTGATCTGATATGTTGTTTGTTTTTCATACTGGGGACTGAGCAGGAGGATAAATAATCCTAGAGCTTCCTAGATGCTTCCATTTTTTTCAGAGTAATAACTATTTGCCTGGAGGGAGAGGGCAAAGGATAAAGCCACATGATATTTGACGAAACTGTTATCATGAACCTGAATTACTACAAAATTAATGAGTAAAACATTCAGGTTAGGTTTTCCCTCAAAGGATCATTTGCCCTACTTGTGGAATCATCCTTCCAGGGCGATATTTAGATAGTTTCCCTTTCTATAGGATATTTTTCAAGTCTCATTTAGAGCTATAAAAGTGGCCACCATTTCCTCAGCATTAACCCCTTGGAACCTTTTTATGTGACCATTATGACCATCTTTCCTGTCTGCAGCAGGACCTGGCAGCACTTGCAATGAAGTCCATCAGTAGTACCCTACATGGACAAGGTGAGCCTGTGTTGAGTAAGAGGAGGTGCTACTTCACCCCTGCTGCAATGGATGAGTGCTTTGTCTCCATGGTTTCCCCAGTGATAACCAAGATATTGAAGGTACATGTCCCACCCACACTCCCAGCGTGATTAAAATGGGTTCAGCCTAAACACAAATCTTGATTAAAGGAAGGTTTTCATTAATTCTCCAGCATGTCCCACAGGAGTCCAGTGTCTCCTGTAACTTTGGTCAAACATAAGCATGCGCTCAAAATCTGCCTTCCATAATTCTGAGTCCTATCAAAGTTCCTCCAGTATCACTCTGAGCAACAGGCTTCCACCATACTCTTCTCCAAGGGGCACGAGTGTCTTTCCACTGGTGACTAAACGCTATGTTTGGTCTTTTTCCTGGACTTCCTGAAACCGTTTCTCCAAGCGATCCAGTTTGGCCAGATTCTCCTTCAGCAGCTTGCTGTTTGGAACCAGCTGTAAGGCTTTCTCATAGTAGTCACGGGCAGTAACGTAGCTCCCCTACAAAGAAAATGAGTGACAGATCTCATTTGCATTCCCTGACACAGAAAATTCATTTCTAGGGAAAGGTGAAGACCATAATACAGGGGAAACAGGGTTTCTAGAACTTGACACTGTTAGGTTTACGAGAATTACGAAATAGATCACTGAGTGCTGTTTGTTAGCTTAAACTTGATGAAACACAGTCGGCAAGAAGGAGATTTACATTTTTCTGTTATGTTGTACCAGGAGAGTTAATTTTACCCAGCAACAGGATAGCTTAAGGACATCACACAATGTGACTCCTTAAGACCCAAATCATAATGATATGCTAAAGTATTCAAAAAAATAAGCAACCACAGGGCAGGCTGTCTATTTCCATAATTTTATGCCAGTATTCTGCATTAGACAACTTTACTAAATTAATTAGGGAGAGAGGAACGTTAAAAGTCAACTCATGGTGACATTTTTCTCAGGTAGGTCAACAACTGAAGCAGGAAAGGTTTAGGGATGGGCAGGTTGTTCCTTGCAGCCTGCCCTTCTAAAATGTGAGATTTACATTACAGGATGCATATTAACAAGCAGCCTGGTTGGGAAATCCTAGTTGGGGTGGAGAGACTTTCCTCCTTTTTGGATAAAAAATGTCAGGGACACTCGCTGTTCACAAACATGCAACTCTTGGCAGTCTGAAACCAATTTAGCTTTCTATCCTGAGTAGTAGTCTCTGCACTTGACAGCTTAAGGAAAAGCAAAATTATCATACCTTGATGTGCTCGATGCCTCCCATATTCATCCAGGCCTGTGCTTGGTCTGGGTTGAGCTCCACAGCCCGTTTATAGCTCTACACAAACATGAAACATTTTTAGGTTAAAAGTCTGACTCTTCAAACAAAACCAGTGCTGGAGGGGAAAGAGAAACAAAGTTTCCTCTCCTGAAGCCATTTAAAATGTAATTTCAAATTCTTCTCATATAAAATGCACAAACTGAATTTCAGTTTCTTTACAGCAGAGGCAATATAATTTACTGCTTCAAGGCTGAGTTCATCTCACGAGTTTTTCCTGCCAACAGCACTGTGTGGGGAGCTGTACCTGCTGTTCTCTCCCTGCCCCTTGCACCACTGGGGTCTCCCACACATCAGGGTCAGTGACAACCACAATGCCTGCCAACCACAAGCCATGTGGTTGCTCTTTATCTGCAAGGCTTTAATTTGGAGCTGGCAGCAGACTACGGTACAGCCACTTGCGTGGAGGTTTCACAAGGACCTGAGGGCAGTGCCATTGCTTCTGCCATTGTGGGAGAAGAAGCAGCAAGGACCTTCTGGACACTGTCAAACAGCACTGTTTTTACAGTCTCACAACAGGAAGGGATTCAAATGAGGACTAAACATCTCTAGGATATTGAGACTATTCAGAACTGTCCTAATATTCTCTGAATAAGAGAATAATAGAATGGTTTGGGTTGGAAGGAACCTTAAAGATCATCTAGTTCCAGTTCCCCTGCCATGGGCAGGGATGCCTTCCACTTGCCCAGGTTGCTTCTGTACTATTATTTAATACTAACATAATTTCTGAGCTACCAAACTTCCTGTTCCACGGTTAAAGCCCATCTCTCAGCTGATAGTTAATGAGATGAGATTTAACAGCATGGTGAGTACTCACAGGTCCCCAAGTTTCCAATTGAGTTACATGGGGTTGGTCATAGACAGCAAAAGAGGCTGGGGCTGGATCGATTAAGGGTCTGATCAATGAGAAAAGGCTCCTCCATAACCCCACCACAACTCTGTACTTACATATCCCAGAGCAGGGAGCTGTATTTCCATACAGGAATGAGGAGAAAAGGTGCAATTAAGTCTGGTAAAGTTAGCTGGCCCATAGCTTTCCCTTGTACCAGTGATGAACTCTGAGCTCCTACAGTCAATAGCCAAGGTGTACGCACCAGCAAGTATTAAATGCAATGAGCTAACTCTATCTTTTACAAAACTATCCATAGGTCTTAGAGCAGTCATACCTCAAAAGCCTTGTCAAGGAGGTTCTGTTCTCTTAGCTGGTTTCCTTTTGTGAAAAAAAGCTCTGATATGACTTTTGGATCCTTTGGTTTTAGCTGAAGCGCTTTTTCTATAGCTTCAAGTGCCTGTGAAAAAGCAAGAAGACGCTGCGTTACCATATTCAGTGCCTTTCCACATCTCATTCTCTCCTCACCACTGAGGAATCCCAGCATAAGAGTCTTCTTCCTCCTTCCCTTGTTTGCCCCACATCGTTAACATATGTGGAAATGATTTTTTTATATGCCTGGGGCTGATGGGCAGTGGGGCTCACAGCAGCAGGAGCCGTAAGCAACAAGAAAACTACACCACTTAGCCTCAGTGCCAGCACATAGATATACAGAAGGTTTTAGTGAAGAAATAATCTACTGGATGTGCACTAAGACACGTGATGTGTCTCTGGAGAGACGGAGTGTAAAATTCAACCTCTGTGTGCAAGTCCTAGGGACAAGGGTACCCCATGGCCATAGTACCTTGGCATAGTGCTCCTGCTTGCTGTAGATGGCTGACAGAAGGCGGTAGCACTCCAGACATTCCACGTCCTCACTGAGTATATGGTTCATCATCTTTTCGGCTTCCTTCGTTCGCCCCATCATTGCTAAAACCTGAGCCTACGGAGACACATTATAAAGGATTATGATCTTAAAAAGCTCAACACTCAGCTAATACATGATGCTGCACCCAGTGGCTGGTGCTCCCCTTTTGCAGCCCTGCCCTGGCCCCACACTCACCAGCGCCAGTCGGATCTCTCTGTTCGAAGGCTGCAGCGACGCCGCCTCTCTGTAAACCTGCAGCGCTTCCTCGTAGCGCCCCGTGTTGTAATACAGAGCCCCCAGCGGGGAAAGGATTTCGGCCTTCCGGGATACCTTCAGGGCCCTGGAATTTGGGAAAAAGAGATGCTTCCAAGTGGTGTGGGGATCAAAGTGGAAGAGCGAGGTGTTGCTTGCGCTGGGATGGAGCAGCGAAGCTCTGCGCCCCGCTCATCCCAGTCTGGGAAGGACAAATTTAAGGTCCCAGGAAGGGACACAGCAGCAATCCCTCTGGCCACTTGAGAAGGGGAAAGGGCCACCTCCAAAGTGCACACGAGCATGCAGCAGGGGCGGGGATGGCTGATGGCAGTGGAACCTGGGGACTGAGAGCATAAATCTATGTGACAAAAAGGAGGCAAAAAAACCCCACCAGTCTGCTCTACTGCATACTGCGAGTCAGAGCCTGCCTGCTGGCACATTGCTGGGAAGAGCCAGAGTTCCTGATGGTGCCAAGGGTTTGGTGCTGGGCTGAGCAGTGTTTATGGCTGTTACTGGTGCAACACCCACAGATTAGCTTCCAGCAGGCTAGGAGTTGTGCTCACAATCTGCTCATGCCCCCGAAAAACCTCCAACTTTATCATTAGAGCATCCCCCAGCTAAAAGCAGCAGTATCCATCCTGGGGGCTTGGGAATGGTCCAGGAAAGTCAACACTGCCTGAAGCCAGGCTGCCTCTCCAAGCACTCCTCAAAAATAGCCAAATCTAGTTTCAAACAGATAGAGAATGAAGAGAGGAAACCCCAAACATGCCCTGATAGATTCATGTATCAGAAACTCTTTAGCAAAGACAGCCATATGGGGAGGAGGAAAACCTCCGTCTCCCATCCCAAATCCTTACCTCTTGTACCACACCTCAGCCTCTTTGTTCTGCCCCAGGGAGCGGTGAAGCCTGCCCAGGTTCACCATGGCCACATGGTGAGCGGGGCTCAGACGGATGGCCTGCCTGTAGTGGGACATGGCTCGCTCGGGAGACCCTGGAGAGGAAAACAGTTTATTAAACTGGTGCATCAGAAAAATCCTGTCACTAATTCAGCACACAGTAATGCTCTGGGTTTTCATTCACCTATTGCTCTATGCATGGGAAACATTTTGAGAAAGAAATCCTACCTCAGCCTTTTGAAACTAAGTGTAAGAAAAACTGCTGTCCAAACTAAGATTCAGACTGCAATATTCAGAGATGATCCCGAGAAACAGATTTTCTAGGGATGCGGTTTTGCAAGTCAAGGGTATAGTCACCAGAAGATGACTCCTGACTGAAAGCACCCTCTGACCATGCTGCAGGGGGGATGTACCCACTGTGCTAAGGACAGAGCTCACCCCAGAGAAGGGGCTGGGGCATGTGTGCCATCTCCTGGTAGAGCATTCTTCCACCAGGCCCACTGGAGAGACAGGCAGCAGTGAACAGAGAACAAGCCACCCAGTATTTCCCACACCACCACCAGAGCCACAAATGCTTTCAGCTCTTTCCAAACAGAGACTATTTCCTCCACCTCTGCTGTGTTGCTGTGAGCTCCAGCTCAGTCTCCGTGCATTGCTCAACAAGACTGGGAGTAGCTGCCAGTGACCAGCTAATTCCCACCTGGGGGCAATAAGTCCCAGACCAGAGGTGTTCAGGTGCCTATTTTGGAGCACAAAGGCACCATCTCTGTGCTGCAGAGGAGCCATTGGGTGGCACTGCTTCGCTGTGTGAAAACGTCTACCGATGCAAGGTCCTGCAGCCCATGACATCACCGAGCACCACAACAAAATACAATGCAAAAAGAACGGTGAGAGACCACTAGCCCAAAATCCTGGTTTTAGTATCATACTTGTGTTTAGGTAAAAAACGGTAAAAGTATAAAGTTTCAGCATTTCAGCAATGCATTTAAACCCAGAGCTCATTTAATTGGTTTGCAAACTCCGGACCAGGTAATCTGATGGAAACCAATACTCATGGAGCTTTGTCCACAAACAAAGCTTTTGAGTGTTGGCTTTTTTTTAAACCAAATCACTTCACAATGTATTTCTAGCTGGAAAGCAGATCTGGAAAACAGCCTGTGCATTTTGAAGCATTGTACATATGCTACTGTGAGGATTTTATTTTCATAGCTTTTCAGATCTAGTTTGTTTTTCTGAGTCCATCTATGCAACTTCAAAGTCGCATGGACACTTCTCAGCATCTTCTTTACAGCAGAGAGGAGGAACATCTGTAGGGAGATTTAGAAGTGCTTAAGATTCACCCAAGGCTGACAACGTACCGTTCAAGGTATGACTTTTTGAAAACATCCAGCAGCAGCCTCAGTCTTTCCCCACCACTGAGCAGGCAGATGTTTCTGAAAATTATATCTACAAAATTCCCTGGGAAGCAGCTGAGCACACACCTCGGTCTGCTCAGCACACGGGAGTAATGTGCATCATTAAGGGAGACACATCAAGTGTCTGTGACCACTGCAGAGCTGTCTAGAGTTGTGGCTCCCCAGAGCTGACACTTGCTGGAGGCTTGTTGCACAAAATCCTGCAAGTTAATTGGTGTGGTGCTTCACAGCATCTCCCTGTGCCGCTGGGGAAGAGCGCAGCCTGTGACGGGCTCACTACCAGCCACTTCCTTCATGCCTTGTCACGTCTCTAGGAGGGTTATTGACACATCATGCCTGAAGTACCAAAAGTCAGAGGGATTTTTTTTCCCTGTTGTTTGTGTGTAGGAAAGCGTAGGAGTAAACCAGGAAATGTTAGTTTTGACTTTGGCAGAGTACACAAGTGCAAAAAACAGAAAGTGCTCTGTACTACATTTGAATCACAAATTTTGGCAGGAATGGGACAGTTTATCATGGTTGGCAAGCAAAGATGAGTACAACATCAGAGTGAAATTACTCGGGAATTCTTATTATTTGCAAGCTTGAATTTTGCCAGGGCACAAATTCAGAACCTCAACCTCTGTCGCTAATGCCATGATGCCTTTTTTGATTATGAATGCTCATTTTGGTTCTGTATTTGTTTCACACTGGTACTACAGAAGAGTGATGGCTAAGCATCAGCTCAGAGGTAGAACAGCCAGCTGCAGACTGACAGACACCATCATCCTTTCTTCCCAAGCACCACAGAGCTGGACACAGTGTGAAAGGGGAAGAACGGGTAGCAACCACACAGTTTAAGCCTACACTATTTCTTCACTTCCTGGCCCCTTTCTGGAGGGACCAAAGTGAGATAGTAGTCCGTTTCCACCAGTCATTTGTCAAACTTGCCCTTGCTTATAAATCTGTCAATAAAAGGTGGCAAGTACAGTGACATTTTTGTTGGTGTTATGTGAATGCCATAAAGTGCCAAGGAAGTTGGATGGGAACCAGGAGCCCAGAAAATAAAGGATGCCATTATAGAGCTCTTGAAAAATCAGTTCACCCCACAGTATATAAGGTTTTGTTTTCACAGATGATTGTTGTTTAAAAGCCATGTTCATTTTTATAGCAATGGCATTCAACCCTTACAGTCAAAGAGCTGCTTCGTCACCAAGTAGGGCTGCACGTGCCCCAAAGACTGTCATGATCCATTTGTGTGCCTGTGATTTGGTTTGATGTGGCCATGCCTTCCTGGAGAAATGGCAGTATTGTCAGGGTGCTGCCCAGCTCTCACTGAAGAGGACAAGTGCCTGTGCGAAGACGGTGAGAAACACCGAAGGAGACAGCCAGGCTGGATGCCACTGCCACACAGTGCCTGCTCTGATTACAAATTTCATTATGCTGTGCCATCTCAGCAGCACAGGGATACTTATTTCCAACCTACTGTGGAGGCACATCTATTACTTGGAAGCTTTTGACACCCTTTTAGATGTGTACTGCTGAATATAATAAATCAAAGCAAAGAAGGCAGAGAGGGGAAAATCCCTTGCTCCTTCTCACTTACCTGTATCAACCAAGAAAACCCCATAGTTGTTATGCAGATCAGAGCTCTCTGGACAATTCTCTATGCCAGCCTTATAGACCTCCTCCGCTTCCTTAAGCCGTTCCTTAAAAGAGAAGGAGATTTCTTAGCCACAGCAGAAAGGCTGTCAGCACCATTTGCTGCACACCTGCAGTCTGTGACAACTCCCTCCTGAGCTGGGAGCTTGGGCCACCAGCCCAACCCACCTTCTAGGAGGGCAAAATTTTACCCCAGGGCATGGGTGTGATACAGCTGCCATCTGGTACCCCAGAGCAATGCAGACAGCTTTCCCCCCTACCTTTGCAATTGTAGCTACCTGTAAAAAGGTGGCTCCCGTGCAACATCAGTGAGCCCCCCCCAGCTGGGCACACACCCAGCCAGGAAAAACACAGAGCCAGGGATTATGTTTGTTCTGTTGAGGAAAATCTGTCATCTGGGAGGTGATGTCTTTTGATTTATTTGTTTAATGAGCATCTCACTGGCTAACTTTTCCCCTCAGGAGCTCTGCTGTTCATTCTCTAAGCAGTGGGGAAGACACAAGGAATGAAAGCTTGGGGGGGGGGGTGTGATAGCTGGGGGGTAGGAAGCAAGTACAGGGGAATAAAGGAAGATGGAGAAGGGTGGAGGGCAATGAAAGAGTGAGGAAAATCTGACAGATTCAGATTAAAATGAAGCCTTGTCAATGTCTGAGGTGTAGTTCAGTGGGATTGATGACACATGCCACCTTGCTGATTCCCACATGCACTGAGCCTTTACATTTTGCACAGATTTCAAGGAGGTTTGTTGGTGCTGAGCATTTCTAGAAAATACACATCTTTCTTTGGGAACACCCCATCTACAGAAAGCATCCCACTGGCTGGGCTCTATCTAGCCTGAGCTACAGGTAGCCCAGTCCTGAAACAAAAACAGGGAGTCTTGTTTGGATCAAATAGCAACTTAATAAGGTTTCCATTTCCCTCTAGTCAGACAGTGCGTGCCCACCGCCTGCATGCTCTCTAAAACGGGTTACTGCAGTCTGCCTTTCCCCCTGCCCTCAGAGCTTTGCTGTCAGGTGTATTTACGGAAGGAGGCTGTGAACAGCAGAGACAAGCACAGTGCAGAGGGGTGGCAGGCAAGCCTCCAGCACCAAAGACGCTTTTTTCAATTCTTCCCCTTCTGCAGAGCAGCACAGCCCTACAGCAACAAACTCCACAGCCTCCCGACAATGCTCCCAAGTAAAATCAGCCAACCGGGTCTCTGCTGAGGAGGGCCTGGAGCTCCCAGTGCAGAATTCCTGCTCAGGAGCTGAATCCACACCGAAGTATGAGGTTGGTCTATTCCCAGCTATAGACTCTCCTCAAGTCCTGCAAATAGTGGAGCCTCCTGGGCTTTCTCTGAATTTAAAGGGTGTACCTGACAGGAGCTTTTGGCTCTATAGCTGCTTAATGTGAGGACTCTTTTCTCACCTCCGATTTCAGAACTGGAGAGCTGGAATTAATTTGAAGAGTATAGGAAGAGTATGACTTGATCACAGAATCACACAGTTTGCACAGCTAAGTCCTTTCACATTTACATGATAAAGGTCAGCCAGCAAAAAAAGATAGTGTGCAATAAAACGCAGAATAATGTTTTTAAAAAGTGCTTAAGTTTGGACATTTTGGATATACTGACATGACTTTGACAACATTGTCCTGCAGAGTCAGGAGAAGTGTAATGATCGTCAGAATTGACTAAAATGAAGAGCAATTTTTTTAGCATATTTTCCATAATTTAAGTATTAGTTTCTTTTCCTCTGATTTTAATTTGCAGCCAAGTTATGAGGCTTTGGGTGCACGCATGTCAGCTTGTTCATTTTATTTACCGATCATAAACCCGCAAGGAAGGGCTGTGTTAAACTGGATTAGCAGTGTTCCACGTCAAAACATTCACATTCACCAATATTGAGCACTTTTAGCACTTTCAGCACGGTTGCATTGCTTTTTTGGCACCTCACATCCTGACCCTGCACGCCTCGGGCTCAGCGCCCAGTCTGGGATGATTTCTCTCACAAATTGTTTGCATTAAGCACAGTCAGAAAGTCGGAAGGATGGAACCAGCTTCTTGTGCCAGAGCTTTCCCTCCTTACAACCTCTCCTCTTCTTAGGAGAAATGCTCTAAGTTCATCAAGGCTTGATTCTCATTAACACTTAATAATTCCACTCCCAGACCTTCATGAAACATTCATCAACCTCACGAAATTCATAAGATTGGCTTATAAAATGTATGAGATTTTTATGATATTAAAAAAATTATGCATGTGAGAATCTTTCAGTTGAGCTCCAGGGTTTTAAGTCTGGGTTTCATATAGCTCAGTTTTTCAGTCTGCTTATGACTGAGTAGGCTCTCTTCTGGGTCAAAAAGTTCCTTTTTCTAAGAAACACGCAGAGAAAATCAGTTGAAACCAGGACCTGAAAAGAGTCATCAAGTAGCACGAAATGGTGGATGAAACTGCAAGAGCTGGGACTAAGGTGCTGTTCAAGTGCATCAGAGTAAATCCTGAAGAACCAGTGTCACAGGAATGTTGTAAAAACAACCAGCAAAAATGTTTGATTTCTGTTATCAGCACCACTGCAGCGATCATGGAAAATAAGGAAAAGCACAATATGTTGCAACTGAGTTACGATTCCCAGCAGAAAGAGCAGTCAGAAGAGCAAGCATTTATAAAAGGCACAAACAAGCCAAACTCTTTTATACAATCCAGCAGTTTTTCTTCCATGTCAGCTCTGTCTTCAGAATCAGTTACCAAGGAGAGCAAAGGGCAATTACACCAAGTTACAGGTTAATTCTCTGGCACACGAGACATTCCTCTTTGCAGCATTCTTTACAGGTGTAGAAGGAAACAAGCCATAAAGACCTATTTCAGATTCATCTCCTTTAAGATGGGGAATGTGCTGTGTGGGACCAGTCAAGGCAATCCTGGTGCTATTTCACAGAAACCCCTACAGCTGTGAGACAGGTTCTGGGCCACAAGTAGACAAAAAAACCAGGTTTGTATCTTTTAGCCATTTTCAAGACTATTGCTTGCGCAAAGAGGAAAACCCCAAAACTAAAAATGGGCTCCTTCAGCTCTTTTGGGCTGAAGATGCCAAAACTTCTGCCTGTACCCCTAGAGGGTAAGATTCTGCAGCTCACAGCCACAGGCAGCAGCATGCATTTGTAGGGCAGAACCTACTGTGGTCACTAGGATGGGTGAGCAAGGCAGGAGGTGCACAGTCATTTGCTGTGGCTTAACATGAGAAGGTGTTAAAAGCCTGCAGAAAATTGCTGTTTGCTGAGGAAATTTTACTATCTTTTTTCCCTACCACTTACTCAAGTCACAAGAGGATGAACAATCTATACGTAAGAGAGATGAATAATTGCTGGATTTACTAATGGCACTTGCTTTGGGCAGAAGGTCTCAGGACTCTATAATGGTTTTATTGCTCTGCTGACCTTACAATCGATGGTTCTAATTAATAATTTCAATTAATATTAAAACCAGGTATTACTGCAGAGGACTCATTTCCTTTACTTGCAGGAGAGTCTTCATTGATAGGCTTATTCAAAACACGGTTCCCATTCAAAAAGGCTTGTCTTTCAATTCATAGACTATATTTCTAGATCCATGCAGGTAATACTGATAATATTTGGAATTCACTTAAAAGGGAAAATAAAACATAATATCTTTCAGTAATCCACATATATCATAGGTGAGTTTTGCAGAGAGTCCACATCATTAAAGAAGGATAAACCAGAACAAGACCTCCACTGAAATTTATACACTTCCCTTACAGAGAGAAGATTTCACTAACCAGATCAATGGAAAACAGCAAAAGATGATACTGTTTTGCTTTGTCTGTATTTACATTTGGCAACCTTTTAAGAAAGCTTTAGCACACCATGCTGTGGAACAGTTAGATCTGAAAATTGAAGGAGAAAAAAATCAGTTTCCAAAAGGTTCTGCAGAGGTGTGCTGGAGCTGTGCAGTTAGGGGGACCTTGTCATCTGCCCTTGTTGCCCACTGGTTGTGGCCACAGTCCATGGGCGCAATGCCCAAAGCACAGCATCCCTCATCTGCTGCTGCAGGGCTTGGTGGTCTCAACATGGGCACCCATGCTTCCTGGCTTCTTCTGAACTCAAGGATTTTGTGCCTCACCTTCTCTTTTCCTCTATGGGGACAATATTTCACCTCACAGGGATGTTGAAGAAATAAATTACCTAACCACAGAGAGTAGGGAGAGCCCGAGTAATGAGCGTGGAGAACAAGCCTGAAAGGAAATGAGTAATCCTGCCTCCAGAGCTCAGTCTGGGCCATGCACACTAAATAAGGCCTGGAGGCACATGAACAATGAGGTTAAATAAAATTGCTCATTAAGAGCAACGTAAAGCCAGTGAGCCTTCCCACTCCCTACGTGTGGTCACCTACCATGGTAATTAAGGGCTGTACCCCAATGGGTGCATGCAAGGGGCAGAATTCGGGCTGCAGAGGCCAACTGGTTTCTGACATTTCCCAGCATTCGAGTGATTTATTATGCAATCTCAAGGTTATCTATGGAGGTGTGTGTGTCTGAGGGGGAAGTGCTCGCTTACCCTGCTGTCACAACATCCAAGGTGCAATGGACTTTGCCCACAGACACCAGGAGCTGCAGAGAGGGGATTTACTCACAACTTCAGCAGTGATTTAATTCAGAGCCACACCGTGTGGGTGTAATTACTCACTGTGAATGAGTTGCCTCCCATCCTGAAAAAGCCATCTGTAAAAGCAGCCTGGGAGCTCTCTGCAGAGAGCCGTGGACCCACTCCTGCCACCACGTGTGCAAGGCAAGGGTGCTCCACTGGGATGTGCAGGAGGTGCTGTGGCTGTGGCAGCAGTGCATACACATGCACAGAAGGCATGAGAGCTCAAGTGATGCCTGTTACCTGTTCAGCCAGCAGTGAGGCCAAGCTTGAGTAAGCATCTGCAAACTCAGGGCCATATTTAATGGAGTCCCGCAGTAAGATTACAGCTTCCTCCTTCTTCCCTTGGGACCTGCAGGACAGAGAAGGAGGAAAAAAACAGAAAGGAATATTCCTGTAAGCACACGTTTAGGTTATCCCACTGAATAACTACTTTAAAGAGACATGGAAGTCCCCAGCTTGACCTTTTCAGCAAAGACTAAATGATTCACTCGTGTCTCCTCTCCTCAGTGTGCACACCCAGCATGTCCTCAGCTCATTGCTGTTTCCGTGTGTTATTCTCAAGAGCTGGGAGGATATGGGCTTTGATGAATCAATGTATATAAGCATCTGAAGGGAGGGTGCCAAGAGGATGGAGGTACTATGACCTGGAAACAGGACATTTGCTCTCAAAAACTCTGCTCTCACATCAGTAGGTTGGAGACACCACAACACTTCACTTCCTTTAAAAAAACCCTGCAGAGTCTCTGCATGTTCCTAGACAATAAGTACTGTTATAGATCCATTTATGACTTTGTTAAATTAAAACTTTGAAATTAAAATATCTCTATGTTAAATCTGCCTGGGATCTCTAAATAATTCCTTAGCAAGTCAATCATTAGGCTAGAGGAGTCTGCTCTTCAGATCCTAAGGATTCTGAACAGAGATAGTTGAGAGACACTGATGAGCCTGTTTTTTTCCCAGTACTGCTCTGCTTTTTTTGCCATGGAAAATGGAAATAGTTTCCCTAACAAAAATCTTGGGATGTTTATTTATTTGAACTACAACTTCTTCGGTATGACTCTGTATTTCTCTCCTTTGATAAATGAGAAGGTTTCCTGAACAAACATCTAAGGATGTTTAGCTGGACTGAAACAACATTTTCCTTGTGCAGGGTCTACAAAGAATATGAATAGCAGGGCTTACAAAAAAAAACAGAGGGCTCGGGGGAAACAGAAAATACGTGAACACCTTGCTGCTTTGGCCTTAGATTTCATCTGAGGGACATGGTCAAGTAACCAGATCTTGTTTATAAGGTGCAAATTTCAGCTGATAACATATGTGGCTTTGCAGATATTTTCTCTTTCTAGTTGTGTAACTGGAAGAATATTTTGCTTGTGAATTAAGCTAAGTAAAACCAGTTGTGCTAGTCTTTTTCTTCTTCCAGTGGTGTTCCATAAATTATACGAATCAAGCAAAAACAAATAAAGAACCACTTTTCTCCTACACTAATTAAAGACTAGCTAGCTTGTCAATTTATAAAACTTTTGGATCCCTTGGCTGGAGTTTCATGACACATTTTTATAAATCAAAAACAGATGCCTGTTTTATAAAGGTATTGATGTTTGGTAAAAAAACTTAGGAAATGCCAGCTACAGAAATAAAAGAATTAAGTGATCCACTCAGCAGCAGTAGAAGTTCCCATTAACCACAAGCATGCACTCTGAACACAGGGCAGCCCTCTTAATTACTCTTTTTTTTCCAAATGGCCTCTTTTTTTTCTCCATTTGATCCAAGAACAATGTTTGTCTCCCTAAAGTGGGGGTAAAGAGGGAAAGATTATGGCATCTTTTTATGTGACAGACTGAATTACATTAAAAAAAGCAGATCTAGTAGTTTCTCAGAGGGCTTAGGCCTGCAAAATACCAAGTGCTCTGGCCAAGCACTTAAACATGCACTTAACTTTTATGTATGCAAGTTGAAAATTAATTACTAGTTGAAGTGCTTTCCTGGATCAAGGCCAACACTTTGCAGGATCAAGGCCATCGCTTATATAAATCTCCTGCAATTTGGGAGAGCACAAAGCATTGGAGAACAGTCCAATACACTAATTTATCAAAAACTGGGGATCTGGAGTAGGAGTACCTAAGTAATGTATACCTTCACTATGACAGAGAGAAGAACAAATTCAACTGTGATCACTTAATCCAATTTTTACCTCAATTACCTTGCCTAATAAAAGGCACTCTCCGAGAGCGAAATTTGCACCTTATAAACGAGATCTCTTCTACTCAAGCTCCCAGCCTCCCCTCTACAATGAGCATGATCAAGCTGAGAGCAAGGAACAGCTCTTTCATTAGGACCATCTCTTCCATATTTTTGCAAGTGTCCCACAGTTGGAGAAGCACCAGGTTGAACCATCCCACCAAAGTCTGACAACACACAGGGCTATTAGCACTGGAGAACAAGAGTTAGTTGCTCTAGAGGACTTTGTAACTTTCAAAATTTGGGGTTTTTTGTGCAGTTAGTTAGACTGTACTAAAACCAGAAAGACAGAACTCAACAAAGGTTCCACAACTGTTCTGACAAATTTTTACGACGGGATGTAGTGACAGGACAAGGGGAATGGCTTTAAACTGAAAGAGAGTAGGTTTAGATTGGATGTTAGAAAGAAATTCCTTACTGTGAGGGTGGTGAGGCACTGGATTAGGTTTCCCAGAGAAGCTGAGGATGCCCCATCCCTGGAAATGTTCAAGGCCATGTTGGATGGGATCCTGAGCAACCTGGTCTAGTGGAAGGTATCCCTGCCCATGGGGTCCTGTTGGAAAACAAGTTGACTATGGGCCAGCAACATACTCTGTATAGCAAACAAAGTCAAGAGTGGGTCCAGGGAAGTGATTCTTCCACTTTACATGATACTTGTGGGACGACATCTGAAGCAACATCTGTCCAGAGCTGCAAGAAACGCATGGAGTTACTGGAGAAAGCCAATCAGAGGGCCAGTAAAGAAGGTCAGAGCTAGAGCACCCATTGCGTTGAGGACAGGCTGAGCAAGCCATGTCTGTGCAGCCCAGAGAAGAGAAGAGAAGAGAAGGGTTGGGGTGACTTCAGTGCTGCTGGCAACTCCCTGGTCAAACAACACAGAAAAGCCAGAGACAAACTCTTCTCGGAGGTACACAGTGACAGGACAAGAGGCAAAAGACACGAGTAGGAACATGGGACATTCTGATTAGAGAGAAAGAAAAATATTTTTCACCCCAGGGATGGTCAAACAGTAGAACAGGTTACATGGAGGGATTGTGGCATCTCTGTCCTTGGAAGTGTTCAAGATTCAGCTGGACGCAGCCCTGAGCAACCTGATCCAATCAGACTTGCTCTGAGCAGCTGGTTTGATCTCCAAATGATCTTCAAAGAGCTGTTCCAATATAAGTTATTTTTTAATCTATTGTGAATTTCACTGCCAGAGTTTGTGGTTTTTTTTAACAACAGGCTACAATGTGTATGTAAACAGAAAACTACAGTACTTCATGCCACACAGACTATGCTAACCAGAGACCATCCAGAAAGCCAGATGCAGTATCACTGAACATTATCACTTGGTTTGCTTCTCTGAATGAAAGGAGGGAACATTCACTAGCTAAAATACCTTAAATCTCAATACACGTAATATCTGTCTGATGTTTTTCAGCATCTTCAGACAGTTACACAGATCTGTGTCAGCACATTCACACACATCCAGAAGCCTGTATCAGAGAGGGCACACAGTCCTCCTTTCTCAGAATAGATGGGTTTGCTACACTTGGACTAGATCACAACAGCAAACACTCAGGACAAGTTGTGTGTTACTCTACATTCAGAACAGAATCAGTCCTTTGGGTAAACTCAAGATTCAGTGGAGATTGTTTCTAGGCATTTCACTTTCCCCTTGAAAATGAAGCCATAACGCTCTCAAAGCACGTAAGAGTTCTGAGGCCTTTATTCATAAGAAATAGTGTACTGAATATTGCAGTGCTTTAGGTAATGGATTGATACAGTACTGCCAATAAGTTCTTGTCCATTCTTCCTGCAACAGAAAGCTGAGATAAATATTTACTTCAAATGTTCATGATATTTTATTTCTTGTCCCTTTACAGAATAATCCACAGGCTATAAGTTTGTGAGGTATTTTGAATGATATTTATCTGTATCCCACAAAACTGAATTTATATAGGGGAATTAAATATTCAAAACACAAGAAAGCATCAGGCTGCTCTATGTCACTGATCACAGACCATGCAAGCAAAGAGATTTCTGACTTTTAGATAGGCCATCTTTTGGGTCTATTTTAAGTAAGAAATCTGTTGGCACTGTTGAATTATCTACTCTCTAATATTTATATAAGGCAAGAAAATGATGACATACAACTTTATTTTAGGATATGTAAACAAAACTAGAGGCTTATTCAGCCACTACCCTGCAATGCTTCCTGAGAACATTCATCTTCTGGCACATAGCTGTCTTCATTATGTGCAAACAGAAAATGGAAACATCCTTTATCATCTAGGACTTCCACAGAAAAGAACTTAAAAATTCCACCCTGTTGTCATCAAAACAGTTTTTGCCTTAAGTTTAAAGCACAAGCAATGGATACTTAAATGGCTTATTTACATGGAACAATGAAAGGCAGATTCCCACACGGAAATAACATACCCATCCTTCCAAAATCCTGGAGTTCACCTTTCTCGGTACTCCAGAGGAGATGAAATCTGATATCTGCCATCAGATTTCCACCTTATGAGCAGGAGTGGGTATAAGAATCTCAGCAGAATTCAAGTGGGAATTCCCCATGCCAGAAGTTTCATTACATGCCCCAGCACAAGCAGTGCTGTTACTGGACATGCTTTAAGTGTTGAAGCTCCGGCTCTTCCTGAGCTGTACCATGGACTGAAGCCTCTGCAAAGAGGGTAGAAAATGCTTTTATGGCTTGATTATTTATCTTCTCTCTGACACATGTTTAAAAATCAAAACGTTCTTCATAATGTCTCATAACACAGCCAGAAAGTAGTATCTGTCTGTAATATTCTGCAGATTTTCATTTTATTTCATTTATTACCTAGATTATACTAGCATTTAGTGTCTGCAGAATGCTGCTTGCCATATATGTGTATATATATATATATATATATATGAAAGGATAATTTGGAGACCAAGGTAGGAAACATGAATAAAGACAAAGTTGTAGGAAGGAGGAACTTGAAATCTCTGCCTCATGCCTGTCTGGTCATCTCACAAGTCACTTCATGCTCCAGCATGGATGATGCTCTCTGCCAAGCTGATGGATGATCTAGGAAAGGTGCTGGCAAAGAGATTTGGGCTAGCATTTTAGGGGAGACAATCACATGGGATCTGCCCACACAGTATCTGCTTTATGTATGTGCTAATCTCTCCACCGTGAACTCTACCTATTTTCTGCAGGATTTTTAAAGCTGAATAGGGAGATGAGGGCACCCAGTTTCCACAATAATTAATTCTATTGCTTTGTCCAGATGCACTGGACACTGGAAGCCTAAAGAAAGTTTAGAAAATGGGAGCAAATGGATGTGGGAATAGGGCAGGTGGAACCTTAACACATTCTTTGGACAAGTTTAGCACAAGCATCACACACATTTAACATACTGCGAAATATGGCACCACAGAAGGATGCAGAGCACATACAATCCAACAGGACACAAAATATCTTAACTATCACATTGGGAAAAACACATGACATATTGCACAGAAGACAAACAGCAGTTCTAAGAGATTTTTCCCACATGCCTCCTTTGTGCTTTTCCAGTTCAACAAATCCAGTTTTTACCCATCTGCTGGGTCATAAGAGCCCACTGGCAGTCCAGATTTAAGCATAACTGCATGGGATGTCCTGGTGCTTCTTCTGTCTTACATTCTTTTGTATTAATATTTTATATTAAAAAAACATAACAGAGAATAATAACTAAGGCAAACATGATGGATTAAAAGGACAACATGTATTTTTAAACATCATTGCCACCTAAGATTAATTTCAATCAACCAAATCTGATGAATAATACAAAGACCTTTCATTTCTCTTGTCATAAGACTCTATTATTTTCCTTCCTTCTATTTCCAGTAAAACACTTTCCTATTTTCTATTTAAGATTGTTTACTTGTAATATTATTCTGATAATTTCTCCACTATTGAATACACCAGGCAGAACTTCAGCAACCCACTTAATATCCTTTATAAAAACTCATAGTCAAAGCAACATTTTAGAACCAGAAAGATCAAGTAAGTTTTAATAACACAGTGCCACTTTAAAACCAGTCCCACACTAAAGCCTGTCATGGTTTAACCAGCACAAAGCCCAGTCTGCTCTAAAAGATCTACTAGAGATCTATTATCAGCAAAATAAGGGCAGTTTATATCAGCAAAAATGTATTTTTACAGCTGTAGTTTCTGCAGTTCTGTCAGCAAATAATACTATATCCTCACAAAAACAAGGACGTTTTTGCTGCTGCTAAATAGAGATATTTTACTTTTTTTCATTGAACCCTTAGCAGATTTTATCACACTGGCTTCTTGTACTGATCTAAGTTCAGTCTTTAGATATAGTTAGTCAAATGAATTTGCATGATTATGGTTGTTTGCTATTCTCCTTGCTAATGGCTGACACTCTAAATAACAACAAGTGAAATACTGATCTGATTAACTTGTTTTCTTGCTCAGCAGAGTAATCGTGCAGGGATACAAACCGGCTTCCCCCTCAAATCCAGACATGCTGTGCAATAGAATGAACTTTCTGCTGCTCTGAGCATCTCAGTGTTCGGTGCTTATGCCTAAACAATCTTCCATGTAGCTAATGAGGAGAAGTGGGAACTTGCAGAGAGGGATTTGTTGGATCTGTGTTATTTATTATCTCTGCATCTGATACCTGTCTTTGAACAATATAACTTCCTCCACTGGAAAGGCTTACACATCTCGACAAAGATGGGAATCTCAGGTGACTATTTGGGTTTAGGCAACTCATTTTGGATGCCTGATTTGGAAAAAGTGAATTCCCTAAAATTGAAAGACGCTTGTGAACAGCACCTGAAGGGATGTGGCAGATAGCATAAGGATATCCAGACTAAGCCTCACCTATGTGCTGGCACTCCTGGACATCAATAAGAAATACCACCATTCCTTCACGAGTTGGCAGCAAAAACTACTTTGGTGATGTGTGTAAAGGGAATGTGAATTTTCTTGGTGCCAGTTCTGCAGTCAACTTACTTGAGCAGGTTACCAAGATTGAAGAGAGCTCGATTGTGCTGAGGGTTTAACTGAAGGGCCCGTCTGTAGTAGTCCTTTGCCTCCACCACATCTTTGGTCAACGTCCCCAAGTTGTTGAGAGCACTTGCGTGACGAGGGTACAGTCTAGGAAAAATGAAATATCAAGTTACAGACGCTCATTAATAGACAAATAAAGTCGAGTTCACTAATGCTGCCACCACTGCTGTTTGGCACTCAGTAAAGGGAAGGATGTCTGCTAGAAAACCCTGTTTTCCCTTCATTTGCTGCAGGTCGGATGGGATCCTCAGCAACCTTTTCAACTCCCAAAGAGATTGCAAATCAGATCTTCTCCTACAGTTCCTATATATCTCCAGGGCAAAAGGGAACACTGAGCAGCTTTGAAAGCTTATTTTACCCTCTAAGTAAAAGGCAAAGTCACTAAAGCAGCCTGAATGCTTTCATTCAAAATGTTTTTCAAACAAGCAAGAACTGCTTTGTCAAAAAATGTTTCCAATGGAAATATGTTATGACATATACAGAAGCCAACACAACTCTGTTTAAATTGATTTGCTGGGGTTTTTTAAATCATTTTTCCACAATAAAAGTGATAATAAAGTGCAAAAGGAAACCTGAAATCAGCTCTTGAACAATGCTTTCAGGACCAAGCAAAATGGTAAAAGAATCTGGAAAAAGACTGCTTAACAGTATGAATTTTCTAAGCTTCTTGTATCATTTGGTTCAGTACAGTTCTTTTATTTGACCTGTTGATCTTTACATCTGCCTGTTTCAGTTGAAGATTACATATTGGGCCCAATGTGTCTCTGTTAAAATGCTCCATGAATTAAGCAGCACATCATGGTCCATTCAGCAGCCCAAATTCTCACAGTTGTGCTCCTACATTAATATTGGCCTTTCATCAGAAAACTCCAGTGGTGAAAGTGATCCAGGGCAAGATTTAAGTATTCTGGACCCTTTGTATGATAGACAGGTGAAAACTAAGGCTCATTATAATAAAGAAATAAATTTCTGACGATAGCCCACAAAGATCCCTGGGAAGCTGGGAGAGGTCTGATGCTCTGGTGTGAAACACCACAGAACACCTCCAGATGTTCATTTCATTTGTGATAGGGAGGAAGCAGGTTAAGGTGGTCAAGTCTTGAGTTCAAGAAGACCCCAGTCACAAATCCTGCTGCCACTGCAGACTTTTTATTTTGGATGAGGACAAGTTATCTGACGTTTCTTGCCTTTGGTCCCTGTTCATGGGAAGGTGATGTGGATAATGACATTAAAAGTAGTCGGCTATGATAGCACAAGGTACAGCATGAGGAGGGGCATTTAAAGGAAGATGGGATTAAGACTCCATAATATAGCCTGACTCTAAAGTTTGCAACTGTTTTCAATCCCAGACTTTCCACGGTGAGGGATTTTTTTTGCCTGGAGTTTTTCACTCTGTCAGGTCAGCCCTGGGATTTTCCGTGCTTAAGTACCATGAATAATTTAGCATTTTTTACACTGCTGCAACATTTGTATCAGTCACATTTTCACTGCACAGCACATAAGTGATTTTGGCAAGGTCTTATTTGGGGGTGAAGCTGGGAACATTCGAGGGAACTGTGGGAGAAATGGACATGCACCAGTAACAAACCCAGGATGCTTCCTACAATTAAATAAGAAAAGAGCACAAAGTTCTTTTTCCACACAGCACCAAGCCTAGCAGACAAGGACTGCAAAGCCACATATTTGAGGAGAGATCCTTCAGGGATGCAGCCACATCTGTTTTTTATAACTTGGCCTGTTCCGGTACCAAAAGACAAACATAGTGATCACTACTCATAGTAACTAATGACTGCAGACTGTCAACATCCTTCTCATACAGATGAGCATCCCGTCTCAGAAATAACCAGTTCTCCTGGTGCAAGCCTTTGAGTGCATTGCCCAGTGTCCCCATTCACCCACACTACCTGCATTTGCTGCTCGAGTGACTATTAAAGAAATCCCTGACTGATCTTGTCACAGAGTAGCAAAGAGTAGGAAATCTGTGGCGAGACTGCAGCTGACACAGAAATAGCATCACTTTCCAGCACTGGAGCTACCCAGTGGGCCTGATGCATTTTGGCGTGTGAGGCTTCCTCCACTTGGAGAAGCAGCAGCAAAAGACAAGACAGTGATGAAGGTGTAGTGTTGAGTCTTAACCTTGGCCCTAAAATCCACTGGTCATCAAGGCTAAGTCTCCCCAGCTGAAGCAGGCTGGGAAAAATGCTTTCCATAGCAACAGCAGGGGAAGAAAGGAAAGGATCAAGCTTGCTTGCACTTTAGCAATTGGGAGGCAGCTCTGTGTGACACCTTGACCAGAATCTTGAGCAAAGAATGTCTTACAGCAAGTGACCAAGGGCTCAGTTTTGTTTCCTACTTTTCTGTGGATTTTTTAACATCATTTTGGACCCGAAAAAGGTCTGGGAGTTACATTTTTGAGGCTTTTTTAACAGTTGGCTATGATAAAAGCTGTGCACTACTACTGTCAGTACTCACACATAAAACAGCTCTAATATCTGACATGAAGTTACTTGACTTATGAGTGGGTAAAAGTATTTCTGACAATCCTTGGGAAAGTCAGAAACAGATTTAACATTTTACAGCCCTAAACCCGATGGTTTTGCTCTCAAACTTTCAGAAATTAATTCTGTTCTTGGCCTTTAGTGCTCCCATGGCATTTTAGGCTCAGGAGATTTGCTTGCACCAATTTGGAGCGGAATGAAAACTCAAGATTAAAAAAGAGAACTGATTTCACCTTTAAATTGCACAGTCCTGACCAGCAGCTCCATAAACACACTTCTGAGTTCAGTGCTAAAACCTCTCACCAGCAAATCACAGGATGCAAACACATTTCCCATGTATCCTGGGCTTTATTTCTTGTGTTTTACATTTATTCATTACATCTCATTGCCCTTTCCAAGAAATACAACTGAAACCCCAGAACCTCAGCTAGCACAAACTGTCAGCTTAAATCTGCTTATTATCTGGCCTGAAGAACTTAAGACATTTGCAATTTTACATATCTGAACAAACATTAAGAGAAAAATCTGAACACAGCGAGGTAAGGCAGTGGTGTTGGAGTTTGCCATTAGGGTTCAGTTCTTTTTTTTCCTGTCCAAATATTTTATTGGGAATATTACTTTATTATAGTGGTACAGCAAGCTGCCACTCAACTGAGTTCAGATGAAAGTATAACCAGGTCCTAAGAGAGCATCACCTCTGGTAAAGTAGCCAGAGTCAGAGTCTGAGCCCATGACCATCCATGCTGTTACAAAATCATTGAATCACAGAATGGTTTGGGACATAAGGGACCTTAAAGACCATCTATTCCAACTCCTATCCACTATGGGTAGGGACACCTTCCATTAGACCAGGTTGTTCAAAGCCCCATCCAACCTGACCTTGAATGCTTCCAGGAATGGGGCATCCACAGCTTCTATGAGCAACCTGTTCCAGTGCCTCACCACCTTCACAGTAAAGAATTTCTTCCTAATATTTAATCTAAACCTGCCCTCTTTCAGTTTATACTGTTGAAATGATCCCTAGCAGTTTCACACCACCCTTAAATAGTTCTGTCCCAGGAGCTGTCCAGCCCTAAGCCCACATCAGGGTTGGGACCCAAAAGCCATCCTGGACTTGCCCACTGTCTCTCAGAGGATATAAACACTGACTGAATACTTTCAGGTCAGTTTATGCCAGTTGGCCTCAGGGCTAGAGAATGGGGACCAGACTATTATTTTATTTCTTAATAAGGATGTTGAATAAAGGACTAATGGCCCCATTCAAACTACCCTCCGTTCAGGCACACCCACTGCTGTCAATAACAGCTCCCTGGGAATAAAACCAGAGCAGAACAAAGTCTTGTGGCTGGATTTAAAGAAAAGCATAAAGCTTGACCACGAGTTACTAATTAAAGCAACATTTACTCAAGAACTATCAAAATGTTTCTGAAAACTTGCAGATACACCATTTGCAAACCTGTTTGCTTTTTGCTGTTTGTGGTCTGTTGCTGTAAGGGATGGAGGCATATGTACTTTTCTTATTTTTAAGTTATCAGGAGGTTTGTGCTGATTTTCGAGGCTTTTGGAATTGCTCTCAATGATTCCTGATATCTACTTTGATTATTTTGATCATGAGCTCTGTAATGCAAACATTGTCTCTTCCCCACATGTATTTATTTCTTAAAAGGGTTAGAAACACATTGCCAGGACACGGAGGTCTCCATTTAACCTGGAGTTCCTTCATACCATAATAATGATACAGTCAGAATCCAGACTTTGTTTTACAAACTGTCAGGACAATCTGAGATGCAAGGAATCAGCTGTTAGAACATATATAGCTTGTCTTGCACTTCTCTTGAGAAACAAAGCCTCCTATCTGGACACACATGGGCTGTACTTTCCTCACCACCACCATTGATAATGGTAACAGTCTGCAGGCAATATCCTTTTTGCTATGCATCTGATTAGGCAGAAATTCCTCTAGGCTTCACCTAATCAAATGCAAGTACTGCATTATTTATGAAAGCAAGCTGAATTTCATTAAACTTACTCTACAAGTAGCAGTTCATGTAAAAAAATCAGTTTATCCTTTTTTTTAGAAATCAGAATAATTTTCTTTAAAAATCTACATTCAAGGATAATTATAATAGAAGTCTTGAAATGGCAAAATTACTTTAAATTAAAGGAAAGCAACCCATAAAAGTATATTTTAAATCAGGCTGAGATTTCATTTCTAAAGAGAAGACAAGTGGGATGTTTCCTTGTTGCAGAATGAATAATTCAAATGACTCCTCCAGTGCTGTATCTGCAATTGTCAGAATAAATTTCAGCAGCTTTCCCTTTAACTATTACAGGTATGCACTGCACAAAAACTCCTGTTAGTAATTATCTCCTCTTCTTTTAGGCTACCAAAATTGCCTCTAATACCACTGAACAAAAGACTTAGACTTGCACAGTCAAGAGATTTCCAGTTTCACAAGAAGATAACAGGTATAAAATATATACAGTCACCAAAATTCAGATGACCATTTATTCTGCTTTTTAATGTAATGCCTCTACTACCTGAAACATTAGTTTTTAAAAAAAAAATGTGAGGGACTTTGTTTGGCACCATATCTGAACCACAAGCCAATTCCAGAAAGAAGAGAAAGGGAGGGAATTTGTTGTCATGACTGCAACGTATAACCCACCAAGAATTTTAATTCTTTTAATTCAGATCGAGAGAGACCACTTAAACAACTGGCAAGCTCTGCTTGCGGTCCTGCCTTTAAAAGGCCCTTGGTCTGGTGCCAGAGGTATTCAGGGGGAGAAAGGCATTAGCCTGACAACTCCCCACTTGCTCTTAAGAGCGCTCCGTGGTTCCTGCCCAGTCATCGCTGTGTGGGCAGTGAGCAGCAGGGGATGGGGCCAGACTAACATGCAATTAGTCTGGGAAACTACCACAGACAGCACGCAAAAGGCTGTAATAACGTTTTTCAGGGGTCTGGGCAGCCCCCTGCAGCCACTGCATGATAAGAGAGGTTATTGAAACCAGCCCAGCTTCCCAGAGTTGGGATGGCTCCAAGATGTCATGCATGAGGGTGGCTCTCCCTCATACCTCAGCCCAGTGCCCAGCCCCTCACCACCCTCCAAGTGCTGATGATAAACTTGTCGAAAGCACATTCCCAGTGACTTCAGATATGGGTTCTTAAAGCCATTATAAAAATTGTAAGCAACAACAGCCATCATTAACCTCACGGCCACGCCACGGCAGCAGCAGCAGAAAGAAAAAACCTGCCCGCATTATCTTGCATAATATTCAAAGGGACTCCTAGAAATTAAAATCAGCAACTGATTCAGTTGGGGACATCCAGTGTGCCCGTTTTTTTAAATGTATCTTTTGATTAAATAATGCATTTAAACTTAGCACTTGCAGGGACTGCTCCACCTTTGAAGCAGCTCTGATAGATTACCCCTCTGCACTGCCCTGACAAAACAGGTTGTGTTACCTCCCTGTGTCAAGAGGAGAGGACAGGTTGAAGAGCCCTGGGACAGAGCTCCTCTCACCAGTCCAGGTATCCAGGACACCTCCCTGATACACACTCTTTGCCTCTCCCTGTGCCCATGCATCCCTACTGCAACATTCAGCATCCACAAGGCTGGCTTCAGCCAGATTAAGCACACGGAGTCAGGCCTTAATTACCCAAACCCAATTACTTGCTGGCAGCATGGCAACTTGTTTTTAAGGCACGTTTTGCCCCATTCCAACACATACTGTAATTATTGGCATAGTTTTGCCAACAAAAGTAAGAATGTTACATGAATAATGTTTCTATCTGTGCCAAGTTTTAATACTGCCCATTTTATATTTACTCCAGTATACTATTTCAAGCCAATTTTCCAACTTCAATATTACATCACACTCATTTTCATGTATTTATATAATTCTCAATAAAGCTCTATGTCAGGTTGAATTAAAACTCGATTTGATGTAATTCCGAGACCAGTCGGATCCCCACCAGGGATGCAATCCTGCACCAGCAACAACTTGGGTCATGGCCTCGTGATACTGTGGTACCTTGTTCCAAGAGCTGCTCTACACGATGTGGACATGTGTAGGTCATGGAGGCAGATCCTATGCCTTTCTCAAAAAGATCTTCAATTTGCAACCTTTGAATTCCTTTTATAGAGGGAGAGGTGATCCTGCAATATCAAGCAGCATCTGGTTTTTCTCTTGACGAGTTTCAGTAGTTGCATCAATATTTCCTAAAAGGTAACACCCTTCAGCTTGGCAGATGGTTTGTGGCAGGCTGGGATTTTTTGTATTTTAAAAAAAAGGCACCTGGAAATCCTGTTGAAAGTCAGGCAAGTGAGAGATCTAATGCTTTTAGGTTCCTTTGAAAGCCTCAGGCATAATCTTCTTCAGTGGAAGCGTGACAAAGCAGTCAGACTCCTGGCTGTACACAGCACAGCCCGGAGTAGGGCATTACATCACACCCATTTCCACACACTCAGCTGTGAGGTGATCCAGCTCAGGGCCTGACACAAGGCTAGGAATAAGACAGGGAGTGATCACATCCCAGTCTGGTGCTGGGGGCTGTCAGAGCATCCTTGAGGAGTTCTGTGTGCCCTATTAGGGTCCTCATAGCTGTTACATGGGTCAGCTCAGGCCCCGATGGAGGTCCTGTTCAAGAAGTCAGCATGCCTGATCAAACAGTGTCTACAAGTCTTTCAGAGACACCTAAACAGGGTATCTTTCCCCTGCTGCTGCCGAAGGGTTTGTGTGAGGGGGTCCAACACCGATGCTTTGGGTATCCCACCCCATCTCAAACGTCTTCTACCTTCCTGCAGACAGAAGTCACCCACATTATGGCACCGAGTACCTGCAATGTGGATACTGAGAAACAGTGCTCACCTCTGCCACGTTTTCCCTGTGGCCTAGGACAACTCTGTCTCTCAGGAGCTCCATATCCTGTCACCCAAGCGACAACAATAAAACCTCCCTGCCCTGTACAATTGCCTTTCCTCACAGCCGAAGTGCTCTGTGGCGATGACAATCTCCAGCTAGAGTCAGTGGTTGGCACAGCAGGATCTTGATCTAACCTGGGATCTCCAGAGGGCAATTTGGTATAAATAGCAAGTGCTGAATCGCAGCCAGATATCAGTGGAAGGAAGAAAGGTCCTGGCTGTATGGCTTCTCCCCCTGCCCAGCAGCCCAGCTGGCAGGAACAGCAGCCCACAGGTGCCCTGCAAACCCTTCCACCATGGTGAGCCTCCAAGGTTGAAGGACAGAGTACAGGGAATGGCAGCCATGCTGTACCCTGATATCAAGGGAAACCTCTCCAGGACAGAAATTCAAACAAAAAACAGAGAAGCTGAATAGGTTTAATTTGTAAATTGACAAAAGCCTCATGAATTCTTTGAGCTTGATGTCCGTTAAGAGAAAAAAAAAACAGCCCACAACAATATTCAGAAGCATGCAATTTAAATAACCAACATGTAGCACCTTAAACAATATTACAATTTATGAATTTTCATTAAATTTTCAAACTTGGGCAGGGATAGAAGCCTAAGAGATAGAGTTGAGGAGAAAAAGAGGATTTTAAGTCAAACAATGTCACACTTGAATATAAATAAATAAAACCTTTCATGCTAAACTCACATGTTACCTGCAGTGTCAAGGCAACATGAGGTTATCAAACTGGGCTGTCTGCTACTCTCTTGCATAAAGAATTTATGCAGGATCCACATAAGTCCTGAAAATCCCAGAAACCACTCAAGTCCAACTAAGGACTAATAATTCACAACACGCCTGACTTACAGACAGTGTGAACAGTGCAGGCGCCTCCACAGAGCTCACAGGTTCTTGAGGGATCCCATAGCAAACAAGAGACCATCTTGTGAGTTCTTCAATCAAACATTACACAAGAGGATAAAATAACAACATGCTCCCACCTAAGCAGGTGGGGGTGAAATCACACCTGCCATCTCCTGAGGCTCACAGGCGCCAGAGGAAGTTGTACAGCCCCATTCTGCCACCCGTGATCACGGCTGTCTCCGAGATGTCTGGGAGTTGCCTCAGAATTCGGTGTAAATCAGAACAGTCCCATTCCAGCACTGCCCAAATTCCTCAAAGGGGCCATTAGAAAGTCTGGGGATAAGCAGAGTGCCTCAACCACTTCTGTGAAGCCTTCACAGGAAGTCTCAAGGTTATCCTTGACAGTCATTCATTGGGAACCAGTTTTTCAGCTAAGCCTTCGTAAGGACCAGAGAAATCATCTCTCATGATGTAGCATAACAATAATCAGTGCTATCTGGTCATTTTTCGAGCAAAGTTTTAATAAAGACAAGGAAATCAGGCTAAGAAAAAAGGAATGGCTGTGGGAATGAGTAACTAATCCTTGGATTTGAAGTTATCATTAGCCAAAAGTGGAAGGTAAGACTTGAACATGTGCAAAATACAGCTCTGCATAGCCCACATAAAAATAAAAATAGATGCCGTGTCCTAATAAGAAAACAGCTTTTCATTAGGGAAGCATTCTCCATTCCCCAGATTTTTTGTATCAGTTCCCAATATGTAAGTAGGTAGAGCCATAACGCAGTGGCCAAGGAAGGCTATAGAGCCATCATTCTCATAGCTGATGGAGGTTTTTCTCTAAGAAGATATGCTTGAAAAGCCAGCAAGTCCCTGAAGGGCAGTGTAAAAGGACTTGCACCCACAACAGACCTCACAGTGTAGGAATGGACCCTACCTGTAACTACAGGTGTCCAGGGTTGAGTTATAAACGTGTCCATCTCAGCAGGCACATCCATCTTCCATCGCTGTCAATGCAGTTACACTGCACACGTACTGCCTCTGCGTCAGGGCTCATGGTTGTACCAGTTCAGTTTTTGAGTAAATAAAAGCCTGTGTCTGGACTGATTGTTATTTGATCACTAAAAAGCAGAAAAACTTAGCAGAGGTGGAGCACACCCCAAAACAGTCAGGGATTAGCACTTTTATAGAAAACAGGTTCAATAACAAATTACACTGGCTGAAGTAATTTGGCCATCGCCCCACGCAATATGTTGTAAAGGCCATTAAGCCTCTGATTCAAATTATCAGGCAGCCTTTTCAGCCATCAATTACCATTAAATTATTCAACAATTCTCTCCAGCTTCAGGACAGCCACCATACACCTACACAAGAGCACCAATTACCCCTTAAGCCTACTGTCAAAGCGCGATTCAGAAGAACACCACACAAAGATGCTTCCGACCGCTTGGACGTGATCTGTCTCAAGCCTGTAACATCCACTAACACAGGGTATTACGTGAGGTCTCCATGAAGATGTTTCATCAAATGCCTAACCAGAGGGCTTGCTCCAAGGGCCTGACCTAAGTAACATTAAGTGTCAGAAGGGCACTCACGGTTTCAGGAGCAAACGCAGCCCTGGCAGTCACAGTAAAGCAGCGCTGCACATTTTTTTACTCACTGTAAAAACAGGCTAACAAATGGTGCTGGTATTTTAATTCTTCCCAGAAATAAATCACAGATGGTATCCAAGGCCACCTGCAGTCCATGCTGAGAGGCATTTTCAAGGCACACACATAGACACACACACATAAAGGGCTGTAAGAATATAGTTTTTTTTACTGCATGGAGAGTGCAATTTAACTGAATTTAAACAATCTCAGATACTGTTGATTTAAGATATATAAAAACCCAGCAGGAAGGTATGTGGGAAAGCTTAGGAAGAAACCTGAGTCGCCCTTACAGCATCAGGGCTTTATTTCTAAAGTGGAGTGAGGAGAAAGAGCAGCCTCGTTTGTTCCTTTTCTACCCATTCCAGTGATGCTATGAACCAATTTTACTCCCTCAGTGAGGGATACAGATAAGCTACTCACACTGTTTTCTCCTTCCTTCTCCTCCATCTAGCCTGTGTTTGAGTACCAAAGATACTTAACCTTAATTTCATGATGCTTATTGCTCTGAGCAATGCTCTAAGATACATTATTTGCAAGCTCTGCAAGAGCCAGACCACACATGTTGCGGCCCCAAGTGTTTTCCTATAGGTTCCTCTGCCTCTTTGCTCACTCTCTCCCCTCTCTCAAGGCTGAGCAGCAGGACAGCTCCCTGACCTGCAAAGAAAGCCAGCCCAAGGGTTCCTACTTGCTATCCAAAGGCTCCCTTCCCTGGCAGACACCACAAGGGAGAACTAAGGTTTCTGCATAGCATGCTGGTCCCCTTCCTGCTCTGTTTGGCCAGCACTGTTTGGCGGGGAAGCCTAAAAGGAGCTTGTGGCTATGAACTTGGTGGTGGATGTGCACACACACCAGGCACACTGCAGAAGTGTGTGGACTCTCAGGTACACACACCAGTGCATTTATGTACATATTTATATCACAGTATTACACATGTGGTGGACACCTCCTGCAGGACTCTGTAGTGATGTTAAGGGTCAGTTCACACACACTTGCCTGTGCTTCCCTTGGGAAAGAGCAGCACCCCAGAGAGCAGCCCTGGGTTACCCCAATGCACCTAAAACTTTCAGGGCCAGCTTGTGTGTCTCTCTCCCTCTCTCCTGCCTCCAGCTTTACTGTCTGTGTATCTTTCTTTCCAGTACTTTTTCTTTTTTAGTTGCCCAATCCCACCTCATTTCTGTAACTTTCATCAGGAAAAAAATCAGTTATGAAGAAATAATTCAGTTATGATTCAACCATTTTTTATCTGCCTTCACACAAAGATAGCTCTTTCTCCCCCACTATTAACCTAAACACAATACTCTACAGTCACGTTTTAATTAAGGGCAAACCTGAATGTCCAGAAGAGCAAACATGAATTTTTAGGTGTTGACCTTTTTCCAGACACAGAAACGTAGCTTGGATAGCACAGAACTATTATTAGCATGGTTATTCATCCAACTCCTGCAAGAAACTCAGCAACCTCCATCAGCCCCACCTGCTGTTGCTCACATTGATCTGCCATCCATGGGAAGCACAACCCTGGCAACAAACACGGAGAAGGATGGTAAGACAGAACTGCTCTGGGAATTAAAATGTTGTTGAAGAGTGCAATCGTAGGAGGGAAGGTGAATTATTTTTCCCCTCTCCATTGTTAAAAGGAGATTGATTTGATTGATAATGAATGTTTATCACACAGGTTTTAAGGCTCTGCTGTTTTTCTCTCTCTGCATGTCAGCCCATGTGCGTTCCTGAGGAGAGAGAAAACAGTCTCAACAGTAATGTCAAGGCTGGGGAGAAGCAGGACAAAAGCTTGCTTACTATCAACAGTGGCAAAAATGTCTTCATTAGCACATCAGAGTTGTTCTTCCTGTTTGCATGAGGTTGCATGACCTCATATTCCCACTCATAAATGCGAGAGTGGCAAGACAAGTTTTATTTCAGATAAGATCATCACTGTTTGATCTCCAGGAGCAGAAGTTCTCCGAAATTCCTAACAGCAGCCTTAAACCTACAGCAGAAGCAGCAGCAAGAATGTTAAGACCAGCTTTCAGAGCAGCCATGGTCAACACACGCCTCAGACAGAGTATTTCTGGCCTTTACTTTCTGCAGGAAAAGAAACAGCAAGTATCTCCTGGGGTCACTACCTTACGTCTGGCAAACCAGTGAAGCAGTCTAATCCAACACTGTGTTTTTCTTGTTTTACTGTAGGTAAGCTGAAAGGTTTATAACCCACTCTCCAATTGCAGAATGCCAGCTGTTCATCAGGTCTGTTTTATGGGTAACTCATCTTGCATCTCTGAAGGGCTCTCTTTTAGGAACTACATATATAGGAGGAGCTTTTTCTACATATGCAGAATTTTTTTCTTTTCATTCTTGCCATCTCCAAATCAAATGTCATTCTCCATTTTTGCATTTCATTTCAGTTTTCATTTCCCCCACTCTTGGACAGTATAACTAGATTGCACTAATTACCTAAGTCTGGCTAGGTCAGGGTGTTGTGTCACTGGCCCCTGGGCTGGGGTGAGGAATGAGTTTTCTGATGGGCCACCTGCAATGGCATCAATGAGTGGTTGTTGGGATTGATTGCCATGTTTGCCTTGGAAACCTGCCCTGCAGTTTCACTATGAGAGAAAACACATGCTTCTTCTCCACCACTTATCTGTCCTGAAGCTAACAGAGTTACATCAACATATGCCAGCAGAGGATCCCACCTGCCTTTGAAAGCAGGAATGGGAGCAAGCAATTAAAGCACTGGGGATCAACTTTCCCAGGATTTAGTATCAATTCTTGTTATTTCATTAGGTAGCCTGTGCCCACTTCAACATCTTTTCCAACAGATATAGCTACAATTTCACGGGAGCAATGGGTTGCTCTGCTTAACAGCCACATGGCAATCAGCACTTCTGGCAGAGCAGGAATGCATGGAAGTGCATCCTTATGTTGGTGGAATGGTAATTGCATTCGGTTCAAGCAGCGGGGTGCCCACTGACAAGATCACTTTTGTTTAGCAAACAATTAACTCATTCACCAGAGATCAAGCAGACCTGGCCTGTCGTTTGGCACAAGCTTTAGAAGCAAGCTGGAATAGTGGATGAGCCATCCCCCACATGCCTCAGATGGAGCCGGTATGAGGCGATACCACTCTCCCTTTCCTACCTCCCAGGAGCTTCTAGGCAGCAACAGCCCATGTCCTTATCGACTCCATTTCCTTATTAATTCCCTTTTGATCTGCTCACTGAGCACTAGGCAGATATAATATTTTTATCTTCTGTACTTCTGATGGTGCCGCCACTGGATTGTGAAGCCTCTTGAGTAGCTTGGGTTAACTGTAACCTGGGAAGTATGTAACCACCTGGACTCACTTGGAGAGCAGACACTCAGTGAGGGGTACCTGGGGGAAATCATGGAAGCTTGTTGTGCAAATACCTCAGCTGCTGGTCTGCCTACTCCCTGATGAGGACATTTACAGCATGGTAATTCAGCTTCCCAGGTCAAGCCAAAATACCCTAAATCATCAAAATCTGGTCAGGGTATTACAGATACTACTTCCTTCTCTCTAAATGTAGAAATTGGTCTACAATCAGAGTAGCAATTGAAGAGCTGGTGTCTGTGAGGATGGATAAACAGCTTGGACGTGACATCTGTTTTCTGTGATACCTGTCTAAGGTCTTCCACTATATCCATCAACATGCTGCCTGTCCCACACTCAGCACCTTCTCCAGCACTTCGACACAGCCATAATACGTAGGAACCCAGTGGAGGCTGCAAGGCCCACGCACAACAGGCATTTCAGACATGTCTGTCTGAGGGAAAAACATAGAATGCAATTCTCAACAGGAGAACTTGCTACACTTTTTACTTACACTGTTCTATTTCTTATTACACAGGCTCCAAATAACTTCCCTGTGACAGAGGTGGGAAGAAGGGGTCAGAATAAGGAAAGTGTAAGTGCAGAGATACAAGGTGATAGGAACAAGTAGTGCAGCTTCCCAGTGATGGAGCCAGCAGGAGGCTCTCAACTCCTGGTCTGCACTATTGGGTCAGAAAGCAAATGTGCCAGGTGGGGGCAGAGCTTTGCTCTTCCAAAGTGCCAACTAATCCTGAAATTACTGAAGCAAGTGAAGCACTAGCACTGGTGCCACTGAGACACTGAGCACGGCTGGTTCTGTGTGGCTCCAAGCCCTGCCCAGGCTTCAGATGCTCTATAAACAATACCATCAACACAAACTGTGCTATGTAATACAGTTGAGAAAATGTTTGCAATCAGTTCTCAAACCAGACTCTTTCATAATTGAAATACTGCAGAGCAGAAAACAGCATTATAATTATAATAAATGGGTGTTGCTGAGTTAGAGAAGGGCAAAATCTTTTGTCAGCAAATCCCATTTACACAAGCAGAGGCAATGTTGGCAGGAGCAGTTACATTACTCTGTGTACTAGCACATTCATTGCAGGGCTTGGATAATTTTTGTTAGTCCCTCTTTCTTTTTAACTTGAAATGGGCTTTTCTGGTGTCTTGGAGAAAGGTGAGATACTAGCTAGAAGACGGACTGGAGGACTGCAGAAGCTCACATAACACTGAAAACACCAGCAGCAGGTTAAGAGATGTTAAGGGATCTTTCTATGGAACACAGACTTTTAGCAATGGGATATTCAGTGCGGCATTGAAAGGTGTAAACAAATTCAATGACTGGAAGCTGGTGTTACACAAATCAGTCTAAAAATAAAGGAAAACATTTTCAACAGCCAAGGTAATTAACCTTCAGTACAGTTTATTGATGGTTGTGCTGGATTTTCCATTCCTGGAAACATTAAAAAAATAGGAGTTTTTTCTAAATGGTTTCCTAAATGCCCAGCATGGTAACACAGAACAGGATGCTGCTCAAAAAAGCTAAAAATCACCTTCACCCAGGTTCAGGCTCTCATCAGTGACAATGAACTCCAGTCCTCCCAGCTTAACCTGGGTGGGTTAGGAGCCCTCAGAAAGCCTTTATCATAACCCTGTCATCTGGCCAAAAGACAAAAACATACATGTAATTTCTAGAGTTTTCTGTCACACCACATGTCAGGAAAGAACCTTTCTTGCACCTCCTGACATGCCCTATTGGAGCTGAGCTTTGCCCTTGCTGTCCATTAGAGCTACTTCTCACTTTGTCTGTCCTTCCCAAATATGCTTCTATTCCTGAAAACATTATCTGCACACTATTTAATTTGCTACCACCCCATTCCCTGCACCATTTTCCCTGCACTCATTCCTCAGAGGGGTTGTCCCTTCTCCCAAGCCCCAAGGAGCAAAGTGGAGAGGTTTGGGGAACTGAGGTGACCTGTTCGGTGCAGTGAGTGGTGCCTGGGAAGCAGAGAGCAGCTGATGCCCCAGCTGAGCTACACCAACAGCACTGTCAGGAATGGCAAGCAGAGGGAAGCTGCTGGCAGGGAATAACCCCATCTATGAGTGAAGGAAGGGTCCTTCAGAGATACCACAGGATATGTCCCATATTACAAGCCCAGCCCTGGTCCTTGATTTACCATTCATCTCTAGGCAAGGTAATTCATCCTCCTGCTTCAGCTTCCCTGTGTACAGAACCACAGCAATGATATTTGCCCTATGACTGCACAGGAGCATTTTCAGGATCAATTAGTTTAGTGTTCATGCAAAGCTCTGTGGACAGAAGCCTCAGTACAAGTACTGAGCACTATTATTGTTACTGCACTTCAGATGGCTACCGCACTGACATTTTCCAGGCGTGCACCATTAACAATTTACTAAGATAAATGGCCCAGGAACCTGAAAATGTATTTAGGACAACTACCTCCTGCTTACCAGCATACCTTCAGCTGCGTAAATGACACCTCATTGCTCAATGTGTAGCTATGGTAACATTTCTATCTCATATATTGAAGTGCACGCACACACACATACACACACATACATACACACACGTGGAGCTGGAGGGAAGCCAGGTTACCTCATTTAATTACACACAAACACCGAGCCAGAGAACTTTCCCAGGCTCTGAAAGCCAAGCTGCTCCCCAGAGCCAGGGCTGAGGAGCAGGCAATTTGCCCTATGCCTGTCAGGAACAGGATGGGTTAACAGCAGGCTGCACCACAAAGCCAGAGCCCCAGTAGGCCCCCAGGGGACTTACTTGAGAGCAGTTTTGTAGTGGTAGATAGCCTCGATGTTACGGCCCTGGTCCTTCAGAAAATTGGCATAGTTGTAGTGCACCTTGGCATTGTGGGGCAGGGTCTTCACTCCTGAGCTGCGGAGAGGAACAGAAGCAGCACAGTGTTAGCAGCCAGGTTACCCCACCTTCCCCTAGGCCCACCTTCTTCTCATGGTCCCTTTCCCTGAAAAGCTTGCTCATAATCTGAGCACCTTGTCACCTCCTGTGCACTTTTGTCAACACAACTCATGTTATAACCCCAAGCTTGTCCCACGCGCTGGTACAGCGAGTGCCCCGGGCAGACATAAATACGTGGCAGCAATTCAACTTCTCCTGGCTGCCGTCACCACAGGCACTTCTAGCACCAACACTGCAACACCCCCCGTGGCCAGATGCTGTTGTATTTTAAAATCTGAATTATTCAACTGAAAGACAATCTCCCTCTCCCCAAAAAAAGCTAATATTTAGAGGGAAAGCATGTAGTACCTTCTAATAACAGGGTCCCTGTTAAAACTTGAGTGTCATGAAGCCCCTTACGAAAATCTTGATTTAGACATGCCAGTTGCAGATACCAAAAAGAAGGTATCTTTTCCATATGCATCAGCCACTAGAGGGGAGGCATGGCATAGTCCAATAGCCAGCCAGCACTTATGCACCACTTAGCACTGAGCAGAGTATGGCTGGGAGGTGAGGGCTAATGGGACTCTCACCCCTACGGGGCAAGTCCTAACACTCTGGCAATATAATATATGACCAAGGATATCTGGTTGCACAGCCACCCTATCCCTCCCCTTCATCTCCCCTGACACGTGTAGACTGAACTCAACATTTGGAATTAATAATGAGAGCACAAAGACAAAAGAAGAAGAGCAAGCACATGCTTATTTACTTAATTGAGAGCGCAGAAAGCAAGGTACACCTTGCACAGCTAGAGGAAATGCTGTTTCAAGGTTAAAGAGAGAAAGAAGTCACAGGAGCATGTACACCATGGAAACATTTCCCCTGCAAGAATCCAGAGAAGTCAGTCCTCTGTTTAATGGGGAAATCCTTTCCAGCACATAAATGGGGGCTCTCTGAGGTAACAGGAAATAAGGACGGATAAATTTGTTCATGTAAAAGCAGACAAAGAGGTGTTTCTTGCTCACAAGCAGATTCCTGCCAGCTGCTCGCTTTTCAACACTCAGCATCTCTAACCCTGCTACTTCAGGTAGGAAAAGCAAGGATTAGAAAATTCCCAAGTCTTGTTGCTTTGCCTTGTCTGTCTCTCCTGTTTAACTTTGGTGAGCATGGAAGTTAATCATAATGAGACAGGGTCACACACAGCCCCTACAGCAGGGTGCACACCCTCTCCCATGGAAAGAACACACCCAGAGCTGCAAGAAACCCTTTGTCAGGGATTTCATTGTAAAAGGTGCTGAGGAATTGCAGTGGCAAATCCCTTTGGTTATCAGCAGCCAGTGGTATCAAGCATCGCTAAGGCCTACTTGTGAGAGCTTCCAAAGCTTTGCCCACAGCAGCCTTATGGAGTTCCACCCATCACAACCCTGGTTTGCCTGCTGAAATTAAAAATACACCTTGCATTTGGCTTCCTAATCGTCAGGTATTTCCAAATTACTTACTGGGAGCACTACAGGAATAAGACATTTTGTGACTAATCGCTGAATTAAATCAGTTAATTGATGCTATTCTTAAGAGAATGATTTTCTATATTAGTTTTCACAAAGATATACTGCACCAGCAGCAAGTAATGTGTGACTGCTATGGCTGTGTTAATTTTCACTGGCCTTGGGAGCTATTAACTACAAGCTTACAACCTCTGGGCATTACTGGAATATTAATTCTTATACAAAGAGGGTTTCATTACATCAACGCCAGCATTACAGGCAGAGACACAGCACTCAAAACTGCTGCTCTCTCAGAGCTACATGAAATGAGTTGCTGGCTCTGCTACAGCCTCTGCTGAAACAGAGCAGACTGAGTTAACAGTGAGGAGTACATTGCATATGCACAAGCACTTCAGTTCTAATGAGATACAGTTTTAACACTAAGATGCATATGTTTGAATATTTTAATTCTGGACTGTTTCCCTTTAAGTAGAATTTATTTTTAATTCTGCTGGTCCCACTTATTATAACATCACTAATAAAGCTTCTTTCATCTGCGTGCTTCTGCTGGTGGTGGGGGTGACATAGGAAAGGCAGAAGTGGGTTTGGGTTCTTAAGATGCTGTCTTCTGCATCACACTCCCTGACCTATTTATTCTCCTTGCACAGGCGGGGAGGGGGGTGTTTCATTTTGCAAATGCACATAGCAATGACTGAGGCTGCTTGGAGTCTCTGCACTGTGGGAGGTAGCAGCAAATACAGTGTCGGACCCAGAGGGGAATTTTCAGGAGAGTTTAGGCAAACACTCCTGCTAACTGACTCTTGACCAGTTAAGAACACTGTTTGCTCATTGACAGAGGAAACAATAATGTCCATAGTGAAAGCCAAGAAGGAAAGGGTGGAGTATAAATAACAAAGTAGAACACTATGTTTTTTCCATTTCTCTTCCCACAAGCCCCCAGTCTCTCACAATTCCAATATAACTTTCCAATGTGCTTTTCCAAACCCTCCTATTTCCCTGTTCCCCAGCCCAGCACACACATGCCCTTCTGAAAACCTATGGCACTGATCTGGCTCCAGCCAGAAACAAGCCCACTGAGATGGGACATCATTTCTCCAGAGGATTTCCTTCCCTTTTGACTTCTACGACAGCAGTAAGTGACATAAAAGAAAAATAAACAATAGGCAAACCCTTTTACGTAACACTTCCTCTCCGTGGAAAGGTAAAAACCTATTAGCCATAAATCAGAGAAATAAAATACCACTGATACTTTCCAACCTCAAATACCAGCATTATCCAAATTCCACTTCGGTTGGGAAAAGTCTCCTGTGATCCCCTCTGATGTTTTCCTAAGTGCATGTTCTGCTCTTCAAAGTGACTGGGTGCAGGCAGAGGCTTCACTGATTTTCTGTGATTTCCATATGAAAAGTGCTCATTTTGCAAGGAAATGAGGCCACTCCTGCCTCAGCAGGAGCCCTGGAAAACCGATGGGATCTCCTCTGCTTTGGGAATCATTATCATCCATAAATGTTTTCTATACCAAATTATTCTCTGGATGACACAATCACTTTCCTTGGCCTCCTACCCTTTTATTGATTTCACAGATATCGATGTTGGGCCATATTAAACTGTCCTATAGAAGATGTCCAAAATGCAAACTGGGACTTGCTCTCCTCAGCTGAGTGAGCTTTCAGAATTAACAAAACACAGCAGTTTATGTCACATTTGGGGCTGGGGCAGTTTTTGTAAATTACTGAAGTCACCAGACCTGGCTTAGGAAGGAGAACTGGTGACTAAGAAAGTGTCACTTTTATACAGTTCCTTTGCTGGTTACAAGCGAGCCTGGCGTGTTTCCAGGTTCTGTCACAAATGTGGGCAGTGTGTGCAGATGCTTTCCAGGAGCAACAGGAAACATGGCAGCTCGACAAACCTTGAAAAGGTCAGTATAGTGGACACAGAGGTCAGTCCGCAGCCCTCACCTCCCTTTCCTTGGCTTCAGACATTAACACTGACCGCAGCTGGAGTCTGTGGAGACTGACCTTCTAGCCTGTGCATTCACTCAACAGGGTAGTTCCTTAAATAATTAACAAATAAGTCCTCTCTGCCCACCTGCCAATACAGTAAGAAAAACTGCTTGGGGCTTCTGTTGATGTCTTAGAATAATACGTCTCAAATATTTAGATCTCTACATATTTAGCCACTTTTTATACTTGTGGTTTATTTACTTCTTATTTAGCCCTTGTACATATGCTTGTGCACCTATGTGGAGACGCATCATTTCCTGAGACATCAGCATCCTTCCCCATACTACTGCTTTCAGCCAGGACCTGGCAGGATTTCTGTATCCAGAAAACTTGGTCTCTGGGCTACAGATTGAGAGTGGCAACAGTGCTGCCACACAATGTCAAATCAGGGCAAGTCTTAAGAAAGGGACAGAGTGGGGTACAATCACAAAACTAGTAACACACTGAGTACAAAAACGTCTCCTGGACCAGCACAGGAAAAGCATATTTAACAGAACAGGCCCCAGCGAAGGGAATCAAGACAGATTGACTCTGAAGAAACACATCCAAGCAAATGGAGGAATGAAAAGTAGAGGTGAAGGAAAAAAAACTAAGTGGAGGGAAAAAGCAGTAATTAATTAAAGCAGAACAGAAAGAGGAATGAAGAACTAGGAATGTGAGTAAAGATTCTCTCAGCACATACTTCTTGAAAAAAAAAACAACTTCAACACACAGAGACTACCAAGTAGGTTGACTTATGTCTCCTTTCCCACATCTACAGATTTGCTCTGTTTTGTTATTATTTTCCCTCATACCTCTTTTACTGTTCCTTATCTCCTCTTCCACTTCTGTCCATTTAAATCTACTCCTGTTTCATGCGTCTCCGCCCACTTCTCCCTCCTCTACTCATCAGCTATATACAGCCTCCTCCTTCTGCCCCAAAGAGGAGATCTCTCACTCCTGGGGTGACATTATCTTCTTGCTATACTATTCTTCTTTTGCATTTCCTTCCCATCAACAAGAAGGGTCCTACCACAATAGAGACTCGGAGAGATGTGTAACTCCTATCAAAGATCTTAAAAAGACAACAAAAAGGGCAATAAGGGTAAACAGAACAGTAAATAAAGCTGTGAGAAATGAGAAATGAAAAACACCATTTAAAAAGTGAACACAGACCTAAAGAATGAAAAAGGAAAAAAAGAGCATAAACGTCAGCCAGTTAACATAAACCATAATTAGGCAGACCAAGAGAGATTTAAAGAAAAACTTGCTAAAGCCATCAAAGCTAATAATGGAATATATAAGATCTGCCAAAGATCCCCTAAGGCAAATAGACGATGGAGGTCTAAAAGTAGTGCTTGAAGAAGAAAAGAATACAGCAGAAAAGTTAAATGGATTCTCTGCACCAGTGCTCACTACAGGGAAACCGAAGGAGGTTGCCACACAGGAGCCTGTCCTCACAGGAGCAAGACTGAAGCACTGTCTGTAACTGAAGTGGCAGTAAAAGAGGCTTTTAAACAAATCAACACCAAGAACAGTTATAAATCCATTGGGCCTGGTAGTATGCATCCAAAGGAAATCAAGTATGAAGCTACTAGCTGTGGTAGGTAGCCTATAATTTAAATGAGACTGGCGCTAGAGGAATGGGAGGTGACGAACATGATATCATTTGGCTCCAGGGAAGGGATCTTGGGGGGAAAACAGAGCAGCAAGTCTGACTTCCACTCCAGGTTATTTGGGAAAACCCATAATAAAGCCTAGTTTTAGCAAACTTCTGGGTAACTACAGTCCAACAGGGAAGAATTAGCCTCGTATATTGCAGAAAGAAATTTGTTGGGCGGATCTGTTGTTCTTTGATAGATTCAACAGGTACCTGGTGCTTTAACTATAGAAAGCTTTTATGAATATTTAAATATAGCCCAAGTCAATCAAAATCAAAAATATCAATGTTGTGCACTTAAATGTTCAAAGAGGGTTTTTTTGATAAAATCCCTCACTTGAAGACTTCCAATTTCTTCAAGGCATCATGGGGTAAGAGGGAAGGTCCACTCCTGAATCAATACCTAATTGGAAGACAGCAAGGAAAGAGCATGAGAACAGTTTTTACAACTGGAGAAGACTGCAAGCAGGGCTCTCCAGGGACATGTGACGGCATCTCAGCTGCTTCCCATGTTCACAAAGGATCTTGAAAAGGGAGCAAACAGGGAGGCAACATGTTTGCTGGTGACACCGACATGAATCACACGGCAGTAATTAAAACTAACCACACTTTGTCACAGAAGGATCCCACAGTATTGAAGCCTGGGCAAGAAGATGGCACATGAAATGCAATTCTGGTACAGACACAAGTATCAGAGAGTGTGTACACAGACCGATGTCTATGAATCAAATATTTCCAATCACAATAGGTGTCTTGGGGGTTTGTATGGACAGTGCCGTGAAATTATCACCCAAGGCAAATAGAAGATCAGGATTTAGTAGGAGAAGAGAATACAAACAAGAAAGCATTCCTACGTTTCTGTGCTGCACATATCTCTTGAAAGGAGATTCTGGTCTCCTTCTCAAAAGGATGGATCAGAGTTTGAAAGTATCCAGCGAAGACTGACAAGAGGGATCAGAAATGCACAGCTTCCATATGAGGAGACCTCAAATCCAGCAGATTCTAGCATAAAAAGGAGACAGCCTTAGGTGAGGACATGGGGGTTGAAGGCACAGAAGTGCCTTTATCCTAAGTGACAAGCTGATAGTTACTCACTACTCATTCAGAGTACACACCAGAACTAGGGGACAACAAACCAGATAATCAGGCAGGAGGCTCAGAGCACACAGAAGGGAAATCTTAGTGTGCACACTGTGTAATTTAACGACAGAGCCCAGCGCACAGGATGCTGTAGGAGCCAAAACTATAAATAGATTTGAAAAAGCAGTCAGAGACATTATGGAAGAAAAGTCCATCAGTGGCTGTTAAAAGCAAAAATAGCAAGTAACTCCTGACTCAGGAAGTCTTTAAACTGCAGATTACTGCAAGCTGGGAAAGAACTGGAGAGAGGCATCATTGTTGCTGGCCCTGTTCTTACATCACTTTTCTCGGCAGCTGCTGCTGATTGCTCTCAGGGGCAAGCCAAAATACGAGGTGACCCAGCAGGAACACATCTACAATGTCGTTGTCTTCTCAAAAGACCAGGGCAGATCTCTCTCCTGCAAGTGTCCCCAAAAGACCTGAGCTGAAGAGTGAGCTTGCTCAACCCAAGCCACTGAGCTACCCCAGATCCCTCCCCTGAGGCAAGGCGTGTTAGCCCCAGTTCAGTGCTGCATTGAAGCTTTGGAATTTGAACTGGCTGTGGATGGCCACCCTGCTTTGAATGGCAGTAGGAAGGACAGAAATCCATTTGCACCCAACTAAGCAAACAAAATCTTACCCTTGTCTTCTACGACAGAGCCCCTGGCACCCCATATCATCCCAAGAGTGCTCCTTAGCAGGAGGAAATGTCCTTCTGTCATCTGCTCCAGTTTGACCTCATCGTTATTAAACATGGGTGACCATAGCCATATGCAACACACAATACCATACGATGCCTGCAAATCAGCACATGAAACTGTCATATTCCTGTCTCCCTTTCAGTAAGAGGGTTGTCCAACTTGGAAATCATCCTACTTTCTCCAAGTGGCCATTGTTAGCCAGAAGGTTTGGACTGGAGGTGCGTCTCATGTGGATTGCTGTGTGAGCCCAGATTGGTCACCATGGCTGCTGTTTGAACAGCAAAGAGTGTTTCAGGGAGACAAGCAGTGAATCATGGCAGAGGGAAGAAACCTCTATTCCAGATTTTTTGGAAAAAGTCCCACTTAGAGAGCTCCAATGACTTCAGTAGTGTTTCCTGAAGACCAAAGGTTACACATAAAAAAAATTTCATACTTTCAGTGCTGCATAAATTAAACTTTGCTCTGGTTAATAAGTTAGAAAATAAAGCTAAGCAACCCATGTGCAGATCACCTGTGTTTCTGCAATTACTTCACAATTAGACAACTGCTGAAAGCAGCTGGAGGCAAATGCAATACATTTTCTAGCAAAACACAAAATGAAACAGTCTGTTTCAGTGCAAGAAAATACATAAATGAGGTTGTAAAGAGAGCTGTTTGGCAAAGAGTAATCAAATAAAATGAAATATGGTACATTAGGTTCAGTACTTCATGGCATTTCATTTTTGTCATTAGAACATTGCTATAGAAAATTCAATATATTCAGTAGCGTTACTATGCTGTTCTGGAGGGTTGCAACAAACTTTTGCTATGTCTTTAAAAAGGAAAGTGTTGCACTATTGTTAAATCTACAGAATCAAAATTATTTAAAAACAGCATGTATTAAAAATGTGATTGTCAGAACCAAAGTTTGTGCATAAGCATATGAAGTGCTGACATCAGTTTCTGTACAACTACCAAAAAACCAGAAAGTAGGTGTTATCTTATGATAATAAAAATATTAATTATATTGATGCATCAGTAGCAGGACTTGTGGTAAAGAAAACTATTCCATGTAACAAACTTATTTTAAACAATATAAAAATGTAAGTATTCTCTCGTGGTCGGTCATACCTGAAAAGGGATTCTCGTGACAGCCAGATTTCGTTCTGTTTCACCGTCTTCCAAGAGAAGAGCAGCAGCAGTAAAGCAAAGAGGGTCAGAACAGTAATTCTCCATTTATTTAACCATGTAGACAGCTTTTTTAGACCGTGGACAAAAAGGATGCAGTACCCCATACTGGGAAAAAAAAAAAAAAATAGGAAAGGGAAAATGTACCAAAAGTTATATTTCAGGAGTCTGTTTTATACGCAAGAACATTCAGTATCGCGTTTATTATGCAATTACAGGGGGTTTTGGACTAATGATATTTTCTGGGCTAATAAACTTCAATTCAACAGCAGATTTCCTCAAGTTACTACGCAATTTCCAAATTAATCTAAATGATAGACCCGGATGCCAGAAGTACAGTAGCGTACATAATACCACCCAGTGTAATGGCAGCTTACACCAGCCCGCGGAAGGCAGCTGCTTTTCTGAACAGCAAGCTAAGAAAGCATCATGTAATAACAGTAATACTGAGCACTACTGGAGCAGTGTGGAAATGAAAAGCATTTTAACAGAGGGAAGTCTCTAAACAATCCCAGTGGTGGCAGCTTTTAATTCCAGTTTACAGATTGCGAAGCTGAGGCAGGGGAGCAAGTGTTGTAGTCAACGCCGCAGCAGGAGCGGGTGACAGAGACCACGTCAAAAGGCAGGAGTCCATCTGGGTCTTGCCCTTCTGCATGAGGGCCAGCCCATCCCTTCTAGTGCCCAGCCCAGAACAGCTGAGATGCCCTAGCAGAGCTTCCTTACTGCCCTTCCATGAACCAACACACGAGTCTTCTCCAGCCCCCGGCCCCCAGGCACTTCCATGGCTCTCCAGGAATAACTACAGCAGCATTTTTACAAACCACATTGGGACTGAAGTCTTATTCCTGTATAACTTTAAATAAATTCCATAATTATTTACCTTAATTCAAGAGTTATGCTAATTCTTCCAGTGATGCCCCTCTGAGTTGGAAATCCAGTGCTTTCAGTTGCCATACTTAGTAAGCCACTAATTCTACTCGGCATTTTTTAAAAGGAATTTCAATTTCTGTTGCTCAATGAATTTCATTAGCTTATGTACAACTCTTCAAATTACTTAGCACCTGATTTAGTGTTAGAGTTAAAACCTATCTTAGTCCAGGGAGCTCCCCCTGATAAAAAAAGGAGCAGAAGGCTCTGGAATAACACTTGGGGATGATCTATATATAGGAACAAAAGAGCACCCCTCCCCAAACCAGCACACCTTGAACCCCAGCTGAATCCTACACTTGAATGAAGGTAGGCAGGAGGCAGAGATGATTACACCCACCCACACTCCAGTCAGAGATCCACAGTCTTTCCTGGCCTGTACTTAAACATCTGAGCAATTTCCCTGTGAGACTGCTACGAGGTAAGAAGAACTAAGAACACAATTCCCCCATCAGAGGTGACCTTGCAAGGAAGCACACGATATGGTGAAAGTCAATGTGGAAATCGGAAAAACGTTCCATATTTGAGGAGCTGTGTGCCTGCTTCTTAGCATAGTTTTTCTGCCCTCTAGGAGAGCCAGGCACATTGCTATTGTTTAGTCTTCCTAAGGATGGAGAGGGACAAGAATTCTTCCTTTCACTGAGGAAAAAAGTATGTACTGTGATACACCAGCATTGTCACTGGCACAGTACAGGTGCCTTATAGAACATAGAGAAGTATAGACATAGGGGGAAAATCCAGAGACAACATTAGATCTGGTGATCATTCAAAACTCCTTCATTGTTGTTTTTGAGTTCTCCCATTTTTCAGAAGTGGTTATCTATATATTTTCTTCACTTAAGTATGCTTGCACCTCACTGCAACACATTTCTGTGTCACTTGCACTGTTTTTTTCCATTAACTCTTCTACACATATATGTTTATTGCACCTACATTAACTGCAAGCATTTAGAGCTACAAACAGAGATGCTGGTGCCAAACATTCCAGCCTTCATACCTATTGAACCCTACTTTAAAACCTCTGAAAAGCTGATCTCTGTAATAATCCTTCCCTTTCCAACAAAAAAAATGCCTCAAAAAGACTGCAGACGGGTTTTCACTCTGTTATTTTGCCTTTCTGCAATTTTATCCTTCCCTTGGAATTAATTATCTGACATAAATATTATTTAATTGCTTTAGCACAAGGCCGTTTTCAAAGTAATTTCCCTACACCTTCACATATTCAAGAACAGGCCCTTTGTACAGAATTGTGAACACACCCAGAAAACAAAAAATGCAAACGTCAATGTCTTGGTATTTATGTCAAATCCTGTCCCAGCTGTTGGGAATTTCTGCCTTAGCAGCAGTACTCAGTCTGCTTGTCTGAGGCACAGCCAGCATCACGTTACACCTTACACAGCCACTGGGAAAGGTGCTGCTTCCAGAGGTTGTTCTCCAACATCTGCAGTGCATTGCCAGAACAGTTACAGAGAGATGGTGAGGAGAAGAGTTCAGCTCAGATGGCAGCTCCCATCCCAGCTGCCCTGGCAGTGACACAGTGCAGGTTTGTAGCAGTGCCCAGCTCCACATAGCACTTCCCATCAGGGCCTCCTAAAGCACTTTGTAAGGGAGGTCTGCTGCAATCTTTCTCTTAGGGAGCAGGAACCTGTAACATGGCAATAAAGTGATTTGCTCTGCTGAAAGGGAACTGGCAAACGCGGCAATGAAGCTGCAGTCCAGGACTCTTACCCATAACACGAGGAGTATGCCATGGAAACCAAGATATCTTGCTCAACAGAGCACAGGACTCTCCAACAGATAAAACAGGTAAGTAACCCAAAAGCAGGCTGCACACTCAGCAAGGCAACAAGACTATAGGGTTCAGCAGTAAGTCCAAACATACAGTCCAAACAGAGGAGAATGGGTTCCCAAATGGCTGCTGAGTGGGAATGTGTAGCTCATGAAGCACCAGCATTTCAAACCACAAAGCTGCCACTTGTAAGGTTAAAGGGCAAGGCTGAAGCATGATTTACAATTCAATAAGAGAGAGATAACTTTGATAACGTTAGGACTGAGTTAGGACTGAATTCTGCCACAATTAGAGTGTAACTATCCTACAGTCGATGTCCCTGCACTGTAAAGTGCACGGGATCCAAAAGAAAGGAAAAGAAGGGGAAGGATCAGACAGCATGAACTAGATGAATATTTTCATTTTCAGAACCTGGTGAGTTTGGCTTAAAACTTCAGACCATTTCCTGTCACAGATCATCAAGGAAAGGGTGGGGAGGACACACCCATGCTAGGACCTTTCAGTGCAGATGTCAGGTGGAGCCTCATCTTTTTGCACGGCCTTTTTAATGACATGGTCAGTTCAAGCCCATCCCCTGGCCGAGGGCAGATGTTACATTCCTGACTACAGGTCTTTTGCAGGCCAAGGACTTCCAGAAGCACAGAAAGCACTCACATGTCCTTTGCTGCCAGGAAAGAATGTGCATTTGTGATTCTACGCCACAAACAGTTTGCAAAACAATTCCCTGCAACATCCCCAAAGCCATAATCCTTAGTAATTTTTGCATCTCTTTTTACATTTCTACCTTAAGGCCAAATAGCTATGATGAAATCAGGGCAAATCCAGACTCCTCCAGATCTCATGGTCTGCTCTAAACAAAACAAATGTCTACACCAATGTATTATAGCCTCTGTCAAAAAATATCCCATAATTATATTACTATTGTTTCCTAGTTCCAAAACCACATAATCCCTCATACCTTAAAACACATGTGTTTCACACTAGACTCAGCAGTTCCAGTACAGAAATTAGGTTTAGTACAGAGATCATGTAGTTTTGAACCAGTGAAGCACCAAGCTTGCAAAGATAGAGCTGCTGCAGCAGCAACATTCCCTGACAATCACTGGAGAGCACCCTCCACCATCATGTTTCACCCCCCAGATGCAAGTTCATCCCACTTCCCTTGATCCCCACCTCATCAGGCTTCAGGTAAGCCCTTGGAAGCTGCTCTGAGTTTCAGCAAGTCAGCAGCAGCCCAAGCAAGCCGTGGTACCCTGGTGGAAAGGGCCACACAGGTGAGGCTGCAGTTAATTCAAGAAGGAAACTTGCCAGGTAATGTTTCCTATGTGGTTAATTCTGCCATGACCCTGCCATCACCCACAAACACAAAGAACATTTCAAATATGTCATCTTTTGTTTTCTCAGGGTGATAGGGAGTCAACTCCATATCAAACCTTACCACTGGCTCACCAGGAAAGCAGTTTTTACTTGCAGACATTTACAGCAAAAAAATGAAAATGTCTCAAAAGGACCTTTCATCAAAGACCTGTTTGCCACTTGAAAAACCTGTCCTTAAGTACTACATTCCAGATATCTTCGTAGCTACCTGCATATGTATTGAGGCTGCAAGGTTGTGGGTTTGGGGTTTGTTTGGTTTTTTAGTTAACTCTAGCATTTCCTAGGGAGGGAACCATTTCTCCTGCAGGGCTTCTGTCTTGGCATTGTCATGCAAGCACTTTTCTGAAATACTTTGTAGCAAAACCAAAACAATGGGAAACAAGCAAAATCCCCAACCCACTTTTCTTCTTTTAAGTCCATTTTCCACTGGATTACTGTAAAACTGCTAAGCTTTTTTTTTGCCCTTTTTTTTTCTTCCATAGGATAAGCAACAACCTGCTACAGCAGGCTACAACAACCTGTTCCCCGCTGGGAAAAGTCCATGCAAGCTTGGTCTGAGGGTCCTGCAACGCAGGACCTGAGGAACAGCCCAGCAGGTGAACATGATATTTTTTCTGTGAGCTCACAATGAGCACACTTATTAAGGGAGAACCTGTGGCTTCAGAAATTCAGTGATGCAGCAGGAAAGCTGCACAGATGGGCCAGCAGGCCAATGGTTTCATGCTTCCTCACGTTTCAATCTCCTGAGGTACTAAAGTGGTACCTTAGGCATGCCCTGAATTGCAGTGAGGGCAGGGATGCACGCAGCAGGGAAACCCTCTGCGCCACTGCCATGTGTTTTTTGGCAGATTGCACACAGGGAGCTGTACAATGACAGATTTTTGTCTGTAATTTCTTTGGGTTAATATTGTTCCACCTGCAAAGAAGCAAAGTGATAGGAGGCACAAGCAGATGGCAACGAGGTGGCACACAGACCCCATTTTCCGTGGGACTCTACATGTATCACCCAATTAAAACTAGAGCCAAACCAGCAGATATTTAATATTTGCAAACACTTGGGTAATTAGATTACAAATTCAGCTTTTCCTTTGGCCATTATGGCTCCTTTCCCAAGGCAAGGCTGTTACTGACAATGCTTACACACAGTTCTGCTCTCACTCTGTGGATCACGTTTCTCTCAGATTTTAGTAAAAGTCAGGAACAGTTCTCACTGCATTTGGCTCTTGGTGATGGCATCTAATTAAAGACATGTGTTGCTAGTGCTGTAGCCCAAGATTATCAGGATGTTCTGCTACAGCAATCTGCCTGCATCAGAAACCATCTTACCCCCTCCATAAATTGCTTAGAGACATACTGCTGCACAAAGCTCCTGAAAAACCATGTTCTAGTCAGGCATTCTATTGTATTTTCCAAGTTGTGACTTTGCACAGCGCAGGTTTCCACTCCATAGAGGACTGCATGGGCAGAACAGGCTGAGAGCTGCAGTTCTGAGGGAACAGGCCTGTAAACCAGCAGTGCAGCTCCAGCCTTTTCTAACTCAGCCAGATAGAGCTGTAACCTCAGGAGTCGAAACAGGTGGGAGAAACTATGCAGAAAAGATGCCTTCCTTACACTTCTTAATGGTAATTTTGTGAATATCAAAACTTGTGAAGTAGTTGTTTGTGGGTTATTTAAAACTGATTTAATCTCAACTACACACATGTAAACTCAGAGTAAATCCACTGATCTCATCATACTGCAGATTTCAGAGCTCAGCCCAGAGAAGAATCCAGGTGCATAGATGCATACCTATCGGTTTGGAAAAGAGTTGCCTCTAAGCAGCCTGTCAAACCACGGAAGAAACACTGCCCTGTTCAGGGGCTGCTAATGCAACAAAAGGGATTATCTCAAAATTATACTGAGACCAGAAAATGCACTTGGCTTTGACATTTCACCCCGGAGGCTCTTTTTGGGCTGCAAAACTCCTTCCTGATTTCCAGCACTTATTTAAGATGACTCCCTTTCCCTCCATAAAAACCAACCCTCACTTTGAAGCTGCTCTGAAGCAAGTTTAACCCTTGTGTTCATGACTAAATACATACCCTGCTGCTGCCCTTCAGAGAACGAGCGCAGCCTGTCTGCTGCCAGGTCCAAATGCTGAACACAAACATTTTATTCTCTCAGTTTTATAGTTCCCCACAAGCTTCTGAGCCCCAGTCCCACACATATATTACCTGGCACAACACTCTTTATGTGCTCCTAGTCCCAGCCATTCCAGCTCTGCAGCCTGAGCAGAGGAAACACACTGAGAGGAAGAGCCAAAGTCAGCTGAAATGCAGCTTGCAGGCAGGGCTGTTGCTGCAGGGGAAAAGGCAGTTCATCCCTGTTAAACTCATCGGCTCTGCTCACACTTCTCTAATGGAGAGTAATTGATTGCAAAAAGCACACTTGGCATGCCCTGTGGGCTGTTCCTGCCTCACCAGAGCAGTCAGATGTGGAAAGGAGCACTGGCAAAAATAAGCATGGCCAGGGTGGCTCTTTCTGCCCCAAAATGCACTCTCAGGCACGCAGCTCCAGTGATCAGCTGTGCTGGCAGAGTAGCAAAGATGCTGTTTTATGAAAAATGTCAAGTTTTTCAAAGCTGGAGCTGTTTGGGCCAGGATAAAATCTGCACTTTAAAAAAAAAAAGTTTCCATCTAGAAAAAGAGTGTATTTGTATGTGCATGCTAGCTTGCACTTGAGTCATAAAATCATAGAATCATTAAAGTTGGAAAATACCTCCAAGGTCATAAAGTCCAACCTTTCAACAAACAAAAACATTTCCTGAGTCACACACAAAAGCCAGAAACTCAGAAGCTGGTGCACTCCCTGCAAATTGGATCACCTGGGTTCAAAACACTGTGCCAGGTGAGGCCCAGAGCTGGGGGTGCAGTGGGTGCACATGCAGAGTTTTGAGCTTGGGGTCCACAAAATTCCCCAGCCATGAAAGCCGGTGTGCTGATCTGAAATAACCACACTCCACAGCTGCAAATGTTTTCCAGAATTTTTAAAAAGTTTACTTTGCACTGCCAAACTTACTGCTGGATCAAGACTTTCCCTCACAGGTGGTACAAGGCTAGTCTAAGTTACAAGCTGGCTAACTGGACAAGAGTGCAATCATGGGCCTAGAACTGGTCTACGTTAAACTGCCACCGTGGAGTGGTCCAGCACGGTGTAGATCAGCACCAACAGTCCTGAAGAAATGCTGATGTGTGGCAGATGAACCCTGATGTCCCAACTCTCAGATGAGTGTTGTGTGTCCCCAAAGAGGCAATTCTGGGCCACTCTACCCAACTGTCCATTTCTGTTGTTCATCTCCTTTTGACTGTAAACTCCATCCTGGCCTGGAGAAATCTTTTGGTTTCCAACCTTTTTATCTAAAGTTTCATTATAGTCAGCAAACCTTGGCAAAAAGTTTTGGATTAACTGAAATGTCATATTTTTCATGGGAAAATGTTGCACCAAAACTTTCTCAATCAGATAGTACTACCAGTGAAAAACCTGTTTTAACAGTCATGTTTTAGACTAAATGTCCAAAGGCAAAGAGGATGCAGGATGTGTCTCTGTCACATGCAGACAATTAGCAGCATTCACTGGTACTGAGTTTTGGGGACAACGGGGAAAAGCGTTGTTTAAATTGCCTATCTCTTGGTAATGATGACCTGGAATTGATAAAGTTTTTCTTGGTTACTAGAGGTTTTAAAAAACTTAAGGAACACCACCAAGGTATAATATTTAACATACAAAAAAAAATCCCATTGGAAAAAAAACAGCTTTACAGCTCAGAAATATCAGTGTGACACCAAGGAACTGGCAGTGTACTTAACTTACTACTGAGTCTGCTGAATAGAATGTCAAATTTTCACTGCAATTAAGCAGGCTTTTCCTGGAATAGGCTGCAGGTTGTAATACAAAGACAGAGAGAACCACAAGCACTGGCAGAATACAGCTAATTTGGAAGGGTACCTTATGAGTTAGTGTTAAGACTTTGTCATTGGCTCTAAATTAAAAGCTATGCAGGCCTGTATTAAAGACACTTAGACATGATCAGCTAAGTCATCAAAATGATTTGCCTCCAGAAGCAATGTGGTCCTCTAGGCAGAACGTGATGTAATTAGAGGAAATACAGGAACTCTTCCTTATTAGAGAGAAAATATGCACTAGAAATTAATGATTCTGCTAACCCTTGAATGGCTATTCCAGCATTTGGACACATTTCCCTTCCTTTCCTTCCAAAAAGTCACGTGATAAACAAGCCCCCGTCATCAGAGTCTTTGAGTCCAAGATTTCACTTCCAACAGATTTCTATCTGAAATATTTACAGGTAATACAGAAACCTTTGAGGTTTTTCATTACTATATGAATTATGGAAAGAAAACATTTTATCAATGAAAAATCCTACACAATGCCATGGGAATTCCACAGAAATTTCCCTAAATCTTATACGCTTTAATGGGGAAGGGTCTGTATGATACAGTTTTAATTTAAATTCTGTAATAACTTCTGGAATTCTGTAGTAGGGACATAATTTTTCATTCAATTCCATCGCAAATCTCTAAAAACTCCATGTAAGAGTATTTTCTATTTAATTTCACAAGGCATCTTCTTAAGGCCCTTGTAAATAAGAACTCTTCTTTTAATCAACATGACCAAGTAGAATACTTCTACAAGATGACATTAACTTAATTTATTATTTTTAAAATCAATATCTTTAGCTATTTGTATAATTTTCAATAGCAGAATAAATGAATTTGAAGGTTTTCCTTTAACTTAATCTATCACAGCAAACCCAGAAATCTTTCCAGTATAGCCACTAATGTCCATAACTCCACACAAATTTAGCCTTCCCCTGAATCGATTGTACCTGTCCGAAAGGCAACACATTTCTCAAAAGCATGTTTTAAATTTAGTTAAAATAACGCAATATCACAGTCTAGACCAAATGTGCCATGAGCTAATCTTTTTCTGCTTTGCAGAATAAGTTCAGTTTTTATTCCTACAACTTTACTGCCTTTTGCCAAAATATATGGCACTAGCATCTCAGCATTTCTTGCCTGCATTAACAGGGAACGGCTGCTTTGATTTCTCCTTGAAGTGTTCAATAGGGATCGGGTAAGCCTTCCAAAACTAAAAGCAAAGTTTGGATATGCATCTGCAAGGTAGCTGCTCATAGCATTTAGCCTTCCTATAAGGAGTTATTTCTCATTAATTAATGAGAACTCTCTTTGCCCCCTTCTGAAAGGCAGAGTGGAGTTATTATCTCTGTTTCATAGATGGGGAAGCAGAACCAGAATCACTTCTCTCAGCTCAAGTCCTGACCACCTCACCTCCAGCCACGAGCCATTTTCCAGACTGCTGCTCAAATTGATACCCTGGGGCAGGGACAGGCACCCCCTCACAGTAAAGAGGGACTCAGCTGGGCCTGGGGTCTGATTGCCATCACATAATTCCCGCCCTTTCACTCCCAATGCCCTCAGGTCCATAGCTGAATTACAGGGAATATAATCCAATCCACTGCTTTTGAACTTCAGCTGCTCCATGGCCCTTGCAAGAACAGCAGCAACAGAGTACATAGATGAAATCATGTTTGTTTTAAGTAAATGGAACAGGTGTAGCTTACATTCCATATACAAATCCCAAATGAATCGTGGACTTAACTTGAAAACTGGTAAAAAGCTTAATTATGTTGCTGAATTGAGATCAGGGAGAAGATAAACAGGCTCCATGGAGCCAATGGGACTTTCATTGCTGACTTTGCTGGGGTCAGTGTTTGACTCCAATTGAAAAGAGAAGCTTCTTCTGTAAATCAGATGATCCCTTACAGGATCTGATCTAATACTGAAGGAATTCTGAAAGGTAAGCAGAAATTCAGCTCCTGGTGAACTTGTAGCTTCAAATAACAGTAAAGATTGGCAAAGAGAAAGCCACTCAGAAAGAGCAGCAAAGGAAACTGAAAATACATCACCACTCCATTGCACAGTTGGTCTTTAAGAAAAGGACAATAATGTAGAGAACATAACATGCTCCCAACAGAAAGAAGCAGCAGTAAATCCCATCCTCAACTGTCTGCCTTGTAAGCAATGGGGACTTCTGCTCAGGAATTACAGGGTTCATAAAAGTTACAGACAATTCCATTACCTACCACATTATTTTTCTAATCTCCAATCACAAAAGTTAATAATGTATAGAATTACACTAACTGGTAAAAATGCATTAGCACAAAGAATTGAAAACATGCTCCATGCAAAGGCAAAAATTCATATGGTCTCTACTTTGCTATGGCGTGGGGAAAGCTTTAACATGATGTGTTAAGTTACTGAAAAATACAAGTGTGCTTTTTTCCTGAATACTGGCTTTCTTGCAGATTTTGAGATAGATGGTGAAGCAAATGCTTCACTCCTGTATACAGCAGTGATCTCATCTTCTAGTATCGACAATTAAGGTTGCAACATCAACTCTTGATATAGAGAGGAGCTGGTAAAAAAAATGACAGCAACCCATAATTGCCTGTGCTAGGAAAGAGTAACTGTGCACTCTGCAACCCACTCACTGCATTACCCACCACAAACGAGTTGCCATAACAATGCTGCAGGTACCACTGGATTGCCTATTGCTGTCAGCAAATTGGAAATAACCCATGTAGCAATGTTTTGGTTGATTTGTTGGTTCACATGAGGTTGGGAAAACAGTATATGCTGTCCAGTTATGATACAGCAGCTCAGCCAGGAGCCACTGCTATCAGGCTAGCAGTGGAAGATGAAGAAAACACAGAAATTGCTGTGGTAGGTAAGGTGTGATCCCACAAGATGAGAGCAGGCTCAGCTCTGTTGGTCCATCAGGAGGGATGCAGCTCCTAGACAGTCCAAGAGTTTGCATTGCCTCTCCTTGTTTCTGCATGGTGAAGGGCTACACAGAGGAAGAGCTGGTGCTCCTGTGTAAGTACAGACAAATTGCTCACAACTCAAAATAACTGGATGCACAGTTGTTCTGGATTTTCAAACAATTAGGCTGCCTGTGGTGTTCTGAGCAGAGTTAACATGGACACTTTGAAGAGGGGAAAACCTCTGGTTTAAGACTTTCACTGATCTAGCTATTTATTGTGATGCTTCTTTGAAAAATTGTAGAGAGTTGTATCCTGTCCACCACTCCCAAGGCAAGTATTTCACACCCCTTGCCCTCCTGAAAACAAGCCTTCCCCTCTTATGGGCAATAAAACAACAACAAAAAAATTTTAAAGTTAAAAGACAACAAGTTGTTTTCCAATTAAATTTTTCAGGCTAAAGCAATACTATTATTAAAAATTCCTGATTTAAACAAGTAAGTGCTTGTAACCCTGAAATGAAAAATAAATACAAGAAATATTTTCTCCAAATATTTCTGTTTAGCTAAACCCAATTAAAGAAAACATTGAACCATTTTGGTATAGCTTATATGTCTCTCCCCCGAGGCAGGGCAGCATACAGAAGAGGAATTGTTCCAAATACCCATCAATCCCCAGAAGACAAGACCCAGCCATATAATTACACATCAAGTAAAAGGCTTATTTCTTGCTTCTTTCTATTTACAACATCTTTTACATAAATTCTTGGGTCCTTACTTAACTTTTATTGAAAAGAAAATGATTGACATTTTCCCCAGGTAACGACTGAGCAACACTGAACTAGGATTTAAGGCTGTGACACACACAGACAACTGTCACATCCATAATACCCGTGTCACATCCATAAATATTAATAAAAGGCTATTACTCGAAACAGAGATAGAAAAGCATCTTCCAGCATAAGCCCAAAAACATAAATCACGGAGTCCTCTCCATCTGACTGAGGACTTTTGTGTAAATAAAGCTGAATGACAACCTCTGATTTGCTGTGTTTTAGAGAAGGAATGGTGAAGGATAGGAAAACCCCTTTTCAAGATGTAATATGAGAAAATTGCTAAAGGCTGTTCTAAATAAAGAACACAAGCACTTCCCAAAGCCAGCGTTACTAAACTCCATGTTCCCAAGGGGAAAAAACAAAACAAAACAAAATCACATTATTTTTGTGCTGCCATAGTCATGAATGTTTGCAGAAGTCCCCCCCATCACTCATGCCATTTTGCATCTGGAGGATGCTCAGCTCTCTCCAGATCCTTTGGCTGGAAACTGCCCACCTCTCCCATCCACTGCCAGGGTTTGCCTTCCCTTTTCATGCCAGGTACCTGCCAGCCTGAGCTAAGAGCAAAAACCAAATATTGCAAAGCAGGACAGGACTGATCCGAGCAAAGTATGAGATTCAGGGACTCTGACACAGATTTACTCCAGAGTAATCATTTAATCCTCCTGCCTCAGTTTTCCTAACTGTAAAAAAGAAAAAAAAAGTAGCAACTATCAATTACCTACTTTGTAGGTCATATATTTGCAAAGCCCTCAGGGAAATGAAAAGCATTATACAAACTATATGCACACATGTTAACGCTGATTAATTTTCTCTGTGCAAACATACCCTTTTTTCTTCTTCATTGCCCCTCCTCTCATTATATCAGCAGTCTCATCTGGAGGAGGACAAGGAACTGCTGACAGCTGAAGTATTTCCCCGCAGTTGTTCTTTTGAGATTCAGAAAAGCAACCACTCAACACAGCCCTGTGCTCAGCTGACTGTTTCCTTAATAGCCTTGCGCTTTCATGTGTTTCCTCATTTTCTGTTACATGAATTTAAAGCAATCTGATTTCCAAGTTAATTTGAAATGATGCAAGATCCATTAGTTGAGGGTATCATCTGCAAAATAACTCTGAGGGACAACTTTCACTCACTATACTTTCAAGTACACTCCCAGCAAACAAAGGAAGGGCTAGTGATGTGAATAAAGTCAGCAGGATTTGACCTAAAAAGCATGTCAGTATATAGAGGCACAGGAATGCAGCCTAACTGCATAAGAAGTTTGTAATAAATGTAATAGCTCCTACACAGCCTGAGTTTTACACCAGTGAGCAGCCCTTTTGTGGTAGTGCTTACACAAATGACAATCAGAATATATACAGTTTTGCAAAAGACCATCTATAAGCATTTTTCTTAGGACGTTTGGATCCACAATTTCTGAGGAATACAATTTAAACATTTTGTGGAATAAACCTTTTGTTTCAGTTGTCACAAATCCAGAGTGAAATGGGGTACTTGTGCTGGTCAACAGCTCCACAGTGGCAGTTCCCATTAGATATAACTCATGTTGGCCCTCTGCATCCAAGGGTAGAAGTTGGCTTTCTGACTTGCAGCGTCCATTTATGATCATGGATGGAACAAACTGCAGTGGCAGATGTTGCTCAGAGAGGCTGTGGAGTCTCCCTTTTTGGACATACTCAGAGCTGCTTGTACATGTCCTAGGCAACAGTATCTGCTTGCACGCGGGATTTCTATCAGATCCCAAGGTCCTTTCCAACCTCAACCAGCCTGTGTTTCTGTGAAATGGGCAATGGTCTGGTGCCTCTTGGATGCATGGCCTCTGACTGCCACTGCATCCTCTGGTCTGGATACTTTAGAGATGTCAGAAGTAACACCTCAAAGTTGTCCTTGAGTAAATGCAACTGGAAGCACCCAGACTGCTGAACTGTTAGAGACTGAAAGCTGTGGGAAATTTCAGGGCACTGGCCAAGGAGTGGAGACGTGGCTGGATTTTCCTCACCCTGTTCAACAGCTGCAAATCCTCCACTCTTAGATATGCAGTCAATAGCTTACAAGCAGGAGTTCATGCTCCTATTCCACAACTGAAGCCAGCAGCCTTTTAAGCAATAGGCTCCTGACCACCTAATGTAGTGGGAAAGCTGAACAATACCACAATAACAATATCACAGGTTAACTTTTCAGCTACTGTCCTTAAGTAAAGACATCAAACAATTTAATTTGATAATGCTACCAAGAAAGAAAATCTTCGGGGACAATGCCCAAGAAAGACTACCTCATCTCTGTATTGAGCTGTGACAAGTATACCAAAAAAAAAATCCATGTTCAAAAAAAAAAAAAAGAAGGGATTTTAGGTAGCTTTGCTCCTGCCAAGCAATCTGCTCTCAGCTGACTGTAAAATCTCTCATGCTATCACACCAAAACTAAAAGGCAGAGAATACACTAACTAGCAGTGTGATGTTTGAAGTATTTAAAAGTGAAGAAGCAATTATGCCTGCTTTTAGAAAATGAGATAGTGGTCTCATCAGAAACAAATTCAATTGCAGTAGTTACCTTGGCATGTAAAGGACTCGCTCTGCCACAACAAATCCCACCCTGAAGAAGAGGTTGCTGGCTGGGATGAATGGGAAAACCAGGAACAACAAGCCAACCAAAACTTCTTTGTGTTCCAGTTTCTGCAATAATACAAAATGAAACAAGAATCAACTAAAAAAATCCACTTGATTCACCACTAACTTTCCCCTTTCCTTTTGGGAGTCATAAAAAAAGCAACTTAGATTAACGTTCGATATGTTTTGCATTTAAAAGAAATTATTCCAAGACATTGTTCTTTGATATTTATGCAGTTTGTGCATTTAATATGCCCAGAAAGTGCACAAACATTATACACAGTGTCTATTATTACCCTCGGTATCTTTTCCAAGGTCAGCTCTCCCATATGCATGGTATAGCCAGTACTGAGGATATAACCCACAATGGTAATATATAAGTATAGAACAGTGTAAATATATACATTAGTATGTCTATAGCAGTGTGACTGTATGTAAATACACAAATGCATATCACATACACACAGAGTGCTGTGTTCAATCCTAAATGTTTATAACAGAGAAAAAACCGTTCAGTCAGACACATTTTGTGTAAAGAAAACTAGCCCCAAATGACACATTAATGCAGTCATTTTATCCCTTTCAAGGAAATATCTAAACTTGAAATGATACTTTTGCACACAAGGTCTCCATACTCACACAGAGTCAGAAATCTGAGACACACTGTATGCTAAAATTAATGTTTTTCACTTGAGCTCAGTTAATGCCCTTCACTTGTGCTCACTTCAATGTTAGTTCACTCTTTGAACAGAAATCAAATTACTACATGCAATTCAAAACAACTGTGATCTGTGTGGCCAACACAAGTGTCTCAGGATGCCGCGATCAGCAGCGGCCACTGATCCCGCCATGGAGAGACCCAAGCCTCCTTGGGCGAGTTGAATTTCAGATTTAGCTCCACACCAAGAAGGCAAAGCAGCTCTTGCTTTCTTCTGATGTTCTTAAAGAATGACATCAGGCTAACAGAAGTGTAGCTTTAGGCCTGCTCAATCACTCAGGCAGCCATCTGTGCTTTCATGCCCCGCGATACCGCTCCTCATCAGCCGCCCGATGAAGAAGCTTTGTCACGCTTAGAAACAGATGCAACCAGAATCACTTAATGGTTGCGGTACTTTCTAATTGTTGTGGGCAATTTCTCAACTTTGGAGAGCAAATTGACTTCTCTGCTGGAGGGAGCTAAATTTAGGATCGCTGAACAAGATTTTTGAGCAGAGAAAGGGAGACCAATCAATGATGCTGGGCCAAGCAGTACAACCTGTCTTGCTTTTGCAAAGCTACAGACTGCAACACCAGTTACCACTGGTCTAGACAGTGGCTGAAATTCAGAAGCCTTACTATTAAAATATATTCATTCTATTCTATGGGAAAGACAATGAACATTTTCTATGGGTACCAAATGCACAGGTCCAAGTCAGGAGGCTCTGATGTTGCTTTAGAGGAGCTGAACCCTAGGATCACAAAAAAGTGCACTAGTTTCCCCTGTCTCAAAGAGGAAAGATGAGACAGAGAGAGGAGTAGAATTGATGTCCCCAGACTTCTTTATCAATATCTGCTTTAAACAGCACCACAGTTATCTGTGGTGCTTCTAGTATCCACTTTTTCAGTGTCTTGGAATTACAGTTACTAGTGCCTACATGCAGTCACAAGAACACCTAAAATATATTGTTCTCAGAGCTGAAGCTGACACCAATCCATAAAGCTGATGAGCAGAGCTGCCCAGTAATGGTCATTTTGGCTTCTAATTACAATAGAAAATCGAACAGAAAAAAAAAGGATTAAAAATTATTTCTCAACTCTGAATGCAAATTATCAGTCCTCAGCTCAACTCCAACTTTCCTCCCATTCAGCTCTGGAAATATACTCCATTTTCTCCTGCCATTTGGCACTTCCTTCCCACCTTGTCTGACTTAATTATGGTGCCCATTTTCTGCCACTACTCTACCCCAGGGGTTTAGCCACAAAAACCCGGAGGCACAAGAAGGTATGTTGGGCCAAAGGGAGTGCACTGCTAATGCATAAAATGTTCTCTGCCACCAAGATATGCACTTGCTTTCAAATAAACCAGTTATCGAATACTTCTCCAATTATTGTTCATTAAATCAATAATTGGGAAAACAACCTCTAGTTAAAAATCTCTAGGAAGGACATGGTGTTACTCAAGGCTGCAACACTGTAGATAAGCAAAGGAAACTGAATGCTAGAGAAAGACAAAACTTGTACATCAAATGGGAAAGAGGAAAATGTGGGAATTAGCTCAGCTGAAGGAGAAAACAGTACTGCATGCACAGTTCTTCACAACACGTCACAACTCTGGGTTAATGCCATTGAGGGCTGCCAGCTCAGTCCCTTGGGCAGGGCTCAAAGACAGCAGACCAGCACTCACAAACCAGCCTCATGAAGCAGCAGAACCCTCCACGGTGCTACTGATTTCTGAAACAAAAAATAACTGGCAGTGGCCTTTCTGAAGCATTCCATTGAGGCAGAGGCTTTTGTGAAGAGCTGGTCCTCGAAGGCCAGGCTGCAGCTGGTTTTGTGCTACGCGTGGTCCTGCCTGTGAGCCGACAGGTCAAACTGCTGTGGTCATCCCAGAGCTCACTCTGGGCTTCTCTCCTCTGCCCAGATAGTAATGTCTCCAAAATTTGTCCAGGGACTTCATGTATGACATCTTGGCACTGTGGTTGGGTCCTGCCTGGGAGGAGAGGCTGGGGAGACCCTCCAGGCAGGGCAGGACAAATAGGTGTGGTTGGTGGGCATGTGAAACTCATCCGTGGCCATCAGCAACACAGTCTGGATGCAGCCTCTGGCTCAAGCAACTTCCAAGTGACTGGCTGCCCACAGTTTGGAATTCATACTGGAGGACAAAGCTCCCCTGTTCACGGCCAGATCTTATCTCTCACTTCCCTAAACAGTTTCTACTGACCAATTAGATACTGACAAAACCGGCCTTTGCCCTGACCAGAGAGCTGCACATTCTTCTATCCCAGCCTTGCCAGGGCACAGCAGAGCTACCTGTCCCTGCCTTTCCAGCAAGGGCTAACATCTGCCAACCTGGGCAGCTCAGGGAAAACAGAAGGACAGAAACGCAACCACAATGTGTTGAAAGGATTGTATGTACCAGGGGTGATAACTGTAGACAGCTAAAAGCTAACAGCACAAGTCATAAGATACCATATTCTTCTTTATCCTTTTTCCCAACAAATTTACTTAGGATTCCCCTTCTATTCCCCTTTTCCCTGGAGGGACTGACAGATTTATAAATAAGTAAGTAAGCAGGACAGAATGGCACAAGATCCTCAGGGAGTGGTACCGTAGGGTTGCAGGAACAGAGGACAGCAGGATCTCCCATGCAACTCAAGCCAGAGGAGATGCTTTTCACCTGTCTTTTAAATAAAACAGACTCAATCTGTTACATTTTCCAGGCAAGGAAATAAAAGAAATATTGGGACCATATATTTGGTTTAACTACTTTGGTCATATGAGCCCACCTGAAACAGCTGAGCTAAAGGTGTCAGAATCAGCATCTTTCGGGTACCCAGAGCAGTAGTAAAAGCTTTTAAAGAGTAATAGGCAATTTTGTTTGTCTTCCTTTTTCCTTTGGTCAAAAAAAGCTAGGACTAGAAATTACAGATCACTTCATTCCTTTTACAGAGAGACAATTCCTTTCATCTTAAAGGAAGTGCTTTCTTTTGGAAATACAAAACTTATCTTTCTGTCAGAGAGGTCTCTCTCTGGGAGGGAAAAAAAATAATCAATGAACACCTTTGAATTAACCTTAGAACAATTCCTCCTGTTAAGGACAAGCTGACTTCAAATCAAAATAGCATTTCTTATAGTAAATAGCTTGGTGGGAGAGAGGAGTTTTCAAATTCACATCTAACTCATTACAATTAAGCCTTCAATATACTGTAACCAAAAAAAACCCAACAACAAACCAACGAACCAAACAAAAAACCAATCAAGAAAAGAGCCTTTTAAATTACTTTTCATAGACTTATCAAAGAACTAAAGAACACTACTTCTCCCAAGTAAAGTGTCACACTATCTCAAACAAAATATCAAAGAATCACTCCAAGGTCAAACATCATCAATACAGCAATAAATCTCAAAAATTGCTTCCTTGGCAACTTGGGGGAAAACGGAGAAACCCTTGATTTCACAACTGAAAGAAGTCCTTCCATATTACATAGAAGACATTCCTGAGCCATAAATAAGTATTTGCTGACTACGGCTAAATCACAAGTCTTCTACAAGTCAGAGCCCTCAAAGTATGAGTGCAGGAGGTGCACAGATTACTTCAACATATCTGTCCTAACTGTGGACCTGCATAAGCCCACTGTAAATTCCTTACTTTTTCCCTTGAGAAAACATCGTCTGAGGTGCCAGATCCATCAAGTCCCAGATCCATTAAGTCTAGACTGTGATGACAGGACTGATGTTCACATCCCCTGGCACCTCCAAGGGCCGAGGCATTGGAAAGCAGAGCCATGAGGACAGCATTCCTTTTGGCTGGATTAAGTTGCACCTCAGGGAAGACAGCAGCTGGGCAAACAAACCTAAGCAAATTCCATTCTGTTCTACCTCTGAGTATTTCCAAAAGTGTTTATACATGCTTGCCTGTTTGATGGGAAGGTAGCAATCAAATGGGTTTAATTTCTTCCTCTAACAGTTTATTTTGAGAATGAGGCAAGTGCCACCTCTTCACCATTTAGAACCAACAGCTCCATGGAATAAAGACTTCCTTCCTACCAAATGCATCAATCACCCTCAGACAGTGAGCTCTGGATGGCCATTGCAGCCAGTGAGATGTTGTGCTTGGAACATCTAACTGCATGCACAGAAAAGCTGGCATCCAGGAAAGTTGGGAGTGCATGGCTGTATAAAAGCAGTGATTGCTATTCCTCATTTTCAAATGCTTGCAGGTCTAGGAGGTAAGTGCATTATCCATCAAAAGAGACACAGAGATTCAAAGAGGCTATGTGATGGCCTGTAGACCACAGACAGAGGATGACACTTCTTCAGTTTATTCCTAACAGCCATTTGTGCAAGCTCTTAGTGCAGACAGCACACAAACCTAGTTCATGTATTCCTGCTGTACCACTCTCTCATGAAGCCACAAGTAGCTTGGCAACACAACTCCTCACCAGCCTGCATCAAACCACTGGCAGTGTCTCACCTGGCAAGAGGTCAGGATCTGCAAACATCTACTCTTGCACTTTCCACATCTACAGTATTAAAGATAAAAGGGACGGTGTAGGATGCACATCAAATTCACTCTGCATTCATGATGATAAAAAGAAAGCATAAGCTAATCAGGGATTCATTTCTTCACAGGAAAAAAAAATCCCTGTGGTTGTAAAGCTCCCAGAAGCAAGCACTGGGTGCTCCCAATCCAACCTCACTGGTGCAGGCACAGATAGGTCATGGCACAGCTGTACCATCCTCCATGTACCATCAGCATGGTCTCCTTTAGGTCACCAGCAGAAATCAGGATGAGACATGCACATCTTTATCTTCTGTGACCAAACAGGTGGGCACTGTGGAGCTGAGGCTGTTTCACTCTGCTGCCTGTGCCACTATTTCTAAGTGAATGATGCCAAAAGTCAGGTGTCAACAGATGGTCTGAAAAACTCAAACATTTGGTAAGGCAAAGGTAACTTCCCAGCTTCAAATCTGGCTCAGACATCTGGTTTAATCAGCTTGCTCCTACAAATAGAGCCACAAATTCTGTAATCACTACAATTTATCAGTTTTATTCTTTCATCTCATTTAAAAAAATTAAAAAATCAGCATCTTCAGTAGCACCAGCTGCTTGAATGCCAGGCTTATCAAGTCACTGACTTCCTAAAATAACTCAATTTTCCTTGGCGATCATCTAGTTTTGATAGAAATCACTCACAGTTACTACTGACTAGAATTAATCACATTTTATACTTCACAGATAGTCCAGAGCCGTGGAGATTTACAACACTATTTTGACCATCACTTCTGTTTGCTTATTAACTACCTGACACACTGATACTATTTCAAGTATTTGGCAACAACAAAACCTACTTTCCAGTTCACCAGCTGCAGCACCTGGTGTACCTGCAGGAACTGGTGTACAGGCAAACACACACCAGTCAGGATCTGAATAAAAACCCTTGAAAGTAGCATTGTCTTCCCAACCCAGGATTATACGAAGAGGAATCCTTGGCACGTATCTCAGACCACCCTAACAAGATCTTTCCAATTCCAGAAGGAATCAAGTCCTGGTCTGTAAAACAGGTAAAACAGCATTTTTTTCAGAAGTGCTGAAAGTGCCTAAAAAGTTTACATCAATGGGAGCTGTGGACACTCAGCAGCTCTGGAAATCAGTCTTTCAATTATAGAATAAAAGCAGAAAATAGTCCTTTCTCACTCCTATAACCAACAGCATGACATAGAAGTATATTCTACAATACTTCACTTTTTACTTTAGTGTCTTATAGTAAAATTTTGATATCTATTATTTTCTTTTCCCCTGTAGACGTCAGCTACCCATCCATTCAGCTGCGTGTTTACAGTCTTTTTAACCCAGGTTTCTACAACTCCCTGAAGATATAAGCTCATTTTCCTAATCCTTAATCTCTGCAACCTCTAATTCCACTTGACAAGCCAATTTGAGCAAGATGAAGGAGCACACACATCTTTGAAAGAGAAGTGAAACATTCCAAAAGGAAATAGGAAAATCAACAAATTGCTCCAGGAATTCAAATAATGCTTTTGACCTTCTGGTGGTTTTTCCCTCTTCCCTTTCATTCTATGACTGCAGGCTGTTTCACCAAGTGGGGAAAACAAAACAAAACAGGCAAAATCTAAGGCACACTGCTTGCAGTACATAAAAGAATGATCTTTGGAAAAGCAACTCTGTTCTTGGCAAGTTTGCTCTTAAGAAGGGAACAAGGAACAAGAGGATTCTAACAAATATAGCACAATCGCTTGGCACCCTAATGTTTTACTAAGGCCAAATTGCCACGATGAGCACCATTACCTCCCCCAGCTATAAATTTCTTGGTCCTCATTTCCCCTACCCTCTCCTACTCACCCCTATTACTGTGCCACTCCAAACCTTTCAGCTCTGAGCGGGCCTTGAAACATTAACTCAAATCAGAAGAAGAAAATGGTAGAATAAAAGGAGTATTTCAGTGTTAATATACTGAAAATGGCAGAACTACCTGCCCCTATGAAAATGACCTTCCTAGCGTGACAAACTCCTGCAGGTGTTAAGAGCCTGTTTGGTGAGATGCTGAATATATTCATGGTGAGCCAAATCAGAAGTACTACAGCTATGGTTATAATTACTCACGAGTGTATCACACTCCCAACCCGTTATTTCAAACATCTACTGAGAAAAAGAGCGAGGTGTTTTGATAGTTCTTGTGTTTGCTTTTTTGATCCAGAATAGCAGTCACAAACATACTAAGGAAGGATTTTCCTTTCACTTGAGTCTGTCAGCTGGCACAACAAGCACCCTGGGAAGGCTTTCCTGTTTCTTCCAGCCCCACCAGGGACCTGCACACAGCTGATCCGTTTGCAGCAGTCGACAGAGCAGAAATGCAGCCACAGAGGCACTCGGGGTGCCCGCAAGGGACTCCCCCCCTTCCCCCAGCTTTCACTAAACAGAGTCTTTCTGGCTTATTACTCTCTCCCTGCAGCAAATATTAACAACAGAAGCAGCATAGAAAAAACTCACTGCTAAGGATTAAGAACATCAGCCCTGACCTTCTCTCTCTCTGTGGAAGGAATTCAAGTGGCCCTCAGGAAAATGAAAGCAGGATTTATTTTAAATGGACCTTTTATGAAAATGACTGTGGTTTCCAGCTCGTCAGATAGACTCCATCAGTGAATAGCCTTATTCACCTTGCTGTGCCTTTGACGTAGGTATTGTTCTGGAAGTGTTATGGCATATAAATTTTGCTAGGCATACTTTCTAACTATGCTGGTACTACTGTAGAATATTATAAAAGGCAATTGTTCCCCAGAAAGGTCCATAAGCTGTGATTTATTAAGGAAATGCCAACCTGGGAAACGAGGCAAGGGCCTCAAGAGTGCAGGGTAAAGTAAATAGCATAACAGAATACACACAGTGAGTGCTAGCAAAAACAACAGAAACACGCACACAAAGAAGAGATACAAATGAATTCCACTCCTTGATGGAATTGAACATTGTCAGCTAAGAAATTTAGCCTTCAAGTGACTGAAGAATATACTCAGATGATTTTCATACATATAATCTACCAGAAAAATGGCAGTATGATGCCAATTACAGCACGAATTAAAGTCATCATAATTTGGTATAAAATGCTTTGTCTTGGCTAAGAAGCACTATGCAGGGAAATTTAAAGAGGCAGCATTACCTTTAAAATTAGACTCAAAGTAAAAAACTACCAACTGTAGAATATGAAAGATCAGGATAATATGTATCTCAGTCGCATTTAATGAACATAACCTGAAAACCATCACAACTTCCTGTACCATATGTAGCCACATCACACAGAGCAGAAGAGTGTGTTCTTTGAAAAGGTATATCCTAGAGGACACTAGACATATCTTTTTAACTGACGTGAAACGTAAGCAGCACTCCCTCCTCAGACATGAGACTGCTGCACATCATCATGTGTTCCTGCTGAACAGGTAGAAGGTGCTGTGAACCACCATAAGGTCCCTCCATAGTGCTGGTCATGAGCACAGATGCATGATGGCCAAGCAATATGAGGCACGATACGTTCCCCCAAAGTGGTCAGGTACAAAAGCTACTGTTTCAAATTAGTTTTCCAGGTCAGCTGGCTCTGAACTAGCCCATGGCACACACACGTGAGGTATCCCACTATCAGCCCTCCGTGTATGAGGTACTAATGGAAAGTGGAATCCCATCCATCATGTACTCTGTACATACACATTCACGGCTACAACTACAGGACAAGCCGCATTTTAATCACACTGCTAATTAAGCAGCGACCTAAAAATGCCATGCAGAGTGGCACCTGAAGGGTCTTCCTTTCATGCTCGTTGAGTTATTATGACATGTCAAAGAAATAACTGTCACCCTGATGATAATGCCAAGAATTGTTGTCCTCCCTTCAGTTCTCCAGGTGCTCGCCGTTTCTTCCAGGATAGGAAGGCAGCCCTGTGGGCCCCTGGGTAGGCCAGTGGCCATTTGAAGCACCAGATTATTTCTCTGACCTTGCAACTGGCATGCTTGACACGCAATAAGAGAGTCAGTCATTTCCTGGTGCCTTTGTAACCCATCTAGTCCCAAAGCTGGAAGTCCGACCACATCCATTCCTCGCAGCTGAGGCTGTCTTTGAAAATGAATGATAAATAAATGTCATTCTCTTTTCCCAGCTATTAATATATCTCCAGGGTGCAGGTGTTTGCAATAACATCCCCAGCCTTTGTCACATCCCCAGCACACTACTTGAAGCCTGTGTGAGGAAATTTACTGCAAAGAGCTGAGCAGAACCTGCGGATTTTGAGACAAACCAGTGACTCCTGGTACCTTGGCTAGAAAAGCTCCAGAGAGGCCAATTTGCAGAGCATGCTGGGCATCTGCATGGTGAAAAATCAAGTCCCAAATGGTTTCAAAGAGCTGCTTAATGGTGGACTGCCACTTTGCCACATTAGTCACTACGGAAAAATCTTGGCCAGAGGTGACAGCAAGGTCCTTTCCTCCCCCAGTGGGAGATGCAACAAGGAGCTGGCCTTTTTTTTTTACTCCCACCAGACCTCCTGAAGATGGGCATTAATTGTGACATGTGATAGGGATGGATGCAGCAAGACACAAGCATGGCTGTGCACCTCAACACTGTGCAGGGCAACAAGTCCTACTTGGGGAGCTGCTCACAGGGAGCTCTCTGGCCAAAAGGCAAGAGGGATTCGCACTACACAGAAGAAGTGACCCAGAGAATGGAAATTCTATACAAGATATTAAGAAAGCAATTTTTTCAAGCGACTTCCTCATTAAGTAAGGTGGAGGCCAACAGTGAAAGTGCACGTGGAGTATAAGAAGGGATGCTTGTCTCTCCAAACAAACTGGAGAGTTGCCTTCTGCATTTCTGCAGTTCTCAGCATTAAAACCCCATCTAGTAACAGACATGCTCCAAGAAAAGCACCTATGGACAGAAATCTTCCACTGTTTCTTCTCCTTTAGAGGTATAACAATGCTCACAAAATGAAACTGAACAAGAAAGCTTCATGCCTTAGACGTCCTTTATCAGCCCTACACATACATGACAACAGAGTTATTACCCTAATCAAAACAGCAACAACAAATTAGCCCTGTTTAAAATTCGATGGCACCAAAGGCAGAAATCCAATCCATGTATTCCCTAATTACAGTCCATGCAATACATTCTGCAAGTCTCCTGTGAGCCTGTGTTGTGGATGCACACGCATCATCTCTTGCCACAGACAATCAGTTCAGAGTTCACTGGACAAATGTCCTCACTGCTGCCAAAACAATTTCTAGCATTTCCATTCTCCATGCCACAGAAAGGAAAGTGACAGTGCCAATGAGAATGAATGAGGTTTTGTCCTCTCTTACCCCTGCACACCTACACTCTCAGACAAAAGGCACACAAACTGCATATCTGTTCACTCAAAAATAATTCCTTGGAAAATTCCAAGCTATCTCTTCCAGGTTGGAGTTTGCAATGAAAAAGGAGAGAAAAATGGCTTCTGAGAAAGTTCTGTGTGTTTGCTTTAAAAGAAAGCAGAACATCTTACACTTTATGAAGTGGGAAAAATCAACAGATGTGTCTTGTGCTGCCTACAAGCTGTAAAATACAGAGAAATAGCCTGTCTGGGGCTTAACTGAAAGATGGTCCTTCTCGAGGAAAGCAATGTCATATAAAAGGCCACTGCTGTTGCACCTAGAAAAGTGCTTTCTTAAGAGCCTAATATAATCAGTTTTGCCTGCAGTTCGTGTCCTGAACTTCCCTCTCTCCATTGTAAAAGGGAGTGTTTGAAGACGAACAGGATAATTTATTTCCAGGAAAAAGGGCACTTCCTGCTGTTTGCTTTCCTCAGTAATGCACGCTACTCAGCACAACACAATCTTCATACAATTTTCATACAACTTAAAGGCAGTATCACAACTGGGTGACTATGTGAGTTGTTAAAAATAAAACAGAAAAAAGCTTCAGAAATCAGAAATTTAGAATTTCCTGAAAAGCAAAATATTTCAGCTCTCTCCAATTATACCTCTAATTATATGCATATATATGCTCCATCCCTGGAAGTGTTCAAGGCCAGGTTGGATGGAGCTCTGAGCAACCTGGTCTAGTGGAAGGTGTCCCTGCCCCTGGCAGGGGGGTTGGAACTAGATGATCTTAAGGTCCCTCTCAACCAAACCATTCTGTGATTCTATGATTCTATACCTAGGGCTGGGGGAAGCATGTCCAAGGTGATCCCCAGGAATCATTACCAGTTCCATGTTCACAGTGGGTTTGTTGGAGGCTGCAACCGGAGACTGTCAAGATGGTTCTAGTTTTACTGAACTAGACACAAAAGCAGATTGCTTCAGGTCCAACTGATTCAGTGTTTGGGGTTTTCAAGAATAAACACAAAGAAATTTGTAAGATGAATTTCAAAGCATCCAGTAAGTAAATGTCCAAAGAGTGAAATTCATATTGTTTAATAACATTAACAGTGGTCAAGAGCAAAACTGAACTTCTCACAAAAAATTACAAGTTGTAGTTTCAAATCAAACAGTGGTATTTCTAAATCCAGATTGATTTGTTTTGATTTAAAAAAAAAAAAAAATATTATAAAATCTAGACATTTAATACATAAAATGTTTTGAAGTATTTTGTTTTGCAGTTTGACAGAAGACAAATGACTCATTTACCCAAAGGAATCCTTTTGGATTATTATTTTACCCAAAATAAAGTAACACAAAATGTCTTCAGATAATTCTGAAATATTTTTTCCAAGCAAACCAACAATATTATTCTTACACACAGTTCAAATTCTGACAACAGGAGAAGAAATAAAAATGAAATGAAACTTCAAAGAACATGGACTAAGATTTTTCAGAAGTCTTCAGTACTGGGCTAATGAGAATTTTATCATTAACTTTCCTGGGAATGGGATTAGGTATAATACAAACAGTTCTGAATATCGCTAGCAGTGAATAATGAAAGCAGGAGGAATACGAGATGATGTACAACCTGCAGGTAGAACTAGTGAATACCTAATAGGGTATTTTCCCATATTTCCTACACAGCATCCGCCAATGTATTATCTAAATTAATGACTCTGCAGCCTCAAACTGTTTGGTTCATTTTCTTTCTCTTATCAGGAGCACAAGGAAGACTGCCAGGGTAGACGGAAGCATGTACATGACCTGCACATTTCAGCATAACACAGGTATTAAAAACCTGTCACTCTTCTACTATGCTTTTCAGTGATACATATATTTAAGAGAGAGAAACTTTTGTACTGTTTCCAAAATGACTACCAACACCTTTCTTAAAGAAGCTTCCACAACACAGCTGAAGGAGGAACAGCTTGTAAGTTCCTATGATCCACAAAAAACCCCCTTTCCATATAAGTGCATATCTGATCTCTGACAAGGCTAGTACAATCTCACTTCCATGTCTGTAATACAATTAATGGTGCCTCTGAGATGCTGAATTGTAAAGTATGGCTTACCAACTATTTATTTACGCTAAAGAACAATTTCCAGATCATTTCAGATTTCCCACATTCCATTACTCTGCTGACAAAAAAATCTTCTCATCGAGATGTATCCAACATTTAGGTTTTAGAAGCATAGCAGAGGTGCAATACAAGAATTGATTTTATTTTCAAATGGCTCTGCAGATGACAGTTCCCAGCCCTGTTTGAAGTAAGTGACAAAAAGCCTAATGACTATGGGAGAGGCAGAGATGCTTAACAACTTCAGTGGGGTTTGGATCATTAACAGTAATCGAATGCAGGATTCCAGGTCAAGTTTTGCCCTCAAATCAGACCAATTAGAGACCGAGACATTCAACTAGAAAGATATTCTCATCTGTTAAGCTTGCCTGCATCAGTTATTAATGGTAAGTTTCTTTCATCTCAATCCAATGCATTCCAGAGGAAAACTTGTGCTTAACCAACCATTTCATCTGAAGATCATAGAATCATAGAATAGAATCATAGAATCAGTTGGGTTGGAAGAGACCTCCGAGATCATCAAGTCCAATCCTTGATCCAACACCACTGTGGTTACTAGACCGTGGCACTAAATGCCACATCCAGTCACCTTAAAAACCTCCAGGGATGGAGAATCCACCACTTCCCTCGGCAACCCATTCCAATGCCTGATTACCCCCTCTGTAAAGAATTTCCTCCTATTATCTAACCTAAACCTTCCCTGGCACAGCTTAAGACCATGCCCTCTTGTCTTACTGATAGTTGCCTGGCAGAAGAGACCAACCCCCACCTGGCTACAACCTCCTTTCAGGGAGCTGTAGAGAGTGAGGAGGTCTCCCCTGAGCCTCCTCTTCTCCAGGTTGAACAACCCCAGCTCCCTCAGCCTCTCCTCACAGGACTTGTGCTCGAGTCCCTTCACCAGCCTCGTTGCTCTTCTCTGGACATATCATGCAGTCATGGGAGAGTGCATCGAAGACCGCAAGAGAAAATGAGAATCATCAGCAAGCACGGAAGACCTGGAATCACAAGCACCTAAAATCATCTCTGAAGCAAAAAAGACACATGTCCGGATGAATGTTACATCAGGAAGCCTGGAGGCCTTTGGGGGTGATGTGTTCTAAAGGAGACATGGAGACCTCTGATCTGATAAGCTGTGTTGCTGACCTGCAGTACGAAAAGATTAGGAAACAAAACATCTTTATTTTTTTAAATGTTGTACTGCATGTGTTTTGGTGTTACCTTGAATGCAGCAATGCAGTGTAGGCTGAGTAATGCCAGCACCAGCACCAGGAACACTGTGGCTAAGTTCCTTGCATCCCAGATGGACTCGACCAGAGGGATGCTGCCAACCTGCCAGTCGTAGCACAGGGTGATTGGGGCCAGCAGAAGCCACGCGTTGAAGGCCAGAAGGTAGGAATAAGTTAAAAACCTGCAAATGAAAACAGGTAATGTAATACATGGAATGACTGCCAACACAGGAAACGTTTTCCTTTGGCAATTGCCACATACTGTGTGGGAGGAGGAAAAAACAAAACAACCAGCCAGCAACACTCTGCACACACAGGCGACACCACACCTCTCTGTCAACAAGGAGATGCCAACATAGGCAAGAGGCACTTTAACAGACTGTTTAAAGAAATAACATAAGATCAGCAATATTTACACAGTTTCTATGCACCAGCCTTTGGAAAACTAACAGACCTTCATCTCCCATTTGAATGTTGGACTTTTGAAGTGACTTTCTGCCAGCTTCAAGAATAAATGAATAGTAACTAAGCAGGTACACACATGTATTGAATTTTTACACTGTTCACTACATCACTGCTGCAATACAAAAGATCCTTCTAGCTGGGTTTGACTTAAACTTTAGGATTTCTTCTATATGCACATCAAGCAACTAAAGAAAGACTCCTCTCTTTTCTCTTTGCAAACCAAGGCATGGAGAGAAAATACAGAAGAAAGGAGGCAGAGGTAATTTTTGGCTGATCCCACCACAGCTTATTAGGGCTGGGGACAGATTGCACGAGATGTGCTACAGAAATATGAAGAAGTAGGGAACCTTTCAAATTGTTGCAATCTCCAATAATTGTTAGTCTCAATAGAGAGGAAATTAATGGGGAATGGAAATGGGGAGCATGTTGCCCAATGGGAAGTATGCAGGGCTTTCAGAAGACTGAACAAGAACAGCATGTGTGTGACTGGGCTAAAGAAAACAAGAAAAAAATAAAAATCAAACCCACATCCCTCTCCCCCCCCAGGATTTTGCTTCTTGGCATCTACTTGCCAAAAAGTGCATCTGAAATTGAAATACTTTTGAGTGCAAGAGATTGGAGATTATTCCAGCAATCACAAAATCAACCAAGCAAAATTGCAACAGCCTTTGAATAGACAAACTCTTCCTTGGCTCACAAACAGAAAAATCCACATTGTGCACAGCACCAAAAATGGCAAATACTAAAAAAAAAAAAATAAAAAAAAAATATATTCTATCCTGCATAGGATTTCTTCCATCTGAGCCTGCTTTGGCAGTTGTTATCACACCCAGTTGCCATGGTACCTCAGCAGCTTTATTAAAATGATAACAAAGGATGGCAGAGACGTCAAGCCATGTAGACAGAGGATTGTTTCACTTGCCATTTACAAACATGCCTCTTTGGGGTCAAAATGTAGCCCCTTACAATAGCACTTATAACATTATATTAAATTTGTGGCAGAACAGTAAGACACTGAAGCTAAATGTGACTCCAGGCAGGCAGGATGGAAGTTCCCAGGTGGGTGTTGGGCCCTAAATTTCTGTGAAAACGTTTTTAATTAACTACAAACTGCTGGGATATCAGTTTCTCTTCTCATCCGAAAAACAAACGACTCCAGCAGCACAGTGACCCAAAAGCAGGGAGGCTTACAGAGCAGGAATAATGTTTCATTGCAAACAGTCAAAGAGGCACATTCTTATTTTCCCACAAATCTTTCTAAGCTCCCAATTCTGGTGAAAAGTAGAATATTCCCACATTTTTAAGGTTTTCAGCCATGTCGTAAACTTCTCTACCATCCCTCCCTCTTCCTCACCTTCCCCATCCTGAGGTACTAAACAAGGGTAAAAGTGAGAACAAAATCCATTTTCTCTCTTAACAGAGGCAGCGATTAGAAAGCCAGTTTCTATTTAAGAAAGCATCCCTCAAAAACATGAACTAATTTTACTCAAACTCTTCTTGCAATTTTGATTGTTCACTCTTTCTAAAGAAACAAATGTGTTTTCTAGTCACCAATCCAATCTCTTCCGGACCACATTACAGAGGAACACAGCAACACAAAATCTGGTTGGGTTTAATCAGGCCAAGGCATTCACTTGTTATGTTATGTGTGGCCTGACCCACCTCTGCTCAGCCATAAACAGACTTCTCTATCAGCCTCAACACAACATCAGTTCAGAAAAGGCTGCCAGCACTCATTTACAGCTTAAAAGCCAAACTGAGATCCATTTCTAGCTTTACTTTTAAAAGAAAAAGCATGTCTATTTAGGTCAATCTGAATAACGTCATGACATACGATACCGTTACTACAAGTGCATATTGAACAGGATTTTCAGAAGCGTTGAGTTAGTTTCGCACTTGATGCTTTAGGAGAGCCCAGTTTTTGCAGTGAGTGTCCTTTTAAGCTGTGGCATATTAATATTCTCAGTAAGCTTCACAATATTGATGGAAGATTGTACGTAAACCACAGCACACACCAGAAACCCTCCCCTACTCACTCAGATGGGCTGCTGGGTAGGAAGGAATGAGAAGACATTTGGGATCTTTGCAAACTGCAGCACTGCAGTTAAAGACAGACTAGTTGCTTTTCTGCATCTTCACTGATAAGGCAGGAGCTGATAAATCCTTACACAGCACAGAATAAATAAACACAGTTTGCCACCATAACAAATTGAGTCAGTTTAACAATCTAAGAGGAACTCAGGGTAGCCAGAGCAGTGTGCAGTAATGCATTTCTGCTGGAAGGTTTGGACAAGCTGCTGTTGAAGATGAGAAGTCCCTCTCCAGGACCCACACTGATCAGGAGAGGTTTGTAAACAAATGCCTATTTTCAAGTGCTTGTGAGGTTTCAGTCTTCCTTGGGAACCATGTGCACAACTTGCTGCCAGAGGTGGGTCCCAAAGGAGATGGACAATCGCTCTGTTCCACTATGGCAATAAGTAGTCTTTTAACATGCTCTTCCAGCAGCAGTGAAGTATTTTAAAGCCTGTGACAGTCATTACCATCTAAGTACAGTCAAGTGGTTCACCTCTCCAGACACCCTTGTGGAGAACCCTTGGCCACATCTCGTTTCCAAGCCTGAGCACCCTCATTGAACACGCACGTGCTGTTAGCAGACATGGTAGTAAGATCCATGAGGGCACTGCCTGATTTTAGGAGGCATTTGTAAGCTGCAAAAAAGCCTTGAGCGAGCTCTGATTCCAGCAAAAGTTTGGCTACGCTTTCAGCATTGGTAACCTGTCCTTGAACATGATGGATGGCTGCATAAAATAAAGCACTACAAACTATCGCTATTCTATGTACTAGAACAGAAAAATAACATGATGCTAATAATAGTTACTGACAATTCAGTGCTGCTTTTTATTTATGGCTCTCAAAAGCACATGATATTCCTTTACATCTATGCAGTTCTCATGTCACAAGGCTAACCAGGGAGAAAGAGAAACACGGGAGAAAGATAAACACGAGAGAAAGATAAACACAGGAGAAACTTTGGAAGAAACCTCTCACCAAAGCTGACGTCTCTAGGAAATAATTTGCAAATTTTTAAAAGTCTTGAAGATTCATGAAATCATTCCAGGAGCTAATTACATTTCAGCAGCCTACCTGCAAATGGCGACAAAAGTGTTTTCTTTTAATTAGTTGACTGAGTGAATTATATTTTAAATTAATGATCTTCTCTATATTGCTGCTCGTGTCTGCTGGAATTCTAAGGGAGAAAAATCCCTGCCTATAACATCTCCTGCTCTCTCAGCTAATCCCATGGAAAACAGAGTATTATTAGTGAGGTGACAGGAAGAATTTGCCTCTTAGCAGGCAAACAGTTTTCCCCCAGGCTGGGTAAAAGCATTTGCATTGCGGCAAATTTTTTATTTGCAAATTGAACATGGAAATCCAAGTTAGAGCGGGTATCAAGTGTTCCTTTACACTTCTCACTATCTCTGGCATGCTCAGAAAAACACAGCTCCTCCCGTAGGTAGCTGGAGTTGTCATGGCAATCTGGTTTGTTTAGTTTTAAATATTTTAGTTTAAATGTACTGTTGCGAGCTTTGATGACTCATACCTAGAACCTGTTGCAGAACTATCTGAACTTATTGTTTCTGCTGCAAAAATGAAAGTAAAAGATACTACTTAAAGCCATAAACAATATGACAGGAAAATACTTGAGGAATTGTATAACAGACCTTTTGCTGAGCTTGGAAAAGCTCTCGTCTCAGCACTGCCAAACCCAGGCAATTAGACCACAAGGATTGTGAGACTAGGGAAAAAACCACAAGATTTATAGAAATTTATGAGGCATTTCATTTGTTTTCTGATTTTGGAGCATTTAAAGCTTTTCTCCACAGCTTCCAGGGACTAAGATTACAGATTTCTTTTCAAAACTGTGCTACACAAGTTATCACAAAGGTCCAACCGTGTCCCACCAAAGCTGCATGGAAAAGTGGGGGGCAGTGATCCTATTTTTTCTAGGTGCATACAACAGTGTAACCTACTGCCTACCCAGTTCTGGGACAACTGTCCTATTCCTGACAGACAACCCTAATCCCAAAGACCCAGTGGGAAGCATCCATTTGCAAGTGGAATATTTGCCAGCACTGGGAGTTTTATGAAGGCAAAGGCAAAGCATTCTCCTGGTTGCAAAAATAAATGGGCCTATCTAGAAGACAGGTGGTAAAAGTGCACTTAACTAGTATTTGGAAAAAGAAGGGGATGTACAAAGCAGATGGGGATCTGAAACAGCAGCAGGAAGATAGCTGTTGCCCTTTCAGAAGTCACAGACCTTGGTTATGCTCTTCTGAGAAGACCTCCACGTTGCCAGGCACTCTGGGAGGTTTCGGTTCACTATTAAGGGTAAGAAAAGCTTTCTTATTAGGGAAAGCTTCTTTTTCTCTTGTATTAACAGCTGAATTGATTGCAGCCCAAGGCTCTCTTCATCCTCTACGAAGCCCTAAACCCAAGTGTGTTTAACAAGTCACTTCACAATAATGTCCTCCTAGGGCACATGTGGCTGCAATTATAGCCAGGTGGTGGCATTTAGGGATATAATCTTAAAATTGTATATATTTGCACTTCCCCTGGGGAACTGTCAGTCCAGTCATGCCTTCCCATATGAGTTTATTTTCCTGCTCTGTATATTGTCAGCCTAAACATTTGCTTTTCGGAGCCTTAGAAGAAAAAAATTCCCACTCCATCTATCCAGCTCACTTGGCGACGGTGGAGTAAGACTATACAAACAAGCAACAGACTACTACCATTTAACATCCAAATGTGACTATAAGCTACACAGAAAATACTTGTAACTGAAGGAAGTACCTATGTATTCCCTTTCATCAAACCTTTTGCATTTAGGGGAAAAAGAGATGCCAGTCAGTAGGAGATAGGAATAGGAAAGACAAAGATAGGGATAAACAGACAGCTGCAGCTTGATAAATAGCAAGGTAACTCTTCTGCATGGGGGGCTTGGGGGAACCAGGGGCACAGGAAGAAAAGCAGCCTATGTTGTCTTCTGTAGCTACACAGCCTGAAGAGCTTTAATCTGGTGAATGGCTCTCTATCAGTTGTTTCAACTCTGGGTCTAACAATTTGAAAAATATCGAATTCTTGAAGAGTAAAGACTTTCAAAGAGCCTGTGAGTTTCCAGTGAAACCCGAGCCTGCTGTCAGGGTCTCAATGCTGGAAAACCTGGGACTGATCTCATATTGTTTTCCCTCTGCAAACCCCCATGTGCTGTGGGTGAGGGCATGTCTTGCCATCAGACCTGATCCTCTGCTCGTCACTGACAGCAGCACGCTCCAGAAGTCACACAGCCCAAATCCCCCAGCCACCGGTGGGCAACTGCTTCTGAAGAGGCAGCAGCAGATGGAGGGTCCTCTAGACAGCCACTGAAATGCTGGTGGCTGATCCTCAGGAAATTAACAGCCAGACCTCATAAACCCACTGGGATAATCTTTCTGGAAATGGGCCATTGTATTCCAGGGCATTCCCATACTGATGGGAACCAAAGGGATGTCCTAGGCACGCTGCTTTGCCTCAGAGACTGCCTCAGAGTCTTCCCCTTCTGTATGGAAGTATTTTGGAAAGCAAAATGCATGGCCTATAGGGGTCAATGGCCTCTGCTTTGGCTGCACCCTCTCTATTCCATATGCCGGCTTTTTGGCAGGAAAGGCTTTTTGTGTAACCAGCACTTGCAGCAAGCACTATGACCCATTAAAATGCCCATCAGACTGATTTCCAGAGCAGCACTACCTATCAGGGTCTATTCATCAAGCCAAGAAAACTTAACTGAGAGAGATGCTGAAATCTTTCACGTGGCTCTGGGAAAGCCATTTTCTCTGTAGGGTCGCCTTTGCTTTGGAGCATCATCTTCCAGACAGGTTCTTCCCTATCCTCAGCCCCCTTGAAATATTTGCACTTAACGTATGGCCTGTCTGGCCCCTGGGAAGGCACGAGAGCAATTCTTATCAATACTGTTGTTCTCCCTTTTGCCTAGAAGTGAATGCTGGGTGCCTGCAGAGATTACATGTAGGGCTGAAGTTAAGCACCTTTGGGCACACGATAGAAAGCACTGGCATAACAGGCAGAACTTGACCACCACTCAAGTAGCATGTGCAAGCCTGGCTGATTAAGAGCTGATATGTCACAGGGGTCCATTTTAATACCAGCTCCTAGCCTAAGGTCAGTGACAACCCCATACCAGAGTAGTTGCTATGCTTGACTTCTGTTACCTTGGCAGAACTGGCTGGCACAGGGACCAGTTTTTCCAGCACAGGTCCATGGTCTGCCTCTTGGTAGTTCATTCCCTTTGAAGTTACAACTGGGATGATTAAATGCATCGCTCAGAAAACAGTCACAAATCTCTGTGAAAAGGATTATGTGCCAGTTTTTATGTATAAGCACTTCTTCAGCTTTCTGCGGCACTGAATTCTCATTTACCTGATTGAAACAGCAAAGAAATACAGAAAGCCAGCTTACAGAGAGAGCAGTTCAACCATAGGACAATTCTATCTCAAGGCAGTCCTAGTAGAAATGCATTAACTATTTAAGGAAACACCACATAAAACCTGCTTCATGCTCAGTGATCAGCCTACGGAGGTCACAAGGCAAATGCCAGCAAAGATTAATATAACTTGACTCCCAAAGACATAGGTTTTTTTTAAAAAAACCCATACTTTTAGTTTGAAATTACAGGTAAGATTTAATCTGTTTTGCACACCTTAAGACATGCTGCACAATGGACTTTTCCTTTGTCACACCACAGTGTTAGTAATACAATCTGTTTATCCAAAGGCCTCCTACTTCTTTCCCCTCCAGAATGGCAGAAGAAAGAAACATTGTGCAAAACGTTTGAAGCATGTCAGCCCACTGCTCAACACCCTCCTAACTCTTGAGCTGCACTTCAGTATACTGTTTACCCAAAGCTGGGTAATTCTCCAAACCTTTCTAATTACATTCTTCCCCAGATTCTGTCTAATACAAGCAAGAATGTTTGAACAGAGGTTTGGGATTGGTTTTCCTATTTCAAATATAGCCTACCCATAGCAGATTTTGATAATAAAGTCTGTGTTCTTTTAAGGTAGGCTACTGGAGAAGGTACATCTTTCCTGCAGTGTACAACAGCCTGTGTGGACAGGCTTTAATGGCAGGGCTTACGAATAGCAGGATTCCCAACACCTTCATTTCTGCCTCTGCTGAGAAAGGGAATGGTGGACACATCTCATCTTCTCAGATCCCCTTTGCCAAGCAACACACTGAAGGCCATGGAAATGTGGCTTTCATTTATGTCACTAAGTTTTGGGAATATCACTTGTAATTTTAAGGACAGTAATTTAGCAAATGATGGACAAATGACTGTTTTTAAAGACTGAAAAACTGTCACTATTTCAGCATATTTAGCCTTTCAATTGTTAAATAAATCATTATCTGTCTACTTTGATTTATACATTCATGTTGTCCAAGACTGGAGACAGGTTACACAGAACATATAGGCATGTTCCAAGGCCAAACTAAGCCACACCAAAGATCTATCCAGACCAGGATCCTCCCTCCAGCAGTGACCAAAAGTTAATGCCAAGCAAAATATGTAAGAAGATGACAATTTTTTCCCTCCATCTCTAGCTAGCATGATGTCTCCCAGCTGGATGTGGTTTCTGCACATTTAGTAGCATGGATTTCTTTTTTCAATTGGCAAATCTCTTTGAGCCTGCATAAACTTTCAGCACATTCCCAGTGTCCTGCAGGAAGAAGCTCCCCAACTCAACTACCTCTTGCAAGCTACCTCCTTGGCTTGCTTTGAACCTGTCTCCTCTTAGATTCATTTGATACACCCTAAGCTCTCTATGCTCCCCTCTGACCTCATGACTCACTATTTTTTCAAACCCACGACTTACACCTACCCCTAATGTTGGTTCCAATAACCTTTGCCAGCCTTGGGACGCCTCACCAGCTGACACATAAACCTTACAAAAGTTAACAATACTCCTTTGGGTTCATCCTATGTCAGCCAGACCCCCAACTCCATATCTAACTTTATGCATTTCACAAAAACTGCAACACATTTCAAAACTATTGTTTTCCTTTTTTTATTCCACTGTTATCAGCCTTCCTCCTAGTCCGACAGAACTGGTCAAGTCTTACAATAATTTTCAACTCTGTTGAAAACCATAACATTTACCCTGAGGAGACATGCACAAAAACCACATTTCCAGCTCAGTGCAAATAAAGACAACTCCTTGAAAACAGAAACTCCCATTTGTGACCTGCATGATCTTCAGAGTTACAAAACAACCTACCCGCTGCCTGAGCACTAACCCTTGCTTCAACTACAATTATGGTGTTAGTAATCACCTCGACATCACCACCCAAACCTGATCTTTCTTTTAGTTTCACGGGGCTTCTCCCTTCTGGTCTTGGCACCAAACTTAGCTCTTCCACTCTCTTCTTCCAAACTCAACCCAAACTGCAAATAACATCCTGTCCTAGACCCTAACCTAATGTCACTCCTAATACCAGGGCCAGTAAGTTATATCACTTCCAAACCACCCTCAAGCAGTTTACTCAGGTAATACCACTTCTTATTTCCACCCTGTGGAAATGCCAGGCTTTAAAAACAGTATTATCTCTTCAGCCACCCTCTTCCTTGCACCTAAGCTGGACACCAACCCTGCATCTCAGACTCACCATCCTGCTGGCCAGACACACAGATCATCGAATCATCAAATAGTTTGGGATGGAAAACACCTTTAAAGGCCATCCAGTCCAACCCTTCTGCGATAAGCAGGGAAATCTGCAACTAGATTAGGTTGCTTAAAGCTCCATCCAACCTGACCTTGTGTGTATCTAGAGATGTGGCACCTACCACCTCTCTGTGCAACCTGTTCCAGAGCCTCACCACACTCATCATAAAGAATTTCTTCCTTAAAGCTACTCTAAATCGATCCTCCTTCAGCTTCAAACCATTACCCCTTATTCTATTGCAACAGACCATGCTAAAAAGTTTGTGTCTTTCTTTCTTTTAAGCCTCCTTTAGGTACTGGAAGATGCTTGAAGGTCCCCCCAGATCCCTCTCTTATCCAGGCTGAACAACCCCAACTCTCCCAGCCTTTCCTGATAGCAGAGGTGTTCCATCCCACTAATCATTTTCATGGCCCTCCTCTGGACTCACTCCAACAGGTCCATGTCTTTCCTGTGATAAGGATCCCAGAACTGGACACAGCATGCCAGGAGGGGTCTCATAAGAACAGAGCAGAGGGGCAGAATCACCTTCCTCGACACCACACCTGTGCCACTTCAACCCTGCTAGCTCCATCTGACATCCCAGCCCTGCACTTAGGATGACTGGCACAACGTCAGTTCTGCAGCAATAGCTCAGCTCTGACCATGGCAAGATAAAGTCTCAGGTGAAGTTACAGGTCGAGTCTGAAAGAGGAGGTGAGGAAGAAAAAGGTTTGCTGCCAAGATAGGGGCCGTGGTCAGTGGGTGCATCATGGGCTGTCAGTTCAGAGACAGTCACTGCATCTCTGTCTACCTGCAGGACTGACATTGAGGCCTGCTGGAAGGATGGGTTTCCTGAATGGAAGATATGGGCTTCTGGGTAAATTGGCTAAAATGAGGATTAAGACCAAGCTCAGCAGAAGTGGAAGAAGTGGGATATCTACAGGGTTTTAGAATCCCTTCAGAATAGTAATACTGTTTTTTACTGGCATGGATTTCCTTAATTAGGTTTGGAGCGGGTAGGTGTTGCTGGACTGTAGATGAAGCCAGGGCTGCTGCTGATGCCAAGGGAGGACCTCAGCCAGTAGCAGTCTGACTTGTTTTTCCCAAGGCTATTAATAAAATTCACAGTGCCAGTGGTAAAAATAGTCACTTTTTCATCCCTCAAGAATGACTTAGCTTTTGGGTTTAAAAAAACCTTCCCCTGTCACTACAAGATGTAAAGAGACAAACATGCAAAAGACACATGCAGCACAGAACAGATAACTGAAATCAAGCCAGGACCATTTATGACTTGATGACCCCCATCTCAGCACAAATATATGAAAAAGGGACAGCAGCAAATCCTTCACACTGTGCTGCACCGAGTCTGATATTAATGACTCCACCAGAAACACTGCAAACACATCAGAGCTTTCCAAATCAGACAAAGTGCTTCCTGGAAGCACTTTTAGCCTTGATGGTAAAAGGAGCTGTTGCCACATTATCATAAAGATCCCCAAATGAGATCCCGCCCGATTCTGCAGCAAATGTTGAATAAGGATTGATCTTAATCTGTGTCTCAGCTGCAATTCCACTGTTGGAATGAGGAGCCAGCAAGGCCAGAAAGTGGCACAGAGGAGGACTGCTCCCATTTTCATTTGAGACTTCAGGAAATTCCTCCAGAAGGATCCAGTAGCCAACCAGAGCAAACATTTATGCACATGGCCCTTCCACCTTCACTGATCAGTCACTGATATTCCACCAACAGCCCTGGTCATCCCTTTTTTACACAAACTTCAGCTGAAGCCAAAACTCTGAATGCATCCCATATGTCAGGAGCATCCAGTTCTAAGGTTTAGGATTAGACTTCAACCACTGGGCTTTCCAGTCCTGTGCTCAGGCAATTAAACTACATTTTTTGAACTTTGCATAAAAATAAGTGCACATATTTCAGTAAGAAAGCATCTCTAATATAACTCTATAGGACCAGGAGCGTGCTATGGTTGCTTTCTATTCTAGACAGAGCAATTAAGGAGTAGACAACAAAACAAGTCTTCTCAATTGCCATTTGTAAACCATTTTAGTGCAGGAAAAAAATAACATCAAGACTACATTTTTGAAAACTTCTGTGTGATCACTGGCACTGTACCTCGTCAGGAAATAGGGTGAGAATGAAGCTGGATTGTCCTGCTCCGAAAACATCGGCATGGATCCTCCCATTATCCAGAGGCGGAAATACAACAGGAGAATCACCTTCAAAGAAGAACATCTCTGTTAGCAATGCACTACTAAGAAGAACTAAGGCCTTCAGCAAATATTTTTGCTCTGTAAAGTGAGGCAAGCTCAGCAGTTTGGGCAAAATTCAAGTCTGCCCCCCTATGCAGGGCGACAAACCTGCGAACCCTCAGCACAGACAGCACACTGTAATGTTGTATCTCCCTCTTCCATGTCTGCCTTACTGACAGCAACTGGCACATCTCGGCTACCCACCACAAAGGCAGCATTTTGAAGGACAAATCCGTCACCCTGCTGCAGCACAGACTGCAGAGTTTTGCTATTGACCTCTACCTAAATACAGAGGAGAAAATCATGGCTGATGTTCTTAAAAGCTCTTATCATTCATTCATGCTGGCACAGGTGTAAGGACAAGCTCCATTGGTGCTTCTCATGATGTGTACTCCTAATTCCTGGAAGGATTTCTGTGAGCTGGCACTCCTCCACCTTTCTGGTAACCCTTATCAAAGGACAAGCAAGGGGATCCAGCTCCTAGAGCAGCACAGGGAGCTGCACACTCAGCACACCCCCACAGTGGGGCTTGTCTTCTCCCCTGCAACATGTCAAGCCCTGCCCATCAAGTAGCAGGTATTTGCAGGAAAAGTTTTCCTTATGACTCTTACTGAGCCCTGCACTGGCATTAACAGCATGCCACTGACAAGGCAGTCCAGTGCCAGAGAGTCCCCTGTATTTAGGGCAGGAAATACTTGCAGGTGATTACATGGTTGTAAGGGCAACCACTGTAAATCAAAAAAAAATTTGAACTGAAAACACAGTAATATTCTTGTTTCTGACCAGTTGAAATTTTCTAGGCTGATTTCCAAGACTAACTTTGTATTAAGATCTACCATTTAAGTTCCTGAGTCTTTTGGGATACCACTACACATTGTTCATTCTTGTCAAATACACAGAAATACATGGTCAAGTCCATTCATACTTACATAGCTTATCACCAAAGCAGCTCTCTTCAAAAAAGGCCTTGCGGTATACAAGAAATTCTGGTTGTTATTTGCAGTCAGGTAGCTGAAATATGAGGAAACAAATATTTGTTGTAATGCTTTTGAAACCAAAGCTCGTTTTTCAAATGGAGAAAAAACTGTACATTATTTTAACCAACCTGAACTAATGATGCAGTAATGACATCAACTCTTCAAAGATCTTTCCACATAACTTAAGTAAAATACAGTGACTAGTTCAGGTAATACACACTATAATACACTGGAGTTTTCCCATCAAAATCTGGTTTGGGTCTGTTTGTTGGTTTGGGTTTTTTTCTTCAAATCTTCAATTAACTCCTTAATCCTCAGAAAAATCCCATGTGTGTCTCAGTAAGATTGCTGTCTTCAGACTCCCAGAAGACTACACCGAGACACATTTTTAAAAGGTCACCCAAACAGAACAATTCAATTTTAGACCGTGATTAAAATGCAAAAACTCCTTGTTCCCAGCTCTCCGCTCAGTCCCTAGAGATGAAAATAACTATCTGGGAGAACTGATTTTAAGCACTTTTTTGGAATGTATTCTGCATGCCTAAGTTTCATTATATGTCTGCTGACAAAGTGGTATGATAATTAATTGCACAGAGACAAACACACAGGTGGTTTACTGTTGTAGGAATGTTCATAAAACCCTTCCTGTTTCTCAATGAGTAAAATTAAACTGTATCTGAAGCCAAAACTACACATTTATTTTAATATAGAGTAGAAGCACTTGCCAAAGTCTAAGGAGCTTTCTTAATATAACAAACAGTGCCATACCCATGACATTAATTCCATGATAATTCCATTTCTATTGAACCTTATAGATGCTTCATTATTGTAATAAAACAATGACAAAAAGAAATACAGAAGAGACAACAGGAATATTTTAGGCATATAGGAGCTAGAAAACTATTGAAAAAATGACAAGTTATTTTAAGAAGTTATAAATACCAAGTAAACAAAATAAATTCAGAAGGAAGACATTACACATTCTTCTGTGGAACATACAATCAGTACCAGGATACTCTATTTAAATGATTTACAAAAACTGCAGCTTGTATTGCAACACCTTCAAGCAAGTTACCTTTCCAAGCATGAACTCATCATATGTTTCGCCTGTGAACATCTAGGCATGTAAAACATATCTTATTTCCTCTCCAAATTCCTCAAGACAGTCTATCATCTGATTGCTTCCACCCTTCAAGTCTTTGAAAAAAACAAGATTGAAGCATTTCCTGATGCAGCCAAGAGCCTTTAATATCTGGCTTTTTGTTCAAATTTTCTATAGTAGGAAGTTTGCAAGCCTGGTCACCATGGTGAGATGAAAAAAAGATTATACTGGAGAAAAAAAGCACCAGGGCAAAGCCGGGAAGACACAGAGGCAGCATTTAAAAAGAGGAAACAAGTACATCTGGGTCCTCTCTACAAAGTAACTCTCTTCAGAAAACTTTCCGTAAGTGTCATGCTTAAAACTAGGCAACTAAACCATACAATGTAAAGCAAGCCAGATGACTTTCAGTCTTTGGTGTCTACTTATTGTCAAATGTTGATATTTAAGCACCAAACCTGACTTAAATGTCAGACTAATCTTCAAGGGCTGAACGCCTCAAAGTGCAAAGTTTCTCGAGCTCCCACTGATTTTAATCAGGCTCCAGCAAGTACAAGTGAGATGAAACTAAGCCTTCAGCTTCCTCTCCCCATGAAAGGTCAGGTTGGCCTTCAAGTGTTCACCATGGCCCTACTCCAAAGCCCACTGGAACCAAAGGGAAAGCCTCTCACTGACTTTAATAGCATTTGGACCAAACCCCAGTCTTTTGTTCCCTACTGGAACCTTTCATGAAACTCAACCACCTCATGATTTGCAGCAGGAACAGAAGTGCTTGGTTGCACTTTGTTTACATTTGTATGTGTGGAGAGAGGAGAGCCCTCTATTTATCACGCTGTGTGACTCTTTTCAAGAACCTGTTTTCACTCACTCATAGTTTTATCTCACTGCAACACTTTAGGCAGGAATTTTCCATTACAAATATTTGCTTTACGTGGAATTATTCTGGGAAAAGATCAACTAGAACAGTTCAACTCTTTCACCAAGGCTTCAGTTACAGACAAAGGAGCACTTTTATCAGTGTCAAGGAGTCTGACAACTTCATCCTTGAGAAATTGCATCACTTGTTGCTCGTTCATTCTTTGCAGTACGGTGAAGGAATACTTACTCTTTAAAAGTCTTGATTTTGAATTCTTTTGTTTGCCTATGAGGAACTAAATGCTGCCCACATATTGTACCTTCCTTGCAGCAAGCCTAAGACCATGCAGGCTACCAAGCACAGTTTCAAGATATGAGTCTGTCACAGAATCATAGAATGGTTTGGGTTTGAGGGTAGCTTAAAGATCATCTGTCTAAAGATCATCCAAAGATCATCCAAAGGTCATCCAAAGATCATCCAAAGATCATCCAAAGATCATCCAAAGATCATCCAAAGTTCCTGTCCTCCCTGCCACAGGAGGACAGGACACCTTCCACTAGAATCATGTTGCTCAAAGCCCCATCCAACCTAGCTTTGAACATTTCCAGGGATGTGGCATCCACAACTTCTCTGGCCAGCCTGTTACAGTGTCTCACCACCCTCACAGTAAAGAATTTCTTCCTAATATCTAATCTAAACCTGCCCTCCTTCAATCTAAAGGTCCTTGTCCTATGACTACATGCCCTTGTAAAAAGTCCCTCTCCAACTTTTTCATAGACCCCCTTTAGCTACTGGAAGGTGCTCTAAGGTCTCCCAGAGTCCCCTGTTCTCCAGCCTGAAGAACCCAAACTCCCTTAGTCTGTCTTCATAGTAGAGGTGCTCACTCCAGCCCTCTGACCATCTTCATGGCCTTCCTCTGGACTCGCTCCAACAGGTCCACGTCCTTATCTGCAACTCAAAGTTTATCCGAAAGGTTCAATCAGATTGCAGTGTAGCTCTGGCCACTGCAGAGCAGGCCTTTTGAAAGCATTTCAGAAAACCCTGACGGGCCCTCTCAGTTTGTGTTGTGGAGCAGTAACACCTCCAGGAAAAAAGAAAAGCCTGCATTGACACTAACTGCAAATCACCACTCTGTGCTAGAGAGGAGATGAGGAGCAACAAGAAGGAACCAGAATGAAAGCAGTGGGTAACTGGTGAAGGAAGAGTTCAGAGAGCTCTGAGCTTTCTGATCCTTCCTCCAAATGCTTTTGCTACTTTGCAGCTTCAGTTAAGAAATTTTTTTTTCCACAATAATTCAGTTAAGAAGTTAAGCTCTTCCATTTTGAGAAGGCTGCTGTCCTGAAGTCTGTCTGGAAATCCCAAAAGATAACATGGTTCATTGCTCAGTAATCCTGCTCTCCACCCATCAGATTGATCTGTGGGAGTGGCATAAACGGACAGGTTATGCTCAATGCCTCAAAGCTTTATGAGAACCACGTGGTTTTCCAGAGCATCTTAACAGAGCTACTACTTGTGTCAGGGAAGGTAACTATTACAACATCTCGTGTCTGGTGCAGGCAAAGAACAACACTCAGTTTGTGTCTTAAAATAAAATGAACTGCAAACAGGACCTGGATGAGGAAGTTTGCTATATGTCAGTGACACACAACAAGTATAATGAAGTAGTTTTTTACATGTAAAATTGCAGCTTGCAAATACATCTAAGGTTACACTGAACTTTGCTCAGGCAACCTTAAGATCATCAACAAAAGCTTTTAATTTGCCTTTAGCCAGGAGAAGCAAAGAAATCACCACTATAACAGTTAAATTGTTTTATACCCTTTTTAAACAGCTGCCTTGTAAAAAATCACTTACAGGTCAGATTTCCATGCATTTGACAACCTCTCTAGGCTGCCAAACATCCCTCTGTTCATGGGAACCACTCCCTATCACCTGCTCCACCCCAACCAGCGCAGTGTAGCTCCCAGTGCCAGGACACGCACATGCCTTCATTCCCACAGGAGAGCGGGTGTGGGACACAGGTAGGGAAAGTGTACTGATAGTAGCACCACATAGGAAAATGCTACCTCCAGAGTAGGTGAACATTTCAAGGTGTGGTTCTTCAAGATTTTCCTAAGAAAATTATAAAATTTGAGGAGGAAATCCAGACTGCCAGCTTCATTAAATGAGTACGAAAAGAGCCCATCTGGGCAGAGGTTCCACTTCTGCTTCGTGCCAGCCTTCCCACAAAGTAAACCAGCATGTAATTGCCTACTTGCTGTCTTTTAAAAGCCTTTCAGGAATACTCCCCAAAGCAACCAGAATCACAACAAACAATAAATCCAAGAAAAGCTTAATAATGCAGGGACTTCTCTCGTGAAGTTCGAGTGGAGGCCAGGACAGATATTTGGCAGCTCCTGCTTCCTGAAAAGCACAGCTCATCCTGAAATCAGTTACATCATCAGGGCACTGTGAGGTTTTATAATTGAAGACCGCAGGGTAGGTGGCCTAGTAAAATTCAATACCATGCATTTTACAGGAACATAAACTTTGCTGGTACCATATGGACTCTGTGTTAATCAAAACAAACTTCTCCAAGAAGCAGGCAGCTTTTTTAATTTGCCTGTACCATTGGAGGCATCCAGAGTTTACAGAACAGTGTGGAGCAGCACTGCTGCTGCTGTTCATTGCCATGGCTGCGTGAGCTATTGCAGACCACTATGGGCAACACATTTATCCCACACTGCAGCTGACTCAGCTTTGGTGTAAAACATGAACTTGCTTTGTGTTCTCTTTGAAGGCAATTAAGATCTATGATAGATGCTCCCAATTAGGAACACCTAAAACACCATGATAAGTATGCAGTAGAATCAGTTTTGGCATTTCAAGAGCATGTTTTGGTCAAGTCCCACCACTGTGAGAAGATCATTGCTCCCATTTATATTCTTCTCAGGAAACAGATCCAAGTTCCCAGCAACCACCAGAGTTTTGAACTAACACTTTCAAACCCCTAATAATAAAAGAAGATATTGGAAGGACGAGTATAGAAGCAAGGCTATTCTCTTATTCTCAATTATTGATAACAGTAAGACATCTCTAATCAAGACATTTTTAAACTCAGAAGGGGCTATTTTAAGTGCATGTCAAAGCTTTAGATCATGGATAGATGCACACCTAATTCCAAACCAGTTTGACAGACTCTCCTGGTGAGAATGAGCAAGTTTTACAGGAGCCATACTCTGTCTATAGAGACCACCTTACCTTTTCTTCTTAAAGAGGACTTCCCTATCGTCTGTCCAGCCAGCTGCATCTTATATTGGAGAAATATCTTTTCCACCTAGCTCAGCCTACACTCTCCTTGAGGACAACCATTGAAGGGCAAATGTATATGAAATCCCAAGGAGAAAATAGGAATGAAAATCCATCATGGAGTAAAAAAATTGAAGTAAAAAAAAAAAAAGAAAAGAAAAATCAATATATTCCAGACACGTCTGGATATTTAACTTGCTTAAAATACCTGTCAGTGCAGGGAAATAAAATACCAGTCATAACTACAGGTTTTGCAAGGAAGAAGAAAAGCCCTCCTGCTTCCTTCTTTATGAGTAGTCTTGACATTCCTCACAGCATGTGTGTGGTATCTTTGCTCCTTATCTCCCAAGAGAGCTCTAAAGCCCAGCTACCACTACCCACACAGAGCCAGATGCGTAAACACACACAAACAGAAGCAGTTTTACAGACTCTTTTGGGAGCCATGAAGAGATTTTATGAAAAGTCACAAATGTTTTAACTGATTTGCACTGATAATGTCATGTGCTCTTTGTGTACATTTTCAGTTGTGACCATATTTGGAGTTATTGCCGTTTACTGGACTTTTGGAGAAAGCAAAAGCAGGGCATAACTGCACTGGCATATACAGCAGAGGTGGTGATCCGACTCATGGCTTTTCCTTATCCTCTTAGGTAATACATACCCCATTCTGTGTGGGATGAAAGTAGAGGAAGAAAACTGGGAGGAGCAGGGAAAGGAGGAGAGAGAGGCACAGTAAAGGATCAGGAATAGAAAGAGAAAAAAGGAAAGTAGCAAAATGCACTTAACGGATCAAAGATGTGACCAAGAAGATGAAAAAGAGTTTCTCTTCATACCAGACATTCCACAGACATGACAAGGAGACAAGGTGGAGGAGGGCTAACAGGAAAAATAAGACTTCATCAAAGCATGGTCACCTTCTGCCAGATCTCAGGAAACCAAAGCACTGTGCCTGCAATTTAAAGCTTCCATCGATTTCAGCCATTTTATTTCCCTCACATCACACACACCTGAGGCATTGAAATCTTCCACTAGGCTCATTATTCCCTGTCCTAGCCCAGTGAAGGGCTGGTGTAGGGGTATTTCAAGTAACCGCATTATAAGCAGCACTGATAGCAGCTTTGGCTGCTCCCCACATTCAACTACAAATCCGTATTTTCAGCTGTTTGTGCTTTTGACAAGCTTTATTCATTCAGGCTGAAAATTCTGCATTCCAGGAGCTTGTGTCAAGCTGAAACTCTGTTCTTCCTCGAAAGTATCCGGTAAAATAGTTAGGCTGTTCCTGAAAAAGCAATTAGAGAGATTGGCCCATATCAACAACATCGTGCAACCACTTCACTGGGAAAGCTTCAGTGGTTCTGTACTTTGGAGCAGGGATTTGAGGTTTAGTAGAGGGACTGCAGAGATGCTGCTGTTGTTGATTTCGGTAACAACTGACTCTGCTTCTGGGCATGTGACAAGCCACTGGGAAAAGAACTCCATTTGCAACACTCACTAGAGATCTGTAGCAATTCTCCAGGGTCTCCAGCCCTAACAAACACCTTCTAGAAGGAACAGCATCAGATTCTCTTTGCATTGCTCCTGCAAAGCCATTGATAGGAAACTCTCCTGCAATGCCTGTATCCAGCCTGGAGGAGACCATTTGCTTGGACTGTAGAGGGCTGAAAATTTGTGTCTGAAGAGAAGGCTACCTGAGCATGTGTTACAAGGAAGAGATGGGATATAAAGGGACAAGAAAGGAAGGTAGGCCCAAAGAGGAAAGGGACAGGGAAAAAGATGAGCCAGGAGGAAAAAGATAGAGTTACGTGGAGATATTCAGACCTCTCCTGCTGTCAGAGATCTAGCAGCAGTATCCAAAAAATCTGCTGCCACTGGAGTTCCATTCACTGGTGTCCCCAGTGAGCACTCAGGAGCTGGACTGCAGCACAGGAGGCAGGAAAACCCCTGCTTTCCCCAGAGCAGCTCCACTTGTGAAAGCAGCTGTGCTGTTGACGAACCAGCCTAGAACAAGCAGATGGACCCAAAACCACAGAGGACAGCCAGGACTCCTACAGACTGACTGCTGCCTTTTCAGCTGCACAGGAAAGATCAGGCAGCACTCAAATACAGCCGTCCCCAAGACACACCACAACATCCATGGACCACGCTCACTCTGCATGGCCAGGCTGGGTGAGGGGGCTGCTTGCACAGGCAGGGAGCATGAGGTCTGTGAGGTATCTAAAACACACTCCCTAATCACAAAAAAACTAGCTTACTCAGCAGCTTTTATGTGGAGAAGGGAGGAGGTTATCCTCCACTCATGCACAAGGCTCTGTTATCATGGCTGTAAATTATTGAGGTGTCCCTGGGAAGCAAGTGTCCTAGTAAAAATTTACAAACAAGCCATAAAAGATGTGGAGGTGTGCTGCCCTGCCTTGATGTTCTCTGTAAAGTGTTTCATGCGACTAAATACACACTGATCCCACTAGTCTGCTAATTTACAGAGGGAACCAGGGTGGCTTTAAAACTATGTATGTGTAATTAGGGAATTAAGACTAACTTTTTGCTGTTGTCTTTGACAAGGATGCCAGTGAGCAAACTTAAAAAAAAAATCAACAACAAAAAATAGCAGAAAAAGGGCACAGAAATCATTGTCTGTGAGACTGTCACTATTTTTGTGACCCTCCTTTCTCCTCCACACATCAACTCTAAAAATGGGATAGGCACTGATAAGAAGCATAGGGGTAGGTAAGGGTCAACTGGTCCCAATCCCAAACCTGAAACAACTTTTTAAGGAATTTAAAACATTCTACCGGTACAGAGTTTGACTTGAGGAAGGAGGGGAAGAAAGAGAACTTTTACAGGCGAACCTGTTCTCAATCAGGGCAAATTCTCAGTTGTGGGTTGTTGGGTTTTTTCCTTAAATATATTGCTCAACTGAGTTGTACTTCATAAATCATCATTTAGGGTTGGCTCGAAAAAATCCTTTTTGCAATGCTTGGAGAGGCACATAACATTTTAGTTGTGAGCATTTCTGGTAAATCAAATAGAAGTGGTAAGCAAAAGTCTGTTTTCAGAGGGAAACATGGGCACAATTTGCAAAGAAATGCAGGGAGAAAACAGCACCCAAACCTCCTGTAAATGTAGCCTGAAGAGCATTGCTTTATTCCAAAACCTATTTGTTAGGATTTTTTTTTTAATTCTTACATAATTTATTTGTAATCTGAAACTACACGTAAAATTCAATTTAAATCCACATTTTGCACTTAACTGGGGAGGGGGGAAAAAGTCAGGCATCTACAATTTGAATCCTTGACTTTGAGATAAGAGGATGAAAAGAGGAGCAGTTATCACATTGCTGTGATGGGGGAGGGGGACTGTGGACCTTCAGGACAGTCAAACAGGGTATGTTTGGGGAGTTCACCAGCACTAAGGTCCAATAACCAATTTATGGACATAGATTAAAAAACAGCAAGTGAAAATGAGAAAATAAGTAAAAACAAGTCAAAAGCAAAATTCAGGCAGGGACATTCATGCATGTGATAATTATCTTTCCTCCTCCTCCCTTGGCTGTCTCTGCCTTAAGACAGTGAGGTCCAAGTGGACTAAAGGACCATGTTGGCACAGGCTTTACGAGAGCGGGAGAGAGCAAGTACTGTGAAAAAGGTGCTACTGCAACAGCAATGGTTTTCTTATTGAAGCGTTAAGGAAGATGGAAAAGCTCACATGGTTTCTTTGGAAGATGCCCACTAAATTAAAGGAGGTTATAACCTAATCATTTATAGCAGAATCTTCCCAAATTCACGACAGATAGGAAAGAGATGGTCCTCGTTTGGATCCAGAATTTCTGTTACAAGCCACAGGTGGCAGAGACACTAAATTCAATTGCATCATCCTCAAACTGAAGCTTGGTCCCTTTGCCACAAGCTTTTCCTTCAAATTGAAACCCATCCTCCACCTACTTAAAACACAGTTGACTGCATGTTAGTGCTAAATACTTCAGGAAGAAGATACTTCCTTTCTGGAAAACTCTTAATTTGACATTTGCTCTACCATGTCCCTTTGCTTCTGCCAGATTAAATAACGCTATCTGTAAATATGTCACAGCCATCTCTGAAGACAAAATAAATAGTAAAAAAAACCCCAGGCTTCCTCACTCTTTTCCCTTAGAAAATGGTCTGTTATTTTTAACATCCTCAAAAATAGCTTGTTCTTTTTAAATATGAATGACATGAGTCTGTTAGCAATATAGTGAGGAATCAAAATAACATTCTTCAGAGCTGATATCCCTTCAGAGAAACTTTTTGATGTTTGCAATCAAATGCAACTCAATGCCAAAGTTATACTGCAACACAGAGAGAATCTGAAAGAAAACAATTCGAAAATTGGCAGCAAATTACTTCTTTTGTCAGCAGCCCTGTAAGTAAATCGTGCCTGTGCTATTACTGTTGGCATGAAATACCAAACACTACATTTCCAACAACTTTTATCTCTGTTACTTTTCCATGCAAACATCTACAAATCCTTAAATTCTTCAAATTAAAAATGGACCAGCTCTTTCATCACAGGCACTTGTGGTTCAGTTATGATAGGGTTCATCCATAAAAAATAAAAATTAAAATCTGCAATAGCCAGTAAAGATTAGTGGCTTACTTTAAATGGATTTCCTCTGCAAAGCTATTCTTTATATCTCATCTAAACAGATAATAAATGCTAAAAGCCAAAAGCACATCAATAAAAAAATAATTCTGGAACTTGGCAGAATTAGAAAAAATAATTACATTTTATCCTATTTCGACCACAATTCAGTCTCATCTACTGCCAGAAAAATAAAACCACAAATGTTTCAGTCTTCTTTAAGTCACTAAGATATTTGCTTTCAACTGCATTGGCAAGTTCCAAAAAATAAGCAGTAGCAAGAAAACAACATAATTTTGTAGTCTCCATCTCCACGGAAGTAGGCTTAAATTCTGATATTTAAAAGCCTGGCAAGCATGAAAGATCCCGCACAGTTTCTCACATGAACGTTTATGGGATATTGCACTCAGCCAAAAATATGAGCAGCTTCTGCCTTGAGGATTTTCCCACAGCCTGTAACACACCCCCAGCCACATCAAACTTTTACAGGGTGGGGCTGGAGCTGACACTGAGTAACCACACCTTTCCACCTAACTGAGAGCCTCTCTGCCCCAGGCACCCCAGGCTAAAAGTGTGTCACCCGCTTGGCTACAGGGAAACCCATGGAAACACATCGGGAATTTTGTTCAAGGCTTTGCTCCCCTCCAATCTAGCCATGTTCTGGGTCATTCTGGTAGACCATAACCAAGATCACTTTAACAAGGTCAATTGGTAACAAATGTCCCTTCCACAGCCCTACTGTGCAATGCAGCTCCACAGTGCTGAAGGGATACCTGCTCTGGCACCGCATCCTCTGGCACTGCAGCTGTCCCACAAGCCAGCAAAAAGGAGAGTGCAAGGGTGTGGGCAGGCAGGCCCTGAAGGAGCCACACATCATGGGAAAGGTTGTAGGACACTCAGAGGACCCACAGTTTGTGTTTGTCTGGACTTCAAACAGTGATGGGATCTGGTCAAAAACGACGCAGCTGTGCAGACAACAAGGTCATGGAGGAGGGTGAAGGTCAAAAGCTGTATCTGTGCTACCACAAACACATCCACTCATTCCTAAGGGATGGTGGTGGCTCTTGCAGGACCACTGCTGTACAGTGGACACAACCAGGACCTGGACCTCAAAGGCCACCAGAAGAGTTGCTGTGGAAGAACAGCAGCACAGACTCTGCTCCGCAGCACAGCAGCAGTCTCATTGCAGCTAAAGGAGGAGAACCTTTTCTCCCAAAAATCACTTGTAAAGAAGCCCCAGGACATGCAGCGCTGCAACAAAACTGACCTAGAGAGTCTTGCATAGATTTACTCACAGAAAACAGGTATTTGCATTAAACTAACCAATTCTTTTTCTTTTCTTGATGCCCTTCAATATTTGCACTGCATATATCTGATCCTATTATTAAACACAATAAATAGCCCTTGTTGAAAAACCGAAAGTACCAGCCAGCATGGGTAATGTTGGCAACCAAGACTGAAGACAGAGAGCTGCCGTTATTTCTGTATTTGAGTTATTGATTAAATGTAACATCCGCAAAGCAGCAATCAGAATTGCTATTCCACAAACATTCCCAGAGAAACAGAGACTTATTCCAAGGGCCAATCACATGCGCTCTTGTGGTTAAAATGCAATTAAACAAGTAAAGCATCCAATATACCCACAAGCCAAACAAAAACAAATCACAGGAACCAAAACTGGGGAGTGAAAACAAAGGGAAGATTTTTAAAACATAATTCAAAAATGAGAAGTATCAATACAGCTTGTTGTTTGTAAGTCATTGAAAAAACTTTGAGGTTGCACGTATATGTATTACTTATACACAAGCAAAAGGGCCTTTTTCCAAAATATGTCTCAGTAGGAAAAATCTTGTGAAACAGTAACGCTTTACTTATTCCAGAATACTGTCCTTCTTTCTTATGCTTCCTGGTTTACTTTTGAAGTCTTTTTAAGCGATGAAACGGGTGGGAAGAAAAACATTCCTGAATTAACCATGTAAAACTCTTGCCCTCAGACCCTGAAGAAAGGTTATTCTGAGAAAAATAAGAGAGTAAGAATAATACCAAACAAATGTACAGTTCTAGCACTCTCTGTTTGATTGTATCAGAAACTAATACAGAGAACAACATCCTCACCAAGAGCAAAGAGTCAGAGGCAGAAGCCATGCTGGGGGGACACCAGGGACAGCTCCATGGAGACCCCGCAGGACAGCCAAGGGCATAGTGAGCCTGTGCACTGCCATCTCCCTTGGATGGAACAGGCCAGGTGTTTTGGAAGAGTACAGCCACTCTGAGAGCAAGCACAAGATTTCAAATCACACCTGCCTTGTGGATCCACATGGATAAGAAAGGCGCAACCTCCAAACCAGCAGCACTTGCTATTAAATTTGGCCATCACACCCCTCTGGCGGTGCTCAGCACAGGGGGCACCTACGATCCAGACACCAGCCCCGGCTCAGAGCTTCTCCTCCCTGGTGAGGAGTCTCTAACCTGCCCTGCCTGGAGCAGGGGGCTGCCGCGGTGTTTTCTGGGGAGGGGGGAAGCAGTAGCGTGGAGTTCACCTAAGCGGCTGCTGCCTGTCAAGGCTTCCTCCACAGAAAGCATCAGCTCACCCAAGCGCACTTTACTTGAGCAAAGCTATTTTGTCTGCTTCAGGTTTGTTTCCTTGAATTGATAGCTCAGGGCTATGATGGAGAAGACAGAAAAGGGCACTTTTCACAAGGGCCAGTAAGAAACAGATTTTACAAGATGGATGGAGTGAAACAAGGCAAAGCCTTGCTGAATATTCTGTGCTTCAGGCAACTTAATAAAACTCACATTACAAAAATCACTATAAATTATCTGCAAGAGTTTAAATTCTCAACCAAACCATACACGCTGTGTTACCCCATGGGCAGCTCACCTCAGGGAAAACGAAAAATTCTGCCCAATTTACCGGTACCTATTACAGAGCAATAACACACTGCTCCCTTTTTTGTTTACTGGGGTTTTTTTAACTCTAATGAGCTTGTTTAAGTGCCCTGGGTAGATTCAGGAGTCCCTCCTTTCGCAAACAGCCACCTGACAGCACACCAGAGCAGCTGTCTCCAGAATTAGGACAGAGACATCGAAACACACAGAGGCAAATTGATCCGATCGATCTCTCACAGACTTGAGAAGCAGACAGCCCTCAGAGACCTTTATTTTTTCAATCTGCAATGAAAGGGCCTGGCAGTAAACTGGAAAGAGCCAGTTTTATAAGCTGGGAGGAAAATGATTATAGAATATTATAGAACTGTAGCAGTTCAGGGATCTTCCAGATAGTTTAAATGATTTGGCTTCCTTATGAACATATTGAAAGGGAAAAAAAGGAAAAACTTCTGAAGGTCAGCCAGGAGTGCTGTAGGTACCGCATGGAGTTCCCGATTTATTCTCAAGCTGTTAACGTAAAGATGGGAACAGAAGGAGGAAGGAGGAATACAGAGTGGGAACAGAGGGAGGAAGGAGGAATACAGAGTGGGAACAGAAGTTAGTGCATCCATAGAAAAATATGGATTAAGTAATACCTTACACAAATGAGCAAAATCAAGACAGGGACCAGAGGCAACACTTGAGTTCCCCTGAGCTCCCTGATCACCCTGAGCTCCACTGACCACGGCGGGTAAGCAGTCAGGTGTAAATTCAGACTTCCCCAGAAAAGTGCTGAACTGACCCCGCTCTGCTCCAGCTCAAAAGGTGGCTTTTGCTGCTGAGTGAAATACCACTTCCCAAAGAGAACAGGGGCTGATTCTTTTGGCTTTCTTTTGGTTTTCCTGTTTTATTACACAGGCTTAGCTATTACATGTGCCATACTGATAGTTTCACAGGGAAGCAGTAACATTTCTAAAATGCTTGGAGAGGAAGGGAGTGTTTGAGTTTAAACTTCTTGGTTATTTCAAGCCAGATTTGCAAATACCTTTGCCAGACCCACACTGCACTTTTGTAAGCTCCACAAGAAAAATACGTGGAGTTGCATTGACCAGCCTTCAGCAATCCAGGCTGGTGGAGACAAGGAGCAGCATCTTAATAGCCTCCTCTTTCTATTCCATCCCTGGGAAAAGTGTGACTGTTATTGAATGTAGCTCTTTTTCTACATTTCTTATTTAGACAATGGCCAAAATAGAAACAAAACATGTTGTTCACTGAGAAATGCTTTTTTTTGCTTTTCCTTTTGCATTTTGGTGGGTTTTTTTTGTGTAGATGGTTAGGGTTAATAAAAAGCAATTTCACCTAAGCAAAGCTTTATAGGATGTCCACGTGGGAGTGTTTTGTGTTTGGTTTTTTTTTCATTAGGATGAATCTAATAAATTAATTTTCACCCTACTGGGAGTCAACAGGAGCTTGTTCTTGTTCCCTCCTTCCTCCAAGGTCAGCAGGCCACACTCTGCTTTGGTTCTTTGCTGGCACAGGCTGCACACTGATTTTGGAAGCTCCTGTGCTGGCTGGAACACTGCAAACCCAAGGCTGCCCCCACTGCCTGCTCATCTGCCTGGACATCAGCAGCCACCTCCAGCAGATGTTACAAGACCACTCCTGCACAGAGGCTCTCCATGCCTTTCTCCTGTGGCCTGGGCACAGAGCAAGGCTTACAGCTGACTGTGGTTTTGAACTGATGCAAACATTGGTGTTTGTGGAAGCCTTTCAAACATGTAACTGGGATCCTGCATACGTCCCTCTGGAAATATATCCAGAATAAGGACTGTACTATACCATATCACGCTCCTTGCCTCAGCAACCATGCCCCAATCACACACAAGCTCACTTAAAATATCAATCATGCCAGATACCTCATTTATTTCAATTTCTCTTTCTCTCTAACTGATCTGTCTTCCTGACTCTGCAAGGCCAGATCTGATAAAAATAATATCAGCATCCACCAAGTTATGGTAACGGAAGTTGAAACCCTACAGACTCCATCACACTTTCACTTCTGTCAGCAGCTGGTTCTTGCTGACTTCACAGCAGGAATCATAACTTCTTTCCCCTTCTTTATTATTATTTTTTAGAACAACTTTTGGTAGAGAGCCAGCACTTGATAAAGAACAGGACAATGCCACCGGGTGCTATTCATCAGTGTCCTGCCAGCATTCCTGGTGCTAATCAACCCACTGCTCAGGATTTACAATGGTTGTGCAAGCACAAGCCTGCTCAGGATCATCAACCCCCACCCAGGAAGGGATGCTCCCTCTCCTGTCCTCTTTGCTCTGCCTCGCACACCGTGCATTGGGAATTTGGCAGATCAGTCTACTCTCACTAAACAAAGCACTCCAAGCCACACACTAAAATCCTAGCGAAAGCTGTTAGAAACCCCTGCAAGAACAGTGGCAGCAGAGGGGGTATTCAGAAAGGGTAACTTTTGTTAGGGGAAACGAACACCCCATGCACCTTTTTTTGATCAGCAGTGAATGGGGGATGCAGAGCCATCCTTCCCTCTGAGTCACCTCCTGGGGACCCTCTTCCTCTCCATCGGCTACAGAGAGAGCTCACCTCCCATGGACTATGTTCCCTCAAACCACTCACTGTCCAAACATGGCTCAGGCTCTGACAAAAATAATTAAGAGTTACTAATGGAGAAAAACCACCTTTTGGGTCTGGTATTTCTTGTGCACAAGAGTGCAGGATACTTCCACCTTCTTGGCACCCCTGCCTTTGAGTTTCCAGCAACTGATGCCAGCTTTGATGGAAAAATATGTTGCTGAGCCTCAAAAGGCAAAGAGCTAGCTTTCCCTTTGTTGCTCTGTGGGTCAATCAAAGAGACAGATTCATAAAAGGAAAAGCTGCTGTCACCTCATAATACCAGCACACAGACAAGGCTGCCTCTTGACAGGGAAAAAAATGACTACAAATAACGTTGATATGGGAACACATGCTTAAAATCAATAATGAGAAGGCCAGAGGAGAGCTTATCCAGAGTCCCAAGTGCCAGCCAGTCTTACAGAACTTTGGCAGAGGCAACTCTGGAAAAACAAGGTAGGGATAGTTGCTTTACGGCTTGCAGGTTGTCTGTGTCAATGCAGTCATACCTCAGTCATCTGCTTCAGCCAAAATCCAGAGACCAAACACTTCCCAAGATGCTGAACTCAGACGGGCTCTTTGGGACCACACACTTTGGGACTGAGAGGGGAGTATCTGACTGCCCCTCAGGTGCTGAATCCCACCAGAGCCTCCATCCCTCAATCACTGTCAAGTCCATCAGAGCCACGCTGCTGGGCTTCTCCTCAGAGACATATTTTGGTAACTATCACCTCTGTCTCTTTGTATGTAAGCAAGCTGTCCACCCCAGAGCCCACCACAGTACTCATCCAATGCTCTCCAGGAATGTATCACAGTCATGGTCATACTTCCCATCAAAAGTTTCAAGGACTTCACCTCCAGAGTGGCAGAGTGGATTCAATGGAAAAATCCACAGCAATGCCTAGCACAGAAAAAATGGCAACATCACCACCACTGGAAATTAAATGGGAGGACAGAGGACACAAAAATCCTTGTGCTTTCAAAAAAAAGGACCTAGGGAGTACGCTTAGTATAATGCATCTTTACCAGCAAGTAAACTTTTTGTAACAAACAGCTTTCCATCTCAAATAGCTTCCCTGTATTTTGCAGAAGTACCAGTTATCCAGCCTTCCAGATGTCCTCAAGCTGCTTCATGGCCACTTTTCGGAACAAGCATGTGGAAAATGTAGAACTGTTCCCAAAATGAAGCTAACCATTTTACAGGAACTGCAGATGTGACTCCTAACATTCATAACACTTGTTTCCTTAATCGTATTTTGTAAGCAGCCACTTAAGCCAATCATGCCAAAAAAATCCCCAAACCAACACTCTTATCAGAATGATAGCTTCAACAAAAAAACCATATAAAAAACAACATTAAAAAAAAACAGAAAACCCACTTAATCGGTGTTTCTTCAGGACTTCTCCATCCGTGCAGTCACAGGGAATTTGTCAGACTCTGCAGCATCTGTGGCAGGCATACCCACTCTTACTCAGCAGCTCATGCTGCTGGGGCATTGCAAGAGCCTTGGTTGTTGGAGACTCTGGGACACCACAGTCTCCCTGTAACACACTGCAAACACCATTCTTACGTTTGGATCAACACTGACAAATGGGTGACGACTTCACCAGTTTTATCCTGCTGCCGATTTACATCTCAGCACTGTGGTAACAACCTGAAATGGAAACCTGCTTCAAAGCATTAATATTGGAGACTGAGAAAGAGGGCTGGCATCGACAGACCTGGCATACTTTATATAGGACAGGTTCAGGATGTTTACCCCGCTGTGGACTGACAGCAATCCAGAGGGTTTTGTGGTTTCCATTCCTTTAACTGCTTAAAAAAAGGATGGGCTCCATCTTTGTTAAGACAACAGCTGACACATTTAAAAGTTTCCTTTTAATTTCTATCATGAGAATAGAGAACAGTAAGGCTGTGTAAGGAAATAGTGTGGTGGAAATAAACCACGAACATTGTTCCTAAGATTTCAACAGGGATGACTCCCAACTCCAGGAGGAAAGACACCCCACACCATTTACTAAAAAAACCCCAAGCTGTTATGCAACTAAAACCTGAGATTACATGAGTTTAATAAAAGCAATTTTTTTACCCCACTAAGTTGGGTTTTTTTAACCTGTCTATTTCTAACACTAAAAACCTGTTAGGTTGTTTTTTTTCCTAGACTCTAAGGTATACGCTTTTCTCCAGGAGACTGAACCACTGCCAAAACCACACTGCTATCCAAGGATCTTAACACACTTTGCAAAAACATTAATTAAAACTCAGGCAGCAAGAAGAAGGGAGGTAAGGCGGGATCTTTTATTTCACAGTAAAGAAAACACCACTACCAAAAAAAAAAAAAGACAAAAAGATTTGACAACATACCAAGCATCTCAGAGAAAGCATGCTGCAGAGAACAGCAGAGGGGATGCTGGGAGGGCAGGAAGGTGGGGGAGGAAGAGTAAAATCCAGCATTTTATCTCTTGGCACTGCTTGTACTAGACTGTGCTCCTATTATGCAATATTAAGTTGGTTGAGATTGAAAATGGGGATTCAAGAGTCAGTTTTTTTAAACCCGGCCCTCCTCTGCTTTCTCACCACACCTACGTAATTGCCACACAAATCTGCACCATCCGAAACAAAGCAGTTGCTAATTATCGTCTCTCATTACAAGGACGCCTCATCTATACTTCTTTTGAGATTTATCACACAGTCATTATTTCTCTCTGCAGCATGATTTCCCACTCAAGTGTGAGAAAATGAAGGCAATAGTTATTTAAATGCAATTTGCAACATGGTCTGTATGTATTAATTTCTTCCTGTCTTCTGGGAAGATGGTACCTAATCCATAAATATACGTCCATTTGCTTAACAATTTTGTGGACAAAAGAAAAGTAGAACTAAAGGGACAATTTAATTTCTATTGAATTGTACACATTTGTTACTTTATAATACATAAACACCATTCCATCAAAGTCAGCTAAGGTTAGGAAAGCCATTAATATATCCTTACCAACATGGCAGGGCTAGAAAGGAAAATAAAGGCAGCTCGATCACATCAGAGGTAAATTGCTGCTTTTGTAATTGTTATTTCCCTTAAAAATAACAAACAAAAGTAGCTTCTTGGGGACTGGGAACTGGTCAGTACTCCTGCAGACAGAAAGGACAACCTGAAAAGCTGAGAGTTCAGCAGGAGAACGACGATGCTTTCCCAAAGGCAGCAGGTCAGGGAACATTGCAATTCATCACACACTGCAGTAGGTCTCTATCCAAAAGGCTCTCGCACATCCTGAGCAAAGGTCCTATCCACTTGAGGCGCCCAGAGCAAGGACAGCACGAGGCAGGAGGGAGGAGTAAAGCAGGTGAAAGTGGGGAGCAGAGCTGTTTAGGCTCTGTTTCTTAATGTTAATAGCTCCATATAATAGATTTTACTGAACCAGAAAACCAGAAGACTAAAGAAGAAATCTGAAACTCCTTACACTCATACATTTTCAGCTCTTTGTACCCCAGTACACAACTGATACCATGCTGTTACTCAGAGCAGATAGTGTGGTATCCCTGCATTGTCATCTACTGCTTGACACCACAGGCACCTCTTTGCAACAGAAATGTTCAGTCTTCACATCAGAACTAGAGACTGGTTAACACACAGTCTATTTTTGTTACAGAAAAGAGTGTTTTCAGAACAAATTTGTTTCCAAAACAAAGGAATTCACCTCCCAAAGCCTGCCAGGGAGAGGGGAGGACAACATTCCTTCCTCTGCTCTCAGGAAATTAGTTACCCAACTGCTAGGAGGTGTTAAGAAGAATGAGTCTCTTCCTGATGCCAATACTGAAAGGTGTCAAATGCCTTCATATCACACTGCTGCCAGAGAATGGTGAGGGAGCTGAGCACCACACATCCAAGCTCATGCAGAAAGTTTATTTTGTCTCCTCTGAACCAGAAACACTTCAGATCCCTACTATATGCAGCTCCAAGTTAGTTATTTCCTCTCTAGTTTTTTTTTTGCATTAGCTAAAAAGGAGTTGGTACCATTGCTGAGTGATGGGTGCTGCTTAGTGAAGAGTTGGAGAGCCATTCATCTGAAGCTGATGCTCAACAGCTGACCGACAGAACAACCCAGCCCACAGAGGACTTCCCTCACCCAACACCAACCTAAACTACAACCCATCAAGCAGCAGCTACTGTATTGTCTCATGTGTCCATAGAGGCCAGATGCAGCCAAGGGAAGACCCCAGCTTCACCTAATAGCTGAAGAAAAGTCAGCCTGGGGTTGTGCAAGGTGTGGGGATGACCATGTCTACACATCTTCCGAAGGGGACAGAGATTATAGAGGTGCACACCCCTCCCACAGAAATTCAGAATCCTGTTTAGACTGTACAGCCAAAAAGGAGCAAACCACCCTTCTCCAGTAAAAGGCAGTCTTTCTATTGGACTTTGTGGATGGAAATCCATGGCAAAGATAGCAAAAAAGCCAGACGTCCCTCTGGGAAGTAGAAATACACCACCAGGAAAAGAAAGACAATCATCCTTTTCTTAAACTATGATTCATATTATCTCTGCTTACAGGCTAAATTATTTTCACAATCATTCAGGCTCTGGTACAACGGGCAAGAAGTACCCCATTGGCATGGCAAAGGACGTCTATCCAACACACTCATGAAAAGGGAACTGGGGTCTCCAAAAGGTCTGACAGAATGAGAACTAACGCCTCTGGGAGTCCAGAAGAAAGCAAGAAGCAGCAAGTTTCTTCAATAACTTGTCAGGAACATGTTGATATCTAAACTTTTGATCCAGCTTTAAGTTTCAGTTCTCACCTTACTTAGACGTGTTTCGCAGTAGTGTACAACGGGGCATAAGCACGAGCCACTATCCAAAACAGTTCAGCTTCATTTTTTCCTGCTTGCCAGTTGCCAAGATAAAGCAGGAGGTTCTCTACTGTTTCACTCTCCTATAAAAGGATCTTAAACATATCTGGTGGGTATACTGGTGGTATTTTTTTCATCCCTCACATTTGCAGTTGCTGATGTTTTTGTTCTTTGCTTTCTCAAAATGGCTGCAAGTCAGAATGAAAAGCTTAAGTTTCTGAAACTGCTGATATTCTCATGGCACTTGACCAAAGTAAATAAATAAAAATAAAAACAAGCACTCCAAACATAGGTTTCTCCTTGGTAAAAGCAAAGGCAGCTTCTCTGGAGTGTCTCAGCCATAGTCACTACACAAAGCCTGCCTAGACAATGCCAGTAAGAAGGTTATTATGTTATTTAGTAACGGCAATGGCAATCCTCTGTCTCCCCTCCCCAGGAAATAATGAGTTCATTCTGGATTCTCAGACTTTAACCCCAGTTTTGTACCTCACTTGACAGTCTCTTTAGTTTTGTGTGCTCACACCTTAACACACAGGCACGAAAAGGAAGGAAGACAAAAGTGACACACAAACACAAGGGTTAAGTGGGCAAAAATTGGCCATCGAGGCATTTAGGCAAGGAAACGAAAGCTTCCCAGGCAAACTTGCACTTTATAGAGTAGCCTTTCAAGGGGAGCCTTGGAGACAATCCAACTGGACACAGGCAGCACTGAGCTAGTCTATGAAAGGGATTAGATAACTGGCCATGCACGATAACAGAGGTTCTATGTCTGATAAGCCAAGCAGTCCCTTATCATCTGATGGTCCTTTGACAGAAATGACCATTTGCAGACTATCTTCTGGATTGTGTTGGTTTCTTTAGGTTTGTGGGGTTTTTTTCTTTTACTGAACCAGAGAGTGTATCTCTCTTCTTGCTAAAGCCACAGCAACTCCCATCAGAGAAGCAACCTAAGAAAACAAGCACTAACAGGTTGGAAAAGGCCTTTAAAATCAATGATCTAAAATTCACCCGGCCTAGTTTAAGAAGGTGAGAAGAATCTCACAGGCCGGCTTAGTAAGCCGGTGAGATCTGCTCTGTTGGCCACCCCATTCACTAAGCTTGCAGGGGCCTGAGTCTTATCACGAGGATACAGGAGATGTGGAAACCTCTTCTGTGCTGAACACGAACAGAACTACGGCGATCGACACCAGCTGTTCGGCGGCAATGACCCAGTAATCACTGTGATTATGTGTCCCACTTACCGGAGGGCTCTGCTAGAGGGATTAGCAGATCGTGATCATCACACTAAGCTCTACTGAAAAAAGCATTAAACATGAGGACTAGACATTCAAAATAATTTCCTGCTTAAGTACCTCAATGTTTGGGGAGCCCAAAAGAAGACAATTCCTAATTGGCAGAGAGCATTACCGCTGCAAGTGATTGCGCTGGGAATGCCACATCTCAAAAGCAGGCCCTGGAAGCACCATCTGGACTCACTCAAGAGCCCTGCAATGTTATCCAGTTGAAAAGGCTTTAGCAAATCCTTTGATACCGTCTCCCTGGAGCATTCCTCTGGAGAAGATGGCTGCTCGCAGCTTGAACAGGTGCACTGTTTGCTGGCTAAAAAACTGTCTGGATGGCCAGGCCCAGAGAGCAGTGGGGAAAGAAGATCCATCCAACTGGTGGCCTGTCACCCGTGATGATCCCCAGGGCTCAGTGTTCGGGCCAGTCCTGTTTAATATCTTTTATTCACGATCTGGACAAGGGGATCAAGTGCACCCTCAGTGAGTTTGCAAACGACACCAAGTTGGGTGGGAGTGTTGATCTGATGCAGGGCAGGAAGGCCCTGCAGAGTGATCTGGACAGGCTGGATTGATTGGCCAAAGCCAATGGTATGAGGGTCAGCAAGTCAAAGTGGCAGGTCCTGCACTAGAGCCACAACAACCCCCTGCAGTGCTGAAGGAGGTTGTAGTGAACTGGGGGTTGATGTCTTCTCTCAGGTAACAAACCACAGGTCAAGAGGAAATGGCATAAAGTTTCAACAGAGGAGGTTTAGATTGGATAGTAGGAAAAAATTCTTTACTAAAAGTGTGGTCAGGCATTGGAATGGGCTGCCCAGGGAAGGGGTAGAACCACCAACCCTGGAAAGGTTTGAAAGATGTGTAGCTATAGCACTTGGGGATACGGTTTAATGGCAAACAGAGTGGTGCTGTTGGCCTCCATGATCTTAGAGGTCCTTTCCAACCTCAATGATTCTATGAAAACTAAAGTCTTCTTCAAATGTAACTGGGGGGATGACCACACCACACTGAATTCCCAAGACTCCTGCCTCCCCTGAAGCCTCTTTCATGTCCTGACAGAATTACCAGGGGCCAAATAACACACTGAACCTCTACACTAAATCAATGTTAGTAACCCCAAATTCTGGGCCATGGCAGGGAGACGTCTTTTGTCAAAACATCTGCCTTGATTTTGATATGGAAACAGCTCCCTTTTTCATATGTTTTCTTCCTTAATAGATTTTTTAAGAACATAAGATCTGCCACCTACTAAAATATAAGCTTTGAAGGTAGAAAACACTTCCAGAAATTATACTGGCAATCTTACTGGACTTTATCAAATTTGGAGTCATCATTCTTTCCATACAAGTGTGCACTTCATTACTTGGTAATGGAACAATAATTGCTCTTCAGTTATGCAAGATGCACCTTTAATTTGCAAGGGGTTTCTAGAGAAGTAATGACAGATGCTTAAAAAAATCAAATATGAGAATATGAAACTTGTTATGTAAAAGATAATGGTACCCACAGAGTAGTCTGCCAGCTGGGTCACGGTCTCAGCTGGTATAAAGGCACAATGCTGATGTTTTGTCTTATGCATTCTTAAAACACTGAACCTGAAGCCAAATTAATCATATTACTTTGAGCTTTAATCTAACTGAATCTCACAAATGAAGCATCACCAGCATAGGTCAACACCTGACATCCCTGCTTTCCTGACAGCTTCCTACGCATTCTAGGTAAGGCTGCCAGCAACTCAGCAGAAGGCATTTTCCCCCACTGAAATTATACTTCCTGATGATAAAACATATTGAGTGTGAAATAAAGATATCAAGCTATATATTTTCTTGCTTCTACAACTAAATTCAATATAAAACCTCCTAGGAACTACACTGTGAGAGAAAATCTTGAGTTAAAAATGACGATTGTTCCAAATTTTCTCCATTTTCTTTTCCCCAACTTCACCACTGTGAACGGGGGCTCAGTGCAGCATTTCAAAGACCACGTGTTTGCTCACAGCCTTTCCAGACAAAATGTCAACTCCAGACTCCGAGCACTTGCGTTCGTTGATGCGTGGCAATGCTCGTAAGATCGGGAGCAGCACACCATCCAAATGTCATCTGTGTGTGCAGATGCACTATCAAGTGCACCTCCTCATATGACTAATTTTCCAATTAAGATTGAAACTCTGTTGTGCTAGAAACACAACAAACACATGGGAGGACCTTGTTCTTGCTCCGTAGGGATTTACTATCAAAGACACACTAATTTTACTCTAATCTACTTGTTTTTACTCAGCAAAGCACTGGCTTTTGCAATATGTCAATTTTGTGCTGCAAAACTTGACTGTATTTTACTGTTTTGAAGCAGTTTAGCATGACATCCAGTGGGAAAAATGAAAAAAAAAAAAAAAAAAAAAAAAAACAAAGCTTGGCAAACGCTTAGAAAGCTTGCTTCACCCACTCTGATCTCCATGCCAGTGCAGACATATCATTAGCAGGACCCAACTATCTAATCTGAGATTGTTCAGATCCAAATACATAAACTGCATCACAACAGCAACTGCTGAGTAGACATACCCTGAGGAAGCCCAGCCTTTCAGTCTGCCTGGAAGGACGATAAAACAACGATCAGAGACTGCACAACTTTCAGCAAGGAGAGCCCTGTTTAATCTACTGGAAAAAGACATAATGAGATGCAGTGCTTGGAAGCTGAAATTAGATAAATCAGACTAGAAATAGGCACATTTTTAACTGCTGCAACCATCCACCTTAGGATATTTCACATATACCGTCACGTCAAGTCTTTAAAGTCAGGGCTGCTGACAGATGTGCGACACAGCTCACAGAGAAACGCAGGCTTCATACAGTAATTCTTAGACAAAGCTCTGTCTCTCGCACCACGCTCCAGCTCAAATTAGATGACCACAAATGGTCCCTCTTGACCTTAAAAATCTACAATGACACTCGAGTAATGGTAAAAATGTCTTCAAGGAGTTGTGGCTCTGCACAACCCCGAGAGATCGCAAATGCATGACAGTTCTGTGCCAATAGCCTGTGCCACTTCCATCCCATACAAACTGGCTGAGGGCCAGTGACACAGCCAGGCTGGACACCTGGCAGTCGGGAATCAAATTTAGTTCCTTGCTCTTGGGTTAGCAGCAGCTCAAAGGACTATAAAAAAACTACCATGTACCTTGATGAAGCAGCTTCTCCCCAAAACATCAGCTGCCTGAAGTGTCAGGGACTTTGAAAAGTAAGGAAGAAAAACGGGTCTAATTCACATTTCCCAGCTGAGGGTTGCTACAGCGTGGTCTTTATAAAAATGGCACAGCAAGAACGACAAAAAATTCTCTCTTTCGCAAATAACCAAGCAAATTTAAAATAGTTAATCCTGGAAACATTTTCAAAAGATTAGCCATGGCTCAACAAACTTTAACGATGATAATTTTTAATTTAATTTAAAGTTGAACATCCTTGTGTAATAATGGCAGAGATGGAGGACTATTAGGGAATAATCTTGTTTACGGATCAGTGAACTCAGAAAATTGCCAAGGCACTGTGAAACATATTCCTTATTCACACCTCATAATTAACTGAGTGTTCTGCTGCAATATTAAAGTCATCTTTGTTATGTGAAAGCTGCTCATTTGGGCTGGGATGCCACTGAGGGGGTCTCATTTGGTTCTGGCATTTCCAAACTCTTGGGAAAAAGCACCTTCAACCCATAAAAACAGACTCCCAAAGTGTAAGGGAGGGCAGAGAAAGCCTTTGGTCCATGACAAAAGCAAGGCTTACGCAGAGAAAAAAAACCACCTCCCTCTTTCCCTAATGCCATCTGGGAGCATTTCTCTTTTAAAGGCAATTGAAAGAAGAAAATACAGTTCTCTTAATTAATTCACATTGAAAGGCGCTTTTGACAGAGTCAAGAGGCCAAATCAGATCAAAGTAAATAATGCAACAAACAGTGACATGAAAGCCCTGGGACAGCAGCTATCATGACTTGCACTGTCTAGAGCTTCATACTCAAAAAAAATCTAAATGCTGAAGCTTTCAGCTTTAGAAAAGCGGAGGAGGATAGGGGGGGCTCTATCCTTTCAGAAAATTTTAGGAAAGAAATTGTCAATTTATTGGAAGGAAGACTTTTGTTGAGGTAGATCTGCTTAAGACTTGGGAAATCCTGGATTGTGTCATGGATTACTTTATGTCAGATTTTATGTCTGTGAATTTGGGTAAATGCTCAGACTTTCTGCCCCTTGGTTTATAGAGGTAACACTTCTATAACTGACAGAGCATAGACAAGAGGTGATCCTGCCCCTCTACGCAGCCCTGGTGAGGCCACATCTGGAGTGCTCTGTCCAGTTCTGGGCTCCCCAGTACAGGAGAGACACGAAGCTCCTGGAATGGGTCCAGTGGAGGGCAACAAAGATGATGAGGGGGCTGGAGCATCTCTCTTACAAGGAAAGACTGAGCTGGGCCTGTTCAGCCTCAAGAAGAGAAGACTGAGAGGGAATATCAATGTCTGTTAGTATCTGAAGGGAGGTTGTCAAGAGGATGGAGCCATACTCTTCTTGGTGCTGCTGAGTAATAGGACAAGAGGTAACAGGCAGAAACCGATGCAAAGGAAGTTTCAGCTGAACAGGAGGAAGAACTTCATTACTGGGCAGATGACTGACCACTGGTCCCTTCCAGCCTTACCCATTCTGTGACATGCACACCCTGGTTCCCAGGCAGCTAAGATAGCAGCTGCAGCTCCCCTGCACTGTAACTACACTGCAGGGGAGAAAAGAAAACTGCTGAAGCCAGGGAAAAGCAATGAAGAGGACTCTGGGGAGGATATATTGTAAACCCATATCTAGGTAACTGAGCCCCAGATACAGCAGCTACAGATTTCAATGGTGTCATCTCTGGCCCCAAAATTATCCAGGCCCATCTCAGCTTAGTTCAGCATCTTGCTCCAGCCTTTCCCCTCTAATGGGGAACAGGTCAGGCAGTTGGAGGATGCTCCTCAGCCAAAGTCAGTACACAGAATTCAAAACACAGTAATAAAACATACTCAGATTTTCCATTCAAATTTTTACTGTACATATTACCTAAACATACTGCAGTCAGAGCAAAATAATAAACAATAAAGGAAAAAAAAAGTGTGATGCCATAAATCAGCACTGAAAAAATGCAACTTTTGAATAGCACATTTATAACAGAAACAACAAGCAATAATACTCTGAATAAAAACTCAAATCCCACCATCTGGAGTACTGCATGTTATTCTGAGACCTCCCCTTCCTCTGCCCAATTCCCAAAGGATCCAACAGAGATCGAAGAGGTACACGAAAGGGTAATAAGGCTCATCAGACACATGGAATGGTGTTTGCGTGAGGAGACAGTCAAGAGAACAGGGCTCTCCACCCTGGAAAGGGAGTACACACAGAAATACTATAAAATTATGAAGGGCTTGGGGAAGTGAACCAGAGAAATTACTTTCTACTTCTTATCACACAAAGTCAAAGGGCTCCCGATGAAATTATCGGTTTTCAAGGAAACAAAAAGATTCCTTCAGAAGGTGTGTAATTAAAATCACAGAACTCATTGCGACAAGATGCCCTCGAAGTCGGAGGAGAGAAGGGTTCTAAAAAGGAAATTAGGCAACTCCACAGAGGACAGGTCCATGGAGAGTCTTAAACACAGTGCTCTAGATACAGCACTGAGATCCACAGACTCTAAATCACTGACTGGCACACGTTCAGCAGGCACAGTGAGGAGAGATAACCCTGTACTGGCCCTGTTCCCATTCTTTTCTTCTCTGTAAGCATCTAGTAATGACCACAGCCAGAAAACTGATACCAGAGCTAGATGGACCAACGGTTTGATATGGTGTTCCCACAATGTTCTTCTGTTATGTTAAATATACTGATATGAGTTTAATGGACAAGTCCTAATTGAAAGTAAAAGGAGTTCTTCGGTTTTGTTTCCCCAAAGAAATATCATGCAAAAATTCCTCTATTTATATTAATGCATAGCACTAGACTAAATGCATGAACAAATGCTTTCTGGGTGGAAAGCTATCCATCACTTCCAAAAGCTTATACCAGCAATGAATGAAGGAATTTGGTTTTCCACACTGAGTAATTCCATGATGGAGATACCATTCAGGATCATAAGCAGGGTCATCATAGTGAATCCACAGTATGTCAGCCAAGATCAGCAAAAGAATGCTGATCATAAGAGATTGATTAGAAAGATCAGCATTAGCAGCCATTTAGATCACAGACCAGGCAACAGCTTTCTAAAATGAAAATTTTAGAAAGTGTACCAAAACCATTTGTAGACTAAGAAATTCATCTGCTGAAATAAATGTGTGACATAATGAACAGTGCAGAGAACAGGGGAGAAGAGGGAAAACAACAACAACAAATGAATTGAGCTTACTACCAGAACACAAAAGAAACATCTCTGCTTCAAACATTTACAGACAACTCACAGGGACTGCAGCAGTGATACAAGCTGCTGCCACGAGATTAGGCAGAGATTACAGCAAATGCAATTAAATTAACTCATGTCAAAATATTCCAAGAGAACCAAGACCATCATATTACAGCAGCTTTGTCTTCTACAGGAATTCCTAACATGGTCTTGTAAGAACAGTATGTGTAATTGTTTTGTGTGATTAGATAAAATTGCACTTTATGGCAGGGAAATAACAGTAATGGTCCCTCTCCCTTCCACCCCTAACTGATAACTACTCCTTCCCTGAATTTCGTTTTGAACCATCAATGAAGTCCTTGCATCCATGGAAAACTTTCTTCTCGAGTTTTTCCTGCTAATTTTTCTCTGCTAAAATGAACACCCAGAGGGTTTGCTGGCATCTTTCATAGATTAAATGAAACTGTATTTTATTCCATGCTTTTTGTGCTACTACAGCCAAAGTGCAATCATAGTTAGTTTCAAAGTACTAATTTTACATTTAATATTTCCTTACTCTAGAGTTCATTTGCAGAACCAAGGGATTTCACAGATCACAAAAGGAGAGATTTGAACAGACTTTCAGCCCCCAGCCTGAACAGAGGAGCTACAGCAAACATGCTGCCAACCAAAGCTTTAAACAGAGGGACCAACCGCATTGTCCACACAGCAAAAGAATGATACTTTCTTAAGACAACCAAACCAAACTTTAAGAAAGGAGGTTAAAAATAAATAAAAATAACAACCACAACATATTTCAGTGGAAGATTATCATTGAAGTCACTCCGTGACCAGTTGTAGCAGGTCATGAGAATTCAAAAGGCAAAGCAGAGTATCACCAGATGCTGTGAGACCTATCAGACCTGGAAAGCAAACACTCGACAGCAGCATTCCAACAGCCCAAGCACAAACCTTGTCTTTCACGGCTTACTTTGGACAGTATCTGAGTTTCAGCACGGATGTTTGGGAATGTGGAATGCATTTACAAGAGTCCCTTCTGCGCTGCAGTTTCCTGGATATTCACATTCTGGAAATTGCTTAAAAGAACAGAAACAGAAAATCTGCACTTCAAAGATCTGCAGTCAGGAGAGAAACGTGTGTTCCAGCATTTCCAAGCCAAGTAGAGGATTAAGGTTTCTAATGCACTAGTTGGAAAAGAATATTGGGATAACTGCATTAGAAATGTGAAAGAGGATTTACTACTCTTCTTTAGATTAAGTTGAAGATTAAGTTTCTAGTCAGAGAAGAATCTGTTCATCTTGGAAAGCATACAGGGAAGATGGGAGAAACATTAAACATGCTAGCAGATTTTGTCTTTTTTAACCAAATATTAAATCTCAACAGCTACTTCACATTAAAAAAAATCAAAGTAACGCTCATCACAGAACTGAAGTCATCTACCTGAAGTCTCATTTGATGAGATTAGCATCCTCATGGTTTTGAGCAAATAATTGCTTTTATCAGCCTTTGAACACCTAAAGCCACATAACTTAGTCCTGAGAGCCTGCTGTCCTTCACTTAATACATGCTGTGATTGCCAGGTTCACAGAGGAGACATGGATCAGCTTGGAAAGCATCAGTCATTAATGAGGTAGGTAGTTACAGCTGAATCCTTCACTCCTGAGAACAGCCTCAAAGTTTCCACTAGATGTCCAAAAATGTGCCTGGAAGTCAAAGTGTAAGAGAGAAATTGTTCAATTAGATTAGCTATCCAGGGAAATACTTGCAACAATATGGGTATCATCTATCTTCAGGTGTTGTGGTTGTTGGTTTTTTTTTTTATTTCCTGGGTGACTGAAATTCCGTGTCAAACTAACCTAGATTTACTGCAAGGAAAATGACCTGGGAAGCCATTAGGGTTTTTTCTTGTTTCTCAGCTGCTGTTAATTCCTTGACACTGGTTTACAGGGCTCTCAGAGAAAGCCAATGAACACGGGCACACTGCTATTTCAAACGCTGGTTTAATGAGACTGCCATGAACTGTGAATAGAAAGGCAGTCCTGTGAAGTAAAGGGAATGAACAGAGACTCCTGTGAGTCAGCTCTGGGACACACAGACTGCACCTACAAATTGGGGATTTCCAATTAGCAGCACAGGGAACAGAAGAGGCCGACATACAATGAAGTGACTGCGACTTCAGGGCTTAAACCGCAACTCCCGCTAATGAGAGAAAAAGACCCCCTTTCCCTCTGCACACGAATGAATAAGCCATCAGCATCTTCCAGAAGATGCAGGAACAAAAAAAAAAAACCCAAAAGCGGTTGCTAACTTTTCCTCCCGATTCTGTTTTGCGCAGCATGGTTCTGTCCCAGGCACAGTTTCCACTCATGAATTCACAAAAATGGATTTTCACAAACTAAATGAAAGTCTAAAAGATTTTTAAAAGATTAAAAAGTCTTCCCTAAAAAACCCTCCCCAAAAAAGGCAACAAAAAAAGTTAAAACATGTTGGGACATCAACAGCTAAGAAAAATAACATCAGATTCAGTCGTGTCCCTTTTTTCTGACATTCAATCTACATGAAGCCAAACTACTTCAGTATATTTGTTGTTTACAAATATAGGCTCTCTTGGTACTGTCACTGTCTGGGGGATATTATTTACTTTCCAATTCCTTCTCAGAAGGATTTAAAAAGAGGGAGAGAGGTGTTTTTCTGTACTGCAAGACAAAAAAAAACCCCAACCCTATCCAGAACAATGGGTGAAATACAGATCCAATAAAAGGTGTCAAATTTAAAACTAAGCCTCTTCTGTGCAAACAAGTGCTTGTACAAGTGCCTGTTTTTCCATCCTCAAAGAAGAATGAGAGCAACTGTGGCTCCACACCACCTCAAGCTCCAGAGCAGAGCAGGTTCCTGGTTTCTGCCTGGCTCTCCAAGCTCTGTCCTCCTCAAACTCAAGTAGCAAGCACAGGGAAAACTCCTGAGTTAGCTATAGGGCAGAGGAGAGCCAAACCCCAAAGCTGGAGAAATGAGGTCAAAAAAACTGGGCAGCCCTAGGAGCTGAAACCCATGCAGGAGGGGCGAGGAGGAGACAAGCACAGACAGCAAGTGGTGATAGCTGGAAAAGCCCAGAGGGATCTCATTCCCTCGATGGACAAAGCTCCTACAAGCAGAAGACTAAACTGGAGAAATGGGAGCTGTGGGGAGCGCATAAATGATGCAACAGGCAGTACAAAGGCATAGGTTGGGGCCCTTGAATTGGCTGGGCAAGGACTTATGGGCCAGGAGTATGGGAGGGACCTTGGGAGTTAGATTTAATCACAGTAGCTTTTGAGGAAAGCAGCAAGATCCAAAAGGCAAAACCTGAGGAGCAAAGATTGGAAGCAATTAAATGAGTAAGGAGAAGCAAGCAAGGGAAGAGATGAGGGTTGGCTGGAATAGATGAGGCAGGACAACAAACTGGGGAGAGAGGAAGGGGCTGCCAGAAGAAACTGCACATGCCGGGGTTCATTCCTCTCCAAGTCTGGAAGGGAACATAAGAGGACATGATGTTCCTCTGCAAGGAAATATCTAAAGGAAAAGGTCCCTCATCTCTTAATACTGACCGCTATAGAGCACAATCTACTGCTGCCACCAGCTAGTCTACTTGCTCAAGTGACAGATGTTGATGAGATAGATCCAAAGGTTTCAACCCAACTGTTAATACCCCACTACAAAATTTCTGGCTATTCACTTTACTTGTTCTGAATAGTAAGGAAGTTACACATCCAGAAACTATGCCAAAAGTACTTTAAAAGATTACAGACTGAAGCAACAAACTGCAAGGAAATACCAGCACTCGGTAGTCTGTACACAGAGAAATTATCTAGAAGCTGTAAATCTGTATCAAGAGCAGAACTTGAATAACTCAAAGTAAATAGGGCATGGGGCCATGCTTTGGACAAGGAAGAAACAAAATACTGAATGGTTACTTATTAAGTGAGCACCATCCATTCTGGGCAATGAATCAAGCAGGGAACATGCAGCAAAAAAATTGCTATGTGATAGTGCAATTAACGACTGTCACAATATTCACCCACAAGGAGGCCAAAATTTAATCAGGTCTTTCTTACCTGGTGCAGCATAATGAGGTCTAAACATGTCTTTTTGTGTGTGCATGCAACATGATGTTAGTCATCACCATACCAAAGCAGTGCTGTTTTTAAGTAAACTTTAGTCAGCCAGCAATGAGTTCAGTTACTTGCACTGAAACTGCACTTGCAGATTTCAAAGATTAAGACACATAATGCCACAAGTATGCATAAGAGATAGTCCTTGGCTTTGTTTCCTTTTTTTTCTTTTTTTTTTTGGAGGGGGGGAGAAGTCTTGAAACAACAACCATATCACACAAATGGAGGTGGGAAAGGAGCATGTATTACTGCACCTCATCTTCCAGCACACGCCATGGGAACAGAGAGATGTAATTATTTTGCCAAGATTACACAAGGGTTCTCTGGACGACAATTGCAGGCCAGAGCGTGTAAATCCTTGGCTGAATGCAAGGCTGTAAGCACAGGGGCACCCACCTCTCACATGTTTCTAGACTTTAGCAGAGCCTTCTGGGGGCCTCAAGTGTCATCTGTGCATGACAATAAGTATCATCACTGACTGCAGGCAAGTTCATGGAATTCAGGAAGATTCATTCAACATTTCCTAAACAGACAGGACATGGACACAGCAGTAGATAGAGCTATTGCTCAGACTCGTTTGTGTTGTCCTATTCTCAGTTCAGTTTTAAATATCAATCAAAAAAAAGGAAAATAAATCAGTCCAGGCCAGTGACAATTCAGCACTTCCTTTTCTCTCCTTTTGCACAAAGCATCACGGACTAGAAGCTTGATCCTTTATTTTCGAAACCTCACAACCCTCAGGAGACCACCAAGAAAAGAGGAAGGGAAAAGCCCTGGATGACTCCACTGCTTAATGTTCCAGATTAGGCATTTTGCTTTCCTAGAGAAGAAAATCATTTTGACTGCTAGGGTCCCAAACCTTTTTCAGCACAGGCTGAATCCCACACTGTCCTGGAATTTCTCCACCAGCTATTGCTGTTGTGTTTGCAAAGCCTTTTATCACTTCCTTGCTATTTTGCTCTTGCACAGCACAGACTTTTCAGGCCAGTGACAAGCATCCAGGCTTTTCTTTTGGTCAGGAGCAAATGTATAAAATAATAGTTACCTTATTGTTTACTCAGAGGCACACAATGCTTTTTACTGCTGTGCTTTGCATATGAACACGACCGCCACTGACTTCCAGAGCGTGTAAGTGCAACTATGAACAATTTACCAAAGTTTAAACAAGTTGTACCACATTTAACATAAAGTGTCTTCCTCGCACTTCTATAACCCAGGCAGCTTCATATCCTCAGCCACACCTTCCTATAAAACACCCTCTAACAAATTCAAGAAAAAGTAAAGTTAGCACACATGAAATCCCACATCTGGGAAACCGGTCACACTACTCTGCCCATATCAGTTACAAATCTAGGATGTAGCACTACACTGTGTGGCAAGGGAAAGCACTAGAAATGCAGCTGAGGCTTCTGCTTTTTGAACAGTAACTTCATGTTGAAGCAGAAATGTACTATCACATTAGTTTAAAAAAAAAATTTAAAACTCATAGCTACAAAAGACTTGGAAATAGAAGCACCCAGCGAGGAAAAGCCAAGTCAGCACCAGGGAACTGCTACGTAGTCACATGTTGTGTGCCAGTGCTTTCCCGCCCCTCTCCCTTTGCTCTTCCTTCATCCCGAAGAACAGCATCTGTTTCAGCTCAAACACTGACCACGCACGCTGTGCAGGGACTCAGGGAAGATACATTATGACCTCAACATATTTTCCCTCATAGTCTATCAATCCTTGGGCCAGCACAGCCATCCCTGGAATGCACCACGTTCTCTACAGCATTTATATTTTTCTTCCCTTGCTACTGTAAAAGGAAACAACAGTTTAGTTGTTTAGCTGCTGGTTTAGTGATCAGATAATATTTATCCCTGCTATAGCCTTAAGGATTTCATTGAATTTTGGATCAATGGGGTCTTGAGCCTGGATCCCACAGAGCTAACAAGCAGTGAGCTCCCTCACTCTCTTTTGCACACACACAGAGATTTAAAGTGATACTGTTGGGCACAGCTCCAAGTACACTTGCTTCTTCTGTAACCTAGCAAAAAAATTTCAAGTAAAATAAATACATTAAAGTAACCCTTAAAAAATTAATGCAACAGTTCATATACATAGAAAACATTAAAAAACAGTCTATTGTCCGTTCCAAGGGAAGAGTCTCTCCAGCTAAGTCACCAACAGCAAGCAGATGCAACAAAAACGAGCTTATAGGACACCAAAGAGAAACGTATTTCAGTTTCAAAAGTATGCAAGCTATTGTGAAGTCTTGTTTTTCAAGAAGCATCGACTGTGAGCCCACCACAGGCTCATTTGCAAAGCTCAAAACGCTCAGAGTGATTAGGTGCTACGAGGGTGTTCATAGGCTGGACAGCATTTAGCAATGCTGAGTGTGAGGCACATATGACATGACAGGACCACAACTAACTAAAAAAACTGAAAAGGTCAAAAAATAGATCTCCATTTTCAGTGAGTTCAACAAATCATGAAAAAGAGAATGTGACAATAAAAATGGACGCAACTCCCACAGGGCACTGTGACAGCTTGTTTTTTATGCATATATATAATCCTTATCAAATGTGATCATGGATGTGACAGAGTATTGCTGTGGTGAGCAATGAGGTGTTGGTATTGATACTGCTTTTTGACAGGGTCCATATATTTACATTGCACCATCACAGTGAAAGCACTGAGGCCTTATCCCAAACAGAAGTACAAGCCTGATGTGAAAGTTCTCATCTGCCCTTCTCCATTTCTGTCATATGGGAGGGCACATATGGTCACAACCTTCTTTCAGATTTTGAAACCCATGGAGGTTGATCAAACCCAAAAGAGATTCTAGTTACCTCTTTTCAGTAGCACATGCCAGCATTCCCCAAAATTGCAATAAATTGTGGGGATAAAACCTACAATTTCATCCAGATTAACTCATTCTTTACTCCTCAAGGCAGCCAGGACTGCAACCCACATATTCACTGGATAGCTGAAGATAAGAGCAAGTGACAATAAAAAACAAAAACCTCTCTGCACCAAGAATTTACATAACCAGCTCCAGTTACAGCTAATTAGACTGATTCCCTTAACTCCTCCATTACATCTTCCTGCATTTTTCAGTTAGCTCTAGTAAGAAGGTGTACAATAAATTATTATTAAATAGAAACCAAATTGATCACTTTATAAGTACTTAAAAGCATAGATTAATCAGTGCACTACTATTTTATTCTAATTAAGACCTTACAATTAGTAATGTGGTGTATTAAATAAGGTACCTGAAGCTAACTCACTGTGCCAAATCTGCCCTCCAGCTTTGGAGCTTTTGAAATATTTAAAACTTTCCCTCCCTCCCTTTTGCCATGGAAAAAGACCTACACAAGTCAGACAAATGTGAATTACAAGGAAAAATTGTGTCATTAATCTTACAGACTTGAGAGCGACTTCATTTTTTTTTCTTCTTTTTTCATCTACAGCAAGGGTGCTTCCTACTTCTTATCATATAATATGCCAAGAGCACTGAAGAAAGACTGTGTACAGAAAGTATTTCAACTATTTTAATCTGTCCTGCGAGGACTCAGCAAAGAATTCAGTAAGAAGACCACAGTCATATGATAGCTTAGTGATCCACAGATAGTGGACAGTGAGCTGCGATACACTTAACCTTACTGTTCCACACTACCAAAAGCACTGTCCATGTGGTGAGAATTGAGATCACTTGAAATCACAAATGCTGTAGCAGCACACTTATTTGTCAGTGACCAGTGAACACTGACATTAGACAAGCAGGCACTGGTCACATTGCCTAGGCTCTACGAGGCTGTCATTCCATACAGCAGGAAGTTAGCCAGCATTATTCTGCCTTCAGAGGAAGCAGGAATTCAGAGCAAGGGAAAAACTAGTGGTTGCCAACAGTGTTTTAGCGAAGTTTCTTCCAAAGTCGTATCCATTAACCCAGTGAGGCTTTCTCACAGGGCTCTCAAGCACCACTCTCACACACGTGTGGCAGCAGGCTTCCCTCTCAGCCACTGGGACCAAGCCAGCTCTACTTTGGGCATTCCACAACAAAGCATCACACAACAAGTCGTTGCAAGTGTGTTGTACACAGTCAGTCACTTGAGAAAAGAAGTTGAGCAGCTTACACCATGAGAGCCCCTTTTTAAAAAGAAAGCAGCTATGTACATGCCAAGCTTGATTTGCCATGTGCAGACACCCTTCACAACACTTGAAGAGGCAGCTGCCGAAAAGCAAATGCCAACTGGCAGCGTGGATGAGTTCTCTCTGAAGGCATCCCACATGCGCAGTCTCTCCAACACAACTTCTCTGGCCTCTCCTGAAGAGGCTGGAAAACCAGAGGCTTTCCCCTTGGTGTGACAAAGGGACCTTCCCAAAAGCTGGGGCAGAGGAGTACAAAGTACAAAGCAAAGGACGGGAGAAAGGAGCAGCAGGAAGAAAGGAAGAAACAGGAGTAAAAGAAGCAAGGAACAAGAAGATGAAGCAAGACAAGAGATGGTTTTGAATTGATACCCCCCTCCATTGTAGGTGTCAGTCTATTCTCCCAACTAACAAGCAATAGGACAAGAAAAAATGGCCTCAAGTTGTGCCAGGGAAGTTTTAAATTGCATATTAGGAAAAAATTCTTCTCTGAAAGGGTTGTCAACAGGCTGCCCAATGAAGCAGTGGAGTCACCATCGTTGGAGGTGCTTAAAAGATGTGTAGAGGTGGCACTTGGGGACATGGTTTAGGGTTTGTCCTGGCAGTACTGGGGTAACAGTTGGACTCGATAATTCTAGAGGTCTTTTCCAACCTAAACAATTCTATCATAGTATACACCAGGGAAAATAGAGACAAATATAAGTATCAAAGAGAACAAAATCACTGAGAGAAATGCGGAGGGATCACAACTTAAGCGTTGTGCTCAGGTTACTCCTTCCCACCAGGTCTTAAACTTCAGAGACAAGATGTAAAATGAGGCTTCTAGACAGCCCACTCTGGTCTGGAGCATCAGAAGGCACCAGGGTCACTCACACTTTCAAATTTTGCTACTCATTTGTGGATATAGCAGAAGAAATAAACAACTTTAAAGCTGTTCCCAACATCCAGAAGAGCCTCTGTGCCAGAGCAGCTACCACTTACCCATCCTAAAAAAAGTCTTTAATTCCTTGCCATTATCGTGTCACAGATTCCTACAGGGAGAGAGGCAACACAACCAAACCCACTGCCTTCCTTGTTAAAAACAAAACTAAAAACCCAACCATCCCCAAGTCACACCAATCAGGAAAAATATCTGCAGGACAGAAGCTCTAAAGTGGGTTGGACATCTGAAATACAGGTGGAGGAAACAGACTCTGATTTGAGAAGTGACAGATCTGTAATGCCTATATGCCATCAGTACTGATGCAGCAACCAGATTAATTAAAACAAACAAAACCAACAACAAACAAACAGTTCCTACTGAAATGCATACTAAGGGGTGTTACATGGGAATAAAACATTCCCTTTCCCAGGCTTCAGGAGTTCTACATGGGGAGAACCGCAGCAGGTAATTCCTGATCTAAATAAAGAACAAAACACTTTCTCCAAGGAATAGGCAGTGCAGGGCAACACATTATTACAGGTCTCCAAATTATATCACACTGTGAGTGCTTTATAGCTAGAACCAAAAGTCAGCAACAAAGGGCAAGCTAGGCAAGGGCTACCAGGGATATTGTACAAAGGTCAAGGCTAAAAGGAAAAAAACCTCACATGCTGGCACAGACCCATGGGGTGGCTGCTGCGTCATATCCCTTTAAATGCTTCTTGCTAACTCCGTTTCACAGGAATAAAGGAATCAAGCGCTATTCTTGTGCCAGAGCATGGCCCTGGAGTCCTTCCTTCCCAAAGAAGATGCCAAGAACTGCTGGACGAGACCAGTGGAAAATCCTTCTGTTATTACCTGAGCCCAGCTCCCACTGTTACATGCACATTCTAAGGCACAAAGCAGAAGTAAGCATCACCTCTGCTTTCATACATATATATAAATATGGACATATTCTACAAGTATGTGTACACGTGCAGAAATTATATCCACAAACATACATATAGATACACAGCAATATCCCTTAATAAGCTACTTGCACTGCACTCACCTCACTTCAAGCATTATTGTATACATGTGCATACTCCTCCCTCTTCACATTCAAAACAACATGACAGTTTTTGCTTTCTCCATGGAGAAGCTGGGAAGAAAAGCATTGCCTGCCAGTACCATATTAGGACAGAGAATTCCTAGACACGGAAAGTCCTCGGATACTCTCCTCTTTCTTCCCTGGACATTCCTTCTACCTTCTCCTCTCTTCCTTCCCCGGTAGCATAAGAAATATTGCAGCGCATTTCAGGATAAAAACGGCTAAAACAAAGTGACTTGACATTTTAAGGTAGGATCAGCTGCAGGTAGCCAGCAGTACCTCCGAATGGCCCACATGGCTCTGCTGGGCACAGAAAGGCCACCGCTCCGCTGCTCCTCAGATGACGCCGGATGGCAGGAGCTCCAGGTGCCCCGGTGAGCAAAGCGATGCTTCCCGTTCTCCCGACTGGCCAGGGGGACCTGCAGCGGGGCAGAGGGAGAAGCCACGGGCTGCCGGGCAGGTCTCTGGTGGATCCCTCCATTTCTCCTGATTACACATGCAGAGAAAAGGGAAAACAAGAAGGGGAAGGGGAAAGAAAAGGATTTAAGGATTTTCCTTTTCCCACTTTTACTTATCAAAAGGTTGACCATTATGAAATCAGCACAACAAGATATCTAACTACAAGAGGTGACATTTTATTTAATCCAAAAGACAAAGTCTTTGCATGCCGGGAGGGAAGGATTTATTAGCTCCAAACTGGATCTAAAGGAAGAGACTTAACAGCAACAGAAGAGGAGCAGTCCTGTATCAAGCTGTCTTCTGAAACTCTGGTAAGATGGGAAGCACTGTGAGGAAGAATATGATGCCCTTCCTAATTTTTTGCTTCAGAAAATAATTGATGTTCCACCTCTTTTAAACAGAAAACAAATCTGTACAGGTTAGAGGAAGGAGCAGGGGCTGAGTTTGAGCAGCACATAGAAGGCTGTTTATTTTCTGCTGTCCCTTAAAGTCAAATGCAGGAAAGATGTCCTGAGCAGCACAAACAACAAATGAGTGCACAATACACAGAACCAGAGCAGATATGAAAATGTAGCACATCTGGACTACAGAACTTCATTTCTACAAGCTATGTAAGTGCCACATCTGGGCAACTGGATGCCATTAAAGCAAAGAAATAACTTGAAGAGGGCACTGGAATGTGAACCTGTTGGAAGGGGGAGATTGAGGGAAGGGGGAAGGCACAGATTTTCCACCAATTAATTAACAGTTGTGTTCCCTTTACCCAGGCAGCTCTTGGAACACGCCTGTCAGACTGTAAATGCAAGTGTTAACAAGCGTGCTGGCTGTCAGTCCCCAGAAATCTTCCTGGCTACTTGCCCACCATTATGAATTACTTATGCAGTCAAAAGAGGAGAAATCCTTTGCTGATCCATCATACCTGCCCTCTGATTGCTATTGCTGCTAGAGGGGCCAGAGGGAGGGCAGGGGAGCCTAAAACGTGGTCTATACCCTGTTAGGATCTAGAGAAAGGGCTGAAATGGGAGGGAAGCCAGATGGTCCTGAAAGAGCAGAGTCCTTCTCCTCCCTACATTTGCTGCTCTCGCATTGTGCCAACTCTGGCATTCCCCAAACACCTCTAGGAGCTGATTCAATTCACTGTGGCAGAAAACATGATTTCGGTATCCTTTTTTATGGTGTCTTGGGTTTTTTATAACCCAGATACACGAGCACACACGGGGGCGTGCAGGTTCCAGAGCTGACGGGGCAGCACCGGTGGGAACACAAGAAGTTATAGCAGGAACAAGACCTCCCATTCTCAGTGGCAGTAAACTCTTACATTCACTCATTGACAGATCTGCACCAGAGATGTTTTGGCAGAGAAACAGATAAAAAACTCAGTGCCTATAAAACAAAGGACTTCTGACTTTTAATGGAGATAGCGAATAGCATAGTTATTTGTGACACTGAGTGGATGAGGGGTACAAACTTCAAAGTTTTTAATTTTTCTCCAGCAACTGCTGAGAGCTGCTAATTATTCCAATCATTCCAGAACTGGATGGATATCTTCCCCCTTCTTCTGTTCTGCAAGGACAGAAAAAAAATCAAACCTGATTTTACTACTAATCATCATACGATATTTCTAAACCCATGACATTGTGATTGAACAGTCAAGCAGGCATTGCTAATGAAAGGAGTTAAGCCAGAGATATCTAAAGATGTTGATGCTTCGGTCAGAACTCCCACAGAAAACATAAATGTTAGTCTTGCCAGAGCATTTTAGGGATCAGTTCTTCACATCTGGTCTATCTATCCAGCAGAAGTTATTCAGGCCACAAGAGAGCAACAAACAAAAAGAGAAAACAAACATCCTTTCCCTCAAAAAAAACCCAACAAAAAACCCAAACAAAAAACCCACAGAATAAAACCTTGGTGCCTCCAAATTTGTCAAATGTGTCCCATTTAATTCAGCAGGGCAAGTCCATCTTCCCCAGTGCTATATATAATAATATATATTTTGGACTCGCAGGTGGAAACACTTGAAAAGCATAGCGAGCACAACAGGTTACTTACAGTTTGAGTCCATTGTAGGAGAGGGAAAAGAAGTCATAAACCAAGCACACACCAAACACAGTGACTCCAGTTTCTTTCACCAGCATTGCACACGTCCCAAGGAATAAACTAAGCAGCAAAAAGAATGGGGAGGCAGTGGGAGGGAAATGTTCCCCAACATAAAGCTGATCCACACTCCTGAAAAATAGAATTGACAGAAACTATCTCAACTTCTCTGTTATTTTCATGTTTACTACATTCACACAAATACTGAGACACTTCCTTAATTTCCTGAGATGCTGACATGAACATGTTAAGACATGAACAATCTACACTGTTTGCTGATGAGTGAAGAAAGGTTTAGACACAGAACGGGAAAGTAAAACACAAATAATGGAGCTGCTCGAATTCTTGGTGCACAAGAGGGGAAAAAAAAGACAAGCAGAAAAATAAAATGGACTTGAAACAGCCAGAGGAAGGCAGAGTAAGTACAAAGACAGTGAGGGCAGAAAAACACCTGCTTTCTGTCATCTAGAACATACATGCTTAATTTTCCTTATGTGACAAAGAGCACTAGGCAAGCAAAGATTCCTCCATTCTACCCATGTCCCCTGAATCAAAGATGTGTCCTAATCATTAACAGACTGGGCAGTAAGCCTGTGTCAGAGGGGAGAAGGCAAGAAAGAACCGAAATCAACAGGCAGATTCTTGTGGGGTCACTACCAGTTTTACACACACTGAAACCTTCTGATGAAAACAGCATTGTTGGTTTGTAGCAAACAGCCCAAGAGGTATATAGGGATATGTGCAGATTTCCCCATGGCCGTGATGACACAGTGCTATTTCTAAATGCAAACAATGTTATTTCTAAATGTAAACAATGCAAAAGGCACAGAAACCCCACCCAAGTAAGCTATTTCTGTATCTATACTTGTTCAGTCACAGTTTTAGAACACAGACCAGCAAACAGTGCCAAGTTTTCATCTGAAAAGGATGACTAATGGTCTGGACACAATCTTCAACTCTCCCAGACCAGGTATTTCAGAGTCCTACAGTCATAGCATGTATTTCAAGGGCAGGCAAGCATTTGTCTGTTCTTCACTCTACATTCAGGCAATTTGTCTTCTGTTGAAAACATTTCTTTATAATTTTTAGCTCTACACACCATCCTCTGGTGTATGGTCAGCTGTCATGTCAATGGAAAAGGGAACTATAAATGCTGACTTCTGGTTTTATGTTTATTTGTTCTCATAAGCATCACCGTAGTGAAAGCAGGGGCCAGGACACTTCCGTGCAGCAGTGCTGGGGGAAGTACCTCAGCCAACAACAACCAAAAACTGACAGGTTTCCCTTTGCTCCCCTCCTCAGACCAGAGAATCTCACAATGTTACCACATACCTATTATAGGAGAGAAAAGCCAACAGAAAGAGTAGACAGGCCAGGACATCTGCTCTGCCTACTATACCTGTTACCTGAAAGGAAAAGACACACAGGTGTAAAAACACATACATAAAAAGGCATGAACACTCAGTGACTGCCTCAACAATCCATGCTAACTACTATTTTAAGCTTTTTATCTTTCAGTGTTATCCTCCCTCACTACAGCAAAACGTTACTTGGAGAGTGTAGGATATGTCCAGTTTTGCCTGCTGCATTTCTCACTTGGTAAAACAAATGAGTAAGCCAACAGTTAAGTCATTCCTTATTTTCCTATTAAAATATTAATAAAGTTGCATAGAGAATGCCAATGTTAGGAATCAGTTTTAATTTTGTATAATAAGGCTCAGATGAGAAATGCATCCAATTCCAAGAACTGATATTTGTTAAAGAAAAAGACTACTGAAACAGCAACTCTTTGGAAAAGATTTATTATATAGGAATGAATTAATAAATAATATTTGAATGAACTTTATCACCAAAAAGGGATACAGTGATATATAATTTATTCTCTTTATGAACAGTCTGAGTTTATGGGAGATTTTTCTACATATTAATTAACCAAATCTTTTCGTAAAAAAGGGAATAATGAAGAAGAATGTATAAACACTCTTTTTTACAATTATTTCAATATCCTATTTCATAAAGATCTAAAAATCACCCATAAAGCGAATAAAAGGCCCTTTGAAATTTCGCCCCTTTTGAGATTATATAATTAAGCCATATCCAGCGCTCTGGCATTTATTTTAACCTTTTAAAGTTCTGACCCAGACAAAAATAAATTCAAAGAGTGCCTCTTCTAAAACCTCCCTTATAGTATAAAAGCTGTATTATCAAAAGCAGCCTAGCTGATTAGTTCACACAACACAGCACAAGGAGTAACTGTAAAGCTTGTGGTTTTTTGTTATTAAGGTAATCTCTCCTCAAAAGTTCTGGGTGCAGCAGCCATTTCCCCCTCACTCGTTTACAAAGGCTTGTAATGAGAGCAGGTGATGTCAGTGGGATCTCAGCTAAGGAGTGCATTCCTTTTTTTTAGCTACAGGAGTGTCTCCTCATGTTAATAGACTGCAGTTTTAGAATGACAACGCCTTAAAACATTTCCTTGTAAGAACAGAAAAATGTCCAATATGAGCCGTTGCTCCGTAAACTTATCCTGACGTTCATTAAGCTAACAAGTTGTGTTTTTTCCTAAGATGATACTCCTGGCTTTTAACTGAAATCAATATAAATTAATCCATGGGTCAGATCACCTCCATCTGAGCGAGCTCCTCCAGAATAATGCTCCCTTCACTTTTTCTCCCTTAAATTGATGACTACAGGAGATGACTGAAGGCATGTAACAATGTCCCAGCAGGAGAGCACGGCCTCACTGAGGTCTTTGGTTTCAGAAGACTCATGACTGTCCATTTATTCCCAGCATTGCTGATTAGGACCATCATTGAGAATTTAGTGCCAGAACAGAAAGACTGCAAGTATGAATACACGTTTTTCTTAATGACTCCTGCAAATTACTTTAAATATAGTACATTCTCACTTCTGCTCCTCCACAGCAAAAATCACAAGTACCATATTTTGTATGACTCAGAGGTTTCCTTAAAAAAAATTAAAATTTTAAAGAATGAATTTATTTTTAGCTTTTGTGCCACATACTTACAGCCTCGGTGTGAATGGGATGCACAGCAAAGAACAGCGCCGTGACAAAAGCAAGTCGACAGTCCTTGAACACAGCTTTGTCACAAGTGTACATCAGCACAACAGTCACCAGACAGTGTAAAATTACATTCACTGCGTGGAAATAGAAGGGGTTCATACCAGCCAGCAATATGTTTAATCTGTAAGGAAACAAAACCGTTACTAGATTTGGAGAGGTCTTGTAATAGCAGGACATCTTTCAAACAGTCTAAAATACGCCTATTGCCCGATTTGCAGTCTTCTAACATATATGCTACTCAACTAATTACTGAAAAATCGCTCTAAACTCCTGGTTTATCTGATTAAAGAGAAATCACTTCCCCAATTATTATAATATGTTGTTGCATTTGGCAACCTTCTTTACACAGAGATAGGAGAGGCTTGTGCCCTCCCAGCACAGTTTACTGTAGTGAGACAATGCCCGTGCTTCCTCAGCAGCAAATAACCCCGGCCAACATCAGAAATATGGCACTGGTCCTATTTCCCTGTTGGCACCTTCTGCAGTCCTGTTGGACATGTGGCAGCTTTACAACACAGGTAGTTATTTTCTACTATGGAATAGATGTTTGTGCTTGGGAACAGCCAGGGATTGGTAAGGCACTGGAGCATCTGCGTAGCATTACAGGGGCATTTATTCCCATTTAACTTCCAGAATACTTCCACATAATGAAGGTTAAGCATTTATTTAAATGCTTTACTGACTTGGGGACTACATAAAGAAGCTCATCTAAGAGTGACCATCATTTTTATAAGGACATTGACAGTAAAGATAAGATAGCTAACATGACCCTAGATTCCATGAGACAATTAGGGTTCATTATTTGTGTCGATCACAACAAAAAATAAAATGTAACAAGCTGTTATGACATTTGTTTGACAGCATGTATTAACACATTTTTCTGGTCACTGTTTTTTACAGCCAGCTTGCTTAACAGCTGCTGACAAGTTTGACTTAGATGCAGTTGCAGATAATTCTCTCTAGTATTAACAGCATCTGTACATTTGGACACATATATATATACTCACACATATATACACACATACACATGGAGTCTATGTCTAGGGAACACTCCATATATGAACAAGGAATTCGGGAAAATGCCCCTTAACTAATGCTAAAGGGCATTTTTTAAAAAAAAAACTACAAGATACCCAGGGAAAAGACAACTCAATCTAAATATTTTGCATGTAGATGTAAACATGCTATAGGGTCAGTAATCCTTCCTGTTGTTACTCAGAGACTCCAGGTCTCCCATGACATACACGACCCAACAGCAAAGCCACTGAGCTGTTGCTACTGTGCAAACACCTTAGTTTTTTTTGTGAGACAGAGGAGGTGTGGAGAGGTCTGTGACGGCCAGACAACATATGTTTTTTATAAATAACTCTCTACATTCCTTATTCATAAGCAACAGAGTGCTAGCTGTCCTGGGTTGCATTTTCCAGGCCAATCTAACTTGACCAGAACCAGGAGCCTTACTTGTGCATTCCTGCTGTGCTCCCACTGGAGTGTTTGTGGAGGCAACAGCTGAAACTCAGAAAGTTTGGGAAAAAGTGAGATTTTTAGAATGACTTGACCTTTCCCTTTGAAGTATGGGTTGATGCAGTTACATTTTGACAAGACATCAGACTGTGTGGTTCAAGAATACATGAAGAGTTGGGGCTTTTTCTTTTTTTATCCCATTTCTCCTGCAAGCCACTTCAGGGCAGCAACATCCATCACTTTCCCTCATTTCTACCAGTGCTGAATGACAAACCACAACGAATGGCAGTAACAGACATCCAGCCAGAGTTTCAGCTGCAAATACACTGCAGCAGCAGGAACCCCCAGGCTTAAACCTTGCTTTCAGTGCACAGAGGGGAACAAGGGGCAGTACAGTGCCCCCCCCCCGTCCCAAAGGAGCCAAAGATCCTGCTCAGAGACACCTGCAGATGTGCACAATGTCAGGGATCACCTGCAGGACACGCTCTTTATAACAGTGAATCATTTCTGGCTGTAAATCAGCCGGAGCACAGTTGTTGCCATCGTTCTCCCTCAAATGCCAAAGTGTGCTCTGGTAACCTGATTTCTGGAGTGAGCAGGTGCAGCAGGTGAGGACGGTGAAGACAAAGTGCTCAGGCTATCAGGTGATATGAACCTATGGACAAAAATGTGAGAGATTCTCATTTATTTATTTATTTGGCCAAGTTGTGAAAATTAATCACTAAACCCATGACATCTGACAACACCCTTGAAAAAAATCTATCATTAGTCTTCATGGAACACACCTGATCCCTTCCCATCCTGCAAAACAGTTCTACTGGCAGGAGAGGCAGAACCTTACAGGGAAGGAATCTTCCTGCCCCCCATCAGGTCCCCTATCCCAAAGGCAGGGTGTGCTCCTCATGCCCCTTCTTAGGGTGAACACATCAAGTCAATGAGGCTTGTAAGCTGTGAGTTACCTGATGTAAATTATTGAAAACAGCTCTGTAAGAGCATCAGCTGAGCAGCTTGGCTGTTCCCCAGTGTATTTTTTGTATAAACTAAATAAAAGCAGAACAAAACACAGACATAACGATACCGTGTTATTCAGATAAGCCTTCCAATAAACACCAAAATCAGACTGCAAGCATACTTCAGTGTATGGTTTAAACACCATCTTTGGTGGTCCATGAACACTAAACATGAGTGTGTGCAGGTGCTATATTCACACCAGTGTTTTTTTGCTGCCAAAGCTCTTTGTCATAAGAAATTAGGCCACACGGCAACAAAGGAAACATTCTTTCGTCCTGAAACAGTCCCAGCAGAATGATGTTGAAACATTAGCAGTGGTTGAATTTATTGTACGTCAAATGGGTGAGCAAATCTGGGTCTCCAAACAGCTTTAATTCAAGTCACAAGAACTCCCCAGCACGCTCACATACCCATGGGGGGGAAAAGGCAGCCTGCAGTGGAGCAAATTTGGCTTTCCATAGTAGAGGAACTATGGAGCAACTTCTAGCCAAGGGACCAGGAGAGGATGGGTAAACAAAAAATTACTTCTCCCTTCTTAAACTTTAATACCCTTGTCTTTGTTTACTGGCAGCAGCATGTAGCAATTATACACAACACACAGCTCAGTAAACAAAGGAAGTAAAACAGAGATATGAATCTCAAAATTAAGGAAGAAACGGTCTTTCTCCAACATAATGTTCATGAACAAAAGTTCTGGCAAGCAACAACCATACTCCGTTGGAAGGGGTGAGGGTGGTATTGTCCTTGTATTTCCATATTTAAACTGGCCAGAAATGGGGAAATTCAGATCATGTGGGCTGGAAGACCTTAGCCACTTCTGCATGAAGATCATAACATCTGTCTGAGCTTGTAAGGTATGTGTTACAGGCTTGGTAGAGCACACAGCTAGGAGAGCAGATGCTTTGGGCTGGCTGGCCAGGCTTTTTGAACTGATTGCTTGTCAAACCAGAGACCTGCTTGCAAACAGCATTCTAAAGATCTGGGGCTGAATAGAGCAAGTGATAGTGCTCCTCGAAATAGAGACATCTGAAAGAGGAGACACAACCATCTCAGACAAGGAGGTCTTTCCTCAAGGGAGCCACCCACAAAATACATGGAGAAGTTTTTCATTGCTTCAACACCTCTGCTGGAAGAGGCCCTGGAGTCAAAGAGTGCACTTAGCCTCCTGGGAAACGGCAAATGGCAGTTCAGACACAAAGGCCCTCAAAAGACACAAGATAAAGGAGGAGAAGAGCACATATACCAAAGAGCAGCCTCTCCATGCTAGGTGACATTGACAGGTATCTTCCAAAAGATCTGATAAGCATCAGCCAGGCTGCAACCAAAATAAAAACTGATAGCAGAAATCTCAGCATCAATTGCACGCCTCACCAGGGAGAGAAGTCTGCAATGAAACACGTACACAAGCCAAGACTCTCGTCCCAACACTTGTCTTTGTGTCCAAGTGTTGTAGCACGTGTGGTTCAGCATGTCACACCCAATGCAGAGCACTGCCAAAACTACCTGCCCAAGCAGGAGGTATACTAAAATAAGAAATATATCTAACATAAAAATCACTTGATTTTGTTAAGGCTAATGGATGTTTTCCAGGAACAGCAGCATAGTTTGCTTGCCACCTACAGTAGCTTTTCCGTTCCTTCACCATCCACTCTAGGAAAAGGAATTACACAGCTCCACTCTCAGAAAGAGACTTTCACAGGCACCAGCTGTTGAAGGTTCACTGAGTAGAGCCTGTAAAACAGCTCTCCAGAAGTGGTAAATCATTCTGGTTCTTAAAAGAAAAGTGACATCTATCAGAACCCACAGTTAACCACCAGCCCTCCATCCCACTGGCACAGCCACCCCAAAGAATGGCATTTGTAGAGCAGGGACCATGCTACCCTCAAGCCACAGGAACTCACACCTCCTCTAGATAAGTCATCAGACAGGGACACATCTGGGCAAGCAATTCCCTATAGAGAGGGTCTGGAAATAGAGTGGGACTCAGTGACTTCATCCTCACAGACCCAGAACCAGAGGGGTCTATGATGCAAGAGACAAATCCCAAAAATATCCAGTGACTGTATATAATCACCAGCACTCCCAGGTTCTAATATAGTGCTTTTCATCCACTTGTACACACGAAGACTCATTCAACCCTTTTTAAGGCCTCTTATGATTTAATAATATTGTAAACTATAATTGGCAAGTTTCTCTTTTTATAGACTTCATTATTATCCCTGGGCAGCTCTTGTTTAGTTTAATCTGTTTTATGATTTTCAAAAGACTAACAGAGAAACACAACATGTTATGAAACAGAAATGCACAGGATAATAATGGTAATTTGTTATAGCAAGTAACACTTAATGGAAAGTCTCAGAGCATCCTACACCTCATAAAACTCCTACAGTTTTTATAAAGGAAAGCTCACATGTAGATTTATATAAATTAATCTTAACATAAGAATGCATTAAGTTTCCTGTGATCTTCTTTTCCTGTTGAAATTGTGTGTTATATATGGCAAACTTTATGCAAAGTAATACCCAATTTCAGTGTATGGTGAAATCTACTTATAAACTCCACAGATGCATGTACTGCGTGCCAGGAAAATGAGCATTTGCACTCCAAAAGAGGTGCAGCTGCATCAGTGGCAATAATGGTTAAAGCTCTTTGTGGAAACAGCTTAAAGATTAATGAGAAACCTGTAGCAGTAAACAGAAAATAAGCGCCTTTGCAGAAGTGTTAGTGCAACAGCCAGCACAAGCAGGGCAGAGTTTCCACCACAGTGCAACAGCACTTTGTGCTGATTTGTGCTGGTAATCTTTCCATAGTACAGTACAATGCCTCAGAATTAAATGGACAATAAGGCTTAAATGGTTTGTTCCTTGATTTGCTATAATGGTGACTGAGAAGACAGAGGCCGTATCAATTCCCAAGCTACAGCAACTCCCTTAGAGCGCAGCAGTCATCACTTACAAGAGCACTAGTTAAGTGCTGGCATTCAAAGCAGGTTACTGCTTTCCAGCAGAGTTAGGAAAAGAAAATAGAAATCACAATTAGACTGGGAAGAAGCAGCACCTCGAAAGCAGCAAATATGCCAGGTCAAAAATTCCTAGTGAAACCCCAGGAAGTGTGGTGTGATGATCGTCCCTGTGTTAAGAATAACGAAAGCATCATTCACATGACTTTAGATCTGCCTCCACAAACTTGGAAAACTTAAAAAAAAAAAAAAAAAACAGATGATGGTAAGTTACAAACCGACAAACCAGGTGTCATTTTATCTGGATACTGAACAAAAGGAAGTTTTGTCTTCAAAAATTATTCTTGAACAGTATCTCAGCAAGAGCAATGCACTGACGGAAACTCACATCTCGTGAAACTCTTCAGCAGCCATCAATCAGGCAGTCCTCTTCCCAGTGCAGGGAGAGATGAGACGTGATCAAGAACCAAGCTGGCACAGTCACTCATCAACAAGAGAAAGCAACACTAACAGAAATCTAGTATGAAGTTATTAGGCCTAAAGACAGTTTTTCAAACCAGGTATAATAGATTTCCACCGAATTTGAAATTAGTTTGAAATAAGCTGCAGACTATGAAGGAATTGCCGTTTTAATATACAGAAGCAAAGAGAAACAAAACAAAACCAAGCATAGTGAGTGAAAAGAGAACAGCCCTTTTTCTTTTCCCTTTCTTTCTTTAAATCCGTGAGACAATAAATGAGAAAGGCCAGGAAAGCAGTCAGAAACAGAGCAAGCAAATGCAGAGAAATGCCTTTAGCTCACCAGCAGCAGCCAGAGCACTTTATTTTCATGGACTCTAAAGAGTATTGACAGGGATGCTCCTGTGGGTAAGAAGGTTGGTCGAAAGCTGAGCCTTTTAGGTAAAAGATGACCAAAGAAAATTAAGGGTGACATTGGTGCAAGAGGAATAGAATGCCCAATGAGAGAAAATCCCCAGGAACTGGTAGGTGTTAAATAGAGACAAAACACCCCTGAAGCAAGCAGCAAAAATAACCGTGGCTGAACTCACCTCAGCCAAGTCATTCAGGAGAATTAGTGAACTCTTCCCCTCATAAAAGGCTTTTAATTCAAGAGACAGGCAAATTTTATTGAGGAGTGAGAAAATGTAACTAGGCAGAAGTCCTAAATTTTTTGTACACACCTCTCCTACTGGGCAGATCCTCATCTCTGGGCTCAGCTGCAAGCAGCCTGACAGCATGGACCCTCAGCCAGGCCTGTGCCCCCCATCCCTGGGCAGGGAGCTCTCCCTGACCCTCCCCAGCAGTCCTGTCCTCCTTCCAGGGAGTGCAAGCAACCCTAGAGAAACACAGTCCCAACCTGCAACCAAAAGAATCAGACACCTGCTATGAAAATTTCATTTGTGTGGGAGACTTCTGTGCACCTGGAAAAAAACCCTAAGCTTTGAGGCACCAAGCTTTGGGAGAAACCTGAAATGGCAGCAAGGCATTCTGCTCTGAGTCAAAAGAAAAGCTTACATGCTTAGAGATGTGTCTGTATATTCCAACTACAACACAACTAGTCTAATAAAAGCATCTGCTTCTCTTTACAAACTGCACCTCACCCCGTGTGGCTACACCAGTACTACATCAATTTCATGGCAGGTATCACAGTATCAATGTGGAGAGTGATTGCCACAGCTTGGGTCGAAATAGTAGACTAAGCTGTACAAGAGAAATACTGGCACAATCTTAAACATTGTGATGTACAGAGTGAAGAAAATACTTGTGCACTGTGTATTTAACCTGACACATTATAGCTCCACTATATTACCCTGCGATGTCAAACTGTAATACAGCATTAAATCAAGAACAAAGAAAACCTAAGGTCTTTTTTCCTTCCCCAGGTTGTTTAGGTTTTCTTAAGCTCCCTGTCCTTGAAACTCATGCCACTGATACAGCTGAAAAAACAGAAGGATCAGCTGTAAACAACTAGATAGATCAGAAGGCTGGCAGTGAATTATTGAATCAGTTCTCTCTTTGGGTATGTATTCACATCTAATCCAAGCTTACAGTCACTTAAGGCTTTGATCTGAAGTCACTGGTAGTCTTACGTTAGGCTCTTGGTGCCCACCAAGAATACTGAACTGCTGCTGAAGGGTCCCATTTACTTCCCAGCAAGGTACCTACCCAAGCCATCACTGGACAGTAGCCTTGATGGGCAGATCTGGAGTGTTATCCATTCTGCAGTCAGCACCTGAACACAGCCCAGACTTTTTAATTTATCTTTTCCCCCATTTTTTTTCCCCATCTGAAATACTAGTAGGATAGCTCTGTGCACAAATTGTGCACATCTTTTCTGGTGGGAGAGCTGCATTCCCTTTTGCAGTTTATCTCCCACAGCTCCTCTCCTCCTCAACCACCAGAGCCACCCAGCAGCAGCTGGAGTAGATAACTTTTACACCCTTCCCACAGAGCCAAGCATATTCCATGTGAACAGTCACTTTCTCCTCCTAGGAAGACCAGGTATTTGCTGTGCTTCTCTGCCCAATGCCATCCTCCCAAGTCTTTGTCATGGCTACATGTCCTAGACCTGTCACTACCATTCTCTTGTCCCTGGTGAACTGTTACTTGAGGCACCTCCCTCACCAGCATCTGCCTTGGCACCACCAACGAGGTTGAGCAGGCAGGACCTTCACTTCTCAACCACCTGCAAACCAGGAGGCTCAAATCTGATTAAAAGTCTTTAAATCTTGGCATCCGTGGGGACTTCAAAAAGCTTCACTCTCCCCATTCCCTACCACTGGACACCTTCAGGCCAAGTCCACTGTGCTGCTGACTACACCAAATCTTCATCACCTGTTTGTTTCTGGGTTGAAAAATCTACCAAAATGGGGATCTGGCAGACAAAAAGAGAAAGAGGGAGTGAGACAGCACTGAGGATTGCACCTTCTGCTTCAACAGCTGAGAAACATTTTTGCAAAACCACTGGAACCAAGGAGTAACTTAAGTGCTACTGAGGGAATAAATGATTCAGTGAACTTCTGTTAGTGGAGACAAGGTGTAAGACAGAAAGCACCCAGTTTAAATATAAAATCCTGAGTGAATTACAGAACTGGCAGTTCTTTTTTTTTCCTACCCTTCATCTTAACATTTTATAAGGAAGACACCAAGAAATAGTATATCTTAAGTCCAAAAAAAGTCACCTTCTTTAGAAAGAACTATACTGAATCACTGCTTGGAGAAGAAAATATCTGCAGGTGAACACCTCTGAGTGACAGCAACTAGAGAGCATGAAGTAAGTTTTCCCTAAGGACTAAGCAAAACCATTGCCTACCATCTCACCTCCTGTGCAGATGAGGAGTTGTGCTGGACCTGTCACCTAACAGTTATCCACGTGTAATAGGAATGCTTCTGAACCAACTAGTTTTAACACTCCTTTACTTTATAGAAGTCAAGAGAAAAGGTAAGAGAAGTTCAAAGACACAAGGCAAGCATTATTTAATTCAACAGTTCATATGCAGGCTTTTTTCCCCCCCTTCTGATGCTAACCTACACAAAGAAATGCAGCAGTTCTATGAATATTTTAAGTTTTGCTTAATGGTTCCAGTAACAGAGGCCACTCTTATTTTCCTCTGATCATTCATACTGTCAGATACGGTGTGAATGATGTCAAATACTTGAGCTCTTTTCACTGTTTGGCTCCAGAGCATTCGTCTACTGGAATGAGGACTGTCACTTATGATTTCCAATTCATCAGGGACACTGAACTACTGTTACACAATTTCAGCAATGTCTGCTTCAGATTTTTCTGACAGATGGGTGATAAATTTTTTTAATTGAGATCATTTCAGGAACACGTAGCTTATACATAGGCTATGTTCAGCCTAATGAAAAGTCCACAGGGCATCATGAGTCCTTCCTCTTACTTTCACAGCCACAAAAGGCAGAAAAGAGACTAAGTTTCTGTAGATTGATGGATCTGTAGATATAAATTTCAGCCCACCCTTCACATCTGTTCTGTGCATGCGGTTTGGAGATCTCCCAGATTCTTTAATCTTAGTACAGCAAGATGCAAAACAAGCCTTTACAGATTAAAGTTTCATGCAAGAGAAGCAGAGTCACTAGGCAGGTATAAAGATTCATGCTGCTACTAAAATGCCTTGGATTTGACCAAGGTAGCACAACAATGAAATAAATAAAACAAGTGAATTAAAAAAGTAAAGATACAAGAATACTTTGGTCCCTTCTCCCCTCCCTCAGCAAGATCCTGCAAAGCACGTCACAGAGTTTTCTCAAGTATCCTAAGTGGATGCAGTAAATTCTAACAAAAGTATTAGCAACATTCCTTTCCATTCAGTTAGGAGTCAATTTTTGTTGAGCACTCTACAAGCATCAGGGTAAAAATCCTTTTTCCTTCTGCAGGAGGAGAGAGAGCAGCCAGCAACCTCCTGCTGGGCAAGGCAGGGGTGGATGGCTCAGGCAGGCAGAGCACGGCTCAACCACAGGCTCAGTACCACTTGGCAAAAGCTCCCTGAGGCTTCTTTGGAAGCGCTAGGTTTGGAGGATCCACTCCACCCAGTTCTTAACATCTTACTCTGCCACCCCACTGGTAGAAATTAAATGGAAAGAATGTGGAAACTGGATGGCTGAAAGGATAATTGGGACACTGTGGAAATAATCTTCCTCTGCAGCCAGGGAAGATAAACGATTCCTTCCCTATTCCAAATGCAATGCCAAATGGGGAACAAATGATTCTGCCTTTGACCCAATGTCTTTGCTGTATGGTTATTATAAGCATTAAGGATGAAATCTTGCTCACAAAATTAGTCTCACTTCCCTTCCAAAAAGGACTAGACAGAGACAGCACTTCATCCTTTTTTGAGACATGCACGCACCTTTCAACAGCAAAGGCAAAACCAGTTCAAATACAGACAAATCAGAACGAAAGCATTCCATTATTAAACTTGAAGACTCTTTTGCTCATTAGCATAACATAACCTCAATCCTGCAACCTGATCTAGGAGGCCAAGTCCAGCACTAATACTGCATGCCATGCAGTCAGTGGTGACACGCACAGGTTCGCGCACATCTCACATTACCCCCAGATGTACTGTTTGACGAATGGATTAATTAGACAGATCGCCAACTACAGCAGTTTGGCTGGATAGACGCTGGAGAAGGCACTCAGTGTGCACAAAGACAGCTCTGCCCGTGGCAACCTACACCCGCATCGTTCCTTACAGAAACGTGCTGAGACACCCCTCAAGGAGAAGGCACAAAACCTGTTCTAAACAATCCAGTCTAAAAGCGTTTGTGCTGTTCAGCTATACTTTATCAGGGATATGCCACCCTGTGCCCATCCAGCTCTGCTTCCCCAGACCAATGGCTCTTGGCTCCAAGCCCACCTTTACAACAGAAGGACAGCACGTGTTCCCTGGGAATCCCAAAGGAATGTCTCATTCCCAAAAACCACTCTTGCTTCACAGACACATGTGATTTCCACGTAGTTTGTGAAATTCTATTTATATATCAGATCTTTTAAAGAACTGCTCAATTAGCAGAGTCAACACACCCTCCTGGCATACTTGTTACTGTCCACATAGTTTATTCCTTATGCCTACCATAGTTTGTAAAGAGCATCTACTGACCACCTGCAAACAGGACCAGAGTGCTAAACATTGCCCAACTACGCCAGTTCTTCAGCACAGCTCCCTGCAAACACGGGTATCATTTTTAAATACTAACACGTGCTAAATATTCACCATCATTAAGGCTTCATCAGAATAAATTAAAAAGAGAAAAACCTAATGGAAAGAATGACAAACTGTATGGATTGTAGCTAAACTGATCTGCAACAAATTCTTTTCCTCGTGGAGAGAGGCAAGCAAGGGTTTTCTTTCTAGGATTAGCGATGGTAACTGTCAATTTGTTGCTGTTCAATTTCTCTTCATTCCTATAAAACCGAAACTCCTCCTCAACGACTCTGCCCGGTACACAGGGAACATCTGAAGCAGCGAGGCTGCCGGGGAACTCCGCGACTGACACGAGAGGCTGGGAGCTGCCAGGAGGGATGCACAGAACGGCGCGGAGCCCGCGAGGCTGAACCCCTCGCTTAGCGGTAAGAAGAAAGGTAGGGATGACTACGAGTCTGCTTCAAAACAGAACGCGGGAAGTTTCTGCCGCGATCACTCAATTGCGGAGAAAAAGTACTGGAGATAAAGCAGAGGAGGAACTCGCGAAGACATTATGTGAACACCTTTCTCAGTCAATAGCGCTTTCCAAAACGCTCTGATTTCACTTTTATCCCCCCGGCAGCTTGGGGAAGAGGCGCCACCTGTTCCCAAACCACCAGGGAAGCGGGGCACTTGCCGGGAGAGCGACGGGCTCTCACGGAGCGGCGCCTCATCGCTCCTCACCTCCCGCAAACTTCCACCGGGCCGAGCCGCGGGATCGCCCCGGCGGCTGAGCCCCCTGCCCGCCCCCGGGGCGCCCCCCGTCCCGCACAGCTCCGGGCAGAAATGCTGAATCACGAAGCCGAGGGTGCGGGACGGGTGCCGCGGGACTCCCTCGACCCCCTCCCGGGTCCGGCCGGCCCCCTCCGCCCGGGCGCGGAGCCGGGAGAGGGTCCGGGCGGAGCGGGATCCGCGGCGCCGGGCACTCACTTGAAGGTGAGGACGCAGAGGGGCCGGTAGGACTTGTGGCTGGTGTTCTCGGCCATGCGCTTGCCCCAGAAGTCGTTGGCGAAGGCGGCGGACACGGGGGCGGCCGCCCGCACGTCAGGGTTGTTCACGATGGCCCAGACGTCGTCGTGCACGAACTCGCCCCGCAGCGAGTTGCCGTAGCACAGGGCGCACAGCCCCGCCAGCACCGCCGCCGCCGCCGCCCCGCCGCGCCGCCCGCCCGCCGGCGGGGACGGGGACGGGGCCGGCGCGGCTCGGTCCCGGCTGCGGGAGCCCCGTACCGAGCCCGTCACCGCCATGGCGCGGGGCGCCGCCAGGGCTGCCCCGGCTCCGGCTCCGCCGCGGCGCGGGGAGGCAGCGGCGCCCGCATGGTGCGGGGCGGGCAGCGGGACCGCCGCCGGCCACTCGCGCTCTGCCGAGGCGCTGCCTGCCCGGCTGCAAATAAACAGCGGCCGCCTCCCCGCGCCATCCCTCCCCTCCTCCTCTTCCTCCTCCTCCTCCTCCTCCTCCCTCTCGCAACCCCCCCTCCCGCACGCATGCTCCTTGCCGCGCTGTCACACCGCCGCCACCTCCTCAGCCCGTCGGCGGGGTGGGCTCAGCCCGCGGTGCCCCCCGCGCACCGGGGAGGGGGATGCGCCAGGGCACGGCAGCTCCCACGCGGGGCCGCGCCGCCCGCGGGCGGGGAGCGCTGCGGGGCGCGGAGCGCAGCCCGCTGCCCCGGGTCGCCCTGTCCGTCCTCTCCCAGGGCTGCCCTGCCGCCTGGCGCCAGCGCCTCCTCCGACCTCCCCGCGGGCACCCCCCTCCATGGCCGGTCGCAGCCTTTCTGTGGGCCAGACTCACCTGGGGCGCGGGAACATCCCAGCCCGCTCCACGGCACCCGCGCTGTTCCACAGCATCCACAGCGTGCGTGCTGATCCAGTATCGATGCTGCTGCACCGCATCCACGCTGCTCCACAGCATCAGTGCTCGCCCACACCCTCCACGCTGCAGCATCAGCTGTGCCAAACAGTCCCCCGCTGTGTCCTGCTGGAGGGGAAAGCGTTTTGGTGCCATGGAACTTGTTTTCTCTACTCTGGTCCAGCCCCTGTCTCTCTTTCAAAATCATTTGAGACCTGCAGTGAGTCCATCCCCTCCCATACATGACCTTTCTTGTCTTAGTGACAACTCCCAGTAACTTTCACTTAAGGAAAGGTTGTGGTCAGATCCTCTATTCAGCCCTGTACAAAAGGTATGTAATCATGGATTTTTCAAAAAACATGAAAACACGGACTCTATTAATGAGGTTTTGCCATTTAGAGAAAGCCTCCTGCTTATAACCAACCAAAGCAATAACACCGCTTGGCAAAGCAGCTTAGATTCAATTAGGTGAATGAACACGCTGGACATACTTTGAATTTGTTCTTGAGAAACGATACACTGAGCACGGTTCACCACCAGCCTGTGCAGTTCCAAGCTGCTCTCCGTGCGTGCATGTGAGCAAGCCTGCCTGCTTGTGGGAAAAAGAGGGGAGCGGAAGCCGTGGAGAGTTCATGCAGACTGTCTGGGGCAAGCCCGCTCCAGGAATGCTTTTTCCCCCAGCATATTTGGCACTTCGAGTGATCTGGTATTTTCCAAGTGCAACAGAACAGGCTTTTCAGATGCACTTTTGTCATAGCTAAAAATAACAGTTAACTCCAACTAGGACAGTGTTTATATCCGGGACGGGAGGAAACTCCACCAGAAGCAGAGTCATCAATTCAAAGTTTCTCTTTAAGTTGCTGATGACATTTAGGCAGTTGGCTACCTGGAGCTTTCACCAGCATGGGACACCATTCATGGAGGTGTGTTAGTGTTCATTTTCACCAAAGTTTCAAAGTTTGGGTGTGTAAAACTAGACTTCAACATCTGTGTATGGGCATGGGAAGAGAAACAGCCTGGTATCCTGAGGCATTGAAGTACCAAAGCCCACAAGTGCCCAGCAGCTCTGGAAATTAAGTGCCTAAAGGTGGAATTGGGACTTTTTGTTGACATAAATTAAAATGGTGACAGTTGGGGGGGGGGGGGAAGAGAAAGAATAGGCTATAATGTTGATGAAAGCAAAGACAATGTGTAGGATTTAAATGTTGAAATTGCCTTACAGTAGGCTGAAGGTAATTGAAATTCTGATTTACTCCACCAAAAATCTTCAATCCTCTGTAGTTCTGAAATGGGCAGCTGAGAGTCCAGCTATTCTCTGGGGCGTATGTACTGCACGTGGGTGAGCCAGGCAGCCTAAAGGGGGGTCAGCAGCACTGCTATGTGACCCCAACAAACCCAATATACTCAGCAGCCCAGCTGCTCCTCAGCAGGCTGTCCCTCCCCCTGTACCTCTGGTCTACTCACCCATGGATCAGGGTCCACACAGCCTTTCTCACCAATGTCTTTCAGCCTTCTGTCCTTCTCTGTCATCACAGGTTGGGGACAGCCCACCTGCTCCTGCCACAAAACAGGGCCCAGGGCTGCCATCAGGCAACCGGACAGGTCTCTCCATTTGTTATCCAGGACTGTGGTAGATGTCCCTGCTGTGCCACAAGTCCTGCTGTTCACTCTTTGAGCTTAACTAGTTCTTCACATAAAGCTCACCAAAAATGCAGAGTTCTAAAATGGTAAATGATGAAGAGGTGATAAAAAGTAATTTTCCCATCAAGGAATTTCCTGTCAATATCTTATGACAGGATCATACACAGCCATCTAATGTCACATAGTACAACAGGCACACTCTGTGGAATAAATAACATTGCTTCTTATACAGATCTACAATTTCCTGTTCGCTTTCATCACCTACCGTGCTTGATAACACCTAAAAGAGAGAGATGGCAGTCCTGACCAATTCAGGACTCCTTACCCTTACTCTCCATAGGAGGGCACCAACACTGGCCATTAGCTTTCATCTGGCACAGAAACCTAGAGTTTGCAAGGGAGAAAATCCCTATTTATTTTTGAAACTGTTTTCTCATATGCTTATTGAAATTATATGCATAAAGTGTTCTTTTGCATACATTTTATATTTTGCATTGATATTTGTACATTTTGTACACTGATTTGCCAAGTTTCTTGTACGAGAAGAAAATCTATTCTCACTTCTCCAAGACTGATTAGATCTTTCCTTTCTTCCCTCAAGCGAACATCGGAAAGAGACAAAGCAATGCTCCAGTCAGCCATGGAGGAAGGCCTCCTGTTTTTCACACCAAGACCTGCTGAAATACAAACATATCACCTTCTCCTTTCCCTACAAAGGGAAACATTACCTTGTCGTGCAGCAGTCACCATCACAAATTGAATTCAATTTGTCTATTGCTAGAAGTCCTGACCACCTATAAATAAACTAAAAGCAAAAAGAATTCAGAGAGCAGAAGAACACGTACTGAACACTGCTGAACACTGGTTGTCAAGTCTGTACATATGTATGCAGGCATATACATAGAGGGAGAGGAAAGAGAGAAAGAAGAGAATACAGCAGAGATAATTTGCTCCAAAGCGGCTTTACCACTTCCAAAAATGTGTGGTCTAATAAGTATTTCTTCCTTCTGCAAGGCTTGATTCTTTCTCTACCTAAAGTAGCCATGTCATCGCTCCTGAAATGTGAAGCCAAATTGGTTCTCAGAAAAGCCTAGCTGAGTTCTAGAGAACAGTGTGTAGTTGAAGCACTCCAGCTATTTGACTGCCTCCTTGTATTTGAATCACAAGTTCTGTGCCAGCTATATAAAAAAGATTAGCAAATGGCTGTTAAAACTAGAGACCTTGAAACTAATTATGTGCGATGCTCAAAAAAACCTGGCTCTGCTAATTGAGCAGAGCTCGTTACTTCTGAAACAGGAAAGTTTAGGCTCCACTTGGAGTAAAACATACGGCAGCGTATGCAAGGCAGGAGACACATTTGAACGGATACACTTCAAAGGGTTGAGCACTGATTGATCTGTTATTATCTGAAGATGGCAACTGCTCAAAGGCAGAGAGAAACTGCAAGTGTTTTGAGTTTCAGGCTTAAACGCGGAGTTCTGAGGAGTTTAGCTTTGCATTGACTGATTAAAGTATAAGAATGCAGTAAATACAATTTAAAAGTTAAATTACCATATGGTCATAGCTAGAGGTAAATTTCAAAAGTAGCACATGTAAATAGTTTCTTGCTGTCTGAACAAATAATTTTACATTTAAACTAAGTCATTTGGTAACTGGTCCAATTGATTTCTGCTTGTAGTCAGTTACTGAACAGTTCTGCAATTCATTTCAGTAGCCCCGGGATGAAACTCTGTATCTGCCATGCATATAATCTTCAGTTGATACCAATTATGTTCATACGGTTAAAAGCAAAAAAAAGTAAAAAATAAATAAACTAAGGAATGAGGTAGCACCAGGTTCTGCTAGCTATTAAAGGAAATTGCCATCCTAAATGAGGGAGCATTGCAACTCTGGAACTAAGTTTGGTATCTTTAATCCAATATGCTGTCTGTGCTGGAAGAGCTTTGGAGAGACAGAGAGCAATCCATGTGGTACAGAGCCCCTTCAAGGAGTTCAGTGCAGGCATAATTCTGTTTAGTAAGTGGGATTTGAACTTTGGAGTTATTGGGAGCACTACAACAGTGAAAAACTGTATTGGGTTGGAAAAATCCTAATTATGATCCTTTTTTCCTTGTTACCAAATTGCTTCTAGGTCTATGCAGATGACAGAAAGTTTCTCTTTTTGAATTGTTCCTGAAGTCCAGCAAAAGTTCCTGTGGCTTTGCTTTCACTTTCAACTGTGGCCAAGAGCCAGAAGTAGTATAAACAGGAGAGGAAGACTTTTTAGTATCCTGGTTCTGAGATCCTTAGAAGACAAAGAAATCCAATATCCTCAGGATGACCTCTCCTTTTCAATAGGGATATAGTATTTCAAGTTCAGCCCACAACCCCTCCTAAGCCTTCTTACCATGGCAGTCAGAGTGTGTGCTAAATATCAGCCCTGAAAATTCAAACCCCTCAGTATTTACAAAGTGATATCAACAAGAAGATATCACATGGTAAGCACGGTTTGGTGGATCCTCACGGATGCTCATTTCCCATCCCTGACACAGATGGCAAGTAACACAGAATCCTCTGTGACCCATTTTCATATCCATTTGTCACCTTCTTCATATGCTTGTACAAAATGAGAGATTTCAAGCCGAGAAAAAGCTTGCCATCGTTGTTACTGGATTAGAGGGAATCTCTTTTTCAGCTCACGAAACAAATGCACTTTCCGCCTTTGAAGAAACCCGGGTTAAGCCTTAGTCTGTGGGCAGGATTGTACAGAGTCTTTGAATCTCCACAGTGGATGGAACATCCACGATGTGACAGAGGGGAGGCACCCAGCAAGTGGTACAGAGTGACTTGTGCTTGGTAGTCACAATTTAAAGGTCAGGGACAATACAAAGGTGGGACAATCCGCAGTAATGAGAAGAACTGGATTCTTCACCTACCAAGTGGAGGCAGACTGTGGCAGAGGAGCCTGAGGTTGCCCACTCCAGCAGATTCACTCATCAGGTGAGGAGATTAGTATTTTCCATTTTTGTGTGTGTGTGATTTGGGTGTTCAGAACCCTGTGAAGAAATGGCAAGTGGAGGAGTGAAAGCATTTCTCTCTCCCTACTGAGCATGGATCTGCACTTTTGCTATGCTGGAAGCGTTGCAAAAGAAATTTCCCAAAGCCAAAGAAAGTCCTCAGTCTTGCCCTTGTCTGACAGATCTTTTTTATTGCAGCAGAGCAAGGGAAAAGTGCAGGCTATAGGGCTTGAGTCATAAGAGTTATCACTTATAACATTCATCTACTTATTGAGCTGAATTTTTATGCATTTCATGGAAATCAGTTAATGGCTCAGAACCACAGAAATTAAAAAGGGAAAACCCAATTCAAGATAGGCCCACTTCTGGATAAGCAAATGAGGGATTCTTAAAGGACCCACCATTTTTTTCCACTTACACTGCATAGCCCTGGATGACATTTTCACTCTACCTGGAACATTGTTTCTGAGTACAAGCAGATGAGTGTGAGGCTGGTTAAAGCAGAGATCTGGCTAGAGAGACGTTGTTTTAAAAGGATAGCTTTCCCAGGAAATGGATATTAGTAAGTCAGACACCATATACTTCCTACAAGACTGCGAAAGGGAATTGTCGTGTAGCTGTACAGCTGGATGCTGAGCTGCTGAGGGCACTGGAGTCAAACACAGGGTAAGAAACTCTAATCAATATTTAGTGGTTGGGATTCATATTGCTCCTGTAGGGAGGCATTGGATTCAGAAGATGAATTTGATTTTGGTGAGATAAAGGAGGCATCTTCAACTTGGACTGGACTGAATCAGTTAATTTGACCCTAGACTCAGTCTTCAGAGTTGGCTGTATGTTCCCCAACGCAATTGTCTCTTGCCAGTTCATGTGTCAAAATAAAAACAGAGATTAAAGACCCCAAGTCTGTTCCCTATTCAGATTCAGTTGGTCTTGTTTTCTGTAATATCTGAGCTGAAATGCAGCAGCAGTTCTCTCCTAAAAGTAACTGATTTATACATGAGATCTTCTAGCATCCCCAGACTCAATTGAATTGCAGTCACTGCAAATGGTCTGATAAAATCAGGCTCTTGGATAAAATCAGGAAATCTCTACATTTATTCTCTGATTACCGAGCAAGCTCAATTTCATCATGGTAAAGTAGAAGCCAGTGGTTACAATTACCTTTCTTTCTTTTCATCTATTTTTTAATATTTGGGTTTAAAATGGAAAAATTACAAATTAATAAATCTGCACCAGGTCCATTCAAGACTCTTTATAATAATATTATTCATATCTCCATGATTAGCAACAGCTGGAATAAATTTTAGCAAAAATATTAAAATCTATATTGTAGAATAAGCCACATAGAGTCATGGTAATTTGAGGAGGGGGAAAGTTTCCTTAAAAGCTACTGGGAAAGGAATATGACTTTTTTTTTTTTTCAGGTGACTTCTTTGTATTTTATTTTTGCAAGCAGCTACAGTTTTATTTTACAATGCTTAACTTTCTAGTGTTTATGTTGAACAAACACTCCAGATAAAACAACGCTTCAATCAGTCACTCTGGGCTCTGCTTCTTCTCTCTAGTCCTCTTACACCAAGGTGTACTGAGGAGCTCTGGCTGCGTTAAAGCAAAGGTAAGTTCTCGAGCACAATTACAACCCCCTAAGCCAGCTATGCTAGCTGGAAAGCCATCACACCAGTCAGCTTTTGACTGGTTCTGTTTCTGCTCTTTTCCCAAGGCAGTTGAGAAATTCACAGACAACTAATAGATCTGTTGAAAAGCAAAGCATTAAAACCTTCTACGACTTCTCAGAGGAAACAATTTGAAAGCCTGGTGGAGAAGGACAGCGTCAGGAAGAAGCGGGATGGAGAGGGAGGCAGTTCGGAATTATTGGAGTAGCTTTTCTGTGTTCCCTTTTCCCTCTCCATTGTTCCCACAGACCATGCATCTAAGTGACCCTCAAACTGGTAATAGGATAAATTGGACCCTTCCCAGTTATCCTTGCTCTCCAGCACTCACCTGCACTCCTGTGAGTCTGCTGCAGGCAGGTAAAACATGTTGTAATACTCGAGGAATTCTTAATAAAAATATCAAGCCCATTCTAAATGAAAGTGATTATCTAGATGTGGAAGCACTAGAAGGAGCAGTAGAAGAAGTGCTGTGAGAATGGTAGGTGCAGATGTCACCTAGGGCATCAAGATGCCATCACATCCATGTGCAGCTTATCAGGACCTCCTTAAACTGAAGACAGACTACACACAGAGTGAAACAGAAGGCAGAGTATAAACCAAAGCCCTAAAGAAGTGATGTGAGGAAGCAAAGAACAGGCTTAGAGCCACCAAACACCCAGATGAGGAGAGAAAAATAAATCCTAATCCAGGGGTGGAATAGGATGAAGAACACATGAGGGTGTGAGAGCACATGCAAATCTTGTTTCGTTTTGGCCAAAATCACCTTTCTCTCCTCTTCTAGCACACTGAGGTTTGATACACTGTTACTGCAGAGTTCTGGGGCTACAAACCTGGCAATGTAAAGAATTATGAGCCATATGCTCTAACAATACTTACACACCTTTTATCCCAGGGAACATGAAATCTTGGCTCACCTGAAATACTCTGGAGAGACCTATATGTGACTTTTCCCAGCTTTCCCCTAGATGGGTGCACACTTAGGAGCTCAGGGTTTTCAGCTCCTACTACTAACAAGGAACACAGAACTTCCTTCTTTCAGAGTCTCTCCAAGGAGATGAGCCTCCCTTACTTTCTTTTGCCAACTCACACTCTCTTCATGTGTTTTGCAGGATTTCTCCTGCCTAATTCCACTCCAGCTTTCTTCTCAGTCAATAGGAACATGTAACCTTTGAATTTCTATTGTTAAACATTTTAAAAATGTTTAAACATTAAAAAGTTACTGAGCTGGTTCAGAGCTTAGAAAATTTCCCATGGCTTCAGCCCAAAGCCCAAAGTCATCTGCAGTTCAGCTGAAACACTCCTAGGATCCCTCAATAGGAATCTGGAAGCTTCCCAGACAGCATTTGGAACCTGGAAGGCCTAGAAATAAAACAAAAAGTTGTAGTTTGAGAGCAAATCTAACACACTCGCTGTTATTAAACCTGCTTGGCAACTCCTCTCTGTAGGGTTTTCTGTCATCTCTAGTAGGCCACTTTCAGCAGAGGACATCAGTCCCTTTCTTTCATCCTTGGGACATCACATTAAATTCAGGGCCCTGGCTTGAGGTTCATCTGACCTCACTGCCATATCCTAGGTTCTTATGAGTTTTTCCTGCAGGCTTTCAGAGATGCTCCATGGCCCAGCATATCTTAACTATTACCAAGTTCATGCCAGAGTTCTGTTCCTCAGGCACAAGGCAACCCTTTTTGCTTGTAGAGTAGAGGTCACATACGCTGAGACAGAGCTTCCCTGGAAGCTGCTTCAAGAATAATAGTTGATTCTCTGCAAGACCTAAGGATTTTTGTGACCCTCATCAATATTATCCTCTCACTGCCAAAAGGCCAACACCCTCCAGTATAAACAAAAAGGATAATAATAGCAAACAAACCACTCTACCAAACCATAGTACACTTCTATACTCTTAATCATTCCCCGGGAAAAGATGGAGAGAAAAAACTTAATTACCTGAGAGTTAATATCATTTACATCACTGCTGCTTAAAGAGATCTGTTGATAAAAAGGGTAAAACCAGATCAAACTCTGAATAGTTTTATAAAGGAAAGGACTGGAGAGGAGCCCGAAGGAAAACTCAGGCATAGCACAAGTTCAAAGAAGTGCTGCAGAGATCCACACTCTGTAATTTGGGCCTGTTTCTAGTTATCTCTGTACTTGCACAGACTGACAATTGTGAAGAAGAGAAGAATCATAAAGATGGGGTTAGTCTTTTTTGGCATGAGGCTGGCATCTGCCATGGGAAATTAATCCATGCTAAGCTGCAGTAAGCTGAGCTGCTGAGTTTGTATTCGTGTCACTAAGACTGCTTATACTCACCGCTGGTCTATAAACTCTTATTAGTCAGACCTGACAGTGGGTGACATCTTGATGAGAAGAATAGCCTATAGATCACCATCCATTCAATAACCAGTTATAAAAATGATTTTAAATGAGCCGTTTTTCCAAAGACCACGCACCAAAATATTTTGGGGAGATAAATAAAGTGATACTGGGGCTTTATTTCTTTCCCTTTTTTGTTTTTTTTGAGAAGGGGATTAGAAGGTCCCAGAGTACTTTGTCACTGAAATAACCACATTTGTCAGCTAAATTGGCAGAGCTATTATATTTAGATTCTAGAAAGGGTTCCTTAGATGTTGAGGTCTTGGATACCTCCCAGAAGATTTGCTCTCTGGACAGTTGAAGCAAAATAAAATTAGAGGGGAAAAGTAGTTCACAGCCACAGCTAGTGTTTTCATTTTTTCTCAATATCACATGGTCTGAGATGTTGATGAGAAAAGACGGACTTATGAGGGGTGACTTGACAGGAATCATATTTTCATTTCCTTCATAAAATTTTGTGAGATTTTTCTCTCTCTCCAGTGGCCACCTTGCTCTTGTTGCCTTTTGGGGGCCCATATGATCCTCCCTATGAGAAAAACATATCCCAAGGCATTTCCTTTTTTCTTTTGCAAGATGCAGATAGAGGATTCCATTAAATTTTTTAATTTGTTTAACTGGCTTCTAATTTTGCAGACTCCTGTCATGCCATAAAACTGACTGATGAATAACAGGGCCCTGCTAGGTTTAGCTGGGGTGTAATGTGAGCTAGCAGGGCTGGAAACAATAAAACACAATTTTCTGAGAAATGGGGTTTTGCAAGGGACTGCTAGCTCTGACTTCACCACACTCTTTCATTTTGTTAGCTACAGTTCAGCAAGTTACTCCTGGATTTTGTTACATTTTCTGTCATTATAAGTCCTCTGCTCACAAAAGTCAGAGAGAATCCTCCAGGTAGCTCAAGGTCATTTAGGAAGATAGTTGATGAGTGCCATGCTGGGGACTTGCCCTGCATGTATGGGAGTCAGTGTGTGGGCTGTGGATGGGACAGCCAAGGCTCAAACAGCGCAGTTCATAAGAGAGAATTTCAGATGAGTCAAAAGGCAGCCTCTCACCTCCCACACTGACCTTCTTTGGAGCTGCCCTACACTGAAAATCCTCTCTCTTTCCAGCTATCTATACATTTTCAGAGGACCATGGGTTGAAAAGAACAAAGAAACAAACACTAGAGTCCGTCTTTCAGCTATCATTGTGACATACTGGTTTTGGAAACTAAGTGACAAGATGTTCATGACACAATTCAGTTCATTGTCATTAACGCGGTCGAGTTGTCCTGGAAGAGAAGCTTCCTCAGAATTAAATATTGCTTCCCTGGCTTTCTACGTAAACCTGATCAGATCTGACTCATTCCTGCAGAATATCCTCCTCTACATCCAGGCAAAGACAACAATAAATAGTTTTGCCTTGTCAGGCTGCCTGCAAATAATCTAATCAGGTCTGGAACATTTTAATCCATAATGAATTGGTCCATCTAGACGAAAGTGTAACTAAGCAACTGCAACAGCAAGCCTCCAACTTTGTGGACCACCCTGCCAGCTGTGCCAGCCTGGTCTCCTAGCTGTGCCATCAGGAGCACAGACACCAATCTCTCCACAGGACTCGGGAGGTACCTGCACCCTTGTTACAACCCTGGCCCTTGTTAAAACCACCCAGAGAGCTGCAAGACCTCATACCTGCCCGGTGAAAGTCTCCTGTCCCAAACTAGGCAGGGGAACAAGGCAAAGAAATGGTGGAAGAAAACAAGCAACAGAGCAACAGAGCAACAGAGCAACAGAGCAACAGAGCAACAGAGATGCAGGAAGGCTAAGAGATGTGCCCGAAGATAGAAAGGAATGCAGGCAGAAAATAACACATCTCCTGATTTCAAGGCCATTTTCTGCCTGAGGGCACACAAGGACTGGGAGGAGAAAGACCTGCATGCAGCACAAAGGCTCCCCACTCCAGATTTCACTGGCTCTTGCATTCTGGCTTGCAGTGGCAGGAGGAGACAAGAGTGGGGAAACAGCATCAGTGTGCTGGGGCTTCTGCAAGAGCTTCAGTAGCAGCTGATGTCAGAGGTCCCAACAGCGCCAGCTATTTCTCTGCCCTGGCCAAGCACCACCACAGTGCACAGGAGAGGCTGGAACCAACCTTTCTGAAGTTTTCATATAGAATTTTTCAGTCTTTGCATTACAGGATTTTGAGGTAGGAGTGAGACAGGACTTGCTTGGGAGGCAAAATCCTGAGCCATGCCCCTAAAATCCTGTGCCCTCCAGCTGCTGACCTCGGGACAAGATTAACTGCAAATCAACCCTAGAGCAAAATCCACAATGGGGAGTAGGATAGGATTGTCACTTCCCTGTAGCATCTTGCAGCAGCAGCCTGTGTTTGTGTCAGAGTCTGCAAAGCAGGAATGCTTATGCCCTTACAGTGACAGCATAGGAGATTTTGTTTTGGTTTTGAATAAAAGATTGATAGGATAAAGGCAACTGTGGGGGACAGGTCAAATACAGCTAATGAAAAAAAAAAGTAGGCTCAGTCTTCATCCTGTTATATTGCTTGCTAATGGAGTAGTGTTTAGCAATAGCTTGTGTGTTGTAAGGCTTAAGGTTATCAGCAGAGTGACTGCAGAGAGCTAGTTAGAATTCACCCTGCATCTGTGACTGTAATCTGGCAATTTAAACGAAAACATGTTCTCTGCATAGGTGCATGACACAGGCTATTACTATCATTAATACAGTAGTAGTCATAATAAATCACAGATCTAGCATGTTTGTTATTCCAAGGAAAACTTAATTATCATTTCCAAGCTGGCAGCATTTGATTTATTTTTTTGCTATCTCTGAAACTGTATAATTAGTTCCGAAGTTACAATTGCAAAATCTCTGCCTTGGTGACGGTAGGAGATGTGGAGTTACAGCTGCAGCCATTGCTCTGGCAAAGACAGCTTTCTCTGGGGACTATTAATTTTTAACATGAAAATAATAATAAAAAAAGAGTAAAAGTACCCTAAAAAGCGGGAGAATACTTGGAAGGTGCCTCTGAGGGAGCCTCCCCTTGCATTGCTGAGCTGTTTTTGGTAAAAGGAGCTCTCTAGTGTCCAGCTGTAATAGTGCAGTTTGAGAAGAAGATGCTATGAGCACACAACCTGATCGAACAGATGTGCCAATGGAAGGCCTGGCTCTCTTCTTTTGGGCACTCAGTGCTAACGTACAGTGTGAGAAGTGCTACTTAACATCACTATCGTCCAAACCCATACTGCGCTTAAGAGTTTCAAGGCACAGCACAGAAGTCTCCTTCATTCCCACCTATCCTTCTCCACCTGTTTCTTAAAGGAACTTCTGATGCACTGATGAAGTGGCTCCTGCTCAGACTGCGGGTCAAGGATATGTGTGCATGTCTGCTGGCATCCAGGCCATGGAAAAAAAAGGTTTGAATTGTTACTGTGCTCTCCAGGGACAGCAAAGTGCCTGCCATTTGGGGATCTAAGGCCACATGCTCATAGTGGCCTGAGGTATTTGGTCTGAGTGAATGCCCAACTGCAACCACTGACTTTCAGTTTCTGCACCTGATTATGTGAAATTATCTCATGCCAGAAAAAACATCGCCATGATCACTAACCCCAGAAAGAAAATTGAAAAAAGTATGTGTGGATAGTAGTGTACAAAGGCAAATCACCCCTCTGTCTTTCTAAAGTGAATATATTAATATTTTAATTGGCACTTTTGCAGGTTTGAGTACATGCTAGAATAACAATATATTTTCTTCACAGTGTTTTTAAAGCTTGTGTTTTGGTTTTTTTCAACACCTTAGTGATGAGCTCACTAGTGTTGATAAAAATGAATTAAAAATCTATTTGGTTATCACTGGGTATCACAGATGGAGAATAATGACTTGACAAATTGGCAAACTGAGATTATCTGCAAATATTATGAGAGGCGCTTGAAGCTCTTATAAAATACACCATCATTTTTAATAGCATTTTGCTATTATGGTACCTCCCTTGTGGATTCTGAGGTTTAATATTGCAAAAAACATTGCCATAGTCAAAGCTTTGCCACTGAAAGGCACCATCTTGTGTTTCCTGTGCTCTGCTTCCCACAGCAAGGCTTATTATTCTACGGTAGAAAGTAAATTAAGATGTAATAATTAACTAAACGTGTTTCAAAGGCAAGAAATCCCACACAGGGGTAAGATGCTCACCTTTAATCACTGCAAACAAAATGACAGTGTCTTTCCCATAAGTTGCTGTGAGCCAGAGGCTTAAACCTTTTGCCTTTAGATGGGTTTGCAGCAGGTTTTTCTCTTCCTGTTATTCACCTTCATTTTCTGAGCTCAGCTTTCAGAGAAGCCACAGTTCTAGTAGCTGAAAAACAAATTTCAAAAATATAAGCCACAAACAACAAAGAATCCTGCCAGATTCAGGTCAGTCTTGACAATCATAGTTTTTCCTCCACTTGGGTTTGAGCTCAGTATTAAGGTGATCACTCTTGATAAATGCAAAACCTATCAGTACATTATTATGTCTAAGCACTCTGGAATATCTAGGATACAGCAGCCCATTTTCCCTTTATTTTTGTAAACCTGCAGACATGGTGGCAATGGTTTTACTGTTTTCCTGTTGTTTTTTTTTTTTCAAAAAAAAACAAACTGTTGATATTTTCAGACCAGAAAATTAAAGGAGGATTGCCTCCTCAGAAGACTCTTTGTAAAAAGAGTTAATCTCAAAAATGTGGGTCCCTTTTTCATCAAGATTTAGGTTATAAGGGACTGTTAAGATCTTCTGGTTTGAACTTCTACATAATGCAGCATGTGTAGGATTTCAGCGAAGTCCATGACTAATTACAGTTTTATTTGCAGTGTTGGGTCCTTGCAACACACAGAGCCCTTGTTGACCCCTGCTGAGGGGGTTGTTAATGAATTCAAGAGCCTTAGAGAAAAGAGCAGTAAGTGGAGTCCCATCACTATTTGTCGGGTAGAACCTGGTATTTTATACTCACTCTATCATGTTACAAAGTGATAAATCAGAAGATGTGTCAAATGTGTTTTAACAAGAAGAATAAAATCCATAATTCAGGACAGCACAGAAAGCACCTGGTTTTATGCTTTGTTTCCATTTTAAAACATAGAAGAGGCTCAGAGAAGCATCTGCTGAGCTTCTCAATGGGTTTGAATCAGCTGCAAGCACCCATTTGCCAAATGCAAGTCCAACTCAGACACAAAACCAGGCAAATCTCAGCGATGCTGGGTCAGTTTCACATTTAGATCCCAAACCAACAGCAAGTCTGGATTGGTGGCAAATGGATCTGACCAAAAAAAACCCCAAAAAACCAAAACAACACACACACAAAAAACCCCCAAACCCTCAAAAGAAACAAAAAAACCCCAGAAGCTTTTCATGTCCTGTACTAAATGAGATTCCTCAATATCAGACAGCTGGGAAAAAAAGGATGTACTTAACCATTTGGGGATTAATTTCTGTTTTTCTTTCTCTGTATTGATGGATCTTCATCTCCATCTGATGAAGATTTCCAAGTGCAGGAGGATATTGTTGTTCCATGAATAGTTTCAATAGGTTAAGTATGTATCTCGTGTTAAACTTCAGACTCTGGGGTACCCACAGTATCTACCTGAGATCACTGAGCTACAGCCTGAGGGCACAACAGTTACAGTGGAAACTCCAAAGAGCAAATCAGAATTTTTAGACTGCCACTGACTGTAACAGAAGAAACATCTTAATTTGTTTGGTGTAGAGGGCCCCCTGAAAAAAAAAACATTGCTTGTAATACAGAAATAACAAGAAGTGCTCATCTTGCTCTCAGCTCAGCTGTGAGGTTTTACTCTCCTCAGTGGGGTGCAGTGTACAGCTGGTGAAGGAACAGGCGTGCTATGTGTATGTCTGGAATCACTTCTGATCTGCCACAGGCAGCATGGATCAGCCAGACCTGGCAAAAGCCAAGTTCTGTGTCATCCCCCAGGGACTAGTAAGCAGATACCCACCTGTAGCACCTTCCTCCACCCACACAGACACCATCAGAGTGATCTCAGGCCTCAAATCTGAAGGGAACCACTGCAAGTATGACCATAACGAGGAACAAGAGGCTTGTGGGCATGGGGTGACACGGTGACACCACTAAATGCAACACCACAAGTCTGCTGAGTCAGAAATGCAGAGGTAGCACAGGGTCCATCTGTGCTGCCCCGGGCACAGGGACAGTGTGACACCTCCAGGGAGGCAGGCACAGCTTAGGTATCAGCTCTAGAAGATCAGCAGAGTCCTGATGCCCCTGAACTCACCATCCCAACTCACCAGGGCTACTTACTGGGTGCAACCACAGCTTCAGAGATGGTTTGGTCTCTGCTGCTGCGAGAAGACTTGTTGTGTGGAGCCTTGCAAGGTGTCTCTGCCCAGCACTGGTCATGGCTTCTCTTCCCAGGGTGATAGATGTTTGCAAATCCATAACATCTGCCTTTTCCCTAAGCGAAAGTGATGATTTTGAAACAGGATCTAAGCTGCTTTTAGATTCTCATCCCAATACAGAATTATGCATATAGCATGTAAACAACATTATCAAATTCTAAAACAAGGGCAAATTCTTTCTTATTTTTACCAACTAGGAAGGCACTTCACAGAGCAAGGAAAATACGAATTCTCTGGTCAGACCAGAAGTTTGGAAAAGAAGTTCACAGGTTTAAAAGCTTAATTTCTAGGTAAAAATTAATAATCATATTAATTTTTCTTAAAAAAGGACAATCCAACTACCTAGTTGAGAAGTTCTCTAAAGAATCGTGAAAGCTTTCCTTTGCCAACAAGCTGGACACAATGGCACACCCTTTAAGGCTTCTGCCCATCACCTTGCAAAATTGCTTAGACTTCCGTGAGCTCTTGTTTGGAGTTGCCAGGATTAGTGTGAGCATCACATCTGAATCCTTGTGCTCCTTGGCAGACCTCCTGCAGCCAGCAGCACTGCGGTGGCAGGGTAAGTGTCCACGATAGGAGATGCCAAAAGGCAAAGAATCTGGTCTTGTTGCTAGTGTTAGTGTTCACAGTGTGTCACTCAGCTGCCCCTGCTGAAAATTACTCTCTCTTTCCCTCTCTCTCTTTCCCTCTCTCTCTCCAATTCTGATGAATATTGATGAATTTCACAGCATCAAAGGAAGCAAAGGCAGGACAGCTGTTTGAGGGGACAAACATTTCAGTTCTGGACTGGGAAAAAAAAAAAGAGACAGACAGGGGAGTGGTTGTGATGAGCCAAGACAGCCTTCTCCCTCGTTTGTCAAAATGTGATTTACAGACATTCTTCCATTCACCCTGTGGCTGCCAGTTTCCACATCCTATATTCACAAATCTCTCTTGCTAATTGGATAGGCAATTTGTGGGCTGCCTCCTCTATAAAAAGCTTTTTTGAACTGGGACGCTTCCCAGCTCATTTTAATAAATCATGACTGTAATTAAGTTCTTTTGCTGCATATTTCTGCAATAAAATCTGCATCATTCACTTACTGGCCTTCTTTACTGTCCAGTTATCATTTTGTCTTGCATCTGAAGCTGCCTTTCTTGCCCGGTCATTCAAACGACGCCATTTGCTTTGAAGCCCTAATCTAATTCTGCTGCTTTTTCCTTATCTTCAGAGCCTCTCCTCATTCTGTCCATTGTAACAATCCCACTCGTGCCTCTGGCCACCGTCTCTGCCATCAGTGACCACTTCAATTCTCTCTTGATGGTTCTTCTCACTAGGGCTGTCCCACTGCCTCAAGAGCCGCTTCCACCAGCGGCAACAAGTGCATCTGAAGCTGCCTCTTCCCAGTGGCCAGCTGGTAAAAGTACTTATTTACATAACAAAACCCCTTTGTCGATGGAATTTGTTCCTCTTTTCGGGAAGTGTCTGTTCTCTCCTAAGGACTTTAACGCACCACGAGGGTCACTGCAAAGCAAGCAGAGTAACCATCCCCACTCGAATGAAAGACTGCCCCAGAGCTTTGCCAGACTCTCTAATAGAAAGTGCAGCCTGGAGCTGCATTGCCCTCAGGGCTGTGCTGGGAGGGGAAACAGAGCCTCTGAAACACTTGTGCTGGTTGCTGTGAGAAAGAAGTCAAGAGGTTAGATTTGCTGAAGTTCCTCATAGCTGTAATTTCCCCAGAACATGGGGAGGATGCCCTGAGCTGGATGCTTACGCTCCCTTTGAGTTTGGACTTGAAGTGCTGCCAGGAGAAGAACCCTGAAGCTTCAACCCTCAGCTTTAAACTTCACTCAGTCATCACAAAACTTCTCTTGGTTTTCATTTTCCTAAAGGTTCTGCCAGTCCTAGTGTCTGGAGATAATAGGACTAATCTTAGGAGTCATGTTTTGGAAAAAAATGGCAAAAAAAAAAAATTACAAAGAAGAAAAAAAGTAACTGAGAAGCTGGATGGGACATGGGTCAGATAAAACATTGTAAACATCCAGTCTTCTTTAAATCAACCAGAGTTTCAGACATGAATGTGTGAGGTAGCATCTTGTTTTATGGTTCTCCAGAAAACTTACTGGTTTGTTTTTTTTAAAAGAGTAATTTTTAAAAGTGAAGATTTTGTCCTTCACCACCTCAAAAGCACAATGTAAGAAGTTTTAATGTGTAAATAATGTGGGTTTGTTTTTATACTGATACTTGGTTGGTTTCAGATTCAAAACAGATTGAGATATGCCTCTTTTTTGCATAACTCCAAGCTCAGCTTCAAACTTGTAAGTGGGAAAATTAACATTAAAATGAATCCTTTAACTGCAATTACTTGGAAGATGCAGAGCATGAAGCATTCAAATGGCTCTCATTTAGTGACCCAGTTAAAATATACAGAGCAGTACTGCAACTTGGTTGCAAACTTTTCAGAGACTTGAGGATGTGGAGGCTTTACCCTGCTCCCAGCTTTACTCTACTCTTGGTACTCTAATGCATCCCAAAGAAACAAATAGATGTCCAAAACACTTTTGCCTTGAATGCATTTCCATTAGGTTGTTATCTTCCTCAGGCTTTATGTGGGAACAGCAAAATACTCAAGAGAGCAGATGAGCTTTAGAGATGTGTCAAAGTATCATACTGGTCATATGATGCAGGTACTGTTTACACTGGAACTGAAAATTCAACTGCTGTGCCACATTATTGTGAAGTAAAAATGTATTCTATCAGAAAAAAGAGAAATAAAATCTCAGTATTTTCCATTACAACAAAATGGCCTTGTTGAAAGAGGCTCTGGTGAAAGTATCATCTAAATTCTAAAAACAGAAAATTAATTCCTTTTCCCCCCCCCATCTATTAGAAAAGACATATTCCAGATACACCAAGCAATGGAGGGAGATAATATAAAGCACTACAGTGCTGTGTTAATATGAAAACAGAGTGCCCTTGCCCTGCAAAAGAGCACACAATCAGCATGAAGGACCTCATGAAACTTTACCCTCAGGATTCCCAAGTTGCCTGACCTCCTGCAAAAAAATTCTCAGACCATTACCAAGGGAGCAGAAGTGACAAAGCTGTCGTCTTTTCCCCTCTCTTTTTTCTCCTTGTGACCATCCTTGCTATTTTTAAGGCAAAATGCAGGGAAGCTTACAGCCACTGTAACACCCCTGGCAGGGTAACACAGGAAAGGAGGGACTCCAATAACTCCAGCCCCAGACTTCTCAAAAGTCTTTTCCTTTGAAAACCAAAGGAATAACCTCATCAGCTGACAGCCACAGCAAAGGCTTGTTCTCCCTGAGGGTTATCTGCTAGTGGAAAAGGATATATTTGGCAAACATACACATTTTCATTGCAATAACACATCACGGCTGCATTCCCCTTCTTTCCAACACTGGCTTCAGGTTTCATTTCTTTTTTCCTTCCATATTCACTCAAAGCCACGGGGCAGGGTCTGAAGGAAGCCTGGTGCAGTAGTCACGGGTGTGACCTTTCCCATAGCTCAGCAAGGATGAGCTGTGGCTGAGATAAGCAGCCTGATGTTTTCCAGGCATCTCCGCTGCGGCTCTCCTGCTGACATCATTCGGGAACTAATGCCAACACCTCCCTGCAGCTCCTGGTCACATTCATCTCAAAGAGCTGCTTTCTCCTTCCTCTGCTCAGCAAAGCAGGCTCTTGTGGTGCTCTCTTTAATTGCCTTTGCAAATGACAGATTGTCTGATACAGAGGCGAGCTGTGAAACAGTAACCTGCCTGCTGCTGCCCACGTGGGGAAGCATCCATCAGCTTCTCCTTTCCTGGTAGTTTGAAAGCGTTCCCGCCTCTCCTCCAGCCATCTACAGCTGGCCCTCACCACAGGGCTTTGCCCTTTCGGTTGGATCAGGGCCACACAAGCAGTTAATCTGACATTTGGCACGGGTGAGGTGATGAGAGGGTTCTTCAGGGGAGCAGGGGCACATGGTGGGGCACAGTGGCTCACTGGGAACCTGCCAGAGAATTCCACAGCCCTGCTCCATAGTCATGTACCACAGCCCTGTCTACTATTGCAGGGACTGGAAGACAAGTGAAGGAGTGGCAACCACTAGTGAGGGAACAGAAACTGTAACAGGGGTATTTTTTTTCCCAAAATCATCAATTATGATTGAAAGGCAAAATGAACACACTTATGTGAAATTTATATTTAAGGAGCAGCCACACAATGCTGTAAGGCAAAAGGTCATGTCTGAAAGCACTCACTTCTGTAAAAAGTTAACGTTTTGTTCTGTAAGAAAGCTCTAAGGATGTCAATAAAAAATAAATATCAATAGTGATAGAGCCATCCTCTCTGAAGCCACTGAACACTGCGTTTGCATTCAGTGAGGGCAGGGTTAGACATACAATGCATAGCACCAAGGGATGCCTAGGTGTTCACAGGCTTAGGTCCACACCTATGTGAGTTGTAGGTCACATGTATATCCTTTGTAAGAGACCATGAACAGCTATAACTTGAATATCTAACAGTCTGACAGAGAAATCTGATGAGCAAGGAAAAGACTAATAACACTGAATAAAAGTGAAGCATAGAACAGTAAGGAGGATGTTTAGTTCATTCCATTCGAAGCAGGACTACCTTCAAAATTTGCTCAGTTTGCTCAGGGCCTTGCACAGTCAAGTTTTGATGATGTTCAAGGCCTTCAGCCTCTCTGGGAACTTCTTCAGTGCTGCATCCCTCTCTGAGTGAAAAACGTTTTCCTCAGACACAGTAGGAATTTCCCCTGGTACAGTTGTGCCTGGTGCCTCTTGTAATTTCTGTCTGGGCACCTCTCAGAAGCTCTGTTGTCTCTGTAACCCCCCTTTGGTAGTTCAAGGCAACAATAAGGTTCCACCTGAGTCTTTTCTCAAGAACAAACCCAACTCCCTCAGCCTTTCCCTGAGCATTGTGAAATCCTGCCCCCGACCACGTGAGTTACCATTCACTAATATTGCTCCAGTTTTTCAATGCTTTTTCATACTTTCTGGGAGATGAATTACTCCAGGTGCATTACTCCAGGTGTGGCCTCACAAGTGCTGAATAGAGGAGAACAATCACTGCCACGGACCCGCCAGCTGTGCTGGTATTGTTGTACCTCATGTCTGGTGTGGGTGGCTCTCATTGTTGAAATGGCACATTTTTGACTCATGTTTGGCTTCATGTCCATCAAGACCTCAAAGTCCTTTCACTTTGGGCTGATTGCTAGTCAGGCAGTCCCCAGATTTTACTGTTGGAGGGGGTTATTATTTCCCAGGTGCAGGACCTTGCTTTTGCCTTCTTGAATTTCATGATGCCTCTGTCATCCAGTTTCTGCAGCTTTTTCATGTCCCTTTGAATGACAGCAGCCTTGCTCTCCAGCATATCAGCTACTCCCAGTAAATGAAATAACTGGAAGCAACATCATGAAAGAGATGATAGTCAGCCTAATGGTACTGTATAAACTCAGAATGGAGCAGGACTGACAGCTATGCTGTATTCATCCTTCCGCTGGAAAACAGCCTGTGCTGCTGTCCTTCAGAGGGTAGTTGATTTCCTTACTTCTGAAGATGAAACCAAAGGATGATGCAGTTTACAGAGGAAGCTTATAGAATTCCTCTGAGAAGCTTTAGCATGGACTAGTAGAATTAAGGTGCCTTTTTATCTCTACCTTCTGTCCCAGAGATCAGAATTATTAGCATGTGCATGAAGCGCATCATCTAATCTGGGAAAAAAGATGCACTTTCCTGTGACCTTAACTCAGTCACATAGGTCAGGCAGCAAAAACGAGTTGCTAAAAATAACATCTAAGTTGAGCTTCTCTGCATTTGTCCACAGGAGAAAAAAAAGGAAAACACCAAACGGCTATATTTACTCTTCAGAACTGCTTATTCATTCAAATAAAAAGACAACAGCTAGGCAAGAGTTAAAGAGAAGATAATGCTGAGTTTTTAGTCGTGCAAAACCTAAATACCTATTGCTTAGACCAAAGGAGAAAATGGTTCCTCTCCATGAACTGTGCTGACAGCGCTATCTACACCTTCTTCCTGCAAACACAGCAGTGGCTTTTACTCAGCCCCTTTGGATTGTCTATCACATCATGCTGAAACATCATGCAGTAAATAATTGCAAATCAATTATCAAATCCATTAGAAAGAGTCAAGCATGTGCTTATCAAAATCCAAAGAAAATTAGAGGAAATTTACCAGCTTGAAGGGAAACATGGGGCAGCTTCCAATGTTGAGACCTGGAAGGCAGGAAGAGCAACTGTGAGGATTCGCCCATCCAGAGGAGCAGGCTGACAGCTTGATTGAGCAGCAAGAAATCACCTTGAGGGGCAGCAGCTCTGGATTATCCTCCTCTCTTCCTCCTCCCAGGCCTTCACGCTCTCACGGCTGTAGAGCTGAATAAGGCAGGAAAATCCCACCACTTCCAAAGCAAGATCACAGTTTTTCCTGAGTTAAAAATAGAGTAGGCACTTTGGACCCACAGTCTTGCTGCTGTGAAAGAACTGGCGGAACTGCATCAGCTCCACTGGGTAGCCTTGCCTCCACAAATGGCAGGGAAAACCAACTGTGGTGCTCAGGAATCCGGGATATTCTGCAAGCTATGTGTGAGAAGACCTTTGCACTCATCCAAGGTAGATCTCATCTCTGCAAAAAACAGATTCCTGACATCTGTCTCCTGTTAATTTCAGGATTCAGCAGATTCTTATCTCCTATGGCATCTCTCTGCTGTGAGAGGAAGCTGGTTTTGGCTGCCTGCTCCTAAGACTGTTTCCTGCTGAGCCTGAAGCCACAGCGCCTCTTCAAGGCTCCTTATTTCAGAAGCACTGCACAATACAGGGTAGGATGCAATGAATAATTTTGCCAATAAAAAAGCAATTTCAGTTTCCTTGAAACCCCAGGACGTCTGCAAGTAGTTTCCACCAAAGAAAAACATGAACATAAGTTTCATCTTCATCAAAACAAATTCCTTCTCTTAGAGGACCTCCACTTGCAAGAGGTCTTGCCAGAGTAAAGAAAAGAGATGATGCTACAGACAATTTCAGTGGCCCAGTTTTTGGCAGTCAGCTGGGATATGGGAAATTCCCTTCCCATACTCCAGCACCCTTGCTTACCCAGTCAGGTAAAGGGGGGGCTTTGGAATCTCCCTATTTTGTGGGACAGGAGAATGTTGCTGTCACAGAGCCCCATAAACTCCTGTCCAGAGATTTAATAAGCAGGAGTTAGAAGGTTTCTACTGACTTTTGAGAGTCTTTAATATTCAGTTGTAAGGAATCATTCCTAGAGGCAGAAAACAGGCCTTCTGCTGGAGTCAGAATCTAGTAGTTTTGCTCCACTACTTAGCCTACAGTGTTTCCCCTCAGAATAATCCTCTAGCCATTTCTTTCTTCCTTGGCTCTGCTTGTATATAGTCAGAATATCTACCTTGCTTTCCAAAGAGCATCTCTCTTTCTCTCCATAGGGCAAACTAACCTGCTCATTTCTTCATTTTCACTCAGTGAGCCATTAAGTCTGTGTAGGGGAAACTCACTGAAGTGCTGACAGCTAGATCTGCCTGAAGGATACCTTTTGTCCCAGTTTAGCTGCTAGGCCCACTTCACTCTTTGCATGAAAAGTACACCATGAAAGTGCTGTTGGCTTACTGTCCCTGGGACAGAAAAATAATCAGCCTAATCTAACCACAGAGAAATTACATACACTAGCTTGTCAGGAATTTCCCCTCCTCCAAAACTCCTTTTGTTACCAAAAAAAAAAAAAAAAAGCCCCAAAATGGGAAAACAAGCCCTTGTTCATCTTTCATGTGCAGTAAACTCACTTACCTGCCAATTCCATAAAGATACCTGTGTGTTGCTCCCTTCCCTAGCACAAAGCCACTCACTTTGCTTGGTCTCTGCCTGACAACCATCCAGAAGGATCCAACGCAAGTGGTGGAGGCTCAATGAAATAGATGTTGTGTCTCACTCTGAAATAGATACGGCAAGATGAGCTGGCGAGGAAGAAAGAGTCAATTTGTCTCTGGCCCCTGTAAAATCCCAGACTGTGTTCTCAGTAATATGATCAGATTTGGGGAAGATGATCAGCTTTGGCAGTTCTAATAGAGTCTGTCTGCCAGCACTGTAATTGTAAACACAACCAACATCTGAATATAATAATAATAATGATAAAACGTAATGTTACCATGGCCCACACCCACTGGGACGTGTCATTTTTTGCTTTGGCTTTAGGATAAAGGATGATGAGGATGTTTGGACCAACAGCTTCATTTCAGCCAGTGTTTCTGATAAGTCTGTCACCACATTTGTCTCTGGAAAATATTAAGCACAGCATAGAGCTCATTCCTAGATGATATACAAGCAGCTTGTTTTTCTCATTTCACCACAAATCTTATTTATATATACACTGCAAATAGATTGATACCACACACAGAGCACATCCACAGGGTCTGATTTTCCAATGTTACATTAGATTTATGATCTTGTAATTCCATAGACTTTAATGAGTTTTACCAGAATAAAGCTGGATCCTAAAGGGAAAGGATATATTACGGACTTGCACATATTACTTGTGCATCCAACCAGAAATGTTAGTACAGGCAGACACCTGGCACAGATGACATAGTTAAATATGCCTCATACTCTCTTTTACAAAACCTCACTTTCAGTTGCTTGCAACTGTCAAACATTCAGTGTTCAAGCAGAAATTCTCCTTCTAATACGCTTGCCTCAGGCTAAATATTTTTCAGACAGTTCCAGGAAAATTAGCCCATCCATTTTGTGGATGAATTGAGGGAAAACCACAGTGTATCAATAATATTAAGAAAGGCTCCAACCGCCTTATTTAGAGGCTCTGAAGCTTTGAAGCAAGGCTTCAAAACACTGAAAGGAAGCAGTATCCCGGGAGTGGATGTGCTGCTGCCTTGGAGATCTGTCCACAATCCAGGAGAGACATGCCCAAACCCAGCAGTTCACACCCAGCTGTTGACTGCACACCAGGCCCTCAGTGCCTGCACGGGCGCGCTCCGTCGCAACGGGAGATCCCTGTGCTCGCACAAGGCACGCAGCAAACCCACAGGGGGTGTTTACAACACCATTTACAAGGGGCTGATCAATGCTGCAAGTGTTCTGCGACACAACCACGTTGTGTTTGCTCTGCAGGCTTCAGCCAACAGAGGCTGGCGGAGTTCAGAGGGCCACAGAGTAGCAGTTGGGTAATACGGGCAAGCAGCAGACTTTGGAGAAGGACAGAAAAGGGGAATGAGAAAGATGACACAAGGTTGTGGGTTGTGGGGTTTTGTTTGTTTCGGTGGGTTTTTTTGTCTTGGTTTTGGATTTGGTTTTGATTGTTTTGGTTTTTTTATGAACAGCTACTGGAGATGCCCTGCTTAGCACTGCCAAAAAATCCCTACTATTGTCTTTGCTTAGGCAGAGCTACATTAATTTCAGCTGCTCACATCTAAGGAAATACAGAAAATCCTACAAAATTATGTACTTGGTGCATGAGCAATCTTTAGACAACAAAGAAACAGTAAAATTTAGGCTGGATCAGGCCTCTGGAATTAAGAGGTCCAACAACCCACCACCAATTCAAAGCAGGGCCAAGGACCAAACAATGATTTTCTGTAGTTCTCTGCTGCAGGGGATCATTGTGGCATAAGACACACCAGTGGCGTGCACAGGTGGCACCTCTCCTTCTGGCACCTCGCTCCTGGTGACAACACCCAGCCATCTGAAGAGCTCCCTAGGAAAGAAGGTGACCCACCTTCTTCTCACAGTTGGCCACACAGACCCGGGGTTCCCAAACCCTGTAGCCCACTGTAGCAAACCCACAGCACACCCTCTGTTTTTCAAACAGAATGTCCCACCTTTAACTTAAGTTCAACTTGATGTTTAACACAACTCTTGCAGACGAGCTGCTGACCACTCGCCACAGCCACTGACAGTCGTGGGCAGCAGACCACCCTGCCAGAGCAAACAGCTCTTCAGTGCTCTGGCTGCATGCTCCTAACTCAAGTGGAGGTCTCTGCTACATAGTCCAAACAGCTCAGCCATTTTGCTGACTCCTGTGAGGGTACATATGGTTCCATATGGTGGGAGAGCTGTTTTTTTCAATTTGCTCCTAAGACTAAGTGTAGGAAATTATATACAAACCACTGCAAAGAGAATATTAAGGTTGTAGAATCGAGCAGTTAAAAGCCAGGAACTGGTTGACAAGGTCTTAGTCACATAAAAGAAAGATCTAAATAAATGTGCTTTGATAGCCAAAAAATGCTCTCTGAAAGACAGGCTGTATAAAAAAGAAATAAAAGAATGAGGCCACTTTGTTTAAGAACAGCTTCTTAAATCACAATCATCTTTCCAGACCACTTCCTTCTCTCCTCCCTAAACTCCTGCCAAATTGCAGCTAGGTTTAATACGAAGATTTTACAAAAGGTTAATCTTCGCACTTGAGAAGTAAGCAAAGTTTGGGCTTCGGAGGTGTTTTTCTTAGATCATTCTGAAGAGTTATAATGGTGTAGATCAAGTACTTTAAACTTACCACACTGAAAATCTGCAGCACTACATCATTCTTCCTGCAATTTTTCTTCCTCCATAAAGATGACATACATCCCTGTGTTGGGTCTGCTACAGGGTTAGACTTATCAAGGTGAAATCTGACTTCAGCAAAATGGGGAAAAAAGACTTCAGAGGGAGCATGTTTAGGGTTGTGCAAACAATCCCAAATCCCACTTCCGTCCCACAGAAACATCCCAAATAAGTGCTGCATTTGTGAAGTTTCAGTAAGGGAAAGCCATTTCCCAAAACCCTAAGGAAGGGTGCTTGCTGTGAGGCAAGCAGAAACCTTCCCAGGCCAAGTTTTATCTGGCTAGGGGGACGGGAGCCAGCAGTGTGTGACCCTGTGGCCTGTAATGGCTGGGGAAGGCTGACTGGCCACACCATCCCCACCAGGCACTGCCAGAGCATCAGCCCAGTGTGCACCTGCTACTCACAGCAGAGTCCACATGGACAGCAGATGTTCACACATTGGCATTCACATCCCAGTCTGAAGCACTAAATCAGCTCATGCTGGGGGAAAGGGGGATGTTGCCGTTCTGGCTCCTCGGGTGAGTTCTGAGCAGCTTTGTGCTCGGGGCCCTGTTGTGAGAACAGCCACGAGGGCCTGAACAGAGCAAAGCAAAAGTCACACTGTAGGAGATACTTGTGGAGGCACTGTTGAGGATCTATCAGACCTCAGCCTCCAGGAAGTAGTAGTCAAAAGGTTTTGGATAATGGGCAATACCGGTGAGACTTAAAAAAATATAAAATAAAAAAAAAAAGAAAGAAATGTGGCAAAACGAACAACAAAGTTATATGAAATCAAAACAAATTTAAACCCTCTCCCTTGAGAAGAAGAACTGCCTGCTGCAAGCCCTGCAGCAGCCCATCTCCAGCAGATGCAGTCAAAGGTTTTGCAGAGGCTTTTCTGCAGGTCAGAATGGGCCTCTGAAGCAAACAGCTTTGAAATCTGGTGACACTGATCACACAGAATCCTGTTGAGGGGATGAGCAGGACTTCCAAATCCCAATCAGGTGGGAAACTTGTGGAAGAAATGAGTATGGGAGCAGCACAGGCTGCAAAACTCTAAGCCTAAAAGAACCAAACTGTAGGACAACCACAGCTTGAGGCAGGGGTGGGAGTATAAAGGAGAGGGTTATTAGTAAAGAAAGGCCCATTTAAAATGGGAACAAGTCTCAGTCCTACCTGTCAAGTTCTGTCTTTCACCGATAGAAGCTGTGCTTTTTTCACAGGAGCATTTTCGCTAGACCCCCAAAACTGCAGACATCAGTGCAGGCAAGATGACAGCTCTGGAGAAGGGCCAGCAGAGTTCAGAGCCCTTAGCTGGAAACTAAAGCAACGCTGACAAGCATTGAGGGAAAATTTATGAGGTCCTGATTGCTAAAAGCATATGTTTGGGATATAAAAAATTAACAATTATGCCACCCACACTGTTTATTCTTTTCTTATGTCAGGAGTTTAGGGCTAACATGTTGAAACATAAAACAACCTGAGCACTTTTTAGATGGGATTTATGGCATTCCCGGGCTGACATTTAGTATCATGGCTTGTAGTTGAGCATACTATTCAACAAGCCACCTGCCTCTATAAATGTCACTGTTTGTGCTCAAACTCGGTTTACATATAACTCAAAGGAACTCCAGTTCCTTCAGTTCCTGCCTGTTTACAGGGATGTTTCATGGCACACAGCACTGAAAAGGACAATTTGTAGAAAATAAAGGTTAAAGTCTTGCATGATATACCTTGTCTGGAAGCAGTGGAAAGGAGCATGTGAGATCTGCATTCCAGTAAAGATGCAGGACTGCCTTCAGGATCAGTTGGTGCTGGCCTGTGCAACCATCAGCCCTGTAAGGAACACAGGGAATGACCCACTCACAGTTGAGGAGCAATGGATCACTAGGTGGGGTGACAGGTGGCCTTAGCTTTTCATGCCTGGAGATTCCTGAGTCTTCCACAGAGTACCAGAGCTGCTCAAAGGGGCTCTGTCTGGCTGCATGGATTCTTCTTCAGCATAAGTACTGCAGAAAAGTAGCCATCCAGACACAGCCACGGGAGCAGGCAGCAAACTGAGCATGGGATGCAGGGAGGCAGAGGCACGTCAGGACTGCCACGTGCTGGAGTGTTCAGACTGCACAGTCAACCACACCACAGCACAGTCCCAAAAAATGTATCTCTTGAATGCCTCCACACTTCTCAGGAGAAATGAAGGAAGCACTTGGAGACAAACTTCTGCCCAAGAGGAGCTGCAGCAGCAACGGCTCCAGCACTGGTTGCACAAAGCACCTTTGATTCTGGCTATATGCTCAGGCAGCTTTATTGGAATCATGGAATAATTTCAACTGAAAAGGAACTCTGCAGGTCATCTAATCCAATGTCCTGCTCCAAGCAGGGCCAACTAGATTAGATAGGTCAGGGTCTTGCCCTTGTTCATTAGGATGAAACACGCTGCCACAGCTAATCCACTGCCTCTTTAACAACAGAGACATTACCTAGATGTGTTCTCCAAAATCAGAACATTTGCCACACAGCCTTAGGGAGAGGATTCTGTTGGGCAGCAGAAGCCATTGGCAAATTTACAGCATAACTATAAATCCCAGAGGAGCATAGAGAGCTCCATCAAACTCTCGTTCCTTTGCTAATGCAAAATTGGCAATTTCCTGCTTTACAGAAAAGAAAAAGCATATAAGATGTTTCCCTAGGGTCTAGTTGTACCAGAGACCAGTGAAATTAGGCACTGAATAACTCTGAAAAAGAAGTGGTATGTTCAGATAGTTCACAGAGCAACTCCACGTTTCTCTCTAAAATCTCCATATGAATGATCAGGTCAGAAAACTAGTATTTCATAACACGGACATAACAGACATTGCTCTGCTTTAATGGAGCTCTCTTCCACTTGACAGAATATGCTGGCCTGACAATCATATTTCCCTTAATTTAAATGTTTTGGTATCTAAAGGTATAGGGCATCTTCCTGCAACCGCCATCAATCAAGCTTTGAATACTGCAAAGAAGAGGGAAAATAAACCTGTGCCTGTCACCTCATGCAATCAAATCTAACCAAAAAAATTTACCCTTCTGGGAATGAGAAGTTGATGACATAGAGAATAAAAATCATCTTGATGGCTAGCTAAGATCTGCCTGACCTGATCTATCTAACATGATAACTATTAAAAAAAAAATCACATGTACCTCATTCTTGAAGATCATGGGATGAAAAATTATACACGTCACACATCCCCAGGCACGACTTGTAATGGGAAACACTTTTTGCATTTTGTTACAGGTTTATAGATGGTTGTACTCAACTCTTGGAGCTTTTCCTCTACAGTTGACTCTCCCTATGCAGAACATAGTCCTGCAGGCAAAGACTGGGTGATGGTACATCAATTGCAGAAAGGAGCTCTTGCTTGGCACAGGCAAGAGGAGTAGCCTCCTTTGTACAGCCATTATTTGAACATGTGGGAAGAATGAAGCAGAGATTTCTAGAATCACATGATTCTAACACATAACACAAAAATGTCCCATGCTAACAATAATCCTGAGGACAAGCCCTTATGTTGACAGTAAGATTGTTGTAGATGAAACTGAGTCTCCTTCCTGCGAGTGAAAGGAACAACACATAGAGAAAAAACCCTCTTATATATGAAAGGTTTTGATATCACAAACCTTGTGACCCTTACAACCAAGGTTTTGCCACTCTGAACAAAGGCATTCTGACATTCCCTGAATTAAATAGAAACAGAGCCCAATACAAGATAAAGGTAGGAGCAGGAGGAAAAAATGTCTTAGTCTACTAACAAGGGCTTTTCAGAGAGTTGCCAAAAAGGGATGCTTGATAGAAGTTACAGCACAAGAAATCACTCATTCAGAGATCTTCTCCTCTCACATACTCCTTCCTTGGATGTTCAGTTGGCCCAGGGAACTGAGGTGATGGTGGGTGTTGAGGTTTTTTTCTGTGAGCCTGCCATACATACCCTGTCAGAGGGATCCAAGAACACATCAGCAAACTGAAAAATAAATCTGACTCTAAAAATGTTAAATCTCTAAATGCTGGTCACCCACAGAATGGTACAGCTGAGCCCAACATGATCTTCTCATGGACGCAAAGGTTGCTGTAGACCAAACCACAGTGACAGAAGTATGTAATAAAACCTATAGAAATGTCTTTTGCTATCAGCTTTCCTAGGAACTGCTGGACTCAAAACAGCTCTTTAACACCATCAGAGAGATTACACCAATTTAAATAATCACATTTCACAAAGAGTTGTTAGGACTACAAAACTTTGAACCACAAACCAATTCAACATGTTAGATAAGCAGGAAGGGAGACTCTTTCAGCATCAGCCCTGCCTCTCTCCTGCCTTCTGGCTCCTGCAGCAAGTCAGGCACATGGTGAAAAAAAGTGTTTCCAGCCAGTGGGTGGCACCCAGTACTATGTGCTGGATGTGTCCTTGATAGTTTGAATATATCAGATATTTTTAGGTACTGTAAGCAGTTCTAGGCAATCAAGTATTGTAATCAAGAGCATACAGAAGTTCAGCTATATCAGCTCAGTCAGGATTTTAAGGATTCAGGTTTTGCAGCTCTGTCAATTAACGTGCTGGCATGGTAGAAGCAGAGTTGCTCCTTGCTTTGGTGTAGCCATTTTCAGAAGAATTTCACAGCCATTTTCAGAAGAATCATATTCCTGAGGACTCCCCACTGTGCTCAGCTTAGCAGACAGCTATTTCAGTAATAGTAGCTTTCTGCAAGGAAATAGGAAACGTGGCTCTAGCTGGAGATATTCAGAGTTACCTGCCATGGTGAAAATCTCTGGGTCCCAGCAGGCCACGCCGTTTGAGAAACGACACAGAGATATTATAGACAGAAAGATTATAAAGCAGCCAATCTTTTTAAGACCAAGCAGAAGCCTCGCGAGTCGTGCCAGGAGCAGCTCCCCGATCAGCACCGCGGACAGCGGCGCGGCCGCGCCCGCCCTGCTCACGCGTGTCCCAGCTCCGCGGGCAGCCGCCTCCATCCATCCCTGCCTCCCTCCCTCCATCCCTGCCACACAGCTGGCTGGATGACTTAAACACCACCACATCGCCCAGGCCAGGCATCTGCAAGCAGTGTCCCCCAGGCGTGTCCCTCGGAGAAGAATTGCAGGCAAAGCCCCAAGTGAGGAGGAGCCGCTGGAGGAACTGCTGAGCTCGGGGGTCCAGGGGCAGAGCTGGATCTAAACATGGCAGGCTTCGGCCCCTGCGGTGGTGACCTAGGTTTGGTACCACAGGGAACATGTTTTCCCCACAAGCGACAGTAAGAATCTAGGAAAGAGCTACAAATGTGTTCTAAACTGCAGAAAACACGGGCTCTGCAGCTGCATTCATAACTTTCTAACTTCTCCCTAAACTTGCATATACCTGCGTGTGCCCTTTTCCTCAGTGCCACATTGCTATCTAGACCTTCCCACAGCCTGGCCTCTCCTTTCTGGCTTCGCATAAAGAGACAGTACATTATACAAACTACACATTACACAAATATATTCAGTATATATCTGCATCTCTCATGGATGGATCACTGCAAAGAAGCTGAAGTTTGACAGCAAAGCTGGAGTCTGGAAGGCACAGTTGTGCAGCTCTATACTATGTCTGAGCAAAGCTGCAGGGTCAGGAATGCGCCTATACTTTCCCCAACAGTAACACAAAGCAAATGACTGCAGGTGCATTTCACAACCCTCAAAAACCAGTATTTCCCTGTCTAGTCTTTTCTCCTTCACCAGTATGCTCTGTCACCTTGGAAAAGGTTAAGAACCTGGGGGTCACAACCCATCTCCTTAAAACCTCCAGAGATCCCTCCATTCACCTGTTTCTCCTATGCTTAGATCTTTCATCAGTGAGATGCTTCTTTTCTCTTGTGAATAATAAGCCACCTGCTTCCCTCAGCAAGCAGAACCTACCAGACACCTGCTGACACTTTGCAATCCAAACAGTGATTGGTTTCTCACTTAAGTTCTTCCTTTGCACCTTCCCCTCCACCACAAGTCTATAAGTTCATGATACCACAGAACTCTATAGTTCATGCTTCAGCTTTTGGACTGCTCTGAGGAAGTGACATACCCTTGCAATTGAAGCCAACGCTATTTGAAGCAAGCTGTAGTTTCCAGAGTTAGAAACTGCATGGTAGTGGGACTCATGCCTAATGCTTATTGCTTTTCCTGCTCATTTCCTTTCAAATGCTAAGTCTAATTATCCTCTGTTTGAAGCAGGGCCACTTCATTCAAGATTACTGCCATTACCACATTTTGAACAAGTCAAACACCTGCCCTCCTAATCATGTCTGCCCACACAGGCCAGCCAAGCTATTCTGCTACCCTTTAGTTCCCCCTGCCCATCCGACAGAAAGAGCTGCAAGACTGACTGGATAAAATCCTGAGCCACCTTCTCTGATCTCTGAGCTGACCATGCTTTGGGCAGCAGGTTGACTAGAAATTCCTATGCTCCCTTCTAAAGCAAACTATTTGGTGGTTCTAAGTTTTCAAGCAGGAATAGTAATAGAAATTGTTAGAAAATTTAGTTCTGTAACATACTCCTCCAAGGGGTATATGTTTCCTTTCTTAAGTATTTTCCATAATCCTAAAGGATAGGCTAATGGCCACCACAAAGCCCAGGATCTGGACCCCACATGCCCAGGGGCTCAACACATTCAGTAACTCAGAATCAGAATCTTACATACCTTTAGGTGCTTCTGTTCAGAGGATTTCCAAGCTCTTCCTGCCAATGGCCTTTTTTCAAGGTCTTACAACTTTGACATTCATAGATTATCTTTCATAGCACTCACTGATGAAGTGCTGAGTTGAATGCCCCCTGACAAGTTTCCTGAATGCTGTAGTATCATTTACTTGTGTTAGAGCATCCACAGTAAAAAGCAAAAATAAAAAGCACCAAAAAGTCACAATAAATGGTGCAATTAAGGCAACATAACACACTTTAAATCAGAGGAAGAGCTACAGCTCAGCTTCTGGGCAAGGAAAGGTTATAATTTACCAAAGTAAGACAAAGAATATGCATCAAATTACTCACGTTTCAGAATCTTTTATGCACAAGCATCAGCAAAAGTGACTATACACTTGCACACAATCAGCAAACAAGAAATGGAGATTTTTCTTCTCTATTTACCGTAGGTTATAATCCTCCCGAGCGCCTCTCTTTCCCCTTCAAATAAACCCACTGGTGCTGCACTCATATTAGCAGAATTCCCCACCCAACCTGGATGGTTCATTTCCCTGGGCCTGCTTTTTAAGGTGAGAAGGAAGCAGGCTTTGCCAGAGGGTGATTTAGAGCATCTGATGGCTTAGGAGCATAACTATCCCACACTTTCCTACAAAAACCTAAGATAAGCCTCCTAATCTAAATTAGGTGCTTAAAATCGGGTAGTGTGCTTATTTTTTTCCTTATCTCCCTATTAGCACTCCACATCCTAGTGCTCACCTGTGTATCTTTAAAGGTCATATCCACAGTTGGTAATTTCCCCCCCTATTTTTCTTCAACCAAAAGGGGCATATTATAAAAAACAGTAAGAAAATGCTATTGCACAAAGTTATATTGTGAAATGGAAGCCATTCAGGAAAGGATGAAATGCTTCCCAGTGCTTTAATATGGCTTTGGAAATTCTTTAAATTAGGAACTGCTAGCATCCTGTTAGGCAATCTCCTGCAGCAGAATAAATCTTGGACTCAGGTGTCCCATAACACAAGTGACCTCGGATGAAAGCCACAAAGATGGCAACAAAATAAACTAGCAAGTGTCCCTTGACATTAAGTAGCCAGTGCTACATTTTCCTGCAGCAATACTGTCAAAAAGTAAAATGCAGTTAAAAGTCAACTACAGCTCCATATCCAAATAAAAAGTAAGAACAAATGAAACCTTTCCCCCTCTCCTAAAATTAGAAACAGAGCAACACCATGAAGCTATAAACTGAGTATTTAGTCTATAAACAAAGCAATACTCTCTTTTTCTTGTCATAGTTAATCTTGGACGTGTTTGCCACACATTTTCTGTGTCTTCCCCAACCTGCAGCACAGTTACAGAATTTTGTATCAGGATTTGGGTCTTGATTCAGTAATTTGACCCTGAAATGCTGAAAAAAAAATTGCTCAAAATCTATTTGAAAATATTGTACACAAACCTGTATCTAAAGAAAGAAAAAAAAAAACAGTAAGAGAATCTCATGATCCATGCTTTGTGGGAATATCTATCAACAGAGAAGTCTGGCATCATTCCACATTTCTTCCTAATTCAGCAGATCACAGTCACAAACCCCCAAGAGGTGCACGTGAGAGGAAGACAGGAACCCAGAATCACCATTAAGCAAGATTTCTGTGTTTACAAAAAGCAGAAGCTGAAGATCTAAGGCAAGATCCTGATGCCCTGGAAAACCAGTGCATCCTGAAGCTACAGAACAGACAGCCAAGTGAGAGGACAACAGCCTAATCAGAGCAGACAGAGATGAGCACATGCACTCCTTCTGTGACAAGCAGCCAGACATGATTTGCAACCACAAACAGCTGCTACTTCAGCCATACAGTGGCAGTGGTTTTTCAGTACATGTATTTTATTAGAAGAATATCCACCTCCCAGTAATAGAAAATACATGAAACAATCAAATGTGTCCTCACAACACTCCGGAAGAAGCAACAAGAACTGAGGCAGAACCACAGAACTGTGCAGAATTCTCTCTTCTTGACAGACCCACCTTTGGCAGCCAGGAAAGTCCTTTAGAGTCTCCAGCCTGGTGCCTCAGACAGCATTGAGTTCCAAAATCAGCCATACTTTCCTATCAGAGGAGCCCAATGCGAGAGTATTTGCAGCCTCTTTACTTTAGTCCTATCTTCGTGGGATCAGTAAATCTTTTGATTAAGAATGCAATGGGATAAATATTCTGTAAATGAACACCAGGAGTAGTAACTTCCTTGGAGCAATTTCCATGCTTGTTCTACCAGTGAAATTAGTGCTTGAGGTACTTATTGTGCATGGACTCTTTCTTGGCCAGGCTGGCTTTTTTTTCCATTCCATCACAACAGTGCAGACAGCCTGTCAGCTTTTCTTCAAAACAATAATATAAATAGAGCTAATCATGCTGTTCACCCTGAGTAAGTTGATTGTTGCTTGGCAGAACTCAACAGCTCTGATCCTTGTTACACTGAGGAACTAGACTCCATGTCTGTGTTTAATCTCGCTTCATGCCGACACATCGCTGAGTGCTCTATCCATAGAAATGGATGGTGAGAACCCGTTCAGTTCAGTGCACATTCAGATCCAATGCAGTGCTCTACAATTACTCTTGCTGGGGTCTTGTTTAAGCCCCTGCATCCTCCAGGAAGACATTTATGGCGGGGGGGAGACACGACCCAGGGTTTGCTTTCTCCATGAAGAAGTAGCTCTTGCAGAGAACAGCCACAAGTGCTGCTGAGGGCCATGTCAGCCCCGTGGCTGTGGTCAAATTCCCACACAAAGGAGCAGCTGTTTGGCTCCATTGCCACACTTTGCACAACAACCTGTCATGGCAGTCGGGTGCAAGGCAAGGTGTGTTGTGGAAAAAAAGGGCAGTATGGATTATTTATATTTAATAGAAACTGCTTAAGGCACCCTTATTTGTTGCAGTTGCACATTCTGCTCTCCAGGGTGCTGAGAGGCAGGTGGCCAATATATTTAATAAAAAAGGAAACCATTCATTATTCATATATTGATATGACATTTCTGTACTCTATATTTTATTCTGAATCTCATTTATATGACTATGGATAGTTTTCCTCATGTGCAACACAGTACCATGTAACTTGAGCTCTGCCAGAAAAAAACCCCATAAATTCAGTAGGAAACTGTATGGGATTGGTTAAAATCCCAGTAATTTAATCAAATAGGTAATTAAATTATTTGAATTATTTATTTAACATGTGGTAACGAGAGAAAGCAAACACTGATCATATTTCACCCTTGCTGGGGACTAAATGAAACAAACTACCATTTTAAGAGATTGGGAGTTAGAATTCAGGTTAAGAATGTGATTCTAGCTGAAAGATGAACACTGTCAGAGGGCAGGAGGTGGCATAGGAGCCACCATTTTTCACCCATTTACTCTTTAGAGCCCGTTAAAAGTGGCAATCACAACTTCAGAACCAAATCAGCATGTCCATTAATACCTGCAGAGGGGTTTCCCAACACCCTGATACATGGTACAGATGATACCGTGGGTCACCTGGAGTTCTGCTTCCAAGGCATCAGGTTCACCTCAAAGCCTCAAGAGGAATTAGCAATTGGGATGTCATTCATCACCCAGCTGAGAACCACTTTTTCTACAGGAGAGCTCGTCACACCAAGCAACCCACACAAAATACAATTAAACCATGTCACTGGTAGATAAATTAAAATTGCAGCTCAATAGAGGAACTCACTGTTACTAAGCAATTTCATAAATTAAGTATGTTCTGGCAGATCCTCTCTGGAAGGTATTAGCAATGATCCATACTAGGACTTAGCAAATTGCTTGGGTAAAATCTTAGCTCCATTAGAGCCAATAGCAAAGCTCCCAGGCACTTACAGAGAGCCAAAATTTTAATTTCTCATGCCAACTGCAACCCATTGCTACGGCTTTGGGCAAACCACACTGATTCAGCCTCCTGAGTTAAAAAACATGGACAGCTAACCACTGCTTTTGGAGAGACTGTGGAGGATTGGCAGAAGTGGCCCATGCAGAAAAGGGTAAGTATCATCAATCAGTGCTATTTAGCAAGCAGGCTACTTCAGCAACTCACCGTCAGGGAAACGCTCCACCAGGCTTGCAGTTCCAGCTGGATTCCCCTCTTGTCCTGTGGAGGCTTGGTAAAAGTATCTTCTTTACGAATTCCATGCACAGAAGACTGGCCCAAACTCTGGTGCAATCCCCCCTCTCTCAGGACTGCAAGATGACTACCTTCACTAGTTTGGTATTTTGAGAATTGTATTTGAGTGTTCTGCAAACATCAGCTATGTTCTTTCACAGGCAATGGGTGTACATGAACAGTTGCCTTCACAAGTCAGAGATTAACAAAAACACTGCTACACAAATGCACATATTAACTCTGCATAACACACACATTTGTTTAAAATTAATTCCCGGGTGTTCTTGCAAATAGGTTTTATGGCTGTATGAAGAGAGGTTATAAAAGGACATTTGGCTCCTTGGTAGGTGGCATGTTACATTTTTTAAAGAAATGTTTTTCCTCCCAGATAAATGCACAACAGATGTAACATTCGACCTAAGCAATAAGATTTATTACTATTTTTAAAGCAAATTCAGCACAGCTTAAGAGAACACTGTACAGAATTCTTTAGGTTAGGAAGAGGTTCTTCTTGTCATCGATGCATGCTTTGCATTTGCCAATTCTTGCCCTCAAAGCCAACCCACAGTTTAGTATTTCAGGCTTCTTACAAAGGTGATGATCCTGCAATTCAATCTGCTAATGTAGCACATAGCAGGCTCCCTCTAGTCACTGCAGGCATGGGCTCATATCTTTGCTTTTAATATCAAAAGAAATCTGCATGGCCTCTTTGGTCTCTTTCTGAGCCCCAAAACATTCCATGTGATTTACATTAAGCGTAATACCAACAGCACATGCAACCAAAAGCAAGTGTCACACATTGTTTGGCAATGAAAAATAAACACTACAGCTGTGATCAAAGAATGTGTCTTGCTTATATTGTCTTATATTAATTTCTTTAGCTCATGCATCTCCATATAAATATTTATTGTTTTGTATTTTCTTCAGAGGCCATAGTTCTTCTGTTTTCTAAAAATAACCTGCTTATGCATAGTCTTCTCTTTTCAAAGCACTGGTCTTCCTTTTGTTAAGTTCATTCGCAATATCTCTGTGCATGAAAAGTGGTGAAAGATGGGTATGTGCAACTTCAATAACAAACATGTTGAAAATACCTAAAAATGAGGAACAATTCTTGGATGAACACTGTCAATGGTAAACAGTCCCTGTGAAAAAAAATCAATAGGCCTCCATGTCATGTAATAATTTTGCATTTTTGCATAAGGGCATGAAACACGAAAATTAAAATATACCTGAGAATAACATTAAAATCTCATTTTCAAGAAAACACTCATTTTTGTTGCTGAACAGCTTTAAGCATCAAGTAATTTTTTTCAGTTTTTGCATTTCACTTCCTGTAACATAATCCCAGATGGTCCAGCAGGCAGCCCCTGACCAACACTCTCTCAGGTGAATCGTGGAGCTGACACTGTTGTACTCACATGGGAGAAATCAGTGCATCTGAAAGGTTACCTCCTACCCCACCACACACAGAGCCAAGCATTTCAAATTGTGAACCTCTATACAGCCTATAAAAAGCAATCTTAGACTTAATATACCACTTTCACCTCATTTTTTTTGATATGGACAACTACCAGTCAAAGGTATAAGCAGTGATCCAAACACCAGGACCCAGCAAACTGCTTGGGTAGAAGCCTGGCTCCATTAGAGCCAATCGCAAAACTCACAGGCACTTCTGCAGTGAGCACTGGGATCAGATCCATAGGCCAGGAAAGTTTCTACCTGTCTATGGCCCAAGCACTGCTTTAGTTCTTCATTTTACACTGGATTTGCTTGATTGGTTTCATAAAAGCAGTGGAAGAGGAGAAAAAAATCCGGATTAGAATCGCTTTCTGATCCCAAGTTCAAAGCATCTCACCAAATTTGGGGCTGCTCAGGCACATTCTCTTCCCAGAGAATGGCATGGGACCAACTTCTTGGACACTCCTCTAGAAGATCTAGGCAACACTGGGAACATTACAGATCTGAGATCACATAAACACATCACCTATATTTAAATGGATTCTTTCCACATTCATCACAATTACACGTGCCTGTAGATCCTCTCTAAATTGGTGTTCCCCAAAACTCTTTTAGTCAAGGAATCAACCAGTTCCCTAGCCATGGGGTACTTTCAGTAGCCCTTTAGTAGGATGTATGCTGATAATCTCTAAGAAAGACTGTAAACTCACTGAGTGTTTCCTATTAGTGACTGCACATCAGCCAGGACAAGTAATTCCCAGACTTTTTAAAAGGATGCAGTTGATTTCTGCCAGAGAAAAATTGTATTAGAGTCTTTACCTCTCATTAATGGCTGTCAGTTAGGGTACTGACATTCACACAGATGTTGCATGTTGTATTTGAAAAGTATCTGAGTGTATCTGCAGTAAGTATTGGGATTAGATCCACAGGCCAGGAATGTTTCTACCTGTCTAGTACCCAAGCACTGCTTTAGTTCTCCTTCATTTTACACTGGTTTTGCTTGATTGGCTTTACAAAAGCAGTAGCAGTGGAAGAGATGTCAAAAGCAAGTAGCTTGGCCTGCTCATACAACCTAGTTTTATACTAAGACTTTCTGGTATCTGGAATAGTTGCCTGGTAAGATTTGACACCCGAGAGAAGAGGGTGCTACTTTCACCCATAATATCAAGAAGTTCATAGCCACACCTGCTGTAGGCTTTGCTTCAGTGAGGGAAAAATGATTTCCTGTCCACCTGCAAACATAGTCTCTTGGACTTGAAGAATGTCCTCAGTCAGAGATGGAGATCCTTGAGGAACTGACCACCAGACCGTCAAACATTATCAAGACTGACTACGGCACATCTCAGACAAGGACTGGGTGCTACATTACATAGTGCATTTTTGCCTATCCTTTGAGAAAATTTCAGTCTAAGGTGTGGGGATTTCAAAGGACCCATATTAAGAAGTACATCACAGAGAGGTTCATCCTCTCCACACCCTCCCAAACCACAAGCACAAGTGAGGGGGTTTTGTAGTTCTGTGTCATCTGCATACGCCTAATGAGAGACTTCGTTCTATATACAGAAATGCAATTGATAGGTTGCATTGCTTCAAGAACAACAGATTTTATAAAAATTGTTTAAGGTTTATCTTTTCAGGTATTTTGAATACTCCCTGAAATATCCCATAACATTGTGGTTAGCAAACAGGAGGAAAGGAGGGAAGAAAAAGACTGAAAAGTATTCTGGAATCGAAAGACAGTTAATCATTCAGGTTGTTCACAATTCCTTCAGCCCACAAAAGTCTCAATTCAGACTCTTGCTCAGTAGTAAGAAAAAAAAAATCCTCTATTGTCCTACCATCTCTCCTCTTCAATGTATGATGGAATCCAGAGTCACAAACTGCCACGACTTCACAGGCAAAGGGCATGTCCTAAAGCAGTTCATTTCATGTCTCTCTGACACCCCATGGGCAGCTTTTTTCCCCTAAAGCAAAGAATCTCACAATATCATTTTGTGCTACATTCTTTACATATTTTGACTTACACTCCCAAAGCATATTTATTTCAGTCAGAGTGTGCACATGTGGGTTTTGGGGGATTGTTGAGGTTTGGAATTTTTCAGCTTTTTTCTCAGCTTGATATTCTGCACTCTTCCCGGAGCTTTGTGATTAAAGATTCTGCTTTGTAATGAAAGCAAGCCAAGTACTTCAATGTTGAAAGAGAGTGCAAAAAGAAGCAGTCAAAACATGTGGTGATTCTTATTTTCCTTTCAAGAGTGACAAAACAGCATATGCAATTCAATACCCAGGATCAGTTAATTTTATCTGAAAAAGCAGCTTTTGTGAGTTAACATTTGCTATGATTATCACCCATTTAATGCTAATTTCCTATGTAAAGCCACCATGGTGCCCACACGAGTCATCTTCATACTTTGGGAATACGGGCTCGGGGCAACGTAGGTCACCAGTTATCACAGCCTTTGTTTTATTTTACAATACATTCATGATTCTCTGTTCTTTCAATGGCAAATACATCATGCTTGATTGGCAATGCTGGTATCTGATATTCCATGATTACCTTGGCTTGAAAGTGAGACAGTAATGCACATTCGTGTAACTCTCCCTTTAATGTAGTACAAAGCTGGACATAGCTCAGAAAGAAACCCCTAAAATCCATTACCTATTTATGATCATGTACAAACGGATATTTATCATGTTAAAAGAGAACCATATGTTAAAGTGGAGGCTAGAGCCCAATAAATCTTTTTGGATGAAAACCCTTTTCAAAAAAAGGAATAAAATAATTAACATTTGCTTTTGCCAGCAGAAACATTTGCTCATGAATCTCCTGGGAAGGGAAGGGCATTTAACCTTTTTACATGCCATCCCCTCAGACATCTCTGACCCCACTGCAAAAGAGACAACAAAGATTCCCGACTCCATGCTGCTGATTAAACCCCTTGTAAGAAACATCTGGATGAAATTTTCTTGGCAGTTGATTTGAAAAGTACACAAGAAGCAGAACTAGGGAGCAGCCATAGTTCAGCCGAGTGACACGAAGATGATGCTATGCAAAAGCAGATTTTTCCTTGAACACATTAACTCCTAAATATTAGCCTGTGACTGTGCAAGCAACCTCATTAGCAGAAGAAAAATAAATCCCTCTTCTACTCTGTATGCCAGTGTAGAGAAGGCAAACAGGCTTTGGAAAAAAGCCAACTCAAAAATCTTGTTTCTTTTAATAAAATAACAAAGGGCTTAAATAGTTTACCTGTCTAATGCTTAACTTCAACTGACAGGTAAGAGAAAAGTCGTCAATGCCCTTAACTTCCAAAAACCATTAAATTTTTGAAGGATTTCAAAACTTCTGTGGTTTCTGAGAAACTCCCCAACACACTGGATGTAATGCTTTCCTACTTATTGTCTCAGACCATGCAGCCTGGGCCTAAATTAGCAAAAATAACCTCTAATTTTTATAGCCTGACATTCAAAATAAAGGAAATCTTGGCCCTCTGCTGCTTGAGCTGAAAGAGTCTGTCCAATGCAGCTCAGCAGACTGTTCCCCTTTGGAAATACAAACCCTGGAATTCTCACAGTTTTCCATATTTACAACAGGACTAAAAGTGAGAAATTTTCACTGTTGCTATTAATTGAATAGCACCAGTGAAAAAACTACATGAACCAGGCCAACTTTACTCTGCAGCTGCTATGTGGCGAAAAAAACAAAAATAAGGAAGCAGCAGCAGAAAAAGCATCTGAGTCTGACACAAAGGAGCAGAAAAAAGGAAAGCAGTGGGGACCTTCTGCCTCACAGCTGCCAGGCTAGGAAAATTCCAGAAGGAACAGGCAAAGACACTTCGTCTTTTCCAGAAGCCAAGGCATAGAGTGCTCAGACTCCACCAGAATTACTCTGACATATAAAAATGAAAGCTTCAGCACTGCCCAGGGCTACATTTACTGTAGTTGTGAAAAACTTGATGGGGTATGGAAAGAACTTTAATTTTTCATTTGGGACATTGCTATAAAGAAGTCGATTATCAGTATGTGTTTAAATTTGCCTGGTAAATATTTCTAAGTCATAAAGAAATTAACACATAGAAACAAAATCTGGTAGAAACATTTTATATCCCATCCAAACTTCACATTCTAATGCATCCCTACTGATTTTTGCTACACCACCTCGATCCCAATAGATCTAAAAGAGGGGCACCTATTCAAATTAGTACTGCTATCACTTTCTCACTAAATGAACTTATCCACAAACACCTTGTTATATAGAATTGTTTAGGTTGGAAAAGACCTCTAAGATCATCAAGTACAACTGTCAACCCAGCACTGCCGTGTTCACTGCTAAACCATGTCGCTAAGTGCTACATCCACATGTTGTTTAAACACTTCCAGGGATGTTGATTCCAACACTTCCCTGGGCAGCCTGTTCCAATGTCTGACCACAGACATTTCTTCAGAGAAAAAATATTTTCTAATATCTAATCTAAACCTCCACTGGTGGAAGCAGTCTTTGAAATATGGGAAAAAATCTGTCAGATGAAGAAATTTCAGCATGGGACAAGAACAGCCATCTGGAATGCAGACCAGAAATACAATCACAGAAGTGTAGCAGTAAGAATTAAGTTTGAAGCTTAAGTCTGAAGTGTTTCTTCTATCAAAATAAATAAAATATCGCAAATATTTTGTACCACATCGTAATACCACTGGAATGGTAATGAATGAATAAAATCGTAAAAGAGGTTTATAGAATCCAAAGTAAAATCCAATATTCATCAGTAACAGTGGAAATAAGAAGCTGTCATGTAGAACATCTACATGTGAGAGCCACACCACTTGTCCAGCCAGGAGGTGACATGGATGTAGATTTAGGGCAGCCACCTGCCAGGCCTGCCATCATAACTCCAGCCAGCTGAACTCATGGCTAAGAGAAATACTTTAAGACTCCTGCATCAAGGGAAAATCTGCAATTTTGTTACAACCCTTCCACTTAACCAGTGAATGCTTTGCAACTCCCTCTGCACATTTGGTCTGCACCAAATAGGGAAGATGCTGCAATATTCTGAATCCAGCAACGTGTGTGCAACCAACGAACAATTAAACTGAGCAGTAAAAAGCAGGTGACTGGAAAACATGGAACCAAGGCTTACAGTGTATCAAGAAATGTCCTTACACTTAAAAAATTATAATGCACTCCAAAATCCATTTGTTCAGGCAATCCATGTACAACAGAAGGCACTGTTATCCATATGAATCTATCAATTCTGCACAGCAAAAACCTGAGAAGTGCAACTCAATTAGATGCAGCCTGGCCCCTCCCAGTCATTCAGGTTCCTTGAGGACAAACATTTCCTTTCAGTCCATCAAATTATAAAAACACCACAAAAATTTGTACATTACAGTAGCTGGTTAGAAAGAGCATTCTGGTGGGGGAAGCACACTGCTAATTTCCAGAAAACCTTCAGCAGCATTAAATTACCCTCCCCTATCACCCAGAAGTCACGATGATTTCAAGAAAATGTAATGATGAGACCATTCCCATTGACCTTTGTAGCTGATCCTTCAGTTGCCACCGGGAGTACTTCCAGCAAAGTTAAATGCTGTGATCAGTCCTTTGTTGTCAAATGCGTATCCACTTTGTTGTTCTATTGTCTTTGTCTCTAGAATTCAAACAAGAAAAAGAATATGAAAAATAGTCTATAGAGAACACCTTTGCCAGAGACAATACAGCTCAGCTAAGAATGCGAAATTGTGGAAAAAAACTCTCAGTTGAGTCCAAATTTCATTCCCTAAATGCAGTGACAGGAATAAATTACACTCGGATTTTCTCTAAATGCATAAATGTGCACACCTCTACAACCGAGCTGAGAAATTAATCCTCTACAGAATCAGTCTGTGTTACACTGTTCTGCATTCCTTTTGATTAAATCTGAATTTATTTTCCATGATGCAAGCTTTCTACACATCTAAAACCTCCCACTGACAGCAATGTTAGCAGTTAAAAAGTTACAAAACTGTTAAACACATTATAATCGACAGCAATCTTCATCAAAAGCCTGGCTGACAGCTAGATATCACCTTAATGTGCTCTTCATTTCAAATGTCAGATTGTGCAAAACTAGTTCATACCCTGTTCAAACAGCAGCATGAGAAGGCAATTAATTAGAAGTAACAGTATAAAAACCAGTACTCTCTGAATAACACACACTTCCAGGCAAGCAATAATGTAAGCATAATATCCTACTCACGCTTCCTAGAAAATGTTAATTAGCACAGAGGCCTATTCTCTTTGTTGTTACAGATCAGATGCAGTTCCAACATCCCTGCAACACATAAAATGGCCCCAGAGAAGTGACTCACCTGCAGCAGTTCGCCGGTGTTCTGCTAATGTATAAATTTCCTGCAGCTGCTTCTTCTGATCCTCACTCAGCGGCGCCGTCAGCGAATGGTACCAGGCTGCATCCCGGCTCTGCACCGCTGTCAGAACAGGGATGGATGAAAAGCGATTGTCAGGTGCAACAAAATGAAACACATGGAATTTCTGGTTGGTTTTAAAACAGAATCTGCACTGCAAGACAGGCTCAGTATTCCTGTCTGTTTTCTTAGCACAGAATTTCCATTCTAACAAAGCCAATCCATTTTGGGGGAACTTAATACCTCCTCTCCTTTCTGAAACAGAAAGTTTGTCCATGAATAATGGCCACATGGTTACGTGAGTTGAATACTCTAATGTAAAACTCATATGAAAACTGAAAGCAACAGCATAATTTCTCCATTATGATTTTAACATCTAGAAGGTGACAAATATTTCTATATACAGGAGTGCTCTAGTGACTGAGGCCCACTTAATTAGGCTGTGATCGAAAAGTTCTGAAGGAGAACATGCAGAGAGTTAACCTCTGGATGTATTTGCTACCATTTGTTTTTTCAGCACTATTAAGCCAAAAAAATCTTAGGACTGACATCAGAAAGCAAGATCACATTTTCCATTTTCAGTTATCTAAATTATTTCTCGTAACAAAGAAAAGGGTTTTTCGCAGTGGTGGCCATAAACATCTCCAAAGGATTTCATCACGTTATATCATCCTGCCAACTAGAAAACACTTACTTAGAAGTGCTTGTGTAAAAAACTGGTATTCATCAACACCATTTTCAAGGTCAAGAGGTGTGCTGAACCCTTCAAGAGCAGTCTCTTCCAATGCATCTTCATCCCAGTCATCATCATCATCATCATCTTCATCCTCTTCCTCTCCACCTCCACCACCACCTCCTCCTCCTCCTCCACCATGGTTGTCTTGCATCACCTGGTTCACTTCATTTGTCTCATCCTCATCACTCGATATCTCTTCTGGAAAAGCATTGATACATTTTGTAAAACAAAGTCTAAAAACTGTAAGGAAACAATGACTTAAGAATCAAAACCAATTAATAAAGCTAGGTTTTGGCTGGAAAGGGAACTCTGTTAACAACCTTCCCCCAAAATCTTAAAAGCCCTGGAAAAATGAAGCTGTTAAAATGTTTCCTATATTCCAGATCAGCTAAACTTCTGTTTCTATGCAGACCTGAGAAATGTGAAACTGCCACCTTTCTTCTTCTTTCATTTATGCAGTCACTGTGCAACTATAGGATCCAAAAATATTGAGGAAATGTCTTCAACGAAGTGGTCTATCACTGTGCTTTTTAAATTACAGAGACCTTTTTAAATTACAAAACCATGAGTAAACCAGCTGTAGATCAATTGTCTGCCTGCTCTTCTTCAGAGTGCTCCCTTATTTGAACAAACTTAAACCAGCACCTCTTGTTTTGCTTTACCTTCCATTCCACTTAGAAACTATTACACCCTGATTTAAATGTAACTACAACACGAGATTCTAAATGCTATTTCTTTCTTAAGGAAAAGTATTTCTGAATTATAATCAAGATGGAAAAATTCCCCCTCCGATTCCAAACCTTCAGCTCTTCCTCTGTTAACAGTTTAGAAAGAATAAAGATGACTACATATGCAGCAAGCAGGGACTAAATCACAGGATGGAGATTTGAAAATTACTGTGCTTCTTCCATACTGTATTCCTATACATTGAGAAGAATTCTGTGATTCCACTACAGAACAAGCATGTGTGAAATTTCAGTGGATTACATGATCTGCTCACATCCAATCTAATTTTCAAGCCTCAAACCATCTATCTACTATTCCATGTCAAACAGATTTGCCTGCAATGCTGTGTATGATTCCCTCCCCACAATTCCCTCTGTAAGACATTCTTTGGTGTTTTTTCTTTTCCAGCAGTTAGGGGCCTGTCTACTCAAGGAAACTCAGCTGCCTCAAACACCGTGTTGCAAACGACTTTCCATTTGGACAAAGAAGTGCTGCTAGGATTTCCTTTGAAATTCAGCCAAATATGGTTTTTGAATAGTTGGGTACTAGGAACAGCTTCTTTTCAGGGAGTAAGAATATAACCAGTGGAGTCCTGGCAAACTCCTGCTGACAATGTGAGAAGACAGGGCATAATTATAACCTGGAAGAGTGGACTTGCAAGTTACTCTTAAACCAATACTAACCTTTCACAAAATGTTAGCTGTCACACTTTGAAACGTTTTCAAAACATTTTGGTATGAAAAATCAATTCCTGAGATGACCTTTCATGCACCCAGTAAGCTGAGCTATTTTCAGCAGACTAATGAGTCTTAAATACAAACTGCAATTTCTTACCCCCTTTAAATTAAATCCAGACAAAATCCACAATGTGAAAAGGGGAGATTTTACCATTATCTTCTGCAACGTGTTTTTCATCTTTAGCGTGATCCTCCTGTTCTGTGAGTTCTCGTGAGGCGCAAACTTGTTTTAAGCCCAAGAAGAGGAGGAGGATTGAAGGAACAATCTGGGCAGCCACAGCATCCACTGCAGGTGGTCGGTTCTGCAATTCCATTAGGATGCTCAGTCCTATTATACACATCTTTCTGTCGTGGAGTCTGAAACAACACAGACTTGTTAGAAAAAAACCCAGATTTTTAATGCAAGCATATTTAGAGAGCATTAAAATCCTGGTGCTAGACATGTGAGGCTATGTTCAAAGTCTATTTTCAAAGCTCTTAAACAAACTACTTCCTTTGTTCTGAAACAAGTTCCCCACTGGAAAGTACTTGTCCAATAACAATTAAACACCTTTCAAGCACTGGTCAAATTCCTGAAGCAACTGTTTCTGATTACCAAATGCAAAATTTGTAATGCTAAATAAATACTGTTTAATAATTATGTAGACTATCTTGTCTTTAATAAAGCATTTGATACAGATTACCATAATTAAATAGGATGGAAAATTAATTTGCCTTGGCTTAGACAGCAGTACTATTGCAGGGACTGAAAATGGCAAAAAGACTACTAATGAAGAGTAATGATAAGCAGGAATGCACTGAATCGCAGGGTGCATTTATGGAGAGCCCCAGGGCTAGCTGAATTTAAACACACTTATTAAAAGTCCATCAGAATTGTTGTATTACACATCCAATTTCTGATGCTAACTTAAAACACATAGCTAACGCTGGCGAAAGCAGGGAAATAATTCCACCCTATCAAGAATAACTGGCAGTATATCCAAACTAGGAACTTGCAAATGAGTAGATCTCCAGTAAAACAAACAAACTATAGATAATTGAAGGGAAAGAAAATCATTAAATTAGCAGCAGAAAAATTTTTATGTGACCGGAGTCAGGAAACTAGCTAAGAGCCCATGCTTTTAAACATAAGAATTGATTTACACTTCCAGAAACAGAAGTTTCTGCAAACAAGGCAGAAAAAGCCTGTAACTGCCTCTGCAGATACCCTTTGGTTCTCCTTTACTGGAAACATCAGTCGTATTCAACTCTGAGCTAAAAGTACAGTATTCTGTAACTGGGGGCTTGAGAGGAGCTTGTTTTGTTTGAACTATTCAATTTGATGCTGACAGCTTCTGTGCAAGCCTTCTACAGGACAAGTAGTGCCAGCAAGACCTACAGAAACCAAGCAAACCTCCAGATGGCAGAAGATGGCCATCCTCTACACTCTTGGTAGATACTTCCATTACTGAATCAGTTTTACTTTGGAATGAAGAGAATACAACTTGAGAAAGGAGAAACTCATCAGATGGGCAACAGAGACTGCAATAAAGCTAACAGGGGAACAACCAGCTCAATCCACCACTTCAAAAACTGCTACAGAAATACAATTTTTTCAGTGCTTACAATTTCATTATCAAAGTTACTATGTAACATGCTACTGAACTATTATATCCTTAAAATAACACAAGTGATCCTGTATTACAGCTTTCTAAACTTTAGTTATGCTTAAACAAGCCTAGAAATCTGGAGGGATTTCACTGTACCTCCCACATTGTTAGTCCTGTTAGAGTTTACTTAAGTGATTCATTCTCAAGAGTAGTTGACAACAAAAATAAATTACATATGACCATGTGGAACATTATGATCACAGAAGACCTTCCAAGAAAAACAAAGTCAACAAGCATGTCAAATGGCACGCTTTGTCACACTGGGCTTGGCTGCTTCATTGCACGTGTTGAAAAATGCAACCAAAGTGCAAGTAGGCAAAGAGAGTCCTTCCATCACTGCTAACTGCAGTATTTTCTTTTCAGATGGAATGGGACACAAAAGATGGCATACAAACCAACCAAGGAAACTGAGACAGAGGAACAGGGTCTGCTTGGTGAAAAAAAAAAAACAAACCAAACCTGAATTCCTTACTTCTCTCAGCTGAAGTTACCTACTCCTGTATGCTGGAAAAAAGCTCATTGCCCTTTGCTCTCATGCTGGCACTTTGAAGACCAAAAACCAATCTAAAGATAATGCTACCTATGAATGAAGCATAGCATTTTTGGGAGAGTTGTCCTTAGTGCAAGTACAAAGGAAAGAACTTTTTCTACCTCCTCTCTCTGCCAGCACTGTCATTCAAGCGTGACCAAAGCTCTGTAATCTATGCACAAGACTTCTATCCTGAATCTTTGACACGGGGAAGCCCTGAAATTCCTTCAAGACCCAAATGTACAATGAAGCAATTTCAGTCACATGCGCCAGAGTAGCCAGTGACACCACCTTTTATCACAGATTTGAAAAAGCTACTGTTGCACAACATCAGTTGGAAAGTGCAAAACAGTAAAATGTAAAAAAATCTTAGTAATTAAAGGCTTAGCTTCATACTAAATTATCTTTTTGGGACACCAAACGAAGCACTGCAGTCTGAAAGGGAGTCATCACTGGGAAACAGCCCAAATTACCAAAATCGCCAGCGTATTTGTCATGCTCCATTTTAAAGCTTCTAAACAGAGTTTTAAGAACGAACACACATGTCTCCAGAATGTGCATGTTATTAGAAGGCCCAGCAGGACAGCAGAAATCCAGGCGTCAAGCCATCTTTAGCGAGCCAGAAAGAGACTTGTTTCTTTCACCTGCCAGCAGAGACAAACAGCAGGAAAAGCATCCGTCTTGCCTGAAGTTCAGCATTCTACTATGCCCCAGCTGTATTAAGTACCCACAGGACTGAACAAGCAAAACAGAGTTTTATGTCAGTTACATATTTTTGTAATGGTAAAAAATGGTTTCAGGACCACTCATTTGCTTTCAAAAGGCTCGTTATTTCAGCACCCTTCCATCTGCTCGAGGGAGCCTGGATATTATTCTCCTTAGTGATTCGTGCTTCGAGATCTGTACCTATTTGCTCAGCAGCACACAACAGTCCTCCCTAACAATCACAGGCTCTGCTTACTCCTCAATGGTGTATCCAGCCTGGAGTGTTAAACACACAACACACAGCACATGACTCCAAGCCAAGTCTATTTCTAACAAGCTGTGTGTGGTCTTCATAATCTGCAGGACCTCTTCTTGCTAATACACTTCCTTCCAATACAGGATAAAAAGATTTTAGAATCTTTTGTATTTCCGAAAGTATTTCAAAGAAACATCACTAAGCCTTTCCTTTACTAGTTTGCTGTGTTCTTTTCTATTACTATCAATACAGCTCCTGGACAAACTGCAAATAATTACCCATTTCCTTCTAATTGCAAAGTTGGGACCAAATGAGACTGGGACTTTATACACAATTCTGAGAAAACTAGGATTTCTGCTTTAACTTTTATCAAACAAATACCCCTATTCAGCTTCCAAAAAAAAAAATCACTTATTGAGGTTTTTTTTTTGAAGCAAGTCCTTTCACCCTAGTTAACGGAGAAGAATTTTTAGTATGAAAGTAAGCATAAGTTGTGCAGATGTCTCACCCAAACTTCAGCTGTCAGGGAAAAGGAAGAAAGCAAGGAAAGTAAGGAACAAATGTTTCTACAAATGGCCTTTCAGTTTGAAGTTATTGTAGAAAACATTTAGAAATAAATAAATATCCTGTGACATATGGGCATTACAGGCACACAACCCGAGAAAGGGTTTCAAGAAAGTCAGATTTTGTTTGTGTTTCTGTCTTTTCCTGTTCAGTTAGGCCTCTGAATATCTGGCTCCTGTTCAGATGATGACCCCTAATATTCTTGAAAAACCAAATGATCTTCTAGAAGCAGTGCTGTCCTGAGGGAAAGGGAAGAAGTCCCTTACAGCACAGCGCCTCACAAGCAGTACTACAGCAAAAGCCATACACCTGGAAGCCACATACTGAGGAGACAGCACTGAAGGAAGAGTGACTTCTAGATTTAAGCAATATTATAGATAATTATTTCACTGCTGGTAGGAGTAGATCAAAGAGAGATTTTAAATCTGCTGCTGCCACTCAAGTGCAGAGTCTGAGAAGAATCTGGCATCATGATCATGTGTTTCATTTTCATAGGCTTTGTCAACTTATGTCTCAGCTTCAAATAAGAATTTAGTTGAAAGGTAGCTGCAGTAGCCAATGCTTTCTGAAAAGCAACACAGAAGAACCAAAAGTTAAGCTTTAACTCACAGGACTACTTGAGATTCGAGCCTAGTCAGAGCCACAGCATTTTTGCCCTCTGAATCTAGGCTAGTTTTTCACTGAATGCTCCAGGATGAACTGTTTCAGGCTATAAATCTCTTTCATTTTTTATTTCTTTAAAAAAAAGAATGACAAGTTTACCATCTGTAGGGAATGCCTTCTTTCCTACTGTCTCTGTTTGCATTCAACATTTGATATGTAGTAGAAAAAATTGACAGCACAGAGATGAATCTCAAGAACTTTGTTTTAATCATAAAAAAGGTAAAAATTATTGGAAATCCTAAAATATCTTGCTCTTTTCTAGAGCTGGTACATATAAAAATAATTTAGCAATTAAAAATAAAATTATGACAAAGTGCGGGAAGTAACTTAAAGGTGCCATTTTTCAGTTATTGACACTCCAAAAGAAATGAGGGACCATTGGGTCCTTTATGCCTTCTTTGTCACTCAGGTAACCCTTCTCATGGATAACATGTATATCTGTTAAGATAAAGGCTGCATTGTAGAGATTTGTATACACAGCAGGTAGAAGATGTCAGAATGCTTGTGATATTAAGAACAGTTCAGTTTTATCATAACAAATAAGAGACTTTTTCCCTGTTTCATTTACTACTTTTAATTTTTTTTCTTCAAAAAGAGACACCTTCAAATACAGACACAAATGGGGAATTTGCAGAAAGACTGTATACACCAAAGCAGGCAATTTCTTTTGTATCTCCAAGTGGATTTCACTCTAATAAAACAGACAGAATTAATGTGCAGAATTAATCTCTGAAATGAGAAAGTCTGTGCTACAATTCTACAAACTACTGTGCTTTCTTTGTCCTATTGAACTGTGTAATTGGGACAGAGGAGGGAGGAAAACTTTTACCATGTACATTTGACATGTGTTTTAAATATACAACAAAGGACACGCTGAGAACAAAACCACATAAACCACTTGGTCACTGACTGATTGGAAGTCACTATTCTATTACAGTTATAAAAAAAGGTAATGCACTGCTGTAATGCACCACACAGTTCTAAATCCAAGATGAATCCTGTGGCAATAATGCAGCAATATGAAGACAGCATATAATTCTGTTCAGGAAAGATTAACTCAAGTAAGAATTGGTATGGAGAAAAGTTACTTGGACAACTGGGGAGTGGAGGAACTATCTCATAAGAAGTCCCCTGGAGACTTGCTTAGAATTGGAGAGACAAGATTGTATCAATAAAAAAGAGGTAGGAAAAGAATGACAGCCTAAAAGAGGGTATGCATCCATGGGTCAGGAGCTGCCTGTGCTTATCCATGGCATGACTCCTAACACACTCTTCATTTAGTCTGTTGGCATAGGCTTTGCACATAGAAGAGAAGGCACATTCTAAGCCTATCCATACACCTGCAGTCAGATGTCAGCCTCCAGTAACAAAACAGAACTCCAAGCAGGAAGGTGAGAGGTAGCTGTTAACTACTTCTGACTCTCTGCTTTGTCCTTAAGTGGATTTGAATCTCACAGACTCCATATCTCAGCGGAGAAGCAACCATTAAGTGTCAAGCACTGGACTTCACCTCCGCTCAACATCAAGTGCACACTTTGTTATGTGATGACAGGCTTTGTTCCCCTTCATTTACTTTACAAATGTTCAGCTCCTGCCCAAGTGCACACTAGTGCAGTGCACACACATGTTCAAGGGAGGTTGGAATGCAGTTTAAGTTTAGGAGTATGCCAAACAGCCAGTACATCAATGGTACAATGATAAATATGCAAGGAGATCGTGCATAACTCACAGGGATCAACATCAGTGTGGTATTCACTGAGCAGAGTAATGGTTTTTTAACACTAAAAGGAGCAGTTAAAAATAATTTACAGAATATAGAACAGAAAATATGTATTCGGTGTTTCAGATAAAAAGTTAACACGCTGCTGAAATCCTGCTGGTAAACTCTGAATACTCTGAAAAAACTCTCAATACTTGCCCAAAAAAACAGTCTGTGTCATTCATCCACTGGTTTATGAACTGTGCAGTGATGGGCTCAGGATTGTGTGGAAATCTGATGTTCTCCAAGGTGTGCAGAAGTAGGTCAGGATTGTAATAGAGTGCAGCTATGGCAACTTGAAGACACATGGTACGGAGCTCACTTGTTTTAACTCCTCTGGTTAATCGCTCCAGCACAGCCTCCACAAAGAGTGGAATACACTGGGCAGAAAAAGGAGAAGAAAAGAAAAGGAAAAAAAGAAAAAGAAAGCAGTCATTATACTTGTTGCCACATTATACAAAAGTTTAAAATACTTTTATCAGAATTGAAATCCAGGTATAATAACCTAGGAACACATTCTATTCACTTCCTAGTATAAAAGCATTTTAAGCCTCTGATCACATGCTTATAAATCAGCTCTTCTCTGAGCTAAAAACTGCAATGTTATTCTGAGCACAGAAGAGAATATTTGGGGCCATTTGGTGGAATTTGTTCTAGCCTGTATAAAAGGTTTAGAAAAGAACTCGAAGACATTCTAATCTTTAAATAAAGATTCCCAACAATTTCAAAACTAACAGGCATTAAAAACTAAATTACCTAATCTGTTTTTCCTAAATAATGTAAAAGTGATGTTAGATTTCTTATAGAAGTTTTGAAATGAGTGAGTTTATTCAGATAAAATCAAGTATGCACAAATTTCCAAAAAATGAAATACATATCTACTAAACACATATATATTTCAATGTGCAGATTTAGACTTTATAAAAATTTGGGAAGCATTATAAAAGTTTTAGTTTATGAGTTTCAGTTTAGTGTGCAACCATTTCAATTCACAGAGTTGTACAGCTCAATTAAGCCTTCCACCACCCACTTATTTCAATGCAAATGAATTGAATTCACTCTTTCAGATCTCCTTTGAAAGAAAAAACTTTCAGGGAACATTTTTATCTGCAATGACTTCAGATTTACATCAGTAAAGTTCTACTGGTTTCAGTAAAATTAACTGAAAATTTATCACCGAAGTCCATGGACTGCATTGGTGGCAACATCAAATATGATACATCAAAGTAATTTAGGCTCATTACATAAAGCCCAGAATTTAGTCCCTAACAGAAAAAAGACTACTATCTAAAAGGGTGTTCTAAGAAACTCTAGAAAATTGTTACTGTTTTTCCCTGCAATCACAATCCAGCCACGAGAAAAAAATCTGCATTTCCAAATGCAATGCACTAAGTAATTTAAAACATCAAAAAGTTCCTATGGCTTGGAGAAACAACAGTAGTTGGATATGTATAGTTAAACTCTCAGCCACAATGTTTTTAATTATATGTGTTTTGCATCAAAAGGGAAATTCTATTAGTAGAAAGCAAAAAAAAGACAACCCTGAACAACATACTATATCCTTATCATTCAGTCTGTATTTATTTTCTGGTCACGCCCATTAATATCTCAAAAACAAAAACCACAACCTTACAAACTCTCAAAATAAATGCGCTCATTTATTTATTTCCATATTTCTCTCCACTTAACATTTCCCTCAAATTCTCCAATTCCAACTGTTTTTCTCAGGAACCATAGATGGATCACTGGAACCAGTAAAAGAGAAAACCTGCTCAATATATATCACCTGGTCAATACCCCGTCCTTTGCACTGAAGAACAATTACTTCCAGGAGTTTGGCTGCATGGCACTCTGCATCTTCTCCTGCGTCTCCTGTTAGTACCTAAAAATCAGAATGACAATTTACCAGTATTAATGACCAACAACACTGACAGCAAGTGCTCCTGCACCTGCATACATCAAAAAAATCTCTACACAGCATATACATATCTATTCATGCACAGGACATAAGCAAGGATAAGTGGCTAAAGGGGAACTTTAAAGTCGAAGAAATTGCTGCAGCTCTTTAAGGATGTTATATTATTTCTATGTCCTCACTTTCTCTTTTTAAAAAATATATGTTACTTATAAGAATCACTGATGTTTCCCACATTGTTTCCTTTTTTTCACTTCAATTCTAACAGTCACTGGCAGATCAACAGCCTGGCAAAGTGAAGTCCTATTTCTAGGCTAGTTTCTGACTAAAAACAAGATGTATGCAATCCTTCTGTGAATAGGCACACAGGTGTGAAACTGAGTGCTTTGTCTCAGTGCATTTCAACAGCATGGTCAGTGTCAATCAAAACTGACAAAGCAGCAGAATTCTCAAACATACTCGAATTCTCTAAGCTTCTTAAAAATCAGCAGGTAGCTAGATGCCTAACACTTTATAATGCCCCAGATCAGAGAAGGACTGCAGCATGATCTCATACCTTATTATACATGAGAGACTCAGTATAAAGGAGAAACACGATAAGTGTAGGAAAAACTTCAAGTGAGTTCGCACCTTAGCTGACAACTAGGGAGTCCAATTGCAAGACACACAACCCAAGGAAATCAGGCTTCATTAATTCCTCTACTTACCAAAATAGCTGTTCATAGAAGAGAGTCAAGATGAACAGCAACTTTCTCCCACACAGATTTGTGCATGTAATTTTTTAAAAGCATGCCACTTTAAAAGTGTGAAGGCGCTGTATGTGCTCAGAACTGAGCTGAGACCAAACTTCCCTTAGTTCTGAAATGCCTGGCCACCACCTGGCATGTTCAGGTCACTGTGCCAATCTGATTGTTAAGTACTAGTGATAAGCACAACAGTAAGATTTAGAAGCCTTACCTTTTTACACATGGCATAAATGATTTCTAAATGTTTTGGGTTAGACAGTAAAGTATCAGTGTCAATGGTCACATAATTATGCAAGAGAGGCATCATATCTGCAGAACAAGGAGAGCAAAAGAGAAAAGAGTTAAAGGAATCCTTGCAAGTGCTAACTAGTGAGGGTGTAGTCCCATAACGGAATTCACTGGCTTATATTCTTGGATACCATTGGAAATTCAAACTCTGAAAAAGTCTTTTCTAGAATTCTTCACAAAGTGCACCATGCAGGGTGCATTGTCAGAAGAAGAACTAGGACAGGACTACATTTTAATTAATTAATTTGCAGTTTCGCATTAACTTTGAATATTTCAGCTTTCTTTGAGTTCAGGATCTCCTACGATAACTGATCACACTGACAGATTTGAACATGCTTCTCCTACTTAAATATGCTCCTGTTAAACTCCCACACTCAACAGACGGTCAGGGCATGACTCAAATACATGATCCTTTTAAACCAAGACACTAAATGGAAGCGACCCTTATTAAGGTGGGGTTTGGAGATGAATTCTCAAACAGTGGAAACATCAGTAGAACAGAAGGGATTGTACCTGCAAAGTATTCAAAGCAATCCTGTTGGAAAACCTCATACAGAACACCTAAAAGCTGCCACATCTGAGGTGAAATCATCTGGCATGTTAAGCTGAAGGCCAAGGAGAGAATTTCTTCATAAAACTCTGTAAAAGAGAATCAATTTGAAGCAGAGTGCTTTAAAAAATAAATTTAACTTGCAAACACCTTGAAATCTGAAACCAAGTCCTGAGTCATATAATGACTAGAAGACAGTAATTAAAAACTAAATCATACACAGAAAAATAGTACGAATAGGAAAAGACTCTTTCACGTAGGCCTCACGTTGGCTACAGTTACAGCAATATGCATAGTTTTCCACTATCAATACACACCAAAAAAATATATCACCAGCATATCAAAGACAATGCTTTTAACCAATTACTGAAAAATATTTTCTCAGCCTTTGTTTTTTCTTATAGGCCTTATTACAAAACTGTGTAACTCTTTAGAGCAGGGTACTGATAAAGCAGTAATTTAATTGCAGACCATGTCCATAACAGACCAATGTAATTGTAGACATAGTCCTTTAAGATAACTAGCTAGAACTATAATCAGAACTGCATCTTCTGCTTTTGAGTTTGACCTCCAAAACACGACAAACAAGCTGACTAATGTACAAGAGGAGAGCAGGAGAAACAAATTATAACTGAAAATTAATGCCTTTTTTATTCTTTAAAGAAGTACACACACAGATGAAATTCTGTTCTGGAAGGTAGCAATAATTAATCTACATGTTTTTACATAAAAAAAAAATTCTTCATGGTTTTTCTAAAAATTATCTCTAACACATACCTATAACATGTTTCTGCAAAACAAGGCCAATGATCTGTAAACAAATGCTCTCAAGCTGTTGAGTGATCTGAAATAAAAACATAAAGCAGTTTATTAAAAAAAATTAGAAATACAGCAATTTAATAAATGTATTTGACTAATTCAGTTGGAGAAGTTCTTACAAAAGGTTTTTTTAATTTTTTAAATGCTGCATCAAAAATCACAATTATTATCAAATAAGATCTCACTGATGCAGAAAGAATCTCTTTTTTCGTGAATATGTGAAATGTAAACTTACACTGCACCACAACTGGGAGACCAATTCCTAGGAATACTATCCAAGAAATCACCTACAAATACAGGTCACCGTTGTAAAAAACTAGCCTTAGGCAAAACATTTCTCCCTAAACTCTATTTTAACAGTCTGTAATACAACCAGCCACTGTGAGGAAAATTAACTCTACCCCAGCCAAAATCAGCACATTCCGAAGAAGTGTTTATCCAAAAAAGTGCTAAGAATGTTACCCTCAGGATATAGATTCCCCTTGAAGTTGAGAGCTAAACAATGAAATCACAAAAGTAAACTGGGCTTTAAATTCAAATTTGTCACAGATTGATTCCTGTTACAGTAAATGCACGTTCATGTCAAGTGATGCAACATACGTGGAAATGCTTGTTGTCATGACCGAAAGGCATGTGGAATAGGAGAAAAGTATGAAAGAAAATCTCACCTCCTTGTGATCTTCCACAACTGTCAGGATTGTGTCAATTGTGTGCAAGATGCCCATGGCCATAACTGTTTTGTCCTCTACTTCCTCATATTCCTCACTCTGAAGTACTTTACCAAATATTTCAGCCTGTGAACAAAACCAACCAGCTTGACATTCAAGAGCAAACTCACATTTCTAATTTGTCATGCAAAGCCAAGACAGCAAATGCAACAGCACCAATGCCTTATCTCTAAGAGCTGTCAGTACTGAAAAATATGCTCCTTACTTCTGAAAGGGGAACATAGAAAATTAAAATCTCTTTTTTTTTTAGAAGTCTGACTATGTTAAGTCTTTCGAAATGTTAAATGGTTAGAGCTTGGCTCATTAAAAACAGTGACAAAATTCAGTATCTTTGAGAAACCTATAGGTTTTGAAGATGCTTCCCAGAGTAAAGAAAACCATAAGTACTGTGAATACTATACGTGGACTCTTATAAAGATTACTTTAAACAGTGTGCACTTCAAAGTTCATTAAATGTTTCCCAAACTAGGCACGTGCTTCTGACTGGACTGTTGTTGGACTATTGTCTCTTACCAGGTGTTGAGTCATGTCAACAGCGATTGTAGCCACTTCCTGACTGTACTCACAGATCATCTTCTGGATTACATTGGTAAGATCATCATTCTCCGTCTCTCTAATGATGTGCAAGAGCTCCTGCATAACTGGCCTCACATAAGGCTTCACATATTCCTTGGCTAAAACAACCAATTGAAACCAGGTGAAATCAACTATCCATAAACAAAAATACACGGTATCTCAAAACTACCAGGTAACTGACTACTCTTGAACAAAATAATTTTTTTTAATTTGAATTTTAATTAATTTGAATAAAGAAATAAAAAAAGCCAAAAAACATACCCAAGGCACTTTTACAGTTCTTAACTAGTAGACAAAGTAAATAAATTGTACAATAACGAAATGTCATCTACAGCTAAAATCCAGTTTTGAGGGAATACTTGCCCTCATACATAGGCAGCATTCATTCTTAAACATACACACAAAGACAGGTGATATTTACTTTGTTAAAAGAAACATGCTGATTCTAACTTCTTTTGTGCATAGACTTGCTGTAAAAACTAGAATTTAGAATTCTGTGATGTACACAGTAACCAATGAGCAAATGAAGCTGTCTAAACATGATGAAATGTTCTTAAATATATGCCTTTAGACGGTAGAAATGTTTAGATAAATCTGCACCAACCTCCACATCTCTACAGAAAAAGAAAAAAATCAATAAATCAGTGCATACAGTTGATAAATCACTGTCACATACCTTGTTCTTGGTTGCTTATTAAGGTCTGAAGGGCTATGGCTGCTTCTACTTTGACAGGCATTTCCTTATCTTCAATCAGGCTCTTCTTTGTCAACTCTACTGCATTCCTTAAGTTTAACTCATTGTGAAATTTCAAAGCACTGAATGAATGAAGTACCCAACAGGACTGCAAGACAAAAAGAAAAGCGAGTTAGGGACTATTGCAATTTTTAAGCACTTTTTTAAGTGATTCAAAACCAACACTATCTATCTCTCTGTTTCCATGTATTGCTTTTTTACCCCCTTATTTACAGGGTATTCATACATCAAATGTAACAGTTTTTGCTGTTACTGTAACTCAAGCAGTTCTTTGTCATCCTTTCCCAAATTCCAATACATTCAGCATGCACATAATTTGCGTTCATAGCTTTGGTCCTTCTAGGGGAAAAATCAGAAAAAAATTCAAGAAAATTAACTGTTTATGGCTGGTATCAGCACCTGAGGATTTTCTTCAAGCTACACTCAAACTGACGTTATCTACTCTGTGGAAATTCTACCTATTTTTCACAGGCATTCAACAACTTTAGTTACTAAGATCTGCTAATGAAAAATGGCCACAATCACTGCTCAAATTCTCAAGTTCGATTTAAGAAGTAAACAACAATATATCACAGACTTTCCATCAATTGATTTAACTGAAAAATCATTTTTTAAATCAAAATGATGAAAAAAATACTCTAAGACAGTTTTATTTTAAATTTTACTATGTCTTTGCTTTATTTCTTTCATTAACATTCAGAATGAAATCAAACTGCAAAGGAAGGAATCATGGAAAATACCGAAATTGATGTAAGAGGTGAACTTACTCTAGCTCTGAGGTACCCCAGGTTAGACATGAATAAGGGAAATACATGATTCTGTAACATCAGCTCCATCTGATCCTTGAAAACGCTCTTCTGTTGGTGTAAGCAAAAATTAATTTTGGAGACCATTCCTTTTACATACTTCATCCTAGCCAGTAATTCATTTCAACTATCAACCATGGGAAATAAAATGACTTGTCTATATAATAAAGGTATTCTCTCTCAGAGATCTGGATCTCATACTTGAACAGAACAAACTCATAAGCATAGCAAGTTCAAAGCCAGATAAGTAAAAGAACTGTACATATATAATATTCAACTCTACATTATTCATTACAATACTGTAAACAGGAATTTTCATTTTATTTAAGGCAATTGATTCTAGCTGATTTTTCTTTAAAATTATTCAAGATAAATAACCTAGTACTTCCATTCTTCCTACAAGGGAGTATATACATACCTGAAGATAAATATAAGCTTAATATGAAACAGATCTGAGTTTTCAAATGACCTACGGTTACTATAAGCATCAAAACTAATTATTTTGCACATTACAACAACAAAAAATCACATCTTTTTTCATGTTTATTAATGGGTAAAGATAATTCCTTTGTGACAAAAATCTCCTTAGTTAGAAAAGGATATTTGATGAGTTATCCTTCATTATTTCAACCTTGGAAAATCCCAAGATATTCACAGGGAGTTAGAACTACCAGCATGGAGATTTGGGACTTTCCTTATAGCCCCAGAATACTAGAAAAGATATATGTTGGGGTGTTACCACCTAAAGGAATGATTCACTGACTAAGACAGGAGATGGGTGAAATGGGACATTCAATACAACATGTATCTTAGGGAATCAGACTTTATTTCACCAGTGTATACATAATTTTTTTCCATACTGATTCCCCAAACCATCACAGAGGTGGATGAAGAACTGAGCAGAGAAAAATCAGAGAGAAGGGGAAAGAATTTTCCCCTGTGCACACAGGTCAGAAGTTTGTGTGCATTCAACTGAAGTTGTGTGGAGAGCCAGGTGGCCAAGGCAGGGTCATTGTGTCTACAAGCTCCTTACAACCTGTATCTCAGTCAACTCAACAGCCAGAAAACATTTATGAATCCAATATTTTATGCAGAAACAGCTGATGGAATTTTTCAATGTGCCAAATTCCAAATACAAGAAATTCAGATCTGAACGGAGTCTGCAGTGTTTGGGGATTATTAAACTTTTATAAAGTATATTACAGCCTCATGTTGTAAGACTGAAAATTTCAAATAGGAGTAGAATACTGGAATAACCTTTTTTTCCTCAGGAAAGAGACAAATAGATTTAGAAACCCTCAGTCAATATGAAAGTGTCCTCATAACACAAACAATGTCTTCCTCTTTCACTGTTATGTTCCAGCGTGAGGGAGGGCATCTACAACCCAACATAATCTACAAAAATTCTTTAAAAGTTACTGATGTTTCAGGAATTAAGATAGATTGGTACACTGGCAAAAAAACAGACAGTAAATGTTGGTAAGATGTTGCTTGTGATATGAAGACACATCCTGCACAGAGAGACAACTCACATAAAATACAATAAACTGCTTCTAAAAAGAAGCCTTCAGCACAAGGTCACCATTCTTATGCTAAAAGTGATAAACTTTTGGCAGTTCTTTTGACATGGAACAAGGGCTTACTTTGGACTCCACCATCTACAAAAACATAAGGGAAGCTGTAATCAATGTTAATTAGAGAGCAACAGCGTGGATTAAATTTGTATTCAGATTCCAGAAAAACATTCAAAATTCTGAAGGTGTCTATAAAAAAAAAAAATGGAGGAAGGCTCTGTGTTCTTCACAGTTATTTTCAGAACTCCTAACTGGCTGATGAAACAAGACTTAGAGCCACACATTGCAGAGTAAGAAAGTTGGAAAACTAGACAAAACACTCCTGCAACATGTGAAGTAAACCTTTTTCTGGAACCAGAAGACGCCCACAACAGCGCAGGCTGTTGGGGAATTTGATAAAGAATCACAGGCAATGTTACTGATGGAATGCATGTTTGCTTTTTTAACACTTCCATTTTACTACTAAAGCAAAAGAGGACCAAGGGACTGTTCTATAGCAAATAGAGCTTTGGAAAAACTTGAGAACAAAAATCTGTGCATAAAATGGGAATATAAAACCCAGGAAAGAATGTTAATATTTTTAAATAAACAAACCCTAATATTCTGATTGCACAGTGAAATCTCTCTACAGATTTTATAAATATGGCTAAGGGACAGTCATACTTTAAAAACTAAGACTCTTCTATTTTAAAATCACTATTGATAGTAAGACTTGCCAACCTCGTTCACTTCTTTACCCACCTACCTTCAGTAAAATATCTGCTAGGGATCCTATAACATGCAAAGCTCCATCTTTTTTCCTTGGATCAATGTTTGGCTCTGTCAGAATCTGGTAGCAATATGCCATCATTTTTGGTAACACCTATGCAGAACAGAAAACACACAATCTCCTTTTGTCAAATTATTTCAATAGCATTTTTTAAGTTAAAAAATTCACATGACATTCTTAATAAATTTTATCTTGGCCAAAGCAACTGTGAGGTACTATGTGTAGCATCTTTCCACAGTTAAAATTTAGAAGGCTTCTTTTTCATCTTTTTAGCCAAACTTGTCAAAATTAATCTCCTTGAAATTTCACATTACTACTAGTAAATAAGGTATTTTTGTTATTGTCCTGAGGTAAATCAAAAAAGGTGATGAAAAAGCAAGAGGCTCAAACTGTACCTAACCCATTTTTTTTCCTTTAACTTCTTTTCTGGCTTGTCATACATGTATATATTAAATAAATATATATGTGTGTGTACATATATATATGAAGATACACATATATTCAAGAAGAGCAGATTAAAACCTCATAAACTTAATTTGATCTATTGATTTTGGCAGTAGCTTCTGAAGTTGACCAGACTTACAAAGGTTTCTTGGCAAAACCAACCGTTGAATATCATTTCCACGCCCATTATGTCCTTTTCCCAGATTATGAAATTTTGATGGTCTCAATACCAATCATGAAAACGAGAAGGAAGGTCAGTGTGCAAGAACCGTTTTGACAGCAAAGAAGTAGAAAGGTCATATTCCACCTGACATAAGACTATGTTCTTCTTTGAAAACCCATATGGAAATGGAGCTCCCTGTTTACTGGATGTTAAAACAGTACCCAGAAAAACACCTGCCGCTACAGCAAACTGACATGTGCCTGCCAGGACTTGCCTGGGTACTTTTGCACAGATAGATCACTGTAAATATAGAAAGTTCTACAGAACAGTTATGTCCTCATTAAAAAGTAAATGCATGAAATGAGTTTCACTCTTGCTAATTTCATTGCTGTCAACAGGATTTTAAATAGCGTCAGTGAAAATTAATAAGGATCATGTTCACTTTTTCCCCTGCTACAGTTTGTGATGCTCAGAACAGCCATACAGAAGCTGTCTGTAAACTTGGGAAAAATCTATTCCAGTACATCTATTTCAACTCAGTTTATATCTGGTAGATTAATTTTAAAGTTGCAAGAGGAATCCATTTATTTAAATATATACACACATATTTTGATGCTCCCAAAATTAATAGCACTCAGCCAGGAAACATTTGATTATGTATTATCAAGTAGATTTTTCAAGACTAGCTTCTTGTAGCACCTTCAGATTTAAGGGAAAAATAACATTATAAGGAAAATCCAAATAAATTAAAGTCTCCAGTTTCATACCTCTTTTCTCTTCTTTGCAGCAGTATAAAGGAGATTCTGTGCTGCTGTTGTAGTGGATGCGTAATCCTCAAATACATCTAAAAAATTAGAGGGGAAAAAGCATAACAGAAAAATTTTCTGAGTAATGAATTTTTTATAGACCATCTTGTTTTTGAGATATTACAAATTCAGGTGAATATATAACCTCAAAACTATTGACCTGGTTGCTTTCACTTCACAGTTAGAGTCAGACCCAAGCTTATGTCACATAGCTTATAAAAGCATTTACTTATTGCCTTCCAAATCTACTGCCACTCATCATTCCCTTTATTAAGAATATGTTATTTATTCATTAACTCTTCTGAGACCATGTATATAAGGGATGAAAAATCCTGTCTCTTTTTTTAATTACAGCCCTTATAGAAAGAACAACAGTACATTCCAGTACCATCTGTATACCATATGTACACATTTTTGGCTTGATTTTATTAAAACCTCATGGGAAACCTTTTGTATGTAAAACTACTTGGATCTGGGGTAGTTTTATATCTGCTGAAAGTTGAAGCTTTTTAGCTTCATTCATTACAAGTAAACCTCCTTTAATCATATTGAAAATACAATTTATATCTTGGAAAAGATATCTGTGCTGCAAACATACTCTAATCCAAATATCCCTACACAAATTAAACTAAAAGATCTGAAAATGTAATCTAAAAATGTGACTAAAATTACACAATAACTTTTCCTGAAAACTTGAAGATAAAACATCATTAAGAAATGCTACCAGACTACTGGAATTCTTGTTTCAAGCCAAAAAGTGCCTCACTAACTTTCCATTTAATGTACTTTGATACTTGGGGGGTTTTTTGCCTTCCACAATACAATTTAAATCTGCATTTAACTTCCTCAGCTATGTATAAAAATAAGATTCACTCTTTGCACAGAAAGAACTGAATTCACACACCAAAAATCAGTGATGTATTTGTACCCCGTGATCAATGTTATATTGTAATTAATTTGTTGCATAACAACTCTCCAAGCTTTTTTAATTATTCTATGAATATTTAAACTCTGTTTCCACATATGCTAATCCCAAATCAACTAATTAAAAATTCCCAAATGCTACATATATATCTCTATGGTGCCTGGCTTGCAGGAGTTTTCCAGCTAGAATTGCTGTATTTTTAAAATACCTTTCTCTTTTTCAATGACATGACTCTTTTAATAGAAGTAATTATTCATAATATGGCTCTATGTGATATTCCCAAGATTTTGCACCGAGTCTTTTGAAAGAACACATATATCTAATTATTTTACAATCTACTAATAATAATTGGCAAAAAAATGCTGAAGGCATTGACGATTTTCAATAGACAAAGAGCAAGTCAGGCCTCTTCTGGTCAAAGTGAGAGCTGCAAGGACTTGCAGACAGCTGGCACATCTGCAATCCAGGACTCTGAAACTGGCATTAACAAGTGAGCAAGCCAGTCTATTTACTCCAAGCACATGTGAAGAAGAAACAAATGTTGAGAGAATCATTTAAAGCTACCAGCCAAATGGTCCAAACTCGCTTGATCTGCCACCTGCTTTTAACTACACATTGGTGAGATTTTGTTTTTGTTTTCTTCTTCCTATTGTTCAGGACACTGGTGGTGAAGACAGAGCCATTACAGCAGGCATGTGGATGGTTGGAACTACAGTTACAGCTATGATGAAAGGAAAAAATACCTAAAGAAAATGCTAAAAATGCTAAATTACCAAATTTCATGCGGATATATTCATATGGATCCTCTTGCCAGAGCTCTTCATCCTCATCTTTGTAGCACATTAGAGAGAATATCACCTCTTCTGTTATACTCTAATTTTAGAAAAGTCAAATACACATAAGTACACACAAAATCAAACTCCAGTACAGCTTCCCTCCACCATGCACTACTTTATTACCTACTTTTCTGAAGAGCAATATTCCTTTAAGCAGTGCTCTTCTATTTTGTCTAACAGAAACAAACTTACAGTATTATAGGTAATTTCCTTTTGCAACACTCCCAGACAGCAGCAGTAATTACATAATCTATCTTTACAATAATACAGTACCACACACAAAATAATACTTCAGGACATAGTCTATAAACAGCAGAACATTGCATTCTGCAGAAGGATCTTACCAATGCAATACTTAGCATGAGAAGAGATTTCAGAATTCTTTCTCTTAACAGTCACGGAATTAATGAGCTACAACAGGGGAGCTTATGATATGAAAAAATAAGAGCAGGAAATCACTTTACATTTGTTCTTAGTTCACTTATGAAACACATCCTTAAAACAGACTTCAGCTCTTTTGGGTCAATGTTTTCTTTGTGCACTATCTTTGCACTATGATCAAATGTGAATGTCCCAAATCTATAGACAATTAGCAACTAATAAAAGGCAGAACATTATGACTGTCTAGCAGACTTCAAAAATAAAAATAAAGAACTTAGGGAACAGAATCTTTGATTGAGTTAACAGTACCTGCAATAAAAGGTAGTTGTAATATTGAAAAAAAAAAAAAGCATTTCTACATGAATGTGTATTTTTTTTCCAAATCAGTTGCCGAATGATTCAGAAAACCTTGTATAAAACTGGAAAACTGGGGGTGGGGGAGTTGGTTTTGGTTGGTTTTTTTAATAATCTCTCTGACATGCAGTGTTTATGACTGGGTTTTATGCACTGACCTGTATGTGTGGCTTCATTTGCTTCCATGTTACAGAGTGAATAACCCCTTGGTTCAGATAATTTAACGTTTGCTGAAGAACACGTGGTGCAACATAGTCTTTTTGCCTGTACTGGTCTAAGATTCTTAACAGAACCTAAAGAAATGACAAATTGATATTTTAAATTAAGACTGAAAATTCTGTCTCATGCATAGATATCCAGTGCATCTCTTCAGTGAATATACATGAACAGATAAATTAGTTTTATAGCAGAGGTTCTGGAGTTAGAAATCACTATTATGCCTTTGACCCAAAAGTCATAAATGATTTGAATATCAAGGTTCTAATCCTGCAAACTTTTATGTACATGTCCACCTTTACTACTAGCTCTACCATGTGATCACTTGTGATTATAAACAAAAGATATATTTTAATATTCAGAGGCTCAGTTTACAGAGGCCTCAGCAAAACCTGGAATAGAAAAGGAAAAGGCACAGTGAGATTTTCAAACTGGTGGCTTATATATCTGCTAAGTGGTGTCTGTGTTCATATTTAAGGACAGACCCCTAAAGAAGACAAATTACTTTGGAAGAACAGTGATAAGAATAGAAATACTAAATTAGGAAAGAAAAATAGGTTCACCTAAATCTGTGAATCAGAAAAGATGCAAAACTCTTAACTTCAGTTACCTATACAACCAGATAGAATCAACTAGCATGCTATTACAAACTCTATCACATAAAGCTTCCTTAATATAAAAGTCTGCTCTACTAAGAAGACCCCACGGTTCAAAGCCACTAATCTGCACTAATGGCAGATGAATTATTAGCAGGTGTAAAGAACTGGCATGTAAAGGAATAACAATAAAAATCAAGGGCAATGCATAACAAAATATTGAGTCACTTAGTTCCAGCAGAACAATTCTGCTTCATAATTCTTTAGAACATTTTAATAAATTTTATTTTGCATACAGTTCCTCATTAGGAATACTAAGTCTGACCTTAAGTCTTTCATATGACACTCTTCTTGGACAAGAATTGTCTATATCTTATACAGACTCGAGCAAAATGGCAGCACTTAACAACCGATGAATAAGTAACGAAGGCTTAGTAATGTAATATTCACAACAGAATTCTTACTAACTCTGCAAGGAAATGTGACAAATCACCATTTAAGAACCAGAAATTGAAGAAATGTGCAGATCATCCAGTCCACTTATCTTGAAAGCTAAACTGTCCCTTCGGCAACACAGCTTAATACCTTAACAAACTTTAGGTATTTCAAATTATAACTGCCCATGGGAGTCCACTTGTCCACTCAGGAATGACATTGCAGGGAATTTAGAATAGATATCAGGCTCTTTCCCTTTTCATTAAATTCACGGCCTTACCAAAACCATTCCTCTTCTTAGTTCTTACTAATGGATCAACTATTCTGATGTCAAACTGGATGGAGAAAAGTAATTTTGTTTTGCAGACAACCCCTGGTGTTTTGAAATCTAGTTTAAATTTGACTTCAAGTGACAACAACAGCCTGGCACCCTGCATCAAAGACACCACAAATTTAAACTGTAAGAAGCCTGCAGATGCCATGTCAAGGATATTTCATCTGGCAGCATGCTAAGGAGCCACATATTCTGGAAATATGAACTATCCAAACACTTGTCACTTGAAAAAGTGCATTCCTGGGTGTTTTTCGAGGTTTACAGACCAAAGAAAATCACTAGCAGGAGAGTGTTCTGCATGCTCTTGGTTTCTTAGGGGTGTGTTTTGAATATGTAACGCATAAGCCTGGACAGTCAAGAGCTTTAGTGAGCCAAAGGCATGGGAACTACTGCTCCCAGTCATCCAGCATACGGCAGGCTGAATGACAAACAGAAGCTGGGCCAAAAACATCTGAGCTTGGGAGCCAGCACTCTTAGGCTTTCAAGAACCCAGTATCTGTAGCCATTCTACCACAACCAGGGAAATGCTGGAAGCCTGTGCTCCCAGAGTCTCCCAGCTCACAGTTGAGCTGGCAGAGAAACACAGAAAACTGTGCAAGGAACTGCCTCTCTTCTATGCAACTTCATCAGAACTTAACTGTCTCCACACACCATGTTACTCACAAATAATTAGCGCTCCCCAACAAAAATAATTTCCTTGGAAACTGTGAATTTATGGTATATTTTCAAATAATATGCTTTCCAGGTATAAAATAACTTTAATTGCTGTTCTCCAGAAATCTTCTAATCTGCTTGTATCTTCCTGAAATAAAACAGTATCACTGGATTACCACGTCTAAGCAGTTTGCAGCAAAAGCACTTAGTAAAAACTGGCCTAAAAATACACCGTTCTACGAAGTGAGACCTCTGCATCAAGTTCTTCTCTCAGCTATATCAAGAATGTTTACTCATGATGATAACAGCATTTCATCAGCACTCACCTTTTCTGAGAATTTTCCTGCAGAGGTTTTCAAATTGCTGAAAATTTGTGTTATTATACCTCAGTTGTATGGCAACGAGTTCTAAAGAACTTCTCAATCTCTGAAAGGAAAACCTGCCTGACTCTCTTCAGTTTTGTTTAATGAATGAACTTTGATACAAGTGCACTGTTAAAAAGTAACACATTTCTTCAGCCAAAATAATGCAGTTCATAAAATGAACTGTGCTTACCTGTTGTATGCCCACAGCGTAGGTTTTTAAAAAGAAGTCTGAGAATTCAAAGTACTCTTTAGTTACATTTCCAGGACTTCCATACCTTTAGGAAGAAAAGGACACAGATATTTACATTGTGAGAAGTCCCCTGTGTCAGGAAAACACAGTACTTTCTAAACCACAGAGGACCCTGCATCAGCAAAGGAAACCTTTCCCACAGGTTCCTTCCAAGCCATCATTTCTCTTAGAACGCCCCACTTTCCTTTTCTTTTCTTAAATTATCATAAGGTGCAATATTACAGTCAAGTAAGTATCACTGACCTTTTGTCACAAATTTTGTAACTTACATGTTTATGGATTTCTTTTCAAATCTTCCCCTGCCTATATATTTGAGAATATAAACACTTGTAGCTGGATATAGTAAAATTGATTGATTGATCGATTTACTTTTCCTGTGAGGCGAGTTTCTTGCCGTCTTAGAGAGTCAAATCATTTCACTCAGCGCTCAGAACAGTGGCTGTGCCAGTGCAAGGCAAAGGACAGCAGCAGGAAAACCTCTTCAGTGACCATGTGCTGTTAAATTGATTAAACTGTCTTGTCTAATTGCACTGCAAGTAAGGGTACAGGTTTGTAACCCAAAGGTTTTAGTAGGTTTGTTAGTTTGTTACCGTTCAAAGAGACGAGCTACAATGTGCAATGCCCACTTCTTGCACTTCCACCACACCAGCTCCGGTCTATCATCTTCATCAATTTGCAAAGTCTCCTACAAATAAATACACTTGTTTTAAATCAGCAATGTGATTTATTGAGATCAACTATGCTTTAAACATTCCTTGATGAGTAAACTAATGTAAAGGCACAGTATCGACTAAAGCTTTGGTTCTGTTAACAATTACGTAACATTCAGGACCTCTCAATTACCTTAATTAGCCAATATAATGTATATGTGCTATGCCTGCACAATGCCTGTGCTTTAATTTTCAAAATAATGCATATTTAAAAGATGAAAACTCTCAGATATGCTTGAATAATACATGCACTCTGGTTTAAAAATCAAGCATGATACTAACTCCGAATATATACACACTCTAACCACATACTAATGCAAAAGCTGTTACAAGAAAGTTAAGGTTGTAAAATAATTTTCTAGAAAACTTAGGAAATGCCAGCTAATGCTGTATACACACAAACAAGAATTTACTTACTGATTTTATCTCGTTCTTTGGGAAATATGAATCATGGATGAAATAAAATGAAGAACGAATTACGGGTTTGTGATGAGCTTTTGATTTTTGTTTGAGAGAAACTTGGAAAGTTGCAAAATACTCCAGATTTAAGTTTTCATTGTGTCTCTATCTCAGACAATGAAATTCTGAGAGCTTACATGACCTTGCTTGCAATTCTGTCAGAAATACGACTTATTCTAAGGACAAGAATCTTAAAAAAGTATCTTAAAGAAAGAACACTTAGAAAATACTCACACTGATTGCTCCTCAAATGGCAACACAACAAGTATCAGAGGTCTTTATAAAGCTAACACTTACCAGAGGTACATTTCTATCAATGATAGTCCGGAAGATCTCCATCCACTGAGTCATAGTCTGGTTATTCACCAACTGGAGTGGCAGTGCATACTGAAATAAGAAAAAAACCCACAGGTATGAAATACTATTTTTCCCTATAAAAGGTAGATCTTTCTACAGTAGTTACATTCTGAGGAAGATGAGGTTTTAAGTAAAATTAAAACTAATTAGGTTAGCTATCAATAATACTTTAATTGCATCCTTCTTGGTGCAATTTAGAGAGGAATTTCTGAGCAGACACGATTTAAGGAAAGTTCCTTGATCTGAGAACTTGCCAATCCTTTTTGCTCCTTTCTCTTCTTCACAACAGCCCAGCTACCTTTTAGGGACCCAGCAGTGTCTGTATTATGGGGTTTGGGCAAACCAATAGCATTTTAGTAAACCCAGTGTGCTCCTTATTACTACCTCGCTACTATCTAACAAATCTTTACTTCTCTACAATACCCAAGCAAGTGACAATATTCAGGCAAGTTATTGAGAAGAAAACAGGATACTGGTATATTTTTAAACCTCCCCCCATATAATAACAAATTATTTTAACTTTTTAACCCCCAGTAAGAATTTTCCAGCTGCTCCTTATGTAGGACATGGTTTTGTTTCTGATTCCCTAAAAGTACTCCCTCACCAAGCTCATCACTGTAAAAGCCAAAGTCATCTCTCCAAATTGGATGTCCTTCAATAAATAATATCCATCTGATCTTCAGAACATAATGAGAAATGCCACCTACTGAAGTGCAGTATTTGACAATTACACCACAATATCCATTACTAACACTTTCAGAGGCCAATCACACAGTGTAGATACCTATACAGTTCATATCAGGTTATGTGCAATTTTATAAAAATAGGACATTTCTCCAGTAAGATTACAGATAGGATGTGCAGAATTACCTACACTCATTAAAAATTTAATCTGGGAGATCATGTGACCAGTTTTTAAGTAGAAAAATCTATAAATATCGTATTTCTATAACAGCTGTTTATTGTACATGACTTTGCCCATCTAAATGGCTATTCTTATTCAATCCCACCTCTGAGTGTACTGAAAGGGGTCACTGTGCCCAGCAAAGTAAAAGTTTTGCTTTTTCCTTTACACAGATGCCAACCTGAACAAGAGCATAGAAGATTTTTAAGATCTGTTTCTGAAGCAGTACAGAGTAATGGGAGTTATCAGGCAGAAGCTGGATCATCTGCTGCTGAATCCGAGGCAAAAAAATTTGCATTGCTGCTATAAGAGGATCTCGCTCCTCTGCTTTTTTGTATCTGCAAAGGAAACAAAAATGTTGGTCCAGGATCCACACACTGGAGAGTCTAATGCCTATTCCCCACCAGCAATTTAATTTCTGTCCCCTAAAAAAAAAGAACATCCACCTGTCCCTCCTTCACTCTCCCCTTCTCTAGCCCCAATCTCAACAATTTGTGCAAATTCACTATAAATACCTATAAATAGAGAAGTGAAAACCAACAACTGTTACCTTATCCAAATGCAGCTAACGAGAGGAAGACCTACTGTTCTTTACTACTGAATTGTCACCTCACAGGAGTAGGGACTTGAATTTCTCTGACGTTCATACCAATGCCAAGCCCAAGTTAGGTGCTGAACAAATAGGAGTGAACAGCCATCGGAAGGGAAAGACAATTCCTTGGTTTGGAAAAGACTGTCTTTCTCTATTTACATTCCTTTTGTGTGGCTTATACACATTTCTAACAACAGGTAATTACAAAAGAAGTGAGTGAGAAAGCTCACTATGCTGTTCCTAATTCACACTTTGTGGATTTAGACTATCAGGAGGATGGTACAGGTAACAATATGCGAGAGACACACGTACAATTGTACATATGATAATGACAACACTCTATTCGTGACATAAAAGCAGAAAACAATTTGCATTCATATATCCAACATCTGGGGACTCTTCAAACAAAAAAAGTTATAAACATATGGAGTTTTTCCACACACAGATTAAAGGCACGTGGCCTCAGGAAAAAAATGTCAGTAAATTAATACAGATTATTGCTGGCATCTCTGCTTTCAACTCACTGATGATAGAAAGATGATGAATATTTTTCATTTATTTGCAGGAAAGGAAGCATAATTATTAATTCCCATTTTCTATCTGAATTCTTTGAAGAACTGCCAGTGCTCTCAATAAAGTCATTTTCAGTAATCAACTGAGACTAAAAGCACCAATTCCTCACCTACTGATGGACATCAACTTACTCATAAGTCTTCACCAGCTGATACAGGCACAGGAGGCTCCCAAGCCAACTCCCACTGTTTGGAGACTGCAGGTAGTAGCCTATCTTGTCCACCACAGCTGTCCAGTGACCAGGAAAGTCATGTTTAATGATAGCACGGAGGCACATGGTCAGCTGGGCTCTATGGCAGGAGGAAAAATTAAATATATTATAAGCGAGTAAGATCATGGCAGAGTGTTTAAAATTAAAGGATAGACCCCAAATCATGGATTATTGGCCACAATACACTTATTATGTCGTAAGCATCATACGTATTTTGACAGCAGTGAAAGAGTTCTGGGAAGTGGCAGAAGAAAAACAAGAATAAAATCTTAAGGGATTTAATTTTGAGGAAGAAACTAATTTCAGAACATTCTAGGTACTTTCCCCCCTCCCTCCTCCCTTTCCACACGTATCAGGTAATATTTTAAAAGAATGAATTGCTCATGAAACCAGCTAGCTTTGTACTTTAAAAATGAATGTTTATACTTGCTTCTGAGGCTGAAAGCAACCACAAAAACACAAATTTGTATGTTTGCATTAAACAGTAATGGCCTGTGTTATGATCCAAGCCACAGGTTCCTCAAGAAATTACGATCTTCCTGGGATATTCTAGAACAGCACTTTCTCAACCTTCAAAGCATATGGCAGAGCCAGTTAGGTAAAAAACATCTTACCATTCCTCTCCTTCCACACACTTTTAGATACTACTCATGATGGTGAGGCAAAGCAGGATTGTTAATTCATTGAAGTGAGGCGTGACTAAAAAAGCTGAGCAGCACTGAACTAGAAGCTGTAAAGAAATACTCTTGGCTCTGCTAATGAATTAAAAAATATTTTCTGTTATCAGCTCCATTTAGTTTTCCTTGGGTATCCTCCTGCAGTCCATTACATCAGGAGCCACTATTACAGAGTAGGCGAATATGGGGCCCTACACCTACTGATCCTTTTAGCTCTGTACAAACTTACCTTCCCCTCAAGCCTTTGGAATTTGTGCTTGTTGCCAATTTGGTTCCTCCTCCCCCCTTATTCTTACAAGCAAACCATGAAAAATATCAGTATTAAAATATGAGACTAGTTCCAGTAGAGTTCCTTTGACTTTTTTAACCTCTGACAAATCTTCAAGTTTTTCCAATATTTAAAAACCCTGTACTTTATTCCTGGTGATCGTCCCAGGGTTTTCAACTGTTCTTTTAGATGCAGGCTGTCACTGTAACATCAGGGCATATCAAGTTAGGAAATATCAAGTTAGGAAACGATGCCTGAGCCAGCTTGCGAAGAAGTCTTCAAACTTCCATTATTTTGTGTTCCTTTGGATAAACTTAGCCTTGGTATTTATGACAGGATAGCAGGGGAAACTACATGCCTTTACCTCATTATTACAGAAACAGCAAGCACTTCCTTACCTTGTAGTGCAACCTTGGCAAGGAGCTCTATCTCTTAGTGGAGATGCTACTCTGTGTCAGAGCATGTTAGAAAAACTGAACTGGAAATGATGATTTAGTTCATTTCCTTGTCTCTGCACAGGCCCATTTATACCCTAAGCATTCCTGGCAGGTGTTTGTCTAATCTACTCATAAAGACCTCCAGTGACAGTAATGCTATTGCAGTCTAATTCATTCTGGTGTATCATTATTTTTTGAAGCCTTATCTCCAATTTCAATCTGTAGTCAATCATTCCTCTTCTCGATATAATTACTGAAAAATAAAGACATCTTCAGGCACCAGCTGGTAGATTTAGGAGGAGAGTAAAGGAAGATTTTCTTCTGTTTTTCAAAGATGAACATCTATACACTACAGCTTAATCCCATCCTTTCAGCCTCACTTTAATTAGAGGGATGAACAACCACAGATTGTAGTATGTCTTGTGATTCTTAACTATTCTTCCAGCAAACAGCAATTCTTCATTCTTTTAACATCTTAAAACCAAGAACACTAATACACATTTAAATACTGGGAAGACATATAAAAATTGCTGAAGTAATTAAGAAAAGGGCTATCAGAAAACAGGAAACAGTATTTGCCCTGAATGGTTAATTCTGTATTGCAGACAGCCCTGTACACAATCTGCCCTCAATGAGCCAAACAGGCAGGCTGTCACTACAGCAAGTGTTACAAGACACTTTGAACAAACACCATAAGAGGATAAATCATATCACAGGGCTCTCAGCCAGGTTACCACATTTCTGAAAAACAATCGCACATAAGTAAGTTTAAATTAATTATTACTGCTTTTGCAAAACAAGTACTCGAAACATTGAGATTCTCACATTAACATCCAGACTGGTAGGTCTGAAAACATGAGCAAGAGAAATATCTGTATGCAATGAAAGGTACCTCACTAAGTCAGGAGAACGAATTATTCCTTCTACAATGTTATCACGAATCTGCTGACGATCATTTTCGTGGATGTTGAATGGAAACACTGCTTCTCCAGGAGGTGGCTCACGGTCTGGCCAGTACTGTGTCACCATGTTCTTCAGGTAAATGGCAGCTAAGAATAGACATCAGGGAAATAGTAATTTAATTCTAACACACTTTTACATTACTCAGTGTTCAAGACGTAGTACAGCTGAAAGCAGAACAAAGAGTTCAAAAGACAACTGAAAACCAGCACTCGAGTTCTTAACAATTATAGGCACTAAGCACAGCTGAGTCAGAAAAACTCTTCTCATGATTTCACACAAGATCAGGCTCAAGTGCCTGTTCCAAAACAGAACAGGATGATATTTCTGTCAGCTTCTGTCAAGGTACATTCTTCATTACAACAGTCTTCCATATGGACATAATACTCCATCGTTCTAAACAAGCAAACAAAAATCTGCTTATCCGTATTTTCACTCATCCCTAAAACAACCACTGAAGCTCAGTAAGTGAAGTTTTGGAAGGCTCACGTAAACAAATCGCTGCACACACAGATGGGACGCTCTGCTTGGGGAAATGCCCAGTACCAAACTGGCACATGGCCTACCTTCTATTCAGACAGAAATGTTCGTTGTGAATTCCCTAAGCTTTATCTCACTATTAGGATTTCCCATAATCCCTTAGAATTGTTCCCTTCTGGCTCACATGGAAAAACACGAAAAATAAAGTTAATCTTCAACAGAAAACAAAGCAGCATTTATGCATCAGTACTAAAATGCCTGTAGGCATTCTTTAGGAAACATAGGAAATATGGTGTGAGGCATTAAAGAAATGTACTTAATAAACTCTTATCCCTGTACACTATTTTGGTTGATTACTATCTAGGGTTTTAAAGTATAAATAAGACATCCTTGAGTACAATAATTTTTCTTGGTGATGACAAATTACAAAGTACGAAAACATGTAGTTTGTAAAATATTTTATAGGAGTAAGAGGAAAAACAGCTCTTTGTCTATGACATGCCAAAATATTCAGACAAGAAACAGTCCAGAAAGACCAGCCCAAGACTTTAATTTACTTTGTCCATACAAGTTTTTGGCTTTTAAAAAATTCCCAAGGAAATCTGTTGACCTCCCAATGTAATTTAAATGTGCTTTTTTATTCTATAGCCCTGCTCTGCAAAAACAACAACAACAACAATAAAATTACATTCTACATACTTGTTTTTTTTCCTAAATGATACTGAAGTGAGAGATTAATTTATAAAAATGACCTTATGGAGTTTAGATTAAGCACCAAACTTTAGTAAAGAATGGTTTAACAACGCCATTCAAAGTTGGATTATCTTTGAAAAAACAAACGCCAGCATGACAAACAGCATATGTCAGCACACCCCAACACACCCAGGGGATTAATAGGATCTGTACCAAAAAAAACCCAACAGGGCTTCTATGGGAAATGCTGTTCCATAGGACAAAAGCAAAGCTGTGAATAAAACAGTATTAATAATTTATTGAAAGAGCTGAATTTTCTCTGTTTCTGTCAAAAATATTGTGTAGGAGTAGTTAAAATGGATTATGAGAATTTAAAATCTGATTTTACATAAATGTTAACTACAGTTAACTGTATCACCATACTTGAACTCACACACAACTGGGCAAGCCTTCTAGACATGCTCAGAGTATAAATGTGTACTTTATCAGTGATGTGACCTTCCTTCATATCTACTTTTGTAAGCAGACACCACAGATACCACCTAAGCCTATGTGTCTACCCAGGATCTAGGGAACTAAGGGCTTTTTTCCATTTTTCAGAAACTTTTGTTTTTCCAGGAAAAGAGATTCAAACAGAGAGACATGTATTCAGACAAGATATACTTTTTTATTTTTAAATTCACACTTGTCTTGGCATCCTTACTTGTTCACCACCAGGGGAAAGAACAGCTGAGGCTCTCTCAGTGCTCAGTTTTGAATAGAAATCATTCTCTTTTCATATCAGTATCACAGCAATCCAGTAGGGATCACTACAAACACAGGGAAGCCAAAGCTGGACTCTACCCTACCCTCACAGTTTTATCTGACCCTCACGTAGCAAAGAAAAAGCAAAGACAGGTCCTTTTCATTTCCTCATTCAGAACAAACCTGAACTGACTTACATTGCAACAGCTCAATACTCCATTGAAATTACTAACAGACTGACTTTCTACTGAAAGAAAATGAAACAAGGAATTTATCTCACCTGCTTGACGCACTGGAAATTCAACTTGGTCGGATACTATAATTTGCAGCAGACTTGGAGCAAAATTGATGATCTTATAGGACTGAAATACATACAAAACAAGCAAGTCACTACGTTTAAAGAAGGCTGTGTTAGCAAATGTTGAATAAGAAATACAAACTAAGGGGTTTGCAGTGCTTTTCCACTCTCCTCATGAAGTATGAAAGGTTTTAGCACTTGGATTTACCCAGATCTGCAACAGTCCAAATAATTACTTGTAAAAGCCGAGCATGCAACAGCACATAGCTGGAATAAGTAATGTGACAAGTTTCTCAATTAGAGACTAGTGATAATGAATATTTAAATAATGCTGAGAATACATAATGAGAAGCACTAAAGATCTGTCTGAATCATTTAACTTAGCTGTGTAAGTCAAATGGATATCGATGTGCTTCATCAATACATGCCATCTATTTGCAAAACAGTTTACGGTAGAACACCAATAGTGAAGACATTAAAAAAACATTTAAAATTGTTTTCAAGGATAAACAGCATTTGCATTAGCCATATACAACTATCTTTTTAAGGAAGTAGATGTATAGTGCATCTAAATAAAAACTGGGGAGACAGTGGAATAAACATTTTCAATTAAAATCAAGTGTAGACAGATAACATTTCAAAACCCACAGCCTTCCTGGGAACTTTTCAAACACTACATCAGCCGTGCAGCTGAAGAATTTCAAAGAGAAAACAATGCTCACTGAACTTCTGAGCAAAGCAGGCCAGATTTAAAAGATGTGACACTCTGATAGCATTATACTGCTGCCATTCACCAGGGCTCCTCCAGCAAGGAATCACTGACTCAGCAGGGTGCAGTTACACTAAGCCTTGGCAACATCAGTAGGTTCCAGCAGGTCAGATCTTTCATCCCTTGGATCCATGTGATTTATGTTCAAAGAGAGATGTTTCTTGGGGCTAGATGGCAGCAGCTTTCTGTACTTCACCTTTTATAGTGTCTCCTTCCCACTAGATTATGCCTGGCAATACTGTGGTTGTTTCCAGAGCTGTGCTTTAAAGCACAAGTATTCAAGTGTACTACATCCTCCCATAAAATCTGCCTCACTTGAAGCTGCGAAACAAGAAGTAGATTCTGCTCTCGTACCCAGTTCCTTGATCTAACATTTCCATAATGAGGTAAAATTGCATTCCTTTCATGATGCCTAAGTGTACCAGCTGCATCGCGACACTATCATTCGATAATTTTACCAAATCACTTAAGTTTCTGGCCCTCATTTTATCCATTATAATGACAGTGTAATTCTAACCTACTCTGCACTCACAGACTCATTTGATGTTTATAGAGTAATCTGACATCTAAGATAAAAGCAGTAGTGGAAAATCAAAAGCATACTCTCCTGCAATTCCCTTCTCTATAAACTTTAATTATCCATAAGAAATGCTCCAGATGAAGTAAAGCTGAAACAGACAGCACAGGAACTCCATTTATCTACAGACATGCTGAACTGGCTGAAGCATACTGGATTCCAAAGATCACCTTCTAATTGAGCATCCTGGAGTGCAAAGCTTGCCCTTCAGAACGTGTGGGCAGAATCTGGACAGAATCTGTGCAACACTCTGATAGGGCTGCAGCATCATCCTCCAGCACTCAACACCCAACCCCCAGGGAGATAAGGAAAGCATGAGAAATCCCAGCAGCACAGAAAACCAAAAAGTATGCATGAACTCTTAACAGTCCTTTCTGTTCTCAACTGTGCCAATATGCTGTTCTCAGATCCAATCTACACACAGTTTTCACTACTATAAACACACCAATTAGAAATGCAACTTTTTGTGGGCTTGTTTTGTTGTTGTTGGTTTCCTGCTGTAATTCCACCAGTACCACATTTAGGGCGGACACAGTGATAAACACTATTATCTCCCTTTCTCTGTCCAAACAGTTTTTACTGAGTCCACACTAAAGTCAGCACTACTCCAGGAAGCTTTATTGGTACCACTTGCGCTGGTGTACAAATGCTTTCCCTGGAGTTTTGCCAGGATATACAAATGCAGTTACTTGGCCTGTGTGCCAGATCCTCTCAGCAAGCGCCAGGAGTGACAAAAGACATGTTACGCAGAAGGTACGCACGTGTCCCAGAGGGGGTCCCATCCCTACCGGCACACGGATACGCAGGGTTCCTTTACACTTCACATACTGCCACTCCTAAGGAGATCACAGGGCCCACCAAATCCTCCTATTCCATACTGTTATCATGGCCATAATTCAGATTTTTACACGGCTCCGTTTACTGCTTGTTCTTAGAAACACAAATGCTGTAGAGATCAACAGAGACCGTGAGCCCATTTTAGAAACAAGACACCCTATTCTGTTGTATTTGTGAAGCTCAAATTCCATCCTGCTCACTTGTGCAGCAACAAACCCGGTCAGGAAAACCACATGGTGCTTGCAGTTTTTAGAACAGAGGACTTTTTAAAAAGCTGCATGCAGCAACATTTTTCCTATACCAGCACATTCTCACTTGTTTAGTTGTTATGCTAATTGTGATCTTGGGACTATCCCTTCCCTGCCTTGCTCCGGACATCAGCGAGTAAAGCTGTACAGACCCCACGAGGGCAACTGTCAGGTGTGCATTGTGTAAATGGAAAGAGACAAGGAAGAGACCTTGCAGCTGGGTGAGTTCAGCCAGACAGTTCTTTGTATCACTGCAGCTGCACCTTAACAAAAGGAGAGTAGGAACGTCATCAGTTCCACAGAAGGAACGGAAAACTATCTGCTGATTTTGAAGAGCCATGCCCAGGAGCCGCAGGGAGGCACCAGATGGTTGAAAAAGACCTTCAGCACAACTCCAGTTAACACAGCACGCTGCTTTGTGCAGTTTGTGAATAATTACATTGTCTTTAATCCACATGGCTGTGATTTGGTAAAACTTTCTGTGAAGGTGCTGATCCATGGAGGCACGTATTTATTTTGAAGGAGAAAGTGGAAGTTTTTGAAAAATAAACTTTCACTGAGTACTTATAAAGAGTAATTATTTTAAAGCCGTGTAGAACACATCCTGACTGTTCTTGTAAGAATCACAGCTCAGAGCATTTATGATAAAAAAATAATGCCATTTAATTTCCATTGGGATTAAGAAGATGGGAAACAGCACCGTGCAAGGCTAGCAGCTAAACTGGGAGAGGCATATAGCATTGGGAAGATACAACTGGGTAAATTTACAGCAACGGAGAAGAGATGCTCATGTCCCCATGCACGCTGTTCCATCTGTGTCCACTGTCTCAAGACCTGTGCACTGCAGCTGTACAGCTTTCTGGACTCTGGTCCTCCTTTGGCCTAACATATTCTTCCCTGCCACAGTATCACAGATCCAGTCCTCAAAAGATCACACATTATACACTACTAAACTCATCTCAGGAAGAGTTATTCTTGTGTCTCAGTTGTTGTCACATTTAAAGCCCACAGCAAGCAACTGCTCCAGAATCGCATTTGTCAGTGACCTTCCCACTGCACTGACAGCAATCACAGTGCCTGAGTGCAGGATGGCACTGAAGGGTGCCTCTTCCCCTGCAGAACAACAGGATACTCTAGGAAAATGGATATGGGACACCTGGAAGCTTTTCCTCAGGTTCTGCAAGTGAAGCCAAGATCATTCTTCTCAACCAGTAGTAAACATCACTTTCTCTGTACCTCTGAATCCAATTATGGCCAATAAAAGTTGCTGAAAAAACAAGGCACTACATCTTTGTTTGCAAAGACAAATGCAGAAGAAATTTGTATCTTGAATTCATAAGCAATTAACTGTTTACAGAGATTATTTTAAGGCTTAAATACATTTGATCCAAATGCTCAACTACCTGGTTTACCAAGTTTTATTTTCTGTTTGCTGTGTACTGAAAATGTGTTACTTAGAAATTCTATCAGTATTTGTCACACTTGGGAATATTTCTGCAGTTGTTAATAGTATTTTTCTCTCTTGTTTTTTTACATGTCAGTCACAGACAGTTGTTGAAACAAACTAGAACTTCAAAAGACACTTTCTTCTTTCCCTGCCTACATGCCAAAGTCTGTGTGAGGAGGGGAAAACACACAGTGAAAATAAGCATGTATAAGAACCTACCTGAGCTTCTTTCCTCTGTTAATTCTGCTGTCAAATTTATCCAGTCTCAATGAAACTCCACTTTCCACAGAACTTCTAATCATCCAAGTCAACTTCCTCATAAAATTGGTCTTCAATACAAATACCTGAAATTCCTTCCTGTAGGTATCACGAGGTGCTCATTGCGACTTTCAGAACGGCCTTAAGATCCCTGTCTACTATGGTAGCTGCTCAAACAACATGTAAAGATACAGAAGGAAGCCAAACTTTATTCTGGACTCCTCTGCTTTTGGGCAATCTTCTCACACTTCTTCCAGTGCTGCTACTCAGTTCCTGTCAAAGCCAAATTATGTCACTACTACCCAATATTAAAACAAACAGCTGTATTTTTGCAACTGTGTTCTTATTTTCCCCTCTGTTACAGGCCAAAGAAATGTATTACAGCACACTGGGCCAGCTAAGATTAATGCACAAAACCTGTATGGAACTCCTATCTGAATTGGAATCGAAATGACTCTGTATGTTCAGTAAGACTGTACATTCCACAGCACTCTAAGAACTGGCACATGAAAGCAGCATATAGCCTTAATATAAATAAATAAGTAAATGAACTCAGCAGAATTTCTTGAAGTCCATGAGACACATGTAACAAGTGGAATAGCCTAGAACAGATACTGAAGAAGGATGCACAAAAACTGAGTATCTTTCTTGGTATGACAACCAACTGTTTGAATAAGTACAGTGTGATTGACAAATACAATCATAAAGTGCACACTGATTATGATGTGACAGAGCTGAAGAAAAAAAGGTGGGATGAGGGGGGCAAAAGAAAAAGAGGAAGATGGAAAGATGTGTACACTTCAAAAACCAACAGGCCAAAAGGGAAATGACAGCAGTTACATGACAGAGATTACTGACCTGGCAGGAAATTACTGCTCTAGTTTAGCAAGAATCAGATTTCAAACAAATCCCACACTTATGGTTGTGTTCAGATCACAGAGAGAAGTGAAGTTTGTTGATGACTGAGAAGCAGCATCAAGCAAGGAAAAAGATCAGAAAATCCTATAAAGAACTGAATGATCTTTAGAACTGCACCAACAAAAATGGAGTGGGGTAATGGGACAAAGTACATGGTCAGAGACTCAAGAACAATAGGAATCTCTCCTAAAAGCTTGAGGTTTCTTAGTAAAGAACAAACATAGGATAAAAGGACCTTGTCATATTGAGTGATAAGAAATATGTAGATGTTGGACATGAAGATAATTGTAGATTTGGGATGTACCTAATGAGGTATTAGTGGCATTGAGCACAAGATTTTCTGGAACGCTGCAAACACAAAGCGACCTGGTCGCACAGGAAAGATCAATTCAAAGGAAAACCAGCGCAGGGAAAAGCTGTGCTCTCCTATTATTAGATTTCATAAATTCAGTTTTATGACACAGCAAAGGAAATATTGCCTGTTGAGGCTGGGAAAACAGGCCACCAGGGATCAGCCCCTGACAAATATGTCAGGGAGGGTACCAAGAAACCTATTCTACTTAAGAAGTGAGATTGCCACAAATGGATATAAATGGACCATAAACTAATTTTGCCTGGAAACTAACACTTGTTTCTAGCTGCAAGAGGAAGAAAACTCACAAGCAGCCTTACGGTAGATATAATAAGGGCAAAAAAAAAAGGAATCTTGATTCTATTTCTGAATGCAGTTAGATGATAATCTAGAAGGCAGACAGCAAATTCATTGATTTGGCTCTACCTTTATCTTTATGCAATAGGAACATACAGAAGAGAAAGAAGCATTTTCAAATATGCTGGGACTTCTTACAGGTAGAAAAGCTTTTATTCATTTAATCTCCATTCCCTGTGCTCTACACTGTAAGCAAACTATGGAGTGGGGACCATTCTGATACTGTCCTAAAGGACTCTCAGTACTGGTACAAGCAAAGAGGTACCCACAGAGAGGCACTATATTGGTGGACTAGTAGGATTTGTAGCATTTGGGAAGTTCTTGTCACTACCTGGATTCAAACCTGAATGCCAATGTAGGCTGCAGATGGGCTAACACAGCCAAGTTTTACCCCAACACCCATCAGTGTGCCTCAGGAGCAGCATCACTGTAACCACAGCACAGAATAAAGGTGCCCCTGGTCTATTCTTATTTTACCACTTCAGGCACCTATTGCTGGAGAGTTTTCTATTTGGTTGGTGGATTGGTTCCTTTGCTAGAACAAGATAAATGCTAGAACATCATCTGGAATCCAGCACTTGCAGGGACACAATGACATGTCAACACCATCATCAGGCACATGGGAGTCTGACACATCCCTTTGAAGTCTTGCTTCAAAAGCACTGAAAAGCTTCAAGATGTCAAAGCCCCACGTTAAGCAACATTCTTTGGGAGCACTTTTGTTCCTCTCATCCAAGGAGTAATGTCAAACCCAGCACGGCATCAGCACATTATGTCAGTCAGATACATTGTGCTTCATTTATAACAGGAAGCCTACATAAAAATAGCTATGTCTTAATTTCGAGATTCGTTCTTTATAATAGTTAGGAAAAAACGTGTCAACTATTTTAAAGAAAAATCTGCATCTCAACCTGTTCTCAATAAGTCTACTTGCACTCTTGAATCCAAAACCTGTGTCTTTCACGAGAACTGTACTTTCCATCATCCCAATTTAAAACATCTTACAGCTCTCAAAACGCTTTCAAAACTGTTCCTGAGCTTCACAGTAGTTATTGGTGATGTGAAAACAGCATTAGGAGCAGGACCCAGGAACCCAGAGAGCTGCCTCTTTGTTCTCAACAGAACACTGCAGTAGCAGTAGTTTGTATTGTAGTTTTGACTTAAATGCAGCAGGCTGCTGACAAATATTTGTGATTTCCCTCTCAGCCCTTAACAGTAGGGATAAAAATAAGTACTGATGAACTTTTAAAGTAACTATGCCAAATAAAGAAAAAACGTCTTGCATCCTTATCTAACTATTCCCAAGAGCATTCTCAATGTCTAGCACTTAATCCACTGATTTACTAAAGGACCTTACCAACTGCTAAAGCAAGGATTAGCTGTATCTAATTCAGAAGGAGTTTTAAGTTGCCTAAATAGAAAACTAAGCCAGAGGAGCAATCCCGAAGCAGCCGTAACTCCTGACAGCCAATGCTCAGCGACTGTTTTGTTATCACACCGATACAACGGAAAAACCCAAGTCCTCCTATAGAACTGATCAAATATTCCACCGAAGCACGGGGGTTAGAGCTTTGCTAATGCTGTACAAGGGAGCTTTTTCTTTCCTCAAATGTTCAAAGGCTGCGGTCAGAGTTTTGATTCAGTGCGTAGTACCGCAGCACTAGGGAAAGGTTTTTACATCAGGAAAAGGTTCTTCCCCCAGAGGGTGGTTGGGCACTGGAACAGGCTCCCGAGGGCAGTGGTCACAGCACCAAGCCTGACAGAGCTCAAGAAGCGTTTGGATGATACTCTCAAGCACATGCTGGGATTGTTGGGGTGTCCTGTGCAGAGACAGGAGTTGGACTCGATCCTGATGAGTCCTTTTCAACTCCATATATTTTACGATTAACCGCGGGATGCCGCGACCAACACTGCCCACGAAATCTAACGCGCCTTCCTCCAAGTTCCACTCGCCGCGCTGCCGAACGGGACAGCAGGAGCCCCGGGCGCCAGTGCCGCCCGTCCCTGCGAGCGCCGGGGCGCGACCCCCGCGGGGCCACACCAATGTCACCCCCTCCCCAACCGAGCTGCGACGCCCCGGCCGCGCCAAGGGCCGGGCTGCCGCCCTGGGGAGCGCTGCTCCGGGGGTCCCGGCACGGCGGGCACAGCCGGGCGCGGGCAGGGACCCGCCCGTCCCCCATTCCCCCATCCCAGTGTCCTGTCCCGGGCGGGCGGTCCCGGCGCGGGGCAGGGGCGCCCCCCGCCCCTGCCGGCGGGGACAGGCGCCCCCCCCTCACCTGGTTGAGCTCGTTCTCGGCGGCCACGCGCAGCTTGGGGTCTATGGTGCCCTTCAGCGCCTGGATGATCCTGTTGGGATCCATCGCGCCCTCCCCCCCGCCGGCGGGCAGCGCTTCCCCGGGGCGGCAGAGGAGGCGGAGGAGCCGCCGCTAGCGCCGCCGCCACCCCCCCGTGCCACGAGCGCGGGCCCGCGTCCCGCACCCCCCCCGGCCCCTCGCCACAGCCATTCACCGGTTTGCGACAGATGGGTATCGGGAAGCGGGCGCCGCTTTACGGCCGCGGCGCCGCCTTCTGGCTTCGGGAAGGGGTCGGCGAGAGGTGGCCGCCATCTTGTTGTACGGACAAGAGTGGGCCTGGCCGGCGCGCTGTGGGCGGGGTTTGCGGACCGTGGCTCCAAGGGGGCGGCCATGTCGCTGTACGGAACACGGGCGGCACCTCCCGCCGCGCCCCTGCGCGGAGTATTCTTCAATTAGGACTTAAAACCCCCAAATTTCCTTCTCCACAGTTTACTCAGTTTTCTAGACAGCTTTCCAGCGTGCATGCCAGGCTTGGCTGTTCTGTATTTGCGGCCTCGTGAGTTGTTCACACAAGAATTAAAAGTGAGAACCCCGGGAGTGAAGGGTGGTGTCAGTTCCACGGAGAAGAACTGACGTCGTTCACGCCGTTATCCAAGTGCCTTAGGATGTGCAGCTGCACAAGAACGACTCTCAACGCACAGGAAGACAGAAGTTTGTTGCCAGGAGCTTCCTAAAATGCATAGTTGGGACACACACTACTGCGCTGCTGAGCATGTTTCCGTGGGATACTTGTCCTCATCACTACGTAGGTTAGCAGAACCTGAAAAGGGTTTGCTTATCTTAATGCTGTTCGTGTGTGAAAGTGGGTGGAAGGTGCTTACCCCAAAGGTTGTCAAACACAAACACCACTTCTAACTTTAAACACCACCTCTAACACTTCTAACTCAAGCACCTGACCCACCCTGATTCTCCACCTCTGTCGTCCTGTTTCTCCCTTAAATTCTAGAACACACAGGTGAACCAAAGTAAGGTTTAAGCATCGGCGCAGGTCTAAGAAAGATGTCTGTCAAAGGTGTAGTTACCAGAAAAACCTCATGACTAATATGACCTTGGTGAGCCAAATACTCTGGTTACTTCTGCAGGTGATGTTTTACATAACATTTACAAACCAGAGACGTGTGATGAACTGTTAGAAAGAACAGAAAGACTATTTGCTGTGCTTAGGAAGAGTCAAACGGGAGAGCAATTACAAGATCATCCCATTATATTGGTGCCTTAAGAATACAATGGGACAACATGTTATTTGTTCATTGTAATTACAGGATAAACAGAGGAAGATGTTAAAGCAGGTGGCACTAAGCTGATTTAATAAAAAAAACCCTCCAATTTGTCCCTTAGTAACTTTGTCTCTAATTAGGAAAGAATCGAGCTGTAACAATGAATTGCACCTACCAAGCACTTGGAGATCCTGGGCTCTCTTGTGGTTTTCATCACTTTTTGAAGTGTTGCAGAACACCTGATCATTATCTTTCTGTTTTCCAGTAACAACAGCTCTACAGCGTTCAGGACGAAATTGTAGGCACTTTCATTCACCTTCCCTTTTCTTCTTAAAAGCAGATGAGAATACGTTCTGTAATCATAAAATAGAAACAAAAACAATGTTAGTGTAAAAAGTATGTTAACTATGTAATCGTTAACTATGGCAATTTTTTGTTATTTTCCCATTTTGGTTAAGATAGTAAATAAGACTAGTCCAGTGGAAACTGCCCATTTCAAAGATCTTGGATCACATATCATACCCAAACCAAATTACTTTAAAGGATTTGTGGTGTTCTCTCTCTACTCCCTTTTCCCAAAACGGGATGTTATGGACAGTTTAAGAGCAGATCTGTTTCATTCCATTTCTGTGTATTCATCTGTGGTGAGAGAACTTAAAAGGTATGAAATTTATTTGTTGAAGGACTTCAGTCTTGCAGAGCTGGTGACAAAAAACATATCAATAGAGAACAAAACATGCTTAAAGGCTGTTTTAATATCTTCCTCAAATGTTTTTTAGAATTTTATTGCACTTACTACCTGTATGTAAAAATGGCACTTTTAACACACAACATTGATTACACAAAAAGTGGAAGAGATTTTACACCTGAGATTTGGCTTTTAAGACCTGCTTTTTTTGCTCATAGACATCAATGAGGCAATGCCAGCAAGTCTCCAAATCAAGTAACATCCAGTTCAACAATGCTTATTTTCTTTGTAATATGTCAGCAGTGATTTAATTGTGGAATTATTGTTGCAAGCATTGTAGTCTACCCGTGTGCTGGATTTTCTGGATGCCTGGTACTTCTTTCTGTACAACATGAACCTCCATAGATACCAATGGCTATGTTATTCTAAAAATAAGTTTAGTCATTAATTGAGATATTTTTATGTAACTTCAAAAACTTCAGGATGAAAGTAACTACTTAGAAGCAAGAACTCATATTGTTAGAGCAAAGATTCTGTTAATGCTTTAGGCTTGACCTACTTCAAAATTATGGATCTGGAACTGAATTAGAATGGTTGGGGTTTATTTATTTGTGTTTTTTTTAATTTGGTTTGCTACTCTGCAAATAGAGAATCTGAGGTAAAATTCTGAGATTTGCTTGTCAGCTCTCTAACTGCTGGTGATTGTGTGAAAGGGACAAGTGATATACAAAGAAACTGAAATCAAAAAATTGAAATCAAAATTGTGCCAGCATACAAGTACGGGGGGGGGGGGGAAGGAAGATAGTACCAGGGAGGTACTGAGATATGGGAAAGCAAAGATTTTTTTTTTTTTTTAAAGCTCCAAAACATTCCAGGTGCACTATAACAAGAGTTTTATACAGCATTTAGAACAATCAATCTTATTTTGAAACCCAGTTGCTGAAACCAAAGATTTTTAAAGCAATGCAAGTTTGACTTCAACAAAAATCAGACCAAGCTCCTGACAGACTTGCCATCAAGATAATCTGATTAAGTTCAAGGACTTGGGGAGGTGGAGGAAAACTAGAAAAGCCTGACATATTGCAGGTTACTTGGAATTAGTCTTTTGACTTTTGGCGGTTTAGAAATGTGTGTGGAGTCTCGGCTGAACACAACGTGTAACACTTTCTGCTGGCATAGAACAACAGCTCCCTTATCATGCCAACCAAGTTCCTCTACGACAGCATCTGGTTCTAAGTTGTAGTTAATAGCAGACACTCATGGAAAGAAAATGATCTTTGTGTGATGTGCTACAGGCTAAAAGTGATCCTCTGTTTTCAATATAGGGTTTACATCATTGCAGTAAACTAATGACAAAGTGACTAGATCTGTACTTAGCATAAAGCCTTTGTTCCATACCAGCCACATCTCAAACCTTAGTCATCTAAGGTCCAAAAGATGTATGAACTGATAGGTTCATACCTATCCAGCTAGGTTAGTACTTCACCATATTATTTTTCAAGTACCACACCACCTGGAAATGTTCAGTCCACAGATACAAATTTATAAGTTTTTTCATTTTTAACAGGATTGTCTATAGTTGGGAGACAAGACACGAAATTAAGTTGATCAAGGACTTGTGAACAAGTGCTTAACTGGAGTTAACTGATTTTTAACTGGTTATGGTACTGTATCTCTCCAATTATAATACACAACAGACTTTTCATATCCTCCACAAGACTCAAGCAGTTTTCTCAAAAGACATGTATAGATTTGATAAAGAATTAGCGAGGATGATCTGCAGCAGATAAATGTATTCCAGTCCTCCAGATACAAGCCTTTGATCAGAGTTAAAATTCCAAAGCAATCACCCCCACTGACTGTTTCCTTGGAGCAGCTATAGATAAGAAAGCGGTCAGGGAGGAAAAGGTGCGTAAACTGAACCAGTACAACAGAGCAGTGACATTCCCTGCACCACCACTGCAGCCTGCAGGATGGAGGTTTCCCTAGCTGCAGGCAGTCAGCCATGGCAATTCTGGGAGGTTATTCCTGATGTCCCCTCACTTCCATAGCCTGGGGAAAAAAAAAAACAACACAGAAGTACTGGTACCCTAGTGCTTTGAAAACTCTAGGAAGGAAACCTGTTATGGTTTAACCCCACAACCAGGCAGCTCAGCCCCACACAACCGCTTGCTCACGCCCCTGCAGGGGGATGAGGGAGAGAACTGGAAAGGCAAAAGTGAGAAAACTTGTAGGTTCAGATAAGAAGAGTTTAACAGGTAAAGCAAAAGCCATGCTCAAGCAAAGCAAAATAAGGAATTCATTTACCACTTCCAATGGGCAGACAGGTGTTCAACCATTTCCAGGAAAGCAGGGCTCCATCGTGTGTAATGGTGACTTCAGATGTCAGACACCGCAACTTGAATGTCCCCTTCTCCTTCTTCCCCCAGCTTGTATTGCTGAGAGCAACATCATAGAGTCTGGGGCATCTTCTCTGTTAATTGGGATCAGCTGTCCCAGTTGTATTCCTTCCCAGCTCCTTGTGCACCCACAGCCCAGTTGCTGGTGGGGTGGTATGAGAGGCAGAGAAGGCCTTGATGCTGTGCTAGCACTGCTCAGCAATAACCAAAACATTGCTTTGTTATCAACGGTGCTTTGGTCACAAATCCAAAACAGAGCCCCATACCAGTTACTCTGAACAAAATTAACTCTCTCCCAGCCAAAACCATTACACCCACCCATTTCAGGGTAATTCCGATATTTCACTGACCTCAGGAGAAGGAAACATGGAAATTCACTCATTCCAAATCAAAATATAGTGTTAGTTCCTTACCCTTACAGTTTATCTTTAGCAGGACACACAAGAGAACTAAACTGGAGAGAATTTTGGTGGTATCTGATTTACAAAGCAAGACAGCAGAAAGAAATTAGCAGAACTATGATGCCCCTTTGTATGTTTTAATTAGACCTGACTATCATTCTTATACAGTTGGGGCATTTTTCCTAATGCAACAGTTCAAGCAACTCCATTTAACAATTACTGAGGAAAAAGGTGCTGTCAGACAGTATTTACATGAAGTCTATGCAGTGCTACCTCAAGTGTTTTCAAGTTGTGAAACTCACCTATTAAATGGTTTGCCCAGAAGCAGAATAAAGAACTAGGCCATTCGTCTGGACATTCTGAGGTAGACTAAAACTGTGTCAGTAAATGCACTGAAATCTTCTGAAATACTTTGAGAAGATTTCAAAAAGTATTCATCTAGAAGCATAAAGGATGAGTTATCAATACCCTAGGTGTTTATCATCATAGAAAACCTTGATGTCACATTTTTAGATGTTTTGGAGACTAGAATAACAAGTTTTCTGCCCTTGGACTTTGGCCAGCTATTGGTGCAGAAAAAAGGTGCTTTGCTTGGTCTTCTGCAGTATTTTTTTAAACACAGCCTTAGCATTTGAGGTTCAGTAACAGCCTTTTGAGTTGCTTCTGCTCTGAAAGCTTCTTTATGACAGCACCTGTTCAGTTGTGCTTATGCTCCTTTTTGTAGCAGAGGTTGGCAAAGGCTGTGTTCACAGCTGACTAGAAACAGGGAAAACGAAGAGCTGTAGATGAAAAGGTACTATAACCCATAGCATGAAATTAATTATATTTTTAGTTGTTCTAAGGGAAGAGAATTGTCCAAGTTTTGTATTTTGTTAAATAAAAAAATATCAGGAGAAAACAAGATATTTTACTTTAAAGTAGCTGCTACTGTAGGGATTATTCTAATTCACGCTGATAAGGCCTAAAAAGCTTTGTGTTTTTGAGAAGCTGTGACTTACAGTCAAGTTCGCTATCAAGGAATAGTACAGTTCTTAGATTCATCATATCCACACAATTCTGGTTGTACTCTTTTTAGTTAGGGATTTGAAAATCCGTATTATACAAATGGACAACCAGTTCTGAAAGTAAGATGTTTAATCTCTGATGCCTTAAAGACACGTTAGGTAAAGATACACTTTGCTAGAACTACCAGTGAGATATCAGAGACAGCCTGGGAGAAGGGTGACTCAATGCCCCACATGTCTAAAAAAAAAAAAAAAAAAAAAGCTTGTTGTAGGTCTGTGAAAAAAGCAATGGAAGTCTGTCTGGCCACAGCTGCAAAGCTATTGCAAGCTGAAAGTTATCTTACCACTTCTGCCTGCCTACCATATTTCTCAATCAATTTACAAGGAGAGTTCACATTCTGAGGAAAAAGTGCTAATTAAGCTGCCACTTACTCTGTTTTGACTGCTCTAGAAATAAGGCTCTTCACTGGCTAAAGTCAGAACTAATGTGTTTAAAAATACAAAATAAAGGCATAGTGTACAATAGTTAAGGCTTGACATTTTTGTAGTGCTAAAAATTAAATTCCCTAAAGCTTATCCTACCTAAATATCTCAACTCAAAATTTGCCAAAGGAATTAAACCAAGACCTGAAGTATGGTCACCATTTAAAAAAATCTGTATGAAAACCAAATCTGAGCTTGGAACAAAATCAGGATCTTTATGTCAGTGACTTTATGTCAGAAGTCATGCCAGACTTGTTTTGGCACCTGCATGGTAGCAAGGGCAAAATGTTTAAAGTTGAAGTTGTGACACCAGTTACCTAGAAACAGCAGCTTTATATCAGGTCTGAAAATTATTAAATTCAGGGGTTTGCTTTTATTTAAATAAGCAGATAGCCAAGATGCCTTTACTTTGTATGGTTCTAGTTCAGCCTTAGATATACCAGCCAGGCTTGTGCACTGGCTACCTTAGTACACTCAAATAAAGTGCTTCTTACTGCTAAAACAATCTACTGAAGCTTTTCAAAGGAGGAAGAGACAGTGACCTACCTTCTTACTAGTTCATATTACCATTTTAAACATCAGAATTATTTATAGTATTTGACACACTGCAGCTCAGACAAGGACATACCTCATGTCTTTTCAATCCTCAGGCCACAAGGGAGTGCTGAAGGCTGGTCAAACCACCCAATAGCTGCAAGAAAGGAATTTCAGAAATGCTTCCTAGCACTTGTGTTCAGGTTCGATTTAAATTGCAAGCAGCAGGTTTCAAATACAAAGTTCCTCAGCAGCCTTCTCTAATGAGGAGATAACTTGCATTACAATCTGATTCAAGTCTCATGGGTGAGGGAAGCAATACACATTTATGCTTCAGAAGGGTGAATTTTAACTTTAAAGTATCTTGGAACTGAATAACACTGTGAGCTAGCCCTTCAGTGAGTATTTTGAGGTTTAAGAATTTCAACTGCATCACTACTGAAGGACTGATGCTATGACAATGTTAGATTTTGACAGGATATGTATATGGAATAAGTAGTCCTAATTAAGTATGTAGCATTTCACTTCTCATTTCTTGGTCTTTCAGTTAAAAAGAAAGAAGGTATATAATTAAATCTTGAATTCATTTTGATCAAGGGAACACTTGATGAGGACATCAAGCAGGAACTAAATAAACAAGTAATCCCAGTTAAACACAGATTACCCTGAATTACTGAAACTTGAAGATCAGTTCTATGCAATAATATTCATGTATCTCCCACATCAGGTATAAGCTCAGTGATATATTTTAAAATTGAAACCACGAGCAAGATTAATACTAAAATGCATATTAACTTGTTTTATTGAGGCACAACAAGGCATTGTGAATAGCCCATACTTGAGGCAATCAATAGTGTAGTAAGCTGGACATTAATACAGTTTAGGGTAAGTGCAAACAATATACATTCACAGCTTTATTAGCAAGGCTACATCACAACTGATAAAGTGCCAAATTAGTGCTGATTCAGTACCCCAACTCCATGATTTCACCTTGCACAACAGGACCATCATTTCCCCCCAATAATGGAACCACATATCCTCTATAAAGTCAGTAGTAAGTGCAAAGCTAGTCCCACCCCCCTCCACCAAGGTGTTTGGAGCAGCTCTTTTGTAAACATCGCACTGGATTTTAGTCCTGATAAAGGAGGTATCCCGAGAAGGTGGAGTATTTCCAGCTACTTCCATAGATGGCTCCCCGGTGCAGACGTAGCCAGATCTGATCCCCCTGGAACAGCTGCAGGACTGCATGATTACTTGCTGTTTCATGATCAGGAGCCCCGTCGTTCGCATACGCTGACACGAGGACCTCTTCGTTCTTCATGAGATTCACGTACAGCGGAACATTTACAGCCAGTTTCAGCATGTGGAAGATGAAGACATAGGTACCATTCACCGGACAGTTGAACCTACCAAGCTGGATATCAAAAGTTTCTCCAAGGTTGTTCAGCAACAGGTCAAACACAATGGGCTGGTCTAGAGTCCCAGGGGCCAGGTTGGATGTTCGAGCAGCAGAGAAGGCGACTCTCATCTGCTGTGGGAGCGGGTAGACGTGCACCGGGAGGATGGTGGCAGCTTGGCTCGTCACTGGCATGTCCACAGGGGTGATGCTGCGGGAGTCTCCCTGCCCAGAGTCCCCACTGTTAAAGGTTTCGTTGTCTCGTTCTGGACTGCTCACCTGAGAGGAGTCACTCCACCCTGCTGTTAAAAATCATTGGCACAGCGTTAAGTATCTTAAACCGAAGTATACACTTAGGCCTGCAGGCGTAATCTTAAGCACCAAGTGTGCAGGCTTTGTGAGAGGTTTGTCTTTCAGCCACAGCAAGTTAAGGGACTTCAGTGAGAAGAGAGCTTTGAAGCTGGTTTACATTCATCAGACTTGCGTTCAGCAACATGGGACATAACTTAGCTATGAGCAGTTACTTCTTATATTCCTAAGTAGGAGAGGGCAGTAGATTGCAAGTTTTAGCTTTACTTTTTGACATATATCAGCATAGAAAGCATATGCTAACTTCTGAGGGGAGAAAAAAATGTAATTTCCAAAAAAAATTGCGAAAGTTAGAGCCAAGTAGTCATTTAGTCACCTTCAAGATCTGAATTTTTACTTCAAGTTACTCAACACCATTCTTCTAGAGTTGCATCTTTACTAGTCCTAACTTATGGTGCTAGAATATTTTAAGCCTGACAAACTAGAGTTGCTTAAAGTTTTCTGCACTACATTTCCCAAAATGAAGTGTTTAATCTTTTCCAATATCTAAGTTAAAAGGGTCTAGAATGAAACCATTAATAGATCTGAGAAATTTAAAACAATCACACTCAAGTTGCAAACCATTGCTATTTCCACTGGAAAGCAACATCTTAAAAGATAATCGGTGAAACTAAGGAAAGTTGCTATGACATCCTAATGCTAATGAGTACTTCTGTCAACTGTTAATTAACCACCATCTCATTCAGTTCTCTTCTGATATATATTCTATGAATCCTCCCTCAAACTGAGAGATGACCTGCTTCATCCTAAAACAGCTTCCATGATATGGTGTAAATTCCCTTTATTCTCTAAAGTAGTGACCTACAACTACTGTTCATCTCACTTCTCACCTGTAGCACTAGAAGTCCAGCTTTTTCCAGCCCATACAGTAGGATTAAATAATCTTGTTTACAACTTCTCAAAATATATGCTATTTTGTGCTTGGTTTCAAGCAGCTAGTCTTACTTACTTCTTTAGGTTTTATACTGCATCACAGAAGTACAGAATAAGCCTGTACTACCAAACACACCATTTTTCATAGAAAAAGTTCTCTTCCAAAGTGTCTGGGATCTGATATCTTACCCAGAACCAAGAGAAAATACAATTAAGGGAAAGCTAAATGCTTTTTCCCTGAACACAGAGAACCACCCTATGTGTGTTTTCCTAGTAATTTTATTTGTGCAGTTCAGTAGGGTACCATTGTGTCAGAACTTTGATACGTGAAGACTCCAACCTGAGAACAGTGAAATTAAATCTGCTGCTATGCAATGCTCTCTAAGAACAGTCCTCAAGCTTCCACCTAGCTCAGTTAATTCATACTAAGATCAATCTGTTATGTTGGTGATGGTGTACTGTTTTTCACACTATCCATAACACCCCAGCTGCTACACCCAAGCACGTCTATGTATCACTGGGAACCTGATGTCAGCCTTACCTCTTGAATTTGCTCGAGGACCACTAGTTATCCCACCTCGTTTATAGCACTGCTGGTAATTAACATCCTAAAAGAGAAGAATTAGGAAGATGGCTGTAAGCAAATCTGACATCAAGTGAGGCAAATATGCTATTTTTTTTTTTTTGCACAACAAATTTAATCTCTAGAATAGGCAGTGATGGAGTTTAGAAATAAGGTGTAGATAAAACAGCCTTAACCATGGAAAATTTACTTCTATAACAGCTTATATAAAATTAAAGAGCTATTTTGATGCTTGTTTAATGCAAGTTAGCTTCTGAACTATGCACTCAATTGAGTTCACTGAGCAAACTCAGTGAACCTTCAAACCTCAAGTCTGTTAGAAGTCCATAAGCCTGTAGAGAAGACCTTCACAGACTCTCCTCCCATCAAGAACCTTTGTTTTCTTACTTCTTATTTGGTATTTTGCATAACTGCATTTTCAGCTGGTCCATTTAGGGGTTCATTATTTTACATTACAAAGTCGTTTTAGTGTACCAACTTTTAAAGTAATAAAACAGACTCGTACAACATCTTATCTTGTCTGCATTTCAAAGACTCCTTTCAGACTAAAATTCAACCTGTTGTACAGAAATGTTATCTGTCTGAATTGACTTAATTCAACTGCTGTCTGCCATTCCAAAAAAAGAGTTTTGCCTAGGAAACAAAACTAACGTCTAGATTGTAAGAAATAGTTCACCTGTTAAGATTATGAAAAATTATCATATTAGAAGACTTAGCTCCTCTACACTGGAAGGCTACTGGAAACAAAGTCAATACTTACCCTCTGAGAATATGGCATTCCAGCATAATCTCTACCAGGGAACTGAAGCTGGCCATAGTTGCCATTAGTTATTGAAGGTGAACCTCTGTAAGCATCAAAACCTGTTCAAATAACATTGATTATTCAATATTATTCATTGCTTGGTTTACACTACAGGTTCAGAATATAACTAGAGCTCTTTTTTGGCAATTATGCATATTAAGCTATGCATTAAAACAGCTATTCTTAAATTCAGAATTTGGAACAGAGTCTTACTACTCCTGTAATAAATGCATTTCATTAGCTACTCATAACTATCCATTGTGAATATATCAAAATTGCATGTTTTAAAATATTAACAGACCCTAACAATTGCCTGTGATACTAATGGGATTTCCTAGAACAGCTGAAAAACTTGCTAGATACAGAAACAGGATTTAATGGAGAATTAAGAAACACTTACTTTTGCTATTACATATAACTACCACTGTCATACATTTAGGTGCTACTATAATAATTTGCCTCTTAAGCTAGTAACTCATTACTTTAAAGTATTAGCTTAAGCTATTATTTAAATACCAAAGAGGACTGCAAGCAATCTCATACCAGACACCACCAAACCCTTAAATGCTGTTAAATTAGACCTACAGAACTCATCTGGTACACATTCCTACCAGGTATGAGCAGGCTCAGCCCAATAACTGAAGCAACTATGACACACTAAGTGCCCTTCCACTTGATAGTGGAATAGACCACAGCTACCAACAACCTTAAGTTAGTATCTGCTTAAAGTCAGCTGAAACTTTCTGTAATACTTCAGCTTGCAGCAAAAGAGCAACTGGTCTGCAGAGACCAAATAATCCTCCTCTTATAACTCTTCAATTTGTTTTCAATCTGGAAGGGATCTTCACTACCGGGAGCCTGTCCCCCATCCTGGTTTCTGCTGGTAATATTAAAGCCAGCAGTGCTAAGCAAAGACTATCTTGGTTTGGGCAAATACTACAAGTGACATCTGATGAGAAAAATGCCTGCCCAGACTGTCAGCAAGACAGATGCCAAGAGAAAGAATAGAAGTGGGTAAAAAGTTCAGAACAGTAAATGAAATAAAGAGTCCATACAATTAGATAATCTAATAACCTATTAGTGAAAGTTTCTATCTTCATAATTAAGAAGGCTATGAAATTGCTCTGCCATTTGACCTGAGAATCTCAAGTACAGGGACCACGAGTCAGAATGAACTTCCTTGAATTCTATAAGAGGACTCTGTTCTTTGCACATTGCCCTTAAAGTCTGGTCTTAAGAAGTTTCACATACAGAGATTGAATTTAATACTGCATTGTGTTAAATCACATTGCAGCGTTAGTACAGCAAATTTTAAGGTGGTAGTAAATACAGACATACCTTTGTAGCCACCAGGGGAGCGATATGAATTAGCCAGTGACCTTCCACCTCTAGCAGATCCTCTGACAGACCCACGACTGTTAAGGTAAGGCTGAGGGGGTCTGGGAATAACATTAGCCTGTGCTGGATAAAAGGCAAGGCTACCGTTGCTAACAGGAACAGCTCCATCAGATTGATAGTTCACTGCTTAAAACAGAAGGCACAGATGAATTTAAAGCTTTTTCTAACTGCAATAAGTTACCACACCTAGAAGCAAGGGCAGCATTAGGATGTTCAGAGACTGATTAAGCTGCTCTGAATATTCTGTTCTTCTGCTCCTCCATTACTTGAAATAAGTGGGGATCCCCCCTTCTTTAGTTTTGTAGAGTATAATGCTTGTTTAAAGGCACTGAGAGCCCAGGCTATCAATGTAAGCCTCTAATGCATTCAACAACTGCAATATTCAGTTGCATAGGTGAGAACAAGCTTGCTAGCAGCATGAAAAAGCCCAATTTAGATTAAAATCAAGTAACATTTGATTAAGAATTGTCACTTGGAATCAACACTGTTTTACTAGCAAGACCTCAGTGGTTTATCTGATAAACTAGGTCACCTCAGTACTGACATCCTTCAGACTGATGAGATTAACTCAGTCTTATCTGGATAGTAATAACATAACTATGGAAAACAGATATTTGGGTTCAGTCTCTTCAACAGACATTCCTACCACATGTTATTAGGCAGTTCAGCCCCAAGCAACACATTCAAGAATGCTTTTCACTCAGAGTGGTTGAGTGGTTAGCTTTAGATACAGACTTTGCAATCATGAGTGTAATTCCACAGGACCATGTTTTAAATCGATCCAAGAAGCTTAAAACTGATCCAGAGCAACAGTATAAACCCTTTTGAGAGGTCTGTGCAGAGCCACTGTACAAGGCTAACCAAAAAATTACAATTCCCATCAAAATATGTACAGAAAGCTGATCACCTGTACTCTCAGTGATGAGAAGGAGCATTCCTGACTTCTATATTTATATTGTTCTTTGAGTTCTAAATCTTCATGTGTCTCACTGACTTCACACACTATCAGTCTGTTTCTACTCTAAGTCATGTGAAAATCACTCTGGCAGAAAAACAGCAGTTTTAAATGACCTTGAGTCATTTGGTTTGATACTCTTATGAACACAGATCCCTGGCTGTTGCTTTCTTTCATCCTGAAACCTCTTTCGGACATTTAGGGGCTAGTACCATGTCAAATTTAGTGTCAGCTACATAAATCCACCTGGTGCACTATCTGAATGTCAAGCAGGTCAGGTTTGTGTCAAATACAACAGCTCAAGACCACTTACTAAGTTCAGTATTCCTCAGGTCAGACTAAGAACTTACCCCAACTTTCTTACTTAGCATTTAGCAAGTCCCAGCACAGCACTATTACCAGAGACCAAATTAGTGGTTCCAAATAAGAGGATTTCATCATTGCTTCAATTCCAAGAAAGCAATTGTTTGACTGACAAGTATCACTACATACTTGAATTTCTCACCTACTGGGAAATTCAGGCATGTAGGTGACACAGTCTATTTATCTAGTAGAGAAACAAGTTTGAACCAGCTTTTCATCCTGCTAGCAGTTTTGAAATTAAGTTTATATACCATTGACTACATTAGAGTTGATGTAAACCTCATGTTAAATCCTTATATAGCACCTGTTAAGAATTTCACTGTCAGAACTCACAGCACATGATAATGAATTAAAAGACTATTATACACTGAAGATATTTAAAGTCTACTTGAATTTCAGACCCAAGTGCAGTTCTCACCTGAAGACAGAGATTCTTGTGAAAGAGAGGTTTGTTCTGCAACATGAGACGACTGCAACTGGCATTGAGGAGGAGTCTGTGTACTTGCTGTAGAGAAACTCTGGTTATATCCTGCTGAATACGAAGAATCCTCCTTAATTTCCTGGTCCTTACGTGGAGGCAGTGGTGCATTCACTTTAAATACCTACAACATATTTGAAGACAAGTGTTTAACACTACCAGCTAAAGTCTCTGCCTAGTGCCACCACCCTGCTACGCCGTGCTTCAAATCCATATGCTTTTTAGCATATGTTTCCTAGAACACCAACTGTTTCTTAGAAATAATCAAAAATACTGTACATAAACCCATCCTTTTCCCTCTCAGTAAACTTATGGAACACACACCTGTTTATGTAGCTACTCTCCAATAAACAGCTTGATTGACTATAGCTACAGTACTTAATCAACTGAACAGCTACCATATAAGCTATTTTCCTTCTTTGGGAAATCCTGTTAAATTCATTCACCTGTCCTACAGCTCACCCTGAAGCTGGGACAGCCTATAGTGAGAGGAGATATATTTGGGAAGAATCTGGGTCTTCATATGTGTCTTGGAATCTGATATAATACTACTCTCCAATCAAACACCATACTAAACAGCCTTTGCCCCTTCAGCAAACTGGGCCTCAACTCTCCTACTCATTTAAAAAGTTCCCAAGAGTAAACACAACCTAGGTAAGTCTTGTAAGTCAAATGTTATAGCCTGAGAAGTACCATGGTGAGCAGATATTACCGATAGTTTAATCTAATCAACCAGAGTTCACTCACTCCAGTGACTGTATTGCTTTATAACCAATAATACAAAATTACCAGAAATGATGCTGCCAAAAGTACAACTACTATCGACATCAAATAGGGGAAAAAAAAAAATCTCTTAAGTAAAAAGGGTCTAAATTTCACAAAGAGAACCATCAGCAGTACTGATACCAGGTCTAGAGGTGTTTCTGACCATTTCCCAAGACTATAAACTCTTTAAAGACAGACCAGGGTAAAACTACAGCTAGATGCAGAGAACAGCTTCACAGCTTGACAATTCTTTTCATTTTCAGAAGCCTCTATAATTAAAGCAGGAAATGAACACACTTCTAGGGTCAAGAAACTAAGTCTTGACTAAGAAACTCCCATCTAAGAGGGAGTCAGCACAGAAACTCCTCATGATACTGAAGTGCTGAGCATAAATTTTGAACCACTGTAAAATGAAACAGGCTCTGTTGATTTCTTTTTTAATTTTTGATATTCCCTCTGGTAAAAAAAGAATGATCCAAAGCAGTCCACTTTCTAAAAGAGATTTGAAGGTGCTGTGCAGTCAGGCTGTCAACACCCACATCCTGAAGTATTTTTAGCAAGTGGTCTACTTTTTCCTACAGTGAAAGTTACAGGTGGAATTTGAATATAGGATTAGGGCTACAGGTCAGGTCTGCCTTTAAGCTTCCTATTGATGCCATTGTGCTTATTGTTCAGACAGCTGAGGACATAATCAGATACTTGCATTACTGTCACTGATACCACTATCTGGCAAGGAACTGTCTGACTCCTGACTCTCTACTCAAATCCAATGGCTGTGTTTTCCTGGCAGCAATGAGAATCTAAGCAATGTAGGGAACAAGAAAACCCTGCACTGGAAAGTTAAAGGCTGCTACCACTACAAGAGGAATGAACAGCCTTGCAATTTAGTGACAGGTGTTTGCTAGGTTTACCCAAAAATCCCAAGAGAAATCTTGAACATTTAACATGGCATTAGTTCAAGTGAACTTTCAGTGGTACCATTATGATCAAAGTACTCCAAACACAGACAATCAGAATGACTGAGACCAACATTCCATATTTATACCGTGACAGATGCTGATCTTATAGAGTGGGTCTCCAAAAGACTCTAGATTCTTGATCATAGTATGCTACTATTTCTCCACTTTCAGGAAAAATCACCACCTATCCCCTCAGCATAATTTAAATAGATCCAGCTCAGAAAGCACCATCTCCCTACCACTTGCCCTATTTGTAATGTGTATCAAAATTCTGTACCTCTGAGGTAGGTTCTACTTGAAACTCTTCTACACATACAGAACAGCAAGCAGAAAAAGTCAATGCAGTGATTTTACCATAGACCACATCAGCACGTCACTGAAGTTTTAGTTATTAATTCCTGTGCTTTGAGCAGTTATTAGCTACCATATTCTACCAAATCCTACAAAGTCTCAATACAAGAAGATATTGTCCAGCAAGTTGTGGAACTGCACAGGCACATTTGTTGAAACAGAAAACACCTCTGGAGAATCAGAATGGCCTCTTTCTAAGCTTTCTTTTGAGCAAGACCATTAAATGAAGGGTTAACATCTTCTGAAGAAGGTATCAGAGGAGTAAATAAGACTAAGTACAGAGAAGGTAACACTAACAACTAAATGGAGAGACTTCCTCTGAACCCCTTTAAGCCTGCAGAAGTAGCAATATTAGATAGTATTTTTTTCAGGCCATACACCATTACTAGTGTTCTCTATTTGCAATAAACAACTCAGACTGTGTGGGGTCTATTTCCTACACATGTCTATTGTTAACACAACTACTTGTTAACAAGATAGGATAGTGAGCAACACCAGTCTCCATCAAGGACACATTTTCTATGATTCCAGTGGACTGAGTTTTACTCCACTGAAGGAAACTGTTTAAAAAGCAGCAAGATAAGTTCAGACTTCAGAAAGCTTTTTGTCCTAACAGCTATGTACTTCACAGTTCTCTCTCTCATGTAGTCTTTATTTGAAATCTATTCCTAAGAACAGTTTAAGTACAATCAACCTTACCTGGGGGCACAGCTATAAATCTGTTCCTTCCAGGCCTGCCTTCTCCCTCTTAGTTCCTTGAGGCTACTAACATATCCCAGTATTAGATTTTGGGACTGTACAGAGCAAAACTACGATCTCTGTTCTTAGATGATCTGTTTTGAGTTCTGAAAGCACTGGAGAAGCAGAGTTCTAACCTAGGTTTTCAGTGTTAAAACAGAATGATCTATCAAGTTCTGTACCATACCAAGAAGAGCCAGCTCCTCAGCATTAGTCTCAAGTTACTAACGTTATTGTCAATTATTTTTGTGTGGCCTTAAGCTGTGTACTTACAGTCTGCATAGCCTGAAAGGGAGCTGCTGTTATTGTGACAGAACTGCTGCTTGCAGGAGGAGACTGAAAGCTTTGCGCTGGTGGTACCGATGACATGGGGGCGCTTGAAGTAGGCAATGGTGACTGTGGCTCACTTGGGAGGGGAATAGTTGCCTGGGGGAAGAACAAATGTAATGAAAGGTCACTTGATAATTATCAGGCAGTAACAGAAGCAGTTAATTTGTTCTAAAGCCTAGACTGACAGAAGTCAGCAGTTTCTACAGGATGACATTTGGACATAGTAGAGCTACAAAATAGCTTTTGCTTACAATTTCAAATCTTGCTGTGCATCCTCAGCAAACAGTACTTCTATTGCAGTCTCTGCTGATTAAGTGAAATGTGCCTATGAGCTACTATACATACCATTCATTGCAATAATTTCACAATAAAGAGACAGTCGGTATTTTTCCCACCAGTAAGGAAACACTGAATGCTTTCTGTTCCATTTACTGAAAGATAATTCTCTGGCTGATATTAAGAGTGGCTTCTCTTTTCTGGAGGAATTTAGAAAGTTTAGGGGGGTTGATTTTTCCCCCCTTCCCCACTTAATCATGTTTCAGATTAGAAACAATGCTGAGTTGTCCAGACAAAGTATTAACCTGCACTAGATTTCATCTGTGCCCATGGCAAAGTCAAGTGTTGATTTAGAATACAAATATTTACAGGAATCAGAAGTCAAAAGGAACATGTCCAGAGCCTTGCATTTCAGCAACTAATAGGTTTACTTTACCTGTATTTGTGATTGCTCACCTGGGCAATTTCAATCTTTTTAGGTATCAGTGGCTCAGAAATACGTGAACTTGTCTGATACAATGGTTGGGAAGTGTATTTCTCAGCCTCTTGAGAAAGGGATGTTGGTGCCTAGAAGAAACCTGCTGTTACAAGTAGTACTAAAGAGTTCTGGTAGAGCTACGAAACACCAGTGCATAAGCTGAAACAAATGGATTTTGAAAGACCAGGACAAACATTAAGTCCAAAGCCAAAGTAAATAGTCATCTTAACCAAAAGCTTCAAGTAATTGGCTTTAGAGATTCAAACTTAGATTAACCTGCTTACGCAACTGGTTGAACAAACTCAGATAATTTTAAGAACTGTAAATTGCTTCAAGCAGTTACTTACAGTGAAGTCTGTGACACACACCTGTCTCATTGAATTATATGGAAAGACATGTCTTATGTTAAGCTTCTAGTGAGCTCTACTGAGCAAAGCTTCAGAGCCAAGCTTTGGTTTGCTTTTGCAAAGCCTGCATGTTCTATAGTTAGCTCACACTTGTAATGCTAAGTTTAGGAGTTGCTTAATACTTAAATGCAGAGCCTAAGGCTAATGACTACCAATCCTGTGCTCACCACGTACACACATCACAGGTGCCTCAGACAGCACTGGGATGCACTTGCACACCAGGAGAGAGCACTCTCACCATGGAGTGTATTCCCTGGTTGTGCTGGGACCAAACAAAACTTACCCATTGCTTCCCATGAGAAGCAGGACTGAAAAAAGACAGATACTAGACTTCAAACCAAAGGGACTAGAGATATGCTGGGTGTAAGCAACCCTAATTCCAAAGTTTGGAAGAAACTATAATATCCCTGTCAAGCATATTATTCTCAACACAGCAACACACTTCACAAGAGATTTTTAAGACAGTGATCTGCATAAGTTGAAACGCTTTTCAGCTCTAAGCAATATTTGAATGCTATTTAAAGACTTAACTGCACATAAATACAGTTAAGAAAGCAAGGTTTGAGGTCATGGCTGAACACCAAAGAGTCCAATTCCGAGTATTTCTTGAGAGAAGCTTGAGAGAACATCTCAGTCTTCAGCTTTCACACAGGTCTTCTATTTCATGACAATATCCATCCCAATTTATGCAACCTCTTTGTCATCAGTAGAGGGAATATTCTACACTGTAACCAAAGCAAACATTTATGCTGCTCACATGTTCCCACAAGAATATTCATCACACTTTCTAGTGTGCATTTTTCATTCCACACCCTTTATGTTTCAAGGAGCAGACTGTTCACTTTGCATTCATGCAATACTAGGAAGAGTTTTCCAACCTTCTTTAAGTATTCCAGATTGTGGGCTACACTACTGGTGTTACCAGCATTCTGCCCCTGTATGTTGTTTAAGTACAGTTATTCAGGAGGGCCCCAGCACAGCTTTCTGTTAGGGCTGGCTATCACACAGATTTCTAAATGCCAGTGAACCCCAGGGTATGTTACCTGTGGTGTCTGTGGTGTCACCAAGTCTTCAGTTTCAGAGCCAGAAAGAGTGTGATCAGCAGATGCCAGGGAAGTATTTGAACTGTGCAGTGCCATGGATGAAGCAGCAGCCTTGCAAGGAGAGAAAACGGAGACAAGGTTTTGAAAAAAATTAATTTAAATGTTTGGTTTCACTAGAACTCACACTCTGGGTCTTTCCAAGTAAACCACAGAATAAGGCAGGAACTGAAGTGCTTTAACTAGTTAGTCAGTTTTTCAGGAAATTCTGTTAGTGGAAAGAAAGTCTATTTAAAAGCCAAAACAGCAAGATATGAAAGCAGGGTAAGTGAATTTAAGGTTCATTTAACTGTGGCTACCAAAGCTTGAGACACTACCTTTGGGACAAGTGAGGATCTGAAAGATGAAAATAGGGACTATCTAGGAAAGAAACAGTGTTCTTCTGCACACAGCTTTTAGCTATGACCTGAATCTATGAGTTAAATATTCAAACTATTTCAGCATGTCTTCAACATACTTTACAGCTTCAAGAAATTTCAAGCATCTCTTGCTGCTTTTCAAGCAGAAGAGCAGCCAACTTTGGCAGCATTTGAGTGATCTCAGACTTGCAAGCTACTAGGTTGTATGAAATTTGTTACAAAACAATTGACAAGAAAAACTAATTAGAATATAAGTCTATACTAGTAAATAACCTCTATCTGCCTCTTCAGGGCAGTCCTAACTTCAACTTACTTGAAGGGGCTGTTGAAGAAAATCACTCTGACTTGGCAGTTTCTGTTCTTTTGAAGCTGTAAAAAAAGAATGCATTAAGCAGCATTTACTTTTAAATTCAAACACTACATACAGGTTCAGTGCGGAGTTCTATTTCTTCCAAACATTTCGCGTATGAAAATGCATGCTGTTTTTAGCATGTGCACTGCAAACATTTAACCTACTATCAGTTACCTACAGCCAATTGAAAACTTCAGTGTTTTTTATAAAAGAGGACAGGTATTCAATGATAAATACGTTTTTGCCACAAATGAGATACCCACTTTACAGATTAGAAAAAATAAACAGGGTAATTAAGTTTTATAGCCCAAGACCCACCCAAACAGTTCCTTAGCATGGCTTATTCTTTATAGTTAGACAAGCTGCCTTGACCTGGCTTACTGATCTACAGCCCAAGCAAACCCTGTTAGTGCTTGCAGAATGTTACATACCATTTACACTTATAGTATCACCTACCTACAGGACTACTTGCTGGAGTAACTGAAGGAGGTTGGGATGAACCAATGGCACTTGGTGAAGCTTTATCAAAATCCAGAATGGACTCCTTTCGAAAAAAGATCACCAGTTGGTAGGAAAAAAATTAAACTCTAGATACAAATGAAACATTCTCACTTGACAAGCTGCTGTTGGCTAATTAGCACTAAATTCATTCATTCAGTGCCAACACACTTTGTCAGCACTGTTTTCCCTAGCCCTTGGTAGGGTTATTGGAGCTTTGCGCTACAACAGCAGACAAAAACATACTTGCATGAAGTTGTAAGTCCCTTGTATCTGAGTCATCAGATCCTGAAGTTTCTCCCTTCTCAGTACTGGATCTTTTGGAAGAGTTGAAGTAGAGCAAAACTCTGCAGCTGGCTGATGTACAGGTTTAGGCACCTAATAAGGAGAAATTGTATTAAATCTAATGCTGGAAGCAAGGCAAGCTGTCTTGTCCAACATACTTCCAGAGTAACCTACAGGTGTCAGACACTGGAAGCCAAGGAATTCTGTGCTGTCATTGATATTTCCTGAATCAAGCTTTCACTTTAGTAAAAGAAAAAAAAAAAAATCAGCTTCCTGTTGCTACAGCTGGTTAAGCCACAGATTTCATAGAATGGTTTGGGTTGGAAGAGACCTTAAAGAATATCTAGTTCCAAGCCCCCTGCCATGGGCAGGGGCACCTTTCACTAGGTTAATTCACTTCATTTGGTTTCTTATCATCAAATGTGAAGAAGACAAGAAGTTGCCTGCATCTGTTGCAAAATTAGGCACTTCCATCTAAGTAAACTCACATATTTAAGTTGAAGGCCAGAACCAACTTAAAAATCAAAGCTGCATCACTCAAGGTTTAGAACATACTTCCTCCCAGTAGAGCCCATGCCACTAAGTACAGATCTTCATTAACATGGCATTTCCAGACATTCTGAAGAAACTACACCTAAGAAATACATTGCAAGCTGGTAATTCAGTGGAAACATTTTGTTTTAACCGTAACAACCAAATACTCTGAATGTACCAGCTCTTGCAGAAACTATTAATTAAACATTTCAAAGTTTGGCATAAATACACCTGTACTCCCCCATGAGAGCCTAACTTTGTGGCTAAATATGGACTTCTGCTTCTCTTTTTACTCCTTGATTGTTTCAGATGGTCCCTTAACAGTTCATCCCAACTGGTTGTCACTTCACTTTTAAAGAGGGAAATATTTTGTCAAAGAACAGGTAAGTCTAAGGTAGCAGAATCATAATAGTAAGCTCCTTAAGTAGCAGAAGCCCTGGTATTTACAGAGTGACAATAATATTACATTGTCTAGATAGTTTAACATCTTTTGAAAGCAACTTGGAGAAGAGTTAAGCTTGTTATAAGTATTTTAAATCCATAATTTTTTGTGGCTCTCAAAAGCTTTGATGCTCTTATGTTTGTCTATGCAGCTAGAGAGAGGCAAATCTGAAAACATTTAGTTGCATTATTTCAACTGGTCCAAACATTGAGATACACAGGAACATGTGAAAGCCTTTGCTTTCTTACAGTACAAAGACTTGTCTTTCTAATAGGAGGTTACTACTTCAATATACTGTATTAGCAGTGTGTTGAGTACATGCATGAAATCATTGGAAGACTGTATGGCAGAAGGTTATGTGTCATACCTGTCACACTAAATTCAAAACAGACTGATTAAGTGCTCTTTGTCCAGCTTTAGGGCAAGCTGGACACTCTTGCATTTCTTCTTCAACAGTTACCTGAAACTAATCACTCACATTTGCATAAGTTTCCATACTGTGAACAGGGAAGAAGCTTGCAGCACATGATTAACTCTGAAGGACTCCATTTCTAATATGTGTGACCCACATGACAGCTACTTGTTGAGCTCTGAGAAGTTTTACTTTATTCTAAAACTAGATGAGTACACCTTTGTACAACTATCTTAATTAGAAATTCTGATGCACAAGCACTACTTCAACTACTGACTACACAGGTTTATATTGCTGTATAGTTTCCAATACTGAACAGTAACTGAAGGTATCAGGCACCTAAGTGCAGGACAAAAGATACAGCTGAATAAAGTTAATCTCAGAAAATTATGAAGTTACTAGGAATCTGAATCTTTGTCCATCACTTTATTAGCCCTCATTTACAAGCAGACTAAATTCTACAGTACTCACTGTCTTAGTAAATCCCCTACATATTGTAAAACCATTATATCCATTAAACTGATTAATACTTCTGTTACCCTCTTCCTCCTCACTACTGTTTATACTAAGACACAAGTACACTACCAAACTGGTTCTGTATGTTTGAAAACGGGTAACAGAAGCCTTCCACTTTTAAGTCACCCAGGCAGGTCAAGTCTGGCAGTGTCTCAAGCTCTTAAGACAGTCCACTAGCTGCATAAGTGAGACTTGTACATTAAACACAAAAGAATTTAAACAGCCTCAAGAGCATGGAAACAGAAGAGACTGCAGTGTGTCACTTTTGCTTCCAAAGATGATAAAATTCCTGTGTGGTTTTACAGTTCGTTAGTTTTTCTCTCCTTCCACAGCTCATACTCTCCCTTATGTTGGTAGCATTCTTTACTTCAATAAGAAGCACAAGCATACAGGGTTACATAAATGACATTAAGGCTTTAAGCCAGGGCTGAAACACAGACTTTCTGTTGCATAGAAATTATTTTCTAGTTCCTACAGTTATTAAAATACACCAGCCAGAAGCAGCTGTAGTGAAGTTACCTCATTGATTTGCTGCTTTGCTAGTTCCTAGGTGTTCAAAACTATGATATTTAGTGCAACACAAGATCATTTATGAGAAGGTATCAGGAAGTTCAAGTACTTCAAGTTTTTGTGCCTTTTATAAAAAGAGATGCTTTGAAGAAGAGTAAGTACTTAACATTCTTAAGATGGCTTTAAACCAAGTTATCTTTCTACCCTACAATTAGATGCTGTTTCTGGAAGTCATTACAAGCTGATAGCAGATTCTTAGTTTAGTAACCTATTGTTCCAGCTCACATCAAGCTTGTAAATGCCAAGATCACTTAACGTGAACCTGAATGTTGCTTGAACCAAGAGTAACACAGTACTTGTAAGTTCAGGGTGTAATTTGTCATAACAATGTTTGTAAAAACTAACTTTAACACTACTTATACATTTGGCAAAACCTGTCTTGACATATGTCCAAAGAACTAACTAAAAGTGGAACTGAAATACCCAGGATTTGGTTTTGGACCTGTTAACAACTGTTAGCAAATAAACCAATGTAAAGGCACACCGACCACACTGGAATTTTATTAGTCAGAGTGCCTATAATATACTAGGTACTCCTGTTAGCTGTGGAGTACTAAATGAGGTGGAATGGTGATACCTAAGCTGTAATCACAGCTGTACCATGTAGATACACAATTAACATTTGCTTTCTACTCAGGGCAGTATTCACAGCAGGTATAAATTAAATGGAACTGGATGACAGCACAAGCCAAACTGTTTTGCTTTCTCATAGCAGGCCACAAACTCAGCTCTAAACAAGTTTGCTGGTCCACAGATTGCACAGATGTTTAAAGAGTTTAAGAGGCCTGCATATCAGCTCGCTCTGCGGTCTCAGGCATTGCACCTTATGGTACATTTAGTTAAATAAATGTATTTTAAAGATCTCAAAACATAGTCTTTTAAAAGACCTCAGAGCTCTAACAGTTATTTCAGAGCAAAGAAAGGTTAGTTTCACTCAGAGGGCAGCAGCACTGACACAGGCCTTTTATCTGCCATGCCTACATCTTTGCACAAAGTCATTTATACAGTCACTCTGGGAGTTAAACAGATCCAGCTATAGCACTGCATTGCCTCTTTACATAAACAAAGATAAGAGAAACTTGTCTGAAAAGCTTAATATGATTTTAATTGTTCTTTACATGCACCTCAAGCCAAAGATATCCTCATTTTTTTAAAAACTGGTTGTGAAGACTAGTTATGTTGCCAGTACACTATTTCCTACTCATTCAATATACTTTTGATATGAGGATTTCTCAACAGCTACTAAGCAAAAATAAAGCCAGCAGGTGTTTCTCTATGGACTAAGTAAATCAAAGTTTGAATACTTTAAATTATGCTTTTACTTAATTCAGCAATCCACCTTAAGCGACCTCACATTCCAACATTTAGTTTAACTTTGCCAGTGGAAGATTCCTAGGCAGTCTCCAAGTTCCTCCAACTGACTGGAGACCCTCCTTTTTACTCACTGCAGCAAAGTTTTGTCGACCACTTAAGCCATCCATCTATCCATCCCATATAAAAATAACAGCCTCATCTCTTGCATTTAAGCTTTAAAGTAATCTGCCACCAGAAATCCCAAGGCCTCTTAAAGTGCTTGAGACTACTCCAATACTTAGTTTCAGTTACAGTAATACTATGCATAGTTGGGTGCACCACACCTATTAGTGCTCAGAGTTACTTAGGGAGACAACCAGGTTTTCTGCCAGAACCACCACCACCAGTGGACACAAGATTCCACTCAGCTTCAGTGTAAAGATGAATCAAAGTGAAACACCTCAATCCCATTGGGTTACCCAGTGCTGCATGTTACATACTCTCTTGATCTCGTGTTCAACCTTCGCTTTGCGGTCTCGCCTCTAGGCACAAGAACATCCATTTTTCAGTTATGCCAAGTTTACTGACAAGATATAAACTTAATCATTTGCTGTGATTATTACAGAATGTAATAATTGTGATTCCTGCTTTCTTGCACAAAGGTAGTAGTGCTGACAACATTGTATACAGAGAATTGCTCAACTCCCCATATTGTATTCCTGAAGTCTAACTTTAAATTAACACTGCTCTTAATAAGATGGCAGATAAAGCAGAGTTATCCATTTTTACAGTTATCAGAATTGTTGCTACCCAAGCACACGTGAGAAGGAAGGTAATGTGACCAGCCTCCTCAGCTGAAAGCCCTGCAATGGCTTCATTATACATTTCTAAAGCTGTGCTATTGTTAGACTCCCCAGGACAGCAGTATGGTTCATGCATTCATCTGGAAATACATATTTAAGCCCCTGTACAGTTGGTATTGCTTGATCTAGGCATTAGATCTCTCTTGAATCAGCAGCTATTTTAATCAAAAGCCTAAAAATTACTGAAGTGCTATTTGCATGCAGCCACAAAGTATTTGATCCCTGGATGAGTCATACCTGCTTTGTACTGCTAACAGTGGACAGAGCCAACAGCTACAGATGAACCAAGTTAATTCTTCTGTCTTGTGCATAAAGCACTTATTCAAGGCTCAAACACTGTGTTGATATAAAAAGCAAAGTAGACCATCTTGCTATTCAAGTATAAAGTTTAAGTGCCAGAATTATTCACCCTCAAGAAAGAATAAAATGGGAGATTAAGTACAGGCCTACAAAATGCACCTTATAAACGCTCTGCTAATAGGTAGCTTTATTCCAATACACTAGTGTCAAAAGCTTAGGACAGGTAATACTACGTATGCCAACTCACTTCTTTGGGTTCCATATCAAACTTCTTTGGCCCCATCTGCTCCTTTGGCCCAATACTTGCAGCTCCCCAGGACTTCGGAGGGTTCTGTAACTGTGGTGGTGACACTTGCTGCTGCCTGCCAGCTTTTTCCCAAGCCTCTCGAGTCTCCTGCTTCTTTTGTTCTGGCTCCTCCCTAAAATGTGCAGCCCAAGCCTTCACGGGCTCCTGCTTCTTTTGCTCTGGCTCTTCCCTAACAGGCATTTCCCATGTTTTCACAGGCTCTGGCTTCTTTTGTTCTGGTTGCTCCCTAGTTTGGGTTACCCAAGGTTTTGGAGATTCCCGCTTTTCTTCTGGTTCTTCCTTAACTTTGGTTACCCACGGTTTTGGGGACTCTTGCTTTTTCTGTTCCTGCTCTTCCCTAACTTTTGTTACCCATGGCTTAGGTGATGCCTGTTTCTTCTGGTCCTGCTCTTCCCTAACCTTTGCTGCCCAGGGTTTGGGAGACTCCTGCTCCTCTCGGACATGTGCTACCCAGGCCTTTGGTGCTTCTTGCTTCTTCTGTTTTTCCTCCTCAACATGGGTCTCCCAGGGCTTTGCAGACTCACACTTCTGTTCCTCCTCTTTAACACAAGCTTCCCAAGGCTTTGGAGAATCTGGTCTTTTTAGTTCTTGCTGTCTAACACGAGCTTCCCAAGGCTTTAAGGCCTCTTGATTTTGCTTCTGTTCCTTCTCTTCAGTATCAACAAGCATTTCCCAGGACTTTGGAGGTTCTTGCTTTCTAGCACACTCAGCTTCCCAAGATTTGGACTCTTCTGTCTTCTTCTTGACAGAGTATTCTGCTTCAGGCAAATAACGCCTGTTGAGAAACTATATAGACCAGAGAAACTTAATGGTTCCCAAGAACACATTTTGCTACTACAGTTCAGGTCAGTTAAATTAGGTCACTCAGCTACTGAAAACTGCTGACTAAAAGCAGAGCCCAGACAGTCTAAGCACTAGTCATAGAAACTGTGTGGACAGCCATGGCTTTATCCTACCACGCTGCAGACTAGCTTTGCTTGGCATGCCACAGAGAAACAGGAAACAGTCCTGAACAGCACAAGTAAAACCCACTAGAGCTGAGTGAATCTCCTGCCCTTATCCTCAGTGCTACCTGGTGTTCCCAGGCAGTGACAATATCAAAGTTCAACCGCAACTTTTTACAAAAGTTAACTCTCCTCCTAAGCATCTAAAATGCCATGGTACTGTATTAGCAAACATTGTGCTAAGCTTAGCAGTGCCATCTCCCCCCAAACATTAGACCCAGTAATCAAGTATAACCTTCATTCTTAATGGAGTTATAATACTAAAAAAAGTCAGATTCTCAGATTTAGTACCACTGGACTTCAACTGCAGGCTGTGATCAGCATCAGTAAGTCTGAGAGTTTAATGATGTCCTGAAGTTTTTCTGAGTTACCACTTTGTCATGAATAGGAAGTAAATATATGAAGTGAATAATGTACAAGGCTCACTGGCTGAGATTTTTTTTTTCTGACAAGACACCAGAAGAGTCAGATAACTGTTAACAGTAAGTTACAAAAACTCGTTCTAGAGTACACCCTCTAGTGGGATACCTGGGAAACAGGGATTCAGCATTTTAAGAACCAGTATTTACACTTAGAAAAGGACACTCCTCCCCACCTTTTGAACCTAATGGTTTTTATGCTACTAACATTCAAAGCTTGAGCACAGGATTCTGAAGAGCTGCTGAAACAGGTCTACACACCCCTGTGCACACGACCCTGTCTTGGAATCCCTACTTTTCTGACAAATCAGGGCAAAACCCACATCATTCTCAACCCTACCGATATCAAGCCTACTGCAATCAGCTTAGCTTTTACAGACAGCTTTAGTAGATGTGTATTTTCTCTATTCCACAGTACACAAAAGATCTGTGTGTTTCCACTCTAAAGGCTTTGTTTTATTCAGGAAAGTGCCAGAGCATTAAAGTACTATACTGCTTCATGTAATCCTGCTCCATTTATCCCAAAATACCCCAGATGCCATAAATTTGGGGTTAGAAATGGAAATGCAACTAAGTCTTTAATGCTTCCTACATAAAGCAACACCTAGGTTGCTGTTCAGACTCCCTTTTTAAGTTTATAAAAGAACTGCAGAAGTGCAACTTTGTGTCTGATAAATCACAATACTAAAGGAAAGCAATTAGTAGTGGAGTATCTTACCTCCTGTGGCTGTATTTCAGACTTCATAAGCTCCATAATGGATTCTAGAGAAAGGATGTTAATTTGTTTCAACTGATCAAATGCAGAAAGGCAGACCAAACAGTAGCAACTCTTTAATTCTATTTAAATAGTAGTGCCAATTGCTAAGCTCAATTTGCCATCCAACATGCTATTTTTACACAAGCTTTTATTTTCTGATTAGGTTTTACATTTGCAAAAGTTCAGAGTTAAGCAAGAAACATTTTGTAGTATTCATAATTTGGTTATTGTAATATGTAATATTCCCTACACCAGACAGTTCCCACATCTTTAACATGGAGAGCTGCTCAGAAGGTAAAAAACATTCTATAACTGAGTTAATTTTTTTCTACATTATTAGCCAGTATAGGGCTGCAAGACTTGCAGGTTCCACTTCAGTTACTACACTGCAAGCAAGCTACAGCATCAAGTCATGCAAAGTTAATGCTCAGTTCAAGTCTTTCCTAACAATGATACAAAAATTGAACCCTTTAATATTCCACCTGGTTCCTTGACAGACTCTCCTTTTGACATCTGTCTTGTTTTCTGAGATTTTCTATTTACTTCTTCTTCCAATTCTTTTACTGGCACAGTGGTACGAGGAGTCGGAATACTTTCAAAGTAGCCAGAGTCTATAAGTTTGGATAACAGGTCCTTCATGTGTTTATCTGAAGAATAAAAATCCGTGAAGTTAAAATAGGAAAATCTGAAATTAAGGGGTATTCAAGATTACAGACTAAGACTTCCTTCTTCCTCCCTGTATATGAATTGCAACTTCTCCAAGTTTACACATCTTACCCAGTTATAGTAATAAAACATTTTCGTAAAGAAAAGTATTTGTTAGAGTGCTTAATACATTACTGTTGAAAGCATCTTTTCAATCCAGAGGTAAGACTACATCTTGTGTTTAAATGCACACAAGATAAACACTGAGCCACCTGGTCTCACATGCTTAGAAAGGGATTTGTTAACCATGAACAAACTAGCCAGCATTGATACTAAAATCATGTGCAGACTGCAATGTAGGTAAAGCTAAACATTCACTGTGGAACTGCCCTACAAGACCCTTTTCCCAGTAACAGGACAGTAAGTCTCAGAAGAAAAAGTTAAGAATTGCAGAAACAAGCAGGAAGAATGCAAGAGACTCTTTCAAACTGAAATTAATCCTCAAGTTTGAAAAGAGTCAAAGCTGACATGGTTGAACAAAAGCTTAGCTGCGTACTCTGAGAAGCTCTCTCCAGTTTTCTCCTCTCTGCAAACAAGAGACAGCAGCTTAGAGCAAGACCTCAGAAAGAACAGTGATACTGGAAATTGTTTAAGAGGAGCTAGAGACAGGACAGCCTTGAGAACAAGAAGAATATTCAGTGCAAGATCACTCCTACCAGTGATAACCACACAAACAAGAATTGTGGCTAGAATTTAACATGATTATAAAAAAATTGTCTTCCAAGGCAATGAATGCTAATAAGATGACCTAACAGCTTTATCTGAAGTCTAGCTTGCACACAGAAGGGCACAAGACTGACATTAAAGGGATAGAGATACTGATAAAATAATGACAGAAGTTGTTTAGATGATAGACAAAACAAAAGTTTGGAGTCCAAGGCAACTATCTATTCATGTCAGTAGACACAATGTTAAAGTTACCAGCCTGTAGCAATACAAGGGAAGCTTGCAGTTCCTCCAGAAGTACATGAAAAGAGTTAACACTTAGCTGTTAGTTCAACTACCCGCATATGGAAGTCAGACAGGGCACACCAGTGCTCTGCTCTAACAGCTTCAGCATTTTCAGTGACGAGTGAAAGATTCCTGCAACACAGCCACTACAGGATTGGAGCAAGTGGGATAAGCAAGGTCTGTTTGCAATAGGAAAGACACTACAACTCAAGTAAGGGCAGTTTCCTCATAAGCAAGCAAGTTGTAAATAGGAACAGAAAAGAATGTGCATATTGGTTTACAACCAGAGGTTTAGGAAGTATGGCACAAATGGAAGATAATGTAGTCCCACAGATTTTGCTGTGCTTGGAAAGTGAGGACACTTGACACAGGTACAAAGTAAGACTGCACTGTGCATGATCAGAGATCACAGTAAGTTCCATAAGTGACTATCTTTCTCTAGTGTGGTATATTCTGCACTGTAGGCAGACAACAGGTATGAGTCTAGAATTCCTACAAATAAGGGAGAATCTTCAATGCTGTGGGACCTTCAGCCTGGGGCCAATGAAGCACACATCAGCATGCTCAACTAAGCCTTTCATGGCTGGGAACTATTCCAAACTTAACCCATTTGCACATAGCTATACAAAAAGCTTTCCACTGTTCTGCAAGGTATTCACACATCAGCTTTTCAATTACTACCATAATTATTCCTCAAAAGGATGCTAGTACATTGGTTAGAAGTCTTGACCTGGAAAAAGCAAGTATGCTGTATTGCTATTGATCTGTACTTAAAAAAAACAGAACTTAAAACAGCAGTTCATCCTTGGATAGTAGTTACACATAGCACTTGGAAGCGTTTCATTTGGTAGCCTTCCATGTATATTCACTGGTTTTAAGATGTTTTAACAAGCACACAAATTTCAGATGTTTCAGTTATTTCTCTAGATGAGACACTCACATGTTGTTCCAACTACAGGTTTCTCACTTCCTTCTAGAAGGTCCCAGAAGTAGAGAGATGATTGTTCCATCTGGTCTTCAACACTAAAACAAGTGACAAGTTTCACCAGGTAGAATCATAGCCAAGAACAAGTGCTGCAGCATCCCAATAGCCCAAGTTCAGCCCTCCAAACCAAGGCTGCATACACAGAGCAAATACTAAGCCCTGAAATCACTGAAAGCAATTATAATGTACCTGTCCATGTGATTTAACCTAGCAAACAGAAGTGCTTTAGCTGATCATTACACAGATCCCAGCACTATCCCACAAGATATCCCACCCATATAGCTGGACTTCATTCCAAGCCCGGATCCCCAGACAGGGAAACAACTGCTGTTTAATTGGCTGGTCACCTTGTTTATTGGACAAACATGTACAAGGGTAACCACCAGCAGCTCCTGCCACTCTCGATAACTAGCAGTTATTTAGAAACTTGTCATAGGTCCATGATCCACACCCTCCAGATAATGGAATTTGAAGTCCAACATGATGAAACATAGCATCTCAAAAGAAAGGATTAAGCTTCCTGTGGAAGCATAATATGGTGAGAGTAATCCAGAAATTAAGTTATTTCACTAGAATGAGAGACTCCTGTTGTGAAGCGTTTTTAAGTGCTGTTCTTTAGAAGTTAACTTACGCAAAGATTAGGCAAAGATTAGTGTACGACAAGTGATTAGAACTTTTAGGAACTTAAGAGTTAGTCCATATTCAAACATGACTTAACCATGAAGTGTTTCAACTTACCACCTAATAACTACTTATTCCATGTTCAAATACAATTCTTACTACACTATCTTAAAAACAGACAGGCTGTCATGCTACGCATGAGCCTTCATAGTACGACAGCAGTGCCACATTAGCCCTGAGACACACTACCTCTGTTGACAACCTGTTAAAATGTATGACATTTAGTGAAGAGGTATCAAAAACTTCAGGCAATTTTTTAAAACCACTTTAAAGTTAATAGCAAGAGAGCCTCGGGAGTAACACTTTATTCCAAAGGAATGTAAAGAAGCACATGTGGATCATCATGGGCAGTAAATTCAAAACTGTTCTATGTTCCAAGCACTTTTCTCACTTCATGAACAGTGAGATCTCAAGGCAGCAGCATGCCACCAGCCTCCCTGTTTAGGATGGTGTTGGACTATCTCCCCGCAGCGCCACAGAGTGACATGAGATGGCAAAAATTTGCCTGCAACTTGCACCTGAGGTTGTAATTACTACAGCTTTCCTTTAATGCTCAGAGTGAGGTAAATCTGTTACATTCCTAATCTCAGACTAAAGCAAGGGTGCTGAATAGAATTTTAATTAGTGTTCCAAAACACAGTATTTAAAGACATGGCAGTGTCAAACAGAGGACATTTACTGTAATGAATGAAGCATACTAATTAGACAAAAGCCCTGAACTTACCTCAGGTTCTCATTTCTTTCTGGACACGTCAGTTTTGCAAATCTTATGAGGTAGTCTAGTTCTTTAGAAGGCAAGTATATTGCACCATTCACACCACCTTTGAAATCTTTCTGAACGTGCTCTTGAGTGAAGTTCTGCAGCACGTACTGGACTTGAAGTATTGTACGCAGTTTCTTCTTCTCTGCTTCAAGCTTCAACAGACTCTCTCTCCGCTGAGCCTTCTTCTGTGCTTTCAGCAGCTGTTTTAATACACAAATTCAACAATTAAACACAACAGTTTAGTAACAGGAATCCAGGATAAAACATTGAGTTCTACTATTGATCATCCTACACTGGGCAAAATAACTATTAATTTTGGTTAGGTAACAGAACCTCCTAGCCCTCTTCAGATAGCCAGGATCTTTCAAGCTCCTCCTTTGGAATAGTTCCCCATCTATCCACTAATTCTTTTAGTCAAACTGGATACTGGTAGCTTCACTTGTGATATGCCTTTATGATATCTAGATCCTGATTATGTCTGCTAGTTGTTTTACTGTAACAGCTTTTAAAGGAATTGGTAGAATTGATACCAATGCACAAAATCAGGCCTAGTTGACTTCTAACATTTAGCACAAAATTGGAGATGCAGATGTTGCCTCAAGTTTCTCCTAGTAAGACAACTGCTCTTCATTTTTACATACTCCAGTTTGATACAGGAGAATCTTAGTTACTTTTATTTTTGTTGGCAGAAGACTGAAACACTCATTAAGTAAGCAACAACACAAGTCCCAGAACATACACAGTGCTCATGCAGTCGAGAAGTTTCTCATCATGTGCTAGTAGAACTATCCAGCAGAAGCTATCCAAGTAACTGCAGAATTCCAAAGGCTTCAGTATGGGGCAAGATTTATGAAAGCTTTGTTTCCTAGAACACACTGTAAAGGTTACAAGGATGCTGTTGCCAGAAAGACCTCTAGTGTTCCAGTAATGGCTATTGGCTGTAGAATCCATACTAGCAGAAGCAGAGCCAAGTTAAAAACAAAGTGAGTTACCCTTTAAATACAGCATAAGTTCAAGAACAAACATGAACTGGTAGAAGCTAATGCTGGACTACTAAAAACACCTGCACACAGATACATTGGGTCACAATCCTTTATTTCTGATATTTTTATGGGCAGCTACACAAAGGAAAGCAATACGAAGCAATCCATTCAGTACAGCAGTTTCTATATTCAACATAGAATGACAGAGGGAACCTAAAGCAATAACACTGTTGAAAAGGCTCTTAAAGTTCTGCTCACATAGTGCTTTGAGAGATTTACCACACTACCTGGAATTACTATATATACTATATACACACAAGACACACTCTCTAGCAAAACTGTTTCAGTCTCAGTAAACATCGGGACAAGCCATTTTACCAGTCCTTCAGCATTCTGTAGGAGGCAGAGAAATAATGCCAGAACAGTGACTAATCATGTTTAGCATCCCCACCACTACTCTGGATCAAATTTTTCCACAAGGGTAGTATTTGCTTGAGCCAAGAGACTGATTTCTCCAAAGATAAAACACGTATATAAAAATAATGCAGGTAGTGCTTTAAACCCTGAATAAAGACCTTATTCATGTGGCTTGCCATAATTAGAGAAAACTACAGCAATTGAAGTAGTAAACTCCACAAGTTTTAGTTGAATTTTACTGAGAAACACTTCTTAAGGAAACCAAAATGATTTAACCTCGGCACTTTCCCTCATTGTGAACATTATTCAGTTTGGAAGTGATCTTGAGACATTGTCTAGCCCAGCCTCCAGAATAAAGGCTCTGCTGAATCAAAACTAGATTGCTTGGAGCTTTGTTTAGTCAGGTCTTGAAGAGATCCAAGGACAGATTTTACTACTTCTCTAGGCAGGCTGCTTTAGTGCTCAATTATCCTCAGAGTATCCATTTCCTCCTACCTGGCTGGAACCTACTATTTCAACCGGTGATCATTCCTTCTCCTACCGCATCTCTCAGCAAAATCCTGGCTCCACCCTTTCAGTATTTGGTATCTGAAGGCTAATACTCCCCCTCCTGTCAAGCCTTCACTTTACCAGACCCAGCAAGCCCAGTTCTTCCAGGCTCTCCTCAGAGGTCTCATTTTCCAGGCCCCAGCCATTCAGGGGCCCACCACTGGACTCACTGAAGCTTGTCTATAGCCTTTGTCTACCAGGTGATCAGAATCAGACACAACTGGTCAACAAGCACCAAATAATCACTTCACATTAATCTCCTGTCTCAGTGTATGTCTAGGCTTCAGTGATCCAAGGGTGATCCATTTACTTTGCCTGCAGTCCCCAGGGACCCACATGTCCCATCCAGTAGAGCTGCTTCCCCAGCAGTCTGCACCTGTGCAGGGGATGAGTTATTGGTACAAATCCCAGTAAACTGGAATCATCTCAAAAGCAGCTGAGCTCCAGTGACTCAGTTTACTTAAGCACAAGCTCTTATAGGGGCATGCAGTGAGTTACTACATTATGGAGGGGTACACAAAATTGTCCACACTTTCCTGCTCCAAGACAGGAACTTCCTAGAATTGTGTGCACTGGCATACAACAGTAACCATTAGAAAAGTAGCACAAATCTTGCAGTTACCTCCTGGCAATATAGGAAAGAGCATTTATACTTACATCTTGGCTAAGTCCTGAAAAAGTCTTCTGAAGCTCCTTGGCAAATTCCAAGTTATGTACTACTTCATCATATTTCTCTACTGCCTCCTACAAAGGAACAGATAAAAATGTATTTTTTCATGCTTAAAATTACTGGCTGCAGCTCAGTTTCCTGGTATTTAAATTCTCACTGTGAACCAGCCATTTAGTGTGTACTTCTCTGAAATTGTAACTTTACAATACTATGTCTGTAGCTGGTACTTTAACTATAATTGCAAGTATCATTGACCCATAGCTATCTGAAAAGTGCAGCAGAAAGCCAGCTCCCACCACCAGACAGATATCCTACAAGCTTGCCTGCATTAGACATTCCAAGTAACATCTTTTACAATACTTGGTATACTAATGTTGACACAAGAAAGCCTGGATACAAGTTGGTTTTTTGGGGGTTTTTTTGTTTGTTTGGTTGGGGTTTTTTTTGTTTTGTTTTGTTTTGTTTGTTTTTTTGTTTTGTTTTTTTTTGTTGTTGTTGTTGTGGTGGTTTTTTTTGTTTTGGGGTTTTTTTGTTTGTTTTTTTGTTTTTTTTTTGTTTGGTTGATTTGTTGTTGTTGTTGTTGTTGTTGTTTGGTTTTTTTTTTAATTTTGGTGCCATAGGTTTCAGCAATCACAGGTAAACAGGTACTTAAAATCAGGCACCGATCTGAAAATCCAGAAGGAATACAGGAGACAAGTTCAGCACATCTTCTACCCTCATGCACAAATGCCTTCACAGATAATTTGTACCAACTTTAGTAGTACACAAGGCAAGTCATACTTTAAGAAAAAAAGTCTTTCAAATTTAGTTTCCACAAATTAAGCCATGTTCCTGTATTCACTAATGGCTTTAACCAATATTTTACCAGCTAGTCTTCAAAAAGACTCATTGCAGTAGATTATTAATTGCATTTTGATATACCCTTTTTTTAATGAGTCACTCATTTTTATAAGCTTCCTTGACAGCTCTCAAGATCACAAAATGCTGTAGTTCAGACATGCTGCCCATATCCTCATACCATATGGCATGTCTGGGAAGTAACAAGTTAAGTTTAATTTCAGTTGTTCATGGGTGCTTTACACTCAGTTTGGTTTGTGCTCCTGACATGGTATCATAAGTTTTTCTGTAACAGGCTTTTCCAAAGCAAGGTTAGCATTGAGTTTCATCAGTGCAGTGACAGAAGCTTAATCTACTGTCCCAATATGATTTGGGATGTCTGCAAATTCCATGTGTTCCTAAGCAACTGGAAAACAAGTTACATGTTCATTTGTTCAATCAGTTTGATTGCTTAGTTACTTTTATAGACTCCTTTGTAGCATACTAGACAACACTAGGCCTAAATGCTACTCAACACATAATGCATGTGTTACTGTAAATCACTCACCTGGTAGTTTAGGTTGTCTCCACACTCAGATCCATTAAAGGAACTTTTAAGTGCTAATTAGCAGTTCACTTAGCACTCAGGAGAATGACTTCTAAGACCCGAATGCCCACACATTAGAGGAACACTCACAACGTAACACCGACAGATTACAGTAACTGTGCTTTTAACAAAGCAAATTCTAGAGTAAAACACCCTATCTGAAAACACTAAGAACAGTTACCACTGCTCTGATGACAAGCTATAACTCAGCCTGCGGGAAAGCAACAGCTTTTTTCTGTCACACCTGTTATTAACATTCATTAACAGCATGCTGGAGGAACAGCACTGAGAAAAATCTGCTCAGCTTGCAAAACAGCACAATATTGCCAGTAAGAGCATTTAACTTGCTGGAAGCTCCTCATTTTTGAAACAAATGTTTCCTAAAGCGAGGCTAGCACACAGTAGCTCTGGCAGGCATGCACCATAAGTAATTACAGCTTAATCCAAATTGTTTGCAAAACATGTTCATCATCACCAGATGTGCACTTCTTCCACTGTGTTAGAAATTGAAACCTAAAGAAACTGAACTGCCATCTAACACTTTGTTAAGTGTTAGGCTGTATGAAGCTCTACTCTAGCTTCAATTTGTATATACAGCAGGAATTTGCATCTGAAAGTTATAAATGTAGTATTTCTGTATATTAACCACTGAAACAGGAATTTTCATAAGATTATTAATTATACTGAGTGTATATGTGCCTCTTCAAGTCATCTGAACAGTCTGACTACCACCTGCCAGCTGACTAGCAAGACTGAATCTAATTCCACATTTTAAAAGCCTGAGATATCCCAGAAACTGGGATAAAGATACTAATATTTAAAAAGTGAAGCTCAGCTAGGAATCATAGAAGCCAGTAACCAAGTTAACATCCTTTTCCAAAATTAGTGCTGCTGGATGCATTTGAAAGGAAACGCATCTATGTAATCCTTCATCTCTTTAGTTCCCCACATCTTAATTTCACTTTCACCTAACAGCTTTTCACAGTCCAGGGCATATACCAGAGTGGTCAAATTTAGATGCAGCTTTAAAGCATCTTCCAGACTAATCCAACTTACACAGAATACTGTTAAATAGTCTCACTGCTCATGGTAGAAAACAGATTGCAAAGAATACCTATGATCTAAACACAAAAGATTCTTGCCCACCTGATTCCAGATTGAGTTTACAGGAACTGAAAGGCCATCATCCTACTTCAAACCATCAGGTTTAATCAATTTACTTTTGCACTTGAGATGGCAAGAGACTACATCACGTTTTGCTGCTAAGTGCTAAATGATTATTCACTCCAATAGGTCTGCTTTTAAGCAGCAAGTTATCATTTCCCCTCTTATCCCATTTATGTCTAACTCTCTTTCACAAATGATTCAGAGTAAGAATATAGTATCTCTGTTCTCATGCTGCTGCACTGTGATAAAACTAACACTCAATGAAATATTTTTCCAGCTGGTTTATTAGCAGGATCAGCACTACCATTGAAGTGTCAGTACCCTTCATCACACAATTATTCTTTAGCATGTGTGCAGTACATTTCAAAAATGTGACTCTTGGATGAGTAGAGCAATAAACCCCTTGGAGTATGTGACACTGCTACTCGGATACACTTAAGAATTAATACCTTTCATGTTACAGAAACTTTGTTTTGGTTCTAGAATCCATTCCAGTTCAAGATAGAAAAAAAGCTAGAAACCCTGTCAGTTATATTAACAGCTACTTGTAACCAACAGCACTGTGCAGCCAACAGGCAATTTCAAGTGACACCTGTTAATGAAAAAGTCATGAGGATTAATTAGCTACCCCAGAATTCTTGAGGTTTGGGTTCTGACACTGCACTACCAATACAGATAAGCTGCACACAGACACCTCATTATGAAATAAAGGGGCAGAAGCACTGAAGCTGAAAGTCTACAGAGCAAAGATAAACAAGGACCTTCTACCACTTCATTACAGAGCAGGAAGGTTAAAGCAGGAGACAAAGTTTGTGGGCTCAGCGTTCAGCCTAATTACCAATAATTTGTTCATTTGGTTTTGTGAAAGACGCCACTGCAAGCCTGCAGGCCCTGCTTCTGTAAAACCACACCATCATCTCCTTCAGCAACCTGTCCCTTCTGACACACTGGAAGGTTTTGAGGCCCTCAACTCATGCATAAAGCAAGCTTACCAACTGGTCTTGATTGAGGGCTTCCCCCTTCTTCAGACGATCTTTGTAGTCTTCTAGTTTGAGCTGCAGAAAATTCAAAACCCAATTTTATATTAATTTCTGTCTAATGTGAACTATGGGGTATGAGTCAAGTTACATATTCTTTCTGTGTTTTAAGTCATCCACATAGTGCAAGAGAAGAGAGATTTTGCTTCTTCCTTTTGTTGTCAGGAGAAAGGAACACAAAGTTTTGCTATTGCCTTTGATTTGGCAGTCTTAGCCTGCAGGACTGTCTACTTCCTTTCCCTGTTATTGATCTTTCAGTTCCTACTTGCTACCTTTGTTTCATTTAAGAAATATTAATGCATTGATCCAAGACTTTTAAGGGGCTCCAAATACATCTAGTGTCCTTATTTTAAGTTAGCTTGTTTAGCTTTTCCAAGTTAATGCTGGAATTCAGTTCTATTACCCTTGAATAATCCTTCTGAATTCTCAAAACATGTCTTTCAAAAATTTGGCTTTGGTTACATTAAGATTCTATAGCACTATTCCCTAAGAAAGTGGACAAGTGTCCTCAGGAAAGAAATAAGATTTATTTCCAGTATACTGAAACAGTTGTTAAATGCTGATGTAAACAATACAAAACTGAACTATTAGGTATTGCAAGCTTCTTTTATACACACAGGAAAAAGAAAGGGGAGTTTACTGCCATGAAATCAAATATTGTTTAGTGTATCTACAGAATTTTACTGACACAGTACCTACAGAAGCCTATGACTAGGAATACTTTCTACTCATATTAAGTCACACTTTCATTTGCTGGTGATGCCATATTGTCATTCATGTGAAAATCAAAGATAGCAGAGAAATTAACAACAATAAGCTACCCAGGACAGAATTAGAATACAATACAAAGTTGGTTGATCACACAAAGAAAACATGCTTGTCTGACATTATTCAAAACTACAGCATGATGCATGACATGAGACAGCAGTAATACTGCATCTCCTGCAGGAGGATCAAGTCCCCTAACCACATGGCCAGAAGTCTGATCTTCTCCTCACCCAAACATGTAACAAAGCTCTGCAGACATTTAGAGAAACACAATATATTCACATAGCTGCTTCATTTGTAATCCTGATCCAATACTAAAAGCAGTGGCACAATTTTTCTTTTATCTCACAGAAAATAGCATTAAAAGCCATGCACAGAGCCTTCAGTCACCTGCCAATCAACTGAAAAGCCTTGGAATGCAAAAGTCTGAGTAGCTATAGCCACAATATTTTAAGTGTATCATCTAAGTTATTATTCTCATTAACACTCTTCTGTTCCCACAACCTCAGAAAAGCAGAGGCCAAAACAAGAGAGCAGGCTTTGGAGGATTTCTATATAAAAGCTTTCCAATGAACAACATCTGTCTATATTTAAAATATATAAGTCAAATATTTATGCAAATTAAAGGGCAATACATATTTAATATAAACTGATATTTCCACACGTCAGAGGAAGCGCTGTTCTAATTTCCAATTTTACAAACAATTCTACATCCTGATATTAGATGCATGTAATTGATGAAAGAAATAGATATTTCTGCAAGATTATAAGCCATCTTTAAATCAGTTCCAAGTTTGTTCTGAACTGTTTCAGTCTGGAGAAGCATCTCCAGTTCTGATCAACACATACTTGATCTCTATATACACACATAACCATATTCCAGCTATTAAAAATAATTGCAATAATACGTAACGAGCTTTACAACTGGCAGCTTAAATACCGAAGAAAATCAAGTTACCTTCTTTTTCTCGATGTTCCTGATCTTGTGTTTGAGGCAGATGAGCCCATTGTCGATGTACGTCTCGTAAGCCTGGGAAGGAGAAGCCGCCGTGCTCAGCGCGGACTGCAGGGGGCTGGCGGGAGCCGGGCTCTCCCCAGACGGGGTCACCTGCTGCTTGGCCGCCTTCATCCTCTTCTCCTCCCCTTCCTCCGACCGGCCTGAAGGTGATGATGGGCGATGAAAAGGGGCTTGGGAAAGCTGCACCATTGAAATGGATGGAGCTGCAAAGAAACTCCTTTTATTTAGCTCTCTCTCTCACCTCCCTCCCCTTTCTCAAGTTACATCTTTTCTTATCGTACATCAGAACACACAACCACAAAACTGAGCCTCAGTAAGAACTGATCGCAATTTTTCGCTCTTCTCCCTCCCTTTCAAAAAATCTGTGGCACGAAATTTCAAAGCAAGGCAAACTTTGTATTGTTCAAAGCCTCCCCACCCATCCAGATACCAGAAATCCTTTACATAGGCAGAATTAGACAGCACAGGGGATGATTCCAGAAACCCAATATAGTGACCATATAAAACTAGGCAGGCTTCCTGCACACATCACCCACAAGGGGGAAAAAAAACTGCAAGCAAGCAATTGCAAATCACGCCCCCAGCCTGGCATCCGGGCTGCAGCCTGAATGAAGATTTCGAAGTGGAATGCCTGAAGGTATAGCCCCTCTTCTTCTCTCTAAACCCCATTAAATCTGTTTTACCCTTATATGACCTCTGCAGCAGTCCAACCGAGAACTTAAAAATATTCCAATGGAAAAAAAAGGGATGACAAAAGAAAAACGCTGAATAAAGCCGGCAGCACGCTCAGCTACAACGGCATCATCCCTCCGTGAGGAGCCGGTCCCTGTCTACACCCCTCCGAAAGACGTGCCTGTGCCACGGGAAGACACCAGCTTCCATGGGAGAGGCTGTAACCTTGAGCAGAGAGTTTCTGCAAGAGATGCTCCGCCACCCTCATCTTCAACTACTTACGGACACCTGCTCCTGGAAAGCAATGACACCACAATTCTGCCTGCCCGCCGCCGGGGAGGCCGCGCCACAGCAGCCCCGCGGGCGAGGGGGGGAAAACCTGCCTCCCTCCGGGACAACCCCGCAGGGCTCAGCCCTCCATCCCGTCCTTGCCAGGGATGGGCAGGGGAGAGAAGGGCACGGCCGCCGCCTCTCCCCGAGCAGGGCGGCGGTGGAGGAGGAGGAGGAGGAGGGAAAAGAGAGGAGCAGCGGCTCCTTCCTGCCGCGGGATTCACCTCCTCCTCCTCGGCTTCCTGCGCCCGCTGCGGCGGCCGGGCTGCGGGGGGCCGCGGTCAGCCGGCCGGTCCCGCAGCGCCTCGCCCGCTCCCGCCTCCCCGCTCACCTCGGTGCCCGCACACGCTCAGGCCCGCCCCGCCGCCCGCCCCCCGCCTCATATAGCGGCGGGGCGGAGCGAGGCCGCGCCGCTCCCCGCCCGCCTCCCAGTGGCCGCCGCCGCCCCACCGGGGGGCGGGCACCGCGGGGCGGGCACCGTGAAGGTCGGGGAGTCCCGCCCGGGTGCCCGCCTGTGGGATCTGGGGGGGATGCCTGGGATCGAGGAGTCAGGCTCCCGGGATGGGACGTCCTAGGGGAGCGGGGTGCCACTCGCTTCACAGGGCCGGGACGTGCGGTGCGACACCCGCCCCGCCAGGCGCGGCCCGTGCGGGAGAGGTTGGCACAGCACTGGCGGAGCCGCGATCTGCCCTCGAGTCGCGCGTGTCGCCGCAGCCTCTTACGACAGCCAGCCCAGGACGGGCTGGCTGCTCTCTCCGAACAGCGAGAGGTCTCGTCATCCCTGTGCAAGGGGATCCCCCCCGGGGCTCCGCCTGCTCCCAGCCCAGGGGCCTGTCGCATCCTTTGGGTAACACGGGTGGCCGTGGGACAATAAGACAAGTGCCTGTGGAACCACCTGGAGGGTTCTTCTGGGCCTGTACAGAGTTCCTGGAGGAGACTTGTGGGACTGTGGGTAACCTTATGTAACAAAAAATGTTTATGTCTTCTAAAAATCACTGAATCACAGAATCAAGTAGGTTGGAAAAGACCTGAGATCATCAAGTCCAACCTGTGACCAAACATCACCATGTCCAGTAGATATATCCAGTCTTTCCTTAAACACCTCCATGGATGTTGACTCCACCACCTCCCTGGGCAGCCCATTCCAATGTCTAATCTCCCTTTCTGTGAAGTCCTTCCTAAAGTCCAACCTGAACCTCCTCTGGAGCAGCTTAAGACTGTGTCCTTCGTCCTATCACGGGTTGCCTGAGAGAAGAGACTGACCCCTCTCCTGTCAGGGCGTTGTAGAGAGCAAGTTCTCCCCTGAGCCTCGTCTTCTCCGGGCTAAGCAACCCCAGCTTCCTCAGCTGCTCCTCGTAGGACAACCCAATGCAACCCAAATGAAATCCCATCATGTAAACACTTGATAACTAGTAAAAGCACTTAAAGTGCATTGAGCATACACCATAAAATAATCACACGCAAACTTTTGTTAAACTCCATCAGCGCTGCACAAGGGGCCAAAGGTTGGAAGACTAGATAAAACAGACTTTAGTCTAAAGATCAGAAGACTAAGCTGGAATTCTGTTTTCTATGTTTCCATTTTTGTGGCCATTACCTCAAAAAACCCAATAAATAATACAGTAAGTTTGTAGCAATCCTAAAAGTTGTGAAAGTGTGAAAGTTATGAAAGTAGAGACATTTTGAAAGAGATAAAAATAAGTCAGTGAAGATGGATTGCAGAGAGAGGTTTTACAGAACATAAGAAATGTTTATGTAGTACACAGGATGGATAAGAGAACTGGAGAGGAAAGGTTCATATAAAAAAAAGATTGTATTTAAAAGTAGAACAAGCGAATGATAAGTGATTCAAACAATAAGGAGAATTCACAGAGTATCACAGAATCAGATTCGGCCATATGCAGATTCAGCCTGTAGCATCCACAATCTTGCCACTTCTCCTGGTTTAGTCACAAGTCTCAAAATACTTTATTTTTCTTATAGCCCTGACCCCTAGAATGAGGTAATTTTGTGGGGCAGTTTTCATGACTGAGAAGAAATGCTAATGAATAAGACACAGCTTGTGTCTCAGGTCAGCAGTGTACACTGAGAGTCCTTCCAGTAGATTCATGTTCTTTGTGTGTTTTTTTCCAAGCTAGCACTGATGGGATAGGTCCTTGCAAAGTAATTATAAAATGAATTATCAATTAATGCATATATTAATAATAAGTAATAATTAATGTTCATACACCCAGGAATATTCTATGTCATAATTACAGCTGGCAAACTGCTTTATAGTGCACTTCTACAATTAAGAAATTGTATAAAAGAGGAAATAATTGTAAAGAAAAGTCATACAAGCCAAATCCATATTTAAAATCAAAGGATATTTGAATTTACTTTTAAAACAAATACAGAATATCTGATTGAGACTTCTGCTATATCATTTATAGTATAAATGTGATCTCTAGAGCACTGTAGAGTGTTATTAATGTGGCAAGTTCAAGCCCACTGAAGTTAGGAGATGCCAGGATTAAGCACAACCAAAATTAAGTAGTTTAATTCCATTTTGCAGATCCATTGTGAGATCATCTTTAAGTAGATGATCATAGGTTATTATAGTCTAGCCACACATTGATCATAGCTATGGAGTCCCAGATGCTCAGCATTCCCAACCTGGGAATCTGTGCCTTTTACTCCAGGATCAGAAGGAGATTACACTCTGATGGCTGAAGAAAAATATTCTGTCCTTTTTTTCATGTTTGACTGATTCTGCTTATCTCCTCTCACTGGGACTGTTCTAATCTTTCCAAGTCCTAGCAGTTTATCCCACTCTCATATTTCCTGCATTCCTATTTCCACCCCTGGACCCCAGGCTCAGTCTTTTTCCCCAGGTCTGCATGTTGTCCAAGTCACAGGCTCCTTTGCCCACAATTCCAACCCTTTGCCCAACCACTTGAGTTTTCCACACCTGACTTTTTATCCAGCCTACCAAAACCATTCCTAATCTCAGTGGCATCCAGCATCAGCCTGCCTCCCTGCAGTACAGTGGGCCAACCCCCAGCCAGCCATGGCAAAGACTGAGATCAGGTTCCCACTTTCGTTCCCTGCCACCCCTTTTATTATTTTGTTGTGAAACTCCAGAAAGTAAGTCGATGTGTAGAATAAGATCAGCTGCTTGTTAACCTTAGGAGAGAAAGACACAGTGAAGCTGTTGCAAAGATTATACGGTGATGGACTAGAGAAGCCTTTTTCAGTCACAGAACATATTTTAGACAGAAAGGCTGAGGAGTTCTGGAACCAACACATGATGAATACATTAGATCTCACAAAGAGGAATATAAGTCAGAATTACATCCAATTTATTGAAAGAACCTGAAGGATCTTAGGAAATACATTGCTGCAAGGCTATGTTACGTTGCAAGGAATTTTTTCATGTGTATACCCTGTGACTCCCTGTCTGCTGTTGAGAGCTCAAAGCCAAGGAGTCTGGGTGCCCCACTCAGTGTCCAGCATTGCCTTACACAAGCTACTGCACTCCACAGTGATTTCTAGCTAACTTTTGCAAAGGTTTCTTAAATATACAGTTCTCCCTTAGCACTCCAGCTCCTTGTCTTCGGTGTTTCCTTCACAGGATCCTTGTTTCAGTTTCCTTGTACAGAAACTTTTTCTCCTTTTTTTACCTCCATGTTCAATTCTGCCTAGCAAACTGGTTCATATTCCTGCTCTTCTTGTGCCACTTGTGCCAGGCACCCTTTCCAATTCCCAGCCAGTGCTAGTCACCTCACTCATCAGAATTCTTGATTCTATTGACTCCTTTCCATTCCTCTCATTTTGCTTTTCTCTTTTTTTCACTCACTTTCGGTGTTTACATCGGTTGTTTTATTCTTCCATAAATTTCCAGGAAAAGAGGAAAGAGAGCAAAAAAAGTAATCAGAAATAGTTACTGTGCCTGGGAGCAGCTTAGTCATATTTCACCTATGTAGCCCCAGGCCAAACAGTGTGTTTAATTAAAGTCTGTGTTAATACCTTTAAGATCTGCAAGGGAATGAAGTTATGCTTCCTGGCAGAAGCTGAAATTCCTGTTCCCGGGCTGTGAGTTTCTGGAATTTCAGTGAAAGCACAGAAAGGATCCTATGAACTGCTTGTTTTTTCAGTTCAGTTCTTGAAAATGGTTAACACACCCAGAATCACGGAATTCTGGGTTTGGAAGGGATCTCTGGATATCACCTAGCCCAGACCCTAGTGGGTCTCATCTCAGTTTGAAGCAGACACCTAGAATGGAAGAGTTCATCTGGAATTGAAAAAAAAGTTAAAGCAAAAGCAAATTTTAAAAGTGCTGGTAACCTTAGTAATAAGAGGGTCCAGCTGAGGAGGGAGATGATGTGGTCTGAGCAGTGTAAGCAGCGGCACCTGCCTCTGTTAATGTCTCTGTCCTTGCTTAGGATTTCATCAAACCTCAGTTGCAAAAAGGGGAACAATGCAGAGCAGGGATTCATACGGGATTTCTTTTTTTTGTGTGTACATGAGGAAAAATTTCCAAAGAAATTCACTGATTTCCAGTGGTGAGATTAAAGGGAACATTTGCCCATGAACACTTTGCAATAAGGATCAATCCATGTGTGCTGGTTTAGAGTTAACCAGCAGGGGAAATGAACTCAACTCAAAGGAGAGATTATAAGTCAGAATAACAATTTACTAAAATAATACAGTAAGTACAATCATACAAACAAACAATTGGTCTTAACCCACAAAACCCAAATGTATAACCCAGTACCCTGGGGCATGAACAAAGTGGTGTTCCTTGGGCCCCGCTTGAGCCCAAAGTAAAGGGAGAGGTTAAAACCTGCTGGTGGGAGAGCTGTTGCAGTCTGGTCAAAAGTGGTGATTGCAGTCCAGTATAGGGTGGTGGTCTAAGTCTGGTTGAGAGCGATGAGCTGCAGTCTTCCTCTGGATCCCACGAGTGGGTAAAAAATGTTCCGAGACTCCAAGATTATATATCCTGCAGTTCAGGCAGGAATGTCAGTACTTCCCTCAGGGCGGGGAGTTCCACAAAGGGTGTGAGGACAAGAGCATCCTCCTATCTCACAGGCCTCTTAACACCTAGTTTATAGCCTGAGGAGTCAGGCTGCTCTGGGCAGAGGGTGCGAACAGTCTATTGACAACAGTTTCTGGGAAATGGCATGGAAGGCTATAGAATACACAGGTTTGGGTTACACCCATACCCTGATGAACTGGTCTCAGCTGTCCTAACTAGGACACCATGAAAGTGGATTTGTCAGAAGCATTTTTTTCATCGACCCTATGAAAAACGTTTGCTTACTTTTGGAGGTTGCAACTCACACATGTGCTTGTTAGGGTTTTTGGCAGCTAAACTCTCTCCAGACTTTATGTTCAGAGGACGTGCAGACTGTCAGGTTTTGGATGGCCACTGTGCTGTGGGATCACTCTCGTTTTCAGGATGAGAATCTTACTTTTCAATTCTCCATGTTTCTGCTACCAAGCACATGGGCAAGATGCTTAACTCAAGTGCAGAGGAGATAAAAAGGATGGAAGATAATATACGGGGCAGCAGAGGAGTCAGAGTGATGGACTATTGCAGAAACCTTGGAAATCTGATGTTAAGATATTAGTAAGCTTGTAAATGTGGGCATTAAAAATTTAGAAAATAGTAGAAGTAAAATTTTCCTTAAAACCAATATTAATTCAGTTAATTTTGTGTTTATCTGATGGTATTTTGATATATTGATAAATGAACACGTTTAAAGTGTTATTTTCTCCATGAAACTCCTCCCTCCTTTCTTTGTGCCTGGCATGGATGTGGGCTTGGAACAAAACTGGATTGTGCATTAAAACTGTTGAGTTCAGGACACATACTTAGTTTTTGCAGGATTTAGAACACTTAGAGTGAATGAGCAAAATAACTGCAGAAAAATATATTTTTATGGATAATGCAAGTGAACATTGGCTTTTAAGCTAAATTAAATTGTCTCTGCTACATATTTCTGAAGAACTTTGCATGGATATGTTCTTCATTTTCTAGATGAATTAGAATCCAGTTGTAGATACAGAGCATTCACAGCTGCAATTAGCATTAGTAGGTGGGATGCTTTGAACATAATATGGTCCTTTGAATACAAATCTCCTGGAGAATGAGGCATTATATGTCTTGAATTATGCACTTAAGGTTAGTAGCATCTGTGACTTTTTCCTATAGAAAAGGGGGATAATCCCACCTCCACCATTCACAGGAAAGTTTATAAAAAGCTGCCCAGTGTATTTCTCCATTTGAAACCAACGCTGTCTCCAAAACATATCTTTATTATTTAGTTTTGGTAGTCTGTGGAAAAATGTTTTCCTTTTCCTAAGTGTGAAGTTGACATTCCTGAAATCCGTCTGTGACCTGAATTTAGGACGCAGTCTCTGTGGCTTCATTTTTTTTTTGATTCTGCAAGTTCTCAGCAATGTAATATGCAAGACATTGTGCATCTGTATGTAATTGAATAAAAAGAGGGGCAGAATTTGGCAACTTCAAAAAGTGCTATTATGAAATTCAGTCGGGAGAAAAATAAAATCAAAAATTACTAGGGAACAAAGCTTGAAGACTGTAGAGATCTTTATTATCATTTATTTTATTTAATTCATGTGTGTTCCTGTATAAATTTAAATCTTACATGAAAGAATATGGTATTTCTATGGGGAAGATGTTAACCAAAGTTTAAAATGCATGATAAATAGAATTTATAGGGAAAATTAAATGCAGAAACCCCAAACACCCCTCTCATACTCTTATAAACTGGAGAGGTGTTCTCTAAAAATGTGCATGCATATGCTTAGTTTTATGTTGGCCATTTTCTCACAAAATAAAACAATGCTGATCACATGAATGCAAATAAGCATGTTTAAGACTTATAGGATAGGGCCTGACTTTCATGAAGACTTCCAATAATTCCTTGTAGAATTCAAAGTATGAAAACCAATTTTCATCATAGTCCTTAATTTTGCCACTTTTTAATAAAATCCAGGCTCTTTATTAATTTATATTCTAAAAAGATCTTATCTTGCTACCATTATTTTCTTAGACTCAGCAGCAAATAAATTGTTCATAAATCTATCAATATCTTTCTGATAAATAGGAATAGACTTTTATGAGGAATAAGAATATTGCTGACAGTTTTTAACAGGGCCGAAACAATTTCATAAAGCCCTTAGAGGACAGGATGCATTTACTCAGGGATCCTGACAAGTTGGGTCTTAATATTTTTGTACTATTAAAATGAATTAAATATTGGCCATTGTTTTAATCCCCTGCTTCATCTAACTCCCATTTTCATTTACTCTCGGTATTTGTTACGAACAAAGCTCCCTCTTAAAGCGCCTGCATAGAAACTAATCTGGTTTTCTCTTCCCTTATTAAGTTTTGCCACAAGAAGGAAGCTTTCACTTGGAACAATTTGATTAAGTACTTTGCATTTTTTATGTTGGCTGTGTTGATATAAGTGCAGTCATTGACACGAGTGTTGGAACATGGAGCCACAGGGAGGATAACTGCAGTAGAGACTAAAAATTATTTTTTTGTTCAGGACCCTTAGTAACCATTTGCATAAACCCATGCTTAACTCTGAGCAGTTGGCTAATCCCACTGACTTCATTAAGACAATATACAAATTTAATTTTTATTAAAGGTTCCTATTGAAAAACATGGGGGTTTTGCTTTTGCTGTTTTTCCTTCTCACAAGAATTGTGATCTTAATGGGACAGTTCATCTTCTTAAGGAGGAGCAGTAAGTGCTTCCTTGAGATAAAAATCTAGAGAGCTTTCCAGCACAGTATTAGTATGCTAATGAAAGTTACATGAAAGAACTTTACTTAAAGTGTTGATGAATAATAATTTACTCTCTGTATTATTCATTCATATAATTCAGATACATACGTATCATTAGATTTTAAAGGTTACAAATACCAGTCAATTCAGAGATCCTGCTAAATGAAAAAAAAAAAAAGAGAAGCAAACAAAACCTTAGGGTTTCTGCAGCACTCGGAATATCTAGACATAGTTATGAAAAAGCAATGAATAATGTTGTCAAAAGCATACTGCTGTTATAGCTCACAGACCCAATGGAATATGAGGAACGTTTTCTGGTAAAATACCAGAACCATCTCTGAAGATTGCCAGGATAGAGGAGAATAATTTCAATTTTCCTGTTTTTCAACCAGCTGTGCACTAGCACAACTGAAGACAAAAGTCTGTGAAATTATCAGAGCCTTCAGCCTCCAGACAAGTTTCCAGCAACAGAGTGTTTGCAGATCCTCAGAAAAGCAGAGCAGTATTATACTCCTGCACCACTCCCGCTGCTGGTAACAAAACAAAGAGCCAGGGGTGAGCCTGGGAGAGAGAGGCAGAGATTTAGTGACCATCCTACAGCTTAGAAGGAAAACTATAAAAACCACAACAAAGCACAAATCTTCTCTTCCAGTAAGGCTGAAAAGCAGCACTAACAGGTGTGGTTATCTTCATGTTTCAGTGGTAAACAAACATGCTCTCATTTCACAGACCTTGATTCACTCAGGAGTCAACAGCATGATGATGCACAGGATTGTTAACACAAAGTGAAAAAAAAATTCCATTTTGAATGCTGCCCTGTCATACCTGCCTAGGTTATGGCCACACCATCCTTGCCACCAGCATGTAAACAAGAGCAAAAAATGCAGGGCCATGCTGTGCGCCTGGATTGTGGCCACACTTCCCAGGCCTCAGAGTCCTCTGGAACCACTTGAATTATTCGGTGTTACATGTAGGGACGTGAGCTGATGAAAGTCAGCCTGTTTGGCACCTGAGTTTCCCTCCCAAATAGCCGGTTGCACACACCAGGGCCCGGGCTGGGCACGCTCCAGTGCAGGCTGCGCAACTGGTGGGCGGGTCAGATCTTGGATGCAGAATCAAAAGCCCTTCCATCTTAACACCCTCCAAGTCCCCTGGGGTAGGCAGGCCTCCAGGTAGCCCTAGACAGAGCAGGCAACTCTGTAACTAGAAGCCTCCACTTTCAGAAATGCTGAACCACCTACAGCTCCCTCTGACATCCATGGTAACCAGAAAGGCTCAGACACTCTGAAGACTAAATCAAAAGCCCCCAAGTCTGTAAATATTTGTTCATAGGTTTATCTTTAAATACATAAGTAATTTTGCGAGACATTATCCAGCCTTCATCGAAGCCATTGGAAAGACTTCTGTGGGCTTCTTGGAAGGGCCCCTCAGTATTTTGCCCCTGACTCTCACTATGCTTATGTATTCAGTGTAGGCCTAAATTTGACTTATGTGCTCAAAAAAACCCAAACCAACCAACCAACAGACAAAAAACAATCCCCACCTTGAATTTTTGAATATATTTTATGAGAGAGATTTTAAATTAAAAACCTCCACATTCCCCCTCACCTTGCCATAATGCCGCTGCTAGTTTCACACTACCAAAGGATTACCAGTTTCAGCTTCACATTTTAGTTGGCTGCTGTCAGAAGTTTCTTCTGCTGTGTAGTTCAAGTATACTGTACCATTGTAGAAAGGCACCTGAAATAGTGCCTGACTGCAGTTAGGTGGGTATTCTTGCTCTCTACAGGGAAACATACAGTAAAAACTCACAGGATCTCAAAAAGTCACTAGAAACTGCATGACTTTATAAAGAAGATACTCAAGTATGATGGCCAAATGAAATGCCAGTATAATTTATAACTGTTCTTTTGGGTTTTTTTATTTATTTTTCTTTCTTCAGTGGATCACAGGCTGAATCTCAGACTGTCTTAATAGCTGTGAGGTTTTTTTTCAAACGACACAGGAGATCCACAGACCTGGAGCATCCCCAAGTATAAAAGGGCTCTACACAGAGCAGTACATACTGGTCAGGTCCTCTTCTGCCCTTTTCTTTATGTGGTGGGAAGTAGCAGAGAAAACCCAACATACTAAACACCAACAATTATGAATGACCTCGGGGTTGAACCTAAATTAGTTGCCTAAATTTCCAATGCAGAAATATTTATTTTCTTTATTTCTAATAAAGAAAATATTTTTATGGAACCCTTACCCCCCCCAGCCTCACAGAAAATTACCTTTCTCACAGTTAATCAAGATATGATTATTTACTCTGAAATTCTATATACAGACTTCAAGTAGAAAAATTATAGCAGTTTAATGGGCTACAAAACATTTTACATTACAATCATCAGAAGAGGAACATGTGCTTCTCTCCGTGGGTGTGGAGGGGAGGGCATTTACATTTTGTAGATTGAGAAGAAACAAGGGTATTTCTGAGTAAATACATTTTATATGATTACTGTGTTCCCAGCCCAGCAAAATACAGACTTTAGTGCATAAGAGATTGACTGCCTCCAATGTAATTTAACACCCTTTTTTTTGGTCATTTTTTTTTTAGTTTCTTTAGGCTTTTTAAAAAGTATATTGTTTAGCTAATAAGAGGTTTGTTAGACTCACATCAATTGTTCCAGCAAATACTGTAAGTGCAGCATTCAGACAGAGCTCATTAAATTTTGTCCAGCACCTTTTATGGGAATCTCATGGTTGTCTGGAAGTTTCCCATTCTGGGTGAGAGCATCTGTGGTGATGGGTAGAATTCTGATGAGGGAAGGAAGTTAAACTATGTTTTTAGTAATCTGTTGATTAGTTTCATCATTAGTTTCCTTTTTTATCCATCGTCCAAATATTCCATAGGGGGGTGTAAGACCTGTGTCCAACACTTTTTCATTGATGCTGCTTCCCTTCTTCATCAGACAATTACACAATATGAAGTGTGCAGCATGCAGCTGAAGTGGTGCGAAGGAAAAGATGTCTTGAACTCATTATTTGGAGAGATGTGTAACAATGAACTATTTGTGATGCTGTTGGAATAACATATGAAATAAATTAAGTGGAACTGACTTTACCATTTTGCATATGATAATGGAGAGTTTTAAAGCAGTGTTTTAAAAAATTATGAAGTTGATTGAAATTATTATACATTTGGTTTCTACCTCATACATTAATAAGAGAGTTGTGACAGTGATTTCTAAATAGATAATAGAGAACAGTGAACTCATATACATGCTTTAAAACCATGATTTGAAAATTTCCCACTTTGTTGCATAGTCATGAGGCCTGTTACTTGCACAATTAATTTCCTTTGAATCCTTTTAGCACAGTGAATTATTATAATTATTAAATGAATGTACTGAAGACTGAATCATTTGTTATTTTTACTGCTATCTACATAGCGAGGCAGGTAGATGTGATGATGAAGGTGGGGTTTTTTTGAAGCCAAATGTTCTATTTATTCTGTTGGCCATAATTTTTCAACTAATTTGAAAATTTAAGTGAATTTACAGCTTACAAGAGATGACAGAAAGACAGTGCTAAAAACAGAAATCTAATTTTCCTCTGTGTTGGGTTGTTCACAACAACCAATGTACTTAAATGGGCTATGGCTGAAAGCATGCATGGAGTAGTGGTCAGCTAATACCCACAATGAATTAGTATGTTTGGTTTATTGTCTGGTGGTTGGTTTTTTTGGTGGGTTTTTTTGGTTTGGTTTATCTAGGTTTTTTGGTTTTGGTGTTTGGGTTTTCTATTATTATTATTTTTAAACCCCCCAAGCTTTTAGAAAACCTAAAATAAATTTTAAAAAAAGTTGAAATTAGGTGCAAGTTCCAAGGGTGGGTTCCAAGGGGAAGGGGCAGCTTTAAAGTTAGCAAGGGGCATGGGTAAACTCCCCATCTCATGGACATACACCTGTAACTCACACTATTGCTACGCTGTAAATGAGAGAAAAGACTGAAAGAGAAAGATGCAATTTTCAGTTTGTTCTAGTTTAGACAAGAGCAGAGGTGACAGCATAATTTTTGAACAGTCCTCTCACTAGGTTTGGCAATAACTGTCCAAACCCCTCTAAACAAGGAGGCAGGCAATAATTTACACAGTTTAAAATACCATCTCCATATTCATTACAGGATATAGAGCTGTGACAGGACCCATCCTGGGTAGTGGAATGGGTTCCCTTGCAGCCACAGACAACCAGAAAGCATAATCCCTCATACAAACACTGCCTTTTTATTTTGGCCGCCTCATAGGTATGTAATCTCCACATTAGAAACTTAGGAGAAATCTACCTCATGGTTTACAGCTTGCTGATTTTAACCTAATTAAAGAGATGTAGGAAACAGTAAAGAAGTAACATGAGAGGGGAAAGACATGACTTTCCTGAAATTTTTGTGTTAGAAGATCGAATCAAATCTATGTATCAGAGTGCCAGAATCATCTTCCAAACCACATGGCATAAATTTCCCTTCCATAACTTCTCTCTTGCCCCTCAAAGCCTCCAAAAGTCTGAATTACCCTTTCCTGCAAGGATATTAAATAATTCCTATTTAGTCTTAGTTTCTTTTCTGTTTTCCCTGTAGGTAAAAATAGGTCTGAGGAACCTACACCGTGGTTGGAGATTTTGCTCCAGGGCGGACATATGGGAAGATAGCTCTCTCTGCACATACTCCAGCGGGTCTCTGCTGTGCTGTGTGCCTTCCCTGCAGCCCCACGCTGTCCCGGGGCAGCCATCTGCAGCTCACAAGCTTCCCATGTAAGCCTGGGAGCCGTACATCGTGCTGCACAGAGCTCTGTTCACACAGGCACAGACAATAGCCGAGGGTTAGCTTGTGTAAACGATGGGAGGTGATGCGGAGGGGATGGGCTCTTCACTCACCCGCCTTCAAAAGAGGGGAAAGTGCCTGCCCAGCAAAGCGCCTGTCTCACATGGAAAGCTGGTAACACAGACGAGGTGAAGCTCCTGCCTCCTGTCTGCTGACAGAGGCCTTCCAGAAGCAAAAGAGAAAACAGATGGTTACTATGTGCCAACACCACTGAAAATCTGTTCGAGTCCTGATGTTTCTCAGCTCTACTTTTATTCCACGCTCTCACATATCTCCGTATTCTCTCATACCTTTCCTAAAAAGCACATTCCTCACCCGCAATAGGAACATGCGTTATATGAGTGCCACTGTTTACATTTAGAAAAATCATCTTTTTCTTCATTTAGAAAACTTACTTTTTTCCATTTTCTCTTAAGAGGAACATTAGCTTAGTCTTCTTGTGAAATCTGTGTGGATACTCTCTGTTCCCATTTTCCATCTGATCTTTGTTTTAAACATTCAGCTTGTATCAGGACTCCCATCTACTCCCAAAGGTGCAGAGCCAGCAGTGAAAACAGGATCAGTTATCACTCAGACTTCAAAAGTCTGTCCAATGGGATAGATAGAAATTACAGAAATGACACAAACACTAGAAGAGACAAAGCTGAGAGGAGAGAAAACAGGGGGCAGGATCAGACTAAGAAGGTGATGTTACAGAGGTGATGTTACTTAGGAGAGCTAGTATATAACATGATTAGATTTTACTCAGTTTTTCTTTCTAGGGCACCTTGACCTCTGTTTAAGACTATTTTAAAATTTCTAGAAGTTCTGTAACTCCAGAAGATGAAAAATAACAGAAAAAAAAAAGGAGCAAAGAGGTTTCTATATTTGTGTTTTATTTCAATAGAACATAAAGGAGGACAATAAATCTGCTACCCCTTCAGGACATAAGACAGGATGTTAACTCCAGTATCCTCTATGCCACAGCAGCTCCAGGAACAATTGCCCAGCTTGTTTCCTTCACTGGCATTTCTATCCCTGTGGCTGCTTCAGTATGAGCCCATGGACTGACTGTGTGGCATTGGGGCACACATAAAGGCTGTGGTTTGCACTCCAATTCCTAACAAGGTGGCCTTGCCATGAAAGCAATCCTTGTGAGGAGGCATTAATGACTGACCTGTGATGCTTCACCTGGATTCAATTCATTGCATTTTTCCAATTACTTAGTAAGGTTTCTCAAGCAGGTGAAAGATCTCCTCCTACTAGATCGAAACTCTGCTTCAGTACCAAACTGCCGTGGAATGCCATGGCCTAATTAACGCAATGTTAATGAGCAGCAGCAGTACATGGCTAAGAAATCTCATTGGAGTGGAAAAAAACTTGTTAATCCTGGTTACATTGTGTCTGAGAATCAGCTGTAAAATTCTCAGCCCTTTAATTTGCACCTGTTCTCAGATGAACAACTGCAGATTGATTCAATTGCAGTGGCCTGCATCCTTGAGCAGGATTTGGCCCTTGATGCTTAGTGAACTCCACAAGCAATAGATGCCACGTGTTCCTCCTGTGTGTCCTGCATTTTCATTTCTTGAAGATAAAAATCACAGAAGGTATACCAGCAGCTAAGGGGAAATGAAGAACACCAGAGCCTCTTGATGTAACAGCAAAGCCCACCCACTGATTTATGACCTGATGTGTGCTCTCCCTAAAGCAGAGTTGAAAAGAGGCTGTAGGTGGGTATAAGATCTGTTTCTCTCACGATCACAGATGGTGAGGAAGAGGTCATGGTCCCTGGTCAGCTCCCTTTCAGGTGGAAGGGGAGCCCAAAGATCATCACTTGGAGGCAAACACCAAGGGTCAAGCTACGCCAGATCAGTCAGAGTCATCAGGGAGCAGTTACTTCTTAGATGTCAGAAAGTGAAACACTCAAGAGGTGCAGCATTGCCAATCACCAAGGCTCACTGTTTCACAGTTTAAATTCTTGGGAACAGACCTGGCAGCAGAGAAGCATCTCCAGCCCAGCTTCTAAGAAAATCTCCTGCCGTGCATACCAGCTTGCAGCAGCGCTGGGCCTGTGCCCTACTTTGCCGTGGAGGGCGGCCAAGTGGAGCGCTGCTCTCAGAGCCTCGCAGGGCAACTACAGGCTGAAAACAGCAGCACCAGGGGCCAGCACTACTGTGAGTGTGGCTGTGGCTCTCACATCACCACACAGCAGCAGTGAGAGCTGACAGACATGTACGTCACCCACTGAGCTGCTTTCCCTGCTAAGTGATCCCGCCAGCAGCGACTCCCCTGCACCCCTTATAGTCTCTAACAACTTTCAGTGGGCCAAACCCTTTAGATGGTGGCACCTGGTTTGGACGAGACAATAACACTTATTTACGCTGGCTGACAACAAAGACCATCACTTCTGGTACTACTTGGGTTTGCCCAGGTAAAAAAAAAATTGTTGTTTTTTTTTCCCCCAGTAGCTCTTTGCTGAGATGGAATTAAAGTGATTAAAGCCCCAGCTTCGTGTGCCCTTGGAGGAGGTCCTCACTCGTGTGCTAGGGCTGGAGGCGCTGGCCGTGCCTGTGCAGAGAGCCGAGCGCTGCCGGCAGTGCCTGAGCGAGGGCAACTCACGGCTCGCATCCCGGGGCTGTGCCAGGGATGCCCTGGACGCTGTGACTGCCAGCCGGGAATGCCCAGGCCGCTGTGACTGCCAGCAGGGAAGGGACGACCGGTCTGTCACCGGGATGGGCCGGACCGGGCCGGGCCAGCGCCGCCTCGCGGCCGCCGGGAGGGACCCGTCCGGCCTCGCCCCCCCCAAACTCCCGCTGTCCCCGGGGGCTGAGGCTTTTCGACCTCCTCCTAAACGTCGGTGTTTTCCCCGGTATCGTCAGGCCACGCTGTAGAGGTCGGCAATAACAGCCACCCGTGCCACCCCTCTTTGCGGCCGCCAAAGTGCCCGATTCCACCGTCCCTTTCTGACGAGTCTCACCTCTCCCGTGTTTCCCAGTGCATTTCCAGCCTTCTCCGTTTTGTCTTTGCGGCGAGCCAGGGCTAGGTTCACAGGTTCCGACAGTGAGAGTCCCTTTTTGGCTGAGCAGGATCATGAACAGTCCCTTCCCCAGAACTGAGGTCTTTGGGACATCTGGGCAGTCTGTCCTTTCCAGTCGATCTTCTGCTGGGCTGGAGGCTATGGCAAAACAGATATCATGGACTCCTGTAGGGATAACCTCTCTCTCAGATACAGTAGAAAGTATTCTCCAAATAACTCTCAGTAATAAATGTAAAAGAGAAACAAAACCTAAATTCATTGTGCTAAATGGCTTGAAATGTGTCACATTCACTCCAAATACATTCAGGATTTGGAGTACACAAGTGCTCTGCATACCATTTTTTTATCCCAGAAAGTGTAACTTCTTTGTAAGCCCATAACCATTAACTTACCTGTTCCTCACCAACAGAATTCAAAACTGCTGCAGGTCAACACAAACATGGAATTTCCAATAGAAATAGACTGGAACCTCTCCTCCAAACAGCAAAGTGGGGTTTACTGAAAAGGCTGGATTGGCTACATGATGCCCATCACAACCAAATAGATACCTCCAACAGCTTTACAAATCCTATATATAGTTATCCTGAAAGGGAGCATGGGTTTAGTGTTTGTTTACTGTAGACTCTTTATATGGAGGAAGCCAACAGCATTTTCTGGGTGCCACTTCCAGTGTCTGAAAAAAGGGAACTGGATGTGTGCTCCTTTTCCTCCTCACCAACAGATTTCCATGGAAAGAAAACAAACAAGAACCAAAAGGGAGTTAGTTGTGTCTCTGATGTTGGTACTTGCAGGGCCAGATCTGCAGAATACATGGCAAATTGCTCTTACCTCTGGTCTGGACAACCTAAAAAATTACATTATATACTGCAAGGACCATTTAGGAGGAGATTCCCTTTTTCTTACATCATAGTGGAACTAAGTTTTTATATGACTTCACAAGAGCTGCAACTTTTGGTCACTGGGGCTGGATGGCACCCAGTCACCTGCTCAGAAAGCAGGTCACAGTCTCAGTGTTGTAGAAGTCACAGAGAAACTTCAAAATTGCACAAATCAGAATAAAATTACTCTTCATGCAGCACCATACAAAAGCAAACAGAACTTGCCATTGCATGCTTCAGCAGCAGCACTGGACACCCAGCTCAGGCTTTGGAAATCATGGATCTGCTCCCTGTCCATTGGTGGCCTTCAACAAAACATTTTCTTGTCACGTGCCAGATTTTTCTTGTCTTTTGCTTCTCTTCAGTAATTTTAGATAGTAAATTCATTTTAGGTGAACCGAACTATGTTCAAGGTATGTTTAGGCATCTTCAGCAGATGTGTCAAATATATAAAAAATAGATGCTATTGTACTAAAATCATGTGGTCTTGCAGTCTATGCAAAGCTTTCTCTGAAGGGATTTCTACATGAATCTCTGGATATCATCAAACTCAATTTATAAGAAAACAGCCAGTGTCTCAGCAGGAATAAATCAGCATCTCCACTAAAGTAAAAAATGGTCTCTTGCAACAAACTTAAGTTGCAATGTTTTCCCCATTATCTTCTAAACTCAGATACTCATGGACAGCTCCTACCAGACAGAGACCTTGCTCCCACCAGTCTGCTGGAGCTTATCCAGCTGACTACACCTGTTGTGGAAAGGAACACTCCAGGCTCCGGCTTCAGTAGAGGAGCACCAGTCTCTTCCACCGACTCCGCTGGATCTGGAAAGGGATGTTTCCAAATGCTGTCAGCACCAACCCTTTAACGCTGTTACTTCAGCTGGCCTTCAATGAATGATGGTGAGTCAGAAAGAGAGCAAGCTCCCCGTGAACACCGAATGTCAGCACCACCCATTCCCAGTGAAGGAATGCCTGACGCACACACAGAGCCAAGGGAAAGCTCTGGGATTCTGCCCCAAGACAGCTGTCTATCATAACAAACACCATCTCCTTCCTTTGCTCTGCTCTTCTTTCCAAATTAAATAGGAAGAGAATTACCTCACCCCACCTCAAAAGAAAAAAAAAAAAGTCTTGGTCTCGTTTATCATGGGTTGCCTGGACTGGTTCCAACACCAAGTCTAATTTAACAGAAGAGAGTTGAAATAAATAGAGGAGAAGTTGCTTATTTTCTAAATAAGTCTAAATTTATTCATTACCCTAGTAAAAAAAAGTTTGGATTACAAGTGTCTGAACAGTATAAAAGTACAAAACGGGTTCCATAGATTTCTAATACATTAATACAAAGTGCATGACTACATACAGTTCATTTTGCATTACTACCAGGAATGGAAGAGGTGGGAGGGAGTAGGGGAAGCAGTTGGTGGTTGAAATCTAGCAATAAATAAATAAATACAGAAGAGATGATTCGTATCAGAGCACATCCTACCACCAATACTGCAGCCTTAGGTGTACAGAATTACTGATGCTGAAAACACAAATTCACATGAAACAAGTGTCTGCAAAAATAGCGAGGACTCTTGCTCAAGCCCTTACTGGACATGACCAACCTAATTATGCCTTTATACAACCAAGTATCCATTATATCTATGGCTGGACTCGATGATCTTAGGTCTTCTCCAACACAAATGATTCTATTTGGTTGAGGATGAAAGCAAGGTAAGCAGCTTTGTCCTCCCTTCAGAATCTCCAGAGTTTAGGAAGAGCAAAATAAGTCCAATGAAAGCTCTAAGCTGTAAGGCTGTGATAAGTCAAAGCCCTGTTTCCCCTGATTTTCTTTCTCTCCAGAGGTTGGTTTACCCAACAGAAGGAGAGGAAAAAAGAAAGAAAAAAAAAAGCTTTGAAGGCAGAGGCTCCTCTTAAAACCTGTGTATCTTTCCCTATCTATATTTTCATTTGCTAAGTATTCCCATTTCAGGAATGGAGACTACATGGAAATCCAGTCCTAAACCCTACCCACCACAGTATTATGCTGATGACTCTCACAAAAAGGAAAGCTTAGAATCATAGAATATGCTCAGTTGGAAGGGACCAACTCAGGATCAGGATCATCAACTCCAACTCCTGGCCCTGTGTAGGACAGCCCCAAGAATCACACCATGTAGCAATCCATTGTAGGATATCCCAAAAGAGTAATGGTAAGAAAAAAATCCCCCCTCCCCCCAAAACCAGAAAAAACAAACAAACAAAAAGCAGAATTCCCAACTCACACAAGTTAAACCTTCATAAAAGGAACATGAAGCAATTGGGAGCTAAAACTGCAGCACGATCTTCCAGGAAGCTGCTTCCACCCCACAGGCAAAGGGGAGATTGAAGGAGTGTCACAATGATTTGCACATGAGCTTGTCTGGGAATCTATGTAGAAAGTATTATCTTTTGATCGTGAATGCAAACAGAGCTGCCTTGATTCAGCACAGCACCGTTCTTAGCAGAACTTTTCATATTCAGTATTCACAAAAGCGTTGATCTGGCAGTTGCTTAAACAAACAAACAGAAAAAACAAAACCCAAACACAGAGAAGCACTGCAGGGGAAGGGTTTCAAAACAGCAACCGTGAATCCAGACCCCAGGCTGCAATCAGATTATGTCCCTGGACCAGAGCCTGATTTGCTTAGCAAGGGGTTTGGTTCTATGTCAGGTCCAAAATCAGCAGGAGTTTTGTTTGTGGTCACAGTGCAGCTGCACTGGGCCAACTGAGAGCAGTTATTCAGTTTTGGCCATCCCTTACACCTAACTTGGGTATCAGGATGTTTCTTGGTCCATCTCTCACCACCAGCTGGTTACTACACCATGCCCAGGGTGTCTGCTGATGGCTTAAAACAAAGTAACCTCCCTTTTTGCTATGTTCCTCCTCGGCTAAGGTGGAGAGCTCTCCCACCTCTTCTGAGGAGGACTGTATGTTAGAGGCCTTCTCAGCAAGCTACCACTCATAGTAGAGATGTCTGCAGTTTACCAGTCTGTGTCACAAGGGAGGGATGAAATATTTGTCTTTGTTACGTCAGTAGTACAGGGTGAAATCTCCACACCTTTAAAAATATATATTTATATAACTAGAGAGGTGACTTATAACATTTCTATGTATTAGTTCATCTTATTGAGTCATACATGTCTAAGAATGAAATATTTTCTTGGGGATTTAAGGGAGTTTACCAACCAACTTTTAAAGAAAAAAAAAACCTTACAACCACTGCTTCTTTCAATTACAGAAACATGAACTACATATACTTTAATATACAAACCCCCATCCTCATGTTCACTTGTGAAGTGAGTGTGGGGGGAAGATTAGACAACCTTGCAGCAGCATTCAGCTTTGCCAAGTGTTCCATAGCATCTTAAATATTATGTACAGTCTTTCTGAAAGGATACAAACTGGCTTCAGAGTTTGTGGAATTGTAGCAGTAAAACCCAAAACAGTTCTAGGGAATAGTCTTTTGGCAGCATAGCAGGTGTCCAAAGTGAAGAGTCACTTTTCTAGTATTTTTCCGGAGAATAAGAGGATCTGTGTAACCTTCTGCAGCTATCCAAGGAAGTCACCATTCCTCTTGGGTGGAGATTGCTGGAGACTGTGGTCCTTCTTGTTCTGGCTTTTCAGTGGCAGACTTTTTATTGCTACAGCAAGGTTTGAAGAGATGAGTGTCTATGAGGACTTCCCCAAAACGACCTTTGTAAATAATTCCACAGCAGACCTTTTGCCTGGAAGAAATGGCAGGGAGACAGATACTTTGTGTGTTTAGAATATACAGAATTTACAAACATGCAAAAAATAAGTCTGACCCCAGACACTACTGAGCCTCCAGCTCAGAGGATAGGGGCAAAAAGGCTGCTTATAAAGAGAAAACAAGTCTGTGTCTAAATCCACAACACTGCTTTGGGGAAGAAACAAAAATATGGAGAAAAAATCCAAACATATCTCTGCAAAACTAAGTCTCCCACTTTGCTTCCCAGAGAAGTTTCAGACACACAACTATCTGGGCTGAACTAACCTTGGCTACAATGCACTTGCAAACATTATTTGAGAGGAGGCAGCAAAGTCACAACAATTTCAATGGAGCAATTAGCTAAACAAGGGATTACTGTGTCACAACATGCAATAAAAGATAACAAGCTCGTCAGCTCCCAGAAAACCTTGTGGTTTTCCTCCCACTCCAGGATTTATTGTTTTTTTCCAAATGAATACCATCACAGGTCAACCCAATCAAATGCTATGTTTGCTGGCAAGCTGAGAACACTCTTGTATTTGGCAACACATCACATCTACTGGGCATAGTTTTAAGAAAAGATAATGACAGACAGGAATATTATCTGTTGCTCCCCAAACCAGTAAAAATATTTTCCAGTAGCTGCATTAGTATTTAAGAAACTGGAAGGAGATAGGGGAAAATGTCTCAAGTACATGGCATTTCTTCCCATAGAAAGAAGACAGGTATTGTCTAGTGCTCTGTGACTTAAATTATATCCTTAAACCAAAAATAGTTCAGCAGCAACAAACTCCTGAAGAAGCCGAATCAAGCAGTGTGCATGTGACGTTAGTCACCACCTGCACAGAGTGCAGCTTTTTACCTTTTCCAATATGTGAGATCTAAAAAGGAGAACACTGGTGTTCTGCTGGACCCAGCGCTCATCTCTGTGTCAGAGCCATCATCGGACTGGTTACTGTAACAGGGCGACTGAGCCGGGGAGGCACTCGAGGTTGTGCTGTGGGCATCAGAATCTGCAGGGGAAAGAATAAATGCCACAATGAGGACATGCATCCAATGACTTAGCCCCTTCCTGGCTTGTAAAAGGTCATACATGGACTGGGAACAGAGAAACAGAGGTTTTTCAATTAACAAGAAAAACCCAACAATGACAACCCTTTTTTTTAACTTGCCCCCACCAGGTTTCAATACAGAGACGACCTGTCAGCATTTCCAAAGCAGACCTTGGAACTGGAGGGGGTCCTTGCACGTGAGAGATTGGAAAGAGGTTCAGGATCAGGCTCAGTTCCTCCAGGATCCTCCAGATCCTCCTCCTCCAGCTCTCAAACATAGCCCATGCAGGCCTGCTCTGGAATCACTGAAGATCCTTCAAGACAATGGGATCTGCTCTTCATACCTAGTAACCTTTCTCTCTTACTGTAAATCTCCTTTCTCACCTGTTCAGGTAAAGTCTTGTAAAGCTCTTCTCTCTAGTGCATTATATGTGTATGTGTTTGTATTTATATATATATATATATATGTATATATATATATATATATATATATTCTCATCATGCATTAGGTAGTATTGAGCTTTTGCTGGATCAAGACTGCAAACTATGGACTCTGTGCAGACACACACCTTAACAGAGTGTCTACTCGCCTACCTTTCAGCTGTCATCTCTAGCAGATACAGTAACACAACTAGATTAACTACAGCACATTGAATGAGGAGATACAAGCTCTTTGGGTCAGGACCTTTACGGATTCTTTGGAGACTTCTCCTTCAAGCCAGGTAAGATAATTGAAAGAGAGAGAAGACCAAGTCAGCAACAGTTAAGAAGTTAGGAGGTTTGCTTTAGAAAAAAAACCCTAAAGGACCAACATATATTTAGAATATAACTGGCAGATGGCTTTGTTGGAAAGCTATGAATCCAAATCCATTTGAATAGTCCATGTTCTACTGGAAAGAAATCACTGAGACCAGCAGAGGAAGGTATAAGGAAACATGATAAGAATTTAAATTAGGGGTGGGTGAGGGGAAGTCTAGGCTAAATACAAAGCCTGGGTTGAAAACATATATGCAAAAAAAAGATTGAAATCTTCTTGGGAAAAGAGAGCTGAAAAATGGCCATAGCACATTACTGAGAGCAGGGGGAAGCCTCTTCCAACTTCAGTTTCAAAGAGGATCTTGCTCAAGACGTTCTTTTTAGAGACATGTCATTTAAGTGTTGGACATAAGCTACAACTGCCCACTCTTTCAAGCCAGGCTCCACACTCCCCCCTTGCCACTTCCCCACCTCTGTCTTGCAGCCCACTCTGCACACACATTCTTCCTCCTCATTCCACCCCCTCTCCAAGGTCCAAGAGAACAAGAGGTTGTGAAAACAGGCAGCGCCCAAATGTGTGAGCGTACAGTCAAATCTAGATGGTGATTCAACTTGGCTAGCTAACTGTAAGCTATGTGAGGGGAGGCTAAAGTTTATTGCCAAAATCTCTCTGGATCCACTTACTGTGCCGCTTGAATTCCTTTTGCAGTTTGCTGATTTGATTGCTCTTTATTCTGCTTCCAGACAGAGTTTTCATTTTCTTTGGTTTCAATGTTGTTTTAAGACTGGGTCCAGCCCTGGCATCTACCACCTAGAACACAGAAAATGCATGCCTAACACTTTTGCATCATGCCCAGATACTGCCCCAGTCAAGGCACCTGTACTGACTTAGCTGAAGGTGCTCAAAACCAATTTAGTTAATCCAAGGCAGTTCTGTGCAGTGACACCCTTATGTTTCATTTAAATCTGGGTTGTAAGAAGCTGAGCCTGTAGGGAAACCCAAAAACTGGTTTTAAAAGCACATTTAGTTCAACTTTTGCCGACTTACCATTTTTGACAAATTCAGTTTAGCCCATAACAGTTGTTTAAACTAATACAGATACAGTTAGGAGTGTCTGCCAAGTATTTGCCCTGCAGTTTTTGTTTTTTTAATCATAAATTTAACCTCTGAGCAAAGCTAGTGGTAGTGATAGCTATAGTTCTGGCTCCCATTACCATCAAGGCTTCCTGGATAAAGATTATTACATACACAAGGAATCCTGATCATCTTCCCAGCCCTAGGCCCAAATTGAATTAGGTGTATCAAACCAGAATATGAGTGGGAATTGCTGCGAGATATTAGTAATTGTAATTATCTGGCTAAATGACATTGATTTATGTGCTGCTGAAGCAAGTCACTTGCTTGGAAAAAGAAAAAGCAACCCGTTTTGGATAGAGGCCAAATTTGAAATGTTTTGAGTGTCATAAGAGACTTTTGGACAAAGTTATGAGCTTGTGAAAACAAGGAATTACAAGGTAAGTCAGTCTGTGACTCCATCTCGGGCTTGATTAATCACCATTTGCACATAAGCCAAACGAAGGCAGGTAAGAGCCACAGAATAGGAAATACTCCAGGAAGGATTTAGAGATGCTGAGAGTGGGAAGAGAGAGCGTGGGGGAAACAGCAAACCCCAAATCTTTGCCAGCACCTCCCCTCTCTAGAAAGACTTGGTTTGGGGAATGAAGAGAAATAGATTACTAACGTGATTCCAATTTTTTTTGGATCCTGCTGGTAATTTTTTCCATCTTTTCACCAAAAGAACACAGGCATTGCAAATATCTCCTGAACGGGCCTCATGGAGCCTGGTAAAAACAAAAGGAAAAATCACTTAACTACAGTTAATAAAAGCATACCCTCACTTGATAACAGCAAGCAGCATAAAAATTGACGAATAAGAGGAGTTCTGAAGCTCTGTTTTTCGGGCATTACAAGTCATCTGGGGTGCTCAAGCATTGCCATTTAAAGACCAGGTCTCACTTTCAAAAAGCACTATTCCACACAGAAATAAAAGGTGTCGTAATCTGCCTCCAGAGGGGCACTGAAAACAGCAGTCCTGTCACCTTCAGGTTCTGGGGTTTTTTCCCCCCAAAACCAGAAAACAACACACAGTTCCAGTGGGCTTGTTAGTTTGATTGGAGAAGGAGGAATAATCATGTTCTTCAAACGTACATTTGGGAACAAACATGAACAGCTTACTCAGGTCTTAACTTTCTCACAGAGCTTCAAGGATGAGTAACAAATACCACCTAACACACTCCCACATAAGCACAGGATAAGGTTTCAGAAACAGCAGTCACTGGAATGACAGCAATACTCGCTCCCTTTAACAAGTTTTCTTCAGGAATCATCCCTACTGCTAATCCATGCTAAAAGAAATATAAAGGGGAAACCTTGTAGAATTTTTCAGCTATTTAAATAGGAAGACTTTGAAGATTTATAGATGAATGGGGCAGGCTTAGGTATTTGCTCAGTGTTAAGACTGCATTTTTACCTTGGCAAACAGAAAGCATGAGACCAATGGCCCTGGTACACTGCAAGCTGCTTTACTGCAGTTAACAACAACCCAAAAAAAAAGCAAAAGCAATGTATCTTCACACAGTCTTTGACTGCCAAGGACAGTAGTCAAGAAATATGATAAGGAAAACTGTCACCACCAGACTGATGTACAAAAATCCCTGGTAAATACAAAGCACTATAAAGTTGTACATGAAAGTAGTGTTTCTAGAAAAAGAGGGGAAGAGGGAAATATTTATACATAATTTCAAAGCTCTTTGAAAGTATTTTAAAAAAAAATTAAAAGGTCACAGTAATTGGCACAAGAAATCACTCATATTTATAGTTTTATTACCAGTGCTTTCAAGCAACATTACCTAATTTGAAAGCTAATTACTTGACACTCATTTTTTCCATTAGAAGGGGTTTCCAATGAGAAGTTTTAATTACAGGTTGACATGTCCTATTTGAACAAAGACACCAATATCCATAACAAGTACTTCACATAAACACTGCTGAAACTTCTAAATACTTCTCCTCAAGTTTTATCTAACATTCTTGAATCTTCAGAGCCACAGAGAGCCTCCATGGACCTGTACAGTTCATCATTTTGTGTAGGTATTTACACCTCTGTGGAACAAGTGAAAAATGCACAGTTTGAGAGGGGTTTAAATCCCTGCATGTGCTGTGAGCTGGGTGAGGCATGAGCCCAAAACTTTGCTGTTAGGAATTAACAGCTCTCCATGGGCAGTGACAGCAGACCAAAACTAAAACGGTACTGTACACAGCAGCAGAGGATCCAGCCCCTCCTTGTCTGCTCAGGAAAGCTGTGAGGAAGCCACAGGCAGCCTTTTCCCACCACTCACCTCTGCTAACCTAATCTTTCGGTCTTACAGAGCAAGAAGAACAGTACACCAGGTTGGAGGCCTGGAGATCAATGTCACAACTGACCACGACGTCGACTAAAGAAAGAATCTTACCCAAAACAATTCTGGAAATCCTTTTCGTAACGTTTGCTGTCAGTGAAACGGGAACTGGAAGACTTAGCTCTGCAAATACAGCAGCCCTCTATACTGCGATACATCTTCGGTTTGTGAAAGCCAAACATCTTTTCCTCCCAGCAGTGCCCTGTGAAAACAAAGAGAAACTGGTGTTACTTATCACTGTAGATACCAAAAGAAAAACCTGGGCAAAGGTAAACTATAATTCAGATGGGAAACTGCTAGAGTGGGGCACCATTTTTTTATGTCATGTTGCCTCAGAAGAGCAGAGGCATCTAGAATGCACTTGTTAAAAAAATTATGTAATTAACAGCTGGAATATTAAGCAATACCCAGTAGGACTCGTAACAACCTCATTTACTGCACAAATCTACTCTAAGGGCACATCCAGAACAGCACAACCCAGAGGTGTGAATGCAGCTGACTTGGCTAATGAAGGCTCTATGTATGTGGTAAAACAGGCTGCAGGACAGGCCATGTGAATCTGCCTGAGCCCCTGGATAAGGAGCTGGCAGCTGAACTCCAGGTCACTGGTACTACCCTGTCACCACCACCGGTGTTGGTTGGAAACAGCCCTGCCAAACCTTGCTGAAAGTGAGTAGGAGTCATTTTAAATGAGCTGCAGTCATACCTCGAGGCTGTAGGGCAGACATACCTGAAAAGCCACTCTAAAAACAGCAGGGTGGAGTCCCACCCAGCCCTCAGTGGCCATGTCTGCGCTGCAGGACCAAGGAGCACTGCTCTGTTCTCAGGCCTGGGTGAGCATCCCAGCCACATCCCAGATCCATGTCAGCACATGCTCCGTTCTCGCCCTCCTGCCTTCCCCACCCTGCTTTCCATGGGAAGCAAACCTAGCTAGAAAAGGGCCAGGGAGCAGGACCCTGGGGCACATCTCAGCATGTGCCTACCAACACATTGCTGCCAATAACACTGGAACTCCAATTACAGGGAATTTTTTCACCACCAGCTCTGCAAACTCAGCACCAACACAGAAGGCCAAAAATGCCATCCTGCTCTCACAGGTCTGCCTATTCTTTTCCTAAGCTAGGATTTGCTATCAGAGCAGGTATTATACAGCGACGTTGTTTTCCAGGCAGAAACTTTTCAAGTTACTCACAAGTGGATTTACTGCAGTCACCACGACACAGACCCTTTCAACACATGATGTCCCCACCACCAAACAAGTTCTCCCCTGGTGCCAGCTACTCCCCAATGCAGATTCCTGTAAGGCACAGTCTGACACGGCATGAGAAGCTGTCAGAGCAAACACAGTTCCCACAGCACTTCAAAAAACCAAACCAACAACTGAGCAAAGCTGGTGCTTTTCTGGCGCTGGGCCTGGACACACAGCAAGTCCTCACAGGCCACACAGCCTCTGCCTCATAACACAGGCAAGGACTGTTCCAAGAAGCTCTCTTTTGAACAGACCCTGGTGCAAGGTTTGCCTCAACCACCTGCTGCAGGGAGTGAGCAGCCACCCCTGCTGCTTATCACACACTATCTGCTCAGAAGGGGACAGGTCACTGGCTGCAGGAAGCTCCGTGAGAACAGGTTCCCACTGCTGAGAACTTTTGCTTTTAAAATATTAAAATTGGATGGAGCCCTGCAAATAACACATTTCCCCCTCTTCCCTTAACAAAAGACCAAGTCATTATATTTTCGTAGAAACTACCAGAAAACTAACTGGCCTTCCCACAAATGCTACCTGAAAGACCCCGTAGCTCAGGCAGGACTTTTGGGAAAGCAGCATCTCCATCACTTGTGGGCTAGTCTAGTGAGAGGGAAGTCCCAGTCACTTCCCAGTCCCAAGGATTGCCAAGTCCCAGCAACCCAACCTGGTTACTGGTTAATGTATGTGGCATAGTCATCTGTCTCCAAATCTTCTACCTGCAGGAAGGTAAGGAGTGTAATTCTAATATCTTCCAGTGGGACAGAACATTAATCTCAAATCTTCAGTCTACACTGCCAAGACTTGCCACATCATTGTGGCAATAAAATAATTTGAAAAGCAGGTTCAGGTGAGGTCAAAAACATGCTTCCACAAAACAACTGTATGTAGCACTGTGCTTACCTTACTGACAGAGAGATTTTGTGCAAGGAAAAGAGATCTTGTGCATTTTTGTGGGACCACAGCAAAAGCTAGCAAACCACCCAGGTCTAGCACAGCCTTTCACACACAGAGGTGAAAATACATCCCCCACACCAACCCCAGAGGGGAAGATCAAGAGCACAGCAGTACTGCAAAATAAACACACAGTTTCCCAAGCTGCTGAGAATAAGAGAAAAGCAAAAACTGTATCCAATATTTTTGGTTAATACTCTTACACAAAATACATTAAGGAACCCATATCCAGCTGAGAGTGTATATGTTTACATTTCGGTATAGCACACACAAGACCACTTGGAGTCTCCTTGCAATTACCACTGCAAAAACACTTAGAAAGACATCAGTCAACTCCCCACAAGGCTTGTCTTGACTTTTTGCAAAGCCTGTTAATGGCAAGGGACTAGTGCAAGCTGAATGCCAAGGAGATCCTCCATGCTTAGGAGAGAGATGGAGGGGATAGGTGTCTCCTTCCCCCCATCCCACCTCATGCTGTCTACCACAGGTTTGAGGTGCTGTATTCCTTTCTTCACATTTGCACCACGCTCACCTAGGGCCACGTTCTCCCAAAGATGACTTGTGCAAATACCCAGCAAAGTCACCCCAGACTCTGCCAGGCTTTTTAGAAGATACACCACTCCCTGCACTAGCACAGCAGTGGCCTGGAAGCCGTGAGCAGGTACAGTATCCAGTGCGGGTGGCAGCAGGCACGCAGTCCATGACCCGCTGAATGGGCTCGCTGAGGGATGGTTACTACCCTCAGGTTCTGCTGGGTGTGTTTTCAGGGACCCGTAGCAAACTAAAGCACAACCCAATCAGGTCAGTATCCCTGCCCTGTGAAGGCAAATACACAACAGTGTCTAGGCAAACACTCAGAAGTACGTATTTTGTTTCTTAGCATCTGATGTGCTTCTCCAAGAGACACTCTATTATGAACACTTTAACAAGCTTCTGGAGATCCAACAGCATACTCACCTGGGAATTTTCAACTTCCAAACAGCAATTTTAGATATTGTTTGACCACCCCAATGTTAAATCCATGGTCTGATACTTTTATTTAGAAAGTCCAAGACTGATTGCAGACACAAGGTTCATCAATGCTGCAAAACTTATGCAGCAAGTACATCTTGACTGCTGGATGGCAAGCACAGAACTCGTATCAACATCAACAACGAGATTTACTTTCTAACCCAGATTCTTCCAGAAATCCAGACGCTGATAAGATGATCTCTGTCACCAGCTGGTATTTACACCACAGTAGAACAAGATGTATTAATGTTCTGGCAAAGCCTGGCATCAAACACATATTCTGAAAATATTTTGTTTTGCATCATTGCTGCCATTCTCACAGGAGCGGCCTTTCAACACCATCCTTCAATAGAAGGGAAACTAGTGCCATCTGTTTCCCACTTGATGAATGGTCAGCAACAGTATTACCATACATCATGCCTGAATGGGGAAGAGCTAGTAGCAAAACCACAAGTTAAACAGATTTCTCTGACAACTGCGTTGAAGTGCAGTTATAAATGGAAGGCGTCGGTTCAGTCACACATTTAATCCTAAACAGTTGCCATTTGACCATTATACACTAAATATTCTGTCAGCTGGAGAGCTTAATAGCTAATATGCACTTAGAAGTACATACGACTGTGCCCTTTGAAAGGTTTTAACTTGAAAGCTTTGCAATTTAGATCTCAAATTAGAACCAGGGAGTTAGACTGCCAGCTACCCTAATACCTGAATCTTAGCTGTGGTATTTTAACCATGTGAAATCTGGGACAGATAAAAAGATGGCAAGTAGGAAGTAAGTAACTTGCATAGAAATTAGAAAGAATTACACAACATAATTTTGCCAAATCTAAGCACGTTATTAATGTTACTTAAGCTTGTTATTATTTGCCAAATTTAAGCATGTTATTAAAATATATATGACATTTTTTAAATCAGCACTTGCACAGAAGCGAAAGGGACAGCTCACCAGCAATGAATCAGAAATCTCAGTGGAGTGTATCTGTCATTCTACAGAAATGGAGATTTACCTGCACTAGCAGAGAAGCTGTATTCCCCCAAGTCAGGGGAAAAGTGTTTCTCCTCTTCCTCCTCCCTGGTCTCCCCCTCTGCAGCTTCTCCCTGCAGAAGTTCCTACTCCCTCAAGTTCTGCTTTACACAACTGCTTTAGCAACTTGAATGGATTCAGAAAAGACTCCAGGAAAAACCTCTCTCCATTATTCTACCCTCTCGCTTTTGGAAAAGTAGCATCAAAACCAGAAACTTGTCTTGCAAAAAAATCTGGAGTTAGGAAGAGAACAATAAAGTAAGTGGGAAATAAAAGAATCCCCATACCCTGCTTATTAGCTTTGTGAAAGGTTGGTACAAAGCAGCATGCATCACTACATGTGTGAAAATAGTTTCATGCTTTTGTTGCCTGTCAGGACTAGAATTTAGTGCTTAGTTTTCTTTGCAAAATTTAATTTGATGATCTAAATTAGAAGGAGGCATTGCTTTAGATGCTCATTAAGTTTTCAATTTATGGAAGAACTTCTGAACTCTTAGATTTTAAAGTAAGCTGAGCCACTTCCATTTGCTTTTCCAGATTCCTTCTGCATTCTTTCTGATCACCCAAGAAGAATGAAAACCTTTTATAACAGAAAGGATGGAATTCCTAGAAGGCAGGCATGTCTCCCTTTGTAACACAATTATCAGGCCAGTTGGAATGAATGTGCTCACCTGCTTCTTGCAAAGATGAAAGAGAAACATCCCCTGGAGTTATGGGAGAGCAGAGGGATGCCAGTCCAACTACTCAATACCTTCTCCTCTCTTCCTATTTCTTCATTCTGACCCTGGATCATTCACCCTTTGTACAATCCAAAACTGCCAGTACATTGACAGAGAAGAGAAGAACAATTTGATTTGCCTTTATGTGTACAAAACAGCCTTGGCACAGCCTTCCTCAAGTTGGTCTACAAAAAAATACGATCTAGCCTACATATGTTGATGCAGCCGGTTCCTGTCAGTAAAAATCTCACAATTGTTGTCTCTATAGCATTTCATTGGAACTAAGAAACATAGCCAAAATGGTATGATTTTTTTTTTCTTTTAAAGGGAAGGAAACAGATGCCTTAATATAGAAAGAATATACATGCTCTGCCTTTTGCATCTGCAAGTGCATACACCCAGGCACATGCACACACACGAAAAATGCTTCCAGAGCTGTCTAAGGCGCCAGGAGCAGAGTTGTTTCTCGCAATAAATTCTTGGGCCTGTCCCTCTGCTGAAATAAACTGCAATACCTCTACTGAAAATCAACTGTAGGACAGAAAACTGTACATCAACAGAGGAGCTGATCTATATCAGAGACTCAACGTAAACATACCTCCACCATGAGTTTACACGCTGCAAAAAAACCCCTTGGAACAGAAGTTAAAATTGGACCCCCCAAAAACCACTTTAACGTGCACAAAGCCAGAATGCTCCAAGGACATAAGAGACCAATCTAATTGGGGTCATCTGAAAATGCAATTTCATTATCTGCAGCAACATTTCTTTTACTCAGTCATCTGTCCTTATAGCTCAAAACAGAGTGACTAGTTTCCAACACCCATAACCTAGAATGGTGCATACCGTACACTCTTCTGGCCTCCTATACCCTCAGATTTTCCTTCCACTTCCCTTCCTCTCTCCGCCCAAAACAACTTTACTTGGAGGAAAGCTGTATTTGGCCATTACAGCCTAGGACACATCTGAATATAACAGCATGCTGTGGAGTTGTCACTTGATGTGCTGAGCAAAACCAGCAAAACTCAAAACTACATTTCAGGAATCTTTTCTCTGCCAAAATAAGTAACTCACTCTTTTGCTGGTAGTTGTCCACAGCTACTGTCACGTGCTCAGAGCTGCAGTAAAATCTTAGCACACCAGATGCAACTGGCAGCAAATACTAACCACGTACCAAAAATCAAATTGGACATTTCTTTCCCGTGTTTGAGCATTCACAGCATCCTGGCTGGGTCACAAGCTGTTCTGAGTTAAGTTTTCAGAAACAATTAAGTCACAAAGGAGCCTAGTTACCTGTTGATCTTCACTGGGAAGTAAATTCCTAGCCCACTTAAACTACAAAATTGAAGGGCTAAGTCACTTGGGTGTTCCTCTAAACTGTCATGTGGTTAGTCCTGCAGAAGAGATAGGCCAAAGCATGAAAACAGTAATCAGTAAGATTTGCATAGGGGTTAAAAAGAAAAAAAAAACCCTAACCTGCCCCACCTGCAGACATTCCATCTTGAAAGATGACTCCCCCTGCTCCCTGTTGCATAACTAACATCATGCTCAGTCTGAGCCCAACAAGGAGAACCTGGGATGTTCTCAAACAAGCGCTGGAGTTCAGTCTGCGATGCTTATCTGAAAGCAGTCACCACAGCTGTTATGATGCTGTTTGCGATCACCTGCTACTGAAAAAGCATCACAGACACTTGTGATCATGAGACACTGAACAGTTTTGGTTTGTGTTTTTTGGCTGGGTTTTTTTGTTTGTTTTTAAAGAGGGTAACATACCTAGACGGGGATTTGAACAGAAGGTGTAGTAATTATTTGGCAGAACAGCTGAAGTGACTTCATTAAAAAGGATACATTTTCATTTCGTTAAGTAATATTACTGATAATTCCACTTGGACTTTGGACTGAGCACATTCTAAAATGGCAAAGGCTTAAGTTGTGAAATGGAGTCCTGCTTATGCATTCTGCATAACCACTCAATTTTCAAGCCCCAGTTCCCTGGCTTCTTTTTTGTGTTAAAATCTAAGTGCTACAAGGGGTGCAAGTGTGAAGCTGATTGTCAAGTAGAAACATGTGTATGTTGTTCATCTCGTTAAGGAAGAGGTACAAAGCATCAGGTGTTAAGAATCAATGCAAAACAGAGTTTGGTAACAGAGAAAGAGCTGTTCAGCACGAGTAAGACAACAAACCATTACAGTTTTAACTTTATTTTTAATATCTGTGAATTTATCATCTCTTTTAACGTCTTCTACTAAGAAGTCAGTGATATTTTCTTCTTAAAGGAAGACTAATCACAAAGGCAATTAGCTTCTTTTAGAGAATGAAGTGAGGAGGAATTTTTCCCAGAGGCACTGGCACTCAATCCCACCTACTTTCAGTGGGAGCTGGATGCTGCATGCCTGTGGGTGTGTTTGAAAATTCCGACTTGCTACTTGCTGATTCTTTACCACATACCATAGATCCCAAGAAACCTAGAATTCACCTGCATGCCAAAGGAGGTCAGTGTCCACTGGTGTCAGCAGAAAGGTTTCCAGTTCACTGTCTGTCCCTATGGTGCAGAGTTTGTGCGATCTTGTTCTCTTTATTTAAAAAAGCTGTAAACTACACTGTGAAACTGTCTGTGTCCAGACTGGAAAGAGGTGCACACACCCAGCAGGTGGCTGACAGAAACTGTCTCACCTCTGTAAGTACACACACAGTAGTGAAGGAGTTTGCTGAGGAAGCACTGCTCTCCAGGCATGCCTTATCAATGAGTTAAAGAGTTGTCTCCATGGCCATCAAACTGCCACCTTCCTAAGCGCCGAATTAAAACTCAAAATGAAAAAGAGCATCACAGCTCACGCTCAAGCACGTTACTCGGTCTCCACCCCAAGTGCAATGCTATTGCAGTTCTGGGCTCAATTCAGGACGCTGGGCCTTCTCCTCCCCACTCCCCAGCCACGAGGGGATGGTGGCAGGGCCCGGCCTTGAGCCCAGAGAGACACGTGTTCCAGGCGCACAGCGCCAGGCTGGGGGACAGCATCCTGCGCCAGCTGCCTGCACAGCCACAGCGCAGCTCCAAACTTTTTTGCAATTGTAATGATTATTAAATAACTTGCGTCGGAAGGACAGGCCGTCAGCAGACAAGGCTCTTTATAGTACGAACCGGGGCCGTTCCCGCCAGGGAAGAGCCACTGGGGGAGCCCCGGGGCAGGCGGGATTCAGCCCAGCTCGCTGCGTTAAGGGACGGCCCGAGTAAACAACAGGTTTGGCAGGTCCCTTTAAATCCCTTTCACGATATGGATGTACGAGAGGAGTCGGCAACTTTTACCTCACGAAAGGGAGAACGCGACTGGGAGCACTTCCCCGGCGCAAAACACCGCAAGTTTGAAACAAAAACAAAACAATAGCGAGTAAGAGATGCCCGAAAAGGCAGAGCCCGGTCGCGCCGCTCCCGCCGCTTTCCGCCGGGCACCGCGTGGCGCGGGGAAAGCGCCGGCCCCGGGCACGGCCCCGCTCCCCCCCGTTATCGCCGGCGGGGCTGGGGCCGGAGCGGGAACAAAGACCCCCCCGGGGCGAACGACCTACTTTCGCGGGCGGCCCCGCCGGTCAGGTGGAGCCGGGGGAGCGCACACGGGGGTGGCCGCGCCTCCCCTCCCTCCCTCCCTCCGCGGGGCTGCCAAGCGTTCAACTCGCCGAAAGACGAATAAAAATTAAAAATAAACGAGAAGAGCGCAGGAAGGGGAAGGCGGCGCGCCGGGGAGGAAAGCCCCGAGCGCGAAGGTGGGCGCTCCGAGGCGGCCCCCGCGCTGCAAACACCGCCCCACCACGCGGTCTCGGTGCAGGCGCCCCATCCGGCACCGGGAGGAGCGGCGGGAAGCGCGGATCCAGCCGCACCGCCGAGCACCGGGACCCCCGTCCCGGCGAGGTGACGGCCACCGCCCCCCTCTCCGGTCCCGTCCGCGCCACCCCCCCTCCACCCCGCGCCGGTTCCTCATGGCTCGGCCCTGACGTAATTCAAACATGGCAACAGTTTCACTTCAAAGGGCCGTCGCAGACCTCCCAGCAACGCGGTCACGCCGCGGCGGGGGCCGCACGGACCCTCCCCCGGACCCCCGACCCCGCGGCAGCCCCGAGGCTGCCGGCGGGGTTCCCCCGCCCGCCCCGGCGCCGTGCGCGCGGCGCGGCGGTGACACGGGGAGCGCGGGCGCATCCAAAGTTTCACCGCCCTTCCAAAGTCCTCCAAAAACGGCAGCCAGCCCCCTAAAAAACACTATCCCGCGCGGAACAAGTGTCACCCCAACCGACGCCCCCCACACGCCAGGGCCGAGCCCCCCCGCCCCCCCCGCCCCGGCCGAGCGCTGTCCCCCGGCGCGCCGGGAGCCGCGCCGCCCGCAGCACATGCGAGCCCTTTGTTTTCCCTGCAGCCGGGCGCTGCCTACGTGCCGCGCCGGGGGCACGCCGCCCGCCCCGCTCCCGCTCCGCACAAACGCCTCCCGGAGCCGGGAGTTAAAACTTGTTGGCGCCGGGCACAGGCACACGCCGGCGGGGACCGGAGCGACTTGCAGCGGCGCTGGGCTGCGGGAACGGCAGGACGCCATCGCCGCCCGCCACACCGTCCTCCCCATGCCGGCAACGCCGCGCACCGGGCCGGGGGCAGGAGGGGGAGAGGCCCCACGCCGCGACCTGTGCGACCGACAGCACGTGTCACACACCAGCCCACGGACACGCGTTTTGCCCCATCTCGGGGCGTGCACACACTCCGACCCCTCCGCGAGTAGTAGCGATAACAGAAAAGCAGCTGCCGCCTCTCCCCGCCGTGAAACACGCTGAGGGAGAGAGGGAGGGATGGCGGGCACCCCCTCCCCTCCAGCGCGCCGCTGGCACCAAGTTGTGCTCGCCGGCGCTACAGGTGTGCGCTGCGGGGCGCACCCGGGGCCGCACCTGCGGCACCCGCTCCGCACCGGGCAGGCACGGCCGGCGGGGACACGCCGTCCGCGTGGCGAGGATGGGCAGCCGCGGCCCGGGAAAGGCTCCGTGCAGCCCGTCATCGCCAGGCAGCCCAGTTTTCCCCACCCGCTCCGCATCTTGGGACCGCTTTCGAAGTTAAATCGCAGGAAACCGGCTACTCGTTCCCCCTAAAGGCTTTAACTGTACTTTGGGGTGGGGAGGACAAGTCAGAGTTATCGGGATGGGTCTGCAACAATGCGGGGGGCGTTTCTCCCCGCCCGCACCTCATTTAAAACTCCACTAATAGATGAAAAAGAAAGGGGAGAAACGCCGCGCGCAGAAGCCACGCGTGTCAAACAGTTTCAAGGCGGCAAAGTCTTTTTGCCGCTGCAGAAACTGCAGACACGGTCCGAGACAGTAAAACTTGTGTGGAACAGAAACCACCGGCTGCTGGATTTAAAAAAAAAAAGAAAAAAAAAAAAAGAAATCCCAACAACAACAACGAAAAATAATAAACCCCCCAAAACCCCAAAAGCTCAAAGTTTAAACCCGCCGTCCTCTCTCGCCTGTACTTTTCCTCCCTCCCTCCCCACCAAGGAGCCAAGGGAAAGCAGTCACTCACCGCCGCGCTGCGCCCACCAACACACACCCGTGCGGTGCGCGGCGCTCCCGCCGCTGCGCGCGCTCCCGGCTCCCCGCGCTCTGCCGCCGGGCGCGGGCGGGCGCGCGCGCGAGCCCCCCCCACCCCTCCCGCCCACTCTCCCCTGGCCGCCCCGCCCCCTCGCCGCTCTGCGCAGGCGCCGTTCCCACGGCCCCATTGTGCTCAATCGAGCCCCCTCCGGCTGCGCGCGCCCCGTTGTCCTTTTAAGGGAGAAAGGGCCGCGCGGGAAGCGCGGGAGGGGGCGGGGCCCGCGGGGACGGGCGGAGGTGACTTCACGCCCTCCCCCCCCCCCGCACCTGCCTCCCGCCCCTCCCGCGGCCCCGGAGCGCTGCATGCCGCGAAACAGCACGGTACAACACAACACGACACCAACACAACACGGCACCGCAGCCACCGCCGCCGTGAGACGCCGCTCCCCCGAGCGCCGTGCGTCCCGTCCCCGCAGCATGGAGCGGCCGTCGGCGCCTCTCCGCAGAGGGGGGACACCGGCCCTGAACCCCTCGGGCGGAGCGTCACGGCCCCCGGAAGAAAGAAGCAAAGCTGTGTTTTGGTGGTTTTTTTGGTTTTATTTTTTGTTGTTGTTGTTTGATTATTTTTTGGTGTTTTGTTTTTGTTTTTTTTTTGTTTTGTTTTGGTTTTTTGTTGTTGTTTTTAATTTTTTGTTGTTGTTGTTGTTTTTATTTTTTTTTCGATTCTTGAGAGGTTTGGGGGGTTTTTTTAAATTTTTTTTTTTTTTCCGCGATGGGTTCTTTTTTTAAAGCGCTTTAAAAGTCGTCATCGGCGCCTTATGTAATTTTTTCCCGCGGCGTCAGAATGAGCGAATTAGAAAAAAAAAAAAAAAATCGGTTCACGCTCTTTTGTGCGATTTTGGAAGAGCTGCTTCACGAGGCGGCGGGCGGGCTGTGTTGAAATAGGTTTCCTTTAAAAACTGTGTCAGACGGATTAGCATGTGATATACAGGGTAACACCTAAGGAGTTATGACTTAGCACCATTACAGCCGATAACTGCAATAAAGTTGCAAGCTACTCCCTCCCGGGCTGACACTCAAATCAAGCCCGAAGATGGAATGCCTTCTTTCAAAGTGTTTAAAACTTTCCTACTGAATGAACAGGAGCTCAGGCACAGTGTGCAGTTGTTGCTGAATATTCTAAAATACTAAAATAATGCCATTTCTATATTTCTATAACAATTTCTTTCTTTTATCCTGCGAGTGACCTTTTCAGTCTAATCCTGATTTAGGCGCAGATTTAGCAACTCACGAACTGCTGAAACGATTCTTCTTCCAGCAGCAGCACTAGCTAACCTCCAGGAATTTTCAGGAGAGCAGGACAGGCCACTTTTCCTTATCTTCGTCTGAGCATCTCACATCTTCTCCACTTGTGTGTAAATACCTGGTAATTCTACACTATTTCCTTCCTCCATGCTGCAAAACCAGACAGTTTGGGCACACAGTATGAGAGGATATCTTCCAGGGAAGTCTCCAGGTTATTATGTGAATTTTTGTTTGGGTTTTTTTTTTGGGTTTTTTTGAATGATAATAGTGGGCTGCCTTTGGTACCAGTGCTTCCTTCCAGACACAGCTAAACCAAATCACATTCAACTTGCGTTGCAAATGCTGAATATTTTCTCAAAATACATCTATAATTTTCCTGGTTTCAACTAGTCTAGGGAACTCTTCCAGTGCTTTTGACAACTTTTGTTTGCACATAACATGTCTGGGTTTATCTGCTTCTTTCTTTTTGGTTTGAGGGAGTGTTTCTCCCAGATTTTTCTCTCATTGTTTCCCCATTTTTTTGTTCTCCATACTTCTCAGGGCCCCTTAGTGACATTCCTTTTAGTCCAGTGCCATCTAGTATGGCATTTAAATCCCCAAATGAGGATGAAATGACATTTTCAAGGAGAATTCTCATAGGTATCAAGCTGCCTTTCAGCACCCAGTGGAACAAAGCTGATCTCTCACTGCCAATCAATTGCTGCCCTTGTCATCACCGTGCTGAACATCCATGGAACAGCTCAGGGTGGGCTCTTGCTGCAAGCAAACCAGGGCCAGGATAACTGCTCGGATATTTATTTCACAGCTTTATGCCCTTACACTCTGACTTTCATGAACACAGTTGTTGCTGAAACCTGGGGAAGATCTGAGGTTTTCCAACACTGTGTTGCTCCGGCCTGTGAACAGCTCGGCCGCCCCTGGCCTCAGAGGAAAACAGCTTCTGTCCACAGAAGGCCAAATGGCAACAGATAGATGAAAAACATGGTCAAACCCTTCATTTCTGAAACATCTTCAGTCTCCTTGAAGTGTTTGCCGGGGACATTTCAGGGCTGCCCTGTAACTCAACAGTGGGTTGAGTTCTCATTTTTGGCTGGTAGCTGGCTTGCAAATAAATAAAAGGCACTTAAATAGCTAATGAGCTTTCACCAAGGTCCCTCTAGCCCCCTGCCCTTGAGCAGGCCACTTGTGCTCCCCACACCATCAGAGGGACACCTTGTCTGACCTTGCTGCGTGGATAGAGGGTGATGAAAAATAGCTCCAAACTTGGGACTATTAAACTCCAAGCCTAGGGAGTTTTATTTGGAAAATGCAGAAACCACATGTGCACCTTTACACTATGGGTAAAGCCTCATTTGACAAGGCTCTGTTTTAAAAAATTAAACATCTTTCTTTCCACTCAGAGCACGGTATAAAGGAGGAATATGGGATTTCATGGAGATCCCAGGTGACCTGGAATATGAGCTTTAGTCCAGGGAATTTCTTCTCATCTAGATCAGTTCTAAAAAATATTTACTTTAAGAGTGTGTGTGGTCTCTGGAAAACTAATGGGACCGTTCTGTGTTCCAGTTAAACTGGTACCTTTCCTGCATGGGCTCTTAATTATTTTATCTAGGAAGCTAAATTATTTAAATGGTGTCATAATAAAGCTAAACATGAGGGGGTTTTAAAGATAAAACATACATGTATCATCAATGCTGAGGCAGAGGTGCTAACATAGAGGAAAAGTAGGGCATTTGCCAGCAAGGACATCTGATCCTATTGTGTTATTTTTCAATATTAATGAATAAGTAAACACAAATAGGCTACTTGTTGTGAGGAGAAGAGCAGCTGTCAAGATCAAACCCAGGCAGCTGTTCCTGCTTTGAGATTTCACTGTAAAATATTTTTTATAACTTCAGTAATCTGAAAATTTGCTTTATTGGCTATATGCCTGGCCGAAGGATTTTGAAAAAATTACCAGGAGTTCTTTCAGGAAAAAGAAAAAAAAAAAAGTGTTGATTGACTTAGAGTTGTAAATAAGATTTTGCCAAGAAGTACAATTTTAGAGGGAAATATCGTTGACAGATCCATTCTTTAGCTCCAACTTGCACCAGTTGCTCATATGAGTAACAGGATGTTAATTTTTTGAAGGTGCAAATGCTCCCATAACTGGTAGTTTAAACTAAACAAGCTAATAAAGAAATGTGATTTCCCCCTCCGTTTTATGTTTCAGCCCAAATAACAGATGGCTACAAACAATGACAGCAAAGTTTGATGATAATAGAAATTGATACTATGATATTCATGCTGCCAGAATGAAGTACTCAACTTATGTGGCTCAGAGAGACAGGACCCTGAACTGGTTTACTCCTAGGAATAAGGCAGATCATTTATAGCCCAGCCTAAGAAATCCATCAGGGCTTAACAGATGCTTTCTGAAGCATTTTTAATTGACATTTCAAATTCCTTAAGAGGAAGATAATTCTCTTAAATTCTTAAGAATTGCTCAAATTCTATTGCAAAATGACCATTTTCTATTACTGCTTAAACACCTTTAATGCAGCTTCTCAAGTGCTGCTCATTTCTTTGCTTCCATACCTATTAAAGCCAGTAAGACTATTCTATGGGGATTTATATTAAGGCGATTTGAAGACACCATTAAGAAGATCAGTCCTCTCTGCCTGCCAGGCTGTTTCCTATCAAGAAAGTTATCCCCCCTCCTCCTATCGTTTGGGACAGTTCTGAAAACAGAGACCAAGTATTTGGAAACCCAAAAGAGATCTCTCCTCTGCATCAAGAGCCCCATCTTTCCCAACAGCATGGAGAGAAGTTCCATATTTTGTACTGATGATTTCAGAGTAGTCTTTGGGGAAGAGAAAGTTAGTAACTCCTTCGGAGAGTGTTGTGTAGGCCCGGTCTCAGGTGAGATCATTCAGGGGACAGAATTAGCTCTTTGAAGTTTCTTACTGAACCTAGGACTCCTAACAAAGTGAATCCATCTCCTTAACCCTATTTACCACTGCATGGCCCTGAACACAGACATAGGTGGCTGGGAGAAAATGAAAAGCAAGGGTAGGTAGCTGGGACAGCATCCATAGTGCCTAGAAAGCAATACCTCAGTGTGAGAGGCTTTTTCTCTTGACCTCTTTCTCAACAGGAATCAAGTAGGTAAACAGGGATGCCTGGGAATGGCAACACCTAGGGAAGCAAATTGATTTTTGTCATGTTTCAGAAAAGAGGTCATGTCCTGATGCCTGATATCCTCTCCTGGGAGCAGCCAGCCCGTTCAGCATGGGGGGCAACAGGACTCCTAGTGGGAGCTGCCAGGAAGGATTTTCTTACAGGTGTAGGTGCTCTAGGCTCATACCCAGAACTCTGCTAAATAAAAACAAGCAACTTGAGGCACTATCTTTCCAGGCTAAAGCATCACCCATTCCTTCTTTGGAAAGGTCTGTCCTCAGTGACATCAGTTTGTAATCTACAGTACCAGAAGACAAAACAAAGTTCCCTTTTTTCAGGGGGAAAAAAGCTCCACACCCTCCCCAAAAAAAAAAAAAAAAGAAAAAAAAGAAAAAAAAAAGAGAGATAGCCCTAGCAAAGGAGAAAGGCACTTCGTGGAGGTGACAAAATTTCAGATTTTGACTACAGGGAGCCAAACAAACTAGGGAGAAAGCGTACTTCTCTGTGGGCAGTTTTTACTCAGTCAAAGCAAGGCAGAGGATGTGTACAACGAACAGGTCTCACGAGGGGATAGCACTTTGCTGACCTTATTGCCAAGCTACCAGAGACAGACAGAGTACTTCCAAGTCTTCTGGTGAGGAAGAAGAGCTGGGGGCAGACCTGGCTAACCAGGGAAAGGAGGTAGTAGGAGGAGATGGTCCTTGAAGGAAATATGCAGAACCTGCAGTCTCAATCACAAGCTTTGATCAAGCAGCCAAGAACCAAGTGGAAATCTACCTCCAAAATCTGGAGGGGGGAGCTGGAGGCAAAAATTTTTGCAGGGGTAGGAGGGAATGGAGTTGACTAACAAAGCCACCACATTACAGAGATAACTTCAGATAGCTTAATTGGATTGAGTCAGCTAATTGGACTGCAACAAATCAACCAAATTTGACACTTAATATCCTCTGAAAAACAAGCCAAGGGCAGGTAGAGGAAAAGGGCCATCAGGAAGAGTGCAGCACAAAGGGAGGAGGCAGCAGGATATATCTCCCCTCCTCAGGGCAGAGACATCCCATTCTGAAAACAAAAAGAAGATAAGGGAAGGTGAAAGACTTTCCAGGAGGAAGTATTCACTCACTTCACATGTAGATAGAGGGAGGCAGAGGCAGGATGGGGAAGCTTCAGGCAAAATTTGAGCAGATGTTGATCCTGGAGATCCCCAAAAGCAAGTTGGGTCCCATAATGGATGTTCATAGTCAGGAATTAACTCTACAGAGTGATGGAAGAGACTTAAATAAACCCAAACCAGGGCACATGTCTGACCGTAGTGACTTCCCTCAGGTCTAACTACTCGTTCATATTGCAAATTACAGCATGCAGAGAAGTCAGGGGACCCAGATGCTGCCTGCAGGGCAGAAGTGGCAGAGCCTGAGCCACAGAGCCAGTGTGCAGCATGAGCCCTGTGCTACACAGGCACAGAGTGATCTGATAGACATCTCAGGGCCAGCGGGAAAGCTCCTCTGCCCTCACTGACCCTGTGATGAAGAGACCACCAAGGACACTAGAACCATGTGGGTATAGAAAAGAAGGGATGCGAGAGAGCACGACCCTGCAGGGCCAGAGGAGGCATTTTGCAACTTATTTCCATCCCCAGGAAAAGCATATGAAGCCTCTAAGAAAGGAGAGGGCAGCTTTTGAATCAGGAAAGTTTAGGACTTCTATACCACATACATTTTAGCTTCCAAAGAAGTGTCTTTGGTTAGAGCCACAGTTGTGGGGTTTTTTTTCAGTCACTGGGATGTAACTGGGCTTAGCTGTGAGAGGTTGTGGCTGATTAGGAGCTGTGGGAGGAAGGATACTCCAGCTGGGACTGAGCTTACCTGAGCAGGCTGGGGGTTCAGCCAGGCAGCAGTGCCCTGAAGCACATGGGAAGCGCAGGGAGCCCAGTCTCCTCACAGCATGGCAGGTGAGCATGCCTAGGGTGGCTCCTTGAGCAATCCCCAGGTTGGGCTCCTGGGGACACTGAATAAGACCATCCTGCAAGGATGACCAGGCTGTGAGGAGGTGTCTAGGATGGTACTGTCCTTGAAGCATGGGCATTTTTTGCAAAACAGCTAAACAAGTGAGAGCTATTTACAGAGTAACAAGCTGGCCAGAAACACTTCAAAAACTGGCTTTCCTAAAACCAACTAGCAGTGTGGTTTCTGAGAAGCTATTTTCAGCATGCTGTCAAAACAAATCTCTATCCACAGCTGAACTGACTGACTCTTCTTGTCAGGATAACTACCCTTAGCAGTGGCTGAACCAGTCCTAACACAAGGTTTCAAAAGCAAGAGCAATATTTACTGGTTGATTTGTTATCTGTAGGAGAAAAGTTATCTTGTAGGAGGAAAGAAAACTGGATAGCTCTGGAAGTAACCTCTTGTGCTAATCCTTCTTTGCCCTGCAAATGCCAGGGCTCAGTACTTGTACTCAGAGTCGAATGGGGAATCATGAACATCCCATTCTTGCCATATAATAAAAAAGAGAAAAGTTTGAACAAGGGCTAAATCCCTCCTGCTTGGGCCAACTGCTGAATGGTGAGCAAAACAGTTCAAGGTTTCAGGCACTTTTCTCTGTGCCATGTAGTACCAGCCATGGCCCCAGACAGACCCAGACTGCAGGTCTGACCAGCCTGGCTTTCCCTCTACTTCTAGATCCTCAAGCTGTTTCAGAACTGAGAGACCCAACACATTTAGCCACACCAAGAAGGCAGGGGGAGTGGCTCAACTGAAACCCTCAGGAGCAAGGATGGTGGTGCCCATCAAGCAGACTGTGTGTGAGCTGTGAAGGTCTTTCCTAGTTGGGTATGTGTGTGTGTAAGCATTCAAATGCTTCTCACTTAAATAGTTGGGCCAAGTTTACCCTCTTATAAAACACATCCTGCTGTAAATTAGAATAAGTAGTCATTCATAAGAGGCCTGCAAAACAGGGGGTGTTTTGTTAGTGCCACTCTTTAAGGCAGCAGCAGCCCTTTAAAACCTCTTTTATAAGCTGTGGCAAATGGGCTTCCAGCATGCTCCTTACACTGAGTCAGCATGTAGATGCTGACTGGAGCATGGAAACAATGTTTTGAGGGTGTGCTGGGAGGCTTGGGGGACAGATACCGATGGATAAACTCAAGAGTCTGCTTCAAATCAGTGTCACCCTTTTATCTATCCCTAGACAGGTGTGAACCTTGTGGAGGCACAGCATGCCAGTAACTCAGCTTCACGGGGACTGACTCTGAAACAGGTCTGTGCCATAGTCCACTTTCCTTCAAGCCTTCTGCATGGATCCCCCTGAACGTAATAACAGACTTTTAGGTCTGGTAAATACTGCCTTGTTTTTTAATCTCTGTGCCATGAGAGTCCCCACTCATGTTCACGGTCCCAGACTCTCAACATTCCTTACCTTAAGGCTGTGATCCTCCTGTGCTGGCTCTTACACCCATCCCAGCTTCTGGGGGACAGCAGGGTGCAGCGAGGCCTCCACAACTTTTTGCCTTCCAGATATTTTGGTGCATCTTCATGCTGGCCAGCTTCTGCTCTGCAACAGCACGCCTCCCTGCTGGGTTTATATAATCTGCTGTCATCACTGCTTCCTGCTCCACATGTTTTTAGTGCTTTAAATGCACAGAGAAAGACTCAGACTCCCCCCCAACAGGTACATGCAGTCATGCTTCAGGCAAGTCATACTCTAAATGATACAGGACTGTTTCCAGGCAACTCTTGTGGTAGCAGTTATTCATTTTCCATTCACCAAGGCTGCCATAGTAGGTAGACAGGAGTAAAACACGTCATCTGCCTGTGTGAAATTCACGTACAGTCCTTGCAAAAACACTGAGAGTAGCTGGCTATGGCATCTTAACTACATTCCTCATAGAAATTCAGGCTGAGTTGATGGAGTGCAACCTGTTACCATCAGTCTGGAAGCCCTCCTGAGTGGTTAGTCTGATGTGGTGGGTGACAGCTGCTTCAAACTTGAAAACATCTATAAATCTCTTCAAGAAACACGACAAGTTCCCTTCACTGCTAGTTCTCTTTTGGCACTGAGGGCTCCTAAAACTCACCTATATTCTAGGTGTGGTCCTGGTGTTTCCCTCTCCATATAAAGGAAATGGGAGCACCCAACTTCTCTAAGGTCAGTCAATAACCTGTTGCTAGAAAACTCCTGTTTCTCTCTGAGGTAGCACAAATAATGCCCATAATAACATGAGTCACAGGAAAATTAGAAATAGTACTCAGCTATAACCAATTGCAAAGTACATGTACCATAAAATGATCTTACAATAAAACATCTTCCAAAGGAGTCATCAAGTAAGCGACAGCATCCATTCCACACAGTTGTCAAAAGAGCCACACATGGTGTCTGAAGCAGAGTGGAGTCTCCTGTCCTGGGAAAGTAAACTGCATCATTGTGTCCAGCTTAAAAAAAAACAAAACAAACATAACCCCATCTTTACTGAAGGATTTTGATACAGGCCTTTCAGTAAAGAACAGATCTGGACTATGTTATTGAGCCAAAAGTCACCAGATTTGTGCTTAGTCACCTGTTGTCTTCGTGGACTTTTAAGTCTGGTTTTATCTCTGCATTTCAAGGGTTTCACTTACATGTCATTCCCCTGCTCAGCTGTTAGGAAAAAATATAAAGATACATCCTCCCTCCAGCTCTCTCCTCCTTCCTCCTCCTCACAGGGGCCAGCACCACCACTGCTGATGTGCTGGTGTGGTCTCTGCCACGCTGCTGCTCCTCCTCCAGCTGCCTCTGCTTTCACCCAGGTCTCTGACTCATGCTCCAGCACAGCAGCAGGGAGTGAGCACCAGTGTTTTGCCCACTCTTCTGGCATTTTTTCCTTTTCCCTTCCCTTTCTCACTTTAAAAACTTTGTGGAATAGCACTGGCTGGCTGCCTGTGAACCCAGACTCTCCATCAGCCCTGGCCTCATCCGTGCTGCCACACAAGCCGCCTCAGGGCTGGCAACCCTATTGATCTCAGCTGTGGTTTTGTTTCTGCATGAAAACAGAAGCACTTCTCTAAACGTTTCTGCAATTTCCTTCTAAGAAACAGGGGTTTAGGATTGCCGATGCTGTTCGGCTCAGCAAGGCTAGAATGTTCACAAGGCTTTACATGCTCTCGTAATCCCAGAGTTCTTAATTTATTTATCTTTTAAAGGTTTGATAGACTCAGATTAGAGTGCTCAGAAGTCAGATCAAATCCTTTCAAGCTAGTCTGGCATTGTCACAACTGGAGATGAATTATATCAGGCCTGTTCTGAAACATCTTTATCAGGTGCAAAGAACAACCAAGGAGTTTCACTCACTTGCTTTTGCACCAAAGGTTCATTTTGTGCTTGTACAAAACACACCTGGGTTTTGATATAAATGAGAATACACAGGAACTGTGTGTCCTTAAATTGGACTGAACTTTGTTCCTGGCTTCACAATCACATTTTGCACCTTTCTTTTACATTACAGCAGATCTGCTATTGAACATGCATTGCACATTTAGCCAGAGATTTAAGAACACTCTCTTGTCTCATCAAAACTTTTTTCACCTGCTTTGATGTGTTTAATGTTTCATCTTCCTACTTCCTTGCTGCTTGTGCTAAGAACAGAATGCCCTTGGAAAAATCTTGTTTCACTGCGTATATCACACCATGTATGTCTGTGCTAAATCCAGAGATGGGCAAAGCACGATGCAAAGGTGTTCAGACAGCTTTGGCCCCTGCCAGCTGTTTATCTTTGTGCTTTTCATACATTTTTAATTGTACACACTTCTGCTTGTCCCCAGCTTAATCCTTTCATGAAGAAAGCCTGGTATACACTCGATTTGCAGCCATCCACTTCTTTGCAAGCAAAATCCTGTTTCATAACAGCCTTACATTAACTTGGGTGCTGCTTATACCACAGAACAATGTTTTAATAAATGTTATTTACATTTTTCAGGGTAGCTAGAGGGCCTTTGGTTTTAATTAGCTGAGTAAGAGAGTCATGAGTTATTACACAGACACAAACAGAGCTGCTACCATCATCTACCAGCTCCTTACCCATGGTTCCTGTGCCAACACAGGAAAAAAATAGAACAGGCCCTTGCAGGCAAGTATTTTTTGAAAGAGGGGGAAGGGGAAATCGATTAAGATGTTACAGGGAGTACTGTGCCTGGAGTCCTCAATAGTTTTTCATTATTATTGAGAAATTGCCTAAGCCAGAAAGTCTCTTTTACATTTGGGAGGAGCAAAAGGAATACAAGCCCTCCTGCCATCCTCCCCTAAGCAATACTTTGGTGGGGGAAGTCAGGGAGGTTGCTTGCATGGAAACACTGCCTGCTGAGAACCATTTCAATGAACTATGGACTCCTTCCTCCCCCATCTTGCTGCTGCTTCCTTCTTCCTCTCCTAAACCTTACTCTCAGCACAAAAGTCACTCAGAATCCCCCTGCTTATGAAACCTGGAAGAAACAAAGTCCAGGGGAGAGAGGGGCATATGAGGAAACTCTGTAGAGAAGGAACCTTGCTCAGTAACTCAGCTTAGGGCATCACCAGGAACATGGCTAGCTTGGATGGCAAAAGAACTAGACAAGGCATTAGGCTTGCAGTCCTTGGAAAAACTCGTAAGTAGCCCTGCATAATTTTTTGCATGAAAACTTCCCAACACTTTGGATGTTTGCAGGAGCTGGTACCATTGCAAACAGGTTTAACCTCTAATGTCAAAGGAAAACTTAATTCGGCTACAGGCCAGGTGTGAATGGAAAGTGAACAAGTGCATCTAGTAGCAAAATGCTTCTGATAACTTGAGCCTGGAGCAGCTGTGGAGAGGAGAAAAGGGACATGCCTGTACTGTTGTCTTCTATGGCTGGTTCCTGCTCTACTGTGGTGAACAGGGTCTCAGATTTGCCCACAAATGTAATCTGTGATACTGGGCTGGGAGGGATCTGCCCAGAATATCCTGCACTTCGTGATAAGACAAGCCATGCTGTTCACAACTCTACACAGAGTCAACACCATCAGTCTTCATGGTCGATCTTCTGCTTGTCAGACCCTGTGTACTTCCACTTTTCCAGGCTATCTCAACCAAGAGATGAACACAAGGCTTTTGAATATCTTCATTAACACAAGCCTGGCCCTTCACAGAGATAAGTGTTTGTACTTAAAATGCTGAGATCACCTAGAAGCAAACTCTTATGTATAAGACTGGGACTGTCTTAATAAATGCTGTGTGTTGAAAGTAGCAACGGTAGTCACTTTATTATTTTCCCAGAAGAGAGTTGCTTCTCTTCTGTGCACAAACTAATAGGTTTTGCAGACTACAGTGTTCATGAATGCCTGTCTAAACTCATCAATTTTAGGAACTTTCACTGGCTTCAGCAAGCCACGGTGGATCAACTTGTATTTGCACTTCCCAGAACACACATTTGAATTGAAGATCAGCTAGTTCATTCCTCACTTTTTAGCATTGTGCCAGTTAAACACAAATGACTAAGCCCAGAGCAGCTATCCTGTTTCTCACTGAACACAGCTACCCACACTACCCCTGTCTAGCACAAATTCCCGCTGACATCTGAAATTCTCTTCTAACAGAGTCCATGTTGAGGATGAATTAAATAGCTTCTCTGGTCTGCAAGTTTTTCCTAGTTCTCCCATGTTCCTGTTACCATGAATGGAAACCTTTTCCACAGCTTTAAGGACATGAAAGCTGGGCAGAGCCATGGAGTGATGTTTCCACTTATGCTCCCTGAATGCAGTTTTTCTGAAAGTAATTTTATGGGATGGGAGAGAATGTCCTGTGCACTACACCCACTTTCAGCCAGCTTCATACTATTTAAACAGTCAGGAACCACAAACAAAAAAAAAGGATCCCAGGCAAGCCAGTAGCCACACTAATTCCAAGCTGGTGGGTTCATATTCATGATCCAATTTAGAACACATCCTATTTATCATGTGGGGTTAGGACAGTTTAAAAGCTGCATGTGTACAAGCAGGTAAACTTAATTCAGGTGAGAGCATTGAGTAGAAGGAACAGGCTAAGGACACTTCATGGAAGAGCACACAGCTATCTCAAGTACAGAAGCATTGTCTTGGGTCTGACTTCCCAGTTAATTTGAAATTAAATCCATGCCTTTAAAAATAACCCAAAAATCACAACCAAACACCACCACCACCACAAAGATGATTCTTGGTTGTACTGACAATTTCTGACTACTACTCAAGATCTCTGGTGAGCACTACATATGTCTTCCTCCATGCATTTTCTGGATGATGATCTAGTTGGGCTTACAATGAGCAGGGACAGACTGTGGGGCAGAGAGGGGACATGATTTACCCGATGTTAATGAATGTCTGTACCTCCTAGAAGAGCTATAGGCTCAAGATAAAAAGCCAGGGAAGTTGCTTTTGCAAAGTATCTGTTTCCTTTTCTTCCCTTTTGGTAGGGAATTGGCTGCCATCCTCACACAAGCAATTATTTATATGCATTTCTGCAGTGCTTAATCACATTGCAGATAGTAACTGTAATTACTGTATTGTAGCTAAGTAGGAAGAAAACCTGTTCTTTTCTCCTAATGATTACAAAACTCTAACAATATACTGCTTGACAGACTGGCACATGCCCACACCACCAAAAATCAACAGGTTTTACCAATGCCTTTAAACTGGATTTAACCACAGGTGAGACCTCAGGCCACTTCTGTCACAGCAGCATTGAAAAGAAGCTCTCAGTCACACACCAGTGGATGCAGGATGAGCAGTTGCTGACCCCAAGGCTGAACAACCTACCTTGGCGAGGCAGAGACTGGCTCCAGTGAAGTCCCAGCACTCCCTAACTGCAAGATAACCAGTAAGCATAGTGTTTAAAGTTCTTGGTGGAAGCTAGGGAGACCTAAAAATTGAAGCCACGTTTTCTGGTCTCTCTCCTGCGCCTCTGTAAGACAAATAAGGACTTTGTCTTCATATCTAAATTATCAGTATATTGTAAAAATACAGCTATCTGAGTCCATCACTTTAACCTTTCACGCTTGTAAACTCTTCATTTTTTTAATGTGTAAAGAACATGCCAATATATCAGTTGGATGCCTTTGAAGGAATGAACTCAGTATGGGAGGACAGTGCTGGGGGGAATATTCATAAAGATTAATGCTAGCTTAGCCTTCAGGGACAAGCTGCCTCTGTTAGACTTCTCTAGGCATAATTAAAAGCAGCCTAGTGAGGTTTCTCCTTGCAAGGCCTACTGAAGGAGCCCATCTTTTCCCACTGGCTGCAGAGGCAGGGCAAGGAAAATGGCTTCCTTAGGCTAACACCAGCCTTTGTGTTCCTAAGCAGGAGAATGCAAGGATTGCAGAGCACCAAACCCAACATCTGGCTACTATTGAGCTTATTTTTTTTTTCTTTAGTTTAGGCTTTAGTATCATCTGGCTGTGGGAGCAGGAGAAAATCTATCACCAAATGCACTGTGTAAGGATTAGGACATCTCTTGCATTCTCCACGCCTGCCTCTTGCCGGGAGAAGAGATGCCCTGTGATAAGCATTTGAGATCTTCTTGGGGGTTATATCTGTTGCACAGTCCTGCCAAATGCACTTTACAAATAAGACTCAGTTGTCCATTTACCATCTTCACTTATTTAGCCCTTCACCCTACACAGGGCTTGAACACCAGAAACAGGGTGAACAGACCACTCTATGATTCACCCATTGTAACTGGCTGCTTTGGCCACGTCTAAAAGTCAGTGGATTCAGGGAAGAGGTCATGTAAAACCAAGAGGTCCATATATTACTGTATTACTCAGAGTAACTGGTACGAACACCTGAGTCTCTCTGATAGAACCCACAACTATTTTACATTTATGGATCCCGCTGAACTCATTATTGAGTGACAACAAGGTTGTCACTAGATGACATAGCAATGAAGTAATTTACAGCAATATCTTTTGAAAAATATGCTGTGGGTAAGGACCAGGGGGCTTTGGCTGTGTTTCTCCCTGTGGCTTCTCTGCTACCCCTAAGACAAAGATGGGTTTGGTTCAAGAAGAAAATAATTTGTCTGGTCACATTCTGAGAGAAGCTCTTTCAGAGGATCTGAGATGCCCTGTGAGGTCTGCAGGGAATACGGATGGGCCCATTAAAGTGTCAAGCTTTCCCACAGAACTCCAGCTTTCCACTGGCAAATCAGCTCTGCAGTGCTTCGGTGGATTGTTTACCATAACCAGCCACCAGATAGCAGACCCATACAGAAATCTTCCCACTCCCTTCACATCCTGTGCTGAGATCAAACCGGCTTATAATGATACATATCTAATGGAACAGCAGGAGAGAAAATAGGAATGTCAGCAATGAAATGCTCCTTGACCGCAACCTGATGGGGTGACAGTCAGGGAAGCAGCTTCGCTCTTAACTCGAGCATAATTTTTTTATCATACAAGCTTACCTGAAATGCTGGAAGGAAAAAAAGGTTGGTGAGCTCTTTCAACTCCTACCATTTTCTCAGTTTTCTTCTACTTACCCTTTGCAGAAAACATTGCAGTGTTCCCAGACTTCATCAAGGACAGTGCAGTGGAGAGGAAGTTATTTGCACTTCCTCATCTGGACAAGCTTAGTCCTGCCATACTTCAAGTACTTGCTGCCTTTAAGATCTCAGATCTCACTATCTCTAATTTACATACATAAGCCTAACACATTTAGTAAGCAGGTGCAGTATTAAGCACGGCCACTCCTCCCACTGACATTTGACAACAAGCAGCCCTACGGATTTTATCCACAGTTATGGGATCCTATAATTTTGCTGCAACACTGTTGATAAACACCAGCATAAGCAAATAATATATTTCAGGATTTCCACATATATAATCCTAAGATCTGAAACTTTCAGTCCTCTCTTGAGATTCTCTGCCTTTTCAAAACTGAGAGTTAACATGAGTGAACAGACATGCCCCACCTCACACGTGCCACGCACACATACATGCAGGGGTCTGCATTTCAACTATCAAGTTTTCAAAAATTCTATTTTTGCAAATTCCACCAGATCTAGAGCTGTGAGGGACATGGGGGAAATTTCTGAAAATCCAGTCCAACCTGGAAAAGCAGGGCATTTCACTATCTTTTTGTTGCAGGCATCCATCTCTCTCTTGTCCATCAACCCTTCTTCTTACACAACACACTGACAGACTGGAGGACACGAGTTTCATTCCAGCATTTCAAATTATCAGAGCAGCTCACATCAAGAGAGGACAGAGATCCTTGGCTACAGTTCCCATTTTGCTTCCAACACTTTTGCTTCCCACACTTGCCATTTTGCTGCCAACAGGATCCTACCCTCCTTCTCCCCACTATTCCAGATACTAAGAGCAAAGGAACCCAGGGTGCCTGGCAAATACCACCCTGGTTAGAACTCAGCTTCACTGGGATCCCATTTCTTCCCTTTCATCAGCCATGCTTTCCACCTAAGTCTGCTTTCGACCTAAGAGCTGCTCAGGCTCAGCACAGTCTCTGCCTCCCCTTTGTGTCAGGGGAGGCAGAAGGACAGGTTTTGAGAGCAGGCCCTCAGACTCTCTTCTCCCCTACTTTGCTGCAGCAAGTTCCCACTACCAGGAGTCACTATCAGCTGAATCATTTTGTTGGACTCATTCCCTCTATGGAACATGCCCTCCAGGTTCAGAGCAGCTCTTCTGCTTGAGGCCCGAATCTCTTGGTTCCTCTGCAGGGAGAAAGTGACACCAACCATTATTCTCACAGTTTTATTTGTAAAGGACATAGCATGAAAAGCTGTATTTCAATGTACTTCAAAACCTGAAAAACCCATGTCGGTTTGTGGTATGTATGTTAAAGTGCTTGATATAGCAATACTTTTACTGACGTCGTCTTGAAAATAATCCAGTTCTTATTTCAGTTAGTAGTAATGTAAAGACAAAATATACTTAATGGAGACATTTAAGGATCATTTTAAGCTATACAGGGCACATTTGTACATTTCAAGTGTAACACACAATATTTCCCCTTAAGATGCGCACCTTCATTTGATTGAAAGAAGGAATTTTCTCAAATATGCTGTTGCGCAACTATCCTAAAAAACCACATTTTTGAACAATGATATCTAATTACACAAACCAACTTGGAATAAACATGAGCAGATTTTTCACTAAACAGTACGATTTCATTTATTTCAGAGAATTATAAATACATATTTTGTACATAGTGAGGCATTTGATTCTCTGACTTCTTCAAGCTACCATGCTGGGTGTTAGTATAACAGGACTATGCAAACTCAGACATCTGCAGACGGGCATTGGATAGGAGTATTTTATTTTTTTTTTAAAAAGCAGATACCAGAGAGCTTTGGTCTTTCCCAAGATTCCCTTTCTCAACCAAAGAAGGTGCTTTAACACTGAAGTAAAAACTGTGTTAGCTTAGAAGAATCCCAATGGGTTTCTCACCGTGGGTAGAATGATTTCTGTAAACCTTACAGAAAAAAACCTCACAGAAAAAAACCTCACAGTTTCCAATAAACAAAAGTAGTCCGCTAAAAAATTAATCATACATGGTGGAATAAAAATTCACTACGAAGAACTGTACTCCCAAGGTTGTCAAAGAACTAGTCTTCTAGGAATCTGAGGCACTCAGCTGTGCCCCTTTCAACATATCTTAGGGTGGTTTATTGCCTACAAGGAAACATGAGACATACATAATTTTTATTGTATTATTATTAACATGATGTGAAACCTGACAAAACCAAACGAGTCAACACTTGCTGAAAAAGCTGACGTGAAGTTGTGTTAAGTGCTCAAAGGTTTCTTAATGTAGTTTGAAACGGGGAAAGGCCCTGATTTGAATTTTTAAAATTCTCAGGTTTTCGCTTCTTCTAACTTAAGAAAGACTTCATGTAGTTATTGCCTTTTTCTCTTTGTGTGGATTATTCATTTAGATGAATGACCTTTAGAAGTGCCCACATTTCTACTTTATTCTGCTTGTGCTTAACCCTTGTCATGTCAGATGAATGTTATGACTGCTTAAGTCATATATAGCCTTTGGAGAAGTATGCAGCAGTATACTTTGGGAAGCATCCAGCTAGTAAATGCAGATGATGATGTGAAGAAATCCAAAGACTAAAGAGGTGGTTATTTCAGTAAAATGAAAGTCACTTAGACTGGGTTGGGCGTGAAAAAATCCTGTATAGCAGTCATTAGACATAAAAGGCCTGAGCTGTAATAGAAATCAAAACATCCTAAGCAGTCATTACCAAATAATGCTGCCACATGGTTTCTGGTGCTAAATGTATAACTCATTGATAGAGTTAAGTACTAGGAATGCATTGTCAACTGCTGCTGAAGGTTTGTCATGCATCATCTGCTGACTTTAAGCAGACTTGCCTGACCACACAGAAAACCTTAACACCCCAAATTTCACATTTCTGGAAATGTAAGAGAGATGTCTAACTCATGACACCATTCACAGACTTTATGTTAGTTACTCACACCCACAGCAGTGACATGGCAGTGCTGTTTAGGACAAACTTAGTTTAAGGAAGCACAAGCCCAGGAGTTAAAAACGGTTATGAAATGCTGGAACCCTCATTAAAGTTGAAGACTCCTTGACAGTGTAATTTTACTTCTTTCTTAGAAACAAAAAAAAAACTTTTGTAACATAAAACTCTCCTTTCCAATGAAACAAAGTCACGTGAAGAGTTTTCTTCTGGCTGGGAATATGACGTGAAACTGTGACACTAAAGTGAGTGCCGTTTTAAGAACTGGACAGCAGGAGGACCACAGGAAAGTAGAGAAGCTTGACAAAAGGTAGGTGAGAAAGCAAACCCTAATTCTCATCCTCTTTCCTTTTCCTTATCTCTCATCCCTCTCTCCACAATGTGCACACTATGCCAAGACCTGCTACTGTTCACCATTCCCAAGTCCTTTCTAATGCCACTGAGAGCACAGTGCAAGGCAGCATACAGTACCAGTCAGGGGCCTTTCCCAAGCCTCAGCTGACAGTGAGACTGTCTTTCCCAAGAAATCCACTGACAAAATGCCCAATATCATAGGGAATAAGCAAATGGAAGCAAACACCTATATTCAAACTAACCTCCAAAACCTAAAACCAGGTGAAGCTAACTGTGTCCTCAGATCCTTCCGACTCCCATCCACAAGAATGGAAAATACTCTCCGTGTTTGCTGCGTGGTATTCACAACATGATTTTTATACAGTCTCTTGTTCAATTTGTAGCATACAGGATTTCAGTTGCTTCCAGTTCCTCATTAGGAGCTGCATCTATATATATGCTCCATATTAGTAACACATTAACTGGAAAAAGTGTAGGAGAGAAGCCTCAAAATACCAAAGTGAGATTCATTTTTTTCCTCCTTTTACTTAAATCCTTTTCTTTTTGTAGCTGGACCATTTAAATTAAAAAAAAAAGTAATCAAAGATCCTGTACTCCCCTAGGAACACTGATTCTGCAGGATAAAGGAAGACTTATAATCTGTCAGCATTTCAAAGCCAGCTGATAGAGTTCAGAAGCACAGCAACATCGGTGTTTGTGGCTCTACAGCAACGATTCTTCTCAAGTACAGCAAGAATTTGGTATAAACCAAATTCCTCAATGTGGGAAAAAAAGAAAAAGGTCATCCACAACATAAACTGGCCGATGGTGAGGAGGAATCATCAGGATGTGCAGACAGAGAAGGGACACACTGAGTGAGTCAAGCAAGCCATCATTCCCCATCTCAGGCTGCAGCAGCACTGCTTAAACAGGTGTCTCATGGTGCCTCAGGTTCTGAGGCTGACAGCAGTCCTCCTCTTCAGTTTTTAAGCATTTCAACACATTTCCCCTTTTGGAGATCAACAGAAGTGACACAAAAGAACTTACAGAAAAAAAAATGGATGGCTCACAACTTCCATGCATGGAAAGGTGAGTCTTCAAACAAACTAAAAACTAAGAGAGACCATGTACAGTAGGGTAAACCAGCATATGCTTACAACATTTCCAAGAGTGACACAATCACAATGGCTACATAAGGATATTTGCTGTATTAATTTGCAATACCTGAAAAAAGCCCTGCTGAGTTTGCGCTGTATTTACACACTGATTGGCTTCTTCCTTGCAAGCAAGTAGCGGCATCCCTTCCCACCTTGGTCCTTCCCTCCCCCAAGTCCTTCCCCTGGGTTTAACCTACTCATAGTCAGAACAAGAACATTCAGTCTAAGAAAAATTTCTTAGAGTAATATAATTTCTTAAAGAAGATAGCATATTTACACACATCTAAACACATGAAAATACTCTATTTTTGTACTAAATTTCTGTTTCAAATAAACTACAATACTGCATCTTAGCTTTCTGCAGCTTTATAGGACAGTCCCCATCGGGCACAAACCGGGCTTCCCAATTCCGCTTCAACCGGCAGCTCTGCCTTACAGTGGTGCACTACCATCGTGTTCAAGTCCTGACAGGTCTCCAACTGTGGTTTGCTTGCTTGGGAAAGGAATAATGAAGTTCTCAGCAAAGCCATGCTAAACATCCACTCCTTTGATGAGTGATCCTTCTAGGATGATGTTGAAATCTTGCAATGTCTGTAGCACTCGGATAAGGGAGTTGACAGTCATGCGGTCCCGTAGGAGAGCATTCTCCTCATACATCCTTGTAATGGGCGGGCACTCTGCCAGTAATGGGATCCACTGAGAGAGCAAGTGGTCCCTGAAAAGGGGATGAAAGGAAATGTTTCAGCATCGAGCACAACGGATCTCAAACTGAAATTCTTCTCCAAGAACACAACCCAAAACACGCAGTCCCTCTTTGTGAGTGGTGTGTTGTTTGCACATAAATGTTTCCTGTGTAATTACAACTCCTGATTTTGTTAGTAAAATACTACATACTGCAGAATGAAAATGGAAAGGTATCAGCAGAACCGGACACTTGTAAGAATTCAGCAACATCTTCAGATCAGGAACAGGGAAAGTAAAACTCAGATGAAACCCAACAGACTGTTTTCCAACTGGCTTTCCAAGTATCCAGGCAGACAAGACAAAAATGGTACCTATTTCTAGACATATCAACTTCCACCCTCCAAAATACAACTAACCCCCCCTTCCAAGTGCAAGACAGAAAACATCCTATTAGGAAAGAAAGGTTCATCTAGAATAGTTCTGTCAAAATTATAACAGACAACTCGTTTTCATAGGCAATTCAATGAGGATTTAGAAATTCACCAGCTCCTGAAAAGGAACTCTGCATTCCCAAAATCAGTACTTCATCAAAAACAGCGTTTCAAGGCAGATTTCATACACATGACTGTCAAGCTAACAGTTATAAAAAAGCTCAAAACATTTTTAGCAGTTTAGACACTAGCCATGTATCATTACTGCTTCTTTGATTCAATTCTCACATAGTATCAGAGCTGCCTAAAATAGGCATGCCTTAAAATGGAAAACTAAAGGTAATAACATCAGTGCAAAAATATTCTAGTCTAATGCAAGAGGACACATATAATGCAGAGCAGTCAGGTACCTTGTCCCCAGGCAAACCAGGATTTGGAATTTGCCATCCTTTCCAATGTTCCTTGGAGCTGTATTGATGGCATTCACGTAATGACAGAAGGTTTTGCATGAAGATCTCTGAAGCAAAAGGGCCTCCTCGTTGTCTCCAATCTGATCACTGGTTTCAAAATAAGCAACAGCTTTCTCTGTGGAAGGGAGAAAATCAGAACTCGGTGAGCAGAAGTACTTCATTATGACACAGGATTACACGAGGGAGGCCTTAAAAGAACAACCTGCTGAGAGCTCTTGAACAGTTTATATATGGATTTCTCGCTCTGAAGACCACAGGTAGGTGGTCATGTCCACCTCTGCAATGACACAGCAGTGGTCAGACTGGCTGATGTCTAATACAGCCAGGTAACATCAAGGAGCTGCTCCAGAGCACCTATCTAGGGTTTCACTGTAAGTGATACCATCAGCTTTGATTTTTCACTTTTTCTGAGTAAGCACTGAACCTCAGGCTAGGTATCTCAGCCTGTGAGCCTGTTTTAAAGGGGTAAGTACATCTTAAATTACTGCAACATAGGCCTACAGGTTAAGCATCACCAGAAGGCCAGCACAGGGATTAGGAGAGTCCTCAAGAGCAACTAGAAATCTAAACCTTTCATTCCCTGCCCTTTCCCACTTCTCCTCCGAACATCAATTCCTACTCTACCCTGACCTCCAGCCTACTTTCTTTCTGGGTAGAAAAGCAGCTGTTTGAACATTCATCTACAAATAAATTACAAGAAGCTGAAGTATTCTTAAATTTCTGCACAGGCTCACACTCTTTCCTTACACAGAGTTTAGTATTTCTCATCTTCCATCTGGTTTCTTATTGACTTTAAGCAACCTGGAGCAGGTGCTTGGCAGGAGAAATGGCACCCTAGCTGATGAGAATCCGAGGTCTGTGTGTGTGAGTAGTCATTTTGCTCTAATCTTTCTTTCTCTTCTGCCTCCAAATCACCTAGAAGCTTACCTATGAAATCCCAGATGAAGACGTTCTTATGAAAAATGCGAGCTGATTTGAATCCATGGTGGAAGACCTGCTCCAGTGCTGCAACCAGACCATTTTCTCCACACAAGAGAATGGTAAGGCTCCCCCTCTGTGGGAAAGGGAGAGTTGGTAAATACAACTTGCCTTGTTTGCACGCCAGAAACTTCAAATCTAAAGGTAGCACATCTACTGGTACTTCAGTTCCATTTCTGTTTATGAAAATATGCAGGTAAGTAATGAAAAGCAGGAATTACCTCTTTCTCTGGCTTGTGAAAGTGTTTCACGATATTGTTCACAGCTTCCCCGATTCCCTCTTGGATCTGTCCTGCATTAGGCTCTGTGAAATGATGGAAAGCATACTAGCTGAAGTGGTGTTTTTTAAATGCTGCATTACTCTTGGGCACTAATCTTTCCCGGCTTGGCATTTCAGCAGTCATGTCCTCTAGTTTTACAGGAGCTGGACAGATGTATGACCAGGATCTACACTATGCTTTAGCAGAGAAAGCCTTGCATGACCTTTACAGTCCCATGTCCTGTTGTAGCCAGGTGCAGTTACTCATAAAAGTTAATTTTAGGGATGTGAGGTTGATGTCCCCCAAAGTCCCCCTGGAGATATGCTCCTCTGGAAGGCAGCTCACAGCATCCACATCAAGCTCTGAACTGCCCTTCAGAGAGAACTTCCCACTGACTGCAAAGTGAGCTGGGAAGCTGAGCAGCATCAGCTACTGCAAATTCTGCTGCCTCCTCCTACCTCATCTCACATCTCCATGCTCCAAAGAAAGAGATTATTATCCCTCAATTGTCAAATGGGGACATTGAAAGAGGCAACGTGTGTGTCACAGAGCAAACACAAACTGGGGCAGGAAAATGTCATCAGCTTGCAGCTGTTGCTCTGCACCAAGCCTTGCTTCAGGACGACCTCTCCTGTTCACAGGAGATTTTTCTTCTCAGCAGTTGCTGCCCCCTTCTCTAGGGCCCTGGGGAGAAAGGAAAGGACTTACTGGTGTTCCTCCCTGTGAGGGAAGTGATGCTCAGTCGCCGAGCCACAGTAGGAGATTTCTGCTGGGGTGGGGTCCGGCACTGCTTTCCCAGCTCTTCGTCAGACGTGGAGGACACCAGCTCTCCAATGAGTATCCGTTCCAAACTGCCATCGTCGACACCTTTTCCCAGCCATCGCCCACAGGGAAACCTGCCACACACCCGGGACAAGCACAGCTCAGACACGTAGGTAGTGCAGCTTGATCTCAAAGCTAGAGGGACAGCTAGCATCCAAAAAACACTGAGAACAGGCAGGGAGTACTCGGTACCCTGAAACTTCTCAGACCAGAACCCTGCAGGCAGCATCCCCTGCACCACAAGTGATCATCCTTAGGAAAGGAAATACGCAAAGCTTGGGTTATACACGTATTTCACAGTCCACATCTTGCTTTCTGCCTTTTTCACTTGCAACCAAAACTGATATTCAGCCTTTAAAAACATTGTGATGATTAACAACTAAATCCCCACAGAGAGTTCCCACCCAGATGAAGCTGTGACATCTCCTTATACTCACCTCACATTTTATTGCTGTACTCTTTGAGTCCATACACAGTCCTAATGAAATCCATGCACATGTCCACACCCCCAGCCCCTGTACTCCATTTTCTCCTACTTTCCCCTGTATGCAGTGGCCAACTCTGAGCTCTGGAGCTCACCTCTCTGCATTCTAGTTTTCCAAGTTCACATTTAATAGAATTAAGTCTGCTTAGCCAGATATTTTGTAAAACCAACGATGAGTTAGGAGATTTTTTGACACAGGTATGTACTCAATAGAAGATTAAGAAATCATCAAAACCTTTTATTTTCTTGTAATCAGAGTTTCTTAAAAGAAAAAGAAACCAAAGATTTGCCAACTCTGATTTCAGCTCTTGGGGTTTAAAGAGTTAATTTGCGCACAATATTACCACACTACTTTAAAACAAGAGATTTAATTATTAGACAAAAACATATGAATCACTTCAAAAGTATCTATACTGTCTGTCCTGCCTCAGAAAGATGCAAAGAAAATCCTACATTCAACTCTCATTTATCAGATTATCTAACTTCAACTAGGCCTTCTGAAATGAGAGAACCAGGGGTGGGGGAGACCAACCCAACCCTATCGGGGACCCAAATCAGCCCACACAGTGTTCCACCAACTAAGGAGAAGGTGAATGCCTTCTTGATTTCTTTAAATTCATCACAGAAGAATTTCAGACAAAGAAAATTAAGACTTGTTGCTTACTTGTACGTGTGTCCTGTTATTTCATTCCTGACCATGACACAATCAACCAGCCACTTGGCCAGCAGCCCTGAGTTGTCATGGCCAATCTGAACGGTCGTCAGCTTCCCTAAGTTCTGGCACTGAAAGGAGTAACAGTTTTTATTTCATTTAAAAAACAACAGACAACACACACCCCCACCACACGCACACATATGGTCTCAAATGTATGCCTTTATTCAGTTTCCTTTGATTTATAGGGCAAGTATTTTCAACCAGACATGCAGAGCATCTTGAAAAACTCCATAATTATTTTAAGACAGGAGCAAAGAAATAAAACTATTAAAAGCTTGTGAAAAGATTATATTCTTTGTTGTGAGCACTCAATATTTCTGAGAAGTATTAATTACAAATTTCTGAGCTGAGATGATAAAAAGGTGTGCTTTTGTAGAAGAAATAGATCTTCAATAAAAACAGCTTTTCAAAAATGCATTTAGAGCATACTGACCTTCAGTCAACTCACTCTATACTACGAAGCAGTCCCTAGATCCTTTATTATTTTCAGAGATTGATATGCTTTTTTGGGTCCAAACAAAAATCACCTACATGAGACTTAGCACCATAAAGTCACAGAAAAAGGAAAACGAGGGGTTGTGAATTCCAGTGCTCTATGTAACTGTAGGTGGGGCTGGCAGCAACATCTGTTAACGTCACCTAAACACTTCCCTTGCAAGACCTTGGTTTTCATTGCTTCTAATACTGCCAAACAAGCAGCTTGGGCTGACATTTTCCATAGTGGATGGTTACCCAAGTTGATATTTTAGGAAAGTTTCAGCCAAAAGAATAATCCAGAATAGCATTAATATGGTCCTTAGAAATATGTCATTTTGCTTGTTAGAAGCCTGGAGATCTTTTCTGCAAAATAGTACTATCTGAATGAGAAGCAGGCATTTATCACAAAAATATCCTCCCTATGTCAAAATCTACCTATATTTGGCAACAGCCTTTTTTTTGCTATTGTTGCTGAAGGTCAGTCTGCATATGCTCCATAGATACAACCTTAATTTTAGCAGCAGATTTTCCTACAGAATCACTCCTTAATGGATATGGTACAGCCCAGAGGGAGCTGCAGGAGCTTGATGGGGCTCTCCCTGCAATTCCCAGTAGCAGCTGCTTTGGTGTGGCACGGAGCCAACCTGTAATTGATGGGCAGGAAAGCAGAGGGGAACGCCAGGAAATCAAACCTAAAGAGAAAACCCCAGCAAGCTCAGAGAAGAGAACCTGGTGGGGATGGCAGCTCTTGGGTTTTCCAGGGGCCAGCACCAGAGGCTGGGGTGTTGAAGAGCTCAGGGGTTAGACTGGCTGGTTGGAAGGAAAGCAGTAACGCTGGACAAGGAGCTGGAGCAGGAGAAGAAATCTGGAACTGCCCAGATGTAGAAAGGGACTTGGGTGGTGGTAAGTGGAAAGAAGGGAAGGGAAAAGAAACTTGGAAGGCAGATGAGGAGTTGGAAATGAGGGGTGAAAGGGAAAAATAGGCAAGGAGGCATGGAAGGGAATGAGATGTGGAAACAGACTGGCCAGGTGAGGAGTCCTGGGCTGGGACAGGGATGGCAGTGAAGCCTGTGGTTAAAAGTGGTATGTGCTCATAGGAAACCTTCATCTCACACAGGAGGAGCAGGCAGCACTATTTTCTTGTACATATTTGAATGTACAGTGACCTTAAAAACTGAGACAGAATCTGAAATGCTCTGCTCTTAATAACCCCTGACCAAATTAATATTTGAAAGCACGTTTCAAATTGGACAGTAAAACGTAAAGAGCATGTACTCACCTCAAACGTCATTTCTAGGTGATTTTTGGGAATTTGCATTACCCCAGTATCTCCTAGTTCTCCTGACACACATATCCAGGGGTTTGACGTGGTTATTGCATTGCTCAGTTTTTTGATGGGAATTATCACTGACCTGTAAGGGATCACTGAGAACAGGGCGGGGAAGGGGAGGGGGGAAGTACGTTAGTCTTGATTTTTTTTTTTTCCTTCTCACAGTAAAGGCGATTTCTGGAGCGAAGCACGCCTTCCCCTTGAAGGGAAGTTCTTGTCCCCTGTCTCAGCAAACAAACAAGGAGAACCCCTCCTTCCCTGTGCTCAGAGGGGGCGGCGGTGCCGCACGGTGGTGCTGCAGCCCCGCGGCAGAACCCGCAGAGCCGGGTCAGCGCAGGGAAAGTTCCGCAGCCTGCTCAGGGAAGGGACGAACCCGCCTGCGGCAGGATCCGAGGAGGAGGGGGTACATGGCAGGATACGAGAGAAACGAATGTCAGAATCATTGAACAGTCTGGTTTGGAAGGCACCTTTAGAGGCCATTTAGTCCAACCCCTTTGCAGTGAGTAGGGACATCTTCAGATAGATCAGGTTGTTCAGAGCCCTGTCCAACTTGATCCTGAATGTTTCCAGAGACGGGGCATCCACAACTTCTCTGGGCAACCTGTGCCAAGGTTTCACACTCTCAAAGTAAGCAACTTCTTTCTTATAGCTAATCTAAACTGACCCTCCTTTAGTTTAAAACCATTACCCCTTGTCCTATTGCAACAGACAAATGATAAAATGTTCGTCCCTCTCTTTCTTACAGGCCCCCTTCAAGTACTGAAAGGCTGCAGTAAGAAATGCTGGTATGGCCAAAGTCTCAAGTATGATGCATCTCTGTGGATACCCCCTTGTTTATTATTCTTATTCTTTTGCTTTTAAATCTGTACCACCTATATATGCTTAAGACAAGGACTGCCACCCACCCCAATTTGGATTTGACTCCCGATACTGCACCTCTAGCACTGCAAGATTCTCTCTCTCCTTATGTTTCACAAGCTGCCTTTCTGACTGGGGAAGCTAAGCCAACCTTTTTTACTTTTGTGTGCCATCCAGTGATACTGCACTCAAAAAATACTCTCAAATTCCAAGCACTTGTCCTACAGGGAAGAGCTGTCAAGCTGGATGCCCCGCAGAAATAAGGTAATCAAGGATGAATAAATCTCTTTGCGCTGTGTTAGTTCTGAGGAGATTTCTTGCTTTAAGAGGAGAAAAAGTAGAATGAGTGCCTGCTTTGACAGCCACGTAAAGCTTGCTTCACTTCACTCTGAACAGGCAGGGAAATGAAGACTAAGAACTGCCCAGGTGAATCCAAATAATTAGGTCATCTCATGGGACCTTGCCTTTTCCACATTGACCAGTGTTGGAAAAACAAAAGATTCTTTTCCAGATATCAGTCCAACCTCCGCTCTCCTCCTTAAAAGAGAGGATGAGAGAGGGAATCTTTCTGGCATTTAAGGAGAGACAAAAAGAGATTGAAAATATACAGTGGAGCACAAAGTCCCATGTATTTCATCCTCCAATCTTCCATCTCCTTCTCAGTCTGAGGAGAGCAGGCTGTTATGGTGCACGCTTAATGCAAGACCAGAAAGAAGCATTAGGATGTAGAGGACTTGTCTGGGAGGGAAGATGAAAGAAACTATACAGAGAGTGGCACTCTGCTGATTACTCTCCTTTGTGCAATGCTCTTATCCAGAGCACTTCCATACAACGTTTCCCCTCCAGCTGGTTTCCCAGAGCAACACCCAGCAGCCTCACAGCAACAACCAAGGTTTCCAGATAAGGGCTCAGCTACTCAGGCACCAGCAACACCGTCTCTTACAAATCATGACAGCAACTACTTTTTATTCAGGGGGAAAAAAATTGATTCTCCAACTCACTGATTGTGGTGAAGACGCTTGTGAAGCAGAAATAATCCACAGCGTTGAGCGAGAGCAGGTGATAGAGAAACTGTTCCCGTTCTTCCTCGCAGCGCAGGAAAGCGTAACGCTTGTAAAGCTTCCTGGTAGAAAAAAAGACATTGCATATTTTTGTTGCTGTTGTTGAAAAAAGCACCACGTATCTTAAAAGGTGTTTGAATCTCGAAATATCAAATGAAGAGTGGATCTTAATGGCAGGTATGACTCCTCACCAACACAAGCTGCTAGAAGGGTGTGTAAGTCTGCTACACATCTGTGTTACAGACCACTCTTGGCTCCATGCTCCCACAGCAAGGCCACAGAGTTCATATCAGTTTTGGGTTTGCTGCAAGGCACAGATATGAACCAACACTACTCACAGCAGCAGACCTGGACCAACCTAACAGCAACCTCATTTCTTCCCCATATCTCCCCACTCTGGAATGGTCTTGTCTAATCTTCTTCTCCATACTGTGGCAGAGAAAACTAAGCTGAAGGCACCAAGCAGCAGATGGGATCCTCCCACCACTCTCTCAGTTCAGGGACCCAAGTGTACATCACCAATTGCCCTAAGCAGTGCAAAGGCACACCAGAAATTAAACTGGCCCCTCTCTGAGACAGCACAGAGCTTGTGACAAGGCTGTAGTCTGAAGGGAACAGACTCCTGAAGAATTGCTGAGGAAGGCAGATGTAGATGCACCTTCAGGAAAAGACAGGTCTGCCACCATGCCTTTAGTTGAACTCCCAAGAGGTGACTGCCTCCAGTTACTCCTCTTTCTTCTCGCTAGCAGAGTATTTGGTAGCTTTTGGCATAAATCATTAATGCAACACATGACAGAGCCAGAAGTACCTTCGACAGCTAGGATGTTTTCTTTTCCTAAGGTTTGGGGGTTTTTTACTAAATACATTGTTTTGAGAAAATGAAGTCACGGGACATCTACACAGGCGATCCCTAAGTGCCTGTGCTTGCAAAAGGAGGCAAAGCTGGGAGAGCAGGCTCGGAGGGCTGGCCTCTGACCCAGCTCATGGGCAGTCAGGATGGGGGCCTGTGCTTGGCTGGAGTCAGCCTAAGGCAGGGCTGCTGTGAGATGGGGCATTCCTGTCCCTGCTGCTTCATTTGCACAAGACACAATGAGTGTAGGGGCTGTGATGTGGCTTGGATCAATGCACTGATCTGACCACGACCTAATGCCTCCTTCCTGAAAACTGTGATGTGTTTTCCATGCAGACGTGCAGAGTTCTGCCCTGCTGGGTGGGCAGTACCTCCTCCCCCAGCTACCCTCTGCCCTTCAATCACTTCTAGCTGGAAACCACAGTACCCAAACAGGGTGTGTGGCTGTGCCACAAGCAGCAGCACCTTGAGACATCACTAAGGCAGACATGAAAGCGAAGCACTGAGAAAAGGAGCCAGCTTACTTTGCAAGTGCCTGGTTGGAAAGCAGTTGCTTCAGGTGCTGAGATAAAAGCTTCTTCTCCAGAGAAAGCCTTATCCAGGCTCTGGCTCGCCCCACATCAGTCTTTATCTCACTCATGTTCTGAACATGCCTGAAATGTGTGGGAAAGAAAATAAATAGATGAATCATAAAAATTCTACAAATGGCAACATCCAGTGTGATGCTGCAGCTGAACTGGAAGATGTCTTCTGACATCAGTTCTACAGAGACCCCCAGCAGGACTCCCCAGAACCCCTCATTGTGGCACTGAGATCCCTGGCAGCCCCAGACTGGCATGAGAACATGGGGCAACTTTTCCCGATGCACTACAGCCCAAATCAGCTGCTCTGTGTTTGCTTGGTCAAGGTTAAGGAGGGGTAAATCTGCTCATCCCTGCATTGCTGGAAGTAGATGCCCTCATGGACACTGCTAACACCTAAAAAAAGCAGCCACCTCGTGACACCCAGTTATATCACACTTGCCCCCTCAGACTGCTGAATCAAAAGGGTGCATCTGGGAGGGCAGAGGACAAACATGTATCTTGAGAGTTTCTCCAAACGACAGTCTACTTTGAAGGCTCTTACAAACCCTTTGAGGCAGCAGCAATGGGAAATCTAAGAAAAGAAGGACTGTTGGGGCAAAAACAGCAACAGGAAGCCTCAAGCAGAATCACATTTTCAGAGATATAAGAGGCCCTTGTGTAAGTGATAATTTGAACAGCCTTCCACATGCTTCATCTGTAGGAAAGCAGAACTGTTCCACAGGGGCTTTCTTCTATGGTTTTGTTTTTCTTTTTTTTTTTTTAAACTTCCCACATTTCGGTTTGGAGAATGCCAGAAAACTCTAGTTTTAGAGCACAGGGAGTTTTAGAAGAGGAAGAGAGCAGCCATGGCAAGGCCAAGCTGCTTCCAAAAACCCCCATGTAGTTAAACAAACAATAAGAAAAATGAATAACAGTTTCCAGCCAGAGAGAAAAAAAGGCTTCAATTTCTTCATTTTCATGCAGTTTGCATTTTAAGTGCACAGGTGATTCAGCCCTCCAAATCTCTGTGGCAGGCTCCAACTACCATCAGCTGAAGTCTGAACAGATCTCTGCTGCGATTTCCTGTCCAACTCCTGCATCTTCCTTGACAGCCCTCCACGCGTTGCTGAGTGCTAGGCAATATTTACTCCAAAGGAAATCCAACAAAGTCATGCTGTGGCTGATGCTTTTTACATTGACTACTATAGTCTCACTGTCTCGTGCTTTCCCCCATCTGTTACACCCAAGCGTGTGCTTTATGTAATATTTAGATCCTGCATTATTTGACAAAAGTACTCTCTTGTTTACAGAGCCTCTAACGCGACAGGCCCAGGACCTCTAGGGCAGATTTGCAAATACAACTTAGTGCTGTCCGGAAATACAAGTTCACTCTGCACAAATGGAGTGGATACTGGACACAGTCCAGCTGCACTGCTCTCCGTCAGGCTGCCCCAACTCTCAAAATACAGGTCTACCTTCACAATCCACACTGAGGTGTCTGTATCACACGGCTCAGTGCTGTATGTACATATCTGAAGCACCATCAATAAGAGTGATGGTAGCTTGCCAGTGGCAAAACCTAGGTTGCTTAAAAGCTCTAAACAAACAAACAAACAAAAAAACCAAGCCTTTTTTTTTTTTTTAAGAAACTTCCTCCTGTTTACTAACACACACAGATGGTTTTCTGATGGACCAGATAAGTTATAATTCTTGCTGAGCTGTAAAACAAACGCAGGAGGGCACATTACACTCACACACATGTCCTTGCCCTTTATAACCAATCTCAGCAGCCTCCCTTTGTCAGCAGTGATGCCTACCATCTGAATTGCTGCCCAGAGCCTTGCTCCTGGCACTGGAAATCCCTGGCTCAGGATGTGGCAGCCAATGTTAGACCTTCCAACCCAGACAGCTGGACATGTGATCCGGAGTCCTTGAGAAACTGGATGCATATTACACTCAACTACATAGTGTTGAGACACTCTTCTCAGACGTTTCAAGTCTTTTGAGATGGGAAGATCAAAGCACAGACTATCATCTCCCTCCCTCCCCTTCCCCCAGAGTGCTCGGCTTGAATTACATCTAATATGAAACACCGAGTGGAATATGTTATTTCACTGTGAGAAGATTCAAGTACAGATGGACTCAACCTTATTCCATGCATGCTCTGTGCCTCTTCATTACCTGCTCCTGGCTCAGACTAGATTAGCATTAATTCTGCATTTGGGAAAAATAAGGATTTGCAACCATACAGCTTGCCAGAGACATTAAAAAGATCCAGTAATCAGTCTTGGTGTCAGCAAAAGCAGAGTGTAACAGAACAGGGCATTCAGGAACCCAAATTTAATTCATTCTCAGCTGTGGGAGTCAGAACAGCTCTATTTTTATCAGTGACCTCAGCATAAGTACTGTGTGCTCAACACTGCACAGCAAACTCTTCTTGTCAGAGCACTGAACAGCCATTTCAATGCAACTCCCTTGGCTGGGACTTGCTTTTAATCCCATTAGTAATAACAAAAAATCTATTTACCCCGTCAAATGCAAGCCTGGGGTATGGGAGGACATCCCCTCTGTAAACAGCTGTGCTGACAGAAAAGGTTACAACTGCTCAGTGCTGCCATGCCCCTGAGGATGGTGTGCATGCTCCCCATCCCAGCACCATTAGGAACAAGCCACACTAGCTCATCCCAGGTAGGCAGCAGGTCTTGGCTAAGCCTTCTTTTTGACCACAGCAGATTAAGTATCACTGCCGTGGGCCCAGCTCCCAGCTCACATTCTCCACTTGCAAGTTCCCTGCAGGAGGGGAGGCACAACACGGGCATCAAACCAAGCGCTGACAGCAAGGAAGAACGTGTCCGAAGGGAAAGGATCAGAAACCTCAAGCCAGCTGGACCAAAGGTTTTGGGGAGTTGCCTTGGTGTTGACTGGTTGGGGTGGACATGCAGCAATGTGCCCGAGGGCTGTGCCCATGCTGGAAGCAGGTTGCAGCAGGAATCTGACGGGGAGCTAGAAGAGGGGTGGGAGAGATGCTGCAGATCCTCGCCAGGGGAGAAGCTGAAGGGCATACCCCCAAACGTGCTTGTGCCAAGACTCCATGCACAAAGCCAAAATAAACACCTTGAGCATCTTCCTTACCACATCTAAGATGCCTGGCTTTGCAGGGGAGGCAGAGGACACACCACTTTACCTGGAGCACAGGCTCATGGCACACTCAGAGCATGACTGTGACTAAGCCCTGCTTTTTAAGTTGTTTATATAACCTTGCATGAGCCATCAAAAACAAGCCATGCTTAAGGCAATGCTTAATCCTCTAGCCATTAGTTCAGTTAGCACCGCAACCCCAGCAATTTAACAATTACCCATCCTTCTAACTTCATTCTGAATCTGTGTGTGCAAACAAATATTAAGTGGCATTCCCTCCAAGCAGGAGAAAGTATGCCACGAGATTACAGATGACAAATTCAACTCACCATCTGCCCAGCATTTTCCATGACCAGACATGTTTGTGCACAATCATGAATACCCAAGATATTACAGAAGGTAATGTTCTGTTTCTGTACTTTTTCTCTGAAGAGCAGCAGAAAGAATTTTGTGATTCAAACAAGAGAGCTCAGATCTGTGCTAGGCTTTCATTACTCCAGTGGAAGTACGTGGAAGACAGAACCCCTGCACGCAGCAGTGAGCACACAGAGCCTCCTCTGCCAGCAATCCCCTCCCAGCACGTGAGTTTCCGCTCCAGATCCTCCTTCATCCTTTCCTCAGACTGACCCTCTGCATGCCTGTCAGCCTTGCAGGACTGAATTAAGCAGATAGCTGCCACATCCCATGAGAGGGATGCTAAAATGACAGACACATGTTCAAAATGACCTCTTGGCACCATACTCCTAATTACACTGTATATATTCCCTCTCCCACTTTTGCATGTTGTTTTAGCCTTATGTGACATGTCATATTCTTCAAAATCAGAGCACAAGACTCACACTATGTAGCATCAAACAAAAAGGTTGGACACTGCAGGTGGGAAGTACAGTGATTTTCTTTCAGAAAAGTCTGACTAATCTGTGTGATCTCACATCAGAAAAAAAAAAATATCCGTATCAATACACATAGTAAAAATCACATGACTGTAATCGCGGTTTTGTGAACTTACTACAATTAATTTTATTTTTGCCATAAGATTTTTTGCCATATTTTTATGTGGAAGGAGGACATGGTATTACAAGAAGTACTCATATTGTCTCACACATTAAATTGTCAGCAATTGTTAGCAGCTCTTTACAGATGTGCATTATTGTGTTAGTCCTCCTCTCTTTTCATGGCACATTTAGCCCACTGCAATCCTTAACCCCAGCAAAACAAGTGTCAAAAAAGTAGCCTGACCTGGTAGTGGCTTGATCAAGAAGATGCCCTGAAGAACTGTCTGGTGCTGTCACACCAGCCTCTACCTCTTCTTACCCTCTAACCCTTCTGGTTCCAAACCAACATTGCTTGAATAGGTCTCCACAGCCAGGCTGTGGTCTCCTGCAGAGCACCTGCCCTAACTTCACATCCTAGCTTTAAACTCACCCAAACTCTAAATTTGAATACATTTCTAAATTTGTTCATTTATTACTATTTGCCATAAAATGCTAGCTGAGAAGAAAGAACGTTGCTCAGGCATTGCGAGCAAGTTTTTATGTCCTTTTGCTCTATTTATCAACTGTACTTGCTCAGTCAGTATTTTGACACAAACAAAAAGAAACAAACTCAAAGAACCAAGGAACTCAACATATCTGCTGTTAGTTGTAGAAGTTGGCTCTACTGCTGGAAGAAACCCACCCAGGGAAAACTAAAATCCAAGTAAAATGTGTGTGGCTTTTACTGTCTTTTAGATAAAATAGATCAAGTGAACATGAAAAAAGGTTTTTCAAAACAGAAAGGCAACATGTCATAGATTTGAATGTGGGCTGAAGAGAAGGTTTAATTCTCCTTAGCCTTTGTAGACCCAAAGCCAGTGTGGATCTTTACCTTATGTTACACAATTAAAACCACAGTCAGTGCTTTAGGAACCAAATTGTGTACCTCATATCTTGTATCAGGGAAACCCTCAATGTAGGCAGAGTAATTCCTGTGTCAGACTTTCGTCTTTCTGTTCCAACAGCAACTACAATGGAGAAAACACATGAAGTTAACGCAACACTACAGAAATAGTCTGCAATGCATTTGTTTCACATACAGCTGAAAACAATCATAAGTGGCTGGTAACTGCAGAGTTTCTGTGCATTATCACTAACTCCATCCTGGAAACGTAGAAGTAGACAAAATGAAAAATGCTGAATACATTACCTATTCCTTCCTTAAGCCAGCACTGAATTCAGAGATTTAGCTTCCTTTTTTGTATGTGAAACACATTAACATAAATCTGATGAGTTTTATTAGTAGGAGATGTTTCTAGGAAAAGCTCACAACTGAGAAGAACTCGATAAAATTAAGCTACAGTAACATATTCAATGCTAACAATGCCACGCATTTCTGTGCTCTGCTACTCTGATCAAACTGCTTTTTGGTGACACATTTTGCTCTCAGGAATTTGTGCCTGCCAGCCAGATTGTTTAGTGCATTACTCACTGAAGTTTATTAAAACGTCTTTTCATGAGAGAGACTAGTTTTTCCATAAATGCATCTTCAAGGACTGATCATACAGGTTCCCATCAGGAGGATTTGGATTGGAGAGTCCTTGGAAGATGACCAACTAAAGTTCAGAGATTTTGACTACAATACCTCAGCCACTGGGCAGGGAGATCTCCAGGTCATCAGAAAACCAATCTCTCTCACAGCACAGAAGTAATTTAGTGATTGTAAAGGGCCAAGCCAAAGCTTAAACTGAGCACCTAGGCTGATGTACAGAGATCAATTACACAGTTTCTGAACTGTACTATCTACCAGTATAAAGATTTAGTGAATATGGAGTTATTCACATTGGGATCTGAGAGACAGATTATGCTCACTGAAAGAAAAATGTCAGCTGCCTTACCCCCACTTCCACACTTTCAGCTTCTACAGAAATCATCTCTTGTGGAAGCACTGCTTCTCACACCTCACTCAATGCTGATTAAAAGGAAATGAAGCTAGTGAACATACATCAAATGATTTTCCAGACAAGGACAGTAACTATGTTCCTTTGCCTCCAACAATTTCAATCTATTTAGTCCAGACATCAAGACATCCTCACAATGATGATGAAAAGTCTCAGAATGTAAATGTGATATTAGCAAAGAAATACACCAAAAATCCTGCATGGATTTCATGTGGTTGCACTGTTCCTCCCATGCCCAAGTTCATTCACTGTGATGGACCCTTCATGGAGTCAGTTGCCAAGTACTCACCTGGTGACTCTGCACTGTGCTCCTGCTTCTCTTCTCTCTCTTGGTACTGAAGCAAATGGGACCACAGAGCAGATTTCCCCTGAAAATGGAATACATAGCATGCAGCTTTAAATAAATTCAGGTAAAAGAAAAGAGGCCAATAAACATGGCAAAATAATGGAATGGCATTTAAATGGGTAAAATGTTCAGTAATTACAATCAATCCTTCTCTCTTGGATCATGAAATCTTAGGAAAAGGAGAGGACCATCCCACTGACCTATTAGTCACACCACCCACCTTGTTTCTTTGTCCTCTCTCTGGGTTTTCCTTCTGAAGGTTGAAAGAGAAGAAACCAAACACATACTTGACAACATCACTGCAGTTTCCAGAGGCATCTCTCAAATAGAAAAAGAAAAAAACCAAAAACCAACACCCCCCGCCCCAAATCCCTAACACCCAAAACTCCTCAACCTTGGCAAGATATGAACCAGGGACTCCGAGCCCAAAGGTACCTCCCACTTTATGTTGGAATGACACCACTGAGTAGCAGCTTAAAAGGTAGTGATGGTGTTCAGTGTTTGCTAGACTAGTGTTCACACAAAGTTCCAAGTTTCCAGCTACCAACCTGCTTGACCTGCAGACCATGGCTCCAGATCCTTTCTAGCAGATCACAGAGACTAGCAATCAATGTATTTTCCTCCAGACCTGTTATGTTGGCTTCTCCATGTCCCAGCTCAACTGCTTCATGGCCCATCTTCTCTACCAACATGCGTTTAGTCTATAAATAAATAAATAAAAAAAAAAATCCCCAAAGGTTTCTAAGAATATTATCTAGCAAGGGACAGAATTTCTAGATGAGTTCATTTGAATGTGCTTAATACAGAAACCATTGCTAATAGCCTGACCAGAGAAAGTTTAATATCTTTACAGAGTTTGTAAATTAACAAGCAATAATTGTATTAAAAAAAGTTTGCATGATTACTTCAAATCACAGACTATCCTGAGCTGGAAGGAACCTACGAGGATCATCAAAGCCCAACTCCTGATCCTGCACAGGACAGCCCCAAGAATCACACCGTGTGCCTGAGAGCATTGTCCAAACACTTCTTGAACTCTTTTTGAACTGGTGCTGTGACCACTTTCCTGGGGAGCCTGTTCCAGCTGTCCTATTTCTATATCCCTTATCCATTGTCCTATTCCTACACTGTTGATCTATTACCAAGCAGAGTGTAGAGCAAAACAGAGAAAAGCACTAGATACATTTTCAGTCTCACTGACTTTCTGGTTTTCTTCTTGTTACAGCCATTAAAGTTTAACACTCAGGTAATGCAGTATAACACCAACTGCAACAGACACAAGCTACATTTTCATGTGAATAAAAGCTCCTTTAATATTAGAAACTGCTATACCTCATTTGCTCTGCATAAACAACGTGCACAAGTGACACATGCTGAATTCTTCCCTTTTGACTGAGGGTCTCAAGCCCGTTCTGTTTAGGCTACATGTAAATACGAACAATTAAAGGAAATCCTCCTGGAGATGTCTGATCATGCTGATTCTCCTTCCTGCCCTTTTTACTCTTTCCATCAACTTCAACTGCATAAATAGAAGAGCAAGGACACCTTGCTTTCTTTTCTAGCTGTTGAAAAATGTAACACTAAATTGATACACTAATGTATCACTAATGATACACTAATTGATACACTATATTACACTATATGTAATACTAATGTAAATGTTACACTAAAGGGATATCCACTCTGGTGAATAGTCTGGTATTCCAGCAGACTAATGGCACTCCAGCTGTGAATCAGACCATCTGCAGATGCTATTTAGGCTCAGTGTAATCAAGGGGAGAACACACAGGGGACGACCTACCTTCATGCGACATTCCTTCAGCAACCCTTCCACAAACTTCCAGTTGGTTTGTGCAATCACAGCTGGAGAGAGGTCTGAGAGTTTGGGCTGCCTTAAATTTTTCCCTAGACTCCTTGCCTCCTGCATGTATTTCTAAAAACAAAGAGAATATTTTTAGATATTACAAGTCAGAGGGACTCTCCTCATCCTAATCCTAGGCAAGCAAATGCTGGTGGAAAGGAACGAGCTAGTGTTAATCTAGGAACAAAATCTTGATTTGTCTGATGTTTAGGTGTCAGGTTGAGGAGTGGAGCGATTCCTTCTGACAACAGAAAAAGCAAGATATTTTCCTGCGTGGTACAGAATCAGTCAGCACTAGCTAGTGAACTGTGCTGTTAGCCACCAGCATGAAGTTAGGCACACCATGTGCATAAAGTGCAACACCTTCATTAAGCAATGAAGTCAAAACACCCAGTAAAGTTTCTTTTCACTGTTAAGTCTCACTTAAAAAAACAAAACAAAACCCTGTCTAATTTGTGACCAGACTATACATGAATAGAAAAAAAAATCCTCTGAAAATCAATTACAAGAAGCAGAAACACACTTCGTGAAGGAGAAAGATTTCATCCATTACTTTTCATCTGGATAGTTTATGTGGGAAAAATGAGACTTGTCTTTATTATCAATTAACTTCTTGATTACGAGTGAAGCTCATTTTAAACAGAACTGACAGTAAGGATCATTTTTATATGGAGTAATAATTGTGAAGTATGGACAAAAAAAATCAGCATACTCTTTAAAGAAAGATCCAAGCTGTAATAAAAGACCTTTAAACTTCCCTGCTCCACTGCCTTGTCTTCAGGGGTGGGGTGTTTTTCGGTTTGGCTTTCATTTGTTAAGCCAAAAAACACACACCAAAAAAAAAAAAAAAAAAAAAAAAAAAAAAAAAAAAAAAAAAAAAAAAAAAATCAACAAGTGACATCTGACCCAAACATCAGCGAGAGGGCTGAGCAAGGATGAGAAGTTGGCCAGTTGTTCAAGCATTATTCATAAAGTTTTTGTAAAAAAAGAGTAAGACAATAGAATGATGCCAAATAAAAGTCTTGAAACACGGTGCTCATAGCCTGGTGTGCTCATGCTCTGTTTCCATAGTGTGTTTTCATCCAGCTAACGATGCCTCTTTGGGGGATGGTATGTGACAATGATCACTCCTTCCCAGAGAGAGCTGGATCACATCTCCCTCAGGGACTTAGTGCTGCTGCTGGCTGGGTTTTCTGGGAAACTGAGAGGTCACTATGGCTGTTGCATCCTTGGAGCTTTCTGTCTGGGCAGAAAATTTATTTCATAGAATAATAGAATGGTTTGGGTTGAAAGAGACCTTAAAGGTCACGTGGTCCCAACCTTTCTGCCAGGGCATGGACACCTTCCACTAGATCAGGAAAAGCAAAAGCAAAATCCAAACATATTGAAGTTAATTGAAATAGCTCACTTTTTTTTTTTTTTTTTTTTTTTGGGAGAGTACAGTTCATCTGACACAACTGGATTTTTTCAACACAAAATTTGGACAAGAACTACTTAATGTCACCCCAACAGCTCAGACAAGAACATAGGGTTCTGCCATGAAAAGCTGTGTTCATCAAAAGTGCTCAGTTAGGTGATTACAGTTGCACCAATACTGTAAGGATTTTAAAATAGTTGAAAAACTACAGGTGGGAATTAAAAAAAAAGTCACAGATGATGAAAGCGTGTTGTCCATCAAGCAATCTCACAAGTGACTTCCATCTAACTCAGTGCAAAAATTAACAGCAAAACAAGTGAAAAAAGTAATAAAGGGAATATATAACTAGGAAATCTAATATTTCTTTTTAAAGAGATAAATAAAATGGAAAGTGTGGTTATAGTCTGAAGAGTACAAAACATGGATAACTTTATTTTATTCATTATATATCTTGTTATTACACTAAAATAAAAAAGAATAGTATTAGCTCTTGTAAGTTCAACAGAAGAACAAGGGTGGGCTGAGAGAATCAGTTGATTGCACTTTGCCTGTTCATCAACATCCACCACCACCTTCTTCCACACTGGGATGCAATGATTCAGCAGTCAGAAGGTGATGATTTTTGGACTTGACACCAGCTTAGCAACATGGGGGAAAAAAAAAGAACGTGAAACAAATTCTTGTCTTTCAGCCTTGGAGCCACTGTGTTTGCCAGGGAACTGGAGTGGAAGCTCATTTCCAGCTACTTTTCTGATTATAACCACACTTCCAAGCGCTACAGGGACGTGCTCCTACTCTATGAGAAAGGGAGAGGTTTGAGGCGCCGTGAAGACAGAGGTTCCTCATGCTAGCAACATCTCAAAAGCAGCTTTCAACAAGAAAAACTAAAACATACCAGGCAGCATTCAGAGAAGGATTTTTTAGGAGGCCGTGCAGGAGGGGGTGGTCCCTGATCCCACTCCCAGAAGGCCATTGAGTTCTGACGAAGCAAAAGCTCCTCCGATGGCTAAGAGGAGGCAGATGCCCCAATGGCAGAACAGCCAGAAAGAAAGAGGAGACAAAGCAAAAGAAGCATGCATATGATCCACAGCCAAAAAAAGAAAAAAGTAAATACATGACAAAGTATTGAAAAGGCTCTGCTGAGATACACACGAGGCACTGTTTAAAATATACTTGCAAAGCCACATTAGCAAAAATAGCAACAAATATGTAAAAGTGCTGTTTTGCTGTGTTTCCACTGAAACATCATTTGAAGCTATGGTTGAAGAGTCCACTCATCTGCTCAGGTTCTTTCAGAGGGCAAACTCCAACACTGGTCAACATTATTCAGCAAGATTTACCACAAAACAGCATGAGTGTTTTATTTTTGCTATCGACATACAAAAGAAGCACATGGACATCAATGGAAAAATGTGGCAGAAAATATTTAATGAAGGACAAGGAACTGAAAAGATGGGAAAGAAATGCATGTATGTGACTGACATTTATAAGATGCATGGGAGTTTCCAAGCTTTAGGCATAAAAAGGCCCCAAAGTCTTAACCTTTCAAATAGGCTTACTCATGTCAGGAATCTACGCAAGAGAAAGAAAAAAAAAATTCCTTTAAAAGAAAGGAAAGAACCCTGCCTCATTCGCTTCTACAGCACTGACATTTATTCAAGGACTTGACTTTTCCAGAGACCTGGCTAGAGCTCAGCAGCTGCACTCAGGAAAGCACCAGGGCTCTGCTGCCTGCATGCAGCAGCACGACCAGGGTCTAAACCAGCAAATAAGCCATTTTTTCTGATGACAATGGGGCTGTCTTTTTCCTAAATAATAAAAGCACTTTATTTATGTTGCTTACTTTGAAGTTGTACAACATATACAAGCATCTGTGACAAGCGAAGCGGCATCTAAATGTCTACAGAGACCCAAACAAATATCACAGTAGCCACAAAACTGCCCTAAGCAATAAGCACATTGTTTGTCCAAACCTCCACCTCCTGGATCACAGCCTGTGCTGCCCGCAGATGATGCCACCTACCTCCCTCAGATCGTTGTCCAAGCCGATGTGCTCCGAGTGCTGCCGCAGGCGGTCCTTCCTGCGCGGGGTGGTGGTGCTGCGGCTGGCCCAGCGGCTGGGAAGTCAGAGAGAGAGAAGACACACATGAGCAGCAAAAAAAAAAAAAAAATCAGGAGGGAAAGCCTGGGTCAGGAGCCACAGACATCCGATGGGGCTGCAGCAAGAGAAGGAGAAGCCCAAACTTGGACCGTGCAGTAAGCACAAGCACAAAGTGGTGCCTGATCTCCCCATGGGAAGCCATCTGGCAGGCAACAGGCCACTGTGCACCCAAGGGACAAAAATCCTCATGGAAATGTGCCCACTGCCTGCCATGGTCTGCAGTGAGAGCTCCTGGCATCCAAAACACAGGTCATGCAGCACCACTGATGCCACCACCAGGTAAACTGTTGTACTTAATTACCCAACACCACTGCTGTGTTTGATGAAGTTTGATAAAAACAGTGGCTGTAGAAACAAACAAAATTACAATGATGTATTTTGAGCAGCAACTTCTATGATTTTCCTCTTTTGTGAGAAGTGCTACTTCTCCTTTCTGCATTTCCAGGAACTATTTGAGAGACATTTCTCATTGCAATAGTAACAACTGTGATATTGGGTGTATTTATGTCTAAAGGTTATAAACAACATTGACGTTCCTGGGATTAATCATGTTGCTATCTTCACCTTCTGTTTTTTTGCATCAGGTTTCTAAATACCAAAAAAACCCCTCATTATTTTCCACATGTTCATATATGTCCAGCTGAATTTTTCCTCATCTGAAGCTGTTGCCTGAAAGCAGCCACCTGGTAACCAGGTTTGAAACTGGGCAACGTTGAAGCTCTTAAGTGTCCAAACTCCTTTATGCCAAATCCTTGACAACAAAAATGCTCAAATGGTGCAGAGAAAATGAAGTTAATGTAATATTTATAAAAGAAAGAGGAAATAACACTGTATAAAGCAAACTATCAAGTATTAAAAATAAGCAGCTTAATGCACATAAAGGCTATATCTTCAGAATATCACTTGATTACTGTAGTTGTGTTTATTAAACTTAAAATTATCTTTCAAATACAGTTTAAAAAAAGCCTTTAAGTGTATAGCCTTTCAGTCAATTCATGAAGTCACCTGCCTCTCTCCTGCACTCAGAAGATAAAGAGTGAAACCAAGGTGAAAGAGAACACAAATCCTGTTCAGAGCAGTGCTCCAGCTCTGGTGTCTGGCAGGATGTATGAAAAAGGCTCTACCTACAGGAGGAAACTGCCTGGAAGAATTTGAGGGGATAACCTTAATCTGGAATGAAAAAAAAAATTAAAAAAAAAAAAAGGCAATAAAAAGAAAACAAACCCCACACTTGCCAACCTCAGCACTTGAGTCAAAGGGACCAAAGGGACCCTTCAAAATCCATCTCCATCCTGGCCCCTCTACTCCAGACTGATGTGTCCATGCTGGGCACCATGCCAGAACAACTGCTCTGAGATGGCTTTTTCTATAGGAACTATGATCAACAGGCAGAGCCCCTCAGGATGTGGGTTCTCTGCTTTGCTAGATCTATACAGAGGGCACCTGTAGATGTCCACATCAAAGACAGAAGTATGTGCTTGGTGAGACTCTCCACATTGGTGGTATTGGTGAGAACACCAGTCTCCAGATCCCAAATCCATCAATTTCTCTGTATGCACCCCAAACAAGAGCATACACAAATAAGATCTGGGATCTGAACTGTTTGGGCAAGGAGTTTCAGCTGGTGACATAGGCAGATACATGCCAGGGGGAGAAAACTCTTGCACTGAGCTGGACTTGGTCTGACATGCCTGGCAGACCATTTGGGATGTGTAGGGAGAGGAGCCTGACCCAAGAGAAGGACAGAGATATGACCCCTGATAAACAAACCCTCCTGTTTCCAGAGAGAAGGACTTTGCATACATGTACCTAACTACCTCCACCAATTCCTCTGATGGGTCGACTGAAGACTGAATTTTGGCTAACTGCACCAATAAAAAGAGGAGAAAAAAGTCATAGGAACTATAGTTTTTATAGTCAAATTGAAGTCCCGTCCTACCTCCCAAACAACATCAAGAAAATAAGTACAGAGGAAGAAATCTGGGCCTGCATGTAATTACGGTTCTTCACCTCAGCATCCCATACAATAAGGGATTTCTTTTTAAAGCAATGTAGCCTCAAGTCTCTGGTAACTAAATGAAACAGCCCAATAGGTGTCTGCACAGTAAATGCTGATACCTTCTCAGAGGAATACACTACTGACATAAGTGTCTCTGCACCTCTGCAGAAGTCTTAAAAATAAATAACCCCTGAGTTTATTAAGTCACAATTTTTAATTTTTTTTTCAGAAGCAATAGCCAAAACCTTATTAGATGACTGAAAAGGGAGAAATAAAATCCTACATTTTAATTATCTCAACAAGTAGAAATGTAGCACAAAACCCCACACCCTTGAACAGAAGATAGCAGACATAAAAGTGACTTTAGCTACCCGGCTCTGGAGACCTTCCATTTATTGCAAGCCAGTACCACGTTTATGTTTTACATGATAGAATGCCAATAACACATTGGAAAGTTAAGCTATAGATCAAACATTACCCATATAATATTTTTATGCTCCAATTTATATGGTAGTTTCTGAACTGTAGACAGAGCTTGGATCCCTCTCCATCCGCATTTCTGCAGTTACTGGAAGACAAAAGAATTGCTAGAACTGTCCTTTGAGGGAACACGTCTCACCAAAGGTGAAAGCAGAATGAAAGCTACAGAATAATTACAGCTACTACACCATCATTAAAGTTCAGTTCATTCCAGCGCCGTACTTCATCTGGGAGAAGGTACAGACTATTCTCCAGATTATTAATCAGAACCATTTGAACATTTTAAGGATACAAATGTAAAGATCATTGGGTGTTAATGAAAAAAATGACTGCTGCTCATTAGCTGGAGCAATTACACACGCAGTGAGCTGCACGTTCCTTCTTCCCCAACCTCTAAGCTGAGGGAGAGGAGCTGTTGAGACACTGAGTGAGGTCTGTGTATTGAGATGCTGCTCTGAATCTCTCCAGGAGATTTCATGAAGATCTAACAGCAGATAAGCAGGATTAAGCTGCTAAATCTTTTAAAGCCTTTTCTTTACTGGGCCACATAGAATTTTCCCATAACAATGCTTCACTATTATAATAACCATTCCCACTCCTCTTACAAGCAGCAACTGCATTTTAAATTACTCTTCCTCTCCTTTTGATCACTCAGAGTGATTTTAAGGGGGATAAAACCCCATCCCAGCAGCCACACCACCTTCCTCAGGCTGTCAAAATCCCATCCGGGTGCTCCTCCTGGCACTGCCGTCAGCTACTGCTGTATTCACACCTCAGCCAAAGCAGTGAGCAAAGCTGTAATCCCACCAGCAAACACTTGCTTGTCAGCCCTTAGTCTTGGGCTTTTCAGATGAACCACTACCACCCATGTCCTTATGGAGCAGGTACTTGAGGAGACCAAGCCCTCCTGGCTGGTCCCTACCTTGGAGGGATGAGCCTTGGCACCTGGGAGTGGACAGCACTGCAGTGCTGCTGCTCAGCCTGGATGCTGCCCAAGTATTTCCTGACCCACAAGATGCCCTCTCCCCTTTATTTTTTGCTGGTAGAGCCATGAGCATGGACTACAGGCATGTTTCATTTATTCCTCACAGCGGAGGCATTGCTACAAGCACCAAGTCTCTGGGGATTAAGCAGATGCAGCTCAGGCACAGTGTAGTGGGGAGCCCAGGGACAAACTGCCTACATGGAGAAGTGAGAAAAGGCTTGTTTCAGTATGTCTGCCTGTATCTAACTCCCATGTTCACAGATGAATGGTCCTCACCTTCAGGGACTGCGAGAAAGCAGGGATATTTCAGAGGAGGGATCAGGGAAGACTGTGCTCTGTTCAATATAGAGAAATGAAATGAAGGCATCTCATAATAAGATCCTTGTAGCACGAAAACAGTGAATTTCAGTCAGCGCTGTTTAATATCAAATGAGACACAACAAGCATAGGAATAGTTTTGCAGAGAGGTTGGAGGAAATACAATAGTGACACTTGCAAAAGAAGATACTTAACCTGTGATGCTTGATTTCTATAACAAAAGTGGTAAGGTAGTCAGCATCAAAGCTGTCAGAAACAATCTAGCAAAGCAGCAGCCTCACACCAGGGACTGGCTGCGTTGTATTGCAACCATGTGTACATCTCTCTCTCTCTTCCCCTTTTCCCCACCCTGCTTTTTAAAGCTCTGTGGAGAAATGAAGAAATGATGTCTACCCAAACCAGACACGAGTTTAATAGGCAGGATATATACTGCAACACATGAACATGCTGTTAGAGAACATCATTCACAGATGGATTTAACCAATATTGCCATCACCATGAAAGTCACTATCGTAATTTACAATCTATTTACAGTGTTAAAAGAGAAGGAAGTACACAAATGCACTTGTCTATAGGATGGAATCTAAATCTCCTCATATAAACCATCTCATGAGGCAGACTGCTACTTAGGTCTGCAAATCATGACAATACCCTTTCTACCTATATATGCCCATCAAAGAGTTATCTGTGTTTCTGTATCCACAAATTAGCACATACCTGTACTACACCCTCCACCAAATGCCCCTAAAGCATGCATGCAGCCTCCACACATTAAACACACACAGGCTGCACATGCAAACTGCTTGGGTTCAGATGCAGTTTGTGTGGGACTGCACAGAGATTCTAAGTCAAATACATGTCAGACCAAACAAATTAAAAGAAATGTCAAAACTGAGCTCCACCCAAGGAGCTCATGGGGATGACAGGGGAGGGGATCCACACTATGAATCTGCTTCACAAACGCTGGTCCGTGGTAAGCAGAATGCAGGCTCAGAGAGAGACTTATGCACCTTTCCCAGCTCTGATGTAGGGTGGAATAGGAAAGCTTTAAACTGCTCATTGGGTGGACAAAGATGACCAAAATGCCTTAAAGAGAGTGGTCTTGCACTGACAGGCTGTCTCATCAGTTTACATGAAAAGAAGTGATTTAAAAGGGTGGCACCCACAATTGCCATCCTCTGCAAGGAAAAGCAGTAGCAAACTGGCAGCATCACCTCTGGAGCCCTGAGGAACCACTGTCCTAAGTGGTATTTAATTTGCAAAGTCCCTTGAGACAGTAGCACTGTTCAGGGGAGAGCAAATGGAACAGAGGATGCAAGGATTCGATGCAGTTCTCCCTGAGAACTTTAATTCTGCAGAGCTGTGTTAAAATGATATATTAACTCAGAGAAGTTAGTTGTACTTTCCCCACCTTGCACAAGTTGAGCAGAGGGTCAGCAGTTAGGGAGACTTGCCCATCAGGTTCCAAGTCACCACAGCACGTATCTCCTATCTCAGAAACCATTTTTAAGCCTAGATTGTCAGTCACACCTTATTCTCGAAAATGCAGGTATTTAAATACAAGTGGTTCATGTTTTCATTGCACCTGTCAGTGGTTTGCTGTATTAGGTTACCTTTTGTGTAGTAACTGCATCTTTCAGATTTTCATATGTAAAAGGTGAGCTTTTACTACTCACAAAGTTTAAATAACATCAGAGCTGTGTGGGGATGGCTTGCTGCTGACTCATTTCATGCTCATTTAGATGCACTGCAGAGATGCTATGCTATATTACTTGAAAATGCAATTGTCTGGCTTGATTAAAAAAAAAAAGCTTAATTGAAAATAGACAGCCTTGAAATGGTACCCAGTAGATAGGGAGGTAATAAAAGACCACATAATATGAACCACTTAGTAAAAAAAAAAAAGACAATCTCTCATACAAAAACTAGTTCAGTTAAAACCAGAACAAATTCTGTCATCATATAGAGATTCGTCGACTCCTTTGCATTATATATATACACATATATAATATTTTCTTAAAAAATATTAACTGATGTTAAATGTTAGTAACAAGCAAACAGCACTCCTATTTAAAAATGAAGAGAACCAGAGCACCAGGCAGCCCTGGACAGTTCCCAGCTGGAGGAGGGGGCTGACGGTGGAGGCCACAGGACAGTGTCCACACAAGCTGTGCCATAAACTGGAGCACAAAAATGAACCGACTTCATGCACTCCTAGTGCATGATTTTTACAAATAAATACTGACACACACAGTGGTGAGATCAGCAAAATACAGATCAGGAACAAATGCCTGGAGAAAGCAAAGAATTTTGAAATCTGCTTCATGGGCAAGAGCAACTCATCACTCAGCTAAAGCCTGAGGTTAGGGGGCCAAGTATAGCTGGATTTGTGCTTGAAGACTCAGACTGTGCCCTCCTTTAGGGATTGCTGCAAGTCAGACAGGACAGAGGACAGACAAAGCTGGGATATAAGGGAGAGGACTCAGGAGAGAGAAATGGCCAGGGCAGGAAGAGGAAACAGGCTGGTCAGGGAAGTAGGCAAGGAGGAAAGCAGGGCTCAGATAACGAAGATGGGAGAAAAAAGGGCTAAAGAGAAAGGAAAGCAAAAGAGGGTAGTTTAAGCCATTTTGTTAGTGTGTAACAAAGCAAAACCTTCATTTGAAAACCAAAAGCTATAAGAAAAAAATCAGCTCAGTTGTTCTTTGCAGGCATTCACTTCAAATCACCAGAATGCAAATATATTCCCATGCTTTGTGCACAATCAATGTTTTCCTCTGCAATATTTAATCTCATTTATCAAGCTTCTTAGTACAAATTAAGTTACAAGGTAATCAATTAGATTGAAAACACAGCTTGTTTCATTGTTTTAATTTTGCACTGTAAGCATATTCCCCCTAATTTAACAATTAGCTAATCAGAAACCATGAAGTGTTTATGTAGCTTGGCTTTTTGTCATTCAAATTCCACTCCTGGATCATTGCAAATGCATCAGTCAGTAGAGCCCCAGCTACAATTTTAAAAGCCTGGCAGAAAACGCATGCAGAAGAGGAAGAAGGGAACATGTAGAAACCACAGTGTGGTGCTGAGGTTTGAGAAAGGAAATGAGGACTCCGGAAACCACGGCTCTTTTCCAGAATAACAGACAAATTCCCTAAGGGACTGCAGCCTGTTTTCTCCTGGGACGCTTTCTAGGAGGACTTCTGCAGAAGCCACTGCTTTACAAGGTTAGAGCAGCATGATGGGGGATGCTTTTGTACCCAGAGGAAGCTGCAGCTGCTCTCTGCAGATTCAGAAGGTTTTCCCATGATATGGGGGATGTATCAAAGGCAATGAGAGCAGAGGGAGTCCCTCAAGTGGGACACCGCCTGATGGGAAAGAGAACAGAACTGGGTGAGGTGATTTTTGTTCAGTTGCTGCTAGCTGGGATGAACTGCTGTTTTCTTTACAGAAAAGTAATATTCCTTAAATTTATAGAAAAAATTTGGATACAACAGTTATCATCTTTCATTTCAGTTTAGATCAGCATATTCTGCAGCTATCCATCTTCTGTGGTCTTGATCAAAAAGATGATTAGGGAAACTAATCATATACCTGGGACCCTGTTCTCCAGTTTTACGGAGGTAGGGGGCTGGGGTGGAGTGTTTTGTTTGTTTGGGGTTTTTAGTGGTTTTGATTATTGGTTTGTTGTTTTGGGTGGGTTTTTTTAATTATTTGCTTACTTTTAAACTTTTTGTTTCTCTTCAGTAAACTGAAGTTTAGAGGTTTTTTTCACTGAAGTTCTTGTTTAGCTGAGCAAGTCAACATTTCCACACAACACCACAGGGGAAGAGGTGAATACCAGCCCTAAATGACACTGAGCAGGTACCTGTACCCTAACAGCTGGTAAGAACAGGAGCAAGTGTAAGAAGAGATGCTCTCCTGATCCAGAAATGACCAAGCAGGTGAGAGAAAGCAGCAAGAGCCTGATGCTGGCTGGGCCCAGAGAGCACAGGTTCATCCCCTTGTCCAGTCCTTTAAAGGACAACTGTAAAGGGGAAGCAGGAGGAGGCAGCTGAGTGACAGAAGTGGGGCAAAGAGTGCTGCTAAGCACGGCCGTGGGCTGACAGATTAAGCATCAGTGGACTTCCTCTGATTGCCAGACTTCAGTGTTTTAACACTTACACATCCTAATGTGATCAACCCTCCAGTATGAAAACTGACCATTTACTCTGATTCTCTCTTTTTCATCATTTATCCATGCAGGAAGCTTCCTTTTTTAAGCCCTCATTGTTTAGATAGGTTCAGGATCCCCACGCCTAATGTTATCCTTAAGAAATCTTTAAAGGCCTGCCTTCTGCTCCCATGGAGTTCTTACTCTCAGTTCCACCATCCCTGTCAGGTTTGTACTGAAACAAACCTTAATCCCAGTCTGGCCAGGGCTCAGGTTCAAATGTACCAGGTTCAAATTGTGATCTTAGCAGTGGCAGGTTTACCGTTAGACTCGATGATCTTCAGGGCCTTTCCCAACCTAAATGATTCTATAATCCTAGGTAATCCTCCTAAATCCTCATATGTGCCTGTCAACCCCACCTCTGTGCCCAAGCCCTGCCCTCCAAGCCCCCAGCAAGCAAGTGCCAGACACCTCTTCTCTCAAACACAATTTCTGCCTGCCTAGGCAACGTGGTTTTCTGGGATCAAATACAGGATCTAGAACTTACACTAAAAGTGTTTGTTGTTTGCATTTTATCTGTGATTTTTGAAGTAACATATTACACATATAACAGCCCAGCGACTCACAGAGGTATCTTTAGTGCTCTGCCTGGTTACAGGAACATTATGAGCTCTAGTCAGTTTATCAGCCCAGACAGGGAAGCAATAAATACCTGATTGCTGGCCACTGAGGTGAGCTTTTCAGCAAAACAGCTTTGAATTGGTTTATTTGCTACTGTTCAGCAACAACTGACTGAAACACGGGAAAGGATTTTTTTTCCCCCCTCCAAATACACTTCCTTACAATACTCAGGACAAAATTTGCTATACTAAACTGAAGCTGCCTGCAAAAATAATTCTCATCTACATAGCAATATCCTTTGCACTAACTTTATAATATAAACACACAATAGCTACATCTGAAGTGTCTGGAAATGTAGCTGAAATGTTCTCTTACCCCACACCCACGTGCAAAGGTCCAGTCCTACAAGCAAATAAAACGTATCTCCGAGAATTACACACTGGGAAATTCAAATTAATGGAAGACTACACTTCAATTGATTTTGTGGTCAAAAGACTCATGCTGTATTTGCAGGGAGCATGAAAAAGCTATCTGTTTGATGCATGGGTGTAAATTCAGCAGAATTACACATCTGAAAAGGGAGAGAGCGTCCTCTCAGCTGCTCACATGAAAACCAGGAAGCAGAAAGATATAAACAGATGGTCTTGAGATTTTCCAATTACAAACCTTTTTGGCAATATACAACTGGAGGACTTCCAAACATTTGTCACTTTGACATCGCTTTGCGATAAGTAATGGGATTTTTGTACTTACAAATTCTGAAACATGCTGCAATCTAAATCAAAATTATCACTTGAGGAGTTAGAGCCACATTTTAGAGTAGGTACCAATCTAACAGAAGCATCTCAAAAGACATAAGGAAAACTATTTTTAATTTGATGCTTATTCATAGATAAGATGCTGCAATAGAGCCAGAAGATATAACAACTTCCAGCAGGCTGGGCACACTCACACTGTTGCTGACACTGTAAAACTGAAACTCATCATAAGGATAAGAGGCTGACTGCTAAATACAGCATCCCACAAGATGAAGAAATCCTCCATTCCTCAAGGGACCATTACCCATAAACTTTTGTCTCCATTTGCAGGATGACTGCAAACAAAGGAACTTTGAAATACGTGTACCTCCTTTTCTCCTTTTTTTTTTTTAAATTTCTGTTAAAGAATTGCAATTCTTAAAACATCAAATCCTTAAGGGTATCATTTGCAAATCTTATTCCTAGCAGGTTATTAAAAAGGGATTAGATAGCACTGCGGTGCACAAAAGTTGTATAAATAGAAATGAGTGGGAACCTCATACAGCAGCTCAGAGTAGCTTGTGTGCATGCACATATCTCAAACAAGAACTTGCTTTAACATTTGGACAATTGTAGCTTTTGAAGCTCTTGGATTTATCTGTGCTCTCACACTTTGACTTACCACAGAAACTGGAAGGAAGAGCTTGAGTGAATAATTTAATGAATTTGTGATCACTGGTACACAAATATTTCATTTTTGAAGAGGGAGAAACCCCCTTGGGGAGGTGTTTGAAGAAAGAAAGATTAAAAAAAACTCACAGCACTTACTTTGTATTATAACTGTACAAATGTAAAGTGTAACAGTATTCCAGATTGTCATTTTACATTAGGTACATTAACTATGTACTGGTATGCTCACTTACACAGCTATAGGTACCCCTACCTTCATATCAAAGGGCACCACAGAACCTTATCAGACTCAAAAGAGAAACCCAGGTACAGAATCACATCCTGTCTACCTTCACCAAGTTATTCTTCCAGGGTATTCCATTGAGGAAACTAAAAGAGAGCTACAAAAATCTCTGGGTCATGTCATAACAGTTAAAGAAAAGAAAGGAACAGAGAGGGCATTAATTTCATTCTGCATGATGGTGTGGAGGTTTCAATGCCAAAATTTCTTTCAGAATCTGAATTTTGGCTTGGGTTTCAAAATTATCCTATTCAGTGCAAACCAGCAAAGAAATTACTTCTAAATTCATAAGAGCAATGGTAAAGCTAAAAACATATATGAGAAAACAGAGTACTTAACAGAACACAGTTCTGAGGAATCTTCCCCAAACCAGAGCTGACACTTCCTAACATAACCCAAACTATGGCTATAACTTCAAAAATCATATCCCATACAAACCAGAAATGGAAAGAGTTGCTGGGTTCAATAAACTGAAAATATGCCATCCAAAATTAGGACTTCTGTTCAAATGTGAATCTTCTGTACAAGAAATGCGCTTTTAAACAGAGAAAACAAAACCCGTGCTTACTTGTTATTGGTGGGTCCCGTTGCCAAGACATCCGACTGCAACTTTGGGAAAAATCCTTGCTCGTACTTCCCTTGGCCGATCTTCATGTCGAGTAAGTGCGGGTGGATTGCTGTGTGGTCGATCTTCATCAGCCTCTGCTCGATGGACTGGGCTGCAAGTTACAGTCACAGGTGAACAACCGCGCTAGAGAACCACCTGAGGGCACGTGCTGCCACATCAGGAGGGGTCATGCTCACATCCCTGAAAACCCGCTGAAACAGTTAAGTAGTGACTTCAGACACGGAAATCTGTCGCTTACGGAAGTGAGGAGACACTTGGTTTAATTTTGCTTTTAGTTTCTTTACCCAACACAACTAGCGCTGGCACAAGCAAGTTAGCTGTTAAGTAAGCAGGTATTTACAGGGGCCTCTGGGATGCATTATGAATTGGCAAGTGCAGTGCAATCTTTCCCTGCAATTCCCTGCTTGGTTTCAAGGCTCCTTCAGCAGAATGGAGACCTCCGAGGCCAGCTGCAACTCTCTGTGGGACCGGGCATCTCGCTTTGCCCAGACACATCTCCCTGAGCAGATGCATGGCGGGGGGAAACTTGAGTTTTGCAAACATCTGGTACCTACAATGATCCTCCTCCTGAAATCAGATATGCCATTACTGGGTGACAGGCCGTCAAAAAAGCATAGCCAACTGTAGCAGGGCCTGAGCAGCATCAACAAGATGAACAGATGCTTGGAAACAGAGGAGGCTACAGAATGAGGACTCCCTGGGAATCCTGGCTCTGCTAAGACTAATGCTCAGTTGTTTGCTTCAAGGAAATGAGGGTTTCAATCTCAAATCTTGAGCAGGATGAAAATAAAACCTGTCACCTTCTCAACACTGAGTCAGATGAACTTGTGAAGGATTGGGGTGTTTGAGGGAATTAAACATTTAATTAGCAACTTTAATATTCAACTCTTTACAGCCCACCCATTAATGGGCAGGCCTGTCCTTTCAGCTTATCACAACTAGTGAATAAATATGCAAAATGTGGAAGCTAAACCCCTTTTCCATTTTTCAAGAACAACGCAGAACTCATTTCCTAGTTTACAAAACTGTGATGGGAAAGAAACTGTCATAAGATTTACATACATTATTATTAGAAACTTGGCAGGGTTTTTTTTGTCCTTTAAAAAAAATAAAAATAAAAATCACTTTGTATGGTTCCATTTTGGAGAAAAGGAGTGGGTAGTGTGGGGTCAGAGGGTTTGAAGGGTTCTGAAAACAGCAGGTTAAACAAACAGGTGCTGGATCAGTGCTGGGGTGACATATATTGTGAATGGTAAATATGAAGGAAAGTTGGTATTACTATCATTTTGCTGCTTTTCACAAGACAGAAAATGAGGTTCTGGTGCCACAATATCTGCCAAAACTAGACGCTGAATAGACAGTTGACCTGCAAATTAGAATTGGGTTTAGACAGAAAAAGTTAAGCACACAGAGATTTCTATTTCTGCCATGTTTATAACATGTAAAACATTCTGAAGGAGTTAAACAAAAGAACCCCATGAGAAATGTGTTTGCCTCAGTTTATTAATATATATCCCAACAAATTTAAGAATATAATTTCCCTGTATTACTTGGAAATGAAATAAATACTTGTACATGTACTGAGTAAGTAACTCCAGTATAATTTGAAAATGCATCCTGTGACTGTAATGGAAAATAATCTAAGCCTTCAGTACACAGTGTTATTGTTCATTAACAGTGAACTCTACTGCTGGAGGTACTAAATATGCCACACAGGATTACATCCCCAGCATCCCCCGCTGCTCTAACCAAATGGCATAAGGCAAAACAAGGTCTTTTTATGGGAAGGGGCAGACAAGGCCAGTGGAGTAGACACTGGGGCTCGACTCCTTGGTGTGGCTGGCACTGGTCCCACCACCATGGCGAAGGAAAGCTCTCCTGGCAACAGAACAGGAGCTGCCTGAAATGAGAAACCCTGAGCCCAGTGCCATGGTTTGGGTTGTGTTTATTAATGGCACCAGCCCAAGAGAGCTCAAAGGGAAGGTAAAGGCTCACGCTGTTTCTGGTGTTCAAAAGCATGCTGAAGTTTTTGCTTAGGGGAGATAAGGGCACTGCTGAGCCCTCCTCAGGTAGCTCTAGAGCTTCCTCATTGACTGCAATGCTCAAATGACTGAGGACCTATATTTCTTTGTGGCTGACGCTGTACTTTTGAATATTTTACTATCCCGTCTGGACGTACCTGCTTCCTTCAAAGTGCTGCATTTCTGATAGTTGGATGTCCTCAGTGCAGGGGCCCTCACATTATACAGCTTTATTTTCTCAATTCGGGAGTCAAAAACTCGTAGGAAAGGGTCCTTCTCTTCCCACTGGGAGATTATCTTATTATCTATGAAGGTTGCAAACATCTGTGTTTCGATGAAGTGTGAAAGGAATGGGAGGTAAGGCTCAGGTTGGTCCGAAAGGAAGGAAGCCTGAAATACAGAACAGCTGGTTAGTGCCACGTTCCCACCCAGCGCTGACATGACGAGTCATCCTGCAGTAGCAAATCGATCCAGCAGCCAGCAGGAAGGCTTGGGCAAGGCTTTCCCACCATAAAACCACTTCTCAGATAGGTTCTGACTCCATCTACTAAAGGGGTTTGGTTCACAGGTCACCTCTTTGGTCACAACAGTGAGAAACAGTCAGGGAGGCTTCCTAACAGCTGGAGCAAAGGGGAAATGGAGTTACTGAAGAAGTGCTCACACTGCCAGCTTTTGCAAAGCAACCTAGCAGCTATCACTCACAGGAACAAACCCTGTGCAACACATGCCAGACCACCACCACGTGTGCCCACTTGGGACCTCTGGTCTGGGCATTCCAGCTTGGGATCATATCCCGTATTAAGGTGTCATATGTATCAAGGGATGCACAAGTGCCTTTCAGCTAATGCTCTTTTGTGACGTTACACAGGGCAATTAATCACGAATTTCCAATTAGAACTGACTGTGGGCCTAAATCTCTAACTGAGCTTTGAAAACCCTAAAATTAACAGCCCATTTTATTGTAGAAGCACTAGCAGAGATTGCCTAAATTACTTCCTTCTTTTGGATGCTGCACTGTTTAATGCCTGAATACAAACAAACCAGTAAAAGGCAGGGCAGCAGGTTTTTTTATCAAAAACCGACTCAGATCAGTATATAGCCTGTTCCTCATTGCTTATCCTTCTAACATTCTCCTTAGAGAAGGACTTGTATCTGAAAAAGCTGATGGCTAAGAGCACTATCTATTTGCAGTCCCTAAGAAATAGCAACTGTGTGAGCTTCCCAACATTTCTCATTCCTTTTGCTAGCCTACTGTCTCTATTTCTCCATTTCTAATCTCAGCTTCCTTTTCACTCTTGTGTACACACTGCAATGGAGTCATAACAGTGCTCTTGTGCCACACCAAAGTGATAACCTTCAGAACAACACTACCCATTACCAACAACCTCTACTGTGAGTTTAGGTAACATGAAAGGCTGGATTTGGTTTTTGTCTCGTGTGCATCTCTCCTCTCAGCAAACAAAAAAAAGAAAGACAGAAAAAACAGTCACTTTCCATTGCTACCCTTCCACCAAAGCCAGAGGAGCAGCCCCATCAGCAGGCAGAAGCCTGCCAGCTTGGTTTGTGCCAGCTGGGACAGCTCTGACCGGCTCCATGGATGTGCACCAATGTGCTTTGGCAGGTGATGTGGGCCTGTGTAATGAGAATGGACAAATCTCCCGGTGAGGCAGAGGAAGAACGGCAGATTAAAGAGTGCCCAGGCTGTGTATACATAACACAGCTATGCTCCCTCCCCCTCAAAAGCACTTTTAGGTGGAAAAATGAATACATGGCTATCTTTACTTTGTCAAAGTTTTGCATTTGTTCCCTGTTTGTCAGCCATGACTCCATGTCGGGGGCAGCCTGGATGACAAAAGCCTCGTAGTCTGCGAACATCTGTGTGAAGCGGTTGGCGAAAACCTCGCGAAGCTGCACGTTCAGTTTGTAGTCCCTCAGCTCCAGCTCCTCGCATGACAACTTGCCATCCTTCTCCTTCTCTGTGAGGGGAGTTGTGATCTTTTCCATCGTCACGCCCGTTCTTTTGGCGAGGGCCTGCAGGCGGGCGATCGTCTCGTTGCCCTTCAGCAGCTCGTACATGTTGAGGGCGTTGCTGGGGATGTTCCCGTTCTTCTTGTCGTTCACCAAGTCGCTAAGAACCAAGTTCTTGAGTTTGGTGGCGCTGTCACTGCAGTGCAGGTTGCCCTCTGGGGGGATCCCAAACTGCAGGAGGACCTCAGAGATTTCCTGGATGAACTCCAGCTTGTTGGGGAACTGGGGGAATTCCTCTGGCAGTTCGATAAAATGGTTATCGATGTCCACAAAGCACAAGTTTGCCTGAAATACAAAGAAAAATTTCAAAATGGACACTTGAATTGGCTTCTCTATGATGTAGCCTTATTTTCCCAGGGTGCTTCAAGATAGAAGGGTAAGTGCTCGCACATGGAGGAGACTTTAGCTGTGTTGTCTAGCCTGTGACATTTCAGACTTCAGTCAAGCTCAGGGCCAACTGGATGACAATGACTTAATGAATAAATTAAGTCTCCTGCCCTCTCCTGTAACATCATGACTTACAGATCCCAAACTTTGCACTATAAAGATTTGATAAGCCCTCCCAGACCAGCCAAGGACACACCAGTAAGCAGAGTAAAATAAAATTCTCAGCCCCTGTAAATACCTTCTGTGTGAATTGCTGCACCTCACGGGCCCATTTATTTTACCACAATACAACTGCAAGAAGCCTCTGTACCTGTGCTACCAAGGAACAAGATGTTCAGTGAGAAAGATGACATTGCTAGGAGCAAATTACAGAAGAGGGTCCCATGTAAGTCCTTTGGGATCATGTCTGAGTACAGCCTGCCCACTGGAAATAGTGCCCTATTTCCCCACTCCCCTGACCTCCTGTTTCCATGGAGGATTTTAATCTTGGCAATTGCTCTGCCTGAGATTTAAAGAGAGTGCTTTTAGCTTTGCTATGAATGGAGATGGATCTCAGCCCGTAAGATTAAAGTTAAGTGAAGACATTAATCTAGCAGAGCAGATACTTTTACTAGGAAAATGTCAATGGAGGGATGGAAGAACCCCATATAAAAATTAATTACATTGCAAATGCACCCTCAGGAATAATAGCAGAATGAAAAACAGTAATTGATCTTCTGAACTGAGGCTTACATCTGAAATTTGCTGTCTGAGTGCACTGTGCTGAGTAAAATCTTAAACCAGGTCAGATTCCCAAGCTGCTGAGCATTGACAGGTTTCGCCCTGGCATAAAGCTGCAGAACGGGAGATGGAGAAACCCACAGGGCAGCAGCAGCAGGTCTTTGTTAGCTTGATTTGACCACTAGCACAGCATCTCTGCCTTCTCCAAGGCACTTTGACTGTTCTTTACTTCTTACCGAACACTGTAGACTAATCTTCAGATTATGTGAACAGAAAGGACTTGTTTTCCTCCTTTTCTGAAAAGGTTAATTTTCAGCAGGACAAGACATTCCATAGCAAACATGTTTATATTATATCGGATATTTCAGGGACATGTTTGACATTAATCACCTTTCACATAGATATTTTAAAGGGTATTAGGATTCATTTGGTAAAGCAGAAGTGTCCCTTCATCTCACTTTTTCATATTAAATTCAGTCTGTACAAAGAAAAGCATTTCTTCTTACAAAATGATTTGCTTTATTTAACTATGCAGCTATTAAAGAGTTGTGGTATGTATCAGTATGGTTCTTTAGCTCAGGGACTGCCTTCTTATCTATCAATATTTCATTTCAAAGGCTTTTTAATTTCAGCTCTGCATATCATTTACAAAATTTGAAAAATGAGATTTGGATTCAGAAAACCCTGGGGGAATTGGTCTCACTTCTCTCTTCAAAAACATCTGATGATTAAAGTTAATGCAGAGAGATTAGTAACCTTAAGACAGCATGATGGCCAGTTGTTAGAATTTTTATCTCTAACAAACAAATGGTTTATATTTAGAGCAAGAGCTTGAAAAGCTAGCCCCTGGCCTGAACAATAAAGCAGTGCTAAAGCGAACAGCGCTTCACCGCCGCTCGCATGCTGAAGGATTTTTCGTTTTTTTATTGTCTACAGGAATTTGAGATTAAGATCTTGTCTGTTCATTATGCCTTCTTTCTTTCCCTCTCCCAGAGTTACTGGACCTGTGGTGTTCATAAAGGCTGATTTTTTCACTCATTTGTTAAACATCAGGGGCTGATTCTACCCCGCTATTGCTCTTCTCTCCCTGGTGATACTTAATTTGTTATTCCAGCGGTACTTCAAGCCTGTCACATTAAAACTTTAATTTAAGGAAAATGACAGCTTAATCCGCCAACTAAAAGCATGTGACTAATAATTTTTAAAATCACAGTAATTATATAATATTAGCATGATTTTACTGAGGAGCGTAGCTAGATACCAGCTCCATTTCCTCATCAATGCAAACTTCATGTGCTTTGGTGATTGCACCCATGAGGTAAAACTTGACTTGCAGTTACATGCCACTGAGACAGACTCAGTCACCTCCATGTAATATTTAAAATAGACTTTTTTAAAAAAAGGCATTACCCTTATCCTGTGTGTATCCCTCCACTTCCACATACAAACTCCCTCTCCAGCATATTCTCCTCGGTTGCTGCTTCCAACCTGCCTTCTAAGTAAGAGCACATATTTGCAAGCCTTAGGGACTCTGCTCCCAGGAGAAGTCTCCGCACACAGCTGAGCTCAGCTCTGCCACTGTCATACTGCCATATGAACAGTTATTTTTGGGGTTCCCACCGATTTTAAGAAGAAATCCAAGTCAAAAAGCATGGCTTGCTCTGCTTCCAGTCACCATCTGGAATGCAGACAGGTTAGCCATATCCCAAAGACTTTGCTGTATAACCAGATTAGAATGTGAAGCAGTTTTCACCATCTTGGTCAAATTTCGAGGAGAAAAATCTCCATTTTACTCACTACCATCACCTAGGATTTTAACACCTAAATGAGGAAGATGGCCTCTCCTTCCTTTTTTTTCTCTCTGAGTGGTTCACAGGCACAGTATCAATGCAAATCTGGCTTGTTTGAAGCCAAGGTGCTGGTCTAGTAATAGACCTCAACTCAGCCATGAACACACGGGCTCACACGAGGATAGGATGAGGCTGGCAGGACAGGGCACGCTTCGCAGCAGCAGCAGCAGGGGGACAGGTTTACACCATCTAGGAGCTGAACCTGAGATCCAGATCCATAAAGATCATCCCCGAATGAAATGCTCTTTAGCCCTCTATCAATAGGACTGTGACACTGACAGAGTAACAGAACCTGGGGGGAGCGTGTGATGCAGGGAAAGCAGAGAAACTTTCAGCGTCACAGCAAAAAGCGGAAGTCAAGACAAGTAGTGGTACTCATTAAATTCAGAAATGGACCAGGAAGGGCTGCAGAGAATACCCCTACTATCTCAATCCTGCTGACAAAAAGTCTCCACAATGCCAGAGAGGCCTCCTACCACCAGGCATGGCATTTTCCAGTAGGAATTCACACATGTTAATAACACGCTTCAGGACAGCAACCCCAAAGACAGAGACTGACCTCCTGAGGCAGCTCCAGCTTGGAGCGGTCAGTTCCCTCCTTAGACTGCAGCCCCATCAGGTAGGGAACAGGAGCATCCAGAAAATGCAGGAGAGAGGCAGGAAGGATGGGGACGTACACATGCTGCCACTGAAACGGGAACAGCAGCGTTGTGATTCCTTCTGCCACCGTCATCAGACGCTGATAATCTAGACAGGGGGAGAGAGAGACAGATACTGAATTATATCCCTGTGTTTTGCTTTTGAAATCTCTTTGGCAAGGACATCAGTGACAAAACAAGACAGAAACCATGTTTATACGGTAAGATGTTCTTTTGAAAATAAGACAGTACTTACAAACCTTAAACTTAAAAACCTTAGACATTATTTAATTTGTCAAAGCTCAGTACTCCCAGAAAAACTGCTGAGCATAGATATTCATATCTTATCTAGATCTATTCTGTCATTAAATTAATTTATTAAAAAGATACCAAAAGTTCTTTCTATAGTACAGGATAACAATACTGTAATTCTATAAAAGGCATGTATTTTTACAAGGGAAAAGGAGGAGAAAGAAATGGACTTCAAAGAAACATTGTGGTTTCTTGCTTGCTCCTGCCTGCCCACTTCTGCTCCACTTGCTACTACTTCTAAGGCTGAGTGCACTTCCCAGAAGACTTGCCTTGGTCACATACCAGCAGAAGATTACAATCCCTAAGTATTTAAAAGTACTGCTTTCAAGTAAAATCCAAACAGACGCCTAATATAAATTTAGTCCTCAAAAATATTCTGTGTAGATAGTATATTTATATTGCATTGCTTTTCCAAATTTGTATTTAATCCACTAGTTCATTGCTTTGCAATATTTTGATTCAAGTAAACACACCATGCATTATTTTTTAAATCAAAATTTATTTTGATCCAGCTGAGCTGCCAAAATATTTCAGAATTTTGGTAAGAGCAAATTATTTCTTAAATATCCAGCTGGCATGATGGAATACCACAACCTATTTATTAATATAAATAAGGGAATACATTGAGAACAATATTTAAAAATATATAAATAAATAAATCACACATTAGTATTAAAGATATCACCCTTACAGCAAATCTCAAACTGCAGACAATCCATCTGGAAACAGGTAAAGACCCCTGGGTCTTGTAAGCTGCTGGTGAACGTGAAGCCAGATGACCAGATGTTTGCTTCTACCTCATCTTACAGCAGCTTCTGAATTAACAAAAACTCCCCCTAAATTTTGCACAACGTGAAAGTACTTAACCCCAAATTCCTTAGGAATCTTAGCTGATCATGAAGAAGCAGTGCATCTCATTTAAGGGTAGTGGTTAAAGGCAGGAACACCAAAATGCAAGGTTGTGACAAGAGGGGGAGTCAGTTCTCATTCCCACTCTGGGCCTCTGCCACTTGTGAAAGCTGCTCTTCACTATTTGCAAAAAGAATTGCTCCCCTCAGCTTCAGTGCATGGTATGTCATCAATAACCAGCAGAGTGGTAAAAGGGACGTGTCCTCCATGGCTGTATCCAAAATCAAGTCTCATCAGTGCCAGGCTGTATCCAAAATCAAGTCTCATCAGTGCCAGTCTCACAAGCTTTGGCTTGAGCATCCAAAAGACTTTCTCTCTCACCAAGGCCAGACCCAGATCCTTGGTAACACTTGAATTGCTGCCCATCTCTCCTGATCCCTCTGCCCCACTCCAGAAAATTAAAGATACATGTATGAACACTCTGGTTTGGAGTCAGGTAAGAAGGCTTTTTTCCTATAGCCCCACTGACTGCTTTTGCCTGGAGAGAAACCCAGCCTGGCCCTTCCCGTTTCCTGAACAAGCAAGCCAGACACCCTGGAAAACGTCAACAACAGCAAAAGCGCTGTCATCTGACACTGCTCAGCTATTAGGAGGTCACTGGGAAGATACACTTGAATAAATATGCAAATTAGAACAACAAATTGCATAACCCATTCTCCTTGCTAGCACTTCTCTGTGGAAAACCAGCCTCGATCTGCAGAAGGTCAGTCAGCAGGGCAAAAACATTTTTCATCTTGTCTTACCAACAGCTATTCACTCAGTCTTTAAAATTATTTCATGCATGCAAGTCAGTCTCAAGGTTACACCTCAAAATCACTCCCAGCTACAGATCAGCCATTTATGAATCCCTCCCCATGCTGCAATGGTCTATAATTATACATTTCCATTCGCTGTCTTGTTGAGGAGCACGTATACAAACCCAACTTACAGTACCTACTGGCGAAGCTTAGGAGTCTCATAACATTTCATAACTCTGTAAGCTTTAAAGGTTAAAAAAAAAAATAAAATACAGAAAGTAGCATGTCTTAGTGTGCATGAGAATTTCAAAGTCCCTTCTGATCCACGTAGCCACATGAAGTAACAGGTTTTGACAGCAAAGGTGCAAGTATCTTCTAGAATAAGGGCATTCAGCTCAGGAAATGCATGCTCACTATTCTCTGGTGCTACTGATAACATTTAACATGGTCACTAGCACTAATTTTGTAATCAATTTACTATGAGGAAATCTGTTTAAAAAAAACCCCACCAAAACAAACAGCCAAAAAACAACTAGTGATGACCAAATTATTAGGCTAATTGTTACCATCTATCAATGCTTGTCAGTGATTAGCACAGGTAATCAGTTCAGTTTTGGCTGAAGTTCCCAGGTTCCTCCAGAAATATAAAAAAAACTGGAAATGATTATTTTGATATCTGTTCAAAGAAGTCATAAACTCTAGTTACTTTTTATGTTCTTTCAAGCCTGTAGAAGGTTAGACACCTATCCTGTAAGGCCTGAAGCGTTTTTTTTTTTTTTGATGGTGAGGTCTTGTACCAATCATCACTTGTGGAAAGTTTACATGGTTACTGAGGAAAACCTGGAAACAAAGGATTACTCCATTTTCTCAAACCAGAGACAGAAAAAGAGGAGGCAGAACAGAAAAAAAAACAACCAAAAAAATGCCCAAAACTCCAACCAAACAAAAAACCCAAGGGAAATGGAAGTGAATGGAAAAAACAGGGTTTGTGTAGACTCAGTGTGCTTGTGTAAAGGGAGAGAGTGTTTCCAGATTCTATCCCACATCACTACTACACTTTGATAACAATCTCCAACTTCACGACAAGTTTTGCCAATTATTTTATGAATTACAGGTAGGAAAACTATTCTCTGATCCTACTCCAACCCATTCACCTGTCATCAAGAAACATTTAGAAAAAGATACAAAAAGTAAAAACATTTTCTAGGTGATAGCCACAGAAGGTCACAAACTCAGAGTGATGAATGGCTCAAATCCAGGCAGTTTCCTGAGATCTGTGAAACAAATCCTTTCCTCTTCTTGGGGCTCACCCACCTGATGGGGTGCACAGCACACTGGTGCAGCGAAAGGCCCTGCCATGCCAACAAGGAAGGTTACTGCCTGACTGCTTTAAATGCGTGAACAGAAAGTCACAGCCCACGGTGATGGCCCACAGCAGCAGCTGCTGCCACCAGAGGAAAGATCTGACCCACACAAAATCATCCCTGGGTACGGAAATTAATAGTGGACAGTTGAGACCTAAGCCCAGGGCAGTGCCTGCCTTCTCTTTGCTGTGCAGCTCAGGACAGTGGAGAAAGGACCCAAAAGATCCTGAGGCTTGCCAAGTGTCCCAAACAGTGGATGTGTTTCTCTAAAGCATGCAGATGGGCTCTGAGCTTTAAATTTCTCCTGCCCTGGATCTCCTTTCCGTCTAATTGCTCCATCTCTCTTACATGCATCACATACATTACACTGTCAGTGATTGTCCTCCTGTCCTCAGCACTGGTGAGGTCACACCTCTAGTGCTGTGTTTGGTTTTGTCCTCTCACTACAGAAAAGACATTGAGGTGCTGGAGCATGTCCAGAGAAGGGCAATAAAGCTGGTGAAGGGTCTGGAACACAAGTCCTATGAAAAGCAGATGAAGAAACTGGGGGGTTTTAGCCCTGAGAAAATGAGGCTTAAGGGAGACTTTCTCACTCTCTACAACTACCTGAAACGAGACTGTGGTAAGGTGGGGGTCGGTCTATTCTCCCACGTAATAAGCAATAGAACAAGAGGAAATGGCCCCCAGTTGTGCCTGTGGAGATTTAGATTGGATATTAGGAAACATTTCTTCACTGGGAGGGTTGCCAAGCAGGGAAGGGGTTGAGTCACTGTCCCTGGAGGCACCTAAAAGACATGTAAATGCGGCACTTAGAGATATGATTTAGTGGTGGACTTGGCAGTGTTACGTTTATGGTTGGACTTGATGATTTTAAAGGTCTTTTCCAATCAAAATTATTCTACGATTCTTCACGTTCAGAGTTAAATCTCTAATTTGTTCACAGAACACTTTCCAAAAGAAACTGCTCAAGGAGGATAATCCCAGGGCAAAGTGGTCCCAGGGGCTTCTATTGCAACTGCTGCCTCCTAACAGCTGCTTAAGCTGGATTTGGCGCAGCATTGTCTCTCACACTTAACCTTCTCCCTGAGTGAAGAAGAGGGCAAAACAGTCAAGTTAAAAGAGCCTGGATCAAACTGCCTTTTCTGGTATCATCTGCTGGGGGCGCTCAGCCAAGTCCCTGTATCTCAATTCCCTGTGCAGGACATGTAACTGCAGCAGGGACCTGCTCCACCACAGGCTGCCAGTTCTGCACGAGCACCACACTCCAGCCATGCTTTACAAAGTCTGGTAATATTCATATCTCTCATAAAATACAATGTAGTGCTTAAAATGCAAATCCTGAGACATTCCTGTATAATTATGAATCGCTGTTTTCTGCTGGAGATGGAAATGGTTTCAACGTCTGAACATAAATGTGTTTCTGAAAGAGGACAAAATTTGACAATTATTTGTCTTGATGTTGATTGTCCACAACACAATAACAGGAAAATAACTAATCAGCACAGTATTACAACAGATACTGTGCATGCAGAAATATCTATCTCAAAGAGCTTGAAGTTCAAACAGAGGCAGTGACTGAGAAAACAAAACAAAATAATCTTCCTTGCATTTTACAGGCTCTATAGAAGCTCTGAGATGTTAAACAATTCACAAAGCTCAACATAAAAATTACTTTTCCTGCTACAGAGGAGTCCGATATTTCAAAATCCTTCCAATGCTGCAGCAAAGCAGAACCAAGATCCTTCTAAAGGGAAATGAGATATCAGTGTTTTCCCTGTCAAAACAACTAAGATCTCATTCAGGTGCTACTTCCAAAACAGGTTCAAATCTTTGGTCATAATCAAACAGAAGAGAATCTCACCTGCGACCATCCCAGCAAATGCCCAACCACAGGAATTTTGTATATAGGGCATGTGTAAGAGCACACATGCTCATTCAAACCAGAAACGGCATTCCTGCTGTGATCAGTACACGTTCCAGTTTCAACACCCCCCTCCTTCCCAATGAAAGAACAACTTGACAGTATTCCAACTCTCTGTTCCTGTAACCTACCAAAGGTATGGCAGGAAGCCTACTGCAGAGCTGGAGTCACAGCCTGGATCCTCTAAATCCAGTCCGATGCTTTAAAAATAGACTGTGCTTCTTTCCTTTCCTTTTAAAGTCCCGCTTTACATACAGTTTAAAAGCACTTGGAAGTGTTTGAGACGATGAGTTAGCTGGACACCAGTTCCCTTCCTCTACTGCTTTTTGAACATGCATGAAGTATAACTGCAGCTTTGCAAACCTATGTATTTAAATATGTATCCTGGAAGATGGTAATCGGATGATGTTCTCAAAGAGTACCTTATCAAAATGCACAAAACAATTCTAAGCAATACTTTTAAATAAAACAAAGCAACAACAGAGAGAAAAAAAAATCATCAATGAACCTTAATGCATAAGGCTGTACAGGCTTTAAAAAATTCTTGTGACCAATAGTTTTTCAACATGCTACCCCTTCAGTCAAAGTATTATAAGCAATTGCTGTTCAACTGCTTTTTTTTTGGTAACAAGATATGAATTAGATGAGCCAGGAAAAACTGGAAAATAAAAATGAGTATTTTGCTTTGAGCTCTGAGCATGAGTCAGGAACGGCACATAACTGCTATGAGACCTATCTTGGGGCTTGGTACCTTCAGATCTCTGATGTTTATATATAGCCTAGTGCAGATGAAAAACAAAATCTGAAATTCACATCTGAGACAAAAATTGTTTATGAAAGCAAAGGTTTTCAAATCAGATCTCAGCAGCTTCACAGAAGCAGCACATATAAGGGCTGCAGACATCAAAGCACCCTGGAAGCTTCCACCTTTCATCTGCTTTGTATACTGGCAGCTGTGATGAGCGGCAAGCCAGTCCAGGTGATTTTCAAGAGATGTTCAGATAAAAAGCACAGAAGTGGTTCAGGAAATGTTTATTCACTATACAAATCACCTTGTAGCAGTGCTGCATTCAGGGACCTTGGGCAGATGCAGTGACATGGGGTTGTAACCAGCAGCCTGTCCTGGGGAAGCGCCCTATGGCACTTTAGTGCCCTTCACCCCCAGTGGAAGAGTGGATTTACCAGCAAGTGACACAGCACGAGTTACTCGACAACAGCAGAGTGGCATTTTATGCAAATATCAAAATACATTTTATGCAAATATCAAAATACATATTTTCTTAAACAGAATGGTCAAGATGGGCCTGCGTCTAATTGCCTGAAGTAAGAATTAGCCTCTCAGACAGGGGATCAGCTCTGCCCACAGGGAAACATCCCAAGGCCAATATTCACCAAAGCCAGTTCTTACCCTTTTCCCTCATTGGCAAATGTATAATGTAAAAAAAAATCCCATTTCTACTTCAATGAATTTCCATTTATACGATTTATCCGTGTCACAGCCTGCCATTAATGGTTTAGCATAAATTAGTTTATGATTAAGAGCCACCTTAAGAATTAGCTCCCATTACCAGCATGGTTAAGTCTCTGAGAGGAGGGTGAAAGTCCATGACGAGGCTGACAAGGTGCCAGCAGGACACATGAGGATGCTCCTGAAGACACAGGGAGCCCCTTGCTTGTCCCTGCAGCTGCTGGGGCACAGCAGGCTCCCAGCAGGTAGTGAGGTGGTGGAGAGGACACAGAGCCCAGCAGGGAACAACTTTGCTCAAGACCACTTTTGACTGCCATGATATTTATCTGGCATTTGCCATAACTAGAATGAAAAGGCCTAATTTAACTTTCTTCCCCTCATTCTTAAAAGGAAAAGAGGTTTCATCATGGAAAATAATGAGATTCAATTAATGAGGTGGTGGAGCGTGTGTGCATGCATAGCGTTAAAAGCAGTGACCCAATCTTCCTTTACAGCTCATTGTGAACAAAAACGGGAGTGGAATTGCAGTACAGACCTGTACTAGCTCCTTTTCCTTATTTCCAGATGCCTTAAAACCTTGAATTTTCAGGTCGTATTGACTTTGGCTAACAGAATCGATCAACTTGTAATTAAAAAACAGTTTTGTCTTTTCACCTGAGTTAAAAAGGAAGAGTATAATTCATTCTCTGATTATTCTATCCAGTTACTTGTCTCCTTTCCAGAGGAACATGTACTGTGGCCTCCTCTGAGCGTGGTGTTCTTGAGGCCCTAATCCCAGGTCTCCTTCACAGCACAGACAGATTTTCACAGAATAACAGAATATGCTGAGTTGGAAGAGACTCATGTAAATTGTTCTCTGCAATAACTTCCCATTGAATTTGATGAATACTAGTGTGGAGGGCAACTATTAAAACAAGGAGCAGAAGAGCAAAGGTTTTCTACATAGCTATTTGGTGTAAAAGTGCTTTAAAAGAGAGACACATCATGTGTATATTAGTTTTTAAAAATCTCCCCCAAAACAGACTTCATAAGAAAGATCTTTCAGACACTACCTTTTTCTAGGCAATGACTTTATATATGCATAGTCATTTGTATTATAATTTCTAAGATTAAAAAAAAAAAGGCAAATAATATTTCAATCTCGGAGAAGCAATTACTCAAGCCCTTGGAAAAACAACTTGGAAAATGCTCAAAAATATAATGAGTAGAAACAGTCTAAGCTCTAAGAAGTTTATCTTTGTCTCATCCACACGTTCCCTCTCGTGCTTTAATCCCTGGAAAGGCAGACATACAAAATGGATTGCTGAGGTTTCTGCAGAGCTTACAGTTTAATTCATCTCTCTCCAGCAGAAGTCTCACGCCAGTGGTGTTTTGTTACTGATCCTTCAGAAATTGTAGCTGCTATTGCAGAGTGGACATAACAAGACCCTTACATCTGTGTGGTCTTACTGGAAAGCTGTGCTCTGAATAAAAAAAGGGGCACTTGCAAGAGCATTGGAAAGACTGCAACCCCAAGAATTGCCGGGAAAAAAATTTCTAATCTCTCTCCTTGGTTTTCAAAGCCCCAGTGTTAAAATCTGTCCCTATTTAATCTTAAAAGTGTTCTTTACATGCAGAGAGATGTAACCTGAAGACATCGGAGTTCAGCTTCCAATGCTTTCAGGTGCAGCTTTTTATATCACCTTTGCAGATCAAAGCTGGCACTTAGAGCAGTCTATTACATCTACCCACCAACAGTGGTTTTGATTAACTCCCTGGAAGTCCACACTGTCTCCATGAACAGTAAGGGCTGATCTTTTCAGTCTCGTCATTGGGGTGCAAGCACAGATCTCTGCCAGTCAGCCAGCTGTGTCACTTTGTTCCGTGTTTTGCCTTAATGCTGCCACAGCACCATTTGCAGCTCCCAAGAAGCACAGACATTTAAAAGATTCAGACTGAAATGCTTTGGTCAGAGTGGCTTTTGCCCCAGAAAGATACAGATACCTACATTATTAGTTCCCAAACTGTAGTTTGTAAAGCCACAGGGAGAGCTCTGTAGCACCAGGCTGCTTTAAAGTATAAACTGTAAACTTGAGGATTAAGGTAGTTGTCTGCAGTCCAAAATGCAGCTTAAAAAATGAGCTCATCATTCTTTCATGTCAGTTTGTCCAACCTTCTGCTTGACCACCACAGCTGTAAATTGAAGTTACAGTTCACTACAATCCCTGCATTTTCCCAAGTGATGGGATACCACTCACCTGTAAAACACCACGAACAATGCAACTAGATACCCAAAGCTGACTGCAGCAGCCATGGTACAAACAGTTACCTGTCCTGTCCCTACTGCAGAGCTGTGCCAGACATTCTTGTATCATGCTGGGAAAATATTCAGGGCAAGCTGGGTAAAGCCACCCAACACCCTCACCTCTTCATTTAGTTAGCTGCCTTTGTTCAGGCTGCTGGAAACATTATGCCTCAGCTACAGGGTTAAAAATAAACTTTTTCATCATCAGCTCCTGGTTCCCTCGAGAAAAGCCACTCCAGAAAAGCCAGTACAGCCCCTGTGCAACCTTCCTACCAGCTGTTATCACCAACTAGACTCACTGTATGGTCAGGGTTGTGCACCCAATTATATTTTCAATCAACTTTCCAAAATAACTATTTATTCTTTAAAAGAATAACAAAATTTTTGGTAAGACTGAATGAAAAGCTTCCTTCCAACAGGGCTAGGAGAACCACTAAAAAGTCAGCTTCCATTTCCCACACATGTTATTAGCAGCTCTCCCACTGAAATAGTTTGGTGAACTAAAGCAGGTTTTGGTCCAGTGCTCTGATTTCTTGAGTATTAGCAGTAAGTCAGTGAATTCTGATTTGGGTAAATAATGCTGTCTTGCTTGAGATTGCAACCAGTGGATGCAAGACCATCTCCTACTAATTGCTTGTTGAGTTTGGGAAGGTCACGAGAAGGCCAGGCTACTGGAAACACAATCCAATGAGTCCATCCTCTTTAAAGCAGGAAGGGAAGGAAGGATGAACTTGCAAAATCCCTCTCTCATTCTTTATTTTGGAACAAGAGATATGTAAGCCAAAAACTCTTCCTCTTTTGCCTTGAAAGAACTTGGGAGTTAAGAAAGTGTTTTTCCCCAGTGGATCTCAAAGCTTAGAGAGATTTCAGGGGTGTCTAGGCTGGTTACATCTCAAATAGGAAAGTAGCTGCTGTTTTCTCTTTCAGGAATTGCAAGACTGACATTTAAAAGAAGCCACAGTGCACAATTAGCCAAGTACTCAGCTGTCAGCATATGCCAAAACTGAGGCTTTGCACTTGCCCTCCACTCCACACTCCTCACCTCTGGGAACTGGCATTATGATGCTATTTACATAATCACAGAATTTCCCTAATACAACTGTACACTTTCCCCCATGCACCATTAAGTTGTGCCTATAATAAATAGGGAAGTAAAGGTCATGTCAAGGACATCCCTAGATTCACAAATTATAGAGGGAGAGAGAAAAAAAAAGTAATCTGTGTTTTGGAGGGTGGAAAGGATTACTTCTCATTATCTCATTTTTGTTTAAAAAAAAAAACCTACAGAGAAAACAAAAAATGAGTAAACCCTTAAATTATAGACAGTAATTGGAAGAATACATTTTTCTAACTTCTGGTGGCACTGAAAATTGAGTCAAAATTATTTAGTGTGTATTTTGTATCTGTCTGAAGGACTGTTACAAAAGTAACACATACACAGGTTGCTCTCTACATGTACAAAATATTAAAATACAACCTGACAAGCACATTTTTGCTAATACTACTACCTTAGAGGGGAAAAAAAAAATCAGTTTTCAGTGAGTCCATTAACAAGGACCAGGGTGGGATCAACTAAAAGGGATGGGTGGCGAAGCATTTTATTGGTGGTGCTATTTAATGTCAAATCCCAGTGTAAAGTGACAAAGGCAGCACAATTCAAACGAAGAAGAAAGGAGGTAAGTGCACACACACACATAGGAGCAGAAGGGAGTGGAAAAGGAGCCTAATCAAAACTAACAGCAGGATTTCAGCTCATACTTCAAACTGAGAGCAGATAAACCCCTTCATTTTCAGTTCTTGCAAGCAAACCCCTGGAGCTCATGTGGAGAAGAGCTCTGCAAAGAACTAGAAATCTTTTGAATTCCATCATTTGCAGAGGAACTACACTCTTTCCACCTCCCTGAACACTTTTTTTGCCCATTCTCAGTCATTTAGTTATTAGCATTACCATTACATACTTACTGACCTTTTCTTTTCCATGACAAACACAAGCATTCCCTTTTGAAGCCTGAAGGTTCACTACCTGTACTCATTTTAGATGACTTCCCATCCTCTCTCCTCTCTCCATTTCAAGCTGTGTGTTGCTTGAGCCACATCTCTTGAGAAGCCTAGGTATTCAGCACCTTTTCCTCTTTTCAATAAAAGGTATGTATATCTCCTGGCTTCATGTTTTTCATTCTAGTCTCATGAAACCAGCCCTCTCAACACCCCAAAAATTTTTCCCTGAGGCACTGTTTCCTAGTTTAGGGTCAGCATTACAGATGCCATTGGAAAACCCAAATAATATGAACAGGGATCCAGTGAGACTTGGAGGAATCTCCAAAAACTCTGAGCATCCCTTTGAAAGCCAGTAGGAAACTTGAATTTGACATGTTTGGGCACTCCGGTGCATTGAAACATTTGCAGCACTTACTTTTAGCACCTGAATATCCCCAGGGATAGACCCACAGCAACCAATATTGTACAGGAAACAGGGTGTAAAACCTCAGAGTATTCCCAGCGCTAAGTCGGGATTCCCCAAACCTGTAGCAGAGTTTTGCACTATTGCAGAAATACACAACCATAAGAGAAAAGGTACAGACCAGATTTTCAAAAGATTACTGGCACACTTCAACTGCACAGGCTCTGTGCAAGCAACTTCTGCCAGTGTCGCCAGCCTTGGCCAACTGCAATCTTAAGTGTCTCAAAAAGAAGTACCAGCATCCTTGTCAGCAAAGGTCCCAAACAGCAGGACTACGAAGGGATGACCTGTAACACTACTCAGTTTCAACCCAGCATTACATCTTCAGCCTCCAAGTGCTAAAAAACTCCCAGCATTTTAACCAGAACATATCCAACACACAGGAGGGAGGAAATTTCACCCAAGGTCAGTATGCTGCTGAAATTTGAAAAACAAAGTAGCAAGAGTGTCTTCAAGATGTATTACACTTTCTGCTGGTATTCTTGTGGAAGAAAGGATTTGTCTCACGCTGTCTTGCAGCATGATCAAGGGCAGTGTATGGATAATAATCAAATTAATTCTACTGCTAGCTTTCACAAGTGATAAATACAACGCACAATTAAACAAGCGGCACCAAGACTGCCTGGAGGAAACAATTATTTAGTGCTTTCATTAGGACAGACTCACTTCTCTCACATTTTTTCTTTCCATTCTCACGTTTCACAAATCCCCTAAAGATCAATGTTAGCTCCACATAACATTAAATTATTGTATCTCCTGTGGCTGCAGCTGCCCAGGAACTGCCCGACGGAAACAGACCCAACATGCACCGCCGGACAAGCGCCCACCTTGTGAGTACAGAAGGATCTGCATCTCCAGAAGAACGCAGGTGAAAACCTGGACCAGGTTCTCCAGGCCCAGCAGCTCGAAGACCTCCCGCAGCGGGTAGTCAGAGAGCGGCAGCTCGTTGGGCCCGGGCCTCTGGCAAATGATGGGCTCATAAACCCCATAAAACTTGAGCGACCTCCCCGGGGGCGGCAGGGGCACCTCGTAGAGGATGTTGTGGATGTAGCTCTCCAGGGGCAGCGGCGGCGGCTGCTGGGAGGTCACTGCCTTATAAAGCTGGATCAGGAACTTCTTGCAGGCTTGCATGAAGGGCAGGGGGGTGATGAGGCATATGCACTTGGAGACGTACAGCGTGTCTCTGCTGATGTCGTAGGAGTTGTACCGCTGGAGCTTGGCGAGGGACGTGGCGTCGCCCTCGTCGATGCTGCTGGCCAGGGAGTCCATGCTGCACGAGGAGGAGGCACAGACACTGCTGTACTGCTCTGCATTGTGCATCTGGTACAGTGTTTGCATGGCCGTGCAGATCTGCTTGCTCGTGACCTCCTCGTAGAACGTGAGCACAAACCCATACGTACGAGAGCCGTCCTCTCTGGTGATGATGAACGAGTGGAGCTGTGGATCCCTGTTATCTGCCTGCGTCCTGAAGGACAGCCCTTTGGGCATACACAGCTAAGAAAAGAGAGAAGAAATAGACATAGTTATCTGAGCTACAATTTTATTTGGTTATTTTTGCTGTATAGGCACATTCTTTTTATCCGCTGCATCACAACAAGCCATTTATTATTAAACATAATCCCCCTGAAAAGTATTCAAGAACAAACAGTCTGAAACTGATGCTACTTAAAAGAAGAGGTAGACACGACTGAAGAAAGGAAAACACCCTTCAAAATTACCCATCTATTAAGTCATTATGAGCCATTTTCGTTACTTTCTGAAATTATTTTCACTGCTGAATAGTCTTTGTGTCGTTTACTTAAGCATCATATAAAAACATCCAGTTTTGTTCTCATTTCCATATATCATGCCCACAGTGCTCTAAAATCAGAGAGCCAAGGAAGCATCTTATACCACTGAATTAAAATTAAACAGACTTCTTAAAATTCTTTGATCTTCCCTAATTTTATGGAAAAAAACCTCAACAAACCAAACCCCAAATGACTGGCAGCTATTAAGCTACTACATTTACTTTCTTCTTTAAGTGCTACAAAATAGCTTAGATTGGAAAAAAAGGGTGTGGGAGGGGATGGGGAGGGAAACACCCAAAATCTATGACAGCCTCCTTTTTGATTTACCACTCAGCAAAATCCTTTGCAGTGATTCTACTACACTGGGTGTTTCTCTGAAACATGGTCCTGGTGATAACTGGAGGCATTTTTCCAGACATTCCTCGGGAATGCTATCAGCCATCTAATACAAAATATCAAACATCCAGCAAAACTTGTTTAAATGTGCATCAGCAGGAAACTCTTCATGTTCTAGCTAAATCAGTATGTTAATAAACGAAGAACTAAAGCTGCCTTTGTACCATCCAACTGAAGAAATAAAAAAGAAAGAAGAGAGGGAGAGCCTTCAAAGTGTTCCTCCTTTTCCAAAAGGCAACAGCTGAAGTCACCTTTCCCAAGGGATGTGAACCTACACACAACTGTGTGTATCCCCTACTGCCTCACCTTGACCCGGAGTAAATCCTTCTGATGGTAGAAGAGGTCAAGAGAAATAATCATATACTTTCAGGCACATCCTACCCTGAACTTCTGCAGTGCACCTTGCACAGGCCACTTGAAAATCTGATTAAGCTGCTACCAGCCCAGCTGGGATTCAGGCAAGTGGTCCAGACTCACTTCACAACAGGCTATCAGGCCCCTAAATTATCTAGGACAACTCTTATGTATTGCTCAAAAAGGTAATGTATAGGGAAATAAGTAGCATAGAGCTAGCAAAAGAATTTAATTCAACTGATGGGGTTTGCTGATACAAACCATGAAACTGCAGCTTGAACCATTTTTAAACAGCAGCCACATTTTCATTCAAAAGCTTTATAGCTTTTATTGAGGCGTTAACAGTAGTGCCATGGTTAAGGCTTCTCCAATAAAGAAGCAGTAAAAAATCCTTGTTTCACACTTTATTTAAATTTATTCTGCCCAATAAATATCTCTCTTCACCTCATTTTTTTGACAGGCTTGCTTAATAAAAATTTATTTCTAGAATGCAGGCTTTCAATGGTGGCTATAAGCCTTATCAAAGCCAAGCAGGCTGAAATCACAGGTTTAAATCTTAATGCTATCAAAGATTATATTTTTCTTCACTCTACAGAAAAATACCTGCATAAGCAAATTATATATATGGCTAAGATCAAAAACAGATAAGCATCAGGGAAATTCAGACCAGCTGAGACAGTTTCAGAAGCCTTTTAAGTAAATTTCCTCCAAGACTTAATTATTATTCCCTTGTCCTTTATATACTGGGTATATACACACAAAGGGATAGTCATCTATTAAGTTTCAGCCACAGCTTGACATATGTAGAATAACAACATTTTAAGACCCTGGCTGCAAACCCTGGCACAGAGACTGTTGCTGTTGTTAGACCTACAAGAGGACATGGGAGAAAGCAGAGAAGGAAAGAAAGGAGATGGGAAGCACCAAGGCAGGAAGAACAACCAGGAGACACTTAAGAAGCTGAGATCAAAAGGAAGAGCCTGCAGTCATTTACCAGCAATACAGAAAGCTTTGAATTTGCGGTTCATGCACGAAAACTTTCATCTTAGGGCCTTGGACATCAATCACTTCCCATCTCATCTGTGTCACACATGCCACAGAAGAGTGTTGGGGAAGAGTGGCTTGGGATGTGCTAAGGGGGGTGAAATCTTTGCCTGCTGGTGTGAAGCTGACTGGCTAACAGTGAGAAGGCAGTCAGTCACCTGTACTGCATCTTTGTACAAACACTGAAAACTGTCCAAGGTTACTGATCAAAGGACAGGATTTTGGTTTCCAGAGCACTTTACTATTTACATTTAAACGTATTCATCAGCAGAAAAATGTGGAATTAAATCGTATTTGCAATAAGGCTTATAACCAAGATGGTTTGTAAAAATAAAAGGAAGCTGCACCGAGACAGTTAAAAAGGTATCAACTAATCCATAACCTGTCTCTAGAAGTCATGAGTAGGAGATATCCTTTCCCTAAACACAGAGGCAGGACACAGACACTGTAACCCTCCCCTTCTTCTTCTCCTGGATATCATCCCTTCCAGATATTTCTGAAGCAAAGGTCCCCTCTGGACCACTGCCCACTAGCGCTGGTTCATCTCTTCTCCATTAGATCCTCCATTTCACTTTTTAAGCTTCTATATATTTCTCACATTCACAACGTGCAGAGGCAGCAAGCTCCATACCCAAATTGCACTGTGGGTGAGGGGGTGGAGAGAAAGATGCTTTTGTTTGTGTTAAAGCCTGATCCTTCAAATTACACCAGGGAACCTTAGATTCTTTTATTTCAGTACATGAGACGTTAAGCAGATAATGCCTCCTTGGAGTTCAGAAATACAGGCAAAGATTTATATAACTTGATGAATCAGAGGGCTAAATAGGAGGCTTGTTTCCTAAAAATTCCAGTTTCCCCTCTACTGATAACTTAGGTTTGCTACAACACATCACTTGCAGAGTGGCCACAGAAGATAGCATGTGAGGCTAGGCAGGGATAATCACAAAAAGCAGTGGGGGGAAAGAAACACTTCCCTATTAAAGAGAACTCTGTACTTTGATACATACTTTGAAAGTGAGAGAAAACATGACTTTTAGGCAGCTTGATTGCTTGGAAGTTCAGGGGGTTATTTTTAAAGCAATAGGATGGTTCCAGAAGGCAATTGAAATTCCTTAAGCATCCAGCAAAGCCAGAGTTCTCACAAGTTAACCTTCAAGGATTTATGCATTTTCTTCTCTGAGGAAAATTGCTTCTGGAAGCTCACATAAAGCAAACACATAGGCAGAACTAATACAGCAAGGCAAGATCAGAAAGGCCAATAATTGCCTCAAGGGATTCTGTGGAGGTGGATATTACTTTAAATGATGCTTCAGATCAAAACAATAAAGAAGTTTTCCAAAAGATGATTTAAAATATCATTAAATACTGCTGCTGTTAGTAAATGTTTTTTTTTTCCTCCAAGACACATTGCAAATGAAAGATGTGTTCTTCAGCTGTTTGATTTTAGTTAAATGAAGCTCAGTTCAATTATTTTATTTTAATAGGTCTCTTGCTGGTTTTAGCATTCCATTTTTATCTGATACTATGACTACATTTCAGGAATATTAGACATTTTCAACTGTAATGTGAGAGACAAATAATGCAGCAATTCCAGCTGCTATATTCCTGCTGCACAACCCCTATCACTTCTCCTAACATCCCCAATTCAAAGGCAGAACTAAAAGGCATAAATAGCCTTGGCAGTTGAATTATTACCATCTTAACTGCTGATGAAGCATCGTTCAGAGTCCTTCGTGACTTCTGTATAAGCGAAGTGATGTGGAGACCTGCCCAAATACCACACCATCTCCATCAGTGCACATTTGGAAGCAGAGGACAGAAATCCCCAGCTGTCAGCAGGCAGAGGGAGTGACTGGGCTCATCTCTGCCTTTCTGTGCACGTGCAGTGCCACAGTATCAGTTCTGTGTCACTGCTACTTCCAGCTCCTGTATTTCCATGTTAAATATTTGGCACAGTGCTTAAAAAGAGAATTCAGTGAAAACTGAGATGAACTTCAGACTTCTACATCTTCATGATTGCAGGGAAGTTACAAATGCATTTTTGTGTTTGCAAAAGCCATTTTATTGTGGGGTTTATCTATTTCTCACCTCTCTATCTCCTGGGTGAGGGCCAGGAGATTCTCCTGACTTCATACCTGCACCATACAACGCGATCAGTTCTGTTTTGTAGCTAGTATGCAGTCCTACCCTCTGCAAATGCAAAGAACATCTAAACTAGACTGGGGGGGGAAAGGGGCTCCCTAATTTTCCAATATTGAGTTAGATCCAATACACACTTTTAAAAATAGCAAGAAGTTGGTTGCTTTTAAGTTATAAAACAAATAGCATTTTCTGTACTGGGAAGCTCAAATACCAGTAATCTGTTGTCAGGTTATATTCCTAACAAGTGCTTTGCTGATTTTCAAAACATCCTTTGAATATCAGCTCTTCAGAAAAATTCCCAGTGGATCACCAGTCTTTCAACTGCCACTGCCCCTCCTACAATAACTGTTTTTTTCTCCCTTCCCAGTCCATGGGACTTAGCACCATAGATCCCCACATCAAACTGAGCTGACAGGAAAGAGATGTACCAAAGATGCACTGATGCAGAGGTGTCATTAAAAGTGATGACCCAGCAACAGCTGTGATTAAGGTAAGTTCCAGTTTCTGCATAAAGATTCCTCTTTCCCTTGCTATATGCAGAAACACAAGGTGTTTTGTACCCAAAAATTTCACTGGGATATTAATATATCTTAAAAATTCCTTGTTTTGCCTCCCGTGGGTATGTATCCTGGGTAACCACACCCCTTCTCACCCAGTCACTGGGACGGTGGTTAGATCTATTCCATCATGGAGTAGACTTAAAACTACAACTAAAAAGGGAAATTCAGTGTTTTACTTTTGCTGCGCCTGAAAGTATCCTGTATTTTCACAATACCTCCTCCTCTACAGCTTTTCGACCAGCACACCCAGTGGGTGCTCTTAGTCCCAGCAGAAGCACCTCGTTCATCACATCACAAGGGCTGGTTATGAACAACCCAGGAACTGCTTAAGAGTTGAAATTGTCAGGTAACACCTTGAGAAGAGAGTTTCTCTACCTACCATGTTGACGGCATCCTGGTCAAAGGGGTTCCACTCGATGTTCTGAGGGTAATGGGCCAAAACTTTGGACTTGAAGGTTCTTCTTAAGGGACTCTGGTCAAAATTCTCTCCTGCAAAAAATGAAGAAATAATGACTTGTCACAGTAGTGTGGCTTCAGAGGGAGCTCACTTGGGCAGTTTTCTTTTGTTTTTCTTTTTTTTTTTTCCTTTTTTCTTTTTTTTTGTGAAATCTGAAGGGCATTTTCACTTCCAACAGAGGTACTACTCTTAAAAGAGAAACAGAAAAGATGTACATTCCGTCTGATCTTACCCTCCTTCCCACAAAATCTTACAAACCAGCTTCCAGCTTAGTATTTACAGCATGGAAATATATTGTCAAGAGAAAAATGACTGCTGGGATTTTATAGAAAAAGATCCTGAAATGAACTGAATTCTTGATCTTCCCCTATAGCTTGAATACCTAGAGGTGGCTTTATTGAAATAGCACTTCCCCTCAAGTTTGTTGGAAACTGTCTTAAGGTCAACAAAAAAATATGAGCACCTCTTGGCTATTATAAATTATTCAAGGATTCATTATAGATGATCTTTTTTATATCACAAGTCCTGTGTGAAAATTAAACATTTATTTTTTTCTACATCAAATTTCAAGGGCAGACATTTTCCACACAAAGAATCCAGCAAATGCAAAGAGGAAGATCGAAATTAGACTTCAAGCAGAAATGCATCCAGTTATCAGCATACAAATACTGTATTTCACAGTGATATTTTTAATGGAGTTTCCCCCACTGGATTGCCTACAGTATGCAAAGAGAGCCATCAAAACAAGAAGTTAAAGTCTATTAATTAAATCACCATCTACTACACTTTTTTCAGGTATCAGGTTACTAATTCCAGTGTTCTTGCTTTAAAAACTACAAGTGTATCTTTTCTATTCATTTGCTTTCTGAGAGAGATGCACGGGATAGTGCCTTGGGTTCATAATGTGGAAAGTTTTCCACCAACCCTTGCTTTGCACTCAAAAGCTCCCTCTGGGACTTACCTAAGTATTTCTCAAAATATGTTACTGAAATAGAATTGGATTTCTTTTCTTTACAAAAGAATATTATTTCTCGTTATACTTAAAGAGAGAACCAATATTTCGCTAATGTTTTTAATGAGAGGTTATTTTGGATTAAAAAATAGTCAATTGCTTGGTGCGTTCTAAAGGCAATCCCCCACTCCTGAGGTCACTAACGCCTCTCTGAAGGCAACATGGACCACAGGTGTATAACTTGTGTTTGCTGAGTTACATACAACAGCTAACCCTTCGTGCAGTGAGCAGCCTGTGAGGTGTTGCAAAATTCACCGTTCGGGAGTTACTCGAAGGTTTCTGAGGCTGCATCCACTCGGCACGTTCCCTTTGCTCCTTGCAAAGCACAGTCTACACAATCATTTGTCTCAGAGTGAATTGATTCAAGGAACTTTCTGTACAAACTGACATGTGAAAGCAGAGCTTTTTGGTTTTTTTTCACCTGGCAGAGCTTAGGGTCTGGAGGTAATTGCGGGGAACACGAGGTAACGGAGAAAAACACAGTGGCAGTTCACAAGGTAAAAATTATCAGGACAAAGTTTCAGGAGGGTTGAAAACCATTTTTGTATGAAACCCTTAGCACACCTTCAATGCAGAGGGCAGAAGCTGCACCGTGTCTCGGGGATCACAGTGGCAGGGCCAGTGCAGCAGCACCTGCACAACAGAGGCAGGTGGAGGAAGAGGAGGCAGAGGTCAGGCATTTCTTACACCAACACCAGCTGCCTGTTTGGTCAGGAAGGGGAAGCAGAGGCTTATGCCGGAGTTTCCCTCCACCAGGATGCATGTAGGTGGATGGAAATTCCTCAAGACACATGTGTCAGTGGTGCTGGGATTGCATCTCACCCTGCTGTGAGAGCCACTGCACCAAGCTCAGGAACCCAGCAGAGCAGAGCAAACCAGCTCTTCCAACGGCACTCACATTCAAATGCATTCAGAGGGTTTAAAATCTTTTTCTTCCCGAGTAATCTCTATGATTTTAAAGATACGGTTATTTTTATACAATGGATCATTTTGAACACAGGATTTAGACACATTGCAGCACTGTGGTGAAATCACCATACCTGGAAGTGTTCAAAAAAAACCATGTGGATGTGGCACTTGGGGACATGGTTTAGTAGTACCAAGGCAGTGCCGGGTTAACAGTTGGATTCGATGATCTTAAAGGTCTTTTCCAACCTTAATGATCCTATGATTATTTTTCTTCTAGCCCTACACCTGTCTCACTTGGTTTTGGTGGGTAACCATGTGGGGAGAAAAGCAAATAAGCTTCAACAAGGTTGTTTTGGGCTGGGGAGGAGAAAAAGCCTGAGATGATGCAACGCTGCAGCTGTATTTCCTGGGGAAGGAAATGGTAAGGTGAGGAGTGGATGAGGGGACTGGGGAGATCTTCTCACTCTGTACAACTGCCTCAAAGGAGGTGGTTGTGAGGTGGGGGTCAGATTCTTCTCTCAGGTAACAAGTGACAGGACCAAAGGAAACGGCCTCAAGTTGCATCAGGGGAGGTTTATACTGAATATCAGGAAAAATTTAGGGTTATTAAGCATTGGAATGTGCTGCTGAGGGAAGTGGTTGAGTCACCATCCCTGGAGGCATCTACAAGACATGCAGACGTGGCACTTAGGGACATGGTTTAGTGGTGGACTTGGCAGTGCTGGGTTAATGGTTGGAGTCAGTGATCTTAGAGGTCTTTTCCAAACCAAATGATTCTATGATTCCACATGAGGAGCTCTGGTAGGTGAAAGCAGCCTGCTTCTGGAATTGCTCAAGGCAAACCACAAATCCAGCAAAAGTGTATGCATCACTGAAATAAAGAAAACTGAAGTTATTAGCTAAATTAGATCAAATTCAGAAACATGAAGACCCTCTCCATGCTCAGCTACAAAGTCAGATTGAAATACCAAAAAACAGAGACCATTACTCTACTGCAGAACATGGCAGTAGAATAATCTCTTATTTTGGTCTAAAAGTTCTTTGCAGAGGCATTAGAGATAAAGATAAAATGCCACCCACCAATTCCTAAAGCTTCACAAAATAAAGATCCCAACAACCAACATCAGCAAAAATTCTCTCTCCGGGTATGTACTTAAACATACTCAGCAACATTTTTAATTCTTAGTATCAACCATAATTAATGTGCTTGCATAATCAAACAAATATGGATGAGGTTATTGCCTAATTAGATCTTCAAGAATTCTCACATCTGACAGAGTTTACCTGGCAGAAAAGCAGATATTTCATGCTAAATTTGTTTGGTTGCTTCTACTAAAATTTAGAAGAACTGGATGACTTCATTAAGTTCTCCACTACTGACAGCAAATGATTGCTGGAGTCCAAATTTCTTTAAAGTCTTCCTTTTCCATAACACAAAAACATTACTGTAACCTAGTGGATGGATGCTAATTGGGTAATTTGCATGCTTCAGAGGTCCTCATCACTTTTGCAGTTCATCACTTGAGCCCTTCACAGGTTCTTTGGGGGCCATTGTTCCACTCTGCATCACATAGATGTTGTAAAAAAACACCTTTTGCTTGAAAAATTAATTTCCAAGTTAGACCAAAAACTACATCACTGGGGATGCAAGAGCAGTGGAAGGCCCTGATATCTTGCTGTTCTTATTATTTAACATCCTTCATCTCATTTTTCCTATAAACCACCCCCCTCCCCCAACCTGGGGGGCAATACTCTGGAGCATCTAGAACCAGTGGAGAAAAACAAGACGTATTTGCCAATAAACCACTGTAATAATGATAAAATGAGGGTTTCAGTCAGCTTTTGGAAGTGACCAATAATTTGTATGCTGCTGAAGATATCTGTGCAGTTGTTTAGATGACAGATAGGTCTAAAATGTTTTGGTTATGAAGCACAAGCATTGCTTTAAGAAATCCAGCTTCCAAAAACTAGCAGCTACAATGTTCTAATAGGGTGACAACATGGATTCATTTTATCCAGGAAAGTAAATGGCACAAACAACTTACCTTTGCAGAGTCTCTGCAGTGTTTGCATTTTACTACTCCGGTGGTTTAAAAAAATATAAATTAAATGTAAAACACACATAGAGAAAACATGATTTTCTCAGTGATCACAAAACAAAAGAGAAAAAAAGCCAAGAACCCACACCGCAGTGAATCAATCAGTCATTAGCTCAAAAGAACTCAGCATTGCACCCCCCATACAAAGTTACCTCCCAGAAAGTCAAACAGGGTAAGCTTTTAGAGGAGACACACAATTTAGGAAAGAAACAGTATGAGGATAGGACAGGAAGCAGCCAGCATGTCAGGGTGAAATGGCATCGTTTGGCCAAACTAGCAGGAAACCCCCCAACTCTCACTGAAATGAGATGAGAGACAAGGACCACGACAGCCAGCCCCACACTGACAAGCAGCTGGAAGAGAACCACAGGGAGCAAAACCTTCTTGGCAAACAGGAGGAAAGGGATCTGGACCAAAGGGTACCTGACAGTATCAGCTCTGAGCCTTGGTAGTTCTGAACTACTGAGCCACACGTGGCAAGTAGAATTTACTTAGCTGTTATTCTAGACAAACAGTGAATTTTCATTAAATCTACTATGTGCTTTTAAGTGCTTGCTTACTAACTTCCCAAACAGGATTAGCAAGGTACATTAAAAATGAAGCAAGTATCAAATGTGAATTGAATCCGTATACTAAAATATTAATGGGCAGATAACAGTACTGTGAATGCAGACAGAAACATCTTATTTGGTGTGTGGTGCCCATTCATGCAAACAACACAACTCACAGGGTAAGCTGCCCCTCAGAGGCAAATTAAAAAATTGGGTTTGAATAGAAGCCTTTTGCTCTCCAGATATTTTAAAAAAATATTCAAGTACTTTTCAATATTGTGTAAAATGTGTCACACTCCATTTCCATTTCAATTGGACACTACATCCTATGTAACTGTACTCTTCACGACTTCTGCCTTCCCTTTAAGGCACTGGTTTTTAAAGGAACATTTAGTTTCAAATTAAAAGCAAATGGTGAAGTGACAGATGCTAGATCAAGAAAAACTGTGCTAATTTAATTTCAAAATGAGAAGATTTCTCAAAATTAGAAAATATCTGTGTTTTGGATACAGGATACAATTACTAGGGAAATGCAGCTGCAATTGTGAGGTTGTCAGTCATGATGGCTTTCATAAGAGTGATCCTATGTATAAATTTAGTGATCTTAAGTTTTAAGCAGATCTGTTTCAATTAATAATCACAGCTACAGAGGCATAGAAAGCCATGTACCAAATAGGCAGAGGCATCCCTCCACCCACACCCTCTGGTCCAGGGAATGCAAGCTATCTGTCTCTCCTTCCAAGCTCTGGAATGTCAACAGGAATGCCTGTGACTACAGAAATAAAAATATCTTGTATTCCTTTAGAGGAACATATTGGGAGCACAACCACGCACAGTGCTGTGCCTCGTGGTGACCATCTCTTTGTCAGCTATTTCCAGTTAGAAGTGTTCAGCACATCCAGCTACGTTCTCTCCCTGCAGACGGAACTTTAGGTTTATTCTGGATGACCCTGCACGAGAAGCAAATAGTATACAAGGTGTGAGTGAGAAAACAATGTGGGAGCAGCAGTAGCAGTGCTTGGCTCGGGAGCAGCTAAGCTGTTAATTGTCAGGTTCAGGAGCTGGTAAGTTTAAGTAGCGCAGAAACTGCTCTGCTGGTTTTACTCCGAGCCCCACCAGGATACCAAGGTGGCAGTGGAAGGCTAGTCAGAGTTCAAGGACATTAACTCAAAGGTGTTATTTCTGAGCACAGTCTCACAGCAGAGAAGGGAGACAATATGAAAGAGAGGACTGGGACAAGGCAGGCAAAACAGTTTTCATTCCAAATTTTTAAAATCTGCATTGTCTGTAAGATGGTGGTGGCTGTCTGGGGAGCGGCTGAGGAGGGGGGCAGTGTCTAACCTACCTTTTGCACATTGATACATAAAGGAATTGATGGATCACATTTAAGCAGGAAGCCATAGGGGGTTGTGTACTCTTCAGTACATTTAAATTATTTGGATTTTTTGAGGGCAGGGGTGGGGGTGTGTCTGTGTGAACCTCACCAGTATTACAATCTAAATCTAGACTGCAAAACATGCTTCCTTGAGATGTCAGGAAACTTTGGGTCTCTGCTGCAGATATTGGTGCAGCTGGACCTTCCAGTCCCCTTTGTTCACAAATCCACACAACCAAGCCTATCTAGATTTGTAGGTAAGTATCCTCCAATGCAAGATATTATTCAGTCTTTATCAAGCACAGAAAGATCTAGCATATCTCATCTCCACCAATATACTGACTCCACTACTGGGATTTTGCTGGAGAGGGGAAGCACATCTGCCGAGAGAGCGTCAAGAAATAGAACAAAATTTAACAGATATTGATTTAAATTAGGTAAAGAAATAAAAAAGTCCAAGGATTTTGGCTTTGATTTTGATCTCTGATCCTTACTTTGATTCAAGGGGAGTTGGAAGTCTGAAAATAAAGAAACAGAGAGGGCCTGGTGATTGTTTTGTCCTTAACCCCTTTTTACCTGAGGTTTTGTCTGCAGTATCTGAGCTCTTGCCATGGAGATCTGCTTGTAGCCATTTGTACAAGACTACACAACATAACAGACAGAAATAAAAAAAAAAACAAAAAACAAAAAACAAGTATGAACAAAATGAAAGGACATCCAAATGTACTGGGGAAGGGAAAAAATGTGAACCAGACATTAAATACTCCCCCTTGCAATCTCTCTTCCCCCCACTACTGGCAAAGGGTAAATCCATGTGACAAATAAACCCCTCTATGACTGTATTACTACAGAGGTGTTGAATGCAATGACAGACATGGTAGAATACTTGACAAAATTAGTAACAAGATTAAATTCTCAGTACTTCAAACAGCATCCTGCCTTACAGCTTCCCTATTATGAAAGACATCTTTGTTCACATATTGAGCCATTCCAGAGCCTGTGAAACTCAGGGGGAAAAAAAGACATCAGTTCTTCAACTAGCGTTGAACTAAACCCAAGACGTTTTATTTAACATAATACTGTTAGCTATGTTGTTACACCTTCAATCCTGTACTGCATACCATTTTCAGGACTTACTGAAGTTACCTAATAGCTCTAGTCATCATTTCTGTCTCATAGCTGGGTGTTTTTAGACTAAAATTTGGATAAATAAGCTATGTTTAGAACTTGGCTGAACAATTTTAATGTCTTCCAGCAACAGCTATCCCAGCAGGCACTTCTAATGGAACAGCTTCCTGCTAGCCTGCCTTACTGAGGTTTCTTCCAACTGGTTTGCTCATCTCCTGCAGAAAACCAAAAAATGTTTTCAGATACCATGGAATTTCTCCATCAAAAAAGTCGCATTTGCACACTACACAAAGGCATTACACAATCCTTCTCAAGTTAAATCTATTTTTATAGACCTGGCACCCACATTAGAGCTGCAATACCATTGGCCTCTCTAGTGATTCAGTTCCTAGGTGTAAATTCAGAGTATTTCCACCACAACCTTATACTTGACCTGTTAATCCTGTTCAGAGGACCAAGACAGTTCTGCCAAGGCCAGATTATTTTGGAAGGCAGTACTCAGCAGAGGGCACAGGAGTTCTTCCAATAGAGATTCTTAGATGGGAATTTGTATTTTAGGATAACTTTCTCTTTTCTTTAGGATGCACCTGAAGATAGCCTACATTAGAATCCGCAGGGTGACGTTTTCCCACCCCATGCATCTTAAGTTATTTCGTTCTACTTTTCAGCTGCTTGAACTAAAAAGTTTCATGAGTATTTAAATTAAAGAAACAAAACAATTGTCAAAGTTAGAGAAGACTCTTGCTAATTGCCCATTATCCACACTACCTTTACAACTCTCTCTGCCAGGCTATCCTCTCAGTTCTCCCCTAAAGATTATCATACAAAGAGAATTGGGCACCCAGCTTCCACAGAAGGGTGAAAAGGGAAGATGTAACAACTTTGTGAAATAATGTATAGCTTAATGAACTGGGACAGGTTTCTACTACCCATTTCAGCACTTTGACCATTTATTATCATCAATCATGTGGCTAAACAGTCACAGATGTTACATAAAAACTCCTGCACAAGAAGTCAAATTGACACCAGTGATATAAATACAGAGCTATGGACACCGTTGTACAGCCTAATTCTTTACACAAACACAATGTAATGGAATACTACCATTGCCACAAACTAATTACACTTAGGAAAGGCTCACTATTTCAAAAATTCTTTTAAAAAGGAGTTTTGTCCACCCAAAAGAGTTATTGCTTGTCTAAATAAGGATAAAAAGGCTCTAATGTGAGAAGTTTAGTTTCCAGCATCCCTTCCTTCTGACCTTGATTAAAATACTGAACTCTCTGCCTACAGAGTAACACTATACAGCACCAACACTATCAGAGTCTTAAAATAGCCCCAAGTCCCAGCTGCCAACAGACCATCGACATCTCACTACACTCACTAACAACTACGAGTTATACCACCCCTTTTACATAAAACTTGCATCATAATCTTGTCAAATTAAAAAAACTGTGGCTTAAATTATGTCAGTTTGGGTGATTTCTTGCATTGGGGTGGGCAGAGTTATAAAACCAGGTACCCAAGGCATGGTGCTCCTACACAATTGCCTGCTTTCTTTTTGTTTAGTTACATAGCAAGTGAGCATTGTACATAAAACCATATGAAGGGTTAGAAATCCAGCTCTCAGCTCCCAGAAGAACAGCAGAGTGAAAAATGTTCAAGCAAGAGCAAGACACAAGTCCCTAAATGCAGCAGGATGCTAAAGTCTGTCTAGCAAGGGATTCCTGGCTTTGGAGCAACAGGCACTCAACTACGGTCTTGGGCTGAACTGCAAAAAAGTGAAGGCATTTTAGATGCCATCACATTCTCTATGAAGTTTGGATAGATTCCTACTCATTGCAATCCCTGTTTCCCACTCCTCATTCCATGTGCTCACCTCCCTCCATGGACAGAACACAGAATGAGGTACCCAGTCATGCCTTTTGCACAGGACACCTTTCACGCTTGTGCTTTCTGCTTATTTACCAGGACAGGATCAAGTTCAAATGGACCTGATTTCTGTCTCATTCTCAGTCTGGTTTTGGAAAAAGACTCACAATTATAATTTTTGATTCAAATGAATCTTAAAGCAGGTTTTGTTCTCTACTCCACTATAACAGAGGTAGTACAAGGGTCTTGTCTCAGAATCTGCTTTGCTACAGTTGGTATTTCTGGAGAAAAGGGGAAGAAAAGACCAAAACCCACAAACCACCAGAACTCGTCATCCTAAAAATCCCTGTATTATGGGAATGCAGGAAAGAAAGGGGAGTTTTTCAGTAAATTTTGCTTTGGGGCTTTTTTATGACAAGAACAGCCTTATTTTTATAATTCCATCAATCCAGTGATATCAAACTGGGCTGTATTAAAATAGATTTTTTTTTTAAAACCAGTTTGTAGTACACATAATATCATGCACCAATATCAGTCTCCACTCATCAGGATAGCAAGTTTCAGGTGTTTTGTTACTTGAAGCAGTTTCACCAAAGCTGTGTTTATACAGTGGCAGTGTGAATGAATTCACAGATATAACACCTTCTGCCACTCTAATTAAGCTTAGTGTGCAAGTCACTACAAGAAAAGAAAGAAGTTTAATTTGGGCTGGAACGTTTTCAGCACTAAACAACTGTGAGATAAACAGAGCACAAAGATGCCCATACTGCAGCTCAGCTAACCAATTATGCCTGATTGGGGTTTTGCTTTTTTCTAGCTTTCCTTTTGCCCATCTCACACAAGCTTGGGGTCTCAGTTCCCTGGACTCAGCACTGTTGCACTGCATTTCTCCAGTTCAAAGGAAGCCCTTGCTTTCTGATGTCCCCAAGAGCTGTCCCTCGGTGTACTCAGCCACAAAGAGGATCCAAAGGACTCGTGGCTGGTTTTTACTCGGCACTTTCCACAGGTTGTGGTGATGAAAAGGAAATTATCTCCAGTTTCCAGAGAAGATTTTTCTTCTTCAAACAGCACAATCCACAACCCACTACAGGCACTCAAGACAGCTACTTAGAACACCCTGAGCAAGGACAGCCTCTTTGCAGTGCTCTGAAGAACTGGCCCACACATCTGTGAGGTTTAGACAACTGGTTTTCTCAGTGGGCAAAAAGTGAATTTAAGGAGAGTGGGCCCAGAAGTGGCCCCTCACTGTAGTGAGTTACTTTTTTTGCACACCCTTTACAAGCAAAGGGTTACAGGAAGACAACTGTTGCCTGTCAAAGGCTGCAGCTGCTAAGCTTTATGAAAACTTAGTTAAAAAGTGGTCTTGATGAGAAAAGGGTCTGGCAAAGAAAGAACTTGGCTTCTTGTAGTCAAGAAAGCTCTTTCATCGGCATAAAGTAGAAACACTCCCTTGTGTAGCACAAACTTTGTTTAGGGAGTTCTGAAAAACTGCTGTTTAAGCTGCTGCCAATAAAGAATTGTCCTTATGACAGTCTCCAAGAGCCAGTCTTCTGCCAGTTTTCAACAAATGAATCCTTTCAGAGTAAGAAAAGACAAAAAAACCTTCTCCACACTGAAAAGTCACCAGAACCCTCAGGCAAGGCTTGAAATTACCAGACAGAGAAGGGTGGTGAGCAGGAATGAAGATGCAGAGACAAGGATCTGCTGCCCACGCAGCCAATATTGGTCCTTAATGCTGGTACTTCCACTTCAGAGCTACCCCAGAAACCATTTTAGTTTGGAGATTGCTCTCAGCTGCTTCAACCCAGCGCTGCACCACAATAACTGGAGATCAGCATATCACTGCAAATGCTTCTAATGGGGGCAAAGCTGTCACTGAGATCAAGGCATTTATGCAACGTGCCAGATGATGCAGTTATTATTAACTTTGAAAAAAACCCCCAACAACTCTAGTTTTGTCAACTAAAAGTGTTAGAACATTGTTAAGAGGCAAATATATCATATTGAAAGAAAGATCAGTTGTTGTAACTACTCAGTTAAAATACCTCTTCTGCCATTAACACCTCTGCAAGAACCTACATGTCTTAGTCAACACCAACTTTGTTTACAATCTGAAGAACAGGCTGCTGCCAATGAGTTTATAGAAGGGATCATTAAGAAGCTATCAGTGCACAGTAATTGTGCATGTAAGGCACATGAAAAATATTTGTTATGCTTGTGCACACTTAAAGTAAATCACTGCTAGTTAGATACAGCTTTAGCTTTTTTCACTGCAGCAGAGCTCTAAGCATTTCAGACAAAGCATAAACAAATAGATATATGCTTAATCAGTGCTGCCCATTTTGTGGCCAGTTTCCAAGTCTACTGAAAATACAGAAAGCTGAAACCAGGACTCAATCACCAAGTCACTGTAAAGTGTCAGGATTCAAATCCAAAGGCATGGACAAATATTAATTACTGGATCCAAACTGGGAAACTGGGATCCAGGTGGGAAACTCAAAGCATAGCAGGATTTCTACTTTGCCTTTAGATTTAGTTCCGATCCCTACAAAGGATACCAGAAACTAAATCCTTTGGCTTCCCTTAATACCTTGGGGAATATTAGGTGCCAAAGCATCTGTAGAAAGATGGATCTCATTTGAAAAGGCCAGAAGAGTAATTGTCTCTGGGTTCAGCTCACAAATGCCCCTGTGCCTCAGATCCTTTCTTCCCTTGTCCCACTCATCCCCACAGACATCTGGAAATGGAGGATATTGTGATTTTGCAAGTGCAGTCCTAACCTTTGTGCCTTAAAAGCACCACTTCAAGGCTTCTATCACATTTCTTCTCTGGTGCATTTTGGGGTTGCCTGCTCTCCCCACAACCCAGCTTTAACTCCAGGATACACCGTCCACTGCCATCAACAAGATCTCTTAAAGAACACAGGTAAAGTCCCTCCCACAAAAACTCAAAAGGGATCAGTGCAAAGGGCTCTGTATCTTAAAAGTCTCTCCTTTGCTGAAGCCCAGCAATTAAAACCAGTCTCTTGCCTCTCTCTCCCCTCACATTTCCACTTCCAATCCTCTAAAAATCCCTCTATAGAGTAATAAATATCCGTGTAAGAACAGTATGTTTCAGGGATGTTTTTAGACCCTAAAGCTAAAAAGACTGCAGAGAGCAACAAATGGGAACTGTGAACATTTCCTGGCCTCAAACAGCATTGAAAAGAGCCAGTGGAACTCTGAAAGTGGACCTGGAGAGATGTACAAAAAGGAGAGTAAGAAATTGAAGTCTACTTTCACCCAAAGTGCGTGTTTTGCCTGTTATTTCAGTGCCCTACTAGTAGAGATGAAAGTAGCAGAGGACAGAGACCTAAATAACCCTAAAAATTACTTGGCATTTGAGCAAATGTTTCGTCTTTACCACTAATCCACTAATCTTTCAGTGCCTGGATCCCAAGTTGATTGGCATGCTAAAAATACATAGGTAGAAGGCACGTAATTGCTGCTCTAATTTTTACGTAACCGTGAGCTGTCACCAACTCCAGAGAAGCTACTTCTAAACCAAGGCTTTTAGAGCCAAACAGGCACTGGAGCCCCCCTGGCCATTGCACACAACTCCTGCTGTTTCTGCATGACATGTGTTATTGTATTTTACACATTCCTTTCGCATAAAGTGGAATTTTATGGAGTTAAATAAAATGCTTCACCTAATGAGGCAAGACGTACCACGCTGTTTTGGAGACCTCGGTAGCTGTTACAACATTACACATTAGAAACGGAGTATTTTATGCTGAGCAGATCAAGGCTGCATTAGGCATGGGCCATAGCTAAACACATTTTAGTAACTATGGTTTCTGTGAGTATATGGAGGTCTGGAAGGTCTAATAAATGCAGGAAAGTGCCATGCAAAAGGAAAGAGAACTAACAAAATGTATGGGATCTGAAAACAATGGTGTCTTGGTGTGACAATGCGTGACAGCTAAATCTGAGCATCCTGTTACAAAAAAAACCAAGAACATTTCCATTTTGCTAGGAAAAAGTTGCTATTCCTTCAAATCAAGTCAGGAGAGACTAATTTTTAATGCATAAGGATGGGTTTCAATATTCCCCACTCAACATTCGCTATAAAATATAAGCCCACCAACAAAAGAGCATTATTCTGTGTAAGAGAGAGCATATGTGTAATGTATTCACAAGCACATATATGTGCTTGTGAGGGGAGGCAGGAGAGAGGAGTGGCAGGAACAATCTGTTACAGGTTCAAAAGCTGCACCCTGCACCTGGGGCTCTTCCACAGAATGGCCCCAGCAATAACAGAGAGTCCCCAAACCTGGGGCACCAGCTGGCTCATAATTCCTCACAAGACTGCAGTAGAATCAGGAGTTCCTGCATTGCTCCCACGGGATTAAAATTCCCATCTCAAATCAAACAGGATACACACATGTCAGATTAAAGAGACGCAGGCATTTGCATACCTCTTCAGGGTTTGACAGGTTTCTGGTGATTTATTCTGCAACATGCAAATACACCAACAGTATCCCTGATGGATACCTCCTCAGTGCACAGGTTAACAGGTCAGCGTGCCTTGGATTAAATATTTACATTTAGGAAGCAATTTTTTTTTTTTTAATACTTAAATAGGAAGCACACACAAGAGGAAAAATCCAAACTATAAATATTTGTGACAACAAATGATGTAGATCTCAACAGTTACACAGCTGTTAGCAATAAGCTTAGCAGAGGATAGCTGAGCACAAGTATTACTGGATACTTGCTAAAATAAAACCTGTAGTTCTACTATCAGGCTGAAAAAATACTTTCTTGTGAGATAATTCACTAATTAAGATTGCCACTGACTATAATGAATATTTCCAGGGCTTCACATGTACATAGCTAGTCAGTCCGATGGGGTTGGTCTCCAAGTAGTCACAAGAACAGGGAGTGCATGTGGGGAACAGAATTCCCCTTTGAAATCAAAAAGACTATACATACTATGTATGTATATGAGATTAAAGGAATTTGAGCACTTACATACATCTTACAGCTGCAAATTCAAGGGTCATGAAAGAATTACAAAACATTCAAACTTCTAGATAAGCTTATTTATAAGCCGAAACAACAAAGCTTCCAAAACACACTCCTCTTGCCTCTGAAAAAAGCTGCTTGCTAAAGTAGGACTCCACCTCAGGCTTTGAATTCAGCAAGTTTTATTCTGTGTTTATACTGATATGACAGCCTGAAAGTGACTTGTTTTAATACAGAAATATGAAACTTCAACCTGAATCTGTATCTTGTGTCATCAGAGTATCAATTTACAAACAGCCTGAGGAACCGTCTGTTCCAGTGGTGCTTCTCGTTAACCCCTTCCCAAAATTAATGCCTCCCCAAAGAAACATCCTTTTGCCACTCATTCCAGAGCTCTAAACTCTTTGGTGTTTCCTGTTTCCTTTTTTATACTGGTGCTTCCCAACATAGCTGGTTTAGGCTGCAGGTTAGTGCTGAGCCACGTTTCATTCAGGTCAGGAACACTTCGATTTTACAGTGAGGGTGGAGGATGTACTTGTAACAATCCTCCCAGTGGCACTATCCCATATCACCTTCCCACCTCTCCACTGCTTTCTCCATGCCTAGAGACATGATGGATTTTGATACAACCCATCGGGGTAAATCTTGAGTAGTTGACTTAATGGCAGGACAACCTGAGCCTCATATGGGCACAGGTCCTCCTCCAGGTCAGATCAAAGTGCAGTTGCCCTACCCAAATGATAACACACAGACTCACATGACTCCACAATACTCATCCAGCTGGACTCTCTGACAGAGGTTTGCACCTTCTTTGGCAAATGACAGCGTTGCTTCATCTGCCTGAACCGTCAGGGCATGTCAAAGAAGCCATGCAATTAACACTGTCTAAAATAACTGGTGTTCCCTAAGCCTTTTAGTTTCTGCTTTGAAAATGCGTTTAATTGCAACCTTGTGTTAACCCGCAGAAGCAAAAGCACTTACTTCTGTTCAGACACAAAGTCAGTTTTTCCCTTTTCCTAACCTTTCTTTTACTTAATATTTTGGAAATTGTGCTCCTTTGAGAAATATTGTATCCTATGCAATTGTAGTTCAGTAAGCAAGCCACAGTAGAGTGTAAGTAATACAAAGCTGCACGAGCTCAAATTTACTGTGAGGGTGGTGAGGAACTGGCAGAGATTGCTCAGTAAAGTTGCGGATGCCCCATTCCTGGAAGTGTTCAAGGCCAGTTTGGATGGAGCTTTGAACAACCTGTCTAGAGCAAGGTGTCCCTGCCCATAGCAGAGGGCTTGGAACTTGATGATATTTAATGTCCCTTCCAAGCCAAACCTTCTATGATTCTATGAATTTTCCTGAAGAGCCCTTCTACTTGAAAATCAATAATTAATTCCCTAACATGCAGAACAGCTCTGCACTTCTCACAGGATGCCCTGAGGCAGAAAGCAAGAAACTGAGATCTGGACAGGAGGGGAGCCCTCGACATAATGACCTGTCAGGAGAGTGTGGGTAAGCAAGTAGGACCTCAGGCCCCAGCACTGGCCATCACAGGGAGCATCAAATCCCACATTTGTCAGGGAAAAAGGTTCTGTTCAAATAGACTTGCAGAGTCTTGCTGCTCTCTTCTGAAACCTGGTTTGTCATCACCAAGGTAGGAGTGAAATCATTCCAGCATCCCTTTAGATGCCATCTGTGCTCCCACAGGGAGGGGGCTCAAACTTGTCAAATGCCTTGAATTAAAAAAACCAACCTCTTACCTCAGAAGTGTCAAGAGGTGGCAATTTCAGGATAACAGCCTGAAGCCACTGGCCATCAGCAGAGCACACTGTCTATGATTAAGCATGAAAATTAGGTCCCCAGAATCCAATCCCCAACTGCACTGGGGACAGCAACTTTTGAAGATTCAGAGACTCATAGAGAGACTCTGAAATTCAAAGTGGTAACTTGTTTAGGAAACAATACCAGTCTTTAAGGACAGAAGATAAAAGGGAGTTTGGATTACAGCAAATATGGTTTCTGTTACCGGCCCTCTCTCTTTTAAACAGCTATTTTTGATCCCTATTGTCAGGGAAAGAATGAGACATATCATTAGCATGAACATGGCAGGAAAGATATTGCTGGAAGATGACCAGGGAAAAGGAGCAACCTGAGATGAGGTGTGCTTGGCATGGAATGGTCCAGTTTGCCCAGCAGTGTGGAACGTGAGACTGATGAGGAACCATATCCTGCTCAGCCCTCCCTGTCTGCTCTGCCTACCTGCAGCACGGGCACAGCTCACACACAAGCCATGATTCTCTCACCCAGGACAGGAAAAAACCAAAACCAACCAATCAACCAAACAAAAATCAGAGCTACCAGAGTTGGAGAGGCTCATATATATTTTACACAGATTCATGTGGGGACCAACCATTTCAATGACTATTTAAGGATATGCATTGGAAGCTCCCTTGAAAACCCACCCAGTTCTGCTAGTACCCAGCTGGACAGCAGGTTTGCAAAAAATTAGTGGCCTTTTTGTTTGGTTGGGGTTTTTTTATCCTTTTACTCCCGCTTAAGAGTCCGCCACAAATCATTTCACCTCCCTTCAGGAAAACTGTGTTTCAGAAGGTACTGCTGGTAGCTGATACTCTTCTGCCTAATTAATAACCTCACACCCACTAAATATTCCATGCCATCGGACACTGCCCGAGTAGACAATCTCGTGTACCAGTAAACACCAGGCAAGGTTGGGCCTTTGCTCCCTTCTTCACCAAGGCCCAAAGGATTTTTCTTGTAATGAAAGCCTTCAGAAAGCCACTCTGTTCCTGTGTCTCAGTTCACTCAGACAGGTTTGCTGCTAAAGATTTTTCCCTAAGAAGGAGGATTTCTTATGTTGTATAGCTTTTAATTAATTGGGGCACCTCAGACCAGAAGGTCTGCTTGCTCCCCCTAAGTGAGCTTCCTAAACAACAAAAACACGCTTAACATGTGGCGGGGTTATGGTTCAAAAGTTCATTTGGGCTTAGCTTTGTGCTAGAAAACAGTTTTGACGTGTAAATTTACGCAGACTCAGATTTACCAGAGGTTTGGGAGGCCTAGAAGGCATTTAAAGCATGGCTGTGCTGGCTGTGGATAACACATGAGCGTGCCCATTTCATGTTGTTACACAATGCACTGTCATAGCTGCAGTCAGAGAAGGGATGACTAATGCCAAGCAGATACACAGACAGACCCCTGACAGAGTCACAGAGGAAACTGGAGAATTTCAGAATTTCAGAATCATCCAAAACATATACCGGTAAAAGCAAGGGGACCGGGATTGAGTGGATCAGAATAATCGGGTCGGGAAGGACCTCTGGAGGTGATCTGGTCCATGTCCCCATTCAAAGCAGGACTGACTACAAAGCCAAATCATGGTGCTCAGAAGCAAGACAAAAATACTTTTTGAGATGAAAAACTGCAAAGAGAATTCAATAGCTGTAGGGAGGGGAGTGCAAAGTAAGACATCAACATTTCAGCATCTTTGGAGCAAACAGTGTAAGTCAGGATTTCTCTGATTTAATGCTTTCAGTGCAAACCAGGAGGCACTCTTGAACCTGCAGTGTAAATACAAGGTGGGAAAACAGAGTTTGTGAGGCATTAAAGGTATGAATCACCCCTTGCCAAGCCTCTCGTCTTCTCTTTGAAATACTTCCATCTCCCAGCAGAAGCATCAGTAACATCACTTTCTGGCTGGAGACCATACACTGAACTTATTTCACTGTTTGCCACCTTGCCTCTCCAGGAGAGGAAAGCCCGGCATGCTCAAAGGCACCATTTGTATCTCCTGGATATTACAGCTCCATGGTCCCTGTACCTTCTCCTGAGACCTCTGTTCACATCCAGCAAATCATGCAGATTTCTCTCTGGGAAGCCACTTTTTTTTGGCAGTTGGTTGCTTTCACAACAACGAGGCCCAAGAAAAATAGTCGGCACAGTTTCGGTGCCTTTCCTAGCGCAGCTGCATCCCGGGCAGGACTTAGGCTAATCCCTCCTGAACGGCCTTGTTGCTCTTGTCTTGCTACAGAGCAGCTTGCTGCAGCCCTCCTGACATTGGTTTAATGCTGATTAGTCCCGACACAATTCTGGTGCAGGCTTCCTGCCAGGCAAGGGAACGAACAAAATTGGTTTGCGCACAGACCAGACGACAGCTGCAGTCACTCCAGCTCAAATCTGTTGAATAAGGACCCTTTTCTTGTTTACCAAGATGAGGCTAAATTAGCCCAGCATGAGACAGAAGGACAGAGCAAATCCTAAAAGCCAGCGATGCCAACCTGGCTCTGAAGGTGCGAGATGTGACTTGGTCAGGCCCCGTTAGCTGTGCTCAAAGAAGCCACAGGGGAAGCATAAGCTTTGTGTTAAGTGAATCCCCCAACTCAGGGAAGAGCTGGAGTTTTAAAAAGGAAGTATTTTTTGAGGGGGGGGGGAGATTACAAACAGAATGCCCTCAGGTTTTTTCAGAGCCAGAGAGGCAGTTGGTGCACACTTTACTTGGAGCGTATTTTTCCCCATATCTTTTTCTTGCAGCCCTAAGAGGAGAAAAGCCTCCAGCTTCATGAGCCCCCTGTTCCCACAGTGCCCTTAAGGCCCTAACCTCTACCACTTTTTCCTCCTGTTCTGATTTTTTCTTATGCTGAAAGACTGGAATCAACCTGCATTTCTCCAGCTGACTTCAGATGCTTGTATTACAGTATTTGGAGCATTGTAAAGCTTATCAGGCACACACATATCACCACACTGTTGCCAAAGCAAAATTCAACATGCTTTCTGTCAAAAGTCATTCTGGTACATGCTTAAGGACAGATAGTCTTTAGGTGCAAGACCATTAAAACTGAAAATATACTGTTCAGGCCACAGAACATAACTAAAATTAGGTGGCATCAAGATTGAGAGAAACAGTACAAGTAAAGATGCACTTAGATGACTGCTGTACTTGGTTTAGAGATGGGGAAATAGGGAAAGAAGGAAGAATGAAGACAGATTCATTCACAAAAGAAACAGTGGCATCCCTGCCTATGGCACAGGGGTGGGCGAGGTGATGGGAACTCTTAAAGTCCCCTCCGATCCAGGTCTTTCTGTGATTCTACAAATCAAGTTATTTTTTGACAAGGTGCTTATATCTTTCTCATTCACCTGTTCTCTCGCTAAAACTGCATTACACATAGCCATGGAAGCTGCCTGAAGAGCAAAAGGTTAAGGGCATGCTTTTAGCTTGATGGTGCAGTTTGAAAGGAAATTTCTATCATAAGCATATGCTTCCACGCTCCTCTCCTTGGAGAGCACCTGGGACTCCCGTGTGCTGGCCCTCCACATGCAAAAGATACTCAACAGTCTCAGAGATGCTTTAAAGAGAGTGTCCACAAACTATGAAAGTGTCTAAAATCAGATGCCCTGATCAGCATGCTGTCAGTAAGTACCTATATAACAGTATTAGCTATGATGCTCGTTTTTAAAATGCACAGGGTATCCCGTTTGGAAGGTTTCCCGCTCAGGAGTGATCCATTGACTTGATCTGGAGCATCATCTCTGTTTGCAGAATGACACACAGATCTCTTGACATGAATTACAGAATCTATCACCTTCCCAGAGGCAGCACATGTACAGAGACAACAGTTGCACGTGAGCTGCTTTCCCAACTTTTGTCAGCAAGGCTGGTATTACTCAGGCTCTTACTAAGTGATTTAATGGAGAAGTAACACTGCTCAGCTCTATGGTATTTGCGAAATCTTTAAACCCATATCCAAAAGTGGATACAGCACCACAGGATTTTCCTTCTATATATAAGAAAAGCCTGGCTTTTGGCACTTGCAGGGTTGGCTGCTCACTGATTGAGGTTTATGGATTTGCTAAATAACAACTCCTTCGGCCTGGGCATCTCAGCTCTGCAGGATGCTCCTGCCCATCACATTTCCTTCCTCAGTCACCAGAAACAAATCTCCTGCCCATGTCAGCCACAGTTCAGGCACCACTTTGCCTGGTTTCCAATCCCTGCACGGCCTGATCCCTCAAGGAAGCAGGCAAGCTTCCAGTGTTTTACAAGCACAGCACCCTCACAAAATGCAGCTACAGCTTTGTGCTGGTTTTGGCAGGGGTAGAGTTAATTTTCTTCACAATAGCTAGCTATGGCTTGGATTTGTCTTCCAAAGTCACTGTTATGTGTGATGGTGCCCTGTTGTCCTGGGGATGGCTGAACACCTGTCTGCCCATGGGAAGGGAAGAATGAATTCCCTTTTTTTTCCTGCTTTGCTTGTGCATGCAGTCTTTGGTTTACCCATTAAATTGTCATTATCTTAGCCCACGTTTTCTCATTTTTACTCTTCTGATTTTCTTCCCTATCCCACTGGTGGAAAGTGAATGAGCAGCTCTGTGGGGCTGAATTGCTGGCTAGGGCTAAACCATCACAAACTTCTTTCTAAGGGAATACCAGAAGTCAGCTCTAACATGGTGCAATACGTAGAACATTTGCCTTCACGCATGAAAAATTTGTTCAGTTTTTTGCTTGCTGGAGCAGGGTGAAACTCGGTCTAAATTTTTCCTCTCCCATCTCCCAGAGGAGATGATATCCACCAAAAATGGCTTGCTGCACGACAACAGAAGTGCACCATCAATAAGTTGAAAGGGAGACATGAAAGATGGATCTCAGCCATGATCCAGTGGTCAGTATTTTGTGTCAGTGCATGAATATTCCTGGGGTCTGCTCCCTGCCCAGCCTCACGTGCATGGGGATCCTCCTAACCAACATTTAAATAGCAGAAGTCTCCTGGTAGTACCTCTCAAGTGATGTGTCTAGCCATCAAAGGAGATTCCAGCAACTAAAAGTATCTAAAGAAAGATATTCCTTATTTTAGGCTTACTTCATATATTACCTACAATACTCCAAAAGAACAATATGGTATCTTTTATAAAGGTCATTAAAAAAAAAAACAAACAAACAACCAAAAAAAACCAACAAAACCCAAACAAAATTTTTTCCTGTTAACAGAATTTGGGGCCCATACATTCTTGAACAACAGAAAGAGCAAGGGAAGAAAAAAAAAATTTTGTTCAGGACCATCAGAAGGCAAACTGAAGTAGGGGAAAGGTAATTGTGTCTTTGAAAGACTGGAGAAGAAATGCAACAATTAACTTCTCTTGTAAGTTTATTTGTGCCTATGTTACTTCTGTTTTACATATACTTATCATAAATAAGCAAAACCACAAAGCTTAATAAGAGCTTTTCTTATATCCTACTCATTTTAAAAAAAAGATGTCTCTCTCCTCTACTCAGGTATGGCCCCCAAGTTTTAGGACAACTCTATCACCTTGCCTAAAAAAATGTAGAGCCTTTCTCCACTTCATAAAGACCAAATAAAGCACAAGCCTGAAGGACTTTGGCATCTATCTTTGGCAATAAACAGTATCCTCCAATGACTTGGGTATCTGCAGAAGAAGAAGGCATGTCACCCTTCTGACAGCACAGCAGGGCTCTCAATATCACAGCAAGGTTCTCAGAGCTACCAGCTGCTATTTCATCATCCCCGCAAGCAACTCCCACCAAAATCCCACCAAAGGCAGCTTTTGCTCAGAGGGAAGAGGAAAAAAACCAGTCTTATTGATGGATGCTGAAAAGAAAAAAAAAACAGTTTGAAAAGACAAAAATGGACACAAAAGGGGAGGGGAAAGTACAAACCGAACTTTTATATGTCTATATATTGACAAGACAGAAGTGTTCCTAATTTTAAATTCAGAATTTATTCATGCAGTTAACAGCTTTTCTGAAGTTCCTCATTTTATCTCCAAGACCTACTGTGTCTACGTATCAAAGACTGAGGAAGATTTTAAGCATCTCAAGATGAACATCAATAAACCACTGGTTTCTGGAACAGTAATTTCACTTCCCTGAAAGTTGCAGCTGGGGCAGAAAGGTCAGTCCCTTAGCAGTCAGCAACCATCAGCAAAGGGTTCAGTAAATTTACCATGGCAGACTTATTTACTGCACCAGTGCTGGAAAGTCACTTCTGCTAAAACATTATTACAGATGAAGCCCAGCAGAACTCTTGGATCCAACAACGAACAAGCAGTGCACTCCTCGTTCTATCATCCCTCTCAGAACAGGCACTCAAATGAGTTTCTGGTAATCCCTTTGCTACACTATTGCCTTGTGACTAAGTTGCACAAGTTACCTTCAAACCGACTGTCTCCCCAAGTGACTGACTAACGTCATTGCTGGTCTCGAGTGAAACTTCGTAGCATGCAAAGTGTTCTGATCACTGTTACATACAGATTTGTAAGATTTGATATGGAAAAATCTAGTGATTTGCCACCAGCCCTTTAAGACATCAGGCTTAGTCAGGTACCAGACCAGCACACAGTTGGCTGGCTCTTGGGGAGATTGTGAGGTTAGAGGGATACGAGGATCTCCAAGGCAGGGAGGTACAGTCAGCTGTTTGGCTAGCAGGAGGTAGTACAAGAAAAGAGAGCCCTTTCATCCCTGTTCACCTATTTTTCTCAACTTCTCAATTGTGTTGTCCACATTTCCATCTTGTGATTTATTTAATAAAATAAATTTAAACCAAAATATCTTCTATGTTGACCTCAAACTGCTTCCCAATAGAAAAGGTTTCAGGCCAAGTGATGGACATAAGATATTGTCTTCCTTCAGGGCAGCTATCCCAGAAATCACTGTGTCAAACCCTCTATCCTCCAGATACTCTGGAGAAAACAACACAGCTCTGAGGTGGCCATCCCTGGGCTGCTCATGGCAGGACACAGCCAGGCTGGCTTCCTGGCACCAGCAGAGTGGCCAGAGCCAATTTGCTGACTCAAAGGGCAGAGTCCACAACCAAAGGCAATTATCACAAAGTGTGATTGACAAATAGTTGTATATTGCTACAGTTTGTTGCTTTGTTCCCTTCCCTCCCAATAACCGAACATCTTACTCCTATTCCTAATCCCACTGGCCCCCCCAGGTAATCCTGACACTTTACCACTGGTAAACAAGCATGGATTGCTCCAGTAGGCACCGTGTTATGTAACAGAGCTTGATATTATTCAGAGCAGAACCCCAATTCCCAGTTTGCAGTCCTGCCACTTTCTCTTCAGTCCCTCTTAAACTATCTCTTTTACAACTCCCTATTTCTTTACTTGCATGTGACCTGTCACAAACAGCACTATAAAAAAAGAAAGAAAGCTTGCATTATATGATTATGATCAGATTTCCTTTGCTCCTCATTTGCGATGATCTTCTATCCAACCTTTACAATAATCTGAAAAGCAAGGCAAACTCAGGCATCCAGAGAGAAGATGAAATAAACATTGTTCTGTTTTCATGTGTCCTCAACTGTTATTTATATAGATGTCTAATTACCCCAGGTTTTTTGCAGTACAAAAGCTGACTTCAGCCTGCACTCATGCCACAGGGCTTGTGGATGTTTTCACAAGGCAAAGCTTTTGAACAGAAACCAGAACAAGCCCCAAGAGGTCAGTTCCCAAGCAGATAACATGCCTTCCCACTGCTACTATTCACCCCGCTCCCCTGTGGAAACTCCCTGTTCACCGGCATTAGTGAGATAACAGCAGTGACATCTCAATCTGCTGCCCAGGGGAAGTCAGGCAGAGGAAGGGGCTCCCTGGGAGAGGCAGCTCGAGGCCAACCCAAAGTGGGCAAGTGCCACAAGAGATGCTGGCTGCCTGCTCGGCATCACTGGATGGAGAGGGGCTGTCCCAGCTTCTCACTAACGTGTGCAGGGGCAAGAGGGACATGGGGCAGTCCCACTACTTACTGGCAAGTGTTTTCTCCCTTGCATCCCTTCAGTAGCTGCCCAGGCCCTGCCAGGTCCTCTCTTGTGTCCTCTCCCATCTCCAGGCAAGAGCAGCCCGGTGACCCAACCTCCCCATTTGCCTCTCCAGTGAGCTCAAGGGACGAGCATCTGGAGATGGCAATGGTGACCTGATATGCTCTTGTGCTAGCAAAAGTAGATGGCAAAACTGGGGAAATCCCTCTGCTCCAGCCAAAGGTGGGTGTAGAGAGATGAGAGAGAGAAAAGGACACCACAGCTCCCACCAGCGCTGCCAGGTGCCCTTTCTCCCCAGAGATGCGACACAAGGGAAACACCACAAAATGCCCCAGCTGTGAGGAAATGCTTGTGCTCATTCTCAGATGGTAAAAATCAATCATGCACAAGGCAAATCCACAGGAGACCTGGGCTCCATTTGTTCCAGCACTCAAGGAACTGCTGGTTGTTTGCTTTAAATATGTATTATTTCCACACAATAGCAGTTAACGTACCACTTATTACTCCCACCATCTGATAGGAAGATGTACATTGATACTGGTTTGTAGTTGGCATGCAAGTCACCTACTGATAACCCAGGAACTGTCTCTTAGAATTGCATACAAAGAGCACTTTGCAATTCAAGTTAATCGGTAGTAGGAGAAAAAAATAAATCCTCTTGCAAGCAGAATAAAAACCTGTTTCCAGTGTCTATCTCCATCATCTTCTAGCTACTGTTTTCCAACAGTAGCAGCCCCTAATCCTCAGAAAGATACACTTCCACTTAAAAATACTGCACAAAAATGAAAGAATAAATAGGAAATTATAAACTTGCAATAATGACAGCAACTGCTACTAGAAGATTTTCTGTGCCCTTCTGGCTCCTATTTAGCAGGTTTCTGTTCCAGTGTAACCATAGGAACAGCAGTGAAGAGTCTCATTTAAAAGCCTTCACTTCAGCTGGTAGGTTAAGTTATGAGACTGCAGTGGGCTTGAATATTAAAAACATTCAAACGGCTCTAAAAAAAGCTCAATTTGTATTGTAGGAGACAGACATCTGTGTTGTAAACAGACACAGTGCCCCACCAGCAAATAGAACAAACCAACCCTACTGAAGGAGCTTGCTAAAAATCAGGCTCAATAAACAGGTTAAGAATACAAATTGTGAATTGTTTAACACACTAAAACTGAAACCATATGTTTCCTGTGGCTGTTGTTTCGTTTAGCAGACCACAGCAAGACAACTGGATGAACAGTGACAGTCCTCAGTAATATGACAATTCACAGCAACGTTCACCTAAACCAGTAAATTTAATATCCTAAATTTTACCTAATCATTCAAAGTAAAAAATTCCACAGTTCTGTCTCATCATCTTTCCTTCAGGAAATATGAAAAAACACAAGTTAGCTATCTTAAAAGAAAGCCACAGGAACCAAGCCAACCAAATACACAGCCCAAGCAGACTAGGGGTGTTAAAGGGAGCACTCAGGAGCAAGTGAAATAAACAAATTACAAATCAAAAAGGTCTACCTAGGTGCCCTGTACCTATGCATTTACATCTTTCTCCTTAGGAACTTAAGACAGCCACTTACCCTAAAGCATCTGTGACTTTTCACACATTAGCAGTAAGACTCATCTGCAAGCAGAGTTGGAGACACATTCAATTATTCAGCAACACCTATTTAATATACTGTACTACAATAAACAACTGGACAAAAATCAGATGGGAACGTTTACATTGCACTCACTACAAAGGACAGGCCTGTACATCATAGGAAACCATAATATCCCTTTTTTATAGGTTAGTGAATATGGTAACTTTTAAGCAACTATTATGTCCACGGTCTAAAGAAAAAGTAAACGATCTTTTGGTACTTATCTGTACAATTTGCTGCCTAAATTCAGAAAGACCACAGACATTTTTCAAGCAGTTACAAAAACTACAGGATCTCTGTAAGACCACATCAGAGATGAAGCAGAATATAAAATGAAGCTTCAGTAACCATCTACATACATTTCAGGGAAAAGGATTTGCTGTCCTTAAAGTGTCTGCAATCTTCTGCTTAATTTCTCATCCATGCTCCTGCTCCACAGGCTCCAGCTTGGTAGAAGGCAGGAAGAAAATGAATACTTTGTTCTCCAGGCTGCCATAGCATCACTTGTCAAGTATTCAGAAAGGATCAGACACATCCATATTCTTCTTCTCATAACTTGAATCATTACCATTTTGCTGGCCCATTTACAGTCTTCTGTCTATTGCTACTGTTCCAACATGGCCTTTGGTCTGTCTTACACACATTCACTTTTAACTAACGCAGAGGCTTTGTCCCCACAGGCCACTATCTGCTTTGTCTGCAGCAATCAAATTTTCAGGAGTGTTTGGGATCTCTCCCTGCAAAAGCACAGCTGATGTGGTAAGTAACATGGAAAAGCCCCAGTACTTTTATGTTCTGCGGTATAATGTCGGCCATACCTAATCAGAGCTTCAAAATTATGATCTTTGTAGCATTAGAGAAACCAAATAAAATGTAGTATCATGCTTCTTTGAGCTTTTCACATCCAAGCTAGAGCCAGCAGCCTTTACTGGCTGGACTGTCGTCAGGAGGAGACTACAGGTGTTCTACCAAGAAGGTTTGTACTGGCTATAAATAGGCATCACAAGCTGTGCTTGTAGTTAATTTTAGCTTTATTTTAAGGGAGAAATCAAAGTTTTCTATTTCCCGTGCCCTTGTTCTAAGCAACTGTGCAGCTGAGTCAGTTCCCTTTGCTACAAGTGCCACAAAAAGATCTCAGACATCTCTGGTTCAGGTTTTCGCATTTCTTTCAAATAAACTCCCTCATTATTAATGCAAAGCCCTATCCTTGTTTTATTTACAGATGGTAAGTGATGCTATGTTCAGATCCACATATAAAATTTTCATGTTAGACATCTGCAAGTTAATTACAAGATAAAAGTCTCCACAAGCTCCAGCACATTGCATGGCAGGCTGGCAATGCCTCAGAGGTGATTTTAGCCTCTTGTGTTAAAAAGACACCTGGAGAATGGGAAGGATATGGAGAAAAGGAAGCAAGCAGTTCAGGGAAACTGTTTCTGATTTCACAGATAAAAGAAGCTTTAAATTTCTGAAAAGTGAAAATTTTTCTTTAAATGAAGAAAGGTTTTAATGTGTATGGATTCAAAAAATGACAACAAAAGACATTATCTCTAGAATGTGAAACGCCAAACTTCCAAAAGAAAACTGCTGGGATACAGAAGAAAGGAAAGGAAGAATGAAATACGTGAAAACCAACCTGAAATGTGGAATGATGAAAAATACTGAATTACCTCTTTTTGAAAGAAGGTTCCCATAGCTACCTTACCAAAAGGTGGTTTACGAAGGGATAATTATGGGATTTTCCAAATATATAGCCAGAGACTCCCTCTCAGGAGGATACTGCTCATTCCTGCCCTCCCTCTCACTCTCTCTCCCACACATGCTACTGCAAGGCAGTCCAATACTATGATGCTATTCAACATGACTGCATTTATAATTTACACCAAGGAAACCACTGCAGTGAGAGAAACCTGCACCTGAAGAGCCCGAGGCTCTTCACTGCTTTGCAACAGCCATGCCTGCGGTGAGCTAGGGACATTTTATTATTTTTTTTAAACGCATTCATTATTTTTAAATAAAGGATCAAATGAAGAGAACTACCAGTTTTACAGAACCATTGAACCATAACTGCTACAAACATGAACAAAAGGCCCTGTCAGAGACGTATGCAACAGTGCCTGAGCTCTGTGTATCGCAGACATGGACCACATCGCTGCAAGTGGGATGCTCCAAAGCATTGCCAAGTCAATCAGTACCCACAGTCCCTCATTAAGGGTTATGCAGTACTTCAAATGGTGCCATGCCATTGACAATACTTTAGTAAAGGAAAAACATTATGCCTGGCTAAGCCAAAAAGCTAATCAAATGCCCACAGAGAAGACCCATAAGGTGACACCACTCACCTGACTGGGATGAGCTCAACGCTGTCAGGTGAAACACCTGGCCGGATCCTCAGATGGACAAAACACAGGATCAAATCCTGGGAGTTTGGGCAGGGACTTCAATCTCATGTCAAACCTTGCAACTGCATTACAGAATTAAGATTTCTCTTGTGCTCTGTAGCTTTCCTTAGGTCAGAGAGATTTATGAGCCCCATTAAGGAGGTGGTGATGAACAACTGCTTTTTACTTCCTGGGGCAAGCTGTTTTATAAATACGAACTCAGTGTCTTAAATCCATGCAGATTCCTGTAACCAGCCCTGCTAATGTCATACTTTATTTTCTGATGCTTCCTCCCTACTATTCTGAAGGAGAAGAAGGGCAGGGGAAGTCCTGTTCACATGCATCTTTCAAGATGATCTTCACCTGCTTGAACTCACACACTGAACATCAAGTTCTAACACTTTAATGCAATGGCTCAACCATGTTTGTTGTAATTAAAGTTTAACAATTTTTCGAAGTAAGATTTTAAGCTCTACATTAATATTTCACAATGTGCTGCATTACCTTGGTGCCATGCCCTACCAAATACTTTACACAACCTGCAAAATCTTTTTATTCAGCCAGATACTGGAGTTCTCCAAGACACATCAAAGCAGTGACCTGTCTCCTGCCCTGGGAGAATGCACTTCTTCAGACAGCCCCCCAGAGCCACTACTGGCCTTGCAATACAATCAGAAGGTTTGTCCTTGTAAAGTGAAGGTAAACCTTGGAAAATGAACTACAGGATGACATTGAAAAGATGTATCAATTTATGTTTTATACCACAAAGGTATTTAATCTTCTCATCAATGACAACGGGGCCAGGAGCTGCTACTCTGAAATCATACACAGCATCCAGTCCTAGACATTCCACATGCTCACACAACTTCCAAAGAGATTTCCCACCCACCCTCTTTTCTTCCATGAGATACTTGCTGTAGGCAACCATCATACACAGTGGGACCTTAAGCTTTCCTTAAATAGCCAAAGTACTTAATAGCCCCTTTGTGAGGAGAGTTTTAGCACAAGGACTTTCTCTTTCCTCAGTCCCACAGACACTGTGCATCAATGAGAAGGCAGTGTTTTAGTGTCACCACTTCTCTTGAGGGGCAGCTCAGGAATACTGCTTAGAAAGGAGAAGGGAACAGCAGGGAAGAGCATGCAGCCTGGGCACAAGACTCTTGAGCAGAGCCTTCCCAAACCTCTGTCAGCCTGTGCCACTGTTTCCCAGGTGCTTGGAGGTGCAACCACAACACAAAAACACAAATTAAAATAGGACCTAGAAGCTCTCTTTGCTATTCCTAGAAGGAATCTGAGCAGTCTGAGGAATTTTCTATAGTCAAGCCCAAACTTAAGGCCTATAAACAGCTATGTGTCTGCTTCATCAGCAGACCTGCAGTGAGCAAACACACTGATAAACTAAGTTTTGCCACACAAAGTTGCTTCCTGTGAAGCACTAAGACTGTCTGGGGAGAAGCAATAGCTGCATAACAAATGAACTGGATAAAATGAATGCATCAAACAGCAAAGTATTGATGGAATCATTCGGAAATGAATGGAATTCATATTGATGAGTCCATTACTTTGTTGCAACTGCTTTTGTGCTAAATAGGAGGGCAGTTTTGATTAATGCAATGATTGTATTGAACTTCAGTCTGCTTAATGTTTTATTTCTTCATATTCTTGCCTCTGGTTGAGGGACCACGGCTTGTTGAGCATGAGTAACCATGCACTGAGAGGCTGCTGTACCATTTGAGACAGGTTTCCAAAAGGGCAGGGTGCACCAGCTCCCTTTTGGGGTAATGCACACACTGCTGCTGCAGTTTCTTAAGACTACTGGAAAGGCCCAATATCTTCCTGAGCTGGGACAGGTTCCTAATATTGTGTAAAAGTGCAGAGAGCACATTCTTCAAAAATGCCAAATCTGCCTGCACTGGTACTCTTCAGAAAGTCAGTATGGCAGCCTCAAGGAAGCAATCCAAAAAGCTACATTCCCCTCTCTCTCACTTCCAAAAACATCATCATGTCTCAACAAGTTATGTCATTTCCCTCCCTTCCCCAACTGACTAAACCACTTTCCAAAATAAGGTTAAAAATTCCAATAGAAAAGTAATACAGTAATGGGGTAAGTCCCATCCATCAAACAAAGTTATACAGGCATCACCTGAATTATTTTACATGCTGGAGATGATCATGAAGAGAAGAACTCTGGATGCACTGGAGACAGGAAAACAAAAACTCACTTTGGTATCAGTAGAGGATGAAAAGCTGACTGGCCATTGCCCATGTCTGCCTGTCACACAGCACATTGGGCTCAGCAGAAGGATGCCTGTGCACATACACAAGCTCCCTACTATTTCAGTATGTAAATCAACCTTTCCAAAGGGTAACCATGAAGATGTGTCCCTGCAGAATAGTTATTTCATAACATTGTCCATGAATCGTACTCCATAGCAACAGCATATACCAGTTATTAGACAAGATGGACAGTACCCCTGACCAGGATAGGAATTCCATACATGAGTGGGTAATAGAAAGCACTCTGAATCCTCTCTGGCATTAGGCTGACCCTTTGGCAATCTAGACAGACATTGATATGCAGTGTAGAACAGCATTTGATGCTCAAGCTACTTAATCAACATGTGGCATTGCCTGGAGGAGACAACCTAGTTTTTAATTCAGCCTTCCAACAAAATTTAACTCAGTAATACAACATATGGCCACAACTACAATCAGTATGGTACGTTTCAAAAAGGAAACTACTCTTCTTTGGAGATCTAGAAAGGTAAGACAGAAAGCAAAGAGAGTGGTAAGACCTTTTCCCTTCATCTTTGTGGAGAAAGATGAAGCTCTCAGAGCAGAGGAGTCTTCTGAAGGGTATCTACTGTCAGAGTAAGTCCTTGGAAGCCTCTTCCACCACACTCCTCCTTGCAAAATAGGCTTACAGGCCCTGAGATAACCTCTCCTTTTGTTAATACTCCAATACAAGAGCTAAAGATTGGAGGATAAGAAAATTTATTTTGAAAATTGCTTTTGAAGGAAAGAATTTCAGATACCAGTGAATGCTCCCCACAGGATTTTTAGCATGATAGTTCAGCTAAGTCTTTTTGTGCAGTTAAGTGTCACCAGACAGGCCAGTCACAACGAAGCCAAAAACTTCTCCCTGAAACTTGTCCTCAACATTTGCGACTCTCCTCTTCCCCCAGTCAGTGCTTTGCCAGTGCTGCAGTAACCATCACCACTGCTCTGAAATGGCTCAGTCCTCACTCACTGCTCCAATAGCAGGACAACTTTTGCAGCCTATTTCAGAAGCCACAACTATGTGGTGCCTTCAGTGCAGGGACCAAGAGGATGCAGCCCTGAAAACCACCACCACCTTGGCCGATGACATGCCACGTGCTTGGAAGCTTCAAAGGGAAAGAAAAAAAGACTGCTGTCAGCCATTAGTTGCCTCTAATACCACCGAACACTTTAGTGAACGTGGATGTAACTGAGCTCGTGCTTCCACAGCATAACCCAAGCTTTCTGGATAAGCTTGTGGAAATGACTCCACATCAGAGCCATATCACAAGAAAAATGTAAATGCTGTACCTATTTAAGAAATACTGTGATTTTGTCTGTCAGAGGTTTAACATCAGATCATCTTGTAGTACAAATATATATATACATATATATATGAATTAATCCCTACATGCCATCTATCTCAACAAATCCTCTTAGAGACATTTATCAAAAGGACTTCCATTTATGTCTTTTTACTTCTTACCTCATAGATTTTGAAATATGGATTTTATATTCAGAGTCCTAAGGAAGTTAAGAACATTATCTTGACTTATCGTGAGCATAGATACATATACAAGAAAAAAAAAAAAAAAAAGATTGATTTCTTTTTTCACATTTTCCCAACTTTCTGTTAGTGAACTGAGGGACAGAGTGAGGGAATGAGGTGTCAAAATTTCTACTGTTAACACAAATGAAAAGTTTGGGGAGATTTAGAGGCTCATTCCTGGTGGAATATTAGGATTTGTGGAATAATGAGGCTCTTTGACAAGCATTAGAATCGGTTGTCATGTGCCACCAAGGAAAACCCACTGCATGTTCTTCATCTGCAAGGGGTCTCAGCACCAAATGAGGTAGGTTTCTTTCCTCAGATCACTGACTGGACACCCCATGCAGAAAATTACTGTGGTTTTCCAATCTGGTGCACAAAAAAAAAACTCACAAGAAGCCCTTAAGTTTCCAGGGTTCTTTCTGAAGCTGTACCTGTTGGCCATCAAGGTAATTATTTCTCACTTGGGATGATCAGAAATCTCCACTGAATTCTTACCTAGTGAGCAGAAAACAGTCACAGAGTTGTGAGCCTGCAGAAGCTCAATTTTATAACAAACAGGGTTACTTGGGGTCCTTTCAGCTGTGACAGAAGAGAGCAACTTAATTTGCATATATATCTGTACACACACACACAGAATTCCCCATGATCTGGAGAAAGAACAGCCTCCACTACCCTCAGCTTCCCAGGCACTGTGCATCTTTGTTGTAAGGATTTTTGACAGTGTTGGAAAACTATCTGACTTTCAGCATCACCAAGTCATCACTTCCATTTGATAATCTTTTTTTGCCTTATAACCTAGAAAAACCATCAGGTCTATTACCAGTATTGCATATTTCTTAGGCCACAGACTTCTCCTTACCTACAAATTTCTGCCAGTTTGCTTTTCCAAACAGTAGTCTGTATTCCAGTTTTAGTGCGCATTTTAACCTCAAGCTTTGTATCTGGGCTATTTTAATGCAACTCATTAAATAAAAACAAAACTTAAAAGATAACCTTAAGTTGGGAAAAGGCTTGCATTCATTGCCTCCTATTCTTCACACACACAACCGCCCCAACACTATTCAATGCACTTGAGAGTCACTTCCTCTGGGTCCCACAGAAGCACACACCGTGGCCCTTAATCCAGGGCAGGAATCTCACACACCCAAAGAGGCACACCCATGACCACAGACAAACTACCTCACTCTTCCTCCTACATCACTCTTCCTCTGACTGCATTCAATTCCTCCTTTTTGTCAGAACTTCATACTAATCAACATTTTGGATAGCACAATCAGAAAGCTCTCATTCCAGGACTGGGAACACAAAACTCAGCAGAGATCCTGCCCATTCTCACAAGGAAGTTATATAGTCTTCTGTCTTGCTTGGCTGGTTGACACTTGGCTTGTTTCTCAGAGGCATCGCAAATACATTCAAATATTATATTTAAGTATACCTAAACAACTTGAGGTCTCTGTCTTTTTTACCTTCAGAACTTTGAAGAACTGGCATTTATCCTGAACTAAAGCAACATGCATTTGACAAGGTTATTAAAACCACCTTCCTGCTCGGGCTTGAGCCTGTGCCCTCCAACTTCCTTCTCCACCTCAATTTATCTTCCTCCAATTGAAATCACTGTTACAGCAGACGAGGTTTATCAGGTTTATCAAACAAAAACAGCAGCTCCTACATCCACAGCTCCAAATGAACTCAAATGAAAGGCATTCATTTGCACACCACTCCTCTCCTTCCTGATTAAAGTAACAACTAATTTGGTAGGATGTTAGTCCCCCACTATCCCACTAGACAGGCTGAAACCACTCAGAGCTGAACTGGTTCAGAAGCATCCAACTGTACATATAAATGACTGTAGCTTTCATAGTCAATGCTTTCATTGCCCTGTACAAATAACACATTTTTTCCAGTAGACTGCAGGAAAGCCAGAACATAAAGCTCCTTGGGATCTACAGTCAATGCCACATCAAGGACTAAAATTTAGGATTTAGACTCCTCTATTATAACCCTTATTCTTCCAGATACAATAATGCTTCTATATAATGGGATGTGAAAAGTCCTAGCTTCCTCTTGCAGCTCCCAAGTAATCTCAGCTTTCCTTCTCCACGGAGAAGGAATCAGATGCAGAAGGTATCAGATCAGACGCATTCTCCGGAGCGCAGCCTGTGCAGGCGCCCGCCCGGGCGGTGCCGAGTGCACACACAGACTTCCACAAGGAAGAAAATCCCTGTGGTGGTAACCCGTGCTGCCTGCGGTACACAACTCATTTCTGTGTGTTGGATATGTGCCAAATGTCCCAAATTGACTCAGGAGGAGGAAATGACCCACCACCACCACCAGGTCAAGAAGGCATTTCAGCGCTGACTTTCCAGTTCACACAGCTTTCGCTCAGCATTTTTCATCACTTCTCTGCAGCTTTGAATGCTGCTGAGTAGCAAAGGCAGGGGTTGAAACTGCTATGCCAGGGCTTGTTCCAGCTTGGCAAATTCAATTAAGTACAGCAGAAAAAGTTCTCCTCTGATAGAGCCAAAGATTCTTTGGCTAAACCAACTAAATCAAGTGCTATTTCTACAAATGATGATTCCACCACTCTTTCATTTTTTTATCTGCTCCTCTTAAGCTAATGGCTGCATTTCTGTGAAGCTTGTTGTGTTGCCCCATATTTTAGCGAAAAGAGAGTCAAGAGTCTCAGCTTTGAAAATTTAAAGTTGACTGCATGAAAATGATGGGCTTCCTCAAGCATAATTCCAAGGGTGCCACATAGGTGTTTGGACTTGACACCACGGCACTGCTGCACCTTAAAGGAGATAAGAAGTTTTTCTACTGCTTGAAAGGAGCTTAGAGGTAGCTGGATGGGCTGACTCCCAGCACATATATTTGATGGCTGAACTGTCATCACATGTCTCCAAAGAAAATCACTAACATCAGCTATCCCAAGCTGGCTAAATTATACGGCAGGATCTGACAAGCCATTGGCAAACTATTTAAATTCCACAAAGTGGCCAGCACTAGGAGCCCGTATCAATAGAGGCAGCCTATCAGTGTTTAGACTGCCTACTACGTACCAGCTCTCCTCTTTATGTAAGAGCTGGGTACACTCTCATTTAAATTAATCCCATTGGCCAGGAATGCTGCTTCCCTGGGCCTCAGGTATTTATCTGTAGTATATTCCAGCCTTCACAGGAAAATTTGGCAGAGGGGTAGGCTATCAGCTCCTGAGGCAAAAAGCTTGGTACAGAACCAGGCCACCACATCAAAGGCAGTCGTTTTATTCCTTTAATTCCCTCAAAAAAAGTTTCCTCTTTTCACAGCTGCCTGCACAGTAGAAAAGCCCTCCTTGCTCGAGCAGTGCTGGTTCAGGCACAGCACTGTGAGGAAAGCCAGGGCAGGGAATCAGAGCTGGTCATGCTTCTGGACAGCTGATGGCTTTGTCTCCATCTACCAAGCAGCAGGCAGGGCAGGCAAGGCAGCGAACCCCTTCTCCCATGCCAGCCCCCAGCACCAAGACACTTGCCAAGCCTGGGAGCAAATTTGGAGAAAAGGTAATTCCAGTAACAGCCAGAAACACAGCACTCAGGCAACGAGAACAAAGTCCCCAGGCAGCTTTGCCAGCTTTCTGCTCATCGCTGGCAAATGCTGGTTTGCAGGAGAGTGCTGGGATGCCTGGGATGTTTGCAGAGGCAGGACTTGGGCTGCTCTGTTTGGGGCCATTGCCACCACAGTCTTAATGTGACATTCAGCAGCAGCAAATTAACTCCTCTCAACAAGGGGAGTACTGCACTTCCAGCCCCATTTTCAGTGATGCTCATGTGTATCTGCACATCTGCACAGCTACTGCAGCCACACCAGTCACTCCCCTTAATAAAAGGGAAAAATGCACCATAAGAGCGTTAGGAAGCACTGCACACACACACACACCAGCTCCCAGTACTGCATCAGGAGAGTAACAGCCCAAATAAACGGGCAGGACTGGATGGCAAGCCAGGACGTCTTTATCAGTTCTCAGGGTCCTGTTCATCTCCAGCTGGAAAGAAGAAAACTGCAGAGGCTTTACTCGTTATTTTTGCTAAGTCCTGCAGCAGGATGTCTTCCTGCCCTCCAGACCTGGACTGCGCAGCTCTGTGCTTCCTCCAGCAGTTATACATAGAAACAATCCATTAACAGTCAGGTTAACGCACGGCACAAATAGATCATACTTGTCAGCATGTCTAAACCCTACAGGTCAGCTGGCCACTTTATTTAAGAGACTCTGCAGCAGGCTCATGGCAGGAAATCAGGACTTTCCAGTCTGGATTATAGGAGTAGAGTATGATCAACTAGTTTTTACCGCTGTTATTAAAACAGCACGGGATAAAATTTTGCAGAATCACAAAATCAACTAGGTGGGAAAAGACCTCTAAGATCATGGAGTCCAACGTATGACCTAACACCACCTTGGCAACTTCAGCACAAGTGAAAAAAAAAATCAAATGAAAGCTGAACATTATTTCTTCTCCAATCTGTGTCTTGTATGCTTATGTAGCAGAATAAAGGCAAACAACCTGAATGTGGCCAGATGTTGCATTTCAGAGAGCTTGGGTGGGGGCTGGAGAAAAGAATAGGACCCACTCTGGGGATAAGTACATGCATTCTAAAATACAATTATTTTAGAAGACATCAACACATCACTAATGTTATTTGTATGTTCATCTTGCCTGGGGGAGATCCTGCTATTAATAAACTGTGCTTAGTTTTGAAATTAAAAGCTCAAATACAAAGGCTCAGCAGCTCTCAAGAAAAAGACCCCCAACTTTTTCAGCATGCAAGCTGCATCCCTTCTCTATAAAAACTTGCTTTTAGAAACAGATGGCAGCCTGCAAGACCTACAAATCCTTTGTCTGGAGTGGCAAACTAGGCCCTATTGCCCATCAAAGTCAACCGTCACATTGTGAAGCACTGACCCTAACAAATCCATTATGTTTCTTTCTACCACAATGCTAAACCAGACAAAATGAGTCAGACTTAATAGGAAAGGGTGAGGGATTTTAAATCCCTTTACCCCCATCCTCACAAAAATAATGACAAAGGGGAGAGTCTGTGTCGACCCTTCACCACCAAGCCCTGCCGCGAGGGCTGCCTGTTTGGGCCAGGCTGCCCGAAGGAGGATGGATTTGGGGTTGAAGCATTTCTGTGGCGCTGTGGAATGGCTTTGAAATCAGCACACTATGTCAGTCAAAAGCGAATATCCTGAGCAGGAAAGAAAGGCCCTTATGCTGGCTGAATAATTAGGTCTGATGTGCTTTGTAGCTTCTCGGCCCTCCCTTCCCAGTTCTGCTGAAGTGCTGTGCAGATACACAATACAGAGATGGGAAAAGCTCTTCACAGGTACTGCAGGGAAGAGAATATAACGTTTTTTCTCCTCTGTCAGCTGAATACAGAAAATGTAAAAAAAATAGGAGCTCATATCAAAGGACTGCTGCCTTCAGTCAAGGGAAAAAACAACAGAGAAGCCTGCTGAGGTGATGACGGACGAGGCAGTGGTGTGGAAAAGACCAAAAAGCCTTTTCCCTGCTATGGGTATTTGGTGCATCTTGACACACAAAAGGAAACACCCATCACTGGTACTGTCAGCAGACACCTCCCAGCAAGGAATACTTTTATCAAAGAAAAAAAAATCTCTCTCAGTAACAGTGGGTCCAGTTTATGAACAATCCAACTGCTTTCATCTTGCATATCTAAAACCAAGATACAACAAAAGAGTCAAAGTCCTCAGAGCAACAGTTTGGTTGGATTCTTCACACTCTCAGAGAAATTGCTTCCCACCCCACTCCTTTACTGGTTTTCTTCAGCATAGAACAATCTCTCAAGGACATGGCAACAACGACGCTGAAATTCAAAGCACTGAGATCAAACACACGAAGCTGACGCTCATTACGGCTAAATTATGTCACCTATCTGAAGGCTCAAGCTTATTATTTAAGACAATACAACAGTCATTAATCACAGCCATTGTATATTGCTCCAAAGGCGTCTAGAAAGCTAAAGAATACAACAGAGATTTATTATACTACGGTGCCAGATTTAATTACATGGTTTTCTCCTCAGCATCTTGCCACTTGTAGTTCACCACCTGTTTGCACCAGAGGACCAGAAATAAAGAAATGCTGGCCCTTGAGGCCAGGCACGCAAGAGAGGGCTTGTGCTGTGCTGTTCTATGGCTGTTGTAGCACAAGACCAATGGGCCAAGAGAACAGACCATTTTGGGGGAAGCTGGTAAGCAAATCACCTGTGTAAGGCTATTGTTTTTCTTGTGAAGTTTTACACTTCCAGTTCCTTTTCACATATATTTACACGCAGAAGAAGTACACTGTTGAGCCCGTGGGCAAGGAGAAACAGCTCACCGTCTTTTTCCTAGAGCTGCAACGCAAAGATTCGTGCCCTCACCACCACAACAAGGTATTTAAGCAGTATGTCTGTCTGCTGGCAGCCTTCTGAGTTTGCATTTTCTTCTATAAATATTTAATGTAGAAGAACTGTTCATGTTACCCACTTTGCCCGAAGTGTTTTGACAGCCATGCTCACCACATGACAATGATGCTCTATTTAACACTGCAGCTGCAGACAGGAGGATTTGGTTTCAGTTTTACACAATATTGCGAAACTGATGACCTCCTACAAAATAAACCAGATAATACCTTTTTAAGGAGTATAATTTAAATGTATTAGCAAGACAATTGTCACTAAGCCACTGCAAGAAAGAAAAACACGAATTTAATTCCTGAGTGAAAAGTTTGCTTAAATTTAGCTGCAATTTTTTTTTTTATTAAACATATTTGGATAGCGAAAATAGAAGACAATCTAGCCTGTAAAAGCTAAGTAACCTCCTGAAATGGTTTCTCTTAAACCTAGAACAATTTCCAAACTTTCTGAACCACAAATTATCGACAGCCTCAGAGACCTCTACAGACTTTTGCCAACTAATTAATTGAATATGCTCAAAAGACAGCAACAGCTTAGTGAACCGCTTGGCTGGACCCAAGGTTTGATCCCAACCTCTCTCTAACATACAAAGACTCAGCATGGTCTGGCAGCAACTAACCAAGAGTCAGTCTTCCACATCTGATGCTCACAACATTTTTCAGAGAGAGAAAGTTCAGGGAAACAAAAAAGGACATAAATAACCTGGCTGGTCAGACCCACACAAAGAGCTCTGGTACTGTCAGTGATGTGGAAAGGCACTTTTAATACTCTCACTTCAATGTAGAATCAGTTAAGCACTGTTTGGGAAACGATATAGAGGTAACTTAAGAAAGAGAAACTGAGTCACCAATGTTTATCCTTTCCGATGTCCCTCCCAGCTCCCAAGAGTAGTCTCGGTTACCCAGGGGCTCATTAATTCATTCATCTATTACAAGCTTGCTGGAAGCATGGAGGGATGCCACTTTGGTATGAGCAGATTAATCAAGCATAGATTGCCAACTTTCCACTGCAAGGCAATGCCATCTCCTTCTAAGCCATTTCTGCGGGCAGATCCAGCTGAATATTGTAATTTACTTCCAAGACAACTCATAAATGCAAAGTGATTAGCCAGCCCTTGCAGCACCTTTTACTGGAGTTACTCAAAATTTAATGCACTTAATACAGTTTTATGACTCCTTATGCATCATTATCACTTTAATACATCTGAATACAGATCTTGGTTCTTACCAATATTATCAGAAAGGTCAGAATAGCATTTTAAATAAAATAAAGCATAAGGATAAGCCAGTTTGGTTTTAAATGTGGGAAGGGGGAAGAAAGATAAAAGAAAGTAAAGAAGCCTCTTCCCCACCATATTCCGCTGCTGTATCTCCCATTCAGTGCATTTTCAAACAATACAGAAGCATTTTTTCAGAGACACATCTCTGGGTGCAATAGCACCAACACAGCTGAGCTCCTACATCCTTTCATTGAGCTCGAGGAAGGACTTGGACCCTGCAAACAACCATCTCAGAATTGCTATTTATTGCCAAACGTAGCTTTGCTCCCATTGCCTGTTACCACATTGTAGGAGCTGAGACTGAGCAAGAAAGACTAAGCGCGATGGCATTAACACACTGTACGGTTTCACAGGCACCGGTGAATAGCACTAGGAATTATGCGACAGGATGCCAGGACAGAAATCATGGTCCTCTCACCTGGAGCTCCTTTTGCTCACACAAGCCTGTGAGCTCCGATCTTTCTTCCTTCCCCCTCAGCACCACGAGTTACCTCCATTCCCAAACCCACCAGATGGGCAGAAGGCAACGCACGCTCTGCTCGGATCCCAGCTCTGAGGCTGCCAATTAGCCTGCCGGGATACCCACGTGGAGGGGGCCTCTCTTCCTTTAGAAAGTGCTGTTGCTTTTCCAGCAGCCTTTGTATTATTGGAAGGTTAATTAGGATCTCTGCTCTAGCTGCAGGGACTTCACCAAAAAACATACCCTATCTTTTCCATTTTCATCTCTGACAAAATTAAATTGACCTGTGGGCTCAGAAGGTAGTAGATAAGGATACAGTTTGGTTTGGGGGCTCGTTTTTTTGACTTTTTTTAATAAAAAGGAAACAAGTCTAGTGCGATCATGTTATCAAATCACACGACCTGAGTTTTGAGTGTGATAACACTACACTATTAACAACACAGATGGTCTCCTGCTGACCGTCAGCTTCCCTTTTGAGTTATTCAGTGCACCACAAGCAACCCTGGGTCACAGTCAGAAGTCATAGTCATGAAGAGCTGACAAAACATTAACTAATAACCAAAACCTAACACAGATTTTGAATTGCAAATATCTTTCAGATCGTTACCACCATCAAATATGGGCTATATCTCGGACATGCAATGTGATAGTTGCTCTGAGCAATTCACTCTCCGCATTGGGACAGACCTAAGTCTGTGCCTTTTCTCCCTGGTTCCTGGAGAGACGCCTCTCCCAGCGCTAGCACAGACCTGCAGGCGAGGAGCATGAATACATCCAGGCCCCCGAGACGAGATGTTTTCCCATTCTTATTCCCGCCGAAAGCACAAGAGCTGAACTAATCGGGTCCCCGAGCTCCTGGGTCACAGCCAGGGCACCCGCGCCAGGGACCTCAGCTCTTTCTCACCTGCTGACAGGGACAAAGCAGGGCTGAGGGGTCCCAGCTCATTAAGGCAGAGTTTTCATGGGAAGTTCAGTCCACATTAAGCTGGAGGGACTTTTTTGGGAAGGTTGTTTTTTTTAAGTGCGTTAGACTGAGCAATTTGCAACAGGGCTCTTTCTTTCCCCACTCAACTCACCACCCTATGGGCAGCTCCAAGTAGAAAGAAAACAAAGACGCGGGCATAGAAACAACTAAATTATTACCCAGAACTGTTGTTGTGCAAGTTAACATCTCCCATCACCATTCCCCTTTTGCTAAGTGCAACATCAGATCACAGCTACAGCTGCCTCACCCTATGCAGATGTTCATATTGACACAGCAAAAAAATTATTACTTAATAGCATTCCTTACACTGTGATTCTTCAACTCTTAGTCACTCTCCAATTTGAGATAGAAACGCTAGACTACACATTCCTGCTTGAATTAAGAGTCAAACAACATCTGCTATTCACACTCACTAAGGCCAGAAAGAGTTAACGTATTTGCAAATGCCAGTAAGATAAACCTGTCTTGAATAGCACCATCTTGGGAAAAGGCTAAACACCTAATCCATCCATGCTGAATAGCTGCTATCCTGATTTTCAGAGATATAAATATTCTACCTTAATAGATTTATAGCAATAGGCATTATAGACAAATGCTGACAACGCAAAAGGGGTGCACTAGAGACACTGTAGTACTGTTCTTCCTGGCCTTGATATTCTTGCAGTGTTTACAAGGTAGAATGTACAGCAGAATACACCCTTCACACCTTTGTGACAGAGCACACATCCACCAACAGTCACTTTACAAAACACCTGGCAGTTTTTAAGCATTTAATCTTCACATCTTCACAAAATTTTAAGGGATCCGGTGTTTGTGGTGTTTTGTTGGTTTTGTTTGGATGTTTTTGGTTTGTGTTGATATTTTTTAAATAAAAAGCAGGGATTCTTCCCCAAATACTTGGTGTTGGGTATTTTCAAAGAGTTATACTGTAAGAATAAACAAAGTGAGAAAGCACAAAATCTACATTACAAAGAGTCCTATTCCAGAAACAGTGTAGCAGCACTTCATCTCTCCCATACCAGCCATCATCACAGCCGAAAAGTCTGTGTTAAGAGAGCTGTTGTTTTGTTTTTAAGCATAAAATTGTTCTTATTTTAAATTCATGTCACAGTATGGCACAGCATAAAACAAACAAGAATATCAAGTGGGAATACTGATGGAGAAATAGTATTCTGTGAGTAACTAACTCATCAGCAAATCCTCCCCTCCCTCAACAAAACAAAACAGAAAAAAAAAAGCCAAATATTTGCTCAATTGCATATTGCATTCTTTGCTCAAATACTTCATAACTTGAACTTAGAAAAACAAATCTTGATTCTCTTTCCTGAGTACCTCATGAGAAACCAGAGGGCCCAGCAGAAGGCATTAACACCACCTGACTGGATTAACCTCAGCAGCAACTTGAAGAAAAAGGCAGGAGAGGTGGGCTACTGAATCAGTGATTTGGACCCTCCAGACAGCATCCAGGTCAGTGAGAACACAGGCTGCAGAAGCCATCAGACATGTGAAATCAGTGTAATTGGACGATGACAGCAGCATCCCCTCTCAGCAGCCTCCAGCTGCATCCCAAACATTGGTCAGTCCAAAGCAGACTGCTTGGCCCACTTGATCAATATTTCATTGAGGAATCACCAGTTAAGTGAGCGCTTGGTTTCATCGTTTCATTACAAAGAGCTCAGCCCTCTTGTCTTTCAGTCACAGGAGACTCGAAACACCTCTGACACTTGGGCAGCCTCGTGTGAGGAGCATCCGTGGTGATACGTGATTTTTCCCTTGTAACTATAGTTACTGCTAACACAGGTAACACGGCATCACATCGCGTGCCAGCGCACGCCAGCCCGTTTGTACATGGAAATAGCTATGCATGGAAATGAGCAGAGGCTTATATAGATGCTAAGGGGAAAATGCAAATTTATACAAATAATTTCAGTCATCCGTGAAAAGCAGCAGCCACTACACACCCATGACAGTTGAGCTTTGCTTTTTTTTTTTTTAATCCTATCATTGTTTACACAGAATGGTGTTTCAGATTAAGCCCCCTTACCCTTCCACATGTTAGTCCTTAACATGACAAGAGAATACCAAGAAGGGGGTGGACAGAGAATTCTCCCCGCTTTCACGTTGTGCAACTTACCACTCACACAGTTTCAAAGCACGATTTGACTCCATTTGATACAAAGCTTGGTGTTGTTTTTGGCTTTTTTAATTGTTAGATTAAAAGATCCCAGAATTATTATTGCAATTAGATGAATAAAGTGACTGCAAAGCAAAGTCAAATTCATGCTCCAAGGAGGAGGGGGGTGCTCTCACTCTCCAAGACTGACATATTTAAACATTGCCTCAACACAAAACAAAAACTGCTGACATTTTTGCATGAAATTGTGAAGGTTGTTCTCCAGCAAGAGAACAAGTTTTCTTTGCAGACCACGAAAAAACAGACCCATCCCCCCCATATTATATTCTACTAAGAGTTAATTTTTATACTGTCACTTGGAGCACTAAGATCACTAAGATCTAGCAAAGTCCTTCAAAACAACTCAGACTATATATTAGCAAGAGAATATTCTTTCCATGTCACTCTTTAAATATCTGTTTGGATGTTCTGATGTTATTTTTCATGGATTGGGTGGGTAGATGGAGGTAGAAGCTAAACCTCACACCTCAAAAGAGCATGGCTTACTTCATGTTTTCAGCCAGGCACCATCACCAAGCCTAGGACACCCTAATGAAAGAACTCTTGGATAAGCTACAATGATCAGACTGCTAATTAAAGTTCTTTGACTCCAAGCAAGAAGCACAAACGGAGTTGGCTTCTTCCAGCCATGCCAGTATCTGACACCTCAGTAGTCTGCCACACATCAGCCATCTCCATAGTATGTTTCTTTTACTATGATGACCCATCACCATCTTTTCCCTAATTACTTTTTGAGATTATCAATATGACTAACATGATCAAAACACCACAGCGAAGGTCTACTGTTTCCTGACCAAATTTGTTTTTCCTCAATGCAACTTTTCCTATCATACATACTTTTGCTATTTTCTGGTCAAGAGATAGATAATGAAAAAAAAAAAGAAAAAAATTCTAGGTTATTTACACTCATGAACTTTATGTAGGTTCACATATTTTGACTACAACAATTCCTCTCCATACACACAAGAGGTGGCTGAACAAGCTACCTGTCATCTTCTTCCCACGTATATAAGTGGTGTATATGATCTCAAGTAGCGCCAGGCAAACACCATAGCATTAACTACATCAAAGTGCATGCACTGTTTGTTTGGTTTTTTTTTCCTCCTTCATTCACATTTCTCCTTGACTCCAGCCCTGACTGCAACAGACCAGCAACTGCAGTGGGGAGCAGTGTGCCAGCCACGTATCCAGCATCAGCCCACGCAGAGGCTTTGCGGGCTGTACACTTGCCAGTATGTTTCAGGGACAAGCTGGCATTAAGGACAACTTGATTAGTCCCTGACAAGCGGGTGAAAGAAGGCAGGCAGGAGAGGCCTCCTGACACCCTTGTTCTGCTGGCTTACTTGCAGCCCTGCCCCTCCCAAAGCAGCTCGTTTTGGAGTTATTCCTGTGTCAAGCTCTGCACTGGCACAGGAGAGCTGTGGGCAGGGTGTCAGGGCACTGGCACAGCTCCTGCAGCACTGGGAAATGGCTCTGGAGAGGACACGGGAAAACAGCTGAGCAGAGAAATCAATACTGGAGTCACGCACTGCCCTGAGCAATTTGACATATTTATGATTATTGCTCTTCCAATCTCAGAGGGGTGTGTATTGCCTTCCCCCAGATGCCACCATCCCCCAGCACCCTGAGGACCAGGGCAGAGATGGACATCAACACAGGAGTCTCTCCGCTGGCAACAGGGACCCTTCACATAAGGCTCAAAATCACCATCTCCGTACCCTCCCTACCAACACCCAGCCGTGGTGAGGCCTGATCTGGCACGGCTGGGCTCTCCAGGACGTGCACACCTTTGCCTTTCAGAGCTCTTTGCCCGAGGCAGGTGGCTGCAGTCCCGGGGACCCCGTCCCTCCCCAGCCACCGCACCACTAAGCTGCCAGGATGGGGCCAGCACTGACTTCAGGCTGACGTGCAGGAACAAGATTAGGGTTGGATTTAGGTCGTTCTTATAAAGGACAGCAGCTCAGCCATTCTGCCCGCCAGCGCTTTGATTACTACTGCAGTTTACACTATGTGAAGGAAAAAGGCTACCTACTGCAATGTTAACAGAGCAGGTGCTAGGATTGTCACTGAAAAAACCCTTCACATACACTATCACACCTTCCTCATCTCTGCTACTGCAACAGCCACTGGCAGCAAAACAGCCTCTGAGCATGCAAGAGGCTTTAGTCCTTCTAAGTGGAAATTAAAACATCAGCTTATCTGGCAAACAAAGTACAAGAAATTCTCTTTGGTTTAGCATTAGTGAGCCAGTGCTATTGATAGGAATAATGATGTTTTTCCAATCCAATCAATATCTTATTTTCAAAGGAATACAGTATAAAAACCTTAGATGAAGGTAAATGTATAACAGAATAGTCACACCACGGCTGGGGGAGCATTTAAATCCAGTGTTTCTCTGGCATATATAAAGATAGAGAATGAAAGTACTATTACTAAAATATAAGAATACACCACAGCCATTAGCAATTTCAGAAATAGTCTGTAATCCAAGTGAGCAAGAAAGTTACTCCTTATTAAAGGTTATTGTAACTGGAGATCATAGTTGTCAATAATATTGACAATTCTTTATAAAAAGCACTGTTTCCTTTGGCTATAGTTCCTCTGGCTGAAGAAATCCTCCCACAGGAGCTAAATCTTCAATGTATAATTCAGACATTTTTTTTAAATAAAATAAAAATCTTTGTGGTATTACAATGGAATTCTGGTTTCCCCCAGTAGCAAAAAAACAAAAACAAAAACAAAAACAAAACAAAACAAAAAACCAAAAAAGAAAAATAAAACCAAAACAAAATTAAGAATAAACCATTACAGCAACTATCCATGCCACCACCTTTAAAGACGTAGAAGAGAGCAGAAACATATTTCTATTTCAGCATCAAGTCAAGGTTGTCCAGAAGCAGCAATTATCTCCATACTCCTTTAACTAGAAAAGTAACACTTTGTGTATGTAGAATAAGATTTGGTTTCACATGAACAAAATATTAACCCAGTTTAGATTTTTATCAAACAGGTTTTCTAAATATATACTATTATTATGACAATTCACAGAAAAATGACAGTTACTTCAATAATGCAGCTACTCCATCCATCCCTGATCCACAAGACTTATTTTTTCCAGAAGTCAGAAGACTTAGTGCTGTCTTTGAGCATCACTTCTTAAGAGGGGCTGGAGAAATGCTTGAATTCTATCACTCCAACTAGCCTCCCAATGACCAGAAATCCTAAACAATCTATGTCAACTGCTTCTGAGGAGCAAGTCGAGTTTTGTTAAGTTCTACAGCATAAGCCATCTCTGCCTCCACTTGTACCACTCTTGTCCACATCCAGGCTACTTAACCCAGACAATCCTTCCAAAAATGCTTTGTGCAAATCTGGACTGTACTTAAAAATGAAAAGCAAAACTCCCGCAGCCTGCTTTTTCTTTCTGTCAGCTGAGTAAGTCATTAAGAGGAATCACAACTGTTCAGATATTCCTCGGTAAAGGGAGATTTCTCAGTCTATTTCCAGTGAACTAGGAGCAAACCCAATTGCCTATTTTCAGAAAAGCCATGCACACAATACGTTGTATCGCTGTAGTAGTGCCACCAAGTTTTCTGGCAGAGCACTTCGTGCACTGACTTGGCACGAAGGAAGCACGATGGAGAATGGTGCAGGATGTGGGGAGACTCTGCAATGAGCAAGCACGCGGGTGCCAGGCACACACAAGGACAGAAAAGTCTCTTAGCTTTCTAAATTTAAGAGCCTACTAGATAAGAAAGTCAGCCAGACTACAATATGCCTTGTTTGGATTTTAACATTTCACTGGGGGGAAATTAGTTACCAATATCTGGATATTTGTAGGGAAACAGCATGAGGTAGAAGTAGTGTTTATTTTCTCTGAGACATTCAGCAGTTCCAATGAGCATGAACAGTAAGCACTCTCAGCTTTGCTGATCATAAAAAAAAAAATAAATTTGATCTTAAAAGTAGAGTAATGAAGCTCTCTACAGTTTTAAAGTATACATTGAATGGGACAATGAGACAGTGAATCTTTATGCAATGGCCAAAACCAGACAGTGTAAAATACGTTTGCTAGACAAGATACAATAACTACAATGTCTCCTCACCGCAACCATAGTCTTGAGGTAATATTTTACAGTTCATGTGTGGAAAAAAAGCTATAAAACTTTTCATATCACACAGCAAGAGGGCTACCACAACTCCACCAGTAAGACACAGAAAGCAGCATCCAATACGGCCCTTCAGGCCCCAGTTCCCGAGGTGGCTTCTGACACCTTTTCTTCCTCCAAACTGCTCCACCAACAGCACCCTCAATGAAGCGCAGACTAGTCCTTCCACTGTGGAACAAAACACTCATCCCTAATTCTATGCTTTCCTCCAGAGCACTAAGTTACTTCCCCAATAAAAGACATTTAATTTTATTTTTAATTGAGTCACGCGTATTGTGGATTTTTCTAAATTGTAGTTTGTGACACACTAATGAAATACTACAAAATTTAACTTGCTCTCAAAGCAAAAGGCGAAGGCCGCTACAGCTAGAATAATTTTGTGCCTTGCACACACTCTTATAAAGTTTATACAGTATGACAAAATATTTGATAGAAACAATTTAATGAATAATTAGGTCTTTTTGTTAAATGCAATGTTAAATATTTACTTTAATGGATTCATTTAAGCGCCTAAAATTCCAAGGTTGATAGTCTCAAAATGGCTTTACTTGGGAACAGATAGGCAAGTAGAGGAAAGTGAACTGAAATTTATTTTCCATCAGCCCTGAGCATGAGAGAAAAGCTCCCTTCATTCTATTTTAGTGGAGTTCAACAGGGCACTGAAACCAATACTGAAATTTTCACGCTTTTCAAGGTATTTCACATCAAATACCCTGCTTTTTTTTATGACCTCTCCAACTATTAAGTGCCAAAAAATCCTTAGTTAGTTTCCTTTCCTCCTACAACTCCCTAGAAATTGGTGTGTTTTTCCCCTTCATCCTTGACCGAGAGCTTTGTGACAGTGCCACAAGTGTTTTGACAACATCATATCAATATGCAGCTTCACTGAGTGCTTGGATACACTACCAAGCTGAGCAATAGGTAAACAGCTTTTAACTTCTCAAATTAATTCACTTAAAAACCCCAAATCAGCCATATGAAAAGCCAGCTGCGGAGCAAGTTGTTAAAAAAACTAGGAAAATCTGTACAAGAAAACATCAGACATGCAAAAGAAAAAAAATAATCTAAGCAAAATGAACCATCTGCTTGGTGGAAAAGTCTCATCTACCAAACTTATTTTAAGCACTGAGCATCCAGTGGAACAAGAAGTATAAAGCAAGTTACTCTTCCTTAAAAGCACGTCAAAACCTTACACAACTTTAAAACCTTGATTTTATTTCATTTTTCTGGACAGACCTATCAACAACTCTACAAGACAAATTAAAAAGGTAGTTCTTTGCCCTGCCTTCAAGAGTATCATTGAAACATTTCACTTCATGTCTGATGCAGCTGATGAGGATTTTTGGTGGGGTTTTTTTTGTTTGTTTTAACTGCAGAGAGTTTTTATAGAAAATGATTTTTGGCTTGAGCCATCAGGCAAGGAAAGCCTCCCCGCAGGGGTGAGTCCTGGGCTGTCCTCGGCAAAGAGAGGGCACAGGTCAGGGAGCTCCCAGATGACACCAGAGGTGAGTCACCAGCAGCTCCACGACACACTGTGTGTTCCAGGGAGCTGCCTGTGTCTCAGATGATCACCAAGTCCATCTGAAAGCAGAAAATCCCTCGAGGATTTTGTAACTTCTGCTTCTCTGTTCACAGGAGAGGCCCTGGGGCCTCCAGGGTGGCAGAAGAGCTCCTCTTGTCTCTTCTCATGCTCCTTTGCTCAGCCCCAACGCAGCTCCACTCAGTCAAACGTGGGCTGAGCAAGGCCCTTTGTGTACACTGGCTGCTAAGGGATTCACAGGTTTGGAGATAAGCAGGTTCTTGATGACTTTTTTTTTTGCTAAACTGGGGATGATCTGTGCAGCAGCTTAAGTCACAGCCACTTTTCACTGATGCCGTGACTTACCTCAACAAGCTCTTTAAGCACAGGGATAGCAAGATAACAAGCTACATAACTCAAAACTGAAAGAACAAAGAACAGCATCATTTCTTTCTACCAAACATTTTAAGAACATTTTTAGAAAGAATAGCCTTCGTCTGTGGGTTTCCTGTGATACAATAGACTTTCTGTTCCCTCAAGCTTCTTTCTCCCTACCCATTCCTGCAATGAATTCAATCCTAGTAGCTTGGTGTTTGAAACCTGTAACACAGATTTGTAGGTGGGTTCTCACTACTGCCCGCCTACAGTGGCATTAGTACTCCCCAGGCTTTAACAGAAATGTTTTCTCAGCTATATCTCAAACCAGAGTTATTTTTTTCACGGCTGCATTATATTTGTGGCTCCCAGCACTCCCTGTTCCTCCCCAGCATTTCCCACTGCTGAGCTCCCAGCTGATAGCAGAAAGCTCTTGTCACGAGTCCCTAAAAATACAACATTGCTCAGTGGCAATATTAAGTCCCATCATATTTCTGTTACTCCACTTCTTCCTCTATCATATCCCAACCCCCCCTAGGTATTAAGAATGCCTCCCAAAGTGGCATTTCCAAAAATGTTTGTACGCACAAACCATCCTGATGGACCTTGCCACTTACAAAGACATTGCTTTAAAAACAACTACTTTTGGTAATTTCTCTTTGAAATCATTCATAGCTGCATTAGATTGTATAAATGGATATATCCTAGATGTGCCAAAATGTCTTTCTCTTACTGAAAAATTAAGAAGGAGATGCCTTTTGCTTTGTGTTGCTGGAGCAGTTCAGCTAAACCTACTGAATGACCATGAAAGATGAGCCCCGTAGTCGAGGCACTACACTGCATGAACCCACCGCGCCCAGGCTGTCCTTGAGCAGCGCTCCCCAAGAACACATCTGTCTATCTCACTGGGGAATGGTGCAAAAAAATCAGCAAAAGACCAGTTTGAGGGTCTGGGTACTCATCAGGGAAGGCACAGCCTGCCAGCCAACATGGCTTTAAAAATAGTTTCTTTTTGGATAGAAGAGTTAGAGATGATTCAAACTTTACGTAGCTGAAACCCCAATAGGTCATATCATGCAAATCAAACCCTGTACACCATCAGCTGGGAGATGGTGACGAGCCAAGAGTTTTCTACTAAAAGCAGCGAAACTGAAAACATACAACTGCAGTCACTAGAACATGTAAAAAACTCCCAAAACAGAGATTAAAGCACATTTGGCTAATGCTTCAGCTTGAAGATCCTGGGGTTACCTCCAGTGTTTGCTCACTGCAAAGGGTAGAGATTTAGATAAAGTGCATTAAGATAAACCTCCTTGGAAAGTCAGGTATGTGCATCCACCCCTTTTACAGGTGACAAAAACATGAACTTCAACCAGTGTACATTGATCAGTGATGTAGATCATCAAGTCTTTGTCTTGCACAACCTGACAGCAACGTACTTCCTGATGCAATAGCTGCAGAGACCTCACCAGGCTCCCACAGCCAGGATCCCATGGCCAGGCAGAGGTGCTCGCTGTGACAGTACAGCTGCCTCCAATTTGAGCCGGGCACAGCTCAATCGACTGCAGTGCAAACGCACAGGAATGGTCAAACACAGGCACCTGAGCACCTCCAAATTCGTAAGATCATGAGGAAACGTTTAGCTTCCATGCAATTAAGCCCTGTTATTAAGCCTGAAGTCAATCGAATTTTATATGTAGAAACCTGACTTAGTTTCTTTTACATAAACAAAAGTGACATTGAGGAAGAACTGCTGCCTTATGCCAACATAATCGGCTCATATACAGTCATGAACCCACCAAAAATAAACGTTTTAGAAAACGTGTTAGATCCTATAGCACTAATTTTGTTCTCTGATTCCGTAACAATTTTGGGGTGGTGGGGGATGGAAGGATGCAGGAGGACTATTTCTGAACAGACGTAAAATGTGAATAAACCGGCATAATAAAGATGCGATTCCATTAATTTATTCAGTTCTTCCTAGATCCCTCCCCCTCCTTTCCAGTGCAGATAGAGAAGAAAATGCATCTGCCCCGATAGAAAGCTCGGTCATTCGGCTCCCTCCAATTCCATAACCCTCGGTACCCTTCTCCCGTCAGTCGCACCCTGACGGCCGCGGCTGGGCCGAGGGCGGGCGAAGGCTGCGTGTCCCCCGCCACCACCGGGGACCGGGGCCAGCGGCGGGTCGGCGGAGCCCGGCCTGCGGGGGAGGGCGCGTCCCGGCGGGAGCTGCCCTCGGGGGGGATGCTCCGCCAGCCCCGCCGGGAGAATGCTTTATCCTTCAAAGTCGCGCCCTCCCCGCGGCTCCCACCGCCGCGGCGACCCTCTCCTCCCCTCGCCCCCCTCCCTCCTCGGGGGGCGCAGACATTTTGAAGCCGCGCATCCCCAAAGCCCGGCGGAGCCGCGGCCGTGCGGGCGCGGGCGGAGGCCTCCCGGAGGCGGCGCTCACCTGCCAGCTCGTCGGGCTCCAGCCCGCTCTCCGCGTCGATGCCGCACAGCACGAAGTAGTGGGCGAAGCGGCAGGGCGCCGCGCCGGGCCCGGGGGCGCCGCTCCCGCTCATCCCGCCGGTTCCCGGCGGCGGCTCCCGGCGGCAGCAGCGCGGCTCGGGCCGGTCACGGCGCGCCGCCCCCCATCCCCGGCGGGGCCGCGCAGGCGGGCGGGCACCGAGCGGCAGCGGCTCCGGCGGGCGGGCACCGGCGGCCCCGCTGTCAGCTGAGCGGGGCGGGGACGGGCGGGAGGCGCCGCACTGCCGGACCGCCCCCGCGGGGCATTTAAACCCTGCGCGGCCTCCCCCCCGCCCCGCGCCTTAGCCGGGCATTCCCGGCGCGTGGGGTGCGGGAGAGCCCCCGGCGGCTTTGCCGCGCTTTTTATCCGCAATCCTCGGGATACGCGATTAAAGCTTAATCTTCCTTCCTCCATCCCCCACCCCACCCCGGGTGTGAGCGGGGGAGGTTGGCTTTATTTAAATAAAAAAGGAGACGGTGTCACTTCCTATCGGGAATGTCTTTGCCCCCCCCAGGAGGGAGCTCCCGGAGCTCTGCTGCCGGAATTGGCCGAGCCCCGCCCGGCGCTCCGGCTGCGCTGAGCGCTTCCTGCGGGAATCCTGCCGGGGGAAACGGCTGCTGCTTCTCCCCATCCGAACGTCGAAGCAACAACCACCGCCCGCAGCGGTTGGCTTTTTGTGCGTGCTCCATCCCCGCTCCCAGATGGATGTCGCCCGTATCACGTTAATTTGTAGGACGGAGAGCTATTTCTTCGCTACCCGCGCTCCCTTTCACAGCAAAACCCTAAAATGTCGCTTAGTTCCCAGTTCATTTAAGATTTACTAGCCATTCTGCCGGGTCCAGGAAGAAATCAGCGTTATTTTACCTGCATTGCTAAAGTCCCTCTTTTTAGGATCACGCGATGCCAAAGTACTTGCAGCTCTGTCCGGGAGCGGCACCTATTTTTAAAGGGTCAGAGATGATTCTTTTGAAGTTCTAAGATTTTCTTCTCCAAAGGGATGAGATCCATGCATATGTCAGATGATTCTGACATTTGTATATCGTAAGGAAGTTGTTGGCAGAATTCAATATGCGCTTTCATCTTTTTCTGTTTCATCTGTTTACTAGTCTTGGTCCATGCTGTCTGTAATAATCTCATCCTTTGCTTACTGTGGACTCCTATGACCCCTTTCATTTAACTCCTATCAGAGTGAATCACATCTCTTCCTTTTATGATTTACAATTGTCCTTGTTCAACAAATGCCTTTGATAAGGAAATGCCTACAAGGAACCTGTTATTTCATCCAGTATGTATCATTTTATGGAGGTACATGGAGTAACTATTCCTCCCTAGAGGTCACCTGGGTCAGCATCTCTCTCTCTTCATCCCTTCAAATTAACAAGTTTTATGCTCTTTTACTTCTCAGCTTCCTGTAGTGTTCTACTGACAGCAGACAAGAACTAAACAATTTTCTCACGTTCCAATTTAAAAAAAAAGTAGAAGAAGATGGGTCCTCTATCACAATCACCAATTCTTGTTGTTGCAGCACAACCTGAACCTTGCTAGATCCACAGAGAAATTTTCCAGGAGACAAGTCATTGTCTCGACTTTGCACCGTGAGCTACATTGTTTTATTTAGTTTGGTTTGTTTATTAACTCTTATGTATTTGCTTATTCAGCTGTAAGTCAGATGATAAGAGCTTGACAAGTCAGTCTCTGACTCTCATTCAAACCCAATTGCTCTTACTGTGGAGAAGTACCTTCTTGTTCTGTTGTTGTAGGCTGGTTTTTCTGAGGCCCAATGGCATGGGTGTCTCCAGGCAGTCTGAGACAGAGGCTTCACCAGCCTCTCTGAAGAATGTATGAGTTAAGACTGCTTCTAAGATTAACCCAAAATTCAATACAATGGTTCTGACCTTTTAACTTTAAGTAGCAGGTAGTTCTAGGTTGCTTTGGTTTAGGTGCCTTCTATACAGGACAGTATTTTTGCTTGAATAAAGTTCAGTGCACAGACACCTGTGCACTCACCTGTATCTCAATAAAATCAATAGTATGTACAGCATTAAACAAGAGGATAAAGCACAACACATGGGATTGGAGGTATAAAATCTAATAAACTCACTGTGAGGTTGAGCTCCCACTCCTCTATGGAGAGGTCCCGCAGACACTCTTATGGGAATGTTGGGGGGAAATGATTTCTTCTTCTAAGACAACTGATCTTCTGGGCACAAATGTCATCCTAATGAGACCACTCAGGTCTGCTAAGTAGTACCAGCAGACCCAGCGGTGCCTGGGCTCTAGTGAGTTGTGTTATGTCCCTGGATTTTTTTCATCTAAACCCTTCCATCTAACTTGTTCCAGTCTTTCCCTCCAAGCTGGTCTAGCTTTAGATACTACATGCTGCCTTTGGGTAGCTCTTCTTCCCTCTCATGGGGTTTTTTCTCCTCATCCTGGCTCTCATCCCAAGGAATCAGTGGCTTTTTTTAGATTTTAGCAGGGAAATTAGGCTTGAAAGTTAACTCACTGGACAGCAACTGCAATTATAATAAAACTTTTCCAAGCTCAACTGCAGGATTTTAGTTACATCAAGTTACATTTCTTCCTGCCCAATGCCAATACTTTCCTTCATTCCAGGAGGTGAACTGGATACCCATTTACAGCTGTTTTTTCATTTGTCTTCTTTCACTCTCCAGATACACCCATGTCACCACAAAGTGGACAGAAACCCAACCGAGCCCATTGTAAGCCACTTTCCCCTTGTATCTGGGTTTAAACAACTGCTCCCAGGAAAAGTAGCAGAGGTGTCTGCTTTGGCTGGAGCGAGCCTGCCCAGCAGAGCAGAGGTGGCTGAGTTGTGTTGCATGCAGCACCCAGGAACACCTTGTGCCCACCCAAGTTCTGTTGTGCCATGAAGTTTTCCCACATCAGGTGTGCAAACAGAATGCAACAGCACCTCTCTCTCAATGTCAGTTTGATTCAGGTTTCCCTCTCCTTAACCTCTCAGTGAGTCTTTGTTCCTCAGAACCTGTGTAGTTTAAATTGGGTCAAACACTAACAAGCCTGTCAGCCCCCCCTGCCCTTAAGATCTGCCATAAAAGATCCGACTACAGGCCTGTCAAGGTCTTTGTCCTACTTCTGCAAGGAAGCCAATGCTCAGTGCTTCAGAGAGGTGAAAAAAGCCTGCTATCTAAAGGTTACGTCCCCTCTCCTTGCTGTGACACTGTTGCTTCCCTTTTTATTTTCTTCAGCATTCTTCAATGAATTGGAAATCATGCTGCTGGTGACGGGTTGCTCACTCTTCCACACAGCTCTACAACTCCCTGTAGAAGATCTTTCACAAGCTGCCAAGACACATCGATTTTTTCCATTGAAAGCCTCTCTTGTTTTGCTCTAGTATCTATGGGGTCATGAGATCCTGTAAGGTGGAAGGAAGGAAAACCACTAAGATGCAATATAAATGTTTGTAATGCTCAGAACATTTTGACTTTTGGCTGACTTTCAGTTGAGCAGTTCACAGTGCTGTCAGCTACTTCACAAGGAGCTGGGTATGATTAGTCATCTCAGAGAAATGGGATAAGGAGGGGTTAAGGATAGACTGTAAGACCAAAATTTAAGTTGTGCTGGCACAAAGTGCAGAAAAGCCTATAGCAGTAGTTGGAAAAACAACAACAGCAGAAGATTTTATAGAGAGGTTCATAGAGAAAGCAATTTTCCTTCTCTGAGCTTATACAAGAAGACTACTTAAAACATGGAAAAGGTATTGGCTGCCTTAGGGTCTAAAACCAAATAAACCAGATCATGAGCCATAGGGCATAAAGTGAAGAACATTTCCTCCAGCCCAGTTCATTGTTGCTTAGAAAGAAGATACTGCAGGCACATATTCTAATATTTAATCAAATTATAATACCATTAAAGCAAGTAGCTCATCTTTTATACTGGCCTCATATCTATAAAGATTGAGCTTGAATAAAAGCACATGGCCTTCCTCTGTCACATTGTGTAATTATTATTCATACAGCAGACTTATAGATCACAAAGTAAAAGATGACTACTTTCTGGCATCTCAGCCATAAGACCTCTGAAGCTTTGGTGATTCATAATTCAAAGTTTTTAAATCTCTAATTCCCTATTGTAGCCCATTGTGTTTTCTTAATTTTACGTACATTCATTGTACAAATGCCCTTGCATTGCAAACACATATAGATGAATTCCACTCCTATCTGCTCCCCCAGGAGAATCCTTGGGGGAGAGGTTTCATGAGGCAACTGAAATTATTCAATAGTTTACTACACTTTCTTCCCTCCTCCCTCCTGGGACTGACCCTATGTCCCTGCTGCTTGCTTCACAAACAAGTCTGTAGCCTTGTCTGCCTCTCCTGAGTGCACCCAACGCACCATGAGAAAACAGATCCCAAAATATAGGCAGGGATGGAACTACGTTGCTCATTTTCATTCACATCATTGTTGTGCTGCAAACCAGACTTCACAGCATGCACCTTATCCATCTGCTGAGGAGGCACTTCCACTTCAGATCTGGCCTCATCTCTGGCCTTTCAAACCTCCCTTCAGACTCAATCAGCTTTCTCAACGTCTTGGAAGGGAGAAGTAGCAACAACACCTCAGACAGACAGGGCACACAGACTTTGAACACCACCTCAGAAATGACTCCTAGGAAATCCTGCTGTTGCCATGTCTGCTTTCTGGAGGTGTGTGTCCTTTGCCACCCTGCCTTTTCCTCTTCATGTGTTCAATGGCACAGTACGGCAAACATCTGTGGTAACTCCTGTCATTTCACTCCACTTCTTCCTGTGATTCTATACCGAGTTTGCAAGATGAACCTCCTTGCTGAGCAACTGATTAGGTGAGGGCTTCCTGCAATCCTCCCCTTCCTCCTATGAAGTCAGGAGAAGGATCATATGCAACCATTACCTTTTGTATGATTCAGTGCCAAGACTCTGAGGTCAAAGACCATATTTTACTCAGAGTAAGGTACACTTTCTGCTCTTTGGATGTAGAAGACACACATACTGTTCCCACTGCTACCAAGATAAAACCTAATCAGCAAAGTATGCTGCTTGGATAAATCACTAGCATGTCATGCATTAATGGAGGTGTTGTGTGGGACCATCAAGCTAAAGCACCCACACAGAGATTTCCATCCATCTCTGACAGCATCACTCACTTGCTGCATGACCTTGGCCAAATTGCTCGTAACCTGACTTTGCAGAAGCACCAGCCACCCTTTTGGAAATCAGGTCAGTGCACTCCCTGTGCTTCAACTGCCCTCAGGAAAAGAAAGCAAATACTGCCTCTTCTCTGCCTGAACATCTGCCAGGCACAAAGCTCTATTGTTCCCCCAGCCAGCCCGATGGCGTTGCACCGGGAGGCAGATGCACCTCTACACGGGCAGCAGCTCTGACGCCGAGTCCTTCCGGCCCTCGCGTCCCAACACCATCGTCTGCTGACAGATGCCTTTCACACCGGGCCTGGGATGAGGTGAATATTCAGTGAGGACAGCAAACTGCTGCTCTTCTTTCTGAAATAATTTTGCTGTCTGCTGAAGGTGTTTGTTTCCCTGCCTCTAAACTCCAATTCCTCCGTTTTCAGTGCTCCAGGACCCCAGCACTGAAGTCTGCTTGGGAAAGATCCAAGAAGGAGAGTCTTGCAATATAACGTACCTGCCCATGTAAAGCATGTGGAAAGGGCTGTGGCCTTCTTTTTAAAGCACTAGAGCTTCAAAGGCACACATTGTGCCAAGGAGAAAGGCACGAGGAGATCCTGGTGAGCTGCTTGGACCACATGCCCACAGCAATATTGTCTGCAGTGGCAGGGGTTCAGGCACAGCTGTGTCAGTGGTCTGTGCTCCCAGTCAGATGATCTCTGGCACTGGGAAACCTTCCAGAGAAGATGTATTCATGCTGTCACATGTACCTGAGTAATGGCATTGTGTTCAAAGCCTACTCACAAATATGGCTTTCCTTTTATCTCAGCTTCCAAAAATCAGGTAGTCCCATGTCTGCCAATACCAGTGGGAGTGTGAACCAACCCCACAATTTTACCATGCACTCTGGACAAAATCTGTCCATGAACAGCAGGTGATCTCTTCCTCAAAATGCCTTTGGCCTCTGTACAAATGTAATTAGAGTCTGATTTCAACTTCCCTTTGAAGCCTTATTCAGTAAGAAGTGCCAGACACCCTGCATCTACATTACAATGCATCCTAGCACACTTGAAAGCCCAAGGGCATGCTAAAGAAATCTAAATCCACCAAATCCATAGCCAATATACAACATGCAATCAAGGACGGATGAAACGTGTTTCCTGCAATGAATATGCACTATGACTTGTTAGGTCATTTAGCAAGGACTGCTGCTTTGCTGCATACTCTGCTCCTCGTATCATTGCAGTGATGTTATGTTACGAATCTAGAATCAGTTCTTGCTCATCAAAGTACTAAAGGGTCTGTTTTAATTTCCCTACTAGTAATCTAAACATTTATGTCTGTAGGTTCAGCCATATCTCTCTGTCACTTATTCCTCATGCCCGAAAACAGCACATTACCTTGAAGTACTTGCTGCTTAAGAGACTTACTACTGACAACAGTGGGACTGTAACCTTTCGGTGTTGGCTGACTGTGCTGTTGCTTTGCTGGAAATCAGCTCTGAACTCACACAGAGGAGCTCACCCAGAAGGACAGAGATCAAAGCAGTTTGCTTCTCCTTGAGGATCATGTTTCTTAGTGACTTCCTTGCAAAGCAATAGTCACAACTTATTTAAGCCCGGATCCATGCTGAGCAATTCCAGCAGTTCCCATCGAGCACATCCTTTGGGGGGCGGGAGCATTTGACACTGTCTAATGTGGCAATGGGCTATTCCAACACCTCCCTCCAGGCTGAAATTCAGCTATTACTGGGAAAACCCAATAAAAAAAAGTATTTTCCCAGCTCAGTCAGAGCCACTGGCTTCCTAGCACTCAACACTACCAGGCAGGGATGAAGGCAAGAGATCAGTAGTAGTCTTTGGTGCCAGGCACTGACAGTGTGTCTGGCTGCTCTGACTCTGATGTCAGCCCATGGGTGACAGTGAGGGGAACCAGCCTAGAAACACAGCCTTGGGATAGTCAGGAGGAGGAGGATGGCTTGGTGGAGGTCCATGAATGGGCAGGGCAGGACTGTGGGGAGATAGAGACCAGGCCTGCAGTGACATTGCTGGAGCAGGGACCAGCAGCCCCAGGGGTGCTGAAATACTGTCCTGTGCTGTGGGCAAAGTGTGGGGAGGCCTGGGGGGTAACCAGGGCCAGTAAGACCCATTAGTGCCCTCAGGGCCCTGATACTCAGCACATACAGCTGAGATGTGCTGATTTCAGCGGTGGAAGTGCTTACTTTCTTGTCTGGAAGATGACAGAGCCTGTCTGCTCTGTTTTTCTTGGGCCATTTATTCAGACTGAGGATTAGTCTACCTGCAGGTGCTCCTGCCTCCTCCAGCACCAGGTCACAATGCCACAGCTGAGGAGCTATGCTGCAGGGTCACAGTGACACTGCTGCTTCCACTCCAGCTAGATGCAGCCGCTGGCACGAAGCTGGACACCTCAGCTGATAAAACTCAAGAAGTGACATCACACAGTACAAAGTTGGAGGTTCTCAGGCTACCTTTGCCATTGGGAGCCCCGGAGCTGTGACAAGGAGGCATCCAAGCAGCTCCACATACAACTTGTCCAGGCCTGCAGGTAGCAGATCCAGCTGGAAGCAAGCCCACTCCCAACAAGCCATTTGGGTGTCACTGCACCATGTCCTCTGCTGCAGTGAAGGAAATTGCAGTTCACTGCCAATGCACCAAGCTTGGAGAAGAAGCTTGAAATACACCAGGACATTATATATTGGCTACTGTCAGCTTAAATTGTTCTGCAAACAAACCCCATAGAATCATTTAGGTTGCAAAAAACCTTTAAAATCATTGACCCCAACTATTCATCTGGGCACATGTGTGTTTGAAACCTACTGATACAAGTGACAGAGTTGCCTGTATCCTAAAGGAGAGGTATGCCAACACCCCTTTTCAGAGGATATGCTATGTAAGTATGGATGGGAAAGCCAGGGGAACTGACACTTTGTCCAATACCACTGAAAACTGAGAAAAGTTTCAAAGACTGAGTTTTTTCAGCCCCTTGTGACTTTCCCATGCCTCCATGTGCATAAATAGCAGCTATTCTGTCCTTGGTCACATCGAATTTCAGTCACTCTGTTCATCATGAGTGGGAGCTGACTGGTGCTGTGGGTGAGTTGTGTTTCTATTCCTTTAGGCATCCTTGTAGTGATATCACTTGTTTTCTGTGTCCCCTGGACATTACTGCAAAATAGTGAAGAGCAAATTTCCTGACTTAGCATGACCCTGACTCACAAAGAGGTTGCTTGAGGACCCCGAAATCCTCCCAAAACGCAACAGCAAACATCAGCCAAAAGAGGAGGCATATTGTGTCAGATCCTTGGCAAACAGCTTCCTCTAGATGCTCTGGAGAGTAAGCACCACCTGCCTGTCTTGTCTGTCTCAGATCTCCATTGTTTCCTCTGTCCCCAGGTCCAAATGTTTGGCAGACTACCATGTCAAAGGTAAAAGGAAGAGTTCTGCTGGTGCCAGGCTCTGAACACCAGTGGAAAACTAGAAAATTTGAATTGTAAAACTAACCAGCTGCTGTGAACTGATGCAACTCCTTGAAAACTTTATTTGCTTACCTTCTCCCTGGCACCAATGGCTGTTAGCATGATCCTTAAAATCAGATGACCAGAGGTACTATGGCTTCAGGGTTTGTTTCTGGAGCAAGCCAAAGCAATTGCTCTGCTTAGAGAAAAGAAAATAAATTAGACAGAAGAAGAATTAGTTGAAGAAGAGTTAGAGGTTTAAACATGGTAGTGAATCCAGCCTACCTGGTAACAAAGAGAGCTAAGCTTAGGAAGCATTGCTTGCATTAGGGCCCCAGCTGGTGGCCATGATCTCATGTTCCAGACTTACTGTTGGTTTAGCTCTGGCATTTGACTTTGTTTCTGCCTGTCTGGGAAAAGCTAAGGATGCATAAATACACTGAAGTCATGGGACTTGCATATTGCCCTTGGTACACCACATATGGAGGGAATGTGGGACAAAGCCACAGGGAAGGCAGATGGGATGAGTTTTACTGACATAGGAAATCAGGAGGGATGAGGACATGGAGAATGTCTTTGTTTCATTCAGGAAAACTTAGGTAGCTACAGGTTATCCAGAGACCAGACGGAGACACTCCATGGTGCTTAAGCAGCCTCTTTCCCTGGCTGTCCATATTCACTCAGCTTCCATCATCTTCCTCTTTAAGGGCTTTGCAGGAAAACAAAGAAAAAAAACCGCTAAAACAATGAGAAAAAAAAAATCCCAACCAAATGAATGCTCTGATGCCATTGTTCAGCTCTGTCTACAGTCCTTCCTGTAAATAAATCTTCCCCCACCTTGGGCTAGCTCCAGAGCTAGCTAGGCCCAGACTTGCGGATACCCAAAAGCTTCCTGCAGACTGCTGTGACCCAGACCCCTGCCCTCCTAAGATAAGACACTGGTGTGTTATTAACAGAAAGTTATTACAGATGACCACAGCAGCAACACAATGGTATAAAAAGTATGACATGAATAGTTTGGTTTGTGGAAGACCAAAGTGAGCTACAAATAAAGCCCACTGCAAACTGTCCACCACCTCTTTCAGTGTACTGCTACAAGTAGTTGTGTCATCAGAAGTGGCTGGGCCAACTGGTGGCTGCTTCCTCTTAGTTGCTGCCTGTGCTGCAATCTTTTTGCTGTGCAAATAAAACTATCAGAGCACCTGATGTTTTTACAGGACACAACTCTGGACACGTTCGTTAACAACAAATAAGTTCATCAGGCTGGACTGCTTCTGTCTAATTTTTACCCCATGGCAAGGTTCAGTCGTGCTGGATGATTGTCACAAGATATTGCTGTGACCTCAGGAGCTCAAGGATCATTACTGAAGAGATATATGAGAGCCAAAGTCCCACCAGCTCAAGGAGACTTCAGTGGTTCAAAAACAGGGCTTGAAAAGACATACTCTGTAGTTTTAACAGCAAAACGAGTATCCAAACAATACACCAAAGAGAAGCACAAACCATCTGACTGTGCATCTTTCCAGTCTTCATTCATGCTATAAAAATACTCTCATGTCTGACCATGCATGAACACAAGCAGTCAGCTAAAGCCAAGCATACTTTAATCACACACATGGACAAAAGACAAAATCAAGAATGAGCTCAGAGATAAGAGTTTCAACATCCCAGTCTCACCATCAAGGCTCTCACAGGGACCTCTCACAGAGAAAAACTGAATCTGCAGTGGCACAAAGGTCAGATTAATACAACTTCTCATTTCATCACCCCACCTCCACTTTGAAGAACAGTTGCACATCACAAATTCCCCTATCTTGTATCTACCGCTGCTAGAAGGTACTTGATGCCTTCATCTCTGCCTGCTGCTGCTCTTTCCTACTCCTAATGTAATGCAGCTGCCAAGGCAGTGGGGAAAGATAATCCTATGAAGAGAACATCTAATGCTTTCAGGACACATGACATATAATATGTGATTGTTGTTATGTTAAGATATTATTCTTCAACTGCAAAAGATATCTTGTTATTCTGAAATTGGATTCCAGCTGAAGGCACAACAGAATAATTGAATTGTCTCTCCCTTACCTAGCCAGAGCTCTCAGCCTCAATTTTACCTTAGCTCCTAGCTAATGCATCAGCTACGTTTTGATAATTACTTGCTCCCACAGCCTCTGGGCAACCACAAATTGATCCTGATGTGCAAAAACCCTGACTATTCATACTGAGTTGTTAGGATACTTTTTACAAATCAACAGCGCTCCGAATTAATCCATCTTCCCTTCAGTCCTTTCACTGCAGCAAACTGGAGCAGCTGGTCTTGTCACCTGTACCAGCTGGAAAAGAGAGAATGAACAGCTGGGTGCTGAACCACAGGCTTGCCTTCTTTTGAGTTTAACCTTTGTATCTGTGGGGAATCATGAGCTGAGGGCTTGCTAATGTGCAGGTAGCTCCTCTCTGTCTTCCCCTTCTATCTGTCCTTGTGCAGCTCCATTTCTTTGTTATTAATTGGCTCAAACAAGATTTCCCCTGAGATACAGGCAGTTGTATCATCAGCCAGTAATCCCCTAATTCCCTTGGACACGCAGGAGTCCCTTGTGTGTTACTCTATAACTGTATTTTGCAAGTGTTGCACTCCTCCATGATATGCCAAATCGATGTTATGTTATGATCAAAGACGTCCTTGTCCTCGGAGCGAATTCCAGCACAGTTATGGTAGTTGGTTGCACAGGATACCGTAGATTTGAGCAGCAAAAATTCTTGAGATACCACCATCTAAAGCAAAAAGCCTTTGGAAATTAAACTTTTTTTCTCACGGGGGACAGACTTTGCTGAAGTAATTAGCACAAAGCATGTTCTGAAAGTCTAAGTAGTTCCCCTAGACTTTCACAAGAAGGATGGCAGCTATCACTGGTATCAGAGCTTTCTTATGTCATGCTAGAAGTCTATACAATCATAACTAATTATTTGTAGTTAAATAAGAAATACTGGATTTCTGGTTTTAACATTCCAGCCAGTGTTAATGGGAAGCAAGGACTTCACCTCTCTTTTTTCACCTAAGCAATCCCTCATCTGGGAACAGCCAGGGACCATCTTTGGAAGGTTTGAACTGGAGATCTTTAAGATCCTTTCCAACTCAAACCATTCCATGATTCTATGATTATATCCTTCTTACCTGCCTCAGTGTGATGCTGGTCTGTGTTAGACAGCAGTGACCTCACTGAGGCCCCCATAGCTACTGAGTAAAATCATATATGAGGAGTTTAAAAAAAACAGACCTGAGAAGATATTTGTTAAAATAGTAATCAAAGAGGCTGGAGATCCAAGTGAAAAAGCTTTCCTGTTAGATTTCTCTGAGAATACTCTCAGGCATAAGATAAAATGTCCAAGGTAGAGGTGTATCTTCATCTGTCAGCATGCTTAAAGCTGGTACTGCATCTTACATGGCATCCTGAGTTGATGTTGATAGTGATTTTCCTGTTACATTACCGAGTTTTTTATTCCTTGCATGGTGTTGAATGTCTAGAGGGCACATAACCCCATGTCCTGAATTGCACATTTTATGCACAATTTTAGGTATTATGACTGTTTTCAATGTCTCCCTCCTTGGAAAGGACCAGCAAGAGCTGCTGAAAGACCTTTGAAAATTCAGTTTCCCTAAGGGCTCCAAGAAATAATGCCCTTCCTGAGCTTAAAACACGAAAGTCCACACCTTTATACAATTTGAGGGATCATTTCTAAAAACACCGAGTGTGAGTCCTGCTTCCCAAGACTAAAAGGCATGCAAGTATCCCTGTAGCTTAACATATCTGTGGATTTCAGGCTCCTTCATGTGGCAGGTGGACACCAGCTTCTGTCTGGGTCTCAGACACTGTGCAGCCCAACTTGGAGGGGTCACCTTCTCGTGGGAGACTGCGGATTATCCTCGTTTAAAGAACAGGTCCTGGTTTATAAGCAGCTTTCCCACCTTGGAGAGCACCTTTTAATTGCAACAAACCAACAGCTCACTAGATGGCCTCGTAACCTCAGAGATTTGGGCAGATCCAGGCCTGGGCTGAGAAATCGCCAAGTTTAAAACCCTGGCATCCTAAGTGCTGCAGAATCATCGCCTCGGGCAATGCACAAGAGCCTTTTCAAAACGGAGCCTGAGAAATTTGAGACGCTTTGTCCGATAGGGAAACTAGAGAAACACACATTTGTCACTCTTGTCAGAAGCTGCTTGTATTTCCTAAATCCTGGTAGATGGGACAGGAGATGGGGCAGAGAGTCGGTGGGAGCTGTTGGAGAGTCACAGGTGTGACTCCTATTGAGTTGTTGGGATACTCCTTGGATGGAGCCAATTAGTCAATGTAACAAAACCGGCTGTTGCAGGAAGGACAGCAAACGACCAGCGAGCAGGGATCCCAAGAACCACCTCCAGACCCAGCCTGGCCTTACTGCACCCTCAGGAGGGGCTTGGGCTTGGCTCTGGCACTGAGCCCACCTGGGAGGGAGGTGAGCCCCTGTCTGGGTGGATCCCTCTGTGATGGTCAGCGGCTGGCAATGGGAGGGATGCAGGTGGGTTTGGTTCCTTGTCCAGCCACCAGTGAGTCGCAGCCACTGCCACATGAAAATCTGGCCACTTTGAGGCCTCAGAGGAAACACCACTGTTTGCAGGCTGTTGGGCCCTTACCTGCCACAGAGCTGTGCCCTCCTGAGGGACAGCAGCAGCATGGTGCTGTAGAGGAAGACCCCTCCCTCCTGTCCACACTGGAGAGGGTCTGGAGTGGAGGGAAGCGAAGGGATCTGTAGAGTAGCAGAAATATGAACTGAACGGATGGAGCACGTGGAAAAGGAACATGCAGAGGGGTAAACAAAAGGTCCAACTTGTCTGAGTAGCAGAGTCGGCACTGGATGCTCTTTCGGTGGCCGGTGCCCGCAGTACCTGTTGCTGCCTCAGAGAAGCTGGAGAGCTCTGGCTGAGTCACATCGGATTGACAGCGGCCTTGACCTGACGTGCAAAGGGGAAAAGAAACCCACATCATTTTCCCTGCTGTCAAATCCAGACGTGTTATCACTCCCTTTCCCGAGTGGATTTTTATACACATTTTTAAACACAGAGCTAGTTCGACTCTACAGCTACCTGAAAGGTTGTAGCTGGGTGGGGGTTGGTCTCTTTTCCCCCCAGTCAGCAAGTCAAGAGGGCATGGTCTTAAGTTGTGCCAGAGGAGGTTTAGGTTAGATATTAGAATTTCTTTACAGAGAGGGTAATCAGACATTGGAATGGGCTGCCCAGGGAAGTAGTGGATTCTCCGTCCCTGGAGCCTTTTAAGATGAGACTGGATGTGGCACTTAGCGCCATGGTCTAGCAACCGCAGCGGTAGTGGATCAAGGGTTGGACTTGATGATCTCGGAGGTCCCTTCCAACCCACCTGATTCTATGATTCTATGATTCACACTAGCGCAAGCCTTTCAGAAAGGCGTTCTAAACGAAGCAGGAGCGCAGCAAGCGCACGGCGCCGACCGGGCAGCAGAGTGGGTTCAGAGTGGGGCAGGCGCTGCAGGACGGGAAGGAGAACCACCGCCGAGCACCAGCGGAGCCCTCAAGGGCGATGCTGCCGCTTTAAGGGGGGGCGGGAGCGGGGCCTTCCCCGGCCCGGCCCCGGGGGCGGTGGCGGAGCAGCGGCGGCCGCAGGTACGTGTGGGCCGGGGCTGCCGGCGCCGGGCCCGCCCCGCCGGGGGCGGTGCGGCCCAGCACGACGGGCTCGGCGGAGGTCCCGGCCTTCCCACCGCTCCAGCCGGGAGCTGCCCGTGCCCCCCGCAGAGGGGAGCCCGGCACGGGGGGTGCGGGGGTGGCGGCGGGGCGGCCCCGGTTTGCCCCCCTCGCTGAACCGGGCGGCCTTCGGCCCCGGGTAGGTCTGGCTTACCCCCATGGGAAGGGGCTGGGGGTGTCGGTGCGGTTGGGCTTTGGAAGGCACTTGCTGCCTTGGGAAAAAAAAAAAAAAAAGAAAAAAAAAAAGCTTAAATTGCATAATAATTGGTGTTTGGTTTTGGTTTGGGATTAGTTCGTTTTTTGTTTGGTTTGTTTGTTTGTTTGTTTGTTTTGTTTGGGGCTTTTGGTTTTTTTTGTTTTTGTTTTGGTTATGGTATGTGTGTTTGTTTTTTGGTTTGTTTGTTGGGGTTTTTTTCGAAGGTGGGGTTTTTCTCGTAGGTTTTGCTCGGTTTTGTCCCCTTTTCCAAGTTCTACTCGCCCACTGATTTTATTTCCAGCAAGATGGGCAGGCCCTGCAGGAGTGTCAAACACAGCGATATCCATCCTGCTATCCATCTGGATTTTATTCCCAATAAGGTGGGCAGGCCAGGAGCATCAAATGCAGGGATGGCCATCCTGCTATCCATCCTGATTTTATTCCCAGTAAGATGGGCAGACCAGGAGTCTCAAACGCAGGGATATTCATCCTGCTATCCATCCTGATTTTATTCCCAGTAAGACAGGCAGGCCAGGAGCATCAAACACAGGGATAGCCATCGTGCTATCCATCCTGATTTTAATCCCAATAAGGCAGGCAGGCCGAGAGTGTCAAACACAGGGATAGCCATCCTGCGATCCATCCTGATTTTATTCCCAATAAGGCAGGTGGGCTGGAAGTGTCAAACGCAGGGATATCTATCCTGACACCTTCCCTCTCACTAGGAGCTTGAGCCCAGTTTGGCATTTTGAGCACAGAGCTCTTGGCAGGTGTTTCTCTACTGTCGATTAATTTCAGGAAAGTAACCATCATGGCAGGCATTGCAAAATAAACACTGCGGAGCCTCAGCCCTGATAATTTGCAGCAATTCATGGGGAAAAGCCAGCATACAGCATTAGCTGACAAGATTTATCTCTCAGCTTGATTGCAGTTAACATCATGCTTCCCTTAGGCAGAAGAGGCTTATACTGCTCTGCCTTCAAGAAGGAAGGCATTCATTAATTACATTCATTAATTACATGGACTCTGCTGAATGGAAAAATGCAGTATGTTCGAATGTGTGTGTTTATTTCTAATAAAACCACAAAGCCTTTAGCCAGTGATTTAAACAAAGACTTAATGGGAGTATCAGCCTCAACAGCTAAGTGTTAGGGGATGGAAGTTCACAGTTTAACATTTTGGCAAGCGGTCAAATTTACCAAAGCCAGTACCTAAAGCAGAGGCCAGCACACAACAAAAACACCACTAAACACATATGGACTTTTACTGAAGTCACAGACAAATAAAGAGAAACAGAAGTAATGAAATACAAAGTCTTAAGACTTCATTTTATTGGCATATTTTTTCTGTTGTCCCTTAGTCTAGCTTTTTTTTAAGGGCAACATGCACAGCTCTGGATGGTGAAGTGGTCCACGATTCTTCTCTTGTGAAAAATTGGCAGGGGTGGGCAGAATGATGGAGCTCTGCTTTCTTCTATAGCTGACAGCAACCACCTGAGACTATTGCACTGTAACACTAACTGATCCTTTAAAATACAGACTGAAATGCAACAAATTGGGAGTACTCTGATTAAGATCAGTTTTGCTATGTCCATAGGCCCTGCAATGCCAGAGCCCTCCTGCAAAATCTGAAGATTCAATGGAAGAACTTGAAATGAGAGTGGATTGTAGGGGCAGAGGGAGGGAGATGTTAAAAGGCTACATTTAATTTTTGCCTGTATCAGCTGCCCTACTAACTGGTTGTTTCTCAATGGATATGTTCATAGTACTCTCCTGAATGGGTCTCTTGAAAGCTTCTTCCTTGAATACCCCATCTTCCAGACTTAAAAGACCCTGGGCAGGGGCAAGGCACGTGTTTGTGGTCACACAGCAGCACAGTGACCTTTCCTTCCTAAAGTCCCTGGTGGTGCAAAGCCTTGAAGAAACATCACTTACGGAGCATTTTTCTCCTCTCAGGAATTGTCATCCATCGCTATGAAAAACGACATCCTGTGAGTTTGTTTCAAGCTTTCTGCCTCATCAGCCTGCTTCAGATAAGCTGTGCTCTGAGCTCTCCTGGGGAGGGTTCGTCTCCTTGGAGAAGCATGGCCTTCCATGGCTGGAAGTGGCTCCTCCTTTTGGACAGGCAGAACTTCTTTGCCAAAGCTTGGAGTAGCAGGAGGGGAGGCTGGAAGCGCTGTTGCCATTGGAGTGCTGGCAAGTCTCTGGACCCCGAGGTGAAAGCATTTTTGGAGGAGAACACGGAGGTCACCAACAGCGGGCACCTCACACCAGAGATACGGCTGCGCCTCCTCACCCCTCGCTGCAGGTTCTGGAGAGAAAAACCCGACCTGTGGCCTTACGGGGACCCATTCTGGGCAATTTACTGGCCAGGAGGCCAAGCCCTCTCCAGGTATGCAGCACAATGCACCATAATTGATAAGTCCAGTCTGCTGCAGGCCGGGATGTCAGACCTGGCTCTGTTTGTAGTGATTCCTAGCAATGTGTATTTGCCTGTTGTGAGGGCATTATCCATACCCCTCTCTGCTTATACAAGAGCACTGCAATCTCTGCTGGTTGGCAGTGACGTTCCAGCAGCTGCTATACAGAATAGCTTACATGTCTTAAGTAGAAATCTGTTGTATGCAGTGGCTGACAGTGGGGCTGAATTTGGATCCGTGGAAGGGCAGTGCAGTTGCCATCACAACCTAGTGAAATGTTAATTCTGTCACTCGTTTTTGCTCCAAACAGGAGGATTGTATTTTGTCATAACGTGTGGGGGTTTTTTGTAGGAGACAGACAGGAGTGTGGATGTGCATATGGTCTGGTGAGAAAAGTACGTTTGTGCTGCTGCACTTGGAGTGCTGGTTAGCCTGAATCACTCTCCTCAACTAGGATTTCAGCAGCCTTATTGTCAAGCCTTACTGTGGGTGTCTTTTAGTCACATCAGAAGCCACATTTTGGTTTTGGCTACTGACTGTCAAAATGTCTTTAATGTTCCTGATTCTCAGGAATTAGTTGGAGTTCTTTTATTCTGTAAAATCAAATCTCTCACTTTGAACAGCAGAAAAAATTCTTAATTTTTACAGCAAAGAACAAGCTGTCAGACAATCCCCACAGAGATGAAAGGGAAGGATCTGAATTGAGGCTCTACTGTTTATCTGCGACAAAGCATAAATAAGAAGGTGTTTTTGTCCAGGGAAAAGATGAGTCTTACTGTTAAATTGTGAGTTGCTTAGCCACGTAGATTAACTACAGCGCTCCTGAACACTGGGTAAATAAATTAGATAAATTAATCTCTGTATTTTGTTATCATATGATACATATGCCCATATATTTGGGTAGCAGTAATTATCTGGCAGTTCACTACTTTACTGTCTTACTGTTTAAGCATTTGTTTGATGTATAAGGAATGTCAGAGATTAGCTGCATAATCTGGAAGGTAAAAAGGGAGCATGACAACATACGGCTGCTTCTATAACTGCGCTCCTTTCACAGTTGGCATTTCCACAACATCAGGAGTCTCCTATTTCAAGCTACTCCTCTTGGTGTAACCTAAGATACCTCGTTAGCCCAGCAGGGCAGACAGCAGTCTCCAACAGCAGCTTGATGCACTGTGTGCGTGCCAGGGGATACAGCCGGGTCCAGCTGTCCTCAGTCGCTACAGTCATCAGCAGTAACTCAAGAACCACTCAGATGGAAACAAGGCATTTGCAGCATTAGGCAAGATCATGGTCTACACAAATTACTAGTGGAAAGTCGTGGCAAATCCAAGCAGAGCCACTAAATAGGAGAAACAGAGCACTTCTGTGGAGACCTCACCCCAGTCTTCCACCCTTGGTTGGTAAACCAAGCCCTGTTGGTAAACTAGGGGCTGTCCTCAGTGACAGGACCCGAGGGAATGGCCTGAAATTGCGTCAGAGGAGGTTTAGGTTGGATATTAGAGATTCATCATCCAGAAGGTGGTTGGGTTCTCCAGGGAAGTGGTCACAGCACCAAGCCTGACAGCGTTCAAGAAAGTGTGGACAATATTCTCGGGCACATGATGTGGCTCTTGGGGATGATCCTGTGCAGGGCTAAGAGTTGGACTCAATGATCCCTGTGAGTCCCTTCCAACTCAGCATATTCTGTGATTCTGTGAACGATGTCCTCAGTGGAATATTGCCAAATAGCTGAGCTGCTGAGCCTCTACACAAGTGTCCCGCATTCAACACTCTTATTGGGCCTCTTTGTGCCATTCCTGCTGGTACTACCAGGCCCAGACATTTCCATTCATCCATTCCCTATTTACACCAGTCTTAACATTTCCATTACAGTTCTCTGCATTGAAATACCCCTGCAAAAGCTGTGCTTACCAGTAGCCCTGTGTGAAGACTCAGCCTTTGCTCTCCCTGCCAGAATATAACACAAATGTAGTATCCTTTCCAGTTTCTACTTCAACAGAAGTTATGGAAATTGGTAGTAAATTTATGGTAGCTTTGCAGTAATTCATTTCACCCAGGGCTCTTTTCTCTGACACTGAGGGCCTTCCCCTTCACAGCCAATTGAATGTCAAGGCAGTTGTTAAAGTTCTGAATCCTCTGTAATGGCCGTAATATGATTCACAGTGTTTAACAATAACTGCTGCTTGCCTTCTGTCAGTTCCCCACTTCCAGCCTAGAGGTTTTAGAGGATTCCTTTTGGCATGTGTCAGCAATTAGATGAAGATACTCCTTCTGCTCACCACAGCTCTATTCTTTTTCTCGGTGCGACTCAGGAACAACATTAAGCAGTTTTGAAGTATTTGCATCTGTGTCTTTGTGGCTCAAGAAAAGAAAGAGGAGAAATTCCTCTTCTTCCAAGCAGTTGCATAAGCAGCACTTCAGGGCGATGGGCAGGCAAAATATTCACTGTGAATACATCATGTTTGTTCAGGCAGATTGTTTTTAATTTCTACAGATCCTTACTTTCCTATTTCTGATATATTCTGATTCATTGTAGTCACCTTGCAGTTTGTGTCTAGAAGCTCATCTGTCAGAAAAGGAGCTGATTGAAATAAAATGCTGCTTACTTAGCTGGATTTCTTTTCATTTGGAGGGTGGGGAACAAGTAAGGAAGAAAGATTTTCTTGATTTTCATATCAGCAGAGACAAATAAAGAGCTACGTACCAGCTGCACATGTGGGATAGTGTTATTAAGGTATCACACTTCATTACATGTATAAGAACTCTTAGTGTAACACAAACTTGAGACATTTGCATCATCTTGTCCACTGCTTTAACAGCTTTTCTTTTTCAGGTACATTTTAGATAATCCCCGCGTCGTTAAGGGACGATCAGTTTTGGATCTTGGAAGTGGATGTGGAGCAACAGCAATAGCTGCTGTGATGAGTGGGGCATCCCAAGTCCTCGCTAATGACATCGACCCTAGTAAGGGCTTTTTTCTTTTCATCTCTGTGTAAAGATACTTATTCATTTTTAAAGCACCTTTAACAAGGACTTTTCTTTACTCCATTTGGGAGAAATTCAAGCTCCAAACAGAGTTCTAAGAATGCTAAAAAGCGGAATGGATTTTGCCAGTATTAGAAGCTGGGTTGTACCAGCCTCTCTTGGACCAGTATATCTCTATAACACCTAAGAATGAACAAACAGCTAAGTTTCTGTCAAGTGTTGCCTATACACCATCATGGCTGCTTTGGAAGAGAACTCCAAGTGCAAACAGCAAGTTGGCTTCTCTATAGGACTGTAGCATTTTCCTGTACTTTGATGTTAGGACCTAGATTTTGCCTTTTCCCTCCAGACTTTTCCATAATTCACTTATGAATTCAGTTTATTCATAATGTACTTACTCATTGTTTAGGGAAGAAGTATATCCATAGATTAAGGCAGTAAGATATCCTAATTCAGTTCCATGATTGTTTTCCACTGGTATCCATTCCAGGAATAGTTCTTCCCTGTGTCATGGTGTAATGGGAATAAAATTTCATCACTCTATGCCAGATTTTAACCCATCACGAAAACTGTGGAAGTCCCTAGATAGGATAAACAAAAATATTTAAGAGATGAAATTGAAACCTGTCAAGGAAATTTGTAAGGGGGCTGAGTGGCAGAATCCTAAAATGTAACTTTCATTTTGCTTTGACTTTTCTTCAGTTGCAGGAGTGGCAATGATCCTGAACTGTGAACTGAACCACCTGAATCCCTTCCCCATCACCATTAAGAACATCATTAATTCAGAGGCTGGCAACTGGGACCTCATTGTTTTAGGAGATATGTTTTATGATGAACAACTTGCTGATGGTCTGCATCAGTGGCTGAGGAAGTGCATCAGGATACAGCAAACTGAAGTGCTGATTGGTGACCCTGGCAGGCATCAGTTTTTAAGCCACAGCATTCACAGTCATTTGCACAAAGTTATAGAATATTCACTTCCCGAGTACACTAGACAAGAAAACCATGGATTAACATCAAGTATCGTCTGGAGTTATCAGCCCTCAAATGGCTCAGAAGACTGTTGAAGTTGGCTTTGTAAGGAATTTTGTCTTGCTTGGTTAGCTTTGTAGTGAGTATGTAAAAAGAAAATGGGAATGAAACACAGTACATTATTTGTTAATGTAAAGCAGATTCCTGTACCTTCACTGAACTGATTTGTCATACTCACTGAGGCTTTTGCTCCATTTGAGGTAAAAGCTACATGCAAACTGTATCCAGAGGGCCTGCACTGAAGTGCAGACCCACAGATGAATCACACATAAGAGTTTGCATGCTTGATGTTTTTCATGTATATTTGTGTCTTGCTCTCTAACAGTACTGTGAAATGTTTTGGATGTCCAGTACACTGCTGTGGGGAGAGGGCCATGGCTGACAGACTACTGCACTGCTTTCACAGACTTTTGCAGCTTATTTATAGAGAAATTGTCAGTGTCCTTCATAAAATTCTAAATCATAAGAGATTAATAGTTCTTAATATGCTCAACTTAAAGTGCCTTGCTCCTTTTCTGGATCTCTCTTCTGAATGTCAGAGTAACTAATTTGAATCTCCCTTTTTTCCTCTATAATAAAAGCTTACTCTTCCTTCAAACTGCCTGAGTGATTATGTAGGAGTTGCACACAAACCTAAAATAGCTTCTTGACTGGTAGCCAGTGTAGAAGTTTTTAGTAAGTGGAAAGTACCTAAACAGTACTAGCTATGGGGTAACTTGATCATCTAGAGAGTAGGGTGAAATTACCTACATATCTGAACTTTGCAAGGGTAAACCAGGCAAACTATCACCTTGGGAAGCTGCTGAGGGATGGAGAAATCTTTCCTTGTGTGACAAACAGAATATAACTAAATAAAAACAGGGAATAAAAGTCTGATATAATTATTTTGCTCTTCTCTTGAGGAGATGCTGGACAACAAGCTCTAGAATTATTCTCAGTTACATCTGCCAAGAAAGAACTGTCTGCAGGGTCAAAAAAACATTGTTCCACAGGTAAGAGGCTGTAACTGCAGCCATTTGAAGAAACCACCACTGTTTTCAAAGCAGTCTTGCAAGAACTGTCCCCTTTAGCAGTCAATTACTGAATAACCATTGATGGGGAACTAATACCTGCACAACCAACAGAATGCACTTACAACTATTCAAATACCAGGTTATGTGGTAGAAGCTTATAAGTGTGAACAAGTATGTGGTAATCACTCAGAAAACCATGGTATTTATGAAGCAGGAGGCTTAAGAGCACAGTCAGATGTACATGTTATGTAATTTAACAAGTTTCCAGAACTACCCAAACAGATGTCTTACAAACTTTAATCACCTGAACAATATGTGAATATTCTGCAGTGCTCACCCAACATTTTGCAACAGTAACAATATCCAAACAATACAGAAATAGGAAGTGGTAAGCACATACATGATGTTCTTCTCCCACTTCACCCAGTGCTTGCCAACATTTGTTGAAAATTACTGTGATTTAACCTGAATCAAAAAATACTCCAGTAGAGTTATGCAAGTAAGAAACATGTAAAAGTTCTACTGGGGAAGGATTTAAAGTGACTTACATTAAACTTTCAAACCTAAAAATGTGGTGTTAACTCGTTGCCCTGTTGTACAGATTTTTTAAGCACTAAGTTAGACATTTAGAAGAGGCTGTAGGGGAAAATGGTAAATCTACACGCCCATTTAAGGACACACTATAGGCTGCATTTGCCTTCGACATAACAACATGACAAATCCAAGGTTACATTAGCAAGGGGGGAAAGGACAACTTTGCCAGTGAGGTTAGCAGTAGTATTGTCCCACAGGCAATTTTTTTTAAGTGTCCTGTGCTATTACAGAGTTTGGTGGTCTTCCACCTCTCGCTACTGTACATAAGCTTAATTTGTAACTTTCTTTCTGGATGTAGCACTTGGGAGTCTGGTGGCCACCACTTTGTAACATAACATGAATTGTTACGTGCCAGCAACAGAGTGAGGGAACTGGACTTGTTCAGCTTGGAAAAGACAGGGCTTCAAGGAAGGTCTGAGCAGCCTGACCACACCTATGAGGAGGCCATCAGGATGACAGCCAGGCTCTACCAGCGAGAGGAAGGGTGTTGACACAAAATAGGGTCAAACAGGACAGAAGGAAAAAAATTTCAGCATTAATACAGTCAAGCAGTGGAACAAGTTGCCTCAAAGGGTTGTGAAGGCTCTGTACCTTCAGTTTTTCAAGACTTGGCTGGATAAAGCGTGGACTAAGCTGGTTTGAGCTTTGAGCTGGCCCTACTTTGGGCAGGAAGTTATACTTGAAACCTCCCAAGGCTCCTCCCTTCTTCAGTTAACTTTCAATTCCACTTAGTCTTTTTGTGGCAACCTTCCTGAAACCAGGAATGCTTTACCCATTGGACACAATTACTGAGCCTCTCATTGCTGCTGCCTAATCAGCTAGATGGATCAATATCAAAAATAGTGCAAAACAAATTTACTGCCAACTCACGTCCAAGAGTTCAAAGGAATGATGGGCCCTGATTGATACCAGGGACTACACAGGGTATAAAAATAAACTTAGCCAAAAAAAAGGAATAAAACTTGGTAGATTAGGTTATTAATCTATCCAATGCAAGGATCTGCTGCAGTTACAGCTTTCAGATGCTTGTGGATAATGTAGCGAAATCAACTCCTGTTTGCAAGAATGGTTTGTGCTGGTGCAGCTGTACCTAGAGGGATCACAGTAACACACTCATCACTGGGCTGAGCCATGGTACTCCATGCAACAAGAGTAAGGGATTTAGGCACTGGAGTTGGAAAATTATGCTTTTAGTTACACTTGAACAACTTTTCTAAATAGATTTGCTCTTTCATGAACCATATAATCACAAGAACGAGATCCTTGTCAGACATCATAATATCCTTTAATATTGGCTGCAACATGTATCTTCCATGCAATTTGCTTGAACTTTGAATAGATTAGTAGAAGACTGGTTTATTTCTGCAACACTTAAAATAAGTGTGGCTATGACAGGTGTTAAATTGTAAAGTAAACATATTCATTATAGTTGCCTAAACTCATAAGTTTCCAAATGTCCTCAGGATTCATCTAAGACCACCCTAGCTAAACCCTTCTACTTCCACATAGAGTATCAACCTAGTGTGCTCCATGCCCTGTACAATGCTAAAATTGCTAGCATTTAAGAAGTTTAATGCAGAAATCACAGAATTCTCATGAGAGATTATGCTGGTTCAAGAAAGCCAATGAACATGACTTGTAACTGTGATGAGACCACTGCTCCATCATGTAATCAACTCATTCTACAATTCAAAAATTTTTTCTTTAATATGACTATAATTAAACAATACATTTATTGTTATTTTCAGCTTCTGGGGGACCCTGGATATATAATAAACTGCATACAGCAGAACACATACTCTACTGAACTCTACCATCCTGAGATTTATATACTCAAACGCAAAATTTGGTCCTATTTCACTCACAGCTATGCTTATGAGTACCAATGTTTTGTTCCCTAAAAGGATTTTCATGTAGAAACGTAGGCAAAAGCCAGAGCAAATTAAGTATTTGCCCATATACAAAACTCTTTTACAGGTCATAGCTACTACTCTGAAATTTGTAAAGTCACCATAACAATTCCAAAGCAAGTTTATGTTCACACATTTACAGACTGTAGCTTTGGATACATAAAAAGCCAGCAAGTATTTGATGGTAAGTAAAACCAGAAATCTGCAGCATCAGTAACATCAGAAGAAAGGTGCCTACATTTTTCATTCCAGATCTAGCAGAAGTACATGGTGAAAGGAGATTGTTACTACTAAAAATACATTTGTATTGCTCTTAATGCCACCTCCATTCACCTGTTCTGTCTGATGACTTTTGTCAGATTTAACTGCCAACTTTACAGACACTTCTGTGTGAGTGTCAATGATGTGTTTAGGCTTGGTACTTTTAGTTGCAAGTACCTTCCCAGCCTACAAACTCAGAGTTACTTAAAGTGGGTCTGTACATGTAGCTAAGTTGCTAAAGGATGCCAAGGAGCAGCCAAGCCTGATACTTCAAGGAGGCTGAGCTATGGCTCAGTGTAGTGTTAATTACAGTTTAACTTTCCTCTTAATGAAGTATCCTCAGCGATGCAAAGAGAGACAGAGCTCCAAGCAGAGACAATGGGGAAGCCCAGACTCACAGGCAAGGACTGGAATAGCAACAGAGACCTCCAGTGGGAACCAGGAGGGACACAATCTGGTGGTACAAAAGTCACCAGCTGGTTCTCCAAGGTGCTTGCTTGCTGAAAGGGCTCTCCCATCTGTAAACTTGACACTCATTTGTACAGGATAAATAATCAGTAAACAGTCCATGTGACTTGCTTGATTTTGTTTGATATGATGAGCTCCTCTAAAACATCTCGGGAGCGATCTGCAAAAGAACGAAGGACTTTCTTGTTATTGATTCAGAACACATACAGGTGGTGTTCAGAAATAAGCTACACAACACAGCAAAGTAATTCAATTATACACCTGCATTTATGCTTATTTTGCTGTTACAATATCACACTTCAGATACACCTGTAGTAATCCAAAACAACTTGTTTCTTTCTCCAATCACCTAACTATAAAGCATCACCAACCAACAGGACTTAAAAAACCCACGGGCTATCCTACTCCATTCCACTGTTTCTTGAATGGGTGCTGTTCCATGCTTTTGGAATAGAGTAGGGATTTAAGATGCTAACATTTTTCTGAAGTCTTTGGATCTTCATCAGCATGCTGAAGGCAGAAAAAGGGACATTAAAAAAAAAAAATAAATCTAATTTTCAAAACAACAACAAAAAAATCCCTCTCTGAAGGTTGCATATTTCAAAGCAAAACTCTCATCCTGCTTTGAAAAATCTCAGCGCATGATTATTTTATCTACTAAGTTATTATTTGTTTGGGATTATTTACAATGTATAGCGTGCTCTTCCAGAGAGCAAGAAGGTACTATCAGCAAGAAATTACTCTTCTCACTCCCTGCATGATTTGACCTACCTGTTATCAGTGGGCATCCATGGAACAGAAAAATGTGTATCTTCGGACAACAATTAAGGACGGCTTCCACGGCGACATCGGTCAGGTTCACACAGCGCTCCATGTGGATCTCCTGGTATGAAAATAGTAGCAACAAAAGCCTGTCACAGCACCCATAGTTTTAGAGGCAGACCTTTCCTTTGCCCAAGCAGTTTGAGAGATCCCCACTCACACTCCTCTGTGCACTGCCCCTGTATGTGGTCTTACACGGACCGGGAAAATACCCTCAGGAAAAACAAAACAGCTTTTCTATGAAGAGTCAAAACTGAAAACTTATATCGGAGTTTTCCCAATATGCACATATCATTCAAGACAACTGAGAAAACTCTTCAATGACATTCCATGGTGTTTGAGTCCCATCACTTTTCCTATGACACACGCTCTCCTAGCAGTTTGTTGTCCAGGACCCAAACTGAATTCTGGTGTTTTCCAAAACAGGCAGGACTCATGAGTCTCTGGTGAAGTTTCTAATATCTATCTACATGGTTCCTAAAAGAAGTCTAAAAGCTTCTTCAAGACTAGACTAAAACCTTTCTCTGGAGTTGTATAACTATTACCTCTTGTTTGTGCTAGAAAAAGAAAATCACAATAAATTTACAGATTATTACCAACCTTTTTTCCTCCTCTGAATTGCTTTATATATCACTAAATATAACATAAAAGAAGAAATGCAGAAAAGAAACTATCAATATGCAAATCTTGGTAAAACGTACTTTGGGAATTCAGGGGTAAAAATAAAAAAAATAAATTGGAAAAAAGACTTTCCAATAAAAAACTCTAAGGATCTTTAAAAAGCAGAGAAATGAAAGAGACCTTTTGTAATAAATGCAACTTTGTACAGAATGATGACACATAAAACAAGATCTGTACTTAGAGAAGCAATATACACAAGAGCTGATCTATGTATAATTTTCAGTTTGTTTTATTAAGTGAAATGTGGAATCTGCCTATGAATGAAGTAAAAGTATTTATAAATCTACCTGCTTGTTACAGTTTGAGAATTTTAAGACTATTCTTTTTTCACTGTCTACCTGACATTACACCACTGACTATATCTGCACTTTGATGATATGAAACAGAGGTTATGAAGACTGTGACACAGACAAGGAAAACAGTTACACAGAAGAAGAGATTGCAGCAAATAATTTCATGTTCTCTACTAGATTTCTTCTTCTTACTGCTAGTAAAGAAGAAACTGTTTTAGAAGTTTATGCTGAGAGAACACAACTTTTTAAATTGTCATCCCACACAAAACTGTTAAATTTTGCCTTATTAAAACTGCAGAGACTGTGAGAGTTACATTTACCCATGCAGAGGTGCTAATTGATTTCTTCAACTCGTGAAGTTTTCCACATTACAAATTCTGCCTCTGTGTTCAACAGAATCAAGAAATAACTCCAAAGAAATCAAGAGTAAAAGTTAAGCATTCATTTGCATTTATTATATAGATCTCTCCAATGCTGTCAGTTAAAATAAGCTTGTTATAGTCAACTGAAGGAAACATTTTGAAAAGACTGAGGTTATCAAAAAACACTGGCCTGGGGCACTGCTACAGAGATACAGAAAATATACAGTTCACAATCAAGATCAAGGCAAGCGTATACATAAACAAAAGCAAAAAAAGTCTGTCAGTAAAAACCATCCCTGAGAAGTAATGCTGATAACAATAATTTTAAAATGCAGGTATTTGTTTTTGTTCATCCACTTGTTACTAGGTTAAGTAAATTACCTTTAAATTCTTCGAACATGTTCCACTCACCAGTGCTACAACGCCATCATCTGTTACCTGGAAAAAACCACAGTGGATTAAAGCTCAATTTTTTCCAACACAGCTATTTGGGTGGGAAAATTATATTAATTTATTCCCTCCCTGCAATCAATGAATACACTTAACATTAGAGTATTTTCTTCCCAACTAAGCTTGTAGAGAAGATTATCCAAGGGTTGGTTTGTTTGTTTGGTTTTCATTCTCTTAAACACTGTTTCATTTTCCTGCCATGTGATCCTGCCTGGCTTTCTACAGGGATGTTTCAAACTGTGTAACTGCTACTTCTGCAGCTTCTCTGTCTCATTTAACAGCGGGTACACTATTATGGTCAGAGCACAGCCCTTTTCCTTTATAAGGTTAAAAGCATTTCTGCTCTACCTAGACCAATTTTTCTCCTGTTTTCAGGACTGCAGACGCTCTCAAAGGAATTGAAGGAAGTTTCTTGGGTTGGGAAAAAAAAGGTAATCACTGCAGAAAGGTAAAAAAAATGTGGAAACAATTAGTTACTCAAGCAGCTTTCATCTCATTTCGAACATATACAGGGAAACTTAGCTATTCCTACAAAGGGAGAGAGAGGTAAGGAAATAAAGAAGTAATTAAGTTTGAAGAAGTAGGAGTTAAATGATAATGATAAAAACTACCAAATGAAATATTAAAATTCCTTTGATATCCTACTTCTAGAAAAATTGAAAGAAGAAGATCATCTAAAATAAGAACCTGATCTGACAGATCTGACACTTCGTTATAAATGCTCAGTACTGGACTCACATGCAACATAATTATTCACCATCACCCTCAACTGAACTACACTTCCTGCAAAAAATCCTTTCCCTGGCTCATTATCTCACTGTATGTTACAATATTGCTTTTGCAGCTGATTTCCCTCTTCTCATGCTAAATACTGTTTTTAAATCCCCTTGCCTGCCATTTCTGACATTTCCAATGTCATTCTTTCAGTGTTGACTCCATAACATAACTCTGACAAGCCATTCAGAAAGCACAGTCACTCTTGAACTAGAACTAATCATGGAGTGTTTACTTTTACTAGGGGCTTATACTGTTTGATATCCTATATTATTATTATTCATGTCAGTTTGTCCTAACTGAAAGCAGACAATAATCAGTCCAAGATTCCACTTTCTTTAAATTAAGTATTTTGGATGACATTATAACTTGAAAATGAATGCACCAAATAAAGATACCGAAAAAAAAGCCCCAACCGTCCAATATCAAGTAGAGTCTAACAAAACTTTATCTTTGGTTCACAATACGTGCTGTAATACCAAAATATATATTTTTCTGGTTACCAAGATGCAAAATATACCTTTCCTTTTCCTTGAGAGGAGGAAATTGGAAGTAAACTGTGGTCCTAAATCTTGTGAAGAATAGAGCTAAAAAGATCCCCTTTCAATTTTATCATGACAATCCTAAAAAATAAACAAACAACAGTCAATTGGCCAATTGCCACCACAGTTACCTGAGTAGATGAAAAGTCCACACTGTGAAGAAACTTGCAGTTTTCTCCTAGTGCCTTCAGAGATGCATCCATGATGCCTGAACAGCTACCCAAGTTCACTATTTGTAGGAATTGGCAGTTGAGTGCAAGAGCAAGAATTCCACTGTCAGTTATATCACAGCACCTTTTAAAAGATGCTTCTTGCAGGTAAGGGCAGGATAAGGCCAGTGCTATGACACCTGCCAAAGTAAACAGAGCAATGGAAAGAGGTACTCCTTTTTTAACATCACCACCATGCTGAGTCCAAAGGCTCTGGGACAAGTTTTGAGGAAGGAATAATTAAGATAAAGTGGAAAATATGATCCACATAGCATAGTTAAACCAGAAACTTAGCATGAGAGTAACCTGATAGCTCTCTCATAAGATAATCAGTGCTCTAGGCCTGTAATTTACACCGAAGAAGAGACTTTTAATTAGCATTGCTGTGGCATTGGGGATTTTCTAAAGCAATATTTACCCTGGATATTTTTTGCAATTCACTCCAATCTAACAAGAAAAACAAACCAGAAATAAGATCCCAGTTATCTGTGCGCAGATAACATACCTTCTGAAGTGATTCCAAATCTGTTTTCCTTGCAAGAATTCAAGTTGATTTTTTTCAGCTGCTTGCAGTTATAAAGCTGCAGTAACGCATTATCTGAAATATCACAGTCTCGGAGGTCTAGAGACTCGACAGCAGGGTGCAGTACCTGTAATGAAAACCTACCACTGCAGTCACACTCTGCTATGCCATCAAACATGCGCATTTTAATCTAAAAAACTTGTAATATAAGATACCACATAGAACTTTTCACTAGAGGATGGGGTTACCAGTCCTAGGAACTGAAAGCTCTGGGGAAAATATGGTCTATTTGCTGCAACAGTTCATGTCCTACAGCATGAATGGTCAGCTTCTGTGACATACAGAGTAGGAACACATTAATATTGATACTTAAACAGTGGAAATAATATCTTGATGGTACAATTGCTACCAGCAGTGCTTCTACCAGCACAGATATGTTTACCAGGGACAATACCCTCATATTTACTAGCACAACTTTGGTGGCAGAAATCTGCAGTGCAAGAAAACACGGATTATCATCAGAACTTAAACCTCTGGAACAGATAACAGTGATATTTGAAAGATATCCCAGAGTATTTTTCTCACCTGCAGACACACTCTTTTGCTCATAAACAACCAATCTCATTATCATACCATGAGGAGGTACCAAATCCTCATTAAATAGGCTCTTTTACTCTCACAAGACCATAGGACAGAGTTTTTGTGAAATCTTCCCCAAGAGGACATTAATGAAAAGTTAGACCCAAAGCAATGGAAGTCCTCAGATTTTAGTAATGATAGCCACATACTCCCTTCAGCTTGTTATTCCCTTCCTTAACTCCCAAGGACAAAAGCATAAATTTCCACACATAAGCAAAGACAACCGCATAGCTAAGAGGCTTGTTAAAGGTCTATTCCTTCCTCAGGTTCACTATAACACAGTACCATAAAGATATTACAAGGAATACTGGTCTTCTGTTTCACAAATATAATATTTACTAACAAGGTCAAATAAACAAAAACTTCTAGCAGATTCCAACTGCAACCTTTCAGCAAAATGGATGGCAGACCTCAGACAGCTCTGACAGCTTTTCCTCCCCAAATGCTATAAGCCTTTATGTGTCTCTTTATGGCATAAAACTGCCAACATGCTCCACGAGATACTTGTGAGCAGTTTTCACAAGATAACATTCAGTTCTTATTTCACTCATATTTCTGAATTCATATCTAAGGAACTAAAGCAGACAAATACAGCTTAAAGCCAAAGTGATCATCAACATTTTTTCAAGATGCTTTCCTTGACTGTTGGCTTTCTTTCACAGTTCTGAATTGTCTAAGACACAACAAAATCCACCAAACTGCTGATTTTGAAGCCACATGAGAATTTTTATGAGGCAAAAGAACTATTAAATGCAGGGAAGTCTAAATGAGAAGCAAAGGGCAGAGTATCAAAAAAATGGAACATTATAAAGATAAAATTTTTTGTTTGTACGTTTTCCACAGTACTTCTACTTCTGCCTCCAGTCTTGGCTTCACTATCTTGGCTCTGAGAAACTGATAATAATTGTCTCTTCTGAATTACAAGTCAAAGCAGGAATGAACAGGGAGTCATTCATTCTCTACTTCACCAAAGCCAACCTTTAGCTTTCCTCAATTTTCACACCTCCCTTTGAGGCTGAGTAAGATAACAGTAGATAGATAGGAAACAGATGTGTCCCTGAATTTACAGCTGAAGGAAAGTCATTAACTGGTTTCATTTTGAAACACTGGCACACATCAGTAAGCAGAAAGGACGAGAGAATTTGAACTATCAATTCCTAGCCTTAGCATCATCATATTTCAAAGAATCAAAATTTAAATAAATTATATGCGGATCATGTGCTTAACGTCAATAGAACCTAACAGAATTCTAACAAGTTCCTGAAATCCTTTCATTACTAAATTATGCATAAGCTTCTTGAAACATACTGCATTCAGGAACAGAGACTGGTGTGCAATACAGGTTACTTTCCCATACTGAGCAGGGATACTATATGTCACCTTGTTACAGAGCAATTCAAATTTAGTAGTAGAATGGCTAAGGCTTAGTAGGAGAGTAGGCCTAGAAAGCAACACTCCAAAGTAGTAAGTTAGCAGCCTTGTTTGTGAGCATGGAATGTGCTGAAGAAGTGGAAACAATAATCAAAGGATTTAGTCAAGCATGTATATAATGATTTGTTACCTAGGATGTGGTAAGGGTCTGTTACACAGTTTCTAGGGGTAAGACAAATTAAGCAGATTTATGATTAGAGTAGATGATTATCAATTGTTATCAGTATGAAATATGAGCTTGTTTGTAACTAAATGTAACTGTTTTGCTGTGGAAACTGTACGTAAACTTGTTTGTGTAAAAGTATAAAAGCTGAATTGAGAATGAGGGTCTTCGGAATCCTGACTTGGGACGCTAGTCCTCAGGTTCCCGGGCCCCGAATAAAGCACCGCATAAACCGGCACTCTGTTGGTTTGTGTCTTTGTTACGGGCAACAACCTGATTACACAAAAGTCAATTATCACTGAAGGGCGAACATTTTTAATTTACTTTTTACTAAAACATAATCTTACTACTAATACGGGACTATCAACACCATGAGGTTTAAGAAATAAAACTATAAGGACATGGACAGAGTAAGAAGGCTTTCGATTTACCTCATGTAAACAGTTTTAGTCCAGCTCATTCTCGTCTATTAACTATCACAGACAGTATAGTTTTTAATAGGTTCTTACCTCACTGATATTTGAATCAGTTATTTGCCCTTGCCTACTCATTAATTTAATCAGTTTATCCTTTATGTTGGGTGGCAGTGACTTAATATCTGCAGCATATCTGGAAAGGTTCTTTGTCAAACACTGAAGGCATCTGAAATAAAAGAAAGTTACAGTAGAGTCAAAAAGAGGCACTCAGAAAAAGCAAGCCATGAAATGTCATTTTCTGCATCCAGCTGTGGTGCTGAAACAGAGCAAGGTTTTAAAGGATTAACTAGGATAGAGTTGGTACCACGCTCTGGTAGGGGTTCTGCTTATGTTGAAATAGAGATAGCTTGTTCTGCTCTGCTGAAGTAAGAGATAGTAGGAATGTACTTTAAGTAACTTAGCAGTCATAAATAAAGCTAAGGTGGACATCTGAAGGAGATAAGAAGGCCATGAGTCAAGAGGTTTTGCAAGCCCCAGAAAACTAGGTCTATGAACAGAAAAAGTTGAAAAGTTCAAGAGAGGAAGAAGAGTGAGCGACCCCCAAAGTGAGGCTAAAGAACAGAAACCAGAAATGACCACCCAAAAGTCTTGCCCATTATGAATATGATAATTAGATGTCAAAAATCAAATGAATACGTATGTAAAGATGTTGCAACCTCTCATGAAAACTGTATAAATTACCTGGCTTTTCACTGAGAACTTCAGAGCTAGTTTGTCCCGTGCAAGCCAGCTAGTTCCCTAATGTTGCACTAAATAAATACCTTCAGACCTTATCAGTTCCAGCTGTTCCATGCTACCACCAATTCAGCTGCTGCCCTTCAGGGTCAATCAGCTGATCCTTCTGTGAAAGTGTTCCCCAAGCACCTGCAGGCAAAGATTAGCCTCCTTCATTGCAGTCACCAGCCCCACTTACCAAACGAGTTTGCTGGTAGTAGATTCACCAGCTTTAAGAAAAGCCTTTTCAGCAGCTAAACTCCATTAAGTAAGCACTAAAATCTTTAGTTGGGACAGCTAGATCCAGGGAAGGGACACCTCTCTTTCACCTCAGATAAAAACAATGAGATATCTTCAGTGTAGTATTTTGTGCACTGTCTGGTTTGTAGTACTCTTTAAATATGAATTGTGCTGTGTAAACCTGTGCTCAACCCTTTTATCTTTGTGCTTAAAACTAGATCTGATCACAGGATGGTCACTTGAGGTAGAAAATTTCCTGTGACAGTAGGGTACAGGAAATCTGAGATCAACAGGCTCATAGTCCTAGAAAGTAGATTAGTTAAATAAAGTAACAAGTGGACACACAGAAAATTTAATATATAGGGGACAGTGACCTTACAAGGTATTACAAAAAGCATCACTAGCAATGGTTCTTCAAGAAATTAAGCTGCCCTAGGATTAGGAGGAAGGTCCTCACACAGCTTATTGAAATCCTCTCACAATCAGAAACACTGATTAGTTTAAATCAGTATAGCCAATTCCTTTTCTTTTAATAGCAGTATTTTAGGCCTCCCCACATATTTATTCATCAGAATGATTTATCAACATGAGGGAAACAACCTGATTATCACACACACCAGGACAGAGATTTTGAACTAGCAATAATGCCAACACATACTGCGTTTTCTACACATCATAAACACCCTGCCCTTTAGGCAACTTTTGTATTAGGGTCACAATTGCTTCCCTGTTCGGAGCAATCTGTTCCCTTGGCCAGATACTGAAACATGACTTACACAAAGTTTCCATAATGAGATATTGATGCAGGAGAAATTACAAAACAAATCTTGAAGACACATAGGGCTTAAGTATTCGTCCAAAAAAGGAAGGACTAAGCAGAAATAAATATTAATAGGCCTACTAGAATCACAGAATGCTGGGCGATGCTTTAAGACAGGATTTGAAATCCTACAATTTTATCTGTGTGAATGCAAGAAAAAGGGATCATTTTGCTCTGAATATGTTACGAGACTCTAGATGGAACAGAGCTTTTGGGGAAAAAACATTAAAAACTTCACTTAAGCAAAATAAAATAAAGATCACTATTATCCAGTTATACGTGGAATAGTGCCCAGCTGGAACACCTGAAATCGTGCTTTTCAGGGTCAAATATACAGAAGAATATTCACTTTTGCAATATTGAGTATCAGAGAGGGACATTAATCATGCAACCCTATCTTTTTAGGATTCCTAAAGCACTTTAATGTATCATAGAATACGTAAAATATTAATGTTCCAACCTCTGCAACTTTAAATTACAATCACAGGCTTACTGAAACACCAGAGGCAAGTCCGGGAAGAGTTTAGGAATGGCTTCTAAGCACCCTGAGCATACCGACCTTCAGAGCAATCACCACTCCAAAGTCCCTGGGCAAATGAGGAACATAAACTAGAATGAAGCTAATCAACATCCAGAGATAACCAAAAAGGTAATGTTTGTTGCTTAGGAAATGCCAAAAGTTTAAAAAGCATTACCATACAGCAAAATTGAAATGGAGGGAGCTGAAATGGGAGAGGAAGAGTAACTCTTCACTGTCTCCTCATACTTAGACACCTGAGTCCACAGAAATGATGGAATGCTTTGATTTGGGGGTTCTATTATCTATTGATCATAGCTACCTGAATTACATTCCCTAGGCCAACTTTTCTTTTTAAATCGTATCCAAAGTGTCGAAAGAAAACATTACCGTCCTACAAAACATTTTGCTTTTGTAGAATCGACATTTTCCCACTGACTCCCCCTACAAGTAAACTCAGACCAGTGATTGAAACTGCACAGTATTTCTCTCTACTGTAGTTGGCACCTAGACTGAATGGGATCTGGATACACACAGCAATAACTAAGACTGGTAAGTAAAGCCTGTAATGCAATCACCTGGCAGACAAACTTTGACCTAGTCTAACTTGATGAAAGAAGTCATGACTCCTGTTTTTCAGGGACAGGGAAAACTGACTGGTGTTTTACTCCTGCAATGGCCTGATAAAAGACCATTCCTTCTTGCAAAGCTTTTTCCCCTGCTCCACATTATCAGACTTGTTACACAGGATGTTTATAGTTCAGAGTTGTCTATCAAATGTTAAATAACACATCCATTTGTTCCAAACGTGTCTAGAGGTACAGAACAGAAAAAGGCATAGGATCTTTAACCTTAAAGCCTTATGACAGGACAAATATTTATATTTTGATGGCAGAGAAAAGCACAAAAGGAGCTAATGATGGCTTAGTTGGTAAAACACCTTGCCCTACTGAGCCAGAAGAAGGTATTGCCTAATGTTTGTTCTGCCTGTTTTGCTAGAACATTGTAGGAACACTGGTTAATGTCTTGTTCTGTCCTGCTTACCGGACCAAAGTCTCATTATAGAAAGAATGATAAGGAGCAGTATATAATAGACCACCAGGTAATAAATCAGGTTTAAACCAGATGTTTAGACATAGGAGGTTGAGAGTCAGAATTTTGCAAGCTTGAAGAATCTAGGTCACCTAACAATGAAAGTTGAAAAGTTCAGCTGATGAAGACTCTTGTATACTGTTATAAGTGATCATCGAGTAAATTTGCTGTTCAGAATGGGAAGAGTTAATAGAGTTATTAAATTATATTAAGTGCTTTGTTGTAATCACAAGTTTAAGTGTTATGCAATGCCTAACCACAAGATTAGTAAGCTGCGAACTAACAGACCACAACGCAATGATGATTTGGCATATTATCTCTTGCTGTTTTGAAAGCGTTTGTTCTGAGCATATTAATAGAGAGCAATATGGAGACAAACAAGAGGGGGTCGACCACGAGGAGTCAGGCTGACCAACCGTCATCCCGATGGAAATTTCCAGCATCACGGCCTAATAGAGACTAATGACTTTAAAACTATTGGTGGGTGCTCCTTAGCAACGGACATAGCCTGCGAAAGGAGGAGCCAACCTGGAGTCAGCCCGCGAAAGGAGGAGCCAACCTGGAGTCAGCCCGCGAAAGGAGGAGCCAACCTGGAGTCAGCCCGCGAAAGGAGGAGCCAACCTGGAGTCAGCCCGCGAAGGAGGAACCAACCTGGAGTCAGCCCGCGAAAGGAGGAACCAACCTGGAGTCAGCCCGCGAAGGAGGAACCAACCTGGAGTCAGCCCGCGAAATCACCACCAATGAACTGATGACATGGCATTGGGGGGGAGGTGGCAAAGAAGGGTATAATAAGTGCTGTTTCTGTTCCCCTTTGCGGACCACGGGAGGAACAGGGGTTTCCTCTGGTCGCCCGGCTAGCCGTTTTTGTTTGTTTGTGGCATTAATAGATCTTTGTTCCTTGCAACCTAAATTTATAGCCTCATACTTATCACATATACGACCAGGAGACCGAAGCATGAGAAGATCACCTAAAATTTGAACCAAAAGAAGATTCCTGAAAGCTCTGCCTAGACTCGGCCTGGACTCCGCCTAGCTAGTAATATGCGTGCTAGAAGGTGTAACTGTGTATCTAAAATGTATAAAGTGGCTTGTTTTGCACTTTTGGGTCAAGCCAGTTTGTGCAGTGCGAACTGCCTTGCTCCCAACATTGCAATAAACCAAATACCTTGCTGCTAAAAGGTGCAAAGTCTCTGAGCAGTTCTTCTATTCTGAGGTTTTTGGCATCAATTTCAAATACATAAAACAGAAATTAGATCCTTATGACTAATTATTCTACAAATAGCCTATCTTACCTCAAGGTGCAGCTTATATTAAGTAATGTCACACAACACAGAATAGCAGAACAGTTGTTAGGAGTGGGACATATCGGAAAAAATGAACCAGAAGAACAGATACTGAACTGGTTTTAATGGCAAATAACAAAATGGATACATCTTCCTGCATTCTTTAGGAATAGATCATTTATATTCATAGAAAGACCACAAAAGGAAGATCTGTTTTGAAGTTGCTATTCTACCTCTGTTCTCAGTTTTTTTATACCCATCTCCACATGTTCTGATGGCTTTGTAGGATATTCCTTTTCCCTGACAGATTAGTCACTAACACATTAGTCTGCAATAGCCTGACACTGTTAAACAAGAGCTATATATCAATGACACACTGAGCAATCCTAAGCAACACCTAAATACACAGTCTTGTGATGATTTACAGGTGTAGCATGCTTTCTTCACCATGTAGTAACTAATTAAAACACATTTAAATGTGATCTTTTATTTGTGTTGTTCTAAGAGTCTGATGCTTGATGGTAGAATCTCCATTCTGATCTCATGTCTGGGTATAAACAAATCATCCTAAAACACCTGCCAGGATTGAGAGATTTTTAACACCAGCCTCCCAACAGTATGACAGCTAAAGCTGTTTATCTGCTCCAGCTGCCCTCTCCACCTCTCCAGCAAGTGTTGTTGCTGCCAGGCATCCATGGTTTGTCAGGCCCTGCAACTCCTACACTGTCAGTTTTCAGCCAAGTAGAATTATGTAAACCAACTAAAAATTTGAGATAGACTGTCCTTAAAATTGCATCAGCTAGGACTGCCTGTCTAAGCGAGTGATTTCTCATCTTGAGAGCAATAACTTCATGCTATATAAGATATAGCTTGAGAAAAAAAGAACGTTTCTAAGTATTTTCAATATGATGCTCTCGTTGGAGTGTTAATTACTCTTTTGGGGCAGGGGGCAAAGGCCATCAAGTGTCAGACAAGCACCTTAATAAATGCACTTTGTTTGGAGATCTTAAAAATAATGACCTTATTAAAAGGACTACTCAACACATTAATAGATTTGGTTCTGGTTTTAGTTTCTCTTGTAAGTTCTGCTAGTTAAACAATAAGCCTAAGAGCTAGTTTAAGTAAGAAGCTTAAAGTGCAGTCTGGCATTAACAGATGGCCATCACCCGACTGGCATTAAGACAAGAAACAATACACTAAATTACATTTGTTAAGAAGTTGTGTAATTACTGGTTTTGAGTAGTGGTCTTATGGACCATTAATTATATTATAATTACATTATAATATACTGCAGCAGTATTAATGAAGTAGTGTAAAAAAGATCAGTAACCAACAAAAAATAGAAATTGCTTATGGTATCGAGCACTACAGTACAGATGAAGAGAAGTTACCAAGTTTAAGATCTAAGGTTAAGCATGTAGCATAATACATTGCCTTAAATATCATTAATGTGGTCACTACACCCCACTCTAACCAAATGTAAAGTCCAGAGGTTGCAAAGGCTATTTTTCCATACCCCACTTGACTGCTCAACCACTTTTTACTGTGTCTTTCTCATGCTGTCCCTGAAACTCGCAGTTGCAGTGTAAGCTGTTCAGCATCTGATCTGAATGCAAAAAAACCCTTGACTAAAACTGTGAGGACACAGAAACAACACTGCCAGGACAACTGGCTGAGTGCAGGAGGCAGCAGCAACCTAGAGTTACACCAAATCTGATTTAGCATAAAACCACAGCTCTGAAGTCCCTATAGACAACTGGTTTTGCAACAAAACCTTGTCTGGCATCAGAATGCCACCAAATCACAGCAAATTAAACTCATACCAATTAAAAACTTTAAAGAGGTCAAAATATTAAGGCTCTGTAATCTGAAGCATAGCACAGATTTAAACTTGGAAGGAAGCAAGATTTCCAGTGTGGAAGCACACAAAAAAACCCCACTAAAGTTAGCACAGTGTATTAAAGACATCTCAAGTAGGTCACTGTAGAAGACACTCAAGGAGGAGACCATGATTTCAAGCAGAATCTGGGCAGAGTTTAACCCAGGCCTGGCGTGCAGAGACCTGTATGTCAACATGAGCAACATTCTAAACCTAAGCACGCACCAGGGCCGCCTTTAACTCATTCCTGTGTGCAAAAATGCAATGCCTTCACAGAATCTCAGTGACTGCTGGATGAACTTGGCTCCCTGACCAACAGAGAAGCCTGTACCAGGCTCTGACACAGTATATGTAGATTACACCACCCACATTCTCTGCTTTGAGATTAGCCAGCTAATCTACATGCAACATTCCTTAACTTGACTGCAGAAATGAAGAATAGTTGTTTACTTCTAAGAAAAAAAAATCTTATCAAGGCTCCAAAGACCACAAATATGAACCTCCCCATAGGCAGGATCGGGGCAACATGCTGATCACTGTGAAGGGGTTGTCTCACACTGTGACAGCCAGGGGGCCTCAGCATCAGAAGGGACATACGAGTGCTGTCACCTTTACCAGTGCTACTATTCCTTATACAATGAACCAGTCAACAAGCCTTGAGAACCCACGCCTTTCCTACTGAGATCCCAAATGAACCGGCACCTCCTCGCTGCAAAACAGCATCCTGCCATTGGCTAGGGTGAGTCAGACTTTGAGCCTTTTGGGGGGGCTACATGTGCACCCACCATGTGACTGTTCCCTCTTCTATGATGGATGCCTATAGAGTCATGTGAATAGGCAGCAGCAGTCTTTTGTCGCACAAGGGCACACGCTTCATTTATGTGCTAAATACATATTTATGATATGACACCTACATTTTGGCCACTGGTTAAATGAACTTTTCTGGCAATTCACCCTGAAGGAGGCAGACCGTCATCATATATTGCAGTAAATTAAAACAGTTGTAACTAAAAACTTAACGTAAGCTTCAGATTAATTTTTTTCTCTTAAAGACGTTAAATGGCTAATGCAGCCATGTTTGAAAAGAGGCCTGTAAATCGACCAACTACTTAGTTCAAATTTGCAGAAAATATTCCAAACCCAATGCAGATACATGGAAATTGATGTGAGTTATGCCAAGTTTTCCTGTTACATTTAACTGTCTCTTGCCACAGAACATTAAATTCAGCTTGAATGAAAAGATTATTAAGATAAATCACATTCTTTTCAAAGAGCTGGTTGATATTTGCAGAGTACGTTACTGATCTGCAGTTTAAACAATCATTTAAATTATGTTTTCACTGTTATTCTACCTTTATAGGAAACTATAAAACATTTATTGCCTACACCCCAGCAACTATAAGCTTATCTTCAGTGCTTTTAAGAATAAAAATGTTAGACTAACTCTACTCTTTGACAGCTATTTTTCTTTTATCTGTCAAATGAAATATTTTACCCCTACGCTGTCTCTAACTCCCTCCTAAACACAAAGGAATCTGGCATAAAGAAAAACCTCAAAGCAAAACCAAACTGGTGCCAGGCAAAGCCAGGGATCCTCAGCCACCTCTCCACATCCAGATCTGTCCGGGAGCATATTGGTACCTACCTGCCAAACGTCATCACCCCCACCAAGCCCTGCCAGTCCTGTCAAACCCTGTCACTTGTCCTGTAACTCCTCCCAAATGGTCACTTCTGCCAAAACCCTGTCACCTACCCTGCCACCCCAAACCCTGTCACATCTGTCAAGCCTTGTCACTTCTCCTGTAGCTCCTGAACTCTGCCAAACCCTGTCACCTCTCCTGCAGCTCCTGCTCACCTCTGCCAAACCCTGTCACCTACCCTGCCACCCTGTCACCTCTGCCAAACCCTGTCACTTACCCTGCCACCCTGTCACCTCTGCCAAACCCTGTCACCTACCCTGCCACACCGCCAAACCCTGTCACCTACCCTGCCACCCTGTCACCTCTGCTAAACCCTGTCACCTCTCCTGCAGCTCCTGCTCACCTCTGACAAACCCTGTCACCTCTGACAAACCCTGTCACCTCTCCTGCAGCTCCTGAACTCTGCCAAACCCTGTCACCCGCTCTACCGCCGCCAAAGGCCTGTCAAACGCTGTCCCCTCCCTGTGCCTCAGTCCCAGCCCTCCTCCCGAGGTGGGCGCGGCGGGAGGGTGTCGGGGCGGCACTCACAGGTCCAGGAGGAGCCGGACTTCCTCGCCGGCGCCGTCCCAGCCGCCGCTGAGGCGGCTCATGGCCGGGACCGGGGAATGCTGCCGGGACCGGGGAATGCGGCCGGGACCGGGGAATGCGGCCGGGACACCGCCCCGACCCAACGGTGCCGGTGCCGAGATGGCGGCGGCGCCCGCCGGGATGCGGCATGACGGGAGATGTAGTCCTGCTCCCGCCTCGGGGGCTGTGCGGGAATCAGCAGGAATGCCAGCTGCCTGCCACGTCTTTCCACCTGTAATTCGTTGTATCGCTCGCTCTCTTTTTTTTTTTTTTTTCCCTTTTTTTTACATTCCTGCTTGGATGGTGTGACATAAATTGAGACCAAACAGTTCCCAAAAATCAGCCAGATGATTAGGACTTCATTGCTATCTTCAGACCCAAGACCCCTCACCTACCTCCTACTAAAAAGAACAAGTGACAGACTAAGAAAACGAAACTTCTGTTCTCATAAAATTAACTGAAGGATCCGTATCTAAGAGAAACACAGGTTGCTGCTGATGCCTGATAACTTTGTTGAAGTCAACAACTGAAACATCTGGACTGACAGATAAACCACAAGGATGCAATGGATAATGCTGCTGCAAGACCATATACTTTGTCATTGGATAATTAGAAATATGCATTAGTAGGTAATTGGGTAATTCATATCATACCCTTGTAAGTGTAAGCTATAAAACTCCCCAAAGAAAAATTGCTTGCATGTGCCCAGTTTGGCTGGGACATCTCATGCACACAATGAAATATGCTATTCAATCATCATGGGCCAGTTGTGAATTTTGCAACAAGAGCAGGAGGCACACGAGGTCATTAAACTGAGCTTTGTTTTAGCTTTCCTCTTGACAGCACAAGCAAGATGCCCCCGAGCAGCCTGAGCATCAGGAATACTGCAGGAGCAGGCTGGCCTTGGCTCCCATGGAGAAGTGTCTGTCCCCAAAAAAATGCAGGAAAAAGCCAAGCTCCCTTGAGCAGCATTTTAGCACTGGGAATGCAGAAACCTCCATGCTGGTGGTGCTGGGTTGAGCATAGAATGCTAGCAGGCCTCCCTGGAGATCCCTTTCCTTGGGTCAGGGGGCATGATAAAGCTGCAGCAAACTGTGTGGTCCTGACAAATTCTGTGTGCTTGTGTGACAAATGTAAACAGCACACATACCTGGCTGATGAGCAACCAATTCTCTTGCTATTTTTTCCACAATATTCAGTTTACCACATTCTCCCATCAGCAAGTTTGGCAGTGCTGAGGGTACTATTCATCAGCTTCTGGGCTGGAAATAACTACTAGCCCACTGACAGCCTTTAGCTGTTTAACCTCAGGAGTTGCTTCTGAAGCAGCTCATGAACTGCCAAATTTCACATACCTGTGAAAAGCCACCCTTAAGGGGAAGGAAGCACACACACAGGCTGTATCTCCAACTAGCATCGGGCTATCCCAGGGAGCAGACAGTGTAAGAGTGCTGCTCTTACACTGGTTTGACTGCAGGAAGCTGCAGAAAGAAATTCAGTCACATCAGCCTTAACATGGCGAGAAACCATACCGATAAACACCAGGCTATAAACAGTGACTCAGGAAGTGCTTGAACATGGGCTCTCCACAAAGAGTCAGGTCCTCAGCTTGTGCTGGTATATGAGGTTATTCCTCCCCGGGGTAGGACAGCAGCTGGCTGAATGTCATTAGGTTCCTATATGCTGATTTCCCCAACCTGTCATATTTCTGTTCAAAGGGACATGAGGTACATCAACCACTATTCCCAGTTTTGAATTATCAGCAAACTTGTGAGAATGCACTTTGCCCCATGTCATGTAATGAAGATATTAAGTGGTATAACCTTAGTATTGACCACAAGGGACTGGTCTCCAGCTTGTCTTTGTGTTGCTAATCCTTTGAAATCAGAAGCTGAGGCTGTTTCCAGTCTACCTCCCTATACAATTATCCAGTCCATACTGAGCTGGACAGAAACCTGATTGGTTTCAATAGCAAGCTGATCTAGTTGAACACATCCCTGCTTATAGCAGGGAGGTTGAATTAGATGACCTTTAAAGGTTCTTTTCAATCCAAACCGTTCTATGAAGACTAAGGCAAATAAGGCATTGAGGACCTCAATCTTTCTATGTCTGCTTAGTAGTGTGAAGTTCTGGTTCTGCTGTATCTAAAAAAAAACCCCAAACAAAAACCCAGAAGATGCTTAAGAGACAAAGATGTTTTTAAAAGTTACAGTGGGAAGTCTTACATGTCTCTTCCAATGCTGAGAAACATGCAAGGATGCAGACCTGGACAGTTCTCTCTGGTAGAGCCACTGCTCTGCAGAATTCTTTGTGGTAAGATTCAATAGCCTCATTGTTCATCACATCTTTACAGTATTCATCGAAGTAAAACAAATCCATCAGTCTCTTATTGTACGATACTAAATGTTCTAGAGGGTACACCGAGGTTTGCTGGAAACATTACACTTTTACACATTCCCGTGGGAACGAGCCCTTACAAAGAATAGACACAGATTGCATTGTTAGTGGCAACACGCCATATACTCAAGTTCAGCAGTTCCTCATGCTAACACACATGCAACTCTACAATCAAAACCTAGTTAAATTCTGCCTAAAAACTGCTTGAAATCAGCCTCTTCTTTACAATACCTTCTGTGTTGGCCCACTGCAGCATTCTTCTTCACCCTGTCCCAGCCTCATTGAGGAGCGAGCCCACATTTTCTATTGCAGAAACACTGCTTGTTTTTCACATCTCTTTACCAGATTCAACTCCAGATGGATTTGGCTTTCCTAACCCCCATCCTTGCACACATGGACAGTGGCCCTATTCCTTCTGAGTCACCTGTGCTTGTGTCCACCTCCTGTATGCTTCCTTTCCATGCTTAAGTTCAGTCAGGCCCTCCTGCCATCTTTGCAGGTTTTCCTGCACACCAGAATGGACCATTCTTGAGCTTGTAGAAAGTGATTCTTTGTGGGGTAAAAAAACCAAAAAAACCCAAAAACCAACCAGCTCTTCTGGGCCTGTCTTCTTTTCAGGATCATATCAGGTGGATTCACCCAAGTAGATCCCTGAACAGGCTGAAGTCTGGCCTCTTGAAGGCCATGACAATAGTCCTGGCCTCTTCTTCCCTCTTTTCAAGATCCTGAACTCCGTTTCAATGGAGTTCACTTCCAATAAAACCACTCTTTTTAGTGTTGAAGAATGCTGAGACCAACCCTAACAACAATCCTAAATTAATCCCATCACAGGGATATGAAAGACAGATGTTTCCTGACAAAGACTGGCACTGACAAGGATGTGAAAGACAGATGTTTACAGAATGAGAAAAAACAAACAAGTGACAACATCTTATTTAAAAGTAAAGCATGTTCTGTTGAGTTGACTTGACAACGGCTAGCCTAGCAACACATGACTGACAACAGATGACTTTGTACTATAAAGGCATGGTCCCATTTTCCAGCAGAGAGGACTTCTAGGAGTATGTGTGGAGATTCCTCCCTTGAGTAGGGATATCTTTCAAGGTAACTGTTTGAGTATGAGCAAAAATTATTTGCCCACATCATCAGTGTGGGTAAGTAACATCAATCTACTTGATAATTATTAAGACAGCTTTAAAACTACTGTTTTAATAAGTAGTGCACTGTAATTAGTTATAACTACCGATATTGTGTAGTAGACAATTGTGCTTATGATATTTTACCTTTTAATAATCGCTGGCTTAATTCTCATCACTACAATTAAAACACATACTGTATGCGTACTAACGTATTTCATTTGCCATGTTTAATCCTGCAGGACAAAGTTATATATAGAATCAATTACACTTATCACATCTGGGGTTGGTATAGATCCAGGCACACTTAGACTCCTCCTTGAGGACTTTAGAAAGCAAGGAAGTCCTTTATGAATCTTGTGCTTATATGCATGTACTTCAGTGACACCCAAGTTGATGATAAAGTCCCCTCTGTTTGCATAAGCCCTCATCTTTTGCTTGATAACCTCATCCACAACTTCTTCATTTGATTGTCATCCTTTCTTTCCCCATCGTTCTCAGTTTAAAGCTCTTCCTACCAGACTGACCATCCTGTTGGCAAAGATGCTCTCCCATCTTAGTCCAGTGTATCCCAGTTCTTCCAAGTGACATCTACTCATCAAAGAGCATACCACGTTCATAGAAAATAAAACCCCACAAGCTGACTGTTGAATTCCAAAATTTGGATATCAGAAAAGGACATTTCTGGGTTTAAACAGAAGCCATGGGCTACAGAAGCTGGGAAAAAAAAACCCTTTTCATTGACCTCATCTCTGTGGAATTTTCCTGCCTTCTCCAGCAGGCTGTGAAGAGACTTTTTCATGTTATCACATGTCCTATTGTATCTACTGCTCCCTGCATAATCCTGTCTCAAGAGATGTGAATATCTTCCCCCCATGTAATTCCCCTAAGATAAAATGGGTTTTCCCCTATGATATATGTGGTAAGACCCCAAATTTGTTAACTTAGGTTTTCCCCTTCCCTGAAACCCCCTAATTGTAATAATTGTAATAGTTACAACCCCCTGTTGAATATGTAGACCCTAAACCCTTTAAATATGAACTTGTGAGTCCAATAAACCATTCCAGTTTCTTGCCCCCAAGATGGGATCTTCTTTGCTTTATTGACCTCCACAGTTGACCAGCAGGTCTGAAGACACACCAGATGGGCCCTTATGCACTCTGGAGTGCCATCTCTCCAGAGCTGTATCATACTTGATGCTATCCAGGTCTCTCCAGTAATTGGAGAGGATTTGATGATTACATGAAAAAGCAGCAGGGATCAATAATCAGCCAGAGATGCCTCTGCAGGCTTTTCATGCTATCATAAATCACAGACCCTCAAAAGCAGCAAAGCCCCCTGGACAACAGGTCAGCAGACAGGCCTGTTCCCTACAGCAGAGCTGTCAGTATCAAGGAAGCAACCCTTAATGCCTCCTTCTGGTGCTCCTGTTGCCTGAAAACTGGGTATAAAGAAACTCTCTAAAACCCTTTTTTGAGTTTTAGGGAGCAAAACATTCTTTTATTTCAGCATGCTGGATGCACAAGAGAATACTGTGCATCTAAAGATGCACAAAAGATCTAAAGAGAATATTGTCTCTAAATTGTGCATACCTGAGTTACAAAAGCCTCCTGCCTTTATTCAGTAACCAAACTAACAACTCAAACATTACCTAATCCTGTCCCTCCCCTTGACACAAATCCCATTTTGAGTCAGTGGTCCCTTTGGGTGGTTGTTCATGATCTTTAGGTTGTTCATGGTCCCTTTGGGTGGTTGTGCCTCATCTTTTTCAGGTTGTGCCAAAGTTCAAAAGAGTTTAAGAAAAGGACATCTTCACGCCCTTTGGACTGTGTCAGAGCACAAGGCCAGTTTTGACTTGGCCTGATAGCTGTGTTCCTTTTATCAGTTCTGCTTCAAAATAGGGAGACCTTCTGTCACTTAAAAAATTCCTTTCTGCTGAGAGTACTGACCTTTAATGACAAGCTATACAGGTCAAGCTAAGTAGTTTTAAGCTACATTTGTTATTCTATATGGCTACACTTCTGCAAGGCTCAGGCTCAGCCAGCTCAGATGGTTCACTTGACACTCTTTTCTACAACCACAAGGCTGAAAATATTTTGTAATTACAAATCATCAGGCAGTGCATAATCATTTCTCCTACCAGCAGGAATCACAGGCTTTCAACATCTTGAGAGTTTTTACTTCCCACCCTGATAGATAGACTCAGCCTGCCCCTCCCTCAGTACATACCTCCATGGTTTCTCAAAGCCAGAGGATCTCAGAGAAGATCCAAGTCTCTTTCACAACCTCTGATGATCTATAGCACGCTAACCTCGTCCTGTAGCTCCTTTGCTTAATAAAACATCTCAAAAGGCGTGCTTCTCCCTTCAGGCTAAAGGAAGGGAGACCAGCACTCTTCTTCTGAAGGTCTGTCTTGGGTTGAGACCTCCACCGTCACAGGGGAAGCTTTTCCAAGACTGCTGAGGGCAGCAGCTTATAGCACATCCTGACCACTGCTGAGGAAGCATGTGCTGTTACAAGATAAGGCACTAACCCTTCCCACACCAAATGCCCCCCAAAGCCGTTGTGCCGTAGGCCCAGCTCTTATATAGCCTTCAGCCTGAAAGGGTGTCAGACCCTCCCCAATCAGTGTCAGCTGGAACTAAACCTCCAAGGGCCCTTTAATCAAAGACAGCTGGCGGGTCATTAGCCCTGCTAGACCTTGCTGCAACTCAAGGCCTCCTGCAGCTCTCTGTTCCCAACAGCAGCAGGCAACCTCAAGCTCCTCAAAGGCTTCCCAAAAGGGTTCCCAGAGGTCCTTTGACAGTGATCCCAGAAGAAGGCCCCAGCAGATCTAGAAGCAAGACCCCAGAAACTGCTGTGCTATTTGCTGCCTCTTCTGGCTGTGCTTAAGAAGGGATGTTTTTGTGACTATTAGATTTTATTAGCAATGGTGTTAAATTTTGTTATTGCTCAGTATTAACATGACTGACAATTAAGTTAGTAAGGAACAAGGTACCAGAATGCATGTTGGAATAGTAATTTTAAAGAGTTGAAATGGTTAGAAAGGTATACTGCAATATCATCATGATCTGATCCAACTGGCAGCCTGTGCTGACACCTGAGTACAAAACTAGACATCCTTGGGGGCTGTCTGACACTGAGTACAGGCAGAGGGTATGTCCTGGGTTTGGCTGGGATAGAGTTAATTTTCTTCTTAATAACTGGTACAGTGCTGGGTTTTGGGTTTAGGATGAGAATAATGTTGGTAACACATTGATATTTTTGTTGCTGCCGAGCAGGGCTTACATTGACTCAAGGCCTTTTCTGCTTCTCAAATCACCCCACCAGTTAGTGGACTGGGGCATGCACAAGAAGTTGGGAGGGGACACAACCAGGACAGCTGATCCCAACTGACTCAAGGGATAGTCCATAGTGTCATGCTGAACAATAAAACTCGGGGTAGTTGCCCAGGGAATGGTGACCCACTGCTCTGGACTAGCCTCAAGAGCTGGATACTAGATCCTACACAAACATTTGTGGTTTGTTTTCTTTAATGATAGCAAGATAACACTTGCAAACAAAGCATTAAAGAATGTCAGAGTGATTCTGCATACCTAGTTCTGAAACAATGGCACCCACATAAGTAGTTCATTTTGGAACATAAAGATTGTGCTGTTCCAACAGTTATTATACAATTATTCTTGTCAAAAAGTTATGTGACTCCTACACATTGGTTGGCTGATTTTCCCACAGGGAGTGTCTTTCTTTCTTGGACATCCATCAAGACACACTTTTTTAATAACACAGATTGTTTTCTGGATGTGGCATATACAAGCTTTGCCCATGCTGCTTATGTGTAACAAACATTTTTGTTTTAGGGTCAGTGAAAAGGTTGTGCACACATTCTTGCCAAGGTTTGTTGAATTTTTTTAGAGATTATGTACATATATGCACAATGCTTTTGCATTATAGTTATTTCTGTCTACTTATGGCAGTGTTAACTGTCACACTGATATATCAGGTTTACTTAAATGGATTTGATTTTCTTCAGGTTTTGACACCAGATGGACCTATAGTGAAGTGAGTAATCATAAATCTTACTTCATTTGCAATTCAGAGCTCTCTTTGCTGCTTAAGGAGCCAGGAAGTCAAAGAATTATATATATTAAAAAAAAAGTTGACATATAAATTTAAATATCAGTAAGACAGTTTTATAGTTTGCACTCTGTCTTGTTTGAAAGCTTTTTATTTACTTACTGACATAGCATTATGGCTTGGTTCTCCAAGCACAAGATGAGGACATCATTTTTCATGACTTGAACACACATGCTTGTGTTGAAGATGAGAGTATGTTTCCAAAACATTTCCTCTATGAAAACGACTCAAGCAGAGTCTTTTGTACCTTAGTTAACGATTGAAAATTCCCTTTGTTTTTCCTATCTCCGAGTAAATTGTGCTGTGAAAGCTACTGCTGTAGGTATTTAGCCAGGGGATCCAACCAGTAAAGTAGGACTGTGAAGGTGAGAAAGATAGCGAGATTGCAGTGTTATCCTGGATACTTAAAAACAGTTTCAGTCTAAGTTATCTCTTTTGAATCTCATAAGCAAGTGAGGGGTCTTGAGAGCTGTAGCCACCCCAGGCAGCTGCAGAGCTTCAAAATGACAGCAGTAATGAGGGACCCACACAGGCGTCTCTGTGTGGGAGACTGCACTTTCCAGACATAGGTAATGCATCACATATACAGGATGCCTGGAATACTTTGTTGTAAGGGATGAAATCTTTTCCTGTCTCGGAATAAGATACACAGATAAGCACATTTGGGTAAATAGCCTCTTAGCAAAGAAGATGCATTTAGACACCCCAAAGTGATTTTCAACTTATTTATTTACAGCTGGCAGATTTCTATCATTCCACAGATTGCATCTTATTCATCTATCACACTCAGCTTGAAACCTTCAGAATGGCTTCCATTTTTTTAATACTGCAAATCTTGTAACTGTTAATTATCTATATATTGCAGTACTTTTCTTACATAGTGTCTTTTAGCCCATAGCAAGTATTTTAGCAATTTCTAATTTCCCATGGAAGTTCTGGTTTTCTTGGACTACCCCATAGAAAACCACCCTGAGTTCTTTGGAGTGATGCAGCCACTGTCACGTGTTCAGTTATGTTCTTTGAGGTCAAGGAGAGTGGTCTCACTGCACAATTTCATTTTCAAAATAATATTTATGATGCTTCCACGGACAGTTCATCACAGTTCATGTTAATGCAACTCACATGGCTGTGGCTGTGTTGGCCTGATGAATCAAGGACAGCAGTCCTCACCATCCTTAGAAACACTGTTGTTAAGACAGTGCTTGAACAACTAGTTGGAGAAGTCAGCTTGGTTTTGGTTTTGCAATATAAAATACAAATAAGTCCCTGTATGGCCAGTCTTCGCAAGCAAAGATTTGGGAAAGGTCATTAACCCTTCAAGCCTGCACAGTGGATTTTTTTAGGTGAGACCCAGTGTGTGCTGAACTGAGCCCACCCTTTAATCCTGAGGTTCATCTGCTGGGGCTGAGCAAGCTTGGATGGTGGCAGCAAGGTCCTCAGGACGTAGGTTTGTTTAGAGTGACCATCTCTTAGATGGATGGCCTTACAGGGCTGATGAGCTCCATCTGCCTGGGGGAGTTTTTCCCTGGCTGGGAATTGAACCTGGGTCACAGCAGTGAGAGTGCTGCAACCTAACCACTAGACCACCAGGGGCCCCTATAAATAAGTCCCTAATTACTTCTTATGAGGCTACAATTGCTCTCTTAGTGTCCTAATTTGATCCATTATCACTTCTCATATCTTCTTAGGTCTGTATTCTCCGGTCCAGGCAAAGCTACATTCGTTGGTCCTGATTACACTACATACCCTGAATCCACAGTACTGACTTGGGCTTTGAGAAGGATATCACTCAGTTAGGAAGTGATTTCAGAAAGCAAGAATGATGACAAACCTGATAAAATAAGAGAACAAAGATGATAGGCAGCAATTTTACTGAAGGTATAAGGATGCTGGAGGGAGCAACATTCCAAGGCAATCCATTGCTTTTTCTAGAATTACTGCTGTTTTCTACAGGGTCTGTCCAAAAAAGTAACTAAAGCTCCTGTCATAATCAACCAAGCGGAGGAGCCCAAGGTCAATTAAGAGGAGCCTAAGCCATGCAGAGAAGTCTCAGCAGCTGTTTTGTGACATGCTGGTGATTCTGGTGAGTCCCCTCTGATACATACATCTTTGGTGCTTGAAGTATGAAAGAATGTGTAGAAGTGAAATAACTTTTAAAACAAAAGCACTCTCCCCTTCTGTAATGTCTCACCATGAATTTATACAATTTTTTTTTGTATTAATAGCTTACAACAGTCAGACAGTGTATTTGATAAATCATCTCAGCTCTTACACACTTCCATAACCTAGGAATAAGGCAACAATGTGTACCATAACTAATCAAGCAATTAATCCTTGAACATCTACTGCTGGGTGAGCTCTGCTAGGCTGGCTTGTACTGACTCCCAGTTCCTGATAGTTAAAGGATATATAGGATGTACTTTATCTCTGATGCCAGAAGGTTTCTTTGCCTGGCAGTCACTAACTGTTCCTGCTTTCTGACTCATTAGCCTGTATGAATTGTAAAATAAATGTTCCTTCCATGCTAATAAGTATTTCTCTTAGGACACAGTATCTACTGCTCTTAGCCAGGGCAGCTTGTGTCTGATCAGTGGACTCTGTTACTTGAAACTGGACTTGATGCCCAGCAGTAAGAAAGCAGACCTTGTGTCCTGCTTACTGCAGATAATGGGAAGATGGTTTGTACAGCCCTCATTTCGGAGCTGGAGCTGAGCTGAGGTGATATTTTTGTAGGAGACCACAAGCACTGCTGGGGTACAGTGAATTCAACAGCGGGTGAAGTAAAACCAGTGTTTCCTGGGTTTTATCTCCAACAGCTCCAGTAATGGTCTAGCCTAAAGAGAAAAAGTAAGCAGAACTATGTTGGTGAGTATATGAGAACCCCATTATTTCATACAAGGAGGAAGTATGGAGAAGGAAGGTGTGATGATACAGAATTTGAGATGGAAAATAAGTGTTGAAGGCAGGCTGTGTCATGTGCATTTCTCTTTGAGTAGTGTAGAAGTTGATTTGAATGGCTAATCACTGTGTTACTGAGGAGTCTGCCAGCTCTCCAGTAGCATACTTATCTGCTATCTGCATCACAAAAAACGTGCTCAACTGCAAATTGTAAATGCCTTCAAGAGGTTGATAGGTATTCATAAGCCTTTAAGAGGTTGATAGGTATTCATAAATGGCAACAGGTTCCTGGAAGATGGAAGACAGTGAAGCAAGATGTGTTGGCTAAAAGGGGGGCTCTGCACAGGAGTGGCAAGATCTAGGTTGGAGGCAGCTTTGAATACCTGGAGGCAGAAGCTCAGATTTGGGAAGGATGAGTAAGAGCAGTTTAACTAGCAAGTACCTGAGACGCTTTATCAGAGGTCTAAGGCTTTAAGGAAGGGTTTGTAGTTTAACAGGCTGCTGCATAGAAGCAGCAGGCTAGAAGATTTAACTGAAGAAACCTACTCATTATGCTGAACAAATTTGCAATCAGACTGAGTAAATAACATTTGACTTGCAATCCCAGGATATAGCCACTGGGACTCAAGTTTCTACAGCAGGACCTTGCATAGAAGCCTGCAGCTAGAAAGTTCAGGTTTTTAAGTAGTGTGAATTTTAATCAATGTGCCTTTAAGATCTGTTTAGACTAAGTTCATTTAATTAAAGGAGTTTTACACAGAAGAATTTATGCCAATGTCATTGACCAGTATGCAGCAGACAATAAGAAACCGAGCACTAATGTGGTGCTTAACACTGGATTGTTTAGCGATAAGAGTTCAGGTATGAAATTAAGGCAAGAACAGTTCAGGGAGCCAAAGAGCTGAAGCTACTGGACGAGACCAGCAGCACAGAGAAACGTGGCACTGAGATGGATTGTGGGCAGGGCTTGTGAGGGAAGGCTTTGCTGGGGCAGAAGCTGATCAGCCATCCTGAGGCAGTGAGTGGTGTCACTGTGGTGAAACATTATAGAGGAGCTGAGGCTAGTGGAGTGGCTTTTCTCTCCTTTCCTTTTCACTCATTTCCCCAGTGATAAGTGGGAGATGTGCTGCACTTGAACTCCTTCCTGAAGCTTTATGCTCACCCCAATAGTCCTACACACATACTGTACATACACACATATCTTCTTTAACAGACATTGTGCATCTTCTTTAACAGACATTTTCCAGCTGTTGTTGTCTTCTCTTACTCTGTAGGTGTTTCACCACTCATGCTGTAGCCCTCGCTTAAAATGCTCTGCCTCTCCTGAACGCTTAGGTGCATTCACAGAAAATAGCTGTAAGTGCTCCATTGCTTTGTCCAGGTAGAAATATGTAATTTACTTCATTTTCGTGAGCCCCTGTTGCCAGATGAAGAACTATTTACTCAGCTGGTGTTAATAGAATGCCTATTTTGCAAAATCTATGGAACTGCACAATTAAAACTGCCTATGGAACTGCACAATTAAAACTATGTTAAACATCAACCAAAAAGGGGAACAAGAAGTACACTTCATTGATCTAGGGACTCCAAATAATGGCCAGTGCAGGTTATGCCAACTCTTCTTCATATTTTGGAGGTAACATTGAGTTCATCGAGTGGTTAGGGATAATTCTTGGGTCAACAACCGCCAAAGACCACTTGAGGGACACTCAGGACAAGAAAATGCGTGTGTCAGTGGGAGGGGAAATATGTTAATAACTTCGGGGAAAATTATTATAATATGTATATTTCTTCTAGGAAAATCAATGAATACATATGTAAACTATAGGATATAAACATGAGCCTTTTCTGAGCCTTTTCTGTATTTGGGATGCCCAGTATTTCAGAGGAAATGTCCCCTCGTGCATCTGATACCAAATAAAAAATGCCTGTTTCTTAACACTGCGTTGGGGTTAAGGATTTTTTAGGCTGTTTTTCAGTAACACCCTTACTAATTCACAAGCACTGGTTGTTTTCTGTCTAGTAAATAACACTTTCTCTAAAATAATGATGAGATGACAAATATAATAATCTCGATGGTGATCTGCCTTGTAAATGTTTAGATTTTATTTGAACCTCTCTGTTGGGAGCTGATCTCTACAACCACTCATAATTCTTGTGAATTCTAACAAGGATGTAGGAAAGAGGGCTTTACCCCTGAGAATAATAATGTAACTGGCTGTAATGTAAAAGGAGAACAAATTTAAAGCAAAACAGTGTAAATGGGACAGATGTGAGAAGGTTCATCATGGAAAGATGAATGCCTATGAAATTTAGAAAATTTGTGGTGTCCTGTGAGGGCTTGGAGCTGGCTGACATATTTCTCCTTCCTTCTGTATGGTGATGCGAATGCTGGGGCTGAAGTGCCTGTGAGCAGGAGTATGTAAGAAGGGCAGCTCCCCAAGACACTCTTCTCCCTGGCTGCAGCATGTGGCTTGGGTCATGGGCCCAGCTGGTGGACAGAGGTTCCCAGTGCTGAGCAGTAAACAAAGTTTTGTCTGCTAAACTGTGGTTTAGATGTGCCTAGGCACTTCCTAATTTTTCCGGTGGTGTCACAATGTTTAAGTGTTTGTGGTTGTTTATGAGGCTGGTTAACTTAAGCTGAACAAGATGCCCCTGCTGTTCAGGTGTTTGTGAATGACAACAGGCAGCAGTAAAGAAACTATTTGTGAGGCAAATGTAGATCTTCTGTCTGGTTTGCAAGTCTCAAACAAAAGCAAGGCAATGCAGTGCTGCTCACCTTGTGTGCAAAATACACATCTGGGAAAAGGTATGGGCTACTGCTAGAAACTATGCAAGCAAAAGTCAAAGATGATTGAATATTTGGCACACTGCAAAGGCTCTCAAATGAATTAAGACTTGAAAGGCATACCATGTAGATCTGTGAAGGAAGTGGAGAGTAATTAGAGCAATGCAGGTCTTTTTCTATGTTGCTCTACCTCTTAAAACACCTCTAAGAACAATTTGAGGGCCTGATATTGGTTGCAGGTGAGTTATTTTCATCAAAGTCTTTGGGGAAAATAATTTCTTTGTTCTGTTCTTTGTACTTCACTTGGAAACTGTAAAGATGACAAGGCTTGAAAATTCCTGCAAATAAAGTTCTGTTTTTTAATTAAAATTAGCATAAATCAAACTTTCACCAAACACCCTAGAGTTTACAAGTGACTGCAGGGAAATTGTTGGCAAATTCTGTTGGCTGACCAAACGGCATGTGAAGCAGAGAAACACGCTCTTCAACATCACTGCTTCTCTGAGGATGGCATCCATCAGGAATTTCTGTGCTTGTCTTCACTCCCCTGGTCTCTGCTTTGCCTCAAGAGCATTTCTTTAGCTTAGGCTTGACCCTTTGAGACTGCCAGCCCGGCTATCATGTCCTTGTCTTCCCTTTTTAAATCCAATTAGCTCACATGTGTTATGTAATTGAGAGAAATTGCATAAGTATCAATAATACTTCCAGACTGATTCGTTTCTGTTAAGTTGGCACCAAACTTGTAACACTTGCTGCTGAGGAAATAACATACCAGAAACACAGAGAAAGGTGGATGATGCTGTGTTATTCATGCCATACAGAAATGTGTATTCAGTGAAATGTGCCAGATGTTAATACAAACATTTTTAAGCATTGACTGGTTTCTGGGGTATTCTGTACAAAGCAAAAGAAAAACTTGCAGAAACAGGTTCTATGGGATGTTTAGTCAATGGTTGCTGTGGGAAAAGCAGCTGGGAGATGGTTGTCAGTGCCTGAGGTAAAAGACAACAGTAAAGTGTGTCATGGGAAGAAATCACAGGTGGTAGAGGATGAAGGTCAGAGAGATGCTTTTGGCTGCTCAGACATCCATGAAATCTGTAAGAAGTAGTCTAATCTATTTTAGCTTAAATAAGGAGAAACTTCCTGTTAGCTGCATAGTTACACAATACTGAAACTGTTGAGAAGAATTTGTTTCAAGTGTCTTCCTCTTTGATGGAGGGGAGAAACAAAAGAAAATTTAAGGACTAAATGTAGCTTATGAAATCTAACCATAAAAAGCAGTGGAAAAAGGCTATTTCTACTTCGGAGTAGAATGAGTCAACCTAGTTTTGGAAAAATCTAGTCTTATGACTCCTAACCACTTTGACAAGAACAAGACGAATGTGTCTTTCCAGACAACCTCCATCTGCTTGCAGATGCAAGGAAATGGCTAATTGTGGGTAATAAAATAGCTGGTTTTTAGGTGATAAAATGACTGAAAGAATCAATTAACCTGTAGAAGAATAGTGAGAAAGGAAATGCTTGTATGTAATAGGCATTTTTGGGAAGTCTGTACCTTCTGGGTACTTTAGCCAGTGAGGAAAGTAAGAGCATGACCAGGAAGAATTTAGAATAAAAAGGAGGCTACATCCTCCAGTTATTCAAGAGAGATTTTCACTGGATGTGCTCATTGAGCTCTCCCTTTATTCATGAACAAAGTTACTTTGGCAGAACTCCTCTGTATCCTCTGTGGACACCAACCTCTGGCAATGAGAATTTTCTGCACAAATTGCTCAAACTTTGCTTTACTTACTGCCTAGTTATGTCTTGTGCAAAGCCATGTTGTTGCCCGTAACAAAGACACAAACCAACAGAGTGCCGGTTTATGCGGTGCTTTATTCTGGGCCCGGGAACCTGAGGACTAGCGTCCCAAGTCAGGATTCCAAAGACCCTCATTCTCAATTCAGCTTTTATACACAAACAAGTTTACGTACAGTTTCCACAGCAAAACAGTTACATCCAGTTACAAACAAGCTCATATTTCATACTGATAACAATTGATAATCATCTACTCTAATCATAAATCTGCTTAATTTGTCTTACCCCTAGAAACTGTGTAACAGACCCTTACCACATCCTAGGTAACAAATCATTATATACATGCTTGACTAAATCCTTTGATTATTGTTTCCACTTCTTCAACACATTCCATGCTCACAAACAAGGCTGCTAACTTACTACTTTGGAGTGTTGCTTTCTAGGCCTACTCTCCTACTAAGCCTTAGCCATTCTACTACTAAATTTAAATTGCTCTGTAACAATATTACCTGTTACAATGCTTTGTGCCTAAAAGTGACCAGAAATATCATATTCTTAAGCTACAAGAGCATAAGTATTGAGGAATGTGCCTAGTGCAGGTAGGCCAGTGTGTGAGCTGCAGGCTGTGCTCTGGGAACCCCATGCAATGAGATGTGAACTTGGCTCAACAAAGGGCACCACAGGCCCTGTGGTGCAGCCCAGGTGATTGGTTACCCAGAGACACAGCAGGAGCTGAGGACTCAAAAACCCCTGGACTATACCCGTGGTCTGGGAGGGTATAATGGCCCAGGGGTTCCTTTGTTTGAGGTCCCTCCCCTGAGGCACAAGCTTGAGCTGTTCCTCTGTTGCTGCACCACAATTAAATTACTTAAAGGAACCAGATGCCTGTGACCCTGCTATAGGAAACCTGGGGCCGAACTGGTGAGGGAAACTTGTCTGACTATGTGAGAGTGGGGTGTGCAGGGAGTCAAGGGGGGCACCTGTCACCTCACTGGAGCCGCCACTGTGAAGGGGCTTCAGTCCCAGCTGTGAAAGTCTCGGGTGGTGGGAGTGGGACTGCCAGAGTGGCTGTTGAATGGTCAGTCTGGGGAGTTTCCTTTACAATATAGTATGTTATATGCTATATTCCGTATTCTATTTTATATTCTACATTCTATACTACATTATACTATATAGAGTATAACAAGCTCACAGGTTTACCCTCCAGCGATGGGATAATGTGATGGATACACTCGACCCTTGGCTGTACTTTTGGTCACACTGACCAAGAAGCAACAAGGCCTCGTGTCCTTGGGGTGCACTCACAAGCTGTAAAGCTCCTGGCTGACGTACATGGGAGCGAAGGCGTTCTGAAAAAATATTTCAGAAAATGTACTCAAAACCCAATGGTTCAAGATATCCAAAAGTACAGAACAAGATATGAGAGCTAAAACAAGGTATCTGTCTTGTCTACACTGTTGACTGGCAGCCAGCTATTTCACTGTACAGGCACAGGCAGCCCGTGCAAAGCTTTGAGCTCCCTTTGCTGAAGTAGCAGTCTGCCTGGCAATGATATCTCCCTGAGCAGGGGTGGCTCCCAAGGTTACTCCTTGAGCTTGAGAGATCCCTTACCCATGGCAGATACTCACAAAGAGACTGAGAGCATGCTGAATTAATACTGTGAAGCATTACTGATCTATGTAGCTACTCAGGTGTTATAGTGTGGATAATTTCATTAGATGTGAACCAACTAAGACTGCATCCAGCTCTACCTAGGCTCTGTAAAAGAGCAAAGGGGTCTACTCTAGACCTTGTGACTCAATAAGAGGGTCCTTCTAACATTTCATCTTCCAGTCCCTCTACGAGCCATTGTAAATCAATTTTTATTCATATGTTTCTTCCATGCAGTAATTAATAAAGTGAATTTTGCCACTGAATTTTAAGTTCCATCGAATTTTATCAAGTTGTTTTACCTCATTGTTTTTTATTGTTTTTAATAAAACATATTACTGCTTCTCTCTTTTGAGTGAGATGCATCCCTCTTCCATGGCAGAATTTCAAACATTTAACTTGATCTTAGAAAGTGGACCTGATTTGGTAGCTGGCCAGTTTTCAAATGGATGTACTTCACACTTACTGTGAGCACAATAGAAGTAGTAGGTGAAATTAGACATTTCATTCACTCATTAAAGTAAAATTATTCTCCTTTGCTGAAAAAAGCTTTGCAAGATTAATCAATGGAACTGTAATCACTGACTTGCAGGGCAGAGTTTATTGGGTGTTATTGTTAATCCTTTTAATCTAAGTTTCTTAATTGCTTTTTAACCATTATTACATATAGTAATGGCTAAAAATGGAGAGTTGCTTTTCAGTCATGATCTGTAGGGCCTGAGTCACCTTAAATCAAACAGCTGACACCCAGTAATGCGGGGAAGAACTGCCAGTTTTACTGATGGTGTCTGTACTTTATCGTATGAGCACACTGAACTGATTTAGTGCCAAGAATCCTGCTCCTGACATACTGAGTTCACTGTAAGTTCACGGGTGGATTCTTCTGGGCTCAGCCTAACAAAAATCAGAAGTATGGATGTGAACATTTAGAACTGTTATGAGCATTTTACAGACCTGATATACTCCTATTCCTTTTCCATCCACAATACAAATCAACCTGCGTGGGTATCTTTTTCAAATGTTTCTCTGGCACACAGCACAGTAGTATGGTTTCTTAGCCCAGTTTAATCTCTTAATAAAGGCTTAAAAATTTAATGTTGGTGTTTTGATATATTGGATACCATGGGAGCCAATAGAGTCCCTGATAGAGATCAGCTTACAATGGGATTTCAGTGAAAAAGGGTAGAGAGAGAGAATTAGGTGAATAGTCCTTGACAAGGCCAATTGTCAAATTATGACAAAGATTTTAGAAACATGGTACGTCTTAGCAAAGTGATACAGCTGCTGTAATATTAATGTTTTGTGTAGTGTTAAAGATTACCTGTATTTAAAAAAAAAAAGGGAAATAAAGTGTATAAAAAGAATCCTTGTGTTCTTTGATTGTTCCTTTGACTAGTATAAAGGATTTCAGTGTCTTCCCCAATTTCTTGATTTGCGATTTTTTTAACCTTAATATTTTACCTTAGTTGTGAGATAACGATGGAAAAAGTTATCTAGCTTCTCACGATTTGAACCAAATTTTGTAATATTTTTGTTGTTAATCAGTAGCTATATCTAGGCAGTTAGGATTAAGCAGCTGCATTGTGAAACTTACTGAAACTTGTAGGCTTGGCTGATCCTTTGTTTTAAGGAAAGGGAGAACAATCCCAAGATGAATTGGCTGTCTGGATAAGAGCCACCAGGAGCAAAGTCAGCAGGACTGAGCAGTAACTGGGGAAAAGAAGTTCTTGCAGGGGGGGTTGTGACCGCTGACCCACTGCCCACCTACTCAAAACAGACCCCCGAGTCAAATGGAGGGAAGAGCTGTGCATGAGGACTAATTACCATGAGAAGTGAGAGATACAACTAGCAAATAAGGGTTTGAGTACTAAATCATGAAAAAGCTATGTGATTTGTAATCAATTAATGCTGATGCCTTTGTTTGTTAAAATGTATAAACAGCATAAAGTTTTGATGATGGGGAGCCAGATTTTTGGGGGTTACCACACAGCTCCCTACTTTGCACAAACAAGAATAAAGAAATAGAAATACCTCTCCTTAGTGTGAGGATTGGCTGCACAGTAGGTAATGAGTCCATGTTTGGGACAACAAAAGCACAGTGAGGACACAAGAAATATGATAAAACTAACATTCATGGGGGTAAATGTAAAAATTCATTTGCAGTAATAACAATAGTTCCATCAGGATGGAAAAGGGCTTCTCTCAGTCAATTAAATTGGAGACAGTTAAAAGTTTGGATTGACCTGAAGAGGCTTTGGTAAGAAAAATACTAGTGCAATATTGTCTGACCTGCATAGGAAATAGCCTTGTGAGAACTTATAGGAGGTGACTTTATTTAGAACAAACTGAAACAAACCTACTTCCATTCCCCCAGACATGTACCAGAGTGTGTGTGGTGTCCATGGAGTCTGCCCAGAATCCAGACACCAGCACCTGGGTGTTCAAGCTATCTGACCAGGAGTCTGGGCATCTTAATCTTGTGTCCAAGTCTTGTATTCACATGTGACAGGGAGAATAAGTGATGCTAAGTGTCAAGCATTCCTCATGTCCTGTGTGATTCTTAGGTTGATGACCATGGGCAGGGTTTGGATATGTCTTTTTGTAGGTTTGAATTTTAACAGTGATCAATAGGTTTCTATCTCTGGGCATCATCAGGAGTCATTACATGTCTTTGTCTTCATGCCTTATTGTCCTGTGAGGCTGAATGGTTCTTGATGACTTGCTAGTTGGGTGCTGTTAACACAGGCCCCTTTCCCTGATGGGTACACTTTGTCTGTCTGCACACCCAGACATTCTCATTCATGCTCCATTGGCACCAGTTTTAGCCTTTCTATTACAGTTGTCACAGTTAAACTCACCAACGTGGTTGCTGTGAGCTAATTATGTCCCAAAGATAAGACCTAAGGCCAGGCCTAAATTCCTTTATTTTGCCCCAGAGCAGTGTTCATCACCAAGGTGCTTTTTTTTATTTTGTGATAACACAACTGTATTGACAGATACTAAGGAGCCTTAACTATACCATTGAAAGAGTGATTCTGCCAGTGTAGTTTTGCCACTTGAGGAAACCTATAAAATTGTCTTCCATTTCTCTTCTTCTTTTTCTTCTTTTCGTAGTAGCTATACTCTGCTTTTGTTATAGTTGCCTCAAAAATTGTTAGTTATCTGTTCTTGTTATGATAGCTGTCTTGTATGTATCCCATAATTATATCATTTTAACCACAAGAGGTAAGAATGCTGGAATAATGCCAAGTCATAATTGAACATGGTCATCAACCTAAGAATCACACAGGACATGAGGAATGCTTGAGGCTTGGCATCACTTAATTGACCATGGGCAGGGTTTGGTTGGGCTAGTCAGTCTTTAAAGGTCCCTTCCAACCCACTTTTTAATTTCGTGATTTCAGCGTACGTGCCAGGTATTCCGGCAATGTATGCCATTTGATTAACAGGGTGCAGAAGCTTCAGATACATGAATAGATGAGTAAACATAGTTTAGCATGAAATAATTGACTAGTTAATCTATGTTTAAATTGTTGAGCTGCTTGTCCTTTAAACCTGACCTGACTAAATGCTCTTCTTGTGAGAAAATGTATTGCTACTGAACTCTATTATTTTGATAGCAGTGCTTCTCTAAATATATTCAGTGATAATATGTATCCAGGAAAACAATGGGATTTTATCAGTTTGTTCCCATGAGACACAAGTAAATCGTGGCTCCTTTATGTGACCTTGCCTCCCCACCTTGTTTTTCATTTATCAGGGTAGGACAGTTTACACTTTGCTTTGATGTAACATTTAAGAAAGAATTCACCTAATTGTCCTCTAATGAGCTGTTTATATTCTAGCAAAAGAAAAGCTATTCATGAGAATTCACAGCCAAGACCAAGGCTGTCTTTAGCTCTACAGAAGACAGGAGCTCAATAAAAGAGGCCAGCTCTGAGACAGAGTGATCCCACCAAATGTCCTGAAGCCCTGTCTTTCTTCCAGCAGATGATCTTGGACTAAGAGCTATGAGTACATTCAGAGAGTGAAAAAATAAAAGTGAGAAAATTAGTTCAAATAGTGCCTACATGCTTGGAATCTCCAAGGTCCTGGGTGGCAAGCATTCAGGTTTAATGTCCAGATTCCTAGTGAGACACACAACCCATGACAGTCAAAATCAGTCTTATTAGACAGAAAATCAAATACAGGAACATGAATGTACAAGCATACACAGTTTGCTACAGGGCTCCTTAAAAATCATTGCTGGTTGTATGGGTTAAAAGAATTGCTGCTCAGTGTGCATGAAAAAGTGCTGGTTTATGCCAGAAAGTCAAGGTGACCTAAAGAGATCAGTAAATGATTCAAAAACATACTGAGAAGCAATGGCTTCCAAGGCCAGGCTACAGATCTTGGCTAAAAGGCCCATCTTAAATCAAAGGTATAAACAACATAGTTAACTGCTTTGGCTCAAAAATGGTGTCCTAATAGGAAAAGTAATTCCAGCAGTGGGAGATTGTGACTGCTGGCTCACGGGCCACAGACTCAAGAAACCCTCTGACTCAAAGGATGTGCAGTTATGTCAGATGTGGGACTAGTTAGCAAACATGTAGCCAATCAATTACCAGTAAACAACAAGATACAAGCAGATCCAAAGTGTCTACTTATGCATATATTCTTCAGATGGTGTGCTAGCTTTGTGGAATCACCTAGCACCCATCTTCGTGCAAATATGAAATACACCAAATATCTCATCTCTGTGTGTGAGATTGTCTTTACACACCAGGTACCAAACCCTGTTTGTGAGACAGCAGTAATACAGGGTTTCTAATAGAAACAAAGCAGTGTGTCTTTAGTCAGTTCTTAGTCAATTTAGCAGCACTGAAGTCCATCAAGTAGGGCCTATGTCTTCAGAAATTCCTCTGACAAAGGTATAGCAAAATGTGAAATATATCAAAATTTTCCTAAGTTAGGATGTACTTTGATGTCAAAACTATCTTATGTTTTTGTATGCTTCCAAGCCTAACCAGCAAAAAAAGACCATCAGTGGAACAGGCAGCAGCTAACAACCCTTAGTCAAGGACTTCCTGGAACTAACAATCTTCAAGGATGTAGTAAATCAAGATGCTGTTGTATATCAGTAGAACAGTTAGCATCCCTTAGTCAAGGACATTTTGGAACTATCAGGCTTTAAGGATGTAGTAAATCAAGATGCTGATGTATGTCTGAGTATACATTGCTAAATTGTCAAAAGACTCAAGGTCCAGGTATCCTAAAGCTGAAGTATTTTCATTATAATACTAAAAATCACACCCACCGAGCACCCAGGCTTGCAAAGCTCTGGAATAAAGAAATAATCAATGCCTCTCTCGAGTGTGTAACTATTGGCCTGTTGCATACCAGATAATGAATCCAATTTTGCAGACAACTGGGTCCCCAGAATTGGGAGGTTACCCAAATCCAGTCTAAAGAAACTTACAGCATAGGACAAGTGACTAAAAACTGAGATCTCTGAGCATTCAGAAAAGAGAAAGAGTGTTATAAAGTGAGACTGAGCCAGCTTCACTTTCTTTTCTGAGTAAAGTGAGGGGAATTTATACCTGCCTTTCTCTTTGTGGTGAATAGAGTCAAGGTCCCTTGTGTGGGATTTGGACATGCCTGCCCTGCTACCTTATGCTGTTTACACTGACTCTTATGAAGCCTTTTTAGGTTTGCCTGCTTTAACAGAAAGGGGCTCTTCACTTGGCAGCAGTGTTTGGAGCAGCACCAGCAGAGAATGGGATCCTGGGGTGAGTCAGGGAGTGGTAGATGGCTGCTTCTCCTGGGAACAGAAGGAAGAATCATTCCCTTGGAAAGGCACTCAGGGCAGAGGCATCAGCAGCTAACAGCTCTTTCAGCAGTTAAAAGCTCTTTCTAATTACTTATCCAGTCTTTTCCAGTCACTTATCTCCCAAAGGAGACCTGTGGTACCGTGCCTGGAAGGGGAACTGCACCATGATGCATCCTCAGCCCATGCCCATCAAAGGTACTGGGATTCCTGAGCTGCTTCAGAAGCAGTGGAGCCTGAGTGCTCATCTAGCCCATTTCCTTTTCTTTATTGCCAGAGACCCTCTCACTCTCAGACATAGCTGGGCAATCTTTCCTGCTTAACTCTTGCTGAGCTTCTGTGAGTCAGTGGATTACCCAGGAGCAAGCTGGAGCTCTGTGCTACACAGCAATTGCTTTCTTCCAGGGTTTTTTCAGGGAGTTTCATTTCCCTCTCAATCAGGTGCCTCTCCAGAATAGTGTTCTCAGGATTTTCATTATTTCTTAGTTCTTTATTTACTGATGAATATTTATCACCTGATCTGCGTAGCCCAAGTATAATATTAACCTGATGTGTTTAGACTCACTTACCTTTTATTCTGCATTACCTTGTGCTTAGCCCTAATGAGATCCCTGCCCTACTGTGAAGGGGGAAGATGTGCACAGCCAGTAAGATCTACAGAAATATAACAAGTGTTCTCACAGTTTTTCACTCAGCAAAACTGCTGTGAGGGCATGTTCCCTGCACTACCAAACAAAGAATCTAAGAACCTAGGAATTCTATTGCAAAATGAACCTAAAATAAAGGTGATGATGAGCCCAGTCCTATCATGGAACTTTACCTTCTGGCTGTGGTTTCACAAACAGATGGGACAGTATTACCTCTCACTTCTCCAGACCTCACCTTGCCTCTTATCTCTGTGTTGCCAACCTCACCTTTACACTTCTGATTGTACTGCCACTTCTGATTTCGCTGCTTTCACTGCCACTTTTGATTTCAGTGAGAGCTGATGAAAACAGCCACCTAACTTGTGTGTGGCCTGTTATTTTCCCTCATTGTTAATACTCTCTTCAGTATTAAACCGATTTCATACAGCGCATTTTAAAGTGGAAACTACAATGTGTATGGCAGCAATCAATATAGTGGAAGTGTGGTTTAACACCCCCCCCACACACACACCCCCACACACCCATCCCCTTAAGGCATAACCACCAGTGGGGGCTGTGGTGGTTGCATCCAGTTTACTCTGGACTTTGGAGGATGGATGGTGACATGGTGACCAAGGGCTCTCTAGAACAGTGACTCAGATGTCTTGCTGGTCTACAAATGTGACTATGAGTCAGTCACCCTATTCCATAAATAGTGGACAGCCCAGGGCCCACTGAACTCTCCTGCAGGTCAGCAGGCTGCACACTGTACCTCCCACTGAGCAAGGATGCCTCTCAAGGTCACTCCTCAGGATTCAGAGATGGCCACAACAGGTTCTCAGTGAGTGATTAATAGCATGTTAAACTTTGATATCTTAGCTAAACGATATAAAGGATTGATTGTGCACATAAAATCCTTTAGACATAAACATTGACCAAATCTGGGACTAAGTCTGGATCCAGTCACACTCAGACTCCTCTCTGAGAAGGAGTTTAGACAGCAAGGGGGGCCTTTCTGCACCTTGTGACTCAGTGGGAGTATCTCTCTGCCCGACCCTGTTCTCTATGCAATAAATAACAAATTGTACCTTGCTATTGAATCTTGTTAAGCCACTGTCACATTTGCTTTGTTAACTCACCGCTTTATATCGATGAAGTATGTTTTTACTTCCCTCTTACCAGCGAAGTGCATCATTCTATCCACGACAGTATGGACCCGAGACAGCCAGGGCACAGCTGAAATCCACACCAAGGGCACAAAATGCAAAAGGAAAGTGCCTCACAAGAACGGTATTTTCCTACAGTGTCTAGAAAATTAGAACAATGATGAAGTTCAAGGGAGAGTGAGCTCAGCATTTACACTGCTGCTTAGAAATTAATAATTTGTGAGAATGAGGGTACTTTCCTGGGAAAAATACTATGGAGGTGGATTTACTTTTGATTCAATATGAGTCAGGTTTAGATTAAAACCTGGGCTGCTGAGCCAGCAGGTCTGCAATAGCAGTTGCTTCCAGCTGTTGACAAACAGCTATGAGAGGTTTTGGGCATCCAAGGTCCATCAGGCTTTAGATGTGCACCATGTCAAGTTTGCATTCACGTGGGCCACAGTGGGCCACAGATTATAAGCACCTTCTGCTTCTTCAGCTATGGCCAGCAAGAAGGTTACATGCAAAAGCCAGTCTATACTGGAAATTTTATAGTATAAATCTAGTATAGTCATAGAGATATTTATTGACTGAGTAACCAATCATAGAGAGTCACGTGAGTTTTATGTTTTATTGGTATTATATATGAGTGATTACGGTGACTAAACAGTTGGTAACTTAACATGAAACTTCTGTATTGCTTGGTGCCTGGGGCAACTAAGTGTTGTATAACTTTATCTAACCTTGTGTTTGAAGGAGGGAGGAATCACTGTTGATTCCAGGAAGTCCCTTTCGGACCTCGATTAACATATGTTGATGTGACTTCAGAGCAAGGCATCTCTCATGCAAACTTCTTGCATGGCAAGAGACATGGATCCCCTTGCCTTATCCTGCACACACACCTCCACTTGCTCATCTACTCAGAATTCTGTGCCTAAATCTGTTCAAGTTATGTGGTTAAGGCAGGTGCTTTGTGGCTAAATTTGCCTGTGACAAACACCATAAGATTAGTCAAATGATATAAAAGAACTCATCATAAATGTGCTGTACGACATAATGTATGTGTGCACAACAAACTGTTTTAAACCCCCACAGAAGTACAGGAAATTTACAGAAGCAGAAAGCCAGTTGTACTGGCCATAGCAGGTAGGAGTTAATCCAGCAATCCTGAGAATCCTCCAAAGAAGCACTAAATACCTATGCTCAGGGGAAAAAAACCCCCACCAAAACCCAAAAAAAAACCAGCCAAAAAAACCCACCCCTCACTAAATACCTATGCTAAGGGAAAAAAAACCAAACAAAACCCACAAAAAAACTTCAATGCCCCAAGGCTTAATTAATCAGATAAGCCACAGCTTTAACAAGCCAAAGGAGAATAGAGATTCAGTATCACAAGACTCATGGTTATCACCATGACATTTGCATCACTTATGCAGGGTTCCTGGAATCTACAGCAAGGAGAAATAACTACTTACTTGCCTTTGTTGATATCACTAACCATCAACTAGACTGAAACTCTCTTAGAAAGGGCAGCATGGAGGTTTATGCCCTTCCATACCTGACAGAATACACGATTTCCAGATGAGTCATTTTCATAAAATCTAGTCATACTTCACAGAGGAATTAGTTCAACTGATTTCTAAAAAAGAGCTTATAAAACACCTTTTCATGGTACTAGAAAATCCTCAAGTTAATGGAAATGCAGAGAAATCACATCAAACCATTATAAAAACCTGAAAGGAAACCGTAACTGCAACATTTAAATTACCACAGATCCCTCTACAAATGCTTGAGCCAAGCTTAGCCTGTCTGAATCAATGGCTAAGTGGTAAAAGTACCCTTCAGAGCTGGGATACTCCAGACAACCTCAGACTCTTCTCTCAAGAGACCAATGTGCAAATATACTGGGCTGCAGGCTGACCCTTGTAAGACAGCTTGCTGTTTAGCATTTAGGTAAAAATCAAGTATGTTTAAAGAGGGTTTGTAGGCAGCAGAGGAACAGACCTCTAAGTTACCTCTGAACCTAGCCCTGCACAGGCAAGGCATTACCAGTCTAGCTTTGGGATGAAGTATTTCCATCAGACCATATTGTCACTGGGACTCTTTCATGTGCAAACTATGGAAACCCAAGAGAGGAACTGAACAAATGGTGACTGGGGTTGTATGTGCAATAAACCCTATCTATTCAAGATAATCATAAGAAACCAAGAATCAAGGCCCCATTGAGGAGAAGTGAGAACAAGATGATGCCTTAAATCCATCAAACAAGGAGATAACAGAGGAACAAAGTGCTGATAAGGCCAAAGAAGAATTTTGCTTGAACTTTCCTGCTAGCCTTTAGTAATCTGCGTAGTAAAATACACCTCCATAGTCTGTAGTATCCCCCTACTCAAATAAGCCCCTTTCCCATAGAGCATGCATGGCAAAAATAAACGGGTACTGTGCCTTTAAATGAAAGTGAGGAGATATATTCACAGTGACTGTAGGTTTACATTGTTGTGTATAGGGGAAATGTTTATCTTTCACTGTTTGAAGTGTAAAAAAGTGGGTAGCTGGTATACTGAGTGGGTGCTAGCTTTGGATTTACCACTCAACACCCAGCTCTGTGCAGACATGAAATAAATACAGATCTCGACTCTGTGTAAATTGGCTTCTTTGTGCTGGGTAAAACCCATACTTGGGACTACACTGGGACTGTTGTAGATGACAGTCACTAGCTTGGTTTTGCTCTTGTTTTGTGGCAAAACACTCAGTAATGTTTCAAGTTCTCTGCAATGTGTGTACACACATGTTCTTCAGAGGGGTAAGCCAAGAAAACTGTAACCTTACTTTTAGGGCATTTGATAAGCATCAGCTCTTAAGATACTACATGATCCTAGGTTGATAGGTCCACAAATCCCGAATATGCCTTAGCAAATTTTATGACAGTATATTAGTCTATACTTATTAAAAAGATACAGAAGGACTGGAAAGCATAACAGACAAAACATCAGAGAAGCAAAGAGCTTTCCTGTGGTGAGTCCAGCTAGAACTTGCTTGACAACAGAATAGGCAAATACAACCAGCAATTTAACTTACATTATGTTAGTGATTGATAGCATTCTTTGAAATCCTAGTCTGCAAATGACCCCACACTTTTGTTTGGAACCTATGCAGACATTTGCATCATAAATACTATGGTTGTTCCAGAAGTGAGAGTGGAAGTGTGCTTGGGCAAGCGGAAACATGAGAAGAAACAGTAGAACAAGGACTAGAACAACAGCATATATTGTTATCTAAGGTCAACAGTTCACCTGGATCACAGCACAAGGTATGAATGGTTTCATTCAATAACCAGAGAGCAAGAAAATGAAACCATAGATTAAGATGACAGGAGGATAAAGGAATTGGCCTGGAGCCAGAACATAACCAGAAAGGGAAAACAAAAGCAGAGCATTGACACAGCAGTGTTGTCTAAGACTCATGTGGAGTGAAACTGGATACTAAGATCACAGTAAGTGCTGACTCTCAAAGGTTATCCAAATGCAGTTTGTTTAGGACATGTAGAGAGTATTCAGTACTGGCATGTCTCGTCCTGCATGTTGAGCACAAATCGTCTTGGCCAGGTTAATTAGACACACACACTGATACTTCTGTTGGTGAAAATATGAGTAAACAGAGTCAGCTGATTCATGAAGTTAAATAAAAATCACTTTCCTTATCTGTATGGTCTCCTAGTGAGTTTTGTTTTCTTAACTGCCACATAAGTTGGCAGAGAATCCAAAGCGAGAAGGCAAGATGAAATCTTTCCACCATTGTTTCTTCATTGTGAAAGGAAGTGGCTGGATCCATTCATTGAAAAAGAAAAAAAAGGTAGGAACCACACACAGTGACTCATAATTTAAATAGAGAAAAAAACCCAATTTCTATATAGTAGTTAGGTCTGTTGATGCAGAGATTTGTGATAGGAACACTAAGGCTGGCAAATACAAAAGTGTGTCTGAAAGCACCAGCAGAAACAGTTTACAGAAGGGCTAAAAGAATAGTGAGTGTTGGTGGCATAGAGATCAGACGGTTAACAAGACCTCAGAACATCAGTGAGCATACTGGGAAAATGAAGGACAGAACTGAAGATGTGGAGAATGGAAGGAAGATAAAGAACAGGATTTGATAACCAGAGAGGCAGACACAAGGAGGAGTATATCAGCAAAGTTAGTTGGTTAATTTAACATTTAAGGGCTTCTATGATTAAGTGCTGCTAGATTCTTTAGACATATACCATCGACCAAGTCTGAGCCTAAGTTTGGATCCAACTGCACCCAAACTCCTCTCTGAGAAGGAATTTAGAAAGCAAGGGGGTCCACTCTGAATCTTGCAACTCAGTGAAAGATCTCCCTTACCCTTTTCTCCCTTAAGCCTTTTAAACCCCTGCTCTCCACATAAATCACTCTAAATTGATTCTAATTTGCTTTTCCTTTATATGTATTATCCGTGTAGTAAGTAGTAGAGTGAATCTTGCCATCAAACTTTGTTGTGCTTTTGCAAATTCATATTAAAGTTTGGTTTCACTATTACCTTTGATGGGGATTCTTTAAGTGACCTAAACCATTTATTTTGTGACAGGTCCAAGGCAGGAAGAGGACATAAGACAATTGAAATTGGAAACTTTTCAGGCTGCAAGCATAAAAGTGCCAGATTCGACACGTCCTTCTTAGTCATCATGCCAACCACACAGGCAATAGTTTTACCGCAAAAAATGTCAGAAAGGCAAGCTGGTGCCAGCTCCAAAACACCCCCCCTCCAAAAAAAAGAAAAAAAATCAAACAAGCTAGCAGTGAATCAGGCAATACACTCCATGTTTGGAAATGTTTAGACAAAAGAAATATTCCAGGTGGCAGAAAACAGACTTTCTCAGATTTATATTGCCTGAAAAAGCAAATACTCCTGAAAACTCATCTCTTGGCTCACTGTTGCATCCATGTTACAACAGGCTTCAAGTGGAAGTAATCAGAGGCAAGACAAACATCAGAGGTCTATTTGCCCTTACTAAGGTAAAAGTGAAAGGCACAGCACTGTATAATGGCACTGATTGATTCTGCACACCCTGAGGCAGTGGTGCCTGTGCCATTTGTAGTTGTTATTATTATAGTGGAGTTATAACCATTAGCCTGCTAGTGGTATGTGGGTTTTGTTACTATTGTTGTTGTTGCAGTCTTAGGTGTACATCTAAAGATGGTTCCAGTTCTGGTATCAGTTATACACATCCTCAACAGATTCTACACATGATCATGTTGTGGGTCCCTTATGCAGTGTTTGAATTACAGGCATTTTGGTTTCCTTCAGTATTGGGCTGCAACATGTACCATTTGTGCAGACTAAAGAAATACATTGTACTACTACAATTTGTTGTTTGAATAACTGGATTCTCAACAGCAAAGCATTGCTATCAGTCTGGTGACAACGGTACCAACATTAGTAGTCTAATTAATATAATTATTACAGAAAAAGCCACATTAATTATCAGTTAAAGCAGATGTATGGAAACTTTCCAGTACCTACCTACCCTGTTCTTTGGCGTAAGAATCACCCTTCCACTACCACTCTGGCCCCAGAAGCTGACAGTGAAAAAGGAGAGTTATGGTGATTTGTTGGTGTCCTTTGTTCTTCACTGGGAGAAATGTGATGCTGTTGGTGGGGACTTCCTCACTCTAGGGTCTGTGCTTGGATTTATTTTTACATGTCTTGTAACATGCACCACAGCTTCCTCTTTCTTTATTGCTTCACAATTCCTTATTATAACAAAATTCACTGTCTGTGGTTTAGTTTATGTTAAATACTTGCCCCTTGTTCTCTCTCTCTTTTTTTTTTCCTTAAAACCAGTTTTATCCGGCTCCCAAGGCTGCATTCCTTCAGTGACTGGTAATTGACCACTGGTAACTTGTTTATGACCCTGAGGTCTCTGGTACTATCCTGTACTTGTACTTTCAAGGCCTCTGCTATCATCCTGTACTCAATACTCTTCCAGGAGCTTCTAGGTCACAGACACAGAATAATGACCTATTTACACTAACTATAGTTACATAAAAAGCTACTATAACAGTATAACACTCATGAAGTTAACTAATGTTGAAACAAGTTAGATAATATTATATGTAATCTGATTGCTAGGCAACTGCTGTTACAGCTAAATAAACAAATGCAAAGCCCCATGCAGGCCAAAACAAGCTCAGACAAAGCAGCTGTTGACAAATCTCGGCCTTCAAGCAGTACAAAACTAAATCACAGCCTCTGGCCTCTGTACCAGCAATGACACCACCACTTTACTTGGGCTTCAAGGCTACACCGTCAAGATACAGTTTCCTGAGAGCATTTCCATTTATGACCCCATGAGTTTTGCATCTATCAAGATACCCTGGTAGCATAGCTCATGTTTTCCCTGATGGAGCTTGACATACTTTAACATATAGTATCTTGATAGTTTTATCTGGGTGTAGAGTCCTAATAGTCTAAGCACATTCCAACATGGTTCCCTTCTAGGGTTAATGACTAGATACTTCCCTGTTCTAGAAACCTTCAAAATTCACTTTATACATCAATGGTAATACAATACATGCATACAACACCTTTCTTTTCAACTGCTTTTCCTTAATATCTGTCTAATTATGGCATATTACTGATATCAGTTTAAATCTGATTCTGTTCAGGTTATGATACTGTGCCCTTAGTAATGAAGGACCAAAACAAGAATGTCCAACAACTGTAAAAGAATACCTTGTGGGTGGAAGACTTTGAAGCATGAATGCATAATTTCAGCAAAATCTGGCTGACTGTTGGAAGTTCAGTGTTAAGTGCATTGGATATATACCTGTGAACATCCATGGGGATGAACTTCTGGGCAGGTAATTCCAAGTATGCAGGCCTGCAAGTGATTTTAGAGAGGTGATAGAAGGATGAGTGGTTTGAGATTCAGATTATTGTGCACAGGGAATACGATTTTGGATATCTGCTTGAGCTGAAATGTGAAAGTCAGGAGATGGGAAGATTATTTCAAATAAGGATCCATGTAGAGAGATTGAGAAATGGATGAGTCAGTCTAGGAACCATTTGTGGATCAGACATGTGAAAGCTCACCAGAGAAATGAGATTAGGGAACTGAATGAAAGAGTGGTGGTTATGCCCGTTAGAGAGATTGCCAGCCTGAGGCATGTGATACAATCAATAACAGTAAACATCAGTGCCCAACAGAAACATGAAGATTAGGAAAACAGGAAAGGGAAAAGAAAGCATAGGAATAAAAAAACATATAATGCATTAACATGATAACTGGAAATACATCCCACATGCGTGACTTGACAAGTTGCTGACTCAGCTGGAGGCCTTTGTTCCGAGGGTTTAGTGACCATGACCAGCCTCCAAGGTCTGAGGATGAAGCAACAGTTGCAAGTGCTGACTGACCTTCAGTCATCCTGACTGCACAAGTGGTGCACGAAAACCATGAAAACTGTTACAGGGGCATGACAGAAGACAGTGAACGAGAGAAGGAAGAACTGAAATTACTAGTTATCCCTGACCTTGACAGTTTTAAGAAGCTCAAATTTGAGTGGCACCTGGGATTTAATTCTTTGAAACACTTTTCTGCAATTAAGATGATGTTCATTATGCCCTTACCTTCACAAGAAACTCCTTCCGAGTGAGATATTCTAACCTGGATAACTGAGTTGCATCAGGAATGGTCAGAGATATAAAGCAAAATAGAAAATTGCTAGAATAGGAATGATAGAAGTGAAGGTGCCCCTCCAAATATATATATATGCAGAGACTGGGGACACAGTTTTGTGTTTGAAATTGTTGACAGAACACAATTTGCAGGATAAAGGTGGAGGTCCTTCTGTGACTATAAATAGAATGAGTCCTCTGTCATATAAAATCAATGAAATGTCATAATGAAAAAATGAGTGTGTGCATCACAGTTAAGGCATATAGAATACTAAAAATATTCTGCTGGTTTATAGCCCTTTGATAGACATTGCAAGGTGAGGACCTGGAGGTTGGCGAGGAGTCAAGGACAGGGCTTGGTGTGCACCATCAAGTCTCAGTCCACAAAGTGAACATCCTGTGCCTGCTGATAATCATCAGTTCACAGTGACCCCAGGTTCCAGTTACTGCAACATTGAACTGTTTGATGTGCAACCACGTGAGCGGGATAATCTCCCGTCAAAGAGAAAGGAGTACCTAAGTGGAGGCAGGGTCAACCCTGAGCTGTCCCTCAACTGGATGCTTTCCCTGACTCACTGCTCTTCCCAAGGGCAGCAGGGCAGGGCTGGCAGCCAGGACTGTCCTACCACCCCAGCTGGGGAGCAGGGCAGGTGGGGGCAGTCCCAGTGACTGGCAATGGGCACTGCTGGGACATCAGCCCATGGATCAGGGTCAGGGCCAGGCCCGGTGAGGGGAACCAGGGCCAGACACAGCTCCAGGATGGCTGGGCAAGGCCCCGGGTACGGATCCAGGTAGGGACATAACCTAGATCTAGGTAAAAAGAGAAAAATGGAAACAGTTTGACAGCATCTCCACAAGTGAAACACTGTTTCTTTCAGTGAAAACAGATTTTTCACCTATTATTGGTGAAGACGATGGAAATGATGAGTCTGTCTGCCCTCACTATTCTGAGAATTGTGGAAAGTCAGTGCAATGGATCAGTAACATTTTTCATGTTTCAAGATGCAGGGAACAATACTGTTACTGATTGTGGGTTTTGATTGGAAGAAAATTAACTTGTGTGAACTAATAACGTTAGCAATCTGACCTAGAGAGTTTATTCAGACTTAATCTTGTAAAAAATCAACATAACTTAGAGCAATTGTAATGGAATCTGGGCATCTAGGTGAGTTGAAACACATGAACTAAGACATGCCATGGACTGAGATTAAAATGCATGTGACCCCGAGACAGAATGGAAATTGAAACCAGGATGTGGTTAGTTCATGTTACCTCCATTTTTGAATACCACCATTCATAATAACTTGCGATCCTAGTGCCACAAGATCCCTTCTTTATTCTTTACCTCATATTATATCTAATTACCCATTTTCTCTTCCCCTGATCCCACCTTTTCACTGTCCCTACCCATACCTGCTTGTCTCTGACCAGATTTCTCCCAAAATAAACAACATTCCCCATAGTATTTCTTTCAAATTAGCCCTAATTTGGCTACTCCCGATGTTCCTTTTCAACCTTGTGTTTCCAACACTGTTACCTCAGCAATTTGGCCCAGTGCAGTGTAACTGATATAATTGCTGTATCAGCTTTCAAGAAGAGCAAGCTTATATCCTGACACCACCTTCCAATAATTAATTCATGATTGTTACGTTTCACAGACTCCCTTACTTTTTGAAATTGCTCTCCTGTCCACAGTTCAGCCATGGCACACAGCAGGGGCATCACACCCAATTCTGGCTTAGGTTGCTAATTTTAGGAGCTCTCTGAACACAGGCACAGAGTGTAGTTTAGAAAAGAGATATTGTTTGCTCTTTGCAGGGTGCAAGGTGGAAGTTTCCAATTCAAGCATACCATGGCCAAAAAGTTACCTCTTTCATACAGTAAATTTCACATAAACCCACCTATCTAATACATATTCTCCGCTTACCAAATGCATATTTATTTGGGTGATGTAATCTTAGATTGCTTTATTTGGGTGAATCTTACAGGACAAGAAACCCAAAGTTCTTTTCTTCATTAAGCAACTTCTATTGTATAAGTTATCTGACAAAATCAGTTATGCTTAAAAAAGATGAGAAAATTCAGCCCGAGGAGGGACAGATAATTCCACTCAAAGACGTGAACTGCATTGTCCTGCTGGTCACATCTCATTGTAGATAGCTCCTGATTGCACAGTATTCTCAGCTCTTGACCAAGGAGAGGCCATGTCTGACAGTGGAGTAAAGGGACAGGGATGCCACAAAACCAGCACTAGGCTGGGAGTCATGCTCTGACAACTTGGAATCTAAAGAAGGCAAAGGTCAAGGATCCCCAAAAGATTAAGCACTGACCAGCAAAGAAACCAAAAAGCCTTGGGCAACAAGAAAACCGTTATAGGATAAGTACCTGAAGTCCATCTGCTGCAACACACTCCTGATTTCTCTGCTGTAATGGGAAGTTGTGACATGCCTGTGAGTGTGTGCAAGGGTAATTAGAAGTGCAGCATGACACTGAGTTTGTCTTAATAAAGAAACAAGTTTTAATTTCTCACTTGCATTAAACATGTTGGGCCCATGAAACCTGTTTGGCATGTTGAGAAGGATATTCAGCTCTGTAGCAACTGATTTTCAGATCACAGAATCATAGAATACCTCATATTAGAAGGGACCCACAAGGATCATCAAAGTCCAACTCCCTGCTCCTCACAGGACTTTCTTAAACCAAACCAAATGACAAAGGATGTTGTTCAGATGCTCCTTTAGCTCTGACAGGCTTGGTGTCATGACCACTCCCCTGAGGAGCTTATTCCATTGACTGGCCATCCTGTCGGTCATGCCAAATTTGTGCCCCAAAAGGCGCAGAGAAACTGCTCAGAGACAAAGTTTTAGTCTTTAAGCAGCGAGGTATTTATTTTAGGCAACGTTGGGGAACTCCCAGCTCGCGCTGGACAAAGAGCTCCGAAGCACTCAGTGAAAAGCCAGACTATTATACAATTCTTGCAAGAGACTACATCATCATTTCATGAATATTCATGTTATTGCAACATTTCATTGTAATATTCATAGTAGGTGGAGTTAGGGCAGAGTTAAGGGTGCAGTCATCATTTTGGGGAGATCCTTGGTGGTACATCCTCTTACTTCGGCCTTGGGGGTCCTTGTTTTACTCCTCTTTCTCAGTTAATCTTTTGAACTTTCCTCAGTTTGGCTGACTCCAACATGTATTTGGCTGGAGTTTCTGGACTCTGGCCCTTCTCTTTCCTCCTTATCTTCCTGTGTTCCTTCCATATGTCTATTTATGTGTGTGTTAGCATTTTTGGTGCTCTTACTCTATGTTCTTTTGTGTCAGTGTGTCAGATTTATGTATGTGTTATCTTCTGCTACTCCTTGAAACTTAGTTCTTTGTTTCTTTGCTCAGAGCATGCATTCTAAGTTAACTCTTCAGGCCTTGCTCTGCTTCACCAGGTTAACTTTTCAGGCCTTGCTCTGTTTCATCGGTGAAGAACCTTTTCCAAATGTCCAATCTGAACCTCCCTCAGCACAGATTCATTACATTTCCTCCTGCTGGTCACCAGAGAGAGGAGATCAGCACTTCTCCCTCCACTGCTCCCTGTGGTGGTACATTTCCTCCCCTCCTCAGGCTGCTCTACAGTCTCAGGAATTCTCATTAGGAGTAAGCTGTGAGTAATGACTTAGGCAATGAAGCTTTCCTGGACCTTATCTCATGCATGACTGAGGCAGGAAGGCACTGTCCGCAGCAGGAGCTTCTGTTAGCTAACAAAGGACAAGAGACAGGCAGCCATTCTGTGACAGTCTTGGAACATTACTTGCCTGAATCATCCTGGAGACTGACAGATGACTGAAGCCAAGCATTTTGTAACCCTATAAACAGCAGTCTTAAGTGAGACCCCTGGAGCTCTCCTGGACCTCAGTGGGCTGCATGTGCCAGCCTCTCACTGTGGGTGGGATGCCTCTCAGAGCTGGCCAACTCTAAGACTTGGAGGACCATCACTGAAAGCTAAAAACTGGGTTGACAGCCCCACTCCTCACAGCTCAACCCTTCACCTGTTGAGAGATGCAAAGACATTCCACATGAGTATTTCACTGATCTGGGGGTGGTGGTGATGTGGTGTTGGTGGAATTTTTAACAGGTACCTTTGAATGTATTGGCTTTGCACACCCTGTAGCAAGTATAGTATGAATATTGCCAACTCAGATTTGTAATTAAGTTACTTCTGTACTTATATGTTCTACTGAACCATTTTGTAGTGTTGAGATAATGATTAAGCTCCTAAATCCTTTAGACATAAAACCATTGAGTAAGCCTGAAGCTAAGTTTGACTCAATCTGAGGGTCTCCCTTATCCTTTAGCACTCTTACTTTTTGTATCCCAGTCTCAGTGAAAATGATTTTAAACAAGTTCTGATCCAGATTTCCTTTATATCCTTTATTTATGTAGCAATAGAGCAAACCTTGCCATTTAACTGTGTTAAGTCATGCTTTCACAAATATATATTAAAACCTTCTTTTGTTAATACCTTTGGTGGTGATTCTTTAAGCAACCAAAGCACTCATTCACGACACCCACCTCGAGGAAGTTGTAGACTGCAATGGGGTCACCCCTCAGTCTTCTCTTCTCCAAACTGAGCAAACCAAGTGACCTCTGCCACTCTTCATAAGTGTTGCACTTGAGGTTGTTCACCATCTTGGTCATTCTTTTCTGGTCACTCTCTAATAGTTTGATGTCATTTTGATATTGAGGTGCCCAAAATCACACACAAAACTCCCCCTACAGAGGTGAGGCTGCACCAGTGTAGGGCAGAGTAGAGCAGGACAACCACCTCCATCAAACAGTCCAGGACATGGTTGGCCCTTTTGACTGCCAGGGAGCACTGTCGACTTATCCTCTACTTGCTGTCGACCCAAGCCCCCAGATCTCTTTTCAGGGGGCTGTTCTTCAGCCTCTCATCCCTGTTACGATCCTATAAGTGAGAGATGCCTCCGCCCAAATTAAGGTGCGAATGAGACCATATATCGAAGTCAGCAATACAGATTTTATTTAAAAATAAACGTAAGGTAGAGAGATAGAAATAGTAAAAGAAATAGAGTGGGGTGGGGAGAGAGAGAGAGATCAAGCAGAAAATCCATCACCTCTGAATCCAGCAGTGTCCTGTTTGTCTATCCTCAACCTGGCCTATTCAGTGGTGGGAGTCCCAGGTCATTCTTCTGGTGGTATACAGTCCAAGTTCTGAGTACTTACGGAGGCATACTCCTAATTTACATATGAAGCAAGGATGGGAGAGCCTTCCTTGCATGCTAAGTGAGGATGGGTGTGTCCTCTTTCTGTGTATGTTTCCTCCAAGATTTCGAGGGGCTTTGGCGGTTGTTGGTGTCACAGATGTTCTCTGTCCCATAGCTTGGGGTCATCTTTCTTTGACTGGTGATATGTGTATGAGCAGTTGCTTCTTTCACAGTTTGCCACAGTGGGAATTTTTGTCCGGATGCATTAACCAGGATGTGCTAACCAGATCTCCTTCTTCCAGGAATTAGCTCCTTCCTTTTGCTCCCTTCTGTGCTCCCTTCTGTGTTTGTCTCAAGCTCCTGGTGTGGTGGCTATCGCATGTCTTATCTTATGGCAAGTTCCTTCTCTGGCCTTAACCATGTTTCAGACAGGCAACTGTGCTCTTTAGCTCCTTACAGTCCCCCAATTTGCTCATATAACACATATAACCCTGTCCCAGCTGGTAAATCCAGCACTTCCTCTTTTTACATTTCATACAGTTGATGATTGCCAAAGCTCTCCAGTCAATCTAGATCTCTCTCTAGGATCTCTCTACCCTTGGGGGAGTCCACAGCTCCTCCTAATTTAGTACCAGCAGCAAACTTAATGTATGTTTGACTTGTGTGTCCAGATTGTTTATAAAGGCATTGAAGAGCACTGGCCCTAAAACTGAGCCTGTGGGACCTGACTGGTGACTGGTGCCAGCCTGATGTAACCCCACTGACTGTAACTCTGAGCCCAACTGTTCATGCAATGTATTATGGACTTGTCTAGCTGTGTGCTGGACATTTTGTCCAGAAAAATACTATGACATGGTGGGACTATCAGTGTTGTTTCTCTGTTGCTGGTGCTACCTCAGTCTCTGAGTAGTCTTTTAATCCTTTACTTCTTTCCTCCCCTCCCAGGGTTTCTCTGGCCCCTTGTACTTCCCCATATTCTTTAGATTAATTACCAAGTTAGCAAATGTCATGCCCATCTACGTGAAAGGTCAGAAGGAGGACTCAGCCTGACATCAGTGCCAGGGAAGGCTATGGAGCAGAGCATGTTGAGTGCCATCATACAGCCCACACAGGACAACCAGGGGATCAGGCTGTCATGTCCCATTCCCAAGAGGAAGATTTGCAGGTGCCCGTGGTTGAAAAGGAACAATAAATGTCAGAGGGTCCAAAAAAACCTCACAAAGTTTTACAAGTAAATTATACACTTGGCATGGAAAGTGGTATAAGTTTTGCCCTTATCTTCTACGTAGTAAGAGAAATAGAGAATTAAAGAAAACAGGGAAAAGGAGGGAGGAAGAGAGAGTGCTGTGTTTGTGTTGTGTTTTGTGTTGTTCAGTTGTGTTTTGTGTTTGTGTTGTGTTTGTGCTGTGGTTTGTGTTGTTCAGTCTCCATGGACCAGAACAGGGAAGTGGGCCCAAGGAAGGTGCTGCTCTGCCTCCATACAGGCCCCCTCTCCAGCCACATCCTTTTCCAGCTTGCACAGTGGTGGTTATTGGTGGCTATAGCAGCGCGTTAACTCCTTGTTGCCCAGGCTTCTGCACAGGCCTAGCCAGCATGAGTTTATGAAAGACAGGTCCTGGTCTCATTCTATGACAAGGTGACCTACTTAGTGGATGAGGAAAAGGCTGTGGTTGTTATCTACCTGGGAAAAAAAAAAACAACCACAAAAAACCAAAAACCCAAACACATAAACCCCAAACAAAAAACCCAGTGGGGCTGGGCTTTTATAATATAAAGTGATTGACTGTCATTCATATGTTTCCTGGCCAGCTGTGTCAGCTCAGCAGCTTTAGATAAGTTATCTGTAGTTTCACTTGTTGGTTCCTTTATCAGGAAATTTGTATGCCACTTCCTTACCTGTACCAGTTTCTGCCAGGAATCACTGTTCTTCACATCCTCAGCATGTTTAGCTTTGGGATTGTTGAGTCAGGCTGGCTTGGCATTCAACACCAAAGCCAGTATGATCCCTCTTCTTCATCTATCACCTTTTGCAAATAGGGTAAAGTCTGAGTTGCTTCACCGCCACTTAGGCAGAACATCCTGTTTCACCATGTTGCAAATAATCTGATAAAATAATTGAGATTTGATCATATAGAAGAAGTAGTTGCGATTTAAATATAGGAAATTGTGAGGCATAATGTATGGGATTGTTAGGAGTGTTGAGTTTGAAGTATACATCCATAGAAACCTCACCAAGAAGTTACTGGATCATTTATGCTGCTTGGAAACCCCCTTACCCTTTCCATCTTTATTTGAGTATCAAAGATTCCAATCAGTAGAGCTAAGTAGAATTGACCAATGATTGCTTTAGAATAAAGATATATAACTAATGGCACCAATCCCTGTAAAGGTTAAATTTAAGAAAGGGCTTATGTAAAAAAAAAAAAAGTATAAAAATGAATGGATTTTGTTGCTAAAGAGAACATGTTTGGAGGAGCAATCCCCCGTGTTCTCAGTGCGCTGAATAAAGAAATGTCTGCTTATTCACATCAAATTGGTGTTGGGTAAGTTTCTTTTGTCCTGTTTGGTGACAACCAGGTCAGATAGAGTATCGGCCTCCATTGTTCTTTCTCCAAGGGTTGAGAGAGTGGTTCATGTACATTTAAAAGTTAGAGTCTAAATTATGATGATTGGACTGATTATTAAAATTTTGACCCAATCTAGTTAACAGAAATGTTATGTAACAGGAAAGCCATGCCAATTGCTAGAAAACCTGTGCAATGATAAGCTACACTGATTGCTACAATCTTTACATAATAATAAAGCTCTAATTATAACTACAGACTTGTGGCCAGTTCTCACTCTACCAAGGATCCTGGAAAGAACTCGCCTGTCACCTTAGGGTTGGGTGACAACTGGCTTGGAGCCAAAAGGTAACTAGAAAGTGAAAACAAAAGCTGAACATGACTCAGAACCCTTTCCTAAGACTCACATGGAGGCAGCAAAAGAGCAACTGTTTGCCTCCAGGAGGTTATATACATAAGGCCTATCTAAGGGCAGTTTGTTGTCAGCAATGAAGAGAAACTTGTAAGACAGAGAGGGTTCAGCAGCTGCCATGTCCTCCATCACATGCCAGTGCCGTATCATACAAGTCACGCCAGTTGGCTTGGAGACATGCCTCCTGATGCTTGTGTAAGTACGCAGCTTAGCTATAAAGCTTAATAAAATTTACCTTCCCTTACTATACAGCTATATAATCAGCTTTGTGCCCTGACTGCTACTCAGGATACGAACTTTAGGTAAGATCTATTCAGTATAGTGTTGTCACCTGTTCAAAACTTTAACTTAGATCTTTTAAGCAGATAATAGCTGTTGTAGTTAAATCAAACCAAAATATTTAAATTTGAAAAGCAGTAAAAATTTATTATAAGACTTATTGAAAGTGCAAATAAGCAAAACAGCATGCTGGGCGGCCGGGGAGACCTTCGCTCCGCTCACGGTCCACAAGCGCAACAAGCAAACAACAACATTTATACCCTTATTAATTTCCCCTCCCACAATCACTTGTCATCTCTTCATTGGACTTAGGTTAGCGGGCTCTGTTCTGTTTGGTCCTTCCTTCGCGGGCTCAGTCTATTTGCTAGGGACTTCCCACCAATAGTTTAATTAGTCCGCTGTCCTTGAGGTCTGGTATGTGGGACATTCCAGATGGCAGTCCTGGTTCCTCTTTATTGTCCTTGTGCTTGACCCTCTGCTCCTTATCCATGTCCTCCTTGCCTTATAAGTACACCTGGACAATACACTTTTAGAATAACAGGATATAGTATACCCATTTAGCAAAGCATAACAATTTGTCATGTCAGCCTTATGGTTAACTATTCTGCAACTTATGATTTTTCAGCCTAAGCGAAGCTTTAATTATATTGGTATAAAGTATATTAATTTAAGATATAATTTGATGAGCAAATTGTTTATTTCATCATTACTCACTCATTACAATAGCCTTCCGGTAATTTTGTGAAATAATCTTTAAGTACTGTACTGCTTGAATATGGGTTTTTTTTAAAATATTTTTTTCCATCTACCCAGCTTTTACTACAGGGCCTTGTTCAGCCCCCAGTTCTTCTAACTGAAGCCTCAGCTGGTGCCTCAACTCGTGGGAGGATGTGAAAGAACAACGGTATTTTTCTTAAAAAAACGTGACGTGCCTGCAGCAGGGAGCTGGGGGATCCCACTGGAGACCTGAGAAGGCAGGAAGGGAGGCAGGGAAAGAGGCAGGGAGGAGGAGCTCGGTCTGGAGGGCTCTGAGAAACCGAAAGCACGGTCTGACGGCGCTCTCAGCGCTGCACCCACGGGCACAAGACAATCACAGGACGCGCCCAGCCCGGCCCTGCCCCGCTGCCTTTGTGCCGCTCCCTCAGCGGGGCCGAGGGGGCGGTGGGAAGCGCCGGCCCCGCCTCTCCCTCTGCCCGCCCCGCCCCGGAGCTCCCGCCCCGCCGCCCGACCCCGGCGCCGGGGTCTCCTTCCGCCTGCAGCGGGGCCGACGGCCGCTGGCTGCGGGCGACTCGTCGGCTGCGGGCTCGGTGAGGACGTGCGCGGCGGCGGGCAGGGAGGGGAAGGGGGACGGGGAAGGGAGCGCAGCGAGGGGCAGCGAGGGCCGTGCCGCGCCCCGCTCCGCTCCGCTCCGCCCGCGGGGCCGGGGATGCGGCGGCTGCGAGGAGCCGCTGCCCGGGAGCTGCCGGCCCTGCGGAGGGCTCGGGGCGGCCACGGCGGCCGGTGCCGCGGCTGGGCCGGGGAGGCGCGGTGGGGAGCGAGGGAGGCCGCGCGGAGCCGCCCGCGGCCCCGGCGGGAGCGGCAGCGGGGTCGGCGGGGCTCGGGGGGGCGGCGACCGGCGGGGTCCGGCTGGCAGGTTGCTGCTTGTCTCGTAGCGGGACCCGCTGGTCTCGCAGAACCGATTAACGTCAATATAATAAGCGTCCTGCGGGTGCCTGTGCAAGGACAATGCGATCCGCGGGCTCCAGAAACATCCCCCCCACCGCCGATCGCCTTAAGGACGCAGAAGTTTATTTACTGTATTTCTGCATAGGGTATGGCAGTCCAGGGAGATATTATTGAGAGATAATATTAAAAAAAAAAAAAAAGGAAAACCAAAAACAAACCGACCAAAAAAAAAAAGATAGCTTTCAGGATTGTGGACTCGCAGTGTGGGGAAGACAAGTCCCTTGTGTTTAAGCTCTGCGATGCAAGTCCGGTGTTAGTGATTTTTTTGCTTCAGCCTTTCCAGTAGGCATCACAAGGTGTGCGGTAAGGAACTGGTGCTCCGCCTTGTGTAAGAGGGACACCTGCAGTCCTGTATTGTAGTTGAAAGGATAAAATGAAATGTTAAATGCAAAAAAAAAAAAAAAAAGATTTTAAAGAGGTATAGGTTTGGTGTTTCTGCCTTCTGGCTTGTCTGACTACTGTAGTTGAAAGAATTGTCTTGCTTATTCCATCTGCCGAGGCAGGTAGAAATGTGAGAACAAAATGCAAGTACCCCATCAACGCTTAGCAACTTTCTTTATGTGCTTCAGGAGATATGGTCCATATGCTCTTGGCATCAATGAAAAACAGAGGCATCAGGTAGAACGTGAGTAGGTTTTCCCCTGGAGCACTGGATGTGTTTCAGAAGCCCATAGGAATGCTGGTGGTTGTTTTCCTAGAAGTTGTTAAGAGATTGACTCAACTCTTTCTAGGAGCTCTGTGGTAACGTTGGCCATTTCCCCACTCCTAACTAGCCTCTTGGGAGGACTTAAAAATATTAGAAAACAAACCCAGCTCATGTGAGTCCTGGTAAATATTTTCTTCCTCTGGCATCTGAGAATGGTGGGAGTAACTTGCTACTAACATCAAAACTTCTGACTGTGCTCTTATCACTCAATTCCCATGAACTAACTAACCAGCTTCCCAAAACATTTAGACAGACATTCCTGGCAGAGAAAACAAACTCGGGTTGGTGATCACTTTTATATTAGTGTCCTGTACTCTCTCGATGGCTGTGTCAGTATAAAAGTCTCAAGGCACAGAGTCTTGGCAAACTCACTGAGGTAGTTCTGAAGATGTTTACCAGGGACCATTAGTTCACTGTCATCTCACTGCAGTGAGTTGGGAGGCACTTCAGTCTTTAAAGAATCAAGCCCTCCTTGTAGTTCAACCTTAAACAGTATTTATTTTTTTTTTTTCAGGAAGTAATGTATTGTCTGATGTTTGGCAGAAGAAAACATTACAGCATGATTCATACCAAGTCTGTTATGGGGTGTTTCAGTTTCCTTCTAAACAGAAGCTAAAACTGTTTCTCCAGTTCACTGGTCTGCCGGCTTTTTAGAAGCACTTTTATTTTGTCATTTCGGTTCTGTTCTCTACTTACAGCACAGATGCTTTCTTGCTCCTCCCCCATGACCTTCAAGAAAAAATAGTTGTAAATCAGTGAAATACTGTGATTTGCAGGAGGCTGTCTTTCAAACACTTTTTAAAAGCCAACAAATTATCAACTTAGATGTTTTCTGCAGGCAACGGTAGTAGTTGGTAGTACAATATTTTTATATTTTATTTTTATATGTTTCTAAAAATTACACTAAACGGTGTTTCCCAACTAATTTGTTTGCCTTTTTTTTTCCTTTTTTTTTTTTTTTCTGTGTGTGTTTGACAAAAAACAATCAAAAGGGGCCTTTTGTTTTGGCTTAGTCCCTTTTGATAGAGGTGCAATATGCATGTGGCCAGATGAGAGTGGTGTGTGCTTCTCAGGCAGTTCTTTTGCCCATAATGGACCACTTGAGCTGCTTACTATTACCTTTTGAGCCACCAACTGGCTCTATTGGCTTCTGGCAAGCGGGGGAAGTGTTTTCAAGTGTTTTCTTAAATTCTGTGTGTGCTGAGCTTACTCAGTTTTCTGCAGCCATGAGCAGTGGGTTGGAGATCTGAGAATTTCTTGCAGCATTTGTGGTCTTTCTTGGTCCTAATCAACACAATAATTAACCTGTTAGTTTGATGCTGAGCCTCTCTTCTCTTTGTTGAAGACAATAATCATCAGAGAGCAATACTGCCTTCCCCCTAATTTGAAAGGGGTCACTGAAGACAGCAAAGAAAAAGTAAAGGAGGGAGCAGGAGGCCAAGAAGGTGCAATTCAACTATCTTAATTCCTAGAGCAGCTCATGGTTTGCTAACTGTGAGGGCTTGTGAAAAACCAGAGCCTGCTGGTGACGCTTAAGAAGAGGAGAGAAAAAAGAAAAAACAAGGAAAAATGGTGAAAATGCCTATTGTGGTTTTAGGATTAGGTGACTGCTAATATTTGCCTTCATGAACTGATTCTGGGCACTAATAAAAGGAAACTGTTGCTTCACAGCAAATTGGACTTCAAAATCTGCCAGGAGATCTTCTGATGTGTTAATAGTAATCAGGGACATGGAAGACTCTCCAGTGGTGGTGTTGGTACAGGTCATTGCTCCTTCGGAAAAAGTAGCACTTGTGGCTTATTGATTATTGTCCCTTCTAGGAGAAAAGATCGGTGAGGACCTCCTGTTCTTCGAGCGAGTGCTCCACATCTGTCTGAAGAAAAACACTAACAAGATTGCTGAAGTAAGTTTTGTTTGTTTTTTTTTTTAAGTGAAATTGTGGAAGCTGTTTTATTGTCTAATCTGGTTCACCCTGAAGCACCACAAGTAGTAGCATTGGTTGGTGCAACTGAAGATGTAGAAATGAGGAAGAGTGTAGGGTTGGGGAAAATGTCAGCTTCTCAACCTGTCTTAATTACTTCAAGTCTTTCTAGGCTATACTTAAAACTGTTACAGCCACAGTTTTTCACAGAACTTTAATACTTTCCCTTTGCTGACAGGGAATGGATTTTTATTTTTTCACACGTTTGATTGCTAGATGTTACTAGGATGTTTCTGACTATCATTTGTGTTTCTGTTTTAATTCTCAACAGTTTTGCATCTGCAATGGGCAGTGGAAATGTAGAGCGAAAAAGCTGTAGGATTTTATACTTAAAGGAATTGCAAGGAAGCTCATTTAATGGAAGAATTGATAATGTAGCTTACATATACAGGATACTTCATCACTCACCAGAGAAGCTATACTTCTTATAAACACTTCTGTGATCTTGAAGCTAGTCATATACCTTCATCTTAGGTATAAATGATCTCCATAAAATGCAAATATACCAAAGAGCTCTTCTAGTATGTGGGAAATCCCCATGGCTGAAATTCAATGCAGTTCAGCCAGTATTCTGTATGTCCATTGTAAACCTTTCTCCAATTAGTAGTCATTAGGTGTTGAATAATAAGGGAGCAGTACTTTTAAAAGGGGATGTCTACAACTACTGGAGGTGTAAGACAGTTCTTTAAATGTACCTTAGAACTTGAAAATTCTCCAGAGTTTGAAGCATGTTTCATGGTTTCTCTAAATTTCACTGTTGTTTCTGTGAAGTGTTGATGGTAAGTAGAAAATTTGCAGCTGTAGCAGAGAAGTGTAGGCATTTTCTAAAATAAAAGTCAGTCCATCCAAGAAGCAGCAACTTTTGACTCTGATTCATTGTTGGCTGACCTCTTCCATCATAATGGTACTCAAAACTAGAAAAGCATGAGTTATAGATGTATACAGGTATGTATTTCAATTATATACATGAGCTATACTGTAGAGGCAGGGATACTCCTGTATAAAGGAGTCTGATGGTAGTATTAGAAGAACTTTCATCTGTAGATTTCTGAACAGAATATTTGGTCAATTTGATGAATCCTGTCTCTGTTATTAATGCCTTTTCCCTGCAAATGTTTTGCTTTTCTGTTAAAAATTACTTTCTCAGGCTTACAGCTGTTTGTCATAAGTTTTTCCCTGAGAAGTGTAAGCAATAAATGCTTGGTTGATACCATCAAGCAATCAAATACAGTCTTGGAGATTTCATTTTGTTTTGAGCAGTGACATCTCGTTTGTTTGTGTCGATATGTTGCTTGGTATCATGGGGAACTAGAATTTTAAAATTCCTTTTGAAGCATGGCTCTTCCAAATGCCTGGAGTCCATAGTGCTTGCAGAAAATTCACTTTTATCTTTCAGAATAATCTCTTTGAGAGTAGTTTAGATGCTGTTTATGACAAATTCAGATTTTTCTGTATCTAGCGGTTCTGGTTGTTGGTATGTGGCATGGTGTTTATCTGGATTATGTCATTCGTGGTGAGAAGAATGACCTCTTTCCTCTTGCCCTGTTGACCACAGTTTCTGTGACACTTGTGGCATTGTTGCTGGCTGCAATTCTACAGCTGTGGGACTGTGGATCAGTTGCCAAATGCCATGAAGTGCCTTTTCTTTGTTTTTTGATTTTTGTGCCGTCTCTGAATAAGTTTTAAAATTGAATTACATAATTTTAATTTCTCAACTGCAGAACTTCCAAGCTCCCTCCAAGTTTTAAGGCACATTCAGAATTTGAAGCGTTTCCTCGTTTCTCTACACTTCACTGTTGTTGCTGTGAAGTGTGATAAGTAGAAATCTGTAGCAGTAGTCCTGCCTCAAACATCTTTATTGAAACATAATTTCAGATTTTTAACATAAGTACTAAACTTGGAAACATGGAAGCGCAGCAGGATGTTCTATTTAAGTAGGGGTGAAACAGCTTGAACATCACCCTACTTGCAAAAGTTGCCAGTGATGAAGGTCATGCTGCTTTCGGTGTTGAAGAATGCCAAGACCAGCCTGACTAAATCACCACAAAATGAAACAATATGAGGATGTGAAGAAACCAGTTTCCTGGCAGGTGTTTCCTCATAGAGGAACCAGTGAGTGGTAGTACTAATAACTTATTTTAAATTAACTATTCTGCTAAGCTAGCATGGCCAGCCTAACAACACAGTACTGATGGTCAATCACTTTATCCTATAAAAGCCCAAGCCCTCTTTTTTATGGCAAGGATTTCTAGCACACCCCTTCTAGGAGCGTGTGTAGAGATTCGTCATCTAAGTAGGGATGCTTCTTAAGGTTATCCTCAGGGCTGACTGAAAGAGATTTGCCCACGGTCATAAGTATGGGTGAGCAGCATCAGTCTCTCCTTTATAATTATTAAGCTAGCTTTGAAAATAATGATTTAAAAAATCGTGCACTTTAGTAGCAGTAATAACTTTCTATACTGAGGAAGGTCATGGAGCAGATCATCTTGAGTGACATCACATGGCACATACAGGACAACCTGGGGATCAGGACCAGCCAGCAGAAAGGCAGATCCTGCTTGACCAACTTGGTCTCCTTCTGTTGATGCCGAAAAACCTCGGAATAAGAAAACTGCTCAGAGACTTTACATCTTTAAACAGCAAGATATTGTTTAATGCAATGTGGGGAGCGAGGCAGGTCGTCCTGCACAAACTTGCTGGACCCAAGAGCACAGAACAAACCATTTAATACATTTTAGGTTCACATTTACACCTTCTAATATACATATTAATAAGTAGGCTGGTGAAGCCAGGTAAAACCTGGAAAGCGAATTTAGTAGAGCAATGTAAGGATTAGAGAGAGTTAAACAGAAAATGCAGGCTTTAAGCAAGGCATAGAGAACTTAGTATTAGGAAATAGCGGAGGTAATAAATTCACTAGAATACAGGACACTCTGACATGAAAGAACATAAGCATGAACAGAAAGAACGAAAAATGCTAGCACACACAAAAAAGGACATATGGAAGAAAAACAAAGGGAGATAACAAAAGGGACAAGCCAAGAAATCAGGTACTCTTGCCAGACACTGAAAATCCCTGCCAAATGCACAAGGAAACTACCCAAATTAGGGAAGGTTCAAAAGTTTTTGAAGATGATGATGAAAGGACACTGAGTTCATGACGATGAAGGACAGGAACGACCACCGAAGTTCTCCCCAAATTAAAGACCACACCTCTAACTCCGCCTCAACTCCGCCTGTTATGAATATTAAAGTAGATGTTGCAATATAATGAATATTCATAATATATGATGTAATTGCTTGGCAAAAAGTGTATAAAAGGCTCAGTTGTAAGTTTCTCGAGTGGAGCAGTTTGTCCAGGGTGACCTGGCTATTCCTTGGCCGTAAATAAATACCTCCTGCTTATAGACTGAAAATTCTGTCTCTGAACAGTTTCTCTGCGCCTTCTTTAAGGCACAAATTGGCATCACTGGTCTCTGGGCGGAGATTTTCCAGAATTTTCTTTGGTGCATACGCAGTCTTTCGCTACGGTGGTCGACAGCGAGCCTTCATCCCCCTGGTGGTCATCATGATCATCTTCCTCAGGGTTGAACTTTTCAACTTTCTTTGTTGAATGACCTAGATTCTTCAAGCTAGCAAAATCCTGGCTCCGGGCCTCCTATATCTAATTCAAATGTATAGTTTACCTAATTTATTACCTTGTGGTCCACTCCCTAGCATTCTTTCTATGATAAGATTTTGGTCCAGTAAACAGAACAGAACAAGACATTAACCACTGCTCCTGTAACAAGGCAGAACAAACATTAGGCAATTACCTTCTCCTGACTCAGCAGGGCAAGGAATACGAACTAGGCCATGGTGAACTCCTTTTGTGCCTTTCTGCCATCAATATGACAGTGTGACTCACTAAGCAGATAAGGGAGAGGCTGTGGATGTTGTCTACCTGGACTTCAGTAAAATCACTGACACTTTTTCCCACAGCATCTCCTGGAGAAACTGGCCACTCATGGCTTGGTCAGGTGCAGTCTTTGCTGGGTATAAAACTGGATGATGGCTGGGCCTAGGGAGTGAGAGGGAACGGAGTTACACCCAGCTGGTGGGTGGTCACCTAGTGTTCTCCAGGGCTCAGTGTTGGGACCAGTCCTGTTTAATATCTTTATTGACAATATGCATGAGGGAATCAAGTGCGTCTTTGGTAAGTTTGCAGGTGACACCAAGTTGGGTGGGAGTTTTTGTCTGCTTGAGGGTAGAAGGGATCTATAGAGGGATCTGGACGGGTTGGATCAATAGGTGCAACAAGGTGAAGAGCTGGATGTGGCACTTGAGTCAAAATAACCCCATGCAATGTAGTGGACTTGGAAGTGAGTGGCTGGAAAGCTGCCTGGTGGAAAAGGACTTGGGTGTGCTGGTTGACAGCCAGCTGTACGTGAGCCAGCAGTGTGCCCAGGTAGCTAAGATGGCCAATGGCATCCTGGCCTGTGTCAGGCATATTGTGACCAGCAGGACCAGGGCAGAGATCATCTCCCTGTATTCGGCACTGCTGAGGCCACACTTCAAATACTCTGTTTTGGTTTGGGTCCCTCACTACAGAAAAGGCAATGAGGTGCTGCAGCCACTCCAGAGAAGAGCACGACAAAGTTGGTGAAGGGTCTGGAGCACAAATCTGATGAGGAGTAATTGAGGGAGCTGGGGTTCAGCTTGGAGTAAAGGAAGTTCAGGAGGGACCTTATCACTCTCTGCAACTACTTGAAAGAGATTGCAGCCAGGGGCGTCCAGTCTCTTCTCCCAGGGTAACAAGCGATAGGATAGGGGGAAATGGCCGGTTAGATTGAATATCATGACAACTTTTTTCACTGAAGGTGTTGTCAAGCATTGGAACAGGCTGCCCAGGGAAGGGTTGAGTCATGAACCCTGGAGGTATTTAAAGAGGTGTAGATGTGTTGCTTAGGGACATGGCACTTGGCAGTGCTGGGTTAATGGGTGGACTCCATCTTAAAAGTCTCTTCCAACCTAAATTATTCTATGATTCTGTGTTGTGCAGTAGATAATTTAGATAATCCTCATTCAAGTCCTTTGGTCTAATCATTGTCATCATCAATTGACGTAAATATTTTAAGTTTAAATAAACATAAATACTATAATTATATTTTGTTTGCCATCCTTTATCCTGCAGGGATGAAGGTTCTATGAAAGATCAATTACACCTGGTATAATCCTTTAGACATAAACTGTTGTCCAAGTCTGAGACTACAATAGGATCCAGCGGCACCTAGACTCTTCCTGAAACAAGGACTTGAGGCTTTGGGCCTACAGTACTTAACTACACTTGGCATAAGTATGACTCTGCAAAATGTAACCACTGGTTTAGCTTGTAATGGCTTGCCAATAGGGACCTGCCCTATTGACAGGGTAAGATATGAGCTCGAGAGAAGAACTTGGCATGTAACAAGCAGTAATCATAGAAGAATGGTCATGTATTGGCCTTAAAAGATATGTGTGATTCTATCAAGTATATAATGGAAAGTATAGGAATAGGTAACCAGATGTGTAGCTGGATAAGGAAACCACAAACTGTATTCTGCACTGACTCTGTATGAATGTACTTTTCAAGATAAAACTGTAAGTTGTTTGTTCAAGGGTGTAAAAACCCCACAAAAATTGTCACTTGCCGGACACGTACATGGAGGTGCGAACCCCTACGTGCTCATGGAGCAATAAAGGTGTGCTTTACTCTACAGTGTGTACTGTGTAAATGATTCCTTTGAATGACTCTCTGAGAACGTGTTCAGATTCCTTTGAATCACTCTCTGAGGAGGAGTCTAGAAAGCAAGGGTGTCCTTTCTGCTCCTTGTGACTCACTGGGAGGGTGTACGTGACAAACTTTGTCCAAAACTTTAATTCTATCGACGGCAGTGAGAAAGCAGCAGAAAAAATAGCAGGCCAAGAGTTAAAACAATAACCTGTGTTGGCAGTGACGGAACACCATTTCCAGGACACTGTGTCCAGTCATAAAATTGCGGAGTGTGTTGAGTGTAGGGATATCTGTTATTAGAGCATCTTGTGGTACCAGCAACTGGAATGAGAGAATGTCTGTGTCAGTAGTTGGAAGGACTGTAGCTCTAGGGAGCATCTCTGCGGGTCCCACAACTTTGGAGTGCCAGCTTTTTCTCGGTCCAGGCAGGGTTATTGGATGGGCAGAGTCTCCATACTGGTGTTTAGGGAGATCTGTGAGCATGGAGTGCTTATGGGTTTTAGAGAGATATTCAATCCTAACCAGCCAAAGAGGAGGAAAAGAGATTTGTCTGTCTATACCTCTGTTTTACGTGAATGATGTATGTGAATGCTGTTGAAGGCAGCACCTTATTTGTGGCTGTCTGTCAGTGTCTTTTGGGTGTCTCTGGGCTGCATGCTCAGCCTTGCTGCTTGCTGAGCCTTCAAACAGGAAAGCAGCAGCAGCAGCTGTGTCCATGAACCTGCAATGAAGACACTGGATCTCCAGGCTGGGCTCCAGCCTCAGGGCAGGAGGAACCACCAGGTCACAGAGCTGCTGGAGGTGTTCGCTTTAACAAGCACTGAAACTATGCTGATGAAAATTTGATGAGGAAGATTTGGTTGGGTTTTGTTTCAGTGGCTGTTTCTTGAACTGAAAAGTCTCTGTCCTGTTTCTTTATCTTTTTGGAAAAGGTCCTGTTTGTTCCGATTACTCTTCTCGCTGTGCTAGATTTGGGCCTTGAGGACTTTGAGAATGAAATGTGTTCAGTTAAAAACAAACAAAAAAACAAACAAAAAACCCTGCTAACTAACTGAAAAATACTGTTGGATAATACTAAATAAAATCACATTAAAAGTCCTGGTCTTTGGAGGAGACAATGCTAAAATCAGAAAGGAAGGCTGTGAAGGAGAGTCTGATACTGCATAAAGGTTATAGGAGTAAAACAGGCCCTTCCCATAAATGTATTTGTAGCAGCAGATGGCATTAGGGCAGCAAAGTCATAGAATCATAGAATATGCTGAGTTGGAAGGGACCCATCAGGATAATTGAGTCCACTTCTTAACCATGACCAGGACACTCCAAGAAGGCTTGGTGCTTTGACCAATTCCTCAGGAAACCTGTTCCAGTGCTCAGCCACCCTCTGGGTGAAAAGTCTTTTCCTGATATCCAACCTAAACTTCCCCAGTCTCGACCTCATGCTGTTGCCTGCCGAGTCCTGTCACTGGTCACTGTGATAGTCTGAAATGTTAATTGTTGATGACTCAAACAACTGGCTGTTTGCAAAAGCAGCAGGATGCTTTGCTGAGGCCAGGTTTGCACCCCCCAACTGAAGGGGAGGAGAGGTTTTGGATGTGATCTGCATAAGAACAGCCTAGGTGCAGAGCTGGTGAGCACCCATCACCAGAGGATGACCATGACAAACCAACCTTTGTTTAGGTTTTGAGCCCAATAATGGAGGAGGCTGATTAGAAGCAGATCCTGCTAGGTGGGATAATGTTTTTTATCATGCCAATATCTTCCCTTACACAAGTGCCTCAGTTGTAAAACTCTCCTTCCCCCCATCTCCCAAGGGTATTTCACAGTCACATGCTCATAGGACATTCACACGTAGGCCTAAGGGTATTCATCCCATCTGATGAGTGTTATGATCCAATTATTGAAACTATTAGAGAGATGTCTCTGCCCAAATTAAGGTGCAAATGAGACCATATGCTGAAGTCAATAGCACAGATTTTTATTTGACAGTAAATGTGAGCTGGAGAGAGAGAGAGGAAGAAATAGGAAAAAGAGAGAGGCAGGTAGAGAGGAAGAGAGTGAGAGAGAGAGATTAAGTAGAAAAATATCATGACTCCGTGGATTCCGATGGTGTCCCGCTGGTTTTCTTGTTTTGGTCTTCTTGATGGTGATGGTCCCAGTCTTGTCAACACGAGAGTTGGAGTCTGGATCCTATAAGGGAAGCCCATGAAAACAGCTTCTAGTCATCTGGGACCTCTCTGGATACCCCAGACTGCTCAAAAATCATTGAGAGAGCCTTTGCAATGACATCAGGTTGCTCTTTGAGGATTCTGAGATGAATCCCGTAAGGATTCATCAGAAGTCAATAGGCCAAAGTGGGAAATAGGCTGTTGGAAATGGTAGAATGGGAATCTGCAAAGTGACTACTCTTTATATGCTTAAGGGTAATGTAACTATTCTGTGATTGATTGTCACTCTGAGATTTAGGTAATTTGCAACAAATTATCTCCTACTTAACGGCTAAGAATTCTTGTGGCAAGAAAACCCCTGTATGCTGGTGCTGCTGTGACATCTAAAATACATTTATGAACAGAGGAAAACAAGAATTCTTGGTCTGTACAAACTCTTTCCTTTAGGCACGTTGAGTTGATTCAGGCCGTCTTTCTATGACACCATAAGTCAAGCATACTGAATTAATTTTAAATACTTCAAGTTAAATGAGACTGGCTGCTACAAGTCCAAAAGCAGAAATGGGTGAGCCAAGTTTTGTTAACCTGCTGCTGAATTATTGTCTATTCAATTCTTGGAATCTTCTGTTTGCTGAAGTCCATGTTCGGAGAGGTAGGAAACAACTTGTTAGAGTGTACTGAGAAATGTCAGACTCTCCCAGGAGAATTCTCTTCATGCATGAGCCCCATTTGATATCAGGGGTGCAAACTTCAATATTATCTTCTTAATCTTAATTTCTTAATTTTGGTGCCAGGCCTTTATTCAATCTGTGGGATGGATCACAGATCTGTCTTGGTGTAAATCCAGAGATAAGACAGAGAAGATTTGTTTAGTAGTAGCATCTCCAATCTAGGTCAACACATAAGCAACAGCTAAGCTTGTGTTTTCATTACATGTAAAGTTTACCAAGAGCTGCCAGGCAAGCAGGTGTCATTTACAAGCAGGTGTCATTTACTGTCAGAGTTTTAGCAAGTGGGATTCTCTGTCACCTTCTCTTAAGATTCCAGATACTGCAGCACATGCCCTTGGCTGCTTGAAGGCAGCTCAGAGCTGAGGAAATGTTCCCTTCGGTTATCCCAAAAGATTTAGTAATAACGTGCAATCACTGTGTTTTGGACATTGCCATAAAAGCATAGTGGTTTTGGTCAACCACTGTCCTAGTCCCAATTTAAGTAATGATACCTGTAAGGGAAAGTGAAGATTTTACAGTGGGGTAGTCACTGTGTAAATTAAAGGCTTGGGCTAAAGTTTTCTTTACTTTCATCTGCTACTCTTGGACTGCAGTTACTTAATTTATAGGTGTCAATGTTTGCCACCACTCTGATCACAGCAGTGACATCTACTTTGGCGTTTGGAATGGCCTTGGCCATGGGACAAGAAGAATAGGAATGAATCTGGCTGACAGCCAAACTACATGAATGGGCATAGCCTATGTTTCTTCACGAAGAATTCAGCCGCAAATTTTCCCAGTATGGATGTGAAGGACTCTGCTTCCAGTGGTGCACCCTGCAAAAACAGCCCAGGAGTTGATGTATACCTGGTGATGCCAATTTTGTGCCCCAAAAGGCGCAATGGAACTGCTCAGAGACAATTTTTAGTCTTTAAGCAGCGAGGTATGTATTTCAGGTGGTTGATTAAAGCTGAATTAAAAATTTGCTTATCAAATTAAGTTTACTGTTAAATAAAGTTTGTAATAAGTGCTATAATAACTAACAAAGGTAAGGGTAAATGACTTACTAATAATATTAGGCTTTGTCTAATAAAGTTTAAGCTGACGTTTTACCAGAGTTGCTAGGTAGTAGGCTGCAGAAATGTCAAACCGCAAACTTATATTCTGCTAGACTGGCTATAGGTAATGTCAAACCACAAAAGCTATGTTACTATAGTGATAAGTTGAATAAGATATCCTATTATTTTTAATGTATCTGTTTTAAGTATACTTATAAAGAAAGAAGTAATAAAAGGTCAACCACAAGAACTGTGAAAGGAAACTACTGTCTCCGTTAAGAGAATTTCAACATGGCTGACCTTAAAGACTATAACGGAATCAGTGGTTATCCTCCCTCAGCAACAGGACAAAGCCCGTGAAACGGAAACCAGTGCTGAAAAAGCCTACAAAATGGAAACCAATGTGGGTAGAGCCCGCGAAGCAGAAACCAAGCAGGACAAAGCCCACGAAACAGGGACCAATGACAAGATGACATGAGACTGAGGGGGAGGTGGTTGCGAAGGGTATAAAAGATGGAGTCTTAGTTGTTGTTCTTTGCAGACCGCTGGTGAAGCCAGGAGACTTCCCCGGTCACCCAGCGCGCTGATTTGCTTATTTGCCTTTAATAAATCCTTTAATATTTTCGAATTAAAATTCTCGAGTCTATTTGACTATTACACAGGCAACGTTGGGGAACTCCCAACTCGTGCTGGACAAAGAGTTCCAAAGCAGTCAGTGAAAAGTCAGACTATCTATACAATTTTTGAGAGAGATTACATCATCTTTATGTGCGTATTCATATTATTGCAACGTCTAGTTATAATATTCATAGCAGGCAGAGTCAGGGGCGGGGTCATCATTTTGGGGAGAATCTTGGTGGTACTTCCTGTTACTTCAGCCTTGGGGGTCGTCATTTTGCTCCTGTCCCTCAGGTAAACTTTTGAACTTTCTTTAATTCTACTGACTCCAACATGTATTTGGCAGAAGTTTCTGAAATTTGGCAGGAATTTCTGATATTTGGCAGGAGTTTCTGGACCCTGGTCCTTCTCTTTCCCCTTATCTCTCTCTGTGTTCCTTCCATATGTCTTTTTATATGTATGTTAGCATTTTTAGTGCTCTTTGTTTTCCTGTGCTCTTACTTTATGTTCTCTCGTGTCACTGTGTCTGCATTCTTTGGTAAAATATTATCTTCCATTAGTCCTTAAATCTTGGTTCTTTGTTTCTTTGCTCAGAGCATGCATTCAGAGTTAACTCTTCAGGCCTTGTTCTGTTTCAATACTTTTAGGAGAAACGTTGGATGTGTAATTCGTATTCCAATTCCAGGTGGAATGTGTGCACAGCAAGGAATAGAGAGGGTGGCCATCTGACTAAAACCCAGGCCTTATGACAATTAAAGAGCCTAGGAGACTTGATATTTGCATTTGGAGGAGGAAGTAGGTTGGGTAAAGACTGCAAGAAGCAAGCTAGAGGAGGCAAGTTGATTTAGTTGAAAACCTGCTGGAGGCAGGTTGCTGTAATCAAAAAGTAGTTATTTTAATTGAAAGAGCTAAAAATTAGGTATTTTTATTAAGAAATCCGTACTGTTAATAAAAAATTGTTACAAAAAAGTTGCCTTAAATAAAAAGCGTCCAATGCAGTCAGAGAAATGCTACATGGCAAGGACTCACCCTCCCAAATGAGGTATTTGTTGGGGAACCAGCCAATGGGCATTCAGAGGCTACCTGTTCTTTAATTAAAATACTGTTACTCATGTTTCTGTTGAATTTCGTACAAGATACGAGGACACTTTAGCAGTGCCTAATGTGGCACAGAGGGCTGCTGCTGCGGGAGCTGCTGCCACTTTTGCCTTCTGGTTTGCTTGCTGTCGAAGACTACGGGACAAGAAATCACAAAAGAAGACCAGAGAAGACGACCGTGAGGAGACGGAGGACTGACCCTGCAAGCCAGCGCAGAGCCCATGGTGGTGGTAACTCCTTTTCTGTGCTTCTAGAAGTTGCTCTTGGCTTTTTCCTACTTTTCTATTTTCCTTCTTTTCCTCTGCTCTTTTTGTGTTAGAAAAAAAAGTTGAATTATTGTTTTGGAATCCAATATTTGGACTTGTTTGTACCTTAATCTCACTTGTGGGAATGTTTAGAACCTAGTTCCTCTCCACATTCTTGGACCAAGGCAAACCTTGCCTTTCTACATCTAAACAGATTGAACAGGTAATAATACTGACGATATTGATGATAATACTGGTTAGATTAAAGGACTTACTCAGAATTAGTTACTACACAGTCTAGATAGGTAACTGTAATTACAGTACATTATATATTGAAGCAATATATAATGTACTGTATAATGTATTTATAATATATAATAAAGCTAGCAAAATAATTGAGCAGAGATTGATATTGCTCACTCATACCAATGCCTGTGGGCATAACTCTTTTGCTCAGCCTCGAGGAGTAACCTTGGAGGTGTCCCCAAGGGAGGAATCTCCATACACAGTCCTAGAAAGGGGTATGTGAGAAGTGTTGGAAGCATAAAACAGTGAAGAAAATGCAAAGCTCAATATGTGATGGGGCCCATGATGATCATGGAAGCCAGATGGAGGTCAGGTTGTGTTGCCATGGCGTCGGGGAGGAATGTGAAGTAGGGTACAAGCTGTGTGCTCTCCTTCTTTGGCTTGATACCAGGAAGTGTTTCATACAACTACTACCAAGTATACCTTCTACCAAGAAATATTCCATACAACACAACCACAAAGAACAGAAGATTCGACTACAGTCCCACTGATAGCACTTTGCACAATAATGGTTGATAAGGTATAAAAGGACCCTGATTTTGTACCTGACTGGGGATGAGAAGTCAACACAAAAGTGGTAGGGACAGGTCAATGGGTTTGTCTTCCTTGCCCTCCCCAGAAGGAGATCTCACCACCATGGAGAACTAAATCTACAAGCCAGTACTGAGCCCATGGTGGTGGTAACCTGTCCTAATTAGAACAGCTGGGACCAGTTCATCACTGGATGGGTGTAACCCAAAACTGTGTTTTCTATAGCCTTCCATGCCATTTTCCAGAAACTGTTGTCAATAGACTATTTGCACCCTCTTCCCAGAGCAGCCTGACGACTCAGGCTATAAACTGGGTGTTAAAAGGCCTGCGAGATAGGAGGGTGCTTCTGTCCTCATACCCTTTGTGGAACTCCTCGCCCTGAGGGAAGTACTGAGCATTCCTGCCTGAACTGGAGAATATATAATCTTGGAGTCTTGGAACATTTTCAACCACTCGTGGGATCCAGAGGAAGACTGCAGACCACCACTCTCAAACAGACTGAGACCACCACTCTCGACCGGACTGCAATCACCGCTCTTGACCAGACTGCAACAGCACTCTCACCAACAGGTTTTTCCCCTCTCCCTTTACTTTGGACTCAGGGGGCCCAAAGAACACCACTCTGTTCATGCCCCAGGGTGCTGGGTTATACATGTGGGTTTTGTGGGTTAAAACCAATTGTTTGTCTGTATAATCGTACTTACTGTATTATTTTATTAAATTGTTATTCTGATTTATAATCTCTCTTTTGAGTTGAGTTCATTTCCCCTGCTGGTTTACCTTTAAACCAGCACATAACCCCATTTCTGTGCTTCTAGAAATTTCTCTTGGCTTTTCCTACTTTTATGTTTTCCTTATTTCCTTCCTCCCCTCTCCTTTTGTTTTAGAAAATAAAGTTGACTTATTTTGGAATCCAACATCTGGCCTTGTTTGCGTCTTAATCTCACTTTCAGGTATGCTCAAACTTAATTCCTTTCCACAGGATCAAGGGAAACTTCACCTCTCCATACCTAACAGCTGTATTATTCCTTCTTCCCTGGAATGAACAGCTGTAACAGTTGGACTTGCTGGTCTTTATATAGGTGGCCCGATTTCCCCTCAAATCTCTGTGTGGTGTCTCCACGGAGAGATTTAGGGACATCAAATAAGACACAGGCCAGAGACATGCCTAAAACTATCTGATGGAGAAGTCTAGGGGGGTAAGCATTTTAGTCAGGTAAATTTGTTAAAGAGCTGTGGTGTTACTTCTACATTCAGTGGGGATGTCTTCATTCCTTTTTATGTGCTGTCCATCAAAAATTGACAGTTCATTGTGTAGTCATGGCTGATGATTTCTGAGGCTTGTGGTTAAGGTGAGAAGGTAGCAGCTGAACGAGTGAAGCAGGCACATGTGAGCAGTAGTCTTCTTGTTATCTTTCCGAGTGTTGTGCTGACACTGAACTTCTCAAATATTCTTCCTAAGACGAGCGCTCTCTGCCAAGTATTGCTTTTTAAAGTAGCATGTTTCATTGTATTAAAGCTTTTTTAAGCTTTATTAAAGAATTTTTAAGGTTGTGATGAGAATTGCAAACTTAATTTTCGTAATCCAGCTAATAATGATGATTGACGAACCAAGGTTGTAGTCATTTTTATTGTTTTGATAGTGACAATAATTGGATTTTACTCTTGGTGAAGTTGTGTGTTGCATGTAGTCAAAGTTCCTCCTCTAGCAAGGATTTTACATTTACTACTGGTTGTCATCCTAGTCTTGTTTGCCTCCGTTAGTCATGTTTCTAGAAAATGTGTCTTAAATTTCTTCAACAGTTATCTAATTCAAGGACATGGTTGTTTTATTCTCTGATCATTTTTCAGGAAATACCCTGTGTAACAGTAGCAGTCTGAAATCTTTACATTGGATGCAAAAGCCTGTTGTCTCATCTAAGATTCCTGCATCACTGTAAGTATTGCCTTAACACTGCTGTTGCTGTTTTTTGCTGATTTCATATGCAACCTTGTTTTCTGGTTTTCTTTTGTTATTGGTGTCCTATGAGAGCAGAGGAGGTAAAAGGTAGAGTGAAGAAAGAGCTATCTTTGAATCTTGAAAATAACACCTGGAAAATTGTAACACTGAGTCTTATTTTTTATAGGCTAGATATGAGTGAAACTTCTGATTCCCAAGCTTGAAATCAGAAGAGTGTTAAAATCTAAAAGAGGCCATGAAGGAAAGTCAGGAACCTTGGGGGATCTGGGAGAAGTGGCATGAAACATTTTGTTGAGAAACTGTCTAATACCTTGCACAAAGTAAGGTGTTTATTATGTCCTAGCTGGATTTGACCATACTGAGAGGAACTTGTTGAGATGCAGGCTGCATTCATGCTTGTAGGTTGTCATTTTGAAGACTGAAATAAAGTTTGGCTTTGAAGCCATTGTCTCTAACAACTTTACAGAGTAACATGCTCACACAGTTGGGCTTGTTGGTAATGTATGTACATTCTGCAATATAACACATGGAGACATAGAGATGCGTGACTTTGTGTTTTGCCAAACGAGAACGAGGGTCAGCACAAGACACACAGACACCAACTCTGAGGAACAAGTGTGTAATTTTACTATAGTGCAAAACAGCAAAGAATTACAAAAGGATAAGGCCAGTAATGCACCTAATCATTATTACAAAGAGTGCCTATAGTGATTAGGAAGGATACATCACCAGTTACCCTGATACGTTACCACTGTCCAGATCCGCACGTCAGCTGGGGAGTCCCGGTCACAGCAAGGGATTGAAGAACCATTCCCGGTAACTGGGAAATCCTACGCAGTGCGTCCACTCATAGGTGAGGTCTCCATCTTCGCTGTGAGAGGGTCCAGCTTTTACACTGTTGAAAAAACAAGCTTACATAACTACTTGTGTGGAAAAACATCTGTTTTCCTTCTCCTCCTGGGTTCCACCCAAAGCTTGGCCCAGGGCTCAAGGGGAAAACCAGTGGAGTCAGCCTTGACTATCTACTGCTAAACAAGGCCAGGCATCTACTTCCATGGCCTTGACCAGTCTCTGAATACAGAAAGAGAAGTGTCATAATTTGCTAACAATCATACATATTTCATTAATGAACAGATACAAATATTATTTAGTAATGAGCAGATACTAATATATCTTACTAAAAAGCACATGTATTTTGTTAATGAGCAGATACACAGGTGTAGTCCTATCATACTATGTATTTCACTAACAATTATATGTAGTTTTAGCCAATGAGTAGATACACAGATTAGGGGGATCTGTGTATCTACTCATTGGCTAAAACTGCGAAGCCCAGCCATGATGAGATACACAGATAAGTATAATGTTAGTTGGTTGGAAGGTTCATCTAGAGGTCAACTTTGGCTCAGGGCCTGTTGTTCAGGCCTCAGTACTTCACTTTGTCACCTCCTGAAGGTGTGTGTACTGCAGTAGTAGAAGTGATGATGTCATCTCCATGCTTCATGCCTTCTCCCAGCTGTGTAAGTTAATGCTACAGCATTAGAATTATGAGAGCTTTCCTTACAGTTCACTAGAGGCAGAGTTATATTCCTCAAAATTAAAACTAGTGGGCCACATTTTTGTGAGAGGTTTTTACTAAACCCAAGTTCATTTTTTCATTTTTTTTTGTTGTATTTGAAGGTATAACTGAAATCAGGTCTTCTCATCTGAAAACTCTGGCCTGTATTTTATTCTGCTGATGCTTCTCATGCTCAGCTCTTAAGCATTGCTCATTGTGCCCTGTTGTACAAATACCTTGGGGTTTTTTTTCCATTGTTTTTGGATGAGAAGGTAAATATAGCCATCTATTGTTAAATTAAAAAGTTGAATGATAATAGAATTAGCAGGATAATGTGAGGATTTTGTTAGTCATTAGACAGTCAATAGGGTTGTTAGTTGCTGCTCTTTTTGTACCTTAACAGCGTTCTGGGAAATAATTTATGCAACTTGGACATTGATAGCATTGATGTCCATGGGATGTGCCAGTGGGGTTGCTCTCCTACCTAGCAATTTAAGTTCAACAGTTCTGTTCATAATGCATTCTGAATCACTTCTTAGTAAGTGAAATAGGTTTTGATCAAAAGATTAAGATTGTAATATTTTTAAGCATTTTTTTTTAGCATTTTGGGTTTACCTGAAGAAAAAGAAATCAAGAGAAGATGGACTGGAATGGAGGACCAGTCCAGAATGCTAATGCAAATATGAACCTTCAAAGTGAAGGACCTTATCACACTCAGTTGCTTTCTAATGGACATGCCTTTCCTCAGACAAATGCCAGCTCCTCTACAAATGCATGCACTTATGCTGAAAGTAACCAGTTTGTGTATCTGCCAGCTGTCAAGGTTACCTTCCCTCTTATGAATGCTGAAGGATTCAAAACTTCTGATCAGACCTTACCAGGAGCATCTGTGACTGGTAATAATTTTTTTATGTCAAAATACTCAGTTAAACAACATCCACAGATGTATGTACCAGCTCAGAAACCTCCCATTCAGCAGTCACCTTCTCAGGCAGAGATGGTTCAGACTTCTTGGCCAGTCTCTAATGCCTACAGTTATTCCTGTAGAAATGTACCTCCCCTGTCTTCTCAAATGAATGCTGGAAATAGTGTGAGGAGTGTACATCAGGGACCTCAGTATGCTGCTACAAGCACTTACACTGCGCAGCCACAAATACTGCAGCAAAATTCTGTGAGATTTGCAGCATTATATCAAAGTAGCACTCATACCCAGAATAATTCTGTGTCTTTTGGTACATCCAGGCAACAAGTCCAAAACCATATATTTCAGTCCAATACTCAGTGCAAAGGTTCATACTCAGTGAATCAAAATGCTGAAACAAATGTACAGGTCCCACAATTTCAGCCAAGTCAGATGGAATCACAAGCTCCTAGAGGATGTTCTGCACCATCTTTGTTGCCTGCCAACTGTGTTTCAAGAGCTGCTGCACAATCTTCAATAGGTGTACCACAGGAAGTACAAAACATATCTAATGGATACACCCTTAGCCAACAGAGGAGCCCACTGGATCCAAAAAATTCTTCTGGTTTTAACAGCATTCAGCAACACTGTCAGAAGCAGCAATATGGAGAAGTCAGTCAATCAGTTAAGAGTTTCTGTAGTTCAAATGGAAGTGTGACAGCAAATGGTTCTTTTAATGAAATGACTGTGCCATCCTCCGGCATTCCCGAAGACCTGTTTGATATTGTGAAAGAAATAGAAGCTCTTTCTTCAAAGCCACCGAGTGATCCTCCTTCAGTTCAAGAAAGCCAGACCAGTAATTTAATGAATGGACCTGTTAATTCTCAACTTTATTCATCATCAGCAGATGAAAGAAAAATTGTAAAGGACAGACCAGCTTGGGATGCTGAGAGGCTGTACCGTATTAAAAAAAACTGGCCCCTGCTTGAAAGGCTTTTTAAAAGAAAATTATTAGCAGCTTCAAAGCATGACAGAAGCGCTCCCCCTCCTCCCTACGGTTATCAGTGTACTCCTGCTAATTGTCTTCCATGGGTGCCCAAACAAAATGTACCACCTTCCTCAACTCAAACAATGATGACAGAGAGTCAAACGCTTAAGATTTCACATGAAGAAAGAAAAGACAAAAATCTAGCCAATGCTGATAACAGAAGATTAGAGGGGACTCAAAGTAACCCGCAGGTGGTGCAGGGAAGCCTTCCATCAAGCTTAGCTCCTATTCCCTCTCAGAGCAAACTCCCAGCTCAGTTAAATAATCCTGAGAGCACTCCCACTGTGGAACAACAGGATGTTCATGCCTTGGCCTCTTCTCAAGAAACTGCAGTTTCCTTGAACAACGCTTCATGTTTTGGTCAAGCAGGTAGCTCTGTCAAAATTGCATCAAAGAGTGTGCAAATTAACCCCGAGAACTCATCGTTTCTTCAGTTTGTATTAAGTAGCACAAATGCATTGAAAGAGAAGACAGCTGGTGCTACTGCTGATAAAATACTGACTAGTCTCCTGTGTAATGACAAACAAATGGTAGATACATCTGTCTCAGGTGGAAGCTTGCAAAAAGACACTAGTGAGAGGAACGTAGACAGATTGAAAGGTGAACAGGCATCTGTGGTTCACACAAACTCTCCTGTATTGGAAATAACTAAATCTGGTGAAGCTAAATTCCAGAATGAGGTAGCTCAGAAAAAAATGCCGTTTACTGAAAATACATCCTGTAAACAGATCAATTGTACTTACACTATGGAAGAGCTAACTGCGTGTCTGAGCTTGTGGCGGAAGCATTCATCAGAATCTGTAAATGTGCAAAAAAACCAGTCAAGCGAAAGCCCCACAGCAAATCAGATTTCACCCTCCAGCCAAAACACAAACAAGAGAGAACAAAATAATGTTCTGGTTAGTATGGATGAAGCAGTGTTGCCTGTAACAACTACCTCTGTAGGACAAAAACTTGATACACTGACTTCTAGTTTGATAAAAAATTTTGAACCTCAGGTTGCAGTTGTCTCTCCTTTAGTACTTTCTGAACAGAGAACACAGAGTGAGCAAGCAGACAAAATCCCAACATCTGAAGATAAAACCTATCCAGTGATTGATTTGGAGAGCACAGTTAGCTTGCAAGAAGCGGGGGGAAATGGTTTAAATGTGGCAAATACTGACAAAGGAGCAATAGAAAATGCTTGGTCATCACCCAGTGATTGTATTCTGGAACAGCAAGTGGACTCGCATTTGCAACAGATCAAATTAGGTGATGAAAACAGAGGAGTAAAAACCAGTGTGAATGGAAATGATTCATATAATGAAAACCAAAGGAAGGTTAGCCAATCTGCACAAGATACCAGAGAAAATCTGCAACTTGAATTACAAAACAAGATTTCTTTTCCTGAATCGGGCATAAATTTCTCTAGTCAAATCTCCCAAGAAGGTGTAGGAGATCATAAAGACAGGCAAACTATGTTAGAGACAGGAGATACATCCACAGCTGTGTTGGAAGATCAGATGTTTCGTATTTCTAGTGTATGTTCTCTTGTAGAAGGTGATAAATTTTATAATCCACAAATAGCAGGCATCTTCAGGTCAGTGTATGAGACACATACATCAGAAGGAAAAGGATCTGATGCAAGGGAAAAGGAACAACGTCCGGACTTGCATAAAAATGGGCTGAGCAATAACACTCCCCAGAAAGAGAGCTTGCTGCTAAAGATGTTGGGAGAATCATCAAGCTGCATGAGTAAAGCGGATAAGATTTTGCATGGTAGCACGATGAGTCATTTAGAGAAAGAAAGCAAAGAAAGCAGTGGCAATCCTCTTAAGGTAGTTTCTACCTCAGAACAAAATGTGTCATCTGAGGCATCTTTCAAGCATCCTGAAAATTGCTTAGAAAATCTTGCTAATTTAAACCAGAAGTTAGCTCAACATTCACTAGGTTCTTCTATCAGCATAACTGCTGAAACAAATGCATCCACTGTTCCAGGAGACCACAGTAAACAAAATGCCATACCCACTAAAAATAGCACAGAGGAAGAAATAAACTCTTTTGGAGAAAAACCTTGTAAATACCTAAAAAATCAGCTGTCTGAACTAGTGAAAGAGTTTCCATATGGCCTTCAAAGTGCTGATATGCTAAGAAAAGAACCAGCACAAAGTCATTCTGTGGCTGAAGGGATGGAGAATCAACCTCAAAGAAAGATTAAAATTTGTGACAAGAATTCTAATTTGAAAGACCCAGTAAATCAGATAAAAATTGCAGTGTTAAGCTCTGATCAGGTTCAAGAGCTGTTTCCTGAACACAAACAGTGTCCCTCTAGTGACAAGAGAGCAGTGAGTCAACAGTCAGAAGAGGCTTCAGCTGAGGAGAACCCTGAAGGCAGTGTTCTGCCTAGTCAGAGTCTGTGTAAGAAGGAAAAAAAACCACAAGAAAATTCCAACTCCAGTGAAAAAAATGAAGATTGTTCATTACCGGGTTGTGTATCTGTAGGATGTAAAATGCCACACTGTCCCAGTAAATCAGGAACATCTGGTTCAGAGAAAAATGATTATCAACTTTCAAAAGCTGAAAATAGTAGCTCTGCAGAGAGACAAGAAAACAACAGTAAATCTGAGGCCCTAATAAAAAAACACTGTGCAGTGGGAACCCAGACAATTTCTGAAGAAATCCAAACCAGTATTAGCAAAAATAAAGAAGATATTTGCATATACACCTCTGCAATGAACAAAAAACCTAGTCTGAACATCAATAATGAACACATACTGCCTACAATAAAACAGGAAAATACTGGACCACCTAATTGTTTTGAAAACCAAGATGCTGATAAGTATAAATGCAGCAGCCAGAAGGAAGAGCTGCAAAGTGACAAAGGAACCCCGCTGCCAAGCAAAGAATTTCATTCTGACAAAAATGAACATCAGACAGTTTCAGAAGAATTGCTGGAGAAAACTGGTCACACACATGCAGACAACATGACAAAGTCATCTGGAAAGGAGAGAGTTTTCAAAACTGAGTTATTTTCAAGAGATAAAACCAAACCAACTTTGACCATGAAATCCAAAAAGCACATTCACAAATTTATGAAATCAGAAACTGTAGAAATTAAGCACTCTGAAGTCAATCAAAGGCAAAATATTAAAACTTGTGAAGAGAACTCAGCTGAAGGACAGAACTGTAGTAAAGAAAAGGAGATGCTTGGGCAAGATGTAGGAATTAATGTCAAAGAGAAAGACAAACTACCAGCAGAAATAAAACGTAAAAAGCTGAATAGTTACCGAGCTGATGCTGTAAGGTTCTCAAATTTTGGCGCTGTAGACTTTAAGTCAAAAAACACAAAATACTCTCCGCATAAATCTGTGAAAGTTCATCCTTCACAGGAGCAGCCATACAAACGGAAGATGAAGGAAAACCTGATGGGGAAGAGAGAACTTAAGAAAGCAAAGGTGGAAGATGAAAGACCGAAACAATCTGAAGGAAAGAATTTTAAGCAAATTACACATAGTTGCATGATAAATTCTGACAGAGCTAAAAGATTGAATGGAGAAAATGTCTGGAAACCGAAGAGTTCCTTAGCAGATCACTCTGTGCTTAAACTACAGAGAAAAAGGGCTCTATCTTCTCCCATGTCTAAAAACTACTTTTCTAACAAAGAAAGACGTCTCGATGGTCAAAACAAAGACAAGTGCTCTGAGAAAATGTTTCCTGATAAAAACCTGCTATACATAAGTAGAAGAAATAACAGACTGAAGTTGCATCTTCAAAAGGAACCAAAAAAACACTACCTGAACAGGGTTGCATTTAAACGTACGGCACAGGAACGCATATACCTGACAAAATTAGAGACATCACCTGTCAGACCCGTCTGGCATCGAAAGACCAAAGTGTCACAAAACAGTGATTCGAAAAAAGGTGCGTCTGCCTCAGCAGTCGAGAAACCATGCAAGCAGGAAGTACTTGAGTTTAAGCTGTGTCCAGACATACTGTTCAGAAATCCAACCAGTGGCGAAGAAAGCTTAGCTGTGAAGAATTCCCTGGAAAGAGATAAAGTCGTTGTAGCAGGTATGACGCTATCTTGATTATTTATTTGTAAGTAAGAAGTATGTACTCCTTTTTCAGTTCGTGTTGTCTGAAACTACAGACAGTGGAAACATGAGACAGGAGCGGGGCTGGCTGATGTCGGGGCTTCCCCGGAGCCGTGGCACGGTGGGGCCGGCCGGGGCCGGGAGCCACGCAGGGAGATTGCTGCGGAGCTGTTTCTAGCAGCTTTAACCCTTTTTTCGCCATGCTGGCGTGGTAACTATCTTTCAGGTTAGCAAAGCAGTCTTATTAGATGACTTGCAGATGGAATTAAATATGTTCTTTAAGCTTTCTTTTTCTCTCTTAAAGAGGCATGCACGCTTCTTGTAGTTACAGGTTTACAGGGGGAGAGGTTTAGGGAGTATGCCGAAGTTTGCTTCCTACCTGTGTCAGGAGGATTGATGAAGTGTTCAAAACAGCTGCAGTCTGCTAACACTTCGAACAGCTTAAACTTCGGGGCGCCGGGGAACACAGATTCCCGCATCTGTGCCTTAGGAATCAACCTATCTTCATAGAAGAGTTCAGTAAAATTCGTTTCCTCACACGGTGGCACCAGTTCTGGATCCCTTTCCCCACCCACGACGTGGGGGAGCCCAGTTCTACTTCCATCTCCATCTGAAGAACCATTCCGACGTCTTGAGGGATGGGGAAAGGGAACTCCAGCACTAAGGGTTTCTCAGGCCCCGAGCCTGGAGGGGAGAGGTGCCCTCCCCTCCCCTCAGCACCCACGTGGTCCCATGGCTGGTACAGAGACAGCACACCGGGCGTGGAGAGGAGGCAAGAGAGAGTTTATTGTTGGGAATGTTACTTTTATAGGGTTAGGGAGAATCACAGGTTAACCGATTAGAAGTCTCAAGGGGCTTACAGGAACACCCAATCACAGGAAGGGGTTTACAAGGTCCAATGAAACACCTTAGGACATTCCTGCATGGGATATACTTGTCGTGGGGGGTGTTGGGAAGAAGAAAGCATGTGTTTACAAAGAGACCACCAAAAGCCATTTTAAGACATGTTTAAACAAGTTTCTCATCAGATTTAGTGCTACATGAGACTCTAGAAGCTGAAGGCTGAGATATCATAGCTAGTTCTCTGACAGACCATAGCCGTGTGTTAAGCTGAAAAAGAACAGCTTGGCTTGTTTGTAGAAAGTAGATTCTTTTGGCATAGTTACCAAAGGTGATCTGATCTGTATTCAGTGTTCACCTGGATATACGTAAGTCTGGCTGGGCAGACAGTGGAGGGAGGGATCTTTTATGCCACTGAGGAAGAGAGAGAGCTTAGGTCTGACATATCCTGCACAAAGTCCCCATAACCTTTGCCATCGTTGCTTTAAGCTGCCCTTTTCCCTCCTCTTCTTTCCTGTCCCAAATCTTTCAGCATCTTACATGGTGCATTGTGAAGCATATTTATGTCAAATTCTGTATCTGATTTTTAAATAAAGCCAAATCCTAAATTGCACATAGCAGCCCTTGCAGTCATTTTCACACCCAAAGGGAATTTCCTTTTGCATGTGCTAGTATATATGTTAAAACTCGATGCTGAATAGAGACCAAAACTTGTGATATAGGAAGGCCCAAATTTTTTTTTTTAAATTTTCTTTTTAGGTGTCAAGAGTAAAAAAGAAGATTGGTTAAAATGTGAACCACTGAAGCAAAAGAAACTGGAAGAGATCTCTACAGGTGAAATGACTTCTGAGTATCCAGTTTGAAATATAAGCTAAATAGTCTTTGCTTGGTATTAAGTGTTCATTTACAGTAGCAAACCCTAATAAAGGATTCCAACTTATTCTTTACTAGTTCTGCTGATTAAATGGATACTGTAGAGTAGACATATGAGTTTCAAAGATCGGTGGAGCTTTTTACTGCTGTACGAATATACTGTTGGAGATAGTTGAAATTTTCCTGCATACCTGTGTGCTGTTGACTTGGGTGTAGCACTGGTAACAACATTCAAGTACAGTTTTAAATTGTAGGTAAAGACCAAGCTAGCTCTTTCACACTTTAAAATGTAGGAAGTGATATAGCAAAATCCAGTGTGAGCCTTTAAAAACAGAAAGTGATTTTTTTTTTTAATCTGGCTTTCACAGTACGTTGCTGCTGTCCATGCATACACCTGTGCTCACAAGTTCCAGGACCTGTGTCCCAGTAGTCTGGTCAAGATTACTTGTATGACACATAAAGGAAAAGTGGGGCCACTACTACATCTTCCTTGTTTCATTTGATTGGCAAATTGCTTTTCGGATGGTCTTCTATACTGTTTAGGAGTCAACTGTTACAATAACGGCATCTTTCATCTCAGGATCTTGCTTGTTCCATCCTTTGTTTGCAAACCTCTTGGGTGAGGTTGCTCCCAACTGTCTTTGCTTCTTTGCTTTAAGTATCTTTCTAGCTATAGTCTTGTTTTTCTACTCATCTGAAAGGAAACAAAATGGTACATTCAGCATGCTGTAGCCATGTTGCCATCCGCTTCTTAACTTGTCAGCAGAGGACTTGCATGCTCATATCTGTGTTGTGGTGTTGATGCAAGCAACATATTCTGCAACATCTACATCTTTTAATGCTGTTGCCTGTGTCCTTGGCTATTGGTCCCTGCCATCCTTTTAGCCCTTCCTCTTGCTTCTTCTCTTAGTTTCAAAAATGCACGTTTTCCATCACACCTTTCTTAATATTCTTCAGAAATCTCGGTTGTGAAGACACCCAAATGGCCATTTTGTGCTTAAAGATGCATTGGAGATTGATTTAAATCTGAGGCACCTGCTGCTTTAGGAAGGAAGTTTGTGGCATCCTTTTTGACACTGGAGGGCCCTAAGTACCACATGCAGAAGGAGTAGAGTCCTTTGACGCTCAGACTCTTGCTTTAACCTGCTTGTCTGTCTTGCAGCTGAGGACAGTATTCCACTTGATACAGCTATACAGATCCTGGATGGAGATGGAGAGACTCTTCACATTCCAAGCAAGGACTCAAAAGAGATGTTTCAGACCTACAGGAAAATGTATCTGGAAAAAAAGATGCAAAAGCCTTGATAGCGCTCCTGTATCAGAGGTCTTACTCAGTATCACTGAGAAAAAAATGCCACCACTAAGATGCTTTTTTTTCAGTTTACTTAATATTTCTGAATAATTGTAAAAAACTACAGTTTTTTTGGTAGGTGTTTAGAATTTCCCCCCCTATTTTCCTCATATTTGTGAATAATTGATATCTTTTGTATTTATTGCACAAATATACTTTGGTGCTGCAGATGCTGATGTTAAATGTACTGTTTCTTTAGGCATGTCTGAATTTTTTTTTTTTTTTTTAAGATAGGGGAGTTTTTTTGAATCTTGACCAAAACAAAGATCAAACTCATTTAAATTGCCACAGCCTCTTTTCTGATTCTCAAAAACTTTACTTGTGGTATTTTCCATTACTGGCAGTGGAAGAATATTTCTACTGGAAAGGGATTGCAGTGGGTTTCCAAGCATTACACTTCTATTTTCCACTTATGCTAGTCTGATTGTTTTGCTTCTATAAAGGCTTTTGTTTTTATAGAAACCTTTTTTTTTTTTTAAACTGGGAATAGAACTTTAAAGCCCTCAAATCGAGCATACAGATCAGGGGTATTTATGAAGTATCTATGCTGCTACCCAGTTTTGTTACATTTGTTTTTGTGGAACTTGTACAAATTGAATTGAGTTCTTAGTTTTAACTCAGTGCTGTAAACAGTGCTGTAAAGTGTTAGTTGAGTGAAGACTTCTCTTGTTTTTCTTTCTTTCTCTAGCTTTCTTTACACTTGAAAGAAAAGTGCTATTGTTGAAGTGCAGGGAGTTTGAATTCACTCTTGTCTGGACCATGTTGCTCAATTTAAACAGACTGTAATTAATTTCTTTTATTATAAAGTCTTAGATAATGTTTGATTTCACATTCACTGTGACAGAAGAGTTATATTTGTTGCTGGGTATCTTTTGTTTAAGTGCCTTTTCATTATTCAAAATTTTGAATCAAATAATATTTTTTCAGAAATTTCGTACTTGATTCTATCTTGTTAAACCTTTATGCTCAAAGAAAAACCTGTAGATATTTCATTGAATGACTTTTATACTTGAAATAAACTTTGGAGGACTATGCCTTGTCTTTTTTTTTCTTAGTTAAAAAGTATCAAGCTGTGTTTATTGCAGTTAAATAGGCATTGAAAATAGTCCTTTAGATCAAAAGCAGGTTTGAAATAAATGCTGGATCTTCCGTGTTCAAGTGAGAACTGGACTTAAGCATAAGATTTTTCTAATGAAATCTTAACAGCACGTTAAGGAAGCATCAGAAATGTGTTCTGTCTTCTTCAGCTTGGTTTTTTTCATTCCTGCTCTGACTTGGAATTGGGAATTGGCTGGCAAGCCTTCAGTACTACTCCGTTGGTGACTAGGCATGTGTGCAGGCATCTCTAATTATCCAGTGGAGCATAATATCCCAATATCCTAACTCTCTCTGTATGCTCAATTAAAAATAGGCTTTTTGGGGAGACAGAAGTCCTCACCTTCCATCAAATGTATGTTTATTCTCTCAAACTGGGAAACTATTTGGGAAGATTTTAATTCCATCTGGCACAGCAGTCCTAGTAACTTAGACTTTTGTTTGTTTGTTTTTCTGGCTGGATGCCAAACTATTAGTCTGTGGAGATTGTTGTCTCTGAAGGATTTTGTAATAGTGTTGGCAACTCTGAGAAGATTTTATTTTGCATTTTCATGGGAGTTTAGTTACCTGTATTATACTGCCTGCACTGGGGAAGATTCATTGCAGCCTTAAGTGTACCCAGTAAAAACAACACACGGTTCCTGTCAAGAATTTAGTCTGGGTTTTGTTCTGCACAATGATACATGAAGCTGACTTAAATGCTTGGGTGAATTCTTTTCAATAGGAAATTATTGAATCCAGTGACCCATGATGTTTATATTCTAAATATTTGGAGAAGTTTGCTTCTGACCTTGTGCATCCAGTAAGTGAGAATGTCAGTTTTGAGTCCCAGTGGATACAGCTACATCTTCTCTCATATACCAAGGAGTGAATCTTGGCTCTGTGACGATGTTTACATGGTGACTTGTGCCTACTCTTTTGGTCTGGTTAGGATCTTTGGGATAGAGTGGCCATGTACTTTCTGCTTGGTTCTTATGTTGGTTGGTTATTGTACAGTTCAGTAGCTGTCTTGAAAGCCTTTACTTTGCACTTAGATCTGGCCTGTAGCCTGTGCTACACTTACTGCATGATTGCTGCATGCATCTGGCACTGAAGACTGCCAGATGCTCTTCATCAGTTGCCATTTCTCCTGCTCCTTATAGTGCTGACTGAAGCCATACTACAGCAAGCCCTTGGCCTTGGATAGGCAAGATGCTCTGTGGAAACTAGGGCTGTGTTGCTTGAACTGACAGATGTGAGCATGAGGTCATTCCCTAGCACTGAAGGTGCCCATCACAGATGTGATGTGTGCCCATTGTCGGGTTGTTGCCTGTACTTAAACACTTGCAGTATGAACGTCTCTGGTAAGGTTACTTTGTCCACACCATGGATCCTGTCATGGCTCTGAGAGCACTAATAGATCTTAATGGTCCTATATGTCCTCCACTCACACCCCCTGCTCATGGGCCCAGGTTTGGGGCCTTGGCTGGTGAGGACCCTGCCTTGCTGGTTGTGGTATCTCCCTCAGCTTCTGGCCCCTGCCTTTAGGAGCTGCTGGTTCCTGCTGAGCCCTGGCAGACACAGAACTGTAGGATGTGGTGTGCAACATCCTGTCCTGTTGGTGTCTGTCTTCTCCTTCCCATTTCCTTCTAGGAAAATTTCTGTGTCGGTAGAAAGAGCTACCACTTCTATCATTCTTGTCTTTGTGTCCCAAGAGAATAACGGATGAGGTTCTGGATAAGTGTGAAAAAAACATATATGTAATTTGCTATCCATTTTCAAAGACAAGAAGACGATCCACATTGCTACAGGAGACTGGTCAGCCAGCCTGACCTCTTTCTTTGGGAAGATTAGAAAACAATCCTTGAAGTCATGACTACCAAAGTGCAGTAAAGAAAAATTTGAATGGTCAGATTGGATTTACAAAGGGTAAATCATACCTGTCCAACCTGATGGCCTTATGATGAGATGACACATTCTGTGGACAAGTGGACTGTACAAACTGTTGTTTAACAAGACTTTTGACATGGTTTCTCATAGTATTCTTGTAGCCAAATTGAGGAGAGAGAGTTTGGATAAGTGACCCATGCTGTATGTGGAAAATTAGCTGACCAACTGGGCTTGGAGCAATACTGTCTGTGGTCAGTGTTAAAAAGTCCAGCTAGCAACTACTGCATTCTTAAGCAATTGATACTGGGGCTGTCATTACCATCTTCATTAATTAATTGGAGAATGGGATGTAATGAACTTTTGCAGGTTTGCATGGAGAAATACAGGTCCTCACGAAACTCAAGAGTAACTTAGTGTGGGAGTTGAGGAAAGGCACGCAGTGTGTCTCCCAAGAACATTTGCCTCCTCTTACTCACTTCCAACAGGTAAAACTAGGGATACTCAGAAGAGCTGGTTTCTAATCGTGTGATGAAGCCATGGCCCTGAAGGATGTCCTGTCCAGGAGATGCCTGTTTTTGGCTTGAGGCAGCAATGCTTGTGTAAAAATGACTCACATCTGCTCCAGAGCCCCTGCCCCAACATCTAGTGATATGATGTTCAAGGAGGTCTGTAGAGTGGAAGTCTGTGTAACAGTGCCATTTACTTCACATAATTGTCATGATCTGTTGTAAATCACACCCGCTGTCTTGCCATGTGTCCAGTCATGCAGTGATCTGTAAACCATGAATAGAGCAGGGCATCAAGGAAAGAAAAACCAAACCAACCATGCAGGGAAACATGAATTAACGAGTCATTAACATGAGTGCTAGAAAGGTGTGTGCTCTGCTTTCCAATCAAGAGTGATTTTCTTGGTGGCAGACCTAGGTTGTTATCTACAATTCAGCCTTTATTTTAGATATCTGATCCTTTAAGCTAAGTCTTCCTTTAAACTTGGCTGTAGTGGCTACACTTACCTCTCCCTGTCTCAATCCTTGTCTTTCTGCCTTCCTAGACCTTGCCTTCATGAACTCACTTCTTCACCTCCTGAGGCTTCTTGTTTAATTTGCAAAGTTGCAACTACCACCTTCTCTTTTTAAATCTTTTTCTGATCTTCCTGGTCTCTGACTTGTCTTTTACTGTGTGCAAAGCCTCCAGCCTGTTTTCATCCTGGCAAAGCTGTCTTTTCCTGACCTCTTAGCTCCAGTGCTACCAGCTCAACCATGCAAAGCCTACCCCAGTCTGCATTTAAGCCAGGCAACTTTTTGTTTTTACTTTGTTTGCTGTCTGTTCATCAGTATTAAGACTCCAAGGGGAAAATGGTTCCCTGTTTCCAGCTTTTGTGCTCATTACTGTAACACCTTGACAAGATAAGGAAAATGTTTACTTCTTCCTTGCATGCATAGAGCATGCCCATGGCAGTGGGAGCTTTGGAGCACTTAGTTCTGAGATTCAGCAAGTCCTTTGGGCACATGCAAACATTATCAACATGGAATAATTAGTTCAGTGGCAGTTATCCTCAAGATATGTCAGGAACTGTTATGTAGTTGGAATCTGTCAAGCTCCATAACAAATGTCCTTTAAACGTAATTTGGGTTCAGTGGCTTCAGTGGTTTCAGTAATGCCATATTCAGCAGGTTGCTGTTATTCTAAACTGCTCTGTGCAGTTCCAGTCTCCAGTGTATTACCATCATAGTGATTTTGCCAATATTGGAATCTCTTTTATTGGATATTGCTGTGACTCGTGAATTGGCCACTATCCATTCAGACAGCTGCTCAAAAGAAATTACCTGTAGTAGAGAAAGTGTTAGGGCTGCAAGAAGCAGCATTATGGCTACAAGGAGTACCTGCAAGGAACAAAAGCCTGGAGACCATCTGCTCCGTTGAATAAGCAATCTGGATACATTCCATAATTGTCACATGTTAACATGAAACCTCTTATTGTGGACCTGCTGGCTTGACAGACCCGCATAGCAGAGGAGCAAATACGACTGCCTATTTCACATGTGGGCATCTCCAGCAACTACAATATAAATGAGCAGCTTGACAGGAGAGTGAACAAGAAAAGCTTTTCTTAGAGAAACCACGTGTTGCTCCTCAGCATTTCTGCTCTACACCTCATGCAACTTACTATGGCTGAAACCTGTTCTGATGTACAAGTACATCCAAAGCAAATTTCTCCTTGGTAAGACCTTAAGCAGCTGCAGACAAGACTTAAACATGCATGAGTCCCTAAACCTTAAATTTTAAAATGTTGTTATGACAAAAAGATACTCTTTATAGAAAGAGTATGGGAAAGAGAGCTCAAATAAAGGACAAAATTATGACATGCTTAGTATTTGGAGGCAACTATGTATATAAATAAGGTAAGTTCTACAGGTTTAATGGCTTCGTAAACTTTGCTGGTTTCGTAGTATTAATGTTGAAAGACATCTTTATAGTCTGCTATAACAACATATATTCTGGGTCAGTCACTTCTGTGTCTCACAGACATATTTGAAAAAGCTGCATCCTAATACAATGAGCGATATAAAAGAGATGCTTAGTAATGACTGCATCCTGAGCATATTTGTACTGGATCTGTTTGTGAACCCTAGTCCCAGAATGCTTTAGACTCATATTCATTTAGCACTGAGATGATAGGTTTTCCATACACAGTGTAAAGAAAGGCTCTCAGGGAAAAAAAGTGGAGTAAGATGAGAAGTCCCACTGCTGTCTGGCAGCAGCTTTCAGCTTTTCTGTACTCCTGGGACATTTTGTGGCAAAGGAGATAAGAAACTGCAGAGCTGCTCTGCAGTGTTGTGATGAGAACCTCGCTTACTCCATTGGTCTGTGTGCTGGGAACAGGAGAAGGGTCAAATGCATAGTCAGTGAGGACTAGACATGTTGCTGTAGCTGCAAGTGCTGTTTCCTGCATATGGCTGCTCAGAGGTCTTCCTGGGATTTCAGAAGTCTCTTTCTGTAGCCCTGTTTGCTTTGTCACCGTTGGTTGGTGTACACATTCACATTTAATTCTGATGTGGATACAATTTGCAGGAAGCACAAAGTGGATTGAAAATGTGCCATTTTACTTATTGAAACTTCTCTTCTGAAAGATCAGCAATGACTTAGATGTCAACTACCCGATGAATAAATTCAAAATTAACAAATAGGTATGTTTGAGGGGGGGAGGCTCCTTGGTTTAGTCAGGGGGAGATGTCCCTTTTGTTCTGACTCTAGGCAATGTCTTAATGAGATAAGAGCCTGGAGGGAATCTGGAATCGAAAACATAGTTCATGGCAGGCTAGTGGTTTCTTATTTGATTAATAAAGATACACGTGTGGGTTGTTTTTTGTTTGGTCCCTCCCAGCCCCATAATAGCGATATAATTTTATACTGGGTGTCAGTGTTTTGGCAGTGGAGAGTCTGCAGGAGGTGCCTCTGTGTGAGGTCAGGAGGTGCCCCCAGCTGGGTCCACAATGCATCCACTGCAAGACACAGCTGAGCCCACCACTCAAACTGGTGGTGCTCTGGGAAAACATATTTAAGTAAAGGATAGAAAACAGCAAAGAGAAAGAGGAGGAGGAAACAAGAGTGAAACAGCACAGGGAACACCAAATTTGAAGGTGCTCCATGATGGAGCAGATATTACCAAAGTGCTGCTCATGGGGAAGTCACACTGGAGCAGATACTTCCTCAGAGGTACCGTGGCCCATGGATGAGCCCATGCTGAAACAGCTGTCATTATCACCCAAAAGAAACTGCAGCCCATGGAGGAGCTACACTGGACCATAGGAAAGTACAACAGAGAGAAACTGCTGTGTGCTGACCCCTGCACTGCCTGTTACCTCAGTGAAAGGGCTGAGTGTATTGCACCCTGCAGTGGTAGCAAGAGGGGAAGGAGAGGTGCCTGGTGTGATGGAGTGAATCTGGGCCTGGAATGGGGGAGAAAAAGTGTTTTCCTGGTGTGTAAATATTTTTTTTTTTTTTAAAGAAAAATCCAACCTACTACTCAAATGTTTTTTATTTATTGGCAATTAATTGAGGTGAATTCCCTGAGGCAAGTCTGTTCTGCCTGTAGCAGGATGCTCTGCCTGGAATGGGGGTAAAACAACTCCAACACTACCCCTATTTGCAGAGCTATCAGTGGTGAATGGAGAAGGGGGTGTCAGGCTGCTTTTGGCATTTAAGAATGCTGAAACCAGCCTGACTCCTAAACATCCTGAGGAAGAACAATGTCTCCTGATAGAAACTGGCACAGGTGAAGATGTGGCAGACCTGATAAAGTGCCTGAAAAAGAACCAACAAGTGATACTACTGATATCTAAAGCTGCTGAACAGCTGGCCTAGAGATAGACTACTTACACTGTGTAGCGAATAATCCTGATTATGATATTTTAGTCTAAAGATCACAATACATTTAAATAACTAATATAAATATATTTGGCTTGTCATCCTTAATCCTATGGGACAAAGTTGTATAAACATTCAATTACACCTGTATAGCCCTTTAGACATAAATCATTGATGAAGTCTGGGGCTAGGATTGGATCCAGCCATGCCCAGACTGCTCTCTGAGAAGGAGTTCAGAAAGCAAGGGTGTCCTCTCTGCCCCTCGTGACTCAACAAGAAGGCTTCTCTAATAAACCTCATCAGAAGCTCCCATTCTGCCTGTGACACTGCCCATGACAGTAACTGGTGAGTGATTTCACTGTTTTTACCTCAACCCAAGTTTTCCCTTTCTTTTTTTTTTTTTTGCTAGTTGCTCCCCAGTCTCACTGAGGGATGGATGAGCAGGCAGTGGTGCACCACAAATCTAAAGGGGAAAATTACTATGCCTTGAGGGAGCAGTAAAATTCTCTGTGAGAGCAGTGCACAAGGAGGTGAAGAACATAAAATCTACTCCTTGCCCATGGCCAGGATGTTACATTACCACACAGTGTGTATGTCCTCCAATCCTAGGTGTGCTTTAGTTCCCAGGATGCCCTGAAGCTGTGACACCAGTATTCAATGTGTAATGCTTCTTTTAAGTATAGCAAAAGGGCTGTTTATTCCCCGAAAGGAAAACAACAACAGAAACATGGACACAGAATATGATCATGTGATTGTATCTTTTTAAGTGTTTTTGAAGTAATTCCACAAGCAGAGCTCAGAAAGCCCCCCATAACATCTACTGTAGTTCCCACACTGTGACTTGCACACCCTAGAGGGTTTCTTGGTCATGTAGCCATAGAGAAACTTCTACCAAGGGAGCGGGTGGGTGGCAGCTTCTATTCCTCCAGCTGACTGTCCATTTTTCCAGCAGGCAGAGTCCACAAGAAATACCAGGTCCTGCTTTCTTCTCAAGGCTGTGTTTACCACTTCTCATCTTTCTCAGTGATTCCATTCTCCTATCCCTGTGTGAGAAGCATTTAAGTTTCATTAGCATGCCTAAAATAGAGAGGTTTCCTTTTTGTTTTGTTTGTTTGTTTTTGTTGTTTTTGTGATGCAAGCAACACCCATGGAACATAATACTTGTTCCAGAGACACTTAGAGCTCAACTATTATGATTTTTATGAGTGATAATTACAGAGGTGACACTTTTACTTAGACCAGATCCTACCAGTTGGAAATAGCACAGCAGGACACAGCAACCAAAATGAGATGTATCAGAATTGAGACACGGACCAAGACTTCCCCCCCAAAAATGAGCTTAACCACAAATAACAAAGAAAGTATATCCACTTGCCTTACTTGGGAGACTTGGTCTATGTATTCATGATAAGATTACAGAAGGAGAATTCTGTTCTGAAATAATTGTTCTCCTGCCCTGAATTCTGTTATTCCAGTGGTCCTTTCAACAGGGACAGGTTTCTGTTGAGAGCTCGGTGGCAGGGCAGGTTAGCTGTCATTCCAAGAGAGTGGCCACCGGCTAACAATATCTAACACAGATGTAATTTCCAGAGGTTGGTTGCAGCTTCTAAGTCGTATCTAGTACCTACACCAATTTCTGAATTCTTTGTCCTTTGTGTGTCATATCCTTCTATCACAGGATAGCCCCCTATCCTCATTAAAGTTGATCTGAATTTTTGACAATTAATTGCTAAAGAAGCCAACCCAGGTTTCTGTAGAGCAGGTTGACTGATTTCTGGTTTTATCTGAGTCAGCCATGAATGTGGCAATAGATGTCTTTCCCAGCTAGATAAATGCTATGGCCTGTTGGAGATACTTTTTTTTCCCTCGGAGGCTTATAAAAATTACTATTAAACTGGAAGTTTTTATTAGAAATAACCTCAGAATGCACTCATGCACGAGGATTTTGATAGGACCTCTGATGTGAATGCAGAGGCACAGATATAGAGAAGAAAAGCTGCTCTGGAGTTGTGGTTTGTAAACTGTTGGACTAAATGTTTAAAGTTGCATTTCCCCTTTCTGCTGCACATCAGTGGCCTCATATTCTTTTTTTACTACTTCTGGTGAGTAATTTTCCCTTCTCTCTCACTTCTTGTAAGAGAAAAGCTGGAGGCAGTGGAGGGTCACAGATCCCTGGTACAGAAAAGGGACCATTGAGCTGGGATGGGCCAGTGATAAAATTGCCAAACCAGCACAAACACATTTATCATTTCTTCTGATAGGAGAGAGACTGGCCAAATCTCAGACTTACTTTAATAGTAACTGTTACTGTAAAGCAGTAACAGAATTGCTGATGTGGAAATAATACATTTAGCTAATTGCTGATTTAACATCTGGTAGACCATAGGGTTGATGTTGCAAAATCCCAGTGCTTAAAACAGCTGCAGAGCGAGGGAGAAGCGATCAGTTATCTCTGGGTGAGCCTGGGGAGCTGACTCCTCAGGAAGGCAGCTGTGGGATGCAAATAGAGTGATGGGTTGCCTCTGGGACAGATTCAGAGCTGACTCCCCAGGAATAATGAGCAATCTGGCTGCATAAATGAGGAAGTACAGAAGGTCACAGGTCACTGAAGCTGAGAGGATAAAAGGGAAAATCAAATACCAAGAGGTAGGTTCAGCAAAATAGGATCAGAATTGAAAATCCCACTGTCTGCAAATCCACAGCTACAAAGGCAAATATCTTCCCCACACCACCTTTACACTTGAGGTTGGACCCCCCTCATGAGCACAGACCTTAGAGGGCAGCAGCTGCATCTTGCAGACCCTCTTGAACTGGGAGAACTCAAGATTTTTGGGGTGGTTGTTATGCTAATAACTCCACTTTACTAATATTTATCATACCTGCAAACTGCAAAGTTTATCACAGTTACATGCTTGTTAGGTTTAGGCAAATGTAACTGGCACAATTGTGTGTCATAATTTCCTTACCTCTGTAGTACATGAGTTTTTTGGGCAATTTATCAGGGCAGGAGGCTGCAAACAGTGTTGGGGCCTGGAGAGGCAGAGACAGTGTGTGGATACAGACACCCAGTGTGTTCAGCCTCTAGGGCTGTCTTTGAAGCCTGCAGGGGTATCAAAGAGGCACCTATGTCACTTATAGTAAATCTCTAAGGGGATTTATTCTGTCTTGCTGAGACAAGAAACTTATTTCTACCTTAATGTAAGGAAAAGTTTCAGTCTCCTGAAAGGAAGGAAAAAAAACGTTCTGCAATCACTGGCTAGTAGTGGGGAGCTAGGCTGCCTGGGAATTGCTGTAACCCAGAAAAAAGGGATGGTTGTACAAAGGGTTTAAAATTGAGAGAATAAAGTTAATTTAAAAAGGGCATTCAGAAAGGAGCAATCCCAAGAGAACTGGGTGAGAAAAGGCAGAAACTGCACAGGACAATAAAATTTAGCTTCAGTATGGTGAGTGAAATTACAGTGTAGTGTTAGCTGAGCTGTGGATATTACCACTAAATCCACTAGATGACAGTGTGGAGACTGCATTCAGGGCGACAGCAACATCTGTTCTTTATGGGCATGTTGGCATTGTCTCACTGCTCTCTGCTATAAAACCAAAGTTTGCAATGTGCCTCTGCTTGTACCCAGGGGCTTCATGTGTGTGAGGGTGGTCTTGGTCAATTGCTAACAACAGGATAACATTGGCATGAAAGAATTGATTGTCATTTCTCTGGCACTGGCTGTTTTTTCCCAAGCCTAGAGATGTGGGGTCTTGGATTAATTTGGGGAGCGATGGTGGAAAGTGAACTGAAGGATGGAGGGACACCCACGACCTCTGTGCTGTGCCTTGCAACCAGTCATGGAGGGGACAGATTGTTTAGCAGAGCCTGCTGTGACAGGACAAGGGGTAGTGGTTTAAAACTAGTAGAGCGTAGATTCAGACTAGATAAGGAAAAGATGAGGGTGGTGAAACACTGGCACGGGTTGCTCAAAGAGGTGGTGGATGCCCCATCCCTGGAAACATTCAAGGCTGAGTTGGATGGGGCTCTGAGCCACCTGATCAAGCTGAAGATGTCCCTGCTCCTTGCAGAGGAGCTGGGCTAGATGGCCTTTAAAGGTTCCTTCCAATGAGTCTGTGATTTGCTTTGCACACCAGGAGCTCTTCCCACCACTGTGTGGTGCCTGGCCCCTCTGTCCCCCAGGGACAACCAACTGATACAGGAAGGGGAAGCTGTGAGGAAAAGACTAGCAGACAAGGATAAGATGCTTGCTACAGTTTTGACTTCTGTGGCTTTTCCAGTTTTGTATGAGATAATGGGCAAAACAAGGTAAGAACACCTGGGGATCACAGCAGCTTCCCTTTCATAACACTAGTTTCTCCACATAGCCTCTTTCCACCTGGGATATGGTGTGACCAAGTGTACAGATATTACCACTGTAGATGTAGACCACTAAAATTTATGACTGAATATTTAATGCCCAAATAGGATTTACACTACAACAGAAAGAAAATTGAAGCAAAGACTGTATATTAATAAAAGTCAGTGCCTATTAAGGTAATGTAAATAAAGTGCTATACATGTGTAACTTTTAGGACAACTCTGCTTTGAAAATGTACTGTTACTATTGAGGCAAGATATAAGTTAATGGGTGTGTAAACCTTGTTTGCTGTTATTAGCCTTGCATTACAGTGTTATCTGTGATCTTTTTTGCTTAGTCCTCTCAAATCACCTTCATTTTGTGGGACAGCACACATTTTCACCCCAATGTTTTCTACATTTCATACCAGTTCCATGGGTTGCTCTCTGTTCCTTCTTTTGCAACATTAATGGCTTTTAGTCACTCTCCTGCAGTCCAGCCCTGAGAGGTTACAGTGGTGTCTTCTCGTGGAGGCCTCCCTGGGGCAGGAGTGTTGTGGGGGCACAAACTGTCTGGTTAGAGGGCACTAGACCATCTGATTGCTGGCAGTGAGGCTAAGCTGATCATCCCTTCCCTTCTGCTCTGTCTCTCTCCTATTAAGAAAAGTGCCTCAGTTTGAGAGACATGAAATATTAATCTGTTGTGCCATTTATTGTAGTGCAGCTTACCATGCACTGGAATCCCAAAGTGCCCTGAATTTTGTCTTAACCTCATACAGATGCCTTGAAACTGGCACTTGGCAATGGTCCTGGCAATTTTATAACACTCAGGCTTTTAGGATTTTTGATTCATGTGCTGCAGAAACTTGTCCTTATATGGGATAACATGAAATTCCATGAGTGAGAACAGATGGATTTTCTTTTGCTCTGCTTTTTCTTTCCATCTAGGGGATGATTTGTCAGTCTGATTTTCCTTACTGCCCTTTCTGTAGCTAGAAAGAGGAAAAGAAATACTGTGAGTGATCTCATTTAATAACCACCAGTCTTTCATGGCCTTTGGATCAGGCAGCTCTGTGGAAAAGGATTTAAAATCATCATGTCTGTGAATCTTCCTTTTCTTTTAAATTAACCATATATTGCAATTTCATAAACAATTATTTCAGTCTCTTTACTTCTCAAACAGTATTATTTATCATTAAAAACTGCTTTGAACATAAAACTATTAGGATGCCCTTTATTAGAGTGGCTTACTGCGGCTCCCTTTCTAATGAATTTTTTGCTTTATGACTTGCTGGCTGGGTTTGGGCTCTTACTTTAAGTCACACAATTGATTCAGTGTTCAAAGTCAGTTTATCAGACCGTATCTTCATGAAATTGCCTGCCAGTAGAGCAACCGAGGCAATGAAAAATTGGCATGGAAAACAAAGTAACCTTGTTGTTTTGTTAAATTGTCAAACGTTTGGGGTCTACTTCTGCAACCCTTAAACCCAGAAGGGCGGGGAGCTTCTGACGCCAGCTCGACAAAGCTGAAAACAATCCTCTGGAGTGGCACCGTTTTCCTCTGGAAGGGGCTGTGAACAGCCTGGGACTGTGGCAGCTTCTCTGACACGTTCATCACGTGGCAGGCTCCCTCTTCCTAATTTTCAAGTGAGAGGTCTGCAAAATCTCTGTGGGCTGTGAGATTTACAGCCCACGCTGTAAATTCATTTTTTCAGTGGAGTGTACAGGGAAGGTGTCAGGCCCTAGGAAAGCCATCACTAGTGCTGTGAACAAGTCATGTGAGTCGCCATGCCCATCTTATCATAGAATCATAAATCATAGAATCAGCCGGGTTGGAAGGGACCTCTGAGATCATCAAGTCCAACCCTTGATCCACTACTGCCGTGGTTACTAGACCATGGCACTAAGTGCCACATCCAGTCTCATCTTAAAAACCTCCAGGGATGGAGAATCCACCACTTTCCTGGGCAGCCCACTCCAATGTCTGATTACCCTCTCTGTAAAGAATTTCTTCCTGATATCTAATGTAAACCTCCCCTGGCAGAGCTTAAGATCATGCCCTCTTGTCTTACTGATGGTTGCCTGGGAGAAGAGACCAACCCCCACCTGGCTACAACCTCCTTTCAGGGAGTTGTAGAGAGTGATGAGGTCTTCCCTGAGCCTCCTCTTTTCCAGGCTGAACAACCCCAGCTCCCTCAGCCTCTCCTCATAGGACTTGTGTTCAGGTCCCTTCACCAGCCTTGTTGCTCTTCTCTGGACCTGCTCCAGCACCTCAACATCCTTTCTGAACTGAAAAGACATTTTACAAGATATTTCAGTTGAAATGATGATGAAAGACATCGTTGGAGAGGATGAGGTTATGACAGATACTTAAGAAAAAACATTGGTCTTCTCTTAGCTAGCCTGGTCTTACCGTGCTGAAGCAAACACCCAGGGACGCCAGGAGAGGGACATTTAAAACTGTGCTGGACATGGGGTTGGGGGTGGTTTGTACATGGCAGATCTGCAGTCACAGAACCGTAGAATCATTTGTGCTGGAAAAGGCTTTTAAAATCATGAACTCCAACCATTAACCCAGCACTGCCAAGCCCATGGTGAAGCCGACACATCTCATTGCCATATCTGCACATCCTTTAAATACCTCCAGGGATGGTGACCCAGCCACTTCCTTGGGCAGCCTCTTCCTGGTGTCAAGGGTAGAAGCTCACCTGCCCCTGGATCAGGCAATCACCTCATCACCTTGATAATCAAGTTTTTCTGCTTTTATTTTTCAGCCCATCAGTCACAGCAGCTCAGCTGGGCCAGGGCTTGGTTTCATGCGCACCTCAGTGGTCTGTAGGCAGGAACAGAATCTGACCCTTTAACAAAAGAAAATGCCACATTGTAAAATTTCTTGGTACTTATGGATTAAGAATTAGCACAGTAAATACTTCCTGAATGTGCACATGCTTAATTTGGGTACTTGCACTTTGCAGGGAAAGCCTTGCACTGTGGTGCAGTATAAACTCACAAATACTTGACCTCACAATGCTGCCAAAATAATGTTTAATTTGCCAGCAGGAAAAAGAGTTAAATAAGTATCCAAAAAATCCCTATCTTTATAGAAATATCTTATTTTGCATCTTCTTTCTTGGAGAAAAATTATTCATATTAAATCTACCTCTGATCTTTATGCAATTTTTAGTCACTTTTTATTGATTTTTTTTTTTCTTTTAGAAGTATGTTGAGATTTGTTCAGTAAAACTGTGTACTTCACTCCCTTGGTGCCGAGATAAAAACCACTAGATTGCTATTTATGAAAATAACTTCATTTGTAAGCCACAGGAGAAAGAATAATGATGCAAATTGAGTAAGAAAAGTAGCATTATAAGATGGAGAAGGAGTTCCATAAAAATGCTTTAGTGCAGGGGAGACTGGTGGCTACCAAGGATCTCAGGAAAAGTACTTTACTCATCAGTGGAGGCTCTGAAGTGAATGTGCAGGTGGAGATATTGGCAACCCCCTTGTTCGACTCACATGTCAGACTTTGAGACTCTGAGGTAATTTCTAGAGTTGGGTGAAAAAGAGATCAAGAAAACCTGATAACGCAGTATTAGTTTTGACCTAAGTTAGAATGCAAATATGAAATGTTTTCCCTTCAAGATTTTGTTCTAGAAATGCTAAAAATTTGCATCAAAACAAAGCAGCCTGACATTCCTGCAAGGGAAACACATATTGCTCTAACTTCTTATGAAACTACAGTAACACAGACAAAATTTTGGTTTTAGATAAGGTAGTGCAGCCCCACTTTGTTGTGACTGACAACAGAACTTGGTTCTATAACAAATAAATGCTACTGCACTGTATAATACTGCACTGCTGAATAAGTTCAGCACCAAGTCATATTATCTAAAAAATAGTTCTTGATTTAAAAATGCTTTAGAGTGATTGTCACATTTCCAATATTGTGCATTGCATCTTGGATGTTGCTTTTGAATAGTCTGATGCTCACTATAATGCAGAATTTTCTGGTCAGACACATTTTCCATGGCACTGTGAAAGTCCTGTGACTCCCACAATGAACCATCCACGTTGTTTAAATAAAGAATGCACTGAATTATGTCAGGGTAACCAGACCATTAAGAAAGAATTGAGATTGGCACTCTAATTTGTATCATACAAAGCACTGCAATCAGCGGTTGCAGTTTATTGGAGAAGTGCTTCAGAATGAAACATTCTGGGTAACTTGGAAGAATCTTGAACTCTCCTTCAACTGAAGTATATTCTGCATTGGCTTCAGTGGAGGTAATATTTAGTTATTCTAATTGTAAACTGAAAATTTTCTTAGTGGAAAATTTTGATTCTGTTGTTTTTATATTGGTAAATGAGCAAACTGTTCAATGCCCAAAAGACCTTGTGATCGACTGTTTAGTACAACAGGGTCTGTATGGCACAAAATATGACCTGTGGTCTTTGATCTTATTTGAGTTTCATCAGAAAGAAAGAACATATACATAATAGAGACTACTCTGAACTGTAATTAAACTTTGTCCTCCTGTTGACCCAGTTATCAAAAGCTACTTTCTCATGTGAACTGGAAAAATCAAAGTAAGCTTGGTACAACAAAGTGATGCAGCTGGATTTGGAAACTAGCAGGTAGTAACTATGCTGCTCTAATGGGCCAAAAATAATCAGAAATACATTAACTGTCAATTTGATGGTGCTTGTTGAAAAATGTACAGCAGCAAAAGCAAAAAGAGTCGTAATGAATTACTTTTAACTGGAACCTTAGGTCTTTGGGTTGCTTTAATATTTTCTGAAGAGCAAATAAACAAAGACCTAGTTAAAGTAGTCAGAATAACTTTGGCTCCTGTCTGAGGAGCTTGTAACAAGCCTTGCGTTATCTGGCAAGGCATGCAAGTCCTCGAGGAAAGCCATCTGGTACCAGAAGGCAGGAAATTTTTAAAAAGGAATTCTTTGATGATCCATTTCTGGACAGAGTAAGAAGGTGGAGATCTGGCCTGGAACTGGGTAGAACAAAGCAGAAGCTGCCTGCCTGGCAGGTGAGGACTGGAGGCGTGAAAAAAGCTTACGAAAGGAATTGCTTGCAGGTCTTGCTGTTATCAAGCCTTAGCTTTGTATAATTTCTAGATCAGTCTTTAGAGTAAAGTTTGTGTTTAGATATCCCTCTTAAGGCTCTGTGAGTAACTTGCTCTGTCACATCGTCCATGAACAAGACAACCAGACACAGCCTGGGGTACTCTTGGGCTGTGCACAAACTGCAGGTAAGATATGAATGAGCCAGTACTTGCTTTCTAGGTTGGGTAAATGAACAACATCAAATTGTTGGCTATAGAGCATTTATTTGGCATAGGAACTGAGAGGCCTGGATTTGAAGGACACAATGCTGATCAACAGCCAACCCCCTTTGCACAAGATACAGGAAAATTGAAGTTTGGGCTCAGCATTGTAGCTTTTGCAGATGAACCTTATCCAGGGCTTTAACAGTTGAATTGAAGTTTATTAATTCTGGTAAGAAACCATAGGAGTAGGTGATAAATGGAGAAAGAGACAGGAGATGGCAAAGAACTATTCAGATCTGCAAATCATTATATGAGTGTCTGTTCTGGATTTAAATGTGTTAATATAAATTAATTATGAACTTGCAATCAAAGTGAAAAGATGGAGTATTTATGGAAGGGGTACAAAGTAGTGTAATCTAAAAATAAAGTAGTTTGAGCTGAATAAGAGGGAAAATGGGGCCAAAAACTTCCATTTTTCTATCTCCAGCTTCCATGTGCTGATGATAATTTGTCTGGGTTTGTTCTCCAGTACTGCAGAATATTCTAAGATCAAAAAGGCTGACCCACATGGAAATTTCTGTTGGAAAATAAAAACTATTCCTGCTGCCTTTCTGACATGAATGAGGTCTGATAAAAATGCAAAGCACAAAAGTATAGAAAAGTGCAGCTGAAGAAAATTATTTGAGGAGAACTTCTTCCTTTTCCAACATATCTTTCAAATATACATGCACCCTTCTCCACAGGCACTGACACCAGAGATACAAGTCTTTGGGAGAAGGAAAATCCCAGGAAAAGAAGCAAATGAATTTTATAAGGATTCCTTCTAAAAAATGTATAAATGACACCCCCCTCCCCCCAAGGAAATATGCTGAAACATTTCAGTTGAAGTATGCTGAAAGAAACCCAAATAAAATATCTACCACCTACTCCTAAGTTTTTGATTCTGAAAGGATTTAAAGAAATACAGAAATTAAATGGAAGCAAAACTTTTCATTGTATCTAGGCAAATTAATTGGACATTGCATTGTTTCAAGACACTACTTAAATCTTCTTATATGGTAATGTGATTTAAGTTTCAGTAATATGTGTAATAATAAAAATTACAAATAATCACTGTCTTTAAAGAATAACTTTCTAAAGTTAAAAGGCTCAGTGGGGATGTAAAGAATCTCTAGTATGTACCTGAATAATCTGAAGTAGCTTTTAGATTGCAATAATTAATCCTAGTTGTCCTGTGAATTGAGGTTAATATTATCTTTCTTAGGCATGTGTTATTTGAAGAATGTTTTCTCAAAATCTCTTATAGAGGCACTGAGGTAAACCAGTTCATTATTTTAGCTGAATAAACAGATTTATCTTCTAGTAATACTAATTTCTTACAGTACGTATCTGTCAAGGTGGCCCTAGTAATTATAATTCCTTATCATAATGGAAATCAGATCTCCTGTTGATTGAATTCCTAATGTATTTTTGCCATTGTAAATTTACCTTTGGAAGGTAAATTAAATACTGATGCATAAGGGACTACTTTGGTTTAAGTATGTCTTGAATTCCTTGGCATCACCTTTACAAACAATGTGAAGGAAATGACTGGGTGTACATGGGTGTTCCAGTCTTTATTCACCTTATAATTTCTGTGCATTTCCTTAGTTTATATGATTTATCTACCAAATTCTGAGTTCAGTCAGCTTTTGAAAAACAACAAAAAAATTTCTAATTTCTCCTCCTTCCCCTGGTAAGGGAGAAAAGTTACAGACATGAGACTGTCATCATTTTTGCCCTATTGACTACGCACAAAGTTTAATCCTCCACATGAAACCCTAGTCCTTCTGCAAACAATAGAAAAACCTGTGATTTCACTGGAGTGCAGATTTCAACCTTACAGGAGGTCTAGTTCATTGTGTTTTTCTTTTTCCCCCCCTCATTTGTACAAATTTCTATTGTTATCACGTTTCCATTCCTCCAACTTTAAATTTTCTTTATGATTCAAGATATGTAGATTTTCTATAAGGGAAAAGTAGTGTTGTTTTTACATATTTGATGGTCTCATGGAGACAATCAGCATCAATTACTCTAATGTGATTTCCCATTTCTGGCTATATAGCATTTGTAAATAATTGTTCTGATGAAATACAGATAAACCACTGTACTATATCACAAGGGTCCATATACCCCATCCTATATATTCTCTTTCTACTATAGCCACTAGCAACAAAGAAAAAGCTTTTAACCTAGGGAAATCTTGGATTCATAATTTTTCAAAGATACTTCTCCAGTTTCCAGCAATTTTTCGTTTAGAAACTTTCTCATCTGCAGAATGTATCTACATCATGTTGTCTAACTGTCCTTGACAGACCTTTCTTCTATGAACCCATCTAGCAGCTTTCAGAATTTATTATACTTTGGGCATCCAAACAAAACAGGATGTTATGTCCTGCAATGCAATTAGGCACTACATGTGCAAGCGCTTTTTTTTTTCATTTGTCTTTGACCTGCTGCCTGATGATTTCATTTCTTGCCCTGTAGTTCTTGTCTCATGAAAAATAATGACTAATCATTCCCTCGCCACCTGCTCCACATGATTTATGTTTTTCTAGACCTCCATCATGTCCTCAGTTAATCTCTTTTCCAAACTGAGGAAACCAAATCTTTTGACTGTCTTCTACAGCAGAAATTGTTTTCTGTTTCTGACCAATCTGACCCTCCTTATCTGTATCCTTTCTACTTGTAGAATCTCATTTATGAAGTGACCAGAGCCTCACACAAGACTGGCTACACCATAGCTTTATGGAGTACCAAATGATAGTTTGTATTCCCTTCCTGGTCTTTCTGATGGTCATAGAGTATGAAGCTTCATTTTCCAAAGAACTGTAGGTAATGATGTAGGAAAATACTTGGTGATAAAAGCTGACAGGAGAACTTGCTATTGAGGACATAGAATTAAGGTCACTCTTCACCATGTGTGCTGCTTTGCATTCATCTGTGCTGCTTTTTGCTTGCTGCTTTGTTGTCAGTGCAGTACTGGCAGATCTTTCTGTAACTCCTGTCTAGCAAGTTCAATTCTGTATCTCTGAAGCACTATCCCTTCTGGAAAAAAAAATCCCAAACCCAAAAGTGATACTGGTTTATATGCCACACCTCACAGAAAAAGGTTTTTGTTTTTCCCTTGTGGTTGCTTCCAGTTGTTCAGCAGCCTAGAGTAAAAGAAACAATAATAAAAACAAAAATTATTTTTTCTCAACTTGCTTTGCCTTCCAAATTATCAGGCAAGCTGTTTCCTTCAGTTATAAACTAAAGGCAGAAGCTACAGGCAGGTTCCCTGACTATGGAGTCTCCATGAGCAAAATTTTCAAGAATAGACTAGACAGGCAGCTGCAAGGAATGGCAGAATAATGCTGGGGGTGGGGGGAGACATACAAAAGCTCTGTCTGAGAACTCCTCTGATGTTGCAACTAGAATAGCCTTAGACATGGGATCGATACGTTCACAATGAGGCCTTGCTGGCTTTGGTACATTTCATTATACTGAGTGAAAAATAATTGGTCTCATTGGTATATAGCTCTTTTATATGTGTTTTTAAGGAGGGAGATACATCATGTGTATATTTTATCTGTGTCTGTCAGTACATAGCAGCTGAACCCAGCAGCGATGACAGTATTGCTTAGATTAGAGTTTATGTATGGAAATGCTGTGAATTTTTACTTTATTAATGGCTTTGCAGGACAAAGGTTTCTTGTCTTTTATGCAGTATAAATATGAAACTAAATCATTTAAAGAAGTGTAGCTTTTGTTGGACAACTTAGTAATGTCAATGGTAGGGTGGCAAGAGAGGCCTGAGGAAAGCAGAGGTCATTTGAAAGACCAAACACTTACCCTGGGCAATGCTCAGTTCTGCTGTCCTTGGTCAGTGTGGAGCTGTGTCAGTGTTAAAGACAACAAGGCATCCTGTGGTCTGTGGAGCAGGTAAATGTGATCTTTCATGTACATTGGCAGGTCTGCAACATTCAGCATGAAGTATTGTCTAGAGAAGTACTGATTTGTTTCAGATCTCATTCCTAACTCGAGGAATACACACCATTAATAAAGAGCCATCCAGTGAAAACATCAGATCTGTGTGATGTGGAGAAGATGAAACAAAAGATGGCAGAGACCTTTATCTTAAAAGGCTTTTTTAAAATTTACACTGACAGTCAGTACCTCACGCTCCAAAGATTTAAGTATTTAGTTGTGTATAGGTTAACTGCAGTCAGAGGAAGCAGTTTAGCCATGCTTAAGCTAATCCTAAATTGGGACAGCCTGTCAGTTTAGGTGGGAGGGTGTCTGGGGAGCTGTGCCTCGGGCAGTGCCTGATCTCAGAGTACCAGCATCCCAGCATCCCCATCCTCCCAGCTCCCTGAGCCAGCCTGACACCTTGTGATGCTGTGCACCAAACAGGGTCAGGGAAGTGATCCACCAGGAAATTTTGGTCACCTTTAATACTTTTTGCTTTTCTCTTTAAGCAGTGCACTGGTTAAAAGGAAAACCAGGAGCTTCAGAACAGCTAGTGTAACCTCTACCTACATTGATTGCATCCAATCGCTACAGCCACAGCTGATTAATAGCAATAGTTTAAAAGAAACTTTGCTTAATAGTGAGGTTTCTTTTCCCCTTAGGCTGCCAGCAGCTTTCCCATATATAATCTCATTTTTCAACATGGTTTCATCTATCAGGCTGGCTATAATAAGTCTTTTACTTCATTTTTAAGTGCTTAGTCACCCAAGTAAGTTTTCTCTTGATATTTTTGTTCAGACTTCTCTATCAAGACAGTAGAATCTGGAGCACATACCGACCCAGAGTGAAGAGAGAGCCGTGCGCTGGAGCAGGCAGCTGGCTTGTCATCTCAGACAGCTCCTTTCCTGACATCTATTTCCCACGAGCAGCAATGTACTGTTGGCCGTGTTTCTTGAAGGGCCAGGAAGGGAGGACCCGTTTCATTCTCCGGTCGTATCCCCAGACATTACTGACAAGGATCAGATGGCAGACTGCCATCCCTGAGGGTTGTGCTGCGTGGACAAATCCCTATCACCCCTGGTTCTGCCTCTGATCTGCCAAGAAGTCCTTTTTCAGCTGGTCAGTGAAGTCTCACACACTTTCCATACATTTTCTGATTTTATTATTGTCTTATCGTCATATTGTCAGAGTCATTATTCCATCCTTCTTTCTCTTATTTTCCTATTTTTCTAGTTCCCATCTGTCACAGGTAGAAGAGAAACGCCAGACAGTGCAATCCTGACAAGCCCTGCTTAGTTCACCAGGCAAGGGACAAGATGCACAGGAAAAAGCTGCACATGTATGTGCTCACACCCACAGAACTAACTGAGACCTTAACCATGCACGATGAGTTGGTGCAGTCAAGCCCAGGGGAATGTGACACTCACTCTGCCCAACCTGTCCCCATGGCAGGCTCTGGGCAGCAGCTCAGTGTCAACATGTGATGATTCCACCTTCAGCAATCTACTTCCATGATATGTTGGAGATTTTCAGAGCAATGCCTCCCCCCAGTCTCTATTACTCTTTCATGCCCAGGGGCACTAGCCAAATCTGTCTACAACAATACCACATTCCCAGCAGTTTCAGATAGTGTTCTCCAGGCTCTTTGACCCATGGCCCATCCCAAGGCTCATCTCACTTAGCCATTTGTATTATCCTATCAACCATAGCTCATTATGCTCAGTAGCTCAACCCCTGATCAAGGCAAAGTCATCATGATCCTGTAATGTTATTTATAAACAAGCATATAAATAAATGTGTGTTTGAGGGTGTTTAGGTCTTGTTTTGATTTTACATGACACCAAATCTCAACTGCTTGTTGTAGAGACAATATAAAAAGATATGCTGCTTGCCCTTTTCTTTGGATAACCTTGAAGCATATGTGTGTGTGTGTGTGTGTGTGTCTATTCCAGCTTTCCATGGATTGGAGTCAAAGGATGCCAGCTAATGGCCACAGAGGTCAGCCAAGAGACTTGACTCCCCTGACCATTCCTGTGTTCAAAACAAGTCCCTCATCCTCCTAATTCATTTTCAAAAAACGTTTCTACTCTGATAGATCCCTTGCAGAGAGAATCTGTGACAAGTTTGCAAATCAACCTTCCCACTGCATCCATCATCAGTAAATTGCCACATCTCTTAAAATGTAGCAGCTGCCATTTTCTGACAATATTAAGGAGAGGGAATGCTCTTAAAGAAAAGTGAGGAGGAGAGAAGGGTTAGTATTTGATTTTTGCCTTTTAGCTGGGCACTTGTATTTTCTTCTCCATGGTGGTGAATTTTGTTATTGAAGGGTGTTTCCTATTTATTCAGTCGCCTGTCAACAACAGCTTTGTGTGATCTGCAGCTGACATCAGAGCAGCTGGAAGTCAGAAGCAGGAAGACAATCAGGTGCCCACATTCATTTTCCCATGGTTGTACTGAATGCTCCAGAGTACCATCTTTCTTTCAGATAAGTTGATATCTCTGTCTTTGCAGACATTGTTCCATTCATATCCTATAGATAAATGTGACAGTAACAGCTGTCTGAGTTTTCAGACAGCCTGAAAAACAGAAAGATTCATGAACTTATTAATTTTAAAAGGAATAATAAATGGTAGTCAGGCATCAGTGTTATATAATATCAAGATATATTACCTCTTTGCTCATCAAAGCAGGTAAGAATGAGAGGTGTGATCAGAGAGATGTCAGTAGCAGGACTGGGATGTTCTGCAGGACTGTGCAGTCTGGTGCCACAGGTATAGTGTGATCTTTGTGTGGACTTTGCTTGCAACTGGGTTTTTTCAATGTATCATCACTCACACGTATTTGCTGGGGACATCAGGGAGCAGTTACTTTGCATGTTGTCCTGTATAGCTGAGTTGTTTCGGGTTTTCACGAGCCTATTTTGGGACTTACCAAGAGCTGAGCAGAAGTACAGCTCCCCTTCTTGTCATGTCCCCTTCTACAAACTCTCTCTTCCGTCTTCTCCCAGGCAACCCACATTCACATTTGCCATTCACACTCCATTTCTGAAGCTTTTCCACATAGTATCTCCAGGAGCTCATGGGGGGAGCAGTAGCAGATGGATTCCTTGCATCAAAGGAACTACCATCTGTTATTTCTCTTCCCAATTTTGTGCGTTGCTGGCAAGAATTTGACTGTTTCTCCTATTCTCCCTTGATCCTTTGATGCCCAGTTGGGCAAACAAGGGTAGGCAAACAGCAGCATCCCCCTGCCTTTTCCCCTGGTTATGCCAGGAACTGCTGTGAGCAATTCAGCACCCAGAGGTGGCTGTACCCCCACTTCACGTACTCCCCATGCTGAGCTCCATCTGCTGTGCTTTCAGAAACTCCTAATTGTCTGAGAAGGAATGAAAAAAGCCTAGCAAGACAACCTTACAGAAACTCCCAATTAACTTTATCCCCCTCCCAAATGGTAGTATGTATCAGGAAAGGCTCTGGCACTATAGGATTGGTTTACTCTAATTTTACACTGTATTATTGTTTCCCAGCTAGATACATTCAGATAGCTACTGTTAAAATACAACATGATTGTTTATCCTCATTGACAAGACTTTTGAAAGAAAAATGCTTCACCCAAAAACCTTACCATGTTTCCCTCCAGGAGAACTCTGGGAATTCAGTCATGCTTTTGGGTCTGTAAGGTCAGGGTTGGCAACTACTCCATGCTCATTGTGTTCTTCTAATTTGCAGATTTAGGTCCATCTCTCCTGGACCTCAAAAGTTCATTAAATAATCTGCTGGAGGTTTTTTGACTTTTTTAAAGATAAAGCTCCTGATTGTAAGGAAAAGCTGGAACCAGAATATAAGCCACTTTTGACCTGACTCAGAAAGCATAAGGCAAATGAAAATAGCCCAAAATATTACAGCAAAACAAGCTACAAAGAAAACATCCCTAGGAATTTTTATGGGTTTCAGCTTTTTTAAAAGGTTAGATCTCACAACACAGAATTCATATTAAATAAGTTTATGCAGTACTTGTTTCAGCTATTCCAATCTTTGTCTCTATGTTGAATAATGTGATTATGATAAGAAGAAGCATTTATATTATAAATGCAATTATTGAAAAAAGTTCTAGAGAGGTTTTTAAGTGGCTAGGTTGGCAGTACCCTGCTTTATGATAGACCACTATTTTCAGCCAAGATGTACTAAAAGTGAGTGGGAAAATTCCTACTGAAGTCAATCTCCAGTTCAAGATCTTAATCTCCCAGTTGTGCTTTTAATCCTTTCTTAGCTGTGGAAAATAATTGTAGCTTTGATCCAGATGCCTTCTTTGTAGCGCATTGTTTTAGTGTTTTGAATACACACCACTCATTCTGTATTAGGTATTTTGATAAAAAAACTAATAAAACACAAGTTTAAAGGATAGTGTCATAAACCTGGCACCTTTCCCAAATGCCACACTCACTTAATAGAAATGTAATGTAATTTTCTTTGTGTTATGTGTTTGCATTCATTGCAATGTCTGTTTAGAAGCTCCATTTCAGAGAAGGCAACAACCAAGCTATTTCTGAGTGCTGAAATATTGGCTAATATTGAAAAAAACCACTAAATCACATGCCTTTTTTAGTATCTGAATAAAATTTTATTAATACAATCCACACATCATTACGATTAGATTCCACATAAAAATTTCAGTTTCTCTCTCAGCTATCCCTGTCTGTAAATGTTTTTAGTCATTGATGCACAATAAGGAATGTAAGGCAAATGCTAACTTTAGCAGAAATAAGTGCTTTTTGAAGCTATAGTTAACAGGCGCACTGCAGATTCTAGGCTTTCAATTTCAAGACAAGAAACATTGTTAAATAGAGATTCATTCCTCTCCCACACTAATCACTTCTGAGAAGAAAAATCAGTCAAAATGGGACCATAACCTGCAGTCTGGTTCTTATTTCATAGTCAGCTCACATTTCAAAAATGGGATCTACCTATTATTCTGGTTTTGCCAGCTACTTTTGCCCATGTATGCTGTGCTGGTAGGAGGAAGCCTCTGCACCTCCACTAGCTCCAAATATGCTGGCGGGGGCTTGACATAATAAAAGGAAGAAGAAGACTGGAGGAATAATGTATAACCTCATTTCACTTCCCAGAAACACACTAAAGATGACTGAGCAATTGATTTTTGAGAGTCTGGGGAAAGGAAAAAAAAAAAAAAGGATTTAAAAAGTACCAGGGTAGAATTGCCAAGAAAAGAGGGCGTTGTCCTGTCCCTTTCAGCTTTAAGGACAGCAGCTGCCTGGGGGGATAAGCAACAGTGGGATGCTTGGGACACTGCTCTGGAGCAAAAACCCTCTGCTCTGTGGAGGGACCAGGTGGTGTTGCAGAGAGCAAACTTTCCTGGTCATCTCTACAGGTGTCTGGGGGGATCATTACTGACAGCTTGGTGGGGCTGATCGGGACTGTGAGAAACTGCACCGGGACAGAGGTGGCCACTAGAAATCAGGGATTGCTGGGGACTGTGGCCAGCAGGCAGATCCTGAGGAGTAGTCCAGGTATTTGCAGGTTTTGGAGTGTTTCTGCTTAAACCCCCCTCAGCTGTAGCAATGGCAAAAAATTAGCATGCTTTTAGGGTTTGGTTTGGATTGGAGTTAAATGTGGCAAGCTTAACTGTGTGCAGCAGAGAAACTTCCTGATCTGATCCTGCTCTCCGGAATGAAAAGTTTTTAGACAAAGGCCAGTTGATCACACATTTGTATGAAGTTGTTGATACCTCTGTACAAGAAACAATTGAGGGCCTTTGGAAGGAGGATATTCAAAATTATGTTGACATACTGAATAAGGGATTCAAAATGAACGAGATGAACCTCAGCAGAAAAAAAATGCAAAGAGGTAAGTGCCTGGAAAAGCAACAGGGGAAAAAAAAAGATCCCAAAGCTATGGTAGACAGCAAACTACATACTAATTAACAATGTGTTGTGGTTTCTTGAAACATTGAATGGGGTACTATGAATGGGGTACTATGAATGGCATACTGGCAATACGGGAGATGTTTGATGCATGTTATTCAGTAATGAGGAAGCCTTCACCTGGAGGGACTATGGTCAGCCTAGAAGAGCAAGAAATAAGACAGTTCAGATAAGGCCATTCAGAACCCTGGATGGGATTAGAAAAGATGATTTAAAAGGACAGACTTAAGGGTCTGAGTAAAAGTTGGAAATTTGCTCAGCGAAGAAAAGAGAAAACTGAACAGCCTTCAAATGTTGAAGAAACTGATGAAAAGGGTACAGTTTTTGCCAAAGGATAGGAATTGATCAAATTGATATGTAGTGAAAAAGTTTAAATTATACATTAGGAAAGCTTCCATTTGTGATCAGGGTGAAATACTGGAAAAGGCTTTGTAGGTATATTGTTGTGTATCTGTCACTGAGGGGTTTAAAAGCATATTAGATAACCCTAACCATGAATGGTCTGGATGCATTTGATCCCACCTACATGTGGGATTAGCTTTAATGACCTTCTAAGATGTTTTCTAGCCCTCCATGTCTCTAATGCAGAGACAGAGAGGCTTGGGAGTTCTCAGAAGTGAGTGGCAGGCAAAGATGGTGGTGGTGGACCATACAAAGAAGAGAGAAGGTGAAAAGTACAGCCAGAGAGCAGTGGAGACACTGTCATGGTGCTGAAACTCAGAGTGGGGAAGTGGAGTTGAACTTGTGACCGCTGAAAGGATCCAGTTTCCCAAATACAAGCTGCCTTCCTTCTCCACATCACCTGCCTCTCAGCGGGTGCAGCAGTGGGTGCCTGGCTTTCCGAGGTCCTGGCCAAAGTAAAAAGGTGTTTCAGGTTGTAGTTATTTTGCCCTCATCTCTCGTAACAATTTGCTGCCCTAGACATCCAGGTATTTTGCAGTTTGGCTGAGCCCTGGTTGTAGCGGTTTTCCAGAAAATGGATGCTTCTGCTGTACATCTGAAATAAACCGTGTTCCTCCTCCTCCTCCCAGTTTTAAATCTGTCCTGTAAGGAATAGTTTTCACTGTGACACTGATTTATCTAGGCTCAATTGCTGAGAAGTTGTTTGGGAAAAGTATTCTAAGTGGACAGGTCTTCCTTGTGTCACAGAATACTGCCTGGTAGTTTAAATAAGCATAATAATACTTTCTGTGCTTCTTTCAACCATTTTTTGTTTGTACTGTAAGTCGCTGTGTGGAGTGGAAGAGCTGTGTCCCGGGTCTTGAGCCTGGGGGCAATGCTGTCAATTAAGAGAGTCAGCTTAGATCTGTGGAGCTGAACCAAGACCCCTGTGCAACTCTTGCCAAAAGCAAGCTGACAGAATAATAATTCACATTCTTTATTATAACCTGTATTTTTTTTTATACTGCAGGTATCAGTTTGCTGCTTAGTTATTGCTGACTGTATTTTCTAAATGTCCTTACACCTTTTTTTTGTAGTTTTCCTGTAAAACTCATTTTTGATTCCCTAACTCCTGCTTATTACACACAAAACATTCTGCCAACCATTTCTGTACAGCCCTTTTCTGTGATTTCCTTGTTGAAGTGTTCCATCTTATCCCATCCTTCCTTTCAGATTCCATATGTTCTACATAAGTGATTTTCAACCTTCAGGTTTTTGGAACTGAAGTTATTCTGGTGGAAATGCAGGACCCTGTACAAAACGTTTAAGCCTACCTGATCATAGGCTTTAAAAAAATAAGAATTTATTTACCTTTGCAGATCCTTTAAAGGCAGCTCACAGAAAACTCACATTTGTTTGAAAGCCTTTCTTCTGAATACTGACACTCGTGTTAATCAGCGTAACATCATTACTTTTCATTATACGCATTATTTTTTATTAGCTCTCGTGTTTAGTTTCTCTTAACATTCTCTCTAAACTAATTTTCTTAAGACCTATTACCATTTCTATTGCACTAGGATCTTGAAATATCTTTTTTAAATTTCATTTTCTTCCCAGTGTCTCCCTTTTATCTCCAGGCTGGTCATTCATTACAAATGTGGTGCTTATATTCAGTGTTCAAGAACGATGAAGCTGTGGCAGTATAACAGCCACTTGTTTATTCTTAAACCAGACTCAGCACAGTTACCACACTGCCTTCCCTCAGTGCTTTCCCCTTCTTTTCACTTCCAGAAAATCAATCCCATTTTTATTAACAATGACAGATTGGTCCTCATACCTTTGTTTTCCCCCCCTTTGGCCACTCTGGTGAGCCTGCCCAACACCACTAATTAGCAGGGAGTTAGATTTGGGCTCTGGTCCTCTGAGATGCTCCATACAAATGGACTCACAGTGATTTCTGTGTATGCTGTAGGTGCAGAGATTCAGCCATCTGCAATACAGTACAGGGTGGCTTTTGTAGCTGCATTTCCACTAAGGTGTAGAGCCAGTAGTTCATTTCATATAGATCATTAAATATTTCTTAAATGATCTGAAATTTAAATACTACATTTAAGTAGTATTTAAGATTTGAACTGTTTAATTTTCTCTATCCTTGAATATCTGATTGTCTTGAAAAAATGTGTAATCAGAACAGCATTTTTGGTACTGGAACCTACTTGTATCCTTAGTTTAGGAGTTCACTGGTATCACATGCCAAGAATTCAAATGACAATTTCTGCCCATGAAATGGATGCAACCAGAAAGAAGCTTGTTCTGTGAAGATATGAGGAATGGCACATAGACTAAATTACTTTGGAATGGTTTGAAATATTCATGTGAAAGGGGTACACAGGGCAAAATGAAGGAGAAATAATAATGCAGGATGATATGCAAACCTTTAATGAGACCAGGACAAGCTTTTTGAGCTGGGGGAAGCAAAAAATGTGAGAACATTGTAGCAGGACTTAAACCAATGTGAGGTGATCATACCTGGATAGTGAAATTATTTAAAATTTCTCATTATTTTAGGGCAATCTGCACTGATAAGTGGGAACCCAAAGGTACCAGAACTGTGACTGAGACCAGCACTTTACTGACACCACTGTACAGTCACTTGAGTCCATACTTTAATATAGGCACTCCAGAAAGTGAGAGTTCTCCACCAAAGGAGGTCCCACTCCTTCAGTTATGAGATCCTCACTAGGGAATGACCACCTTTGGGACATGCTGCAGCACCTCCTTCTTTAATGATGTCTTTTCCTATAGCTTAGATGCTATTTATATTACAAAACTGTCCATCTCTTCTCATCTCCACAGAGTCAGGAATGAGGCGAACCAGGTGAAAGGAGCTTGAATGTTTTTCAGATCCATCAGTGACCTTAGTAGTTCATTACAAATACAGATGGAGGATCTCAACAACAGAATGTAGGTGCTAGTTTTAAGGCCTAAGAAAAAGTAGAGAAGTGAAAAGGTGGGATTCATTGAATGAAATATATATGTCTGAATGTATACCTCCGTGTCTGTGCTGACCAGCCCAGGTGTAGTCAGTGCAGAGAAACTCATAACTGACAACAGAAGTCCCCCAACGATTTGGGACTTTTAAAAGAAGACTTTTGAAGCAGAAGACTTGTAAAACAAAGATGAACATCACCAGGTTTGATATTGTTTATATTTAGGAGGCAAGATGCAAATAAACAGGTATAATGGTAGCTATTCATGGGCATGGGCACGTTTTCAATGTAGAGTAGCTTCAGGACCTCTCAATCACTGTACTTTGGTGCACAGTGCACAGTACCTGGACTTCACTCTGAACTTTCTTTTGAGCTATTGCAGAAAATCTGACATATTTTAAGATGCCAGGTTTCCTCACTGGGGTGCAGATGTTCAGACAGGTGGTGAGGCTGCCCTTGGGTTGTGAGAGAGACTGTCAAATAAATGATGTTAAGTGGAGTTATACCAAGGCTTGATTAGCTATAGGCATCCAGTTGCTTCAGCCAGTTTCCACACTGTCCTTGACCCAACCACTCATTTTTAACACTGGTCTTAAGCTTTTTATTTTCTGATCCATTCCTGAAAGAATGCTCACAAAACATTTGCTCGTACAGTGGCATAGGTGCAAAGTTGAGGGAGACAGCTAGAACAGAATTTGCAAAAGCTCTTGAGACAATATTTTGCTTCTGCTTTGGATTCTGGGTGGGCTTTACCCTTCTGAGTTGTGGATTCTTTCATCCTCTTTTAGGAAAAGGATGTTGAGGTTAGCTGTACGTTGGGAATTACAATTGGGATAGTGGCGTTTTCCTCTTTGTTTTGACATTTAGTCATCGATGAGAGCCACTCACTCTCCTTACCTATTAATATTCACATTTCTTTCCTATTAATATTCATGCTTGGTTCTACAGTAGAATTTATTAAAAATGTGCATTTTTGGAAGCTGTTTTCAAGGTAAAAATTGACAGAATGTTTATTACTTTGCTTGCTCCTTCCATGTATGTTCTCTAGGCGATGAGAAGTGTTTATATAGGATGGATTACAATGTATTAGTTATGTACGCACGCACATATATTTATAAAATAGATATATGCTATATACTGGATGCATATATTATATAACTAGTGTTAGTGCTTCCATTTGCAGATCTCAAAGAACTGTGCTGAGAAGTCTAAACATTTCTACCTATTTCTTAGACATGGGGAAGCTACAGTATAAAGGGTATGTGGCCTGTTTAAAACTGCATTTTCAGGTCAGCAAGAAAGGGAATCTATGTCTTTGATTTCCAATACAGCACTGCATTGCTGGGCAGTGATATCTATCTTCTAGACATAACTTCTATGTTAAAAACCCACCTTCCTTTCCTGGAAATTCTGACTCAAATGCCAACCTTTAAAGAACTAATATACTACAAAAAAAAAAAAAAAAAAAAAAAGTCTGTAAAACGTGAAAAACAGGTCCTGCTAGTAATTAGAGCAAAACTTGATCAATATCAATTCAGGTCGGTTTGCAGGCCATAGTTTGAAGAAACAGTAAATTTGAGTTTAAGAATCCTAGTACCAAAAAAAAAACCAAAAAACAACAACTAGCTATGGCATGGTGCGTTATGACATTGATCCTGGATGAAATCGCTCTTCCAGTTCAAATATGTAAAATGCCCCTAATCTGGTGTGTTAACTTTTTACTGGCAGGCTTTGTATGAGATCAGTTACTGTCTGTCTGCACCACTCTAATTTTATGCTGGACAAGTAGCATCTGTCTTTCTGCAGCCAGCAAAAGGCCAGCATAAAACTGACATAATCTATGCATCAGGTCCTCCGGTTAATTTGACAGAGAAACAATAGTGTGACCCCGTCTGAGCTGAATCAGTTTTGTCCCGCTGTCTCATCAGTGGCACAGAGACCTGGTGCTAATGGTGATGGAAGAGTGGCCTTAGTCCAAAGCCCCGACCCCACTGGTGTTTCGCATCCAGGTTCCCTTGACCATTCCCATGTGCCTTCATTCACCGGGGAAAGGGAAAGGAGCAGGTAGCTCTTCTTTCCCAGTTTCCCGCAATAGCAAGGGGAATACTTGAGGCCATCCTCCCGCTCCCGCAGTTTGCTGGGCTGCATCTCCCTTTCTATTTCTACCCGCACCGCCGCTGATGTTGTGGCCACGGCTGCAACACGCTGAGAAAATCCGAGAGGCGCTGACACCGCGGAGGGGCGGGGAGGGGGCACCGGGCAGGAGCAGCCCCGCAGGCGCATCCCCGCCATCCCGGTGGGATCCGCGCCGGGCTCCCGCGGCACCCACCGCTCCTGGAGCCTCTGCCGGTGCCGCCGCGCTTCAGCGCCGCTTCCCCTCTTCCTTCCCGGCGGGAATGCCAGACTTGAGGACGCTGTCATCTTAAAGAGCGCAGGGGAGGGACCGTGTGGAAGGGAGGCGGCGGTGCCGGCGCCGCGGGAAGAGGCGGGCGCCAGCAGCAGCATCTCGCCGGGAGCCGCCGGGAGAAGGCGCGCTCCCGGCCGCCCCGCTCGCCGCCCCGGCCTCCAGCGCGCCGCCCCGGGCAGCGGGGGCTCGCCCGCCCGCTCGCCCGCCCGCCAGCCCAGGCGCCCCCGCCGCCGGGGCCGCCGCAGGGCCGGGGGAGGCGAGCGCGGCCTCGCCGCGCCCCGGGCGGCCGGCGGGGGGAGGAGGGGACCGCGGCTGCGGCGGGGCGGACCGCCCCCGCAGCTCGGCGGCGGCTGCCGCAGGCGGCTCCGACCCCCGGCGTCATCCTCATCCTCATCCCGGTCCCTACCGCCGTCCCCAGGCCGCCGGTGCCGCCCCTCGGCCGCGGCCGCCCCCTGGCTGCCTCGCCGGCGGCGCGGCAGTGCCGGCGGGGCTATGGCTGCGGAGGAGGTGCTGCAGGGCGCGGACCACTACAAGAGCGAGATCGAGCGCCTGACCCGGGAGCTCTCCGAGACGACCCACGAGAAGATCCAGGCGGCGGAGTACGGGCTGGTGGTGCTGGAGGAGAAGCTCACCCTCAAGCAGCAGTACGATGAGCTGGAGGCGGAGTATGACGGCCTCAAGCAGGAGCTGGAGCAGCTGAAGGAGGTGAGCCAGCCCGGGCTTTTGTCTCGGGGGTGCGGGCAGGTGCGGGGGCGCCCCACGCGCGTCCCTCCCCGGGGCCCCGGGCCAGCCCCCTGCAGGTGCGCGGGCAAAGATGTGGTGATGTGCGGGCCCCGGAGCGGCTGCGGGGTTCGTGGGATGGGGAGGAGGGGTTTCCCGGGGCCGAGGATCAGCCGGGACCATGGAGCTTAAGGACGGATTACACGGGATCGCAAACCCCTTGCCCTGGGAAATTTCCCCGGGGCCGGGGCCGCGCTCCATCCTCTGCCGCCGGCAGCCACAACTTCTGGGAACAGGCGTTTGCGGCAGTGGAGGGTCCCTCAGGTCCTACCTCCATCGCATCACCCAAGGCTTTTTTTTAGGAAGAGGAGATGAAACAGCCCGTAGGATGAGAGCTGGGCAAACCCACTGTATAAGGACTCGGGATCTGTGTAAACAGCTGTCTGCAGTGCGTGAGGAGAGAGACAATTCCTTTTGAAGTTATTTATAGACCCGCTTTATTCTGGCAGTGAGGGGAACCGCTGCCATTAAGGGGGGAGGAGGGAGGCGAAGTAACCATACAACAGTCTCCAGGTCACTCCCCCAACAGTGGAAATTAAACTTCTGCGTCATGCTGAAAGGGTAAAAGACTTGATTGGAGAGGTGATTTGAGGTGATCTTTTAAATGTGTTTTTGTAACATTTGAAGTATAAAGTAGGTGAGTGCTACACCTTAACGTTCAGCTCTGCTAAATATGACTGAAAAATCATCACTGTTCCTGTGTTCATCATTAAGGGAAGTAACTTGAGATTGATATGGTGCACATACACGGGAGCTACAGAAGGAGTGTGCGTGCACACATCTGCAGCGCTCACAGCTCTACACTTCATGGTATTTTTATGCTATCTTAGAATGTAACTGGCTACGTGTTTTGTAAAGAGAAGATAAAAGTAGCAGACAGATACTCTCCCAAATTTAAAATGTATCTTTTTGTTCAACAAAAAAAATTATGCTATATGTAACGTGTAGAAATTCCATTAGAATTAATGAGATTTCTGTTAGAAACCATGAACATAATCCATATTGAGGGAAGCCACTTAAAAATTTAGGTTATATATGAATATATTCTTTAGCATACTGACTGATGCCCTTTTGGAAGTATTTTTAATAAAATAAAGGTTTCATTTTACTTGCAGGTAAGTGAGTTATGCTACAGACTTGGTTCAGTGTCCAGAAGAGTTGAGAACATTATATTTTCTATGTGAAGAATACAGCTGTTTTTCAGAAAAACCTACTGATCTCCTTAAACTTGATCTCTGCCTCCCCACCTCCCTGAGCCTATGCAGTAGGCTCAGGACTTTGAAACCAGTAATCACAGGTTGAGTGACAGAGATACCTAACTTGAACTGGCATGAAAGGCAGTGCTATTTGAAATGACCTGACATTAATAGAGGAACAGAATTAAGGGGGAAAAGGGCAACGCAATTTCTAGGCAAAAAAAGAAGAAGAAGGAGAAGAAAGAGATAAGCAGAGCTGCAGCTAGCTGTTACCCCATCATAAGCATGTACAAAAGAAGTCTGATCAGAAGCCAGGATCACACATGGGTGCACATGGTCACAGATAGAAGGGATAGTGCAAGGAATTGACTTGAAATTATTAAACTAGAGGGATGAGTCAACACGCTTAACTGAAATCAAAGATGGGCACAAACTCTCTTCCTGCTTACCTGCCCTTGAAGTCAATGGGATTGCATGCTCTGCAGCCCAGAATGTGTCCCATGGGACCATACCTTCATGCTGTGCCAACCACAGCATGGATACTGAGGGGATATCTATGGAGACAGGAAGAAGAGAAATCCTGTAGCTTGCCTGATTCTAAGCAAGAGTGGAGCCTCTCCAGTTTCCAGTCCAGACCTGGAGCTCTCAACTCCAGAGCTCTCCTTAGCAGCAGGTAGGGCATTTCCATCCCCCGCCTAGGCTGCAAGAGATTTTTTATTTCTTGCTTCTAACCTTTATAGCAGAAACCACAGATTCTTACTGTGCATGCAGCCCTGTGAAGGAGAATTTGCTCTTAGCCCTTCTTATTGCTATAATCTATTTTCTAGCTTCTGTGTTACCACCTCCATTATGCCTGTTCCATCAGCACAAGTCAGAGTCATGACGGTGAGACACAAACAGATGGCACCTCCTACGACACTAGTGAGGCAGAATTCAGGTAGTTCAGGCAAACTGTTGTGGAGACTTGGGGTCATAGGTTTGGGGGCTGTAGGGTTCTGTCTGAAAGCTCTCAAAGTGGCAGAAGTCATCTGAAAACAGCTTTTATTTTTAATTAAAGCTCTGTCCAAAATGTGTGGAGAAGGGTCGTGTTCCTACTCCAGCAAGCCCTACCAAGGACATGCTGGCCAGTGGCAGGACATCAGATGCCATGACTGACCGACTGACTAGCAGGAGCTGGGAAGACTTCCCAGCAGGAATCTCTGCCCCTGCTCTTACCTCGCTACATCTGCAGCCTCTCTGAAGTCATAGTGGGGTATAGAAATTAGGCCTCAAGTTTGTGCTGAAACAAGTAGTTTGTCCATTCATGAGCAATAGTAGGTGCAAGAGGGCGGGCAGGATTATGTCAGGACTACTACCTCTCCTTCTGCAGACCTTCTCTGAGCAGATTCAGTTACTGTATTTAAGTTTTGTTGAGGCAAGACTTTATTTTTTAACTGTTTCATTACTGAATTTTATTCTGTTGTTAGAAGCTTGTTGTATTTATTGCTCAGCAGACAGAGCTGCCTGTCTTTAACTACTCAGCCATGGTTTACCAGTCTGGGATCTGAAGTCTTCTTTTATGCTCCTTGGCAATCCAAAGCTCCAGTGAACTTCAGCAGTCCTTTTCCATATAGATGGCAATACAGAACCTCAGCTATATGATAATTTCCATTGTTATAGAATGAGATGGGAGTGTAAGGCCATTATAGGATGTTGATGTAAAAGCAAATTGCAATCTATTACATTAAATATTAATACTCGTGTACAGGATATATGCTATCCACCATGCAATATGAATTGTTTTAGTAACCTCTGATGTTTCTTCTGCTGTATTCAGAGGTCTCTGCTTTAGCCCAAGACTTTGATGTTTTGGGCCATGAGATTGACTTATGTTACAAAGACATTATTATTATTTAAAGCTTTATTAATTTTCATAGGGCTTGGTGGTTTTTTTTTCTGTCTCAAAATGATGTTTCTCCACTTCAGTCAATTACATCTCAATTTAGTGTAATTTTGGTGCTTTGGTAAAACACTATAGTTTTAGGGCCCCTGTTCAGAAAGTTACTTGAGCAGATATACCTTTTAACCTGCACTCTGTAAGAATTCAGAGACTGAGACTCATGGGATTGAAGGTAGCTTGTTTTCATTGTCTTGCTGAGTTGGGAGTTTATTACCAGCATATTTTATGGAAAAGATTTTCTAGTGGTTTTATTATCTGTGTTCTTACATGTTCAAATTGCATTTGCTGTAAGAATAATGTGTGTTGTTAGTTTTATTTCTTCTAAAGAAGTGTAAAATGGCTTCAAATTGATCTTCTTGCCTGAGCTGTTTGCTGTAGCTGTCACTGCTTGAGCAATGGGGTCCATTCCAGCCTCAACCATTCCGTGATTCCCTGATTAGCTACTGGGCACCTGTGGTCCATAAAGTTTTTAAAGTAGAGAAACATCAGTCACATTTAGTCATGATAGAATGGGGATGGAAGGCAGCTTTGGTGTCCAACTCTGCAAGACAGTTAGGCCTGAGAAATCCTAGCAAAGATTTCTCTTTGGGAATCAAATCATAAACATAGCAGCTGAGTAGATCCTCAAGTTCCTCTCCTTAACACCTTCTCTGACTAATTTAGGCAATATCTCCCTTGGCTTCTTGGCTTTTGTGTATTTCATTCTGTGGAGATAAACTCCTCCACTGGATTGCACATAGCACTGGCTGTCTGATTTACAGGCTGAAGATGCAGTTTGATATTTGCTCTACTTTAAACACAATTATCCTTGGTAAGTTATTGGAAACCAGACTATTGGTGAGTAGCCCTATCCTTGGCAGGTCCTTGTTTTCTTTACCTCACAGAAATGTTGTATCAATGATTGTGAAGTGCTTACTCACAATACTACTTAATAGGGCTTCCAGAAGCAATTCTTGGTCTGTGACTGAAAATGGTTTTTGAGGCATGGAGCTGAAGGCCTCTCTGGCAGGTTCTTTTCTGGGCTGCTCTTCCCTGCACTACTTTAACACAGGTGACTCAAGCTCCATCTCTTCTGAAGCGATGCTGCCCCACCAGCTCCCCCAAAACCTCTCACACTCCTACTCCTTGAATCACCTCTGCCTCTTCCATCTTTGAAGTGCACATTTGGTGGGACTTCTCTGGATCCAAAAAGGGCAGAAGAAGGGGAGACTTCCTATCCCAAATATAGTCCTGTTAAATGGTTGCTCTGCACACCTGTCTACATCACAGGATGCTTAGGAAAGTGTGAAGTGGTTCATAAATCCCACTGAGATGTTCTCAATTCCCCACAAAGCTGAATGTGTTCCAAATATGGAGCTTGGGAACTGTGAACTGATGCCATCTCAGTATATCTTTACACCTCCTTCCAGTGACAGTGTCTGTGGGCTTGTGTCAGATGAGGCTGAACATTTTCAGCATGTCATCCTGATCTCATCACTTTGTCTTTGGGGTCTGTTGACATTCTGTCACTCAGAAAGGCCGTGAGGGCAGGGCAAGGGTGAGAGGGACCTGCAGACCTGGAGGGACTGTACTCAGATGCTCTCTTGCACTGTTGTCTCCTCCAGAGTCCAGCCAACACTCCCTCTGTCTCCCCTGCTACTGAAAGAGCAGTTCATTTTGGGATGTGCACTTATAAGGAATGCCTTTGCAAAATCAAGCAGCAGCTTACAAATCTTTATTCAGTTATTACAGGCTGGGGACTGACTGGGAATCAGGTCTGTGGCAAAGGATTCGGGGATCCTTGAGGGACAGCGAGCTGAATGTGGGACAGCAGTGTGCCCTCACATTGAAAAGGCTATCAGCATCCTGGACTGTTAGTAGCAGAAGCATAGCTGGTGGATGGAGAGAAGTGATTATCACTTTCAAACTGGCAGTTGTTAAACCACATCTAGAAAACAGCATCCAGTTTGGGATCCCTTAATACAAGAAAGACATGAATAAACCAGACTGAGTTCAGCAGAGGACCACCAAACACAGTCAAGAGCTGAAGCACTTGCCCTGTGAGGAGAGGCTGATGGATCTGAGCTTGTTCAGCCTGGAAAAGAGAAGGCTCTGAGGGACTCAGCAGCAGCCTGTCCATACGTACAAGGAGGTTATTGAGATGACAGAGCCAGGCTCTTCACGATGATGGTAGAGAGTCTAATTGGAGGTCTGTAACCAATGGTGTCCCACAAGGGTTGATACTGGGTAACTTACTCATCAGTGACTTGGATGAAGGGGCAGATGCCTCTTCAGCAAGTCCAGTGATGACACAAAACTGGGAGGAGTGGCAGATACCCCAGAGGGCTGTGCAGCCCTTCAGAAGGACCTTGACAGGTTGGAGAGATTGGCAGAGAAGAACTGTCTGAAATTTAACAAAGGCAAAGGCAGGGTCCTGCACCTGGGGAAGAATAACCTCATATACCAGCGCAGGCTGGGGGCCAACCTGCTGGAAAGCAGCTCTGCAAACAAGGACCTGGGGGTCCTGGTGGACAAGCAGCTGTCTGTGAGCCAGCAGTGTGTCCTTGTAGCCAAGAAGGCCAAGGCTATCCTGGGGTGCATTAGCAAGAGCATTACCAGCAGGTCGAGGGAGATGATCCTGCCCTTGGTGAGGCAGGATCTGGAGTGCTCTGTCCAGTTCTGGGCTCCTCAATTCAAGAGAAACAAGGAGCTCCTGGAGCAAGTCCACCAGAGATTAAGGAGGATGATTAAGGGACTGGGGCATCTCTCTTATGAGGAAAGACTGAGGGAGCTGGGTTTGTTCAACCTTCAGAAGAGATGACTGAGAGGGGACCTCATCAGTGTCTTATAAATATCTGAAGGGAGAATATCAAGAGGATGAAGCCAGGCTTCTCTTGGTGGTGCTGAGCAATAAGATGAGAGGGAACAGGCAGAAACTGGAATGCAAGAAATTCCTCCTGACCATGAGGAAGAACTTTTTTACTGTGCAGGTGACAGTGCACTGGAACAGATTGCCCAGAGAGATTGTGGAGTCTCCCTCACTGGAGATATTCAAAAGCTGTTTGGACACAATCCTGAGTAATGTGCTTTACAGGACCTCGCTTGAGCAGGGAGGCTGGACCACATGGCCTCCAGTGGTCCCTTCCAACCTTACCCATTCTATCATTTGGTGAATGGTGGGAAGACAAGAGGCAACTGACATAAATTGAAACTACATAATTTCAGACTGGATTGAAGGTAGAACTGTTTCCCCATGAGCACAGGGAGTCCCACAGGTTACCTGCAGAGGCTGTACAGTCTCCTTTCATGGGACTTTCCAAGCCCCAGCTGGATACAACCCTAAGGAACCTGGTCTGAGCTCAGAGCTGATCCTGCTGAGAGGATGAGTGTGGACTAGCGAAAAAAGGAGGTAGATAGCAAGGGACCTTAAGCAATGCAAAGTCCCTGAGGATACCCACTGTGCCTGGTTAAATTCCAGTAACAGCTTGCTGTGAGTTACAGCGTGGTGCCTGGAAACGGTGACCGTCAGAGGACCCATAGCCTCACTTCATGCTTGAATTTAATATTTTCTGGCTTGTCATTAAGTCTACATTGATCTGGGGTTACTAAGGGTGTAGTTTGATGTTCACCTCTCAACAAGACAATCCTACATCTCCCCCTGTCATTCTTGCCTCTGTTCTGGCTCTCAGCTGTGCCATTGTTCATACTGTCACACCAGGGCAGAAAACTAACCTCAGTTAAACAAAACTGAGGAAGGGGTGTATGCTGTCTGTAACCCAGGCTGGTTACATGATCTGGTTCACAATACCTTCCTGTAAACTGTTTTACCTGTATTGCCTAAAAGTCAGGAATGAATGCAGGGGAAAGAGAGGGACAGGATGAACTGCTTAAGCGGGTACTGATGTTAAGAGAGATGCTCATCGAATTATGTCAGGATTGCTTCCTCTAAGAGGAAATGAATCCTGTGCATTAGCCTACAGAAAACATAAGCAGCTGAAATCATCTTAGGGGAAATTAGGACTATTGTTGGACCTTTGGCAGGATGCAAAGGAAAATGTAGATGAACCGTTTCTTTTCCAGGGACCTGTGTTGCCACTTGCTCTCAGTAATTGCATTGTATCGTTATGAGCCAGTACAGATGAACATGCAATATTAGTCCTCCTATAATAGCCAGCCCTTAAACAGTGATGGTCAGCTTTAAACAGTGGAGGCTCACATACTCACAAAATAAACAGACTTCAATTTGTTTTCTCCCAATAGTTAAATTATTTTCTTTCATCAAAGAAATCCATTTCTATCTGAGAGATTCTGATTGAATCAGTCATCTGGGTTTAACTCTTCAGAGAGAAATGGAAGTTGCAACTGGATTGTATGTCATGGAAAAGTACATTTTCCATAGATTTTTTAGAAAATATTGGATTAGTACCAAATCTAATATGACTGATTGAGGTGTTATTGGGTAAGCCAGGCATTATTATTGTGAGCTGCTTCCTGTCTAAGGCTTAAGAATGTAAAATTAGGGATCACTGAAGAGATTTTAATCTGAAGGTCCACATCTGTTTGGAATTAGGCCTTTTGTAATGGATTTTAAAAAATAACTTACTTTAGTTGAAATACTTTTCCTTCCCTTCTGTGTTGCATTGTGGATTTTCTTTCTCAGGGGTGTGTGTGCAGTCTGTGTGCACAACAGCAGTCAGGTTGAACACCTGGCTTTACTGAAAGTGCAAGTAGGGGCAAAACAATGGTGGAGAAAATAAGATTTGGCATAAAACAATAATTTGTGAACATTCATCATAATAAAATGGGGAGCATTCTCAAAGTCAGATGGACAGAGTAAATTTGCACCTGGGCAATTTTTATATACCTTATGCAGTTGGCAGCTGGAGGAAAATACATGCAAGATCAGGTATTTTTCTGGCTGTATTGAGGGCTTCTAGAAAAAGAGCTTTCTTCTTGAACAAGCGCTGAGTTTTTCAAATGAGCTCAAATGTGTTTGTTCTTCAGCACCTCATTTTCCTTCATGTTTTTGCGTTGGTGTTTTTTCCACATGGACAATGGAAATAAAATCCGAATCACTGCTTGTTCCTGCATCCCTCATGTCTCTGCTACGCTGTAGGGCTTTGCTGCCCAGTTGCCTTTGCTATGGATTTCCCTTCCATATTTGTCTGATACCTGAGGGGATAATGTTTAATTTAATAGAATTCTGTACCGTACTTTTTTGGGGGGGAGGGTTGATTTTAATTTATAATGGCAGAGACTGAAAAGGATGCCATTTCTGCTGAACTGTCTAACGTTTGTGGCGTGACTTTCATAGCCCTCTTCTTGCCTCACTTCCCTGTGAACTCAACAACACTCTTGTTTTATGTTGGGGGAGAGAGGGTATTTTCCTAATTTAGAGGAATTGGTATGGCATGTAGAGACGTGAATGTGCCCTTTGTCCCTTTACCACTCACATCAGTAGCAGCAGATGACTATGAGGAGAAACCAGCAATTTTTGATGCTGTACTGTGAATGCAGTCCATGAGTACAGACTAGCTACAGATGGAAGTAGTTAGGAGTAGTCAGAAGGTGAAAAATGTGTCTGAGCAAGGGCAGGTGCCTAAAGCTGAAGTAGACAGGTAGAAATTAAGCTAGGTTGCAGATTAGTGTTTTACTGGGGACTCTATTTCGCTGCAGAGGGTAATATTAAAAACAATTTTGAGATTATAATATTTATGTTTCTGAATTTCTTTCACTATCAAAGTTTAATTAACTTAGTAGTTAAAAGAAGAAACAGGTCGCTGTCCTAAATATATGGTTTTGGGACAGACCTGTGAGAGCTATTAACAGCAAAAGGCTTTCACTAAGACTGCATCCAATTCCGTTTTCTTCATATCTCCTGGGGTTCCTCTCTCTCTATCTGCAGCCCATAATTTTCTACCTCATTCTTATACAGTGTTTGTCTCCTGTCCAAGATGGTTTATATACTTTTAAGTCTTTATTTTTTTTCAGTCTTTGTCCTCTATCTTAGTTAGTGTTCATTTGCTGCTGAATTTTTTATATTAAAGACCTTTTTTGTCATTGTGTGAATGTAGGAAATCTGGCCATTTCTGGCAGACTAGACCTTCCATGCCATGCTCATATATTGTAAAGATATGAGGGATTCCTAGAAACATTTAGAAATGTTTTAGCATGAACTGAAAATGAAACAACCAAGGACTTGTCTGCTCTGTTTTGTAGCAGCCTCACCATTAAAATCATCTTTGGAAAGATCACTTTTAGGGCAGCTTTAAAATTGGATTGGCTGTGTATATGCATAGGAAGAAGGCACCTTTTTCATAAGGCTTTACAAAACTAATTTTTTTTTTTAACTTGCTGTATGGTTTATGGGGTTGTTTGTTTATTTAACCCCAGACAAGAAAACTAATGCCCAGTGAGGTTAGATAATGCACTCAGTCCTTTTGATTAGCACGGGGAATGGGGCCCGTTAGCCACACAGTCCTGCCATACCCTCTCCATCACCCTTACTCCTTTGAATCAGACCTAATTTACCTCTGCACTGCGTTCAATCCATCTACACAGCAAGTGGTTTCCTAGTGCTAGCAGTAATAGATATATAACACTGTGCTCAACCAAGAAGCATAAAAGACATCCTCAGTTACCAGAGTTGGCCAGTTACCAGAGTTAGTCACCTTTCACTGCAGTCAATCACCTCTGGGAACATTTCAGCTAAATTATATAAACTTCATCTCTCCTTCCTGGGGTGGTTTTTTTTTGTCTGTGTTTGTTTATTTTTTTTTATTTCGTATTCTCTCAGAACTCACAGGTGACACACAGTTAACAGGGGCAATGCAATGCGTTCGTTCGATATACACGGAACAGCCTTTCCTTGGTTCCCATAGTCACTCTGGATGGATTTAAATGTCAGTGTACTGCGAATGAACTGCGAAGTGCTGTTTGTCATCACTGACTAATGGCTAATTCCCGCCTGGAAGTTGTTAACAACTGCAGTTTTAACTTCTGTTTTGGATACTTAGAGGAGGAAACCCAGCTCCCAGCAGTTTTAAAGCTCAGATAGGAAGACAGAAAAAGATCAGCAAACTTTTAAGTATAAAGATAGGAATTTGGGTCAGGCAAAAGGAACAGGTGGCTTGGTTGAAATAATTCATTTATAAAAGCTTGGCTGTTGGCCGAACAGGAATGCAGCATGATTCGGATTTTGTCTTCTCAGGACTGGAGTGTTGTCTACTCACACACACAAGGCAAGATGCACTGGAGTCCTTGTCCAGAAGGATAGAGCTTTCAACCTTTTGGCATTTGAGTTTTAAGAGAACTGGAGCATTTGGTATGGAGGCACATGGGGAGTTCACAGTTGGGTTAAAGTGTCTGTGTAGATATAGCCTCTGGTTCTCAATCTGATGTCTAATCCAAGATATTTAACAACTACTGTCCAACTTGAATCTGCGATTCCTCTTACTAAAAGTGTGCTCCCGATAGCTTGTAATTTATATAATTCATAGTAGTAATAAAGTCAAGTTTGTGGGGGTTTTTTAGGTGATTAGGAAAAGTTTTTCTCATTCAGTCCTTTCTTTCTTTCTTTGATAACTGCTTGTAATTCCCATCTACAAACAGTTAGGAAAGGTTTGATTTAAGCATCACACGTGGAGAATGCCATCTCTTAACAATATACCCCATATTCAGGGTTGCACCTCAAGGTCATTTTGAAGACCAGTGCTGAAGTCCTGGCTATGTGGGTAAGGGGGGGCAATGATTTATTTGCCCACCACCTTCTGGCAAACAGCACTGCCATCAAGATGCATGCGATAAAATGTGTTATAAACTGAGAATTCGAATTTCTTCCCACTAAAGAAGGGAGAACTGGCAAAACTATAATTACTGCGTCTCAGATGTGCTCTTACTCTTCCAGTTTAATGAATTTTCATAATTCTGCTGAGCTTCAGTATCTGATCATGTGTATGTACTTGGCTAGCCCAAATATGTAAGAACAAGGGAGAAAACCCACCACAACCAAGCACAAAACCCAGCAGAAATCTGAAGGAAAGAGTTTTAAGCCGACATGTATCTTACATCTGCAGTAAGCTAAAAATATGCACCGAATCAATTACTAATCAATAAAACCTCAGTCATAAATCTAGGCCCCTGGTGACAAAATTTTAAGTAAATTGTAAGGATATGGTAACAAGGACTCCTCTGTGAAATAAAGGATATAATATCATATATATGTGTGTGTGTGTGTATATATATGTATATATAAAAGAGAAACAGTAGTTAGATGGGATATAATTGTCTGTGTATACCAATAAGGGAGATGAAGTCACATGGTGTCTGTTAGGAGTGCATTACTTTGAGCATTAGGTAATTCCATTTCTTGGGCATTAGGTAAGCTTTTATTTTTTTTTCTGCCAGTTAAGGTCTGACTGTTGCCATCTGATAATAACAAAACTTTCACTTAAGATGCTGTAAGCTCAGCTGTGTAAAAATAGTAGCAAATCTGGAGCAACACAGTTCAGCAATAGCATTTTTTTCCAAATTTGAAGTTACAATGATGCTATAGATTCTTAGGTGCTTAGTCTTCCCAAAAGGAAAACCATATTAAAGGAATAGAACTGAATTACTGAATTTAGTTACCTGGAATTTTGTCCCTAAAGTCTGTATTTTAATTTTCATGGAAAACACGGGGTTTGCTTTATTAAGCAGACTTACCAACCTCATATTGAAACCTACTTCTTTTTGCCTACTGTAGATCTTGGGATACACATTTAGGCTTCTGTCTTTAAACATTTTTGCTATCTATGTAGCATAATGTAATCTATTTTAACATGCCTCATGATTTGTGATTTCAAGTATTTTCTGTCTTCTTGCTTGTGGGTAGGTTCAAGAACAGAAAATGCAGTGTTGCCTCGATTACAGTTTTAGCACTTGGTGCTTGAAAAGTAGTTCAACTAGTTCCCTGGGCTGATGTTAGAGACATTCAGAGTTGTGCCTATGTTTTTATGACTGTTGAATTTGCTCTTGTAGTAGATTAGACTGATGAGAAGACACTTAAACCTAAAATAAGCATATAAGCCTTGTTTGGGTATAAATAACCCTTTCCTTGGGTATAACAGGAAGAGTTACAGGTAAGGACCATCCTGTGTACACTTTTTATTCTGTGAAGGTTTCTTGTTTGCAAGATGCTTCTTGAAATGTGGCCCGTGGTTTCTTAATGAGTAAGAACTTGAGTTAGGCACCACCAGCTGATGCTGGGCTGGCTACTGACAGCTGCTGCTTTGTTGCTGTTACTCAAGGATGTGCTTCTTAAATATTCTACTCTGAAGAAGTGGGTTTTGGAAAGGGGATCCTGAATTCTGCCCCAAAACCCTATGGCAGACATTCCTCTCCTGCAATCACTTATTTTTGTAGCAGAAAGTAATCTACCACTTGAAAAGGAATCCAAACTCTGATAAGCAGCATTTTTAGGAGCTTGCAGTCCAATGCTTTGTGCTATCTGTGGAGAGAGGAGTTGCAGCTTTGCAAGTGGCAGTGTAATGAATAGTCAAGCACTTACCAGAGCACTGGCACTGGATGGATGCAGGGAAAAGCCAGAGGGAGTGAGTCAGCACGACCTTGGCTGCTGCCAGAGGGTTGGGTATCACATCCAGCCTCAGTGGTCACTGACATTGGTCAGGGTCTTTAGCAGAAAGAGACTCTGGTGAAATAATGTGTCTGACAGGTGTCACATGTATAGAGTAATGAAAACATCAACGTTAGTCAGTTTTAGTTATTAAAAGGTAATTTAGTTAGTAAACAGGTCTAGTTCTTTGTTACCCTGTGACAGAACAGACTACATTCTGGGAAAGTGGAAACATTCTGAAAAATGAGAGTACTGCCTGTTTCCTGAGCTGCAGTTTGGCACATTAAGTCTCAGCAGGGTGGGATAAATTGTTATTTATTGCATGACAGTAACACCTGGGGATTCTGCGATGCCTGGCACAAAGAGTTTCAGGCATATAAATAGAAGATTAGGGATTTTACAGTGGAAATAGAGAACTTTGTCAGGGATTTGTTATTAAGGAATAATATGGGGAATTTAGAGATGAGTAATAAAAGTTCAGAAGCTGTGGAGGGATAGGCTGTTCAGCCATAATTTCATAGTAAATCTGGCTAAATCACAAGGAAAACACGTATTTTTCTCAGATCTAGTCCAATAATTTATCTTCCCAAATCCTTCCATTTTAAAAAGCCGGTCAACCAGAAAGCCAAAGCAATCAACTGCCTTGTGCTCACTGACCAGGGTGTACACTGGCAGTATCTCCCACTGGTGCCAGTGTGACCAGTAAGGCCATTTAGGAATGATGTTGCTGGTAGTTTTGCTACTGTAACACAATCAAAACTAAAAGAAAAATGAGGATGAAAAACTTAGATAAAATTCCTTTGTTTCCTAATTCATTATTTGGCACCATTTCAGTGGTAAAGCCCTTGTCACTAGAGACCATCAGCAGCTCTTCTGCATCCTGCCTCCTATGGGCTATCCTGTCTTTTTGTGGTCCCCCTGCCCCATACTCTGATGATCCCAGAGTACATCCCCCCTGAGTTGCCCTTTCTACTTTGCTCTTTCCCCCTTTGGAAGCTGACTTCTCCTGGCTGCCATCCCACTATTTGTAACCCTCTTCCTTCGCCTTCCCACTTACCCATTCAGAACCACAACTCTTCTCTGCTGGGACTGAGATTTTCACATCAGCATTTACTAATCTCTACAGGCTGAAATGCTTAATTTTTAATTTGCTCTTTCCCCACACCTAGTTGTTCACTGTGGGTGGGGGGAGACCAAATTCCAGCCACCTCTCCCTGCAAAGAATGCATCTCGCCTCTCCTTGCCTGCTGTAGCCTCATCCCACAAAGTACTCCTTGTTTCTATTGCTGCCTGGGGAGAAGTTAAATGTCAGGCTTTACTGTATTGAGACCCAGCATGTGGGATGTCCTTTATAATGAGAATACGAGGGAAATCTTCATTTAAATCCATGACACATGACTTTTGCAGTTCTTTGGGAGGTTGGTTCTGCTAAAATCTCATGGGGTGTGTTGAGCACTAGATCAGGCTTCTTGCAGAGCTGGCAATGGTTAATGTGGAACTTGGACTGAGAGTTTGTAGAGAGCAATCTCCATGGGGCAAGGCCTGCCCTTGCCCGCCTGTTTGTATTGAATGAACACAGTGAGCCTCTATTCTTGGCTGGGACAATTAGGTCCTATGGCAATATGAGTAATTAATAATAAAATGAGGCCTCTTCTGTGGATGGGCTGTTAGAAATAATTTCCTTCTGCCAGTTGCTTCTCTAGAATGTGGTTTTGAACTTTGAGATCCTGAAAGAGATAATCGAAACACAAGCAGCTGTCACAAACCTTTAACTTTGTTTGTGTAGGCAGTGGTGGAAAATCCCAAAACTAAATCGTCAGATGGTTCACTGGTTTGTGCATCTTTTGTTGTAACATCAAGCTCTTATGCAACTGGACCCTTGTGTGATTAAAGACTCTTCTCACTAAAAGTGGGTTTCAACTGTCGATATTTTTAATAAGGGGAAAAGAAGCAAAATCATGCAAAGCAAATTACTGATCCCCTGGTTGCTCTTCACCCAATTCTCATATGGTAGACAGAATCAGCTGTGCTGTCCCATCAGTGTGATCCAGCTGTTGCAGCTGCAAGAGGTAGGCTCTTGTTTCCAGTTGTGGTGTATGAGAGATGGTGGTGACTCTGAATCCTGCCTTCACTCACATGGCAGCTGGGCCTAAAGGTGAAATAAAGCATTTGGTTGCTTTGGCACATCACAGTCCTTCAACAGCTGTTCTTCACCCCCTTTGCAGGAGGGGCAGTGTCTGGCCCACAGGTTGCCATTTAGATGAGCCCAGTGAGCAGTGGTAGAACAATGTAAGGAACAAAGAAAGGTGGTTCATTGAGGTCTGAGGGCTCCTTCTGTCCACCTTCTTCCCCATATGTACAGAAAGCTGAACTGTAGAGGCCTCCAGAGACTTCTTTCACAACCTTCTTTGTATCCTTGTCAGAGCTCTGCTAAAAAAAGGCGTCAGTGACTCTGAAATTTAAAGTTAGGTATCCAAGACACACGTTGTGGCTCCAAATTTTTACTATTAATAAACCCCTTATTTCTTCAATGAGTGCAAACCTGACTTTTTCAGGAAGCTGACAGCTGGTGATGATGATGGTGATGGTGAAGATGAGTATGGCTGAGAATGTGACATCATAATTGAGGGGTTTAGAGTACTGGCCTCCCAGTAAGCAATGCAAACATGCAAGTGTCCTTGGTAGGTTGTAGCTAATGAGGAGGAGAGTAATTTTTGATTTTATTTTTTTTCAGTCCATGTTCTGTTAACCATTGTAATTACACTACAGTTTTGTGGTTTAACATATCCATGACCAAAACCTTTTCTGGTGGCCAGTTTGTTTTTATTAAGATTGTGTTGTGGCCTGCAGCCAAAGCCAGTGGTGCTAATATAAAATGTGATTTCTGTCTGTTCTCATAAGCTATGCAGAGCCAGGTACAGCAAGTATTTTTTCAATTTTTTTTTTTTTTAAATAGGAAACGTTGGGCTCCATGACAACACTGTGAATTATGATCTCAATTCTCTGCAGCACCTCTTCTGGAATCAACAGAATTGTGCTGGCAAAGAACTTGGCTCTTCATAGTGTTAAGTCACACAACTCTAGCAGTGACTGTCATTATGGTGTTCCCAGAACTATAAGGTGTTTTGATGGGAGGACTTGGCAGCAGACTGGATGCACTGGTGACTCAGTGTGCAGTGCTCTGCCTTCTAAGTCAAAAATGACCTGGTGCCCTGGCAGTGTGGTTTGTAGTTTGGTTTTTGTGTTGTTCTGATGAGATGTAAACCCATCTGCTTTCATAAAATTAATGTATATTACTTTTTGAAAAGGAAAAATAATATTCTTACTGCTTTTTTGATAAATTTAATATTGAGTTAGCTGTCTGTTTTTACAGAGCTGGTAGGAGAGATTAATCACCTTTGCAGTCTATATCCTTCAGTCAAATTTGGTCATAATTTGCCACTAAGAGATTCCAAGTTACTCCATAGGAAGCAGGTTAAGAGTTGCTCTTTGTTTGCCCTGGGTAGTTAGGCCTGAATTTGTGCGATGGAACTTGGGTCACCTTCCATGCTGAAGTGCATTCTGATGAGGTTTAAAGCCAAATTCCTTTCTCATTTTCAGATTTGGGATCTGTTTGTAGAGAGATTTTCTTCTGTGATAGTTGTGAGAAGGCTTGTGCCTTGGTGCAGTGTGGCATGAGAAGGGCACACAGTACAGGTGTTACCTTTTGCAAACCAGGCAGCTTCTTACAGACAAGAGCAGAATCTGGTCCTGAAGCCCACTGACTGTAGAAGCCAAGAGGGATAACGTGCCCTTCAGAGATCCACTTTACCCAAATAGAAAATATTCCTTTAAAAGTCTAACTGAAGCAAGGCATTTTAGAGCAATATTGAATTAGAAAAGTAGTGGGTGGTCTTGGACAAAGAACACCAGGAGGCCTGACTTGAGCAGAGGGTTGGACCAGATGACCACCAGCAGTCCCTTCCCCTTCAGCTATGGTGTTGAGTCTGTGAATCTACACAGAGTTCTTAAAACTGGCTTCAAAACTCACGGTTTACGTGTGAAATCCATGGAGGGTCTTTGCTTCTCCGGTCGAATTCCCTCATCAGTTCCATAAAGATGAAATAGAGGAATGTAGAACAAGAGGTCAGATTTATAAAAGGAGCATCTCACCCGAGAAGGCTGCCCACTGGATTGTCCCCAGCACAATTAGGTTTAAGCACCTGTGGAAGACCTCCTGAGCTAGCTGGAACTGGGATACAGGTGTTAGATGAGCACAGCACATTCTTTTGCTCTTGTTTGTATGATCTCACTGCTGAAGATTTGTTTAACCTTATCTTTGATGGACTATTCCAGGCTTGTTATTTTTCCTCTTTATCCAGTAATAAGTGTAATCTAAATATGAAACTTCAACATATGCAGACCTCTTATCCTACAGGAACAAATAACATTAAGAGGGTAGAGAGAGATTCATGGAGCAACAGGACCCCTAAAATGTACATCCTCTCCACTGAACTACACAACAATAAATAAACACAACTCCCCTGTCCTGTCTGTCTCTATGTACAGTGATTTATAGAAGTATATAAATGTCAGCAGGAACTGGAACAAGATGGCATCTCAAATGAATGCAAAAATCTTACTGTTTGCAGCAATCACTGTTATATTTGTGATCATAATAACTTTGGCTGTAATGTAGAAGTTAAACCGTCAGTTCATTTGTAACTGACTGAAATGAAAGTTTCTAAATTAAGCTTAAAAACAATTTAAAACAAATTACATTATCTCCTTTCAGTTCCAATGGAAGCCTTTTTATTTCTCAGGCTGTCTCAATTTTGTCTATATATCTATGTCATTCAGAATAGGTGGGGTTTTACCTGTTTTGTAACAGCAGTACAAAGTACTTCAAGAAAGGGGGGGGAAGAGGTTTGCAGTAGGTGTTAATTTCAAATTAAAATATTATTTGTATCTTCTGCAGCAGGGTTTTGTTTGTTTGTTTGTTTTGACTGTAATTTCCTGATTTTGGCCATAATAATGTAAAATATTTCTAAAATATTTCTCCTGTTTGTAAATATTTTTAGTGACTTGTGAATGAAAGTGAACTGCATTGCAAGATTTTATTTTCTGTGGTAGTCTTCATAAGATGTGCTGGTAATCATGCTCTGTAATGTATGCAACAGAGGACAAGAAAGCAGCAGAAAAACAGTTGTAATTTACAGTTGGTAAATTGGGCTGCCTCTGACAGCATCAAAAAAAAGCTGTTTTGTTTCGTATCTGCTAAAGTTCTCGTCCAAAATAATCTGATCAGTTATTATAGGCTTTATAATATTGACATTTTACTGAGGCATTTCTTTGTAAATATTATATTTCTGCACAGTGCTGCATACCTGTAGTAATTACCAGGGCTTAAAGAAGTCTGGTTCATAATTTATGAATGACACAGACGTTTCTGCAAGTTCTGAATGTTGATGTCTTTTATTGTAGGTACACACAGGCAGTCACGAAGAGGCTTATCTTAAATTCACGTGGATTCAGTACTGCATAAGGTGACAGTTTTTAGTGGCAAACATGCAATGAGATGATCAGGAATATGTGTAGGTGTGTGCATGAAATCTGGTGGTGGCTGCTGGATGCCTCCCTGGAGGAGAAGCCGTTGTTATGCTGTTTGGGCTGGGTCCCTCATCTTCTGCATGTAGGAATATCTAGAGAGTTGTCAAATTTTGACAGCATTTTTTTTCGAGAGAGCACCTCAGGATAAGAAGCTGGTTTGGAGTGTTTGAAGAAAAGCAGGCTGACCCAGTTTTTCTGCACATTTGGCGTTTACAGGAATGAATTTACAGCAGTTCAAAGAGACCAAGTATTCTCACTCTCCCTGAAATCCCACCATGACAGCACAGGAATAATTAATCCTGCAGTCATACACATTATTCCCACTGTTGTTTTCCCAAAAAAAGGGATTACTACCTTCATCTATTGACCCTTACCTATTGAGGTCATCCTCATTCCTCACTGGCCACTACTGATTGCTCCTTAATGCAATTCTGGAAAAAGCATGTGAAAGGGAATGTTTCCAGTCCTTAACTACAAATTTTCAGTGATATTGTGTAGACAAGAAATATGTAGGGTTTTTTTTTGGGGGGGAGAGGTGGGGGATATGTGGGCGTGGCTTAGCAACAGGATCAGGTGAGAAATAAAATAGGCTATAAAGGAGAAGGGAAAGAAGGTAGGTCTTGAGGGGTAGGGTTATTCTTTGGTTACATCAGAGAAGTCATGGGGATTCTGATTAAAAAGCTACAGACTGATCCTAAGTAATATTCAAGGAGCTGTTTCCATGTCTTAGTTTTCACACCAGAGTTGGTAACTACTGCTTTGATCTGTGTGTTTCCAGTGCTATGCAAAGTAAAGAGCAGCTGGGTTTGATAGCTTTAGGCAGTCTGTCTGCTTCAGCTGTGTGTCCCTGAAGGCTGGGCCAACTCAATAAGGGCCAGCTGATGGCACAGGAGCTGTGATTAAAGATGTGCTTTGGCTCAGGGTCTGTTATGTTTATTCTGGAGGGTTTTGATGCTTCAGGGAGGTTGAAACAAATAAATAAACAATCCTGCCGTGTTTGCAGTAAAGAAATGAGATAGACTATCTCCCCCCTGCCTATTCTGCTCTGACTTTAACCTCCCCATGCTGAAGTGGTGCTGCAATGGCAGGGAGCAGCACTCCTGAGCATTGGCTCTTATTGCAGGTGAAAATGGGTTCACACTAATGAAGCGGGTTGTAAATTTTGCTGTCTCGTAGGAGGAAGGTTGTTGGGGCTGCCTGCTTTTTAGTGCTCGTCTCTTGGGACTTTTGAGAAGGTTAGGCTGCTTTACTGTATTTGTGTGATAAAGACCCGTTTGCCTGTAAGAGAAGGGTGAGTGCCCAAGGAAAATAGTGGACCTGCATTCTGCTTGCTTCTGAGTAAGTGCCAGAGCAGTAGGGGTTAGCTGTGTGGAGTGCCTGGGGAGTGTTTATAGGGCTGTGACTCCTACTTCCCTTTGGGGAAATTTTTGCATTTTTATCAGTATATGTTTGTTTGGCTTTATATCATTTCCCATGTGGTCAGAAATACTCCTTGTGTAGGACTATGGGAGCTGCCTGGTCATGAATAGCCCTTCTCTTTGCTATGCTGTGTCTTTGTCTTGACTGTATAAAATGTGCTGCTCCTGCTGGTGTGTCCTGAAAGGCATCAGAACATTCTCGTCCCTCTCTGGGTAAGTAAGGACTTAAATAATGCTGTTACTTTCATTCTACAGTTTCAGTAGTTCAGCTTGGAAATATAACTGAGGTGGTAACTGAGCTTCTGGAATCATTTTTTTCTGAGGCTGTGTGGGAAGTGGTGAACTCTATGACTTTCTTATCTATTGGCAAGTAGTTGGGAATGACATTTAGAAAAGTCTTTTTTTTTCTTGTTAGCTCTACCATAAAATTCTAAGCACAGAATCCTAAAATGTCAGTTTCTTCTATCCTCTTTTCTGAGGGAAAGAGAGGTAGCATTGGAAGAGAAGAACTTTGTAATTTCAGCACAAAACTGTGCCTTTATTTTGGCTGCAGTCTGGGTTGGATCCCATAGGCTAACCAAGTGAGTGTATGAAACTAAACGGTTTGATGGCATTACCCTTTCATTTTCCCTATTGAATTCTTCTGCCATAACCTGATAGGTGAGGCTTTTGTATTCTGACAGGTGCTGGATGAGTTGGCCAAAGGACTTTAGTGTTCAGGGTTAAGGGTTTAGTGTTGTGTACTTCTCCTTGGCTGAACAAGTTGCTGGTTGCAGCTTTTAGTTCATCGTGGATGGTCTTGAAAGAGATTTCAACTGATTATTCAGGATCCAAAGTCTGTTACAGCCACAAAGTAGCCTGGTTTCTAGCCTTCAACATTTTATGTTCTGTTCCATTTGTTTCTGTCTACTTGTATATATTAAATATGTAAGGTTTGCCTTAAGGGCAGTATAGGCTGTTAAGTTCATGATGATTTCTGTAAAAGAAAGCAGGTGAATGCTTACAAATATTTAGAGTTATTGCCCAGCAACAAATCCCTGTACTAGTGGCTCTGATTAAATGGAAAATATGCTGAAAAAATTGTTTTCTGTAGTCACATTAACACATACTTTTGCTTAAAAAATAAATTGCTGATAAGACAGGGCATTCTTCATAGAAATTATACTGCCAGCTTATGGTTTTGTCTTATTTTCCATTAAATAGGCCTGTGTTTTAGACTAGTCTGCAGAGAAGCTTGAAGTTTTAGTCTTGTCCTTACTACTTGCCTGCATGGATAAAACTGCTGATAGAAACCTAAAATGCAATTCTTCTTCCAAGTTATTATTTAAGTTAAAATGTTAATAGGCACTACAAAGACCACTAATACTGGAGGTATGAATGTGAATTCATACTATTTTCATTTCTAGTGAAGCGGGTTTTTCTAAACACCAGTTAGGTGGTAATTTTTTAATCTCTGACTTGATAGTAATTCAGCATTGTCTATTGCATTGTCTGAATTTTTTTTTGCCTCTCAAAAGGTGAGGCTTTGCCTGCTCAGTGTCATCTTGTCTTTCTTGTCAAGCTACAAATGTATTTTGTATTTTTAAGGACTTGAAGAAAAATGTGGATTTTGTTGTGGGTTGTTTGTTTGTTTGTGGTTTGGTTTTTTTTGGTATGGTTTGGTTTGTTTTTTTTCTTCAGTTGTATCCCAAAGCTCTGGGGCTAGAGTTAAAGGAGCCCTCCCTGCATGGGTACAGAAATGTGCCCTCAAAATCAGGGATGCTGGGGCTGTTAACAGAACTGGGCTTAACAGATAACAGTAATTTTCATGTTTCAGATCCTGCCTCTCTTAACTTGCTCTGACCAAAGAGACACATCCAGCATGATCTTTTTCAAACCTGTAACACCCTGTATCTGTCCTTTAAAATTCTCTCTAAGGATCACACAAGGCATGCCTCTTACTTAAAGTCACAAGTAATTGCTGATGCATATGTGTTTTCTGTCCTTTTTTTCCTGCTGTGTTACTTTAGTCTTTTTAATTTCTTGTTCTTTAGTGGCTTTATCCTCTTTTTCCAATTGCTAGGATTTTCTCTCTCAAGCGTCTGGAGTAAATCTCTGGAAAACTGCATCATGCGCTGCTGTCTAGGTTTTCCAAAATATTTCTTTGGCTTGTATTCAGAGACTATTTTAGTGGCAAACAAATTAGTGGGATTGTTTAGAAGCAGAAACATTTCTTCATTTTACATATGTAAAGGGATATTTAAAACTTTGCATTTAGCTTCAAGAGCTCTTATTGAAGTGAGGCAAGAAACAGCAAGGTTGGGGGGGAATCACATGGCTTCTCTTGTTGGATTTATTTAGTTAGAAAAAAGTCTTATCTAGCAGTTAAGCTGGAAATTTGTGCTGCAGTGGGAGCTCCGCAGAAATGAGCTGTCATCTTGCAATGTTACTATAGGCTACTGCTGTGAATTTTCTTAGTTAAGGAGGAACTGTGTTCTGCTGCGCGTGTTAAATATTTAAATCTGTCATCGAGAAAGAAGTTCAGATTACAGCATGGTTAAGTATTATTTTTGCTTTAATGGCTAATGCCTTGTAAGATGAATTCACCACATACATTTCAGAGAGACATTCTGTACACCTTTGTGAGGAATCTCATCCTCTTCCTTTCAGTTTCTCTGGAGTCATGCTGATGCTGTTTGAATACTGTGTCTATTCTGCCAAATATTGTCTGGTTGTTTTCCTCTGCTCCCCAAGGACTCCACGTATCTCTCTGCTAGTTCTTGTTTTAAACTCTCAGACCCCTGGAGCAGGGGTCTGCCTTTCCACTTCGAGGAACACCCAGCCCTGTTGGATCCCAGGCATTGACTAAAAGGCTAGTAGGTGCAACTGCCATACGAGTAATTTGTAATAGGGACAAAAGTCTTGGAGTCACTAAAGTCAAAGGCAAACCTCTCCTTGGCTTAAACCAGGCTCAGGTTTCATTGCCATCATCCGAGTAACTAATTCATGCTTTTGTCTTTAATAGTGTTACATACTATCATGAAATTTTGTATTCATCTTGCTCACCATCTGCCACCCTAATGTCAAGCGAGTAGCCTTTGGGGCTCCCTTCTTACCTAACAGAGGTAGAGGGATGGAAAAACAGGCTGCAAAAGGTTACTTTTGGAAGTAGCTTTGCTGGGAGGAGCTAGTGGCTGGTTTAGGGTAGGCGACAGACTTTTAGATGACATGGGGAAGATAAGTCCCATCCAAAGTGCTTACAGCTGCACCATTCAGATTTGCTCTTGGCTGGATGAACAAACTCGTAGAGTGTAAGGGTTAAAAAGCACTTAGGGTTTTTAGAGTCTGACCTTGGGAATAAGAGCTGGAATGTAACTCTCCTATATTAGCTGTGTGCTAAACCCTATGGTTTGCATTTGTCTTCTGAGCATCTTCTGAAAAGGCATCCAGTCCGGATGTGAAGACATTAAAAGGCAGACTTGACTGTTTCCTTGGCAATTAATTTTAGTAGTTAACTCCCTCTGTGATTAAAAACTCTACCTAGTCTCACATTTCGATATCTTGGGTTTTAAATTTAATTCCAGCTGGACGTTCGTTTTTATGTGTTTTTCTTTGTTTGAATAAAAAGCCTCAAGGACATTTAAATTTCTGCCTGAGGTGATTTTTTTTCTTTTCTTTTCTTTTTCTTTTTTTTAGATGTTATAGTCAAGTCACTGAGCCATCATTGCCTTTCATCTCCTAAACAGAGTGAGCTCCTTACCCTCAACAATGAGTTTTCATGTAACCTTGAGACAGTGTTGTAATTCTCTGCATCATCTCCAAATTTTCAGTGTCCTTTTTAAATGAGTTATTGGAACTCTTGGTTAATCCTACATCCGTGTAGCTAATACCTTACTTGGGGAGAAAAATTGTATTCTTGCTTCCTAATTCCTTTCTCTACATCTGAGGATTATGTTTGCTCTTTTCTGACAGAGAATCACATTGAGGCTTGCGCTGAATTGCTCATCTCCTACTATGTCTCATTTCTCTTCAGAGCTTTTGTAGCTGCCAACATTATTCATAAAAATACTGAGTAGTGCCAGACCTGGACTTTGTTAATTAGAAACAGTCTCTGCAGTGTGTACTCTTCGGTAGGAAATGGTGGTGGAAGTTTAATGAAAAGGCATGTTTGACCCTGTCTTTTATCTCTTGTATATCATTTGCCTGCAGTTATGCAGTTTTCCCTGGATAATACAGTAAAATTGAGGAAATATGGAGATTTTGACAGCTAGTTTCCAAGATTTTTCAATCGGTCTTCAAAGAATGAATTATGAAAAAATTAGCTGCTTCATAACTTTGAGATATAATGGCATGAGTCTGGTAATAAAACCTTTGAAACAGAAGTATGGAAAGTACTGATTCATATCTTCATTCTTCCTTATGACATAGCTGCAGATAATGATTTTTAATTTTTTTTTTTTTTTAGAGATCTGTAAAAATGTTGTATGTTGTAGAGAATTCTAGAGTTTCTCTTATAAAGGTACACAATGAATTTTAAAATACCCAACCCTGTATTTATCTAACACAATCATATCATTGACAACACAGTACTCTAAGTTGATTAACTAAGCTAAGAAGGAAACAGCTTTTTGGGTACTAAGGTACTTCTTAATCAAATCTGCTTTAAGGTGAGGGGGGTGGTGTGCATCTGTAAGTCTGTGTGTTTAAATAATGTGTTTGGATGTCAATCCACAACACTGAACAGGAGTTAACTAGGGCTGTTTGGACAGGAGAATTCCATTTTGTGAAAGTTGTAGTTTAAATCAGAACAAATCTGAGCTTTCTGAGCAATTAAGTTTATTTTGGGGGGGAAAGAATAGATAAAAGGTGTCAAAGGTGCTAATATGGAGTTGCATCACTCCCAGGTGATCTGAAAGGTCTGAAATCAAGTACTTCAAAATTAAGCCAAGTGACAGTGCTATCTTTTTTTTTTTTCTTCTTTTTTTCCAGTGGGAATTACTGTTTACTGAGAGAATAGGAGAGTAGATGGGGTAAGGGCTGACAAAGGTTCTGACAGCTCTTTAATGAGCAAGCTTGTGAACAGAAGTCCATCAGTGCTCATCAGATGCAAAGTAACTCTTCATTGGAACTGTTCTGTTTCAAATCAAGTCTGCCAAAGTTGAAAATTATGGTAATTGAATGCACAATTTCTTAAGCAGCCATTTTCTGTTGTTCTGAGAAGAAATTAATAGGAGCAAGACTCGCATCTTATTTGCAGTGAACTCTTCAGCACGGGCCTCAGGACTTGGCTGGTATTGTCTTAGGGAGGTGCAGTGCAGCCTTTCCTCTTCCTTAAGATTCCTCAGTCTGAACAACCTTGGGTACTTCAAATTAATGGTTCTGGTAGTAACTAAAGTGATTGACAGGATGCTACCAGAGTCTGAGTGGAGGGCACTTATGAAAGTTACTGCTAGGTAATAACTTGCCATTATACTTTAACTCTGTCCTGGAGTAAAACTTCTCTACTGTTAAGTATCACTTAGTGAATCCAAAAAACGTGGTAGTGAACAGGTAGTGGAAACACACCCTTTTACTAGTGAAGGTGATGGCCTGGGAGTGGCACCTTGCATGGCAGCTGATTCTTCTGAAGCTCCTCTCCAGCTGAAGGGTGTCCAACATGGCATTGGCTCTCAGTGGCGTGATGCTGAAGTGGTATGAGCTGTCTGCTGAGCGATGTGATCAGCACTTGCTTCCCCACCGCCAAGTGTGTTTGGTGTACTGCTGTGGAGAGGGTGATGTAGCTGCTCAGCTGAGTGCTTACGAGCTCAGTGTGGCCAATTGCACCACTTTCTCTGAGGCTGGACATGTTACTGCTCTAGTGTTGGCCCATCACCTGATGAAGGAGGTGTCGTTGCTGTCCTGCGCTTTGCAGGCGGTGTATGAGCAGGATGTCAGCACCATGATGGAGTTACTTGACTGCTTTCTGTGTAGAGATTATCTAATCGAGTTATGGGCTATGTAAGTTAACATGTCTCCTTATTTTGTGCCTGCCATTTTCTGCTTGGGAAGGTTTATGTTACCATCACTGTCTGTTGTTTGTGTTATTATGGCCCATGTGATTCTTAGCATTGGAATAGCACCTCACTGATCTAAACACTGTGCAAGCACAGAATCAGGAGATGACTCTTGTCCTTGAAATCATAGAATGGTTTGGGTTGGGACCTTAAAGATCATCTAGTTTCAACTCCCCTTCCACGGGACCAGGTTGTTCAAAACCCCTTTCAACCTGGCCTGGAACATTTCCAGGGATGAGGCATTTACAGCTTCTCTGCATAACCTGTTCCAGTGCCTCACCACCCTCACAGTAAAGAATTTCTTCCCTGCATCTAATCTAAACCTACCTTCTCTTTAAAGCTATCAATCCCTTGTGCTATCACTACATGTCCTTGTAAAAAGTCCCTCACCAGTTCTCTTGTAGCCCCTTTAGGTATCAGAAAGGTCTCTCCGCAGCCTTTCCTTTTCCAGGCTTAACAACACCAACTCTCTGACTGTCTGCATAGAAGTGCTCCAGCCCTCTAACCATCTTTGTGGCTTCCTCTGGACCTGCTCCAACAGGTCCACAACTTCCTTATACTGGGGGCTCCAGAGCTTGATGCAGTACCCCAGGTGGGGTCTCACCAGAGCAGAATCTTTCAGCTCTTCAGAGTGAAAAAGTTGATTTAACTAGACTCACATCTTTTTGTGTGAAAACACGTTTTGTTGAAATAGTTTTCCTAACACTGGATAAACTGCAAGCTGAGAAGAATCTCATTTGAAGAGAAAAATGGTTTTTATTTGGAAACTGGGCATGCATTTGACTTTAGCAACAGAATAAATACATTTTTACAGGCAAGCACACAGGTGTTAGGGTTGGAATTTTGTTGAAAAGGCTTTCTTGTCACTACTTAACCCCTTACCAGCTTCATTTAGCCCTCTCATGCTGTTGGCTCACAAGAAGTGAATGGAAGGCTGTAGAGAATCATCTTTCCTTACAAGTCATCAGAAAATACTCTTTTCTTGTTATCACAGGAATTTCATCAAAGCATTTGCCCTATTTGAAGAAAGTTTGTATGGAGAGGAGTGTGGTGAGTTTGTGGCATCTACTTTGATACCTAGAGAAAAGAAAACTTTTACAAATAAAAAAAGTGCTCTGCAATCCGATGTAGGAGGAAGAAAGGGGAAAAATCTTCAGTAAGTTTAGAAGGTAATTGCTCCAGGGTGAAAGGCTTGTGACCATCACTAGCCAAGGCATAAGTGTACTTAGAGAAGTGGACAACAAGCTCAGTCTCCATCGAGTTCCCATTTGAATATAAAGAAGGCATAACAGCTCCATTGTGCTTTCTGTCAATGGACTGTGTAGGAGGAAAGGAATCATAGTAGATGACATCCACCATTTGGCTGAAATTCCAGGGGAATTTTCCTGCAAGTGTCTTGGAACAGAAAAAATAGTTGGAAGCAGCAAGAGTCCTTTAGGAAGATATTTTCTAAGCAACTGTTTGCATGGGAGCAGTTGCTTCCCTGCCTGAGTTGCAGAATGAGCTAGAAGCAGAAATAAATCTGTATAGTTTATGAACTCATGATTGTTATTTACCCCTTTGAGTACTGGTAGTTCTACTCTGGGATAGCTCAGGGTAGGATTCTGGCTGGCAGCTGACCAAGTGTTGCCACATTGAATCTTTTATTTGCAAGGGAATGTGCCAAATGTAATGGACTGTGGAGTCCTACCAATCCAGTGAGAATTATAATCCACTGAAATACAAGTGCTCTTGGTCTGTTTGGGTATTGCTACCATTGTGCATCACTCAGTGAAAGGTAAGATGTGCACTGTCCCCGAAACCTTGCCCTTATTGAGCGTGTTTGATTAGGCTCTGGAGCTGCTAACCTTGCTGTTAGAATAGTGCATTCAATTCAAGTATCACTGCATTGGTTTTTGTATGTCTAGGGTTTTTTTGACTCAAACTCATTGCAGACAGTGTAACCCACTGGATTTATATGCAGGTGCAATTTAGCCTGTGCGTCTAAAGATAATGCCTAATTTGTTAACATACAGTGTGGAAACCCCGGTATGTTTTGACCTCCGTAGCTAATGAGCTTTGCAATCAGACGATAATTTAAATCGCATAAATATGATGCCTTGTGGGTGTTTTGGTGGATTTTTTGTTTGGTTGTTTTTTTAAAATCTAGCATTCAAATCTGTCATTGAGTTAAACATGGCATGTTTACTACAGTGCTGCTTCGTATAACATGTAAATGGTTATTTCTGCTCAAACAAGATAAAATATTGCAGTTGTTTCAGAAAGGATGTAAACAGTTTAATTGGAACCTAATTAGCTACCAGTTTCTGGCATCATGTGTTGTTATCAGTTGGAAATAGGAAGTGCTGCTGTTTCTCTGCATTTTGATCCCTTATTGACATCCTGGAGGTTAGGTTGGTGACCCAGGCTACACCTTTTCACACCAGTAGTTCTGCCTGTCTCTGCTGTTTTTGAAATATCTTTTACAGGTGACTGCTGCATGCATGTATTATTAAAAAAAAAATTAATGCTGAATGGAAACGTGCTCTTTCTGTGTGTGGGTTTTGGTGAAGCAGTTTGATGTATAGCAAAGCTTCAAAGGATTCCACTGGCCATGCAAACAGGAGACATTGATGTGTATGTAACTCTTTTTTGTGACGAAGAAGAAGTGCATTATAATTTGAGATTATCTCAAGTGGAAGTAGCACATTTCCTCTTCTAGTTTGATTGAGCTGCAGCAAAAGGGGCTTTCACCTTGGCTGGTTCAAAACTTCAGAATATTTTTATTTGGTTTTGGGAGATATAGTGGTTTGCCAATGCTAACAAGAAGCTTTCTGTAGTGCTCTTAAAATAACATGGTTATTTCAGTGATTAATAGCATTGCATAGTATATTAGAGTGATAACACTGGACCAGGTGATTATTGTTTATATTTCTCCTGCAGTTTCAATGTTTTTTGTTTAAAATTCCTGGTTTTAATTTTCTTGTGTAAAGACAATATTTTGCTTATTGAACAACTCACTATGCCATTAAACACAGAACTTGATTATTTGCCAGTTTGCATCAACATGGCTGATGTTACTAATACTTGCAAGTAAAGCTACTGTGAGTGTATTCTTGCTACCCTGCTATGACAAAATGCACTCAGTAGCATTACCAAAATATTCACATAACCTGCAAGCTGTTTTAGTAAATTCTGGTGGGACTTTATCTGCTTAAAGGTAGACTTTTATTTAAATCTGTGATGAATGTACTTGAAGCAGAATAAAAACAGTTCTGAAAACAAAGTATTAAAGCATCTGCATGCAAAACTGTATGCTATCAGTTAATAAAAAGAGTCTGCAGAGCACGTGGAGAGTTTCCTACTGTGGAATGAAAGAATCACAGAAGGGATTGTGCATAGGTGTGGTGGTGGTGGCAGGATCTAGATTAGCAGGTTTGTACATAGCTCCAGACCTTCAGGCTTTGGCCAAACTCAAGCAACCCAAGATTTTTAGCCCATGTGGGCCATGTCATCATCATTTAGGTGGGGGTTTTTGTCAGTACTAGAAAAGACTCAGGTGTGTGAGGCTGGGCAGTGACTGTTTTGAATGGTGCTGTGAATCAAGTCAAGTAGAAGATAACAGGACTGAATGATGAATGCTTTAACTAGTTTATAGGTTTGGGTTTTTTCTTTAATTATGGCAGATCATAAAGATGTTCTTTTTTGTATGTGTGTGATATGGTTTCGTTTCTATGCTGGGAGCCCTCGTGCATCTGTGCAGAGGAAACGGCTTGTAATGAGTGCACCTCCAGTCAGACACTGGCCTAGTGGATCATAATGGGAGTCAAGTGCTTCAGATTTCTTGTGGAAAAGGCAGAATCTGTAACAGCTCTTCTTAGAAATATAACTTTTCCTTCCGCCAAGATATGAAAGAGATGAGGAAAGCAGTATGTGGAACTTTAACCCCTGCCAGTTAAATCCCATCTCTTATTGTGGTTTATTCTGCATTGGACACCTTTGAGTGTGGATGCTTTATTTCTCCAGCTAAGCTGAACGGGGCAATTTCTCTTCGATTGGACTGTGCAGTTTTAGTTAATCAGTGAAATGATAATTGCTTTGCTTGCAGAAATCACTCTCCTGAGGGGTGGAACATGACACCCTTAGTGGTCCTGGCCCTGGCTAAGGGCAAGATGGATTTGATCTCCCTTTCAGATGAATGGTTTGCTATGCCTCTAGCACAGGAGCTAGGTAAACTGTGGTTCTGCACAGATTTGTGTTTGCCTGTGCAAACCCTAATAACTCTGGTTATGCTTATGTGTTGGAGATGAGGCTGTTCCTCTCCCCAAGGTGTGCTGGTGCACACCTTGCAGTGCTTGCTCCAAGTCCACACCTGGGTGTGGTGTGTCATTGGTCAGACCCCAAGGTTCTGCACTGTTTTTATGCTGGAGGCACCTCTCAATTCAGAGGTCCTGCTTCCCCTGTGCTCCTCTAAGAAGCTGCTGCTTCTCCCAGCAGGTTGGGTCAGCTTTTCCCATGGCTGTGCTTTCAGGGAGGGTCTGCACAAAAGTCTCTTTTCACAAGTGCTTCTCAGGAAGGTATTTTCTCTGAGCTGGGTTAAGACCTAACTCTGAACAGCCAAAGCAATGCTGGTAGTGGCAAAGAGGTGGACCAGAGGAGCACAGCTGCAGGCTCCTGTCTACTCTTCCATTTGTTCCCCAAGACTGTTGCTCATTCCCATCTCCTCTGTGGAAGCATACCCATTTTTCTCTGTGACTGTGCAAATGATACTGGAGGGATAAATCAGGAGGAATGCCTGAATGCATGAGAGATAGGAACCAATCTGCTTACAGCTCTTTAAATAAAGTTGCAGATGGTTGTGCTTGTGCCTGAGCCAGTGGGGTTGGTATATGTGGATAGGGATACAGAAATGGAAGAAGGTAAAGCAGTCATGGCAGCCTACTCTGTAGGTTTTCTATTTCTGTATTTCTTGCATCATTAACTAGCCCTGCCTGGATCTCTGTGCACATCATCCAAACAGCTGATTTCCCGAAAATGCTGCTTCTTTGATTCCAGCCACTTCCAGCTCTCTTGCTTGGATGTTTCTGGAGAGGAGCCATACCCTCAGCAAGCACTTAAGGATTAACCAAAGTGGTGGTGGCTTCCTGCTGGCACTGGAGTCCCAAATGATGACTCCTTGCTTCCCACACTTTCATCAGGACTTTGCTTGTTTCTGCCAGACAAAGGGACAGCTCCATAACGTTGCAAAACAGATCCAGGTTTTTAGTCTGGGATAGTGCAGCTACTCTAGTCCTGTGATGCCAGTTGAGCCGGTCACAGGATTACAGGGAGAAATAAGGCAGCTTCTGTGCTGTGGCAACAGCTTGTTCCATGAAGCATGTGCCTCCTGTTTCTTTTACAGACTGGCTTATGGAAAGAAGGAGAATTAGCAATAACCTCCTTGCTTCTAGTGTTAACAAAAAAAATTCATGTATCCAAGTTGTTCAAGCCATTGAGAATCACTCTGGTAACTGAATTGTTTAAAGGAAGATGATTAATGTATGTAAACCACATTGTCCAGCTGAAACTTGTTTACCATACCAAAATATCAACATTATTATCTGCTGTTATCTTGAAGTGTTAGTATTTTCATCTTCAGACAATGCAGCATTGCTAGAATACCAATAAGGCAGTGAGGAGTCAGAAAGCTTCTGAAGCTTTTAAGTCCTCATATAAATCCATGTGTGAGATGCACTTCATATCTGTCATTTTGGGAATTAATAAGTGAGATTTTTGATGCGTGTTTCTCAAAATACATGATTTTCTCTTCACTATTTTAAGAGTCTTTATCCACATAAGTAGGAATAAAGAAACTTTACACAACTTGAAATTAGTCATTATTTAACAGATACTAGGATGTGACTTATGATCTACAGGTGGGAAAAGAATGTGTTTAAAATTATGGATAGTACCAGAAGTTTTTAGCCTTAAATGATGTGAAGGTATTTTTTTTATTATTTATTACTTTTAAATTCAGTCCTTACCTTGGTTTTAGTGACAAAACACTAATCTGCTTCTTGAGCCATAAAGATACAGTGAAATACTTGTTTGCAGCAGCAGAGTGTGTACTTGTAGGTATCTTAAGGGCTTGGTTATTTAAAGGTCAGCCCCTGTTTGACCTGTCAACACTTTAAAACTCTGCCAGAAATAGTTCTACTAGTGAATCTTTGTACACAAAAGATGACAGTAAAATCCCAGTATGCATCAAAGCAATTGCTGCAGTTGTAACAAACTTGTCTGTGGAGGCAGGGGGAGACACGATGGAGTGTCTGTTGAAATCGGTCGATTCCCAGATTCCAGGAGAAGAGATGGGGGCTGGGGACAGACCCCCCATTAGCCTGGAGTAGAGTTGCTGTGAGCAAAGGCTGTGTGCTACTTCCTGGCCTATGTCTCTGCACTATTCGTTTAGCAAGAAATTCACCTGAAGAGCTTTATAGTTTCTTTTCACTTCTTGCTTTATAGTTTTTACCTTGGTGCAGAAAAAGGAATACTTATGTAGGGTGGGTGGTGTGTGTGCTTGCTGCTCATTACCAAATAACAGAGGTCAAGAGACAAATGTGCCAAGACCTAATGAGACAGACCCACAGGGAGACGAAAGGATGAGCACCTTGAACTGATTTGAAATAGTATTTCTGGAGATGGATGACTTTGTAAGGATTGAATGGGAAGGGAAGGTAGAGCATTTGGTTTTTCTGTTGCTTACTGTTGAGTAACTTTGGCTCTTCCACAGTGCTGGATAATTTGCCAAAATCTTCTGTTCTAATAAGGGATTCTTTACTGTGTGGTGCCTTAGGAGACTTTTAAACAATAGCAGAAATTAATGCCTCCTCATCACTTTTAAGTTATATTCTTTACAAAAAGCCTCTGAAACTAGATATTTTGAATCCTAGTCACCCTCTAACATGTCTTACTGTGTATCTGATCTGGGGGATAAAACTACCTGCAGTTGTTATTATGCATCTCCCAGCCTGATCTGGAGGTGAGAATCAAAGGTATTTAATTATGGAAGTAACACCTGGTTGCTGCAGGAACTTTGTGATAAGAATTTTGGAAAAAAGAAAACCAAATTTTAATATCTGAAGGTTGGGCTGAAAATTTGAGCCCAGTCTTATCTAACAGTATGTTTTAAATCTTCTTGGAGTTGTTTACAAGTATTCCTAGCTCCAGTGCAAAAGACTGTGTGAAGTTTTTAAGTGCTTGGTTCTCTGCCTCCAAGTCCTGCCTTAGAGCTGCAGTGTGAACCTTCTGCCTGCTGGTAAGAGCGAGCCTGCAAAGGAAGAGAACACTTAGAGAAAACACCAGCCCTCAAAATCCCCCAGGCAGTGTGGCACCTGCATTTTCTGGAAACTTCCAGGTATTTCCATTGCATGTTCTCAACATGAACTGTGGTTTCTTTGTGTGTATGTGTGTGTGACACATGAGATGAGCTTAGTGCTGCAGAGGAGATGCTGGAGTGCTGACTGAGGTGCTGAAGTGTGGTTTGAGTTGCACAGCTGCTCCTGTAGCCCTCTTCAGTTCAGTCTGCTCCTTAGCAATCTTTCTGAGGTGCCAAAATAAATACACTCTGCTGAACCGCCTTCAGCTAAATTCAACATTTTTAAAGGCTCTGAGGGTCTTGTAGTGTTTGCTGGCCATAGAGGGGTTTCTTGATCGCTGACTGCTTTTAGTACCTTTGCATTCTTAGCCCACAAGCCTCACTGAAAGGATGGAGAGAAGGGATGATATAGTTCAGCCTGTGAATGAATTTTAGCAAATGCATCTTTCAGATCACTGGTTGTCAGGGAAACCTTTGCCTTTTGGAAATATTTCTTAGCAATCTCCCTGAATTGCCACTTCAAAGTGTTTCCAAGGTTTCCACTGTAATTTTGTTCTACCCATAGTTAAACATCAGTTATTGAAAGACAGCAGTTTGTTCTTAGGTGCTCCTGTGGTCACTTTGGACAAGAATCAGCATGTTTCAAATTGGGTATTGCAATATGCAATAAGGAGAATCCTGGGCATAAGTGGTCAGAAGACATTATCTTTGGTCTAAACATGAAGATTTAATGATCCTTCTTGGATGAAGTATTGTCGTTGCTTTATTTTCCCTGTCAACCTGTATCTGTCTTTTGATAATTTGTAATGAAATATATAGCTTAATATTTTTAAATAGCATCTTCCATAATGAGAGCTTTTGTGTTACAGTGGTCCAGTCAGCAACTTCCTGAGCTTTTTCCCAGCTCCCCCCTCCAAATACCTCAAGACAGTGAGCCTTTTAAAAACTATCAGTTATGCCTTCTTCCATTACTGTTAATATAATATGCCTTTGCAATCAGTGATTTGTTGTTGTTGTGGCTATAAAAGAAACTGTTTTAACAGTTTTTGGATTGGCTGTTCTGTATGATCTGCACTTGGCTCTTCTTGCATAAGTGAGATTGCTTTGCTGAGCTGGAATATATAGTACCTACCCATCAGAAAAAAGAAGGACAGAAGCCTTAGGAATGGTGGCACATTGTACATTTAGTTTGCTGTCTAAATAGGAATATCTGCAATACTTGGGAATCTGGATTTTAAGGTTTGATGTAGACTGGTATTTTAAACTAAAAGACAGAACACATTAAAAGGAACTAAGAGGGAGAATCTAATTATATGTTAAGTCTGAAACATACTGGTGTGACTAATCCATCCAAGATATGCATGTTTGGATTATTGTGAACTGACCTTTATGGCATGCGAAGGGCAATAAATATTTGGAAACAATAACTAAAGCTTTATATTGTGATTTGGCATATCTAATATAATTTTAGTTGTGCAATGACTTTTCCAGATGAGCTACCTTCTGTGTTATAAGCCAAACAAACCCTTGCATGGTAAAATTTTTTCTGCTTCATCTTCACTGTTGTCTTGCAATATTTTTTTGAATTGAACTAGGATCAAGTAATTTTGTGCCAGTGATGAGGGGCTTGGTTCAAACTACTCGAGGTCTAATGGTTTACATTTGATGCAACTATGTGTGTTAAACAGAAATGCTTGTTTGGTGGACTTATATGTTGGAGAGAATGGAAGCTTCACACACTTTTTATCAGGTGGACCCTCCCATGGAGTCATGAGATGCAGAAAGGACCCCCTTGCTTTCCAAATGCCTTCAGATAGAGGAGTCTGGTGCATCTGGATCCAATCCTAGCTCCAAACTTAGCCAGTGATTTATGTCTGAGGTTATAGGTTTATACAGGTGTAATTGATCCTTTATCCAACCTTTATACAACTTTATCCTGCAGGAGTAGGGATGGCAACCCAAATATATTTATATAAATAAATAATTTCAACTGATTATGGTAATGATTAGACTGAAATATATTAATCAGAATTGTTACTACACAGTATAACTAGCTGCAACTGCTGGTATTACAGTGCACTATTTTTGAAGCAGTATTGGAGCAGCTATATTAAAGCTAGCAAAAACAGTTCAGTAGAGACTGATGCTACTCACCCATGGGTGAGTTCAGTATCAGCCTCACAGAGTAACCTTGAGGGGTGTCCCCACTCAAGGGAGGAATCTCCACCCACACTCCAAGAAGGACTATATTTGAAGACCCCACCCTTAAAACGTGGGACTGGTCTTTTTATACTATGAAGTGATTGACTGTCAGTCAGATGTGTCTGGGCCAGCTGTGGCAGCTCAGCTGCTTTAGGTAAGTTGTCAGTAGGGATCACTTGTTGGTTCCTTTATCAGATACTTTGTTCTTCCTCGGAATGTTTAACTTTGGAGAAGAGGCTGCTTTTGGTGTTGAAGAATGCTGAAACCAGCCTGACTCGTCAGCCCCATTCACCACTGGATCGCTTGGCAAATAGGGTATTTTTGGAGTTGTTTTACCCCCACTCCTGGCACAGCATCCTGCTATAGGGTGTTGGTTCACAGCAGGTCAGGCAGTCTATTTGTGCATGTGTTCAATTAGTTATTGAAGAATTGCAATAAGCTGAATGCAGCTTCGTGGAATTCCTCTAATTTTCAGGAAGTGTTGCAAAGAAATTGCTACTATGGAACTAAAATTCATAAGCGGTCTTAAAAAATAAATAATTCCACAGAGAGTAATGCTTAGGCTTCTGGCATTAGCCATATATGTATTCTACATCCTAACCACAGCAGTATTATTGGATTTGGAAGCTGCAGAAAAGAACTTATAACTTGCAGTTGGGTTTTCAAAGTAACAGTGATGTTAGTAAGGCTATTAGAAGTGAGGCAAGGGAAATATGACAGCTCTTGTTAGGGCAGAAGAACAAGTGGTGAAAAGTAAAGAAGCTTTTCAAGAGCCAATCCTTACACAAATCTGAAACCAAAGCATTAACTTCAAGCAAGCTACAGTCTTGTGTTTAAATAACATCTCTTATCAGCCAGTCATGCTGCAGTAGGGGTACTGTGGAATGTGCTACCTGTGAACAAGGCAAATATTTGCCATCTGGCAGTATTTCATGCTGGTCTGGCAAATCCAGGAGCTGTGCTGTGCTCTGTATTGTAGAGTGCCTTCACGTGGCATTGAATTGGTTGATGTTGGTAAAACACCCATGTAATTTTTTTAAGAGAATGTCAATTGATTAAATTGCATTCATTTAGTAAGAAAACTGTGAAGGTATGCCTTGAAAGTTTTCAGCACAGTTTATTTTGACTTCTGTTACACTTTTTATGGTGTCTGTCAGTGAAGTGGATGATACATATTATGTTTATGTAGTTAATTGGGGAATCCCAGGATTGGTCTCAATAGGGACTTTATAAAATGGAATTTTAGGATCTAGGAGAAAACATTATTGCTTACAATAAAGCCTGGTCAGAGAGCAAATTGTAGTCCTTTCTCTGTTTGTCGTTGGGGTGTTTTTTTGTTTGTTTTTTTTTTTTTTTTTTTTTTGATTTTTTCGTTGTTGGTTTTTTGGGGTATGGTGGTGTTTGTTTTTGGGGGGTTGTTTGTTTTTGGAGTTTTTGTTTGGTTGGCTTTATTTTTGTTGTTTTGTTGTTGTGTTTGTTTTTCATTGTTGTTTTGGGTTTTTTTTTGTTTTATTTGTAGAGATACCAAGAAGAAATGTCTTTAAATGTCAGTGGTTTGTATCTCTGCCACAAACGTAGTTTTTGAAGTTCAAAATTTGTCAATAGCTCTGTTCCTAGGCTTTTCAAGGTGTATCACAGAAATCTGCAAAACCCCCATATACCTCAGAAAAAAGGTTTAGGTCAACATTGGAAGCACCTTACCGAGACAGTTTGACACATTTGGTTTAAAAAATAAGTCATTAATTTCTGGTACTGTGTCTGCGACTTCTTCCTGTGTGAAAGCAAAGCTGCAGCTGTAGAATGGCTGTTTCACAGCTCATGCTCCCCCATTTTAATAGGTTGAGCAGAGGCCCCTTGGAAAATGAGGTTCAATCCTTTTATAGCCTTTGTGTTTAATACGTCATGTTAAATTTATTTGTCGCTGTCCGTGTGGCAGTGATAAATGGCTTATTGGATCTGAGGTCTGGGATAAATCAATAAGGAAACTTCTCCTTCAGCATGCATGTATCTGCTGATACCTGGAGGGCTGTTATTGAATATCAGAGATGAACTAAAGGACTCTCTAACAACTGGCAAGCTGCTGTTTTTATCAGGACAAGAGTCTTGGAGTTAAAAAATTCATTTTAAACAACTTAGATGTAAAGGAGATAAGTAATCACTTCATGTAATATCTATTGAAGGGTAAGACCTCTTGCATATATCTAAAAGCAAAGGTTCACTGTTGCTCTTGGAGACTGGAAAGCTTCTCATCCAAGCAATTACCTGTGTCAGCACCTCTTTCTGCACTCAGTACTATGAATAATTTAGTTCTTTGTTAGTGTTGGTAAGAACTGTTTTCAAAGCTTCCTTTACATTAACTTTCTAATCTTAATACATGGGCTTCCCTCCTGCATCCCAAAATGACTTATATAGAGCTGACATCCTTCTTTAATGGTGGCACCATTGCAGTGCTGGTGTTGTGGAGAAAGAATTGCATTGGTGATGAAATGAAGTCTATTCCCATGCTTATTCTTCTGAATTCTGATGCCAGTGGAGGGTCTGTGGCTTCTCTCATAGCACCTTAACCTTTTTTGTGTATTGCTACTTTGAATCACCAGTGGAAGATATGTTGCTCTATACTTTTAGGGTGGTTTTATGTCGTTCATAGTGATGGAATGCCACTAGAATTTTTATGAAAGCTTCGGTGTAGGGTGTCATTGGGGTTTTAGGAGCATCTGCTGCCAGGCAAAAGTAGGGATATTTAATCTCTTTCATGTTTGTGCTTCTCGGTTTCCTGCTATGACTTTCCAAAACATGGTTTATCTTTAGCTCTGAGAACAGCTCAGAGTTCTCAGAGCCAAAGCTCTTCTAAGTCAAGGGTGGCTGATCTGAAGGAAAGTGGGGGAGTGGAGGGGATCCCTGGCACTGCTGTTACTGGGGAGGTTTGCTGTTGGTGTTGCTGAGAAAAGGGGAAATGAGGCAGAGAAGCTCATTGAGGAGCATGTCAGGGCTGAGGGATGGCATTCTTACCCCTAAAGTAGCAGCCCTGGTCTAATAGCAGGAGGGTGGGACTTAGTGGTGAGGAAATTGAGTGTAATAATGAGTCCTTCCCCTTGTAACATGTCCCATTGCACTGAAAAATATCTTTCCAGGCTTTTTGAAGTAAGAGGAAGTATTAAATTACGAGGAATAACTTAAACCAGGTTTTGTTATTCTAGTATGGAGTCCCTGGTGGCCTACTTGTTGGGAATTGGAGAGATCGTGGTCATCCAAGGTGTTTGGATAGGTTCCTAAGAAGGGAAGAAGAGGACTCAGTGGTCTAGGTATCTTGCCTGTATCCTTGGCAAGTGAATCCAGAGGTTCTGGGAACAAAACTTAGGCAGTAACTCCTCTACCATGCTCTCTGTAGGTCCTCTTTTGTCCCTTATCAGTAATTAGGTAGGAAACAGAAAGGAAGAGTGGAACCAAATGGAATGCTCTTTAAACATGCACAAAGGAAAATAAAATCAAACTGTTGTATATGTATTTCTGCACTAATACCAGAAACTGAAGAAGTAAAATGCAGAACTTAATGCTTGTCTTTAAAGGGGGATATTGACATAATATGCATCTTAAATGTGGCAGGAGGATGACAAATGCTGGGATAATGCAGTACAGAGAAAGCCGGACTAGGCGGAGCTGGCAGAGAAACTGTGCTGTATTCTAAAGCTTAAAGTCAAGTCAGATCAGCAACCTGCTATAAGTAACACAAAATCCCAGTGGGTTTAGGCATAGAAAAGAAAAACAAGGCAATGTTTTGTTGCCATCAGTGTGGTTATGCCAGCAGTGCTATGGAGGAATATGGGAGAGACCATAAAGGGATGGAGTGCAGCAGCTGTGTTGTGTCTCACCCCACGTACCTTTAACATCTGCCTGGATTGGGTTCTTGTCATATTGGGATGGGATACTGCAAATAAGCTTTAAACACTGTGAGTGGCAGCTGCATAGGCAAACTGGTGATTCGTAAGGGGAGAGACAGCATCTGGTTCCTGATCATGCAGAGCAATTTCAAAATGTCACAGCAAAGCTGCCCTGTGGTGGTAGCTACAGCACACATAATTTCAGCATCTCTGCAAGGCCAACAAAAGTGGGCCCAAAAGTTCCCTTCCAAAAGCTAAGGACAAGTCTACTGAGAGAGCAGAAAAGGAGGATGTTTGCTCTGGGGGTTGGTTTGGGTTTGTGTTGTTTGATTTTATTTATTTATTTATTTTTAAATGAATGCTGAGAGATGTAGTTAAGGGTCAAATCTTTGTGGTGGCTTAAAGGCACAGTGTTGGAGACTCCAAGAAAGAAGAGTATATCCTGTTAGGAAATAAAATAGAGGAAAAGTGAAAATAGTGTGGTTATATAGGAAGGAAAAAGAGGACATTTTAACAAAAAAACCCCAACCAACCCAAACAAAATCAAAAACCCCTCCAGCACAACAAAAATAACCCCAAAGGCTCCTTTGAAAAGTCCAAGTTGTATCAAAATGGGGAGTGTAAGAAGTAACAGAAAGAAACCTGGCACGTCAGATTGTAACATTGTAGAAAGTATAAATAAATACTGTTTGTTTGGTGTGTGGGGATTTTTTTGTATTGTCTTTGGTTGGTTTTTTGTTTGTTTGTGTTTTGTTTTGTTGGGGTTTTTGTTGCAAATACATCAAAAACATTGGAAGGAGGAATACTGTTTACTGATTCCCCTGACTTCTCAACAAGGCCAATGGACCACTGTAGGGGGGAGGAGGGTGGTGTGTGATATGTGTATTTGTTCTTTTTTTCAGAAGCATTCAGAGAAGTAAGTTGCATTGGTAAAATCACATTATTTTTTACTTTTGCTGTCCCAGTGGAGAACGTTGGAGATTTAAATGCCCCAGTATCTGCTCTATGAAGGAGATAGGTACCAAAGGATTTGTCTTGGTGCCTGTGGAAGAGGTGACTGGAGGAACAACATAACTAAAATAGATGAAAACATGTCATCACTATCATATGGTGTGCCTTGAAGAACAGAAAAACTACTTGTGATGTGTAATTGCTCACCTTAATATCATTCACTTAATGTGATTTTGCACCAGAAGACTGAAAGTATGGTAAAGGGCAAGGGGGGAGGCAGTTTGCAGGGAAGCCCAAAAAGCCAATTGTCTGTATCAGGGAGATTAACTGAGTTTATTTTTAATAATAGAATTCACCTTTGGATGAACATGATGCGTAGCAGAACAGTCAGTATGGCTTTTGCAAAAACAAGATTTGCCCCATTTATTTATTGGAGTTGTTTGAAGCACATGGTGAATGTGTGAGCAAACATGACTGTCAAGTGAGGTGATATACTGGGATTTTCTGTAGGTATTTGGTAAAATCCCCAACCACACTTGATTTAAAAACAAAACTAAACAAAAAGGCAAAAAACCCTCAAAGCAAGCCACTGCAATGGACTAGAAAGGCAGATCTTCAAATGAATTAATAATGGGTGAAAAACTACAAAATGCAGGTATCATGCAGTAAAATGGGCAAATCTCATGGTGAAAATAAAACCACCAGTAAACTATGCAGGGGTCTCTGCTGGAGCCTGTGCAGCTCAATATATTGATGAATTACTTGCAAAAGACGGTGAACAGTGAAGTGACCAAGTTGCTGATGATATTTAAGTATTCAGGGTAGTCAGACGGAGACCTCGCTGAAAAATTGCAAACAGGCTTTATGAGTTTGAGCATCTGGGCAATAGAAGGGCACATGAAAATCAATGTATTGATTTGAGCTGCCAGTTTCCCTTCAGAAGTAACGTCTTAAGATTGTAAAAGACATTCTTATGAAAACAGCCTCTCAGCAGTGGTCAAAAAAACCCCACCCAACCCTCAAATCAATATTTGAGGTATGGAAAGAGTAGAGAACCAACAGAAAACTTCACAAAAGGGGCAGTGGTTGCACCCCTGTCTTGAACACTGTGTGCAGTTCTGGCCTCTCTTTCCTGTGTCTGCCATTGCTAAAATGACACAGTCTGAGTTGAGTAGATCTGGACAAGAGCAACAAGGGTGATTTAAAGGCACAGAATGATTTCTGAAAGTGGATTGATGAACTACAATATCATTTTTTTGGGTTGGAAGAGAGCTGCAGTGGCAGGAATACGATGGAGGTCTATGTGTTTGTGGCTGTCAGGAGGGAGATACTTAGGGAATGAGTGTTCCCTGTGCTCTCCAGCAGAAGAGGTAGCAGCATTGAGCACCACTGGTAGGCTACAGGTTCAGAGCATGTGAAAGAAATGCTTTTCTGCACAATGTAGTTGGGCTGTGGAGCTTGACATGTGGTACTCTACATTGTTTCACAGAATGACAGGAGAGGTTTCAGAAACATCTACTCAACGTTGTTAAATAGGAAAATGGTATTTCTGGCTCAGGAAGTCTCAGATGCACAAGCTGGCATGTATTCTGAGGACATGTTGGGGCATGCTCTGCCTCCTTATGAGCAGATTCCCTGGGACTCAGCTCTTGCTGGCTGTTGGAGAGCAAAAGTGGGCTTTTGCCTGGCTTGTGCAGCCTTTCAGACCTCACTGAAAACAGAAATAAAATGTTGGACAAATACCTGTGAATTATGCTAGTATTCTGTAGCCTTTGTGGTTTATAATAGTAATTAGCAATAAATCCTCTCTTCATCCCTTATGTTTGTAGGGCTACTTTTAGAGCTGCTGCCTTGAAAAAAGCAGGTGAGAGCTCTGCTTTGCTGTAGGTAAAGAAGGTAGGGCTCTAGATAAAGCTTATTTGACCTATAGCGAGCTCACTGAAGAGTAGACAAGGTCATTGCTGAGTGAAAAGTGAATTAAATGCTGCTTTTTGGTGGACTTGTTTGAGTTTTGTAATGGGTTGGCGTTTTTGGATCCCTGATCTGGTAGTCAGTACAGCTGCATGAATCCTGCTGTTGATAGGACTGTGAAAGAGATGGGGAGGAGAAGGAATAGGAGCAGGGAAGGCTGTTCATGGAAGCAGATGGTGCTTGACTTATTCTGTCAAGCTGTGTGCCATGTCCTGCTTGTGGAAAGCATATGCATGTAATCTTTGCACAAAAGTAGCATTTATTCAATCAAAATTGCTTTGTTTTTTGAAAACCGGTATAAAATAACAAGTCGACTTCTATAACCCTGTGTGAAACTGTTTGCTGACAGATTCGCTTGCATTTGCAAATACTATCTCTAAGTTAAAATGTTGCTCACAAAAAACAAGCTATTATTAGTGACGAGGTTCTGCAGCAGTTTACAATAGCAGTTTTAAAATAAGTACTTTGTAGTTCAGGCTGCAGATACTTTGTTGTGTCTGTAATTGCTACAGGGCTTAGAAGCCTCAAGAAAGGTTCTTTAGAAATCTTTCATGTTCTTTCATTGAGAATGTGACCCAGCAACCGTTTAAAGAGCTGGACTCTTTAAATGGTTTCTATTTTGGGTGTTTTCAGGGCGGAACAGAAGAATAAGGCTGGTACCAGGAAATATAGGAAGAGACAGGCCATTCACTTGATACAAAATAGGTCAACGTTCCCCACTGCCAGGGGTAAGCTCTCAGCTCCTCAGCAGGAATATCAGCTGTGGATGGGGTGAGGAGTGTAAACTGTGGATTGCCCTCTTGGCCAAAGGAGTGAAATGGCTGAGAAACAGAGAGGCTTGTCTGAGGATGGGTAGTGGATAATGGAAGTTCACTGGTTAGCTTAAAGAAAAGTTGCATGATTTGCTGAACCTTGTAGTGGTTCAAGAAAGTCTGTGCTGAGTTAACACACACTTAGCAGTGTGAGAAGCAGCTTTAGATAATGCAAATATTGCCAGCAGCTAATTAGGAATGGTGATGTATGAAATTGCGGGGTTTTTTTAATAGAAAAGTGTTTTCCAGGACAGAGTTGAAAAGCATATTGTCTTCCCTCAAACATGTGGTTAAAGTCTGCTCCTGTGGGTGGATCTTTCTCTTCATGTGGCACAGGGGAATTGGTGTTTGTGGTCCCTAACAATTTAGGATACTGGAAACTCACCTGCATACAGGGTATGTATGTGTAAAATGGATAACTTAAAATCCTAATTTTGAGCAAACCTAACCAACGTATTTATTTTTCTTTAAAGGAAAACAATTCAAAATACATATTTTTCCAAAAAGCAAAACTTTTAAGTAATGTGTAAATGCTGACAACAGTGTCTAATAGTGGAGACCTACAGAACAAAATATCCATTGTCCAGATTTAAAATAATTATTACAGTAACTCATAACATTAACGTTCTTAGTAGCTAATGCTTAATGTATAATCAGCTTTGAGGTGGTTTTTCACTAATTCTCCTGGTCTAATTTTGTGTATATTTAATTGAGCTAGCATGGCTAATTCAATTTCTTTTATCAACTCTGCCCATGGCAGAGGTTTGTGAAGCTCTTTACATCGCTGAGCTGGAATGTGAGCGAGACCCTTCCCTCTCCATAAACCGATCAGTTCCTCTAATACTGCAAGGTGCCCTGAAACCCATTACTTGTGCTGCAAAGTACATTTTGATTGAATTACACTACTGACATTTCTGCTTATACAAGCTCTTTTTTTTTTTTTTCTTTTCAATTGTCCAGTGAAACTGCTAGAGATGTTTTCAGGTTTCGGTTTTTGCTTCCTCTATTATTATTGTATTTAATCTTCTGGTTACATGTTAAAGGGGGGGGGGAATAAATCTAAGGACTGTGTGGCAGGAGCTACCTGATTCCTGCTAAGCTCCTCTGCATGTTGGATGTGCATGACCACAGCTTGATGAAGCTCATAGTGTAAGCTGTTGCCATGGTGCAGTCATTTGAGGGGATGCTGCTGTCGGGAGCTGAAGCAGGTAGAAGAGCTGTCCCCATAGGACCTGGGTGTTGGCACTCAAGTCCAGACCTCTGGGACTGTATTCTCTGGGGTTTAGAGACGAAGTTTCCTGCCTGCTTGTTTAGCTACTGGAGCATCATTGTTGTTCATGGAGAGGAGGGGAGGGACTTGATTATTTTTCTGTGTAACGTAAGCTTGAAAGGTTGGAAACAGTGAAGTTTCTGAGGAATTAAACAGCAAGACTGATCCTGTAATAGATAGATTTTTAATTTTTTTTTTTTTTTAAATTATACTTAAACTTTCTTTACTATAGAAACATATCTTCATAAGTCATGAAGGATAGAAACTGCTTAGAGAATCTTCTTGAATAAAAGTTCTTGTTTCATGGTGAGTGACTTCATTTCCCTGTAGGTATTCTGGCTCTGTGATGACCCAGACAATCCTTTGTACAAAATATTCCAATTATTCTTTTTTTTTTCCTGTGCTCACTTCAGTGAAAAAGAAATAGACTCTTTGAAACACTTGAGTTGTGATATAAAGCAGGACCAAATCTGACTGACCTAACTAAAATAGAGAGGTAGAGTGCATCTGAGGATTCACTGGTGGTGTCTTCTACAAAGGTGTGGAAAAAAACCCCAACCCAAGTCAAAACACTAAACTGTCACCTCAGATCTTGAAAAATGAGATAGTACGTTGCAAATACTAGCATGTTTTTTAGATTTTTTTTTCCTGAGAAAAATAATTGCATACAAAGTAATGAGAGAAATGGTTCAATAAAATCAGTTTTTTTCTGAACATCACAGAAAAATCTGTGGTTGTCATGCATAGGATTGCAGGTCTTATGCTTGGAGCATAAACTTTTTTCATATGAATGTTTCCTATAGCATCTTCAGTGATAATGTAGCTAATTAGATAGCATTTAAACAGCTAAGTAGATATTTTTAAAATCTGTTTCCTAAAGTGGAGGTATCAATATTATTACTTTTACAGCAGAAGCTCCTGAGATCAGTGAAGAGTTGATATCCACAAGGCTTTATTTACTCGAGAGTGTTTGCCATCTTTAAAAAAACAAAAAGCAACTGACAAACAACCCTCCCAAAAAACTTACCTGTGGTAACACAATATCCATGTCTTATGTGTGAATACATGTTAAAGCTTGACTACATTTGACTGTTAATCTTCAGAACTATTTTTCTGCATGAATATTTCTGAAGAAAATAAGACAGCATATGAATGCCATAGTTTTTTATGTACTTATAATTACTAGTAGAAAAACATTTGCACAGTTAACTTCCCTCAGAGGTGAAATGTGTTTAACTCACTGCATCCTTCATTTTGGCCATCTGGCACAGCTCCCTTTACTGACAACTAGTGATTCCTTTTGTCCCTCCATCCAGGCTTTCACCTGTTTGCAGCTGGATCAAATACAAATGAAACAAAGTAATCCTTATTTGTAGTGAGACATGGTCCAAAAATAGTGTTCTGAGCCACAGAGCAAGGCAGTTTACTATTTTAGACAAGATACAGATTTGGCAGGAGGATTTTATGTGAAGTAAAGTTATATGATTTCTATATAAAGTTTCCTGGCTTTATGAATCTGACAGATGGGGGTATCATTTGTCAGGATTATGAGTCATCTTGTATATTCTAACTATGGTTATAATATTTTTTTTGAGAGGCATTTCATAATTTATTCACTGACAGGAGTTATGGCAGCTGTCTGCCAGATGAAGATTTTCTCAGCCCTTAAAGAGTAGTTGCCCCACTTTAAGTGGGATCCTGCTCAGGGACCAGCTCTGGATTTCAAAAAAAAGGGTAGATGGACCAAAGATGCATTGTTACAGCTCTTCTCATTGTGTTGGCTTTCCAAACCTGCTGTGGATCTCTGTCATTTGCAGAGGAAGTCAGTGGGAGGGGTAAGATGTATCAGATGTGAGGGAGGAAGAAGGAGATGGCTCCAAAGACATCGTAATGAGGTGTCTGAGATTAAGCGGAAAACATGATGAATTCTGAGTTTGTCTGCCTGCAGTTACAGTGTAAGAGGCAAAGATGATAAATAACAACAAATGTTGCAATTTTTAAGACTTAGACAAAAGACGGTTCTTTGGACGCCTGGTAGGAGTGCACCCAAAAAAAAATGATGTTTGTTAACCTCTTTTTTCCTTGCTGGAAACATGGTTCTGTTTAATCATGGTGATAGAAGAAGGCTATGAGGTGGCAAAGGAGATCTGGCTGTGATTTGAGGGAGGGAATGGATGGGACCATAGTCTGTTATTGTCCTAAAGGGGGTTAAGGAGAAAAGAGTGAGGTTTTGGGTTTGGTGAAGAAGCCTAGTTGCAAAACATTTTGCCACCAGAATTTCCCTCATCTCTGCAATTAGTTCTGAGTTTTCTGTGTCTGCTGCATGGTAACAGAAATAATACAGCTCTCCCAAAATCAGTGGCAAATGGTCAATGTTCAGCCAGTTTAAAGCAGCGATCTTGAAACTTAAATACAGTGGATATACAGTTTTAGCCATTTGGTGGAAAAAATAGTGTTTGACTGTATAGTGAGAAGAGATTAATAAAAAGAACAAAAATTCTGACCATATGAGCCCTTAAACAGAGCACTGAAATGTTGATTTGGTGCTGCAGCGCCATGTTCTGTAGCTCCTGCAACTCTGCCAGCCTTCCTTGCACCCTTTCTTAGGACATGCCTGCTGTGTTGATGTGTCTTCTCTTTAGATGATATAAGACAGAATGACTGGAATTAGGCATGACCAGTTTTCCTCTTAATGCAAATAATGACTGCCTTTGTGGAATTTTAAATACCTTGTGCTCTTTTAATAAAAAAAAAGGCAACAAAAAACCCCAACAACAAAACAACCCTCCCTTCATAATGATATCGGCTATTGTACTGCATGACCCTGAGTGTAGTTTACTGTATAACAAAGAGGTATTTTGCTTCCAGACAGCAGCATGGAGGAACATTAGTGAAATCAATATCACATTAAAGATTCAGGCTGCATTAGGTTGATATGACAGATTATTTTCTCGGAGTGCTGACATCATGTTTCGTTACATCCATTCCTGGATCTTCATGAGGTGGTGATGGAGCTGACTCAGCCCTCCTGAGAACTTCAGTCTCTCAGGAGATCCTCCCTTGTGCCTCCTCCCACGGTGCTGTGCTTCCCAGTGCGATTGCCCAGTTATCTTTGTGGAGGCTGCAGCCATCGGGATGTCCCAGCATTGCTGACTGTCCTGGGCATGGTGCTGGCTGCAATGCTCAAGGCAGTCCTTGCAGGCCTTCCCAGATGGCTGAGTTATCCAAAAGGGTAAGGTAGGTTGGGAGTGATCTGTAGGAAGCCAAAAAAGAAAGGATGATGTTGGGGAGGTCAACAGGACAGTGGATTTCTTTGTTGTTGTTTCTGTAATGATTTGCATGTCGAGGTGTGGTGCAATAGCAGGCTACTGGAGCAGGAATGAAGAGCATCAGCTTTGCTACTTAGTTACGTCTCTGGCTCACTCTGTGGCCTTGAGCAACTTGCACTCAACTTTCCCCATAGGTAAATCAAGAAAATAATGCTTATTTATCTTTTTATAGTACTTTGAGATGCCCAGTGGGAAGGTGGTAAGTATTATTATTCATAGATTCACATCTTTTTCCCACTTCTTGTACTAATTTTTGTACATTAGAATTAAATATTTATGTCTCTTACTCTGGGAAGATTAATTTCCCACTTGAAGATGATTTTTCATGCTTGCTAAATTACTGCTTTAATGATAATTATGCCAGTGTGCTGCTGGAGAGGCTACATCAACAGAAAATGCCAAAATGGTTTGGATTCCAAAGGCACAATATTTTTACTGCATCGCATGCAGTGCCTGGTAGGAAGGGACTTCCTTGACTGAGTATCCAGCTGATTTTAGGAAACTGTTGGTCTGAATCAACACAGTTCCTTCAAAGCCCAGGAGTAAAAACTTGCAATGTTGTTTATGCAATTAAAGAGTTTTCATAATTACATTAGCAGGTCTTGTAAAACTTTATCAAGTAGGTGAGGTAAGGCGAGAGTTTGTGAAAGCAGCTGCATAACTCATTTGTCTACAGATCAGATCAGTGATTTAAGTTTCTAACTATAGATTTAGATAGTTTAACTCTGTTAATTTTGGGTGCGTCATTAGAAAACTTCACCACAAAATGTGATTTTAAAATGGCTAATCAGCTGTTCTTTCTTCAAGCTTTCCAGCTTCAATTTGATTCTCCATCTATGCAGAATTACATCTTACCCTCAGTAATGAAGTAAATAAATCAATACAAATAACTTGCAGTCATAAAGTCTACTACATAAGCTTATGCAGCACCACAGAGTCCACAAATGCACCATTTTAGTGCCTTGTCTCTGGTTTATAAAGCAGCAAGTTGAAAAGGGAGGTAATAAGGCTGCTGGGAAAGTTAACAAGGCAAAATTTCCTTTCTGGAACAGTTCATTTTGGACTCTTTCCTGCTGTTCTGTTTGGAACGTGCTCTGTGGGCCACTCCTGTCATCTTCCATCAGGAAGTGTGTGAGCTGAGGCTCCCTGGTCCAGTGGTGGTACCTGCTCAGGCTTCCCAGCTGTCTGTGCTTTGGGCCTCTGCTCCTGCCTGTGTCCTCCTGCTGGGAGGTGAGGTCAGTGTCGTTGTCTTCTCTTCTTTTGGACTTTTCAGTCACTTTCTACTTCTGGTACCCTCAGTGTTTTTCCTTTTGAAAAAAGATTGATTCTCTCCAGAGAAATGGATTTAACAGTCTGCAGGAAGCAGGTGACCAGTCACCATTATATACTATAAAATTTATATGAAGTATATGTATATATGTAAAATTTGTAAGTTCTATTATATATAATATTTATAACATTATAGGTTATAAATGTGTAAAATGTGTATGAGGTGTACATATACAAGTGTGTTTAACATACATAAATGTATAGGTATGAGGATGTGTATGCACATGCCATATGTATCTATATAAATAAATAAAAGGTTTTAATCCTTTACAGGAGAGGTTTAAAAACTGCTGAGATGAAGACTTGTTCTGAATCTGATATAGCTTATAATTTTATTATTACTGATGTGTTTATTTTTTGTTGAAGCCTGGAGTCTCTGTGCAAAATTATGGCACTGTATAAAATATATAGTAATCTCTTCAAGATAGAAATAGAATAAACAAGGTGAACTGAAGGCAGAGGACAAGCAGGCAGAAGAGATATGGACTCTGCTGTTCTTTGCTTTCACATTCTTATTTACTTAGGTAAAAACACTATCTTCCCAAAATCAGGATATGACATAATGATATGATGTTGTGAGGTAACAATTCTTTACTAATGTTTTTCTGTCATAGTAAAGGCAATTTATGTGTTGTTTTGGTTTGGTGGTGTGGGGGGTTTTTGTTTGTTTTGTTTGGGGTTTTTTTGTTTGTTTGTTTTCTGGTTTGTTTTTTTAATCGCCTTTCAGTAAAGAAAAAAACTAATGTTGTGGGTTTGGAGAGCAGTGTGTGTTACTCTGATACTTCTGGCTTTAAAGATTAAATCAATGGGAATTATACAGTGCTCTGGAAATCTTATAGCCAGCAGTAGCTAAGCAGAGACTTAAAGCCTGCCCAAGCCGTTTCACACCTGCATAAGGAGGTGGTGCAGTGCTGGAGGTGGAGCCCAGCAGCGTGGCTGTGGCAATGCACACTCGGTCTGCTAATTGGTCATGGTCTGATGGATTTCAATTTATGTCTAGATTGGATCAGCAGCAGAGCTGGGAAGGAAACTGAATTTTCAGTCTCATTCACTTAGGAGGCTTCAGCTTGATGAAGACTAGAAAAAGTTGGGATCTCGGTTTGAGTCATGATCTGATTCAAAAAATTATTTGATAGACTTGTCTGATGGCAGTTCCTCATTGCATTCAGCATAATGTGTGTCTAGCAGAGCTTGTACTGTAACTGCTGAGCTGCAGCAGCCCTAGTTTGTCTGCTGGTGAGCTGTTGGCTCCTCTAATTGAAATTACAGATTTTGTTTTCTAAAATGGATGTTCCCTCACTTCCTTGGGCACAGCTCTGTTTTTGACAGAGTCGTTGAGAGACACTTGCATTTGGCTGCCCTTTGAGTTTCTTCCACAGTGCAACCCAGTTCACAATATAGTCAGTCATTTCCATGGCCTTTTGTACCCTGCCACAAAAACCAAACCAAAAAGCCCCCCACAAAACAAAAAAGAAACACTGATTTACCAAACCGTGATTAGGAGGAGGAAAACAAACATGATACAAAGGAAATCACTCATCACCTCCCAACATCAGACTGATGATAAGTGATTGCCACCTTGGGCAGGCTGTCTGCCAGTTTAATCACAAAGCTTGCTATTAGGTGTCTGGGATACCCCTTTGGGCAAGTTAGGGTCAGGTGTCCCAGCTGCATTCCCTCCTGTCCTCTTGCCCATGGCATTCACTGAGGGGGACAAGCTGGGAAATGAAGGTGGCCTTGATGCTCTGCAAGCACTGCTCAGCAATTGCCAGAACACTGGTGAGCTACCAACACTGTTTTAGCCACAGATATAAGACCCAACACTGTAAGGGCTGCTGTGAAGAAAGTTAACTCCATCCCAGCTGCACCCAGTATACCATGATATGGTTAATTTGAAGGTAAAATTTGTATTAGCATCTGTAAGCTAATATTAAATTGAGGGCAATCTTTAACATTAGCAAGCTTTCATTTAACTTACTGTAACTGTGGGTAGCAGGTAGAAAGAAAATACTTGGCTTCCTTTTTTATTGCTCTCTGAAATATAGACTTGAAACAGATGAAATGTAAGGAATAGAAAGAAAAAATGGTCCATTTTAATAAAGACGAACTTTATATTTTTGCTGAGCATGCAACTTTCATTGCTGGAATTTTTTTTTCATTTGTGTTTTCTTAGGTACATGTGAATTGTTCATTGCCACAACTGAAATGTCCATATGCAGCATATCTAATGGACAAATTTGGTTCAGATGGTTTTGTAAATGAATTTCATGTGGAAAGGTTCAGATGACGGGGCACCGTAACACCTTCTTTAACACTGTATTAATTCACTCGGATGCAAGTTTGTCACGTCATATAAAATGAAACTCTCTCTTGATGTATGCTTCATTCATGATAACACCTAATACATTGTGTTTCAGTGACAGCTTTAGTGGGAGTCTGTTTCCACTCTTCAGTTCTCTGATGATTGTGGGTATTACAGCTCTCTGCATGCTTTCACCAAGAACTTAGACGGCTGTGGTCTTGGTCTGCTTCCTTGGTTAGATGCTGAATAAAAGTTAAATTGGAGTTCATTGATGCAGAGGATGTGGTGCTGTGTTTAGCAGCTGGATGAACTTTTACTTGGAAAATTGAAAATAATGTGTTCTGGAAGACACCAGTATCCTTTTCTCCCTTTTGTTGTTTTTGCTTCTACTGCAGTAAAAAAGGGAATTTGCATAAGATTTCAAAAACATCACAATAGTTCAGAATTTATCAGGTGAGATTGCAGGGTAAAGTTAAGGACTCTGGCAGATTTAACCTTGCTTTTGATCTGTCTTTCTAAAGATGGTCTTAAATGCAGCAAGTGCTGTGTCAAAGGAAACATACCATGTTATTTGCTCCTCCTGTTATTTATGCACTCTTTTGTTTCTCTTTAGCCCCATCTTTTAAGGCCTCACTAAGGTGGATGGATGATTTTATTTGAGGGGGGGAAAAAACTGTGTATTTTATTTAAGCTCTGTAAAAGAAGGGGGAAGTAGCTGAAAGGGAGAAGAAGGTGTATTTAACTTCCCCCCTGTTTGATCAGAGGTGCAGAGCAGGCTGATGCTCTGTGTGCTTGAGAACATGTTTCCATACTTGCATTGTCCTTCACTGTGTTATTCCCCTTATGTGAATTCCTCTTCAGGCTTTGTGGTACCCCTTCTCTTCTTGGAAATATCAGGGAGGATATAAAGTGTGTCATGGGCACTGCAGAGTCCTCAACAACAGTCCCATGGTGGGGTGATACCTGATGTAAATTTGGGGATAACTCTACCTTAGCGGCCAGTCCTAACAGGTTGACTGAGGCAAGTAGTCGAATAATCTACCATTTAGCAGGCTTTCTAACACTTCCCCTGTTGAAGTAGTACAGAGCAGAAATTATGTAGTAAATGCAATGTTGATCTAATAATTCTGTCATTGATTTTCTTCTATCAGCAAAAAAGTGACATGCTGCAAGGTAGGGAGAAACAGATCCAGTGCTGCTGGAGATCTGGGTTTAGCATTCTAATATGTCTTTGGAACATGCACCTTGGGTGTTTGCATTCTTCTGGATGGTACTAAAAATTATTTAAGAGAAATTGATCAGCTTATTTTCAGTATTATTTCTGTAACTGGTACAATGCAATGACGTAAGAAATTCCTTGAAATAAGGTTGGTCCTGTATCTACTAAAGCAAATGGAGAACAAATTTCATAAGCAAAATCTTCCCATATTTGCGCCTTCTTGTGTTTTTGCATCTTTTTGACTTTTTATTGACAATTGATTTTTGGCAAGCGTATGCAAAAATCAAGTAATGATGAAATCAATGCCTTGACATAGTGTCAGGAACTGTTTGATACATCCTGGTTTCTTAAACTAGTACTTTGAGTCCTGTGGAAAGATGGGAAAGTACAGTAACACAATTAATGGGAGAAGCAAAATGAGAAATGTAGCCTGTTAAAGTCTCACCAGTGAGATGCACCTTATTGGTTCTTTGCCATCTATGATATAATTACTGTGCTTTACTGCGTGGTTGGAGGAGGTCTGGCTTTTATTTCAACTTCGTAAAGACGTTCCATTACTGCTTCAAATCTAGTATCCTCAGTTAAACATGAGAATTTGTTCTTCCTGCCATTATTATGAGGTTTAAAATGTTAATCTTTGATATTTTCCTCTCCTTTCCTCTGTAGTGACGTTCATTACCCTCATTCTTGGCAGTTAACTGTTCTATTAGTAAACTCAGTGCGTGCCCTTAATTGCCTTTTAAGCGGAAACAGAATGTCTGGATTGGGACAGAGTTTTTTCTCTTCACAGTAGCTGGTATGGGGCTGTGTTTTGGATTTGTGCTGGAGGCAGTGCTGGTAAGACCGGGGTGTTTTTGTTATTGCTGAGCAGTGCTAGCACAGTGTCAAGGCCTTTTCTGCCTCTCACATCACTCCACCACCGAGTGGGCTGGAGGTGCACAAAGAAGTTGGGAGGGACACAGTGGGGACAGCTGATCCTGACTGTGACCCAGGGGATATTCCATTCCATATGGCATCATGCTCAGCATATAGTCTAGGGGGAAAGAAGGCCTTGTTCTGCATTGCTTGTGTGTGTGGATTTTGCTTTACTTGTTAAGCTGTCTTTATCTCAACCCATTTCTCTTTTTGCCCTTCCAATTCTCTCTCCCATCCCACTGGAGGGGAGTGAGAAAGCAGCTGTTTGGGACTTAGTTGCTGTCTGAGATTAAACCATGATACAGTCCTTGATTTAAAACTGTAATGGCAAATAATAAAATCAATGGAAAGTCATTTTGTCTGTCAAGGGGGGATGATTGATCTTTTGGGACAGCCAATAACAATGCTATCCCATGCCTTCAAATAAGTTTGAGATGGTCAAGTAGGAAACAGAGAAAGATTCTGCCTACCTTCCTCTCTACTGTAAATCTGTGGAAATTCTAGGCTGAACTTCACCCACCTACCACCCTTGTTGGCTGTACCTCTGAGGACAGCTTCACGTGACATGGCTGAGGTAAAGTCTGTCTTTCTGTATTTAGTGGTTTGATGGTTATTTTGAGCTTAAAATGCAAATTCAACTTTTTGACTCTTTTTTTCTTATATATGTGACAATGTTCTTGTGCTGAAAAGATGTAATCAAGCCAGTCTTTGATCTCAGACATTGTTAAAAGAGATGGAAATTATTCTTTCAGGAGAAGCTGGAAGTTAGAGGAGGCTAACTGTAGGTGAATATACATTTTGCAAGTGTACATTCTTTAAACATACTGAGTTCTATTTTTTTGGTGTGTTGTGAATAGATTTTTTTTTTTTTTTAAATCTGTCATTTGATATCCAGAGCTCTCCATTTCATGCTTACCTGCTGGCTGGGGCCAGCAAGTGAGGATATTTGCAAGCGAGGACAACACTGAGGCCTGAGTCAAGATCCTCCAAAGTAAATTAGGGGGCTCCTGCTGGCATCCACTATCTCATCATCAGGGTATGTGCAAGTAGTGTTGAAATATGATGTGCTCAAGATTTCAGTAAAATCAATGATTTCAGTGGCATTTTGGAGAGTGTCTTATTCTGTATGGCTGAAATTTGTTTTTGGGTATATATATGTGTACCTGTACATGGGTATTGTTGCATGTCTCAATACTACCTACACTGAAGGGTCTGTATCAGGCAAGTTTCATAGCTTAGACCCTATTTCAAATTTTAGTAGTGTCTTGCAAATGGTTAAAAGAAAGAGAAAACATTTTCATTATCATGGCCTGGAAGGGAAAAAAATGAATCTCTTAATCTAAAGAGAAGCAAACAGATTATCATCAAAATCCTGGTATCAGGCTGAAACAGAAATGACTGAGCACAAAGAGCTGATTTTCATCTCTCCTGCCTTTTTTAATCAAAATTATTTTTGCCTGAGTTCTGTCACAGACTCTTCTGCAAAAGGAAGGACAAAAGGGTCAGGCTGAGGACAAAAGGCTGAGACTACTGTGGGAGCAATAGCTGAAACAGCAGAAGCACTTGAGGTGCTCTTGTGATGAGAGAAGTCCTGAGGATTGGTGAATGTGCAGGGCAGGGTTCAGACACAGACATGAGCTAACTACAGATTTGCTCACAGTGCAAACAAGAAATATTGGCAGCTCTGGGAAGGGTAAAGGCAAGGAAAGCTGCAAGTAGTGTATGACTAGAAGGACCCAAGGGATGGCGTGTCCTCCTCTCCAGGGATGCTTGAAGCAGCAGAGCTAACATTACCCAGGCTGCCAGCTCAGATCTAATGCCTTGAAATCATACCATGCCTGGATTACCTTGTCACAAGCCATCACTGCTGAGCCTCAGGAACTAAAATTGAATTGGCATTTTGTCTTTAATGATATTGCAGGGCTGCATTTCTCATGAATGTGAAGATATCCGGGATTTTGGGTTTAGAGAATGGTGCAGAGGACCTAAATAATGAAATGGCTGGATTTTAAGCTGAACTTCAAGATGGTCTTCCATGCTGCTGTTTGTAACTAATTGACACTGATAGCTGAGAGATCAGGGAAAGCCAGGTGGAAGCCTACCCATGTCATTGAACAGCCCTTGGCAAGGGGCTTTGTGTTTCCTTAGTCTGATTTCTATATGCCATAGAGGAAAGGATAGGCAGTACTGTACAAAGAAGTGACTTTAAAAAATTAAAAAAAAAAAAAGCTCTCTGAGTGCGAAATCTATCATCTATTTTATTAGTATGTCATTTACTGTGTTTACTGAAAACTCCAGTCATGCTGGGAGTTATCCATCCGATATAATGCATGTTCTGGGACTCCTTCTCCGGCTAAATGTGATTTTTATCAGCTTTGTTTGCAATATGGAAAAATCATGCAACTTTTGCTAAAGCCTTTACTTTGAAAGAACATCTCAGTTAAGGTATACACTGGAAGTATCAGCTTTGAGAGGATCTTAATGCTGAAAAGAAAATAAGAATTTTATCTTTTGGGTGAGAGGAAAACAAAGTTATCAGAGCTGCAGCTAGTATAATTTATGCATTTTTTCAAATAAATTAACTAAGAGAGTTAAAACATAAGAGGACAATAGTAAGGGAGAGGGCTCTATCCTCAGCAAACAGACTGAAAACACTTTCATACTGCAATGGAAAGAATTAGTTTAAGAAAGCAAAGTTAAAAAGGCTTTGAGTAACTTCAGGTGTATTCCATTGCCGTGACCCCCTTGAAGCATGTAGCAGACGAGGAAAGAATGAAGTACCCAGCTCCTCATCCATAAAATAACTTGGGGAGGATTTTTGTGCAAGAAAGTCCTAGCATTATGTTTTATTTTTTCATCTACATTACTCCAAGCTTAACTATTCAAGGATAGTCTTTCAGCTTCAAGACAGATTGGGCTGCAACCTACTTAAGGCAGAAGTTTATTCAAGGCAGTATGTGCGAAATGAGCCCATCAGTGCTGTCATTATAGAAGTGAATTGCAATTGTAGAAGGGAATATTGATCAGCTATTCCACCAGCCATGGTAGATCTGTGTCTGGACAGAGACTGCAAGGCTTCTTCGTCCTTGCTCGCTTTCGTGCTAGTTCAGGCTGATCCAAGGATCTTCATTAGTACTAGGTAACCCCTACTGCACTGCTTCCCTCTTGTTCCATATCTGTGGTTTTGGATAAGGTTGTTTTTAAATATCTGATGAGGCAATAACCATAGTAATCTAACCATCAAAACCTAGGCAACAGAAAAGTTTATTATTCAGTGCCTTAGCTCCTTTTCTTCCAGACAGAAGCACTGCCTATAAGTTCCTCCCTTCACATCTATGTACTTATCACAACAGCTTCTTAAATCTCCACTTCTGCCAATTAAATCAAGGTTTATGCTTGCAGCTGGTACAGGGCTTTGGATGCTGTAAATCAAATCCTTTTTCTTCATGAGAATTAACTGTATTTTCATCCTTATTTTTGTCCAGTGCTTAAACTTGTCGCAGAAAGAAGCTGACAGGCAGAGGGCACTTTGCTGCTGTTTTCTATGGCTGTAATTGAATTCTGTTTTATGAAGTAACTGATGGAAAAGAATCTCTGTTCCTTGTGATCAGCAGGTGCCATACTGAGTATGGTATGGCATACCATGGATGGTATTTCCACAAACTGATCTAGGCACCAGTTGGGTTGTTTCATGGTGTTTATATATAATCTCATGTTACTAGCATCTTACTCAAAAGATTACCTTTGTATAATTTGCTTTTTCTTCTTAAACTGGCTATTAATACAGATGTGCATCATTTCAAGCACAGAAGATTTGTTCCATAAAAATGCATAACATATTTGAGTTAATAAAAAACTCATCTTTTTGACTTTGAAGTTAATTTCTGCCGCCTAAAAACTCCAAACTTCTATTCTGTTTGCAAGCAAGTGGTAGGATCTCAGTTCCTCACGTGTTGTCTCAAGAATGTCATCCTACAGTTGTTAGTTGTGGCCAGTCTTAGGGGCCAATGCAGTGCCTTTGCTGGAGCTGGCTGGCTGACACCTTAGGTCAGACTTCAATAATGGGCTAAAAATAATGTATCAATATAGATTCCCTTCCATGAGCTACAGCAGCAATACTACAGGAATATTAGTTATGTTTATAAATTAATAGAATATTTGAAACAGAGTAATCTGATTTCTGTGAATTGGAATGGTGAAGTGTACAAGAATATTTGAAGTGTAGTAGATGGTCTTGGAGAGCATGTTACTTCTAAATGGGTGGAATAGATACATAGGCAGCAACTGCAATTCTCCCATTCCTTGCTCTACACTCCTGAATTAAATATGCAAAGTAATCTGCTTATGGTTCCTTGAAAATATTAAGGGATGGTAATTCATTAAGTGGTTTCTGAAGAGAAAGCTTTTCAGATTGGGCCACTGTCAAATGCATTAATTCTCTTCTGAAGGAAACTGCAAGAAATTGCTTTCATTTGTGTATTTTTGTTGCATTTTTTAATAAAGAAGGGAGAAATAGAATTGTAGATGTGCCAAAAGTATGCAAGTTGAGTGAAACATTCTGCCAGCTGAGCAGAGGTTTCCTCTGATCCCGCTGAATGTGTGTTAGTAAAATCAATGCAAATATATTTCTCATGCAATTCTATCTTGTAGCCTCAAGTTCTGTAATTTAGCTAACTCTGACACTAGAGAAGCTACAAAAGAATAAATTGACTCAGGAAAAAACTCTCATCACAGGTAGGTGTTGGATAAATGAGAGGTGCAGTAGGAAGAATTCTTGGACCATGATCTCCAGGCAATGGCTGTCCTTTATACCCTTATTGATCCAAAGAGCTATTATATTTTCCACATTGCTCACTTTGAATCTGCTGTAGTTTGGCCTGTATGAGAGGTAAATAGATGATTGTACCAAAATGAGGAACTTGATGCTATTCTGTATCGTATTACAGGAAAAGTGATTTCAGGGTATATACAGAGAACGGGAAGTTTCACTGAGATAAACAAGCTTGGGTTACATTAAAAATATAAAATATTCATCAGCTATATTGATGTGTCTTTTATTCTAGGGATTTATTCTGGGTACCCTCAGTAAAGACATAATACATGTATTAAGTGCTTTTCTTGTTAAAGATAATGTTTGGAATTGTTTCTGTCAAATACAGTACTGTAAAATACTTCAGTTTGTTTTTATCATCATTGGAAGAAGCCAAAGAGGAACTCTTAAGCTGCTCTCTCAACTATTGAGAGCAAAGTATAGAAGTTAAAGTAATCTTCTGTGCATATGAAGAGACAAGATGTGATGACAGAGTAGGACAAATTGAAAAGAAACTTAAGTGCATTATATGTTTGCTCAGGATTATATGTGTCCTGAATTTGTTGCTGAAGGAAAACAAATTAACTTGTTTTGAATTTTTACATTTACACTATTTCAGCTTTTTCTTTCAACTGAGCTGTACTAACTGCAGATGGCAAAAAAACCTCAATTAGTCAAAAAAAGATGCTGTAGTCTTATGAGATCATCTAGCAATGCAATGAAATAAGGCTATTAAGCTTAGTTCAAATGAACCCTGCAGTAGTAGAAACCACAAAAACCAACTGGGGTTATCTGGCAAGTGTACCCTTCTGAATAGGTTGCTGTAGGATGCCAACGATTCAGCACATCTTTAGAGGGGTGTGTTATTTGTAGAAAAGTGTGAAAAAATCAGCCTTGGCAATAGATATGTGACTGACTGGAACAGATTCCAGTGTTCATGAGAAATAAATTTGCGGAGGAGGGATAGGTTGTAATTTGGATTCCCTTCTCAACAGGCAGGGCTGCTCACTTGGAAGGATATTTACTTTCCCTGATTTACTAATAACATAGAGTTTTGTTAACAGGCAGGCATTTGTCTTTCTGTATTAAACTGAACACTGAGCTTCACTGGGGGAACCCCTTTATTCTGTGAAATATATATTATTGTATATATACTGTCTCTAAAAGGTAGTTTGAGGATCAGTTGTTTTGAAAGAAGTTAAACAATTATCTGCTCCTTCTAAAATAATATCAAGGGGAGACTAAATATAATTGAAATATCCAGAATTGTGTTACTTCACCTTTTACTTAGCAACTTAAAAAAGTTCTTTATAGGTGATATTGTACTACTCATATTGCATATTTAGAATTTGTGTCAGTTTTCCTGCAAATGGAATAACAGAAATTTTCAGTTTTAGGATGATATATTGTTTGGTATATCTGATTGGCCTTTTTTTTCAGCTAATAGTGAATCTGTCTGTGAATATACTAGACCTTATTCAGCCTGAAATAATTACTTGAGTAGCTGCAAGGATAAAATAAGGAGTTCTTTGCTAATCCAATGGAGCTTCTACTTTGTTATTAGTGCCATGGAAACCTGGAGGCCTATTTACATGCTAAGGTTATCACGTGCGTAAGTGCTTTCCTGGATTGAGGCTTCTTTTGCATCTTTATTGAAAATCCACTTAAAAAACAACTGGATCAATCTGGTTGCCATTTTGGTTCTGGGTTTGCAGTGCTACTAATGCTGAGGCTCTTTTGCACTGCTTTTATTTTTCTTCATGGCTTTAAGTGAACCCCCTTCCTTTTTTCAACCCTTTCAGGGAGAAATGCTTCTCTTAAGCCTAAAGGACAATTGCTGACAAGATCAATGCAGGGAGCTTATTAACTTTTTTTTATGTTTTCATTCATCTTGCATGCCACATAAAATCACCAGCACTTCATATGGTCTTGAAGTCTGTATATTTTATCAGGTATAGAGAGTAAATTTGCATCCTAAAACGTCAACTGAGTTGTCTCGAGCCTCCATTTCAGTTTGGTATGGATGAAATTTCTAAAATCCACATTAGTCCTGAGATGCTTCAGAGTAGTTGTCATTCTCTAGATCCAGATTAAGATAAAAATCATGTTTGACAGAAACATAAGCTATATTTGGGAGAGGGGGAAGTGGAAGGGCAGATGAAATGGAAGAATATTTGTTTTCTGACATCCACAACCGTGTCCCAAAGAAACAATATTAATGTGTATATATTTATTCTTACATCTTTAGCCACTAGGGACTTGAGCTGCTGCTTCACTTTGGAAATTCAAAGCATAAGTAGAGTTACTAGTCAAGACTTCTGAAAATACATATGACCTCACATGTGATTAATCCTGGGCTTAAGCCAGTGGGATGAATCCAGCTCCCTCAAAAGACTTTGATCAATGTGTTTATTTAAGTGAATATAGTAATTACTACATCTGACTTGCTTGTGGAATGATGTCTCTGTATCCACAAAAAATTTTATCTGCATAGCACAACATGTCTGTAGAGTAGAGGGCATTAGCTATTTCTGTAGCAGGAAAGGAATATCTTTAATGGAAAGTTGTCTGATGGGAGAGAGTATTTGTTTGTTGTTGGGGATTTTTTTGAGTGGGTGAAGCAGGGGTGATGTTTCCCCCCACTGGGAGAATGTACCTCTGGAAGAGAATTAATCATACCTTAAATTGTGTCACCTGATCGTAGCAATTATTCATAGTCAAATTGTATTTCATGACCTAAAGGAAAGCATAGCAAGATAAAATCTGTGGAGCCCAGTAACTTTTAAAAATTTTTGTAATAATGGTTCATGTAATCCAACTGCCTAAATGAGACCTTGTGAGTGGCTCTGAATGCATGATCTAGTGATGCCTGGCAGCTCTGAAACTAATTCTCTTAGAGGGTGAACAAGTAACTAACGTAAATGTAGTCTTGATGTCAATTGACTTAAATTCACTTTACTGCAAAATTCTTATAGGTACCAGGAAGAAGATAAATGCAGAAAATTGCTTATCTAAATTGATTCTCAGGAATCTCGAAACCCTATGGGTGAAACTCTATTCTAAGATAGCAATGCATAAGGGATGGTAAAAATAATCCTGAATAAGTAGCATAATATAACTTGGCCAGACATTCTAGTTTCTTGTGTTAGATTAAGTACATATCACTATTAAAACCATTTTTTGGCAGAGATATTTTTTTCATATAGGAACAACAGCTGCCTTGCTTAATTCTCACCTTCTATCTTGCCTTTCTGCAACTAGTTGGAAAAGATTTGTTTGAGACATCATTAGAAATTCTCTTTTTCTTTCCTTGCCACTGTATTCAGCTGCTCTGTAACATCAATTATTTTAGGTGGGCAGATACATTTCCTTTTCTAAGATTAGGCACCTCACAGTCCATATATCCTTACCCTGAGCCCTGTAAGAATGTGGGTTGTGGGTAGCAAGAACTACAATTTATCATTTACTTGAAAACTACCCAAGAACTGGAAACATCTGGGAGCATTAAGGGGAACAATATACCAAGCAAAGCTGAAAGTAGGATATACTTTTATTTTCTTCCACAGAACAAATGAAGAAGGTTTCAGGTGTGCCCATATTCAGTGACTGAATGTTGTACCTTGGCAGAATTGACTTGTTAGCTGACTTTTCAGGGCAACCTGCTTTACTTAATGAGGTGCAGATGACTGGAGCAAAAGCTCTCATGAGATCCCCAGAGACTGAGCAAAGGTCTGGATTTTGTTCTTATGGCTTTCCTTGAGACTGTCCATGGCTAAAAACTGATACATTTGTACATTAGCCTTCCTAAATCCACATCAACTCTCTCTGAGACTTTTCTGTGACAGATGTTCATGTAATGATTTAAGATAGCAACTGCAACAGCATGGGGAAATGGTTGTCTTCGTAAGCAATCTCTCTTCTGGCATGTGTTGTGTGCCTTCAGCTTTTAAGTACATAGATGCTTTTGAACATTTCTGAAGGTTAATTGCTTTCCCACATCAGTAGGAAGAGGTTGTCCATAGGGGAGTGGTAGATACATCTGCACAATGAGGTGGCACGTAGAGGGATCCATGACTGGACCTGTCATGGATCATGGAAGCAGCGTAGTAGGCTATTGTGGCACCCCACAGTGAGCTCTGAGCTGTGCAGGGCCCAAGCTGTGCACTGTGCCACCTCACACTCATTTTAGTGCCTGAGCTAGCTCGTTCACAGTTAACTGGGTGCATCCATATGGCACTGGACAGTGTCTTAGTTCTCTCTTTGTTGTGTGCTATCAAAGTGGTGTTCCTGTGGACCCCATCCTGTTGGTGAAGGCTGGTACAAGTACAGCCTGTCTCTTTAAATTATAAGGAAGGCTTTTGTGTCACTCACAAAGTAGTGAGTGTCTTTGGGATAATGTAAAAATACAACCTCAGAACCTACAAGCAAACAAAAACCACAAACTAAAACAGAAAAATCAAGCTGCCTTTGGCCAGACTTCTTAGCAGAGAACTTTTACTTTGAGCATATTCATGTGGTGCCAGATTTTTATCTGTGGGTGGTAATTCATGCTCACTCTTTCCTTGGAGTCTGAAGGATGTTCTTGGTGGCTGTAGCAGCTTTTCCCAGTGCAAAAGGTCAGTCACTTCCTGGGACCATGAGTCTCCTGTGGCCACCTGAGGAAGTACCTTACTAAGCTGCTTTAGGTTCAGTGACTTGTTCTTCCTGTAAATGCATTTTTCTTGGTTGAGTTCTAAATAGTTGATCACCCTTTCATCTATCCATGTGCTCCTTAGTTCATCCATGACCGAGGCACCAGCTGGGAAGCAGGGGGCTGAGAGATATCACAGGCTGGCCTTCCTCCCCTGACAGAGGTAAGAGGTAAAGCTGTGCCCTACCTTCCTTCAGCAGGGCTAAGTGCACAAGGACATGTACAGTAGTTATTTGTAGTCTTTTAGATTCAGAACAATTTGTTTGCTTTCTTAAGCAGTTCAGAGCTCCTTTTTATTGAACTGCCTCATTCACTGAAGTTTCAGATTGTCTTTGTTATCTTATTTCTTTAGCGTTTATCAGTAAATAAAATAATATTCTTTCTGTCTTATCTTCTTTCCTGCAATTTATCAGGAAGGTCATTCAGTTAGATTTGGTGTTGATGGCAACCACAATTCACAGCTTTTTTTTTTCTTTTCCCCCTCCTACTTGTGTCCCTGGAGCTGGTCTGTAACTGAACAGAAGGCTGATAATTCCCTGCTGAATTTACAGGACTGCTGAATGAATAAATTGTGTAGAGGAGTGAGTGGGAGGGAAAATACTTCTCTGTGGTGGCTTTTTTGTCCCCCTTAATGAAAAATGTGTTTTTTAAAATAGTGAAGCAAATAACTAGAAGTGGGCAGCACAAACTATGAAATTAGCCTAAAATGTGCAGGGTACAATATGAGTATGGTTGTTTTGTAGATAAGCCATATGATTTTTTTTTCAAAAGAAGTTAAAAGCAATCCATGCTTAATATATGCATGGAAAATAATCTTTAGTATTTCATTAGGCTGTTTTGTATTATAGAGTCAACTTGGACAAAATCCAAGCAGGGAGGGGAGTTCTTACAAGCAGTCCTTCCCCTGTCTCCCTCCCCCAGCTCAATTAAGTACAGGATCCAACTACTTAAATGTGTTTGCATGCTCTCACTGCAGTAAATATCCCTGTTTATAATTACTACATATATATACATATCCACAAATATTAGTATTTATAGATATTGAAAAGTATTCCTTACCATTGTCATAAAGCAAACATTTCTGGTATTACAACTTGGTTTTTCTAGGATGCTGCTGATGTATACAAGGAAAATAAAAAATAATCCCCAAACTCTGCAGAATTTCATGCTGTCAATTTGATGCTGTGAAAATACAGGCTGTGCAGGCATGAAACCTCTGTGGAATACTAGGACAGACGTTTTGAAGTAATAGATAGAAAAGAATAGGTGATTCAAAATGTCTCATTTAATCAGGGAAGATGAATTCTGTCCCAGACCTTTATAGAAGATTTTGTGAATAAACCCAGAGGGTACCTGCAAAAGGTAATGAGATGGTTTCTGGCTGATAGAGTAAGCAGAGTAATTAGGTGTGAAAATACACTTATCACAAAGCAGCTTGAAAATATAATTGATGGGTCTTTAATTGGCTCCTAGAAGGAAAAGAAGGGACAGTAAATAGAAAACAAAATACCCGATTTTTTTTTTGTCAAAGATTTTTTTATTTTTAGTGTTAAAAAGATAGATTGCAGGCTGACTTGCCCACCATGTTGACACTGTGGGCATATTTCCAGCTGACCCAGATATCAGGTGCAGTTTTAATGTAGGGGAATGGCCATCTTTGTCAGAGCTTTTCATTTCACCTGTTGTGGTGTGAGATTCCAGGTGTAAGTTTCAGCTTCATATAAAGGCCTTGACATGCAGGGAGTGAGTGACATTTCACAACTGAAAGCAGAAAATTGGTCTGCAATTGTCAGAAATGCACTTAGAATTACTGAGTGGTTTTCTGTTTACTTCTCATACGTGTTCAGAAATGTGGTTCTTCAGTTATTTTCCATAGGCGAAAACAAAAGTCGAAACCTAACCAGCTCTGAATCTGAATTTCCTTTAGCTGTCTGTGTCAGCATCTTATGTGCTATAAGAAGCTGCCTCACTCCCCATCTTTCTGAGGAGGTGAGGATGCTTTTGTGGGTGAGGAAATGTGACTTTAAATGTTTGAGCTTCATTCCTTATTTCACTTCAAAAATTACGAGAAATCTATGCTGAAGAGAGATCTAGAGTACTCAGCAGTGGTTGAGTTCAACCACTTTTAAAGTGTTTAAAAGGAACAGTTCAGGGTATTTCCTACAGATACAGTTTTAGAATGGACAGCAGCTTTGTTCAATAAAATTGATCAAGGTGTTAGGATGCACAAATATGCTGCTGTCTCTGTCATGTCAGTGGATGAATTGCTGTTACCATGTAATAGTCTGTGGATTCTGGGTAAGCAGTTTGCTCTTCTCACAAAATGATGTTAGGTACACTGTTAGTGAGAAAATGGGGAAAGCAAATACGTGGCTAGAAACTAACGGTCAAAATGTATATATTCAGGCAAATAGCCTCTTTTTTAAATGAAATAATTTATTTACATTAGTCCTAGTGAAGAAAGCGAGGGAAATCTGTAGCTGGCACCCCTGGAACTCTCTGCTGTTAATGGGTTCAGACTTTTGGCATTAACCTCCTTTTCACCTTAGTTTCTGCTTCTATAAATGGACTTACATGTGTATGTATATATTTATGTATATATATATACACATATATATGTAAGTTGTAGTAGAATTATCTAGTTTTTAAACTAGTGATAGTTTTTTAGGCTCTAATTTTGTGACTACTGAAAATATGGCAAAGACTTGTGATAAAACATTCAAGTATAAAATATAATTTATTTTTCCCCATTCTGCTTTCTTCATTTTATTACTATTACCTATCTCCTTATTGGTGAACCCCTTGAAATGAAGATAAAGCAAGTTCATGCAAAAGAAACTCAGTGGAAACAAGAACAAACGTTACTTTACAGAATAATGCCCCAAAATCAGTGATGAAAACTCCACTAGCTGACAATTGGAGAACTGCCCTAAAAAAAAAACACAGCAAAAACCCCCCCTACACTGAGCATGTAGCTCCTTGTATACATGCTAAATGGTATTTTAGGGAAACTTACTGGGTGTTCCTTATGATTTCTGCTTGTTCTACCTGTAAACAATAGCTGAGTAAAAAAATCAAGTGGGACCTCAGCATAGAAATAGCATCAGGGTTTTTTTTTCTAGCCATTCCAAGTTCATGTTTGGTTTGGATTTTCCTTTTGCACCAGTTACTGATTGTATTTGAACATATTTTTACGTGCATTTTACTGTAAGAGTTTTTGGGAACTTATAACTTCAACACTGTCCTTCACAACAAACTCTAGCTTGAATGTCACCAGTGCTGGCTTTTAATACACTGATCTTTTAGTGGCCATTGTAAAGTGCTTTGAGATTGCACTAATGGGAGCTCCTTATTACAGGTAGTGTCTTATCTTAAAATGCTTCTAGTAATGTACTGTTATTAACATAAGGGTTTCTTCCTGGTTCAGCAGAAATAATAGAGCAAGCAGCCAGGCCATCACTCACTGTCAGTGTTTTAACAGCTTAAAATCTAATTAGCTTATCTCAGAACTGCTCTCTGTAATAGGGATTTGCCAACTTAAATTCTGTGTACAGAAATGCACTAACCCTTATAGTTTGGGTAATAGTCACAGTTGACATCCGCGGTACTTTGGGGAAAAAACATGGAGATTTTCTGCAAATCGTGAGGCTATTTCAGCAGCATTAAAATTGGTTGTATGACTTTACTGTTATGATTTTGCCTACTTGGGCCACAATTATGTCAACAGAGAATTGTGGTAGCATCTCTGTCCTGCCTGCTACGTGATTTACCTTCAACTACTGATGTGGATTTTCTGAAGCATTCTGAAAATTCAGCAAAAATACACAATTGCAGCATCAACTGATGATTTGTAGACACACAAACTACTTACAAAGTAAAGATTTTTTGTAATCCAAGAGAGAGAATGTAAAACTTCTGGCTTCTCTTTAAGCAAAATATATTCTGCCATCTCACTTTATAAAGAGCATAACTGTTCCTTTTGAGTGTAGAAACTTGTAATTTACTGTCATTGGCATTAATAATGCTTATAGCATGTGTCTATTTAAAAACAGATTAAAAACTTCTGTTTTGGGACTGCTCTTAACAAAAGTTCCATAGAAAATTAAGTAACCAGACTAAAGACATTAACACGTTATCCTATTTGATAATTTAAACAACAAATCAAAGTATGATACATAGCATCACCTTTTTGGAGGAATAAGGAGATGTTTACACAGCCATGGATTGTCAAGAAGAATGTAGGGAAGGGATTTGGATTCTTTCCCTTTACCAGATCGCAGACCCCGTGCTCTTCAAACTGAAAGGTTAGTATATTTTTTTACATTTAAAAATATGAAATGTCTTAGATCTAGAGGAGGCTCTCTGCTCCATTTTTGAGGGGAAATACTAACTAGCATTAATCTTTCCAGGAAGCTTCCAAAATAACAACATCAATAAATTACTTATGAGTGACCAGTTTGAAACTAGGTTACGAGGGACTTCATATTTAGAAAGCACTGGCAGCCTGGTTTTTGAGATTCAAAGGCCTTTGAGGAACATAAATATAGATACTTTCTACTCTTTGAAAAATATTGGGTATTGTCCTCACTTTGGTGTTGAAAAACATCATCAAAATGATGTAGTGGTGTATAAAGCCATGATCATTGTGGTATCTACTTAGTGTATAAAATGAGCATTGATCTATTTCCACAATCCTCCTGACCATATGAACACCATATTCCTGTCAATATGCTATTATTTATTCATATTGAAGTGGTATCTGTAAGTTTCAGCTATCTAGGAGGAAGAAGAATTTTTGTTAGTTAATGAATAATTAACTTAGTCAAGTAGTGGAGAGGTGGGCTGATGCACGCAGAGAGGTAATGCAAAAGGAGTGTGAAATCAACTCATGTGCAAGGGTGGTTCTGGTTGAGATTTATTTAGAGTTTTCCTGCCCTCCCAAATTAACAACTACTGCTATCCTAATTTGATTATAATTTTTTTTTTTTCTGTAACCATTATCTTTGGTATTTCATGTCCCTCAGTTTTCACTGAGACTCTTCACTAGAGCACTGGTTTCTTATCTCAGCTGTATCTTCTCCACATCCTTCTAGTTACTGCCAGATGTTACCCAGTGTTTCAGTTTCCGGTATCATTTAAGGATATGCTCAGAATTTTTAATGCAGGTTAATTTGCATATTTTTGTTTTGGTTTCCTCTTCATCCATGAATTTTGCTTTATCTTCATTGTAATAGATTATATCACTTGAACAGGCTCTTCTTCATCCTTATTAAAAAGCATTCAAAAAGTGCATCTTAACAGTCTTTCTATAAAATATTTCTATCTTTTAGAAATTATCTGCAAGTTCACTCAAGAAAGCTGCTTATGTCTGGTGAGGCAATGATCACCTTTAAGAGGTGGCTGCATCCTTCATATACTGTTAGTTTGAAGTTGTCTTCATTTTAGTTATGTTCCCTCTGGTTCTTGAGCACAAACACAGCTGCAGTTCCCAGCAGTTGCTTCTTTGTGAAGAGCGATAAGAAAATGCGAGATCTGAGGGATGTATAACATTAAGGCAATCCTGATAATATAGCAAAGCCTTTAAAACACTGCAGGACTCATCAAGTCTATCTTATTAGCTCATTTTTAGATATTTGATTAGCTTGCATTTCTGAATTGAGCCCAACCCTGTCATCTATTATTCTGGTTCCTTGAGTAATTTGATTTTGATCTATATTTTACCCTTCCATTGCAAATCACTTGTGTCTCCCTGTTTAAATGCTTAATGAAATTTGGTACAGTTCTGACTTGATTGGCATCTAATTTCATTTCAGTAATAATTTGCTCATTTCTCCTTTGCTCATGATCCCTGGCTCTCTGTATTTTATAATGTGCTCTGTCATTTTGTGCTCTGCAAATGTTTCTGCATTTGGGTTATTTCTGTTCTAGTGGTGTGTGGGGAGAGCATGTACTGTATTCTGTAAGACCAAGTCCTGCAAGATACATACTAGGTGTTTCTGTTCTAGCTGTTAAAATTTCCTCCAACTTTTGTGGCTGTTACTGCACCTGTTTTCCCTGCTAACTTTCTGAACTTGGTGTTTGCTTATTACCTAGTACATGATTAGCAGTCTCCTCCTGATTCTTTTTCACCTCCAACATGGCATGAATGGCAGTCTGTGCTTCAATTAATGCCATTTTTTTGATATTTTATTCTTATTTCCTCACTTTAAAAAAGATGACTGCCCCTTTTTCTCCTGAAGCCTGTTTCTCCTGGATGCGTGTTAACACAGTCCTCTTCACAATCCTTCTGCTATTGCTTTACATTCTTTGGCTTTGCATTCCTCTATGTGCTGTTGCAACTTCTACTTCTCTGGGGTTTCAGTATTATTTTCAGCCTTTTTAGTCTTATTTTTCAGCTCCTATGTTTGGCTCCTTTTCTCATGCACTACAATGTCCGAAGGCGTGCTGTTCAGATGTTGCTAACTCAATTTTCCCCTTCCTGTTTATTTTAATGCTCTCAAAAAATCATTCTGCATTTCCTAACTGCCACTTAAAAATATCCGCTGTCCATGAATTGGAACCTCAATGAGACATCTGTGCTTCTGACGGTTTATTTTGCCCTTTTTTGGAGATGACAAGACAAAGGGTGGAGATCCTTTCCATCCATATTTCCTGGGTATTGCTGCTCAGGTCACCATCCCCTGGGTAATTCCATAATACTCATGTAGATTACTTGAATGCTTCGAACTGCCTTAGAGTGAAGCACTGAAAGCAAAGCCATTTCATTTCCATTCATCACTTAGGTTGTTGAGGCTGCTGTGGGCTGGCAGTGTTTTCATCCTCATGACAGACTTTCAGCAGTCCTTAATTGCTTGGACTGTTCACAATCTCTATCAGTTGTTTCATACAAGCTTTACAAGTAGTCTTCAGAAGTAGGTAACCAGATGTACCAAGTGTAATCAGCAAACTAAAGATCAAATACTTGAGCTGCATTTGCCTGTTAACAATAGTGGGACAATCCTTCATAGAGTCATTGAATATCAGATTGTAAGGGACCCCAGGAGTCATCTGGTTCCACTGTTCTTGGCAAAAGCACACTCTGGGCAAGATGGTCCAGCACTGTGTCCAGCTGAATCTTAAAATTGTCCAGTGTTGGGAAATCCACCACTTCCCTGGGGAGATGATTCCAATGGCTGTTTGTTCTCATGGTGTGAAAAATTTTCCTCTTGTGTCCAGTTGGAATCTCCCCAGGAGTAACTTGTACCAATTGTCCCTTGTCTCTTCCACATGACTCATCCATAAAAAGGATGTCTCCACTTCACTGTATCCAACCCTTTAACTACTGAAACATGGTGATAAGGTTTCCCCTTAAGCCTTCTTTTCTCAAAGCTGAGCAAACCCAGTTTGTAAACTTCCATGTTTACTGATACACACCAGGAACAATTCTGTGGACCCAGTGCTGACAGAAAAGAAGAATAAAGGGGTAGATTTTGCAGTCTTTTATGAGCAGTCTAAATGAGTCATCGGACTGGTTGTTTTGGGCTGTTTTTTCATCTTATGGACGTGCCTGTCTTCATTCAGCTTGTTTGCCTATAGACCAACCATCACAGTGCAGGAACTCAATGAGAGACCTCATTGGAAGAGGAAGGTGAGATTTATTTCAGAAAATTACTTAATTGGTTGAATAATTAATGTAATTTGTTAATTAATGCACTTGTACTCACTTTTTCATAATTATAACTCACATTCTCATACCTGTGGTAAACACAGGCCATGATTCGTGTTGGTTAAGGAAACAAATGGGTTAGTGTAACCTCAGGAAAGAAGAAAAACAAATGGATTGTGAAACTTAATTACACCCCCATAAAGACATAAAACAGACCATCACCTCCCCTGCTACCCTGGACATGAGTTGTAGCCGAACTAAGTCGGGTCAATAGGATGCTGGCGCCTTTTTGTTGAGAAATGTATGAATTTATAACTTGTTGTAGAAATAACAAATTAGTCTTGGCTGTAAAGGAAACATATATTAAATATCTGGAATAGTGATGTAAAATGTATATGCGTGTGTGTAAGGAATATGCATGGGGTATCTGAAATAAGTACTGGACTCATACCCTATGTTGGTGTGGCAGGTTTAGGAGGAAGACTCCTTCTGTCACCTAGTGCTCGTTGCTTCTACTATATAATAAATTCTAATTTGAAAAATTATTTTATCTTGACTCTGTTTCTCACATACCCACGTGGTGTTTATACCCAGATGCACATGCTAAGTGGTCTGGCCACAACTGCTGATGTAGAGAATAGAAGGCAAAGGACTCCAGCTATTGACTGAGTCCTTATCATGTATGTTGGGTTCTCTATGACTGATATTAACTAACAAGTTTTTAGTCAGGTCATTTATTTGTTTATTAATGATGTAATATTCCTCTGCTCCTTGGGGTTCTCAGATTTCTCAGGTTCCCATGGAAATGTGTGCTACACAGCAATATTAAAAGAATATGTATGTATAGATATGGGTGTATATATGGACAAATTCTTCCTAATAACTTATTAACCTCTCTCTAAATACTACTGTGATACTGGTATTTTCATCCTTTTCGGGTTGTAATACAGTGACTCTATAATTTTAACATGGAAGAAAGAAACTGTGGTTCTTACTAGTTATTTGTTCTGTTGCTATCACTTTTTAAAGTATTCATTTCTCAATTTGACTTGTCTAATTTTAACTTCGTTTTGGTTAAATAGCTCTTATTTCATGGTATTTTTCTACCCTTGAAATAGGTTTGCTTTCTTAGGTAAGCACCATCTTTTTTGATAGACAAAGTAGATGAGTCCTCTTGCAATTGAAATTAATTGGGAGTAGTTTATAACTAGTTTATAACTAGTTTGCTTCTAGTAAAGCAGAAATTGAAGGGCATAAATATATTTTCCTTTGGTTATTTCCTTTTTCTTTCATCCCCTCTTTCACATAGTGGTAGTCACAATGTAGTTGAAAAGAGGCCACAGGGACAAAGTTTGGGGTTTTTTCAGAGGTGTGATGGACAAAGGAGATGACCAGTCAGAGGACCTGAGTGACCACCTCAGTGCCTTGGAAGGGACTTGACCAGGTCCCTGCTGAAACAAGCTGGTAGTTGATATGAAGTGTTGCTTCTGCTTAGACATATCAAGTGAGTAACATGTTCCCAGGTATTTAACTTACCATTTTTCACAGCAATGAATCAGTGTTGCTAAACAGGATGACTGTCATTGGTGACCCCTCTAAAAGGAGGCTAATAAATTATTTTTTCATTAGAGTTGCATTTCTCCATGCCACCATTTAAAATCTTGTATGTAGGAAATATTTCCAGCAATGCAGGTTGCAAGTGAGAATCATTCCATTTTTAATAATTGTTACAGAGGTTTGGTCTAGTCTTCTGCATAGCGCAGGACATATAAGACATAAGAGCATATCATCTCAGTCTGAATAGTAGCAAATTTTATAATGGTGTCACAAGATGAAATCTTGCCACTTTTTCTGTGTTTCTTTTCAGTGACTCTGCCCTGAGAAGCCTAGCTCATCAGAGCTTTCAACAAATAGCATTATTCTGTTTCTACATAAATTTTGTCTTCTTACTCTGACCTTGCCTAAACCTCAGACCTTCCTCTCTGATATTTCACTGAAATTAAGAGCTGAAGTCTGTGGAGTTTTTTTCAAATATACCTATTCTTTGTCACCGAGGATTGCTGTGTGCTGTCATTCTAATATTTGTATTCTGTGCTGTATTGCCAGGGTCAGCAATGAAACATGATTATCTTGGGATCTAATGAAATAGTTTCCTGCCTCCTGTAATTCTCACAGTGGCTCAGACATTTAACCTTTTGACCCATTGGGACTAGTCTCATAATAAATATACTGCTATGACAGCAGAGCTGTCTCAATTGTTTGCTGTTTTTCAAGAAGTCAAATATTTTAAACACTTTAACATTTTGCATTTCTTTTACTTTTACACATGATAGAGCTTTTTGAGCACAGCTCAATAAACCTAGTATGTGTTCAGTTTGAGTTCTTGCGCAGCGTCTACATGCATTTTATAGTCGTAAATTACAGCATGCCAGGTACTATCTGGAAGAACTTTTAAAGACAGTAATTCAAATATCTTCTGCTATGCTACATGATTGTTTCTTTTTTTTTCTCCATTTTTCTTTACCTTTATCATCTCTCTGTCATTAGCACATGTATTTAATCACGACAGCGTAAGTGGTGGATTTTACCCTAGACGTGGCTATGATGAGGTTCCAGATGATTGATTCCTCTCACCTTCATTACTGTTCCTGTGATCTCTCTGGGCACAGTTTCAGCATGTGGAGTTACCACTGTCTTTAAAAGGTGGCTTACAGATTCCCAACAGTAAACATAGTTATAACTGTATTTTGACATGAAGGAGTATCTGTAAATCCATTGCAAGAGAAATGTATTGTTTGATGACCTTATGTATTTTTCACTTAGTGATTTTTTTTCTGTTGATATGTGTTTCCTACAAATGCACTCATAGATGTGCTGCAGTTCAGAGATTCAAGTTTGAGACAGAAAAGAAGCCATCAACTCTCTCAGGAGTTGCTTCCAAGTGAGAGTCAATAGGGAGCTCTCTGTCCCCTTCTGATGTAAAATACTTAAATTAGGTGACATCCCTTCCCAGTGTGGATTTACCTGACACTCTCCAAAGGCTCTTTTTCTGTAAAGGAGGAATCATTCACCATCATTTGTGGAAAGCATTGATATTTATTTGCATTCTGATGGTGCAGTTGTGCAAATGGCCATCAGCTCGTACTGGGATACATTCCATTACAGTTTGCTAAGTATCACGTTCAGAGATGTGTGAAAGCTTCCTTTCTGGGAAAGAAAAGGAAAGCTCCCGCATCCAGTGCCGCGCCAGATTTAGCTGGGCTAGCTAAGCACTCCCTTGCTGGCTGCTGACTGAGGTGTTCTCCTGTCTGTGTTGCTGATCCTCTGCTCTGTGGGAGCGTGGGCATTGCTCCTGTGGATGGGTGTCAGGGGAGGAAAGAAGACTTTGGTTCCAGGAAAACTGCTGTTGTGAAAAAGACTTTAAAGGGAAAATTCTGATGATGCTGGTGAAGTAGTTCGAAAGCTTCTGTGCAAATAAGATGGCCCCTGAAAGAGCTGAGAGTGATAGGATTTGCTGATTTGCAATAAGTTAGTTGTTTAAACTGTTTGTAATTTGCTGGCAACTTCCACATGAGTAAATGTAGTGAATCGGGAACCAGAATATACAGCATGTCATCTAGAAATATATACCCAAGGGTAAAACGTGGGCTTCCCTGAAGCTAATGAAATCTTTGGTTACTTTCTCAGTAGAACTAGGTAAGTCACGGGTGCTCAGTTTGCATACGCTTACACAGTTTTTTGCAGTCTGGAAGATAGGTCACCCTGAGACAAAGCTGCTGACAAAGCAAAAGCATGTTATATTCTTAAACTTGTTATCCTTTGCAAATTGCTTACTGGGAGACAACTTATTTCACAAATGGGAGTTGATATCGTCAGGCAATATTACGTATGTAATGCTGTCGGAGAAGAAGGCTGGGAACTGCTTAAAATTTTGGTTGGGGAAAGATGAGCCCATCCTATAAACATGCCTGCAGCCCTGGATGTTTCCTGTTGATTCCTGATCTCACTGTTTAGCGTGCGATTTTCAAATCCTATCCTCGATGCCCCGACTTCCTCTGTGTTCATGCAGTAAAAGGCGAGTAGTGTTAGGGACAGCAGAGCCCTTGGGCAAAAGCACTGGGAAGGGCTATGGTTGGACACGTGGCTTAGACTGCAGATTTCTTGCTTATAAAGCTAAATCTCTGTGAGGCTATTACCTTTTGCTTGTGTTGAGGTGACACATGGGATCAGTCTGGAGCCCTGCTGCACTTAGACAAGCAGGTATATGAGTGCACAGCATGGGGCATGGTCTGCCTTCTTCAATTTATCTTCAGGCTGACTTTAGACAGACACATTTGGTGTGGGTGTAGAGGTACTTGGAGGAGTGCCAGGCCATCTACCTTCTCACGCAACCTCATGTGTCAGGCAAGTCCCTCTCCTCGTTAGTAGATCTCCTGGTCAGCAGTGTACACCAAACCACTTTACTTTGTTTGAATAAATGGGCAGGTTTTTTACTTAGATATTTTGGGTTTGGTGGTTTGCCTTTTTTTTTTTTTCTTCTTACTCTGTGCAAAATGAATTACAGCTCTCTAAGGATTGCAGTGGGACAATCTGTGGCAATCCCATTCTCTGTGTCTTACTTTTTTGGGGGCATTAAGTAGGCAAGCTGTTGTTGCTGTAAAATGATTATCAGTACCACCACATGCCTTAAAATCTCACTTGTTCTGGAGGCATGAGATTATCCAGCACTTGCAGTAAGCACCCAGCTGCAGTAGCATTGTGTGAAACAGTTGTGTGCACTGCACTGATCAATGCTAATGGAAGCAAAAAGTTCCCCATGGTAAATCAGTAGCTGGCAGCATTCTAATTAAACCTTCCTTTGAAAATAAATGAGAAGTCTGTAATTTTGGCCTCTTGTTCTGAAGGGCATGCTTTTATTTAGAGATTTTTTTCCAACTTAAATTTTTCAGAGGTTCTATAAATGCCTGAAGCAGTAAAAATCTCTGAATAGTCTTTCTTTCTCCTTTCAAACCTCTAGTTTAGAAATTATTTTTCTAAAAGTTAATTTGTGTTCCCTCCCCACTCAACTTAAGTACTCCAGCTCCAGGAACTAGAATGTGGAGCTCTTTCCTTGCATTCCATTGTTCAAGATACTTGTGCTAGGTGCAACTCTGGTTACCACATGCTGAGATTAAGCAAGTCACGTGTGGTCACAAGGAGAGAGTTTGTTCTTATTAATCACCTATGGAGTGGTGAGAACTGCTGTGCTGGCAACTCACATAAAGAACTGTGGAGAGTAGGAATGTGAGTTGTGCCAGACAAATTAAGGCTTTAAATTTAATAAGCAGGAGTACTTTTGTGGAATATACAGGAAAAATGTATTCTGTAAGTATAGTTGCTCATGAGATTTTATCAGTTTGGAAGATGATCTTTTGCTGCCCTGACTGCTATAGACCTGAGCCTTGTCTTGCCTGGTTACTGTGACTTTGGCTGAGACTGAGCCCTGCTCTCAGGTTGTGATTTTTATGACTGCTGCAATAAAACTGGTTGAGAGTGCTGGTGTCCCAAACAGGTAAAACTCAAGGTCCGTTTATGCTTGTCATTGAAATTTCCTGTCTCTGTGTGTTCCGTTTAAATGATCAAATTTGTTGATTACAGTAAAACCACAATGGTCTTGCTTTCGATCATCTTCAATTTCAGACTGGTGTTGAAGATAGCTAAGAAAAAGGGCAGCCATGAGTCATAGCTCTTTCAACTGTATAGTCCTGGAGAAGTGTGTCCCAGTCCTTGCACCATATGGATTTGCTCCTTTAATAATAATAGAATTTAGTTTGGAGTAGGTTCCTGAAGATTATCTTGTCTGTCTCCTGACTGAAGTTTGAGGTTGTGTTGCTCAGGGTCCTGTGCTAGACAAGTTTTGAAAGTCTCCAAGAAGACCATGGAGGTTACACTCTGGGCACTTATTTTGGTGCCATGCCACTCAGAGTGGATTTTCCTTTGTCTCTAAATGTCACTTGAAGCATAACATACTGCTGTTTTGATTATCGGAGACCTTTCCTGTGGGTCCCAAAAATATCTTAAAGGAGGTAGGGTTTTTTTCCTTCTCCTGTTGTAGCTTCTAATTTCTTTTGTTTGTATGACAAAGAAGTATTCTCAGAGTAACTTCTGCCTGAGGGTGACACTCTACAGTGCTTTGAGGACAAGATGGCAACTATATTACTTGTTTTCTTATTCAAGAAGAGGAGTTTCCTGTTCTTTGAGAAGTAAATCCTTAATTTTGCTGCTTAGCAACAGCGCCACCAGTTACCTTATACTCAGAATCCACAGTTTTAGATCCCTGGGGGGGTGATTTATGACTCTTAGAATGATTTGGTTTGAAAGGGACCTTACCTTCTTTTTAATTGAAAGAAAACAGCATAAAATATTAAAAGAAGGGAATCTAAATAAAAGGGATATTCTGTTGCTTATAGGATATATGTAAATACAGCTAAGTGTTCTGCAGCAGACAAACATCATTTTCTTCTGAATTTGAGAACAAATGTCAGAAATCCTCATAAAGTGAGGCCCTGCTAGTCTAAAGTTTTCAGGTGATTTAATAAGCAATTGTGTAAGTAGTTCTGTTCTTCAGGGATGGAATGAGAAAACAACAATTAGTTTTTTAAATTTCATGAATCTACTTGAAAGGTAGCACAAACCTAATATTATGTCAATAAGTTTTTCCACTTTTTGTAAGTGTTCTGAGACATACTCCTTACATCTGCAGCAGTCAATGACAGAGAGTTGCTCCATTGTTTTTTTTACACTAATGTGCAAAGAGCATTATCTTCTAAGCAGCAGCTTTCTTTTTCCTTGTGTTATAGGTAAATAAACCAAATCAAAATATAGCAGCAATTTTTATTATAAGATTTATATAAAGTGCAAATAAGCAAATCAGCACTCTGGGCGGCCTGGAGAGACCCCTGGTCTTCCAACGGCCTGCAAGCTCAACAGAGACAAACAGTAACTTTTGTACTTTTTCAACTCCCCTCCCATAGTCACTTGTTAGCTCTTCATTGGGCTTGAGTTCACGGGCTTCGTTCTGGTTGGTTCTGTTGTAGGCCTATTTTAATTGCCAGGTACTTCCCATCAGTAGTTTTAATTAGCTCTAATGTCCTTGGAGCTGGGTATGGGAATGGTATCCAGATGTTCTCTTTGGCTCTTCTTTATCATCTTTGTCCTTGACTCCCTGACCCTTGTTATCAGAATTCTTCCTTTTCTAATGAGTGCACTTAGTCAATATTTTTAGAAAAACAGGATATAGTATATGTGCTCAGCAAAGCAGAATACTTTATCTTGCCAACTATGGAACTGCCAGTTGCAGGACAGTCAACTTATAATAGTAACACAGCAGTTAACTATTCCGCAGCTCACAACTCCCCAGTCCCAACAAAGCATTAGCTATAATATATGAAAAGTACAATATATATTTTGACGAGTAAATTTTACCATTTCTTATTTATTACACTTGCTTCATGCAACTTGATGTGGTTGCATCCTGCTCTTTATTTCCTTCTTCCTCTTAGAGAAGAGGCATTCTGGGCATGGAGCCTTTGCCTCTTATATGCTGCTCTGGAATAGCCCTAATTGGTTGTGATAGGAGTCCTTCCTTCCTTTCCTTTGTTATGCCTATGCAGCTGGAAATAATCTTTCCCTCTCCAATACTACCACTGAGACTTCTCTCCACTGGGAGGGAAATCGTGGCAGAAGTAGTAGCAGCAATGTAGAATGCACTTGGTGCACTTCATGGTTTGGTTTTTTTATTCACTACCAACACGACTTTCCTTAGACCACTCCTAAAATGCTCTAAAAGTGTGGTCTCATTGTGGAATATGAGTTTACATATGGGGAGCTAATGTGAAATAACTAAAATGTCCCAGCAGGCTGACAACTCTTAAAGAGTTATATTTTGGCATACATTCTTTGCAGCTTTATTCAAGCAAGCACAGGAGACAGAATTGCAATTATCTTAGCCATTTCATAGTTAGAAAAACAGAAGAAAAGCAGTTAGAGAAGGGGAAAATAGATTAAAAAAACCAAGTTTTAGTAAAAAAGGGATTTTGCTGTTACTGGAAGGCATGTTTCATCTCCACCTTCACACACATTTTGTTTAAAAAAAAAATCTTTGACAGTCTTACATGCTTGTTCTGGTAATGCTTCTGTTGGAATTTTGTAATAGCTGGAGGTTGATCATGAAGCAGTGTAAACTCATAAGCACCAATATAGTAATTGGTGCAAATTTTTGAGCCACCTTATGTTTCATTAATAAGGTGTTGAATTTTTTTTTTTAATAGAAATGATTTAATTATTGGCCATTTTCATTTGGAACAGAGCTGCTTTAAAATTACCAGCATGAAACTAATTAGTTGTGTTGTAGATAAGTGGTGCTCTTTGTTACAAGCTTCCCCTTTCTTGTGTTTTCTGTGCCTGGAGGGAATGCTCAGGGCTGGGGAATAGAAATCCTCATCTAGAGTGCTGTTAAAGGCAATTAAATGGAAATTCTTATTCACTCTCCCTCTTACTGGATTGCTGATGAACAATGGAGGTTAGCATTGACTGTTCATTTTCATGGTATTGCTTTCTTCTTGTCTATATAAATATTTCCCAACCATCACATTTAGGCATATTTTTGTTCCTTATTTATAAAAAGGCAGCATGGTTGCCTAAGGCTTCACGTATTGATTGAAATCAGCACACTGTACTGGGACTGTAGAAGTGTGGCCGTGCTTGTAGCTGAGTTGAATGTAAATGCTCATTTCTCTCTGTATTTTCTGAAAGCTTTGTTGATTAGCATCTGATATATGAATTTCAAGAGGACTGTAGACACTGAAAGGATCCACTGAGAACAAACAGAAGCGTCCACATCCTTCACACTTTTATCCAAAGCTTCCCTGGGGAAAAGCCTATGAATTGTTGACATTTGTCCTACTGCTCTACATTGGTAAACAGACTCAGTATTACTTATGTTTTCTGTGTATCTGATCTCCTCAGTATTTCTGGCACAGCTAAAACCTCCAACACGTTGGATTGCAAGTCACTTCTGCAAGAAATCTCTCATGCAGATATTAACTTACATTACTTTATCATTGCACCAGCATTTGCATTATTATTGAATTGATTAAGTAAGCTGGTGTTTGGAAATAAAGTTAAATGCTTTCTGCCTTTAGGTGGCAATAAGATAGCTTCTTCAAGTAACATTTATAGGTTTATCAGTTACTGTACTATGCTCATAGAATCACTAAGGTTGGAAAAGATCTGTAAGATTGACTCCAACCTTTGAACAAACACCCCCTTGCCAACTAAACCATAGCACTAAGTGTCACATCCAGTCATTTTTTGAATACCTCTAGGTATACCCTAGTTTGTTAGCTTGCTTCAAACTGAGTATAAAACACCTAATTTTTTTTTCTGCAAGATGGGGCATATGAAGTAAAAGGTATGTTGCTACATTAAAAAAATTAAACCCCAAACAAACACGCACAAATCCTATTCATGTTGCGTTCCATAGATCATAAAACTGATCATCTTGAGTCTGGAAATTTTGAAATGACCAGTGCTTAGCCAGTTGCTTGGGTACAGTGCAATTTTGATCAATTATCTCATATTTCTTTTGGCTGGGGGACTGGTTAGCTCTAGGAACCTTGTTTGTTGTTCTTAGCTGAAAGATAAAATAGTGATGGGGTTGAACATCTTTGCATCTTCTGCCTCTCTGTAGGAGAGTTCCACATCCTGCTTTCTTGAACACGGGAGCAATTAGACAAATGGGACACTTTCCTAGCTGTAAAATATCAAGCTGTTTTCAGATAGCTTGTCAACCCAAAAGTTCATGATCTAGTTTTCTTGCCTATATAGCCATGCTGATTCAGGCTGTGTTCTCAATCTGTTTTTGACTTTTCAATCTGCTTCCCTGCATGGGCTGTCCATCTCAGATGCACTATCCACACAATAGCTATTAATTTTTTTCTCTGTCATCATTAAGCTTGCATCTGCCTGTGTTTTGATTGCAGTATGCCTGGTATTTGCATTTGAAGGCTTTAATCACTTCAGTATTGGGTTCCAAAAGGAAACCTACTGCCTTCTCTAAGCCATCTTAAATGACCATCAGGAGGTCATGTCAACTGCATGAAGATTTAACCTAAATTGTGAAAAAGTTTTAGAGACCTAAAACTTTCCCATATTTTCAGAAAACGGATATAATATGACTGGAGCCCATCAGTCACCTCTGCAAAGGCATTATTTGCTGTTGCACTGCCAAGAAACACAATGGACTTAGACTCGGTGCCTCCTCCTGTGTTCTTCAAGAGTAAAATGCAGTCCTTGTCCAAGACACTACACAATCTGTGTACCCAGAGTGTGAGGGAGCAGGGAATGATAAACAACCAAGTGACCAGAACTGAGCATTGAGCACCTGTAAGACAGCCCTTGGAGAGAGAGATTACCAGTTAGGCTGAAGTCTGGGTTGGATTTGCTAGCAAAGAAACCGGTACACCCAGGTTGATTTCATCAGCCTTCAGGTGAGCAGGGTATAAAATACTGGAGATATGTTAAGTGAATAATGTCCGAATGGAGACACATCATGTCTTATGGAGGGGGCAGTTTTGAGGGAAGCTGATTTTGAGGGAAGGGCTAGAGCCTGCTCAGCCACTGCTTGGTCTTGTATAGAGGGGATTCCCTCGCAGACCTGTCTGCCACTGATTGCTCCTTAGCAGAAAAATTTCAAAGAACTCTGAGCTTTGGTTAATGAGTTGTGAAAAAGAAAATTAAAATTTATAAAATTGTGAATTTTTTTAAAGTCTAAAAGCTTAAAAAACCCCGTCTTCTCTGAGAAACATGGAGTTGCAAATGACTAAGGGAATATTCAGTGATAAATGGGCATTCCAGTTTTGCCATAAAATACAAGACCTGTCCCTGACCTTAACCCCTAACATCTCTAGCAAAGATTTCCATCTGTGGTGTCATACTGACATTTGACTAGGAAATATGGTACCCTCTTGGATAATCCCAGGCTGGTTTTTCCCTGCTTTTGTGTTAGGAATGTGGAGGTAACTAATACATAATACATTCTACTTTGCAGCAAGTTAGCAGCTGAAATAGGCAATCATTGGAACAATTCGATGCTGTTGCATTATGCATCAGAAAAACTACATTAAGTGTCAAAGCCATAAAGGCAGACTGCCTAGTTCTGATAGCAGTCAGGTCATGTTTTATTTCTTATTAATCATCACAGACTAGAAGAATTAATTTCTGTGCAAACACTTCAGAATTCCTGTCCCAGGAGGTGACTAGTTAAAATAAAAGTGAAACTCAGAAATAGCATTCTTCATTACCTACTTATGTTTATAACTGATATGTGCATATGTGCTGCTTTCTACACCTAAATTAGAAATCTAGCTTCTCTTTTTCCTTTTTTTTTAAAGCGTTAAATATAACTTTTGTTTTACAGACATCATTTCATGTCACTAGCTGAACATTAACTTTCTACTGCTATTTCTATTTGCATATAAATATGACACGTTGTCTGGAACAGTCATTTTTCTATTGTTCTTTTACAAGTCTGTGCCCATTTTGTTCACAGCATTATTTCTGTCGTGCTAGTTTGCTTCTGACACTGGAATTTCCATCTGGGGTTATTTAGAGTTCAGTGGTAAATGGCTTTTTCCTCAAAGGTTGCACTTTTCTCCGTGGTCAGACTGACATTTTCCCTGTGTGTGCCCACTGTTGCCATTCTTTGTCATGACCTCAAATGCTGATGATTATTTTATGGTTCTCAAAGTTCAGATTTTAAGATGCCTCTAAAAAGTCAGGGTGCTGTTACAATTCTCAGGTCTTGGAATATGTATACAACGTTTAATGGCATCTTGTTACTCAGCTTTTATGACCAACTTACAAAAAAGTATCACCTCACTCAGTCAAGAACATCTTTTTAAGCAAAATCTTGGGAGAAGTGACAATACCTGTGTAGGATGAAATTCAGACTGGTCTCTGTTAGGACAGTCTTTGTCAAAACAGTAAAGGTGCCTCAGTCTTTGTAGCTGATTTAAGCTATTGTATCTGCACCAGGAGCAGGTTTCTCAAGGAAGCAGAAGCCATAGAGGTCTACATGGCCCTTTCTGAGTCCAAACTTGAATTCGAAAAATGATGTCCTGTGCTGGAAAAGCTCTACACTGTGATTACTGCAACTAAGAGCCACTAAGAGACCAGTAGTGATTTTTAAGTGGTTTTAATGAGGAATCATACCAAGCACGGCAGCACCACACTGAAGAGAACAGTGGTAAATAACTAACACAGCTGCCCAATACAGTACCTACGTGGAATACTTCACAGAAATCACACAGGCGATTTGGGCACTGTTCCTGCATCTACAGCCATAGTTCTTTGCTTTTCTGATTACTTTCTTGAAGGCTAGGTCAGAGAACTCTGTAGGATACGTTGCCATACTTGTCCTAATCCATTTAAAAAGATGAAATAGTGTGGAAGAGCCTGTCCCTGCTTTTGTTGTCCTGACATCACCTGAAATTTGACTGAGGGAGAAGCTGCTGTGGTACTAATTATAAGCAACAAACTACTTTTAGGCAGGAACAGCATCTCTTCAGGAGCCAAACTCTTCACCTTGGCTATAAATATCTGAACAAAATGAGCAACCTGATTTAGAGGCAGAGGGGTTGGAACTGGATGATCTTTAAGGTCCCTTCCAACCCGAACCATTGTATGATTCCATGGAAATACCAGTGTCTTATACAATGGTGAATGCAGGGAACATCTGCATCTGCAGACGTCTGCAAACATACCAGTTGGTATCCAATAATTGACCCAAATGCAAATGAACTGTCTTTATCTTGCAGTCCAGGTTGTCAGCTTCTTCTGTTTTGAGCTTCATCTACTGCTTCCTTCTTCCATGCTTGATGCCAATGCCAGTTACATGTGCTTCTCCCAAATGAATGCCTCTGTGCCAAATGCTCCTCCAGTTCCTATCCTGTCCATTATTGGCTTTCGCTAGTATGGATTTCCCATCTCCTGGGAACATTTTGACTCTTTAATGTCCAACGTGTTCAGGAGGTAATTGTGAAGGATGGAGGGGGCTGTTCCAGCACTCCCCAGCTGCAGTCTGTTCATGCTGTTGGCTGAGTGTGGTGTCTGGGCTGTAATGTGTGAGGTGTTTTGTCCCATTCAGGTCTGGAAACCATTTGTTGTTGGAGGACAATCGTTGTGCCTCTTGTAAAGTTAGATGACCTGTAAAGTTTTTCGGGTGAATAACTTTTTCTACTGTGGGGGTGGCTTCAGTGAAATAAGTGAGCACAGTTAATTGGAGTATTTATATCATAGCAAGGTTATAGGTTTTCAGAAATAAGTAAATGTATCAAATTGTTAAAACATAAAATCAAAATAGAACAAATATTTGGCTACCAGCTGAAAAGTATTGATATATGCTTTAATTTAAAAGTGATCAATCTCATGCAAGGCCTTAAGTGGGTATGTCTGGAAGGGTTCAAGTTTTTGATGTTCTATACAGACCATGAAATACAGAAGCAGAACTTTTCGCTTGCTTTATATTAAGACATCTCATATTTCTCTCCTTTTTTGCATGGATCTGCATAATTTCCAACAACATGGAAAGCGAACTATACTTCCTTGCTTTCTTTCCCCTGATTTTGAACATATTTATAGCAGTTTAAGAAAGAAATTGAATAGTATGATAAACAGTAATGTTCAAATTTGGGTTCATAGGAAAAAGAAAAAGTTTGTTTTCTGTAGTCATAGGCACAATGGAACATGAAGTATGCAGTAATTTTCCATTATACTGTGCACCCTCTCCAGAATCTGTATTCACTGCCATTCTAAACAGCACATCTGCTAAAAACGCACCTTCAAAGTACATTTGAGGAAAATACAGTATGTACCTGGAAGGCTGTCATCACTGTGCACTGGTATTTATCTATAGTTAAGTGGTAGAGAGGACTCCAGGTCCCATTTGTTCATGGGCTTCTCCATCCCTCTTACTCCTACCCACTCTTCTGCTGTGTTTTGATTTTATCCCGGGGTCGGTGACCTTTACATTTGCTGTGTAGGGTCATTATTGGCCTGGTGCTTTTTGCTCCATCTCAAATTAGGAGCAGCGAGCCGTTGCATATAAGTATGTAAAGTAAGATATAATTTATTAGCAGTGTTCCTGAAACAGTCATCTTAGATGTACAGATATAGTGACTGAACCAGTGCTTAACAGTTTCATTAAATTGAATTTCTTGTTATTTGCAAAATCCTATTTGGCAAGTTGCTGATGCCTGCTATTTCAGTAACTTACTGTCTTTCGAGAAGACAGCTGGGTTAATACATTATTGAATATTTTTAGCATCCTTTAATGCTGAGTTCACAGGATTCTCTAAGTGAAGTAGACTTTAAAGCTGAGAAGTTTTTGAAGAGGGTTTTACTTTGAAGTTTTTTAAGGAGCTGCTTCACTTATAATGCCAGTAAAACTTAGAATGTGTTCTGAAAGGCTATAAATAGCAGCAGTAAAACAATGGATTTAATTTGACAAGTAGTTCTTATCGATAGGTAGGCAAAGAAGGCCACAGTTAACAGTGGGACCAAATGTGTACTCTGCTTTGTGGTTTCATAGAACTGAGTAAAAATCAGGCTTTTAGGGACAATTTTTCACTGAAATAACATATTACCATGACTTAAATCTTTCTCTCATGCATTAGGGAAAAAAATAAAAGGTATGGTCTTTCAAATGTGTTCACTTTGAATTAAGATGTATGAGAAAACTTCTGCCTATGTTAGGCCAAATATTGTTAACATTAGATGCCTTCTTTTGGCTTTTTCCAGAATTAGGTCATGTAACTTTCAGCCAAATGCCTGTTTTTAAAGGTAATACAATCAAATAAGGGTTTGTTTTATTTTCCTTTTTGTATTATTTTTATTTTATTTTTGTGTGTATATTATTTTGTTTTATTGCATTATTTTTTATGTTATTATATTATTGCTGGGGTTTCCCCTCTGTGTTTCATAGCTAAATGGTATCTCCATCATGTCTACTATCATGGCTTGTACTTTGCATCCTCTCAGGTTGCTCCAGAGCTGTCAAAAATAAGATCAGAAGTTGTCACTGAGAAATACTGCCTTACTAAATTGATCAGTCCAAGCCAGTAGCAAGAAGAGAATCACTAGAAATTATCTATATATTTAGACACTTCTTGAACACTTAAATATTGTTTCTTCTCAGCAGAAAACACTGAGCACAAATGAAATGAAGGGGCTGACAAACTGTATGCTTAGCATACCAGGGGTGTAGATGGCCACTGCTTGGTACTCATTTATCTTTCTTCCAAGTTGCAGGAGCTTTTCTCCATACCATGATATCAGTTCCTATAATAAAAGGTTGTTGGAAATGGAAAGCAATTAAGAAAGACTTGTCAGCTATTTATGCTCTTTAAAACAACAGAAACCAGGCGTTTATTTTGCAGAACTAGGGAAGAAAGGAGTTGATGAATTATCGGCTGGCCTCACGCAGGAGAGTTAAACGCTGGCGCTAATTAATGGCTAGTTAGCAGAGCACCATCTTGATCTCAGTGGAGGTCGCCTGGATGGGGGCCATAAATCCATACTGCAAATGAGAACAACTCCAAGATGCTTAATTTCAGCTAGATGAGATGGTGGCTCTCAGCTGCTAGGAGGCTGCTAAGGCAGTATTTATTAGGTCAGAGTTTGGGACTCGCAGATCTATTTCCTTCCCGCTGGCTATGCAGCTGCTTGTTATTGTTGATAGTTTTTCCAGGGCTTCAGTGGTTGTTTCACTGTGCGCTGTTTTCCTCTTGCAGGCGTTTGGACAGTCCTTCTCCGTTCACCGCAAAGTGGCTGAGGATGGAGAGACGCGGGAGGAGACTCTGCTCCAGGAATCTGCATCAAAAGAAGCTTATTACCTCGGGAAGATTTTGGAGATGCAGAATGAGCTCAAGCAGAGCAGGGCGGTGGTCACCAATGTTCAGGCAGAGAATGAGAGGCTCACTGCCATCGTCCAAGACTTGAAAGAGGTAAATGGGGGTGTGCAGGGAGCAAGGGGCTGAATTTTCTTGGAGTATCATGGATAACATGGCTCTGAGTAAGGAAAACAATACAAGAAGTAAAAATGCTCACCTTCTGGTCTGTGATCATCCCTGAAACCACATGGCCTGAAAAGGCTACAATTCAGAAAGGGAAAAATATAACTTTTATTATTTTTAAACAACAACGATGACAAGTTCTTATGAGTATAATAAAACCCAATTCAGGAAGCTATAATTTCCTAAGCACTCTTAGCATTTTGCGTTGTATTTTATAGCACCTACATGTAAGTGAATTTTACATAAACACATTTTCTGCACACTTCTGATTCACGCAACTCCTCTCTTTCTCAGAATTCACATGATTTCCCGGGTATTCTGGACTGGCTAGAATTAGATAAAGCTTTCACCATTTTTCTTCTCCTGTAAAGCAAAATTAAAATACATGCTCATGTTTAGAAAATGGTAACAGTAAGAAAGTCAGATGTAGTTAGTGGCCATATGAGACAATGAATAATTTCAGTCAAGAATTTAGTAATATTTAATAACTTGCCTTTTTCTCCCCTTGAAATATGGAAGTTATAGAAAGCTACTTTGCTTACTGTTGTTTCTAAATCTCAGTTAGTGGGAGACTGATATAATTTTATGAGTTTATGCTTTCTCTGTTGATGGTTGCTACATGAATTGTGCCAACTAAAGCTCAACACCAGCCCTACACAAGAGGAAGGTGACTGTTTCCTTTAGCTTTGCTAACAAATTGGCTGTTGCTCCCTTTCTTAGACTCTTAGACACACACATCTTAGACTCACTAAGATGTGTGTGTCCCACTTTGACCAGTTAGTTAAGGTGAAATGGAGGATAAGGAATATACTGGTCATCAAGTCCTCAGTGTAGGCTGTTTTTCCAACTTGTGTCCGAGAAGATGCACATGGAAGTGATCCCACATCTTCCCTGCATTCCCCAGGAATGCTTGAACATGGGGACTCTCCCCACTGTCCAGCTGCTAGAAGAGATCTTTCCTAGGTGATTCTGGAAAGTGCTTGTTTAATACATTAGTTTGTTAATATTAAAGTTTACTATGTTTTCTGTAGTTGAGTGGAATAGTGCCCTTTTAACCTACAGAAACCCCGGGAACAGGGTATCTCTAGAACAGAGTCCTTTATTCCCATTGAATATTCTTATTTAATGGTTGTCCTGGACTTGCCTATAATAAAAATCAGGCTTCAATAAGAAGTATTTATGCCATTTATTCACAAGTTACAAATAAAATATGTGATTGTAATTGCAGTTCCAGTAGTAAAGAAACAAAAAAAATATCAAATTGATATCTACTTATCCTAAAATCTTTTTTGTGGTAGGCAATCAGGTGCTGACACACCTACCTAACCATTTGGTTAAGTTCACAGGTCCTCATGACATGGGGTTCAGTCACAAATGAACAGTTATAGAAAATACCCATTTGTCTTTATACTTGATTCCTTCCTCTGGGATCTCCTTGGGATTCCTTCAAATGCAAATCTCCCTTCCATTTTCTATCATGGTTATTGATCTGTAGGTTGTTGAGGAGGCAGTTTCAGTACCTGTCCTCCCTAGAATATTGATTGTCCTCATTTCCTTGGAGATAATAGTAAACCCTAGTGTGAAACCAGCTGCAATTATTTCCTGCTTTAATGCTACATAGCAACAAGTCATAGTAGTTAATTAAAGTGCAATAGAGGAATTTACCTGAATAAAAATAAGGCTGATAAACTGACTGTTACCATTAAGATGATGTTGTATCCTGAATATAAAGTCCTTGGCTACACTGAACTTTTATTTGTATCACTATAACTGATGTATCTAAAGATAAATGGGATTAGTGCAGTCAGTTCATTATCCAGATTACACCATACACAATTATGATTAATTACTTGAATAATAATAACAGATAAAGAGTGATTGACACCTACTTTGAGCTCTTTGGGATCTTGTCACACTGAATTACACTGGTATTTCACTTTGTGCTCAAAGGAGTCTCACCCTTGTACCCAGCCTGGGATACCTTGGTCCAACCATGTAAATCCTATAGCTGTGACATCCAAGTATCTGCAGAAACAAGATGCCCTTTTTCTCTAAGTGTTTATAACCTTTCTGGGTACTGCAAGTAGGAAAAAGCAGACTTAACTTACTCCAGATCTTGACAACCACAAAGGTGGGGAAAAAAATTATGAAGTTTCTTGTAAATTTTTGGGTAAAGCCAGAATTAGATGCTGCCATGGGTGGATTGCTACAATGAGGAAGCAATTTGTTTCTTTAGCCAGTATATTTGAAAATTTAATTAGAGAAAAAAATGGAAGAAAACAGGATGATCTTCGTGTGAGCAACTGGACTGAGTGATGTAAAGATAGATTCTGGACATAAGTTACCTGGTTGTATCCTGTCTTTTCCTCTCCCTGCCCACCCCCCCTCAAGAGAATATGCTTTATAGTTGCTTTTTTAAACCTTACTAAGGCATCTTATAAACTAAACAACAACAAAAAAATCATTCCTTTCACCTTCAGTCTTAGTATAAAAGCTTTGAATAACTGATGTGTTGTTCTGGGAATAGAGTTTTTGCAGGGATGACAGAAATTTATGGTATTTTATCCACACACTCAGCCACTTATGATACTGTAGACTGATAGCTAGGTTTTCAAAAAATGACCCCTGTTATTGTATCATGTCTCTAAATAATACAATTAGTGCTTCTCCATTCTCTAGCCTGTCATGGGAGTTATCTTATTTATATGTGCTGTTCTCTGAATTTGCACAGAAGTCCACAGTCATGTGAATGTGTATGAGCATTTTGTGAACCGTCAGAATACACTCATATGAATGCTGATGACTTTTAGGAATCCTGGGAATTCCATAGCCCCAGAGTTTAAAAATTCATGCATTTTAGCAAGTATCTGCCATACAGTCACAGCTGATGTCCTCAGGGCAACTTGACCTGGATCCCTCTTGCTATAAAAGGGAATGTATCAGGCTCAGGTCTCTGGAGATTATGCATCTCAGTCTGGGAAAGCAAATAAACTGATTTCAATACTCATATCTAGAAAAAGACATACTTTATTTGAGATCTTGAGCATTTGTTTCACCCTAATGGTGAATAATGAACCAGGAATCTTTGTACAAGATAGTTTTCTAACTTCATGTTAAAAGTATTAAAAGAGTAAAACACCAGCAACATTATTTTTGATGTAATAAAAATCAGAGAATATACCAAGTTGAAAGGGACCCACAAGGATAGGAATACTATTAACTATCACCTAACTAAATAACACATACATTTTGGAAAACTGGTAGCACTTTTCTTTCTTTTTCTCTCATCAAGACCTCAGATAGGGAACACAGACAGTTATTTGGAGATTTTTAAAATTGCTTTACCTTGAACCAAAAACGTACTGATTTTAAAACTGAGGCTAGAGAGATCATTTTTTAGCAGTCAGAGACCAGATTGACAAAATCTGTATGTCAGGCACCACATAGTTTATGGTAGATGGCCTCTCTGTATGGAGAGATCATTATGGTTATTAGCTCATGTAACCTTTTCTAGCAGCATATGAATTGTCTGCAGTTATAAATGTTACAGAAATACTTTTTTAAAACCCATTTTTTAAAAATACAATCTTCTGTCATTTTCTAATTCTCTGGAGTAGTTTTTTTTCCTATTTAAAACCAGTTACAGTTGGGAGATGAGTGACTGTTTTTTCCATTTGTGCCACTGAAAAATCTATTATGGTAACAAAAAGCAGTTTATAGATGCATAAAGGAGTGAAACCATTACCTTGAGAAACTGATAACTGACAGAGGTGGTTATGCAAGCACAGATGACCCAGCTCAGAGGTTGGAGCAGAAAGCACTCCATTAGAGGTTGTATTTGATAATTTCAATGGTCTTCTCCAACCTAAGTGGTTCTGTGATATCCATAGTTAGGAGATCTCCATATATAGATAATATCAGTGTCAGTATATAGATCGTACTCCTCTATCATGATGTCTTGATGCTGGGCATCTGACTCAAAACAGGTGGAAATGAGGGGGGAAAGAGCATGAAGCAAAGAGGAAGCAGGTAGAAAATAGAGATGAAAGGTGATGGTATTGTTTGAGTTTTGTAGGTATTATGAGACTCAGATTAGGAGTTGTGTGAGGTGGGTAGATGAATGCTTTTGTGTCTGCCAAGGCTGGCAGGTGTAGGTCAGCTCTTTGTTCCCATTAAGACTAGTGAAAAGGAGAAAGTCAGGAAGAAAAGGGTTAAAACTCATAGACTCTCCAATAAATGTCACAGCAGCAGCTGCAGGGATTGCAGAAAGAAATCAGCACCTGGGTACCTGCAGTACCTGCAGTCCGTGAGATAACAGATGAGCAGGGAGGTTTATGTGATGACAGTGTTAATGGGCCATGGAAACAGCACACACCTGGGCTTCTGGAGGGCAAAAACAGGAAGGAGGGCAGTGGACAAGTGGGTGGGAAGAAAAATACAAATTTATGATATATTATGTGCTGAAACCAGGTGAAAAAATATCTAAGATGAAGTTGTGCAGCCCTTGAAATCCATGGCTAAACATTTATTCACTTCAGCAGTACAAAAATCTTGCACTTCATGCTAATCAGGAAATGTATGGGTGTGATAGCCTGGACTTTTTTTGAAGGGAACATATGTTTGAGAAGGGGAAAAAATTTATAGTCATCATCTTAAAGTTGACTTTAATCTAAAAAATTAAATATTTCTATATTAAATATAGCTTAAATTCTATTTGGCTATTTCCTATTTAGAAATTATAGTTTTTCAATCTGAAGATTTCGGGATTTTTTTCATTTTTGACAATTTTGAGTAAAGCCTAAGGCCTTTAAATGTGAACACAGATGTAGTCAATAACCTGTCGTGGTTTAACCAGGACAAACACATCAATTTCAGGTTCTGGTTTTGTTGCTCTGGTTTTAGACTATAACAGGAGTTGGTTACATAGTGCTTCCTATATAATGTAAGATATAGTTAAGTCCAAAATCGGAATCCTTTATATGCTCAATTGTTGTCTAGTACTGGAAGCTTCTGCAGTCATTATGTGCCTAAGTTTCCACCTGTAAAATTTTGTGTGCATCTAAAGTTCTGTTTCTACATGCATTCAGGAACACATCTGGCTTGGACTGAGGTCTGTCACAACACTGTTGCTACATATTGAGCACTACTGTAGGTGCTACTGAGATCTTCCAAGGAGATGTTTCCCAGCTGACCTCATCACCTAGTTCTGTGGTTCCCTCTGGTTCTGTGATTCCCTCTGGCTCTGTGATTGTGGCAAGGTTTGGGGCTCCAATTTCTTCTCCAGCTTAGGATATATGAATCCACTTCTTCCTCGGAAGAAAGTGCCTTAGAAGTCAGTTGGCAGGCTCTTCATTCCTTCAGGTGAAGCTGTTCCGCATCGTTGGGGGATAGTTAGTATTTTGTGGGTCAGGGAGAGTGGGAGGGAGCAAGCTGATAAGAATGACTTAGCCTAAAGGCTAAGCCATTCAGCTGGGAATAGGGAACTAGTTCTAGTCCCTATTTCAATTAGTGTTTGGTAAGAAATACTTAAATATTAATTGGGGCAGAGACCAGAACCCCAGTCTCTCCTCTGTGAGGTGGCAGCCCTCAGCAAAGCTATTTCCAACCTCCAGAGAGAGCGTGATCTTCAGCCTGGATCTTCCATGGCTAGTGGTTTGACTGATGAGCTCTTGGAGGGACGTAGCCCCAGGTTACCAAGTGAGGCAACTCTTACCAACTCTGTGTTGAAAAAAGACAGAAAAGCTAAGTTTGGAAGAGGAATCGCTGCTAGGAACCACGTATTGCAGGAAACACCTTTTAGCTGCCTGGCTGTCGTGACAAAGTGAACTCCTTTTGATGTTATTAGCTTGCTTTTCCTTGTAGTTGTCTAATTTTCTTCATGCACTGAAGAGGGAACCTGTGATTGTGCTCTGATGATTACCCTAGCCAGTGAAGTGGTTTAAGTATTGACTCTGATGATGCATGCAGCGTCCTTACTGGTCTCTACTCCCTTGTAGTGGTGTCCTGTGCTTCCCAGTGTCTGCATCAATGGCTTTATCCCACTCAATCTGCTGAAGAATGGAACTTTACTTTGACATCTACACCAATTAAATAAAGCCTGTATTAGAAATATTTATCTTCTTGCTAATATTATGCTGGTACTTACAGCAATGGCCTTTCACCAAGGAATTGAGTGCATCCTTAATCAGTTGGCAGGTGACATCAAGTTGGGCACAAGTGTTGTTCTGCTGGAGCATGGGAAGGCTCTACAGAGGGATCTGGGCAGGCTCGATCAATGGGCTGAGGACAATGGTATTGGGGTTCAACAAGGTGTGAAGTGCTGGGTCCTGCACTTGGAGCATGACAACCCCGTGTTGCACTACAGGCTTGGGAGACAGTAGCTGGAAAGCTGCCCAGCGAAAAAGGACCTGGGGGTGCTGGTTGACAGCCAGCTGAACATGAGCCAGCAGTGTGCCCAGGTGGCCAAGAAGGCCAATGGCATCCTGGCCTGTATCAGAAATAGTGAGGCCAGCAGGACCAGGGCAGTGACTGTCCCCTGTACTTGGCACTGGTGAGGTCACACCTTGAATCCCGTGTCCGGTTTGGGGCCCCTCATGACAAGAAAGACATTGAGGTGCTGGAGCATGAACAGAGAAGGGCAACAGAGCTGGGGAAGGGTCTGGAGCACAAGTCTGATGAGGGAATGGGATTTGTTTAACTTGGAGAAAAGGAGGCTCAGAGTGGCCCTTATTGCTCTTTACAACTTCCTGAAAGGAGGTTGTATTGAGGTGAGGGTTGGTCTCTTTTTCCAAGTAAGAAGTGGTCGTACAAGAGGAAATGGCCTCTTGTTGTTGCCAGGGGAGTTTAGATTGAATATTAAGAAAAGATTTCTTCACGAAAAGAGTGGTCAGTTACTGGAACATGCTGCCCATGGAGGTGGTGGAGTCACCAACCCTGGTGGTATTTAAAAGACACGTAGGTGTATCATTTGGGGATACAGTTTAATGGCAGATTGGCAGTGCTGGGTTAATGGTTGGACTCGATGATCTCAGAGATATTTTCTAACCTAAATGATTCTCTAACTTTTAGAAGGAGAATGATTAAGAAAATATGGTGAAGTATTCAATGGTGTTTTCATTAATGTTGTTTTCATCTTAATGTACTTTCATGCAAGCCCTGCTTTTTGAAAAGAAGCTGTAGGAATGAGATGCTAGAGCAGCCCATGGAGATGACTGTGGGGGTCGGAGCTGTCTGAGAAACAAAGTGGAGCTGGATTCTGATAGCAGAACTGTTCCTCCTGTCAAAAGAGTGCTCTCATCACAATTTAGGGCATTACTAGCACAGTATAATTGACGATATTTATATTCCTTTGTTTTGGGAGTTACTGTCAACTGGTTAGAACCAGCACTAAATTAGGCTTATAAATCAATTTGTTACTTTGCCCACTGAGAGGTGTTTTTTGTGTTCTCCCTTCTGATTTTAGAGAAGCCCTCTGAAGGGAGATTCTCCAGCCTGCTGATGCCAGGCCACACTCACAAATTTTTCTCCCTCCCTTGCTGACAGTGTTAACGGGTAGTGTTTTTGGTGCAAAGTTTGCTAAAAAATATATGAATTCCTTATTCTTACAGTTTTCAGATTGAGCTTAATCGGAAATGTCGTATAATAGTATAATGTTATATTATATGGGAAATTTCATTAGGTGTTGCTGACATGCTTCAAATCCAAGTCCAGTTTACACTTGTGTCTTATCTGGACCTCTTAACAAACCTGCTAACAGTTCAGATGTTGATGCCTTCCCTGTGAAGGCACTTATTTGTGCTCCATCTAGACTGGGCAGAGCTACAGGACCTCTGGGGACTTGAGGCTTAACAGTGTGAAGAGTGACCCTGTCCTTGTTCCAAATTACTGTCCTCTTGACACAGTCTCCGTAAAATCACCAGTGCATGTTTGTAAGTGAAGGGCACTGGTGGGCTGCAAGTGCATTGACTGCAAGTAGTGCTCTTCACCGTCACTGCAGGTGTTTCCTTTAACCCTTACTCTGTTTTGTCTTTCTGACACACATGCATTTCCCTTCATACTGTCCTCATATCAGTATTGCTATTTCTACATAGCGCCTACCTCTGCTCTCTTCAGACTGATGTGGGCTGAGATGTAATCCCTGTGAAAGAGGTCCACTGCAGAGTTTCTCCCAACAGGCCATGAAGGTAGTATGGAGATGGGTTTGGTGACTGGTGTCACCATGGGCTGTGATGAGTCAAAAATAGCAGCGAACCACTCTGAAGTGCAAAGCTTTGTTTTGCGGCACAGGGCAGCCTGGAAGGGGCAAAACTATGGAGGTTGTCATCAATGAGTGTTTGCTGACAAAACCTTTTTACTCATTTTCATGTAGTTTTTAGAGTGTTTTTGTGAGGGTGTTGTTTTGTAGAGCTAAATGCTGGTGCTTTTTAATGGTTTCCTCTACCCTGTGCATTTATTTTCCCTGTTCACAGAACTTTACTTCTGAAAAGAAAAAAAATTATTTTCTTTGTATTGGAGGGAGACAGGAAAGCTGTAACTTGTAATCCTACCAAATCTCTTCTCATGCTATGAAATTGATAGGTATACAAATAGACTGTTACTGTCTATCTGTCAAAGAAAGTGTTTTGAGTATAGGCAGCAAGACCTGTCCAGCTTCAAATGCTTCTGAATGACCTTATTAACTGACACAAGTTTAATTACAAATCTGCCATTCAACTCCATCTTCTCCTTAGTTACCACCAAACACTTTCTTCTGGTTCTTGCTTCACAGTTTGGCCAACAATCCACTCGGGTGAAACCAAAGATGGCCGTGGTAAAGACTTACGCTTTGGTTTCCTGAAATGTGGTTTACAACCCTAAATTGCGATAATCACTCATAAAATGACTGTGTTTCCAAGTTCATACTCCTCATATGCACCAACTGTAATAGAATAGGAAGGTCAACGGTGCAGGATAAATTTTGTTTAAATTTGTTAAACATTTTGTTGTGTCACTGTTTTCTCAGGGTAATCCTCAGCTGCTTGTTCTTCGGTTCTCACCCTGGAATATACCTGCAAAGCACATCTTTGAGTGGTTGTGTTTCTTGTTAATGAGCCCCAAAGAATGACTTCGGATGCAAACTTGTTATCTGACACATTAATGACACTGTTTTCTTTGGCAAGGTTCGGGCATTTAGCTCTGCTGTGAATAGAGTCAAACAATGGACAGTAGGGAGGTCATAAAAAGGCCAAGTGGGATAATGGAGCATAACCGAGGGACTGTTGCATAAATAACAGAGTGCCTTATTATAAATACTCAAATTCTCAGCTCCTTCTTTCAGAAAGGGACCTTTGCAGGGCCTCAAATAGAAAATGAAAGGGGGTGCACTTTCAGCTGCACTTGGTAATCTGTGGGCAGTAATTAATCAAATCGGGATCTGGCAGTGCTTGTTCTTACATAAGTTCTTTGAAATAATGACCCCTTATTTTTGCTGAGGTAGTGTTTCAAAGCCCCTTATGTACCCCCTTGTGCAAGGTATTGGGTGAGCACATGCTGAGGAAGCCAGAAATAATTACCTGGGTTTAAAGGAGAGTAAGGCAAATTTCCTGGAGGATGGGACCATCAGTGCTGCTTACACCTGAAGGGCTGGTTGGGGATGCTGGGAAAAGTATCTGTTTCTCAGCTATCTTGCATCAGTGAGTGATGCACAGCCCCTTGGATGTTGGGCTAATAGCTCTCTGAACTTGTCAAAACATTATTTTTTGTCTTTGTGGCCTTAATTTTTTTTAAATATGCTGCCTTGCTTTTTTTCTAGATGAGGAAGCCCTCTTAAGAACTGCTTGTGCTGACTCATTCTTTTCAGTATTAATTTGCTGGTTAAAAATAACTTGGGCTTTTGTCTATTCAAGTGGTGTGGAGTAAGATGGTTTTTGGCAGTGCTGTGATTAGCTGCAGTGCCAATTTTTACAGAATCCTTGCAATATGATCTGGACTCTCAGGAGCAAGAGCCCAGGAGCTCTGTTGACTTGTACCTTGTGACTTCATTCATTTGCCTGGGATTAAGTGGGAAAGGAAGAATACCCTGGGTGGCTGACTTTCTGAAGCTTAAGCCCAAAAGCTTGAGCATTCTTGCAGATAAAGTAAAGGCATAAGGAGAAGGAGAAATTTTTGCTGAAAGTCCTCGCTGCCTGAGTGCATGAGCAAATAGAGCATACGTTTTGGTGACACGTGTCACTGATAAAGAATATTAATAAAGAGTGAAGGCAAGTTTGTTATCCCTGTTCCAATTAATTTCCTTTGATTTTTTTTTTAAATATCTTGAGCAGCTTCCAATTAAAAAAAAAATAATCAAAGCTTCTCTGAGAGACTAATGTTGTTCTTCTAGTCATTTGGTATTAGAATGTGCCTGGCAATTGTTGAGTGTTTTATGCCTTCAGTTCTCATTGGGATTACAGAACATTAATCTTGATGCATTCCCAGTCATCAGTACACAAGTGGTGCAGTTGCATTTCTCTTCTCCTGGATGTCCCCATGTGCATTCTATCTCTGCCTGACTTCACCTTCTGTTGTTGATTTTCTCCTGTTCTCTGCATAGGGATGCATCACTGCCTGTTTTCTGTACCTGCTTCCTCCTAAACTTTTGCTCGTGATGAAGCAGAGCAGAACTGATGGCACTGACTGGTTATTGATTCAGAGATGAGATCCACCAAGCAAAACTGATAAATCTAATACTCTCTTCTGGAGCTGTGATTAGCACTTGGACCTTGAGAGAAACTCATGCATGCTAATCACACGTGCACAGTAATTACCAGCCAAGGTACTTGACCTTCCACATCTGCTCTTGTTTGTTCAAAAACTATATTTATTTTCAGGACATTTTTTTCTTCTCTTTTAATCAATACTGATTTACTTGTAAGGGTTTCTCCTGGGATATACTAGGTGATCTGGGGAAATGGGACTTACCTTTTCCTAGGGATATGTCTTGAATATGGAGTATTGCCCATGACCTGACCGCAGAACTGGATGGTTTGCGAGGTGCAATCGCAGTGAGATGGAGCATAACACATCTAATACATGCCTTTGGATAGTTAGCAGCTACTATTTTTGGCAAAAAACTCCGCTGAACAAAAAATAAAAAAGAAGCAAAAACCTATGAAACCCTGAAAAATATGAGAAAGGTTAGTGTCTTTGGGGTTTATTTTTTTGTGCTCTATATGTTGGCATTTTCTGATTTGGATTCATTCAGCCTACATCTTACAAAAATGAAGCCTGTTCTGTGTGGCAGTGTGATGCTATCCTTAAAGGTGGTCCTCTGTGGAGTAGGTTCTCCAGTTCCCTCCTTCTGCCTCAAAGCCTCAAACTCATTACCAGGTTGTCATTGGTATGAAATCATTAATAAGTTCTTGGCTCCCATAGTCTGTGCTAATTGTGCTTTCTGCAACAAATTCTGTTCTCAAGGGGAAAAATATAAGAGAAAGGTGACAGAAGGGTGAACAGTAAGAACCTCAAATATGCCACCTCTTTTTTTCTCCCTTTGCCCTTATTACAATGTGTGAGACAAGCTGGTTATTTTTAGTTATTCTCAACAGTCGGTGCCAGTCAGCATCCAAGAGGTGGGCAGCAAGTCAAGCAGAGGTCAGACAGTGTTGTCACCCTTTCATTGTGATGGTCAAATCCACTTTTAAGCTTCAGGATTGAGAGAAATGCACTTTTGCTGGCAAATGTTTTAGATGTGTACGTGCAGATGCTCATACATAATCAGAGCTTTTCTGCCTCTGTGAGGTTATTGTTTAAAAAAACCCATCAAATAGGTAGGACTAGATGTGAATGCAATTTTTGTCTTCAGTGCTCATTCATTCTGCCTATATAGCCTTTCTTCTCCTGAAGCACGGTGTGGTGGCTCTTTCAGTTAAATGTGCCTTGAAGGCATCATCATAGATATGTGATTTTTCACTTCAGTGGAACGGTCAGGATGTCTGCTCTGATACTGGCTGTGAACTGTAGGTGAGGAATGGCTGTGGCATTACAGTGTCAGCTGCAGAGTGAGGTGAGTTAAAAATGGGCCATTTCCCATCAGTCCTGCATACATAGTCACGAAAATTCAATACTGTGAGTTTTGGCTACTGGTACGGGGTATTTTGCGTTTGCTGCTCATGTTTCCCCACATCTCATTTTCCTAAGGGAAATGGCAACACAACAGCAGCCAGAAAATACTGGATTCTGGTTCTTTGCTTAGTAACTAGATGTGATTAAAATAGCAGGGACAAAACTCTGATGAGTGTTGAAAAAGGAAAGTGTTTCTCTCAAGTGGTGGTTCATGTGCAGTGACTGTCTGATGAGGCACACAAGAGGGCTCGAGGCACATAAGAGAAGCAGGGAAGAAAAAGTAAAAAAATCTAAAGAATAAGTAGGGGCAGGGGGCTGTTGTCAAATAATTAGCAACATATTTAAGGGAAAAATTCAATATTTTGGCCAAATCAAGTCAGCAACAAGGTTTCCTAAACTCACTCTGCCTTGTCTTGCTCCAAAAATCTGAGAGGAAAGGGATGGCCTTGTTTTGTTGTGCAAGACATAAATGCAATGTGGAAGAATGACTGAATCCACAGACCCCTTTGCCAGATGCTGGAAAAGAAGTTCGAATTCACAAAGACATCTAAAAATGTTTGGAAGCAGAAGCATAAAAGATATCCAAAGAAGCCTATGGATAGGTTTCCTGATGATATATTCAGAAAAGTTCATAGACATTTTGTAGAGCTGGAGCTCACCTTATTTTGGCAGCAATTCTCCTAAACATTTTACTGCACAGTAAGTTGTTAAGCAAGTAGGACATAGCTATAGGTATAGATATATGTGATTACTGTGCTTTTGGTGTTAATTTTATTGAAGATCTTTGAGCCATCATCAAAATACTTTTGTTTTGGAGGCAGGACATACAGCTGTTTTTCATGCAACTTGGGTTGCCAATGCTCTATAAATGTCAGTGGCGATTTGAAGTCAGTCCCTTGACAGCTTTCATATTTTTTTGCCGTGTTTTATGCTTTTGTCCATTGCAAATGCTTTTAAAAAGCCAATTATGAGTTTTCAATTACCACTTTTCTCGTCCTCTAGAAGTTATGACTTACCTAACCTCACTACATAGTTTCTTTTCACCAAATTCATTGTGAGATGGAGTTTTATGCCAGAGTCGTAACTGCCATAAATCTGTTTTAAAATAAGTCACTTCATAGGCTACAAGTGAAATTGAACTTTAAATTGCTAATAGAATTTAAAAATACCTCTATATTGTTAGTCCACTTGAAACTATATTAACATCTTCAGGGGAAAGCAGTAATGGCAGTGGATGTTCTGAAGTTTAAAAAGTTTCAGAGCATTGGGAAGAAAAAAGAAAACTAGGTAGGTCTGTAAACTTAAAATAAGAAACATACAACCTTGCTGGTGTTTCTGTTTAAGAAAACCTTCTCCTTTTAGCATGTTATCAATAGTAATAAACTCTTTTTTTTTTTTTTTTATGGTCATCTCTAACACAAGGCAGCTGCACCACCTGCCTCCTGCTGAGTGCAGGCTGTGGATTGCCTGGGTGAGCTGAGGACCAGTTTTCAGGAATTCAATGAATACTAATACCTAGCTTCCCACTGCAGCAATCAGAAAGGCAAGGCAAATCAGCCACCAGCTCAGCTTCAGCAACATTTATGTAAATTAATCATTCTTTTACCATTTACTTTGGGGAATCATATTTCCTTTTCAGATCCAATAAATGCATGTTACAAACTGAAACTCTGAAGTTCCTCTACCACAGTCTACATTTTTGTTCTTAGCTGCACTCATAGATAATGGTGTTTTACACAGTCAGAATAACCAGTGCTACAGCCTCTGTAACTCTGTGCCCTGAGGTAGAAAGAGCCATGATCATCTATTTAAAGGCAGAATAGTTAGCAAAATATGTAGGGTTTTGACTACAACTAGAAAGCTCTTTGCTTCCAAAAGTCTCAAATATGTTGGAGATTGTTTTCATCCCTGTTGTCATTTATTTAAAAATCACGGCAATAACTCAGAGTGAACTGGAGAGATAATCTTTCATTCCATCAAGAAGCAAATGCAAAGACTGGGTAACCATCCTGTTTTACATATCATATTGCACTGACCCGTTCCTCAGGGGTTGTAAGCAAGCCCAAAACATTAAAACCAAAATAGGCTGGTTTCTTCTTTATTACATACCTCTGCTTAAAGAAATGTAGCCATGACTGTTTCTTTTCTGTCCAACACTGCAACAAAATTCTGATATATGCTACACCATCCTGCAATGCTGGTCTTATTTCTGAAAGCTAAAACCACAGTCAGGTTTTTTTACATGTATTTAAGTGTTATTGTTTAACAGGATTTTTTTTAATGCTGTGTTTTATAAGGAAACTCTGTCTCTTAGTTGTGCCTTGTAATAGTGGAGACAGCTCGAAGCATCATTCCCATCCTAGGTCTGGAGGGTCAAATTATTTTTAAAGCTAGTGCCACAGCTGAAAAACAGTTCAGGCCCTATAAAGGTGTCATTCAGTGGTGTGGTAAAATGGGTTGTGGAAACAACAGTAAAGTAAAATAAACACATGTCACTTCCTCCACTGAAGCACATAACTCAGGGGCTGCTGGGGTGCAGAGCCATGTGCCCTCTCCTGTTTTTGCTTACCATCTCCTGTCTGTAATCCATTAGAAACTTCTATTATTTCAGCATGATGGGGGTCAGCTTCTAAACATGATTTATTGCTACTTTCTCTCATGAATACAGAGACAGAACCTGTGCTTTCAGCTAGGCTGTTCTCCAGTTAAATTCAGATTTTTTTTTTCCTTGTTCTAATTTTTACTTTATAGTGTAGGATTTTATTGCACAGCCTTGATAGCCTATTATTGTTCAACCAAGGGTGGGGAAAAATAATGAGGTCTGAGAGAGATTGTATATGAAGTAGGCATTTTGATTGTTTTGGGAAGCACTTTCATGTTCTTGAGAAGATAGATTTAAAAAAAAATAAATTAGTATTGTCCTAAAGTTTTCTGTTTGCTTTTAGAAAATAAGTACTGAAATACTGATTTGACCCTTCGGCAAAGTGCACTTGTAATATGAAGTGTCTGTCTCTCTCTCACCCTCACCTTTCCTCCCGTGCTGCAGCCTCTGATGCCTGTGGTGGTACCCTGTTCACCCTGTTGGCCAGCTGAACAACTGTGATGGTTTCACTCTAGGCCTTCCTGGAGACCAGCTTGTAACCAGGAAGGAACTAGGAAAGTGATCACGGAAGTATTCCATGCTATTTGCTGCTTGGAAGGAGGTGGTGTTTGCTGAGGTCCCTGGGTCATTGGCCCTGGTCCAGAGGGCCGTTACTGGCTGTAAGGAATGTGGGACTGTTTCCCACCTTGCACCTGGTTTCCTACAGGTGAGTGAGCTGTGGGCTGGAGGAAGGTTCCTGGGACAGAAATGCCACCTGGGAAGGTGTACCCCGTGCTCATGGAGAAAGCCACAGGAGGGGGGACGACATAGGTTGGAGGTGGAAATCCTGGCCGGCTAGGAAGGGGAGGGAAGGCTCCTGGGTGATGAATGGGGATGAACTGGGAACTGCTGGCCTGACTTGGAGTCTGCGTTACAGGTGTCTTCCTGGCTTCGGACACCGGAGTCTTCCTCATCTCCGCCTGGGATTTTACCTGAACTGCATGTTCTACTTTCCCGCTTCCTGCATCTTATCCAAGCCGCATTTCTTGGTCTCATTCTTCCTTTTATTGTTGTCCTTCTTCCCATCGTTCTTAGTGGCCACTATTCCTTTGCTAAAGTCCCACCTTTCCCTCGCTACGTCTTTCGGGGGATAAATGCGCCCTTGCTCCCTGTTCAGCTCCTGGGGCTTGATGTTCTCTTTGAACGTGACCATTGGCTTTTCTCCTGCATCACAGTTGTTGCTCAGGCTTCTGCCAGAGGCCAGAACTGACTTGAGTCCAGGGCTCCCATCGGCACACAGTGGCTCTGCCATGGATGTCTCCTGCAAGGCGAGACTCTCTTTGGCTTCACTAGGGTCCTCCAGTAACAGCTCTGGGATTTCTGTCACAAACAACAGCTTTCCTACCTCGTTTTCACACTGAATCAACCTCGGCTGATTATCAGCGATCCATTTGCCTGTGAAGATCAGGCGCTGCTGCCGTATCCGACGTTGCTGCCCTTCTTTATCTCCTGTAATTGCCTGGTGGCTTTGGAAAAATCCAAGTTCCTGAACGAAGGCCTCAGAGCCAGGAATCCTTGCAACTCAAATTCTTCTGGAAGGGGGGTTGCATTATTACTGGATAGATCTTCTTCATGAGGCTGGAAGCTGTTTAGAAGAGAGATCAGCCAGGGCCATATGCGTCTTTCATCAACCACTGCCTCCTGGAAAACACTGGGCCTAAGTTTCAGCCAGTCCATGGAAACCTTCACAACTGGAAGAGGATATGCAGCCCCAGAGTCCTCCTGGTAGTCATTTTGTAAAGGACACTTGCACAGAACTCCAAGAAAAGACATGAAGAGAGCCAGGAGCTGTGTCCAGCAGAGCTGCTCATCCTGGCTGTAGCTGTGCTGCTCCGTTTCGTTGCTGAAGTCTCGCAGGTGATGCAGTTGGAACAGGTTGATAACAGTGATGTGGACTAACTGCTGAGAATTGAAGGCCTTCTGGAACAACAACCTCTTGAACTGTTCTTCCAACTTTTCTCGAAGAGGACTCAGCTTCTCCAAGCTCTTACTCAGATACACATGGCCATGGAATTTAATAAATGCCTTGATGAAGTCAGAATGCTCCATCGAGTCTTCACCTCATCACGACTTTCCAGTGCTTTAGAAAGTGCTTTTTGTAGGTTAGTGGAGGCAACTGGGAAAGGAAACTTCACAGCAATGCTTCTGCAGTACTAGAAAATTGTGGTCAAGTAGTCTCCTTTGGAGGAAGCTAGGATAGCCAACTGATTATAAGGCTGACCATTGGAAGGGGCAAGCTGAGCTGCATGTCTATAGTACGACTCTGCCTGGCTGGTCTGATTCCTATAGCGAGCAATATCTTCAAGGTGAACAAGGCAGTACTAAGATAAGGGCCTCCTCCTCCAATCATCCACACCTCCAAGAGAAGGTTGGGTCTGGAGGGGTAGGAATAATTCTCCCTCCGATTGAGGGGGATGCTTTGGCTCCTTCTTTGCGTCTTTTGTAACACTGAATGTGTAGTCAGGATATAAATCATCAAGCGACAACATACCACCGGCCGTTTGTACTGTTGCTTTCTTTTCTCTTGATACTGCTCTATATTCCTTTGGGTGTGCCCCTAGTTTTTTTGGACGTGCTCCTTCCCGTGTAACCGTTTCTTCCTCTCTGGCAGCTGCTTCTTCTCTTCCAATCGCTCCTTCCTCAGTCACAGCCACTTCTTCCTCTCTCGCAGTCGCGCCTTCATCTCTTGCTGTTGCTCCTTCGCCCGCTGCTGCCGCTCCTTCATCCATTGCTACCACTCCTTCATCTACTACATCTTGTGTGGATTGGATAGGTTCTTCTGTTCCTTCTTCTTCTTCTTCTTCTTCTCTTTCTTCTGTGCATTCTGGTTGCGGAGATGGGTCTGTAAGTTCCTTGATCTCCCTTACCCACGTCTTCTTCTTCTTAATAGGGGCAACGATGACTTTCCGGTTCTTAGCTTGAGTCCCAGTTCTAGTGGACTTAGTAGAAACGGCATTGACTTCAAGTTGTGTTTGGACCCCAACTTCTGTGGACCTAATAGGGACATCACTGGTTTCAAGTGGCGTGGTTTGGGTTTCTGTGTCGACCTTAACCTTTTGAAGGTGGTCTGTGGCAGCTCGATAAGCATTAGCCAGGCCCCAGCACAAAGCGGAGAACTGCATATTCGGATCTTTGTAGGAAAAACACCCTTCTGCCAAACAGTGGGCCATCTCACCAGAATCAAACATTTGTTCTGGTGTGAACTCCCAATTAATGGGGGGTGACACATGTCCTACTAATCTACCGAAATCTCCCCAAGCTCCATGCCACCCGGGGACTGGCCTGTCTGCAGCCCTTTCCAAAGTTCCAGCGAGTCCCTTTGAGGCATGATCTTTCCTACAAGAGGGAAAGCAATACAACACCATTCTTCCAAGTTTAAGGAGCACTTCCAGTACCTTTATCAATGACAGTACTGTTGCAACAAAATTTATATAGTAATTAGAGCCGATTCTAACCATGGGGATCTCCTTTACCAAACCTTCGATGTCAAAATTAAAGAATGGAAGCAATTCGTTCCATCCATCCTCAAGGTCTGGACATCTCCCTATAGGGTAGCCTAAAACAGGTATAAAGATGGCTAGAATTATAAGACAAATTAATGAAACAGCCATTGGTTTTGTTATTATTTCTTCTTGATCCCAAAACAAACCTTTGTTTATATAAACAAAGTTTCCTTGGCTGCTTTCCCAGACTCTGGCAGTGTTCCCAGACCTGTTCCCGAAACAATAGATTGGTTTGCAAAACAACACCGAGCTTGACTGTCTTCCCGGAAAATGTTTATCAAAACAAGCCAAACTTAACCAAAATATCCCACTTCTGACACCAAAAATGTTGTGCAAGTTTCGAGCTGTCTTCCCACCAAGTCCCCGAAACTCGACAAGGACCTGTTTCCCAGAGAGGGAAGAGAAAAGAAACGACTTAAGCAGCCAAAGCTATAGCAAAAATATATATATATATTTTACATATGAGACAGATATATACACTGAGAATACTATACACCACAACTCCAGAAATCCCAAACAGTTCCCCAAAAAGGGAAGAGGGGGAGGGAGAAGGGAGAAGGACAAAAACGGACAAAGACCGAGCAAGTCAACCAGCCAACTGAAGGTAAATTAGCAAAATCTCACCACTTCCCTTCAAACAGGCAGGATGGCTGGACACGGCCCAGCGCTCTCCCCTCACGCGTGGCAGATAACAGCAGTCACTGTAGGCCTCAGCTCCAGATAAGCCCGACCGAGACAGAGACCCACCGTTCTCGAACCTCGCCGGAAAGGAAGAGAGCGAGGTCCCTCCTGCTGGCTTTATTTATACCTCAAGTTACGTAAAGGAATAGCATGGAACATTTCCGTGATCACTTTCGTAGTTCTTTCCTGGTTACAAGCTGGTCTCCAGGAAGGCCTAGAGTGAAACCATCACAACAACATTGCAGCACTAGTATCTGGAATTTTCACAATAAAAAGCTTTACTGAAAGATTAAAATGTCATTTATTTAAAGAACTTAAGCTATGCAGACAGATAAAGAATAAACAAATTCTTTTAATAGCAGAGATAGTTTTCCCGAGGTGAACATTTTTCTGTATTTATGTACTTAGTGTTTCTCAGAAGAGGCCTCAGACTTCTTTTAAAACAAATTATTCATCATGTATTATTGTCACATAGTCCAAGCCACATCCCACCACTTCTCTTAAATCCAGCCAGATTTAAGGTACAGTTGTACTGAGATGTTTAACTGTGGTGATGGAGATGTGTCATGGTGTACTGAGCTCCCTTGTGCATGGCTGGGCTTTCAGAGGGCACCGACTGCAAGGAATGTGGTCCTAGCCGAGGTTTTCTGTGCTGTCTGGTAGCTGGCTGGCAGCTAGTGATAGTACTTGGGGCTTATTCAAAGAGCATTTTTATCCCAGAGGAGAGGGATGAATTTCCTGTGGCTCCAGCGTGGCTTTCCTGGGAGTGGATAATCAGGACAGAAGTCAAGTTCTGAGGGGACGTGGATATGAAAGAACAACCAAAGCATTAATAGATCATCATTCCCGATTATGATAATGAATGTTAAGAGGATGTCTCTGGATTGATGGGATGGTAGGCTTTTGTTTGTTTGCCAAGATCACTGCTGTGTAAGGTAAGTAGGACTGGTCGTTCTGTGTTTTAAGAGAAGCTAATAAGGGAAAAAACATTCAGAGCTGATACCACCAGGTCTTTTATCAGCCAGGAAGTGGCTTTTCAAACCTCATTTGCTGTTGTTTCTGAGTAAAGGGAGAACTACAGATATGTCTTCTCTCGCAGACTCAAACATCTTTCCTGTGCATTCCCTCCCAGGAGGACTGCATTCCTTTGTTTACCTGTGCATTATTGACTTTCATATATTTCGCAGCCTTCTACTTTTAATAATTTTGTGCCTTACTCTGGCCAGACACTTGCATTTCAACTATCCTCCATGTAAAAATAGCCTGAAGGCAGACTCAGGCATGCACTACATCTTCAACTAAGTTAAGAAATTCCTTATTCAGGGAATGCAGTTGGTTATACCCTTCAGCACTGCGCCATTATAGAAAAATCACCATCCCTCAGCTTTGTGCCCTGATTCCAGGACATTAAACCTCAGAGTTATTGTGGAAAAAACTAATGCAGGATTTGCATTGGAATAAAGTTCTGCAACATGGAAAACATTTCCAACCTTCTTACATTACAAGAATTACCCCGGAAGGCTTTTTTTCTCTATGGTACAGAGAGCTGGCTACAAGAAGCATTTTACCTGATGCCAGCTAAGACTTGAGAAGCTCTGTTCTAGTCTGTGGCCTTATTTGACTTGTTCTTTTTAAATGTTTATGTGAGGAATAGGTTTCTGAGACCCTAAGTGCTGTGCTTTTTTTTTCTTCTTCCTTTTTTCCTTATTTTTTTACTTTTTTTTCCCAGAATTGGTCTCATCTAGGTATCAAGAGGCATCAAAGACCTGTTTGTCTGCATGGTATATTTACAGATTTTGGCCAAAGTTAAGCCCTAAGGCATCATTGTTGACTTCTGATGAACTAGATCTAATATATATTTACCTCATTGTTTGAAAATTGCTCCTAAAAACTGCTACATGTTGGTGTTTAACTGTTTACATAGTGGCATGCTAAGTGAAAGAAAAAACAAGGAGATAAAACCCTCAACACCTCTCTTTGATGAACTAATTTTCTTGTCCTCTGTGTGCAACACTGCACTTAGAGCTCACAAATGAGTTTTTAGCTGTTAACGATAATAGTGATAAAACCAGTTCTTTTTCTTAAAAGGCTGTACTGTGCTCTGTAGGCAAGGAAATACTCCACTAACTGCTCTAATTAAGGCATTTCTCCTTTGGAACATATGGCAGGATGGGATAAATAGGCAGGAAGAAGGAAGGTTTTTTTCTTTGACCAAGGTATTTTTTTTTCCCCCATGTGTTTCATACAATTGTATAAATTCAAAAAGTGCCCCAAACCAGCCATGGTTTACCTTCTGTGGCTAAGGTTTTGGCTGTCTATAAATGCTGTCACACGTGTTTTGTCTGGGCATACTAGTTGTGCTCTAAACTAGTCTTCTTTATTGACAAGATAAAGGTGTATGTGCTGTTCAAGATAATCTTCTCCAAAAGAAAACCCTGCCTACAAAGAAACCAAACCCGACGTAGCTACAAGCAGACTGCATACAGTTCACATTCGTTCTGAATAGTGGTCCTTTAAAAAAGAAAGCCCACGAATTAGCAGGAATGGGGTATCTGCGTATGTGATTTCCTTTTAGAACTACTAATACTATAATGCTGGGCAGTCCATAATATTTGATTCCAGGGGAAAAGAAGTGAAATTTTCTGACTTAGCTTCAGAACATTATATTTCATAGGGGAGTCATTTTCTAATATTGTGGAAATTATAAAGATCATCTGGATAAGTGAGGACTAGCAGTTCCTCCTACTGCCATCTGTTCAGCTCCCTGCCCACTTGGTGAGATAATTTAACTAGTCTGTTCTTATAGTGCACATTTATCTTATTCAAATGAGGGGTAAAACACTATGGAAATAAATTCTGTTTGCAATAAGACTTTTGTTTTTAAAATCAAGTCATGTTTTGCAGATTTCCTGCCTCTGTATATGAAGGCACTCATTGTTTTGACTGCTGATCAAAATTTTGCACTGAGTTTTAAATATGATTTAAGTTCTTAAGGTGTATAATTTTTACAAATTCGTTATAACGAGATGAATTTTTTCCCCTTATGGGGACGTTGAGGCTCTGAGGCTTAATTTTTAGTATCTGGATAAGACATCCCCATTTTTAGTAACTGGGGATCCAGTTTAGCTACCCTCTTGCATTTTTTGGTTCTGACACTTAGTGATCTATGTGAGACGGTGGAGAAAGATTGCGTTGCATCCTAAAGCTCAGAAATTCCTGGGATTCTTGTATCCACAGTACTATCTCAAGAGTACTGCTTTTCCTACCCAAGGTTCAAATATTGTAATCTTTTTTCCAGTGTTCCTGATATTGAAGAGCTTTTAACAGAGGTAGTATGCATCTATTTGGTTCTTCTTTATATCTTGTGAAAGAAGACCCAGATTGTCAGGTACCAACTCTGTTTCACATATATTTTGTGTGCTTAAACACAGAAATAATTAGCAACACTGTATTTCCCCGATGGAGTATTTAAACAATCCTTTTGTTTTGTTATTTGATTACAGAGTATTACAACTGTCTTTCTCTTTAAAGAAAAGTTTTTTCTTTCACTTTAAGAAATCCCTTCTGTATCAACTCTTTTTCTTCCATTTCCCCATTACTTTCAAAGATGTGTACCAATGCTAAATCCAAGTTACCAATTCAGATTCTAAGCAGGAAAAATTGCATCACTGGCTTTTGTTCTCCTGTGAAAGTCCATATTAATGGAGACTGCCTTATATAAAACACTCTCCTTTCACCTTTGAAAACAAAGAAGAGTTCCTGTCTGAAACAAGTACTGCAGCATTTCAGTGTTTTTAGAGACCTGTACTGAGCTTTATCCAGAGCCTTGACTGTCCTTATCAGTGCAATGCACAATCAGCACCAGTGTTGGGGTGATGAAGTGCATGGTACTGTCAGAGCACCATCTCCAAGCCATTTCCCAGGGCTGGGAAAAGGGAAACCTTTGGACTTTGTGCAGAGCTTGACAGAGAGATGATGCTTGACCTCCAGACCAGTGCAATAAAATACCTGTGCCACAGTCTGGTGTAGGTTTTGTGTTCTGCTGCCACCTTACCCATCCCTTCCAGTCTTGCACTTGTCGGAAACATGGGCTCCTAGTAAAAGCTCACCAATCTGACAGTGTATTCTGTATTCTTCCCCTGAATATCCTGTATTTGAATCAGACTTTTGTAGAAGAGAAAGGGGCTGATGCTAGAGCTTGTGGCATGGGATATCTCTTATCACAGTCTGTTACACCTAAGCAAAATGTGTGAAGGTAGTTCTGTAGTAGGAGGAAAAAATAAGATTTAGGTGTGATTAGTCAAGCTCTGACTGACCTTGATTTACTACCCTTCATTTCAAGCAAGCATTCAGAGCCTTGTCAAACATAACAAGAATGAAAAGCCATATTATGATATATATGACAGAATATATATATATGATAGGATATTATGACTGACTTTTTCTGTTGTACGCTTTTAATGTGGGCTAATTAACACACACTAGCTGGTATATGTTAAAATATGCATTCTCACCTAGGCAGGTCTGCACTTTGGAAACAAAAATTTGTGTCCACAAGGATTCCCCAGCCTCTCCTTCCACTGAGCTGAGAGCCAAGAATACGACAACTCTTTTACTGACTGTTGGGGTTTCTTTTTCAAAATGATAAGTTGGTTTTATTTTGTTTTTCTTAATTAGATTTCCCTCATGAATATGAGAATATGGTCTTAAAATTAAGGGGTAACTTGGAAGAACATTTTAGTTAAAAAAAAAAAAAGGACTTTGACTGCCAGAGGGTATCTTAAGGTTTATAAAGAGTATTAGAGACTGGTTCGTCTCTTTGTCCACAAGACAGAGAGCATAGTGACATAGACTGCTGCTTTTGGTCTCTGCTTCTGATTTTTTTTGTTGGGGCGTGATAATTTCTTTCTTTTTAGCAAATAAATAAACACCTTAAAACATTTGTTAAGACTGGGGTACTAATGCATTTTATTGATGAGGTTTGGCAAAGGAGCAGCCTGCAAGATTAGCAATCTTTTTTTATTTTCTTGCAACCTTTATTAAAAGTTTAAAAAGTTATTAAAAATTTAGCTATTTTGAATTATTTGTTTGTATTTCATTAACTGCTGTTTAACCCAAATGGCAGATGCTGGGGAGAAACTAGTATTTAATGCAGGTTCAACATACTCATGCCTCTGTTGAAAAAATGGTGAATAAGAAGTAAAAGTTGGAGGGACAGAAGAACAAAAGATTTTGGCAGTCCTTATTGGAAAGAAAAAGGACCAAAAATGGTAGAGGAGAGAAAAAATTGAATTGATGGTGGTGTTGGGCAGGGTGGGATGTTTTTATTGCTGAGTTTAGAACAAGTCAGGGCAGAAAAAGCTTTCAGTACAATGTTTAGATTTGAGAAAAACGGTTGAAAAAGATTTACTGGAATTTCTCTGGGTTACCCAAACACATCCCCAAGAGAATGAGAAAAAAGAAAATTAAAGTCTGTTTGGAACAGGAGTGTTCAGTTTTGCTTGAAATCTTTCTTGTCTGTTAGGAAACTTGCAGGCCTACTCTGAAATATAGAGTTTACTGAGTAAAAGCAGTTTCTAAATAAAATAGCAGCTTGGTCAGGGTCAAACAGCAGCCCATCAGAACAGTGCTACAGCAACTCCAGCCCCTTAATGGGATTGACTGAGGAAAATGTTTAGGCTTTATGCTACATTTATTTACAGAAAGGGCCTGGTAGCAGTGGTTGTGATACTGTGAGAAACAGAGTCTCGTGATAAAATAATTTTTCAAATTAGAATTTATTATATAGTAGAAGCAAGCAGCGCTGGGTGACAGAAGGAGTCTTGCTCCTAAACCTGCCACTGTGTATCAGATACACAGTGTGTGTATCTGATATTTATTTCAAATATCTCATACATATTCATTACATCATATACATTTTACATCACTACTGCAGGTGTTCAATATATGTTTATTTTTACAGCTAAGACTAATTTGTTATCTCTACGACAAGTTATAAATCCATATGTTCTTCAACAAAAGGAGCCAGCATGCTACTGACCTGATCTGGTTTGGACATAATTCCTGGGTAGGAGGACAGGGAAGGTGATGGTCTGTTTTATGTCTTTATGGGGGTGCAATTAAGTTTTACAATCTGTTTGTTTTTCTTCTTTCCTGAGGTTACATTAACCCATTTGTTTCCTTTGCTGACACGAATTTAGAGTTTATTACAATACCACAGTTTGCTAGGCTAATAACCACGAGTACATCTGTATTCTGTCTAGGTGCTCCTGAAACTCAACTGACATGATTTCTGGGGGACTCAAGAGTGTGTGGAAAAATTATTTAGGATTCAGAGGCTGATGTCTTATGCTTTTGTTCCTATCTGAGAGCAGTCTCCAAAAGCTTCCCATTTAGTGATGAAAGCTGGGAAGGTCCACAGGGAAAGGCACAGTTCTTACTTTCTGAGGACCAAGGCCAGAAATGGATTTTTAGCTTAAACTTGAGGCTTTGAACTGCACACAGAAAGAAATCCGTACCTTCATGGAAACCCAGGGATTTTGACTTAGTGCCTCCCACACAATTAACGTCTCTGATTCGTGATGGGGATTTTCTTTTCCTAAAGCAGCTCAGCTCTCTTCCCTGTGCTTGCTGCAGCTTTGCCACTCCTGCGGCAGACACTAAACTGCTGCAAAGTGATGGCCACCATACTCTGGAACATTAAAATGGGTAGCACTTTAATTTCATATACTGGGGCAGTTTGGCCACTTGGTCTTAAGGAGCTTCCATCAACTGAGGGAGGATGAGGGCAAAGAACAGGCAGGTATGGCTGCAGGGTTAATTTTTTCTCCTCATTGTTTCTGGCTTTCTCAGTAGGCAGTTGCACTCTGTACAGGCTGAACAAAAATTACCTGTGCTACAGAAGCTTTGATGTGATCAAAAGTAGAGTCTGTTAGACAAGGAGTAATACACTGCCAAAAGGTGTGATTACATCAGAAGTTCTGTTGTTTGTTTTGTTTTCCTATTCTACCCTTCTGTTAAGCAATGTCCTACATTACACTGCACAGAGAGCATGGTGCGAGTGTATAAGTGTGCTGTGCATCCTGTGACCCATATGTATATTTATATGTAGGTACACAAGATCAGAAAGATGCCAAATCTGTTCTTTGGTTGAGATGCTGGGTAAACTCAACCTCAGGATAACAATTAAGAGCTGAAGGAATTGTTATCAGCCCGGATTGTCTTCACTGTAGACACTGGTAGCAGCATTTCAATGATGAAAAACCTGAGAATAGTCCACAGCTGTAGGTATGACATAGAATATATTGATCAATTACCAAAGGGAAGTTCATAAATCTCATCTTAGTCCTGTTGCTTGTCTGAATTCTGACCTAGTTCAAGTGTGATGTTGTTTTTTCTCCCTGAGGATGGCTGTCCTTTTACTAGATTGATTATTCTGCTGCACTTTTTTGCAGTGTAGCACTGAATTCAGTTGTGCTGTATCAAGCCACTGGGATTACAACAGAATAAGAACTGTAAAACTTGCATTTAAATAGTTATTTGATGAAATTGATGTTGAATTTCATTAGAAATGGTGTTACATCAAGTTCTTAGTTGAGTACTTTAAAAACTCTGAGATTTAAGAACACTGTAATGAACTTGGAGCCATCCTCTAATGTTTTGTTATATTTTATATTAAAAATGAGTTAGGAGAAAACAAAGGGAGCATGATCTATCATTCAGCAGTGGTCTGCTGGGATGGTAGGAAGCAGAGGGAGCAATTAAGACTTTGGACTGCAAACCTTCACTACCATGGAAGTTTCTTAGCAGTATCTGGAGATTCACAGTCCAGCACTCCAGTGTCACACATGAATGCTCTTATACCTCGGGGGCATTGCTGTTGAGGGCTGGGTGGGGAAGCTGTCATGCTGCCCTCACCTCCCCCAGGTGATCAAACCTGCCAGGGCTGGGCAGTGGGGTCTGGCATTCCCCACCCCCCCTTCTCACCCAGCTGTCACTGGCAGGCTTGAAGGCTTGAGCAAAGGCTGAGTTCTGAATTTGGAAACACTGATATTGAGATAGAGAAGACTTAATTGAACATATCTTTGAAATTCGATGTTTTCCCCTCTACTTTCCACATGGACATGTTTTTTCTAGATTTCCATAAATGTGGAAAGACAGCAGTTCCTCCTTTATCGAGGTCCTCGAGTGCAACTTGAGCGAGGACAAGAAAACTGCTTCCCTGACTTGGGAACTCCACAGCAGCCCAGCTCCAAGAGCTTCCCAGTCCCTTTGCTCACATGTGCTATAATGATCGTCGAGACTCGGTATTTGCCACAAGATACTGGCCTCCTCATGCCACAAGGTGTTTATAGAAAATTATCACTGCTTTAGTGAACATTATCTTTAGGTTACTGAAGAGCTGTTTGAAGCTTTTTTTTTGTGGGTGTTCCCAATTCAGTTCTTTTATCCATATCTTATTATCAATAATCTGTTTTAGCAGAAGTCTGTATCAGGCTAACACCCATTGTGAGCTGGGTGAGAGTCCAGTAGAAACAAATCATGAAACAAAAACTGCAGTTGTTTTAAGGGGGAATATAAGAGAGTAGGAAAAAAGAGAATTAAACATAATTTTAATATCCATAGGTGAACAATCCCATAACTTGCCTGATATTTTACTCACAGAGTAAATACAGAATTTTTTGGCTTTTTTTTTTTTTTCCATTTTGATGCATTGCGGGCAGTTATATAGTATTCAGTGTTTATTCAATTCCCAAAGGAATAATTTAATTCTAAAGCTTTGCAGCCATAGGCAACATGCTTCAATTATCTCTGTCAGAGTTACGGTATTATCAGTCAGCCCTTGTACTGTGTTCTTATGGCATACATCTGTATTTCAGTTCTGCATGCTAAGCAGCAAGAATCTTCTTTGGTCAGCCTTTTAAGGAGAAGATAGGAAACTGTTGACATAAAAATTACTGCTGCTGACTGTATTATATATATATATGAAGTAAATATGTGAGATTTACAGTCTGTATTAAAATTTAAAAAAAAAAGGCAGATTGTAAAAGCCAAGATCAGGTTTCAGACCAATTTATACTGAACCGTTAAGAGTACTATACTGTTACAGACACGATTCATGAGTATAGGTATTTTCACTGCCCATATCAATAAATTCAAGTAACCTTCAGTGCAGTTTACCTTATCAAATCTTCTATGTAGACATTTGTATTCATGAATCACCATGTGCACTGTAATGAGTAAAAATTATGTGTAAAATTCAGCCCTAAAGGATGTAGTTTATAGATGGATGAGGTACTTATCTTCGACTGTATTTGCCACCTAAGTCACTCAAATATGTGCTCTAAAATAAAAATCCTAAATCTCTGAGGAAAAAAAGTCATCAAGCCATTTTCATATTTTTAGTATTAATCAACTGCTGTTTCTGAATTGATGGTTCTGTTCATGCCACACAAGAATGAGTGGGAGTGGGTGGATGCTCTGCACACAAGGTCAAATAAGCTGCAGAATGCTGTGCTGCTTTTTACAGCAGATGGGTAATGTTACATGGATTTTAATTACTGCAATTGCTCCTGGCTTTGAGGAAATACTCTCCCTTAATAATGACGAAATTGGCCACATAATTATATTTAAATTTTGTGGCACAGATGTGTTTGTTTAAGGATGCCATGCCTCTGCCCTTCTGGAGAAGAAGGAGAGTTACCGAAGTTTATCTTTCTTGTTGGTCCTCCTTTCATAGCAACTCTTTATACTGTGCTGGTATTTTTCAAGGGGAACTTGAAAGAGCCTGTCATCATTGGGAGGGTGGTGGGTGCAGATTCACAAAGAGCTTTTGAAACACCTCTGCAGCTGACAATCTGCAAGAATAATTTTGTCGAGGAAAGCTTTACTATGAGCATGGGTTTATGGAGCTCCTTTGATGCTGAGCTCTTGCAGCTCCTCTGCAGCACAATAGACAATGTGCCAGCAGATGACCAATTGAAACAGATTTGTACGTGTGAATAGTTTCTTTGTATCCTTTGGCCACTTATTCACATTACTTTCTAGAAAGTATTAAAGGTTTCTTCTTTATTTCTTTCAATATATTTCTCCTCTCCCAGTCCACCGTGAGGAACTGTGAAGGAATATAGTGTTAATTGGGGTCTCCTATTCTTCTTCTTTCCTCTTCCGCCCTGCCCTGCCATCTAGTTTGTGTTGTCCTTAATTGCCCATCTCCTTGTATGTCGTGCAAGGGCATCCAACGAGTTTGCTCTGTGATGGGAGCTGTCTGGAATCCTCATTTCTTATGTGCCCTTCTGGTTGTAGAGGAGAGAGAGGTGGCTGAAGATGGATACGGTGGTCAAATGGAAGTCTCCTGCAGGGAGGAACAGATGCGTTTATTTTCCTGCCTCCTGTGTGTAGGAGAGGAAATGCTGTTTTCCTTTTGCAGTGTGAAAGATTCTGATTCAGATTAGGCATTCAAAAGAGATCTTTGACAAAGCCAAAAGTAAAGCCAGGAAAGTTTCTGGGAAAGGTGATGCTTTCTGTCATTGGAAGTATTTGAGAAGAGATTAGACAGATACCAGGGATGACATAGATGTAGTTGCTCCTATCCTTGGAAAGGTAAATGGACTAGAAGCTGCCGAGGGGCCCCTTTGAGATCCATTTTTTATGATTTTTATGATCTTTGGTGAGCTGAGGATCAGGATTAATTACATGTCTGATTAATTTGAGCTCAGCCCACTACTAATTTAGCTGCACTGTCCCAGGGACCAGATTTATTAGTGCTGCTGCCCAGCCTATCAACACCCTCTCAGCTTTCTGAGCTCTCCCACAGCGCTGCAGCACAGCTCTCCCGCAGCAGGAGAAAGCAGAGGCATTTGCTCACAGACATCGATATTGCGATTTTTAGCTGGTGTTTATAGGACCAAAGATTGGCTTGGTATGCAAATTGAAAACAGTCAGAGCTTGAGCAGTATTGTAACACAGTGCAGGATGGGGATGCTGAGCTGAGAGCCTGGGCCTGGCAGGTGCATCTCTCGGCAGCATGGTTTAATTACTGGTATAAGGAATATAGGGAAGGTAGGATTGACCTAGCAGTGAGCTGTAATTAAAATAGCTCCAAGTCCAAAGTAGGGGAGACAGTTGCCATGGCGAATGGAAAGCTTAGGAGGAGTGTAGCTCTGTGCCTGAAACGTGGGAGAATGCCCAGCATGCTTGGAGATGGGTTACTACAGGGAGCACTGAAACCATCCTGACATCAAACGTTAGAAGAAAGCAATGTGAAAACAAGCAGTCAATAAACAGGGACATATTTTTCCATACCAACCAAGCATAATGAGGCCTAAAATAGTAAAGCTCATCCCTCTTACTAGTGTGCTTTGGTGTCTTTTCTCTTTCTTCCTTTCCACCCTCAGGAGTTCACTTTACTGCTTCTGGCTCCTCAGCATTTCAGTGCATACAGTGAAATCTTAGTCCTGCTGGAGGCAGTATTAATTTTGCAGTTTACATCGATGGGAATGGGTTTCCACCTCTGGAACTTGGAACAGATCAGACAGTTGTTGCTGAGCAGTAAGCATATCCAAATTAGAAATGGCATGTTTTCCTATTCTCCACCTCCTGCTAGCACCAGTGCCTGTGTGTCCACCCTGTCAGCAGTGTCAGGGAGCATAAATACCATTAAAACTAATTTTTTTTGCTTGTTTGTTTTTTTTATGGGATGGCTTCCTGCCCTTGATCTGGCTGATGATGTGAAAGCTAGTGCTGGCCCACGGGAGGGTCAGGACCTGAGAGCATCAGGACCTGGAAGCAGCAGCTGTGGGACTGCTGAGCTTAAACTGATCACAGACCTGCACCCTATTAGCACAACTCTTTTGTTGGCTAGCCAGTGTCCCTTTGGGTCTGGTAGGAAATTTGGCATTTTGGACCTGACAGATGGCCTCTCAAAGAGATACATATAACTGGCAGATGCCTCTCCTAAGTGAGAGCTCTTGGCCTCTTGATGAGCTTGAAAAGGCCCATGCAGCTTCTCCATCAAAAAGCTTGCCTTGAGGCATTGTCATGTAGAATCACTGCTGTTGGTTTCTTAAATTGCAGATAGGAAGTGACAACCTCATAGGAAAGGTTGTAATTGGGGGAAAAAAATACAAATTACCATTCAGTCCAAAATGATCCATATCCACCCCTTTCTTCCCCCCCCCCACCTTCCGGTCAAATGTGATAAGAGCAATTTGGGTTTGGTATCTTTATAATAATACTTAGCCAGCCACAAGGTAATTGGTGATATAATGGGCAACAGCCCTTGCTTCAGAGAGTGCAAACTCGAGTATTTGTTACTCAGGCACTATTCAGCACAGTGGGAATAAGGAGACAAAATAATTCAGCTAAAGCATGATATTAAGAAGTAGTGCCCTGTCCACCTCTGGCTACATAATCCCATCCTGTGCTTCTCATCCCAACCAGAGCCCATCCTGCTCCCACAGCAATGGGGTTGGGCAGATGGCAGCAGTAGCACAGCATGGAGAAAGCTGGTGAATGGTCTAGAGCATAAGTCTTATGAGGAGCAGATGAGAGTTGTTTAGCCTGGAGAAAAAGAGGCTCAGGGGAACCTTACTGCTCTCTGAAAAGGAGATTGTAGCCAGGTGGGGGTCAGATTCTTCTCCCAAGTAATAAGTGATAGGACGAGAGGAAATGGCCTCAAATTACATCAGGGAAGGTTTAGATTGAAGATTAGGGAAAACTTCTTGACTGAAAGGGTTGTCAAGCACTGGAACAGGCTGCCCAGGGAAGTGGTTGAGTCACAAACGCTGGAGGTAATTAAAAGACATGTAGGTGTTGCACTTAGTGACATAGTTTAGTGGTGGACTTGGCAGTGGTCCATGTGATGGTGATGAAAGATAATCAGGTCTTTGGTCTTCATGTGCATCCTCCCCCCACCAACACACCCCTTCCTTGCCATGAGAGGGACAGTGTGGTTTGCCATGTGGATATTGCAGGAGGAACTGTCTGGATGCTCACATAGTTAATGCGTTCCAGAGACAGGGGAGCTGTGATGATTGTGATGACTTTGGTGTACATCAGCCTTTCTGGGACACTCGATTAACAGTTGAACTTGAGGAACTCAGAGGTCTTTTCCAACCTAAATGATTCTATGATTCTATAAGCGGGAGTGGGACTGGCCTTTGGAGTGTGGGTGAACATGGTTTTGTCCATTGGTACCTGGAGAAATTTGAAAGCCAGTCTAGGCCTGAATTACCTGTGGGGAGTGCTGTGTTTGCAGAATATTGTTATCAGCCTGCTCCAAGGCATGGATGTGTCATCATCTTTCTTTTACCCAGTATGGAATTTAGAAATAAATTCTCCCACTTCTCAGATATGTTTAATGCTACTAGAGCTGCAGGAGATGGATGAGTAGCAGAGTTTTAAATTTAAACAAAATGACATCCAAAATGTCCTCCTTATGGCAAAACTTCTTCCAGCCAATTGATATTTTGCCATTTGCAATGATCATATGTCCATATATGATGTCATTCTGTAGATACGTGGAAGGATCATATGAACTGAACTGTGCTGTAGCCCTGGAGTCTGGATTTTCCTTCCCACTGTTTTGATAAAGTTTGGTTTGGTGAAGTTTCTCTTCCTTTGAAGGAACTAAGGATATTATGGCAGTGTTTGTTACAGAGTGCTAATATTAGTTGTAACATTATAATTAATACATTAACTGATGATTTATGTATAATTAATGCAGGAGTATGGGTGCATTAATTGCTATAAATGCAGTCAAATCAAACAATTATTTTTCAGATAACATGCATAATTAGACATTTGTTGTTCATATCAGTTTATAAAGAAGTTATTATCATATTATGTGTCCATGATATTCAACAGGAAAATTTAATATCTATACTACCAGAACATTCCTTAGTTCTACCTTTCTACATATACTTGTATATAAAAGTCAATAAAATAGCTACTTTGTAGGGGTTTATATGTAGGAGGATTTACAATGTTTAATATTATGAGTTTCAAACTCTGTGATAAGTACATAAATGGGCCATTTAATTGCCCTTGATAGAAATTCACTCTACTTCTTTAGATTTAGCTATTCCAATTAAATGCATTGAGCATTTCAGATGATTAAATTATTAGATGTATTGTAAATGCTTTATTTAAGACCCGTTGCTGGTGAAGGAATTTGAAACATACATTATCATGATCTGGCTTCTATTTAATATGCTGTAGCCAACAAATATATGACTTTTTTCATCCTTGTCTTTGATAGTGCTGTCATTCTGCAAGTAAATCCATGGAAAGGAAAGATTAAAGGTACCTAAGGTTATGCTACAGATGTATTTTCAGAAATATCTTGTGCACAGTAGTATGTCTGGGTTGTGGGTTTTTTTTTTTCTTCCTCGTTTTGAGACAATGAGTGATATATCTAAAGCTGAGGAATGTCAGAATTGTACATAATTTCAAAATTTAGTAGTTTCTGGTTTTGGACAGTAGAAGCTGTATTGCATTTATGTTCTTAAAGCAGTATGCCAGTACAACTGCTTAGAACAGATACAATATAATGAACTCTAGTAAAGCCACCTGAATGAAACTTTTGGAAGGATGAGATCAGACAAATTCAGTTTAAAAAGAAGGGTGCAGACTTCTAGCAGTGGTGAAAAAGAATATTTGAAATAATTTATTTTGTGATATAGAGATATCTATATCAATACACTATATAGTGTATTGAAAAGAAAGTAATAATAGTTCTGTAAGAGATGCTCCAGCCCTTCTTAGCTGGGCATCTACATGTATGAATGAGGAGGACTGGGCTGCAAACTCTGCAAAAGGGTCAGACCAGGTGGCATTAGGTCATCTACAAAATCTCTTTATGTTTTTAAATATACCTGGGAGCGTGGAAAATGTCATTCTTTGAATTCAAGTTAAGTATTACTGTATATGAGGGAGGGAAACTTTAAGGCTAGTTGAGAGGACTCTGCGGAATTAAAACACTTGATGGCAAATAAAGAAAATGGTTTTCGCTCTTCTATTGCTTGTGGAAATGATATGACTTTCCTAATTTTTTTAAATTCATGGTAGCAGGTGGCTAGGTTTCTTTTCACTGACTCTTGTCGGTGCGATCTTTAAACCACCGAAGCTCTGAGTTTCTCTGGACTCGCTCTGATAAGCTTCAATAAACAAAGCATGAGGGAGTTGAAGGTCGGATCTTAAATTTATGGTCCTTCAAAGACACGCTGGAGTAACCAAAAGGTACAGAGGAGATTAACAAAGACGTTACAGCTTGAGGGTTGGAGACTGTCTGAGGAAGAATGATAAGAGGACCAAAGCATTCAGACCAAATTAGCATTGAGGGCGAGAGATCAATAACCAATAAAGGTTAGAATACTAATTAGTGAAGAGAATTCTGTAACTTAGAACCAATGAATGTTAATTTCTTTGTTTGCTAAAATGTATAAATATGTGAAAAGCCTTGAAAGGCATATATGTAGCTGGAATGATTTGCTACATATCTCTGGCCAGAATAAAGTAATACCTGGCTCACTAATACTTAAAAGGCAGTATTGGAGGGTTTTTTCATTTCTTCCTGAAGATTTTCAGTGACATTGCCACTTTCATCCTCTCTTCTCTCAGCCCCTGTTAAATTGTATTTTCTATGATATCACTATTACCGTTCTTCATAAAAAAAATATATTTTATTTTCCTCTGCAGAGTAAAGTAAACATGACATACAAATTTACAGTGAGACTTGTCAACAAACACATGAGATCACAGATATTAGGCTGAGCATAAACTTTCTATTATATTCAATTTACTGCTCATGCAATAAAATTGTCATCAGATCAAATGGGATTTTATACTGTATCAGCTATAATACAATGCTATAAAATTACAATTTTACTGTTGTTCTCTTTCTCTTTTGTGAGTTATGAAAATGAAAAAGTTACATACACCATCATGCTATGGCTTGCATAGTCTAACAAAGAAGAAGGGTTTTAGTCTGAATAGTTTAGAGTTTATAATTAATTGATGATTATATGGCTGTTTTTCAGTGTGAAAAATTATGTTTTGCTGCAGTAAAACCTTAAATCTCTTAATGAAAATTTGAATGAATGGAATATATGGAAAAAGCTCAAACAGTGGTTCTCCAATTTTGTTTGGAATAGAAACTAGTAGACAAAACCCAGAAATACAAAAAAGCCCTTTATGTACTCCAACATAGGGGAGAACCACAACAGTTAATGGAACTGCATTCACTTTCTAAAGAAGGCTTCAAAACACTGCCACTTTCCAACAAGTTCAGTTTATTTGTTCAGAGTTCAGGAAACCAAAAGCCATTGGACTTCAGTGCTCACCTTGGAGATGAGAGTACCCAGCTTCAGGTCTCTCTTCCTTGCCCAGTTTGCTTTCATTAGGTGTATTGACAGGATACAAGCATAACAAATGGCTTCCTAGGGCAGCATTGGGGGTGTTCTGACATGAAAATTAACCTGAGAGCATCATGCATTTTTTTCATAGTTCTTTCTCATAGTTTTCAACATAAGCCATTTGCATTCGTTCATTTTAAAGTACCTTCTTGCTTGCAATTAATTGATATTAGACAATGTATTACAATGTACCCACACACCATTATTACAATGTGCTCTGCTTGTAGCGTATGAAATACAGCATTTTAAAAGTCTATGCTGAATCAAAAATGAATAATATATTCATATACATTTCATTTAATTTGCTAAGAAGTACAAACTTTTTATATTCCACTGACGCTCAGAGACCTGTCAGGGTTGAAGTGATGGTTGGTACTATACAGACATGATCCTTGCCTCTGCAAAACCTAGAGAAGTCTTTCACTTTTCATGTATGGTAATCCTGAGAATATATACAAGCACTAGTAGTGAGCTGAACAGACTTTATCTCGACTGAGCCTTCTGTTTCTCATTTCTCTTGGTCTGTTCCATTATGTGTACGTTCATTAGACGTGCTATGTGACTGACATCTTTCACAATTAGTGCTCATGTATAATGAGATGCAATGCTGACAAGGACTCTCTTGTTTTCTATAGCTTCACTGAAAGGCCTTTTCCTTCTTCCTTGGCATCGATCCATTAAAACCATTGCACCATGTTCAGCTGATGGCTAGGACAGAAAATAATTTTCAGCCATTAAAACATTGCTCGTGTATCATCAGCTCCACCTCTTGGATTAATTTGTTTTTTACAGATCCACTATGCAGTTCATAGGGGAATTCACTCTGGAAATGTAAAAAGTCCTGAGGCAGTGCCCTAATAAAAGCATCTGGCTCAATTCCTTTTTCCTGCAAGTTTAATGCTCAGTGCTTGATTACCAGTAAAGTTTAATTACAAATTATTTCACAAATAGTATGGGTTACATTGTCCTCTAGTGGCTCATATAGATAACTGCCCTGCTGACAAACTCCTTTTGCCTTGTGTTTTTAAATCCTCTCATATTCTTTTCATAGAAGTCCAAGTCACCTCAGAAGAGGCCAAATAAAGAGTTTGCATCTTACTGCCACTGTATCAGTACATCAAGCTCCCTCCTCTATAACTGCAGATGTTCTGCTAAAGAAATACGTATTTTAAATAGTTCAAAATAACAATAGAATTGTGAGAAGATAATGTATTTAATCAGAGCATTTGATGAAAACGAATATATCCTTCTTACTAGCAGTAACAGATAATAAATTCAACATGAATTTTTTTTAATAGGTTCAGGCCTAGTTTTTCCAGAAAATATATAGAGGTCTCATGTAAAGGAAATCAGAATAGCCCTCCAGCATGTCCTGTGGCTACTCACTTGAAAACCTCAATAATGCCAGGCTTTTGCTGAGTAACGTGGAATCACCACCTTTCACGGGAAGCAGTGAGAACACTAGAGCACTTTGCAGCATAATGCAGATGTTTGCAAATAGGAGAAGGAATCCAGAGCATGGAGAATAACTCCAGGGTGTTTGAAGTGACAAAATGTACATATTACATTACTTTGAAAAGGTGAGACCATATTCTGTAATGTGCTGAGTTTATCTGTGGCAGAGCAGTGGAATTACTTCCAGCAGAGGCCTTGGCCCTGGCCATGGGAATTGTGGCAGGCAGCGCTCGGGCAGGCGTGGCAGATGGGATGCTCCAACTGGCGAGCCTTCCTTTTTCCTACTGTTTCTTTCTTGGTGAAATGCCATGAGTAATGACAAATAGAGGTTGCACTGCAAAGATAATTTCTCTGTGTGTAAGAATATTAAGAGAACTATAAATGGTTCTTTTTATACCTCCAAGGTTATGTAGGAAGCAGCAGTTACGAGTGAAGAAGAAATGTGATTGCTCTCTTAAGGCAGTGGTGGTACACTCCAGAAAGGTGGTAACTCATGTTTTCTGTTGCTGTTTGCAATAACAGGAGAGACAAAGGAGTAGTTGGACCTTACAGAATTAATTTTCAAGGCTTTTTTAAAGTAGCATGCCTTGTACTCAATAGGGAAATATTATATTGGAATTCTGTAAAAATTCTTTGTTCACATCCTCCATTTCTGGCCACCTTTTTCATTCATCCCATTTAGAATAATAGAGTGGTTTGAGTTGAAAAGGACCTTAAAAATCATCTAGTTCCAACTTCCTGCCATGGACAGGGACACCTTCCACTGGACCAGGGTGCTCAAAGCCACATCCAAACTGGCCTTTTGGAGAGGCCTTCTTTTCACTCAGCAATGTTGATAGCAGAGGCAGTTTGGATCACGAGCAGGTCTGTCCTGGCTGGTGCTGGTGGTGAGCTCCCCCCAGGGAGGTGCAGGCAGCACTGCTGGGAAAGGCTCACTGAACAGAGCTCCTCTGGACTCCTGTCAGGAGGCTCCTTCTCCCAGGACTCCTGTCAGCATTAGAGAGATGTCAGACAGTTCATTCCCTGGGCTCATCATCCTCCAAACACTGGGAGAGTTGCAAAGCAGCTTAATTATGCTTGGCATTTAGTGTTGTCCACATACTGCCTCAGACTTGCACATGTACCCACACCTAGCAAGAGTAAGTACTGCCACAGTTGGGGATGCGCTGGCAGAAACAAAGCATTTAAAGGCAGCCTGGGGGTATAAAATGCCTTCACCTTGTGAAATCAATTGTCCTGCTCCTCTTACATCACTCAGAGGTTTATTGGGCAGTGATAGATGCAGGAATATTTACACAGAGTTATTTTATCTACTGGTCTGTGACTCTTCTACCACTGGGGATCTTTTCAGTTGCCCTCAGATAAGAAATTAGGTACTTTCTTTATTTCTTCTTAATTAGCTGCCAGGAGGAGGGTGATGGTTTTTAGTTTTCTCTAACAGAAAGGCTTCATTTTTAAAAGGACTTTGTATCAACGTGTCTTGCATCAACATATTTTTTTATGCTTTGCAAAGTTCTTCTCTGGGGTTTTGTAATTATTTGTTTAACCTAGATGCTAAGCAAAGCTGTATTTATCCTCAATTCAGAATGTGGAGTTTTATCCTCCAAGTACCAAGACGGTGAGTTATGCGAATTGATCAGTTTAGAGCTCCCTGACTACAATTTCTGCTGTAATGATTTGTTAAACATTTGATCTTTTTTTTCCAGGTAGCTATCAGGCCTGGTAGCTATCAGTGTGGAGGGGTTGCCCTCCTTCCACACTGGAATCTTTTACAGAAACCCATTATTGCTTCCCAGGTGTGCTCCTTCTGACATCCCAGCAGTGACAGGGCTCCATCCATAAAGTCTCTCCACCAGCTGTTGTGGCAATGCTCAGGATCCTCCTGCAGGCAGGAATGTGACTGATTACACCTATTTCTATTAATCAGACAAATGCAGGCTTCTCTTCAAAGCAGGGTGGGAGGTTGCTCCTGCCAACCGATTGTATCAGTCACTGTTCTCTTCCAGCTGTGTTAATTCCATCTTCCTGTAGTGGATTTTACATCGTCGTTATGCCAGCGAAGTCTTTCCTGAGTGACCTGACCCTTGATGTCAAACTCAGTCAGAGCTGGAATCTGATGGAAGCAGTTTTTGGTGAAACTGATCCCTCACGCCCTCTCTCGTAAGGCTGCCTGGGCACTGTATGGGCTAATGGGAGAAATAAAATGGTGACCTTGTGTGCCCTTTAGCACTGAGTGTAATCCTGCTCAGCACAGGCATGTGTTTGTCAGGTTTTCTGACAAGTGCTTTCCAGCTGTCTGCCTGCCTGCGTGCCTCTCGAGTGCCTGCAGATACAAATGCGTGAGTGCACCTTGCTCCATAGCAGATGTCTTTACAGGGTGGATGACAGTACTCACCGCTTTTCTGCATGAATGTAGAAAGCATCCTTTGGTGGAAAACAGGTGGTAATTTTATTTAAACCCCACTGCATTGTAGAGCAATGAAACTGATGAGATGCTAAAGCTTTGCCAGGTTTTCTGTTTCAGTAAGCACCTAATCTTGGAACTGTTTTAATCAGGCTTCTTTATCAGATGTTCTCATTTCAGCATTGCCACCACCCACCTGAAATTATTGCTTGGCCTCAGATTAATAGGTGATGCCATTTTGATATGCACTGTTAAATCATTTCTATTTGAGGATTAGTCTTTTCTTTGGTGTTTTCTAGGGATGGTGTTCATCATTAAAGGGCCTGTGCACGAATGGTGATGTACTTGTGTTTTCTTTTGTCAGAACAACGAAATGGTGGAACTACAGAGGATACGAATGAAGGATGAAATTCGAGAGTACAAGTTCCGAGAGGCGAGACTCCTGCAGGACTACACAGAGCTTGAAGAAGAAAACATCACTTTACAGAAGCTGGTGTCCACACTGAAACAGAATCAAGTAAGTATCAAAAGACTCAAGGCACTGTACTGTAAAGTGACACCATTTTCTCCAGTTTCCATAATGTGATCCTGTAAAGCAGTGATAGAAGTTTCGTTGTATGGTTTTTTTCAGTTGGGTTTTTGCTGATCCCTTACTCTAAGACAGTGTTACTTGCCACTTTTGAAATATAGGGAGGCCCTTAGCTCAGTTTTGAAAAGTTCTGGCGAAATATTTCATTGCAGAGCTATGTAATCAGAGGGGAATTTTTAAAATACATAGAATTGCATCTTTTTGCTTCCTGCTTTTCTTGTCCTCCTTCCCTGCACACTGAACTCCAGTGCCCGGTGGCAGAGTTCTGCCCTCCATTTCCTCTTAGTTGGTTTCCTGTACATTGTTTCCTCTTCTGAAGTGTAGAAGAGGGACAATAATCCTCTCCTCCTCTCCCCTTCTGTCCCCTCCCCTCTCTTTCTTTTCTTTTTTCTTTTCCCTTCCTTCCCCTTCCCCTTTCCTTTTCTCTTCTTTCCTTTCTTCTTTCTTTCTTTTCTTTTCCTGCCTCTTGGGTTTCCTGTGCTGGCATTGCTCTCTTGTCAGCCATGCTAACCTTCAAGTGTAGCAAGCTTCAAAAATAGGCAAAGGGATGTCAGGTGTTCCTGGTTTTTCTTTTTTCCTCATTTGCAGCTGATGGCAAACTAACACTGTAATTCTCACTGCAGTGCTGTTATGGAACCACAGTAAACAACAGCCCCATTGCATCGAGGCATAAGCAGTCATGGGGTCTGTTCCCCCCTCCTTACAAAAGCACGCTTCCTTTACTGCTGGCTGTGTATGTACCGTGAAGAAAGCAATCAAGAACACAGTTGTCCTTTAAACTGTACAAAAGAGATTTGGTCTCGCATCAGAAGAGTTAACTTGCTGTGATCAATATTTAAGTGTCCAAGTTGGACGATTTCAGTGTTTCAGACACTGTCCAGACCAGCATCACATTGCACTTCATAGCACCATTTCCTTACCTGCTCAGAGGGTAACAGCACTGCACTGCAGCCCCTGGCTTATGTCCTAACCTATGCCTAGTGCAGTCAGGGTTTTTATCAAAGAGCCAGCCCTGTCACAGTTTCCAGTGGCAGCCTGGGAACAAAGCTGCCTTATTCCTGCAGGAATCAGCAGTGCCATTTCAGCTCCCTTTTACTGCTGCTTTACTGCTCTAGCACAAATGCAATGGAAACAGTTAAAACAACAGAGCTGTGCCGCAGGGAAAACACAGGTAATAGAAACAGGCACATAATTTCCTTATTTATGAAGATGCCTAGGCTTTCACACTCCTGCAGCTGAATTTATAGCAGATCATCTTTGTGTCAGAGTTATTTACCTAGCCAGCAAATTCCCCCTTTGAGGCATGGATTTTTTTTCCCCACCAACCTCATAGGAGACATTTTCACATTATCAGGAAATAAAAGACTCCTTTATGGACTGTTCTAGTTTCCCCCAAAATAAAATCTGTTTGCAAGTGTTTGTCAGAATATTTCATTCTTACTGAAACTGAATGCCAGCAGTCTGGGGAGAAAAAGCATTGCCATATACTGAATAACTTTAAAAATCAGTCATTTTGCATCACATATCCCTGCACTTGTGACTCCTAAAATAACTTTGATCTACAAGATAAAATTTTAAGAGCATTTTATACTTTAATGCTTGAATTTACAAACCCATATGTTATAAGTCTTGGTGCTAAAATATCGTTATCTACATTGGGGTTTTTTTGTAGCTTTTTTAAACAAGAGTCTATGATAAGGTAACCATATAGATAATACAGATTTGTGTTTTGCATATGGATTTAAAATTGAAAAAGTATTGGTGGTTTTGTTGGGTTTGGCTTTTTTTTAATGTCCTTAAGTTATAAACATAGCTATTTGATTTTATTTCATAATTTTTCAGATGTACGTGTCCCTCCAGTCAGAAAAGATATCAGGTTGCTAAATGGAGATTTGAAACTCTTATGAATTTTCCTTTTGTCTCTAAGAATCCCCAGTATGACTTTGGAACTTTCTTTGTTGTTTGATGTTTCCACTTTCTGGATTTGAAGATTAGCGCTTTGGTTTTTAAGTTTGTCTTTCCAGAGGTTTGCGAATACAAAACTTTTGACAGGTTGATAAATATTCTACTCCAATAAGAATGGTGGATTTTCTTATTTTTGCCAGAATCTTGTTTTAGTTTGTTAAAATATACAGATATGTAAAATAAAATAATACTCTAGGCAATGTCTTAAGATTGTAGATAGTAATGCATACTGCTGCATTTGAATTATAAAAGCCTCAACTTTTACAAAGGTTTTTTAATGGAGTCATGAAAATTCAGCATTTGTTTTTCCCTTTAACCAAGCTATAGCAGGAGAGTTGGTCAAGCATGGACATGGACCTTTATAAACAAAAGTCTTCCTTTTCATTGCTGTGGGATTTTCCAACAGTGAAAAAGAAGATGAGGAAGGACATTATTCTTCAGTGGGGATCTCCTGCACTGTCTAGATATTTCTGATCAACTGGTTTCAAACTAGACTGGGTTTTTCTGGGCTTGGTTTCTTGTGAGGTGAAATAGAGAGGACTGCATAAACATGGGAGGTGCTTTAAAGAAGAGAGAAGCTGTTGTTTTCCTCGGCCCACAGTGCCCATAAATACCTTGATAAAATACCTTGTCTCAGTGTGAGGCAGGGAGCCCGCCCTCTGAGAAGGAAAAAGACGAGCAAGTCCCTCCAGTGCTGGTGAGGCTGCACCAGGTCACTGGGACACACTTCAGGCAGTGTGGATGGAGCAACGGGTTGCCACATGCTCCCGAATGGCATCCATACATGAAGTTTAAGGGCTGTGGGGGGCTGAATGAGCTGTTCACTGCATTTTTCTGGTAGTTTAAAAATCTAACAATTTTGGGGCATCTTAGAGTTTAAACTGATTGTACAAATAGTTTGCTGTTTAATTTTTAAAATTAAATGCTTCTGGAATAATGGAAACCCTTGTAAAATACAGAGAGGAGAGGTGAGGCTTTTCTACTGGTTTTGTACCCTCCATCCATATTTTGAAAACTAAGACATCAAGATACTTGTGAGTGTTTAAGATACTTGAGAATGTCTCTACCTGAGTGACTTTATATCTAGTAAGAATTTAGATATGAAGTCATCTTCAGAATAATTGCAAATCATAAACCACGTGAGATCTATACATGCCATGATATATCAGCATTGCTTAGGGCAATTCATAGTAAATCTGTGGCTACCGGGGCATCTGCTACTAAACATCCATCTTTCCATGAAGTACATTGTTTATCATAAGTTGCTCAGAAAGAGGTGTCATATTTCTTGATTCTCACATGCTGAAAAAGTGAGCGCTGGAGTATTTGACAGAGTGAGCTCCTCTTGCATTTTTTTTGTTCAGTCAGTTCTTTGCAGCTGCAGGCAATGTCTGGTATTTCAAACTGTAGTTTGAAATATTTCAATAGGGCTGATAAATGGCAGGTTTTCATGACTCAAGTTTTAGTATTATGAATGTTCTTTGTCTTGTCTAATTCAGGTTGAATATGAAGGCTTAAAGCATGAGATTAAACGATTTGAGGAGGAGACAGTGTTGCTTAATAGCCAGCTAGAAGATGCCATCCGGCTGAAGGAGATTGCTGAGCATCAGCTGGAGGAAGCTCTGGAAACTTTAAAAAATGAAAGAGAGCAAAAGAACAATCTGAGGAAGGAACTCTCCCAGTATATCAACCTCAATGACAGTATGTATAATAACCATATTAATATATCAGTAGATGGATTGAAGTTTTCAGAGGACGGGGGAGAGCCCAACAATGACGACAAAATGAACGGACACATCCACGGGCCTCTCGTGAAACTCAACGGTGACTACCGAACTCCCACGAGTAGGAAAGGAGAATCTCTGCACCCTGTCTCTGACCTCTTCAGTGAGCTCAACATATCAGAAATACAGAAACTGAAGCAGCAGCTCATGCAGGTAAGAGCTGAATTTAATGTCCTGAAGTGTTTAGACACACATCCTGTGAACCCTAGTGCCAGTTTTAGAATGATTATTCCCAGTGATGTTCTTGACCACGTGTGCTTTTTTCAGACTTCTACTTTGGTGGTTTTTTTATATCCAGGTTTTGCTAGAAATATTCCTAGTAAACACAGTATCTGTCTGCAAAAAAGTCAGTGTGATCTGAGTAGATATTTAGTGCAAAGAGCAGAAAGGGACCTAGTTGCTGGGTTTGCAGAAGGTTAGATTCTTTTTTTTCCTGCTTCGATAGCAGCAGATGTCCCTGAAATTGCAAGTGGAATAAAGTACTCTTCAATATGACCAAACCTATCTAGAAAAAAACCCACTAAAATACAGGCAGGCTTGGTTATGCTCCCTTGCAAGTCAGAGGGAGTTTTTGCCATTAAATTCAGCTTGAACAAGGTTTGGCATAATGTCAAGGGAGAATAAAAGGAGAGGAGCGCTCCTCTTAATAGCCGTGCACAGGGAGAGCATGTGGCGTGTGAGATGTCACAGTGCGCCCTTGTCCGCGCTGGCAGTGCCGGCGGATGCACAGGCTGCAGGGGGTGCCTTGGGGACCGTACAGCCAGTGTTTGTTTGTTCTCTGTGCATCCAAGCCCAGCCCAGGCACAACCAGAATAGGAGCCTGGGATGCAAGCCAGAGAAAAACTCAAGCTGCCAGCCCCGATGTTGACATCATCTTAGAAGGGGTACAGTGCCACACAGAGAAAGGGTCCTGCTGCCCGAGCTGTTGAGCATCTTGTCTGCCACAAGAGCTTGAAAGATTTTGGCACCCTCAAGGAAACATCCAGCATTTTCTAGCTTCAGGCTTCTAAATAGTGCCTCTTCTAAAGAGAAGAGTAATTGTGAACCCCTTACTGCTTAAAATGTAAAAGGTGATTTGGAAGTAAAGTAGAGCAAACCCAGTTTTCAGTGCTTGCTGGAGAACAATAAATCCCTATGTCATCTGTCCTATTTGCTGAAGAGTTAATTGTTTTATTTACTCCACTGCCAAACTCACTGCAGGAAGTTTTGATCTGAACTGTGACATGGCGAACACTGATGACATCTAGTGCTTTGCACAAATAACTTTGATGCAAACCATACATAATTTAAATGGGAAAGCTTGAAATTTAGAATTTTGTATAAGTGAAAAATTCTGTCAAAATTTTCCAGTATCAAAATGTACAGTGTGTATGTTTTGTGTATGTATGCATATATACAAATAAGCATGTGTAAGTACATATACATGTATCTCTCTTATATGTGCACATATGCATTATATGTAACTTCTAATTTGGTTCAGAAACGCAATGTTAAAAATTTTGAAAACAGTTTCAAAGGAAGTGCTTTGAAATGTTCATATTTTAAAATACAGTGTAAGCATTTTAAACCATAATTTATAATGAAGTTTATGCAATATAAATTTGGAGTGAAAACTTCTCAGAAATGAAAAAAAAAGGATTGCTTTAGTCATACTTTGTCTTGATTGTACTAAATTAAATATCGAGCTTGATGAGTCAGCAGATTTCTACTTGAAAGATACTGTAATTGGTGTTATCATCTCTGACTTAAAAGCTTATTTATTTTACATCTCTTAAACAAAGAGGCAGCCTTCTAACAGTCACTAGCCACAGACTTAGGACCCCAGAAAATAAGTATAGCCATTTTGGCCATAACATCTTTTGGTGCTGGGCTCCAGTACCTCCATGCCAATAGTCACCACCATTGCTTGGCATTCTCATCCTGTTGAAAGGTTATGGTTTAAAAAGAAGGATTAGATCTAGATGAAAGCCTGATTTCTTTAGATACTGAAAAGACAGACTGCAAACTGCTAGTGTGTGCTTTGTAAAAGGTGGTCATCTTCACTGTTGAGCTGCATCAACTCGTCTTGGGTCATACAAATTAAATGTGAAAAATTCCTCAGAAGTTTTCCTTATAGATGGGAGACTTAATCCGGTTCAAGTTGACAAAAAGTCTTTGCCACGTAGTGTTCATTCAGCCACATCTCAGTATTTGGTACATGCTCCTCTTGTTTTGTCCGAAGAGGCTGCACTATGACAGAGTTCCTGAAAGAACTGACCCTTTTTTGGGAACTACTTTTAGTCTATAGGACAGCAAGTTCAATTTTTTGAGAGAAGCAAACTTCAGATTTGCGATTTTGTAAGTGTGTGTGGCAAATTTTTTTAGGTCCCCAATCTCATAAGGGAGTCTTCACTAGAACAATTAGTATGACAGATATAATTCCTTCTGCAGCTTTAGGTTGCTGCTGCTTCATGAGCTGTGCTGGTCTCTAGGAGGTATCTATTTGCAACTATTCCCTTTCTGTATTTTATATCCTCAAGGTAACAAATGTCTTGCTGAAAATTCTCATATTCTGAGATTTTTCTCAGAATAACTCAAGGCTTTCTGGTCTCCCTTCATGTTTGTTGTCCAGTGCCTAGGACTCCTCTCTTCTTTCTGTGCTCATGCTTTCTATGTTCCTGAGGCCAACATCATATTTGGAAAACTTATCTTAAGTTCTGTTAAGAAAGGAAATTAAAAAAACCCTCATGCAGCCCAGTCTCTGACACTCTCTGACACTCCTCTTCAGCTTGTACTCCTCGTGCCTTGTACTCTCTGGCAAATATGATATGGCTGAGATTCAGGGTTCTTAAGCTGAGTTCTCTTGTTTGTTCCAAACTCCTCTAGGAATTGTTCACTGAAATTCTGATATTATAAAAATAAAAATTTAAAAAAAAAAGGTGGGTAAAATTGGTTTCCATAATTGCAAACTATAGAGCAAATAGGGAAGAAAATCTCCTCAAACTGAAATCTTTAAAGGGGAGAATGCATTGCAAAATAAGTACAGCTACTTTTGAATTGCTTTTATTTTAATTTTAAGATTATAAGAAGCCTTTTTGCAGCTACCAGTTTCAATACCAAAAAACCCTCCCACCAACTGTACTGAAAAATAACTGCAATTCCTGTAAGTTTGCTGTGGTGGAAATAAGAGTGTAGTATGGTTTAGAACAAGAAATATCATTACCGTACTTGGGAACAGCAGAGTCATTAATATTCAAAAGGTATGCTCAGGGCTGAGCTGGAGCTTTGGGGTTTTTTCCCTGGGAAATGGGAGTGTGCATTTAAAATTTTAAATGGAAGCGGATTAGCTTCTATTACTGGGCCAGAATGAATAACATTTAGTAGATCTATGTATTTCCTTTTGCCTATTGTCCAAGTTAATATATGGGTTTTAAAAGTCACATGTTTTCTCTGGGAAAAATCCTTCCTATTTGAAAGTAGTATGTTTCCAGGACACATTTATGTTCAGTAGAGAAATTATCATCAGGATTCAAATTAGCTCAGTTACAATTTTTCTTCATGATAGAGTATGATGGCTGAGATCAGTAATCCTTCAGGATCAGTTCTGTCTGATTAATTTAAGCGGGCACTGAAGCACTGTGCTGCCTTAACACCCAGTTGTTATCTCAAGGGAAAGGCTCTCTAGCTCTGTAGGCTCTGTATTTATTTTTACACCAGTGCAATCTGCAGTGAACTACCTACTTTGGTGTGAACATACCCACAGTGGACCCACACACTTTATTAAGCCAACTGCCTTTGTTGTGTTCTTTATTATCCGTACAATTTCTCACTATGGTGAGAAAGATGGTCCTTTAAATTAGCCAAAACACAGATTTTTTGTGAATATGCATTGCTCACCTTACCAACCTGAAGGAATAAATACCTTTGTTATCTGACAAGGGTAATATATTTAACACTGAAGCCTTCAGGCAGCTCAGTGGAAAAGAACCCAGGAAAACTAGGGAAGAGATTTCTGCTAGGTTGATCTCTGAGGTTTCCCAGGATAGATCTGACCAAGAGATCTGTAGGAAGTGGTCACCTTTTAAGAAGATGCACTTGGCAAAAGGGAATTTTGCCATATTTTGGATTTTCTCAACAAGAGTGGACTGACTCTTGTCAGTGGTGGGGTCTGAGCAACAGTGAGGGTGAGAGGCACACAGGGACAGCAACAGGGGAACAACAAATAGAGAAGGGTACCAAAATACTGGTGGTTCTTGGCTGTCTTCTTCTGCATAGACTATGTAGTGCCAAAAATGGAACACCTTATATCTAAAGAGATAGATTCTTCCTGATTCATGAAATAATAATGTGGTTTGGCCCTGGTTTTTAAATTCTTAAGTCGTCAGTCCCCTGTTCACAAAAAAACTAGGCTGATTTTTTAAGATGTTTTTAACATGGCTTCTATTTTTATTCATACAGTTTCTGCCTGCAGTTGATTTCAGATTCTAATGGAGGCCATGTTTTGAAAGCCTGTCTGTAAAACCAAGGGATCACCATATGCTTTAATGTCTTAGTACTTCTGAGCAGCAGCCACTGCTCAAAAGCCTAGTTTTGAGAAAACAGGAGCCTGAATCACTGCTTGGAACATTTTTTGAGATGGCATTAATACCCTCTCAGTTTCTAAAAGGCTTTTCTTTTCCTTCAGTAAGATTCATGGTGGCTAATTTGGCTCTCTTCCAAACTACTGATAGGGAAGGAAAGGTTTGGTATTTTTTTTTTTAAAAGGTTCTTTTCAGAACTGAAAGCTTTTAATTCTCAGAATTAGTAATTCCACCGCTCATAAAGGGAATGCCATTTTCACTGCATGTATAAACACAGGGCTGAGATACTGCAGCCGCAGCAAAAGAGCAGTAAACTTGATAGGCCCAGGGTCCTGTGCAAAAACCATGAAAGCAAATAGGATCCTATCTCCCTATACCTTCCTCTGCTTCCCAATTCACAGCTCAGAACAGGACAAAGGCACAGGAGAAAAGTTGGGGCATTACACTGAAAACTTGAAATGCTAGTCTTTCCGGAGTTATCATGAGTAGCAAATATGTGAGCAGATCAAACTTGTAAGTTTGTCTTGTTCACTTACTTTAGGGTACTATGCATTAAAACTTCTAGATGGCTGATCTTAGCCATCTAGAGGTGTCCTCCATGACCTCTTCTCTTGTTCAACATCCACATTTATATGTGGATATTCAGAAAGGAATTTACTAGGTCAGAACCAGTGGGTTGTTAGTGATACCACAAGTCCTGCTTTTTCTGGTTTGGCCTTAAACAGATGGACTTCACTTACAGTTAAGTGGCTGGGGATGGGGAGTCCTGGGAGTTGCACATGCTCAGTCTCCTGATCTGTGTTACATTTCCACACAGCAGGTTATTTAATCTGTGGAAATGTACACAGCTATTTCTTTACTGTATTTGCCATAATGAAAGTTTGCAACAGTTCAAAGATATAAATGAATATTGTGAAGGACTGGTAGAACTATTAATGGGAAATGTAAATTCAAACTCTATTGAGAAATGTGTGTGTACCAGTAGAATGGTTTATAGTTGACAGTGATGCAGTTCCTCTGTTCAAGGGAACATATGTCCTAATAAATCACTCAGTGCTTAGTAATTCTTCAGTGGGCAACATGTAAAATTGTGACCTAGTGATATTGCAAATTGTAGCAGAGGCTGGGACTTCCCAAACCTCTGAGAGTTCCATGGATCTATGCCTTAATTTTATGGTTTAGGTGTATATGGCTAAAATCTCTCGAAAGCACTCGGATTGTTTACACCTTGTGGGAATGGAAGAAATTAATGTGATTTCCGAGCTTGGTATTCAGCACGGGTAGGATGAGATCCTGGGTTTCTTACTTTGACTCTGTTGCAGGTGGAGCGAGAGAAGGCCATTCTCCTGGCCAACCTTCAGGAGTCTCAGACGCAGCTGGAGCACACCAAGGGAGCCCTGACGGAGCAACACGAGCGAGTCCACAGGCTCACGGAGCATGTCAATGCCATGAGGGGACTGCAGAGCAACAAGGAGCTGAAAGCTGAGCTCGACTGTGAGAAGGGCCGAGACCCCGGCGAGGAAGCACACGACTATGAAGTGGACATCAATGGCTTGGAGATCCTAGAATGTAAATACAAAGTAGCTGTTACTGAGGTGATAGACCTTAAAGCGGAAATCAAAGCCTTAAAGGAGAAATATAACAAGTACGTGGAAAACTACACTGAAGAGAAGGCCAAGTATGAGAGCAGAATCCAGACATATGATGAGCAGGTGACAAGCCTGGAGAAGTCGACCAAGGAAAGCCAGGAAAAAATGGTTCACATGGAAAAGGAGTTACAAAGGATGACAAGCGTAGCAAACGAAAACCACAATACCCTCAACACTGCCCAGGACGAGTTGGTGACATTTAGCGAGGAGCTGGCTCAGCTCTACCATCATGTCTGCCTGTGCAACAATGAGACACCAAACAGGGTCATGTTGGACTATTACAGGCAAAGCAGAGTCACCCGCAGCGGGAGCCTGAAAGGACCGGATGACCCTCGAGGTCTCCTTTCCCCACGACTTGCCAGACGGGGGGTGGCATCACCCGTAGAAGCCAGGACCCCGACCGAGCAGGTGACTAAGGAAGCCCCAGAGCCCGGCAAGGAACAGAGCCCAACAAAAACACCTACCATTTCTCCTGTCATCACAGCCCCTCCTTCCTCCCCCGTCTCTGACACCAGTGACATCCGCAAGGAGCCTATGAACATCTACAACCTCAATGCCATAATAAGGGACCAAATCAAGCACTTGCAGAAGGCTGTGGATCGGTCGCTGCAGCTGTCGCGCCAGCGGGCTGCGGCTCGGGAGCTGGCGCCCATGATCGATAAGGACAAGGAGGCCTTAATGGAAGAGATACTGAAACTGAAATCACTCCTGAGTACAAAGCGAGAGCAGATCGCGACCCTGAGAGCAGTGCTGAAAGCCAACAAGCAGGTAAGGCGTTCATAAAACAGCCAGAAAAGTGTTATTTACACGGGTCGCTTACAAGCTCTCCCAGGAGTATTTTGGGAGTGAGGTTTTACTCACAGCCTCTCACTCAGTCACGGCAAGGGCAGACCTTTGTCCCCTCCCTCCCCGCCTCCTCTTTAAGCACTTTAGCTCTGCTTTTCTCATCAGAATGCAAGAGGCTGCATCATTGTTCCGGGTTGCCTGTGCCTTTTCTCATCTAAAAAGTGCAGTGATCACCACATGGGGGCATGAATCCTGGTTAACAGCTTGGCATACTATTAGCTGATGACAGTGATGGGATGCTGAAATTCCCAATAGTCAGCTATTCTGAAGTTACAATTTTGAGTTTAATTGATTGTTGCATCTGTAACTGCATTTCTAGGGTACTGGGGATTTTTAAATTGCAGCAATATTTCAACATACGTTGAGTCTTTTATAGCATTTCCCCCCCTCTGATACAACACATGTTAAATATTAACTCAAGTAATTAAATACCATCTCTAGCTAAGCAATAATAGCTCTGAGCAATTATATGTGGGTTTTCCGTGTAATTAAAACGTAATTAAGATGGAATTTATGTATATGGGTTTAGATTATGTGATTCCAAATTAAAGATTTTTCCCATTAGCATAGAACTATCATTTATTTTTTGCTACTGCCAGAAAATCTAGCTCAGTCTCACTCTTGTATTGCTGTCAGAAATAAAGCATTATCCTAAGGTGTGCTCACTGAAATGGGAAAGATAGATTTGGTGACAGGGGAGCTGCTATTAACTAAAACTTTATTTATTGGATAGCAGCATAGATATTGGTAACTGTACAACTGGCCACAGAAACTTGCAATCTGTTCATGCAAACCTAATAACAACTTCCCCAAACTTCCAAGTTAAAAGACATAATAATATAAAGGGAAGGAGCAATTTAAAGTTAGAGTGGGGAGAGTGATTTATTATATGCCAGCCTCCAGTGGTGGGTGTATCCCAGGACTCAGAGTACATCTCATGTTCAAAAAACCATAAGTTGAGATTCATCCATTTGAGCTCTTCCCCTTCAAAAGAATAAGTTTCTAAGCAGCAATAGGCTGCTTTTCCCTTGTGGATTTCAGTTTAGATGAGCCTACAGAGGACATCTGGTTCAGTTTTTCATGTTTTCTCTGTAATCACAAGAGCTATTCTTTTAAAAAAAAAAATAAATGCCTTCCCTGAGTCATGGTGAAGCTGACATTAATATGAAATTTTCATCCCTTGCACAGCGTGGTAAGACTGCTGGTGCCAAATGTAGCAGTGAAGAGCTGCAGGAATTCCTTTCAAAGAGATAACCTGGCCCATCCTCAGCCTCCAGAGTGGCCACATCTCATCTCATTGTGCTCTGTAGCAATACTATTACACATGAGCATAGCCAGATGTACTGTAAAAATGGCAAGACCTGGCCTTCCTAGAGCATCTCACCATTCAGATCTGGGCAGGGGGGTGAAGACCAGCAGCAGACCCTGGGTCTGATAATTTGGACTGTACTTAAGTACTGAAAAAACACCCTTAACTGGGGAAGCACAGGTGCTATCTAGTTACCACCAGTAATACTGTCAAATAAGCATTTTAGTCTTAGGCTGGGCTTTAAAAAGGCTACACAAAACTCTGTAACATGAAAAAAGAGCAAGATTTGCTCTAAGAAGCTGCAAACCTAAGACTGGGAAAATGGATTATTAAATCTATTAAATCAATTACTCAAGAAAGCAACGCACAAAGATCTTGCTTGTTTACCTTGTCTTCATTTATGTGTCCATTTGTTTGTAGCCATAATTACCATGTTAGCACCAGATTGGTGGAGCAAACATGTACAAGTAGCATAAATAAGGAAATAATATCAAATTAATGATGCAATAACTTTTAGGATCAGTTCAATAATGGGTTTGATTTTGATTTCTAGTAGCAATGAGAAAGCAAAGCTGGCTATGATGGGAATTTAATATCCTGAAGTTCTGATGGAGAACTGATTGGTTGTTTTCATTGGTAAATAATTTTATGAGAAGGAGTCAGCACGATTTTCACAACTGCATTAGCAGTAACTATGGTGTCTTCAGCTCCTGTAACTGAGATGCTCTAAAAGTCCTTCAGAAAAAATAACTTGATAACCCCAGACATAGAACCCTAACTACAAACAAATGCCCTGATATTATATAGAATTTCTTTGGGAAAATGAGGCTCAGTGAAAAGACACAGTACCATGTACAATTTTAGCACTAAAATAACAAGCTAGTTTTCTACTTTCTCATATGAAAAAAAAGAGCACTTACCACTATAGGATTTAATATTCATTCAGCAACAATTTTTTTAGTTGGTCTGCTTCTCACACTGCTGATGTAAAGTAAATGGGATACTAAGTCATCTTAGAAAATGAGATTTGTTCGTGGATTTCAGGATGAAGGTGGCAACCTTTAGGCAGCAGAGTTTAGGCAAACATCTCTTCTTTAAGGATAAAGCAGTGGGATGAAAAGGATGCTGTTAGTTTTGGCAGTGCTTGGGGTCCTGGGGCTGGGATGTCATCACCTCAGCCTATGCAGCTCCGTGGCTGGGTTTTGGGGACAGGGAAGGGGGCTACGCTCTGTGTGTCCCAGCAGTCTTTTTTTTTTTAGTGTTTCACACCCTGCTGGAGTCCAGGTGTTGGAGCTTTCTGCTCCCTCCCAGCCTTGCTGTCAATTCTGGGTGACTTCTCCTGCTCTGCAAACACTACATGCTCTGTGAGCCGTTAATCCTGTGTCTGCAGGCGGCTCACTGAGAGACTGAGTAGTCATTTGCCCAGTTCCTCAGCATGACCGTTCTGACAAGAGTGTCATTAGCACCTCTGCTGTCTTATTGCATTATTTACTTTAGTGAAGAATATTCATGCATTTTTTTCTGTGTTTTCATCTTTTTTCTTGTGCTCCCCATTTACTCATTTGTTGATCAGAGGTTGCATTTTTATGTGGAACAAAGTTCTCTAATTTTTCTGATAGAATTTTGGCCTTAACCACAGCTTGAAACCAAGTGCTTCAGAAAGAGCTGTTAAAATCAAAGCCAGGTCCTGGGCATCTGCTTCCTTCTGGCACCCACTACTTGGAGATGCAGGCTCTTGTTTGCCCCATCCTTCCTTTCTGAACACTCTCTGAATGCACCATTCTAGATTATCTAAATCTAGATTATCCCACAGAACTGGTTTCAGGCACAATCATACATATATGGCTCAATGGGTACAATTTTGGAGATTGGCTGAGGTGGGGAACAAATAGAAATAATTTTGACAATAGCTGGTGCTGGAAGAAGAGTAACAACAAGCTGTGGCTTCAGTTCATTTTGTCCCTGTTGGTCTTGGCACAGTTCAACAGTCCAACTGTGTAAATTACTGGGTTTACATGGAATATGTAATCCTGCTGCTGAAATAATGCAACAGTTAAAAAAAAATAAGACTAGCATTAGGTGGTACATATCTTTAACTCATTTTCATTCCTAAATGACAGCAAAAAAATCTTTAAGTGAATCCTGTGTTTGAAGCTGAGGTATGATAGGTTAAGGGATATGGGGCTGTATTTCTCTTACAAAGCAAAGATGTCTGAATTCCTGCCTTAGGGGCAAAGCAGAACTCATTTTGAGCTATAGAGTCCACCTGTGCCCTCATAAATCACTTTTACCTCATTAGTGACCTGAAAATTCAAACAAATCTGATTTAATCATAACTGTTAAATAGGAATTTTTTCCTCTGATGCGCTATTTCCTGGATTTCCATTCAAAAAAGTGGATTTATTAAACATAGTTAATCCTTCCTCTCTATGTTAATTTATGACTGTACATTTTCGGTCATGGCTGAAAACAGAAAGAAAGCTGATGATTTCTGCTTTATCCTGCCAAGGCATAGGATGGTGTCTACATTGAACCAAAGCATATATCAGCAAGGTTAAAAAAAGCTGAATGATTTAAATATATCCCTAACTGGTTGATATTTTTAGCATGTATTGTTTATGATTTCAAATTTAGATTGGAAAAACACATCTATTTAATATGGCAGGTGGTTACTACTAGTGACTTTTTAAAATCTCTTCCCTTAATGTAAATTAAGAGAAAGCGGAGAAGATATTATTGGTTAGTATACAATTTAAATAATTTAAAAAATTATTTTAATGCTCCCATTGCTAGCTGTGCTATTTCCCCAGAGACAAATTAATAAAATTGTATTTTGATAGGAGATTCTAATATGTCCTTTTGTTAAGAGACATTGCTAGTGGGAAAGGTATTGAGTTTCAGAAAACTGAGTTTAAAATCAGTTTCCAGCTGTTTGGCCATTACTATATTTTGTCCTGTTCCCTTGTTGATTGCTTTAAACTAATGTTCTCCTACACTTCTCTCCCCTGGTGATGATTCAAGAATCCACAAAACCAACAGGGGAAATTGATTGCCTATATGAAATGCTGCAACTTATTATGCACTAAACAAAGTGAAAAAAACAACCATAACCCTCTCTGAGTAAATGTAAAGGGAAATAAATTTTCCTTCATCTCATTCAAAGGCAATAATTTTAAATGTCTTAAAGCAACAGTAGGTATAAAGCCTCTATAAAACTGTGTATTTTGAATAGCTTCAAAACAATACTAAACTCATAGGTAAAGCAGAAAGTTCAAGTCTTGCAAGGATAAGACAGATGTAACTATTAAAAACAGTAAGGTAGTAAATTAAAGGAATTTAATGGACGAAACAGAAAAAAAAAAAGAAAGGAGCAGCAAAAATTTAGGAATAGGACAAATGCAAATCCTTTGCTTTCCTGTTAAATGACAGTTGTAATTTACAGGGTTTTTTTGGTTTGGGGGTTTTGCTTTTGTTTTGGTTTGTTTGTTTGTTTGTTTTTGTAGTGGTTAAAACTGCCAAAATAATGCTAGTTTGCACAGCAGTAGGCATTGCCAGTTCTCAAACCTAAAAGCAAACTGTCAGGTCCCGGCTGTCCCCACGCCCAAGGAAAGGCTCAGCTGGCAGGAGGCATGAGGCCAAACACTTTGGGTCATAACTTGGCTGCAGAGGCTGAGCCTCATGTGCTCTGCATCCTGTTTGCACCATGGCCAGGGGACACACCTGCTTGTTTGCTGCAGCTCAAACAACATGGTAGCAGTTCCTTAAGCTGCAGTAACATATTCACTTGCCTGAGTCCTCAACATGCACCTGCACAGTTTTGCAGAGACACTTAAAGTGTTGAGTTGTTACCTGTGCATTGAAACGGGCTTTGTCCTTTCAGCTACTTTCTCCCTTTCCTGGTTTCATGGAGTACAACTTAAAAGAAGACATTAAAGTGTGCAGTACAACAACGATCAGGTCTAACTTCATTTACTGTGTGAATGAAGAAGAACATCAAAACCAAAATCAGACATGGCATCTTAGCTGTTATCAGATATCTGGCTCATAAGCATATATCCTTGTTTGTGTTTTTAGACAGCTGAAGTGGCACTAGCCAATTTGAAGAATAAATATGAAAATGAAAAAGCAATGGTGACTGAGACCATGACCAAACTACGGAATGAATTAAAGGCTTTGAAGGAAGATGCAGCAACCTTCTCATCCTTGAGAGCAATGTTTGCAACCAGGTAAGGGAAGTGGTGTCACCGTCTGGCTCAGAACTGTAAAAACAAATACGTGTGTACTAAGTGACAACAGACTTAGCCGCGTGTGTTGGGTGCTTAGGAGGAGAGAGAAATTATTTTCTGCAAGGTCAGAGGTTTGCTGTGTTGTCGTGGAATTTTGGTGCTAAAAAAAATCTCCAGAGCAGTTAATTAGGGGTGAGATAAGAAAGGGTTTATTTTGCCAAGGCTAAGATGTTACAAGATGTGCGCAGGCCATGCCTGAGATGTTACATTTTATAATACCATCCATCCAATCCCAGATGTGTCCACCCTGTGGCCTTTACTCTGGTCCGCCCTGGGTCCACCCCCTTAAAATGGGTCTGGGGTGCATTTCGGGACCCCCTATTTATCCCACCTTCATCACCATCAGAGCACAAAGGGTACATAGTTACCTAATTCTTGACCGTATTCTGTGGTTTAGGCCCTGATATGCTGTTCTGCCAACAATCTAGGCCTTGACTTGACAAAAGACTAAACATCTCTGCTGTGTTCAGGAGTAGGATTGATATAGGGAGCATAGAATGGGGTAAGAGGGTTAAGGAATGTATAAACAAGGGTGCTAGAGAAAGGGATAAGGGACAAAGGACAAAGGAGGGAGGGGTTGCTGCTTTTAAAACCTACTTATAAAACTTACAAGTCTTACAAATATTAGAAAAATAAAAAACCATTAGAGACTTAAGGCATCAGCTGCATGAAGGTGAATGAGTCCTAGAATGCACACTGCAAAACTTGCAAGCTTTCAAGTGCTACTGGAGCTGCGTGTCTTGGAAAATAAAGCTGGAGAATAGCAATGTCAATACAACCTTGAGTAAATTGTTATAAATGCCAATATATGCTTGCAGTATATTTGCATTTATAGAGCTTTTTAAAGTGGAAATCAAATAGTAGATTTATGTGGCTGATTTTCCCATTCAGAAGTACGCAGTGATTCTGTCATGTAAAGCTATCGTACGGTTAATGATGATCTTCAGAACCCCATGTTTTCATTACAATGAGATTCATTACTTACCACTAGTAAAATCTATTTCATCAGCCAGCCTATGCTGTAATCCAGCACTAATAATTGTAAGGCCACTGTAATTTCCCACTCCAGCATGAATTCTTATTTTCTCTCACTGTGATTTTCAATTTATTATCTTCTCTTTCACAAAATAAGTTTAACTGATCTTCTGTATCATAGTTCATCCTGGCAGGACAGTAATTAATCATCTTTCATCTTTCCTTCTCCCACACCTTCTTCAGAGGAGCTTTTGGTTTTACACTGAGTCACAGAATCAAGTGGGTTGGAAAAGACCTCTGAGATCCTTGAGTCCAACCTATGACCGGACAACACAGTGTCAACTAGACCATGGCACTCAGGGCCACATCCAGTCTTTCCTTAAACACTGCCAGGGAAGGGGGCTCCACCACCCCCCTGGGCTGTCCATTCCAATGTCTAATCACCCTTACTGTGAAGAAATCCTTCCTAATGTACAACCTAAAACTCCCCTGGTGCAACTTAACACTATGTTACCTAAAAATAATTTTTTTTTAAAAATCCAACATTTTCATCAATAAATTCTTAATTCACAAGTACACAAGCAAATGATTATCCTAAGGAAATTATTCTGTTAGATTAGGACTTTTTTCCCCCCTTATGGTCAAACACAGTGCAAGTTTCTTCTTTGTGCTTTAGTCCACAAATGATAAGATGTCGTACCTCATGTCAACATCTGTCCCTGTGGTATATAGGTGCTGTCTCACCACTTCCAGCTTTCTAAAGTCCTTTGTTGCCTAGTCACAGTGGCTGCAGCAGCTGGGAGAGGTGGGAAGGAAAGAGAAGGGACATTTATGTGTCGTGACATTGGTGCTGTGTACAAATTCATCATAGGTTCATCGTCAGAAGAGTTCGCGTAGTGACATAATGGAAAAGAAGACCCAGCTCAGCAGGTGGTGTGAACCAAGGTAGCCTGATTGATTTAATTGGCATCTAAAGATTTTCTTCGAGAAAGGAAAGCTGTGTGTGTGTATTAGAAATGCATGTGTTGATCTTTACTTGCAAGCTCATTACTCTAGGAGATACATGAATGTACTAACTCTGTAAGACTCCCTGGAAGGCGGCTAACTCTGGAGGAGAGGAGTGGCATCGTGAGCATAAAGCAAACAAGTGTCTTGCATGGAGCATAAATCATCAACCTACGAGGTAAAAGTAGTTTACGAAGATTTAGAAGTTAATTAAAGGGAATGTTAGATTGCTGGTGTACTGAATGCTCCTTACCTTATTTGGGCATCCTGAGTGCAGACTTATATGGGTTTAAGGCATATCCTAAAGCTGGTGGGAGACAGCAGCATCTCTTCCATGAGAATTAGGCTTAAATGATGCCATTGATCCAGGAACCTTTTCTAGATGTCTTGTGTGTAGGATGCAATGAAGCTTCTATTTCTCTTCAATGAACTATAAAAGGAGTCTGGCTGACTTACTGAGTTACAGATTTTCACTTTATAAATGTCCAATGTTATCAGAGATAAACCTCGACCAAAGCATCTACTGCTGTTGGTAAACCCCATGCAGTAGTGATTAAACACTCAGTGTATGGCCTATGGAACATATACCTGCCCTTGAGGTCGTAAGTTTTGCCAAGTATTTTCTGAGCAGAGTTATAAAAGATTATTCACTACAAGGTCTTGCACATCAGTGTGCTTCTATAGATTTTTCCGTTGTAAAATATTCATTTTCCTTCCTTAGCGTGGAGTTTAATGGCCTTTATAATTAAATCAGTCTTCCTAAATGTTCAAATCATTGACTCATTCCAAATAGTCCATTTCAAAGAGCATTTGTTTAAATGACAGTAAGCTGATACATTCTAGAAGTCTGTTGAAGAGGAGAAATCTGTTTGAAAATACAGGACACGTAAGATTCTTGTGCAGTAACATTAAATGCAATAGCAAGCTCTAGCATAAAAAAGCAATTGTTTCATCTTTAGTTGAATAAAACAGTGGTTTCCATGGTTACAGTGCATCACATGGTACTTACTCCTGAATTTGTACTATAGGGAGATCATCCCTCTGATAGTAGGGTTGTATTAAAAATCTGAAAATGATTGCATATCCTGTTTGATAGAACAATATCCTTTCACTTTCATAAACCATCCTTTTCTGCTCATTTGGTCGCCAAATGGATGTTCATTCTGGTGCTGAACTGTATGGTTTCTTCCTTAAATGCACTGAATAAAGGTCACAACATGTTATAAGGAGGGCACAGGACATCTGTTTCTGGTCTGAACAGCAAAGATAGCACTTATCTCCAAAGCTCCCTTATGCAGAAAGCAGGAGTCCTCCTTTTTATGTGTTTTTCCCTGACACTTGTTCATCCTTCCACTCCTTAATTTCTTTCTTCAGTTCATCTTCCTATCAAAAGTCCTTCTGTCCTGCTTGTACTTCCACTTTTCTGTTTTTCCTTCTGGGACTGCTTTTTAACTCAGTCCAAAAAATTGATTCTGATCTCTACAGCTTCCTCCTTCACTTTTGTGATCCCTTTCTGGGATTTATTTACTTCATACCTGTCAAGAATATGTCCTCAATATAGTCCAAGCTTTCCTTTCCCCTGCCATGTCTCAGGAAAAAAAACCACCAAAACCATAAAAAAGTCTCTTCTGTGGGATACAAGGGTTTGGCAAAGCAGAGTTGAAGTTTCTATTTCATGCCAGAGCCATGTGTAGCCCACCTGATTTGCAGCTCCTGCCCTTAGCCTGCTCGTTTTATCCTGGGCTGCTTCTGGTATTCCCAGACCAGAGAAAATGGTGAGAGCCTTCCCTGCCCCTCCTGTTGTTTCCCCTCACTCCACCCCTGAGCTGCTGACCCAAGGTGGGAGCTGTGGGAGTGTGAAGCAGTGAGCAGCGCTCATCCAGGGGAAAAATGAAAAATAAATAATTAACTCTTTAAAACATTCATTTTCCAATCTAGAGTAGATGTTGCCCTGTGAGAGGAAGGGAAGTCCCATGCTGAAGGAGAGAAGGAACTACTTTTAAAGCAGGAACCTAAAGGGATTCAGGAAGCTGATTTTACTGAGTCCCTACACATGCTTGCTTTCCTAGTCTAAAAGGAGATACTTAAAAGGAGAGAACAGGAAATATTACTTCTGATATTGCCATAGTCCTGACACTGCAGACATGGATCTTATTCTTCATCCATCAAGATGTTTTCTTATGATTAACATTTAAAGGAAAAAGTGTGCTGAAGAGATGGACTAGGAAGATTGGACAGGTCCTGGAGATGAGGAAACTTTTATGAGCGCAAGAGAATTCTGATTATATGGCTAGAGCAGGGAACTGTCACTGGGTTTTAACTCAAGCTCTGCTGTGATTTATGTTACCTAAATTACGCATAAGCCTGATTCGGTATTTGGTTTACATTCCTAGACGAGAGAGGGAGATGCAACTAGAAATCCCTTAAAATCCTATATAAGCTTCTTGGATCAGTTCATACAAAATAAGTGGGCTTATGTGTCTGTCTGCTTCCTTTCTGAGACAAGAGAAATGAGAAATAGGTGAAACCTTGACTTTTGCTCTGGCAATAAGTAGACCAGCAGACAGCAGAATAACACTACTGGTTATTTAATAGTCACTTGTAGGCTACACCTGTCCTGAGGCGAGGGAAGAATTGGGACAGAGCTCCGACTCAGGAGGACATAACTTAACTTTTGTTATTTACTACTATTTGAGTCCTTCTGGAAGGCTGTTCAAAGCCCTGGAGCATCCTGGAGCCCTGCTCGGAACACAGTGGTCAGTATCATGCCAGAAGTCATGTCTTTGAGGAGCTCTTAACCTTTTTCTTCTTCAGTATCCTGTGAGACTTCACAATTGTTTGTCAAACATGTGGGCAAAAGGCAATATGGATGTGTGTAATGCTTTGTCATTTTTTAATTGGAAACACTTCTCTTTTTATCCCACACTTGCACATATCTAGGAATATTTCAGTGAAGGGAAATGCTATGGCTGCAGGCAGTAGTTGCCTCCCACTATATGGAATAACCTTCAATGCTGCAAACTTCAGGGAGATCTGAGACTGTTAATTCAGCAGTTTCTAAAGTTAATTATGGCCTTTACTTGACTGATTTAGGTTTAACCTTTCTGAACGCTGTTTCTCAAAAAAAGAAAAAAAAAAAGCTTGAGCAACAAAACCCAGAGACAAGGGACCGTGTGTTTGTGGTGGAGGTCAGATGACTGGAAGCACCCAAACACTGCAGTGAACTGCCAGAAGTGTGGGATTCCTGTTATGGGGAGATTTCTACGAAGGACATATAATTAATTAGATGGATTGGAAAATGTGATTAGTATTGTCTCAAGTATGAGACCAGCTAACAGCATCTAGTATATCCAGATTTCTTGAGCCACCTTGATATAGTTCATAGCAGGTAACAAAAAGGATGTTTATCTGAGCCTGCTTTAGTAATATCCACTTTCATGGCACTTATGTCTGTTAACTCTTCAGTTGTGCTGTTTTACAAACCAAGTGTTACTTTTAAAAATTTTCAACAGAAAACTGTTTGGAAAAAAAAAATGTCTCCTAGACAAAGAGGAAAGCGGGAGAGAATAAGAGGTGGATACAGGATCCATCTGGTTACAAGAATGAGTCTTTAAGACTCTGGCAACACAGACATTAAAGTCAATTAATTTGAAATAGGAATTGCTATAATCTACAGAATGCTGATTTCATTCTAGTATCTCTGTCAAGGAAGCTGGCTTAAGCATCAATAGACATTTCATGGCTTGGAGCAGAAATAGGTGTGCAAGTTGTCTTTAAGCCAACCAGCATTTCATAAATATCTCTCTACTTCAAGGCTTGAATAACAACAGTCATGCTTATTAAGGTCCTGTGAAAGTAAGGTAATGCTGAAACTGTAGATGAAACTGTGTCTTAGTAATTTTGTTTCCAGTGCCTGAATTATTCAAAAGGAGAGTACAATATATATGTAAGTGTTTGCGTGCGAAGAATAACTGCAAATTTTGAAGTATGCTTTGTTTCTGTTTCCCAAGGGGAAGATTAAAATTTCAGAGAAATTAGTTCCATCCCTCAGTTTGCAATAATTCAAGTTTAATGCATCACGCATTTTGATAAGGAAAACTAAAATAATTTTCTACGCTTGTTTTCTGTGAGTGATACTGATAAAGTTACATCCTCATCCATTACACAATGTCAATTACACAGCAAAGCTACTTAGATTTATACAGATCGCGTGGGAAGGAGATTTGGCAAAAGCTGCATCATTTAACATGCCTTGGATATTGCCACAAGTCTCTGATGGTCAGACAGTATTGCTATCTCTGAATCATCTCTCTGCTGGTGTACATTTATTGCTCTTGATTCTTACTGATTAGATGGTCTATTCCTAACAAACTGAAGCTATTTAGCTTCAAAAAATGACTTAAGACCATCTTGAAATGCCTTGCTCTTCCTGTTAACTTTAGGAATTATTGCTTAAAGCAGAACTAAATTGAATTTGGTCTTAGATATTAACAAAATCATAAGAAAGGTGGCTTTAGTTCTCAGAGTTCAAAAGCAAACGAAGGGAGTTTTTCATGCAGATAAAAGAGGCTGAGGGTTAAAAAGGAGTAGGTGACCATAGTGATGAACACCTGAGTACACCTCCAAAATATTCAACAGTAAATGTGAAATAACTCCAGACGCGGGGTTTTCTGAATAGTACTTTTTAATCAGTTAACAATGGCAAATAACTGAGGGCTTCTCATTTCCAAAATCCGATGTGTCAAGTGTTCACACTACTTGCAGCCTTCTTTTGTGATATTTTCTTGAAGTGGATGTTACCGTCTATGAAAAATAGTATTATCTAATTAATAGACATTCTAATCATGGCTTACTATCAGAACCAGCACCGAAAATTGTTACTTGTGGTCTAACATGGAGATAATCCCAAACCTCCCCTCCAATTGCTTATTATCTGCACTAGAAATGTATTACATTATGGTAGACTACTATGTTAATATAGATACAGGTTCTCCTGCTGAATGGGAAGTGTTGGCATTCAGATCCAAGACCAAATCTATTCAAAGTGGGAACAGAAGAATTCGGGCTGTCTGCTTCCGGGATTAGGGTCAGCAAAAGCTTGGATCTGAATCTGCCTCTGTAACTGAATCCCAGGAATGTGCTCACTGGTAGAGTTGGTTCTTGGACCGTTTCCCCAGATTTCTGCCTTGTTTGTTCCCCCAGGTGTGATGAGTACGTCACACAGCTGGATGAGATGCAGCGGCAGCTGGCGGCTGCGGAGGATGAGAAGAAGACCCTGAACTCTCTGTTGCGCATGGCTATCCAGCAAAAACTCGCCCTTACCCAGCGACTGGAGGATTTAGAGTTCGACCACGAGCAGTCCCGTCGCAGCAAAGGCAAGCTTGGAAAGAGCAAGATCGGCAGCCCTAAAGTAAGTGAGGAGGCATCAGCCACCGTGCCAAGCATAGACACTTTCCTCCTGCATAGTCAGGGCCCACAGCAACCAAACTTACTGGTCAGCAGTGGCACTCAGAGGAAAAGGTATGCATGCAGTGATCTTTACAGTACAGTGCAGTAGCCAGACTTTCATTAAAGTCGTTCACTGAATTGTAAACATAATGATTCTTTTCTTTTTAAATTTATTTTTATTTTTTGGTTTTGTACTTTGACTGGGGAAAAGGAGGTGGGGAGGGTGTGAATATGAAATTCAAAGCCTGGCAACATGTGGTTCTGATCCACCTACTCACTGTTATTTCCTCCTCCTTAATGCAGTGTTCTGAACTATACTCTGTCAGTGTCTCAGTGCATCTTGTATGTCTTTAATATTAAGTGTGAATGTATTTTCTTTAACAAGTTTTCCTTCAGTTTTCCTTAAAGTTTTCTGTCACGAGCATCTGAAATAAAAAAGGATTGTGCTCTATGAGAATTTCAGTGCTTAACACAAAAGAAACTGCATTTCTTTGTTAAGCTCTGGTGCTCACTTGCTCTTTAGCAGTTCAAAAATAATATGGATGTGTTCACTCAGATCATGTTTTCTACATGGGAGCAAGCAAGCTTTTGAAGGGGAATGGCTGCCATTCATAACCTGATGCAAATATTTTTCCGTTCAAGCAGTGAGTTCTTGTCTTGTGACTGCCCTGCCAAAGCTTTGTAGGTGTGGGATCTCTATTAGAGAAGTCCAGATAATCATTCCTTTTTCTCATATGCTCTAATCACAATGCAAAACCAAGAGAACGTTCAGGGAACTTTGTACATGTCGACTCCAGGATGCTGATATATAACTCAACCTTATCTCTTCCTTCCCTAATGTGAATAAGTATTTCCAAGGCAGGCAAGGTGTCCTGCTCTAGAAATGACATGGGGTGGCAACACTAGTTGGTTTTTACCTGTTAAGCAAGTTAACATGATGTTGTCATTCGCGAGGCTTTGAAAGGTAATTAAAGTAAAACTCTTTTGTTTCCATATGTATTTTTCTTGGATCTCCTGCAAGACTATTCTCACCTTCCCTTTGTGATCAGAGCCATCCCAGGACTTCAGGGACCTACCTCCAGAAATTATTAAGAGCCCCCCCTCATCCCGCCTCCACAGAATCATATCTTCTGAGGGGCCCCCCTTCCATGAGTGAATTCATCCATGGGCACCGTCTCAGCAAGGAAAAAAGGTTAACCGTGGCCATACCAGGTAAACATTTTTTCCTTGGATGCATGTGGTGCTGAGTGGTTAGCAGAGCAGGGGACCCTCCCAGCACTGCAGATGCAATCTAATTTGGGCATCTTCTTGGGGACCTGAAAAGCAAAAATGATGTCTCCTCCTACGTCACCTGTGGCAGGAGATGACATTCTGCTGGCAGCGGCCCAAACTGGTTTCAGATGCAGTGGGGAAGTCCTGCTGTGGTATTAGGTGGGTGCAGTCTCACTGGCGTCCGCAGAGGCTGCACCCCCGTGCCTGGGTGGAGCTCAGTCTGGTGGTCGTGTTGGTAGTCCCCTTGGAAGACACAAACCCAACAGGACAGAAGAGTCAGATGTGTGAGGACCAGCGAGGGAGTGACTGACAGTGTGCAGGAGCCTATGCAGCGTTTGTCTTCTGCTCACCCTGGAGCACTCAGTCAGGTTTTTCTGAAGGGTAATGTTAAACTCACAGAAGGCTTAGTTTATATAAATTGAATCATGAAGTTTATCTTTGCAGGAAGCTTTTGCTCTTAATTTCCTGCCCAAATGTAGTATCCGCATGGAACAAGGCGAAGAAAGGAAATGGAAACTGGAGTGCCATTTCAAAGGTTGAGACATCTTTCTTTGCCTGACAGACAAGCTAATAATTACTTTTTCTTCTGTGCCTGACCAGAAACTTTGGCCTTTAAATGTGCACAGTCTTGTTTGGTGGTAATTTTCATTATTTGTTTTGAAATTTGTTATACACAAAAAAGAATAAGTAGAAAACATAGAAGCTAAACCCCTAAAGTGGTTTCTGCTCAAAAAAATGCTTATTCTGGAAAGCTGAGCAGTACCCTATAGTATGTTAAATTTCTCACCCAGTGCCATCAATATCACAGCTGCCTTTGAACCATGCAAGTAACACCCACTCCAAAGAAAAGTGTAAAACTGCAGACAGTCTAAACAAGATATTTTCCTAAGGAGTGTTGCAGAAAATAAATCAAAAGAGGTGTCTCCTGAGGAGAAAAACTTGTAAGTGGGAGGAAAGAAGCATCTTATGGAACATCACAGGTGCGTGGACCACAGATTGAGAAACACTGACACAGGTTTTTTTTTCCAGTAAGAGAGGCCAAAGGATAAAGCAGCCTGAAAAGTAGAATTGTCCAGAAAATTATGTTTGCCTGGAGTCTTACCTGTCACTTTAGGTACCTCTCTACATGTTCAGAGTATAAGGGTCTTGAGACAGAGTTGTTGATTTATGTTATGGTTGTCCTTAGGAATCTACAACAGTCCCAGCTTTCTGAATGCATTTGTCAGGATTTTACACCATCACATGGCCTTAGGCTCAGCTTGTGAGATTGACAGGTTCAAACCCGAGATTTTTCTGAGCACTCAGATTCCAGTGTTAGCAGAGCCCATGTTAGAATCAGTTCAAAGATTAAGTAGTGAATTTTTCAGTTCTTACCAGTTTCTGGAAGATTTCTTACTGTTGTTAGCAGATGAAAGGAATGATGCATCAAGTAGGATTTTTTTTGCCATCTGTCTAATTATCTGTTTTGTGAAGGAACAGTGAAGAATGTTATTCTTCTGCCTTTACAGAGAAAGTTTAAAAGCCTTGTATCAGAAAGAGTTTCTGTTCTCAGATGACTTGTGCAGTCAAGCAAGCAGCAAGAAATGTAGCAACCCACACCTGCTTCTTCATCAGAGAGGGTGCAAAAGAGCAGCATCCAAACTCAAACACTATGGAGCCAAGTGTAGCTTGGCTTGAGGCTGAGTCCTCAGGAGTGGAGAAAGAATGAATCAAACCTACATTAAATGGAAGCATGTTTTGGTGTTTTTTCTTTTAAATTTGTGAACTATTTCCTTCACACAAATATTTCAGCCATATTATGTGAGTGAATCTATCTATCCCCTGTCCTTTCATTAGCTCTCAGTGTTGTGGGGACTGGGAGGCTGTAGCTGGGAATGTGTTTGATGGAGACCAAGAGCCAAAATAGCTGAAGTTGGCAGAGGGAGAAGCCCAGCAGGCTCCCCTGCCCCATGCTCCCCATGCACTAGCAAGCTGTGCCTGTCTTTCTTTGGCACCTTCTTCTGGGCTTGGTGCTTGGCAGAAGAGACTGCCTTCAACTATGCTCTGGGCCCAGCTTTGACTACTGCTAGTAGAGGGAAAGCTGGACTGCTTTTGCTGCCTTTTTCAGAGGAAGACAAGCTGAATTGAAGATCTCTCAAGAAAGAGATTCTCATTTCCTCATCGATTTCCGTTTGCTTGCCCTCACCTTTAAATCAGCATGCATGTCTCTCTGACATCAAGCTGTGACAGCATGACTTGATCTGGGCTTTCTAATTGTAGCTCCTAACTGCCCACAGGGGCTAAAAATAGCACTCAGTCCTTTTTCAAAGTATCATGTTCCATTTCTCCTAGGTAATGGTAAGCATTACCATTTTGCTTTGCTGTGTGTTACTTTTTTTTGCTTCTGTTCTGCAAAGATGTATTTTTACACTTTCAAGTCTTTATTCTTCTGATAGGCAGAAGCAGCTTGTATGTGTCCAGCACAATTACAGCCTACCTTTGCATGTGTTTGTGTTTGTTTTCACAACTACATGAAAAAGTCAGGGCATATAGAAAGCCTAATGCTCAGTTCAACAGTGTGAAACACTATGAAAAATGACCTTTCCTTTGCAGTTGTGTTCAAACTCCTTGAATATAAAGTCACTAGGTGCCTCTTAATATACCACAGTCCCAAATATGAAATATGATTCTCTCAACCTCTTCAAGGAAAGACCAAACCAAAAAAGGTCTCCTGTAGTATCTGCTTTGACATCACTTCTCTGTCGGATATTTTAGCATGGAAGTTCTAAAATTGAATATAAAGTTCTGTTATTTTAGCTTAAATTTAAATCAAGATCCTTGTGTAGATGATGCACCTGAAGAAAAAGGTTTCCCAACAGGCTTATGAAATGAACAATAACCAGTGGCTGCAGCATTCTCTCTTAAACAGAGTCAACAACAAACCACCTGAGAGTCTCCTTTGTTGGAGTGCCCCCCAAACAAACTGTGGTAGATGCTTCTTTCCCTATTGTTTATGCCTGGTATTTAAAGTCCCACACAGGAAAACACTGCAAAAAGTAAAGCATTTCATATTTTGAAGGAATTCAGATCATAAGATCATAATGGGCAATCCTTTTCCTTTTAGAGAATTCTGTATGGTGATATATTTCATTTTATCAAAATAGAAAAAAGGAAAGTAGCCTTAAAATGTGACACATTTCTCTCAAATCCCAAGCCCAGCTGAGGTCACATGTTTAGTTGAAATAAGCCAAACTAGCCCCATGGGTTTCAACAGAACTGTGCTAGTTTACTGCAATCCCAAGTTTTTTTTCGTAGGTTTTAGATTTTATTGTTCTTCATTGTTACAAGAGCATTTCATAAAATGGCTCTTCTAAAAGCTTTAAAAATAAAAATCACTGCAAAAGTAGGTAATTTTGTGGAGTTGCTCATTTCTGAAAGCACATTAAACCTGAAAGCCTGCTTGCTTTTCAGATGTCTTTCAAGAGTGATTTACAGCCTGGCATTTAATTCTCACAAGACGAGACTAATGGGGAAGACAAAGACAGCCCAAGGAATGCTACATAATAGTATCACAACTGCTCAAGCACTAAACTCATCACCTATCATGCATAATTAAGAGTATTTAATAAATACTCTTACTATAAAAGTATTCCAAGATTAATTTCTGCTGTAGCTCTATGCTTACAGGCAAATCAAATATGAATCACAATAGGATACAAATAACTATCTCTTGTTTTTCGGTTTGTATTCTTACCTTAAAATGTAACTTAATTTCTAAAAACTCTATCCCAAAGGAAATTCCTATAGGGTGTCACCAAGAGCTAACTTACACAGTCTGTAGGTAGACAGTATTTTTTAAAGCTAACAAGGAAAATGAAAATACAAAATCTCAATCACCCAAGTGCTGAGGTCTCCTAAGAAGTCTTATAATTGAATCTTTCAGCTGGAACTTGAGGGAAATTACTTAAGAGTTGTCTTTGCTAATTGACACACTGGAATTGGTTTAACATGTGAAGAATGGGTGAGAAACCTAGGAATGTACTGATCTGTTTGATGTAGCACAAACAAAATTTAACACAGCAAGGAGCAGAGGGTCTTCTGTGTAGGGTGGCCCTTAGTGTTATAAGGCCTTAAGGGCTTTTAATAAGTCATGTGAGGTGTTGAGTAACCTCTCCTGGCTCAAGGGATGAGGAATACACTAATGGTATTTTAATTTTTTCTTTCTGGATTTTGAGCTTTTTCAAGGTATAGTGTGTAGGGTGTGACTTTCAGAAATATTCTGTAAAAGGTAATCAGAAGCTCATGTTCCTTCTTCTGTATTTTTCTTAAAATAACGTTAAAGTGGAACTTAACATGTGGGGCAAGATTGTTGGTTTCAGCTCCTCCTTGCTGCTTCATCTTGTTTAGGTAGCATGAAGATACGGGAAAGCATCTTCAAAAGGAGTGAGTAGAAGCCCTTGATAGGAAATGAAGCTCTCTTTACCCTCCCCTTTTTGGATGCAGGGGTTGGGAAAATGACCAGGGAGGCTCAGGCTGACACCACTCTGCACAGCAGAGGCTGTCTGTAGACGTGTGCCTGTGTACCTTACACCATTGGAAAGGTAGGGGGAACAAATTTTTTTATAGCATTTCATTGTGTGTTGAAAAGGGTTTAAGTCAGAGGTCTTTAGCTGTGCACAGTTTTGTTAGTTTGTTTGGTTTTTTTGGTTTTTTTTTTTAGGAATATTTTGCCAAAAATAGTTCCAGAAGCTTTGCTTTTGAGCTTAGGTACCAATGTCAGAAAGCTCCCCACAGATTTCTAAATCTTGCTGCTACAGGCATTACTTCAGTACCTGAACTTCGCTTTTTTCAGGCACTTCTCAATTTTGAAACAGCAGGACTGTTAGAAAGCTGTAGATAGAGGAAAGCACGGCTTCCTTTAAAAAATGGTTATGAAAGAAGTCCTTTGAGGAGCACTAACAATTCAGAATTAAATTTTGTCAGGAGGGTGCTTTGCAGATCTTTATGATTGCTCGGGTCACCCAGTGAAGAGTTTTAAATATTTCTTACTTCTCCTTTGTGAAGGAATTTTGTAGATTAATGAAGAGGAAAATCAACATGACTAGGATCTAGAGACCTCTTTCTATGCTGATTTTATGTTAAATAATTTTATTCTGAGTTCCGAACAGTGTGGGGTTTCCTATATATTAGGTGAAACAGTTTATTCTTGAAAAGCAGGATAAGTGATTACCCAAGGCACAGCTACTAAATAGGATATGCAGACATATAATCTATAACTAGTCAGGCTAGTCTGCTCTGAATTGTTCACTGAGGAAAGTTTGTTTTGCTTCATCCAAGCAATCCAAAGCATGAAAGTTCTTCAGAACCATTATGTTTTTTTAAAAAAACCCACAACTTTATTCTGGGAATGCAAATTTATCCAAGTGCAAATTGCCCTTTGCTTCATTAGAGATCCATGGATGATTCTTCTGAGTCCTTGGTATGAGTATGTTGTATTTTACCTACTGAGAATGTACTTGCATTGATGGTGATCCTGTACCTGCAAGATGTCTCTGAGCTTGTGCAATTAGGCAGGCTACTGGCTGTTGTAAGACTCCTGCAATATTGGCCTAATCTGTCTCTTCGTGGAAAATGTATTTTATATGTTTTTAGTAGGATTTTTTAAAAATCAGATGTAAGAATTTTTTTAACCCAAATATGATGCTCTTCACAAAAGGGATAATTCAGTCATTATTTACTTATTATCTATGTTCTCTTTTTTGTTCTGCATTGTCCTGTTTTCTGTGGGTTTTGTAAACATGCCATATTTGTGTATATATGTGTTCACTGTTTAATGAGCGGTATTAGTGCATATATACAGATATATGTACATATCTTCCTGCTCTCAGGGCCATGTCCTGCATCTGATATGCTCATTCAACTAAGCTTGATGAGCATTGCATATTTATGCCATTTCAAGCATGGTATGTTGTTCTTGTGGAGGCCGTTTTGAATTTGAAGAACAATGTCCTTGCCAAGGACATTAGTTGGCTGTGACTGATGAAGGATTCAGCTGGCTAAATATACTTTTACCTCTTGGTGCCACTGTGAACAGGACCTTTTCACTCTGTGCTTTTCCTCTCTTGCATTTAGCTCTCCAATTATCACTGATGAGACCAAACCCATACATTTCATGCTGATCAATATAATTTAGCTACTTCAATATAATTTAGCTATTATTGCATGAATTCACTGCAGTTCTACAAGTTTAATTTCTACTGATGTTTTTTCACTATATGTGGAAAGCAATTCCAAAACAAAACCTATTTTTAATAGAAGTTTCAGTCTGTTTGAAAAAACATAAAAAACCCAACCAAACATACAATGAAACAAATAGATTGCAGTGAAATCCATGCCTTACTTTTGTATATTTTCATTAAAAGGCTATTGACATTTTTCTCTCTGTATCTAAGCTATGACATCATTGCTGGATGGAATGGTTAATATTAGCATCATTTGTTGAAGTTCTCCAATAAATCTTATTAGACTTCCAGTTGTTTCTAACTAAACAGGTATGCAGGTGACACATCAAATCTTTAAGGTGTGTTTCCAGATATTTGTTGTTTTCTATGAAAATTTTTGGCTTTGGAGTCCAGTCCCAGCAATTAACTAAAACAGAGATTGAAATATCTTGACAATGTTGGCAACAAAAGTCATCCATCTTTATCTTCTTTTATGACAAGGTTTAATGTGGTTTCATGACTTATTGATTTTTGCCATTAAAATGCACAGGAATATTCAATATTGGGCTTCTCTCCTCATAAAATAGGCAAAGCTGAAATGAGTCTCTGTTTAAATTAGACATGCTGATATTTTAGCTCTCTAATAGAGCAGTTCCTTGGGATGTTGTGGTGTATGGACTAAGCTCACCAGCCATTCTTTAATCAAGACTAGTATCCTTGATTGTAAGTATCTCCCTGTCTGCATTTTTTAGGGATATGGAACCTTAAAATTGTAACTTATGTTGTTTCTTCCAAAGCCTACTAAAGTTACCATTTCCAGTGGCTTCAAATTTTGGATCAGGCCCTTCTTTCCCCATAAAATAGTGCAAGCATTTTTGGTCTGGGTGATTTTGTGACCATCTGAAATGTATCCTTGATTTACGTTTCCATGGTAAATAACAAGATCAAAGTGTGATAATTTATGTAATTTTAAAACCTTTCTTTTCCTCTTTTGAAATGTTTAAAATGTGTGTGTCTTTTAGTAAGTATTTCATGAATTATCAGACCTTTTTAAATGTGCTTTTATGAACTGTATAAAAGAAAGGAATTGAAGATATATTTTTCTGCTTCTACCATTTCCATTTCTGCTGTTTTACTAACCCATTATTTAGCTTCTCAATAGATTTAATGAGGAATTATTTAAACCATTCATAGAAACCATTTGAGAAATAACATAAACACATCGTGATATTGAAAATGTGAAAAAATATACAGAGCTGATAAGAAACCTCTTAATATTCTTAGTCTTTAACTGGAGAAAAATGCTAATTTTATTAATGACAAGGTATTATTTCTTTTTTAAAAGTTATTCTTAATAAAAGCTACAGGAGAGGGCAAGGCTGGGATATAGCTTTATCACTGTACTTCGAGCTAGCAGACACATTAACACTGAGAAATGGACTGATGGTGGAACAGCTCTCTAGATCTGGGATAATTCAAGGCTAAAAAAAAAGTAGAAATTAAGTCATGCAGAATAGATAAATCAATGGGAAAAGCACTCCATATAGTGTAGCTGCTGTATAGATGAAAGAACTCACTAGAACATAGCCAAGAGACCTGACATGTTCTGGAAAACCACTGTACCAGTGACCTACTAAACCATGTCTGTCAGTGTTGTGTGCCAGGCAGTGCATGAACTTGTTAGTGATGCTCCATGAGTTGGTTTGTGGAAATCAGCAAGATAAATAGTGTTTCCCTAAACGCCATAAGTACATAGCAAGTAAATTCCCTACCTGCTCTTACTCTTGAGAAGCATTCGACAGAAAGCCCTCTGTTACATTAACTCTGTCTATGTCCTAAAGGTAGAGAGCTGAGAGGAGGAGGAGCAAGAGAAGGGTCCGTGTTAGGAATTTGGAAGTGTAGAAACAGTGGAGCCTCCCTTGCAAGAAAAAGAATGGACATGGGGAGATGACAGGAGATGAGGATTTCAGATGCATCCCACTGCTGCTCTGTTGCCTCTTAGGGCAATATATAGATATTGGTAGATAATGGGAGTTCAGCAGCATGCTTACATGTTTTACTCTTCAAATAGTTTTTGAGAAGACTAAGAAATAACTAGTGGAAGAGCTGATTGTTATTGAAACTTCTCCAAACAAAAGTAATCTAAGACACCAGGTTTCTCTGAGTAGCAGGCTTAAGATGTGAAGTCACCTGGGTACTTGCAAGACTTGTCATAGAGATTTCATAGGTCAGCTTTACCATGAATAAATGTGAAACTGATATTTGGTTGATATATTTGTCTATCTCCACTCAGTTTAATAGGAACAGAAGTAAAACTTAGACAGTGGGAAATCCCAGGTAATCTGGGTGCTGGGAAATGTGCAGGAGCACCTGGTGAACTTTATTAAGCTGCCCGTGTGGAGCTGTGCCAGGACAGGGCTGGCTCTCATGGAGTGGTACAATGGCTCAGTCCTCCCACTCTGCTAGTTTTGCTCCTAGGCCAGGACAAGCTGAGTCAATCCTGCTCTGAGCAAGCTGGGTTAGTTAGGCCAGCCAGGCTCCACATGGAATCCCTGTGGCTGCTCCACTATAGTCCTCTCCTTCCAGTGACAGCCTGCAGAAACACAGAGCTGCATCCAGTTTGCATCTGGCAGACTGATCAGTTGGGGCTGTGTGTAGGGCAGAGGTAACTGTGTTATATCCAGACCCAAACTGACCCTGGAAATAGGAGGAGGGAGAGGCTCTTCTAATCTTTGACCTGTACCATTGTTTGTGGCTTTTTCTGAAGGTGTCACATCTGTCCCCTCACCAGCTGTTCTTTGTGATGACCATTACCTCCTGAAGTTCCTCTTGGCCTTGAGGAAGGTCAATTTTCTTGGCATCCATTAGAAAAATGGAGATAAATTATAAATGAAACTAGCTAGTCAAAGAACTGTATAAACTTATGTCCCCATCACTCCTGGATATAAATAGTTTTGGGACTTTTCTCATCTTATCAGATTGCAGCTTGAAAGCATCTCTACAAATCTCAGCAAGGAGGACAAGTATTTTTGTACCCTCTGCCTTATTCTTCTCGACATCTCACATTTGTCTTTTGGTTCTGAAATTTTCCTTGTTCTTTGTCTTTGAGCAAAGAGGATTGATTTATTGTCTTTGTAGGTCTCGCTCTGTTTCTACCTCTGCACAACCAGAAGACTACAGATTTGTTCTTTGCCCACCACTTTCAGCTCATGCTATTAAGCACTCATTCTTTCCCATTAAATTGACACCTCAGGGAAGAAAACTATTCATTACCATATTAATGGAGACAGCTTATTTTTCAAGTAAACTGCTAATAGCAACTTCATAGACATGTTATCAAATTCCTCAAGCTTGATGGAGCAAGTTCAATTGACATTGGGTAGTGTAACACAAAGCGAGATAGCTTGAGAACTTTTACCTAGGAAAGAAGGAGTTTCTGTTGGCCTGATGTGGTCCATGGGATTCTAGGGAGGGTTTGTTTCAACAGACTGAAAAAACCTCAATCTCATATTTTGTCATAAGCATTTCTTGACAGGTTTTCATTTATCAAGAACAGACTTTTCCCAAAGTTTTCATGTCAGAAATGCTAAATATGCAACAGTACCTGTTGATTGGTTTGGTTTTTGACTCTCAGTTTTACCCTTTCAGATAAAAGGAGGAAAAAAGAAAGCTTTTTATTGATTAATGAACTAAACACAGTTAAAAGTGTGTTATGCTTAGGTTTGGATTCTGACTAGTCTTGGTCTTTGACAGCATTATGTAGAGATTAGTAATTTACTGAGTGACAAAACGTGCTGAAATGTTCCATTGCAGTGTGCTGGGTCCTGAGCAGGTGGGACTGAAAATGCTTGCACATAGGGTTTTCGCTGGGGACATTGCTGATGTCAACAGAAGGCATGCCCATCTCTCAGACAGTAATAACCCAGTAAAGCAGACCTGTGTTGATTAGAGTCACCCAGTTCACAGACTGAAGGGCAGAGCACACCTTGTGACACAAGGGAAATGCGTTGGGTTTGTGGCTGAGCCAAAGGGAAGCACAGGAAAATACTTTTTTTTTTTATGAGATTTGCTCTCAGCACATAATTTATAGCAGCACATTCAGTGCTCATGTGAGCAGATGTAGTTTCTCTGAGCTTGGGGTTTTTTTTAATGCTCTTACATCAGGAGCTGATTAGCCTGATTAGGACTAAGCATTAGATTCCAAAGAAAAATCAACAGTGGCTAATCAGTGAGAGAGGAAATCTCAGAGCCCTTTACACCACCACTGCCAGCAAATGGCTAAAATGGTAAGAACCAGAAAGTCAAAACAGGACTAATGTATAGCACAAGTCAAGCTTCAAAGCTCCAACAGATCCAGTGGTGAATGTTGTCTAATACTGCCACAGGACTCTGCAGCCCCAAGTCCTGCTGAATTCAGTGAAACCTGGCATGTGAATTTCAATGTAAAATAGCTCCTCTTTGCCTTCTGTGGTTGAAATGATCACTAAAATTCATTTCTTTGTTATAAAGTTCATAGAATTGTAAAAGAACTCTTAAGGGATCAGCCAGCCCAGCTGCTGCTCCTAAGTGGTTTCTTTCCTCACAGTCAGTGAAGATGATGGAGAAATAAGATAGTCTGTATTTAATAACTTTCTTAATCATTTTGTTGGTCATAGTCTCAGAAGATACCCCAAAAAGTGTAATCTGTGTGTTCCCCAAGTATCTTCTACATAAATGACAAACTGTCCTTTCACTCTGTAACTTGACTGACAGTCCCTGAGATTTGAAAAATACAGGGAACAGGCTTCTTCCAGTGTAATTTTAAAATTTATTTTTATTTTTCTAATAAAACAAACCATGTCTTTCCTACCTTGTCTTTATGGCATGTGACATTGACCACAGAATTAGTAAAGACATCTTTGAAACTTCTAGCCTTCAACGCAGTATTTCAGAAAGAAGCAAACATTGACTTGAAACAAGCAGGAGTTCCTTAGTAGAAAGAAGTCATTTTATGATTGTCATGACATTAGAGAATAGCATTATAAACCCTCCAAAATGCTTAAAAGGATTAAATATAGAAGGAATAAAGTTAGCTCTGGCACAGCTACTTGAACATAAGTAGATAAGAAGCTCCTTTGAATTTGAAATGTGTCTATGTAAGCCATATGCATTCTGCTTAGCTTTTTCCTGGCATAATCCTCAACAACTTCACTCCTGGAGGATGTAGGAGCATGATTCAGTCATCTTAAGACACATGGATCACTAGATTTGGTCCTGATGTGAGTGTGAGCCAGGATTGCATGTGCACTGCTGACACCAGCTAGAATTGTTGTTTCGTATGAAGTCAGGGAAGTCTGTTCTCACCGAAACAGTTACTATCCAGCTTGAATAATGCTGGCAGAATCTGGCTCGCTCTTCTTGCATTCTGCCAAATGTAGCAGATGAAGAACGCAACGTAAAATATTTGCACCATGTCTGAGATATTAGAATAGGATCATAAATCAGGCATTTGTGTTGTTCTGGAAAAGCCTGTCAGAACAATTTCTTCTGTATTTACGAAACCTGTCCATACCTTTTCATTACACAGCATTCTATTCTTTATTCCTTTTCTCACTGACTGCTACCTTGTATGAGCTGTCAGGGATGACTTTGCTTTGGACTTCTGCAAACTTGTTTGTTTAGAATAAGACATTAATTTTTTTTTTACTTTTCAGTAATAATTTTCTTCCTGCAGTTAGCCTCGTCTGTCTGTTTCCCAGGCACCTCTTATTTTAATTGAGCTTTGTGCTGACCAGACAGACTCTTCTATTCATGACTCAAATACTCATGCACTCTTCTGCTAAGAGATGTACTGAGGACTCTAGTGACAACCCTGGTAAATGAGAGAATGGCAGAGTATCCTTTCTTATTCCATTTCTGCCTCCAGACACAGTGGTGCCAGCTCTAACTGCACATATTTTTCTAATGTGGATATCTGTGTACTAGAAAATAAGGCCAAACTCCTGTCCTCTTTGCTGAAGTAGGAAGAAACCAGCAGTTTGGGTACACTTGCTTCCACCCACTGGAGGTCAGCACAGATCTTCACAGGAACTAGGAAGAAGCACTCTGGGCTGATATGAAAGGGAAATGTTATGATAGTGGATATGATGCTCGATGTTGTTAGAAAACATGTGTTGCTCTGCATTGTACCTGGTGCCATCTCAAGACTCCTTACTGCAAATTTACGTGCACGTTCTTCCACTTGATTGAGACAAAGAATAGAAGGGGGTTTTGGAAAATATCTACATTGTAAAGAGAAATGATTCCTTAAGTTGCAACCAATTGAAAAAAACACCAGAATCAAATCCTTTCCAAGTACATGAAGTTCCCCTTGTCTCATTTTTAAGGTTCAGGGGAAAGTAACTTCATTCCACCAAAGAGTAAGGTTGAGAATCAGGTTGAAGCAGTCAGAAAGGATGACAGGCCTGCTGCAAATCCTATTGGAGACAAAAAATAATCTCCAGTAGTTTTTCATATGGTTAGAATTTCACCCATAGATTTTAATGTTCGAGAGGACCCTGATGACTCTGTTGTCTGACAATCTTAATCACACAGACAGTGGAATGAAAGGCCAGACTGCTGTAGGGAAAATTAGCAAATCTTGAGATCTGGAAATCTCAGTAGAAACTAGTGAGCTAGAAAGCAAGGTTGTCTTGTTCAACTACTTTCATGAAGCCCCACAAATATTACTGTGTTTAAAGCTGCCTTCATATTTCGAATATCACAGTAAAAACTTAGCAATGAAGGATTATTTGGCTTTACTGTTATTTAATAAATTAAGAACCAGAATACATCTTTGCAAGTGGTTAATGTGGAAACTGCTTTGGCAGGGAATTGATATAATAATCTAGACAGAACAGTGAAACCAACTGTATCGAGTTCTCCCTTTTCCCCCAAAATAAAAACCAATCTCACAAGCACTGTTTAAAAGTTGTGAAGACTTTCTTATTAGCTTTTTCTCAAACATTATAATGAGATGGCATCTGTAATAGTTGTTATACGGATATAAGTTTTTTGGATAAATTTTGAGTAGCTTTATTGACATTGTTTGTGTTAGATGTAAGAAAAACAACTTCATCACGAGCAGAAGAATGAGAAGTACAAGGTTTAAACCCAGACCCTGAATACAGCCCATTATTGCTGTCTGTTTAAACAAAAATTTGCCAATGTTAAGGGAAAGAAACATAAATTCTTCCACTGCTTCTTTTGAAAAAAGGAAAAAGGCAACAGCCAACATTACTGTTATCAGAAAAAAAGGTGTTTCTGTCAGATAAGGAACTAAGAACACATTCCTCACTAAATCTCTCCATCAGATGCGTAGCCTGTGTACTACCGTTACTAACCCCTTGCTCTGTAATCTCTCTGTATATATGTCTAATTTATCAGTTTCTTGTAGATTGTCAGCAGCCTGCTGCCTCCATACCGCCACACGGCTCACAACTAGCCAGGGGGCCAGATTGCCAGACTGTCAGGTAAACTTAACTAACTCTCTTCTCTTTGCACATAGCTGCATGCACGCCTGCGACTCCCCTCCTCTTCCTGATACAAAAGCTCTTCGCTGCACTTTTCTAACAGCAAACTTTTAACAGCTCAAGGAACAGTGACAATTTCTGCAGTGACAGTACAAACACGAACCACGGCAGTCATGCACTTGCTTTCACGTAAAAATATGGAAAAAATGCAGAGTTGGATCTTGCAGCCCTCATTTGATTTTTTTATGCAGACAGTTTCTCAATCATGCCAAAATAGTAATGATTTTATTTTTTGCTACATCATTTTCTTTTAAGTGAGGGGGCTTTAAATTTTAGGGGTAGATTCAGGCTTCCCTTTCACAGCGTGGCATTTTAAAGGCATTTGTGAGATTTTAGCAGGCACTTCTAAGAAAGTTCTCCCTGACTTGGAAACTCAGACCCAATGCAGTCAGTTTTTAATCTTGTTTTAAAAAGTAAACACCTGATGTCCTTGCTCATAGGTGGTGCAAAGGCCAATTCATGCTTCTCAGATGGCTGAGTTAATCAAGGCACAAACCCAAACCTAAGCAAAAAGAGATACAATGATTTCCTTTATCAGTTCATGGTACATTCTGTGCATATGTTTCCTTGTGCTGATGCTGTCATTTGAAGTAGGTTACATTAATTTTAGACCTTAGTCTGAATTGTAGTGCCCAAGTTGGTAAATAGCCAAACGTATAATGAAACCGTTTCCCCCACAGTGCTACACTAAACTTCCCGTGGGGAATTCTGCCATGGTGCCCACTGGGGAAGGGGTGTGGCACAGCTTTCAGACCACACATCATTCACAGGGGATCTCTTGGTGGCCTTAAACTCCTGCTTCACTAGTGCCTCTCTTTTATTGCCTGCAAAGTGGAAGTATTATTATCTTCCTTACTGTATAAGGGTAATATGAAAATTTTACTGAGAAGTTGGGGTAAGCTCATTATAACTGATAAGTATCATTTACTGATTTGCAGTTTGGAGTTTTACAGCACACTCAAAAAAAGTTACAAGTTACATTTAAAATACTTAAAATGACTGTGATGTCTGCTGTATTTTAGATGGTACAGCAAATTGAGGTTATCATTAGATGCTTTGGATACATAGAAGCTTAATGTCAACAAGCCTTATTTTAACCCTAAATTTTAACCCTTATTTTAACACTAAATTCTACTCTGTTCTTTCCAGAGCTACTCTCCTTCTGAAGAATATGCTCTACTAATGTTAGTATCTCTTTAAATGTAAACAAACAATTGCCTCTGCAATTTTAAAAATTCTTCTCAGAATGGAAGACCTACGTGGTTTACTACTGACATACATTTATCTGCAAGCCTTACCTTCTGATAATTTAAAATAATATTTTAAAAAACTTCAGATCAGTCATCCCACAAACAATATACCTGTATACTCAGCTGAAAAACTGACTGTCAAGTGGCTGTGGTTTTTTTACCACTAGAGTGATATTCTTCTGGTAAGGTGAAAACAACACACTGTTTTTGGTATATTCACTCTGTTGCCTTGCTTGCCTCAGCCACAGAGCTGCCCAGCTTTGTAAAGCAGTGAAGCATAACAAGAGATTAAAAGCAAGCCAGCATGATGGCATAAATTGTTGAGCTCTTTAAATAAAGATTTATTTATTTATTTAAATAAATTTGAAATACAGAATAAAATTTAAAGAACCAGTTAGACTTACTGAGGTTCAGCTTTTCTGAATGCAGCAGAGAAGGAAGACAGGAGCTTGTCCTGCCTTCCTCATCCTCTGACAGCCCGTGCAGGTGTGGTGCATGATTTCAATCACAAAGTGATACCAAGAGGCAAATGAAAGCTCTGCCCAGCCCTGCAGTCATGTATTTTAAGAGAGGGGTATGTTTGTTTTTAAAGTCTCTGACACAATCCTTGAGGTAAGGTGACCCCTCAGTGGCATTTCAGTCAGGACTGAACGAGAGCTTGTTAAGAGTTGTGTTTCACACATATGTTTTCCACATCCTGCAGTGTCTAATCATGATCAAACTAGTTAATATGCCTGGCCATAACACAGGTAGATTCACAGAGTATTCCCTCATCCATTATCTATACTGATTTGTAAGTGGGACTCGTATAACTCTGGAATTTTTAGTAGTTGTGATTCCAGTACATAGGCTTTGGTAGGTCTCACTAGATTAGCTATACACAGTTTCAAGTTGAATGAAGACAAAACTTTAGACTCAAGTTATCTATTAGTAAAAAGAAAAAAACAACCAAAACCAAAATGAAACCAAACCCAAAACCAAAACAAACAATCCCCCGATACTTAAATGAAATTAATATTACACATTTAATAAGAAATAATACTTTTCTTTATTAAAAAAGGAAATAAATTTTAAATAATGTAAAATATTACTGGTTGCATTCTGAAAATATTACTGGTCTGTTTATAGTTTCCATTGCTGATTATTTTTCCGTTACAATCAATGCCAGACAATATTGCATGTGAATGGCATTGTTGAGACAGAGAACAGCGTTCTTACAAACACTGAAGTGCTTTGCACGCTATTTTCCAATTGATTTTAGAAATACGTGATTAGCATTTTGGGTGCCACGGGAAAAAAAAAGAGCTGCTTAAAACCAGACAGTAATACTGACACAAAAAAATGACACAGACTTTATTCATCAATTGAATGAACAGATCCCCAAATGATACCAGCCTTTATAGAGATGTTTACAAAAATGTCTATTAAAACCTAATGTTTTAAAAGCTGCACATATCCCATGGGAGGAATGTAACAATGTTCTTCCTTATTCTCAGTTAATAGTCAACAGCTTCAGGTTTTTCCACGTCTCTCTATTGCTTTGTGTTATTAATCTTACCTGCCATCCTCTACTGCCTGCGACTGTCAATGTGCCTGATAGCTCAGCTCCAGGACCTGCTGCCACAAGCACCTATCCTGCTTGAAAAGCACACTGAATGCCACATTTCTGATGTATTTTGGGTTTATATACTGCTGCAGCAATCTGCTTTAATGAACTGGATGTATTATGTTTCTGAAGAGGGGATTGTATAACAGTGGAGTTATAGGAAAAGATTTAAATCTACTGGGACTAGAAGTGACGTGGTTATATATGTTGCTATAAAGGTGCCTGATAGCCTTGTCATTTTTTTCTCTTCCTAATTCCCCTAATATTTATTATTGGTTGAAAAGGAGATAGCGAGACAGAGTTTTCTCTTTCTTCCGTGCATAGAAGTGTGCTTGTATTTCAAAGTTAGAAGCAACGCAGAATTACCATGAAGAGAAAATTAATATAATTCTAAGGACAGTGCTTAGAATTGCTAATCTGAGCATAGCCTGGGATAGTTTGTATTACAGTATTTACAGTCAGGGCTGCCTTTGTACTGAAGGTCATGCCATAACATTATTATGGTTGTGTATATTTGTGTAGAGGAGAATCTTATGTGTCTCAAAAGATCCTCTTTCAGGCCATTGCTGTACATAAGTAGTTGTAACTATGGCCACTTCCTCACCAGTCCTCTCCCTCAGAGCACAAACGTCTTTTGTTGCTTATTTTTAAAGCTGGGAAGGAAGCCCCAAAAGACAAACATGTCTGTTAATGAGCAAGGAATGTGTGCGTTGAGTTTCTGTTCCTTTCTGGCAGTTATAGGAGTCCTGTTGAAAAAGAAATGGGGCAGCAAGGGAGTTGAGTAAGGCAGTTTTTGTAGGGTCACATGTCTACCACCTTTTTTCCGCCACAAATGTAATGTTAAAGTTGTAATTCACTTTTATATCTCTGAAGGACTTAAGACTAGTTCTTCTCCTAAGCCTATCTTGAAAACTTAGGAGGTGCTGAAACCAGGAGCTGGCTCTTGATAAGTGGATGAGTTTGAGAGCAAATACAAACCTTTTGGGTCCATCTGCAGTCACTCCTGACACACTAGTTTGTGTGGAGTAGGCAAAAATCTCAGTCAGATCTCTCTTTAGATGCTGTATCTGCATCTGCAGGTGGCAGAACATGGGAGAAGAAAGGGATAGTTATAGCCATGGAAATAATTACTTAGCGAGTACAGGTTTGATGTCTTCTCAGTGTTTGATTAAACAAGTCCAACTACTAAACTTCAAGAAAATATTTTAGATTAAATATTTATGCCTAGGTGCTTAGAGTTAGACTAAATCAATATATAAACTGAGGCATCTTAGTCCATAACACTACACACTTTGAGGCTGAACTACTCAGACAGCTGAGCATAAAACAAAACTTGTGAGGTCCTGAACTTATATAACTCACTCTCACCAGCCGTTTTACAATTGGGAAACTTCAGGAGCATTAATGTGAAACAGAATCTAACTTAAGACATGCAACTCTGTGATCTTCAAATAAGCTCCTGCTGAATTGTAATACCTGTGGATTTGTAGTCATACCCTCCTAGGCTTCTCTGATTTGAAAATGTGGACATTGCCATCAACTTAATGGTGATGGTGCACACTTCCTTCTGTCTTCAGTCAAACGCAGTGTCATTTCTTTGTTTCCTGAAGTAAATGCTATATGTGGAACTAAAGACATTTTCAGTACCACTGGCATTTCCAGCAGCAGATTTTCATATACCTCTGGCTTTTCAAATTGATTCATTTCCAGCAATAGACTAATTGCATTCCTTCAGCCAGTACTCCAATAGTCTGTGCTGCAGAGATAATATGTAAAAGCATAAAAGAACTGTTTCTGAGGAAGGAACACAGAAAAGGCAAATTCTCTTGAAGACAGAGACATAAATGATTGTGCTTTATCATATATCACACTGTTGAGCTCGGAATAACTTCAAGACTGTAGAACATTTGAAGCATTAAGGAAAAAACTCTTCCCAGACACATTAAACATCTGAGTTTTGTGGCACTGTTTCTCTTCTCTTTATAAACTACATTTACTTGCATTTTGTTCTGGTATCTTGTTTTGCTGCTTTGGAACTCTGCACCAAGAAGTGGGGTGTGTTTGTGTTAGCTGCCCCTCATCTTGGCTGCTACTCCAGCCCCACCTGGTTTGCAGAAAGCTGGTTCAGACCTCTCTACACAATGTGACAGCGAATGCTACAAATGCACATTTAGAGGTTTATCAGTGAATGCTGTTATCAGACAAATTGTACATGAAAAACAGTCAAATGACAGAAGTACATGACAGAATAAAGAGAATCCCAACAGCACAAAACCCAAAAGAAAACTAAACATAAAAAAATCCCCACCCTTTGGGAGTGTTAATTACAAAATATGTAAAGCTCATGTTGCCTGATGAAGAAGGTTACACTGTGTTTTTACAGATGTACTAGTAAATAGGTCCCATTCAGTAAGAGATCACATTTTCACAAAGTTATGAAACCTGATTTCCATCCTGGCACTGTCTTTCATTTCAAACAATCGATCAGCTGCATGTAGAAAATCTTCAATATTCACACAAAGATGGCCCGTGCATCTTGTCCTTCAAATTTGCTCTCCCATTTCACACATGCATTCTTTTCTCCACACAGCGTTTCTCATCAGAGCATGCAAACAGCAGTTGTGTACAGGAACTCGCAAGTGGGATATCTGGACCACTTCACATCTGCATCCAGGTGTCACTGAATGCATGCACACTGAGGATTTTCTATGTGTGTACTGTGTGTCTGAGGATACGGATTTAGAGATGAGGCTTCATCCCCTTCTAAAGTTCATTTCCAGCCCTGTACTATTTACATGGATGTAAAAAGTTTGCCGTGTATTTTAAGCACTTTTTCTCTTTTCTTTTTAATTTTCAGTCCTAATGCTCTTCCAGAAGAGCAGCCACATTCCAGCTCTCAGTGTGCCCCTCTCAACTGTCTCTCTAAGCCTCCTCCTTACCCCTAATCTTCATATGCAACGTAAGAGAAAATGCAAACAGAGTGGAGTTCGTGCAACAAAAGTTGGGGTTGTTCCCAGCAAGCAGGTGGACAATCCTACCTTGTTGCTGCATTGGCAAGTCTGGATTCATATCCCCTGCTCTGGCAACTGAGGGAAGGTTGAGAAGAAGAACACAAAGCACAGAGCCCAACCTATCAAGAAGACTTTTTATGGTTCCTCTGATTGTACTCAAACTGTGCTATCACGACTGAAGTGTAGTGAAATTTAACATCTCGACAAAAATGTTCCTCTCAGCTGCTTGGCTTTACCTCTGAAATCATGAGAGACTTAAGCCAATGTTAAAAAAAATATGTTACAAAAATCCTACCCTCACATACTCCAAGTTCAGCCATAGGAACCAGTTCAAATTTCCTTTTGTCTTCAAGGGTGTGATATTTATTTCTTATTTTATTTGCACCAGAATTTTGTGTTTATGAAATACAGTCTTTTTTTTTTTCTGTGAGAATTGTATTTAACTGATTTTATTTTTTAAAACCAAGCAGAAATAGCTTCAGCGAAGAATGACTGTGTTAATATTAAAAAGAGGCTTGTTGCATTGGCCAGCATATGGCCAATTTTTATTGCACAAAAATGTTGGAAATGGGTTGAATTGAAATGTTAACAATGACTGTATATTTTGCTGCTGCACTGATATTGTTTATGCACTTGTTTTTTTAATTCCTATTACACTAGCTTCTGGTTTTGTTCTAGCTCTTCACTGAAAGATAATTATTAAGCCTAAGAAGGAGACGAAAGGATAATGTATTGATTTGTTTTCAGTTGTTTGCTTGCATTGTAATTATATTTTTTGCATTTCAGACAAGTAGATGAATTGGTGCTGTTTTCTGGGATTACTTTCTATTTGGTATCTGAGAAAGAAAATCTAAAACAAGTAAAATGCTGTGTGCTAATTAAAAACATTCTTTCCTCCCACTCCCATATTCAGGATCCTAGCTCGAGGCCTTACCAGGGAAGGCTACTATGAATGGTGAAGTCATATGCATTTCGTGTGAAGTATTCTGTGGTGAAAGAACTCATGCAGGTAGGGTTAAAGGTGTGGGTCAAAGTTAGTAGGACTTTACTGTAGTGCATTTTTTCCTTGCCAAAAATCAACAGACACAGAACCTTAGCTCATGTCAGTTTATGACAAATACTCAGGTGATCTACACTACGCAGACTTTATCGCAACAGTGCACAGTGTTCCTAGTTAAAGATTCTTTCCTGTAAAAGCTGAGTAAGCCTGTTCTTTTCTTAAAAGCAGTGAGTTTCAGAACGAAATCAAGGATAGAGGAATTTATTTTGCACAGTACCTGGCAGCAAGGCAAGCGGCTAAATAAGGGGTTGTGTTTCAGCATCTCTGGGCTTCCCGTCTGGTTAGCAGCTAGAAAAACAAGTCTGCAGCACTGCCTACCTGCCTACTTGTTGGTAACTAGCAGGCTCCTTGTTTTGTCAGGTGGCCTTAATTTATTTACAGAAGAAAGGCTTAGATATTTCTACATGTCTTTATTCCTTCTCTGCAGCACATGTATGACCTACAAGTGGGAAACACAGTACAGCCTGAGGTATAGAGCAGCTGAGGAAAAAAACAATTGCTGCAGGTGTGGTTGGAACAACTCTTTCAAATTCTGCCTGGAGCTGAGAAAATGAAGTCAGTTTTTTAGTAACAGTGCTTACCAAATGTTACAATACACAAGACATCAGCAGAGGAGAGAATCGGTGACCACTCAGTGTGCCTAACAAATCATTATTACCATAGTACCAGTAACGAAGGTGCTGTAAATAGAAATATTCTATGTCATCAACAACGTCTGTCATGTAGCCTTGGCAAAGCAGCTGAGCTATTGTAACAAAACATCCAGAGGTAGAGAAAACAGGAACAAACTGATATCCAGTTCTGATCAGATCAAACAGACAACACTCGGCAGTGTTTTGACTTTGGTTTCCATGCAGTTCGCATGATTCTCCTCGTAAATGTTTACATCACTATTCAGCATCATACTTAACCTGTTGTCTTGTCATAGAAAAGTCAAGTGAAACCTTGTTCAGCTCTATCATAATGTCTGAGACTGAGATTAGCTGCTGTTTTGATTGCTATTTTTAAAAAAACAACATTTTGTCTGAGGCAAATTCAGCCTTCAAAAAGTGTCTCCAGATTCCTGACCCTGTTTGCCTGGTGTAAGAATATCATGCAGTGGCCATGTCTGCATCCAACAGAGACAGCTACTGTATATTGTTAATAAGAAAAGGAATTTGCATAGCACTTTGAATACAGTTACCACAGACTGCACTTGGAATAGTTTTTCCTATTTTCATATCCAAATCATAGACATTTTCCCTGAACTTTAGTTAAGCAGAAAATCAGTGAAATACATTTCCTTTCTATACAGATACAAATTTATTGGGAAAAAATGTTGTATCAGGACAGTTTAGAAACATATTTTTATCCAGTTGTTTTTTGCAGAGCAACTTTTGGAAATCAAAACATTGTACTGGCATGTCCATGTGGATCAAGGGTTATGAAACAGCATCCAGTGCTATAGAAGTTGTGGCCCCGTTTTATAGAACTAATAAATTTTTTATTCTCTTAAGTTTTAAATTCTTAATTTCTAAGTTTTCAATTTACATTTTTTATATGTAGCAAAACTTAAGTGTTGGAAGTGTAAGAGAACTAGAAAAAAGCCAACTTAAATGTACAAATGGTTGTAGTTATTGCATTGTGAGTTATAAAACTATATAGGTCCCTGGGACAACTTTTATCAGTTAATCAGTACAAAATAAAATACATACCTTGAACTTAAGATGATAAACTCTTCTTTGTTACATGTTGATTGATGACATAAAACTTTGTGAGAGATTTTGTAGGAAATATTTACATGCAGACAAAACCAGAAACAAAAACCTGGGATTTCTAAGGGTTGCAAAATACTATATTTTGCCCATTTAAAAGGAATTTATGTTGTGTTGATATCTATTCTGCTTTTTAAAGATTAAGAAAAATTATACATATATTTTTAATGGTTGAGTATACTCAGAAGCACTGCAATGTGTCATACTCAGTAAGGAAGCAATTCAAATCCTGCTCTGACTTTTGTGTCTGAAATGCAGCTTTTGTTCTCTATGATGGCCTTGAAATTTCTTTGGATTTCAAATAGCTACTCAAAATAGGGTTATTTAGATCAAAATAGGGGCATTTTGGTTTGATTTTTTTTTGGCTGTAGTGAAAAAATATTCCTTGTTCAGTGAAATGATCTGCTCCTGGAAATCAAGTTTATAGTAAATGTGTGGGGGGAAAAAACAAAAAGAAAGAAATAGAAAAGAAATCAAATATAAAGGCAGAAAAAGATGAAGAAGTAAATTGTAAAATGTAATAGTATGGAAACTATATTTTCTATCAGTCAGAAGCTACCTGGAGGTTTTACAGAAAGAGGACATATTACCATTTTTCATGCTAATCGTATAGAATTTTCTGCCTTCTAGAGGGAGGCAATAGTGATATTCTTTCTGATTGATCTGATTGACAGGTTGGCATCTCTGTGCTTTCTCTATCCACATTTTTCACAGTAAATTAATGTAACCATAGTTATACAGTAGAGTTCGTAGAATGAAACTGTAATTAACGCTGCAAGTTTTAATGCCAAGATGATTTTCAGTTTATTTTTTATTTAAAAAAAATTTATAACGTTGTTTAAGCCATTTGCCATATTAATGTGTGTACATAAAGGAGATTATGTTATGAAATATAACCTCAGTCATGAAATATGACCTCACCTATGAAGGCTGCTCACGATAGTTACGTTGGAAATACTTAAGTAAGCTGTTAGTAAAATCTGACCCAGTCCTTGTCACACTGGGGACAACACCCAGAGTCCAGGCCCTTATTTTGATACCAACCTTATTGTTCAGTCATGCAATGCCAAAGTCAGTAGTTGTGCTACCGATGCCACTATAGCTGGATTGATCATCATCATCATAAGGTATAGATTACATCAGCCTTTCTGAGGTCTGTTCCTTTCTTTGGCAGAAGATGCGTATCCATTGAGGTTACAGTAAATTTCTTTCTTTTGTACTTCAGAAATGTTCGTTTGAGAATGGCAGGCACTGATGTTTTACCTTTGAAGTAAGATAATTGCTATAGTTACCTCTTTAAAAATTCCAGTCATCACTTCTCTTCAGTTTTCCTTTGCTGTGTGTGCAGTGAGTCTGAAAAGGATATATACCATTCAGACTTTTTTAGCCATTAAGGGGTTTTTTTTTTTAGTATAATTAAGCATCCTGTGGAAAAGAAATAAAAAAGCAATTGCCTTTTGCCGTCAGGCACAAATGCATCAAAATATGCAATGTAAAATGTGTGCATGAGATTGTTAACATTGTGTAGCTTCTCCATATCCTTAACTAAGCTAGAAAATTCTTATTTCTTGTGTGATATGCTTATTCCTCTTGCTAGAAGGGCAAGAGAACTATACAGAGAGTCTGTATCTTTCATTCGGAGGCGCACGGCTTAAATCCTTATTGGTTTTTAATCTGTTTCCTGTGGAGTTCTTGAAAATCCCCTTTGTGAAATGTAATGGCAACCAAGTGACAAACTGACAAAAAGTAAAGGAAAAATCCTACATTTCATGGCTGGAGTTGATGTGCAGGCAGACTCTGAGTGATAGAGCCTTGTGTTTCAAAAATGTCTCTCTACGAAGCTCTGTATTTGTTTTGATTATTATGATCTGCTGTAAAAGAAAGGGTGGATAAGAGTATGTTTTTTCTCGCGTTAGTGTTCTGAATTTTTATTATGTGGTTACTTGATTTCAGAAATATTTTGGAAATCAATAAACAGAAGGATTTGATAAAAGTTTCAAGTAGACTGGCTTGCTAGCTGAGTTGTTATTTTATCAGCTATGAACAAGAAATAAGAGTAATCTAGCTTATTTTATTATTATTTCTTCCGTTCACAGATATGGCTATGTGTGCTATGCCAGTGGATAAATTAAGTCCATTTTATTAGTTATTGCCCTATTTATTATCAGCCCTGTGGTTTGACTGTTAAGGGGTTAATTAACTCGATCCTTTGTAAACAATTAAAAAAAAAAGGAAAACTGATGTTTTGTGACTTTTGTAATCTATTGAATGTTTCCATTTGCATGATGTTCTGTATCTAATGAACCATACAGATTGCTGTGTTCCTTTCAAAAGAGTTTTAACATTGGTGGAGTTTGTGACAAACACAAATTTGTATACTGTATGTTTACTGCTGTAATAACTCAGCTACTCCTATGTTGAATTGACATTATGTTGTCCTGCCTTCTTGGGGTTAAATGATGAAGTGTTTCTAGGTGGTGAAGAAAATATAAAAGTATATATGTTCATTTGCTAAAGACTGAGTATTGGAAACTCTTCTTGTTGTTACTTTATGCTAAAAGCAAAAAAAGTTAAATAATTCTTGTTTCCAAAAGCGCATCATTTGTTTTTAAAATTGAAGTAATTCCCATGTTAACTCTTCCTTGTCCTTGTAGACAATCCTAGATTAATGCCTTGTGAGGGATTCATAAAGTCTGTGCTTGTACATGTGTAATATGATCATGCAGTCAAATGGTTGGGAAAAACACTCTAGTGCTGAAGAAAATAATTAAAAGAAGCTGATATACTGATTCTTACATCTTTATGTTCCAATTAAAATTACAGTGTAATGCATAACTGTTCCAGTGAATAAACTGGCCATTTTTGTTCATTTAACACCATTCTGTCTGGTCTACTTCTATTTACAGCAGTTTGCAGTGCTTAGACTTGGCTTAGACTTTCACAATCATTTAGCTTTTAAAAATCCTTAATTGTAAGTCTAAAAGGCATCAGACAGGAAATTAAGAATGGAAGTCAACATTAAAGGAAAAGGGATTAAAAATTAAAGCAAAGATGCTTCCTCTGTTTTCTGAGTTGGAGGAAGATACTAAAATACTGTTTACCCATATAATATTTCCAACAAATTTGAGTCATCTCTGAAATGTTGCAACATCTGCATAAAGTTTCAGTAGAAGAATGCTTTGTAAGATGCAAATCTCCACCCTCAGCGTATGTGAAAGCAAAGGAAGAGCTAAAGCTGACATAAAATTGGCTTGGGAGTGCTGTGTGCAGGGTACCATACCTACTTTTTTACAGTAAGAAACATCCTTTTCCCTGGTAGAAGAGCCATGCTCTGAATGCGAGGAGGTGAAAATCCCTCCACACTGATCCAGGAGCTCAGCCCTGGCAGGAGGGTGGCTGCTGTTTGCAGGGTCTCTGAGAGATAGAAAATGTCCAGCTTTCAGAAATGGGTCAGGAAGAGCCTGGAGGGATGATTGCACCTCCAGGCCTTCTGTGATGTTTGACTCAATGGGAATTATTGGAGGGCTGGGTTTGTTTTTGGCTGGCTGGAGAGGTGCATTGGATAGTAACATGATTTGTGCATGGTGACAGAAGTGGGGTTCAAGAGCTGTTGCTTGTCTAAGTTCTTTCCACATCTCTTTTTTCTTCCTTTTTCTCATCTGACTGGGGGAGGTCTCACACGTTATCTGTGCTCATTGCAGAAGTGCCTTTGGCAACACTCTTCCATGATCATTTTAGCGGGAGTGTGACTGCTCTGGATAGAATTATCTTACACTGGGTGTTCCTCTCCTTCAATTTTAAATTAAAAGAGTTTCTGTGAGTTAAGGAGAAAAAAAAAAAAAAGGAGAAAGCAGGCTTTCCTTAGTGTATTTGTTCTGAAATCTTTCTTATTTCAAAGTTGATTTGAGAAAATTCTAACCCATATTGCTTCTTCCCCTTCGTCTGTATCCTCCCTTCAGCTGGTCCTGTGCAACACTCTGAGAGGCAATGGTACGAGTAAAGTCACTGAAGTAGTCTGGGTTAATAAAATACCAACCAACCAACCAACCAAAAAACAAACACTTAAACCAATCAATCAAACAGTAACCAAAACAAACAAACAAACGAACATGAAAACCAACAAATGACCAAAACCAAAAAACCCACAACCAACCAACCAACCAAAACTAAAAAGAAAAAACTAATTTCTTTTTTCAAAATAAAATTTGTCTCCAAAGAAAACACCTGTGTAATTTCTCCCTCGGGAACCACCATTACCCCTTATTCTGGAGCAAGAAGTGGTTTCTGACAAATGAACTGTTGTTTTTCATATATATATATATATATGCCAGATGATAATGGAAAAGATGCTGAGGCTTAAGTTTACAGTGACTGCCACAGCAAGTCTTTGTTTCTGGATGCCTCCCTTAATAAATCCTGCAGTTATGTATAAAGAAGTGTAGAACGCTCCCAATTATACCTAAGGGCAGGAAGAGCTGTAGTTTGACTCTCTTAACACCATAAAACACTGACAGGCCACTGGAAACTGAGGTTAAGCAGGAAAAATTACTGCATAGGTTTGAACAGTGTTGAAACCTGGGTTTCATGAGACCAGTAGTAAGAACAGAGATACTAATTATGAAGAGGGCCATATCCAAGGGCCTGACAATCACATCTTCTAGCAGGCCATGACAGACAAACATAGAAAAGAAGATTTATATGTAGAAGCAAATGCAAGGGGGAAATGGAGCTAAAATAGGTAGTACTAATTATATGCATGCTGGGAAAAAATATTTGGAATAAAGCCAGTTCTCATTTATTTTTTGTGGTAAAGGCACAGGCACAAGTGGAAGGTCTGAGTGATTGCCTGAATGAAAGAAGAAAGCCCTAACTTTGCACAAAAATAAGGCTCAGTACTGTAGTTGACAACTCAGCAGAAGCCTAATAACCCAGTAAAAAATATTGACCTTTGCAAGAATGATTCCTTCTTGACTAGAGTAGTGTATTAGAAAACACACATTTCATTCATTATTATTTATAAATTCTTTTATATCAAGGTATCGAAATTCAGGAATAAGGTTCATTGGCTGGTTTTAGAGCAAAAAAATGTTTAATTTATTGTAATAATAATTTATGATTGAGAAAATGTTATTTGTGAGAGAACTCCATATGAGGGGGAAAAGAAGGCCTTTCATATCCCTTAAGTGAGTTATCAGGAAACTTTAGAAATAAATAATGACAGTTGTATCCATTTAAATTAATTCATAGGATCCCCTACCTGGGGATGGCTTTCATCTTTTTAAGTGTTGATTATATCTCTGAAGGAAATTGATTTTTGCTATTCAGTGGCAACATATTGGTTAAGGTATTAAAACTGAAGCTATTTACTCAGATTGGAAATACAATATGGAAAGCGACATCAGTACAAAGCTTTCTTGAAGATCAAATTCTGAATGTAGAGGCTCTGGAGGGCCAATATTTTGTCCTCCCCACAGAGGTGGGAAAGACCTATGATCACAGGAGAAAAAGAGCTACTGTTTTTGAAGCACATAGGTCGTCTTCTACCCCCCTATACAAGACTCTATAGCTTTGCTATAGAGATAAGAAACCTCTGTCAGAGATAGAGATAGACCTCTGTAATGTCAGATGGCTCAAAGCTGACCCATCCAAGGTAGTTCTTTCTATAGTGATACTGCTTGTCAATGCTCTAAGATGACATGGCAGCTGTTCCTTGTGGATGTATGGATGCCACCATCAGGTGGTCCCTAGACCAGGGAAATTACCTTAGAATCAGGTGGGGTTTGACCAATACTGTTCACGTGTGGTTGGGAAACTTGGTTTGACCTGAGTGAGTGGACCTGCCATTCAGTTTGTTCCTTTGATATCTGATTTAAAGAGATCCCTAGGTTGGAGTAAAGGCAGTGGACTTCATTGGGCTCTGTCTGGATGTTGGGCATTTACGTAGGTGGAGCAGATGGCAGGGCTGTGGCCATAGCGTGGATTATCTTGTGCAATTTGAAGATGTGACTGATGAATGCTTTTGTGACCAGCTTGTGATTTAACTTCAGCCAAGCAAGCTGTAAAATTAGAAGTTATATATGCACTTGATACAAATACCAACAAAGTCCTATGCTACTTAAAAAGAAAATGCCTCTGTGAAGCCACTGTTGCTTTCAAAGGTTTTTATTATCTAAGACAACTACAAAGTTACTCTTTTTAACTTCAGAGCACTCTATGCATATGAATTCATTCCCAAAACATCTTTGCAAATTGAGTGCTGTTATCTCTCACCTACAGATAGACAAATTAAGACTGTGATGGGAAAATATCAACACTCAGTAAAGTGAGCCAAGTTTCCTTATATGTAATCCTTCACCTCTCCACCCTCCACACACACAAATACTGAAGTAGTTTGAGGTGCAGTGGCTAGATGCTCTCAGCAAGGTGAGTTATCTAGTCCATGTGGTGCATACATTGCTCCAGAACCTGCATTCCTTGAGTGCTTGAGTTGGTTCAGAGTTTGTTCTGTATTTCCTCAGTGCTTGATATTAATAGATCCTCACTATAAATAGCTGAAGTTTAGCATCCACTTTCTGGTTTTAATTTCCGTAGAACTATGCCCTCCTTCTGACTGTCTGCCAGGCCTGTAAACCAAAATGGCAATTTGACTCACTGGACCCAAGAGAAAAACATTGCCTAAACATGGGAAAACTTTTCTTCCCCCAACAATGTTAGCTCAGTAAAATATAGATGTTCTTTTTCCGGTAGACAACTTTGATTTCCTTTAAAGTGACTACAACCCTTTATAGAGTGTATTCAAAACCATGAATATGTGTCTGTGACAAAGCCCAAATTAAGATTCTGAAAGTTCTGAAAGTTCAGACCCTTGTCTGTGCAGTTATGCTTAATGCTATTTATGCTTGAATATAAATGCATGGCACATTTCATTATGGAAAGTTACATACTTTATGGTTTGCAGTGCATAAAGCTTTGGATATATATACTATAAAGTTTGTTTGAAATACCGAGTTCCAAAATTAGACAATGTTAGGTCTCTGGAGGTAAAAATACATTTTAAAAATTGTAAGTATGAATAGAATGCTATTTTTGAGATTCAGGATAAAATAGTAAGTTTAAATGGAATATGAGCAGTATTTGTATCCTATTCACAGTCACATAATAATCGCATTTTGGCCCAGAAAGATCCAAAGGAATCTGTGGAATGCAGAACAAAACGAAGGAAATCAAAGGAAGAAAACTTAGAGGACTCTGCAAATGCAGCGACAACTTTGAAGTCTCTCTGTTTCAAGTCACTATAAATTATTCAGAAGCATGCTGGAACTCCTGTGCGTGTACCATATGCCTCGTTAGATGCAATCTTAAGTACCTGACAGCTTGGTTTTTACAACAAGGAAAAGAAAGTTAATGCAGTATTGCAATATTGAGACCGGTATATTTTCTTAGAGAGCTGGAAGTAATAATTACACCTTTATTTTCACGACATGTTTTATCAGCCAGTTGCTCTCCGGGTGTAGATTTGTTAAGCAGGGAATCAAAACATTTTGCTTTACTGTTTAGGTAAGCATTCATAGAGAGACAATGGTTGATGTTTAATGTATACAGCACCTTAGCAGTACATGACTCTTTAGACAGGCTGAGAGAGTTCGGGGTGTTCAGCCTGGGGATGAGCCTCTCTCCTGAGAGACCTTAGAGCACCTTCCAGTGCCTAAAGGGCTTCTACAAGAGAGCTGGAGAGGGACGTTATAAAAGGTCATAGGACAAGGGGTGATGGCTTTAAACTGAAAGAGGGTCGGTTTAGATTAGATGTTAGGAGGAAGTTCTTCACTGTGGGGGTCGTGAGGCACCAGGACAGGTTGTCCAGAGAAGTTGTGGGTGCCCCGTCCCTGGAAGTGTTCAAGGCCAGGTTGAATGGGGCTCTGAGCAACCTGGTATAGTGGAAGGTGTCCTTGCCCATGGTAGGGGGTTTGGAACTAGGTGACCTTTAGGCATCTTCAAGCCCAAACCATTCTATTATTCTATGATTCTACAATCCCATACATCACAGCACCAATGAAAGAGGGCGGGATTTGGGAATAAATGCAAAGAGCACTTAGTTTCATGGTCACCACTTTCCTTGAGGACAAAGCCCCTGCTCCCAGCCTCAGCCCATCCCAGAGCTTGTGAGTCCCACACAGGGAAAATGCCAGAGGAATAACTCATAGCAGCCACCAACTCCTTCCACACAAGACATCCTCTTTTCTCCAGAAGTCACTGCCAACTGTCCCATCACCTAACCAGGCATGGGCCACTCTAAGAAAAGGGAGCAGTTACAGAGTTCCTCAGGAGAAGAGATGATAGGTAGGAGCTGGCTGCTGCCATTATCAGTAGATTAGCACAGCCCAGGTCCCCAGCCACCTTTGGGAAAAACACTCCCAGGATCTTGCTGGCATGTATTTTCCAGTCTGATCACTGGTGGGCCATATTATGAGCAGTTTTCCCTAATTTATTAATTCACAATTTTCAACAGTGAATTTGACTTGATCTGGCAGAAAGTTAGATTTTGGATGTGAGGTACACCTAAAAGAGTTGTCACTCTTGCCCTGGGAATCAGACCCCACTAAAATGTTTCAAATTACCATGTTTGTTTGTTTGGGGTTTTTTTTGCAGTGGCTGTTGTCAGTGCAGAGGGAAAAAATATGGAGAAGAGTAGAACATTTTCTCAAGCATAGCTTGCTTTCTCCGTCCTTTTTGCTAACATGACCTTATGGAAGTTTATTTTCACCTCTAATTAATGCAAAGCAAAGCTAAAGCACTGTTGCTAATGGTATCTAAATGTCTGACATCAATTGGATACTGAGAAACATTTCATTAATCTGTGGTGGTGATTATGAAGAATATTCTAATTTCTGAAAGCAATCAGTCTCTGTTCAATGAGTGCTATTTTGCAAGACTTGCCTAACAAAACTGATTAGAGGGAGCAACTACTCCCTCTAAGGAGCAGTCCTTCAGTAAAACTAAGGGATATGTTTGATAGCTTTGTCTCAACATGTTTTTGATAAATTCCAAGAATTTGTTTGCAACAGAAAAAATGCTTTCATGCAGCAAAAAAGGGATGAGACAAAATTAACAACAAAGCAACACGTAGAGGAATGTTTCTTCTTTGGTTATCACAGTGCTGTTCTTGCAGAGCTACACCTACCTGTTGGTGTTCATCTGTGTGACAGGGAAAGAAGACCTGGCTGTAGGGGGTATAAGTAGAATTCTTTATTACAGTGGCTGGAAGTGGACAAAACCTGCTGCTGGATAGTCCCCATAATTATTTTCAATGGGGCCCAAAATGACAACAGGGAGAAACAGAGGCAGAAACAGGGAGATTAAGGACAACATTGTTCCCTCTTACACAGTCAATCAAGGCAGAACAGAGATTTTTATTAGCAGCACTGTTTGGATGAAAAAAAACTGCCACAGATTTTCTTCTGAGGGCTATTTACCCATCCATTTTTGTTCCAGCAGTTAATACTTAGGATTTGTCTGACCTCTCTTAGATTGTTTGTCATGGGTTACTTCTGATGTTTGACTCCCAGTTCCTGCTATTGACCCTGCAGCTCCTTCTCATGGGGAAGTAAAGCCATTCCTAAGATACGTCAGTAAGTAAGTAACAAAAGAGCCCAAGTGCATTTTTTGGTGTAAACCATGATAATGTCACACATTCAGGGTCCCCACCCTGTTCTGACACACACACTGGGTGCTGTGTAGGGAACAAGCACCAAGCTTGAGTCCCTCTCATCTTTGTAAGCCACTCTCCAGGCTAAGAAGCCAGAGTCTGCAGCCTCAGGCTGGAAGTCACAGCATGTCTTTACCTGCATCATGATCTAAGGGAGGTTAAGTATCTGCCTCGAATTTGCTTGCTTACTCTGTGTATCTGTTTCACAGGCTGCAGTTGTTTTGTGGATCATAACTGCTGCTGCTATTGGAAGAGACTTTTCGTCTGGAATGTGCATGAGGGTCTGAGATGAGTGAGATTCTTCTGTAATTAGTATCCTACTTGTTCTTTTGCTATACCGGTTCTTGTTCTTTGTTATACTTCCCTGCTGGCAGAACTGGTTTGTGGCTTATCCCATACACAGTTCACAGAAGATTCAAACTGTTTGATGAGCTGTACACTAACTTAGGCAGGACTTGACTTGGTTAGCTATGTAGTTAAGTATGGATTTCCTATATTATAAGCTACATTTTAATTCACTTTTTATTTGGAGTTTCATATCTAGCAGAGAATGGCACTTTTCTGTCAGATCTCTGAGAAGGTACTGTCCAAATCAGCTCTAAATAAGCTACTCCCAACAAGTTAATATTTATAATGTTTAGAAAGATTTATAAACCTACTTCTGTTAGATGCTGAGTTTATGCATCTTCTTTCTCAGGGTCTTGTAGATGAATGCTCTAAAAATATGTTATTACACAGATTTGCTGTGGGGTACAGCACAAGACAGAACTCAAGAGAAATCAAAGCTAGAGGCCATAAACTGTGTCCTGGAATAGATTTGTAGTACAGCTATGGAGAAAATAAAGTTAAATTCCAGCAGAAATAAAGAATCTTGACCAGAGGCAACAACAGAAACAGTCTCACTCAAGGAATTAGTCAAAATCAAGTATTCTGAAGGTTGTTTCCATTAGGAAAAGGTCAATCCAAAGAGGTTTACTGGAGGAACAATGGTTTACATGCAAAGTGAAGGATTTTTTTTTCTGACAAGCTAAACAAAGATTGCCTGTAAAGTCCTGTTTCCTTGAATGCTATGAGTCTCCAGCAGCATGAGACGAATGCTTCCGAGACTTTCACAGACCTGAAAGTTGGAAGAAGTGCTCTTTCAACTTTTTCTTGAGGCTAATCTTGCCAGCTGTCCCTGCTTTCCTTCTACACCTCCATGTGCTTCCATAGGGTTCTTATTATTCCTCCCACATGCAAATAAGGTACAATTAAATCAAATCTCCACCATTGCATTTCTCACCACTCCCCTAGAAAGCTTTGGAGCTGGATGGCCCAGCTATTGCCCAGGTTTGAATGGGTTAGCTGGGGCTTTCTGGTGACCATGCAGCAGAGGGGTGTGTAACTCTTCCTGCACTTTGCTTATGGTGGGAGTTATGCTGCAGTATTCAGGCAGTACCATTTTCTGACCTTGATATATTTTAACCAGTATTGGCAGCACTGCCTGCGTTTAAGCTTATTTTTCTGTTCTCAGATCCCTTCTCCAGTTATTGCACTAATCTTTTAATCATTAAGGTAGATGTTTTCCAAGATCATATCTGTCTCTGATTGATCTTTTACACTTAGAAAAATGTTTTCCCTCTCACTGACGTGGCAGAAAGACTCTCTGACTCTCCCCGGAGATGGAGAACAAGAGAGATTGAGAGCAGTGTATAGAAAAGGAGGAAGGTCATGCCAGAAGGGGCGGACAGATTTCACCGTGTCAAAGCAGGCGGAACAGACCAGCTGCTGGTGTAGAGCAGTTCAAAGCCAGCTTGAACCAGCTGCTCCAGGTCTGTGCTGTAACTAACTGAAAAGAAGAGAGACAATAAGCTACTCTGAGAAGCTGGTACTGCACTGCAGTGTACAAATGCTCTACAGTTACCACGAATTTACTGTCTGTGTGCATTTCTTCTATCACAGGCTGTCACCACACTGCTTTAAATACGTCAGTGTGTGCTTTAGGAGGATTTTCTCAAGAAAAGGAGCTTTGTGACCAATTTCCTGATTCTGCAGAGTTGGCATGATTCTCTTTTCTGAGGTGACCTTTATTTTTCAGAGTGGCACTGCAATAAGTTACTACTCACTGATAACATCTCAGAAAACAAAATTAGCATAGTTCCTACCATTTGGTTAAGACTTGCAGGGTGTGTGCATTTGCCCTTGCTTCCTTAACTATTTTTCTTTCAGGAGTGAAGCTCCATGTTTAAAGAGGCAAGTACAAAGTTCAGTAATAAGTGATATATGCATCTCCATATGCCCAGCCCTAGTCAGGTGACCAAAGTCAGGAAATAAATCAGTCTTGTATCTCTGAGTCACTAGTTTTTTGTATGTTTACAAAAGTAAAACCTGATGTTTGCGATTGCAAGCAGACAGAAAGAATCCAGGAGGTGATCTGACTGCTTCATTTTGAGTGGGAACTGACAGGGGAGGCTGTAAGATATCAACCCTCTTCTGGAAGAGGATGATTTCACAGAAACGAAAAGTGTGAGATCGTTGGCACATGGTGGCAGATATCCCAGCTGTACCAGTTCTCTTCCTGTGCTCATTGCTGACCCGCTCTCTGACACCAAAAGCAGCAGACTTACTCATTTGACTTCTGCCTCATGATCCTTCCCTGCTACATGTAGGGTATGGGAAGCACCATCCTGGCCTCTCTCTCCTTCTGTGCCTCCCATGAGTCAGACACGGCTGGTGCTTCACACAGGTAGCTCCCTGACATCAGGAGGTTTATGTTACCATCAGGTCCTGCATGCCAAGAAAGCCTGCTGGAAAAAATTCAGCAGGAGCCTCACACCATAGCACAGGACTTTGGAGGAAGCTGATGTCCCATCATGTGATTCCCCCCTGGAGATGTGGCCTTGTTGCACACATGACTCTCTGGGTACTGATGAAAGGTACCCTTCTCCCCCGGGAGTCAAGGAAGCTGCGAAATCAGCAACTTGCCTGAGCAGCCCATGAAATTTTATTACGGAATGTGTAAGGGCCTAAGAGTGGCTGTATAGGTCAAATGGAAGGTCTCATTTGCCCACTTCCCATCTCTGACAGTGGTCAAAAAGAGATGTAAGAGATGTAAGAGACAAGTACAAAGGGGTACTTCCCCAAAACTTTCTTTCAAGGCTCAGCAATTCATGTACTTTCTGGCAACTAAAGGTTGTGTTGGACCACTGCCAAAGGGGTAACATCCCTGGAGTGCAGCTGACTGCACTTGTTGTTCATGAGGGAATCCTCCAACTACAGCTGATGGCAAATGAGGCAGCATGCTGCAAAACAGGAGGCCATCTTTAAAGAAGCCCTAAAACCTGGGTTTTCTAAAGCCTGGGAAATCCCTGTGTGGTAGGAGCACTGCTTCTCAACTGGTTTGCCTCTAACTGCATCACATCAATCTCCCTGCCAGACTCAAAAGTTCTCTACAGGCTGCTGTTACCCATTCTCACAATGGCCACAGGTTCTGCCTCTGAACATCATGTCTTGGTCAAACAGGTAAATAGGTACTTTCAGACACTGTTGCTGTATAAATAAACCTCATCCCACATCTCACAGCATCATAGACTTCTGATTGCCTTTCTCAGTTAACACTGATGAAAATTTAGAGAGAAAGGCAAGAGCTTTGGCCTGAACTAATCATTTTAGCTGGAATCATTATTGATGAAAGCATTGCAGCTCCATCCCTGGCACCAAAACTCACTTTTAAGTGCAAGGACTCAGATACCTTTGAGAATGTTTGACACGGGGGACTGCATTACGGCCAATTTGTTTTACGCTTTCACTGACACACTGAGCAGGAATTGGCCCCCCCCTCTTAGGACAGGCATTGCCGGGGTGATCGATGGGAGAAGGTGGCACACGGACGCGGTGGGGCCGTGGGTGAGCGGGGTGAGCGGGCGGCCCAGGTGGCACTCCTGGCAGCCGCCCGGGCGAACGGGAGCGGGGTCTCCCGGCGAGGAAGCGGAGCAGGTGCGGAGCCCGCGGCATCCCCTTCCCTGCGCGGCCGCGGGGGGAACTCGCGCTGCGGGCGCCCCGCTCGGGGAAGTCGCCGCGCAGCCCCGGGACGGGACGGGCAGGGCAGCGCAGGGCTGGGGCTCACCATGCAGGAGAGGGACCTCTCCCGGGGCCGGCGGCCGCTGGGCAGGTAGCGGGGGCAGGGCCGCGGGAGGCGGTGCCCGGCCAGGTGCCGGCGAGGGAAGGGAGGGGCGGGGAGCGGCGGGCAGGTGCGGGGCCGCCGCGATGCAGGCGGGCGGCGAGGGAGGCGCTGCCCTTGGGGCAGTGCGGGGGTCGGGGGGGGTGCTGAGGACCCCCCGGCCTCTGCCTCAGTCTGCCTTTCTCCGTTTCTCCGCCGCCCCGAGGATGAGTGGAGCCGAGGGCGCGCACTTCAGGCGGGTGGCGATCCGCAGGAAATCCAACCCCGCTCCCGCCGCCCTGGCCGCCGCCACCAGCGGAGCAGCGCCCACCTGGAGCTCGCCCGCAGGTAAGGAACGGCCCCGACGGTCAAACCGACGGCAGCGCGGTCCCGGGACATCCCGGGGCATCCCGGGGGGAGCGGCAGGGTCACTCTGCCGCGCGGGTCGGGGCCGGGCTGGGTCCCACGGGCTTCCAACGCCTGTTCGCCCCCCTGAACAAGTAGAAGGTATCAACTTGTGCCGTGCGTGTCTGTGCGAGGAGGATGAGTGGGTTGCTCGCGGGAGTGCGGCTGCGGAGCCCCCATCTCGGCATGAAATGTTCACCAGTTGTACTTTTTATTTATATATATTTATTATACTATTCTAAATATATGTTATAATACATATATTTTTTTTTCTATATAATACTTTTGTACTAACAGCTCTTAGGCTGGCAGGAAAGCAGTGTTCCCTCTCTGACAGACCATGCCTTGCACCTGCTCCTCCCCAATGCCTCTTTCTTTTTCCCCTTCAGGAACAAACCTGTGTTAGACTAGTTTGATGTGTTATGCTTCAGAAGGCAGCTGCTACAGCATTAATGCATAATGTTAAAAGGGACAGTGAGCTTAGGCTGGCTTCCTGTGTTACCTTGGCCACACTGTAGAAGTAAGCTGTCGTAAAATCTAAACTTCAGAAAGTTATCATTTATGAGCAAGTTCACACACACACCCATTTATATGTCCGAGCTCTGTGATGTAACAAGGTGTGTTACATCCTGTGCTCATGCTTGTGCTGTCACAGCATGGTTTTATGAGTGTGAATGGGCAAAATGGATGAAAAAAACCTTGAAATCTGTGACATACACTTGTTATAACGTTGGGAATTATGACATGTTAAATGCAAGGATGGAATGTTTTCCTTGGGGACTGTGCTTTCATGACTTCCTGGGCAAGAGGCCTGCTTATTTTAACAATGAGTATGTACAGAGAAGAACGGACTATTGTGATACTGTTCATAGAATGCCTTATTTTAGCCTTAATGTGTAGTGAGTTTGGATAAGTCCCTGAAACCAGAATTTTTTATTTGTGATGGGATTTTTTTTCCCAAGGCTTTACTCGTGTGTTTACATTGGGAAAGAGGAACTGGCAGCTGTATTTGCAGTATGTAGACGTAATGGATTTTATTCTTCTCTAATAGAGGCACACTCACAATCAAGACCTTGTGTTTTCTGTTAGTTTCTAATTTAGTTTCTTTAGGCTTCTGCAGTTGCTCACTGGTACCTTAGACTCCCAGCTAAGAGTTTCATACACATCTACAATCTATTTATTGTTGCTCTTTTCATCTGTGCACACACCAACTCCACCAGGTGACTTCTATTTACTAAACATCTGTGCAATGTCTAACTTTTCAGTGTGGCCATTTTTGTTGGCTTTTGGATTGCAGAAGGTTGTGAGGGCCATGACAGGAGCAACATGCTGCTTATCAAATGTCCCTGCACTTCAGTGCAATAACCAAACTCACAAATTAAGATAAGGAAATGAATCCCAAAAATGTGGGAAATAAAAGGAAGACTTGGTGATGTCATGCAGGTACATAAATCCTCCTTTTTTTTCCCCACTCATAATCCATTTCTCCCAGAAAATCAGATGAAGAAACATTGTGAAACATTGTGTGCATGATTTCTATTCATGCTCCAGCATCCTATAATCCTAGGATAGCTTTGTAGCTTCCCTCTCTGTTCTTTGTAGTCAGAATGTGACTGCACTTGCTTCTGTGGCTGACAAAAGCAGACCAGACTGCCTTGATTCTGCAATAAACTCTAATCCCCAGGTGCAGCATGAAGCTGGGTGTGTTATTTCTTCTAGTTAAAAAAAAAAAAAAAAAAAAGGCAGGTGTTTAAACTTTTCTGCCGTACAAAATACTAAGTGGATCTGAAAGGGCTTTTCTAATGCAGGAGTATGCCTTTGACCTGCTTGAAAACCTTATGGGAAAGGAGGAGTTAGTGTAATCCATCTCCAATCCTCATCTCTGTCAAGTGTTGTGATATATGCCAGTTACCTACGTTACTGCTTGGAGGACAGGACTCAAGCAATTGTCTCACATCTGTATCTGGAAAGCCACTCGAGAAAGCAGATGTATTCCATGAGTCATAATTGCTTATAAATGCATTTGAAAAAATTCTGGATTACGTATATGGCATGCATATCAGAACTCCTCTCAGACTAGTAAATTGTGTGTTAATTAGTGCAAAGACTTAATAAAGCCTATTATAACTCCTGTATACTCACTAGTTTCCTCACAGCCTTTGACATTGGACTGATGAAATAGGGAATGTGGCAGCTTTTCTATGCTGAGAGGTAAAAGATCAAGGAGTATTTCCATTCTTGGTGTTGTTTGAAAACATTTCTCATGCTGAGATTAGCTACTTCAGGTTTTTGTTACAGCACCAGCCTTTTCTTGTGCATTGCAATCTAAGTGTCTGACTTGTAACAGAAAAACCTTTCTGCTCTTCAACGTACTGTAGCCCAGATAATTTGGCTTCCTTGTCATGTGCAAAGTGGTAATTGAATTTTGTTAACATTTGAGGTAAAAAAAGTTTAACATGTTTAACTGCCTACAGGACAAAGCAAAATTTATTTCCCATTAGAAGTTGGCATTAATCTAAAAGTTAGGACAGAAGACCACTTCAGTCTTCAGAGATGCTTTGAAATGGATGAAAAATATCAAAGCTGATACCTGGAGATGCTTTCGAGAAGGGCATTCAGTGGAGTTTGTGAGAACTTGAACGAATCTTTACTTCAAATACTTGTGTGCGTGTAAACTCAAAATTAGCTATCTGCCAAGAAACAGGTGTGAGCTACTGCTTGCTTGTTCAGCACCTTTCACAAGCCAAGAGCTCAGCAAGGTGTGAGTATGGCACTATTTTGATTCTGCATGAGATCAAGCTATCCTAGAAGGTTCTATCTCCACTTAGTTGACTCAATGAAGGTGTGAAGCCATCGCCCGGAACACAAGGACACAGTAACTCACTTTCATAGCAAGAAATAGCTTATTCCTGTCATCAGTACAGTCACCTCTGTCCTGGCTGCACATGGACTAGCTTAACTTCTGTGGCATTCAAATCTTGTACTTCTTCCTTGCCCTTTCTCACTTAAGCACATATTCACACCCTTTTTGGACTGTTTTCTTCTGGCCACCAATTTTCTAAATGCATATCTGCTGTCATTGTACCATATGTTGGCAGTCTCAAATGTTGCAGTGTGCCTGTTGGGGAGCTGAAGTAATTTGCATTCAGGACAGCATTCACTGCAGCAAGGTGTCTGCTAACACTGACAGGAAAAAAAAATAGTTTCCCACTGCTGTTGTTGTATCTCTGCCTGTAAATGGACAAGATTTTAGGGGATTATGCTAAAAAAACTTAAATAGTCTTTTGGGTTTCCATCTTGCAGTGGGAGATAACTAAATGAGACTCTAATAGCATGCTGCTCTAGTCTCTTTATTGTTCAGAGGTTTATTTTTAAAGTGCTAGAAGGACAACTGTGCCCTACCTGATAGTTTTTCATTGCTGTTGTCTTTTTTTACCTTTGAAAATAAAGTAATGAACTTCGGACTTTCATTCTCCTTGCTCCTGGCTTTGGATAATCCCCTTCGTTTTGTTAATTGGTCTGCAGTGATTGAAAATCTGATTGCTATATGGTGTGTTCAGGGAAAACCTAAACAATCTAGGGCTAATCTTAGCAGGGATTGGCACCTATAGATGTATAAGAGACTACTGCCAAAAAGAACTAGCTGCTTTACATGTCTTTCTGGTTATTGCAGAGTTTTTGACATTTTTCTAAAGGTAGGCTTTACCAAGGAGAGTTGATACTTAAAAATGCTGAGAAAGGAAGGTGAATATGAGGAAACTGCTTCTAAATGTTCCTCTCCCTTCAAAAGTTAGGGAAAGTGAAGTATAAAAAATTGCTTTATGCAGAACTTGCATGAAAATACATTTTCCTGTCATTAAAGAGTTTCCTGTTTCTGTGGGCCAAATTAATCCCCTGCGCCTTCTAGTGAAGCAAGTGTGTGGAAGTGCCAAGAAACGGAACTTTGCTTCCTGAATATAATTTTACTGTTTCTTCCCCCACTTCTCCTCCAAATATTAAAGATCAAAATAATATTTTTAAAGCCAATGAGAGAGTCTATGAAATAAACAATACAATCTGGTCATAGAGATATGTACCTTGGGTTGGCTAAATGTGTCTATTTAACCCTTGCCTGACAAGGGTTACTTTACCCAGTAATTGTGGTTGGCCTTATAGACTTCTTGGTGATTGTGATGGTGATTTCTGTAAATAAATTAGAATTTGTATTCACTGCTTGACTTGCTAGGGACAATACACAAAAGGTTTCAAAGAAGAGTTACAATTTGATGTGGATTTGCAGAAAATTAAGTCTACTCCTTGCTGGAGAGAATTCTTTTAAATACACCTTGAGAGGGCAAAATTGCAGAGGTGCTAGTAAGTACCATTGTAGAAATGGTTTTAGGCATCGCTGAAATTGGGAAAGTAATAATTTGCACATCCAAAGTTTTTTTGTACAAAATCATAGGAGCAGGTTGCTTTTGTAGATAAATTAATAAATATGGCTGGGAGATTTCTGGATTGGAAAAGGAGAACTGTTCTAGGAATATGTTACTTTCGGGTGACAAGTAAAATGCAAATATTGAGAAAGTAATCTCTTAATAAAAAGGAAAAGTTATAATTTTGCCCTTGACTATTTTTTGTCCCTTTTCTGTCGGTACCCATGCTGCTTAAAACTGCAGTTATCAGAATTTTTACCCCCTTCTTAAGTTGTGGTGAGGGACTGTCTTATCTCCCAGTACTTTAATCAAAATCCCATTTATAACTGGGCACTATTTGGTACTGTTTGTTAGTATGTCTTGGGTACAATGTGATCTGTGATAAAGCACTCTAGCTGCTGTGTTTTCCACTGTTATGTCTTAAAGTAGTGTTATCCATTTGATGTATAAGGCAAATTATCTTCCCAGGATGAAGGATTTGTCAGAGAGAAAAGGAAAATATGAAGCAAGCAAATTTTAAACCGAGACACTTGTGGGCTTTTCCCTCTAGTTCCATTAATAGTGGGTAGGCTTTCTTCGAAATGCTATTGTCAATTCAGTATTTTAATCAAATTGCTGACTGTGCATCTTGTAGCTGAAACTGTATTTTTTTTCCTATGAGGGGAAAAATGGTTTTCTCTTCCAGAATGGGATACCATATGTATTAGCTCTCCTGAATATAAGGTGATCCAGGATTAATAGTTGCACTTAGATGACCAGAATGATCCTTTTCATTGTGGTAAATCTGTAAATAAATTTTTCCTCCAGCTCTTGATGGTCAAAACATTTTAATCAAATGCATATCAGTGGACAGCTTGATATATTCAGGCTGTTATCAACAAACTCCTGTACTTTTGACAAGGGGAGAGAGAATGCTGTTTAGAGAGGGCATTCCCAGGGCACTAGGTTCTGTCAATAACCCAAGCAGAGGAGAAAACTGAAAGCGGAATTTGTTTTCTTCAACTGGCTGCCTTGGAAAGAGGGTTTTTGTAGAGATGGTTGTAGCAGAAGAAAAGACTTTTGAAACAAATGTAGGGAAGGAGGATGGAGTTTTGTTGAAATGTTGACAAACTGTAGAAATCACATGTGGTCCCGGTGTGCAAATGCACAGCAGTAAAGTGGTATCAGAACATATGGAGAACTGAGTAAAAGTAGGACAGGAGGAAAATTAAACTGTTACAGTAGTCTGCAAAGCTAGACATGTGAAGAAATGTATTTCTAATGAGTTTTGGAGCAGTTTGACACCTCTGATTACACTGAAACTCAGTAAAATGGAGCATAAAATGTATTAAAATTGGAGGCAAAAGACACTGAGTGGAAGGTAGGGCAGAGCAGTGAAATAGTGTTCATTCTAAGTATTAATGCTAAGCATGTCAGATGTTAATGTAAAACAAGTTAAATAGCCTGGAAAGAAGGAAAAATGTGGTGGAATTTTAATGGGAGATGTGAAATCCTGCGATCTATTCATGACTTCTGAACCAAAGTTTTCTTGCAGCAGAGGGGACAATGCAGCTGACTTAGAGGTCTAGCTTTCCCCTCATAGATGCTGGTGGGGCCAGATGTAGATGAGGATAGGAGAGAGAAAATGGTGAACAGTGATTAAAAATCACTGATTGATTCAATGGCTGGATTTCTTCTGCCTTTTAAAAGATTTGGCTTTTTATTCGTTGAGCGTGTGATGTTTCTTTGCTAGACTCTTGGCTCTGCTGGTTGCTCACGGTAGGGACCTGCAGTGATGTAACAGCACCTACACTGGCAGCCGTAGAGTTACATGGTAACTCTGTCCAGCCCCTGTGTACTTGAAACCTGCAGGGTCTGAGCTGCCCCTGAGCATCAGTGCTGCAGGTACCAGGGCTGTGAGTGGCCATCTGAACTCCGGGGTTAGGGCTGTGTTCTTACTTGAGACCAGCTGGATTCCTGATGTGGCTCCTCTGTGATCTCTTTGGGGACTTTGTGGTACTTGAGAAGCAAAAGTCAACTGAGAAGTTTCTAACTGTGTCTTCGGTTTGTCTTCTGTTTCTGTGAAGACCAAGAGGCCTTGAACTGGAAAACTTGAGAGCAGAATCTCCCACCCATACTGGGTGGCTTCTGGAGGTAGAAGATGGAGGGAGAGAGTGTAAAGCTCCCTGGGACTGCTCCTGCTTCTGGCTGAGGATCCTGACCCGACCAGTCACTGTGCCCTGTAGGGACTGTCTAGTCTTTAAACTCCAGCCAGAATTCTAGGGTAGGGTGGCTTTTTATTTATTTACTTAAGGGTTATATTGCTATCCTTTATAGTCCTACTAGGCTGAGATGTTTTGTTGCTTAAGGTTTTTGAAAGCCATCCTCAGTAGTCTGTCATCCCACAAAATTTTCTTGAATGCTATAGTAATGCTAGCCCATAGGAGAACAGGCTCTTAGTTTCTTTTCTACCACAAAACAGATATTTTGAATAAAAAAATCAAAGTTAGGGTCTACAGCAGACTTAAGAAAACCCCAAGCTCTATAAATTACTTGAATTGTAAAATTTTTAAACCAAATAATATTTGAAGACAGGTTTCTTTTTAAATGTCTTGGCTTGTATCACAAGAGCTCGATGATAACTTCTTGCAGTGAGTAATCAGAATGTTTTTCCTCTTTGCTCTCACCACCATTTGCTATCTTGGCTGTGATACTTCACTTCCTTAATTGAATATTAATATATATGCATTATTTATATTAACATCAGTAATTGAGTTAGGAAATTAAACTTACTGGCTAATTAGATCTCTTCTCAGAACCGGTGATTTAAGAATCAAAGCAAAGTCACTGATATAGAAAAAATAAATTGTTTTTGGTGGAATTGAAACTTTTTTCCAGTTTTATGCAATTATGCTTCTGGCCTTTTCTTCAACTGACTCTTGCCAAAATGTCCCTATCTTAATACAAACATACTGTACATTCCTTTTCACTCCGTCTGACACTAACTGTTGTCATTAAGAAGTTGCATTTCATCTGTGAAGGTGGAATATCCTTTTGTACTTCAACTATTCTCCTATGGGCTAGCAGTACTATACCATTCAAGAAGGTCATGCCAGATGAGACACCTGAGGATGGTTTTCAAAAGCCTGTAACTTCTTAATTCTTAAAACTTTAAAAGAGGGCTTTTATGTCTTTAAAACAAAAGCTTGGAAATTCTTGTGTGAAAGTGTGGTTCTAGGGAAGGCTTTGCAAAACACCTGATTTTTGTGGTACGTACGATAAAATCAGAATTGCCATCAGTGCATGACGTTATTCAGCACTTGTGTTTTAGCTCATTGTAATTTTGAACATAGATCAATGGGAATTTTATTAAGATGTATTTTAATACATATTTAATACTTAATAATTAAAAATGAGACCGAGTTGCATCAACTTACTAGTAAAAACAATTGTCCATTTCAGAAAGCACAATGGTTGTTAATGCAACAGTTTAAGTTGACTTTCATCAGGTTCTGGCAATCTGACCCAACTCTTGCTCTGTTATTACCCCCATGTGCTCTTGAGTTATGCATGATAATGCAGTAAACGGTGTTGTTCACAATTTATTAATGTATAACTGATCCAGTGGACAAATAGGCTCAGCAGGCTCACAGATGAAGGGCATGCTAACACCTGAGCTGGCTGTTAATGTGCTGTTTAAGCCTGCCAAGCCAGGTCAGGTAGCACGAGGTAACTGCTGTGGTGCTCTGCAGTGGCTTTTGTGAGTGGGTTTAGCAGAGGAGTGTAAGCAACTCAAAATGCAACAACCCGAGTGCTCGGTTGTGCACGTGCTTCTAAACTTCCTGATGTTCTTTCCCTGTCCTGTATCAAGCATAGAAGAAATCTTCAGAATAACATTTTTGACACACAGTTGAAGAGGGACAAACACATCCATCCTAACTGCTGTGTACAGCCAGTGAGAGACCCGGCTGGTGCTGGTGGGGGCTGCCCTGGGTCTTCAACTTCAGGGTGGAGAACTGCCTCTTTAAGTGTTCAACTTACTTATTTTCTGTGTAAGGACTGCATGTGCACAGGACATATTAAAAGCTTTTTGTTAGTAGAAGTGAGAACAATATTTGCATTGTGTGTATGAATAAGGAGTTAAAAGGAACTTCAAAACCCAAATGAGTTACATGGAGCTTAAACAAACAAGTGTCTGTTCATCCTAACTGTGGAGAATTATTACTTCCTGGTTTTAACAACTGTTAACTTTTAACACTTTAATATCTGCTTTTCTTATGTGGCCAATACCAACTGTACAGTTCACTAGTTTTATGTGGGACTTTTTGGGGCTGTTTTCCGCAAATACAGTTGAGTTGCTACAGAAAAGTAGACTTGTTTTAAAACCTGAGTAATACCAGGATGTTGGAATGTGGTACATAACTTGTATTATCTTATCACCATGAACATTGTGTCCTCTTTGTTATGTCCTAAATGCCATTCAGCTATTGTGTGGGACTAGATCCTAATTCAAATGAATCTTTAATTGGGTTTTGTGCCTCATGTAGCTTACAGAAAATGTTGAGATAGGACAGTGGTAGGCTCTAAATGAGAAGGGGATTAAGTAGTTTCACTGTGCATGTCTTACGATTCACTGATTTAAAGATTTATGTCATTTGGAAAACAGGAGTGTTTCTAGGGGTGTTGCATGCATCTCAAATACTCAGATTACTTTTTATCCCCACAAGGTTAAACAGTGATGATTAAAGGCATTTACCAAGCCCTTATTGATTGGTCATGTTCTGCTGGAGTCAGGGCATCTGTGTTCAGCATTCATCTGAAATAGCATGCAGTATCTGACAATGGTGAGCAGGACCATGATCCTCTTGTAGAAGGCATGAGAAAGTCTTCACAGTCTTCTAAAAATTCTTTGATCCAGATAATTCAGACTCTTATTCTCTACAGTCCATGACTTTCAGTATGGCTTTCTGAGAGAATATTAACATAGTCCTTTCAAATAGCACAGTAGTTTTAAATCTGACACAGAGAAGAATGACGGGTGTCTAGAAGCTGGGTTGATAAGGCTGCTGAATTATCTGCATGGGGAACAGCTCTGGGGCACAACAGTTTAACATAATTCTTTTCCAGTTCATGTGTGTGATATAAAGAATACTCAAATATGGTGAAGTTACAGAATCCAAACCACCATTTGCAGAGAAGTGGCTATAGAGCAGTGCAACTGAAAACTTCAGACCCACTAAGTGTCACAAGTGCCCTTTTGCAGGACCAGGCTTTCCAATTGTTTCCTTTTGCCTAGAGGTACGTGGGAGATATTCCACGGATCAGGAAAAAAATTACAGAAATTCTCTATTAGAGAGACCTTCTGGAGAGAGTTTCGTGCAGGGAAAAAACATCTGATTCTCTCTGCTACCCTGTGGTGTAGAGTGCTATTGCTCACACCAATGCTGGCTTAATTTAAAAAAAAAAACAACTTTCACTGTTTCCTTCCTTTTGCTGCAGGGAAAGAGATTAGAGACCTGAGTAGAAGCGGATGAATTGTTCTCTATGAAGACTATGGGAGTGCATATATTTAGTAATCATGTATTTTCCATAGTGCTCTGCTGAGCTCTGTTTGGTAACCCCTCTCTGCTTTCCATATGTTCATTCTGAGGTAGATCTATGTGCCCACGTACCACCCTGAATCTATAGTCTGGGATGGAAACGGAGGAATTTCTCCATGTGTTTTCCCTCCTTCAAGAAATCAAACAAAGTAGTTGTTTGCTGTCAAATGTTAGCTTCAGTTTCAGGAAGGAAAAATGCTTTTTAAAGATGAAAAGTGAGAAAATATCACCCTTCCTAAGACTGACAAGGACTGCATGCTTATTACAGTCAGTGAGGTGACAGGCAACAGTAAATGTGGGTAAGGCTGGCAGAGCTGGAAGCTGAAATACACAGAGCTGAGGTATCTTAAGTCCTGCACTTGGGTTTATTTTTATTTTTTTTTTTAGTATGTATGGAAGGGCAGGTTGTTTGAAGTTAAAATACAGTGTTTACTGTGGCTCAGGGTGTAGAAACAGGATTAGCTTTCTGATAAGGTTTTTTTTCAGGTGTGGTACACAAGGGATTAGAAAAGCAGAAGCTATTTAGTAACTAAGGAGAGAGGACTGCAAGCTGGCTGCATGCTGCTGAAAGGACTCTTTATCCAGAGGATTTTTTCTTTTTTATTTTTCTTACTTTATTTTTCTTGGTGCGTGGGCTTACACTAAAAGAAGGAAGGAGAATCCTGGTAATTGGTAAGCATGTTAAACTTGAAATGAAAACTTCTGAACTGTGTTACACCAGCTGCTAACAAGCCACTTAAAATAAAACTAGGTAATCCTGTACTAATGAAGAAGAACCTCCATTTTTTTACCATAAACTCTTTAATGACATACGTTCAAGTAAATAGAGTCACATTTTTTGTGGAATGTATACTGGTTTCTTCTCTTATCTTTTTTTTCTATATTTGGATGTTGTAGCATTGAAGATCTGCATGATTACATAATTAATTATTTGGGGATTGTGAGTGTGGTCTTTAATTGTAGCATGGTTCCTGTTAGGGTGTGTTGGCTGGATTTGTTTGTGGTTTGTTTTGATTTTTGGCTGGTGGTTTTTAGTCCTGTTACGGAAAACATGATATTTTTAAAAAATAACTTGAGTTAAAAATCTTTTAGCAACTGGGGGGCCTGTTTGAGAGACTATAACCTTGAACTTGCAGGTCATTTGAGAGACTTCAATGTTATGTAAAATGAAGAGGTTTCATATCCATATATTGATGGTGGTGGTGTTGTTTTCAAAAGGTTATATGTGGCTTAACGCAGGCAAACTACTGTAGGGAAAAAAAGGATTTAAATTTTTTTTTTCTTTAATTATTATTTTTACAAGCAGTGTTTAACTATTTGGGATGTAATGGGAATCTACACAGATATTACCTAAAAGTTCCTGGAAAATAAGGAACGTGTTCAAAAGCTAAAGTAGAAAATAAGGAACTAAAAACCTGTGATTATGCAAATATAAAGGGTCTCTGAGGAGAATGTTTCTCATGCTAAGTGTCTGCCAGCTCACAGCGCTCATTGCTCAGGCTGCTTCAGCCAGTTGAGGTGCTGCACTGTTGTAGCCAAGAGACTGATTTCCCAAAGCATTGGCTTTGTCATGTGCATTGCAGACTAGGTAGTTCTTCCAAGGAGATTTTATTGGTAATCTAAAAATATTCTCTGTGTATTAAACAGCAGGGGGCGAATCTAATCACAAATGGGATTTGATGGACTGTACTGGACCCAAGCATTAGGATATGTAATGGCTAATGCCTTCAAGTATTAAACCTTGTATGGTGTGATTTTTCTTTTTTTATTCTGACTTACTGCTGCCTTACTCCTCTTCATATTAGCAAAGATCAGGAGCAATAGCTCTTAGCCATATCTAACTTGAATTTTTTGGGTTTTGGGTTTTTGTTTTGTTTTGTTTTTTTTAACTCCAGCTCATTCAGAGGCTTTCAGTTACTGCTTTTTGTCTTGCATTGGAAATAACCATGTCATTACTTTATGGAGTAACACAGAAAACGGTGGCACAGAGATGGTTCTTCAGTTCCTGCTCTCATGTATGTTTAAATAATGCTGTTTGCCTACCCTGTTAGCACAGTGGCCACTGCAAGCACCAACTGACAGAATCAAGCTGCCATTTTTTTAATACTGAGATTCTCCTGTTCCTGTGCTCTTCATGGCCTCCTCAGCACAGTGTAGAAAGAAAACAAGTTCTTTCTGTTCTGAACAAATGGAATGAGTATTCAAAACACAATAATATAATAATCTCTTCTGCAGAGCGATCGTCTCTTATTTTGCTGTTATGTTACATAGGATGATGAGGAAGAGATCCATCTGGGTATGTTACATGGCATGATGAGGTAGACATCCATCTGGGTACAATAAGAAATGGTCAATGACTTAATTGCCAAGAATTTAATTTATAGCCTGCCTTCTTTAGATTCTGCTATTGTGGTTCCTACAATGTCTATAATGTAAGAAAAATAAGTTGAAGGTCCTTCTAGCACAGCATATGGAGTTAATGAGAAGGTTTTTTTCTGATGTGACCTTACACTGGTTTGTTTTGTCCTTCAGCTCACTGCTCCCTGTGGTTACTTTTCCTTAGAAAAACAACATGAGGAGAGTAAAGCCAACTCTTCTACTCTTTCCTCCCTATTAACTTGGATGGTGTGGGGGGTTGGGTTTGTGGGGTGGGTTTTTCAATTGTTGTTTTTAAATATTATCCTGTTCCCTAATTAGGACTTAGCAGACACATTTAGGAATATAAAGGCAAAATAACTTTCTGAAAAGAAGCATAATGCTTCTTTTCTGATTAGTGGATTGTGAAGAATGTCTGCATGTCCTCTTGGATTCATTTATCTGATATTAAAAACAGGAAGCAGGTGTGAATTTTTATATTCATTCTAATTCAGATGTTTGAATTAAAAAAAAAGTACACCTGTATTTTACAGCTCCTTGGAGATTAAAATGAAGGTAATTTATAATCTTATATATATGACAAGCATCTGAGTTTTGAAATCTAAAGCAGAATTTTATTTGACTTCACTTAAGGTAATTTTAATATAAAGTTAATAAGGCAATTTATAGTTGAGTAACTTTATTCAACTTCCAAATATTACATATTCCAAAACTTTAACCACGTTGGTTTACACTCAGAATTGTGCCTTGCTGTGTTGAAAATGTGAAAATTTAATGTTAGTACATAATAACTATGGAAATTTCTTAAAATATGAGCAGCTGCATAGTGCTCTTTATTGACAAATATCAATAAAACATTGTAGGACAGATATCAATAAAACAATATGTAGGCAGGTCTTGACAGATGAATAGTAAACTCTGTGTTGGTACACAGACTTAAGCAGGGATCCTGCAGTTATGAGGCTCAAAACAGGAAGGCAAAGTAAATACAGTCATTTTTTTCACTTTGTAATTGAATTTAAACACTTATTTCCCTCATGGTAGCTCACTGAATTCTCCACCAACTTATACTAAAAAAAGAAGAAGAAATTGCCTCTGTGCTGGAACCAGGATGTAAAGGCTGCAGCCTGGTTCATTCTCTGTGCTACATGTTTGCCACAGCATCTGTGGGCACACAGGAGTGGGGATGGCAAGACTGAGAGGTCGGACTGTGCAAATGTTCCAGCTCCTGCTGCCGTTCCTCGGTCCGGAGCTGGTGGGGTGGCGGCCGTGGCAGTGCTGTGCTCTGACGGCAGGGGCTACTGCTGTATTTCCAGCTGGCTGTGGTTCAGCAAAGCTGAACTGGTTTTTCCTTCCCACTAGCAATTATGGGCCTGGGCTGCAGAGTGTGTTTTGATTTAGCAGTGTCTAGAGGCATAATTTTAAACACCAGAGAAACTCCTTAGAGGTTCTGAGCTATTCATACCCAGGGAGAAAAGACGACCTGGTAACAGTGCTGGTCATATATGAAGTGCCTGTGACCATGTGGAGGAACATGCTCTCTAGCTTATTACAACAGGTGGATGTGTCTGTTATCAAACTCTTGTGCATGCTTTCCTATATCTTCTTTTATATGTATCTTCAGATGAAATTCCTCACTTCAGGAAACAAAACAGTGAACTGATTGACATGGAAGAGAACCGATACACAATTAGATAACGGTAGGACAAGGGGGAATGGTTTTAAACTGAAAGGGGAGAGATTTAGAACAGATATAAGGAAGAAATTTTTAAGTCAGAGGGTGGTGAGGCACTGGCACAGGTTGCCCAGAGAAGTTGTGTTCAAGGCCAGGTTGGATGGGGCTCTGAGCAACTCGGTCTGGTGTTAGTTGTCTCTGCCCATGCTGGGGGAGGTTGGAACTAGATGGTCTTTAAAGTCCCTTCTAACCTAAATAATGGTTTGATTTTATGGATGTTCATACATTGAACTTTTTTCAACTCTTTGAAACTCTTGAGTACTGACCTACAGCCAGTAAACCAGGTTTGGTTTCTCTAAGGTTTAGTTTAAACATGAATCATTTGCAAATATGCTGTGCCTGGTAGTACTGTGATTCAATAAGAAATGGTTGTGCTGAGTAAATTGGCCATGTGATATGAAAGGTGAGGAGATTTCTAACCTATCAGCTGCATACTTATATCTAATGAAATTTGGTCTTTTTTATGTTCGGGATCAAAGAAATATGACCAGGTAGAACATAGGTTTGTTTCCTAGAGACTCCACTCAAAAGATCTCTCTTTCACAGATTTATCTGTGATTAATCGTAAAATGGTTACATTTAGCAGTAGCTCAGCATGATAGGTTTCTATCCTTATTTCAAAGTTTAGTATGAAAACAGGGTGATTTACCTGCATATTTCTTTCTTTGAGAGTGGCTAACTTGGAGCTGGAGGTCAATGATGACAATTTGGAACTGAGGATAAATTACCTGTGGAAATGGATAAAGATGATTATTGCTGGCAAAAGACCCTTAACCTATTAGCAACCAGAATTGCTTTTGTTGTAATCGCTGCACTATTCCTTTGCTATCTGGAGCGTGGTTACTTATGCTGAATAGCGAAACCTTTCTAAAACTCAGTTTTGCTTTCTGCTTCCATGGCAATAGATACCCTTACAAAAAAAAAAAAGAAAAAAAAAAAAGCAAGTGCAGATACACTTCTCGTTTTCCCAGTCTCTATGAAACTTAACACTTCACCTTCAGAGACTGCTTGAAGAGCTTAGTGAAACCCACTCTGAATCCATCAGTGACTCTGCTGACAGTTGGAGAAATTTGTCTTAGCAACTTTCTTTCCTGTCCCTCCTTCTTATGACTGAGCAGCATAATAAGAAATGACATAAAAAGTATTGGCTGTATTTTTCTGGACATGTGAAACAGATGTACTTATCAAGTGTGCTTCCAACTAAATAAGAGCAAATGATCTCTAGGACTGTTTTGCCAAGTCATAGGCCAAAACACTGGATCCTGTACTGAATTGAGTCCAAAATTAGTAAAAAATCTCTGACTCATGGTTTTGACTTGTGTGCCACTACACTAAAGCCACTATCATATTTCATTCATCCCAGGTGTATCTTGTTGCCCACTTCAAATCATTGACCTGACTGGGAAAGTCAGCCCTGGTTTTACTAAATTACCACATTGGGTGATCAGCAGTAGCCCTTGGTACGGTGACCGTGGCTTTCAAGATGACATGGAGCGATCTGAGATCGATGGCACCATGGGCTGATCATTTCACAAGACAAATCTATTTGTCTGCAGCTGAAGATTGTCTGGCTGCTGTTAGATTTCTGGGATTCTAAATGAGAACTGTGGATTACTTTTCAAGTGAAATGGAAAACCGGTATTTTTTGGTCTCGTTAAAATAAATGTCTTGTTATTTCAAACAGATTTTTTTTTCATGGTTTAATTCTGTTAAAAAAAAAAGGCAACCTATTGTAGATATCCAAGATTTTGATTTGTTGCTGGGCCCGTGTTGTTTATAAAATAGCTACATTTTTATTTTATTTTCAAGTAGCTCTGTATAGCAAGTAATGCAGTTTTGAAAGGATTGAGGCTTTTTACAACTCATTTCTTCAAAACCTGCATGGTGCCATTTGTAATGTTCTCATTTGTATATGTATTTTTCATCTCAGGAGCAAATCATCAGCCTCCAAAGGTTTTGCAAATATTTCCTTTGATAAAATATTTTTGACCTATTTATTGTACTCTGTTTAACAGGTATAGTTTTAACTCCAGAATTGCCTTCTGTGCAAAAGAAATTTTAAAGGATCATTAGCCTTCCTTCTACTTTCAGAAAGAGGAGGCAGCTACTATAATTTATTTGATTGATATCTGTATCTTCCTTGGACAAATAATTATTAAAGCTTTATGTTGCTGTATAAACCACTTGAAAAGAGTATGGTGCATGAGATTGCGGGTGATGCTTCTATACACTTTTTTTGGGGTGTTTTTACACCACAGACTATTAAATTAGTGAAACCAGAACTACTTGTCTGGTTATTGCTTTTGGTCTGCTCTGCTGATACTGAGATTGCCTGAACAGCGGTGTGGTGAAGAGATCCTTCAAAACATTGACCTAACAGAAAATGAATACAGGATGTTTCAGCTGCAGGACTGCTTTATATTACTATACCTGTGAAACTGAGAAGAAATTGCTGGAAGCTGAGATCTCTTTGTGTCCTGGATCTCCAATGAAAATGACTTCTTCCTTCTGCCAAATAACTGCAATAAGATGAAGTATATTTATAACAATCTTGTAAGTATTTTCCGTGTGCATGCCTTGTTTTACAGATAAACTGGTAAAGATCAGGTGTCTGAAAAAGACGTGGCTCTTGTGTATGGGTGACAAAAATCCCACTTGCTATTGATGTCAGCTCAGGCTGTCCTATAGAAATGGTTGGCAATGCTCAGCAGGCATCAAAATTGCTTTTTAGGGAATGGTGAAGTGCAGTCTAACAGTGTATTCTTTTGGCAGCCACAGTAGTGTGCTTTCCATCTATCCAGACAGAGGTTTTAATGTTCACTTAAGTATCTGCTTTCTGGAGTATGTTATGCATGCAGAGTCATGAGAATGAAGTGGAGATATTCTAAGCTTTTGTGGGGTCTTGCCATCTTTCTGTGCATCCACAGCTAGGAGCAGATTAGTCTGAGAGGATAAATGGAAAAGTAGGAGCAAAGCTCTCACTTTAAAAACAATCACATATTCATAAAATAACTGAAGAGTGCAATATTCTTGTGGAAAAAAAAAGATCTCCATCTCATTTTGGCCTAAAAAGCCACAAAAGGAAGTGAAAGAGACTGTGAACCCTTCAGTGTGTAGGTTGTGCAGCCACCTTGGGTGTCAGCTCTGAGGATATAGCAGGAAGTCCCCGTGGTGTAGAAATAAATATCTTTTGACCTAAGGAGAAAAAGTGAATCCATAGTTTCTTAACAAATGCTCTTCAATGTCTTCACCGGTAAGTAAATAAATTACTGCTAATAAACAAAATAGGGGTGGGGTATGGGGGTCATAATTTTCCACAGAGCTTTTTTTCTTAAGGCAAATATTTAATGCAGCAAATATTTTAATAAAAAATAGTCAGGGATTTGTTTACTGAGAAACATTAAAGGGTAAAAGAAAGGGGGAGAAAAGAAAAAGAAAAACAGTATTCTATTCACAATTAAATGCCTGCCTGCAGTTAAGTAGAATTGATTTTCTGTTTCTAAATTGTACATAGGGAAAGTGAAAATATTGCTCAGTGGGGTTAATCAGAGAGTTGTGAGAACAAGTGTGAAAGTTGTCCATTCTACAGCCAGGATTTTATGTACAAGCATAACAGCTAGATAGCCTGTTTTTCTGAGGTATGGAGTTTGAGCTCTTCTGAAAACTACTTCATTAATTTACAAGTCTGAATATTGGATTTTTATTTCTAGCTTTAGGCATGCAAACCAACAGATTCAGGTACATAATTTGGCAGACTACTATCAGTAAGTACATTTCTAGGTATTTTGACAATTTTTTGAAATCCAAGAAAAGTCCCTATGTATTAAAAAAAAATTTTTCCTGCCCCTTTTCAGAGTATGAAATTGTCAGCAAAAGCAAAATCTAAGCTGAGCAAATGGTGTCCACGGACAGCTGAGGTTTGTGCTGCAGTGATAATGTGAGGTCTAGAATGCAGTAATTAGAGAGGGTAGTCAATACTTGTTAATGAAGGCAGTGCTTGTGATATGTCTTTGAGGGGGGAGCAAAGCAACGCTGCCCTTCCTGCAGTGTCTTATTGACCTGCTACAGCAGCTACTCTCTGCTTGCATGGCCCATCCATGGAAATAATTGATGTGCTTTCTCTAAGAATAAATAACCTATTTTCCAAAAGTGCTGGAAACAGTTCAAGGAAAATGTAAGTTGCTTAGGACTGCAAGGTGTATGGGTACATTATGTGTATGTGCAATAACAAGTTTTTTTGGGTAGGATTTACAAGCTCTAATAGTTGCCTTTTAAGAACAATTTTTCACATTATTTTTTAAATGTACTTTTAATTTTTGGTAAATAGATCAGTCTAAAAGGTTTATTCATAACTTGAAGGAGGGAGGTTTAGTCTGTGAACTACTTGCTTCTGTGAAAGGACAGTAAATGAAATTTAGGTGTTTGGCAGACAAGCTTCAGAAATTTTTCTTTGTGATTTATTTCTCTGAGAAAAACTGCTGCCACGTAGCTCCATTAACTGTATGGCATGGCTATGCAGTAGCCAGGCGTGTTACTGCCCTTGAATTTCCATTTTGTCCACTCCTTTATTTGTGCTGTTCCCACGAATTGTTTTTATACATCTTTCCTGGGGTGCCAGCTTCCAGGAGGTGATCCGAATGGTCGGCTTGTGGTGGTAACCTCTTCTTTATTGTAGCTGTCAGAGCGAGTTTGCCAGGATCAAAGATGGAGAAAGAGGTTCTATTAGAAAAGGAGTCTTGGCATGGCACTTCTTTTAAGGCTATTCTAAATCTGGCTGAAGATGAAGAAAGTGTCACTGAGGTCCTTGTTATGCTATTTAGTTCCACAATTACAGAAGAAAGTATCAAAGATGGAGAGCTACTCATTTTCCCATGAAAGAGGAGAAATACTACTTGTTTCCTTTTGGAGCAAGAAATGGGAGAACTTTTGGAAGTTCTTCTGTGAAACATTATTAAATAATTTTAACCAGTTTTATTCAGCATAGGTATGATGCCTATGCTGCCATGAGAAAAAAATACTGTTACAACCCCCCCCAAATTCCCCTTCTTCAATTTATCATGCTTTTTATGCTTATTAACGTGATTTGGTAGTAATCAAGTCTGTTCTCAGAAACTCTTGCAGCAGCCTAAAAATGTGTGGGTACTCAGTACTCAGAGCCATTCCATGTAAAGTAAAACGTTCCCGTTCCTTCCTTCTGCTGACTCCTGGGCTCACGGGGTTCATGATTCCTGAATCCATCCCTTGGAAGCCTGCACCAATGTATACGGATTCATTTCTTCTTTCAAAAAGCCTCAGGTATTGAAAATGTTTTATTTCTCAATTAACACTGGTAACAGTGATCACTTAATACCTTACCTAGTGTTTTAATGGAAAAGCCTATTTGGAAGGGACTTCTGTCAGGACTGCTCTAACTTAACAGTTGCAAGATGGTGTAGTGACAAACCACTGGTACTAGTAGTGGGCTTTAGATTACCAGCCTAATCCAGCAGGCATTTAAAACTTCTTTGCTGTGGTGTTTGCACATTGGCCACATGAACTTTAGTGGGGTTGACCTGCTGGTGTATTGAAACCAGATCCAGACCTCTATTTATCAATGGGTTTTTTTGGAGGTGATTTATGTCCTTTACATTTCCTGCGCTAAACTTAGTGTGGTGGGATCTGAATGTGGAATCTTCTGCAAATATTGCTTCTGTGCTCAAGGAGGGTTATGATTTCAACCAGGCAGGAGCCACAGGGGTTTTGTTGCACTGGTACATCTGGGTAGGTACACTGAACTTCACCAAAATCGAATGTTGCTGTTCAGACTTATTTCCCCCTCTTTCTCTCTACGGTAAATCTGCTCACTGTACTTAACTTGAAGTGCAGATGGGACCATGTTTGGGAGGGCATAACCTCAAAGCACAAATCTTGTATGACCTAAAGAATGAGATACGTTGGGTCTATCTGTTTCGTCTGACAAATGAAAAGCCTTATTTAGATTCAGATATTTCCCCTCTGCTGCCTTGATGAAACCATGAAGTCCTCCTCTTTTAATGGGGCTGTGTGTGCTTTGAAGTAAGGAGGGAAGAAAATATACTTTAAACAAGGCATTTGTGTTATTGTAGGAGTTCTGGGAACACAGTGTAAAGAGCTGATGTTCTGTGTATGAAATACCATTTTCAATGGAAAATATTTGCTTAGAATAAAGTGTATTAAAATTATCTTGCTAATTTCAGTTCTGTAAAGTTTACAGAAGCCAGGCTGGGGGAGGAGAGGGAGTTCAGTTTTGGTTTTGTAAATCCAAAAAAACATAGATGACTGCATTTACTGTTTCTGGATGATGTGTTGTCTGTCAAACACTTAAAAAAACCCCAAACCTTCCCATTTTCCTAAGTTGCTTCTTGTGTGTCTAAAGTAACCAGAACTAACCAAGCCACCTGCAGTCAGAAAATCTTAAAAAGGTCCACTTGTGCCAATCCTATACTCACTTCTTTTGTAAACTTTATCAAATGGGGACTTCAAAAATCTTAGTAATAAGAACCTCTTATTTCTGTATTAACTTTGAGAGAGAATCCAGAAGTACTAAGTTTCAAAATTAGTCAGGTATGTGACCTCAGGGGCCTGCAATGGGTAAAACTGTAAACACCGCAGTTGTTAAGTGGAGTTTGCAGCCATAAAGAGGTTTAAGAAGGAAAAAGAAATGGAAAGGAAAAATGCTTGTTCTACCCAAATTCAGAGTGCAGCTTTTAAGCAGGTTGTAAATTAAGGGTCCCACACTGCACTGGGGGATGGTGCTGTCTGCAGTCTGCTCAGGAGGGCCAACCATGTCCTGGGGGGCATCGGGCAAAGCATCACCAGCCGGCTGAGGGAGGGCGTTGTCCCGCTCTGCTCTGCACTGGGGTGGCCTCACCTTGAATGTTTTGTGCAGTTTTGGGTGCCTCAATGTGAGAAAGACATTAAGCTCTTAGAGAGCATCCAAAGGATGGCAATGGAGATGGTGAACGGTCTGGAGGGGAAGCAGTATGAGGAGCAGCTGAGGACACTTGGTCTGTTCAGCCTGGAGGAGACTGAAGGGAGACCTCATTGCAGGTACAACTTCCTAGTGAGAGGAAGAGGAGGGTTAGGTACTGATTTCTTCACTGTCATGACCAGTGACAAGAGTCGAGGAAATGGCCTGAAGCTGAGTCAGGGGAGGTTTAGATTGAATATCAGGAAAAGGTTCTTCACCCAGAGGGTGGCTGGGCACTGGAACAGGCTCCCCAGGGCAGTGGTCACAGTGCCAAGCCTGACAGAGTTCAAGAAGTGTTTAAGTGACACTCTCAGGCACATGGTGTGACTCTTGGGGTGTCCTGTGTAGGGTCAGGAGTTGGACTCAATGATCCTGATGGGTCCCTTCCAACTTAGCATATTCTGTGATCTAGTTCAGAGCTTGCCAGATGTTGCTTTCTCTGTTTCTGTTCTCTCCTTGTTTCCTGGGACTCTTGGAAGTCCTTTTATCTGAGATGTCTGCCATAGTTCATGAAGTTCTAGCCCTGTACTCTTTTGCCTACTGCCATGATATGTGATCTTCCTGTTCATTTTTGCTTTTGGGATCCTAGAAATAGCTCATGTTAAATTCTATTTTTGGGTGGTTGGTTGGTTGGTTTTTTTTTTTATTTTTGTGTGTCAGAATGCATTGTAACCACTCATGGAGCATAAAAGCTGTGGTACAGAGCACCGTAACTGCAATGAGAATTAGAACTAATGAAATAAAGTCTTTATGTAGTGAAGGATCCCGCTGATCACCTACATATATCAGAGAAAAGCTTGGCTTTTTTTGTGAAACTTGTGTCCAGTTTTATACCAAAAATAAATAAATAAATAAATAAAAAGGCAAATGTTCCTCATATCTGGCTGGTGAGCCAGTGGCGATGTGTGCAATTAGCTTTATTTTTAAAGCTTCCGTCTTTGTCCTGCGTGTATTCCAGATAAGTGTTTGTATCTTAATACCTCCAGAAGATACAACAGGTGTCTGATTGGCAATTGTAAACTTGATAAACATTCTGTGAACTTTTACACATCTTGACACTTGACCTTTAAATATCATTGTTGTAGATATATTAGTACCAGAGGGAAAGAATTGGCTAAGAAACTAAGAAACACATCCTTTGTTCTTTACTGACTTGTTCAGTGTGAATACTAAATTTTTTTTTTTTTTTTTTTTTTTTTTTTTTTTTTTTTTTTTTTTTTTTTTTTTTTTTTTTTTTTTTTTTTTTTTTTTTTTTAGTTGCTCTTGAATGTAGTCAAGCCACTCTGTACTTACAGCAAACTTCTTTGGTGTCCTATTCTATCTTTAGTTTTTCTCTCTCCTGTGTCACTCGATAAGACTCTTGAGGCTGAAGTAAGATTTTCGAGGTTCCTGTTTTGTGGGCCAGTTTGCTCTGTAAATAGAAAAGTAAATGGTTGGCTGGCTACTTCTTCAGCAGGAAGTGTGCACTGCCTTAGAGATTTGTCTGTCACTGAAAGTAACAGCCACGCTGATCACTCTGAAACAGCAGTGAAACACAATAACCATGATTGAACTGCTTCTGTTGGGATAATGGTGGAGTGGAATGCTAGAAAATAATGAGCTATCAGGTAGCAGTAGGATTCTGAGCTTTTTTTGGTATAATGTTTGTGGTTTCCAGCAGCTTCTACATTTTGTCATGCTTGTTACATAGATATTCAAGCTTTTATAACAATACCTAATGATAGTCATCTGGTCTTTTGGCCAGTTATCACCTTCAGTGCTGAGTAGCTCTTCACACACATTGGGTACTGGTCACCCATGTTACTACAGAGGAACAAAATCTGCCTTTTCCCTCAGAAGTGATAGAGTTTAGATCATTCAGTTGCTTCTGATTTAAGAGAAAGGGTAGCAGAATTTCTGTCTAAAAGTTTGTAATCTGGAATAAATGTTTCCTGGTTGTCTTGAGTGGTTAAGATAAGTGTCAGCTGATTCTGGGGGTGTTAAAGGGCATGACACTGTTCTTATGGATCTGTGTTTCTTCCTGCACCTGCCTTTGCTATGCTTTTTCCAGCTGATACTGCATATGATGTATTTGAAACCTAAGTGCAGATGTTTTATAATGATTCACTTTTTTTGTTGGTTTGGGCACCTTTATGTCACTTCTTCCTTCATCGTCTGCTTGAGGGGGTTTCTGTTAAATTCTCAGAAATACCAGAAAGGTGTTTTGATCATCCTCCATGTCACTTGATATCAATGCTATGCCATACAGACAGGTTTTTCTGTTTAAAAAAAAATAAATCTGAAAAAAGTCAGTTTTATAGACACACTTTTCTATGAGGAAAACCTTGATACTTTTTTCCTGGGTTGTTTTGTTGTTGTTGTTGGTCTTTTTAAACAAGATTTAGCCCTTTAAAGTCCTGAAATACTTGAAAGTAAGCTTATCACCAATGCTTCTCTAAAATTTCAACAAATAGTACTGCTGAGAGCCCTGTACATGAATAGTCCTAAAATACTGAGAGAAATGTTATATCTGCTATCTTCCCAGAAGCCCTGTGCATCACCCAGTAAAAATAGATTCGTGATGATATAGTAGTAGCAACACTCAGTCTAGAAGTTGCTCCCTTTGGAGTGGGATGTGCAGAACTAAATCCAGACAGGCACATGGGAGACTGGCAACTCTGCGGGTAGGGATGTGAGCAGGAAAAAAGCAACATTAGTTGCATTTTTGGAATAGCTGTTTTGATACTGAACCTGGGAAATCATGAGATGACTCTTAACAAAATTCCCGGGATCCTGGAAATTTGCTGTCTTCTGAGTGGAATTTTTCCTTACAAGGTCAGTATTTAAACTCCCTAGTGGCGTTTTTCGAATATACTTTTAGAACAGCTAACTCTTTAAACTTGGCAGAGACAAGCAGCTGCAACCCTAAAATGATCCTTGGCAATTAACTACTGCTTTCCCCAGCTGGCAAAGTTTTCCTGTTGTTTTCCTCTTCCCTTTTGTATCAGGTGGTTGGTGATATTTATTTGTCCTCTAATGGGAAAGCAGTTTCCTCTGTCCCATATTAGAACAAAGTCTGATTTTTATTTTGATTCCTGAGTCACTTTTTTTTCCTCTGTCATGTAACTGCTTAAAAAGACCACGGGAGCCATCAAGAACTGCATGTTCATTTTTCTTGCCTTATAAATATCTGCGCAGCCTCAAGTAATTAATGATTGTTTCCTTCTTCTATGTTCATAGTTGGTGGGATTATTAATGATAGGGTTATCCACAGAGAAGTCTGCATGGAGAATTAAGGAATAGGTTGAGGACAAAAAATTCATCGTAGAGTCAAAGATTTTGAACTTAGATTTCTTGAAGTAATTCAATGGCTTACCATAGGAATTTTTTACACTTTAAATTCTCCATATAGGACATAATATAGTAATTCCATCAGTGGTTCCTATTTGGATTACCATGTTTCTCTGTTTTTTTTCTTTAATAGTTTTCTGGATTTTTTTTTTATTTCAAAGCATCTCTATGACAAATGCAGATATCTCTAAACTGGTTTTGCACTAGAATGTGAGGAGGACACAGTGGTGTGGGTGAACTTCCCTCTTTGAATCAGAGTAATGTGTCCTGTGCTGCATCCTAGTTTTAACGGAGCTTATTTATCTTGTTGAAGGTGAAGCCTGAATTGAAACGTTTATTAAACTAACTGTACATGTTTTCTGTGGTATCATTTTAATAATCTATGATCTCTTGCCTGAACTTAATCTCTCTATTGTTCCAGAGTACTCCTGTAAGTTATTTTTCTCTACCCTAAATAAACTGCATAAGAATTAATAGTTAGCCATAAATACAAAAACAGATGAGTGAAAAAGAGTCCAAATTAGTCTTTTTCTGAGATATGAACTGCACTGTTTTAGGGGATAGTTTAGCAGCTGTGAGTACTGTTAGTTTCCAAGTGCCCTGGAGAACCACGTGTCACCAATTTGCATATGAATATAGCAAAGGTCTAAGGTGATGCTGCACTTCATCCATGGAAATTGTCTGGAAACTTTTTTCTGTGAATAATGATAATTGATATCTCTATTATTTATGCTTTCCTCCTTTTTCTTAATCCTAGTCTGCTTCCAAATAAAAGCCAAAGAACCCAAACCTAACATGTTAGTTTGACATTTAATATGTCCGTTTATTTTTATACAAATAGTTGTGCTATGCCTTCATACACCAAAAATGTAAAAATTCTTTCCATTCTCTTAAGCTACTCAACTCTAAAGCTCTTCAAAGGACCTTTGGGAAAGAAACCCACCAAAACAGTTTTGCAAAATTGTTCTTGTCTCTTTCTTGTTTATGTTTTCTTTCTTTGATGTACACAAACAGTTCAGGGCAGGGAAAAAATCTTAAAACACTTGGAAACTTAGCAGATGGGAAAAGATAATGACTAACGGTTACTGATTATGTTCTTGTAGTTTAAGTTATATTCGAAGTAAAGCAATTTGCCCAGTGGTAAATTGGTATTTGAGCTTAGAGGAGGAGCCACCTTATGCTGTTGTACTTCCATTTTTGGAATGTTGCCCTTTGGTTATGGACAAAATGGTCAGTAATTCTGGAGATGGTTTTGGCTCCCAAATCACTTTTAGCAGTCCTGGCAGCCAGGGAAGGAAAAGGAGTTCCTTTTTCCTGGGTTAACACTGACTTTGATGCTGTTCCATGTTGCCATTAACTACCTCAACAATGGAAAGAAGGGCACCTTCAGCAAGTTTGTGGATGATATTACATGGAGTGGGAGCAGCTGACAAGGATTGGGCAGGGATGCTTTTCATAAGGACTTTCTCAGACTGGAAAAATGGATTGAGAGAAACCTCATGCAGTTCATTATGGGCAAAATAAAATTCTAGTATCTAGCTGGAAAAATCTCAGTGCAATAGTAGAAGCTAGAGCTTGGAGAACAGTGCAGGTATGTGGGGAGCTGAAGAGGAATGTGAGTCAGCAGTGTGACCCTGTGGTGAAGCAGGACCAACTGTGTCAGGTCACAGAAAGCGAGCCTAGTAGTGGTCAGACTACACCTGGAGTATTGTTTCCAGTTCTGGGCTTCCTGGTGCCAGGAAGGAATGGAAGAAGTCTGGTTGACTAAGAGGATCACATATGATGTAAGAGCCTGACAGAAATGTTTTTTTTCCAGAAGAGATATTTGTAGAGTAACTTATTACTATTTTATGTTACCTACTGGGGTGACGGAGACAGACTCTAGAGATAAACAGTGTTAGCACAAGAGGCAACAGATGCACCTGCAAGAAATGACATTTCAACTAAACATGAGGAGAAGAAAAGCTTGGTATTGGGGTAGTCAAACACTGGAAGAAGTGCCCAGAGGGTCTGGGGGATCTCCATCCTTGGAGGCACTTGGAGATCAATTGCCAAGACCTCAAGCAACTTGATGTAAGCTGGGCCTGCTCTGAGCAGGGCATTAGACCAGGACAGGCTGAGCAAGCTGGGGTTGTTCAGCCTGGAGAAGAGGAGGCTCTGGGGAGACCTCGGAGCACCTTCCAATACCTAAAGGGGGACCTACAGGAATGGTGGAGAAGACATTTTACAAGGGCATGCAGTAATAGGACAAGGGCTGATGGCTTTAAACTGAGAGTGGGTTTAGATTGGCTATTAAGAGGAAATTCTTTACTGTGAGGGTGGTGAGGCACTGAAACAGGTTGCTCAGAGAAGTTGTGGATGCCTCATCCCTAGAAGTGTTCAAGGCCAGGTTGGATGGGACTTTGAGCAACCTGGTCTAGCAGAAGGTGTCCCTGCCCATGGCAGGGGGGTTGGAAGTAGATGATCTTCAAGGTCCCTTCCAACCCAAACCATTCTATGATTCTTTCAAAACTAAACTACTCCATGAGGTGAGATTAGTGGATGGTGTAGTTGGAATCAGACAGGGTCTGACAATACTCATTAGACTGCCTGTTATGATCTGCAACTATCCCTGTAAGAGTGTAGATGCCTGACTATTTAACTGGAAATGAAAACCTCCCAAAGCTTACAGATGGAGGTTTTTACTTACTTTTTTTTTCAATAATATGCAATAACACACACAGCAGTAAGACAGTAAGAATATGTATTAGAAGAGGGGCAACGCTGAAGTAAGTCCTCACTGAAGTAATCTTTGTTGTTGCTTGCTGTTCTTTGTAAGGCAGACAAAGTAGTTGTTTTGCCTCCTGTAGAACAAAAAGAGGCGCAAACTCCTTTGTCTTGAATAGCAAAAGAAACCATGCAGAGTTTTGTGGTCATGAAGCTCCCTCCAGTTCAGCATGGTAGGTGCAAATATTTATTAAATTATATTCTCATTGAATATATAATACAATATGTGATACTATATCTTTAGACATCTTCCTTGGTCTTTTAGTTACTGTTGTCTTCTGTCCTGAAGGAACTGTAAATTTAATATAAAATTTATTCTTGATCAGTCATTTTTAATTTTTCCTTCTAAGTGCCCAGGTATATAATAAAATACCAGATAAGACGATAATAGCTCTAGGATTCAAATCTTGCAAATATTCCTCGGGTGGGAGCAGCAAATACAAACCTGTTATAGCTGGGTATTTATTGGCTTGATTTTTGAATTGATTTTTCAGCTTCAGGCATATTCTTTCAAAGACTCTTATGAGAATATCATCATACAGATAAATAGTTTCAGTTCTGGAAGAGGTAAAAAGTCATCATTTCCACCATTCCCTCCCCCCCCCCCCAATTGCCCCTTTTCCAATCTCAAGTCAGTCATGGTAGTTGATAGAAAGGCTTAACAAACTATTTTGACAAATGCCTAGGACATGTTGCAAGACCATAAAGATGTTTGAGCCCTGTACAGAAAAGATCAAAGAGATCCTTGGAGAAAGCAAAGCTGAACTGGTTTTTTGGTTGTTGTTATTGGATTTTTTTTTTGTTTAGTTTTAAGGGGGTTTTTTGGTGGTTTGTAAACACTTTTCTTATTTTTAGTTTTTAAAGGTGTGAGTGTATACCACAGAGCTCTTCTGGCTGCAGTACATCCTTCCACCTGCAATTGATTTCAAAGTCATAATGAGGATGCAATGCCCTAAACCATAAAAAAAATTAGGAAGCAACTGAAGAATAAGTAGCAGTGTTTGCAGTCTGAAATGGTGAGTCAGAGTCATGGGTGTATGTGGCCATGGACTTGGCAAAATGCTGGCTGTTCAGAATCTGCAGTAAAGGTAGAGAGATCCAAATTAAAGTGGGTATCTTTTTGTGCGTGTAGTTTGTTTGTTTGCTTTTTTAATGTCATTGATCATCTAAACACTTCTGTATCTAAAAGCAAATTTAGGAAAAAAAATTTCCAGTGTCTATGGCTGATATAGTGATATACACAGCATGAAGATTTTGGCATGAAGTAAACTTGAAGAACTTTTGTGCTTGTTTAGGTCTGAGAGCTATTTCCACTTTACTTGACTCTTGCTGCATGAAAAGGTCTTGTATGCTGCCACTGCTCATGTATATTTTACCATTTTAATTCAGAGAGACACATGCAGAACATACAGGTGGAGGGGCAATCAGATGTTGACAACCTGATGTGATTTGATCATGATTAATAATAACTCTGCAGGGCTCAGCTTGTTTATAGATTCAAAACCAATCAACCAACCAGACTCACCACCCCCACACCCCCCAAAGCGCTCACCTCCCCTGATATGAAAAAACTTCTGTGCTTGTTTGCATGTTGGTGTTCTCTAGCAGCAGCTCTTTAGCTTTCTTGCTTGCAAATCTCAGCCAAATTATAGATTGGACTGGTTGAGCTTCAGTTTTTGTTCCCAAATTTTTCTGTTTCAAGAAGTTAATATTTTTTTTTCTTGCTGGTGACTCTACTGAATCTGGATGTTGAGTAGAGGAGTCTAAAATTCTGCTAAGCTACTGTTTCCAGAATATCTGAAGCTTTGTCCCTTAGCTGTGATGTAGAGTATGAGCAACACAATCTAAAAAGGAAATACTCATTTTGTTTGTTTATTAAAAAGAAAGTTTATTGAATATAATAAAACATACCCATTGTTTTATTATTTCTCTGGAAATGGGAGAGACCATGGTGTGAACATAAAAACATTCCTCTGAACACACTTTTGCTTATTTTAGGTTAGAGGTTGGTAGCCTTCCCAAAATACAGGTCCTTGACAGACTTTTGTTTCAATATTCGGTGGAGATATATCCTGTCAAAAAGGGAAGGGAAAATAGCAAGAATATTTACCATCATGTACTGTCCTTAATACATAGGCTTCCTGTATATCCCAAAAGAACTGCAGATCTTTCTTCTTCCACATCTAAATAGCACAATCTCTCAGATCTCCAGACTGCTGAGGAACACAGTAAGGCTTCTTGTGGTTTACAGTGTCCTCATAGTCTAAATAACTGTGACTTGAGTCTCCTTCAGCTATTTCTTTACTGTTTCCTGAGGTCTTGGTGAAAACAAAATGGTTGAATTTTCCTTTTTTAAATAAAATGTTGAGCATTCTCTCCCTCCACTGAATAAGCAACACAGGTGTTTCTAGCTGCCAGCTGCTGCTTTAGAGGGGAGGTGGTAAAGGTACAGGATGTCTGTTGTGTTCAGAGGAATGTACTTGAGGTCAATTTGGCAGTCTTCCACTACTGCTGGGTTGAGTCAGCTGAAGTATTTATACCCATTTTTAGCATCACTTCTGATAAATTACAAATGTACATGTCTTTGGCATGACAACTGCATGTTTTAAATTTGAGTGTGATAAATTTCTTCTGAGTTGAGGAGTGGACGCGTTTTGGAGATTGGTTCTTTTGCCTCATGTAGGACTGATTTAAAAATCTTTTCTGGGATGCTCTGTCTCCATTTTGTAGCTTCCAGGTATGAATGTCACAACTTATTAGAGTCTCTACTTGCTATGGAATAGAGGGACTGATTAAAAACTAAATCTGAAACCTGATGGATTACAGATTTTGCTATTTTATGTCCCATGACACTATGAGATTTCCTTAAAATTAGATTACAATTTACTGAAGCAATGGAAATTCACTATTTCAAGAGAGAAAAAAAATCACACTCTAACAGTGTAGCCTTACTTTTTGTCATAAAAGGCTTAATGCAAATTTAAATAAAATAACCTAAGTTTAAATAAATGGCAATGTAATATATGACATAATGCTACTGTATTCTAAGTAACCGTGGTCCAGATGAATAAGTGCTCTTTGTAGGTTGTTGGTTGCAGCTGTTTTCCTGTTGATGACAGCAATCACTGCCAATGGTTATAGTGCTGAAATCAAAGGTAACTCTACAAAGTGAAAAGCACAATTTTTCTTTCATTAATTTCTGTTCAGCTACCATTTCCTCCTATAACCTGAAGTTTCAAGAAGAAAGAGTGTGAAAATTTAGCGTTTCTGCTGCTAAAGTTGCAGGAGGTTGCTAGAAGAAACATGACCAAAAAGATCATTATAATTCATACTGAGCTTTCAAATAATAGCTTCAGGACTTGAAGGAAAGGGTAAGAAGGGTTTCTGGGTGAGGGAGTGGACAGTATTAGAGATGATAATGTTTAAACTCCATTTTTTTTTTTATGGGAATGCTGAGGATCTTAGCCTGCTAGCAGTTAGGAGAAAATGAGAGAGTGGTTGACTTACACTAGTAGCACCACATGGCTTTCTACTGAAGAACCATTTAAAAAAAATGTATAAATTCCTTAACTGAACCATCTGGCTGTACTGTATTTTTCTTTCTCTTCTATTAAGCTGAGGTAGGTGTAGTCATGCTTTTGATGATGTAGTCTTCTCACAGCCATCTTCCCAGGATGAATTAGGCATGTCAGTTATGTTTCAGGGCTGAGCATTGGACTATGCTGTCTCTCTTTTGGACTCTCTTTTTATAGGACTCTCTTTTGATCATTAAATGTCAATTTTCTGAAATATAAGTTCTCACACTTCACGAAAGCAACAGTGCAGTAGACTCATGCCCCCCTTTTTGTTTTAGCTCATAGTGCTTTCTGATTTAAAAAAATAATTAATTTGAGGAATGGTCTTCTAAAGAAGCTGTATGGAGTGGGTAGTGTGACAGGTGAGTCTAGAAAGCTTCAGGTATCATCCATGCCTGGTGCTTTGGGATTTTGTTTTAAGAGTCTTTTTAATTGAGGCATGCTGGAAAATGTCAGGTCTTTTTATTCTGCTTGGAAATTCTCTCATGGCGTTTCAGTCATTTAATATTCAATGCAGAAAAGAGTCAGGAGGTTTTGGCAGTCACTGCTTACTTGTTTCTATGCTGAATTTTGCATGGCACAAATATGTAGCAGTACAAGAGTCGGAGGCGTTCTGCTGAATTTGGATATAAAGACCACAACAATGAGAAGCAAAAATGGAAAAGCACCAAATGCAAAGCATTAGACTGTCTTGTTTGCAGGTTTCCTACTACTGGAAAATAATAACTCCCTATTAGACAGTTTATTACTGTGAAAAGAATAGCAAGGTTACAAGTAGAAGCAACTTACACAAATCCTTTCTCTGGATTTTTTTTCATGTGCTTCTAGTTCCTTACAAACTAAAATACAGAACTGCTCTTCTACATTGAGTGACAGCCATTCTGCATTGCCAGAGCTGCTCAATACCTTCTTAAGAAGTGAGGGTTCCTAAAAGGTCTTGAAGATGTGACTAGAATATAGCTACAATGATGTGGAATAGAAAATAGCTATTCTTGATGGCACTGAGAGAAGCAAGTCCTGACGTGTAAGGATTTTTTCTTTATAAGGAAACATTTCAAAGATAAGTTTCCTTTGACTTAGGTGCCCACTCATACAATCTGCTGTCAGTATGTGTTGAAATATTTTTTGTTGCTTATTTCCTGAGCTATGTCACTAAGTTATGAAATTCAGAACTTCCTTTTTTGTAGAATGAGTTGATAATGCTCATTCTATGTCCAGTTTAAGGACTACCTCTTAGATGAGTAGAGTTACTTGCACAAAATCATTGGAATGTAAGGATTTCTGCTCGCAGTAATGACATTCCTATATAAGGCATGGGCAACTGTAAGTAGATGTCTTTTTTTTCCTTTTTTTTTTTCCTTAATAGTTTACTGTGTTTGAAGTAAATATATGTCCTCTGGGAGAGGCTCAGAAGTATCTGAAATCATGATCTATGTAGTTTTTCTCATCCTGGCCTGTAGCTGATACACGTACAGGTCTCTTGTAAAGAATCAGAAATAAGCAGGAGGTAAGAAGTTCTCTAGTAGCCTGTGATCAAACTTTTCTATGCAGGAGTGCATTCTGTAGTCTAGATCTAGGTTTTCTGCTCATATCAGTAGAGCTTGTTTCTTGTTTTTGTTGAGGAACAAGTCATCTGCCGGTGTCCAAGGGCAGTGGCACTAAACTGAATTCTCATCGCTTGGGTGAGCAGGGGTGGAAGCAGAACAAGAGTGTGTTGACCCAAGGCAGCCATCCCCACGAAGAGAAACAGAACCTTGTGACCTTCCTCATAGCACGCAATGGATTTGTCTTCACATCTGAACTTAGTTTCTGACGCTCTCCTGACCACTCCTTCCCATTTTTCTGTCACATGCAGTCTTGGAGTAGTGATGATCTTTGCAACTATGGGTGGGAGAGAAAGAGTGCCTGTCACTACGGCCCCCCACATCATTACCTCGCAGTGCATGGCCAAATGTTCCGTTTTCCTGAAAGTGAAGTTTAGATAATACTTCCATTTGCTAGAGTGCCTATATTCTGGCTGTTTAAAATGTAAGTACAGGCAGACTGGATCGAAAGTATTTTGCTATAGTGCATAGATACACTCTATATACACACATTTAAACTACATTGTATTACTCGAGGAGCATAAAAATGCAGTTAAATGTTTATCCCTGTTTTGTATTGCATTCTTTTGACTCATTTTGCTCACCAGTGCAAAGACAATGAAAACCTCAAAAGTGTTTCCAAAATTTTTTTCAGTGAGCAAGATCAGTTTATTAGTTCTGCTTTGTGTGTATATGTGTCAGCCATTACTCATTTCTCAAAATGTGTAGAAGTCTTTCTTTGTATCTATGTCTTGATACATTCTGGTTATTTTTTTTTCCCTTATCCTTATGTATAGTAAAGTGCAATTTAATAAAAACTATGAAAAGTCTAGACCTTTCAAGGTACTGGAGTGACCCATGTGCTAATATTCTTTGGTGGCTCCTAATAGCAAAATAAAATCCTTGCAAGATCCCTCTTTGTTATATGTTAATAACCGTAATAATACAAGCCTTCACGAGGTGCTTACTGCATGAAATGCTGTACAGTAATAGGCTATATTAGGCTGATTACTTTTATTGAAAATAATAAAATAAAGATCACCTGTGGGGTTGTGCTGTATGCCCCTAATGCCATGTATCTGTCATGTATCCACCTGGAAGCCCCAGCTGGGACCAAGACCCCAGCATTCATCAGACTTTTCTAAATAGTTTCTGACAAAACCTCTTTTTTTTTTTTTTTTTTTTTTGTCAGCTGTGAAACTGGTTTCTTATTCTTGTGGGAGGAGATAGACTGCAAAGAAATCTCTGAGCCATTGAAATATAAACAAAATAAAACCAGGAGTATTTTAGGTGACTCCAGTGGAGTACATAGTTACTGCCAGCCTAAATGGTACTATAAATTTGGGTTATAAAGAGCTAACTCTCTTATGCCAGCTAGGATGGGAGATAGGTGGAATTTTCGGGTTTTGTTGGTGTTGTCTTGGCAGATACCAGTAAATCCTGTGATGCTGCTTTTCCTTCTGCTTGTCAGTGGAGCTGTCAGCATGGAAGGAGCATGCTCCATGTCTGCCTGTCTTATCAAATAGCCCAGCCTGGTTTCTTTAGATGACTTCCTGCTGGCTGATCTGTTGACCTGCAGAAGGAGATTCTGGCTGGAGAAGGGCAAGGTGTATCATAAAATGAGTATGTTGTTGTTCAGAAGGCTGTTAGAGGCTGCTCAGGAAAGTGTTTGTGTTGGATCTAGCACAGGTGTTTCTAGACCATAGAAATCTCTGGCAAAGTGGTGCCTGACGAGTTTGGAGAGGAATGTAAATCAAATCAATGTGTGTTATATGAGTGCATCTGCTAAATTCATTTTGAGATTTTTTTCTGTATGCTTTGCCACTAATAAGTTAGCCACCTGCAGTGGGCTAAAGCTTAAGGATGCTGATGTAATATTTAGTACAGCTCCAATGCCACCACTCCTGCTGCATACTTCAGGCTATCTCTACATTTGAGTTCTGGAGTTCTAACAACTTTTTTCTTTCTGAGTTTAATTGATGAAGTATGAGAGCTTCCTGTAGCTGCACGAAGGAGACTAGCACACTGAATACCCATAACATCTTGAATTATTTAATTATGGTAGCATTGGTTTTTCTACATTTCCCGACTCTTTTACTGTTTGTGGTCTACATTCTAGGATACAGAGGAGAGAATGGTACAGGCTATTCTTATTCCAAAGACACCATTTCTGTCTTTGGTTTGCAAGTTCTGCCAGGAGTTGTCCAAGCCAGGGTTGAAGAGCAGTCCTGCAGTAAAGCCTAAAGAGAAGGAAAAGCCCCATGGTCACAGTTCCCCCCCATGTGCTACTCTGATGTCTGCTCTGCTCTCACTGGGAACATAACTAGTAAATAAAGGTTAGACTCTCCCTCAGAGCTGGATTTACTCTTGCACTGCTCAGAACCACGTCCAAAGAGCTATCTGTGATCTCTCTTTGAGCCTTGTGAGTTTGAGCTTTGGCTGGCTCAGCTGTCAGATGCTGAATGTCAAACCTAGGAGTCTGCTGCTTCTCCATGGAAACACTCTGTGAGATTGCAGAAATAATCAGGCATGTCTGGAGGTTGCTGTGCCCTATTGTTGGATGCTTCCAGACACTGAACTGAATTGTCCCACCTAGACAAACTCAGTTTTCAGCTGAAATCCTCTCTGCTTTTGTCATCTCTCTTGCTTTTTTTTTTTTTTGATTGAATGCAATAGTGTCTCAGTTTATTTTACTGTTGTAATATGAGCCTCTTGATGTTGTCTTTCCATTTCTGTTTGTTCACATCTTGCAGAACCAGCTCCTGTCCTCTTCCTGCTGGGTAGGTACCACCAGTATGATCTGTCTTCTGCCTGGTATGTGCAAGGCCTGAGCTGCATTATGCTCTTGAGGGAGACTGTGCAATTGTATGTTCTCCTTAACAACTCTTCTGTGCACTACATTTTACTGTTGACATAAAAATAACTCAGTGTTTACAGCAAAAAAATTCTCTTAACTAGCCGTATCTTTTTATCAGCAATTTCCAAGAAGATTTTCTTTACTACAGAAAAAGATTCACATCTAAAGCCTTGGGATGGATGGATTTTTTTTTTTTTAAATTACATTTCACATAATTTACTTTTCATAATACTTGAAAATTATGTTAATTGATGTGCCTGGCTAAATCCAGATATACTTTGGTATTGGCTTTAGGAAGAAACAATGTCTTTTCTGCAGGCATTACTGACTTGGAGGCACTGTTGCCAATGGGAGTGGTGCCATAAACCATTTGGAAACTAAAGCAATTCTGGTTTATGGAATGTGTGTAAGTGTATTGGGCTGATGCTGTGCCTGATCTGAAAATAACTATCTTTGGAGACATAACAGTAAAAGTCTTGTTTTTTCTATATCTATAAGGCATTCATTTTCATAACTTGAAAGTTATTCTGGAGAACTGCCTATGAAGGAAGGATAACTTTCAGGCTTGTACACTAAATAGGTCACTAAGATGGCCCAGTATGACTTCTGTCCATGTTTCTTTGTTGTCCTTTAATGACAGTTGCCAAAAATAAACGTCCACAGAAACAGCTGTTGTAATACTGGAAGAATGACTGCTACAGTGGATGGAGACAGTCCGTGTCATTGAACTGGTGAGAAGGAGATAGTTGCTCTCCCTGCTGCAAATCCCACTTTTGTAAGCAGTAACAGTTTGGAAGTGAAAGGTTTATCACTCGAAACACTGACAGCATGTTCATCAAACAGTCTGTAAGAGCAAAAGCAAAACAGCTGCTGCCCCTTCTCCCATGCCCAGCATACACATCCTCACAGGTTATGTGGGCACCCTCTGAAGGGAAAAGAAATGCCACAGTCTTGTCCCTTGTGACACTGAGGAAGCATGAGCCGATGTGAAACCGTGTGATCTGAAAACACGGTGTAAAGGGAGTGCAACTCACCAGGCACGAGTCTCCATTCGCTGTGTTATCTGCAGAGGTGCTGCTGAGGAAGCATTTGTTGTCTGCAGGGCTGAATTCATTGCTTTCCTTCTGCAAGGCACCATGGATTTTGGGTGCACTTGAGGTAAGATGGGAGGAGCATCTCAGACCAATGTGGAAGCCTTAGTCCTTCTGTGCTTATCCAAAAAAAAAAAAGTTAAATCTTGGGATTTTGGGAGAATAAGAGGAAATTTTCTCAAATTTCAGCCCTTATACTTGCTTACACAATATTTTTTTAATACCCTTGAAAATGTAGACATCCTGTTTCTCTTGAAGTGAACTTCCTCAATACTAGATGGTGTGAAGCTAAAAGAAATACATACATATTTTGTGCCCCTGTACCTGGCACTGGTGCGGCCACAGCTTGAATCCTGTGTTCAGTTTTGGAACCCCACACTATAGGAAGGACATTGAGGTGCTGCAGCAGGTCCAGAGAAAGGGCAGTGGAGCTGATGAAGGGTCTGGAGCACAAGTCTTAGGAGAAGCAGCTGAGGGAGCTGGAGGTGTTCAGTCTGGAGCAAAGTAATCTTAGGGGAGACCTTCTCTTTCTCTAGAACTACCTGAAAGGAGGTTATAGTGAGATGGGGATCAATCCTTCTCCCAGGTAATAAGTGATAGGACAAGAGGAAATGGCCTTGAGTTGCACCAGGGGAGGTTTAGACTGGCTATTAGGAAAAATGTCTTCACTGAAAGGGTGGTCAGGCATTGGAACAGGCTGCCCAGGGAAGTGGTGGAATCACCATCCTCAGAAGTGTTCTAAAGCTGTGGGGATGTGACACTTGGGGAAGCAGTTTAGTGGTGAATACAGCAGTGCTGGGTTAAGAGTTGGACTCGATCTTGGAAGTCTTTTCCAACCTAAACAATTCTGTCAGTCTGTGTTCATATTGAAGTTGGTTTCTTTTTAGAAACAAAGGTGATACTGTAATAGAGAAGATCAATGGTCTATTGTTTTGCTTTATGTCTGACAGTAATGTGTGGTTGGTACAACTGCCAGAAATTCCAAAGTTGTTTTAGTAGAACTCTAAAAAATGGTATGACAGGTGGACAAGAATTCAAACCCATGCATGTGTGAGGCCTGGTGTCATTTACATAGATGCTGGGGTTGGCTTTATTTATAAAGCTTTCAAATCTTATGCAGAGAATGGAGACTAACTGCTGTCATTATGCTGTATTCTAATTTCACATAACTTGTTTTAGGTGAATCGATTTTTGTCATCAGCAAAAAAACCCCAAACCATATCCGATTTGAAAGACATACATTTCTAAAGCCTAGTTTGAGTCTTCATCAACTTGAATAAAGTGCCAGAGTCTTGATCAATCAGATGGCAGCTGGGGCTGGAAAAAGCTGAAGCACATGGTGTCATTGTTATAAAAGACAATCCTTTCAATGGAATCAATTCAGGAGACAGGATGTCAATATGTTGTTTATTTTCCATTCATATCTTCCAGCTAAAACCAATTTATTCCTAAACATCTATCTGGCTCAGGCTTGGCCAAATCAAAAGGGGGGAGATGGCTAAATTTTCTTTTCCTTGTCCACCCCTCCTCAAAATCATTTTGGATGTGCTGTTTTCCTCTCCATCTTTCAAATAGTTTGAGTAAAACTTCTGTCATATGTACAAAGGATACTTTTTTTGCTCCATATAACTTATCCATTGATTCCGTCAAAAATTGTAGTGCACCCCACTGCCCCTCAGTTTATTCTATTTTTTTCCATCGTACATTTTAAAATCAGACTTAATAATTAAGAAAATCCAAGTAAGAAGCTGAAATAGATTCTGACTGCTGTTGCCCTTCATTCTGCTAGCAATCCTCCTGCAATGAGTACAGCTAGTACTTGTTCAAGAACAGATGGTCTAAGGGTTTTTATAGTGTAGGGAACAGGTTTTCCAATGCCAAAATTGCTTATAATATTTCAGTAAACAACATAATTTTTAAATACAAAGTTAGAATTAACATAAATCTAGACAATTGCTTTGTAGGATGTCTCTTTCATGAAGGAAAAAAGACTGAAATTGAACCTGAATCCCTATAATTTTGAAGTCAGTTTGCCAAGAATTGTAATTGCTCCATTTTTCCCCCCAGAAATGCATAAATACATAAAATCTATTAGTATATCAAAACTAATTTCTGAGCCATGGTCCTTATTTTTAAGAGGCAAAACGAGAAATGCTATTGGTGTTTTATGATGCTTAAATGCTGAAAAGTTTTTATTATTAACAATTGGCAAGTTAAACAGGATATTGATTTCCTTCCTTACTTTATTTTACTCTTGTTGCTGATGGGTAATTAGGTTTGGTGGCCATGTTTGCTTAAGAATTTTTTGATGATGTAAAGTTTGCTTATTTAAAGGAAGAAAATAGATTCAAATTATGAGCCAGCATGAGTCAGAATGGTCTACTAGTCGTGGAAGGCAAGTTGGCAGACCTGGGTTTGGTCCCATGCCTGTCACCAGTATTTGCAGCACCCTTGTGAGCTCTGTGAGTCCTCTCTCAAATCTGGGTCTTCTTCAGCTCCCTGTGGTGGGGACTCTCAGATGGGTTACAGATACTCTCACACTGTCAGCAGTAATCTGAAAAGCTTCCAATGTTAATGCACCCAGCAGTTTAATAGTGATGCCTCTTACCAATATAAACTTCATTGAGCTTGCTGTGAAACAAAACTAACATCCTTGTGCAGTGAGGATGAGGGAAACCGAAAATTTGGGCCTAAGGAGAGAGGACATTTTTGAGCTCCATGCCTGGAGCCACCCATGGGAGAAAGAGGTGTTTTTGTGATGGTGGGTTCTGGCAAAGGGGTTTTCAGTCTTTTACAGAAACAAACACTGCTTTGCAGGACCAGCTACAAGACTGGTATCATTAAGGGAGAAAGGAAACCATTTTCCCTTCCTCAAAAGAATAGTGTGCTAGACCTAAGTTAGCAGGCAGAAATCTGAAGTCCAAATTTGGCTCAGGTTTAAGTAAAATTACCCACAATTTTTTGACACACCATTAGTCATAAGCACTGAGTGGTTTTGAGAGTGAGGGAGAGAAAGTTTGAGTGAGTCAACAGGCTACTGTACTGCAAGCTGTTATACATCCAGTGTTTAAAACCTTGAAGAGATGTGGTCCTGTGCAAATCACCGAATTTAAAAGCTTTAATATGTTCTTTCAAAGCCCTTTTATTTTGCAGACAAGGTCATTATCAGTTGGACTTAAAAAGCCACTTCCCTTTTCCCTGCAGACAACATCAGTGGGAATTCACTGAGCTGGTTCACATCATTGCTGTAGGTGTGTAGCTGTACAGGATCTGGCCCAGTGAGAGCAAAGGTTTCATGCACACCTTTGATGTGGGGGGAAAAAAAGAAAAAAGCTTTTCCAGACACGCCTCCCCTGGCAGCCTGGTCATGCAGCAGAGAGACAGGGTGGTTTTGCCTGCTGCTGAATCAGCACAGATCTTGGCAGATGTGGAGCAGATACGCCTGGCAGAAGCTCTAAGACCAAAACAGAGGGTCTGTGCAGTTCTTGTTGAGCAATAGATTATAGTATTCTTGAGGGGAACAGTTTCAAGGTCCGGGAGGTAGAGATCAGGCAGCAAACGCTTCCATCGTGCTGAAATCAAACCCATTCAGGGGAAGTAAGCCTGCCTTCAGAAAATCATTTTGTCAGGGGAAAAGCAGATCCCAGCTAATTTCTCTGAATGCTCTGTTTTAACAGCAAATAGAACTCTTCCTGGCTTCACCTCCATCTTAGCGAGTGTTTTACCCCCATTTCCCCCTGCACAACGCGGGAATAGGCAGTGTCAAGGTTAAACCTGGTCGCAAGCTTTTGTTAAGGTGTCGTGCCTGCTTGCGAAGGCAAGGCACCTGCCAGGCATGCCCAGTCAGCCCTAGGAGCCGGCTCTCCCTGCGCTCAGGCTTTGGGAGGCTGGAGCACAAAGAGCGCTTGTTGCCCCAGTCCCTGGGAGTCTCCCAGTGCTACCACTAGCTGGGGAGGACTGGTTACCATGGAGGCTGCCATCTGTTCGCTCCCTGCTGGAATGTGATTATCCTCGCTGGGTTGGGAACCAGCAAAAGCAGGGGAGCGTGTGCTGTCGGCAATTATCTGCAATGGAGTGCGTTAATGGAAGGCTGGAATTAGCTAGCTGGAGGAGCACATAAAAGGATTTTATCAAAACTGTTAATGATTTCTAGCCAAGAGGAGTAAGCTTTTTGCGAGGTCAGTACTAAATTCATTCTTTACGTAGGCAATTTTTAATTGGTGTGGTAGCTTTATGATTTAAGGATGGCAGCACCACGGAAATAATGCTTATTGTTAAGAGGGTGTGTGGGGGGACTGTGTTTTAAGGATCTTTGTTTGTCTGTTTCAGTTCGAGCAGTTTAATTTGGGGTTGTTAAAGTAGTAAGTCAGAACAATAACTGGCCGAACTGACACAAATGGAGCAATTCATATCTCTTGTCTTTATGAAATGCTGTTTGCTGCCAAATCTGTTTGATTCACGTCTTTTCACGCTAATTGCTTTTTGTCTGAGTGATATCTTTTTGGATGTGGTATGTGTTTGGTTTTCGTACTGGCATGAAGGGTGAGAGGAGGGAGAAATGTTCAAACAGAGCTGGTGATACAATGGATGTTTAGGGTGTTTTATGCAGTTTGCTCAGAGGAAGCAGCGTAAGGGAGGCAGAATGCAGGAGCAGGTTTCCCACTCTTCGTTCCCATCCTCTGCCCCTCTTTCTAACTCACCAACTGACCAAACACTTCGGACTATTTCTCTTAAAGAGATTAATTGTATGGAGACTTGTCAGGAGTTTTCAGAATACTCTGCAAATATTAGGACTGTTTCGACGGCAGGATTTCATTTAAAGGGGAAAATAAAATTAGAAGTATATGCTTGTAAGGTTTTTGTATCCTATAAAAGAATTTTTTTTGTTGTGTTTTAGAAGCTAGGAGCATTTATTTCTTTTCATAATAAATGAATGATGAACATTTTAGTGCAATTCAAATTACTGACTTAAACAAGGAGCATTAAAATTTTGTACCCCATATAGAAAAAATGTTACTTCAGCAGATGTTTTTAGTCACATATGGGCTTTCCCTTTTCAAATAAAGGTTTTATGCTGCATCCCTCTTGCCAGAACTGCCATTTTTATTTGGTGCAGGGAAGGACACTACCAGAGGCTTTTAATTAAAACTGTGTCAGTTCTAATTCAACCTATTTGCCCCCTGCTTTTATGCACTGAAAATGTCGGTATATTGGAGTCTGGAAGGGAAGTTACTGAGAGAGTTAATAAGTCACGATTGCAACATATTTGCCTAGGATAAATTTTTAACCTAGAAGATGCTTTCCAAGTCTTGGTGCCTCACAAAAGTGCGTGTGGGAGATTGAGGGGGTTTTTATTTCTTTGAGTACTTTAACTGTTTGTGATGTGTGAGCTTTTCTTGCGCTTGTGGGAGGCTGGTATACGTGCATGAAGTCCTTTCAGACTTTTATGCTACGCTTGCACGTTGGTGGAACTGGGTGAGCACTCTAAATGGAAGCTGTATCATCTTATAATTAAAAAAAAAAAAAACCCCACACCTTTTTTTAACCCCTTCCTTTCCCAGAATTTAGCTATTGCATTGCCATTTGAGTGGGTGATTTATGCAAAAGTTGCTTTTAATGGGCTGCAGTGGACTTGTTCACACGTGCAAGTCGCCGGTCTGGAATTGCGTTGTTAAAAAGAGTGCAGGGGGCAGATTGGCTTTTGTGCTTGGAAAGAGATTAGACTTTCACCCTTCAGATGCTACGCTGGACCTAGCTGGAGGGAAGGGCAACCACCCCAAGGTTATGCTGGTGTGGGATGTGTTTCTGTTCCCTGGTGTCTTTCTAGGAAGGTTGCTGTTGCCCACAGGGTTCACTGTCGCTGTGTGTGAATGATAGTCTCATTGGCAAGTCTTCACAGATAGCAACAATCATATCGACATAAAGGTAAAGGCTTGTATATCCTTTCCAGAGGTGATTTTTCCTGATTGCTAACTGGTGGTGTGCTGAGAAGCTTGTTTTTCCACTGACTTTGCTAAACCTGTTTCAAGGATAAATAGGGGACTTTGCATTCTGCATGCTCCAGCTCGTTATATTCTCTGACAAGCACTATGCAAATATCCAAATAGTCTTCAGCAAACAATTTTTTTTATTTCTGTCTGGATTGGTCTGCATGTGTCTGTTGGTTACTTATTTTTTATTATTAAATTTTACTTTAGGTCACTAGGTCAGTGTTGATTTGTGGATGCAGGATTTAAAGGCTAGACACTCTTTAATCCATTTGTGCATCTGGCCTTTCATAGTAGACATCCCATTTCCATGTAACAGAGGAGTTGTTAAATGTCTGTTGGAAACTAATGTTTTTTTTTTTTTAAAAGACTGTTTTTTTTAATCTTTGGTAGATTATTACAAGTGGCTCTGATGTTTATGCTTAATGCAAACAAATGATTGTCAGTGTAATCTGCTACATGATCTCTTGAAGGAGATTTATTCTAAAATACAGGCTTTGGGGACCAGCAGAAGTGATGGGTCATACTGAGTAGTGATTTGTTTTGGATTTTTTTTAGGTGTGTAAGCTACATTTATATAGTTCATCTCACAAAAAAAAAAAAGGGATGTTTCTAATAAACTCCCAACTAAATAGTGTCTAGAAATACAACCAAGTATGTAGTGGGCTCATAATAATCTTGCTGATAATGTCTTACATACTAAGCTTTCAGGACACTCGTCATTAAATGGTAAAATCCTGAGTCAATATATAGGAAGCTGGCTTGCGCATAAACGATCACAATTGTTTTCTTCAAACAGACAAGTCTTTCTGCTTTTCACTTGACACATGACTGTGGAATGCTGTTTGACATGACTTGGATTTATTTATACATTGTGTTTGGGCTGCTGCTTGGTGGAGGTTTTAAATGTGCTTGGTTTTCAATACACTTTTTTTCCCTGCTGTTTACTCGTGCAGAGTGAACATTAAAACAAACAAACAAACAAGCCCAGGCTCCTTACTGTCTCCTTACAGCAGCATGGCTACTTAAAGGTTTCAGCCTGCAGCTTTCTCTGAAGGACCAACTGTTTTAGAAAGTCCTGGTGCCTGTTTACAAACTGTTCTCTTTGCAGCTCCCATCAAATAATGGAGTTCTCCCGGCGCTGGATGTGGGAGGATAAACCTGCTGACACAGACACTGCTGCTGTTGGTCTGTTCTCCGGGCCTTAGTCATGTAAAATTACTGGTGCCTTTTATGCTTTGCATGGGCGGGGTCAAAATGCAGGCAGTAACACTTTTTTTCTTGATGCTGCAAAGAGCTGTACCAGATTTTAGCAAACACCAAAATTGTTGAATTCGTTCTGAAGCAGATCACCATACTAAACTAGTGCAGTGAGACAATGAGTAAGTAAATGGGAGAGACTGGCAATGTCCAGATTTATTATATGTCTGGGAATTGTGGTATGTTTTTTAGCCTTTTCAAGGGGGGATTGCATTTAGTACAGAAGTACTTTTGTCCTTCCTAGAAGTTCCATCTTGTTGAGGTGCCTAACTGGAGAACCTGAAGACTCAGAGCTCTTCTGCAAATGATTTCAGAAAATATTCCTCCCAGGTAATTGTTATTCAAAGTTGGGAGGAAAACAGGGTGGGGAGAAATGGCTGCATGCCAGCAACAGAATATCTTGAAGAGGGATTATTTCTGACTTTTTTTTTCCCAGTTCATCCAGTTGCTCTTACTATATAATTAGCTGTTCATTTTAAGTATAAAAATACTACTTGGACTGACAGAGACATGGGAACTGTTTACTTTTTGATGATTATCTCAGCAAAGTAAGTCCTTGAGTGCACTTGGGAATGTGGAGCTCAGGACTGGAAGGAGCCACTTGGTCACTGAGGGGTTTTTGTGGGGGCTTTTCCCTCAGTCACAGGTAGCATTTAAGTTACACATCATTTAGATGTTCAGTAGGCTTTTCTTCTGGCACACTGCGAATTGCAGTGTTACTGGCTATGGAAGCAAACTTTAAGCAGAACTTTAAACTGTACTAAATGAAGAAAAGCCAATATTACACTATGCTTCAGAAACTGTGCAAGAAAGGTTGAAGTCATTGCCAGTGTCATGAGATTTCTGTTAGTAGTAGAAAACTTAAGCAGACACTTTGAGACATTAATTCTACTAGCAGGGTGATGCTTTCTGGACTCAGTAGCCACAGTCAGTCTCCAGTGCTTCAGAAAAATGGGAACCCAAAGCAGCCAGATTTTGAATCAGAGGGAAGAATAGTCATCTAGTCCTGACGGTGGTAGAAGTGCTTTTCCAGCTGCTGATCTTTGGAGGAACTTTCAGTGCAGTCTTTTTGTACTTGTTCTTGACTACCTGTAGACATTTATTGACTTGTGTATTCTTCAGACTGTACTTTTAGCTGTGGTTTTCTCTCAGAAGCACTTTACCTTCATGAAGATGGCATGGATGCAGCTAACCCTGGTATTAAACAGTGCTGCAACTTGTCTGTTCCACTTTTACTTGCTGTAACACTTACTAAAAAAAAAAAATTCTACCTTCAGCTGCCCAGTTATGTGGTGGTGTGGTTATAGTTCTGAGTACCTGTTTTGGATTTGATAGCTAATATTGAAACAAAATATCATGAAAGCTTTTTCAGCAAGGGCTTGTGAACTGGGGATTGAGGCTGCAAAAGACCTGAATTACAGTCTCTTCTACAACCAAAGGTTTTGTTTTGTAGACATTGGGTAATGCCATGGGTGTATTCCCTGGAGTGGTGCCGAGCATATCTGCTGTTTGAGTAGTAGAGGGAAAATTAGCTCAAGAGCTTGTAATATTACATGAAAGATCAAGTTGATTCTGTAATGAGTTATTCCTGCAGGGCAAGACCTGAACTTCTCACTTGGAATTTTTCTTCCTAGTATCTCCTCCTCATCCCAACATCCTTTGTGTGCTCCTACACCCCCATTTTGTACACAAGTTAATATTTATTTTATATTTTTTATTCTCCTCCCTTTCTTAAAGATGTCAGTGATGCTGAGGAAGATTAGTGAAAGCATGAAGTGGGGTTTTTTTGTAATTCAAAATAGTATTATGGCTTCCCATACTATGATTGCAGTAGTTATATTGAGACTAAGATCTAATACCTAGATAAATAATTTGATGCTCATTGTACTTGTGTTCAACATGGTTGAGTATTGTTCAGCTTCCTAAAATATCAAAAGGGTTCATGGGTTAGATAAGATTACCTGCTGTCTTTCCTTAAATATCTTATGCCACTTTTCTTTACAGCTGAAGTAGTTCTCTGGCAGCTTTATGTGACAAGGCAGTTTCCAAGACTAATTTTGATGTCTGCTCTCTTCAGTAGCTCTTGTTCACGCCATTGCTTGGAGCCTTATGTTGCTGTTATGACTTGGCCACCCACCATAATGTAACTGGCAAGTGTTTTAGTCCCTTGGCTTGTCAAGATTTCTGTGTGTAAGTCAGTTTTAACTGTGGAAGCTGCTACAAACACTCTTAAAGATAGCTGCAATAAGCCAAAATACGTTTGAAGGCCTAGGGGTGGAATTGGAGCTTTGCCTAAGAACCGGAACACAACAGTTAAAATCTAACACAATGAAATATTCACAGTTAGCAGTGTTGGCACTGTTTGCCCTTAGTAAAGTCAGCAGTGCTGCACTCCTCTGTTATCTGCTAGCAGCATTCTGTTATTTTGGGTAAATGTTCTTTTTAAGATCTTGGTCTGGAACACTGTAGACAAAGCACCTTGCCCACCAATTTTCCCCCATATTACCACTTATTCTGCAAGCTGTGGCCTGCTTTCTGCTGTAAGAGGCAGATCATTTTGTTTTGGTGTGTGTGTGGTTATAAAGCTGATTTTATTGATTGTAAAATACAGTTTTTCCGAACAATTGAATTAAATTTTCCAGACCCGTCTTGTCACTGATGGTCTTATTCCTGATATTTCTCTGGTTTGCCTGAAAATATTCCAAAATTTTCCTTACTGTTGAAAAATTCTGAAAACTGAAGAATGCTTTTCTACTTGCTTCTTAACACAGGGGTAAAAGTTCAGCTGGTAGCTGAGGTGGGCTCTTTGTGTCTTCCATGGAGTGTCCTCAGCTTGTGCGAACAGAAGTGTGATATTCCTGCAATCTGATACTAAACATTTTCAGTGCAAAACAATGCCCAGGACACTGTAATGATGAGAGGGAAAAGCCTCTCAATCCAATGTGATCTACTTACTGTTCTTTGATAATGTAGTCTGTTCATCATGTTTTAATGGATTAAGATTTTTCCTTGCACTGAAACTGCTTTAATCCAGTTTATCTCAAAATCAGGTGGTGTTTTAGAATCTCTTTCTGTAAGAAAGACAACAGTGAAACTTGACTGTGTCTGTTTTATAGCTGGCATCTTCTCTGACTCTAGGTTTTTCAGAATTCAGAGAGAGCAGTAAAGGAACTGTGGGGAAAAGCTTATTGATTGCTTTTGTGTTGAAATAAATGATGAAAAGTTATTACTGTCTGGCTAATGAGGTCTGGTGTATGGATGGCAATAATTTAAAGGAAATTACAGTTTCATTAGTGCTGATGTGGTCTCAAAGGCTATGTTTAACTATCAGCACAACTTCACTATGTAAAACAGTCGCAGATGTCTCCGATCTTGCACCCTTACTGCTCCAAAAGCTGAAATACGTGTCTAAATTCTCTTATTTTTTCACCATTGTGTGTATTTTTACCTTACTTTTTTGAAATAAATTGGTTCATAGAATTCCTTTTGATCAGTTTTCCCTGGACACTTGAGGTGTATAAGGTTGGATGGACTGGAAAAAAGCAGTACTATGTATTAATGGCAGAGGAGAAAAAGCTCTGCAAAGAAGGTCCCAATTTGCTGACTGTCCTTTAAGTAGTAGATCAAATTGGCCATAACAGGACAAATTCAGGAGACTAAAGCTGTATGTGAGGCAGAAGGAAGTAGTTGTGAACAGATAGTGACATTTTTTGTCCTGTGACATGATCTAGTGAGAGATGTCTCTGCCCATGCAGGAGGGTTGGACTGTATGATCTCTAAAGGTCCCCTTCCACCCAAACCATTCCATGGTTCTGTGATTTTTCAGAATGGAGAAAGTTAATTTGACGCTTTCTAAAGTGTGACAGGAAGGCTGGAGAAAAGTGGAAGGAGAAATGTGTCGTGCCCTCAAGTTTCTCTTCCTCAGAAAGGACAAAGAGCTAAGGTGGAATAGATTGAAAATGCCTGTACTGTCACATATTCTGCTTAAGAAACATGAATGGGATTCAGGGAAAGACTAAACAAATTCATGGTGAATACGGCTTCCAGCATCTGGTAAAGTAGGGTTGCACACAAATGCATCTGCTGACATGGGTGGTGCATAAATTGATGCTGTAAGCCACGTTGTCTGTTTGATGCCTTCTGGGTGGGTTACCCAAACATTTGCTACTCTTTCTTGTCAGACACAGAATTTTTTTATTGAATGTTTTTTTAATTCTTTTTTTTCCTGACTTTGCTGTGTATGCTCTTACCTACCCCAAAAATGTACTGATTACTCCACTGTGTTCACTGTGAATCTGCCATGCAGGTTTTTTTATTAACTCAAACCAAGAATAATTTGTACTTTATTTTTAGTATCTAGCACTGCCCAAATTTGATTTTTATATGGACATGAAATCACGGTCTCTGCAATTTGACCTGCTTCACTTCAGTCTTTAGTGTCTGGATTTTTAATGTGGCAGAGGTAATTTTTAAATTATGAATTCAACCTTTCACTGTACTGCAGAATCTTAGGAAAATTTTGTGTGGTGGCCTTCCTCGTTTGGGTTGTGGGGTTTTATTTTGAGGTACATGTGTATTTTGTGTGTTTATGTGTGACCAAAAACTAAATTAACTGGAAAATGAGTCTGTGCTGTTTTGCAAATATGTTAAATGATGTTTGATGTGTGAAGGTGAGTAAAGGTGGATGGCACACTTTTGGGGTAGACCATAGCCTTTTTCGTCCTTGCTTTTTTCCACTCTTCTTTAAGGAAGAGTATGTGTTTTTATGGTAACAGCTGCATCATGACCCCAAGCTGTTGAGGGACCAGAGCTGCCCTCAACAGGCTGTAGGTTCTGGCTGGCAGGGGAGTGCACTGGCAGGTGGGAATGTCACCATCAGAGGTAATACTGTCACTGGGGACAAGGCAGCAGCTGTGTGGGAGGCAGGAGGCCTGACGAAGCATCCTTCTCAAGGAGGAAGGCATTGGGAGGAGAAAGCAATGAAGAAGGCATGAGAAAAAGCAGGGTTGCAGGGCCAGTGTCTTCTCTTCGTGGGTATTTGCTAACTCTGTGTTAGCCTAATAGAATGGATAACACTATAAATAGTAATTTCTTCTTCCCTAAATCATAACATGATGCTTTCTCTCAATTTTGTAGTATGTATATTTATAGTGTGTATGTATATATGTATATATGTATATATGTGTATATATATCTATATAAGAAGGAGGTTTTAGAAATAAGAACTCTTAAACCAATTTTTTTTTAAACAGAAGAACTGGCAAATCAAACCCAGTTGATCAAGGTGAAGCCTTTGACCACTTTTCATGTCTAAAACTAGAAACCCTTTAACAATTGATGATCTTTCTTTACTAAAGAAGATTAATTGAAAAATGAACCACAGATTCCTGGATTTATACTTTTTTTTTTAAGTATGGAAGATACTTTAAGCTACAGAAAAACAGCTTTATGTGGTTAGTGTAAAACATACAGTTGCCATAGCAAAAGCAGTCCTTTTGTAAATGCTAATAAAATAGATACAAGTGATGTGATCTTTGATATAGTTCTCTGATTTTGTAGAACGGCAACCTTTTCATTATTGGAGAGTTTTGTAGTTGCTTGTGTCGCTTCTATGCTTGGACTAAATTGCAGACACAAAGATGCTTCAACAACAAATGCTGTGCAGACATAGGACAAAAAGTTCTTTTCCCCTAAGAACTTCTAATGTTTGTTTGTGCAACCACAAGCTTTCCCTTTGGGGCACATAATACATCTGAACTGGAAGAAAAGAAAAAAAAGATGGAAAAATACTGCTATTTACGTTCTACTTATGGCATGGTAGTTGTTTACTCCATCTACCTTGAGATTGCTTGTTTTGCATCTCCTTGCATGTGAACCAGGAGAGCTAGGGAAGAGTGATGGAGTTTTTGATTTTCAAAACTGGGAGGGTAAAATATCCTTTCCACAGACTTGTTTCTGTTTAGGCTGCAGATCCTGAGTATCCCTTAAGTGTTTCTCACCTTGTTGGGGGCTAGTCGCCCATCTTCTTAAGGTGCTATTGTTACTTTTCATTGTTGTGGCAGTCCCGAATACCTATTCCTAGACTCCCTCTTCTGTGTGGACTTTTCCTCTTCCCTACTTTTCTTGGTGGTCACTAGTTTCTACAGGTCACTTGCTTAACAGAGAATTTCCCCCATCCTTATATTCATTATTTACCTGAAAATCTTGAGTTGTCGTATGGCTGTTTCTTCCTTCCTCACTTGCCTGTGTGGCAAAGCTTGAAGGATGCAGCTTAACAAGACAGTAGTACTTAAGTTGTGTCATTGGATTTTTTTTATGTATTTTGTTTAAGGTACAGTTTATGTCCATCCAGGCTTCTGCACAAAATCACTTGTTACTGATTTTAGACCAAGCCAAGAGTCATGAAAAGGGCAGCACGTGGAAGGTCTGACAGAAGTGAGGGTCACTTCGGGACAAGAGTGTGTAGTGTCTCGGTAGCTGATCCCATTGCCCTAAGAATAGCTGGGAGCCAAGTTGAACCCCTTTGCCTGGCTTTTGAGAGAGGTTTTCAATAGCATCTCAGGAACTATTCTGGGCTGAGGACAAAGCATGATTTTATTATTACCCATACTCAAAGTGCTGTGCTTTTGAAGTACTGGGACGTAAAGGAAAGTGGACAGGGGTAGGTCACTGTGAGTCAACCACAACTACTGTATGAGAGTCCTGTGAAAGGGGCCTTCCTCTCTTCGCCTCATTGAGATGTCTAAAGGTCTCCCACACGGGAAAAAAAAAGGTGGGAGGTATTTTCATATGGAGATTCAGAAGTGCTCATTCTGCGTTCTGTGTCAGGGTGACAGGTTGGTTACTGATCCTTTGGATGAGACAATCACTGGCTTGCACAAACTGTGTATCATGTCCTGATGCAGCATCCTCAGCAAACCTCTTCAAACACTTTGTGCCTGAAGTGAGCCTGCAGTAAGGAGGAGACAGCCCACCACAGCCACTCTGAATGCTGGACTGTGATTCACTGTCACATGAACTGATTTGGTTTGGGGGCTGTGTGTGTCACTGTGACATGATGCCCGTGTAGCTCTGTAATACTTAGTTCAGCTTTCCAGGTCTCCTAACAGCACTCATGTGACTTCCTTCTTAACTTCCTTCATCACATTAAGAATATTCAAATTATTTATGTATGTATGTCTCATCTGCAAAATGGGGAAAGTACTGAGAGAAAGCTTGTGGTGCTTAGTTTGAAAGGTGCTAGGAAAAGAAAGTAAGTGCTGTCTATTTACTGTCAGATGTCTGTAGAAACTTTTAATTATTGGTGGTAATAAAGTGGTACATGAGGCAATAATGTTGATGTGAGATAACATAGTTTCATAGAACTAGTCTGCTGTGTAAGGACTAAAAACATACTGGGTTTAGTTGGTGTAGTTATTCCATTCATACTAAATGACAGCAACTACTGATTTTAGTAGTATGGTTTTAATTACACACTAATGACAACATTTTATTTAACTAGTTGTTCTCCATTCCTCTTCATCTGCTTTTTTGAGAAAATTAATTAAACTATCTTTATTTTTTAATTAACTTTTCTTCAAAGTTCACAGGCATATTTTGGTGACAGGTAAGGCAGAGCTGCACCTATTGTTGATGAGTTTGCAACTAATACTTGCCACTTTGTGTTGTGCAGTTTGCATGTTTCTGCTCTTAAGAGTAAGCAAAGTTGGGATGGAACACATGTGAAACCAGAGGAATAGGTTAATGAGATGTTCTCATTCTAACAGTTTTAACCTCTCCCAAATCCCCTTATTGGCTAGCTAATCAAATAGAGATAAAACAATTAATCTTTTACCTTTTCTAAAAAAAGAACAGGTTAAGCATGTGTTTTAAAGATTGGCAGTGGTGACTTCTTTATAGCTGTTTTAATGTTGTTACTTCTGGAAATGAAATAAAATCCCCAGTTTCCTTCATGTGTGTAAAATTCCTTCTCTCTCCTTGAGTGGTAGCAGAACTGTGGTGACTCTTCATGGGCTGTGGTGGGTTGGGGGGGTTGCCTGTGAAGTCCATGGCTGGTTGGAGCTCTGACTCCTTGCCTGTTCTCTGCTTTGTCCCTGTGGCAAGGACTGAGGGAGAAGAGTGTCTTGGTAGCTCAGATGTCATCCCTCCCACATGTCATGTTGAAAGTTTCTAACAGTTATTATATACCTTTCCCCAGAGGGGAGACTTGATTTCTTGTCTGGTCCCTCCTTTTCCTTGTGTGACCCCTTCACTCCTCTTTGTTTGCAGTGGTCAGTAACCATTTATGTAGCTGCATATCTGAACCAATTGCTTTTGTAGCCAATTGTCTTCGAGTTTTCCCACTGTGTTGCTTGTGTGAAAAGTGAAAACTATATTGCTGATCCCATCTGAATTTAAAGTCTGTCACATCCTTGTATGATAGGCATTATCAATGGTTTTCCTGGGCTGGAAAGAATATACCAGGCTGAAAAAAGGCTGACAAAGCCCTCACTGGCAGATGGACAAATTAGGGTCGTGAGGAAAATTATTTGTTCCAAATATGGGAAACTGAGCAGAAAATTTATCTTCTCAACCAAGTCTTTCCTGGAGAGATAAGGTGTTCTTTTGCAGATGTACTTCATATGCAAGCCCTAGCAAGAGGGGTAGCCTTTGAACTCCTGGAAGTGAACTTCAAAACAGAAATATAACCTATGCATTGGAGTTCTCTTAGTTGGTTATGAAACTCAGCTAATGTTATTTTTTTTGTTTTAATGATGTGATGATGGCCTGGATGAACAAAATTTGTATGTGTCTTTAAGGAGCCTGGGATTACTGGCTAGGAGTATCAAGCAGTGTAAAAATAAAACAACACTTTAAAAACAAAAACAACACTTGCAAATCTTGGCCAAAGTGGTAAAAATGGGTTCCATTTAGATTTCAAATGCATATGCAGGGAGCTTGTATCTGCTCATCTCAAGAACAAAATAGACCGAAGTGTTGAAACAATTGGAGGAGTACTTGGGGTTTTTTTGCTGTTTTTGGCAGTACCCCCTGCCATTCAACATCTGTAATAGAAAGGAAATAATTAGCTGTCCTGTTCCAGAGGGCTGTCCCCTGGGTGAAAAACAGATATTCATGGATTGTTTTGCAAGTGTGTTCCCCGTAACCCTTGGTACTTGTCCTTCAAAGCAGTTCTGCAGCGCTGTGCTCCTGCACAGCCTCGAATGTGCGGACCACAAGTGGCTGGTGATGTGGGAGCTGTGGTTTGGACCAACGCAGAGGTTGAAGATGACCTCAGCTGGAGCAAATGGCAAGCTGGCTGCTATATTCTGATTCACATTATCCAAATTGACAGGGCTGGATTTAAATCCCAGTTTTTCTCCTGCTGAGATGAAAGTGTGCCAGCCAGGGATCACATGGTGTGGGAGCTCTGAAAAATAAAAGAATGTTACTTGCAGTAACTTCCCTTTTCAGTTAATCCTTTTACTTTTTAAAAATGTGCATTTTCACAGTTCATAATTCACTCTAATATCTTTGTATTGTGCCCTGGGGCACAATATCTAGTTCATGCCACTTAAAAATAGATTTTAAATTATTTTAGTTGATTTTAATCTGTGCCAAATAAACTAATGTTTTCACAACAATTCTTTAATGCAGACTCTTTTGGTCACTGCTCTGGTATCCTGTGTGTTGTATGTTTTTCATTCTAGGCATAAATTTAAATAGAGATTAGGAAATGCAAAAGATGATTCAAAATGAGCATCATGCAATAAAAAGGGAGAACAAAGCACCAAACAGAAAGCGTACTAACTTGTCCTTTAACCCTGATACTGCTTTAATTTCAAACAGTAATGCAACTAATAGTGACAAAACTTTCATAGTAGCTGAAGTATTAGACAAAACAACTTACTGTAGTCCCTCCTCCTCCTTTCTTCAGCAGTTTGTAGGTTACATAAGCTGATTTCTTTGTTTTTCCTCTTCACTCGTGAACAGAGTTCACTCTCTTCTCTGAGCGGACTGGTTCGCATGCTTACGTTTTTCCTCTCAAAACAGGCTCGCCTTCAAGGAGGAGGAGCATAGTGTAATTGAAAGACCCAGCATGTAAACTGTCAGCATATACCAAACATCTGGGGAGAAGTCCTTTCTTAACAACTTACAGGGCTTGTAAATAGGATAAATGTGAGCCTCTCCTAGGGTTATTACCACTGCAAAATCAATTTCTGCTGCAGTGGTACTGGATTATATTTGCAAACGATGTCTTCTGAACCAGGTAAGACTGAACAGGTTCCTTCTGTTAAACTTTAATCTCTTCAAGACTCTGGGGTACGTTTGTGTCCAGAGACACCAAGAGTTAAACTTTCTAGTTTGGAGCAAATAAGCCGGTGAACATCAGCTGCTTTATGATGCAATACAGCTGGAATGCTCTGGTGGCTTTTTCCTCTGATTCTCAGTAAATGAGCTTGAAGTCTCCTGAACCGATTGTCTATACATCTGCCACACCAAGAACTCTGCTGCTTGTGGATTGTTCTGCTGCTGCTTTCATCAGCTCAAGACTTCCTTAAAAGCAGATCAGTTTTGTGGTGTTTATAAGTGGTTTCAGTTCCTGGCTTATTTGCCAGATTCATTGACCTCTGTTCATAGCTGTAACATATGGCCGCTGTTCATAGATATCTATGGGACATTTCTATAAGTAAGCATTGGCTCTAAGATTTATATCTTACATTCTTTTAGGAAGTAGGTACGCACTTGTGACTTCTACTCAACCTTTCATGTATGCTGTTACAATAATCCATTTGACTGATGCTTATGCCACGATTAATGTATAGAACTGGCTTCCAGAATTAAAGAATGCTTTCTTTTATTGCACCATCCAGTGAAGGGTTTTGTTTTTTTCCATTATATACTCATGAGTTTTAAAGCATACTGTTGAAAATACTGCTTTACTTGTGAGTACATTTTTCAGTTCTGGAAAACATTCAGCTTAGGTAAATTCAATCAAAAGGCATACCCAACCCTAACAGCTTAATATAAGACAGTAAATATTCTGAGTTAGAGTTTTCCACAGAGAGATGGATGAAGCTGATCTGTGGGAAGTTTGGGTTTAGAATACTGGTCTCCCTCTCTGGAAAGCCCTCTGAGACTAAAGAGAGGAAAGGGAGTCACTGGTTGAGTGAGATTGAGATTTGCCAGAGAAGCTTGGAGTAGGTGCATGCAAATAGTTCTACCCTAGCTCTCCTAAATTCAGTACTTTTGGGCATCTGATTTTTCTTGGTATCAAAGAATACTTATTTTCAAATAATTCTGTTGGCTCCTTACCTGTTTTATGATGAAGTTTCAAACTGCCCTTCTCCCTCCAGCTTTTAATAATCAACCAAAAGGATGGGAATCATACCTTTCTTCTTGCTCTTTACGTGTCATTTTGCTGAATCTACATGTGGATGTAGAAAACTTTTTTTTTCACTGATCTATTCCATAAGGGCTGTTTTCTAGGATTTGTAATGCATATTCTTTTCCTGTAAATGAGAAAATAAACCCTTATGGATTTTTCAGGAAGTATAATGTGGTGCCATAACTACTATTCTTGGTAATATCTTTCCTCTTGCCCCTTGGCTTACTTTCAGTATACAGAGGCTGAGGCCTACAGTGTACTTACATCTAACAGTGGCAGTCTGAATGTCAACTATAGAAATACAATGGTGAAGCTGTGATCTTTGATTTTTTTTTTATTTTTATTTTTTTTGAGATTAACTACATGAAGTACAGGTATATTTGTGTATGCTTTAAGGTGACGTAGATTATACTATCGTGGTATTTTCCAGGCAGTGTATTTCCAAGTGTCCAGTTAGAAGCTCTATGAAAGCAGTTTGTGCAGGAACAGACTATGGTGCAAATACCTGGCTTGAAGGGTAAGAGTTTGTGAGCTTTTACCAGCCTGTGGAATAGCATATAGATACCTCCTAATGTCACCTTCTCAGAACAGAACGGTGTAGGAGACCTATGGATATAGGCAGTGTGCAGAGAAGTGCTGACAGCAGTAGTTCCAATCTGTGTAAGTTTGAAATGGAGTGGACAAATATCCCTGGACTCCCCTAAACAGTATTTGAGAGAAGCAGTGAGTTGCTTGCTGAAGCACTGGCTGCCTCCAGTCAGAAAGGGAAAGAAATCCTCCCAGTGCTGGGAGCGGGTGAGAGGGGAGTGGCATGGCTGGAGGGACAGTGTCTATGGGAAGGTATAAATTCACATGGCACTTTATTCGTTGTTATCACAATGAGCAGTTAAGTGTGTCCAGGTACCTGAGCAAAGCAGTTTTTCCAAGTACTAGAGGCCCATAACAAATATGGAAAATTAGTAGAATGTACCTTCTCTGGATGTTTTTGAAGACTAGAACTTTATAGATTTATATATATATATGTGTACATATAATATTAGTTTTCACTATAAGGAAAACTGATTTCCAGCAATGTTGTTTTGAAGGGTCCATTGATACCGTGACCCAGAAGTCAACAATGGACTTCAGTGTTTTCATTAGTGCCATCTCTATGCTTTGCTTTGTGACTGCAGCACTGAGTTTTATGTTAGTCTTTTATGTGGTAGGTGCTATATAAACAGAGACAGACAGTCTATTAGTTTACATCATCGCTTGTAAACCCAGTGAATTTGTTGAGTCTTTACTAAAAATTCAAAATATTTATGGAATGTTCCTCTTCCCTATCTCTTCCCTTCTGCCCTGGGTTTACAAGTACTATAAAACAGAAGGATTAAAGTTCTTTATTGTTAAGAGTTTGGAAATTTAGTGCCTGTGTGTTTCTTACAGTTTAACAGTAAATGCTTGATCTTAAGAAGGACAGGTAGTTAGGAAACTGTCCTTTAGATTGCCATAAAATATTTAACACGTTATGAGTGCTCTTGCTTGCTTGTGAAAAAGCCCTTACAGTCATGACCTGTCACTAAAAAAAACAAAGGAAAGAAAAAGAAGGGGAGGCAGCAGCTGGTTTAGGTCACGTGAGGTAGAGAGGGATTGTAGTACTGCCAAATCTTGTATTATAAAAAACATTAAATGTTTAACCTTAAACAAATGTTGCTTTTTAAGAGTAATTTTGTAGATTTTATTTGCTCTGTTTTGGAAAACTTTCTTCCCCGACATGCAAGCTATCCACTTATTTTAGTGAATGTTTTGATGCTCTTTCTTCTGATGCCAAAAATGAGGCTCTAAGGAAAACAGTAAATATTGCATAGGAGTCAGCAACATTTTGTTGAGCTGAAGATCTGTGAGCAGCTCAAGTGATCCAGTGGGCAGTTGCTGCCAAGAGGCTGCCCAGTCCCTCCCTGGGACTTTCCCAGACTTTTGGTCTCACAGATGAAGCAGTTCAGCTCGCTCCCATGGCACAAAACTGGTGCTAAAGCCCACATCGACTTGCTGTGAGGTGCAGGGGGTTACACTGGCCTGGAGAGAAACACAAGAAGCCCTAGAGCTGGTAAGAAGTGAGCAGTGGGAGCTACGGGGATGTGGAGGGATGGAGAGAATGAAACTTTCTTGTTTTGGTGGAGGGCTGTCTTGCTCTGTCTGGGGTAGCTGAGGTTTGAGTGGGACAAGAGTTTTTTTTGGTCTGTCCTGGGGCCTTCAAACATTTTCGTTCTGAAATGTTTGCAAAGTGAAAGGTTGCACATCCTTGAGATGTGTTGGATGATACTGGAGCCATTACAAAATTATTTCTCTTCCTGAGGCGTAATTGTGTTTAATGTATTTTTGCATTGCATGACTGCTTTTTTTGTAATACATTTCCTATCCATTTGCACACTCAAAGATATATATTTTGAGTATCAAGCTTTTAAGAACAGTATGGTAAATATTCATCCAAGTGTGCATCAAAAAATATTTGAATCCTCAACAAGTTTTAAGAAATTACATGCAAAATTCATAATACAGTTGTTCTTTTTCTGTAAAAGAAAAAAAAAAAGGACGTTTTTAAATGGGAGTCTAGAATAGAGAGGAGGGAGGACCAAACAGTAGAATAGTTCTGAATTTGAATCTCAGCCAGTTCATAGCATTAAGTGTAAAGCTGTTTCAATATGTATAATTTTCAAGAGGCAACTTGAATATTCATGTCCAGGTCTGTTAGTCTGGGGTGAATTCTGTGGACAGCCCAAACCGTGGTCATCTCTGGCAATCTAGGGCCAAGGGGTTTTTCCCCATTTGGGTTTCAGACAACTAGTATTTGGTTTTCTCACTGAAGGGATGATTACAAACCGATGAGTAAGTGTGAAATGGTGATTGGTCTCTTGTTCCTTATGGAAAAGAGACAGCGTAAAAGCTGGCATAACTGTGGTAGGCTTTAAAGGGACTGGACACGGAAGGTCCTTCTTGAATGATTTCACAGGAAGGCTCTAAATGTACTTAAACGAGGCTTTTTGTGGCTATTCTTCACTTTTTTTCCCTCAACCAGGTCAAAAGCAGGAAGCACTTGAATTCTTGTGAAGTGTCCAGCTTTGGGTTCTTTATATTTCTGGTTTGGTGCAGCGAGCATTCCCAGGGAACTGCTTGTTTTTCTCTTTCGTAGATGATGGTTGTTAATTACTTGGCAGGGAGACTGAAGTGCTTGGGGAGCCTGACAGCAGGCTGGCTGCCCCGGGCCTGGGGGAGGAAAGGCATTCACCATGGAGCAGCCGGGGTGCCGCACAGCTGCACCGCTGGTGCCACTCTGAAGGGCCGAGTGTTCCTTTCCACCCGCGCTTTGCTCTTGATCATGAAGTGCATGATTTTATATTTTCTTGTAATCTTTCACGTAAGAGGGAGTAGTGCCTGGTAGCCTGTTGTCATGCTATTGTGCAGTTAATACCCTGCTGCCTTTTCTGTAATTAGGGCATATTTCAAGCCATCCATTTTTAGATAATAGTTTTTTGATTAATTTATTTTTTTCCCTTTCCTTCCCTACCGTTTGCTCCAACCCCCTTGCGATACGATTCAACAAAATCAATATTATCTAGTGACTACTTGCTTCTGGAAAGGAAGTCTTGTCTTCCTTTGACTATCAATACTTTTGCATCTTTACCGAGGCTTCAGTGCATCTAAGGTGAATGAATGCATGAAACTGGCTGCTTTATTTTTTTGGCAGGATTACATTTCTGATGGCTTAACTTTTCCAGACCACATCCTGAGGGCAGATGCATGCCAACACTGGTGCACAGAAAGTGGTGGGAGCAGGCAGCCAGGAGGAGGGAGGGAAGTGGGTGGAACAACTTGTGTCCGTGACAGCTGGCTGCTGGATGAGCTTTGGCTTGTCGGATGCTGGCGGGACACATGGACTGCCTCAGCAGTTGGATGAGGGAAACAGTTTCCATCTATCAGTGATAATTTTATGGGCTTGTGTTGAATAATTGGCTTCTGTTTGGATCTTTGGCTGTTCTGCGTTTTGAATATACTATATTATGTATTTATATCTTTAAATTATTTGAATGCTCTGGGTGTGTGTATTTATACAGCTTCTGCTCAGATCTTCTGAAATAAAACTTCAGTTACTGTTTTGATCTTCTGTAATTAGGTATTTTATTTTTTCCCCCCTTTGGGTTTGTGGGGGCTTTTTGCTTTGGGTTGTTTTAGCATCCTGTTTCTAAAAATGCTTTCCTTTAGTCATTTTATTTACAGAAGTAGCTAATTTCATGTCTCAAAGCATATGGATAGTTTCTAAAATAGTTCTGAGTTGAGATGACCTGTACAGATAACTGGGCAGAGAACAAGATGAAGTGTCAGTGACTGACTGGTTAGAGAAGTTCAGAAGCAATGTATACTGAGCAAAATGGTGAAATTTGTAGTTAGACCAAATTTATCTGTACACACCATTATTTTATAATGTCTTATGAATTATGGAAGGGGAGGTCTTTGTTATTGTCTGACTAATCACTGCACTTGCCTGGTAAGTAAATGCTAATGTACTGTCTTGAATTATTCCAGTGGTTTTTATGAGATAGCTGCATTTTTCATTCACTTGACTCCAGTATTGCAGGTACTCTCCTTAATATGACATTAGACTGTGCTGCCCAGCATGTGTCATCCGATATATGATAAAAAGGAAAAAGACAAATAAATCATCCTAAAACTTGACAAATAAAGTGAAGGAAACACAAGGGTTGGTGCTACAACCCTTGGCCAGACAAGTGATTCTTCTGTGATCAGTAAATCTGCTTATACAAATGGGGTGTCTTGTTTAGTAAATAGGAGCTTGGGACATTTGGAAAATAATGATTACCATCTGTGCAAAATATGCTGGTGACAATTAAAAACGTAGGGAAAAATTTCAGTGTTACTTTAAACAATAGTTGAAGGGACATTGCTCACTTCACACAGCTCTACACAGAAAACTCAAATGAAAAAATAATTTTAGGAAAACTCGGTGGAGGTGTATATCTTGTGCTAGGATTCATAATCAAATCAGCTATTAATTCAGTTGGAACTCAAGAAAGCCACATAAAACTTCCTCAATCCCTTCCTTCATCAAATATGTAGGAAGCTGTACAGGGCTTGGGGGAAGGAGAGGGGCGGAAGTGACCCTTGGATACAGGGCTCACCAATGTTCCCATTATCACAATGGGGGAAGAAGTTGACATGTGTATTCAGGACTCTCCTGCAACTTTGTGAAATACAGTCATGTGAGAAGGAGTTTGTGAGCTGAAAGTTGCCACTGTGTGTTATGGAAGGGGGAAAAGGAGATGCTGACAAGGAAGGAGGAATTACCTGAAGAGTTACCTGTTCCAGAATTGAAGTAGTAACAGCAGGGTAGCTGTCATGGGCAACAGGGTCAACTTACCTGCCTAATCCTGGACCAATGAAGCTGCTGCTACTTATTGTACCCATTTTCTTTTTTGGTGTTTTTTGTTTTGTGGGTTTGAGCCTTGTGGTTCTAAGTTACATGGTATGTGGTTGTAGGGTCAGGAGCTGGAGTCACTTGTAGTTCTTGTTGTCTTAATAAAAGCAAAGAAAAAATATTGTCCAAAACGGTTGAGAGATATTGACATTATGAGATGCTGGAAAGCAGTGCTGGGAAAGGGACCTGGGAGTCCTGTTCAATGGCAAGTTGAATGTGAGTCAGCAGTGCCCTGGCAGCCAGGAGGGCCAACCATGTCCTGGGGGGCATCAGGCAAAGCATTGCCAGCTGGTCGAGGGAGAGGATTGTCCCGCTCTGCTCTGCACTGGGGTGGTCTCACCTTGAATATTGTGTGCAGTTTTGGGCACTGCAATATAGAAAAGATATTAAGCTCTTAGAGAGTGTCCAAAGAAGGGCAATGGAGATGGTGAAGGGCCTTGAGGGGAAGCTGTTATGAGGAGGGGCTGAGGTCACTTGGTCTGTTCAGCCTGGAGAAGACTGAGGGGAGACCTCATTGCAGTTACAACATCTAGTGAGGGGAAGAGGAGGGGCAGGCACTGATCTCTTCTCTGTGGTGATGAGTGACAGGACCTGGGAGAATGGCCTGAAGTTGTGTCAGGGGAGGTTTAGGTTGGATATTAGAAAAAGGTTCTTCACCCCAAGAGTGGTTGGGCACTAGAACAGGCTCCCCAAAGAAGTGGTTACAGCACCAAACCTGACAGAGTTCAAGAAGAACAATGCTTCCAGGCCTATGGTGTGATTCTTGGGGTGTCCTGTGAGGGACTAAGGGTTGAACTCAATGATCCTTGTGAATCCCTTCCAACTCTTCAGCTTCTGTGATTCTGTGATTATTTTATGAAACACAAGCCATGAAAAGTCTTTACAAGTAAAAGAACATTAATGCGTATTTTCTCTTTAGATTTTGGGCTTGATAATATATTCAAAGATGAAAGTGAAAATAAAGGTTTGAGGGAATGCACTGTAATACAGGAACCAAGTATGTGGAAAGAGCAGTGCTTTATTCCTGTAAACAGAACTCCTCATACTCAGAGCTCTCCCTTCATATGTCTGGAGATGTGGTTTGAACACTTCTTTTCTCTGTTCATTTAAGAAACCTCCATTATTCATTAAATAGTTGAGGAACAACCACCATCAGCAAAGCCACTGTCCCTGAGTATAGAAGACTCATAAGAAATTAGTGTAAGAAATACTGCGGTTTTATTGGAGGACCTCAGTCATAAGCTACTGCTTTCAAACCACAGTCATTTGAAGTCCTGTACAGTGCTTTTTGTTTTATTGGAACAGCATCAGCAGTGCATGTTATATTATTGTGCTAATCCAAAATTTAAACAAATGTTGAAAGATAATTCCATTGATTGCTGACTCATTTTAATAAGAATCACAACAGATGACCAGGTTTGCCTGCATGGAATTGACTATTAGACCAGAGCCAAAAGAACAAAGATCAGAGCCAGACAAGACAACATTCTAAGGCACACTGGGTCTGTTTGCTGCAGCCAGCATTGGCAAGACATCTGTAGTGAAAGTGGAATTCATCATTCAGTCCCTTACTTTGCATGACACACAGTAGGCTGAGACTGCGATTGGGGGATAATTGATAAATCTTGTTCTGTTAATATCCTGTCAAAGCTTGGACTTGAGGAAGTTACCTTCAATAGATATCCTACTTAAATGTAATGGCATCCACAGCTGGTGATGTGGCGAACTCTATTTTTTTAGTAGCAATTACTATAAACTGTATTTCAGCCTAAAAATGAAATTTACCATGGGAAAGATGCATGGTTTCCTCCAGTCAGAACAGCTATAAACCTTGACAAAACACAGGAAAGGCAATACTGAATGCTCGAGTCTCGTGAATACCTACAAACCAAACAAATGCAGTATTGTCTTATCTTAGACCAAGCGGATATGACAATGTTTCTACTTGGTGTTTGGTTCTGTCCCTGATGCCCTGCATATCCTCCTTGAGTTTATTAGAAATGAAACTGTTTCAAAAATGGTTTCTTCTTTTACAATATCTTTTGTGTGTTGTGCACAGCTGAACTTGCTGAAGTTTGTTTCGGTTCTCCTTCTGTGTTACTGCAAGTGGTTCACATACTGAGTGTTATGGATACCAAAGTTTGGAAACCTCTACTCTCTGTTACTATGTAATGTAGCATATCTACCAAGAAGTTAAATATTTTCTAGTTTTTGGCAAGTATTGTGTGGTGCCAGTTTTAAGTTCAGTAATGTTTCCTGTTTAACTTCACCATCAGATGTTGTGAGTGCATTCACATAAAAGCACACTTTTTGTAATCTACAATTTATACCTGTCATATTTACTTGAAGATTTACTTACTTCACACATTAAATGTTATGAAATTGAGGGTAGTATTTGTTTGGTAGTTCTGTTAATGTTCGTGTGCAGTGAGACTAAGAGCCTTATATGCTTTGCATCTTTTTTATTCCCAGAAAATGGTCTTCTGTTGATCTTAGAATGTTTTTGCCTGTGTCTGGAGAATAGCTCTGCAAGAAAAAAACCCTACATTTTTGCATTTTGTCAGCATATGTATCTGAAGTAATCCTTTAATAGAACCTGATCTGTCCCCTACACTTTGCCAAGATTCCATTTTTCAAAGATAATTCTAAACTGTCTGTTATTTGCCACTTATTTTTCTGGCCAGAACCTTCTTGCAGAAAGAAAACTAATTTCTTTGGTGAGACCGCCCTCCTGACTTCAGCAAAAGCTATTTTTTTCTCTTTCTGCAGTGTTGGGTTATCAGCTATTTGCAGTATCTCAGCAGTGGCTCACCACAGTAAAGGCTGGACTGATGTTTGACCTTTAGAGCTCATCTGCGTGAAACAGAATATCAGTATAAAATTTTTGTACTTCAGCTGCAAACCATTCACAACTCTATCACTACTGCAGTGGGAGAGGTGAATATACATCAAGACACAAATCTGTATTTAACTTGAAAGGATAGCATTTAACAGAAATTTGAGGAAGGTAGATTTATTTTTTTTGGTGAGAGAAACTTGGACCTCCAGACTTTCAACTCTCCTCCTCCATACTCCTAATTTTCAGATAGTTTGAGCTTAGTCCAGTTGTTATTGACATGTGTTTGGGTATGCATCAGAAGTATAAGCATCTTAGTAGCATGTTGGGTCCTCTCACAAAAAAGGATAAACCAATGAAGGGTAGGTACCTAGTTAATAGAAACTTAGTTTTGAGGGCAGGTTTGAGCACAACTGTGGGCAAAATTTGTGACTCAATGTACTGCATTTCCTGCTCAGGCCTCAGCGCATGTGGAGATATAACTGCATGGGTGAGAGGTCACTTTCTGCCTTCTTATTTGTGGTCAGGAAGCTGTTGCTCACTCTTGTTCTGTTCCTTGCTACAGCTCCTGTAGTGTTTGGTGAGTAAGTGGATGGGCTGAATTCATCTCTGGAAGGGTCAATGCTGCTTAACACTCTCCTGAGCTGATCAGGAGATTGTATGGCTTGGTTACTGTGCCTAAACCAGTACTTTGGTAGAGAGTGTATTAGCTGAACCCCCACCTATGCCCAGGGATGGATAGGAAGCATGAAGCTTTGTATTGATGTTACATGAAAAAATGTAGCAGTAGAACATCAAGACCACAGCCATTATGGCAGGTGTTTTGGGACTTAACACGAGGTATACCTAACTGTATAATTTTAAGAGAAGTAATTTTGATACTTGAATTTTTTCTTGTCGCAAAAGACAAATCCTTTTCCTGTAGACTTTGTTTACATCCAGAAATACTGGATTTCTTTCATTCAGAATATATGATCAGAAGAGGGATCACAATGGCAGTAAAATTAGACAGTGCTGGAGCAGTATAGATGTGCTGTGTGCTTATAAGTGGGAATAAAAATAAATATAACAGAAGACTTAATGGTGTTGAGACTGGTTTATGAAACTGCTAATGAAGGATCTATCCAATACTAAAACATTAGTGTAACCTTTGTGAATATAAATAAGCCATTTTCTCATGTTACTGGCATTTCAAGCTGGCTGATTATGTTTGTCTAAATGTTCATGGCTACAAGTTATTTCTAATTGGAATGCTATGAAAAAATAGATAATGCATTACCTAGCTTCAAACATTCTTGCAGATGCAAGCGTGTTTGTAAGCATTCTAGCTTCTCATTTCCTCGCAAATGATAAGGAAAATAATTAAGTGCTTATCAAGTTTGCAGTGTTTATTTCTCTTTTATGTTAGTTATTTATTACCTCTCTCTCTCTTACATTCTTGCCTGCCCCCATTTTAAATTTACTTAAGTTTTTTCCCCCCTTTCTGTCCTCTTCAGTGTAGTTAGTCATTCTTGATTAAAAGATGGGGGTATTAATCATGTACTAGTCAACACAGTAACTGGCTGGTAGTATTTTGTTGTGCACTGCATTTCTGACCTCAGGTGAAATTTCTCAGTTTTTGTAATGCATAGGAATAGAAGAAATATGCAAGTGCTTCTTTAACCAGGTCAGAAATAATCATAATGGGAATTTACTTTAGCCCAGTAAAAGCTGCAGGTTTTTGCAGCGTGTCTGCCTTTTTGCAAATCAAAGGGGATTTTATGTTCTATTTACAGGGCAACAACTGTATTTTGTAAAGGTGGACTGTGTTACTCCTTACTTAGGTGGAGAGAATTGAGAAGCCCTACTGCAGTGTATGCTGCTGATTGTGGAGCAAGTATTTGGCGTTTTGTAATGGGTTGAATTTTACGTGGTTTGGGCTTTTGTTATAACAAAATGTATTATGGCCTTATAATACACTTGCATTCAATACACTAGATACAGGCATTTTCACCAGGAGTTTGTATTTCTGCCACAATTTTCTTGTCTACGTCACCTGGAGGGTGATATTGTTCACTGTAAAGAAACCAGGGCTCAGACTTACACAGATGTTAAATGATGCTTTTTGTCCAGAGAATTTGACTGCTCAGTTTTGCATAGAAGTATGCTCTGGCTAGATTTCCATTACCTCTTTCCATTCAAGCTTTACATGACTTGAGGATGTGACACGATTAACAGAATCACTAGCTTGAAATATATGTTAAATGTCTGCAGTGTGTCCATCTCCAGAAAATATGGCTTCGAGAGAGGATGGATAATATGTTTAATGGCTTGTACAACAATAATTAATTTGAAAACTTCCTGTTTCCCCACACCCCCATGTGCTGAGTTGTTGGTGTGAAGCCAGAGCAGGTCTCGGGTCGTAACACTTCTTGAAGCTTTTGTTTTCTGTAAGCAGTTGCAAAAGATCCCCTTACAGAGAAGCACTCTTTCTGTTGCTTGTGTTACAGTTTTGTATTACAGTGCACAAGCTTTACAAAATGGTTTTTCCCTACTGAATGGAACTAATATTACCAAGTCTAGTGGGGATATGTGATGCTGACAAAACTGATTCTTAAGGCCATCTAATGTTTTTGCATCAAAGGTTTGTTTTCAGCTGTTCTGGTTTTGCTGGACTTTGTATTAAGGCTGTGTGTGTGCACCTGTAAACCAAGTGGGATTGAGGTCTAAATATCCGCTTGAGGAACTGGAGTTGCATTTAAATTATCTCATCAGGCAGATCTAAGTAAGAGCTGCTGCTGAGAGGAGCTGTCCCGTCCCTTCCCAGCCATATTCCTGGCTGTTCCTGTGTGTGAGCAGCAATGCTGGGGTGACTGTGAGGTTAAACCGACCCAAAATATAGTCCAGATTTCAGCTGCATTGCTTCTGCTCTTCATCTCACCGTGTGGCTGAAGTGCTGCTGCTGGCACAGGGGAAGGAGTAGCCAGAAGCAGAAGCTGGAGCAGAAGGCGACAAGGAGGGGAGGACAAGTGGCTGACCACAGAGTAGCCTGTTCTCAGCAGCAGCTCTGCGACAGCCTCGGCTTAAAGTGATTGTGAGCGATAACCTTAAATGGGAGTAAGCAGCTTGATAAAGTTGTGTGTGTAAAATAAGTTCCTATTCTGACCCCAGAAGTTTCTCATTTCGTTAGGAAATCCTTTTAATAAAGTACCACTTGGATGGACATTTTTAGCCTTGGTCTGAGCAGTTGACAGCAGCTGTGCCCCTTACTGAGCTGCACTCTGGGAGCTGGAGATTTTGGAGCACATTAGGTGTCAAATATGCAAGCAAATTAGTTTTCAGAAAGGTCTAAGGCTTCACGCTTTCACCCTCATTGCAAAGTTATAAGTGTGATCTGAATGTAGATTTATAAATTATGTGCAATTGCCTACCCAATTTGTGCATCGTACCGATCCCACAGGAGTTACTCTTCTTAAATGAATTTCTGAATTTAGGATTCCTCAATTAGAGTGTAAACTGCTGCAGTATGGTATGGGATTCTGTGGGAAAGGGAAATTCAGCCTGTCAGCTCTTTGATGGAGACCAGAAAAACTTGCTGGTGCAACTCTCTGTATCATCACCTTGGTCTTTCTCAGAGCTTCCAGTACTCCTGCCTCCATAGGGGAGACAGATATGGCACTGAAAATACCTTCTTAGGCATTGAGGAATGAGGTGGGACAGAGCTCCCACTGCTGTAGTACAATACGACTTTTTGTGTATGGGGGCGATACCCGAGGAAAGAGGAATTTCTGCCTCAGATTGCAGATGTCTGAAAAGTTTCTGTACGTGGTGGGCCTTGCTAGATTATCCTCATCATTCTGGAAGTAGCCACCCTTATGTTCCTGGAAGATCCCTTGCTAATTGAATGAAATGGAAGAGGGAAGAATGCCATGTTGCAGCTGTGGGTATCATGCATGCATTGTCATCCAAATACTGGTGCTTTTTTAGTATGGATTGCTGACCTCACCATGGACCTCTGCAAACCTCCATGTTTGTAGAGGCAACCTCTGGGTGCACCTCAGTGTTTAATAGGAAAAATAAGCTTCTAAGAAGTAAAGAATAAATACTCGAAAATATTGTTGGAATCCACAGAAGGCTGAAGAATCACTGAGCAGCACAGAGCAATAGCTATGGTGTCTCTTTCCATTACTATACAAAGAAGAGGCTTGGCTAGGAATGGCTTGATGTGGTGGATTTTGCCATGGGAGAGGGAGTTGGATTAGATCGGAGTGTCCAAATTGTGCAGACCAGTTGTTCAGAAGGCATCAGAGGATCAACTTATGGAACGGTTAAATGAGTTTTGGATTTGCCTTTTATAGAAATCTGCAAAGAAAACCCCAGTAAAGCCAAGAAAAGGTAAAATGGTGACAAATAATAGCAATAAATTGAGGTGCCCAACATTTACCCTAATAATGCTTTTAAATGAAAATAATTATGACAACAGTGGGCTTTCTTCCTTTCCCTTCTTCCTCCCACAAAAAACTTGTGGATTTTTTTTGATTCAGAGTTGAATGAATATTGACCTAAGTGACATCCCAAGGTCCTTCCTATTATTATTTGAAGTTTTTGGTTGTGTTTAGGGAACCAATTGCTTTCACACTCCAAAGCAACAGACTTCAGTAATCACATTCTAATAAGTGCTTTTATGACAGTTTCTATTATTTGAATATGCCTTCCTTTATGTTTTCTTCCAGATTTCTTACCAATAGCAGATTTCTTCAGACCCTATTAATTGGAATAAATTCCATTCTGCTAGGAAAGAGTTGGCTGGATTTGTGCTTTGCTCTACTTTTTTTCTGTAATACTTAAAACAGGGGCCTTTTCCTACCAACAAAAATTGCATAATTTTGGATCCTACCATCATTAATAAAATAAAATTTTGAATGTATAGCATTTTGTGCACACTTGGAATGCAGAAATAGAATAGACAAACAAAAATGCTGGTTTTTCTACAGTTCTGTTGAACAAGCACATTGACAATTCAGATGAGAAAAAATCTCTCTGTTGGAGATTGTAATCTTCCTATAGAAGAGCTTAGGCTAGTCATGGTGAAAGTATTTTTTGATATCCAAATATTTTTTAAAACCTCTTCAAGGTTTAAACCACATAATAAATTTCAGTGAAAGGTAAAATGTGCTTTTAGGATGAGACACCCTTAAAAGGAAGATGAATATTTTAATTTTTAAAACCTCTTCAAGGTTTAAACCACATAATAAATTTCAGTGAAAGGTAAAATGTGTTTTTAGGATTAGACACCCTTAAAAGGAAGATGAATATTTTAATTTTCTCTGTAGAGAAGTGTTAGCACTCTAATAAATGTGTTTGTATTCGTTATATCCTGTATTTAAGCCTGTTTCTTACTCTCAGGTTTTTTGTGTGTATTTTTCAGGCAGCAGCATCTGTCCAAAGTCCTTAATATTGTCTAGAACTTGTACAGCGAGTGCCACAACCAGACTAGTTGAGCAGAATGTACGCAATGAAGCGGCTCAGGGAATAAATGGAAGCGTGCCAGTCAAACAATCCCCACGTTCAGCTTCAAATCCAAAGCCACAAGGTAAGTAGTCTCAAATATTTTTGTTACGAAAGCTGTTCTTATCTCAGACTTCTGAGAGAAACAGAGCACCTTGAAAGAACTGTATTTGTCAGAAGGAAAACCGTAGGGTAAAAGCTTGTTATTGAAATACAAATGTTCTGTAAATGCCTTATGATTCTGTAATTTCTGACTTATTTTTCAAAACTATTGCTGCATTTGAGCTGGGAGGTTTTGGCACTATTTTTGAATTGGAGCGTTTGACAGGCCGGCTTCAAGGCAGGAGTGGTGGGGAGGATATTCAGGACCTCTGGAGTTCTAGCTCTGCAGGAGTTTGTGGAAAGATGGGAACTCCATGTTCGTGCAGTACATGCTGACCAATAATGTATGCAGAGTAGAAGTAAATGTCCCTTCTTAACCTGTTTCTGTCCATAAGTATGTATCTTTTAAAAGCTACATAGGTCAACCTATGTATATATAAATACTTAATATGTGCATATTTTATATATATATGTATAAATATCTATATATACTTCATATATATAGATATAAAGACAATATATGTATTGACTCAAACCACCACAAACCATCCTTTTTTGTGGTCTTCTTGGTAATATCTACGATTCTGCTGAAGTTGATCGTAACAGAGTCACTGCATTCCAGAAATCTTGAATTCAAAGCAACTCTGGACTGATGTCTTTTAGAAGTGACATGCAATAGGAACTTTGTTCATGCTAAAAGTTAAAAGAAAAAGAATGAGTTTAGAAGAGTAATATCATGATGCTGTTCAGGGAATTGGATTCTGAGACACAGTGCTGATACAACAGAAACAAGAATTACTTATAGAAAACTAGATATGGTAGTTTGACCCTGCTGGATGCCAGGTACCCACCAAAGCCACTCTATCACTCTCCCCTGTACCCTTGGACAGGACAGAGAAAATACAACAGACTCATGAGTTGAGATAAGGGCAGGGAGAGATCACAAACTGATTATCACAATGGGCAAAACAGACTTGACTTGGGGATATTAATTGAATTTATTACCAATCAAAATCAGAGCAGGATAACGATAAGTAAACCAAGACTTAAAAACACCTTCCCCCCACCCTTCCCTCATTCTCGGCCTCTGCCTCCTTCCCCCAGCAGAACAGGGAGACGGGAATGGAGGTTATGGTCAGTTCATCACATGTTGCTTCTACTGCTGCTCAGGGAGAGGAGTCCTTCCCCTGCTCCAGTGTGGGGGTCCCTCCCACAGGAGATAGTTCTCCTTGAACTTCTCCCTTGTGAGTCCTTCCCATGTGCTGCAGTTCTTTATGAACTGCTCCAACGTTCCATGGGGTGCAGTCCTTCAAGAATAGGCTGCTCCAGCATGGCTGCCCCACAGGGCCACAAGTCCTGCCAGCAAAGCTGTTCTAGCAAGGGCTTCTTTCCTCACGGGCCCCCAGGTCCTGCTTCAGCACAGGCTTCCCATGGGGTCACAGCCTTCTTTTGGGCATCCACCTGCCCCAGTGTGGGTTTCCTCCATGAGCTGCAGGTGGATTTCTGCACCCCCACTGACCTCCATGGGCTGCAGGGGGACGGCTGCTTCACCACGAGCTGAGCAGGAATCTCAGTTCCGGTGCCTGGAGCGCCTCCTCCCCCTCCTTCTTCATTAGCCTTGGTGTCTGCAGGATTGTTCCTCTCACATATTCTCACTCCTTTCTTCTCTGAGAGCCATTACATCTGTGCAATAACTCTTCTTTCCTTATTAAGTGTGTTATCACAGATGTGCCACCACCTTCTCCGATTGACTTGGCCTTGGCCAGCGGGTCTGTCCTGGAGCTGGCTGGTATTGGCTCTGTTGGACGTGGGGGAAGCTTCTGACAGCTTCTCACAGAAGCCACCCCTGTGGCCCCCACAGCTACCGAAACCTGGCCATGCAAACCAAATACACTGGAGCCCGTCTGAGTCACATATAGAAACTAGAATCACACAGGGTCATTTTGTAGTGGATACAACAATCTGTGTATCACTTAATGGGAAAATGCATCTTGAAGGATTTTGCATCAGTCCTGAGTTCATCTTAGAGTTAAGGAGGGAAGCAATTTTTTGAGGTGTCAAGAAAGTTTTGTTTACTTCAGGAGAATGAGAGAAAAATAAAGCTGTTATTTTTTGGTGTAGTTCATTTTTATAGAACTTTTGCCAGTATTGTTCAGTAAACTAAGATGTTTTTGCCAGTTATGTGTAAACATTACTTATCTGAGTAGCCTTTCTGCACCATTTCCTATGTCTCTGAAACAAATTCTCTGCAGCAAAGTTAACAAGAGAACATGTGTTCTTCCTAAGAAAAATATTTTAGAAATCTGCTAATGGATAAATAGAAATGGGCAATCAATAAAAAGATTTTAAGCCTTTCAAAAACAAAGCCAGCACACTTATTATAAATTCTAGCCATTAGATAAATTAGGAGTTTTATATTATCAGACCCCATCCATTCAAGTAGTTATGCAGCTGTTGTTGCTCTTCCATAGCCATGACTTGTGTGTTTGTCAATACTGTTTACTCCAAGTTGTGCCACAGCCAGGAATAGTGCTGTAGTCTAAGAAATGCAGCTGCGTAGATTATATTTAATAATACTGTTTTAAATAGTATTTTGTGTCTGCTTTGTTCATGGGCCTATGTCTTGCTCCATTTATTCCTATTAAATATGTGCATCAGATTGAAGTTTTATAGTATATCTTTTTTTTGCTTTTAATTGAATTCAAGCAAACCAGAATATAATTAATGAGAAAAGTATTTGGGAGTCCAAATGATGTAAGCAGACTAGATTGCTCTAGTTTATTGGTTTAAAAGTGGTCACTATATTTTTTTTAAAGAGCTTTTCATGCACAGGTGCAGAAATATTTTTGGTTTACAGCAGTAGGAAATGTTCTTCCAAATTGTTGTTCTAGTCATGCAAATACGAAATGTCCTTTCATAGTGAGAGGAAACAAGATGACAGACCTGAATTGTAATGCCAGTATATTTGATTGTGGATGAACTAACTGCAAAATGACCTTCATTTAACCTACTGGAATGCATATAATTAAAATGAGAGAGATAAAAAATTACTTTGAGGTTTTGTTGCAAGTAGGGTACAGCTACCTTCAGTAAACTTAGTTTTAGAGGAAATAGAGCTTTAATATAGAGGAAAGGTCCAAAATCTTGCACTTGAAGTGAACCCTGTTTTGTCTGTACTTGGTCTCTGAGAAGTAGTTTAAATATTTGGAAACAGTTCACTTAGGGTAGCTAGGTCAAGTGAATAAATTTCTGCACAGAATCCAATATAAAATTCTTTCTTTTCATTTTCATTTATTACCCTGGCACTTCAATGAGAAAAAAAAAAATCTGTCTGATACACTGGCAGTAAAGAGCAATTTTGTTCTCCAGTAATTCCTTCCATCAATTTTTGTTCCTTCCATCAACAGTTTAGCAATTCATATGTCAGATTTCTGTCCTGAGTACAGTTTGGTTCATGAAAATCCTTGCAAATTTGGAACAAAGCCTGAAACTGGCTGAAGGCCGATGAGGGAGTTAATAAGCGAAGAAATCAGGACTGTGGAGCAAAGCAGTCACAGTCTGTACTGGCTGTGGAACCCGATGCTTTGCCTTTACACCAGTGCACTGCATTCTCTGACAGAGTAGACTAATCCAGACTGGAGATAGTGGAAATAGCAAAATATGCTACCAGGTTCCAAGACGAAGATGATGCATGAGAGAGGAAGCAAATTGTTAAATAATTTGAAACTTGCTCGTACCTACAAATAGTCAGGCAGTCATTTGAAGCTAGCAGTAGCAGAATGCATGTAAAATGACATTTAAAATTGACCTTTTTCTTTTTTAAAAAGAAAAAAGTTTCTTCTATTCCTTGCTTTTTGAACCTCTTGCTTGAGTTTTTTTATGATACCCAGTTACTAAATACTGGGCACCGAAGCTGTTGTCTGTACCAGGCAGCTTTATTGTAGGATGCAAAATATATCGAAATGTCAACACTTCTTCAAAGCAGTGAACTGCCTTGTCAGTTCAAGACTGTGCATCAGTTGCTCATTTAAATTTTTCTAATGAGAGCTTAGCAGTTCTTATGAATCTCCTGCTGGGGCTGAAGAGGCATTTTTGTTTGGGTTGGAGATGAATTTCCACTCCAAAAGACAACCTGGTTTGTGCTACTGTGAAATAATAAGGACACAACACATTCGGCACATAGACTTCAGCAGTCAGTTTTAGCTGACTGTCTGCTGTGTAGCATCAGTCCTGTCTTCCTTTCTCAGTTAATTATAATATATTCTGTGGTTTTGAAAATGTTCAGTGGCTTGGGCCTAAAAAAGCTGAGAAAACTCTTAAAAGTCTGAAAGGTAGACTGTGCTTCTCTAGCAAACTTGTACAGTTAATGGTGAATTGAACTAAAGCTGAGAGTTGTTGATAGGTAGGCTTCACTCTCAGTGGTGCTTTAAGAAACCTGTTACGAAGTCTCTTTTATCAGCAAAACTGCCAAATCCCAAATATTATCTCTGGGAAGAAGACAAATGAGAGAACAAAGTACATCTGATTAATATTGGTCATCTTTCTTAATACAGTATTGGAAGATATTTCTTCTGGTGTGATCTAAAAACATAGAAATGCATATCTCAAAGAGAAGATGGCTTTTTCTCTCTTTCTACTGAGTCTAGGTTACTAGTTATTCTATACTGTTCTTAAGAGTGTAAATCTTTGGCATCTATCCAGCTGTGCTCGTTTGATCTTCTTGAAGGTGATGAAGCATGCAAGGAGGTGATGATGGATGACTCAGCCAGGAGAGCTATAGTTGTTTGCCCCAGGAACTTTTAAGTGTATTTTCATGGAGTCAAGGCACGGTAGCATTTTTAACCATCGTGAGTTAAACACATGGATGGAGATTGAACACATGATGCTTTCCAAGGAAAGGGATGAATGACCTTGTCTGATATGCTTTGGAGTCTGCAAAGGTGGTTGTACCTTTTGAGCCATTTGTAGCATTAACTCCCATTTCCTTATGCATTTGTGCAAAGTTGGATGCACAACAAGGCATTCCAGCATAAATGTTGATTATGGCTAGTGGTATACAGTGCCAGCTACCTGAGTACATGGAGGGGTTTTCTTTGAGCAGAATGGGCAGTTCATGTCTCCTAATGAGCTCAAAATTCTACAGTATGGAGACTAGAGTATTTATAGACTCAAACAGAGCTCTGTATTATGCAGGTTACTACAATGGGCCAGTCTTTTCTTTTTTTTTTTCTTAAGATCCTTGCTGTATGCACGTTGAAAAATAATCTGATTAAAACAAAACACTGCAGAAGTACATTGAGGGGAGAGTTAATGGAATTTATTTTCCATAATCCCTGTTAACAAGGCTGACCTTACAGGAAGGTTTGAGGGTTGAGGTTTTTTTTACGCTACTGATTCTTTTCTTTCCATTGATCTTGTGACTATTCTTTCTCCATTGCTCTATTTCTAAACCATACAGTAGCTACAGCAGCAGCTGATTAGGGGAAATGCTCTCTCTTAGATGCTAATAGGAAGTAAAGCGTGAAATATCTTGCATAAATGAGTTGGTATGGCTATTAGGTTTGTTGTTCTCTTCTGAAGATATTACGGGGATTTTCAGTGTGCGGGGTTTGCCCAGTTTGCCCAGAGGTTCCTCATGCTTGCCCTACGTAAATGCTGCTAAGCTGTGGTTTTTCAGTAATAGCTGCAAAAGTGTGTGACACCTCCACAGAACGTCCTAGAATTTGATTTTTGTCCCCGTGGACCCAGTATAAAAATAACTTCCAACTAATTCCTTCTGCTTTATCAGTAGACATTAATTCCCTATAGTTCAGCAGTTTTAATATATCCTTGTGAGGATATTAACATTTTATGAGATGTACAAAAGAATTGAAGAGATGTACGGGTCCATTACATAAGAGATTTCACAGGAATGGGGGTTATACAAAGTCCACTGCAAGAGCAAGAAGTGTTCCTACAAACTCATGTGGTGCTGGTCAGCAAATCCACTCGGTGACCCCTTTCCTGTCCATCTCCTCCCTGAGGGAATGGCAGCGCTTATGCTCAATTATGTGTCCTGCTTTTTCCCAGCCTGCTCGTGTCACCTTTTTCCGCTGTCCCCTTGCCTTTGTCAGCGCAGCAAGCTATTCAGTGCCTGGACAATTATCTGATGCTCATTGGCCTAATTCTGCCAGACCTTCTCTGAACTCCCTAAAAAGAGGGAACGTAGGGAAAGCTACTCCACTGCACTGCAGCTGAGCAATTGCATGCGGCTTCTCAGGAGGGACTTCGGTTCCTACAGATACTGAAGCAGTTACACAATTTAATAGTCTGCTTGTTTCAGGGTTGCATTATAACTATTTCAAAAGGGATTGAGTCATCTTTCTGTACTGCATCCCCTACAAACTTGCTTTTCTTGCTTGTGTTAATAAATATAAAGCTTCCAAGAACCAAGTATGCACATATGCACAGCAAAAGCATCTGATCTGCAGTAATTGTCTTCCTTCTCCCTCTGATTATTTCATTTATCTGCATTTGTAGTTGATATGATTGAAGTCTAAAGCTTTTTGTGGTAAATTTGTTTCTTTATAGATTCTCTCATGGTACTTTTCAAACTGCAGCAATCACTACAATCCCACTTAAGTGCAATTAGATCCTTGGAAACACAGACAAATATTACTTCCTATAAATTTAACGTAAGGTAGAGATGGAAAATTGCCCTTAAACTGCAAGAAACACTTGAATATCATAGTCTATGATTAGTATATTTGCAAGAATATTTTCAACACTCCTTTCAATTGTCAGTTGATGGGAGGTAAGCTCATTCCTGTGGTGCATGAATTTTCCAGGGTAAATTAGTAAGCTATCCTAAAGCCAGCCATGTGAAGAACATGTTTTTTTCACATCCATCTATTGTGTACCCTGTACTGATGCCTTTTTTTTTTTTTCTACCATGAGAATGGCACATGACTCCTAATGCCAGCTCCTGTGCTCTTTCCCTTCATGGTTACTCCCTGGCAGGTCTTTGTAGTTGCTGGAGGGCCAGTGCCTGTGGCATGCTGGAATGGGGTGTCTGTGGAGCAGTGACCAAGCCCCTGGGGCCACTGGTTCTACTGGCAGGGCATTACCTACTCTTGCCAATTTATGCCTGCCTTTTAATAAATCTTTTTTCAATTTCATATCAAATGGTTTCACTTCCATCACAGTATGTTTTGGGAATATGTGTGGGATTGAACAGAGTTGTGTTTTTGGGAATTAAGGACCTTTCCTTTAAGTCTCTCTTCTTGATGGAGCTGGACATGCATTACTCCAATAGTGGAACACATTTGGGCCCAGTCTGTGATTGTGCTTTGGCTGCCCACAAATGCTGCATAGGTGCTTAAAGGGATAAAAGTTAATTTAAAGATCTTCGGTACGTGTGACTTTAGTTGTTTTATGTGTCACCTTGTCTTTTGTGCTCTAGTCACTGCTTTATTAAACAGTGGCTGATCATTAACAATCTAATTAGAAGGACTTATGGAAAGGATGGGGAAAAAGCAAGAAAAATAAAAAGTATTTTCAGGGGGGAAGGTTTTCAGCAGTATAATTAGACAAAGGTTCAGTGAGTAAAGGAAGTTTAAAGCTGAAGGCAAATACCTTTTCCATTGACAATTGTTATTGAGGTCACAAGGGATAAGGTAAAGAATGAGAGCACCGGAATTTTGGGGCAGCAATTTAAATCTCTGCCTTGAGCTTCACAGTACAGCTGAGTCCTTTGGGCTCAATTCTTTTTTATTATAAAGCTTGCATTTATGGAGGCCACTTATGTATTTACTGCAATACACTATAAAAACAAACAAACTAGAAAACTTCCTAGTTTTCTAACTTGTCAAAGTAGCATAGGGTTCACATTTTAGTCAGGAAATGTAATAAGATCCCCAATACCAAACAGTGTATAAAGGACTATATGAAGTCCCTGTGTTCATAAAGCAGCTTTAATGTTAATTAAAGCCATGAGCATCCCTTTTTCATTACTGCAGTAGGTTCTTATGCAAAAGTCTCATATGTGAGAGTAATCTGGTCTCGTAGAAGGTGTCCCTGCCCATGGCAGGGGGTTTGGAACTAGATGATCTTTAAGGTCCCTTCCAACCCAAACCATTCTGTGATTCTGTATTCTGGCAGCTCAAAGAAACGTGAGTGATTGTTGTTGTTGTTGTTTGCAGTGCCTCCAAAGCCAGTTCATCTGCAGAAGGCAACGTACCAAACCCCCAGGCATAAAGCTTTAGCAAATCACAAACCAAGGATGGAGGAAGAGGCGCCCGCTGCTGTTTCCAGTGTTGCAAGGGAGAAGTCCAGTAAAGTGTCAGATCTCATCCACCGTTTTGAGGGAGGCAGGTATGTAAGAGAATTTCAATTAGCTCGTAACTCTGTTTGTTGTATGTGGATTGTTGGAACTTGAACGTGTGAGGAAGAACATTGATACCACAGTAGTGCTCACACCCATGCCTGCCAGAGGACTTGGTGGCAAAGCTGCACGTTTTGAAATGGTGAGAGCCAATTGTGTATTTGGCCTGTACAAGGTGTGCTCAGTCATGAGGTGCTAGCCTTAATTTTTCTTTAAAAAAAAAAAAAAAGGAAACAAACAAACTTTTAGCATTTTTAAAGCATGCCCAAAAATGGTAGGGATTTGAAATAAGTGCTGGGTTTAGAATGAAACATTGCAGCTAATATTAAATTCTTCTGGTTTTGCAGAAAAAAAATCTTTTATAAGCAAATAGAAAAACCTGAAGTCCTGATTTTCATTTTACACTGTTTTAATCTCTTAGATCATTCATGTGAAGAGGGTGATGTCTACGAGTTATTTGTATTGATATGACATACATTCTCTGAATGGTTTCCTTTGTAATACTTGGTGATTTTGGAATAGCTCAGTGTTCTGGAGTTTTGATACTGCATTTTACAGAAAACATTTGGAACTGTGGGAAACATAAACCACAGTGAATAATGCTTTCACAAAATAGTGTTACTTGTGTGTCTTTAATTAGGTGTACATGATGCATCTTTAGTAAGATGTATTATAAGCTCTGAAACAGAAGGTTTGAAAGGAATCTGCTCTGTATAAAGAGAGCGACTTTCCAGAAAGCCCATGACAGAGGAACAGCTCAAGGAACAGTCCACTGCCAGTTGAGTACTCCAAGTTTTGGATGTGGTTTTCTCATTTTTCCTTGGGATACTGGTGTTCTGAAGGAATGCCCCCTGTGAGAATGAATGCATGATGTACAACAGAACATAAGCTTCTGAGGAGCCAGACTCTTAAGACTTCCATTGAAAGAATTTCCCCTCAAGATGGGTGAAATTTAATCCTTTATATGGAAGCAGCTGAGCACTGTAAAAGTATCTTTATCTATTGGAATAGAAATCATTTCAGAGCTTCATCTGCAAGAAACTTCTGTCATTAGGCAGAGACTTAATTGCACTTGCAAGCTTATAGATGGGGAAAAGAGACTACTACAGCACTGGAAGTCCTGTGAATTCTTATAGCACAAGTCTCTGTTACCAACTTTGTTTCCTAGTCTTCCTCCAATTTTTTTTAAATATTGCAATATTCTTAGAAAAACAATTTTACCCTTTCTGAAAGGAAACTCCTCAGGTACATTGTGTCCTACACCGCTGAGCCCTACATTCCTTCCTGCTAGATGTGCCTGCTGTATTGTAAAGTAACTTCCAATATTATGCAATAAAAGGAAACTATAAAGAAAGCAAGGAAAACTTTCTTGTCCATAGACCTTTAAAAGTAGGGACATTTTGTGAACTATGGGAAGTTCAGTTGCTTTGGGGCAACATTGTTCATTAGGCACACCCAGTAATATCTGTCTAATGACTAAATTCTCCTCAAGAATATGATCTCTGCTTATGAGAAACTTCCATAATTAGAATGCTGAGTTCTGGAATATCCTGCTTTGACAGTGGAGGCAATCCCTGTTTTTCGAATGAGCTCAGCTCACAAAATATATATTCTGTGTAGTTGGATCTTCAGTTTTAATTAGTGGTCTTGAAATGGCTAGGTAGCATATTCATGAACTACAAACTGTGATTGTCAGTTATGATAACTTATTTTCATTAGTCTGTACAGCCCACAAACATGTAGGCATGGCAGAAAGTTAATTAAACCTTTTTGCTCTGTGAAGACAATTGAAAAACGTGAATTAATTTTGTCCTGCAATTAAGCTTACTGGATAAAAAAAAGGCATAATCTTTACACAATTAAAGAAAAACTGATTTAATTTTTTTGTTATATGATGGAAAAAGGTAAAGCTAATGTAAGTTATTTTTTGAGCTCTGTATGTCAAAATGCAGAATGTGTTTGCAATATTTGTGTAAACTGTGCTATAAACAAGGAGTAAACATACAGTTTGTAAGCAATTAGCATCTCTCCAGAAGATGGAGGTCCATACTAGGAACAATGTGTTAGAGGACAGTTATGATACTTTATAGCAAGTTGAATGTGGCTTGTTAAATGTACTTCAGGTTCCAATGAGGTTTTTTTTCCTGAATTATAATGAATCCAAATGCTTTTACAGCATTTATATTGGCCTAAAAGTCAAAGAGAGAGTGAGAGGTATGAGCAAAGGATAATGTGTTTAAAGCAGACATAAAGTATGGAGGAAAAAGACTTTCAGAAAAGATGCAGAATGATGGAAGGACACTGCTAAATAAAGAAGCAGGGGAAGAAATGGAATAAAAATTTAAAGCTCCTCCTGTAATCTGCTGAACTAAGGAAAGGGATGCTTAAATGTTCTTGGACACATTTAATTCACTTTTTATAATTAAAGAGCAGTTAGGGAATAGGCTATTTGTTACTTTAAGCAGTGGACTGGGACTTGGGACACCACGGGTCTTGCTCCATTTCCGTCAGTAATTTCTGGAACACTTTGGGCCAGTTGCTTCATCCATCGGTTTCTTGATTACCTTGGCTGTTACGTGGAGCTAATAATAGAATCAGGTTGCAAAAGATCATAGAATCCAACTGTTAACCCAGCACTGCCAAGCCCACCACTAAACCACATCCTTGAGTGCCACATTTACATGTCTTTTAAATACCTCCAGGGATGGTGACTCAAAGTCTTCCCTGGGCAGCCTGTTCCAATGCCTGACAACATTTTCAATGGAGAAATTTTTTCCTAATTTCCGATCTAAATCTCCCCTACAAATGAGATTCAAGACACATGAGGATGCAATGGATCGGTATGAATGGGTTTCTAGTAAGAGATGCATGTTTGTGAGTTGTTCAATGCATTCCAGGTTTCAGTGGCCTGAACTTCCTAATATTAACACAGGAAAAAAATGGTTTGGGAGGAATTGGTTATATGGTGCAACTCTCCTACTTACCATACCAGGATGTTTTATAAGTCCATGTTTAACTCTTCTCTCATCGATGCTTTTTTTGTTCGGTGTTTTCAGCTCGTTGAATCCTAGTGATTTGAAGAAAGAGTCCTCTGTTCTCCACCTTACTAAATCTCAAGGAAGATATGGGTCAACACCATCACCTCAGCCCAAACTCCCCTCCCAGCACTCACTACAAAAACAGGGAAACAATAATACTGACAAAACTCAGGTTGCACAGCTACACACAGCCAACGGAGTAGTAGCACAAGACCAGCCAGAGGATGAGGACAGGAGATTATCAGATCGTGGCTCTGCTGTGTCCACTCCAGTTCCAGATGATGTCATTGACAGCAGCTTGATAAATGGGGAAGGAGAAAGTACTTGCAGGGAGTCATTGCAAAGTATGACTACCTGTGAAGAACAGATGCTTAACAGCTGCTACAGAACTCCAAGTAGTGATACGCTGCTCCCATCTGAAAATGAAACTCCAGAAATTAATAGTAATGTGAAGGAAGAACCAGCTGAGGAAATCAGTAAACAAGATCAACCTGTAGAAACAAAGGTAAAAAGAGAAATTGTTTCATTCCTGATATTTCATTACTTTGTGTATTTTCTCTTGGTTTTTATTTACAAAACCAGGCTTTCAAGAGCAGGTCAGAAAGTTGAAACTGTTTTGGTTATTTTTCCTCTGAAAAAAAAGATGGGAAAAAAAGTTTTGCTGGCCTCTTCCCACCTCCTGCCCTCCTTTGCTCTTTCCCTGTTAGCTATCTAAAGTTTAAAAAACAAGTGAAACTGAAATATGTGGACATGTTTGACCCTATGCTTCAGCTGTGCCAGACTATGAGGGAGACATGTTAGGGGCGTATATAAAATAAAATTTCACATGTAGTAAACTGCAATGACAGAGCTTCAGGCAGGACTGTTGTGTGAATCCATGATTTGGATGTAGTTGTCAAGTCAAAGCTTGAAAGGCAGTGGCAGTCTTCTAGCTATCAGCTAGATGTCATGTTCAGAGTATACTAAATATATAGCAAGGAGAACTTATATCTGATGAATTTGAACTTCCTTGTAAGGAAGGTTTTAAATACTTTAGAGCAGTAAGTGGGTGGAAGAAAATCTGTCTTGGGAAATTAATTGCTGAAAAATTGTGCATATTTCCACTTATAAAAGTTTGCTTATGCAGTTTTCCTTCTTGTACTGAAGCAGTGAATGTGATTAACAGCTCTGGTCCAGCTGTGCCCTGTGTGACTCATGGGAGGGGGAGCTTGGCAGACCCTCCTGGTCTTCCTCTTCACCACAGAGCCAAACAGCTGAGTGCTGATAAAGCTCCTCAGCGCTGTCAGGAGTACACCTGCATCAGTTAACTACAGACCTCTCCAAGCCCTTGAATTTGGTTAGCTAAGGGTCACATACATACATGCTTGAAGGCAAATCCTGTGAGTGGGAAAGGTGGGTCTCAAATTCTCATGCATTTTAGGATGAAATATCCTCGGCAATGACAAGAAGGTGCTGGGTTGTGCGGGTTTTCTTGTTTGTTTTAAAGGTTGGTTTTTTTTCCTGTAATGAATGAATGCTATGATTCCCATCTAAGCATAAGCCTGGTCATGGTCCAAGGCACCTTTAGCCTGCCACACCTCTCATTATGTTTCTATCTCCTGTTCGGTAGTGCCTGTTTCCCCTCTATGTGCCCATAAAGTGCTGAATTCTCAGTGGGCAACACTGTTAAGCCTGAATCCAAGTCATGCGGTGAGGTGCTGGCAGCATTTTCAGGAAAAAGCTGAAATGAGAAGCAGTTCTGTTGTAAAGTTAAGGAAGGAACTGGGCAAATGCTGATGGCAGAAATCTCATTAAAATCTGTCTTTGAGCTGCTGGAACCAACACGTGATCTGTCTTGTATTGACAAAGTCAACTTGTGAAGTGTAATGCAACTGTTACTAGATGTATTGTTCACTGGTGCTTGAAGGGTAAAAAACCAGAACAAGCCAAACCCATGCAGGATGACTTTTGAGTCTGCACTGGTGTAGGACTGAATCTATATAATTGAGCTGAGTCACAACAGTGCTTCCTGAAATGCCAGCTTACTTGTGCAACAAGGACATCCCCTTTAGTCTAGTGAGGTTAAGAAGCCTGTCTGCCACGGAACGATCTAAGGGCCACCCTCTCCAGAATCAAACACTGATTTAGTTTGGATTAATGCAGCCTATAGATGGAAATCAGCCCTGTGGTGACCTAAGTAGCTGCTGCCATGCTGTCTGGAATAGGGAAAGGGTGATGAGCAAGAGAATTCTGGTGGAGCTTTAAGCTGTTTCTGCATCCAAGCAGGCATTGGTAAGAAGTAAGAGCATTAGACAATCTGTGATTTTGCTAAGAGCCCACTTAGTCATTATAGAATATTAAAACTGGGATGCAGTCCAGTTGAAGTTGCACTGCACAGGCTAACAGCAGTCTTCTGCCTTTTTTAATTAAGAAAGTGTAGGTCCAATTGAGTAAAAGCGAAAGGAGCAGATGCACGTGAGTCATAGTCAAACTTTAAATTATACATCTGATATATGTATTTTGGTACTGATGCAAAGTATCTTGTCTCTTGCATGCCATATTTCTTAATTCAGGGAAGAGAAGAGAGTGGTGCTCTCTCTTTGTAAATAAGTATATGTACAGCAGAAGTAATCTCAAGTCCACTGCTAGAAGGGGTGAATCAAATCTGGTGCAAAACCAGAGCAGAGATTACTTTTCAGACTTGGAAAAGAAGACTTATTTTGAAATAGTGTTGTTCTTACAATTGTTTTTCTCCCTCTTATCACTGTAGATCTGATTAAAGACAGATTATTGCAGGTTCTGGAAAAGTTGAGCAAGACTTAGTAAAGTTGACAGTGATCTGAAATGTCTTCCCCAAACAACCAGAGTAGCGTATGCTTTATTTCTCTTATTTGCTGAATTAGTTTGGAAGTAATGAAACAGAAGCATAATAAGAAAAAAGACAATTAAAAGTGAAAAGTTTCCTGCCTTGCAGCAGAAACACCTCCTGTCATAAACTTTGATTTGTCTAAGCTGCGGAGGCTGAATAGTACAAGAACATCCCATCAGTTAACTTTCTTGAATAACAACATGTGGGAAATCTGCTGCCAGTGCTAAGTGAAGACAAGAGGACAAATGTTTCAGTGTTTGTTGTGAGACTGGTAGGAAATAGGCATATAGACTTCCTGCATGCCACAGATGGAAAAGAATCCACTGTGCATCCTTAACAAAGTCCTCATATGATGTCTTCTTTTAATGACAATGCTGGGGGCTCTGATGTTTTGGATGCAAAACCTGGTGGAGATCCTGTATTTCTAAATGTAAGGTGAAGTTTTGATTTAAATAGGGTGAAATTTTTCTTGCAAAGTTAACTTTCTGCCAAGAAATGTTCTACTGTTGAAACACTTGAGAGGTTCTACCAACTTCTTGATTCTACAATTTTTTTTGGTCTTCTTTAGCAACAGTGATTTGGACAAAGCTCCGTAGCTTCAATGCCCAATATAAATGCATAAATCTTCTTATGAGTAGATACCAGGATACCAGGATCTTTACTACTTTGTTGGTTGCTATGCAAGAAGCAAGCAAGAAACAAGCAGAATCTAAATTAAATTATATTTATTCATACTTTACATCTCTCACCCTGTCTATGTTGCTTAATATAGTCCATCAAAGCCCTTGGGGCAAGGTCTGTGCCTGAATAAGAGTGAATCATATACAGCATCACTGTCATGCTGGCAGGTATAGTTTTCTTGACAGAAGATGGCTCCTCTTTGGATGTTAAGTTATGGCTATATTGGAATTTAGGCTTACATAAAAGCTGCTTTAAATCAGCAACATTTTTTTCAAGTTCAGGACAACTGAAAAACAATATTAGGAAATGAGAACAAAAAGTTCATACTTTCAGCAGCAATTTTCATACCTCTTCTTTATTTCAGAGTTAAAAATTACTTGATTTAATTTTTTAAGCATCCACAGTAATGTAATGATTCTGATGTGCAGCTTTGTACTAAAGAATATCTAACCAGACCAACCTGAAATATTTACTGTAAGCATCTGTATAGAGGTGCAAGTTTGCAGTTCCTCCTCATGGACCTGTTGCTATTTTATGCTTCTCATATCAGCAGTTGAAATCACGTACCTCTGTACAGCACACTAACCATTTCTGCTTGGTTTTATATGTTGAGTTTCCGTGTGTTACAGATTGTCACAGAAGTTTGAAATGTTCCCTGAAATAATTGAGAAGTTGCCTTCCCACCCCCCACCCTGAGAACTTCTTAAAAGTAGTACGGTTTTGTGGTAATTTTGCACTGATCTAACCCTGTAGGTGGGTGTTTTTGTTCGGGAATAAGAACATGCCACTGTGATTAAAAGATAACTCATCCGTGGCATGCAGTTTTCCCCGCACAGGAGATCCCTCTACCAGGTAGTGCAATTGTAGAAAGGAGGCTGAGATTCAAGAATTAGAAAGACGTGTAAGGTTGATACTGAGAGGATTGGAAAGCTGGGGTCAGCTCATTTTATGTGGTATTTTTGTGTCTGTTATGCATGATTTTCCCCTCTTTTATTTAGTTCAAGTTCTTCTGAAAACTCTGGATTGGTTCTGTAGCAGTGCTTAGGGAGACAGTGGGGTTGCAGGGTGAGAAAAAGAAATTTAAATTGCTGAAGAACCAGTAGCCTCCGTGGTTTTATGCCTCAAGTCCGCATGTGAAATCCTTTGTAAAGGGCTGCACTAAACAGCAAGCTGTAGCTGTAATAGCTAATCCTCCAGCTCCCTGCAATGTCTCTTGACAGCACTTAAAATGCTGTTCTGTAGGTTACTGTGGTTGCTATGCTGATTTAAACAGATTTAATGAATAGCTTTGAAGTCACTATCGAAAGCCTGTATTTAGGAAGGAGGTTTGCCGTGCAGCAGCATGACCATTAACACTGCAGATTAGAGCTGAATTGTGTTGAAATTTGGAATATTTATAGAATACTGAAAAGAGGAAAATAGCCACTGGAGTCCCTGAAATGTAAGATTGTACCTTATTATTCAGTATTCCACAAACTGTCCTTATCAATGTACTTGCAAATGTTTATCACACCCTTGTGGAAAGCAGTGTGCAGTTTGAAATCAGAAATCACTCTTTCAAGCTCTCCTATTTAATTTTCTTATGAAGACTTTCTATGGTTTGCCTAGAAATCACCACTTTCCCAAAAGCACTTTGATAAGACTGTCATTTACTTAGGAAAAACTTGGGCATCGTTAAATGTGAACAGACTGGCATGAGATCTGGAGAAAGAATATTGTAATGGAAGTGTCTTTTTGTTGAATCTGACACTTGCAGGCTTGAGGCATTTCCCTAATGCTTTAATGTTGTAGAAGCCTGTGCTTTCACTGTTTGTTTTGAAGTAATTTTGCCTAGCAACTTATAATTATACATTCTAACATATTTAGTTTAATATTGAAATTTGAATGAATGTTTTAAGTTTCTGTTCAGCAAAAGAATCAGAAATATGTTTTGTAGAATCATAGAATCAAAGGCTTTAAAATGAAGACTTCCCTTAAGATGCTAAAATGGCTTCTGTAAAGACTTAATGAAGGAGCCCTCTAATTGCAGTCAACACTTATTCAGCAATGAGTGTATTGATGAACATAAAACATTCTGTATGGTATTTTTCAATAATTTTGTTGTGCAAAGAACATACAGTTCAAACAACTTTTGAAGTGGGGGTGGGGGCGAACACTGAGTACTCCCATCTGTTCCCTCTCACTCTGCAAATCAGTTCTTCCAGCTCTGAAAGGTCAGTGGTACTTGATTACCAGGATATGAGCTGATCTGTTAAGTAGGGAGTTGGTGCTTTGGCAAAGATCCCTATACAAACTGGGAAATACTAAATCTTTTAGGTTTTGAATTTTGCTCCACGATTTTTATTATTCTCTGACATTTGTATTGGTTGATTAAACTGCTGGAAAGTTTGTGTTTTTCAAAATTGGTGTCTGCTTCACAACTGAACGTGAAACTTGCATTTCAGTTGCTTTTTGAACTGTGAGGTAATCGTAAGTCTTTTCAATTTTCTTTTAGTATTAAATTATGTTTTCCTTAAATATCCCTAAGAGCTGCTCTTATTTTCTTGCAGGAGACAGATGAACAGAAACGTCACAAAATTGCCAGTGAACTTCTGCAAACAGAAAAAGCCTACGTTAGCCGACTTGACCTCCTAGATGGGGTACATTTTTCTTGAATTTGCTTTTATCGTGTTGCCTTGAATTCACTCAAATGGCTATGCATAAGTGTAGATATAAATTACGTAAGATGTGCTATGTTTTTCACATTTTGCTGATTTTCCAGTCAGTTATTTGCTCTTGCCTCATGGTTTTGCCTATGCTTCTATTTTAAGAACACTACATTTTTAAAAAGGGTTAGAATTTTCTGGATAGTAACGCAAAATGTTCTCTGTGTGTAGATGTCACTATAAGCAATAGTATTACATGCTGATAGCCCTTCCAAAAAGAGGATGGATAACCATGTCTTGGTTTATTATGATTTGGAGGAGTATAATTTTATAATGCTGAAATCACCCACTCACTGGAAAATTACTAAATCCTTCTAATTTGAACCACCCTATCAGAATTTTTCTTTAGTGCTAAAGAACGTAAGTTGATCATTCCAAATGGTACATCCTCTCTTTTTCTACTATATGTTTTGAGTAAGTCACACTGAATGAACAGAAATTACTCTCCCTGCAAGGAAAGGGTTGGACTCTTATGCTTTGTAGAATCTAACTGATCTTTCTTAAATGCTAAAGTCTGTAGTTCTTGAGTATTTTTCTTTCCGAGTCTTGTTTACTTGCTCGCATAAACAAAACACATATACATTTTACCTGGATACCTCTAGCTTTGCATTGTCTTACTCCATGATATTTTTCACAGAAACCACTGCTTAAATTTCTCAGGTCCAGTGCATAAGCCTTGTACAAGCAGTCAATGAAAAGCAAAAAGCCTCAACTTGTACAATAATTGTTCAGGCTGCTTAGGGATCTAAGTAATTGTTTTCATCCACACTGTGATGGATATATGGTGACTTTTAAAAGCCAAAGTATTGCAGAAAAAAAAAAATCTTTGATGTAGAGAAGTCTAAAACCAAGAAAGAATAGTGTTTACTTTGTTCACAGATTTTTCTGATGGGTAATGTACAATTATTTCCCTTGATGCTTTCATAAGTGCATTACTCCTATGCCTGCTTTCCAAATACTAACTGGACGGAGTTCTGAAAAATGAGTTTCAAACACAGCTGCTCAACTGTTGCTAATGAGAGGAAAGCAGAAGACTGGGAAGGGACTGTTATATTTCTAAACTTGGTTAAAAAGTTGTGTAATCTTTATGGTCTTCAAAGTAGCTTGTCAAAATTTAACTACCTGTCCTCTCAGAGATGCAGTAAATTGAGCATATTTTAAAGTATGTGTGGAAGTGTATGGCTTTTTCCTTTTAAGACACTTCTGCTGTCTCAGTTTGTGTGATCAAAATTCCTGTCTTCAGACTCTTTTGCAAGTCCTTACCCAAACTTCTGAAGTCCTTTCTAGGGAGATGCAGTCTGTTCAAGCATGGGAGGAGGAGATAGAGGGACAACAACTCCCCATAACTACTTTTTTTTGATGTGCATATTAACAGATGCACAAGTCCCTAGCCATTTTGTAGCTTTGTCTAGTCAGGCAGAGCTCAATGATGGGCAAAGAATATATGGGTTTTCTTAAAGAAACATAGCAGACTATATAGAACTGGGCTCCTTCTAATATAATACTCTAAATAATATGAGGGTACCACTTATATTCAGCCAGCTACTTTGATTTCAAAAGGATAAGGGGATAGAGCATACAAGAACAGTGATCAAGCATCATGATCAGACAGCATGCTGATTGAAAAGAAAGGAAGAGTGGAAAATGTGACTGGAAGACTGGGAAAGCTGAGATGATCTAGCTGTTAAAACAGACAGGATGTCTGGAGTTGATCCAAAATGGTACTACTTCAGTTAGGCTTCCCTTATGTCTGCTCTGCCTGCACTGCTCTCCTGGCTTATGAGAAAGAAAGTGGTGTGTAAGGGGAGGAGAAGCTTTTCCCTTCTGGTGAAGGAAAGACAATAAATGAGTTCATCATTACCTGTCTATTACTGAAATATTAATGTTGCCTCAGTTGTAGCAGGAGGGGTGGATAGGTGGTCTCCCATTGATTAAATATAATAGCCTGATAGGTTTGGGGCTCTTTTTCTCTATTGCAGGTATTCTATTCCAGACTCCTTGAGGAAGCCAACAGAGGTTCGTTTCCACCTGAAGTGATTAATAAAATATTTTCTAATATTTCGTCAATAAATGCCTTCCACAGTAAATTCTTACTTCCAGAACTTGAAAAAAGAATGCAAGAATGGTAAGAGGCAATTCACTGGTTAAATACGCTACTAAAACCGTGTCTGTAGAAACTCTGTTGCAGGGTTGAGGTAGGGAAGGTACCTTCATCATTAAGTGCTCCAGGCCCAGGAAGTTCTGTGGGTAGGAGAACAGCTGCTCTTCCACTCTTCATCAGGATCTGACTCAGCAGAGGACTTGAATCATTTGCTCAAAATAAAGGACGTGTATCTCGCTGAAGCCAGTGAGATTACTCATGATCAAATGCCTTGCTAAATTAGGGGTTCAGACTAAAATTATTTGCTACCTGGTGAATTCATTGTACAGAATACAAAGTTGAGATAAATAACACATATGTGGTTTATGCTAACGTTGAAGCACAGTAACCTTTGTCATTACTGCTTTCTGTAATAAGATGGGATACATTTAAAAATATTGTTTCATCCAGTTGTTTTGCCTTAGCAGCTCTTTGGCTCCTTTATTCCATCTTACTTAGACTTTATTATGAGGGATTCAAGTGTTTGTCCATATATAATTCCTAGTTACACTTTCATATAACTTCTCTATTGTCAAAAAAACCACACTAAAAATGTTTTTGTGACATATATGAAAATCTCAGACCATACAGTGGTGCTTTAGACAGCAACTGTATGTGTTCTGACTCTCTAAGATGATTACCCTTTAAAGTGATGATTCTTTAAAATAGAATAGTTACCATGCACAAACATATGGTAGCTCTGTATAGTCTATAATGCAAGAAAATAAATAAAATATAGTCATTGTGAAATATAGGAAAGCTTACAGCTTATGTTGCAGAGTGACTATGTGAGGTAAGCCAAACCTTTACTTTTAATCAATTGAAAAAATCTGATAGGAAATACAAATGCCTGGATTTTAACAGAGTGCATGTTCATGAGCACTGGAGTTTAGTTGTTTGAAAAACAGCTTACACTACATTATGCCAGTGCTGTATATATTTGAAATTAAATTCATGATGCAGTCTTCAAATTCTGCTGTAGACACTTTATGGAGCACAGAAGATGGGTTGCACTACTTTACATATTTGCAAAATGCTACATTGCTCACTAATATTATGTGTATAATCATATCACTTCAAAGGGTGAAAAATGCTTTTGCAGATAAGCTTTGACTATTGGTGCAAAGCTAATAAATCTCATCACAAGGATATTATCTTTACCACATTGCTTGAAAACAACCTTTGTGCTGTACCTGAGATGCCTGTTCAAATGTCCTTGAAACATGCTTTTGGGAGGCATTAGAAAAAAGGGTGCAGTTGAAGAGAACTCTTTCTGATCATTGCTGAAAGAAAAATCTGGGATAACTTTCTCTCCCCATCACCGGTCTGAAATTGTCTGGCACAAAAGCTTCTGCCAAATACAGAGTCTTTTCTTGGCAGTTCCTCTCGTTAGACAGAGAAAATTAAGTAAGTTCTATGGGTAGGTTTATGCACTTCTATTATTCTTTAGCTTCCAACAAAAATAGCTGGATAAAAATTTCTGACACTTCCCTTGAGTTGTGATTTGTTTTGAAAACTTACAGTAAAAATATGTAGGTTTGCAACTGGGAAAGCAGATCAGAAGCAGATTCTTTCTTGGAAGAAAAGGCAGTGTGAATCTAAGCTTATTGGGTAAAAATGAAATTCTCTGGTAGTTGCATTTTGAACGAGTTGAGCAACAGCTGGAGCTGAGTTTCTTTTACAACATATGCCTTGAAAACACTGGAAACAGCCTTGTAGCAATATATTTCCCATAAAAAGAGTGTAACAGAGCATAACAGTGATCCCACATCATAGAATCATAGAATGGTTTGGTTTGGAACCAACCCTACTGCTGAGGGCAGAGGTACCCTTCACTAGACTATCAGATAAAATAACTGGATAAAATACCTTGTGTCTTTTGTACCCAAGGATGACCAAAACCAGATACTTGGGAAGAATATAAGGACACAACACGATAGCCTCTTGGGGTAATGGTGGTGGTGAAGAAATTATTTCACTCTTTCAACACAAAGTTTTGGAATCTGTGTCAATTAGACACCACCTACTCATACGATTTGTTTTGCTTTTGAAACTGCAACTTTCAGTTTTGTTGGATGTCTATTAATTTGTATGTTGGAAGAAGAAGCAGTTGTTCTGTAGGCACCTTTGCTGTGGTGGATTTTAGAGAGTTTTCCATAGTTTTCTTGCAGCCAGTTTTGAAATGAGATGCTACAAACCTTGATTAGTAAGGTCTATGTTTTTTTGTGGTTTTTAATTTTTCTTTTGACCTTTGGAAATAAATTTACATTTCCTTCAGTTCCGTTGGAATTGGCATGATTTGTATTTTATTTTCAGTTAAAAGTTACATTGCTATATTGCCATAAATTGACAACCCAGAGAAATGGTTCAGTGAATCAAAGGAGAATCAAAGGGCGGTTGTTTTAAATTGCTACCTTGCCTTTGAAAGTGTATCTGTGTGCTTGCATGTGGAGTGGTTGAACAAATGTGTGAAGCTAAGTGAGGGTGGAGAGCCTTGGTGACTTCAGAGCCTTGGTGACTTCAGCCTGCCTTGTCCCCTAATTGCCAGGCTCAGCAGAAGGACAGACCTCTGCCAGGTGTTGCATAGGTACTTTCTGCCCTCTCAGAGGCAGCTGGAGCTGGACCAGTTTTTGACAGTCCTGCAATATCCACTGTTCAAGTAACTTTTCTCTTCTGCACACTTTTTTTCTTGGAGAAGTGGTTTGTTGGAGTAGACTGTAGAAATAATGTGGATTGTTTCACTTTGGACCGCAATAACAACATTGAGAAATCTAGAGATACTGAGTTTCTGAGTCTGTCCTTGAAAATGAGACATGAAATGTGCTTCCTATTTTAGCCCTCGGAGATGTATGTGTGCTGCTCCACATTCTTTGTGTGCATTGAGAGTGGAGCTTCTCTCAGCTTCTCCATCAGTTGCTTTACTATTCTGTTTTATTTGAAGATGCCATCATGAATTGGGAAAAATGTAGGAAAATTCTCACAAAAGACTAGAATCCAAGGGATTCTCTCTACTTCATGTGTTATCTTAGAGAAATAATACTTTTTAAAAATTGTAAATATATATGTTTATGTAAGTCACAGAAGGGAAGCTGTACAGCATGGATTTAGTCCTCAAACAAAACCACAGGCTAGATATTTTAGAGGTTAAAATCAAAGAAAGATAATGTACTTTTAAGAAACTGCAAATAAAATAAATTAGGCTATGTTTTATAAACATAAGTTTTTCATTATATCTAGCTTTTGTTTCTCTAGTGCTCTACATGACCTATAATGCTTATACATCATCAAAGATGATACAAACAGTCTTCCTATGTTAATTCAGGTCAGTTTTAATGGTTACTTTGGAACTCCATGTGAGGTGATCCCAAACAGAAGGATTCTCTATTAAAGGTTTGAAACTTTTTATAACCTTGTGTGACTTTTTTTCTTTCCTGTTTGCTCTGAGATTCCACCCTCTTACTTTGCAGGACTACCACCCCTAGAATTGGAGATATTCTGCAAAAGTTAGCTCCTTTCCTCAAGATGTATGGAGAGTATGTGAAGAATTTTGATAATGCAATGGAATTGGTGAAAACGTGGACTGAACGGTCACCTCAATTCAAATTCATTATTCAAGACATTCAGGTAATGGGAAGAATAATGTAAATCTCCAAATAATACAAGCATTTATAAAAATACATAGGTTTGTGGATGAAAAAAGGATTGAAGAGAAAATTAAATACCAAATCCCCTAGAATTAAGGGTTGTTGTTTTTGTCAACTTTGCACTGCCTTCTGTTTCTTCTCCTTCTTCCTTCATGTGTGCACAATCCACCCACAAAAATCCAGACTTTTCTCCTGCAAAATAGAGGAGCAAAGTATAAAGGTTGTAGTGTGTGAAGACTAAAAAATGCTGCATTTTGTTGTAGATACCAAAAGTAAATAATGTTTCAGGATAATCTATCAGTGCAACTGTAGATCCTTGCTCTGAATCCATAATATTGTGTTGGCTCACACTAATGCTGAACCACAAAAGGTTAAGAAAGCTTGAGAGTCCAGCAATGCATCGACCTTGTCAGAGATTCGTTTCATACCCTCTAGTGCTCCCTGTGGGTGTCTCTGTGAATTGGCAGGTATGTGTTCTACTGCACACTGAGCAGTTAGAAACAGGATAAAGCATATCTACTTAAATTTTACTGCTCTATGGGGTCTCGTGATTGTAAGCCAGGGAAGGAAACTATGTGTATTTTAATGCAATCTTTTTTTCCCTAATCTAATTGTATCAAAGATTATGGAAATGAATATACATCTTAAAGCACCGCTGAGGGAGTTTGCACTATAAAGGAAACTCAAAGAAAGCATTCCCTCCTCAGATAGGTAAAATATAACTTTGTAGCCCAATTAAGTGATTGTTTCTAATATTTGGCCATGAACTCTTCTTATTAATTCAGAAGTAATTCTCTTGTTTGTGTTATTACAAACCTCATTTAAAATGTTTAGGAGTTTAGGAGATTTTTTTTTAGTAAGACTTTTATTTATGGATTGTATACTTACTGCTGGATACCTAGAGAAGTTTTGCAAGTTATTTTTAGGAAAGACTTTCTAATTATTTGCTTTGGTAAAGTAATTCTATTTTCTTTCAGTAGGTCTGTCACGCATATTTCAAAATACATTATGTTTCATCAATCATAACTTTTATTTTACTATATCGTAATAACATTTTTGCCTGCTACATTGAAATATGTTTACAATTTTTTAGAAGGAAAAAGTGTGTGGAAATTTGACATTGCAACATCACATGCTAGAACCAGTACAACGCATTCCACGCTACGAGATGCTTCTAAAGGACTACCTAAGGAAATTGCCTCAGGATTCTCTAGACTGGAAAGATGCTGAAAGTAAATATCTTCAGGCCATTAAAATAGCTGTAATAAGATATTAGTAAGAGGATACTGTAAACTAAAGATGTCTTCCTTCAGGAAAGTGAAGAAGTAACTGTGAAAAGAATAATAGAGTTTCTTCAGGGGATTCATAGGATTCTTTGAAAAAAGTCTGTCTGAATTGAAATTAATGTAAAAACCATAAAGCCTTTAGTGTTCTCCTCCTGGAGCACAGAAGTTTTGCCTTAGTTTTGGAGTAACACACAGGTTTTGATTTGTTTGCTTTGCAGATGATCAGGGCTTGAGGTGGCGGCTTTTGTTTTGTTTTGTTTTGTTGGCATTTTGATTTGCTTTATGCACATTTGGAATGTAGAACTGTTATTTATAAAAAAGTGAAGTTAACCTCACTGTATTTTTAAGCTTCTTCAGGGAAGAAGAACAGTCCACTTTTAAATTTCTAGAACAGCTCAAGATATTTCCGTGGGTTGTTCAAAATCACTTGCCAGATATTTTTTTTGCTATATTTCATTGTTAGTACCATTACAGTAAACACTTGTAAAATGAGCTGTTTCAATGAAAAATACAGTTTGACATTCTGAACTGCTTTGAGAAAAGAAGGGAGAGACCATGACTGTTCTTGTCACAAAAAATGTGACTAAGTGCTGAAGCATTAAAGTAATCTGCAATAATTCTCTTCTGGTCTTTACAGATTATAATATCTATTTGGTAGTTTACTTTATTATGCTGACCACTTTACCTTGTTTTCTTTTTATGGAAAACTAAAGAAATTTATTGTACTTTGTAATTTACATAAAAATGACAAATATTTTTGTAGAATGACTCCTTTTTTTTTTTCCCCCATGTAATATATAAATATGTAAAAATGCAGCTTTTTGGTGATACTTTTTCCTTTTCTTCTGTCTAGAATCCCTGGAAATTATATCCACTGCAGCAAGTCACTCGAATAGTGCAATTAGAAAGATGGTAAATGATCTTTGTTTTCCTGTTCACTTTTCAATATATTGTATTTGAGTATTTGGTGAAGCTAGGAAGTGTGAATTGCAAATCTTCCCTAAAATGGCAAAAATTGTTTTCCTGGATCAAAGTGATTGCTCCAACTTAATGTGTTTATACAACTCCTGAGAATGATAGGCAAAATCTGGCATTGCACTTAATTCCATCAAGTGGAAAGTGGGACACTTAGTTCCTCCCCTGGCTCAAATAACTGATATTGCACTGAACTCTTAACTTTGTTTTGTCTGTTTCTATCGGTGTAAGGATAATATTTGTAAAGAGTAGCTACTGTTTCTCTGACCTATTGGGTGGGCACGGTAGGTACTTCATTAATATGTGAGAAGTTTTGGGAAGAAATAATGCAGAGTCTATGTATAACTGCATTTTTTAACTTGCCAAGGATATAACATATCTAAAAGTATGTCTGACTTTATCAACTAAGTTAATCAGTCAGACCATGCATACCAGATATATTTATTTTTCAGAGGTAACGTTCTCCAAACTTGTGCAAGCGCCTATAATTTAATTTAAACATGCTTAAAGATCTGTGCTTTCAATTAGTAAGTTTTATAGCTGTATTTTCACTGTATAGGAGAATCTAAAGAAGTTGCTAGAGATATATGAGATGCTGGGAGAAGAGGAAGACATTGTGAACCCTTCAAATGAACTGATAAAAGAAGGCCAGATCCTTAAACTCGCTGCTCGCAATACGTCTGCTCAAGAACGGTATCTTTTCCTAGTAAGTACAGTGGCCTGTGTTTGCAGGAGTGGCTGTATACCTTTCTAGACTTGAAAGAACTACTAAAGAGAAAGGGAAAGCCTCTCTAGTTGATGTCTAGGGCGAGTGTGCTGCTCTGCAGAGCACGTGGCCTGTGGTGCCCGGGGTCATGGGGTGACTGTTGGGCTGTGCCCATCAAGCTGGGAGACAGACTCAGGTGATGGTGGTCACTGTCACTGTCACTGACACAAGTGACAGTGACACAAGTGACACAAGCTCATCTGAGTACACTCCATGGCTGCAGAGGTACCCTGCCTTGCTCCAGTGCTGGGAGATTGGTGTTGCACTGGATCCAGCCTATGAATGTTCACGGAGGTTAAAATGAATCACTTGCCAGACTCCTTTTCCTGTGCCCGCTGCAGTCCCTGCAGTTTCAGAGCTCTCATTTGCCAGTTCATAGCCAGATTTAGAATGTTATCTCAGGGTGACTCCATGCTGAACAAGCTTATGCTCAGTGGGCTTCATTTATTTCTGACTTCTTGGCACGTGCTGTCCTGGCAGCTCCATGATGTTCTCCTGGTATCTCCCAAGTCCCTCCAGAAAAACATTTAAGTGGATGTTGATTATAAATGTGGCTCCTAGAGCATTAGAACTTTGACATTCTCATTAAATTGAAGTGTAAAAGCTTAGGATTTTAGTCCTGATGGATTGTGTGTTGAGGTTCCAGTAATGCTCATGGTCCTCTGGGAGCTTGTTAGTATGGCAGGTCATCCTCTCAACAGGTGCCTGTGTCCTGTCTTGGAACTCACAAGCTGCAGCCATACTCCCTTACAATTCCCTTGGAAAAGGTTTGATGTAGTTAATTGCTTTCCATGCATTAAAAATTGCTGATGCATTTTTGCTTATGGGCCTCTGGCATTGCCTGTTTTCTGGTTAATAAAGCCTATTAATGAGTCGTTGAGGCACAACTCCTGCTTAACTGTGCTTCAAACAAAAGGAGAAATCATTGAATAGTAAGACCTCAAATGGAGCTAGACAGCTGATTAAAATAATGTTCTCTTCATATGAGAGATGACAAGTTCAAATGTGCTATGTCTGCGATACAGACTAGGCAATAGGCTAGACAGGAATTCTCTGACATAGGATTTAACTGAAGTGAGTTTTTTTTTTTAATAATTAATTTTGAGAAAAATGTGAGAGGAAAAATGTGAGAAAATTAAATACTGTAGATATGATTTAATAACTGTGCTTCCAGGCTGGGGCTTTAGACATTTAAACATTATTAAAGTTCTAGTTTTTAATAAAGGAATATATCTTTGTCCTACTCATGTACTTCTTTTTTTTTTTTTTTTTTCCCTGTGATATGGAGGGTTTCAGGGAATAAAAACTCTTAAGAAATGTTCTTCTATCTTGGATAAAAGACAAAAAATGTCCTCAAATAACAGTAGTTACGATTTCTACAAAACCAACTGGATAAATATAAATGTATACACTGAAGAAAAGAGTTCTTATTCTGTAGTTTAGAGTAGGTTTTGCAACATTGGGGCATAAGAATGGGGTTTTTGTTTAGAAAAGCTTTACATTGGTATATAATATCTAGTCTGAGTATAGTTTGATAATAAATGCTATGAAGACTGCTGCATATACAGAGCAATTATTCTTATAGTCACTGAAGCTGTCCTTTAATCTTACTTCTAAACAAATAAGAAAAAAGTAGTTGTCTTACATGAGAAGACCAAAGCTCTTATGCATCAATTGATCAGGAAGGAGCCTGCTTCCTCATCCACCAAGTCTAGCTTTGCAGTACTGTCCAGCTCTCAGTGTCCAAACTGTGGCTTTATCTGTGTTTTTTTTAAATGAAAAACTGTGTGGTTTTTTTTTTCCTCCCAGTTTAACAATATGTTGCTCTACTGCGTTCCCAAATTCAGCCTGGTAGGATCAAAGTTCTCAGTTCGAACCAGAGTTGGCATAGATGGTATGAAAATTATAGAAACTCATAATGAAGAATATCCACATACTTTTCAAGTGTCTGGAAAAGAACGAACACTGGAGTTGCAGGCCAGGTAAGCAGTCGTTTTAGCTAGTTTTTTTGAGGATTAAATATGTACACACAAAAGAGTGGACTAATAGATTTGGAGAAAGATGCAGTGGATGTCATTAAAGTATCACTGTTTTGAAAATAGCCTGCCAAAAATCATAAATTGTCAGTCCAAGGATCTCTCTGATTAGGAGATGCATCTACAAAGATGTGCTTGTATCCTGCTCTTGCTGAGTTACCTTCCCATTACCTTTTTGCACTGCCTAGACTAAATCTTTGCTGTCTAGACTGCCCCACTTCAAATAAAGTTGGGTGCTCTACCTCTCCTTTTGGACCTGCTTCAAGATCCTATTCCTAGCAGTCAGGATTTCGTTGCAGAGAGGTGAAGGTTAAATAAGCAGGAAAATGTCCATGGTGGATACAGTTCTGCGTTGGCACCATGTATTTGGGGACAAACCATAGCTTGCTAGCCCATGACCTTGCAAGCGACTGTCCTTTATGAAATAAAACCCTTTTAAAAATTAATGAGAGTTACAGCAGTGAATATGCGAAGATAACAGATACATATTAATGTAGATATTTACCTACACTAGCACTGAATTTGAAATTAAATAGAAACTTTGAAAAATGACAGGAAAAAAACTTTCCACTAAGGTCTATAAGACTTCTGGGACATGTTTATGCCTATCAATCGCATCTGCTGTAAATTGCTGTATGATATCTTGCTAAGTATTTTGCAAGTTGTTGTGCCATATACCCATTTCAGTGGTGAAAGATGGCATCTTGCTGTACTGTTTGTGAAGCATGTTTTAACTGGAAGAAAAATTATCCAGCGAAGGAAGTTTATTTTGCTAACTTTCCTCTATTACCAGTAATTGAAAGTTTATTGCGCTGGTTTGTTTTAGGTGTGAGAAGCCCACATTTTAATCTTTTGCTTTATGATCATTATTGGAAGGCATTAAGTTTGTACAAAATTGTGAAGGAATAAGTACCAAACAAGGTCTTACTCATATATATTAGAATAATCTCTATTAATGTATGAGTATTGTATGTACACTATATCTTAATGTCCTTAATTCATGAACTTGTATTAACAATATTGCCTGTTTAGTTTACTCTTGGGGTATTTTTTATTAGTAGCCTTCTATTTACTTTTCAGACTACTATTGGATTACATTTTAAATTACTGTTTTTAAACAGTATCTAAGGAGGAGGCCACTTTTGAAGAATCAAATACACTGAAGCGTTAGTTTTCATGTTTCTAACACAAAGTTTGCAGATAAACTTTTTCTTACTAGCACTAGCCAGTAGTTTCTAATAGTATTATTACTTGTGATATAAGATGCCTTTCCAAAGATTTGAATGTCAAAGTTCTGCTGATATATTTAAAGGCAAAGCTGTCATACAAGATTAGGGTTGGATGTGCTTCCTCTCTTATCTTTGACTTGTCTGTTTTATCTCATCTGTACTACTGTTAAGTCATCTGTATCTGGTCTGATGCATAAAAGGGACATTTCTGCTGTTTGGTTTACAATGTTAAAACAATATTCCTTTAGTTTAATTGGATGCAATTCATGTCACTGTTGAGAACAGCAACAACAAAGAAGCATTAAGGAAATCACTTTGGGAAGGGAGTGGGATTTAAGACGTACACAGGAGAAATGTGTATTAGTATGTGAACTTATAAGTGATGAAATGTGAGGAGAAAGACACACCTAAGCTGTGATTTAAAAAATAATAATCATTACAAAAGTCTAACAATGAAAATACTATTGCTACTTTTAAATGCATTGACATTTAACTTATTACTTGAATTCACTTCTTAGTGGTTGCAAATTTGTGAAGCCTAAGGTCATGGTTTTGCTTTCTGGTTTGGTTTGTTTTTTTAAAGTTTGACAGTTAAAAATTAATATTGTTTAAATTTAAATTCTTGAGAATTACTTCAGAATTACTTGGCTTTTGCAAGAAGTTGTTGATAGTGAAGTGTTTCCTGAACCAGTCTTGGACTAATGTATCAAAATATTTCTTTTAGTTCTGAACAAGATAAAGAAGAATGGATAAAGGTAAATTGATCTACCTTCTTTATTTTCTAACCACTTTTTCACTGAAGCAATCAAAAAAGTAATATTCATATTTTCTGTCTGTACCTTCCCTCTGCTGATCGAGAACTGGTCAGAATGCCGAGTCTGTTTTTAATTTAACATGTTTGAGGAATTTCTCCACTGTTTCCTTAGGCACTTCAGAGTACTATTGAAGTTTTTCAGCAGAGGAATGAAACTTTCAGAAACGCTATTGCTAAAGAATATGAAGACATGCCTGTTGAGGTTTCTGTAAGTTGCTGTTATTCCTTTGTAACCTTCTTAGTACCCTTTTTGTTCTTCAGTAAGTGGAAAAAGTTTGGCAGAAACTTTGTTTTCAAGCTCATTGTTCTTATAGCAGAGTAATTACAGAGTAGTCATCTTGTTGGTAATTGTTTTTCTTCATAATGCTGAATCCTATAAACAAGCCTCTTTCTCTCTTGAAACTCGTAACAGAGCACCCTTTCAGTGATGCATCGTGATTTTTGACTGGGTCCTTTGTTGTTTCTTTTATAGATTTCAAAATGCATCTTGAGCTATGTTTTGCCATTTCCTTTCCAGAGGAAGAGAATAATTATTTTCTCTATTTCGAGTACTCTGCAACTTTTTACTAGCTTTTTTTTTTTTATTCTCTCATCCTCCTCCTGCCCCTGCTTCAGAACGCCGAGCTTGGGAAGAGAGCACCGAGGTGGATACGGGACAACGAAGTGACCATGTGCATGAAGTGCAAGGAGCCATTTAATGCCCTGACAAGGAGAAGGCACCACTGCCGAGCATGTGGACATGTGAGTGCAAAGCCCTAGTACCTGTAGCTGGTCAGCAGGCTTGGGAATGTCTCCAAGCATCTGCTTGACTTCCCGTGACTCCTTGTTATCATAGAATAGCTTGGGTTGGGAGGGACCTTAAAAATCATCTAGTTCCAACCTCCCTGTTATGGGCAGGGACACCTTTCTACTAGACCAGGTTGCTCAGAGCCCCATCTGACCTTCCAGGGATGGGGCATCCCCACCTTGTCTGGGCAGCCTGTTCCATGGCTGTGCAGTTTGTTGCTGCACTTGTAGCTGAAAGAAGCAGCTCTGCATTAGCACAAAGGACCCTCTGTCTGCTTTAGCTGGCATGGTAAATTTGGAAGTAATGTGGAGCAGTGGAAGATGCATGTTTGTGTAAAATGCCCCAAGTCCCTGGACATACTGTATTGCTAGTTTTGAGTGGCCTCCACTAGTATGAACAGTTTCAAGACCGTATTAAGCTGACATAATCCAGCATTATTTCTGGCAGCACTGTCTGCCTCCTCTTTCCATTCTGCTACATCCTCTCTCCTCTTTGCAAGAAGACCATGAAGCCCTGCAGTTATTCACTGAGTTAACTTGGAGCTGTTCCCAGCTGGGTTCACTGTGTAATTGTGTGAACATGTGCATCAGGGAAGGCGAGAATGTTAGGATGGGGAAAGAGTATTGCTGCTGCTTTCCGTGTAGGATTTTACAGTAACGTATCCAAATAGTGGTATGACTTGAGAGTTTTCAGAAGTTAACAAAAGAAGAGGAAACAAACTTCCTTCTCTTGGCATCCAGCAGCTATGCCTTTTTCCACCAGAGGGTGGTACAAGCCCAGGTTTAATATTTGTGTGATTTCTTTCTAATGTTTTTATGTGGTATGAAGACTTACTGCATTCATAACGCTGCTTTTATGCTTTACAGGACACTTGAGACTTTTACAGAAGCTCCGAATTATTGATTCTGAGTTTTTTCCCCCCCAGTCATTCTGTTTTAAAACTCCATTAATCTTAAAACTGCACCCTTCCTTTTTATTTCCCCTTTTGTTTTGACTCCCAACTACTTCTCTCCATTGCTGCTCTATCACATCTCCTTGCACTTTAATTTTAAAACATTTTTTCGTGGGAGTTAATTTGGGTCAGCAATGGCTTTCCAGCAGTGACTAATGGGGAATACTTCACTAGTATTCTCTAGAGCTACTAGCTGAAGGTACTGATCTAGATTAGTGCTGCAAAGCCCTGGCCCACAATAAAATTCTCTTCATGTGTCTGACTGATTCAAGTCCATTTGCCTACCTTTCTTTCTTGAAATAACCACACTCATATTTTTTATTCAGAGCTTCTTTTTTCACCTGAAAAAAAGAATTCTGTGGAAAAATATTTCTCATGAAAGAACTTCTCTCAAATCCCTCTTGCATTTCCTTTATATCTGTAGTGAAAAGAAAAATTGGGAAAAATCAGTGTGATATTGCCTTATCAATTCTAAAAGTATAAATTATATATATATAAATTTTAACCTGTTAATATTTATTAGCAGGTTAAACAACTAGTCATTTCTGATTTTATCATATTTTTTTAATCATTAAAAGGGCATCTCAATTGTAGGTTTCATTCATTCACAGAACCTCATTTCTGATAGAAAACCATATAGTAAATCTACCTTTTCACATTGGCGTCTAAAGAAACTGTAGGATTTTCTTCCTGCAGCATGACTTGTGCTATATTCTGATTCTATATCCAATTTTAATCTACAGATGTAATTGAAAGCCTAATGTGATTTTATGCAAACTACAAAACTTGTGCCAAGTAAATAGTAAAAAGCACTTCTAGTTAAGAAGTAATGGCAAAAATTTGGAAAATTATTATTTTCAGTTAAGTTATTTTTGACATGCTATAAAGGCATTATCTATCTTGTTCAGTATAACTAAAAATGTACAAAGTAGAATAATACTAATTTTAATTAAATCATATTTTCATAAGGCTTCATAAATACTTAAATTTTAAATGTATGTTATCTTTTTTGTTTCTAAGGTGGTTTGCTGGAAATGTTCTGATTACAAGGCACATCTTGAATATGATGGCAATAAATTGAACAAAGTCTGTAAGGACTGCTATCATGTTATAATTGGTTGTACAGACAGTGAAGAAAAGAAGAAGAAAGGCATCTTGGAGGTATGTCATTGAAAAATACTATATATATATGGATGCTATGATTTTGGCTCATCAGTAGGTGAAAAATGGTAGCATTCTTGCAGGGCTTATTTTTTGTTTGATAAATAAAACCCATGTGGATCAAACTCATCCTGTCCAATAGATTTTGGCCTTCAGCATTCACCTTTGCAATACTGCTTTGTTTCTTACAACTTTTTTTAAGGGGGAATTACAGACCGTAGAGGTCGTTTGCTTATTTCAGTTACATCAGCTCCTGTGATGAGACATTACCTTTCCTTATAAATCTTCAGTTTTCTTCTTCTGCGTTTAAGCTTTCACAGCAACAAACCCCACAGCTACTGCAGTGATTCTTGAAAACATATACCCAGACTGAAAGAACTGGGGATGGAAAAGAGGAGAATGGGGGAGAATTTTGCTCTTCAGAGTCTGAGGAGTAAGATAGTTTTGATCGGTATATACAATGTACCTTTAAGTTGTCAAGCTGCTCTCAGCTTTTGACATCTAAAAATTCAAGGTCTCGAGCAGACAATAAAGAACCATGTTTCTCTTATGATCGGGGGAGAACGAGGCATTTTAGAATTGTAATTAACTTCCACATTTCTTAAATGCCCCTTGATAGGCCCTTTTAAAATTCCTGTCATACACTAGAGAAAGAGCGTCCTAACTTTGTCAAGACATATATTTATATTGGGAATTAGTAAAGAATAATTGACCCTGGAGATAAATGCCAATAAGAAAAGAAGGCAAAATTAAAATACAGATTATAATTCCATATACAGTTCTTAAGTGTAGTCAGGCCAACATGGATTGACTATACTCTCTTCAGCAAGACAGAGTAAGGAGCGCAGAACTCCACTGGCTTCCCTTAGAGTCGAGATACTGCTGTTTCTTGGCATGATGGCTTTTTTAAGGCAGTTGAAGGAGATACAGAGCGTCTCAGAAATGTTTGTCTGCAAGCTGGATCTCTTGGCAATGGAGTGGTTGGTACCATGTTGCAGCATTTAGACAGTACCGCTGCTGAGAGGGGAAAAAAGTCAATGCAAGGAGATTTTAACGCATAATCACTGTGTACTTTATAATTGTCTCAGGTTCACTATTTAACCTGAGCAGCATGTCACTCTGTCTTCAGAGTGCCTTCTTTTCTCTAGCATTAGTGCTTGCATGCTTATGTTATTCTTAGAAAAGTGTTTGGATCTGACCCTGTCATAATATTTTGACTGTCAAAATAGATTGGTTGTCATGTTGGATAATTAGTGGCACTTCAATGCCTAACACGATGTTATTTTGGAAATCAGACATTGTAGATACTCAGATACAGAGAAAGGTTAGTTGTTGTGGCAAAATGAATTTTAGAGAGATCTAGAAGTCTATAATCCAAAATTGCTGATGAAAAAAGGAATAGATTACACATGTTAAGGGAATACATGTTGTGATTGTATATGTTTAATATATATATTCTCCATAAATCCGGTCCTTCATGGTCTTTCTTGGGTATTTCCTGAAGCTCTTTTGCAGATGCTATCCAAGATTTTATATGAATGATGATAAATTTCTGCTTTTCTGGCCTGTATATTTTTAATCTTTATTTAAGGAAAGTTTTTGTTCCTTTTTATGCTTTGTACTATCTCCCAGATTGAATCTGCAGAAGTCTCTGGAAACAGTGTCATATGTAGCTTTCTTCAGTACATGGAAAAGTCGAAGCCCTGGCAGAAAGCTTGGTGTGTTATACCTAAACAGGAAGCTCTTGTGCTCTACATGTATGGTGCTCCACAGGTACGTGCAGAGAAAATGGAAAAGGTTTTAGTAATTATTGTCACTGACATCTGAGGAAGAGAAGTCAAATAGCTTGGGAATGCAGGATGGATCCAAGTGTTTTCACCAGCCTGTATAGTAAATGAGAGGTAGTGGGCAGATTAGTTGTCTGTTCTTAACCAAGAACTTCTTCTTCTTAGGATGTTAAAGCTCTGGCTACAATTCCCCTTCTGGGCTATACAGTGGATGACACTCCAAGAAGTGCTGACCTCCCACACAGCTTCAAACTGACCCAGTCTAAATCTGTGCACAGCTTTGCTGCTGACAATGAGGAACTGAAACAGAAATGGCTAAAAGTTATCCATTTAGCTGTCAAAGGTGAGACACCAGAATGTCAAAATGAACTGCAAGTGAATTTAGAAGAGCAGCCTGAATCTTCTAAAAGATCTGAATGCTGAAGCTTGAGAACACATGGCATTTTTAAAAGATTTCAGTTGAAATTGTGGTTAACCTTTGTGTTAACCTTTATTTGCTCAATCAAGAAAAAAGAAAAAAAAAAGAAAAAGAAACTTCTTACTACCATACACATCTTGGCACTTTATGTTTGGGAAAAATTCTGGTCTTTTTAGGGATCTTTTTCTTATATTTATGTTCTGTCAATAAAAGAGATGTACAGGTTCATTTAAGAGACTTTTTAAAAAAATGTGAATGCTATTAAAAATACTTACTAACTTTACTGTACTACTTGTTTGTCATAATGCAATTTTTTTTTTTGAGAATCCAGTTGCTCTTCAGTTAACATTTGCTACTTTCATTAAGAATGCAAATATTTTAAGCTTCCTACTTACATGTTAGGACTTGCAACAGGATAAAAGATATACCTCCACATTGCCAAAATAGATCTGTACTTAAACATGCAGGGACAGTTTGGTTTAATGTACGTAGTTTATAGATTGATTTCCACAGATCTGTACATATGTTGTATTCACTTGTCTCTTTTTACTTAAAATAATGCAAATTTCTTTCACTGGTATATTGGCTTTTAAGGTTTCAGTTTCTCAAGGAAAAAGAATCTAATGATTTTCAATCTAGAAATAAATACCTAAAATATGAGAAAACTATATATAATATATGTACAGTATTAAAAATGTACAATACTTGATTTGTGCTTTGATTTCATGATTCTGGGTTCCTCTTAGTGAATAATTTATTTTAAAAAAGCATGTTTTCTATTTGAAATTAAACACGGTCCTAAATTGAAAAATACTGTTCAGTGACTTGTTTTAATAGCTGACACTTAATGATCTTGATATTTTTATGCATCAAAAAAATAGCAGTGATGTAAGTGGCATGCAATGGACATATGAGTTCCAGTTGTGTTTTAAACGAGTAGTCGCTTTTCTTTGGTGTCCTATCACTGGTAGCTTTTAAGAGTGCAGTAGTTTGTTACTCAAATGCAATATGTGGTTTGAGAAAAGCAACAGATTCTAATAACCTGCTGGGAACGTGTGTTTTTGCTATTATGGTTATCAAAACAAAAGAACATTTTGAACTTAAGTTTTTTAATTTTTGCAGAAGATTAGATCCTCTAATACCTATTTATGACAACAGTCTTCAAGGATTATTGTTGTAAGGTGGAGCCTGCTTTATAAAAGTTCAGTATGAAGTCTGAGCTTGCAAATCTCAATTTGTGTTAACTAACATTATTTGTTTTCTTTGTCTGTGAATAAGGACTTGTTAGCTTTACAATATTAAGTTCCTTATGAACTTTCATTCCTGTTAGAGTTTTTATACATAGAGGCAAATGACCTCCCCAAAATTTTTGCTGTTTTTATCCTTGGATGAAATATGAAAAACTCAGAAGTAGTGATTGACTATCAAGTGGACAATTGAAATCATTGCTGTCTTTCCTTTTCTGAACCGTTAAAGGAGGGGAAATATGTAACTTCTACAATCAACTTGTCATAAGACCATTCAGGAGTCTTCTCAATATATCTGCAATCTGTATTTTAAATTCTGCCAAGCTGAAGAGCTCAGGTTCAAGTCCAGTTTTATTAGTAACATGAGGGCAGATTTAAATTGTTGCTTTTTTATAACGAGTTTGCCAAACTAGTTATTCACTGAACTCCCGTTCCCACTTTACTGTTTCTGCGACATTATAGGGGAAAAAAACCCACAACTTGTTTTGCATTTATCAAAGGATTGTTAAATTTTTAGCACCAAGCGTACATGAGCATGCACTGTCCATTGTTCCTTCACAAGAAGAATGTCATGCAACTTAATGTTAGTAGGATGGATTTTGCTCTCACCTGCACAAATCCAAAATCTACCATAGCCTTTAAATTTCAAAGCTTTACACCAGTGTTAGTAATGATCAGGATGTGGTATTGTAGAGTACTAACTCTGCAGCTGACTTCTGTGCATGTCAGTTCTGAATTCTTCCTTGGGTGCTCCGTGTGTCCAGATTATTCTGCATGATACCCTAGTATTACTTTTATCTGATGTGCAAGCTCTTCTGTAATTCTCTAAGAGATTTTAAGTTACTTCTACTGTCGGCTGTGTTTACCTTTATTAATAGGCAGCTCAAGCCTGTTTTGGTTCATGTTGGTGAGTACCAACAGGTCTTTGCCAAGGTATCCCTAGCTAATACATGTCACCTTGTGCATACCTTGGCAAGGGATGGGGGGACATTCAGGTAAGCAAGAACTCTCAGTGGCTATCTTTCTTTCATGGTCATCTCCCCAAACTGGGTATCTTCTACAAGAGCCTCCAGTGCAATTGTGGGATATGGAGAGTTGTCTTACCACACGTCAATTTATAAAAAACGGTTTCCCATGGTCAAGTTGTAGAGTGTAAGGGAAGAAGTTGCCTTAGAAGAGTTCCCAGATAAGATGGACTGAGCTATACTGAAAATAATATGATGGGATGACTGTAATCATAGAATTGGTTCGGTTGGAAAAGACCTCTAGGATCATTGAATCCAGCAATTACCCAGCACTGCCAAGTCCATCACTAATCATGTCCCTAAGTGCCACATGTCTTTTAAATACCTACTGGGATGGTGACTTAACTCCTTCACTGGGCAGCCTGTTCCAATGCTTGACCACCCACTTGGTGAAGAAATATTTCCTGATACCAAATTTAACCTCCTCTGGTGCAACTTGCCATTTCCTCTTGTCCTGTTGCTTGTTATGTGGGAGAAGAGACCAACCCCCACCTCACTGTAGTCTCCTTTTAGGTAGTTGTAGAAAGCAATAAAGGCCTCTGTGAACCTCCTTTTCTCCAGACTAAACAACCCCCCTTCCTTCAGTCACTCGTTATCAGACTTTTGCTCCAGACTCTTCACCAGCTCTGTTGCCGTTCTCTGGACACACTCCAGCACCTCAATGTCTTTCTCGTTGTGAGGGGCCCAAAACTGATCACAGGATTCGAGGTGCCAAGTACAGGGGGGCAGTCACTGCCCTGGTCCTGCTGGACACATTATTGCTGATACAGGCCAGGATGCCATTTGCCTTCTTGGCCACGTGGGCACACTGCTGGCTCATGTTCAGTGGCTGTTGACCAGCATCTCAGGGCCTTTTCCACTGGGCAGCTTTCCAGCCACTCTTCCCCAAGCCTGTAGTGCTGCCTGGGGTTGTTGTGACCCAAATGCAGATCCTGGCACTTTGCCTTGTTGAATCTCATACAGATGGTTTGACCCATTGATCCAGCCTTTCCAGGTCCTGGAAGAGCCTTCTTATCCTCCAGCAGACCAACATCCTGACAGACTGGTGCTGTGTAGTATATTCCGTTTTCTAAGCTCCTGCAAACTGAATTCTAAGTCAAGTAGGAAGCCCTATTCCGGCTAAATTATTAGGAAAATGATTGGAAGCAGCAGTTTCTGTGCTGCCTTATTGTTATAGTGATATTGAGTAGCTGAAGCTGCTTGAATGGTTGCAGCATCTCCCAGATGAAGCCCTGCGTTTGGGCATAAACTATGTGAAATGAAGTTATTGGGAGTTATTTATTTGGATGTTAGCCTCATGTTTGCTCTCAGCCATTAAAATTTATATAGCACAGGGCATTTTATTTACCCTAGTGAGACCTATTTCATGTTCTCATAATCAGTTGCTTGGTCAGAATTGTTCTCTTCTGAGTCAGAATGCTTTGGCACTCAAATATGTGTTTCTGTGTGCATTTTGTAGGGAAAATATGTACTACAAATATTAAAGGGCATCAGAAGATGGAGAAATTGCTTTAAATGTAACCACCCTGTTTTCTTCATTCTCCACAGACAAGCCCTCCTACAGCATCCAAAACTTTAAATTGTAAATTATGACCGCAGAGGAATAAATTCAAGGTCGTAACTGCTGTGGCTTAAGTGTTATGGCCAAAGCAGTCAAATTAAACCCATCATTCTAACAAGGTAGAAACTGTTCCCACTTCTACTGTTAAATTCTTAAAGGAAAAGAAAAAAGGCATTAAATTTCTTGGCATAAAGCTCTGTGTGTAAGGAATAAACTGTAACTGAGCATTCATTCATAATACATGAATGTATGTGAATGGCTCTGCTGAATTATTTAAGCTTTGCAATTCTTGTGTTCAAGAAATGCTTGTTTCTCACTTTAAAAGTGATCAGTCTTCTGTGCGATTTAAAGCAGATCAAAAGTTATTTTGTGTGATTTTGTCTGTGTTCAACCAGAACAATGGCTTAATTTTATCATCAGTATTTTTTGGAGCATAGTAATATATTTTTTGAAATTACTTATTCCCCCCCATCACCCCATCATGGGAAAATAGTGTATCACGACATCTGCACGTCTGCGCTATTTGTCCAAACCCTCTAAAAATTCTTTTTGGGTATCAGGTACTCCTGCTTGGTTGAAGAGCTGCTATAAAACCTAGATCATCTAGTACTTTCAAATCCCTTTACTCTGAGTAGTTTTGTTTATTCCAGAACATATTTAACTTATATGTGCAAAATAGATATTGAGAATACAAAACATCCTCTTCTATTTGGAGTAGAATATTAAACCACTTTAATTACACGTAAATATATAGTAGCACCTTTTTTATGCAAAACCATCTCAAAGTGCTTTATAAATCTCCTCAAAGATTCTAAGTCCCTATCCTAGAAAAGAGGGGTTTTATTCTTTGTGTTTTCAAATTATGGATGAAGACAAGGCACTGATTAAATGTAGAATAAATACACTACCACCTAAGTAAAATTTAGGTGAGATTATAGAAATATGCTCTAAAGATTTCCAAGTGGAGTCAGAAGGAAAAAAATATATATACATATATAAAAAAATAATCAAGTGTGAAAGATGTGGAACCATTTGACAGGTTGTTTTGGTTCATCACCACATAGCTAGTATAAAAAATGGTCAGCTTTTCATTTCAAGACAAAATTAAATAAAAATTAACAGGGAGTAGTGGTTCCTTATACTGAAGGAAAGGCTTTCAGGAAAGAATAGAAATAATTCTAAGCAATAACAAAGGGGCTTTCTCCATGAATCTGTTTAGAGATCTTTAGCTGGTATAAACCAGCATAGACCTGCTGGAGCTGTTCTACCTTCAGTGATTTAAATTCACTTAGAATCTGCCTTACATATATAAAGACACTTGTGGAAGATCAAACTTTCACCAGTTTGGTAGCTACTGACTTACTATGTCTCATCTGGAGTCACAGTGGTCAGGTGGACTTCAGATGAGTTTCAGTTAGAGGTAATTGATGTAAAGGTGTATGTAAACAGCTGGAAATCTATATCTAAAAGTAAATGATTGGAGAAAAATAATTTTGTGGCAGAATTGACTATCCCTAAAATAAATCCATTGGTGAAATGGGCCTCATTCTTAGTCTGTGGTGTGCTGTTATTTGAAATCTGAAATGAAATACATGGAGTTTAATGTGGTTTTTTTTTCCTCTAGTCTGTGGCCCTATTGGTGTGAGGAATTTACCTAGCTGGTTCTGACCTGTGGGACTGTAGTGAAGTATGTTCCTTGGATAGAAGTTTTAATCTGCTAGTCAGATTGTTTCCTAAATCCTTTTCCTTAAACAGAACATAACATTAACTTAATGGTTACATGTGTGTGTATATACACATATGTATATGTATGTGTGTATATGTATATATGTGTATTTATATTTGAGACTATTATTCAGATGACTTGTTTCCAAGCAGTATTTTACAATCAAAAAATACACTGTGCTGCATTCAAAAGAGAATGTGTATTGACTGTGTTGAGTGTTCTTTTCAGAAGAAAAAATCGACAGAAGTAGATCTGCTGTTGTGGCATGTTTACTATTTCAGCCTAAAAAAAGCAAGCAAAAACCCCCCCACAAACATGCAAATTCCAGTAAGGCATTCAATCAGCTTCCTTTGAAACCTCGTAATTAAATTTCTTCCCAGTCTTAACTATGGCATTTTGTTTCCCTCATTCCTCTTCCTAGCACAAATGAATGTAAAACATGTTTTTTTCTCTATTAAAATCCCCGAGCAGATTTCTTTGAATAAAACGTGTTTGCAACCACTGCATAACACCAGCCTATTTCTGTTTATAGTTCATCTTCGTAGATTCATTAACTATTTATAGTGGAAACGTTCAGAAAAAGGGGAACTATCAAAGCATTTTTGCATGTATGTGCCCTAGTATGTTTAAGAAGCCAAATTTTATTGCATATAGGAAAGAGTTGGCAATAGAAATTTTGTTTTTTCTATCAGTAAATTTTCTGTTCTTCAGCCCTCACAGCAGATCAATACATTAATTTTAGCAGGAGCTGGATCAGTTGTAATGTTTGACATCAGAATTACAGGCTCTACATGTTAATTTCCCTTCATTATGGAAACATGTCTGATTTTAATTGCAAAAAACCCTTTTAAAAAAAAAAAATATTTGGAAGAGGTGTAAATTTGTTTTGGTTTTGCCAGAAAGTGAATAATATTAAAAAGGTGAAATTTAAATGCCATTGTAAGTTGTGCAAATTTGTAATTTTTATGGTCAATAAGTATATGAATGTAAAAAAATGAAGATATTGTACATATTTTATGTAATATATGTATATTTGGTCCTATGGGGGGGTGGAGATTGTAAAAATTAAGCACTTTAATTCATGTTGAGTACTTAAAAAGAAAAGAAATTTGTATCATGTAAAATAAAAGCATAATTAAATAAGTATTGCTGGATTTTTTTTTCTTGTTTTTTTTTTTTTTTTTTTTTTTTTTTTTTTTTTTTTTTTTTTTTTTTTTTTTTTTTTTTTTTTTTTTTTTTTTTTTTTTGTTTTTTTTGGGTTTTTTTGTTTGGTTTTGGTTTTTTGGGTTGTTTTGTCCACCTACTGTTCTCTTTGCTGATCAGATCTTTAATCTTTAACGTATTTCCAGTTGTGTGTGTGCTTGTAAGGACCTATCTGCTTTGGTACACTCTATCCAATTTGCTGAAGTGCTGGTTACTCACAAGTACTGCTAAGTCAATGAAAGATATATTCTGAGTTTATGAAGGGTGGATATAATGCTATGACATCTTAGGTAGGAAAGATACAAGGTGTGGTCCCTGCAATCCTGAGTTTAGGTCCAGATTTCTTTAGTGGGAATGTGACCAGTAAATTTTGTGAGATGATGCTCGGCATGATCTCTTGTGCACTGAATTAAAGTGGTGCTTCAAAGCAAAAAAGTGATCAGGTAGTTAGCTGGATGATCATCCTAAGCATAAACAACTTGGATTCTTTAAATTCCTTCACTGGCTAAGCATACATTCAGTTTAAGGAAGTACCACTTAAGCTGCAGCTACTCCTTTTCCAAGTGTGGTTTAACAGACCAGAACCATTTACAATTGCCTCCAATTTCAATTGACTGTACACATTAAACCTGTCTTGATTGTATCTGATTTATTCTTGGTATTCTTCTGCAGATGGGCACGGTGTTGCAGAAAAGACTTCTCTCAAAACAGGGAGAGGAAAAGTTACTGTAGTACTTGTTAGTTAGTTCCTATCTAGAAGGAGTTGCATACAAGAATTTTGTTTAGTTTCTTCTACTTCTCTTTGGAAACACAGTAAACAAATTAGTATTTGAAATCAGCACTGACAGACCATGGCGAGTAATGCTTCCCTCTCCATTTATGCAATTTTCCCTACTAATTTTTCTGGTTTTTTTTTCCCCACTGTAATTAACTCTGTTCCAAACCCACTATTTTCCCCATTAAACAGAATTCCCTGCCTCCTTCATGGAGACAAAATAACAGAGTTTACCCTACAATGTGCTTTAACAAGAAAACACAATTAAAAAAAAATCAAGCTACAGGAAATCCGTAATCACAGCTCCTACTTAATTCCTTTAAATAAGTACTGTTTAATAAGTACTGATATTTCTAGGTGGTAGCAAATTGTCCAGGAGCCCATCAAGCACAGGCGTTGTCTCCTCTGGCTCTCCCAGAGAGCCTGACTAATACTGTCTCATTACCACAGAATTGTTCTTGGCATTATATGAGCTTCCTGACACGAGAGAAATGGCATACCAGCCCTTGGCAAACACAGTACTTGGAACTCGTTTGCTTTAAAGAAATTTTTTGCTCTGGAGGGTTCTGTGGTGTCTCAAACAGAAAAGTGGAGGGATCTTTATGATGGCGATGGTTTTTGTCTGGGAGCTGGTTACTCTCTGCCTGCTCGGCCCTGTGCACCAGGCAGCCATGACAATATTTAGCCTTACCAGATCCAGTTCATGTAATAAGTCAGTTCATGTAATAAGTTTGGTTGCTTGAGGTCTACACCATGTCTGTGTTGCTGTTTCTGTCACAAAAGCATAACACTGGTGTCATGAGCAGGATGTGCTGCCTGCCCGTCATGTCAAACTGTTACATTTCTTTCTGTTACAGCATATCTTTCACTTTACTTTCCCTGATTTAAAGACTTAAATTATGAAGAATTCATCACATGGCCAGGTAAGTTTTCCAGTTGTTAGCTATAATCTCTGCAGTTGTTTTTCATTTGTTTGGTTGGTTGGTTGGGTTTTTGTATTTTTGGGGTTTTGTTTTTGTTTGTTTGTGGGTTTTTTTAATGACTGTTATTCCCAGTCCGAATTTACATAGCCTCCAACCATCAGGATTTTATCAAGAAAATTCATTAACAATTTCAACTCCAAACTTGAATATGTTTTTGTTTGCTAAATGATGTAAATTTCTGCTGTGAGAAGCATCTCCTTATGGAATAGAGCTTTAACTAAGAATCTAGGGTAAGACTTAGTGGGTTGCAGTTGAGTTTCTAGATCCCCAGATTTCTTCATATTAGTTTTACTGAATCCACCCTATTCCAGAGGTTTCTGGATTTGGTTTATGCATTTGCAATATTAAAAGAGCACATGGTGGAAGAAACAGAGATTGATTTGGGAGCAGAATCTGAGATTACCCTCCCTCTCTTTGGCCTCCAGTGGCCTCATGTTCTCTGCAGTCCCTTCCTACTGCTGTCTCAGAGCCAGGCAGTCCCAGCACTCTTCTGAGGAGAACGTGTGGAAATGAACTCTCTCTTGGGTCCACTGGAGACTGAACTTGTATCTCTGTGAGTTTGTGTTTTGAAGCAAGGCTGGATGTTTGTGCTCTCTTTGGAACATGTTTTGACATTGTATGCCTAACTCATTTTTCGAAACTCTAGGTAAAGGTCCCTCCTTCAGAAAATGAGGTTTAGACTCTGCTGAATAGGGGAGCCTTCTCACTGTGTGAAATTAAATTAATGGAAGAAGATAAGATTTCAACTGTAGTTCTTTTTAGATGTACTGCCTAGTATGTAGAACTACCTGCCTTGCCTGTTCCACCATACTTGAATGTTTCTTGACTTGCAAAGGGAATTCAAATCTTTTAGCTCAAGGCTCAGAGACACAGCATTTACAAAAGACCTACCTTACCTATGTAATATTCTGGAATTCAGTTTTGGACTAGCACTAAGGTGGTCCTATTAACTGAATGCCCTTTAGTTGCTGAAGTGCATCTTACAATTCTGTTTCACGTGAAAAGACTTACTTTCATATACTCCAAGACAACTCTGTGATGCAAAGCAAAGCATGGCAGGTGAGACATCTCCATTCCAGAACTTCAATACTGACCTGAACTAAAAAGCTTTAGATAGATAAACTTGAAGTATCCATTAGTCTTATAAGCAGGACGTGATGATGTAAGTCACATATGCTCAGTTGTTACATTTAGAATTTAAACTTAAAATTGTGCCAAACACAAGGAGATGCCCAAGAAAATGTGTATTATAAAATTAAAAAATGGTCATCTTGCCCATACTATTTTATCTTAAAAAGTCCACAGGAGATAGCCTTATTTAAACTACTAGATCCAGAAGTAGAAGATACAAGCTAATTTCTTCATGAATACCAGCCAGTTTTGGTTGAGGTAAGGTTTGGCTGGGATAAGTTTTTCTTCTTTTCTAGTTATATTGCCTTATCTGAATGCTAAGTGTGCATTTTGTCCAGTGGTAAAGGTTACTTTCTTGATAGCAGACAGAAGGCTATTGCTTTTATTCCCTAAATCTTAGTCCTGTAATATAAAAAGCCTTCATATGAAAATTGGACAGTGAACCACTGGAGTGGGAAGAATAATTTACTGAAGCAACTGTTAACTATTGTGTTTATTATTTCAAGAAGTTTCCACATCCATTGCAGGGGGGAGGGGCACTGTTATGCAGCAGTTAAGAACGGTACAGAGATTACTTTAATCTCCAACCAAAGTTTTTATCTCTATTGGCCTAATGTCTTACAAACACCAGAGTGCTTGGGTTATGTTACTGATTTATGAGGTTTGACTGCTGTGTTTGCCCTATGCCTCTTAAACTCTCTGCCCTCCCCTTCCTTAACTTGAAACTGCTTTCTGTTCCACAAGCGTGTTTTACCAGGAGTTGTGTGACACCACGAATATCCAATGAATTTAGATAAATAACTTCCCAGTGGACAGAGTAAGAGAATATAAGGAACTCTCAGTTTAGTTCATCATATTGTCCAGCAAAGTTGCATCTCTGCCCCAGGATAATTTTGTTTTGTCAAAGACTGGGTGTCAGCCCGGTTCCTCGTACCTCAGGAACTCCTTTCAGCACTATGACCTTCTTACAGGCAGCATGTAGGAGAGCACGCTTTGCCAACTCAGCAGAACCCCTGGACTATGGATTTCAAGCCTCTGATTTCTGTTTCTTCTGGAAAAAAAAAAAAGAGCAAGGTTTAGAATCCGTCAGCTTGAGAAATCTGTGCAGAACATCCAAACGGAGAGTCATTCTGTCAAGGGATTTCAGGAATTTATTTGTGTCAGCTGCTAATGGTGTTCGCTGTGCAGATGTCTCGTATAAGAAACTGTTACAGTTACTTCTGTGATGAGGTTGCTCTGGAGAATATAGAAACACCATGCAATTTGTCTTCACATAAAAATCAGGCTCTGCCAGACTCATATAATTGCTGTACTGCATAATTCCAAAAGGTGACAATACTTAAAGAATAATTTACAGAAATATTTTGCTAATAGTGTTTGTGCATTATGAAGCAGTATGACTGTATGTGGCACAAACTCTATATGTTTCAGCATGGTAATAATTCTCTAGACAAATAGGATGGCAGGGAAATATGCTTTGCTGAGGTGCTAGTTTGTGGTTTCTTCGTCTGGCATAAATGAATTAAATGGCAAATGACTTGTCCATTACTGTCAGTATGCCCATAGAAAGAGACTCAGCTGTCTAAGCAAAAGTGGAAGCAGATAATGATGCAAAACTAAAAAGAAATTCATACCATGGAGAAATAAGACTGGAAATGTTGTTCTCCTGATTTCAAACATAAAACCAAGGAGGCTTATAATGAAATTAGAAGATGACAAATATAAAAGTCATACCAAAGTGGTTTTTTGCAGGATGTATAATTAAATAATTAAATTTACTGTCAGAGGTTGTCATTAGAGCCAAGAATTTAGCATGATAGGACAAAACCCCTATTATATGGTAAATAAAGAAATCTAGCTTCCAGGAACAAAGACCAGAAGAAATATTGAACTGTCTACTTCAGATCTTACAGCAATATCAAATTTATTTAATATAGAGTTTTGGAATCAGAAGATCTTATTACTGCATTTTTATGCTTTCCCCAGATGGCTGATGCTGAATGGTTTTAGAGAGGATGTCCTGAGGTAGATTGATACCAGGTTAGATTCAGTGTGGCAGTTCCTGTGTCCTCATATCAATTAACTTTTAGTAAACAGCCTGTCTGACTACTACTGCCTTTTATTAGAACTTTGAGTTTCTTTCTCTGTACAATGTAAGCAAGCCATGGAAAGTTAGAATTAAAGCTACAGCTAACCATTGCTTGTAAAATATTTATTGCTTTGGCAGAGTCCTCAACTGGGCTGAGGTAACTGTTGGATTTTGTAAGTTGGTGTAGGACATGACAGAGGTATTTCCGGCTCTCACTTTTTAGCCAGAAATGTAAAATGTGTTAAACTTTGCTTTCTGGTGTTTCTTAGCTTTATATCTTCTTTAGTACTTTCTTCTTGAATTTCTTCATTAATTCACTTCCTTCATCTGCCTTGTACTTCTCCATTTGTGTGTCCAGCCCCTGGTAGGCCTTTTGACATCTCTGCTGGGCAGGCTAGGTTATCTCAACATGGTTCTTCAAGTGATATTTCCTCTGTATCCTTCTTGAAGTATTACACTGATAAAATTCTAAGAATAGCCATACTGGGACAGACTAAAGGGTGAGCACATACAGTGGTTCTGAAGGCTACTCTCCCAGCTTCCAACCATTGTCAGCTCAGAAACATCCAGAGCTAGATTTGATTCCTGCATAGCTATTTATATGCATGCACTACATTTCTCTTTCTTAAACTTGTCCATACACCATTTGAACCAATTTAAACTTTTACTGTCTACGACATCCTTTGGCAAGGAGCTCAAGAGGTCACCAACCCACCTGTCAGGGGCTGCTGTCTTTGTTTTGTTCTGAGCTGGCTCCTCCTTTCATTAGATGTTCCCAAGATGCCTGTATTGGAAGGGAGAGTAAAGAAATCTGATGCTCTTCCACCCACTCCAGGTTGCTAATGATTACACAGACCTCTGATCCTCGCTAGCCCGTTCCATTTCTTTTGTAGAGTGAAGCTTCTAGCTTACTTAGTAGGTCTTGATATAGAAGCTGTTCTGCACCTTTCATCATCCTTGTTGTCCCTCTCTGACCCTTTTCCAGTTCTACATTCTTTCTGAGATGTCCCACTTCTGGCCCAAATTAAAATATAAACCAGGATGCGCTTGCTCCATTTCACAGTGGTGTCCATGAGATCATATGTTAAAATAAAAGCAGAAGGAGAAGAGAGATTCACATAGAGAAAGAATCTGGTTGTTATCTATCTGCTTTGGGTGCCAGCGACTTCTGGTCCTGTGCAACTGGGGTGCTTTTCTTTTCTTCCTTTCTCCTCTTCTTTTCCTTCCAGGGACTCAAGGAGAGAGAGGAAATGAAGTTAGATAGGAAACAGCAAATCCCTTAGAAAGATTATCTGCTGTGTCAGATGTACAATGCAGGAAATATTTGCTATTTTCCTGGAAGCTGAAGAGGGAGATGCCAAACAGCTTTCTGGTGTTAATGATCTCTGAGAGCAACCGGCTGTGACACACTGAAAGCCTAATGGGCAAAACCACTGGATAATCATGTTTGTATGGCTATGACAAGAACCCCTCACCAACAGGGAATTCAGGACCTTCTTCACAAATTTTACACACATTAACTGTTTTTCTCTGTGTTGAATACACTATTTTTTGAGTGTTTCAATTTGCTCAGCCATCTTTATGCTTTTATTCCAAAATATTAGCCCTCTGACAAGCAGTGTGAAATTGCTTATGCAAGAATGAGAAACTTTGTTGTAAAGATGTACAGATAAAAATATATTTCCTTTGTTCTTCGACATTTGAGTGTTTCAAGACATGAAGACTGGAAAAGATTAATTTGTATAGACTAAGAATACAAATTCTATTGCCATCCAAAACTCCAAACTTTTAGAAGCACTTTTACTCTGCTGGCTTACAAGAAAGGACAAAGTCAGAATTAAACTCAGTGCTAGTGTATTCATAATTTATCTTTGAGAAAGTGCACTCAAGGGAAAGACATTTGAAGATGTGACAGCTTATTTGTTGTGATCTTGCATCACAAGTCACCCTCTGGTTTCATTCTATCATTTTTATAAGGCAGCAGAGTATTAGATCTCACGCAGTTGCCCACTTCCCAAGATGTGCCAGATATCTCAACCAAGCCTACTATTATACATCTTAGTTACAAAATTTCAGATGATTATGAGTCTTGCAAAACCAAAAATATCCATGAAAAAGTGAACAGAATAAATTTAGCTGTTTTAAATATGTCCATTGTAATTTTCAATATGTGAACAGAAATGGAAGAACATTTTTTTCACTGCACAGTTTGTAAGAGCAGGTCTTCTCCAGTCCTGTTGTCCCTTCTAAGAGACCTCCATAATGCTTCTTCCCCACCCCCAGCGACTTCATTTTTGTGCTCTGTTGGCTTTGTGACACCAGATGCTGCCAAGCTCTGGCAGTTTGCCATTCAGCACCTGTCCTTGCTGCATTCAGGCAGCAGCACTGCCACACCCGGTGAAGCAGTGAGGAGGGCAGCGGGGGCACGCCTTTGGCTCCTTTCTGCTTTTCGAGGGATTTACAAAACGTAGTGCCTCAAATAAATGTGGCTGCTCCCTGCTGTTTGCTGAAAACTCCGTGCGGTGATGAGGCCAGCCTGCCCCACATGGGCTGCCTGTGGCACCCGCTGGAGCGGGTCAAGAGGAGGGCAATGGAGCTGGTGAAGGGTCTGGAGTGCGCGTCCTGTGAGGAGTGGCTGAGGGTGTTTAACCTGGAGGAGGCTCAAGGGTGACCTTGTCACTCTCTACCCCTCCCTGAGAGGAGGTTGTAGCCAGCTAGGGGTAGATCTCTTCTTCCGGGTAACTAGTGACAGGAAAAGAGGACATAATCTCAAGCTGCGCCAGGGGAAATTTAGGGTGGATATCGGAGAGAATTTCTGAGCAAGGGTAGAAATTGAAAAAGGTGAAAGGGTGATTTGACGTTGGAATGGGCTGCCCAGGGAGGTGGTGGAGTCACCGTCCCTGGAGGTGTCTGGGGAAAGACTGGACGTGGCACTGAGTGCCGTGGTCTAATTGACAGGGTGGTGTTGGGTCATAGGTTGGACTCGATGATCTCAGAGGTCTTTTCCAACCCGGTTGATTCTGTGAATCTGTGAACTTGTGAGTTGCTCTGCTACTGGTGATCCCTGCAGAGGATCAGCTCTGTCGTATTAAAAAACACACCCGAACCTGGGAACGGCTCGTGGTGCGCGCCCACAGCCACCCTGCTGTGTGTCCCGGCGGGGCGGGGAGAGGCCCCCGCCCTCCGTTACGGACTACACTTCCCATGATGCCGGGCGGCGGCGGCGCTGCGCGCGGGGGCTGCCGGGGGCCGTGCCGTGCGCGGGGGCCGGCGCCGATGGCGGCAGGCGCAGGGGGCGGCTGAGCGAGCCGCCGGGGCCCGTCGTGTCCGTCCGCCGTCGCCGCCGCCGCCTCTGCCGGGCCCGTCCCGCCCCCCCACCGCCATGGAGGCGCTGATCCCCGTCATTAACAAACTGCAGGACGTGTTCAACACGGTGGGGGCCGACATCATCCAGCTGCCGCAGATCGTGGTGGTGGGCACGCAGGTGAGGCGGGCCGGGCCGGGCCGGGGCGGGCGCGTTCACCGCCCCGAGGGCAAAGTCGGGGCGTCCATCGCGCCCCCGCCGCTGCAGCCCCGCGGCTGCCCCTGCCAAGGGCACGGGGGGACGCGGAAGGAGAGGGCGGGCGGGACGCCCTCGGTGGCCGCGTCCCCCCCGCGCTCCCTCCCCGGGCTCCGCTGCCTCCCCACCGGTCGCACAGTGTGGTGAAGCAGCGCCTCTTGCACCGCCCGCCCGCCCCTGGGCGCTTCTCGACCGAGGAGCTCCGGAGGGTTGCGGGGAGGGCTGGGCCCCCTTCTCCCGTGGCTCCGGCCCCCCGCACCGGGGGTGTGGGTGGCGCTGGGGGACCCGGGGAGCGGCGGCCGCCCCGGTGCGTCAGCGGGACCGCCATCGCCGCTCGGGCCGGGGCTTCCCTTCGCCGACAGCCGCCGGGAAGCCAGGGCTGAATAAAAGGGATGTGGCAGCGGAACGGCATCTTGCAGGCGTGGATCGTTTCCCTTTGCTCCGAGTTCTCCTGCCGCTGGGACCTCTTTGTCTTAGCCGGTGATGGGGAGTGAAGGTGAGAGGCGAGGCCGGCTGCCGTCGGCTGCAACAGTTGCAACGTGCGTGTCTCAGCCCTGTGGTGCTGCTGCTGGGCTCGGAGATAGCTCAGACCCTTTCATATCTCCTCAAATGGCCTGCTGTTCTCCAGCAGAACTTTTGGCAGCTGAATATGCCTGACCAGAACTGCAGCAGGCACAAGCGAATAGGAAATGAAACGTTAAACAGAGCTAAAACTTGAAGCTAATGGATCTCTGGTTCCTGTGACATTAACAGTATCTATTGAGTGTGCTGTGCTGCTCAACAATGGCTTGCCTACCAAAGACATTAATACCAACTACTCTGCAGTCAGGGGTTTCATTATATGGCATAAAACATGAGTTGTATGTTTTAAAGCTTGCACGTTGCTGAAGCGTGGAATAGCTTCGCTCAAAGCCAGTTACAGTGTCAAACTGGTTGTGAGGCAACCAGCAGTCATTCTCTTTTCCCAGTATACGTCACGTAGGTTCACTGACTTGATGTCAGCCACTTAATAGAGTAGATCTAAAATACTTGGATTGGGTGGGAGACACTCTGCATTGGTAAGCTGTGTTAGATACTGGCTGATGTTGTGGCTGATTTGAGTCAGTCGCTTTATGAAGACATTTAATCTTCGTTACATTAAAAATTATACAATCAAGCTGTGGTTTGTTTTTTTTTTGTTTTTTTTTTTTTTTAGTTTGTTTCTGTGTTTCAGTTCAGATCTGCAACAGAAAGTGCAATGCAGGGGTGTGGCATTTTCTCTGTAAGATTAAGAGAGTATTTTTTGCAGTTTCACTTTATGAAATGCACTGAAGTGGCATTTTTTAAAAGTACTTTTAAGCAACTTGTTCCTAGGTACCTTTTCCTAAGTGTAAATACATTTATAAGTAAATACTGAGAGCTAGGACGGTATTGACATGTGTTTGACTTAAGTAGTCTACCTGTCAGTATCAATGTCTGTTTAGTGCTGTATTCATTATATTCCTAACCCCCCTTGAATTAATATGAAATCTCTTATCATGCCAAAACCAAATCCTCTATAGACACCAGAAAAATTTATACAAAAATTTCTAGCAAACTGTATCTTGGGGTTTTTTTTGTGTTTAGTCAGGGTTGTTGGGACAAATAAGTCTTTACTCACATGGTAATTCCACAGATGGTTATTTTATGCAATTAGTTTTAATTTAAATAAAGTTTTATGCATTTATTCATTTGAAGTTAGTTTACTGCAGACCAGACTTCTGGAGATGTCTCAAATGTGGCCCTAGAGCTGATAGTTTTGCTGCTGGAAGCTTGCTGCCTTGGTTTTTTAAAATGTGCCTTGAGACAATCTTGTTTCTTGAGATATTTTTGGTTAAATGCTACATGGCCTCGGCCTTTAAGTTTGTTCACACGATTTGTTTGTAGCCTACTGGCATATGCTATCTTTACTGTTTCTTCTTTGAATAATAATCACAATAAGCAGTTCTAAATTTTGCACCTCCATTTTTCTTTGTAGGAAAGAAATGCTGCCAGTTAGGATTTCTGTAACTCTGTTAATTGAGTTATGCTTTTTTCCTTCCAATTTGCCAGTTGCTTTTCTTAAATGACCTTTTTATATATTCAGCAAGGAGAAGAAAAGTGGTTTTTTGAGTAGTGTTTGCTGTTTATTTTTCTCACCTGTCTTCTCTCTCTCTTCTTTACTCCTGTATTATTTTGTGCTTGTGTCTTTCTCTGGTTCTCATTTATTTTTACATCTGTGCATCAAGTTAATTCTTTCTTTTCTAGAATATGTACAGCTAGAAACTGCTTATAAGCCTTAATTTAGCTTTGTATGTTTTCTGTTTCCCATGTTCCCTTTGCCCCTCCTCTCTTTTGGGATTGATTTCCTACTGCTCTGAGCAATTGTAATGTTTTAATTTTTCCTCTTCCCAGATACTTTTTGGTACTAATTACAAAATATTTCTCAGTAAATTTTAGACATTCAGATGACCTCTTGCACTTCTAGTTGTTTTCCCAGGACTTGACCATATGAGAATTCCTTCTCATTCTCCACGTAAATATTGTGTAAGTTATTTCTGTATCCTGATGCAGGATCTGTTAAGAAAATTCAGGACTCTGCTGGTGATAGAACTCAGAGGACACCTTCAGACTGCCAATTTTTCTTCACTGTTCCAGGGTTTTTCTGCCATTCCCAGAGAGGTTTTCTATTTTTTCCCCAATTCAGTATTTCAGTTCTATTTTTAGAGCTGTATTACTAAAGTGCAAAAAACCCCTTTCCATTCTGGGAGTATTATATAAACAATATTTGTTCAATAATGCTGTAATACTCAGTGTTCTGACGTGTTTTATACAATTGCTTTGTGGTCTGTATTTGTAAGGGACAACAAGGTGGTATTGAAGTGCCTCAGCCAAACACATTAAAACTATAGTAAAAGGAGGCAAGAGGAAGAAAAGCAGCGTGGTTAGTTATCACCTTTTGTGTTTTAAGGGTGCATATCACAAAAATTAAATGTCTACACTACAAAGGTGGCCATGAGATTTAGAATAAATTTCAAAAAACCAACCAGACAACAAAATATCTGCCTGGAGGTATGTAAAAATGAATTGTCTGCCTTTTTTCAGGGGAGGTCATTAATTCTTGGAATATATTTTGGGTTTTTAGGAGTCATCAACCTAGTTATATCCAAACTTTAGTGTCAGGTCTGTAGCAAAATTCTTCCAATACTGACATTATAAAAACACTCTCTGGGCTTTATTTGCATTTGGTAGTGTTAATTGAAGTTGAGACATTGTGGGGAAATGGATCTAACAACTAATGAAATTCACAGTGCAATTTTTAAGTGAACCTTCAGGTGTGCATTTATGGAGTACTTTTGCTCAGTCTTCACTTGATACAGCTTTGGGACTTTAAATGGGGAGGTGTAGTTTACAATATTTAACCTAGGCTGTTCTGTTGGATGATTCCCTGGGATTGGCTCACAGATGAATGTTACATGTATTTCTTTTTTTCCTGTTTGGAATAAGTATCATGTTCGATATTTCAAGACTAAACCTCTTTTTGTTGCTAAGGAGGAAGGTTTCTCGATCTGAGATAGCAGATACACTTGAATATGTATAAGTGTATATTCTGTTAAGCTAAACAGCCAGGATGATAACTTGTCTGTTAAGAAGTTCACAGCAATGAGAAGCTACTGTAACAGTCCTGGCTGGGATAAGGAGAAGAATTCAGTGGATGCAAAGCATCCAGTTTGAGACTGGCCTCTTGATCTTCAATGTCAGGCACTGTACAGAGCTTCCCTGACCTTGCCCTGTCAGGGGAACAGAAATTTAAGCTACTTCAGCTCATTCGATGTAACCTACACTATGCTGTCAAAAAAACAGTTTTAGGTGGAGACTCAGGCTTGTACCAAGCAACCAGGAAAACCCCAGGCTAAGTTCAATTTGGGAAATTCTTTCTCTTTTTTTTTTTTTCCTCCCCTAGGATTTCAAGCAGATGCAAAAAGACATTTCTACGTACATTTGTAAAAGGGGATGTAACTAGAGCATAACGTCAGCACTGGCTGGGGAGAGCTTGTTTTTCTCCCAAATGTTTTGCAAACTTCTGGGTTTGGTTTGGGTTTTTTTTCTGTTTGCTTTGATATCTGACATTTACTGAATCTGGTTTTGGGCGTAACTGTTTGCCTTTTTGCCATCCTTTGCTCGTGTCAAATCATGCCCTGACTGTTCTGGTGTGTGTTTCAGGCAAGCAGCAAAGTGAGGCTGACATTAATTAGCTGTTTACATTTACCAGACATAATATAAGTTTTGCTGGTAATATTATACAGTGCAAACAACATTTAGTGTTGTGCTGTTTCTTTTCTGTGATGGGCTCTTTGTGGTTCTGAACAGCTGTACTTTTTAGATCCTGAAGGCTTCTATGTTTGGAAGTGCATTTTCACTGGGTCTATGTGCAGACTTCATATGAATTAAAATAAAATGACAGGTTTAATAACTCTGATCCTGCATTTTAGCTCTACAGATTTTTAATATGAAAGCAATAATAAACGTAATTTAAATGAAGATATTAATTTTATTGTTTGCAAATGCACAGTTATTTTGGAAGAGTAGGAAGAGTGCACAGAATACACAGTTGTAGAAGGATGTAAATGAAGTTGTTTGTGATTCTATTTTTTTTGTTTCATTATTGTTCATTTCTCCCTCTCCCCAGTTTGGTTTTTTTTTTTTAGTTTCTTTTTCCCCACTAGTTTTGATGCTTACTACCAGGGTCAAGTTCATCTTCTGATTGGCAATTATCTTTCTTAGAAAATCTGTATTTAATTAAACCAGATGGATCTTGTATGTTGTCCAGCAGGGACAGTGCAAAAGAAACAATGTTTTCAGGAGAATGAAGGGCAAGAATATTAAAGCAGACAGCCCAGGAAAATGTTTTTCAGAATCTGGAGAGAAAATGGCTGTGGAGTTCTTGAAAAATCCCCAGATCTCTGTTGTTTAGAACTTTTTAATTGAAAGATGCAATTTGGCTTTATTTTAGTTCATTTTACTGCAAGTCGTGAATTTAGTAGAATAAAGTCAGTTTATCTGGCTTTGAAATATGAATCTTCAAATACTACAGTTCCATGATCTAACTTGGAGTCTCTACTTGTTTCTGAGTAGGTGAGGTATTTTTTTTTTTAAATGAATTACTGGGGAGCCTTTGGGAATTGATATATGGAGAAAGAATACATCTGCTAATCATTTCTCTGTTTGCTCTTGTTTGGTACCTGTCTATAGTTAGATGTGGTGTAAATATAGAATTTCTGAAGAATTTTGGCTGAACTGTGCTAATTCTGGCATTCCTTACTGCTAGTACATGAGCTGTTTTATGTTCCTGTGACTTCAGTTTCTTCCTGAGTGATTCAGGAAGGCTCTCTATTCAGTAAATGAGGAATGGCCTGAAGGAACAACAGTCTTGTCATTCAGACAAGGTCTTTCATACTGAAATGTATTTTGCAACAATGAGCGGGTGCGTTGTGCTGGTTTTACTGCTTTCTCAAGTTGAGATTACCCTGTTAATTCTTCTGCATCTTGTAGAAGTGTAATTTTGTTTCAAACAATGTCTTAAAAATAATTCATCGTACCCTGCTTGCAGCTTTAACATTCTCTTCTGATAAGTAAATAAACTTTTAAATTTGTTAGCTGTTTTGAACCAGCCTAGCTTGGGGTGTTCCTAGTTTGAATAGGAAAATTTTGTCATAATAGCTGTTCCAGGCAAAGCAGTTCCCTTGTGGAACTACTCTGGAAATGCATGCATTTCCTTTTATTTCAGAGTAATTCATGTTTGCAAATAAGAAAAGAAACAAAAATATTGCTACTCTTTAGTTATATCATGCTGACCTCTTCCAGGGTAGCTACTGCAAGTAACTTCTTTTCAAAGCACCTAACTGGGTGGATGAGATCCCAGTAAGAATGCATTAGCTTATATTTCCCAATAATAGAATGAAAATTTAGTAAATTGTTTACATATATATTGCTAAGAGCGTGATGTAGCCAGGAGAACTTCTATAGTTCTTGTACGATAGAAACTGCAAAATTACCACCATTCCACCTTGGGTGTCAAAGCAGATGCATTGCTTTTCTTAAGAGAATTTTTCAGTAATTATTAGGTCTCACTGAGAAATCTCTCCTACTTCACAGTTCCGTACTGTCATTCTCAAATGTTTGTCATCATTGTGCCACTGAAAAGTCATAGAGAATACTGATAGCACTGCCCCTTTATTTTCTTGTGCTGTCCTGCAGTAAATCTCTGTTGTGTTGTAGGAGTTCTTTGCCTTTGTTTCCTATTTGATGAGATAATACAAAAGTTATCAGTTTATCCTAGCAAAAGTAATGAGCAAATTTTTAGATCCCTTTCAACTAGTTTTCATTTTGGAAGTTTCCCAGTACTTTATTGGATGTGTTTCCTTACAAAGGTTTTTTTCCACAGGTTATATATTATGCATTGGCTTCACAAAGAGATTATGAAGTCTAAAGGTAGACAAAAGAAGACAGGAGATTCTTGTGAGATGACTTAAAAATTTGTTGCAGCTGATACAAGTCCATTATAATTTTAATAATATTTGAAATATCCAACAGTCAACTCTTCACTCTGTCAGCTGTTCAATCTGAGCAAATGACTATAAGAAATCTCATGGTTCTCGTGCATCAGTGAGACTCCAGGTGAGTCTTGTGTTTATTGCCTTCTTGCTGTATGGACTTTGTAAGAATAGCAGTAGACTTGGCTTATTTACTGAGCAAATTGGTGGGACCCAGGACAGCCAAGCTCAAGAGACCTGGCATACCTCTAAGGACAGCCTCACTGGAGCACGAAACAGTAGTCCATAAACTTGCTTGGGAAAATGAGCAGAGGTGTAAGGAGAGCACTGTGAGGGGAACTCATGACTGAGCTTCAACACAGAAGACTCATGCAGGAGGTAGAAGTGAGGACAAGCTCGCTCAAGGGTATAAAAATACTGCTGGCATATGTGGAGATGTAGTAAGAAAGCCAACGTGACTGGAAAGGGAAAGGCAACAGGAACTTCCAGCACTTTATCAGCTGTATCTTTTAACTGTATCAGTTAAAAAAGAAAAAAAAAGAAATGAGGGAAATACAGACTTGACACTGACTGTGACAGGAGATTTAGTGACAGCAAATATGGGCAAGGCTGAGGTACTCGATCCTTTCTTTGCCCTGGTCTTCACCATCAGGGTCTTTTTTACCTATAGATGGAGTTCAAAGTGGAGGGTAACTGTCAATGGTGCAAGAGGATTGGGCCAGGGTTCTCTTCTTGATATGGAGAAAACATCTTTGCATGCTGTGGGATATAGGATACAAGTCTCCTAAAATAGGAATGTTAATGAGGACATGGAAATAGAGTAAGAAAGCCAGCAAAGTAAATGTTTGAGATGAATGTGAATGGCTGCTGATAGTGTTACTTGAAAATTTTCAATAGTCTCCTCCATTTGGCTTATCAACAATCCTAAAGTGTTTCTGAAAGTGATCTCTTGCTATTAATGAAGCTGGACAATTATGAAGTCATCCACTGCTGTCTGCTGCTTCTGAATTACTGAAAAATGTGGTCAGTAATACAGCAGATTGCAACCCACATTTTCTCATAAGAATTAGTGTAATGGATGGGAGCAAATGCCTTTTAATACTGAAGTGCACAGAATTGAAAAATACAGGGACAAGTAAAGAAGAAATGAAGGAGGGGGAGGCAAAAGCAAGCTCATGAGAACTGTTAAAAGTAGAGATGTTGGCTTTTTGGAGTGGATCACAGTTCTTACAGTTTGCAGCTTCTTAATTTGTGAGGGTAAGTGCACAGTTGTGTCCCAGTGATTCTGCCCTTCATCTTTAATTGCTTTAGATTAACCTGAAGATGATGTTGACAAAAATGAACATACAGGTGTTAAGGAGGCAGTGAGAAAGCTGATAAGATTTCAACACACTCTGACAGTATATACGATGTAAATAAAGTACTTAAGTCCTGTGTGCATCATCTCATCTTATGTTAGTTTTCTGGGGAAAATGGTTTTACCATCCATCAAACTCAGGTGCTTATCTGTGAGACTGGTGCTGGTTAACACAGCAGAGTGTTAAACACTCAGCAATGCAGGTTTGACACAGGGGTTAAAAAAGTGACACAAAATGTTCCTGTATTTGCCCATTTGTTTTCTGAGCAGTCTATATAAAGTTTCTCTAGGTATCACAGCTGATAGATATTTCAAAATAAGATCAGATATTAAGGAAAAATCTGACTTATCTGCTATGAAAGGTTAGAGTTTCTTAATGCTTTTCTGGACCCATCATGAAATGAATTTATGGATTTCTGTCCACGCTTAAAATCATGATAAGCATTGCAATGAGATGCCAAAACAAGCGCGATGCTTCTGCAGACTCATCCCCAAAAATTCTGTGGTACCCTTGGTCATCAGTATTAGTCTCTGTCTTCACCTGTTGTATGAGGGACTGGCTGAACTGAGTTTGTATTGTTAACATCCCTCACTTCCTCCTGCCGGCAGAAAAAGATGAGCTTCATGTTTGCTGCTTTCCTAATTGCGTTCCCAGACAATTCTTGGTAATGGATGTCGATGGAACCCAGATTAAGGAGTGTGACATCAGATAGTGTATCGTATTCCAACAACAAATTGCTTTAGTTGGGAATGTAATGCAATTTGAAGTAAATTTCCTGGTGTGTGGAGAACTGTAATGTTGCATTTAGTGTATGACTTCACATTTGCAAAGGATCCAGATCGTTCCTTCTCTGTCCAGAGGTAACTGTGGGAGTGGTGTAAGACACAGTATGTTAGTTCTATATGTGGTTTGCTGTGTGCCAGTTTTAGCTTCCTGCATTCCTACTCTTTGGAAAGACCAATGAGCAGTGCAGCAGCTTCTCCTGTGGATTTTGGTTTCCTGTCTTGATGAGGTTCTTGGTAAGGACTCAAGCTATTTATTAATATCCGTTATGTACTTGGATTATATGTTCAGGAGAAGCCAATTCCTCTAAATCTCACCTCCAGCCCTTTGAGACTGAGTGATCATTTTACCCATGTGTAAGAAATCTTGCTGAAGAGATCACAGAATCATTGAGGTTGGTAGAGACCTTCAAGATCCTCTAGTCCAACCATCAGTTCAGCACCACCATAATCACCCCTAAACCATATCCCCAAGTGCCATATCCATCTTGATGTTCAAGATGTTTTTAGTAAATGAAACCATGATGGGTTTTGGTTTTGGTGAGCTTTTTCAATGCAGCCGATGAACCTTTATAATCTCTCATCTTTTTGACCAGGCATTGCACTTGTTTTAAAGAAGTTAAGAAGTGGTTTGTTATTTGTCACTGTGAAGTTTGTTTTTTCACAGTCTGTAATACCTGTAATTCTTCAAAAGTGTGCCAGACAGGAGCTCTCTCATGGAGGTTTCCAGAGCTAATTCATGCTTTGGTCAGGTTGTTCTTAAGTTACTTTTTGGTAAGACTTCAGTGCCCAGTGGTCTGTTAAAAGCTCCTTGCAGAGAAAGTATCTAAAGTTGATTTGGAGAAGGTCAGTTGAAGAAGAAAATGATTAATTACTTTCTAGGGGAGACTTTTAAAGGGAAAAAAAATCCTACAAGGCTATATTTCTCTTTCATCTGACCCTGCCCTTCTCCCCGGTCCTCCTAGAACAGTGACCTCACTGCAGTCAAATTTGGAAAACTGAAAAATATACGTAATCCACTTTGGTTTGTTGTTCACCTGTTGAGACAAATGATATTTTTGATAAAATAGTTTTTTTTTCTGTTCCATAACGCATATACAATAAGGTGATAGAATGAAAGAAGGCTTTAATTTGTTGTTGTTCAAATTTTCTACAGATTTGGCCTTGTATTTTAGTATGTATTTCGTATTTCTGCATACAAGTCCTATTTCAATAGGTTATAAGGCTCTCATATATGTCTTACTGCACTAGTAGAAATGTCCTGTCTGATAGTGATGTGTTGCTTGAACTCTGTTTTATTTTTAATTTTTAGAAAATGTCACTGAATGTGTGAGATTTAAAGATATTCATTCCTGTTTTTCTATGATCGTATGTGAGGTTATATGCTCATTACTTGAAATCTCAAGTCTGTTATTTCAGAAGTGGCAGGCTGAGTGGAGGTTGTATAGCAGTAATGCACATTCCAGCTGTCAGAAGCACCTGTTGGTTTGTGGGGTGGGTTTTTTCCAGTTGTTTTGTTTTGTTTGGTTGTTGTTTGTTTTTTTTTTTTTTAACAAGGGAATTGCTTGGTAGTAGCATTAATATAGAAACATTTCGTAGCTGGTGGCAGTGACTGTCAGAGCAGGTTTTGACTTTCCTCCTTCAGAAAACTGGAGGAGTTTAATACAGTTCTATTAAAAAGACAAAATCTTCTCAATCAAACTTTCAAAGTATTATGTTGACATTGCTGGGTCTGTTGTTTATCGTTAGTTTTAATATGGTACTGGTCTTGAATTGCTTTTAAAACCCGTGTATTCACAGCTGCTTGTTGGACCAATTCTGCATTTTATACAGCAGTGCTACAGGAGCACATTTTAAATGTAGACAGTTAAAGCCTATTTGTAATTTCACAGCCTTTAAGTATTTCACAACTTCTTACATTTTGTTGTTATATAGACAGATATTTGCAGTCAATTAAGTTATAAATACTTAAATATATACACAGAGAGTGTAGGAGGGCACAAAACAATGTTTGTTTCTGTGTTTAGAGTATAAAACAATGTCTACACTTACGAAACTGATACAATATGTTATACAAAAAAAACCAAACAAAACCACAAAATCAAACCTCAAATTGAAAGGAATATAAGACTGTTAACAGCTTAATATACTCAAGTATACATAATATCTGTTTGTGTAATGCTGCTGTTGGTACTAACAGGGTCAGCCCATGTTAATTCTAACAAATACTAACAGAGGGTTAAATTCTTTAGTTTATAAAGTTTTACTGCAAGACATTAGAAAGTTGCATAATATATTTTGCTTGCTTTATAATGGTCGGAAGGAAATTCTGTTTTGTATCTGAAGAGTTCAATATTTGTGGTAGAAAACGCTAAATAGGATATTAATTTTTCTGAAAAAAACTGTTACGTATGTGGTTTAGCCTTAAGAGATAGAAAATATATCTACCTACATGTTTTTTAGGTGTCCCATGGTTTTTAAATATCCTGAGTGGGTTTAGACAGTTACTGATTTGTAGCAGACTTGTATCCTTCAGTGCCTGTTTGCAGGTTAGATGAAAGCAAACTAAAACTAAACTACCACAGCATTTTTATGTTTAAGAAAGTAATGTAGCTGTATTCCAATTTTCAGAGCAGTGGAAAGAGTTCTGTGTTGGAAAGTCTTGTGGGAAGGGATCTGCTCCCACGAGGTACTGGAGTTGTCACCCGGAGACCCCTCATTCTGCAGCTGGTGCACGTTTCCCCAGAGGATGGTCGGAAAGGAGCTGGAGATGAAAATGGTAAGTGCGATCCAACAGCGCGTTTTGCCGTGCTGGAAAGAAACTTAAAATCTTTCTTGTTCCTTTAACTGAAAAAGCAGTTGCTGTGATCTTAAAACTCAAGTGTATTTTTTAAAATTTGCTTGGAAGAAAACACAGCTGTCGTCACATCTGTTTTGTCCATTTAGCAAATGTCATGAAGTCAAAATCTTTTGGACATTCAGAGTATCCTTAGTGTTTTAAGCTTTTCTGTTCTTAGGAAATGCTTCTGAGAAAAATAGACCAAAGAAAGCATTTCAGTTGTTAAGCTGACTGTGTAGAGTGTAGAGAACATGATTTTTTGTGTGTGTGTTTTTCTTCCCCTCCTCTTTTGCTGTATAAATAAGGTGTTTCATTCATAGGATGAGTGACTTTTTAGAAGGAGGTTAGGAATGAGGTAATTTTTGAATGGAGCAGAAGAAGGAGGAATGAAAACAAACTTGTAGTAGATGCAAACAGGATTTAATAGGCATGTTCTGTAGCTTACAGATGCCACCTGACCGGGCCACACTGGGATTCTAAGGCATCAAGAACAGCACTTTAAATGTTCTGAGGCTGTCCAGTTTGAAGCTTGTCTTCTGTAGTGTTTCTATATTATCCTTCATCAGATCAAGAAAGTGATCTCAGTTATCCCTTGGGACTTTCAGTGCTCATTCTATACCAACTAGTGCTCTTGATTTTAGGAAAGAGCAGCAGGGGCATATTGACCTTTTGATTGTAAGATAAATCTTAGCTCCTTGATGTAGACTGTAAAAAGGGAACAGGTTTTGTTGGTGTGATGAACTTGGGGCTATAATTATTAATTCTCATTGTGTTCAAATTTTTCTGAATTTATTTCTAGTGACAATAAGTCAAGGTATCAGAAGTTCTGTACAGTATTTGTTTTCCTGCAATTTTATAGCGTGTGATTTCTGAAGGACAGTTACTAACACTGTGCCCTTTTAAAGGTTTAAGCTCTAGCTCTGCTTGTTATTGAAACAAGCAGAGAACACAATTAGGGTTCATAATAATTAAGAACTTTTAGTGTGCAATCCATGGGAGAGATTGTAGGACAATTGTAGGAAATTATCTCAGAAGGTCTCTAGTCCAATCTGTTCCACAAAAAAGGGCCAGCTCTGAACTCAACAGCAGTTTGCTTGGGTCTTTATCCAGCTGGGTATTGAAAACTGCCAAGGGTGGAGAATCAGAATCTCAGGGCAACCTTTTAGAAATGGCAGATTTGCTCTCTCTAAATGTGGTTTTACACTGCTTGCATTGTGCAGTGTATAGTTTCTAGTACTTTTCATAATGCTTTGATTCTGAGTTGTAGGGTAAAATATTACTTCGTTCTGCTCTGCAACATTACAGGTATAAAAGATGGTTTTGTAATTAAAGTATTCTGAGTCAAGGCAGAGCCTTTCTGTTGTAGGTTGCATTTGATCTGAGGATACTGCATAAGGATGTTGGACTGAATTATTATTTAAGGGACCCATTTAGATTTTTTTGGGGGGGGAAAAAATCAATATGCAAGATGTACGTGTTATAATCTCATCTTGTTGTTCCTGTGAGAGAGATGTGGGCTTGTTTAGTAAGAATAGAGAAACCTTTATGATATACCAGTTGAGTTTGAAATGCCTCTTCTCTCCAAAACTCAGGCAAATCATGGTCTAAATGGTTTTTCACTGATCTGGTTTAGTGTATGTTCAGATTGTCCTGTTAGATCTGAGAAGATGGGATCAAGTAGCTTGGAAAGAAAAAAATGGCAACCTCTTATCCTGGCTGTGCTGCCTGACATTTTAATAAGTCACTATGCCATTAGAGGTCATAATTTTCTTTGTATGAGATGGATGTTGAGATAGGGTTGAATATGTGTTTGGGATTTCCCAGAGGGAAATAGTCTTGCAGAAAAGGATTTTGTCCAGATGAGGGGTTTCTTCGTTACAAATTGAATATTGGACAAGAGACTATCAGTCTTGCCATGCTGCTTTCTGAATGCTGGTGTTGAACTCTCTATGTACAGATACTTTTATACAACTGTCTCTGTGACTTCTGCTTTGTGGTTGTCACCTTTGTCCATCCTAATGCTTGGTCTACATATCTACTAGTGTTATATACTACCACAGCCATTTAGAAATAGGTACTAGTCTGTGATTTTTACAAGTTTAAATTTTATCATTATTGGAGTGGTTGCATCTTCCCTGTTTTTAACACAAAGCACTTTTGACTGCTGTGCTATTCATTTAAGCATGGACAATTGCCTTGTCTTTATGGCTATGAGGAAAAAAATTGTGTCTCTCCAATGGCTTAATTTTGACATCTGATGCATGTGAGCTGTCAAAGACTATCAGTTCGTATGAATTTAGGGTTTTTGTTGGGTTGGTTGGGAAGTTTTTTGGTTTTGCCTTTGGATTTTTTAAAATGTATTTTTTTGATTCTTGGGAGCACATTGGAAAGATTGTTGAGAAAAATTGCAGCCAGACAGTTGGACTCGCTTTAATTTTTTAATATGCAGCACTAAAGATCATCCTTGCTTTTTCCTCAAAGTCAGTGGTGAGCGATGTGAGACCTTTGTACTGTGGTCACTGCAATAAATCAAGACAGTCAGAAAATAACAGAGATAATTTTTCAATTAAATACAAAGTTCTCTATTTTCATAACATGATATTTCAGACTGATATATATATTCTACAGAGATGTGTGTGGTCTGGCCTGAAGGAAATGTTCTCATTGTGCTTTTGCTGTTTATTATTAGGCTCTAGTGATTCAGCACAAATGGTGTGTTTGATGTGGTGATACCACACTGGAGTGTTCTCTGATCCAATTGCAAGAGAAACAGGACTTCATCAGAGAACTGGGCCTGGTCTTGTCAATTAATAAATTGGTCTTGTAGCAAAACCTATTCTCGTAGTTGACCCACTGGTTCAGAAATATTAAAAACGAGGGAACATATTCAGTGGTAAATTAGTTAAGTGTTTATAGGTTTTGGACTTTTTTTGGTCCTAAGATAGGAAACTAAATGTTGTTCAAATTCTAGACAGATAGAGTTGATATGGAACACAGGAATAATTAATACAGATCTGTTGCTTGATAAATCAGCACTTTTTTGTCAGCTTTTTTTGCTCTGTACGTCAAAGAGGAATCTCTTAGCCCCAACTGCAGAACAGTGTGACCTGCTTTGTTGTACTTGGCTTTGCAGAAGCACGGGAGAAAAAGTTTGCAATCCACTTGGTGTCAGGGATGGAAAAAATGGTCCAACATGCAGAAGGGATTGGAAGATGTGTGCATGTTTTTTTCACAAGTTGGCTTTTTATTTTTAATTTAGAGGAATAGAGCTAGGAAAGGATGAGGTGATAGGGTAAGGGGAGAAAGAGAGTTCAGATGGTCACCTTCTGGATCCAGAAGCTGTGAAGATATGGAAACTAGAAAGCTAGGAATTTAGTAATTGGGAAGTTCTCATGCTGCAAGAAATCTTCTGTGGTGGTGGCTTTTTATGACCCTGAACAGTTTCTCTGTGCTCCCATTGTGTTTGAATAACATTTCTACTGCTTTAGAAAGGGAGAAGAGATAAATGAATAATTACAGTTACTAAGCTTTGTACTGTATTTGAGCTTCTTAAAGGAGTATTGTAGTGTAGGACATAAAAATACAATTTGGTGGATGGCAGTCCTGAGAAAAATACTGTAATATGTCTAGTTTTCCTGTGTGTTAATTAAGGTTTTCAGGTCTTACTCCAAGATATGAAAAGCCAGAAAAATAAAGACACTTGCTTTATTTGGAAGATGTGGTGGGGTTTTTTTTGTTGTTGTTTGTTCTTGTGGTTTTTTTTCTTTTTTTTTTTTTTTTTTTTTTTTTTTTTTTTTTTTTTTTTTTTTTTTTTTTTTATGTTGTTTGTTTTTGTTTTTTTGAAAGGCAGAATCTGTTTATTCTTAACAGCTGCTGTCTTAATTTCTTAAAATCTCTAGTATTGATTCTTATAATGACCAAAATGTCACACTTTTATCTCGCATTGAATCTTGGATGTAATCAGATGATTAATTCACCTCAAGGTTTTGCCTGAATAGCTTCCAGAAAGTAACATAACTGGGGGAAGACTGATTTACCAGTTAAACTAGTGATAAAAAAATTGTTCTGCATGTAAACCAGAACACTGAGTTGTCGAATGTAGGCTAATTAAAATATTTTCTCCTTGCCTTGAGCATCTTTTCATTTAGAGTAATGCAAATCCTTTGTGTTAAATTAGATCAATTGGGAAATTTTTCCGTAGGTGTTAGCAAGTTAAAATGCAGTGTCTCTGACTTGAATGCATCTTGGACCATTTTTTCTATCCTTGACGCCAACTCGATTGCAAACTTTTTCTCCTGTGCTTCTGCAAAGCCAAGTACAAAAGAGATATTCAATATACTGCACTCTCCTGTTCTGTCCCTTTGAAGATATTTTAAGAAGTTGATAGATTATACTGAAAAAACTCATTTATTTATACGTAGAACCAAGCCTAGTACCTAGCTGCAAATTCCTATACTCTTACAAAACCAATAATTTAAGACTGAAACAGTTTGTCTGAGAAGGACATCATCTCCTGAGGAGGGACAGAACAGGAGAGTGCTTGGTCCATATCTTCCTAATGTAACAGTGGCAGTATATTACTGTATATTTTTCTTCCTGGCTTTATGCCTCTCTTTACTCTCTTGGATTTAATTTTTAAGAGGAGACGAGCAATACAATCCTGAAGATACTGTAGTTTCTTCCTATATGTGCATTTTGCTTTATTTCCTCTGAATGGTAAATAAGCTAAACCTGTACAATAACCTGTAACGAAGGAATGCTTTCATTTTGCACTCTCTTTGGAGACTGAGATGTAATTTTGGCTCTTTATCAACCAAGACAAACAAAAGCTTCCTCCTAACGATGGTTTCTTATAGCTCACGTGCCTGTGGAACATAAGGATAAAAGTTTGGGGTTTAAAAGTTTTTCCTTGATGGTTGCAGTCCATCAGAATCAGCATATTTCCATTGATGATACACATGCCTTTGACTTAGTCATCTGAGCAAGACATTAAAATAACTCTCCAGATGTTCTGAGCTTTCCAGATGGATGAGGTGATTGTTGCTGTGCTACTTGCATTTGGTACCAAACAGGCACGAACGAAAAATATCTTCACCAGCTTGTTTTGATTCTTGCACTTTCGTGCAGTTGTGCAGACATGACATAAAAATAGAGCTGTAAATTCATCAACAACCCTTCAATAATTTTTTTTTTGTAATGAGATTTCCATAAATAGTTTGAGAAAATTAAAGGTTGAGAAGGGTCATATCTATGTTGTCTCTTCTTAAATCTGTCTCAGAACTGATGTAATTGTTTAATGGAGTCTTAGAAATATTGATGCAAAACCTCAGATTTCTTTCCCATACAGTAATCTTACTTCCAGGACATTACAAATATTTTCTTACTCTTTCTGGTTCTTGCCATGAGTAAGTGTTAAGAAACATTTCACCAAAGAAGTTCAGCTTTGTGGAGCCCTAATGGTGCTGTTTTCTATGCTGAGATAAAATACATTGTGAGCTGTTGGAATTAGGGGAATGGCAATAATAGTCATCATCAAGTAAACTCGTTGTATAGAATATCTGATACGCATCGTTTATCTGTGTTTAGTTAAGATCTGTGTTTAGTTAATATTTGTGTGCATAGTGTTAATATGTTACATGCTCTCATCAGTACTAGAATAGCATGTACATCTGTCTGCATGCATTCGTGATCTTCGTAATAGAATCTGGTACTGAAAGTTAATAAAATGCTGTATTAAATATGACGTAAAAAATGTTAAATACCATTCAATGCTGTTTCTTTTTAACTGCAGACCCTGCTACATGGAAAAATCCAAGACACCTTTCTAAAGGTTGCCTTTATCCACTTGCTTTTTCTCCCTCCACATAAAATGCATGCTTATATACACTAACCACATACATTTCATGCCACATTATTGTTGATTACACTTTTCCTTTTACACTTCAGCTCCTGTGTTGATTGATTATTTTGCTGAGTCTTGTGATCTGATTGATTTTTAGTTTTCTGACCTTGTTGCATTAGAATGAGATGATTTTTGCTTTTATTCTGTGCCGTTGCTGCTTCATAGAGCTTCCTGCACTTTGAATTCCCAAATCCTTTAAAAAAATCTTTGTTGATCAGTATCTTGAATTTCAACTTAAGTGAAAAGAATGTTTCAAAGGATGACTTGATTGTAGGTAAACTGTGTGTTTGCCAAATGGCCAGATTTCTGGTAGACTACTCTTCTAGAGCAGATTGCTATGTCAGGGAGCAGAGAGGAATTGGAAATAGAACTTACCACTAGTACTTGGAAACCTAATTGTGAAAGTGTGACTGTCTCACAGTGTGACTCAAACTGCTGCCTTTGCTACGAAGCAAGAATTGACAAAACCTCCTTTGCTGTTTCTGGGACTGCTCTTGCACAGCCCCCAAGTAATTCTGGACTTAATGTGGTGACTGACAAGAGTGAAGATGTTTGGTCCTTGACAGATTTGGGAAGAGACATGTTCTCCTAAGGCTTCTTTGTTATGCAGAATTCTTATGTATTTTCTGTTTGCTTGGTTTTGGTCCCACAGGTTTTTCTAACTTTTTCTTTCAGCTGAAATTTGATCTCACTTGCATGGTAAAAGAAAAGAAGCTACAAGCCATCATTTTTTTTTCCCAGGTTTTTTAAGCTACTGCTAATAATTCTTTTGTTTTCTGTTACAAGCTGATATTTGCTGAACTAGACCATTTCTGAAAGATTGGCTCAGTCACAATTAGGAAGGTGGACCTTATGTAAGAGAGACAAATTAAACATAGTAATGAGATTTCAATAGGCAGAATCATTAATGTATTTATACTGAGCTATTTAACATCTAACTGTAGAAAGCTAACTAATTTTTCTTTTACTGCTTTAAAAAAATAAAATCACATTGTAGCTTTCAACAGTCAGGCTCTTGGAAAAATGTTATTGAAACATATACTTCCTCTTCCTCATGTATCAATTCTTTGTTTTCAGAGGTAGATGCTGCAGAATGGGGTAAATTTCTTCATACCAAAAATAAGGTATGTTTACTCTGATGATGAAGTAGCACTGTCATAAATATGTTAACGTATATATATGTAATTCTGTTATCTCTTTCCTTGACTTTCCCAAAAAGGAGATTATTCTGCCTGTTATACTATATGGCAGAGTATTGAGGATTTTGTGTTTTGCTTTTTATGAGTAGAAAATTTTTGGAAACATAAAATACCTGTTGTACAGGTCATTGATTCTGCTGAGTTATTTTACCTTATGTGTTATTTTGTTGATTATTCTATTTTATGCATTGGCAAAATTAGAATGGACCTGGCAGAGACAGGGATATGTATAATCACAAGTCATTTCAGTCCACTGAAGAATTGGCAACTTCAGAGATTTGTTAGAAAGCTATGAAAAAGAAGGAATGTGCGTCAGGGTTGAGGACCAGAAGCTGAGATGACCAAGGACTTAAATAAGAGAGTCAAAGCTTAATTCTTTGCTTGAAGAAAGTCATACTCTTGTTGGCAGATGAATTACATAAGTGTTTATTACTTTAAACAGTGCTAGGAATGAAGGAAAGCTAGGGAGGATTGCAGAGGGAACCTGTGCAAGGGTAGCTCTGTGCTAACTTATTTTGGATTGGTGGAAGGAGAATAGTTCTGACAAGAGTGGAAAAATGTGAAAATGAAACCCTGCCCTTATTCTCTTCAAGATGAGAAGGGTTTGAGGCTACATGTTTTTTTAACTTAAAAGGATTGCAATTAGGTTCTAAGTGGAATTAAGTGTTTGCATTCTCTTTGGGTGAACACTAGTTAATAATGTGTCTGATATTGATGCATCAAAGTACTAACAACTGCCATCTCACAGTTTTAGTCCACAGACTAAATACTGTTTAACAGATTCCAATTTCTGTAATTTTTAGCTCTGATGATTCCTGTTAACATCAGCTTAAGGGCTAATAGTAATTCTTATTTTTTCTCATATTCTGTATACTTAAGAGAGATTTTCACTGTCTCTTGGAGAAGAGAGCATTGTTTTGCAATTCGGTAACTGGATGCTATCTTTGATTTTTAAACATTTTATTTCTTCCTTACTTCAGATCTATACAGATTTTGATGAAATTCGTCAGGAAATAGAAAATGAAACGGAGAGGATTTCAGGAAATAATAAGGTAAATGTACTGTCCATCTTTGTCTTTCCATAAATTCTCATGCTGTTTAAACTTCTATTTAAACCTTTTTTAAACAGTTTTGGCAGCTAGAAGTGAAAACATTTGCAGAAGTGAAAACATTTAACAATGCAATGCTGCAAGCAATGCTACTTGCTATCTTGACATTTTTTCACTGTGTCCACGAGATAAATGACTTCAGATAAAAGACAGAGAATTGTTAATTTACTTCAAACTTGTGTAATAGTAGTGCAAAAAATGAACTTTCAGTTAAACTTGCTTTCATTTTTCCACATATATGGCTTAATGTGTAATTATAAAATTGAGTATTCTATTCTTGCATATCTATATAATCGCTCACATATAAAAGCTTTTTTGCATTTTATGATGGAGAAAACAGGGCTGCTGCCAAATACAAAGAAATTAGTTGACAGATGTGTCTGGCTTCTTTTCCTTACCATGTAGGTGTCTGATGAAAGAAAGTTTTCTAGTATGTAACTACAGCTTTTGGTTTTCTCAATGCTGCATTTAAATAACCCAGTACAGTAACTATTTTTTATTATTAATATATTTCTAGGGGATCAGTCCTGAACCTATTCATCTTAAGATTTTTTCAGCTAATGTTGTGAATCTGACTCTTGTGGATTTACCTGGAATGACAAAGGTAGGGTGCAGAATCCTTCTTTTCTGGCTCACTGTGAATGGTATTTTTGAACAACGTGTGCATGTTCACTCTTTGGCATTATCCTGTTTGTTAGATAGACAGCTTTCCTCAGGTTTAAATAGTGTTATATAAATTCAACACATCACTGTCTTCTGGTGTGAGATTTGGGTTTGTGATGCTCTTTGCTGATGTAAGAAGTAGAGTTGCTTAAGGTCTTCCTCTTTCTATATACAATCCATTGGAAGCGTTGTGTGGGCTGCACGTTCCTTTTCAGAGAAGAGTTAGCACTCCAAGTCTCAGAGCTGTTCCTGCAGGTAGATGAGCATTTGGCAAGTTTGAAAATGTTTTCCACATTGCTCCTCCAGAAGTTGCCATGTGTGTTTTGTGTAAGAAGTTGTACAAAGTGAGGATACACTAGAGGAAATGTTGAGGTCCCGTTTGTTCAGTTTTTATATGGAATCATTTTCTGTGACATGAAGATGACAAGATGACTACTTTCCCTGCCCACGCACACACCCCCCACTCTGCCAGTTGTGCAGGTGGTTCTTGGACACCAAGTCTCACACAGGCATAAACACACAATTTTGAACAGTTCTGTTTTGCTTTTCTCTAGGTGCCTGTTGGTGATCAGCCTAAGGACATTGAACTTCAAATAAGAGAGCTAATCCTTCAGTTCATCAGCAACCCAAACTCGATTATTCTGGCAGTCACAGCCGCTAACACAGACATGGCCACCTCAGAAGCACTTAAAATAGCACGTGAGGTGGATCCAGATGGTAAGCAGCAAAACTGGATGCTGTAACTCAAATTATTCTTTAAATTAGATCCTAAAGTAAAACTGAAGTTGTTTGGGCAAAATGTAGTAAGAAAAGCAAATGTCACCACGTCTCCTAGAAAATACGATTTTTATATTTTCTTAAAGGCTTTTTGCTGCAGTGTCTGCAACTCAGGAAATGCTGGGATGAATTAATATCTGACAGATTTCTGGCTTATGAACATGTAGTCATAAGAGCTACTTCTGTTTTCACAGCAGCAAATGATATTACAGAATATTGGGGGTTTTCAGAGTTTTAATAGTTTACAGAGGTCTGTTAGGGCAATTTCGTGTTTTATTGTTCAGTGTTGTTTATTTTAGTAGAGAAAATACACCATCCTGTTCTGCAGCTAGCAATTGACTGTCTAGCTGCTAGTTTAGTGACTTAAGTAAGATTAAGATTAATATATACTGTTAGTATCCATTTTTATGCCCTGCGTTTATGTGACAGAACTGACTTGATAATCCTCTTTTTAGATTAAATCAAATCATTTTATATTTACCTCCTAATTACTTTGGAACAGATCTGAAGCTGCTAGATGCCTGCTTTTTGCTTTTGGAAAGTGCTATCAGCACCATTGACTAACAAATGGCACTGTGTGATTTGAAAGGATATGGAATAGTACACCTGTAAAATAGATATACAGAAATTAGGCTAAAATTTAGTGTTATGCTTTACCCTCGAATTTTTCTTCCTATAAAGTGTAACATTTATTGTTTATTTTCAAATTCCAAATCTGCTTTGGCTTGTCTGCCACATAACCTCTGCTGGCAGTCTGCTTAGTCAAATTTTCCTAGTTCAAGGTAGCAGACCTCTTTTAATTTATACCTGTAAAGATTATTGACTGTGTCTTTTGGATCACTTCCTAGAATTCTCAAACTTAAAGGTCTGGAGCAGCAGATCATGTTGCAGGTTCAGTAGGAGTAGTGGTATGTAAGGAGAACTTGAATTACTAAAGTAGTTAGCCTCACATGAAAGTTTCAAGACCCAAGAACTTACTGATTTCGCTGAGATGCTGGTTTATTTTTTTTTTTAGACTCAAAAAGTATGTTATATTTTAACGAAAAAGTTCTTGGCACTTTTTTTCAACCCGAGAGCTCAGGAAATATTAAGGTCCGAGACAAATCCTGTGCATATTAGCCTCCTTCCTGGTTTAGATGTGCAGTATTTACCTATCTAATGAACTGAGGTCACTTTATTCTTTACTTTGCTGTATTATGTGTTTTTGTTACTCTGATCAAAACAGAGCATCCCTGTGAGTGTTTTTTCCCTTTGGTAGGTCGAAGAACCCTTGCTGTTATCACAAAGCTGGATCTCATGGATGCTGGCACTGATGCTATGGATGTCCTCATGGGAAGAGTGATTCCAGTCAAACTTGGCATCATTGGAGTAGTGAATAGGTCTGTCTGGGCATGTTGATGCTATTTTTAAAACCGTGTTACTATGAAGTAATGCTTTCAGCCTTTTTAACCATGAACATAGTTTTAAGAATAAGGTGAGAGTGTTGAAATAAACTGAATAAGCAAGCGAGGAGCTTGTCGCTCACTTCTCAAAAGCCTTTGTTCTTCCACTCAACCAGCTGCTAATTTGGAAAGGAGTAGAAACACTTCTTCCAAAAGAACTGTAGTGTCACCACTTCTTTCCACTGTTGTTCTTCAGCTTGAGGAATGCTTCTGCTCAGCTGTTCACATTAGCACTGATCCAGTACAGATCCCGTGTACATTAGTGCTAACTGCATATGGCTACAGCACTGCTCACTTCAGTTTTTGCTTTAGCAAGGCCAAATCTCATGTGGTTTTGGTAAAAGCATTGCTTAATCTGTGTACATCTGCACCCCATACTGATTTGTTGACTATGCTGCATGGAACAAAAAATAAAACCTTTTGAAGTCTAAAGAAGGTTAGTTATGTGTGTAAAGCAAAAAAATCAGTTGTTAGATGTCCTGTCCAGACAAGCAGAAGCGTGATTTTTTTTTTTTACTTTGCATCTGTTAACCGCTGTGCAACTCTGCTTTTTCCCTTCAGGAGTCAGTTGGACATTAACAACAAGAAGAGTGTGGCTGATTCCATTCGTGATGAGTATGGTTTTCTCCAAAAGAAGTACCCTTCCCTAGCCAACCGAAACGGAACCAAGTATCTTGCTAGAACATTGAACAGGTATTACTCTAACCTGTAAACTGATGTGTTAGAAATATGTGCAGACCTTTCTTTTTACCTTTAGTTTCTCTTTTGGTGCTGTAGAGCATTGAGGAAAACTCTGATTCCAAACTTTGATTCTCAGTTTTTGAATTTACTGTAATTTTTCTGAGTAAATGTTTTCCTTTGGTGATTATTTTTGTCTCTTCTCTGTTCTGATGGAGATAATAATACTGAAACCTTACCTTCCTGCTAATGAGGGACTCTTTTCTATTTTTAGACTACTGATGCATCATATCAGGGATTGCTTGCCAGAACTGAAAACCAGAATTAATGTTTTAGCTGCTCAGTACCAGTCTCTACTGAACAGCTATGGGGAACCCGTTGAAGACAAAAGTGCTACTTTATTGCAGCTTATTACCAAATTTGCCACAGAATATTGTAACACTATTGAAGGAACAGCAAAGTACATAGAGACTTCAGAGCTGTAAGTATCAAATGTTTTCCTAGAATACTGACTGAGTAGTTAGATTGACCCAGTGCCTCTTACTGGCTTTCATTGGCAATAACAGACTCAAACTGGAGCATAACAGACTCAATCATGTTTTGAATCCAAGCAACTGTAAAAACTGCTTGCAATTAGAGCTTTTTTCTTGTTTGCTGCTTCAGTTGCTATTTTGCTCTTTCAGATGTGGTGGAGCCAGAATCTGCTATATTTTTCATGAGACCTTTGGAAGAACTTTGGAATCTGTTGACCCGCTGGGTGGCCTTAATACAATTGATATTCTGACTGCCATTAGAAATGCTACCGTGAGTGTTCTTCTGTATATCGAAGTGCTGTGGCTGTATGTTGGATAGGAAGATAAGGTTTCAACAAATTTGTGCTTCTTCAGTCCTGTGAATTAAAGATCTCAGCTTAATGAGTTAATATAAAGAGGCTGAATCCTGATTTTTTAGTACTTTAAATGGAAAAATTACAATATCCAAATTTGGAGTCATTATTCTATATGGAATGAGTTTAATGTGAAGGGTTACATCTTCTTGCTGTTATTTACAGGCTGAAATAAAGCACAGGCCCAGCTTTGGCAGCTCTGTGCTGAAGCTGTTATATATTACAGAAATGGTGATGGAAGACTGCCTCTGGTCTTATATTGCATTTAGCACTTCTGTTAGTTATGACAACTCAGTCTGAGATGTATGGGCTAGGACACAGTCAGATATTTTAATTCTGTATAAGGCACGCAACTTTGCAATGGTTCAGTGTTTGCATGACAGATTTGGTTTCTTGAGAATATGGGAATTGGTATTGCTAAGAATTAACATAGTAAGCTCACTTTTAAATTTTGTAGAATATTATATATAGAATGTTCACTCCTTAGAGCTTGACTTTATGTGTCAGACATGTCAGTCTGCTTTTGTGCTGTGTCCTGTTGGGTGTGGATAGACAGTCAGGTTTCTGCATGGTCTTGGAGCTTGTGAGGTGCTCTGCAGCAATGATCTGTGTGCATATTCTATCCTTCTATAAATGTAAAATTAAAAAATAGTGTTTAGCAACAAGAAAGAAATCATGTTTTTATGTGACATATAACATCTTTGTGTTTCTTAAGCTCATTTAATTAAAAAAAAAAAAGAAATTTCAGGTAAAAAATGTTTTGTGTGTAGCTAGGCATTAATCTGTATGGTGATAAATGAAATTATCCCAAACTCTGTAAATCAGTGACACTGAAACCCACCTATCTTGTTGGTGTGGTATTGTATGCCCAGGAGTGTCAAATAAATAATGGCAATATTTCTCTCCAAAATTAATAAGAAAATGTCTTTGCCTTTATAATAAATTTCAATTAAACTTGGATCCACAAATGTGAAAAGAATTGTTCAGAGTTGTAAGCCTAGGGTGACAGGAGTGGCTGGAAATCTCCCAAGATTCTGTAAGGATGCTTGTTAATCATTGTTTAACACAGAGTTTGTCTTAAAGATAACAAATTTATAGCTTTTATTTTTAATTATTCTTGTAACAGATCTTGAGACCTGTTCTGAGTGTTGGGTGTGAGCACTGTGACCTGATTTATTCTGGGCTTCATCAGATGCTGCTTAGAAATGCATCTTGTTTTAATTCACAGTTTAGCAGCTTTTTCCCTCCTTTTGAACCAGGGTCCCCGTCCTGCCTTGTTTGTTCCTGAAGTTTCATTTGAGTTGCTGGTAAAAAGGCAAATCAAACGTTTAGAAGAGCCCAGCCTGCGCTGTGTGGAGCTGGTTCATGAAGAAATGCAGAGGATTATCCAGCATTGTAGTAATTACAGTACCCAGGTAAAAATGCACGTTTTAGAATTAGGTTTGTAATCGTTGGTTTGTCCCCCCACTTGCTTAAGAACTTCGGGAAGTCATATCAAACAAATTTTTGGTTTGTTTTCAGGAATTACTGAGATTTCCTAAATTGCACGATGCCATAGTTGAAGTAGTAACCTGTCTTTTGCGTAGAAGACTTCCTGTCACAAATGAAATGGTAATTTTCCATCTACTCTAATTTTGCTGCTAAAAATGTGTGGTTTTTGGAGCCTTGTTGCTTTTGTTTGTAGTGTCAGGAACCCAGGTCTTTAAAGGAATCTTAACTTATATTTGTTAAATAGCTAGTTATTTAACATCTACGTGATTTGAAACTTCTTCTATATTAGAATATTGATTCAGAAAAAGCAAAGGGGTGGGGGGATTCCTCTTCAGCTTATTGTCCCCTTTGACAATTTCCCAAAAAGAATTTTACTAAAACTTCAATTCTACATCTCCTAGCCTCTCTGATATAGTGTATTTCCCTCCCTTGTAACAGAAGCTGGGCATTAACTGTGAAGTTTGGGATGCAGCGATGCAAATTAAATTATAGACCTTATTCTGTGTGTTTTGGGGACTTGTAGTGCCCTTTAGCTAATGAGAACTAAAAATTCAACTTCTAGCTTTGAGTAAAAATGTTTTAATATAAAAGTCTGATTTGGGCTGCTTGTTGGGGAGGAAACAAAGTGTTTCAGTTGTTGACTCTGTGTTTGATGTGAAAAGCAAAATTTGCTTTGTATGCTCACTATCCCCCGTAGTGAGCCATCTCCCACTTGTTCACATGTTATGTGTGGGTTTTATATAGTTTACACTCATTAGATTGTTGAGTTTTGGTTTTTTTATTGCTGGAGAGGGGTTAGCTTCCCAAGTGGCTGAAGGACTGAATGAATTGTGATCAATAAATGAATTCTCTTCTTGCCTTCTGGATCAGAACTTAAGTGTCCTTGGGTGGTGAGAATGGCTTTTGCTATGGACAGTTAGACCACACTTCCCAGCACTGTAGATCATTGCTCCTCGCTAGCATCAGATTTGCCAACAGAATTTTTGAACTGTGAATGTCATTGCATTGCAGGTTCATAATCTCGTGGCCATTGAGTTAGCTTATATCAATACCAAACATCCAGACTTTGCTGATGCCTGTGGTTTAATGAATAACAATATAGAGGTAAGAAAATACATTTTTTTGACTCCTTTAAATGAAAGCAAAATTGATAAAAATAACAAATGATAACAAATGCTTCAAGTTCTTTCATTGAAGCACATTTCTACATTTTGGGGTATAAAAATGTGATATATTACTAATATGGTGTATACTCCTGTGATCTGTGGATTTGTTAGATTTCTGTTGCTTATTACATTGAGGAACAGTGGTTGATGTTTAATTGAAAGAATTCTGCCTGTTTTTCAGACTGGAAAATAAGTCAGGCACCTAATTGAGTACTGGCTATTAAATGAAATTTTTGTAAGAGGAAATTTAAAACTCTGGTTGTGAACTACCACTTAATGTTGAAGTAACTGCATTTTGTCTCTGACACAATGTATCAATAACGTTCCTTTCATTCCTGAAAGGATAATACAAGTATTGTTTTGTCTGTTCAGATTCTAATTTCTGCTTGCTCTTGGCATTGTTCTTGAATCTCTGTGTTACCAAACTTCAGTCTCTGTAAGACATTTTCTCCATCAGCCTCTCATCAGTAGTTCTTCTGTTTTTCAAGCCCAGCTTTGATTAATAATACTTGTTGCTGTCATCATCCTATACAAGCAGTTCTAAACTGTTCTGCTGGATGGATTCTTCCAATCTGGTTTTGTTGCAATATTTCATCCATCTGGCTAAGAGCTCACTAATACTCTGTGTTTATCCAACACGTTGTTTTTATATCACAGAATCATAGAATGGTTTGGGTTGGAAGGGACCTTGAAGATCATTTAGTTCCAACCCCCCTGCCATGGGCAGGGACACCTTCCACTAGACCAGGTTGTTCAGAGCCCCATCCAACCTGGCCTTGAACACTTCCAGGGATGAGGCATCCACAGCTTCTCTGGGCAACCTGTGCCAGGGCCTCACCACCCTCACAGTAAAGAATTTCTTCCTCATATACAATTTTAACTTACTCTCAGTTTGAAGCCTTTCTCTCTTGTTCTGTCACTACATGCTCTTGTAGTTTCTGTTTTTAAATGTTCGTTAAAATTTAAACTCTTTATTTTTAATCTTTTACTTTCTTCTCTGCATAAATCTTATTTTAACTGGGTATGCAATTGAATTTGCCTTGATAGACTGCTCTTTAATCTAGTTCTGAAACAATGTGTATGGAAACTGCTTTGAGTACAAATGTCAAGACTTTGTGAAGTTGAACAAGAAAATTATTGTATTATCGTGTGTTACTTAAACGAGTTCTTTCCTAACATTTTTCTGAACAGGACATGGAATTTTTGAAGAACCAAACTGTGTAAAACACCCTAACCTTATTTACTGGACAATCAATTCTTAATTTCAAGAAAAATGAGATCTTTTTGTCCTAGTTGCTTCAAATCTTGTTTTGCTGTGAAGCAAATTTTACCTCCTTCTTCACTCGGGCTACTCATGTGCTGGCCACGGAATCAAATCCTTTAGATTACTTTGAATATTTAATGTTTAGTGAGAGCTGTAGGGGTATTTATGCTGAGCCAAATTGTGTAGCTTTGATGTTGTTTTTTAAAGGCTCAGGTTTTGATTATGGAGCCTGTTGCAAAAATTTTTGCAAAACTTTTTATAATGAGAATTCCGTTTTGACCAGGTAATTAAAGTAGTTTTATCCAAATAACCAAGGTTTCATAGGACCATAGTATTATTGCATGACACTGGTCGAGATGAAATTACTAGTTTTTGTCTCTAAAATGTTAAGTCTGTAAAATATGAATCTTGCCCTATGTGTTGATACAGAGTAATACATAATTGAGGTCTTGCTGGATTGTTTTTAAAGGAACAAAGGCGAAACAGGTTAGCTCGGGAATTGCCTTCTGCTGTGCCACGAGACAAGGTAAGTAAATGTTGGATTTTTTTATTTATTCATTTATAGTTTAAGGCATTCTCCTTGATCCAGTCTAAGTATTGGAAAGTTTGATATGCTACCCTAGTAACAGTCTTGGGAGCTTCCAAGTATTGACTTTTTTTCCTTCAATTTCATAAGATAAAAGAAGAATGTCATTTTCTTATAAAGATGCAATTTTTTGGGAGGTTTTAAATCTGGCATTTCTGAAGACTTGTCTATAAATTTAATGTTACACTTACTACTTGAAGGTCATCTGAGGTAATGTGAGGTAAGGGGTAAAATGCCTGCAGATGTTAAAGATGCAGTCAGAACTTGCACGCTTAAGTTTATAGCTGAGATACACTGATTTCTAAAGATTAACAAATGATTTAAAGTATCCAGTGTGCCAGCATAATGACTTCGTGGTTGCTTTTTGATTTTTTTTTAAGTCACCCTTAAAACTGCAAGTTATTGCAGCCTTGCTTTCTTTGGGAGAAGATGGTGGAGGTGACATTTTCAGTATTCTGTATTCTATCTCTGGAGCTTGCTTAATTTTACCAGGTTTTGGATTAGTGCAATGACAGGTACATACATGGGTGGAAGAACCAACCAAGTGTCATGGAAAGTGTTGCCTGGCTGTAGAAGAGTGGTCTGACAATAAGCTGGAATTTTAGACAGTTATTTAACATTATTTAGTATTCAAAGATACAGAGCATAGTTTAAACTCCTCACAAGGTTGTAACAAGAGTTTCTACAGCTGATAGAAATTGGTTCATTAAGGTTGTTAGCTTTAAAAGTGAGACCAAGTTCCAGAATGGATCTAATACTGCCTTTATTCAGTATAAGACAACTGGGAATTTAGGGTAGCTATCTAGAGATTGCGTTCAGTGCTCTTTGATCCTTCTTTTTATTGACTTCATCTTTATATCATCAGTGTAGGAGCTGAAATGAAATTGAAGGTCAGATAATTCAAAAGTCTCTTAACTGTCTTGAAGATGCCCTTTTTTTGCTTTTTTTTCTGCTTATATAACAGTTATTCTTGCAAATTCAAAATATTTCTTTTCTGGATTTTGAAAGACGCTAGTAGGTAAAAGTGTATGAAATTTGCTAGGTAGATTTGGTGGTCTTCAGTTGAATTTTTTTTTTCCCCCCTCCCTGCATTTTTTACCTTCCTTAGTCTACTAAGGCTCCAGGTGCATTGCCACCTGCTTCCCAGGAGACTGTTACTGCTGCTTCTGCTGAGGCTGATGGCAAGGTCTGTCTTGATTTCTCCTCTAAGCACTGCATGCACGTTTCTGTTGTGGTGCCCCGCAGAAAGGAAAGCAGTTTGGATTTAGTGCTTTGTCACTGACACAGTTACCCTCCCCACTATGGACTACTTGGCACTGCTGATTTCAGCATGTGCAGTGGCAGGTAAAGATGTGCCATTAGGTGGCAAAGTCACTGCTTTCTGTTTGAACTCTTGGTTGCAATATATTGTGGTGCAAGAATGCAGCATAATTTGCCTCAAACTGTCAATAGATTGTTTGGTGCAACAGTGTTGTAATCAAAAGTGTTCAGCATGGTTGTTAAACTGCATGTTTTTAATGTGTTGACAGTTAAAGAAGGAGGACAGAAGATAAGCTAAAATGTGAGTTTCCTGCTTCCTGCAGGGAATCCTTACAGGCTTTGTTCAAACTGAACCTCCTTTGTGTTGTTTCTCATAATTGTTGAATCCCTGGTTTACTTATATTTGTGAAATGTGTTCTGCAGTGTTTTTTTACACTTCAGGTGTGATGTCTTTTGTGTTAAAATAACAGCTCATTATTACTGTGAAGGCTTTTTTGCTAATGGCTTTCGCTTGCAGTCAGAAAAGATGGGAAGTCACAAGTTTGTGTATTGGGAGTACCAAGAGGACTCAGGCTTTCTGCTTCACTGCATATGCACATTCAGCTTTTAATGCAAAGCTGCCATTTCTGTCTTCAACAAAGTGGTTAAAGTCAAAATCTAGTCAACAGTAGAGTTTTAACTGTTATTTCATCAGTGTTTTAGAGGTTCTGATATGCTGTAAACATTAGAAAGAAATCAAGAGCTACTGTGAAGATACTGTTGTGACTTAGAAAGTTGCAGGAAGCTGCCAGATTTGGTTTGCATTTCCCATAAAACCTGTCCTGTATTAGCTGGTTTCATGTTTTCTCTTGTGTAGCTTTGTTTCTGAAACTACTTTGGAGACAGACCAGGCTCCACAGTAATACGGAATGAGAGTGGCGTAGGGATTTTTGTCATTTTGAGTAGCTGTCTTGCAATCAGAAATAATGCAATGGAGCTTTCCTTGTCAGTAGTTTTCTCTTATTAACAGAGTTTGATTTGAATTCTTATAGTGTATTCTACAATGCCTCTGAACAGTTGTGCAATTTAAATAAAATTTCTGATGTGGACAGTTTAGCTGGGCTTCCTCTTAGTGTGCTACTGTTGCTATTCAGTTTTTTTGATATTCTATGCTTTGTTTCTCACTTTTTTTTTTTTTTTTTTTAGATTTAAGATCAGCCTGTGGTGTTTAATTGTAAACACAATAGATAAATTTAGCTTTTTTCCTCCTATATCTGAAGGAAGACATAAATAGTAGCGCAGAGCCTTGAATGTTTTTCAAACAGCAATAGATTTTAAAGCACAGTAGTAAATAGAACAGATATTAGGCTTATGGAAAGGTATGAAATAAAAATTGCTCCTGTTCCATATCAAAATAAACTGTTGGGTTTTTTAATACTAATTAACATATGGTGGATACCATCTACTAATATTTCTTTTGCCCAGTGATTCTCAATATTTAAGAGCTGGGTGATATGTCCTTTTCTCAGGAGATCAGCGAGTCATTCTTTCTCTGGAACTTCCCACAAACTCTGATCTTCACTTCCAGAGGATGGAGATTTTTGTTTAGTTTTGATTTGGTACAAAAAAAGCCTTCTGTAAATTGAGGTCTGGCAGCACAAATATGTTCATAGCTGTGGTACTTGGAAATAAAAACGTGCATGTTTTCTAGCTCTTATTGTAAGAAACTTCAGTTTGTATTTAAGTAAAATACCAAAGAATTTAAGTTTAAGTATTGCAAGAGCTGTGGTGATCTTCAAAACACAGTTCAGGATGATCCTGATAGAGTATAGGGTTTATTGCTCCAAGGATGTATGGTCAAAGTGGTAAAAGCCAAATTATTTAGGAAGACCACTTCATATTTCATAAGTTATTTATAGACCCTTAAAATGCTGGGGAGCTTCTCTATGTGAGACATTTTCATACCATTATTTGAAAGAATATGAGTTTTAAAAGCTTTAATTTTACTGGGACCTTGTGTCAGCTGTAAGCAGCAAAGGGAGAACAAAGGTGGGGAATGTGAAGAACAGAATGGCGGGAATATACATATGAAAATCTCATTTTTACTGAGTCTTATCTGTAGTGATTTGATCAGACAGTGCTTTACAGTGCCCAAGTTCTAATTCTCCAATGCTTTTCTCAATGTGCTGTTTGTGCAGGCTGCTCCTGGAGCAGCAGATACATCTCAGGAGCCTGGGACAGGCAACTGGAGAGGAATGCTGAAACCCTCAAAAGCAGAAGAGGTATCAGCAGAGGAAAAATCCAAGCCAGCTGCAGCCCTACCTGCTAGTCCTCAAAAAGGACATGCTGTAAACCTGTTAGATGTGGTGAGTCATGAAAGACAAGTACCTGTTCTTTGTAGCTCAGGCTCAGCAAAGAAAACATCTGAATTCCAAATCTTGTAACTTTGCTACTAATATGTGATATCTTTGTAAAATAATTCCCATTACAGCAACAGGGATCTCTAGCCAGTCTCTTCTGCTTTCCTCCTTGCTCAGTCCTTCATCTCCCCCCTGCCCATCCCAGTTTCAACCTATGATTGGGATAACTGGCTTCCTTTCGCAAATCCTGTGCAAATGAACTCGTCTAGATCATTCTTGTAGAGAAACAAATCTCATCTCAAATTCCTGCTCCTTCTTTGCTGAAGTTCAATTTTTATATTAGAGGAAAAGAATGAATTAAAGATAAAACTTAAATTAGATGGAGATACCTATGTTTGGAGCTTAGTTCCTTTGGTGAGCTTTAAAAAAAATGTAGTAGTGTTGCCCTCTGACCTTTGTCTCACAGATCTGGATTTTAATATGTCTCCAGTTTTATTTCTGAAGAATTAGAGGTTTGTTGCAAGACAGGTTACATCTATCGAACTATCAGACTAAAAGAGCAATAGTTTATTTTAGTTTCCACAGTTTGAGTTTTATTTACACATGCAAATGAGCAGAATTGGTAAACTGAGGGTTTTATTTTTTTACATAGCCTGTACCTGTTGCACGCAAACTTTCTGCCCGTGAGCAACGAGATTGTGAAGTGATTGAACGACTTATTAAATCCTACTTCCTTATTGTCAGGAAGAACATTCAGGACAGGTAAGACAACTTTCTAGAAATATTGAAACCATACAAATATTGTGGTATCTCAAGAGTCATACATATTAATCTTGTTATTTTTATCATGTTTTTATGTTAGTAACAAGAGAGAAAATATATTTATTTTTTAGAAGGGAGAGCAGCAGTAAAACTTGAGCCTTCATAGAACTGAGAAGTTTGAAGAAGCACTTGCTTTCTCTAATGGTTTCAGTTCTGTATAATATTAAGTAAAAGGTTTAATTATTTAGGAGATGCCTGCTCTTCTGGAGGATGCTTCAATTCAGATGGATTATTTGCAGCAAATTATTGCATTGAACTCTAGGTGCTGTCTAGCCCTGACAGGACTTAGCTTTGCCGTCCTGTCATTCTGAAGGGAAGGTCAGATAGGAACTACTGTGGCTGACCTTTCCAGTAGTTGGCTATAAGAATGGAAATAGCATAAAGAGTTGTTTCTGCTGTCAGCAGAAAAATTTTGCTTAAAAATTGTCATACTTTCTTTTAACAAAGAATGATATAAAACTTTGCTTTGCTTGTATCTTTGTGGAAAGACCTAGCTTTGTGTATATTTAGATTTTTATGTATGTGGGAAATTTTGGGGGAATACAGGAATCTGGAAACCAAAGTTTATAGCAGATTAGAGAGGCCATGGAAGTTTTAGTCTACCCAATAAACTAGTATCCTCAATATAATTTTTAGTATTTGATGACAGGGAAGTGCTATGTTTACCTTAATGTTTCTGCAGTGTTAGTACTATGTTACTACCTTCTTCAATCTGGAGCAGACCTGGTTTTGAATAAAGACATAATCTTTATGTTCTTGCAGTGTGCCAAAGGCAGTGATGCATTTTCTAGTGAACCACGTGAAGGACACTCTTCAGAGTGAGCTGGTAGGCCAGCTGTATAAATCCTTGTTGTTGGATGACCTTCTGACGGAATCAGAGGACATGGCACAGCGCAGAAAAGAGGCAGCTGACATGCTAAAGGTAGGAAAAAGATCAGGAGTTCATGGCAGTAGTTCACCATATAAATGTGAGATTTTTGGAGGACTTTTGCCTTCCTTTTTTCTTTGCTGCTTTTTTAAGAATATGCCAATGTATTACTTCTCTCTGCTAGAGGGATTAAAACTAATATGTGACCAGAAAGTATTATGTAGATTGAGTACTTGGGGAGAAGTAACTTAAACTATATTTTCGGCATAAAGCAGAAGATCTAATCTGGCGTTATCTTCCATTATACATTTGGTTTTAATAATGTGCTTTTATTTAATTTTGTAGTTTTAAGTAGTGCTCTTTTGGGGGATTAAGTTTACAGTGTTTTAAGTGCCATTCATGTGTGTCATGCAGAGCCTAATGGCCAATGGCTGGTGTCTCTAGACAGTGCCTCATAATGTAACAGTGGGAATGTTTGCACTCACCTATGGTGACTCTGTGTACATCTGTATGACAGTCCTGATGATGTGTCCATGATAGTGAACTCTTCATTTCTTCATTGTTCAGTTATGTAGTGTGTCAGTGTCCACATCACCTGCATCAGAAATCTGCTGCTTTGCATTCAGGTGCATAAAAATGGTCCCTCTGCCAGTTCAGCTCACTGAAGAAGTACCAAGAGGTGCTTCTTTTCATATGCAGTGTGGTCAGACAGTGCCTATTTGAGACTGGATACCCTGACATACCACTTGTACAAACTCATAGCTCAGATTTCTCCAAATTTGAGTAATACTATAAATAATGTCAGTATTAGTTGGTATTATGAGTTTTTAAATCTGCAGTTTAGCAGACTACACTGCAATGAATGCTACAGAATGGTAAAAGTCATAAAAAGTAGGTGCAGATTCTCTTTTATTTTGAAGAGGTTTTAAAACATTAAAATTGTGCGTGTTGAAAAAGCCTGCCCTTCTTGAAAATTTAATGGGTTGCCACTCATTTCATAATGAAACTGATTAGCTTAAAATAAGTTTTTAAGTTTACACTTCCTAGACTGCTGCTGTTACCTCCCTGAGAAACCTCTACAGAAAAACTAACTAGCTCTGGCTTCTGTGTGTTTGTGTGTGCAGGCCCTGCAGCGAGCCAGCCAGATCATTGCAGAGATTCGTGAGACACATCTTTGGTGAAGACTGTATCAGCCACACTATTTATATGCATTGGAGGTTACATTGGCTTGAAAATTGCTAGGCATGGTATACGGAGTAGAATTTTTATTTATGAACTCTTATCTGTGTACTGCAACTGTGTAAATCTGCTCATGTAAAGACAGTTGGTTTGATTTGCAAACAGGACAATATGCTGTATTTTGCAAAAGAAGTCGTATTTAATCCACATAATAAATGGCTCTAAATGTTTCCTTACCAGCTTTCTGGTGCAAATTAAAGCAGACCAAGTCTTCTGTCTCAGTGACAGTCTCATCTGAACTTGGGGAAAAAATGTTCAAGTTCCAGTGCCTGACTTGCTAAACAGGTTGCCTGTGGTTAAGACGGCCGGTGTAGTCTTGTGGCATAGTTTTAAGCTGCTTTTACAATAGAAGTTTAAATACTGTGAAGAGAAGAAAGCACCGAGTATTTCCTTTCATGAATATATTGCATGCACTGTGACAGATGGAGGTATCAATTTTATAGCACAGTAGACATGTCGACTGTATTACTATGTATGTGTGTCCACATTATTTTTTTCCCCCAAATGTTTAAACTGCAGACAAAACGTTGAACTTGATTTAATGGAGTATCATGTAGGAAGAATTAGCCTGGAGCTTGTGAACAATAACGGCCTGCTAAAAAGTGGGTGCAAAGGTTTTCATGTGCACTGGAGCTTGTGTATGAATGCTGGGGATTATAATCAGGTACAAGGACATCTCCCCCTTCCTCCCCCCTGGGACCAAGCCCCTGGACCATCCCATAGTAAATTTTGTTCTGGCAGAACTGAAAAATAAAAACGGATTTCAAAACTGTAATGGGATAATAAGTGTTTCTTTTAAAAACAGATTTAAGTTGGCCAGGGAGAAGGGGATCCCCACAACTTCTTTGAATTTTGGAATGTATGACAGTATGAAAGAAAGTCTGTGGAATTGGAATATTTATACCAGAGATTAGAGTTGCTTTTGAGGAAATTTTATTGTGCTGTAAGTAGCGCTTTCTTTTTTTTTTTTTTGGAGGACAATCGTAAAATAATGAAATTTTAGGTTGGAAATTAAGTTGATTTTTTTTTTTCTTCTGATTATAATTCATACAGATAACTATTGATCACACTAGCCTTTATAAAGTAAACATTTTAATTGTTATGAATAAAAATTTATTTAAACTCCAGCCAGCGCACTTGCATGTACTTTTAAAGCAGATTCACTCTTTTTGTATAAAGTGAAAATGTTTACTCTAGTGTTGCTGATATTTTATCTTTAACACAACTTGCATGAAAAATAGGACACTGCCCTTAACCTCCATGGCTTTGTGGTATTGGGCCAGTATAATGAGGTTTTTTTATTACCAAATGCACTTCCTTCTGCCTTTAATCAGTTAGAAATGGAATTCCTTTTGTAAGCTGCTAAAGATTGAAAATTTAAAAATTCAGTTTACAAGAAGCTGTTTAAAAATGCATTTTTCTCATGGTAATTTTCAGTTTTGCATCAATATAAGCACAGTCTGGCAGGTGCAACTTTTGGATACTTTATGTATAATCTGAGATAATTCACGCAGAACACAGAAATATATAATGTATTTTTAAACAGCCTAAAAAGTCACGGTGTATGTATTACATGTAATGAATACAAAGCAAGTAATTTTAACTTCTTGCATTGTGTCCAGGGATGGTAGTTCTCAGATTTAAGAAATGTGACTGAAGTGCAAACCACTTTTGTATACAGCTTTGGTGATCAGTGGAAAGTTTTAATAGTTTTGTCAAAAGCATTTCATTTCTGTTTGGAATTCACCTGACACCTCTATCACCTTTTACTTTCAACACATAAGAAGTATGTTTTCAACAAGGTAGTGCCGTCCATAAGTGAACTGCTACCTAAGCTTTAACTCCCAGTCAACAGTCTCTTGTGAAGAAGTAATCTGACTTGTAAGTTTTGAAATGCTGCCTAAAGCAAATGAATTTCATTTATTTAAGAAATTCTTGCAAGTGATAACCTGGCTCTGTAATGTCATGTAAAATTTCCACAGTGTAAATTTGGTTTTTGAAATGTTACAACTTCTTTTGTTTTAAATTTCACAAAAAGTTTCAATTTGGTAATGTTTTGAGTGCCAAGAAATGAACTTGATTTGTAATCCTTAATGCAAGTCTTTGAAAGTCCATGCTGTAACAATCCTGTTATTTAATAAACAGATAATACACAAAATGAATTATCCCAGAAATAGTTTTGAACTGAGTTGTAGTTCAAGTGACAGGACTTAGTTAATAGTGTAACTGCCTGGATTTGTACAGCCATACTTAAGTTTGCACTTGCTCTTGTTCAAGTCTACATTCTGACTTCTTGTATAGTTGCATAACTAATAGTGTAGACAGGCTGCTTGTGGCTGTTGCTAGGTTTGAAATAAGCTGTTTTCTGGAATTGAACTAAAATACTTAAAGTGCCACTGTTGCTGCCAGCACTAAAAGAAATAATGAGTAAACTACAGAAAAAAACCTAATGGGGTCAGCAACAAAAAACTCCCAGATTAAAATGATGGTTTGCAGCTGCCTCCTAGCCCACCTTATTTAATTTAAGGTTGAAATAATTTTGTCATTAATGCACAAATTTTAGATAACTTAAAATACTTTGCTCTCCGGTGGGGAAAGAATCATGGAGGGGAGAACCACTGTAGCCAAGGTCAGATTAGTAAATGTCTGACATTAGTACCTGAGCTGTGTGGTACTCCTGTAACTAAAACACAGTGTACCAATGTGAACAGTTTGTCAGTGTTTAGTAGTCAGGTTCAGATTTCACACAGTGGAATAGATGGGCAAGGGGAGGGTGTCTTTGTGCTTCAAACCTCATTCTGAAGTAAACAGAGCAGACCTTGTGTAAAACCTGCCTTTACTCAATGTTTTATAGACTACAGCAGGGCAAACAACTTGCCAGTCTGTTGTGCCCCTACCTGTTGGTAACTTGAATGGAATTATCTTGAGTAATTTTTTTTCCTATGGTTTTATCCTTCAGCTGTGAGGGTGATGGGTAGCTGGTGTTTTCAGGAGTTACTGAAGATCTCCACTGTGTGAGCTTTTTATTGCAAGTCAAACTCTGTGCTTTGAGGTGAGAGCCAGATGATTGATTCTTCAAAGTGTAAAACCGCTGAATATAGTTTTGTGCTCAGTGGCACTGAAGGTGCTTACATGCTCTGATAGCTTCGAGTTTACCTGTCCAAAAAAATTACTTTTTGCACTTTAGAATCACACATTTCTAGCCATGTTAAATGCTTTAACATTCTGTACTACCTAATGTTCACATTGTTCAAATGTTCACATTTGAACAAGTTCTCTTTCTGATTACCTGAGCATATCTGTTTTGGGGTATAGAATAAATAAGATCAGGCTAAGGAAGGATACTTGATTTTTCTGGTCATCCTTGATCCTTGGCCCAAGTGTTCAAGTGTGATAACCTTGTGTAGTCATGGCAAGTAGTGGTTGTATCCAGCTGTTTCTTTGGAAAGAGTCAGGGAAGGGTTTGGTTTGCTAGGAATTGGTCAAAAGGAAGCACAGACTAAATTTCTTAAGAATTTATGGGTGTTACTAAAAACCTTGTCTGCAAAGAAGTGACTTCCCTTTTTTATTTTGTATTTGTAAAAATGAATAAAATCCTTTTACTAACTTATTAAAAGTGGGTATATGTGTGCATCTGCACCATTTGGTAATCAGGAAAAAAAGGCAGGAAAGAGATCAGACACGAATCATTATTAATTTCTCTGTTCTTGGGATTTTATTTCCTGCAACCATAAAGAAACTATCAGATCTGCTCTGTTGTTTTCCTCTGGAGGCAAACATGGCTGTCTATTGGTGTAGTTTGTTCCCACATGCTTCTGATTTGCACTAATGCTTCTGTTGTTTAAGAAACAAGGCAGGTATATTAGGTGGATGAACTTTACTTTCCCTTCTCTTCACCTTTCTCCTCCACATGCTTTCTCTTAAGGCAAAGTTAACAAGCAACAGAAAGTGGTCTGGGAGCTAAGACAATGTATAGAGTGCTTTTTTTCTTTCTGAAACAGAGACGTCTCATTATAATTTATAATTTCCCCATTCCTCTCATAGGCTGGGTGGTTTTAAACCAGCTGAACTACCATGAGTTATTCAGACAGCAGAAGAGATGGTGCTGAGTGACCACATCCAGGAAGGTCAGATTAAGATCTTGTGGTATAATATATTATATTGCAACTGACTGTAGAGGCCAAAGAACTAGTGCCAGGATATACTTTTATCAAAGATGGCAGATAGCAGGATGTATCCAGTGAATTCACAGGACCAAGAAGCGGAATGAGCGTCACTTACCTGGTAAGTCATACTATGCCCACAGAAGGCTTAAAAGGGATTCATGAAGTTGATTTAAGCTTTGAGAGGCTCTATACTTCCACACTTCAAGAAGTGATTTTGCTGTGTATTCCCACATGAAGGCTGGAAAGCTTTGGTGCAATGTGCCCCCATACATAACCAAGAAGCTCATTAGTGCTTAATCATTCTTTTCCTTTATTGTGAATTTCCTGCAGGGTCCTTCAGAGCAAACCTGTTGTGAACAAACACGTTGATTGCAGGTTGGTTGTCCTTGCCCACTGGCACAGGTTTCTCTGGTAGGTGAGCACACATTGGCTGTAAGAAGTCCTGGGTTGGAGGATGATTTTGCTTGTCTTGCTGTGGGTTCTCCTGTGGAGTAACCAGCCACTGTTCTCCTCCAACACATGGTTATTAAAGGAGGGGAAGCCTCCTTTGAGATCCAAAGATCTCCATCTTTGGACTTTGAAATGAATCTTTTCATTGTCTTCTTGTGCAGCTCCTCTTAGGAATGGTGCTTTGAATAAGGCAGAATATCTACAACCTCTTCACTGGTATACCTCAGCTGCTTTATTTGAACTCTGTTGGTGCATTTTGAAAATCGATGGTATTGGGCAGTTTGTGAGCTGCGTAGTAACACACAGGACAGAAACATCTTCAAGTATGTCTTCAAGCCACAGAGCTGAAATGACCTGTTGTTTTAGGGAGATTCTCTGTTGTCACAGCTGCAGCCATTTTATAACATAGTAATTTTTCTTTCCAACCCTAAGTAATGATACTCCATTCTTGAGAATATGCTGTCTGAGAATAAGAACAGTCTCAGGATTAGTTACACGATTCCCATTTATTGAAACTCCTCCATCTGTAATTTTCTGGTACCTTAAAAAAAAACCAAAACAAAAATAAATGGTAATTGCAAAAGGAAACTACTTACTGCCATTAAGTATTGAAAGTCCACTTAAGGGTTTTTTTTCTTGGATCCATAATTGAATAAATTTTAATTCTCTCGCACTTCATTTTCAGTCCAGGTCAAGAGTGATTGAAACTAACTTTAGCCTCTACTACTCCAATTCTGTCTGAGAGGTGTAGGGAAACCTAGGCTGTTGCTTTAGGTTGTCCCTTGATCAGGTGTAGATTTTACAGCTGAGGTACATAAGGCTGTGTTAGCATATACTTCAAAATGGAATGAGGTTGTGTGCTCGCCTCTTCTTTAATGCTGCTATGTAGATCACAGCCTGTTTCTGCTTGATTTGGCTGTCCTGATCATTTAACTTCTGACCCCAGACTGCTACAACTGTTTAAGTGAGTAGAGCACCAGGTGAGAACTTACCCACTAGGTCCATCTGGAATGGCATTTGCTTTGCGACACAAGTCAAGAACACTCATTCCAGGTTCAAGCATCAGTTCAGCAGAAGGAGCTTGTCTAAAAAGTTCCTGTAACTCTAGGTCAGACATCTCTTCCAGAGCCTCCACACTACTGTAATAAAGGGCCTTAGTGCACCTGTGAGAACAAAGATCATTCAAAATACAGAGCCAGACTCATTTTCACACAAAGTGCTATTCAAACAAGCAGATTCCTCTCCCCAATTTCTCCTGAGTCCACAAACTAAGAGAATTACTTAAAATACACCCCCATTTTCTTATTGCACCCCATTGCCCTGCGGATTTTTTTTTATATCCTTAATGTATTTTTAAGTCTACAGAATTATTACATTTTTCTCTTTTAACATCTAAGCAACAAGTAAATACATTTAAATAGTCTCTGAAAAAAGAATCATTACCATTTAAAAAATCTGAAACAAAACTGCTTGACAAAACAAACTTCACCTCTTAGCAGATTCTAGCCCCTCTCTGCCATGGACAAGCTTGGTTACTTCTGCAGCCAGTCGTTTCTGAGGGCCCCATTTTTCAGGTTCTTTAGCATGCATTTCCATGATGTGGGCAATCTCCTCAAGAGGTAGGAAAGTGAATAGTTTCAGGTATCTACAAGCAGAGAAAAAAATATTTGTTTGTATAGCCATCATTACAGATTTCCTGCCTTTGTCATTTGAACTTCGTTAACTCACTAAAATGATTCTTAATCCATTTAAGAAATCCATATGACATATTTAATTAATGCTTAATTGTGTGAATTATGGTACATGAATAGAAATAAATGGTATGTTTGTCCAGATGTGTGCTAAATTATGACTACTACTAGCTTTGAATAGGTTTATGGAACTAGTAATTTAACCAGGTATATGAATTTTGTTCATTCCGTTTTTCTCCTCTGCTTTAGTTTTTGCTTTAACTGCTTTCAACAGTGACTCAAAACCGGTGCCTGAAAACCTACTTTGTATACTTGTATTTATATTCCTTGTATACTCTCTGCCAAGAGTTTAAAATGGAATAGCTTTCTCCCCTTTTTATTTGCACTACTGCCAGTAAAGACGCTGCCAGTGTCACTGCCTCCTAGGCATGTTTTCATCTAGGCCAGTGGTCTCCAAAGTGGGGTGACAGCAGCCTAGGAGGTAGGCAAGACCACTGGGGTACAGGAAGAAAGTATTAGAAGTTCAGTAATACTACACTTCTATAAATAAATAAATAAATAAATATACATGTATTGGGAGTGAATGCTTAAAATTTCTTTCACTGATAAGTGCCTGTGATCAAAAAAGTTTGGAGATCACTGATCTACAGTTAATACAATCATAAATATTAATTTCTTGGCTTTTCTTAACAAGGCAATATTCAGATCTGTTTAAGATTTGAATGTCATGCAGTTGCAGTTCTAAAAGCTGAACTCTGTGTGTTTATAACTAGTTAAGCAGCTTCTCACAATTAGAATGTGGTCCTTCTGGATACCTCATTCTAAGTCAAAACTTGTAGTAATTAATATATATTTAAGTGCAGTTGCTTATTAATCAGAGACTTGACTGATGCTGAGATGCTCAGTACAGAAACTAACACACCTTGTAAGACAGAGTCACCCCACTGGCAAACAAAATGCCAGTGCTTCACTTGTTTGTTCATCCACCTCCTAATTTTCTTATGCATATGACGGGTTCCACTATCCTATATACTTAGGAACCAGTTATGCTTGTTTATTTAATGAATGTACAGTTATAATTAACATAAACTTCTACATGGAGCTCGTGTTGCACATATCCAAATGAAACAGTTACAGAGAACAGTTAGGATCAGGTTTTATAAACAATGATAAAAAGCAAAATGAAGAACAACTTACTTTTCAACTACGTTATCTTGTTGTCTGACAAAAAACTGATACAGCTCAAATGGAGAAGTCTTATCTCTGTTTAGCCAAACTGCATTTCCAGCAGTTTTTCCCAGTTTATCTCCAGTAGTACTGGTAATAAGAGGTACAGTGATTCCAAACACATCTGTTCCTGTCATCCTAGGAAAGAAAAGATGCACTGCTTGTTAAAAAAAAAAAAATCACATCTTGGTAAAATTGACTAAAATACAAACATTCTGCAAGGTCCTATCCTTAATATAAAGCAGTTAAATAAGGGAGTGAGGAGCAAAAGATACCCGAACAGATGTTCTGAAAAGAGTGCTTTAGGGAAAAAAACAACTTAAGTTTTTAAGTTCTTTTATGTGTATCAAAGAAGTTGACATACTCAAAGCAACTCGAGCAACAGCATTAGCAGGTTCATTGTGCCCGACCTCTTGTCTTCTGCTCCGAGTACTAATCGAAGCTGCTGGTGTGGCTGGGACACTTGTAAGGCTTTTCCTCTGTGCCCAATCTCTCTCTTGTAATAATCAAGCCCGTACTGAAGTAGAAGCATTACCACATCCTCACTGATTTATACTCCTGCAAACCTTCTAAAACTCGCACTAAATTTGGTGGATAAGCAAAAAGCGCATCATCGTCACATCTCATTTTACTTCTGAGAAGGAATGGAGCAATCTTGACCAATATACCACAACTACCTCTACTTCAGTGTGATCACACCAGGATCCATGTGCTGGCAGAGGACTTGTCCTGATTTTGTCCCATGCTTCAGGGTATTTGATTTTGGTTCTTGGATCCACTAATAAAAAATCCATCCTTTTTGTTAAGAATTTATTAACAATTCATAGAAAACGCTTAAACCCTGGCCAAAATGTACATATGTGTCAGGCTTATGGTCAGGCCAATTAATTATTCCTCTCAAATCACAGTTTTATGTAAGGCCAAATGTCTTGAGGGTTGACGTCTGCTCCTGGTGCTTTAGCGACTGTCAGCACCAAGTCGCACAGCTTCTGGTCACAGAATCAGCTGGGTTGGAAGAGACCTCTGAGATCATGAAGTCCAACCTATGACCACCTCATCTACTAGACCATAGTGCCACATCCACTCCTTCCTTAAACACCACCAGGTGACTCCACCACCTCCCTGGGCAGCCCGTTCCAATGCCTAATCACTCCATCTGTGAAGAACTTCTTCCTAATGGCCAACCTAAACCTCCCCTGGTGCAGCTTAAGGCTGTGTCCTCTTGTTCTGTCACTTGTTACCTGGGAGAAGGGGCCGATCTCCATCTGGCTACAACCTCCTTTCAGGTAGCTGTATAGCGCTACAAGGTCACCCCCGAGCCTCCTTTTCTCCAGGCTAAACAGCCCCAGCTCCCTCAGCCGCTCCGCACAGGACATGCACTCCAGACCCTTCCCCCAGGCAGCTCCACTGCCCTTCTTTGTACCCGCTCCAGCACCTCAACATCCTTCCAGAACTGAGTGGCCCAGAACTGGACAAAGCACTCGAGCTGCGGCCTCACCACTGCCAACCATTGGGAGAATCTCCTCCCTAGTCCTGCTGGCCACACTATTCCCGATGCAGGTCTCCCGGTACCCAGACCACGCGTACCACCCCCGGCCCCCGGCCCCGCCGTACTTGGTGACGAGCTCGTAGCCGGACATGATGTTTCCCATCTGGTCGTGGCCCCCCAGCTGGATGCGGCAGCCGTGGTGCTGGTGCAGGTGCAGGAAGTCGTACGCCTGGAGCGCGGGGTACAGGAATTCCGCCAGGCTCATCCCGTCGGCGCTGCGGAGGCGCGCCTGGCAGCTCTGCCGGCTCAGTAGCGTGCCCATGCGGAGCCGCCCGCCGGCCCCGCCCAGGAACCGCAGCAGCGGCTCCCGGCCGAGCCAGCTGGCGTTGTCCAGCAGCTCCGCCCGGCCCAGCCGCCCGGCCCCCGGGTTCCAGAACAGCTCCCGGTGGTTCTGGAAGAGCCGCTCCAGCCCCGCGCGCAGGGCCCTGGCGTGCGCGCGCGCCGTCCCGGCCGGCAGCGGCTCCCGCGCGCGCTCCCGCCCGCTGGGGTCCCCGAGCCGCGCGGTGGCCCCGCCCACCACGGCGATGACGTCGTGCCCCGCGCGCTGGAAGTGCAGCAGCGCCATGACGGGCAGCAGGTGCCCCACGTGCAGCGAGTCCGCCGTGGGGTCGAACCCGCAGTAGGCGGCCAGGGGCGGCCGGCCCGGCGCCAGCAGCGCCGGCAGCTGCTCCTCCGCGCTCTGCGCCGGGAACACCTCCTGGAACAGCCCGCGCTCGCACTGCGCCGCCAGCAGCCCGCCCGCGCCCCGCGCCCGCCGCGGCTGCTCGTGGGCCCGGCGGCGGGGCGGGAGCGGGGCCCGGCGGAGCCCGCCCCACAGCCCCACCGCCCGCCCGCACCGCCGAGCCACCACCGGGGCCGCCATCGCGCGCGGGGCACGCCGGGAACGAGCGGGGCGGGGCTCCCTCAGGCGCCGGCCCCGCCCCGCGCGGGGACAGCCGGGGTGGGATGAGCGGGATGGAATGAGCGGGATGGGACATCCGGGGTGGGATAACCGGGGCGGGATAAGCGGGATGGGACAACCGAGGTGGCATGAGCGGGATGGGACAACCGGGGTGGGGTAATCGGGGTGGTTCAGTCGGGAGGGGCTAACAGGGACAGGACAGTCGGGATGGAACAATCGGCGTGGGATCACCACCATGACCCGTTGGGGGGGGAGCACGGAGGGAGCCTTGGATGGTCGGGAATGGCTTGAACGCCTGGCTGGTGATTCTTCTCCACGGTATTAAAGCAAATTCGCACAGGCACGCCGTGTGTTGTTGGCTTCTCCTTTTCCACTTCTTCTTTTTGTTCCTTTCCCCAACCCGAAATACCGGGATTTCTGATGCTTTCAGGCTGAAATGCTTGCGTGGGAAATGAGGCCCTCAGCTGGTAGTAGGGCGGCTGGCAGGAGGGGTAGCAGATGCTTAAATTAGTGACACTGGAGCTTTAGAGCTTATGAGCTCTAGAATTTATAAGCTACATTACCAGAATTTATTAGCTGTGTTACGTAGCTTGAGTATTTGGGAAGAGGACGCTTAAATTATGTTGGTGTGCAGCTATAGGCATGTGGGTGATAAAGATTAGGGGAAACATGGGCCCTCTCAAAAGGGAAATGGGACACCTGGTTACCTGGGATATGAAGAAGGCTGAGGTACTCCACGATTTTTTTGCCTCAGTCTTCACTAGCAAGTGACACCACCAGAGCTGCAGAAGGCAAGGCAAGGATGAGGAGAATGAAGAACCACCTGCTGTAGGAGAAGATCGGGTTTGAGACTGTCTAAGGAACCTGAAGGTGCACAAGTCCATGGGATTTGATGAGATGCATCCACTGAACCTGGGGGGTCTTGCAGATGAAGTGTCTAAGCTGCTATCCATATATGAGAAGCTAAGGTAGTCTGGTGAAGTTCCCACTGGCTGGAAAGGGGAAAATATAGCCCCTCTTTTTAAGAAGAGAAAAAAGGAAGTCGTGCCTCTGTGCCCAGCAAGATCATGGAGCAGATCTTCCTGGATACTATGCTAAGGTACATGAAAAGTGAATGGTGACAGCCAGCATGGCTCCGCTAAGGGCAAGTTGTGCCTGACAAATTTGATGGCTTTCTACAACAAGGTTACAAGGGAAGAGCAGCTGATGTCATCTATCTGGACTTGCACAAAGCATTTGACACAACATCCATGTGTCTAAATTTGAGAGACGTGGATTTGGTGGATAAGGAACTGTCTGGTTAGTTGCAGTCATAGAATTGCAGTCAACTCCAAGTGGAGACCGTACTTACTTGTATCATATAAAAGTTGCTCAAAATGAAGACAGTGAACTGTTTTTGCTCCAAATTGAACACTTTCAATTAATTTTTAATTGTTGTCTTTATAGAGAAATTATTTAATGACACCTATGCTAAGTTTTTACTACTTTTTGCTTTGCGGTAATTTCCACTTGTGTAATCTTTTGCAGATGGAAGGCTTCAGAGTTGTTAATCACTGCTGTTGTATGCACTGTGACAGATGGAAGTATCTATTTTATAGCACAGTAGAGATGTCAACTGCATTGCTATGTATGTGTGTCCACATACATTTCCCCAAATCAGTTACAAGGGCACCTTCTCCTTCCTCCCCCCTGGACCAAGCCCCTGGACCATCTACTGTAAATTTGCTCTGGCAGAACTAAAAAATAAAAATGGTTTTCAAAACTGTAATGGGATAATAAGTGTTTCTTTCAGAAAGAATGCAGCTGTCCAGGGAGAAGGGGTCCCCACAACTTCTTCAAATTTTGGAATGTATGACAGTATGAAAGAAAGTCTGTGAAACTGGAATATTTATACCAGAGATTAGAGTTGTTTTGAGGAAATGTTATTGTGTGCTGTAAGTAGCTTTTCTTCTTTCCACAGTTTTAATTTGTTTTTTGAAATGTTAAGCCTTTGTATGTTTACTTTTTCACAAAAAAAATTCAATTTGGTAATGTTTGAGTGCCAAGAAATGAACACGGTTTATAATCTTTAATGCAGAACTTTGAGAGTCCATTCTACCTGTATTTCTACACCCTCATGTAGTTCTACATTCTTACTTCTTGAAGAGTTGCATAACTAGTAGTTTAGACAGGATGCTCATGGCTGTTGATAGGTTTGAAAGAAACTGTTTTCTGGAATTAAACTAAAATACTTTAAATGCCACTGTTACTGCCAGCCATGGGGAAAAGCCTAATGAGATCAGCAACTGAAAAATTAGTCTGATGTTTTACAACTGTCTTCAAGTCCACCTTATTTAATACAAACTAGAAATAATTGTGTCATCAATACACAAATTTTAGCCACCTTATAAATTAAATGTGCTTGCCAGTGAAAAACACAATCATGGAGGGGAAAAACCACTGTAGCCAAGTTCAGATTAGTAAATGTCTGACATTAGTACCTGAGCTTTGTGTGGTACTACTATAACTAAAGCACAGTATCACTGTGTGAACAGAGTTTGTCAGTGTTTAGTAGTCAGGTTAAAATTTCACTTGGTGGAATAGATGGGCAAGGGGCAGGGTCTGTGTGCTTCAAACCTCATTCTGAAATAAAGAGAGCAGACCTTGCCTTTACTCAATGCTTTGTGGAGGACTGACTCTGACAGATGCCAGATTGTATACAGTAGACTCAGGTCCCTGCTTTGTGGGCTACAGCAGGACAAACAACTTGCCCGTCTGTTGTGCCCCTGCCCTGTTGGTAACTTGAATGGAATTATCTTGAGTAGGTTTTCTTCCTGCAGTTTTATCCTTCAGCTGTGAGGGTGATGGGTAGCTGGTGTTTTCAGGAGTTACTGAAGATCTCCAGTGTCAGCTTTTTGTTGCAAGTCAAACTCTGTGCTTTGAGGTGAGAGCCAGATGATTGATTCTTCAAAGTGTAAAACCGTTGAATATAGTTTTGTGCTCATTGACACTGTTTAAATTAGTGAATGTGCTTTCATTCTCCAGTAGCTCCCTTTGAGTTTGCTTCCTGCACGCCCTCTCAGCCTTTGCCTCTTCATTGCTAGGTGCCACAATAAGGTTGAATTAAAGTCCTCCAGATTTTGCTGACCCTAAATGCTGTATAGATACTTTTGGTTTGTGATTTTTTAAAATATCTATCTTAAATAATTACTTTTCATTTTGCACTTTAAAAGCACACCTTTGTAGCCATGTTAAATGCTTTAACATTAGTTACTACTTGTTCATATTTGAACAAGTTCTGTTTCTGATTACCTGAGCATACCTGTTTTGGGGTATAGGATAAATAAGACCAGACTAAGAAACGATACTTGATTTTTCTGGTCATCCTTGATCCTTGGCCCAAGTGTTCAAATGGTTGTGATAACCTTCTACAGTCATGGCAAGTAGTGGTTGTATCCAGCTGTTTCTTTGGAAAGAGTCAGGGAAGGGTTTGGTTTGCTAGGAATTGGTCAAAAGGAAGCACAGATGAAATTTCTTAAGAATTTATGGGTGTTACTAAAAACCTTGTCTGCAAAGAAGCGACTTCCCCTTTTTTACTTTGTATTTGTAAAAATGAATAAAATCCTTTTACTAACTTATTAAAAGTGAGTATATGTGTGCATCTGCACCATTTGGTAATCAGGGAAAAAAGGCAGGAAAGAGATCAGACATAAAACATTACTTATTCTATTCTTGGGATTTTATTTCCTGCAACCAGAAAGAAACTGTCAGATCTGCTCTGTTGTTTTTCTCTGGAGGCAAACATGGCTGTGTACTGATGTAGTTTGTTCCCAAGTGTATGTTTTCAATTTGCTCTAATGCTTCTGTTGTTTAAGAAACAAGGCAGGTATATTAGGTGGATGAACTTTACTTTCCCTTCTCTTCACCTTTTTCCTCCACATGGTTTCTCTCAAGGTAAAGCGACAGAAACTGGTCCTGAGAGCGAAGACAATGTATAGGCTGCTTTTTTAAAGTTAGAAGTGACTCAGCTACTTTTTATTTTTCTTTATGAAACAGAGATTAGGATAGAGATGTCTCATTATCAAGTTGATCAAGGAAAAAGAAACATAAACAAAAAAACCCCACCTAAAAATATAACAAACTCCCCACCCAACTATAGAATAGCTGGATTCTTGAGACTTGTTGCAGTTTACTAGAAGTTCCCCATTCCTCTCATAGCCTGGGTGGTTTTAAACCAGCTGAACAACTATGACTTTGATGACAAAAGAGATGGTGCTGAGTTACCACATTCAGGAAGCTCAGGTTAAGGCCTCTCCCCTTGTGGCTGCTGTGACTGCAGACTATATTGTCTAGGAAATATATGGACCAGGAAATGATTCTCTCTGGCCTAATCCTTGAAAGCAACACTGCACTCAAAACCCAAAGCACTATATCAGACTGAGGGTCCCTTACTAAAGAAGCTCTGCGCCAGCCAACTACATTACTGTGTTCTAAAAGTCACTAAGCAGTTGGACATAATCCAAATCTGGGCTTGCACTGCAACTCATGCACCTGTACTGCCTGAGCAACCCAATCTCAAACCTCACCAGGGGAAGGGAATCTGTCAAGGCATTGTATTCCATGCTTATTTGATTCCACGTGTGTAAGGAGCTGTAGTGGCTAGTAAGAAAAAGGAGGGAAGGTGTGTTGGAGCAGTAAAGCAGTTCTACTTTTAAATGTAGATGTTGCAATTCTACCAGCTCATGGAGTTCATTCTGTCTTTCATGCCATCTTTACAAGAAAATGAGGAAGAAATGATCCCAAATGCTGACTAGGCCATAAGCAGTAGAATCACTTTCTGCTCTCCCATTCAGAAGTGCAACTTTTGTATGTTGTACTGTCTGAAGGGTCTTTTTTATATGCAAAAGCACTACAGCTTCCTTCATGTGTTTCCTGGTCCAGAGACCCTTGTGGTGCTGTTCACTCACAAGTCTTGGGCACCTAAAATTAAAAAAACCTTTCTTGTACATGCTCCAAATCTCGTGGTATAATATACTATCTTGCAACTGACTGTAGAGCCCAATTAGTGCCAGGATATACTTTTATCAAAGATGGCAGATAGCAGGGATGTATCCAGTGAATTCACAGGACCAAGAAGCGGAATGAGCGTCACTTACCTGGTAAGTCATACTATGCCCACAGAAGGCTTAAAAGGGATTCATGAAGTTGATTTAAGCTTTGAAAGGCTCTATACTTCCACATTTCAAAAAGTGATTTTGCTGTGCATTCCCACATGAAGGCTGGAAAGCTTTGGTGCAATGTGCCCCCATACATAACCAAGAAGCTCATTAGTGCTTAATCATTCTTTTCCTTTATTGTGAATTTCCTGCAGGGTCCTTCAGAGCAAACCTGTTGTGTACAAACACGTTGATTGCAGGTTGGTTGTCCTTGCCCACTGGCACAGGTTTCTCTGGTAGGTGAGCACACATTGGCTGTAAGAAGTCCTGGGTTGGAGGATGATTTTGCTTGTCTTGCTGTGGGTTCTCCTGTGGAGTAACCAGCCACTGTTCTCCTCCAACACATGGTTGTTAAAGGAGGGGAAGCCTCCTTTGAGATCCAAAGATCTCCATCTTTGGACTTTGAAATGAATCTTTTCATTGTCTTCTTGTGCAGCTCCTCTTAGGAATGGTGCTTTGAATAAGGCAGAATATCTACAACCTCTTCACTGGTATACCTCAGCTGCTTTATTTGAACTCTGTTGGTGCATTTTGAAAATCGATGGTATTGGGCAGTTTGTGAGCTGCGTAGTAACACACAGGACAGAAACATTTTCAAGGAGCAGAGCTGAAATGACCTGTTGTTTTAGGGAGATTCTCTGTTGTCACAGCTGCAGCCATTCTATAATGTAGTAATTTTTCTTTCCAACCCTAAGTAATGATACTCCATTCTTGAGAATATGCTGTCTGAGAATAAGAACAGTCTCAGGATTAGTTACATGATTCCCATTTAATGAAACTCCTCCATCTGTAATTTTCTGGTACCTTAAAAAAAACAAACCAAAACAACTGGTAATTGCAAGAGGAAGCTATTTATTCATCCTTCAAAGTGTAAGACCACTTGAATATTGTTTTGCACTAAGTGTCACTGAACTAGTGACTGTGCTTTCATGCTCCAATAGCTCCCTTTGAGTTTACCTCCTGCACGCCTTCTCACCCTTTGCCTCTTCATTGCTAGCAGCCACAATAAGGTTTAATTCAAGTCCTCTAGGTTTTGCTGACCCCCAATGCTGTACAGATGCTTCTAGTTTGTGCTTTTTTTTTTTTTTAAATATCTGCTCCAGATTGCTTTTCTTCTTCATTTCCAAATCACACCTTTCTAGCCATGTTAAATGCTTTAACGTTAATTACTACTTGTTCGCATTCGAACAAGTTCTGTTTCTGATTACCTGAGCATACCTGTTTTAGGGTAAATGAGAAACAAGATCAGGCTAAGAAGGAATACTCAATTTTTCCAGTGTTTACCTTAGTTCCCCTTTTTGTTTTCTACTTGTAAAAAGAAAAAAACCCCTTTTACTAATGTATTAGAAGTGCATCCTAATGCCTAAAAGAACCCCCAAAAAGTTGAAATTTGTGGATATATGTGTTTCTGCACCATTTAGAGATTACTGAAAAAAAGGCAGGAAACAGATCAGATATGAAACATTACTTACTCTATTCCTGGGAGTTTATTTCCTGCAGCCAGAAAGAAACTGTCAGATCTGCTCTGTTGTTTTTCTCTGGAGGCAAACATGGCTGTGTACTGGTGTTTCCAAGTGTATATTTTCAATTTACTCTAATGCTTCTGTCATTTAAGGAAGAAGGCAAGTATATTAGGTGGACAAACTTCACTTCCCCTTCTCTTCACCTTTTTCCTCCATATGGTTTCTCTTAAGGCAAAGTTAACAAGCAACAGAAACTGGTCCGGAGAGCTAAGAGGATATGTAAAGCTTTTTTTTTTTTTAAGGTAGAAATGATTCCACTATTTTTTATTTTTCTTTATGAAACAGAGGTTAGGATAGAGTTGTCTCATTATCAGGCATATAAGTGGGATCTGGAAGCTGAAATTAATATGAATAGCTTGATGTGCTCAGCTACTGAAAGTATTACCCTATTTCAGTTTGATAGTCTAAAGACACCATGATGTAGAAGCAGTAAGCCTCTATAGTTAATTACCATTGTAATCTTGAATGACACTGTAAATAAAGCCAATATCAAGTTGATCAAGAAAAAAGAAACAAAAGCAACAAAAAAACCCCCACCTAAAAGTAACAAAAACTCCCCACCCAACTACAGAATAGCTGGATTTTGAGACTTGTTACCATTTCTTCTCATAGGTGGGGTGGTTGTAAACCAGCTGAACTACCCTGACGTATTCTGTCAACTGTGGTTCTTGAACTGCTGACCCAGGCCAATGCAGAGCCACCCCACTTCCAGGTTTAAATACATGCACTGGAAATCCAGCCCTCAGTTTTGAGTAGGGCGCCTGGCAGAAAGGATATACCTGATGCTTAAATTAGTAACATTGCAGCTTTAGAACTTAAAAACTCCAGAATTTGTTAATTTCAAAAGCAGAGCCTTTAAAAAAACGCTATCTTGGCCTGATTTAATAGGAAAGTGGATCCAGTGTCTTCATATGTACTTTCCTTTCCCATGAGCTTCCTCATTCTTCCCAGTTGCATTGTTCAGAATTACATCCCCTCTGCTGGCGTGGCTGCAGAGAGAGAAGGCTTGCACCTGTCACCTGTTGCCCGGAGGAACTACCAGTCCAAGAAAAACAACACTTAAAGAGTTGTTTTTCTATCAAATTTCAGAACTGTCTACTTTTTCTGTTGACTGACTTTCTGCTTCAGTTTAACAGAACGACGAGTCTGCTTCCACGTAGTGACAGTATTAAAAGATAATGAAAAAAATTTAGAAATTCCGTCTGCTTGGTACGTTTTGATGCCTCCCTGAAGCACTGTAGTAAAAGGAAGTCTGTAGTAGTTAAAAAAGGAAAAAGGTGTGAACAGCGGGATTGAATATGGAAAATAGTATTAAGTAATTTAGAGAAATTATGTTGGTTTTATAGCAAACCCTTCCAATATTGGACAGTGCTGCTTTGTATATGTTTGACATAGGTAAGTATTGGCAGACTGTATTTCATAGGGGAATATACATCATAAAATAGGTGTTTAGATTGTCTAGTTGTTCACCTGGCCTGAAGATGTTTTATTAGAGATTTGAGGAGTGCTAAACAGCGATACCAATACAAATCTATCTTTTAATTTATTACTTTAGGTTAAGGGGGAAGCATTTATCCGTGCATATTGGTCGCAGGTCATTGGCAGTTGTCCTGGCCACCTTCTCTAATTCATCACACTGATCTTCACATAGCATACAAATATTGACAGGGTGGGTTCAAGGTAGTATTGAAAGCAAAACAAAACATACATAACTATGACTCACAGAAGAGAAGGAAGACATAAAAGCGTTCATTTTATCCCTTTGAAAGCTGTTATCGGTGAAGACAGGTAACAGACCTGTCGTTGAAGAGTGGTAACAGACCTGCAGGTAAGTGAAGTACAGAATTGTTCTGTTGTATCACACTGAGGGTAAACATACTGGAAGAACCACCAGGATTTGGTGGAAAATAATGAAAGAAGAAAAACAAGGTGAATCCTGAAGTGATGAGTTAACTGTCAATGGTAAATACTAATGCTTGTGCTAATGGTGTTTTGCAAGAACAGGTGCTGTGAAGTACTTTGTCATTGGACTGGTAAGATGCATAATAATGGGGAAGGCACAAATTAGTTTTGTTTCTTCTGAAGATTTGTTGTTCTGGCAAAAAGAAAGGGGAATGGCAATGCAAGATACCAGATTTTCCTCTATATTTTGTGTGCGCTTATGTGAGATGAAGAGTGCTTATTATTTTTAAAACATGAATAAACTCATGTGACGTTTATATATAAATGTATATACACACACATATATTCTCTTTATTACAGCGCTATACTTCACATATAAGTTTTTTCATTGGAAGAGGACACCTGGAGTTGAGGACATGGCAACTGGTTTGTGTTTCTTTGCTCTGGTTAATCATCTCAATAGAGTCAACTGAAACAGGCACATCTCTTCAGCTTTAGGAAATAATACAAAACCGGGATATAACAACTTTATCTCAAGTTGAGTTATTTCTTTGCAGATGGAATGAGCAGCAGGAGTTTAACCACAGCCTAGAGCTTTTCTTTCAGTGTTGATTTCTGTGGGGTTTCTTATATTTGTTGTTTGGATGATGGTATTACTTTTTGCCTGTTAACTAGCACAGTGTTCTTTGGCAATATGTGGTGCACTCATTAGATAACACCACAAACTTTTCTCTGTCTCACTTGCATTTTCTGACAGTTAATCTTTATGTGCAGTACATTAAAAAAATAAATTACATATTTCTATGTTTTCCTTAAACCAAATACTCTTCCTTCATTCCCCATATTACCAAAAGTGCAGTAATCTGCAGCATCTTTTCTGTTGCAAGAACCTATTTGAATTTGCCTACTAATTATGGTCTTATTTGTATCTGTTCAGTCAGTCCTTCAGTCAATCGTTCAGGCATACGCTTAGAAAAGAAGGATTTGTATATGTTTCTAGCTCGTCTTATGGAGGAGTCTCCAGAGTGTCATGCCCCATCTGATGAGGTATGTAACAGGCTATCGTTGCTAGAAAATATTTATGCTGGTTATTTTACTGAGAGTTATCCTTTAAAATATCTAATGATATCCATCAAGCAAAGCTTCTGTAACATAAACGTCTTGCCACTTTTGTGCTGCAGTGAGACTTATGTGTTAGGTGGTCCATTCCAGTCCTGTGTTTTAAAAAGTTACTGGTACTGACCGATGCTGTTAAGTTTTTCACTGTAATCTGATGAAATTATATAAAGATACTAGATTCCTAAGTATCAATTAATACCAATTTTTTCATTTCCAATCACTATGTGATATCACTGGGGCATACCAAGATGAGGGTTCAATTGTTAATGAACCCTCTAATGAAATGGAAGGAGATTGCCATGGAAAAGTGGCACGAGGTTGTATTTACTTTGCCTGCTTCAAAGATGAGGATACAATGATGTGCAGTTGTGTACATGTAGGGTTATAGCAATGATTAGTTTGTATTTACTTGTGATTTAAAATAGTAAATGGTTCTGTGAGCCAGTCCTCCCTCTGTCCTTTGTGTGAGTGCTGAACCAGTTTCAGTTTCTGATCCCGATAATCCTGGAGATGCACATAGTTTCAGTTATTTAGCCAGAGCTGTCACTGTCCATTAGGAATGGCACAAAGCCAGTGAAGAACCCTGGTAAAAGAATATTCATGTGTTCAAATCAACAGCCTAGCTAGGATGGTAGTAGACAGCATGGAGAGTGTGAATGTACTCCTTGGAGCACAGAAACAGTTCCTTGGAGCTGTTATTATCTTAGGGAGTACAATTCTTCATATGAATGTCTCTGAAGCACAGTAGTGTCCTGACTCTTGTGGTTAGCAGATATTTCTATATTGTATTTGCTTTTTTTGTTTCTGCTTCCAAAGCAGGATCTTGCTCTGCTTGGTTTTGGTTTCATCTTGTTGCTGTGCAACCTTTTCTGTATTCTTGTTTGCTCTCCTTTCCTGCTGTATAATGTAACTATTCTTCCTCTGATTTTCTTTCTGCAGTTTTGTATCTATCCATTTTTTTTGCCTTCTGTGTGCCTTTCTAGTAAAGTTGCCTGTATTTTTTTCAGTAATTTAGTCTTTCTAATTTTATCTGTACGTGCTACACTATTCCTTTATGCTCATTCTTCATATTGCCTGTACTTCCTTTCTTTTTATCTGATTCTGGTTTCGACAAAGACCTGTTGCTTCAACCAAAGAGGTCTCACTGACTTTTCCTTTACATTAGGATATCTCATTCTTGTTTCTCTTCTACTAGGTCAGACTCTCTTAGTCCTAGGATTGTTTTACCAAGAAACTTCCTAATAGTTCCTTAAATTTGCTGATGTATGTGTTTCTGAAATAATTAGCATAATTCTGTTCTTACAAAATCCTTTTCTGTGTATCACATCAACATAATTTTTATTGAAATGGTTTTCAATTTTCAGATTTAAGGTAATTTCTTCTGTGTTAGAATCAGATGTAAAATACCTCTTTTCTCGTTCGTTACTGTAATGAAAATAGGCTCTGGAATATTTCCAGAGCTGTAGGTGTATCATCAACATATTACTTTTCTAGCTGCTGTCTCCAGTAGTTAGTCTACCATTATCAAAAGATCCTTGAATGATTGCTTAAAGTATTAAAAAAAACCCTTTTCCCTTTGGTCAGACGGTCAGTAGAAGGTCTCTGTTGAGATCATTGATACTGCTTTATTCACTCTTGCTTTGCTTAATGCTATGATTTCTTTGGGAAATTTATGGAAATACATGTTTGCAGTCTCATTGAGAGGCATCAACGAATCCCAAAGCTACTGTTCTTTTCTGAAGAAAGGTGGACTAATCTGCAGGTTTTCATTTCACATCTAAATTACTCGGAGGTTCTGGTACCACGTCGTGCCTCTGCCAGCTTTGTAGGGAGGATGCATCTAGTGGCAGTATAATTTATTTTTTGCACTGTTGTAGCAACAGTGGACATTAGTGTGCAAAAAATTTAAATAACCTGAACAATTATTTATCAACTTTAATAGCCCTGTCTTTTTTTCCCTACCACACCTAGTGTGGTATTTATAAAGAATGCAACTCTATGTATGTGCGTGTGGTGTGAATATAAATGGTTTTGGAGAAATTTGGCTAAAGCCCCCAATTACTCTGAGTGTGTTTTAGAAATCTATAATTTGATCTTTCTGATTGATTGCAGTTCTGGTTCTATGTGTCTCTTAATTGGAGCAGCACTGGATTTTTTGAGAACTAAGGCACAGAAAAAAAATCAATTCATACCACATTTGCATTAACTTTTCATAAAGAGAGCTTGTGATCTAAAGATTGTGGGACTAAAGTGCAGTTATATGTAATACAATGTGGCAAAACTATAGTGTATTTTTGAATCTGTATAAAGCATGCATACTTGTAAAATCCAATTTGCTGAGGAAAAATAAGCTTCTTTTTTTTTTCCTCTTCAGTTCAATAAGACTGGGATTGTAATATGTGAGTCTGACAAAGTACACAAAATAGTAGCCCTGAGTTTCTCCAAATCTGGGTTGCATGCTGTACAACAAATCATTCGATGTCTTCCCTTTTCTTTGCGTGGCTCCACTGTGTACATGTCCAGGAAACCATGCACAGCTTGCACCACATTCCTCATTCAAGGTATATAATACATTTTTAATAAATCTGTTTTAACTGCAGTTCTACCTGAATAACAAGTTCATAAATGACCCCTCTAAACATCATGTCTAGAAGAATGTTATAGGCTCAGTCCAATAATCCCTTCTTAGTCATGAAATCATTTTTTTTTAAAGGTAAATAGCCTCTCACAAGGGTGAATTCTTGCTTGACAAAGGATTGGCAAACCGTGGGAGATCATTTATGAAAGTGAAAAAGCAGTTGTTGCAATAGTTCTATGTTCAATTGAGATCCCATTGGAATGGGAGTGATTTAAGGTGTGAGTGACTATAGAGCCATTGGACACTAGTGTATACATAGAATTGCAATGCAAGAGGAAATTGTCCCACTGTTTCAAACAAAAAACATGTGAATTGATTGTCTCACCCAACTCTAATGGCACTTAAGTGACTTTCAGTGTTTCTTTCTAGGTTCAGTTTCTTCAGTCTATTACTGGCCAGTAGCTCCTGAAAAAAAGGGAGATGATTCAGTGATTAAGGAAGATACTGAACAAGCTGACAGCCTCTTCCTCAGAAGTCATATAAGCAGCACTGTGCTCTTACCCATGACAAGCTTTGAAACAGTGAAAAATATTACCACAAAAATACGATGCAAGGAACAGCTAAACATCAATTTCAAGTTGGTCAATGATCATGCTAAAGAATTCGAAGAATATTGTTCATTGTTTAATATATGTATCAGTGAAGATAGTAAAGATGTGCTTGTCAAACGGGTGAAAAATGCTTTTCACTGCTTTTTTTTTTTAATGGAATGTTCCCAACTCCAGCAAGGAAACCTGGAGGAAAATGTTCATCGACATGCATTGCAGCTTTGTTATTTTCTAGCAGCAAGATCTGGTAAGTTATGATAGGAGACTGTATAAAAAATAGTAGCCAAATATAAAGCATAGATTACTGTACATTTATTTTTTACTATTGCCAATGATTCATTCAGCTAGTGCAAACAAAGGTGGTATCAGAGAAATTGCATGTTTTCCTAACATAACTGGTAAAATATTTGTCATTTTTTTATTTGTTACATTATTTTATTTGTTACACTAATATTTAATGTTATTGTTTATGATGTTTGCTGCAATACCAAGCTTAAACATAAAGCAGAAGATGGCACTACATATTATAGAAACCTAGAAAAACTATTTTGTCGCTTAATCCATTTTAGAGGGAGGAAACAATTCTGTTATCAGGATTTAATCTAGTTAATACCCTGCAATTACTAATCAAAGAGTAAGTGTACCATAAGTCAGATTTTAAATTTTTGTGTTCTGGAGTCTGACAATTTTTGTACTTGATACTGGTTATGCTTCATTATGCTACTATATATGGATATCTGTCTGGAATTGCATAATGTGTATGCATGGAGGGGTTCTTTCAACATATAGGCAGTCATTTATGCCTTCCATTTTTATATCATTAAAGTACTACACGTTAATATGTAAAATATGGTTTTAAGTATGAAAAAAGTATGTTTTTAATGACACGAAAATCTCTCTTTGCCAAAAGATGATCCAGACCGAGGTGTGGGGTGTACACTCTACAGTCAGGATGGATATTTTGTAAGTACTTTGAATTCTCTTTACACTTGTAAAATTTCTTTTCAGTGCTCCAAGGTGGGTTGTTTCTTTGACACAATGTAGGTATCTGCAGTGTAAGTGCTGCCTTCTGAGTTATTTGCCCTGACTCCCCTTTGTACTCAGTAGAGATCTAAACTGTCATTCATCCCAATCCAGAGTCTGAATAGCCCAGGTAGACTTGATTTTCTCTCTTGAATATAAAGGGATTCAGGGCGACTAGTCAGGTATAAACATGTAAAGAAGTTAAGAGAGATGAACTTCCCTCACGAACATATTCTCCCATAATAAATAAAAATAGTAATAACAATATTTTAAATTTAACTTTAAAAAATAATCCGTGGGGGTCACTGAATAAGAGGATCCTAAGTTTCTTGCAACGGGAGAGACAAAGAGATGGTGGTGGAATTGATGGGGAACAATGACTTCACTGCATGCAAAAGCAAAATTAGTTCTTGACTGTGTTAAAAGAGGTAACATGGTAGGGTGGTAGGATGCTCGTGACCAGGTGTTAAAGCTGATTAAAAATCTGATCTAAGTTGCTATAAAACTTAGAAGTTATGTGTACCTAGAAATATTTAGGCAGCATATATTTAGGTTTCGAAGCTGTATTAGTAGAGGGTTAAAATGTTTGGAAGGGTTTGTTAACTTCTGATTATTTTATTTCATTTGTTTTTTTTGGCAGTTTGGAGCAGGTTATAATGGATACCCCATTGGCATATTATATGCAAACTTGCCCTCTGCAGGAAGAAAGAGCCAAAGAACTCCATATGTAAAACGGAGTGTTGTTCTCCACGCTGAAGCAAATGCCCTCCTCTACAGGTTGTTGTTACAAATCTCATAATAGAGTGACTTTGCAGGTATTCTTTATGACACTGAATGTGAATAGTGTGTAGAGTGAATAGGTCAGTAACTAATCCTGGGTTTTCTCTTTGACCTTTCCATCTGTACTTCACCTACTAATTCAGTTTCAAAGACTTCACATTTTACAGCTCTGAGCTTACAATCAGCATTTCAGTGTGTGCATTTCCTCTCTTCCAAGAAGGTGTGTTTTCACCTTGTATTCCTGCACTGCCAAAATAATCATCCAGTCTCGTTGTGACAAAGTTCTGAACAGTTTTTGAAAGACACAGTTTGCAGCATTCTGCCTGGCAGTCTTTTTGGTGGTCCTTAGGCTAACAAGAGTAGTGTCAAGTCAACGAGATCACTTGAGACTCTAGCTATCAGTACTTAGAGAATCATTAGTCTGTAAAACCATATGGCTCATAACAATAGCACTTTAATGTACACAGAAGTGGAGGAAGCAACAAAGATCAAATGTTAGAAGGTAAAATCAAGATGAAATAGAAAACTTGAAGGAGGAGATGGAGAATAATCTAATTAGAAATAATAGTCTTCAGTGAAAATAGTAAATTTCTTTTTAAAAATGTAAGCATCACGTTTAGTTTTAGCTTTGCAGAAATGGAATTAATTGTGCAAATACATGTTTTTTTCAGATCAAAAACGAAAATAGAAGAGACTGATGTTCTTTACAGCACCAAACTTCCCTGTCTTGATTGTCAGAAACTTCTGAAGGATGTGAAAATCAGGACAATTCACTGTGTAGAGGAATCATCCAAAGTATGCATCTGTAATATTATTATTTATTGTCATAATGTAATTATATGTTTGGGGGCAGGGGAGTCAGTTTACTTATAGCTGACATACAGACAAACACATCAGTTCTTGCTCTTGTATGTAGGAGAGGAGCTCTAGCAGAATATACATCCTTCCCATCTGATCAGCACTGGTGAGGCTGTGCTTGGAGTGCTGTGTCCAGTTCTGATTGCCCCAGTATGAGAAAGATATGGACATGGGAGAGCAAGTCCTGCTAAAGGCCATGAAGATGATTAAGTGATGGGAGTATTTCTCATATGAGAAGGGGCTGAGAGAGCTGAGACTGGCCAGCCTGCAGAAGAGAAAGCTCTGGTGGGATCTTATGGATGTGCATAAATACCTGATGGGTAGGAGTAAAAAAGACAGAACCAGACCCTTCTCAGTAGTGCCCAGTGATGGGACAAGAGGCATTGGGCTCAATTTGAAATACAAAAAATTGCACTAAAATGGAAGAAAAAGCCTTTTTACTGGGAGGAAATGAGCACTAGAACATGTTACCCAGAAAGGTTGTAGAACCCCTGTCCTTGGAGATATTCAAAACCTGAGTGGGCACGGCCACAAGAGATCTGCTCTAGTTCATCCTGCCTTGAGCAGGAGGTCTGGACTGGAGACGTCCAGAGATGGATCCCAACCTCAGTGATTCTGGATTGCCTGGTCTATTTGTTTGCTTTTAACTTTCTCTCTTTTTTTTTTTTTTTTCTTTTAGAAAGGTCAAAAGCAGATTCTTGAAGAATTAAAGAAAAACTTTGACTATCATGGGGTAGGTTTGCATCTTGAAGATTAGACTAAGGGTTGTTGAAATACTTTTCAATATTCATTTAATAAAAGCATGGACTATTTTGCTTTGATATGAGTCATCATTCTGGGGGGAGTTTTCATTTGTTTTTTTTTTCCCTGTTGTTTTTACAAAGCATTAAATGGAAAGCTTTTTAAAATACATTGAGCGTTCATGAGTGTTTGATCATATATAAGTATGAATTCACCTGATTATTCATATCAGAGCTTTTCAGTCATAATTTTGAAAGTGATTGGAGTTTTGGGAGCCAGTCAATCCTGTAATAACAAAATAATTCAGCAGGTAGAAGGCATGTCAGATGTGGAAGCAGGTGACGTAGAAATATATTGCTTCACTTTTGAAGATCCATCAGATACATCTGATGGAAGTAAAGCAGTCTGACTTGGAAAAAGAGGGAACTGAGACACTCAAGAGTACTGACAAACTGAGTAAATGGTTGGAGGAGAGTAGGCTGTGTGATTGACTTTTGTCTTTCTCTGTAGGAAAAAGCTTTAGAACTGGAATAAAGAAGAATGACTTCAAGGACCCATCTTTATCCTGTGGTCCAAGAAATCTTCATGGTAGATTGATTAATAGCTGTTAGATATAGTGGCAGATTTGAGCAGTCAAATTGTGGAAAGTACTAACTAAATGTTCACTTACGCTTTAAATAAATTTATTAGGAGTTTATTCATTTGTTTTTTTCAGTGGAAACAAACAAAGTGTGGAACTCAACCTAAATCAGGTATGGTTAAGATTAATTTCCTCATCCTTTTGTACTCTTCCATTTGTCTTCTCTTGGTATTACTCAATATTTAAGTTTAGAAGCATGGTGTGTTACTATCTATTTTTCTTTAAAGCCCCTTTTGCAGCATGTAATAAATAAAAAAAAATTCTGGTCCTAAATTGGATATAATTACTGTAACTTGAACAGAGTTACCCTTAAGTTAGTTCTCTTCATTCCAGCCTTCCTTTGATACTATTATAAATATCTGTACCCTGCAGATACCACTTCTGCCACAATAGTTCTCAATATGCAGAAGGCAGAATTACACAGAAATTCTGTCCTTGAGGTCTGTACACGGCCAGATCCCATAACTGGTTACAGTTGTAAAGACAGAGGAATGATATAGCAACTTCCTGGGTTTTCTGCTGTATCTCTTAGTCAGTAAGTTTTAGATTTCCCCCAAATGGCTAATCAGCATCCTTCAGGATAGTTTTCTTATTTCAAGCCTTTTCTTTGGATTTCTTCTGGCCTTAAATGGATGAACTTTGGAGGTACTGGGTTGAGTCTTTTGTACTCCTTGCTTGGTTTAAGCAAAATCAGTACTGAACTAAAATTTTGAAATCTTAATGATTTATAAGCTGAAGCACCATTGCTCTTGCTGAGGGGGAATATGGATTTGAAATCAAATCAAGAATTGGAACAAAACTGGAATTAGAAGATAGAAACTCCAAAAAAGTTGCTGAGTAGATCTCCATGGAGTGTGAAGATAAAATGGATAAGTGACTTGGGGAAGACTATATAACTGAAGAGGAGTAAGGGGAGGAGAAAATCAAGGAGAATAGTGCATATTTGCAGTACATAATTGCCATAGAATGAAATCAAGCTCATGGGAAGAGTGAGAACCAGGATAATGAAGTTCACATAAAGCGGATGACAGGATTATGGCAGAAATGAACAAGCAGAGACTCGGTATCAAAGACAGAAGAGTCAGTCCTGAGTGTGAAAGCAAAGGGAGAGAGGGGACAGTGTAGGTATTGGCCTTTCTGTATTTGAGGAAAGCATTATGGATTTGTTCAAACTTCATGGAAATTCAGAAAAATCAAACTTTCAACAGAAAACTCAACACAAAAGCCCAACCCAATCCCGTTGTCACCACCACCAGCTGTTGGGGAGCCATATTTATTTCTACGTGACATTCAGTTATCTGTTTTATATCTGTGAAATTTCCATTCATTTTATTATAGTTTCTTTCTGAATAAAGTGTCAGAGGCTGGACTATGATGTCCTGACTATCAAATATTGTCCTAAACTAATTGTGGCTTCTGAGATGCCCAACTCACAGTGGATAATCTGTTAGTGTTGATAACGACAGGAGGAGGGCTGATACACTGCTGTACTTCATGTCACCTGTTTATATCTGTTATTTCTAATCTAACCTTTTTCTTTTCTGTCTTCCAGTGCCCAGTGACTCAGAAGAGAATGGAGGAACAGAAGGAATGAATGATGAAGGCAAAGTGCAATAAATTTAGTAAATGTTTAGCTAATAATCACAGTTTCATTTCATTAAACAGGGTTGAATAAATATAATTGTCCTGAAAGCAATGAGCTGGATATTACACAGCACAGACATCCGATGCATGAACTTCTGACATATCTCTCTGGCAGCATGTTTGTCTTAATTTTAAATTTACTTTAAGTGAAAGTAATTATATCCTTTTTTTTTTCTTCAGTCTTACCTGATGTTATTGAAATCTTAGCAAAAAATATGACCTAAATGGGGAAGATTTTGTACTATAATAGTTGACATATAGCAATTTTGAAGAAGAATATGACATAGAGTAATAACATTGGCTGTTTCAGATGTTGGATAATCACATGCTGCTTCTTCCCTCTTGAAATCAATAGAAATCATTCCCTATGCCAGCAGAAAAGAGTAGATAGCATAAAGAAACCCCAAACAAACAAACAAACCCAGAAAAAAAAAAGAGATCCAGGATACCTCTGCATTCTGTCAAGCCAAAGCTGCTGGGATGATCATTAGGATTCTCCTCAGAGAACTGGCAGGCCTAAGTGCATGTGCTGATGAGTGAAGTGCAAAGACAAGACTCTTTACAGGGTAACTGGCACATTGAGCTTTGATACATTATTAAGAAACAGTTCTGTAGTTCAGCATGCGTAGAAGTTGGAGCTGCTTTCCCAAACCTTTCACCTTGGACTGGAGAGCTAGAAAATCATGCTTTCTGTCTTTTACCAGTAACTGTTTACTAATTTTGTGACATTACCTACTTTTTCTCCAAGATTAGATTTTCTGTCCATTATTTCTTTCTAGGTCCTCTGGCTCCTTACCTGAAGAAAGAAGACTTGTGCATGTTTTTAGCTCTACATATGGAAAATTCACCAAGTGAATCGCAGAAACCCGTGAGTTATGTGATCTCAACCATATTTATTGGTACTAAGGCTAAAAAAGCCATACTGTCAAATAGGATCTTGATTTTAAAATTACTGACTTGGCATTGCAGGCAAAATCATCTAAACTTGAGGAATTTTTACTCAATTCAGTTTATTTCCAATAAATGCAAATTTCTGTTTACTGAATTCGGTATTAAGGGGGAAAAAGAATGTAAGGAGTTAAACACCAAAGTAAACACCTTTCTTCCATTTTTTTTGAGGTTTACCTTAACCCAGACACCTACCTTCCCACCTTCCTAGTCTCAATTTCCATTCTTTTCACTGTAGGCTACTCTCAATTGGTCCCAAGACCTTCAGTGAGGTGATGAGTGGTGCAGGAAGTTGCAGCTGTGTGTGATGCTTCGTCTGCAACTCCTCTGTACTTTTTTTACAGTCTTCCTCTGCTCTTTTACTGGCCCTGACCTCTCATGGGTTATCTGCTGGCTGTGGTCCCTCAGGAGTGTCTCTGACCCAGTATGAGTCACTTGTGTACCACAGTCCTGTAGTTAGGATTGTATGCTTGGACTCTAATAATTTTTGGCGTACAAAGCTGTTCAAGGTTGTGAAGCTACACAGATGTCTGGTGCTTCCTACTGTGAGTTCTTCTGAATAGTGTTGGCATTTTTTTTTGAAACTGTGTCTTGTCACTCCTTTCTCCGGTTTTGGTAGTATGCTGTTGAGCAGGTATTGGGATATTCATCTCATTACTTTTTTCATGATTTTATGGACTTACAGGTTTTCCAGAGGTCTATCTGCCTCTTATGCCTTTCTGATTTCAGTGAAAGCATTTGTACTGTTGATATTGAATTCTACAGCTGAGTTATGTGCTGTAGACACACTAGAACTGACTAAAAATCCACATGAACCAGCACACTTCTAAACTGCTTGATCCCTACCCTTTGGCAACAAATGCCATTCTTTTTCTATGAGATCCTTTGATTGCTGTTACTTTACATGCACATAACTGGATGGACTCTGATTTACACACTCGTTTCTTTGTGTATGTGCATGCAGCCTTACACAACTGGAATTGTCGTCTGTGAAGCAAGCAAGCCAAAAAGGATTATTGCCCTGGGCTGCTCAACAAAGGAACTCCATGCTGTGCCAAAAGTGCTGTTAAGGTTTCCTAATGCACTGAAAGGCTGTGAGGTTTACATGTCCAGGATGCCTTGTAATAACTGTGCAACGTTGTTGGTTCAAGGTCAGTATCAGAACTGAAATATCTCCTAGACTAAGGGTGCACATGTGGCACATTCACAGGCTGGGAAACTAGTCAGGCCAGTCATTTCTCATCCTCTAGGTTTTCTTCCGTTTTGATCTCTGCATTTTTCTTCAGTTGATTCTATGTGATTCATTCAGATCCCTGTGAGAAGCTGATGTAGCTAAGTAGCTTAACAGTAGATACCTGTGATTGTTAGAGAATATTAAGATGTGATTCATAATGTCGTTGTACAAATTGTTGGTATTTACTAACACATGGATCATGAAGGGTGCAAGTTATTGAATTTGGAAAGGAGCCACCAGTGCTTGTAGAGATGCCTGTGAAGTGAGAAAAAAAAATTGAAGGAGTGGTCTCAGGGAACCTGGAAATCCTGAAAAAATAATGCATAGATAATCAAAACAACAACAAAAAAGAAAATAGCCATTTTTATCTGAGAATTTATCAGATGAGAAATATACCTCAGGTACTAGTATTTAGGATAGTGAGGGAAATAGGTAGATTTTTTTGCAGACAAGTTAAGCTTTGGTACTTCACAAATGACAACACACTACCTGTATATTGAATTTTCTGGGGGTTTTAAATGCCTAATTGATATACATATTTTTCCTCTACAATAACTTCAGTAACTTTCTACTACCTTTTAAAAACAATCTCCTTGTTTTGGAAATTTTAACTACTTGTTAAATATAAGTAGAGACAAAAGTTTAATCATCTGGGGAAAAAAAAAGTCATGAATTCTATATAAAGTTTCCCTTTTGACTATGAAAAAAATGTGGTAATAAAAAAAATTAAATATTATTTTACTAATGTGATGAAAAGCTGCAGCTTAAGTATATTCCATATCACTTTATTAATGAAAAATTTATTTATCACTTTATATTTATTAATGAAAAAATTACCAACGATATATTTTATATTAAATATTAATCTTGCATATATATTTCCTTTATTCAGCACAAGTCTCACAGGTGAATTACTGGCCAAATTTTGAAAGTGAAATGACAAAAAGGGAGTCATTGAATGATTCAGTAAAACATGCTCAAACCATCTTTACAGAAAGCTATGTTGTTGCAGCACCAAATGTGCCAAAAATAGACAGTCAAAAAGAGATGCAAATACTTAATTCAAACAAAGGAATGTTTTCTGATGATCGTCTAAGCCCAGTTACATCTGTATTTGATGTTACAACAATGGATATTGATGGAAATATTTTAAAGTACTTGAACTTGGAACACTTGAAAAAATGCCAACAGAAAAAAGACCAACTGGAAGAATATGAAAAAAATCTTACTACAGCAAAGAACTGTTTTCAAGCTCTGGCAAGGTGCAAAGATGAAAAGATAATCTTAAAATTAAAAGAGAAGAAATACATTGAAATGAATAATCCCAAATACACCCATGCCATACAGCTCTGCGATTTATTGGCATCCAGAAGTGGTAAGTATATCAATATTGCTAAATTTAGCTGAGTAATTCACTCAGTGCAGAAAAATCCTACATAATTGTTAGTCATAGTCCTGGAAATGTAATATATGGAAAAAACCCTTTGATTGATTACATTGCATTCTGTTAGGTAATTCATGAAACTGCATATCTAGCCAACTTTAGTATCCCTCTTTCTATAATGCAAGCCAAACTGGAAGAAGAGGAGGAGTGTGCTTCTCCTGTCTTCCTCACCAGGTGGGGATTTTTAACTCCTTAGGCTGATTGCAAGAGACTCTCGTTGGGTCCAGTTTCTCCATGGTACCAAATGGCAGGCCATCAATTCCAGTGTAGTTTTTGGCAAGCTTTCCTGTTTTTACACTATAGGTTTGCAAAAGCAAAGAAACACTGCTGTGACAGGTAAAAAGAAAAAACTGGACATAATTATCTGTTTCCTTCTCGCACTGCCCATTAGGCTGGCTGGTTGTGGTTGGTTTCATCAAAACAAAGCTGGTTTCTGTTCGGTCCCACCGAAAAGTGCAAAGTGAGAATATGGTCCACTCAGCAGCATAGCAGATGGTTTCCAGTTTATCCCAAATCCCTTCTGCTGTTTCCCAGTGCTTCTCCTCCTGTTAGCAAAATGTACTTTGCTGCTTTATGGAAGAGAAAGTATTGCAGATTTTGACTGAATTTAATCATTGTAGCAGTTGCTCTTTGCTCATAGATAAAGAAGTGGAGTTTTATGGCACCAGCCAGAGCTCAGGCAGTCCCTGTCGAGATCATGACTGCAGCAGCTCCCCTGGCTTAGTACTTTCAAGCTTTCCCTTCCCATTCCCACAGAAGACAATTATGGGGGGTTGTTTCCTCTTGCAGAGGGGGAAGAGGCTTTTCAGACAGAGAAAATAGTTTTTAAAATCTTTCTGAGCTGCAACGATAGAAAACATGCTGGTCCCAGCAGTGGGGAAGGTCTGAGATTTTGGCATTTCTACACAAGAGGACTAGATCAGGCAACTGAGATGGACTACAGGAGACAGAGACCAACAAGGACTGGAGGCAAGTGCATTGATTAGCCTAATGTTTGATTAGCCTTCTTGTCAGCACTTTACCTTGTTCAATATTTTCTGGAGGTAGTCAAGCAAGGAGCAGCAACTTTTATCCCAATAGGACCAACAGGCATGAGTAAGAATGTTATATCTTTTGACCAGCAGGTTTGTTGTAATATCATAGTGTTGTATGAATTTGTGACTCTGATTGTCTGACTTTTTATCCTCAGACAATAACAATGGAGTGGGGACAGTGATTTACAAAGAAGACAACATTGTAAGTAAAAATTTATGTGGTATTGAAAATTGCACTCAGAAAACTTTCTAATCATGATCTGTTGTCACCTGAAAGTAATGCATGTAAGACTGCTATGTAATAAATTATCAGCAACAGAAATGTTTAGAAAAGCACACTTCTGCTATAAGAAATGCACTCTAAGTTTACTAGGTTTGTGTTTATGCAGCTAAATGAGGAAGTTAACTTGCAGCGTATGGACTTTCTTAAAAAATATTAGTGAAGTTGCAATAACATAAACCAACCTTTTATGGGGAAGAAAAAGAGTTTATACTCCCTAACTCTATCCCAGAACATTAAGATGATGGATTATTTAATATACTGTCAGCAGTTAGAAGAGGTTAAGTCCCATATTTGCTGAACTTTTATAAGCTGATGTCCTGATGACTGTTACTACTATCGTATTGAAATTCCGCGCTTATATTTTATATGTTTCCAAATGGACACAGCTAAAAAAATGTAGCTAACAGTTTCCAAATCTTTTTAGTGACGTTGGGTTTAGCAGCCTCTGTTGTTTTGATTTTCTTCTTCCTAATCAACTACTGTGATGTTTGTTTATAATCATTGTATTACATGTTAATTGGAAAATGTGTTTCTGGAAACATAAATTATCATTTTGGGGGAAAATATTCATGATTTTCTGAAACTTCACATATCATACAAATATATGATTAGGATCCACAATCAGTCATCTTGAAATGGAAACCTGCATAAATACTACCAAACAGTATCACATGAGGCTTCTTGTCGAAGTTATTAACAGGTTTCAGGAGTTGGATTAGGCTGTAAATAGCTAAAGGTCCCAGAACAACATTAACTTTTATTTCTTTGTATGTTGATTCTTTCCAGGTTGCCTTGGGCTACAGTGGATATCCAAAAGGGGCAATGAATAGTTTATTTTACAAGAAGGCAGATGTTGATTTTGACAAGCATGCAGTTGTATGCGCAGAAGCTAATTCAATTATTATGAGGTAGGAACTAATTACATATTCTTAAGAAGTTAGACAAAAAAAAAAGTCTTGGTGTTGAGTGCTTCATTAAAGAAGAATTATCTCTCTGACTAATCTACCATGGGAATTTCCAAAGCATAGAAAGGAGAAGTAATATTACATAGCATGGAAAATAATTTAGTCTTATAAGGCATTGAGTACAGTACCTAGACCTTCTACAGAGGTCTAGGTCTCTGTGATCTTATATTCTAAAATCCACCATTTCCTAAGGTGGCAAACTCATGGTATATGCTGCAAATGTTTACTTTGTGTGGACTGGTGATCCCTTACTTCCTTTAGCCAGGGATGGAAGAAAAAAAGAAGAGAAGAACCCACTCTAGATACCAAGAAAACTAATTCCTCCTGCAAGCACACCTTGTTTGTAATTGTGACAATATTTTATTTTATTTTATTTTTTTTTCTTTTCAGTTCTGAGAGAGATCTGTCTAATGCTGAACTCATCACTACACGTGAGCCCTGCGATGAGTGTCTGAAACTGATCTGGGCAAAGAAAATAGCAAGAGTTATTTGGCCTCTGCGAAATGGAAATGTAGGTGGTGTTAGAGAAGGTTAAAAGCTGTGTGTCATCATCCAAGGCTCGCTGTTCCTTTGTCACCTCCCTGAGGACATCTTCCTAAAAACCTTGCACTTTCCCTTTTCTGGGCTGGAATTGCACACTCTTCACCCTTTCAGGCTGGACCCTCTTCTGCATTGCCAGCTTCCAGCTAGTTAGTCCCAGTGGAGGTAGGCTGAGCGCCAAGGGAAGGGTACTTCTCACAGGGGTAGAGATGGTAGAGATGGTTGCTCCCACTTGGAAGGGGAAGGGGACAGGAGTGAGAGGTCATCCTCACAAACTATCCTTTGTCTCCTTCAATAAGCAGGGAAGGTCCTGCCTACCCAGGTACAACAGCTACATAGCCTTTGGGTGGAGTTTCATGGGGCCCACCCTACCCTCCTGCCTCCCAAAGTAGGCTCTGCTCTCCTGTCCACCATGAAGATACAGTGTTGGCTCTAGCAGTTCCTCCCTCCTTCTGAAGCCACATGGAATTTCTGAACAGCTCATACTTTGCTAAAGGAATATGTACAGCTCCCTAGAAATCCAGAATCTACAGGCTAGCCTGTCTTAGAGCAAATATCCTAACAGGGGCAGCAGCTCTTAACTTTGAGACAGTGGCAAGGACTTTATAAACATTGTTAAATAGTTGTCATTCCGTCTTAGAGGTAAGGTGTTGAGGTGATGACACAATGGGGAGATGGATGGAAATACAGTGCTGAATGAGAAAAGTTTAGATTATTAACTATCCAAATAATACTGACAAGAAGAGAATATCTAGTTGTTGCACATCAGAAACCAAAAAATAGCCATTATCTTGTAAAGGGCCTGGTAATGTTCTCCCATGCACCACTTTCACGTTTTGCTGAAATTGCTGTTCTGTACCACTTTTAACTATTAGTAAAAGCAATGACTATGGAAAGTTCTTACTTTCTATAGATTCAGATAAATGCCTAGTTGGAGCAGATGCTAAAATCCCTCTGTACTGGCAGGGGTCACTGCCTGTGGGTAATCCTTGCTCTTTCTTCTCTGGTTGGGTCAAAACAACCCCTTGCAATGCTACAGGCTGGGGGAAGAGGGGCTGGAAACCTGCCTGGTAGAAATCCACCTGGGGGTGCTGGTTGACAGCCAGCTGAACATAAGCCAGCAGTGTACCCAGGTGGCCAAGAAGACCAGTGGTATCCTGGCCTCTATCAGGAATAGTGTGGCCAGCAGGACCAGGGAAGTGATCTTCCCCCTGTGCGCAACACGGGTGAGGGCACACCTCAAATCCTGTGTTCTGTTTTGGGACCCTCACTACAAGAAACACATTGAGGTGCTGGAGCATGTCCAGAGAAGGGCAATAAAGCTGGTGAAGGATCAGTTTAATTCTCTGAAATCTCTGAGATGCTCTGTCATGTTAGTATCCCTCCCTTTGCATGAACTAGTTAATTTGGTTACAGATCTCATTTTTGCCATTTTGTTCCTTATTCATGTCTCCTGTACTTCTGCTTTCCTTTCACAGGGAGAGTCTGTGCCTGCTGTGCATGGTGAACCAGCTCCACAACATCAACATGAGCTTTAGAATCCCATGCCCCTAGCCAGCACGCAATATCTTCATGGGTCTTGGGATAGACACCTTGGAATTACGGATGCTCTTATTGTGCCCACCTCCTTCCAGAAGCACACCTCATACCAAGCCCTGACACCTCTTTTCTTGTTATTGCTTCTGCTGTACTCAAAGGCATTTGTTTCTGTCTGTGGCCTAAGGGTGGGAAAAGCATTTGCTTTCCATGTACTTCTAAGGGGTAGTCATGCCTAACTCTGCAGTGTCTGTAGGCATGAAGGCAGTGGTTATTTCCTGCAGTCCTTATTCCCTCTGCAGCTTTTATCTCTTGGATTAATCTGAGCATTTGAATGAGTATTTTTCCTTTTCTTTTGTTGTGGTTTCCTACCCTCCCTCACGTTCATTTAATTTATCTTTTTATTTTTCAATATATTTATTTTTTTTTATCCTGTTGTCTTTTTCAGCTGAAAGGTAACGAGTTTCCTGTTTCCTCATCTCTCTCCACCCCAGGGGTATTTGGTGCTTGTGTGTTCTTGTGTCCTTTCCCCTTCCATCTCCCCTTTTTCTCTGTTGTAATATGTTATTTAATTTGTAGCTTATTCATGGGCCTTTTATATGTCCTCTGATGGGTGCATACCTGCTTTGAGTTTGTCTTTGTGCTGTTGATCATGTTTAGACTTAGATTTAATGTCCATCCCTGAATCACCAGACTAATTAATGTGGAATATGCTTTCATGTTTTTCCAGGCTAAATAATTTTGCTGATTTTGCAGTGAGGGTTTCACAGACTATGGTGCCAATGGCTACTTTTGTCCTTGCCTTTAGACTCCCTCAAATTTAGTTTCGATACTGGGGTTTTCTAAGACAGTCCCAAACCCAGAATCAGCTATGAAAATCCTCTTGATTTTTAATGTATTATTGTAGCTTTCAGCAATTACTCCTCTTAGACAACTTCAGGGTGAGATCATCAAAGCAATTTGCGTGGGATTAAATTGAAGGTTATGTCACTTAAAAAAAATAAATTTGCTTGCATTTTTTAACATGTGTCCATTGACTGTGTTCCATTTGGAGATGGTAAGAGCGCACCATCACAAATTAAATGGCAGGGATCATGCTGTCGCAGTACTTGATACTCATGTTGGAGTGGATGTTGCTATGACTGGACATCTATTTGTTTTCTTTACATAAGGTATATGCAAGTCTTGGGCAAACCTCTGTTCTTCATTTCACCCTTTTATGGTATGAAAACGTGTGTTAGCTCTGTCCTTAGTGTGGAAACTGAGGAGGCAGCAGCAGAAAGAGGATTTTGATTCAGGATAGCACAGCAGTGGATGTGCGTGCATGTGTGCAGCAAGGGCGTGAAGAGTGGCAGTAATTTCCAACGAGAGGCCACTTCTTATATAATGTAGCTATGACAAAACCATGCCACAGGCATCACGAAAGAGGACCTTTCCCAAGCTAAATACTATATGCAAAAAACCCCATGACAATATCCAAAGTCCAGAATCTCTCCATTCTCCACAGCCAGTCATGCACAGGCTTAATTTTCAAATGAGATAAAATTTTACTGCAACGACTTTCCCTGGGTCATGCAGAAAACCATGAAACCGTCAGAAATGTCATCCCTATTGTGGTTGCATCCCAGTCTGATGTTTCAGTGTATGCCCACCACTCCTGGCAAAGATGGAGGATAAACTTGTGTAGCAGAAGTTTGCAAAGAAAGCTCAGCTGCTGAAAGGACTAATTTTCTTCCAGCCAGTGTTGTTAGACTGCATCTAAGTCACTACATAATACCAGAATTTACGTATCAGGGACTGTGTTTGTACATGTCAGATGCTGGTCTTTATAATCACTGAATTATGTGTATTTTTATGTGTCTGGAAATAATGTACAATTCTAAAAAAGTGTCATGCTGTGTTAATGACACTAAAATTTAAGTAATCACACAATGTGTATAGGTACATAGTATCTTCTTCCTCCTGAAGCCTACTCATTGGTATCACTCACTAACAAAATATTTGCTTGTGGCATTACTGAGAAAATTTTTGTGACTGTTTCCCCACCCTGCCATATGTGACTGTCAAATTATTTGTTCTAAGAGCCATTCACTTAAAAGATTAAGACAAAGCCAAGGGTGATCTCTCTTGGCTGTATAAAGGGATATCAGTAATGTAACCAGGGAAAGTAGGAAGTGTTTGGGACTAAATCCTATTAGAAGACAGGCTAAGCCCTAAGTGGAAGAAATGTGGATGCAGTCAGATAGAGATGATTAAGGTGCTTAGCCTTTTCATTATTAATCATCAAGCCTTATATGTGATTGTATTCCTATAAATCATAAAGCAATTTATCTTAGCCTTCCAAGCAAATGATTTTTGAAGGCATTTTGAAAGCATTTGCACACAAAATCCCCATAACTGATAGCAAAGGCTTAGCCTTCATTGTGGTAAATAAAATAGTCATGAAAGGATACTTATTCTCATGGCAATGTACTTGTATAAATAACATAGATTAGAACAAGAACTAGCAAGAGCTAAGAATAGGAATGGTTTTGCTTTTTTTCTAATTCAGTTGTTAAGGATGAGTCCTTTATCCCTGCTGATTTAGGATTCTGGGTGCTGCTGACGCTGACGGAAAGAAGAAAACCATTCTGCTTTCAGACTGTAAAAGTAAATGTAAAAGCTGGAACTCCCCCTGCCTGCCAGTGCAGCTATATAAGCTTCTTCGTGGTTTGAAGGAAGTTACTTGGAGAGTTCAGGGAACTGCTATGCAAAATTAAATATAAAACTCTAGTATGAAAGGCCTCTGTGGAGCCTGGTGAGCATCCCCACAGTTCTCTAGTCAGTAGTTGATGCTGCTTCCAGTGGTAGGCACCCCTCCACCTACGTTTTCTGCCTTGTTCTTCACTGTGCCCATGGCTCCTTTGTCCTTCCTTATTCTCAAGTACGTGTGGACATAATCAAATTCAACTCCCACAGTATTGTGGGATCTAATTCCTAATAAAGGTAACATTTCCTGTAAACCACAATTGTCTCTATGTCAGGTGAATATCAAATCACCCAGAGACCTTGGAAGTGATGACAAGAATTTCCTGAAAGGATTACTTAATTGAGATAATTTTGAAGTCACTTATTAGTGGCACTGTAGTCTTTTGTGTCCCACCAGCAAGAGTGCCAGGGCTGAGGGGCAAATGCATAACTGACACACCACAGCTGGGATTGTTTGCTTATATTTCCACTTCATGCTTGAATTTTCACCTAATATTTGATTAATATGCTTCCTTCAGAGAAGACTCTCGTTCCATTGCGAAGTTTCATTATTAAATGTAACTAAATTTAAAACTCTACTTCGAATTATGCTAGCATTTATTCACTTTTTGTGCAATACAAGGAATTCCTGCTCTCTCCTTCCAACAAAGCGAAGTTATACGTGCATTAGCCACGAGATGGCAATACAAGAGCTTAGTATGCTAAATTCTGTTGGTATTCATAGCATTCACGCCGGGTAAGCTTTGAGGTATTAGCTAAATAAATATGTTTGCAGTGTTTGTGCAGAGTTTGGCTTTCTGTGCCAGTGTGTAATATGTGCTCCACATCTGCATAATTGACTTCATGCAAAAGCCAAGGAAGACTAAGCTGATTTTCTGGATCAATGATTTATGCCTTTTATGTTGCTAATAATTGATATCTGTATTTAAGTGGCTTGGTAGTGGATGAGAGATGTTATGCTAGGAACTCAGCTGCTGTTAAAAGCAAAATCTCTTAGGAAAGGGGCTGCACTGGTGATATACAGCTGCCTCATTGTGAGTCTTCTCTTGGCTTTAACTCTTGATCTTCCTGAGGTCCAAAGAAACCTGAACACTTCATTTTTGTGAAATTCCCAGGGAGGTGATTGCTTCACACCATTAAAGTCTCCCTCTTTCATCCATGTTTTTAATTCACTTTTCAGCACGGCTGATACTTGTTTTTCTGCATTATAAGAGCATTCAACAGTGAACCATAAGTGGTGTCAGGTGAAAATAGTTAATTTCCAGTCTTTTTCATCCTGTCTTGTAGTTAAAATTGTGTCATTTTCAGGCACTGGGGAAAGTAGTAATATCTCTGTTTTCTGCAGGTACTTTCAAGGACTAGTTTTCCATCCACTGTAACGGAGAAAGTATTTGAAGACATTTTCTATTTTGACGTCAGCTCTTTCAGTAGAAGTCAATGCTACAGCTTTGGAGAAGGTGGGATTTTCTACTTGTTTCCTCATTCAAATAAGATAGTCTAAAAATCTTTTAGCATAGGAAATGGATTGTGGACTTGGCATATGTCTCAGGTCACTATATTCACCATAGTATTTATTTGAACATGGAGAAGTTATGGATGCGCATTTTGTTATTTCACATGAAAATGCTAACAGTCTGCTACCGTCTTCTTTTGACATGGAAACAGTTTTCCACTGAGCACCTTATGGGAAATCTTATTTTCAATCATTGTGAAGTCAGTCTGTTAGCAAATATGTCTTTCAAGTACATGCAAGTTTGTGGTTTAGTAAATAAATAGCAGTGTAAAGTAGAGCAACACATGAGGGAGCCTTGAAAAAGGAAATAACTTATGGGACATGAACTTCTCTAAGAAAGATTTAAGATAAAATTCTGCTTGTGAGTTGGGTGTTCAAGCTGTCACATGTGCTGTGGGCATGTGTGCTGGGACTGCCTTGTATTTCAAATAACATATAAATATTCTACAAGGGCACTGATGGCCCTCTCTGTTCAAACACCTCACTGGACCACAGGCACTGGCACATGTCTGCCCTTGTCCTCTTAGAATTCAAGATTCACAGCTTCGAAGGCTTGAGGGAAACAGTTGGCTAATTTGCCCTCTGCACAATGCTGACCATGGAATTTAGCAGTTGACAGAAATGGGGACCTGTATTTGGCAGGAACAGATACTTTTGTAAGGCACTTGGGTTGTGGTGTATTTCTAACCCTATCTGTTAACATCAAGCAGGCTGCTTAGACAGTTGATAAATTCTGTCTTCAAAGCTGATAGCAGCAGATTTCTCCTGAGAAAACATGCATGATCCCTCAAGCCTCTTCTGTTTCTGGAGATTGTTTGCATGCACATCTCAGCTTTCTTGCTTCTACACTGCACAGCCTGCAGACACACAAACCTCGAGCCATGCTCCCAATAGGTTACAGAAAAAAAGCTTTAAAAAGCTGACTGGTGTTTGAAGAAATGAAAGTGAGCTTTGGGCCATGCTGTTTGAAGAACTGGGTGGCTACTGCTTTTCCCTTAGAGCTTTCTCCAGTTATATTCACCAGCTTGTGGCTGAGATGCTGGATATAGATCCCAATGCGAGCAATTTCTCAGAGATTACATGTAACTGGCTGCACCAGCAGAAGGATAATTCAACTCAGTGTTGAGTTTTTAAGATAGTATTTCTGTCCACCAAAATTGTTCTGTAGTGTCAAATGAACAAAGATAAGTTCACACTTTTTTTAGTCTGAGGTTTTTGAACATTACCCTGACAACTGTGACTCTACAGAATAGCATGTATCTCTCAGAAGGGAGAATTTGAAAAGGGAGGAGAGGAGCAGAATGTGACTGTTAGCCTCAAAGTACAGCGCTAACGAAAGAGGCCACATACTATATATTTTTTTTCCAGAAAAATAAAAGCTGTTCTTAGAAATGCCCAGTGTTCTGTACTGTAAATTCTCCTCTGCGAATGAGTTATTTTTAGTGTACTGCTTCCTGTGACAGCCACTTTTTTCTTCCCAAATTTTTGCACCCAAATGGTACAAAATGGGTAGGATATGAAAAAGGTAGAGAAGATTAAAGGATCTAAGCATTCAGAGGCAACCACAGAAAGCTTTGCTGAAATATTTCTGCTTATCTTGCCAGAAACAACCCAGAAAATCTTCTTGGAATCTCTAAAATCTTCCTGGACTGTACCAAGGTGTTTCAGTGAGGTTTGGGATGGGGCTTGGCGCAATGTGAGTGAAGTGCTTTTCAGGGTCTATTCAGAGTAACAAATTTAATTCTGTGTTCCCCCGCTCTCCTGCCTATCTGCTACGCATTTGTTGAATTGGGAATTAGCCTTCAATGATTTCAAAATATATTTTAATTGATCTTAAGTAGCAACATCCAAACAAACCCTGCTGAAAATTATCTTGTGTTTATCTGGGATCAGAAGATGCTATGTTGCTTTGACTTGACACATTAGAACATTCAGTAGGATGAGTTGAGAATGTCTTCTTCAATATATAATATAGATGACAATATGTTATTTACTCCCCCAACTCACCCTTACCTTCCTCACTGTTACACTTCAAAATGTGGTTTTCAAACTATAAGCAAACTAGAGTTTTCAAACTGAGTAAACTCTAATTATCAATAGCATGTGTCCATATTTCTATGAGACACCAGGAAATTCTTGCAACACTTGGCATTTGTATATGAAGATGTCAGTGCTGTGTCCTCTCTTCTTGTGTAATTTATTTTTCTCATGTGTATCTTGACATGGATACTGAACATTTGTTGTATTGCTCATTTCTGTTTCTGATTCAAGGTGTTCAGTGTATATCTCAACCAAAAAGAAGGAACCACTTAAGCAAGCCATGAAATGATGTTGCTTGACATAGACAACGGTGTCTGTTCATTTCAGGTTGGTGGATATTTTCCTTATATATATAAATAGGTGCCATTGATGATTAATTTGATGGGTTTGTGGTCTGAAAGCAAATAATTTATATTCCTGCTCTGCTCCTGGAAGGGACATGCTTGCTCTTTCTTGCCAGGAATCACTAGTCAATGCACTTGGTTCAGGCTATTCATACCTTGTGTATTGTTATGTGATAAGAGGGAATTACAGAGTGGGATTCTGCTTGAAATCTTTTGGGCCTATGGGAGTTTCCCTAACATGTCACAGACTTCTTCAAATACGTGATAAGGCAAGCTGCAAATACTGATAAAAGATAGAGAAAAATGTTCGTTTTTCACAATAGAGGGGAATTACCAACTGGAATCCCATACATTTCAACATTAAGCTCAGTGCTGTTTGAAATATCTATAAACAATGTGGGAAGGCAGTTGGTTAGTGAATGATTGTTGATGAGGAGATGATATCAGCTCCCAAAGACATTTCAGAGGACTTTAAGTTTGTTGTGTATCGAGGTGCTGTTTTATCTAGCCTGGCTTATCAAACATCATGGAGTTATCAGAATAAGGGCTGCATGGAACTCAGGAGGAGGAAACTTAAAAGTGATGTTTCTTCCAGGTTTGTAAGAAAATACCTTTGTTTCTAAAGCAGGATTTAGTAAGAAAAAAACCTGCTTGTTCCTTCTGTTACCAGAAAGGCTCTGTTGCAAGGCCCCGTCACAAACAGGGGAAATAACACTGGTCTGTGCCCAAATGCATTTATGGCTTAAATACAAAGTGAAGGATTAGTTGGTACAAACAGACAGAGAACACGACAAAACAGTGGGAAGTGCTGGGCAGCCATAGTCTGAATTGCAGTGTGACGGGAAATATATTTAAACTAGTGAATAAAAGTGTATCTTTGCAGTTTCCTTTTTATTTGAAGATATATGTCAGTGTTTCTGCAATAGTAGTTCCAGAAGTAGATGAGGGTTCTGCACAATGGAGGAGTTGGGTTTGGGTGCAGATGCAATGTCTAACTGCTTTTGTCAGGTGAGGCTTAGGAAATGCTTCAAATTCCTACTGCACATCTGTGTGTTTATGCCAGACAGCTCAAGCATGGGAAAACTGAAACTGGTGAAAATTTTTTGTCTATCCTCTCAGTAAAACACAGTCCTATGTAATGAATAGGCTTGCAGTAGTGCATAAGCCTCCACCAGGAAAAATAGCCATGGCAAAAGTTATAAACCAGGGACATCTTAAACCCCACCCTGAGGGACTGATGTACCATGTGGGAGGAAGGTGTGTCTGTCACCAGATAGAATAGATAGCTCTGCTCTCCTTTGAGATCAGCTCCTGCACTGAGTTTTTCTCTCTAAACACAAGCATTAGAGTCATCAGCTAAATCATCAGCCTTTTACCTAAAATTCTTTAACTGCAGTTCTCACCCAGGATGTGGACAGAAAACTCAAGTTGCTCAGAGAAGGGGTCAAACAGATATCTGGAGCATTTGGTAACATTGGATCTGTGGATGAACCCAGGGGCTGTGTGGACAGTGTGTCGTGCTGTGCTTGTCTAATTGCAAGGTCTGGAGCCATCTTGTATCAACAGGTATAGAGATGCTGGGCCTTTCTCTCATGAGTTAAGCTCTGTGAGTTTTAGTGTTATCGTGGTTTTTGATGTTTCCAGATCTGTCAGGCAAGATCTTCATGTGTTGGGAAGTCTCACTAGTAAAAGACCATTGTGCAGCCAGAGGACTCTGGTATGTCCAGGGATGGCAGCAACTGAGGAGTGAATTTGCAGAAATAAAACTGAGACTCATGTTGGTAGGCAACACTGAGGAATTAAGGGCTCACACAGGTAATTCTGTGCATGCCTCCTACTTTTAGCAACCTCTCTGGCCCCTGAGGGCACTACAAGCCCTCACTGCCCTGCCCAGCCTCCCTCCTGGAATGTCCCCACCCTAACCGAGGTCCAGGACCCTGTTTCAGCTCAGCCCTGCGCACCTGTCCTGGCTACTTTATAGGAGTACCCCTGCCTGGCTCTTTCTCTTGGTGCTGGCTTACCTGTTGATGCACCCAGTTGGGCTGAGTCCCTTGCAGAGGTCTTCTGGGTGGGTGGTTGCCCTCAGCCCCCTGCTTGTCCACTCTCCTGGAGCAGCCTGAATACGGCACAATAGGTTAGGTCTATCAGGGAAACACAGGATGTCTAGGGGGTCTGGGTGTCTCAGAAGGGTGTGCTTTATTTTCTGGCTTGCCTGAAAAATGCCTACTTTTGCCTGCAGCTCTTGGCATGAGCCTGTTCCTAAATCTTACCCCTAACCTTTAAGATGCAGCGGTTTCTCACCTCCCTGAAGCTGACCACAAAGGCAGCTCCACTGCAGCTGGGGTTATTAACACTGCAAGGACATATGAGCACTTATATATGATACTGGTAAAAATTGATAGCCCAGAACCTTGAAGTTTTCAAGAAGCAGTGGGTTTTGCAGACTGTGAGCTGCAGGGTGAAGTGTCTGTCAGCCCAGAAGCCTTGCTGTAGCTCTGAAGTTATGATGTTGGCCAGACCAAATCTACAGATACTGAAGAGAAGCCAGAAATACCAGCTTCTCCATGGTGATTCAATCCAAGCCATAATGCCTCCCAACACTGCAAGGAGTGATCTCCTGGATGCAGTGGTTGCTAAAGAGTGTTAGATCAGCCAAATGCTCATTCTCATTATCAGCTGAAAGTCTCTCTGTGGTCCCACATATCCCCAGAGATGTTAAGTGGTAGGTTTTGCCCCATTATTTGCCTGCCCTTTGCTAATCCAGCACTATGCAGTGGCTATGTAGGCTGGGAGATGTCCATGGAAATTTAAGCTGCTCATTTATGATTTGAGTAACAGAGATTTCCTCAGCCTGTTGAAATGGATCTGACAATGGACTGTCTTCCTTATTTCAGTAACCTGAAAACTAGGCAAACAATGGCCCTGTGTATCTCTGTCTGCAATTGCTTAATCATCCTTGCAAATAAGGAGAGCAAGGTTTCCCCAGTATGATGTGTATCTTAGCATTAGGGCTTGCTATAGGATATTGTTAGCTGTTTACATTGCTTAACTTTAATGTTAAACAAGACAAGCTGTTTCAGAGCCCAGGATAACTCCTGGCTGCCAAATGGAAGTCCAGGTGCAGCTGTGTAAGCACTTCTAATTTTTTTGTGTGTGTGAACCTCAAATAACCCTGAGGAGTTCATTACTCAATCTTTATCATGAGCACACAAACAAACATGTTTTCTATAAATAGAAATTTCATTAACAGTGGTAGGTAAAGGAGCCTCTTGCATGTGTGGCCTTGATATTGTGTTTATGTACAATCAGTCTTATACCTGTACGCACATATATAGGATTTTTTTTTTAAGTGCATATAAAAATAAAATATACACATACATATACATAAATACAACCCTGTAGTCCTTTTAAAATACAGAGAAGCTCTTGTGAGGAAGGAAGACCAAAGCACAGGGAAGTCAGCCTCACTGTTGGAGACTTTCCCAGCTGGCTCAAACCAGTGCAGCTGGTTCCTGCTATCTCTCTTCCAAAGAATTAGGTTATGGCCTGCTGGCATTTGTTTGGTCAAATGCATTTGAGTAAAGAGGAAGAGCAGAGGTAACTTCAGAAGCCAACTTTTTAAAATAAAGCAAACCAAACAAAAATACCCAGAAGCGTGGTGCCTGCACTCAGCACAGGAAGCTTTGGCAGCTTCTACGATGGTACTTCAAGTGTTACAAAAAGCTGGGTAATTCAGAGGAACTGCTGTTTGCCTCCAAAATACATTAAGCTGGGCAGCTGCTCGGTGGTGCTAGGATGTGGCTACCTTACTCCTTCCCACCCTGGTTCCCTGTGGGGTCCTGCTAAGGGTGTGGGTGGTGACTTCCAGCCTGCACTAGCTTTCCATCTGTCCTGTTGCTCCTGCCATCCCAGATGGGCAGCTGGGTGTTCAGAGGGCTGCTACTCCAGGGCTGCAGTCCTGGGAGATTGGATGGCCATCTGTGACCAAGGCAGAGCTTCAGCCTGTCTTTAGGACTACCACATGCTGCAGAAACAGAGGCCCAAGTGCCTTTTTAATGTGTTTTTTTGGTTTTTTTTTTTTTTCTTAATTTTTATTCCCCTAATACTGGAGCTATACCAGGAATTAATTTAGCTTTGGCACGTATAATTTCCACTGTGTTTATAATGGGTTTCCTTTGTGCTCAGCAGCTTGATTTTTGTTTGGTTGTTTAATATTACCTGGTCTTTTGCACTGTGATGGATGGTTAATCTTTACCAGTCATGTTATTAAGCAGTTCCTACACAGTATGAATTCAAAAGTCTGCATTTCCCATTCTTCCTTGATAGCCTGGGCACATATTGCATTTCATTTCTCATTACATATGTTAGGGTGAATTATGGGCTATTACTCAAAATAAATTGTTCTTTGATGTATGAATGGCCAGTTGTAATTATACCAAGTTGAAAGAAACTTAGTACTATTGTGCCTAGTCCAAAATAACTCTGTGTCTTTTTTAAATAGAATCAAATCAGCAATTTTCCATTGTTTCTCAGTTCAATGTAGCCATTATGAAAGAATTTTTTCCTTTGTAGATTTGAGCTAAAAATGCAAGTGGCGTGTGAACAGCATTGACAGAGGCAGAGGAAAGGTGATCCTTTCTAGTTTGCAGTCTCCGATTTCTGTATCCCTTCAAAGGCAGCAGCCACTGGGTGACTCACTGCACTTTTGCTTCAGTTCATTTCATTTTTATGAATGTGCTGAGTTCCCAATATACGTGCCTATTTATCATAGGAAGACACCGCTCCAGCGTCTTAGCTGCCCTGTGGAGTAACATAACAGAGCTGTATACCATTTGGGGTAGGGGGAGAAAGGGAGGGCACACACTCTGTTTTCAGGCATTTAAAGACCCCGTGGATGTTCCTGGGGTTGTTTTCATGATAAATAGTGATCCATTACCACGTTGAAATTCACAGACATGTTCCTCTGGAGCAAATCAAACATCTGCGTTTAATGCAAACATAACATGTTTTAAATGAGAGGACTAAACACAGTCCTGGTGTCAGACCTAAATTTCAAGGGGTTTGGTTGTTTTAAATGTAGCTAGGACACATCTTGTGCTGGATGGAATTTGTTATCAGTTATGTTTACAGGCTACTCCAAGGCTTTATGGAGCTGTAAGGCTCTTCAGCATTCATGGTTCTGCTGTTGGGCTGCCTGTTTTACAAGAGTATATGTGTGTTTGCTACACTTTGGTTTTAATTATTGTCAGCAAATACACTTCAGGAGTGAAATATGTTTTGTCAGGAGAAATCTGGCAGTGCTTTCTCAGGAGAAAAATAATTAGAAAGGTTAATGCAATCCACTCTGTAAAAGACTTCAAACTCATTTGCTTGGAGACGTGAAGCAGATGCTTTGTTCACAAAGCTATATTAAATTAGCCCTGGGGGTGTCCCATTACTGTTTCTCAAGTACAGCAAAACCAGCAAATTAAATATATATCAGTTTTAAATATTGACGATAAAGTTGGCTTTCAAGTGTGCACAGTGCCCCATGCAAACCACTGTAGTTTTACTGCATGCTTTGTTTCACACAGACCTTAAAAGAGAGAAAATAGGAATTGCAGTTTTTTCATACTAAAACAGTAGATCTCCTTGGATAGGCTTTATAGGAATGTGATTTTAACAGGATGGCAGAATCAGTTCTGAAAGCCTTGACCAGCAAGCCAGTTCCTTGCAATCACTGGAGACCAGCTTTGGGAGCAATTTCCTGTTGAGGTAAACTGTCAGAGCCAATTGGCTGCCCTGGCTGAGAAGGGTTGCTCATTTTTTGTGGAGTGGTTTTCAGGACAGGCTGTGTGTGCATACAGAATTGTGAAAGGCCTCATCCTGCTCTTTTTGGGCTTTCTCATACTACTTGTGCTGGGCCATGAGAAGATGAAGTGTACTGGGAGTCTGACCCAGCAGCTGTTTCTTGGTTGGTATTGCCAGGGCAGTGCAACAGCTTCTACCAAGTTAACTCTGGCACAGTGACAGTACTACTCACCTGACACAAATCACATCCGTGGCTCTCACTCATCATCTGTTTGTGCCTGTCTGGCTAAAATTTTGTCTGTGGTTCCAACATGCAAACTTCCTTGCAGGATGTTATAACCCAGACATTTCACCCAGAAGAGGCTGAGGCTAGTCCTTTGTGGAAAAAAACTTTTTGATTAAGTGTTTCAAAGCTAGATAAATCTGTTATTGGGCTGCATATAAAAACAGTCTTAATCTCCCATCAGTTTTAGAAGCATTGCTTATGCTGATCATGTTTCCTCCTGGTAATCCACATGGGAAATAGATTTTACAGCACAAAAACCCTAGTTCAGGTAATGGTGTGAGTGTACCTTGAACCTGTTGTGACCCCACTGTCACTGCTAATGTGGGCTGAGTTGCTGGAGAGATGCAGAAAAATGATTAAAATGGGAAATTTAAGTTCTGTGAGTTGCCTCTCCTTGAGGTTAGCAGTTCCATCAGTTATTTCAGTTACAATAGGTTTGTTATCTCTGCAAATAACTTTTCACTACTGAAAGCATGGCCACCCTTGTGCTGGGATTAAGGCAGAAATTTGCAAGGAACGGAGGTAAATTTGGGGCTAAGATAAGAGAAGCTGTTTCTCCAGAAAGCATTGCAGAGGAATTTATGCAGTTTAATGTGTTTCTTGATCATTGCTTGAGCCAAGATCTCATATATTTTCTCAGGCTGATGGGACAGGAATATAAAACTTCTACATTTTATTATCTTGTTCTATATGCTCAAATTTATTACTTCCCCTTTGTCTGGCTAAACTCAAAGATATATGATATAGGTAAAGTTACTTGGCATAAATACAGAAATGCAGATGCAGATTTCTTAATGGAATGTGAGGTTTTCATTTTAGCACTTCACTTCCTCCCAGGTCTTCTGTCTAGGTGACCCTGCTTTATTTTTTTTTTTTTTTTCCATTGCTGCATTCCTGGCATCTGAAATGTGATTTATTTGTCTTCTGTCTCCGAAGACATTACAACACCTGTGCTAGTAGTGATACCCTTCCCAGTAACTCTTGTTTGGCCACCCCTTTCAACAGTTTGAGCTCAAGCAAATTTGTCTCAGCTCAGGAAAGAGGAAGGTCTGCCTTTTCAGCCTCCATCTTCTTCTCTCCCTTCTCCCCCAGGCTTTCTCCCATGGAAAATGGGAATCTTCCTCTATAAAATCAGTGTGGGATTCCCAGGCATGGTCTACCTTACTGAGGGGCTTTCTGCACAAGTCATACTCCTTTGACTGGCATCTTACTCTCCTCAGACTCAAAGTTCACATACTCCATATTAATCGAAATATCCCCCAAATTATGTGTAACTGAAAGGAAGGGTGGCCTGTGCTATTCGTTTGTTATCTCCTCACTTAACAAGAAGTTCTGTGGAAGGGAGTCTTGCCTAAGGAGTTGCTATCTTTCTGGAGTTCCTGGGAAAGTTTCAGAAGCCAGTTTCTTATCTTCGAGAATGTTTGGTATCTGGCTTAGTACCAGCAGCCTTGGTCTTGGTCTACATTGGAAAATGTAATGAAGTCCAGGCCAGCCCATTCACAAAAATACATTAAAATGGAGGAGACAACAGGCTTGAACTGTTTTGCTGAATGTGAAATTAAATGTAAAGGTATTTTCCAGGCACCTGGCATAACAGAAAATTCAAAAAACCAGTATCAAACCAAACCAAAGCCACACTCTCCCTCTCCCTCTCTCAAAAAAAGCCTCTCCCAAAACCAGAAAAAAAAAACAAAGGAAAGAGATGCTGATAGGATTCACACCACTGAAATTCTCTGGCTGTGTCACCACCACAGGCTGTGTGTGGCCATAAGTTACCATTCATCTGAGGAGACACAAAGAAGTTTAGGACTGACACATCAGTGTCTTCTGGGTCTTCAGGCTCCCACAACACAGCCAGGTTACTCTCACTTGAGCTAAAAGGCACCCTCCAGTAATGAGGCCTGTTGGCTTCAGCTAACTCACCTATGGTATATGAACCTGGATATTGTCATCTTCCTGATCCCATATTGCTCCTCATCATCCTACTCTTATTTTCTGAACTCTGCTATCCTACTCTCTTTTTAACCCTGCATTGGTTTCCCAATATAATGTGACTGCAAAGTGACTCCTACAGAACTATACAAGGCACTAAAATCATGCCTTTAAAGGCTGAGGTGCTGGTATGCACGAGGGAGTTTGTAGCCAAACTGCTTTTACTTCCTCAGCGGTAATATTGCATGTTGAATAGAGTGACAGGGTCAAAAGTGTCCTTTTCTGGCTTAATTCCTTCCTCTCACCATTTGCACATGCTTGTTTTGTAGGAAACAAGAGCATGTTCCAAGAGCAGCATCTCTGACCCCAACAACTTCTTCTCATTCCCCACAGGGTCTCAAGTGCTGAACACCATCTGATAGGACTGTCACAGAGGAGTTTCACCTATCAAAGGTATTGTATAATGAAAAGGAATAAGAGTATTTGGTTAAAAATGCGTTTACCCCACTTTTAGGCTTTTTCTATTTTATTTTTTTTAATGATTGTTTTCACAGCCGGAATAGGGGTACTTGCACATGAAACTGCAGACAATAGTTCTTAACTTTTGATGGGTAAACATTGATTTTATTCTTGTAATTCCTCTTGTTTTACTTGGATGCCTTCTTATCTAAATCAGAGGCCCTGTGAGATCCCAAAACAATACTCTTACTTTGTTATGTAGCAGCCTGTCAGGTTTGATTTCCTAAATATGCTTCAAGTAACATCCACACCCTAAAAGCTTTTAATAGTTTAATTCTGTTATGTCAAGGCTGCTAACCTTGATGTCAAAAAGCTCTCTGGTCCAGCTTCTATTAACTAAATCTGCTTTGTGTTGCTACGTGTCTTCTTGCAAAATTCCTGGAAAAGTGATTAATACGTTGGCGATTAGGAAAGTACAGGAGTCCACCCTTCTGAAGAAACTGGGATTTACAAGACAGGGTGGGGTTACTAGAACTTTGTCAAACAAAGGGTTTAATGAAAATCGTAGAACGATTTGGATTGGAAGGGACCTTTTAAAGGCCATTTGGTTCATCCCCCCTGCAATAAGCAGGGACATCAACTAGATCAGATTGCTCAGAGCCCCATCCGACCTGGCCTTGAATGTTTCCTGGGATGAGGCATGAGAAGGAAGCTGTTACCTCCGGAAATCTGCTGTTCAGCAGCGCAGGAATTCTGATTAATTGCTCCTGGAAATGTTATGTAACACCTTCATGAAAACTGTAACAAGACCTGGACTGCCTGGTCCCTCCTACCAATGCTCTGGAAGCATGTAGGCCTGTTGTGTTTTGTTACCTTGGGCCTAAATATTTGTGGCACCATCGGTAAAAGAGAGATTGGCTGGTCCTACCATGCTGCATCACAGAGGAACACACCATGTGTGCTCTCTGAGCTCCTGGGGTGGGTGAGGGACACAGGTTTAACTGCGGATCTCCCACCTCTGGGGTGTGCTATCTCTGAGGTCACTGGGGAATTTTGTGCATCTCCAGTGCATTTTATTTATTTGTGTCCTCCACTTCCTTTTGCTTCTGATAATACAAAAAAAAAAAAAAAAAAAAAAAAAAAAAAAGGAAAAGAAAAAGCTAAAAGTAGGAAATATTGTATTCAGTCCAAAATACAATTTTATTTTTTTTTGTCTCAAAATGAGATGGTTTCTCTTTTGTTGTAAATCTTAATTGAGACCTTTTTCAGGGTTTCTGAGATGGTGGTTTCTTACCTGATGCTATCGAGATTTGGTTTGTAAGAGAAATCACCATGCTTTTGCTTCCAGGGAAAATGGGTTAATATTACTGGGTTTCTGCTCTGCAGTGGCAGAGTGGGAGTACATGCCCAGCAAGTAGGGAAAAAGTTGCAGGGCTGAGTGGAGTCAAGGACACAGAACTGCTTGTGTTCAAATCAGCAGGCAGGAGCAGAGAGACGCTGCTCTTCCCACTCTGTCCGGGGTGCTGGAGCGGAGGTGCTGCAGCCTGGGCTTGCTCCACCCTCAGTCCCTGCACAGAGCTGTGCTGCAGCCGTGCTGCCATGAGGGGTGAGGTGGCACCAGGTGCAAGGTGGCAGCAGTGAGGCTGGATCCTTTGCATCAGTGACCCTGCTGAAAATAATTTCTGGCGTGGCAGCCCCTTGCTGCTCCCCTGGGCTGCTTCCAGCGAACACGGTGGGTCGGTCCCAGCAGCAGAGAAGGGCTGTGCCAGCTGTGGGCTGGGGCTGGCAAGAGTGGGGCAAAGCTCTCCTCTGGCTGCAGGGGGGTTTACTCTACAGCTGTGAGTTCACAGGGATGCATTGATTTCTCCTATGTAACCTGTGGCTGTGGCAATGCACAGGAGAGACCTGCAGTGGAAATTACCGGTGAAAAAAGCAGAGTAATCCCGTTTAAACCAAAACTGAGGATAGGTGTGCCTTTCCAGCCTAGAGTTCAGCTGGCCAACTGTGGTTCACAGTGCTAAATCACAGCTATAGACAGAAGACCCAGGGAATGAAACTGCATCAGTCAATTCTTGGCTGGGTGCATGGCACAGACCAAAAATGTCAATATGACCCCACCCATGGCTTTTAATTCCTCTGCACTCAGACAGCCGTGGAAAAAGGAGAGCACCTTCCTGAGCAATGTCACTTGGAGACCTGCAGCCCTGCTCCCATCCCGCACCTGGAGTATCTGAAGCCTGCACAGCTGGGGCAGACTCCCACTTGGGTACTTTTTCAGTCTTCCTGCTCTAAGGCTTGTTCAGGAAGACTGAGGGGGCACCAGGAAAGTGTGGTAGCACTACTTAGTGGTATTTTGGGTACCTGAATTGCAGATTTACTCTTTACTGGCAGGTATGGGTGAGGGGAAAACAACCTGATACCCTTTCTTTTACTGAAGACCTGAACGTAGGTCCCTCTTTCTCCACAGAAATTATCCCAGTGAGTCCTGTCAGTTGCTAATGAGGTCCCTCTTGACGAGGTCAGCTTTTTACTTGGACACCTCCACTTTGCTCAAGCCTCATTACAGTCAGTTACCTCCTTCCCTAAATCCTCTTGGCTCTTGTGGGCTGACTGCTCTGACTTGGGACTACCAGTACGTACTCCACTTGTGGCTTATTTGCTGTACCCCCTTGGAGGTCTGAGGCTCCAACTTCCCATGGTGCAAGTCCTCAGCTAATTCACAGGAGGGGCTTCTTTGGCCAGCATTTCAGAAACAAGGTTTTAAGTTACCAATATCCAAACATCTTGGGTTTGTGAGTCACAGGTAAGACATGCTGCTACAGGTCTTCCAAGATTAATGAAATAATGGCCTATGATATGTATCTTTATGACTTGTTTAGTGGTGATCTTCCTGACTCAGTGGGCAGTCTAAGAGAACACTTCCTGAAATTAATTGTTTTGGGGGCAATTAACATCATCCACGATTGTGAAACAATGCGAGCAACAAAGCTTCTGGTTTTTCTCATCTCCCTAGGGAGGAGATACAGGTCTGGAACCTGAGTCAAATAGCTTCAAGCAAGAGAAGACTTGAAAAGAATGACTTGTCTTTTCCTCTGAAGGAAAGAGGAAGGGAGAAGCTCTTCCCAGACTCTAATGTATGACCCACTTTGCTGGCTCACTGCATGAACGGAGCATGATGGCCTGATATGACAGGCATGAATGCAAACACTGATACTTTTTCCTGGAGTGCTTCTCTTCTGATTAGCTAACACCAGGTTTCATGGGATCTGGCTCACTCTGTTGTTCCTTGAAAGTCCTGGCCTGCAGATGTGGCACCACAACCTGACCAGTAATGAGACTGGCTGGAGATCTGTGATGGGACTCAGGGATGTCACCAAAAGGCACATATAAATGAATTGCATGGAATAGTAGCAAGAAATAGGATAGCTAAGAGATCCAGTTACTGTCCTTGTGGTCTTGATTTCCTCTGAGGATGGCAGCAGGAGTCTCTCCCCTCTGGCGAGTAAGGTGCCCATCTGGTCATGCACGTGGAAGTCATAGCCAAGGCCAGATGAAAAAGTGCAGGGGTGTCTGCAGGCAGGGCCTCTGCCTGCCCTGGCTGTATGTGCCTGCCCTGGCCTAATGCCACATATGCCTGACACCCAGGCAAGCTGTCTGGAAAGCTACCCAGGCTCAAAGGAGTCTCAGCAAAGAAGGTGAAAAACAGAAAAAGAGGAGTCAAATAAATGCCAAAATTGATGCAAGGGAAGACCGAGGGAAAGTATAGTCATGAGGGAGGTAAAGCAACCATTTAAGTTGCTTGAAACTATTACAAAACCACACTCCTAGCCAGCAATGACATCCAGATTGAAACACAAGATTTCCCTGTCCTGTATGTGACTGTGATGCCTGCCTGCCTTTACTTTCCACAGTAACTGTCCTTCAAAGCAAGATTTGGGCTTCTAAGTACTCCACAAACCTGCTGAATTATCATGTGTTAACTAACCTCACTAAGGAAGCATTCCAAGTACTTGCCATTAACAACTAGTTGAAAACTAGTCATCAAGGGGATCAGACTGGAAAGGGGTTCTTTACAAAGACACTGAAGTACAATTAACTGATGGTTCATAATACCTTGAGGTTATCACTCTTGCGTTTCATCCATTTTTTTCTCTTTCAATTCAATTCAAAGTCAATTAAATCTCACCTTAAATCACAGGACATCTTTTTACTTCTTTTGCTGAGTTTGTGTGAGATGCAGTGCAGATGGCAAACCAGGGAATCTACTCATCTACTGTTGCTCCTTCTGAATTTCAGTGGGAAAAGCATTTTTCAAACCTGGGTGACACAAGCCCTTGTGAGTTCACCTAGTAAATCTTTAGCAGGGCTTATTAGGCACTTTCAGACTCTGTCCTTATTTATTGTTGAAATGGAGCTTAATATATTGTATCAAATTAGTTTGAGTCATCTCTAAATTACTGCCCTCTCTAACAGTGTTGTATGCTTACCATCCTGCGGCCCTTTTGAACCTTGTCACTTCTGCTGGAGACAACTGGTTATCTCCAGAGGTTATGGCAGTCTACACGTTCTAGTTCATGTTTTACTAAACCCTAACAACTGCAGTAAATATTTTATAAGATTAGTGATTAACTTATTTTCCATCTTGTTTCATCTATCGCCTTTATCTTAGCAAGATTCTTCATGTAACTCAAAAATCCACTTGGAGCTCTGTCTGACCTGTGGAAAAAGTTGAAAATGGGTCAAATGGGCATTTGACTTGGCCAATTCTGATGCTTTACTGAGACTAACAAGAACACAGCCAAGCCACTCAGATTAAAACAGAAGGAGAATCTTAGATGGCTTCTTACCTGGATATGCTACAGACCTTTCTGGAATAATTTTTTTTTTGGTTGGTCTTTTCAGTTTAGAGCTGGGAGAGGACATAGAGCACAAGTGAAATAAAATCAGTGAGGATCGATTTTATTAGCATAAACACGGAGGTGAGCATTCCTTTTGAAAGGAAACCTTATCTTAAGAAGAAATCTGAGCAGATCTCAGCTTCTGCAAAATAATTTCTGCAGAGCTGTAAAACTACAGAGCTGAAATACCAAATATGGTGCTCTGTCTGAAAATCTGGTTGTTTTAATTAAGCCGTTTCCTTCCACTCTGATCAATGTAGTTTTCTTGAGTGCTTAGAAGATGTTTCTAGTATTGTCATTAAAGGAATTACATTTGGACAAAATCTTAATAAATCTGGAGCATGAACTGGGAGCACCTTGCAGTCAGGATCTCCAAACAGTTCTTAAAAAAAGATTGTTGGATCCTGTCCTCCCTGGCAGGCAGACCTGCCAGGCCTTGTGTTTCCAGGGGAGAGGAGCATGGTGGCACCACTGGTGGGTTCTCAGCTGTGGGGGTAGTGAAGTGCCACACTGATATGCCAGTGGCAGCTCTGGGTACAGATTTCTGTGCTGAGGCTGCCTGTAAAGGTGGTGTTGCTTTTAGGCAACCTGCCCACCAAAAACACACACACACGTGTGTGGGAAAGCTGCTCTTGGCTCTCTGGAGAGACAAGGGGTTCCTCTGACAGTCTGATACATATGCGGGGCAGCCAAAGGAATTTTTTTCCCTCTCAAAATGTTCAAAACTAGCCTAGGTGAGCAGTAGCTTCTTCAACATTTCACATGTTAAAAGAATCCATTTTCTTGAATGTTTTTTTTTCCTGATTCTGGCAGAAATACGTTTTGGAAGACCATGCTTTCATGTATGATTACTGTTATCATTATGAGGAGAGCATTCTGAAATACAAAGGGATTGTTTCTAACAAGGGGTTCCTTGTGTAAACTGGACTAGAAAAACCAGCTGTTCTAGTTTACCTAAGCTGTTTGCCCTTCTAATTCTCCTTTGCAATGTGAGGGAGAAGCAGGGTCTTGTTGTTTTTCTGTATTTTTATTCTTTTAGGCTCAGGGTGAATTTGCAGAGCTGGTTGGTAGATAAATCACCGCTGTTCTTGTCCATACAGAGTGCATTTCAAACTAATATTGTGAATATGCCACGTTCTCACTTTTCTTCAATTAACTTTTGGCATGGAGCTTCACTTTGTAGTCCTAAATGCACTGCAAACTCACTTTAATGGCAACATTCAAAAGGTAGCAAAAACTTCTATCTAAACTTGGCACCTAAACACCTCCTTCCAGGATTGTGAGGGTGAGTTGCCAAAGTAAGTTCTCTTCAGTGTTATCCGTGCATCTGGCCCTCTCTTGGCATGGGATGGGCCTGTGCAGTGTGGAACGAAGTTACAACTTCAGCATAATGTTGAAATGTAATAAATTAAAGCCGCCAGCCAAGTGAAACTTGTAATTGGAGTGTCACTTTCAAGTGAGAGAATGGCTCAGGCAGGTTCAGCGTTCTGCCTGGGTTGCAGAACTGTTGTAATTACCCTGTGTGGTTTTTAATACTTCTGAGAGAAAAAAAAAAAAAAAAAAGCACTAATTTTTAGACTTACAATTTCTTGCCAACATACAACTGGCATCTAAGGGCATCTATCTAAGTGTTTCAAACAGATGAAGTGTGCATAAGCAGTAAGGCAGGGTCAAAAATTGCTGTTGCCAACACAGGCTGAGTTACTTGTAAAGTACTGTGAATTCTTGTGGACTGTTAGACTGTCACTGACATTGTAATTTATTTTCAAGATTAATCTCTTTCTCTCTGTTCCAAAGCAAAGCATATGCTGAAAACATGAGAGGACAGACCAAAAAATGTAAATTTACTGCTGGTCCTCCCTAATGGCTTTTTTTCCCATCACTCCTGAGGACATTCTTCTTATAACCTTTGTACATAAATTTGTATAGATATACCCAAATACACACATGTGTATTGACAGAGACATTGGAATTCAGTGTGCTTGAATAGATTTCACACCTTTCTAGAAAGAACCTAGATGATATGAAAGCCCTCTTGGCAAAAAGATGCCCTTGAGCTAGCATATTTGCATGAGGAAGCTCCTAAAATAAATATGTGTGGGAGTTGCTGAACAGATTTAATCTACGTTTGTCTGGCAGAAGTAATAAATCAAAAAAGAAAAAGAAGTTGATAAGTATTTAACCTTGAAGGTGGAGCAACACCCAACCAACTCCTGAACCTGCTGTGCATATAGCAGTTCAAATGATCATGTATGCTGGTAGTTCTCCTCAGAGCATTGATGCTCTTTAATATCAAGTTTGTTTAGTAGCTATAGAAAGTAATGTACTGTGAAAGAACAAAATTAAGCACTTTATCTGAAGTAAGTACTTTTAATTTGTGTCAATATATCAGTGTTTCCAAAAACCAAACTGGACTAGTGCATTTGTGTCTACTGGTTGCCACCTTTGAAAGGCACCACAGCACTTTTAAGCTTCACCCTTTTACAAGTGTCTCAAACTATTGAGTGGCAAAAGTCAGATCAGGGAGATATAAGTCACTGAAATTGCAGTCCATTCCAACTGTAAAAAGTAGTGTTAAAAGACAAATTTATCCATATCCTTGTGGGCTTTCTGATCTCTTGGAATATTTCTTCAGGTCTTTGGCCTCATGGCTGAGATGCAATTGTGTAATTTTCCTAATCTTAGTCTGAGGCTGAGCCTGGACTGCAGAACTGTCTGCATCAAACTTGTTTATACTGCTGAGTTCAGGCATGTTGTACTGTAGCATGGATGGATTACTTACACATTTGGAAAGCCTATGATTTATACCTTTAATAGTAAGAACAAACTATATATTATGGAAAAAACATAAACCAATACATTTCTGTCCTAACATTTGCTCATTTTATAACTGTAAGTTATTTAACATTCACTTTCTTATTTTTTTCAGCAAGGATGGGAAGGTGAGGTATGGCCTCACATCCACATGTGCCTTATGCTCAGCAGGGCTTTGAGGTGTCCACTGCTGTTACAGAACATCAGTAAAGAGCAGCTCCCTTCCAAACTGATCTATCTACTGGAACTAGAGAGGGGCATTAAAAAAAACAAACCAAAACAAAGAACCCCAACCAAAATACAGGGCAGGAGGTTTTCAAATTTGTACATGTCATATAACTGTGCACTTCACAATGAAAAGATTTGATTGATATCACTATTACTGCCTTTAGCTCCACAGGGATAAGTGAGTATTGCTCTGAAACACTGAGTTCCTATTGAAATTCCCATTGCCTTAAATAACAGCTTTGGAAGTATCCTTGACTTTTTTTGTTTGTTTGTTTGGGGTTTTTTGTTTGTTTTTTTAACTTGTGGCATGCATCCCTGTTTATTCATTTCACATACATGTGGGCTCCTAGCAGACACTGAGAAAATTCCCCTTGGTGCAACAACAGTCCTTTCAATAAGCTTTTTTCAAAGCATTAAAAAGCAACATCAACATCCACAGACTACGATGTCCATACTTTGCTGAGGAAGTGGGATGGATTGTCCCTGGAAAATAACAGGAGGTGGATATTTTAAGGACCTGTGTCCATATGTGATTAAGATGGCAAAGGTGAGGTTAATTCATCCACTGCTCTTCTAGATGCCAGAGAAGACTGGTTGTTTTGAAGGGCATCTAGTTCATAACAGATTTCGCTGATCCCTGGAGGCTTTCATTGATCTGACAGGTGAGCAACAATAAATGGAATACCTTTGAGTGCAGGAATCCAGTAAACTCTTCAAGAACAGGTAAAACTTGTTGATCTTTTCCTGCAGTACATTCTGAACCATAACATTTATACAGAGGATGAAGTTTGAGAACAGTGTTCAGGTTGTTATTTCCTCTGCACTTCGTAAGCAGAGGCTTGGATATGCAATATTAAAGGAGAGTTCTGTAGATAAGTGGCATTATATGATTTTTTCTCAAAGTGCTTACGTGCTATAGGAATAAAAAAATCCAGTTTTGATGTGCAACTTGTGATGGCAACTTGGTCTCAAACATCCTGAAATCAAGAATCCAGGGCTAAAGTTTTCCTGTATGATGAGGTCTTTGATGGTTCCTAAGGCACTTACTTCCACCTACTCAGTTGCCTTGTAGCTGTACTCAGTGCTTGGGCTCTGCATGGCAGCACGCTTCTCAGTTTTGTAAGGACAGGACCAACTCCTCTATTAGTAATCACTGCTGACTAGTTTATATGTTTTCATAGAACTACAGCTGAGGCCGGCCAAAACAGCACCATTGCTGAGGCATGGGGCTTTTAGTAGATACTCCTTAAAATTTACATCAGCTAAGAAGGAAACGTGGGATTTATCTTGTGAAAAAACTTCTCCAACTTTATTACTGCTGTTAGAATAGCAGATTACTGCAGCATTCTGCCTTGGAGGCATAACAAGTAAGTTATTTCAGCATAAAGTTCTTTCATGCGATTTTGGACTCTTCCCTCCTGAGCTATGTTGTCTGTTCCTTCCTTTCAGTTTGTTCAGCATTTACTAAGTGACAGATGCAGTACAAACTTTACCCATCTATTAATTGCTATCCACAGGCCCAGGTCTTTTGCCATTTCCCTTACTAAGGAGGAACTAGGTTTCTAAATATGTTTAAAAATATGGTCTCAGTCTCCATGGGAAATTCTTTAACACACTGCTTGTTTATACCCAGGTTTCAGGTGAACTAGCATTTCTAACACAGGCTGTTGAAAAAAAAAGCAGCAGAATAAAACAGATCTCTAAGCTTTCATATTAATTACAAAAGAAGCTCCAAAATTTCAAACTAAGAAGCCTTCTACAGTACCTTATTATCCTTATCCTCTTTCCCTCTAATTTTAGTCTATCTTTAAGAAAAGAAAAAATAAAAGAATTATGACCCATAAACCAAAATTAACCTGTAATCAAAGACCTAGCACTTTAACTAATGATAACTTCTAATTTTTTTACCTACTGAACATGCTCATTAACACAAACATGGTAACTTTAATGAGGAAAACAAATATTTGCACTGAGGGCCCAAGATCTGAATTCTTCTGGATTATAGTTGGTGGAAACAGCTAAGGAAAAAGGTCAAGTTTCCTCCTTATCTGAGATGTTTTTCACAGTTGATTGGGTTGCTCATTCATCAGCTAGGCAAGACTCAAAGTCCTTTAAGGAATCGGACTGCTTCTTGATGTGAGGCTCACATATAAGCTCCTGATCAGTGAGCTGATTAAAGGAATTTCCAGAGCTGGCCCAGTCTGACTGATGGTGACTATTACAGCTGTAATGTGAGAGCTCTACTGAAAGGACAGCACAAAAGGATAAAAGCATGGTAAAGGAACCTGTCAACATTATGAAATATCAAAGCTCAAGCAAAAGTACAGTAGATTCTGAAAATAGATATGGGGAAGCCCTTTTCTACTGGTGATTTTAAGACCCACTTCAGGAAAGCCTGTAAGTGGTTGGTTTTTTTTTCTTAACGTGTATTTTTCCTTTCATGTAAGGGTTGTATGAAATTTTTTGGAGGCAGAACTCTTGGCTTAATTAGAACAACAATATAGAAGTACAGAAGTATTCAAAACTTGTGAAAATCTATCTGCTTTGCTATGAAGCTAAGCTTTGTGCTGGGGAATTAGAAAGAGATCAAATAAACATCTTGTTCTAGTGTCATTGGCCAAACCCAGTTAATGCTAATGTTAGTTGGAACAAATGTTTCTCTGTCTGCTTCTTGTAGCCAGGCAGGGCCACACAGAGTGTGAATTCTCAGCTAGTGGATAAGTTTGCCTTCAACTGGAAAATATTTCCCAATCTCCAGTTAAAGTTACCTTGAAGATTTTTTCTTTCTGTCCCCATGAGCCTAAACTGGTTTGTTATGCTTTCACTTTATGATAAGAATCTTTTAAAATCCTGTAGCAAGCACAGCAACACCACTGAAGTGTCGTCTGCTGTCAGCAACTGTCCCGGTTGCACTGGGGATGTCACCGTTTGCACTGTGCACAGAACAGGAAATGCTGAGTTACCAGGCTGTTTTTATTAGCCCAGTCTTCAAAAATGGTAAGGATGGAACATCTCTGACCTCTCTGGGTAGCTATTTCTAGCAGGATACCACTGACCTGGTAAGAATTTTTTTCCTAATGCCCAACACAAATCTCCCACATCTCAGCATGATGCTGTTGCCTTGTTGCCTCTTGCTTTATCACCTGTCATTACTGTAACAAGTTTGGTTCTGCGATCCCTGGGGTTTAGTTTGAAGCATTTGTAGGTTGTTTTACATCCCTGAGAAGCATTTAAAAACTACAGGTCAATGAACATGAAGCATTTTTAAACAGTCTAAGTCGTATTCTTCTTTACTGCTGGGGGAAAATATCAAGTTATAGCTTCAGTTACAAAAAGCCCTTAACAGAACTTGAAAATCCAAGGTATGGTAATTTAATATTTTTTTTTTACAACCTGAGGTTTTACAGCATCGTTTACACCAAACTAAAAGCTCAGCTTTCATAGAACTATCTCTCCTGCACCATCAAAAGCCCTTCAGGTAGGAAGCTGTATATGGGGACAGCTGTCTCATATAAGCAGATTTTAAAAAAATTCTCCAAGCAGACTCTTATCTCTTCGGTGGATGCAGTTACCAGACAAATGCAAAGAACCATGTACTGCATAGCACGGGTGTGAGAAAGCTGATGTATCTCCTTACCTGCAAATTACAAGGGTCAGAGATATAGAGAGAAGGGTTCACAGGTTTGAAAAAGTCATAGCAGGAAGAAGGAGATAGCAAATGATGCAGTTATGGGGATGGTCTGCTAAATTCAGCCAGGGATGAAAGCCAGTGACAGGTAAGTGACCTGTTGTCATGAGGAAAAACAAGGATGCAGGGCTTTTAAATACCATTTACTCAGAAAGGTTGGAGCAGAGGTGTTTCCACAAACCATTCTGGTATGGTTTCTGAGAAGTATGTTTGGACAATTAGAGTACTCCAACAACTAGAACAATATTACTGAAGATGCTTCCCAGCAAAGCTCTTTAGGAAAGAATAAATAAGTGTAAGACATTTGCCATCAATCTCCTGTCCCATCAGAAATTATCTTGCATGTGAACGAAGTTTCAGTGAGCAAGGCTGCATCTCCTGATGTATCCCTTTCCAGTGAAGTGGCAAGGTGGAGAGCAATCCTGAGAGCTTCTGAAACCCCTTACAACCGAGAACAAGCTGTGTCTTGTTTTAGGTGTGTCCAATCATTACAGAGTCCACGTTCTTAAATTCACTCTCACCCCACTTTGAGGATTCAGTTCTTTGTACATACAGGCAGTGCAAAACACCAGTGTGTGTCTGTGTGTGTGCACATGGAGCTTCCTTGCACTGCTACAGCCTTAACCCTCCCCACCTGTGCAGGGTTTGTAGACCTGTGAGCAACCATTGTACCAACACAGCTACTGCTGTAATGAAGAAGGACCCAAACAGATGTATCTCATTTTGTTTTGGCAAGAAAATACTCAAGCCACACTTGAAACATCCTTTGTTTTGAGATCTTCCCTTCCCTCAACCCTTTGCTGACTTTTCTGTGTCTGGGGACAGGCTTTGGGTTTTATGGAGTTAAGCAGTTTGTTACCCTGATTCACTGCTGAATTTAAGGGAGATGGAACTGACTTTGATGTGGCAGCAGAGATGGGACTGCTGGATAATTTCTGATCTCATCTTTGTCGGAGAGATGTCACCTTCAGAGATTGTCTCCTAAGCCAGAGCAAGAATGGTTTGTACTTTATGGCATGTGTGCAGTTTTCATCCTGCCTGTTGTACCCAGGCCTTCCCAAAAAAACATTAAGGGATTTATCTTGGAAGACAGTGAGGGGGGAATCATAGATTGCTTCATTTAGGAGGAGAGTTATTGTTATGGCCCTGAAAGAGAAAAAATGTTGGCAAGATCTTCATAGAAACCCTCCTTTTCTTTTCTTCCTTGCCTTCCTCTTCTTACCCTGAAAAAGCTACTATTAAATGACACGCACGTAAAAATTAAACTGTCCTCCAATAAAGATGTCTTTGCTTAAAGGATAACAACACAAGTCACTGTAACCTATGGGCTATTTGCTGTCCTTTTTGTGGACAGCAGGTTGTGCTGGGCTTTGCTTGCAGCCAGAGCTAAACATCCTGGGGACTGCCTAGGGTGAAGGAAAGAAGCCTTGCCAGTGATGCTGCTAGCAGTCAGGAGGGTGTCTTCTTGCCCAAACCATGGGGTCATAAGCATTTAACAAGAAATTAATGTTTAACAAGAATTGTGGTAAAACATTTCTCTGGCTTGGGATGCTACACTGATTTTTAATTTTATTTTTGTTTTATGTCTACCAAGAAAAAAATTCTAGCCAGGGTCCTCCTACCAGACTGCAGGCGTGGAAACAGTTACAGAGCAAAATATACAACTACTGCAGGTGGTTGGTATAAACACATGGTACATTGGGGACCACTGTCCAGGGCTACACTTACTTACCTTTGTTTTCTTTCCTGGCTGGTAATCAGCTGACTGCTGTTTGCCAACTGTAATGGAGAGCCTGAGAGCAGACATGCACCTTCCAAGAATTTTGCCAACCACAGTGGACATGGTGTTTGACTGATGCTGCTAAGTGCATTTTTTTCCATAGGGTGAGTGCTCACAGGGCAGATATAAAGCAGCTGTTTGCCCTGGTGCTGTTCAGAGCCCACCAGGTTGCTGTATTGTGCTCACCCTGAATTTATTCAAATGATCCTTGCCAAGGCATCTGTCCCACTGCTCCAAATGCAGACAGGTAGAGATTCATATGGCTCTGGGATGGGGCAGAGGTGGTTGCCATGAGTCAGGAAGCTCCCCGGCCTTATGGGAAAAGTGGGTGTACACGGTGACAGAGCATCCACCACGTGCCTGCCATTTTGTCACTGAAATCAAACAGTGAAACTTGCCTATGAAAGAGTAAATATTCCTCCAAAGCTGCTCCAGTGCTGTGCTGTGTTGGATCAGGCTGGGGATGCTGGGCTGTTTTTTTGTCATTCTGAATCAGGATGGTAGGGCTTGAAGGCACTTCTCCATTGCAAAAATACACAAAGGGGGGCTAAAACTTTAAGTCTACATATAAATACCTTGGATCGGGCTATCTCAAATTGTAATGCTCTTTCTCCCCCTTTTTAATTTTAATGCCTGTTTAACAAATATACATCTGTAGCCACTGCAGTAGATGTGAAGAACACAAGGTTGCCCATAAAACACAGGTTTTATGTTGCCCATAAAACACCTTTCAGTTGCACTAAATAGCTCTTTTTTTATAGGTGAGCATATTATAGATTATAGAATTCATTGTGGCCTATTTATTATCCATAATTATCCCTCCAATAATTTAATTACAACCCTAAGGTAATGATGAATTTGTCCACCTCTCTTCATAACAGTAGAAAATAACTGATGTAATCAGGTAACGTGTCCTTGGTGGATGGGTAATCCGTGCTGTGTATTCAGAAGGCACAGCACTGGTCAGGCTGCTGGCTCACAGATGTGGCTGTACAAGAGACAAGTGCCAGACTGGGGCTGGCTTCCCTCTGCTCAGTGTGCAGGACCTCAGAAACCTGCAAAACAAATGCCCTCAGCAATGCCCAGTCCCTACACCTTGGCAATTTCCACTCCAGCTTCTCGTTTGCTGCAGGTAGTAGTTGGAAAGAGAATTGTGTGCAACTGTGTCAAGGTTTGAAGTGAAGGTCTCCTGAGATGAGTCCTCCTTGCTGGAGGTACTGGAAGTGCCTCTGACCTGGCATCCAGATGGTCTTGCTTTCTGCCAAGTGAATTTCAGAGCTCCTGATATTTCTCCTTTCTTTTCCACACCACTTGCTTGGTCTTTCTCACTTTAACAGTTTACCTACTTATAATTTTTTTTTGCCAAGGCAGCATTTGCTGCCTGATCCCGTCCAGTAACATCTCTTACCGGTGAGAAGCCAGCTATTTTCCCTCCTCCCCATGCTCCAGCTTTCCTGACCACTCCTCAGTGAATCACTCTGGCATTTAAACTTCTTTCAAACGCCTCTGCTCCAAGTCTTTCACACCAGAGGACAATTTTTCCTCCATTGCTTTGTGTCATTTAAACTGTGCCAGAACTTTTGCAATAACACTCACAAGAACACTCCTGCTGTCCAGAGCACCAGTTTTTGACTTCCAGGTTTCAAGTAATTTCAGGTTGAGTAGTAGCACCATTAAAACAAAATGAAACAAAACTAAACAAACAAAATCCCCCCTACAACAATGCTGCTTGAAAATATTGGTTTGTACATTATCCTTGTCAGCAACGTGTATATCATTAGACCTGACTTTCTCATCTTAGCCTCCCTTTATTTTAAAAACTCTAATCTTTGTCCATATGCTTTTAAAATAAGAAATATCATCCTATTAATAAAACAGTATTTCAAGGCTATACGTATCATAGTTTAGAGCAGCTTTTTTTCCAAGCATCAGAAAAGAAGAAACTTCTTAAGAATCTCTATTTTAATTTTCAAAAGGATATGATAAAATTCTTGTAATCCCAGCTTTCATTTCAAGCGTGAAGCAGGAACCGGATGACACACCTAATCCAGTGTGCAGACAGAGAGCAGACAGCCCACATGGCCACCCAGTCCCTCCTCAAGGATAAGAGTTGCCTTTGAAAGGCTCCATTGTTCTCACTGCAGCATCCCACGTGTTGTAACTGCAACTGCAATGCAAAGCAACGCAAAGGTAACCACGGGCACAAACACACAACACAGCAACTATGCTGCCAGGCAACATCTTTATTACAAAGGGGAAGTTTGATGAAGAAAAAGCCTGTTTCCTCTTTATACTATTTCTTCAGTTTAACAGCTTCTTTTTTTCCCCCTATAAAATCTGCTTCAATCTCGGTCACAGATCATTCATCTTGCATTCCGAATCCAAGGTTCTTCAGCCTTAAGAAGGTTGTGCGGGCTTTCAGCTCGTACACATGCCCGATGTCCAGAATTTTGAGTTAAAATTCAAGTGTGCTCATGTATCTTGAGGCACAGTGTGCGTTCCAGGCAGAGTTCAACAGTGATACTACATTACTGATTTATTTAGTTGTTATTCCAAGCCAAACACAGCTATTCTGGCTGGGGCCCATTGTCTTATGACCTTCAGGGGCTTCAGAAAGTTTCTGAACTTTCTGAAAGATTTTACCCTCCTTGGCAGCAGCTAAAAAAGCCCCTTTCACTCTTTATTATTTTTTCTGTGTTTGCCCAGACTTGGCTATCTCAATTTTTGGTGAAAGCACAATAAGACATATTTTTGAGGGTCAAACAATTAAATTTCTCCAGAACTGGGCAAGACCTCTAATCTCTTACTTAAGTAACAGGAGGTCCAAGATGTCTAAGTATAATCAAGGCAGTAGTGGTGTCCTTCTGAACCCCAGACATCAAGAGTAGACTGGAGACTTTTGAGGCCATCACCTTTCAAGGTGTGAGTGGTGGCAGTTTGACTCACAGTCCTCTGGGTAATTACAACTTAGAGACTGCAGAAGGCAGGCGTAGGTAAGAGAGGGCCTTGTGCAATTTCAGAGGCAATATGTGGTGAGCATGGAAAAAAGAGCATGGAGATGAGCACTGTATTTGGAACTGGTGTTGTCCCTGTTCCCCTTCGTGGCCATGGTGCTGCCTGCTCTGTGACCAAGGGCATGGGCACGTTCAGAAGCCCCCAATGCCTTGGGGATGTTTGCAGTATTGGCTCTAAATTGTAGCTGCTGAGGACATGCCTGCTCCCTCTTTATATCTGTGGATATTTAGGCTGGACTGATGACTAAGAAAAATAAGATAGAAATAAGGGAATGGGAGATTAGTCATAATAACTGAAAAATTGTTGAACAAGGATTAAGTTCCTAAACTTGAATTATTTACAGTCACATCGGGTGCAGCTGAAGAAAGGATAAAAGCAAACTCTAATTTCTGATCCTGAGCTTACAATACTTTAATGTGTATATTACAGTGCTTTTAGCTCTGAACATGTGAAATAAGATAAAATTAGTTTTTTCTCCTTCATATGCAAACCTATTAAAATATCCAAAGGATGACTGTAGAGAATGGCAAAACCCTGATCTGTGTATACTGCCTGCACTAAAGCCCTTTCTGTCTTTGGTATATTTGAGCAAATCTCCCTGCTGCGTTTTCAGCGGGCAGATTCTGTGCAACATCTAAAACAATATGCCAGGTGTAACTCACATGGTTGTACAAGACCTGATTCTTCAGGACTTCTCCGGGGTGCACTGTGAAGTTGAGCTCAAACATGCATTTCCTTCAGTTGATTTCTGCCGCTGTTTCCAGACCTTTGTATCATATCAGATGATGCCTTAAGGTCATGTTATCTTCCCTATGGGATGGGTCTGGAGTATGAGTCAGGAATGTAAACTGAGATGTTAATCAGAAGCAATTAAAGCAAAAGAATGGAAGAGCAGCTGCTGTAGTTGAAATAACTTAGGAAACATCAGTATCAACACTTTGCATGGCTTGTGCATGATTCACTGTGTGACTGTGCTCATCAGGCTGTCTCATGAACCCTCCCCTAGGAGAGCTGTGAAGTGATTCTGTCGGGCTTTTTGTTCCTGATACCTAAAGGTGGGAAAAGGTTAATGCTTCTGGCAATGCTTCTGGAACCTAAGCCTGGTAAAAAGCAAACAGGCAGCCTGCCTACTATCAGCTTTGACGGATTGCCTTCTGAGGATGAGCTTCCAGGCTAAGCAGTGGCCAGTGAAAGAGTTTGGGTTCTTGTATCGTGGCTTATGATGATGCCACTTCATCTCACCTGCAGTTTTCTGTGGGCCCAGAAGGGAAGATTGAACCTTTCTTACAAGATAGCATGTTCCTACTCAAAAGGAAAACCTCACAAAAAGAGCCAAGTAACCTAAAACCTCTGTTCATGTATAATATAATGCAATATTTTACATAGTTTAATTCTATTTAGGAAGGGAGGGAGAAGAAAAAGCAGTAATATTTAGATGCAATGACAGTAGGAAAAAAGGTAGGAGGATGAAATGAGGAAATGAATAACTAATTCTCTGGCAATGAATTAATGTCTATATTCTCTAGTATCTACTACCAAATTATCCATCCTGTTTAAGGATTTCTACTAAAACAATTCAGTGAAAGATGGTTGTACTGGGTTGTGGTTAAGACACAAGACAAGAGGACCTGGGGTCAATTCCTTATTAAGCCAAAGACACTTTGGGCACTGCTCAGTATGTTTAAATTCAAGGTTTCTCAGGAAAAGAGAAAGTGGGAATGTTCTATTTCTCAAGTCCGAGACTATGGTGAGAATGATTCTAACTATTTTTGAGATCTTCAGTGGCCCATGATGAAGTTTACTGACAAATACCAATTAAAGAGAGGTGAAAACAGAAGATGCTGGGTGGTTTGACAGATCAGCAACACCGGACAAAGAGACCCATAACATATCTTGAAAGTAAAAACAAATTATTTGCAGGAGCACTCTGATGCCAACGGGAGCATTACACAGCTTGTCTTCAGTAACACTGTCCCGCTGTAGAAAAGTCCAAGTCTCCAAACACAGATTTAATTTAAAAATGAATTTGCCCTTTTAAAGGAAGGGCTAAGGCTTGAAAATACATTTGCTGCATCCCAGCAAGTAGGTTCACTAATAACAAAAAAACCAAAGACAGATTTTTTGCATTAGAGAGAGCACTTTATTATTTCTCCGACTAACATGCTTTGTTTTCTTTGGAGACCTGCTGAAATGTTTTTGATTGCATACAAGTAGGAGATCAGTTGTAATAAGGCGTGTCTCTGTTTCTCATGTTGTTGCCTGGTCTGAGATACTTTGTAACTTTGGAACTTGCTTTGATTTTAAAGGGACACTATCATAGAATGAGAGAATCATTTAGGTTGAAAAAGACCTTTAAAATTACTGAATCGATAGAAACAACCCCAAAAGTTTGCATTCCTTTCATAAGGACATCTTACTGGGAGATAGTCATACTAAACAGGGTATTTAAAAGTACCCGGCATTGTTTGTTTTGTTTCTTTTAAATACCTTGTGAGTTTCACAGAACTAAACCAGTGCTTGAGTATTTCTAAAAACAGCTTTCCTGATCTTTAGACTGCAGTTCTTCATTCCCATGCTACTCTGTATTCAGGTTTACTCTTTGTATATTAATTTTGCCTACCACTTCTTTCTGGGCAGTAAAAGTAGACTTGTCCAGGTTTCCTGGTGTTTATTCAGTTGTGGCACATGCAATGTTACTTGGGTTAACAAGTTAGAAGAAAAACTTAGATTTTAATTGCCTGTTTTCTATCATATTTTAAAAAGTTATAAAAACAATTTCCTCAACATGAGGTGCTCTAAGTTCCCTTCCCCTGTGTTGTTTTTGGACCTGTAGTATTTTGAATATGACCTCTTAAAAAAAAATAGTATTTTTAAAACCTCCTTCTGGAATGCATTTGATTTGAGTTATTCAAAGCAAATGTGGAGGACTAACAGACCTATGAAAATGATCTGTGATGGGAAAACAGGGTTGTTTGCTTACCTCCCCAGGGCACATTCAGTTCTGGGTGCACGTGTGGGACTTTCTGGGAATCCTCTGAGAACAGTGTGCATCTACCAGCAGAATTTAGGTCCCTGATATCCATAAATATGTTTGGACACAACGCAACGTCACAGTCTATTGTCTTAGTTTCTGGTAGGAGCTAGACCTTTAGCCAGGAGTGTTGAAATGAAGAGGCCTGATGGCCTCCTCTGCATCAAAGGATTGCACATCTCCTTCTGGACAAGAACAGCTGTAATAGCTCCTATGCCAGCAGTTCGGAATGAGGGCACAGGACGGGCTCTGTTCAAGCGGCAAGGCTTAAAAATACGTATGAGAAAATCTCCATTGCCATAAAGGTAGTTCACCTCCCCTGATTTCAGAAGAGGAATGCCAGATAATGTCAGCTGACAACCCAATCCTCATCCTATTATATATTTATATATTAATCTCCTGTTGGTTTAATGGACAATTGAACTACTGGGTTTTTTTTGAGAAAAATCTGACTTATTGAAATCGCAAATGAGGTTTTTTTTAGTGCTTCTTTACCCTCTCTGAGCATCATATCATGGTAAGAGTTTTTAGGTGCTTAGGTTTTTTTTTTTCCTCCTGTTGCCTATTCCCACATGTGCAGACATAGTCCTAGTTATCACATTGCATGTAAGTGCTGTAGGGAGGATGATTATTTCATGTAAGAGAATATGGAGCAGGATCAGCATTCCTTAAGCAGCACAGAGCCTTACCTCTTGTGTGTGTGTCTATTACTTCAAAAACAAAGGCAAGATTCCACTCCCTTTACTATATATAATCAAAAGAATTATTTTGATATTGCAATTTTTTTAAAATAATCACTGAATCACCCGCAAATAACTTCCCCACCAACTAGTAAAGAATGATGGGCCCAAATTAAGCCTAAAGTTTCTGAAATGCAGTGTCTTAAACCTAGTGGTTCTAGTCAAAACCCCTTCTGGACAAAATTGCAAGAGCCACGTGAGGGAGGATGAGAGGAGAAAGAGATGATAATATCTATGTAAAATCAGTTTTGTTGCTGATGAAATCTCAAATGAGATTTCACTGGCTTAAGAACCAGTGAACCCATGAATACAAGCAATACAAAAATAATAATTTTAACTTCATTGGTGCTCTTATAATGCAGGCAGCGAAAGAGCTTCTTGTGCATACTCATGGAGTCTGGAGATTCTTATGTAGCTTGTGGGAAAAATAAGAGGGTGAAAGACTACTAAGTCCTGAGCAGTGCACTTGATGCTTATCCACTGTAGAAAACTATTTGTATAAAACAGTCTGAAAAGAATTTGCTGCCGATCAGCATTTCAAACTTCTCTGCATAGATCAAAGGCAGTCATCTGGAGCTCTGAGTAGTGGTAAACCTGGATGAAACTTCACCTCAGACATCTGAAGAATCCATCTTTGGTTATTCTTATATTGGTATATACAGTGACAACAAGGTGATTAGGACTAAAAACTCCAAAAAGCTACTCTCCGGTCACTCAAGCCTTTATATAAAATCACAATATCTTTTTTTCTGAGATACTTCCTGGTTCACAATGGCAACACCAACCATGTGAAGATAGTTATGTTAACTGATGTATGATCTCGTTTGTCTTCACTGGTATGTTCTGATTCAATCTCTCAGCGAGTTATAGGCTTTTGTGGTCCGGGTGTTGATGAAATCCGCCTTCTTAAAGTCAGCCTTTGGAATGAAAGAAACAGAATAATCCATTATCTTCAGGGCTGATTCTGCAAGGAAAGGGTGGGTTCAGCTGTCTAAAAGCTAGATATGGAGCCATGGTAGGGGTCTAGGCAGAGTCCTCTACAGTCACAGTCACATCTCCATTTAGTCTAGACAAGTGAGATGAATAATTGGAGTTGCTTAATTCTCTCCACTGACTGTACCAGAAGCCTGTTCTTCTAGCTCAGCTCTACAGACTGTGAGCTCTCAGGTGACTAATGACAGCTGAGATTAACGTTATCAGAACAAACAGTACAGGGCAACGCCAAAATTACTCAGGACTTTATCCATCCCATTGGATCAAGTAATTTCTGTTGCTTATTAGCCTGACTTGTCAAAAATATCTAGGCATTAGGTGGTCTGCAGTTTTCTGGTGTCTCTAGGGGACCTGATTTGCACAGGAACAACAAGTAATCTGAGTTTTGAAACTCAGGTCTGACAAATATGTCTTATAGGCATACCTAAACTACCAGTGACTTCAGAAAATTCATACCATATTGCTGTACAGTAAAGTCAGGAATGTAGTTGTAAAAAACCAGGGACAACAAAATGTAGTTAAGAATTTATATGGGTACAGTACCCTCATTCTTGAGCACAGATTTCTGGCTTGTGGGGAAGTAAACTGCTGAGTGTGATACAACACCGTTAAAGCATATTATGCTAAGTAACTTTCTTAGAGCAAATTTCAACATAAAATCTACAAAAAGAAACAGCCAACTAATAAATGCTGAATGCTACCTTGAGAACATGGAATAGTTTTAGGTTACAGGGAATTTTAGGTGACAGCTATGAACAGCAAACAAACAAGGATTGAAAACAGTTTGAAATGCAGGGTGAAGGTAGGTAGGTTGAATTCAATCAGCTGTGTACTGAAAAAGCGGTCACAGAGCTTCAGGGGAAAGAAAAAAAGGAAACTGGTTTGTTGTCTGACTCATGCTGGTCATTTCTTGTTTGATTTTTACTATGGCAGTAAATATTTGCCAACACCTTTCCCAGGCCCTAGTTTTCTGCCTACACGTGGGCTACCAGATCACACAAATAAGAAGAATAAAACTGCTCTGGTTTCAAAGCAGGAAGCTGCCTCGCCCTGCCTTTGCTTTTGCTGGCACTTTACACCCTCTGTGCCAGGTTGGTTCAGTCAGTGGTGGATGGTGACCTACTATGCATCACTTCTCACCATCTGACACTTCTGACAGGCAGCAGCAACAGTTTTCATAAACTTTGGCAGTGGATTTAAAACCACACAGGGAGGGAACATGAATGCAGATGAGCAAAAATTAAGGCCATGCATTACTCAGGCAGCATAAGTAATAGGAAAACCAAATTCAGAGACCACTTGAAATCCTATTGATTCTTAAATGTGTGGAATTGCTAAGGGCCCCAGAGGACAAATGAGAGAGTTCTAGGTCCAAAAGGACAGATTATGTGTTGTTGTTCTAACCTGGATCTTACCTTTTTGTAAGCGTTGTGGAGATCAGTATGTGACCACAGGGAGTAGAGGAGGACTGAAGCAGCCCTACTAGCTTTGCTGAACATGTTACTGCAATTTTGCAAAAAGAATGATAAAACATATTTCATATTTCAATTTCCATGTCATAATCACAGTGCATGTACAGACTTCAACAAATGTAACCTTGTAGCATTTGTCCTGTCTCTCTTTGCTCCTAAATGCTGCTTTCCTAGTCTTTAGGTATAATAGCATGTTTCATGCCATCCTGATCACTGAAACAAATGAAAGTACTTTGTAGGCTACATTTTAGAGCAGCCATCACACTATTAATTTTCAGTTGAGGAAAATACACTAAGCATAACAAGCATTTGAAAGAATCTTTCCAGTAGGTAAAATCTCTGGTTAGTTAAACAGGATTTAAACTACCTGAGGCCTCATGAAGCCTCCTTTATTGAGATTAATTTCCTCTTTCATTTTGTAAAGAGAGAGGAAGGCAAACAGCATCATTATTCATATTCTTAAAGCATTAATTATCTTTTGAGTAAATATTGATTGCATATGATTACTTATTAAAGAATGATTAAATTTTGAATCTATTCTCTAAAATGCTACCTTATAAATTATTTTTAAGTACAGGTCTATAAGTTTCATAAAATGTATCTCTGCACTTCATTCTAAAGTTTATCAGGACTGTGTTACAATCTACGGGAAAGACAGAAACTTTTTGGGTACAGATAAGATCTGATGGTCAGTCACTATATGTACCAGAACACAAATAATGTTGTGCAGTTATCTTCTGAGGAGTTACTTAAAATTCTGGAACATGGTCAACTTAGCTGAGGATGGAACAGTTGCAAGAGATGTTTCTTTATTTCCCAACATGTGCAATTCTATTCACATTGCTTGTTTAAGCTGTCCTGTACCTTGAGATGAAGTGTTTTTTCTCCCCAAGAGGCAGAGAGGTTGCAGCTTCTTTCTTGCCCAGGAAAAGAAGGAAGAGGGTAAGACTTCTCGACCACCTTACCTGTCATTCATGCTGATGGCAATAATCTTTGGCAGCCCATCAGCACTCAGGAGAAGCCGTGCATTGTGCGAGCTGCTCTGCGTCAGATTGTACAAGGTGTAGCAGATGGACGCTGTGGTTTCACAGGCAATGTCAGACCCTGGGACAGACTCGGAAAGTACTGCAACCAAATCAGGCAAAACTTCTCTAGCTACAGGTTGGAAGAGAGACAAGCAATTCCATTACCAACAGGTGCAGGTTTACGTAGGGGTCCTACCTTTTTCCTGCCATTCTCACCTAGCAGGGTGCTGTGTGCTCTCTCAACAGTCATGGTTTTGTACCTGCATTACATCCCCACAACTTGGGTTAGGCTGCATCCACACTAACTCAGACACTATGCAAGTTGCCTCATACACAATATATTAACGCCTCGTGTGCTGTAGTGAGGTCACCAGGCATGTGCCAGCAGCAGGCTGCCCCTTCCCAGGGAACCCTCTGTGTCCCAGAGGTAATCAGGGGTATAGTGATGCACAGCAAACTGAGAAAGGGTGACTGCAGCACAACTTTCTGAACCAGTGTGTAAGCTGTTTATTTAAGAATGACATCATATTCTGAAGTCCATCCCTACTAAAGAAACACCTCATCACTTTGACCAGACTGTTCATTCCTTCAGATGGGTGACAAGGTTCATGTATCAGGCAAAGCAATTATGTCAGAGATGATAGTCCATATTTTTCTCCATTAGTAAATCAAGAAAGGCAATTTTTAGAAAGCTTGATCAATTTAGACACATATCTAGAAAACAGTATGGCTTTCCAAATGTGCTTTGAACAAAGTTCTTTTAGGAATTTGACCTGAATTCACATATGTTTTCAGTCAATCACAAAGAATACATTTTCATGGAGAAAAGGTTCGCCTGAAATTCCCCCAGTTGTCTCTGCTATAGGTGAAGTAAGAAAATGACTGTGACTGTGCAAGATGAAGCATCTGTCTCCAAAGCTTTGTGCTATTCTATCTTTCCCACACTCTTTCATAAATTATTTTTTCTGATGAAATCTCAGCTTCTCATCAGTTTAATTTCTATTCTGTCTGGGAGATTCACTACTTGTAATTTTTAACACCATATGGATTATCCCTTCGAAATCAGCTCAACAACATGTTATAATATTTTCATTAATAGGGAATGTTCTCTAAGGATTAAACAGTGCCCAGGAGACTGTTCTGCAGAATTCTGGAGGTAATCTGCCCCATGAACCATCTGTATGCCTGTAATTTCCCCTTTTCCTTTGGTGGGAACACAGAAGAGGACAACAATTATGTGAATTCATTTTGTCCTATCAGTAGGAAAAAATTTCAAATACGCATTAAATTGAAATGAGAATACTCAGAATAGAAATGGTTTCTATTTAGAAATAAGATCCTTTAAAAAGACTGAATTATTTTTTCTATAGCATCTTCTAGCTTCCATTCTAATAAACATTTTGCGGGAAAACCGTGTGAGCTGCAAGCTTCCAATGTTTTGTGTCTAAATAGAAGGAAATATGACCTTTGCTAGAAGAATTAGACATGCACTGTGATTTCTAGCAAAGCATTACATAGCTGTGGCAGCACAGAAGCTGGCACTCACCTTCCTTTACCCTATTTTAAGCAGAAGAAAAACTCCCTCTCCAAATCTGCACAGATTCTACTTCCATTATGTATTTTTAAAAATAGCACCAATGGAAGTACCTGACGAGGAATACACAATATAGAGAAAACTTGAGGTTAAAGTCCTCCTTAGGCAGAACTCTTTATTTTAAACCCCGTAAAATGGCTGCAAGTATCTGGCGTAAAGATCTACTCAACTCACACGGATCAGGGTTTTTTTGGGGCATTTCTTTTTTTTTTTTTTTTTAAGGAAGGAAACTTGAAGGCAAAGAGAGCAGAGAGCGCCCAAGAGACAATGCCAGTCTTTGCTCACCTATATCGTTTTGCAGAGAGGTGTTGCGAGACAAGTTCCTGAGCAGTGACACTGCTGTCTTCTTTACTGCAGGGTGACTTACATGCAGCATAGTTCGGATGCTTGGAAGGCCATTTGCCTTTTGAACAACAGTCCGGGCCACCGCAAACGGCATCTGTTAAAGGGCACGTGGCAGTACTGTGTCATTACCGTGAATGTATGGCCTCATAAAAACTCACACGCAGAGGGTTCTCTACATCACGTTAAGCACGTTTAAAATAGTTTAAATTCAGAGCTACATATCAGCTGCAATGGAAAAGGAAAGTTTTGAGCCCTCTTTCTCCCATGTGCTCTTTGGCCAGTTCCTCAGAGTCATTATCTTCTTCACAAAAGTGATCTGCTGTTGTGTCAGAGCCTTCCGCTCCCCACGGGAGTACGTTCCACAACATGACTTTTTCGGTGCTTTTAACATCTGCTCATCCCTCCCATTGTGTAATGAATTAGCAAATTCCACACATGGAGATGTGCACAGAGTGAGAAGAAGCAGGGCCCGTGTTTGCCAAGCAAGAAAACACTACAAAGCTGGTTGTGACTTTCCCTTCAATGTTCTTCAATTTCCTTGAAGATGTCAGTGAGACAGCGTTATTTGAGCTCAGGGCAGTGGGCATGTTGCACTGCAGCCCTGAACTCTATTCGTTCACATTAAGAACTAAATGATCAGAAAAATATAATGCTGACTTACGGGTCCGGTGCCAGCTGTGAGGTTCTGAAGAGCTCCCAGGGATGCTTCCTGGGTGTAGTTTCTGGTGCTCTTCGCTATTAAGGAGAGATATATCCTAATCAGTGTAGAATGCCAGAGAGATTCAACACCTTTGGGATTGCTCTTTTCCTCAGGTAGAGGGGTGTCCTGGTGCTTCTAAACATGTAAACAGATCAAGCCTTTAAAAACAGCGACCTTACATGACTTAATGCATCACAAGCTAAACTAGCCATTTTGTAACTCTCTATGACCAGGTTATTTGCAGACTGTCAAGTTGTGAGCTCATATAATAATGTGTAAAATTTCAGTATTTAATGATACTGGCCACTCAATCAAAATAAAAGGAGATAGGTATGGGGGAAGCAACTCTCTCAGCAACTGATGTTAGGGGCTGAGACCAAGGAGAAACAGAAACGGACAGCTTGTTGTACTGTGGGTGGAGCAGGAGAAGGCACAACACGTTCCAGCAAAACCAAGGGATGGGGAAGGGTTATCAATCTTTTTTATGTTGCATTTGCCATCCCTTAGTACTGTTTTCCCTCCAACTATTCCCAGTTGTCAGAATATTAGTGATCTGTACCACATGGCATTGAAAAGAAGAGGTCCTGAGATAGCCCAAACCCCAGCAAGTCATGGAAGTGGCAAGTCATTCTGTGCTGGTTTCACTGGTGAAAAAACCATCACAACACCCACTCACTGGGAGGGCACTTGCACAATTGCTGTACATGGCACAGATATGACTTAGATCCATCAGAGGGGATGAAACCGAGTGGCAGTGTTCCTCAGCTAATGGAACAGTGTTTTTTATATGTCAGTGTCACCAGTAGCAGCCGGAAGAGATAATTGGTGTCAAGTAGGACTATCAATAAATTTGCATTTCTGGGGCAAGTAAGTGTCATGCTATTGGACACATCAATAACAGACTGTTAGGTAGATTACAGTGTTATTCTCCAGAGGTTACTACAACTGATTAACCAAATGAGATGTAACTAAACATGCACTTTACCTCTTTTACTTTTCTGCTCCGTGTTCCAAAACAGCCTGGTGTTTTATCATTGTTAGAAATATTTCTTCTTTGCATATATATGCTCTGGGCATAGCTCTCAGGGAGCTCTATCTCTAGCTGGTAGGAAAGATTGTGAAGAATGCACACACAGTTTTCTGTGGCCTAAAATAACAAAAGAACAGAAATTGAAAGATTTGGCATGCATTGAAGGGACATGTATAGACATGGGAAGAGCTTTCGGTTTTGGATCTTCAACAACTAACTGCAGAGCTTCTAATGCCTTATGGAAGAGCTGGGCTTCATGCCAGTGATCCACAAGACTGCATTTACGCTGATAAATTAAACATGCCCTGGGATGTTCCCGAGCACTGAGGCCAGCTGGCACACAGGGCTTGCATTCAGAGTGGGGTGCATGCCTGCTGGAAATGGTCCTGGGACATTATAATTCCTGAATTGTGCCTGGGAAGTGTTTGGGCGAGTGCTATTTGACACAGACCAGAAGTGTGCCAAGAAATGTTTAAGAGCTTAAGAGTAAAGATGATCATGTACAAACCCTGCTGTAGCATCAGCAAAAGGAAAGCTTTGTATCTTTCCCAAGGAGGAAGTTTTTTTTTCTGTGGTAGAATGCCTTTTTAAATAAGATGTTCCTTTCTGAACACAGCTAAGGTCAGGTATACAATTTCTGAGTGATGAGTCTATGGCAAATGGCTTTATTACCAGCTCCTCCTTTTTTGAAAGTAAAAAAGGAATAAGCGGTTTTAAGACAGAATGCAACAAGGAGCTATTGGCACAAGTGTAATGTGCTGGATTCTCCCTGAAGCTAATGGCACTAAATACAAGGAGATGCTCAAGCAACTAATCCTAGAATAGAGCTGTAAATGTGCAGTAATTACCACTACATGGCACAAGTTACAGCAGGCACACTAGAAGTGCCTCGCAGGCTTCAGATAACTTTGTCATAAGTGAAGGTTGGTCTTCTCACCCAGCTTCACCCAGCTAAAAGACAAGCATCTAGTCTAGGCTGTGTTCAGGATTCATCTGCAGTCAGCGGTGGGAGGAAGAGAATGAGATAAACTGGCGTCTAGAGGTGCCCGTGTCCTTGTAGTTACTGGCTTAGGTGGCAAGTATAACTTCTAAAAAACACTTAGGAAAATTAATTCCATTCTAAATGATGCAAGCTCCTTAATTACACTACCACCGAAAGGGATTTAGGTTCTTCGTTTCCTAAGGGGTATTTAGCATTAAATATACAGGTGAGTAACCAGATTAATTTTTTAAGCTTCTAGCGAGCTAGCTCCCTGAGGCAACTGAAAAGGTAACATCTGACTCTTTTGTGCCTTAGTATCTCTGACAGCTGTGACTTTATCTCACTTTTTAAAAAAAGACAGAATTTTCTACCTTTCTCTCTGATGATTCCAAAAATGCTTTCCCAGTGCTAAGGTACTATTCTTTTAGATAGCAGGATAAAAATACTTCAAAAAGCTTCTTACTGGACTTTCACCTTTGGTGGCAATTTTAAAAGCCCTGGAAACAAGTTTGGCAGTTATATCACAACAGTTTCTGAACACTGGTTTCTAAACAACAACAACAACAACAACAACAACAAATAATCACTTAGCAATTTCCCCCAGGAAAACACTTTTCATCTCGAAGAGTACCTTGTCATTAGGCTCATGGTCTGCAATAGCTCCTTGGATATAATACACAAGAGAATCAATCAAGCCATTACATTCTCTCATCTTTTTCCTTCCTTCTGGGCCGGCAGAGCTCATGTTTCTGTGCAGGAAGGAATATGTTGGTGAGAAGAGATTTAGTCAAAGATGTTTTTTTGTGCTACTCTGACAAACTTTTCCAGCTAAATCTTAAAATCACTGAAATTTAGGTTGACTGCTTCCTTTCTTCAGGGCTGTAAGACAATCTGAGCCTCTTCTAAATAAAACTTTCACTTCAGCATACTCCCAGACAAAAGCAAACACTCCAGGAAAACAAACCATGTGTTTGGATAGATAAGGTAAGATCTGACTCCAATTTTCATCTCAAAGTTGAGTTAAATCTTTATAAACAAACCTGAACAAAAAAACCTGGACTTTTTTTCATTATTCCATTTTAAGTTATATTTTTAATATTTAGGATGGTGCCTATGTCAAAATAACAGAGGAACAATAGCTGTAAAAATTTCCATGCACACAAATGTCCTTTAGCAATTTACCTACACCAAACCGGTTCTTGATCCAAGATAACTCATCAACAGGCACTTGTTCTGAGAGTTTTAGCAACATCTCTGCATTAACATGAGAAGAAAACCGATGTCACTTACAGGGCTACATTCACATGGCAGTTCAGGTGCGCGTGGAAATTCTCCAGGGGGAAATGCTATTGGGTAGGAGGGGATTTGAATGCAGCCAGACTGGCAGGCTGGAGCAGCAGCCTGGCCCCACTGCTGGGCAAGAGGCTGCGGATGAATGGTGAGGCGGCTGCCAGAGCAGCAGTGGGAGACAGGGAAGAGGAGAAAACTGTACTGTGCTCAGCTGATTCCCAGCTTCCCAGAGAAGCTGCTGGCATCTAAGCAGGTAAAAGCTGAAGCCAGTAGAAGCTTCTCAGTCCGAGAGGGAAATGCAAGATTCCTTCTGCAGATGCCTCATGCTGTTCTATCACAGTGGCTCAGACACTGCTCTGCAGGTTTTCTGCCTCCTACACACCCAAAAGAAGGCAGTTTGCCTGGCTTTCAAGTAACAGTCTCTGTGCTTTGTAGTAACCCAAGTGCACCTTGAAAACGAATTACAAAAGTGATTTAAAAACTCTTGAAAACCCAAACACACGCTTGCTGCTTGAAGCTTGGCTCTAAATAAGATACTGATTTCCAGGGAAGTAACAACACATTCTGTTGTGTAATTACTTTTACAACTCAACAAGGTCTGAATTATGGAATGCTGGAATTATAAACCTAGGCCTCATTATTTTGGACTCCTGCAGCTCTGCTGGCCAAAAGACTGCACATTACAGCTTCTTAGTTTGAAATAGCATTAAATATAACCCAACCTTAGCATCCATCAAAACTGGAGAGGGACATGTTTCTTTAGATAGTTTCAGGTTGCTTATTTTGCATGCTTACTTTACCCATCAGAAATCACAGTGTTTATTATTTTAGTAATGACAAAGCCAGTAAGGTACAGCTTTAAACTTTCCTGTGGATTATGACTGTAAAATGAATGTAGCATTTTATACATTGTCATTTCACTTCTACTGTTTTCTTCCCCCCTGGAAAGTACATGCTCAGATTAAATACTAATGCACTGTAATTAGAATTTTACTTTAGGTCATAATGTTAACAATGTCTCTACCTATGAGTTCATTTATTCTCTCAGGAAATTATGTATCACATAATCAATATTCAGATTCCTCAATATGGCCTACTATAGACATCACTTTGAAATTTAATTTTACCTATATATGTCACATTTGAGGCATGTCACCCATTCATATGTTTATGGTTATGCTGACAGAAATGTACATGTTATAGCCCTTCTAGCACATAGCAAAAATAGTTCCTGAGGCACAGAGACTAAAAATACTGTTAAAGATAAGTGTGGAATTTCCCTCACCAAAGACACTTCAGCTGATGCAGTATTTAGCTTTGTCCCAGTACATCATTCTAAAACCCCCTGAACTTTTTACAACTGATCGTGCTGAATGCTTGTGCAAGGAGTGGCTGTGCCCTGGACTTGCTGTTTTAGTATGAATATAGTGAGGGAAACAGCTTTTATAGCTCAGGAGGCGGAGAAGAACCTGAACTGAGGGCACTGTCCTGTTCTGCAAAGGAAATTAATTACCAGATTCTGTTTCATTAAGAAGTTGATGCTCAACTGTTCATCCAGCAATAGATATCAGTGCATGTCTGTGTGCATGTCTGTACACACATGGCCACTCCATTCTCCACCTTTCCCTGTTTTCTTATCACCACAGCATGGGCCAGGAAGGGAAGAGCTCCTGCTCTCCCACTCACCCAAACACAGCTGTAACCACCTTACTCTAAATAGGGTCAGAGAAGAGCATTTCAGCCAAAACCTCAGTTGATAGCTTCAGTTTGTTTGCTAATTGAAGCTTGAGAAATTCCAGGAAATAAAAATGCTATTAGATTGGGAAGGAAAAAAAATGTTTCTGAGAAGTGTCACAGAAATGTAAACGAAAAAAAAATTATTTTTTAAACAATGGCGACATTTTGCTTAGAAAATTTCAAAACTGACTTGGCTTCCCAAGATTTGAGGTTCCTGACAACTGGAACAGCTCCTTCTGAGCTCAGGAGCTGGACTTTATTATAGTGGAATTGCTGGAGGCCCTGAAATACTCAGTACTTGGGCAATTGTCATGGTTGGGCTGGAAGGTCGGAAACCTTCAAGTCTGCTATGCAAATTTGTTTTATTTGCATTTTATCAAAAGTGCTCTGATATAAACAGATCCATGAAGCAAGGAACAGCTGGAGTAAAAATCAAGAGTCTTCTCATAGAAAAGCTCTTCTGCTACCCAGTTTGTGATATTTCAACCCTGCATTGGTATTCAAGGGCTGGGACAGTGTAGCATGAGGAGAATACAGCCTTAGGGAGATTGGTGCTTGCAGGGATGGTCTCTTTAAATGACTCAGAACTTACACTTTGGCATCACCTAACTATCAAAAACCTCTGACTTTTGGCATGCTCAAATGTGGTAATCCTGGTGACATGCTCAAACTATACCACATGCTAATGTGGATGCATTTTGTCTATCTATGTGCCTTATTTATCTCATCTTACATTTGCTGCTTCTGTTCTCTCTTGCTCACACATGGTGCAACTATATCTGTAATCAAAATAGCTGTTTGCCCATGTTCTTGTAGCATTTGGGGAGGATCAGCTAATTCCCTACTGGGAAATACAATTTTGATCCAGAGATGTGAGGTGAATACAAAGAAATGTGACATAGTAAAATCAAGCATGACTTTGAAAGAAACAGAATGATGGTAATATATGTTCAATTAGCTTGCAAATGGCACCAAATGAAAGGGATACTCCCTTTAAGCCAACACTGAGTCATACACCGACTGTTGGAAAAGGTTTTTGAACTGCTGTGAATGATCCACATAACTGATAAGAAGAGGGATTTTGCTCCTGGGACTCATTCAATTACCAGACAACGATTTCCTGGAGTAGTTTGGGAAATTCTATTCTCTGCATGCCTTACACAGTTCAAAAATCCATCAAGGAGGGAAAGGTATCTAGGATCTACTCAGTCACCAGAGGCGCCAAGCTGCAAGATGCTTGCTGGAAATAACAAAATTCCTTTTAGGAATTGGGGGAGCAGATAAACTGAAGAGGAGGCAAGAGAAGATAAGAATGGATGGAAATAAACTTCAAGGAGTAGCAATGCTATGCAAGAGGCCTTGGTTCAAAGACTTGTTATCATCAGTCATTTGTTTTACGTTCTCTCTTAGAAGCTTCCATTACAGGTTTGAGCTGCCATCACACTTTTCAACACATGGTGAGAGCTTTGGCTTCCCTTCTCTCAGGAGCAAATGGAAGAAGATGTTTATGCAGCCTCTTGGTCTAAAGTATAATGATACTACTTCCTCCAAATACAGCTTTACACTGTCCTTGTGGGTCACTGTGTAATTCAAAACAGAAGCTGAAACAAGAGCTGGGATAGACAAAGTGTCAAAAATAATAATGAAAAAGGAAGCATTACTTTTATTTAACTGGTTGGGGAACCAGTAACAGAGAGGATAGCTGACTTTTCTGGAGACAGTTGTCTAGAAAGATTTGAAGAATTAGAATACAAAGGGGCACCAGATGCTTCAGTTCCAGAGCAATTAAACAAGAGGGCTCTGCAATGAAGTACAGCAGTTGTGACTCCGAGCTCCAACACTTAAATGAAATGTTTTGCAGGAGGAAATGTGATGACTAAACATAAATTTGGGGAAGTTCAGCATTGCAGAACTTTTGGGAACAGGTATTTCAAGATAAAAATGGAACAAGATCATGTCTGTAATAGTCCTGTAGATAGGGTTTTTTTTGTTGTTTTCTTTACTTGTTCAGTTTATTGTCAGCCAACCAGTGAAGTCTGTTCATTTGGTTTACTCTGCCTGTTCAGGGCACAGTGCTTTTTATCATATTTCACAACTGAACAATACTATTTCTTATTCTAACTGCTAGTGTGGAATTCTGTGGCGTACCCAGCGTCTTTTTACTATGTTAAGTTTTGTGACCTGCAATTTCTGTGAAGCTTTGCTTCTGACACGGTTTTAAGACAAAACACAGACCTGGAGAAAGGGATTAACAAATCCTTCTAACGTCAGACTTCCTTATCAGTGACTGCAAACACTGACACAGGCAGCCAAGATTCAGGACTCCACAATACTTCTGGCAATAACTGGTTAGCAGGACAGGGATTGGTCTGCTCATTCACTCATTCCAGTGTTTGAAAGTATCTGCAATATTATCTGCTAGAGTGGATTCACTTCTGAACTTTTGTCAAGGAGGATGAAGAGAGCTGTGATTTATGAGTTGGTAACTGTGTGGCACAGTGCATACACCCACACCATATGCCAGTGTTAGATTTGGACTGTGGGTGTCCCCTTCAGTCCATAGGTGTATGTAAATTTTTGAAAATAAGTTTTGGCATTCTCCTATAGCTAAGTACTGTACTATGCATAATGTATTGCACTTCAAAGTACTATTTTTACCCTGTAATAGAAGCTGCAGGCTATAGACTTTATCAGCATGCACAACAAACATGTTAGTATTACAAAAGGGAAGACTAATTACAGATTTATATTTTGGCAAATAAATATACTCTTCAAACATCTTCATTAGCAACATCACTCCCTCAGTGCACAGTTTTATTACTTTGTGTATGCTCTTTTTTTAGTTTTCAGCATTTATTCATGCAGAGATTAATTTTTAATTAATACATAAGGAAGGAATACTTCTAGTGACCTAATCTGGGAGGGGCGTCCATTTCCAATAAAGAGATGCAAACTGATTAATCTTAAAAATCTCAGCTATTTGGCCTGTACAAATATGATAAGCCTCGTTAAAAACTCTTCTGTGCCAGAAACTAATTCCGTGCTGCAATCCTGCAGATCTCCATTACCTGGGAATTTTTGAGCCCTTCTTGTTCTAATCATAATTTTGTTGAAGCTCTTAAAAATGAGGACTAGAATATGGACATCATATTTATAAGATGGTAATTCATCTTTGAGCACCTAGATAAGGGCAGTTTAACAGAGTTTTCATTAAACCTGCAGAGCTCACTGCAGCTCTGGAGCAGCCTCAAGCACTGACTTTTCTGTACACAGTAAGGTAAGCCCAGAATCTAATTTGAAAGAACTCAGCTACTGTTATGCCTTATTTGTCACATAACAACTTGTATCAAGCTGCTGAAACAATCTCAGACAAAGCAATACAGGGCTAAACCTGAGAATGATCCTTTGTCCACATCGGCTGGCTCATAGGGAAGAGACAGTTCCAGAGTCCAAATGCAGGACAGGAGCAGCCAGACTGTTTCTGGATAAATGCATCCTGGGCTAAGCAATATGAAAAAAGACATTTCCTAAACACCACCAGCATTAGCTAGAGAGATTTTATTATGGGTGGTTAATGTTTCTTTTTATTTGCTTTTGAGCCATCATAGTAAATAAAAGTTAATTATTACTTAGAGATGAACTTAATTAGTAGCTAGTGGGCTGACAGGAGTTCCTACAGGAAAAGGTGCCTTATTGTTGAGTATTTTGTATAGCTAACAATTCATCTGTCTTCTGAAACCACATGAGTCAGGCACAGAGCTGTTTACACAGTAAAAATTAATGCCATATATATACAACTAATATGCTATAGGACACGTTAGCATAGCAGGAATGTGTGAGGCAAAACTGGGCAGCTTCCCAAGCCTCTAAATTTCAAACTTTATTCCTTGTACTATACTAGAAGGTGTGTAAAACTCAGGCCATGCCCTTGCACTTGTACTTTACTCCTCTAAGCAGCTCAAACTGCCCTTTCATACATTTTTGAAATGTGTAAACAAAAGGCATGCATCTCTGATGCTCATGAGTGTACTCAACATGCAATGACTTTAAACTCACAAACACAAAGAGCCCCAGTTCTATAGGCTGTTATTTTTAATGGTGTTTTTATTGAAGATGTGATTTTTATCCATCAGCCATTTAGGGGTGTGTTCACTGAGGCCTTTGGTATTTCTCTGTAGTAAATGCTACTGTGTTCATGAGCCTATTAGCTGATTGTAGTAGTAAATACACAGCTGCAAATCTATTCATTCACTCCATGGCTGCAACTTGCTTGAACTTGTGCAAAAGGTTGGACAGGGCTTACCATGGTTTAACAAATGGCTTTTCCTTAATTTAAATAACTTTCTAGTCAGTTTAAGTATAGATTATGATATGTCAAAGTAAGCATCTTTGGCAGCAGCTGAAAACTGAAGACTTTTATGTGCTTCTAGGTACCAAGTCTCTTTTCCAAGTCATCTGTTTAGATGAGAAGGGATTGCGACTTGAGAGGAACTCTGTGCATTTATCCAAAGGGTCCTTGGAGATGCTAATGAATGTAACTATTAGTCAAGGTTTATATGCAGAGTAGAAAAAAAGACTGACTTGGCCACTGCTGAGCATGTTCTGCTCACTAGTCAAAGGAGTGCTCCCATGCCTGGTAGCATTTAGCAGGTATTGCAGCAGGTGAGCAAAACATACTCAGCAGAACTGTCACAAAATAATGGTCCCATTAATAACCAATAATGCTGTAGATGAGGATAACTTTCTCAGTCTCTCGAAAGAAAATTTCAGATACACAGGCACTTCAACTGTCCCACCAAAGATCTATGATACCAGAACTAATAATTCAAATATGTTAGTCTTTTGGTAGTCCAAATGGCACTTATAGGGCTATACAACAGTAAAGTGCATCAAAATTAAAAACAAGGAAAAAAATAAGTGTGCAGGCCTGTTTTATCATCACTATTGCTTTGGGTAGTTGTAGATTGAGTGCTCACCTCAAGCATCCTGTGGCATTGTAGAAGATATCAGGGTCAGGTAAAACACTTGACTTCGGGTAATCTCGATCTGGCCAGCCTGAGTAAGGGATGAGGACAGCTTCAGTCAACGTCTGCAGGGCTTCTCTAATCAACAGGTGCTTCAGCTGGTCATTAGAGGACAAATTCCACAACAAACCTGTAATATCCAAAATAAAATCATAGAGGCAAAAAGACTCCGCTGCAGTTTGAAAGACTTAAAGTCCTTGAAGTTAAAAGGTAAAGAAGCCTGACTGACACTTGACATTCTGACGAGGAGCAGAATGGGTTGGTAAGTATTCACCAGCCCTGATCTGAGGACAGGGAAATGGGGCAAAAAAGGGGGCACAGTTATCCATGTGATTGAAGGAAAAATCTCTGCACAGTCAGTCTGATGCCCAACCGTGAAGTGCAGTTTCCCATGGCTCCGCATTGCTCACCTGCAGCAATCATCTTCTCTATTACCAAAGCAGTACAAGCTAAACAGAGATAACAACACCACCATCAGTGATCATCCTCCACAGTTCCAGGGAGGAATTTGTCCATTCTGGATGCCTGGTAGAACTAGTTGCACTTCCAAGTACCAAGTAAAGACCAATGAGTGGGAGAATAAACTCGTATGCAAAAGGGATTGTGATGGGAAGTACAGAGATTGAGTTCACAGGTTGCTGGAAATCTGCTGGAAGACAGGAAATGCCCATTACCAAGTTTTTCTAACACTTGATAGCAAAATTTCTCACCAGTTTGTCGTTACTGTCCAGACATTAATCACTAAGCAAATCATTAAGTAATGCTACAAACCTTGTCTATTCACAATCTCCCAAACAAATCTTAAATATAATATTGCATAACTTACTAGATTTGCTTATGTTCTATTCCAACAGGTGACAATTCTTTTTAAAGTACTCTTCCCCTGGAAAACGACACGTATTTCTGCTTTTCACTACAAAGACATTCATTGTTTCCTCAGCCTGCTGCTCTAAGTTTACAGACCTCCTTCTCCACACACTGGCAGAGTATTAGTGAATGTTCCTTTCATCAATTCACAACAGAAAATGCTTCTTTTATATCTCCTTACACTTTGAATTTAATTTCAGGTATTGTGAGAAATAATAAAACCAAAACAAAAGCCAGCCAAAAGCAGCCCATTCCTTCTTTTGGGATCAGCTCTTCAACCTCTGAATTAAAGGATAAAAGGAAGAATCTATTTTCCTGAAGGAAAATAAGCCATACGGCAAATCAGACAAGCAATCCAAAGAGCATTGTAAGGGAAGCAGGTTAAGATAGAATGGCAAAAATGCAAGGAACGGCACAAGGACAGAATATAATTTCAAAAAGAACAAAATCATTTTTAATTGCCGATGGATACCTAGAATAGAATTGTCAGAACAGAATTTGAGATGTTGCTTACACTGTATATTTTCCAACAAAAATCCTACCTTTACCCACAGGCACTGTATCACTGGGCTGAGAAGGATTCTCTCAGTGGCATTTTGGGTGTGGATGAATTTGTTCACATTAGAAAATGTCTTTAGGAGTGGGCTCTTTCCTTGCACCTATGCTTAATGTACTCATAGGAGCATAGTTTTCCCTTAGACGGTTATTTGGAAAAATGGGTGGGATCTGCTTTTAAATTTATATTTCTTTTAATGACAGTTCTGCTTGTGCTGTAATCTTCCCTGCAGGAAAAATTTCCTTTCATTTCTTGTATTTATGCTTCATGATAACAAGATCAAGAGGTTAGCTACTCCCTGAAGGCTCATCTGGCTTACCTTCAAAAGCTAATATTTTTTTTTTTTTTCCATGCCACAGCCATTTTACTTTCTGTTCCTCAGTATGTTCTCCAAATACTATAAAATTCAATTCCTGTCTTGGCTCTTGTGTTGTCACCAAGTGACATCCTCTCCTACTACTTACGAGTAACCTCATTCCTTTCCTAAGAGACTTCTAAGTAGCTTGTCAAAAAGTCAAAAAGCCAAAAAAAGGACAAAGCCTATGTTCCCTTTACTTCACTTGTATCAATGATTTCATGAAGTCAATTCAGTCAGTGTGCTCTTGAGTAGGACTCATTCACCCTATGAAGAGGCCATATAAGCACAGAAATTGCAGAGAAACCAGGTAGCTATTTTCTGCACAGGGGCCTTAGTTAAACTGGTCCATAGCAGCTTTCAAACCACTTTCATAGGCACAAAGCCACTGTGGTGGGGGTTGTGGTTTGGTGCTTTTTGTTTGTTCTCCTGGGACGCACAGAGCATGAGGCAGCACACAGCACTTGCTGTAATCAGCATTTATCTCCATACACTTTGATTGCTTTCAGTCTTTTCATAGGACAATTCAAGGCACACTGCATGACTGTGCTCAGTCTGTATTCCTCAGGTCTTGAAGAAAATACAGGCCATTAAAGTATTCTTTGAGAACATATGATGTAATATGGCTTAATGTTAGGCAAGTGCTTGTCTGTATTAACACTGCCAGTACTAATAAGCCAGCGATCTTAAAAATAAGCTTTTAAGGCTGGTGTTTACTTATGTAATGTAATTTTCTGAGAGGCAATGAAGTACAGTATGAGAAAACTTCTGTGTCTCTGAGTTTTAACTTCCTTCTCTCCAACAACTTCCTTATCTTCATATACTTTTGTCAGGTGGAGTGCTTTGGTATCATGCTTGCTACACAGCAACAGAAACAAAAAGCTTCCCTCTGCTGAGCTTAGACATCTTTAATAAAGAGTATTGCATCTTTCAATCCTCGGTCAGGAGTCTTTCACCTCAGCTCAATGAGGGATTATCAGGCACCAAGCTGATTTTACTCATCTTTTATGGGGAAAGACATTCAGGTAAATATCAAATCACACATTTGGAAGTCCCTAATTTACAGTCAAAGTAGGCAAGTAATACGTATGATGTGGAAAGAAAAATGGACTTCTCGTGCTGACTGGGTGGAAGGCCAAATTTTCCACACTAATCTTTTCCCGGAAGTGTTACAACACTGCAGAGAGATTGCATGCATAGCTGTGATATTCCACTAGTCCTGCAGGAAGCCAAAGGCAATGCAAGAGGAGAAACAAAGCTTGTAGGTGAGCCATCAGTCAGACAGGGAAGCTGTTGTTCAGCAGAATTTAACTATTTTGTTAGAAAGGCAGTCAAAGGTTTGCATTATCCTTGGAAGAGCCTTGTGTTGCAGCCCTTCTCAGGCTATGCAGGAAATCTGACAGGGCAGTAATTCCAGTGACTCCTAGATATCACCGTACATGCCAAGATCATCTGGAAGCAATGACCCAAGTTAGCATACTTATAACAGTGACTCTCTATCTCCTGTCTGCAGCTCACTCCTTGCCTGTCTGGGAAAGAAGGTGGCCAAAAGCAAAGCTAATATTCTCATAGAAATTCATTCATCCAGACTGCCCTTTGCCCTGTAGGCTCCTTGCAGCTTATTAAGGAGATGAAGAATTGTTCAAGTGATGGCAAAAAGTATGCCCTGGTGCCATTTTCACAAAGGTACTCTGTACTTCCTCCTGACTGCACATTTGGTCTTGAACAAAGCAAGAAATACTTCTCTCTTGGCATATTTTTAAAGCCATCCTTTGCAAGACAGAGGCACGAAAGCATATCACAATATTTTGCTTTACACAAGCTATCTCATCTTGCTTGATATTGCTTAAATATTTTGTTGGTGTCTTCTTTGTTTTGTAGGTAAATATTCATGTTCAACGACAGGGGTAATTGCAGAATGAAGATGAGCCTTCATCCAATTCCACACTGAAGGGGAAGACAGTACCATTCACAGTATCCATGTGAGCTATCCTGCACAGTCAACAGTTTTGTCAGAAATGATGGAATTGTTAGCAAGGAAAGAGCATTGGCTTTCTGGCCACTGTATCACCATTTTCACTGCTTACCTCACTGATCTGTAACAGCACAGAGAGATAACACACTATACAGTAAGTTACTAAGTGACCCAGTTGTGCAACTGATGAGTGTGAAAACCTTTAAAACATTTTAATGTTGCAGAGCTGTAGAACTGAGCCAAAAGAACCAACAATACAAAGCTTTGTTCTCCAGCTTAGGGAGCAGAGTATTTAAAATACTTAAAAGAATGCAGAATTACAGAAGGTCTTGACATGTCCTTGCTTCAAGGCAGGGCTGCTTGACACCTTCTGTATCTTTTCAAGCACAGTTCTCTTAATAGCTTTTGTTCCTGGTATCTTTAAAGTTGACTTGAAATAAACCTCCATTCATTTATTCATAATGTTTTCCATTTATAAAATATAAGCCTGCTCTTCCTTTGCATGCCAACGAGAATGAATGTGGGTCACGAGCAGATGAATTCCAACAGACACATTATGGCTACACAGGACTGCAGGGATGAGATGGCTGGCACTTTTTAAAGGGCTGCTGCAAAGCCAACAAGGCAACAACCATAGGTTTCTTTTTGAGTAATGCTGGACTTTTCCTCCCACCATCCCTTCTGCTACACTGAAGTACAACAAGAGGTGTAATATGGGGTGTCTGATCCAAAGGGTTTTTCCTTCAAATTTGCAATGGGCCCTACTAATTAACAGTTCTTCCTCAAGGTTATTGGAAGTAAAAGCATGAGAAGACCAGCCCTGCAAAAACAGAATCCAGAATGTCAGTCACTCCACTGATGGTGCTATGTGATCTTTGCAGTCAAATGGCTGCCTGGGAGGAATTCTCTCCCCTGTACACAAAAAAGAAACATGCTGTTGCTGTGGTAGAGCTTTCTGCTAGTCACAAATCCAAGAAGACAAGACTCATGTGCAAACTGCTGGGAGTGGGAGAGCTCAGAGCAGAAATTTGGGGCAGTAGAGTTTGTGGTGAACACAACAACCATTTTCTGTCCATGGCACCTGACAGTTCTGGGTGACTGTCTTCAACAAGGAACTCCCAGTAGGTGCTGTCAGCATAGAGTCAAACAACAAAGGCTGAGTTGCTGTGTAAATAGCAGCAGCATTAATTACAGTCCCAGTCACTTTCTTTTCTGGAATATCTAGGACTTTAAGCTTCCTGCAAACAGACTCATATAATTTCTGAAGGAGCTTTAAGAGGGGAAGTTGCAGTTCCTCATCTCTTTTTATTGACTGAGAGACTGGTCTTGAGTAAGAACCTTGGAATTTTACCCTAAGTAAATTGCTTAGAATAGGTGACAATGTTCTTGTATTTAGTCACTAAATACGGGCCTAAGTAAACAATCATGTGCCTCTCCCGGAAAGCTTGTGCATTACTTAAAGCACTTCATGTTTGACTGCACAGAAAACACTACCTGTGATTTGTTTCTTAGTCTCTACATCCCTGGTGTTTCGGAGTAGGCGGAGCAAGAGTGGGATCCCTTTCTGCTCTGACACTTCCAGTTTGTTGTCATTGTCCTCAAACACCAAGTTTCTCAGAGCACCACATGCTGCCCGCTGAATGTCCTCATTCTGAACCTCAAGAAGCTGTAAAAGTTTGGGGATACCACCAAGTGAGAAAACCTGTGAAGGAAACAAAACACAGCAGAGAATAGTTAGATCCTGTAAAAAACAAACTCCACTCTCCCCCTAGCCCAGCAAATATTTAAATAGTCATAGGGACTTCTTTCATTTGCTACTATTTGAAAGACTTGAAGCACAAATCATTAATCATTTGCACATGACTGCTAACTTCTGGTCTTTTATATGACTAATAGTTAAAATTAACTAAGGCAGGCATCATATTTTGATAATGTAAGAGAATGAAACTAAATATTTTCCAGCCTTGCTGCAGATTTGTACTCTCTGACAAGACATTTAATCTCTCTGTATTTTAGCTTCCATGTTGGTGAAATGGGTCTTTGAGATTTCATTCTGAACATTGATAAACTGTTTTGAGATTTCTATATGTAAAATGTTCCTGAGATGCCAAATTTGGTGTTTTTCCTCTTAGCAGCTAGCCTGATGAAAAGACAGTATTTTTTCTCTATTAACTTCTGTGCACTTATCAAATAAGTGACAGTGTATCAAATAAGAACACATTATACTTAGTACTTCTTATCTGTGGCATACTGAGAAAAAATACTAAACTAATAAAATCTAAACATTGTAAGTCAGCTATCTACTGAACCACCCTCATTTAACAAAGACTACTTTTCAGTGTCTAATTCTTTAGAAAATGAGGTTTTGATCATAAATGAAGACTTTAGAAGATCTTATTTTACTGCAGCTGTATGGAAAAATAAGTTTCCAAGTTCTACATGTTGTGGCAAATGAGGAATTCCAGTGATGTGCCACAAGCAAGCCTTGGCTCATTTAAGAACGAGTTTACTATGAAAAGTACCTTACATTCATGTACAATTGAGAAAGGCTTCCTCCAGCATCTCAAAATGCCATATGGTTTTGTGGACAAACTCATCCTTGTGTATAATCAACAGCATGTGAAAGACTAAGAAATCTGATACAACTGTTTTGAGCAGTCCAGAGTTTAATGATAAAAAGAATTGAATGCAACTGGCAGGTGTTGGCAACACAAAGAAATGGAATGTAACATAGTCTTTTGCCCTTCATGTAGCAAACTACTCAGCCTGCCAGCCTTTCCTCTGATTCAGCTGTACAAAAGGCACAGTTTCTTGCTACTGCACTGCTGACCTGATTCCCTCTGCAATCATTCCATAATCATCTCAATGCTAACAGAATGAAACACAGAAATATATATCTTGAGGGAAATGGAGCATAGAGGCACATCAACCTATTTTATTACAGTAGATCAGCCCTTTTGACACTGACACTGTAGTTGGTTGGGGTTTTTTAAACATTTATGCAGACTTTCTGTTGGTAATTTTAATGCATTTATAGCTCTTGTAAAAGAAGTGGTGCTATTTTGACCTAATTTGCAAAGGATAGTTTACAAAACCTATTGACTGGTCATTCTAAATTTTCACTGGTAGACAGAATTCACCAAAATACTGTAAGAACACCAGTTCACAAAAAAAAGAAAAGCCACTAAACCCACAAACTATCAACTATCAGGGAATAAAGCATTGTAAGACAAAGGCTGAAAGGCTAAAAAGGGGACACAAAACAATGCCAATTGAACAAGTGAACAAGTCTGACAGGCACCAAACAGAAAAGCTCAGCTAGGATATGTGGCATAGACAGGAAAATAGGAGAAGGCTTTAGGCTGACTGCTCCAATTAGAACACTTTTACTCACGCACTTGTTTTCCTGGGAAGCTGCCTGAGAGAGGTCTGTATAATAAACCACCTTCAAACATGAAATTCTGAAGTTCTGTCCTCAGTCTGAAGTTAAGGATGCTACCTGTACTGGTGTTTTCTTCCAAAACAGTCTTTGATATACCATAAAGCAAGTTAAAAGGACTGAATGATGTTTGGCTGTCACTGAACTGGACTGAATATACATGGAGTTAAGGCTGAGGTTACATATGAATGATACTAAGCATATTACAAACCAAAGCAGGTGTAAAACTGTCTTTCAATAGTTGAAATAAACTATCACCTTACACATTCATGTACAGAACAGAGAGACATATTTGTGTCCAATAGGGAAAGAAAAGGAAGAAGAGAATATATTTAATATGTGCTTTCAAAGAACTCGTAAGAGACCTAACAAGTGTCTTCTAAGGGATTTAAAAAATTTGGTTAAGCTAAACAATGTATTAATGCATTTGTGCAGTCCCGGAGAGCCCTTAACATTTTGGCTAATCCATGCACTGTATTAACACATTTGTGCACTCCTAGCAAATCCTAAAGATTGGATAAGTTTGTACTCTACTCCCAGACTTTTCTTTTCTGGGATATTTTTGTACTAATGGTGTTAGTGTGCCAGTCAAAAATGAGAGACAAGAGCAATTATAATGACAAAAAGTTCAGAGTCTATTTATAAAGGCTGAAAGAACTATGTTTTTTTGGCCTGAAAAGGAGCAAATTAAGTGGTTTTTTCACTTTGCAGCCTCAACATTTATGAAAAACCATCCAGACAGGATAGAAACTAATCAAATCAGTTTGAAAAAGGGAGATTTAAGTTATGCTTTTAAAGTTATATCAGGAATAACTGGCAAAGGTAGCAAAGCTCTTTGACTGCTTACAGCAGCTTGTGGAATCCTAATCAATGGGTTGATCTGGAGGTTGGTCCTAAACATTTGTAATTACCCATGGTTTGAGTGAATTTTTACCCTACATTTCTATGTCTCCTACCACAAAATGCTAAAGCCCAAATTTTTGCAAGCATAGACCCAGTCCTGTTCCATGGATTTAAAAGGGTCTGCAGCATAAAGCATCAGTGTATTTTAGGGAAAATATCTAACATTAGTATCCTATAAGGTTTCTTGGGTGCCTTTTTTCTCTTCATGCTGACATAGTGCCATACAGTACAGAAAGCTATTTTCTCTATCTGACTGTAACTGGTATAAAAATAATTACTTACTTTTCTTCTGGCATCTGCTTTCTGGAAGCACTCATGCTGTATGAAAGTCACTGCAGCAAGAATCCTAGGTGTGGACTGTGTATTTTCACTCTTCAGTATGTTCACTGCACGCTCCAGTGTCATCTCCACTTCTGGGCTCCTTAAAAGTATAGACAGAGGAAATAGGGTGAAGCAAGAGTGCAGAAAAATTATCTTTGTCATAATACAAGGATTTTTGTATTTTCAAGTAACTTTAGATTGTCTTAGAACTTTTTTTTCCTTTCCAGTAGCAGAAAGTATTAAAAAAGCTGGGGAAGAGAAAATCATAAATGAAAGTGTGGCAACAATGAGAAGTTCTGGAGAAAGTCATGCTTCAAATTATAAAAACAAAATGGAAACGTTAGTGGATGTTTTTATCAGTGTTTCCATCAGTTTCCATCCTTTCATCACTGGATGAAGGACAGGATGTGGAAGGAAAGATGAAGGAAGTGGATGAAGATCCAAAGAAGGCTATAACCAAAGCAGAGTGAAGATCATGAAGACACCCTGATGTTTTCCTCAGTAATGTGATGATTGCTTTTTTACATTTGTTTTCATGCCTTCCATCCATTTCTTAGTTCCGAGAATACATATATGCAGGACAGCATATTTCAAACTATAGAAGTTGTTCTAGTTTGAAATAGATGGGCAAAGCCTTTTTTTCAGAATAAAAATAGCACTCATTAAACTGAGTACGTACATCGACTGTGGGAGGATTAAAAATAAGCATGGCTATTTTCCTCTCAACTTCCAGCATGTTTGCTTAAATGATGATTGTGTTAGACAATCATATAAAAAAATGGAAAGAGAGGTCACCAGACACATTTTTTCCCAACTAAATGGAACATAAAACAATTCATGGCACATTCAGGTGCATTAGCCATGGTGCAGGTGGTTATGCTCCCCAGACTTTTATTTACTTTTTGTTTCAAGTATGTTCCACCTAGAGAAAAAAAAAGGGGGGGGGAGGGGAGGAGGAGGGGAAGTGGACAAGAATATGAGCATTTTATTTTTTTAAACCAGATAGTTTTGTAATACCAGATCCTCTGTTGCCCAGACAGGGATGAGAAGGCAGTCTGTGAACCCCAGTGAAACAAGTAGTCATTGGCAATAACTCTCTACTTCAGACCTACCAGAATGATAATGATTTACTTGATAATCATCCCAGTAAATGAACCCAAAGTTAGAAATATTAACACAATTACCATTGATGTTAAAATAGGAACCAGGGAAATAAATTGGCTTAAATTGAAATTTTAATTTTTTTTTTCAATTAACTAAGTAGAAATATTAAATAATAAACAATGTTCAGGAAAGTGAAACACCAAATGTTTTGATATTGAGAAGAGAAACATTCCTAAAGAATGTGTTTGTGGACTGCACCAGGTGTCACCCAGTTCTTCAGCTCTGAGACTGGCTCCATAATGGACCTGCAGGAGTGAAAGAGCTTGGAATTCCAGACTTGCCCAGAATGGGCTCCAGGGGAGCAATGCAGACAAACCAGGCAGAAATCAGGCAGGTTTCTCACAGGGAATCTTGCTATAAATGCACTGAAATCCAACTGTTTCCCCCAAAATATTTATGATGTACTCATGAGCTCTGAGACAAAAACAGATTTTGCTGGAATTTTTCTTGCAGCTACACTGTAAATTGACATCTGCTGCTCGGTTTTGCCAAGGCAAAACCAATTAGTATGGTTGTAAGGACAGTAAAGAAATGGAGAATTTTGATTGATTGCACCTGTTGCAAATGAAATTATACACCCATACCCTGAGGTTTCTACCTGCTTTTATATTTCTTTTTTGGTATAAATATGTTATTTCTTGTCTTCTTCTCTGAGTTAGTGTTTTGAGCAAATACACTGTATGCATAGGTGCTGAGGATGCTTGTGCAAGAGAAAGATGAAATGAAGGGGACAGCGTGTTGAGGATGTCAATGGAGAGGTTAAATCAAAGAGAAATTAGACAGAACTTTGGTTAGTATCTCTAGTGCCTGGCAATGCTTACAGCTTCCAGATTTTCAGGGTTTACTTCCGGCCAGATTTAAAACAAAGTAGTTACTAAGTTACTCTAAATTGTAAGTAAGGTGAATTGATCAGAAACCTACTTAAAGACCTCAAACAACGAGTGATGAAAAAAAGCTAGATCATAGTTCTCCTTCTTACTCTCTGTGGTGGAACAGAAAAGCAGGCTTTCCAACCTTGGGTTTTAGTCACTTTTCTTAAATCAACAAAGACCCTGTTATACATGTGCACATATGAGCATGTCTACCTGACTGCCAGTCACCACAATAATTTTGGAGCCCTTTGCCCAAAGGACTATAAACATGTGCCTTTCAAGGTCAAAACTGCTGCATGCATCCCTCATGGGATACCAGAGAATCTATGTGGAAACTCAACCTCAGGATGCCAAGGGTGTCCCAGAGTAGTTAAGGTCCATCAGCAGTGCCTGCCAGGCTGAGATGAACACAGGGACAGCCAGACTGCATTTCGAAGTGCTGGGGGTGTAGATCTGCACTGAGACTGACAGCAGCTCACTGTTCACTGGTTATCCCTTCATGGCTGATACTCCTTCAAGCAGCAGGCAAAAATATTTCTCTCCTGTTGCGCACTGCCATACTAAGCTCGTTCTTCACTGGATAAAAATAACATTCCCTAATGTTTTCTCTGGCAGCAATAAAGGATGCAATACAATCTTTGACCCTCAATGGTGTTCATAAAGTTACAACACCCTAACTCTCGTGAAAATAGAATTTGATGGAATGATTCTACCCCACCCTCAAAACATTTACAGGCAAACTTAATAGCAATTGGCTGATTGGCATGTGTCATGACACTGCAAACAGTCAGTCAGGAAATGGTTGTTAAACAGAACAATGATTTGACAAGTTCTGAATTCACCTTAATTGCCAAAATATACCATTTTTGAGATATATACATACATAATAATTTTGTGACAGCTCTCAGCACATTTAGAGGTCAGATTCTGTAAGCAGCTGTTTCTCAGACAGCTTCACGCTGAATCTATCTCTTTCCTAAGCTCTTCATCACGAGGATTCTTTTAACTGATTCACTTCACCAGAAGATACACAGATAACATCTCTATACTCTGATTTTTTCTACTTTTCTTTCATAGCATGAGCTAATTCTTTTACAGAAAGTTTGAAAATGCTTTTATATAAATTTCGAATGCTGTACACAGCTAGTCCACTACTTCTCTCTAACCTTGCACAACTATTTTACATTCTCTTAATTCACCTTGGAAAGCCCAAAATCGTGATTTGCATAAAAAAAGTATAAATTTCAGGAAAAATTAATTTACTCCAAAGCCAAGTTTATCTTTTTTTCCCCTTTACATTACTAAGGGAGCGACAGGTAATATGTCAGACAATGCAGATTTAAAATCAGAGAGAATGGGAAATGACAAGAACTCTGAAAGTGTCTACAAACTTCTTTACCTGAGAAACCTTGTCAGAAGAAACTATTGTACTACTGGTGGGATGATGGACTTAAGTGAAATACCTCTGACTTGACAGTGGTGTATGCTGCACAGTAAAATGTTGTCTAGTGTGGTTTAAACAGTAAACTGTGTGTTAGCTAGATGAGGTTGAACCAGAATGTACTACAAACAAAACAGGACTTCTGCATCCAGTCCTTCCAGTGGTGAGACTCACAAGAGGACTTATTAAATGTGTAATATAGGTGTTGACAACAGTAATAATGTAGGTGGATATCATACACATTATTACATAAACACGTAAGAAATGCTGACTTCAGTCAGCTAAAACGGCTACAGTTTCTTCCTTATAATTTAAGAATGGTGTAAAAACGGTGAAAGTGGTGCAAGACTTCTGCAGAATTTTAACTTACATGCTGCTTTCCACCAGCCTCTTTACTAATATTTAAGTTATTACATTTTACAGAGACTTTTTAATACTTTGGGTAAAGAGCTCCTCACTCCCCCAAAAACCTAGCTGTAAAACTAAAGGAGATTCTAGGATATTTGAAAATCTAAGCAAGATATGTAGAAGTAAATGAAATGGAAGTACAGAGATAAACAAAATCTGTAAACAGCTGCAAAGGGAACTTTAGCAGCTTTCAGAGCACTTCCAGTTGTTTTCCTCTGTAATTTCCAGCAAAAGCTGAATCTAAAAAGTGGCACTTAAAAAATTGTGCTGTCAAAAGATTTCCAATAGGCTACAAATCTCCCAGCTGAGTTCAACATGGTCTCAATCAAGCCACTTGCACAATGACTGAAGAGAGATTTTTACATCTGCAGGTATGAAAAATACTTTGGTTGATGTTTGTACAGGCAGACAACCAGACTCCAGTGTCTGCACCTGCAAAAGAAAAACCAAAATTGCTCCTAAATGTAATTAAAGACAAAAATTTCTGGTTGTTGCTCAGAAATGTATTCAAGAAGTTAAGTAAATTATTATCAGTGGGATTCATGCCTGTCTGTAAATTGTCTTACTGAGAAATGAAGTCCTCCCAGGTACCTATTTTCAACATTACTACTCTCAAATCTTTAGCTGTTGTGAGCTCTCAGATGTTTTTTTCTGGACTTACTTGCTGTAAAGACTGAATAGCTACAAGTCACATCATTAATATCAGATCTCTTAACTCCTGCATTTCCCAGCAGTGAGAATTTCAATCCATGGCAGAAGTGGGCACGATACTATATATGTTTGTAAATCTTATCATAACACATAACACGTAGTTGTCAACAGAAAATGCCTCCTCAGTGATACCAGATGATGCCTCATCTCACACAGAAACAAATTTAGAAAAAGAAGAAAGGTAGTCTTCAGAAAAACGAGCTTAACCACTGTGCAGTTATGGGAAAAGAGCCATTTCTTAATAACACTGTTGCAAATTACACTATGATTAACTTAAATAAGAAATTTTAGGATCTCATTTGGATTATGAAACAACAATAGAAACCAGAATAGACAGTGCAAGTAACCATCTCCTGTATACCAAGTGGCTTGTTCTGTCTATTGAACCTTAACAGCTCTGGAAACATTCAGAATTATTCTAAAACAAAAAAATAGTCACCTCTGAGTGGAATTTCAGAACTGATAAACTTTCTTTTTTGAAAATGAAACTGATTTTAGACATTCTGAAATCTTCTCTGGAAGGAAATTTCAGTGGGGGCAGGGGGAGTGATGTTGGCAGAAAAAAAATTCCAGAACTTCAAACAATTTTCCTGAAGTCTGGGGGCAGACTTTTGACTTTCTGGCATGGATCTAACAGGGCTTTAAATCAAGATAGTGCCCTCAGAGCATGTAGGATCTCATGGTAGTGAGAAGCTCTGGGGTATTGTTCTAGGGATGGATGGTGCTACAGAGCTCAGAGAAATTTCTGTTTATGTTTTAACTGAAGTTAATACGAAAAAGTATCCTTGAAACCACGAAGGATTTTTAACCAGAAACTGTAAATCTGCAAAAAGCTGCTTCACTGGTAAATTTCTGATCTATTCTTGTGAGCATCAAGATATCCTCTGGTCTTCTATGAGCACAAAATTTGCCAATACTATATTGTGTACTGTGACTTAGGTTGTAAATTACTCAGTGACTACTTATAGTGTTATAAAATTGATTAACTCTTGGCAAAAGGGGGTCCCAAACCTAGGCAGGAGGTGTGGATCCTGCAATATGTACATACATATACATTTTTTCTCCCTTTCCTCTGTTGCACTGGCAGAGGATTTTTAAAAGCAAATCTCTCTGCATCCCCTGCACTGATATTTCGTACACTGTGTTGGCTGCTGAACCATAAGCTGTCAGTTTACTTTCTCTTTTTAAACAAACATGTTCCTTTCAGCTGTGACACCCCAGAACCAAAGCAGGTCCTGCATCATGCTTACCCTAGCTGAGATCCATTGATGGTGACTTGTTCACTCTGCAGGAAACCATTCCTCCCAGCTGCAGCCACAGCAGCTGTCAATGGCATCCTCTTCCCATCTGTTTCTGCAGTGACACTGGCTATTGAAGCTGGCTGGGAAACTTCCCTCCTGGTCTGTGCGTTTCTGAAAGTGGTTTGGTAGAAGCTGGACCTTACAGATTGCCTGTTCTGAGACCCCAGACGGGCAGCAGTTGGTGATCTCACTTGTCCCATCGCGCTGCCCGAGGTCAGGTAGTTTTCTTTCTCCAAAAGGTTGGTCATACTGCGACTGTTGCCTGCTTGGTGGTACAGAGGTACAGTGGGGCTGGGGTAGACACCATCCAGAGCAAAATCATTGACAGCCCCCATGCGGGAGTGTCTCTTAAAAGAGCGTCCCCTGTTCACCGAATCACGAAGAGTGTAACCAACAATCTCAGACCGAGCGTATCTCGGGGGGACAGTCCCACTTGATCTCCCGATATCTCCATGCCTCATAGAGAATCCAGGTGAAATCCCTCCGTCATAGTGAAAATCACTGGACACATATGCCAGTCTTTCTGGATTTCGTTGGGGTGAAACCTCCAGTCTCTTCAGAGGTTGCCTTTGAGCTCCCTCTTCCATTGTCCTGTAAGCAATCCTCGTCCCCCAGCCATTTGTATAAGAGGACGGTGAGGCAACCTGCTCAAGGGTGCACAAAAGAACAGGAGTCACAGTAAGATCGCAGCACTTAGGATTAATAGCAAAGAAGCCAAACCAAAAAAGCAAAGATAAAAATTTTACACTCTGCTTTTAGAATTGGAGAACAAAATGTGAACGTCACCAAAGTTGTGTGTTAAATGGGATTCTGCAACACTTCTTTTACCTGCCTCATGAAGGCAGGGAGAAGTACAGTATAAGGCACCTAATCTTCAGTTATGAACTCAAAATAGTTGCATAAGCCAATTATTTCTGGCAGTGAACAGTTTGATTATTAATGGACATTTTTCAGTTTGAAACTCCTTGGGGATTAATACCAACATCTGCTACTAAAACTAAATTCAAGGCTGTCCAACATACAGAAGAAAATGAATCAGTGAGATATTAAAAATATACTAAAGTGTCTGCATATTGATATTAACCTTATTAATATAAGGTTATTTGGCACTCCTGTTCACTTTGTGGTAGTATCTAGTAAAAAGAGATAGTCCTTTCCCTGTTTGTTTAACCTCTTAAAAATGGAGGAGATTGTATAACATTTCAAGAAAACCAAAATGACCATTTCACCATTTCAATGATTTCCCCAATTCTACAGTTGCAATTTTAGATGATTTTTCTCTTCCTGTGCCTAATGGGTATAGACTGTAATGGAACATCATCTTGCTTTATAATTTTCTCTTTTCTGAAGTCAACAAATCCACTTCCTCCAACCTTTCTTTGTAGGATGTATCTTCAAGATTTTTACTGTTTAGGTGCCATTTGAAGTATCTCCAAATTTTCTACCTTTTTCTTGTGGTTTATATTGGACACCATACTCAATTCAAACCTTCCACAAGTAGATCAACTTGGAACACTATCTGGCTTTCAAATAGAGGAATCATGTTTTTCTAAAAATCAAAGCCTCATATATTCCAGTTTCATGTTATAATAAAGTTTCGTAATATTAAAGGTATTTTTTAAGGTAAACTGAGGAGTTTATACAAACTATGAATTGAAGGAACAGTGCTCAGCAGATAGCTGCCAGACTGAAATCCCCTAATTTCACTGTTGAGGAGGTCCTGAGGATGATAATTGACCCACAAAAGGAGTAAAGGTTACAGGAACTGATAGGTTGAGGCAAGGATTGTTGACTATATCTGTTTATTGTAGAGAAGTTTTGCAAGGATATCTTTATCTTTTGTTTGGGGATAAGGAGATTAATGCTTTTGTGAAATACCAGACCTTGTGGCTTTTTCCAGCTTTCACATCACAAATAGTCTCTCTCTTTCCCCCCAACCCCTGTTTCCCCCCAGGAAAACTGTATTATTTTCTTCTGATTCCTATGTCACCTCCAGTTTTGCTCTTGTTGCTGTCTTTAAAAAGGAATGAATTCACATAAAATATTATGGACTGGAGAATAGGTGAGAACAGCAGAGAGGAGGACACAGAAAGACATATGTTTAAGTAAATAGTTCTAACTCTCCCCATACAGAGCCAGGGCTGCTTCACTGGCTGTTCAGAAGCTGGGCTATTTCTTTTGACTACAATAAGCTATTCTTAGTAATCTAAAATTAAGAAAGAATTGCCCTCTCCATAGACAATTATTTATTAAATAAATATTTCTGTTCTCAAGCTGAATTTCTTTCAGTTGACTAATGTTGATCATGCAGCAGTGATGCTATTGAGCTGTGTTGATTTCCCAGTCACATGGTTGCTCCCTCAAATAGGTTCATACCAGTTATAAGCTTTGTCACAAACCCTGCAGAAAACCAATTATTTGTTCATTCAGGCCATGAACCCAAGAAAAGCTGGTCAAAACAACATGAGAACTTATGATTAGATGGTTTAGAAACACCATTGTATTGCAAGGACTGTACTGCTGAAATTCTTGTAAGGCTAAAAGAGGTTACAACAATAGTATTTTAAATTATAAGGAACACTATACCTGTCTTTGTGAAACTAAAGCAATCTGTTTTCCTTTGGGTTTGGATGCTTAATTCTGTTCAACAGGGCAGCATGGCCTCTAGCTGCTCTGAGGTACGGATGTGCTGATTGAACTGCTGCCTGGTGGGATGGATAAACTTGTCACAGCCTTTGCCTTAGTGGAGTGTTAATATGATTTTTTGTTTTCTAACCTGATGCCCATTCTCACAAAACCAACAGGGTTGCAAACAGCCTGTCTGTACAACTGAGTTTAATCTGGCCACTAGGCTCCAAAGTCACTGGAAGTGGGGTAAAGCATTAGGAGATTTCAGTTGTAAAAACCTCATTTTCTAGAAATCAGGTTTCAAAAAGAAAACAAATAAGCAACCAAACCTTGTAACACCATCTAAATGCTACTATTTGTGGTAACAAAATGAATAAACAGTGCACATGATATTATATTTTTTTCCATTCATCATCTTACTCACCTGGCTTGACTGGTAATATGAGAAACCATAGGGAGTTCTTGGTGCAAAATCATTTTCAGTAATCCCCATGTTATAGACACGCTCTGGAACACTGGATGCACGGTGCAAGCTGCCTGTAACCAAAGATTGATATTAGTAAGATTTTAACAAAACATGGTACTAGTTATAGAGCAGGAGATACTAGGGAAATGCAGTAGTGTGCACTGCCATTAATATATATAAGCTGGACATTGAAGAGGGAAACAACGGGAAGATGTTTGCATTTGGTGTATCACATTCAAAACATGGCTAAGCAAAGCCTCCTGGGGATACAAGTCTTTTTTTCAGTTCCCCATATATTTTATATAATCTTCTCAGTGCTTCATCCAAAGAGGACAAAGAGTCCACTAACATATTCTATGGCTTATGGAGGCACGTGGCATATGATGCTGTAAAGTTGGGTTGTTCATTGATGCTTCAAATCTGCAACTGAAAGGTTCACTAAGCCTCCAAATAATGTAGAAGATCCACAGTGTATCTGCTCTGATTCTTTTCTGCCATGACCCAGCTTTGAAAATAGAGCAGCACATGGGGATTATTTCTTTCATTAAAACCGCAAACAAACCAACCAAAAACTTCAGGCTGTTTCTTTTTTCACTAATACAATGCATTTTCAAAGAACAAGTGCTCCTATTAATGAAAACTTTTAAAGCAACAGATACTGCTGATATAATTATCCATGAGATTTTCATGCTACTGTGAGAATCTGCATGCAGGAATATAATTAACACAGGTTTAAAGAGGTGAAAACGAAGTTGAAAGCAAGATATACCTCAAATCAGTCATAAATGGGGCCAGTGTGTGCTGCAGAAGTTTGGGCTGAACAGATAGCAGTGGTCAATAAAGAAGTTAACTGGCCATCAATTTTCAAAATAGCAGGTATTACCTGAAATACTGCAGAAAAGAAATCTAAGGAATGAATCACTAACTGGACCAAACAGCTGAAGTCTCTGCTCCTAAAAATAGCAGGAGACCTATGACTATGGGAATTCAGGTCCCAAAAACATACCAGCAAGTGGCTGTTGGGGTGTTTGAAAGCACCTCGTGTGTGTGTGCCAGAGCTAAGGCCTCCAATGCATGCAGTTAGATTCTGGGCTTCTTTAGGTGCACAACCCTAGAAAGCTCAGCACATCTGTACATTTTATCCTTAGTGTCTGCAGTTAGTAAAGGACTCAACAAGGATGAAAATAAACCCAGGTAACCATAATAACTTATGAATTATTCTCCCTAGCACGTAGCTACCTGGGCAAGTCCAAATTTGTGTATCCTATAATATAGTATAATACAATACAATATAATGGCAGACTGCAATAATTTGAGGCCTAATTCAATCATACTTTGCAGTTATTTTGCTTATTTAATCATACTTTCCAATTTTTTCATTTTGGCCACACGAGGCAGATTTAAACACGTATTAAGTGATTTGTTAAGACACATTCACAGTAACTTTGCGTCATGAGAGTGGAATGATGCAGCTTGGTCAAACTCATGATTTGGATTGTAATAATTCCTTTGTGACATTACAAGGTTACCAGAGCCCAAGGGTTACCCGAGTACATGAGAAATCAGTAAGAGGAAACTGTTCTCTTATACTGCAAAAAATTCTGGCTGATGTACGCCAACATCCAAAGCCTACAAATTTCTATAAATCTCTCATTTGTGTCATACAAGACAAAATGTACTATTTCAGGTGTCCAATAAGAGTCTATCTTAGCCTATCCCCCGTGCCTGCTTTTTTAAAGATTCACTTTCTTCATTGCTGCATAATAAAGTACTTCCATGAAATAAATAATATAAATTACTGTTTCTTTACAGTTAGTATTTTTTGTCCTGTTTACTACACTTAGTGAGAAAGTACTCCCAGTTATTTATCTAGTTAGGGCACAATGACCCTTTGAACAAGTAATTTTTGTATATTTTAGGCAACTCTAAACTTGTCTTTACTAATAATACAAAAAAGAGGAGAAGATAAAAATAACAAGGCCATCCATGAACTAGCTAGGATAAACTACACATCTAACAGTTCCCTCTTTGCAAAAGCAAAATGCAGTCAAACAGAAATTGTAACATGTAGTTATCTTCAACTAGCCCTCTTTTTTAACCTTCAGTCTCCCTGTGAAACTATCCATCAGTAAAAATTTTTCTCTTTCACAAACACAGTATATGTCAACTTATGGAATTTCACTTCACATTTGCAGTTGCTTGCTCTCACCACACTGGTAAATTATTTTGCCAGACTTTTACCTGTAGATTTATTAGGCAGATATAAAATGCATGTCTTTTTACTGTGAGCTCTTTACTTGTGCCACAAGTCAGTGTGTTAAAAGTGGTAATAGAAATGCTGTGTCTTTCCACGAGGTGCAGAATAAGTGACCTGATCAAAACTTGCCTCTGCCAGGAAGGATTCCTTCAGATTATTTTCACCACACTACAAAAACCTACATGTATTTCCTACCTTGCATAGTTGCTCAGTATTACATATATTCAGAAATCATTACGCTGTCCTTACATACTCAGGGTACTGTTTTTATTTTTTTTTTCCTAAAAAAGCCATGAAAGATTGTTTTTAAAAAAATTCATATCATGGTCTCATATACTGTAACAATTAGTATTTTCTAGTTGTGATACTCAGTGTTTTAAAATCTCACAAAAACTCTCTTCAGAAAATATGCACACCATGCTCATCCATAGGGAACAAACACTATTTGAGAGGCCATAGGATACCACACTTGATTTCCAGCAGCCAGTCAAGAAAAAAATTGGTTTCCTACAGGCCCTGCATCATGTCTGTCAACCCATAAGGATATTTTAGAAAACTCAGGCATCTCAGACAACACCAGACACCCATGTGTGGGCAACTGAGTGGAACCATTTGTCACAGTCTCCCCTCTCCCCTGTCAATATGAACTGAAATAGCCCAGGAACACTTTGGATGTCACTTTGGTCAGTGGGGAAGGAAATCTAAACCCCTTTGCTCTTCTCCAAGGCAAAAATGAAAGCTGTACAAAAATCACCTGATATTGCAACAGTTATGACAAAATTTTAAGATTGGAAAAAATAATTACACTATGAGGACGGAGACAGTACGGATGACTGAGTAAAAATCCCATCTGTCTTCACAGAGGATGTCCCCCTGGATGTGACAAGCCCAACAACTCCAAAGGCCTTAGAAATTTCTCCCCAGCAATCACTGCCTATGGCTGCTGACAGATCAACCTGCTGTTTGCTCTGCTTTCAAAAACAACTATGACAAGAGGTATCTCTAAGATATACGATATATGAACAAGAGAATTATCCTCCATTAAGAAGCTCGGTGTATCAAATTCCCCTTAAATCATGTACAGTGGTAACTCTCAGCTGTGAGTCTTTTTCAGCGCTTTTGTGTTCGAACGGTTACCATCAAAGTCAAATTTTGGCTTCAAACCTCCCACTGCAGTCACCAGTGTAGCTGTACCCTGGACACACAAGTCTATTAAGGACTGTGATACTTTCATGCACCCGAGGGCCCACCTGCTGTGTGTTCACTGTCCACTCTTGCCCAGGGCAGGTGGGTGATCATATCCCCAGCAGAGACTCCTCAGTGCTTCTGGATTGTCACCTTGTAATCCTTTTTCATACTTCAGCACTCATGATAGACTAAAGACGGTGACATTTAAGAATGGCACATCAAAAAATTCATTGAATCACTTCATCTAGAGATCACAGAGCCCTCTTTTTTGATTGTGCTCCTTCATCACTCTGCCAGCACATGACTGGTCCCAGAGGAGTTTTTCTAATATTTTGTGCTGGTCAGTACATTTACACAAATGCTCAAATTTAAGAAAAAGATTTCTTCTGGCTCAGGAAGCAGAGGCGAGGAATTTAATAAAACCAACAAAAATTGAAAGTCATCAATGAGGAATTTTCTTCTACGTCCTTAACCCACAAAGATATAAACAGAAAATTGCTACAAAGCAGTCATCACAGTCAGCATTCTGCAAAATAGAAGCCTAAGGACAAAAAAGTGCCCCAGCCCCCTAAAAGCAGGTCTAACAAGAAAATACTACTCAGAATTTTAGAAATTAAGAATTGTGAGGAATAAATAAGGGTCTGATTTTAACAGTCTTGTATCTGATGTTTTTTATTGGGAAATCTCATAAGTTTGAATTCTGGTTTGGGGTTTTGGTTTTTTTTTTACAAACACACTGTGTTTATAAAACTATGTTAAGGGAAAGAATCACAACACGGCCAGCAGTTCATCAGGACATTTGATTTTGTATGATATATTACTCAATTCTGCCCTGATTTTTTAGAGTGAGGAACTAATTAGGATGGTTTAAAAAGCCTACCAAAATCCAAATGGAACAAGATCAGAGGCAAGTGGACTTATAAACAGAAAAAAGTCTAATAGATTCCTAAAATGTACATAAAATAATCAAGTGCTGCATCATAGGCAAGCTGAAAAACACCAGTCATTAAAGTATATGATTCTGAATGCCATTTTTCTTTGATAAGGCAGAACTACCTAGCAGTCCATTTCCATCCTTAAATAGCATCCAGAAATTTGATATGACTGCTTTAGTTATTCAAAACTTCTAAGGGCAGCATAATCTTTAATTTATAAAGGTTCGGGAATGGATGAATTAGAAAAGTTGCAGCTGTTGTTAAACTGCTTGAAAAGCTGTTAACAATGTTTGACAATGTCTTGAAAAGAGTTGAGGTCATATGTAACTTCAATCATTTGGCAGCAGGTGGAATCCCCAATCCAAGGATGACTTAATTTCTATTATAAAAAAGAAATACACACTCCAAAAGGGGGAAAAGGGCATGAAACAGTAAACAATATGAGGGTAGGAGGCAAAAAGATGTTTTTTCCATTTAAAGGTAAAGCTGAAGGCTAATAAGACAACTGTAAGTTCAAATTCTAAGGAGAAATTATGCTGCCTGGCAAACTACTTCTTGTGGCTTCAAAGTTTCCACTACAGTCAGTAGAAAATGGGTGTGCACAGATGATACTGGGCAAGACCTTTTCTACCACTGATTTTTCATACCCAGTGGTTATGTGCTTGTCTAATTTTAGGCATGTATGTGAATACTGTGGTTAGGTATGCATTAAGTACCTTGCTGAACAGAGTCTGAAATACTCCTGCAGATAGGACAGTTATATCACAGGGGCCTGCTCCTGCTCCCTCTAACCCTTTGTAAGTCTTCCCTGAAATGGCAAACAATATGGGGCCCTTGGTGAATGTATCCAGAGAAAGGTTATAATTCAGAGAAAGTGATGCTTTTGCACGTAAAAGAGGTCATATTTTTTAAAAAAAAAATTTAAAAGTACCCTACATATAAAAATTGAAATGTTTCTCAAAGCATAGCCGATTTTTGAGCAAGTCTATACAGAAAGCACATTGGAACACATATGCACATATATGTATATTTTTCAGGAAAGTAAACATATTAAATTCAAGATAGGCATTTGATTCACATATATATTTAAAATATACATAGAGGTACGTATATTATATATATATATGTATACATTCATGGAATGCATTCTGGTTTCATTTACTTTTTCTGAGTTTTGCAGTAGGACTAAAAAGTGCACAGTGAGTTGGGCACAAGAATACATTTGAAATATGAAAAGTTCATTTTATGCATGAACAAAACACGTTGCAGACGTGGCATTTGCCATTCCTGATCCTGAAGTTTGAAAGTTTTGGTGTCTCAGAAATGCAAGGGGTTCAAATACTTGACCTTTAGAAAAACAGAGCAAACCAGGATAACTATCCCCAAATACATCAGTTCTGTTAATGTATTCCAGAGAAGTCAAGATGACTTGGGAGGATGGGAACTCTGTCTTCATAGTTTTATGCATGGTTTAGAGACATGAGCTCAGGTTCATGACACCGTATCATCTATAAACTAGTGCTTAAAAAGCTTTTTGCAGGCTCTCTGTTGAGAGGAAAAGAAATTAAGTTACTCTAAGAGCGTTTAGAAAACATATTTAAATGACAGCAGCCAAGCTAGGGACTTGGACGTGTATCTGCACATTGCACAGCTGTGTGTATCTGTTTATGTGAGTTGTATACCTGATTTTTATGAGCAGAATATGTCCATGTCTGCACCGTGTGCTTTTTTTGCCATGAGGTGTTTTTTAGATAGAGGCCAGACAAAGAACAAGAGAACATTCCTCTGCCTGACAGGAATAGATGAGTGAAATATAAAGACCTTCGTCTCACAGCTTTTAGCAAATGAAAGGTGACAGCTTCTTTGAGGATAACTGAGCAACAGGGTATGTAGCCTGTAAGTCAGTCGTATCTTCATATTTTAAAAATAAGATTAAAGTTTCATAGTATAAAAAGTTTTCATTAATAGTTAAGACTAAGCCCCTTGGGCAGCTTGCCTTTAACCCTCAGCACCTGACAGTCACCCTGTAGGTGCCTGATGCTGGGATCGGGCCCTAGTTGGGGCACAAGGTGTGACTGCAGACTTTATTGATCGAGTCTGGCCTTCTGCCTACAAGATCTTAGAAGCACGGAGTGATTGACGTCAATTTGTATCATGCATGTCAAAGAACTGGGTAAATAATGTCTGATAGCACTATTGTTCTGTGTTTCCCATTCATGCCTTTCTCAGAGCTACTTTTCCAAACTCCCTTTTAGTTTTGTTTGTTTGTTTGAATTTCATAGTTAAACAAGGCAAAACATTTCCTATATTTCTTCCCATTTTATTTAGCAAACAGGACCGGTGGGTAAAGATAAAAGCATTAAAATAAGCACATTAAGCGGTCGCTGGATTAGAAGAATTTCCCCTCAATTCCTCCCCCTCCTGGGCAGCGGAGAGCCGAGAGCGGCCCCACCGCGCACCGAGTTACGGCGAGAGTTTGGGAGAGAGAAACTTCTGACTCACTGGGGTGGGAAAAGAGAACGGGAAGAGGCGACAGATTCGCTTTTTTCTGCATACCCGGTCACGGCCTGTGACCGGCACCGGTTGTCCCGAGCAGTCCGCACCTCCCGGGGCCGGGAAGCAGCTGCGGCCGCCCTCGGACAGCCCGGGTCCCACCCCGGACTCCCGGGAACCCTTCCCGTGCTCCCGCCGCCGCTCCCACCGGAGAGCCCCGAGGGGCCGGGGCGGGCACTCACCATTGTACAGCGAGCCCCGGCTCTTCCTGGCCAGCGTCTGCTGGACCTGCCGGTGGATCCGCAGCGCCTTCTCCTCCCCGGCGCGGTCGCCCGAGAGCTTGAGCCGGTCCTCGGAGGGCAGCGCCAGGCTGGAGCTGTCCAGCTCCCCCAGGATCTGCTGGCCCAGCACGGTGCGGATGTAGCCCTGCTCGGCGGCGGGGCCGCGGCCGGCCATGGGCACCGATGGGCTCCGATCCCGCTCCTCTCCGATAACCTGTTGCACGGCCGCCGCTCCCACAGCGCCGGGGCCCCGCCGCGCCCAGCGCCGCCCCGGGGGTGCCCCGCCCTCCGCACAGGTGCCAGGCACGGCCCGCGCCCCGCTCCGCCCATTCCCTCCCTTTCCCCGTCCCTTCTCCGCTATTCCCCTCCCCTGCCCTGCCCGCCGGGGTGAAAGGGTCCGGCGTGGCCGCCCAGCCCAGCCCAGCCCAGCGGGGCGCGGCCGCCGCCTCTAGCAAGAGCTGCCTGTCCTTGTCCTCGCCTTGGGGGAATCCCGGAGCGGCCGAGTCTGTGTGTTTGTGTGTGTGTGTGTGTGTGTGTGTGTGTGTGTTGTGTGTGTGTGTGTGTGTGTTGGTGTGTGTGTGTGTGCGTCTGTGTGTGTGTGTGAGTTCTGTGTGTGTGTGAGTGTGAGTCTGTGTGTGTGTGTGTGAGTCTGTGTGTGTGTGTGAGTCTGTGTGTGTGTGTGTGTGTGTCTGTGTGTGTGTGAGTCTGTGTGTGTGTGTGAGAGTCTGTGTGTGTGTGTGTGAGTCTGTGTGTGTGTGTGAGTCTGTGTGTGTGTGTGTGTGTGTGTGTGTTTGAGTTGTGTGTTGTGTGTGTGAGAGTCTTGTGTGTGAGGGTCTGTGTGTGTGAGGAGTCTGTGTGTGTGTGTCTGTGTGTGTGTGTGTGTCTGTGTGTGTGTGTCTGTGTGTGTGTGTGAGAATCTGTGTGTGTGTGAGAATCTGTGTGTGTGTGAGAATCTGTGTGTGTGAGTCTGTGTGTGTGTGTGAGTTCGTGTGTGTGAGTTCGTGTGTGTGAGTCTGTGTGTGTGTGTGAGTCTGTGTGTGTGTGTGAGTTCGTGTGTGTGAGTTCGTGTGTGTGAGTTCGTGTGTGTGAGTCTGTGTGTGTGTATGTGGCTCTGGCGCCACGTCCCGCACTCGCCGGGGGACCGGCTACCTTTCCCCCCTCCCCACGCCCCCCGTCGGGAACAAACACATGCAGGCGTTTTAAACATATTAAATATGCGCTGTCTTCATGTACCGTCCCTCACAGATGCCCTGTGTTTTGTCATATATTTAAGATGCTTCTATGTTTTTACACATTTACGCATTTTGTGCATGTGTACGTAAGTTTCAACCTGGAAATTGAAGACGCTTCAAGTGCAGCGGCCCGTGCTGTGCAGATCAAACTTTCAGGCGGGACTGTGATGCGAGAGTGGGTATAGGGATGCTGGTCTGGGAAGTTTTCCTGCTCTGTGGGTTTTTTTTCAGGCTGCCTTGAGGGATTGCAGAGAGATGAGTCGAAACCACCTTCTCTCCGTTGTAAAGAGGTGATGAGGGAATTGCTCAATTAAAGGTTGGAAAACCCCCGACTGGCGCTGCCCCTGCCGTCACGAGCGATTTCTTACCCACTGAAGTACAGCGGGGGGAGTGCGAGCCGGGGGAAGACTGAAGTTCTCTATCACAGGACACAGCTCGGAGTCACTGTTTAAACAAACACTCTACTCGCGATGGGCTGAAAGGAGGAGGAACAAGAGAACATACAGCGTCTTGGGCAAAGGAAAGTGCAGGCTTTAGAAAAAGAAGTAGGCGATCCAGGGTTGCACGATTCCAAAAAAACTCCCACCCAAATCTCCACCAAACTTAACTGTAGATATTTTGATGGAAACCCCGATATTTCTTAAAAGGAAATGAAAATTAATGTGGCTTTTAACTTCACGTGTTACTATTCCAGAGGCATGCTGGGACTCAAAATGAGCTGTTGAAGCTTGTTTTTTACCAAGCTTCAGACAGCAGTGAGGGTACAGGATGGCTGGGGAGAAACTGGGGTGATCCTTGTCTTGGGTTACACTGTGACATAAGAATCTGGGGACCTTCTCAGAAAACACAGGATGGGGATGGGGATGAGGAACCAGCTCTATACTTAGGAGTTCAGAATCCTTTTGCTTCTGATTTTTAATCGTTGCCTCTCTTCCAATTTTTTGTCTAAGAGGGAGAAGCAGCTCTGGCCCTTCTCATCACTTGGACTGACTAATGTCATTCCCTTTTGTTCCAGTGTAGTGTTCCACAGGAGAGGTCATGTTAGTGATACATGAGAATAGTTAAGAGAAATTGAGTGGCACACTCCTTTTCCCTTATAAATGGGGAAAGGTTATATATTGGAGCAGAAAGGTTGGAGATGAACTGTGGGGGTACCAGCTGGAAAAGAGGAGCAGCAATTTGTGCAGAGGAAATTGGAGGTATGTGGCAGAAGTGCAGATAGCAGTGGTTCCTCAGGCATGTGGCTTTTTTGTCACGTATTAGGACAGGACTAACTTGCATCCTGACCTGGGTTATAAAGCTGTGTTCATTTCATCAGTCGTTCATACAATCTTGATGAATGCTGGCAGAACTATGATGGGCAGGAAAAAATTGTAACTGAAAAGTGCAAGGATAAAAAAAATGAAAGCATGGACAGGATAAGGCAGGAAAAACAATGGGGAAGACACATCACAGCTAGAAAGGAATGTTAACTATGTCAGAAACTCTGTTAGACCCTTTTGCTGACATACAGATGGTCACAAAAGCATTTCCAGTAAACAATAGATACTACATTCTCAGGCAGTATGAGTGAGGAGATTAGAAAATAGTCTAAAAAATGTGAAACATTTCCTCCCCTCCTCCTTTTCCCTACTCTCTTCTCTGTTGCCAAACTCTAGCACAAACATGAATTCTGGATAGTTTTTATAGTCAAGACCAATTTGGTTTCACACAAAAAATACACCTGAAATGGATTCAAGATTTAGAAAATACTTTTGTAGAGGGTATCTCCTAATGCCACTGACACCACGTAGAGGTTTACAAGCTCTTGGCACATCAGCATTGCCTCTGTTGGAAGAACTCTTGAATGGTTTTTAACGTAATTTTGCAAGTATATACATTTATTTGTGCTTGTGATATCTGTGGCAAAAGAAATGACAGTTTTCTCTGGACTTTAAAATCTTTAATTAGATTTTTTAGTTGGGTTTCTCTTCTTGTAACTAGGAATGCTGACTGGAAAGTTGGGGTTGGGGGGGAGAGAGGAGAAAGAAAGAATTCTGCTTGCACAGCAATTCAGAAAATGCTTAGCCAACATCTGAAATAGAAATGAATTAAGTTTTTCTTCAGTTTTTCTTAACTGAAGAAAATAAATAAATACCACGTAACTGATTGCCCCATCAATAGCAATTCCTTGAAGTTGATTTATGTTGGATTAACACCCCTTCTTGACTGAATTACAAACAAAAAAAAAAACAAACAAGTCTTTTGAGAGGGAAATACTTTAGCAGTGCCATTTGCAGATGTAAAGCAACATATTTGGGATTATCCTCGAAAAGATTGCAGCTTGTGATGAATGTTTGCTCATTAGATTTTTGAAAAAGAGAATTAATTATGATGCATATGGTGATTAAGGGATGAGGAACCACATACAAAAATATTTGCTTTCAGCTCAGTGTCTAATGGAGTCAAACAGATCAGAAAAACAGATATTTCTTTATAAGACTTATTTCCTATTCTTACCAGATGTGCTTGGCCTAAACCATACAACCTCTCTCTATCAGAAATTTCCCACAAATAATATTTATATTAAAGTTATGGTAGTTGTTCCTTTAGCTTGTTTTCCCCTCCTCCCCTTGCCCCATTACCATGTTAGGACTTAAGTAAGCAGCTGAGTTTGTATCTTAGAAACAGATTATTTTCAGTTGCAGGAACCTTAGAGGAAATGAGGTGTTCAGTTTAAAAGTGAAACAGCATCTTAAATACACACAGAAATAACGTGTGTGAATCTCTAGGACCACACAGAAAATGAAGTGCCATTTACTCAGAGTTTGGTTTTTTCCCCCCTTTTTCATTTTGGATGCTAGGGTTGTGGGCGTTATATGTAAGTGCAGGTTAGTCAAGAATAGCAGGATTGTTTCTACACGTGTCCTCTTCCCTCTGGTTCGATTTGACCCCGCCGAGGGAAAGGGAACCGACTCCTCTCCGCCAGGAAAACCCCTGCGAGGAGCGAGAGGCCACAGTGCCACCGCGTGTTCCCTTCCTGGAACGGCACGGCCGAGCCCGCTTCCATTCCCTGCTCCTGGGAAAGGAAAACTTGCAAAGCAGACTTGGAGAGTACACAGGAAAGAGTTAACTCTGTGCTTTGAAACCTGAGATCGGTATCTATTGCAATTTTGTTTGCCGTAGGAGACAGAACTGAAGCTCAGTCCTTCTGTCTTTTGCACCAGGCATTGGTATCCTGTATTTTCTTCCAGTAACATAAATTTCTTTCACCCTAGAGTAATTTTTGGAAACAGAGAAACAGAAGATCATCTGTTTGGTCCTGTAGGATAAATTAAAGATTTTTTCAGAGACACCTGGAGAAAAAGGGCTATTTTTTCCATTGGTGAAATGAGTGTGATAGCAGTTCTCTGCCTGAAAGAGATGTGGCAATAACAGCAATAGGATCTGTGACCTAGACAGAATTCAAGGGAGCAGCAGATTGCCTGAGGAAAGAAAAAACACAATCACAGTTACACACACACACACACACACACACACACACACACACACACACACACACATGATGACAATGACCCTCATTGAAACATGACAAACCTTCACTCGTTTTGATGAGGTGAGTGTGGAACTGTTGGGTTTGAAAATCCAGGCCGTAGCCTGGAGCTGACTAAATGTTCTGACTTGAGAAATGCCATATCAAAACTGTCCTATGGCCACGGGCTTTGCTTTATGTCTCAAGAGACCAAGGACTGTAGATAACAGTGGCTCCTCAGGCATATGGCTTTTTTTTGTTGTGTGGTAGGACAGGATTAACGTGCATCCCCTCAGGCATATGGCTTTTTTTTGTTGTGTGGTAGGACAGGATTAACGTGCATCCTGACCTTGCTAATAAAGCCATGTTCATTCCATCAGTCTTGCCTCAATTTGTTTCTTCCTGCAGCTGGAGGTGTTGGTTATCCAGCCCACCTATAGCAGGGTGGTAGCTCACGTTGACCAATCCTGTAGCCCTCAGGTAAAATCTCTGCTGGAGTCACAGTCTGTTGAACAGTTTTGCTTGGTGTCACTGCCACACAGCGCTTGATCTGATGCAAAGGGGATGAACCTGCTAGAGATCTGCACTGGGATGCATTCAACCAAGGGATATTTTTGAATGCTATGCCCAGCACAAGTTGTGGGGTTAGGTTGTCCTCTGATACAATAGAGCAGTCTCCAGGAGAAAGGAGGAGGTGTTGGCGTGGCTGCCCTTGTGTACGACGACATCTGTGATGCTGTAAAAAGATTTTGGCGCAAGTGGATGAGACAGCAGGAACAGAGGGAACTGAGATAAAGTTTTTAACACGGCTGACTATGAATCATCTCTGTGGAGATTCCCCAGCTGGATCATGGGGACGTTTTACTTGTTAGTGGGCTCCTCTTCACACTATGGGTAGGGGACAGTCTGGATGCACAGCCCCACCGGGAAGATATTTCCAGTGACTAAGAATGGAGGAGACAGAATTAGTCTAAATTTTCTGTGTCCCTACAGATCCTTTGTGTGTGACAGGACCAGCTGCACACTGTGAACTGGAGGTGAGGTGGTCAGCAAGTTCTGGGGGAAGGTAGTAAAGCCCATTCTGTCCTAGCCAGTCAATATCTTGCGGATAACATTCCCTTGACTGCTCTCTTCTTATCCAGTTTATCACAGCGGGCTCAAGGCTTGCTAGCAAAGCAGACAAAACTGAGCAGTAGGGAAACATGGCCAAAGCTGGTAATGCTGCATTTAAGCATCGATAAAATAACAGCATGGCCCTGTCTGTGTGTTGGACTGTTTGCTGCCTGATTATCTGCTGACACAGGCAATTCCCTGCATCTAAGGCTCGTTCTCTTGTCCTCGTTTCTTTTCTTTCCAAGTCCCTGTGCTCAGTTTTATCCTACCATTTCTAGTCTCTCACTTTAGTAATCAAGTGTAATACTTTAAAAGTGTGTTTTTTTTTTTTCTTTCTTCTTTTTTCAACCTCAGAAATGCAGTCAACCAGTTATTGGAACAAAGGTTATGCTCTGCTTCTGTCAGTTCTTGAGTCATCTGGGCACTGGGAAGACAGCCAAGAAAGATCTAGGAAGGCATATTCAAATGGTCTTATCAGATGCTTTGCTATAAAGAACAATTTAATGTGACTTGTTTGCTAGATTTGGAACGAAAGGAATGAAGTGGAGCTAATTTCAGTAATCTGTGATCACTGCTTTGAGTAACACACTTTTTCAGTTGTCTCAGGTGTGGATGCTTTTCCATGCTTTAGAATTTTGGTCACTGTAGTAAAAGGACATGATGTATATGTAGGTGGAAGTATAAATATTTTTAAAGTGAGGACAGAGGATTAGAATATCAGTGTTTATTTGAGCTGTTATTGCATGTAGTATCATCTAGAGGCTCTGAATTTTGTTGGGACCCTCTTTCATTAGGGGCTGCATGTGTGAGGGAGTTTTGACTTCACCTTATGGTACAAGTAAATGATATATCCAAATGACTGATATCTCATCTCTATATACAAGTCAGGGGTGGAGGAATTAAATGTTATTCCTGAAGAAATGTGGTATCCCAGAAACTGAAAACCATTTTTTATTTGTTGGCTTCTAATTTTGAAATGTATGAGACCTGGCTATTGAGGACAGTATTAGAGCAACATTTTAAAACATTCTTTTTTTCCCCTAGTGTTAGTAGAAGCATTTTTATTGGTCATATTTACCCCATCAAAGTAGTATTTGAAGTAAAACTAAAATATTTTTTTCAAATAAGAGCTGTCAACACCCCTCCTCCAGGCAAATTAAAATTATTTGTTTCACTAAAATATCCTAATTTCTTTTCTTCAGTGAAGTTGTAGAAAACACTACCAAAGGGACTTGAGGAGAAAATCTACTAATTTTCTTCTATAAAGTAGGATTAACTGAATTTAAAATAACACAGATATCTTCCTAATCTGCTTTTAATATATAATTTAATAATGCATGATGGGCAGCTATTTCTGTATCATACTGTTTTTCCACAACCTGAGAATGCACACATGAACAGTCTGTTATATTAGACACTCATCTGCATAATGCCAGATTAATGCATCCAAACCAGTCACTGTAAGAAAATGACAGAATGCACTAAAACACACGGGAGGTTGAGCTGGAAGAAAACTGAAGAGTACATGCATATTCATTTTGGGTTGGATTCTTAACTACACAAAGCAGTCACAAAGCTGGCTGCCCTGTTCCCTTGGGAAAGGAAAATCTAGGGTAGACTCCAGTTGCCAGAATAGTTTATAAACAATCTGTGGGTAAGAGCAGCAGGTCCAGTTGGCCAGCAAGAATTGCTGTTGAGAGATGCTGTATGAACACAATGATTTCCCAACAGGTTGGGGGTTTTTTGGGTTTTCTTTAGGTAAGTCAGACTAATTAACTTTTTATGGGCACATTTTTTGTAAATTCGGTCCAGTGTGATCCTGGCTCAAAATACGTGCAACCAGGTTTGCAGTATAAAAAGCTGCCTTATTTCCTACACTTTTTAATTTTTATAACTCTTTTTCAGGTTTTGTTGTTAGCATAGACAGTGGTGGGTATAATACAATGAAAAAGTTAATATTCTAGGCATTTCCAGCACAGTTTACGGAGTGCATAAGAACAGAAACAAGTTTGCCCCGGATCAGATCTGTGGTAGCCTACCATGCTGATATGGTGGCCAACAGTGGATGCCTAGTGTAAAATCAGCACAGAGGTGGAATAGTACTCCCTTAGTATCCTTCTGCAGCCTACAGCAATTTGCAGCTCAGTGGTCTCTTCAGCCAGAGGTAGTACCCTTGTGTTTAATCATCTTTAATGATTTTCCCCCAATAACTTGAATGATGTATTTTTGCATCACTATTGCCCTTCTTTAATAGGTTATACAGCTTAATTATAGGATATGAGAAGATATATTTCCTTTTGTGTTGTTAGAAAATCCTAGATGACAATTTCACTTGATGTAATCTATTTCTGGTATTATGAAAAAAAACAGGAATAAGAGTTTCTTATTCATCTTCTCTGTGCTGCTGATTATACCGTTCACTATTATGTTCCTCCAAAATTGGTTTCCCAGGCTGAAAAGTCCTAACCTTTTAATCTCTCTTTGCATGCAAATTGTTTCAGACTGTAGGTCATCTTTATCAGCCTTCATTTTTCTGGCTCAGCTCTACAATTTTTAAGATGAGATGCCAGAACTGCACACAGTATTTAAGGTGCCGAGACAGTGATATATTCATTATTTTCTTTTTTTCTTTCTTATTCTGTACCTAATAATTCCTTTATGTTAGCCTTTTTGACTGCTTCTAAGCTGACATTTTGAAGTCAAACACTACTGCAGAGGATTCTTTGTTTGGCCTTCATGCTTTCTGAAAAGATGTTGAATATAAACACATTTTAGTGGCTATTACAGAGTTAGTCCTTGATAGTGACATTGTGACACAAGCCAAAAATACTTCTGGGAAGAGAGTCAGACCCAGACACTCCCTCTTGAGCTGCCTGGCTAGCTTATCCATGAAACATTCCTGTACAATGTCTAAAAATACCACAGTGTGACATTTGAGTCTACGTGAGTAATTAAATTCTCCTGTTATTATGGAATTTCCAGTCCTGGCAGACTCTCTGAATCTGAATTCCCTAGTTTGTTGCTGTGGTTAACTGTCCTGATCTTGACCTGATTGGTGGCAATGTCTATACTTTGACTTAAGAGTTGTTTTAAAATACTTTGCCTGACACATCTGTATGAGATTCGAGATTTGCAACTGGACATTGAACTACTGCTGTAGTTTTAGTGGTCTTTCAAGGTGTCCATGGGGCTATGGAATACACATCAGCTTTAATGATGAAGGTCAAGTGTGTAAACACACACACAAACACATAGTTTAAGTTTGTGGAAAAGAGCCATAGGTCCAAAGAGAAGTAAAACATAATATTCATTAGAAACACATTTCTTTCCTGTAGGGAGTAAGCGATGGAAGAAATCAAAATTTAAATTACATGCTTTGTTCCAAAGACTGCAAAATGTTTTACATTTTACACTCATGAACCAAACTCCACAACATCACCAAAACAGAATATTTGGCAACTAGTTCCCTGCAGCCATCTGCAAAATGAAATGAAATGAAACCTGGGGGTTTTCCTACAGACTTTCTATGGCTGTGGCTTGATCAATATTCTCAGACACTTTCATGTCCTCCCTACCCTTTGCTCCTTTGTTGTACAGTAAATTCATGTATATTTATCCATACTGCAGCATCTGTTGTCTGTTAATCCAGATGCTGGATCTAAAGTGGAAGTTCTCTGTGCCAGTCAACTGTTCCTTGATATGTGCTATGTCTCTGAAGTTAACCATCATTTTAGTATGAACAGGAAATTTGGATGTTGTTGCTTCTTTTACCAGTTTGTGGAATCTTTTAGATAAATTATAGAAATATATGCAGTCCCTTCGTGGTCTCCGTAGTATCCCGTTTCATTTTTAGTTTAATGAAAGTTGTAGCTAGGAATTTCTTTCCCTCGCATAGTTTAGATTACTGTGATATATTGTGCCAGCAGACACCGGATTTCACTCCTCTTCTTCAACTCCAGACAGTAATTCCGAATGGGATAATGGGATAAAGCACTTCCTGAAAATCTGAAGTAATCCTTCCAAATATTTCCCTGATGTGAAGCCACTGGCAGTAATGCAGATACAGAAAGAATGAATATTGCCTTGGCATCCACTGAATCTGTTTCATTTGGGTTTGGCACACACTTATGACTTTTTTTTAATGAATCAGTCAGCCTCTCCATAATCTGAATCCAGTCTGGCTGTTCTTATTCAAGTTGCACTTTTTTTTGGCATTGATGAAAATTAATTGATCCCCAGACATACTCTGGATGATAATTTATTTCCTGGAGCTGCAAAAAGCTCATATCTCAATAGGCAATTTAAACTGGAATATTCAACTGAAAAGCAATCTAAACAGACAAGGACCCTTTTTTTTGTGTGTGTCTAGATCTTATCTGGAAGAAGGGACAACATGCAGTGGCCTACTGGCCAGATTTAACTGGAAAGATCACTGTGGACATCTGTTACTGACAGGCTTCCTTCCAGCCTCTCTAAAAGCCCTGCTGAAAGTTTTCTTCACTAGACCTGGAATCACGTGGTAAGAAGGATTGGAATTTCTCCCCCAAACTCTGTTTTTTTGGCATGGAGAGGACACTAAAGGCTTCCAGTTGCTAAACCAATGTTTCATTTAGAATATAAAGTCATGAATTAGGGCATCACAGTTATTTAAGACATTTCTATAGTTAAAATGGATGAAATATAATAAATCTCCTTCCTGACCACTTTGATCCTTGCAGGTCTTGTCCATCAACTGTCATTGAACAAACTCCTGTGGCCTCTTCTGGATTGCTAAGGAAGTGCCTGTCAGGGATACCACTTCATGTCACCTTTCATATAGGTTGCTGATGAAATGACTGTTCACACTTCTTCCTTTGCTCTTCCAATTAAATCCTTCTGCTCTTTCCTTTGTGTTGGGTGTAAGCAGTAGTTTGGCCACAGGGTAAGAAGGCTTGCCTTGGTGCTGCTGAAAAATTAGAAATCTCTTTTTTTGTTGGGTTGCTTTTCTGTGAGATTGGCAGATGAAGGAGCAGCATCAAATCTTTTGGCAGTAGCAGGCAGGTAACTTAAATAGCTATGGATCTGTTCTCTCTTGTAGGCTGACCATTATTTTCTTGAGGGTCTCTCAGTCCCTGTTACTGCTTCATGCCTTTTTTCCCTGTCTTTCTCTCTCTCTCCAAAGAGTTCAGTACAACTCAAAGACCAGTAGCTCAGATGAGACAGACCTTGCCCTCTTCTCGTGGGATACCAAATATAAAAGAATGCACAGTATGGGAAGGAAATTAAGTAGTTTCATAAAAATATATATAGCCAAACATACATGTAAAATGCATACATCCAATTTTATGCATTTTATATGAAAAAGTAGATGAAAATTTGTGTGTATAGAAACTGCAGTCAGTTGGAAAACATGCATGAGTTACTTTCCATTAGCTTTCCTCTCACTACTGGGATCTATCAGTGTTTATTCCCTCATGGACTGAGTAATTTAGCTCCTCTTTTCTCCATCATAGGAACACAGTTGAAAAAAGGCTGTCTTTTATGCTGTATTCCACAGATCTGAAACAAGATCCTGGCAATATTTCAGATCAAGAAAGTTGAGTGCTATTAATACAGATCTCTTGTGTTGTATCAGCTTTCTAGGATTGCTTTTTTTTCCCTCAGCTTCCTCTCCTACCTCACTGTGAAAGCTGCTCTGAGCTTTTTGAACTTCTATTCAGTGCTGGGCTGTGTTCTGCTATGAGGTATGACACTGTATTAGTAATGGGTGATGTGACTCTTCATTTTTTGTGTATGAGCACACACAGAGGAATGCACAGACAAGCACAGACTAATGCTGTTATATCCAGGGGAGTTCACTGGAGAGGCAGAAACTCTGGATTTCTTGTCTACTCATAGCTATGGAATAGGACTGCAAATAGTTTTCTAGGGACGTTGAAGTTTTAATCAGTTGCAATTCCACATGGACAAAAACACAAAGTACAAATTATTTATGAGGTGAAGAGCATTTGTGCATTCATTGGTTGTATGTGGGACCAGGAAATGCATGTTTTATCCAAACCAGAATAGAAGTTTGACCCCTTTTTGTTAACATATTCCCTAAACTGTAGCAGCACAGAGCTCATTGTTGTATCTTTTCGTGGATTGCTGTTTGCAGAGGGAATGGGGGACAAAAAAGTCTTGGGCTTCTGCCTGGTGTCCTGATCATTTGATATGGAATTTGGCCACAAAATAAGATTATTGTACCATATAATGTTTATCTTTGTGTGGCCACACTTCTTTCCTCTGAAAGCCAAGGTGTGAGAAGGGGGAGTGAAAAGGTGGGGCTACTGTGCCTTACGTCCTTGTACAAGCTGGGATTTGGGCGGGTCACAGTCTGTGTCCACCTCAGAAACACTCTGAAGTCCATCAGTTTAAAAATAATCACAATAATTCAGTCTAACAGATAGGGCAGAAAAATATGACAAATCTGAGCTTGCCAGTTAGAAAATGGAGAGAATAGAAAACTCCAGATCTCCTACTTCGCTTTACCTGAAGTCATACAGATCTTGAATCCTGAGCTCCAGTTCAGGACTTTAACCCTTCTGCTGGCAATTTGTTTGTTCTAACTATGAGTTTCTTTGATTCTTTGAGTCATTTTTCTTGTATTAATCATCAAATGGCTATAATGCTGTTCAGGTAGTTGAGTAGTCTATCCCTATTTTTGTCTCTTCCAGAACGAGAAGTTCTCAAGAAGACAAGTAGTATTTTCTCTTTTATAAAATATAGCTATATATATTATTATGTGCTTCAGTGTGAAATAAATGTGATAAGAAAAAGAAAGAATCTTTGCATCAAACACTGACTATTTTGTTCAAACATAACAACAATTGTCAAACAGAAGGTCTTGCCTTTGTTCTTTTCAAAAGCTGGTTTTTAATTGCTACTATTACTTCTTAGTGGTTATTGTACACGAGGAAAAGTGTGACTGCACTTGTCAGCCACTTTTCCTACACAGTGTTATTCTTTTTCAGAAATTATATAATCTTGTAGCCTACTGAGAAGTAAATTAGAAAGCACTGAGATTTAGTCCTTGACTTGAATCTCCAATTAAAGTTACAATTGCTCAAAGTTTTGTTTATTTTCCTTTTTCAAACTTAGTAAAAGGTTATTTGGAGTATGGTACACGACAATTTTGATGGAGTTCTAGGAAGATGTGCTTATATAATACTTGACTTCAAAATCACATGAAAAGATTGCAATTAAGTTCTCTGAGACTCACTGTGCTCTTTGGTTTTTGTTTTTCTTTATATGCAGATTAAAGACCTTACTCTCTTTCCCCACTTACATATAATTCCACTCAGGCATTTGGAGCTGCACTGCTGTAATACTGTAGTCAAACAGAAGAGCAACAAAATGCAAGTGTAGATTGAATACTAGGTGAAATTTTTGCTACTGCTGAAGTAGAATTCTGCTGCAGGGACAGACACCAGCATAAGCAATCATCAGACATGGCAGTCATGGCAGAAGGAAGGACTGACACATAGACAGCACTGGATATTCTTTATACCAACAACAGCTGTCATGCTCTTGATGAGTTGGAAGTGAACCAGATTGAGTAGAGCGCAGCTGAGGGTTAAAAGTCATCACCAAAGGATTAGTCAATAGGAATTTATTGCTTTGTTGTTTCATGACATCTGAAGCTTCAGCTGAAGAAAGTGCAGGAGGTGATACAGGGCTACCAGAGTAAAAGTAAGAGCCAAGGTAAGAGCAAGGGATAACTTTCAAATTACCGTGTGGAATTCACATCAAAAAAGCTGATTGAAGCAAAAAAATGTTCTCTATATTTACGGATATCCCAGTAGATGCCCACTGAGAACTAAAGACATGAGCTGTTGAGGTAGTCCTCAGAAAGGAAAAAGAAAAAATGATAAACATCATTGGCACTACCAAGGGATTTTGGGGTTCCATATATTCTGGAAGGGCAGAGTTTTACTTTGATGTCCTCTTTTTAGCTGAGACTCATGTCAGCTTCTTAATTTCAAACAGATAGTGTTTGTTAGGCAAGAGCAAAGATAGAGAGGTAATGAGAGGAGGAGCTATGGCTTACCTTGAGCAAGGTGAAATCTGCTTCCAGCATAGAGATGGGGAGAGAGGGACATTTTCTGTTCTCATTAAGAGGAAAGAATCTAGGAAAGCATGAAGAAAGAATAATAAATAGAGATAGGAAATGGTGTTAACATTTATTCACACTGAAAATAGGGCATTTATGAATGGATTCGTAACAGCAAGAAAATATTTGAACTTGGTGTTGAGTCAATCAAATCCAAACTTTAATGAACTTTGAATTGCTTCTCTGTATTTTTAATGTCCTTTTAATGGAAAATAATAAAAGATTGGAAACTTGGGCAAGTTACATGTTACAATAAGCATAGTAATGAGACCATAAATATACTAAACTGTTGTAATAAACATAAATCTGAAAGTGTAAAATAAGGTTTTGAAAACAGCATGGGTTGGGATATCATAAAATGTCTCATTAAAAATTTGGATACTTTATTTTCAAATTTCTACTTCTAAACTTTTTAATGAGACAAATAATAAAGCAAAATGACAATCTCTGTTTGGTCACACAGGGCAGTAAAAGTTTTAAGAAAGAATGAAGGGTGGGTTAAAGCTATCACACTATAAACCAAAATGGAGATTCATAAAGTGCTAATGAATCTGCATGTTTCATATCCATCTTATTACATTCTTCAGAAACTGAAGGCTATGTTGTGGGATCTTCTCTCCTGCTAAAACCAAATGAACACAGACACAATTTCTATAAGGAATTGCAGGTTTACCTGTTGATATATGCTGTGAGTTAGGCCTAAGAACACAGAGAATGTGGTATCCTTTTGATATGACATGGAAATAAAAAAAGATAATTACACTCAGAGATATTACAAGCTATCCAGGACCTTAGAGCTCTAGAAAGAATTTTTTCAGAAGTACAGCACTTTGGTAGAAACAAGGATAAAATATGATGGCTATTAAGTAATGACAGGGTAGTGTGATCCAGAGGCCACTGAAGGTGGAAGGATTGCTGCATGATTTATTTTGAGCAGCAATGCCATCTTTTCTTTTTCTTTATTTATTTTTTTTTTTTAATTTACACTGATGTAGCAGTGATAAGTCACAGCTGAAACACAATTCTTGCATGTCAAACAAAATAATGGATTGAAAGGTGTGAGCTTTAACTATGACTATCAGGGAGGGCTTTTAGCTTTAAATTTAGACTCCACGAGATGCATACAAGATATCCTAATCATTAATGGTTTAAAAATCTCTCACAAAAGTAGATGACTTCTACAGAGAAAAACAGGAGGGCTACTTTGGGCATGCATCTGTTAAAGATGCATCAGTTCACACAAATAACCTGTATTGTGCCAGAGGGAAGCTAAATTGAGCTAAGTCAGTGGTACTTTTCAAGACTGAAAGATTTTCATGAAATATTAATGGGAAATATAGAAAACCCCAATTCAAATAATTGAATAAATCTCTAAAAATAATAATAGAATAATAGAATAACTTGTGTTGTGAATGACATTTAAAGGCCATCTAATTCAACCCCCCTGCAATGATCCGGGAACATCTTCAACTACATCAGGTTGCTCTCCAACCTGATCTTGAATGTTTCCAGGAATCCATCACCTTTCTCTCTGGGCAACCTGTGCCAGTGTTTTGCCACACTCACTGTAAAAATCTTCTCCCTTATATCTAATCTAAATTGACCCCCTTTTAATTTAAAACCATTACCCCTTGTCCTATTGCCACAGAGCCTGCTAAAACATCTGTCTCCAATCTTTTATACAAGCTCCTGTTAAGAACTGAAAGACCACAATGAAGCCTCCATGAAGCCTTTCTTCTCCAGGCTAAACAATCCCAACTCTCTCAGCCTGTCTTCAGAGGAGAGGTGCTCCATCCCTCTGACCATCTTTGTGGCCTTCCTGTGGACTTGCTCCAACAGGCTCACATCCTTCTTATGCTGGAGGCCCCCGAGCTGGGTGTGGTATTCCAGGTGGGGTCTCACAAGAGTGGAGTAGAGGGGGAGAATCACCTTCCTTGACCTGCTGGCCACACTGCTTTGGATGCAGCACAGGATACAATTGGCTTGCTGGGTCATGTCCAGCCTCTCATCCACCAGACCTCCAAGTCCTTTCTGGCAGGGCTGCTCCTCAAGTAGGCATCTATTTGATGTAAACACTAGATCATAAAGATATATAAGAATATATAGAGATTACCAATATTATCCTTACCAAGTATCTGCTTGTGTTATAGTGCTGGCAGCAGGTTAAAATGATATCAAGGTATGGGGTCATTCTTTCTTCAAATCAGTTCAGGTTAGGAGTCACTGAAGCCCTGGAAAACAGAGGAAATACTGCATTATTGTCAAGCACATGTAAGAAGAATGAGGCTAAACCATTGCACAGAGATTTCAAATCTGTGCTGGTAAGTGTTATATACACAGATCTTCCCTATGACTGTCTGGTCTGTTGTTCTTTGTTCTTCCTGTGCTGCTGCTCGGTGCCGGAGCGATTTTCCCCACTCTCTTAGATCTTTATGAAACACGAGATTTCTTCCCTGGGAGTTACTGACTAGCTGGCTTTTATCAGATTTTACCCCTCTCTAGTCTGTACAAAGTCTACAGCAGGATGACATTCCCCTGAACTTCCCAGAAAAGCAACGTAGCAAAGCAAGTTCTTGCAGGTTATTGAGTGTTTAATTATTTTCTTCTTTCTGTGTACAATGCAGTTCACAAGAATATTGCATGGTTTTCATGTGACTCTTCCATCTTTGGAGGTCTGCTTAATCCACAAGGCCAGGATGCAGTGATTTTAGTGGCTTTATTGTGTAGGAGGAAGACCAGCAGGAAGAGAAGCATCAAAGGGAGCAGCAGAGCAACAAGAACTGTGAGGAATGGCTGGTTAGGCACACGTGTTAGTGTTTATTAGCCATGCATATGCCATCTGCTGAAGGAAAGGAGCAACAGGAGACTAGTCACGCTGGGCGGAAAAGATGTGAGAGCAGTGCTGTGACTGGCTTAGATGGGCCAGCCAAAAGACAAAGAGACAATCAAGGAGAAAGTGCAGAGGGAGAGGAGGAGGAGGCAACCCAGCTCTGTGAACATAAAAATACTTGTCATCTTCTAGTGTCTGTTTTTTTGTTTGTTGAGGGCTAACTGCTGAATAAGGCAAGAGTGCACACAGTATTAGGACTGGAGACAGTGCTGACTGGATTTTGCTTCTCCTCTCTTTAGAGACATTGCTGTGAATCTATCAGGGGAGAGGGGACCTGAAATTGCTATATCTAATCACATGAGCCAGTTAACATCACTGAAAGGTTCCTTCCTTGGGAATAGTACCTAGCATAAAAGTTCTCAAATCATTGACAGACAATATAGATTAAAGCTTTCAGCTTTAATTAAGAGGACTACTGGAAAAGAACACCAAGGGTATAAATTCAAGGATTTTGAGTTAAGAAAATGTCAGAATTAAGACACATATAGAATATAAGACACGCAGTTCTCGACTGACCAACACAAATCTGGTAATAAATAACTTACAGGAAAATTTGCAGTGGAAAGAGGCAGAGTAAACAAATAAGGGCAGAGATACTCTTCAGCTGTAAGAGGCAAGAAAGCAAACAATGGAAACAGAAACATCATAGGGCAGTGAAGGATTATACCAAAATACTGTTGTTTAAATGCCTATTGATATGATAAGAACTTCAGATTATGATCAGCAAATACACTGAAGGAACTTTATGTGAACCTGACTGCATTAAACTGAATTTTCAAACCGACTTAAATGAAGGATTGGACAATCTCCGCAATAAACTCCAGCTTCTTTTGGAAATAAGACTTTAATGCCGTGACATTAATCTTGCAAGTACATTTTTATTCTCCTAATAAAATTGGAAAGAAGGAAAAGAAACTACAATATGAAGAAATTGGAACTGAAGAATTAAATGGCTTTGCCAAAAAATGCTGAGTATGAACATTCTGTGTGTATTTTCCATGACAGCTGAAGGTAACCGAGTGCCAAGGGGATTTTCTCAGTATCTCCCTTGGCCATCAACTAGAAAGTATAAATCACAAAAATATTCTTATGGATAAAAACTGGCCCATAGTATTTCTTTGTAATCTTGCAACATTATTTTGAGAGTGAAATATAAAATGGAGCTACAATTCTGTATTCTCACATGTGTAAAATTCTAAAGAAACCATTTCAAACATTAACCATTCATAACATTAGGTTTTTCCTACCATGCGCCTTTTTATTTTTTTGGTGTGTGTGTGGAATTAACTCTAAATCTCATTTCCTAGGTTAAATTAGGTCTTTCTGAAGCCATCTTTGTATCGTTTTTTGGTTTTTATTTGGTTTAAGTATTTCAAACCTACACAGGAAATTTTTTGTTGAGAAAGCAAAATTGTACTGTATTAAAAAACAACCCAAAACATAAGACTGATTTAAACACCAATTCCATCTCATGCTTAAAGATTATTAAGCTATCATCTGATAATGAAAATACACTAACTGCCCTACAACTGACAAATAAAAAGGCATTTTACAAGTATTATATGGGATGTACAAGCTAATATCAATTCATATGTTGCCTAGTTATAATTTTAATTATGTTCAGAATTATTTAATTAACTTCATAATTGTCAAGTAAAAAAGAACTGAAGCATACAATCCAAAAACGTGCAATTCGAAAATCTCAATTAGCTGTTACAGAGTTTAACTCATATGTGTAGTGCTGTGGTTGTCAACAAAACTGTAGTTAAAAAATAAAAGATTAAAATTAGAAGGAGTTCAAAGGAGGATTCTGGATGAACTTGTGGGGAGAGGGAGGAAAACATGGACCTGTTTGAATGAGTCCTGTGAGCCACCAAGTTGATCAGAGGACTAGAGCACCTCTCCTATGATGACAGGCAGAGAGAGCTGGGATTGTTCTGCCTGGAGAAGAGAAGGCTCTGGGGAGACCTCTGAGCATCTTTCTGTACCTAAAGGTGCTACAAGAGAGCTGGAGAGGGTCTTTTTACAAGGTCAGAGAGTGATAGGACAAGGGGTGATGGCTTTAAACTGAAAGAGCATGGGTTTAAATTAGATATTAGTAAGAAATTCTTTACTGGTGGTGAGGCACTGTAACAGGTTGCCCAGAGAAGCTGTGGACATCCCAACCTGGAAAGTCAGGTTGGATGGGGCTCTAAGCAATCTGGTCTAGTAGGAGGGTGTCCCTGACAGGGCACTTGGACCTAGATAAGCTTTAAGATCCCTTCCAACCCAAGCCATTCTATGATCCTGTGTTAAGACTGCCAGGTGGATAACTGATGTCACTAGAGTTGCAAATGCTTATGTCAAAAGTATAATTCAACATGTGTCATATAGAAGAAAACCCAATGAACTCCAAAGCAAAGGAAAACAGCTTTTCAAGTGAGTACTGGTCTGTATAGCAAACATGACACAAAAAGTACTCCAGAAGAAGTGGTATATGATCATGGGTCATCATCCCTCTGTACAACTCTTTTTAATCTTCTCTTTTTCTCTGAAAGGCTTAATATCAAATATTGTCATTTGCTATCCAAGGGTATGGTAAAAAAAGATAAAACAGAGTTAAGAAAGGTGATATAGATATTGCTGAGGTTCAAAAGTCAGTCACAGCTCTTCTATCATAGACATTCCGAAAAGGATACAGCAGAAGTTCCATCCTATATCTGAGGTAAAGCCAGGAGATGGCCAAGGCTGAGGAAAGGACCTTCACTTTCGTTGTTATAGATGCTCAGCCAAGAGTTGGAGATCTTTGTGTCCTCCAAGCTGTGGTGACTTTCATGAGGCAAGAGAAGGGGGAAATCGAAACTGTCTAGGGCCAACAATTTGAGGAATTTATAACATCAGTTAAAGTCCAAGTGGACTCTCAGGGACTGGAATTTATTACTCTGTTGTATTAGGCTGTTTGTGTGAGATAAGACGAGGCCACAAGGCCAATATTTAATTGACCAGTGTAATTTTCACAAATCATTAGAAGTGACCTTTATTTTCAGCCTCAGCAGATACTAAAAATGCAATGGACCATCACAGTTTTATTTACACTTCTCTCTTTGGAGCCAAAATCCTCTAAACCCTGGTTAAGACAGATAATAAAATTGTGATGTTGGACTATCTTGTACTTCAGTTCCATCTACCACACCATTTCTGTGATAACAGGGGTCCTGATCTTAAAAGCACCTAATTATGTCACTATCATGAGTAATTAGAAAAAATAAAAATATAAAATTTCAATGATAAAATGAATCCAGCTTCACATTGCCTCAGAGTGTTAGCTAATACCAAGATTGGTAAATTTTCTCAAATGCACTTATCCTCACCTCAGTAAGAAGAGCAGAGCTGAACAAATCTCCCTGGCTCAAAAGTGCAACTTCCAGATTGGCCTAGCACTCATTTGTAAGTAAATGAATACAGTGTGGTCAGACATTTTCCTTTCATTTTATCAAGCCTTCCTGAGGTTTGTACCAAGACAGTCTGAATATGATCTTTCGTCATATTACTGAACGACTCCTGTCCTTCATTTCACTATGGGTTTTATTTTCCGAGAGTGATCTCCTATTGGAGCACAAGTAACCCTCTGCTCCACCAGCAAGATGCAGGCTAATATGAAGTAAAGGGAAAAAGAATCCCTGGACTGGTCATCCTCACACAACACTCTTCCAGCTGGGAGTATTGAGAATGGGGCATCCTCACACTGCACACTTGGAAGTGCTGTTTTGGGATGTCCATGAGGCAGCAGAAATACCTGCTTCAGTCCTTGACAGAAGGAGAATCCCCCAGGTGAGTACATTTTAGGATTGGAAGGTGCTCACAGAGCAATACAGCTTGCATGGGTGTGTGTATGTGCAGGGAATACTTCAGTGTATGCCCAGTGCTGAGGAGACTTGGCAGTGATGCCAGAGCTCAGGTGGGGCAGCAATGCGGCAAAGCCACGTGGGTGTTGCACGCTTTGCCAAAACATAATTTCTACTAAAATAACAGACTGAGGTTGCACCCAGGCCATAACCTTTTGTACCAGGAAAGAGGCAAGGGGGCCAGAACAGCTTTGCACAGTGAAGTTTGCCGTATACAGCTGGGAGGGACTTCACTTTGGTGTCCTTTCTCAAGGACAGCCTCGAGTTGAAAATGCCTGTGTGGGACCCACCGGGTTCTGGGGACTGCTGAGGGTCTGGAAACCAAAACACTAGCAAAGAACCACCACCTCCTCTCCAGGCCAAAATGCAGTGAAATCCTCCCCACCCCTCTGGATAAGTAAGGAAATGATGCCATCACAAATCCATTTGGTTTTCACAGGGCCTGTGCCAAGAATCACTGATACAAAGCCGATGCTGCCACTTTTATCACTCAGTGGAATCTCAGTGGTATCCAGTGAAAGAATAATGTGAGGATGATCATCTACTGGAACAGGTTGCCCAGAGATATTGTGGGACTTTCATCTTTTGCAATATGCAAAACCTGGCTTGACACAGCCCCGAGCAACCTGCTCTGGCCAACCTTGCCCTGAGCAGTGGATCAGACTAGATGGTCTCCCAAGATCCCTTCCAATCTCAACTATTCTGTGAGACTGTCCAGGTCAAGTTTCAAAATGTAATTAAAATAATATTGGCTAATTCAGGATATAATTTACATATAATTTAATTTCTGATCCACCTGTTTAAGGCATGGGCAAATTCACATAGTAATTGTAAATGAAAAAAGTTTTGTCTTTAACACAAATCACATATTAGGAAATTCCTATTCTTGCAGAAATTCAATTAAATACATGTTTTGAGAAAAACAGATGAATGTAGGCGACTAGTAGCAGAAAAGAAAGTGTTATCAGGAGATTTTGCTGCACAGCCATTCTTGATTATGTTTATTAAGATTTGTTTACTAAACTGATCTACCTATTTTCATCTAATTAAAATTAATTACAAGAGGAGTAATTACGCTTGCAGTCAGACTTGCTACACTGAGCAGATTATTTACTTGAGTGCTAATTTTACAGCTGCATCTGATTTTGCAGTATTGGATTTTAATATGTGGATGCTCATCTTTCTTCTTGCATAGTTTCTAAAATAAAATTACTTGTGTGTAATTACTGAGACTTTCAAGAGCCATCTTGATCAGGAGTGAGATAACTTGCCATTTTATCTTGGAAAGATGAAATTTAAGCTGAGGAGCTAGCTGTGTTGTAAACATATGCTGAGCTTATGTTGCTATCCTTTCTCTGAATAGTATTAGAAGATTCATTTTATTAACACATATATGTACCCCTGGCTTATGCTGAACACATAGAGAAATATATGTTCATTTAAGAAACAGGACATTCAGCAACTGCCAGAGTATTGAAATCAGTGGGCATGGGTTCAGTATTCTTTGTAATAATACTACAGTGTATTTATGTCTATTTATAAATTCATAATATATATTTAATTAAAATATTAATGGTTTAAAAGTATAGTGTGGTTTGCCTAAATGAAACAGGTTCAGCACTGTATCTGGAAGATAAACATAGGCGTTTCTATCTCAATAAAATACAAATTTTCTTGATACGATCAGAGGTGATACACAGAAATTAAAAGCTCCAAAAATTGCAAAAAAAGTCTGTTAATTTACACATCAGCCTCAATCTGCAATATGAGACTGGCATCAAAGTGGATGGAGTTATGTTTTGATAAGATTGTAGAGGTGAAAAGGAAAAGAACAATGCAAATGTTGGATCAGCTGCTTAGGACTGGCAGCACAGGGGCTGGCAGACCAGGAGAAGCTACGTTCTCTCCCTCTACATTTCTCACTCATTCTAGTTAAGAGGTAAAATGTACACTATGATTACGTTATTAAGAAGTAATACACTAGTTTGAAGAATAAATTGGCCAGTGCCTACTGTGCACCAGTGTTGAAATTAATGGAACATAACCACTGAGAACAGAAACTGAACTTACTGTCCAGGGGGTATTTGTTCTATAAACCAATAACACCTGAACACGACTAACTTATTCAGAAACAGCAACTGGCCTGAGAATGAAAGCAATTAATCAACTTTCAAAAGCAAGATCCAGTTTAGTAAATTTATCAAATTGTTAAACCAATTTTTTAAAAGAGGTCTGTGTCTGAAATATCTGTTGTCTGTAGTTATTGATAAATTATATTTCTGCAGATCTGATAGATATGCATACTAGAATGAAGTGCTTTACTTATCTTCATTGTGGTAGCTCCTATTTAGCTAAGATAAAATGCACAGAAATTTGCTCATGTAAGCTGAAATAGGTTGTCAAGAATTGAAACAAGGTAAGGTATGTACCTTCTTGTTTCTTTGTTGCTTTAGTTGTTTGTCAGGTTTTTTCTATTTTAATATCTAGGTAATGTTGCAATGCAACATAAAAAAAGGCTAATGAGACTAATCAAAATCTCAGACAAATATTTCTCCATGATTGAGTTTTCTGATTATTTATATAACCAGAACACACTAGGCTCTTTAAAAATGTGATGCACAAAAATAAATGGACCACTGGAAATGTAGCAATGATATTGCATATATACCATTCATTAAAAGGACCAAAAAAGGACCCAAAGGCAAGTGGATATAAAGATGCATTTTTAGTGGTATTCAAACAACACCATTTTCTTTTACTCAACGAATGTCCTATTACCCTGAGAATGCTCCAAGCATTTTAAAAGCATTTAAGGGTAGAAGGAGAAAATTGAGACACTATGTTGAATAAGAATTTTAATCTATAAAATCTTGATAATAAGGTTTAAAATCCCTTTAATATAATTCTTGAGATGTATACCTGAGAACTACTACTTATTCAGTATTTTAGCAGAAGTCCTTTTCCCTGAGAAAAAATGGGACAGTATTATTTAAAATAAGCAACAGCCATCTGCAAATCACTTTTGCGGATCCCCAAATACAAAAAGTCTATTGCTTTTCTTTAAACAGAGGAGTAGAACAAAGAGAGGATGCTATCAGGGGACCTTTCTGATTATTCTTGAGTTATCTTGCTTCATAACTATTGAATGGTGCTCTTCTTAAATGGAACTTCCTGCATTACTCTGTTTTTTCCAAAGTTTTTTCAAATCTCCTAGATCTTCCTTTAGAAAATTTGAAAACAGCAACCTCTAGTAAGATTTCTAGACCAATCCTTTCGAATAAAGGGAGAAGTTTCAGCTCCATGGAAATAAACTCAGCAAAACATTCTGCTGAGGTTTCACTGAGAGTTTAATGCCCAGATCTTTTAATTTAAAAAAAAAAGAGATAATAGCTTTTTGTCTATCTATTGATTACCTCAGAAATTTAGCTAATTTATAACTAAATAAAGCGTGGCTTACTTCCTTAAGGGATTTTTAATGTGCAAGTGAAACGTTATGGAGACCTCACATGCCACAGGAGGGAGCCTCTCTCCCGCTGAGCTTGAAGCAGGACTTCGGTATAGGCTATTTTTCTCTTTTGAAACCTGTTCAAAAAGAGAGTGACATGTACAGAGAGTTAGAGCGTGTTGGAGTAACTCCTACAAACAAAAAAAAAGGACTCCCCCCCTTCCCTCCACATTTTAATTATAAATGAAACTTTGGCATAAACAAAACATATGCCATTGAAATATTTGCAATATTTATAACAAACCACTGATGTAATTTTCAAAGATGCCATCCAAATTTGAATCCTTCTGTAAATTTTGCACTGAAAACCTTTTTTTTCCTTCATAAATTAATAGTTTTATAAGAAGCTGGAATAGGTTTAGAATAAATGTTTTTACAAAAAAGAAGCTGTTTTGGAACACCGTAAAATGGAAGGGTCTTCAAAATTCTTCATGAGTGGCTTTTATAGAGTAATTTTCAAATTCATTAACCGGCCTTGCTGAAAAGGGTAGATTTTCAGTTGTACACATTAAAGTAGTATTGTCTGAGGTAAGCATTCTAAAAGCACACAGGATGTGTTTATTATGCCAGCAGAGATTGTGGCAGCCCTGGAAAGCTCATGTGCATTTGGAAGGATGAACCTAAATGGACTTCTTGTCCTGCAGGCTGTTCAGGAAATTAAACTTACAAAGGATGGAGGCTAACTAGTTAGGGCACTCAGGAAACAGGGAGAAGATTAAACTAAATCTTAATGAAGACAAGTGGCAGCAGCCTCCACACCACACTAAAAGCTGCGCTCAGTTCTTCCCACAGGACAGGATTCCAGACTTTGGGTGGCTGGTTCTGGCAACCACAACTCAGGTTCCAGTGCAGGAGCTTTTATTTGAACTTTCTCTAATGCTTTGCACTTCCTTCACCAACAAACTTCTAGGGAAATTCGAATGCAGCAAATATATTCTGGATTACCCCTTGGGGATGCTTCAGGGCTCTGACAGACTTGTGGATTTTTAAGAGCAGATTGAACTGCTGTTGTCTCCAGTCATTTCCCCCTCTCTTTTATTATGTCTTGCAGCTCCTGGGTCCTGATATTAGCTTGCAGGTGATCTCAGCACAGCCACCCCTGCAGAATGGTAAATAGGATTTATGTTCTCACCTGGCACCCACCTGAATGAGGCCTTGGCTGTGTAAGAGGGTATTTGTGAATGAAATATCGATCTCTGATTGTGTGAGTTTTTGCTAATCACAAATGCAAGTTAATGAACACCATCACCGACCACAGTGGCCAAATGCATGACACCTGCATCTTCTACAATGCTAGACAACTTAAGCACAGATAGCAAACAATATACCTTTCTCCATCCTGCTTTCTCAAGTCACATATTTTACCAGAATAATTATGGATTACTGAGTCATCCAGCTGGACACTGTGTTTCTGACAGGTAGCAGTGACACAGTGTGATGCTGAGCTAACTGCAAGAGTCCTCACTTAAAGGATTGACTTCTCATCAGTATTTCAATGTAGTCTGAATAATCACAGCTTGCTGAGTGTTCCTGAAACTCCAAGGAGCCATCAGGGAGCTGATCCACCCAGACAAGGTGCAGCAGTACGGAGATCAACCGTGCCACATTTTTGTAACCTGAAACAGGCACAGATCATGGGCTCAGCTGGAGTGAAGAAAGACTGGTCTGGAAGTCATCTTTCCCTGTAAAACAGGATGGCTGTGTCTGTGTTACCAATATGTCCAAACATTTGTGCCAGCATGGCCACAAATATTTTCCTCAACTGCATGAAGTTACTCCTTGTCCTATCACTACTCTTTGTCAGGAACTGTAGTGATAGGACAAGGAGTAATGGGTACAAATGGAAAGAGGGGAAATTTAGGTTAGATATTAGGAAGAAATTTTTTGCTGTGAGAGTGGTGAGACACTGGAACAGGTTTCCCAGGGAGGTTGTGGACGGCCTAACCCTGGCAGTGTTCAAAGCCAGGATGGATAGGACCTGTTCTAGTGGGAGGTTTCCCTGCCCGTGGAAGCAGGGATTGGGACTAAATGATCTTTAAGGTCTGTTCCAACCTCTCAACATTGTATGATTCTATGGTTCTAAGTACTGCCTTGTCTGCCTCATTTCTTAGTAATCTGCTCTGCTTTTCTGCCTGCTGGGACTTTAACTGTTAGCACCACCAAGACAGTCTGAGATTGACGTCTAAACCATTACCAAATCTCTTTTTGTTTCTCCTGGCTGCTTTTCACACAGCTATGGCCAGTGTCTCTGTGGCATGGCCTGTCTTAACCTGAGATTCTGTTCTTTCCAGAACTATGTTCCTCAAGAAATTCTTCACAATCCCTGGTGCAATGCTGTGGAACTCTGTTCCCACCAGGAGCACTGGAAGGCTCTAGGTCTCCTCACACAGAAGCAAAAAGTCAACTTTCTCAGGGCTTCTTAGCACATGCAGACACTATGAAATGTGAAAGGAGTCTACATAACTAAAGACATCTGCCTCTCAGGGTCTCAAGCTCTTTAAGTTAAATATCTTGTTCATCTAGTATATTGATAGATATATTGCATGTGAAGTCTTACAGAGGGATGATGAAATCTGATCACTTTTTGCATAATCTGGGTATTCTCAGTGCTAAGTAAATCCTAGTTCAATGGTCAAGTGTTGGCCAAAATGCAAAGGGTTGCTTTCATCACATGATGGGGCAGTAAAAACTTGCAAAGTCCTTGTTATTGATATTATTTATCAATATTAATAATATTATCATTACAACAGCAATTATTATTGTATATATTGTAATAATTACAAAATATATTGTAATATTGTATTATTGTAACCATAACAGAACCAATAGTAAGACTTTTGAAAAAATTTTTTTCATGTTTCCTTTGAAAAATTATTTCCCAGGAAAAAACAAATCAAAAAGGAAATAGCTCTCAAAATCTATGAACGAGTTGAAAAAGGTCTCTTGTGATGATAATCCCATCATAACTTCAACTTTTCCAGACTCAAAATACTTACTCTTTTACATTATGCACACAAATACCATGTATGAAAGTATGATACTTTGGAAACTTTGTACTCCTACAAGTATCTCTGGGATTTAATGAGCTCACAGTTCCTTTCCTGTTGTAATGCACTAACACAAAATAATCCTTATAGAGATTACTTAAAATGTCTCACTGGAGCAGGAAGCCCTAACTGAGAAACTCTGACACCTGAAAAATGATAAGTAAAACGTCACATTATTTGTGGGCATTATTAATTTTTTTTTTAATGAATTCCAGTAATCTTTGGGAGACACAAACCATTTAAGACAAACCAGTAAACAAACACCAGATCCAAAATACTCTAAATTGTTCCAAGTGTTTTGACTGGATTGTATGGTGGATTGTGGACATCCTGTTCTGTGCAGCAGTACACAGCACCTCAAAATGGAAGCTGTGGGACAGAGACAAAGGTGCAACCATCACAGGGAAAAAAATGGAGAATATGAAGATGCTTCTGAGTTATCTTTTAGAAAGGCCTCAATTAATACATAAATACAGACCTAAATCCACTTCTGTACCAGGGAAAGGAACGTGATTGTTCCCAGAGGTGGGTGGGTCATCCACAACTCTGTGCATGGATGAAACAAGAGCACCACAACTGAAATGTTCAGGAGCCTGTGAGTTGCTGTGGAGCTCACAGCTAGCTCCCTGCATTCCCTACAGAATGAGGACTGAATGGCTTCTGTCCCCAGAGCACTCAGATTTCCCCAAGAATGAAGGGGATCTCCTCATTAACATGGACAAATCTGGTAAAAGCTCTGAGAACCTTTCTCCTCTGGATTTTTAGCATGTGTTCTCTCTGCATCAGAGATAGGGAGAAAGTAGTTCAAAGGGGTTAAGCGCCCTGGCAGAGGTTGTAAAGCAGATCACTACTGGAATTGGGAGGACCGTGCACATTCCTGTAAGCTGTTTCAGAAGAAGTCACTATCTCACAAATATTTTAAAGATTTAATAAGGTCTTTCAGAAACCATCTAAATATTGAAAGTGAAAGAGATGCTGCTGCATATTTTATGAGGTTTTTTTCAACTGCAGTGATAAAATTTCAAATGGTATTTCATCTTTTTTTTTTTTTCCCTGGAACGACTGACACAATAATTGTTTTACAGCATTCTTAGGCTCGAGTTCCATTTAATAATGTGGGGAAAAAATATAAAATGCAAGGGAGACAGCAAGTGAATACTGTTTGTTTCTCATTGAAAATTTCCCAGGAAGGTTATGTGTAGAAGAAGAGTTTTAACAGTTTATATTTTTGCATGTTAGCTCCTGTCAGAAGTGTAAGAGTATATGCTTAAACATATATATTAGAGAATACTATCTGAGCACACACTAAGACCTGTCATTCTTACCATTCCGTTGTTTTGTTTTCATTCTTTAAGTATTTCATCCAACTGCTTCTACCTTCCTCGGTTGAAACTAATGGTGAGAAATACATCAAAATAGCTGTTTGTTTTTTTTTTTTTCCTTCAGGGGAAAAGCTAATGGACAGAATTTTGCAGAATACAATCACCTCTAATTAATTCATCCCTTTCTCTTACTCCACCAACTATTCCTGTTTTCTTCTCCTTACCCTTTCTGTTTCATTCTGAAAAATGGCCTTCCACACTTCCTTTTTGATATCTGTCTATTCTTACCTAAGCTCAAATTTGTTATATTTATAACAAAATAAGAATTTGAATGAGACTGTTTTATAGTGTTACATTTACTATTAGTTATATTTATAAAAAAATAAGAATTTGAATGAGACTGTTTTATAGTGTTACATTTACTATTAGTAGGCCTGTACCATATATTGCCCCTTAATTTGTTTTCTAACATTTTCTGTAACATTAGGAGAGACCCTAAAATGAGTTATTAAGTCAGGGGGCCAATCAACAGTGCTCTTGAAAAGGACAGATTTATTGCAAATAGCAACGAGATCTTGAAATTGAAATACTTAAGGGCCCAATTTATACCTCAAAACCAAACAATCTTCATTGTATTTAACAGATCATTAGGAAAACTGAGATGTTATGCTTTTAAAAATGAAAGAGAATGACTGATATTGAAACAGAAGTAATTATGTCCTGGTTGTGACTGAAATAAATTATGTTATTAACAGATTCATGGGCTGTCTGCATTCATCACTCAGATGAATTGACAATGTGATCTTCTTCTTAGTATATAGATGTTTGTGAAAATACGAATGGCTGATATGAGAAAAACCCACATGGCTATTTAGAGATCTGAAACAAATTTTGTTTAGAGATCTGAAACAAATTTTATTAGTGACTGTGTAAATAAAAATGCAGTGAAGCCAGCTAATATAGGAAACCCTTCTTTCTGTTTCCACATTGATTTGATTTCTGGAACACGGAAGTACATTCATAACTGTATAGATGACCTAAATTAGTTTAATTGCAACATAATTGATTCCAAAATGATCACAAAACATACAATGGAGTGATATTTTGCATACTGATTAGCCTGATAAAATTTTCAATCTTGCTTTTGAACTAAATATGCTTACTTGTAGAGAGGTGTTTGTGAAGCAGAGGCTTAAGCACACAGGTTGTGATGATATATCCTATTTTATAATAATAGCCAAAACTGAAATTTCAGCTTTTCTGCATGGACTATACAGCTAACCATAAGTAAAATTCAGTCCCTGTATTGTCACCAAATTTGTTTCTCAAAAGTTAAATACATGTGGAACGATTAAAATAAACCCCAAATCTAATACAAATATGAAGTTATCAAAGGAATATAAGCTTCCTCCTCTGAAGTACAATCTATCTCTCAGAAGCAATGTTCTAGTTATTGCTGAGCAGCACTTTCACAGTGTCAAGGACTTTCCTGCTCCTCACAGTGCCCTGCAAATGAGTAGGCACAAAAACTGAGTGGTACTTAGCTGCCTACTGGGGCTAAACCATGAAGGAGAGCACTGATTTAACTACACTGAAATCCAGGGGATGTTCTAGAGGTTTTGAAGCTGATGTCAAAACGTAAGAGCATTAAAGGGATAAGTGGCTCATTATAGTCAATTTGATATAGTGTCAGTTAAAAGTAATGGAACAGTTTCATAACAAATTTAGGTGAAAATAGTATAATTAAAGCTGATCAATATGAATTTATGAACAACTGATCTCATGTGACTCAATTAACTTTGTAGCTTTTATTATGACTTATTTAATAGAAATAATTGTCTGTGCCCTATATTCGGGCTTCTCCAGAGTTGTTTGACCTGGTTAGATCAAGTAACACGAATAATATAAAATCAGTATAGCACACACCAAGTGATTGCCCAAGTCAGATATACTAAACTCTAATTGTATATGGAAAATTTTCTCTCCTAGGCAGCTTCAGTGAGTCCCAGAATTGTAAGTTTTTGAAAGAAATCTGAAAACATTTTTACTTTACTCTTTGGCAATTAAAAAATCCAGAAAGTCTTTTAAAAATAAAGCAGACAAGTCTTCAATACAAAGTAATTTCAGCCACATCATAGTCTGAGTCTATTCAAAAAAACAGTCATACATAAATCCACATGTTGCGATATTAAGATAATAGATTACATTTACAGAAGTATTAAAGGCCAAAATGCTGTCTGGTAGCCAAACTCCCTTTGGGGCAGCACCCTTATAAAGGAGCAACATGGATGATCTACTCAGCTCAAAACATTTTGGGTTTCTTCCCAGTTTGACTCTGATGAGTACTGACAGGGATGAGATACTTTGTGCGCTACCTGTGGACCTGGACCTTTCCTGTGTGGTAGTATGAGTACTATGCAAACAGAATGGAGATTTGTGCTCTAATAACAGTTTCTAAAAACAGACTTCTTGGCTCTGTGTCATTATTTATCTGGCAGTAGGAGAAAGCATTTTGGCATCTCAGATTCTTATTTCAGCTTAAATAGAAATAAAATGCACATGGGTGGGTGTGAAGAATCCATGATGTGTAAGCTGCTTGCTGGGAATACACTTATTTATGAGGAAGGGAATACTTTAGTAGCTGTGATTTATTTCCCATTTTAGATATTTATATGTATGGTGCAGAAGGTAACTGGAGGTACTCATTAAATATTTTTATTTCATAAGGGCAGCAGTCTAGGGCTGTATACCTGGTATTTATGGATCCAGTAACTGCACACACACATATCATGTATCTCTACTTAATCTAGATTTGATTTATTTAACATTTTTCTAACTTGTTTGCTCACTCAGATTCAAGCCATGCAAGGGACTCTGTGCAGAATATACTGAATCCCTCGTCAGAAGAAAAAAGTAGGGATGTGGACTGGGGGGCAGCATCCATGATAAAGCACTGTGAGTTCTGGATGTTTCAAGGTGCCTAATGCTCCTACAAGGACTAGGTGTCTGCCCAGCTCTGATGTTTGTGGGTGCTTGAATTTCTGTTTATGTCCCTTCTGATATGACAACCACCTTAGTCAGAGTGATTGTGATGGGAATCAGTATTTACTGTACAAACTGATCCCCAAGGCTGATTTTATGATCACTGGAAAGAAACAGATACTTCCTCTCATTCTCAAGTACACGTCTATAATGAGGCACATGTGTCATTCTTAGACATTCCCATTTCTCTCTGCTGACTGTAAGGGACCTCAATAAAAATGAAGACACAAGCCTTGTAGATGGCTGAAGTTAGCAAGATGAAACCTTCACCGGCTGATGATTTCCTAGCAAAGCACAGTCAGCATCCAGACGCCCTGAAAAGCCACACTCAAAAACCCTGAAGGCCCAGGCACCCTGTTAAGTCAAAATATTTACAGAATAGGATTGTAGCTGCTTAGAAAACAGTAACAGAAAGAAAAGAATAACTACAGCATCTCTGGCAGGTAAGAGGAGGACCTGCTACCGCAAGAGCTACCGATGTGCTTAATTTAAAGAGATGAGTAATTGCATTCCTCTTCAGCATTGTGCAGAAGCACACATTTAGCTGTAACAGCAGAGTTTGCCAATGCACTTTAAGACAATTTGCATGACATTAGGTAAGTGGCTTAAGTACTTTGCTAAATCATGGCCACAGGGCAAGAGACAATTCCCACTTTACATACCGTGCTGCTAATAGCTTTTCTGGTCTCTGTAATGGAGTTCTAAGGGCACAAAAGACAATTAAATTAGAAAAAAATAATAACAAAGCACTTAGGGCTGTAGTGTTATATCTTCCCATGATGGAATTCCTGTAAAAGGGCAGCTAATCAGTTTATTTACTTCCAGGAAAAAAAATTTTTTTTTCATAACAAAAACAGAACCCTGCCCCACAAAAAACAGGGGTGACAATTTTATCTGGTCACTATGTAGAAGCACACAAGCAACTTACATCTGGACCAAATAAGTCCCTGCTGCACTCACTTTTAAAATGGTGGTCTGGTTATAGAAGAGATGTTATTAAAAGGCAAGAAAAGTATGAGGAGCTAGTTAAATAGATGAGACTCTTTTGTGTCTTGGCCCTTTACCACTAGGTTAACCATTCATCATGAGGTGAAGAAGATAAACTGACCTTGCTGAAGCCCATGGGCAGATTGCCATTGATTGTAACAGTACCACAGCATAAAGTTCATAAAGTTGTATCTCAAAAATACTTCTGGGAAAACAATGACAAGAGGGTTATTGATAGACTCTATCAGAGACTAAGTAGAATTCTATCTTACTTACTCCACTCAAATACTATTCCCTGTAACGTAAATGTTATTTGTTAGAAAAGAAGGAGGATAAAGTTAAATAGCTGAAAAGCTACATTACTGTGCAAATTTTACTATCAGGATAACTTTTAAACTGACTACAAAGGTATATTACTGTGTCGATTTTGTTATTAAAATGTTATTTTTCACCCTCTTAATATTGCCATGGGTATTAACATTGAAAATACCATAAACATAACTTTGTAAGTAGGGTCATAAAAGGTGTATCTGAGCTAAACTAAATGTCCTCTCAGTAATAAAATACAGTGAACACTATTAAAACCGGGCAAAGACAGTGCAAATTAAACAAACCTCCTGCTCTATACAAGATACACCGTGACAAACATTGTTGTGTAAAATTATTTGAAATTATTACACAAGCATTGTGTAAAATTATTTAAAACGAGTCTGATGACGTTCACTGAAGCGTGAAGGTGGGTGTGTTCTTCCTGGTTGTTGCCTTAAATGCCCAGATTTAAGTTACTTTTGGTACTGGATCAATTTTTTCCCAGTGACACTGTAAAGCTGGGCAGCAGTCTCAGTATCTTCAGCAGCTCATTCTCCCGGGCAGCCGGGTCAACTGACGGTCAGCAAAGCTTTTCTTATCTTTCCTTTCCCTGCAGCCCCCCTGTGCCTGGGCCTGCTGCAGATACTGAGCAAAACATTGGTGTGATGCCACTGCTGGGAAAAGGAAAATACACATGGTAAACCAGTGAGAGCTTAAATAACCACCAAAGCAAAATCCAGATTTATTTTCCAAGGCTCTTTATTAGGGTTTGTTTTCGTGTTTGCCATCCAGAAAATAAATCTTTGGAATAATCAATCAATCATTTTCCTACTGTACTCAGCCCAAATAGGAGAGGATGTGTTTTCTCTTTATTTCTCTTTGATCCAACCTGCTTTTTTCTTTAAAAGCCTACCTCAAACAGTCAAGTGACACAAATGACTGGTTAGACCCTTTATGGCTGTGCCTCTCATCTGTCACTACTGCTCATATTATATGACAGGGTCTGGCCTCTGTATGGATAGTTTCATTATCACCGAGGAATTTAAAATCAGGTTGTCAGATGGTAGTAGCATCATTGCCTCATGTATTTATTACCTAAATTATGTTTTTCAGTAAAAGTGGGTTTTTTTGACAGTATTATCAGTCGTCTTCATGGTAAAGACATCTTGGTTTTGGTCTCCTTGTTATATTTGTGCAGGCACCACTGAGAGCAAAAATAGGTTTTTGAGGGGTTTGGGAACTCCATGGAGGAGCTGTTCTTTTTGTAGTCACTCAAGGTCACATCTGAAAACTGTTCAATCTAGAAGGTCCAATGCTTTGTGTCTCAATATTAAGATGGCTCAGCACCTTAAAGATTTTTCCAGCCTTAAAGAATCTTGTTTGGGCACAAAACACCTAAACGACACTCAGTCCCATGCCTTGAATCAATATTTGTTTTGGAAAGTTTATCTGGGGGTTAGATTTTGTTTTGAGGTAGTTTTTAAAAGCTGGTCAGGGGCTGCAGTGTGAGGAATAGTCCGGATGGAGTTGGATTAATAGGCTGATCACAGAAGAAACATTCAAAGTCACAATGTACTAAAAATCAATCATCATCTGAACTTTGGTTGTGCATAGAGTAATATGTCCACACAGGTAATCTGGCCTTCAAGTCTTGTAGATTTAATCTTCAATTCTAGTTTTTATTTAAAATGTCAGCTGAATTTTACTGGTATGCTGGAAACCTTTAATCTTACTCTTTCATCACTGAGAACACACTGCTGGTAATTTAGGGCTTCCAAGAATTGCTTTATGTTGCTGAAGATTGTCAGTCATATTCAATCAGCCTAAATTCCACCTTAGCCTTTAAATCTGGTGTTCCTGGCAGGCTGGATCTTGAAAGCTCCTAATTCAACGCCTTTCACCCTGTGCATGACTTTGTCTGCAGAAGTAGGTGAAATTTAGGCCCTCAAAATATTCCCCTTTCTTCTTTAAAACCAGAAAGAAAGAGAAGCACAGTCTCTAAAAATATGTTTCTTGTAATCTTGTGCATCCACCATGTAGTAGTACAAAGGATTCATTTGTGGATCTTCAAAAGAAGTTTCTCCAAGAGGATTGAGAGGGCTAAGACAGATGAAAGCAGAAGAAAAAGAAAAAAAAAAAAGAGGCTTTTTATTCCATACCTGCAAAGATTACCAAGAAAAGGTAATAGTCATTAGTTTCTCAGAGTATTGGACAAAATGAGTTTCTACTAAGACAGCTCTCCTAAAGACAAGTTTCTGGGAAATTGTGGTCCATCAGAGCTGATCAGTAATGCAGGGTTGGTTTGAAAGATGCTGCTCAAGGGAGTTTGTATGCATGAAGGGGACAGAGGCAGCATGATCTATACTGGGTGGCTTTTACTGTGATGTGGCTCTGAGAGGCATTGTCCATTCCTGGAAATAAAAGCGGAATTTCACAGTGTTACCAAGACACCTGAAAATGAAAAAACAACCTATTTGTGTTAGAAAGCATGATATAGACAGCATTTCAGTTTCCTAGATCTTTTGCATAGCACTATATAAACTCAGTTGCAGCAGATTTCTTAGCAGTATGGAAAATCACATGGGAAGGCCCTTACTCCTAATTTTCTAAGACGTTTCAGATGACTTGGTGTTAGTGATGGAGGGAAGTTTTTTGTCCGATGAAGGTTTTTAAAGAAGACCTTGTTTTGCATAGACAAGTATGGAAAAAACACAAGAAGGCAGGCTGCTAGATGTCAGATGAGGAGAAGCAGAAGGTGTCTGAGTCACCTACCAGAGTTGTCCTTGCATAACCTACATGCTTCTAGTTTTCTAAGAAAAGGGCTGCAAAGATGTCGTTGCTCAGGAAGAGGGAGGTATGCTAAATCCCAAACAAAATATTTTGTAACTTCTATGCAAAAGTCTGAAAAATGCAAAAAATAGTGTTTTCATTAAAAATGCCATATGATCCAGTTTTGAAATTAGATATACACTGGAAAAACTTCTCTGAAAGGAAAAAAAGTCACCAGCTTCATTACAGGAGCTTTTCCATTGCTCTTTTCTCTCCTTAATTTTAAGAAATAGAAACCCTACAAATATATAAACTGGTACATCAAATTGCAGTGTGGGGTAGGGGCTACTGTATAGGAGACTTATCTTTGGAAATGACACAGAGAGCTTCATAACCTTGCTTAAAGAACATACCATCTTTGTCTAAACCATGTCACAGACAGTGGATCACAGATTTGGGCCTTCTCTGAGTGTGTGCTTGACCATCCTTCCAACTTCCTCCCATGGCTTGGTTCAATTGCTCAGGGTAAGCAGGTAGCATTGGAGCTACATAAAGTCTGGGAAAAAGTCTGGGTGAACTTGTGCTAGAAGGGGCACTTTTGGCTAATCTCTTGTGGATTATGGAGGATGATAGAACAGATAGGGTTTTGTTTCAAGAACGCACCAGACCACAATAAAAATAGACATTATCAGGTACTTGAATAGAAATAAGGATTTTACGGTGAATGTTTCTTGCTTCTGCCTTTTTTTTTTTTTCAGTGGCCAGCTTACAGAACTTCATTTTCTGTTAGCTACAATCCATGTAAGTGCCTAATTGAAAACATGGCACTGTAGCAAATCTGAGGAATTGAAAAGACTGCACATTTCATCCACCAAAAAGGAGGAGACAAAAATTTAAAAAATGTGGGGGAACATAAGACAAATTTTAAATAAAAGTAGATTCTGATTTCCAAATCTGTGAAAGGGGAAGAATTTGATTCAACAGGTACTTTGGTGTGTGGAGCTTTATTATACCAGCATGGTTTAAGCCAAAATGGATTGATGCAGAACTGAAGGCTTCCAGAGTTAAATACCACTTTTATAGGGATTTTAATCTGTCCAGTAAGCAGTAGTAATGACTGGTTTAGAGCCTGGGAGCCATGTCCATTGCCAAAATACTGTGAATTGGACTTGCATGTAAAAGATATTTTTCATAGTCACTCTTTCCACTGAAAGTGAACTCCTTCCACTTTGACACTGGTCAGACAAATAACTCAGAACTTAAGTTCAGTACAAAGGGATCTATTTAATGAGGAGATAGCAAAAGGAACTACCAGGTCTGTACGTGCTTAAATAAATAACTTTTAGTGTACATTTAATGCTGAGATGCATACCAAAGGATTTTTTATATCAGCTTCTCACCAAGTATGAGTAATTTCAACCACAGTATATCAGGGGCCCACTCTCTTCACTGTGAATTATGGAGTGCGATGTGACATGCTATTCCCTCCTGCTGTCTGCCTGCAATTACATTTAATTATTCGGGATCACTGAAGTAATACATTTCATGTGAATCACAGTTGTTCATTTGTTATATTGTAGCAGGATAAACCAGCTCAAAAGGAGACCTTTTTTTTTTCTGCACCGGCAAGGAAAGCATAGACATAAAATCCGCTGAGGTTGCAGGATGCTGTCCATTGACTCCACCACCTGCTGAAACGAAAAAAACTGTGGAAGTTATGCACCCAATTTGGGCCTTTTGCAAATCTCACGAGACATCTGCCTGCATCTTTAAATGTCAGATGCTGTTATAAATGTTGTTAATGAACTGCCCAAGATAACGTGGGAAAAACATAGGGTACCAAATCCCAGTTCCCTTGTATCACAAGCTACTGCTTTAACAACACTTTCTCCTTTAATACATGCAGATTTGCAGTACATGTGTACTGATACAGCAAGGAATTTAAGATATTTAAAATAAAATCTTGATTTAAGCAATCCTTTCTGTAGTTGGACACAAGGTATGTTAGAGGTTTTTGGTGATTAAAGCATCATAATATCGTGTAATTTTTTGGGCACAGAAGGTTTGCATTGCCTTGGTAACAGGTAGCTCTCAACTGCTTTCAGCCAATTAAATGACTTCTTAATTTTGGGGTGGTTTCTGTTGTTGGGTTGCTGCTGATAATACGATTTGAAATCTGATTTGTGACTGCACAGCTGAATGTGAAAGTAGTTGATATCACTCAAAATAAAAGAATGAAAGAACACTCTATGGATGTGTTCTGATTAAAGAATTTGAGATGATTTTGCCTTTGGTTGTCACCAGAACAATATGAAATCTGTTGCTGGGTGGTAAGAAGGAAAGAGCTGCTGCTGAATATTCTGTAGAAATGCTTTATGTGCTATGCCTGGAATGCAAATTTGCTTTGGAACATATTAGGAGGGAACCTACTCATGTTTTCTTCTTGAATTTTAACAATTAAACAAAATGCTATACCTTCTAGATCTGCATAACACTGTGAGAGAGAAGAAACAGCCAGGAGCTAACATGCAAACAAAAGTGAACATGAGGCAAACTAGTCTGTCCCCAGTAGGATTTGCACTACCCAAATGATCCTGAGCATCCAGGAAACAAATGTACCCAGAAGCCTTGGGTAACACACAAGGGAACAAGCGAGCTGTGTGCCCAGTGCTGGAGGGTAATGAACAGAGAGAGAGGCTGCTCTGCTGTGGACAGGAGATATGTGCTCCACGTACAGGTGTGGGGCTCTGGAAGCTGAGGTTATAAAGCAACTTCTGTAAATTAGTGTAGCTGATCTGGTTCAATTAGTTTCTCTGCTGTCATTCTCTTGTCAGTGGAGTGCTGCAAGCGAATCCCAGCCTGCCCTTTTCCACCCAAAAGGATCCACTGTGAGGAAGTGTGTGCAACCCCTCGTGGTGAGATGCGGTGGGTAACCAGACAGCGTGGGAAAGCAGTGGGTGTGCAAACCCTGCCCGGGAGTGCAAGACTCCACACTGTCTGTTCTGGGAGGGCAGTCACCCCACACATATTGGATGGTCAAAGATGCATACAAGTTGCATTCTGGGGAAAACACCACTAACACCATTCAACTAACAAAATTCCGCAAAAATAAGGGAAAAAACCCCCCAAGAATGAAACCATGGCATTCTGTAAGCAGTGATGGAAAATCACAAACTTAATTTATATTTACAACAAACAGAAATGTCTAATACATTAGACTCCTGTCCTACACTTGGAACACAGATCTCTCTCCCTTGCCTGCAAAAGTACCTGAATGATTAATTAGTGATAAAAAATAAAACAGAACAGAGTCCTAGCTCTAAACAAGTAATTTCTGCTTGACTTAGACTGTGGACTTCACATTATAATTGTTGTACAATGTGGTTTGCACACCTTTAGAAGTTACACATATTCAAAATATTTTCTTGGAATTCAAAGATTTTTCATATTTGTTTTAAAACTAATTCCAGTTCCTCTCTGGTAAAGTAATTAGGGGAAACTTAAATTTTATTAGATCTATCTCTGATTAAATTATCACAGCTCCTTGCTAAGTTAATTACTTATGTACTGTACCTTGTAAATGAATTAAATTAGTAACCAGCGTATGAGAGAATTTATGATCCTTTTTTTTCCTGAAGTGTGGTTTTGGATATATTGTAACTATTTTAATGTGTTAAGAAAAATTAAATATGCATTGTTTTCTTTTAAAAAATAAAGCTTTGTGAGCTCAATTGCTTGAAATGTTCATAAAATATGAAGGATTTATTGTAGTAAGGCTTCTGCCTCTATGCACACGAGATCATATCTCTGAGCACAGAGATTTACCTTGTATCTCCTCTGTGCCTCAAACATTGGCCTTAGAGAGCTCTGCTGCTCTTTATGATATAAAATTAATTGCCTTACATCCAAGGGTCAGACTTTGAGAGACACCTAGGTATTAGTGTTGCATTAACATACAGTGGATTTCACAGTAGTGCTTAATTATTTTACTTTACTAAGTTTTCTGTGTATTCTTTAAAAATACTAATGGATACTTGTCTGCAGCTTCAAAAATATAGATATTAATAAGTATATTATAAAGTTTAAATGCTTTTCCTTCTGTGTATATTCACAGTTTCACCTTAGCTTTTCAATTTTGAATGCTAGGGACTTTTACAAAGCAATAAATAAAAGAAGGAATATTTTGGATACAAGGTGTCCTAGAACAGGAAGAAATAATTTGTCACTTAAATTATCTTAAAATTATCCATAAAATGACAGTCACATTTTTATATTTTTAATTTATACACTTTTGCTCAGAAATATGTATATGCTGCTGTCCCAGCTTGGCAAAACACTTAAACACATATTTAACCTTCAGGGATGCTCTTTAATATCTAAGTGCATGTAATAAAAATTGATTTAGAGGATAATGCCATCAGAAGTAAACTTACAGTATAATCAGGAATTAAAGCCAGACCAACTTTCAGTGCTTAGATAGCAGCTTTACTCTCCTCTTTCCTATATCTTTCCTCTCTGCTATATTTTTCCCAAAGACTGTCTGCTGTAAAGGTTCTCAGGATGAAAACACCTTATCAGCATCTCTATATTAGGCCACTGCAATGACTCCACAGAGCTTTGAGCACATCTGCATCAAACTCAGGGTACCACATCCTTGACCATGTCATTTATCCCTTATGACATACCTGGCAAAGTGCTCCTTGATTGTGCCTTCCCTACAACTTGTCAGCGGTCCTTGGACAAATAACCCAGATAGGACACTGCCTGAAATATACTGTGTATTTAGACTGATAAGAAAGGCTCGAGGAGAAGGAGAAACAAACATAGAGGATTATTTAGGTATCTCTAAATCTGGCAAGCCACAGGCCCTATCTACTTCTTTGTAGTGTACAAAAGAGTAAGAGTCTCATTACTCCTCATGGAAACTGCCAGACCAGGGCTTACTGGCAATGCCTGTCATCATCTCCCTGCTGAACCTCTTTCTTAAAGGATCATTACCTAGGTCAGGCCTGGAATAAAGTACTGCTTAAAGGTACAAAATACCAGGTGGTTAGAAATTAGTTCTTCTCTGGGCTTTTGTGTCCATGTTTTGAGATGGGTAAAGGATTTGACCTCATCAGGACTTTCCCTAAGGCACTGAAAGAGGTGGCAAGGCAAATGTCACACAGATTACCCACAGCATTTTCCCAGCTGCAAGGGAATGAAGTGCCATGTGGGAGAGAAAGGGCAAAGCTGATGAATCCTAAGGGAGGTTGATCTCGTGAGATCATGTCAGTGCCACTCTTTTGGCACCAAGAGGGTGGGGGTTGGCCCTGACTGTGGCCTTGCATATGGCCTTTCTTAATCGGTGTCCTGGATGGAAGTCCTCTGTGAGGAGACCTCCTCCAAGCTGATTGTGCTATGGCATTGCACAAGGGAACAGAGAGTGTGTGGGAAGTCTGGTCCTGGGGGATGTCTGGAGAGTTTTTGGAAGACTGAAGCAGCCAAAAACAGGGGTCCAGGTCTTCTGGAGCATCTGAGGTTGTCTATGGTTATCCTAAGAATCCTCTCTTAATTGGCTTCTCCATTGGTTTCCCATCTCCGATGCTCTTCTAGCACATGGGGCTTGCTCCTGAGGCAGGACAGAAAGGAAAGGTGTTTTGAGGGCAATGCTGCACATGCTGTAAGAGTCTAGACCACTTACAACCACCCTGCAGTTTGTTTCAGCTAATCCATCCATGTGTGTTTATGGTAACAAGTCTGCAAAGACTGACTGCATGGACAAGACCTACTGGAAAGGACAAAACCCCAAGGATGTGACTTGCCAGGACTGATGCCCTGTCACCAGCAATAACAGGTGAAACCTAGAGAGTGCAGCATCTCAGAAGAGATGACTAGAAAAAAATTCCAGTCTCTCAGTCCTTACACACAAACCCATTTAGTATTAATTTACACTGTTTACCTGCTGTAGTCAGAGGTTGGGGGCTAGATAGATTAATTCTGTATAGAAAACAAACATTTGGTGGAGTCAAGTATGGTGTGCAGATCTGTGCTTTTGCAAGGAGCAGACATGGAATCTTGCTTCCTCCTGTGTTCAGACAAAATCAAAACTGCCTATGTGCTTACACTTTCAAGGCCTTGCCAAAAGCTTGGTTCAAAAACGAGCAGGAGACTTAGGAGAAGGAAAGGTGTGATCTGTCACCCATAGACATCCTTATTTGTCCTGCTTTGAACTGCTTCTGAAGTTCCAGTAGAGAAAATTATTTTTTCTTTTGTTTTTTTTTTTTTCTTAACAATCAAAGGTAAGACTGGCTGTTACACTTACCACTTCCAGTGCTGTTTATCTCAAGCTGTAAAGCTACCTCGTATTCTAGAAGGACATTTCTTCATCATTGTTCTTTCTTTTCCTCTCATCTCTGTTAATCAACTGCTCCTTATGTAACATAGACTGTAATGAAAACACATGACACAAGCTGCTGCAAGCCACAGATCGTGAACCCTTTGGACCACTCATCTTGTACTTGCCAGTCAAGAAGCATTTTGCTTAAATAATGTGCATTGTGTTCATTCTCTGTTCAATTAGAGTAACCAGGTAAGGTAATTGGGTACCCAGCAAATGTGACACCTTCAGACAAGTAATCATAGCTCCAGTACCTGCTCCCATGGCAACTGATGTGTTTACACTCACAAAAGTACACATTTTCTTCCTTCTACACCATGGAGGAAAAAAGGTTTTAGAGCTACAAGGAAAGAATTTACAAGGATAAATGTTTAAGCAAGTGGTTGTGAGAAACAGTGTTTGTTTTTTACAGTGAAAATATAGGGAGTGAAAATAACAATAATGAGCTGTTATCAGACAACAATTAAGCACTTTCACCTCCTGAACTCAGCATGCAGTAGGGAACTCTCAAAAGCAGATCTCATTCCCTTTAAACTAAATTGCTCAAGAGGAAACAGGACGGATTCCAGCAGTTAGTGCTCCAGCACTGTGTCTGCAGATGTGACACCAGTGCCACTTCAGAGGCATCATGTTTATAGAATACTTTAAAATGACTACTTTTTTAGAAGTACAAAATATTCCTTCAAAAATACCAGGGAAAAAAATGTCATTGCCAGCTTTGCCTGGGAGGTTGTACATCTGCTACATTTACTTTTGTGTTGCCAAGTGACAGAGGGAGAGTTGGGTGGACATTTAGGGTCTGAGCTATGTGCACACAGGGAAATTAAAAGACTTTTTACCTTTTCTTACCTTCTCAATAAAGCATCCTTTGCTTCTCCTGCAGTAAATCCAAGGCAGCCCATACATAAGCACTACTTTAACTTTCCTGTCCACATGTACTCAAAATTTAAACAGAAGGGAGACCTGACCATGCTGGGAATTTAAAGCAAAGGTGTGTCTGATCATGTGGGTGGATTAGGAAAAACACCTACTAAACAAGCAGAGATGAAATTGCAGGAAAACTAGTCAAGAGTACGAGTTTACCTTGCTAAAATTGTCAGGTGGAAAATGTGGGCATAAGAGAGCCTTAAGCTCTAGAAATATATCTGTTGTATTCTCTCAAAAGATGACGCTTTGAATGCAAAACATAAATAAACATTAAGAAATACCAATCTCGTATTTATTAGACTTCTCTTTTCATTCTGTGAGCTGCTCATCCTAATGAACAGTTATTCCTCTGGACTGTGGCTCTTGGTTGACTCAGAACAGACTCTACTCACAAGAGTAACATACCTTGAACAAATAATTTGTAAACACTTCCCCATTCACAAATGTCTGGACTGATGAAATAAGCAGTTAAGATACTTTCGACATTCTGTAATGAGCTGTGAATTCTGAAAGGAGAAATTGTAACAGTGTTGCTAAGGTTAAATACATCTGTTCTCCATTACCATGAATTGTTCAAACTTGGATAATCACGTATTTGATGGTTGGACTGAATTTGGCAGTTCTGAACCAGGACAAGTGACTCATTATCTATTTATGGCTGCAGGTGACCCCAAAGTTATAAAAGTTGCAGACCTGTTAGGATTTCAAAGGTTTGCATCCTCACCTGATAAAGGAGGAAGAAATTATATGTCCTCTCCATTTAGCTACTTGGTAGAAGGATTATGAGGAAAGATGTCAAAATGTCTCGGTTTAAGACTGTGATTTATGATTTAAGCCCTGATATTGCAATGAGATCCCCTCCATGCATATGCAAATTCACTTATGCCAGTGGATCTGTGCTGGGGCATTTGTCTCTCTCTGCAGAGATTTCATTGCCAGACTGTGTTTTAAATGTCCTAATTTGTTTCTTCAGATAAAAAGTTCTGTTATGGCCAAACAGATGGAATACTTCAAAGCACATCAGGATTTTGCTCTACAGAAATTACCCCTGGCTCTGCCACTGGTGGTCTAGTGACCAAGTGCATGTGTTTTTTTGCTTGTCTACCTCTTTCTCAGTTTCTCCATGTATGAAATGCTACTAGTCTAGTTAGCATTGCTTAAGAATGCTACATGCACTGCAAAAGTTTTTGACTTTTTTTGTCCAAATCATTTGTAATTTTGAGATTATAATGATATTACCCGAGCTGACTTTTAGATTCAATTTCTGCTATCTAAGGTACTTGGCTGCAACCCTTTAGAAGAGCTGTGGCAAACTTGCCCCAGAGATTGCTCATAAATGTCAGTTACATAGAAATAACATTAAATGAAAATGTTAGATGTACTACTCTATGTAAAGGTAATAGTTTTTATGATATCTATCAATAGGTATTATGATATCTATCAAAAGACTTCCTTTATGTTTTAATCACTTTCTAAAAAGATTCTCCTGGCGCAGTTTTTTCAGAAAATTATTCACTTTGAGCACATGCAGTTATTTCTGCTCACTTGAAATACACTATTTCAGTGCAGCCTCAGTAGGAATAGCACAAAGAGGTACTAAGGAGTTTTCTGCTATTTAGGGGGACAGAATCCTTTACATTATTTGGGTAAAGACTTATGATGGACCAGTAATACCTGAAGGACACAAGAGTAATATGGAAAAAGGCCCTAGAAACTACATAGTAACAGAATCATTTTCTCCTTTAAAATGTAAACATTTTGCAAATGGTGTGACTTTACCTGCTTAATTTTGTAACAGAAAAATTAAAAAGTCTTCTTCCAAAGTTTTCTAGATAAAAATTTGTATGTATCTTTCATATAATTTCTATTTTTAAAAAAAGTATTTTAAAGAAAATTAAAAAAATGTCAACAGTGGAAAATGTTGCTGGGCAATGTATTTCCCTGTTTTAAATTTCAGGTTTCAGTCAATAGAATGTCACATTTTAAAGTCTTTCACTTCTGCCCAAACGATATATGGCTTATACTTCAATTTGTTGGCCACATAAGGTAATGTAATAGAGGCTACAGAAATAAAGGACAACAATAACAATAGTAATACATTTTCGTATCCATTTGGAAACGATTTTTGTATAAGCTACCAAAATCTGAAGTATGATTTTTTGGAGCAATCAGTCCCATAAGTAGTAGGAGAAGATGATCCTTGTGTGCCCATATTTGAGGAGTACAGTCCCTGCCAGAACAGGGGTGCAAACTACTGCTGGAGCTGAACAACATATAGTGAAGCTTTCACAAGATCAAATGAAGCAGGAAGCAGATCAGTGAAAAAAAGTTTCTGATGTGACTCTTTGATCAGAACATACCTAGTTTATTGAACTTCACCCTGGATTTTTGTGACATTTTAGGATCTGCTTTTTCATTATCTGTATCATTTGTGAATCTGTGTCAACATAGTGACCCACTGTTGGGAGAGGAACCCCAGAAAAAAACCAAAAGCATAAATGCACTAATACTTTTGAAGTGTATGAACCAGCCTTCTCTTTTCCAGACCCAGTTCAGTCAGTCTAGGCATTTTGAATCAAACATTTGTGTCATTCCAGAGTCAGATTAGCAATACAGACAGCTCAACAACTGATGCATAACTAATGATGTCGTAATTGAATCATACATCAATATCTTGTGGTATCAGTGCTCATTATAATCCCAGTCAACACAATTCTAATGACTTAAATAACAGCAGTACAGATGCTATGAAAGCAATACAGTTTCACCATAGTGACTCTGCTTAATGTTTTCGCAAACAACTTTTCACTGTAAACAAATCAAAGGAGGCACAGAAGCTCTGCCTCTGGTCAGCACTTGGATAAGGGTGCAGAAATCCTCTCCTGGCCCCAATGTCCTCAGAAAGGTGAAAGGCTGGGTTTATTTAAGGTAAAGTTAAAGAAAAAAACAACAAAATCCACTAATATTCTTTTCCCATCCTCCACAAGCTGCAGCCTGAGCATTTAATTCTGCTTCTGTGAGATTCAATGGTCTTATCAAGAGTTTAGCAATATTACTGTAGGCAGGCTAATGGGATCCAGGTTTAATTAAGGACTGTATTTAATTTGTTTTGTTTATTACGACTTCAAAAAAATCTCAACCAAGAAACATAGAGCAGCCAGTCATCAAACATGTTCCTATTAAAAGTGGCATTTGGCTTATGTCTGGAAAAGGCAAAGGACTTTGCAATCCAGAGCTGTGGCTTTCTGAGTCGCTGCTGGAAATGACCTTTCCAAAGCCTTGTATCTCTGTTGCATCCTGAAGTTTTCTTCCTTTTCTTACCTTTGAAAGGTGGTTCTGCCTTGGGATAAATCAGTGTACATCTCCTCTGTGGTCACAAACCTGTGGGCCTATTTCATAGCTCACCTTTTGACCTTTTCCTCTGAGGCTGGTCTGGAGCTGTGAACTGTAAGACCTCCAGAAGGCTCAGGAGACCAAAAGTCAGTGGAAACATTGTTTAGAGAAATGCGAGAGATGGCCACAGCATAGCAGCTGCCTTTGGTTGGTTCATCCCTGGTGAAGGGCCTCAGCAGACCCTGGGATGCAGCTGAGTTGCTCTGCCAGAGCTCTCATGTACACTGTCCAGGGACCTCCAGCAGCAGCAACCCCTCATGGCACTTCTAGTGAAGTCTTTTTGTCACTCATCCAATATGGGGAATTTGCTGCTGGGAATCTACTCTTTGTCATGGCCCTGAACGTGAGGTAAGGTAATAGTATCGCAGCCCATGGCTTTCCCAGTAAGTGCCCCAAAGTGGTTGATGGAAGAGAGGAAGGGGTGAAGCCGGCACAGCCACTGAGGGGTGATTGTGTCTGGTGGCAGCCAAGCAACAGGGCACACAAGTTCACTGTGAGCATCCAACTTTGAGGAGCTCCATCCCTCAGCAAATTTGGACCCCAGCCGTGGTGTCAGCCGGCTGGCTCCTGAGGGCTAGAACAAAAAGCTGCATATTTTCATGCCTGGGGAGGTCCTTTTGCTGTGCACAGGGCTCAGGCAGCTTCTTGCTCATGTGGTTGATGGTTATGATTGGCATCAACATTGGCTGCTGGTTATATTATGCATGGGGTGTAGAAAGAGTGCCCTTTCTGATGGGCGGTTAGTCACTGACAAGGTCACAAACAGGCTGGGCATACTCTGCTGATGAGTTCCTAAAGGGGGTCATCATATATTGGACTACAGAAGGTTGGAATAAGGAGCTGAGGTGCACCTTCCATTATATTGCTGTATGGAGTATCTTCCAGTGAAGCTGCATCATTGGAACTCATCCCAACAGGGACATGATCCCCTCTGGAGCCAGCACAGGTATGCTGGACAATAATGGTTCCAGAAGGCAACCAATCTGGGGGTGCTGTAGGTAAAGCCAGTAGTATTACCTTACTTTCAGCTGGTTTAGGGAAATATAGTGAATAGATATAGACCCTTACTTGGTATCTGCAGCAGATTCAGTGCACCTTTCTGTGAGGGGAATTTGATGTCTTCATAAACAATTAATAAATGTTTTCTGCAGAGAAGACCTGTTGACAATCCCATATAGAGTATTTATAATAACACTAATAACCTGTGAAGCTCAGTTAATATTTGGAATCTGCTTTCTGAGGGAAAGCCCACAGAGTAGAGTCAATGTCACTGTCATTTGATGCACAGGGACTAGCAAGTGCAATTGAGGTTCATTGAGCACTCAAACACTGTGGTCTCTGCTTCATGCCATATGGTAGAAAGATTAAAAATAGACTGAAATAGTGTCCAGAACACAGAAAGGGAACAACTCAATTCTACAGAAGAGCTAAAAATCTCCAGAAATGTGGCGAGCAATCTGTTGGCCATAGGTGCTAGGAACAAATTTGATTTCTAACAACAGTCTAGTGAACGAATTTCAGTCAATCACTGAAGGATCAGTGGAGGACAGAATTTTTAATGCAGGTGTTCGAGGAATTCTGAACTATCTACTAAAAAAGAGTGCACGTAAGGTATAGAAAAGAGAATGGGATTGAATAAGAATTTATATAAGAAAGTCTGGTGGAGTTAGCTGAACTGATATTAAAACCAGAATCACTCAGGCTTTCAGAAAACACTATACTAAACAGAGGAAACTGAGAGTCCAGCAAAACCAACAAGAAGAACAACAGAGAGTAAAGCACAAATGTAACAAGAAAACCTGCAGAAACCCCCTGCATGTGGAAAAGCAGAAAGAATTTAATCACTTTTCAAGAATATACAAATACCATCATGCAGTGTTCAGTGTTAGGATGATCATCTTTCTTGAAATTGCAACCCCCATGTTTTTACAGGACCTTTCTGGGAAGCACTATTTTCTTTAATGTTTCTTATGTATTTATCTTAAATGCAGCCTTTTAGTATCCTCAATGTACAATTCCATTATAAAACATCAATTTACACTCTGGATTACTTTAAAAAAACCTGCTCACAAAATCTTTATTGTGTAATTTGATAAATTTTAATTTTAAATTCTGTCTAAGCAGAATCAGTATTTACCAAGTTTCTGCAACCTACTCAAGCCTATTACATGACAAATATTCTTTCGACTGCTGTTGTTGAGATGGGATCAGACATAACCAATGTCACATTTTTCAAGAAACTGAGAAAATCAGGTAGCATGAGAATATTTCCTAATACACAGTTCAGCTGACACTATATATTCTTACTCATATAAACGTTCCACATCTAGCTTGTTATCTAATTTCAACCTTTTAATGATACTTACATTCTTGAGTAATCAACATATCTTTTAAGGCACTGAAAGCTGAGTTTAGTGAAATTTCAGGTAAAAAGGCATTCATGTGTCATATAAGAGATAATGTGTTCTAGACTACTAAGTTATTTTTTTCTCCTTACATGGCTATGTGTTTTCTTTAAAAATGTATTTGTTTTAATTTTTTTTCTACCTAAATACGTCTTCACAGATTCAAATGTTATTCAGTTACTCAGAATATTTTTGACTTTGTCACTGTCTTTAAAGAACCTAAAAATTACAGCTGGGAAATCCTCACTTTAAAAACAAAAGTAACCGGAAAACTTTAACAAAAGGACTTTAACAAAGAGCTAGAGAGATTTAAAAAACTTGAGAACTTTAAAAGATTTACAATATCTAGGAAAATAGATGACCCACTTGTAAGTATATGCCTCCATGTTGCATATATTTACACTGACAGCAAACAGTATTTCTGGTCATTCTGAACTTCTGACAAGTGAGGAAAATTGACTGTGCATTTCTAAACACAGTCTTCAACACACAGTGGAAATTCAGGTATGATTCACTGTACCTTATGTAAACAATGATAGATTGTTGATTTTCAAAACAAGCCTTTTTTTTCTTTTCAGAGAGCCCTAATGCAGATTAACTCCCATGTTACAGGTAATCAAGTAGATAATGGATTTTTCTACTTTCAACTGCATAGTTTAAAAAAAAAAAACAATCTTGGGAACATTTTGAAACTTTTATTCTTTGAAGTATCAGAAGGCACAAGATAGGCTGTCTCTATCCAAACTTTCTTTCTTTTTTATTTTTTTTTTTTTTATTGTAACAGGAACTAGTTTATTATTGGAAAAAACCATGGAGTTTTGTCTTACTGGAATGTATCATCCCAGATGAGGATAAATTTCAGAGAATGGAGGAATTTCATTTCCTGTCAAAGTGTCCCATATGAAGGATTATAGACTTTTTTTCCTCTTCTGTAGAAGCCAATGTATTTTCCACATTTGGACATTTTTCAGCCAAAAAAAAAAAATAAAAGCCTTAAGATTTTTGTTCCTAGAAGTAATGTTAACATTGTTTAGTGAGGTGTTCTGTTTGCAGCCTAACTTTTGACAACCCACCAGGATTGCAAAACTTTCTCTGCATACAGCATAGTCTTGTGATAAAACTGTTGGTAACTTTGATGCTCTGGCCAAAATCACTTCCTTGTTTGCTCCACAAGGTAACGACGCTTTGTTTTTTAGGGACAGTGTCTTGACTTCCTTGCATGGTCATCATCCATACAAGCATAAAATTGAATTGGCGCAGCAGGAACTGCCCAAAATTCTTCCTGGAGGTCACTGAGTTATAAAGGTGAGACCTTTGAGGTCTCTCTAGTTTTGAAGGTGGTTCAGAGTTCAGCCAATCACCAAGTTTTAAGTTCGTTGACTGCTGCAAACCAGTTCTTTGTCCCACCTATGTGTGTGGCTCTTTGGGGATTCTTAGACCACTCAGGGAATGAACAAATTCAGATGTATGCACAGGTGCACCCCTAATACCCTGAGAGACCACAATCAAATGCCATACTGTCGCTCACTTCTAACTCGAGTCCCATAGCCCTTGCCACAGAGTCGCTGCTGGACTCCTGCCTAGTGGGGGAAAAATTTCCAAAGCATGTAATTTTTTTGCAGTGTATGGTAAATCTTGCTGGCATTAGTAGGAGGTAGTAGAAAACACAGCTGCCTAAGGTGACTTTACTTAAGTCATAGCGATAATTTAGGCTGTCAAGAAAAAGATTGCACCCTGCCTGAGGTCAGGCTGACTGAGCAAGAAAAGTTCTGCAACAGGTAAGTTGCTCTTTCAGCCAAGTGCTTGGTGTCAGCCTTTCAGACTGTTCCACACAAATGTAAATGACCACGAGAATGTCCTGCAGGCAGGGGTTTATTTGAACTTTCATCTCTTAATCTATATAATGTGCTTTGAATCTCTCTACAGGCTATAAGTAGACATGGGGATGTCACTTAATCTAGAATAAACCAAAACAGTGTGCCTTAAGGAAATGGTTGTTTTTGCAGGCAAGGCAAGGACTGATTGGCTTTTGACACTGATCACCTTCCTTGTGGCTAAAAATAATCCCCAAAAGGAATGGCACATGGATGTGGGAAATATAGGAGCCTATGTTTTCTTTGCTCCTACTGCAACTATTGAAAGTATGAGGAAAATTATTGACCTGTCATCCTGAATTTACTTGTTGTCAGATAGGTAAAAATGAGGAGGAACAGCCTTTTTTCCTCAAGCAATAGCAGAATATTTGTACTCTGTGAGCAAAACAAGAATTGGCAGGAGACCTTCATGATGATATGAACTGAACACTGTAAACTTTGTGTTCCCTAATCAGCTTACTGTCCCTTGTTCTCCAGCTCTGTTTTGTAGACTTTGGATTTTCAGGGACAGGAATCAGCTGCAACGTACAAAGCTCTCAGTCCTGTGAGGCCTGAGCAGCATCGCAAACACAGTCAACAAAAGCAGTAGTCCACTGCTTTCTTACAAACTGTAATATTGCTGTTATGGAGATGGATTTTTGCCTCATATTTATAAGAAAACTCTAGGATATATGCACAATCACAGACAGATTGTCAGAAATACAAACAAATCTGTCATCGAATTTGCACCTTCCTGGTTTCTTGTTCAATGCCTTGAGAAATACCTTCTGCTGTAACAAGGTCAAAGCACTGTGTGAGGGACTGTGTCTTAGTGTGTGATGCCAGTGAAAAGGCTACAAGAGTTCTCATGATTGTCAGAGTGGAAATGCTGTCTGTTCAGGGCTCCTACAACACTTAAAAATGGTATTGTTGTTCTATTTCACATCAGAACAGATGTCCCCATAACAAGATGGGGCACAAAAGGAGCTGCTGGGCACTGGTGGAGTATGAAGGCTTTCTCAGACTTGCTTTTCCAGCTCAGAAAGACACTTGTGACTTTAGGTTGCTTGTATTAAGCACAGTTACTTTCCAGTTGGTCCCTTGGCTTTTATTATCCATTACTTCAGCTCTAAAAGTTCTTGCCTGCCTTTTATTTTGACAGACTGCAGTGCTTGGATACTAATACTGCATTTCTTTTGAATTTAATCTGCCAAAGTGGAACAAAGCTGTTTTCTTGAGTACAATTTCTTTCTCAAGCCAAGGACATTTAGCCTTTACAACAAGCTGTATAGGTTACAAACATTTTAGAGATTGTAACTTTGTTATGGAGAAGGGACATAAAACGGTCAGGTTTGAAATATTTACAGCTGAGGGGAGTGCAGAATGGGTAATCAGCTTTCTACCATTATTGGATATAAGATCGAATTATAGAGATGTTAATGGGACCCTTTATGGTGCTAGGAAATTTCCTGCCACTTTCTGAGGCAGGACTTTGCTTTCCTTCATGGCAGACTTCTTCCATCTTTGTGTTCTTTCGCATTTCCAAAGTGTAGATGACTTATGGATGGCCCAACAAGTTCTGAGTTAAATTACATCCAGTGCTGCACTGAGGCATATTACTCAATGTTTTGTATCTGTCACCTGTGAATTTGTAGCAGTTTTATCCATCTATTTGGGGGGATGAAACTTTCTGTTCTTGGCATGTTTGTTAGAGGTTTTCTGGAGAGTTTGATCAAAAAGAAGATTTGTTGACTTTTAAGAATGAAATATAAAAGTAGGGTTTTTTTTCCAATTATTTTGAACAGCAGTGGTTCTTCAAGTATTAAGATAAGAAATGTGAAGTTTAACAGGGTCAAGCTAGAGCAACTTCTTTCATTCTCACTATGCAAATCCATTCAAAGTTGTTGATAATCACCTGCTGATAGTCACCTGTGGATAATCCTTGCAAATGCGGAGATAACACAACTCTATTATATATATTCAAGTTTCTTAGTCTTTTAATTCTGGTATCTAAATAAAAGCAAAATGAATTTTCCTTTTACAGGTGCTGTTTTTCCTTATCACAATAATTTTTACTGTAAGAAAGGAACATTGTGCATAAAGCAAGGAGAAAATGTACTATTCTCAACCGTAAATGTAACATTTCTAAATGTGATATTTAAATTAAGTCAAAATTTTGCAGAATTTTACACTTATAATTGGGGTTCAGGTTGAAATGTATTACTTGCTCAAATGCTTCTGGAGACAACACACAGATGAAGCCAGATTACGCTGAACTAGATCTTGAAAACCGTATAGATATCAGTTCTCTATGATAAGCACATTTTACAGTATTAAAATAATCTATCATTATTATTATTCATAATGAAACACCCAGATTTCATTAAGCCTTCAAAGTACTCATTTAATGTAGTATTTTGTAGCATTCCATTGTTACAAAACTGTTCAGACCTTCTCAGCAAGATGGAAAACTCTGTTTTCCGTTGTTTTGTTTTTTTTTTTTTTTTAAACTAATTAATGAGTCAAGTTGAATTCTGCATGGACAAAAAAGTGTCCTTGACCAATAAAACCCATTTAATATCTCTGTCCCTTCCATGTGTTCCATCTATCTGGCACTGATTTATCAGGATAGCTTGCAGAGAGCTGTTGCTAGGGGACAGAGCTTTTGTAGGTCCCCATTAAAGCAATATTCCTGAAGAAGAAAAGTAATTTACATATTTCAAGTGCTGCCTATAAAAAAAATTTAATCAAGCTTCAATAAGTTTTAAAAGGGAACAAGCATAATTTGTATAAGTAATAACCCTTATGTGAGACACAAATTAAAGAGCACGAGTCACATTCTCTGATCTAGACGCTACTCCTTTGTGCCTTGGCAGATAACCTCAGTGATTTTTTTTGTTTCATTAGGTTTCTCCTAATTTATACCTCCTAATCAAGATCAGAACACTTCGAATAAATTTGACCTAACCTTACACTTAATATAATAACTTTGATGTTAACCAAACTGCCAGTCTCCAGGGTAAAAGCCATAGGACGGAAGAAAAGTCTGTCAAAATCACGTCTTCTAGTTCCCCCAGTTGTCAAATGCTTTCTGAATTGTTGCCCTGGAGGGGAGTCTGCCCTACTAAGAATCACTCCTGTGATTAGACTGTGTTTTTATAGCTTTTTAAGTCCATTAGTTCTTTTTTTTCTCTCCTGTTTTTTTTTTTTTAAAAAAACTGCTTCATGTATACAAATACATCTGAAACCTTCCTTTTGTATAGATTACTGATATATCAATTTAAACAAAAAATGTGGATAGCAGACTGTGAAAACTCCTCAAATTCTCTCCTTCTTTCCTTCCTTCCTTCTTTCCTTCCTTCCTTCCTTCCTGTCTTCATACATTTCATTAATGAGACTGTTTTCCCACAAATTGGTCAGAATTTATGGCTTTGCCAGAATTAGAACTGCATTGAGAACAACCTGTTCTCCTTGGCTAGATGACCATCGAATTGATGTGAATATGCTCACCCTTGATGGGATGAATGCATATGACCACATAAATCATTCCCTGTTTTCTTAAGTGGCTTGAATGAGTATGCAACCAACATTTGTTATGATTCTTCCCTTCTTATTTTGGTACACGATCAGGGAAGATTAGATTAAGCCAGCTCTGGAAACTGTATTTTCAGCTAATGGTTGGACAAAGCAATGCTAGCGACTCGAGGCAGTTCAGTGTGGCATTCAAACCCCAGAAGAATAAAAAACTATTGGCAGAGGCTGCAATGAAGCCTGCATTGCATTTATAATGCATAACAAAATCTGTCTCAGCGACGGTTTTGCAGAAATAAAGCAAAATTTATCATGGATTATTTGTTGTGTGATACTGCAAGAACAAGCAAAGGTCCCAGATGGTTTCAGGATCCTGTTGTCTTAGGCTGCCTTGCTACGCAGGCACACAGGCAGTTCCCTCCCCACAAAGCCTTAACTATGAAGAAAACCAAAAGATAAAAGTGGGAAAGGGATTTCTAACGAAACCACAAAGCAGACCTTTAGCAGAGCTAAAAATTGGACGTAAACTTCCTATACTGTAGAGTCAATGTGTGCAATTAGTTATTGCTAATTTGCTAATTTACTTTTGATATGCTGTCTGGCTGGACTATACAGAGTTGCCCTGCTGACATCTGCTCTGAAGCATAAAATATGGATGATATTCTGCTTATGGGGAAAGGAAAAAAGATAATGCTGAAAATGAAAGTGAATTTTCAATTTCGTCTTTACCTTCTCATGGGTTTTCTTTTTTTGTCAGAGACTTTTTTCCCCTCAAAATAATTCTGAATTATTGGTTTAAAATACATGTGGGGTGGCTTTGTTTGTTTGCTTGTTTTTGTTGTTGTTGGTTTTTTGGTTGGTTTTTGTTTGTTTGTTTGGTTGGTTTTTTAACCAGTGTCATCTTTATAACAACTTTGTTCAATAAAGTAACTTACAGAAACTAAAATAAAAGCAAAAATGAAGAAATGTCTTTGGGGAAAAGGTATACAGATATTAGTTAAAGACTTAATGTTACTTTTCAGAATGAGCTGAGGATGACCCTGCATTTCTCTGTTAGGACATGGGTGAGCATGATGTTGTACCTTGTGTCATCTGCCACCAGTAACTTTCAATGTATAATGCAAATTTTTTCATATCACTTTCAGAAATGGCCTCAGTGCTGATTTCTCTGATCATGTCATTCCAGCGACAGCCGGAATGCCACTGCCATGAGAAAACCCTTCTGGAGATAAGGGAATGGGAGCTGGACGGGGATAAGAACAACAACTCAAATCCCACTGTTGAAGTCATCTGAGGCCATACAGCGGGTGCACAGTATATTAAAATATGTAACAAGTAAAACCTATGTATTGGGCCCCCAATTTCTATTTCCATCACTGCCCCCATGCTGCCAAGGTGCCCTGCAGCCTGCCTTGCTTCATGAAGCTCTCAGGGCATGGAGAAACTCTGCAATAGCTGTTCAGAGTAAAGATGTTACTCACAGAGTTTTTACCAGTTTCCGCCTGGTCATCAGAAGTGACACACCCCCTAACCATGTTCATGGAGCTGTACAAATAAGCATTCCCAGACAGCTGGCTAAGGAAAAGCCTGCTATTTAAACTAATAAATGCAAGTTGGTTCCTAAATAAGGATGAATATGACGGAATTACACAAGCACATATGGATAAAGTAAGGAAATTTAAACACTGACTTCCAAGTAACAAGGGACATGGCAAGAAATAAAATTTTCAGTGAATACACTAGAAATAAGAAGGAAAATGAGAAAAGAGATTGAACAAAATGTTCTACAGAGAAAAAGAATCATTTTCTTTCATCACAGAAAACAAAAATTAATTGTTTGCTTTAATCTTCATGGAAAACGTAAATTGCACTGGATACTTTAACAAATTAAGTTTAACAAGTTGTTTGGAATTCAGGCTGGAGTAGAGAAGGGAACAGTTCAGGGAATATTTATGTAAGTTTGGTACATTAAAGTTCTCAGTGTTTGATGAAATTCATCCCAATAAATGAGACAAAGTAATCTCTAAATGATTAGTGATTATCTCCTGGAAGCTGTAGACAGGAGAGATCCTAGAAGACTAAGAAAAACAAACCTTTCATAATTTTTTTTAAGAGGAGCAAAGGAATTCCAGATCAAGCAGTCTTCTTTCCTGGAAATAATATGAAACAAATTATTGAAGTAATTTCAAGCACCAACGAAATATAAAGGCTGTAACATAAGCCAACAAGGAACTGTCACGAACAGATCATATTGATTTTTATGATTACCTTCTTTGACAAGGGTGCCAGCCTAGTGTAGAAAGGAAAAAGTAATAGATATAGATGTAAATTAACTCTTAAAAAGTTTTTAGACATTTTTTCAACATTAGAATCTCAAAAACTGAGGAAATATGGTGTGCACGTATTTGTCTTTGGGTAGCTAGTAGTTGAAAACTTTATAAACAAATCCACATCTAACATGGAAGATGTGCTGAGTGAATTCCCTTAAGAACTCATTGTTGCTCAAATTCTACTTGGTTTCTTCATGAAAAATGTGCATAATAGAATGGAGACTATCTTTTAATTTATGGCTTGTAAAAAGCTGAAAAGAGTTTTAAACATTTTGGGAAAAATGCTAAAAATACTAGTGGCAGTTTGGAGAGTTGCTCAGAAACCTGAAAGGTTGTATCTAAGTATTTATGAACCAGAGCTCTGTACCTAAGAAAAAAGAAAGCAAATTGAAATTTGTAACTGGATAGATTTCCTTAAAGAAAGAAAGCAGTACAATGGAAGAAGACATAATAGGAAAGCAGTTTTAATTTTAGATTCATGAAGCAGAAGTTTGTACAGAAAACATCTAGTTACATTCCTGACTGAACTCCAGAGAAGCCTTGGAATGTATATTGTCTCTCTTTGGGAACTGCATTTTTAAGGCAAAGACAAAGTAAAGAGAATCCAGCAGTGTGAATGAAGGATTTAGAAAGCATGACCTATGAGGGAACTGGCTTACTGAGAGGTGGTAGAGGGTGACTTGATTATATGTGGTTACAATATCAATGATCACCAAATGTTTTCCAAGGCCTGATGAAATCAATTTGTTTTTCATCACAGATGATTTTGGATGCAAAAACTTAGAAAAGCTGGGAGGTTGGTGGAGCATGAGATGGTATAATTTGAGGATACAGAGAAATTGCTTTTACCAGAAATGTTTAAGATCAGGGTACAGTACAATCTGTGAGGGATGGCCAAGGCCTGTATGATCTTGTTTTTGGTGGGGACTTTACTTAAGATGATCCCTGGGGTACACTTTGAGTCTAATAATGACATAACAATGTCTGAAAAGAAGTTAGAGAGGATTCATTGCTTCTCATCTGATAGAACCAATGCTGGAGGAGAGAAAAAAAGGTCAATCTGAGGACAAGAGTATGAGCCTTTGAAGTGTGGACTCACAATGTTTTATGAAGGAGCACAATAATCTGTTTTTAACGTTAAACTTTCAGAACTTATTGGTTCTTGCCACTTCCTGTCATGTAATTATTTTGTAATCTTTAAAAACCCTTACACAACTAGAGATAATGGTTTTATCTTGAATTTATAAAAGCAAGAATATTTAAAAGTACTCCCTTAAAGAGCTCTGAATACAATCCATCTTTGCCTTTTATTACAATTTTCCACATTAGATTTTGATGCGGTAATTTTCTGGTGTTTGGAATAACAGAATTAATTTGTAGGATTGACAATTCAGGTTCAGAGTAACTAGGTGATGGAGAAGAAGATGTAAGACAATTTAACCTATATTTGAACCTCAAATCATAAGCTACTGTTTTGTCTGGTCACAAAGAAAAAGCACTAATGAGCTGAATGTATTAATTCAATTTATATGACTGAATAATCTTTGGCTGTCAAGTTATATGCTTTGTGAAAGTCTGAATGTGGATTGTCAAATTGTCCAGCCAGGAAGAAAAATGCCTTTTACTTACAATGGGCTAATGATTGTTTGACAATTTAATTATACAGCATGGAAATTGTAAAGAGGAAATGGGGTACAGAGGGAAGTCTGCTTATCCATACTGAAGTTTACTGCTTTGAATTAAATCTGAAGACAGTATATTGCACACAGAACAGGTTTCTCACTCCACATGTTCCGAATAGCTTGTTGGATGGATCCAGAAAGGGGGACACTGCTAAATTTAGTCTTAAAATAAGTTGATTAGAGCTTTACTTCTGTACCTGACACTTGACTCCATAAATCTTTGCACCTATATTGTTGATTATGGTTCCTTTTAAAAAACAATGGCTTTTATTTGCTGTAACCTCATTTATGCTTTGTCTATGTTAATTTTAAGTTAGTTGATTAACATCCTGCATTCCATCTGTACAGCATCTCATTGTAAAACCAGCATCCTGGTCCAGACTTTCAGTTTCCAGAACCTTGCACGACTCTCTAAGGCATCCAAAGAGTAAGATGCATCTTCCAGATCCCCGGGAAAGCTCAGGAGATGATAACACAAGAGATGAGGAAGAACTGTGGTGGTCAGCATTGACTAGGAAAGTTTGTACTTTAACAGAAGGGTAGAGGAGATGAAAATATCTGGAAAATTGTTCATCAAATTAATCACTTCAAAGCTCCTCTAACTTTTTTGCTTCACTGATAGACTTGTGAAGTGGCAATTGTAATGGAAGCTTTTTTACAATTGGGAATATCACATATTCTGTGGCTCTGAGTTCAGATCAACTCAGTTCATGAAGGCTGCTAAACAACTATCAGACACGAAATTCCCCTTTACACTGACTTGAACTGGATTCAAACTAGTGACCTAGAGAGGAAAGTCTTGCTAAGCTGCTGTTAGTTTTTCTTTCAATGATTTTCCTTCTTCAGAAACAGCAAGCAGCTGAAAATGTTTGAAATCAAACATTTAACTCAAATATCCTTAGACACAAACACATTCCATTGCTTTTAAAATGTACATACTCTTCCTTTGCTTTACAGTTTGGACACGGAACATAGGAACACAGGGAACATTAAGACTTTTTCCAAAACACGGTATTTTTTGATCTTAAAGGGCAATGCTGAAATTGAAGTCTGTTTCTGTTAAAAACAGGCACATATCTTGTTAGCACTGATAACTTCCAGATGGCACTACTGGCTCTCATAGTCTGGGTAGCTGTGTCTGGGAATCCATAGCACAAGCTGGAGAAAATGTCTATTAGCACCTCTTGTACAGCTGAGAAAGGTGCTGGGAGCATCAGGGAAAAGGATCAGTTCTGCACTCTATTCCTTTTCTTGAGATTTGTGTTTTAGCATAGAGCTTCAGATTGTATCCAGACACTCTAATGTGTTGTCAAAACATTAAAGCCTTCTTTAAATCAATTTGGATAACATGCATAATAACACTGTAATAAAAATTAAGAAATGCTAACTGCTACTTTTTAATTAGACTGCTTCTTCAAATAACCCTCAAGAAGAAGGTTATTTTTACTGACTGAAAAGTCAAATTTTCTAGACAATGCCATCAGAGGATTCTCTCTAGGCTTCTTCATGAGATGCATTAAATTAATATTTGTATTACCTTTCTCTTCATACAGTCCTTAATGACTATACCCATACTGTAGATATTATTAGCATTAGAAAAAAGACCATTTTTCCTTTAGAAACAGAAAGGGAATTGTGCTTTATAGAATTTAGGGAAGTTATTTATATTTTCCTGCTGTGTATCAGCATTCTCCTGTCTTTCTCTTTTTCTCCAGATGTTCTGTCTAAGGGGTCTAAACGGCCCTGTCTAAAGGAGTACAGGACTGCACTCCTTTGCATGCCTTTTTATTTGTACTGTTCCTTAGAAGCAGTTCCCCAGATTTCATAGAATCACAGAAGAGCTGAGGTTGGAAGGGACTTCTGGAGGTCATCTTCTCGAATCCATGGCGAATCAAGGCTGCCTAGAGCAGGTTGCCCAGGATCATATTCAGGTGGTTTCTGAATGTCTCTAAGTATGGAGACTCCACAGCCTCTCTGGGCACCCTGTGGCAGTGCCTAGCCATCCTTAGAGTAAAAAAGTATTCCCTGATGTTCAGTGGGAACCTGTGTGTTTCAGTTTGTGCCCATTGCCTCAGGTCCTGTCATGGGGCAGCACTGAAAAGAGCCTGGCTCTGCCTTCTTTGCACCCTCCCTTCAGATATTTACGTACGTTGATAAGATCTCCCTGAGCTTTCTCTTCTGAAGGCTAAGTCCCAGCTCTCTCAGCCTTTCCTTGTAAGAGACATTTTGCAGTGCCTTAACTGTCTTTATGGCTCTTCTTTGAACTCTCACCAGTATGCCCATATTTCTTTTGTACTGGGAAGCCCAGGACTGGACACAGCTCTCAGCCTCACCAGTGCTGGAAAGAGTGGAAGGAAAGCCTCCCCTGACCTGCTGGCAATACTCCTTCTAATGCAGCCTGGGAGACTGCTCAGCTTCTTTGCCACAGGGGTACGTTGTGGTCTCATGTTCAGCTTGGTGATCCTTTTCTGCCAAGCTGCTTTTCAGCTGCTCAGCCTCCAGCATGTTAAGTACGTGGGGTTTTTCCTCATGCAATACTTGGCCCTTCCCTTTGTTGAACTTCATGAGGCTTCTGTCAACCCATTTCCCCAGCCTGTTGGAGTCCCTCTGGATGACAGCACAATCCCCTGGCTTATCATCCACTCCTCTCTGTGGCATTGACAGATTTGCTGAGGGTCTGCCCTGTCCCATCATCCACACTATAAATGAAAGATGTTGAACGAGATGTGTTTATTAATAAAACAAATAAAAACGTGTTTTTCCTAATCAAGCTGTACCTAGGCAAGCAAAAGGGATAGTTAATCCTTTTAGTTAGAAGGGTGCTACCGTAAGTCTCTTGGGAAAAACAGTGATAATTTTGTGTATTTCTTTTTAGGATTCATGAGTCGTGATGATGGAGTGGATAAGACAATTTGCTTTTAATTGTACCCTTCTCTCTCCCAAACCAATTCTGAGTTTTGTTTGGAATCACACAGAAATACACAGCCAAAGCTTGGGAATCAAAAGTGCTCTGAAACAAAGCTAGTTATATAACTCTTTTTAATGAGTTCTTTCTGATGAAGAACTGGTGTCTCTTGGGCTAGATTTTGTCTTGAAATAGATCTTGTTCATGAGTTTTATGAATAGTATTATCTTGCTGGACACAAGATGGTAAAAATTCTGTTCCATTGTGAAGCACTTTTTTTTTCCTGGAAATTCCTAGATACAACCTTTGTATAAGCAGGAAAGAACCAAGCTGGAATAACAATTGGTAATTAAACAGCTCTTCCTCTCATATTTATGGAACTGTCCTACAAACTATAGTCTACATTACAGTCTAGGACTCATCCATACTGGAACAACCATGGCTAAGTGTCATGGCAGATATAGTCAGATTTTTTTCCTATTAACTGATATAATTGTGGATATCATTGGCTGTGTTTAGGTGTCTCTTACTTTTTCTGCTGAAAAAAAGTCCTTTATCGTGTTTCAATGATTTTAGAATGGATTTATTTTCTTCCAGTAAAAAAAGTGTAAAGTTTGAGTACACTAGATAGAAATAAATAGACACAACATAGACACGAAGATGACACAAAGTTTAAGAAATAAATCTTTTTGTTTTTTTACTTCCCATCCCTCTCCCACCCCCCACTGCCAGTTCCAAGCTAAGAATCAAGTGTTTCTTCCTATAGAAAAACTTAATAGTTAGTTTGCTCAATTTTCTTTCAACAGGAAAAAAGAGATTATGTCTAAACATGCCCATTTGTCTTAAGATAGCTACCTAAATATGTTCATGGGTTAGACACAATTTTATTGAAGAGGTCTTTCTGGCTTTCAATGCAGTTTAAGACATGAAAAAAAAAAATAAGGAAAACCCAGAAAATAAGATCTGTTTTCAAGGAAAAAATTTTTTTGTTAGTTTAGTTCCCCAAGATCAAACTTTCTACATGGTATCAGAATTCTGTTTTAAAATATTTTTAAAGATACCTTTTTGACAGTTTCTAGTTAAGAACCAGTTAAGTCTAGCCAAAAAAGGAGTTAGGCAAACTGGTAGCATTTCTGGTACAGCATTTCTGTGACATTAGCTAGGCCAACATTTTTGAATTTAGAATGCTTAATCAAATGGTCTGAATTTGTAACATAAACTACTGAACTTGTAACTACATCTTAACACCAAAAGTGCAGAATAAGGAAGTCATGATATATTGTCAAAATAGTGGACAAGTTGTTCAAATAAATTTGTAAAAATTAATATTTTATAACCTTGATTAAGGATTTCCCCTTCATTTAACTGATTAATCTACTCATCAATTTTCTCCCAGTGTTATTATGACCTGATTAATGAAAATATTTATGCCTTAAGATCAAACTGTAAAAAATCCAAACTCATATTAGAAAATGTGTTTTTGCCGAGGAGATGTAGATATTAATATTTTTTAAGTTGATTAGGGATTTTTTTAAATTAACTTCACCAATTAACATTTTGCATTATAAGGTAATTTAACACATAAATCTGGCTTGGGGTGACAGATTTGGCAGCAAGCAATATTAAGTCTGCTATTAAAGAAGGTGGTGGGTAAGATAATCATCAAGGTTAAAGTGATATTGTAAAACTTTTGCACTAAAATACAACCATAATTTCAAGGCAGAAACTAATGGGGACAGTTGCTGTTTGTAAACACAAGTGTCCTCTTTCTACCCAGAGTGCAATCTGAATAAGAAAATGATCGAAAGAACCTCAGTCACAAAGACAAATGTGGAGACAGTGAAAAGAGTATGTGATTGCACAGGGCAAGGGCTAGAAATACATAGCTGACCAGGAAATATAGTTTGATAGTTAATTAATTGCTTTTATAAAACAAATGGATAACAAGAATATATATAAAATTCAGAAATGAAATTTATGAACTGTAGTTGGATTAGACCAAACTGGGTGATTTAATGAAGTCAAATAAAGGTCTTCTTGGAATTATTGGCTCTTCCTTCTGTGATACAGGGAAAAAAGAAAGATATTCCTGTTAAAAATCTTTCTTGAAAAATTCCTACTGAACCCTTCTTATTCCCTGATGTGCTCTTGGGATTTCATTTCTCTTGCTGCCCTTCACATTGTACTTGAGCACAAGTTATTCTAGTGTTGCTGTGTTCTTTGAATGGTGAGAGAAATCAACTAAGTCAAAATCAGTGTGCTTCACAGTTTGATCGATATCATATGATTTGTGATTGTAAATTTAATGACATTTTGAAGCATTTTCGGTGACATTTTGTCATTGCATTATGTAAAATATTAGCATTATGTAAAATATTCAGAAGTACTTGCTGAAGCATGTCTGTCTGTTAAAGAGTTCAACGTTTCACTGAAAAGTACACTTTTTATTTTTTTTTGGACATAATATTGTGCAGCATGAACTTGTAAATATCCACCAGAAGATTTAATTATCGAAAGAAATAGAGGAACAGTCTGGAATTGCAGACTTAGGAAATAAAAAGGAGCTCTGAAGTGTGCAGTAATGGCCATGGAAACAAGCTATCTTTTCTTATTGCATAAGGGACTCGTGAAAATCACCAGATCTGCTCCATAATAAGTAGCCCCTCTTGGACTATGAGCCACTGGAGAACTAAGAGTCTTGCTAGAAGCAATGATGGCTAAGGCTGTACGTTCCACAGTTATTCTGGTAATGCCAGAAAACTGATGGATGCAAAGCTATATCAATCAGCCTTGTACACAACACCAACAATAACTTACTAGTTATAGCCTTTACAGCATCTCCAGACTGCTCACATCACAGTTGGGTACTGTTTACCAACAACAACTCTGTGTGATAAAGTCTTTCTTGTAACTCATTTTTAATTAACAAAAATGGACTTGTAAGGAAATTAAATAAGTTATTAATTAAAATAGCCTTTGAATAGTATACTGCCACTGCAGCTGAGATGAACGGTGTGCAGGTATCCATACAGAATAGTTTTTTCTGTCCAAAACCTGTGCTACCATAGTTAGTCATCTTATGTCTGGGGTGCATCTGCTTGCACCTCTTCTGTGAGACAGGAATTCATGCTACATTAAATGTAGCAGACAAGGATCTGATTATAGAGCAACTGGTTGGGGTCACCACACTCTGCTGCTTTGCTCACCTCTTCTTCCCTCTCCATCTGGCACTACAACAGATGCCAACACTGTGGAAACAGCTGCTCTGCAGCTTCATAGCTGACTGACAGTGCAGACGTCCTCTAGACTAAGGAGCTTCTTCCCAAGCCTGTGCTAACAACAACTGAACCAATGGAGTGGTGTGGTGGCTGGGACTGATATGTGCATGTCAAAAGGAGAAGACTCATAGAGCTGGAAGAGGGAATCAAAGGGAATTTATGAATTCAGCTCGTTTCTCAGAATCTGAGGTGTGTCTGATGGATTGATAATACCCAACCCATCACACCCCACAGGAAAGTGCACAGTCCAACAGGCTCCATTGGAGTATCAAACCAAGCGGTTATAACCTTCCAAAATGTCAAATGCTTAATGTGGGGAGAAAGATGTTGCTTTGTTAAAATAATAGTTTGGGTTGCAGTAGGATACAGCCACTCCATAGAGACAAATAATCATGAATTGTTAAATCTGCAATGAATAGCTCATCCAAACAGTGAAAAGTAGATCTCTGTAAGCAAGACCCCTTGATCTCTATTTTCCTCTGACAAAATAAAAGCTGCATATGTTGAAGGTCTTCTGAAATTTACCACGATAATTTATCTGCTAGCAAACATTTGGAAAACTCCTAGTGTGTTGTTTGATGAGTTTTATGTCTGCATTTTGTTTTGTAAGTTGTTTTGTCACAAAGATTTTGAAGAGCATAGCTGATCTGTCAACTCCAAAAGGATGCTTGCTAGTAGGGATGTAAAATTCTGCTTGTGTACTAAAATTTTTATCTGTTTCTCAAAAGTTTACTCCATCATTTATTCTACTGGAATGGATATTTAGCATCTGGTTGTTGTGTGAGTTAATGATACAAAAAATAGCTGTTGACATTTAAGTAGCCATAATATGCACTTATTACCAAGCAGAGAGACAGAAATGTTTATGTTTGTTAATTATACGGAGCTTACTTGTAAATTTTTAAAAGACTAATCTCCCTCTAGAAATATCCTATAATATTTCTTATTTTATACCCCATTTGTGAGTGGTTTAGCTAAGTTGTGATATTGAGTGTCTTGGAGTGTCAAGAGCACCATCACGTTAATGAAATTTTTTATTAAAAAAATGTAGATGTTTTGCAAATTATCTTGATGTAGCATAATGGTGAAAAACAGACTTCAGTGATCGTCTCCATCCCTCCGGGCCTGGGTCTTTTGCAGATTTGCTAAATAAGTCTGATAAGCCCCATGCCTATAGCTGTAAAACTGGTAGATTAACCTTTATGTTGTCTGTTGTGTTATCATCACAATAATATGAGATGTCCATCAGCAAGATTTCAAGCCACCAGTGTGCCACAGCGCTGTCAGACCACAGGACAGGTAAATCTCCATGAATTCCCATGAACTACTTGGTTTGACTTCTTCAGAGCTTTAGTTTCTCCAAGGCAAAGCTTTATATTTTTCCCCTTTTTGGAGTGTTGTGAGAGGATGCCTCCATGCTTGTGCTTCTCACACATTGCCAAGGAACAGAAAATTCTAACAAGAACACTTAGATGGACAGAGTTATTTAAGTACAGATAAAAAAATTAATAATTTTTACCTTAAAATGACTGTTATCCAGCTAGCTAAAAGTTGACAGGCCCTAGGAGTGTGAACCTCTGGTTATTATGAAGATGATATCAAGACTTAGAACTCAAGTCAAGCTTAAAGGAGAACAGTGCTGTGATTTTTCAGGTGCAGGCTACCTCCATCTTAAAATGCAAGCTAAACATTTGCATACCGAAATGTTAATTTTAGAGATGCGTTCTTTCTAGCAGTGATAAAGCAGGAAGTGATGAGACACACTTTAAAATAATAATACACTTAAGCAGACAGCTTGATATTGGACTGAGTGACAAAGCAGTTGCTTTTCTTGGAGCCTCAAATCTTCATTTATTTATTATTTAATCAGATACACTCAAACTCTGAAAAGGAGATTGACTTGTAATATTATCATGCCTTGAAAATACATTTCATTACAAAGGAGAACACTGTCAGGGTATATGGAAATTTTTCTCTTCTACTAATTTCTCCTTCTTCTTTCTTATCTTTCTTGTCCATTTTGAAAGTGACAAGTAACAAAATTATTGCACACTCTTGGACTAAATTCCTCTGCATCACTCCAGAAACTTCTGGACTCTATGCATCAATCTCCCTCTACCTGCTTTCATCTCCTCCTCTGATGGCAGAAGTTTTGTGTGTTTAATATTCCCACTCTCTCATTGAGCTGTTCCTCTAATTCCCTTCTGAGATACTCATTTTCCCCATGGCAGACTGGTCTCTAAATTCAATATAGCTCTTAGAAAAGTGGATCACTCAGGTTTTTTCCTCTCACTCTCTGTAGAGATGCTCTCACTGTCTGTAGCCAGATCTGCCTGTGTGTCTTCACTCTCCCAATCCTATCATAAAGTATTCCTTTTCCATTATCTGTTAGTGAAAGTTATTTGGGATGTCTGTAGTTTTAAATTTTAATAAGAAGTGAAGAATGAGAAGGCACAGGAGTTTTCTTTTACCCCAAAAGTTCATGAACCACAGTCCGCTACTTCTTTGGTCAGAAATTAGAGAGGAGGGTGAAACCAGCTATTTTTCCATTGCTTTGCTTCCTCTATTTATTTCTTTAGTGTTTGCAACTGTCACAAAAAACCACAGAGCCTTACTCTGAGATGCCATGAAAACATTATGAAATTTCAGAATGGATCAGGTGCAGTATTCAGCATTTATCATGGTACAAAGAAATGCCAGACAGCTGAATGTGAAACATTACCCCAGTCAGCCAAAAGGATGGACGTTGCTTTGTCCTCTGGAAGTCTTCCATTAAGGCCATTTATCTTTGGCTAGTCTGATTCCAGAGGAATATTAAAACCATACTTTATGCCTGCAAACTGATTGCTGTGTATGTAGACGACATATATATTTGTGAAAAATCTAGAGTCACCTTTCCAATAACATTTATGGTTCTGCTAAATTAATGTAAGTTAATTTCAAGAGATATGATGAATGATAAGAAACTGCAAGTCACGTGCTGATAAAGGTCACATCCTGTTTGACCTATGTTTGCTAAAAATATAATTCAAATTAACATTTCAAATTTGCTTTATTTATTTATAAAATAAATTAGAGGTGCACTAATTTATAAAATAAATTAGGTGATGAGTGCAACGTAAATAAGGCTTAAAGATTTAGCAGATTTATCATTTCTAAATCTTAGCTAGGGGAGTTTCTGTAGGTTATTAAAATGACATATTCTTATTTAATTAAATACCTGTTACTAATGAGTCCTTCACAGTTAACTTCTAATGTGTATTGTATTCATAAAGAAGGCTTCTTTTTTATTTTTTTTTTTGGTTGGTAAATCCACAAATTATAGGAAAAAAACATTAAAAATGTTCAAACCTGCTATTTCCCCTAATAGTTGTAACATAACTGCTTAAGTGTTCATTTTTTTTCTGTTTCTCTATTAATGATGCATTATTGATCATAAAAATATGGGGTCAAAGGATGTTAGAAACAATTTTATTGTAGTAGCTGTGAAAAATAAATGCAATACTAATAGATGAAGACAACTTCACTACTCCAAGTGTTAGATTTTGTTTGCAACAGCTGAAAAATTGCCTTCACATTTCAAAGAACAGCAAGCCATCAGCCAGGTTAGCTGAGCTATTAAGAATTAGGGGGATTCAACAATTTTCATTTTTTTTTTTTTCCATTTTTGTCTTCAATGTAGGTGTTTTAGTTATGTACGTTTTTCTCAACCTTGCCTAGATCTTCCATAATAGAAACATGTAGTAAAAGCAATTCCTGTATACACTTTCTCTAGAACTATAACATCTACTTTCCCATGCTTCATCACACTTCTGTCAAAGTATTTTTTAAGTTTATCCAGGTTTTCCATAACTTGGCTAAATTTGTTGTGTTTTATTAAACATTTAGTACAGAAAACTTTACCAACAGCTGGACAATATTAAGCAGTGAAGTGTAGTTAACATTCTGTTAACAGTATACATTTTTTTTATATTAGTTTTTAGTGATATGTTTGGCTAGAATATTCACTTCATGATAGGATTTTTAGTCTTTATCAGAGTGTTTATCAAATATACCACTTGTTTTGGTAAAAAAAAAAAGAAATTCTTATGATTTAGTAATATCTAGTAACTTTGTCATGATTAATCCTTTCTAGGAATCTCTATTCAATATTAGACAATATCTGTTACCTTTGATGTATTTTCAATAACCTGAACATCTTTACTTACTGGAATTACATTAGACCAGGAGACTTCTTAATGCAGATGATGTATTCTTGAGTATCTGCATACTCCCACAATTTTTCCAGAAGTTTTACAAAATACTTTAAATGAAAATTCTCAGCCAATAATCAGCTGAGACATACCAAACTAGCAAATGATTCTTCGGAAGTTATGTAACATAAAAGAGAAAACTGGAGTGGCAGCGATCTCATTTCCAATTGTTTCCAAAGCAGTGATGTCTCAGTACTCTATTTTAAGCAGAACTTCATATACTGAAAGCACACATGGTTGGTTGGCTGTGTTTTTTCAAGGGCATCAGTGAGTTTAACCACATGTGACCTGTTGAGGGCGAGAAATCCATAACATCATCTTGAGTTACCAGAAACTGATGGGGTATCAAATTTTTTCTGAATTTGTTGTGTGAGGTACACAAGATGGGCTTTAGATGGGTTCCACAGCTGCACTGAGGCTTCTTTGAGGCAGTCTGTTAGAAGGGATCAGTTGCTTGAGAGAGCTGCATATCACCCGGTATTTGAAAACTGTCTGATACGTAAGATTTTACAATCTCGACTACTAAAACAACAGCAAAATTTCATTTGAATCAATACAGCACTACATCCAGATAATATAATCCATATATTTGATTTGTTTAACTTCAAAATATGTATCTTTCTGGCAGCTGAACATCTATTGGCACGCAGCTGTGTTACGTGTCCCTCATGGCTTAGAAGTTATTAGCAAGATGCAAAGCCTTTTCTATTGCTTTTCCTCATTTCAGAAGATCAGACCAACAGTACCAAGGAGTGAGAGATTGATTTCCCTGCTCCATTTCTGGTGCATTTTATCACTAAATCTAACCATTAAAATATAGTTTGTGTCTCAGTATTTTGAAGAACTAAGAATTATAAAAGAAGCAATTTCTACCAAGAATCTCTTCTGGTTGTGCACAAGGCAAGTTCTAGTGAGGAGCTGCAAATTTGATATCCTTTTGCTAACAGCTCTTAAATAATTACAAAGCCTCCCTTTCAGAATTTTTACTACTGGAGTGCCCATTTGCATTTGAATTTTGAAGCCCATTTATTTTGTTTTATTCATCATTCAGGCTGATCCAGTGGCTCAGAAACATGTTACAGTTCTCCTAGATGATGGGTGCCTATACCACTGTTTGGAAAATGAGAGAACAAAAATAACTAACTTAGTTTGCTAGTGCTGTTTTTATTCATCCCAGTTTCTTAGTTTGTTTGTTTATGTATCTTTGCCATTGATAATTTAAGACCTAATTTGCTTTGAGCAACCTGGTCTAGTGAAAGTTGTTCCTACCATAGCATGGGGGTTAGACTAGAGATGACCTTTAAAGGTCCCTTCCCACACAAAGCATTCTACGATTCTATGATAAGAGAACCAGAGTTTGGCAGCTTCTAATACTTTGCTTAACTAGAAAGAAACTAAGTTTCTGGAGTTTCAAAAGGATTGCCATAAGTTAGACTGGGAAGTTGAAGGGGAAAATAACTTGGAAGCATTAAATTTTAAAGGCAATGTATTGCAAGCCAATATAAAAATCACTCAGAGGATGAGATATTTGATCCAGAATGCACAATGGAGATAATGATACAATGTGAGAGAGACAGTACTTCTGGTCTGTGATCTATTATTTGTAAGGAGGAAACATGCTCAGTGTGCAGTCCTTAGATTCTAGTAGAAACTACAGTTTCCTTGTTATATACTAAGGACTAAATTGTGTATTTTCTGAAAGCTGTGAACAGGGAACAGCATGTAGCTTGTCTATTGCAAGGATAAACCCAGAAACTAGATTATATTTTGAGGTTCCTACTTTTTTTGCTGTTGTCTCTGTATTTCTATATGCTCTAAAATGGACCCAATCCTGCCCTGAAGGTGTATCCAACTTCTCCAGGTAGGACAAGAGTCTAAAGGATAAAAAGCTCCTTTCTTACAGGACTTTCAGATCGAGACAAAGCACTATGGTTGAGGGAAACATTTTGCTATACATAAGGCATTTTTTCTCCCTAAAATGATTTGTATTGTGTTAGTTACAGGCATCATGACCTCTCAAAGGCCATTTAGAGGAGTATTTTAGTCTTATATTAGTCTTATATTAGTGGTAGTCTAACTCTTCCTGTGAGAAGCTGCAAGCTAACCAGTTCAGATATCTTTTCCAGGGGTACCTCCTGTCCAGATTTGCTTAGTTCCTTATTCTAAAGAGACACAAAACAGACTCAAGACTTTAGCAAAGACTTTAGCAAAGACTTTAATGTCTAGTTTCAGATTGACTGTCATTGAGCATCAACACAACAATCCTGGAATATTTTTATAGGAAATTAGGTAAGGTGGATGCTTCTAGGGTGCAAAAAATAGGTGTCATATAACAGAAACTGATGTTGAAAGGAAAATCAGACAGAATATGATTAGTGCAAGTTAAAAAGCAGAAAAATTGAAATTTAAATGGAAACACCTTTCTCTTCAACAAATACAAAGAAAAAATCTTTACAAGGAAATTTTAGACATCTTAACAGAGAAAACCTCACTTTCCAAAAGTTTATGCTTTCAGTTTGTTCCATTGTGTTGTGACCTATAGGAAGAAAACAGTAAGAAAGAATAATTTAGTCACTTTAGACAGTCAGTTATTACAAGAAAAAGCAGAGGAGTTCTCTTACAGTGTAACTACAGAAAAACAACTGTGACAAAAAAGCTTTCATTAATCTAGAGTTTTATAACATAAAAGAAACTTGTATGAGTTAAATAGTTATGATGTATCTAAATTACAAAATTTTAAAGCTTTCACTTTAATTCCTGTTAATTTGGAGCTATTTACATCCAGCCCAGGTTCCATCCCCTCCTTTTTCTAGAGAAATGGGATTTTAAAAACTGTATACATACTTTAAGCTTAGATTGAAGCTGAAGAAGGAATGAAAATGTGATGCTAAAATCCTTTCTCCCAAAATGATCTTGATGCATCCATTAGATTTTTTTAGCAAGTAACCCTCCACCTAGAACTAACAAAATTTCTTTGCTTACTACCACACTAAATTCTTGGTTTTATTTCTTCTTCTGTCCCTTCCTTCATCTTTCTAAAATCAGTATATACCTTTCATATTTCTCTCATCCTTTATAACTCTTCCATTTGATTTAACTGAATTTTCCTTCTCTTATTTATTAGATCACTTCTACCTTTCTTCTCCAGTGATTCCCTTCTTATGCTTCAGTTCAATATATAAAGACAGATTTTTCCTAGGCAAAATAAAATAACATTAATGAAGGACTGAAGGTACATTGAATGGACAAGAGCTCTGCTCACTAAGTTTTTGCTTTTGGAGAACTGAAGTTGGAAGAAAGGGTGGAAAATTGTGGTATAAAGCATATATAAAAAGCTGAGTAGTAGAAAGGTACCAATAGCATAGCAAAGGCAATTCTGAAGGCATGTCATAATTACAAGCTTATTAAAGTGACTTTGCTTTGAGTCCAAGGCCACTGTTTCAAACAATGCCGTTGGAAGGAAGGCATGTTTCCACTGTTAGAACATCTCTTGAAAACACTTCCTTTATTTTTGCTTAATTAACTGCAGGGACAAGTCATAAGAGGGGCTTGGAAACACTAAGACAGTCTTGAGATTAAAAAATCGTACCAAAATTGCTTCTAAAATGAAACAACGAGTCATGTTATCTCACTGCCTAGTAAGTGGTAGGTAGTGCTGGAAAGATGCAGAAAGGCTGGCAGCTGGTACCTGGACCTGAATTTGGTTGCAACAGCCAGAGAGGAAGGCAGTACTCAAGGGAAATTTATTGTAGCAAAAATCAGCCACAGGGAAAAGACAAGACCACAGTTTTTGATTGTTTGTCCAGATGTATATTTGGAATAATTCAAGGAGGTGGAAATAAGAGGAGGAAGCAAGACAAAGATTCCATCCTGTATTTTGACAGAGTAAAAAGCAATGTCTACTAAAAAGGAGAAATTAGATACTCTGGGAAAGGTACAGCAGTTAATCAACACAACCAGTAAGGGCTGAGGTTTGCTAGATGAACAAGGGCATTGTGCTGGCAGAGGGGTGTTGCATCTTTTGTCACAAAAATTAAAGGTGTGCAGGAGTCAGTGTAATCAAGAATTAAAGCATCTCTTCAGAAACAGTTTTGAAAGGTCTTTTGGACCCTCTGGACTCAGATGCAGAATGCTACTGTTATGATCTCATTTATCAGCAGCCCGATATCAAAACAAGAGGAAAGGAGACAATGACAAATTCAGAGGTTAAATGCAAGACACTTTCTAAAGAGGTAGATTAGGAATCAGATTGCCATAATTATGCTGGCATTAATACGCTATAGCAACACTGTCCTGTATAAAAAGAGAGGGCTTTTTTATTTTTTTTTTTGTGTGAATTAATCTCACAGTATATTTTGTTTTTTCAGTAGGCCTGGATGGCTTTTTTTGCTAAACTTTGAGAACAAGGTGTTGAGAGGAAGTCCTATTTATTGAGTTTATAATCTAAATAGTTTATAATCTAAATAGGTGTGTGAATGAGGCAATGCCAAGACTATTTCTTTCTTTAGGAGGTGGGACAAACTGATCAACTGACTAGCCCACAAATAATAGGCAGTCTGTGGCAGAGCTTTACCACAGACTGTGTCTCCAATTCTCCTTTCCATCCTGCTGCAGGGAGGGGTCAGGGGGATGCCAGCGAGAGGCACTCTGGTCTGGCATGTTCCAGTGGGAACTCTAAATTGGGGAATACCATTCCTAAAGAAATGCAGAGATTAAGCACAGTGTGTATTCACAGAGGAACATTCAGAGCTGGTGCGGGGGTGGGGGGATCCCCAGACAGTCCATCTGGGAAGAAATATTTAATACATGTGCTTTTGAGTGCAGATAAGTGCAAAAGTGGTAAGTGCAAACATATTTATTGGGATGAAAAGACTTAAATGCAGAGGTCCTAATTTCATAGGTTTTGACTTTCCAATGGGAACAGGGAAAGAAGAAAGGAAAAAAAAAAGAGTGAAATCTGGAGCAGATATCAGCTAGCTGGGAACTGTACTCAGAAGGGAAGGCAGAACAACATGAGAGAGACTTGGATTTTAGAATACAAAGAAATAAAATTGTGGAAGATCTGTCCTAAATGAGATGACAAGGGAAGAGTGAGAGAACAAAACAAAGAAATATAGGAAACTGTCTGCAGAAAAGTTCATGAAGGTGATTGTGGTGGCCACTTTGAGGCTTTTTGTAAATGTGGTATGACAAGAAGACAAGGTCGGTTTATGCAGGAGCACACAATGTAAGAGAAAACATATTGCCTGTCTCTGCAGGTTTGTTGAGAATTTGAGCTGAAATAGTGTTATTCTGAGTACTTCAAATAACAGAGATGTATGCAAAAAACCCCAAAGCTATTAACATGATTGCAGTATGAATTGCAGTATGCAATTGAAACCTTAGTTGTTTAAGTGACTATCTTATTAAGATGCTTACAACACTATAATTGTTCAAATATGTTGTGAGGGCCAAAATCCTAAACAAACAGGAGGAATTGCATGGAATGGTACCAGCAATGTAAAGGAAAGTAAAGGGAAAATTACAGTGTGTGTTTAGACTGAGTTTCCAACTGGAAGATGCCAGGCTAAACAATGGTTTCTCAGAGGACAGGAAAATAAAAAATAAAAACTGTAAATAGACTTAATGAATTCTGGTTTTACAGAGGGGAACTCAATTTTTATGTCTTCTCCGGCTTCATTTTAATTAGGTTCAAAGTTTCGGGAAAGGTAAATCCTAAAAAATACCAGCCTACACTATATCTTAGTATATTCTTCTTCATCCCCTCACACAAAGCAAAATAAAGACTGATCTGTATTTCCAGAAAGATTCTTGGTATTTCAAAGCTTTCCCAAGAATGCACACATCTGTTTTTTGCATACATTAGCATACATATGTACTTCATGCATAACATCCTGTTTCTGCATATTATCTCCTGTCCCACAACACGTTCAAAACCAATTCAAGTGTTTCTAGTTTGTTTGAAGCACTTCTGTATCTACAAGTAGATGTTTGGCAAGAGCTGTTTTTTGGCAAGACAGCTTTCTGCAATTTCAGTCAGTCAGCTGTGGTTTTGTACATCTTCACTTGGTGGTCAGTTTTCTGCCTTATTTGTGATTATTTTTCTAATTCCTGATTGTACAATCCCAGAAAACTCTCTCCAGTATTCTAAGGCACCTGGTCATGCAGTTAGGCTTCACTCAAGAAAAATGAAGATTTTTTAAATCTTCTGTAGAGTTACTATTCTCAAGCAGATGTAGAAGGTTGTCTGAATGTAGATATGTTTGATTGCAATATTTTTGGGTCTGCCCTACTTTTAGAATTCATGAGCTCCTAGAGTGCATTGCTGCAGACACTAAATCTTCATTTTTCTATCTCCATACTGGTCCTGTTTCTGCTTTGTTGACTGGATACTGAGAGTGGCTGAATACCAGACTAGATCAACCCTCCTTTAAGACTGATTCTGGGGATGAAAGAAACACTCCCTATTTTTATCAGTGTAATGATTTTTGATACAATAGTTTAATTTTCAACTCAAAAAGTGGGACATAAGCTGTCCACTCAGATAAACTCATCATGGAGGGTAGGCTGGTCAGTTATTTATGAAAGTCATTAGCAGCATGGTTGCAAGTTCATTAAGCCATTTTGTTGGCTTTGCAATTACTGTAGATTGTTCTGCAGCCAGGTGTAGAATGCTGAGATTTATGACAGAGATTTTGTTATCCCTAACATTTGCTGATATTTTACTACACAGTACAGTTTAAGCAAGGATACCACAGTAGTTCAAGATGTCATGTACTGCTGACAGATCTATGAACTTAGAATCACAGCAGATGTGTCTGTGCAATAGTTCCTGTTAAAGTCCTTGTACTGTGTTAAATATCTACCATAACAAAATCTACCAACAGACAAAATTAAAATATTGCTTCTTCAGGGTATGGAAAGTGCATGGAGTTGATCTTACAGTAAGTGTACAAAGTAGCATATATTAAGTGATTAAGACTGTGAAGTGTGAAATTTTACAAATGAAGACACAATTTCACTTCATAAGCTATAACCATATATTGCCCTTTCGTAGAATGAGGAAACACTGCCTTGTGATGCACTAAGTATTTAATCATTGCTTTCAATCGATCTTCATAACATTTCTCTAATGCCTTGAATCTCAGATCTTCCTTTTGCATGCTCTGCGTGCCAGGACACTGGTGATTGATAAAAAAATACAGCTCATTTGGATGCGGAGACAATAGAAGATCGCTCCTTAACTGCCCTACTATGGCAGTACAAAACACTAGATTTAATTCCTCATTATAAACTGTTGCTCAAGAAATCCAGTGCTGTTTGTAATGCCAGACACAGCCATAACACAGTTTGGACTACAGATATGAACATTGATCTTTCAGAAGATTTGCTGTCTGCCCTTTTTTTAACTTTATGAGTACTCTGCTGTGCTAGACTGAGAAACTCAACGCCAACTAAGATTTTTTTTTTCCTGTTGTTTCCTGTGGAATGAGAACAACAGGACTTTCAGGGAAAGTTTGAATGCCTGCTCTGAAATAAGCAGCTGTTCTGGGCCAATTGGCCACAGGATCTATTGGCAGGGCAAGAAAATGAGAAAACAAGAAGCTGTCCTCTTCATCCCCATGTTTCTCTTATTTAGAGCACTGAAGGGGCAGAGCAGCGAATGCAGAGAGCACAGATCCCTGCATGGGAGAAAGGGTCCAAAAAGCAGTCTGACTCACTCATAAATATAAATATGCTCTGTGCAACATGAAGGCATCAACCATAGAGTCTGCGCTGCAGTTCTCTTGTGTGCCATGTCTGTTGACCATAAAGATTATCTCTGGTTATATTAATGAAATCTTATGGGCCAGGCTGTAAGATTTCTAGAGTGAATTCCTGCCTTCCCAAAGACAAGGAATGCCGTTCTGTGGTGACTATAAGCATGTGCATTCCACAGGTGAAACATGTGGATCTAGATAGTAGAGATGATGTGACTTAGACCAGAAGGACTACATAACATGGAGTGATGCAAATAAGCCTCCTTTTTTTTTCTAATAATACATTCTAAGTTATATTCAGGCCACACGAGTAATTGATTTTTATACATGAATTAAGGTTTGCTCTTGCAAAACCCAGTAGCAAGACTGTTTTGAATTGGAAACATTTCCTGATATCATTTTAACACTAGTAAGAAAGTAGCAAGACCCCATTAATATACATTGTTACAGAGAAATTACAAATAGGCGATGTGTGAGGGTGAATTTCAATCAACAGTTTCATCAATGTGATGGATATTTTATTAACAATCTCATTTTCATCTCACTAGTTTTCCAAGTGAAAGAATTTACTGACCCTGCGTGTACTTGGTTGTAATGAGGCTTCATTTATATTTTCACCACCAAAATACCAGCATGATTAAACTTTAAAATGGAAGGTGAACCAGGTCATGTCTATCAGTAAAGAAAACCTCTAGAAACTTGATCCTACAAAAGGGACTGCAAATACATCTTTTCTCCCTTCCCTTCCCCTTCCCCTTCCCCTTCCCTTCTTCCCGCAAATTACTCTATGTAACTGAAATTAGTCTATGCAACTAAAAATGTAGCCACCTCTTTAAACCTGCAATGCAATGCTGTCCAAAGTAAGGAATTAAATATTGACGCAATGTGATAACATTTTAGGGGACAAGAGTCATCTATTTATCTATATAAAATCCAATCTGGCCAGTTCTGGTGTTTCTGTCCCACTTTTCCTGAGCTGCTGAACAAATTACACTAGACAAGTGTAAACTGCAAACCTGTAATGATAAGAAGTCTGTTTTGTTTTATGGTAAGAACTCACTAACAACAAAAATGTCTAAAGTATAGAACTGGGCTGGACATATTTGATTTTATTATATATGTTTGTAGGTTTGAGAATACTGATTGATCACATTTAATTTGCACTATGTTCTTTTGCAGCCTTCAACACTAAAAAACTGTGTGCATGTGCATACATAGAATCATAGAATCAACCGGGTTGGAAAAGACCTCTGAGATCATCAAGTCCAACTCTTGATCCAACACCACCGTGGTTACCAGACCATGGCTCTTTGTGCCACATCCAGTCTCATCTTGAAAACCTCCAGGGATGGAGAATCCACCACCTCCCCGGGCAGCCCATTCCAATGTCTGACTATCCTCTCTGTAAAAGATTTCTTCCTAATATCCAACCTAAACCTCCCCTGGCACAGCTTAAGACCATGCACTCTTGTCCTACTACTGGTTGCCTGGGAGAAGAGACTGATGCCCATCTGGCTACAACCTCCTTTCAGGTAGTTGTATATATTACAGGAGGACAACCATGCACATGAGCAACAGTATTAGTCTGCTTAGGAAAGGTGGCAGTCTGGCACAAAGGGGTTAATATTTCTACAAACTAGGTCTATTACCAAATTATATGAACTCACAGAGAGACAGAAAGAATGATCTGCTAACTGTTGACAATGCCAGTGTGTACTGTGCCCACCGAGATGACTTTTGGATTAACCATGGTCCCTTGAAGTGAGATTCTCATTAGGTTTATAACCTATTTATAAAACCATGGCATTGTTTTTGCCATTCTTGGAGGCAGTCAGAGAAAATGAACAGGGCCCAGAAAATACATAGAAGAAGAAGAAATAGACTTAGGGAGAAGGACGAGTTAGAGAAGGTTTGTTCCTGGAGGTTTCCCAAAATAAAATACATCTTTTTAGGTTTACTTCAAAAAACCTGGCAGAACTTTGTAGTGAGGTGGCATTTTCAGCACATTTATTTGATTATTTTCTTCTCTGCTGCATGGAACATAGATGAACTCTGTGGATGATTCCAAGTATGGAAACAAGCAACTACATTTTCAAACTGCTGCCTCAGTAGGATATCGAGGCAATCATACACTTAAGGGTAAAGCAAAGTTGAAAAATAATGTTCAAGACATAAAAAATAGTGTTGAGACTCCACAGAAGCTGTACAAAAGTTGACTTGTTCAACTGCAGTTGTATTCTGTTTATTTTCACACGGAGGTTTTTCTTTTCATAATTATTTGCTATTGTAACTGTGTATATATTTATAGAAATATATAATGTAAATGTATATATTGTCCATAAACATACAAAACCCTGTCTCTCTGTATATAGTATGATAAAATGTAGAAATACAAATATATGCATATTTACAAACAGTAATATAATATTTAAATACAGTAACATGAGTTTAATTTGTACCAGCTGGACAATCAGATAATAAAACATAATGCTCAGTTATCATCCCCTTAAGCACCTTTTATTCATGATCTGGTCACATTAATCGCATTTTGATATGATAAATTTACCAAACAATCTAAACCAAATCTTTGTTTTACTGTGTAATTATGGACAATGCATCTATTCATGAGGTTTTGTACATTCACTTGTTCCTTTTGAGAATGCTGTTAACTCTTAAAAGTGGTGGTGGGCAGTGATATGGAGATCACCATGATTTGAACAGATTCATGTGAAATATTAGCAACAATAGCAAAGCTTAAAATTCTAGACCTTTTCCCTAATTTTACTCTATTTTGTAGTGGATCAAAACTACCAGTTTGTCCAACAGTTTGCTGCCTAGTCTTCTATGTCAGAGAATAATTTGACTTTAAAATGTTCCCTTTTCAAATAATATGACTATTTAAAGTATTAGTAACAGCTTCTTGAGTCCCTTTGGGGAAAAAATAAAAACTAAGAAAGGTTATACTTTTCCTGTAGCAAAATTGTTGGTATGTAACTACTGTCTAAGCAAAACATGTTGTGAAGTTGTGCATCTTGTCATAATAAATCATCCCCTGCATAGCTGTAGCTTTGTGTTTGGTTGGACTGAGGTCAAAGCACATGGCTAAGTGGAAAGGAGCAATATGAGTAGCAAAAATAGCTGCAAAACACATCAATGGGCTTGCTGTCTGCAGCAGGGTTGCTTTGACCTGCTAACAAACACCTCTGAATATTCACTGGTGTTCATAAGATCTCATGTGCCATCTCTAGGAAGCCCTTTTTGGTGTTTGACCACTGAGCTTTGGTCAACTATAAAATAGACAGACAGTTGACTACATGCCTCTTGTAAGTCCCTGCCAACTAGAACTACTCCATGCAATCCTACGCCATGCTATGCTAAATAAACAGGTGTGCAAGTTGCTGAACCAAATGAAAACAGAAAGTCAAAACCTCCTGGACATGTTAGAGTCCTGGGAAAACACATCTGAGGCCCCAGTGATTGGTGTGAAACACTAGTGCAGAGCACAAGAGAAGGGAGGATGCAGTGGACAGTTCAGTGACAGCCCCAGACGCATCTGCTGGGGCCGAGTGCCGTGGGTGAGGATGGACCATTGTGATGTCACATAGTGGTGGATTTTGATGTCACCAGTGACAGATCCAATCCACCTAGTGAAGGACTATGATGTCACAAATGACCAGGCACCTTGCAGCTTAAGTTTGGGCATCTAGTATGGCACACTGGTAGCTCTCAGTATGTAAGCACAGAGCTCTTGGAGGATTTTCCCTGGTTCATGCAGCTGGGGCACACAGGAGGTGTGCTTGTAGCAGTAGAGGTGGTCCTGGAGGGGAAACTTCACCCAGGGGAGCTGGGAAGGTTTCCTTCTTGTGGGACCTTGGTATTGTTTCTACTCCTCACCGGGCCAGCCGACAACTGTGACCTCTCTCCCTCTTCTTGCGTGACATCTACTGTTGCAGTGCTGGTGAGAGAAAACAGCTCAACACCCCAAACACGCCTGAGTGACTGTCCTGCCAGACAAATTCCAGCGCTTTACACGTCCCTCTAGGCAGGACATGGCAGGAGCGCTGAAGAAAGCATGGGGGAGACCACCTCTGCTGCAGGGGGTGGTGGCCTGCGCCAGCCACCCCAGGCAGGGCCGCTGAAGGCAGCAGCCGGCTCCAAGTGCCCCATCTGCCTGGGAGACGTGAAAAAGCCAGCCTACGTGGCCTACTGCATGCACCAATTCTGCTTTAGGTGCATCCAGCAGTGGGCCAGGGGGCGGGACGACTGCCCCGTGTGCAGGCAGCCCGTGGAGGAGGTGCTGCACTCCGTGCGAGGGGACGATGACTACGAGGTGTACGTGGCCGGCCTGCCCGCCCGCCTGCGCAGGAGGATGGCCATGAACAGGCCTCGCCGCCGGGCCCCGCAGCGGCGCTACAACCTGCGCAGGTGGCCCACCATCAACCCACCCGCGGCTGGTGGGTGTGAGCCCCCAGGGACTGAAAGCTCCCAGGGGCAGGAGGCAGCTGCAGGGCCCTCCAACACCCCATCCCAGCCGGCTCCCGCTCCCAGTGCTTCTCAGGAACCAACCCCGCACGGCTGCCCCTGATGCTCCTCCAGACCCACACAACAGCAGAGTGTAGCTGCTGCCCCTCTACCATTTGCAATAAACACTTTGGTGAATGGAAAAGAATGGATGATTGTGGCCTCTCCCTCTCTCCCAGTCCGAAAATCTGGACTTTTTCACGCATTGAGCAAAGCGGTATATATTATTCATAATAAATTCAGGTAGGTATCCTACGAAGTGAAAGGGAAAGCACCATACTCCTCAATAAACTTCTTGATAAAAATATAAACGTGATTAAGATCAGAAAAAAACATACGATGTCTATTCATACCTTGAATTATACATGTCTCGAATGAAAAACTAGCCATGGTACTCTTTTGCAGTATTTAGGTCATGGTGTACATTTGTAACACCAAACTAGAATGTCAAGGAAAACCACGTTACCATAAAAACAGGGTGTAAAACTAGTGTCAGGAAATAAACTTTATGTTTGGCTGAATCTGAAATCCAGAAGACGTACATATGACATCCAATCTGCATTGAACAATTTGATTTACAGTATGATTCAGATATTACATGATATTTCACTACTAATAGAATACAGTCACCCAAGGAATTAGAAAATGGCTTTTGTTTTGTATGTCTCCCAGTAATAATAACATTAAGCACTCTGTTTGTTAAGTGTGATTAGTACAGAATGGAGTTTTATACAATAGTAAATGGTAATGTAGTTACAGATGCAAGCTGTCTCCTAACACATAATTAAGTCAAATTTTATATTCAGTAGAGTTTGTATTATAGTTGATATGTATTCATAAGACGACACACTTGATGTCGTCTCTCAGCTAAAAACTAAAGAAAAAGTAACTGCACATCCCTCACAATTACTTATATTTGTCATGAATCCAAATTGGATATTTGTAATCTTTTATTCCCAACTAATATAACTGTGGTCCTTTTAATTCTATGTTTCAAAATAGACATACCTCCATTTTATGTTAAGATCATTATACATATCCAAGCTTAAAAGAACTTGTTTTATGAATAACGTTACAATCAGAGATATATTAAAAGAGAGACCAGTTAAAGAGAGACTTGGAAGATCTATTGCAGGCTAGACAAGCTTAAAAGAACTTGTTTTATGAATAATGTTACAATCAGAGATATATTAAAAGAGAGACCAGTTAAAGAGAGACTTGGAAGATCTATTGCAGGCTAGACTAAATAGATAAACTGCATTAGGGTCAAGAAGTCCTTGGAGCTGTTACTTAGCATCTGGGACAGTATTAGGGTCAGTATCAGGACCAGTATCAAATACGTTTTGCTCTGATCTCCAGATACTGGTTAATGTATGCTGTTCCCACTGGTTCTGTCCCTGCTGTCTATTGCTAACCAAAAAAATTGCTCTCATTCTGACTCATTTTCTTCTCCAAAAATAAAATAATATAGACCGAGAAAAAACAGGTCTGTTAAGATATGACTGATGGAAAAAGAGAGAAGTGTAAGGGGCTAATTAATAATAATAACAACAACAGCAAGAATAATGAAGTATGGACTGAGAACTGGAGGCTGGTTCCAGGGGTGGAGGTGGAAAGAAGCATAAGTGATTCCCTATCGTGTAATTGAGAGAGCATGGTACAATTGGGAGCTACCCTGGCTCTGTTGGTAAATTTGTCCTTGGGATTTTTGGAGTACCTACACAATGAATCTGTATGACCAATGTGTGACAGGCACATTTATGTTACAGTAGGAACAGATGAAAGATTTTGTTGTATAGGTGACTAAAAGTATTTCTTCTTGGGAGAACAGATCCAACATAGTGATCTCTTTTGCAGTTTGGGAAAGATAAACCTGAAAACAGCAGCTTGGAGGCAGTCAATTTACTACATCTTAATTCATGTGGTGTTTAAAAAATAATGGCAATGCTTAGATTTGTAGGACTCCTTTCTTCGTGATCCCAACACACCTCGATTACAGTCATTTTATTCTGTGGGCATTTGAGTGGCTGAATTCCACTCTAGCAAATATGTGAAGATTCCTTATTTCAAAGCAGAACAGGCAAAGCATAAAAGGCATTGATTTTACATCTGTTTGGTTATTCAGACCAAAAATGCTTCTGCAATCATCCAGTTAAAGAAAAGCATTAGCAGATTTACCTGTCAACCAGTTATTCAGCGCTGAATCAGATCTGTCAAACTCTGCATCAGATCTCAGAACTTTATTCTTCCAATTCTTTTACTTCAGTTTTTAAGACTACTGATAATCTCATTACACCACTTAACTTGATTGTGTGTGATCCATTTTACAGGTTGATTTATAGGCTGTTTCAAGGAGAGGTGATTAATGCATTTGTCAGTAAATCTGAGCCTGAGAGCAGATTCTTAGGCTAGGACACAAATGGAGATTCTTTCCAAAAACATTTTAGTTTTTTTAGTAAAATCATGGTAAGTAAAATTTAGAAACAAAATGAAACTTCAGAGAAGACAACCTAAAAACAGTAAAAGACTTAAAAAAAAGAAAAGTGTTAAAAGGAATCTTCACAGATCTCACAGAGAAGGCTGTGGAAATGTAGCCATGCAAAAAAATAAAATCAAACACAAATAATTGAGTTTACTAAAATTATAACCAATAATATTGTGACAAGCTTTAATATGTCATTTTCTATTCTTATTTCAGTATTTCTGTTACATCAAATGTAGCTGTTTCAGCAGTGCTCATTTCCTTATCTGTTCATCAGCAGCTCTGCTTTTGGGACAGATACTTCGTGGTAACACCAGCATTACAGCTCAGCACTGCATGGTTTGATGCACAACCTGCTTGTGACCAACACCATGGAGTCTTTCAGCTGGCATATGGCACACACATAGCACATAAGGTTATAAGAGCCCCAAGAGCTCCTGAGACCTCTTCAAATCTTGCTCTTGAGAGCTAAGTGTTACTTCTCATCAGCTCTGTCAGTCCAAAATTGTAGGACAGCTATAATTGAAAGTACAAGAGAAATTTGTTCTTTCAAACTAGATAAAATTTTAAGCCCAAATTAATCCTGCATTCTATTAATAGGTATCATGAGCTAAGGTAAAATTATTTCAGGCCAAAGCTCAGCTACAGTTACCACAGCAGAATACACTTGTCTGCTGGTATAGGTGCATCACTGTCTGCTTTATGCTTAGAAAGCTGTAAATGTCTGAATACCTTACTTTCCTTTATTGTTTGTATCATCCCAAGTGTGGTAACTGTGACCAAAAATTGAGCTGTTACAAAAATAAAAGGTAAACAGTAGTTGACAAAATAGTAAACAAAAATAAATGTGATATGTTGATCGTGTGTTAGGAGGAGATTTGAGGAGGAAAGTTGTGTCTTGTAAGTCATCTAGCCAGGGAAGAAAGATGAGAGAAGACCCGCCAGAGAGGGTCAAGTTCTACCTTTGATACACAGTGGGAGGAAGCACCCTGGCTGGCAGCAGCAAGCCCCCAGGGACTCAAAAACCCCAGAGGCAGGGCAGAGCTATGGGACCCTCCAATGCCCCATCCCAGCTGGCTCCCACACCCAGAACATCTCAGGAGCCAACCCCAATGAGAGCTCCCCCCTGATGGTCCTTTTGACCCACACAGTGGTAGAGTCAGTGGTGCAGCCCTTCAACATCCCTGTCTACTGCTTCCAACAAGCAGCTTGGTGCTTTCCAGGGCTTGTGTGTGTCATGACCAAAGAGCTACACAGCACAAGGAATGCTTTCTCATAAGTCTTAGAAAGCACATGGTATAATGGTAGTCCAGGGTATTAAAAGGCAACCAAAACTCTGAAAGAGTTTGGAGGACAGCCATGAAAGTATTCTAAACAACCCAAACTATAGAGAAATAAGAGGAAATTTTTTTCTCACAGACAGTATGAATTACCAACAGTTGGGTAGGAAGCAAAGAGTGGAAATAATGGTTCAGTTCTCATAATAGAGAGGAATCACCATGGGGACAATTGCTTTTGCTTTGCAGCATCCTCCTGAAAAATCCAGCAAGTGGAGAGATGCATCAGACATCAAGGTTTGATAAAGATATAAAATTATTCAAACTTGTCAAAACTAAATTGGCTGCAAAGAGTCGCAGAAGGCTTTTGTGATATTGAGTGATTGAGACATAAAGCAGCTGGTGAAATTTCAATTCAATAAATGCAAAGTCATGCACATGGGGAAAACACAGTCCTAACTTTATACACAAACAGATGATGATAAGCTTGAAATGAGATATTGCCAGTTAGGAGTCACTGTAGATAATTCTCTGAAAACAGATTAAACAAATACAGAAAAACTAGAAGAGCCCTTCTGCTGGATCTTGGGTACAAAACCCATCCTTCAAGAATTAAGAAATTCATCCACACGCACACGCACACACACAACTGCTTGCATTTTGATTGCTCTAGTGCAGTGACCCCTTCTCCCAAATGCAGTGTAGGGGTACTCCTGTGCATACACTTTGTCCTTGCTTTCTCCCAAACACTGAGCAGAAGCTTGAAGTACCTGGTATTCTTCCCGCATTGTTCTTTAAGGAAATTGAAATGAACATAAAGACTGTACTGAGACTTCTTGAACCTCAGCTTTTGTTTGTAGAACTGTTTTACCTACTTTCTTTTGCCAGATGAATTGCTTGTATTCAGGGTAGAACCTAGGACTTAAATTACAATTGCAATAAAATCTCATTATTTATTTAATTTAAGGACCACTCTGTTCCTTTAAACAGCTTTTCTTAATTCCAAAAGTGATTTTAGCTCAATTTTTAAAATTATATTCTGGCTCAGGACATTCAATTTTTTTCAGAATAAAAACTTCATCTTTGTCTCTTTTGAAAAAAATAATATAGCCAAAATGTAAACAAATGAGAGCATTCTGAAAGTAGATTCAACTCTAAAAATAAAAGAGATCAAAACAAACCTTTAGGTTACATAATACAAAATAAACAGTTCTTTAAAGAAAGGCCACAGACATTCAACAGTATGATGTTGCATAGGTATGCATTTTATACTGGGAGAAATTATTATGCAAAGGGGTTGCAGAGTCTCTTCTGTCACTCTATATTAAAACATTGTGGAAGAGGAAACAAACGTATACAGTTTTTGTCTGAGAGAAGTGTGTGGTGCCTTGTGCCAGCGTGTGGCTCCACGGAAGTCTCTACACAATATCTCCATAAAGAAGATTTCCTTGGACAATAAGTAGTAGTAGAAGGGCATGGACGAGATGACAGGAAGAACTGGCAGGAAGAGCAAGTTCTGTCCAGTTAGCACAAGCTTTTGCATATAGAGGTAAAAATAAAAAAAATAAATTAATTAAAAAAAAAGGCGTAGATTTTGTCACTACCAAAAGCTACCAGAATTGAATGTTTTTGCATTCATACAAATGTCATTTTGGCTAAAAAGAATCTAGCAAACCAGATCATTCAAACAGATCTTAAAATCTCATCTTCATGATACAACAAGCTACCATGGAAGAGTAATAGTTTCAGTATGAACCTAGTGAGTCAACTCTTTGTGCCAAGTGTGTGTACAAATTTGGCTAACACAGCCAAGGACTTCATCTGAAGAGTGATCCCAGATGCATTTCTTTTAGCTAAGGAATGGATCCCAGTGACAAATGGATATGCTGGGCATTACATGGAAAAAATAAGCTAGGTGCAGTGTGATTTTGAGAAAAGCAAGTACTCCTAAAAGAACGTACTACAGCATTTTTTGGGGAGGCACTGACCTATGCTCAGTAGTCAGAGAATCAGCTGGAGATAGACACCAAAATCTATTAATCCAGCCAAGTGAGCTTTCTGTGCAACTTACCCATTGACTTCCTGGGACTAGATACAAAACCCCACAGACAGCACTGTCTTGCTACCTGCTTCCATTGCCTCCTCCTAGTAGATCCAGTGGTGCAGCCTTCACCTGAACCAGGTCTTGAAGTTTTCCAATAGCTAAATGGGCAAGCGGGGAGGATGGGGATGATACCAGATTAAGGAATGTTGAAAACCTATTTTTTGCTGGAGCTGACCAATATTTCTGAAAAAGGCGGAAGCAGCTGAATGTTGGGCTCAGGTACTTATAGGTAGAAGTGGCTACAGGCACAGATAGGTACATACAATATTAGATGAAAAAAAATAAAAAGGAAAGATTTACTTACCGTTAATCAGAGTCAACAGGCAAGCCAAGCAACATCAGTCCAAATACCACTCAGAATAAGCTAGAAGCTAAAGCCGACTATCCACTTCAAATATTAATAAAAATGTTATGTCTTGTCTTTACCTTCGGGCAGAAGAGAAAGAATAAATACAAACTCTTGATAACCTGTGGCAGGCTGACCCTATCAAAGCCAAGTAACATGTACAGCAATTGTACTGCAGGCAGAGCATTTAGGTCTATTGAAATCTGTGTTCAAATCATAGGCCATTACATACCAAATGTTTCTTCTGATTGTGGATCACAAAGCTTTTTTTGTCAGGCTATAACTTTTACATCCTAAAAGCAGTATTTTACAACAGTTTTTGCCACACTTTAAATTTTATTATCAGAATTTGCAGAGGAAACAGAAGAGAGATTAGTATTCTTAGTGCTGTAATACCCATTCTACTGTTTAAATTGCTGTTTTATTTTGAAACTGCTATTTGAACAACATGGTCTGTGGAAGGTTACAAAATATGGCTAGGGAAAAAAATATGGCTACTCTATTCAGCTCTGGGTTCTCCAGCACAAAAAAGACATGACCCTTTTATAGGTGGTCCAGAGGAAGACCATGTAAATGAGGAGAGGATGGAACAGCTCTCCTGTGAAAGAAGGCTGAGAGAGCTGGTGTTCTTCAGCATGGAGAAAGCTTTGGGGAGAACTTATTGTGACCTTTCAATGCTTAGTGAGAAACATGGTCTTTTTAATATTACCTGTAGTGATTGGACAAGGGCTGAGTTTTAAACTGAAAGAGGGTAGATTTAGATCTGATAAAAGGGAGAAATTCTTTACTTTGAGGATGGTGAGATACTGGAATAGGTTGTTCAGAAGAGTTGTGGATGCCTCATACCTGGAAGTGTTCAAGGTTGGGTTGGGTGTGGTTTTGAGCAACATGGTCTAGTGGAAGATATGTCTGCCCATGATCGGGAGTTGGACTAGATAACCTTTAAAATTCTCTTCCCAGCCATTCTATGATCTGTCAATGAATGCATGAGTCCAAAACATTCTCCTGCAGGGAAAGGCATGTGTGGGTTTGGGGAAGATCCAGCAGATGGTCTGTAGACCTGCAAGCTTTTCTAGTTCTGTTCTTCACTTTTTGGCAAAGAAAATATGGATACCTCGCATATGTCAGCTCTGTTTTCCAAGTTTACATGCAATATCATTTTCAAATATTTTAATAATAAAAACATAATACTTTTGTGACATATTTGAACCCAGTCCTCACCTTTCTGTTCTTAGTTACTGCTTTGCTCCAGGAGGCAAAGATTTTGTTGCTAGAAAATCACTGTGCAATCAAAATTTTCCAAATAAAACCTTTCCTTTGAAAATAAAACATGCCAATTAGAGGAGATATTTACTTTTTAAAATTTACTTATTCAGTACCTGGCCTTTCAGCAAATGCTTGTTTACCCTAGACTGCTTCCCATGACCTGATTCTGGTATATCTGAACCACTGCTTATTTGGCCATCAGAACTAAAAAATAAAGAAACTATGCAAGCCCTATTTGACACTGCAATAAAAATTTATCAGGATGCAAGAAATTTATCAGGATGGGAACACACTGAAAAATGAGATAGAATGTGGCTTTAAAGTGTTATACCTGTCATCAACATTTATTCCTTACTGAACATTAGTGGTGACTTCATGTTCAATAGATGCAAGATCCATCTACAACACCTAAGTCTACCTCTTTCTCATATTTTAAAAAACATTTTATTGAAAAATTAAAGTAATTCACAGCATCATGTACTTTCTGTCTTATGATTTTCAGTGTAAAAAACTTCCAATTAAGAGAGTTCTCTAACTAGTCTTAGAGTTCTTTAAAGAAAAAAACCCAACCATTTTCTTTTAATCAATGTCATTAGAACATTTGAAGTCACTACTCAGTTTAAATTATGTAATTTTCCATTTTCAATATTTAAAAATTATCACCTTATGGATTGTTTTTGGTGCAAAAACACTTTCCTTTTTCGCTAAGAAATAGCAGAAGAACTTTATAGTCTAAAGAGCACTTCAAATAATGCTCTTTAAATGCACCTATAAACTTCTTTCTTTAAGGACCTGATGCTAAATACACTGTCAAATTTATGTGGCAATAAATGAGAATTTAAGAACACTAAATAGAAGCAATAGTGTATAATGACTTCAGATGAAGCAAGAATATTGTATGTGCATTTTTCTCTTGCTGTCAGACAAGAGGGAAACTCACTTGAGTTCAATTTTGTCTTGATGTTCACAGCCCTATTTCATCTGATTACAATAACTGCTCAAGGGTCATAAAATCGTTTGGTAGGGGAAAAAACCTCATTCACCTCACACAGATTTCTGTTGCATGATATCAATAACAGGAACATTTCCAGCAGATGGGAAATGATCCTTTCCCTCTGCTAGTATAACCACATCTGGAGAGCCGGGGCCAGTTCTGGACTCCTCAGTACAAGAGGGTCGTGGGTACACTGGGGCAAGTCTTGCCAAGGGCCATGAAGGTCATTTAGGGATTGGAGCATCCGTCCTACAAGGAGAGGCTGAGAGAGCTGGGTTGTTCATCCTGGATAAAGCATCAGGGGTATCTTATCCATGTATATAAATACCTGTCTGTTGAGGAGTAAAGAAGCCAGAGCTAGACTCTTCTCAGTGTTGCCCAAGGCAAAATTTTAGATGCAGAACACTCCATTTAAACATAAGAAAAAAAAATAATGATGATGAGGCTGGTCAAATACTGGAGCAGATTTTCCAAAGAGATTGTGGAGTCCTTGTTCTTGGAGTTATTCAAAACATAATTTTGCATGGCCTTGAACAGTGTGGTCTAGCTGACCTTGCTTTGAGCAGTGGGGTTGGACTAGAGGATCTCCAGAGATCCCTGGTAACCCTTGCAATTCTGTAGTAATTCATGCAACTCAGAGACTACTGAACCTCAGTCCATTAAAGTAGGATATGTCCCTTACAAAGGATAAACATTCACTGTTATGTCAAATTCAGGAAAATCAACAGATGGGGAGTGGGAACTGCATTGCCCATCAAAAATTGTAGATCAGAATATATTCACATTTTGAATTAAATTTATACAGTTTACTGGACAGCCTGTGTTTCCCCTCTTATAAACAGGAATTAGATGCAGATAGAACCCAATAGGGAATTTCAAAAGGGAATTAAATACAACTAAATTTATTTATCTCGGCAGATTCTAGGATTTTTTTTCTCTTTAAAATATAGTAAATATCTGTGAATCACAGTGAGAAGGAGGGAAAACAGAAGATTTTGAAAAAAACCCAAATCCCCAAACAATAGTCAAGACACCACAAATTCTGAAATTACTCTGAATGTGTTCAGCTGCCCCATGAAAAGGATTGTTTCAATTGAATTTTCCTTTTATCTGTGAAACTCCTAGGTGTGACAACAAGTACTTTTAAAACTAAGATTATTGCCTCCTCAAGAGAAAATAGGAAGCAATGTTCTGTCCAGGGACATGCCTACTCCAGCTGGTTTGGCACAAATCTACTGTGCAGTAGTGTGGTAGGGCTGACTACAACCCACAGTTGCTAAAGCTTGCTAATATTTCCTGGAAGCATTTCTCTCAGCAACTGGTTTTTGCAGCTATAAAGAGCTCTCCATTCTGACTCCTCAGAGACTCTTCTCATGCTTCCCTGCCATACCCAAAGTCACCAGTGTGCAAATCACACCCTATCATCCTGTAGTCCACCATGGCCAGATGTTTTAACGTGGCAGGAGAGTGTTGAGGGCAATTAGTAACCTCCAGATTTTATTTCTGTAATTGGTTAAAGGGAATCTACTTTAGAGCTGGTACAAGTAGCCTGCTCTCAAGTATCACATTGATGTGGAAATGGATAACACAAGACAATAGTAAGGGGAAAGTGCTTTCATTGACTTGCAAACATTTCCATGGTTCACATCCTTTTCCCGGAATAGGGCTGTCTGTCAGGTGCTCAGAGACTTGAGGATAACCATTGCCATGCTGTAGAAGAAGCAAATATAAAGGTAAGGCCATAATTATATATATAAACTGTAGTGCACTGCTCCATGGAAACTGACAGTAGGTTTCCAAGGCAGCCAAATCAAGAAAAGAACAGGGCTATAAAAGAGTGAAGTACAAAGAACACCAACTAACAGCTCGATGTGTTAAGAGGTAAATTTTGGAAAGTGCTTAAGCCCCACTGGAAGTAAATGACAGTTGTGCTCTTAACTCACTGAGGACTTTCCAAAAAGCCCAGACAGAAACACTGTTGCTTGATGTGCATCCCTGATTATTCTTTGTCGGGCAGAGCTGTCCTGCAGCTGCACTTTCATTCCACGCTGTGCTCTGCTCTGGAGCTGCTTCTGTCTCTTTCCTCTCCCACAGGTCCTGTGCTTCAGGGGACTGTTGTTCCTCCTCCTCCTCCTCTTCCTCTCCCCCAGCCTCCATGTAGCTTTACATCAACCCAACAGCCCAGTAACTGTGTGGCCTTTCTAACAGCCAGGAGAGTGATGCCAAAGTAGCACCTGCTCTGGGTGCCAATGACCAAATAAAGTTTGGGCCCCAACCCATTCCCATCCCTCATGAAAGGCATGAGGCATTTCTTCGTATCAACCTGTGTTGGCAAGAAAGAAAAAGAAGGACCATGCACTGTGGAAAACATAACTGATGTGACCCCTAACAAGGGCTTTGAGTAAATAAAAAAACTTTTTTCTAAAAGCAACAGTTCCAGAGTAGCTGGTTGTTATTTTGGAAGCTGGTCCTACCAAACTGAACTGACCTTGAGCACAGCATTGCTTTCCAAGCTTTCATCCTTTCCATTTACATTAGAAGAAAACAAAACAGTCCAGCAGAATTTGTCTCAGTGTGCCAGGGTACCTGACATCTCAGTAGAAGCTGCAAGCAGCCTGCAAGCTCTGGTATTTCTTATCAAAACAACTGGAAAATGCCAAAGCAATAAAAAGTCTTCTAGGAAAAAATAAAAATAAGGATGTAGATTTAATATGCAGTTAAAACATCTTTGTAATGAAAACATACACTAAGTGATCAATAAGATTATTAACCTCTAAACCCAGGAAACAACCCCCCATAAACAATAGATTTTTCATTCATTTCATCTGGAAGGCTGTAACCTATTCAATAGGAATAGTCTTCAACCCACCCTTCAAGATTTTGGCAGTGAATTACAAACAATAAAGCTAAGGTATAATATAATCAGTTATATGAAGCCTTTTTTACCCCCTTCCTATGTTTGAAAATTTCCAGGTAGTGAAAGCTCCTCAGAGATCAAATTGTAATAAATATTTTATGGCAGTTGCTAAAGAAAAGTGCAGACCCAATAAATTAACTGAAAGTATTTTGAGCATGGATAGAAAAATTTCCCCTTCCACTTCAACTGGAACTAGTTTGGTTTTCAGTACATTTGCCACTCTAGATGTAATCTGAAAATAATGAATTCCAAAACTATAGGCTCTCAGTATCTATTACGGAAATAAACACGTCAAGTATTCCTTTGATTTAGAGCTTAACTAAGATTTAAAACCAGTGATTTATGTAGTTGATTTATAGTGAAGTCTTCTAGCTATGAAGAGACATTTTTTCTTTACTGAGGAAGATAAACATCTATTTGTGTTCTGTGATTCAGGTGGAGATTGATCTCTCTCTTCATGAAGTTCATGTGAATCCTCCTTCAGGACACCAACCCAGTGAAATCCCCAAGAGACAGTCTTTAGCTACAGAGACATCATGCAGATTATCTTCTTGTTCTCAGATATGAAGATTTAAGCATTTAATCACTAGTAATGCAGAAAGTAGCTAAAATCAGTAAGCTTGACTGGAGCACTGGGAATCAGTGAGGGATGGTGACTTCTCTTGATGCTTTTAGTAGTGAGATTTGTTGTCTCAAGCTTTCAGTTCAAAAGGACTCAATTTCTTTTCACAGCAATATTTTCTGAAGCTTTTCTGGGGAAAGCTATGCTATGATGTACACATTTATTTCACTGTTTTTGAGAGACTTCAGAGGTAAGTTTTTAGCAAAAAAATAAAAGTCAACAGGTACTATTCAGATTTTTTTTAATATTAAAAATAATAAAGAAACAACCAGCCACTTAACAACCTGTAGTTAAACCTCTGATCTTGTACCTAGGATGTTTGTGGCAATGGCTTGTACATCTTTGCAACCTAATGCAGCTGCAGGTTAAGATTATGTCCACAACCTGTGCACTCAGTCTGATCTGACAAACAGATCCATGGCACCACTGTGTCAAATTCAGCTGGACTGAAGGCTCCTTAGGCTGCACAGGATCAATGAAATAAACATAATTTCTGTCATAAACTGGGATCATTCTTATCTTTCACAAGGCAGAAAATCTCAGAAGTTGTTTGGCCACAACAGCTTTTGTTACATGGGTGACAGATTTTCTGGGGAGAGGAGGAGGAGGCAAGGGCAGAGACATGGAGCAAGACATGTTCCCTGGGAAGCAATAGTGGAGCTCCTTGGGACATGACAAGTGCTACTGATCCCAGATAGTGGGCAGCAAAATCCATGTTAGTGGAAACCAACAGACTCTTCTTGCTCCAAATCATAGATCTGCAATATTGTACTCCTGTACCTGTCTGAATAAAAAGTATCACCAGACGGAGGGCAGGAAAGCATCCAGCCAGCACTGAACAGGAAAAATGACCCTGGGACCACAAGGATGACTTTTCCCCAAAGATGTTGAATGAGATAAGTCAGTTCACATGATGATTGACCACTGGTCCCCAAATGATAAAAGCCTGCAGCACTAGGAAGGCCAGGTTCACCATCCTGGGGGGCCAGTCAAGTGAGGTGAAGGAGGCAGAGTCATAAGGAAGCAGATCAAAGGAGCCTGAAAGAATATGGGCTCCTTTATCACTGCTAAACTACTTTGGAACAGGTTGCACTTCTCATACCTATATGTTTCTTTTGGGATTTGACTAATCACATCCTAAAGGTCTTATCAAATGAATAATCCCCAGTCTGGCTTTCCATGAAGGTCATACTCCCTGTTTTCACCCTCGAAGTCTAATAAACTGCAGTGATCCAGTAGAACTTACTTATAAATCTACTTGTTATTTAAAGTTATAACTTTCAGCAGGCCTTTAGTTCACTTTTCATTTTCAATTCCTTGCCCATCTTTAGATATTATCTTAGAGTTGTGATGAATTTGGCTGGCAAAGGAAATGACCTTGTCTAAATTTTTAATACGTTTATTTTGACCTTTTTCTTCAAGTATAGATAAGGCACTTACGGATATCTCTTCTGTCATACATTATCATATTTTCAGAGAAGTAGTTTTGAGAAGTTGAATCAGTCATGATATTTGATGTCACTCCAGCACTTCTCTCCTTGATTTCTCTCTTTGTAGTGTTTAAAGCAGAATGAGATGGAGTTGTGGTAAATGTTTCAGTTTGTATTTTCTTTTAAATAATTCAATATGAGCTGAGGAATTAAGCACACTGTAAATGCAGACTGAACTAAGTATGTAGAAGCATTATACAGAAAATAAAAATTTGGAAATAAAAGCCTCTCAGCTATTATAAAAGTTAGAGTTACAAAAGTCTGAAAAAACTCTTGATTTCCAATGTCTCATTCATTTCAGCTCACTGGCACCATAGGATTTCTATTTTCTATAGAAATTATGTTTTTTAATGTGTTTTTTTTTCCTATTGAATTTAAAAAGACATAAGCAAGGAGGTTTTTATAGTTTCTTTGAGTATATTATTCCACTTATTTTTCTTCTCAAACTACTTCAACTATTTCTAATCTGATTTTTCTCCATATGTATCGAGTTAATTATTTTTTCACTGCTTCTATTACATCTTAAAGTCCTGCATCGTGTTTGTTCTCCTTCATTAAATTCTTCCAAGTGTTGCTGATTCCTCACTTCTTTCGCCCTCATTTGTGATCAAAGAAATCTCTACATTTGAAATAAAATATCCACCACAACAAAAACTCTGATTTTTTGCCCAGCGTACAATGTTTCCCTGTGCTTCTCTCGCACACTTTGGAAGCATCCAAAGCAGACTGAGTGCATTCAGGAGACAAGATATAGGAATAATGCATCCATAAGAAAGCAAAGGGAATCCAGGGAGGTAATAATTTAAATTTTTATAGTGGTGGCAAAGAACAATCCACATTTGAAATATACAGTGAATAAACAGGCAAAACCTGTTTACTTGGTATAATACAAAACCACTTTGTGTCACTATATTAGGAGTAACTTGGAGCAGGGCCTTATTCCTGGTAGCACTTGGGGGTCTCCCAGAATGTCTCTGCTCCTTCCTGCCAACCTGATCTGACCCTGCTTATTCTGTAGATCTTCCCCACTGGCAGAGTATCTGCAAGCAGGATACTGTGAAAAATCAATAAACTTCTGAAAGACTTTCAGTTTTGGGAACATGACAGGTATAATTCACTTGAAAAAGAGGTGGATTACTACTGCAGGATTCAGATCCTTGCTCAGGCAGGGCAGGGTGTCAGTGTCATTGCTTACCATCTTCATTGCAAAGTGGATACAAGGCACCATGGCAAAGGATTGTATTGGAAAGCTAAAAATAAAAAGTATTCCTTTTCTGGAAATTAAAACAAGCAACAGAATATATTTTGTAATTTCAGAGGTATTTGATCTGTCAGCGTACAAAGTCTATAGTAGATATGTATGTTGAGCAATGCAACACAAAAATGGATGCTTAAACATACTCATGGATTTTTCTAAAGATTGCATACATTATAAAAAAAATCAAATCTTTCAGTTGTTTAATTTAAGGCAGGATCAGTTACATCCTCAGAGGAATAATTAATTTGGAAAATACTTAAATATTCCACCAACAAATGAAGGCTAGATTTTTTTTCCATAATTGTCACAATGACAGCTGACTTGAAGTGTTTTATTGATTTCCCTATGGATAACTTTGAGCTATGGAAGAAATACACTGAATGTAATGCATCTTGGCTTATAAAATAACTACATACTATTGGAATGAGGACTGAATCTGCTGCAACAGCTTGCAAAGTCTTATTTGGTGTGCAGAGCCTCTTTTGGGTCATAAAACCCCACTACACACTTTGGATAGATCCCCATGGCCTCCAAGGTACCACCTAACTCAAGCATTATCTTGCATCATGAGTAAAGCATCATTCTCAGCTGGGCAGAATTTGATTTTCCAGCACCAGACTTCTCCTAACACAGCTCATGACCTTTTTCTCAAAAGTTGCCATCTCAAGTGTGCTGTACAGTGGAGGGACATAGGGACAATAAAAGTTTCTGGTACAGTCAGCAAGCTGAAATATCCACGTGCTGCATCAGAAGCAGGCAGCTCATATCTTACAGACTACAGCATCCTGGCCGGGTGATCCTCCTCACGACGGGGCACAGCTCACCTGACTTCTGAAGGGACCCGTTATTTGAGACCTCTCATGTTACCAGATGAACTACAAGAAGTGAAGACTCAGCACTGATCTAGCTCAGAATATTCTCTGTGCATGTGTGTGTGTGTGACAGATTACTGAAACCTTCATGGGTTTCCTGAGAGGAACACAGCTTCCCCAGTGAAACTACAGCACTGACTGCATGGCTGACAAGTACTGTGATCCAGGATGCCCTCAGCACACTTAAATGGAGCTACTAATCTCAGTAATTTCCGCTATTATTGAATATTTTGTTTCATATTTGTCACCTATGGCACCAAGTCAGAGCCTGAGATGACTGTTTGAAACACCGCAGGACAGGCAACCAGTAGTAACTGTGGGGCACTGAAGGGAAGCTCCAGACTCCTGAGAGAACTTGATATAAATTATCTTAATGTTTTAAAAGTGCACTCAAGCTTCTTCAGGAACCAGCTTGTCCAAAATTCCCATTTGCTACTGGTTATTGTGGCCTGCTGACTGTACACAGCTCAATTACCATACTGTTAAAGGAAAAGGAAAAAACCCTGGAATAGACATCACCCTATCTTGTAGAGCTCTATCCTTATCTTTCTATCCCTCTTTTTCACTCCTGCTTGTGTTTAGGAAGGAAAGAAATACTTTTCCTGAGTGTAAGAAATGCTGACAAAAGTAGGTAAGGTGACCAGCAAACCATAAAATAAATTTCTATTCCTGCTATATATTATCCTGTACACAGACCAATTGAATTTCAGAATATTTTTCTTCAGAAGCTCATGGTACAATTTGTTCTGAATTTCTAGGGACTGACTCAGCATATAGCTCAGCAAAGGAAGGATGAAAACGTGTGGTGTTGAATTCATGCAACAAAATAATTAGATTAAAAAGAGGGTGCAGGCTGTTGTTCCAGTGGCCTAGGGATAACTACTGTTTTTTTAAAAAACTACCTGCTGTGGTCAATGCTACTGCATTTACCAGTAGAAATTCTGTCTACCCAAGCAACATTCTAGCATATTTTAGTTCACTCACCTGTTTCAAATCTACATTTGTGCCACTTACTGAACACTAAATCACTTGCTGCTGTTCCCATCACAGTCAGAGGAGGTAAATACAGACCACAAGTTCAACAGGAAAGGGCATAAATTACATTACCCCAAAGACAGCTTTGCAGAGCAATAACTATGAAAACAGTGAAAGTGATCTGCTGTTTATGTGCAAAGCATATTAAAAAAAATTCTACTTTCCATGGACACTTGAGGTAGTTTCATATGGACGTTTGTTGTCAAAACAGAAAAGTTTTTTCAAAAAATTACTTTTTTTTTTTCACTTCTTTCCCTCAGGTTTCACTAGCATCCTTGCTATGACTGCTATCTACTGTGTTAATGAGAATTTCTATCAGCCTTGAAAAGCTGAGCTCAGCAGTGCTGTCTGTCTGCCACTTGCATTGTGCTTGCTCAAATACCCACTGCCTGAACTTACACCTGTCTGATCTCACTAGTTCAACACAGCAGCCACCCAATTTGTGTCACACATTTTAACGCAACCAGCCTAGAGCAGCTTTGCATCTCCAGTGCAGGGTTTGCCTTATTACTTGTTAATTGAATATTTCCTGAAACGTATGACCTAACAGTGATAGCAAATCTTAAACCTCAGCAAACATAGGCTTGAGTAATGAATATTGCGTAAATTAAATTGCTTTTTTGTGTTTAATCACCATCAGGAAGTTTTTGGTCCTGTGATCTGAAGGTATCTTCCCTATTGACTTTAATTCCCAATTACTTGTGAGGTACCTCATCCTTTCACTTAAACTTTGCTAATTAGAAAGCTCTTACATGCCTCCCCCTCCGCCCCCGAGTTTCTAGAAATTCCTTTGAACTTGAACATACTGTTGTAGGTAGCAAGGCAAAGAGCAGCCGTATTTCTCTTCTCAGCCACTTTTATGGTACCTCTACTCTTTCCTCTGACACCTCATGCTGGAATCACACTTGGAGGTCAGGATGAAGAAAATCTTAGAGGACACTCAGTTATTTGTGGCAAATGGTGTCTCATGATGCCAAAGCCTCTACTGTCTATTACTATATTCAAGAATCTTTTTTTCACTCTGCCCAAAGTTATAACTGTAAAAACAAAAGGGTTGAGTTTAGTTGCATCCCTGCAGCTTAGTTAGAAAATGGTAAGATTTCCATTTACTTTTGTCCTGGCAGTTTTGAAAACAGGAAAATCTTTTGTATAATATAGTCAAATAGAAGCATAATCTATATTTTTCTGCTGTGATTTCATACATTCAGAATGACAGACTGCTCTGCCCGGCTTTAAACACGTTGTGTTCTACTTGGCACTACTCCTACTCCTCCCTCTTTGTCTCTCATACATGCTTGGATGAGGAAGAATTCACTGAACTAACATTTCATAGGCTGGGGTAAACCCTGGCTCTGTGTTTTAGGACACATTTGTAAAGAAGATAGATTTTAAAAACCTCTCAGTGTAAACAGAGAATATTTTTGGTTTCAGAGCATACGCGAGGGGGCTTAATTTCATTTTGTGCTACTGTATTTTCAGGAGAATCTTAGTACTGCAGTGCACCAGATGCTGATGTTAAATCTACAAAATATATACTCAGACAGTGAAAGTTGTTCCAAGCTGATAAATATTTGCAACCACTTACTTAAAAATTAAGTAAGAGAAGTTATATCGTCTTGAACTTTAATTTCAAAGATCTAATCTGGTTAAGAACACTCTCTCTGTGTACTCTTCCTTTCAAAAGTAAGTGAAGTGCTACATGTAAAAAACCCAAAATGAATCATAGGACAAAATCACTGGGAAAAATGAGTATCTGCTGAAGAATTATATTTAAAAAAGCCCCAGCCCAACTAGTCTGGCAGCTATTTGTGGTGATAAGAAGAGTGAAAAGGGCTTCTTCCATCACTGGGAAACTCATCCAGGATGTAGCTTCTTGTTGGTGAAGGTCCTAATGGGGAACTCTGCAGAACCCCATCACCAAGTGGCTGCTCTTAGGCAGCACATCTACTTGGTTTTAGCAGAACTGGGACAAGGAGAGTAATTCAGTAGCCTCAGTACATATATGTGAAGTTGGGGCAAAAAGACACACAGATACTTTCCATCTTAACCAGAGAAAAGAGTAGATGCAGGTAAATGGTGTTATTCCATTTTTTGTCTTGGGCACTTACTCCCTGTAAGTGGTGACAGGTTGGCCATTTATGAAACAAACAATAAGAACACGTTTCCCTGGTATGACCACACTCCTCCTCCCATAGGAATTCAAGTATCATCTGTCGGCTTTTTCTGCCGTAAAGTTGGACAAGTCCAAGCTACAGGAAGAGGTGGAAGAAATCAGAAACTAGAACACCATTTCCTACCTCCACGACTGCACAGCCTGAACTGTCAGCAATGGTTGATGTATTTTACAAAGGGAAGAGGTAATTCAATAGAGATTAAAGGGTCAAATGATCAGTTCTAAAGAGAGAATGAAACAATCCTTTTTTAATTGAAAAATGTGAGTTTCTAGTATTGCACCCCACGTACGGAAAGCCTAGTATTTTAAAGGAAAGAAGTGGAAATTTAACAAGTGCACTTGTCCTTGGCTGTTTTCCAAGACATCTCAGCTGTTCCAGTGAATTTAAAATGTGAAATGAATCAAGTATATGAGAATGGATATTTCATAAGTTACGATTTTCTTCTTTAAATAACGAACAAAACTCTAAATTATCCTGGAAAAATATCCCATTTTTCATATAAATTTTAGGAGCTGCTTCCCAGCTGTATTTCCCAGCACAACAGGCTCCAGGTTCCCAGATTCAGGCACTCAGCTTTAATTTAGAGATATCTGGACCATGCATAATCTGGGTGTAAAAGGAACAAAGTAGGAAGGCTTGAGGAAAGTGAGGCACTTGAACAAGCTACCCTCATTTAGGGACTTGTCTGGGATATCATCTGCTTTAGGCATTGACTGCTGCTCTTTTCTGTGAGCAGCAGATAGAAGAAATTGGAGCTTACTGATAATTAGCCTAAAAATAATGTTCTGAGATTACCTAGTTTGAAAAGAGAAATTGCCAGGAGAGTCTTAGTGGTGATTTGCCAGACCAGACCAGATTGTTTGGGCAGAGAACTAAATAAGCTGACAAGTTTACTATTACACTGTTAGAGGGTTGAATGCATTTAAAGTGTTTCTTTAGAATTGCTAGAAAAGTAAACGTGTATCTCATTATCTCTTGAAGAATGTACAAATAGCTGTTGCAACAATAACCTTATTGTTGCTCTTTTCTGCAGTGATTCCAGTGATTGCATTTCAAAAAAGGAGCAACATATAATGTTTGCAAATAAGGCACCACAATGGTAAAGCTATATAGTTGTGAAAAAGACATATCTATGTCTTATATATTCCCGTCTTCAGTACAGTGTGGTTAAAAGAGACACTGCATTCACATCTTTTTCCAAGTTTCTGGGAGCCACATCCACTGATGGACACATAAAATATCTATTGGGAAAAGTAGACTGCATAAATTTGCATGCAAAACAGAAGGTGAAAAGAAAAAGAGATTATATACATATTGCTAGGGAAATACTCTCCAAATAAATTAACACAGCATTAAAACCCCATGCTGAATGATGAACCTTCTTACAGGGTCATATACTTAGCTTATAATATGACCAGGGTTCATATTATGTACATTGTCCAGCAGGAAAATTTATCAAAAGCAAATCTTGTTTAAGCCAAAAAAAAACCTCCAAAAATTCTGTGTGAAAGGATGATAAGAATTGTGCATATCTTGTACCCTAGGGCCAGTTTCAAACTTCATCCCCAGCTTTTGTTGTAGAAAATATCCTTTCTGCTTTACTAAACTAATTTCAACAAGCCCAAAAGGTATTTAGACATGAGGTCACGAGAACTGGAAGCCTCAGGAGAGAAAATGATAGATCAGGTGGTTAAGTTTAAATCAATTAAACCAAAACCAACCAAACAACCAACCAAAGAACCAAAAAAGAAAGATGCATTCTTTAGAGCTTCTTCAGAAATTAAATTTTAAGTGTTAAAAATATGTAATTTTTGTTGAATCAAGAAAAGCTTAATTCCAAGATAATTGGTGATCTACAATCCCATTTAATATCCTTGTTTTATATTTATTAAAACAGAGGGCATCCCATTTTTATATATATATATGCACAAAATACTGAACACTAATACAAATTTAACTGATTGCAGTAATATTCCTACTCTCCTGTATCTTGGTCAAACTATTTTTCTCTTTCATTGCTTCAGCATCCCTACATGGTTGCTGCAGTAACAAAGTAATTTGCTGATAAATTCATCAGGAAAAGTGCACTACAGAGAACATGCATAACTCTAAACCTGTCAGACCATCACAATTGTAAGACAATTATTCTCCTAGGGAAAAAAGGAAAATTACATAATATAATTGCACAGAGTGAAAGATAAGCTATCGTAATTTTATGCTACCAAACCTAACTTTCTTAGATGTGCTCAGCATAAGAAGATGCTCCCTTATGGGCAATATAGATCATCTCAAGCTGTATCAACCACAGTGTCAACTAGGCTGGCAAATAATGCAAATCAAGATTTTTGGCACATTCAGACTATTAAAGATTATGGCTGAAGGAAAAGTTTTACAATAACACCCATCTTCCAAGCTGTGGCGAACATTTTGCTAAGCAAAATTAAATACTACAGTCTCCTTAGTTCAATTATTTCAAGGGTACTCAAAATCTATAACATAATTGAAAGTATAGTCACTATAGTTAAGCTTAATATTTATTCTGTAAAGCATAAAACCTGCGATACCTGAAACCTACAGCAAATCCTGGATAATGGGAATAAGAAACTGCATTTTAAACATTTTACATGAACCCTCTTTCACCTATTAAAGGAAATTCAAACATCACCAAGAATGCTGAAAATACTGATTTCTAAACAGCCTGCTGTTGCCTCTCCTTCTTCCCCAGATCCCATGAGAGATTCCTAAAATGTGTTTTGAAGTAAATATAGAATAAGTAGTTTTGGATGATTTGCTAAAGAGATACCTACAGGATCTCACATTTTCATGAGTCCATATGAGCCCATTACTGACTGAAAAAAGCAGCATTTTCTCTTATTATGACATTCAACACATCTTAATTTTGTATAAAACTGGTGTCACATCTTTGTAAATTTTCAACATATGACTATTTGATTTATAAATTCAATTATGATCCAAAACTTTAAAAAAAATTTATTTTTTTAGGATCTCCTGTTCCCAAATAGAAAAGCTTTGTGTTGATATAAAGGGATAATGTCAGCCCAAATCAACAACTTCACTGTTTTCTAAGAAAGGAACTCACTGTTGTTTGAATGATGTTATGATTGGAAGGTATCAACTCCTCACATCCACGATCTGACACTATTTCCTCAAAGGTTTTTCAAAAAGGTATTTCAGAATTCTAAAATTCCAGCATTCTCAGCTCAAATTTTTTTTATTTGAACACATATATTTAAAAAGGGAAGTAAAATCAGAGAAGTCTTCGAAAAAAGGCCAGCCCCTCCCTGCAACAAATAAACCCCAAGTATCTTTGACTGAAGTGCATAGTACCTAAGCTGTATGTTTAGTAGCAGTGAAAGCAAGCATAGTTTGGCACAAGGAGAATTAGATATTTGGAATCAAATACTTACCAGCATTCTGGCTGTAGGCAACATTTCACAACGCAGTACAGCTGCGACAATCTTGCTAAATTCCTAAGTATAGAGTCCCCAGAAAAACTCCACAGTAATTGAAAACTGAGAAGTGCCAGTTCCTGATTTCAGGGCAGCCTGAAAGTCTCTCAGAGATGTGTCTGATCTGGACCATTGGTATCACCTAGATTTTATGGCCCAGCCGAAGATACCTTCGGGATGTTCCTTATGGTTGCAATTCCATACTGTGTGATTCTGTGCCACATGCTTGTGTGCTGTCAAAAGCTTTCACTAAGGAAATGCCATCATACCAAACAAAACTCTTTTTCACAAGCTAATGATGACAACAAAGATGATTTTGATATACTGTAAATGTCAGAACTCTTGTGTTAGTCTTCAGACCTACCTTGAACCTTGATGTTTAGGAAACATCCTCAGATTCCTGTCTGCCTGCATACAAAATAAAGTTGGGGGTTTTTTTGTGGTGGAGATGAGCTGTTCTCTTAACTTGGACAATGCACATATTTTCTTCGGAGTCTGCAGCAAATTATTCTTCTAAGATAAGTGACACTTTCAGATGAGTCAAATGCACATTGCAATGAATGTCAGAGTAAATAACACTCGACATTATCACCCAGTGAGAAGAGAGCAAAAAAAATTGGACTGAAGTATACAGTGGATGTATACTGGATATATGCAGTGAATTACAGAAGTTCAGGCAACAGAAGTGACCCACTTTGTAGTCATAACATCAGTGAGATAGAGCATACACAAGGCTACACAAACCACACTTGCTATCAATTCTGCTTCCTTGAGACCAGAGACATATGCCACTGCTGACATTGATTAAAAAAAACCAAAAAAACCCTCCTTCAGTGTGGTTCAAGATGGTATCTGCTTCTCTCTCAACAGATAATATGGATGTAAAGGGTGAAAATGTTGAGAATCAACTGATGTACTGAAAGTGGATACTTAGTGCAATTTTAGTCTGCCCAAAGGAGAAAGTGACATAAGACATGAGTGTACAACAGTACTAGAAGGATTTCATAATGTGAAAAAGAAATAGAAAGAGAGAGATTGAGAGGACTATAGTCAGATCAGAAAAACTCCCCTCCCAAGAATAAAAGGACTTTTCTGGCAGTCCTTCTTAAGAGACTGAAAGTTTATAATGAACCTTCACGCATGAAAGATGGGCACCATATCTGAGTTGATGAACCAGCTTTTGACATGGTCTTTAACACAGTGTAATGTAAAGTGTCTTAAATTGGGAAAAGCCGATAGATGCCTTATATATTTATTCAACAGGAATGGAATTTTCTAGTCAGAGGGAATAAAATGGTTGTCCCAAATGCTTATTCTGCTTTGATAACTTCACAAGGTCCAGCCCAGGTTGATGTGATCTAGCTGACAGTTCAGAACTTAATAGAATGGTGTTTTAGCTTTTCTTTCTGTTTTTCTATTCATATTTCATACTGGTTTTGTGTTTATCCCCCAAGGCATATTTTTCCATAGAAACTCAGACAGAAAACTTGTCAACACTGCATGTCCAAGTGGAAAAGCAAATATTAAAATTTCTGACATGCCTCTCTTTATGCCAATGTCACAGTGGTTCTAGACTTCTTCAGCTCTCTGTGAATTGGTTTGTATAGATTGAAGAAATTATTAGGTGGAGTAACACAGACATTTTGGTATTAAATTGTGAGATTAGTCCTTGGCTCAGAAAGATTGCTACTGCATTTTTACTTCCTCATTAAACAAAGGTGTCATATAGTCATGACTAAGATTTGGATGTATTTCTGAATATTCCTGAATTCCCAACTGTATGGTTAATTTATCTTATTAATTTCAGTTTGTTTTAGAAAATATTGTGCTGCAGTGTTAGTTACTGGACGGAAACTGAATCAAAGTGCTGTTTACTAGTCAGTGAGGATCTGGAATTTCCAGTAGGTTAAGAACTCGTGGATCTTCTGTGTTACATTAATTGCATCTTCAGGATTTGAATCCTGGCAAAGATTTTGCTTTGTCTTTGGGAGATGTTCAATGCAGTTACATATTGAAGTGTGGATGCATCATATCCATATGTGTGGAAATGCCTCCATGGACAAATCAAAACACCAGTGTAGCAAATTGGTCTTTGTTCTAAGGATACGTTGTCACTAGGCAGTTAACTCAATGTTGCTAATCTTTCCAATAATTATCTTCAAATATTAGGTACAGGCATTCATATTAGGAATATGTCTGGTGGTATGTATGGAAAATATTCTGGTTGACATGTGTTAGCCTTAATATCACCTGACCACTTCACATTAGGTGCTCTCTATTAGAAGTAACATTCCTGAAAGAAGATAAAGGAGAATGAGTCATGGAATAGTAATTTCAAGAAATACACACCTGTCAGTATTTGAGGAAGATTTTGGATGCAAGTATGAATATTTGACTTGCAATTTGGATTTTCAAGACTGATGCATTAACAACTCCTGCATATTCTGATGTACTATTTTGACACTTGTACCGAGCTCTTCAAAGGCACTCACCTCTTCCATCAGTGTCTATGGAACACAATGTTCCAAATATATCTCATAAATAAAGAATCATCTAAGTGCTGTTCACATTTGCAAGTCATTAAATGCTTTTGGAGCTCTTCAGCTTAGATACATCAACTTTTACAGGAGAGTTTAGCAGGAGATGAGGTACCAGCTGTGTTCTGCTCCTCTAATTTGAGAAAGGGGAGAGGAGGAATGCAATCCAGAACTGCTCTTGCAACTTCTGCTGAAATGCCAGACAGATAAAGATGGCCTTGAACTCCAGGAGCAGAAAGGGCTAGGGTGCTCCTCAGCCAGGAAACAGTGGCACATAGTGCTAATATTACCCTTCTTCTGTGCTGACCAAAGGAACTCAGAGAGGTTTTAGGAGCACAAAATATCCAAAAGTCAGTATTGACACTGCAGTTCATGTAGGACAGCTGATTGCAGAAATAGCTTATTTCCCTTCTGTGACTCTTTTGTCCCTATTATGTGCCACTAGAAGAGTAGTTCTTCAGAACTGTGTTGCAGACAGGCCTGTATTCAAGCCTTCTTAAAAAACTCACAGTGAACTCAGAGTTGGTTGCTTCTTATTAGTATGCTCTAAAAGCACTAATTTAATCAAGCTAAAACCTCAAAACTTGAAATCTGGCAGAAGACTTCAGAGTAGGTGTACATCAAGAATGAAAAATGACCCATGACCAGCATAGAGCAAGACAGAATTCAGAGGATTTGCACAGGCGCACATGGAATTTTCTTACTAAGCCAGCTATGACTGAATAATAGTTGAATGTATAGGAAGTCAACCTAAGAAATCTCTAATTACTAGAGTACAATTAAGAAATATAAGGTGTCACTTGGACATCACGTAGGCTAGATTTAGTCCAGTCTTGGAGGGGATTAGCCCTTTTGCAAGCCGCATCTTGCCAACCTCTAAAATTAGGGGACCGAGTGGGAATCTTGAGTTTCAGCAGAAAGTCTCTAAACATCATATTTGTGAAGTAAAGCTCAAAATTGTGAAGCAAAAGGCTCACAAAACAAAGGCAACTTAGGTCAATAAATAGCTTTTTCACTGCCTGAGATTAGCAATACATGTTCAGAAACTAGTGATGAAAGACACTGGTTGTGTGATTAGGGAGCACTTCTCTACTAGAAACCACATTTTTGTATCAGTCATCCTGCTTCTTGTCATATTTCTCAGTTTGTGTTAATGTCATTTTGAGAAACACTATTTTCAGAGAGACTATTTCTGTGATTGATTATTGTGTGTGGAAGATATCAGATACCTGAACAGCCTTTAGGTCACTTTTGGATATACAACTGGTCTGTAACTTCACTCCACTGGTGAACAAAATGATTCCTGTTTTATTAAAGGAATAATTAACAAAATAGGGAAAAGAAGAGGCTGAATGATAATAACCTCTGGAGGTCTCTTTCAGGTTACAAGACTATGATTGTGAGATATGCTATAACTTTCTGTTATTAATGGTAGGATTTATTTGAGTTACACTTTTGGGATGGCAGTGACATGCACAATGAAAACCTACATTTAAAATAGAAAGAATGTAAGAGAAATGCAAGCATTCATTTCCAATACCCATAAGTTCTGTTAGTACTTGTGCCAGCTGATTTCATAAACACAACTTCAAAGAGCATTCACAGACACTTTCTCTATTATTTACTCAGTAGGAATCACAGCAAATGGTCCAGGAAAATAACTCTGAGCAGTATATGAATTTTCATATATACTTGAATAGAACCTTGTCTTATACTGTGTTATACATTGTCTCAAACTGCACTCAGTTCATCTAAACTGAAAGTTTACCATCCAAATTTAGAAAAATGAAAATTAAGGTTAAGAAGGTTAATGAAGTTAGCAAGTTGGCAAAATAGAAATTCGTGTACAATATAATTAGTGTTGTAGAGTACTCATGTTTTGACCTAGTTCACATCCCCCATTAAGTCTGACTACAGACAAATGTTACCACATCTGTACAGATGGATACTGAGTGATACAACTAAAAGTTAGTAATGCTTCGGTATATTGCCGGTATTGTTTTGATCCACCAGCTATGCTTTAGCTTGGGTCCTTCTATCACATAAGCAATTCTGTATTTAATTCATATTTGATTCTGATCTTCCATGATAACTTTACTGAAGATGTAATCACCCGTATATCTAAAACTATGTCCTGGAAACCCTAACAAATAGGAGAAACAATGTCGTACCAAGCCTTTCCATGATAAGCGGAAATATTAGGGGTGAACATCTGAAGGAATGCAGAAAGGAAAATACGAAAAGTGGCGTGATTATGTCAGCATTCCTAACAGGTTAGAACATTGAGAAGAAACAATTAAAAATGTAATTATTGTAGCACATCTCGCAACTTATTTTCTGTCTCTGAATGCTAATACAGAACATTGGTTCATTGTGGTAGAGATCTAGCTAATGTTTCTTCAGAATGCCAAACTGTTCCACTAATATTGTGTAAAATTGACCTTTCTCTTCCCTCCTCTTGAATGGTTAAAAAAGTAAAAATGCTTCTAGAGCAGAGCCTGGAAAATTAAAGTTTCTGCAGTAAGTGTGTTTAAAACTATAACAATATGTTTCATATGAATATTCATATGAATATTCACAAGCTCAGATTTCTAACATATGGCTATTTCTGCACAATTTGTGACGGGGAAGTCCCATGTACTTGAAAAATAAACCTACAAATGAACAGGTGTAACACATCGCAGTATGATTTGCAACAACTACAACTAAAGAGTGGGATATACACATTGCAGCTACAGAGTGGGAGTAAGGGAGAGGGAAAAGAGAAAGTATTTTATTGGTGACTTCTTCTTTTTCTTGTATTTTTTTTCTATCACCATTGAAGGTTTTGTATTGATTTAATGCAAGTTCATGGTCTCTCTGCAACCAAATTCAGGCTATTTAATTTCTATTCAACAGACCATATCAATGAAATACACACTTCCAGTAGTGCTTTGGTGTCTTCTATTAAATCTCTTAATTTGGACTATCAGGATGAATAATCCTGGGACCAGGACTTGTTTTTTAAAGTCTCATCTTCTACTCTCTATTCTAGGTGATTCTAGGAGATTGGAGAGAGAAGATATGTGCGAGAAATTAATTCTGTTTACCTTCTCCTGTAAGTCAAGGAAAAATGTCTTGATTCTTTTTAATCCTTGAAACTGACATTTCCATGAAAACCAACCCATATAAATCCCAGTAACCAAATTCGCTAATTACAGCAATAGAACATTCACATTTCGAAGAACACAACTGAAAGCCAGAAGAATAAGGCAATTTGTTTTTTGTTTAAATAAACTAAACAACTGCCTCTCATTCTCAGTTGTCTCTAAGGTTTCAGAGAATTAGAGCAGAAAACAAGTAGCACGCTAAGTTTGTTTCCTAGGTGGCTAATTTTCATTCAGTTTGAGAAGCAGCCTGGATAGGGAAGAGAGCTATTCTTTAGGAATTAAGACAGTAAAATACTGAGAGGAATCTCAAGAGACAGATGAGAAAGAATTACTCCCTATTGCCAAGCAATAAAATCAAATGTGTGTTGCGCTCTTTTTTTGGAGTTGCAAGTGATATCTCAAAGGATAACAACCTCTCTCTCAGAGAAAGGCTTCCTTTGTGTTTCCAGAATTTTTTGAATTCTTCTCACTTCAAATTAAATTACTGTCTTTGCATGTCCAACACAAGAGATTGAATCTTGTACAACTAGAAGACTATGCCTTTAAGAGCCAGAACAGTCTTTCTTCTAAAGCTACCCTAAAATGTCAAACAAGACTTACAAAAAATATGTACAAGACATTTTATTTTGATTGTAGTTAACATTTGGCCTTCTGATGCTTAAAAGAAATCTAGCAGAAAACACAGAAACTACTGTAAATTGTAATAAAACTGCCAATGAGCCTAGTTTCCCCTTCCAGCCCATCTACTTCACTCAGGAAAACAATTGGAAATCTATCCTTACATATGTATCTCCCTGAGCATGGTCTGATGCTTGTTTGATTCACCTGCTTCAGGCTTCTCAGACTGAGATGATGAACCCACGTGTTGAGGTCTGGAATGAGCCATTTTGGTTTTGAAAGCCACAGCACACACTTCTTATGAAAACCATAATGCATATCCAAAAATATGACTGGATGCATTTAACATTACATTTTTGTTCAGATGTTTTTAAGTACATGTCCCAGACATCTTTAGTTACTGTGCCTCTCATAGCATCAAGGAACAGTTATGGAGCAGGAGAAATGGGTGAGTTTTGGATGACAACCAGAAAATGTGGTTTCAAGTTTGCAAATTTTTGCAATTCTTGGCAGGCATTCATCACCTGGGACCAGACTAGAGCTAATCTGAAGTAATGCCTCTAAGCACACACAGTCTGGACAAGGGGTTGCAACTTCAGATTCTCTCCTAATGCAACATGCTTGTTGTTAACCCATACTTGATCGTCGGGGGACTCCTACTCGATTGCACCTTGCCTCTACAGAAATCTGCAATCACACCATGATTGCTCCTTGGACACCCAACAGCTTTGTGTCTGCTCAGTAGTGCTAAGAGCTCCAGGAGGAGATTGCTTATGGCACTAACTTTTTGAAAAACTGAAGTAATAGGAGGCAGTCCAGAGAGGACTGTGATAGTGAAGAAAGTTCAGGATGACCTGTGAAGAATAATGTAAAGAAGAGAACTGCTAAACCTAGAGCAAAGAAAAGCAAAACAGGGAGATTATAGCAGTTTTAAATACCTGAAAAGAAGACTTTTGGGAATATATTAGATAGAGAATAACTTTTTCTCTGTGTCCATTTTGAATTAGACAGAAAGAATCTGCCAATTTCTGGAAAGGGAGGTTTAGGTTAAATATTAAAATGACTTAATAATTGCATGAATAGTGAAACTTTAGAGAAAATTGTGTGAGGGTGTAATGAAATCCTACCATGAAGTCTTTTAAAAATAAGCTAGACACATATCTGACAGGTATGGTTAGTCACATTGTGGGAAAAGGTGATGGGCAAGACAACCTTTGAAGTTGCTGTCATCCTGTCTGACATAAATTCAGAAGGGCTTCATTTTTATAAGGACAAGTAACTTGGTACCCACTGAGATTTCTGAGGTCATAGAGAATTAGGAAATGGATATTGAATGGATAAAATGTTGCCGTTACTGTGATAAATCTTTAGGAACTGCCTTTACTTATGATGAAGTCAGTGGGAGGCTTACCTGTTAATGAGAGCTAGAAGGGTTCTTTGATTCAGTAAGAGTTTATATGTGTGAATGATCAAAACCTGATGAAACTGGCAAGTCCTAAAAGCAGTGATTGAAAAAGAAAAGGTACATATGCTACTGTCTACATGTTATTCTGGGGAACTGAGAAGCTAAAGGCAACATTCATGACAACCCAAAGGAATACATGGCAGGGGAAGAGCACAGGCTTGGGTTTGTCTTGTTCATTCTGCCAGATTATGCTACATTTCCACTTTCCACTTTTAATTTTTTCTGATGCCTTCCTGTTATATAACTGCACTTTGTGCATCCAAGGCCTGCAGTTAATAATTCTTAATCTCCAAATGAACATTGCTGGGTATTTATTTATTTATAGTGTTGTTTGTCCCCTGTAGAGGCACAAACTGCTCTAGCGCATACAGGAGAGAATGTGTCAAGTAGGAGGTGGTGGAAGCAGAAGAAGAGGATGCATTTATGAATGAATTAAGCACTCTAAATTATTTACTTCAATATATGACCTGAATTCCTTCATCATGCTATTCATGACTATGTGTAGCCGTTGCCATGATGGTTGTGACTGGGGTCTGAATCTTCGCAGCTAAAAACGTGAGCTTAACAACTAAAGCAGAAGGTAAAGTCTGAAACCAACATGTAAGGACAAGCAATTTCCATGGATAAGGCACAGAATGCATAACTCCATAATTTATGTGTCTCTGGAACTGAGAAAATCATGGATGCCTCAGTGACTCAAACAAAAACCCAGAAGGATGTTACGCTATTATTAGAAAAATGAATCCTTGCCTAAAATTTCCTTTTGCAGGAATGTGAATAGCTTCCTTTTTTTTTTTTTGAACTTTGAAATAGTTTGTTTTAGATGTTCAATTATTTATTATTTTTATTTAATACAACATTCATTACTTGTAGCATGCTGTTTTAAAATGAAGGAATAAGTTTAATTGTGAAAATATCAGAATGACAAAAACTAAAATGAAATTGTAAACTATTTCCATAGAACTTCACTGATATTATTTGGGAGAAAGTAAATTCTGGTCTAATTTTAAAACAGAAACAGATGATGTGCCTGAACAACAATTCTTCTTTTTCCTCCTGAAATTTTTAGAAGAATTGCTACAATTCTATGAGTTACACATACCAATTTATCTTATCATACCATACAGTGATTCAAACCATGATATCTAACATATAATTGCATATCATTTATCACTGCCTAAAATGCCTCATTATCTACTTATTTCATTCGTCAGTCTACCAAGTCTTTAATGTTATATATTCCATTATTTATTGCTGCTTGTTTATTTTATATCTCAGAGATATAAATGGCCAAAGTCAGATTGTCTCTAGTCCCTACAGAAGACCATTATATCACTCTGTGTAGATGACATCACATGCAACCTTAGCATACTGAAATCCTGAGGAACACTGTTCACTCAAAGATGGTCAGAGCAATAACAAGTAAGTTCAATACACTGTGGACTCTTCTCACAGTGTGCATGTAGCAAGAACTAAAAACGAGCTAGAGGAAAGTAAAACAGTCTGGAGGAGCTTTGAAAGTATTCCAGATAGCCAGACATCAGAGAAGCACAGAGCATGATAGCAGGAGAGTTGTACTCTGTGTTTTCAGTAGCTCTACTTTCTCTGCGTGCCTCCTGTGAACTGTACTCAGTGGTTCTGTTCTGGCTGTGCAGTGGTGTGTTTCTCCTCTTTCTGTGACTGAGACTTATTACTGCAACTACTTCCATGTAGACTTTTTTTTTTTCCTGTTTCTTTTCCAACAGTAACTGGCAGTTTGAGTATCCAAACTGAGTAACCATAAGAACAGAAGAACAGCCCCAAAGACCCATATTTTCTAGCAATAGAACCACTCAATAGGGAAATTATGAGGAGCAGTAAACAGAACATCAGTCTTATATGCCTGGAAAAGCTTGTTTAGCTATTAGATGCTGTGATCACTGGCTCCTGGGTCAGGGTTTGAGCTTTGTGATGAAGCTCCACTCCTGGAACTTTGATAGGAAGCAAACATACAATCTGAATCTTATCTCGTAAGATCTGTAAGTATTAATACAGAATAGCAGTTCTTAATAGCAGTTTTTCCTGGTTTCCTATATATTTCAGTGTACTTTGGTGTGCTGGTTACTAGAGAACACAGAATTCAATTTAGTATATATGTGCATAAGAAAGTGCTCACTTGCAGATCAAGCAAAACAAAAATCATACATATTTATTCCAGAAATAATTGGATAATAGACTTCAAAAAATATGTGCCATTCAGGAAACATAGGGAAATTGCAAGTATTATAGAAATTGTAGCTATTACAGAGTTATACTAGCGCTGTTAAAATTGTTAGCACTTATCAAGAGACAATGGAAGAATACACAGTCACATTATAAGAAAAGTTAGTGTCTGCAGTAAAATTACTCATCTCTATGTGTATATGAATTGCAAATACAAAGATGATAAAAAACTTTAAATTTTTTTATTGTTAAGCAAGAAGGTAGGCAAAACCAAAACATTTTTTCAGCAGATATTAGAATAATCTTCAAAATAAAGCAGCCAAATAGGCTAGTTCTGCCTGTGTAATGTTAACTGGTGACTTGCAAATATGTATTTAGAATTACTCAGGAGTTTGTCCTGAAGGTCCAGTGCAGACCACAGATGAACTGGGCAGCGATGTGCCACTTCAGAGCTTTGAATGCTGTAAGAAAATGAACAAAAACATCAAGTGCACATGTGTAGGAGCTACTGCCCAAGGCCACGTTGTCCACCAGGCACTGTGTGGGCTGCCTGGTACCTTTCACATCTAGGTGTGAATATCTGCCTTCCTAGATGACACAAAGAATGAATGGTTGCCACCTCTGTGGGGCCAGCCACACCAGGGTCCTACTGATCACATCAGCAGTCTTGGGAAGGTGACTTAGGGTGCTAAATTCATGACAGAGCATTGATCTCCAGGAAAATGTGAGCTCAATTTTCTCAGAAGAGCAGGTAGGGTTATCAGATGGGCACAGGCAGGTGGGAGAAAAGTGTTCCTTCCAGAGCTCTGGTCTCCTACTAATTGGCTTATTGGCTTTCTTACAATCATACCCTCTTGCCATGACAAATCAATAACCATCAGAAAATTATCTACCTTTTTGGCTGCACATACATATATATGTATGTATAAATACCTACGTATTTGCATATCTAGAGACAGACCTATACTTATGTATAATGAATGTACCTTTTGAGAGGTTTCATCCATCATATGCAGGGCCCAGCTTAATAAAGCACAGGATGCAGTGTCAGAGGCATGAAGTTTGCATTGATCCCACTGAGTAGGCTATCATATAAGAGCAAATATATTTTCCTACAGTGCCAAGGCGGCCAATACCCCTGGGTAGGACTCTCACATGCTGTTTTTCATTGACTGCATCCTACAGACCTCATTTATAGACTTGGGACTTCTCTTACCTGGTTTACTGAAGTGAAGTATCAATCCATATCAACAGTTGTTTTTTTTCAGGGCACATGAATATAACATGCCCTGCTGAGAGGAGAAAAGTTGTATTTCAAAGTCTGGTCTGAAAATCCTGATTAGTGCTAAAGAAATCAATTTAACACAAGGAAACTTCATAAAAGTCTATTCACTCTGCAGAAAATAAGTCTGTTATTCCATGGGGAGATAAAAGAAAGAAGAAAGCATCTATCCAGACAGCTTCTACAAGATTTTTCTTCCCTGAAGGGTCCTCTGTGTGTAAATTAAACCACTGTACTTGAAAATGGTTGACTCAAAGAAAGAGTTCTTTGTTTTAAAAGGTGGCTTGCTATTGTGTGTATGCCTCTGGGTCCTATGTTTTATAGGTTTATTTTATATAAGATGTATATAATACTTATTTAATTTATTACACAAATAGGCCAGAAACCTAATGTAACATTGCTGTTTGACTTTAAAAAAGAAGTTATGGATTTCTTGGAGAAAATTTGAAACTTTAAATGGAAACCAACAGAAAACAGAACTGACAAGTCTTGAAAGAACATGTAGACCCCATACATAATAAAAAAAACAAACAAAAAAATTATATATATATATATATATTTATTTTTTTTTAAGGAAATACTTTGTTAACACCTAAACACCTGCACACAGGATTGGTTTTTTTTTATTTTCAGCTTTTTTCCTTGTGTGATTTCATTTTTATAATTCATCATTTTTTGCTTCTGTCTTAGAAAAGCTGCTGATTTGCCGCAGGGAAAATATAGATGCCTCATGCCATCCTATATCCACTTTTCCTTGATTTTCAGGTGATTAGGAAAACACAGGCAATCAAGAGCAGCTTCGTTGCTGCCAGTAAGTTTTTCTTGGTGTCACCCTGTATAGTATCACTGACTCAGCTATGTTTGTATATTTGTTCTGCAGGGAGTCTGGTCAAATATTTGACAAATGCTGGGCCAAGGAAGCAATATTAGAATCCACATTTGCACAATACAGGTCTAAAAATCACTGTATAATGAAATTTAGACTTTGGTGTTAAGGTCTCTGTTTTTCAAAAAGTCTATCCCTGTGTGCAGAATGAAGACTGTGACTTTGTCTCGAGCACCCAGTTTCTTAAGCTGGTCTGACTCTGAATCTTGTCCTCACACCCTTAAGTCAACATTTACAAGAATTTCTAGCTGAATATGACCCTGAGAACCAGAATCCAACTTTGAAGTTGAATCTGACTTTGAAGCTGGCCCTCCTGTGTGAGGAGTTGTGGACCAGGAGGCCTCCAGGATTCCCTTCTGGACCAATTATTCTAGAATTTCCCAGGGCACATGGAGTGTAAAAAGGAGGCAAGAAAGGCGAGACTGCTGGCTTAAACCTACTATGTAAAGATGTCCACCTCTAATGGAAGCCTTATAGGATCTGCATCCTGGAACTGATAGGATACTTACTTAGAGGTGACTAATTATAAAAAGACAAAAAAGTTAATGAAGTCCATGTCTAGTAGTTCCCAGATTGGCAGAATGAAGGTTTATGTGACTGTAATGATTAGCATTCCCAAGCTGTTGATGGGTAAATAACTTCTTCCTTAGACTTTTCTGCCCATCCTTCTCAGTCACTTGTCAGTCTCTTGTCCTGTCAGTTCTGTTTTTTTATGGAAATTCATGTCAAATAAAGCTATTTTTGTTTGAAATTAAACATTATTTATAATGCACACAAACTGCTAATTATGCACTTAATTTTCAGATCAGTTGTTTACTAAATGAATTGTTTGACCTCTAGCAAAGAAATTTTCTGCAGAAGCTGTCAAATAAAAACATTTTAGCTAAGATATGTAGTATGTGGTTTTCAACTTTGTAGTTAAATTCTGCCATGACTTCTGGCCAAATGTTCACTGTAGTCAGTGGATTTGAGCTGGCTATGGAATAGAGTTCAGTTTTGTGACATTGTTTGTAAATGAAAATGAAAAGCCCAACCCCAAACTCCAGGATTATGTGTAGCCTCACAAAAATCAAGCAGTAAAACCGACAAAACATAAACCAGTAGAACCTGACATCGTAAAACCAGTGCTGAGTTTTTATTTTTGCATTGCCATTACCATTGATTTGAAAGCAAAACGGTAATAAACACCACAAAGGGAATCTACAGCCAACCAGTAGGGAAGGATGTTAAAATTCTCCACATCAATCTGCCAGAGGGGCAAGACTGGACTGGAACAATTACAACTCAAAATTTTATTAAAAAATGTATTGCTGGAATTTTTCTGTAGAGAAGAGGAGAAATAGAAACAATTTACACATGCTACATGTACAGTGACAGTGACTTCAAAATATAATTTTAGGAAAGGTAATCTTGAGGGTGAGCCACTATTCATGATAAGCCTGTGTTGCACATAAGCATGTCTCCTTTTCCATGTTGAAAATTTGTTTTGGAAAACTATCCATGTTCTTTGTTAAGCCACTCAGATTACTGGTGAACTTGGGCCAGTGTTGTAGGGTCCCATGAGTGGAGAGGACTATTCTGTCATGGCTCCCTGAGGTCTGGCAGGATGACAGTTGCTGAGGAGAGGTACAAAACACCTCTTTCAATGAGAGAATTTGGTTCATCTGACCCAGGCACTTTTACGTCATGAAAGCCCCCCAGTAAAACATAGCCGTATCTTGTCTATGCATTCTTCTAGGCTCTTTATTTTTCACCTACTCTCAGTGTTGATTAATATAATTTTTCCTTATTGTTCTCTGATTCTCTTAATTCCTCATTTATTTTCATGGTTGTTCCTCTCAGTCAAGTCTATACCATATTTTCATGATACACAAAAGTGATTCATGTATACGTTGACCTTCCATTTATGAGAACAGAAACAAACCTATGCAAAAGTAAAACACCTCTTCCACTTGAAGAAGAATCAAGCAATACCTAGCACAGATTCTGCATGCTATAAGTGCTTATGGTGGAGATGGGGAAGACGGACAGGATCTCAGTACTAACACACACCCTTTTGCAGCATTCAGAAGTAGTAAAGTTCCCAGATTTGACTGCAAAGCAGGACTACCCTAATTAAAGAGAAGCTTGTGGTAGAGACAACATTGTAGCTGTTTGCTGCTCACTCTCCATCTTCCAAATACACATGAGGGAGGAAGGCACTCAGGAAGTGGCCAAAGTTTGTGAGAAAAACATGCCTGTTCTGTTCCAGTGCTTCTGGCTGCTTTAATGTCACTGTGGAGCAAAGAAAGATGAACAGAATTGACTCCCTGAATTTTACACTTGAGCAGCACTTGGATGCAATGAAGGATTTTCTTTGACAGATATGGCAATGCATTGCTCCCAAATCCATGCAGTGTTGGCTTAGTCCACACTGACTCACTGATGCAGTGACTGGCTCTTTCTGAGACATGGGCCTTCATGCAAACAGAAAACTTCAGTTCCACACAGATCACTCCTCTGCAGTACTTCAAAAGAACTTATATTCATTGAAGCTCATTTCTTCTTACCTCTTCAAGTGGATTATAGTCAAACCTTTTTTTTTGACTGTGTGAACAGTCATTAGCTGAAGCTTATTCTTTCTTCTACATCTGACAATCATCTTTTTGAAAGTACACACAATGGGAAAGTTCCCAGGATGGTACTGTAATAAACAAAAGTCTTAAATGTGAAGTTCCTGCAATGAGTTTCACCTCCAATGCTGAATGTATGGGGCTTACATTTTGTGTTTTCTTAGTAAAACTTAACAATGACAGAAGCAGAAATAACAAACTTCTCTTCTTCTGATTGACATGTGTTAATTTGCAGCACAAAACACATCAGAGTAAGCACACTACAATACCTTTTCTCTCTTTATTTCTTGACTTTGTGCCTATTAACCCAGTATTTCAGTTTTGGAATTCAGGAGCATGAGAGAGATGTGTAGAAATCCAAAGTTAAATTAATTGCAGGTAAACAAGAAACACATCCTATAACCTCTCTTTTTGAGGGGTTTTGGTGTATTTTTTTTGCCATTTCCCACCATTCTTCCCCTCACTCCCTTGCAATGTTGCATTATGTAGTCCTTTTGCTTTTGTGGACATTGTCAGGCTGTGCTATACTGGTAGATAACTGCTAAACTGTTGGCTAGCTGAAGCCAACTTAAGATGTGCCTGAGGCAAGATGTGCATTATCAGCAGGCAGTGCATGCAAAAGACACACACACTTCAAAGACAGAAACACTTCAGAAGATACCTACAAGCCCTTCAGTAAAATTATAGATGGAATTTGCACACCAGTTTACATAGATATATTTTTAATGGGAAGCAGTAGGCTTTCCTTTCTGTGTGTGTTTTCAGCTGTGCTAATTGTCCTGCTATTTCCTCTCTCAGTGAACTATATGAAGGACAGCGGTATTCTAATTTTCTATCACAATTTCAAAATCACTGGTTTGGTTATGGTGGGTCTGGCTGACAGGAAGAGATTGTTTTTCAGAGATTACTGAGAAAAATAAAAGTGTAAATGTAAACTCAGTATAAGTGTAAATTGATTGTAAAGCTTACTTTGAGTTTTACATTGAATTTTTAAATTCATACAAGGCCATATTGTACCTTACAGAGGATCTGAGCAACAACGGCAAGGATTCAGTCTAACTGCAGAAATGTTAATACTCTCAAGAAACAAGGTCCAAAGATGCTTCCTATCTCAACATAGAAGCAGAATGAAATGAAGAAAATTATGTAATTTAAAGTAGTACTTTTCTTATGGATAAATATTAAGGCCTTTCATGGGCTCTGTATGCATGAACAAGACAGAAAAGGTGTCAAGTCTGTGTTAACATTACATCTGAGATAGCTGTCCTCCAAAGCAATTTGAATACCTCTGGACACCTGCCGTCTCATGTCCATACTGACCATGTGAGCAATAGCTGCTCAGTTGGAATTTCAAAAGAATACAGATCCCAGCTATCTTTTCAGCCCTCATTACCACTTTTTTCTAGCAGGAAAGCATGATAGACTGTCTTGTTCACCTGGAGTTGGTTACATTACATCAGTACACAGACAGAGAGTATAGATGGAGGCTATTGGGCCAGACAAAGAGTAAAAACCTTTTTGGCTGTTTTCTACATGAAGAGTGTTTTCATGTGGACCACAGGATGCCCCTGAGGTAGATAAAGTGGATGAAGGACTTGGCCTTGATCTTGGTAATTTCCTAAACCAGAGATGTAGAAGTAGGTAGTGAGTCTTACCTTAAGCTGAAGTCAAACTCTGAGACCTTCCTATTTTTACCTGGAGGAGTAAGGGAGATAGTGAAGAGAGGAAAAACTGTTTTTCAAAGCAATTTTAAAATAGTGGAAGTGCTTTATTTGGAGACAAACTACTATCCCGAGCATCTAAAATTAGAAAAGCTAGATATTTCTAGCTAGTCTAGAATCATGAGTCTATATTGTATAATATTTATAAAAAGTAGAAACTTTCTGGATGACTGTACCATGCCACTATTTGACATTTGTCCTCGCCCTTCCATGATCCACTTTGCTGGTCTAGCCTTTGTGATGTTTCTTGATGACACCTGAGCAGTCAGCCATTCAGTTTGACCTCCATCCCTGCTCATTTGCAAAGTGATTCTTAAATGCTGTGGGAAGTCTTCACACTGACGGATGCAACTTAATGTGGGCAGATCAAATACTACATCTATTGGTGTAAATATTTCCTTCTACATCAATGGTCTTTGTACAATCGTATAGAATGGACATACCAGCAATGCTTATGGAAGTTGGGTTTATTCTTAAAGATTTCTCATTTCTTTCCTATGTTACTCAGTTATACTTATACATGCATTTATATGACCATATACGTAGCTTTATAAGCTGTAAATGTTCTTTCATTTTTCTTGGGTTTTGTTTGTTTGGTTTTTTACCTACTTAGAAATTGCAAGCACACTGCAAGCAGACAGACCAGGGCGTGAAAGATGAGGAAGGAAAAGATGTTTGCTCTGATACAGCTGACAGTCGTGCAATTAAACTGCCAGGCTAAAAAAACAACATGCTTTACTTGTCTAAAGAATGATTTCAAGCCAAGCACATTTTGTACTGCACATTCAAGGAAGTAATTAGCATATCTGCCATTGTAATAGCCTAGGTGATGGGCAGCAAGATATTAGTCACTGCAAATAGCTGCAGTTTGTGACTAAAGTAAATTACACGGATGGTTGTTTGACACCATTTATTTGATGAGAAAGAGCACGTAAGTGCATTTAAATAAATTAGAATGCAAAATTATGTTTCTCCCTTGCTTTTGAGAACAGGATTAAATTTATTGAAATAATTTTTACATGTTTGCCTCACATTGGCTTGTGTATTTTTTTTAGACTAAATGGGTCAGGGACAGTGGGCAACCACAGACCTTTTAGCCTGTGCATTTGCCCATTGGCTCTAGGAGCAGCAGAGATGGGGATTACTCTATTGGAGTCCATGTTTTACAGTGATGATATAGACAAATCCACTAACATTTCACATAATCTCGTTCATGTAGGGCTCTGTGTTCCTCAGGTCAGTTAAGAAACAATTAATCTGAATCAGTTAATCATGAAAATACAGGTATAATATGAGACCCAGTGCACAGAAATGGCAGGGTAAGGAAATTGTTGCAAGGAACTGCACTTAGGTCCAAAATCACTGTATCAGACAGGAGGCAAGTGAGCCACAGCACTCACACTGAGATCAAGAATAACCACACAATACTTTTTTTCTGATAGAAAAAAAAAAACAAAACAAAAGTCAAACTGTAGAAAGGAAATTCTTGCCTGGATTCAGTCATCTTTCCAAGTATTGCCTTCCATAAAATTTCCACTGAGGGTAATTATTTGAGTCTTCAAAAAGTCTGTGTGTCTCTGCATACTCTAGTATAGCACACGCTCAGCTGACACGATATGAATGGCAGATCTGATACACAGCAATAAGTATGTGTCAGCTCAGATGTGACAGCAAGTTCAGAATTATCCAACAGCACTCACTAGAATAGTCTTTATAAAAGTAAGGTCACAACTTGCTATAGCAGACCTCTGTGCATTGGGGATATTAACAAAAGCTTATTGCTAAATTGCACTTTTGATACAGAGGCCTTGACATTTGTCTGTGGCTGTAAAACATGCATATCACCTTTAACAAGATGCTAATCTTAGATAAAACTTGCTGTAGACTAAGTGACAGAAAAGACATAGCAAACAATTTCACATCTGGGAATGCAGAGGTTATTTGTTTCACCTAAAAAAAAAACAAACCAAACCAAACCATATGATTTTATGCATGTAGTGAATGTCAGCTGTGATTATCAAGATTACTACTGTAGGCAGGTATCTGTAGGCAGGTATCCATAGGCTAATTTTAGAAAACAGATAAAACAGCATATTACCTGCATCTAGTATTGATTGCATGAGAAACTCTGGGCATATAAGAGGCTTTGAAGAAGGGATTCAAGAAGAATATGTTTACTTTTCTTAAATATTTCAAAAGGTATCAAATCAGCTTAGCTGTTTGTCAGAGGGCTCATTTTCATTTTATTGACCAAATCAAATTGAACTTCAGTCATCTTAGATATAGTGTTGGAGTAGTCATCTATCGGGAATCTGTCTGTGCTGTGCTTGCTGGCACAAATGTTAATATCTTTTGTGGAGAAACACAGACATAGAACTGAAGACTTGCAGGTGCAATTACAGTTTATGTGTAAGGAGAAAACACAGGGGAAATTTAATTCTCTTCAGAGGAAATATTCTCTTCAGAAGGGATTGCATTCTCTTTTATTTCTCAAGAACTTCTTTCCTCCTGCTGCTTTTATTTTGAATCTTTCCTGGCTCTCTGCTGCAGTTTATGCTTTATATATTGGCAGCAGGAGTACTGCATGCTTCCAAATTCTCACTACTGCAAATGTTGTCCTTGTTCATTCAAGAATTAATCTTGCATCTGGAATACAGTTATACTCCTTTTCCTAGCCCAGGTAACCACTGTGAACTGAACTATTCAGCTTTTTATTATTGGCATGTACAAAAGTAAGATTATGACCTGATCTGAATATTAGGACATGTACAGCTATATATAGTCCTTGTGTTCAAAGTCTCTCCTGGAAGAGCATGACATGACTGGAAGATGAGGGTTGGTCTCCAGAAATAATTGATTTGGGTGCTGTTAATGGGGTCTGTTCATACTGAAGCTAATTGCCCCATTGCTTTGTTCCAGTCCCTCTCTGGGACATCATCTCTGGGTTCACAGAAAATCTTTTCTACTGCAGGCTGAGATGAGTGGGGATTTTGTACATTTATACATGTCTGTACAAACTGCAGTACAAGAGTGAGGCAAACTGGAGGGGTTTTTTTGCTTTCTCAATTTTTTTTTAGCCTGTAGAATTACTTTAAAACTTTTTCAAGTATTAAATGGGTAAATCTGAAAAAAATTTATTTGTCGTTTTGATGCCACATTGCCAAAATATATGTTACCTATGGCTATAAAATCATGCTGGTTTAATGTTTTTTTGTTTCTTCTGGGCTTTTTTCTGTTTGAGCTGCCTAAGAAGATGATCTTATAATTTGTAATCTATACTACTTGCACATGTAGTCCTTCTGGTGCAACTTAGCAAGTGAAATTGGTCACTGCTGTCTGAGTTGGTGGAGGCATCACCAGGTATATTAGCCAGCAACTAGTTCTGTAGTATGTGTTGTTCACAGGATCTCATATTTAAGCTAAACTTGAATTTATTTTTTTTTTCCAGAATATTTAGGCAGTGAAAAATCTAGTGAAAAGCAAAAAACTGTAAGAAGAAAAGTAGTAAGAGAAAGTATTCAGAATGTGTCAAATGACTGGAGAATGTACATGAATATAGGAGTTAGCAAAAATTAAGTCTAGTTGACAAAAGTGTCAGTGTACGTAGATGAGGTTTAATTAGAATCAGGGAGTAATTAGATGTAAGAATAGAATAACTTAAGCATAAAGAATCTTATTCACTCCGAATGCAAAGGTGTCAAGCAGATCATGAGTATCATTGGTGTTGGCAGCCAGTTGTGGGGTGACAAGTCTGAGTCATCCAAGAATGAGGTGTCCTGCACCCCATCCTGTATCACACAATGCTCGGAGTCACTAGGGAAGAGACTGGTAGAAAGGTAGAAGAAAGGCCATGTCTGTAAGATTTAGGTCTGCAATTTTCATGTCTAGTCTTCTGAGATTTACTGTATAGGAAGCTCCAGAATCATTTTAATGGAAACAGATTGTTCTAAGCATGTATGTGTGAAATGAAGAAAAAAAATGATTATTTATTAGCAATAATCAGTTTGACAGTATGTAAAATGAGACAGAAAAAAAAGTAGTTTGAAAGAGTTTTTTCGGCTGTGGCATTTGTTCAGATTCAACAAAGTAAACAATCTTTTAAACAGCAAGATGGCACAAAGAACATGGAAGATAAATATCACATATTTAGAAATCAACAGGTTATCAGGGTATGAGGACAGGCAGAGGAAAACCCAATTGCTAGTTATGGTAATGATTTGATTTTACACAAATAGTCTCATAAAAAGCAGGAATGATTTCTTCGTCATAATTATAGCATGACATAAGTAACCTTAATCTTCATATGCCTCTCCAAGGGACTGCAGTCCATGAAGAGATGTACCAGCCAGTCAGCCTTGTCATTTCAGTGTTTGGGTACAAGGGAAGATGGAGCAAAGCGAAAGGGATATTTTTCCATTTTCTGTGATGAAAGAGGAAAATGCTACTTTATATTTATTAAATAAATGCTCAGCAGCTTGAGGAATATGAAGTTGATGCAGCTGAGGGAGGCAGAGGGAAACTGAGGGTGTTTGGAGGTTACCGCTACAAGAAATAGTTTCACATTCTCAGGGATGAGCAGAACAGGAACTATTTGTTCATGCAGGTGGGTAGGACAGGGAATTAATAAGTTAACTTTGGCTCTGCCCACACTCTCTACAGCTCAGGGATCTTAATTGTGCCTTTCATAAGGAAGGAGCTATCCTGGAAGTTCTTGCACATAATCTCTTCAGTAATCCACCCAAAAAATCCTTAGCTTTAGTTGCCATAATACTTCAGAAGTGATGGAAACTACAGACTTTTCATGAGTGTAAATGCAATGCTCCCAATTCCAATAGTCACAAATTCACAGGACTATTTAAAAATGTATGAGGTAGTGAATGTCAACATTTACATGTATCTGAATTTGTAGTCTTCCAGGTATGCTACAGCTGCACTTTCAAATTTATGGCACAATTATAATGGTAACATTTACTTTAATAAAGGCTTAAAACCTGGTACCTTCTTGTGGGGCCAAACACTGAAGTTTTGGGAAACAAAAAAATCCCAAACCCTCAGAACAAACACCATAGGATTCCTAAGAAAGCTGAGATGTCTGACAAATCCCTGTTCAAAAGGGCTGGGTCTGTATTTTCATTTCCTTGCATTTTCATGTTCCTTGTACAGACAAAAGCCCTATACCAAGGTTAAAACAAAGGCTGTGGTAATCTTGAAAGATAATAGTTAAATCTGCCTCTTTGAAAACCCTTTACAGATTGTATACAGCAGCCAGTGCACCAGTGCTCCTCAGAAACAAGAACTGAACAATGTTACCTTGACCTTACTCGTCATGGAGGGCAATGGGATTGTTACGGAAACAGGACTGTCAACTGCAATGAATCCACCTGTATATTCAGAAACTCTCCTTTGGATGCAGGGAGCAAGAGTGCCCTTTCTCCTGGGAAAAATACACCTTTGTATGCAGGGAGATGATATATCTCTCTGTATATCTCATTTGTTTCTCCGGAATGCGTAGATACATTTGAAGCAAAATGCTTGCAATTTAAACGTGTGTTCTAAAGTAAAATGCATTATTGGTGTATTAAATCTAAATCATACAAAGTGACACTGAACACTCAAAGTAATTTGTCTGACTGCTGTCATCAAACATTGCTTCTGAAGATAGATGATAAAACTCCTCAAGTTTTTCTGTTTCCTAGGTAAACAGATGAAGGAAATGTATCTGTGTTCCTCTATTCTTACCCTAGGGCATTTTGATTAATATTGACATCATCAAGGTCTGTGCCAGCAGACCAAAAGAAAAATAACATATTCTGGTGACTAATCCAATCCTGACAGCAGCAAGCAGCCTGAATTCAACATAGAAAAATATTTTTAGTGGATTTCTCATGAGTCTAGGACTGAAGCCAGCACTTGGCAAGTGTCATCACTCACCAGACAATCAGCTGGAACTTTGAAAGCTTTTGAAGATATGAAACAATATATTCTTACTCTTTAGCACCTCACCTTGCACAATCAGTTTAAAGATAGTTCTATTTTTAAATTCAACTTTCTTGGGCAAACCACTTATTTAGACATATTTGCCAGTCTGCACTGTTGAGAACACGAAGTTGTATAAACAAAACCAAGCAACACCAGCTGTGGTAACAGTTATAGAATCAAAATCACATGACTTTCACTAGATTTCAGTATGTTCCATTTCCTTCCCTTTTCCTTACTTTCCCTTTTTTTTTTTTCAACTCCTCATCAATCTAGTTAGGTTGGAAGTTTTTAACAAGAGCAGATAATGAAGTGCTAGGCAGATAGTCAGCCTTGCAACTGAAAATTATGTTGGTAAGAAATAACATGTGCTGGTGGGACTCCACTTTTGCTGGGAATAGAGAAGTCGAGTGCAGCTAGTTGCTTTAGGACTTTCTTACACAGTAGAGAAAGACAGGCCAGCACCCCACATTACCTTCTACAAGTGCTCTGTGTCATGGCTGCAGTCATTCAGAGGAGAGTGAGGTCAAGTTCTTCCTCTTCATACAGGTAGGGAACCAGAGAAGATAGGAAAAGGGCTAAGTTTGGCTTTTTCAAAGTATCATTTCAAATGGAAATGACCTGGATTGAGCAGATAATACCGTGTGCTTTCCTTCCTGAAGCAAAAAGAGAAGCCACAAAGACAGTGAAATGTCATTGAATACACTTCCCCAGGCTGATCCTGGATTTAGGAAGTTCTTCCTCTGGGTAGAGAAGCAAGGCTCAATCCAGTCACCTAAATATCAACCGTAAAGTGTGAAGGAAAGGAAACAACTGAGGAGTGCAGAAGGCTTTTAGGTGACATGACTGAAAGGGGACAATACAATAGTTCCCTTCAGTACAATCCCACAGCTTGCCATGGTAGGGTATCTAGATGGAACAAAACAGAAGTTTATATTCATTGGTAAATAGGATGTGAGTGCCCTGGCCTGGCCACATATACCACTCTTGAGGTAGGAGAAAAAAAAAATAGATGCTTTAAAAGACTTCAATTTTGTAATATGCTTACACAGTCATTCATACAGCACAGACATTTAAAACATTACTTGCAGATGTTCAATTAGTTTTCTGAAAGCTATGCTTGGTATCATTTTACTTGAGTATGCAGCCTGTATTTGTCTGCATAATAGACCTTAAATATCCAAATTCAATAAGAATTCAATGTAAATATTTAAATCTAATTATTACTAGCAGGCAAGCACACAGATAAATATTACCAGACAACAATGTCAGTCAAAATTACACATAATTCAGTGCACTTGGAAGATAATCAGAGTTCATATTAGCTTGTGAGTTCTTTATGCAATAAAATGGATACCAAAATTAGCTTGTATTACCATGGTGTAGGCAGGTTATCACCATCCCCTAGCTAAGATCCCATGTGTGACCATGGATGGGTAACATCCGACAGCTTTCCTTCTCTCATTTGAAAGAATTAGGAACCAAGCTCTACTGCTACTCAGATAAATGGTTCTATATGCTTGACTGGCATTTGCTTTTCTGCTAGAGATATTTATGTAAAGTCACTTTAAAATCAGGCCAAGAGAAGTAATGAGAGTCAGTTGAGAGCAACCAAACATTGTGTAGTTTGACAATACATTTTTGTTTTCTTTTTCTTATCTCTCCTGGATTTCTTCCTTCTGTCTCACCCCAAAGGTTGCTTCTCTGAAACATCATGAATAGTGGTTGAACTTATGGTTATGCTGATCTCATTAAGAGCCTTTGTGCCACAGCTAAAGCATGTGAGCCAGTTTCTGCTGCCAATGAAAATATTTGTGAGACAACGAGAATGATCCCCTGTGTTATTGCAGTGGATGGTCATTTTGAATATATAAGTAATTTCATGGAACTTGGGAAGAATATAAGGGAATTTTTTTTTGATGCTTGCCAATATTTTATGCTTGTGTGATGGGTTCAATTTCTAACCTTTAACCTCAGTGGATTGATTTCATAAAGCTTTGGGAATTAAGAACTGATCAACAGTTTAGGAACAAAATTTTATAAGTAAAAAACAGGCATACATTTCCAGAAACATATACTTTCAGTTTTTAGCCAACAGCTACAACTCCAAAACAAAGCTTTGCTCCAGCTCCCTCCTGCAAAACACTACTTCTGATTGTCTGCCCAGGAAAAAGTAACTGTGCCAGTGCACTGCCTGGAGGTGATGCTCTCCAGCCAGGAGAGCATGCCCACCTTAGCTGTTAGAAGACTTGACTTTGTCTAAATCACAGCACATTTAAGCCAGAAGCACAAGCTACAAAGGAAAATCAGCAAGGAATTGCTTGATGTTGTCCCTCTGGATACCTTCCAGGTTTGTGAGGTTGGCTGCTTGTGCTGGTCAGGGCTCTGGCCTTAAGGGCTTGGGTGCAGGTACTTTTTTGTTTGGTTGTTATTTGTTAATGATGAGGAAGATGGTGGGTGACTAAGATGGTTTCGGACTGACTTGGGATCACAGGGATTTTAGTAGGATGTTTTCTTAAAAAAAACTATTTAATGATCCTATATTTCAGGGATGTCCAAAACTAATAGTTATGGCTTGGTTTTAACCAGTTGGATTTAACAAATATTACCTAAAGAACAAGGCTAAAGGACAGGCAAACTTATTAGGCAGGTTTCTTTGTGGACTTAATGGACACAGACCTCAGAAATGAAGAGCTGAAATGCCAAGAATTCCCAAATGTAAATTCTAAGTTAAATTAAATCTGAGTATAAATGGGTCATACTTCTGTTTTGTTAGTTTCATCTATATTTAAGTACAAACCCATTATTTTGTATTTCAATACTTTACATCCCAATATTTTTAGGGATTTTTTTTTTGTACTACTGAAAAAAGTAATATTCAATGAGTGAAACACTATCAACTTTGGATAAAAGATGTCTACCCAATCCCACTATTGCAAAGACTTTTCAAATAACTATTTTTATATAACATCACATATGGTATTTAATACATAAAGTCTCAGATATTGACTTGATTCCTGAATCTCAGTGAGTACTTCATAGCAGTCAACCTAACAGAAAGTCTTCTTCAGTCATTCCAAAGAAAATTTTTAACCCGAAATGCTGCTCTGTGTTTGGGATTATATTAGAACTGGGACAGACAACAATCTCTTGTCAATCTCACTCACTCTTTGGAACAAAGCAATTGTCTTCAATATTTTCCTTGAGAAACAGTATTAGACAAAAGAGAATTCATATTGAAAAGCTATGAAAAAAATGAAAATGGGAAACTATGACTGGTCACCTTGACTGGAAAAACACTGTTCCATGGGATGTATGACACAGACACAAAGAGAATTGTTATTTTATGAAGATGTGTACTGTGAAGGCTGAGGGCATAAAATATATATGCTGGAGAAGACAAAAAAGCACATAAGTGTGAGCGAATATGCTCATCACTTCAGCAGAAGGGCTTAGGCTGTGATTGCTCCATTTTAAAATTCCAAAGGGGAGAGGAATAGAGCAATTTAGGCACAGTGGGCATGTTAAGAAAAATCAATACATTTGCAAATCAGAGCACTTGCACTGCTCCTAAAATGCCACCTTCAGAATGTGACAAATGATAAAGATTTTTGTCTTTATAATACCATAGACTTAAAGCTTTTAAAATTATCTGTTTTGTATTACCTTAACCAGCATTGTGATCGACTGAGCTCCATACAAGCAGCACAGAGAAGGGAGTTCATGCAGGACTTTTTGTTCTGAAAATACATATGTCTGTCATTTGACTTAAAAAACAGGTTCTGTTATCTACAGCAGTAGTGGCAGGAGGGCTTTTATTCAACTTTCAGAATGACAGAATAGACAATATTGTGAAAAAATCATATTTCTCTCTACTTATCTGAACCAATGTATTTTAGCAGGATAAGAGGTTACTATTTATATTTTTTTTTTTAAAATCATTTTCTGTCTCCTTCTGCATAACATCTTTTCCTTTGGGAGACTCTCGTGTACTCCATGCAAAGTACAGATCCATGTAGAGGAATGGTAGTTTTGAGGCCTAGAAGATGGGAGATCTGGCTTCTGTTCTGATCCCTGATCTTCTCTGCCTCACTTTTAATTTTGTGGTAATAGAGTACATTGACTGAACAACAGTGCACTGTGTGTGCAAGAATACTTAATAATTTGCTAAATTATATCATGTAAGTTTTTCACTGGGCTGAAGTGTAGAACAATTCACAGGAGCCATTATCCTCTCCTAAAGTCAATAGGATGTAACTCTTAGTGCATTTCTGAGCCAAGCTTGAAAAGGAGGCGACAGCTGCCAAAAGTTTCCCTAAACCGTAAGGTTGTCTGAAAACACACAGAGGTCTGAAAAGAACGTACCATGGTGCACCATGAGCCCTTGCACTTGCAGAAGCAGTTGGAGGAGAGGGGTAGGGGCAAAGCCTCCCACCAGACAGCACGACTTTGCACCCAGTGCTGAACTCGTGGCACTGCAGAAGGCAGGGACACACCTGCACCACCATCCTGACACCCTCCCCATGCAGCCTGTGTCAGGGAGCTGAGGAGAAGCCACCACAATGCCCTGGACAGCACCCATTTCTTGCTTCTTCTTAAGTGCAGAACTAACAGGAAGGCCAAATCTCTCAGAGCTCTGTTTGCCTTCCTTTCTTATCCTCTTTTCTGGACAAATCAGCTCCTGATTTCCCGTCTGGTTCTTGCACCATTTTAAGCTGCATGTTCTCTGGCTCCTCTGTGGGCTAGTAAATTTGATTAATGTAAGGAATGCAGATATATTCAGGAATGACTGAAGTAAAAGGATTAGGACTTCAAGTGGAAATCATATTTCACAGACTGCAATGAAATCTTAGTGGTATTGTTTTTATGCAAATTACAGATAAATTTCTGAAATAAATTCATTACCATCAGAACCCATCCTTCTAAAAATTAGCATTTTATATATGAAAGAGGGAATATTAAGATTAAAGACAATGGCAAACTGAAATGACCTTACCATTGCTAGAGAAAGACAAGCAGGTTTTCAAAGAAAACTGAATCTTTCAGTCACAGATGTGAACAACGTCCCTGAATTGAAGCAGAGAACTGAATTGCATTTAACACCTTAGCAAAAATTTGACTTAGGATAGATTAATGTTCAGCCACCAGAGATCAGAAACGGGATTGGAACCTCAATAATATATATCTAATTTCACTTCAGGAGAATTACAAAAGCCTGCCAAAGGGCAATTGCTTGTATGTTGAACTTGGATACTATTTTTATCCAGACAATAATCGCCAGTGCTGCAGATAGACTAGAGTAGTGTTTTTTTCCCAATGTTTATCATATGGAATTAAGCATCTGGTAGAAGGGAAAAAGATCCCATCCAGCTGAAACAACACTTGCAGCTTAGTTTTCATCTTTAAATAGTACTGTTCTTGTAAGTGTCAACAAAGATCTGACACACTTGAGCCTGTACACCCTGGATTATCATTGCTTCATAAGGTGTTGCCTATAACATCAATTCAGTTTAAACGTAAATTACATCCTATCCAAACTGGGCTATTTTTTATATTTAATGGTGATAAAGTTCTTGTCCCTTTGATCTATATGATTACGCAAATAAGAATAGGGAAGATGAAAATTAGGCTTGTGTCTCTTAAGTGAAATACTTCAATATTCTTAAATACTTTAATAATATTAAATTATAATCAATCCATTATTTAAATTATAATCTAATGACTTCGAAGATTACAGTAAACATGATCTCAGCAGGAAATGGAAGATAATGTGAAAGACATTACACAAAGTACTAGTTAATAGTGGAGCTGCTTGACTTAATTGTTTTCACTCAAAGGCATTCTGTCTTGAACCTTGCAAAGCTGGTGGCAAAAATGTCCTACACCTCTTCACGGTGTAGAATTTTAAAGTAACAGTTTCAGGAGAAGCAAACATCTTGTCATGGCACTTGGATAGAGTCAGGGTTGCTCAGCTTGGGGCCAAAAGGTTCAATAGGTGCCTCTTCCCACCCATGGAGAATGAAATGAATTGATTTTTTGTTTACAGTTGATCTTAAGGCAACAAGACAATGCAAATATGTTGCAGGTGCACAATTCCAGCATGGAAAAGGGAGAGAATAAACAGGAGAAATAATCTCTGCAATTATAATCCTCTGATCCTTATTTACTTTTGAACAGTTTGCTGTTGTAAGAAAGACAAAAAGAATAATTTTAATCACTTTATTTCTTGTTCAAAATACATATGAAACAATTAGAATAAAATTATTTCAAATGAGTTTTTTTATTTTTTCTTGTCTTTTTTTAATATAAAATTATCACAAACTGTACACTTCATAACATCTTTTGAGGTTTCATTGTTACATATTTTTTTTCAGAACTGACAAATAGATTCACACTTTCCAGAGAATACATTGTAAAAATACTGAAATGTGTTACAGCTCTCAAAGGCTAGTGCAAAAAAACCCATTTACTATTAGTAGTACAATTTATGTTGTCAAGTTTCACAAATGGCCATTTAGCGCATACAAAAAGCCAGTAACACAAGTTCAAAAAGTTTTGTTTTCTCGTCTCTATAATGCAGAAGCCAAGGATATTGACTTGAACAATGTCTAGGTATCAAATCACAGACTTCATTTAAAAAGTCACATCATGAACACTGAATAAAGGGTACTAAAACAGTCAGGAATTTAATATTAGATCTTGGTCAGCCAACACCACATAGCAAGAAGAGACAAAAGCTTAGAAGAACTCTGCAGTTCTTTGTAAGCTACATAGACTTGGCAATATTTCTGATCTAATCATAAAGATTATTTTAAAGGTAGGGAGTTCTATTAGAGTTTGGGCCACTTAGGGCCTGATGCAGAGCCTTTCATTGTCACAGCAAATACGCTTATTCTGACAGACATTATGTCGGATGCTTTCTCTTAATATTTCAAAGTATGAAGTGTTTAAATATTGAGTGGGAGTTTTTTTAGCTGTCAATATTTCCTATGGCCAGGAACTCCATTTTAACTTCCTACCTTTTGAAGCATACACTCTGGAGAATGCCTTCCCCACAAACAAGCATATACTAGAGAAACATAATGTTCTGTGACGAAGAAAAGATGTGGCTAATTTCTATTCTACTTTCCCTGCTTCAGTTTTCATGAGGAGCACACTGAAGTCAGTCAGCTTGAATGCAGCATGGACTGCAAGCTCATGAAAAGCAAGGAGAAGCTTTTTTGGACTCCTCTTGCAGTGGCTAGAGGAGCATCTGGAGGGCTCAGAGGAACCAGTGCTGCAGTCCTGTTGCCTAGGGTGGTGAGGACTGGGCAGAGCAGGACAATGAATAGATCCAATTTGGCTTTGTCCATCCCATCCTGGCTAGCAGGGCTAGTCTAGTGTGGAGGGTGCTGAGATGTGCTTTTAGCATAGTCTGGCTGTGAGACTTCCTGCATCATTCCAATCCCAGCCAGCAAAGCACCTGAGTGGCTGCTCTGCTCAGTGTGCACACCCAAGACACTGTGACTGCACAGGGACTTGATTAGCAGGTCATAGTTGAAAAATATTTCACATGGTTTGCTGAATAAAGGCCCTTTTGATTTCCACCAGAAAGTCAGAAGTGCATCTCCAGTTCAGGACACCAACAATGCCTATTCTAGGGTAGAAAACTAGCCATATCCCATCCTTAGACACGTGCATTTAAGTCCAGAATATCTTACTGAAACTAGTCACCTAAACACAGAAGAATAGAAAGAATGTAGACCCACACTTGGAAGAAAGAGAAACAAGGAAAATATTAAATATATATCTATATTTTTTCCTTCTCTGGAGAAATAGTTTTCTATTTATTTAACAAAAGTAAATTTTGTTCAATATTTTTCCATAGAAATATAGACTGAAAAGAAGTGCTTTATTTCTAATGTGCAACAGGACTATCTAAAAGTTACATAAGAACTAGTCTGTACAGACACCCTCTGAGCTTCAAAAAGAAGATGGCATTATGTGGAAACCTGTAGGCCACCATTAAAAAGGAAAAGTCCTGTAAATATTTGTTACCTCCATGCCTGACGACATAAACTAGACGTTTTTATTTTCCACATCAGGCAGCTGAGGCTCAAATTCCTTACCAGTATTAGTAAAATCAGCATTTGCAATAATAGTTCATACCTTAGAGATGCACTGAAGACTTCTAATATAGTCTGATTTGTCAGAAAGTGACAAAAATTCATGGTGGATGTAAGAGAAATCATTCTATTTGCCTTGAGACTCCTTATGGGGTTCATCTCATAAGATACTATGATACATCATCACATGCAACCTAATGCAAAGTGAACTGAAATCAACAGCAGTGATCCTGCTGGATTTCAGTGTTGGGCTGGACAAGTACATAATGCTGTGCTTTGAAATGAAATGACATACTAAAAAGACCTACAGAATGATTTTGATGGATATATTTAATGGTCTATTGTCATGATATTAAAAAAAAAATCATTTTAATTAACACAAGAACAATTTCCCTATAAAGTAGCAAGCGAAAGACCTAAAAGAAAGATCCTTTTGAAACCAGGCTATAAATTTTGTATGTTGGAAATAAGGTCATGAATAGATTTTGGTAGGCTTTTGTAGCAATGCAAAATATATAAATGTGTATTGTTAATACTACACCATAAGAGGTTGAATTGAATCCCTTTTATGTGCTATAGTAGTTTAATAAATACTAAAACTACATTAAATACATTTATCATTTTGTGTTTTTCTTGAGATAGCCCAAAATTGAAGGTGGAGTATTCTAATTCTATTAAGAAAAAGTCACATAAAAAGCAAAATATCTATGTGTCAGCATCTTTATGTTTTGCTGCCACAGATATTTTTGCTAAAAGGCTTTTAAATTTTTTTGCATCAATATTATGTTCAGTGCATGAGTAGATTGGTACTTTAGTACCACATTTTGCCCTGCTAGAGATTAAATTATAAAGTTCTGTCTTAAGAAAAAGTCCATTTTTAACAACAGTGCATAAAACAAGGCAAGAAAAATCTAGAAGATGTGTTGGTATAGTTTGAATGAAATCTCTTTTCTCAGCACAGATTGCTCATCATCAAGCCCTCTTCAACTTCATGGGCTGCCCTGTGTTTGGAGGGCATGCAGAATCAGACTCAGGATTTTAGGGGTTAATCCTCAGAACTTCTCTGAAACCTGGCTATGACCTACAATTGTTTGTCTGCTACTGGCAAGTAGCTAAAGTGCAATAGTGCCAGGCTCCCTTTCAGAGTAATACAGAAAAAGTCCAGCTGTGAAGATTCACTTGCTGGCTAAGATAAAGCTATATTTTTTTGTTAGGGGTTTTGATTTTCTAGACCAAAGTTACCTTTGTGGACTAAGAACTGAAAAGGTTGTAGGTTTAAATAAATGAATCAGGTTCTTGTGCTATAAGGATAATTAAGATCATTAAACACTTAGAGTACATAAAGGCTGAAAGGAATAAATGTAACAGTGTGAAGTGCTCTTTGGAGAGTCCACAAAATTTCCTATTTAATTTTCTGGGTAGCCAAATCTCCATTTACATAAAGAAGAAAGATACACACACACCCATTTGACAAAAATAATTACAGCTGGCAATTTTCTGTCTTGTTCAGCTATGCAGTCATTTCCCTCATAACTATTATTACACAATTAAGCCTCAGAAATCTGTGGTGAGGGAAGTAATGGTCCTCTATTGGTCACTGTGATTTTCAATAAGAGGCAGCCAGTCCCAGGACAAAACATTCACAGTACACCCAGTACTATATGACAATTTGGGACAAAGGAATAAGAATTCATTATTCAGCTGAACCTCCATGAATAGGAAGAACAGGAGGAGATGGGATTTGTCTGAGACATCAGTTCCAGGACTCTGTTCATACACAAAGGCCTGTGGGGTATTAGGTGGGAAATATACCATAATTATGACTCCAGTTTTTTGAGTCACCAGAGAATTAGCACCTGCAATGGCCCAATGACTCGTCCACCATTGTGTGGTATTAGTTTAGGCTTGACTTGAAAACAAAGCCAGTACCTTGTGTACAACAGCAGCATTTTCAGAGGTGTTTTCTATTGGTAATTCAAGTACTGATTGTCAGAAGCTTTGATAATGTGAAGAGGTGACATTATATAAAAATGATTTTTCATCTATTGGAGATTTTCCAACCTATGCCAGGTGCAAATAAAAAAGGAGGCCATTACAACATCTAGAGAGGATGTGTTTAGTGCATGCTAGCAACATCCCTTTTTTGCCTCAATTATGCTGAAAGAAAAAGATCAGGGAGGAAGGATGTGCCATGAGCAACTACTAGTGTTCTTTGCACAGTGATCATGATCTGTGGTGTAGGGGGCTGTTTTTATTTTAATAACTGACTCATGTTCTACAGCATGGCTCCCACTAGCCTTGTGAGGTTGCAAATGGCCATACAAGATACAAAGTAGGAGAATTACATTAAAAATCCCCCTTTTTTGAAATGTTTGCTACACATATATATTTGTCTTTGAAAAGACTCCCTATTCAACCCCTTTTTATATTTTCCACTTTTCAACAGGGTTTGGTTTTTTTTTTACCTAAAGGGCTCTTTACATACTCAATAGGCTTTTCCCCTTCTCTCTTCTCTGCTGTTCATGACTCAGTTGTCACAAAAGGTTTTAAACATCTTCCTGTTCAGTCCTCTTCACTTGTGAAGCTATTATCAGTCTCAACTCATAGCATATTGAAAAAAGCAACCCCACTGTTTATCTCTCTCCTCTGGCAGACTGTATTTATGGAAATGTATCTGCTTCACGAGAACAGGGAACAGCTTGCAATCTCTTGTCCCCTGAAATTAACCTAGAAACTGTCCCAAAAAACCAGATTCCTTTCTGGCAATGCTAATCTTAAGTGCCTAAAATGCCTGTCTGTTATGTTGACAAGCATTTGTCAGAACATTTCTGATATTCAAAATCACACAGGGGCAGGCAACTAGGAATTCTACACCTGCCAGAAAATATTGCTTTATAATTGGAAAACCAGCCTTTCCTTTTTAGCCTAAGAGGTCTCAAGATATCAGATCTTAAATCTATACCACTATTCTACACCAGAAAGCAACTTTAAGCATATTCTAGAGCTTTATTGATTTTACAGAAAGTTTTGATTTCCTGTTTTTTTTTTTTTTTTCATGAGTAGATGCACGGATAGATTTGCTTTACTTTGGGGGTTTGAATTTCTAAGGTGTGAAAAGATTCTGAACTACTTAAAAGGAATGTCTCAAAAACATGTCTCAAATATGCTTGTATTTTGCAAGAGAGAAAAACTGTATAAAGGCTATGTTGCTGCCATGAAAACATGCTTCTGGCACTCTTGTTATGCTCTGTGTAATAAATGACTATGTGAACCCTGAAGTTGTCATGAGATAGCTGTGGCCTTGTCCTTTCCTTGGTCTGTCTTCAGTTCTCTTTTTCTGCCAGTCTTCCTGACTTCACCTATCCAGGGGAGACGTAGGATTTCACAATTCTCCTTTCTTTTTGCTGTCTGTCTCATAACTGTGCCAGCCCAGGAGTCTGAATGGATTTGCAACTTTTCTTTCAGGGAGTCTGTGAATACTCCACTTCATTAAAAATAGAATGCTATTTAAATATTTAAGCTTAAATATGTAAACTTAAATATTTAAAATAAATGGATTTGAAAATGACAATCTATATGCATATCTGTCCTACCTCAAGCTTTCCTATCCATTAGAGGCAGAGTAACCAAGCTTATTTTCTCTGTAAACTACAGCAATAACTTGCAGTCTCAGTCTGCTCAGTCATAAATCATTCCTTTCTCAATCAGATCTCTTGGTCTTTCCTATGCTTTTTTCCCTATGCCTGCTTGGGATTTCAACATTTTAGCTGAGATACATTTTTCAGAGTGGCTCTATCATCAGTAGATTCTCCCAAAACACTAAAATGGACATTAACATTTTCTAAAGTTCACTTTCTTTTGAGAGGCTGTCCCCTTGTCAAAAATTTGCTGCCTGTTCTGTTTTTCTCTAAAGTCTACTTTGTGAACTCAATTCAAGACCAATAGCCAAGGCAACATATTGTATTCATAAATTATTACAGAGTAGCTCTACTTTCATCACAGCACTTATGTGACTTCCTGGGGATCCAACCTCCAGAGCACACTGTCTTATGTTTCATCATGCCTTTCCCACAGGAGAGAGCTTTGGTGTTCTGGTAACCTACATAACCTGTATTTATACGTATTAGTTATATTTTGACCATGTTGATACGGCAACACAGGCTTAGACATACAGAGTGCTGTGGGAAATGTCCTCCCTTGGAACAGTAAGGCACCAACACTTGTCCTTAGTATCAGCAAAGTGAATAGTCCTCATGATGACACAGTGCCAAACTTTAATTGATTTTTCCTGTTCTGCAAATTTAACATGCTTTCTGCCCTTCCAGAGGACTGAGTCACACGTGACATAAGAGTTACAGTCTATACTTGTGAGGAAAAAATTTACATAGCAATACCAGAGGCATTCTCCTCTCTGCACCAGTAAAGAGGTTTCCCAGCAACAGCAGCACTGTAGAGGTACTATCAGATAAAACATAAAATCACAGCCCTGAGCACCTGCTATCATCAAGCATCCCCTAGCACTCAGCACAAGATTGAAGGTGTTAGTTCCATTTCCCTGACCAGATTCCCCTGTGATATTTTAAATCCCACCTGCAACTTCACTTTCTCTTAGGTTTCTAGCTCTTGGTTTCCTGCATGCTGTTAAAATTTGCCAGTTTCCAGCTGGGGTTAAGGAAAAGGGGAATTGTGCAGGAGATGTTTATTCATCTGGATGAGTAAACAAAAGATACTTTTTGGAATGACGTTATTATTTGCCTTGGAAATGGCAAATGGCTGTGATCAGCACCTCAATTATCTCCTATGCCTAATGCCGATGCTTTTTCAGTGACACACTTCTTTTGCCCTGTTTTACAGTACAGAAAGAAAGGACAAATGATATGACTATTGTAATTATTATGTTTCGAAAGGAAGGTTTCCATTTCAGAGCATTGGCAGTTGCATCAAATAGCTTTGTGCCTACTGCCACATTTTCCTTTGTCTTTCTTAGCTCTGGGGTCTGCTCTGTGCCATGATTTAGCTGTTTTCTGACACCAGGGAGCTCAGTTTAGACTGGCAAGATCAGAAGCTAGATGAAAGTGAATCTCAAGCAAAGGGTTAAACTAAATCTCTATTGGTGTGAATATGAGAGAAAATTTCCCATCAAAATATGCATTAATACTCCTGTCATATATACTACATTTTACACATATTTTGGATAGTCTAACACATACTACATGAGCTTAGTCCAGAAGTCACCTCACTGTCTGAGTAACACATAAGTCATATTTTAACACCTACAGAACTTTCAAGCATATTGATTTGTAGAAATGATGTCATATGAACTTTTCAGGTCAAAGAACTATCACTCAGTACAGATTTGTCAAGTATTTATTATGAAATTGAAATTGAAACGTATTTCTGATTAGGTGTGGGTGTTCTGTTGTAAGAGAAGTGCTAAATAATAGTGATTGTACATTTAGCAAGTGCAAATACTTGTAAGTGCAAACCTAGGTTTTTGCATGCTCCAATAAGGTGATTTTCAAATTTTGCAGGCACGTTTATGGATCTCTGAAAAACTTTACATTTTCAGCAGGAGAAGAACTCTATTGCTGAGTTCTAAAATACACTCCTTTTAAATGTTTATTCACTTAAAAAATACAGTCAAATGATTTCAGATGTATAAAGCTTGTTAAATTAATGGAGTATAATAAAAAGTTAGTACATATAAAAGTTTATAAAAAGACATAGCAAAATAATCTTAGAACTAGACTATCATGTGTATGTTGTGCATCATCATGTTAAATATTTTTAAAAGGAGATTACATTGAAGCCAATTAAAAAAAACAAAGAAGGAGGAGAAAAGGATGGATCAAATGCCTTTGTTTTTGAAACCCAAAGTTTTCTTAATATTGCTCCAAAAATGCATCTATAGAAAGAAATTAGGTAAGTAATTGCTTATCCCCTTGGAAAAAATCAACTTAATGGAAACATTCCCTGTTTGCTCAACATTTCCTTCAAAAATATTGAATGCGGTTGTGATTCTTCAAGAAAAATGTATAGTTTTGTCACTTAAACACAAGAAGTCCGAAGTATTCCATATACTGAAGAAGAAATTTTGCGGCGGAACTTTCTGACCACTTTATCTGTCTCTGACCAATATACATATCCCTGAGATATGTATATTGCTCTTTAAGGGCTTGCTCAAAGCAAAACATCAGGCAAGGTTGCTGATGTATGAATGTCTGATGCTCACAAAGGACTGTGCAGAAAGGAGGTTATTTCCTTGACAGCTCTTTGAAAATGAGTGATGCAGATATCCTTCACCTCTTGGTCAAGACCCCAGACGTTTCATATCGCGAATTTTTTAAGGCCAGGGCTCAGTTTTAAGCACTGCAGATAAAAGGGTCAGTTTTCTACTCCTTGAACAGAAGCTCAGTATAGACAAAAGATGGTGGGGATAGGGGCAGTTGCTTGCTGGGAGGGTGAGGAGAAGGGCCATATCAGCAGAAGTGTGCAATGCTGTCACCTAAAGCTGAGGTCATGGAGTGCAATAAGTGACATCTTATTGAGCATAAAAAAGCTATACCGTGCAAAATACAATTCTTATTAAGTATTCTTGCTGTTTCCAGTAAACTGCTTCAATAAAAATAATTCAGGCTTTTAGGAAAGTAAGCTTTTCAAACTGTTGTAAAATTACTACAATATATTTTACACCAAACATTTGCCAGATTTGATTTTTCTCCATTTAGGCTAATGTATGAGATACGGCAGAAATGTGGATAAGCAACAACAAAACCAAAAAAGAATTCAGGGTGGGAGCAGGAAATTTACAACTTCTCCAAATTAAAATATTTTAAATTTCTTAATAAAGATATACATAAAGCAATACATTTCTTGACTTAAACTGTGCTAAGCTTTTCCTCAAGGCTTCTGTGATTACACTCAGACTAACTTGTGAACCAGGGTCAAAAGCCAATAGATGGGTTATACTGAGTGTATACTCTGTCTTTTGAGATAGCTAAGAAAGCAGTTGGGAAAAAATATCTTTTGCATGAATTCTATTAATCACTGTTAAGGGACTAAATATAATTAATTAGGGCATCATCTTTGAAGTTAGGTGTGCCAATAATTTTGCAGCCTGATTTTTCCTAGATGCAGAGCACCCATCAGTCAAGTTTAGACACAGAAGTCATTCACTATTGTTATTAACAATATCAAAAATAACACAACAAGAGGGCACAAACTGAGCCTTTGGTATTTGACAACGATTAAAATTTAAGAAAAAGAATTTTGAAATACCTTACTACCTATGATGAAACATACAGAACACTCAGAGAGAACAATGAAATAGTTAAAAATATGTTGCTCATTGCTGAACACTTATGCTACATTTGATCGTGAAATTGTTAGCTTTTTGGATATTAGGTGCAAAAAAGTGCAAAGAATATTTAGTTAACTGTTACAGTACCACATTACAAAAAGTATTTTCTAGGCCACAAAGGCCACTGCTAATATAATTTATATTAAGATAAATGTATACACAAAATAGTTTTTCAATCTCCACATATATGTATATATATATCTGTTTCTATATCAACCTTGCAGAATCATGTTGAAAATGAACTAGGCCACAGAATTTCATTATGATAACAATGATAGGAGGAAAAAACCTCACAGAGGAGAGCTTGTTCTCCTATTAAAAAAATTACTCACCCAGAGCAAATGAAGGAATGAAATTCTGCAAGGCCACTCTGTATTTATGGTGATGAAAATACAATCTTAAGCAGGGAGAATTAGTGTTCAGAATTACCAACCCTCTCTGGGAGAAACCATTTCTGCCTAGAAGCCATGAAAAGCAACCTGAAACAAACATTCTTAAACTTGGGCTGGAGCCTTTTCTTTTCTTCTGCTTTTTTTTTTTTTTTTTTTTTTTTTTTGTAATTAATTTGTAAAGTCTGTCTGAAAGATTGATTTTTATATTTATTTGCTCTTTTGCTGTGTTCGGAGTCACAGAAGGCAAGGTGTAAAACCTGCCTCCTTTTTTGACTTAGAAACATTTGCAATGTTAGGACCAGCCTTCCTAACTTTCCTGGAGCAGTTAAGACACTTCAAGGTGCGACTGACTGCCTAAGGACTGGATCTTCATAAACATATTCTGTGTCAGCCAGGCTAAACCAAACCAAAATGGTTCTTCAGAATTTTGCCCAAACTACCTTTTCCCTTCATATCTAGATTAATTCTCATAATTTCTTTCATTATCTTAAACCAATCCTCTGTATGATACCTTTTTTCTGTAAAAATGCTCTTTTGGGAAACACTGTCTCCTCAGTTTTCTTTATATATTGCGAAGATACAAAAAGTACCAATACCTCAACTTATTTTTTCTAGTTACAGTTCAGCTTTCAAAATCTAAGACCCAATTATGCAGTCTTTGCCATGCTCTTCACAGAAAGACGAAAAAAAGAAGAAAGAAAAAAGGAAATAACTATCTGATTTATCCAATTGAGGTAAACTGCAGTGTTTAAAAGAGATAAATTTACAAAATAATGTGTAGCTCTCTTCTAGTTTTTAAAGCATCCGACTACAGCCAACAGTTTCTTGCATTTGCTGTCACTGTGTATTCTAATAAATGAGTTTACTAGTTTATAAAATAGCTACATTTCAATTTCTCTCTCCATATACTGACAGAAAAAATATCTCAAATTCATATTTAGTATATAATTCCAGAGGCATCCAGCGGGCGAACAGAAACTATTCCACGTGCACTATGCACACAGTCAAAATAACTTCAAAGTAATCTAAATCTGTCACATTAAACCATAGAATCTGAAAAGTGTTCTGGGTAACTGCAGTATTTGTTCAATTTTCTGAACAGACAAAACACATTAAATCAATTCCTTTACTTCAGAGCATTCTCTCCTAGTTTACACTAGTTTGACTTGTGTAAACATCAAGCAAGGACTGCGCTAAGCCAGCAACAATTGGGCTGTTTTGAGGGGCTGGATGCGCCTCATCAGGAGACACCTACATCCTTGTGGAGCTGCATCCACCTCCACACACCTCACTGCAGAGACATTAGCTTTCCACAGCGATACCCGTACACGGACTGTCGGTGCCACGCAGAGACACCCCAGACAGCTCTTCGGCAGCCACTGGGCAGCTGAAGCAAACCATCTTCTGAGGGCAGCCACCTGCCTGGGGGCACCTGCCTGGCTGCTTTGCTGGACAGGATAACAGAGGCAGCTGGCATTGTGATTGCTGGAAGATTATAACTGCATAGATCCAGTTCTGGTACCTGTTCCATAAGGGTTGAACTAAAACCCAGCAAAGCCAGTAGGTCCTTGTCATTGGCTTTGGTGGACTTTTGATCAGCCCTTTCTCCCTGCCCGAGGAATGAGCTGATTTTTCACTCAGAACATGACAACAGTTGTTTTTTCATGCAACATTCAGTTTGGAATGCTATCTTGCAAAGTCCCTCAGGATTTAGTGCAATTTAGAAGAAATTTACTACATGATATATATATATATATATATATATATATATACTATTCGGTCTCCCTCAAAAGAATTAGGTGTTACAAACTGCAGTAGTTTTGAATTGCTTAAGGGATTTTTTTTTCCTCTGATTTCTTTGTCTATGTAAAGATACAGGTCATATCAAAACACTGCTTGGCTATGACACTGGATACATGCCAGCGATAAAATAGGTGAATGAATTTGCACAAGGAGGGGTTATATTTTACTCGAGTCAGCTTCATTCATACATTAAGAAATTATTATAAACTGTATAATAAGACTTAGAATAGGAAAAATGTATCTTAATAAAAAAATATGGATACAGTTCATCTGTGGAAGCCGAACCTTCTGTTTATGTAGATGAGAGGGAGCTTTGGACACTGAACATGATGAATCCACTCTTGTTCCTTAGGGTGTAAGTGGAGGTTTTGGTGATGAACAGGATCCCTGGCTATCAAAACTGGTTGCTCGGCCAGGTAGCTGCAAGAAAAATGTTATTTTTACAAATGTCATCAGATCTGGCTGTGCACCACACTCATTTCAGAGGATAAGAGACTCTCTCAAAAAAGAACTCAAATCCCACCCAGACCCTTTCTAGCCTCTGGGTCAAAGTCTGTGGCATCAAAGTCTCCAGCAGAACTAATAATGGAAAGAAAATTTCTGAAGTGACCTTCTAAAAATGCCTCTGACTTGTTTCACACAAGTGGGTTTATTTCACCAGTCAGGGGTGGTACCTCTGTCTCCAAACCTAAACAGAGAGAGCTATAAACCTCTAAAACCTTCTCTGCTGCCTTGACTGAGTTTCCTTGCCCCCACACTCTTCTTTAGGTGTTTTACTGAAGCCTTCATTTTATGCTTTTGCTACCTGTCACCAGACACGTTGTGCAGCCATGTGCTACAGAGTGGGGAAAACAAATGGCCTGTGATGCCTCAGACAGCTACTCATTTTTCAACAAAGATTGCTTTTGGGATGAGCTAAACAGTGTGTCCTTTGTGTCCCAAAACAAGGCCTGCTGCTTCTTAAGACTTCCACATGTGTCTTTCTGAATCCAAAGCTATGAGCATTTTGTATACAGAACACCAGCAATATGTGGCCTGAAGGCTGAAGCAGGAGTCCAAGTCCAGGGACATAGAGATATAATGACCCATGCATTTGAACAAGCTTCCAATAAGTGTCTTTTGAACAGCTGTGGAGAGAGCTGCTGGTATGTTGCTTGAATTTAGCCTAATTCGCTGGCCAATTTCAGATTAGCGTTTTAGCAACAACTGTTCATGCCAAAGGTTTTTTCATAGGATATGATAACTTCTGAAATTCTTGCAAATGATGTGTAAGTAGATGTAAGTTCCTTATCATAAACTCTATAAATTTTAAATGTCTTAATGTAATTTTGCAGTGCTGCTAGAGTATTATGGAAACTTTTGTAGTGTCCCTTTAAGTAATCAATAAACCCATGCAACTAGATTTAGACTGTGTTAAGGATCTTGTAGCTGATATTAAGATGCTGCACTGATTTTGTTATTCTCAGAAGCACATAAGTGTGAGAGGCAAAACCATTCAATATCCTGAGAATGAGAAAATCTTCTACTTCTTACCTCCACTAGTGGATGCCAGTGAGTTATTGGTTTACGTGGGTAAGCCAACATTTCATTCCAATGATCTCTTCCAAGCCCTTCAGCATCAATGCCTGTCCGACATACCCCAATGACCTCATTGTGCCCTACTCTGAGAATTGTAGAGAGACAGAATTTGTTTTTAATAAAAATAGTTTTAATAACATCTGATGTACAATTCTGTTTACTGGTTTAGTGTGGCACAGAGTACATGACCAAAGTTTTCACATAATTTATTACAGATATTAGTTTTAATGGTAGTATAGTAATATTAAGTTCTGTATTGGTAACATCAAAAACCTCCTGCCACTATCAGAGTGCTTCTAGCAGCTATAAAAATAGCAATGAAGACATAACCTTTGCCATTAAAAGGTTACAACCCAAAGGACACAAGGACAGAAAAAGATCGTAATACACAAAATTATCTAGAAAGAAAACATGATTGAATTTTGTGGGAGAGGAAGGTAAAAATGATGGGGTATACATTTCATGCTGCAAATCCTTCGGACATCATTTCATAAACTATTTTGCAGTTCTAGCTGTTGTGATCTTTGGAAGTTTGGTCAAAAATGTGAAAGGTAAGCATCAAAGCTGTAACAGGCTATACCTTAATACTTCATACTCCTAGCAGTGCCATAGACTTGCTAAGGGACTCCAGAAAGTAATTTTCTGTACCTTGACTGTATGTACCTTACAATAATGTTTTCTAATTTCCTCTTAGCAAATGCTGAGAAAGGAGCAGCTGAGGAGGACTGAAAGTGTGCAAGTTGCTGTGCAACTAACGGCACCACAGTGCCTCTTTCCCATCTGACAGAGAAAGTCTTACTGACAGAAATTGGAGGACAACCAGAAATCTGATGGCAAGGAAAAACAGTCTGAAGGGTGATGTTACTAAATTGGACTTTCAGCATTTATTTGCCCTGCAATCTCAAGAGCTCATTACTAATAGCACTTGAATGAAGCAGACTTGGCTCAGGCAGGATTCTGTCAGTCACTGTCTAGTTCAACCTGCAGTCCTTGACTCACTCTAAGCAGGAATCTCTTCCTGTCAAGTCTTGGGGGAGGACACAGATAATTGAGGCTTAGATATGTTGTCAGCGAGGGCTGAACCCAAAGGTTACATATTCAAAGGTTACTTTATTGAATCAACCAAAGAATTAATTATTACTTAATTCAATGCGGCAATTAGCATCTAATTCTTTTTTAGTCATTCAAATTTTCTTTGGTTTCAAATACCTGCCATTTAAATAGAAATAAGAGGTGTGAGGGATTTTTTTAAACTGGAAGATGTACCTGATTTATAAAGCTTTTACATAGTCCAGCCACCAGATGTGTACAGGAATGTTTGCCAAGGCTAGTGGTCCACAGGAAGATTGAGCCATATTTCTCCCTCATCACAGTTATTTATGGCACAGATAAAAGGCTAAAAGGTGTGAGAGCTTTAAACCTCTCCAGGAAAAAAAGCCCAAAGCTTTATCTTTTGTGCCACTGAAGCTGCTTACAAGTTCAAGGGGGCAGAAAGTAGTGACTTGTAATGATCAGGTATCATCTCGCTGATGATTAACAGTCAGAAGGCAAACTGTGCTTACCGATCATAATCCATCACTGCAATGGAGAGGCTGACCTGGTCCACATTCTCTGGAGGGATATCAAAGATGATGGCCTCGTTATAAACAGGATTGAGGGTGTTCTTCTTTGTGGTGGTTTTCCGTTTTTTCAGTCTTCGTCCCTCACACATCAGCGACACTTTGACATAGGGATCTGAGTAACAGATAATCAGTTGCATGCATTTGGACTCAAAGTCATTCAAACGTGCAGCATAAGGACAATATTTGTTTTAGGAATGTAATATTGATAAGATAGAAAATTTCAAAGGTTTTAGTGACCCTGGGAAGCATTGCTTTCAACATGCTGTAAATGCAAAGGAAAGGTATGGGCATTCTGAACAGACAGAGTGACTGCCAGACCAAGATAGCCAGTGGATCTAAACAGGGTCTATATCCATTCTCCTGATATTTCCATTCCACAGTCATGTTAAACACAGAAAACTGAAGGAGTTCTTATTCATCCCCTTCTTGAAGAAACTCTGCCTTGTTATTTAAAAAAAGAAGTAGATTCACCTGATGCTCCGGTTATATCCATTGCTTTGAGATTCCTACATTTGATGACTGTCAATGTCATTCTCCCAGCAGTAGGCAAATAACAAAGGGAAAACATGATCTCACCCAAATCTATGCTTTCCTGAAAAAGAAAAGCAATGATTAAAAACCTGATCATACTGCCAGCAATTCAGTACAGATCATGCAAAACTTTAGAATTTCTTTTTTAACATGGAGGTAGGTTTCTTTTGCAATATACAATGTGATTTTCAAAAATTATTTCTATAAAGTACAGAAAGAGTAACAACAGGGTAATATTTTAGGGACAGGATCTACAATTAATAAACTGAGAAATTAAAACAAAAGCAGAACCAAAACTTTCTGCTTTTCTGAAAAGGTGCTGATGTAGAATGTCAAGTTCTGCTCTTGAAAAAACTCATACTCCATCAACAACACTGGAATTTATGTAGGAGATTTATTTCTGGACACCTGTATGTGAATGAAAAGCTAATCCTGTCAAAGAAGAACTTACTTGTAAAAGTTACTCTCTTTACTGCTTTTAATGTGCTTTGGGGGGTTGCTCTGTTTTAGAAGAAAAGCAAAATAAAGGAATAGCATCTACAGCTTTCCTGGCTCAACAACAATTTCTTGGAGGATAATATACTCAGAAAGACGGATAAGGCCCACAGTGATCTTAATAATCCTCACAAAGAGACAGTTGCTATATTGAGACAATGTGCTCTGAATTTATGCCATATGATATTGCTATACAGTCCTACAATACTTGAGAAATGTAACCTAAGGAAGAGAGTTTCCATCAGTTCTTATTTTTTTCTTTTCTCAGAGTTATATAATTATCCTAATACTGTAAAAGTTTATGCTCTGAAATGTTAGTTATGTTCTAAATTGTTCCTGTTCTAAATTTTAACATCCCCTTCCAACCCCTCCACCCCAAAAAAAACAAAAACAAGAAAGAAAATTGCATATTAAGAACTCATGATATGAGTTTGTAAGGAGCATGTAAGGAAGCTGCTTCTGTAAGGCAGCCACTCTCAAGCATGCTCATGTGATCTCAAAGGACCTTTTTTTGACTACTACTAAAAAGCTTATTTTTAACAGCTCAGCTTCAATATTTTATCTGTCAAAGCTACAGTTACCTTGAGAGTACAGATTCTCTTGAGAGCTGCTGGATTTATCCTACAGCTGTTCTGGCTTCAGAAGGCAGGTATGATATATTTTTAAATGGAACATATTAAAATAATGATTGCTGTATAGATGGCAAATACATTGTTTATAGTTATGAGGCAAGACTGGGGCTTCTTGTTCACATTCTTCAGCTGCTTATGTGAAGAGTTTTATTGACTTCCTTTGGGTTAATACTCTGTCTAAATTGAAATAGGCCCTTCACTTGCTTCATCTTTCTTGAGTAAAGACAGACTTAATCACATGCTTCAGGGTTTGGGGTTTTTTTTGTATTTTGTTTTGTTTTGTTTTGTTTTTTTTTTCCCCTGCATTGCAGACTTTAGATTGAAGAATGCAGTTTTGGAATAGCTTTAAATTCTCTGCTGCGCTGGTAATAAAATATTGACTTTTGTGTAGGTTGGTCAATTCACATGTTCAGTCGTTTTGCTGAGATTCTTTTCTGAAGATTAACAGATTGATAAGCATGTGAACATGCACTATGGGCAAATTTCATGCTTGTCAGCATTTCAGATTTCTCATCATTTCAAAATGATTTAACTATTTCAGTCCACGTAGGACAAATACAGCTATCTGACATCTCCTCGGGCCAACCCCTTTCTTTGACATGAAGAGCATAGAATTTTGTGGCACAGGGTAAATTACCAAATTCACTTTTCTGTTTCAGAAAATAAAAAACGAACAAATTAAGTGTAATTATTTTCACTCATTTGTTAAAGTGGCAAGTGCTCTCTTATATTTTACAGTTTTCGTCATATCTGAAAAGTGCTTAAAGCACAGTTTCTATTACTAACATTAATTTCTGCATTCAGAGTCTGATTGTTGTTCTTCATATCCATATGTCAAACAGATCTCACATCTTTTGTCTGAAAAGAAAAGTTCCCCCACTTTCAGTGCTTTGAAGTTTAAGGTCTATGTTGAGAGAGGAGATGAAGATAGTTTGGATATGAAACAACATGGGCAGCTCATAAAAAAGTCCAGTTTTTCCCTCTTCAGAGAGATGAACAGAGAAAAATTCACTTTTGAAGACAGGAACATGAACTTGAGTATTCTATTATTTATATAAGAGAAATTGGATAGACACTTGAAGGTTTGGGTGAACTCAACTGATAAAGAAGAATACTGACAGGGCTATGTGGTATGACTTAAATACTTTAAAAGAGGCATTGCTCAAAATGCTTGCAAAACTCCATGTGGTGGTTACTCTACAGTACTTTTTGAAGAGCAGAGAAAACCATCAGTGCTTAATAAAATGGCAACCATATGAGTCTCACACCCAGTCCTTTTCCTTTCCTTTCTGAACAGCATGCACTGAAGGTATATTGAAAAAGAGCTTGTAAAATGCCCTGCAATCACACACAGTGCTTTTAACAATTCAATGGATAAGGAAGCCGCCTTAATGCAAAAATAAATGCTCAGAAAACCAGTGAAGGGGATCTTTGCACTCCACACAGTAGACTGTCCGAAAGGCAGATTTACTGAAGTTTCCAGAGCTCTGTAACTTGTGCACTGACTACTCAGTTTGAAGTGGTAAGGGATGGTTTTAGGATTGGGAAAAGGCTCCCTATCACTCCACTGTTTACGCAGGAATTTTCTGACATCTATGCTCTATACCTGGAAAAAATGTGGCTTGTGCTTCCCTGGAAGGTCTGCCTTTCTTATCAAGGAACAACACTCATGTTTCTATAGATAAATTCTACAGCAGACTAGAACAGATAATATTTCACACTAATACTTGTCAATATCAAAGACATTTATGAGTCAGACATTGTAAAATCAAAGGGCTAGAAACAAAATGAGTAGTTACTCTGCACTAGTCCACAAACTACACCTAATTCTCCTCCTTGTGGGGAGAACTGGCTGTCATAGATTGCTACTACAGTCTAGGAGTTCCCATGGTCCCCAGATTGAGTTAAAATACAACTTCTTTCAAAATCTTTTAAACAACTCAGATGATTTTATCTTTTTAATTTAATTTCATACTATTTGTGGCATCTGTTGTTTGCTGACAGTTTTGTAGACTGTGTCTTTTTGATTAGTAAGGAATAGAAAGTCCCAGGACTTTTACTCAGTTTCTACTCTGAGTATCTTCCAAGAATAGTGGTCTTTCTTCATACATGAGTGTGAAGCTGACTGTATTTTGTTAGGACCTCTATAAACCAACTGGAGATTAAGAAATTTTTTTTAAAAAGAATCATTAAAATAAATATGCTTTGAAAATCAATCAGAGTGTGAAGCATAAGACTTATGAACTTTTAAATGCTCTTTTGAAGATTTAAGATGAAAATTATCTCTCTCTATATATATATGATAGCATCTGAAACTGGGTATTTGATAAAATGTCTGGGATATCACCATTTCCCCCCACATTTTATTAACTTGAGCACTAGAGGTTCATGAATTAGGAGCAGAAAACACAGATTCAGATCTAGACAACAAACAACATAAGGTTTTGAGTTTCTTTAAACTTCTCATGACAGCCTTTGTCTATCACATTGATTATCATGAGTAATATTTTTAAATTTCCAGGATCCTTAAGCATTATTGATTTTAGTTGAGATTTAAAAATAGAATGCGAATTGCTTTGGAATATCAATGGTCTAGAAAATCCATATTTTTCTCACTTTGTAATACACTAGCTAACCAAGTTCACACAAGTAATCTGACAGGAACCCTTCAGCACAAGCAAATCTGAGGAAGCTAAGGCACAGACTGCCCTCAACAATCATGTCTGCATTAAAGTTCACCTCAAACAAAACACAACTCAGAAGGCACAATCCTGAACCCCGTGGTTGCCATTCATGCAAATTTTTAGCTATGCCTCAGATTGTCTTACACGTATCTTATATTTACTGAGAATTGCACATTACTTACATTACTCCCGTGAAATTTTAGCTCTTTCCTATACCTATTTTGAGCATTTCTTTTTTTCTTTCCTTGGACTAAACTTAGATTTCAATTAATAACTAGCTTTACAGATGCTTGTAATGAATGCTCCCCACTGACTTCCAGTAACAGGTACAGAGAAACCACCATTACGCACAGTTGCACTAATGCAAATGGAAGCATTTCTTGGTACTTTATATCTCTTCATTTATTTCCCTTTTGTGTTCACAAGTCATCACACAGTACTAAGGAACTGGAACAGTGGCAAACACTACACCATCTTCAGTTATTTTTATAGCTATGATTTTATTCTATCCAATACATTTTCTAGTATGGTGATGGTAGAACAAAAATAAAACGAAGAAAACAATGATCTCATGTGTGCATGTCAGTTATTCAGATGAACTTCATTTTTTTTAATCTACAGAATATGGATTTTTTTAAATAGCATAATTCTCACCTTGCACAAACAACCATGTGAATGGATGTGCTAATAACTTTTCCCATTAATTCCATTAGGAGAGATCCATTAGGATATGTCTGCATTCCCTGCTTTATGGGCTCTTGGGAAATCAGTCCAGAAGTTGGCAAAGTCAGATGAAAAAAGTTCCTTATTCTATTATATGTGTTATCATACCCAATGGACACCAGTGCCCTCATTTTCACACTTATTCTTGTAGAATTAGCAAGATTTCTCCTGAGGCTCATGAGTGGTCCCCACTCATAACACAGAAAAACAGTGGAAAGGTCTGAGGAGAAGTTTGGAGAACTTGTAGGGGAGCATCAACTAAACTGATCGAGTTCTTAGAGCTGTTGTTCCTGGAAAAAGCTTTGCTGTCACTTACTCCAATTACTTTTCCCAGTTGTTTCCACTAAATTCAATAGGAGAGACAACTTTTAATCAGTAACCTCCACAAATTCAGTGGGGAAGTTAGGTATAGGTCCTTCCATGTTCAGGGTAGTTTCTACTCACGGATCAACATCCATAATCCTGAACTGAACAGGAGAAAGTATTTACTGACTACACTGTCAGAGTAAGAACTTCTGTAGTCTCTCTTCTATATGCCAACAGCTTAATTGGTTTCCTATACCAGCAAGTGCAAAAAGCATATGGGGAGCTGATATGTGAAATAAGGTGTCATTTTTGAATCACAAATGAACCCCGGGCCACTTTTTTCACTGATGTTTGTTTCTTCTTCCTTCCCCCTAGCTTTTCAAGTTTTGAAATTCAAACAAAGTCTTAAAAGAGCAACTCGCTATGGATTCTTACAGAGAACTATGTAAATGCTACTGGAACTAAAAAATTTATATGCTGTTATTTTTACTGGTCTGTCATTAACTTCCATGGTTAAAATAACAAGCATTTGCATAATTAATAGTGCATTACAAATTAAATTCCCTCAGAAACTTGGTTATTGTTACCTTCATTATCATTCAGATTATCATAACCCACAGTAGTAATTTCAATTCTTAATCTCAATTTTAATATCCAAAACTACTTTCTTATTAACTGTAATTTAAATAATGTTTTAAAAATTGCATGTAATAGTAGACTAGCAAAAATACAAAGAGTAGTATGAATTCCCTTTGCACTTAATTCCTAAACAAGTGATTTGCAAATTTTTTTCTCTTCTTTTTCTGTTGCATTTTGAGTAAGCATCTGTAATAAATAATAATAATAGCAACTTTCTATCTATCTAAGAAGTTATTCAGGCATTTATGTTACTAGACTTTTGTCTGCTTCTTTTAGTCACACTGAAAATTGTTTTTTATTATGTTACGCAAAATTAAAGAAAAAATACATTGGCAGAACAGAACTTTTGGATTACTTGAATACTGCAGGAAGATAACTTCCCCAAAGGAATTCTCTCTTTCTTGTTCTATTTAGAAGCATGTTATATATATTTTTCTGCTTTCCAGTAAAAACTACTGACATCAAGCTTCAAGAATCAGGGATAAAATAAAACAAAATGATTAATGTTGGGGGTTGAATGGAAAAAAAGAGGAAGGATGCCTTACCCCTCAGATGAGCCAAGAACATATTCAGATATTTCTGGTTTTGAGGTATAGATCAAGAGTTTAAAGAGTGATAGCAAAGAGCAGAACAAAAATCTACCAGTCTGTTTTCTCATTTACACATTCAGAATCTGATGGTAACCATGCTATGACAGAAACTGTTGAAAGTTAGATGAAACTCGAACTGGAGACCTAATTCTACCACCTCTCAAGGGGATTTTACTTTGGAAACCTTGTCCCCACCCCTAATATTTATTTTTGTCTCTAGTTATTCTTTGCATATTGAATTCAGCTTATTTTTTCCCCTCTCAGCAGCAGTTACTGATTGAGTTGTTGTCCTGGGAAATGAATCAATTAAGTCTGTGTTTGTTCTTGCCTCTGTGGAAGACCGCATGGAAGCAGTGGGGCCTGTTGCTCTATGATGACTGTGACTTCTGCTTGTGGAGGCTTAATGCTTGTTTTAGCCTGACACCCTGATTGCTCTGGGTAAGCACTGCTGCTGATTGCAGTGCTGATTACAGGGAGAGGACTCCCTGAGATTGTGCGCAGGGTCCAGCAGGCTGAATGTTCTCAATAGCACCCTGCCAAGACTCCTGGGTGCTTCTTGTGTCACCCCCTCTGTACGTAACCATCTGCCTTGTGCACCCGGGGGGTAGTTGCACCTTGCCACGCAGCAAGGAAACCCATTCCTGCTTCAGAACAGAGGTACTTCTGTGAACTAACTGTGGCATCTACCGACACTCGAAGGAATCGAGTTTTATATGGTTTCCCATATAAAGATGCTTTTCTGAAGCCACAATGCATTGCCTGCAAAGAGATTATCTGCAGTGAGAAACTCAGAGAGCACTTAGGGCACAGCAGGTGAGACAAGCCATGCACCCTAACATAGCTGCCATAGTACTGTCTGGATGCAGAGATATTAAAGTCCTTTGAGGAAACCATGTTCTTCATTCGTCTAATATTTACTACTTTTAAGATAGACTGAAAGTACTAGTTTGCCTCTAGCAAATCAGAATATTCAAATAATTTATAATTTCAAATTAAAAGAAACATTGAATAATAATAGAAACCTTCCTTGCCTTCAGTAACCGGATGGAACCCCTCCCTTTCTGCATTGCTTTTTCTAGTTATCACCCACACTTGAAGCAGTCCCAAACCTAAACTAAAAATCTCAAACTGTTTCCTCTCAAGACTCATTCAGAGTATTTTCTCACCCGCTCAGCAGCAGCAGTGACCATGTGTATCCTTTATATCACTGGCCCTGAGTAGAAATGACAAGTGTCAGCAATTCTTGGCTTAGAAGGGGCTGTTCCCCTTGTAAAGATGATAAATGTTTCTACACTGACAACCCTTTACTCTTTCAGACCTGTTTAACATTCTGTTAAAGCTTTTAGGTGCATTTCCAGAAACACTAATAGTATATCTTTGTCAGTTTTCTACCACTAGTTCCACTTTTCTGTCCACTTACAAAGCAGCAGACTATGGAGAAAACTAAGATAAGATAATGACTGCAATTGCTCTGGGTGAACTTCAGAGATGGGCTTCATTCTCAGTTCATCAGGAAGTCAGAAGAATCTCTTTCCATAACAGAAGCCAACAGCCAGCAGAATTGACTTTGTGATATACTATAGCCAGTGTTCAATATAAATGAACTGAGACAAATGTTAAAAAAGTATATTTAAGCACTTCTCTCTTTCCCAGTGACACTATTCACTTACATTTCAATTGCTTTAGAAACAGCAATCATACACCATGGACATCACATGAAGACTATGACCTTACAAAACCTTTTATATTCCACTTCACAAATGAGAAAACTGCAGCTCTGAAATGCCTGGTGTTGGAGAACTAAATAATAATAGAGTTCCATCTGTCTACATGAGATAATTCAAGAGGCTACAAGTATATGACAGTTTGATGGCTAAGGTCCCCAAGAGACTACCACTGTGCTGGAAATGGTTTTTATCTGAATTCTGAGCTCTATTTTTTTTCCCAACTGCATAGTTTCCTATAATTGGTTACTCTAACAGACTTCACAGAACACCTTCAGAAAAAAAGTGTTTCTGACAGTCACTTGCCAATTTTTTTAGACAATGCCATTAGAGGCAGAGATTTCCAAAGCAATCAATAATTTTAAAAAGTATTATAGGAAGTTAATAAACTTTTACATTCAGAAATTTTTGGATCACAGGAGGTGGACTTTTTGCCTAGACAATTTTAAGACACTGAGTATTAGGAGTTAAGTACTTGTTAGCAATTCCAGTAAATGAGTCTTCTTTTTTTTTTAAAGTATGCAGTATATTTTTGATAGTAACAAAACCTCAGAAATGTATGGAAAATTTACAAGCACTTCACAAAAAATATGTTGATTAAACAATCCATTTGATATTATTTGTTTGCCTCTGATGTTATGAATTAATGTTCTAAAGTGTATTAAGAATTACAGTATTCCAATATACTGAACAACTTTCACAGGTGGTCCCAAGCTGTCTCTTGATTTTTTCTTTTTTTTAAATCAATCAAGTGAACAGAAGCAAATGGTGGAACACTTATTAAAAATTCAATCATCCATGTATCAGCAAAATTTGGGGATATTAATATCGTCAGATATCTAAGATATATCTCTTCCACAACTGATTATACACCAAATTTACCTTGATAATCTGACCTGAAGAAATGAAAATACTTTAACACTTACAACAGGTACATGCTATACATTATGCAATGTTATAGGTTTTCAACACAACACATTTATTTGAATACATATCAGCAGTTGAAAACCATAAGAATAAAAATGGGTGTGTATGCCCATCCTGCACTTCTATAGAATAGTTTCAAATTGTTATTATGAGCAAAAAAAATGTATTAAAACTGTAGATTCCCACAGAGCCATTGGTTTTACCACCAAAAGGACTCAGTGCAACCATCTAGCCTGATCTTTCCCAGACTCTATTTCCTGCACAAAATAAAAATTTTTTATGGATGTGCAAGCAAATATTTTAAAAATGATGTTAGCTAATGAAAAGGAGTCTTTGCATAACAGAGAATCTCCCGATTTCCTGCATTAATTTCCTTCACTGGTAAAATGTTGCAACTCATTTTCTTCATAAATCTCTCTAGTAGTGTTCAAGACTGCAGTTTTGTGTCATAAAAGTAGGTTCTTTTCAAGCAGGTAATAGGAATTGTTTTATAGGAACTGTTTTCACCCTCATTTTCCCTTCTGAATATAAAATTCTTGACTATGGAAGAGTTGTAAAAGACTCGTAGCTCAGGAGATGCTACTTCTGCTGTGTCCTTTAAGTTTTGAACTAATACTTTGATCTATCACTTCTATAATTTTGCACCATCTATCATTTAGCAACAGCATGAGCAGACCAGTGAATGTAGGAAACAAGCTTAAGCAAAGGGATGAAAAACTTCACAGAACATACAACAAAATGGAGCAAAGGTGAAGAAGAAAAAAGCATGAGAGAAATGTATTTGCAGAATGGCATCTTGGTTCCTGGGCTTTACTGTGTAAGTATGGTCTTTTCCACTGAGACAGCCTCTTTGATTTTCAAAGGTTCTTTATGAACATCAAAGCATGTGTGCTTGCAGTAGAGTTATTTTTCACCAATTGTAGAACTAGCTGCATCTTTCTTTTTCAAGGCTTAATCAAAGTTCAGTTGACTCTGTCAAGCATTAATTAGTTGACTCTGTCAAGCATTAATTAGTTATTTAATTGCTAGTTAATGACTTTGATAAACTTTAGATCTGGTGCCTAAGACTATAAGTCCCCAATGATTAACATCTCATGCAGTGTTTACTCCTGTGCAGGTTTGGATGTCTCAGCTTGCAGTTTCTGAAACGCCAGAACTAAAAACCTGTATTATTAGCCAATTTTAATCTACATGAAACTGCTCAAGTAAAACACAGGGCAGCACATTGCAAATATAATAACAGCACATCTTGTAGGAGGGTTTAATTTTTCCAGGAAAAAATCAATTCAGTTAATTTCTTACATCATTTTCTGAGAATAGAGTAGGGCTTGTGGAAACCAATGAGGTCACCCACTACTAGAAGATATCTCAATTTTATACGCTTATTGTTAATGGTTTAAGTGGAGGCAACTGTTCCATTCATGTGCAGTATTATAAACTATACTGGCTGAAAGGCTGAAATCCAAGAACTTCATGCTTTCTCTTAAGCTTCATACAAATCAAAACACCAGTAGAATGAGTTAGGCACTATAACTGCATGCATTAACCCTTAGCAAGGAAGAAACTTGAATTACTATTCAGTGCCAAGTTTAGCAACCATTTTCATCCAGATGTATATTAGTATCTATCCCAACTGCATAATTTGGTATGGCAATTCAATCTACTCAAAACCAGTGATAAAGAGTCCAGAGATCCTAATTTTCTGAAACCATTCTAGTTATCAGCAAAAAAACCTCACACACATGCCTGCTGTAAAGGACCAGTGAGCATCTAAGTCATTACTAAAGTATGAAAGATAATATCAAAGCTGGAAGAAATTTTTAAAAATGGTTACTGGACTGGTTCCAAGACCTTAAACACAGATTCAATTTTAAGCTTGAAAACACAATTCTTAAATTTACCTGAAATCTGAGCTAGATCAAACTAAGCATACATAGATTCAGTTTTCTGGAGGTGTGCCGAAGGCTGTTCAGACCAGTTTGATAGACCCAGCAGTTAAAATAAATAGCTGTTGCTGTGAATTCACATTCAAAAACTGTCTCCACTATGCTACACTGCCTGGTATTTCTCATTTCTTGAGAAACACAGGGCTAATGCTCAGTCTGGTGAGGACATACAAGTCCTCTTTGTCTTTCTAATCATGCAGACCTATACTTCACTGTCTAGCAGGTACTAACATCACAAAAATGTTTGGTAAAAAAGGCATGGGGAGTATCCAGCTCCAATGAAGGGATGGTGTGAAGCTCCTGTCACTGGAGCAATGTCTAGTATTGCTCTGCCCTCTGTTCATCCCCATATGGAAGACTAGCCTGTGCTCAAACAGTCACGAGTCAGACTGTTTTGGATATACCTACAGAGCAAGGGATGGGAAAACGTTTATATAAATAGCATAGTTAAAAAGAAACCAAGACCAAAACAAACATCCTACAACTCAACATTTTAAATGCTTTTTTTTCCTTTCAAAGTCCGGCTGGGGAGGATGAGCTTGGATTTCAAGGTTAATAAAGACAATATTTGGAGACTGTTGCTTTTCTCTCTGGTAGCATGCCATCTGTCCAGTCATCCATGCACAGGCCTCCTTTTCTTACTTGCAACAGTAAACAAATTAATTTCTATTTCCTAATTCTACTTGCTTGTGTCTCTTGAGTTCTGCTAATAACCAGCAGCAACACAGATACATCTACTGGGGACCCTAAGCACAGGGCAGTCAGCAAAGAACATTTTAGACTTCAAGCACTTTTAGCCTTTTTTCCTTTGCAAGACTCCTAACCTATGAAAATCTACTAACAAGAGCAGGATGGGATGGGCCCTTTTCCTTAATAGATGGTCATTTTGCAGGACCAGGTGTTTTGCTAACAGGAAAATGTTAATAGTTCTTGCTAGGCAGTGACTTTCACGATGTTGTATTTAATTAATAAACATAATTTATATATACACAGTGAGACATAAAGATGACAGTATGTTCCCAGAAGATTTTTTAGTAATTAAATTTTATAGCTTCCCAAGCATCTTATTTTCTGTGCTCAGAGTAAAATATTGACAACTTTTTTTATTTATTTTTTTTTATTCTAGACTCTGCTGATAAACAGGATACACTGCCACAAACTACAAAAGAGAAATGAAAATATCATATCAATGTTTTTGGAACACACTACTTACTGTGGTGGCACAGTGGATGTCTTTCCATACATTGGCTTCCCTGGAGAGATCTGAGACTTCAAAAAGGTTATCAAGAATAACTTCCCCAATCATGTCATGTCTAGAAAATCTGTCAAAATCATAAACACTGAAATGCAATTTCCTGTTGCTGAGTTGATCATAGGCTACAGGAAACTGAAAGGTTTCATCAAAGACAGGATTTAATGTCTTTCTGTGAACTCGTGTCTGAAACTTCTTTTTCCTATCTGGAAGCAGATAAATCTTAACGTAGGGGTCGGATGTTCCTGTGAAGTCTTTAGCAGGCAGATCTAAGGCTTTGACAATTGTGACAGCCAGAAGTTCATTTTCATAATCATACCGGAGAGTGAAGTTAAGTTTTCCACATGTTTTCACATCTTCTTGTTGCCCATCAGAATCCACAGACTTCTGTTTGTAGAGTTCTGGTTTTATTCTCCCAATGCTGGTTGTTGTCTCTCCCCTTTGCAAAATCGGATCTGTCCCCATGTTAAAATCAACACTGGACACTTGCATCTGCCTTGGCAAGTGCCTCCTGAAAGAATTGTGCCTGCACACACACATACACACACACACACAAAACAATCCGTGGTTATCTCTGAGAAAAGACCATTGCTAAACAGAAAATACAAGAAGACCAAATTAATAAGGGTTCCTATCTTAAATATTATTTTAAAGTAATCCCCCCTCAATTATTTGCAAGTGTTTAAACATCTTTGAGAGAAATAATCGTTCAGAATTAATTTCTTGACCTGAGAGACACCCAGTATCTTGGAGATACATATATTTATAACCTTGCTTTCAGACTATGCAGCTGAAACTGAATTCATGTTCTTTCACAGAACAAGTTGACAGTTCCAGCATTGCTTGATCCCACTGTGCTAGGGCCTGAGTAAAGTACAGTAAGGTAGAAAAAAAAAAAAGTCACTTGCAGAATTGTCATTAGCACTCCCTGGTTTTTAGAGGCATTCCATGGTGGTTTTCCAATTAAATATTTACCAAGCTTCACAATGATGACCGTGAAAGGCGCCTGAAAGGGACAGCTGTGTCTGGAGGTTTTCGCCAGAGTGTTTTGCCATCCTACAACTTTTTATATACACCTGCTTGGTATTTGCTACACTGAGGTACAGGCTGCCTTCTCCAATCTGACTGGGAACATTTTGTTCTGGCTGCAATACATTTCAAAGTTTTGGTCAGCATTTTTCTGTGACAGCTTTTTTTCCTTCTGTTCTCACTGTCTGCTGTGCAGTGTATTGAAAGCTGATCCCTGTACTAACATAAAATATGTTAAAATCCTTGTAATTCTGAATACAGTGTTGCATAAGCATATGTATTTATGGGCTTAACTTGGCTCATGAACATAAATGGAAAGCTGTGCCATTCCTACTGTGACTGAAATCAAAACCCTGGCATACCATACAGCCTTACAGTAATATAAAAACACTGGTCAAAAAGCTTCATAGCATTTATCAACAGCAGATTCCATTATGACTACACTCTCCAGTTTATGTTCTGGACATTTTCACATTTTCTCGCTACTTCACTACCCCAGCAATCAGTACTGCAAAAGCTCAGTACATCCTCCTGTTAGCACTCTTAGTTGCCATTACAGAGCAATCCGACTGTCAGAATTTCCTCTGCTTTTTGCAATCAATTGCTTATTAATGCCAAATGTAGCCTTGCCTTATTGCTTGGTTTCCCTGTGGTGTTGTGTTCTGAAAACAAGAGGTGTCACAGCTGTGTGTTTCTTTCTTTAAATCAGAAATGCAAATTGTCCATTTGAAAGCAACCAGGACTCATTTCATAGATATTATTTGTATTTTTGCTGTAAGTGAAGAGGTTGCACAAGGCATGAGGCACAAAACTACCGCAGTTCTGCTGAGCAGAGATACAAGAGGGTAATCTGCAGCTATTAAATAATAGACAAGAACATTTCCCCTTTCAGCTGTTTCAGTACTGCTAGGTGCAGGGAGCAGTCCTAGCACTACACAAGAACAGGGGAGGGAGAATTTCATAGTCTAGATTTGAAGTAGCTCCAAAAAATCCAGGTGTGATCTCAAATTTAGATGAACTATACAACCCTCATGTAACACATTCTGCCTTTCTTTCTTCACAGACAGACAAGTTGAAAGATTTCCATTTTTCTTAAATGTTAGAACTCCCTGAATTCATAGTAGATGATGTCCACATTGGAATGGAGTGAGGAATGAAAAGGCCCCAACAGAAGGTCAGAAAAGTACAGTATTGTCCCCAGGGAGTTTCATAGCATTTTTCCTCTGAGAAGTCCAACCTCATAGGTGTGCTAAACACAGGGGAGGAACTGAACTCCGCCCAAAATGTAGTGCAACAAACGTTTGGGCAGGCAGCAATTCAGGCACCATCTCTCTAGTATCTTTGACTCATAATGAGGTCCAGGAAGACCTGTGTTACTCCTGCTTCTACCACTGCTGAGGAAACTTGTGCAGGTAGGCCTTCTTGAGTCCTCCTCAGACCTGCAGCTGTGGTACTGAGATGCCCAGATAATCATGGAATCACAGAATGGTTTGAGTGGGAAGGGACCCTAAAGATCCCAATCCCTCCGCCATGGGGGTATTACGTTTAAACCCCATTGTACATAAGCGCTGGATAAAACTGCCTGTGCAAGGGAAATAGTGAAGCTCGTTGTATGACATCTCCTGTTTGGGTGAAAACAGGTAGATGACAAATTCTCTTTTCTTCAACTTCTCTTTCGTTTATGAAGATCTGTCTTAAAACATGTAAAAGTAATACATAAAACACCAAATCTATTTTTAAACTTTATGCGTACAAGATCCACTAGTGAATGTAGTCATTGTTGCAAGATGTCACTAAGTGAAACAGTGCAGCTGTATGGCTGTCCCCTGTGGGAACCAGCAGCACTTTTGCTCTAGGAAGCCATAGTCCTAATTACATAGTGTCAAGTATCTGCTCTGAGTCATAGCATTTCACCAAGACAGCTAATTGGTCTGTTAATTATTAAGATGTTTCCTTGTTACCATGGCAACATATTTATCTTCCTTTGTTCTGCAATAACAAAGGGATTAATGACTGTGATAATGAAGTACAAGGATGTCAGACAACCAGGTTGTGAAAATGTGGCATAGCTACTAACATGCAAATCTAGATACCTCAACCTCTACTGACTCCTATAATAGACTTGCCTTCCATAGGATAGAACAGATGTATTTTGAGTGACAGTAAATCTCTAACTGAGTATGTAAATCTCTAACATAAAACTTTGCTGCACAGGAATAGTGACAGTGTGAAGCTCATTTCCAACTCAGTAAGATGGTATATGTATGAAAGAAGAGAGGGATAGGATGCTGATTTATGACATGACTTCAGATTTATGAGGGCTGACTCTGGTCTAGCTTTTCTACATGGCACTAGAGCAATCTCTTGGACCAAATCCAGGAAAAAGCATGTTCTTGTGCTATTTAGATGGAACGGAGACTGCTGTCTCTTCCTTGCAAACACTGAAGTCAACACATATGCTCATTTTTCTTTAACATTTACAGGCACCTCCCTTTTGTCCTTGTGCCTCTTGAGGACTAACTCAACATGCTATGCTAATGCTAGAGAACCGAAAGTATGTTCTTCGAAAATACAGGTGAACATTTGAAGAAACAATAAACTATATTACAGAATTCTTCCACAAAATAGTGGAAAGAGTGTTTTGCAATAACACAGGGCAGAAATATTTGTAAATGAACACTACTGCAGTTCTTCTGTCATGGTGTACTGGTTAATTGGGATCAAGTACTAAAGAGTTTTAAGAAGGTCTTTTCATATTATCGGGAAGTATAAAAATGACAGAGTTCTATTCTAGCAGAAATGTATCATTTCACTACACTAACATGTCTCTACGTTAAATGTATGGTCTAAAAACTGTGATCAGGTGCATTTTATCGTTGCTCTCAGTGGCTTATTAAAATCTTTGTGCTCAATTACAATGACTTAATATGATTTTATTTATTTTATTAAGAAGATGATGGCTGTATAAACCTATCATAGAACTGGTTACAACACTTTTTGCCCCAGCTCAGGTGAGACCAGTGTAGAGAAGACAATCCAGGCAGCAAACAATTTCCTTTGATCCTTTGTCAATGGAATGTATTTGAATCCCTCAGGACTCCTGAGGACAAGGAAGCAGTGCTGCATTGAAGACAATGCAAGAGAAGTTGTGCTGCCTCTGCTAATGGCTCTCCTATATTTACAGACCCCCAATGAAGAACACCAGAGTCAGGTTTTAGACATTTTGCTGGTACATAGTTGCCAGCTGGGACTAAATCACAATCAGGAATAATGCAGAAAGCTGGTCTAAATGTCCAGCCTTCTTCTCATACATGATGTTCTCGGCAGCAATAATTAATATGGGCTGTCAGTGAGCTAAGACTCCCTTAAGGCAAGCAGGGGTATTGATAAAATGGATTTACAAACAGAGAGATTACTATTACTGGGTAATTTTTAAGACACATCTAATTCTTAACATGTTTTGTGGCAAGAATGCAGAGTTTTTCAGCAAACTGTAAAAGAAGGTGATATCTCCAAACACCCTGCTATTGACTGGCTATGGTGCAACAATCAGGGTTTACTCAAAGCACAGAAACTGTCCCTTTCAGGAAAGATTTAACCCTGATAATCCAGATAGAATAAAAAGAAAACTCCCTTACAAGGTTACCAACATATGCAGAAAGAGTAGGTTTGATAGCAGGTTTTAATTTTGTGAAACTGTCCTTGGTGTCACAGATATTTCACAGGCATTTAGATACCAGTCCAAATCACTCTAGAGGTCTGTGAGAATATTTTCACAGCATGAAGCAGCTCTAGATCATGTTTCTGGAACTTCTTTTTTCCCCTATAGTACCACAGGGACTACTTAAGTCCTTTGCCAGCCAGCTATTCCTTTTTTCTGTTCAGGAAGTCAGACAGTCTGATTACCTGGATTTACCTGTCAGTAAATGATGGATAAAACTCCACCAATTAATACCCAGTTAGGTAATCCTGAGTTGGGTAACAGCCTTCTCATGCTAAACTGTACCAGTTTTGGTCCCTCTGGGTTCAGTATAACAGTTACAATTTCAAAATTATCAACCCAGTATTGTGGTAAATGTTCCTCAGAATGGCTTGGTTGCTGTGCTCCCTCTCTGAGGAGACAGATACAGTAGCTGGAGCCAGGCATAGCCAGGGTAACGTGGCTTAAAGCCATCTGTACAGTCTCATAATTCAGGAGATAGTTCAGCTGCTAAAGTCAGTCAGACTTCCCCTGGCTGGAGTGCTCTCATTTTTGGGAGCCTCCTGTGGCTGCTTGTTGGCTGTTTCATGATGTTGGAATAGCTGGGAAAAAGCACTTGGTCACTCACCACCAAAATGAGCACACTCAACTGGCAAAACGCTAACTTAGGGTCTCACAGAAGGCCAACAAAGTATGTGCCACTGAAAGTAAAGCATGTGTCTTCTCCAGTCTCATGCCTCTAACGATTACTGCGAGCGTAGGCCTTTTTTTGTTTGTTTTTTTGTTTTGTTTTGGTAACAATGTGTTTCCTTAGCAAATGGATTACTGAGAGAAATCTACTTCCTACACAGTATTCTAACTTATGGCATTACACAATACTTCAAATGCCTCCTCCAGCCTTAGTTTCTCCACTCTTTGTTTATAAAACATTTCCTTTTTCAATGTAGAAAGTGATCTTTGCAGCTCATTGTTTGTTTTCCATGCATTAAATGTGCTGACAGTATTTGAAGAAAATCCCATTTGAAATTATAGGTCCCTGCATGTCTTCACTACTTTTCAATATAAAGTGGTACCTAATACAAATGTTTCCTCCACTTTAATACCAAAGAAATCATTTTAGGAATGCTGCATGCATGTCATTTATTTAAAGGTCTATATAGAATCTCTATTGCTTTAAGATCTGTCAATAAGGACCTATGTACTTAGACTGGGGTTTTAATTCCTTCATAATACACGCCATAATTGGCAAACCATGTCTTAAATGTGCCATCAACAGTGAATCTATAATTTATTTATAGGAGAGGGAAAGTTTCTTCTGCGAAAGCAATAGGTATATCTATCTACCTCTGTCAAAAGATGTTGCAGTACTTTAAAAAATAACACTGAAGTCAGTCTTATAATCAAAACCTAAAAGGGAAATGATTAAAGTAGCAACGTATGTATTTACAAAGTAGTAGGTTTTGTTTTCATATGTTAAAATAACTGTGTAAGTGAAGGTACACTGTATGCTTCAGAATGTTCTGTTCAAAAAACAGTGAGGCTTTGCCTTCACGTGACTACTGTTTCACCCATAACTGTGAAGAAACCTGTGAATCAGGATTTCAAGGATCCTGGAAATTTCCAGCAGAGCATTCCTGGCCTACCTGTTCCTAGGAAAGGTGCCACAAACTCGAGAGCCTCTGACTTACCTTGATGACGACGTGGGCTCAGTGATCTGCCTCTGCATGCGAGCATGTCTGATCAGATGCTCTTTCAGTGCGTTCTGGACCTCTGCTGGTATATCTGGTGAAGTGTGGCTAATTTTCAGTGCAGCTTCAAGTACCTTTGTTGTAGGTTTCCCATTTTCTTTCACTTCCTTTTTCTCACTGGTCTCCATAACCTCTGTAGGAGCACTGGAGTTGCTCTGAGGGACATTACTGGCATTGGAAGTGAGAGGTTTGCTCTTCCAGCAGGGCCAACACAGCTTCCAAAAGACAAAAAGCGAGACTACCAGCAGGGCGAGCCCACAGAAGCTGACAACTACTGCTAACAGACTGACTGAGACGTCTGCAAACAATTAGAAACAAAAATCATCATGACAGACAAACATGAAGAGAAAAATATAATTAAAAATTACACAGGCAAGGGCATAGAAGCATTTTTGTCATTATTTTTGCATAGAGTTTTAAGGTCCTATTTAAGGTTGTGTTATTTTTGTGTGTGGGTTTTTTTGTTTGCTTTTTGGTTTTTTTGCTATCTCAGCCTGTACTCTAAAATGTTATTATTTTCTAATATCTACTTCACAAACACTCCATTAATTGTTGTTCAGACCAAGGGCCAGTATCTAGCCTCGCACTCAGACATACTTCTAAGGAAGTAAGAATCTACTGAAGCAAAAGAGTCCCCAAAACTCTTAGCTGTTGTCAAAGGATTTAGAAATCTGTAGGTAAAAGTAATATTGCCCAGGGCTAAAGCAAAGTTATTATACTCAAACAACAAGTGTCCTCACTAAGATTTAAAGCAAATACATGAGATTCTGTTCCCAGAGTTAGATTTCCAAATTTAATAATAAGCACCTATATGGATAACCTTCTCCTTTTAAGTAATGTACACATGCCTTTGCACACTGACTTTGGGTGGAGGACAGACAGCTCCCGAAAACATCAGCAACTTTGATTTCAGTGAGAAGTTATGGATGTTTAATTCTTTAGAACATATATTTAGAACATCAAGGACACATCTTGATGAAAAAGTTAAATCACCTTCAACATTTTATATCAGTGCACATGAAGATAGACCAGATCTAAACTGCCAGGCTGATAACACAGATTTCTTCAGGACTCGCCAAACTTTTGATTCTCTATGCCAACTGCTTCAGTAACATTTGAAAACCTAATATTTAAGTGGTGTAAATAGGGACAGGATAAAGTCTGTCATAAATAAGAAATTTCTAGGGTTAAATCTTCAGCTATAGACCAAGGCTGCATGAAACCAAGATAGCACATATACATCAATATCTAAAATTTTGCTATGAAAAAGCAGCTGGCTTCACAGAATGCTATCCAGATGCCCTGAGTTGTACAGAGATCATACTGTACATTTAGCTACCCCTTCTGCCATGTATTTGACTTTTGCTTGACACAATTGCTTATGATATCCAATAGCCTGGCCAAAAATGGAACAGATTTCGTACCAACAAAATTCTGTGAACACACTTGTATTTTAGGGGATGGTGGATCACCAGCACTGCCAGTTGAGCCCTAATTAGGAGTTTTATTCTATGTGACATGTTTCAGTTTGATTTTTCCAGTTCCATGCAATACTATAACTAAAAAATCCCTTTCCTTTTCAAAAGAGCCATTTGTGAGCTTTAAAAGTATTCACTAAACCGTGCTTAAACATCCCTCAAGTAATGGCTGCTGCTTCTGCTTACAACAAGTTTTGACATTTTAACAACTAATACTCTGTATCCATAACTCCGGGCTATAGGCTACTAAACTGAATGAGTGGAAAAGTGCAAAGAGGGTTTGAGTGCATTTTTTCTAGATTTTCACAGAAAGAAAAACAGTATGTATTTGGGTCCACGGGACAGTATACACCTCACCAGTCCCTTTGAGAGCAAAGATAGAGAGATGAAGTATAGAAAGATGAAGATAGAAAGATGAAGGTTAGAAAGATGAAGTAGGAAATTTGGGAATGTTTTCTTTATTAATATATAATATCCAGGTATATCTCAGTAACAAATACTGAACTTAAGGCCTATTCATCACGAAAATGCATGAGGAAAGCAAAAGCACATAGAAAATGTCGTAGTCTGGAGATTTGAAAGCTACAATTCTGTTCAAACTTACTTTACCTTTCGTTCTGGCCAGTGTCATGGAATAAGTGCAGATGTGCTCCTGGATTTAAGGAGTTTGGCACAAGCTGCTGCCCTGCCCTGAACACAGGTATGTCTCCCTGACCATTTCCTGCCAGAACCGAGAAAGGTGCCCCCCTTTTCCACCTGCAGGTAAATGTCAAAACATAACCCTTGGAATAAGCATGTCAGCTGAGTGAGAAATTCATATCACAAATTTTGGAAGATGCTTCCGTAAAATGAATGGATACATAATTATATCTAATAATAATGTAACACAAGAAGCAAATGATACTTTTACATATGATTTTTCTACATAATTTATCCCCAGTAGGGATTAATAGGCTATTTGGTTTAACCCAATGTTTACCCTGATATTTTTCCTGAGCTCACTAATTTTTACTTGGCTCGTGCATGTTCTGCAGGAGACTGTCTTGTCAAGGGAAGACATTAAGAGATACTGAGTTTACAGCTTCTTTCAAAGGTTAATTTGTTGCAAATTCGCATTTCTGATTTCTGTTTTTGTAGTTCTAATTTACAGCCATTGCTTCTTTCATGTTTTTGCATGAGAGATTAAAAGATATGCTATGCTTCATGAGGCATGCCTATACAAAATGCAAATAAAATAAACTGTGCCAGGAAACAAACCCAGGAATCAAAACTCACTTCCCTATTATCACTCCCCAGAATGGTTTTAAACTGGGCTAATTTATACCCTCCCAACCAATTCTTAGCCATGGATCAGGTGTTAGAATAAGACAATGATCATTCTTAGAAGGTGATCTGGATGTGGTCCTTCTGTTCCAGTAGATGATAGACAGTAATAGCATGGAGAGAGGCTCTTGCATGTGAATTGACCTCAGTGCCAGGGAACAGTCTGTAGTGGGTTGACTGATGGGTGCCAGGCAACTGTCAAAGCTGCTCTATCACTCCCCTCCTCAGATGGACAGGGGAAAAAATATAATAAAAACCTTGTGGGTTGAGATACGGACAGGGAGCGATCACTCAGCAATTACTCTTATGGGCAAAAAAGACTCAGCTTGGGGAAATTAATTTATTACCAATCAAATCAGTGTAAAATAATGACAAATAAAACCAAATCGTAGAACACCTTTCCCCCACTCCTCTCTTCTTCCTGGGCTCAGCTTCACTCCTGATTTCTCTGCCTCCTCCTGCCAGCAGGACGGGGGACAGGGAATGGGGTTGCAGTCAGTTCATCATACATTGTCTCTGCTGTTCCTTCCCCTTCAAGGGCAGGACTCATCACACTCTTCCCCTGCTCCTCCTCTCTGTCCCTCCCACATGAAACACTCCTCCACAAACTCCAGCATGAGTCTTTCTCACACACTGCTCCAGAGTGGGTCCCTTCCACTGGGTGTAGAACTTTGGGAGCAGACTGACAACGGGTTCACAAGTCCTACCAGCAAACCTGCTCCAGCATGGGTTCCTCTCTCTCTCTCTGTGGGTTCATAGGCCCTGCCAGGAGTCTGCTCCAGCATGGACTTCCCACAGGGTCACAGCCTCATTCATGAGTTCACCTGCTCTGCCATGGGGTCCTGCAGGAGCTGCAGGTGGATATCTGCTCCATGGGCTGCCTCACCATGGTCTTCACCACAGGCTGCAGGGGGATCTCTGGTGTCTGGAGCACCTCCTCCTCTCCTTCTTCACTGACCTCTGTGTCTGCAGAGTTGTTCTGCTCACACATTTTCACTCTTCCAGCTGATGATGCACAGATAACCTTAAAAACATTATCCCAGAAGTGCTGGTGGGCCTTGAGCAGCAGTGGGTCTGTCTTGGAGCTGGTTGGTGTTGGCTCTATCAGACATGGGGCAAACGTCTAGCAGCTTCTCACAGAAGCTGCCCTGTAGACCCCCACTACCAAAACCTGGCCACACAAATCCATTACATGGTCAAAAGTGAATTTAATCTATTGACACAGAAGTACGCCCCACTGAAGGAACTTTTTTGATAAATTGAACCAGCTGAATTTTCAGGCAGGCTGGCCAATTATTTTTCCATTCTCAAAGTGACAAAAAGGAGAACTCTTGAAAGTGTTGATGATCTACCAGAAATGAATAAAAAAAATAAAAAATAAAAAAACACCCCCAAAATGAAAAACAAACAAAAAAACCAAACCAAACCAACCAACCAACCAAACAAACAAAACCCCAAAAATTGAAGAAGCCATTCAATTTTGGGTAATTTGCAATATTTCCAGCTCAGTTTAGAAATGGTTGGCATAATTAGATTACATTTTGTGAGGAAGGCTTTTAGAAATGAAAATTGTAGGGTTTTTTTTTCATTTAGAAAATATTGAAAAAGGATGTTTTAAGAACTTTAAAACTACTGGAAACATTTCAAAACCAGATATAAGAAAATTGATCCTTTCCAGCAGAGTTTCAATTTGATGAATAGATACTATCAGCTGGAAAACATTCCATCAAAGCATTTCTAGCCAATTCTAATTTAAGTTTTTCACTGCAAGACATTTTTCAAGCCTTCAAATAACTTGGTGTCTCCTTTCAACACCTACTGCTGTACTTCAGCTTTCTCTAAGCTGTTTTACTGTATTTCTACTAAACTGTTTAAAATTTGAAGTTGCTCCTAAAATCTTTACAGAAAATGTATGTTTTATAACCCTAAAATAATCACATGAAATATCTGAAGTCTGAAGAGCAGAGATAAGGAGCTAGTTCTACAAACAGTTGTAGTCTCCATTTTTGCTAGTTTATTAATAAATTAAAAACCCTCACATATTGTATTTCTTAATGCAACAGATACTTAAAGAGAAACAAAATATTTTAATTGCAAAAAAATTGAGCAAAAACAGTTCACTACGAGAAAATATTTATTACATTTATATCCACAATTGCTAAAAAGCAATCAGTATGCCATATAAATTGACATAAAAAGCATATTACTTAATGTCCTTGCTTCTGTCAGTCACTCTATTGAGCAATTGCCAGAGATTTGTTGTTGCATGATGACTGAAATCATTTGAAGAACAATCAAATGGAGCTTCCCAAAGCCTTTGTGTGTTAGACTGGATATGTGTCTTACATTACCTTTTTATAGGAAGTTTGGTTAAGGAATATAAAACACTAATAGAGTTCTGCAGACTAGGAGCTTCTTCATATCCCTTCCACAGATACCTGGTTAGGAACTAAAATGGGTACTGAAGAATGGATATTTCATCAGACAAAGGTTGTGTTTCACATACAAAATATTATTTAGAGGAGTAGAACCGGTGACAAATTCAAAGACTGTCCAAGTTTTTATGGGCAGAAGGAGACATACTGATTCTGACAACATTAATTGTCAACATTGTGAACAATGTTCTCACTGGTCACCAGGAAGAAAGAAAAGAAAAACTGTCTCAGACTAGAAGTAGTTGTTTGACAACTCTTTTTCTGAGCTGATATTGCAGCTTTTCTTCAATGGTAAAGATTTGCACAGAACAGGTTATTTTTCTGAGCATTCATCTCCAAATAAAAAGTATTATGCTTTTCCCATTCTTGTTCTCATGGTGGGTATACTCAGCAATGTGAAAAAAATCTTTTTTTCTCACAACACCCCCTTCTGATCAGTGGAAGATCTTCCAATGATTTCAGTGGAGTTATCATTTCGGTCCTGGTAAACTTGCTTTATTAATCTCTGTCCTTAATGTCATCTTCATGGTCTTGATAAAATTTCATAACAGAAAGTACCCTGTTTCCCCATGGTTTTATATATCAAACTACTCTTTCAAGATATGGAATTTTGGACAATTTTATATTTCTCATTTGAGACAGGCATGTCTATTTGAGAAGCTTCAAAATCTCTGCATTAAAAGAAATATCCTAGATATATTTCAACCATAAAAGGCTCCTTGATAGCCAGTCTTTTGGCTTTTACACAAGTACTTCAGAAACATCCCCTGTTTTGGTTTGTTGGTTGGTTGGTTTTTCCCCTGGATGCTAGATAGTGTTTTGAGTAATGGTTTCTGTACCATGGCTTCTAAAAATTTCTTGTCTGGAACTTGACTCAGAAAAGTTCTGCCCATGAATCCATTTGCAAACATGCACACTGGCAGACTTCCATTTCCAAACCAATTAAGGTCACTTATGTTTTAGACAGTGCCCAGACAACATATGCCTCTTGAGGCTTAACTTTGGAAAAACATACTCCACAAACCCATGATTCTGAAGAGAGAGAGACCACATAGTGCTGTGATGTAGCTGCCCATGTGTATGAGAGTCAGGCACATGTCTGATGCAAACCATACTAAAAAGAACATATTCTTGTCAGCAAATGAATAGGTGGAAAAGGAACACATGGGAAAAAAGTGGGGGGGTTATGTTCTCTTTTGACCCACTTTTTTGTCTATATCCGATCCTGGTTCTTTTACATATTTAAAGTACAATGTCTGTAACCTTTTTTCAAATATATTTTTCTTTAAACTTGTTCTCTTGTTCATTATCCATAAGGAACTTCGCCCTTTCCAAAATAAGGGAACTCTTGTGTCTGTAATGCCACAAGTCAGCTCAATCAGATAAATTAATGTCTCTGATTTTCTAGGATTTGAAGGGAAGCAAGATTCTTATAAATTATAAAAGGTCTGGGGCCAATAAATCTCCCTTATTTCCACGTATATGAACTAGTTGGTCCAGCCCATCATTTCTGTGGTTCAGTTTTCCTTGGGGAAATTTTAAGCATGCAAAAGTTTGCTAGTGTTAATTCTTACTCTGCATTAGCAGATCTTCCACAATTACCTCTGTGTCATCCAAATCCCTTCAGATGGGGATATGAAGCTTTAGCATGCCTCAGAAAGTGGCAGGGTTCAGAGTCTCGTATTTTTTTGCATAACCTGAACCTGTCAAAACATCCAACTTATATTTCAAGCGGCAAAAAATAGCCTTTCACTTAAAAGTGTAGGTATGACCTCCTCTCCTGTTCTCATGGAGAAGCATGCTTTGAAGATCTTCCTCAAACCTTTTTACTCTGGCCCTATTGTTCCCTCCTAGGCTGTTAATTCATTCAACACAGCCATCACCATCTACCTGCTGGTGTGTCACTTCTTAATGCTAACTATGGTGGCATATTTCCTGACAGTAAGGGAACTAAATGAAGTCAGGTATCACTGTGATTTACTACATGATTACAGCACATAGAATTATTAATCTCTTGTCAACATCAATTTATCTAAGTTATTTTAGAGAGGATGGTTCTCACTTTTGCCTGACTGGGTGGGGGTTTTTTGCCTGCAGTGTAGGAAGAAAAAGACATTGCACATTGCCCTCTCATCTGTAACACACTGCATGTAAACTATTGGTCTTCACTCCCAAGGTTTTTCTGGCCTACCCGCTTTTCTACTTGTTGACTCTCACTTAATCTCAATAGGAAGGAACTCTCTGCTTGACCCAGATCTGCCCATGTAGCTTTCCATTAAACACAAAAAAAACCAGCTTTGGGCTTGCTCCCATGATGCTCTCGCACTTGTGAGGATGTCTCTGTGTCTGCAAGGAACCCTCATTATCCTCTTTCAGATGAGAAAGAGAAATGAAAACACATCATAAGCTCACTGGACTGCCATTCATCATAAGCATATCCCAGCTGTAAGGAGGTTCGTGCAGCTCAAGTGTCATTTTTGAATTGTCATGGTTATGTTTATTCTCACCCAGCATTATATAACAAACTTCTCAGACATAGAACAGGACATGAGAAAACACTACGTCTCTTCATTATTACAGATTTGTCTTCCAGATGCTATAAATGTTTCTGCATTTTTCATCTGTATTTCTTTACAAAATGAGTATAGAGGAAGATTCTGTTGTAAAGCTCTTGTTTTTACTGTGTATTGTTGCTGTCTGCATATTAAGCACTTTTGCATTGTTGTGACTGCCTTCACATTTGCCATAAATAAATCTGGCCTCAGTGGTGTATTTACCCCTCTGTTTTGCCTTTACACTGCTGAATTAGATGCATTTATGATTTTCACAGCTTGTTAACACTGATTTTGTAAGTTATATATTTCAGTAACCCTGCATTTTTTTCCCACCAAGTTATATATTTCTCTGGTAGTAACATTGTTCTAACCAGGTGCTGAACTCTGTGGTAAATAATTTGGTTGGTCTGCTAACTTAAAATGTTTATTACTTAATTTTACCACATTTCCCTGTAGCAGAGATGCTCAGTTTCCCTTCTCTGTAACAGAATGCTCAATTGTGTCACACAACTGCTACTTTCTCTTGAAGAAAAATGTTCCTTTCCTGTATGACGTTGTTCTATATTCCTTTCCTGTCCTACATTGATAGCAGTAGACTTCACATTTGTTCAATCTATTTCTTGTCCCCTTCATGCTAACCTTGGGCCAACTGAGAAGAACTTAGAAGCACTCTACAGGGCAAATCTGTTCTTCCTCCTCCCCTAAATATATCCAGGTGGTGTAGACATACCTACAGCTTAAACTCTTTGTGTATGCCTGTGCATTGTGTGGATGAGCACATGCATGTTTAAAGGAACCAGAACTAAATGTAAACCATCAGATCCCATCTAGGAGGTTGAGGGTTGTCAGGGAAGCATCTGACAGCCAACGGGAAACTCATGCCAGTTACAGCAGGAGGACACAAGACATTGATCTTCATGCAAGAATGAGACTGTGTTACAGAATGGCCATGTGCAGGAGGCTCCAGTGTTTTCTCTACTCCCTCTATACTTCTATAGTAAACTGTGAATCAGGGGTAGGGTTAAAAATTTGGTAGGTTAAACTTTTATGTTAATAAAATAACTGTGAGTAGAATATTAAGATGCATAACAAATGATCCTGTAGAAGCCAATGCTCTTTGTATTGTCCACTTTAAAAAAACGATTGTCTGACAAGCAAAAGAGCAAGAGTGAATATCACTCTCTAGGTACTCTCTACCCACTCCAGTGGGTTAAAGTATGCCATTCCTGGCAGGAAAGCAGCTGGATTCCCAGCTTTGTAATAAACATTGGTCACCCATGAGAACTGATAATGAGATAGTAAAGTTTTGCATGACCAGCAAGCCTAAAAAAAAGCAAAGACAGCAGAAAGTAACCACCATTTGCAGAGGACATAAAATGAATTTTAAACATGTGTCCCTAGAGCAGAATGCCCGAACTCCTCTCATTATGCTGTATGTAATTTGCTTAATCTTCAGAAATGTTCACTGGAACTTTCGATATGCTGGGTTCCATTGAAAATGAGGAGGTATGCCTAACCGGAAAAAATGAATTAGAGTCCTTTATTAGTCAGATATCCTGAGCTAAAATACAGGCATAACCACATTGCATATATGAATTTTGGAGACTTATAGAAATAAATAATTTACTAGGCTCAGATATAAATTATGTGGGGTGCAACCCTGCACATCCACCTCCCATTTATTTTCCACCTAAACTCTTACTACTGACATCTTAACCATTTTACCCAAATGTTCTGGAGGTGTAAAATAAAAACAAAACAGCTGCACATGTAATTGAGCATTTTGCCAAAAATTGTATTAAGTTGAGAAGAAAGCTCACATAGTAATCTAATCATATAAAGATACCATAAACATAAACAGTTTCCTAATCTTTTCACTTGAGCATTCCCCTGAGATGAGAATGAATAGTTATTGTAATTACCAGGGTAGACAATGTAACAACAGATGTCTATCTTCACTAATTGTCTAAAGTTCCTAGAAATTTACAAAATTATTTATCTCACTAAGATTCTTTGCTATGAGTTTTGTAGATTAATTATCCATCACACTAAATACGATTATCCCTTCCTGACCCAAGCAGTGAGCAGTAATTTGAGTGTCCTAACGTGGTGATGCTGTCACTGAGAGCAAAAAACGTATTGAATAATCAGTCTTTTCTTCATGTAATCCTGTTTACTCACAAAGAAAGTACAAACTCTTATTTCTCTAGTTCACAGCAAACATGTATATCTCTCCTTTCTGCTTTGTTGCTTCATTTTGTTGTACTCTGCCTTCCTAGAGACGTACTCATCATTTTTTACTCTGTGTCACTGGCTTCCTCTTCTTTGTGTTTGATTCTGTTATCTTTGTCATGCTTTTTTCTCCTATCTAGACACCTACACTATCAAAAAAATCAGTGCTCAGCCTCTCTGCTTCCCTGTGAAACTTCTTGGGTCATGAGGTCAATACTGTCTCATATTTTGCTTTGATCCTGTGACTGGGTGGTGCATCTTCTGCCTCAAGCAGCTGATTCCTTTGAGAAATCTAGGCTGCTTTTCATGGTCTAGCTGAACAGAAAGCAATCACCACACTCACTAACACAGCTATATCAATGTAGTTCTTGCTGCATTTTCAAATATTTTCAACTTCCAGAACATGTTTTATTCTTGTATTAAATAGAAATAGTCTGCTTTCCTTTTCACTATCTACTCTTTTATTTTCTGAAAGGTTCTTTGCACTATTCTTTCCTTTCCAAATGTGAGTCTCATCCTCATTTACAGAATCACAGAATATTCTGAGCTGGAAGGGACCCATAAGGATCATCAAGTCCAACTTGTGTCCCAATAATTCCGGAACATTCCCAATAATCACACCATGTTCCTGAGAGCATCGTCCAAACACTTCTAGAATTCTGTCAGGCTTAGTGAAGTTTAGAGTTCTTTCTTTCAATGAAACCTTAGTAGTGACTTTTACCTTTGTGACACTTTTAGGTATCTTTTTGAGATGAGGGAAACAGAATGAATCCATCATTTAAAGACAGAACATGCTATCCCAATATAGTCATTGGTTATTTTTTATTTTCTCTCCTCCTTACACTGTCTCTGTGGCTATTTGCTTTTTGGATTTCCATTGAAGGTTGAAAGTTTAGCTGTGATTCTATAACATAACAATAAGCCATTATTCTGTAATAACCATCTCAGAGTCTTTTATCTTCCTCACATATTCCAAAAGTCACAGAATCACAGAATATGCTGAGTTGGAAGGGACCCACCAGAATCATCGAGTCTAACTCTTAGCCCTGCACAAGTCCTCCTTACAACTCAATTATCTTCTTACTACAGTGCTTTTTTCTCCACACACTTCAGTCCTTGTTGCAGGAGCTAATTCCCAACACACTGCTATTGCTGGAGCCCCAGAGAGCAGACAACTGAACAGATTCTGTGATGCATGTCACCCAGTGTGGGCATACACTGGGAAAGTGCTTTCCACAGCATCATTTGGGACATACAGCAAAACTGATAGGGCTAAATTAGCCATTCCTCGAGGCTCTCTACCATACAGTTACAGCTGCACGACAACAGACCTGTGGAGAATTTACTCAGGCAAGAAGGATATGGCTACATGATATAGATTCTCACACCAAATGCTTCCACCCTTTGTATGAGGCACAGATTCAGACAAACACAAATATTTATGACTTATGTTCCCAGAACAATTATGAAGAACACTTGACATTTCTACCTTTAATGGACAGGAACTATGGATGCTCAACACTCTGGACAACATTAGCTTTATCCATAGAGATGATAAGGAACTCTATGTGCATCTGAAGAGCAGAAGAGATACAGCATGGCTCACCTTTCAATGACAACACTTCTCTCAGCCTAAACTGTATTTAGAATTTCTCTGTTCATAAAATTGATGCAAGTGATATTTATATCTTGTCTATCCAAGTGTTTGCATATTAAAATATTGTCAATTATCAACAATGACAGTGTGTCTGTTCCTCCTCTGGAGACAGAAAGTATTAATATACATTCATTAGCAGTGCTATTAATGAGACAATGCTCAATATAATGTGCATGTCAATAAACCTGACACCCATCATCTAATGGTGGTTTCCTTTTAAGGAGAAAAAAGTGAGATTCAGGAATTCACCTGAGATATGGGACCCAGTTGTTCAAGCCCCTGGTCTGCTAATTATAATTTCTTTTCTTAATTCAACAATTGCAAGGTAGTTAGGGTTTACAAATGAAAGACCAACAAGATCGTTGACTTTCAAGAAATGTTTAAAAAGAAGCTCCTGTTACTGTACACAATGCAATATCAAACCAAGTGTTGAAGACTTATATTTTCTAAATAGCAGATCTTGGTCTACCTCATGGGAAGTTTTGTATTCTTCATATCCCACCTGTTCATAAAACAACTTTGTTTTTATATGTCATCTAATATATGACACCGACTCTCTGTGCAGTACTCTCTAAAAATCAGATCAACTCTTCAGAGCCCAAGTTTCAAGGCTCCATGGGGGACTGTCATCTTCATTCAACCTTTTACTATTTGGACGATGACGACTAACACAGTGCATGATCGGTCAGAACATGTTCAGTACTTAGCATTTATAAAGCACAATAAACTAATGATCCATGCTGGAGGAAACAGGCTGCGACCCCCGCGCCCCCGGCGCCTGCCTGCCCTGCCCCGGCGGCGGGGTCGGAGGGGGAAGGGGCACCCGAGGCGAACCGAGACCCACTGGGTCGGGCCGGGTTGGGTCAGGCAGGATCAGAAACAGGTTTTTTGATCTGAGATATTACAAACAACCCGGGGTTTTGCGGTAAAAGCTGTGGGTATTAGAAGAGAAGAAAATAAAAAAATAAAAATATCAGCTGCGGCGGCAGCGAGAGCGCAGCTGGGGCACACGCTGAGAGCCTGCTGCTTTACATGACCTGGTGTTAATTTATTTAATTTGCACTGTACACTTGGCATTTGCTGGCCATAATGCAAGCTGTACATTTGCATTTATGGGCAGGCAGAAGAGATTATCAACCCCTCCCGGCAGAAATCAAGCAAAGAACTTCGACTAATTTTCAAGCCCCCTCCTAAAAAAAAGTGCCAAGGAAAGCAAGGTGTCCAGGGAGTACTGCACAGGATAATGTAAAAGCACAGTGCCAGTTCTGAAAGATGCAGGAAATCCAGAAATCAGGGACCAAAGACACCACTTTTAGGGTTCAAAATCTTGGTTTCGATACCGACAATTTTCCTGGCTTCGGAATGCTTGAATTAATCCGAATTCCCTCCTTCCGCCCTCCCCAAATTTTTCTGGATGAGTCCTGGACCAGAGTGCTGCCCTGACTTCACAGGTTCCCACCGACCGCCAGACAGCTCTCCCGCCGCCCTCGGCGATTAGCGGAGAGGGTGTAAAATACCTCAAACCCGCTCGGAATGGGGATACTGCGAGCCGCGGACTGGCGAGCTGCGCCCCGAGCCCGGGCTGAGCCCTAAACCCAGGCTGAGCCCCGAGCCGTGTCTGCTGCCCGTCCTCCCTCCGCCGCCCCGTCGCGCAACCTGTTGCCGGGGCCGCCAGCGCGACCCGCCAAACGCAGAAGGACGGTCGGGGAGAAGAGAGAGGGTGAGCGGGCTCAGCCCACGCGTGGCGCGCCCGTCGCACGGAACCACTGCCCACCCGTGGCAAGAACATCAGAGGCAGCCCCTCTGCTCCGCTCCCCGCGCGCACGGCCCCGCAAATACACGCAGCAGCCCGGGTCCGAGCTTTGTCTAAGGAGAAACTCCCGCCGCGGGGAAAACCTTGCCGGAGCGGAGCTGCGAGGGGGCAAACGAGGGAGCTGCGGGGGTATGGGACCGTCTCCGGCGGCGGGGCTCCAACCGGCGGCGAGGCTCGCACGCCGGCGGCGATTTCTCTCCCCTCGGCATCTCTCGGTGCTCCCTGTGCCCACGCCCGCATCCTCGCCCGCTGCCCCGAGTTTCCCCCCGGAGCGCTGTCCCCCACCCCGGCGGTCCTGGCGCTTCCCTCGCTGCTTCTCGGGAGCCTCCGCGGGCTGCGAGAGGGAGAGGATTTAAAAGCTGGCTGTGTGCCTGCCCCCCTTCCGCCCCCTCCGCACGCAGGGAAAGCAAAGGAAAAAGTTGCGCTCTCCGGCCGCCCACGCCGTCCCTGTCCGCGCCGCGGCGGCGGCAGGACGAGCCCGGCGGCGGGTCCGGTGTATCGGTACCTGTGCCACCGATGCCCTGTCGGGCCGTCTCCAGGGGGAAGATGCCAGCGCACTTCTCCCGCTCCACCTGCCCGCCCAGGCACAGCTCCGAGATGATCTGCAGCGCCTTGTGGCAGAGGCTGCCCACGCCGTCCTCCGCCTGGAAACTCATCTTCTGCCCCGGCCGCCCTCCCGCTTAGGCCATGGCCGGAGCGGGACGGCTCCGCGCCCGACCCGCGCTGCCTCCCGCGGGGAGCGGAGCGGGGCGGAGCGGCGGCGGCGGCGGGAGCGGCGCGAGTGAACCGAAGAAGTAGTGAAGGAGGGGGGGGGGACACAAAAAAAAAAAGGGGGGGGGAGGGAAAAAAATAAAAAGAGGGGTGAAAAAAATAAACATCCACTTAGCAACGCCTTTTGTGGCTGCGGGCTCTGGCAGGCGGCTCGGCCAATGGCAGCCCGGCGCAGGGGGCGGGGGGTCCTCGCATCCCCCGGGAAACTTTTCCTTCCCCCGCCCCACGGCTTCGGTCGGGGCGCGGCGCGATGCAGTGGGCGGTGGCCTCGGTCAGGGGCTGTGCCGGGACGGATGGTGCGGGGCGGTGCGGGGGCTGCGGTGGGGCCGGCGGGCGGGGCCCCGTCCCCTTCCCCGCGACAGGACCCCCCGGCCCCGCGGGGCAGCGGTGGCAGCGGGGCGCTCCAGGAGGAGCTCCTCGGCCGCTCATCGCGCCGGGAGGACGAGGCAGAGTTGATTCCCCACAGCTCCGATCGTCGTTCCCCTAACGCTGTTTTTGAGGTGACCTGGGCAGTGGGATCTTCGGCACGGTCTGTCGAGCCACGTCAGATAACCAAATCGCCATCTCCACTCCTCTTCCCCAGCAGCAGAATTACCGAACAGTTGACTTCGGCTTTTCTTTATCTTATAAAGAGTTAGAGGAACCTTGCGGTTGTCTGGTCTATTTCCTCAACAAGTTCTGTAAAGTTGGGTTATTTTATAGATAAAAAGTTCCAGTGTGTGTCTGAACACACTTTTGAAAATCAGCACAGCATATACCGCTAGTGGCTGTTTCAGTTATTGTCTGTGGAGCTGAACAAGACTTTAGCTGTCAATTTGTTCATATACTTGCTGAAATTCTGATACATTTTTATATATGTGAAGGAAATTTCTTCTAGTTCGATGGCATACATATGCCTTACAATACTTAATTCTAATTAGGCATAGTTGAAGGACGTCTGCTAGCAGTTTACTTAGCAGCTAAGTAAACTTTATTACTGCCTGTAGTCTGCTCCTTGAGTGTCTTGGTTTCATAAAAATGAGAAGTTGTGTGCTGCTGTGCTTTTTTTTCCCCCTCTGGATTTTGAATTTTTTATCTGTTACCAGTAAATTAACAAATTTAGCAAGCTGTAAAGTTGAACAGTCAAAAGCTTTATAACCCTCATTAAATAACTGTAAATTATTAAATTATACAATAAATGATCATTCCAGTTTTAATTCTGGAATTCTGTACTTAATATAGTATAGACACTTGTTAAAAACACAAGATGATACTTCTCAAAAACAGGCTTTTGGCATTTTGAAGGTTCATGCATTTATGCATATGAATTCACACACAGGCGTTTTTCAAAATCTTAGGAAAGTAATAGACTGTGTTGTATACAAACTGTAACATCTGTTCCATAGAGCTTTTTCACAGATACAGAATGTATTTCAGAAATATCAGATGCTACTAAAGAAATCATTCCCTGAGACTGGCATTGTCAAAACCCTGTGTTAAAGCTACAGAATGTTCTGACAAATCTTAGAATGTTTAGACTGTAACTAGTAAGGGCAGAAAACTGTGTAGGTTTATTTGAAGACTTCTTTAACCCTCATAGGGACTTAGATCTGTATAATTATCTCATTAAAGTAAGCTTGCTAGCAATAAAAAGATATGTACATATTTTCATTACAGTGAAGGCAAGTGATGCCTACTTCCAAACTTCAAAATATGAACATATTTACTGTCTGTGTGACATTTACAGTCCTCTCCTCAAAATTCTGTCATGCATCACCAACTAATAATTAAGCAGTCTGTTTATCTTTGAGACATACCCAGAACTCTAGCAAAAGCTGACAGGAGATGCATGTACAGACTGATGAAGAAAGGGTCCTAAACAGAAATTGGTTTTAAGGAGACTAAGGACTGCATCCAAAGGGTGGGAGCTAAGCTCTTCCATTTCTGAACTTTTCTACAGACCAGCTGTGCCCATGGATGTATCACACAGTCCACAAATGAAATTTTCTGTCTCTGAAGTTACTGGCAGTTTTGCCACTGATTATAGTAGAGTCAAAGTTTTGCACGTGGATCAGTTTGCTACCCCACTTGTTTATTTAAGCAATGAGACTTTAGTGCTTTCTTATATTGCTCATCCTTGCACACAAGAACTTCATTTCAGTGAAGATCATGCCACCTTACTACTATTGATAGTATTGATAAGTACACAGATACAGAAAAGTACAAGCAGGTATATTCTATATAAGTAAAATAAATTAAAAAACCCAAACAACCCCCCAAAAAACCCAAAACCAAAACCCCAAAAACCTAAACCACCATTTAAAGACTGAGATTTTCAGATAGATATCTGGAGACAGGTACCCAACTCTTATCTCTCTTAGCTGTTCTAAATATTTTAAAAAATGCCTTTAGATATACAGAAAAATACCAGCTACACTAAGTAGTCTCACTGTATCTTTATCAAATGCATCACTGTCTAAACCTCATTCTTCAGCAAGTAGCACAGATATAAACTTAAATTCATCAACAAAATAGTTTTTCTCAGTCTAAGTACTATGACATTATTTTCTATAGGAGATTAATGATTCTGTTTGGGAGATGTGCTCACAAACTTGTCCTAAACCAGTTCCAGACACAATTTTTGTTGTTGGAGTCAAGTTATGGATGAAGGAAATGCTTCACTTTTCTATTGAGGAGGTTAGTCTGAAATGTGAATTCAGATTAGGAATCATGGAATGTTTTCCAATGTGTTATTTCAGTGGAAATTTTCAATGGAAAACTACTTTTTCTGCATATGAAAGGATATAACAGCTTGTTTTCCAGCTTCAACTCCCACTGCTTTGATTTTCAACAGCATTGCAGTTTTTAAATGAATATGCAGTTGCATTGTGTTCCCTTGTATCCACAAAGACCATAAATTTCCCCCTCAGAAGTGGTCTCAGTCTGTGTCACCAGATATGATGTTTTAGGACACGGGAAACTCATGCCTCACAGGTTCTGGTCAGTGGGATCAGACCAGACCTTATCAACTCTTGCTATACTGGTTGATGGTCATTACCAAGTTCAAACTGGTATGACTGCTTTTTGTTGATTGATGTTGATTAAGGAAGAAAATTTCCCTTCTTTCAAATTAGTTGCATGTGTTTATATCTTCACACTGTCCATGCAATATTCAACCAGTGATTAGGGTACTATGCTTTGGACGGGAAGACCATGGCACAAATACCCAGTTTTGTAAGATGTATCCTTGAACAAACACTGTGTTGGGAGTTTTGAAGTTTAGTCAATATAGGTAGCCTAAAGGCAAATAAGGTTCAGAAGTCTTTCATGGTTAAGCTGCACTACTAAACGTAAGGCTACAAATTACCTGGTGTAAATGAGTGGAGACCAAGTAATTTCCAAAGGAAGAATAGGCTGGTCTAGTGAGTACTGAATCAAAAGTACTTCTTCTTCTGCAGGTGATGATAAGCAGGTGTAAGAGTAACCATAGTAGTGGTACACTCTGCAGTTCATAGCTCTTGACCACTTTCTGAAGTGAATTTCTATGACATTCAGCTAGAGTGCCAGTGTACCATGCCAAAAATGTCAGCAACAGACGGTAGTCTCTGCATTCATAGCCATGTTTGCAAGCAGAGGCTGGCTCTGAGGGCACTGCTGGGCTTGGCAAATGGAAGTTTTGTAGAATTACCTAGGGAGAACCATGATTTGCTCTTCAATCTTCAACAGCTCCCTGCTATGCTTCTCATACATCATGCTTGTTCATTTTTGCATAAGAACTTACTCTGTAGTTCTAACAAGGTAACAGCCTGGTCTTACTTGGAACCTTCAAGTGTTTCTTTTTGCCTCAGATTAGATTTTGGCCTTGGTCTCTTAATTTGGAATTTAATAAGGGTATCAAAAAAGCATCAGGGCCCAGGGAAAAGAGGCATTTCAACAATCAGTTTTTAAGAAGCTATGAGTATAAGGAAAAATTGGAAACATTGGTTACAAACACAGTTTATCTTGTAACATTTACAAATATATTTTTTTTTATTCTGTGATAGTATCTCCATAATTTTACATCCCTTAAAAACAGTAAAATAAACCCTGAAACCTTAAAGATTGCTTTACTCTATCCACATATTTTTAACCGTCTAATTTTGAGTAAGAAGTGAAAAAGAAAAGAGCTGTCTGATCGACATTATTACAGTTATACAGCAATCCAGGAGACAGTCAAAGTGGAATGTTCCTGACCTGCAAATTAGAGAGGAAGGGTGCTGTGACCCTTTCAGCAAAGGTGTTAATAATAACAGACTGAAACATCATGTCAGCTGGATATGGGAATGCTGCTATTCTTTGTGTCCTATCTGAATGAAGATGAGATCATTTTGGTCAGAATGGGTGTCTGCTCATAAGATGAAAGGCCAGCACAGGAATCCAACACATGAAATCATGGCCTTCCTTCTGGTGGCATAGAAAGGTAACTGCTTGGCATCATTTTGTCAGCAGAGCAAATATTGAATAGGTTGAGAGAGAACTTCTAGATTTTTGAATATTCAGAACTGCCTTCTTGGAAGAGGACTGAGGCTTGTGGCTATAGCAGTGAAGGGCCAGTCTGAGTTCTGTTTTTCCAACAGTCTTCAGGCTGTCCCTGTGACTTTGAGGGAGATACTTAATTTCCCAGACTTAGAAGCTATAGGATGATAGCAGTAATTCTTTCTGGCATCCTTTATTTTTCTTTTCCACGTAGGGTTTGAATATGGATGAACCAGAAATCTACCTTAGTTTTAGAATACCAAAAAAAGATTAATTTTTTTTTTCTACCATTTAATTTGCTCTTCTTGCTTCCACACTTTTATAATATCTGGAGTCCTCATCCAGGTTGCTTTTTCCAACTTCCAATTCACTGTGAAAAAAACCCATAATCATAAAGAGAGCTCTCAATATTTTGTCCTAACAGATGCCTCCTCGATTTTCAGAAATGTGGAATAACCATTACTTTTTTTTCCATTTTACTTTTTTTTGAGCAACCATTATTTTTTTCCACTTGATTTGGTGCAGTTGATACTTAAGACTACAAATCTGAGCAAAGAGAGTCCTTCAGGACCTACACAGACAGCTGAAACTACTCCTGATAGCCAGCAGCAAACAATGCTTTCAGTTTTGCAGAAACACTTTGTAAAAGATGCATAGCATGGAATAATTTATGGAGATTTAAGATGTTTTAATTTCTGAAAATAATTTATTAGGGACAGAGGACAAAACAATTACTATTCTATTTTATTTCAAACCGTGCTTTTTAAATGATACATAAAATGGACAAGTTTTTGGTCTCTTGGAGCTCTGCATCCACTGTGAATTGTTGCTTGCTTTTTAGCTACCAATGGGTAACTACATAAAATTCCTTTTTTTCACTGCAAATTGATAAGGATGTGGTGTGGTGTTTTCTGTGGCAGTTCGAGCAGGAGGAACAGCAGAGCAATTAACTGGGAAGCCAGCAGATCCCTAGAGCTTCTCCTGGCCTGGGGAGAACAGCCACAGGTGGTCCCAGCTTGGTGCAGCCAGGGGCCAGGGAGAGCAGGGCTTTGGGGAGCTGGAGCTGGGCCCTGCTGAGGTGTTGCTGGGGCAGGGGCTGATGGCCACGGGGGCTGACATTGAGTCCTGGGCCATAGGCAGGGTGAGAGGAGCTCCAGAGAATGGGCAGGGATGGTCTGGACTGGCAGCACCTTTGGGGCCCTGAAAGTTGCTACATAAAAGGTCACAATTATTATTAGATGGAATTAAAGAGTGCTTAGAAAACCTCATTTGGTGAACCTTCAGTCCTAAGTGGAGTGAGACAGTGATTGAAGCTGTGGTGCTCTGTGAGGAGTCGGTTCCAGGCTGGTGTCAGACAGCGAAGGTAACAGTGACTCCCGATGTGTGATGGTTAACTACATGTTGGAAGAGGTGGGAATGGTGGTCTGGAGACAATTTCCTTCTCTGATAGTTTTTTGTTTGGTTGGTTTTTTTTTTGTGGTTTTTTTGTTTGTTTGTTTGTTTGTTTGTTTGTTTGTTTGTTTGTTTTCTGGTTTGTTTTTATTTTTTTTTACCAGGTAAAATATTTTTGGGGCTAATAAGCCTTTTATATCTGTCATTTCTCAGTTGAAGAAGTTCTTCCTTGCCTGTGGCACTTGGCTGTATCACCTGCATCACTCAGCCTCTCATTTTTGTCACTTTTCACCTCCTTTTCGAAACAGAAGACAAGGTCACAGAGAATCAATGTGTTTGAAGCACATGTTTGTGACATAGCATCTTAAAAGGACATATTCTGTAGAATCATAGCATATTAACAATCTCTATTGCCTTTTTCTTCCTATTACCTTCCTTGCTTTCTTTTGGAAGGAGGAATGAGGTTGTAACTGGCATTAGTGAGATTTCTTCAGCTGTGGACAAGGAGTCATGCTGAAATAATCTCACAATTTGCAAAGTAGGTGGGTTTGAAAAACTCACAGAATAAGAGAAAAACTATTTTTTTTCTCTTTCTCAGCATACTTTTCAAAGTTTTCCTCAAAGCCAACTGTCTTAAAATATCCTCTCTCTTGTAATACAAGCCAACCACAAGCTTTGGTGAAATGAGGTATTTTTTGCTACTAGAAGTGTTCAATGCAGCCAGGTTTTACTGATTAATTTGGGCTATGCCTCTGCATCTAATGAATTTATGTCTCTTTGTGCCTTCTAGTGAGATGGCTATGAGCACGCTCCTTATTGATTTCCCAGACCCATTATCAACCTGTGCCCAGACACAAGTAGTTTGTTTGGTGATTATAATTTTTGTTCTGGTTTTGTTCCTCTGTACTTGATATTTCATGGTAGAGTGCCTTCAAATTTATTTTGCTTCAAAAATATTTAATTAAAAAGCCTGATAAATTAAGGATATTGTGGCCCATTTTGTTGTATCCTGCTCTCACAGCAACAGCAGCACTATTTGGTGAATGTATGATTAGGTCCTAATGGAGCAGTACAAAACCCACTGATATAACTTGTGATAGTGCAAATACAGCAAAACCATTTGTTTTGAACGACAACACTATTTTGCTACAATATATTAAGACATATCCTAAGTGAATTAGAATAAAATAGATCAACTGTTATGAAATAAATACCTGTTCATCTACATCATCGATTGTCACTGCATAGATGTACATGTAGATAATAAAAATATTACATCTATACAAATAATTTAGTTCCACATAATAGAAAAAATAATTACTACTCAGCATTGTCAAAAGCTTCATGCTTTTAAAAGATAGCAGCTCTGCCTCGACACTCATTCATGATAAATGAACCTCATTTCAGCATTTGTTGAGAGCAGGAGACCTTTATCCTGTGACATTGTTCCATTCCACTGTCATTATTTCTTAATTATCTCTGTCATCACTAGTTTGGAGCTTGGTATATGTTGCTGGCGAAATTCAGCTTTGACTTAAGTGGGTACAATGTCATTTACTCACAATAGAAATTACGTTCATTTGTGTCAGAACTTCATTTAATTCTCAGCTCTTAACCAGTGGCTCATGATTCACTTTTCTTGTTCACAACAGATGCTGGAAAATAAACTCAGAAAACTAATTTCTAGAATGAGAAGATGCCGTTCATATGTCACACATCTGTGGATGAATCTCATCCTGCTGTCTTCTTCCTGTCCCTGCCACCTGTCCTACATTCTGCTGGGGGAAAAGCAGAGCTACCTAACTGGGTGTCTGTCCTGCAAGCCAGGTTTGCTATTTGCACAGTGAGATATGTTCTTTGAAGGTCTGATGGTGGCAGCAGGAACGCAGTACTCCTTGAACATCCTCAACCAAAGCAGTCCTCTTAGGTAATTGAGATCTAATCAGATTCTCCCTCCTGTGCTTAAGTCTTTTGTACTTTAACAGCTGCTGCATAATTTTTTGGCTGGACCATGGGACCACAATAATGTGCCCAGTCATAAAGTGATACCTCATGTGCTGGTTCTGAGCCTCTTTCCTACCTAGGCCATGGTAAATAAATTTTGTTAGGTTTAGAATGATGTTTTCTATTCTCTAATAATTTGTAATTTATTTTTTTTTTCCAGTGAGAGAAAGGAACTAAACTCTGGTAATTCTAATTGACACAGTTTCAATTCTGCATAATCAGTCATTTCAAGGATTTATTTCTAGCCATGAGTCATTGCTTTCCCTTTTGTTTACAGTCAGGGAATAAGTCAGAAAATATTCAAAGATAATGTCTTAGCACCATGCAAAGAACTGGGGGTCTTTCATCAGCAAAGTGTGGTTGCTACTGGCTGAAGTTTTTGGAAGGGATAGGGGCTGGCAGTGCACATAGTTTCCCAGAAGGGATTGGAAGGGTGACCATAGGCCCATGGCACCAGTTTTTCTTCCAGCCCTGACTGACAAAATGGGTAAGTCTGGTGCACTGGAAGAAGTGTGCTGCAAATTTTTGCACTCAGCCTGAGGGGGCTGAGATTTCCTGATGGAAAACCACAATAATTGTGGTTTTGCAAAGAGCATAACTAAATACTAGGAATGTTGGTTCCTTCCACCCCACCCCAAAGTCTTGTTACCCATCTTGAATTCATTATCTTATCACGAAATACAATATTTACAAATTTCTCGATCTAGTGTGTGACCATTGAGGAAATTCACAGCACCAGAACCTGCCTAAAGGTCACAGCTATTGATAATTGTGAAGGCTGTATGAAGGCTATTTTATTATAAGTAATTTTTTTTTGGTGTTTAAGGAAAGAAAATATTTTTTCAGTCTGTTTGAATATGCTGTCATATTGGCCCACCACATCAATAGGAGTCCTGTGATGTATATGCAGATGTCAGAATGGATAAGGATATAGGACAGTATAACCATAATAACAACTCAAGCATGTAAAGAAATCGTATTTCAAGCGTGGCTAAATCATGAATAGTCTTATCGAGATTTCATATCAGGGTTTCTAACTTGTCATTCAATCATTGTGCATATATATGAACAGTATTTAAAGAAATAAACTATGGTGAGGCACAAAGTTAAAGGGCTGGAAGTGGTGTCAGACATTCTTATTAGTACATCTGAGTCTCTAAAACATGTGGTTCATTAACTTTCATGGGATGCTTCTATTGATGTGTGATTTCTGTGATCTTACAGGGAGATATTGTATTTACTTCATTCAAAAAACACCTGTTTGAGAAGGAACATGACAGAATTGTAGAAAATTCTTTACCAATTTCAAAGTTCCTTAAGAAAATCTATACCTGCAAAATGGCACTCCTACATTTATTTTTTTTTTCAGATTTAGTTGTCACAAGTACTTTTTCTCTTAAAAACATGAGTTTTTCCCGAATGGTTTATAATGCACATAGTCAAAGGCAACAAGTATAATGATAAAATAATATAATGATAACTTTAATCAACTGGCTGAGAGCAAACTTCTGGAGTACTGTAATACAGCATCTCTCATTCACTGTAAAAATTCAGAAATCCAGCCACAGTTTTAGGGTAGAATCACTGCCAAATAACCGTGAATATGGAACATTTCATATTGCTTTCATAACAGTGAATGGTGCACATAGGGAGAAACCTCTGAGAAGAGGAACTTTAAAAATGCAGGGTTTAAAGCAAAAGTAAAAAAAAAAAAAGAATTAAAGCAAGCTTTTTTGTAAACTCCAAAGCTTTTGCATAAATTCTCAGTCAGGCAATAGACAGTAATTTCCTCTGCCCAAAAGAGATAAAAATGTCACCACACTCTTCTCCATATCGAGTTGTCATTTGATTTAATAGAGAGAAGCTCACAAAGGTCTAGATCTAGTTGTGAGGCTGGTACTATATTCAGGTTTTGATGAAGTTTTGATGTTTTGCTCTATTTGAGAGCAGCCTAAAAGCTTTTTTAAGATAAGTTAATAGATTGTGACTCCACTGTGCCTGTCCATCAGCTGAAAATCAGCTAGAAATCACAGCTCTTGAGTGCTGTAGACCTTAGCCTGTAAAAAAAGATTGCAGAAGAACTTAGGAGTAGGATTTGTCTTACCTACATTTAACTATTTACAGTGTAGATGCATGTATCTCATCTGTCATCTGTAGAAGTGGGTACTGTGCTGTGAATTATCTGAACCCTCTTACTTGCCTGCCTTAAGATGTCATTTAGCATAACTAGTCTTCTCCATTGACTGTGAAGGGATGACCAACTCAAACAGGCACATGAACCCCAGTGTAGGACAATAAGTCCAATTCTGAGATTTAGAATTTCACTCCTCTAAGGTAATGATGCTCATAGAAAGCATCAACATGTTGCAATATGTCATGAAACTATAGAAACAAGAGGTTCTGGGGAAAGTGATTCCCCTTCCAATGGCTTTCCAGCTCCTCATACAATCTGATCTCATGGGAGTCCTTGGATTTTTTTTCCCTGATGAACATGGTAGAAGCCACGGGCCAAGACAGTCCTGGAATCTCCTTCTACAACCTTCTCCTTCAGCTACTCATCTGCCAGGAAGCCAGAACCCTTCCACTGACCGCCCGCATACAGTGGCTGCTTTGGCAGCCTGCTGCAGAGAGGTAGGACAGCTGCTGGGTGGGCAGGAAATGGGGTGGGGACTGATTTGGGAGGGAGAACTGAAAACATTTGTGTTTTCCCCACCTAACTTCCCTTCCCCTGGAGCAACCATGTCTCAGTTCCGGGGAGTGTGACTGGCACTTGAAAGAACATGCAGAGGCTCCATTGTGGGTCATAAGATGCTTATAGCAACGAGATTCTTGAGTACTGATATGGTATTTGCATACTGCCCATCCTCATCAGGAAAGGGACACTTTCCTTTCTAAATTGCTTGAGTTATCTAATGTGAGAGAAAGCACACTCTGATAGATCTGTCTTACAGGAGCGGGGTTTGGTCTCAAAACATGACTGACATCACATACTTTCTGAAGCTCCCTGGCAAAGACTAGCTGTCCACGTGATGAACAGTTGATTCATGCTGGTCTTGTGAGCCTAAGGCTAAAAAAGTAATAGATTTCCTGAATATGTACAGGCCAACGTGGGCAGCACATGTTAAAATTGGCAGTTCCGAGATCTGTAGAGAGGCCACTGTTGATATAATGGCTTTGCAATCACTAAGAGGAACTACCTTCTTTGGGATTCTGCTCCTTTCCCTGAACCCCACATATTTTAGGTGTGTCAGAGCAATTAGGACGAATCAGAAATTCCTTAGTTTGCTAAACTGCCTGAATGACAGCAGAGTTTAGACTGAGGATGAGAATCTGACTGACAAAACATATGGATCCATGGATACAACTGGTATTGCTATGTGGCTATGTGGAATTATTTATAATGAATATATGTGTGCCCTCTGTGAAGTGGTAAATCTGTTTACAGAATGACTTGGAATAGGCTGGACTGGAACAGCCCTAATACAAGAATAGAGTAAATGGGTGTGTCTGCACACTTGCAAATGTACTGGTATGTGTGTTATACACATTGTGTATGAGGAACAAACCTAAATAATAATTATATTTGTAGCAATTTTAGCACATCATAAACAATATAACATTCTATAATTTCTAAATATGAAGGAAATTTGAGCTCATCAGAGAGGACAGTGAGACTGGGAGCTATCGAACTAATCCTTTTCTATCAGTACTTTTTATGGAAGTGATGGTGAAACTCATGAGCTGAAAATGGTTTTCATGGAAAAATCAGAATGCAGACATAATGAAGATGGACACTTAAGCGATTTATTATAACACATTTAGAAAATCTTGCAATACACAACATTTATGTGATATTTGGTGAACAAACAATAAAAACACAGTGTAAATTAGAAGAAAGACTGACTTAATATGAGTTGTAGTCAGCTACTTGAGTGGTGAGAATTAGCAAGAAGTTCTTCAGAGGAACTAAGGAAAAACATTGGAAAAGGTAGAATCAAAGGAAAATGTAATAAACTGGGGGAATAAAAAATAAATGAATGTATAAAGTTATGCCTGTTCTGACTAGAAAAATAACCCCAAAGAAGCAACAAACTTTGCTTAAAAGATAAGAAAAGAAATAAAATAGAAAAGCAGGCTAGAGCAGGGGGCTGAGATTGACACCAATATATTAGTGAACAGTGTATTATGTAGAGAGAGAATTAGTGAAAATGGCCAATAAAGTTCTGAGCAGGTGACACATCATATTTATTATAGCATGATGGAGAGAGTTTGGGGTCACATTCTGTTAGCAAGGGATCTCTAGCTTCTACATTTTGCTTGGCAGTACCAGACAGCAATCACTCTTACCCACACTTAGTAAACAGTAGGCTGAAGAAGCATCATAGTTTGCTGGTTTTATTAGCCAGCAAATTATGCAAACATTTTTTTTTCTATCTCAACCAAAAATCTGTATGTCCTTTGGCTGGGAGTAAAGTTAGATCTCATCAGAGACCTCTTTGTTCCTTTGAAATACAGACTGAGAATGCACATTGATAGCATTGCAGTAAAACAGTTTATGAGCAATTTTTTTTAAGCACTGATTAAAATACTATTCTCAAACATGCTTTAAAAATATATTCTTTTTAATATGTGTTTTAAAAAATATATGAAATGGTGCTTTAAAAATCTTTAAAATATTATAATACAGCCCTTTAAAGTATAAATTTTGTTTGATCTCTATTGAGTAAGAGCATGGTGGTTCCTAGTTGATGAGAAGCTTGTTGAACAGTAAGAATTCAACTAGTATGGAGGATGAACATTTCATTTTGACTTTTGTAGAAAAATATATATGCATATTTTTATGTATATATGCATCTATAACTGATTGCTAAATTTCCAAATTTCAACCACCTGCTGCTTTTGCTTTCTCTAATTTATATTGCCCTACAGAAGCAGAACAGTTGTTCTGTGTAACTGATTAATATTATACAATACCTACTTAGGACCAACTCAAAGGCACTTGAACTAATGAGCAGATTCTTAGTGAGTTCCAGGGGTTTTTGGAGCAAGCTCTCAAGAGATGTCTGTTATTCAACAATTGTACTGGATTTCTGTTGTTATATAATCTTAGATAAAAATAAAAAAATATTTTCAGAGAATTGGAAGCAGAAGGAACAAATGCACCATATTTGAATATATATATAAACACATACACATAACACTAATCTTTGAAGCAGTAAATTTTCTCTAAAGCCTTTCACATATCATTACGTATGGCTTTTAAGAATGTACAACTCTCTAATGTTTTTGAAAGCATTATATCTTTGGGTACTAAATAATTAATCACTTCATCTTACTTTTCAGTAGAGGGCACTCAGAACAAATCATAGATCAAAATAACGTATAAAAGATACTAAACATAATGCAAGATATTCATAACAAACCCTGCCATGTCTTAAACAAGACTACTATATATTTACATCTATTTAATATGATAAGCAACGGTATAAAAAGATAAAACTTTTCAAAACTTGAGCTGTCTTTTGTGCACATTCTTATGTGTTTCACAGCATGATGTAAGCAAGCTATTAAACTTTGAGAAAAAGTGGTTTGTTCCTTTTAATGGATTAACTAGCCAGGGTCTAATAAAAAATTTAACAACTTTTTAATGAACTAAGGCTGTCCTCTCTTTCAAGACATAATGAATAGTGTGTATAGGTCTTGGCAACAGGCATCATTCCCTTTTTTGGTACAGATAATTTAAAATATGCAAAGTTGAAAACATTCAGGTTTTGTTTCCAGCAAAAACTGATCTATATGTAGGAATAAAAGGGTCCTGATTCTTCATTAGTTTTATCTAGCTTTTGTACCAGTATAATTCTAATGAATGCAGCTATCAAACCGTTATAAAAAGAGTAATGCAGTGTAAATCTGGATAAGCAATTTGATTATATTGCATTTAATGAAGAAATACCGCAGATACAAAGGAGCTTTTATGAAAATGTTGATATTTTAAATAAAATTCAAGAAAATAATCGACCTATGACACTTAGAAGCCTTTTACAAGGGGATGTGAAACGTAACAAGTTTAAAGGGTGAAAACTTTTGATACTTTTCGTATGGTTGTTATATAAGAGCTCCATTTAACTCTATAAATAGAAAGAGAAGATATATTTCTTTGTGGTTTGGTTTTACTTTATTTTTTCATACAAGTATCTAAGCTCAAAACATGTATCTGTACTTTATGAACTTTGTGAGTTTGTACTCACTAACATGAGCCCACAAGCTTCGTACACACAAAAGTGTTCCTTGAACACCTGGTTAGTTTTTGCTCAGGAAGGTCTTCTATGCTTACATGGAAAGAAGTGTCTATCTTCTATTATGTCTGGATTAAACCCAGAAAACAGAGGGGTGTGTTCATCTGTACCTTCATTGAAAGAAACATCAATCACAGACTTTTACTTATTTCTTCAAATGATACCTTTTTATACATTTTTATAGGGTTTTTTTTATCCTTGCAAAATAGAAAAACTGCCACTGTTTATCTACAGAGGAGGTACATCAAAACAGTAAATTTTTTTTTACACTTTTCCCAAAGTGAGATTCAAATTTGATCTGCTGGAGAAGAAGGAAATTCCACCTGCTTGCTGATTCTTTCTGGGCATAACTTGTTGAAAAATGGCCATGCTGAGGTTGGTTGCTAGCACTCTGTTTTTGAGACCCGGTGACTAGAAGCGCTGACAGCAGTAGCTGTGTCACTAATATGGCACCACCCCTGCTATGCCAGTGATAAGTTTCTAATAAACTAGCACTGGTAATCATCTGGAACCAGGCACCAGTTCTTTGAGACTAACCACTGGGTATTAGCAGGAAAATTGCAAACTTATTTTATTTTTGAGCTAAATTGGCACCAGGACGTGAAGCTACTTCTGTAGAGGTGAAAAGCTAGAAAACTAATCTACCATACTGCTAACTCTAAGGGTTTAGCCAGTCCTGTGTCTCTGTGTGACATAATTCAAGGCTTTTATTTTTTGAAATATATAACCCTGGTGATTTAGATATTGACTTAAAAGATCATCCTAGAAGAAAGTTTATTATAATATCTCTCCTCCATGTCAGAAAAGTACATACTGTGAAATTAAAGTAACACACCATTTCTCATAAAAGGAATCTAGTCTGTGCTCTAGATTTATTGGGTAAAAAATCTTTATTACAAAGTCATTTGAATGTGTTTCGTAAAATTGTGTGCTATATTTGAAGACTGTGACCTGAAAAGAAGCACATATACATGGTTATGCTCTTTGAAATATCTGTATGTGTATAGTATATTAGTTATATATGCAAGTATTTGAGATTCCTACAATAATACTTAGGACTACTTCAGGAATATAAATAAAGAGAAAATTGAGTAATTTTTGTTCCATGTTGCATAGAAGTACCTTGCAGTATAAATACTGACAACAAGCAATGCACATATAAGGTACACCTACAGCCCTGGTTTTGTTTCAGATCAGGTGTGTAATTCCAGTTTTTCCCTTTTTCTGTGCTTTGGTTTGCATCTCGGGGTGGTGTCAGAGTTATGAATGGGATTCCCTTCTAAAGTAAAGAACCTGGAAGAAGAGATCCAGGAGAGTGCTTAACATCCTCCATCAACTATTTACTCAGTCATTCGTTCACTCATCAGGGGAACAATTTAATCCTCCTTAAAATGTGACATGGATACTGGGCTCTCAGCACCCATGGTTTCACCCTGTGTGACTTTTCTGCTGTACTACTTGTAATACAGACTGTGCCAAAAACCCCCAAAATCTGTACACTTCAGGTATCTTAAAAATTCTCAGTAATATTTCTTGGTCCATAAATCATGCAGAGGCAGTTTATCACAAGCATTCAAAATCTGAAATTTGTGCTGTGTTGGTTGATTTAAAATGTGTATTCAGATCAGATGGTAAGCGTCATATCTTGATTAATTGAGGATGGGAATGGAATATTTATGTTTATAAATTCAGTTTGTTTTCCACAAAAAAAAAAAGTTCAATGTTTTATATATTTCTGCCAAAAGGACATTTGCTGTAAAAGTCAAACACAAAAAGGTTCATGATTATAAGCACTTTGAGAGAAAATTAATCTTCTTAGAAATGGTTTTACAGTCTTTGCCCAGAACTAATTTGGTCTGTGTGCTTTTTCAATAACAGACAACATAGCTTTTGATTGTTTTAAAAAATATTTATAATGTTAAAATATTAATAACCACAGGGAACTTAATTATTTTTACTTGAAAAATAAAATGTTAATTATAGCTGGAGGAATCATTGTCCTTTTATATAATACCATGTACTGCAACCGCACAATAAAACACAAGAAGAGAAGACTTTTATCTATTTTTTTCTAACACAACACATTTTACATTATTAAAAACATGGTTTCTCAAAATGTCTGTTCCTACTTAAATATATATGTCATTGTCCTCATCCAAACACATCTGTAAACTGTCTTATGTGGATTTTTCTGTTAAGATGCCACAACTGCCTAGATAAATGAATAAAAAGTGGGAATGTAGAAGAAACTGTAACTGCCTGATACATCAAAAAAGGTTTTCAAACGTGCACAAGTTTTGACAGATGCCACAACAACATGGGCTTCTGGGCTTCATGAGGAATTATAGAAATCAAAAACAACACTCATTATATGAATACTTTTTATTTTAATCTTATTTTTTCAACAAAACGTATTGGTAAAAGAGCAAAGACTTTACCCTGCAAATTTTCCTACATGATCTCTATTGCTGGGTCTCTGTGTAGTTACAGGAGATCATGAGAACAAAGCCATTTGCAGAACTGTGGTCTTTGCACTGCTTTATCAAATCAATATTCAAGAGATTTAGAGATTTAATGGCTCTGCTTACCAATGGTAAGCATAAGGCAGAACAATTACCAAGCTATAGCTAACTAGTCATGTGTTAGGTTTGGCACCTTTTATTTCCCAGTGTTGAGATGGAATTTTTGTAACATCAACTTTGTGCTGATATTTACCTCAAGAAAATACATACCTTAGGTTCTTGTGTAATGAATAAATATGTTCATTACTTATACAGGCAGTTTTTTTAAATCTCATCTTTTATAATTTTATTTAGAGCTTGCATTGAAATAATACCTTCTGAAAGAAAGCTTCTTAGGACATTTTCACAGGTCAGAAACATTAGATTTTAAATTAGATATATCCCAATAAACACTTTTAGTTTCAATTCTACCTGACATTTACATGGGATACTAGTTGTCCTACTTACTAATTTCTACAACAGAAGTAAAATAACATTGGTCTTAGAATGGGTTATGATTTTTCCTGGCTCTGGAGAAGAGAGAATGAATTCTTTACTGTGAGGGTGGTGAGGCCCTGGCACAGGTTTCCCAGAGAAATTGCGGATACCCCGTCCCTTAAAGTATTCAAAGCCAGGTTGGATGGGGCTCTGAGCAACCTGGTCTAGTGGAAGGTGTCCCTGCCATGGCAGGGGGAGTTGGAACTAGATGATCTTTTAGGTCCCTTCTAGCCAAAATCATTTTATGATTCAATGGGTTTGAGATAATTTTTCCACCTCCAGAGTAAATATTAGGTATTTGTAAACTTCCTTATGTTTGAATTATATTTGACTGTGCTTTAACATTTTACGTCTTTACTGCCACAGATCACTGCAAATATTTCAACAGAAAAAGAAAAAACCCAAACATACATTCTTTTGTGCATTAGCTTAATGATGCCAGCACAGGTACGATAAGGAGAACAAAAGAATGCAGCCACAGTGCTGTCAGACTGTTTAATACCAGCGTCCGTCTCGTTCCCTATCTCCTTTCTGACAGTAGCCAGGATTTGATGCTTTGGGAAAGGCTGCAAGAAACATGGGGAGTTCTTTGCACTTCCTTTGGGAAAAGAGTGCAAGATAATTCTCCATCCACCAGCTTCTAATGACCTTCCTGATTTACAGCCAATTAACTGCGTTAATAGCTGCCAAAGGACCTCTCCCTCTTGAGGTTTTCTTTCCAGATCCAGAGCCAGGATTCTTCAGACTATGCCTCTGATTTAAAAAAAAAAAAGAAAAAAAAATTAAAAAAATTAAGATTTTGTTCCCCAGAGGATTATATTTTAGACTCATAATCCGAATCCATAGTATGTAGATGTTTTTATATATTTCCTAAATAGAACTTTAAATCACAGCACCAAAGCAGTCCCATCCAACCTTTTACCGGTGCAGATCACGATGCAGAGCAAGGTGACACTGGTGTGATCATAGCTCAGCTGCTCTGTATTGCAGCCTGGTGGCACAGTGCAAACTCGCCCTCAGTGCTGATGCTGATCAATGACTGCAACAATACGAATCATGGCCAGCCCCCTGCCATCTTTGCTGGAGGGCTAGAGGGAAGAAAGCAGTAACTTTAAGAGAAGAGACTGGATGAAGTAGCTTGGCACTGTCATGCCTTAAACTGTTGCAGAAAGATCTTCCAAAGCTCACCTATCATTATTGCTGCTGAGAAATGTAGGTAAATGGCTGCTACTGACTCTGGCTTGATAAGGCAGCAAGATTATCATGCACACAGGTGAGATAGCATGAGATTTTCCTTTTACAGAAAATAGAAAAGTTTCCTACGTGAATTCCAGAATTTGTTATTCTATTTGATACAGGAACAAAGTGCTATGCTTAAAAGAATGAAAAATGGAGTGTGTGATTCTATGTGAGGTACTTGTTATTTATAAGGTCAGGAGGATGCCATCTTGATCAGGCTGCAGAAAAAAAGAGAGAAGAATGGTGTGCAGCTGCATGGTTAAAACTGTGTTATAGATGCAAGAGAACATTCTGAACCAGGCAGTGCTAGTAAGGAGGTTAATTTTTCCCAAAGTCAGGACAATAAAGTTTTCAGAGCTTCTGCTTTTGAAACTTGCGTTTACTTTTTATAGAGACTTCCAGGTGTATTAATATTGCATTCCTCTAATACTTTCTGAAATGTGGACATATACAGCAGTGTAGTGTTTATAGTTTCTTTAGAAATGTAAAAAGTAAAGCTCTCCTAGAAATGTAGCACTTTAAGGTTAAAATTTCTTTTAGCTCTTGCTCTTTTTCCTACGAAACAGACCCATCATATAGATGCATCACAAAAGGGAAAATTAAGATTTTCCTTATAATCATTGTAAAGGTGTCGTTTGTATCATTAAAATTAGAGATATTGCAGTGTATTTCCTTTTTCTGTTAAAATGGAACTCAGGGGCCGAGGTCAAGACTGTCGATCCTTCACTGTAGGTCAAGTCCAAAGATAATGATAGTATTGACATACTGAGCCTTGCGAGGATCAGGACTCTTTGTAGTTCTGTCTCCATTTGCAAAGTGTTATTAACAAGGAGAGGACAATGAGTGAAAGCAAGTGAATGGCTTTTGAGGGCATCTTCCCCTCCAATTAAATCAATTTCTTCGCTTTGGTGTTGTAGCGAAGTATTTCCTCGATCATTTTTTGGAACAAAGAAGAAACCAGGTAAGGGACTCCGCAGCTGAAATACACACTGAAGGAGGTTGGCAACATGATTTCATGAGCTCATGAGGGTCATTTCATGAGCTCTCTGGCTACCTACCTTAACAGTAGTTTAGCAACACAAAGTGCTAATCATCAGTGGCTAAAAATAATAATACTTCAGCTACAGAACAGTGAGTATACTGCAGTGAATAATTCAATTATAAATATAGAACACCAATCAAGTAAGGTAGTAAAAATCTGAGCCTGTCATCTAATTTTTGAAAGGTACTAGAGTGCTCTGATGCCAGAAAAGCTACTACAATAAGCTTTGAATCCAGCTCCAAGGAGCCCAGGAGGGACCTTGATATCCTGTTACTTACACCTCTGATTTGGAACTATGACTGTCTATCCCAGCACAGTGATATAAATCCTACAGTTGCACAATTTTTGCCCCAACCTTAGGTCCATCCAGATGCAATGTCTGTTAAATAACGCTACAAAATCAATCTTTGATGAATTCATTAACGAACAACTTTCCACTGATGATCTTTCGCACCAATATTTTGAGAACAAGATTGTTCCATTCTGCAGGATTCCTACAAGAGCTATTTCTGGTTACTCATATGAAGCACCATATTCTGTAGCTCCTTAAGTATGTGCGGATTTGGCAGTGTGGAAGTTGATGTGGCCATTTTAACAACAATGACATGTTTTGGTGAGAATGAGATTGCCAGAGTCTGGCCAACACGTGCAGCATTTGCAGTAAATTACAGGTAAACATATGCTGAACAAATGGGAGAAAATGCAGGGTAAACTTGAATATTTCTCTCCCCCATGCAGCTGAGTAAGGGGAGTGATAGAAGGACTCTGGTGGGCAACTGGTATCCAGTCAGAGTCAACCCATCACACCATCTTTTGAGTTACTTTGCTTGTGACCAGCTTTTCTGAGACCAACGGTGGGAAAAGGAACTGTACCAGATAGGACATGGTGACAGATTGAGATCTTCAGCAGGAATTCTTTGGAAACAAAAGCAGAAAAGACAAAGATGGGCTTAATTAAATTTAATTATATTATTTCTATATGAAGACAGTGTGTGTGCATTCGTCTTCAGCTATTTTAGCAACTGCAGGGTCCAATTGCATATCTAGGTTAAATTTTGCTTAGTCTATGCATCATGACGGGAAAAAGATGAGTTTTCTGCATCCAGGGCTTTCTACAAGTGACGAATGGTCAGTACAGATCTGCCCAAAATCCCAGGTGCAGGTATTAGATAATATGTGATATGTTATCAGTTGATTTGAAGCTGCTGTAATATTGCAACGAAAAGGTTATGCATAAATGACAATTCATAATGCCTGTCAAAATCAGCTGAAACAACAACAACCAAAAATTCTTTCAATTGCTATAGATTCCACAAAATGATTAACAAAGTGACAGCTTTAAAAAGTGTTCCTGATGGATTTGGAATGAAAGAACTGCAAAGTAATCTGTATTTTGCTATGCAGGAAAAAATATAATATAATATATTATCAGAGTTGGGAAAAGGCAGACCTAAAAGCTTGTTTATGACTGAATGAATTTTTGATAGCATTATGCCTCCTTAACAGTCCAAAACATGCATCACATATTAGCCTGACTTTTAATAAAGAAGTGATACTTGTATTATTTCATTTCTTCAAAGCTGGAAAATTGTAAATATTAAAATATAAGTAGATATGATAAAAACGCAAATGATTTTCATTGAATTAAAGAAAATACTTTTGAAAGACTTTAGAAAAAATAGCAAAGAAGCAAAGTTTGAATGCAAAAACCACAGAGGGCAATAATAGGTGGTCAGGGACTTGATCTTTGACTTTATTTTGAATGATTGTGGTGAAACAAAGAACCTGGAAAGTCAAGATAACTAATCATCTGAAGATTTCCCAGAAGATGTCTAAAATGTTGGAGATTTAAAAATTCATCACAGCAAGGTGATCTTTGTGGCAGAAAAATTGCTCACACAGACAATCTGCAGTATTCAAAGGACAGTCCTTACCTTCTGCAGTGTCTGCAAGCAAGAGCAGTCAGCTATTTCTAGACAGTTCGGAAGACAGGTTAACCATATTAACCCCTAAAGTAAAGCCCACTAGCAAGCAAGGGCACTACTTCAGGGTCTTTATTGGCTTTGAGAGCCTCCATCTGCACATCTGCAGCTACAGGAGTCCAAAGAAATTCACTGGTAGGTCTGTAACTTTGTTGCTGTCTTTTTAATCTATGCTAAGTGATACAGAAGGTCAGGGTCATCACCTAGGAAAGCTGGTTACCAAGCTAACTGGTACGGGAAGAGCAGCATTTTGTACACTTTGTTTTATGTGTCTGCACATAAAACTCCTCACTTGACAGTTGAAGAAAGGAAGGCATCTTTAGACTGTCTCTTGCTTTTGTGTTTGTTTGTTTGTTTGTTTTTTTTCCCTGAGGACCACAGGCAGCTGAGTAGTATTTTATCTGCTCAGTGCCATGGTTATCACATTGATCTGCTACTTCTCTTTATGTACAGTGGTATATAGATGATGTATCAAAGTTCAGATAATACACAGTGGTTTAAATTTGAGTGGAAGTATAGGCTACAAAAGATTACAAGAACAACCATTATCCGAATAATTTCAAACAAAACAAAATGACTGCATTTAGTTTATTTTGAGGGTGAAAAAAATGGGGAGAGGAGCAGCTCCTCTTTTCAGAAGCAGTACCATTTTATTTTTTTACTGCTTTTGCATTCTAAAAAAACCCTCAATTGACAGTTCTGAAACCACAGCCTCTTTATACTTTAAGGAGTGTGCACTGAAAGAGTTTAGACAGTTTATAAATTAATCTTTTCAAAATTATGTTTAATTTTACTAATGTTTTGCCTGACCTCCAGAGTCTACCTGGTTCCCTAGATCTGTTCAATATTTTGCTCTGTTTTGGCTGGATTGGAATTTGTTTACTTTTAGCTCCCTTTATTCACAGAGTGCTTTGATTTCTTAGGTTTTTCACTTGAAGTGAAGATGTTGTCCCTGTGTAATGTTTTTTATGTTCTGGGCAGTTCAGCACTTTTTAAATATTTGTTGATAAATGTTGTTTTCATTTTGTTTTGTTTCTGGATCAGTTACCCACTCATTTATCTTTTCTTCAAGAAGGTCCACAGGTCCTTGTAGTTTGCTGTTTTCATGAGGATGTAGCACTGAATTTTACGTTTGGTTATCTTTGATATACTTGATCGGTTTTCTATTTTGTGCCTTTATAAATTTGAATACATTCCTTTGACTCAATGTAGTTAAATATTTCAGTTTATGACACTTCTAGTGAGATCAGAATTTGAGCAACTGTGTCTTCCATGATTAGGATTTAAAGGCATTTGAACAAGGGAGAAGACTAAGAAACAATTGCATCATTAAGAATAATGGTTTAGGCTTTATCAGAGTAATAACTATTCCATAAAGTAACTCCATAGAAATGAGAACCATATAGTAGCCAAGGAAATAATAAAAACTTAGAGCATGTCCTGATTAGGTATGAATGGTGGTCCCAGCATCTCTTTCCAATACTACTGGTTATTAGTGAGTGTGGTGGTTTTTTCCAGCGTAGATTCCCTGTTAAATATTTAAGGCCATTAATGAGTTAAGGCTCAGGAAATTTGATTCAATGCATATCTTTGTACTAAGATCATGTATGTCTACAGGTTTAACTCTTGTCTCTTAGGAATTCACTATTTTCTCCCCTTCTTTTACCTATATGGAAGAGTTCATACACACTTGCACTGACATGCTGAGTAGCAGAACTTCACAGAAAACACAACAGTTATAAGTGAAAGAACTGTCAGCATTTTTCTTTTCCCTCCTGATTTCTCTATGACGATCACAGAAACATCAAATCGAATTTCTAAACAAAAGGAACAAAAAATGACATTCAGGACTTTGGTGGGAGGTTTGGTTGACACAACCAGAGTGATACCATGAAGGGGAAATGCTCTGAAAACTGCTGAGTTGGACCTTTGATCTGTGTTCTGTGTTCAGTCCTGGCATGGTATTTGGGGATTTGCTTGTGTGCAGGTTTGCTAGGACCAGTTTTAAATCTCATCAATGAGAATTAAATTAAACCTGTTTTGGCTAGATTACTTTATGTAGTCTGTTACAAACCAAGTCTTTGCAATCGTATGGCGAGCATTGAAGTATTCAAGGTTGTGACTCACCAGGCTCAGCAAATGGTGTGCAATCTGAGGAGTAACTGGCATTTTAGAGGGAAAGACAGGAAAACTTCACTCCTCCAATCTTTCCTTTTATCCACTGAATACCATTTTATACATGTAAGTGCTTTTCAGAATTTAGGCAGACTGAAGTTTAAATAAGGTCAGCTTCTTCAGCTTTCTCCCTTGAATTCCTAGCAACACTTTATACTGCTAGAAGCACAAAGAAGGGCCTTATTATTCCCTTGGCAGATAATTTTCATGCAGACATATGGAAATTATGAGTTTGAAGTAATGATGTTTTATCTTATTACTCCATGGGAGAATTTTCCTCCCATAAAACAGGCTAAGAATTCAGCATTCTATATACACAAATTGTTGTGATCGCAAGAGGTCAAGGTCATGAGCATAGAATAAAGTCCCATTTAGTACAACTGCTACCCACCTCCACTTCTTCATTTATTTGATATCTTTTGTAGCATCTGCCATAATGCTATTCCTAAAAGCCAGAACAAAAATGGAGAGGGAAAAGCGAGAGTGATATTCCATTCTACTACTCAGAAAAGATGAGGGAATCTCTAGGGCACTTAACTCTCTAACACACTTTGAAAATACTTTACATTTGCTCAGGCAAGTAGACCTGCAGCTCCTTCCTGAGGATGTGGGTGCTTCAGAAGTTTATATCAGGCTAAACTGACTGTTCTTTCCTTAGCTTCATCAGTGGGCTGAGACCTACATATTCTCACAGTGACCCTGTGTGTTTTTGTTGCCTTAAATGAAACAAAATATTCAGCTACTATTTATTTGGTTGATATGCAGAGACTGTTCTTTGAGAAAAGGACACTTAAGATCAGTATGTGGGCTGCAGATAAATTAGTTATAATTTTCAAATGTGTTTCAAATTTACACTTATTTTTCATCATCTTCTTCAATTGTGAATGCCAAAGTGTCGTGTATGAATGAAACTATAGATATATATGTTAGAATTTTATCAAACATAAAGATAATATGAATTCTATAACACTACTATTTAAATTGTGCTTTTTCAATTCATCTTGCTTCAATTCATTACACTTAGCTTCAATATAAAATTAGCCAATATTTAAATTCCTTAAAACATGTACTTTTATAGAATTATTCATAGTGAGTACGCAATTTCACAACGGGCATGTTAAATAAAAGCACTCACTTAAGGAGAGTTCTAAAACTCTTCTTAAGACCTTTCCTACAAATTCTGTTGAGGAGGACCTGTTTTGCAAAATTATCTCAGCTTTTATTTACACTTCAGAGATTCCTGGAAAGAAAAATTCCAGTTACGGAATTGTGGAAGGACAAGGTTTTGAAAGATTATTTAGAGACATATATCAGCAATTGAGGTAAAGGAACATCCCTTTAGAGCTGTTGAAGGTCTGGCCTTGGCATTGAGTATGTTCACTGTAAATACCGACTTATCTGGAAAACTGAATCTGAGAGAGAACAGAATATAGACAGCTGCTCCTAGTCTCACATGTTCTCTAAAGGCATATATTACCTTCCCTAATGTCTACGAGAAACTGGAATGTTGTCATATTAAGTGCATGCTATGTATTTGTGTAGGAAAAGCAGCTACTCTTGATTTCTAGAATAGTTTAAATACTCCTGTGCTTTTAAACTTTGTAAAAATTGAATTAATCTGAAAAAATGTTCTTGAAGTTGTCATAATTTTATGGTCAGATGTTCTGCTCTTTCCATGAATGTGTGCATACACAGGTTCCAGAGCATTACAAGCAGACTGGGCTGCAAAATGCCAGTGGCTGTGTCCCTGTAAGCAGACATTTTTCCTACTGTCCTGCCATCAGTTTTCTGGAGGTGATGCAGGCTCATTAAACCACTGAGATTGAAACAAGTAAATAAATAAGTAAAAGTGTAATCCAGCAACACTCCTTTGACAGCAACCCTACAGGTACAGTGCCAGAAAACAAATGGAATCAATCATTAATTACAAGTTTTGCTGGTCTTAATGGAATCTGGAAACAATCTAAGGTGCACAGGGCATAGCAAGTGGTGATGAATGTCAGGATAACGGGACAAATTTATCTTTCAGACATATCTACTGCACATTAACTCTGATTTGTCTTTAGATCATACAAAGAGGACAATTTCAGGGACTACGGGACATGCCCTAATCGCATAAATCAATAGACTGCCCATTGAGCTATTGGAGCATTGAGATAAAGAACAGATCTACTCCTGTATTATCTCTGTGTTCCTTAAGAGCAAAGTTTTGCCAATAAAGGGCTGAAGCCACATCTGTCTCAAAACCCAAAAAGTGCATATAAATCAGCTGAGCAGGACAATATGGGTTCATTCAAAGCATTCACAGACCGGAAAGCCATTCTGAAGGAAGATCTTGCAGGATGTATTGATGTGCATTTCATTTCTTGGTGGAGATTAATATCACTGTATTTATCTCATAAAGCCATAAATGATTTTTAGTGCTAGCTGTGTAAAAAAAAATCAACTGTCACTTTTCTTGTACAAAACCATTTGAAATGGTAATGGAAAGAATTGCTCCAATTAACAGTCTCTAGGATCTAAAGGTGAGGCAAGATAAAGATACATACAAATTACTAATTGCTGGTGTGCAGAGTGGTGTTGAAAATAGCATTTTGAAAGACAGAACCAGAGCATCATAGATTCATTTGTAGACTGACATGTTCATCATGATTTGTAATAGCTTCAAATACACATCCTTTTAACTCATAATTGATTTTTTTCCCCCAGAAATTGCTATGACACTCCTGCCTAAAGTAATTAGAGAATGGAATTAGTATTATAAAATCATGCAATCATGGAATGATTTGGGCCGGAGGAAACCTTTAAGGGCCACCTAATTCAAGCCCCCTGCAATAAGCAGGGACATCTTCAAATAAATCAAGTTGCTCAGAGCCCCATCCAACCTTGAATATTAAGGATTCATTTATTCAGATCCTCACTCTCTTACATATGCTGGTGGAAGAATGCTAACCCATTTGTGGGATTCTACATTTCCATGGGAAATAATGCCTTTTCAGCATTATATGTTCTCAAGAGAGAAAAAATGAGAGTGGGAAAGGCAGAGTAGCAGTTTAATCCTTTACAGTGAAGTCCTTAGTATAATTGCTTGGAAAAATAGGAGTTTAAGCCAGGAGTGTTAAGGGACTGTGTTGTGCAAGAGTCCCCTTGCATTGTTCTTCCATTACTTAAATTCTTGATTGAAAAACTTAAAATCTTTGTTACTTCAGTCCTTGTAAATGACACAGAGATGCTATCAGACATACCTTCAATCCTCATGTAAGTGGTGTAATTAGGTATAATCCCTGATGTGATTTACCAATAATTGATTCAGGATTTTGGAGGTTAAAATTCGTTGAATTTCCACCTGAGCTGGATTACAGGTAAAGAAGGAATCTGGTATGGTTGTCTATGGAATGGTAAACTTAGATGTCTGAAGCACACACATATGCATAAATACATATGAATCCATTCAGTAACAGCAAGTCTTGTATACTAGTTTTTATTTATTTCATCTAGACAGCGCCATGATTTTATGTAGAAACCAATTTTTGAAATTAATATGAATCTTTGGTTGTTAGCCAGGTTCTATGGCACTGTGGAATCTACATCTATTAATTTGGTGATGTTTATGAATGGGCCTTTTTGTTTTAGAAAAAAAAGAACTTCAAAAATCACTTTAAATGAATGCAATTGCTTAAAAAGGGACTATTTTTCACTTGCACCTTAATGGAGGACAATATTGCTTAAAGACTCCATAACTAAATAAAGGCTGTAGCACCTGTGCTATTTGTTTAAGAAGGAATAACGATGTTAATTTGTTCTTGTGGAACTTCTTTAAAATGGCTCTTTAGCAATTTATTGTGTAGAAAGCTAAAGAGCAATTTTATGAATTTAGAATATTCTCTTAGAGAACTGCCGCTCCTAACTTTGTTTTTCTCTACATAAAAATGTTTGTATTATCATTAGTTTCATCTCCCTGTATCAGGGAAAGAAAATGCATTTTCTAACTTCATAGCTGTTTGAGCTGACTATTTTCAGCTCTGTTCTGTGGTTTTCAGCTACAACTACAGGGAATATTGCTTTTGCTTGCTGAGAGGGAAAGTAATAATTAATTTAATGTTATTCTTACTTTCCTCATAGTCTAAATTAGCTTAAAAACCGTTAGGGGATGACTCTGACTAATGGCAACTAGCAAGGTCCCTGTTGATGCCAGACTGCCTATCAACCTCCTTCTGGCTTGTCACTGACAGCAGTTTCCAGCTGTGTTCAGAGGTTGGACAGGGGGACTGATACCCTAAATCATGCATATACATTGCATGATTTTCCCAGCTGGAGTGTGGAATGATGCTGCATTATTTGTTTTTCCTTTTTCCTTTTCTTTATAAATACGGTTCCACTCAGTATTTAAAATGTAAATCTGCATTTTAGGACATTTAAAGTAACGCTTAGGACTCATTTCTTTGCATTCTTCAAAACTTAGTATTTTCTTCAGTTTCACTTAATGGGATATGAAGGCTGGAAATCTTGATATGCTGAACATCAGAGAGAACTAATTGTTCATGGCGTATCCTTGTTGCTGTCTGATGGTTGGTTCCTACCTGCTTTGAACTCTGGCAATATGATAACAAATGAATTTCTCCAAAGATGAAAGAAAATTCGCAATATTACTGTAAAAAACTTGTTTAAATAACTTGTGTTCAGGTGGCACATAAATTTCTGACCAGGACAAATAGTTCTAGACTGGTCTATATATAAACAAAATGCTAGAAATACAAAAAATGGGAACAGCAGAAGAGAAGGAAAACTGGTAGGAACTTCTTACTTCAGATGCTGATTTTTGTAACAGGAATGAAAAGTTAAAGGGAGATTCAAAACATTTGCAAGCTACAGGGGAAAAGAAAATTTTAACAAGAATGTGAGCTTTTGGTTACAGATTGGACCAGATTCTAACAGATCTTAGGAGGAATAGTTCAATAGCTTTTTTGTCCCTTCTGGTGAGGCATCTGCTGTTGAAAAGACAGGCTATTGGGTTAGACAGAACTCAAAACTACCCTGAGGACAAGTCTTACGCCGTCAAGAATGTTCTTGAAATAAACAGATTAGGATGGGGGGGGGGGAAGGAAGAAAAAAACCCAAATGCCAAACTATGCAAGGAAATTAGATGTGGGAAAAATTATCCAGCTTTACATTGAAATCTTTTTATATCAGTCTGAGAGACTGGTAACTTTAGCTTCATAAAAGTTATGAAGCTTCATGAAACTTCACAAGTTTCAAAACGTCAAAGGAATCTGAACTCAATGGACAATTTGATCCTTGAAATCATTCTCTAAAAAAACCACTAATAAATGCAGACAGAGACCAACAGGCAAACAGCACAATCTTCTGACTTTAGTAGCTTGCTTTCCAGAATTTGTTCTTTGTTGCGGTCTCATAGGTCTCCATGGTATCTGAGTCCTGGGGTTTGGCCTGAGGCTCTTTTTGGGGAAGAAGTCTAACCCAGTCTCTTGTTATAGTAGTCTTTAAGCAAAGGTGAAATTAAAATTCATATGTCTATATTTTAACAAAATTTATCTGTCATGAGGAAGAGCGATGTGCCTGGGTGGCTGTGCCTGTGTTCTGATCACTGAAGATCTTTTTAAAAAGAAAGGTACTAAGAAGGGAAGGACTGGTTTTTGATTAGTCTCAGAGTTGGCAGTGGATCTAGAATCAGTCCATGGATCTGTAATACATTTCCTCCATAGGCTTAGGAAAACAGTTATGGTTTCTGAACTGTCTATATGACAAAAGCCATACACAAACACAGACAAAAGGCTTGGTGAAGGAAATGATTTCTTTTCTACCTATTCTTTTATGCATCTTTCCTGAATAGCCTGAGTTAGGATGTGTCCCTTTCAGGTACCTACCCAGTACCAGCAAAGCAGCCCCTGGGATTGCTTGGCTCTTCTGTTTCATACCTGGAAACATTTTAAACCCCAAATATTAAAAAAAAAAAAAAAAAAAAAAAAAAAAAAAAAAAAAAAAAAAAAAAAAAGGGAGCAGGTCAGGGGAGAAAAAGAAGGGAATATGGTAAAGAACTCATTTGCTTGTCAGCCTGACCTTAAAAAGAAATAACACAAATGGGAGGATGAAAGGAGTAAAAGGGAATATCAACTTTATTATCCTGTAAAGAACCTGTGAAAATGCCCGACAGTTTTCACAGTATTTCGTGGAGCTCTCAGCTGCCTAGGGCAAGGCTTCTTTCGGGAGAATTTTGCTGGATTTTTCTGTACTGTTTTGCTGGATGGAAAATTCTGTCTCTTGACAATGTGGTTTACTGTCTTTGCTTGTTTGTCCAACTAAAACTGAAACAAGATACAAACCAGTCTTGGTTAACATGTTTTTGGATTTTTTTCTACTGTTTCTGCTGGAAAGAGAAAGTAATTATATGAGTCAAGTGTGGGTTTGTGGACAACTTGATTTCATACAGGACACAGCAAGAAGATTTGAAGCCAGAAACTCCTCCCACCAGCCAGCTGGTGCAGATACACCTACAAAACTGTCCTGGTGCTGGTATGATTCTGTAACAACCTTGACCTATGGTAGTCCTGGGCCACTGCCTCAGCAACCAGCATGGACTCATTTGCTTTTGGTTGTCAGTAGCTCTGTTACTGTCGGTTGAGCTCTGCTAAAGCAAAAACTTTATTCTTGAAGCAAGGTCAGATCATTTTGTAAACATTGCAAGAAAAAATATTGAAGAAACACATATAGAAGTGAGTGATAGATAATATATATATAAAATAATGATTAAAATGTTTATATATACAGATAAAAACATCTGCGTATTTTATATAGGCATACAGGCACTTAATTAAACTTTATATATGAACACATCTACCTATTTATTTGTCTGAGTAAAAGTAAATATCTGAACAGGAAACAACTTTTAATTTCTGGAGGTTTTTTAACCAGGATTCAGAAATTAAAAATCTTATATAAGATATGCATTCAGCCATCAAGATAAAAAACTGACCTCACTCTCAGCATTAACATCAGTCCATTAGAGGTTCTTTTTGTATTAATGATACATCACCAAACATGTAAATTGATGGTGCTGAAAACTGACTACATTTAATATATAGTTTATGACATTGTAGCTCTAATAGAGCTTGGTAATTCTGAAACAAAACTCTCCTGAACTCTCCATGAACAAAGACAGAGCTAAGGAGTGCAAATTGGCTTTAGAGCTTATGCAAGGATATTTGCTGAAATATTCTGAAGAAAAATGCATATTTATTTTAGTACAGCACACAGTACTGTTGCCTACACGGTTCCAATTTGAGGATGATTGTAGAGGGGTCAGGACACAGTTTCTGTTGTTTATATTCTGCAAAAATAAAGCAAAGGAAGAGGATTTTATAATAATATAAAGCAAACAAATAATAATAAATTGATGAATTTTTCACCTGAATTTCCCATGAGAATTAGAAATTTGGAGCATCTTTGTATTTTCTTTTTTACGCACACATAGACATCGAACACTTCTGGATCTTACTCCTTATTACTAGTAAATTACCTTTTTCTTCAGTTTGCTGCTTCCTTTCTTACAACTATTCCAGGGAAACCCTTTGCTTTTCTTTTTGAAGAAAATCTAAACAAGGTCATTCACTGATGCCTATTCCCACACTTTTCTGCTACTAGTCAGCAATACAGAGTCTAACTGTATAAAGCAGACATATCTTGTGCGTGACAGTTCTCCAGTGTATGTACCTAGAAGTTGTCTGTGGATAGTCAGGAGACTGAAAAGAAAAGTAGAGGGCTGGTGGCTAGGAGAATCGTAGCTATAATTTTTTCTTTAAAACAGCCAAATCTGTCTTCTCTACCGGGTCTCCTGGTGGAGAAGTCTCTCTCTTCTCTCAAATATACCACCATCAGGTTATCAAGACTCACAGTGAATGAAGAAGGAAAAAGTTCATTAGGAATGGCACCAAATACCGATACTTAGAAATGGATCTGAGGCCAGGCAAAAGTTCAGTCCACACGTGTGGGAAAAAGCAGGAGAGAGTAAACAATGTATGCAACATCCATCTCTGGGTTGGACAAACAAGTGGTTCTTTTAGGAGGCCATCTTTCATAGGCATTTTCCTGCCATGTGCCTCTATTCTGACTCAAAGCAAACCTTAGCTATGTTAGTTGGCATTTCTGCTTTTCAGCCCAGGCACTGCCAAGCGCCTCAGGTCTTCCAGCCAACGGCGTATTATTCCAGGCTGGTTACAGTGTTCCTCTCCTGTGGTTTTTGTTTAAACCACCTCCATCACATACCACAGAGAAGACAGCTGTGCAGGGAACATGTGACTGGCTGAGAAGTGTAACTGGTAATCTACTAGGGGACTGGATAGAGAAGCTCTTAAAAACAGTGCTGATATTTTGATTATAAGCCAGGGATTTGCAAAGAGGTGTAGAGAAATTTACACTTATTCACCTGTAATTGAATAATATAAATAGTGATTAGCTGGTGTTGATTTTCCAAAGGTAAGTGTTTGTGTACCTGTGACACTGCATGTGGCTGATGCAGCTCCAGAGAGCCAGGCTGTGGCTGCAGGCAGCCCACAACGCAGCTCAGGGGGGGGTGCTCACTGGAGACTGGCCCTGAGAGAGCTTGACTCATTTTCTTAAGAAGTATAAACACTGAGCTAAACAGGTGAAATTTCAGAGTCTTCAGTGAGTTTTGGAATGTTACTAGACTTATTTATTCAGAAAGCTGTTTTTGAGGGTCCTTCATGACAAGGTGGGTGCTAGCCTGGTGTCTCAGGTTCATCACAGTTACCTGTCTCCAGCAACAAGCAGTGGTAGGTGCTGAAGAGTTTTCTCTCACAAGAACTGGCTGCAGCAGTGTGCTGCAGTGATGTGTGGCACAGCTGGGACAACTTAGTATTCAGGCACGAAGACAGGATGACCACTGTCAGACATGCTCGCTGCCTGATACTGAGTTTCCCAGTTTTGGATTACTGTGAGATCCCTATTTGCTTGCGGATGCTTAGGGAGAAACTCTGTGAAGACTTTTGGCAGCAGCTCTTAGCCAGAAGGGTGTAGGTCTTGTATTCAAATAAGAAAGGAATTTGAGAGATTATCAGAATTTCAGCATTATTAGGAAGATAGTAATTTATGAAGAATTCAGTAAGCCAGTGTTTTACACCCGGTGTTGTTTCCAGAAGGAATAAATCACTACTGTTGATCTATAAAGCCTCCAACTCTCTAAAAGCAGGCTTCATGCTGGTGCCATAAATCTGCAGTCTGCAGTTGGGACTGATACAACCATGGTTAGCTAATTCAGAAGGAAAGAGCAGACCATGTCAGGCTGCCTGCTGTCATAACTTTAAGGTATTTCCAGGCTCTATTTTTTCCAGGATTCTATTGATGTGATTGAAGAATTTTGGCATGGGGAGGGAGTTAGGAATAAAGGGAGTGGCAGGTGCTAGGGTATGATGGATTCTGGGCTCTGCTTGCATGAGTCCTTTCCCTGGACAGAATATAGCTATCCCCAGACATATTTTACCCTTCAGGTTGTGCAATTAAAAAATATGAGTTATACTGGATTAAACTGGGTTGGCAATGAAAAAAGAAAATAACTTTGCTAAAGTTGAACACACAAGCACTATACAACTTCCTGTCTCTCTAGTGTTCAGGAACTGTTTATTTGAAATCATTTTGTGCTCAAGGTTAAGTTTCCATTTAATGACAACAAAATGTAGAAAATGTGATTCTGGCCACAGGAGATTTGATGACAAACTTCTCTGCAAGATTTAGATTTTTTTCCCCCACTTCAGACTAGCTAACCACCACTGTTTACTTTTCTTTCAATTCTTTATAGAATGATGGATCACATCAAATCTATTTAAGTAGGAGCACAGCAAAAAAGTGATGCAATAACTATTAAAATTGCATGGACTACTATCCCATGACTGCTACTGGGTATATCTTAGCCAAGAGCATATAAAAGTATGAATATTATGGTTCATAAATATTTATCTGCAGGAAAAATCCTGACAATAGAAGTCTTTTTAATCTAGCAAACATGCATATCATATTCCTGCAAAAAATTAAAATTCTGTGGTTTTTTTTAATAGAAGGGGTAATTAATCATCAGAATAATTTGTCCAGGGGTTATTTTGGCTTCTCTGTCACTTGGAGTTTTAAAGTCAAGATTAAAATATCAACTTGAAAGATTTGCTCTAATCCAGAGGTTATTGGACTTGATGCCACAATTAATAGACAAACATCTCTGACTGTAATGAACAGGGAGTTTGACTAGAAGACCTTATCTCTTTCTTTTGACCTGGTCACATCTGGCTTTATGGTATAACTCAGGGTGAGCTTCTGAGGACTCAAGAGATGCTTGAAAAGAGTAAAAGCTATGGACTAGAGTTCCTCTGAAATCAGGGCTGGACAGCATGCTGGACAACATACTTTAGCTGACACTCCTCTGAGCGGTGGGATTGGACTAGACAATTTCTGGAGGTTCCTCAGTTGTTAAGTAGTTCTGTAGTACATCACATTTTTTTCCAAGCTCAAGTAATCTTTAACCTTTGAGACCAGCAGACTTCTGTCCATCCTCAAAACAAGCAGAACTGGGGATGCTGTAAAGGTCTTTCTTTAAGAAAGACCCTCAGATCCTTCACAGATGCTCACTGCTTCCAAACTGCAGTTTGACAGCCATGAGAATAGCCTATGATATCATTAGATCAGCAGGTAAAATACATCTTCAGTCTATCTAAGCATTACCATCACTTATTCATTATTTAGCCTTTATTAGTTACTAAAGAACGTAATATCACTCCCTCAACAAGTGGACTGACACAGGAATAAACCTACTAATAAAATGGTGGAACAGCTGAGACGATGAGGAAGAAGTAATAGAGGTCCCATCCGGCCCTTACAGAGGCATAATAAAGGTCTTATCTGTTCAACTAATACTGCTTCTGTCAGTCTGTGGGTTTGGGTACTGTCATCTTGGCACAGAGAGCTGTGTGGGTCATGGGAGCAATGGGAGTTGGGGACAAACTGGCACCAAACATTCAGACTGCTGTGGGATGCTGTGCTTCCCCTTGAGAGACGAGACTGGTGTAGTGCCTGGTGAGTGTTACAGCTGCAGACAGCAACTTATGGCCTAGCTGGTTAATGTTTAAATACATTGGAAGTCCCCCTGAGGGCAAAATGTGGAGGACCTTACCCCTAAACTGCTCTCCATAGCAGGTGGCAGCCTTGCTGGGGTTGGACTCTCAGCAAGCAGCTAGAAGCAGGTTATTTTCCCATGGTAGCTATCTAGAGAGTCACAGTGGAAGTTAATTTAATTCTGCAGCGGTTTACTGAAGGCAGTCTCCAATGATATATTGGTTTCAAAGCATTCCCTTTTCAGCTTAATCTCTCAGGTAGCAATTCTTCTAGATCTTCTAGGCTCCTTAAATAAAATATATCTTCTCTGTAATTCTTCTCTGTCCCCTAAAAAGAGGTAGGAACAGGCATATGCCTGATGCAATACTTTTTATGCCACAAGTATCGTTACCAAGCAACCATCCCATGTGGCTTTGGCAGAGCATAAACTTCTTCAGTCACTAAGCCTTCAAACACCTGAACCAAGATGTGCCAGCAGAAAATATCAGAGATCTAGGTGAAGCAATGCTTTTTCCAAATCAACAAATGATTTTTCCAAATCAACAAATGATTAAGGATGATTACCATACATCAGCACTATGGCTATCATGCACATTTTCCAAAATGTTGCCACAAATGAATGTTTACTTGCATGTGAAGATTAATTATATCTGTTGGTGTGAGGAGGCAAACTCTCAGGTTGTCAGTATTCTAAATATTTTTATTATGCATTCTGAATGAAATTGGAAAAACATTCCCAGCTTCCACCCCCGACTAGAATAAAGGGAGAGATGAGAGACTTGCCGGTTCCAACCAAATGCTCTCCCATCAAGTCCTACAGGTAGCAATTTGTGTCATCACAAAGCTAGTGTAAAATTATCTTACCTTACAGTGACATTACTGACTGGTCTTCCATTTCACAGTCATTAGAATAAAATTTGTGTACTTTGCTCAGCTTCCAGATTTGTGGCTGTGAGGCTTTTTTGAGTTTGTGCAAGTGCGTAGTCAAAGGTGAAGGATCAACAAAGGTGAAGATTTAACTCATTGCAACTCAGTTGGCTACAGTCAGTTGTCATCTTCTGGGGACTATCTGTAGAGTATATTTTTATATGCCCAGTGGATTAAAGTAGCAGAAAACAAAGTAGTTGGAGACGCATATCAAAATCTGTGGGCATAGATACAGTGACATTCCAACTGGAGGACATGAGCATCAGCCAAAATAGGCCAGTCAGGTAAGAATTTTCAAAATGTATTACCACTACCTGAAAAGAGGCAATTTCCAGTTAATCAACCTTCCGTTTGCTTCTCTGCTCATTGAAGGAGTTGACATTCTGCAGGAGCACAGCTTGGTTCCTCACACGGAAAGGTCTTATAGTCCATTAAATCCTCTTAGTCCATAAATAGAAACAGGAGTTAGAGACCTTTGCAAATGAGAACATAACTATATACAGTTACATTCATCTGTCTGAAAAAAAAAAAAGAAGTGGTGGAAACCAGCAGGAAGATGATGAAATTACCGGTACTTAAGGTCATGTATTTGCTCTATACTGGTATCTGGTTTAAAAATGTAAGTGTTATGATGTACATATATAAATTATAGCACGCAGAATCTTGCAAATACAGAGGCCAAGTTTGTCCTTTCACATACAAATAAATATCCAAGAGCTAAGAACAACAGGGCCCAAGGTCCATTCAACAGCTGTGTGATTGAATAGGTTTGACAGTTCCAGTACCTCACATGCTATAGATGCAGCATTCAAAAGTGTTTGAAGACTTCATAGCACATAGAAAAACCCACAAAATTGATCCTGACCAAGTGACTGACTCAAAGGCACAAATTTCTCTTTTTTATTTCTTGAAGCTGATTCCTGGTAGAAAGTTCCTAAGACATAATCCCAGCTTCCAAAATGTACCACTTCACAAAGAGGAAGACTTTTGAGATATAGCTATAAATGTTGCCCTTTGTGTTTTGTGAGGAAAAGGAATCATGAGGTATCTCATCCTATTTTGATCTTTCATGTAAAATTTCTTTGAATGGCCTTTCACTGAATGCAAAAGGGCAGGGAGAAAACTCTGTATGTTATTTCCTTCAGCATTTTATGGTTCTAGGACTGTCTCCTGTCATCATGTATCATCTCTTAACGTGTGATTTGCCTTGGCTTGTGGACCCTGGCTTTTTGAGACTTCAGTGTACCACTTTTTATTTTTTGTTAATAAAAAAATCTACAATTAAATCAATGGAATTATACAAACAACCATGACTCAGATAAGTGCTCTGCTAATGCCTGCTAGTCTGGACACTGTGCTATTCCTTCTCATTATTGCAAAAAGGGACATAAAACTCAGGTAATAAAATGTTCTACTGCACAGATGAAATGTCGCCAAAGTCCGATCTTCATTTTTTTTTTCGGTGTGTCTGTCAGTCCTAGTACTAGACAGCATGCTTATCATTGCTGTTAATTTTTTTCTTTTCAGGAATCATTTGTTTTCAGAGCAAATAACTAGTTTTTACTAATTTCTATTGATTTGATATTAAAATATCGTAATATGCAATTATTAGTTGCATTTTGTTGGTGTATGCAGAAATAAAATTTTGAGGCCCAATAAAAATTCTTCTGAAAATACAGGGAACTGACTAGTGTCCTGAACAAAATGCCCAGTGGTAATTTTTAATTTTTGAGTTTACTTGGTACCTCCACAACTTTATCTTTGCACTTCGCAGGGTGAATATGCATGGAGATTAGATTTACTCTGCAATATCTGAATCACACTCTTTCCTGCCAATTAACACCAAAGCCAAAAAAAAAAAGGCTTAATCTGCCCAGTAGGTGAAGAAATTTCACAGGTAGCTAAAAGTAATTTTTCCTGAGTTTAGTATACAGTGTTAATATATTTGTAGTATTCAGAGATCCTGATCAAATCATGTCTTTTTTGTACTGTTGCATAAACACATGCATATTGCTAATTAGAAGTTCTTTTAAAATTGAAATCATATTTCCATATTTTGGGAAAGGGATTTCAAATTTTTTTGCACTCAAAATTGTGTGCAGCTACATTGTATATATGTGGATAAAGGCTTTTTTCAGATTAATAAGGATTCGCTTATTTTTGTTGAGTTCCTCTCCAGTTCAAGTTGGGTAAGCAAGTCCAACAACAGTGTGACAGCTTTTCCCACTTACGAGGACACCACTTACATCAGTCTCCAAGTTTTCCTGTGGAACTGTGTATTTAATATTCTTTCTCCTGGGAAGTAAATGGAAAAACCCAAAATTAGTCACCATGGAATGTCAGTGTCCACTCAGCACTGTTTTGCCATACAGCTCTTTTTGTGGATAATGGAAAGATAATTTGATATATTACTTTCTGTTTCATTTTAGGACACATGCCTTATAGCTTTTCAAGTGTAATAAAGATATGACATGTGCAATAACCTTTTCTTTCATTGTGAATAAAAATGTGTTATAATAAAATAGGCTGGCAGAATTCCATCAACCAGAACACTTCGACAAGTAACTTGCTTCAATTAAAAAGTAAGTGGAGGAGGAAAAGAATGTCAGTTTGTCTTTGAAACCAGGAACATGCAGGATCTCACAACACAATTTTTTTTTAATGTTTTGAGGCAACAATACAACAGCTAATAAATTCATTATTTATCTAATTTGCATTTTAGATGATTTCTTAATTAATTTTTGAGCTTTCTTTGACATGTATGACTCTATAAATTGCATTAAAATGTGATTAATTCTGCTGGTATCAATCAACTGTTAAGAAAAGAGAAGCGAACTTCCTAGAGATTTCCATCTCCAGAGTCCATGTTCTGCAGAACTTTCATCTTCCAGCAAAGCTTGGATTTAGATAAAATGCATGCCTATCACTTTCAACAATTATATAAATATATTTTTCAAGCATGCATTTCCATACCGTCTTGTTTCACCAGAGGAGATTTTATCAACATCCGATGAATGTATTACCTGCTTTTGCCCAATTCTGGTTAAATTATAATGACAATATTACTAATGTTAATAATACCAATGTTTTAGGGGCTTCTTAATCTGTATATATAGTGGGGGAAACAAACTACTCTGTCTTCCCACGAGTTAACCTGGAGATGGGAAGTCTTGTAATGAAGATTATCCTCTCGAGAAGAACCAACCTGTAGGAATGCTCTGAGATTTGACTTTCTACATTATATCAAATCACTAATCATGGCAATTCTGTAGCTTGGGTCTTCTCCTTATTAATTCAACTGCTTCTTTCCCCCTCTGTCTCTTCCATTACTCCTCTTGGTCTCTTTCTTTTCTTCATATTACTACTCTTAGTCTTTAGGTACTTGCACAAGAAAAATACCAAAGAGTAATAATAAACAGAGACAGAAGTGCCCTGCTTTTCTGCAAGTAATCTTTATCTTTGTAAAAGATTTCATTTTCCATCCTTACATAAATCATGACCGTTTTTAGGCTTGAAACTGGCAATTGTAAGTGTTTGTTAGCTTCTCAAAATATACCTTTAGAAATAATTATCGTTGGTGAGAAAGGAAAATTATTTTGATACATAAGTATTAAAATGTGAAAAAAACCCTCAAGCTGTGCTGTACTCTCTAAAAGAAAAACATATAACTTCATGGTTGCTTAAAATACCCATAATATGACATGAAGTTTCAATGACACAAAGTTGCAAGAAACATCCAAATGGATTTCGCAACAGGCTCATCATCCTTTGTATAATTATCAAACAAAACATTACATATGAAACCATGACTGTATAATTAAAGGAGCACCTTGAGCACTCTGATTCACCAGATGTCTCAAAGAAACAGTGTGGTTCAATGGGTATGACATTAAATTGGTTATTATGAGAACCAGATAATTTTCTCATCTTTGATTGCAGTGAATTTTAGATACTTCATGTTTCAGGTTATTAATTTGTAAAATTGGTTTGGTAATGCCTGTCTCCACTTACATGTCTATGACAGAGCACTTTTAACCATGATACCTTCAAATATGCAGGAGGAAAAAGAAAGACTTTTAAGAAGGAGGACAATACTGAAACAGATTGATCTTTTTAGTCTTCTGGCTCAACAACTGTGCAATACTTAACACAGAATTATTCTTCCAACTGTAAGTACTCCTAACTGTCATGGCCTCAGTTTTTTCGGCATTTTCTACTCCTTAAGATAAGGTGAATGTGGTAATTCTCCTGTGTCTGTCCCATATTCTCCTTTATAGGGACATGACTAGACTCTAACAGTATCTGCAAGAATGGCCAGTCATACACAACATACTAAAAGGTACAATGGCAAAGTGGTTTCAGGAAGGATATAAGCAAGCAAAACAAATTAAAGATGAGAAAGTGGGGAGTACTACCAGGAATATTCAACAAGAGAGTGCAGGCATGGATGGTTTAAAGTACATGGAGGTCATGATGCCTTAATGTTTTATTACCTGGTTTGAAGGAGGAGGATAGTTTGATTGATGAAACTATAATTTTCTCTGGCCTGTTAAAGAATTAAATGTTGTTTTGCTGGAATTCATTTATATAACATACTCTAAATCAGAGGGCCATCTTAGATCAATCTTTTGTTTGCTACCCTGTTTAGGAATGAATTGTATCATTTGTTTTTGTTCTGAGCCAGTGGACACAACTTGCCTATTGGGACTTCAACGTGGGAGAAAACTGTCCTAAACACACAGAAAACTGTACACATTGACTAGGCAAGAAATTTTCCCCTAAAGTAATCTCAAGCTCACCAGGGCATGAAGAGAAGTCACTTGGTTAGCAAAAGTCTGTGCATTATTCCTTGAGATTCAAAATAACTTTATTTGGAAATCACAGTCAAAAATAAAACGTGTTCTACACTTCCTCCTATGAAATGTATCATTACCTTTTTAGAAACCAAAATTCAATTCCTTTAGAGGTAGAAACAACACACAGTCTTGTGTAGCCTTGGTGCAAGTATTGTCTTTGACCTAAGGAGAAGGGATTCAAGGACAGCAGAAGGGTTTTTCCTAGCAATCCTGGTGAAGATCTAAGGTGAAGGGAGCAACTCTTAAGGATATAGCAGCAGATACCCACACAATTACCACGGTCATGACATCTCTGCAAAGGTGACTGATCAATACCAGTTACACGACATGCATCTCACACCCAAAGAATGAAAAACATCAGCTCATTTTCAGCAGGTCATCAAACATTCAAGAGCAAATATTAAACCTCACTCGTCTCTGAGGCAGAACAGATCCAGAATTAGAAAAGCTGCTGGCAGAGGGTGCCTTTGCCACCTTGTGAAAAGAAACACAGCAGCACTTCGGGGTGTGGGGGCCCTGGGGCACCACTGCCACCAGCCCTGAGCACGGTGGCACAGCCACGAGCAGCCACGATGGAGCACAGCCTGCTCCCTGCTACCGAGCCCTTCCTTTGCACACCACGGGCGGGGGACTGATACACTTATATTATGGCTCACAGCTCCCCAAAAATAAATCTTCCCTGGGGTTCTGGCAAGGAAAAGGAGGCAGCTAAAGCAAACAGAATGATCACATGATAATGAAACATGCAGCGCCAGAGGTACCTTGGAAAGATATGAAATGCTTTGATTTTTTTTCCCCAAAGATGAAAGAAACAAAAGTTCAATATAACCAATAATTAATTTAGAGTAAATTATTTTCCAATTGTTTTAGTTTCACTCAGCTCAACATGTTAGTTATTTTCCTCCCCTTCTTGTTGGATGTTTCAGCTATTTTCAGGAGATAAAAGATGTTTCACTCCAAAGAAATAGAAGAAGCCTTTTTACTATTATTATTTGGAACTGTAGATAAGAGAAGTCTGTAAAAATAATTCCGGGGACAGACTACCTTGAAATTTGTTTGACAGAATTCATGAAACAACTTTATCAAAGTCTTAATAAATCACAGTCTCTATCCACTCCTAGACTGAGAATAAACAAAGATAGTAATTAATATTTTAAGAAGTTGCCTGTTTCTTCCTTACGATTTTAGGAGTTCTGGGGAACCATACCGTGAGACACAGGATTTTAGCTTAGTTTATAATCTGAATTTTTGCAGTGCTTTATTTCAGTTAGAGATGGTGGAATTTGTTGCTTAGAACTCTGTACAAATACAAATTTGTTCTGTCAATCCTTCTTTAAGGATTGTTGCTATTTTTTTTGCTGTGTCTGATAAAACTTCAAAAAGATAAAACTTATCACAAGGAAGACACTTTTAAAGGAAAAAAAGTCCAAAGTTAAATAGGCATAATTTTAAAACGTGACCAATTTAACGAAAATCAGGATGATTTTCAGTTTATATTTAGACTGTAACAATACTTGTGCACATATTTTATGGGAGATATGGACACATAAAGAGTGAATTTATGACTTTATAGTTTAAAATGTGCCATTTTCAATGACCTAAAGACTTCCCACATGAAGTAAATCAGAAAGATATAATTAGCCACTAAGAAAAAAACTGTACCTATGGGTTTTGCTTTTCTCTTAAACAAATAAACTTCTACTAATATTTCATGCAAATAAAGTGAAATCTATCAGAATGCAACCAGGAAATACTTCTGTCTGATGTTTTCATAGCCTTCAAAATATTCTGTTAGTTGTTTTTCTGAAAACTTTTCTGATGTTTAAGTTCACTATTTGAAGGTGTGATACAGCTGGGGAAAAGCTGTTAGACATTGCCTATGAGAAGGACTTGTTACTTTGCTAAGTCAAAGTGCCAGCCATGTCATTTGATTTCACAAAGAAAATGTGCCAAGGCTGGGGAAGAAACTGGCCAGGTGTGGGAATAAGGCCCCAGGTAAAAAGGACAGTGACCGAGGCCTGAACAACACACGGATTCCAGTCAAGTGGTCTGAGATGTCTTCAGGAGTCCAGCTGTGTGAAGGTGGAGTGCACTGCAGTGGCAAGGGATGGAGCACCTGGAGAGGTGTCTGTGAGGGTCCAGTGGGGAGTGAGGGGGAAGGATTTGCAAGGCTAAGCAGGACTGTGTGTGATGGAAAATGAAGGTATGGTTTTATGCTGTTTGTAGGTTAATGTGAGGATATAGGGAAGTGTAGCCTGAAGAAAGGGCCTCTAGAAGTAGAGAAAGGAAGGACTATGCAGACCCACCAAAGTTCAGATATTGGCCGAAGCAGTGACTGAAATGCCTCTCTGGAGATAACAAAACCATGTCTTACTCAGAAGACTTCCTGGGCAACATTCAAGGTAGATAGTTGGATGTGTTTTGTATAATAGACTGTTATGCTACCATTTTCTATACACACAAAGGGAAGGCAGGGAATATATATACTTTTAAGGGTTATAAAATGAGGAGCACGATGAAGAAGCTGAAAGGAGTAAATTTGAGCCCATGGACTCTACTCACACTTTTTTTTTATAGCTGTAATAAACTCTTATATGGTAAATTCTGGTTGTGGACATCTTCTGTAAGGATATCAAACACCAAATACTGAAAATGGAAATAAGCATGAGACCACCTACGTCTAGTTTTGAGGATGCAAGCAAGAAATAATATTTTATATTAAGATTAAAAAAAAAATGGCTTTTTTTTCCCAAACATCAAACAAGATAGCATGCAGAGCAGTTTCCTTAACAACTACAACATGCAAACACCTCTTAGATGATAATGGAAAACCAATTATCTCACCCCTCCACACTGTGATGGTCATGAGCTGAGTCTATCACTTTAAACTGAAGATTGACCATGCCGAGTATTTCAGGGAGAAAAACAAAGAATTGGGCTTGGTACAGAAATGGTGAACATAAAGCTGAGTCCCTGTTATGTGTACAGCAGAGCAGCAAGCAGCCAAGCCCCTGAATTTCAGCTGAATGAACTGCAAAATCAGGGAATGATTCAATGAAGTTCAATCCATTTGGGTGTATTCCCTAGAGCAACTGGAAGTGTTAGGACTTGAGAATAGCATTAAATCATTATAAAGTTCTAGTCAGAAGTGTACCCATATCTAGTTCTCAAATGAAAAATTACATCAGAAAGGAGGCAAGGACTGATCTTGTCCTACATCTACCAGCAGGAAGCATGAAAGCTCCTGCCAGTAGGAGCCAGAAAGGCTCCTGAAGAGAACATGCCTAACCTGCCTAACCAACTCTGAACAGCAGAGAAACCATGGAACCTTTCTGAGTTTCAGAGGACAATGGAGGAAAAAAAAGGGGGAAAATGATGGTTGCTATTTGCAAAGACAGCAGTGGAATCTTTCCAGCATTTGTTTTTGTAAGACTGTGAAAAGCTGGGTGAAACAGAAGCTTTAAGCACTTCTTGGGAAACCCGAAGGAAGAGGGTATAACTACATTTCATAAATATGCTTTCAGTAATACTCACAAGTACGGGTCATATATCACAGTTAAAATTTTGGAACCACAAATGAAGATTTTGGCAGCAGACAAGTGTCACACTTTAACCCCAACTGGCAACTCAGCCCCGCACAGGCACTCGCTCACTTCCCTCCAGTGGGAAGGGGAAGAGCATAGGAGGACTAAAAGTAAGAAAACTAGTGGGTTGAGGTAAACACATTTTAATAAATAAACAAAAGCAATACATACAAGTAAAGCGTGGAATTAATTCAAGGAATTAATTCATGACTTCCCATTGGTGGCAGGTGTTGAACCATCCCCAGGAAAGCAGGGCTCCAGCACAGGCAGTGGTGACTTGGGAAAACAAACACAGTCATTCCAAACATCCCCCACTTCTTCCCACTGGTTTAGATGCTGAGCATGATGCCATGTGGTATGGAATATCTCCTTGGTCAGTGAGGGTCAGCTGTCTTGGCTGGGTCCCCTTCCAACTTCTTGTGCACCTCCAGCCTCCTCACTGGTTGGGTGGTGTGAGAGGCAGAAAAGAACTCGATTTTATGCAAACTCTGCTCAGCAGTAACCAAAACTGTGTTTTCAACACCAAATGTGTTATCAACACCATTTTCAGCACTATTCCAAAATGGAGTACATACTAACTACTGTGAAGAAAATTATTTCAGCCCAAATCTGCACACCAGATTTGAGACTATGGTCTTGATTTTAGCATTGGCAGTAGAATATTTGCTGTCAGTCATCAGAAAAAAAAACCAACAGTCCAGTGAATTTGTACTGTTCTGCTTGTAGCTGCGTAAAGAACTGTAAGGACAGTGCAATTCTGGACCTGCAGGATCTTTTCCTGATGGTCCTCCTATGACAGCTATTGAAGACTTAAGAAACAAGGAAAAGCTTTATTATAGGTAAGATACTTTATATTCTTTCCACGGAAAAAAACTTCAAAGACGAAATTGTGCTTTACTAGCACAGAAAACTCAAGTTAACTCTGAGAATGAGTTTTCTGCAGGAATTTAAGTAATAATAATAAAACATTTGTTAGGAAGGCAGCTAACAGGATTTTATGTGTAGCATCAAGGTGTAGTAATGAAAGTATAGAAAACTAAAAGTTATTTCCTTGTGCCAGCTGGCCACAAAATGGAAGTGTTGGACATGACTTATGAAGGAATTATGCCAAAAGCAGCACCTGACATCCATACCAATGTGCTACAGAGCCCTGGAAGCAGCAGCAATTTGGCTATGCAGGGAAGAAGTTAAAAATAATAAAGAAAAACATCAAATATACTTAGTTGTGACTGAGACCTATCACCCACAGTCAGAAGAGATGCATATAATAACAACCTTTGTTATGAAAACATCTAAGGCCTGGTGAACCTTGCTTGCTATTTACATGCTGCACAACTAAGTATAACACTAGAGATCTACTGTCTATTAACCAGTTTCATGAGAAAACAGTTTCCCAGTGTTTTGGGAAAACATAGGAGCTCTGGTCAAAACTGAATCAAGACACTGTAATGAAAATATCCCATTTCTGTATAAATTTACCCTGCAAACCACCAGTGCCAGTGGTATTGCTGTTAAAATGCCAGCTGTAGAGTAGATTTAATTACTAAGACCTGAGTTACCAAGAGTTCTGGAACACAAATAAGCAAGAAATAAAATCTCTAAATATTGAAAATATCTTGATATGCATTAATACAAGTCCTGCATAAGGCAGGCAGTGCTAGTATACCTTACAGAGGAAGAACAGAGTAGAGGAAACAGCTGTTAAAACACAAAGCCTTACTTGTAATCTAACCTATTTAGCAGAGATCAAAGGCAAAATGCTGAAGAGTTGTTGGTCAAATCGCAATCCGAGATTTGCAGAGGTTACGAGATGAGGCTCCTCTGACTGGTAAGAGGGGTTACAGCTTTTATTCACTTCAGGAGGAGGAACAAAAGATGGTATCAAAAAATGATCAACAAGAGCAAAAAGCCAAACCACTTCTTCTGGGGATTGTTTTCATAGTCACATTAAAGAATCAGAAAAAAAACCCTAATCCTACAAATTTATCATTAATAACATCAACCAAAGAGAGATTTCCACCTTATATTAAAGCTACACTCTTATTATAGTTTTTTATTTGTTCTTTTTCAGTCTCATTTCCTATTCTTGGTGTCTGCAGGCACACGTATCTGTTGTTTGCAATAAATTTGGAATTCTTTTGCCAGTTTAAATCAGATTTGCCAAGGGAATACAAGTTTCATATGTGCTGCATTCCTACGACAGAGTGAAAACAAACAACCACCTATGGATATATTAATATGTCCTGTGGAAAGGACTGCAGTCTGTGTTCACTGTTTTTTAGTTAGCCCTGAATCTACATTAGTGTTTGTGCAAGAGTCACAAAGTCAATTAAACTGGACTGCCTTGGTTGTTGCCCCCTGAACTACCTGAGGGAAGGTATTATTTGAACCGGGGGAATATGAATCAAAGGAACAAGCCTTGTTGCTATTTTTAAGGTGTATATATTTGATTACTCTTGATTGCAAGCTTGAGGGCTCTAAGGAAGTATAAGACTGAGGCTGAGATTTTCCTGTGTTTAGCTTTAGATTTAAGCTTCTTGTCCAAAGTAGGTTACATTCTGTTAGTTTATAAAGTTCTTATGATATAGTTTCTGTAGAGTTTAATAAGAGCATTTACTGTTTAATGTTCTAGTCATATTTCATATTATATGGGATATTTCATTTTTGTTATCAGCTTTCCATTTTGTAGAGTGACATATGCCACTGAAAGTAAGTAATATAAACCTTGTCTGTGGAGTCTCCTTCCAATATGCCATATATAGTATTCAGGCACATAAAACACCCTTTTTATTCCTTGTTCTTCACTTACGGGTTCAAATGCAAATATTTAACCTTTTAAAATGTTATTGTAAGCTTGCACTATATAAACACTGCGCTACAAGACATCCTTTCTTTCCAAATACTAAGACCTCATATCCTTTTATTTCTGGAATCTATGCAGAAAAGCAAATGCTGACATTACGTTCATCTTGTGTATTTAATGGCAGGATCTGGGTACTGTTATTTCGTTGACTGAGGTATCTTAGTTCTCAGCTAGACCATATCATTCCTACTTCCCCAGGGAAACAGAAGTACAAAAGTTCTCTCCACTTGTCTCAGATCTCACAAGGCTTTCTTTACTTCTAGGTTTGATGTAAAGCCCTTTGCAAGTTTGTCCAGATTTCAGACAAATCTGTTGCTTTCTAGCTCAAGGCATCATAACTTCCTCAAATTACTTTTTTTTCAGCTTTCTTGTTGTTTCCCAAACCTTTTGGAATTTTCCAGACATGTTGTTGAAAAGAAAACAATTGTAAGCCTTCTACCTACCAATTAGAAATGGCAAATATCTTAGCTTTTTTTTAATAGGTCAGGTATGAGAACATTATAGCGAAGAAATTATCCTACTTTTAATAATTTGGCCAAGGGATAACTCAATTCTTTACTGAGAAAGAAAACGCTTTTCATGGAGACATTCTTAAAAATGTTTTAATTTTCCACTTGCATTTACTTCTAGTAGCTTGCATCTCTCCAGGGCTCTCACTGCCTCTTTTCCTATCATGCACTGCTGGTCCAAATATTATTTCCAAGACTTATGTTTGTATTATAAAACCAGTGAAGGACACTAGCTTCCTCTGAAAGGGTCAATTTTTCATCTAATAAAACCCTATCTATTACAAATGGCACTATACATTTTCTGTGATAAAATTGTGGCCATACAGGAAAAACTATAAATTCTTGACAGCATGAACTTATTGATATCCCTCAAAACATGTTGTTTTGGCTTTTTATTTTTAAACCCATATGATGTAAACTGCTTCGAGGAACCCATAAAATCTTTGGAGGTTTTGTTCAGATTAAATTGTCCAAAACAGTCTGTTCAACACTTCAGTTTTCAGCATTGTCATCAGACTACAGTACATGAGAGTTTTCGTGTGATGTGCAGTTCACCTTGGCTGCATCCAAATTAGAAGCACCACAGCAAGAGGTTCCTTGATCATTTACTACATTTTTCCCCATTGTATTTCAAAGATCATTCAGAGATACAAGGACATTTAAAAATTAAATTAAATAAAAAACCTACTTAGCTAATGCTTCTACATCCCTCTGAGAGTCCAATCTTGTTTATGCAAGGGGGAAAGTTTCTATTTTTGACTGAAAAGACACCTTCTTTCTTACTCATAAATGAATCAAGACAGAGTTGGTAGACAGACTTTCTATAGTCATGCAGTCGAGACCTAATTAAAGTATATTTTGACGGGTATAAGCACCAAGGATACTGAATTTAAAAATGAGAATATAAAAGGGGTTATATTTTGATAGATCACATTTCAATTAAATCCATCAAACTTATCATATCAAATACTTTTGTCCTCCCTGAAAAAGGGTTTTCCAAAGACATTTGTCACTGAGCGCCCATTTGAGATTATCAAAATTTTAATTTTGTATCATCTTTCTGTTTAAAAAGATGGCATTTATTATTTTCCCATCATGATTTCAAAGTTAAAATAAATTAGTAAAACCATATTCCAGTTACTAAGCATCCGTTTCACCAGTAAAAATAGCAATGCATAATCTTAACATTTCATGAGAAGCAATATAAAATTATTGAGACACCATAAAGTTTTGGATTTAACACATTTCAATATTTTACAAAGGTATCTGTTAGAGGAGCCCTTTTCATTTAAAAGTTTTTCAAGGAAATCTCCTTTGAGATATATTTGAGAGCCTGAAAAAATGGTTAAACAGAAAACTGTTTCATGATGAAAACTGCCATCTTCAGATTAGAACACATATTAACACGATGTCAGCTAAGAGGAAGTTAAAAGCTGACCCCTGTTCATGACTGGCAGTACTGACGTGTGAAAAAAAAAGGTAATTCACAAACTGTATTAAAAAATTAACTGATTACCCCTGTATTCCCCCAAAATGTCCCACTCCATGCTCTGCTTCTGGTCAGAGCCAGCAGGCAAGAGGCTGCTCTGCCTGAGATATTGAGGTTGTATTTAGGGAACACAGCAGGTAGAACGTACTTTTCACTATCAACATTGCAGCTTCCTGTTGTGTTTTTTGTTTTTTTTTTTTTCACTAGTATTAAACAGACAAACAAAACCCAAGTAGAACAACAAAAATCAACCAAATGTTCTCAGAGGAGCAGCAGAAACAGAACTCTTTGAACCATGTTTGAGTAATTTATCTACATTCTCAAGTGGCATCTGAGAGGAGAAAAGGGACAACAACCCACAAATATGACACTAAAAGTACCTGCTGAATTATGAACTCATAAGAAACTTTATGATACTTTGGTACTATTCACTGTTATTCCAATTTGAAAGAAAGGTTGAGAAGACATTATGAGTTGGGTTTTTTTGTTGTTGTTGTTTTTTGGGGGGGGGGTGTTAAGATTTTTTTTATTATTATTTTTTTCCTTCTCTTTTCTTCTTGTTGTTTTTGGTTGTTTTTTTTTTTTTTTTTTTAGAGGGGTGGGAAGTATTGTTTCTTTGTTTTCTTGTACTTGAGAGTATTGCCTTTAATGCATCACTCACAGAAAACTCTTAATCTTTTGAATAACAAATAACATGCCTGCTTTTCCCTTATATCTGAGCAAATTTTATCTGCTCAGTGGAAAGTCTTAGAATAGATCATCCACATCTGCTTTTTAAGATTTGTATTCATAGATGAACTTCAAATTTTAGGGAGCAGACTGGCAATGGCAGCATAGATAAATAGTGATTGATGAAGGGTTATTACAATAAAATGTTATTATTTTAACATTATGCTAAATCCTTGATGAAAATTGCATTGTAGAAATTATTTTCTGTAAAAGAATGTAGAAGAAATTATGGTCAGAGATCGTAAGTGTAACAAAAATAACTAAATGAGTCTGTTATTCACAAAAAGCAGTTGCTCAAGCCTATGTTAACTTCCATAATTACTTTAAAAAACCTTTATAAATGCAAATATTCACAAACTTTAGTTAGTTGTTGCAATTAATAATGCTTTGGCATTGTGGCAAACAGAATAAAACTCTGAATATCTCCTTTTTCTATCTGCAGTTTTCAGGGCATTTTTCCTCATGATTACTAAGTGCAAAATTTGCATACTTCTGGCAACAGGCTCTGATCTTTCATCAACTACATATACATAGCTTTAGATTTGTTGATTCTTACAGACAGCAGCTAACCGTGGTAGCAGAGAGCTCAGTATGGATTGTGCAGAAGCTCCACTTCTTGCTTAGTTTTTCTTGACTACACTGAACTCCACACTGCTATGAAAACACTACAGACAATGCCCATGTCAGTGCAATGCTTGCTCATTTAAATCTTTGCAGACATCAGTCAGAGCAGTGGCTGTTGTGTGGTCTTATCCTGAAAGGGTGGTTGTGTCAACACTTATTTTCTCCTGAGGGGTAATTGTTTTGCTCCTTTGTTTTGCACTATTAGGAGAAAACTTTCTCCAGTATTTGAAGCCTTCCAATGCATTTTGAGGACAGGACATTATTTTGTTTGAAGATATATTTGTCACAAAAGTGCTGTATTAATCCACTGCAAATGTTAGGATTGTGGATGTATACCAATATTCCCATTTTTCAGTGATTATGTGGTAACCATAGGGAATAAACAATTTTTCTGCTGTAGTAAGGCAGTGTGAGATTTTTGGCGCCATGTTCCCTACTTCTATCCTACATCTCTACTTTTTATATAAAATCCATTTGTATTACACCTGACATTAAAAGAAATATTGCATTCATCTTTCACAATCCTAAAACATCTGTAAGAATTCAGGCTAATAGGAACAGCACTTTAAACCCATATCCACTCTTTATCTTTTATTTCTCTCTCCTTTATTGTTACTAGGTAGCTCAATAGGAAAGGAGACAGCCTGAGAGTCTGGAATGAGATTTTTGGCTTGGAGTTCACTTTTTAGAATAAATGGGGTACTGCACCTTTCAATCTTGTGCCTTGGCTGCAGGCAGGACTGATGTTTTTCCTCTATTCTGACTCTGTTACGGTGAGAACTGTTTCCTTTGAATAAAGTTCTTACTTCAAAAGAGCAACAAACTTGTCACATGTCTATATCAACCCTAATCTTACATGACAAGTTATCATTAATCCTGTGTATAATATGCATTATCAATCTCAAATATTCAATGTTACTCAAATATACTGAAAATAGGACAATTGAAACACACTGATTTATTTTCCAAGGAAAAAGAAATTGAAACCTGAAGCAGTTCAATGTGTAATTTTTCCCAAATGACTGTTATTCTTAGATGAGAATAAGTTATTTCAAAGTAGGAATTCTAAGCTTAGTCTCTTAGACTCAATTTGAGTTTTGCAGATCTCAAAATATCTTGTAAATTTTAATCCCATATGCAGAAGAGAAAGTAAAGATCAACTAACAAAACCATGAATGATGACACTGGTAAAATAAAAAGAAATGCATTGTGCACCCTACTTCCAGCAGATGAAAAAGAAAACTGATCTTTTAGAGAAAGAAGTAGAGAAAAGTATTTTTCAAGATTCTGAGAAGACAACCAATGATAAGTATATATATAAAATAAATCAAATCTGCAACATCCTTCAGAGTGACTGAGACGGAAATGGAAACATTTAAGATAAAATGAACTGCTATAACAAAATCTATTACAAGTGGTTATCACAGTTTGTCCTCCTTTGTACTATAAGCCAGTCTGTAACTGGCCAGCACCTGAATTACAATAACTTCAGTATAAAGGTTACATTCACCAAAGAGGTTATATCCACATTATAAATTACCATAACTCAAAAGGAGCAGATCTTAGAGATAAAACCATCGGTGCCGAGGGTGCAGTGAACACACCACATGTGATTTTGGTGGTGAAGTGCCAAAAGGAGGGCTCCAGCCTGGTCCTGAGGCCTTGACTTATGGCATTCTCAACCTGTGGCCCAGCAACATTTGGTGACCATCTTCCAGTTCAGTTTCATCTGAGAAGAATGAGATTATCTCATGAGATTGTGGGTTCACCTGAAAAGAAGCCAGGTCATGCACTCCAAAACTCTGTGATGGCAACTAAAGTGCAGAAAACAGGGATGACCAGGAGAAGAAATTCAAAAGCAGTCACAGTTGATCTGAACTAAAATTCTAGTGTAGACTCCCTCTGGCTTGACCTTACACCTACCACATTCCAAAGAAAGATGAAACAGAATCCAAGTTTATAATGTTAAGGCTTATTCAGTAAATGTGCTTCGTTTATGCCATAATCTATGAAAAAAGTCTGTGGGAGAACATTGAAGAGATTGAATGCCAAATAAAATATCATATAATATAATTTATAAAGAACAATTTATAGTGATGCAGAGTTTAAAATGCAGTTATTTCTGAAAAAGAAGCACTTTAGTGTAATGAAATTTCGTATATTTTGGGATCAAATGTCCAGGTTACAGAAGAACTCTGCCTGGCCAGAGATCTATCTGGATATCAAATCTGAAAATGCACCTGGGGCTTGTCTTCCTCAGATATCATAATGACTAATAAAACCATTATAGTCTAAACTAGTCAGTCGATAGCATTCTGCACTTAGGTTTCCTTTGAACTGTATTCCCAGTGACAACCGGTGCAACCCATCAGAAGCAGAGAGATTGTCTAGAAGTTACAGATGAGAATTTAACAAGCAATTATTTGATGATATGCATGAAGGATTCAAGGCTGCTCTTACTCTATGAGGCTGCCTTTCATTTTGTCACTGGAGCCAGTAAATCCACACCAAAAACCAGGTCTGAAATTACTTTCTGACCAGAACTACTTTATCTCTCATTTTTTGTCTTCTACTTTGCGTTTTTATTCTGTCCTTACTAGCCATGTGTTTTACCTATTAGTATATAATTTTTCAGTCTCAACAGTTTCATGGAGGGAGAACAAATATACATGTTTTCTGAGTCTGAATTTTGATCTTAGTTAGTCCACAAACTTTATTAGCAAAATATTACCAAATGCATGTATACAATTTTAATCTGCCAAGACAAATATAAATTTCAATAATAAATTTTTTCCACAATGTACAAAATATACTCTAATTTGTCTTAGGCCATTTGGTACAATTTGGGTTTTTGTTTTTTCCTCAAGTATAAGTTTCAACCGTTTATTTTTTGGCATACAGTTAATGTGTCTAAGTGGTACTGTTTTAAAAATTACCTACTTAATTTATCTATAAATATCTTAAGCATACTAAAATATCATAGGAAAGAACATATTAATAAACCCCTGTTATTGAAAAGAAAATAAAATTAGTTAGAAAGTTAAATTTTCAGAACTTCAATTTTTTCCTCAAATAAAACACTTTAGAAAAAGAAGTGATGTGTTCCTTTGATATTTTTCAGTATGAAAGTATTGCATAACATACAAAGTTATCTATAGTAGTTTTAAGGATGTTGGATGGGGAAGAATTAAATTATGAAATGAAAATTAAATTATGAGACATCTTCCATTAGTACAGAAATATTCCCAGCAATGCTATTTATATAAAATATATCCCTCCTGATAATCACATCATAAACAAGACAGCTACTTATTGCCTTTTTTATTAAGTTAATTTATTATTGCAGACTTACAGACAATAGGCTCTATAAATGTGCAAGTAAAACTGTGGAGGTACAGATATATACTATCTAAAACAAATTATTGAAGAATTTCAGAATATGATTGTCCATTACTGCTAATTGGTACATCCTGAAATGGTATAATGAAAGGCGAGTAGATATTTTTTAGCTTTAAATTAAGCTAATTTTAAGCTTTAAATTAATCTTTTTATATTAAGTCCTTAAAAGCCCAGGATCAGTGCACCAAGAATTTTAAAGAAAATGTCAACCAGTTCTTCTGAGACTGACCACAGCATCCTGTAGTCTGTATCTTTAATGCACAGAGGCTGATTGCGCCCTCAGGAAAGGGTATTAGTGGAGTCACATACTCTCTCTGTGGAGCAGTGAGCCCCAAGGATATGTGATACAGTTCTTGCCACTGATCTGTCAAAAGGACTTCTTAACTGCACTGATCTCGTCAAAGATGGGATTTCCAAAGCAGGTGGGTTAGACTCACTACCTAAGTCTCACTGTGATTCATTGGACCTTGCTTCTTTGATTCTTAGAATCATGGAATCATAGAATCAGCCGGGTTGGAAGGGACCTCAGATCATCAAGTCCAACCCTTGATGCACTACTGCTGCGGTTACTAGACCATGGCACTAAGTGCCACATCCAGTCTCTTTTTAAAAATCTCCAGGGTCAAAGAATCCACCACTTCCCTGGGCAGCCCATTCCAATGTCTGACCACCCTCTCTGTAAAGGAATTCTTTCTAATATCTAACCTAAACCTCCCCTGGCACAACTTGAGACCATGCCCTCTTGTCTTGCTGATAGTTGCCTGATAGTTACCTTTGAAAGGTCCCATGCCACAATAAAATTATAGACCTTAAATGACCTTTGGATTTTACACAGCTTTTATTAAATCTTCTCATATGATTAATGATGAAGAATGAGAAGTAGTTAAGCAAAACACTTAAAAACACAAGTTATGCAATGTATAATGACCTAGAATTAATGAGTCAGGAATTTTTATGACTATGTCACGCAAGTGGACATCAGGCAAAACCAAAAATGCATCTTGTTTTTGAGCATCCATAGGTGTGTTATTGCTTACATCATGAGTTCTTGCTCATTGCAGTATAAAATAAGCTTTTCAGGCATTGTACAGCTACATGTGTATTTAGTATGGAATTTAGCTGCCTCCAGAAACAGCATGTTCAAATCTGAGGGATAATGTGAATCTACTTTCTTGTGTACAGTATTATATTAATTTTCATAAAAAACCCCTCTGTAAAAGGAATTAAAAATTATTATTAAAAATTACTTTTATTAAAAATTAAAATTATTATTTGGAGATGCCTTATCAAGAAAAGTTTCTTATGTCTCTTATCCCAAGAGGATGCTTACATTCCCTGTAACTGTGAATTAACCTTTCATTAACCTAGGGACTAAATCTTTCTTGACACATTCTTTGCTAAGGCTTTGAAACCAGGGGTCAGCAATCAGCAGACTGCAAAGAAAAAACAAGAAACATATGGAAACAAATGAGCTGAAAAGCAGCAATGCCACATAATTCCTGGCTAGTCTGATATCTCACTGTTTCAACAGTGTATATTTTCTAATCAAGAGAAATACAGCAGATCTTACCATTCAGCATACACCTAATAGAAGGTCACAGAAAATTGTCAGTGAAACTAGAGATCATGAGGATTATTACATGAGTAGCAAAGCAAGCAAGAAACAGGTTGAAGGGAAGATGTTTATATTGCATTGAAATGGGAACTACTGTGCTAGAAGGAAGATTTATTACAATCCCAGAAATTTTTTCTTTAATTAGAGTACCTGTTAAAAAAAAGAAGTATACTAATGGCATTTGCTAAAGATATGAAGCAGTCAGGGGGAATTACAGAATCACAGAATGGGTCAGGTTGGAAGGGACCACAGTGGGATTATCTGGTCCAACCTCCCTGCTCGAGCAGGGCCACCCCAGAGCACATTGCACAGAATTGCACAGCAAAGGCTGACAGATCAGATGGATTTCCCTTAGATCTTAATTTACATACACCTGTTAAAGCTCTCATGGACTTTAAAAGTCAGTATTTTTGCAGAGTCCATTCATTTTGTTGATTACATGCCTTAAAGACAGTAATTACAGAAATAGGATGAAATTTTGTACTGTAAAATGAAAAAACCTCCACTGAGAAATTAATAATTAAAACAGAAGAGTTACCAGATAGAAAATACAAAGGTGTTCAAAAATTTGTAGGTATTGGTGGATCAGATGGTGATTCTGAATTTACTGTCTCTCTATAACTTCTGCTGTGATGGGGGATGGAAAAAACAAGGTATTTCTGAGTCAATCTGACAGTAGATATCCTGTCAAGGTGTTAAGTCTTGACACTCAGATGAGGCACTAGCAAATTGTATTTTGGAGTTCAGATTCTCCAAACAAAATAAAGAAGGAACCAAAACAGATTAATTCATTGTTCAAAAAAAACTCAAAAAAAAGACTGCTCAACAATTTGAAGGAACAGAAAACCTTTAAGTTTTAATTAGATTTAATTTAATTAACCTTTGATTTAGTCAGCTGAGTAAATTTCTAAAGATGCATGGGCTAAGCACGAGAGAGGGAGAAGACTAATTTATGTTAATTAATATTGGTCTGGAGAAAATAGAAGCTAAGTAACTACAAATATGGTTTTATTGGCAGATTCTAATACTCAGAGTACAGACTTTCTGAAATATCTTTCCTACAGTGGAATCTAACTGATTTTAAGTGAGAATGTGGTATGTATGTGAAAATACTATTGATATGTTTACCTGTATCGGCAAGGGACATCACTAGAGGACCCAATAGGTCTGCTTAAATCCATTGTTCATTGAAAAATCAGTCATTTCACTGATTGCTCTGAGGCAATTTGGAAGCAGCAAAGTGATATGTTATGTACACTCAGCAAAATGATTTAATTTCCCTGGTGCCCCAGCGTTTGTACAGCACATTCTCTCAGTTTCAGTAATATTTTTGAATAATTAAATTTCTCTAATAGCTGCAAGAATTTATAAAATATCTTCATTTCATTAATTTAGCACCCAGTGTAGAATTTTAAGCAGCAAGTATTCCCAAACTTCAGTGGCTTTGCAGATGTTGTGATGAGAAGAACTACAGTGAATTGAAGCATATTTGTTAAAGTAACATGTAATTAGTCACACCCAATTACATTTGTTTGTTTTGCTAGAACTGGAAAAAAAACATTTCAACAGCATGAAAAGTACTTTAGATGATCTTTTATGCTGTCTTTGTAGAGGATGTTGTCTTCCATCCTCTTGGCTCTTACCTGTCCTTGAGAATTTGAATTATTTTCCAACTTCTTTTTACCTTCCACTCTGGCTCCCTGTCTTCTGACACCACAAATAGATTTCTGTCAATCTCTTTCTGACCACAACTGAAACTGGGTTTTTTGCCAGCTACAGTGGTTTTTTTTGAACATATTGGTCACTCCTGAGGTCTCACCTTTTTTAACTTCTGTACCTGACTGTGAACCTTTGCCTATTGAAACTGCCGGTGGGACTGAGACGGAAAACACAGAGATTTAGTATTGTGTAAACAGAGAGAGCTTTTAGTACACTTCCTCTGAGCCAAGGTTTCCTAAATGCTGCACATCAGAAAAGGGAGTTTAATGTGCAGTAAATTGGCTTTCTTTTTTTTTTTCACATGGTACATTTTTTACTTTATTCAAGAGGAGAGATGCTCACTTTTACTGCAGTTCCCAGCCACTACTTTATGATACAAGAAAAATGAAAGTCACTTATTGCAGAATCACAGAATAATCAAGGTTGGAAGACACCTTCAAGATCATCTAGGTCAACTGTCAATCCAGCACCACCATAGTCACCTTTAATCCATACCCCTAAGTGCCACATCCAGTTCCACCTCTTAAACAGTTCCTTGTGGTACTATTTTTTTAGTGCAGACTTCTGCACAAAGCATACCACAATTACTAATTAGACCTCATCTGTCAAACTTAGCTGGTTTCAGGGACAGGAAACAATGGGTTATGACTGGAAAATCTCAAGTAGTTGGACATAGAAACCTTACATGCACAACACCCTTAAGAAAAAAAGACTACAAAAGTGCTAACCCAGTGAAAGTACATATTTGTGTGTTGTGTACCTGTGTTTGTGTTTGAACATATGAATGCATTTAGGTTTATCTGTAGTTAAAATTTGCATTAGTATCTAAATAAAAGTATGTCCTCTTATTCATTAGCCTTGTATCTTGTTTTCAGAATTGTCCCTACTTTTCAATTAATTGAACATTTCTTATTTGATGTAGAAGGCCAAAGAACAGAGCCATGAAATAACTGAAACCAACACCATTTTTTAACAAATAACAATACTCATTAACTGGAAGAAGGTCATTATACTGTGTAATTCCCTGCTGCTTTGTTATTTGAATGATCAGTTATTCAATAATGAGATTTGAGAAATCCTACAAATTGTACGGTGTTTACTAAAGCAAGCATGAAGTGTTTAGTTTAACTGACATACAAAACTATAATATTTCATCATAGTAATTAGAGTTATTTTGTAACATCTGCATATCAGGATCTTGATGCTTCATGTATGATCAACACATCTTTAAAAACAGGCAGAATATAAACTGGGAATACTAACATAATCGTGGAGAACTTTTCATTTTAAATGTCAGTCAAATGCAAGCAAAGGTTAAAGGGACATAAATCCATTTTTGAGTTGACAACAGGCTGCTAAGTTTAAGCTGCATAAGATCACATTTATGCCTAATACAATGAACTTGCACTGTTTTTTGAGAAACAGTTTGTTTATCTCTGGACCCTGCCCATGGTCCAAAAGTGGCCATTACTGGAAAAAGTCAAATCCAAGTGTACTGGATCATTTGTTGGAGGCGCATTTTCATCTAATAGATCTGCCGAATGTGCCTCTGATAACAGGGTTTACAGGAGACACTGCTCCATCGTCTGAGGCTTGAGAATCACCATTGATAATTCCTCTGCATTATCCTTCCCTGATACTTGGCATGTTCCTCCTGGCCCCAAGGAGGAAGGAATGGTTGTGGACCAAGGAGTCACCCTTGCTAAGTTCCCCTCTCCTCCCCTCAGTTCAGAGTGGATGTGTCCAGACTGGACACTATTTAGAGCGACATTTGCCTTTATGCCCATTCTACTGATCTTTATGCTTACTCACCAGAGGCCCTCACTGTCACATCCTGCGTGACATCTTCCCTTTTTATTTCCTGCATGCATGGTGTGTGACTGCACACACAGTCCCTAAAAAGGGTTCAAAGTGCCCTATGTATGCACGCAGGATTTTAGTGGTAGGCATGACACTGTTCTGTCTACAGCTCTATGAAACTGATGGTCATATTCTGTTCATATTCTTTACAGCTCATAACCTTAAGATCTTCTCTAGCCCATGAATCAGTCTGTCAAGGATGGGGCAAGTAAGACACTGCCTACCAGAATCACCACAACAGAGAAAGAAAAACTGCTTCCTGAACTCCTGGGATACGCACAAAGATTTGAAACATGACAGCTGCCCTAGGTTTTTTATTTATTTCAACTTTGAATTATTATTTGCCCCAGACAGTGTAGAAACTTCTCTGCAATCACTAAAAACAATTTTAATAGCATAATGTATTAAGAATGTATAGGATACTCTCAGGTATATTTTGAGGACAACAAGGTGAACACGAGAGCTCTAGAATGGCTAGAATAAATCCAAGTTCACGTGATCTTATCCATACAACTGATTCCTGGCAGGGCCCAGAAAGGGTATCTTCCCAAATGATTTCCAAGTTTCATTTTAGAGGAAGGTAATTTAATGACAACAAAAGAGAACTTGAGAATGCTTTCAAAATTACACAGTGTTGCTGACCATGCATTCAGTATTTGAGCTGGTTGCCTAGTACCAATTTATTGAGATGAATAGACATACTGGAAAACACCAAATATTTAAATTCCTTCTAGAGACCTCTAAGATTGCTCAAACTCCAGGCAGAGAGCATTATCTACTCTCTATGTCCTTGTTTATCCATTAAAACATGCAATGAAAGAAGTAGAAACCCTGTAGTAGGAAGATTTGTCAGTAAGAACAGCAGAAATCAAATTAAGGGGTCCCAACCCAATCTGCCTCTCAGCATAAGTCTCGATTCCAAGCTATGGTTCTGCCTACTAATGCTGTATTCATTGATGATATCTTTACAAGAAATAATGAGATTAGTCTGTCTCCAAAAATGCAAAACAACCAAAAATAAAGGGAAAATGTACTTCATTTAACCCTTGCTCTGCCTTTCCTTTCCTTTCATCTTGCTGATTAATTGCTTCTATCTCTTCCTCCTTTGCTGACATTTTGATCTCCTGCAAGTCTGTCCACTGCAAATCTGAACAAGTCAGAGGTGCCCCTCGTTGTTTATAGTCAGGTTGCCAAATTGCTGCCCACTCTCATGGCCATGAGCTCTGTGGAGCCCGGGACCTCCTCCTCGGTACTTCTGAGTCAGGGAACACTTGGATGACTATTTACACCTGGATAACTACTGCGAGTACTCTTCAGTTTGCTTGCTTCCATTTGCTCACCATCCCACTGAAATTACTGGAGTGCTAGGCAGGAACTGGAGTGTACTGTGCCTGGCCAAAATCTTGTATAAGGATGATACTGAGTATAAAACATATAACACACAGAACAGAGTTTGGTTTGATTCAGGTGAAGTATTCTTTTGTGATATAGCCTAAAACTTGAATCTGAGACACTCACAGAAGTTCAAATCTCTTCACCAAGACGTTTCAGAAGCTTCTTGTATTTTTTTCATTCCAAACAGTCAACAAATACACCAAGCAGTATAAACTTTTTCTCTCAAGGTGAAATCCATAGGTCTGGATAAAAGCCAAGATCATTAAATACTGTTTTGAAGGCTAATGAACATAGATTAGCAGGATGTTGGATAGATATGTGTAAATTTGTTCTTGATGTTTTCCTGCAATGAACTACTAAGTAATATTTTCTTTTGACAACTCTTTAATGCCTTAGTTCAACTGAATGCAAATCAAGTGCAGAAAGAACCTGTCGTTTTTTTTTAAAATTGCAGATTTTCTTCAGCATCCCATTTCTTTACCTATCAGCCTAGTTATTTTTTCTCATGGCGACAGAAGATTTTCTTTGATTACAGAATCACAAAACCACAGAATTGTTGAGGTGTGAATGTACCTCTAGTTTGGGAGTTTTCTAGTCCTTCTCCCTTACTACACAGTTGAGTTTTGAAAATTTCCAACAATGGAGACTTCACAAAATCTCCGGCAACCTGCCCCAGCATGCAACTACCTTCCCAGTAAAAAAAGAGTAACTGTAATGTTTAAAACAATTTCCTCTGGTTTAGTTTGTGCCTGCTCTACCCTGTCCTTTCCCAGAGCACCAATGAGAAAAGTCCAGTCCTGCCTTCTTTAGTCCCCTTAGTCAGATATTTATATCCCCTGAAGTTTCTCTTCTCCAGGCTGAATGTTCCCATCTATCTCAATTTCTCCTTATACAAGAGGTGTCTCAGTCCCTTAATCACTTTTGTGGCCCTTGACAGGACTCACACCAGCATAATTATGTCCCTCTTGTGCTGATGAGCCCAGCACTGCTCTGAGCACTCCAGATGTGGTTGAACCAACCCTAAGTAGAAGAGAAAGATCATTCCCCTTGAACTGCTGGCAATGCTGTTGCCCACCATTTCTGCAAGGGCACATTATCTCCTTGTGGTCAATGAGTTGACCACAATGAAAAGTCCTCTTTTGCAAAGTGGTTGTACATCTGATCCTATATATATATATATATCCTATTATATATAAATATTATAGGTATGTATTTACTTAGAGCATATTTTAGGTTATTGGAGCATTTTAATGTTCCTTTACTTCAGAGAAGTATCTCTCCTTCCAGTAGCTCTCTGCATCTCATCACACTTCCCTCAGTCACCCTTCTGCTTGTGGAGTTCTTCAGGACCCTCCACAGTTGTCTCAACCCTCTTAAGGAGGAGTACAAGGCTGCCTCCTTTTTGTGGAAGCCTTATTATAGCATGAGGCTGGGCAACTGTGTATCACTCTCCTAGCCCCAGTCAAGTACTTCAGGACCTAAAAATAAGGGTCTTGGAATCCCATCTGAGTGGGAAATAATATTTTCTCTACCCTTCCTACATTCATATTAGAGAGTTGACTTTGTTCCCAATTAAATATACAAATCACTAGTCAAAAAATATAGATTATAATTAATAAACAAACCTTTACTCTGTCAAGCTGAGGTTTGTGTACACACCTTAACAAATTGAGCCTCACAATCCTAAAGAAGACAGTGCTCTAAGGGTCTTTATTTTGCAGTGAGGCTGGTTGTGGTACTAAAAAGTTCAGTGAGTTCCCCCACATCACAAAGCCCGTCAGTAACAGGGACAGATGGAAAGTTGGCCCTTTCTGAGAGAAAAAGATAATTCTTGACAAAGCTACAAGCTTCAGCCTTTTTACACTGTCTAAGAAAGACAGTTTTGAGATTCCTGGGTCTGGCAAAGTCTTGACCTCTATCCTTTTGTGCAAGTTGTAAAGTCCACTTCTCTTGCCTGGCATCTGTGGACTGGTGGTTTGAAGATTTTGAGGGTTTTTTTGTAACCTTTTAGTGACAAGAGCTTTTCAGTGACACAGTTGTTTTGGAAAAGCATATCCATTTACTTCAGGGGTTTGTAAGAGGTACTACTTTGCTGCATGGAACTCAGTCTGTTTTTCCTTAATTTAAATATTTTAAGGCACTGGGATTTGTCTTAATATTTAAGGTAAAAGACAAAAGAAATGTTATTTCTTACTGTGGCACCCATCACAGACACCTTATGTCACATGTACCATTTGTTATTGGTCAGGGGACACTCAGGCATGTCCCTTGCAATTACTAAATTCCCTTTTCCAAGTAGAAATCAATCACTCTTTATTTATTATGAGACACACTTAGAGAGTTTGAATTTGTAGAATTCTGACCTATGTGAATAGTGTTCTGATTTCCTTTAGGAAAAAGAAAATGGTTGTTAAATTAGCTGCGGGTCCGTCAGCAGTGATCACAATGCAGGGACACATTCTGCAGCAGTAGCACAATGAATGCTTGCAAAACCACCTGAGACCTGCTAAGCTTTCATTCCTGTTCATGCAGAGAAGTTAGACTTTTTTCTTTCATTTCTTCCATAATAATTTAGGAACAGTGAGAGCCTGTACAGGGTGTCAGTTCTCAATCAAATAAAGTTGAACTAAAGCACACAGAGCTTGCATTTTCATTATGAATTTTCAGGCTCTCCTAAAGCACAGAAATCTTAGTGTTTGATGGAACAAAACAACTATAATGACTATTATTAAGATTGTTAAGTCTTATTATGATGATGGCACGCAAGAGCCCCAGTCAGGATTGAAACATCTTCTTCCCCTCTCTGCATCCTGCTTGAGGAGACATAAAATAATGCAGAAATGATGTCTGACAGAAAGGACTTGCTGCCTATGCAATACCTGTCTCTTCTCCAACCCACTTCTTACCTTACTATTCAGCATGCTGTGCAAAACACTGACATACTCTTGTAACCCCTCACGTGATGATTATTTCTCAGTGTGCTTGTTTTCTTCACCAGTTTACTTTCATCCATTTTTTGCATCCCTATTTTGGGGGACCTACATCCATTTCATACTCACTTGTAGCACTGATTTTCCATTTTTTCTTAGCCCCTTTCTTTCCTCATCCTACTCTTGTAGGGTCTTCTGTGTTTCATATTTCTTTCTTTTATATTTTCTATGCCACGTCCATTGTGTCGGATTGCCGAGACAATCTTCAGACCAAACAGAAATTGGAATTGCCTATCTGACTTTTCTCATGCTGTGCCAGTATAAAAAGATTAGATTAAGAAGGGATGACACCGGGAAATCAAGAAGAGCAATGATCCAGTCTGATCCTGATGTCAATTCATTGCTCCACGTTCACTTAATTTTCCTCATCTGCACCATCCTGTCATCCCCTGTGGGTAATTTACAACACCGTGTTTAACTTTTCATCTAGGATCAGAGTGAGTGAAAGCAGGGAGATTCATATTCTATAAAATCTGCACCACAGTCATAATTAGCATGGCTAATATTTCACTATCTAACAATCAAACGAAGAAGTACTATGTTCCTATAGACACCTCTGATACAAGAACAGAAGACACAGATGCCCAAAACCCAACTCCTGGAAAAGTCTTGTTCCTTCCTGTCATCCACTGCCCCACTGCCCTACTACCCCTGGAAATCCTGCCCCTTCAACAGACATGCTGTCTGTTTACTTCACCTCAGCAGTTCTGCAAAACATCCTCCCTCCCATGTTTGCATGTTGTTCTGTGTCCCATCTGTTGCCCTATCCAATTTACCCAAAAGTACATCAGAAAGAAAGTCCCTCCCCATTTCAGACAGAGGGTCACCATTTTGTTTCACCTCCCATGTTTCAATTAGATTACTGAATCACAGTGTGCTCGAGGTTGCAAGGGACTTCTACAGGTCATCTTGTCCAAATCTCCTGCTCAACCACTGTCTGCTCATCCCATCAGGGCCAAAGGGGTGTGCCATTTGCTAAGTATTCTCCAACCTGATCCTCTTCCAGTGCTCTAGTGGCTATGATCCATGGGAACTCTTGGAGAACTCTGGGTCTGGAGGGGATAAACCCTATGCTGATTTTCGTCTTTTATAGACTCCTGAAATTAAGATTGTCAAACTGTCCTGTAGAAAACAATGCTGCAAGACAACGTCAACAACGCAGCTCAACGCAACACCTTGAAGAAAGGAATGATGGATTTGGTTACAGCAAAAGATATTTCAGTCTCTCACACTGAGGCACCAGTACCTCCAGTGGCAGGATGTGTGTGAGCAGCCTGCAAGCCCTCAGGCACTGGGACACTGAACCCAGGCAGCCCGGCCAGAGTTGCTCACACGAAAGTTGAGTTTTTGAGCCTCTCCCCACACTACCTGGGGTCTTACTAAGGAGTAAGAAACCACTGAGGAGTGTGCTGGTTTGGGATGCACTTCATTATACACTTCAGATATGATTCTCTGTCTTGTCCTCCGTCTGTCAATCTGTGAGTCATCAGGATTTAGGCACTGCCTCTCTTTCAAGTCCAGTTGCCCTAAGGAATTGTAGGTAGATGGGTGCTAGGAAATCGACCTGCTACTGCAGCTGTCAGCAGAACTAGCCATTTTTATGCCCTGATGGTATTTTAAGCCTGGATGTCCACATTTACTCTCCATTCATAGACTTTTTTTTTTCTTTTTTTTTCTTTTTATTTTTCAGTTTTCCACAGCCCAGAAATCTTTTCTGGGTTTCTATTGTCTAATACATCACAGACACTTTGGTATATGACAAGAAAAAAGAAAAAAAAAAAATAAAAAGACAGCTAACATGTATGATTCACAGGTTTTTTCTTTTAAACCTCCCATGATTCCGGTGTTATCGCTCCGTACTTTGGTAACATAGCAGGAATGTAAACTCTCTACTCTCCTGGCTCAGAATTACACCTGAACTACAAATGAATGTTGTAGTGCCCTTTCTTCTATGCAGTCATTCCAACAATAAATTCTAAGCAGATCCAAACTTCATGCTCTCTATCTCTATTTTATTGGATTTTGCTGAGTTCATTCTGCACCTTTCCACTTTCTTATTCTCTATTATTCCCATTACATAATCCTTTTGTATCCAAGGCAAGGTGTAAAAAAGCTTGCAAGAAAGCAGAACAGAGACTTACCATTAATAGGACAGACAGAAAGAAATCTGTTGAGTAATGAAAAATAAGCTTTTCTTTTGCATTTAAATAATATTCTAAATACTCTTTCTGTGAGTTGTCATAATGTTCTGTCATTGACTGTCCTGCTACATATTCATCAAGAGTTACCTCCCGGCTAATCAGAACTTTATTACATATAATAGAGATATCAGCTGCCATCAGATGAAGACCTTGATCCAGGTTTTCTGTGCAGCATTTATAACTGGGAACAGCAGTTGACTCTCTCCTGAGATTAGCAGCCCAGTGATCAATGTCAGATAGTTAATAAGTTCAGTTCCACAAATCACTGTTATGAGAAAGTCAGGACATTCAATGCAAAACTAAGCTGTGCAAGAGTACTAGGCTAAGCAGGCAGACAAGGTACTTAAGGACACAAAATTCTAAGAAAGTTAAAGACAATTAAGGATAAACTGCATAGCAACCAAACTATCACATAGGAAGTTCAAACCGTTTAATAGTCTAGAAGCTTATTTGTATATGATGTTCTCAAGACAATAGTATGATGGTAGAGCTTAGTCTGTACTCATTTGAGTGCCTCCTAACTAATTTCAGTAGGACTATAAAGTCATAATTAGGTACAGGTTTAATCATAAATATTCCAGAACAAAATCATTTTAAAGAAAGCTCATGATCCCACCTTTTGACAAGGAAAAAGGATTCAGTGATAATTTTCAACCTGGCAAAAGAAATAACATTTTAATATAACTATTAGAATGTTAAAAAAAGGAAACAAAAGAATCATAGTATTTAAACAAATCATTCAAATGGTTCTGACTACAGGAAAAATATCAGTATTTACTGAGGAGAATAATTCAATCTTTTATTCAGCTGTAGTTCTTGTTTCTTTCATAGTTCTTTCTTGCTGCCTTCTGTGAGTTGTAAACATCTTGGTTTGCAAGTCAGGTTACAACTTGGCTTCTGTTCAGATCAGCAGTTGACCTTTTACTGGCTTCAGAAGAGGGATTTCTACTGCCAAAGCTTACAGGAAGTGGATTTTAACTGAAGTTGTCATAGACCTGTTTACTCACGGACTGCTGCCACACACATAAGAAGGAAACTCTGGACTACCAACGTAACTTACGTGCTAAGGAACTTTATTAAGAGAGTATGGGATCTGTTTTTTGCTGATCAGCCTTTTCTCTTGTTTCCCCAAACAGTGCTGCCCCTTGTGCACCTGTTCCTTCTTTCACTGCTGCAGGATAGTGCAGAAAAGGGAACAGAACAGAAACTTTTGGTAGGGTCATCAGCCTAAGGATAAGGAAACACAAGTGTGCACCCTGTGGTGGTCTCACTACTAGGTGATAATTTTCAACCTGGCAAAAGAAATAACATTTTAATATAACTATTAGAATGTTAAAAAAAGGAAACAAAAGAATCATAGTATTTAAACAAATCATTCAAATGGTTCTGACTACAGGAAAAATATCAGTATTTACTAAGGAGAATAATTCAATCTTTTATTCAGCTGTAGTTCTTGTTTCTTTCATAGTTCTTTCTTGCTGCCTTCTGTGAGTTGTAAACATCTTGGTTTGCAAGTCAGGTTACAACTTGGCTTCTGTTCAGATCAGCAGTTGACCTTTTACTGGCTTCAGAAGAGGGATTTCTACTGCCAAAGCTTCCCACCAGGGGCGCAGGAAGTGGATTTTAACTGAAGTTGTGACATAGACCTGTTTACTCACGGACTGCTGCCACACACATAAGAAGGAAACTCTGGACTACCAACGTAACTTACGTGCTAAGGAACTTTATTAAGAGAGTATGGGATCTGTTTTTTGCTGATCAGCCTTTTCTCTTGTTTCCCCAAACAGTGCTGCCCCTTGTGCACCTGTTCCTTCTTTCACTGCTGCAGGATAGTGCAGAAAAGGGAACAGAACAGAAACTTTTGGTAGGGTCATCAGCCTAAGGATAAGGAAACACAAGTGTGCACCCTGTGGTGGTCTCACTACTAGGTGTAAAACTGCTGTGTGTTTCTGCCCCCCACCCCTTTGATGCACCATCTCACCCTCTTGAACTTCCCCCACCTCAAGTATATTTGGGCTTGTCCAGCAGCCTTGTGAAGTGAGGGGCTCCAAAACTGGTCCTTTTAATTTTGTTCAATTATTTCCTATTAAAATTTTAAATTTAATTGTTCATTAATATTAAAGAATGTTGTATACACTGCATTCTTACACTTTATTGGATGCACTTATTTTATATCTTATTTATGTATATATTTCTATGACATAGTACACAAATATATATATTATGTGTATCTTGTATGAATAAATAGTACATGCACACATATATATTGTGTATATTTGTATATTTAAGCACTAAAGGAAATGCATAGCTAATCAGAGGTTGTTCTGAGATCAGATGAGTAAGAAGGTTTCAAAAATCTCAGAACAATATAGAAAAAAAATATGGACTTTAAGATTTCATCTGTATCTGTGAAAATTTACAGGAGACAAAGACGGGAGAAGAATCCTGTCCATTGTCTGTTTAATTCTTAATTTTGTGAACCTGCTGTGCCACTCTCGGTAAATGAGACATGGAAGCACAAACAAAGGATGTATAGGCAATAAGCCCTTCAAGGTGAGGAAGAATTAGCATAAAAAGGGCAAATTATAGAAGCAGCTATTGACTGTAATAGTTCCCAAGCTTAAAATCAGATGCACGTTCAGTGCTTTACAATTCTCATATAAAAGTGTTTACAGTCTTTCAGAGACATAACTGAAAGGAAAAAAAAAAAAAAGGAAAGAAAAAAGAAACCTTTAGTCATAGGAAGAATATTTTTAAAACACCAGAAAGGCAGGGATTGGCTGGTTGGAGAAAGAATAATAGAAAATGTGGGTCCTAGTCAATGCTTATTTTTTCTAGGGTAACTTACTTGAAACTAATACTTGCTATGGAGTTACACTGAAAACAAACAAGAAATAATGTCCTATCTCTAAAAGTAACATCAGCAGCACAGAGCAGTTGGAAGTTGGAGAGAGTCCTCAGCATGAGGTCTGCAGCGATCCAGGTACAGAGAGCCTCTCCCTCAATGTCAATGGGTTTAAGTCAAACTCTGGCCAGTACAGAAAGCTGTGACCATCTAATGGTTACCCTGGGGGACAGAGGTACAAGGAGATGGTCCTTATGTGAACTTTGATGACTGGATGTCTGAATGCAACTATGTGTGTATAAATGACATAATGTAAATTTATTCTCTGGCTGATCAAGTGATATCCCCTGCACCTAAAGTCCTGCATCTATTTTACCTGTTAGACATGGCTCATGGCATTAAACGACTCTCATGAGAGCAGACATGGTGAGGGATTTCTTCCCTGCATCATCATCAAGAAGACCAAAATCTTCTTTTCAAGGACAGCCCTCAACACCCAGAGCAGAAGCTGCTTTAGTAACACTGTAACTGGCCTTTGAAAGTATGTTCCTGACTCAAGGACCGAAGCAGCTGCATTCCCGGAAAGTGTTAAATTTCTGTGAAACATATCACAATGACTTCTTATTTCTACTTTTACCATGCGAGCAAAGCAACAGGTGAACTTTAGTTAAAAGCTTGTAGCTAAGAGGAACACAGAGTACCATCCTCTCAGGTTTTTCATGGAATTTTTTTTTTTTTCTCAGACTTACCACTGTTACGAAGTGTTACAACTTTCACGTGAACCAGCCTTTGAGCCCCCTCTAGCTCTAACACGTGCTCCTTAGAGGTTAGTACAAAGAAAATTCAACTGTTAGAGATAGTTCTGCAACTCAGGAGAAAACCATGGGAAAACTCAGGTGTGTTTTACCTCTTTTCAGTGGTTTCCTATACCTATATAGTTTTTTGTTCCTTTTTATTGAAGCAGATAACATCCTCGTGAGAGGTATCTAGATTGCTTTGCTTATTAATGTAAGAGGTTAAGAATAATTACACTTTAAGCATTAGAAATGACAGAGACAGAAGCTATTTTTTCCCAAAGACAATATAATCACTATAAATTATGAGTTTTGTATCGTTATTTCTCATAAATTCTTTTCAATAGAGGTAATCAAGCATTCTGTTGAGGTATTGCTGTTACAGTTTCTGTCTTTCTAAACCATTGCTAGACAAGAATATAGCAAAATCGCCATAAAGCACAAACATATTTTGTTTGTATAGATTTTAAAAGACAGAGGTATCAAAGTCCTATAGACCCAATTAAAAAAATACTTAACACGTGCAAAAGTAACAGCAGCTGTGCATGCTTAAATTGAGATTTGCAGAACTCTAAATCTCCAGCCACTCTTCCCCCAGCCTGTAGTGCTGCATGCAGTTGTTGTGACCCAAGGACAGGACCTGGCACTTGGCCTTGCTGAGTCTCGCACAGTTGGCCTCAGTCCATCAGTCCAGCCTGTCCATATCTGTCTCCAGAGCCTTCCTGCCCTCCGGCAGATCAACAATCCTGCCCCACTTGCTGTCATCTACAAACTGACTGAGAGAGCACTCGATCTCCTCATCTATGTCATTAATAAAGATACTAAACGGGACTGGCCTCAACACTGATCTTCTGAACTGGGGAACTGTATATGCCGTGTGATAATCTGTCCCATGACCTTCCCTGGAACCATGGTCAGACTCACAGGCCTAAAGTTCCCTGGATCCTCATTCTGCCTCCTATTGCCACAGCCAAAGTAGGATTCAGTTCACAGATTAAAATAAGTAAATCAAAGTATTAACATTTGAGTATACACTGGAACTTGATATTTGAGATCCCATTTTGATCAATGGAGAGCGAGCTGGAGTCTGGAAAGCTATTCAGTTTGAACTCAAGCGAGCAAATACATCTGAGTGTCCTAATTTTCTAGGTAAACATTGTATTCTTTTTCTGTCTGATTTTCTTTCTAGTAAAGGAGGAAGAACTGCAGTACAGGGGAAAACAACGTGTAGCCAACAAACCATCCCTCAAACCTAGGAGACATTATTGCTTGAGGCTTTATTTTAGTTACCAGTGTTGGAGGTCTCACGCATTTCCTAATTTCCTTCTGAACAATCAATGCTTCCAGAGCACTTCTAGAGGTCTTGTTTTCCACCAAGGCTCAGTAAGAGGGTTGTCCCTTTCTCTCAGACAGACAATATGTTTTTCACTATGACACCTCTTGTAAATGTGCAGTACATGGGTTGATATTCAGTATTTATCTTGAATTTGAAGCTGAGATATCTCTTGAAAGAAGTATTCTGTTATAAACACATCCTATACAAGCCCTGTCTATACAGGATTTTGAAATGTCCCTGAAGCACTGAGATGATTCTGCTTCAGAAGGCGTAGCTGTGTCCTGATGCACAGCCATGTACAGAAAACCTGTGGAAACTCCTTCACATAGAAGACTTAGAGACTAACTTCAGAGTTCATCACCACTTATGTGCTCAACAGGAAAATGTGGTATCCAACTTTGTAAAGAAAGGAGTGACAGACACGCCTTCAGAAATCTTGTGTAGAAAGGTTTTTATTTTCTGGGCACTATGGGTTAACTGATTCAGCATTGGAGCGGAAAACATTGTTCTTCTGTAACAATTGTGCAATTTATTTTAAATGCAATGCTTGGGAGCTGTTTGAACACAGGCTAAGATTAAAAGCTCATTGCCTCTGATTCCAGATACCATTCAAGACCAGATCATCATCTGGATTAAACAATTGAAGTAATTTGCATATCAATTTATAAAATCCCATGTAACATTATTCTATCAATTCCGCATATATTACATTAATATATACACTTTTATTTGCCATTTTTATTAAAAATAACTATGGAAATGAATATGTACTTATTGTAGATTATATAATTTATTGTGTGTGAAAGATTTCAGTAGTTTCTAATTAGAGGAGAGCACACCTAGCCCCTTCTGGCACCCAGACAAGTTAAATTCTCCAAAATTCTGAGCTGATGTCCAAGAACATGCCAATGACAGTTAATTCAATTCAGCACAGAAGATATATCTGAATAACTTCATCTGATTCCTTTTACTCTGGCTTGCAATTATTTTGTTTTTAAGAAAACCACTAAACAAAAAGGGAGCTGAAGTGTATCCTTTTGTAGTATAAAGTACACGAAGCTTTGAAGATATCCAGGTGAAATATATTCACGGCTTTATCTTTGAACCACTTAATTTACATGAGTACTTTAAATATGTGTCAGGTACAATTTGTTTTTAATGAATCCTTAATGAGTCTAATTACATTCTGGAATTCAAGGTCTGTCTAATTTTCTCCCTAGTCAAAGCTGACCATTTGTTTTTCTTATCCATTGTAATCAGGACAGTATTTACTGCCCTAATTCCCAGAATCATGAACCTCTTCTTTGAATCAAGTAGAGTCAGTGATTTCTGTCTTGAAAAGCAGCAGGGCATAGATGTACCAACTCTTGAACAAAAGGATCAGCCAGAAAATTACCTTTAAGAACTGATAATCAGACTCTTTTAGGTCTTTTAATAATAGTGAAAAACACTTTATTACAGAAATATGTATTGTATTATTTGATTATAGTAGTTCTCTTCTCTTACTAGCTAGAATTGCCCTTTTATAGGGTAGTAACATAAACATATTTTTAAGCAATGGTGTAAAGTAGCAGCCAAACCAAATGGAAACTCCTCAGAATAGTGCCCTCTCTGTGTGAAACTGAGGGGTCTTCTTAGTGGGTTGTGAAGTAGCACTTTGCAGCCTCCACAACAAATAGAATAGGCATATTGTTAGCAGGATTAGGGCAGGAGGTAGAGGATAATCTCAAACCTAGCTGAAATAAAGTTGCAAATAAATTATTTCTTCTAGTTTTTGGCTTGCAAAGAAATTAAGAAAAGGAAAAAATCGATGTAGCATACAAATGAAGAACCAAAGCATAATAAAATGTATACAGAAAAAGATTTTTATATAGAATACAAAATGTAAACTAAATAGGAAGAAGAAAGATAAAAGGGGATTGTGTGCAGTTTTGGTCACCACGAAATAAGAAAGATTTTAAGCTATTAGAGAATGTTCAAAGGAGGGCAAGGAAGATGGTGAAGGGCCTTGAGGGGAAGCTGTATGAGAAGAGGCTGAGGTTACTTGGACTGTTCAGCCTGGAGAAGAGGAGACTGAGGGGAGACCTCATTGCAGTTACTACTTCCTCATGAGGGGAAGAGGAGGGACAGTCATTGATCTCTTCTCTGTGGTGACCCAAGGGAGGGTCAGGTTGTGTCAGGAGGTTTTGGTTAAATATTAGGAAAAGGTTCTTCCCCCAGAGGTTCTTGCCCCCAGGTTGGGCACAGGAACAGTCTCCCCGGGGAACTGGTCACAGCACCAAGCCTGACAGAGTTCAAGAAGCACTTGGATGATACTCTCAGGCACGTGGGGTGACTCTTGAAAATGGTCCTGTGCAAGGCTCAGGGTTGGACTCGGTGATCCTTGTGGGTCCCTTCCAACTCAACATATTCTGTGATTCTGTGAAAATAACAAAGAAAAAAAGACGGAGAAGCATCCATTTTACTGCAGAGAGGATACAAGTCTTCTGATATAAGTGAAACCAGATTTTTATCTATAAAATTTTGGAATACGTCAGTAATGTTAACGCTGCTGTTATTCCGGTGTAAATTACGATGAGAGTTAGTCCTAACTCCATGTATATTAAAGTTATTCTTAAACTTTACAGTGGCTTTAAGACAGATCTGGATTAAAGGTTAACTTTTGAAAGAAAAGATAACAACTTATTCTCTTTTGGAAAGTATCTCAATGCTTCACTTGCAAAGTGAAGCCTCCTTGTATGGAGGCAAAGGAAAAAGTCAAATAATATTATTTGCTTAAGAAGCTACGGAATCTCTCTGGGCTAAAAGAGGTAAAGAAATAAAAAGGAAATGATGTAATTTGTCTTTGACAGGAAAGGAACAAGTGAAATGACACCAATTTATCTTGAAAGAAACAAAAATAGAAGTGGGAGAAGGCATAAAAAGGCAAGAACAAGAATTCTGAGTAAAATTTTTTCAGTTTTTCCTGAGGCTGAAAATAAATTGCCAAATAAACACATTAAAACCATTTTTTTACAAAAGAAAAAAAATAATCCTCATTTCACAGATAAGTGAACTGAGGGGATGTGGGCTTAAGCAAGGGAGGTAGGTAGTTAAGCTTTAGGATGTCTACCGTCAAAAATTAGATTCTCCAAATCCTGTTTATCTGCTACCTTAGCCTGGAGTATCAAAGCTGCCAATGCTGAAGTCCTGCTTGCAGTCTGACCAGAAGCATCCCAGGACTGAGCACAACTAAGCCTCACTGGAATTAAAGGAGGGGTGCTCTTTTAAAGTTTGCCTCATCGCAAGGACTTCATCCCTTAGAAGTTCTCAGGCATCCCTCTTACATTAGAGAGCCAAGCTCTGCCCAAGACGCCAAAGGAACATATGCTGTTGGCTCCTCAATTTTCTGCCCTGTTGTTCAAAGACTAGCAGGCTGTGGGAAAAAATAGACCTGGATCTCATTCGAATCTTCACCTGGCAGTGTGTAGATTGGCAATGACCAAGCTGTCCTGAGAGAGGGCCTTTTGTCGGTTCACATCAAAACTGTTCTCCCTTGCTTGAAATTGTTAAATATTCATCGGACTGAAGAAAGGGAAGAGGGAGTACAGTGATGTGCTCTCTCTCTGGCCCAATAGTTTATGCTCTAAACTTTAGTAAGGGAAATTTGGATTCCTGTTTCTGCTCCAAACAGCTATTTCAGTTTTTGTTTCCCGTATTTTCTGTACACATTCCAGAAGTCGTATTTTCACCTAGTTTTCTTTGCCCATCTCAACTGCTGAATATTGGCCTCAGAAATTAATATGAAAAAAACTCCTTCGTGAATGCTGTCCTCATGTATCTGATCTAAACTCACTAAAATGAGACCTGATGTGTCCATCTGTTTGTTAAACAAGTTTACCCAGCCTATGATGATGCAGTCAACCAGAGGAAGCCAGTACATCTGAGTGTGCTTAACATATTTTTCCTGACTGCTGGCTTGCTGCCTACAAGTCAGGAAAAAGCATTCTTTAGAGTCTTAATACACTGTTTCTTTTGTTTTTATCCATCTCAGTTCATACTACAATAAGAACTGAACATAATATATAGATTACTGATGTGGACCTAAATCTATTTTTGATTTGGTTGCTTCTCTATATAATTTAGTTTTGTTTCAGTTCCCTAATTGTAAATATGGAAATATAGAAAATTTTCTTTGCAAATACTCTAAATTTAAGCTTATTATTAAAAAAAAAAAAAAAGAAAGCAACTGAAAACACAGCCACTGATTAACTCAGAGATGGTTGTCAAAGCTTCCCTTTACTTCACAGGGTTAGGCTGTCATCCCTAGAAGTATGGCTGTAGTATTCTCAGTGTACAGACCATACCCATCTGAAAGCTACGTAGTCACCTACAGAGACAAATCTCAGTGGCTGCTGTGTCTGATTTGGTAGGGAGCAATCTTGGTATGAGAAGGAATCAGACATTCTATACTGCAGGTCTTGTAGTTGCTGTTAAGAGCAACTTTTAAAGGAATATCATTAAAGTTAATAATGTGCCTGAGGAAAAGTACATTCACGATAACTCACCAGATGTTTGGACTTTAGGAAAAGTGACTCTAGGCAATTAGCCTTCCTTAAAATCTTTAATTAAAACATATATTTGGAAAACCACAGCGTCGTGTTTATTGACAGGAGAACCTTACTCATTGAGATGTACTGCCTCAGGAATTCTCAGTGGCAATTACAAAATGTTTGTTTTGCACATCCTGGTCTAGTATGGAGGCTGTGACAGAAAGTGTAGGCAGTGATATTTTAAAGAGAGCAAGCTATCTCCCGCTCTTTTTTTTTAATCATCCTTACACACATAGGCTTCAAAGAACTTTAAGATTCAGTATTGGAGACTTGTTAGAACCAGACCTGTAACAGTTTTGTTCATTCTGTCAAAGCCCCACATATCAGAAATTTGCTGATTAGTATTCAACAAGCTTGAAAGATAGATGCAAAGAGTCATAAATACATGGCTGGAAGGGGCCTGGTAAAGATGTCTAACCCAATTGCTTGCCCCAAGGCAAGATCAAATGCAGCTAAAGTATTTCTGACAGATGTTTATCCAGTCTATTCATAGGAATGTCAGTGATGGATGTTGTACAGTAATCTCAAAACAAAATGTTCAAGACAAAGAACAAAATTTCAAAATTCAGCCTGATGTTCTAGGATTAGGAGCTAAACGATGGCTGTTTGTTACACTGGTACTTATCCTCATTTACATTAATTTACATACGATGTTGAAATTATATCTCCTGCATGATGTACTGGGAGTTGGAACTGTGTGAGGTGACTGGAGATGTATGTGGTGAACTTATTTTCAGTTAACTGCTCTTGTGAAATATAAAGTCTTGCTCCCCGGTGGTGTGGTTTAAGGATAACTATCTTAAGGATGCTATCTTTAGCAATATTAAGAAGACATAATAACATCTTCAGAAAAGGCCAAGTGTTTTAAGACCACAGACATCATTAAAAGCTAGGAGACTTTGCATTCAGAAAGTTACATGCACACTTGAGAAAGTTATGCACATCTCTCTGCCATTTCATAAAAGTAACATTATTGAAGGTATAAACCACAGTGTTGTTAGCTTAGGATTGATGAGAACTTATTGAAAACGTGGTGTTACCTTCAAGTGAGTAAGCTCATGGAACTAAATAAAAAAACATATTGATGTATGTGTGGACTTCACTGCACTTTTCCCTTTGCCTGCTTTCACAGGTCTTCATGCGTATTTGAAAATAGACTAAGAAGATAAAGATTCAACTTATCTTTCATGGCACCAAAGGGAAACCAGTTTAAGAAACAATTTTTAAATGCAATCAATAGCTTCTGCAGGATTTTACCAACATATTTTAAATATTCTGACCTTCTGTTTTAATTATATATGAGGTTAAGCTCTCCATTTTTTTCAACTATTATGGGGCTCTGCAGTATTATGGACCTTTGTAACAAACAGCTAAACTTTAAAAAAAACAATTAAAAGATTTATGTGCTTACAAATAAGGAAACCATACTAAATATCTAGATGGATATTTCTCAGCTTTTCATGTTGACAGTGTCCCCTACTCAAAGAAAATAAAATATTTTATGAGATATTAACATTTTCTATTACAACATGAATGGAGAGGAATCAATGACAGCAGAAATGTTATGCAATGTGCTTGTCCACACGCTTCAAGGAGCTGACAGAGTAACTTGATCCTGAGAAGAATTGAAAACATGAGTTATTAAGAATAGAATTTTTGAGGCTTTGCAACCTCTTTGACTACCTTTTGAGGTTTCTCTAGAGTATGTAACACCCTGTACTTTCAGAAGCAGCTCCTATCTGTCCTCTTGCACAATGGCCTAAAGAAATCTGCCCAAGCGAAGAGCAGCATAACAAAGGACTCTTTCAGGGAGATTGTGATACATATTATGAGCCTTTGTATAAGACCAGGGGATGTATATTCGTGTCCATTCCTTGTTTTCGTCTGTCTGTGACATGTACCTCCATTGCATACAAGCACACCAATAAGTGCAAAAAACATAGAATAGGCATGAAGGAGTAAAAAAACCCTTTTCTTACTCATTGAGAATTAATTTATGCTTCCTTCCTTCACCATTCCTTTTTCTGAAATTATAGGTACTGGTAGGGTGAATAGGAAAATGGTAGGGTGTGGGGGAGGAATTCCTCTGGTAAAATTTGCAAAAATAGTAGAAATTTAGGTTGGGACAGATGTGAAAAAATATGCTACTGATTTCACAATATGTGTTTAACGATACAATCTGAACTTGGCAACTAAACAAACTTGGGAAAAACATGAGGTTTCTCAATTAAAAATACATGAAACAGAAACAGTCTTACTCAGCTCTTTCAATGATACTTTCAGTCCAGTATGACACAGAGCAGAAAGGATCTCTCAAAACAGAACTTAAAAGATGAAAACCACAGCCACATTTCTACATCATTATTGTACCCTTATCTTACTTCTACTGATTGTAAGAAATTTTGTCAGCAAACATATACAAAACAATGTATAACACCACTTTTATGAAATTACTTTTAACGCACAAGACTCACCTTATTTTATTCACAGTCTTTTTGGAAAATGAGAGGTGTTCCCAAGTTTTAATGGAACTCTTTCAAAATCATAAAGCATGTATAAAAGAAATGCATGAATTTAAGTATTAGCTTGACTCTTTAAGTGAGTAAGATTTGACATAACAATACTCTACCCACTTTTGTTTTCTGTTTGATGAATTACAAAACATTTCTATTTTTTTATTTACTACAGGAGACTATTCCTCTCCAAACCTTCACTCTGTTTTTTGCTGTACACTTTCTTCACTCCTGATAAAGCCACAGGATCTGTAGGAATCACAAGAGTATTCAGTGCACCATGGACAGTCAGAAGGATGAAACATTAGCTTCTCCTGTATATAAAAGCCTATACTGAGAAATGAGAGAGATGAAAGGCAGATACATTGAAAAGGTATTATTGATACCCACATTTCTGGAAAGTATTCAGCATTTGTCATTCACTGAAAAGAGACACTAAATCATTTTTTCTCACAGTCCTGACTTGCTTGTAAGATACTTTCCAAGGCTTAAGGTATGCACACTAACAAGGTAAAGTTAATTGGAGGGTCTCTCCTACAATCCCCTAATAATTTAGGAAGTACAACAATCCAAAAAGTGGTGATTCATTTGACTGTCACTCTGACTTTCCAAAATTTCACAGGCATTGTATGTTCCGTAACAAATCATGTCCTTCCCTGAGAGAACATTTTATCATTTAAGTGGAAATATGTTTTCATGACATACACTCTTTTCATATAGTAGACCTGGGTGTTAGTTCTTTTTAGAATTAAAGAGCTAGACTTTTGAAACTAAGTTGTCTAGGTACCTTAAAATGAGTTCTGCTTTCTCTGGTAGAAGTCTGTATAACTGCAAATTTGATCCAAAGTTTTTTTAACCTTGCTGATAACCATTTTTAGGAGCACTCCTGTAATCATAAAACAAAATCAACAGCTATCACTGGAAGTTTGATCTGAATAGGCACAGCAGAATTTCTGTGTAATTTAAGAAGGTTAGCCCATTATTTTTTTATCAGAAGGGCAATATTTAAATCTGCTGAGTAAATAGCTTGACAAGAGTTGTAGTTGATAAAATGTCACGTTTTCTTCAGAATAAAATAAGCCTCTATCATGCTCTAGGTCTGCAGTATGTCCTTAGTTTTACACCAGTCATGGATTTTTTTTAATGCAACCTGAATTAATACTAACCAAAAGAAAAGAAAGAAAAGACATGGCTACAAAATCTGTGTTTGTTGAACAATCACAAGAGTGAAAACTGAGCTCCAGTCCATGGATAGTAGGATTAAGATGCAGTTTGCAAGCAGGTGTCAACTCTCTGCCTCCCAGTGTTGCCTCTTCCATGTCACGAATTAGAAGCACAAGTTTACTTAAATGAGACCAAAGCACTGAATTACAGAAAGGTAACTATCATGCTGAAGAAGAAACCATGCGTTAGCATGGCGTTATTCAGATTCTCTTCCTGTACCATTTCACTAAACTTTAAGTACTTTTGAACATATTTAAACTTTGATTTTTCAAAGGCACTTTGCCTTTGAAAGTCAGTTCTTTTTTATCTTTTTGATCTTGGGAACTTTTGCACTTACTCTGTGTTTTCATGCCTTCTTCATTACTTCTTCAGTGTGAAAATATTTTAGAGACGTGCCACTCATAGCCACATATACTAAAAAATGCTACATTATCTTTCCTGTACATCTAACTCTCTTCCTAAGCAGCTGCAGTGTCATAACCGATCAGTGACATTTAATTGTTATAACAGTATGATAAACAATTGGGAAATATTGAACTTTTATTTGCAGTGTTTGTATTCTTCTGTGTTATACTTGCTAAAGGGACTTAACAATGTTGATAGTACTGATTTAGGAGGGCTGAGATTAATTTAAACATAATCTTATTCTAAAGAGGGATCCCAACAGTGGTTTAAAATTGAGGGAAATTCAGAGTAAAGGAGACATTTGGAGAGAAGCCAGTTAAGAGTAATTTAAGATTTTCATTTTCCTCTTGGGTAAAATAGCAATATCAAGAAAAAAGCAAGAACTAATAGCTGGACTTTTTCTAGTAGGCACTGCATTACACCTGCTGTAATTCATATATAAATTCCATCCTGTGGAGGACTCAGCTTACCTTTTAGAACCTTTTTTAGGTTACCTAAAGTGTCTCACATTGCATCATGGCTACTAAAAGGAGTCACCAGAGTAGTTTTTGAGAAATGCATGATAGATTTACATATTGGTCAAACTCAAGACAAAAAGAATGGGGATGTGTGCCTGTGTTGCAGAAAAAATTCCCATCTGCCTGTTTTACCCATATCTCTTTCCCTTGCTTACAACACACTGAACCTTACATGGCTTAAACTTTTGCACACAAACCAACCTCATCTTTTGAAACTTTAAATTCTACCTAGTCAACAGGAATTAGACAGACAATTACAAATTTTCTAAGCTCTTCTTGACATTGTTGACATGTGTATTGGGTTTTATAATTTCAGTAGAAAAATAGAATACTAAAATTCCAGAGAAAGAGAAAATTTTGACCTTTCCTTCACGTATATATTTTGTTCTTTCTGGAAGATGTAATCTAAATATCAGTTAAAATAGCAGCTGAATATTTTTTTCAAAAATTTCTCCAGCTGTGAAGCTTTGCAGTCACATCATTAGGATTAACTTGTGATCTAAATGCTATCTTGCAGCTCAGCTATCTGCTACTGAATATTGGATGCTTCTCTGTGGAAACCTTTTTATTACTTGCCTAAATATTTCATTCAGAACACTCACGTGAACAACTGGCTATGAGAGAACACAGAAGTAGCCTGGAAATGTCCAACGGAAAAAAACCAAACCAAAATGAAACAAAAATGAGGCTGCAGGTCAACATGCAGCCAAAACTTTATGACCCTTTTGATCTTCCAGTGTTTAGAACAAAGTAGATCAAATGAGGAAAAATTAGGGATGGAAGATATCTGAAAAGATAAACTGACAAGACAAGATTGCCCCATGTTGTATGTTGACTTTAACCTTGTGAGAGCGATGGACCTTATGGATAGCAACTTTGGCAATATGGACACTTCCCATTGTAGTTTCTCATGAGCACTATATGTGGAAGAGTAGTCTGGAATCAATGTAATCAGTGCAGAATATTATTTAAACCAGTTAGAAAACTTCTTGGAAGGCTCAATGGAAGATTCCACAAGTCACTATGCTGTCTCCAGCTGCAGAGTTGGAGCAATAGCATGGCATCACCCTGTGCAGTGAAGACAAAGACCATGATTTAACCTCTTATGGGACAAAGTAAACATGCACTATCTGGTTATTTTTACTCTAATCTGTTCAAGTTATTTAAATTGGTAGGTAGTAGATGACTCTCTATCCATTCAGTTCTAACTCACTTAAGCAGCAGATAGAACTAATGATTGTCTAAGACATTGTTTTTACAGAGAAAACGAATTATCCCTCTACAGAAGTAAATAAGGCTTCATTGACCGAGAAGGAAAGGAAGCCCTCATTCACAAATATTTTCAGAACCAAATCTCTTTTCTCATTTACCTTTATTAATGAAGTTTGCCTTACTAATATATTTCTGTTGCCTGGCCTGTAATCCTACATTTATTTATTAGCTCTTCTCTTCCATAATCCTTTAGGGTCATTGCTCTTTTTAGGGCTATTTGCACGCAGAGAAGATAAAAAAATATTAGGATGTTTAGTCCTAGTTAACTGCCATTGGTTCCACTGTAATTTCTGTGTGCAAAGTTTTGCGGACTGTGAGCACTTGCTCCTCTCTTCTTGTAGACAAGAGGAAAAACAGGTATGGTTATTTGCACAAAAAATAACCATTTGTACTTCTGCCATTTGAATAAAATGGTGACTGATACAACACTCTGTAAGTTCAGATCCACACAGTTGAAATTCTGCTATGTATTGGCCTGAAAACTTGACCTATGAAACAGACACAGCAAATTTAATTTGCTTCAAAGATAACTGCAGTAAACAAGCACAATGACCTTACAAATTTCCTTGCATGCACCTATTATCTGTTTAATTTGGTTTCAGAAGTGTTGGATGCATGCAAGTGTAAACGAGACCGTTAAAACACTCAAAGGTTTTAAGTATTGTACTTACACAGGCTACTTATTATCCACATTTTGATTCTTTCTCTGAATCATCATCAACAATAATAATAGCAGCAGTATTAATAATCCGGCTGGGAATAATTCTTTGATGTTGTTTGTGCGGTTAATTGTGAGAACATAAAATAAATCCTATTTCTGGCATATCTGCCAGCAGTGTCTGTTTACTTCTGAAACTGTGAATACACTTTGGATCTGTCAAGTAGTTGCCTTGGAGAATATGTGTTACATAAACAGTAAAGGAAAATTGGTCTGAATGGCATGAGAAGAGACTTAACCTCTGTGTATTGAAAAACAGATGGGTCAATAACAGGGTATGGTTTGGATTGTGTCTTACTCATTATTTTTATTCAATTCAAAAAACTGAAAAAGTCTGAGATGCTGTACCATTCTGTGCGCCTTTTTTAAAAAGTTAAAGCTTATTTAGTGCAGAAACTGGGAAAGCAGGTACTCTGAGGTAGAAATACACTTCTGAACCTCTCCCTCATTCTCCTGGGGGAGTGAGCAAGTGTTGGGTGTGGCTGAGCTGCCAGCTGGGGTTAACATGCAGCAGCTGGCCAACATTTTCAGCATATAGCCAGAAAACTGCTTGATAGTCCCTCCACCACCTGTCCCTTAGCTACACTTTGGAAGCTGATTTGATGAATTTTTCCCGTTGTGAACATGACAATAGGTATGCAGGTATGCAGGAGAGAAATGGTTTGAGTCAGAGCCACTAGGTGGGAAGGGAGATTTTCAGGACATTCAAAATAATAAAGAAGTGAGGATCTGAAGCACAATGTTGAGTTAAGCTATACCTATTGGATGTTATCCATCTAAATTACATTTCATTACATTGATTCAATTTCAAGCCACCTCCAGTTTCCAGCTGGATACAAATATTTTCAGTGTTGTTTTTGTTTCACCATCTAAATTAAATTCCCTGTTTGAAACTTTTTTCCTCTATTGATTTTTTTTCTGTTATGACAAATCAATGACAGACCACATTACATTTTCATCTACTAGAAAAACAGGTTTCTATCCGGGAGGTTCTTTATCCTTTGGCTTAGATCTCTTTCTGTTACAAATAACCCCTTCTAGCAAGTTGCAGTGCACGGTCTGTATTCATCGGATAAAGCACTTTCTCCTTTTAGCAAAACCTAATTCAGGTTTTACCTGGCTCACAAGATGGATAACACTCCCAGGGTTAAAACATCCCTGGTTTAAATAGTTAGGTGCAGACAGTCATATGTTAGCTCGGTCTCTGCTCTGAATTGGTGAGATGCAAGCCAGATTGCATGTGAAGGTCCTTCAGTCACGTTAGTGCTTGGCTGTCCTCACGCTACCAACTCTTATCTCTCATAAGGCATCAGAGAGCATCCACACTGATGTCTTTATAGGGCTCCATACCAACACAGAGCAGCAGCTACATCTGTTACCCTGCAGTGGTGAATGTGGTGGTGCCCTCTGGACCAACTCAGGGACACATTCTTTTTGTTCCTTTTTGTGCCATTTATACAGAATTCCTTGTGCCCTCCTTGAGACCGGTGCAAATTACTTTCTGCAAGGCAATATATGCAAGTTGAAGTTCTCGGAGACTGCTGATAACTACCCATCTGTTCACAGTTAATTCTTACTGGCACTTAAAGGGGAAAAAAGCAGCACACAGAAATATTACTTCTGTTTCTACTTTGTCTCAGTACTCAGAAGGCTTTACAAGGGTCTGTCTCTCTCTCTCTCTCTCTCTCTCTCTCTCTCTCTAGCTTATAACATGCAAATGGACTGTACAAGGCTGAGTGTACCTAAACTACCTGTTACTCACAATAGGATGTGTCAGCATGAACAGGAAGGTCTTCTTGTGTTTGCTTGACCTATCACCTCTCTTATAGCAAAATGTCTGCTTACAAAAAAAAAAAAAAAAAAGAAGTTGAGATCTGTACAGCCTTCCAACCAGCATATGTTTTCTGGTAAAATGAGGAAGACCAAATTGGCACACATATTTTACAGAGGCCTAATATTATGTTTGGAATTGTCAACTCTAATCAAGAGACTAGTCAACAGTGACCTCCTGAGGATGATAATGAGGTGCCTTGATTTAGATTGATTACTGCTAATTCTATGTGACTGTATGTGGAGAGATTTTGAATAAAATGCATAATACACAAACTCCTTGACTCCTCAGTAGACAAAGGAAAGGAGAAAACATTATGTAAAGGGACCTTCTTGTAATTCAGCTCTTGTGGCTTTCTCATGTTTTATCAAGAATTAGTCAAGGAAAATAGGAAGAAAAAATGCTCATCCTACAGCAATAGCTGTTTTATCTGGAGAAAGTCACATTCTTTCTCCTTGAATGAAATCCCGTATCTTGTGCTCTAATCCAAACACTGATTAGCAATGTTCTAGCTCTTTGTTTGTATGTTGCTTTTTGGCAGACATTGTGGCTTTCATACTTTGTTCCTTAATTACTTGTCATTTCACCTCCTTGATTGTTTTCAAGACTCTCTCAGCACAGCTTCCACAAAAGATTCACTTTCACAGTGTCTTGTAAAGTATTATTTATATATTTGTTGCCAGGTAATGTGGCCCCTTTACAAAGCCTTTCTCTTGTATCAGAAATAAAGCTGGCTGCAGAAACATAGAAAATATTTCTTTTATTCCATGAATGTATTTTGAAAAGAGCTCTTCTACTGCTAGGCACTGGGTTCCCTAATTTTGGCCTGTTTTGAGACTCAGAATTCCAGTAATGTGAAAGGTATCCTTCTTCCTGAAGAAGAAAGGGACCCTTGAGAAATAACCCAGCAGAACAATAGTTCTGTATCACAATATCACATTCAAGTGTGAACTATATGAAAGATGGGTTCACTCCTTGTAAAGCTGGCTAAGGATCAGAGAGGATGGGCTTTTATAGCACAATCATTATCCTCACCATCCTTCTGTGCAGTCTGTTGAGATATGTTGTTATGAAAGGAGATGCTCAGGTGTAGCAGGAGATGCTGGCTAGTCTTGGAGGAGTGAAATCTTGCCAAAACCAAAAGCTGTTGTCCTCTTTCTCACCCCATTTACAATAGCAGGAGTAGAAAGAGCACCATCCCTTTGGTGATGTCCTCCAGCATTGTGGCCAGGCTTGTGTCTCTCCTTGTCCTACAATAGCAGCATGATCTTGCCCAGTTCCCTCCTTTCTCATCTTTCACAGAAAAAGACTAAAGAGAGGGGTGGCTCACAAAGTGCATTCCTCTGATGATCAAATGTGCCAGCAGGGTGTGAGAACAGCATGTTAAAGGCAGGAGTCCTGTACTGCAACAGAACAGAGAAGAGAAATCCAGTGGTGGGGAGAGAAAGATCTGCTTCCCTGTACATTGCCCTAAGGAAAGCCGTTGTGTTCTCTCATCTCTCTCTCCTTTCCCAAGCCACTAGCACTTGCTATGTTGTTGGGAAGAGGTGCAGACATAACCAACAGTGTTGCAATGGTGGCAGCTATAACTGGCCAGAAAACTCATTGGGATCACTGGAAAAATTAAGGGAGAAAAATTGATTTTCTGTGATATAGCTTTAAAATTACGATGTTGGACCAAGATATTTAATGATAACTAGAGACAGAGCATACTAATAATACAATCTGCAAGAAAATTTTCCCAATCAGGGAAGTATAGTTGGAGGATGATGCATACTCGTCAAGCCTTTGCAGTGAATGGAAGTATCTGATTCAGTTGGAGCTGGAGCATAGGTAAGTGCATTAGGTATCATATTGCACATCTCTTAAGTGAAGTGTCTGGCCCCACTTGCCTAAAGAAGTCATTCCCTTCAAGCATCCCTGCTCTTTTCTTTATGAATGCTCTGTGCAAGAATAATGCACAGATCTGTACAATGTTGTAAGTGCTGTTGAAATGAGAAAAATTATTTTCACAGTAAAGGATTATTGTTAAAAATAACAAAGCAGCCTTAGCATCATAAATTAGGAAAGTGTTGAACCTGTTGACATAAAAATTTTAAATCCATCTGATAGTGTTACAATTAGCATATCCTTCCTGTGATTTTCTCAGAACAGTTTTCACTGAAAAAGAAGAGTTGGCTCCAGGTTAGGTTGTGTTCAAATGACTGACCTAAAGAGTGTGAAGATTTTGCTAATGTCTGAATAAATAATTCAGAACAGTGGGTATGAAAGTAACCGTGGTCTCTTCACTCCTTTGCTACTCTTTATTCTATGAAGAAAAAGCAAAACAGTGTGGAAAAAAATGTTCTCTGATGATCTCTCTGGGTGAGAGAGCAAATCATGATACTAGAATCAATTTCATGCATTATCATTTCTAAAGCTCTACATTCAAATAAACATGTCCTTCAATTTAGGAATTGACTGATACTTTCCACTGACTACAAGACTGGAGGTGTTGATAAAAGAAGTACATATTTTTCTCCTTGTTCAAAATACTGTCGCTTGATACAGTGACATCTAACTATACTCACTACTTAACTAAGACAGATTTCATGCATTGTATCAAGCTTCTGGCTTCAGGGGAGAGTGGCCTTTCTTGCATGGATGTGTATTGCAATGGCATCTCTGAACACAAGCAGGAAACAGAAAGAGACAGAGCTTTTGGCTCAGTTCTTGAGGAAACCATGTAACATTAGCACCCCTGAGCTAAGTCCAGGAGACCAGCAGGCTAAAACTGATCCCCATTTATCACAGAGATTCTCACAGAACTTTTTCAACAATGCATCAAGGCTCATTAGTCACCTCAGAGATAATATTACTCCTCTCTTGCCAACTAATATTGAATTCTATCACAGCTAGAGCTGTCATGAGGTTATACCTACCAGTTTTACTGTATTTATCCATTTTGTGCATTTCTTTTGCTGCTGAGTAAAAATATGTTCGTTTTTTATCAATTGCACAGATGCATTTCCTTGGGCTAAATGAAAAATAAAATTTCATCCAGAAACAAAAGCAGACCATGCAGCAGAGACAAAAATGTAGTGCAAACTTGGAGGTGAGCAGAACATGAGGTTTGTTGCAAGAAAACTTTTTGTTACCTTCAAACAGTGCTTGAGTCCCTCTCATCAACAAAATGTCTAATACCTGACACTACGAGCCAGGAGCAGTCATGTCACTAGGCTAAAGGTGAGCCACCCTAATCTCTTGCTGATTTACCAACAGCCAAATTCATCATTTTCTTGTCATTCTGCTGTTTAACAGCACGCCAAGTTGTGTGAAGAAGCAGAATTGGCCGCATTTTAGGAGTCCATCAGGATGTATTGAGGGGAAATGTCACCTATTTTTCTTGTGTCCTTCTCTTGTCAAAACTATAGTAATGCTGTCTTTTAAGGGATTGAAGAATTATAGCAGACTCAGTGTCTAAGCTTAGCTTTCCATAATGACTGTCAAAGATATTTCCCAAACGAGCCCTATTTGCAAGCACAGAGCTACCAGGTTATGCATGTTTGCCACAGTAAGTATTTAGAGGATTTAGCATTGCTGATTCGCTTTATAGGTGAGAGGGGCAGAACAACAAGGTTCAGTTTTGGTCCAGGAATTAACTTTCTCTATAAACCATCTCTATACGTCCCATACATTCCGTGGCTTTTCTCTCAGTTCAGTTATTGTTTTCAGCAGAGCAAATGGGTGAACACTTAACTGAACTGATGCTGGGAAGTGGTTCTGCTGTCAGACTGAAATGAAACAGGATGCCCAGCAACCCATTGTAAAGATCAGGAGCAGCAGCTGTCGTAGGCAACAGGCATGTAGGAACTATTTGGGAAGCACTGGGAAGTAGGTTGCCTTGGCTACTGGCAAGCTGATATGTGTATTCAAACACAACATTGACCTAGAGACCATGGTAATATGTAATAACTATATTTTATTTATATAACCGTGTTTTGGATATGGCCTGTAGCAGAGCATTTCAAATATAGACACAGGTTTCATTATTTTCTTTTCCCTGCATCCCTGAAGGATATTGGTAGGGATCGTACTGGACAAGGGAAGGAAGTTTTATATACTTGAATTTCTACAACTGTATGCCCAAAGTAGCATAAGTGGAGTCCTGCTGCTACTGAATTTGTCCCATTGATTTTCTTTAAGCAGGGATTTTATAGCTGATGAAACAAAATTGCTACAAAACATACATAGTAAGGACCTTTCCTGACTTTATGCTTTTGTATAAAAAAACAAAAAGGATAAAAAGGGGTGATTAACATTGTAGGAGACAAGTAGAATGATAAACTGATAAGCAAGAACACTTATAAGAAACTCTTATTTGAACTTGGTTAGCCACAGCCTTTTTGTCAAACATTTATGCATCCCATATTGAAATATTCCTTTCTTGTAAAAAAGGGGAATAGAAAAAGAAATGTCCTTAAAAATTAAAGTTATAAGCAGAGGGAATAATGATAAGAAGACATATTAATAAGATAAGTGTAAAAAAAAGTACTGAAAGTGAAATGTCTTTTAAATTTTGGGTTATAGCTAAGTAACTAGAATTCCCTAAGGATTAATTATTTGCCATCATTAATATATATGATTAATTTGGATAAAAATCACTGATGAGACATGTATCAAGCCATCCTCATTTTCAGAATGAATCATTTCCTGTTGACATTATTGTCCATTATCTCAGAGAAATGCAAGTACATATCTGAAAAACAGAATGACAGGTACATAAGCCCCCAGACTCTGACTTTTGCCATTTCTGGTTAATCAATCCTTTATGATTTTCCTCATCCTGACTTGGTTGATAAGAAATCCCTTATCATTTCTTATGGCAAAGTGCATTATTGTCCAAGATTTTTTACCATCAGTATGTCTGATATAACTATTTTTTCTATCATCCCTTCTGTTAGCCAGGTTTCAACCTGTGTACACTCCTTTATCCTTCAGCTACAGCTAACAAAACTTTCTTCTTGCTTCCCTAGTATATTCTGCCCATTTCTACAAAGAGCTGCACTCGTAGCTTTCTCTACCTTTTTCTATTTTTCTCTTTTGCTTGTTTTCTTCTCTAATACACCACAAATTTCTAGTCAGATGTGGTCTGAATTCTTATCTACAACATGGTTCCATCATAGCACCTTAGAGGAAATGAAAACTGACCCTCTGAATACACTCCAATGAGAGACATAGCTATGCTGCATATCTTGTGGTGTTTATAGAAGAGGGAATCATATCAAGAAAAGAGACTCTTCTCTGTAGGTGCATATACTTGTCTAAGTCCTTCAGTACACACCAGCAAGATGATTGCTGCAAAATAGCATCATCCCATTGAGTTTTGAAAGGTCAATTCTTTTAAGACGCTTGATCCCCATGGGCAACTTTCCTGATGGTGAAATTTGCTGGTTTCACCAGGTTAAAGGTTTTGATTGCATTCATTTCAGTAAAAAGTGAATGGATGTCAGCATTTCTTGGAAAGAGATTTTACCTGCTGCAATGTGTAGAAGCAAAATAGTCACTCCATAAAAATCGAATATAAAGTTCTCCCTTGTTTCAAGAGGAAGTCACACCTCCTCTGTGGGCTCACTGATTGCTCATTATGAAATACTGGATTTTATGTTAACAGATAAAAAGAGTTATTATATTATATAATTTTGTTCGGTTACCATCATAAGATTCTTGGAACAAAGAAAGTCCCCTACAACCTCAGCAAAAAGAAGTGTGATAATGTTTGAAGAACTACGAAGCACATTCCTGAGAGAAAAATGTATTTTTCAGCTAGGCTTCATAGAGAATATCAAAGAAATATGCAGTATCCCCTTCTATTGCTTTCAGGCAACACTGAAGAGGCATCATTACATTATTATAAGCTAAAAAGAAGCTTGAAAATTTGCTAGTTGTGCCTAGCCAACTTGGAAAGGAATATTTTGATGTGACTTCCATAATGGAAGGCGAAGTAAGATATTAATTCACCCAGGGATTTTCACAAGGGAAATGTTTTTCTGTGGATTAGGACAGCAGTGCTCAAGGCACAGTATGTGAGGAAAGACAATCCATCTGATCTCAGTGAGGAACCAGCTAGGAAAGGTGCTTGTAGGAACTTCCTACATCATTAACACCTCCTTGTGGTATGTCTTCAGTGTGCTGGCACATCAAGTCACTTAGAGGGAACTGAGTATTCTTGTTTCCTGTGACTACATCACAGGACTTGCCAGCCCTGTTTAGAGACTGATGATTAATTTTTGAAAAAGCACCTAGAAACCCAATGTAAGCCTTAGGAAAGTATGTGATTTAATTGTCAGCAAGTGAGATGGTGTTCTCCCTCCTCGGGACACTTTGCCTATTGTTGTGCTAGTCAGTCACAGAAAAGGAAGGGGGGGACTTATTTTGAAAGAAGGCCACTAGAGGCTGCTTAAAATAGGTCTTCATACGTGAAATGTCAAATTGTCACAGTGAAGAAAACAAATCATTATTTTTAGGGGCTAATAAAGTAAATCCCACCATGAATCAGGACAGGGTTGGGTGTTCTCTAAATGCTAAGAAAAAACACTTTGCTTATTGCAATCACCATATTAAAATTCAATGACTTCTGTCAATATCTACAGCTGTGGAAAGATTCCATTTCTCTGGTTTTGTATGACAGCTTCCACAGGTGTATTCATAAACTCCAGCTATGTGATGTCACAGTGTCTCAAACAGTCTGTGCATTAATGTCTGCTAATACAGCAATTGCCTGAGCAGGCTGGAATAGAGGAAGAGAAGAGACTCTGAACTGATAATTTGTTGCAGATAGGGGCTATGAAATGTTAATTACAGGACAGGAAAAACATTCTCCTTTATGTTATCACTTTTGCCTTGGTGGCCCAGTGAGATAAAATATTGTTCTAAATTCAAATTAGTCAAAGTAAAGCTGGACTTACATAGCATATCAGTGACTTAATGGGAGAGAAATGAGCTGATCCAGATAAAAAGCATGACACTCCTAATCTGTTTATGCACTGGAACAGATGGCAAAGGCACATTTGGCTTTACCTACAAAATCTCCAGCCACATTCTTCCCCTACCCCCTAGGTACTCTTTGCTGCTCTGTGTCTGCCTTAACACCGCAAGAAATACACAATAGGACTGTGTTTAACTTGTCAGTCAGGGCATTCGGGGGAACTATTGAAATTCAGCCAGGTACCAATTCCCCTGTTCTAGTAGAAGTCATTATAACCTGTTACATTTGAAGGGCATTTCTGCTTTTGGCTGTGGTAGGTGGACTAATGTCAGCTTATTTCATGTCAAGAGAAAAGTCAATGCACTAAGCAAAGCATTGGATTGTGCCATTCAGTTAAAGTAACCATGAGGTTCTTCTGCTACACATCTTGCAGTAAGACATTTCTGGAGAGTATATATACGAGAAATATGATGCATAAGGAGTTAAAAATTTACTTTTCCAACACTACTATTATCAAAGCAAGTTTCAACCTCTTTTCTGACTGATGACGCATAAATTCACCTCTGACTGTTAGTGTGACCTGACTGAAAGCTCAGTTTGTGTTTATCACAGGAGAATTTGGACTGGGCTTTGAGCAACCTGGTCTAGTGGGAGGTGACCCTGCTCATAGAAGGGGCGTGGAACTAGAAGATCTTTAAGGTCTCTTCCAACTCCAACCATTCTATGATTTTAGGAATCAAAGCATTTGGTGCCCTCATTATTACCAGCTATATGATGGTATTTCTTATGAATTATACTTCATAAGTCATTAATATTCCAACATAGTAATATTTTCTTCTATTAAAAAGAAAGGCCAAATGGGAATGGTGACCCACCTACTGCTGATGAAAGTGGTTCTTTATTTGGCTACAAAAATAAACCTGAGCTCGTATTTTTGCCATTTAATATGACTTTGGCTATCTGTGCCATCCAGTATCAACATTGTGTGTGCCAGCATCAAACGGAATGAATAAGACCTTATATTATATATTTCAAGTCCTAAAAATTAGGTTCAGCTCAAGCTATCCAGTACATGTTGCAGTTAATCCACTCACCAATCAGCACCATCAGTGAACAGCACTGAAGGCTGGATGCAATATTGCCAAAGTGCTGTAGAAATAATACAGCAAGTGCTTGGCATATGTGAGAAGTCCTTAAACCATGAGAAGGCAAAGTAGTCATAGATATGGTGTTATTAGAGGAACTCTGAGACAGAGCACAGTTAGAATGTCTAGAAGCAAATGCCTCCTAAGTTAGTCTTTTGATTTTAAGCCCTCTGTTCATGGATTCTGTCAAATTGTGATAAACGATGTACCTTGAAAATTTAAGCTTGATTTGTTTGGTTTTGGATCAGTGGATTCCCTGCCTATTCTGGCTAAAATGGTATATTTTCATTTCTGTGTGCCCTTTGCATGCCCTTCGCATCAAGGTGGTTTCTCCTGTCCCTATTATCTGTAAAGATTGTCTTCCAAATGCTGCATATTCCTTTTAACATTCCAGTCAGTCTGTGAACCTGCATCTGTAGCTCATTTCCTTCAAATTACTCTAGAATTACCTCATGATATGCTCACTTAAAGTGTCATAGCTTTGTGTGTATCTTCCTCTAATTAGGTTGCTTCACTGTCAATTAGAGACAACAGAACATGTGTTCAGAATGTTCTAGGACATTAAAGTGATTAATGGCAGAAAACAAAGTGTACCAGTCCTAAACAAAAATATTCCTTTCAATAATCCATTTCAAAAGTGAATGACAGATGTTTTTCTTCATGCTATATGTTTAATCTGTTCAAGCAATATATTTTAAAATTTCAATGATAAAGCATTAGTTCTTTAGGGGTTTTCTCTTTCTGATCAGTTATCTGAGGAGATTTATTAAAAACTCTCCACAACAAGTATATTTCAGATTCATTAGTCAGAAAATGACGGTGAAAATAATGAATGATTAAGGTTGTTTTTTTACAAAAAGGTAAATTAGGCCCTGATTCATTCCCAGTTGAGTCAACAGACTCTTAGAATAACAAATCCTCAGCTCCCATTTCCTGAGGACAATGCATGTGGGTTTTGGAAAGCTAAAGTGGTGTCTCTGGTACCTCAGTGTTCACAGGTAACCTACAGAGGTGCCTAATCCTGAAGGTGTTCTAGCAGTTTCCACCTCACAGATTCCTCTTGTGGAAATATAACTCTCTTGTAGTACATGCAAAACGTCTCCAGACCTTCACAGATCCTGCTCTGTTATCCAGTCACCTCACTGTAAGAGAGGACAGTGCTGTGTCACAACATCCAAGTGTTTGTGTGTTTTGCAGCTGACTGAGAAGTCAGCTGTCATGAATCCTCAGTCAGGAGTATAAATAATAAAGGTGGAAAAAGAGAACACTACCGCTGTGATTGACAGTGGGCATGAAATCTTCTTCCAAACAGTGAGAGAGTTGTCTGGAATTTGAAGACTTGACTTTGCTCACTGTACTGCAGAAGGTAGGTGTTTTAGCTTTGGAAGTGTGTATGGATTGTATTACCTGGGAAAATGAAATCTCTCAGAACTCCTCATCTTGAGAGGTAAAGAACAGGCAATAAAGCAGTGAAAGAGAGAATCGTGGGAACTGCAATTCAAAGAAAAAAACAGACCCAAGATATATTCTACAGTGGTTTAAGTATCAAAATATTAAGAAATGCTTAATAAATCAACTGCAGAAATTTTTTTCTCTCAGGATCAGAGCAAAAGAGCATCGAGGAACATGCAATGGCAAAAAGAAGAAAACCTTAGTAGAGATGTTTTCATTCCCTGGCTGAAAGTGCTTGTTAGAGAAAATGGAAGACTTGGCAGAGACGTGAAGCAATTTGAAAGCCTTCCATGTGTGTTGACAGACATTGAGACTCATGGCAGCATTTGGAGCAACACAGATAGTCAAAACTTCAAGGATTTTGTAAGCTAAGGGAAACATGAGTCCAAAATGAAAGAGGCAAAAGCCAGCAGAGATGACCTACAGAAATTATGTGAAGTTGGAGACATAAGTTTTAAGGAAAATCTGGGAGAGAATCTGGCAGAAAGTGGGGAGAGAAGAATAATTTTGTCAGATGAAAGCTAGCAATTAGCTGGAGCAGACAGGAGTTTTATTGTTAGGATAAAGAGTCAAATGTGAGGAACTGAATTCAGAATTGGAGTAATGCAAGGAAAAAAATAAGGAAAACACATGAGAGGAGCGCAAGATGTTTTCAGGTTCATAAGTTCTCTTTGGGATGCAGTAAAATTGGCATTACTAAAATTTAACATGAAGATTCATTTGAGCTGGATATGAAAAACCTCCATTTAAATCTGATTTTGTTATTATTATTGTAAGCATCACCATCATCATTATGTTTGTCACTATTATGTTTATTTCTTAAAAACCTACCAGAGCAAGCAAAATTCTGTATAATTTCATACTCTGTCAAAATGAGAAGGAATAGGATGTGTCTCAGATAAGTAGCAATCTATCACTACACTGTTGCATTTTGGCAACATAAAATGGTAATTATTTCTTTTTCCTAAGAATTTACCTCTTAAACAGACAGCAGGTACATGGAAAAATCCAGCAGACAAACAGGATGAAAAATGTGTTACCATGGCACATTAGTTTCACTCCTTTTCCCCAAGAAAGGTGAAGGCAAAATGGAAAGAAAGGGTATAGGACACAGTAGTTGGAGTGGGTTGGCTGAGGGAGACCTTATTTCATCAGTTTCAGAGGGGAAGAGCACAAGACAATTTCTTTCCAGAATAGGTACTTCCTTCGAATTAATTAATTTTGCAGAGTCATGGAAAGTAGGCAGCAAAACTGATAAGGAGGAAATCAGGGAAAGTAAAAAGCTCAGCTCAGGTGTCTGATACTTCAAGTAAATACTCTCAGCATGGCATCATTTATGTTTCAACAAATTAACAAGTCCAAAGAAATTATTTCTTAGTTACAGATTTCTATCCAGCTCTACTTTTACCACATAAGCAAGTAGAAATGTTTTATCACTCTTTAGTAACTTAGATGTATACTATCAACCAGAAAAAAACCTAACCAAACAAAAATAATAAAAAACCCCCAACATATGACATTCCATAAAAATTGTCTGAGAGACCTCTGATTTGTTAAATTTCATCTAAAAAAATCTTAGAAATCCAGATACACTTCAGAGGGCTGGAAGAACATCATGGCAGTGGCTAAAAATGACATAGTTCTTAACCTTATTTGATAAATAAGTCGTAAGCTTGAAATCTGTTACAGATTGAATCAGGACTAATCTGACATATGGTTGAACTTTTAAGGAATTGAATCATAACAGTGCATTAGAACTGGTGTGGTTTATATTGATGACTAGAAAATAAATACAACATCAAAGCTGCTGCAGTGTGTGGATGACACAAAGTGTCCCTGGGAGGAGTGAGCACAGAGGGGGAGCAGCCAGCTGCCCATTGTCCTCCTGCTCGGGAATGCAGCTGAAATTCTTGGTGGACTGATGCAGTGGGTAGGGCCAAAGAGTGATTAAAGCAGACTTTCTGCACAAATAAAAGAAATCTGTGCTGGAGCCTTCTTTGCAGTGCTCCTTGTTTCCAAGATGCCCTTGAGTTGTACCTATTCCCTTCATGATGCTGAGCACGAAGGCACAGCCTTCACTCAGACAGAACTAGTAGCATAGCTGTGAAAATAGATCACTCCATGTATTTCCTGTTACATAAGATGGACACAGAAACAATCTTTACTCTCTTTTTTCCTTGTTTACTCTTGTACAAAAATATCCTCCAGGAGCTTCCCATGCCATCTCAGTTCCTCTGTCCATACTGTTAATAGTGCAAAGTAGAGAAATGAATCAGAAAAGTGATACTTTACCCAGAAAATTGCAATGGAGATGAAAAACAATTCAAACTATTGAGTTTATCAAATAAATACTGCAAGGTTACTTGCCTATAGTGTGTATGTATCTTCAACGCTCTCAACATTGGGAATTAAAGGGTTTTCTGCAGAAAAACACAGTCAGAATATGTTTTATGTGTCTGAAGTCAGACACATAAAAGTTATAAACTAAGGACATATTTTTAACAAAAAAAGTTATTAATTGTTGAAACAGACCATCCAGAAAAGTTATAGATGACTCATATTTACACTTCTTGAGACCAGGATATGATTCCTCTGTGGAAGGCACAATTTTACTGTATACAGTCTCATTATAGGGATGGCTAATGAAGTTTAACAACCCGAAACATGTTGAGGATTAAAGTAAATGTTCCTTAAGACATTTATGAGTCTAAGAATCAGCACATAAGTTACTCTGATATATATAACAGCAGGATAGCTACACAATAAATTTCGTGCTCAACATTCTATTTTGCATTAATAGACGATTATTTTTATTTTTTAAATTTGCTTTTAAATTGGACTTGAAAAAACCAAAACAAAACTAAACACCCTAGTGAATGTTCAGTGAACAGTGTAATTTTTCAGTTTTCCCTTGAATTAACATTTCCCATGTAAGACTTGACTCATATCAGCTGAGAGTCACAGCTCTGAGAACACATGCACAGTCCTGTAGTCCCAGTTCTGCTGATATAGGGACTGGGAATATTGAGAACAGTGGCTCCAACTGACCTTCCCAAAGCTCCCTGGGCTCCCAAAACTTTCAGGATGTGCCTCTACAAGGTCTGTAGCATCCAGTGAGCAGTCCACACATGATCTCATTGCATGGCTTGTGTATAGCAAAGATTCCCTTGAATGAAGACATCTTGGGGTCAAAGACTTGACATTTCCTTGATAAACTGTTTCCATAGAAATTTTATGTGCATCTTTAATGCTAAGAGATTTAGAATAAAAATCCAGTGTCCAAGTCCCTATGATTTTATTTTTCTTGAGAACAACCATATCTCAAATTATAAAGAAAGTGGCTAATGCAGCATGTTTGTTCCCAGCTCAGAATGTGTTCCGTAGCTCAAAAATACCATTTAATGAAAGGAACACTTGATGTAGCTGTTGCCATAGTAACAAGACATGTTTACACAGAAGCAAAGATAGAGAGTAGTAAGTACAAGTGGAGCTGCAGGAGCTGGATGAAGTACTGGAACTGCACAATCTCTGCACATCTCTTTGTTCTGGATTTCCTTCTGGATTTATTCTCCGCAGGGATGATTAGTGTACAAATGTTATAGTTGGTTGCGTGGAGCTATAGAAGAGTATAAAATAGAGCACAACAAAATCTAGAGAAAAGTTACAATTACAGGACTTCGAGATTTCTCCTTTTTGTCGTGTTTGATAGTGTCAGCAGTCAATAGGTCTCCTACTTCGCACCAGCAGCACCATCTCCAAGAGCACTCAAACTCACTGCCAGAAATGCTGATGTCCTTTTGGGTGCCAAAGTGAGAGGTCAGCTTCTTAAAAGCTCTGCATGTCAGACCATGACATACTTTGAAAAGGTGTCCATAATTGCCTGAGTGAAAGTTACAGAACAGGGCTTATGTAAATGTTAGCCAACTTTCCATTTTTTACCAAATTACTTTTGCAAAACTATTTCTATCTGTGTGGAAAAAGCAGCATACCTGTACCCTGACTTTTTCTGGAGGCAGGATTTAGTCCCCTTCTAACAGACTTTTTCCCACTGAAATATCCTTAAAAATCTCCACTGCTGCAGACTCCATCACTGCCTAAGACAGCTGAGTGTTTTGTTATTAGAAAATGTTCCTTAAAAATGGAGCCTAATCTTTCTGACTTTTCCCTCCTTGTCCTCTATTCAGTACCTTCATCAACCTGGCGTCCTTTAGCATATTACCATAGAACTATCCCATGTTTAAAATAAAGACTCATACTATTTTCTGAGGTCTTCAAGTAGTTCTTGATTCTCCTATTTTCTTTCCTCTGGTCTTTTCCTGCTCAGCTCAATCAGCATCACAGACCAGGCATTTTGCTATAGCTGAGCATGAGTAGAAAGGACAGTGTGATAGCTTCTGCATGTTTACATTCATGTTTCCGCTTCTCCACACAGACATCAATTCTTTATCAGTAGCATGAATAAGTCATGCTCAGTGTGTAATTTACTGGACACAATAAGCCACCTCCTTTTATCAGCCAGTGATTTCCAGTCCTCAGATAAGATGGCTGATTATTCCCACCAAACCGAAGGTCTTGACCCTTGTACACAGCAAAGAACATTCTGTTTTCTTCTTCCTGTTGTCAGGTGAACCTCACCAGGTCTGACTTCTCAGAATATTTCATACCTTGATCCATACCCCTTCCACCTAAAACTTTTGTACATTTCTTGCTAAAAACAAATGTATCAGGCCACTCTTTGAATGAAGAATCTGCTAAATACCACTAAGTACTACAACCTCCCCAGCATGACCAGCTATTGTTTCTCCATCTGGCTGAATAATAGAGGAGGCATTTCCTTCATTTTACTCTTATTACGCCTATTAAAGAATTTATTGGTACTCTTCATTTCCTCTTTTGATATTGGCTCCTTTGGTAACTATTAAGATACCATTATCACAATAGTCAAAAAACACTACTCTTTTTAAAATAAAACATTGAGATGCATTCAATTGCTACTATTATTAATCATCTAACTGCACCTTTAGTACTTGTTGATCTCCTTTATAAGGTCTTGGTGCAGGGTATGTTGTTTTTTCTCAAGGGCAACACTCTGTCTCTGCCAATGATACACAGCCCTGGGCTGCAATGACCCAGCACTAACTGAGATTGTCTCAGCAGGTCTAAGTGCTGTTTTGCACTTCTGTCCTTTCCAGAAGCAGTAACAACTGACCAGACAGCCTTCTTAGAGCCAAGTATTATTTATTTTGATCCAATGCTTTTCAGAGAAAATCACTCTATGCAATAAGCTGTCTACTAATATGTTTAGCTCAGTGATTGTCTGAACATGGTGATATTGATAGGTCTAGGTTTCCAACAGATTCTCTCAAAGATCTGGGCACCATAATGTGTTCCTTTAGCTCAAGGATCAACTCCTTTAACTTGAGGATAGAGACAAGTATGTTTTACAGAAAAACATATCTTGATATCATCCTCTAGTCCAGAGATAAGGACACTTTACAAATATTTTTTATGACTTTTGATTCACCTGTTCCCACCACTAGCAAAATGGTTTTCTAATTTTGGGAGATGCAGCACAGAAAGAAGCTGTTGCCATGGATCCCCTCCTTCTCCTTCCTTTCCCATTGTGTTCACTTGGAAGCAATTTATCCACATCCAGCTGTTGCTTTCCTGCTTGATTTTTTTCCAGTGGTATTCTATTAAGTAAAATCAACACATTATTTACAGGATATGTATCTTATTGTCAAGATTGCATATTAGGATCCTTACATCACTGCATCGTACTTATTCAGCTTGCTGTCTTACATTATTACTAGTATTGTACAGTATGAGATTAATTGCAATGACAGTAGGTTTCCTTCTCCAGGGAATGCATTGCAGCTATTCCAGAAAAATTCTTCCCTATCTTGCCTAAAATGTATTTATGTGGGCTAGTGAGAAACCGAATTTTTCTTCCTTCCCATTCTGCATATACACTTTCCCAACTGCCTTTTCAGGTAGCTCTGGCATCTCAACAGAAAGGGAAAAGGTCACATAGGAATATTATCAGACAGTGCTTTGAAAAGGAAGAAAGCTTCTTCAAAGGTTTAATATCACTTATGTGACTCTTAAAAGAAAATCATTAGAATTTATTGTTCAAAGAGGAACTGTAGAGTGCGTGGTGAAAAGGTAATTCAAATGTTTATGATTGTAATAACCACAAATAAAGAAAAAAAATCAACACATCTAAGTAGATATATGATATCAACATTTATCCAGACATGCAGTATCCCAGACCAGGCATTTTGCTATAGCTAAGCATGAAAGAACACTGGAATTGTAGTTACTGTAGGAAGTCTGTATCCAAATGCTGGTTGTACACTGAGACACAAAGTGTGAGGCCCTGTGTGATTACAGTTGCTGAGGATCCCAGAGCTGTTGGCACGTCTGTGCAAGAATCATTAGCAGGTGTGGCTCTAGGTGCAAGACCAGAATAGGGAGTAGATGATTATTGGATTACTGCTTAAAAGACATTTTTCGGTTTGGGGATAAATCATCTTATTTTCAGTACAGGTGAATGAGAGGATTGATGGCTGGACTACAAAATTCTTTTTTAACAAAAAGTGATCTTGGAAGCATCTTTGTGTCCTGATCAAGCCAGTTGGAAGCCTTCCTTCTAATTTGTATCTAAGCTGATTTTTTCCAACACACAGTTGAGGCAGGTGCTGGAAAAGGGACGTTTGGAAATTTCAAAATGTGATGAGATCAGTCGTTCAAGTTGTAAGATAGTGGTTCTGTTTACCATTAGTGGAAAATGCCAACTGCCAGCAAAATTATTAAGGTGTGTTTAGTTCTACCATCTAGAAAAACCAATGAAGCCTACCCTGGGAATGATACAGTGCTGACTGGATTCAGTGTAGTGCTTATTATATCCTTGTGATACAAGCCATGAGACAGGAAATAACGTCTATTCATCTCATAGCTCGTACATAGACCAAACAAGTATAAAACTAGAACTGTTTGCCGGGTGTCATCAAAAAGCTCACACACCTCAGGCACTGGTGGTAGCTGTTTGTATGCAAGCTGCACTTTATGTCCTTGGGTGGAATAAGATAAGATGGTGCTAAAGCTTAGAAAAGGTGTTTGGCTTTGTTTTATTTTTCTTGAAGTTATTACTGTGATCACTACAGAGCCAGCTTTAAAAGATCAGTGTGAGAAAGTGTGAGAAAGCCATATTCACTCATGTAAAATGTTTGTCTAAACCTCTGGGTGACTTTTCTCACTAATAATCCTGTTACTATGAAGTCACATTGAATACTGTGCCCACTGTGACGGCTGAGGAAATAACTATGATATTTGCTGTTGTTGAACAAAGAGAAAAAGACAAACAAAACACTTTAGGCAGGAGCAAATTTTGAAAAAGTCACAAGCTGAAATTGGTATTCAAATAGTACAGAAAACTAAGACAGGCAATACATAACATATTAAGAGAAATGCAGACATCTAAGAAAGGATGTTTGGGTATTGAGATTTAGATACTGAAAAGCATCGATGCAGTAAATTTTAAGTTCACCAAATTCAAGCCAGTTGTAAGATCAGCTCATGTCCTGAGCTGTTTGCTCTAGTTCTTGCTGCACTCTCAAGGAAGAATCTTGCAGTGGTGCAGTCACTGCCAGTACCAAGGGGAACCAACAAGAAATATGATGCCTTTAAGCCTAGTTTCATTTTCTCCACATATGACTATGTATGTAAGAAGATGCTTTGATTTTTATGCTTCTTATTGTTATATCAGTGTAGTCATACAGATAAAAATGTAATTCCACCAACAAAGAGGTTCTCCCATGTTGTTTATGCACTGGGGCAGTTACACTGGGGCCCACAGCCTGACACGCCCTCAAAATTACATGAAGTGGATTGCTGTGCAGGAACAAAGGAATAATGCTTATTTCAACAGGTTGTTGTAAGAAGTGTGTTTTCATTTTATAGCATGATTTGTGGAGGATTATATGAAGAAAAGAAAACAAATAGATAAACTTACATTCAATTTGCTTCACCATCAGAGGATTTATGAGCCCATGTTCCTCACGGAAATTTGGCCCTAAGAGAGCTAAAGTGGAGTTAAAGCTTCAAAATAAAACTTTAAATAGCACTTCCATATTTAAAATTCAGTCACAGAGAGTGACTGACATTTTCTTTCAAACCCTGTCCAGAAGTAGAATAAGTTCTGAATCAGAAGTGATAATTTCAGCTGGTTATATAATTCTTAATTTCATTTCTTTTAATCCACTGTTGTGCTTTGTGCTTAACAACCACTTATCCAATCCTGAAACAATAAGAAGTGAACTAAGTTTATGTATAGCTCAGAAGCAAGCATGTGATCCTTGTGGAATGACAGGTAAATGTAAACAGAATAGATACCTACTCACTGCCAGCATTCAAATTGCTCAATTTTAATTCAGAAATAGTGGGCCAACTGCTACAATGAACACGTCTCCTACAGTGTGAAGGAACAATTCACAGCAATGACCTTATCAACACACCAGAAAGGTTTATAGAACACTCTTTTGTCAGTTCCCTGACAAAACTTTCTATCATACAGTGCTCTTTTTTTGAGACACACATCTATAAAACTGATAGGAAAGAAAACAAATTAACTCTATTCTCCCCCGTATGTGTATATGGATTTCTGTGTTTCTGACAATTCTCCAATGCCATCTCCTCCTCTTATTGGTAGGTCTATCTTAGAGAAAAATACTGCCTGGTGCTGAGTTGGGTGTTGTTATTTTTATTAAAAATATAAAAAATATTTTATGAAAGCAAACTCTGGGTTTTTTTCCCTCCCTTGATCTGAACAGAGGTATACAGAGGCAGAGCCAGGGCTGGACTTCTCTCAACAAGCTTTGATGAGATAATATATCAGGTATGTTTCCAAATGGATCTAGTGTCAGCCTTACAAGACTCCTACAGTATAAATCATAACTCAGGATAGATTACCCCTAGTCTACCTGCTGAAGTCTGCAAAGTCTTTGCAATCCTCTTTCTCATGTGCCCCATGACAGAAATGAATTGTACAAATATAATTAAGCCTCCCTTTCTCACAAAGGCACAAGAATCACTAGGAAAATCTCAAGTCTCTTTTTTTTTTCCCCCTGAAAGCTGGTTCTTAAGCTTTTTAATCCTCAATGGACAATGGCCATAAGATGTGATAAACAGAACTTACCTTTCAGCTACCTAGTATTGGCATCCCTAATTCTTCTGTTCTTTGATCTAACTAGACTATAAAGAAGATGAAAAAATAACTTTCCAGGGCAACTGGTTTTTTAGATCCCAAATGAAAAAGTGTTCTTTTTAAGTCATAGAAAAGGCAGTGGGTCAGACAGATTTTGGAAGACATGGGCTAAAAATTCCCAAGAAGTTTGAATCATTTTATTTATATTTAGTGAGAACTGATGGAAGGGACACAAATTTTGGTAATGTGAGAGCCTTTGCCCTGGTAGACTTTATGCAACAACTTCTCCTTGTAATGTCTCTCACCTAGGAGACTGAGTTAACGATGATCCCATGAGAATGATGGGTACTCTGAAGTGCTGCACTGCAGAATTTATCAAGCTGAGTTACTCAGAATATTTTAATAATTACACGGCATTATGTTTGACAATGTGTTAGGAACTTGTGGAGATTCATCAGCTCTGATGAAGTTTTAGGGCAGTGTCTGAGGCTCTGGAGTCTCTGGTCATTTCTGCTGAGAAAAAGAAAGAACAGGAAAGCTTAAAATTAGCCTTTTAAATTTGAAAATAGGGGGTTTGATGTAGTTTCATTTTGTCTGAGAACACTGGTTTTGCCTAACCAACAAACTATTTTTCCTGAAACCTCAAAAGCTGTCAAAATTTGAGTTAGCATTCTTGTATCATCTTAGTTTTTTAAATCATTAAAAAAGCTTCCATTGAAGCTAATGGGCTCTGAAACAAATCGTCAGCAGAACAGGGCTGAAGTACTGTATAAAATGTACTTCTCTCCCATATTAACAAGCAGTTTTCTGAATTACACCACAAAATGAGTCAGTAACATAATATTATCCAGTATCAGTGAGCTGTATTTCTGTGAAATATTCTGATGACTTGAAATTTAGTCTTTAATGAATCAGTGTAGATACTGAAGTTGATTTAATGGGCAAAGACTGTGGGTTATAGAAGAGCACCGCAGTTGGTCTTCTGGAGGTTGTCTTGTTTTGTTTCTTTACTTTTCTGTTTTGCTTTTTTTTTTTTTTTTAACCTGTAACTGTTTTAGCCAGGCCTAACAGAAAAAATATCTTCAAGACTTTTTCTCTCATATTTCTTTTTTTTTTTTTTTTTAACAAGCATTAGTCATAAGTCATTCTGTCAGAAGATCATTGAAAGAGTTAACTCCCTGAGATGGAGAAAAGTCATTTTGAACCAATCACTCAATTTAATGATGAAAATATAAGCGTGAGTGGCACATTAGTGTGTCAAAAGAAAGTCTGAAGGACAAACTGAAAAGTACTCCTTGAGACAGTAGTGTCCCGCATAGGTACAAGCCTGCAACAAAATGAAGGCAGAACAGGTCCAAGCACTGCATGGCAGGAGCAGGAGCAGGAGCAGTGACTCCAGCAGAGCATTTTGCTGGCCCTTTTCACATAGCCAGAACAGGAGTTTTTGCAGCGTGTTTGCAGGGTGGATGCAGGAGATGGACTGGTTGAAGTTATTTGTTGATGTGAGCACTCAGGCCTGGGTTTGAATGAGTGCCATTGCAGGATATGCCATGAATGCCCTACAGGATACCAGCAGCACGGTGAAAAGAAGGTTCCTGACTTCAATTACCTTCCTTCACTCCAAACTCAAGGGAGAGTGATGGCATTGGTCCAGGATTATCTTTGCAAGACCATTTCCGTTGAAGCCAAGTGAGAACTTTTACCCTTCCTAATCCCTAAATTCTTCAGTTCCAGAAAATAGAACTAATAATGAGTTTTTCTGGTATTATTAAATAAGCAAGCATGTAGCTGAATGATACACTACCTGTCATTTTATCTCAGTTTAAGGCACAATATGTTTTCTAGCCCTATGACATTCCTTTGTGTTTTTCATAATTAGAAACAATGTTGACATTTAGATTCAGCACAGCTTTGGATATCAAAAAATGGCCCATTTAATGGAAAATCTCTAGCTCACTAATTAGTTTCTAAAGTTGGAATCAGGTGTTTATAAGCCATTTAAGCAAAACAAATTGGTATTCTACAGAGACTGTTGGCCAGACTGTTAACTGAGTTAAAGTACTCTTTAAAAACTTTGCAAAACTGAAAAGCAGTGGCTTTATAAATATCAAGTCTCCTGAAAAATAATGGGTTTGTTTCTATTTAGTACCATCCCTGTTTACTGACATCTTTGAATAAGCACCTTCTAATTACTTTTTATCCAATCTCAAAAATAATGTTTGCAATGAAAATGTGAAAGCAAAGCAAAAAGACGACCAAGTAAATTCCTGAAAGGTATTTGAAAGAAGTCCATTTATGGTAGACTTCTTATCTAATTATAAGGACGATCGACATTGGTGAAAGTTGTAGGTGTTAGACAATTTTCATCACTGTTAGCTGTCTAAGGCACCAAGCCAGCAGTCAGTGACACAGATATTTGACTTTAGATAACCACATTACTGTCTGTTGAAGCTGCAGAAAAGCCTGTATGTTTGCAGAGCTGGAGCATCAGGGACATGTCCTGTCTCGTTTGCACAGAGCCCCACAAATACACAAATGAGATAAAAAAGGCATAAAAATTAATGGATTTGAAAATAAGAGGTTTACCCCTACTCGCCTCAGGTTTGTTTAGTCCCAGTGTAAGTAGCTATACAGGACAAAAGAGCAGCTGGATGTTTATGTCTGTTTAATAAAATAAGCTGATTTTTACCTGTAAAAAAATTCCATATGTTTTGTAAAAGGAAAAAGAACCTTCCAAGCCCAATCCTGATCAGTTCACGCTTATGGGCCAAGTTCTTAGTTACCTTCCCTCACTCCAAACTCAAGGGGGAACAATAGCATTGGTCCAGGATTATCTTTCCGAGACCATTTCCATTAAAGCCAAAGGAGAACTTTTTCCCTTTCTAATCTCTAAACTCCTCAGCTCTGGGAAATAGAACTAATCACAGCTACAACCTGTGATCTCAGGGAAGACAATCGGGTTGCTAGATATGTGTGGAGAAAAAACATGAAATTGAATCTATGCCAAAATCTTATAATGAACTTGTTACAACAGCATTTGGAGCCATACCTTTACCACCAGTGTCAGAGAACAAGTAGATTTACCAGTGATTTTGAGGTGAAACAATATTATCTAGTCTTGTCAAAAGTGGCCAGTCTTTTAAAATATATTCAAAAAAAATTATCGCAATTTATACAGATAGGAGCAAATAATCTTTGACTGGGCAGCTAATACTTGAATAAATTAAAATATAACTGATTGTTGGCATTCTTTTGTTGGGATGTGGTAAGATGATGTGGCTAGAAACAGTCTTCTTCCTTCAGGCTTCATCATCCTTGAAACCATCAGCCTGCATAGATGGTCAGATGCTATTCAGACTGTACCTTGAGAAAAAGTACGTGAAAATTCTGCAAGATCTTTGCCTTTCTGTTTGTTCCAGGGTTTCTCTTCTTTTCTCCTTCTACTGAACAGAAACAGGGTAGAATGAGTCCATGTTTCATTCCTTATGTTCTGAACTTTTCAGTCTTTCCTAGTCATTGCTGCCAATAGGACTATAAGGGCTCTTCCTCATATTTTCACATTTTCAGTGGTCTAGGAGGAGAGGATTTCAATCCTATAAACTTGAAAAATATGACTTTCAACTTTTTGACTCAAACTTATATGGTAGTAAAAGAACAGAATTTCCAATTCGTTGGCTGTACAAAAACTCAAGATCCATAAAAATAGCTCAAGTCAAACCAAAATGAAAATGCCCTGTTTAATTTTTTAACAAAAAGAAAAATGAAAAAAAGAGGGAAAAAAGCATTATACTTAAACTAAAATTCAATGTCTCCTTTCCTTTTGAGAGAATGCAAGATTTTCATCTATTTAAAAGTTATGATGCTTTCACAATGAAAATTCTTCTTAGAAAAAAAAAGCCTTAAATTATGTATTTTCTTCTTTAAAAGAAATCCAAAGTTGTTGTGAGGAACCACTTATTTTGCTGTTAAATATAAAAATAATGCTATTCTGTGTTAAGCTGTTTTGGTTAGCAAAATTACTTTTCTCAAAGTTAAAAAGAACCTCCCTGACTCTCTTTTGAAAAGTAGTTCAATGACAAAGAACAGCACTGGAGGGGGTTATCCTTGCTGCACTTGCAGAAGATTATCACCAAGGATTGCTCCTCAATCAGTGCCAGTTGAGGAAATTGTGTGCAGCAAAGGAAAAGTAAATACACCTGGCCAATCTAGTTCTTATTTAGATATCCCTGAAGATGTTCTATTTTCACTTCCATTCACCCCAAATAGCAAAAGTGGGTCGTCTAACTTTTTATTTCGGGCTAGTTCTCTGATGGACAAGCTTGCTGCTTATGGGAACTGCTGGCTACAACAGGATTAGCTCCCATGTCTTTCACTACTCTTGCACTGCCTGCTCAGATAAGAGCTGTTTTTTTGCCTTTCTCCAGGTGCATTTACTTCTGGGAGCAATCAACTTATTTCCTGATCCATAAAACTGCATTATTCTTACCAGTGTTTTCCTCCGTGAACATCAGCGGAGAAATATTATATGCCAGGAACTTCAATATTCACTAGTTTATGTCCAGGTTCTTCATACAACTTCTCTGTTACCATTTCAGCTGACAAAATAATAACAGGCCAACAATACTGAGCCTAAAACAACTCCCCTACTAAGAAAGAGGTGGAAGGAGATGCTTAGATTGGATGTCTGGCAGATTCCTGAAGTTTTTCTCCTATTGCAATGGAAAGCCCTGGGTAGACTTGCATTCAATTTAAGTCAAATAACTTACCTTACTTTAAATTGCACCCCCTCTGGCATTTGATGCCAGGAAACCCATTCAGAAGAGTTCGTCGTTTGTCTGCAAGAGGAAATTATTTTTCTCTGGTGAATTTCTGAAGCCTAGGAATACATTCCCAGAACAGACTCAATGGCACAAATGCAGCATGAATTTTTTAATGTGCTCATTGTAAAACAGCAAATGAGATGCTGTTGACTATGCTGAGCACTCTAGTTTTCTTCAAATCACATGAGAATATGAGCTTTCTCAGCAGTTTTTTGTTTGTTTGTTTTCTTAAGAGAATCACACTTGTCTGAAATTCCCAATATGTTCAGTTTTTAGATCTCACAAAGTATTCACTGGTGGTAGATTATCTGACAGATTGTGTCACTTGTATTGAGCATTCCCTTTACACTGCTGTGTTTTTGCAAGTTCTATTTTAACACTGGATACATATATATAAAATAAAAATAAAAAAATATATAAATGTACTAACAGTTCTTATAAGCATTCCTTCTTTTCTATGAAGAAGGTTATGGCAAAGAAGAAGGACCAAATCATCAAGTAAGGTTAATATCTAGATTATTTTTCTGTCCACCTTCAAGATTATGAGACATTTTCAGCAAGTTTAGACTAAATACATCTTCTAATACACAAAATATTTTACTATCTAGCAGTCTTCCAAAATTTAAAAGGTTGTTAGAAAGAGGACAGACATCTTTTGTTTGACGGGCATGGAACTAGAAAAAATTGAGCTGAATTTGCATCAGATAGTAATCAGACTAAATATTGGGAAAATACTCAAAATAAATAGAGTAAAGGGCTGGAGGAGGTGAGATGGAAATGTTAAGCCTCTTAAAGAGTTTATAGAATAGGTTAAGAATAATTTGTGAGCTGTGGCTCAGATTTACTTGATTCTTTTTTAGGACAAAAGAAGGGATTCTATGGTATGCTGAAGTTCTTTCCAGAAGTATAGTACTTGCATAAACGGTTATCTGCAATAATTTATGCTAACCACTATCATATCCCTAGCTTCTTCTTGTTAAATACAAAATTTCTGGTTTAACTGCAATATTAATCAACCATAACTGATAATTCAAACTGAGAAAGTGCCTTTCCGAATAATTCACTGGTTTGACACCAGTCATTATTTGGGCTCTCAATTCAAGCCAATGATCCTGTGCTTCTCAGAGGGATCTGAACTTCCAAAGTTACTGGGGTTCTCTGGTAGCCCAACCTGACCAGAACTTCTGAAAACCAGGGTTTAAATGTTACATTGACCACCTAGCTACGTGTCTGCTGCTCTCTGGCTCTTACCTGAACCCCAGTGAAAGGGGAATCTTTCTACCTTTTTGCTTGACATTATGAGGAAGGTGAAACTATGTGACAATTAAAGACTGTATTGAAATCTGACATGTACTTTTCATAAGTAAATCAAACATATCTGTGTGCTCCAAAATATGTAGCATGTATGTAGCTGAAAAGGAAAGGGAAGAGAAAATCTGGATAGACTGGTCAGGTGCATATTAAATATATAAATTTTATTGTCATCTGTTCAAATGAGTTAAATGCCATGGACAGATTATCCCAGAGCATTATATCCCTGGGACTATAAAAATATCATCACAGAGTTAGATGAAAGAGATAAGTCACTGGTCTTTTTGAACAAGCTGATTTAGAATTAAAAGTACAATTCACTTAGAAGAACTATGTTCCTTATAATAATTTCATCTCCTTTAATGACCCTCCTTTCTCATACTGTTAATAATTCTATTTTCTTTCAAGTAAAAAACAATAGAAGAGATGCATAAAATGAAACCCATAATGGAGTCCTCAGGCAAGAAGGTCTCAAAGCACCAAAGAAATCAAAGTGCCTGTTGCCATCTGTGGTAATTCTGCATTTTACAGCCCATATGATCATTCAAGGCCTTATCTGTCAACAGTATAATGACACGGTGATTAAGTAATAGGGATATTAAAGTTCAACAGATTTATTTGAATATGATCTACATGAGGGAGCTTATACTCCCTCTGATTCCTGAAAACTGGCTTAAGATTAGTGACAAACTGGTTGTTCTTCATCACTGTATAAAAGTGGATGCCTGTTGGTAATACAGCAGTCTGCTTCTTCTTATTCACAGTAATGCCAGTGATGTGATGTAAGCTGTCTCTGCCTAATATTTTTCCAAAAAGCCATTATTCTATGGGGAAACCATGCCACAACAAAAAAAAAACTCTCCACTGGAAGTCAGTCGTGAACCTATTTGCCACCTGCTATTATAAATGACTATGATGAGGAGGAGACTTATTCATTAATTTCCCAGATAACCAACTTCACTTAGAGCAGAAGCCAGTGAAAATAAGATAAGAAAAGGCAGGAAAAGGTCTTACCTGCTCGTAAAATTAAGAGGAATAGCTACAAAATGCTCATCCAAAGTCACTAACAAAAACTTCAAGTCTTTTAAAAAATCGTTCCAATCTTCAGTGTGCAGCTTAGATCACCAAACACTGGTTGTATATTCAGCTAACATGAATAGTCCAAGTGCTAGTCGTGCTGGGGAAATGCATATTTATAACAGCATATAGAGGTGGTCTAAACTGTGACAAGGTATTTTGTGAGAAAATCTCAATTTCCCTCTCTTTCATTAAAAACCCCAATTTTTCACTAAATGAACCTTTTATTTTTCTTTTAAACATAACTTTGGTATGCCAAATAGTAGTAGCAAAATATATAAAATGTCTGAGCACATGGTCATTTCCTGTAAAACTTTGTGTTTCAATGGAGTATTCTAAGTTTTTCATTATTATTATTATTATGAAATGACCTATATTACTTGCTGACATTTTGACTGTGTGATGTCTTTGCTTTGGCTGTAGGTTTTTCTTAAATGAGTCAAATTGCGTGTATTTTTAAAACTGGTGTTTCAATATCAGTCAAATGTGTTTTTTTTTTTAAATATTTTCTTCAATCCTCTTTACAGAATTTTAATTTTAATTTTCTTCTAATTTCTCAAAGTCCATACATGATATTGATCAGCCTTTAATAGAAGAACACTGGCTATAAAATTGAAATATATCTAACAGCAGCAAATTCTGGATGGGACAGGTAGATGTATGACTTGACTTATGCCTCTGCATAAGCAAGCCATTTTTCTTGCTGTCTAGGATAGGAGACAGAAGCGTTGCTGCCAGCAGAAGGAATGTTCCCAGAAATGAGTCGTGTGTGTTACTGGGTCTGCATCACTTACAGCTCTGGTTGCTGCATGTGAAACCTGTCCTGCTTGTGAATAATAGGTGAGCTGAAAGACTGGAAAGAAAAGGTTGTTTCAGGCATTGATTTTGTCACTCAAAAATATGTCTAATGGAAGAAAAGCTTTTAATTTCCACATTGGCTACCAAATCAGTACTTATGAGAACTCCTTTTCCATTGCAGTTCAGTGCCGGGATTGATATTTCATCCATATGATTGCAAATATTGAAGGACCTGCAACATCTTTTCCCTTATTTATAACCCTCCACAATATAATCAGGTTTTATTTTGCTATTATTGGTTGTTTGTGGATCTACACATCAGAAGCCCTACTGCTATATTTTATTTGGTTTTGTAGAAACCTCAGTTACTTGACTGAAAAAGATTTTGGAGATATAGGTGGCAGATGTATCTGGTGTCAGCACTATCATGTTATCTTACAGACCCCTAAGCAGATAAATTATCTGATCAGAAATAGAAGTGAGAACAGTCCTGATGTTCTTCAGAGATTTCAGAGATACTTTAGTGGGTTTGTTTTTAATTCAGCCAGCTGAAAATGGCCAGCTGAGTTGAGGAAGTACTGTGGTAAGGAAGAGGATGAATATTTGGCAGGGATCCTGATGATGTAATTTAACACAGATATGAGTGACTAGAACTCAGCAAAATTACAGAACTATTTTTGATATTTTATTCAATATGTCATCTCTTAAATTTACTTTAAGAAAAGACCAGTAAATTTTTTCCCCTAAAAATGAGCTGAGAAATGAAGGAAAATATTTGCTAATTATGTTCTCTCTTTGATCAACTCCGTGGTTAAGTTAAAATGAACACCAGAAACAAACTCCTTTTAAAAATTCTTGTTTCTTCTCCCTGCTATAAAAACCCATGTAATATTTTTAACTGTTTTCCTTTTTAGACACCATATACTTATTTTTCTTTGAAACAGAATTTTCCAGTTTAAAGACTAAAAGAGCCTGGTGGAGGAGAAAGCTTGTGAAAGTCATGGTTTATGCCATCAGATTAAAAAAAGCATATGTTCTTTTTCCAGACTCAATTTTGATGTATCATGTTGTGTTGTTTTGGGTTTTTTTAAAGTTGCACTATAACCCAGAAAGCCTAGCTCAGACGTCTGGCAATGGTATCCTATGGTCAATGTGAAATTACCCATGGAGCACAGGCAGGTAGTTTCAACAGAAGCTAAATACTTATATTATCAATAATGCATTTTCCACCTCTTTTTTTCCCAAGGACTGGCAGAATCACTGCTGTCTGCATATCTGAGCAAGCTGTGTGGGTGCCAAAAGTATGGCAAACTCACGAAGTTTGAGAAAAGATGTAGTTCATGTTTAACACTGCTCTGTGGATATATATTTCCCCCTGAAGAGCTTTCAAGCTGTCAATATCCTTCTAAAAATAAACAGGCCTATGAGCAACACAGCAATGCCTTTACAGCTGGTGATGAGATGAGTGCCCAAAGGCAAATGAACCCCCCAAGGTTCTGACACATAGAACTTCTGAACCAGAGAGAGGAGACACCTCCTTCTCCCCAGATTTTGACCCTTGGGCAAAAAAAATATAATGTTTCATAAGCAGAAGTGACATTTCAAAGAATTGTGGACAAAGTCCTAGCTCCTGAAAGAAATAGCTAAGATGATCAGATTAATTAAAACAGTGGAAAAAAATAAAGTCTAATATGGGCTGAAATAAACGTCGCATGTGGCAGATGAGATAAATCAGGATGACACAGAAACACTTGAAAGGAAATGCCTTCTTCAACTTCAGAATAGTTCAACTCCATTGTAAAAGAGAAAATACGAGTCTTAGCAGGACCAGGTCCTGCAAAAATGGACATATATGATGTATAATTGCTGAAGCAGTGATATTAATTTCTAATCTGCATATGTGTCATACAAAGCTGTGAAAAACCTTTTGGGAAAGTCATATTGCAATTGATGTGCAAATGAGGTGGGATCTATTTGACTTCTTAGGATGCAGAGAACAAACTGGCTTTTTCTGTCTGTCCCTTCCCCCATGCCATTCCCAGTGGTCAGACTCAAGCCTTTGCACTTCCAAGATCTTCTTAAAAATGTCACTGTTTAGACCTTTAATCTTAGCCTTTCGGGACTCTCCACTGATAATGCTTTCACTTTTAAAATATTTAGATTTTATAGAAGAAAACAATTATTCACTATAGGATTCTCCAACATTTTTTTTTTCATTTAGTTTTGGCTTTAACACTGTAAACTGGGGCACTGTGTTACTAGCCCACTAAAAAATCAGTGCCTCTTTGAATTTGTTTCAGACTCTGGTCTTAGATGACATTTTATTATTCAGAACACAAGAATGCATAATTAATAACAAACTAAACAAGATTCCTGTTTCAGGCAGCTCAGTATACTGTCTCCATGTAAGTGGCTAATGCTTGATTGAACTTGTAGCAATAGCCTATCTATCTCAGCAAAAGGTGCTTGCTTTCTCCCCAGATGAACTCACATTGCTGTTTTTTAGCTAGAGGTAGCAGTTCTAGCTAGAGCTATACATTTTAGGATAATTATTCTTGTCCTTGTTCAACCACCATTCCTTCAACAGTGACCAGAGTATTTGCAGATAACAGATCAGCTCTAAAGTTCATGCTTTCATGAGAAAAAGCCTGGTGAATATAATAACTAAGTGTTTAATTTTTACTGTAAGTAGATTTATTCTTGTGTTTAAAGACCAAATCTTGTCTACAGAACAGAAATGGCATAAAACTGGCATATTATTTGAAATTTTATTAAAAACACACGTTCTTATCTATATGCTTAAAATTCCTCTTGTTCGTTAGTGCTTTGACCTCATTTGGGCCCTGTTTCTAGGACAGGGTTAGAATGGCAGCCAGAGTTTTCCCATCTGTTTTGCACATGGAGAAATCACAATTATGATCAGAAGAAATCAGAGGACAACTAAATTTAAGATTCAATCAAATCCATGAAATCTCTTTTCCCTAACTGAAACCTATATATTTCGTTTATATAAGATAAAGGTGAGTGAACTGGCAGGCACAGCTGAGGAGGAAAGCAAATCAAAATAACAAGCAGAAATCCAAGGGAAGACAAGAGTGGGGTTATGTACAATATAAGGCGAGGGGAAAAGAAGTATTGGTACCACCTACCAGTTGAAGAAGTCTGTGGAAAACTTAACTGTCATCCTCATGGCAAATGCAGGTTTGTGAAGTCATGGGTGATAGTTCTGAGGGAAGTTTGGTTGCTCAGATCCAAGTGGACAGGTGTGATTGTAGAATGGGCAGTTCGAATTTTTCAAAAATATTTCTAGATTTTCCTGATTTTGTGTCCTGGACAGGCCTACTTAAAACACATTGAAGACTACTAATTTAGTCTTTTCATAGCTATGAAATATATTGTATGGAAACATACCGATATTACATTACATTATATTATATTATATTTATTATATTATATTATATATAATTTCCAGCCCTTTATAAATCAAGCAGTAAACTGTGGCATTCATGATCTGTGAGAAAGTGGATGTAGAAGTGCATTACCAACATTGCAGATTTGTGGTTGCCTTTGTTTTAGTTTTTAAATACATTTTCTTTTGCCACTTTAAGCATTGTTAATTGCTGCTCTTCAATCCTACCACACAATGGGCTCTCAGAAGTCTTAATCATGAAAACAAGTAAAATTATTCCTCTTCACTTCTTCCTTCAATATTTGGATAGAAAATGTTACTCAGACTTTCATATCTATACATGATTATTCCTTTGTGACAGATCAGCTGTTAAATTATTTAACAACATGCCTATAAAACTGATTTAATGATAACATATTTCCCTTATTTCCAGGAGGACAGTTATCTTAGCAATGGAAGATAAAATAACAAACAGTATGTGCTGTAAGTGGGCCATAGCCTTTGAATCTTTCATGTAGCTGCTAGGATGTATATCACATCTTAAAAGAAGATTGACAGACTGAATAGACATATTGTACCAATGCAAAGGGTTTAATTATGTGCTTGGTTTTCAGAGATGGCTCAATAATAGATTGTAAAGGGTATTTTAGCAAGAAAAGCGTAGCTTTGGTTGGTTTAGAACTGTAAATATTTGATAGACCATCTGTTGGTGGCAGCGCAGAAGAACAAGAGCTGCTCCATTTCAACTCCTTGTGGATTCTTGAACAGTAGGGACACTCATTTCAGATCCTGAAAGACAGGCAAGGATGGTACTTGAATCTGAATTTCTCATACTGCAAGTTATAACCACCTGTACAAAGAGGGAGTTTTCTAAACAAATGTGGCACAATTACATAAAATAGGCACTGTGTTTCACAAACAATTTTTTCTTTTGGCTCAAACCTAGTATGAAATTCAGTGGGCCACTTAATTGGGAGCTAAAACTGTGAATATCTTGTTTGGACAAGCCACACTATTAATAGAAGAATATTTGATAAAAAACAAGATTAAAAAAAAAAAAATTAATATCAAGTGACCTGGAAAAATCTGACAATGAGGCTGTCAGCATATTTATTTCTCTTTTGGACTGACCAGAACATCATCTCTATGGGAATGTTCTTCTAGAAGTCCAGTCTTCGAAACCCATGGCAGAAGGGAAGTTATTACTTCTCTCTGCACTGTAAAAAGTCTGCTTTAAAGCAGACTCCTCATGGAGTCTGGTGACTTAGTGCATTACATTTGAGCTCTCCATTCTTGTTTTCTGAGCTCAGCAAAATTCTACAGTGTCACCGACAGCTCTGCTTCGGTTTAATTTTGCACCCATTTCTTTGCTGCCTTCATTTGCTCTTATATTTCACTCCTCACGTACCTTCTTTACGTAAGTACTCATTTTAACTTAGCTTATTTGGGAATCATTCCTCAGAGGCTATGTGTACTCTATTTTTTGCTTGTGTGTGCAGCTGAATTTACATGAATCTCAGTGTACTATAACATCCTCTGGGTAGGGATCTTCTAGAAAACTGGGAAACTGTACCACCAGTGGTGACTAATACTCAAGAAGTAAAGTAAGGTAATTTTAAAATAGCATTGTGTTGGAACTGAAAGATTAAAATCCATACTGTATGGCTGATTGAAACAAGTTAATGGCACTCAGCAATCAGTCCCTTTTAGTCTTCCTCCTCCCCTCCAGGGTTTTAAATATTTTTTAAATCTTTATTTGAAGTTGTATCCAGATGTTATGACTTGCAGAAGCTTGTGTTTGAGAAAGAACGAGATGACTGCAGAAAGTGCTAAAGAAGGCAAGTATATGTCTTGGTAAGAAACCAAGCGGGCTTGCTTCTCACCTTAAATCTCCTCCAGGGAGAAGGGAAAATGTGCTGGGTTGGCAGGTATAAAATCTCAATCAGCTACTGTGAGCAATATGATTTCTGCAATCCAGTTCTTTAAAGGCTTCCATGTGTTTTAATCTCTGTAGTCAATTAGCATGTTCACTTCTCCTTAGTGTAAACACCATGAACTTCCCCAGGCATTTCCTGTCTTGAGACCATTTCAACTTAGTACTTTGTCCTTAGAAAGATCAACATAAAATGTCTAGAGCTTTCCAATGATTTATTTATCATATCCTGAATTGGTTGAATGGACATAACTCAGATATTCCCTCTAGAATTAAAAGTAAAGAGAGAATATCCTTTTCATGAGAAGCAGACTATGAAAACTCGCACGTAAGCGTATTGCTGGCTGTAGGAGCAATGGCATTAACCAGCTGGGACTTCTACCTCTCTTTTCCTTTCAGCTGCATAATTCACAGAATCAGACAACGCAACCGAATTCATCTTCCTCCTTTCTTTCTTCCTTTCTTTCTATCTTTTTCTTTCTTTCTTTCTTTCTTTTTTCCTTCTTTCATTCTTTCTCTCTATCTCTTTTTTCTTCCTTTCTTTTTTCTTTTTCTTTTTTCTTTTTCTTTTTTCTTTTTCTTTTTCTTTTTCTTTTTCTTTTTCTTTTTCTTTTTCTTTTTCTTTTTCTTTTTCTTTTTCTTTTTCTTTTTCTCTTTCTTTTTATTTTTCTTTCTCTTTTTCTTTTTCATTCTCTTTCCTTTTATTTTTCTTTTTCCTTTATTTCTTTTTCTTTTTATTTCTATTTATTTTTCTTTTTCATTTTTCTTTTTTCTTTTCCTTTTCCTTTGTCTTTTTTTTCTTTTTCTTTTCCTTTTTCTTCTTCTTTTTCTTTTTTTTTTTTACTTTTCTTCTTTATTTTCTTTTTCTTCTTCTTCTTCTTTTTTTTTCTTTTTTTTTTACTTTCCTTGGTTGGAAAAACAAAACCAGGCAAGCAATTTTTCTCAGAACAATTGTTCTCCGCTGCTCTCCACTGAGAAAAATTTCAAATGTACTGAGTGACCATTCACCACCTGACCACTCATGGATTAGGGGGACTAATATTTTAGCACAGGTGCACAGATACAGAATGAGGTTGTATTTATCCTTTGTACCTCAGCTAAAAGAAGGGTCCATTTAACTGTTTGGAAACTGAGAAGGATGTGAACTACAGTTTGTGAACTGTTTTGAAATGATTCTTTGTTTTAACTGTTTTTCATGAATAATTTAGTAGCTGTCACGATTATGTCTGAATTAGAATTTTGAAGAGACAATTCATTTTCTCTTCCTGCAGTGGCAATATTTTCCCAATTGCACCATAAGCCCACAAACACTATTTTTGGTAGTTTATGTTCAGGGTTTGTTTATTAAAAGAATTCAAAGGGAGAAGAGATGTCTTTCACTACAATTTAGCTCTGTGCCCATGATTTCTGGTCCTAACATGACAATTGTTTCAATTGCAAACTAACCTATACCAGATAAGAAGCTGATGCTTATAGGTGGGTGTTTCATTTTCTCTTTTTTTTTTCCACCAAGCATGAGTCAAATTTGAAGGAGAAAAAATAAAAAGCAAGCCCCCGAAGTATATATACTTCAATTTTTTAAGGAATGGTGATCAGCTAAAACCCACAACTGGCCTCTGAGTTCTGCTGTGTCCATCACTGGGGTGTTGAGGTATCTCCGAGATTGGATGCAGGCCAGGGGCTGTGAGATGGACCAGAATTGTCCTCTGCCTATGAGTGAGGAAGGGTAGGGCTGCAGCAATCACATTCACAGCTGCTACTGAGCAGCCCCCACAGCCAGGTACACAACGTGGTGACAATTACTACAAACTACTAGCAATAAATGAAAGACCTACAAACAGGTAATTTCCAAGTTTCTCATCCATTGGAGGCACCTTGCTCTCTTTTTTTACACAAACGTGTGTATTAGACACATATCACCAAATACTATTAAAATACCAAACTAATTCCTCGTTGCATGCTTGGATGCTGACACAATTTATGTTGTTGTGACAAGTGCCAAAGATATTTCTATGCTTCCAAAGAGCACGAGAGCAACAGGTTTTTTCTGTTCATCTGGAGAAGCAGAAGGATTTCTCCTTCTAATGTGTCTTCAACATTAGCTTTGCTTGTGGAGGCTCAGCAGCACAGGGAGAGGACACCTTCACACAGCATTCTTGCACATTTTGAAACCGATAAAGCCCATAGCCCATCTTCTCCATGTGTTAAGGCATTAGAGCTGACAAATCAGTTTTGAATAAAAGGACAAGTGGGTAACACGGGAGCAGGGAGGACAGGAGTTTGTTTCAGTAATTTCTTAAGGTTGAAGGTACTTACAAAATTATTTGTTCCTTGGAAAACCTCCCGGACCAAACAAACACCAGCTGGGGCCTCATGGATGTGCACTTTTTGCAAGGTTGCTGCCGCAAGATGGAAAAGATCGAGTTTCCTCAGTCTGTTGTCCAAATCTAAGTGAATATTGCCTTTCAACTCTAGATATTTATTGCAAGTGAATTGCAAAATATTCTGAGTTGGAAGGGACCCGCAAAGATCACCGAGTCCAGCTCTTAAGTAAATGGCCCATATAGGCATCGAATCCACAGCCTTGGCATTATTAGCACTGTGCTCTAACCAACTGAGCTAAACCCAGAGCCAAGTGGCAGGTTGGGTGACCCAGCAAATCAGGATTTGAACTTGATTTCCTTACAGTCACCATTTTGAAAATCCTAAATTTCATTTTGTAAAGAAAGTCAGTTGGGATTGGACTTCTGGTTCTCAGTTACACTTAAAAGTAGGTTTTTCCTTCTTAAGCAACATAAGCACTTGAGGTGCTTCCATGTTCCTGTTTCTGTGAACCTCACATGACTTTTCTCAATTTTCCCTTAGATGAAGACCTGTATCTGTAGTTCAGAGTCACTCTTCCAGCACCATAGGCCAAATACCTAGAGACAATGCGGGACTTCCTCGCAGCTTTTCAGGCATGAGGAGCTGTCCGATGGGATGAAGTCAGACAGTCATAAATAGCTGTTGAGTGCTGTAATGTGACAGATCAGGTCAAACATTTTTATTCTGTCAGTTTGAATGATATTGCAGACCCGAAGGCTTCCGACTGGCTGAGTTTTAATCACTGAGGTAATTTTCCGTGCGCGCGTTTTTTTCAGCGCTGCATTGGACATTCCACAGCACTGAGCACAGGTTGTTCCTGATTCCATTTATGAGAAAAATCTCTGCCTAATTTAAGAGTGCAGTGGTTTATCAGAGACATAAGGAGTAATTTTGATTTCATACTCATGTCACGTACTGAAATCACTGAGCCTTAGGAATTGGACAAATACGGAGGAGTTTAAGGACATCATTTACGGCTGACACTTGAATGGAATATACAAACAGAGCTATACTCTGAGTTCTTACAAGTTCTTGCAAGGAGGATTGTGGAAGTTTCCTTACTATAAGGATGTGAGTTGGTCTCTGACTGCACTATTGTACTCATCATCTCACATTAGGGAGCGTGGAGGAGGAGTAATAGGAGCACAGCAACCTGAAAATACAAAGGTGAAGCACCTAAGCACACTCCTTAGTCCAAAGTGTGTGGTACTTTCTGGACCATAGCAGGATCAACCTTCTAATGATCACAGAAAATTGGCTTTAAATCTGCATGATTTATTCTTCAGAAAAGTCTTCTTTTCAGATGGCTAAAATATATTTTTCTAAGTGGTCTTAGTGGCTGATTAGTAGCAGTTTGGTTGTTATATTAACTTTATGACTCAGTACATTATCTCAAGCACTGACATGACACAAGTGGAGGGGAAAGTACCTTGACACATTGTATGGAATTGCACTGAGAAGCACAAGAGATCAGTGGATTCCAAAAACCTTGTGAGATCTGACGAGGAAAACTGCTTTGGTTATTATTCTTTATTGACACCCTTATCTATTTTATTTTGAAAAAGGTTCTCATCAGAAGGGCCATTTAACTTCCTGTTTTGTAACCTCTGATTCTCTTGCCAGGTAGGGCAGGAAGTGTTGCAGAATGACTAATGGTCAAGCAGGCTGAGGATCAGAATCAAATAATCTCACGTTCCCTAAAGTCTCTACACTGTTTTTTGCTGTCCAGTCAGCACAGATTTTGGAAAGTTATGTCCATGGTTCTGTGTACAAATGTAGGCCAAGTGACTACAGAAACATAGATCTGTGACTAAAAACTGGATCTCATGGCTTATTATCCCATTCTGCTCAGCATCATCCCACAAACTCAAGCAGATTAGACAGCTATTGACTTTTTCTTTCAAGCCTTCAGAAATCATGGTAAAATTAAAGCTTATGCAATTTTGATGGCTCATAAATGGTCCATAAAATGTCAGTGAGTTGCAGGTCACCATAAACTACTTTTAACACTTAATTTCATTCTAGTTTGCATCAATTGCTTTTAGCAGTGAGACTACTATTATCAGACTAATATAAGATTAGTGTTCTCTAACTTTGACAAGTCAATCTGTACTTTAAAAACTCTCAGCAGGTTTTTTTGTTTGTTTTTACTTTTCTACCAAAAAGGGATTTGAATTCCTCATGGTGGACACTGGAATTTCTCAAAGCTTTTGATTCCAGTCTTCTAACTTCAATGCAAAAATGAGCTAAAATCACAGAAAAACATCTTGTCCATAATTTACAGACCCCAAAAATCTCTGTGAGTGGACAGGTAAACTGCTTGCTCCCATTTCTAGTGGCTCTCCTGGATATGGTGGATTCACTTAGAATGTTAGGGGAATGTTTTCCCTTTTCTAATTGCAAGGGGTATAAATAATGTTTATTGTTTGTTGTCATTCAAAAGTAGGTAAACACTTTAAAACTTCTAGGTAAACAGTTTTAAGCTTGTAGCCAGCTTAGTAAGTTTACAGAGCAACTTCTTCAGCGATGGGGACTGAGCATATAGGGCTGTCAGCTGACCGTGTGGCAGCAGGACTAAGAGATAATAAGAAGAAGCTTGTGGGAGCTGTGACACACTTCAGGTGAAGCTGTGCCTTGGCATCAAAACAGGAAAAACTATTGTGTGGGACATGATTCAACACTGGAAAGATAAACACAAATCAAAGTGGGGAAAAGATATACTATGCTGAGGGAATTGAATATCTGGGACAAGGCACCTCAGTCAAAGGATGGGATTTGCAAATGGTTACTTGGAGAGTTTCAGGCTGAAATTTTCAAAAGAGATGTTCAACAGGGAACTGGCTGCCCAACTCGGTGTTTTCCCACCTAAGTAGGGTCTGGGCTTCTTTTGTAAGGGAAGTGTTGTGCTCACTGGTAGTGTAGGGAATATTTTCCCCCATAGCTGGAAATACCGGGTGAAATCCCCGTGTGGCACTGTGAACTGTCAGCGAAAAGGCCCCTTTTTTCCTGCAGATCTGTGCTTACACTATTGCATCAAAGAAACATTTAGGTCATAGAATCATCAAAGGTCACTGAGTTCAACTGTAAACCTCACACTCTCAAATCCACCAGGAAACCCTGTCCCTATGTGTCACATCTTTTAAATACCTATCTACACATCTTTTAAATACCTCCAGGGATAGTGACTCAACCACTGCCCTGGGGAGCCAGTTCCAAGGCTTGACAACCCCCTTGGCAAAAGAAACTCCTCCCCATACCCAGTCTAAACTTCCCCTGGTGCAACCTGAGGCCATTTGTTTCTGTCCCACCACCGGTCATGTGGGAGAAAAGACTGATAATGAACGTAAGGTCTTTTTTCCTTTATTCTGTCTCAATCTATTTGAAGGAATGCTAAAGCCATCTAAACTCTGGCTATTCTTGAAGGTCCTACACAGGAATGCTCCTTCAAAGGAGCATTTCCATAGCAGCCACAGAAGGAATGGGTGTAATTTCTGAAACACTCTCTGCTTACTCCCCTAGGATATGTAGGGGTGTATGTATGTACGGTGAGATTTTCTCACTGTTTTTCCTAAGCTGTTTTTATTTTTGTTTGTTTGTTTTTGTCATACTTTAAATCATTCTCTTTTTTGTCTTTTAAATAAACATTTTAACAGTTCATAAGAAGAAAACACTCATGCCCTCATACCTCTTAAGAATTTGCCTTCTTCTCAGGAACATACTCTTTTGGATTTCAGAGAGCTGTGTTTAAAAGTAAAATAGGGGAGTTTTTTAAATTAAGTTTGGTTTTAGGACTTATACATTCAAGCTCATGGCGTGGTACTTCCACAAAGAGTTTCCTTCCACATTTGTAAGGGTTACAAGGATAAAAATATGGAGGGAAAAAAACCCAAAAAAATCTCACAACCAAAAGTTGAAGTATATTCTCCAGATGACAGCCAACTAATCTTTTTGATTCAGATGGAAAGATGACAAAAGAAAAAATAGAATAACATTCATAATCTGGACAAAATGTTTGAACACACTTGAAAAAGCCCAGCACAGTTATTTTATGATGCTTTCATCCCTGTATTTTTTAGCGATTTCATGTATCTACAGGCATCACATAAGTCCTAGAACCCCTTCATTTCTTGTTCCAGTGTTACTGTATTCTCTCTCCAATATTAACACTGGTGCCATCAAACTGGCAGTGAGCACAGAGTTGCTTTTGATGCTTTAGAAATAATGAAATGTCACTCCCATTACAGAACAATGTGGCATTTAATGATTTAATGGGACTATGCAAAGTTTATTTGCATTATTATTCCACTGCTATGATTTTTCCTGGCAGTCAAAGCTGCCAAAAATATCACTGAATGTTAATTTAGATGAACTTTAAAGGCAGCCACATAGGGAGTGACCTGAAATCAAAGCTCCTGGTCCTAGCCTTCAAAGGAGGCTACCCTGGAGGATGTCATTAGAATCTTCCTTTAACCTCACAGGCTTCAAATATGAGAGAAAGACCTCCCAACACTGAGCAGGAGCTGTATCACTCTCAGAAGCAAATATTAAAGTAACATAATTAGCTGGTAGAGGTAGAAATATTCCTGGATTCAGATATCATTAACACAGCTAATTAAATATCAGAAAACATTACATAAAAATATTCTGGGGAAAAAAAATGAAGATTCTATTTCCTGGGTATGCTAATTTTATAAATTTTACTCATCTTTCAGTGTTAGCTCTATCGAATATTAGCAATTCTAACTGTGTTGGTCCTTTAGTTATTTGAGTGAAGGTTGTAAAAGTGCATTATTACTGAGCTTCACAGTTGGAATGGTTTCTCATGTAAGAAATACAAATAAGCTTGTTGGCATGTTTATGGTGATTGTGCCTGAAAGGAAGAAACCAGTGACTTCTGAAGTCCCTGGTTTTACCTGGCTCTCCAAATACACTCCAGAGGAAAGATTTAGACCAGGGGCTTTTATTTAGTTTTCACAGTGCCTGCTTAAGAGTTGAATAAGTTGGTTTTGTTTAGTTGCTTTGGTTTGGGCTTTTTTTTCCCCTCAGATACCAGTTTATTGAATGAAAACCGAGGTTTCAAATAAACAAACAAAAAAATGGTTAATTTGTGAAAAAAAGTGATAACTTTTTGGACATGGAAATTTTTTCCTGTCATTTTATAAAAGTTTTGATAGTTTTGCTATGTACAAATATTTTACAATTTAGCAAATGAAATTTAAATCCTGATGAAACTAAAAAAAAAACCAAACCAAACCAAACCAACAAAAGTACCTCCTTGAAAGAAAGACAGTTAAGTATTATTAGAAGAGGAAAAATGGGAGAAAAGAAGGAAAGAAGAAAGTTTTCTTTTGAGAAGAACTTGTTTTCTTTGAAGAGAATAAACACACAGTTCTACTCTGCCATTAAATGCAAACCAATATGCTGCAATAGTTCTGCTTCAGTTCCATTGTGATAACAGTGTTTTGTTGTGTAGTCAACCACAATGTAACAAACCTTCAAGTCTGTGGAGTAACCTTCTCTTTGTAATGCAACACATAGCTAGAAAACACAAACCCAGATTTGCTAACAGGTTCTTTTATTCCTTTAACTTAGAAACCAATTAGTACTAACCCTACCTAAAACCAAACAAATAAACAAACAAAAGCCCAAAGCCACCCAAACAAACCAGCCAAGCAAAACAAGACAGGATTTTATATCTCCCTAGCACATGGAAACTAAACAAGCATTAAGAACATGAATCTGAAAATGACATGTCAACATTATTATAGAAACTGGACAAAAAAAGAGTAGAAAATGGTGAAAGTGTGCAGAAAAATGAAAATAAAAAATGTACCCAGTGCAGACAGATGTCAATTTTTTTTTAAAGAAACCTCTCAACACCTTGGTTGGAAGGCTAATTAACCTAACAGCAGGATTCATGCTGAAATCAGCTCTTTACCCACTGTAATAATTAGGATCACAGTTTTCTCAGAGCCTATGGAAAGATGCTCATGCAATTTAATTCAGCTCCCCCGTACTTATGCATAATGACAGCGTCTTTAATTATATGCTTGAAGAGTATTTTTCTGACTGGAACTCTGGTGGACAAGTGGTTTTTGGGCAAGGAATGGAAGAAATTCTTGGCACCAAGGCCTCTACCTTGCTGGCTGCAGTTGGGAAGACACAGCAAATGCAGCAGTGACCTTCAGGAAAAGCCAATTTTGTCCCTAGTGAGCAGGATTCTCTCCTTCTCCCAGTTCATGTGGTAGCAGCAACTGCCTTCAGCCAGTCTGTCCCTTGGAGGTGGCTGATTTTCCTCTGCATCTTCATAGCTGTCCACCTAAAACTGCTTCTTCTCCCAGGGGATTTTTTTGGGCTTAAACCCAAAAACTAGTGTGCATTTCATCTAGCTTTTGAATTAAGAAATCTATTATGTGAAGAGCTAGAAGTAATGTCTGGTCAGCAACTAAGTACTCACATCTTGATGTGTTCCTGGGATATCTACAGTCATATTCTGTATGAGAAATTAATGGATTTGCACACAGAGCTGAAATCAGAATTTGCAACTAAAAATGGGATTGTGAAGATTTTTTTTAAATATGCTTTACTGTGCTGAGGATTTGAAATAGATTGTTACTTTCTCATGATAATTAGCATTACAACATATTTGAAAGACTGGTTCTTAACTTTTGTGATATTGAGACTGATGCAATCAAGAAGAGTAAATAAATTTGCAGTGGCATCAATAGAGAATAGGCTCAATCTCAGTGTGTGCATGTTAGTATATACAATACATGCTTTGTATTTGTTATCTATCATGCTACCACAGCTTGTCCTCAGACGTAACGCTTATCATATCAGAGCTGTGTAATTTAGAGAAGTATTTTTTTGCTTAGAAGGATCTGATCTTGCTATGGAGACTAAGGTTACTGGGTAACTAAATTTAGCCATTTAAAAATTAGGTCTTTGCAGTAGGATTGGGCAAGTAGGTAATAGTGGGAGATCTGTACTTCCAAAGAGTGATTAATTTCAACTATTTTAGACACTTCTCTTGAGAGGAGATGTATTATGCTCTATAAATGAACTTCTGCATGCCCTGACTATAGCTGAGCCTGGATGACTAGATTGCATTAATCACCTATGTTGTCATAACTGAATTTAGATTAAATGATGTGTAAGTGCAGTCTAGTGCTCAGGCACTGCAGACCCTCCAAGAGACTGTCATCTTCAAAGGGACAAGACCTATTTATTTTGCAAAATAGTTAGAACCCAGTACCAAAGAATATAAAGCAAAACTGATGCAAACTATAACAAATCTGTAAGTGTTTTCCATCTTATGTTTTGTAATTAGTATCTTTTTTCTACAGGTCTGCTTGCAAAGTAGTGGTGTTGTCTTTTATGGTTAGAAACATTGCAAACAACATAATTTTGATTAAAGAAAAAAGAGAAAAAACCCCAGCAAATAAGTCATAGGTCCACATAAGTGTTTCTGACAATGATTTCTGAGAAATTATTACTTTAAATTGAAAAAGAGAAGGCATGAGAAATTGAGCAATCATGAAGAAACCTCAAATATTTTAGAAGACAAAAATTTGCCATATGGAAAAATATTTCATCACGTCATATAAAATTCACTGCTATTTCTACTTCTAGAATGTCTCAAGCTTATAAGTCTATTGAGATAACTTTTTCCCCATTAACTGGTTAGAAACAAAGCAAAAACAAAATTTCAAGTTGTTTCACTTGTGTGCTGACACTTCTACCATGAGGAAAGCTTTCTTATTCACAGAAACAAGAAAAACTAGCCCATAAAGCATAGCAGTGAAAATCTTCCATGACAATGCCTTACCTCTGGGAAACAAAACTAACCAACAAACAAAGCCCCCCAGCTACCATTGCATTTGTATCTTGGTTAACAAAGTGTTTATCAAAACCATCCACAGCTGCTCTGTTTCCAAACACACCAACAGACAAATGAAAAGGCAGTTTAGCAGCAAATGGGACCCAGTATATTCCCACTGAGGTCAGTGGTGTTTCTTAAATTTATTAACTGAAAAACTGGCTGAAAGGTAACATCTTTTCTAATCTGCATGCAAAAGCTTTCATTAAATATTATGACTCCTTTTGATAACCCACTGACGTCTGCCTATTATGCTCTGCAGTGGTATTAACCTCTGTGAGCTACTATAATGTGACCCATAATTAGGGTTTGACATATAAAGTGAACTGTGATCAAACTGCTGAACCACAGTTCCCTGACATCTGGTTTATAAGAATTTCAAGAGAGCAATCAAGTGCAAAGTTGTCTTGCTTCTTCTCAAGCAATTGAAACCCACAGAGGGTGGTGTTTGCTGACAGTAAATCTCCCTTACATGCAGCCAAGTACAAGGGCTGCACATCACACAAGTATTGTAATTGCCAAACTTCAAAGACAGAAGAGAGTTTAATGTGGTAGGGGGCTTGTGCTTGCCTCCCCCACCAAATCTTGTCCCTACCCTCCTGCTGCTAGCTGACTCTCCTTCCATGACTGCACATCTGGATGCACGTCACAAGCTCCCAGCCAGCTCCCATCCTCACCCACTGCCCACAGCTACGTGCAGAGAACCATATCCTGTGGCATGTCCCTGTTATTTTGCTGACTCTTAAGATCTCACACAGTGCTGCACAGTGCCCCAGGGCTCACAGCATATCCTGGTCCAGGCCAGCAGCCACTTCAACTCCTGCACTCCCCCCTTGCACTCCTTGCTACCCTGGGTAGGCAGGAGGCTGAGTGCAAGCCCACTCTAATCTCCCCTAGAAGATTATCCACCTGGCAGGCAACTGCTTGTGCTCTTTTCCATTTCTCAGCCACAGCAGCCACAACAGGGGTGCAGCCACCCAGTCTGCCATGTGTATCTTCTTCCTATGCCATGCTCCAAGTGTGGGTGATTGAGCTCTGCTCACACATAGGAAGGCAAAGACAGCTGTTCTGCAGTTCACCCTGCTGACTAATAAAGGATAAGGATGTGTGTTGTGGACAAGGAGAGTGGATGATGGCTGGGCCACACACATTTTGTTATTTTCGTGGCACTGGAAAGGTGAGAAATAGTCAGTAACTTAGTTTTCATCTGTGATATTATAACTTGGTGGCTGTGGCACCTCAGGTTGTGATTATGTGCTTCTCTGTGTTATGCAAAGAAACAAATAAATTAATATTGCTGCAGTTTTCCGCCGAGTATTCCACGGAGCTGACAGGGACATGGATACACTTGCTGACAGGAAGACTTTTTTTTCTGTTTGGTCTTGGTGCTTTTGTCATTGTTTCTTTATTCCCTGAATAGCAACCTGTGAAACTCAGAAGTGAAAGGCATATTTATGCCATTTCAGTTAGAGCAGAATAAGTAACTAGTTGTGACTACTGCCTGTTTGTGCCACATTAACATGTAAATCATCCTACACCTGGGCTCAGAATTGTCCTGGGGCCCTCAGTCTGAGAGTGGGAAGAGATAAAATGGACATTCATTAAAAGGAAAGAAAAAAGCCACCCTGTCATTATCCATCACTCTTTCTCATGTCACTCAGTGCTGTACTACTTTAGTATACCTGCCTCCGAAGCAGAAAAATAATCTTTGGGAAATGTATGATGACAGCTTCATATTTTATGAACTTCCGTGCAAGGGTGCAAAAAATTAGAGAGACTTTGTGCATGCCTCCTTTCCAGGCTGTGCTAGGAGACAGCCACTTCATTTCTTCAGCAGAACAATTGAATCAAACGAGCCTGATTGCTATAATCAAGACATCAACAGGATGCAAGGGAGGTAAAGTTTGCAGGGAAAGGAAATACCCACTCCCTGAGATGCTCAGCCAATACTCAGCAGTTAATAATTCATATGAGACTTTTTGCCACATTTTGATCTTTATGAATCATCCATAAATAGATTGAAATTGTCTGTAATGTATTAGTTAACTATGAATACTAATCTTAGCATTGAATCTTCATAATTCCTCTGCTGTACCTAATTTACAACTAGTTGATTATGACTATCTTTTATTTTGCATTTTAATTATTCAGGTAATTCTGCATTCCTAAAATATTGATGGTCCATTTGTGCTCATTACAATTTTAATCTTTACTTTCTACAAATATTCTTCAAAATTTGTGAGCAACTTCATTATTGAACAATTTTACAAGGAAATTTTGTAAAATATTAATGGAAAAATATCCAGAACACATACCTTCACTAAAAATTCTGTCCATAGTCTTAGCTATACACAGAACAATATTGTAAAGAAGGATTCAAGCTAAAAGATTCAGGCTTTAAAAGTTTGGATATAACAGATTAGTGTCAATCTGATAGTTATACATCTAGTCTTCTGCTGTGTCTTTCCTTCAGCCCTTTTTTGTTCCTTCTCAAGGTTTGGTGTGATTTGGAAATTATTATTGACATTATTGTTATTGTTGTTATTGTTATTTTCTTCTGCATTTTGCTTTGTTTTCCTAGTCCAAGCAATATTTATTACATTTGAAAGCAATCAGACAAGTTACCAGGTCATATTCTTTAATTTTGCCCACTTTTTTACTTATGGCTACCAAAACCTTGCAACCATCAGGACAAAAATATCAATGAGCAATTACTGGTCCTAGAAATATTGTGATGCAGCTATGATTAAGAATAGAGCTTTTAGCTGAAATTAATAATTTAATACATGAAGGAAAAATCTGTCATTTTGTGTAGGATGCATCTATACCAATGTATAGACTTATTTACTACAGAAATACTAGTAAAACATGACTATGAAGAAGAAGAAGAAAGAATTGTGTAGAAAAATAAAATTTAAACTAAAAAAAAGTTTTAAAATGAATGGAACTTTTGGTAATTCAGCTGCAAAATTCCCATACAGAAGGTTTGCAAGAATATTACATAGGGAATATTTTTCACCAAATTGTCCAATTATATTTACAAAATATGCAAAATGGGCATTTCTGTGTGCAAACTGGATTTGAAAAACAAGTATTAGCCCACAGCAAACTGCAACTCCATTGCAACATGTATCTATCTGTGCATTCATTGTACAAGAAATTACCTCTGTTTTTGGTGTACCATTCAAAAATATTCATTTTAGGTATCAGTTGGAAAACTTCTTCCTGGATGTATTTTGTAAGGGATAAAATTATAGCTTAGTTAACTACGTAATTTTTTGCAATTGTCTACATGCAAAAAATACAAGAGGGTAACTTTATATGTCCACACGTCTAAAAAAAGGCTGTCAGCAGCTGCCATTGAAAAAGAAAGCAAAAGTCATAGGAATATAAGAGCAGTAAATGTGTTATGTTGTCATGACAACTACCATTTCTAGTCTGGAGAGCTGAGAGAGAAAACATGCATGCACAGGGGAAGAGGAGAGAAAACTTTACAGGATGTGCAGGGCAAAATTAGAATTAAATCAAACTGTCTCAAAGACTTCCAAGGAATGATGAAAAGAATTTGTTGTAGTCACTGATGGATACTGCAAAATGCTAAGAGAGGCAGAAGTACAAAGGAAAAATCACTGTCCTGAAGTACTTATGGGGTGTTTGAAAGGAAAGCCAACAGTGATGTTTAGAAGAAGGAAACCTCAATGCAAGTTTCCATCATTCTAGATTACTTGAAAGCAAAAGAATTTCCATGTTATTTAAGCTTAATTAAGTCACGGACACAGTGATGACATCTTTATGTAACAAGCTGTTTGTTAGGATAAATACCATTCTTGTGCTTCCACAACTTGATTCTGTTATGAGCACTGTTTGTGGCATGAAAAGGGATTGACTGAACATCCAGGAAATGAAACAGTTTCTGTGTCTGGGTTTGTAATCTGACTAATTTCACTTATGTACAATAATGAGGAGATAAAACCTTTGGCCTCATGGTTCTCCTGAGTCAAAACACAGAACCAGATTAAACAATATCTCATTGATCACTTCTCATCCATGAAATAAACTTAAAAGTGAGGATGAAGGCTGAGATATAAGGATATTTTTCCCCTCAGTCATTGAATGTATTAAAATTATTCATACTTGGTAAGCTTAGATGTAAAGCTGAAGTACAAGAAGCAGTTATAAAGCCCAAAATTTGGTTATATGTCAGAAAAGCTATTAGAGGACGATTAATGCCACAATCAACACTGTAGGTTCTTGGATTCGTGACAGTTACTCCTGTAAATAGGGAAAAGTAACACTAAATGACAATCAAAATTATCCAGAATAAGACAATATACTTTAAAATAATCTAAAATTGACTTGTTTCATGTGTTGCTTTACTGTTGAGCCAGACCATTTTGCAAAGAGTATTAAACTGAATGCACAGTCTACATCCCTTAGTTTTCTCTCACTACCAAAATACTGTGTTTGGAAAAATCTTTATTTTGCTAGTACAATTCATAAAATTTACATGAAATTCTGCATGCTACTGCAAACTGTCCTTCAAAAAAAACATTTCCAAGTGCTGAAGCTGGTCTCACTTGATGAGGAAAGGAGAAAGCTAAAGATATTAATAATTAAGCAGAGGACCCCTGGAAGCAGGTGTGAGCCAGGAAATCTCTGAAACTTGTTTTAGGATCCAAAAGACAATTAGAGCTTTGATAATAATAAAAAATTCATAAGCAACAAGGTCTATAAAAGGCTTTGCAGATACTTCCAAAGTGAAAAGAAGAAAAAATAAAAACAGATTCATTACTTAATAGAATAGGAAACTAAGTAAGGAGTGATGCAAGCTTGTGTTCTCAGTGAACTCCCTGATTCAATTTTTACACAAAAACATTCAGATGCAACCAGATGCTTAATGCAATTATATTAACAGTGCACAGGTGTGCAGATCAGAGTAGGAGAAAAGAAGAAACCATTTCAGTGTATTACAGAATTTATGGTAGGGGGTATTCTAGTGTTTGGGGCCTGATGAAAAATCACTGTGAGATCTAGGTAAAACAAATTCTTAACATTTTATTGTTGGTTTTTATTGAATGAGAAAGAGGTCCCAGGATACTGGAAAAATATTGGTGGTTTAATTTGAAAAAAAAAATAAAAATTGAGTGAGATGAAGTCTGAGAATGAAGATGATTCAGGTTAACTTCATTAAGAGGAAATAGACTTGTAAGATGTCTCCAGATGACTCCAAAGAAGAACAGACCAAAAACTTTACAGAAGACAGAATCAAATTCCAAAAGAATCTCAGCAAGTTGGGGAAACAATCTAAAATCAAGGAGGGAAAATTAGATAAAGTAGAGGGTAACGTCTGTAAGAAGAACAAACAAAATGCATAATTAAAAAAGAGGGAACTCAGGGCTCATTGGTAGTATTGCAGGAAAAGTATGGGGAATTATAATTGGAAAACCAGCATGAAACAGCTACAAAAACTCCCAAGCCTCATTTTGGGATATGTTACAGAGAGTACAGTCTACAAGGTACAGAAAATAACTTTTTCCTTAAACTCAGGTGCAGTTTTGCCTAGAAAAACATCCAGTTGGGAAACATGGTTTTGGGGATTACTTGGAAAAATCCAAAAGTCCAAAAGAAGAATCAGTGGATTAAAAATTAAATTCAAAGGAGTGATAATTTACAGATATAGTTTAAGTCCAGAAAAAGGAAGGTGAAGTGCCATGTCCATGTGTAACCCATTTTCTCATATGGCTATTTAGCAAAGGGAAGAACAAACTGGCTTGGTTTTCAGAAACATTTTAAATCAAAAAGTAAAAAATGTATCTGTCTGTAAGCACAATTAACTTCTGGAAAAGGGGCATTGGGAGGGAGGCTCTGGACTCTTCTTCCTAACAAAACTAATAACAATAATAAGAACAACAACAATAACAACAATAATAACAAACTACCAATCCAGAGAAGTATGTTTCTGCAAGCCTGCCATACTCACAGGAGCTGAGAGAAAATGGCATGAGTGTTTCTCCCCAGGCAGTGAATCTCTGACTTCAGGTTAGCCAAAACCCTGCTCTGTTTCACAGTAGTTATTAGGAATACTCAGTTATTAGGAATTCTCAGAAGTGTGACCAGGGGTTTCACCCCAAAGGGCAGGGAGTAACGTCACTGTGGTGGCACTGGGCACAGAATGTCACTTGCTCATTAGTGTAGGTATTTCCATAATTGAGACTGCCAAAAAAACCCCACAGTAAAAATTAGATGGGGGTTCAGACTTACTGATTTATTGTAACAGAATAAGGCTCTGATTCATGAAGATAGTTAAGCAGCGTGTGACTTGTGCATTTGAGTCATCTCTCAAATTGAGTGTGCTTTATTATAACCACATGCTTAGATTGCAATTACTTCCATTAGGGTCTGCACAGCCTAAAATTCATGGTAGACTTCTTTTGCCTTTTGTACACAAAATTAGAAGGGGCATTATTTCAGAAGACACATTTCAAGAAATAATCATTGTCAGAAGTATCCAGAAGTATCTCTATTCACCTCTCAGGCTTTCTCTATTCCTATGTGCTGCGTACACTTTAATCTGATTGCCCATGTCAATCACTGCAATAAAACCATTATCATGCTGCATCTTTCACTATTCTTATTTGTATGGGTATGTATGTGTCTGTATCTATCAGTTCTCCTTTCCTGAACTCCAATTCTATACATACCTCTTTTATTTCCTACTAAAATTAAAAAGTCCCTCTGTGACTCCACAGTAACAAACTCCCCCATGATTGCTTTGTACAACATAATGACAAACATTTTAAAAACTCTAAGTAAAAAACCAACTTGTTCTCACACATTCCAAGTTAAACACTTTCACTTTTCCCAGCTACTGGGTTTCATTTCTCACTGCTTTAGTTCTTGCTTAATCGTTTTCCCTTTTTGATTTGTTAGGGTTTGACATCTACTTTGAACCAACGTAAAGACAAGACCCATTGAGAATATATTCCATTGGACAGGAGGCCATGTGAAGTGCCTCAAAAATAGCATGGGTTTATGACGCAGGATGTGGTGCAAGAAATCAAAGCACAAATCTGCTTAAAGAATCAGAAAGTTTTATTTATATTTTTGAACACGAAATGAAATTCTAACTTCAAGTTATATCCTGTGAGATCAATGATAATCATATTTGCTTTGCAAGGATAAACACCTCATCTGATTTAACATGCCTTTCCATTCATCTTTACTGCATGGAATAGATTGAGTATCCTTGTGTACTGCTTTTGGAGGTACCTGCTACTAAATAAGAGTCAATGAGAACACATAAGGCTCACTGATGATTGTATGTCATAAAAACCAACCCACATCCGAAATGCAAAAAATGGCTAGGTCTTTAATTAAATGAGAATTTAAAAAAAAAAAAAAAAAAAAAAAAAAAAGAAAAACATGATTTATTGGTCATGAATTGGAAGAACAAGAAAGGCTAACAATTCTCTGGTTCACTCTGAATGCACGTACCAATTAAATAATTCTGACGAATATAAAAAGCGGCCAAGTAATTTTCACTGAGTTACAAAAATAGAATAAATTGAGGATTTCTAAAGGGTGAAACAAAAGAATAAATGTTTAAATTTATGGTTCATCCAGGACATTAACATAAACAAGCCTTAAAGCCAGCTCTCTTTACAAAGAAAGATACATCAGCATTCAGAAATATCTGACACAGAGACATCATATGAATGGAGGGATTGACTGTAATTTCCTTGGTGTGATAAATTTTTGATAATTTGAGAGATCTGGAGAATTAGACAGTGGCTTGACAGGTGTCTCATCAGGTTTTGGGACATGTGCTGTGCTATTTGAGTTGTGTCATTACCAAAATATGAATAAAGAAATGTGAAAATTTTAGCTTTATTCAAGCCAAAATCAGAAGGCCTAGAAATGTAAAATGAGGAGCTATTATAAGCCTTCATTTTCAGAAATCCATCATCCACATAAATTTATTGGGTTCAATAACAGTAAAGAGTTTTATCAGAATAATTTTGGTTTTAACATTGTTTATTAAATATAGGGAGAAGGCCTAAAAGAAAAATTAACAATCCCAGAGTAAAAGCAATTACATCAGAGTTCTTTAAATTTTCAGTGTGAATGTTCTGTAGGCAGAAAGTGTATTTATAACTAGAAATAGAATAACATCTATTTGGTGTTGTGATACGTTTTTTTTTGTTGAAGTAATCTTGTATGTGAAATAGGTACCTCAAAAGTCTATGGTTTTAACTATATTATGTAGTTGATATATGTAAGCTGGGAGAAGGGGGGTTTCTTGTAGGATTATTTTTGATGATAAATAATTGTATAATATGTGCTAGTGATATCATGTAATGGAAACAAGCCCTTGAAGAGCCTTTTTTTTTTGCAGTGAATTATTTGTTATATTGCCTTTTATTTAAGAATAGAAACATTAAGTACAACTTAATATTTAAATAATAGTATTATAGGAACTCTTGAAGAAATATATCTCCAAACTAGAACTTAGTTTTATCATTGCAAATTAAAATTGGTTTTACATGTAGAGTTTTAGTAAATAAAAGGTTGCATTGTTTTTAGGTATCAGAAGGTTCTGGAAACAAAATACAATGTTGTTCTCATTGTTTTTATAATTATCTTCACAACCTTGTATAATTTTTAAAGCCTAGTTTAAAAACCAATTCACTTAAGGAACTTTGGATCAATATTCATCAACACCATAGTAACTGGTGCTCTAGTCAAAGAAGAACCAAAAATACATTTTAATGTGTGGCAATCAAACACAAGATGATGAGTTAAAGCACTTCACTATCTGAATTCTGTTATTGATTAAAAAAAAATCTTGCCATAATTTTTTCTTGCTTCTGAGAGCTTAATGTACCTGCATTTCAATATCAGAAGTCTTTACTCCCTAACATTAATACACACACACACAAATTTTTGAGAGGGAATTTTGCGCTGTATCCTTCACTGAATGAGTGAGATAAGAAGAATTCTTCCCATACATATTGCATGACAGTGAATTCTCATTTCATTCTTCCCCAGAGCCAGAAACCTATTGAAGTTTTTGGATTTATGTCAGTTTATATTGGTTTAGATTCAGGGTTTTAATGTAGAGACTTCTGAATATAGGAATGCATAGTGATCCTGAACATATTAGCATATGCTGGGTTCTTAAATGTAAGTGCTTTTAAGGTATCAGGGGTTAGACCTCCAAAATTTGAAGAAGAGACAATTTAGACATGATCTAAACTGTAGTCTGTCCAACAAAAGTTGGGGGTTTCTTAAGGGTCATTCAGCTTCTTTTGTGAAAAGACAGGAGAAGGTGCTACAAGTGATATCTAATAGAATTTAAGTAAACTGCCTTATCATTACGTACTTCAGTGCCAGCTTCTTGTCCAAAAGAACAGAGCAGTGTGAAATGGAAAGCTCTGGTTTTTGGTGTAAGGAAATATTGTATAGTTTGTTTCCATTATTGTTCCAATTCAGCCAGTCTTCATTAGAAAGCAGCCCCCTTCACATTCTAGGGAAATTATATAATAACTCCTTTGTATGCCTTCTCTTAAATGTTAAAAGTAATTATCCTGTCCCTTCACAAAGCTTTCTACCATTTTTCAGCAGAGATCTCAAGAAGTCATGGCCTTATCATAGAATGAACTATGGTTTGTGAACAGTGTACTTATTATCTGTGAGAAAAAAGGTATAATTTGTCCTTTTGCCTTGGCTTGCTGACATACACTGCACAGCACAAATTCTGAGGGAGTTACTTCATTGGTACCACTCCATTTTGCTTTGAAAAGAGAGGAAGACAAAGAAAGGGTTGGTGTAAACTCTATCTAACCTATTCCTACTCTCTGATTCAGGCACAGAAAACATTCAAACCACTCCTAAATGTAAAAACAACATCTTCAGTCAAGACAAAAGGTTTTCTTATTATTAATATTTATATTCTGCTTCAATAAAATTTTCTCGAGTTGATCTCAGGAGAACATTCTGCTTGGTCCACAGGAATACTTATTCTTTGTTTTCATTTCTTTTATACTTCTGTAATTCTGAATCTTGGGGTCCAGTCTAAATCCCAGTTTTAAAAAGGAAAAAGGAGTTGAGGATCATCATCATTATTATTATTATTATTATTATTATTATTATTATTATTATTATTACTGCTATTAAGAAATATTTCAAAATTCTTGCAGTAATCATAAGTATATTAAATAGTTGTTCAGACTTTGTGTATATATGCATGTGTTAAATCATCTGTGTTTTCACCTGAAAATCCCAGGGCACCAATGGAACCATACTCTACTACTCAGTTACAAAAGACCATTCAGAGTAGGCTTAATTTTGCTAAATAATGGAAAAGTCTGAACGTCCAGTAGACTTCTTTTAGGCACCTACATACCAGTACTACAATAGATGTTTGTAAGCACCAAAATCCAGATTTCACAGCCTTTCCTAGAATTATGACATGCTTTCTCCACTGTTTTGAATGTCTAAAATACATTGTTTTTTAGATCTTAAGCCTAACATCACCTTAAAATGATCCTGATCATCCTAAAGCAATGACAGTCTGCTTTATAAAAGGAGTTGTGGTAACATCTACCAAGGCTTTCTTCCAGTCTCGTGAGAGAGGATGTCACAGGTGTAGGAAGTTGGTGGAACTGGTGCTCTGACCAGGGCTACATGCCTGATGGAATTTTTTATTACTGGGACTGACATCACAGTTCCCAGAGGAAATGGACAGCCTACATATCCATGTGCAAGTTTGACAGAAGGAATCTTCCACTGTAAGCATTGTACTTTGAAATGGTCATATATCTGCAGAAAGGGAAGGTCTATGGAGAATGCAGCCCAGATAAATGATTCTTCAGCCTAAACCGTCATTCAGAAAATACAGAATCCAGTAGATTGCTCAAAACCACCACAGAACATTCCTCAACTTTTCTCAACTGAAAAACCCTCTAAACTTCCCAGAAAAATACCCCAGAAGTAATTTTAGAAAATGCTTTCCACCAAAATGGAAAGAAGAAGGAGAGGATAGTTGGGAATCATGCAATAATGGCTGTACCACCATCTGTACAATCAGTGAACACCTTGCATGGATATGGAGTGTGGAAATGGGAATGTGAATGAGTCTTCAGTGAGATCCCTCAACATCACATGTTCATCAGTATGAGTATTTAAAACTTTCTGCCTGAGCTCTCCTCGGCCTCCCTGTTCCTGACAGACCTAAGTGGTGCTCAAAAACTGCTACAGGCAGCTGACTTCTCCTTATCCAGCACTGTGAAGCAATGGAGCATCCCAGTGTCTGGATATCAAAGGCAAAACCAATTCAAACTATTTCATAAACTCAACAACGGTAAGAAACACACTGAATGAAGATGAACCTTCGTATTCAGACTCTTTCAAAATAGAAAGAGAAATTGGAAGGAATTCAGACATCAGGAATAAGTTAAGACAGTGATGCATTGGATCAGACTTGCCTTTATCACCAGAGAACTATCAGACTAGGTAAGCATGTAAGAGCACAGGTGGATGTTGTACAGTTCATGGCAGTAGGATGGTTTTAAACATCTTGTCTTTCGGTATTATTCTTTTTAATTTTTCTTCTGTAAGATTTTAACCCATGCAATGTCTGCATTTTCTTGACTGCTGCTCAGTAAACTGCTCTGAAAAAAACTGCATACCCTGCATACAGGACTACAGATCAGATAATGTCACAGCAACCACTTTCCACAATTTTGCTTAAACTCTGATTTTCCCAAAAGAAATGATTCCCCCAAAAATTTATTTTGAACAGTCTGTCATGCAATAAGTGTATATTATTAAAAATTTGTAACAGTTGTTCCTAAAAATGCCCACGGATGTTGTGTGTGATACCTCCTGTGCTCACTGGTGAAATGTTGTGTTCATAAAAAAACCCAGAGCAGCAAAACCCGTACTAGCAAACAAAGCTTTTGCATATTAGTTTTCAAGTAGAGTAGCTTGATAACAACAGCTTTTGCTTTATAATCAATAGAAAAAGTGTTCAGGGACTAAGAATATACTCATTCTACAGCTCATTTTGTTTTCAGTCTCCAGGAAATGTACAAACTGGTAAAGAGCTCAGGTTAGCATGACCAGCATAAAATAAGGTGTGAAAAGACCATTAGTGTTTCTCTTAGTGAAAAAGCAAAAGCTTGTGTTGGCAATTGAAAAATCCCACTTTGAGGTTACCTGCTTATAGGAAAACTTGAGTGTATAACTTTTATGAAAGGGTTCTGTAAAATGCTTTACCGAAATTTTGTTTCCATATTCATATCTGGAAAAGACGATTCCAATCTGAGAGTCTTCAAGAGTGGGACAAGAGAAGGGATAGTCTGGGATTTAAAGTATGTCAGAGCTACAGGAGAATCCTAGAGCGAAAAAGCAAGCTTCGCCTAGGGTCCTTCTACCACCCACTGCCATTTGGATGTCTCTTTGCCTGGTCATGGGGAACATTTATTTGGGATAAAGCCTGTCCTTATCCATGGAGTCATTGCAATGAGGAGCCTGAGAAGTCTAATGACCATTCAGGGTTAATAATGACAATTAACATTCACACCTTTTTCACCCTGTTAATCCAGATTATATTTTTTCAACTACTGTAATTTTTTTTTATTAATTTTTGTTTTGTTTATTTTTTTTGGTGAAAAGTCTTCTACTATGCAGTTGATTTGTGATCTGAAGTTTACTTACAGGTTGATTGTTTCTCTTTTCTCTATTATTCTTTTTTTTTAATCAGTGATCAGGATATACATTTTTTGAGTATAATTACAACATCAAAGGTCATCTTTCATCAATTTTTTTTTCTGTTCCAAGCTTCCTTTCTCCATCTGTCAACAGAAGTTCTACATTTTAAAATTAGAGTCTGATTTTTAGACTTCTGAAGCTGATCATCATGAGAGCAGTTATCTGATGTTATTTCTCATTTCTGGTTATCTGGCAGCTGGTACTTGGACAGTGTTAACATGTCCCTCAACAGTGCTTTTGTATCTAATGCCTCCACACCTTGGTATTTGTTCTTTTAAAAATTTAGTGAGAGGCAGACTTTCAAAACTTTTTGAGGCAGTTTAAATGAGCTGATGTTTCCCAGATTCAGTGGCTCTATTCCCAATACAGTGACTACAGATGGGCCAGTTAGTGTATGCATGACTTTGAGGTGGGACTGTTGTTCATTTACCTTAGATTTTTTATGCCAGTATAGTATTTTTTTCTTCTCCTTGAAGTTTCCCCAAAGCATCCCTGACTTTGAACAAACTGATTTATTGTATCACAGAGAGCATCACATGTCAGTTCAAGACTGCTGGGAAATAAATAATAAATTACAAATAAAAAAAAGCTCTATTTTCCAACAATTTGCATTTGAAAAGAACTTCTAAAGTGCACCATTATTAAAGTACTTAACAAGCATACAAAAAAAATAAAATTGGTGTGCCTGGCAAAACAGAAATTGTAACATTGCTAATTATATTTGCCTACCAGGGAATAACCTTTAGTGCATCCTAAACTGCTTCAGAGGGATGGCTTCTGTTCTAAAAAACTTATAGCTGAAGGAAGAACTGACAGACAAGTGGACAGAGAGCAAAGGAAGAAAGATTTCAGAGTAGACAGAAGCCTTAGCATTTAAGATATAACAGACCAGAATAGCCTGTATGGAACAGAACAGGGAGAAAATTTTGTATATAAGGGCTACACTGAGCAGTCATAACAATGCACAAAAAGTAATCTGAGTCTCTCTAGTATATTATTTTTCAGAATGCAGCCTCCATGTGGAAATAGCATGGCTCATTCTGTTTTCATGCAAACCAGTTTCACAACAACAAAAATCCTTCCACTGTAATAGAATTAATGAGGTTTGGTTATTAAAGGCAGGTGTTGAGAGAAGCAAGGAGCCCATTAACAAAAGTAGCAGTAGTCTGTGGCAGATGCAGTCAGAGCACAGGGTACAAATTATGAACACTCTGAATTGACCACAGGTATATTAGTTAGGCATTAACAATAATTAGTTAGGTATTAACAATACTGAATGTGTTTCATTAGCTTACTGTCATTGAAACAGGATGTCTATGGAATATAATCATGCCATAAAGGTAGGGTTTTCTCCAAAGTAGAATAAAATCATAATTTTACTACCCTCTGTAGCCATATTTTTCATCCTATGTATAATTCCAAGGATACAGATGCTGAATACTAGCAGAGAAGGTAATATGCTCTAGTTTGGAAAGCAGCCAGTGAATAGGAAGGGAATATGGTCAGACTCTTTCACAGTCAGTGAGAGATTAAACATAAACTAAAAAGCCAATGAGCCTGGAATCCTCCTCTGTAAGGAATGAATAAAGAATTGTGCTGATGCAAAAGACAGTGCTTTCCATTTGTCCATCTTTAAGAAAGTTGGGATTACTTTCATCAATTAACCAGATTCTGAATAGTACATTTTTCTATCAGTACCACTATTGCTCCTTACTTAGAGGACAGAGGTCTATTTCTTGTTACATGATTTTAGACACATATCTGATAAATGTCTTGTGAAAATGATGGCTATAGAAATACTTTTGCATGTTTTGATCCCCAAGGATTTGAGCCCAGAGCTGTCCCTGTGTTTTTCAACTCCCGTCCAGCTGAAGACAGATCAAACAGAAAAAGAAAAGACTTGTGAGGGAACCATAAAAGCTGAATGATCAATTGAGGCACAGGGGAAAACATTCACCCACACGATGACACGAAGAGTGCTTTTCTTTAATGTAAGTGTAATCGAATCAATATGCTCAATGCTGGGAGAGGCTAAAAAGAAGGGTTTTTAAAAATTCAATATAATTAAAAAAATATCCAGAGCCCATTTGAATTGGTTTATATTTTTTCCTGTGGTAACAGAGTGTTCCAGAGCTGAAGGATCTTCTCTTCACCTCTGGAGCACTCAATAGTTTAGCTCCACAGCCTTACCTTGGTTGCACTCTCATAATAGCTCTCCTGTGACAGCATTGTCATTCAGAGCACTTTAGTTAAAGGCATACAGGGTCGTGCCTTTCCTTATTGAGAGAAATATCTTACTTTAATGTGTCACATGACATACAGCCTCCATTTACAGGTACAAAAAGTTAAGTTTATCTAAGTTTGTAAACTCTTCTTTCCTATAGCCCACATGCAGACTACTCGTGGATACACCATCCATTGACTTGCTGTTCTTCCCTCAGGCTCCAGAACACAGTATTTTTCCCTTCCTGATTCAGGATACCTGTGTAAGGGAATCGATGTTGATGAGGATGTGACGTTTCAAGGAGATGGTGACAGGATGAGCCACAGCTCTGTTTTATAATTGTGAGTGGTAGATGTTCAGGCAATAAAAATTCACTCCAAACATCTTTCTCATCCAGCTTTTCTCAACAATTAACTCTTTTTGTTACCGTTGCTGAAGAATATATGTAAAATATGTTTTTAGAAATGAGATCAGCAAGCTTTTATCGTCTGGTGCATAAAATAGTCTCTCATCACAAAGAACAAGAGGACGAATGGTGATGGGGAGGCTTGTATTAACATATCTATCAGCACTTTCAACCTTGTCAGCACAGTGATATAGTTGACTTCTTTCAATGACAACTAAGAATAACTGACTAAAAGTGTCCTGAGTTTTCATACCTATAGAAACAGGTTAAGGAGAGACAGAACAGGTCAGTCTTAAAAAAATATGATCAGGTGTTCCACAGAACACAACCTGTTATTTTTCATTGCCAGACTGCTTAGAAATCTTTCCCATATCAGGCACACATGGAAGTCATCAGGAAGAGAGAAGAAAGATAAGCTGAAATAAAAACAAGTGTGAAGAACCACTCTCCTGTGGCAGGATTTACAGCAGATTTAGAGCTGTAGTACTACCGAACCAGTGCAGAAAATGGGTTTCCAACCAAGACATAGGAAATATTTCTCTTACTGAAAATCTGATGTCTGAATAATAATGCTCTAGTTTTTGTTTTTTTTAAATGAAAAATATTAATACTCCAACTGTGACCAACGTGTTGCATGTTTGTCTGGTTTACAGGAATCACTGTTTCTGAAATTCAGTTTTTTTCTGTCTCTACTGTATGTCACCAGTTTGAAATGAAAACTGACTCTCTTGCTTGACTCAGAGGTATGTAATCCTTGAGAAAGGTTTGTCTTTCTTTGTTCTAATAAGTGGTGTGCAATAGGAAGATGGTGTTAGCAACGGATGATCTGTTTTTTTGGTTTCCAAAGCATATAATCTAATGAAGGTTTTCAGTAACCCTTTTAACTCTTTATAAATTTGTTGAAGGAACTAGATTTCTTTTATTTCATTTTTGCAGAATTCTTAATAATGGAGATTTCTCTTTTTCTAAGTGAAACCAAGGTGTGCAGTGGTCTTGATCTATTTTTTTTGAATGATTGAATTTCCTGGGCAGATAAAAGTTTGATGTCTTAATTGTTTTAAGCTGGGGATGTACCATAAGCTTACAGAGAAATTAACTTCAGGAATTATAGCATCTTCTACTGGACAAAACATTTTTTAAGAAACCATTTTAATTATGATTAACAGCTTACTGGTGCCAGTTAAAGGTTACAAGGCTAATTCTTTTAGTCATTATAAGGCAGCATTCACATTGCTTGACTTTAGCCATCTAAGTTAGGTACCTGAATAAGAAGTCTAATCTCCACAAAATGCCCTTGAGAAAGGTGCATGAATGCAATTTAAAAGCCCCTGAGGGGTAATTTAGAGAGTCTGAAGTTGAGGCATCCCACATTTAGGTGATTAAATTAAGCAGAGGGACTATGCCACCCTAGTGACTTGCTGGTAAGAAGATAGGGAACAGTCTGTAGTACTGTAACTCTTGCTTTCCTCAGCGTGAGTGTAGTGAGGTCTGTGGAGCCCTTTGCCCTCTCACACTCACAGGGAAACTACTGCTGCTGCTGCTGCCTAATGCAGGGCAGGGATTTGAAGCCTATTTTGGTGACAGGGCACTGTAAGTACTGCTTCCAGCTACTCCAGACTGAAATTACTATGGATTATTTGTGTTAGACCTAATTAAATGCCTGACAGAGGATAAAGTACTGAGACAGCAAAATGCTGTCAATAAGGAATCCAAAAATTTACTTTACTTAGAAAAAACATGGGGAAAAAGAAAAAAAAAAAAAAGCTAAGAAAGTTCTTCAGGAGGATCCAGTCATAAATCAGTGTTATCCTGAAAGTCTAAACTTTTAATATTACATGATTTATAAATTATGAAATGTAGCAGTCAAAAGATTTCCAGACATTTCCCTGCTGGTGTATAATCTTCTATCACTCATTGTGCTTGTATCATCTTCTGCACCCAGAACTGGCTTCAGCCCATAACAGGTAATGTGTTAAGTGCTTTTTTTACCTCAAGATTCAGTACTGGTGTAATCAAAATGTAACAGAAAAATTGTGGTGTAAGTGAGACATATTTTAGCTCTAGTTGATATCAACACAGCTTTAGCATTTCCCCCATTTTATAACAAAATAATATATTAAACACTAGTAAGAAAGTCTAAACTTTCATGGTGATCAGGAAATCTACACCACTTGCAAAATGACTTGACTAACTAGAAGATTAGCATCTACTTCTGAATTTTTTTGTTTAAGATCTCAGCTGGCATTAGCAGAAATTAGTTCTTCAGCATTGTGACAGTTTATATCATTGAGGAATCTCCTTATGATTCATTTAGGTTTTCTCCTTCTGTTTCTTTTACTCCAACATATTTTTCACTATAAATTTTATTTTTATCCTTGCAAGAACAATCTAACAAACCCTTGTTTGTTCACCTAATGTAAATTCAATTGCTCTTTTGATCTACCCTCCATTGAATAAATTCCAGAAATGCACAATGATGACTTTATATCTGAAATTCCCTGTCTGCCTTGGACAATAAATATGCCAAAATGTTGTAGCCATTTAGATCAAACAGTCTAAGCAATCTTTTAATAACCATCTATTCACTTAGAGACAACTGAGTTCTATTTTCTTCTCTTCTTCCCCCCTCCAGCTATTTCAAAGTAAAATAAAGTGGTAGTGCAGGCTATTATTTTCTGGGTTTGCTTTTCTTTAATGCATCCTATGCTTATTGATCCTTCTGAAAGCTGGGTACCATCTAGCCAAGGTACTAGCTTGTTTCATGGAAAACCATATGTTCTGACGAATAATGGAAATTCATTAGAGTGACACAGGCAATTTAAAAATTACAGTTTTATGACTCCAAACTTCAGTCCAACTATTTTATGACTATTCTTGTACTGGTTGAGCGACCGTGATGCTGAAAGCAGGGAGAAAATACGTGAATTTTGCTTCTTTTCACCCTCAGTGCCTCCAATTCCTCAGTCAGTTCTTTGTCCTCCTGTCTGGGGAATAACCTCTGGCATGTACAATATGGTTTGGCCTTTGATTGGAGCCTCCCTCGTGTTTTACAGCTGCTCCTATACCTATAACTGCCAGCACTACAGCTTTCTTCTTGTTAACAACTGCTTCATAGAACAACTCACAGACAAAAGAAATTTGAGAGAAAAGTCTTCTAAATACATAAGTTCTTTCGGTTGGGTTTCCACATATGTTTAGGCATCAGACCTTTCATCATATGCACTGAGGAGAGAGGTACAGGATGGTCCCTCAGGGCTGTAACTGCACATAAAATGATGATTTCAAGAGAGAAACATCACTTACTACAACAGCAACTAAACATTACATGTGTACCTGTGCTTCAAAACAGGTGTTATCCAGTTCAGCCTATTAGATCTGTTTGCAACCTTTTACAGATTCCCCAAGAGAAAATGTGTTTTGTCTGAGGAGAGAGAAGTCTTTTAAACATTACAAACATGTAATCAAACAAAATTGACTCACTGAGTGACAGAGTAATATTCTGGAGATTTTGTTTGATCAATAATGTTCTACTCCCTGTAACACAACTTGGTAATTAGAAAAGAACATTTTTTGTTCTTGTAGGCTTTTTATCTTTATCTGTTGCTGGAGAAGATGATGAAGTATACACTTATTTCTCTATCCTAAGATAAATTTAACTCCTCATCCATTTGGTCACCTATAGGATTTCACACCATTGCATCACTAAGATGAGGAACAGAAGTGATAAGTCTGGTATATTGATATTGTCTGGTCTTAAACACACCTGTTTGTAAAAATGGGATAGTAGTACACTACAAGTTACCATGACCAGATAAAAAACAGCACCAGACTGCTGGAGTGTGTGTTTTGGAAAAAAAAGAAAGAGCTGCTTTTCAGCTTTTATCACTCACACACTCGTAAGTGCCAAAGGTATTCCGCAGAAGTTCATTGTCAGTTCTCTACTTGTGGCATCCACACACTGCACAGCTAATTATTTAGCTCATTGGTTTGTAATGAGTGAGACTTGCCATCCACTTGGCTTAACATGACCTATCTCAGGGTGAGTTGCTTGGGAGTGTCCCTACAGTTATTTGTGCTACATAAAATTCATATTTTTTTCCTCTAATTTAGCATTCTGACAGACTTCAGTGAGTTGTTTAGGTGTCCACAACTTCCTGTTGGTGCCTATAAGGATCAGGATCCCACGGTGCAGAGCTGCTTTGATTTGACACAACACTTTTTTCACAGACATTGCCCATAGCTGCCATTCAGCATCTGTTATGCTGTAACTTCTTCAGACAGAGCAGAAATCACAGCGTTTGCTTTTTGGGGAAACAATCAAGAATCTGCATGATAAGGTTTAATGTATTAACACTAAAGAGTGTTTCCTGATGCTTTCCAAGCATGCCAGCCTCTTTAGATAGCTCTATTTTGTTAATCTAGACTCTGTGTTGGTGCTTATTTCTTCCTGATTTGGATGAAAATTTTAAAAATCACTCACTCATTGCAATAATTAAGTAATTTTTAGAGTCTCTCAAACTGCATTTGAATTTTGTTCAGCTATCAGAAGGTCATTTACTTACCTGCTTTTATATCTGATGTAGTCAGACCACATAGAGACATTCAGAGGAAAATAGAAGCATTTTGTTGGATTAGTCACACAATTACTTCTAAAAAAGAAAGCTAAGGGTCATTCCTGGGCTGTACAGCTCCATTACATGTCAAACAAACATACTTTGTTAAAGAGTAGGTCAAGAAAAGGGGCATTTCTAATTTCATATCCTACTTTTGGGAAAGTTCCGTTGGTGAGTGGAAAGATGGACCATGAAGGTTTTCTAGGTCAGAAAGTACTATTATTTGACCCAGTCTAATGAGTTTTGATCTTTGAACTGCCAGATTTCTTTCTTACTGAACTGTAGTGAAATTGCAATTGCAATGACTGAATGAAATCTTTTGGAAGAGTGAGATAAAATTCAAAATTCAGAGCAATTACTAATATGAATAACTAACTATAAAATGTGTGTGAAGAGTAATAAAGTAGAGAATAAATATTGCTGCTTCTTTCTCTTCTTTCCCTTTTTTGGGGGGCGGTGGGGAAGGAGGGTATTTTTTTTTAACCTGTCCTTTGTTCAAGGAAAAGAGAAAGAATGAAAGAACCAACAGGATATGATAAAAGTGGACTCTTTGATCTGTACTGTCATCTCTGTAGAGCACCTTATATGGAGGAAATGATCCAAAATGTGTCAAATCATCTGAATTTTTTCACAACTATCAGTGATGTCTAGATAAGGACTTAATGTTATACAAAGTGCCTCCCCTGATAGCATAAGGATTTTAAGTAGTAAGACTGCAGATAGAAATCTCTTTGAAATTACCATCAAAACTATCATTTAATTCTGGGGGAAAAATCTGAAACCTGAAACAATGACAGTATGTGCAACAAAAAAGGATCATTTACGTGTACTCTTCAGGTGTGCCTATGGCTGACTCTTCTTTCTGGAGTAGCATTCAGGTATTATCTTTAAACCACTTTTTGTGTTGTCTGTAAGAATACTTTTCCATCATTTCTGCCTAACTAATTTCAGCTGTCACCAATGTCAAAAGAGTACAATTGGTAAACAGCAGAGATATAATAAAAGGCTTTCTGGGCAGTCCTCAGGGGGTCTGGTTTGACTGCTTTCAAACATCTGGGTGAGCAATTAAACAGGAAGCTAGCTAAAACTGAGCAAGGTTATGTCCTTGTCTGGTCTCTCATTTAACACTAGGATAATCAAGCAATTGGAGGTGCCAGGGAGTAGTGTGTGGGGAGGGGGTGAATCAAAGGTGACCTCCCTCTGGCTGAGCTCTCACCAAGGGGATCCATCAACAGCCCCACACACAGCAAGGGGAGATCCAGAACCAGGGAGCACCCAGGAGGTGGGGATGAGACCACCACTTCATGGCAGAGCTCAGGGAGGGGTGAGATAGCCCCTGAGGCCAAGAGTTGGAGAGGCTACAGCTCTAGGTGAGCCTGCAGTTATGGCCTTTTGGTACCTTCAGAGCCCTGATGGGGGGCTATGAAAGCCTCTGCACAGGACATATGGCCCACACTAAATTGCAATATAGAGAATAAAGTGAGTGTTAACATGCACTACAGGACCTTGCCTCACATCCTTGCAAAGAATCCCTACTTAAATGTGGCACAGAACTGTAGGGATTTTTGGTGTCAAAAGCAATCTCTGGGGAAACAGACTTATTTAATTTTAAAATAGCACTTAGTCATGCTGATCTCGCTTCCCTGAAAGCGATACTGCTGCTTCCAGGCCATATGAGCTTTGCCTCTCCATGTGGCAGCAGGCTGGATGAAGGTCTCCAAGGGCATTGGCTGCTCTGGGGGACTGACAGAAAAGATGATGAAGTCATGGGGTTGTGACTGTTTTCCGTGTGTGAATGCTGTGTGCAGGACCACGAGGACACCACTTGTCCTCCAGCTGTGGCGTTTTGCATCATTGCTGGCCTGGAATAGTACATTTGGCTATGTCCAACAAGCCAGATGTGACCTACATCCTGACAGATGAAGAAACCCAACGTGGGATACAGATTTCAGGGGTAGGGATAACAATGCTGCTTTGCAGAGTTATTGAGAAAAATACCTTTAAAACAAACAAACAAACAAACAAACAAACCCCCCAAAAAATCAAAAATCAAAACCCAAAGCAGAATGAGTCCAGTGGGAAGGCTGAAACCAGTGGGAAGGCTGAAAGGTGCACAGGACAACTGAAGCAATGGCAGACACACACCCTAATTATGACTTCACTTAATCCTCGGGGTAGCTAATCCCAGGCACCTGTCTATACGTCTGATAGCTGGGAATGAACATCCCAGCAGGACAACCTGACATTTTCTTTTGAATAAAAGGAAGCAGGTTCAGAAGGGAGGCGTAGCTCTGTGCGTCATCCTCTGAAAGACCCAAGACAAAAGCTGTGTTTAAAAAACACCTTCCTAGACCAGATGTAGAAAAACAAGAGATAGTAATGAAATCACCATGGGAAATGAGGATTTTATGGATTTTTTACAATTTGTTCATGTCATGCATTTTAAAGAGTATAACATTTAACAGAATCTTTTTAGATTCTTTTGGGAAAAAAAGCTTTATGTTTAATATAACCAGCTGACATTTTCACATTAAATGTATAGGTATGTGTTTATTGATACATATATTTTCATACATATTCTGAAATGGTAAAGGTTGCCTAGGGACATTAAAAAGGACAGCCATTAATTTACTGGTGTGAAGGTAGGTTTGCGAACCAAGGGGCCATTTCAGTTTCAGAAAATTCTTTCTTTTGGAGAAAAACAAATTAACCCCAAATTGCTTTGTCGTTTTAAAATTATTCTCTACATAGAAATGACTATGACTTGCAGTTTTATTTTCTTCAACTCTATTCTAAAATATTTAATAGTTTTTAAGGACACTAAGATCCAGAACAGCACACTTTCCCTGTCCTCAAATTATTTTTTTCATCCTGCCTATCAACAAAAAAATTAAACTGTTTTTAATTTCCTTGCCTCAAGGAAATTCTGCAGAATTGACAGCAACCAAACAAATTAACCATTGTTAGAATTTAAATCTAAGTAGAATTTAATGACGTTTTCATTCTACCTCCGTCAAGGTTTACAATGTTGGATTTTACATGAATTTTAAAGGCAGAAAGTTCAATACAAATTATATCAATCACTCCAACTTGATGATAAACACAGGGGAAAAAAGAATGCCACAAATACTTCTATGAAACAAATTTTTAAAAGCAAAAAGATTATTTAAAGTGTTCATCAGTTTAAAGGGATCTTGATTTAGGAAAATGATTGTCCTCTCTTAAAAATTTACAAATATCATTCATTTGCAGTTACTAATCTCTGTTGTACTTAAAGACCATTAATTCTTTAGCTATTCAAGATGTGATTATTCACAAAATTTCATAATTAATTCCTACACATATTATTAATTTTCATTTATCATACTTGAAGCTAATTAACTTATATGTTTGTTATGATCCTTAGAAGAATGAACTATATGAAATAACTGGTTTTTTTAATCAATGAATCAGATGAGCCAAAGTGATAATTTAATCAGTGTTCTGGTTCAGATTTTTGTTTCAATTACATCATGGTGAATAGTGGTTTTGAATAACTGAGTGTATAATTGAAATCACAGCCTGGTCTTCAACAGCAGCAACTTATTATTTGACGTAATACCTTCTAATGCTATGCATTCACAAATGTTTATGTTTTACTGCAAGAACACCAGCTATGGCAGCTTTAACACATCAATCAACTCCAAAACTACATCTTTGAGGACCAGAAAGAAATCCTCCTTATTTATGCTTTAATTTTTTAAATATAATCCTGAACTAGTGCTGTCAGAAAACATGTAATTTTGCATTTCCAAATAAAACAGAGCAGGAAACATTGGAGGAATGTTTACAATAATGTCCTTTATGGAAGAACTCAGTATTACCTACGCTTTAGGTTAACCATAGGAAGAACTGACAAAAAGTGAACATTCAGTTCAGTGGCTAAGATATAATAATATCTTGGGTAGAAGTAAAGTTTATGATTTTAAAAGTGTAGAGAAATTACAGGAAAAAAAGGGTCAATCAAGAACAGTTTTTTCTAACTGAAATATTTTTATTATTAAATGAATGTTTTAAGGTTGTTTTTTTTTTACATGAAAATGATTGTTTCAAGAAGCAATCTCAGTCTTTGATACATTAGCCAAACATTTCCAAAGAAAAAAAATAAAAAATTGAAAATTAATATTTGAATTAATATTTCAAGCAAATACTTTGATAGTTATTAAACAAATGAAAAGAACTCATTTTTCCTTTTTTTTCTGTCACCTTTTATTGAAATTCATAGGAGTTTTTTATTTATTTGTAGTTCCTTTGAATGTTTTGTTGTTAAATTCAACTGGGGGAAAAGCCCTTTAATTTTAATATTCCCTAACAGAGTAAATGTTTTTTTCTTGAAATTTAGGTGCATTTGGCTTAAAAATGAACCCGAAGTGTCATACAAAAAACCTAGTTTTCCTTATTTTAAAATCTGTTTTTGTCTATCCTGGCTACAGAAAAAAGATTGAATACATGATTTAAAAAATGTCCACAAGCAGAATAAAAAACCACAATGGCTGCATGGCCTTTTCAATCTTAGATCTAGAAATCACTGCTTGTAACTCTGGAATTTTGATTCATGGTTCAAACACTTGCAGTTGACCCTGAGTGGCAGCAAAATGGAGAGCAATAATCAGTGGCAGTAGAGGTACCCTGGCAATCTGCAAGGACAATTCTTATTTTCCTCCAAAAACTCAGTGACAAGATTTCTGCTGAGAGGAACTCTTCTCAATTTTTATTTAAAATAAAATGCCTAACCATTTCTCTGACAGCACTTTCACTTTTCATGTGAATTTCTAGGTCAGACTTACTGACAGAAAAGAGACTTTGGACAATTTACTTTTGTTTCAGACGCACATCAGCATGTCTGAGTGCCTACTGTTTGCATATATGAACAATTTCAAGTGTGTGCTACACTAGTTAGAAACCATGTCAATCTTCCAGGCTGATTTATTGAGCAAGGCTGTCAGCCACATCCTGGCCCTATCTGCATGCATAAAAAGGCTAAAGCAGCACACAGAGACTTCCAAAAACCATGATTTATTCAGGACTGTCACCTCTGCAGCACTGGCAGCGTGGGAGATAAGCTCACAGAAGTGCCTCTCCAGGTCTGCTCCAGGTGTTGTGCCAGAGTAGGAGGTGCTGTGTGGCAAAGCCTTAGCTCAGGATGCTGACACCATTTCAAAAGCATCGTGGTGAGCTCAGGAATATGGCAGTAAAGTCAGGCAGTGCTGAGGGTCTGGATAAGGAGGAAAAAAGAGACGTGGAAACTCTAGCTACCAGAGCAACCCTGAAGTGGCAGTGCACAGAATGGATGAAAATCATCTTCACCTCTCTACTCTCTCAGTGCTCTCTTCTTTAAAAGTTATGTCTCAGAATCACACTCGTCCTGATGAGGTATGGAGAAGAATATTTTTTTTTCCCTGGAGGACATGAACTTTGTTGTATATGCAGCTGCTGAGGAGAATAAAAGTCTAGAAGAGCAGCAGAGCAGCCTAGGGCTTTTTTCTTCAGTGGGAGATTTTCTGACTTGTGAAGTCTTCATAAAACACAAGCAACTACTAAAAAAAATTATCAATTGTATTTTAAAAAACTCAAACATAAACAAACTGAAAAAGATAGCAGCAATATGTAATCTTATCTTTCTATCATATATCTGTATTCCAATCCCATAGGTCCCTCAAGGAATTTTACATCATATATAGTAAATCGAGTTCTCTTTGAAATATGCCAGTGGCATAAATGCTTAATGTTTAACTTCTGTCCTAATTCATAGTTATTCCTTATAATGCAACCTGGATTCATTAATGGGCTAGTATTTCTTGTGCAAAAATCATCTATACGATTTCTGCATATCTTCCAAGAACTGATTATGTACATATATGTAAATCTCTCTTAGAAAACATAGGGTTTAAAGGAAACTTCTTCTCTATTCAGGAAACAGAAGGTACATGAGTTGTAATTGTTTCATCCTGAATTGTTCAGTCAGCTTAAAATGCAGTATAAAATATTAAGGGCAAATCTTTCTGCTAATTAATTACAATTAGGTACTTTTTCTTAGTTTCTTATTTCAGCAGATTTAAATAGATAGTACCTCCTGCATAAATATTTATCTTTTTAGTGTCATTTTAGCTTTGTTAGCATAGCATCAGTAGATAAAGAAATCATTCTCTTCACAACTATCCCAACAGAAGCCATTTTTTCATGGGAATTATCATCAGAGGCCTCCAGTTTTGACCAAGCCAAGCATCACTCAGAAAAAAAGTTACATATGCACTTGCAGGTATGAATATTTTCTGACTATGCAGAGTTGGTCCTGGGAACTGAAAGGGTCACTCACATCACAGCAGCAGCTTCAGGTCCCCTGAAGACATCAAGTACTCAGGTAAGACACTGAGGGAGCACAAACCCCCACCTGGGCAGAAGCCAGGGCAGCCTGAGGAGCTGGAGTTTCCAGCTGGGATGGGAAGCTCCCATCCCCTCTGAGCTGTGGAGACTTCTCCAGCTTCCACAGCAGCTGCCCAGCAGTTGTGTAGGACAATTACAGAGAGAGGGTGGAGGCATGAGTGCAGGATCTGAGAAACATCATTTGAAGTGAAACCTTGGTGATAAGAGTCATAAAGTTTGGTACTCCGTGGCCAATTTTATTATTTTGCTAGTGAGACTCATAAAAAAGCCACCATTCGGAAGTGACTTTTATGTGAAATTTTATGAGAAAATGGAAGTACATTTTAAAGATAAAATTGTGATGCAAACTTTATGATATTGGAGTGAAAATAAGAATTCCAGCTTTTCTATATTGACTCTTAAAAATTAGGCAGGTTTTCTAGAAGCATGACACTGTCTTTAGGAAGACATGAAGTTGTCTGAGGCTTATTGGTGTTCCTTCAATTGCATTTGGGATTCGTGTAATATTCTTGAGGGGACATCGGGTGAGAGAAGAAAGGTTGAGCATGTAGCACTCACTAGGGTTCAAAAGGGTTTTTTCAAGCTTTTCACCACAACCTGGTGGACTGAAAATCCATTTCAACTTTTCAAACAAACACTCTTGTATAGGCCTTTGAGTTGGGTACTGTGGCTTTATGGAAAATACTAAATTTTTTCAAAATCTGATTCAACAACAATGACATCCTCATGAGATTAGGGAATTGTTTAGCTGTGTTTTCTAAGTCTTTGCAACATGGCCCATGGCACAAATATTCATCTACTCTTACTGACTCCATCTGAAGGAAAACAGAGAAAGAGACATGAAGAAAATACAGTGACAGAAACAGCAACACTCAGATCCATCAGGACTTTGTGACCTACTGGGCACCCTATTTTTCCTAGTGCTTTAGTCTTGCTCCTGGCAAAATTACATACTGATCTCACAGTGATACTGTGAAAAATATTTCATGCTTTCTTGATTCAGAGCAGTTTCTGGATCTCCATATGAATGCTATATCTAAATAATTCACTGATGATAAAGTTTTATCAGAAGGCAAACAAACAGGAAATGTTCCCTTTTCTGGCCCAGTGTGATGGATAATTTGGGGACAAACAGAGATGTATGATTTCTACAGTGCCCCATGGAAAAAGAATTAGCCTGGGAGTCTTTCTTACTTCCCAGATGCCTGATTCCCCCCAATATCTGCACAAAGCAGGTGTGACAAGACTGTGAACTACACTGATACCATGCAGTTTAATCTTTATTAATTTCTTCCTCAAACTTTCAGTGACAAGGAAAAGCAAACAAGACATCTTGCAGCAGGAATAAGACAACACCAAGAACCTCAGTCTGACCTAGTTTAGGCTTCTTGTGATGGCAGTGGCTCATTAGGTGAAGGAAGAAGTTTATGTTTCCTTATTTGGTTTTAGAATCCCCAGCCCTATGAGGTTTTAGACTGGCTATATTTCAATTTGGTTAGAAGAGGCTACTATGGTAACCCTCTTTGTGTTGCTAGGGCAACCATTTAATAATAATTAGTTTCTTTAAAACTAATTCACCTTTAATAGAACATTAAGGATTACACACAACTCTTCCAAAAGGTGTGAACTTTCTGTGGGAAGGAGTCCCACTGCCATTTATAAAATTTACAAAACAACCTTTTTTTCCTTTTGTTTGTGGATTTGGTTTTTTTTGACAAGAAGCACAATTGCTCCTCTTGCCTTACCCACATGTATTTGTGGGACTTCCATCTCATGTACAGCCTCCACAATATTTTTGTGCTTGGGAAGAATACACTCAACATTATAAAATTTCAATGGGACTTCACTAATTCGGATCTCTCAAATTAATGTCTCTTCATGTGCTTACAGCATTCTGTTCTAGCAGAAAACTACAGGAACTGTTTTTCCACCACACTCAGTGAGAAGCAATGAGGTTTATCACTGTGAATTGACATGTGTTACACTGCACCACGCACTGGAGGCAGCCTCTGTCAGACATGGCCATGAGATGGCTGGGTTGCAGTGCTGAGAGAGGGATGTCTCAGGGGCCTATGGCAAGGCAGGGCCGTGGGAAGCTGGGTATCGGCCCAGTTGTGGCATTACCAGGATAAGGGCTGATAGCCTTGGGAGCTGAAATAGTGTCCTGGGCCATGGGCAGGATGAATCATAGATTATGCTGCATTGGAAGGAACTCACAAGGATCATTGAAGTCCAACTCCTGGCCGTGCACAGGACAGCCCAAGAATCACACCACCAAGAATCACTCTGTCAGGCTCGGTGCTGTGACCACTTCCCTGGGAAGCCTGTTCCAGTGCCCAACCACCCTCGGGATGAAGACACTTTTCCTAATATCCAACCTAAACCTCCCCTGACACAACTTCATGCTGTTCCCTCAGGTCCTGTCACTGCTCAGCAAAGATAAGAAACCAGTGACTACCCCTTCTCTTCCCCCCACGAGAAAGTTGTACCTGCAATGAGGTCTCCCCTCAATGTCCCCGTCCCCAGGATGAACAGACCAAGTGAGCTCAGCTGCTTGTCCTATGGTTTCCCCTCTAGTGGAAGTGGCTAGTAGGGTTCCCTTGCACCATAGGGTGGGGGAATCCCTCAGGTCTATGACTGAACTGGGCACTTGAAGAAATTTTCAAAGTCAGGACAATTTTTATTCGGGTCTGAGCTGCAGACCTCAGATGTGAACTTTGCAACACGGGAAATTTCACTCTACATATATTCAATTAAATGACAACTCAACAGCTGTGAAACTTGAGTTTGAATCTATACTTGCTCCCTAATTTACCTCACCAGGAATACAGCTTTTACAAACAGTATTTCCTACATGCCTCACTGCTCAGCAGGGGTTGGAAGTCAAGGGTGAGGAAAACCCTCCCACTGATAACATTTTACTGCTGATCCCCTCAGTTTAGTGGCTAATATTCAATAATACACTTATTACTCAAAGCTTTCCCCTTGGTGTTCTGAAGCATGATCATCTCCCTTTAAAAAACTTACCTGAGCTGCTGTGGACAGCCTCTCATGATAAACAGAGTAACTTGCCACAAAATTGAAAAGCGGTTTTGCACTGCCCATCCCTTAACTTCCAAGATTTGGTGTGCAAGGTGGTTAACATTACTTCTTTTCAGGAGTGAAATTCAATCCCCACTGGGGCTTTGGTACCTGCAGAGAATCACAGATTTCACACTGGCCTGACATTTAGTTTCACATAAACCCGAGTCCCGTAGAGAATATCAGATTAAAATTTCATCTACTTTGTGATTTGAGGTTTGGTTTGTCTGGTGTGACCTCAAATGATACTCTGGGATGCATGAGAGTGCTTGGAAGCAACATTTCTCCCTCCTCTTCCCTACTCATCCACTCTCATCCCCTACCCAAGCAGAGTCTGCTTATCTGCCACTCCTTCATGCAGCCACCTGAGGAGGGAGATGATGAGAAATGGGAAACCCTTTAAAACCACCATCCCTGTGGCTCAGATTAGCTGGGAGAGTGCAGAGAAAATAAATTACAACACTGTAAAGGAAATGGGACTGAAAGGAGAAGGACAGCTGAGTCACAGCTATTTCTCTGATGTGTTTGAAGGCTCTGCTGAGCCCATCCCACCATGAAGGTAGACTCCCAATCCCCACAAGCTGAAATGGATTAAGAATGCATAACTCTGTCCTTGCTGTAACATAAGGCTGACACAACTAGCCTGACAGTCTGCTTTTTGATGCCTGTAGCTATTACTGACGACAGTCTTTTGAAATGTAACCAAAAGAAGAGTGAAAATGCAACGGTTTTCTAATCACCATCAATTTATCTGGCCTATCATAAAATATTGGGTAACATCTGGCAAAGAACCTTTTTTCTTCTTCCCTCTGGCACTTCTTTAAAATGGCACTGATGAATCTATCTGACTAGGGGCTGTAAAAGGAAAGCAGATGGCACACTTATCACCCAAAACCCAACAACTTTGTCCTTTATAAGCATCTCTGGTGAGGAGGCAAGTTGCTAACGATAGCAATTAGCATCATGAAAATATCAGGAAGGCCAGAAACTTGCACACAGCATTTCTGATAAGCTCAGGGACTGATGCTTTTGATGCCAATCAGACAGGTAAAACCATTAGTGTCTGATGTCAATTCATCACAGCTAATCAGGTCCTATGGGGCTTTACTTAGGTGCAACTTGCTAGTAAATGCTAAATCAAGAGAAAAAAAAGAGATCTTTGTCCTTTATCACAGTACAGGAGTTTCATCTTTTTGTTTATTACTCTTATGCTAAAGGGTCATTCAACATCAAGATGTCTGGTGTATATTGTGGTTTGGTGAAAGTCACTCTTTTGTCTTTAAAGTATATTTTCCAGTAAAGGTGAAGAGAAACCATTTATAACAATTTAGCTGGATGGACCCTGTGAAACCAATTTCAATGTTACTTCAGCCTGTAATTTTATTCTGTAATTTCAGGACTCCTTGAGAAGGATGCAATGTGAGGAACAGAGGTGCCTAGTAAGAGCAGAACAGGGCTTTCAAGGAACAGCAGTTCACAGAAGACTGATTCATTAATGTCCTTGATGTAAACTACATAAACTGAGACATTTTCCTCAACTTGATCTAGAAAGGTTACTGGTAGAGAAAATAAATTTAGAACATGTAACGTGTGCAACTAAAATTAATTATAAACTCAGTTTTGGCTTTGTACAACTCAAAAAGATGTCACAACACTGGGAAACTGAGGGGTTTATATTTTTTGTTTGGGTTTTTTTTGGTTGGTTGGTTGGTTGGTTTTGGTCTGGGTTATGTTTGTTTTGTTTGTTGGTTTGGTTTGGTTTTTAATTGAGGAACTCTACTATTTCCCTTGCAAATCATCTCTCTCTTCCAGGGGATTTCTCAGCATAAGTGACTTTCCCCCTTGTAAGTAGTGTGGAAAGGAGTGAGATTAAGTCTTGCTTTGACAAAAGACTCTGGGTTTTGTTCTAGGAGCTCTCAGTAAGATAAATTCAGAAAACCATGATACTAAAGACTGTCTCAAATTCCTAGCAGTTTGAATAGTGAAGAACTTTAAGAAGCTTCAAGGAGAATACCAGCTTATTGCTGAGAACTCATCTTCCATTTAAAACTGAATAAAAGTTTATATCTATGTAACTTTATTACACAGGCAAAACACAAATTCTGCAATACTCACTAGAAAAAAATATATGTTTAAAAGAATTGAAACAAATCAGGGAAATGTGCTGTGAATTCAATCACATTTACTCTTCAAATATTCCTGTTAGAATTTTCATCTGCAGGTTACTTTTGTGGTAATTTAGAGGCTTCATAGACTCATTTTAATCTGAAAATGTGGCATTTATTTTGTCAGGGCAGATATGTCTCATCATTCCTCACTTTTAAAAGTGGGGCTATGAGAAAATGAATGCCTAGAAACAAAATAATTAACAGATATATGTACACGTACAAACATAACCATATACATATATTTTCCATTTCTGTTGAGTGGTTCAGTTCTTGGGGCAGATCAGTGGTGCAATTAAAGCAGTGCCTCGTTCATGCTCCTGACAGACATTCATCAGCACCCACAGTGGCTCTGGGTTTAGTGGGTGCCCGCAAATAAACCGGGAACTGCAACTGAGCTTCTGTTTGATCCCTCGAGCTGCTCCCTCTGGCCACAAAGGTGGCACATCAGCGAGACAAAGTCTGGCTTCTCACACTGTCAGATTTGTTCAGAGGATCAATAGAAGACCTCTGTTCACAAGGCAGTCAATCTGTTACCTTTTATAAGCACTAAATTCACTCAGCAAAGCATGAAGAACAGGAATACAATAGAAATTCACTTACTTTGATGGCAGACAGATCTTGACATTTAGTTTCTTTTGTAAGGACAATAATTCTGAATGGTTTGATGTTTTTCCCCTCCTGAGCTATAATACTAAAAAGTCAGTGTGAGTATATGAACAGAAATCATTCTAACTTGAAAAATATGAAATTGCAGGCATGTTTCCAGATTTCTTAAACCACGCTTTATGCAGCTTTGGTCTTGTTCATTGTTTGGTTGGATGATCTCTTTAAAATCATGTCTTCTACCAACAATCCAGTTAATAAATTATGCACCTTTATAAATATTACCATAGCCTACAACTTGCTAGGAAAACTTCTCAAAGTCCTCCTGTTGTTGTTTACATTCGGTCAGTAAAGATGAATAGTTTGCAAACCAAGATTATTGCTGTTATGAGCAGTAGGACCTATTTCATTGTGGTAAAACAGTCAGAAATTTAAAGTGACATGAGAAGAGTCACATGGTGAAAAAAAAATCTGCATGCTTGCCTTTGCCTCCTCCTCTTGAGAGATCATCTCAGTTTAAACACCGTTCTACTACTTCCTGAGGTGGCATTACCATTTAACTGTGACATGGCTGAAACAAGCCATCTATATCTACTTATTCAGATTCACAAATATCTGCTTTCTGGCTAAGCAGATGGCCCTTACTATGAGTATACAGTTCTGAGACAATATGCAAGAGATATTGGTTATTTTCCTCTATTATCTTGAATATAATTCTAGTGCCTTAAATATGAAAAGTTAAGAATAACAATATTCTTTCAGAAACCTTATTTTTCAACAGAAATACTCCAGAACATGATGCAACAGTTTCCTCATTCTCCGTAGAATGTATTTTTTAAACTCTTTCCTGTAAGAAGGACATAATGAACAAAAAACAATGTTAATGTATTTTTAAATCCTTTCATTTGTCTTGGGCTTTGATTTTACTAGAATCTAACCTTTTGCAGACTCACGTTTCAGCTGTTAGTTTGAATGATAACAATAGGAACCTAATAAGTAAACGTTACTCAAGGTCTTTTGTACTCACCATTTGATATTGCTTGCTGTTTTCAATGAAAATGCATCTCCCAGAACTACACCCAGGAATTTTAAAGAGTATCTAGTAGTCTGAATTATTTCAGATTTCCCCAAAGATGATTTCATTTACCTTTCCAGATTTAAGGGCAACCTGGATAGTCTAGAAAATTTTCCCTGTGCAGTTGCTTAGTCCCAGAGATACTCTGTACTTCCCCTCAGTGCCAGTTTAGATTATGTCATGACATTTCATCTGGTTTAATTTACTGAATAGCTAGGCTCTTGCAGCCCCTTCATGTCCCTCTCCCTCCCTTTACAGAATGCCCTCTCAGCCTTCCCATGGCAAAGCTCCCTTTTAATTTTCCTGGTTTGTATTCCCAAAATCTTACATGGCAAGGACCGTACATGTTTCCTTTTCTTCCTCCTCAGCTTTTTATATACTCTTTACTATACTCTGATTTTATTTCCTTTCTCTCAAGCGCCTGGGCTCATTTCCCTCCAATATGTACAGGCTGCACACCATTTATTTCTTCTTTCCAAGGTTTCCAGCACTGGACTTAAAGCAGCTTCCTAACAGGTTGCTCACCAGGAACTTTTCAGCTAAAAAATACTCCAGGCTCCAAACTGATCCTGTGTATACTGAAGGCTTTAGCTCAGCTGTAGCTGTTTAACTAAATCTCTTGTAGCTGAGAAATTGAGTATTTTTATGTTAACCCCTTTTTGGGTAACAAATACTAATGAACACCACTGATTTGAATAGTAATTAATAGAACAGGTTTATAGATTAATAGTCTTTCTACAGTTTAAATGTTTGTGTGTTTTCTATTTCTTCATATTTAGGGCAGGCTGAGAGTGTTGAGGCTGTTCAGCTTGGATAGGAGAAGTCTCCAGGGGAACCTTCCAGTACTTAAAGGGGACCTACACGAAAACTGAGAGAGACTGTAGAGACAGGACAAGAGGGAATGGCTTTAAAGTGAAAGAGGGTAGGTTTAATATTAGGAAGAAATTCTTTGCCATGAGGGTGGTGAAGCCCTGGAACAAACTGCTTAGAAATGCTGTGGATGCCCCATCCTTGGAAGTGTTCAAGGCCAGGTTGGAAGGGGCTTTGAGCAACCTGGTCTAGTGAAAGGTGTCCCTGCCCTTGGCAGGGGGGTTGGATGATCTCTAAGGTCTCTTCCAACTTAAACCATACTATGACTCTGTGATTGTTACCTTTCTGATTTTTCTGCCCAGGTCAATAGCCTCATTAGTAATCTAAAATCATCTGAGATTTAAAAATGGTATAGAATATAAAATATGCCATGTCCAGACCATCCAGTGGTTTGATGAAGCGGCAGATGCCTAAGAATTGTGACTGTGGTCTCACTTTGCAGGGTGACAGGAATCTGGCCTTGAAGAATTAGTAGTGCAGACTGTGGGAATCTCATATAGCATAAGCATGAACAGTAAAGCTCAGAAAACCTTACAACAACTTGGTTCAAGGCATGTGTTGGGGATGAGTTTTGAAATCATTAAGTACATAGTTTGTCTTTCTTGTACTGCGTGGTTGATTGGCCCATTGTTTTCCACCACGTGGTGTCAGACCATGGTTTTGAATATATATATTCATATATATATAAAATAAAAAATATATGCAATAAATCCCAGACGGTGTTTGTCCCAACTGTCTGTTGCAGTTTCAGCTCATCTTCCTGCTTTCATTCCAAGAACATCTGGCAGAAACTGATTGTCAGCTGTAAGTGAAGTAAATAACACCAAACCCATTGCAAACTATCACAAAAAGAGACAGACGAGAAAGACTGACTGAATGACCTCAGTAAAAACGGATAGGGAAAGAACTGTGAAGCCACTGAACTATAAAAAGGAAGAAAAAAAAATATTAGTTTTGCAGGTGTTCAAGTCCAAGATGAATAAGTAGTGCTAACAGTTTCTTTTTCCATCTCTGTGTACTATGCTGGTACACTAGAGGCAGCAGATATTAAAACAACCGAGTTTCCAGATTTGTTGAGCTACCTTATTTCAAGATTGAGTCCTGAAGTCAGAACAGAATGAGACCAAATAAGAAAAACATTGACAGAAAACATTTTGTCTTGTCCCCTGTAGTTCCAGTTAGAGATATATGGAATTATAACCCCAAGACTACCTCACCTCTGTTTCCTGGTAAACCTTATTGCTCTATTTAACTGGAAAAAAGGAACACTGTGTGAAATAGGTAGCAGAAAGAGATCAATGAGAAAAGGAAATTTTCCAGGCATAAGAAAATAAAAAGCTGGTAACAGAGCAATAGAATAAATTAAAAGAACATTTCATGAACATGGAAATAAATGGGTTTCGTCTTGTGAAGGAGTAACAGTGCACATAATGAATTCCAAGCAGAATGCAAAACACTTTAGAATGGGGGAGAACTAATTTTCTAAGTGACTTACTTGTCTCCAATGTTCTTTTTTATTCTGTTTATTGTTACAGCAGAGGTTCTGTTGCCACATTCAAGTACAGAACAGTTATAGTTGAACAGCAGTGTTTTGTATGGGAGTGGATTCACTTCCTTTTATTTTTGTCTGCTTTTTGTTCTTCTGTTATGAAAATGAGTTTTCCTACTTCATGTATTTTCCAGTTCACTTACTGCATTTCTAAAATATTGTTGCTAGCTTGTTTGGTTCCTTTTTTCCCCCCAATCTTCTGCTCCTTGGTTATTTCACTCAAAAATAAATGGCCAAATCCTATTATTCCCATTATTCCGAACCTTCAATTTCCTGCTTGCAGTACAATTTCTGTGAAAATAATTCTTGGTATTGCTAAATGAAAACAACTAGGCATCTTTGTCACACTGACCTGTCTAATAACAGGAACAGCACTTAGCAATCTTTTACTGGCTTGCTCTCAAAGGGTCCGGGGCTGCAATAATGCTGTGGCCTCCTGTTCCTCCAGATGTGAAGGTACATAATCCTTCCCTTCACCCCTCTAACCAAAAAAAAAAAAAAAAATTTACTTACTGCCGCGTGTCATGGACATTGTTGTGGTTTTTCTATAGAAAGAGATTCCAAGTATGGTACTTGTGCAAATGACATCACATCACTCACCAATACTCACTGCGACGTGTCAAGACATTATTTCATCTCACTGATATACTTTTTTCAGGTATATGTAGACACTTTGAAGAAACCAGTTGCACTTTGGAGGCTATTTTAAACCACTGGAATTGAATTCATAACTCCTGTGCAGTGCAGTTTTGATATGGTAAAGCACTAATACATATCTAACCTTTGACAGAGAGAAAGGGATTTTTCTGAAGTAAATTCCAACCTGATTCTTGTGAGAAAAAAGCATGGGTTGTAAAATCGGGGGGGGGGGAAGGGGGAACCAATAATCTTACAAACAAATTGAATATTACTAAACAACTGCAGAAAATTTAAATGAAATTCTAATAACAGTATAATGTGGTTTTACAATCTAGTAACAGTAGCTCATCTTCATAGCTTATTGGTTCTCATATGAACATTGCAAGTACATAGTTTCTTGTTCGAACTTAGTTCAAGTCTAGGATGAGGGATTTCATAAATATTTGAGCATTACAGATATGTTTGCAACATGTATGTAACATAGCCTTAGGGCAATCAGTGGATTTAAAGCTGTACACAGCTACCTATGGACTAGGTGTTATCCATTTAATTGATTTTAATCTAACTGAAAGGCTGATGGAGCAAAGTAGTCTGAGAGCCACTCTCAAATTGTATTTCAAAAGTGCTTTCTCCTGGTTCTTCTCTTGTTCTCCCTCACAACTCACATTACCTTCCCATGCAGAAAGAATATTCTTTCTTGACTTTCCAAGAAAAAGTAGTGAAAGGATCCATAAGATAGTGTCGGCAAAGCCTTTTTAAGTCTAAAAGCGTTGTATTAATATTCTTTTGACTCCAAGGCTGAGAAGCTTCTAAAAATTCATTTTAGAGCAATAACAGTCACATAAATAATTTCCTTACTCAACTCTCTGCTGAGGAAAACCTCTTGATAAAATTTCCTAGAAGAAGATTTTATCAAGAGAAATTGGACTTCCACACTTGGAATGCAATTTTACATGTTTATTCACAGTGGTTGAAAATGGGCATCTGTGGCCCTTTTTTCAAAGGAGTTCATAGCATGTCTGAGAGAATAAATAGACTAGTTCTCTTTTTTGACTACTGGAAACATACATAACAATTATTCTTGCATATTCTGGATTACTAACTTTGTTAATATAACTGCAATATGATATCTGCTGTCTTTCATAATACCCTCTGAAAAACTCTGTGTTATTGGGTCTTTCTCACCATGTAAATGTGTTATCATACGTCATTAATTTCAGTCATAAAGATCTCAAAGATCAACAGAAAAGCTGAAATGTAGCTGGACTCCATTTTTCCCCCCTTCTGCTTTATATTCCAGTATCACTCAAAGGTTCCAATAAAAAGAAAGGTCTTGGTCTGAACTTGAAGTATATCTGCGATTTTGATTCATTCTGACATCTCTGGCAAGGACAGTACCACAGTCAGAGACCTTCAGAAAATTTTGGAAGGAAGGAAGTATTCCTTGCTGTTGTTGCTGCACCTCAGGTGAAAAAAAAAAAAGAAAGCCAGCAATTATTTAATAAGCTTTCTACTCTTTTGGTGACAGAGGTGAGGAACTATCAGTGGAGGATGAGGTGAAGCTGTCATATAGCTCAGCACCACTGCTTACTTGAGTGCTGACTTAATTTCCTCTGGCTGCTCACTTGACATGGTTAGCAGAAAAAAAACCCAAAACCAAACCAACTGCAGAATCACACGTAAAGCATTGAAGCCTCCTGGCGCTGGCCAGTGTTTCCCACACTCACCCAGACTTGTTGCATCTGATCTTTTTAAGCCAGGTTTAATATTGATGGGACTGTAATTTCGAGGGTTTAAAGCTGCTCCCCAGCATATTGCTTCTGGAATTGTTTCATGAGTAAATAATTTTATGGTCACTGCGCGCTGCTGCTACTGTATCATCAGCTGCACCTACAGCCCACTTTTCATAGTTGACTAACAATATATCCAATATGTCTTGATGATATTGGTTGTATTAAAGCCATCTAGCTGGAGAACCATAGCATGATATGTCAAGGCTATGGAAAAAGTGTTCAAGGTTCATGCTAGATAAAGGGTGCATGCAAGTATTGAAAATTATTCTAGCAAAAATCATTGCCAAACAAGCAACTAGCTCCAATGCTGAAAAGGTCACTGGTAAATGAAATGTTCTTTAGAGGATTATGCAATTCTTCATATGGGTTTTAATACCAATTTACTGAGCACTGCCTCCAGGTTCACAGAGCTTTAGATCAGATTTTCAAGTTAGTAATAGATAGAGATCTATGTCACTTCTGCAGACAGAAACTGCTTGAAGTGGAAAGCAGGAAAGCAACATGAAATGAACGCAGCGGGCATTTATCTTCGCAGAACCAATGCTTTCAGCACAGGACATCAGAAAGCATTACATTCAGATTGTCCTCATTGTACAACATAATCAATATGGACCTGACCTTTTGCATTCCATGGATAGTTGCAGTGTTCTAAGGCATGGAGATGAATAAACAGATGCTCTCCAAATGTGGTAAATGGCTGCCCTCTGTCTCTTCTGAAGGTAAAAAAGAACTTTCCCATTAACATTTTATCTCCTATCACTTCGTAAAGGGTAGAAAAGCAAAGCTAGCACATCTTGCTTAATTAAGAGTCCAGCTACCAGCCAAATAGCTTGTTCAATCCAGAAGTGTAGAATTCAACCTTTGGTTTACATTGAATGTAATACGTAGAAGACCATACTGTACCTCAAATTAGAAGAGCTGGTTGCATTTTAAAACAATTTCTATGTTAAAAATTAAAAAAAAAAGAGTTGTTGGGTTTTAATTAAAAGTGTTTAAAAGGTCATTTACAAAACTTCTTGCAGAGAATATAAATGAAACTTTAGAATTTAAATGGGAAGCTTTGCCTTCCCTACTGTAAATAGGAATATCCTTACTGGCTATAAACTTGGTATTTCAAGGTACGGCTTGAACTTAAAATTCTTTATGTATGCAGCTTAATCATATGTTAGATTCTTGGGAAGATCTTTATTTAATTATAAATTAAATCAATGCTGATCTTTGAAAAACCCTCCTGTTTTCAATCTTTCTCTTAAAACATTTTATTATTGTTCAAACTGATTCTCCTGTGTACTAAAGATCAGTTTTGCATATACAATCCATAGTTTTCGTTCCCTACTGTGTCTTCTCCAGTCTCACCCGGCTTTTCCCTCATTAATTTAATGGATTTGTGTTCTCTAGTCTCAAATTTCATAGGACTTTTATATTATGCCTAATATATTCCCATCTTCTCTGCTACTTTCTAATAGTTCTGTGTTCCAAGATGTTTGGATTCACTTGATTTTCATTTTTTCTTAAAAGAATTAAAAATATCTCTCTTATTCTTTTCTTAGAAATGCAAGCCTAGACATTTAACATTTTGGCAATGTCTCCTTCAGTCAATAAATTCCCTCTGACTCTTGGCGGAGGCTTTACACTCTTTCTCCTTGACCTATTGTTACTTATGTGCTTGAAAAATATCTAATTAGGTATTTAAGATGTATTAATATCTTCTTTTCGTCCTTCCTCCTAACCTTTTTCTGTAGTTATTCCCTAGCCACATCTCCACTTTCCTTCCTCCCCAGGATTTATGGCTCCATTGATTGGCACAGCAACTCTACAGGCTGGAGTCAGAACAGGCTGAAATATGAATATTTCTTTAGTGCTGAGCATTTTCCCTCTCTGTGTTGCTGCACAACATGCATTTGAGCCTGTAGCTTTAGTTTTGACTCTGAAGATTATATTTAAACACTGATATGATTTACAGAATTTCTGAATACCCACTGCTATTGTTGACTTCAAAGTCACTCCCAGTGTAGCTGAGAACTTGGCACTGGCACAGGGGGTGGGGAAGATTAAAAATATGCAAACGTTGCTTTTGTAGGCATGCATCCCACCAGCACCTGCTGGATTTCGAGTGCTTTGGAAAATCAAGTTGCCGTAGGACTACATACTTCAAAAACCTAACTTTGCATTTCCAGTTTTTAACTCTGGGCCTGCAGGTAAAACTTGCAGAATGCCAGATGACTTGGGATCCTCATTGCAGTTCATATTCTCTGCTATCTGACTTCTGATTGCCAGATCAGTACACATTGTTATTTCTTTCTCCTTCTATTGATTGTGGTGCTTCTTGTTTGTTTGATTAAGAGGGGAAAAGTTACTGAAGAGAGCAGTACTGCATATTCATGCAGTGCTTCTAATGCTGCTTTAAAGGTCCCTTCATACACAAAACTAAGCCTTGATTCACTTCTTAACAGTCTCTATTAGATGGTAAATTGAAAAGGGTTTTCATACTATTTGTTTGTAAAGCAAAGCTTGAATTAAGTTCATGAGCTTTTTTATAAATTTTTTATCATAAACTAGTTTTTATTTTATTCTAATTATTTATTAATCAATGCTGACCTTTATTTTCTGGGGCTTGGATGTTTGTTTAGAAGAAATCCAAACTTCTCTTTTGTGTAGTTTTCACAATTTTTGCACAGCTGGTTGCACTGAAAATATTCCCTAACCTACAAATAAATGTTTTCTTTTGTGTAGTCCTTATGTTTTTAGAATAAAGGAGACTATTAACCACTCATTAATTTCTTTGTATGCTGATTCTGAGGGGTGAGAACTATTACTTTACATACTTTCGTGATAAGAAATTAGAGACGAAATTAATTCCCAGAGAACTGACAGAAAGGCTGAACCAAAGTTAATTTCTAAGAGCTTTTTTGAGTGTTTATACAGTCACTTGCAGATCAATCTCTCTCTCTTTTTTTAAATTTTAAGTAGACTGTAATACTAAAATTCTTTTTTTTGTTGTTGTTTTAAAAATTGTTTTGTTTAATCAGGATAATTCTTAGTTAATAGTAAATTTCATGCTTTCTTAAAATACTTCTAATTATTAGAAGGAACCCATAAAGATCATTGAGTTCAGATCCTAGCTGCACACAGGACCATTCCCAAGACAATGAAAAACTCAAAACCTATCTCTGCTCTTTTTGTGGCATTTTTCTCTCATTGTACTACTCTTACATTGTCTACAGATTACAGAAGGCCCAGAGCAAAACTTCTGGTATTCATTTATCAAAGTAAACATGCAAGATTTGCTTAATACTCTGAAAGTCCCTGGCTACAATTTCTGTGCCACAGCAGAGGATGGAATGTATCTTTCTATTTCTAGAAACTGTAGAAGGAGTCTAGAAAACCAGCTTAAAAATTGAACATTTAACTGCACATGGCTAAAATCAGGGAAGACAGAATCTTCCTAGCTGACAGACTGTGAAGTGTGGCTGCAGAATTGGTATTGGTATTGAGGATGAGATTTTTCCAGTGCTATGCAGAGATACAGATGCCACTGGAAATTTAGCCAAATGGCTGAAAAAAAAAAATCTCGGAAATAAATATCAGCATCTCCTGCTCTTTGTCTTTGAATATACCCAGAAATTAGTTGTTAACTGCTGTCTAAAGAATCCTGTAATAAAATGTCTATTTGTGAAGTGTTTTCAGTTAGACTGAAATCTTTTTACCCTATTTTCACACCTGTTTTCCCCTCACTTCCAGTATTTATGAACTCTGCTCAAATTCCATTTGATGCTTCAAGAAAATGATGTGAAATATGCTACTCAGGACTAGAAAAGAGGAAGGGATAGCGGACAGTAATGGCAAGTGACCCTGAAAGCAGGCAAGTACCAATGGAAAATACATGAGAAGAATTTGAAATAACCACAGAAATTTATTTTCCTGAAAATATCCAGGCAGTGAAGCATAGTGGCCAAAATTATGGAGGTTAGAGAAGATGTACAGCTCACCTCTGAAAATACTGATTGCCAGCTCATTCCACACACAACAGGTGATTATACACAGGAAAACCCATTCTCACCTCAAGGATTTTGAGAACTACTGTTTTCCTTCCTTGTCTTCTCCCTTTTGAGTCATTTTTGTACCTACCCCAGATGCCGTTAATTTATTCTGAGTCACATTTCATTCCAAATATAGACTCCTGAGCAATGAATGTGAGATCCAGAAATACTAAGATGACAAATACTTGCTAGTGCAGCCTAGATTAGATATTTAATCTTAAAATATTCCTTCCCTGTGTGTTATATGTGAACTGCAATAGAACAGGACACTAATATGTTTTTCTAATGTATTTTTTTATTCCTTTCCCCAGTGCTTGTTTTTCTTAATACTGGCTTCCTGATGGGCTTTTCTATGTTTTTGTAAACTTAACTTTTGACCTTTACAGAAGTTCTGGGTTCGTGGCTTTCATATCATACTGAGTCCCTCTCTTGTCCTGCAGGCAAAAATGTGATATTAGCCTACTGTCCTGTCAGAAAGAGTCTTGGTCATAATGACTTTGGTTTCAAAGGTGTCTGTCTTCTGTTCAGTGACCTCTTGACATTTGTTACTGGCAATCACTAAGTACACTTCCTTTTAAGTACTTTTTACTAAAAATATTCTTCAGCAAGTAGCTCACCTAAGGTCCTGTAGGTACCTAATGATCTGCCATCATCCATCTTTCCTCCCACTCTTTATGATTTAGCTTTGTATAGGTTCACTCTTCTTCCTGATTTCCCTTTAATTCTCCTTCCTCTGTTAATATAGTTAGTTGTCAGGATTCTGCTTTCTCTCATACATAAATATTTTCTTTCCTGCACGATTTGGGGCTGTGATGGAATCAAACCCTGGTTCGTTCCCATTGCCTTTTCCCCTGGGTCTTTTTTCTGGACTTAGAGCATTTGTGGAATAAATGCCACAGAACATTTACTGCGTCTTTTCTGTCTTTGTTCTCCAGTTAACAACTCTTGTCTCATTTAGCACATTTTCTCACCGCAACCATCAATCACCTTGTCACTGTCTTCAAGACTCTCCCCACTACAGCCAGCATTCTACTTATTCCATAAATAGTCCTCTCAGCCTCCCAAGATGAACCTGATCAAAGAGAGTGCCTTTACCTTGCTTTTGTCTGCCTATTCTAAAACTATTACATTTATCTATTAAAAACAGGTGTTTCTTGACTGCCTGTTGCCTAAATCCTTTAATTGTTCCAATGACCTCACTGTATAGCATGTTTTCCTTGCACTCTTTTTATCTTCCCTTTTTTTTCCTTCTTTCACTACAGAGCAGTGCTTCCTGGCATGTTTTTCCTCACAAATGCATCTTTGTCTTTTACCTCTGAGACATTCCTTTTCTACATCATTACAAATGCAATTGATCTATCTCTTGAGTTTGTAATCTAGGTTTAATCTCTAATTTAGAGTGCTTCTTAATATTGACATGTAAGACCTATTTTTAAATGTGACAGATCCTCTTTCAGTGGTGGTGGGAGCTTGCAGAGCACTACAAAGGTACAGTTTCTTTGTCCATTTAAATTCTTAAAGCTTTGCCACCTTACAATTCAGGTTCTGTGGCATCATGCTGTCCCTGTCAGAGGCAGTTTTGCACTGCCAGTGTTCATGTAAAAGGCTGCTGCTAAGGTCATTTTCTTACTCCATCACTTTGACTTTCACACTCTGCAACTGCTCTCACCTTCTGTGTTTTACCAAAGTAACTACTTTTTTTAAGTTTCTAAGCTCTTCGGGTCTTATTGCAGTAACAAGTTGTTGATTCCCTCCTGCAGGTGGCCTGTGAGGCCAACTTTAATCCCATCCATGTTAAATTCTGAGCTGCATACATTTAGGCATCAAGTGACACCTTCACCTACCTTTTATTTCTTACAATCTCCCCCTAGAACTCTATGTTATTCCCTTTCAAACCACTACTTAAACCACCATTCTTCTTTGATGAGGTGCTCACAAAAGTGGGGATTGCTGAGATGTTGGTGTATTCTGAGATCAGAAGCCAAGCACACCCACAAATATTGCCTCATTATTTTCCTTTACTCCTCCCATCTGTTTCTGTCCATCTGTTTTGTCATAAAGTTTAATTCTAGTTTCTCTGAACAGAGAACAGATTTTTATTTTCACAGCACCAAACCTACAGCATTTGACACACTGGGATCCTTAACCGTGGCTAAAATTCAAATATGAAGGACGTAGAATAATAATAATAACTAATAAAAGAAAAGTAGGTGTAATTATTAGAAGAATTGTAACAATATTTTGCTGATTATACCTGTGTTTGTGATTTTTATTTTTCTTGCCATTTTTATAGGAGTTTAGAAATGTCAGCATTGGGGCTTTTGTCACAACAAGCTAATCAACATTAATTTCTGTGAGCGAATTCTGGCAGAATTTTGCCATCAACTGTTCATGAACATTTTCTTTAAAACAGTCTGTAATGTGGTGACGCAACTAGTGTTAAAAGTACACATTAACATTTCTGCCAATTATGACAAGAGGGAGTTAATCCATATGTTGATATTCTGTCAGTCAAAAGCAAAGTGAGAAATAAATTTCTATTTAGGCAAAAAAAAAAAGGAACATTCCTTGATTTTTTTGTTTTGTTTGTTTGTTTTGCTGTTGTCCTCCCCCATGACTTTCTGTGGCTAGTTTCCATAAAAATCCATGGCTCATGGTAGACATGTTGTGGTCTACGTGTTAAAAAGGTAAATTAATTTATTTCTCTTTCTCTAAAAGCAGTTTTTCTTATTGTATAATCTAATATTAGGAAGCAAAAACAACACCAGTGAACTTGGTGTCCTTCTGCCACTTCCCCAAAGCCTTCAGTGGAGATTCATACACTGACTACACCACTTCTATACACAGTTACTTTCTTAGCTCCAATGTCAGGGGCAGAGATGTGTTAGGGGCCCTGACTAAAACGTAAAACCAGCAGAGCAGCACTTTTAAGAACAAAACGGTCATACTACCTATATAAAACATAATTTTTATTTTATTTTATTCTTATTTGTGATGTCAAGATTTGAATTTCTAGTTTTTCTGAAATTTCTGTCTCTCTAGGTGGCTACCGTGTTCTCCTAAAATACCTTTCTGAACTTCAGGGGACACAACTATGTCTTTAAAAGACTTGCTGAATTGAGAACATAGCTTTATTCATGATGAGTTATCATAATTGCTCCTGTGTGTGCCCCGGTTAACAAGGCATTTTGATAGAATTTTCTCCTGATGTATAACGTCAGAACCCCTAATGTCCCTAACCTCTGAAACAATTTCTAGTCTGGATAATGAAAGTCAATGTCTGCATGTCATTTGTGTCTTTGAAAATGTCCCCTGAAGCCCAGCAATACAATAGAGTGCTGTTTTGATACTCACTGCTCAGAAGAGTAGTCAGTTAATGGTTTGACATTTTCTAATCTGTATGCATGAGATAAGTCATTAAAGAAAGCCCAGTGAGCTCACTATAATGGCAAATATCAAATAACTTTGTCTTTTGATACAACTGGGTATTGCACAGAGTTGGATTTGGCATTACTCAGGTAACTTTGGAAACTGCTATCTGGTTCACCTGAATGTGTATATGTATTTATGAAGATTCTAACTAATGAACTCTCTGCTAACTCTACCCATAAAAATTTTCCCTCGAAGTGCTAACTCAGTCACAATGTTTATGCATTTGTACTTCCTAATGGTCACAAAATAGAGTACAGCCACTGCCATAACAAAACCAAAACCAAAACCAAAACCAAAACAAAAACACATCACAAAACAAACAAACAACAACAACAAAAACAAAAGCACAAACAAACAAAACCCCACAAAACAAAACAACAAAAACAAACAAACAAACAAACAAGTCAAAAAACAAAACCCTAATGAAATTAGTCAGACCACTTCTTGGTTTGCAGGAAAAAAACATATTTTAATGTTAAAAAAATAAATTCAATCTTTATGAATTCTTTGCAGGCTTCTTTGGACCTAAGTACGATTTACTCTTGATAGAAAGCACGAACTCTTGCAATCCCTCTTCCCCATTCAAACTCTGACTATATCTGACACTGATGGCCAGCACTTCAAATTTATCAGAGGAAGCTGTAATAAATTCTAAACTGAGAAGCTACCAACTGATGTGATTATGTGCAAAGTTTCATCTTAACCTCCTCTGTCAGTGGTAGCAGTTCTCCTTGTTGACTTTTAAAGCATTAGAATAGAAGCAAGAGAGACCCTGAACCCAATTCAGTGGCAAATTTCCCCCTGAATTCAGTGAGGACAGACTTTCTCACTGTGACCTTCCTCTCAGACATCACCATAAAATTGTGCTCTATCTGTTTCCCTTTGAGAAAGCAGGCCAATAATCTGTTTAGTGATCAGCAGTAGCAGAAATGACCTCTAAGATTAACCAAGGAATTTTATGGAACATTTACTGCTCTACCTCTTTCTGTTGGACTCCTGATATTGATGGTGAATAAGATACATGCCACTTATTGGGTGAAAGGCACAGCACTTGATCATGTCATGGCTGTTATTACAGATGACTTTTGACAGATATGAACAAGTATGCAAGGGATAACATAAAAAAATAACAAACAATACAGCCCTCTAATGGTAAGAGTGAATGCTAACATCTCAAAGTATAAGTAATAATTGCATGAGAGAAATATGTTTATAAATCATATAAAATGTAATACCCGTAATGGTTTCTCTGGTACTGTGGAGATTGGCTGGACTAAAGTGAAGTAGATCTTAAATCCAAAGAGTGGATGATGATGAATCCCAAAGAACAGCAAAACCACATATCCCTGACCTTGAAAGACAGCAGAACTAAAAGAGGCAGGAGAAAAAGGAAGGATGCAATGCTTGCTCTGTGATTGCTCTCAGAGCTCATAAACTTCCACTGTGCTTTGGGGGTTCCTTTGACCGGTTTCAAAACAAATAGTCATTCTACTGGGGACATTCACCTTTCCTAGCTAAACTGGGATCTGACTTCGACCTGAATTCTACTTTTGTGTGCTGATAACTGAGCCTAAAGCTGCTTTTGTCACTGACTGTACTTATGTTAATGTCCTACGGTTTCCAAGGCAGTGATCCTGTGGTGCAGTTAAAGCAGCAACTGAAACTGAGGGATTTTATTCTGTTCATGAACGTTAGAAAACACAGTTGTGTTCGATTAATTAAAACAGGAGATAGTTGATTGCAGGAAGTACACTGGGAGTGGTTCCTGGCTCTGTTCTTCCTCCAGATCTCTGATCTGTTTGCTTCTCATACATGCTCAGTTTTTCCCTTGCGGAATAGTCTAAGGAGGAGAAGAAGCTGCATGAGGAATTGGCTGAAGATATTTCCTGATAAAGTTGCTTATGTTGAATTATTTCTCTTGTTACCTGGAGATAAAACTTCATGTTTAGGGATATGTTTCTCCCTGCAGAGTTTTCTATTTCATGTCTCTTGCATGGAACTATTCCTAAATGAGAGATCACAATCAGTAATGAAGTCCTGGTTTTCTAACAATCAAAGCTGAGACCCTCATCACTATCCCAATAAGTTCACTCTAATCTCATGCCCCCAGTCTCAACAAGTCTGCCAGGATGACACAGAAACACAGACTACTTCCCCTCTTACCTCATATTAATGAATGAGGAGTTTAATGCGATTTCTGTTTAAATCCAGACCTTCTACCAGAAAGCTTACAACTGTGTCGCAGGTGGCCAACAGAGACAGCCAGTGTATCATATAAAGATAATATTTGAACTACATAAAAAACTCCTTTTCTCTCTTCCTAGCTGCAGTGGCATCCACATATTATTTCATGCAAACAAGGCCTTCCTTTCCCTTGTCTTCATAGAGCAGAGCACTGACACTTCACTGATATAACTGGGTGCTATTACTGTGCAGCTAAATAAACGAATGAAGGGCTAAACTCTGGTCTTACAGTGATCACTAAATGGACATCTTTCAATTTGGACAATGGTTTAATACATTCATATTTTCAGTTGTAGGTATAATTTACTTCATATATTATATAAACTGTTCTGGGGCTTCCAGAATGTTTATTTAGGCTACTCTTTGAATTCAGACATTTGTCTGAATCCTGATTCTTTCGGGGGCTGTCACAGTTAGAAATGCACATAGACTCTCAGAAGCATTACAGAAACTCTATTTTTAAACAATGACTTAATAAGACATACAGGTTTCCATAGGACAAAATAGTTTTTGACTGGTTTGCACTTATTCTAGAATGAGAAGAGACAGGAAATAAGATTATCAGTCTAATTAGAAGTAATTCCAGAAATAACTCCATTAGAATTGCATCAATGGCAATTCAGTGCATTTTTCAGCCACTCTGAGTTTGAAATAGAAGACAGTCAGGCTTCTGTAAATCAGTTACTATTAATTTTTTTTCCCACTTTATAACTTGAAAGCAATTCAGGCCAAATATATTATATTTACACACGTGAGTGATGCTAACAGTGACACTGAAGACAAGGAATTTGTTATACTTTGCCACAGTATGTCCCATACCATACTAACAACTGCTTCTTTTTCATATCTCATATTCTTATTAGAAAGAATTGTGTTTTCATTCAGAATCATTTAACATGACCGTGGCTGTATCATCTGTGAGCAATTGTTATTAGGAAAGCAAATTATTAGGTTTTTTTTCTTACATGTTTTCCAAAGCAGTTTAGAAGTGGCAAAGGAGAAGACAATAAAAATTACATACATATTATATGGATCATATCTGGAGAACTGGTGATTTGCATATCTATTCTTTGTATTTAAAACAGTTAATCTATAGGATAGAATAGCCTTGACAAGATAATTTATGTTTTCATCCTCTCAAAAAATTATTCTCTGTTCATTTCAGTTGTGAATGGCTGTTTTCCAAGGATATCTAATAATAAATTTCTCTCTACTGATTGATTGTGTGTCAGTACCTCAAATACCTTGCAGTCCTTTCCATATTGGAGACTTTCACAGAGCTGTACACTGAGAAACTTATGTTGGAAACTTAGTAATGCTAAGTTCTCTCAACAGCAATAGGGCCACCTTTAAATATCAGTCCAGACTCTCTGGAAATGTCTCAATCATTCCACTGGTTTTATAGAGAACACAGAGACCTTAAGCTCTGAATTTAGACACTTAATTTTGTGTGCCTTAAATGGTTTGAGTGCAGGCTTAAGATCCTGAACTTCTGTTAAAAATATTCTCCACTTCCATCTTTGTTTCTCTGAAACTCTTTCTTAGGGGAAGAAACATGTCTGGACACCATGAACTCTATGGTTTACAATATCAAACTTAAAAATGGTTGTAATATCACTTCAGTTAAATTTGATTTTAGTATTCAGGACATATAGGATGCCAAACAGACTTTTTCACCTTTGTTTGTAAACAAAACAAATCTTTATGTGCAAGTTGTAATAGCTGAAAAAATAAAAATCAATCCCCTTCCAAAACAAGCAAAGATTATATTATTCAGTCAGTCAGTATTTCTGGCAGCTGAGAGTCTTCATGAATGTGTTTCTATGTTGTTTCCAAAGAAATTCCAGTCCCAGCTGATGATGCAGCAGCTTTTTCAGGAGGAACAGCACCTCGGAATGTGTTTTCAGTCTCCTCCTATCAACACACATTACATTATAAGGGTAGGTGAAAATATAATTTATTTTTCTTCATGAACATTCATCATCGTGTCTGATTTCTTTGCATGAGTCCTTTTGACTGGGATGTTTTACACACAGTCTTGGTTTATAAGAAGTTCTTTTTGCTGCCAGGCCTCATCAAGTTACAGGAATCAACTTGGTCAAATATAATTTGTAGGTTTGATTTTTTTCACTGCAGAAAAGTATAATTTGAGCTGTAAAAATGAGAGATGTAACACTTCTCTTTTCTTTCTGTTCTTTGCAGGGGTGAATCAAATAGACAAAGAGCATCCTTAAACTTGGTGGTCTCAAATTGTTAATGAAGCATCAATGTATTTTCAATAACCTGCACTGACATTAGATAGAAAACACCTGCAATTTCCTTCTCAGAGAAATATTTCATTTCTTTATAATAACAGTTCAGGGCTCCTTCATGTGCTTTGCCATTTCTCTTAGGAAGTGATTATGACAAACTGTGGTACCATGTCTATACCTTTTAAAGTTGTTTTCTTTTGCTTGCTTTCTTTTGGCTTCACCTTTGCTCCAATGTTTGCATTTCAATTTTTATATTTTAAAGAATTCCACTAATCAGCTGTAAGTTATATAAACATTGACTGCAATCAAAGACATGTCCTACTTTTAATGGCATCTGAGAGACTGTTTTAGGAACCCCTCTGCACAGGTAGTCTGGAATGCAAACACAGGAGACCTTCTTCCCCATCATACCACTGTGACCTACAGAGGAGGAGATTCTTCATAAAGATGAAAAAAGGCCACATTATATTGGGATACCTTCTTGATAAAGCTCAGTAACCTCTGAACCATTTAACTTCTTACCCACAGAGAGGACAGGAATTTGTTCACTTGCTAAATACTGGGGACAAGGAGAAATTCTGCCCAATGGAGGTTTTGGGAGATCTCAGGCTAGCTGGGGATGGCACGTTTGGAGACCAGCCTGCCCACAGTGAAAAGGGAAGACATTGTGGCCACCATCTGATTGAATATCCTCTGCATACACAGGAGAAAGAAACAGTAGCTGCTATTCTGATAGGTTCAGCAACTGTTGGGTCAGGACAAGTGGCTGGGGTTAGGTCAGCAGGAAATCCCATGGAAACAGCCTCAGAACCAAAACTGCTGAAACTCTGAGCAGCAAATATCCTTCAGACTAACTACAGGACAGATTGTTTCTCAGTCTGAACTGGTTGGGTGAAGACTATCAGATATGACTTGGAAGGGCAGCTAACAAAATCCGGGGTTTGAAAGTTCTGAAAGATGATTTAAGCATTAGTTTTAGACACACATCAAGATAGTACTTGAAGGGAGTCTACAAGAAAGAGAGAAAGGCTTTTTACAAGGGAAAATAGTGATAGGACAAGTGGAAATGGCTTCAAACTGAAAAATAGTAGGTTTAGATTAGATATTAGCAAGAAATTCTTTAGTGTGATGGTGGTGAGACACTGGAATAGGGCCCAGAGGAGTTGTGGATGCTCCATTCCTGGAAATGTTCAAGGCCAGGTTGGATGGGGCTCTGAACAACCTGGTCTAGTGGAAGGTGTCACTGCCCAGGGCAGAGGGGTGGGAACTAGAGGATCTCTAAGGTCTCTTCCAACCAAAACCATTCTATGATTCTATGATTCTATGATTCCATGATTCCATATCTTACACTGTTGCTGTTTCCTTTGCTGCAGAGCAGGATGCTAGAAAGTAGGAGGGTTCAAATGAAATAGAATTAATTTTTGATTCCCTAACTGAATGACTGTTTACCCTGTGAACTGTCAGATGGGATGTGACAAAACGAAATATTTCAGGTACACCTAAGGAAATAGGCAAATTAAACCTCTTCTTAATAAGGTAAGAGATTTAAATTACATGTCCAAATCCCCCCATTGACAGTACAAGTAAACTCCTTTCCAAGATTAGTAGGATAAAACTGATTAGTCCTAACTGAGTTTCCAGCAGACACAGTCTCCTTAATTGATCTCCTGTGTAACAAGATATTTCACTGAATGAAATTATCTCCTGTGTGTGTAAATATGTTTAACATGACCAACTGTGCTTACTGATGCTTAATGCTTTGAAATTCAGATGGTACCGTGGAATTAATTTTGTATATAGACACCAATGGAACTTTAAGGCAGTCCTCTTTTAAGTGTGTGAGAAAGAGTGGATACTACTGTATCTGAACCAAAGATTTCTCATATCTCACAAAATAATGGATATGACAATACATAAAAAACCCCTCAATCTAAGGAAGCCAGCTGAGACCCTAAAACAGTACCTGCAAAAGGTTCACTAGAATTAATATACATAAGCAGAGGCCAAATCCCAAAACAGCCCTCTGCTATTTATCGCTTTAGGCTTCTGTCATCAGGATGTCACAGATTTACTGCTATGAACATAGGTCCATGTGAATGAACACTTTTCTCACCATAAATTCAGGTCTCTTGAATGAATAAAGAATCTGATTCAACTCTAAAGGGACGGAAAAGAAAAGGAAAGGTGTTTAATTGAGTCTGAGGCATCTATCCTCACTCCGAGAGAGAAAAGCATGCAAGAGGAAATGCAACAAGGAGAACCTGTGGAACTACAAGCTGGTGAATCTCACCTAAGGTTTTGGTAAGATATTGAAGAACACGAAGGTGACTGGGAGCAGGCAGGATGGATTTAGCAATAGAAAGCACAACAGATCAAGATGATTTGTTTCCATGAGGAGATGACTTGATCTATGGCAAGTAGACAGAGCAGCAGATGTTTTTTACCCTGACTCCAGAAAGAGTCTCAGTATGCTATTCCAATGAGGCTAAGTTGAAGAACTATATTTTGGATAGAGTATAAAGTGAATGGAAAACTGCTGGATTGTTGGCCTGAAGGGCTAATGGTCAGGTTCAAAGTCCAGTTGGCAGCTGGGTACAAGTGGCACCTCTTGGTGGTTGACACTGGCACTGATACTATTTAAATTCCTCATTAATTAGTGGCAAACAAGAGCAAATTGGGGGAGAGGTTAATATGTTGGATAGTAGGGCTGCCATTCTGAGAGGTCTTCACAGGCTGGAGACATGAGTCAATGGGAATGTCATGAATTTCAGCAAGGACAAATGACAGTCCTGCACCAGGGCTGTAATAATCCCGTAGAATGCAGTAAACTGCAGACTGGATAGCTAAATAGAAACCATGAAGGCAAGAACTTGGGACTTTTGGTGAACAGCAAGATGAACATTAATCACCAGTGTGGTGTTGGAAACTGCAAAATGGATTTTATTAGCAGGATCAGAGACAACAGGTGGAGGAAGAGATTATCCCCTTCTTGTTTGTGTAGCACACTTTTTGTGCAACACCTTATGCTGGTTAAAAGCTGTGAGAGCGCCAAAGAATTGTGACCTAGATGAATAAAAAACAGTGTTTTTCCAATCAAATTATTCAATAGAAAAAACACCATTAATTTAAACACTTTTCATCTTCATATAAGAGATCCTTTTATTTTGATAGGTATTATGTTTGCAGGGAGACAATTAGTTAGGAGAGGTTCTAACAAACAAGGAAAAGGGATTTTGTCACAGAACCTCAGAAAATGGGTCATAAGCATTGTGTTTTCACACAGAAATTCAGGAAATTTGCAAACACTTTGATGCACCTACTGTTTTGACAGATGTCTGGGAAAGGAAGGAGAGGCCTCCTCTAAAAGAGGAGTCTCTCAGCGTGGAGATGAAAGGAGATATGAAAGCTGCCAAAATAAACCCGTTACATATACTTCATATCTTCCAATGCTATAAAGAAACTGATCCTTTCACAGTTTGAATCTCTCCAAGAAAAGCAGTTGATCCATCACCTACAACACGATCAAGTCCTGGATCTCTGGATTGCATTTGATGTTTAGTGAAGTTAGTGGCAAGGTTCATCTGTGCTCTTACAGTGGATACCAACTTTTTCAATACTATTTTCCCAGAATAGTGGCTCAATGACTGATTTTCAGATATGTAGCCTAGCACAACATTAGATTCTATCTCACTGATCTCATTATTATCTTTTATACTCCATCCTTTTGTGAGATGTTGGTTATATTCTCCTTCGTGATATCTGGGGTGATAGTCAGGACTTGGTGGAGCACAAAGAAGCAATTGAAGTAATCAGGAAACAGGATGAGATTCAGGTAGGAGAACCTTCTGTAAGCACCAGTGAGCAGCTTGGTGTAGCAATCATCTGCACTGACCTTGGTAAATACTTTTTTTATCTAGTAAATGCCAACAGATGTTTTAGATTGTACGTTAATACACTTTAATGCCTTTCAGCATCAAAAGAAAGGCGAGAGTAGAAACAGACATCTATCCACAAAAAAAAAACATTTAGTGGAGTTTACTCACAACACACGGTAGCAACTGCAGTTCTGTCCCATGGCAAAGATGACACCATTTTTCATCCCCATTCAGTTTTTGGATTCAGTATCTTTCTAGCAGTGCACAGGTGAGGGCAGAACATGAGTCCATGGCTCTTATGAACACTGTAACTGGCACAAGAAGAAGGAATCCATGTGGCCTTTTCCTCCCCTCTCTCATGGGCCAGCTCAAGTCTTGGGGCAGTGATCTAAACTGAAAAACTGAGCAAGGTTGATACCTTGTTTTTATTATACAGTTTCTTGTTCAGGGGAGGTGACAGCACATAGATGGAGAAGTTTAAAAGTATTTGTGAAATAAAGGTTTTAGACAGTAGATGAAGATCCATCCCTTGTTTCACATCAAGTCTGGAAGGTTAAAAATGAAAATAATTTTTAGCATATTTTACTTCTTTCTACTCGCCAAACTATAAGATAAAATCTCTGGATTCCCAAAGTCAAATTGTAGAACAAAAAAAATCAATTGATAAGGCAAAAAACCCTAATATTTTTAGAGAAACAAATGTTGTAAAGAAATAAGATTACTGCAGTCGATACATTTAGAGAACTCACATTTCCAACGTAGTTCTTGGTATACTCCTGGAAGTAAAAAAGTATTAAAAAGCACCAATTACACAAGGAAATAGAAAAGCTATAGAATGTTTTAACCATAATTTAAATAGAAATTATTTAGAAAATAGCATTTCTGTATGGATTTGGCAATATTTAACAGGTCTTCTCTATCTGTTCATTAGGTCCACGAGCGATGGCAGTCATTAGTACTTCCCAGCACAACACTGTGTCTCCACGTATATACATATTTACCTATTTATACCTATTGATTTTTTATCCTGACATTTCACATGAAAGAGTTCTCCTCCCAAGCAAACTTTGTAGCTTTCTTTCTGTCCTCTGCCTGATTTTTTACCCCTTCACTGAACTTCTATTCTACATAGGGTGTTGAAATAGACATTTTTTTTTCCTACCATAATGTCAACCCTCAATTCTAAGGAAAAAAAATGTTACTCTGTCAACTCTTTCTGCTATGACTCTGTGGTATCTGCCACAAAAGTTTTGGTGAAGCTAAGCTCACCTCTCCTTACCTAACTTTAAGTGGACTTAAAAGTGGACAGTCTGTTTGCATGGTACTAGACAGGACAGTCCATAGGACAAAAAAAGGCTGTTTTAGCCTCATGTAATTTTAGACATTTAAGCAAAGATTCTGCTCTTTAAAAGTTCCCTTCAAAGCTGTGCAGACCTTTAAGGTCTTGGTGGACTAAATCAATGTTTTGCAGGTACCTCTCTCTTTGCATTGTCCATGGAGGAGAAATTTAAACTCATATCTAATGAATCCCAATTTTACCAGAAGAAATTTGGGATAGCGTGTCTGCAAATTAATTTTAAATCTATATCCTTGGCATGACATTTTATTTTAATAAAATTTAATAAAATTTTACTGTAATAACTTCTTTTGCATAACATTTCTTTTTAAAATAGCTCACTGAACAAATATCCCAAATGAATCTGTCTTTGGGGATGTGCAAACACTGGTATTTACTTAGTATGGGGAAAACAAGAGGATTATGGTCTAAAGAGTGATCTTAATTGAACTTATTGGTTGATATTTTAAAGGATCAACTATTGTTGTCCTCCAGTTCCTAAATGAAGTTGAGCTATGCTTAGAATACCAATAGTGGTGTTACGGTAGATTTCCAGCTTTGGGAAATACTAAGCATCAAGAATTTTAAAATCCCTTTGAGAAAGCTACAACTTTTCCTCAGCACAAAATAATATTCAATTTTGTATATTTTAACTTTTCTTAAAAAAAAAAAAACACAACAAGAAAAAAAAGAAAAAAAGAAAAGAGTTCAAAAAAACAAAAAGGGAGAGAAAAGAAAGATGAATAGCTGTAAAAAAAATTCAGGCAGAATAGATGGGCTAGACAGAAATTATAGTTATTAAGCAAGTAGCCTCCAAACAGTTCCATGTATTATTTCTGCTTCCAATGTGTTATTAAGATAATTTTTCTGAAATGAAAATCATTGAAATTGATATCAGAAAAACCAGCAGCTCAGAATAATAACCAGCAGCTAAGCTACTGGGTTCTAAATAAGGATTTCTAATTCTCCATAAGCTCTTCTCAAATTCCTCTTAATATGGCCAAAGACATCCACAAATTGGAAAAGCTTCAGCCAATAGGATATGGCTTATGGGCTTAGCATGAGAAAGAGTCAGCACAGCTTCACAAAGCCCCCTCAAGGCACTCTCAGAAGAGTCTGAAGTGACAAGACAGCGGCTTCTCGGATGCTCTTGTCTTCAACAGGTAAATCCAGTACTAGTTCATCATCCCCCTAAGAGTATTTGTGAATCCTCTGGCAGCTGTATTGCTCAAAAAGCCCAGGTTTTTTGTTATAGAGTGGATTTCTAGAGAAATGACATATAAGAATAGCTGTAGCATTTCGAATGATAAAAATTATTTTCTTACATACTCAAAAAATAAACAGTGGTTTCTAGCGATCACTGGGTTTGTGAGTGTCATGGTTTAATAGAGGAACACAGGATATGTAGAATTCTGGAGGGCTCTAAATGACCTTGCAGAAGTTTTTTTAAGTTTAGCAGCTGTGCAGCTCTATTGTCAAGGGAACTATTATGCTGCTATTGTTATACAATTTAATTTTTCAGTCCAGATAAGATATTATCTAGTAATGAACCCTGTTACACAGATAGGGTCATTTATATTATAAATGGTGACAATAATTTCTATCACACCTGTACATCATGCACATATCACACTCTCACAGGATTAAGCATGCTCTCTGTTCCAAATCCAACATAATTTATGACATGAGGCTCCTCTTTGCTCTATTCAGCATCTTCAAACCATTTCATCTGTTCAGAAGACACTGGCATATTCTCTTTTGTATAGGTTCTTCCCTCCTAGTTTTTCTTATTTTGTCTTAATTTGCATCAATTATTTCAATACAATGAAAAAGAGATGAAGAAAGCCAACTGTTGTGAAGTAAAGACATCTAATGATTTCCACAGAACAGAGTAATTTTGGTCCAGTTTCTTTTTCTGTGGAAATGTTCTGGCAGCAGAGCTGCCACGTACTACCTGGTGTGTTTGTGTTTTGTTTTAAAGCCTTGTGGCAAACATAGTTTTTCATGTAAGGCCTTGATCCCACTGAGTTGTCTTGGCAATCCAAAGTTTCCCATAGGGTAGGAAGCTAAACCTCTGTGCCAACAAAAGTAAAATGAGGATGTGCATACGGTTATCATTTCTACTCCCACTGTTTCAACAGAAAACTCATGTCATTCAAAGGTAAAGACAAATTGAACCAGATGAGGAAGCAGGCTGGTAATTTTAACCACATATTTAAGATCTTCTAGCACCTACAGATGCCTTGAAAAAATATCTCAGAGTGGGATCAACCACTGCACTCATCTCTATTTAAAAATATATAAACATAGACAATACAAACACATTTTTAGCTCTAGCCCTCTCCGTGTATCTGTCTGACAAGGGGTGCAGCTCTCTGTGGCCCAAGGCTTAGCTCCAATGCAGCTCAGCTACAAAATCTGGGGATAAATGTCAGAGCAATGTTTTCTTGTGAGAAAGGGATCTGAGGAAGTTCGTAGAGTCATGCAAGGTAGAGAAATTCAAACCGTGAACTCATAGCAGCTTGAGAGTCTAAAAGGAAAACACCAACATGGAGACTTGGTGTATAAAACCACAAAAGAAAAAATGGGGAGCCATAAGACAACAAAGTAGCAATATCAAGGGTTGCTGCCCCTGCCTTCACCACTGCCCGGCCTGCAAACACTCGTGGGCTTCTTATTAGGGGCTGTGAGCACATGAACACTCAGACTAAATCTTTGGTAAGTGTAGTGGTTTGTTGTATTTATTAGCTAAAAAATTAATCCTTTGATCTTTTAAGTTACTTGTGAACACGTGGTAAAAGCTGCCTGAACAAAATGATCCAGGGAGAGTTAAAACAACTGTATTGAAAAGAACTTTGTCACTTTTAGTTTGTTTTTCCATTTGGAAAATCACTATCATCTTCTGTTTTCTATAGTAAGCTCTGACTGGTTAGATTGGAATAGCAACCAACAGAGAAAAAAAAATCAACCCTGTCAGCTAACAGACTTCACTGTAGTAATTTGGTTTGGTTTATTTTCTACAGCATGACCAAAAAAAAAAATTGACAACTCCTCTTCCACCATATTTGTAGCCTTCTGTGTTTCTGGCATATTCTTCATTGTCTTATCTGGATCTAAAATTCTTAAAGTTGATAGAGAGTTCATGGATAGGAAAAAAGATTCTACTGTGGAAGTCTATACTCTATGGAGAAATAGGAGAAATATAATTAAATGATAGCTACAAAGGTGTTCTTCCAGACAGTGTAGGGAAATATGTGAATTGATCAGTCTTTGAAATTAATTTATCTTTGAAAATTCTATGAAATTTTAAAAAAAAATATTTTCTGCATCATTTTTATCTTTATTTACTTTAAAGAATTGTGAATTGAACAAAACCAAATCTTATTTAACCATCAGAAGCCCATCAGAAAGATGGTAGCTGAGCTCTGAGAAACTTACTTAACATTCAGACACTATTTTCATTATAAAAGCATTTGATTTATTTCTCTTTTTGCTTAGAAAGGAAAAATATGGCAGAGGTAGAAAAAGATGGGAGACAAAAAAAAATCATCTTGTTTGGGTGAACCTTTTGAAAGTTCTTAGGCTGGATTTTGAAAGACAACAGAAAATGTTACCCCATAAAATGTATAGAGTAGAAAATGTAAAACGGATTATGCATCCTTCAGTTTACTGTAGTAGAATGTATGGTGGAGCAGATGTGATTGAGGATAAAATTGTACACTGTCAGCTCTGAGTGCAGGCAATGCAAATGGAAATATTAAAATGTAATAATGCCTCTGTTGAAAAGTCAGATGAGAGAAGACCTGTCTGCAGCTATTTTGTTCTCAGGTCTTTATGTGGTCTGACATTTCTAGCCAGACTAGCAGGAAGCAGCTGCACCACGTTGGGAGCTACACTAACAAAGATTGCTCTCCTATAGAGCTGAGCCACTGGGAAAAGCTTCTTAACATTTCTGACATGAAACAGAGACCTTTACTAAGATCCCTCTACCTCTACAGAGAAGAAAGAAGAAGCTGACACCATACAGGTTTCCTTTAAACAGTTGTGAAATACTCTGTGCACTCCTGCGTTTCGGCTTTCACACCGTAAACAATGCACTCAAATCTTTGATTTTAACACCTCTGATATGCTGGGCATAGTTGAAACATCGTCACCTCTAATAACAGATTCCACATCTCACCTCAGCACCTCTTGTTTCCTCTTTCATGAATCCTCCATGCCCAGGAGCCTGTCCAGTTCTAGAACTGTCACGAAACCCCTGCATGTGTTCGAACTGGGCAGAAGAGCAAATGCATCTTTGTGAACTCTGTGATAAAAGGCACCTAGCAGTTTAACTCTATCATGATTTCTTTCAACTCACAGCTAAAGGCATGCTGTAGGGTCGATGTGCGATCTGACACGATCACTTTGAACAATGCAATAGATAAAATATAGATACAGATACAGTCACCTCTCTCAGAAGCCCAGGACAGCATGAAGACAGCATAGTAGCCCCTAGATTTCTCTCTCTCACCTGTCTGTGTGTAGGGTATGAGAAGATTTAAAGGAGTCTCTTTATATTTGGCTGATGCCTGGAAGTAATTTCAGCACATTCTTCTGTTCGTAGTTAGGGTAACCCAACCTCACAGACAACATCTCAGTAACAGAAGAACTTTACATGTTTTTTTTAATACCCTCAACATGTTTTACAGTGTGTTTTTCAGTGCTGAAAAAAACAATTTGGTCCTACAAAGTCTGCCCTTTTTGTATGACTCCAGTGCTGTAGGTTTTATGTACTTTAACACAAACATTTCTGAAGCAGAAGCCTTTTAAAAATGAATGGAGAACCCATTTTTAGCTTCATACCTGGGTTTGGGTCTTTCTATTCCTCCACAAAAATAACTCTGGTGAATTACATGAGCAAACTGTCCCTTGCATGCAAAGAAATATAGCTCAGACTGTTTCATGAAGCTAAGGGTATCAACACAACAGCATTCTCATATCACTTGCAAATAAGACACAGTTATGTAATTTCGAGATTTAAAGTAGGCCTGGAATAATATAATAAGTTTGCTTCCCCTAGAAATTATTCTGGGGATTTTGTAGCAAGAATTGAATATGAAGTTCTAGGGGTTTTTCCACTAGTATAATATTCTGCATCACTCCTTATTGTCAGATGAGTATTTTGTAGAAATTTCTTTCTCCAGACAGTGCAATATCCTGAGACTGTTTTAAGATGCTTTCTTGTCAGATTTTTAAATAGAGATGTACAGAGAAAACACTTTTTGAAAACAATACACTACTAATCTAAAAATCAATGTTTTCCTTGATTGCATAACTACCCAGGAGAAAAATTCTAGTTCATTTACAGGCTATTAGGTTCAAAACAGAAATGACTGGATGAAATTCAGTGAGTCAGATGAAGTGGTAAATCAGAATAGATAATGCTTATGGCTTAAAATCTATTCAATTGTTTAAAAGGGAAAAAAACCTCACCCTGGTAATCTAGATAGATATGTAACACACAGTTTGGTTTGTTTTTCTGAAGGGAAAGAGTGAAAGCACAGGTCTAGTAATACGCCCTTCCCTGAGAGATCTGTTTGGTTTACCAAACTAATAGTGCAATTCTACGTATTTTTGAAGGCCAAGAATTGGAGCTGAAAACTTGGGCACTGATTCAGCAAGGTACTTAAGAATGAGCTCAGCTTTAAAATTGCTCTAATCAAAGACAACTTTTCTGGTGTCTGATTTTTAGAAAGCAAATTTAGCAATAATGAAAAGATACCAGAATGAAGCAAGTGAGGGCTGTCATCTCTTTCTGTGATGAAAGAAAATTACATGGGAAGAAGCAACACAAGCTTTTTTAGGCCTTTGTTGTCCACTCCATCCTCATTACCCCTATCCCTTTATGTTTAGACTTAGTTTTATTCCTGATGCAGTGGTTGAGATTCTTAGTAGTAATTTTAGTTAGCACCAACAACGGTAATGCTACATTGACATCAGTTCTAACTATAATGTAAAAGGCAGTTTGTTGTTCTACCCAATCCTCTTAACAGTTCTGCATCTTTTTTTTTCCTTTTCTTGTCAAAATTTCACTGCTTGAATTTCCCAGGTTCCCACATTAGCAACACCTCAGCACAATGTCTGTTACCTTTTCTCTCACTCAGGACGTCTCAGGATTTTTGCCTGACTGACAGGTTTAATTATGAGTAGCTGGAGCATGATAGGATCAAGTACACAAAGGTGACAAAGAGAAATGAGATCCGGGGTGGATTATTGGAGGCCTTCAGCACCATTATAAGCTTCCCAAGGTGTTAGGCTGTGAAACAAAGGTTTTTCCTGGTAGAAAATTTTCAGAAATGTCATGGTTTCTTAACCAGGGAATTGTTTTAATAAATAATAATTAGTAGTTTAACTGAACATTAACTTTTATTCCCCCACAACTGGCATCGATAAACTTCTCATCAGCACCAAGTATCACTGTGTCTCTAATGCAACACTGAAAAAAAAGTCTTTGTCTTATGATACAGGAAAGAACTTTGTTGAGGGCGATTTGGGATCCTTTTTTCAGGGTTTGTTTTCTACAGTGTCCTGCTGTGGTGAACAAGAATTCTGCAGCAACCAGCAAGATCTTTCTTGAGTTCCATTGTCATGCACCCACAGGACAGGACTGTGAATCACCCCATACTTCTCACATGGGTCACAGGGAGGTTGCTCCAAACTACAGTCCCTAACCCAAAACACTGCAGAATTTCTGTAGCCTCCTCAGAACCCAGTTCCCACAAGAAGGATTCAGGGACAGGTGGAGGTAGAAATGAAAGCCAGACACAACTCTTCTTCCTCACTGTCTCTAACTGTGGCTGGAAGCTGTATAGGAAAGAACATGGCATAAAAGCAAGGAGAGAGTAGTTATTCCTGAATATTGGCTTTGTTTGGGGAAATGAGTAGTTACAGGATTTAGATGAATTTGTCTAACTTTTGAATGTGCTAATATTTTCTATACCCATGATGTTCTACAGAAAACATTCCAAAATTGCCAGTTCACCATTGAAAAAGAACTTCCTTGTTCATAAGTTTTGAGAGAGATCAGAGGACCTATAGCTCTTCTGCTTTGAGTTTCACATCTCCCTTCAGCTGTTTCTTTCCAAGCTGAAAATTCCTAATCTATTTAGCCTCTCTCCATATCTCACCATACATATTGTCCTTCTATGCACCTTTTTATGCCTATTTTATCCTTCTTGAGTAACTAAACTAAATGTTCAATATCTGGAATGCATGGCATTACATGGCACTATGACATTTTCCAAGCATTCTGTTTGATGGTAACTTTTTCCTCCTAAACTTATCCTTATGTTGGTATGCATGTATTTGCTTTTTCTGTGCAAATTAACTTTTGTTTGTTAACACTGAATTTCATTTCTCATTTCACATCTCTATTTCTCACTGTCATAGACCATCCAGAAAAACTTTAGTCAGATTTAATTTTTACTATTATGACTAATTTTGTGTCAGCAGCAAATTTTATCTCACTAATTTCCCCTCCTTTCACATCATTTATCAATACAAGGAATTAGCACAAGCTCTAGAAAAGACTCTTGAGTGAAAATATCAATGGCAAGCCATTTATTTACATCTGCAGTAGCTTTTCAAAAATTCAATAATTGAATTGAAATTCAATAATGCTATATGAACCAAGGCCCTTTTATCACTTGCTCTTTAGCTGTTCCACAGATCTGTGATGTGTGACAAAAATGTCAATTTTCCCCCAATGTTTTGTACTTAACAGGAAACTATTCATTATTTATTATGATGTCTGACAGTTTTCCTACTGTAGAATTGAAATTTACTGAAATATATTTTTGTGAAATCACTCTTAAAAACTGTCTTACTAGTCTGTCTTCTGATCAAAGTCTTACTTCAAATGTTAGTTATATGCTTTAGTAAACAATTTTAACTGCTATTATCAACAGTATAAGATTGTTCTAAATATCTCTTCTGCTGATCTTTCCTTTTGTAAAAGGTTCTCTGACTTGTACCTGAATGCAGGATCCTTTTCTAAACCTCTCCACAGTGAAAACTGGGGCATAATATAAAAATTTATTTTTTTCCTTCTTTTTTTTCCCCTCCTTTTACACTGGGATAATTTTCTATCCTGATTGACTCTCTGGTTGACTCTCTGCTTTGATGTATTTTAAAAGATTACTATCAAGGTTTTCTGCTTTCAGCAGGTTTCTTACCAAGGACATTGCTGACCTGGCTCACTGCCATTCTATGTGTCATGTGCTGCTTTCTGTTCTTTTTGTGCATTTCTTATTTGGACAACAGAGGGAACACAAATACTTATTTTTCCTCTGAATCAACCATTGTCTGGCCATATGACGAAGGGACTACACTACACTGGACTCTTGGAAGAAATCTCTTCATAGAAAAAAAAAGAGGTTTGGGAGGCAGAGTCCTCTGAAGAAAAAGTGCCTTCCTTGGGGGCAAATACCACCCCTGAAATAGTACAGCTCCACACCACTCCCAGCGCTTCAACACATTGGGAAATATAATTTGTTTTAAACAGTAGGTGTAACCTTTGAGTAGAGATATTAAATACAGCATGAAATATGAGCTGTGGAGTGACATTTGCCTAAAATGTCACCTTCTAAACTCCTGTATTAGAATGCAATCCTTAAATAAAGCCTGTAAAATCTCCGTTATACTGACAGTCACATTTGTTACTAAATTTTCTGCCTTTTTCATGAGAAGTGGTTTTTGTGGGTGATATTTTTTGGGAAATGAATGGTATGAAATGGGTATGAATTAGTCAAGTAGTGGTAGTCACTGAAAAAACTTCATCTGGGCACAGTAACAGTAGAAGGAATAGACCAAAAAGCAGGATGGGGAAAGGTTCCTCTTGACGTTTCAAACTTATCACAGCAGACACTACATGGATCCTGTCCAACCTGGTCATGGTCTTTTCAGTTTACTTTTCACTGCTGAATCTTCCCCTTTCCAGTTTAATTTCTTTTAACTTTTGTATTTGTACCATGCATGAACACAAAGACCAGAAACCAAAGTCAAGTGAAAAACAAATCCTGTCATCCACCTCTAGGGCTTGCTGAAATTTCACTCTTTTCAGCTTTCAACATCATCTGTTTTGTATCTAATAAAATGCCAGCATAGTGCTCCGTATTTCTAAAACATTTGTGTTTTACTCAATTTGTAAAATATATTTAAACTTAGTTGTATGTGGAATTGATAGAAATTGAAGCAGTTGACATTTTAGCTCACTTAGTGGCAATTCTTTTATTGCACTGGGTTTTTCCCAATTTCATGGATTTTTTTTCTCCCAATTACACAAAACTCTTCAAATGTGTGTTCTCAGAAATTCACAGGTCATATTCTCTTTTTTCAACAGGATTTGCAGACCACAGAAACAGACTGTGCAACAAAGACCTTCACTTCCCTCCCCTTTTACCGATTCTCTCAGGTTGATGCAAATCACAGCATACGAGGTCACGGCCACTTTTCCAAGGCTGATGGATCACCTCCTGATTGGAACACTCAATACAAAGCTGCCTGCTTCTGTGATACCAGACATCTACAGTGAAGACTAGAAATGCCATCTGCAGAGACTGATGACTTCTGTAATCACTGCAAAACACAGGTCATGCTGTTAACATGGCCAAATATCCTACTAGCTGATGAACTGTTGTCTAGGGTATGTCCTGGGAAACAGCCAGAGGAAGGTGTCATGTAGAAAACTGCTTCTTTGGCTTAGAAATCCATTAAAATAGTAAAGGTATTCTGTGGTGATTTAACCCTGGCAGGCAGCTCAGCGCCACACTGCCACTCACTCATGCCTCCACCCAGTGGGATGAGGGAGAGAAGAAGAAGAGCAAAAGTGAGAAAATTCACGGGTCAAGATAAAGACAGTTTAATAAGTGAAGCAAAATGGCACACACAAACAAATCCCTTTGGCCACTTGGGGTCAGCTGTCCTGGCTGTGTCCTCTCCTAAGCTCTTGCTCACCCCCAGCCCTCTCGCTGGAAGGGTAGTGGGAGAAAGAGAAGTTCTTGGTGCTGCATAAGAACTGCTCAGCAACAGCTAAAGCATACATGTGTTACCAACACTGTTTTGGCCACAAATCCAAAACACAGCATCACATGAGCTTCCATAAAGAAAATTAATCCTATCTCAGAAAAAAAATCCAGTAAAATCTCCACCCCTTATTCCATGGCATTGGATAGTGTGGGACCCGAGCATGATGCTAAGTGATCAAGGTGAAATTAGGATTACAGGGAGTTCAGAAAGGTTACCAGTTGTTCTTCTGATAACACTGCTGTGTTCTGACTCTACAATATCTGACAAATCCATTTTTAAATAATGACTCTCACATTTAAGGAAATATCTAAAAAGGTTTTGCAAACTAAGCTGCAGGTGACTAGACCTGCTGACAGATTCAGACCCTTTGAAAGGCACCCGTTGGAATCAGATTCCCCTCTGGTGCATTTTCCTTTTGCAATCAAAGTTCCTTCCTATAGTTGAGCTTGTCTGGGATGCAGGAAAATTGTCTTCCTTTTCTACACAGGTCAGATAATTTCATTTCATCAGAGAGATTGTACCCAGCAGTACTCTACCTGATAAAACTGCAAGGTTTGTTACCATTCTGGTTTCATCTCTTTTCTATGTTCATTCATTTTTTCTACTATTGGCTCTTTTGTCAATATATGCATATAAACTTAGTTATTGAATCCTCATCCAAATTCACAGTTTTTGAACAATCCAAAACAAGCAGTGGAGTTCTGAACATTTAAAACTACTACTTTAGTACTGGCAGTAAAATGACATCATATATAGAGTATTCATTGTTGGCTATGAAGGAGAGAAAAGAGGAAAAGAAGAGAAAAAAATATAACTTTAATAAAGAAAGGTACTTCCAGCAGCCTTACGCAAAAGAAGTAGTACCAAAGATGATCCATGTGATAGAGGAACTGTAGAACTTCTAACAAAATGCAGGAGAAATTAGATTTGCCTCTTTCTGGAGGAGAACAGGTAGATATCTGAAGGGAATAAACACAAGTCTGCAAGTCTAGGTGACTGTTAAATAATATGGGAAGATAAATCATTGTTCTGATAGAACAGAATCAAACATACATTGAAACAGGTTTGCAGAACATAAACTTCAGCATAAAATGCAATGATATTCCTAAGAAAAAATATACACACATAAGAAGAGGAAGGAAAGAGGCTACAGGAATACAAAGTAAGCCTAAGACACGCAGTAACAGAGGATGACTTTTCTATTCATCTTCCAGTATTTTTGAGTATTATCCTTTTTTTTTATTAATATCCCAGTGTATTATTTTAATTTGAAAACTAGTTTTAGACTCTTTCTAATGGGAAAATTTGAAGACATGGCCTGAGTTGTAAAGACAATTTGAATTTGAAGTATGTACAAATTTTTTACTTTTGAAAAGCAAAAATTTTCATGACAAACCTACATTTCTTCTTTGGAACACTTTGAATAAATTGGGACGTGCTTCAGTTTATCTAGAAGACTTAATTCCCAAACTGCAAAGGAAAAATAAATTATAAATATTCAGCTTCTCTATTACTCATACGAACAGCAGCTGAATTTTTTTCCAATGAAATTTTTAAAAAATAAATCTTCTCAGGAAGGGCAAGAAACCCTTGTTCCAAGATATAAGTGCAGAACTTTAAAACTGTGAGATGCAAGTAGTGACAGAAGGAGAAACTGGTTAAAGCTGAATTTATTACTTGACTCCTATAACACACCTCAAGTCAAACTTTCCAGAAAGCAAGCAGGAAAAAATGTCTTTGCTGAGAAAGAAAACCCTGTTTTTACAAAATGAAATAAGAGCTCTTGGCTTTTTCTCAAAGTGTTGTTAACACTTGCTGCTCTCACTTTTGCCATGCACAAATACGCACACAACCTTCCACAATCTGCTTGTACCCCGGCGGCTTCCTGGCAGCCAGCCCCCCCCAAGAACCCACTCATCCACAGTGTTCATCTTCTGCTCAGCCTTATGCTTTCCAGCCCTTCTGTCAGCAGCCAACACCACACCAGCTGAACCACTAAATACATATTTACATGGAACTGGGTGAATTTGGGCTCCCTGGACCTGCTCGTGACATCTGCTCTGGCATCTGCTCTCTTGAGTGGTACGGGAGAACTGCTTGGTGCCTCCTGCCAGGAGTGAGCTGCATCTGTCCCTTGGCTATCCAAATGTTTAACTGCTCCTTTTATTTACCCCAGAAGGAGAGTATTCAGTTTATCCATTGGCTTTATTCAGGTCAGCAATTAGCAGCAATGATGAGTACATACCAGCATAATACAATTTCAGTTAAGTATCATAGAAAACAGTTAATTCAGATACACTGTCAAAATGCCTGCCTTACATCCAAGACTCCTGATATCAACATCACGGAGCAAATTAAGGAATATCTCAGTATACAGTTGAGAGGAGAAACAGATTCATCACTGCTAATTTGATTGATATGGCATTTACTTACTGCTCACTGCATAGCTTGAAGAACCAACCAAAGGAACTTACAGGTTTTCTTTTTATCTTCTCTTTATCCTTATCTTCATTTATTTACCTTTATCCTTTCTTTATCCAGTCTTTGTGCTACTGTAAATTGAGACTCTCAGTGTTTCATAGATTGAATTTGGAGATTTAGGCACTTTGAAACAGCCTACAGAGTTAATTGCATTCCACCTAAGCATGAAACGCTCTAGTAATCTTAGGATACTAATTATACTTTGAAATCTCTCTAGTGACTGGTCCTGTCCTGGTATCTCATAAACAACAAGGCTTGAAAAACCCTTGTGGGGTAGATTTCATTACATCTTTTAAATAGTTGTATAAACTGGACTGCAAAGAGATCAAGTTCCTTGCTCAGTGCTGTGCTGTGAATCAATGATAGACTCTGCAATGTACCAAAAATGACCTACAGCAGGTTCCTTTCCTTTAACTGACAGACTGTATTTTATCAGATAATGAATTATGAGATGCACATATCTTTTCCCCACAGAATACAAACGATCTGTACTTGCAGTTAGCTAGACATTCTATTTTTTTTTTTTATGAAGCTGTATAATGTTTCACCATTAGGCAGTTTTCTGATGGAAAACTTCTGTTTCTTGTGGTTTTACAAAGGTTTAGAGCATCATGGATCATAGGCCTATACTGTTGTTTCAGCTCCTATTTTTGTAAAAACGAATAAGCAAACAAACAACCAAACTAAAAAACCAAACCAAACCAAAACAAACAACAAAACAAAAACACAAACACAAAACCCCCAAGAAACAGGAGAAATTTTTAGCTTGGGCTCATTTCTTTTGCCTCCCAACTTTAGGACCTGGACTGGAAGTTGAAAATTGAAATCTTCAAACATGTTCTTTTTCAAAGATAGCAATTATGAAGAAATTGGTTTGAGAGATGAAGAGATAATGACGATTCATTATAAGGATTTCAGAAGGAGAAACTGCTGCCTCAGAAAAATATGTAGGTAATTGTTTATTTCTTTCAGTCATTGTTAATAAAATGGAAGTACTGTTTTACTGAACTACAGGAGAAGTACTGTCAGAAATCTCTCTTCAGTTGAAACATCAATATAATGTATTCAATTTTTCATTCAAATCTCATTCTTTTCTTCCATTAGCATCAGCACTATTTTTAGATCCAGATCGCCTTGGTGTGATGTTTTTGTCTGGGACAGAGTTAATTTTCTTCACAGTAGTTAGCACTGGCAATATTTTGGATTTGTGCTGGAAACACTGTTGATGCTTCAACAACAGTATTGATAACTAGTGCAGAGCAGAGCTTACCCTTTTCTGCCTCTCACACCACCCCACCAGAGAGTGGGCTGGGGGTGCACAAGCAGCTGTGAGGAAACATATCTGGGACAGCTGATCCCAACTGCCCAAAGGGATATGCCATACTGTATGTTGTCACGTTCACCACACAAAGCTGGGGAAGAAGGAGGAAGTGGGGAGACATTTGGAGGGATGGGGTTTGTCTTCTCACGTCATTGTCATGCATGATGGACTCCTGCTTTCCTGGGGATGGCTGAACACTCACCAGCCCATGGGAACTGGTGAATTAATTCCTTGTTTTGCTTGGCTTGTGCTTTACCACTTAAACTGCTGAGTTGTCTCTTTTACTCCTCTGATTCTCCCTCCTATCCCACCAGGAAAAGCGAGTGAGCAGCTCTGTGGGGCTTATTTGCCAGCTGGGGTTAAACCACAACACTCAGCAAGCACTTATTGTCAGGGAAATAGCTGCTACGAAGTGAGATGCAGAGTCTAGAGTGATCTCAGCAAAGAAATGCACAGTCTAGTGCTATACTGGTGATGAATCCTTCTCCCCTCATACTGAACAAGCAGAATAGTGAAAAACAGCCTTAGCACTGAAGATACTCAGCTTCTTAAGCCCTAAGTGTTTGTTTCATGTCCTTTGATGATGTTTGTCAATCAACTTCTGTTACACAATGTAAAAGATAGTAGGAACCTTTGCACAGCAGACTCAAGCTGTCTTGCAGCTCCCACGACAGTGAGCTGGAGTTCAATGGCTCTTCACATGCTTGCCATTTGGTATCTCCTGACATTTCCTAGCTGACTGCTGACTTTATCACACCACCAACACACTGGTGACTTCCGATCACCATGAGAAGCATGCTCAACACATCTGGAAACAGCACTAGGATGATTCCCAGATATATTCCCACTGCGTGATGCCCTTCTTTGACTATAAGTGCTGTCTATTGGTGCTTGCTAGCCCTCTACTGGGCAAGAAGTGTGTTGAATCAACTAAGGCATGATCAGCATCCTCTCTTGGTATCTTGTTACTCTATTATTCTCAGGCAGTTGTAGTGGGTTTCTGGGGCTGGGTTTTGGTAGCAGGGGAGGCTTCAGTTAGAGGCTGCTAGAAGCTTCCCGTGCCCTGTTGAGCCAATGCCAGCCAGCTCCAGGATGGACTTCCTGCTGCTGGCCAAGGCTGAGCCAATTAGAAGTAATAGTAATGCCTCTGTGATAACATGTTTAAGAACAAAAATTGTTGTGCAGAAGAAATTGCAGCCAGGGAAGAGCGGAGTGAGAACATGGGAATGACAACATAGACACCAAGGTCAGTGTAGAAGGAGGGGCAGGAGGTGCTCCAGGCACCAGAGCTGAGGCCCTGTAGCCCGTGGTGCAGACCATGGCGGGGTAACTGTGCCCCTGCAGCCCATGGAGGACCATCGGGGTGCAGAGACCCACCTGCAGCCCCTGGAGGAGCCCATGCTGGAGCAGGTGGATGCATGAAGGAGGCTGTGACTCCGTGGGAGGCCTAGGATGGAGTGGGGTCCTGCTATAGACCTGCGGCCTGTGGAGAGGGAAGCCCACATTGGAGCAGGTTTTATCCCTGGTAGGACTTGTGGCCCCTGTGGGGGACCTACATCAGTACAGCTCATTTGTGAAGGACTGCACCCCATGGAGGAGTGACCCACGGAACAGCAGTTTGGGAAGAACTGCTGCCCGAGGGATGGACTCATGTTGGAAAGGTCCATCAAGGACTGTCTTCCATGGGAGGGACCCCACGGGAGCAGGGGAAGGACTCCTCTCTCTGAGCAGCGGCAGAAACAACAACTGACCGTAACCCCCATTCCCTGTCCCTCTGCACTGCTGGAGCGGGAGGAGGGAGAACATGGAAGGAAGGAGAAGTGGGAGGAAGGTGTTTTTTAAGACTGTTTTATTTCTCACTCTTTGGCTCTTATTCTGTTAGTAATAAATATAAGTACTATCCCTGCTTTGAGTTTTGTTTTGCCCATGAAGGTAATCAGTCACTGACCTCTCCGAACTCTTATCTCTACTCAGAAATCCTTAGCTGCTTTTTTTTTCTCTCCTCTGTCTAGTTGCAGAGGGAGCATGAGAGAGAGGCTTTAGTGGGTACCTGGTACCTGGCCAGGGTCAACCCACTACACAGTCAACCTCAGTGAGCAAGTTCAGTCTTACCCATGTCATGCATGAGGACCCTGTTTAGCAGCCACATCAGCATGGTGTCCCAAGCGTTAGAAAACTCACCGTTTAGTAAGCCATTAAAACTATTGTGCTATGTTAAATGCAAGCATTAACCTTCAGAGTATTGCTTGGCCTTGGCCTGTATCACGTATTTTAATGTACTCTAGTGATCAGTCAGAATGCTGGAAACACAAACACCTATGGTGGGTACCTGCAATGGTGGGTATTTCCTAAGGACAAGAAATTATGTTAATTCCCATTACCACAGCTATTGCTTAAATTGTGTTTCAAAACTAGTGATTCTTTAAAGTGGTAATCAGACATCTTGTTCGACTACAACAGAGTTTTGTTTGGGAAAAGATCATCTCCTCATTAAACCCTTTGTTTGTTCTTTAAAAAGGTGACCGATTCCTTAGCCAAGCATCCTGCCTCTGTAACCAGACTTATCATTTTTTTCTGCTCCTGAAACAATATTGGATGAAAGAAGGAGAGAGGATTAACTGCCCGACTCACTCTTCTGGCCTATTTTGAAACATTTATGTGAATTCTTAATGGTGGTCACAAACCTATAGAATAACTCTGTTCTGTTCAAGCACTTGACTAAATCCCATTTGACTTCTCTAAGTCTCAGCTGCACAGCACCTCAGTATGGCACACAGGGTACAGTCAGTCTTGTGCAGTAGTGGAGATCTATGCAGAGAGGTTTGTTTACCTGCATGTGACAGACCTTTTTTAACAGCAAATAACAATTCCATTGCCTTACTTTTAAAGATAATCACAGTTCCAATAAATTGAAAGCATTTTGGTCTAACATGGAATCCTACTCATTTCGCACATATACTCGTTCAGTGTGAAAGACTCTTTGAGGGAAACTTGTATTGGTATTAAGACAGTTTAAAACATTAAAGAAACGCCTAAATTTCAACTTTTAGATGGAAAAATAGGCTTCTGAGAATTTAATAATAATTTTCCAGAAGGCTTTAGAGACTTAGGAGTCCAAGTCTCCTTAGCTCGCAATGAAAATTATGCTTTCCCAGGTCGTGAATGTTTTGAAAAATTAAGATAAATATTCCTAAATTATTGGAGCATTTTTGGAAAGTTTCTGCTAAATTACTGTGCTAAATACTCATCACAAAACAAATCAGGATTATGATTTATGGGCTTGTTTCTCTTTGATAAGAAAAAAGATTTTACCTCTCTTTTCACGGCAATAAGCATCACGTGTTAGTATAATTTAAAGGCTACAGGCTTTTATTTCCATAATCAGCCTGTGGTTTAAGAGAATTAGGAAGCAGAAAAGTGCTGTCAACAATGCATTTCACAGAACCCCTATAGTTACCCTATGTGACATTTTAAACCTAATATTAAATCAAATAGTCCAGCCTTGATAAAAGAAAGATTATGGATGTTGTAGCACCTGAATTATTGAGAAAAACTATTTCAGCTGAGATAAAACTGAGAGTACTGAAAAATTGTCCTCTTATTTTAGTTCTATCTGTTAAGTCAGATCAAATAAGGTGATTTTAGACTTTGATCAAAGATTTGTTTCTTTTAAGATATAATCTTTGCTGAAATATTAACAAAAGCCTATCTACTCTTTCATGCTGGATAACACAGAGAGCAACACAAACAATGACGATTTCACACATTACTCCTGTGTAGCTACTTCTGGGGTAAACACAGCAGCCCTTCTCTTAATCAGCATCTAGACTTCTCAGTCATGCTGGTACCCCAGACTAAAATCTCAATTGACTGTAACAGGAAACATCTGGCTTGTCAGTGGCATTAAGATGGCAAAACAAAATCCAACAAAACCAGACCTTTTTGATCTCAACATTAGGTTGCTTATTTAGAGCCAAATCCTATCATTTTCATGCATGTTAAATGAATATGTCCATGTAATATATAAATTTCACAGGCTTCCTGGGAGACACTTTGCTACCCAGTAGAGGTAGGAAAGCCTGTACATGGCCAGTAACTGCTTGTGCCTCAGTTTTCCCATCTGGAAAATTAATATTAGTAGTATCTACATTTCAGGTCTGATTTTATTAAAGATTTTATAATACAGATCTCAAGATGCAGAGATTCAAATAAACAATAGGTATGATTACACTTTTCTATTTCTACCATTTATTTATGTTTTCTGATAGCTGGTTCCCAATAAGGGAAAGTAGGCAGAGTAAAACAGAACAGTCAAAATGAGCCACAAAAATTCAGACAAAGAAGACAGGTCTAAAATAATAAATCTCTAATATACCTAAGGAAAAGACTTAGGTATGGGGTTATTTCTTTTAAATCAGAACTTTCGAAGCTCAAATTTTTCCCTGCACTGCAATCCCAAAAAGACAGTCCTGCCTGTGCCTCCTGCCTGGCTGGCACAGTTGCAACCCTGTGTCCCTCTATGGCTTTTGGTATCAGCACATCCCCCACAACCTCACAGCACAGGCAACACAAGCACCTGCCCCAGTGGGTACCTCAGCTCTGCCACCAAAGTTCAAGCAACCTCTGGGTTTTCTCCTCTCAAATAAGACACTTGTGGAAGCTCTTGCTGGTAACTGCGTAACAGGGAAATGTTTTTGCCAGACCACAGAGGATGGCTCGGTCCTTGTTTGAGATTTTCCATTAACATTTATATGTTTTTGCTTTCACCTGAATGCCACGTTTTTACATATCTAGATAAAGACCTGGCAGCGTGTGCCCTGCCTGGTCCCTACACTCAGCAAGACGATGTTCTTGAGTGCAAGGCATAAAGTTCCTGCCAGCTTAAGGACACAGATCGCTGTCTGACTGAAATGTCAGATACTATATTAAAAAGGTAGCAGATTGTGATGATAATGAAGTGCTGCAGCCTGTCGCTATGTTACCAACTGCTCTGAACTGACATGTCAGAAGGAAAAGCAAGGAAAATGTCCAGAATCCCTGTTTGGATCCCCTTCCTACACCTCCCACCAACTGAAGTATTTAAAATATTTACAGATAAAGCCAGCATGTTTCTTTATAAACAAATCCTAAAATGATAAATAGATAAATATATTACCCAGCGAGCCTGCTGTCTAAAATCATCCTCCTGCCTCTCCAGTTTGCCTCAGATCGCATCCTTCACCCTCAGACAGAGAAGCATTGATTCAGGAATGGGCACTGCTCTGCCAATTCTTTGTCCCTTAAAGAGACCAAGCTCCCTCTGACTGATAAAGTGTGTTTAAAAGTACATTTAAACAGGGGGGGAGATGTGTTCCTGTTGACTGAGAACAGGGTGAGAGCTGTGGATGCTCTTTAAAGGGAAGGGGACATCCTCCCTCCCTCAGCCTGCTGATTTTGCCTATTATTGCCTTGTTTTCATGGTGTTAGCATCACCATCCTGAGCAATGAGCCTCACTGGATAATAAAACTTGGCTGCAGTTGGCCTGCAGAGGGTGGGGGTAGAAGGGAGGAGGGTGATGTACAAGGGCACAGCCAAACTCTTTGCTTTCATCCTATACAGAGCAGCACAGAGCTCACAGCAGGCTTAATCCCTTCTCCTCCCTCAGCAAACCTACCTACTGTGCAAACAGAAAACACACCAAAACACTTCTGCTCCCATGGAAATTTTGCATAAACAAAGAGAACAAAACAAAGTCCTTATCACGATTCTAGGGATGCTCTGTGACTTGCCTGGCTATTTTGATATGAGATGGGTCCATCACGGGGCACGTTTGCTGAGAAGAGATTGTGTGAGCTCTGTGCTCATAGGTGCCAATGCAATTTTTAAAACTGTCTACTCAGTCAAGCAAACAAACTGGTTGGAGTCGCTTGTTTCCTGCTGCACACTATGCAGAAATGGAATTCTTAATTATTTTACCAGTTGTGGCTGAATTTTCTGTTCCATAAAATGGTAGGTTTTCCCAGCATAATGTAAGGACATCGGTTCTTTTAAAAGGCTACAACATTTAAATTAGGAATAGGTTCACTTTCTGCTAAAAAATATAATATATCATTATCCTAATTAAGCAGTGAAATATTTTAGACTGTTTTTGGGAGAAAGTAAATTTCTGCTAAAAATACGGAGCAGATACATTTTCAAGAGCCAAGAATGCAATTATGGTAGTAACTTCATTTTTTGTGAAAATCACACTCAAATAGCAGATGCTGCTAGACATTAAACTTCAATAAAACCTTTTTTGTAGATTATATGAAAGCAAGTCACAAGGAGAGTGTCTGGATTTGTGCAGTACACAGCTACAAATCTCGAGGTCAAAAGCTTCCAGGAAATGAAGGAAACAAGGTGTTATGAAGCATGTGCTGCTACTTGACACGGTACTTGACAGGTAATGGAAAACAGAATTTAAAAAAAAGAAACAACAGAAACCAAAACCACCTAAACCCCACAATTGCAGGTATTTCTGATCGTGTTTGAAAACAAATTGCTCAGAGCACAGCTGAAGCTGTCTACACCTAGGAGGTGTTCCTGTCCTCCTAGTGGCAAGGGCACGTGATGGCAACTGCTATACTAAAAAGGAGGGGAAAACATGAATTTAACCAAATTTCTGATTAACAGTGCTTGAAAGCTTCATGTTCTATCAGTCTTGATCAGCTGTATTTACCCTCATACCACTTGCCATCACTTTTCATTAATCCTGTCATGCAACTCAGAGAAAAATTGGCAGAACTTAACCAGCCAATACTAGGCCATGCTATCTTACAGGTGTTGTATTTACTCCTCTTTCAGTTTCATTTTATGTTCCTCCTGTACTGTAAAAGGCTGGGCTTTGGTAGACTGGGACATGGCTTCAGGGAAATGTGTATGCTTCCTCACAAGAGACTAAGGACAGAGAATTGCTAGTCCAAAAAAGCTCTGGGATGTCCACTGCTCAAGGTTTTCCAGATGCTTGTCAAATATGTTTTAAGCCTGATGATTAAATGAGGTCCCTTCCAGCTGTATTTTCTATGACTGTATAATTCTGATGTATATTTTAATACATTCCCACCTCCTACGAAAGAGGATATGCGGCTGTACGGTTTCTTTAACAATATTTGGTGGCATATTTTTATTGAAAGCAAAGCCCCTGGAGTGCAAGATGTCAGGTGCATCTGACATCAGATGCACCCTCCCCCAGAGACCTTAAAAGCCTGTGGGAGTTTCGAATAAATCACTTTTCACCATTGGAATCCAGAGAAGAATCCTCGTGGTCCTTTCCTCCTGGCTAAGGGGGATAGCGCCACAGAAATCCTCTCTGAGAAGCAATGAGTAAGGAGTCTACTAGCAATCAACTCTATTACCTTCCTGCAGACAGATTCCTGATTAACATAACTGGAGTGGAAAGTTTTGGTTTTCCCTTTTCAGTAGAAAGTTTTGTTGGGGTTTTTTTTTCCCCCTGGGAATTCAGTGCATGAGCTTGACAATATCGGCCTGCTTGATTGAAATGTGCCTTTTAAATTTGTCTTAAGAGAAAACCTAGAGGAAAAACATGAAAGATAAACAACTCTAAATGAAAAGTGCAAGATAACTACTACTCCACAGATCCTGTTCTGAGTGGATCATTGATAGAATAAAGTCTGTCTGTGTGGGCAAGACTTGTAATGAAAGAAATCGTCAGGGCCTTCAGCCAGTTTGTTATAATGAAGAGAAGTCTTCCGTGGTCAAGGCTCTTGACCTCTGGTTGTTTTTATCCATTTACTGGCAGTGCATGTTCAGATGAACCATTATTGGCAGGTAGTAGGCAAGTACATGTGCACTCAGTTGGACCCTCAGGAGCCTCACTAAATACTGAGATTATCCATAAGAACTAATGAAGCATTGTCTATGTAAATTTTGACCACAATGAAATTTGGTAAAACATCAGTCTCACATTCAAAGGCTTGATAAGTACTGTGTACACAGAAGATGATATCTTTATGTCCTCTGGTTTTCTGAGACCAAGCTGTCCTCTGTATTATCACAATTCCTGAGGACATTATGAGTTACCAGCAAATGAGAAGCTTCACAGATTTATCCATGTTTCCACATTTCTCTTCATGCTGAGAGTTGCAAAATTAATTTTCTAGCTCATAATCAATAACTACAACACTACAGTGGGAGAGAAAGCATTTAAATTATTTTATAAAAGTAATTTAAAAAATGCCATAAATATCTAAGGTATCAACTTACACTGTGTGCTTTAATTTCACAAAGCTAATGCTGTAGAATAGAGGTACCTGTGACCTTGTGCTACAGTGCCCAGGCTCTGCACAGAGGCTTTGTACTTCTACAGTTCTCAGAAGTGCAGCTCTTACTCTATGCATGAAAGAGAAGAACATTTCTGCTCCTTGGTGGTTTTAGCTTCTCAAGTTGACTGACTTGCTGCTTCCACAGTAAGAGAAGAATTTCTTATGTGGTTAACAAATTTTCCATCTCTTCCTTCTGCTTTTGAAGCATCCAAAACATATGCCAGGGAGGAACATCACAGAGAGATAAAATGTAGAGGTGATCAAACAGACCCAAAGATGGCATGGATGAGCGAGGAAAGTCTGGTCCATTTAAGTTGCTGGTAATACACTCTCTCTGGAGCTAGACCTTTTCTCCTGGGTTTTCTGACTTGAAAACATGACACTTAGATGCAAAATCCTTTGTGTTGGTCGCTAGATTGTAATAAGCCTGATGAGATGGATTGCAGACAGCCAGTGAGTGTGCAAAACTTACTGGTTCAGAATGAAAAGGAAGATGTTGTTTTTGTCTTGAGAGTACAGACAGGTAAAGTGCCATGAATTGAGCTGGAATTTAGTAGATCCCTAAGGAAAACAGCCTGCCAAGGAGGGTAAACTGTGTGGCTTCAGGTGGGCTTAGCCTCTTACTGTCTGGCTTGCACCCATGTCCTACCCCAGACTCACTTAGCCATCTGCTGCAAAAGGAAGAGTGCCACCTCCACCACCAGGAACCTACAGACTTTACTTGGCTGAAAGTCCTCAGTCTTCTCCTGATAGCCCAATAGTGGCTTTAGAAATGAGAGTTTCTGATGATCTAACTTAGTAATATCCTCAGAAGATGTTAGGATCAAATTTACTCTCCAAGTATTTCATTTCAGTGCAATGGAACAGGTTGCCCAGAGATGTTGTGGATGTTCCATCCCTGGAAGTGTTTAGGCCAGGTTGGATGGAGATCTGAGCAACCTTGTCCAGTGAAAGGTACCCCTGTCCATTGCAGGGTGTTGGAACTAGATGACCATTGAGGTACCTTCCAACCCAAGCCATTCTATGATTTTATGATCTTTTTGTAACATGTCATCTAGCAAAGTCTCTTGAAGATTAACAGTGATCTCTTCAAGAAAGAAGTTTCTGAGATGTTACACTGAGATTGACTCCCACAATAATATGGAACCATTACACTGCCATTTCTAATGAAAACATAAACAGATATCCAAAGAAAGTGGATAAAAAAGGGATTTCAAGTAGAAGTACTGCTAGCAAATTTCTAATCAGTTCTGACTCTTAAAATCACAGAGGATCAGAACAGCATCACAACAAATTAAGTACATGACTACTATAAGAGGAAGAATTAAAACAAAATCCGAATTTTTTCTCTTAGTGGCTTGCATTCTGTACTATTAAGTTATTATGTCTCTATAATAGCCAATATGACCTAAATTTTCATAGTCTGTGATAATGAAAAGGTACCTTTCACAAAACAAAAAAAAAATTAGATCCCATTGTTCCCTTGGGACAATTTTAGGCAGGCTAACTTAGGTTTACTTAAATGGGTTTACTGAAATGATAAGTTACAGCATTTACAAAATTAGCCATTGTACCCAAAGGTTCGTGTTGTCTTTTACTATATTGAAGTATTTTGTAAAAACATGATGAACAATAATCAAATATTATTTTAAAAACTACACAAGTTGCATGTTTGTTTATCAAAAAGAGTCTATTTCAGGTTCTAACAGAATCAAGTAGAAAAACAGGGTTAAAGCCATTTAGGAACATATAAACAAATTAGCAATTCGGAAGACAAGCTCAGATCAATAAATGTCAGATCAGGAGGATCTCTTTAAAAAAAAAATTAGATGGAAGGCACAACAGAGATGTGCCTTTTAATGGATTGCAAAGGTGAAAGTGATTAGAGGTAAGATTATTCTGAACTCTCTTTGATAAGATGTGCTCAATGCCTTCCTGACAAGGTGATTACTAGTATGGAATGGTACAGAATTATGCCTTCAGATATTTCTAGAATATCTCCTAGTTCAAGCGTATACATGTCAAGTACCACCCTCCCCACATTCACACTTTAAATAAGATAATACTGCAGAAAATGTTTGATTCAGGTTACAGATTCCTGGATTGTACTGACTTTGATACTGTCAGAGAGATGAGTGACCTTGAATCAAACTCTCATACTTCTCTATGCCTCAATTTCCCCATTTGCAAAATCATGTCAATCATACTGACTTTGTCATGGACTGTATTGACATCTGCCAATGAAAAATATTTCATATTAATGGACTGAAAATCGCTTACAGCTCTTTCTCACTAGCATGAGTTAGTTACAATAATAGCCATGAGCTTGATTTCAAAAGAAAAGCCTGTGTCAGTGTCAGTGTCAGTGTTTTTACCTCCTAGTCAGCATGCTGCTTTTCACTGCACTTATCTTTTCTTTCCATTGGCATTGTGTTACAATTTAGAAGTCTTATCAGGTCACAGCACTTGCACAGAGAACACAGAAAGGTTTCATTGCTCCAAAGAACTCAGGGATTCATAATGGGAGTTTTCAGTGCATTCGTGTCAGCTGCATTTGTACCCTTCAGGATTGCTTTCTCCACAATTTCCAATATTGCTAGCTTGCATGCTGTTAATGTTTTTCCCTGTGAGTCTCAGAGATACAAGGAGAAAGAAGAGAAAAAGAAACTCTCCCTCTGGATTTTAGGGCCTATTCACTGATTCCTTTTCATGCTCTCACCCTAGCAAGTCCCGAACAACTACCTGACTGTCTGGCCTCATGATCTTCATGCTCATCAAAAACTATATTACAGGATGGTTATTTGGTACTTTTCTCAGTGTTGCCATACATTTCTCTCAAAGCAAAAAAAAATCTGAGTAACACCTGAGAGCCAACACATGCGCAGTCTGTAGACACAAAAACGTTTTCAAATTCTGCTACTAACAACATAGCAACAGCCAACAACTTTTCTTTGTTGCGAGATATGAAATGCAAAAGCAGTGAGAGGAAAACGTGCATGAAATGGACCTTTTTTCCAATACTCAAATTTTCTAAGAAATTAAGATTTTGTAGCTTTTGCACTCCCTCCATCCCATTATTTTACCAGAGAATCAAAGAAGCAGGACATAGATTGGTTTTCTGTTCAGGGTGAGAGCAACTATATGTAGCAGTGCAATACTTTTAAACCATTCTAATGTGACACTATCTCCCTCTTCCTGCTGCATGCTGCATTCTCCCACCTTTCTGATCCTATGACCTGGCTCAGGAGACGAAAACAAATTGTTCAGGGACTGAAACCAAATGAAAATTAGGCCTAGAAGGAAAATCTGATTTGGTTTTGCCTGGTTTAATTTTTGAACCAGTTCACTGCAGGACCAAGTGGATGGTGACACTACTGAAAAGCAGAGTGTGCAAATACAAGCCCACAACAAGGTATAGTGCCCCTTCAGCAACCTGTGCTGTTCCTGACTGTAAAAGGAGCTGAGCAACCCTTATCACCCTGAACCGTGGCACTTCCGTAGCATGAGAGCCCTGCTACTAAAGCCAGATATTCAAATCTTGCTGCCCTGTTCTCTCTGTATACTCCTAGGCTACTGGGAAGTGGTCTCTGACCACAGCAAGCCCTTGAGCTCATGTCTTGGACTTAGAGGTGCATTGATGAGCTTTGCTAGACTGCTGAGTTCATGACTGCAACTGTGTGGGTTCTTCAGAATGGGTTTTTCTGCTTCCACTTTATGTGCAATATTATATGAGTTCGTTGGAAGAAAGCAATGAGGGACCACAAAAAAGAACAAAGAGCATCACAGAGATTACTGTCATCTCTTCAAGGAAAGCATTGCAATGGTACCTTGCCTGTTTTGTCTAGTTTACTGTCTTTCTTTGAAGAAACACATTCAAATACCAGGGAAGAATGTCTTATTTTACCTTCTCTGCAGCCTGGTTTTTGCACCAAAGGCTCTTCTCAGGTTTTCTGAGCTTTAGGCTTTAACCCATGCCAAGGTGTAAAGGAGTAAAGGAGGCAGAAACACCGAGGTCGAAAGGTCAGAGCAAACTGTCTGGGATCCTTAGGCAGAGGGCATGGAGATGATGATGGCAAGAAAAGTGCTAACTGGTACGAAAGACAAGATAATTTAAGAACAGCAACAAAATTGTTTCTCCAAGTAAGAGTACTTGCATAATTCACTTCTTTTTCTGCTGTTTCTATGGGTCTTTGATTTGAGGTGGAATGAGACTTCGAAAATTATCTAGCTCACCCTGAGGTATTCACATCATAAAGAACATACTGCATACAAAATAATTATATATTACACACACACAAAGTAAATAAATAGGGACTACTGGGTTTAAAGAGACCCTTTCAGTTCTGCTTCTTCCCTTTGTGCAATTCTGCTCCTGCATAATCCTGTAAGTTTTCATCTCATGCTTACATGCTCTTTTTCTCGGCAGGCACCCTTCTCCCTATAAAGAGGTCTCAAGGCTCTCTGAAGACTGTGTTTAAGCATTCCTGCCTGAGGTCCAGGCCATCAACTCAAGAGACCTTTCAAAATGAACTTGTTTTGTATGTTGCTGCGCATCAACAGCCTTAACAGGGCCATGTGGCATGACACAGCTGTGCTCTTCTGAGTGTTTTAGACAGAAGGAAAATGAAACTTTTGAAACACCAAAGTAAGATTCTGAAAAGAAAAAAAATTATACGCATCTGGCAAAATCTAAATAAGAGGACAGTGTCTAGTGAAGCTTCACTGACCCCAGGGTAGAGTAAATGCAAAGGGCTATGGTTGCTAACACAGCTCCAGCAGATGCACTTCAAGCAGTGAACCCTGGGACACATTGAAGTGTGTTTTTCCTTTCTATAACTGCTTCTTGCCAAGATTTCTCTGCTAGCACAGGTCTGTCACTCAGGGATCACACCTTCTCATGTCCCTGAGCAATGCTAGCACAAACTTTTAGTTTAGGTTTGACTTCTATGGAGCTCATCTGACATCATGTCTTTTAGGGGCTAACCCATGAAGACACGAAGGGAGAGCAGTTAAATTCCTTTTCTCCTTTTGCATCTTTAAGATATGACTTACAGTGTATTGTGCAAAATTCCCTGAGCATAGAAGCAGCTCCAACTGCAGCTTAACACTTTGGTTCTTTCTTTGGTGTTTCGTTTGTTTGTTTATTTGTTTTGGTTTTGTTTGTTTGTTGTTTGGGGGTTTTTTGTTTTTTTTTTTTTTACTTTAAACTTTGACTTAATTCTTTTCATGCCTCAGCAGATGTAACCATAATAATTAGAGCCAGCTTCTGCAACGAGCTGCAAGGATAATTGCCCAGGCACCCTGTGTACAGACAGAGGACAGAGGGGCCATTATCTTAGACTGTGCCCTAGGGTGCAGCTCTTGGTCTCCCAGACCTGGCCTGACCTCTTATGACCTGCAAGCTGTGATTTTGCTTTCTCCCGAAATCCCTCTGAGAAAAATAAAAGAAGAAAGGGTTGTCGCATAAATTGAAAAGTTGTTCCTGGTTCCAGAGCCATCATATGGAAATATCAAAAAGGAGAGAGAGATCCATGAGTTACTTTCTCACTGTAACACTGAAACTGTCTTTGCTTTTTGCCATACCTGCAGATAGCCGGTATGTTGAATATTACACCAAAGAAAGATGCTAAAGAGTGAAAGAGGTATATATTTAGCCATCTTTCTTCTTGGTGATTAAGTGGATTCTATGTGCAAGTAGATATCTTGTGAAATGAGGGACAGGAAGGGGAAAATAATATTATCTTCCTGTGTTTGCTAACCATTTTGCTAAAGAGGCATCAATAACCTTATTTATTTACCTGTGGGTTTCCACAGAAGCATGTCCTCAGATATAAAGTGGATTTTTATGAGGGTTTAGACTCTTATGTGCATGTTTCTTAAACAAAAAGGGTAAGGTAAAGTGTCCTGTACTTAGGTTATGTAAGAGATTATCAGGGAATTGAGCCAAAAATTTGCTATAATGTTACAAATTAGCTACTATTTCTTCCAGCAATTTTATTCAGGCTTTAGGAAATGTTTCCCATTACTATAATAGGGAAATATCTGAATATTTGAGGGTTAAATTTACATTGAATAGTGAGTTAAATTCTCAGTGGGGAATGAATGGTTACTAAGGCAACAGGAGAATGCATTCAATACCTGTTATTCAAGTCTGTATGCTCATACTCATTAGCCATCACATTGTTTATTAATATTCACTCTAAAATGGATGTAGCCAGAACCTCTTTACTTCAACCTAAGTAGCAAGACATGAACTAATATGAAAAGAACTTGCAACCACTATCAGTATATTAGTATGCTTCTCAGGAAGCACAGATCTTTGTATCTGAAGAACAACTTTTGCTTCCATGTAATAAAAATTGAAAATAATAATAAAATAAAAAAATAATTAAAAAAAAAATTTGTAAACACAGTTCTGAAGGAGTTCTGACCGAAAAACAGCTGGAGCTATCAGGATCTCCTGAAAAAAGCAGTGTAAAATTAGAAAAACAAGAAAGAACTAAAATACCCACACTGATACTAAGCACTAATAAGCAAGAACTGCCATGCAGGAGCAGATTAAGAACACCTATCTGTATGTGTTGTTGAAGACCACGACCAATATGGAGTGTTTTAGGTAAAATTGAAGCACTTGTGTCTCCCTACTTTTTTCTCCTGCAATAAACAAGAATAATATGTTCATTCTGAGAATATATTATGAGAATGAGGAAATATATGCTAGTTTGAGCCTATGACAGTTTGCAGAGGTCAGGAACATTATGATAAGGACTTGCAAGGACTAGTACACATTGTACAACACAATAGCACTTCACAAAGCTCTTAAGACACCTTTGTGTACCCTTCCACAAGATCACAGAATCAAATGCACATAGTAATTCATCCCTAAGCTTACTCAAACCTCTCCCATTCAGAAGTTAAATATCAATGGCAACAGATGCCTCAATCTGAACTAAAAAAAAATAATAAATCAAAATGCTTCCTCGAGAGTGAAAATTCTTCTCATTCAGAATCATCAGAGCGTGTTATTTAATTTAATTTAGATTTTTACACCATGCTAATATAAATGCAATATTATACAAAGCTTACTTGACACACATAACACAGCATGCTATTTAATTAGTGTACAAATGTGGCAGTCTGATTAACATTGTCTGTTCATGGAAAGCATGAACTTGCCTTGTTTTTTCTTGAAATACTACCAAAGAGAAGTTAGGGTCAGCTGGATTATCTCAGTTTGTTACTTCAATAACCTTTCAGAAGACAAGGTATTACATTAGTCCTTTAGTAAATTTGGCCCTAAATGCCCAATGCTTTTCATAATTTGGAGTCAGGCCTTTAAATTGATCACATTTGATCATCCATGGAGTTTAAAACCTATGCTGCAATGCTCCCAAGCATAACAGGGACATATCTATCAGCTCATTTTAAAAAATTATGCTACTGAAGTGCATATGAAGAGTCTATGAAAGAGGGAGCACTCAGTTACTGAAACAGAACTAAATTGCCTGTTCTAAATGACATATTGCAGACAAGTACAGAGCACAGATTTTATCTTACATTCATCAATCTAGAAAAAAAAATTGCTTAAGCTAGAGTCTCATATCCTATAATATCCTCAATTAAGCTGTATGAAATCACAGTGATTTGTATACTCCCTATAATACTACATTGGCCTAAACAGAAGAATCATTCAAAGGATTAAAAAAATCATTGTAGGAAAAACTATGTACATAGTATGAATTCCAGACTTTTGGTTTCACTTTTATTAAATTCTTGTAAATTTTCCATTCTGTACGGGCAGCTGTCACATGAAATCTGGTACACACTGGACACCTACGGAGAGGAGGTCAGGATGTCCTCACAGTTAGGATACTTTTCAAGATCCTATGGGATAAAAATAATGATTATCAATCAAACATTGAAATCTATGAGGAAAAAAGCATTTCTTACAGACATTTTTGAAGTGTCTGAGTTTTCCACGTGAAGTGGCTTTCATTTTTCTTCCTTTTGCTAGGCTCAGATGATGGCTCTCTCAGATACTGTAGTGATAAGAATGAGATTAGCCTTTATACGAAAAACCCAAGCCTTTCTATAGTTAAGACCAGCACCTCAGAAAGATATCTGAAGTCTTTTGGATTTTATTAGCATTTTAAACTCTAAATCCTCAATGGGCCCTTTAAATTACTGTGCTGGTTTAAAGGTAAACCGGCAGGAGAAATGAACCCAACTCAAAAGAGATTATAAATCAGAATTACAATGTAATAAAAATAATACAATAAATACAATTATACAGACAAACAATTGGTTTTAACTCACAAAACCCAGATGTATAACCCAGCACCCTGGGGCACGAACAGAATGGTGTTTGTTGGCCCCTGTGCTGAGCCCCATGTGGTCTCCCTGAGTCCAAAGTAAAAGGAAAGGAAGACCTGATGGTGAGGGTGCTGGTTGCAGTCTGGTTGAGGGTGCTGGTTGCAGTCTGGTTGAGTGTGGTGATCGCCGTCCGGTCAAGAGTGCTGTCGCAGTCTGGTCGAGAGTGGTGGTTGCAGTCCGGTCAAGGTTCTGGTCCTCCTCTGGATCCAGTGAGTGGGCCCAGAAGTCCCAAGACCCCAAGATTATATACACTCAGGTTCGAGTGGGAATGCCTACTCCCCAGGGTGGGGAGTTCCACAATGGGTGATTGTGAGTTGTGAGATATTTTTGGAACCCTTGGTGGCCCATTAGCAGACGTGACCCCTCAGACTGAGTGTGGAGGTGCTGATGACTGCCCAGAGGCAGGCACCAATCACACCTGAGTCATTGGTGTGAGGATAGGAACATCCTCCTATCTCACAGGCTTCTTAACATCCAGCCTATAGCCTGAGGGGTCAGGTGTGCTCTGGGCAGCTGCTGCAAATGGTCTATTGTTAACAGTTCCTGGGAAATGACATATAGGGTGTAGAATACACAGTTTGGGTTACACCCACACAGTGGGTTGCACCCACCTGGCTGCTCTAACTAGGACAATTACTTAGCCCAAACCCTGCAGCCAGGAGAAGGCTTGAGATGCTCTGGGTCTGTAAATCCTTAGTAGCAGGATTCTGAGATTCCCAGGCACAGCAGACAGGGGCAGGGCTGCCAAAGAGCATTCATAGAAGTTGTGCTTCCCAGATTTAGTTTAATGGGTTGTCTCATGCAGTGATGGAAACTTGAGGAACACCAGCACAAAATTACTTGGGAACATTTGAACTCTGCTTGCCAGTGAGTATGACAGTCATCAAAGAAAAACAGAAAGTAAGTGAAAATCAAATAACTGTAATCAAGTAAGTGGGGTCTCTCAGTTCTTTGTGATGTGTGAAGATTTATCATTTGCACTAAAGACTGAAAAGAAGTATGAGCAGGGGTCAGCACAAAGCATCAGTGTGGATCTTCTTGTATCAGAGATTAATTGAATATTTAGAGCCACAGTCCTGCAAAGGCATGACTTCTGTGATTTGTTCCATGAAAGCACCTGAACTTCTCCCAGTGCAAATCTGGAAGTCTCTCCAAGACAAGAATTGTGGAGCACTTTTCAAAAAAAAATCTCTTATTTTTGACATTACTACTCTAAGAAGAAAAGGTGGTAAAATATTCTGACCTCTACATTCATTCAGATTGTTTTAATTAACTGAAGAAATGATGTCTAAGAAAATAACACCAGGCAGTAAAAGGTTTTTTGGTTTGAGAGTTGGTTTTCTTTGGTTTTGTTTTCATAAAAAGCAGGGCAATATCATGATAGAAAGAGGAGAGCTAATTAAAATCTGGACAGATAATTTTATTCTTTTTGAAAGGCCACTTGTTAAAGTGCAACACCACAATTAGATTATTCCACCAAGTTTAACGAAGTGGATCAGATAAACCAGTGTCTCTCTGTCTCTTATGAAATATAGTGAAAGTCTGGAGTGACTTCTGAAAGCAAAAAGGTGTTTGAAACATTTCTTAATAAATATCATCTGATTTTGGGCTAAAAAGATTGAAAGAGATTAATAATATTTTTGATAATTTGAAAATAATTCTTACACTCTTACTTGGGAAAAGAGCACCACCTACTGATCATCACTCTGAAATTTCAGTACGTTGTTTCACTTACATGTGTTTCACTTGTACACAACATCATTAGCTTAACTCCAGAAGTTTTGGATGATTCTCAAACACATGTGAAAGAACGCTTACGTATCTTCAGCTATCAGCTAATACCACTGGGATACTTTATTGTTTTAGTACCCAACAACAGCTTGGCAGCAGAAAACACGCTCAAGAACTTCAGGATCTATGGTGATATTAAATAAACCCACATTATCACTAAAAGGATGGTATATGCTGTCCTAATATGATTATTTTTTACAGATGCCTGCTTCTTGCTAGCACTTTTCAGTCATGTGAAGAACTAACCTAAGCATGGAAAAGGTTGTTGGTTTGTTTTTTTTAAGTAGGACCTGGTTTTCAGCTCCCCTAAGGGAGAGAGGACAAGGATTGTCCTTTCCAATCCCAGCACAGATTTATGCCAAATTACAGCACCGTTTAACATTGCCTTAAAAACCATGCAGCTCTTCTGCACTAAAGCAAGTTCTTGAGTTCACCTCTAAAGCTTTTCTGAGCTTTCTTTTCTGTCAGAGACCCAGCTGTGATACACAACATTACACCAAGGAGTATTCACCAGAGAGAGCAATATTCATCCAATGCCACAAACAGCCTCCCCACTCACGCTCAGAAGTTGTAGCTATACTGCAGTCTCAGGTCATTACTCGGGTGTTCTGCCAGTCACATTCTAATTATATTCTTTTAATTATATCACATAGGTCTTTTTACAGCTGTTCTGAAGGCACTGATTTTTCTTCCATAAAGGTTGTTCAGTCAAGTTCTTTTATGTTCCAGCTCTCTTAGGAGCAAGAGACTGCACTCTGGCTGCTGAGAACAAAGTAAGTGCTCCAGGAGCAGCGGGGTGAGCTATCCAGCACGTGTGAGGAGGATACTGGGCACTGAGGGTGGGTGGTCCAGCAAGCCCTAGAGGGTCAGGGATCTGGTTGACAAGGCAGCCAGACTGTGACAGGGACAGAAGCAGCCTTGCTTTGGACAAAACTGAGAAGAGAAGCACCTATCCAGCTTCACACCCAAAGCACAGAGGACCCCAGTAAGGTTTCTCCCAGCTCTGTCTCACAACCCAGATGTGACAGTTGAGACTGTGGAGCCTGCTGGTGCACTCAGGGCCCTAATAACAGCAAGAAAGCTTAGCTATAAATAGTTTTTTCTCTTTGCTCATTTCCCTGCACATTTGATAGAACTTGAATTCTTAAAAGGTTCTAGTGCTGCTCTGAAAAACAATTTCAGAAAATTGGTGTGCTGGTGATTGCTGTCATCCTATGAGTGATGAGACTATTTTTCCAATGTCTCACATCTGATGTGATTGTGATTACTGTCTCTAAACCAGAACGTGAGGAGCTGAACCAGGAGCTCCCCCAGCTGCATGTACAGCTACAGCTCGAAGCTGTCAGCTAAATCTCCATGAGTGGCACTCATGCCCTCTGCAGGTCTGGCTCAGCAGAATTCATTACACATCTACTATCTGCTCATGCAATTATGCCTCTCTGTGAACCTCAGGAGAATTAAGGACCTTCTCATATACTGCCCTTGTCAGGCCACAGCCCAGCACCTAGAGCTCAAAGGTATCATTACTCGACAATTTCTTGCTTGACTCAGCCTTCAGTTCTTGAATTCCTTGTCCCAGAGGCATATGATCACATACACACAACATCTCAGTTGGCTGGGGGAGGTGTTGTTTAGAGAAAATTTCTAGATCTTATAGCTTCAAGAGTAAAAGCTTAAAATCATGACTCATTTGCGTTCAAGATCCTCCATTACCCTGCCTACATATAAAATTATCAGTCTTCTGGGTTTGAGATTTTTCTTTCTTTATACATTAGAACTTTCACTGGACAGGTTTCTACTTCTCCTGGAAGGGTAGTCAGTTATTTTCTTATATTTGTACACAAGGATTGGTAAGACTCAAAAATTTCTTTCCTCCATCAAAAGAAAGAAGAAATGAATGACCGGATACAAACAAAAATTATAGTAAAATCATAAATAAAAATAATTCAAGTTGGAAGTGACCTCAGAAGGTCACCAGTCCATCCTCCACTTCCAAGCAGCAGCTCTGAGCTTAGACCAGGTTGATCAGGGCTTTATGAAACTGAGTCTTGAAAACATCTAAAGATGGAGATGGCACAGCCTCTCTGGCCAACTTGCACCACTGCCTGACTGACCTCGTGGTGAAACAGTTGAAAGCTGAGTCCCAGTTAAATATAACTTGCCTATACATATAAATATAAATATCCTGAAGGAATGGAGAGAAAAGAATAAAGTAGAGCCATTTACATGGAAGAAGCAAGAGGCACTGAGGTGTATAGTCAGATATTAAGCAGGTAAGTTAGAACCATTTGTAGGCTACGTATATGATAAATTATTAGATAGAGATAGCAGATGTCTTTTTGTGGAAATGCAGAATTAAGTTTCAATTCTAGGGTGGAATGAGTGGCTTACCAGGTCAGGAAATGTAGTTTCATGCATCTATAGTAAAAAGGGTGGTTGAATTACCTGTTTTCTTTTTTTCATGCAAAATATTTAAAATTCACATGGTTGGTTTCTTTTAGAAGAATCCCATTATTATTATTTTGCACATAAAGAGAATTCTGCTGGTATTTTGGTTTTTTGGGCTATTTCTCAAGTCCCTGTAAGTCCCTCCCTTTGTGCTAAACAACTTGTGGTGCTATTCTAAAGAGGAACAAGACTTAGATATTTAGATTTATAGACTGAATTAGGACATCCACCATCAGACCCTGTCACGAGAATAAGGACCAATTGCTCATTTTATTGGAAAATGCAGAAACAATCTTCACTGAAGGTAGGCCAGGTTCCTGCATTGTTGTGTCACCCCAGGATTGTGACAGAGCCCTCAACTCCAACTTGTGATTCATGCTGCCCTTCAGCCCTGCTGCTCAGAGACCTTCTGTAGGTTCTCTGTTCTGCTTCTCCAGGGGCTCATGTTCCTCATGAGCTCTAAAGTTTCCATCTTTCTGGTAAAGAGTACTTCTAGGAGAAGGGAATGCTCTGGATTTCACTCTAGAGATCCATTGCTGCCAGGGCAGCAGAGAGGAGCACACACTTGCAGGTTGTCTGAGGGCTGGCAGGAAGAACTAAGCTTCTCTCTCTGCCCCTGCCAAATCATTCACACAGAGCTGGGCAGACTCAAGGGTACAGCTAACACAAGGGAGACTTTAATACTTTCACATACTTTATGAGGAATATGTAGTTTCTTTTTTTCTAAAAAAAAAACCAAACCAAAACCAAACAACCACCTTTTTTATAACATAAATAGCGCTAGTTTTTCATTTTTTCTTTTCCTGCATTAAACTAGGCAAACTGCCTATGTGTTGTGGTGTCAAGAATTATGTTTGCTCTTGCTGCTCTGTGCAAAAAAATTTACTTGAAAAGAATTAATATGGACACTATAAACCAACTGTCTCTTCTATTCATAACTACATTTGAAAACCTGGCCTTAAACAACTTCAGTCTCACATGGTGAGTCAGTGACGCCATCTGTTCTTCTGTGAAAAATGTACTGGGCTACTGATCTGAGAACTCCAAGGGGTCTTTGGGATAGAGCATCTAAGAGGAGAGAGAAGGGAGTGGAAGTTATTTTGGAGAAGATGTTTTCAACTGGTTTAAATAACAATAAACTGCACTTCCATCAGAAAAGATTTGAGATTAGGTTTCTTTTCAGGTGGACAATTACAGTTGGTACATTTAAAGGCAGTAAGTTCTGCTAATCTTTTGATAAGGTGATTGCCCTGCAATTCTGATTTCTTAGTACATATTGTTGAATATGTATTATGTGTGTAATACATTCTGTATCCATTGTGTACTATAATAGTGCATGTCTCCATGCCAAGACAAAAAAATCCTGGATAATTACAACTCCTCAGAAACCTTGAAACCACATCACAGATTATATAAAAGACATTTTAGTGAAGCAAGGCAAAGAAAATGGGCAGAACTAAAACCAAAACATATGGATTAAACATAATAAAACTTTAACAGAAATCCTACTATATGGTTTTCTGGCTCCATCTGGTGTTTATTTTACAGAACTTCTAGCTTAGGGAAATCTGGTTTCCACTCCCCTTTCCAAACATTGGAAAAGAGGTATTAAAAGGATGTTTAAATTTATGTATCCTAAGGACTTACATTCAAAGTTGTATATCAGTTATTGTGAAGTTAAAAGAAGAACATTTTTTTAAATCAGTTTTTACATCTTGTGACTTAAATCATACTCAGATCTGAGAAAGGGTTTCTATGGCAAAGAATCAATTATCAATTCTCCTACTAACCCTGCTTTGCTTACATTTTCATGATGGCTAAATCATCACTACTACTGCTTTATTCAAACACTATTGCTTTATTCAAATTAACCCTCAAACATTTGCAACACAAATACCAAAAGTTTCCACATCAAACCTTTTATTAGTGCTGCTTTCAAGGCAGAAAATAACATATTTACTGGCTGTACAGAAAAAGCAAGTTGGAAGAAAGAGTGAGAAGATCATTGCTTGACTGCTCACTGGGTCAAATATTTGTAGACATACAGTCTGGGACATATTTCACTTTTAGGATCACAAAACCAGAGAATAAGGTTGGAAAGGACCTCAAAAGACCATCTGTTTCTATAATTTGTGGCAAAGGAAGCTTATGAGATTATCTATTACTCTGTTCATTTTTAAAACCTCTGGTGACAGGGCCTCTATCACGTCCCTGGGAAGGGGTACTGATTATTCTCACTGTATAAAATATAGAGTGAGATGTATAAAATAGTGAGATGAAAACTCTCCCAGTGCAACTTGTACCCATTGGCCCTTGTCTTTTCCATGTGGCTTCAGGTGAAGAGAGAATCTCTGTCCTCTTTGTGGCTGCCCATTAAGTGCTGGAATATTGCAATGAGGTACTCCCTAAGCCTTGTTTTCTCCAAGGAGGAAAGAATTAACTTGTCCAGTCTTTCCTGCAAAAACCATTGATCATCACCCTCCGAGTGAGGCCTGTGAGCCAATTTCCTACCCATATGACAGCCCACCCACCCAGTCTGTATCTTGCCAGTTTGTCCAGGAGAAGGATGTGGGAAAATATATCAAATGCTTTGCTAAAGTCCAGGTCAACAGCACTCACTTCTCTCTCCATGTTGACAGAAAATTTCATTCTGTTGTAGAAGGTGATCAGGTTTGTCAGGCATGAATTTGCCTTTGGTAAATCCTTGCTGGCTTTTCCCAATCACCCACTTCACTTGGTTTCTAATAGTTTCTATGAGGACTTGTTCCATCACTGCCCCAGGGACTGATATAAGACTAATGGGTCTCTAGTTTTCTGGGCCCTCCTTTGGGCCCTTGTGTATGGTATCTGCTCCTTTCCAGTCATTAGGGATATCCCTTGATCTCCATAACTTTTCAAATATTATAGACAGTGGCCCTGCAGTCATGTCAGCCACTTCTCTCATACTGGGGTGGATTCATCCAGGCCCATAGACTTATGTGGATATAAGAATACAAGCTCTTCTTTGTTAGCATTTCTCAAAATATGGTGGCATAACACCCTTCTTTTTCTACTGGGCTCAACATACAAAACTGTCTGGTTTGGTATGGTACATTCATAAACCATCAAACTTATTGTAAAAAATTGGGTAAATTAAATACTATTCTTTAAAAAAGGGATTCTCACTTTCCTTAAAGTGGACTACATATATACTGCACATGCACAATAAAAATAATATCAAATAAACATGAATGCATTTTCAAACATGATTTAGAAAATGAGAATAATGTAGAAGAGCCAGTATTTCCTGACAAACAAGCTTTCTGCATACCTCACCGGTTTGACTATACCTGTAGAACACCAGAGTACAGTAGGTAACACTGAGAAAGTCTTTACCAGCAGCAAATGTATTAAAAATTATACATTTTTTTGTCCCTATCTCAGTTAGAAAAATGAGTTTTCCAACCCTTATCATTTTAAGTAGCTTACTCTTCTAGATTCTTGGTTACAAGGGACAAATTTGTTTTCAAAGATGTTGTTCATCGAATGTATGAGTATTACTGTGGCCGGTACAACTTGCCTATACATATTTATTGTTCAAAATTATTAGAATATCTCTATATCTCATCTTCAAGTGACTGAAGAACTCACTGGACTTGTTATTTCAGCTTTGGTTTTGACTAAATGCATGCAGTAGCTCCTGGGATCTCACTGTCACTCCATGACTTTTGCACTCTTCTTTACACTGAAGATATTCACACTTCTGAATTCAGAATGCTGTTTTCTCACAAAGAAAAAAACCTCTATTTCCTAAGATATGTCTGTGTGATGGCAAGGTGAAAGGAGCTAATGCAAAGATGCTGTAAGTCAGCTGTCAGTCTCACTGAGCACAGGTTTTCCTGAGGTAGTCAGCTGAGCACAATGCACTCCTGCTTGGGCTGCTGCTCCTCATCCCATCCTTACTCTCCACACAGTTACCAATCTCTATCACCAAAGCTGGTAGCTACAAAACAAGAAGCTGCATGAGCTACCTTAAAGAAGACCCAGACAGCCTTGCACCCCTGGGCTGAGAAGGATTATGAGTGGCAGCACAAGTAGGGAATGAAAAAAGCAAAGGAAATGAAAAGCAGGCCATTTAACCAACTCCTTCCCAAGCAGGCAAAATAAAATGGGTGCCATGCAGCACAATGGACTTCCTACACACCCTGAACATTGTTCAGAACAGCACTGGTGATGTTGGAGATGAGGCCTCTTCCTGATTCCTTCTCTTCTTCAAGAATAAGTAAATGCCCTCCAACCACGTTATGGCCAATGCCCAGAGTAGAGTAAGTGCTGCTTGCTAATGAGACTGTCTGGTCTGAAGTGAAGGCGTATTTGAGGGACCTCAAAAAAAGAAGGTTTTGGGGTTTTTTGGTTTGGCTTTTCCCTTCCTCCCCCAAATATAAAAGCACAGTGGTTGCATTTATAACTAACAGACTGAGCTCTTCCTTCCAATAACACATGCCATCCATAATACCCACCCTCTACAGTCTCTAATCCAGAGTGATTCAGCATTGGCTGATGTAAATGGAATGGTTCTACTTTAAAGGAAAAAAAAATTTTTGGCTGTCCATTAAATGTCACAGGAAATCCATGGCATGTGGAAAATAACTGCGTACAGTACTGTAGAGCCAGGACTGTCTAACACATGTTGTATTTATTATAGTCTAAGTATAATAACATTTTAAATGAGAAGAAAGCAGGAAAAGTCTTATCTGCCTGTGAATGTGGAGGCATTATTATTACTGAAAGACTTGTTTCCTCCTTCTGATTTCTGACATGTGCTCAGGCTGGAGTCTGTAATATTATCTTAGTGCTCTGATCCTGCACACATGTAGAAGGCCTCAGCATCAGGAAAATAGTTATTAGCAACTGATTTGTTCCTGTTTCCAGAACCAAGCTCATGTGTGAAACTCCTGGGAGAATCAGTCACTTCAGAAGGCAAAGAAGTACAGCCCTGGCTCTTGTGACACATCCATCCAAACCTCTGTGTTGTTTTCAGATGTCAGCTCTGGCCCAGGGAGGGAAGCACAATGCAGCAGCTCTGGGGTCGCCTGAAATCAGGAGAAAGTTGTCTCAAGTCGGGATCTTACTACAGTATCACCAGAAAAAAAAAAAAAAAGATGTTACTTAATATCTTTCTGTGCTTCCTTTCCTAAAATGTGTAGGAGATACTTCTTTATCTCACAAGGTGCCTGCCCCAGAAAGGCAGGAAGCTACATGTTTTCTATTAGGTGGAGCATTTGAGCTTCCTGGGTAGTGAGACTGAATTTCAGTTAACTTGCTTTCAAGGGAGAGTGGCCTAATTGTTCCACAATAGACACATCTTGTGTTTTCTTAATTTATTTCTTTTTTAACCTGAAATGCTATGTGGAAAAAGAAAAAGAGATCTGCAATAGAGTCCTCAGTATCTTACTCACTTTCAGCAGGAGAAATCTTCTTAACTGACATTTACTGCCCAAATCTCAATTAAGTGTAACCTTTACAAGAAGCTAAACCCAGGGCGTTTCACAAAGAACAAATACTCTTCATTTTCTAAACATACAAATTAAAAAAAAAACAAAAACAAAAACAAACAAACAAACAAACAAACAGGGGGCACAGGGTTTTTAAAAGCTGTTGTGGAATCAATCAGAGGATGATTCAGGCAGGAGGGGACCTCAGGAAGTCCCCTGTCCAACCTCCTCCTCAGGGCTGGGTCAGCTCTGAGCTTAGAGTGGGTTGCTCAGAGTTTAACCCAGATGAGTTTTGAAAGCATCCGAAGGTGGAGATGGCACAATCTCTCTGGGCAATCTGTGCCTGCCTCCCTAGGTGACAAAAGAGTCTGTAAACCCAGTCCAGTCCTCTCGTTCCATCCTGTCCCTGCCGTCTCACCCTCCAGCCGTGCACGGCAACGGAGACCATGGTCCCACCTGACCAATATCCCTTGCAGCCCGAGGTGTTCTTTTATCCCTGCCACGGCTGCAGTTGTCACGCTCCTCCACCCTCCTCGCAGGGAGGTCTCCAGCATGATCCGTCCTGGAGCCCTCTGCTGAGCTTGCTCCAGCTTCTCCAAGTCCTTCCTGCCCTGGGGACCCAAACCTGGGGCCGTGTGTTACACTAGATGTGGTCTAGCGAGCGCCGAGTAGGGGAGGAACGACAACAACAAAAATAATAAATAAAAACAAAAGCTTTCTTTCAGCCTTCTCCGGCATGGGAAGGGGGGGGCTGAGATTTTCCAAGCGGCGAGGCAGGGGCACTCAAATTACACAGGATTATAAGGGATTCCGTCCGGTCCTTGAGGACCCCATCTTGAAATCACACGTGGAGTGAAAATCGGGCTCCCACGGCGCTCGGCACCCTGCGGACACGGCCGCCCCCGCCCTGCGCGGCCCCTTATCCCTTCAGCGCCAGGCAGCGGCGGCCGCGCCCTCCCCGGCCGGTCCCGGCCCCGGCCCCGCCGTGGGGGAGGCGGCGGGTCCGCCCCGGGGGCGCGGGCGGGCGGCGCTCGGCGCGGCCCTTCCCCCGGCCATGGCGGCGAGGGCGGGCCGGCGCCCGGAAGGGGAGCCGCCGCCACCGCCCGCCTGACTTCCCCGGCTGTCGGGCGGGGAGGGAGCAGGGGCAGGAGGGCGCCATGCTGCAGTTCTTGGTAAGGCTCCGCGGGGCGGCGGCGCCGCCGCCATTTCGCGGCGGGGCGGGGCGGGGCGAGGAGGGCGGCGGCGGGGCCGCTGCCCGGGCGGGGGAGGGAAGCGCTGTGTTCGGTCACCGTGTGTTCGGTCACCGTGGTGTGACCCGGCTCCGTGTCAGCCTGGCGGCCGCGCCCAGTCTTAGTTTCCCGGCAGCGCAGCATCCTTGGGCGTTTTTCCTTCTCCTTCTCCTTTCCACCCGCCCCGGCCCCGCTGTTCGGTACCCGCCGTGCGCAGCCGGACCGGACCCCCTTGTTCTCGCAGAACTGCTCTGAAAATGGGAGTCCCTGCCTTGTTTTTCCTCCAAAGCCGTGCCCTTAATTTGCCTTGGAGATTCAGCAGATTCTGCTTGCTCACGGTGATGCTCCGCTTGCTGCTCAAATTTCTTTGTGTAAGCGTAATACCTCCCTCCTTTGGTGAGAGCAGGAGTGTCGGCCCTTTGCCATTTTGTGCACCCTTAAAAATTTATCGCCGGAGTGAGGATTTTTATATATAGAAGTTAGGGCAAGGGATCGTATTTCATTGCTGCCTTTCATTACACCCCCTTAAGAACAGCAGAATTAATAGACCGAATGTTTTTTTTATTTTTTTTCATTTCAACACCCCTGATCCCCTAAACTCCTCTGGGTGCTTGAGGTTAGATGCCTGAAGTTAGTCTGCTCTCATTCAATACTTGATCGATGCTGGTATTTACTGCCAGATGTGGAAATAAATTCCCTGACCAATAACGTTCTTGTTTGTGCTGTTGCAAAGCATGGAAACAGCTTCCTATTTTTCATTCTAGGGATGTGAGGGGTGCCCTAGGGTTTTAGTTGTGTTCTGATATGTCCCAGTAAATACAAACAATAAGTGATATTCTTTCATCTTTTGTTGGGGGAAGAGAACTCAGCTGGCTCATAAGTTTCATACTAGGCATTGATACAGAGGAAGAAGAGATGGCCTGTTGTAAGTTGGGAGAGCCTTGCCTGGTTTTTATAATGAATAAATAAGGCCTATTTCTTATCCCAACTTCAAATAACAAAGATGAAAGCCTCAGTCATTACTGTAGCTGTTTTAAATCCCTCTCCACTCCAGTGAAAACAGTAAGGCTGAATATGGTTAGCCACTCTCAAAGTTTTTGTGTTTATCAACTCTACTGCTTGCTGCTAATGTTTTTTTGTTGCTAGATAAAAATATGACTTCTTGATTAGTGTGTGAAAGTTAGAAAAAAGATATACTTATTCTGGGTTTTTTCCCTGCTTGGGTGTAAATTGGGTGTTTGACTCTTGCTCTCCCTTGTAAGGGCTGTAGCAGGGAGATAAAGGGATAATCTCACAAACCTTGTGTTTTTACTGTCCAGAGTTAATCGTTAAAGAAGCATTTGCCAGTGATGCAACTCGAAATGCTTGGTAGAAATTGGAAGACCCTAAACTCTCATCAGCCCTGTTTGTATTCAACATGAACATTTTAATTGGCTATATGTTTTGCTTTCCATATAATTTAAGTCTTGAGTAGTGAATTTTTTTCCCATTGCTTGAATTGTCAACTCTAAAAACAAATGTTACAGGTGGATTGCTCTTCAGTGCAGTGCTAGACTTTTCAAATAAGGAGACACTTAAAGGGAGTACTGATCTCAGAACTGTCTGTACTGGATAAGATTTATCTCACAACAGAATGAGACATATATTGGAAATGTTCTAGGGAAAAGCCTAGAAAACTGCTGGTAAACAAGGACCTGGTTTGTGTTTTCAAGTGGCTTCCGAGGCACTGCTAAGGATACAAGAAATTCTCCTCTGCTAGAGTGATGTTCTGCATTAAGAGGAATCAGAAGTCTTGTTTACATCAGTGCAGTGTTTGTTGGTATCTCCTGGAGTACCTCTTTAGCTGATAATTGGAACTACAAGAGCATTTGATAACCAGTGCAGTATACACACACAAAAAAGACTCTACTTGTTCTTAAATTGTTAAAGCCAAGCTCCTTAAAAAGTAATAATAAACAAGGAATAAGACCAAAAATCTGTTTAAGAAAATACTGAGGTAACTTGCAGTCATAATTCATTTGGCACTTCTCAGCAAATTTTAGTTTTCTATAGATAGATTTTCACCAGTGATGCTTACAGAGTCTGAATCACTGAGAAGATGAGCTGTGCTCTATGCTGCTTCTGGCATGGAAAAAATGTCTGGTCAGTATGAGATGGCAAAGTTGTTTTGTGGACAGTGGGTTTATTTTTCTCGAAATAGTCTTAATTTGACAGCAGTGACCATGAGCAATAACAATTTTCTTAAATAGAACTGGCCTCAGCTGTCAGAGGGAATGATTTGTTTGCTGACAGTGAACAAAAGCACAGTGTTAGAAGTGTCCCTTTCAAAACACTTAAATGAGCTTTCGTAGTATAGGACATACTTATTTTGGAGTGTAACAATAAAAAATGTAGGATATTGGTGAATGAAAATTTTATCACCTGTCTTTGAAGAGAGGAATTTCTTTCACTGTAGAACTGTTCTTATGCGTGAGGATTTTCCTCAGCTGGCAAACAGGGTTTGGGCCAGAAACTGCTTCTCATTTGCTTTTGCCCCTCTTCCCAGGTGCATTTTTATGGACACCCTTCATCAGCTACAAGTTTGCATAGTTGTCAAAAGAAGTTGTGCTTCCAACCAACAGTATTTTCCTACCTCAGAGGAGCCCCTCAATCAGAGTGGATTTGGCTGAGAACTAGAGGCTTAGGATCAGAAGGGTCTGTCTGGAAGATGGGCAGCTGTTATTGCAGAAGAGAAGTAGCAGGTTTACACCAGTTTAAGTTGATGTACCCTTAGACCTTTTAAGACTGTGATCATTGTGCAATCAGAGCCTCTGTTCTGACCTTCAAGCTTGTGAACCTTTTTTTTGCTTTATACAAAGACATAACACAGTAATATATGTATGTCCTTTTCCAGCACTGAGCATCATTTTAGTGGGGTGTTGCTTTAGGCTTTCCCATCATGAACCAAAAGTTTTGTGGTATCTCCCCCATTTTTGTAGGAGGTAGTGCCTTTGTGGGTATGCAGAGAACCTTACAAAGGGGATCATAGCTTCATTCAAATAGTCTTGTATTAAAAAACACAACCGTGCAGTGTTTTGGAAATGATGGCAAGGTTTTCCTGGTGAAGGAGATGGGTAAAACTGGACCCCTCTGGATGAAAGATGAGAAATTAAGTAGGAGTGGTGTTGAAACTCTTTAATCTTTACATGACTTGCAATATTCCTTTCTCTTTATTTTAACCAAATATGCTGTTAATGAAAGAATGTTAACTCTTCTCCCTTTCTTCCTTTTTAGCTTGGTTTTACTCTTGGCAATGTGGTTGGGATGTATATTGCTCAGAACTATGATGTGAGTATCCTTGTATTCTCAGAGTTAAACCTATTCTGAACTGAAAATATAAGACTGTCTTCCCTCATTTGGAACTAAATCGGTTTTTATTTTGGGTTATTTTATTTAAACAGAATGGAGATCTTACTGAGTTCAGTTACAAGAGCAACTCAAACTTTTTCAGGAAGAATTTCTTCACTGTAGTCAGGCTTGGGAATGGGCTGTCCAGAGAAGTGGTGGAACCACCATCCCTGGAGGTGTTCAAGAAATGACTGGGTGTGGCACTTAGTGCTTTGGTCTAGTTGACAAGGTGGTGTTTGATCAAAGGTTGGACTCGGTGATTTTGGAGGTCTTTTCCAACCTTAATAGCAAAAAACAAAACAAAAAAGTGGAACCAAAACATTTACCTCTCTGGCATCTTCTCTGTGACAGTGTAATTCTTAAAGCCTTTACTGCTGTTCAGGCATCTACATAGAGACAGGAGAAATGGAAAAGATTTAGCAATTGTTCATGGGTTTTACCTGCAATAAAATACTGGTTTCCTGACTCCGATAGCCTGTCTGTTTGTTAATTAAAAATCCTCAGAGTATGTGAAATGTCTGTCTTCTGTACCAATAGTGAAAATAAATTCTACCAACTTTTTTTGAAAATTCAGCACCTGCTCCTACTTCAAAAAGTGTATTGGCCTGCAATCTATCTTTCCTTCTTTTTTCATGGTGAGAAAAGAAAGGGAATTTTCTTTCCTCAGTTCTCACAGTTAACAGAGTTTTCAGTGTGAAGGGGCAGAAGATTTCAAGCTGAGTCTTCGATATATGCTTTTAAACTTCTGTACGGTCAGCAGGATTCTTTGGAAGAGCAGTGCCACTTAGTTGACAGACTAGAGGAGTTAATAACATTTAACATGCTTTTTTCTTTTTTTAATTCTTATGCAATCTGTATTAGCCTAATAAAAAAAAAAAATTAAAAAAAATCAAAAACGAGTTGTTGAGGCTCTGATGGCGTTTATCTTTTGCTTTCTTCTCATCTTCAGTATCGAAGTCATCTTGCTTAAAAAAATTGATACATTTTGCTCCTTGTTTATGCACGTGATGTCTCCTGTCAGTCACTCCAGTGAGAGTACTAATGAAAGGCTAGTGTTTCTTTCTAGTATGTGCTTTAAAGTGTTACAAAAATGTAGTCGTAAGAATATGGATGTATCAATATGTATCATAAACATGGTATAGTGCTTTTCTGGCAGCACTAATAAAGTATTGCCACAAGAGGGGGACTCAGGCTTTTAGTTTGCAGGAAATGGTTCCCTGGGAATGTAACATTGACTTGCAGGATGAACATGGTAATTTTATTGCTGGTATTGAAGATGGCTTGTTTTTGATGACATCTGAGATAAACTTGTCATAATGAGGTGCTAATTCTGCAGCTGTACACACATGTGCTCAGTTGTAAGCACGGGGAGGTTGTGGTGACAGCAGTGGAGTTCTCTTGGTTTAGTTGTCAGGCTGGGCTCTTAATTTTGTTTACTCCAACAGAGCTTAATTTTGAGAAGGAAGGCAAGAGCAACTTATGTTACTGGTACTGTCAGCCTCAGATCATCCAATAGGAGAACTGCAGTCTGTTTGGATTAACTTCTACTCTGTGGTCAGGTTATATATGAAGTAAAAGCTCTTGATTTTTTTTTTTTTCACAACTACTTGTGGAAACTTGTCTTAAATTTAATTTTAATCAGCTAGCTTGTAAAATCCCGCATTGTCACTTCCCAGTTTTAGCTAGAGTCATGAGATAATCTATTCCTCGCCCTTAAAAGTTGCAGCATTTTTTTTCAAGTTACCAAAATTTACTGTTGGATTATTTGATCAAAATTCTCTTATTTGCAAGAGAAAGTTGAAGTTTTGAAGCTTACAAGCAGTAAATTGAATTTTCATTCAAGTGTGAAACTGCAAAAGGTTGCCAATTTGCAATGCAGTAGAATTTTGTTCTACTGTGGGATTTTGTTCCCCATAGTGTGGGATTTTGTTTCCCACAAGACAAACCAGGAGTATTTCTTAATAAATTTCTTGAGAACATAATTGATGCTCTTGAACATCTCATTTCTCTCAGGTTGTGACCACTATAGTGCAATCTAATTTCCCCTTCAAAAGTCTGTGCGTCAGTGTTTAAATCTGCTTGTTCTTGGCAGTTCCTCCTCTCTCAGTGAGGAAACCAGACTGGTCTTACTAAATTTCCTGTACAGTGGTCTTTTTTCCTTTCTCCTGTTCCCATCACCACTGGCCAACTTGTAGCCTTAACAACCTAAAATATTTCCTGAAGCCTCCTGTGAGGTGCTTTCATCTACTCTTCGTTTGATATTGCTTTCATTTTAACCTCTGTGCAAGGTAACAGATACTGGAAGTATCTTTTAGAAACCATAGAATTTAGAAATCCTAGAATTTCTTGCTGTGTTTGTGGTATTGTCTTTCCTGATGAGACTTATGTAGCTCAGTATTTTGTTAATTTGTGTAGGTTTTGATGAGTGTTTTTTCTTTTGTCTTTAAAGATTCCTAACATTGCGAAGAAGCTTGAAGATTTTAAGAAGGATGTGGAGGCTAAGAAGAAACCTCCCAGTGACAAGTCCTGAAAGAGCAGTGTTCCCCAGGTCACCTCTGTGTGTGCATCAAGGATGCAATTTACCTTTCAGGCAACAAGGGTCAAGTAGAGGGTTGGCATGGGAGGTTCCTCCACTCTTAGTCTCCTAGAACTGGAATGTCCTTCTTTTGAAAGAGCAGCCTTGAACTTTACCTGGGACTGATTTTCAAGGGTTTCAGAATTTCGATTTGCAGCTGATGTGTGACTGGATAAGTTTGTATTTTTCATTATTTCTTTTCCTAATATTTTGTAACCCATTTTTACCTGATCCAACTGGAGTTGTTAGCCCTGTTACTATGTGTACCTCACACTTTGTAGTGCCCTAGTCCTTAGAACTTCACAAAAGAAATTAAATGCATCAAGAAGGAACTTTCAGGTTTCTTGTCGTTTGTTGTGAGCAGCGGTACTTCACTGTCTTTAAGATCCAATTCCATTGTTGGAGATGCCAAACTTCATTTGTCAAGGTATGAATCTGTGGAAGGGGGGGAGCTCCTGCTTTTCCCCTTATGTTGAATGATCACTTCCAGCAGCACAGACTTTGTACAAACAGCTGATTTCAAAAAGTGTAAAAGGCCTTTGTCTCTGCTGCTCCTTCCTTCTCAGGGGGAGGGCTCCTTGTACTCTTTCCCTGCTCCAGTGTGGGTCTCAGTAAAAGGTCACAGATCTGGGTCACAGGTTATGGGTCATGTCAAAGGGAACAGACCTGGGTCATACTTTCAAGGAGTATTCTGTTATCCAGGTAAAGGAAACAGAACGCACCTTGCGTCTCAGTGCCAGGCTCCAGCACTTTCCTGGTGTAAGTGGTGCCAGTCTCATTTCCATGTGCTGTTGAGCTCTGGTCTGCATTGGAGCCCGTGGTGAGGGAAGACTGCAGATCCCACATTCTGTGCTAGTCCCAGGGCTGTCGTGGCTTAACCCCAGCTGGCAACTCAGCCCCACGCAGCCGCTGACTCGCTGCTGCCCGTGGGTGGGGAGAGAATTGGAAGAGTAAAAGTGAGAAATCTCACGGGTTGAGACAAAGACAGCTCAACAGGTAAAGCAAAAGCCACATGCTAGTAAAGCAAAACAAGGAATTCATTCGCCACTTCCCATTGGCAGGCAGATGTTCGGCTATGCCTGGAAAAGCAGGGCTCCAACACGTGTAATGGTGATGTGGGAAGACAAAACGCCATCACTTTGAACATCTCCCCCTTCCTTCTTCCACAGCTTTAAGTGCTGAGCATGTCACCGTGGAGTATCACTGGAGTCAGTTGGGAGCAGCTGTCCCAGCTGTGTCCCTTCCCAACTTCTTGTGCCCCTCCAGCCTCCTCAGACCTGGATGCTGGGGTGAGGTGAGATGCAGAAAAGGCCTCGACTCTGTGTAAGCTCTGCTTAGCAAGAACCAAGACATCCCTGAATTATCCGCACTGTTCCCAGCACAAACCCAAAACACAGCCCCATACCAGCCAGCTATTGTGAAGAAGATTAACTCTGCCCCAGCCAACATCAGCACCAGTGCACTCTCCACCCCTACAGGGCGGAGAACGCCAGGTGCCCACCAAAGCTGCTCTGTCACTCCTGTCTTCAGCTGGATAGGGGAAAGAATAGAAAGAGAGGTTCGTGGGTCAAGATGAGGACCGGGAAAGATCACTCATCAATTACTGTCACAGGCAAAACTAGCTTGACTTGGAGAAATTAATTGAGTTTATTACCAATCAAATCAGAGTAGGATAATGAAAAATAAAACTATCTCTTAAAACACCTTCCCCCTACCCTCTCCTTCTTTCCTGAGTTCTCTACCTCCTGCCCCTGAGTGGTTTAGAGAGACGGCAAATGGCAGCTTTAGTCAGTTCATCACACATTTGACTTTAACTTACATTTCAAATACACAGTTTCTTCCATTGCCTCTTGTTTCTTATACTGTCTCTTCCTCTTCTTTTCTTCCTGCTTGGTTGCTTGACGATGTCTGGATTGCTGTGGAGGATGGGAGAGAGAAGAACTATCTTCCATAAATGGTGGGCAGGTGGAGATCAGCAGTTATGCTGTGAATCCAAACCATTCCTTTTATGTGCTTAATGGTCCAGTTTGTGTGTAGTTGTTCTAAGTATGCTTTTTTTTTACTGCTTCTTGGTGTGGAACAAGGGCCAGAGCTCAGTATTTCTCTCAGGTATGTCTGGTATTCTCATTAATTCCTCATTTGTGTGTATGGTCTTTAGCCCATTGCCTTTGGTTCAGTTGTCTACCATGTATTTTCTTAGGATTAGAACTAAGTATCTGCTGTCCCCATTATTGTTTGTCTGGTATGCTACTTTTCACCAACTGCAGCCACTAAAAACCCTGGTGTGTGAGAAAATACACATCTTATTGTAGCACTTCTGTTTGAAACCATAACTTTGCACAAATTCTGTTGTAAATTCTGAACAAAAATTTGCAATAATTTGAATAGATGTTGAATCTTATTAATGCAACAATCTGCCAAATAAAATCTATTTCATTTTTTCCTGTAAAATAGAAGAGTTCTATCAGCTCTGTGAGGTGGCTTAAATCACTGAGTCCACTTGACAGTCTTTTGCAGGATATGAAGGACAAAGAAAAGTGCCAGAAAGACATCCTCCTTGCTTTTATTAGGAATACTTAGTGATAGGCTGGTATGGACAAGTAGGAGGAACAAGCATAGTGAATGACCTCTGTTAGTTCAGGCTCTTGATTAAAGCATACCTGGAGTGTTTCTCTATTAGTGTTTTAGTTAGGATAAAGATTGCGCCTTCTGAGTGAATTGTCCTTTTATCATGCTTTTGTTCTCATCACAGGAAATCTGTAGGGCACATGGGCTGGATTCCTCTTAGAAGAGACTAAATCAGAAGATGTGCTTTGATCTCTAATGGGTGTTTAGTCCATTAGACAGGCCTGGAGACATTCAGAAGGAAAATATCCCAAGGTTTGGGCACTAACTGTTTTGCTCTATTAGTGGATCCAGTGGAGTGCACTGTTTGGTATAAACATAGCATGAAAGCTTTTAAGTACAGGACTCTCTATGTACCGATTGTAATTTTCAGGCTCGACCCCAAAGCCTTTAATTTGAATATATCTGAGTGGATTCCAAGTTCAAGAGTTCTCGCTAATCATTAAAGACAAATTTACAGAATACCATACACCAAACTTCTGCATCTTTTGCCAAAGTTTGGTGATGACAGAGTTCTTCCACAATGCAGTCATGCAACAGAGGAAAGTATTCCTCATATAAGTATTCTCCTTAAGGAATATAAATATACATAAAGAATATTTCACCTGCAATTTTCCATCCTCCTTTCAGCTCTTCCCTGAAACATGTAGCTCACATAAAAGCTTTCAGTCTTTGCAAAGAGTTATTTGACAAGTTTAAAAGCCACCTCAAGTCAGACAATCTTAGTAATGATAGTACCAACTCTCCCTTGGGTGAACACTCAAAAAAACTCAAACAGAGAGAAGTGGTTTTAGCAACTAGCATTAGCTATCAGAAACCTTGTGGTAGTAGTATGTGTTGAAGATACCCAGAATGTGCTTGGTGAAGGCAGTTCACAAATAAAGTACAGTGAGGTTTAGATTTACTGAAGTAGTACTGTACACTCTGGTTCTTGAGCAAGGTTTCCATTACCTTTCATAGACTTCAGACCTGACTGAAAGAATTTTGTCCCGTGCACAAAAGCTTTTCCGTAGAGTGAGATAGCACTGCACAGCTGTTCTGATGCTTTCATGGATATGATGAACTTTGTTTCCCTAAACTTCCTCCCCACCCTCCCACATCTTTCTTTCCTATTCTTGAGCAGACCGTTGAAAAATACTGGCTCTAACCCATTCGTATTTCTTTGCTTACCATAAAAAATCATGTTACTGTTTAAAATTACATTATTTCTTTCCTCAAACATGCTTTATGTTCTTCCCTTTCTTTACATGAGAATGAGAAGGGAAATAATATTCAAAATATCTGTATTTGTTGCCAAACAGGCCAGTGTTACTCTTAAAAGTGTAATTTGGAGCTCTTTTGAGCTGAGTATTCCAAGCAGATGTTAGGGTTTGTTTGTTTTTTTCCTATCATATTAGGAAGTGAATGAGCTACAGCTGTAATGCTGTAGAAACAATATATGCTCATTAATATTAAAGACAGGACTTCTGAAGTGTTTCACACTGTTTTCAACACTTTCCATTTTAGCTCAAGTTGGGTTTTTGTTGCCCACATAGTAAGCTGCAAATCCGCAAAACATTGTAACACAGTTCCTGTCAACTTTGCAACTACCATATAACATTTTACCTCACCTAAGGTTATCCTAGGTGATACTAAAGTTTAACTTTATCTTTCAGGGGGCAGAGGGTATGCACAAATAATGACTGCTTGATGCAGATCTTGCATCTGGGGGCTCAGAGTGCTTTGGATGCAGTGGTGTCATAGCAGGGTGCAAAGGATGGACGCGCTGTGAAGATAGGTTGGAGCAAGTTTCCCACTTAATATGGGTCCTGTGAATTTCTGCCCATTTCAAATGCCTGTGTGGATAGCTGAGATTGCCAGCTAAAATATATAGTCTTCCCTCCTTTGCTAAAAACAATTGTATTCATTTTTTTGTATTGATTCTTTCAAGACATGTCCTAGGAGCTGAAAGTTCAAGGCAAAATGGGAGGAAAGGAATATATGAGCTACTAACAGGCTTTTAAAATATTTACTGTGGACTGAGACTTGTCCTGTGATGGAAAATGCTGCCCTAAGGCTCCTCTAAGACCATCTTCCACTGAACACAGTAAAGGGTCAGTACTGAAAATATACAACGCTCCAGGTAGCAAAGCTAATTATTAGCTTACTGGGTACCAGACTTCAAGTAAAGGTGGTGGATATACCTCACAGAACTTCAGTAACATGGATGTTCAGTGGTTCTGTTTTATGCAGAACCACAGCCCCTTGTGCCCTGATGTGTGCTTCATCCCTGGTGAAACTGAAACATTGAAAAGAAAGAAATTGGAATTTCCAGTATTACTAAGGTGTTGATTTCATAAGCCTAGGTTATTGCAGAAATAAAATTGTGCATTGATATTTGTATGTAAAAATCAATATCAATATTCTGTAAGGGATGCAGAATTACTTTGAATATTAAGAAGTGATGGTGGATATGGGAGTGTGTATATTACTGATAAAATCCAGAGGAAGTTTCCTATACGATTCTGTTTATTTTTGCCTCAGAGGGACAAAGAAAGAGATGTACAATTTTATTTGTTAAACTTCTTGATGGTATATGTTAACATTTATCTTAAAAAGTCCCAAGCCAAGGTAATTTTTATTGAATTTGCACTGTCATAAAATAATTGTGGAGGTTATCTGCTTTTTTACCTGAAACATGCATTAATCACAGATGATCAATTTTATTTTCTTGAAAAATAAAACAAATTTCATAAATTGCCTTCCAAAGTCAATTCCGGCTTGCCTTTAATATATCTGGAAAGTACCTAAATACCTCAGTCCTGTAAATCACTGGCTCAAACCATAACTACACTAGTAACTTTCCTACCCCGTGAGCCCAAATGCTGAAGTGGAACATTCTGTTGGTTTTCTTTGTGAAAACAGGGATGCTGCCACATTTAGTTACACAGATTAGAGCCTTCCTCTGTCATCTTCACCTTTTGGGCCCAAAGATGCCATCTAAGGAATAAGATATTAACCAACATATATATTTTTTAAAAAAAAACAATATAAAGACCTGTTTTAAATTCTATTATTCACATTTTCTGCAATCCAGAGAGAACTGAACAGCCCATGTATAAGTATTAGGTACAGCTATCATGCTCTGCTTTTTTCTCTGAGAAATAAAACATTATCATCTACAGAATGAATAATTCTTCTGTGTAAATCACCTCAATTTACTTCAGTTAAATTGTTCAGGTTTTATATTACTGTGAAAAAAAATATATGTAGCCTTAATAGAATTCTAGTAAAAGGTAATATAAAAATAGCCTACTGCTACTGGTCAATGTGGTTCTACTCTTTGGACAGGAATCTTAAATTCTGGGCTGAAAGCAGAACTTTCGTTTTTAAGGCTCAATGTATGTGCTGAATCTTGAAAAATTAATCTTGAAAGCATCTGGAAATTGCTTAATTTGAAATCAGGCTTGCCTCCCTTCTTAAGAAAATACTTCTGCTTTGGTTATTGGTAGAGGCAAATTTGAAGTCAAGTGACAGTGCACTATAAATTACCTGTGAAAATTTCCCACTTCTTTGTCTGTTTGCCATTTATTATAATTAAAAAAAAATAAAAAAAAACAAGCAGCAATCAGCAGCCATTGCTGTCACACTATGAGCCATGCAGCTTGCCCAATCCTAAACTTCTTCACCTGCTGCTATGTATACTCATATGTCTAAGGGTGGCATCTGGGCATGCACTGACTGATCTGATGTGGGCATGCACTGACTGGGGCATGCACTGACTGATCTGATATGGAAAAAAGGGCCAATACAGCACACTGCCTTCCTGCAACTGCCTGGTGGGACACGGCAGTGACAAGTGCCAGCAGCTGTGAACATGGAAATGTGCCAAGAGCACCAAAAGAGGAGAAACAGTCTGTTGGGGAAATTCATTGCCTGAGTCCACACCAAATTCTCTGCACCAATCCTGCGAGACACAAACTATGCCAGTGCCTCATGGAAATGTTTCTGAAGAAATACTGCTTGAGATGTGCAACACAGCACCAAGCAGTTTCCATTTACCTACTGTTATTTCTGTTATTACTGAAGAGTGTTGCAGGACACTCTGTTTGATTTGTGAGTAATTCCAGATCTCCCTAAAGCTGACTGGTGTGCCAGCTGCTCATCTCTTGCAAATGAGAATATCCTGTGTTCATATCCCCTAGGAAAGGTCTGGGATAGCAAGGTGTGATGGGAGCTGAGCAGAGCTGAGAAATTAGTATTAGGAGGGTAGAAAGTGATTTGTTGCTGAGCAGTGAGGCAATTTGAAGGTACTGGTGGATGAAGCGTGAAGTGAAAAGGATTAGAAGATGAGTGCACAGTAAAAGGTGCAGAGCAGCTAAAGCCTTAGGAAGAAAGCAAGCCAGAAAGAGTTTCTTGGCAGGGGGAGAAGGGTTGAAAGTAACTTTAGGCACTGTGAACAGAGAGATGTTCTGCTTGTTGTGTGTGGGGACAGGACTGCTGGTATTGCCTGAGCTGCTGAAGTGCTTGTTCACAGAGAAACATGCCCATGTTGGTGAACAGGCATTGCACCCCTCTACCTCCTGTTCCAGTGGCTTCAGGGTGGAGCTTGTGCTGGAGGAGGCCAGAGTGCCTCTGCTTTGAGCTCTGTATTGGGGTCTGTGTTGATCAGCCTCTTGCTGGGGATCAGGAAAATACCAAGGGAGTGGAGCTGAAGTGGTGGGGAGGATCTGGATCCCAGAGTCAGGTATGAGCTTTGTATGCTGGAGAGCAGCAGAGCAGCAGGCTCAGGAGAGAGGGAACACAGGAACTGGTGAGTTAAGAAGAGTTGAAAAAGTGAGGCCAAGGTTTTATTTCATGGATTAGGAGGGCATGGGGATGCACTGAGCCACTGATGCACAAGCCCCTTGCTTTTCAAAATGAAATGTACGGAATCTACTAGGAATAGCAGTTGTTTTGCTAACAGATGCTGCCTGCTGCTTTTGGTAGAAGGGCTAAGACATGCTTTTGTAATTTCCCCACTTTGCTCCCCCTCTGCCATCCTATGACCTCGTAGTGTATCTGTTTATTTCCAAGACAAGTCTATGGGATCCCTCTGTTTTGACAGAAGCAGTAAACCAACACCTCTTGCTGTCTCAACACTACTTCCCTAAGGGCTTGGTGGGTTATGAGGTGAAATATATCCTATTTATATTCTCACAGAGCACTTGAATGTGCAGTAGTGAATAATTTATTTTATTGACATTTTATTTTTGCAGAATAGACATTCACACTATCAACTGGAGAGCTTAGATTATAAGTGGAAAGCATAAACATTCATTAAAGTGTATGTCTGAAGAGTGTGATTACATGAGATCCAATCATCCTAATATAGAGCATAAATGTATTGACATTAAAGAAATTATGAAAACTAGGACATAATACATGCAATTTTCTGAATATCACAAGGATCCAGTCAGAAAAGCAGGGCATTCACTTTGCTGATGATAAAGAGAGTGAGCTTTTGGTTTGGTAGTTATCTGCTCTATGTCAGATTTTCCTACATTTGAAGTTCTGTTCTCTGGGCTGGTAGAGAGCAGGTGGGCATGATGTTTAAGTGAATGCACAGGATGAGGAGATACACCAGCACCACTCCAGCCCTCTCCCTTCTTACTCATGGAGCAGCACCAAGTGCCATCTCGGATGAGACTGTCCTTTCTCTGTCAGGGGAATTGTAACTGCATGTTGAAACAGCAGCCAAAGAGAGGAGAGCTGTGGGTGTCTTGGCCTGGTAAGGTTTTGCTGGTTATAGCTTTTCCTGCTGAAAGAACTCCCACTTCAACCATGATAAAAAAAGGCATTGAACAAAGCTTTCTGTTTCTGAAACTCTTCCTTTCAAAGCAGAGATTGCAAGTACTGCAATATTGGAAATTTATACTGGTGCTGTGGGAAAAAAAAATCTGCTTCTAAGGAGAATTCTCCTTCCTCTCTGGAGGTTTCTGTTATCCCTTTGAAGAGCTGTAGCTGGTAGTTGGTAATTATATTTTGGTCCAGGTCATATGAGTTAGGTGGGAAAATGGATTTTTACACCACAGTGATGGGTCACCTCAAAAGAAGAAGAATAATTTGCCTTTAAAGAAGTAGGCTTATAAAACCTTGTGTTTGGGAGTAAGGCCTCCCCTGCATTCACTGTAGAAGTCAATTGTAGGACTGAGTATCCCACTGCTGAGTACACCAGTGCATGTGTACCTTGTCTTCCACTATTTGAGTCCTGTATACAAGTCCTGCATAATTGTTCTAAGGTATGAAAAAGCTGTAGGAAGATAATTAGAAGGAGGTGATTTTTTTTCCAAGTTGTGGTATCCCAGGGAAAGCAACGATAGAGCAAAGCTAATCTCTCCTTTTAAGTCACACTGATTTTCAGAACTGAACAGTTTTTGCAGAAGACATCCCTGTGGATTTTCTTCATGGTTTTCCTATGGATCCCGGTTCTATGTTTACACAAGTTTTTTCTTTCTTTCATATGTGCAATGTAGGTTTAATATTTCGTCCCAACTCACTTTGGTCTTGCACTTTTTGTTTTTTCTTTTTTCTTTTTTTTTTTAATTGAAGATTATGTTTGGCTAGTGATGTTACTGATCGCTGCCCATTCTGGAAAGGAATTCAACTGGAAGAGTCTAATTCCCCAGGTGTTGATTGCCACCATGACAACAGCCAGGCCAATCAGATTTACACCCAGGCCAGCTTTCACCTGCAAAAGCAAAATGCATCAGAGCACAATGACAACTTAATCAAAACCAGTTAACATAGAAAAAAAAAGTCAGTAGGGTCTATACTGACATATCTAGTCTGGTAAGTCCTGATACCTAGAGCCAAAAAAAAGCCCAATGAATACTATGTATCAGGGTATAGATTGTGGGAGTGTTCAGGAGCGATAGTCTGAGATGGACTGTTGGAAAGTTCATTGGAAAACTGCTCAGTTTGTCACTTGAACTTCTCAATCAGATAATCAGAGTGGGGAGTTATACCACACGTAGCAAGGTGATACACGACTTACTGCGGAGGAGCTATGTGATAATCTAATTTTTCCTGCTTTCTTTGCTTGTCTTAACAGGTCAATGCAATTTAGGATTGCATACTCCTAAAGCTCTTTAGACCATTACATTCATTAAAAAAATAAAGATGATAAACGCATGTATTCTACAGCAGATTTTTGGATGTACTTAACCTGGCAGCTCAGTTGCACTGCAGATCAATATTATTTTATATTAGCACCAGTATAATCATTATTGTTATTGGCTGGTGTTGAAGTTGCATGAAGCATGGGAGGATATACCCAGTCTCAAGACTCACCATATCTTTAATCTGGCAGTGCCCATAACTGAAGACAATGGCATTTGGAGGATTACCCACTGGCAGCATCACCGCAAATGAGATACACATGGTGACAGGAATCAGGGTGTATAAAGGGTTGATAAGCAGGGTTTCTGACTGAAAGAAGAGAGAAAGACAGGTGTTTCACCTAATCAATAAAAACCCCTAGACAACTAGGATGAAGGGAACCTCTTTGTCAAGATTGTATGAATCTCATCTCCCTAGTTTCTAAACTTAAGTGTGAAACTATCTTTACTTGGTTACTTTTCTTTTTTTTAGAGAAATGCTGTAATTTGGAGCTGGTCATGGTCCAGGGATCTCTCTTGGAACGTTTCACACTGAGACAGGATGGAATTTGCTACTAATAGGCAACCTTTGTTCTTCCACTTGCTCTCTGTGTCATTCAGTATTGTGTCTTATGGATCTAACACTTCAGTCTTCATCTAACATCAAGAACTTACTTCTTTCAGTTGCCGAATATACTGGGACCATTCTGTAAAGTCCTCCTGAATGGTGGTTAGAAAAACTAATTGTTCATGGCCCAAACTTGTGTGATGTGAAGGCAGTGATGATGGAAGGTTCTTTACAGTGGGCTGAAAGAGTTGTTCTGCTGCTGCAGTCTTCAACAGTGGTGAAATATTTGCATTTTAATTTACACTGATTTGGTCTAGTTTTATGTCAGAGGAAAAGGGAAGGATATTTGCAAAGCCAACACCATTTCTGGGAGGGAAGTGTTCCTAGGTTACTTTTGCAATCAAAAAAGAGAGACTGCCATAAGGTGGCAGTTCAGACTACTATAAGTAGATTACTGGTATAAACTTTTCTTTAGGAGAGTCTCTTTCTGCATGGAACAGAAGTAAATCTGAACTCCTAAGCCACACAAACATAATTACTTATTTTCATCTGACCATATCTTTATATTATCTCAGAGCTGTTCACATGCTTTGGAACAGTCTCCTAAACTTGTTCTGATATGAAAAGATCGTTAATGACCTGACTTTTTTGTAAGAAAAGCTTCACATTACATAAATGAAAAGAAATAAGATGGTTTTCTGTAACTGTTATTCCAGTATAAAATGAAATTAATATCCCTTTCCTCTGTTTTTGTCAACAGTATCCTGACTTTTTTTGAACAAGACATTTAAAATAATCTTGATAAAAGTATCTCAAGTTTTATGTGAAATTCACCTATCTTCTTGATTGCATCATCACCTTTTCTTGTGAACCCCTTAGTTCAGGAGCTAAGTTTTCGCTTTTTCTGAGAGGTATTAAATAAATTCCTTGGTGCTAAAATATGCTTTTGGCTGCCCAAGTTTATTATTTTTCCTAATCCAAAGACTACAGGACAGCAGCTTGGGAACTGGGGCTGAGTTTCATGTGAAAAGAGTGTCGACACCCTGACATCCTGAAACATTCCCACAAGCCTCTCAGGAACAACAGATTAAAATGTCGTTGTTTTTACTCACCATGCTGCATAAAATAGGCAGAAAGATGGTTATAGTTGCTGGATTACTAACAAATTCTGTTACCAGGGATACCAAAATGCAAGCCAGCAGGGTTACAGCCCAGTAGGGAAGGCTGCTCAGGGAGAGCATTTGACGTCCAATCCACGTAGAGAGGCCAGAGGTCTGGGGAAAGGACAGAGGCACAAGAATTGCTGAATACTTGGTATGTTTGTAAAACAGATTCTTCTCTTTGTGGCAGTTTACATCAGAGAATCCCTCCAACAAATAAACCAAGTTAAGGTCAATGCTTTCTGTATTTGCTTTTGTTCAGTAATCTGGATTTCACTTCAGCACCTAATAAATAGTAAGAAAGAGATACATTTGGCAGTTAATAACAATAAAAATGTACCAAGGCTGATCTTCCCTCTTTCTTCGGCGTGTGAACTGGAGTATAGAAAATTGGTGATGACGGATTGCACATTCTGGGTAGAATTAATTTTGAAATTAATATGCATACTTGTAGTTGTCTACATATAGGAGTCTATAGGAGAGTTAAATGTGTATTTATGAATTATACTCAGTGTAGATATAGTCAGGAGGGCCTAAAGTATGATTTGTCCATTCGGCACTAGGAGCTTCACTCAGTTGCCTAAAGAGGAGCACCCAGTGAGAGCTGAGATGTTCCCCCTCTCTCTGGTTAGCTGCTAGTTGAGAAAGTGTGAGGTGTTCCTCAGATCCTGTGTCATGCCTGCTGGTCCTGCAGGCATGACATGAATATCTAGATATTCTGAAGCCCCTGAAATGGTGGATGCCTACACAAATGATTTGAGCTCTAACCAGCATTTTGTTAGCTAGATATAAGCTGTCCATTACGTGCAGGGAGTAGGCACTAGGTTAAATATAAACTTGGAATTATCCGCATCGTAAATCCAAACTAGGGAGCATGCAAAGGGATAAAAGTCCGGGCTGATGATTCTTTTAGGAAGGAGGATAAAAATCTAAATCAGTACCTTGCATCCAGCTGCTAAGGCATAACCTCCTCCAACCAACACTACAATCTCCCAGGGCATGGTCTTCTGGAAGTCCTTCCAGGTAATGATGGGATCCAGTGTGTTAATGTCTGTTGACTTTTCACCATCTCCTATATCAAATAAAGCAAATGTGTGACCAGTATTATACTGCCCTTTTTCTAAGATCTTGACATTTTTCACACTTGTAGGAATAATTGAATGTGCATGGGAGTTATCTTGAGAACTATCTGAGAGAAAGGCAAAGAAGCAGTGCATAGCCTATTTCTCTGATTAGCCTGGCCTCAGAAAACACAGCATATTAATTTCAAATGTCCCGACTTCCTCATCTACTCTGTTGATGTGAATAGTTATAAACCCTTGTGCTTCATTTCATAGATTTTTGAGGGATTGTGGGCTCTAGGCTCTATTGTACATATGTATGTACATATATCTGTAGACTACAAAGGTAGTGTTACAATGGAATTATAAAAGAAGGGCTATGAAGTAGGTCATGAAGCCTGATAAAGTGCATTTATGCCCCTAGATTTTACCTGAGAACATTATTTTTTTTAGATGCCTGCGTATTTTCTTGAAGGAGGAGTTAGAGTGTAATTTTTTTTCTAAAACCTGTATAATACATGAAAGTATAAAAGAATATATATTTATATACATTTGTAATGTCTACATAAGACTCTAACAGACAATTCTATTTTCATAGAAAAATAGTGCTTCAGTGCTGCTGAAAACCTGGCACATCAAGCTGATCAATACCAGAATGCTACCCAAATGTGAGTGTGAAATAACAATCATTATTATTATCAAGAAGAATATGAGAGAAGCGTTGCACAAAACTGGAACACTGTATGGCACTTTCTGACCTCTTTTATGTTTATCTTATGGCATTATCAGTGATTTCTGATGTATAAGTGATGACCAATATTTTTACCGGGGCTTTATCTTCAGGTGATTTTGCATTATAGTTCTTTAATATAAAACTCCATCTAAACCATTCCTAAAGCTCAGCCCTAAATTTTAATAATTCCACTAGCACAGAATAGGTGGCAATCTCAGATACAAAACTTGTTTATCATCCTCTGAATGAGATAATATGAATTATAGCAAAGGAAAAGGAGATCTGACGTAGGAAGGGCTGATGTCAGAGGAGAAACTGAACCCTGACTTACCAATATAAAAGTCTCTTGGAAATCTTTACAGAAAACATAAAGTGCCATTAAAGACACTGGAAAATGTACCAGCTTTCTTTCTTGCTGGATCCTCCTCACCTTTTTCCCTTTTTCCAAAACACGGCTTTTTTGCTGGAATCAGGAAAAGGAGAAAACCAAGAAATAGAGAGACAGTGGCATCAGTCCGGTAACCTTTCCTAGGAAAGAAACAGTGAGGTTATTATGAAAACACATTAACAGAAACATTTCTAAACAAGATACATAGCTCCAAGCAAATTTTTGCAGGTGCAGTTTCATTTCCACATCTGAAGTCATACTAACAGCCCACCAGAAAAATATGTCTGCATATCAAGGATACAAATTGGATTTTTTTCCCCATTTATTAAACTGACTCTTGTAGCCAACTTCAATCACTGCTCAACAATTTTTAACATTCAGGTGGGGAAAAAGAAAAAAATAAATTCCTTTTGGTTTGCAAATCTATTAACTTGGAGGTGCAGAAAAATAGTGTTCTTACTAGAAGCAAGAAATACATTCTAGGGAAAAGCCAAATCCAAGTGATCTTTTAGAAATGGACTGTAGATGGATTTCAAATTAAATGTCTAAAATTCTTTCTGAAAAAGTATTTTGAGGAGTGCCTAACTCTCGTGAACTTCAGAAAATCTCAGTATTAGAAATTGGGTTTTTGTCAAAATTAGATTGCAAAGTTAATTTTATACAGTAAAAATATAAAGAAAATTTAAGTTCAAATCACTTGTTCTTTTGTATGCAATGTGTGTTATAGTAACTTTTAATGTAAATTGTTTCAATATTATTTAAAATAAAATAAAAATTATTTGCTTAGTCACCATTCTCTGTACTATTTAATTTCATGGAGATTTTCTTGATAAGCACTTTTCGTCAAATATTTTAATTTTAATTATAGTTTAATCTATTCCAGTGAAACTTCTCTATGAATGCACTAAAATGTTTTAAGCTCAAAATCCAACCCTCTTATTCTTTTACACTTGAAATGTGTTTAATTTACTTCCTCTATTTAATTCACTCTGTATAGCAAGAAAGGATACAATTTGCCCCATATGAACAGATGTAGTTCAAAAAGCAAGAATCCTAACTTTTGAATAAAGACTTCATTTTTCACCACCTTGTTAAAAGTGGTTGATGATGTCTTAAGGCCAAAAATTATTGTAGATAGTCAGAAGCAAAGCCATATTCCTGTGCAGCTGTTTAGGGAAATTTACTCACTTCTCAAAAAAAGATGACCATCCTGGTACAAAGCCAGGCTCACGAGTAAACCAAAGCAGGGTCATCAGGATGAAGAAGAATCCAGTCACCATCTCAGGATAGCTAGAAATAAACAAACAAACAAACAAACAAACAAACTAGGAATTAAATCCAAGGTCTGTCTGAAAACCCAAGGACAAGTTCCAGAAGAAGTAGGAAAGCAGAAACTGGCTTCAAAAAAGGATTAAAAAAATATGGAAAATAGTAAGGAAGATTAGTTTGAATTAAATAATTCTAGATTTGGCTCCCAACTGGGAATCATTTAAACCCAGTAAAAAACAGGCTAAAAATATCCATCTATATTTGCAATTCCATCATTCATGGGCAAGACCTGGAGGAAAATATTTCTAAATGCTTGTTTTGTATTTGCATTATTATCTGATTAAATGTGTTCACAAGGTAAAGCTCATATTAGCATTCCACTGTAAACACATTCTCTGCATTTTTTACAAGTGTAGAAAGCCTAAGAGCAAATGACAATGTAAATTAGCACAGATGGTGCACACAAGGTGGCTTGAGGATACTTGAGGTGACATGAGGATTTTTAATTTAGCATAGATTTAAATTAAGTATGATTTCATATTTAGGAACAGTCTGAACAATTGTCTGGTTTCAGAGTCGATGTATTCAGCCAGTTTACCTGCCAATATTTCATTTGAACAGCGCAGAAATGTTTTGGGAAGAAGGGATTTTATGATGGATTATCCCTTTTAAAAAATGAAACTCTTGTGAAATAATCTTTTCAAGAGACATTTCTTGCCATCATGCATAAAGATTATGGGCAGATGTGAGGGCTGGACAACTCATGGCATGGGGTAAAGCCTTTGCTGAACTTCTATGCACCAAAATAAGTATGTGCCCAAACTGAGAAGGGGGGGTCCTTTAATGACTTAGTTCAAAAGTAGAGATAAACCTTGACTGAGATGACCTTTAAATCCTGGTATAAACTTGAATATTTCCTCTTATTTCCTTTTTCATCAGAAATAAATAAACTATTAAATATACCCATGCTTGTAACAAAGTCTTTGATTTTGGTTCATTTTTGCGTTTAGCTCCTTTCCTGGAAGTAAAGAAAACTGGTTGATAGTTTTAGAATAAGCTACATGAGCCAAATGCAACATGGAGGGCAGTAATTAAGGATGGTTCTCCCTAGAGAGGCAAATTCCTGAGGAAGGCAGGTCTAGTTTACCTAACATTTCCCAGTTTCTTATATTCTTCTTGAATTCTTCTCTCTGACATTTCTTCCCGTTTGGTCTTCTTCTTTTTGCTCACAGAACAGGTCTCCTTAAAACTGAAGCACATTGCACAATAAAATTAGACAAGGGCATAAAGGGGCAAAAAAAAAAAGTAATTAAAAAAAAAGCAGCAATGAGGTAAACTGAAAATTCTGGCACCAGAGATGGTTGGGAGTCAAGACTGAGGCAAGGCCTGATACCAATGTGAAGGAAAATTATTGTATGTGATCTTTGATTATTCTGGTTTTAAGTTCTTCTGAGATTCAATTCTAGACATAGCTGGAAGGTCCCCAGAGGGCTCTGACTAATACTGGCTGGTATCACTGAGCCTTCTTGAGCCATGGCTGGACTCCCTTTGTGGAGGCTTCCTCAAAGAGCTGGTGGTAGCCAGATATTTCTGGTGCCAGAAACCTCCAAGCCATGGCTGATTTCTCTCATCACATGGAAAGACTGTGACAGAGGCCAGCTATCAACAGAAATTTTTCACGGGGTAACTGTGCTTTCCAGTTGGATCAGGGGTATCCGACATATCTGGGGTCTGGTCTGGCTTTTGAGATCATATTTGACTTGAATATTCAGGATTCACAGTAAATAATGAGGGAAAGCTGTACTTAGGATTCCATTGCATTCCATGACCTGTCTGCTTCAGCTAATACTAGCTGTTTCTAAACCAGGCACAGTCAGATAAGGATCATATTGCCTCTGCCACAGTGGCTAAGGCAGTCAGGCTGGTGTTTTGTCCTGGTAAAAAATGCCTGTGGTTCTGACAGAGACATAAAAACACAAGCACATTTCATAACTGGATATATTCATCCTGCTGTACATTTGTATGAATGTTAGTTTATTCAGCTTGCCTTCATCCTATAACAAAGCATGGACATTCCTAATCGAAATTAAGATACTTGCAAGCTCACTTTAACACTGTCCTTTTATTCATTCCAATAGCATTACTTGTGCTTTGAGCCACAAATCTTTGGTCACACAGAGGTGTGGGGGGGTCTAAACCAGTCTAAAAGAAACAACAGCAGTAGGTACTTCAGTGTTTGAAGTACCACGGGAACACAACTTTTATAATTCTTTTAGATGCTTAATAGGTGCTTTTATAGTTCATGCTATTTTAATATCTTATTTGGTACCCCACTAGAGACCCAATCTGTATCAGTGGCCAAATCATGGACTACAATCTCTCTCCACGTAGCTGGTTAAGGTCAGATTCTCAAAGGAATTTGCATAGCTCAAGCTCCAGACAGGCCCTGTCTGTTTAACAAAAAGACTTAACCAAGGTTTTTGTTTCACATGGGCACTTTTTTTAAGCTCAGTTAGCAGTGCCCTGTACCTGTAAGTACTTTAAATTTCCTTGCAAACCTTGCTGTTAGACTCCAGTAAAATCCATCAGCAGTAATGCGGTGACTGAAAGAGAAGAGCTGGTTTATAGTGGCCAGACCTATAGCAATGATTTTACCCTTAGCTCTGCTTTGTTGGTACAAATGGGTCCATTCTCTTTCACTTTTGACCTAGCCTAGATCTTTAAAAGCAAATCTGACATGTTTTTCCAGCTGGACCGAGTAAGATTGATAGCACTGAGCTTCCTAGGAAAATAACATGAAAATTACAGGAATTGATTAAACATTTATGCACAAGCATTAGGCAGCTGTTTCAACATGTTCCAAGTGTTTCCAGGCTTAGGAGGATGTGAAGGCAGAGCATTGTAGCCCAGCTTCTAATATAATATGTTCTTTAATGAACTGCAGTGAATAGCAGTCAGAGATTAAGGAGGCTTGGAATCAACTAGTACTTCTCAAAAAGTCGATAATACTTCAGTCTCTGGTATTATTTAGAACAACATTAATCAGCATGAGGTCTTGGATGCAATGTGGAATTTCAATTATACTTTTAAAAAAAAAAAAACTAAAGTAATTGAGGGTCATGTTAGGGCCTGTTTCTTCTCAAGATTAAAAAAAGGGGGGAGGACTATTATTAGCCTTTTAATTTGGAACTACAGGACTCAGGAGACTGACTGAAAGGGGCATGGAGCCATTCACCTCTAAATTACTTCTTAAATCTAGTCAAGGTCAGCAACAAGCAGAAGTCATTATCAATTTATTCATTGTCTTAGGTGAAATAGTGATGTCAGTTCAGTTTACTTTTAAGAGTAAACTAAATCAAATTAAGGTCACTTTAATTCTGAGTAAGTGTGTCTGCATCACAATTTAATGCTGATTAACTAATCCACTTTACATGCACACATTTAGGCAATTTTCATTAACTTTGCTGAGTACCTCTGTAAAGACAATGTGTGGTACAAATGAACTTGATGACTGAGCCTTTTTCTTCTTCTGGGGCTGAGGGACTTACTGGTATTAAACGTTTTTGTCTCTTAGGCTGTGAGTCTTTTCTGCTTTAAAAAGAAACATATATGGAGTATATTTACATTTAATTTAAACTGGTCTTACATTAATTTCATTGATCTGGGGACAGATCTGAAAACTAGCTTGCTCAATTGCAGTTGTTTTTCTATCCATCTTTTAAGCTGTGCTTTTCCAAAAGAACTCTTAACAAGATTTTTGGTCCACAAGGGAATCCTCATTGTCATAAGAGTAAAAAAAACCACCACCAGTTGAATGCTTAATAAGGATTTCTATCAGCAGTACCCAGGTACTTCACTCTCAAGCAGCAATACTCTACACTGCTGTCTAAGCAGCACAGCTAAGCAGTGAGACTTCCTCTGGTAATTGTTCTGGCAAGAAGAAAGAAATTGAGCCTTAAATTTTGTCATTTGCCAGTCAAAGCAACTTTATGAGATATGTTCTAGAGGAGCTGCAGGTGTCCCGCTTTCATAGTCCTTGCATCTTGAACAAACTTCACTCACTTGCAACCCAAGAACAGCCAATGCATCCAGAACCAAGTCAGCACCAACATGATGAGGGAGATGGGGAAACTGAACAAAAACCAGGTTCCAAAATTCACCACTTCAGCGTTTGGGTATTGACTGTAGAGAAAAAAAGAGGATGCATAAGAAGTTAGAATACTAAAAGAATCTCTAATGTGCATAGTTACACACACACATATACGTATTTATATTTGTCATGGCATGATAGAAAGATTCCATCAGTATGCATTTGCAACAGCTGCATTGCATATGCATAGTGAAAACAATTGCCAAAAAATGTCAATCATTGACCTCCCCTGATCAACAGATGAACCATAGAGCACTTCAAACCTTTAATACCAGATGGTCTGGATTGTCTAGTACTACTACCAGCAGTGAAATTCTGTCCCTACCTATGGTTTGTATCAAAGCTCATTTTAGTGTTGACAGACTTTAGAATGATTACACCCAGAATCTCTGTCTATGTCCCATCATGGACCACACAAATGGTGACTGCATTCTGCTGGGCTCTGGCAAAGATGTTTGATGTGTGCATTTGATACAACTGTCATAAAAGTAAGATCTTTGGAAATTCTGTAAAATCCAAATCCTTGCATTAAGCATGACTTCTGAACTGACTTCTGAACTTTGCTACCACCATTTCAGAGAGAGAAATGAAGGATATCATGGCAGTAGAGGCAGTAGCAGATGATCAGAATCAGGTCTGATCAGTCTCCTTGGATGCAGATTGGTCCATGGATAGAAGTACCACCAGTCTTCTGACATTAAAACATTCATGTCTTTGAGAGTCCTGGGCATATAATAAAGGAAATACTTAGATATTCAGAGAGCTGCTTCCCATCTTCTCTGAAGCAAATGCATAATGCCAAATTTTTGATTGGTTTAGTTTTGCACTACATGTTGAGCAGCCCAAGTATCACTAGTGATGCCTTTAGAATCACTATAAGAACTCACTTTCTGAGAACCCAGAGAACAACTCAAAGCTGATTATACAACATTTCTTCTTTTGTGAGTATTTCTTTATCTTCCTTGCTATGTCTTCATGGCTTTAGTGTTTACTTTTCCAGAGTGCCTGCTGCCTTCATGATAATCAGTTTGTCAAATCAAAAGAAGTTGCAGGAAAAACTTAAATGTTACCACAATGCTGAGGGATTTTTATTTTGCATGGGAGAAAGACACGGATATGTGTTAAGTTAAACTCCCCCTTTCAAACATTAACCATTAGTAATAGCATTAGAATAGAGGAGGTAGCAAATTTTCCTTCAGAGAGACTGTTTTGTGAGGGTTCCTTGAGGTATGGGGAAAGCCACGGAGATGATAATAACTCACCCACCATTCTCACGAAATCACAGTATCACTTACTTGTTGAAGTGCTCTAAGAATATGAGGCTGGTAGAGGTCCCTATGATGGTTGTCAGTCCTCCAATGGTTGCTGCGTAGGAAATGCTCAGTGAGAGGCATTTACAGACCATGTGGTCATGTCTGGTTTGATACCGGTACTTAGTAGTCAGGCCTAGATCCAAGGGCTCAGGAGGCAGGACCAGTATCTGAGTCTGTGAGGGGATACATTCAACAAAGATAGTAGATGATCAGAGCAGCAGCACAACTTGTGCTAATGCCATAATGATACAGATCCCAGAGAAACAACAGGTTTGTATAAGAGAAGGCAGGTTTTTCTTCACAAGGATTAAGTGGGATCAGACCTGGAAACATGTCCAGGGGCCTGAAATTGCCTGGTCTATGGCAGAAATGTAGGACAAACAGTAATCGGACTTCTGGCTAAGGTTTGGGCCAACTCCAGCTCTGACTGGAATATCAGTGGGATACAAAAAGCCTTTAAATGCTGCAGGCAGGGGATGCCAGCACTGCAGGAGTAGGAATCCATAATCCTTGCGGCTTATGAGGAGCCACCAGACAAAGGCTTGGTGAACTTTTTGCACTTACAAGCTCAGGGTTTCTAATTAGGAATGGAGTGCTGGGGGCCTCAAAGGCATGAAAAAGGCTGAGTAATAAGAATGTGGAAGAAAAAGATGCCAAAAAAATTTTACTCCAGAAAAAGCTGTCTCATCAGTGACAGGAACTATCTATGTTGGTAAATTAAGTTGTTGCACTGGGAAGAAAGGTACAGTACTTCAAGGCACTTCACATGCAAGCCAGGGCTGTAATTTAGGGATGAGGAAGAAGGCAGAAAGTGGTTCAGAAAGATTTTTATTTTGGCTTATCTAGTAAAATCAGTCATGCTATAGGTTCATCCTCATCGCGAGGATAAAAATGACTAAAATCCTGTAGGTTAAGAGTGAAGTGAGTATATTAGTTAAAAGTAACCATTGAATGCTTATTAATATGGGCGTAAGAGAAAATTAAATATTGGGACCAGTGCATTAGCCTCTTTTGGAAACATACACTTAGATTCTTTTGAACTGTGAATGCAAATCCATGTGTTGATTTTAGCCTATTCATTCATGGACATCAATTTATGCCATTAAGATACTGATGAGATTAAGATACAAATTGGTATCCAAACAGCAATCTTTTCTTGGATCCACTCAAGAGAAGTAGAAATACTGTAATGGACTGATTTAATGAAGGATTTTGAGGGTGGATCTATTGGAAAACAAAAAAGAGGTGGATACTAAGACTACCTTACAAACTGGCTGAACAGATTAACGGTCCATTCCTGCCGCTGTTTTTGTTTTGAGTAGAATTTTATGTATCAGGAATTGTTATTTTTGAGTTTGGCTATTTTCCAAGGAGGATTTGCAGAAACAAAGTGGATAGTACAGTCAAATAATAAGGGAAACTCGGGATCACATTACTGAATGTAAAGTTAAATTAATTGTCCCAGCTACTGGGGGAGAGTCTTCTGAACATATCTGTGCCGAGCATATCTAAATGGGAGCAAGAACTAGCAAAGGGCTAAACCAGGTCTGAGGAAAGATGATGGAGAATGATTCCATGTAACACAACTTACAAGGAATAAATATGAAGCAGTGGGGAGCAGGAGATAGTCACATCTGGGTTTTGCCTCACACCCCAGCTCTAACACTTCCTTACCTGGGGTAGGTGCTGCCCATTGCTCTGAGAATTCATTGTTCCAATAGGGTTGGCTATCATGTGCACACCATTCATACTCTGTAAGGAGACAAATACCTTTGGATTAGCCTTTCTTATGTTCCTTGGGGCACTTAGAAAAGAATTTATGATGCTTCCTAAAGGTCATGGTGAGTAGGCTTTGGAGAAAAAAAGAAATAATTCGAAACTACAACAACAAAATCCAACCCACTAAAAGATCAGCTGTAAATTCTACACCGGAAAAAACCCAAACCAAAACAAAAAAAGCCCTAAAAAAGCCCTTTTTTATTTTAAAATGATCTTAAAGTCAGATTATAATGAGATTGGGTCCTCCTCTGTCATGTAGGAGAATCTAACAGGTTCCTTGCTAGAGGCTATGACTTTCTGATATATGTAGTCAGTTCTAGTAACTGAGATGTCTCAGCTGATAAAGTTAGAAACACCTGTACAATAAAAGATCATATCTGAATTTGTTAGAAAACATATGGAATTGTTAGTTTACTGACTGGATCTCAGGATCTCCAGCAGTAAGTATGACAAACTTACATTTTTATGTACTTATGTTGTTGTTATGGAGCTAATGTTCCCCAACTTGATTAGTGCAAGCAGGCTGATAGGTAACATACAAAGCAGGACTTTCTGCAACAGGTACTCTCTACCAATAACCATCACTTATTTGAAATAAAGGAAACAGTAGTTTTTTTCAGAGCTGTGGGGATTCTGCTCTGACGGTTCCTGCATTAGAAGACAATGTAGCTCAGAAGATACTACCTATCACAATACCTTTGAGTGCATCAAGGAGCTGAAGTCAGTAGTAGTAGCACTAAAAACAAAGAAAGGAAAATATACTTTATAAATGCCTGTTCACCCAGCTCCTTCAAAAGGCACACATCATGGGTAGGAGGGGCAACCTCTGCAGGAGAACTAATGCCTATTTAATGGTGAATACCATTTATTAGAACCTCTTATGTGGTCTCTTGACCAGATAATATCAGTCATCATTATGTTTCACAGCTCTATCTCTAGCTGTGTAGCAATGGGTAAGAAAATATTTGTGTTCTTTGTAGTATATACCCCATTCTAGGAGAGGACTCCATTCACAGTGGAGTTAATCACCAGGCAACCCAGCACTACTGCTGTCTATTCTAGTCAAGTTCTTCCACTGCCAACTTTTCAGCACGTGGACCATGCAAACAAACCCACTGAACTTAATTCCAGAAGATGTGCTACTTCTCCTGCCAAATTTCAAGCTCTTTTTCAAGTAATACTGTTTTAACAATGGTTCTGTATGAAATATTTGGCATGTACTCTTCAACAGGGCTTAAAGGGATTAATGGCACAATGCCAAACTGAAAATTTGGTTCTATATTGTACAGAAAATGTGGCTGGGATATAAAAGAGATAACAGAGGGAATACTGGAGAACCCAATAGTCTCTAGACTAATGAGATAAATATTTAGATCTTGCAAGTTAACTTAAAGTATTCAACCTATGCTGTTTGAATTATAATATTTGTTTTAAAATAAATTAAAATTTAAAAGAAATTAAAATTAAAATAAACAAGAACTTTCTTCTCTTTTATTACAAACAGCTGTGAACAATATAGAAGGAGCTCCAGAAGGGGCTGTGCAATTTATTCTCACACTTCATAAGAGAATGGTCCTCAGGCTTTAGCCTGTAATACAGTTCTAGGACATTAGCTTTGTGTATTCCCTTGTGTATCTTGAACTGATGGTTAATTTGATAATTTGGCAAAGAAATTAGTCCATTGCTTGATTTACCCTTTTCATCTTACTAGATTCTACCTCAAATAGAGACCTGGTTGAAACTGCTAGTGTTTCAAACCTCCGAAGAAATTTGTCTATATTTAAAGAAATCTTTTACAACTTTTTGGGGAGGAGGGGTGTTTTTCTGTTGGTTCTCCCTCCTGCCATCCCCCCACCTCCCTCCCCTCCTACTCTCATCTCTCTCTTAAATGAGGACAGTTCAGACTTTCTTCAGGAATGCTCTGTAAGTGATTTCCCTCTGGATATGTCCTGTGGGCACTCCATATGTACTTGAATCCTCTCCATCACTGTTCATTAAGGGGAACAGAAATAAAAGTCTGTGGACAGCACTCTCTTACACAGCATAAACACAGACTTCAAAAGAGCTTTCAAATCCTGAGAAACATTTTCCTTCTCCCTAAAAGGTTCATGGTGTTAAAAAAATTAATGAATACTGCAAAGCTTTAGTGAGATCCAGAGCATTACATTAATCCCATTTATCATGTAAGCTTTCCTTGTCAGTCACACGTGAAACATTCACTTGTAAGCTTCTGCTTGCCCTTCCTGGCTCTACTCCTGGGTTCCTCTCATTGCAACCTATGTAGGGCTCAAATCTCCAGTCCTGATGTACAGGGTTCATTCTTACTCCTCATTGATGAAGATAAGCTCCAGTGAAGGTTGGCCATGCTTTTCGCTGAGACCTGCAACAAAGGAAGAGAAAGCAGCCCTTGGGGTAAGAACTGAACTGAGCCCCTGGGTCACACCACTGGACCTGGAGGGGATGCTGCAAACAAAAGTTTGTCCGAGCTGTCTCCAATGCTCTCTTTATGCAGCATGTTATTATTTTGTGTTGTACTGATCATGTGCCTCTGGCAGTTACAAGACTATCATGCTTACATATAATAGACAAGGTTGGATGAAATAATTTTCAGCCTGGAAACTGTAAACTGACAGAAAGATTTTTTTTTTCTACCTAAATCCTTTCTTTCTGGGAAGGAATGAACAAAATGAACCTTAGAGCCCTTATCAGTTTTTTGTTTTGGGATTGTCAAAGAGCACACTTTTGGGCCTCTTCTAAATTTCCTGAACTTTATTCTCATGAGTTTCCTTCCAACCCTGTAAAATCACATGACCTAAAAGTTTATGACACACAAACTCCAGTAGATACCTTCATTCAGTATAAATAGTTTTGCAACTCCAATTCTTCCATCTCATCTTAAAACTTTCTTTCATTTTTTGAAAGGAATATCAGAGTACCAAAGGAAAGAGTACAGATCAGTATCTTTGACAGTATAAATCAGACAGATCTGACCTTGATAGAATTTGAATAATATGTATCAACAAGTCTGGTCACTGCTAACCAAATGAGCAAAGAATGACCAATATTGACAAATACCTATTGGCTGCTTTTCTTCAGTAATGGTGCTGCCTGCAGTACTGATGACCTCACACTCCTCCTCAGCATTCACTAGCTCCTGGAGCACTGCCTCCACAATTGGCATCACCATGGCTGTGGTGGATGTGTTGGAAAGCCACATGGAGAGCACCGTGGTGCAACACATAAAGCAAAGAAGCAACCTGGCGTGCAACACAGGGAAATCCAAAGAGTTAGAGGTGGCAGAAAGAGGATGAGAAGATTTGTAAGCTTTCAAGCTCTGAAAGGAAAGATGGATATGAGCTATTTTGTGCCCATGGATGGAAAAATGAGAGTTGTTTTGAGCTGCTGCTGCCAGGCTCAGATTATGCCAAAGTCAAAAGTTCACTCACATGCCTGGCTTGGCTCCAGCCATCATGACCATGCGCAGGGCAATTCGCTTGTGGAGATTCCACTTTTCTACAGAAGCTGCCACACAAATCACACCCATGAGGAGCAAAGTTGTGTTCTTGAAATATTCAGCAGCCACCTGCGTTAAGGGCCAGGGGGAAGCAGTCAGTTAAAAAAGCAGTAACTGCCCTACACAGAAAGCGCGTTGAATGCGAAGTAATGTGGTGTCGCACGTTTTTGCTCCCCGGAGGGTAAGAATGACAGGGAGCTGGAGAACATGAAGAATTCATAAGTCAAAATATTCTCTTTAATCTGTTTCATGTTGTGTTTATGAATAACAAGGCTCTATACTCAATTGTTTGTAGGCTTCTCAGTTTTGAAGAGATCAAGAGAAATGTTACTTATTTGAGCAGGATGTTCAGTGCCTGCAGTTAGTCTGTCATACTCAGCTAGGCTCACATGGAAACAACCACAGACAAAACTCTGCACTGAAGGCAGTTTATTCATGTGCTTCAACTGCTTTTTCATTCTGGAGCTATCGTTATCTATCTTGTTTATATTTATTCTATCTTGTTCAACTTTTGGGTGAAATGTGGCATCCCCAGAACCTGCAGCTTCAGAAAAAGAGTCCTATGGGACATGCTCTTTGAATGCAGCTGAGAAAGGATTTTATACTGCTGTGATGATCCACAAATCCTGTGCCAAAACTTTTCGCATTGGAAACCTATCTCCATTTTATCAGGAAAATATGGAAAAGTTTCAAGAAACAGAACTTCAATTTAAGAGAGCAAGCTAAAACCATCAAAATGGGAGAAAGTAAAAGTTACAACATTTCATCCTGATGCAATCCTTCTTAAGCTGTTGCTGGAATATTTTTCCAAAAACATAATTTCTTCAGTTTAAAACTATTCTTCTAAACAAACGTAGGTGCCAGCATTTTAAAACAATTAAGATCAGAGGAAGCAGTAGTTTTTCCATTATCCTCAGTAATACTGACACTCCTCCATAAAAATGCAAGAATGTCACTAATGTTATTCTGTGAAATCTGAAACAAGTTATGTATTTAATTACATTTATTTAATAAATCCCCATAGTGACCTAAATAGACTTGGCCAACAGAGTTGTGTGCCAGAACTTTTAAATATCACTTTTTCTTCCACTGTTTTTTTTCTCATTAACTTTCTTTATTTTTCTGCTACCTTGTTATAAAAATATCTTGAGGTGAATGAAAGAAATCCATCAAGCCAGCAGAACAAAGAATCTCTTGTTCTCCTTTATTCCTTTCACAGGCATTTTGGAGAAACCAGTGAATGTTAATAGTCTTGTTAATACCCACGTACATATATATGACACTCATGTTCTTAAGTCCCTGTGAGTTATTTGTAGCTTAAAGTGCTAGGCAAGAGCCCTGGGTCAGTCACTCCACAACAGTAAACTGGAAATACTGCAGCATCATCAGAGTTGTTTATTTTTTAAATACAAGGGTTTATTTCTGTTCCTAAAGCAAATAATATGTTCTCTGCAGTAGTTCCACTGTCATTTTATTTGATATTACATTGAATTTCTGTCAGGCTGCCATTAAATTTTCCTTTTCAATGTTCTTCCAAGTTTTTAATGAAAATGCCTAACTACTTTGCCTTTATGATAGGAAAAAAAATTTTGAAACTACTGAATTGTGTTAGTATGGAAATGTATCTGATTGTATTATATCACTGGGAGAAATAAAACAGGTAATAAAATTTTTGGTTCATGCTTTTCTCTATCCATTTATCGGTGTTCCCAGTGCTATATTGTGACAGAAATTCAACAAATTTATGGTTGCTATGTATTCTTCTGTGTCCTTATCTGTATTTCTAGTCCTTTCATCAAGTGTGAGGCTCCCTTACCCTCCCCAAAAAAAGAGAGAGAAAAAAGCAGGGGAAAAAAAGTTGTAGATGAAATAAAATAAATTCTTGGCATATCATGAAAGACAGTGACATTCAAGAAAACGCTCAGGTAAGCACATTCAAAACTGATCATATAAACTTTTTTGTACAGCTACTCCTTTGCCTGAGAACTCATGGCTACAATGCAGCACTAGGTCACAGCTTTGAAAAAGGATTAAACATTCACCCAGACAACAAAATTATCTAGACTTTTACACTAAATGGTAACTATTTTTAGCATATGTAGCCTCTTGCCTTATATGTCTTCTATAATAAATGTAACTGGAAGGAAACTTCACAGCGTATCCCATACTGCTCTTTACATGGTTTTGAAGGTAGGATCTTTTAATGCAATGTGTTTTGGGAATTGTTGATGCTGCAGTAGCTGAAAGGATGGTCATCCTTCCTGTCTAATATAGTGTATATTATATCCTATATCTATCTTCAGTGGAAGAAAGAGATGTTCAGACCAAGTTACACATTACAAGATGTACACTTCTTCCTCCCATACCTCTAAGTCTTGTTACTGCACTAAGATTAGTCTTATTCAAATAATTAACTGAGAGTAAGAGCATCAGATAATAAAAAGTTTACAATGGTCTGACCTCACTCGACTTCATGACTCCAAAAAGTGGATACAGGAAAGCAGGAACTAAGGCTGCTGCACCAAGAGGTACTGCTTCAGAGACCCAGTATACAGCTGTCACAATCAGCACGTAGGCACATGAGGCTTCCTGCAGGGACAGAGCACAGAGGTTACATGTTACTGCCCCACCAGCAGCTGTGGAGACTTTGTGAACTTGTTTGTAGGATTCATCAGACTGTAGGTGCCTGGATTTAAAAAAAAATCAGAAAGGACTGTATTAGGACCTCCTAAAGTGCAGCTGTTTGAGTGTGACATCTAGATTACCATCTGAAAGATCAGTTTCAAAGGTTGATGCTAATGAAAGTTTTCACTCCTAAGCCAGGGCAAAACATTGTGATAAGTGTATGTATCAGCAAAATAATGGTTTCAAGTGCATTTACAAATTGGTTTGATTTCCATAATCCAATATTTGCCAAGCATTCAACCATGACTCCTCAGATTGGACCTGTGGACAAGTTATTTCTGCATGTTTTTCTCTCTAATACTGGACAAGGACAGGAACTGGTGGTTTTCAGGACCAGACGCGAACATTCACATTTGTGTGAATTTGTAGTTATTTTCGGAAATGTTTGGGAATTTATTCTTTTTTAAACAAGGTGCAAACATTTTTGTTATCTAATTTTATTTTCTCAGGTAATTTACACAGGCCCTCAGAAGAAGATCACAGACCCGCAGGCTTAGAGGCAATGGGTTAATGGAGCTATTCAAATACATTTGCTGCTGTCCAAGGTTCTGGTAGAAAAGTCATGACAGCATCATGCTGAGCACTCATGGAGAGCTGGGATATGATGAAGAAAGGTGCCTCCTGCTGAATATTTCTACAGAAAAACACAGCTAGCCCACTGAATTCTTCTGGTCCATTTCTTAACTAGATATGTCTTTATTTATGGCACTTATTTGAGTTCTTCTTAGGCTCAGTTTGCTATACTTAGAAATCCAGGGATATCTCCTGCTAATAATTACAGAAACTACTCTCAGGAAAAGGTTTTTCCTTTTGTTTTCTCAATTTTGAAGCCAGCTCCTGTACTGGGATTAACCTGCTCTTCTACAGAAGCTGGTAGATCTGCACTGATTTACAACATCTATGAATCCATCTGTTCTTCATTATGCACTGGATGTTCCATATGAACTTACTGAGTCATATGGATTCACAGCTCACAAATGGCTATTGTTTAGAAAGTTCACTCTTCACAAATGCTATTTGAGTGTCTTAAAATATAATTCCATTACTTTCATTTCCTGATTGGATGACCTCTAAATAAAGCAGCTTTCAAGAAGTCATACAAACAAGTCTCACACATCTTTATGTAAATCAATGAGCATTCATTTTTTTTTCAATCAGTTAACACACACTTCATTTTTTTTCAGTCACTTTTGTGAACAAGGTAGGAAAGTCTAGTGAAATTATACAGGGATGTGGGTTCAGTGAAATCAATAGCTTATATTTAAATTCATGTTTATACATGTCACTTTTACATTACCTCTAACAAAGAGCCACAATCAGTTGTTTGTCTCTTTTTTTTTTAGTAGATCTTATAGTAATAACAGGCAGAATGGAGACCAGAGAAAAGCATATACTGATTTGCACTATTTCCTTTATTTGCATAAGGATTTCAGCCAAGGTTACTCAGAAGCTTGTGTTTAAATTAGCTGCCAGATCTTGCTCTGATTCTTATTTTAGAAAAGTGTGACATTAAACAGTTGTAATTCATCTAAGCCAGGGTAAGTTTATATTGGATATTAGGGAAAATTTCTTCACTGGTTGAGTGGCCGAGCACTGGAATAGGCTGCTCAGGGAGGTGGTGAATCCACCATCCCTGAAACCTTTCAAAGAGTGTGTGGATGTGGCCCTTGGGAATATGGTTTAGGGGCAAACATGGTGGTGCTGAGTTAGTGGTTTAACTCAATGGCCTTAGAGGAATTTCCTGCCTTAATGATTCCATGATTCCATTAAGCAGGGCCACCAAAATAACTGAAATAAGTTTATAAGAAAACAACTTCCTTGAAGCAGATAAACCCTAATTACTTTGGAGATTATAAAGGGTATCTGAAAGGCTATTGGAGAAATTTATCTCTGGATTGTTCCTTTATGGATGGATAAGTACTCTGAACTACACAGAAATGTGCATATTTGTTTCTCTTCCTTAACTACCCTAGAAGAGTGGTTTAGGCTTTAGCAGTACAGGTTTGATTAGTCCTCTACGGTGAGGTCCTTCAGCAGTATATTACAAGAAAAGATTGTCTTGCAGTTGTACCTTCATTGCTTCCAAAAAAAAATTCTGAGAGAAGCTAGAGAAGGTTGGATTGGATTGGAATGGATGAGGTCAGAGGACTTTTGTTAATCTTCATGGGTTATGATTATTTTATAAAATGGAATTGCTATGCTGTTCAAAACTCCAAAGTTTGGTCTTCAGTTTCTAGTAATTTCAAGTGGCCACTTAGTAAAAAAACCCAAAGAAATAATTCTGACTTAAAAATGGAAGTTTAACAAGTTAAATGATAAGCATTACAGATTTTTGGTAGTCTCTACTAGGAAGACAAGATGAGTCATGGAGCTGATGGATTGGCTCATAAACATTAGCCAACTTGCTGCTTAGTCACCTTTAACTACATTATACCTCATGATTAATATTCCACAGAGAGCAGAGCATAGGATGATTTTTGTGACCTACTGACTATTTAATTTTTAAAATTTCTGCTGCAAAAACTACTGTCTTTGCGTGGGCTCTGTATGACATCCAGCAGTTGTCTAAGGAGAAAAATAACTTCTAATGAAAAAACATTGATTTTTGTTTTAAAGAAGGGCACATGTAAGTTACAAGGAATATGTTTTCCAAAATTAATAAAATTAATTTTATCTTAACCTGAATCCAAACCATTTTCTCACTCCAAGAATATACTTCTCTTTAATTTCTCTGAGCACTGATTTTTGTTATTTTTCATTACTATTCTGTATTTGGCAAAAAAGGAGGCTGATAGTGAGGACAAAATAGGACAAAGGGAAATTGCATCTCTACCAAAACCTAACTGGGATGGGCACTTACTGAGTCTTTGTGTTTCTTATACACAAGGCTGTAATCATTTTACAAAAATAAAACAACCTAAAATAAAGCTCATTTTTAAATGGCATAAAACTGCTTTACAAGTACTAGGAAAGCCAAGCTTGATAATCTCCACTAAAAACTTAATCAGCTTGTCTAGCAACTTTCTTTCTTTATTTTCTCAGAGCTTTAAACCAGCTTGTTTCCAAGAGAAACCATATTAATCTCTTCTATTTAATTGAACTGAATCTATATATTTAATTAATGGTTACCAGAGCAACTAAGTACTAGACTGAAGCAGTGACAGTGTAGTTTTAACTGTTTCACTGCTCTCACTTGTAGTTTTACAGCTGAAAATTATTACTGTTAAGCCCATCTCAGGGCTTGAAACAGGTAATAAGAAAATGTGATCGTTGGAGGGACTATCATCTAATTATCTACCTTCAGTCAGTTCCTTAGGTGAAAAGAAAAGAGGAGCTGTAAGGAAACCATGGCTAAAACATCCATACTAAGGGTCATGCATAAAACTTTCATATACTAAAATATACAAGGATCTCAGAGTGACTAAAAGGAAGAATAAACTGTGCTAGAAATTGGTCTACTTGAAAGTGTGCATTACATATCTTGCATGCAGGCATGGTTTTTTCCTAAATGTATCAGACCTGAAAGGCACTTATGTGCATCCAAACTTGTGGTACAAGTTCAGCTATAGCTCTGGAAAGGGAAAAAGAATGCAAACAAATTTTCTCAAGTTTATTTTTTACCCAACCATTTTTTGTCACAAAATAATAGGAAACAAGCTGTGGACTTTATTCCCATTAGCCATATCTACAGTTCTGAATCCTTGTGCTCACTTTGATCACTCTTGTCACTACACATGTAATGCTCCTTTGACATTTCCAGAGATGTGGTGATATCATCAAAGAAATTGCACGCTGATTCCCTGCAGAAATGCAAATATAAGTGACCTGGTAATTCTGATCTCTATAAGAAAGACAGAAAACTAATATACTTGTCTGATAAATAAAAATATAAATAAGTGAGCAGGCATAAAATTTAATCTTCAGGTTTAAGAAGTAAACAGCTACAGTGCCATATGGGCATGTCAGGGAGTATATCTTTTATGTCGCACTTCCAGTGACATGGGGGGAGATAAAGCCATTTTGTAAAACAAGACTCTGTGAAAGGGTGAGTCCTTCTGTTCTCTGAAGAAGACCACAATTGTCTGTCATTCATTGCCTCTCTCGAGATAGAAGAGGTGAAAAACTACTACAAGAGAACAGCCAAGATATACATTGAAGTTCAGAGCAGGAAAACTCTAGGTGCAACATACAGTTCAGTGGTGTAGGAACATTTCCTTTTTATAAATCCTGGCTTTCTTTCAAAAAAAATATTGCTGTTTTATTTTTGAAAACAGCCATATAATTTTTAATCCCATGCATTTTGATTTGATAAAGCAGTAGTATGGCAAAATCCTCTGATACTGTAAGGAAGAATTAATCTTCAGCAGCGTAGAAGACGGAATGGAAATTGCTGCACCATTTGGCCAGATTTATGTCTAGGACTATGTAGAAGGACAAGCTGCAGAATTTTTAATACATTGCAAATTTTGATAAGTTAAATATCACCATCTCCATAAGGTGGGAAATCACTGCTACTTTATTGGTTACAACGGCAGAGACGTGCATAGAGAGGAGTTCACCGTGCGGCCAAAGGTATTCGGTAGGTCCAAAGCAGTGTCAGGAACACAGCTGAATTCATTCCCATTCTCTGGTCTGTGTGTTTTTATTCCCGTTCTCTGGTCTGTGTGTTAAGCACAGACTATTCCCTCCTTTACATTGCTGTTTATGTCTCTGGGCCAGCATTTATTAACCACTGTCAGAGCTGCAGAGATACCTACACCTTCTCTGGAGTAGTCAGTGCCATGTAGGGTCCTACATGTCTGTCACTGTGTCCTAGCCCCTGCCTCACCTGAATTGCCATCTTACAAAACCACATTAAATTGAAAGTCTCTCCATGCATACTTATTATTTAAAAATTAAAGAGTTTTTTAATAAAGGAATACTATAAGTGCTCCTTTTAAAGACCTCTTCTGAAAGAAAATTTCATGGATGTTTCTTCTGTCCCCCTCCTACATAGACATTATTTTAGAAAACGAAGAGATTTGACATTTTTACTTTAAAGTATTGCTTTACTAGCTTTATCTGGCTCTTCAGCTCTGTTTGTGACACGACTCAAGGTAGCTCTGGTTCTTACTGTGATGACTTCTCAGTGACCCTCACAGTCCTTCAAATTTGAGTCTTAGATTTTTCTAAGCTCTATGCTTCTTTAGGTCTTTGACTTTGTTTTTGCACACTGCAAACTTATCCAGCAGTACTAACTGCTGCACTCAGAGGCTTTGCTAAAAAGAAAATTAAAAATGTACTTACACTGCTGGGGTATATGAGTGGCAGAGGAAGCAGCAGAAGTGGAATGAGAACAACGAGTAGGAGGTTTCTGGATCGGAGAATCTCCTTCGTCACTGCCATACTCTTCTACTTTCTGGTGGCTTTCTTCTCCTTCAGATACTTTTCCGGTTCCTCAGATTCTCCGACTTCCACACCTTCACTTTTTCCAACTTTCAAGCCTCAGATACTCCAGCTTCCACACTACTTCAACTTTCCTTCACCTGTGCCTGAATTTCCCCAAAAGGTCTCTCACTTCATTTCCTATCCCCATACAGTCACCTAAAATACCTTTCTTAATTTATTTATTCTTCAGTCTTTTGTTTTGAAAAGGTTTTCAATTAAAAAATATTCAGTTTATGTGGGGCTCACCAGCACATCCAAATTATTATCACACCGTAACATGCAGAATTTTGCAAGTTGGAACATAGTGATCTTTTGACAATTTTTAATTTTAATTCAGACTCACATTTGTAGCTGTGTTGTATCCTTATTCCCATGTTTTATAAAACTTTTTTTCCATCATCTAGAGATGTGACTCCTGTTTTCATAAACCAGGCGGTATATGTTTTGAGCTGCTGCTTTTCCTTCTGTTTGATAGTCTGAATGCCTCAAATACAGTTTCTTTTCTGCTGGAAAATTATTAAACCAAACAATTTATGGTTCAGTGCATAGAAGTAAATGTTCAGGTACTCCTTCTTTAAAAAAAAAACAAACGACCCCAAAAAAACCATCTGCAGCTCCTTCAGACTTTATTTCTTTGCTTCTGCTTTGTATCTACCTTTGCCCTACTTTTGCCCTGAGCTTGGAATTCAAAGGGCAGCAATTCCAGCACAGATTACACTTGATCTCAAGACAAAAATTTGTTAAAAAGCTACATGCAGCTCTAATGCACCAATGAGGACTGCAGAAGGTAGAAGTTGCTCCACCCATTGTCCAAAACCCAGTCAGAACATTTGAGAACATCAACAACCTCCTCATTCTGACATTCACACAAATATACAAAAAGACCTTTTCTAAGTTGCTGAACAGTTTGTTATTGTTTCAAGGTCCCAGTACTGATGATAAATAAATAAATAATCATTGTTTTCTAAACAATATCTTTTGTCTTCATGTTTCTTCCATGGCGATCCTGATTAATGTGCCCTAAGTAACCAGAGGATTCAAAATCAAATTGGAAATTTTTAGACTTTCCACTCTAGTCTTCTAGTGCAAAAACATTTCTCCAGCATTTCTGTAATTAATGCTTTTTATGGGGCCAAAAGTACCATAGATTTAGGGCGGAATCCATTGGCTGGTTATGTGCACAATCTGTAGACATCCCTCCATTTGATCTGGATCTTATAGAAAGCCACACATCTGGGAATTTCCGTGCCCTCAAAAGGTGCTTGCCTACCCTCTCCCCACTCTCTCCTAGTCAGCAACAAACTGAGCTCCCCAGACTGGATTGTAATGCCTCTGTGACCACGAATCCTGAAGAACTAGCAAAGGCAGACATGCAGAGGGGTTTGATGTGCAAGGTGAATTCTTCCTGACATTAGTAATTGTATCTCAGACTGTGAAATGCTTCTATATGCCTTGAAACTTCCGTCAAGCAACAGAACTTTAAGACCCTTCAGGCAAATTTAGCAACTAGTTCTGGAAGTAAAAATATAGTAAATGTGAAGATTTTGGGTTTGCCAATGTAGCCAGGACATTAATATCTGTTTTATCAGTTGTTTCAGAGAGACAAAAAAAATCTAAAATACTTAAAAAAATTAAAAGTAGTTTTATTTTAAACAAAAAAAATCTAACCTTTATTTCACATTTTTATGATCTGTAAGGTCAAAGGGTGGATAAAAGGTGCCATTTAGGGGCAATGGTTTTACAGCCTGTGAGGAAAAAATGGCCTGTAAAGAAGATTCAATCTGAAGTAATAAGATGTAAAAGACTGGGAGCAGGTAACCTACTCCTGCACCTTAAGGAATACTGAGGGAGGGAACTGCCCTAAGCCCAAAGAGCTGCCCTGAAGGCAGAGTACTCCTTCCCACCAGAACTCTGGAAAAGGAGGCACTCTTGTTCCTATTTATTACCAACTCCTGCTCCACAGAGGGAAGAGCTGTTCCCTTTTCTCTACTCTACTGTTGCTGCCATGAAGAGTTTTCCATTCCAAGGTAAACAATTAATCAAGCTGAAGTTGCTAAAAAGTAAATCTGTAGCTGAAATCAATACAATGCAAAGACAAGTATTTTATGTAGAATGTTTTTATTATTACATTGAGAGTCTCTGTTAAATTAACCTGGGCAGTCCAAGCACATTCCCAAGGAATAAATCTTTTTCTTACACTACACACAGTAAAGGGAGGAGGGAAATAAACTCATAAAACCTTTATTTTCTATTGAGGAGATAAAGGTTTTCGGTTACCAATTTGTAAGGTACAGTAACCTTACTATGTGTGCCATAGGGAATTATAAGATAGTAAAAATTATCTGTAATTCTTTTCTATGGGATATTGTATGATGAGTAAACTCTGACTGCTGGACAGTCCTTTTGTGGGGTGAGGAGAGTAGCTGGGTGTGGTAAATTAATATTTGATTTAGTTCTCTTTCTTATTATTTTTGCAGACTTGGAGTAATTGGCTGTAAGGGATTTATAAATTGCCCTCGTTCCAGGCTCTTCTGGCAAGTGATGCTTCAGGGAGCCAAGAAGCAGAGCTGGAAAAGCAGTAGCCATTTCCCCTCCATGTGTTTATAAAGCATGGTGGGGGAAGAAAACACAGATCATCAGTGTTAAAGCTCAGGGCTTAAAGGGCATGAGGACTGTAGTGCAAGTCTGCTTTGTGAGAGCCAGGCTGTGTGTGCAAGCAGAGAAGATGGAGACATTCATGGCCCATAGTTTTATGACTGAGGTTTTTGGTTTCCTTTGCCATATGCCAGACAGACTTTGAAGACAGCCAACAAAATTCTTCAGGTATAAAAGTGCCCCTACACATATGTGAGTCTAAATGCAGACGTGCACAACCATACACACAAATACAGAAACTCCTGGGAGAAACAAGAGTGACTCTGTCTTTTAAAAGCCCTTTGTCCAGCTGCTAATGCCATGGCCAGACTGCCCCTAAGGCTGCTGTGGTTCCACATTCCCACATGTGGTTGCCAAACCCAGTGTGCTCTGACTGCTTGTGCTATTTGCTGTTTGCTGCAACAAGGTGGTGCTGGATAGATATTTTTCGGCTCCAGTCCTTGAAGTACGCCTGTTAAGGGACACGGTAGAATTAATTCTGTTTGCTCAAGTGATGCAAAAGCAGTTAAACACGATTCAGAACTTGGGCTGGAATCTTCAGGTCTCTTCTACAGCCTCAGGGATTTGTGATTTGGGCCTGTATTCTTAAAACATTTTGCCAGTAGAGAGATAGAGAAGGATGGTATGAAAGGATGAAATAAATGTTTAGCAGTTTTCCCATGGTCTGGAAGTAGAAGCATCATTAATTTCAATAGAAAAACAGAGTTTGTATCACTTCTGCACAAAAATTAGGGGATTCAATTTAGAAGAGTTTGGATTTTTGATATCTAGCCATCTGTCTGACAACATATATTTTTCTGTCTATTTTCTGTCCATGATTTGTTGGGAGCTTATTAAAATCAGTTGCACTATTTCTACAATTTTTGCATTTGCTGCTCCCAAACTCATAATTCACACCACTGAATTGATAAATAGCATGTCTGCTAAGTGGTCAGATGCAATTTTTCCCTGACTGAACAATTTAGGATTCTTCTACATACTCAGCACTTATGTGCACACACATGCATGAACATACACAGAAATACACACACACACACATACTCAAATGAATATACAATTTACTATTAAAAAAAACCCAAAACTGAGCCACAGTGCTAAATTCAGCACCAGATATGTTTCAATGCACCTTCCTCCCTTGCCTCAGCGGGATTCTGAAGCATGGGTTTAGATGACCTACGTTCACGCGACAGAACCAGGAAAATGTGTCATTTATTAAATTAAACAGGGCCTTTGTCTTGCCTTTGATTCCACCACGAACAAATATATATTCCTTTCAAAAAAAAAAAACAAAAACAAGCAGCAGAAGCAAAGCCATGTGCAAATAATGAAAGAATAATTGCAGACTGTTTGGGAGGGCAGCTCTAGGAAGCAGGGAATACGTTCAGAGGCTTTGTTTGCTGCTGGTGTTCACAATGTCCTTTGTCTTCTGCAAATGTTATTGCAATTAAAAACTGGCTCAGCCAAATGAAGTGAATCAGAGAGTGCTTATTTACAAGAACATTTGGAATGAATAATATACGGCATAATTTCTGAAGCCTGACAGTTGTGAAACCTCTTCTTTTTACAGAGGGCCTTTGCATCTATTTAAAGTTTTCTTTTACTGGTCAGTCAAAACATGAACTTGTTTCCCTAGCTAGGAAAGCAATACTCTCCAGCACTTACATAGGGATGTGAGCATAAGCACCGTATACTTAGATATTGTTTTTAGGAAATCTAAAGGATGAAGCAAGGGTTTGTCTGGGTGTACCCCAGACTCATGTCTTTGCTTGTCCCAGAATATGCCTCCAAGCCAGCACAAAAATTGAATTCTCAGGACTGGACATTTTGCACCATTTAAAATAAAACTATAAGGTGGATTCCACAAGAGGGAGCTAGAAAACAAATAATCTTTCACAAAGCGGGCTATTAAACTCTTTACAGAATAAAGTGGTGGACGTGCTACATGTGTCCATTATCAACCAAAAGAGGTGGCTGAGTTGCTGTTGCATCTAGTCTCCCACTATGATGGCTGTTTGTTGTATGGGAACATCAAGTCGTGCTTCAGGGCTTTGTAAAGACTGACAAAGGATTGAGCCCAAACGTCTTTCTGGTGTCCCTGGGACTGAGCAGCTCTGTAGGCTGTGTAGACCATGGTCAGCACTGTCCTTTCAAAGTCTTCTTTCTTGAGGACTCTTGGGTAGGAAGACAGCATGCTACTCAGCCTGCGGATCTCTGTGATGCTCTTGGGGATAATCTCGTTGCAGATGGTGTCAAACTCAGCAGCCTTCCTCAGTGAAGCGAGCTCCTCATCTTTGATGGAGATCCTCTGACCTTTGTCAATGTCAAGCTCAGCTAAAAGAAACTGGTACAAAATCAGAACACAGAAAGCTATTTATTTTCTCCAAGAAACTCTAGGCAGAGTAAATGTGCATTAACAACATGTCCTTAGGTCTTTAATTTATGTCAAATGGAGACAATTGCACTGGTTGGAGGTGGGGCAGACTGTAAAGTGTCTATTTCACTGTAAAGTGAAAATTGGACTCTTGTGTTACCTACCTAGGAAAATTAGAGATAGCCTATGGGGGAAAGGAAAGAGAAAAAGGAAAAAGCAGGTCCTCTTCTGTTGACCGAAACAGGCAAGGGTTGCTACTGGCACCGTGCCTAGTTCTGTGTGAGAAAGCACATCAGCAGCTTCCCAGCCCACCTCCCCTATTTGGACATCCAATCCCAGTTTCTCAAGGAGTGGGATAGACAGATTTGACCCATGCACCTTCTTCAGGTGGGCCACTTTCCCTTAGCTAACCATATGACCAGACTGTCATTTACAGATTGCAGTCCCCACTGCTGCCAAAGGGGGGACCTGAATTGTTTCGAAGTGAAAACAGTCATGCCCTTGGGATTACTTTGCAATTACTGATACTTGTAGCCTTAAAAATTTGGGACTGAGACCTAGACCAAAGAATTTAAATGTACTGTGTTTTTAATATGCAGCTATTCTGGAAGAAAGTACATTTCAGTGGAAAGCCTTTTGCTCTGGTTGTCACTTTGCCTGTTGGTGAGCTAGAAATCAAATTTGAGGTACAGCAGGCAACTACTGCCTGCTTAAATGCTCAAAGAACTGAGATTGTCACATATGTATATGTCTGTTCTCTCCCTTCTGGTGATCTATCACACAGTCAGCAATGGGTTCACTTCTGGGATGAGTAAAAGTGACATGAAGACAAGATAATGGATAACCCCAGTGTGGAAAGTAACCCCAGTGTGGAAAGTAACTCCGGTCTTGGTTAAGGCTTAAGGTACCATCTGCTCCCACATACTGAACCTCATAAAGCAGGACCACATCTTCCAGTGAGTTTTGTAACACTGGGTTAAGGAAGGCAGCTGAGGACCTCTTGACTCGCTGAGCAGCTGGGAAAAGCATAGCTGGAAAATAATAATAGAAAAGAGACGTTCCATAAGGTGCCAAACACTGAAAAGAGGAAGCACTTTTCAATAGGAGTCAACCAAAGAACTGCCTGTTGCAAAGACTTACTGTACAATATGACTTCTCACTGTAAATAAAATGCATGGCATGGACTGCTTTGACTCTAACCTACCAGAGATGGAGCTTAGCTGTTTGTCCTATATCTATATGGTGTCTAACACAGAATGGTTTATTATCCAAACCTGAGACTCTGAGTTGCAGCATTGGAGGTGAAAGGAATAATGATAACTACAACATAACATTATCTGAAATACATGTCCTTTTCCTGGATGTGCAAGGGGAAATCAATACTGACACTCAACAAAGCCTATTTTCTTCAGTCCATTCTCCTTCTGAGACTCTACATTGCTCTGAGTTTCAATTGTCTAAGAGTTGTCCTTCCTTATTTAATAGAGAAAACTCCACCAGAGAATAATCACCTCATCTGTCCTGGATGTTTAAATTTGGAAGGAGTGATTCACCCAGATATCTGCATCTATTTACTGAACCTGTTACCAGCTTAGACAAGACAGCTACATTCAATAAGGTGAATCCCAGTTTATTATGACTTTAATACTTCACAGTGTTCTATTGTTAGAAAAAACAGTCTGCTATGATCAGGTGTTTATTCACCATTGTGAAGTGTACTACAGTTACTGTCTCAGGGAAATGAGAGAGCAAACATATGTATAGTCCCTGAAATCAGCACCCCAGTGAAGTACAGCATTTGTGGAATCAATCACCTGTATAGCCCGGAGCATAGAAAATATCTGACGCTACATTAGGGATGACCTAAATGCTTTGAGTTGCTAACCAGGTTGCTAACCATGTAACCAGGTGCTGTTAAAAGGTCTAAGTTCCTTCCTTTCAGAGCAGAGGGGGACAACTCGGTTTTGTTTCATGCTATGTGTATATTATTTAGATGGTGATGTTTAGGTAAACATAATTTGAATTTGTTCAATTTTTTCTAATGCTTAGGAATAGGAAGGGTTTTTTTCAAATCTGTACTTATGTGACTATTGGTATGTTTCCCCATAAACTTCACATCTCCACTTTAACTCTTGTTTACCAATAGATAAATTTGGAAGCCAGTGTAAGAAACAGGGAAAGAAAACTCCCACCTTTTCAAACACATTATGATTCTCTCTTCAAAAATTAGATTTCTACAATTATGAGTAACATCTAATAGAACATGCAGCTTCCTTTGAATTTCTGAAAAGTTTCACACCCCCCTTCCTCTTCCAGCTTTTTTTCCACGAAATATTTTTACTGGATCAATTTAGTTCTGTTTCGCCAAAGTTCTTGTGATGGATTTTGCATGCTGCCTGTAGAAAACCTGAACATCATTTAAAACTCTCTCTGCTGGGCACGAAAAAGAAAGCTGGAGCAACTGTAATTATTTTATGGAAAGGTTGTCCCTGCTCCCTGACTACATGGTTTGTCAGACAATTTGCCTCTTTGGTTACCCAAGCAGATCACAAATATGCAGTTCCTTCTAGATTCTGCATTTTGATAGGACGCCTACAGAGCTAGCTGCTTCCTATTCAATCCATGTGAGTTTAGCTTAAAACTTATTTATGATAACTGAATAGTATTTGCAGGGTATGTGACTAAAAGCCTGAAGGAATTAATGCACCAGGAGGAAGAACAGAGACATAAAGGACTCGGTCTCTGCAGTATCCTTTCCCCAGCCAGCAGGATGCCTTTAGCATCCGAGAACCTCGTCTGACCCAGCCGAGGAAGGGGTGGGTTTGGGAAAGGTCACAAGCTGCCTGCAGGCTCTACTCTGTGAGAGTGTTTGCCTGACTGGCCACTGGGGCTATGCCCACTTGCTGCTGCTGCTCCATCTCTGATGTTTACCCCTCTTGCTCAGAGCTCAGAGCTTTGTTGGAGCTGCTCCATCTTTTGCTCTTGACAGTTCATGAATGCAATTGAGTGCATGTGAAGCACTTGAAACTTCAAGCACTAATTGCTGAGTAATTAAAACTTTTATTACTGGGCAATTAAAACTCTAATTACTAAGCAGCAGGAAGAAATCCAGTCCATAATGATGACTATTCATTTTCATCTCTTTTAGATGCCCTTTCAGTGAAAACAGACTCAGAGCACAGAGTACCTCTACATATGCAGATGGTTTACATCTCAAATATCCTCTGAGCCTTGGCAAAAGTGTGGCATCTTTCTTCGGTGCTGTTGTGCTTATTGTCATCACATTGGTTGCTTTTAAATTGTAGTCCAAGCACAGATTCCCATGTGGAATTCCACATGGAGCTGAGCTGGGAGTCATTAGATTCAGCCCATCATCACTCACCCAGAAAAGCCTCAGTGAAGGACTCCCACAAAAACAAATGCCATATTATCGATTTAGCACTGGCCTACTTGCTGAATCACAGGTAGTACCTTAGAAAGCAGCAGGGTCTTCCTACCCTGCTGTCCCCAGGATAACATGGATTAGGTTAGGAGATTCAAAGGGACAAGAGTTTGAGCTTCTCTATTGTGAGAAAGGACTCTGTATGTATATCAGAATCATGCCTAGGGACCAGGCTAGCACTGATTCCCTCTTCTCATTATCTTGTTCCCAAAACATATTAAACTTTGTTACAGTTCTTAGAGACTCCGCTCAGAAAGTCTTTCAGAACTCATTTATATTTGTCATGGTAATTTAATTTTCCTGATCTGCATTTTGTTTCAGACCTACCCTCTCTCTCTCTTCCTCCACAGGAATCCTTCCACCGTCACCCCCTCCACAGTCGTCTCCATGAATTCATGAGTTCCTCAAAGACTGCATGAACATTTAGAGCAAGCACTCTCTGATTTTCATGATACTGACTTAACACAAATGTTAGTTAAGCACAAAAGCTGAGAAATAGAAAGATTTGCAGTCAGTTTCTGCATTTAGTGATTGTAAATTCCATTTGAGATGTTTCTGCTGACTTTTACTTTTTCTTGCATTTATTTCCATCTCTGACATGAGTTGTCTGGGCAGCATCAAAGAACAGCAGGGGAGTATTACTGTATTTACCAAATATTTACTATTTTCTTCCCCAAGGGAGTTCCCTGTGACGCTATCAAACAATTATTTCATAGGAAGATGCAGAGCAATGTATCATTTTATGTTGATGTTGCAGCCATTTGTTTCAATGGCAGTAGTCACGAACATCTAAGTAGCAGAGATCCCTAATTAATATTGATAGAGAAAGCCCAACCCAGTGATCTCTGAAGGCAGTGGAGGGTCTCCTATTGATTTATTGTTTATACTTCTCTTACAAATGTGTCAAGACATCTCCAATGCAGATGCTTCTGTCAGGGCTGATCAGTCATGTAACAAAAAGCTTATGATTCGCAGATATGAGGTAGGAAAAGTAAGGTTTTGATTATCCTTACTGAAAATATTTTCTATTCTATACCTGTGTACTGCCAGGCTCATCGTCTTCTAAATCCCTTCTTCACCGGGGCCTTGAGAGTTGCCCTTGATCTGACCTCCCTTGCTGCCCAGCTGAGGGTTGGAGGTGGATGAGAGAGTGAAGTGTGCCTGAGGGCAACCACCCACTCCAAGCCTACCTGCCTGACCTGGAATGGCCTCACCCTGTGCCCTGGAGTGCAGCACTGCCTCTGCCTGAAGATGGTGGGCAGCCTACAAGTCTAGTCCTAAGGGTAGTTAAAAGTACCTGTCAAAATATGGCTCAGAAGTTCCTATTTTCTGAACCGCTTACTGCAGGAGCCTGTCCAGTCTCCTACAGCTCTGTTGACTCAATTCCACTCTCCCTCAGGACTATCCATGTTTTTAAACAAAAGCTCTAGCCATGTTTCCCAACTTGTTGACTTGCTTCTAACTATTAAGCTAATGCATCTGTATGGTTTAAATATAATATCACCTTTGAGGCTGACAGTAGCTTTATTTTAGATGTGTTTTCATCTTTCTTAAGAACTCTGCCAGAATTTTCTGTATGTCATTAGCCATGTGGTAAATATTTGTGATCCTCTCCCAGGTTTTCCATGCAGTTTCATTGCTGAGGGTACAGATGTTTAGTTTTGCTTTCCAGTTCATGCACCTGCTCATGATTTCCCAGTTGCTGCCTGTGATGTGTTTGCTCAATAAGTACAGAGCATAGCTGCAGGAGTGCTCAGTTATTCGTGCATCGTCAATGCCCTTTTCATGCCCTGTGAAAAGGTATGAAGCCTTTGAAAAAGTATGAAGGGTGAATTGGGCCCCACGCAGACCATTGCTCCAAACCTCATACAGCTCCCTGTGGCTCTCGGACGTGAACACAGTTTAACTGGGGTTATGACTCAGCAGGAATTTTTTTGATTGCCATCATGGGCATGGAAAAGGGCTATCTCATTGCTTCAGAGGGACCCCTTTCAGGAAGGACAGAAGGAGCAAAGGAACAAGGACTTGTGGACCAAAACTTCTGATTTCCTGCAACCAAAAAATGAGAGTCCATTGTAGGCATAGGGAAGGGCAGTGGTCCAGTTGGAGTTGTCCTATAAGCCAAATTCAGTCAGCAGGCTGCAGTTGCAGCTCATGTCTTAGATTACCAAGCATGAAAATAATTTCTTTGGTCATCACTGGTTTTCTGGGACCAGTTCCCTTTTTCTGGGAGTGCGAGAAGTGAGTGGCCACACAAAGAGCAGAAGTTCCTGTTCAGTGATGGACCTAAAAAGGACCAGTGATCTCTGAAACTCCTTTATGTGTTCTCCAGCAGTTGTTACAGGAATTAAGAGGGGTCTGCAAAACCATCTCCTCATAGACCACCACAACTGACTTTTTACTACAAGCTCCCAACCATCCCTTAGAAGTGAGAAACTGCTACAAGCTTAGCAGTGTATCCAGCTTGGCCCATCACAGCAAAAGTTTTCCTTTCCCACCCAAACCTTTTGAAGACAGGACTCCTTGACCTCAATAGAAAGAAGCTAGTGAATCCAAAATTATAATAAAAGCAATTTCTCCCTGTTTGGCTTTATCTTACTGGTAAAGCAGGGAATAAAATTGTTTACTTTCAATGCTGTGAGTGCATTTATGCATGAAAACAAATATGCATACTTGTCCTAAATGAAAGGAAAACATAAACTTTAAAGGTTATTGTTCATGAAGGCATGGTAAGACATGTAAAATATTTTAGTATAAATTCATTGTCTATTGTTTTGTTCTGCCCTATAACAAGCCCAGAAAAACAGCATTTGAATTATACTCCAGTGGTGTGATTTTTTTTCCCTAGCCTAAACATCACATGTCTAGAAAAGTAAATATAAAACGTCCGTGACCATGCTTACCCTTTTTTTTTTTCTGTGCTGGCTTCTACAAAAGTTAAAAAATCCATTTCCTGGGCCATATGCACAACTGTTTTAAGCTTGATGCTAGTCAACCTAGAGCATATCCTGGTTCATGAGCTGAAAATTTCCTTGTGTCACGACATTTTTCTCTAATCTGCCTGGAATTTGCACTAAAAAGACATTTGTTGATAACTTGGTGACAGATTTTCTCACTAGCACTGACTTCTTTGAAAGATGAAGATGATTCTTCAAGGTGAATTCAAGTTTTTGCCAAGGAAAACAAACTCAGCACTCTCCACAAAGCGATTGTATAGGCAGACACAGCAGCCATTATAATTAATGCCATGCAAAAATTATGAGTGATCTAGGCTGACTGAAGCTATTTTCCTGCAGAAACTGCTGGGCAGTTCCTAGAAGTCATTGTTTGTTTGGATCTTAGGGTAAATGCCTGAAATGCTCACAAAGGGATTCTTTACTGCGTGGGTGACCGTGCACTGGAACGGATTGCTTAGGGAGGTTGTGGAATCTCCCTCACTGGAGATATTTAAGAACCTTCTGGATGCAAATCTGTGTAATGTGTTCTCAGAAGACCATTCTTGAGCAGGGAAGTTGGATCAGCTGACCCACTGTGGTCCCTTCCCCTTCCAACCTGACCCACTCTGTGATTTTGTGATTCAATGACACTGTACAGGAAGTATTGTTTGGAACTCTCCTTGACCATGCACCACAGAAGAGAAGAGGACATGAGTGTCATAATTTGCATACACCTGAAAAAATCTTTTGTTTCATGTTCTTCTTCAATAATCTTGCTTCTGAGGGCTTACATACAGACCAGAAGTGTATTTTATACATGGAGGGTTTTATTTCTGTCAGATGACTCTTTGGTGGGTCCATGCTGAGTTGCTTCATTGGTAGAGTAACAACTCACTCTCCCCCATTTACTGTTGCAGGCTAACTGTGAAATACCTGTCCTTACCATTCTGCAGTGGTACCAAAAGCATCACTTTCTCCAGGGTGAAGGGATGTTGACCTGTGAGAGGTGTGTGGTGGGCAGTGAAAGTAGTAATGTAGATCACAAAAAGGGCCCTATTATGAAATAATAATGTGTTTTATGCATTTTACTTGCCCTGCCCTTGCCTCATCCCCAGGAAGGTGCATCTTCACCATCTGCAATGTGTTTATACTGTCCTGGCCTGCAACTGTTGCCAGGGCAGAACCAGGTTTTGCTCTTCTGTATCATTAGAAATGATTGAACACTTTGCCCTAGCACAGGGGAAACTGGAAGAGTGGGAAGCTGGAGGAAAAATAATAGGAATAAATAGGAGAAACACACACAAAAGGGCGAGGAAAAGTACTGCAGTGCCATAGCCCGGCATCTGAAACTCCTATCCGGAATCGCGGTTACTCACGTAAGTCGCTCCCATGACAACAAGTGCAATGCAAAGACTTGTGCATTCCAACTTTAATACATTTAAATCTCCATTATTGGGAGATTAAATCCCAATGCCCCTTAGGAGAACACAGCAGTGAGATGGAGAAAATGTTTTAATTACAAACCAACATGAACAAGCGCATGTTTAAAAGTAGCTACCAAGAGAATTTGCCCCTTTTTACTTTCAGCTTCCTATCCTTGCTATCTTAGCTCCTAAGATTAAACCTAATAGTGACAATGGCCTCTCTTTATTCCTGACTGCTGGCTGAAAGTGAGTATAGACATTAGCGTCTTCTTAAGTTATTAAAAAAATGTTTAAAAGAAAAGTAAAGCTCTGCCTTGAAAATCTAAGCTTTGTCAATAAGGATGCAGGAAGTAGATCTCCCTATAAAAGCTGGCAACAGGCAATACTGTTCTTAGAAAAAAAAACAGTTTTAAACACCTAGAATTAATAGCATATTGTATTCAATTCCAGAGTGCAATATATAATCCATTTTTTCAAACTTAGTTTTTACTAATTTCTCTCTTTTTTAAGAAATACACATATTCTGAAAGAGTGTCTCAGTCACATAAAACAGAACCCACTCCAACATACATTTCTGACTTCACAAATGTCCTGAGATCTGTGAGATTAGATTAAAGTGCAACAGAGTTTCCATATAAAAAAATAGAGTGGTAATAACTTTTCTAGCTACTTAGCACAAGTGGAAATGTAAAGGTGTATTAGAAAGACCAAAAACTCCTTATGTTTACAGAAATGGATATTACTAGAGATGAAAATGGTGTTCTGAGCCCGTGTTTATGAGAGGCAGAGGGTATTTTCATTTATGATTTAAGTAAAATGGTTTCAAAGATATTACTAGCATCATCTAACTAAAATGGTCCGAGAATTTATTCCCTCATATAGAATTTCCATTATGCAACATTTTCACCTGTTTCCAGCTTGGAGTAATATGTACTGTGTTATTTATTCTTCCCTTGGTCATAAGGAGGGGTCTCTACCTGGAATTATTTATGCATATAAAAAAAATGTTCCAGTTAGCCAGGAGAGGCCTTTAACATGCTGCAGTAAAGCTGCTGCAGAAGGTGTGGAAAGAAAAAAATACACATAGGCAAACTGAAGGAAAGAAGGAGTAAGCGAAATATATTGTTGTCCTTCAGTTTGCTGCCACATTGCCACAAACTGGGGACAGACTATAACAAAAACTGTATGAGTGAAAGGCAGCAATAAAGAAAGGAAATATCAACTCTGTTCCACAGATTTAACACATAGGCTATAAATAATTTTGGTAACACAGTAAATTTCAGGCAGAGTTGGGAAATGGACCAGTGTTTTATATCCCTGTCTTCATTGCAGAGCCACCTCTCCTTCCCTGTCTGTACTGCTCACAACAGCCCTTACACAAGGTAAAGGCACAAAGCAGTCTTAATTAGACGCATTTGAAATTTTTTTGTACAAGTGAACAAGTGAAGGGATATAACGGTGATCCAATCTACTTCCATTTCTCCCAGGAAGCAGCAGAGAAGGGAGTGAGTGAGTGAAGGACGGAATACAGCGGTGTGCTTGTGTTTTGGTTCTGAGCTGTGGGAAAGGGCCCTAGGAGCTGAGTGAAGTGGATGACTCTACTGTTGAACAAGGGAGCAAGAGCAATGAAAATCTGAGCTCTGCTTCATGGGAAAAGACAGAGTTACAGCAGCTCCGAGAGGTTTCTGCATCATGCTATTGCTGCTCTGAAAGGAAAGTCCTTCAAAACCAAATCACTCTCTCCAGTACTCTGCCCTTTCTATATTAGCAACATAGATCCCAAAGGAGCAGGCTTGGGCCTTGCACCATCTCCAAGGTACATATTTCCTCAGAGCTGAGTCACTGAGCACAGAAAAGAGGTGTCCAGTAGTTAAGAATGGTTGTGTTTCCTGGCAGGCAGAGGTGACTGCGTAGCTAGGGTTTTGCTGAGTCTGACCTAATCACAGCTGTAGCTGCAAGGGGCAGTCCAGCACGCCTGCCTGCAGGGAGGCTTTCCCTCCTTCCCTTTGTGCTGACTTGCTTTGTGTGGCCACACAGTCAGCTAAGCCAGGAATGTGTCTGGTCACTAATACAGGGAAAAAGCAAACCAAAAAAAGGGTGATAGATTTTAGTAGCCTCATTCCACATCACATCTGTGAGGCCAGCAGCACTTCTACATGTGAGAAACTCACAGTGTAAGTGCAGTGTAACTGTTCTTAGCATATCTGGTGATGATTCCAGTTCTCGGATGACATAAGGATAAAAATAAGCCACGGTTAGGAAAAGCAGACGACCCTCCTCCTGCCTACACATCCTTTATCTAACCACCAGGCTCAAAAGCTCCCTTCTGTGCATGACCACCTCAGCTAGGGTAGGCATTGCTTCTGCTAGCAGTGAGGGTCATCTGCAGGACTCTAGCTGTCAAACACTTCTTTCCCTTCTGTGATTACATCTCACTGAACTTCTACCTGAGTACATTCAACTGGCACAAAGAATATGTAAAATTTATTCCCAGACTGGGTGGTGAGAAAGGAATCAAAGATCTCGTTTGAACACACCTATCAGGGAGCAGTAAGAAATTTATTTCATTATCACATGACAGCTCAGAAATGATGGGGACCCATTCCCTTATGCCATCTGCGAATGCTTTCAATTAGCAAGTTAAGTGTCTGATGGTGCATTTAGGAGTAGCCAATGAACTGATAGCTGACTATTATTATTTTACTCATATATGAACTGCTCACCCACATGAAACATGAAACACAAAGAAACCCACACATATGAAACAACAAGCTATTCCTCATACTCACTATATATGAACATCACAGCTCAAAACTAAGGAGGAATAAACATTATATTGACCATTTCTTTTCCCTTCCCTTCTAGAAACAACCAGAATGTCTTCCCTTTTTCTTCAAATCCCCATCCAAGCTGACATAAACTGTTAGGAAGTGAATATATAAATCACAGTTTTATTCTTCCTCTCCTCTGGGATTTCACTTGTTCTTCAAAAGTAAGGAAACCCCAGCTGCATTTCCAGTTGTTCAGAGTTCCAAATGTCAGTGCACCTGCAGCTGGTTTTCTTAATAACATGAATATGTGCTAGATGAGAAAGTATATAAATCAGCCTTACCCAGTAAACAAAAAGTATAGGGATACTTGGTCCTTTTTGCGAGGAAATGTGTTACTTTTGGAGGCAATATCTTTTCAAAACATTTTATGATTTCTAGTAGTCATGATAAAGACAAAAAGTCTGAGAAAGTGACTGAGAGCTGAAGATGGATTCAGATATGTCTCTGAACTGGGTTGGTACAGTTGCTTTGCCACCTGAGCAGAACATGAAGGGTGGAAAGTTTTCCATCCCTGAGTGATAATCAGGGGAACCACACGTTTCTCCTGGAGAGATGAAGGAAGATCAGCATGAGAAGGCATGTGTTCTGTCAAGAAAATACTTGCATGAATGTCTGGGCCTTATTATGGTAATTTCTACATCTCTATGAAAATAATACTAAAATATTAATGGAACTCAAATATAATCATCCACAGAACCTAATCAGTGGATTTCAATGTGTGCAGGTGCAATGATGGGCCAAGACAAGTCTTTGTGATATTGCCATAAACATAGCAAAGAAATATGAAGGATGAATAGTAAAATGGATTATATTTATAACTGCCTTCCCCGCTCCACACACACATGTATGGGATTTTCATTCTACAAAACAGACATTTTTCCACTGTTCATTATTATTTCATACTCTTCTAAAACCTGACTATTCCTAGATCTTTCAGGTTTCACAGTCTGCTGAAATAAAACTGAGACTGACGTACAACTGGATTCACCATTAAATGCAGAAAGCCTTGCCAAAACTTTTAATGTCGCAAATTGCTAAAGGCTGCTGGACACTGTAGGTGAGGTCCTCAGATGACCTGAGCTGGCACCACCAGCCCTGTGATGCTGCTCTGCAGGCAGCCAGGTCACAGAGAGTCCTGTGCTGTGAAAGCAGCACACTTGGGACCACAGGAAGAGAAGAAAGTTAGATTCAGGGTTACAGAAATCTTACAGCTAACAAAATAACCCAAATATCCTGTTTTCTGGGATCTGAAGGGCACAAAATGCCAACAGCTGCTTCTGAAACTGATGGAAATTTAAAACTCAACCTCTTTCACTGCTGCAGTTCCTGCCTCTACAGGTGCCATCTCTCAATGGCTCTCAGCCCAAGAGGATCCTGCCAATTTGTCCCATGTATTTGATTCCGTGCTCTTCTTCCTTAACATACCTTCTCTTCTTCTGGAGTCGTTTGAGCTGAACTTGTGAAACAGAATTTGGCTTATGGGAAAATAGTCTAAGTAAATGTTTAAGGAAAAAATGTTAACGACCTCATGCTGTAAATCTAGGAAGAATAGATTTGGAGATAGGGAGGAAGGCTTGATTTACAGTGAAATCCTCTAGCATGCTGTTGAATGAAACCAGCTGGGGAGTTCATTCTTTGATTTAACTCCTCTTTGCGTGAGGATTGGTAAAGAAGACACTGTTACTGTGAAAAAGCATTTTAGATAAGATGCTGCGATAGTCATTGTAAATTTTATCCTGTTTTTTTCTAGATTTGGGCTTTCTTCTTACTAATCCAAACACTCTGAAGTTTGCATACTGAAATGGGCTTATTTAGAAAAGTTTTTGCCAGCATGGATTATCAATATAGGCTGCTAGTGAAAAATTTTTTGGTCAGTCTGATGTCTGTTGTGTTGTGCCTGCAGAAGCACTCCTTGAAAAAACTGGACTGCATCATGTGAAAATTCTGCATGACAGATCTTCCTCAGCTTGTTAGTGATGATGATATCCCAGGTAAGCTTATAGAAATCACCTGGTTATGAATGTTGTTGATATTCATCTTACATCATCCTCATATGACTTCCTTTTGTCATTGTCTGAGATACTGGAACACACTAATACAATAAACTAATAATTTTTAGGAGTAGATTGATGTTTAGCACAGTCACAAAGTAAGGCAAGGGACTAGTTATCTCCCAATTTATACTTCTAAATGCTAAGTAATATTTGCGTTCTGTTTTGACCTCTGAGTGGTGAGGATTAAGGATGAAGCAGAATGTAAACTAGCTTGTCATGGCTGAGTTCCTTGGATTAGTAGCTGCTAACCATTGCATTGACTTACAGAGACAGGCTGGTGCGAGTGCTCTAATTTGTTGTGAGAGGGACACAGAAGGTGATTTATATCTTTGTCTAAATAATGCATGGACTACTTTGTCAGCAAAAGCACCCAGGGGAAAATGCACTGGGCTTTGAAAACAGGTAAGTGAACTCACAATATGTTCAAGTAGTTGCTCCCACCAGAATTCCCAAGCTGAATTGCAATGAGAAGGACTCAATGAGATGGGGGTGCTGTGGTCCAGCCTGGGGTTCAGCAGCATTCATATACAGAAGCATCAGGGGTGATAAATTTGCTTCTCTGACAGTTTACATCTTTCTTGGCAGCATGAGTTCAATCAGGACGGAAAAGCTCCTGGGAGACATCATAGATAGGTGTGAAAAGCCAGCTGGACATGATACACATTTCTATCTTTGAATATGTAAATAGAAAGGGAGGGCTATGGAGTATTTAAGACATGTGACGAGTTGGTTCCATTTACCTCACTGCCAAATCTGTGCAAGTAGAAACGGAGCTCTTTGCCTTGGTGGTGATATTTTGCTTAAGAGTCCCCATATGTTCCTTTGGAGAATATAAGTGCACGTTGTTCAGCTTTGATGTTCACTTTGGCTGGACCACACTGGCTGTGAACAGCATGCCCAGAGATTAAGGCTGACATAATCGGGTGTGTGCTGGATGGATGATCTACGGCACATGCAGTTAGTCATTCAGGGTTTGAAGGGCATCCAGAAATTCACAGCAAATGACCAGCAGCCTGCTCTCTAAATACAATTTATGGTTAGCAAAGGAGTGCCTTTCTAGGGAAATACAGTTTCTTATGGTATCCCTTACACTTAACTATATACCAGGCAGACTCTTTAAAAAATGAACTGGAGCCCACAGCATTTCCCTGCTGTGAATGTGGGAACTACAGCACCACGGCAAGACTGGTCCCCAGTCTGTGTGACTGCCAGTTTGTGACTGCCCTGTCTTTCTCAGTCCCATTGCTAAACATGTCAATCCTGCTCTCTGCATTCCTGAAGGATTTCCTCCTTCCTCAGAATGCAGCATTGCCCAAGCCTCAGCCAAGTGGCTGCTGCTTTCCCTCTGTGCAGTAGGACTGGCTTTAGGGAGAGAAGGGGCACAGTGAGGGACAGTGACCTGGTACTGTAAGGCAGAAATAATACAGCTAAAAACCCCAAGCCTGGGTCTGAAAGCAGGTTTTGGCTGGTTTTGATGGCTGACAGAGGACACCTGATATCTGTAGTCTGTTCATCAAAACTGGGATCCTCTGAGCTGAGCTCAGACACCTTCTTGCCCATCCATTTAACCTGACATCCCGTGTGTAAACAGGACCACTGCGTCATCCTCCTTCTGCTGGAGAGCCCAACACAGCAGTCACGCACTATGTGGCCCTCTGCCACTTGGGCCTAACTGTGTCTGATTGTATCTGATTTTTGTTGCTTGTATCTAATTCCTGTTATGGGAAAGCCCAGTGTGGAAAAATCTTTGGATCTTTTCTATCCTTGTATCTTTGTTAGGACACAACCAAGTTTTACATTTGCTAAGTACATGGAAAGGTAGGTTACCCCTTTTGAGCTCTGTTTATTGAAAACCCTGGTGGTAGAAAGCAACAGAACAAGCAGTGTATACATTTATATCAATAGATTGATTACCTTCCAAAACTTTCTGCCAAATTGACATGGCAATCCAGAAAACCAGAAGTTGCTGCAACTATGACAAATGAATGGTTTCACTCAACACATGCTGTACTATATTAAACACAAGTAGTGTCTAACTGGAAATGGAGTTTGTTCAGTGCCAAGCCATGAATAATTGCAGCAAATAAAAAATGAAGAATGCCTTAAGTGTCATTTATTTTAAGAGGGGGCTTAAGACAGAAACAGTTCCTTCAGACATAAAATCTGTGTTTAATAAATAAATTTAATAAACACTTACTTCGTATTTCTTCAGAGCCAGGCATAAACAAAAATGTAATGTCGTGGCTGTGAGCATTATGAAAACCAGAGAGGAAACTGAGGGCTTTCAGAACTCATTCCATTCCCCCAGGGACTGATAGGGAGAAACAGGGACTTGTGCAGCTGTGGCACTGTTTACTATGATTGGTGTAAATAGGAAATGCTGCAGCTCCACAGTCCTGTAAAACAGTAAGCTTCTTGCAGCTTCCGTGGAATAAAACAGGCTGCTTCTTGGGCAGTGGCAAGAGTCTTTTTGCATACCCACACAGTTTAAAAGATCAAAGGGAGGGGAGGAGTGGGAAAGTAAAGAAATCTTGACATACTGATGATTCAGTAGCAGTAGCTTTAACTTTATAATGTGACTGGAGCTGAATTGCCCAGACTACTGTCTCTCAGTATCCTGGTAGGCTGAGAGGCTGGTGGAGACCAGAAGCAAATTCAAGTCCTGCTTATGTGAGAAAAAGGCAATGGCAGCTCCAAAGAAAAGCATCCATTCCATGAGCCTGAGAGGCAGATGAAGACCAGCTGTGACAGATGGACATCTGCTGAAGTGTGGGTTCAAATGGGGATGCATATCATGCCGACAAGGGAGCAAATGCTACTCCAATCTAGAAAGTATGTGTGGTTTAATATTTCCCATTCACATTTATCACATTTTCTCTCTCTCTACACTTCCTTTCTCTTCCTTTTTCCTGTCATTCATACTACTTTCTTCCATTGGCCATTTTTACCTCCAGCTTTCTCTCTATCATTTCTCAGCGTCTCTGTCTTTTGCCTTTGCCTCTGTCTCCCTCTTTGTGGCTCAAATTATCCCTCCTAGATTAGAAAGTCTGTATTCCTCCCAAGACAGAGAAGAGATTAGAAGCATCCACTCCTTTTGTGGCATGCCACTACCTTCCAAATAGATGGAGATCAAATCCTGATGTTCTGGCTTGGAGCAGATATCCACATCCAGTTCAGTGCAGTTTATTCTCTTTGCAATTAGGCAAAACCTAACTGAAATGTTCTCCTTCCCTAATGCCATGCCAGGTGGTGGATGGGTCTGCAGACATCACAGAAGGCTTTTGGTTATCCAATATGAGACTGCAGCACACTGCCCCTCCGCTGTCTCATTTCTTCCCAAATAACCTCTGACCTTTGAACAACTTATTTTTCCCTTTCTCAGCAACTTTTTTTCAGCTATCCACCTGGCTCCTCCTGAGCAGAGAGAGACTCAGTGTTTTGGAGCCCGGCTCCTGGCTGGTGACCTGTTTCCCTGTGGCTTGGGAGGAATTTCCAGAGGAGGAGCGGTATGCGTGCCACTCTCAGGGGAACTGGGAGACTGCCAAACCTAACCAGCAAACTGGGCCAGGAAAGGCCCCACATACTCTTTCACCACAGGAAAGGAATGTTTGTGGAAACTGGGAGTACTGGAGCTTATTTAACTCTGCTTCTCTCCTCACATTCTTCTTAGTCTCAAGCCCAGCACTGAGCTCATGCAGCCACAAGCATTGTGATAGATAGACAAGGGTAGACAGGTTATTGCTGCAGCCTGGAGCATCTCAGGAAGGATAAAAGGAATTATTGGCTGAGCGTTGGTCACTAAGTAGGTAAGATAGCCCAACAACTTGTGGCACAGAGTTGGGCTAGTTTAATGTCTCTGAATGAGCAAATATGCTGCGGGGGATATATCACAGAGCAGCCATAGCAACAGCCAAATTGAACAGGAGTTTGGTATAATGAGAGACACAGGGACTATAGGGACATACAGGATCCCTTCCTTGGCTTTCTTTCCTTCCAGTGGGTGAAAAAATCCCACAGATGATGGTCTCCTTGGGGATTTTTGTTTGTGTTAAATAACAAGTGTTACTTGCAGCATATCCTCAAGCTACTTTTTCTTTTCATGATGCTTTGATATATCTTTCCCTCTGCTTCCCTGCATCAGCTATATATACAGACAACCTGCATCAGCTTCACCCGTACCAGTGCCATTCTGCTGAAAAAACCTTTAGCCAACAAATAACTTGTTTGGGCTGAAAGATTTTAACAATCAGGGTTACTGCAGGAAACCAAATTCCAGATAATGAATGAGATCGTGGGCCCACTCCTGAGGGCAGAAAAGCTCTCTTTGACTTTTGCCATGCTGGTTTGCACATTTAAGCGCTTCTAAAGTTAAAGGAAGGAACAGGCTGGTTTGCCCACTTCAAACCAAGACGCTCTCACAGCTCCCCATTTTGCTGCAGGCAGGTCCATGAACCCAGTTGCCTTCTCTTCAGTTTGGATGGACTCAGCTCCCCTCAGCAGAGCCACCAGGGTGCAGAGGGAGAGTTTCACAGAGCCTCAGTTCAAACTGGGTGCAAACTGTGCCTGAGGGCAAGCACCAGTGTTTGCCTCCAGCACCCCATCCTGGCCCTATGGGTCCTACCCTGTCTTGAACCTGAGCACAGGCACTGCGTGCAAAGTTAATTGCTGCAACACTCAGTGTTTTACCTCAGCAATTTACATCTTGCCTGCCACTATTTGGGTAATCAGAGCCTCTGCAGGCTGATGATGTTCATTAAGACCTGCTGACTTTCCTTTCAATTAGATTGTACTATTCAGTGCTTCTGACAGGATTTCTTTCTGCCTGAGAAGTCATTACGCTCCTGCTGAATTTGGCACAATCTACTCTGAGAAAAGCACTTTATGCTTCAGAAACAGAATTTAAAAAAAAAAAAATAATCACAAGTATTAACAATACACAGGACTACATGCACACAGTCATCCTGAAGAGATCTGGGGCAAGTGATTGAATTACTCCATGCCTCACAATTGAAAAGGGATGTTAACATTTCCTCTCCTTAATTACACTGAAATTACACTGAAAGTTCTTTGGAGAAGGAAAGATTATTTTTTGTTCTGTGTGTTTGCATAATGCCAGGTACTACTGAGGTCTCTAGGCCCAGCAGTATAAGACAATCAGGAGGGGACTCAGTCTGTGAATGAGTACATGAGTTATTTCTTTCATCACACAGCTGCTTTGCCTTTGGAAGAAAACACTGGCTGCTCAGCATGCACTAACAGCAGTGAGGCAGTTAAAGGAAAGGTGAAGGAAGCTATTTCCATGTGAAAGTGTAAGGAGGGATTTGAACGGCAGGAGGTGCTTCTGAGCTGGACTATAGCTGGGACATGAGGACCTTTGTGAAAACTAATCCAGATTCCATGACAGTTCAATACCTGGGACTGAGGTAAATAGATGTGACATTACAGTATGCAGGAATTCTAAACAAAAATTACCAAGGTTGCAGCAAATGTCTTACTGACTTGCCAGTCCTCAGAACTGGGATGGAACTGGGATCACTGAGAAGTTTCTACTGGCATTACTTTCAGCAAATAATTCTCATTTAGCCTGGTACATATCAAAGAATCTTCCTCTTGTTGCTTACCCAGATTTCCTCAAAATTGTCTAGTTCCTCTCTCTTTTTAAATTTTGATTCTGCCAACCAGTTTATGACTGTATGAGCTGTAAGCTTTAGCCATTTTTTCGCTGCTTCCTGCGGTGAATAAAGTCTCAGAATCACTTAGATCCTTCCTTCCTAACAGCATGACTGCTTTTATAGAGTACAATATCCATCTATGATCTAAACTAAAGTGTGGAAACTTCCGTAATCTATTCTCCCTCTGATCTCATCACAGTTTAGCATCATTGCCCTAGGAGAGACTAGAAACTTTGATTTATTTTTTTTAGGCATCCTTTGTATGTCTTTCAGGTACCCACTGTGAATTCTGATTCAGGGATCATCCTCCATGCAGGTTAAATTAATTAATCCTGCCCCTAAAGGAGTATTTGAGGAATCAGGACGTGCTAGAAAGGACTTTGATTACAGTTGCATCCCTACCCTATTGGATATTTATCCTACAGAGATTAAATTCATTCAGAGACTGTTATATTCCAGCTACCTTTTGCAACACCAAGCAGCTTTACTAGGCACTAATAACTAACCTATTTTCAGGCCTTTCTTCAGTCTTTTCTCTGCTCTTGCTCCAATATCACTTTTTTTGATAGTTCCAGACTGTCACCATAGCTGATGCCCAAGGCACCTGCCACAGGGAATGGAAAGTCTCTGTCTGTGCTGCACAACAAATCATAGGGCAGACACGTCAGAGCCAGAAGCAGTATGATCATATCACTGTGGCACTTGGTCCAACCAGGTGATCCCCACTGAAAGGAAGAGCTCATTCCCTTTGGCATATGCCATGCATATGGCTATCATCCTGCTGGCACACCAGCTAGAATCCCTGCACTGCCCTGAGATGTGCATGACAGGCAGCTTGCCTCAGTTCTGGGTCTGTGATCTCTGCTCCACACACCATTGTGCCATGGAGATAACTTAGTTGCCTCCTTAGCTCATTAATTCTAAAATATTTTCCATACTTTTTTGAAAACATATTTCTTCTAATTTTTTAAAAGGCAGAAAATATTCTTCTAATGCCTCCTTCCTACTACTTACAGTGTAGGAAGGTTTGGTTTTTATGGATCTAATTTTAGGTCTGTGACTTAAAATTATGCTCATCTCTTACACAACCCTTTGCAAAAGAATTTAGGAAGTAAAAGCATAGGTATATAATTTGTCTTCTTCAAGTCATCCAGATGCAAAACTAATTCCTCTGAATTTCAATCCCAGGCAGCCCTTCAGGAAGTACCTTCCTTTCTTTACAGGTACAGTTGAGATACTTGATGCAGTAATAATTTGCATCAGAGGACTCCAACCTGCAAACCTGCATTCCCAGGAACTGGAATAACTTAATGGAACAGATTCGGGATCTGTGGGAAAAATCCCTGCTGCTGCTCTATCAATCATTTTGCAGCTTCAGTGAGGTCATTGGAATGGACCCAATAAGCAGGGAAGTTGGGGCAGTTGAGGCAATTTTCCAAGTGATCACGTGAGAGCCAGAGAAAAGGGAAATATTGTGTTTTCTCCATAAGAAGTAACATTCTTTACACAGCCAGGCTTAGACAGAATTGGCTCTGTTTCATAGCATTTCACATCTTTCACTTGCACTACATATTTTAAGAATTGGATAACAATGACTTTATAGAAACTAAAGGAAGTTGAATAGATGTTGCATTTGAAAAAGTTCTGGTAGCTGGTCCAGCTGGTGTAATTTTGTTTTACACTTGGATCAGACCTCTGGAAACCTTGTCATGTTCTAAGTAAGCCCAGACCATAACCTGGTATACTTAGGGACTGCTGGGCACATATGTGTATGTGTGTTTGATTATTTGTGTTGCAATTACATGCTGAGTTCAGCCCACATTTCTTTTGCTCATGCTGTCCAAGCCAAAAATGTGTTACTGTCAGTGGTGGAATCCCAGAAGCTGCTTGAGCAGGGAGTGCCTGGCTGTAAGGATGCAATATGAGATGTAGTGGGGAAGAGAGGCAAATAAGATGAAAAGCTGTGGGGATGCAGTGCACGCCCTAAACTCCAAGGCACTCAATCTTTGCACACACAGCAAAGATCAGCAATCTGGCACACAGTAGATGATCACAGAGATTAGAATATACTAAACACTGCTTCCTTACAAAAATACCATCTGATTTTTAGGAACAGCCAGTCTCTCTTTCTCTTCTACATAGTCTTCCCTCTCCTGGTACCAGAGAGCTGCCAGCCCACGGTAGCAAAGCCCACAGGCAGAAGCAGTGGGCAAAAGTTGCTCATGTAGTAGCTGCTCCATCAAACTCTCAAACTAAGTTACCAGACCAAATATTAAAAATTTCCACTGTTGCGGGTAAATTAAGGCGGATGGACCATCCATTCTTCCAAGTAACTCCTTCTGCAGAAATCCTTTAAGGAGAACAAACTGTTCCTCCTGGTGCTATGGAACAGCCATTTGACTTTCACCAGCCACTAGAGACTGGGTAGAAAATAATCCATAAAGATCTGGATGGGACTGTAATTCTGCTTTTGAGGTCTGGAAGGAGCAGCATAGACACTCCCCGGAAACGTGAAACCTCAGTGATGCTAATATATCCTTTTCTAACTGATGGGTGAAAAGCGTTTTACTTGCTTATTATGTGTTTTTCAACAACTCTGTTTCTGGCCTCCACTGAAGGGTCCACTTACCCTTGCAGCTGTTTCTCCACTGTTTAAAAGCCACAACCATAAGAAATCTGCATCTTCACTCCCTGAGTAACCACATAGCAAGCACACTACTGTTTGTGTGCCATTTATTAGAATCAGGCAGCCCTTACAGCAAATAAACTACAGCCAGCTGAGACAAAATGTGCTAATAAGGATTACCTTGAGGTTTCTCCTCAGGGAACAAACAATTCTTATAATGCTCATAAAGCTAAGTTCTTCTCTTCAATGGACTGGTACTTGTCAAAGAAGTTTGATGAAAGCAACTGGGTGGGAAGCAGTGACATTGTCTAGGGTTACCACAGCTGCATGTGTGGATTTGGTTTTGGTTTTGTTTTGGAGTTTTTTTATTTGTTTATTTTTGTTGTCAAAAAACAAGATTTGTTTCTTTTTTTCTCCAGCAAAAACATCTCTTAAGATCTGGAATTCTTGTTTGGAACCTTAAGAAATTAATATGACCTCACCTCTGCCATTGCATAGGGAATAACACAGTAGAAATCTAATATTACCTTTTCTCCCTAGACAGGTGCTTCATAAAACACAAGAGGCTATTTCTATACAGCTAAGACTACAAGAGGCTCAAGGAAACTTGAGATGATGACAAGAAAATTATTTCATCATCGCTCCGGATCTTTTCTTTTTTATTCTGAACATGTCCATCCCAGACACCAGGCTTTGCCTGTGACTTCTGGACCAATGTCCACAGTTCAATCTAGACAGGTTGAGGAGTGTGTGAGATTTTTAATGCAAATGGCTGAAGGAATAAATAAAAGAAAAAAAAAAAAGGAAAGAAAAGAATAAAGCATTCTCTGTTTTCCTGCCAGAAATGTTGGGGTTTTTTTCCATTCATTGATGCTTCTAAGCAAAGAGAAAAAGGGAGGTGGCAGTCTGGAGTTCCCAGTCACTAGTCAGCACAAGTATGTTCATCTTTTCTTTTGTCTGACTTTTTCTTAAGCCAAAGCTTAAATGATTGGGCTGGGGATCCAAAGCTCCCTCAGTACCTCCTAGTGAAAAAACAGTTAAAGCTAGACCTTGTTGTATCCAATATTGACTGTTCATTTCTATTGCAAACAATGACTGTTGGCAATTACAGCAAGGCTCTTTATCTATTGTTTTGTAAACAATTTGGACTACTAGTCAATATGAAGATGATACACAGATCTGTCTTTCATTTCCGTCAGTCCAGATGTTGATCTGCCTTTGCTTTTTCATTGCAAAACTCAGATCAGGAGTTGGATAAGACATAAACGACAGAGGTTTAACCTAAACAAGACTCAGTTGCCCTTTGTAGAGGGAGGGAAGAGCTCTAAGTGTGTGGAAGGGTGTGTTGTATCTCAGTACTCAGATTTTATCTTAGGTTTCTAAGCAATTCAAAAATTAGGACAGTGTTTTGGCCCTCTCTAAATATTGCACATTAGGTTGGGATTGGTTGGGCTGACACACAGATAGTTCAGGGGAGTGGAGGTTCTCTGAAGGAGTCATGCCTCTAAAACATCTTTAGAGCTGAGTAGTCCCAGTAGCTGTGGAAAAGAAATTTGGTTTCCTCCTCAGCAAATATCTGCATACAATATTTTTGAAAACTGAGCTCCTTATCACAACAGGGAATGAATTTTCCCAGTCCTCTGAAGTCTACAAAAACAAGCTCCAGAGCTTCCAGCTTGAAAACAATCTTCTTTCCCAAAAGGCAAAATAGAGTTCTGATGTTTTTCTTTAAATATTCATGGTGATTAAAATTGGACTTTAATAGTTGCATGGATTCTTCTTAGGGTTGTGATGTTGTTGTTTAATTAAAATAAATATGTTAGCAAAAGTGAAGGACATCCTTAAATTGCACAGTGATTATTCCATGAAAATAACCCCTTCTTTTTTTTTTCTATTTCTTAGGTAAGGTGACATCATTCTTCCAAAAGGTAGGGTTGTGGGGTTTTTTAATACATACAGATCTAGTTCTGATTTCCTCACCTTTTTATGTGTCATCCCTGGAACACAAACTCTTACCTACAGAATTAAGGGATCTTATGATGACAATTTGGGTTATTTCCTCTATTACATAGGAATAGAAAAGTAAGGTACATGAAGTTATAATGACTCATGAGGTATCATCCAAAAAGCTGGCGGAAAAGCTGGGGGAAGAACCCGCCATTGTGAGTCCCAGGTCATTGCTCTGTCAGTGAGCTCCTACTAACTGCAAGGAACAATTAATTAATTCATATAACCTGAGCAGAATTGTGTAGCTTTTCATGAATTCACTCAGCCATTCTCTCTCTCACAAAATCAAAATCAAACCCAAATAGCAGACTAGAAAGGTACCAGCTGCAATGAGGAAGACAGGGAAGGTTGGAGTGGGGAGGGGAGAATCTGAATGCTCTATTTTTTTAGCACACTCTGGTGCCTTTAAATATCTGTGAATCTCAACATCAGAAGCAAAGAAATCTTCTGGGAGGTGTTTCCTTTCTCCAGTTCCAGCAGCTACTGAACACATGCCAAATACCAGAGGAGAGAATAAAACCAAAAAAGGGAAAGGACATCATCACTAGCTTTTAAGCAAGCATCTTCTATGCAATCCAATAGTCCCAAAACGTTCCATATGTTACTGTCACACACACTGGAATACAAATATGTCACAACTATATATTGTCATATTGTCAGCTGAAGCCTGATAACACATGAAGTGGCTTTCCTTATGTTGTGTGTGCTACTCTGTCAGAATAGGGTAACAGGCATTCCCAGGCACCTTACACAATCTAGACATTCATGTCTTTACTGTTACCAGGTATCTGCCTGCTAGAGCAGAAGATTATGCCACCTGTCACTGCAAAGGCTTTTACTTTAAGGTTTTATTATTAATTTTTGTTAATGCAGGAGAAAAATGAGAAGGAAGACAGAAAGGAAAACGTGCAAGAATGTAATTTTGGTTCTTGGGATGTTTTATTATAATAGAATAAATATATAATTTTAACTTTTTGCTCTTATTCATGTGTATTTTTTAATTTATCTATATAATTTTTAACTGACCTGTTTAATTGAGAAAAAGAATACCAGACCTGGGAGGGACAAATTGTATATATATATATATATATATATCTGTATATGTCTGTATATATATACACAGATATAATGTTGCATAATTTCAGACCAAAGCTACAAAGTCAAATTTTTATCTTAAATAGTTTTACATGTTTAAATCTTACCTCTGCTCCATCTGTGGGTCACAGTGGCATGAGCACTGTAATAGAACAGCAGCAGCAGCAAAGTCTTCCAAAGCATCCTTCTCTTTAAAATACGTGTGTCTAGCTGTATAGTAGCTTTTCAATTTCCCACCTCCTTTCTTTTCAGTAATAAATAATGGCTTTTCCTTTCCCCCTCCCCCTTTGAAGAAGAACCTGTCTGTTCTTCTGAGTACAGCTGAAGTCAGTGTGCAGCTCCTTTCCCAAACCAAGTCTCCTCGGGATCAGGAAACTTACTTTCACAGACAGACTTTGTTTTTATCCACATCTGGAATGACTCATAGTGCATGTGAGTTTGCTGGCAGCTGGGTGAATAAATATCATTACATTTTTGTAGTTGAGTTTCATTTGCTATATGGGCCAGTTTGAATTTATTTTTGTCCAAAAAACAGCCACAAGTACCTTCATTAAAAGACACTCTTGAATTCTAGCTCTGTAGCTACTCCTCTGTAACACAGGGGGCTATATGCTAACCCCTGTCTAAGGCGAATCCCTCCTCTGGAATGATGTACAGCTGCCTTTGGATGCTTTAGTCAGGGAGTGGGGCATGTGCTCTGCAAGAACATTTTGCTACTGTGATTCATATAATCACTTCTTTATTAATAACATATCATGCCGCGCTTAGACTTCAGTTCTTGCAAGACAAGCTCTGGTCTTTTCCTCCATTTGGCCAGTGCAGAGAACAGGAAGGTCCAAATCCTTAACTGGCTCTCTTCAATGGTACTAAGAGGAACATTTAACTATCCTCAGGACAATCTCCAATAGCCAGGCTGAATGTGGAGGGGGTGATGCTGAAAAAAAAAAAGGCTACTGGTAGACATCTCCTTGCTGATGCTGATGCCAAGGAAGACAACACTGGCAGAGTTTATCCCAGACTGACTCAGTATGGAGGAAGCTGCAGATATGTGCTCTACCTGGCACAGCTTCAGCGGCAGCATCAGGGAGTGCTGTGTGGGAATATAGCACCAGGATAACAACAGGTTGCTGTGTGTTGGAACAAACCAATGAAAAGTAGGAATATAGGGACTATTTACACAACCAAGGGATAGGGAATACTGCATTTGGTACCTAAAAGTGATACATCTAGTTCTCTTCTTTTGTAGGTGAGAGTAAGCCAGGAACAAATCCACAGACAGTCATGAATCTACACTGGTGTAAAACTGCCACATAAGAAAGGAGGCTCCAGCTCAGAAGGTATAAATAGAAGGATTAAGGGAAAGGATCAGGAGCTGGAAAGACAGAGGGCACTGTGGCTCAGGATTAATGTGCACTGGCAGGACAGCATGGAGAAAATCTGTTCAGCTCCTGTATGCCTCATGCCAACATCTGGCCTTAGCCTCAGTCCCCTCATTCTTCCCTGTCCCAGCTGAAACACCAGCTGTAAAGGAAGGAGGAGGGTCAAATAAGGTTGTCTTGCTGAAGGCAACTCCACTTCTTTTCCTACATGTACAGATTTTCCTACTCTCAAACTGCCTCAGGTTACTCCCACATGAACAGCACATGAACGTAAGACAGTATTTTATGTGCCAAGGAGATGACAAAAGGTGCAATTCAAGTAGAGGGTGGCTAACCAGCTCTCTCTATATATTCTCTTGTTACCATAACATTTTAGGGATGGGTCTGAATGTAGGGTTAAAGCCAGGCATGGGCTCACTCATGTGTATCTGCCCAGAAATTAAGGATGTATATACATACATATGAGAGTCAAATTCTCCCTATTAAAAAGGCCTCCAGAGGAAGCCAGGAAATAAATCTTTCAAGCACGCTCAAGCCACTTCAACTGTATAGCTTCTATTCATCTCATGACTATATTTTATTAGATAGTTGCTCAGTTTCAGCTCAAGGCAGTTTCTGTCTATGCTGGAGGTTTGAATCACTGCAACTGTAATGAGTGCTGAAGCAGGGTAGAAATCCTCACTATTTATAAATATTAAACATTTCCTACGTTGCTTTGGAAGTATCAAGCAAAGGAGCTTTACAGTGAAGAACTCATCTTGAAGACGCATCCAGAAGGAGAGGGTACCATGCTGCTGAAGTGAGGAGGCTGAAGGCTGGTCTGCCAGCTGGTCGATATTCAGATCTTAAATCAGTGTAGTGCTTAACTGTGACTTAACTGACACATGCATGTTAAAGGTGAGTGTTTATGTTTTACCAAGTCTCATAAATTTAGGTGTTGGAGCTGCAAGTCCTCCAGTGCTCCCAGTACCTGCAAGACCTCTCAGGCACAGGAAAGGTGTGACTGCTGCCTCTGGCAGGCTGTTTGAGGTGAAAATGGACATTTATGCAACTCTCAATGGAGCAGCTTTTCCATTTGATTCTCATCCTGATGCTGTCAGTGACTTTCTGTATACTGCTACTCCCACACAGTCTTTATAAGGAACCTGGAAATAGGGCAGAGTGGAAAGAAGTGCATGAAGACCAAACAGGGAAGTGCCAGCTGGTTGGTTTTTTGCAGCCCAGGCAGGGTGAGAGAAGGACCAAAACTGTCTTACTTCTCATCACAGATGCTGTCATGGTGAAAGGACAACTTCAGCAGGCTGGATAGGTAGAAATCCTGTATTTCCCAGGGGATGCTCTGGAGTGACCAGTGCATCAGGTGAGGTACCCTTTGTGTTCTTTTTTAGTAGCTCATTGTGTGAAATAACATAAACTAAAAAGAGAATGGTAGGGGAAACAAGGCAATGTGTGATCCAAGATCAGAAGCCTGTGGAACTTTCAAGAAAAATAATCTTTTTCACTGGGGAATACCAGCTCACGACATCAGTTCAGCTGTGGCTTTGATAATCTTCTACCAAACCCAAGGCAGGGTTGCAGTCTGACCTGACACCTCAGTCACTGTGAGAGTCCCTTGCAAATATTCTATTAAACAGACAGATTTTTTTTAGACTTACCCTGTTTCAGTTGGCAAACAGAGTGTGTGTGGGAAATTCCTCTGAACAAGAAACTCTGCTCTGCAGCCAGAGCCCTGCCCTGCACCATAGGCATTGCAGCATCTGCCTGCTAGTGCCAGCATAGTGGAACAACATTCCTGACACAGACATTGATCTCCTTCCCACCATAGAGATGCATAAATGGAGACATACACAAAAAGTGACTCATTCACTGAATGAACTGATGGCAGGGCTAAGGGTAGACACCAAGAGCTGATCCATTTGTCTGTCCAGAACGTGATGTGATACTGCAAGAGCTCATACAGCATCAGTGCCTTCTAGCAAAAAGAGAAGGTAGCTTCCACAAGAGGCCAAGAAATACCCTCATACCTAGGAACACAGAGAGGAAAAGAAATAGCTGTGCACAAGCTCCTAGAAGAAGAAAAGAAGTTCCTTTGAAACTAGACTACTGGCATTTCAGCCACATAGTCCATAATGGCTATTACTGGCCCCTCAGCTGAGGTTGCAATTTCCTGCAGTAACAATTTCAATGCCAAATCTCACCAAGCCTCAGAGCAGCCACAGCCAGGATGAACCTTACATAGCCATATGTGCAATGGAATTGGAAGTTGGAAGGGACTTTGAGGCACCTTTTATTTGTCCTTGTGCCTCAGAGTTCCCTTGCTCCTTCACCCAGCTGCCTGAGCTCACATTCACAAGAGCGCTTAGATGCTGAGCTGATACTTAACAGGTTTACATTTAAATAACTGAAATTTAAATTCTGCACATGCAGCTTTGCAGATATCTGAATCCCTTCTGTGGCTAAGCTTCCCCTGTGAGGCTCCTTAAATGCTTGTATCACTGTATCTATGTTGAAAATATTGAGCTGCTCACATCCTATTTCATGTTTCAAACAAAATATCGAGACTTGCCTTAATACTTACAAAAACATATAACTGGAAATGCCCCTTCTCAAGTCCCATGTTGCACACTTCAGGTTTTTTCCACATATTCAGGAAGCAGATGGGACACATATTTTACTATGTGACTTGTTTGCTTGAGAAGTCATCTGCTTTATAAGGTGTCCTGGCTCATACCCTTTCTCAGTCCAAGGAGATGAGAATACATACCATAAGAGATAGTCTAAGACCTGAGTTACAGGATCTTCTGGGATGGAGCTTTTCAACTCTGTTTCTGAGTCTGTTACTATCTAGGGGAGGTAATTAAATATTCATTGTGGCAGAGAGAAGGAATATGAGGATGACTCTTGCCATGATCACAGCACTCACACATAAGATGCAGGTCTTACTACCTACCCATCTTTTTTTATTTGGAAGCAGTATACATTACATTCATATTTCATTTATCACCAAGATCATATAAAAGATGAAAGCTCAAGTTGCCTCAAGTAGAAGAGGTATTTGAATCCAGGTTCTTGGTTCCTAGTTGAGTATGCTATCTAAGAGCTTCCTCTCCTGCTTTATATAAAAAAAATCAGGAGAGGACTCATGTTTACAGTGAAAACCCGAGCAGAGACAAATTAACTCCCACTAGCTTTAAGCTTTAAAGAGACACAAAATTTAATATGCCCCTTTCTCCTTGATATTTCCTCTTGACTAGCTTAGATCGTCTCTGTGTTTGAGCTCGGATTATGTGAATCATTCTCAGAAATCAGGCTGTCTCCCCAGGCACTGTACAGAGAGCCCAGATACTGAAACAGAGGCTGTGAATACAACTCAGAATGAAGTTAAGCATGTTCACATTTTAAGCCCAGCAATGCTGAGCCAGGGTCTTTCCTACGCCAAGACTTCATAAAAATTACGTGCCAGTAAGGCCGCTTTGGTCAAATGTGTGTTAGACTACATAGAAATTAAGGATGCCACTTTTCCCCCCAAAAATTTTCAAGACAACACGCAAGGGCTTTTTTTGTTCAGTCAAGGTGCTGCTGCCTACAACAATCCGCAGAGGAAGGAGCACGGAGATGCAGTCAGTAGGCAGCAGGAGCTACCGCAGGAAAGTCAGTGATGGGAGGCTGATTTCTTTCTCTTGCTGCAACTTATAAAATACAGACTGTTAATTTTCCTTGTGGCTTCTAGGGCACTTGCTGATGTAAATCACTACAGCTTCACCTCCCTTAGAGAATGTCTGCCGATTTGCACCAGCTTAGAAGCATGTAGACCCTGCTGGGTAACGCAGCACGACCCTTTTGGATAATTTAACTTTCCAAAGACTCCCTCAGTTCTGCTTTGTTACGACCTGTTGGCTGCTGTAAGCTCCAGTGGCACAAAGCCAATGTAAACACCAAGGCCATGACTTGCAGTAAAGCAACAGAAATTGCTATTAGCAGTGCTACTGTAAAACGAAGTCTGAAATGAAGCAGACAAGAAATATCTGTCACAAATCACTGCTAATATCATAAAGCAAGGTCAGCTATGCAGAGCATTTCCTGCTTTTCAGTCTGGAAAGCCAGTAATGACAGCATTGAACATTCACAGAGGGAGTTTTATGATTAAATCCTTAGAACTGCAGAAAATAAAAGTCTCTTCAGTAAATATTATGAATTGTTAAATCCAAAACAAAACAAAAACAGAGCTTAACAATACAAAATCAAGAAAAAACGATTCCACCTCTGAAGCAGATAGAAACACCAAATGCTAAACATAAGCTCATCATCACAAGTCATTATCAAGAATAACCAGATCAGATCTTTCTACAGATTTTAAGTTTTAGTTTAGAGTATAAACAGAGGTTCATCAGCTTGTTGAAATTGTGGATGAAATTGTTCTGGGGTTAAGAGAGAGGCAAAACCTTTGGCTAATAATTATAAAATTAAAATATTAGATGGATTTTTTTGGTGATAATGTTAGAGGTGGGGTGTAGTGCAGTGGCATTATGTGAAGACTCAAATGGGAGTGGGATGAGATTGGACCATGTAAAGAGGATGACAGAGGAGGGGTGGGGATAAGAATGAGCACCAGAGGCAGGTGAGGTTGTGACATCAGCATACAAACACAGGAGCTGAACAGAGCCAGGCTCTTTTGTAAAAGACCTGAGATAAAACCTGAGTCAATGGGAAGTGCAATGTGAAAGATTCCTGTTTTGAAAACTTCCATCTACTGCTTCTGCCAGTTAACACATTGACATTCCCACTTGTTTGCTCCAGTGTAGCACTGGTGAGACTCTTCAGAGAAGTGTGGGTGACTTAACACAGGAGTGTTATGAGAGGACAACTCGACCCATTCCCTCCAGATACAGAAGAAGAAGGGTCATCCAGCTCTTCCTTTCTTCTTGGGCAGCCATGTGAGCAAAGCAATCAGAGGTGTAACAGATGGCCTGCAAAGAAAAGCCTGAACCTTCAGATACTAAACATTGCCCCCTGCAGAAATGAGCATTCCCTGCCCCATCAAGCTTTTTTACACTGAGGATTCACAAACCAATTGCATTTCTCCTGCAAAATTAAATCTTGGTACTTCCTAGTTGCCTAAATAAGCCACTTAAGCCACTTTGCAGGTATGTAGGATGCAGGGAGTCAAAACATCCTTAAAAGAATAGAGGTCTGATGTGTGCCTGACACCTCAGATACACTGAGAATGTGCAGATCTTCAGAAATGTAAGAGTTACTTTTCCATGCTACCAGTATACTTGGCTGACAGACCTTCAGAGAACCAATTTATCATTTTCTGAAGCAGCAAAGTTTTAAAATATGAGAAAAACTGTGAGGCAAAGGTCTTCAAGAGTAATTCAGGGACCCTTCCATTTCTTTCTCTGTGTGATGCAGGTAAACATTTGCTTCAGGAAAAAGGCAAACTTTGAGTAAAACATTGACTTTTTTCCTGCCTAGTTTTGCTGTGTGCAGAAAAGGAAGGGCAATGCTGCCTTTGTTCCTCATCTGTTTATCTCTTTAGGCTCTAAAATCTTTTGGCCAGAGACTGTCTCTGCCATACTAAGCACACATGAGCCTTCACCTCTGCTGAAGCCCTCAGGTGCTTTAGGTGTCCAATCAACCCACCATACTGTGCCTGTGATTGTAGTGAGCCACAGAGAGGAAGGAAGAGAGGAAAGAATTCTATTCATACAGGTCACATCCTGAATCATTCCTGACTGACACAGCCAACCGGGATATTTAGCATATGGCTTTGTTTAGCAGCCTTAGGAGATGAAAAAAGTGAACACCTCCTTCAAATTAAAAATGAAGACACCTGTTTCAGTTGTAGGGAGGTGTGAGGACACACAGGAGCAGCAGCAGATGTTAGCTACTCACTTCTCCAGGACTTTCTTTGGCTCCATTTAGTGAAACAGCAACTTGATCATAATGATAAGAGCTGAGACACAGAGTTTTAACTGACAGCACAGAAAATAACACAGAGGTTGGAAAGGAAAAGGAGGTCAGAGCCAATTAAATCTCCTAGGCTGCACAGACTAAAGTAACAATCAATAATCTGAACACATTAAGTGTTGGACAGTTGTTCAAAACACATTTTTTCAGACCTATGAACCAGGATTTTTCTTGATAAAGAGCTGTAAAGTGAATAGCATCTTAAAGCTTTAGACTGTATCTTAGGCTTCAGGAGAAGGGACAGCTCATTGATTTAACAACTCAGGCTTATAGCTAAAATCTGTCCTGGGTGGCAGATTTGATCAAGGATAAAGGAGCAAAGGTGAGTGTAAAGCACAGGTAATACCTTGGGTTTAAAAGAGCTCTCACAACTGCTTTAAATCACTGCAGCTTTCAAAAGACTCTCTTCCAAGCTCTCTCTTTCTTCCCTCTCTCTCTGCTCAGGCTTGCAGGGCATCCTCTTGCCTTGTGTGTACATAGGTGGTGAGGCAGAGGTAGATTCAAAGCTCCCAACTATCCTGCTGGGCTCCAGGAGCTGCCTGTTGCTGGGGCATGTCCTCATCCCCAGCTGGCTGCAGCCACCCAGTGCCACGTAGCTTGACAACATAAAATGCTACAATGTGGTGACAAAACTGTCAGAGGGCCTTTATAAAACTGTTTTCAACAGTGCCAGCTTCCTAAAAATACCCCAAATAAACCAAAACAAACAGATCGTGTGAGTGAATAACAGGCGCGAAACAGAGTTCCTTCTCTTCCAGAAAAATAATGGATGCATACAGCAGGCAATTCCCTTGCTGGAGAGGTCCACAACCCCTGAAGTTAATGTATATTCCAGCTAATGGGAATTGTAATCATTGGCATCAGGCCCACATTTAGCTCAGTACCAGCCCTAGCACAAGGGAGGCATTCAGAAGCAGCTCACATCCAAGGGCAGGAGAAATGAGCTGCCAATTGTGTCAGACATGTTGCCTCGGGGGGGAAATTGGGCTTTTACTGCTGCTGCCTGATACATTTCCCTGATACCTTCCAGAACAGGCTGCTTCTGCTCTGCCTAGCACCCACAAACCAACCAAATTAATAGGATAGTGTTCTTATTATCTGCCAAGATTTCTTGATTGTGTATGGTGTGGTGCAGAGGTGACAACACAACCAAATACCTTTCTTGTTGCTGAGAAGGGTGTGGGATGGTTCCTCACTTTCTCCCTTCCTCAGCTTGGCACAAAAGCCTGAAAGCAGATATAATGGAAAACACAGCAAATTCTCACCCCCTTTTTTTCCCTTGAAGAACCATACATATAGGCGTATCTGCCTGTCTGTATGTAATCATGTGGAGGCAGACACTGCACTGTTTAGAGCAGCTCCCTCAGGGGGAGAAGTTGTCTTTCATACCTGCAAAGCCCAGTGGTACAGAATCTATTGCACTGCAGCAACCTTACCTCTCTGATGGCTGGACTTGTCATTCATCAGGGGTTGTATCAGCTTCTCCCTGTGTCCTGGGCTGTGCTATCAAGTGCCAAGAGACGAAGAGAACACTCTAATTAGCTCAACTTGCACCAAACCTCCAGTGAACTAATGGTACTGCCTGCACTGAGACCTAGATCCTATCTGTGAGCTCAACAATTCCCTATTGCTAAGTTACTTTAATTCAGTGGGGCTTGAACCATCACTGTTCCCAACTCTTTCTGTTGTACACATTAGCAAAAACCTGCCATGGAGGCCAGACTGACTCTGTTTCTTTTATGTCACCTGTGGCTAAAACAAGAAAAGTGTTTACAGATAACATAGCCATACTGCAGGAAGGAGAGAAAAAGTACTGTCTCCCTTTTATAACCAATAAAATCAACGAGATTCAGGTAAATCTAGAGGTGAGAGGGAACTGTATGGTTAGTACATTTCTTCTTGGAAAACACCAATTAAATGAAACTGAAATTTTTTAAGGTAGTGGAAAATGTGTGTACTATTTCTGGCAGGAAATATTCCTAAACCCCAGACGGAACTGTTGGTCAAATTTGAGAGAGCATTCAGTCCTCAGTGAATGTATGAAATCTTTACAGTGCATTGCTACAAGGTATGGAAAGCTTGGATTCAAGTCCTTGTAACTCCCACATTTGAGAGAAGAACCTTATCTGTCTATTGCCTATATGGAGAGAGAGTCCTTCGGGCTTCTCCATTGTAAGCACTCCATTTCCTTCAAACAAATCATATTAGTGGAGACAGGGATCCCAGCTTGGCTCCTCCATGAGAATATTATAAACCTAGTGAACACCTTCCTCACTCTTCTTCTTAATGAGTAACTACTTACAGAAAGTGAAACCACTTTAACAAAAGGAAACTCTCTTTCTGTGAAAGATGTTAAATTTGTCTTAACATTTTTGACAGTGTTAAATCTTTTGCAGGGCAGGAAACCTGGTTTCCACTCAGCATTAATTATGCCCCTGTAACAGGAGACATGACAAGCAGAACTAGGCTTAATATACCTCATTAAGTGAGGTTTGGGTTCCAGAATCAAAACCAATAATGGCTTGGATTTAGTACTTTTAGTTGGTCTCACAAAGCTTAAAAGGATTATGCAAACAGTTGAAGAAATGGCTTCAGTTTGTCTTCCTCTGCAGCCAAATTATGTCCAGGCTACACAGAAAGCAGTGTAGTTTTATCTACAGATACAGGTTTTATGACTGTCGTCTTTGGAGACACATGAAAATGCCTAGTGCAAAACAAGATGCCTATCTGTCTGTCTCTCTTTCATACACCTGTGTTCACACAAATGCGACATCCTGTCTTTTAATCAGGCTTCAGATACTAGGTTTCCTTGAGCAGAATTTATATCTCTAATAATGTGGATCTGAAAAGGGTTGGATCGGTATCGCTGTCCAGAGTGCAGGAAAGACAAATGCATCTGGCCTCAGGCTGCAGGGCTGAGTGCCATCAACAGAGTCACAGGAAGGTATGATGGAAGGTGGGCAGAACCACACCAGACCCATCCTGCTGTTTGCACTAGGTCCCCACTTGCAGGAGCCCACAGTATGACAGCTGTGCAACTCCACTGGCATTGTGGGATTGACATAATGCAGCAGACACTGAAAAGCTCTTACAGTGCCCTCATGCAGGAATTAGGTGGTCAGGAGAGCATGCAGGATGCATAATGGGAGATACCTACTCCACTGGTGCAGTGCTGTAGGGCAGAAAAAAAAAAAGTACAGGAGAAAAAATGTGAAAGAGTTAAAATCCTGACAAATGCATATGCAATTGTAGCATGGAAGAAAAGGTTTGAGCCAAACTGCAGACCATGGCTGGAGATGAGAGAAAAAAATACAGAAAATCCATTTTAGCAGAGTTTTTTGGGGATTCAGCTACAACATGACTCAGGAGCTTTATAGGCTCAGGATACTGGGCATTTCCACCGATTTTTACAGAAAGCTCATTTACTGAGGCGCTTATTGTGCTGTCAACATCCCTATCCCTCCTCAATGCCAGAAGCCTGTGCTCCATGTTGGGGAATGAGGACAGGTTCCCCAGCCAGCATGGCTTCATTCACTCCTGTAGCCTTATTACAGCTCTGGGCCCCTAAGTGGTCTCTCCTCCTGGCCATTTTGCTGGTCAGGCTGGTGCAACTGGGAACTGCTTGGCTTCACTGGCCTGGAGCTGGTTCCCCTCATGCCTTGTGTTAAAAGGGGTGCAAGGCTGGTTTGGTATGGAAAGCATGTGTGGCAAATTTTATCTGAAAACAGTTTGGCACAGCTACAGTGACAACACTCTTGTGCAGTGTGTGCTAGCAGGTTGTTAAGGAACCAAAGAAGACCTGAAAAAAAAGAGTGGGAAAAAAAGCCCAGACAAAATCCTCTTGCAACTACCTCTATGCCCCAGTGCTCTCTAAATGTAGATCTATGTCACTATTAAGGTCAGTATTAGATAACCTCCTTTTGTGACCTGTATAATTTCTTGATCATTAAACTAAAACCACAGGACCAGATGAGTGGAATGTTTCAAAATTATGTACATTTCACCTCCAAAAGGTCTCTTCTGTCTCCTCACACAATGCCAGCTGTTGACAGCACAACTGAGGGAAAGCAAACTTGACTCTGTGCTTTTAAAAGCTGGATCTAATGATTATGCCACATTTTAGTTAAAATGGGAGAATAAGGGAAGGAGACAGATTAAGCTGAAACGGATTCTGGCAACTATCAAAAAGAGATTAAATGTAAATGTTAACAAACTGAGGAAGAAGGAAAAAAAGGAAATTTAACATAATCCCTTATGAAATTCTAAAATAAAGATGGTTGATCCCTTCTCTTCCTCTCTCTCTCTCTTTCAGCCACTATCTTCCTTTCTTATTTTTGTTTTGACAGTAAGCCTAATGGAAAACACCAACAGCTGAGCTAAGTTGTTGAAACATTGGACAGCAAAGGGAAAAGATGAAGACAGCTTTGCAGATTTTGCAGGTTACTGCCTCTGTGACAATAACCTCTTTTATTCCCTCCACCCCCTCCCTCTGGGGATGTGCATGACCTGCTGTCTTTAGCTGGAAAGCAGAAAGACACTGAGCAGATAAATGGGTTCAAGCATGTGTCCCAGGGAGATAATAGCTCTGACGTTACTCTAATTTTTGCCTAATAAACTAGGGCTTGGTCCTGAAACTCTCTCAAGCAAGGGGCCCGTACATATTTCAGGAGTCCCATTTTAATCACAGAATAATATTTGCAACAGAGCTGCTAGGTCTTTATGGATAGCTGAATGGGGAAGAACTTTATGTTCGGTGTTTGACAGCCAGAAAGGAGGTAGAACATTCAGATGCTGAAGCAGAGGCTGCTTCCCTCAGTGTAACCCAGTGACCCCCTAGCATCCACAAATTAGGGAGGATTTACATTTTCTCCAGCAGCTACCTGTTCTTATCTCTCTCTACCTCCCTGTCCCACAGTCTCCTCCTGGTATCACCTTCTGGGGTTGGGGGAATGGTCAGAGCAGAGGTAAGGTGGGAACCAAGCACTGCATGCCAGCTTTGTGGCTTTGCAGTTTACCTGTGGTGGTTTACTCTGCCTCCTTCTTTGCCCTAATGCTCTCCTTAGTTTACTTCTGACTATAATAAGTGCCATCTCTCTGTGGCTGCCTGTGGCTTGCTAAATAGTCTGCTGAGGCATTACTGAATTCCAGGAGAGTAGAGGAGACGTACATGCCAAAACCTTCCCGAAGTTGTCTCTTTCTCCCATGTGTACACACACCACCAGAAAAGAAGCAGCTGACCCCATTGGCACAAAAAGGTAACCAGAATGTCCACGACCCCACCCAAGACTATTGAAGTAATTAGGAAGACGCCCAAAGGGCTATTTGTCAGGCTCACAACAAGCACATACTTTTAAAATTAGTTTCCACCACTGTGACAGGGAAAGGAGAAATGTGTTTTATATTGCTTGTGGCTGTGTCTTAGCCTGAATCTTCACTTCACAATTAAAGCACGATCCTATGTGGAGCAGCCTCTGACCTGGATTAGCAGATTTCCATGCCTGGATGTCATACTATGGGGTCTGCCTGGGATTGGGCTGGCATCCCCTCTCCTTGCTGTGAGGGGACAGAGCAGGACATCTGAGAGCAGGACATCTCCCGGCCCTTAGGCCCTTTCCCAGCAGTTCATGTTCCACTCCATCCAAAGGGCAGAATAATTTTCCTGAAATCAGACGGGAAAGTGCTCTAGAACAACCCCCTGTAAGAGACATGGAGTTGGGACCACGGATGGTGGTGAGGGGCACTGACACCTGCAGCAGACTAACATGGAATTGCACACTCAAGAGCCAAACCCAACCACCCAGTGTTTTCTGTGTCCTGGTACACCACGGCCCACTGGGGTATACAACAGTGGAAGAAGAGGTGTAATCTTTCAGCAGCACAAACAACCTGTACTGCAGAAACAAGTTCTTTGTAGAAGCTCTCTGTGCACAGGTGCTCTGCAGTCTCAGTAACACTTGGAAAGGGACACACATGGCATGTGCTCCCACTGCTACCACAGTAGGTTGTCTGGGAGACCACAGAAAGAAGTTCCATGGTGATTTGGAGGCCCCTTTTTTAAAATGAGGAAAGTTGTGTTTAATCAAGGAAAAAATCACACTTCTTCCTCCCACACAGAAATTAATTTTCCAGGTTCTCAAACTTGGCATGGAAATTATGAATCCTATTTAAATGAACTGTTTGTTCTTAACAAGGAAGCATTACATAGATTTTTATTTTCTTTGAAGAAGCTGTTTGTGGTGAGAAAATGAGACACCGTGAATGTTTGGTGCCTGTGCTAGCTAGGAAGGTATGTTGTTGTTTGTTGTATGCTTGTTGCATTTCATTTAAATTGTCTGAGAAAATTGATGTCGTATTCTTAAGAGCTTTCTGACCACTAGCCTGGGCCTGGAGCTGTTTTTGTATTTAAGACGCCTTGTCCCACAGTTGCACAAATGCAAAGAATTTGTGTTTTCTGAAAGGCAAATTTCAGTGTATGACTGATTGCAAGACTAAAATTCTGCCTATAGGGTAAAAGCCCTTCTAAGAGTATCTGTAAATATGTGAGGGCTACATATAATCAAATGAACAAAAATATTTGCTGAGTACAGAGCAGTATTTGGAGAAGCACTGGAAAAGATTAAGAAATAAGAAATTAAAGTGTACTGTGAAAAATTTGTAAAAACACATCTCAAATTGCGTGGTAGAAAGAAAATAATGTAACTCAAGCGAGCAAGCACCGTGCTAGGATTGTATTTGTTGTGTGCCTCACTATGATGGATGGCTACAACCAAGAGAGGGTGAAATGCTGGTGTTGCTACCTGAGTGCCACCCTTCAGTAGCTGCTTCTGTGATTTGGGGACTGACCTTGGTCAGTGGAGTCCTGAATCTGGTGACACTGGAGGAGGAGGAGACCTCACACAGGAACCAACCACCTTTGCAATCTCTTCCTCTCCCTCCTAGGATTTTGCTGCCTGTATCCAAGGAATGATATGGGGCACTGGACCTTGCCCAGAGGTGGGCAGAGCTCCCAGCTGGCCCTGGGGACTGCCTGGTGGCTGTGGGGCTGTGACCTCTCCTGTCTCCACCAACCCAAAGTAGGGCTGAGAGCCATGAAGCACAGCACAGCTTAGTTTGGTCAGTGAAATCTCTGCTCTGACAGAACAAGATCTGCTTTCCAGTTATCCAAAGATGGAGGAAAAGGTAATGACCATTTCATCCCTTTTTTTTTTTTAAATTTTCAAATCCTGATGAAATTGAAGAAATAATTTGGACTTCAAATTTAGAGCACAGATAGAGCCAAGGTTCATGTTTCGTTTGAAAGCTGCATTTCCCACTTTCTGATAGTGCCACATTTTAAGATTTTCTTAAAGTTTGTTTCAGTTTTTGTACCAAGATTTTTCTAGCTTCTTCTTGAAATAGGAGGAACAAGTTTTGGTTTTCCTATGTCAAAGCTTAAGTGAGCTTAGAGGCATCAGTTTGAATCCATGAGGAAAAAAAGAGAAAATTAGAAAATTGATTTGAATTATTGTTTTGAATACCACCATAAGCATGCTTTCTCAAAACAAGAAAAAACTTTTTAAAAATCATTTCTAAAAAAATAACGTAATTAAAATGGGAAATTAGTATTAAGTACTTTGTCATGAAACATGATCTATAATCTGGACACTTGAAGCACAAAAAATCTGTTCTGCTAAAATTGCTGATTCGTATGGTTTATTTTCTAAACATTTAAAGGAAACAAGAATTTACATTCCATGTGGTTGGATGAAAACAGAAAAAAACAATGTAGATTTGGATACAGATGAGATTTTTTAAGGCTTTTGAGGCCTAAATCTGTTCTGAAATAAAAGTAAATAGTAGTCATAATCTAAAAAATAGCTAAAAAAGCAAGTAATTACAAAGAAAACTGAACTTTAAATAATACTGAAGTGCTTCTATTCATAATTGTCTACTATTGCATTTCCAGCTGGCTCATGGTGCTTTGTAGTTGGACCAAACATCCTTATTGCTGCAATGCTACATATTTTAGGATGCCCTCCACACTGCCATGCAACCAGGTATTATGTGTGCAAAATATCAGTGTGTGAGCACTGCTGACACAGCCACACGTTACTGCTGTATGTGTATTCCCCACTGCTTCCCGTTCCCCTCCACAGATGCTGAACAATCTACTGAGTGGCAGGAGAAGACGTATTTGGGTCAGGACCAGAAGTAAAAGTGCTACAAGGGTCATGTCCATGCTTGGAATTCAACCATTTTATCAAACATCAAAAGGAACTGTGCAAGTTATACAATCTGAGCCTATAGCAAAGCACCAGTCAGAAATTTGTATGCAATCATTTCCATGTTTGCTCTAATGAGCAAATATGTGGTTGAATTACACCTTTGGGAAACTGTCTCATCTCGGTAAATTATGCAAAGTTATGGTGAATTTGCCAAGTCTTTTCTAAATTTGTTCCAAAATTCACTGTCCTCATTGTTACAGCTGCCCTATACACCCTCCAGGTAAACAGAAGTTCCTGACAAAATGAAGTGGCATTAAAGCATCTCTTCACTATGAGAGTGGTGAGACACTGGAACACATTTCTCGGAGAAGCTGTGGATGCCTCATCCCTGGAAGTGTTCAAGGCCAGGTTGGATGGGTCTTTGAGAAACATGGTCTACTGGGAGGTGCCCCTGCCTGTGGCAAGGACTAGATGATATCTAAAGTCCCTTCCAAACCAATGCATTCCATGATTCTATGATTCTAAAGATAACAGGAATACGTCATCTACCACAATATCTCTGGCCATACCTAAGCTCATACATGCCAGACAGGTATTACGATGAAAAAACTTTCAATGTTTCTGAAAATTAGGAAAATCACGTCTTAAATGGAACTTACATACCCCTATGGGTGTCAGTCTGAAATGAAGGATTAAAGAGATCACCAGGACACAGAGCACCGTCATATGAGCAAATGGGCTCAGGTGAAGTACCCTTCAGAGTAATACAGTGAAAGAATGTACTCAATACCACAAAACCTGCTGAGTTCACAGGAATTCATACTCTGTGCCTTTGGCCCTGCAACTGCATTTGGATAATCCCTTACACCATCTTTTTACTGTTTTTGTGGCTGTGCAAAGCAAACCAGGCTTTAACCACAATGACTGTACTTTCAGACAGTGCAGCTGAGATTAATTTATCTCATAAAACTGTGTCTCATTATCAAGATGGCAGTCTTTTAATCTGAAGCCACATAGGAAAAAATAAAATGATAAACAATTGCACACTTCTTTAAAAAGAGCATTCTTATTTTTGCCCATTATCTTTAATGCAAGATTGCTAAGGGTTCCCAGAAAACAGACGTCTAAATGAAGACTCCTAGGACTGTTCCAGGAAGAAACTGTTATGGGGTTTGTCTTAATGACAAGCTCCTTTAGGCAAGCCAAAGGCTGAATTTGTGTAGGTTTATTACGTAATGAAACTGTCAAGTATTTTAATGTTTCCTTTGACTGCTGACTCAAATACTGGCAAGTTAAGCTTAGAAATGGTTCAGTAGAGAAATGGCAGCAAGCATTGCACTTGGTGCTTTTCTACCTTCCACATGCACTGTTGTAATTTGTAAATGTCTTATGTTTAATCCCTCAGGTTCATTAACTGATTTATAATTGGGCAGTATACACCCAAAAAGCCTGCATTTTCTTTTTACTTACTGCATTTAAATTATTAGCACCATTTAGGCAGATAATTGACCATGTGTTTCTGGCATACTGGGACTTCCATGGCAATTTAGTCTGTGTTTTGACTCAAGTAAAAAGTTTATCTAGAAGATGAAAAATTTGCTAAGGAAACACGGTAGCCATTTATCCTTGGTGAAGAAGATGTACATTTAGCACAGATAAACTGTACTGATGTTACCTATCAAGTTGGGGGAATAGTTATTTCATGGTGATCAAGACTCTGGGCTGGGGCTGTAGACATGACTTCAGACATGTTACCCTGCCTTTAATACACGTTATCCTGGGACACTTTGTCAAGACAGGATGAATAGAGCCACATGGTAGAATACCATCTCAGCATGAAGATTTGCAGGTATGCAAGAGCATGGGAAAAGTCGATAGGTAAAGGGAGGACATGATTCAGTATTGATCTACATCATAAGAGTCATGGTGAAGCTACATTATTACTGCCTTTGAGGCTCAAAAAAACTTTGCAATGAGCAGTAAACCCATCCGTGTATGGTTCACTTCTGAGCTAGGAAAAAGGGACATTGTGTTGATGAGAGAAGAGCTTTTGTTATGCTAGGCTGAAAACTGAGCCTTATATAATTCTTTCCATTGTTAGTTCATTCTTCTGGGCGAGTACTGGAATTCTGATGCAGTTCCTAGTATAAGAAACATCATTTATGGGCCAAAGAATGGTGAAGAGAAATTTTAACATCTTGTTACATTCTTTGGTCTAACAGCAAGGGAGTTTGTGTCAGGATCCAGAGGCTCATCCCAGCATGGAAGAGCTTGACTGGCCATCATCCCAGGGGAGAATATTGGTTGAATCAAATGGCATCCCTAATGGATGAGTAACACCATATATAACTTCACTTTCTTTCCAAAGTGTTTTTTGTTCTTCCCTTTAATAAAGCCTTCAGCAGCAGGTGTTTCTTGGTTCCAGCTCCAAAAGTTACATCTGAGACACATAATGCTTTCCCCCAATCCGCAAACTGCCAATGTCTCGTGTTTTCCTGAGAATGCAGCTTCCCTTAATGTGAAAATAAAACAAAAGCAATTCACACCACATCTGCAGTCTTCATGGCAGTATAAAGCAGCCAGAAACACCAGCCTTCGATCAACACAAACCAAAAATCCCCAATTTAGATGGTTTGAAAGAAAATCATAAAATACACATTGAACCATCTACTGTTCTGCCTCAGCAGAAGTAGCTAGCAAGTAGAGGCAAGTGGTTATTTTGTCCTCAGTACCAGTGGGGCCACATCTAACCTGTGTCCAATTTCAAGGCATGCTGGTACAAGAGAAAGCAGTGAACTGGAAAGAATCCAGAGGAGGGTCAAAGGGCTGAAGGACATATAAGTAAAGGTTGAAGAAACTGGGCTTGTTCACCTTGCAGAAGAAAAACCCAAAGGGGGACCTAGAGAAACCAAAATTAGTCTTCCCTCCACCTGCGGGGAGTCTATGGGGAAGATGGACTCAACCTCTTAGAGATGCTCAGGGGAGTCCACAAAGCAGTCATGGACACACACTGAAGCAAGGGAAATTCTGGTAGGAAACAAGGAAAAAAGATTTTCTCCTCGAGGTTTGTGCAGTACTGGAAGAGGTGCCCAGAAAAGCTGGGAAGTCTCCATCTGTGGAGAAATTTAAAACTTAACTAGCAAGGCTTCAAAGCTTGGACTTAATTTTGAAGGTATGCCTGTTTTGAGAAAGAGTTTAGATTAGGTGGTCTCCCAAAGTCCCTTCTAGCCTGAATTTTAGTATGATTCTATGACCTCACAGAACTGTGTGGGGAGACCCAACTCAGAGTGCCTAAACTGCCAGATTACACATCTTACATTTTTCTTTTTAGCTGTTGATGTAGTTGGTAAAGCTTTTGATTGTACATACTTTTGTAATTGAAGAGGAATCGAATGAGCTCAAAGAAGAACAAACAAATATATTTCCTAGATAAATATTTCCTGCATGGAAAGATACACTCATCAAGATACCCCTAGAATGGCTAATTATTCACATTATGTTTCTGAGAAGGACCCTTCTGAAACGTGGGAAACATGGCATCTGGGAATATCCCAAACACAGGAAATCTTATGAGCTATTTAAAGACACTCTTTTCATGAGAGTGCATGACAGCACTCATAAGTCCAATAGAAAGCACGGAAGTTTTTAATAATTTTTAACAGGGTAAATTAGTTGCTTTTAATTACAGTCATTCCTAGGCTAACTGCACCATGTGGAAATACTCTATGACAGCAAACCTTCACTATTCTTTCCAACCACTTAACAGATGTGCTATTTTATAGCACAAAATGGCCTTGGTGTCTCATGTCAAGGATGGCTGCTTTTTAGCAACAGCAGTAATTGCTCAACACAGGGGTGAAGAGCATTTTCAGAGTGCTCAGGCTGTAATAGAACTAGGTTATGATAATGCTTCAAGTGTGAACCCTGTTAAGGGGTATCTCAGATGCTGAAGAACTGGATGGAAATCTGGGATGTAATAGGCAGTTTCATGTGAGGCCACTTTTCCATATAATCCTTCTGTGTTTCAAGATTATTTTTGCTGCCTTCCACATACTCTCATGTTGATAGCCAACCATCTCTTTTATGGCGATGTAAAAGAAACAAAGAAAGAACGTTCCTGTCACTGCCACAGTTCATAACCTGGCATTGAGGTGATTTATTTCTTTTTAAATCAGAGGACTTGCTTGTTTTCATATGAACCTTGAATCACAGCAGGGTTAAATATTTCCTGTGTTGTAACCCCAGCCATAAATTACACGGTATGAAAAGCTGTGTCAGTCCAAGAGTTCACTCGAGGATGAAATGGGGGGAGCAATGACTCACATTTCCACTACTTCTGAGTCAGTGACCTTGTTCCCCTTCTTCTACCCCTTCTGATGCTTACTGGACCCTTTGCTGAGTCAAATGAGGTCTCTGGTCCTCTGTCACCAGAGCCACCTCTGGCACCCAGTGTGGCATGGGGATGTGAGTCTACAGCTGAGATTTGGGGTGAAGTTTAGGAGGCAGGGGGAGGAAAAGGACAGTTTTCCATCTCAGTGATAGAATCATCTTAAGCCTTAAGTGTAATTTTATCCTCAAACCCACTCTTATTTTAGCCTGTAAGCCATTTGCTGAAAAACATCTTACTGCTTTTTGAAGTGATTCAAGTCCCCAGGCAATGCCATCTTAAAGAAGTATCTTAGTGGGCAAATTTTGCTGGCACAAACTCCACAACAAATTTAGAAAAAAACACAGATGCAGTGTGGCAAATAATCTGAAAATTCCTTTCCTGTCACAGGGAGGTGGCTATTTGTCTTTCGCTAGTGTAGTATCTTCTCTAGTTCTCCCTCCTCTCTGTCATTTCATGGAAAGCAGCTACCCCAGGACTGCTGTTTTCATATTTGATGTGGTAGAATGAAAAAATGAAAAAACATCTCTTTTTGTTTGACTGCTTTGTTTTGTAAAATACTTCCTTTCTTTCCCCCTCTTTTAAGGTTCATCTGTATTCCAGGTCTGTTTCTGCTCCCAGATGGTGCATTTCACAGGCATGATTTACTGATCATTTTAAAAAGCCTTTTATTAAAGTCAAAATATAACAGGGGAAAAAAAGAGTAATATAGAAAGAGCATAAATAAAAGATTTATTTTTCCTTAAATAAAAGATTTATTTTTCCTTAAACATAGATGCCATTGAAAGGAATAGTGATGGTGAACATGGTAGTAAATGTTCTCAGGAGGAAAGGTCAATGACAGCAATATCAAATTCTCATAAAACTGTTGTTTCACTAAATGAAGCAATGAAATGAAAGAAGATATTAATATCTGCTATATGCTGTTAAGCATCTGTAAGACCTGTTGCAATAATGATACTGGGCACTTCTTGTGATCTTGAAGTGGTTATCGTGTTTACTTGTTCTACTTGTCCTCTTCAAATAGAACTGAAAATAAGGGTGGTATAAAGTTGGAAATAAGTGTGTTTATACAGGTCCTTGTTTACAAGTAACTATATAAACATACACACGATGCTATTCTGCAATTACCTTTTGACTTTTATACTGGGAAGTCCGACGTGAAACTTTTACATGAAACTAAATATAGCACCTGTATTTTGTGCATGGAAGAACTGAAGTAAGTAATTTATTTTATACATATAGAAGTAATTAACTGAATTAATTGTTACATAAATTGCTATATTGCTATATCACAGAATCGTTATAGGTTGAGGTTGAAGAGACCTCTGCATATCATCTGGTCCAACCCTCCTGTAAAAGCAGGTGTCTACACAGGTTTTGAATATCTCTGGAGAAGGCAACTCCATAGCCTCTCAGGGCAGCCTGTTTCAGTGCTCGGTCACCTGCAGAGTAAAGCAGCTTTTCCTCATATTCAGATGGAGCTTCCTGTTCTTCAGTTGTCCCTTGCCCTGTCATAGACACCACTGAACAGAGTCTGGCCTCATCGTCCTGACACTCACCCTTAGGATATTTGCGTGCATGAATTACTATATATGTAAGTAGTTATTTATTAAGTAGTTATTTATTAGGTCATAATCAGTGTCTTGATGCCTGACACAGATAAACACCCTGAAACTAATGGGCTGGACAAGCTTCATTGCACCATCATCTCATGGAGAGCTCATCTTTGCTGCAATACTCATTTGCGCTGAACCTCAGGTGGGAATCTGAGCCCAGAGGGGCTTTTTCCTAGGACTTTATTACCTGCTTCAGGATAAGAGCTGTCATTCAAGTGCTGCTGATACCCACACTGGTAATTAAGTTACAAAGCCTCATAAAGCAGTGAACCTAGTCCCTCTTTTAATTGAAACACTGTTATTTTGCTTGCTGCATTTTCCTGGGTGATCACTCCCACTCGAGCTAAGTAATTTCATGGGAAGCTAATTACAGAGCACTGGCTCCACCTGTTACAGAGTAAACAAACCCTGAAAGTCCAGTGTGTGGATAAAAAAATGCTGGACAGACACTTGAACCAGAATTTAACGAGATTATTTTTGTGAGCAAATCAACCATGAAATCCTAGAATAGTTTGGGTTCAAAGGGACCTTAAAGATCATCTAGTTCTAACCAACACCTATCACCAGACCAGATTGCTTAAAGCCTTATCAAACCTGGCCTTGAACTGCAATATACAGTGATACAATTTAATAGTATGTACATGTACACGGAGGGGAGGGATGGAGAACAGACCAACTCTTGCAAGATTTGATTTTTTCCATAGAGCTGTAAATGTAGTTTAACATAAAAATGTTCTCATTTTCACATCTTGAATAGAATACTTCTATGCTTCACAATGAAACGGTACGTGATGTTTTACATAAGAATAGTTTCTGGGATGGCATGAGTGACAGAAGCTCTGACTTAAGCACAGCCACCCTCTAAACAGGAAAATAATTGCAGTCAACAGGTTGATGTGTTTTATTTATGAAAGCAAATATATCTGCTTTTACCATGATAAACATGGAACAACCTGAGTTTGACAATTTTGAATACTGTGCATTGGTTTTGGTTGGTACAGTTATAAAAGACTGAAAGACTTTTGTGAGAATATGCCATTCTGCCTTAATAGAGGATGGGAAAGGCATAAGCTGGGAAAATGTGGTGCTATGGAAAAGTTCCCTCTGAGCAACTTGGCTGTGGCAGTGTGTGTGGATAATTGCAGGATGAGTCTATTTTCAGGTACCAAACTACAGTGAGACATCTGCTCTGCCAGGACTGAAATCACTCAGCAAAAACGCTGTGAAGCTGGAGAATCTTTTTGAGAGGGTGAAGAGGGCACAGGATATGCAGTGGTCTGTTGTGCCCCAAAGGTAGCCTGAAGGAGCCGTGCTCTCCAAAAAGCAGGAAATTGCAAGTCCTGGAGTATCAGCTAAGCATATAGTTTGTGGAAGCCATTTACCCTCTGAAAATCCCTCTCAGTGCTGTTGGAGGGAAGAGAAATGCATTGCTCATCCTGTGCTGGACCTGCTGGCATAACTGCACCTGATGGTACAAGGACTGCAATGCACAGACCCCTTTGAGAGCAAAAGATAATTGTGGTGCCTCCCCTCCACACAAGGTCATTTAAAGGAGGTGATGGCTAAGAGGGGTGAGCTGGGCAGGCCAGAGATAGCCCGCCCAGTGTCCCGGTTACATTGCACTAATCTCTTTAAATCCTGAAACAATGGGCTTGTATTTAAATTGCAGGCTCCTTAGCAGAGGATTATTCTTTGTCACATTTTCCCTTCCTATTGTTGGGACTTCACATGACCACAAAAGAACCCCTCCCACCTGCAGCATAAAATTACTGGTCTGAACTGCAGCAGAGCAGGAGGGCTTAGCTCACTCTGCTCCTCAAGAAGCCGTGTTAACAGGATTTAATGTACCACTTCCAAGGACCCCTCTCCCAAGAGTTCCTCATTCTGAAAGTGTCACACTGGGTGCCAGGTACAGCTCTGTTGCAGGACAGTAGCTCCACCCTTCCCGGGAAGCACGTAGGGTGACTCTCCACACTTCTCCCAGGAACAGCAGCAACAGTGGGGTTTCATATAGCAGGGCAATAAATCAGGCCAGGAGCCTGAAACCTCTCTGCCAGGCACGGATTAGGCTGGAAATTAATATTTGAACCTTACATCTGCTTCCTCTTAAAAACAAAGAACCAAAAAATCTCCAACCCACACACATTTCTAAGCAGCCTGCCTTGTGAGTGCTCACTGATAACAAGCCTTGCTCCTTTCTTTATAGCACCTCACCAACAATTACCAAGACCCCCCCCAGCTTCCCCTCACTGCTACAACTACTCATTACCAAGTCTGTGTAAGTCTGTAAATAATGTGAAAGACCTGAGTTCTCTGAGGTAGGCGTTTTTCATTCTTTCTACCTGCTGAGATCAGAACACTAGAGACTTGATATTAAATGTGGATTACTAACCTGGCCGTAGCTCAAAAAGTAACAATATAAAGAGCCCTTACCATTAAGTAGGTATTGGCTTATTAACTGCCTCAGTTAGAATTGTTATAAATAAAGACTAAAAGATATGAAAGTACTTTTAATAAGGTTTTCAAAAATAGCAGTTGCTCAGTGACACTAAGCCATGATAAAATAAACAACTTCACCTCCTCAAGAACTGAATCAAAACCAATAAATAATTAATTGTAAACCCAATAAAAATATGCTTGCTAACATGTAATAAATAAACCCTCAAAGCAAGGACTACTGATTTATTGCATGTCAAAGAGCAACACTTCTGGGAAGAGTCAGATCTATTGTGTATAATTTGGGCACTTATTGCAGGACTGGGTGCAAACCCCATCATGTCCCAGGCACAACAGCAGTGCAGTGACACAGGCAGATCGATGGTATGTGCCCCTCACCTCAAAGGGGCAGAAAAGCATTGCCCTGGCTCACCTAGCAAAATACTGAAAGGTGGGAATCATGATTTTAATCTGTTAAAAGAAAAATTCTGGGGTTAGGAACTGGAGACTCATCTCTTCTTGCTGAAGGCTTATATTTTCACACTGTTCCTAAGGTAAATTTGATGAGATAGTTATTCCATTATAAAGTAACCGAAAGGATTCAGCATTCCCTCTTTTTAGGCAGGAAATCCATTTTTTCCTCAGTTGATTCGCTTTCCCCTTTAACTCAGTGGAGGAATTATGTTTGCTGTCTTTTTCTAGTCCTGGGATAGTTCAGTTAGTCCAAGCAAAATCACACCTCCATCAGAAAAAACTGACTAAACCTCCTGTGCGGTATGTACCTTAACACCTACTTGTTAGGAAGCTCTGTTGGAGCTTCTTCAAACAGGTAATAGATTATCAGGCCACAAGTTCTGGACTTATGTAATTTTCACTTCACACATCTACATTCTTTTTCAGACTTGGACCTTTAAAATCTTCTGTTCTTGTTCCCAACCAATAGAAGGCAAAAATTTATTTTTGGTCTTCCTCTGTGTGTTTACATATCTAAATAAGTTAAGAAGTTCAGCCTGAAGTAATGTAAACAGTTTACTCCTTCTCGTTCATCACACAACTCATGACTGTCTCAGTTTTTGATCCTGCGGGGTGAGCACACAGCACATTGGCATTGCAACTGAAGTTCAGGGATTACACATGTGAAAACATTGAAGAACACTTACAAGATCAAGACACTTGCTTCAGGTTGAGAAGATATAATGTCATCTCTGTATGAACAAAATAATCTTTATCATTGCTTGTGATGGGAACAAAGGCTGTGGAAACAGAAAAATGAAATTTGGGAGCATCCACTTTCACTGGGTGATGAAAGAAAGAGGGAGAGCGTTCTACCATCATCTTTAATCACCTTAGGGCCTTGTAGGGAAACGATAGCAACACTGCTGTGCACCCTTTTTTAGTTTCCTCTACTCATCTATAGATGGATTTGGCTCAAATAACCAGCATGTGGAAGAACCATGGATCCAGATTAAGAAAAGTGTAATCAGCAAACAAAAAAAATGGAGAATGTAAAGGAAATACTATAATCTACGGTGTCTGAGGATGTCTGGGGAACAGCACAGAATGGCACTAAAGAGCACAGAGGTTTAATTGTGAATAAGTGGAGCCACAGAAGTGTCCATTGACACATAAACCCAGTACAGATTTTTCAGCACAAATTCTACATAACATTCAGTCTTTGGAAATACACCCGCCCTGAGCTTACTTGCTTTGCAGAGGGAAATAAATGCTGTCAAAAGTTTCAGTGATCATGATAGCAATATTTGGCAAGACTAAATTCTCAAGACAGTCTGGGAAACTCCAGCCAAAAAAAATACTGTGGGCTATTTCTTAAAAATGATGTGGTTTAAAGGACAGAGACAGAAAACTGCCTGTGCAATTCATCCATAACACAGCCTCTAGCACCAACGAGATCCAGGTTCAGAAAACAGATGCCGTCACCACTGCAGAACAGGGAAAAGCTTTCTTACACAATGTACTGGGGCTTGTGAAAACTTCTAGGAGCTGAAGTAAGGTCACCTATTCTTTGTTTCTGGAAGATAATAAAAGGTATGAAATATTGCCAGCCAGGGTTTTGAAGTTTGGATTTAAAACCTCCGGGAACTGGTTTTAAACCATGTGATAACTTCTTCATCTGCTGGGGGTTGCTTTAGGCTCATTATGGCCTAAGGCAATTAGTAAAACACCTTTACCCACTCTCTGGGACCTTCATGGCTCCCTTGCATTGTGAGCATGGGCTATGAGGACAGTCTCATATCCTCCCTCCTCCACCTTCCTGCATGGCTGTGCAAGGATGAAAACATAGTCAATCCCATGTAAAACAGCTGCAGTTGTTTTGTTTTGTTTTAAACTACCTGGTATTCAAGCAGAACTTGTCACTAGAAAGAGTATAGGGGAGTTCTCCTAGGGAGATGGGGCTGGGAGAAGAGACGGTCTGCCTTAGAAGACAGCTTGTTAAAAATCACATGACTGGAAGTTTCCAAGGCTCTGGAGGAAAGGAAGCAATAAATCCAGCTGAAAGTCAGAAAAGGCAAGTATAAGCAGAGTTATATGTCAATTCTTTTTTGGAGTCTGGGCTAGACTGAAAAACTAAAGAAAAATCATCGAAATAATGTAATATGTGGTTTTGTCAGCAACATTTTGTAGATTCTAGATATTTGAAAGAAGTGATTTTGTTATAAAAAGATATGAGACTAAAACCCTGTCCCAAGCTTTGGAAAATTAAAATTGGATCAAATTTAGTGGTTTGGCACTGTCTCAAGTTGAATAGCTTGGACTGGGAAAGGGGCCAGTAGAACGTCATAGCCAGGAGAAACAAAGAACAAGAGGTATGTGGTGTAGCCATTGCACATCAGCTAGTGGCCCAGAACAGCTTATGCTAAGGGGAAGAAGTATGGGTTCTCAACCTGTAAATATTCTTTTTCCTCCAAAGACCTTTCTGTCTCCTCCACAGCACTCGTCAAGGCTCCCTAAGTTCAGTGAACGATCACAATGTCCTGTTCTAGTCAGACACTACAGGAATTAAAAATGTTCCTTAGTCCAAACTCACATGTAAGTTGTATTTTCAGAAAGGTCAAAAGCAACAGGGAGGAATTTAAAGTAAATATAGAAGAATGTTACTGCAATTTTTTTTTATCACACAAGTTAGTCCATGCATAAAAAAGAAACCAAGAAACCAGCATACAATCAAACATCTGTGCTGAATTGACAGAGGCCTGTCAGCAGTGGGAAAATGTAGTTGCTGCTGACCTGATTAGGTCTTTATTCAAATACATTCCTATTTTCTTCGCTAAAGTTGATGCTGTCATCAAAGGAAGCCCCAAGTAGTAAAGCTAAAAGCCTGAGCCTCCCCAAGTGAAGCTCACCAATCTATGATGTGATCAGGATAGGTTTGCATAAACCACCTTTACATGCAAAAAAGCCTATTGCAGCACGGTGCTGAAGTTGACTCCTTGCTAATTCTCTCTCTCTTCTGAGTATCAGGGCCAGATCCCAACTTTGAGGCTCATTTTCCCTTCTATGTGCTTTAACAAATCCCTGTTGCACTTTGCTGCAAGGAACTTGTTGCAGCTGGTGCATTCTCCTGCACCAGCAAAATCAACAGCCTTCATGGTTACCCTGAGTATTAAGGCTGCAGGTGTTGATCAACACTGGCCCTGCTCTTTCTGCATGCCAAACAGTGGGTAAACCTGCATGCCACAAGGCAGGGTGTTGGACCACGGCTTTGGTTAAATTGAGAGGAGAGTGTGATTGATGTTTGTCATTCTCTGTTCTTCCTAGCAATCCCAGGCAAAGGAGATGCTCTGAAAAACAAAACAAAACAAACAAAAAAAAATTCAGAGCTATCTCTGCATGAGTCAGCCTGGGGAGAGTATTACTGTGGCTACTCAGCACTCTGTCCAGGCTGACTTTGTTGAGTGCTGCATCAGCAAACACACACTGATGTTTACACAAGCAACAGTTTGGCACAATCAGGACAGATCAATAGGGTGAAGAATACACTGCTGGGGGCATAACCATACTATGTGCAGTTTTACTTTGGACTAGATATAATGTCATGGTTTAACCCCAGCTAGCAACTAAGTACCACACAGCCTCTCGCTCAGTCCCCTTTGGTGGGCTGGGGCAGAAAGCTGGAAGAGTAAAAGTGAGAAAACTCATGTATTGAGGTAAAGGCAGTCTAATAGGTAAAACAAAAGCTGTGCATGCAAGCAAACCAAAACAAGGAATTCATTCACCACTTCCATGGGTAGGGAAGTGTTTAGCCATCCACAGGACAACAGTGCTCCATCCCGTGTAACAGTTATGTGGGAAGGCAAACGCCATCATTCTGAATGTCTCTCCCCTTCCTTCTTCTTTCCCCTAGTTTTTATTCTGAACATCCCTTTGGTCAATTGGGATCAGCTGTCCCAGCTGTGTCCCCTCCAAAATTCTTGTGCACCTCCAGCCCACTTACTGATGCATTGGTGTGAGAGGCAGAAAAGTCCTTGACTCTGTATGAACTCTACTCAGCAGTATCCAAACCATCCCTGAATTATCAACACTATTTCCATCACAAATCCAAAACACAGCCCCACACCAGCTTGTGTCCTGAATCAAACATCCCCAATGTGAATATGACCACAGCAAAGTCCTGATTAAATCTGCCAAACTTCAACCAGTGAACAGAAATCCGTAACTTCTCTCTGGAGCCCCTCTCTCTTCATTGACTTCCAGGAAACAGAATGCAATCAAGCTCCTTCAGCATCTTAGCTTAAAGTTCAGTGGTGTGAGTGTTGACCCCGCTCCATGGGCCTACTCTCACTTAAAATAGGTTCTGCTGACATTCGGGACGTACCACATGAACTTGCTGGTTTGTTTGTTTTGATGCTTGACCTTCGCCTTATTTTGTATTGTCCTTATTCTTAATGTAAAAATAACAAACTAAAATAACAAAATAAAAATAACAGACAAAAAATTATCTCCCTGCTAATATTGAACTTTTATACCTGAAGGGACTGTTATAATAACAAGGCAAGCTTTCCAAGCAGCAAACCCCAAAAGATTTCAGACTTCCTTTTTTGTTGCTTATTAAGACTTCCGACAGTCTTTTATTTTTATTTTTTTAATATCCGTTTTCCTTCCACTGTCTAGCATCTCTCAGTCATTTTTTAAATTTAAAGCATGTGTGTCCCAAATATGATTTTATGGCAATGCATCTTGTCCTAACCTGTGTTCTTCTTTGTTTTCATCTTTTGTATTGAAGTCACTGAAATTTTCTTCCATATTTTGCATTATTTAAATGGCTATGGGAAAGCAGTGCAGCTAATAAGACACATCGGACACTTTTTCCTATCAAAGAGTAAGCCCAACTGTGAAGCTTGAGCAGCTTGAGCAGCTTGGGCTGTACAGAGCTCATTAACCTCATACATTAGAAGCAGTGTGCCACAATTATTGAAGCAGCTGTGAGCGGAGGAGCTAAAAGGTGGCTTTGAGCTCTCTCCACAGGACCAGGGCCATGGGCAGGCTCCAACAGTGGAGAAAACACTCCAGGCTCTGGGGAGGAAAAGGATACAGCACAGCCCTCTTCTCCCACAGATTTGTACTACCTGTTCTTTTCTGTGGTAGTGGACAATTTCCCCCACCTTTGTCCTCTGACTCCATGCCCTGACCCCACAGCTGCACGTCACTTTTCTCTCATCTTCTCTGCCTCATGGTGCCTCTCACAGCAGGATTCCTGAGCAACAGCAGCCCAGTAATACTCATGTCCAAATGTCTGTTTGAACAGCTTCACTCTTCCAAACTATATAAATAATCCAAGGATGTGCTGTAGAGCATTTGATCTCTGACCAAGCCATTAGTTGCTATTATCTAGATTTCGTTTTGTAGTGATAATATAACTGAATTCTCTTGGATATGAAGTCTCGTGGGCTTGCTCTTTGCCAAGAGCCAGAGACTGATGCCCTGGTGACACAAGTTTTCTTCTGCAAGTTCTAATATTCTTTTTTTCCCCCTTAATTTTCATTTGTGTCTCTTCTGATCAACATGCATATCCTTTTCTTAAAAAGTTCCCATATTAGTATGGTATTAGTTAGCTGGGCTGTGCTGTTTTACTTTGGGTAAGAGTTAGCCAGCTGTGGCTGGGAAAAATCTACCAGACTGGCAGTTTTCAGTAATAAATCTCCTGGCTGAATGTATCTTCTCAATCACAGAACTACAAAGCCCACACAAGTCTTTAGATCAGAAAGTTGAACTTGTCCATTGAAAGTTTTGGTCCTTCAGTGTTCAGGCTGGGGACTTGCCTTTGTATGGTGACCTCCTGAATATTCTCTCAAACATCTGATCATGCAGGCACCTGCCCTTCATTTTGCACAATGTATGTGAAGGTATGGTTTGATATTTTCCACATTTTCCCACAAGATGGCACAATATTCTTATGAACAGTGCATGCTAAAATATGGAAAGCTTTCTGCGTATGACAGTAATACAAGAAACGAAATGAACACACTCTGTAGAAGTCTGAAGTTGCTTTATTTCACTCATAATTAGTTGATTTACTCTGACCATTTATCTTGGAGAATTTTGCCTTCTCTCTTAATTTCTTGTTCTCCTCCCATCGCTTCCTCTCCCAGTCCTCGGAGGACCTGTGTCCATGCCTTGACAAGGTGGGCTTCCCACAGGCTGGAACTTCACTGTGTGATTCTTAAAGGACAACTTTTGGAAACTGTGCCCTTTTTGGCTTGATGTTCACTTCATCTTGTAGGTAAAGGACAAACCATTTCTGGTGTTCAATGCGGTGAATACTTCGAGGTCCATGCTGAGCATAGGGAGAAGAGCAGAGACAAGTGTGTTTCTCATAAAAAAGATGTTTAGAAAACTTGGAGTTATTTTCTGTTTGGGTTAGTTTTTTGTGTGAGTTTTGGTGGGGTTTTTTTGGTTGTTGTTTGTTGTTGTTGTTGTTGTTTGTTTTTTTCTGGTGGGGGGGTGAGGTGGAGTTTTTCTGGTGCAAGATGTGCCATCAGTTATCCCTTGTTTCGCATCTGTGGTGACACACTTTTCATACTTCAGACCTCCTGACAAAGTTGTTGCAATCTGCACAGGAAGGCATTGGAATCCAATATTTTTGGCAATGATCTATGTACAGTTTAGTGACAGAATTGGAAAATTTTTTTTGAGATATGTTCAACTTTGAACAAAAATAAATTTGAAATTACTTCTAATTTCTGTTATGAAGCATTCCTTGGAGTTGTTTCTTTCTGAGTTAGTACTCCAAACCACCCCATGAACAAAACTTGTGATGTATTTTCATGGGTAAAGTTTTGGACTGGGTGACATACCTTAGATGTCCTAGGGGTTGTGGTCAAGGAAGAAAATCTGCAGTGTGAAGTGCCTGCCTCAGTTTAGTTTTAAAAAATTTCAAAAATTAGCATTTTGCTATGACATGAAAATGTCTACATAAATTTCAGACTGTTTTTCCTTTTGGAATGGGAGAAAAATAGTCAGAATATTTCATAGCATAGTGAGCCTTTGACACAGTTTTGGCCAAGTTATTAACCGAAGTCATTCACATTGAGTAGCCCTGTCACAGAAAACACAGAACCCTGCAATAGCATCAACATTCAAGAGAGCAAGATGTTACATCTCCCAGTGCCTCTACTCACGTAAACAGTTTATTCCATTTTTCCTCTCCTTTAGTCTCAAGAAAGACCTAATTTTCCCTGAAAAAAAAGAAAAGAGAATCAATTACATCAAGTGAGAAGGAATTTTCTTAGGTCTTAAAGGATATCTTAATATTTAAAAAAAAGTCTTAAGATGTTTAGATGGAGAGTTGGTTTGGTCATCTTCTTCAGTTTTTTTGTGTAGTGGATGTGGCCAAGCAGCATGCCTCAACCTCTTTTGCCTGCATAGCTCTGTCGATATATTGTGTAATTAAACATAATGCAAGGTATGCTTCTACTGTACACACTCCTCATATCCTGGACATATGTCTCTGTTTTTTAATATGTGGCAAATAGCACTACAATTTCATTCTGTTCTTCAGAGAAAATAAAGGCAGAGCTCACTGATATCAATTTCATAGAATTAATAAGAAAATAAGCTGCTAGCCTCCCTTATTAACTTAGCCAAAATATTTTTCATCATATGCTTGCAGAAGCATAAACACATCAATAAGCCTATTTGATTGTGACATAGGATTATAGTTATCAAATCAGGTGGAAAGAGAGAGAGAAAGACAGAGGGAGGTAATGTTTCAGCACCCTACCCAGTGCCTAAGTATTTGAGTCAATAAGATCAGTAGCGGGAGGAGAAGGACCTGGGAGAAACAGGCAGCTAATCAACTACTCTCCTGTTGTCTGTAAGTCTTTTTTTTTCCCTCAGACCTAATAACAGACACTGAAAAGCAGGTTCACCATTAGTGCTTTCCTTTTTTTCTTGCACACCATGAACTTTTTTTCTCTTCCTTAAAGTTTGCTATGGATTTTTTCTGGAAAACACATGCTGACCTGCTGCAACAAGTTTCACTGTTAGAGACTCAGCACTGCTCCTCTTTGGGTAGGAATGTCCCATTCCTGTGCCTCTGTAATGCCATTGCATCCCTTCTCCCAGGCAGAATGACTGTAGGACATAATCGTCTATTCAGAAATGTGTTCTATTTGAACCCTTCAAATCCTATTATGTCGGAATTCACATGACTTATTTCTCATGCTCTATTACAGGCCAAGCTTCTTTATCCCACCCTGTATTTCCTCTAGATCAGTGCAGCTTCATCTCAAAGCAAGTGACAAGCCAGAGACCTTCAGCGCCACTGGCAGAGCTATGTTCATTTTGAATTGACTTCAAATAAAATTTCAACTGAGTTCAATAAAACAAACATTCTAATTTGGGAACATCAACACTGTTTATTTCAGTCAAAAATGTTAGAAAAAAATATGTCAAGTTTCCAAGATATTATTTTAAAAAGAAAATGATAACATATGATCAATTCCTTTGGAATGGAAACTGTGATTCACAGTCTTAGTCTGCCCAAACTGGGCCCTGTCGCCCCCACCTCATTGGCAAGGACAACCACAGACCCTGAAGCAACTCTGGACTGGCTTGTGCCCAAGCTGTTGAAGACAAGCAGTTCACAGCCTCCTGGCAGAGAGCACACCAGCTATGTGCATGCTGTCTGAGCTTTGGTGTACACGGCCCCTCTTTTTGGGGCCCCTGTTGCCCTGGTTTGCATATAAGTGTTCAATCCTGGGTCCAGAGTGATGAAAGGACAGCAGTGAGTGATGCAGCCAGCAGTGAGTTCTCTTCACAGCTAAAGGTGTGTCGTGTATCCTCTTTTATGACAGGGCATATGTGAGGCATTTCTACAGAGAGAGGCTGGAGGAGGAAACCAAACTTGTTCTGAGGCAAACGATCCTGCCAGTTGCATCCTGCCCTTCTGCTGAAGGAAATAATTTGACCCTGTCCACCAGGGAGTGAACAAGCTTGTATGCAATATGGAAAAGCAGAGGACAAGGATTCTGTCCTTGTCCTTGTCTGTCCCAAGAGACTCTTATTCAGAGCCAGGTATTTGAAACTGGTCTTCTGAGGTCATAGACCTCAAATTCCTTCCTTTTTCCAGTCATGGCAAGATGGAGAGATCTGGAGATGAGAGAAAGTCCATCTGAAACTTCTTTTAGCTATGAGGGTTTTTTTTAAAAAAGGACACTCAGAAGGTGTTTTGACTCCTGTACATATCATTTCAGGAATACTTTCATGCCTCACCTACTGTTTCTATCTCACCCTCTCACTAGACCTAAGAGAGAGAGGCTTGCCAATAAACAGTCACATGTTATGAAAAACAGAGAAAAGGGCATATGAAGTTATGGCCACACATTTTCCTCTCTGAGTAATGAAATGAAAATAAAGAATGGGATATAAATTTTAATACAGGCATCGGTGAAACAGTTTATGACCTCCTGCTGTGCATCTGTGGCAAGGTCATGTGGATTAGTAGTGTATCGGGTTTCCATGGTAGAGTTTTGGTAGCAAGGGGGACTACAGGGGTGGCTTGTTTGAGGAGCTGCTAGAACTTTCCTCTATGTTTGAAAGAGCCAGTGCCAGCCAGCTCCAAGACAGACCCACCACTGGCCAAGGCTGAGCCCTTCAGCAACAGTGGTGGCATTTCTAGGATAACACACAAAGAAAGGAGGGGGAGAAATCCTGCACAAATGCAGCGAAGAAAGGAGTGAGATACATGAGAGGAACAACTTCTGCAAACACTGGGGTCAGTGAAGAAGGAGGGGAAGAAGGTGCTCCAAGTGTAGAAGCAGATTTCCCTACAGGCCGTGATCCTTATGTCAACCCGCAAGCCTTTCATTATATTCTCCCACCCATGTACATTTGAGGAGGGGATAGAGTGGCTTTGGTGGGCACCTGGCATACAGACAGGGTCAACCCACCACAACTAGTTACCTTTCTGCTACTACATGATTTTTCCCAGCAAGCTCTTGAGAAGAACAGTGGCTGTTGAAAAGATAAGACGCAATTTTTAAGACAGAATTTAAGAGAGGTTGTTGGGTTTGGGGCTTTTTTATGTCACCTTAAACAATCTTTCCTTCCTGTTCTTCTTCATTCTAATCACTTGGGATTTAAATGTATTCAAGTCATGGAGAGATAAAAGAATGAATGTGATTGCAATATCGTGTCTCCTGTGTCTCAAGCACAAGCAGCGAGTTTCCTCCTGAGCAAGGTTATTCTTTTCAGGGTGGGGAAGGATAAGGAAAAATTTGATTTTCTTTCATGAGGGACTTGTGAGGCACATTGAAAGCCCCTGTGTTGCATAACCCCTGTACTCTAGTGTTGCACACAATGCTAGTCCTTGTCATTTCCTCATGCTGCTGCACTGCAGTCTCCTTTCACATTTCCTTCTGCACCTACCCAAGTCCAAGGAAAGAAAGACTGTGTAGGACACAGATGACACTACAGGAGGGCCAGCAGCAAGACTAGACTTTGCAGTAGGCAGCACTCATTGCTGTGAAGAAACATGCTTTTCTGTAGCACCTTTTCCCTCATTACTTGTGAAGCCTGGGCCATCCAGGGTGACTTTGAGAGGCAGCCCCTCAGCCCCACCCAAAAGGCTGTGTCAGCTCATTGGGCTGGTTCCCACCAGGACTAGGAGCAAATCACTGATGCCAACTCCACTGGGAGGGAGAAGCCATGGGATAAAAGAGCCAGAGAGTTCCAGAGGAGGGGTAACCACTAACATCTGTCCTCAGGGATGCCAAACATAGAGTCGTAGGTTTTCATCCTACGCAGCGTAGTTGGGTTCAGGGGCTTCAATTCTTGCAGCCATCAATTGTATCTATGACATTGGACCTGGTAATTTCCCTGCAGCTGGGGGAAGCCAACCTCCAGATCACCCTGCTGCTTTTAATAACACAATAAGGAAATCCCCTTGGGATAGGATTTTACAGACAAAATGCTTAAACTCAAAGAAGAGTGATCAGCTTCTTGACCTCAGGCCAGTCTGCAGGATGGAGAATTAGGTCTATGCTGAGATCTGAAAGGCACTTAATGAAGCAACTAGACTTTGCCAAGCGGGGGAAATAAGGCAGTCCCAAGTGAAGGTCCTGGAGCATGATGATGCATTGGCACTGTCAACTTGGTAGAGCATCCAGAGTACTAAATTAAATACATTTGAGGCAGAAAAGAGTATGAAACCCTATTTTAGAGAGTGCAAAACATCGTCTAATGTGGTGACTAAATTAATGACTTCATTTTACAAGTGGGAAGACCTCACTGGATAACCTCATTTTATCTGAGTTTTCCAGAGCAGGCACCATTCACTCAGACAAATTATTTGTAGGCATCCTTGGGCAATGCTGAAGCAAAAGATGAATGGATGCAGTGGATGGGTGATAGCACAGGAACCCTGGTCCCAAGGGAGGAGCTCTGGTTCCATGATATCACCTTCAAGGCAAATCAAAAGTCATTGTAGCACTGAAATGTTGATCCACATTTAGAGTACTATATTACATCATTGATAGTTGCTAAATATGATTAATGCTATGTTGATCTTGAAGGAAAGTGTGTTGGTACCTTCAAGAAATTTTTGCAAAAGCCAATTGTGCTCAGTTGACTTGCCTAAAGTTGATATTATATGAAATATATTATTTGGCATTTGGATAATGAGTGAAACAAACCACACCCAAGTGACATTTTGATTTTTCCAGTGTGTGACTCCAGCTTTGTGAAGAAGACTAAAATTGTGTCAGATAGGAACTGTGTCATCCCTTTTGACATTGTCGTGAATAATAATGGCTAAACAACTTTGTATTGGGCATACAAAACAGCACTTTCAGATTTGCAGAGAGAATAGATTACCTAAAGATGGTAATTTAGTAAGGTAAATTTGGATCTCAACTAAAGGGCACTCAAGCAATGTAAATGATAATACTTGTCTCTGTGGATTTTACCTTTAAAGAGTACATATCTCTGATTTTTCTTTCCCTCTATAGACTGAGGAATATGCATTGCCATATAGCCTCTTATTGTTCCCATCAGATGCTTACTCTGAGAACTGCTCTAACCAGGATTATATTGAAACTAAATTAAATTTACATTCAAGAATACATTACATCTGTGGGGTTTTGTTGGCTTTTTTTATTAAGTTACCTTTCTAGAACCAAGCCAGTCAAAAAGAAAGAAAAAAAAAAGGGTGGGGGAGTTAGCTTACTTGCAAATACTTTGCATTGAAACATCCCTAATGTAGTAATCTAGACCTCAGCCCAAATGCTAATGCAGACTTGTACTGTCCCAGTGGGGAAACTTTAGCAATATTACAGAAACTATGGTGAAAATCTCATCAAAGTGGGAATATCTCGTGTGCTGAAAAAGGTAGAGTGCTCTGGGCTTTTAAATTATTGCTCTTTATGCTTTTTTATGTTAGAAATATACAGACAATGCAGCAATTTGTCTCTCTCTGCTGCTGTAAAGTGGGATAGGAAAATCTATCAGTGTCCTACCTTCAAATTTCTCATTTCTGAAACTCAGGTCAGTTCTGTGTCTGTGAATGAACCCCTTTCATTTTCATGACTAATAATGGTAACAATATGTATTTCTCTTTCATGGTAATTTTAAAATTCTGAGCATACAAAATTGCATATAAAAAGAAATACAGCATGATATTTCCTCTGGAAAAGGAAACAGCTTTTAAATTCCAGAGAAATAATAATGGTTTTTGTTTGTTTTGAAATGGAATTGAAGTCAAGCCCTGTGCGCTCTTGCAGAGCACACACTAGAGCAAAGAGACTGGCTACTGCAGTTTGCCTTTGACATCCTTCTTGAAAAGTCAAGGTTTAACCTCCAGGACTGTATTTTTCCTGTTCTGTTCCCTTGATGAGGCTTTGTACCACTTACTTCCCTCTGCCAATATGGTCAAAGATTACTGATGGCAATGTTAGTAGGAGATAATTAACAGTGTTTGAGTTTGGGTGGGGTTTTTTTTGTTTATGCCTTGCTAAGGATTTTTTCTTCCGATGATTGTTTTAAATTTGATAATTGTGCATTTCCTGATTCACTTAAAAAAAAAAATAAAAGAAGCTAAAGTGGGTTTTTCTGAGGTTTTTCTTTTGATTTGTTTGTTTGTTTGTTTTTTCTTTGTTTCGTTTTTTTAATTTACATAAGCATGTAGCCCTAGACACTCCCTTAAAATCAGTAAGCTGAAAGAAGGACAAGTAAGGTAGAAAAGGAAATAATTAAATAATCCAGAGAGATGGATAGCAAGGCATAGTGAAGGCCTTAAGTTACATTTATTTTGGGCAGTTATGACTAACCCTGTGCTGAGTAACAGGATAGGAGAGAAAACAGGATTTCTCCTGGCTCTGTGGTGTTGACAGGCAACACTTACACGTCTTGGAGATGTATAATCTGGAACTGAAAGTCAGAATTTTCAAGGATATACTTAGAACTGAGCAATTAGTCCCAGGGGAAATGCCTGACTCCTCAATGCTTATTATATACTTGCTCAGCTCCCACCTTTCCTTGTGCAAAATCAGTGATTTTATTCTGTATTATAATTGCAATATATCCTTGATTTAATCAGCAATCATATGTGTTACACAAAGACAATGACAATTTCAAAGGTGTTGAGTATTTTAGTCTTGATCTGGCAAAATCATTAAGTGGAGTCATTACCTCCAGGATGCTGACAACGTTTCCATGAAATAAGCATGTTGCTTCTGCACATGAAACATTTGGTCTTTTGGAGTCAGAAATAGCCTTCAGAAAAGAGTGCCAGGGAAGCAAATAGAAGGGGAAGAGAGCGGGAAGCAAGTGCAGTGCCTGGGAGCACTGTATGAAAGAGCAGTCACTGCGGTTTCAGGAATTAGGGAGACCATCTACCACCAAGCGATGGCTTGATCACTCTCTAGCATATACAGCTTGCTCTATGGTTTTGGAAAGCGTGGATTATTTGTGCAGTTTCTGATCTGCTTCCCAGAAAGCTTGTTGCAAATCCGGGCATTAAGAATAGACGTGTGCTCTTGATGCTCTGGGGTACTGGAGACATCCTCCTGAGGGTGGCAGGTATGGCATGGGAGCACAGACCTGTGCCCTTCTGGAGGTGTCACTGGAGGCCGCCTGGCATCCTGTGGAGCCTCAAATGGCAACATGTGTAGGCAACTGAATTGCATCTGTTGTCACAGCAGATAGTGAAAGCACTGCATCCTGCTAGGTGGTCCTGGATGCTCAGTCAGTATAAATATTTACTCATTAATGTTAATCTAGGTAAGAAAATCTGCATTTGAAGAATTCGAGATTCACGTCTTCACAGTGCGTAGGCTGACAGGACACTTTGCTGACTGCCAGCAGGTTAGATTAAGACCTTTTTAAAGGAGGGGTTTCCTGTTTCTGCATGCTTTGAGCAATTCTGGTGGATAATCCAGAGGAAATCAAGAAGAATAACCTCTAACTTTGCTTTTGACCTACTGAATGGCTTCAGATAAGTCTAGAAAGAGAATGGAAGGTCCTATTTTTCAGGAGGAAGGAGAAGAAAACAAAGCCCAGACAACCTTCTAATCTAGTCTGTGGGAAGCAGCATGAGATAAAAGTTAAGGTGAAGATAAGTCAATGTATAATTACTGCAGAAATTAGTAGGTTGGCTTAAACTACATTTTTCCCTACCAACTATCAACATTCATCTGCTAATAGAAATGGTATCTGCAGACAGAACTGATTTTACATAACTTAAATATCTCATAGGAAAATTATTTGTGTTTGTCCCTGATGAAAATGATGTAAAAATGCATAAAATCTGTTGAGACTAGAAATACTTCTACAAGAAAATTTGCTAGGTAGACTACTTGCAGAAAGAAAGCACTGGAAGAAGTCTGGCATGATCTGAAACTATTTTTCACCATTTGACATGATTTGAAATTATTTAAGGGTGCTGTGAAATGATTACTCAAAGCTCTCCATCTTGGCCCGACTGTAAAGTACAAGCTCTGCACTGGTGGAGACAAACTAGTGAACTGCAAGGAAGTACAAGCAGAAGCAGAAGCTGGGATGAGGACCTGCAGCAAAGTGACAGTGGGAAAATCAAATGCAAGTTACTTGACATGTTGTTATTCACAAAGATAAGGATTTCTGACTCTGAGTGATGTCTCCCTGCAGAGCCACAAATGAGAATGAATAGCTTCAGTGAGATCTCAGTCAGTGTAGCAGAGGAGGTTCCCATGTCATGGAGCTGAGATTTTGTGGGTGAAATCACAGAACTAGGACTACAAAAGCAAAGGAGGAGTTTTTCTGTACATTTCTAGACTATTTCATTGTATAACCTTTATTCTTCCACTACCAAAAGGAGATAGGATCCAACCTGGCTCTTGTCAGTACGCATTAAAAACAATTTGATTCTAACCTCTGCTACTGTCCTGACTAAAAAATGAGTGACAGACTGACTGACAGAGGAGAAAAAGTGCACAGGACTTTGAGCTGCAGCAATCATTACTGCATCAATATTAACTGAAGATGATACTGGCAGCTCTGAGAAACACAGAGAAAATTGTGAACAGGCTGACGTAGGTATGAATTGTGCCACAGATCTAGCAAAACTCCTAAAGGTAGACACAGATGAGCCACAGACCAATGCACAGTTACTTTATGGCAGTAGAACTGAGAACAACTGGCAGACACAGCTCAGCATATCCAAGCCATTATGGCAATTTTACAAAGTGGGCTTAAATTAGAAGGGAAGGATGTACAATCAAAACTCTGTCTTTCTCTGTTTCTTACTTTTGGGGGGTGAAAGAGTACTGCCTTATTGCACTTCCCATTTCCAAGCCTGCTTAAGGAAACTCCCTCTTTTACAAAGAGTGAAGACCATGAGTGTATTTTAACACCAAAGGGATATCTCACTGTTAGGTACAATACCTGCTCCTTGAAGAAGAGTAGTCAGGAAATGCTAATTCATTTCTTAGTCACACATTTCAGTCCAGTAATGTGTCCAGTCATCCTACTCTGCAGTAAACAAAACCAGAGTCTGCTGGATTGAGCAGCTGCAGAGAAATCCAGACAGCCTTGTGCATTCAGTGATACTCTCTGCCATAGTCTGTGCTGCACTGGGTTGGTCTGCTGGGATGCAGCCTGAGTGGATTTCTGCAGAATTTATCTTGTGAGTCAGTTGTACAATGGGAGGCCTCTGCATGTTAAACAGTTTTAAGGAGTTCAAAACTCTGTTATTTTAATGCTTCTTTCACTGTTTTTTTTTTCTTTTCACCTCCAGTTTGTAGCAGGGCCCAGGGTCCAAAAAAATGCATGTCAGAGGAGTGGGAAGTAGGTGGAGGGAAATCTGGAGGGACAGTCAGACTCCCTATAAAGAGATTGGAAGTGTTTGATTAGGGGGCTGGATGACTGGAACAATATAGTAAGGTCAGCAAGTAGGCACATGAGATCTAAAGGAAGAGCAGCTCAAGATTCAGCCTGGGCATTGGAGAGCAGGAAGATGAGAAGTTCCAGGAGACTTCCAACTTGCCTTTGCCTTTACTCATTCTTTTCTCCACCCTGAAAGTTCCCAACTTCCCAGAAGCAAAATGCTTGCATGGGACCAATGGGAAGAGGGAACTGGTGGAAAGAGCTACTTGTACCCATGTCTCCCCTCTGTCTTCTAAGTGGAACAGAATCAGGGAGGCCCTAAGAAAGTAGGAGGAGAGAACCATGAACTTCTTTGATGTGTGTATCTCTAGACTAGGACAGAGAGAACTCATAAGCACCTTTAATTGCTCCAAGAGAGAAGCACAGTGGAGGCTTGTTCTTTCCAAAGTTGTCCATGCTGAGTTGCTGGGTTTTTCCCTAACAGAAAAAAAAAAGTGTTGCTCATTGTCAGTGTTGTTCATTGTTCCTGATACAAAGGCTCTTCTCAGAGCTGGGCAGCTTTTGCAACATTATCACAATTTTTCATGTAACTGGTGTTTGGTTGCATAAGGTAGAACTGTCAGAGCTATAGTAGGAACAGGGAAGTTTTTAAAGCACAGTTTTCTGGCATGTGGGCTCTTTTGACCTCCTTTACAAAGTGTAGTCTTAACTAATGGGGTTTTTCTGGTTCTAGATAGAATGGTCTAAGGCATCACAAGGCTGGAGATTATGAGATGTTGTGAAGGATCACACAGGACTCCTATTCCATTTCAGAGTAATATCAGGTAGATTCTTAGCAAGGACAAGCCATAACCCAAATGACTCTGCAGTGAATTAGATTAGAGACAGACCTTCTTTGTGAAGGAGGAGGAAACTTCATGTTGAGATTATACAGGTGGGGTCACACCTCTGCAGCTACTCCTGAAATGACTGTGTTATCACACTCCATCACATACCCTCCCCAGACAATAAAGCAACTGCAAATTACCACTCTGTGCTCCTCACATGCTGGAATGCTGCTCAGAACTCACCTTCACTGGCCACCACATACCACTGACTTTGCCCAAAAAAGGGGCTTCCTCTCTTAGAAGAGAGATTTCTAAATTAACCTAAGTATTAGAAAATCCTTAGAAACACTGACAGGTGTCTCTCATATTTAAGAAATAAAATGCATCTTGCCAGGCTTTTGGAAGTGCTCAAATATGGACATTTGATTTTTAGAAAAGTAAAGGAAGAACATTTCATTTAGAACTGAATGTGTAGGTTGGTACCCAAGAACTGAGAAATAAATCATTGTATTATTGTTGTCATTCTCTTTAGACACAAAAAGATCAGTATGTAAGCTGTATTTTAAAAGTTAACAAATTTTCATATAGAAATAAAAGGTAAGAAGTTTAAACAATTTTAACACAAAGAACTGTATAGAAAGAAGTACTATTATTAAAAGCATTATTGAGGGAAAATTTACCCCTGCCCCAGAAATAGCTTCTTGGAAAATATATTCATCTCCTCTGGAAGCACAAATATTGAAACTCTTTTACAATAGTCAGTGGTGTTTATCACCACTTTAGTGATGAACAATCACCTTAAATTCTTAATGATCCATTTCTTGTGCCTGTTTGTCGTATCAGTCTGACATAATTACACTTGCAGAGTGATGAAAACATGAGTTTGTGGAGTTATTGTCTTTGAAGTAATCCCTATTTACCCTGGGATATAAAATTTAAATCACATCCTTTTTGACACACACAACCTCACCGGTAATAAGAGACTCTGCAATCACAAGGGAGTAAATAAATCTGGTCATAATGGTTAGGCAGAGAAACCAAGCCTCCAACTTCAGCTTAGTGGCTCATCTTCATTTCTCAAAACCACTTGAAATAGAGAAAAAGGTGTCAAGTTAACAACATGCTGAAAATAGATGCTCTCGAACCTTCAAGTCAAAAGAAGCTACAAACTAATTCAAGTGGCCTTGTAACTTCCCTTCCAGCCTCTCCTAACTTTGCCTAGCCTATCCCAAGACAGTAAGAGTTGGGTTTCCTGATACTGCAGGTTTTGTGACTACACTAGGACAGTAGCATAAGAAAGAACAAAAGTTATAAAAACAAAGCTGTGTGCAATAATGGGAGACATTTTTTTTAAACGAAGCACTTAATAGGGCCAGTTGAGTGATGGAATTATAACCAGCGCAGTTTCTTGCAAGTGTTTACTTTTGACAAGTGTTTTTGTGAAGACAAATTGTGTCAAGCAGCACATTCAGCCCACATACTTGTCTATTCCCTGAGGATATGAGGGCTGACCTTGATATCCAAATGAGGTCAGGGGAAAATTTCCATCTCTTTGCATTATCGTGCTGCTTTTAAGAAATGAAGAAAAGGAGACACCATAGGGCTCCCAACAGCTGGGGACTGTGTGGCTTCGACTTTGGCCAGCAAAGGTCTGATGTGCAGAATTGAAGAGCCCTCTGTGTGTAGCCTGGGGTTTCTGGCTGGTGCTGATGAAGCTGGTTTGCCAGCAACCTCCCTGCAAGTCGAGGAACACACAGAGCGAAATCAAAGACAGCCAGAACAGACTCCAAGCTTTCAGCAGTAACATGAGATTGCCAAGGACATAGCTCTGGATGACACACCTAGGATTATTTTAGCAAATGAGTGTTTCCAATGCAATGTGGATGCACACAAAGATGCAGCAGCCTCAAGAAAAGCAACGTGCCTCATGTATAGCGTTATGGATAAGATTGGTACTGTTGCAACTGCGCAACTGTATAGCTGCATAAGACACAATGCAAACTATTGTGTATTGCTTATAAAACAGCTTAAACTTCATAATCAATGAGAAACACTTTTCCTATTTTCATTCTAACATAATTTGCATTGTCATAGAGTACTGAGGCCCCAGTCAGAAAAGTGACCAGACTGCACCAGGCACTGAACAATTCAGGGATTGTTACAATGCAACGTTCCTAATAGCTCTTCCTTGAGTTCTATTTTATGTGCAGTGAAATGTTATAATTAGGACATAGCACCTAGCAAATCAACCTGTGTTTAGAGAAAACAACCTAAATGTATTTTCATCAAATGTACAGGAAGCAATAGACTACTCTTAAAACTTGCCTCACAAAAAGGAAACACCAGCTAAATGACTCTATTGTCTGTGTAATGAAGCTGTCCAATACATTCTTTGGGATAATAAACAAGCACTCTCGAGTGTGAATCATAACACATTCTTATGTGCAATAATACAGGGACAGTTGAACTGAAAAATGGCTCAGACACTGAAGTATTTGCCCTTCCCAGCTTCTTCACTTGTTCTGGAAATCAGTTTAGAGATTGCTTGATTTTCCTGGGCTACAGGCAGGTTGCATGCTTTCCCTCTGCTGTTTGTTTGGCTCGTTTTTAATGACCTTTTTGCATTTCCTTTCTCTTTCTTCAGCACCTCCAGGGCTGCTGGGATAGAAGGAGGGAAATTGCATCCTGAGACATTTCTTAGCAAGGAGGGGCCATGTGCTAGAATTTAGGTTGGATGGGTACATGCAGAAGTTGCTCCTCTGTGCGTGGGTTGCTATTTTTCTTTCTTTATGATAGCCAAACTATTTTAATCTTTTTCAATAGTAATGATGTGTGCAAGGAATGATTTTGTTTATTGAAGCAGTTAGACCATAATTGCAAGGAGAGGGTAAAGGAAATGGCTTTTTCATATAGTTCTTGATCTAATTTCTATGGTAATAATACTCAGATTGTTATGTTTGACAAGGAGGAAGCAGGGCAGGAAAGGTAGCTAAGGAGAGTGGTGAAAGCAAAATGCCTGGCTTAGCCTGAGAGGATGGGAATAGGTAAGACAGAAATTGCAGGCCTACCTGATTTCTTCCCTGGATACCTGACATGAGAAGCAGTGCTGGCTACAGCCCAGTTTATAGGACCATTTCACAGTCTGACTTCAAGCCAAAAAAGCCTGTTGGGTTTCTGTGTTCCATTTGGTTTGCTGCCACAAAGAAAGAATACAGCAACCAGCAAACATCCAGCAACTGTTGACCTCCTCTTCTGCAGCAGCAGTAAGATGTTTTATGGATGCATCAGCAGGTGGGGGCTTTTTGGCATAAATGTAGAGAGCTACTAGAACTATGGAATAATATTTTTTGCTGTTTTGTCACACAAGCATATTTGGAGGCATATGGGGGACATGACCTGGATATCCCCATGTCTGTGATCTATTAATTTATGCAACACCTGCTGAAGTGAAGGGGGGGATTAATTTTACTTGGGTCTAAATGCTTGCCATGTAGTCACTCTGGACTCTTTTTATGCTTGCTGGACAGAAATTGATATTTTCAGCAGGCAGATAGTCTTGATCTCCTTAAGTGTCCCCTTGAGTTTAAGTGAATTAGTCAGTGTCTTTTTCTCTCTCTCAACCTCACAGGGTGGTTAGATAAAGAGCCCAGATATAAGTGCCTATGCTGTAAATAACTTAAACGAAATCCCACAAAAGGTGTCTGGGCCTGATAGAAACATGATGCATCGATAAGGATTACTCCTGCAGTCATTGGCAGCACTGTCTCCCCTGCTTCTAGGTGGAATGGTTACAAGTAGTACTTTGCAGAAAGACTTTTCTTGGATCCTAGCAACAACAGCTACCAAAATAAAAGCTGGAGCTTAACGAGCAATGCCTTCTAATTGCTAGAATAATAATAAAAAGAAAAAAGTATCTTGGCTTGCTAAGCTTCTCAAATCTTTTTTCTTTTTCCCCGCAACAAGCCTTTATTTAGATCTGCTGTCACCATGAAGTCAAAATATCAGCGGTCTTCTCTGCAGAGCTTAAGACACATTCAAAGGAGGAAAACAAACCTAAAACTCATACTCAGAATATAGCTAAATCTCTTGTTTCAGATTGGTTTTATATCTTTTGTGGAGCGGGAGCATGGAGAGAGCAGCTGTGCTGAACTCACATACAACGTCCATGCAAGAGACCAGGTTACCACCTCAAAGAGATACTATCCCAGTGTCAGAGTTCCATCTTTGAGGGGCTCTTCACTTCCTTTTGATTGCAAATGTATTTCAAAGGTATTTCAGCACTCTTTCTCCCCTTATAACTTCCCTAATCGTAAGGTTTTGTGGTCTTTTAGGAAGCTGCCAGTATCCAAGGCAAGAGTAATGAGGTATCTTCATGTTTATTTGAGAGTGAATCTCTTGCAAATAAAGGAGGATATCTAAATGTCAGGTGTCATATGTTGTTCTAATTCATTTTCACAAATGAATTCACTAATTTCAGTTATAAGATTATATTATAAGATTTTCAAACTATGCATCACAAGAGTTTTCTTCCATCACCAGCAGTTCCTGGTTGCAGATCAGAAGGGCTTTATATCGCCAACATGTGATGTGTTAGTGTACACTGCTCCTCTGGATTCATTATATCACACTTGAAAGGGCCAAATTCTGCATTAGTCAATTTGTAAAAACGCACACATTCCACTCAGGCTTTAAAAAGTGCCTGAGAAAATGAAGTCCCATAATGTCTAGAATGTTATTTCATACTGCATCCATCTGCAAAGTTTTTTTCCCCTTTCCCTGAGCTGCAGAGAAGATCTACACAAGTATAAAAATCACTCTTTCTACTTCAGCCTTTCAATTGCTTGTTTTTGTCCATCTCACAAATGGTGTCAATGGGGTCACCTATGTTTGATCTTTAGAGGGAATTCATGTCCTTATCTGCATCCTACACTTGACTAGAAGTGTAGACCTTCTCATCAGGCTGGAAATTATTAATGCAGTAGGAGCATCCTCTTCTTGATATCAAGGAAAAAAATGTCAGTGCCAGCAATTGCTGATTAAGTTTAGCAAAGTGAGGAAAGAAGATTAAGAAGATTGAGCTTTGTCACCTTTTGCTTTTTGGTTCAAGTCTTCAATGAATGAAAAATCATCCATGCCTGATTAGAATTCCTGTCTGTCAGAAGGTATTTCAAAGAGACAGGAACTTCTGCCTGGCTCAGGCTGGGGTAAGTGTGGAAAATTCACCTCTCCTTACAGCCAGTTCAGCAAAGACAAATGAACATTGATGAGATTGGAAGATTATTGGTCCAGAGAAAGTCAGTGAGAAACTTTCCCTGGAGTTTAACTGCAGTCAAGGATTCTTAAGGATGCTGTGGGTTTTGACTGCCACTTCTCTACTACATTCCATGAATAACACATGAAAATGGTAGAGATAAAGCTTTCATTGAGAATGGCTAGAAGTCCAGGCTTTGTTTTATTTAATTTGATTTTGCCATTACTAGGCACAGAAGCCCCGGTTATTTCATTCAGAAAATAGCCACACATTTCTGAGGAGTGTGAAAAGTCAAGCAGATCCCTAAAAGAAATAAATTTTATGAAGAGAGGGGAAAAATATCAACAATATTAAGTCTGCAAAAGTCAAACTCATTTCTCATCATCAGTGCTATAGCAGTAAATCTCAGAACAACATTTCTAGGGCAAATATGATATATGGGAAGAGTGGGAATGGAAGCCAACCTATCTGAGATATTCTTCATGGTACTCGAGGGATTTAATAGTAAATTGCACAGCACAAGAGACTGTTGCTATTATGTTACTCTACTTTAATTTTGTTAGGTATTGACTGATTGCAGAGTCAGTTTACTGCCCCAGAAGAGCAGAGGAATTGGAAAAAAAGAGGCAGTACTCTGCTTTTCTTGAAAGAGAAACCATTTTCCATCTGTAGGTTCTAGAAAGGTGAACAACCAAAGAAAAAGAGAAACTTGAAAAGAGCAAGACAACATCTCAGTTCAAGTTCCTTCTTTAACTTGTTAGTTATTTGTACAGTTTTACTTGCAGCAATTGCAAAGTAGTCAGACCAAACTTCAGAGAATAAACTATAAAGTATTTCTTTTGTACTTCTTAACCTGACTTAAAAGTGCCGCAGTATCTCACAAGCCATACGTGTGCATGTGAATACTATGTATAAAAAATTGAGTGGTAAATAGGTATTTCAGTGACCTGAGCCAGATACTTCTTCCAAGCAAGCCTATAGCTCTGGTGACACCATGGTGGCTACTTCAGTGTGGCCCTATATCTCTCGCCTTAGAAGAGGAGTTGGTGTGATTCCTTTTCATTAAACAGGAAAAAGTAGCTGTGTGTCCTGGGGCAGAAGAAGCAGCGGTGAAGGAAGGAAAGATTTTGAGTGCTGCTCGCATGGGAACCATGAACTACTGGTTCCCATAAAAGTCACCTGGAAGGTATGTGCTGGGATTATTATTATTGTTGCCATGTTTCTGATTTTAGCCTGGAGCATTTCCCTGTGCTCCTGTAACCTGCAAACAGAGCAGAGGTGGGAGCATCCGGCTACTTCTGCTGACAGTCGAAGCCTGTTTGACCAGCACTAGGGACAAGTGATGTGAACCAAGCAGGAATAACCTCTGAGCAGTTTTGAAACCAGACTTGGACAAACAATTCTGGGAACTAAAACTCTGGATAAATAACTCCTTTTGTTTTATTGATTTCTTTCTCCTATTCCCCTGCTTGTTGCACTTTACATCAGTTTCTCTTCTCTGTGTGTACTATATTTCCACTGTTCACAGATACATAACTCAGGCAAACAGCTAGAATGAGTCATACTTCATCATTTGCCATGTCCAAATGGCTGAATCCATCCATCATTAAACAACAGTTATGAAACAGGAGAGCTTCATGAACATTACCATAAGCAAACACATATACACAGACCTTAAAAAGAAATTTTCTTTCTTGGTAACACAAAAAAGGAAGAACTTCCTACTGCATTGTAGGAATCTCTGCCTTTGGAAGCTCATGAGGTCAAAGGTACATGCAGATGGCAGAAACAATGAGACAAATTCACAAAAGAATATTCTATCAGCCTTTCCCCAATCCTTCTCTCTACCTTGGCAGGAATGTTAGATTTCACTCTGAGAAGTCAAAAAGACTTCCTTTCAGAGAACAACAAAAAAAGACCAGCAATTCTTCTCCTGAATGGCTCTCTACACTCAGCTGTCTGTGGAAGGATCTGCAACCCTTCACTAGATTGCAATTATATTACCTGCTGCTTTGAAAGAGACACAGTATATTTAAATCTAGACCCAAACTTCTGAACAGTATCTTTGAAAGTAATGACGAAAATTAATAGTGTGGCAGTGCATGTCCTTTACTGAAGTTTTGTAGTTCTTTGGAGTCCATTTTTCCCAAATGACCCGTTCATCTGCTTTGAGCTAAGAATGTGTACAAGATGTGGCAGGGTGGTGGTCTGATGGGAATGCTGACGTCCCAGAGCAGAACCCTTTTTTTTTCCTTTGAGCTAACAGGAATATTTGTGTCTGCCTGTCTCCATGACTCATGTAGTGATTGTAAGTTATTGCCCTCTGAGGGCCAGAGGCTACCAGTGCTCATGTGTTTTATTGCATGTGGTGTCTCACTTGCACTGTCTGGAAAGCTTTCTCACATAAATAGCTCTGTTGACAAAGGTCCCATTTTGGGATTCTACATTGGTTTCAATGAGATATTTCATACTTTAAGTTCAATGTTTGCTACAGCACCTAGTAAAATAAAATTTAAAGAGAGAAAGCCTATCTTCTCTATCATCACTTTGTGGTTGATTCCACTCCTCCACTGGTCCTCATGCCCCTTGAGATGCTATCTCACCAGTGTTATCAATATACTTCCTGGGTTTCTTTGCGGGTGGTATGAACTCTCCAACATGGGCAGGTAACAGAATGGTAAAGTGAAAAGGAAGCAGAGCAGACAGAGACTTCAAAGCTCAATCATTTCCTTGTTTTTCTATTCTAGCAAATGACTGGTTTCAGAGACTGTTTCTGTAAGGCAGAAAAGGAGCCAGCATAGCTGGTTGTGGTTGTGCTTGGTTCACCCACATCAGCAGGAAATACACACATATCAGGCAACATACCTTAATATTCTTTTTCTGACAGAGAAAAAAGTAGCAGACTTTTAGAGTTAAACCAAGACCAACACTAAAGAAAGTTTTGTCTCTAAAGCCTTCTTGTTCAAAATTGGCCCAATGGGACTGGATGCTATACCTGCGGTTTTAGTAAACCTCTGGTGCTTACTCCTGGAATGAGCTTCTGGGAGATACTTCCATGAACTCCACGCACTCTGATTTACCCCACTTTGATAAAGCCTGTCCAGTTGTGAGTTGAGAACAAGAGTGTAGAAATGGACAAGTTTTATTTACCCATGAACCAGTCCAGATAGAGCTAAGTTTTAGCTCTCTGTTTTGGAGAGCTGGGTTGTCTGGTCTCAGTCATAAATGACCATCTGTGGGGAGGGAAAAGTGGCTCTCCTGGAATATGTCTCATCCTGTGACAGCAACCCAAACAGCTGAGGGGCATCACTTCACAAATACATGCCTGGTCCTCTGTACACTATGGAGAGTCCCAGACTGACTGGAGCAGCTGTCCAAGAGTTAAACAGCAGGGGGAAAGGGAGATTAACCTCTCCTCAAGCAGTGGGTACAACGAGACACTAAGTGAATACTAAAGAAAACATTTTCACTGATAATTTCATGTACTTATAATTATTTTCCTGGCAGTTCTTTGCCTTTCTAATCCTCTCCTGCAGTGCTGAAAAGCATTTGATCTGCTATTTAGATTAGGAGTTTGGTATATATGCAAAGTGAATATTATGTAAATCAGCATAGGATGTTTTTTCCAGATGAATAACCCTATGTAAATGTAAGGAATTAATATAATTTTTGCTAAATCAGATTATTTATGTGGTAAATCATCTTGGACCCTAGAATTTTATTTTAAAGACTAAAAAAACCCACAACTTTTAAGATTTTTTTGTTTGATTCCACTTCTTTCAGCAGTAAGTTCCATTTTAAAGAATCATATGAAGAAATTTCTAGTTGAGCCCATCCAACTGTACATTCCTTGTCATGCAAAGTTTTATGCAACAGTAAAACAATTTTCCATTACTGCCACACTTGTACTTAGCTTTACTTCTGGTACAAATTCTAAAGCAAATGCCAAGTAATTTGTTGGGATGACCCAAACAACACAAATGAATCTTAAGTGAGATGTTCTTTATAAGCTGTTAACAGCATCTATCCGTTCTTCATTTCAGAAATTATATAAGTAAAACATTTTATATGCTTAGGAAGCTTTTAATATGCCTATCCAACATGTATAGGGAATGAAAATATCAGTAAATTTAGAAAAAAAAAAATCCTATGAAAACCTAACTTAGTTGACGTTTTAAATATTTAAAGGATTTTTTTCTTTCCAATGGTTTTATATTCCACAGATAATGATTTTTTTAAAAAAAGAAAAGGAACAGAATTCCTTGGACCTTCTGGCAACTCCATCATGAATTAAAACATAAATTAAATCTCTGAACACTTCTGTGTTGCCAGCCAAATAAATAGGTAGTGCAGCAGGATGCAACACCTGCAGATGTATTCTCCCAAGTCTGTGGCTTTCTTCCACAGAACAAACATTGTGAAATTGCTTCTACAGGTGTCCCACAAAACTCCTGCCTTCCCAGCTCCCTTGCCTGTTGAGGAGTTGCCAAGAGTTTTCACTCCACACCACAACAGAGGCTCAGACTACTGCTGGGGGCAGGTTTGCACTGGTTTTGCCAGGGTAAAAGTCGTGTGAGCCACTACAAATAGCAAGGCAGAAAGAGTCTTCACCTCCCCACTGTACCACTTGTTATATGGGTACACAAGAAGGCAAGATTTATTGAACTATCACAAAAATGACAGACGTTTATCTAACTCTGATGTGTTATTAAAAGCTATTGGTAACAGGCACACCACAACAACCAGACAAGTTATCCCCATGTTTTGCTATACTTTTAGTAACATTTCTTAGCAATGCATTTTGCCAGAAGCTTTATCACCATCTTTCTCAGTGTAATTAAAGTTAAATTTAAACAGTCCTGTTAAAACATCCCACTCATTCTCAGGAAACATAATTTCATTTCCCTTTTACCACTTCTGGAAAATTTTAACTTTACTTTGGCAAGGCAGTATGGAGATAAAGGATGCTCTAATGGGTTCCTCTATGGTCTTTTTTTCCTTGTTTGGAAAAGGTTTACCTTACAAAGTGCCAGAAGAGGTTGGTTGCCACTCCAAGTTATTAGTTTCAGTTATTTACTGGGGTTTTTATTATTATTTTTAATATTTTCTTCACAAAATACCTCAACTATTGTTTAAATTAAAAAATTAAGTCATATGCTCCTAGAGAACAGAAGCTTTAGAAAGAGGTTAGTGTCTCTAGCAGAAATCTGCATCCAGCATTAGCACAGGCACCCAGAAACCTCAGAAACAGAACAGTGGCAATAAACATACTCACTGCAAACCCTGACCTGACTACCCGGCCTTTGTGCCTCTGAAAGCAGTTCCTACAACCCCAGACACACATATAGTGCTTATTAATTAGGTGGAACATTACCTGTCTTTCTAGGGGACTTGTAGGCAGGGCATTGGATGATTAAGTCCTTATTGCTTCCTAACTGGTTTCTGAGTATCTTCCACCTGGAACCCAGAGGGTAGCCACCCCCTGCCCCACGGCCTTGCTGGGGAGGATGTATTGGTTCACTGGTACAATTTTCTACCTGAGTAGTAGAACTGGGAGAGCATTAAGGTGGTGCTTGGGTAAGAAGGTGCGTTTAGTGCAAGCTCTGACATCACTGCACTTTATGAGATCCATTCAAGTGAATGAATGAATGAATACCTTAACGTAATAATCTTGTTTTATATCTGCTTTTATATCACACATCTGCTATAACTCATGAACTTGTCCCTATAAAAAGCCTATATTTGACTATATAACTGTATAACCCTGTAAATTTGGCTTTTTAAAGGGAGATGGAAGACAATAATCAACACAAAACAGATAATTCCAAGGACAGCATGATCCCACTCTCTGACTATGATGTTTTGTAGAGGCAATAGGTGAAGCAATGCCTTCTTTCAGGCTGTAATTCAGAAAGAATTACCTAAGCATGTCTGAGAGCAGTGCACTTTGTTTCCCTTTAAAAATTCCTTTGTAATTAAATACATTATTATTTTAAGCATCCACTTCTTGCATTGGGAAAGTTGTTGATTCCCACTGCAGGGACAAGGAGGAAGGTAAAGAAGAGATGGGAAATCAAGGAAAAATGTTGCCTGATGGGATCTGTATTGGTCAATAAAGTAATTAACAGCACAGCTCTTTGCAACCAGTTGGAACTGGTTTGCAGTGACCCCTACAATCAGAAGCATAGACAAGGAAGGCAGGAAAGGGAGAGAAACTAGATGTTTTAAGCTGTCAGAGGAAAATAAATTGGTTGGCTCTACCCCTTTACACTAACTTCTCAGGTAGGCACAGCTTGTGCTCCCCAGCCAGCCATGCAGGCTGCAGGAAAACGTGATTTAGGGACTTTCCATTTTTCCTCATCAAAATCTTAATCTTCTGAATAACACATTTGTTGCAAAAGCCACAAGAAGGGAACAGAGAAAAAAGCTGGTTAGAGACCCAGGCTGTTGGAAACCACCTGCTTGACAATGTACATACACACATACTTCCTCATTTTTATTCAGTATGTGAAAAAACATTAATTGACACTGGAACAATAATCTGATACATCTTATGATTAGTCTCCTGGATTGAAAGGGTAAGGAAGGCAACTCATTCTTTAACACTGAACCTATTGCTTAAATTTTGCATTCTGACCAGGAAAATTTGGTTGAAACAGCAAAGTTTCTGGGATTTAACCTTAATTGGAGCAAACAAATGACAGTAACCAGTGAAAACCACAATTCGTTACAGAATCCTGGTAGGAACTTTGCTTGAGCTAGGATCAAGCTAATATACCAGGGTGGTGTTTGCCATGCTGACAGCAAAGAGCTGACCTCTGTAGATGTAGAATTAGTGGAAAAGGAAACATTTCATGGTACCAGAAACACAGAACAAGCACAGAAGCAGTATCCTGTTCATTTAGTTAAACCCTTATAAAGATCACTTTTCAGTATGAAAGCAAAGCTTTCCATGGCACGGCAAGAACTGAGTGGGTTTGGAGAGATCAAAGGTGAGGGTGGTAACCAGTTATGATAGCTGGCAGTGTGAGGTGGGTATACACTTTTTACTGGGAACTGAACTAAAACTGACATCGCTTTGAGTGCATCACGGGATGAACCACAGATTCAAAGTGATGAAACTTTGTGTCATCATTTGTAAAATTGTCTGAACATGGTATAAGTCCTAGAGCTGTTTTTTGAATTTGAACATCTCTGCCCTCAACTGAAAGAGACTTGAAGAGGAAGAGAACTCTTATAACAAGGTGTTTGGTCTTCTGGATTAATTATTTCCACCTTGAGGTTCATACTAACTTTGTTCTCTTTGCTACTCTTTCTACCAATCCTGCTAAACAGAAAAAATACCCAATACAGTGAAAAATCCAATCCTTTCCACTGTGTACTCTAAGCATATGACAATCATGTCTAGAGACAGCCTGGAATATCTGAACTCAGAATATGCTTAGAGGGAGAGAGAGGAATATATCTGTCCTCACTAGTGAGCAAAAGGAGGTGAAAAAAGAGGGGATGCTGACTGCGGCTTGAAAAGTGTGGATTTTTTCTGCCCTCCAGAAATCAAAGCCCAAACCTTTTGTTCACTTGTTCTTTTCCTGTTCCAGTGAAGATGTGAAGAAAGATAATAAAAACATAAACTGGCAAATAATTCATAAAAACACTTCTAGTCCAAGAAATATAACTGATAGAGTTTTAAGATTAAAAAAAGAGAGAGAGAGAAAATTGTGGTAATATAATCTGATCCCTACTGTCACTCTCTCCTGTAACAGTTTATGCTGAGGCTGAAGCAAGTACATAATTGCAAAAATGTCTGCAACCTTGATTTAAATATTTCTGGTTTACAGGGTATCCACTCCAATCAACAAATAACTTATTTCAATGACCAATCATTCTCACTGTTAAAATTACTACGTTATCACTATCCTGAACTTGTCTAGATTTAACTCCCAGATATTGATTCTTATTACATCTCAACCCATAAACTGAAGAGTGCTATTCTCATCAAACCCTGGTTTCCACAGTGAAATCTTAATATATGTCTTGGCATCATGTTTGGTGATATTTGGAGATTTCTGCAATACTGTTACAATGATGTTGGCTGATATTCATTATGTTCCTGACTGGAAGAAATCTAAGAGATAAATGAGTGAGTAAGCAGTTTCTGAAAGTGAGTATGAACCAAACCTCAAGAATGTTCCAAGGAAAAAAGTGAAATGATGATAATTAACTAACAAATGAAAGTGACGTTCCAGTTTAGCTTTATCAGAACAAAATAACCAATGCTCTGAGGCTGCCTATGACTCTGTGTACCCACCATCAATCTAAGAAGAAAGGTACCTAACAGCCTCAGGAACAGGGGATCAAAGCAAGGCTTCTGGGGTACAAGACTCCTTGCTCTGAAGGTGGCTGTCCAGGGAATGTGTCCTGCCTTCACTGACATGCTGAATATCTGGATAGCTGACCACTCACAGCACCTGACTTAGGTTAGAGGCAGTAATGAAGCAGCTCCTGTTCTGCTTTCAGAATTGAATAAAACAAAGGATTGTCTGTTCAAGTGCAAGAAAAGGGCTTTGAGTTACATTAAAAAGGCTGAAAGGGAATGGAAGCTGGTAAATGTTCAGCACTTTTCATGTCATGTAGCCTAGTTGTATATCTAAATAAATGTTTAGGGTCCAAATTTCATATGAACATAAAAAATATAAATTATTAGGGAGGTAATACAATGGGCAGGTCATGAACTATCTTTTGTAACCATTCCACAAAGTGAAATCTTAATAAAAAAACAGACCACTATATTAAACTTCTGTCTGTATTGTGTTAGATATTGCAGGTCAGGAAAAAAATCCCATGGCAGGGGCAGAGTTTGGAACTAGATGATCTTTATGGTCCCTTCCAACACAAACCATTCTGTGATTCTATGATGAAAAGAAACAGTTGAAAATGTGATCAAAGTGTAAGTCAACACTTACTGTTGTAGAATAAATGAAAAAAAAAAAAAAAACAAACAAAAAACCAGAAAAGATGCAGTGGCCTGACTCATGCCTGTTAGGGGTGAGACAGAGCAAACAACAACCCATAGTGGATTTGGATACTGGCTTTTATTTAAAACCCAACTGATTACTTCATGTGCTCATACTCTACCACTAGCACTATCTTCCCTAGGTCTTAACTTCCCTTCCCAGATGGGAGATTCCCCCTGGCTTCGGAAGATCAGGCTACAAGTCAGGATGATTCCTGCTGCTCAGCTGCTTGCAGATATCAGTCTGCAGTCTTACCAGCCAAGGTTCCTGGGCATTCCTAGCATATACCTTTATTTATCTCCACCATTTCCAAGTTCTTCCTTCATCTGGGCTGCCTACACACACACATACACTCACAAACATATGCACAATTATCTGCTGCCAATAAAAAAAATTCACAGTGATATTTTTTTCGCTTATCACAACAAGTGTGTATTAAATTTTTGTAATTAGACATTTTGCTAAGCTACAAAAAACCTCTGAGATTTTCAGAAGCATCTAATGGCCCTAAAACTGTCCATGAATTTCCTACAATGGAGACATTCTTTACCAGAAAGAACTGCCTCAACTTAACAAATCAATACTGGATGACTTGAAACAAATTGAGAAACTGAACTAGAGAAAAACTACCCAGATCAAATGATATTTATTCAAGAGTTTAAAGCATTTCAGCTATGGAACTGCCATAACATGTGATCTATATCTGAGCACCGACAAAGTGCCAGTGGAATGAAAGATGGCAGTATGGCACCAACCTTAAACGAGGGTTCCCTGCCACTGGTGAAATCCACAGAAAAAATTCCCAAGCAAAGAAAAGAATGAATAGCAAATATGATATATGTATCAACATTCATTCTGTTCAGGGAAGACATCCGTGTCATCCATCATATGGACACAATCAATGCTCAAGTAATAAGTTTGCCATCTTCCAAAAAAAGTGGCAACAGTGTTCTTTATTGAAAGCTCTTCAGCCCTCTCAGTTTGGAAGAAAAGATTCCCTCAAGGACTGACAATAGCTTAAAAAGTAGGAAAGGGAGCACTGAACTAAATACAGTCAGTTTTCACTGGAAGGCAGTGGAAAGGCGGTTGTCCCGATCCTCCCAGCTTAGGTGGGGGAATCTGTATTCTTTAACAAATAAATAAATGACATGCAAAAGGCTAAAAAGTGACATGACAAAGTTTTCAGATGATACAACAATTTCTGGACATTGAGATTTAGTGTGGCATACAGCTCTGGCTACTGTGAACTGCTGCAGAAGGATTACATGAAGTTGATTGTCTGAGCAATAAGATGGACAATAAAACTTAAGAACAATGACTGTAAAGTAATGCACATGAAGAGAAACTAAAACAAAACCCCACAACCCCCATACAGAATTTTTCGTAAGTTATAAATGAGCTATTTTCATTCAAAAAAGAGCTCTCCCACCCACTGTACATGCTTCTCTGGGAAGACTGGCTGGATTTTCCAGTAGGTGTCAAACAGGCAAAAATAGATGGCTTAGCCAAATAAATGTCTCGCTGCTGACACAACTTGGAAGCCTTACTCCCCCCTACTCCCCCCTTCTTAGTTCTTTCCTTCAATCCTATCCAGCCTTCCCTGCTCTTTCCTCCCACATCCACTGATCCCAAGTGCATGACCCTCCGTCTGGCTCGGTGACCTACTGATCATGAGGCAAGCCAGCTCGGCTCACCAAAGACAAAAGCACTTCTTTTTGTTATTATTTAAGTGACCTTTCAGCCATTTCAGTGAATTGGCTTACTGTGTGTCTGGACAAGCACAGGCAATCTGGGGTTTATGAAGCCAGGAGCTGGGGGCGCAGAAGCTGAAAAAAAAAGGGCAGGACCTTTCTCTCTTGGCAGCAACAAGCTCTTATCTTGGTTCAAGCTGTATTACGAAATCATAAGCTGGTGCTCATTTCTAAGCATCTGCTACTGGCCCTGGACAGTAAATTACCTAAATTAATCTTTATTCCGATCCTACACTGAAATACTTATATTCAGTGATTCAGCCTTGGAAAGTAACATGGATAGTTAACTTCAAGCAGTGTAGATAATTCTGTGAACACTGTCCCAGAACTTCAAAAGCCTTCTCCCATTAAGTCATCATTAAGGTAATAGATCTCCCAGATCTTCTCCCTGTTTAACAAATCATGAGGAAATTTAACTACAGAAATCTATTATAAACTTTATATATTTTGAGTCTCATGATTCTTTCTGTGTTTTTAAGTGGAATATATCCATCTTTATTGGATTTTTTTTTTCTGAGCACAGAAATAAACATATTGCTATATCCCCAGCAGAAATGTTATAGCTGAATTCGTACTGATATTTTGGAAAATATTTCACCACTATTGTGAAGTCCCATGTGTTGCAAAACTTGTCAAAGAATGAAATGCTTTAGGGATTAATTATATGCTTTGAGTCATACTTTCATAAAGCTACCACAAAATGGTATCTAAGGATTAAGGATAAGCATACTGAACAAAACAAGAAGAAACTTTATGTATTGCTTGCTAGTATAGCTTGGAATAGTACAGGACAAAACCATTTTGTGTCACACTTCTCTTCCAGCACCATGGCTGTATCCAGGTTAAGCGCAAATACAGCAAGGCCTATATATTTTTTTTTATGAACAGGAGGCCAGTGAAGTCAGGATGCCAGCCTGGCTTAGACGGGAAGGTGCTGGTATTTAAATGAGCATTACAATCCACTGCAGTAACCCTTAGGGAAAATAACAGCCATAGGCAGCTAACAGATTGGTTAAACATTCTTCACCTTCTGCTCTAAGTGGAACTATGAAAGTGCATTAGTATAAACATTTGCATTTAGCATATTACATCATCTTGGGGAAATGATCAAAAATATATACAAATCCAAGCAAAAATTTGTGTCTTCTAGCTTATAGTGAGAAAAACATATGATCCTGTACTCTGCTTCTCAAACATTCTCATGAAGCCCAGGCAGCCAGCTTGTGAAGCAATGACAAATTGCTGTTAGAAAATATGAGGAAGGGAGGGAGGGAGGGAGGAAGAGAGGGAGCTCACGAACAGTACCTGGTGCCCATGGCTGGAGCTGAGATGGTGCAACTCTGCCCTGGCTCCCACCTTCTGTTTGACTTTGGGCAGAGTGCTGCCTTTCTCTGGTCTCTGTTTTCTCTCCTGTTTTCTGTTTCCCTTCAATAGGTAAGGCATATGATCAAAAGTGAAGAAGTTAAGTGGAAAGATTCTTCTGCAAGTCCATGTGGGAATTTAGTTCCATGTATCCAAAAAGTGAATTTTAGGTCAAGGTTTCACAACCAGGCACTGCCTAGGGTAAACCTAGCCTAAAACTGACTTTTCAAAGAAAACAGTTTGCATAGCCATGTAGCACTGCTTAAGAGAGGTAACTGATTTAAATCTCAATTTGCAGCTAATTCTCAATTTAACGAGATTTCACAAATTAGGACTATAAAAAAGGGCATCTTTGTAGTCTGGTAGTTCAGCATATGGATGCTGGGGGAAGGAAAGCTATTTTGCATGTCTCTCAAAGCTGATACCAGAAGCTGACAGTTATGAAACATGTGTCTAAAGAGAGCAGAAGCTGTTTGTCTGACGGTGGCTTGTGTGGGGAGCAGGGGGAATATCCAGAAGTGAGTAGGAGGACTCAATGCCTGGCTTCAGCACTGAGATATCACAACTGGTGTGAAGCAGGAGTGATCAAAGGCCAACACCAGAAAACAGCTAGAGAGAAAGTGTTGCCTGCTGATATAGAAAACATTTCTTCTTCTCTCCCAACATCTTAAAGGACATAAAATGACCATTATTTTCTTTCCTGTGGAAGACTGGAGGGAAAGAATGATCCTCTGTGTGTTTTTCTATAGCAGTGTTGTTGTAGCTTTGACGGCCAGAGAAAGTGAATCTTGGAGCAGAGCTAACATCAGTCATCAGAGCAGATATAAAATATTTTCCAAGCACAGAGTCACCTGCAGGGTCTCAGAACCTGAAAGCACATCTGATTTTGCCGACTATATCAACAAGTCTGGTAAAAGATGTTGCCTCTCCTTACGATCTTGCTTTCCTGAAAATACTGTTCCATAGTTTTCTACTATAACAAGTTACAACACAATTAAATCGTAGAAAACTTGAGGGCTGGGGAAGTTCCTGAACTTCTACTGAGTACAACAAGAGAAAGGGAATAACTGCTGAAAGAGAATAACTTTTCCCTTCTTAGCAATGTTTAAGTAACACATCTTTTAGAGCTTCGGTCCCTCATCTATCACCGGATTCAGTGGATGTGACTCGAGTTTGACAGAAAGCATAGCTTTGCTTAATACAAAGCAGACATGAATGTCAGAAGCAAATGTATTTTGAAATGAAATGAGAAACTCCAGTCACTGCTACATCAAGCGCTCCTTTTGGGTGTCAGTAGAGTTATGGCAGTTTGTCATATAAATATGATTCTTCTCATTTTTTCAGATAATACTTTACAAAACTAGTTCAAGAATACAGTGATTAATACTAACAGCAGTCATTACAATTATTCTGTGAAAGCAGCCACACATCATTTACCACTCTGGCTCAAGGAAGTGACTTCCCATTGAGGCAGGGAGAATAATGACTGAGATCAGAAAGCAAATTGAGGACACTAGCAAGCCAAGAAGGGGAACAAAAAAATTAGAAGGGAAAAAAAAAGTTAAGAAATGAATAATTAGTAAAAACACAATCAAAAACAGTTTGCCAGTTTTATTGCTTGCTGATCCCTTTTCTTCCCAACCAGTGCAAGAGGCCACACGCTACATCAGTGTAGATGTATTGCACTCAGGAGTATGTTTATTCCCTTGATCACAGCCCTTTCTCATTGTTGAAATGCATGTTATGAAGTTGGCTCTGACAAACCTTTGATAAAAACCTCCCTAAGCAAGCACAATGTGATAAAAACCCCAAATCCAATTCTCCTCTATGACTGATTTTCCTTTAACCTCTGTCATCTTTGCAGGAGATATCGGAGTGGCGCAAGTTACTTGCTAATCTAAAGCACCTTCTGAAAGCAGATTCTAAAACTTGGCTTTTCAAAATAGTCCTAATCTCTGAAGACTGCTAGCAAAAACTGCAGTAAAACAGCCATCCATTCTCAGCTCTTGTCACAGTAACTCATGAAGATACATAGCCATGCTGACGTGTTGAAAGCAAGTCAGATTTCAAAGGCAGCCATCTGCATACAAAACTTGCTCTGTTTTCGCTGTCTGAAATTAAGTCTACTTCTATTTTCTTAGCTGTTTTGTGCGTGTGCCCATGTGTGGCTTGTAATAGCACTTGCTTGAAATGGGCACAGAAGAGATCTCAAGCACAAGGCTGGAATAATGCCCAAGCATACCCACCCCTTTTGCTCCAAAAGGCAAACTTCTTAACAGTGTGGTCATTGCCAGGAAAAGGTCATATTTTAGGACTTGGTATTTTTTGTACATTAAAATAAAGAGATTTATAAGCTTTTATATCCTGATTTCATCCAGTTTCTGTTCCCTTTCTGCTGCTTCTCTCTTGTCCGCTGTTCTTATGCCTGCACATTTTCATTCCATACAAGACTTGCTTCCCCCTATTTTCTCTGTATCTCTTGAGCTCAATTTGCTTCTAAAATATTCTGAAAATAATTTATTCTGAAAATAATTTATCTAAAATTTTGTGGTTTACCCTTTAAATCTAGTCCTTCATGATCTTCATGATCTTCATGAAGATCTCCAAATCCCTCTTTTAAAGACATAGGGATAGGTGGAAGAGTTACCAAAAATAATGGCAAAACAATGCTAGTGTTCTGTGTCAGGAAGGGGTTGCTGCTGCCATCATCTTAAGGGACAAGTCACATTGTATTTTTGGTAAGAGAAGGAACCACAACTGTCACAGCGTGACTGCACCAGTTTCAAAGCAAGCCAAAAGTTGAATCATTATAATTTAGTCCCACGAGAAAATGCTTTTCAGAATCACCCTCACTGTGCACAAAACCCAGATGTCCTATGTTCCTTCCCTGAAAAAAATACAAGTGGTCTGTTATTAGTAAAGGGCAGCAGCAGCCTCTAACAAGAGTGGGAGAGGAGCACTGGCAGGACTAGAGAGGCAGTGTCTATAGCTGAACACTTTTGCTAGCTCATCAGTGAGCCTGGCCAGGACTTGCACAGCTTTTGGGACTAGCAGCCTGAAGGGACAAGCTCCATAAAGTTACAACAACAAAGCTGTTCTGTGCTTATTTGAGCAAAACTCTTCCTCTGAGGCAGAGCCTGAGAGCTCCCCGAGGAAAACTTATTTACATATTTGAGTGATACATCACTCAGTTATGTGAACATTTCTCAGGACTGTAAATCCCATAGCCAGTCTAAATCTGTGATCTTGCTGTGTTTTTTTATCTTCTTCGCAGTTACAGGCGGAGAAAAATTCAGATAAACCCTTTTAAAAGTGACTCCTTTTTTTATAGCTGAAGAAGAAACAGTAGCAAGATGAGCTATAAGTTTTCATCCAGCTGGTGGTGAAGTTTGTGACTGTTTTTAGCTCTTGGACCACAGACCATAGGCTTTGAAAACTTGCAGTCCCACACAACTCCCTCTTTGAATATTGAGGAAAGAAACTTGTTCTTTCTTCTAGCTAACCAGGATGTTTTGGGTCATTGCAGCAGTGCAAGTCTATGAGACAGCTCAAATCTAGTTGAGTAGAGATTTGGGGAATCAACTGAGATACTTTTAATATCAAGTGGTATGGAATGGAAAGCCAATGTATCCATTAAAGCATAGGACTCAGATGTTATAGGAAAGGTCTCTGGACATCTGTGTGATACATACCATATGTTGCATTGGAGTGAGGGACTGCTATGTATGTATGGGATTTATAGGAGAGGAATTGCGTGGAATAACAGAACAGTCGTGGGAGTTTATTAGCAGCAATATCCTGCAGAAATGCACTTCTGGAAAAAGGATAGGACCAAGCTCTTCCCCTGCTCCCAGCCTTTGCAGGAGCAAAGTTTAACAAAATTGTCTTTTTCTTGTGTGACTAAAATGGAAACCTGGACAGCTGTGATTCAGATGCTGGCTCAGAGATGTGGTTCACAAACATGAGTGCTGTGGTCCTCAGTGCTGCAACAGCACAGAGCATCTGGTCACAGCAAGAGCAAGCAATAATACTTCACAACATAACAAGACTGCACTAGCTGCTGCCCTGTGCACAGGAAAGGTTTTAGGCTGGAGTCCTTTAGGTGGAAACCTTCAGTAGCTCCAAAACGCTGAAGGAGTTGCACAGACACTTTGTGGGCCTGTACAAACACTTCTATGGACCTTGCTGAAAGTGCTTTCCTGTGGAAGTAGATTTCTTCTTGTACTTCAGAACAAACACAGAGGACAAGGAGCCCTACACAAAGCCATTAACATTCAGTGCTGGGCCCTACTGCTGCTCTGGAGTTCAGAGGGGAAGATCATGCACCCTTCATATTGCTGATGACTTGTTTTCCACAGGGATACTGCTGCTGATAAATTACTCAATACCAAACCCCTACACTGTATCTCTCTGCTCTAGGGCTCCTCCTCTCTCCATAAATGTGCAGCCCCTGGGACACAGGGCCAGAGAGCTGCGGGAATGATCAGATTACTGCAAGGAGGGGGAGAACAGGTGGAATTGTAAACAGCAGCAGGCACAGAGAGGAGGCAGAAAGATGTGAGCAAGTAGCTTTTGTTTCCACCTAGTAGCATGGTTAAGTTATTCTGCCAAGATCAAAATCACAGCTAAGGTGGAGTGTGTCACAGGGAATCCATTATTACTGGAGAAAAGAGGAATTGGCACCAGTTGCCTGCAAGCACTTCTGTGAGGGAATCAAGAGTTGGCTGATGACAGACTTCACCTGGTGACCTGACTGGAGAGAGGGACAGAGAACGCCAAAGGCAGTGCAGAGCCAGCAGTGCAAAGCTGTGAGGCCAAGAGGAGTGTGCTTTGTCCAGGACCCTCCTCGGGCACACAACTGGAGTCTTCTTGGACTTGGCTCCCCTCCCTGGCCTGCCTGGCTGCATTTCTGTCCTCCATTTGCACAGAAAGAACAGCAGGTGTTAAGCAAGGAAGAAGTAGTTATCCCTGGAGAAGGAAATCAAACAGAGACATATGAGGAGCAGGCCTGAAAAAAATGAAGAGAAAAGAATGAAGGAGATAAAGAGACCAAGAGGAAAGGGTGGGGGAAGGAATAAAGCCACTTCAAAATCCAAAGTATCTGATGATCTAGAAAGAGGGTACATTGCCTTCTGTCTGCACATACCCAGCTCTCCCCTGAGAGGTACTGCGAGATAAGTCCCAGCTCTGTCCTTGGCACTTTGTTGTGCTCTGTGTCATCTGCTACCTGGAGATGGCCCCTGGCCGTTCTCTCATCATGTGGCTTTGTTTGCCTGGTTAGGCTGTAAACTTTGAGGTGCAAGGACACCCAGGCTCTCATTCTGTTCATGCACCATGCCTGGCAACAGTCATGGTCCCTCTGTCTCCGTGTGAGCCCCCAGGAGCTGCTGTAACCGTGTCAGCATATGTGTTGCATTGAATGTTCTCGTTCTGGGCTGCTCTCTGTTGTACTGGTTGTTTGGTTTCACTTACCCCTTATCAGAAAAGCACTAGATTTCATAAACAGGATCAGAGCTTTCAAAAATAGTACTCTTAATTTTTTTTTTCTGTTATGCAAGCTGAAAAATTCAGACATATATCTGACTTGTAGTGCAAGTCAGATGATTCAGAACTGGAGACAGACTTTAATTAGAACGTTTAACCTTCAAAATGCCATTAATGCCATATCGTTGCCCTAGGATATTTTCCAGAATGTCATGTGGTTTTGAAGTTACATGTATATATATATATATATATATATATATATATATCTGTATATATGTACTTTTTTTTCTTAGAAGGGGTTCACAATCTGCATACTGTATATACACCAGAAAAAGCATTCATTAGTGAAGATGCATATGCTGAAAATGAGTTGAAAATAAGGATGTCACTGCTAGGGCTCCACCGCTTAAAGTCAAGCTGGAAGAGGAATATCAGTTTCCATGTAAAGCCACCGGTGCAGCAGAGGATCTTATGTGAAAGGGCTCTGGGAAGCAGCAGCAGTGCTAAGTGTTGGAGAAGCAAAGACGTTGCCTCTTCTAAAACCTCTCATTCTAAATTGCAATGGTTTTAATGCCTGTAACAGATCCTGCAGTCAGGCCAGGAATGAACAACCTACTCACTGTTTACATCCCCTGAAGGTGCAAGTGCAAACAACTCATTTCAAAGTGGTTTGCACCTAAAAACACGTAACCTTGCATCACAATATTACATCCCCAACACTGCTCCACAGAGAGACATTGTGATGTCGGCACGATGATTCTGGTGTCCCTCCAGGGAGGTGCTGAATTCACTTTTTAGGAAAACAAAGGGAGAGGTAATTGCACAATATGCGAAGGCTTTTGTAATTTTCTTTAAAGGCTGAAGAATCCTCCGGGGCTTTTTAAAGCAGAGAGGCAATGGTCAAAGCCATTTGAAATGCACAGAGGTACCAGGGAAGAATTGGAAATGAACTAACAGTAGCTATAGGTCAGTGAAGGTTGCAACAGGGGAAAAAAAAAAAAAAAAGGAAAACTAGATAATTATCCTTTTCTTTCTTTCCTAATTAACCCTTGTTTTCAGTTTCTGCCTAGCTTTCCAGTCCTAAGGGAGAATGTGTTTGCAAGACAGATGCCAGATGATCCAGTTCAAGGTGTCTCATCACTTCTGAAGCAGAAGCAAATTACCTGAGCTTGAGAATAAGCTGGCAACTACAACAAAATCTGCTGTCACTTGGTATTTTTAGATCACGAAAATGAGATATGTGGCCACAAAGGAAACCCCACCTGCACGCTTCGATTCTGGGGCTGAGGACGCTTTTTTTTTTTCTATCTTAAAGGGCATCACTCCCCTGTGTAAGGCAATTTTGACAGGCTTTAGAAAGTCAAGCTGCCCTCTGCAAGCCTGTGCAAACTCTCTGTTGAGTAATACTGAAACTTAAGTTTAGAAGCTAGCTTTCACTGGTCTTTCCAAAAGATGACCCGTAGAACTGTGCTTTTCTATTCTTTTTAAATTATATTTTTCCTCTTTCCTTTAAATGGTCATATCTAGTAAAATCACGGAGTTTTTAATTTACGTGGAAAAGAAATTATTGTCTGGCATTTCCTAAAAAATGTAAAATTTTTCTCCAGAAAAAGTAACAAGGGGATGTGATTCATAATTTACCAAATCTGTGTTAGGGAGAAACCAGCTGCCCTGCAGGAAAAGGAGCAGTAGTAGTTTGATCCAATCCCCACTAATTCCAGACAGTGCCTAAAATCTTCCAGCACCACCAGAGGTAGATTCTGAATCAGGAGGAAAAGGGATTTTCATGTTGCCCCCAGCCCCTGACTTCATACCATGGAAATAATTCTTGCATGTCAGAGAACATAATAAAGAATAGCATGAAGCAAACGATGCTACGAGCATTTTAAAGCTGTCTACTTCTCAATCACTCCTCCCAGCCAAAGCCTCCTGGAAAAATTTACATTTCTTTCCCATAGCTCAGACACACGTTCTACAGAGCGGGAAGAATGATGGGAAAATTAAATCCACACATTAGACTAAAGTGCTTCCCTGCTCAAGGAAGACGTGTTACATCCACAGCAGAGGAAGAACAAGCAATTGATCACTGTGTGTCACAGGACAGGATAGAGCTGCTGAATTAGTATTGAGCTGGAGTGTTCCTTCTGTTAGGAAGCAAAGCTGCATTTCACAGACGTCATCTATAATGAAAGACAAGATTTGTATTCATCTGCAGGTTAGATCTTTAATGAGATTCCCTTTGCTGGCCTATAAGTCACAATGAAGTGACTAGAGCTCTCCAGCAGCCAGTATATTAGCTCCCCAGCCACGGACCTTCCAAACAAAATGTCCAGCAAAGCACCCTCTTGCTTTTCCTTATCATCACATATTCACTCGGGATATAGCACCTACTGTCACCCACAGAGCCATGAAAAGGGTGAAACTGCTGTGTGTGGCCAAAAAGAGCTGCTGCAGAGCCAGGATGCTGTCAGAGGGTCTGAGTCTTTGAAAAGTGCTTTGTTTGCCTGAAACCTTCGCTAGAGAAATAAATGGTCCTACTCAAAATACTGTCCAAGGGAAGGCCTTTCCTGAGACAAAGGCCCTCTTTGCAAGGAAGAGTTTGTTGCAAAATGAAATGAATAAAAAAAAAAAAAAAGGTAAAAAATCCCAACCCTGAGCTAGATCATTTGTCTGTGGTTGTATGACCTAGTATAGGACTTTGTGTTAGAGAACTGCTAGTTTTTCTAGTGCTCCAGACAGAGAATTTTAGGCAAAACTACAAATTAATGCAACAAGAAGCTGAATTCAAATTGTACCTTATGTTTCCTAATTTTTGAGCGATTAAACAGTGTTCCTTAATGCTGTGTTTAGGGCCTCTGATTGAGTATCCAAATGTCATGCCTGTTTGATGAATACAGGTTCTGTTTCTAACCCATATTTAGCCTGCAGCCACTTTAATAATAGCACTTAAGTAATTCATTGCACACCTGCACGAATGCTTCACATGATCTATTTTGGAGATGTCACCCAGAGTCACACAGTTCAGCCTTTGCAACAGCCCCAGTGTTGGCCATCAGGAGCCAACAGTGTTGCTTAGCATCCTCCTCAAAATGTCAGGAGTTTTCACCGGCTCAGATGCTGAGCAGATTTATAGTCTCCTCAATCTGTCACACAAGCACCAATGTCTGACCAAAGAAGGGAGTAGGACCTGACAACTTGGGGCAGGAAAAGGAGCAGAATTATTTGAGCCCTAAAGAAGACCATTTTAAGGTTTCACCAAACAAAGCTCTGCCTCTTTACATTTCAGTCTTTCCCGGTATACCCTGAAGCTTCTTGGTGTGACTCACAGACAAGGACTGCCAGTTACCTAGCAAAGCAAGGAGACAGCAGAATTAAAAGGGTTAATTTTTAATTTTTTTTTTGCCATAGCGGTTTTCTCACTTCAGTGCTGCTTGTTGATAGCCCTGGCTGAAATAAGGAGTACTGAAATACATACAAAATAAGCTACACTATTTCTAGCCACATCAAAAGTACTTGGAAACCAAAGTTTACCATGCAACACTGTTCTCAGTAAGTTTGGATGAAGATTAAAAGCAGATTCAGCTTTTGGGAACCCTAGTAAAATGAAATTTCTAAACTTATCAAGGTTTACTCGTTGTCAGATACTCTACTCAAACCATGTCAGTGGTGAACATTAATGAAAAGATAAGCCAGGGTTCACCTTGCATAGAATAATACATAGCACTGCAAATATACAAATTCCTCTCCAGATCAAAACATGACTTGCTTTAAAAGTAAGTGACTTCACATGGTTTGATTCTTGGGGCTGTCCTGTGCAGGGCCAGGAACTGGACTTTGATGATCCTAGTGGATCTCTTCCACCTCGGGGTATTCTGTGATTCTGTAAGTCATTAACGGAGTCCACATAATTTTTTCACTCATGTAACAGACTCATAGAAATAAAGTAAAATCTTGAAGTCAAGTTTTGTTTTCCTTATTTTGCTACTGTTGGGTATGAGATCACTCAGACACTTTGGGAAGTAATCAAGACTTCTTTCACCTACAGAAATAAAAAAAATATTTAATAATTAATTCTCTAATAATTAGGGAGATAAACAAATAACAACGATAACAACATCTTTTTCAATACTGCATCTTTCTAAAAGCAAGAAATCCTAAAGCTGTGAGGTATTCTAAGGTTTTCTCTAGCCTTTCTCCCCTCTCCACTTGTTTCTTTTAATCTTAGCTGTGTCAAAAATATCCATTTCATCAGGCAGGACAGTTTACCTTTCCCTAAAGCCTGTTAACCAAGTAAGCCTTTTATCCTTGAGGTATAGGAAGTCCCTTCTTCAATTTTAGTATTATTTGATGTCTTTTAGTACCCCCACAGAGGCCTTCTGCAAAGGCAAACTAAATCTGTCCAAGACAATGGGAAGCAAAAAACTTGGGATAAACAAGGTGCCTGTGGTACCTTTGAACTTTTCTGTGTGTTTTTTTAAAAAGAGCTCTCTAAAACTGAAAAAGGCAAATCTCATAGTAGCTGAAACAGAAAACTTTCACTTCAGAGCCATAAGATATTTAACATCTCAGCATTAACTATTTATTTGGAGGATTTATGGATCAGTTCAATAAATGATGAAACAAATTCTCAAGATACCAAACCAAGAATACTAGAAGGAAACATTCTCTTACACAGATGAACTACAGACTTGCAAATTTGCTGCTGAAGGCCAAAATACTCTTACCTCACTGAATGCTGTATGTGTATATCTAGGGTCTCATAACCATTTTTCCCAGGTTCTGCGAAATGGGTTTCCCACTTATCCCTTTTCCTTTCCTTTTTTCCTCCTATCTCTCCACTGATCCTCATCTTCTTTGTCAGTCTCAGTATGAAAAAATCTGTAGTAAAAATGACACCAAGTGCTAGATGATTGAGATTATTCACTGATTATTCAGATCATACTATGGGTGGCATGGAACTTGTACACTAAAAACCTGCTTTTATCACATCAAGAGATTACAGTTGTCATAGGTAAGTACAGCATAGAAGATCATTTTTCTAGAAAGAAATCTGATAGCAATGATGATGTTAGGTGTTGAAACAAGTGTTTTATGTGTTATCAATTGACAAGCAAGGTGAGAAGATGCTTAAATTAAGTACAGTTGAAAGTCCTGCAGAGTCAAAGCTTTATCCTGTTTCTAGGCATTCCTAGAGCTGTAATTATTTGTTTTTCTTTTTTTAAACTTAATAAAAAATCTAGTAAATATAGAAGAAAAGGTGTGGATTTGCTTGCAGCACAATAAAGTTTAGAAGTAGCTGATATTTTGTTGCAAGTACAGGAGAAATGACCTTTCTGATTATTCACAGCTCATCTTTTTCTCCCGAATAATGTAGGAATAGCTCAAGGAAGCCACTTTTATGGTTGATGTGTTTACACATGTTGGAGTCCCTTGAGGTTATGATATTTATTTGTAAGCATGGTTGCTCTTCTTTTTAAATTGTCTCATTATTTAAGGAAAAAAATTATCCAGAGGCCTCCTGGACTGCTTGTACCCCATTGTCTTATGTCACCAGCAGATAGTGGGGTGGTTGAAATCTGCCATGAGGACCAAGGTCTCAGTCATGAGGCTTCTTCCAGTTACCTGAAGAAGGCCTCACCTACTTCTTCCTGATCAGATGGGCTGCAGCAAACACACACCACAACACTGCTTGTGCTGATCTCTGATGCTGACCCATAAGCTCTTGACTGGCTCATCATCCCCTGTAGCAAGCTGTGTCCATTCCTGCTGCTCTCTCACCTAAAAGGCCACTCCTCAACTCACCATGCTGGTCTGTCCTTCCTAAAAAGCCAGTACCCATCCATTGCAGCACATTCCTGTGACCCCAGTGAGGGGTCACAGGAATGTGCCCAATGCACCTTTCCATGCACCAGTGCAGTGGTTACAGAATGGTTGCAGTTACAGAAATTACAGTTGCATACCTGTTCCAACTGAACTGTTTTCCAGAGTTTTGTTTTTTTTCCAAGTTGGACATCAGAAAGAATTTCTTCACTGAAAAGGTTGCCAGGCATTGGAATGGACTGCCTAGGGAAGCAGTGGAGTCACCATCACTGGAAGTGGCACTTAGTGCTGTGGTTTAGGTGACAAAGAGGTGTTCTGTCAAGAAAGGGTTGAGCTTAATGTTCTCGGAGATCTTTTCCAGTCTTAATGATTCTATGAAATAGTTGCCTTTGCAAGCTTCTTCTGTCTTTGTCTTTTTGTTTCCTTTTGCATTTCTATGTGTGTCTGGAACATGACCTTTGAAAAGATACTGTATAACCCCTTAGACAAACCACTGGTCTAACTAAAGAATTAGGGGGGTGACTGCTGCCAGTCAATACACTGTGGTTTGCCAAAGCCCTGTTCAATGGCTGAGCTATAAAAACAGAGTAGAGGAGGGGCCCTGCCACTTGCAAAGTGCCATTTAAAGTAATTGTTAGGATTGTTTCACCTGTATAATGGACAACCTAGATTAAAACTGGAAGTATATATTTGATTGACTCACCGAGCACGACTTGCAACATGGCAGCCCTTTTACAAGTTATTGCTTTTCAGCTCTAGCAGTAGGATTGTTCTCCAGCTATCTGATTATAGCCTGCATTTGACTTGAAAACCTGAAAGCATATCATCCTAAAACACACGAAGAAAAACAAGGGTAATGGGAAAGAATCTTAGGAATTGTTTCTTTTCCGTGTGTATGAATTCAGACCATAACTGGATGAAATGCTAGCGCTTATGCAAAACACCACGTGTAATCTGAATTATTGTGTGGTTCTAAGGAACCTCGGGAGATCTAGTCCAGCCTCCATGAGAAACTTCAAACTACAAGCTCATGTAGATGCAGCTTTGCAGCCAGGAGGGATGTGATGTCTGTGGACATATTTGGCCGTCGAAGCTGACGAAGAAAATCTTGCCATATCAGATCTTTTGGGTTTGTGTGCTGTTTGGTTTTTTTGATCAGGGTGTTGGCTATACTGATGCAAAGGACAGTTTTCCTACTGTAGCTGTGTTCACTCATGCAAAATCTTTCTAACATAGCACACTACTAGTCCTGGTAATGTAGACATGTTCTGCAGCTAAAATCATCTGGTTTCACATTTGAAAAGTGCAAAGTTTACATGCAGATCATGATGCTTTCACTTTATTTTTTTGTAGCAAATGATGAGCAAAAAGACAATAATAATAATGATTTGTACCTTAAGCACAAATGAATAATAGAAGATAAAATATCCTGAAATATTTTTGAAAGTCAAGGAATAATAGCCTCATAGCAGAGAAGAAAACATCTATTACAAACCCAAATGTGTTTATTAAGGAGTAAAACAATACCCCAGGCCATGTTATTTTACAGTAATGGGGCCTGTAAACACACTTTTCTTGATATATCTTATTTTTATCTGCTGAAGTAATATACAGCTGTGAAGCATGGTCAGAAGTGGTAAATCTCTGCTGAAGAAGCTGCAGAGTTTTCATTATTTCAATTAAGTAAAATGAATGAGGGAAATTTCTAAAGGAAGTTGGCAAACTTGTTTTGTATGAATCCCATTTTCCTGGGAGTGAAGATCCATTAATCAGCAGTGCTACATCATGAAGGAAACTAAAATCTACTTAAAAAAAAAATCCTATTTCCTTTTGTAAAAAAAAAAAATACCTAAATATGTACCTGTAGGTACCTTTAGACCTGTACAATTATAGAAGCACCACCTTAGCACTGTGGATGCAGCTAAACATGACACTAGTGGAGAGGTACTAGTGATGGCAGACATCATATCTAAGTGGGAATGGAAAAAATTGTACTGCTAGAAGCTGTTTTCTCACTTGAGTACTAATACAGCTAGTGTGAACATGCAAAAAATGAATAATAAATATTAAACTTTTGACTGAATTTATTACACCAGATGTAGCCCGTGTCTATGTAAGGCAGAACTGGACTTTGATCAATTGAACAGCTTTGTGATTTTAAAACTGTTCCACATCCAACATAGCTCTCAGAGCCATTTTTCAAATATTTTTCAGGTGGTTTGCAATCTCTTTTTCATAGACTGAGCTGCCACAGAGACTCAGTAGGATTCTGCAGAGTAGTCAGCATCATGATCAATACAAACAGCTGTAGGTGATGTATCCTTGGGAAAAAAAAAAGAAAAATAGGTGACCCTCAAGATTGATAACTTTCTTTTTAGAATTTCAAGCCTTTGTTACTTTTCTTACTAAAGTCCATTCTTTTTCCATAATGTGTACAGAAAGGTAGCCTTCAACGAGCAAAATATCTGATGAAAACACCTATGAAATTCACTGAATGACTCAGTTTCAGAGGACACCACATCCAAAGTCATCTATAAATTGCATAAATATGTATTCCTTGCATGCATTTTTTGTCAGACATGTATTTTAAGGCATTTTAAAAACCACACTTATCTGTATTAGACACATATACCCCCCAAGAGGATGACACTTCACAAAATTGCAGGCCTAGGAGGAGCTTGGAAAAAGTGATCTAGATTGCACGTTGTCCCAGAGGTTTACATGAGTAATTTCTTGCAAACTAAAACTTAAAAAAAAAAAATCCATCATACCTGTTTTTAAAAGCATTTAGTGATGGAAACTCCATAGACTTTATCAAAAATCAGTTTCAGAACTTCACTATTTCTCAATATCAGATTCCTCACTATATTTTACAGCCATTTTATCTCATCTGCCACAGTCAGGGAGAAAGAGAGCCTCTCTTCCTCTTTGCAAGAGTGTTTTACATATCAGAAGTTCTGGTTTTGTGTGTTTTCTGGACCTTTGGTCATTCTCACTGCTTTCCTCTGCGTGAAGAATGTTCAGAGTTTATCCTACTGAAATTGAGGACTTTTGATCTCTCAGAACTATTTGGAGTGGCAGCAGATGTAAAACATTAGCTTGCTATAAGCTTTTTACCTGTTTCCATTGCATCACAGAAGAGAGAGGCCAGTATTTGGCCAGGATTTTGGGACTCCACTATAAGGCACTGAATAGATTTGGTAGCAGCAAGCCCCAGTGGAACTTCAGACTGAGAATCTGGAGATGTGAATTTTCCTTCTGTTTCCATCCTTGACCATGGTGCTTTTATCTCCAAGTGTCTGCTTCCTCTGTAAACCTCCCACATGCAAATGGTGTGTAAGAACCAGGCATTACTAATTATCTTTTTCAGCTGTTTGGCCACGCTATCATTGTAGAGGGGAACTCTAGCAAAGTTTATACATTTACATTCAAAGTGTTAGTTCAAATTCTAAAGGACTGTCTACTGTATTCACAGGACGATGATAAGTAATTGAAATACAAGACAGTCTGATGGCTTGTCACAGGCTCTTTGAACTGTCAGGCTGCTGGAAACCTTGGATTTTCAATTGCAACCAGTTTCTGGAACATGTGGCAGAGACACAAGTTCACTCCATTCCAGGGCCTGCATTATTAATGATCTGTCCAAACTTAGTTTAGATGGAGATGAAGTCGTGCATTGAAGTTGCCTTAACAGCCACTGGTAATTTGTTGTTTGCTACAAGAGGCAGGGGCAAGGAATCAATTAATTCATTCAGAAAAGGAATCGATTACTCCCCTAAGCATATGTTTACCCTTGTAAAGAGCAGTTTATAGAGTAGGATGTTTCACAAGGACTTTGGGGAAAATCAAAACTTTTAATTGCCTGACCATTTACATGTTTGTGATGCCCACATTCTTTTGTTTCCTTTGAAGTTAGAGTCCAGAGCCCCAAAGGACTTTAAAGTTGCAGGATAATTACTGATTGTTAAGGAACTATGCTTTGTAAAATAATTGTCCATATTGGTTTTTTTCCTATTTCTTCCCCACCCAATAGCCAATTGATTTTAAATAGAGAAACTTCTAGATAGAAAAACTTTCCAAAGACTTTTTACAACCTCCTTCACAAGAAGCTATTGAAGAAACCTGGCAATCAGCACGAGGAAAAGCCATGGTACAGTTTAAAACTGGAGACAGAGGGAATTAGACATCAGTAGCTATTTCTCACTGTTGACAGAGGTTAATACTGGAGTGACCTAGGGACCAGCCTTAGGATTGGACTGAGGACATTCAACCCACATATTAATGAATTGAAAGGGAAGGTGAACAGCAAGGTGACTATGTCCCCTTGATTATTCTAGATGCTTGTGGCCAGTAAGGATTACAAGAAACTTTGGAAAGACCTAGCAAAGACCTGGGGAATGTGCCAGATGTGATGAGTTCACCAATAGCTATGTACAATTTTTGTTACTGCTGTAAATTAAGAAAGAAAAATTTGCTTCTTCTCCCTAACATCAGGTAAACTATTGTCTCAGGGTTATCACAGTTTTGTTATTTCTGTTAGGCCATTTTCTGCTTTTTCAGCTTTCTTTAGGATCAGGTGAGCATTAGTGCTAACACAGCAAAAGAGGCTAGGGCTCAGCCCAAGACAGGGGGGAAAAAACCTGCCTTTTAAAGCATTTGTTAATTTAACTGTTTCATCAAACTGCAGCATAAATGATTTGTCCAAAGATCAAACAAAATCTGTCACATGAGGAAATCAGCTCTCCTGGCTCTGGAGACAGCCAGTTAATCATTTGGTACATCGTTCTTCTCAGCAGGGGAAAGGACTGAACAGCAATATTCTACTGGCTGTCCACTCTGTCTTTCTGTACTGGGGGGTATCTGTAATTCTCTGACTACCGCTGCAGCGACAGCAACACATTTGTAGAAGCCATGAGAGCTCACATCACTGTACCTCACACCAGTTGCATAAGGATGCTTTACATCAGACCCCAATATGCTACCCTTTAAATAGATTTTTCTTCTTCCTCCTCTCTGGCTCACGGAAGCTCATCAAGCAAGGCCTGCAACATTATAAACTAAAAAGGTGTTTAACAGTGCTTAAAGCAAGCCTAGAGGTGACAGCTGTGAAAAATGAAGTCATTTACAGCCAACCTGCCCAGGCACTCCTGCCACTGCCAGCTAGGAGATGGGGAGCCTCCTCAAGGACAGGACTTTAGCAGGAGAACCTGAAGCTTTGTCACAGTGGATTAGCTACCCTTCAGCCAAATAGATTCATACTTCCCAACCTCTACTGGGATTGCTTATTCCAAAATGAAAAGAGTTTAGTGCTTGTTTATTTCAGTGAAATGTACATTTATCTGTGTTATTTCTGTATTAAGGATTACTGGGCTGGGTGACTGATTCCCAGACTTTTCTGTATAAGGAGGCTACATCAAAGTAGAAGAAAATTTCTCAACTACAAGCCAGTTATAAATAAATAAACAGAACTTGGCCATTCCCAGTGAAAAGACAGAGTATGAAAGTGTAGAAAGCCTGTGGAAAGCAGCCTTTGGTAATTATTGTTCGCTTATACACTGCCAATTTTAAATACACTTTTGCATTTTAGAAGGGCTGCTGTGCTTGCCTATTTCAGGAAAAAATATTACAACTGCTTTCCTGTGCATTTTGCAACACTATATTTCACAATGCTATTTCAACCCAGCAGAATTTAGTGGTTTTACAGTTCAAGATCAAATAGTAGTACCAGTTAGAAAGCAAATATACCTTCAAAGCTGCAACCCGCACTTATTCAAGTATTTAAAATTGTAATAAAAGAAAAAGAAAACTAAATGAAAAAGCGCAATTAATTAATTTGAAAATATAATTACTATCTCAAGTTTGGACTTATTTCTTTTGCTCTCTCCCAAATTACAGCATAAAAAACCCCACAAACCTTTTTCAACTCTTGTATTACTATACTGAGTCAAAGCCCTCTGAAGCAGAAACTATTGGAGTAAACCTGAAGTTAATTAGTGAACGTATTGCAACACTCATTTCTTTCCTTTCCTATAGAGTAAAAACTCTTTCTGTTGCCCTGGCCACGAAGGCACCTTTCCTCCAAGAATCATGGATATGAATGCTGGCCATATTTCACCATTCTTTATTTTTTTCCCAAGTTGTTGTTGTGATGCATACTTTGCATTATTTCCCTCTTTCTTTATCATGCTGCCTGATAATTTTCTGTGTTCCCTAATAACACTAATAATGTCCTTTAGCTTTTTGTCTTTTGTTTGCTGAAAAGTCCTCCCTGCCATTGGCTCCGCTGCTTAACCATATTTTCTTTTCCAGCCAAATGTAAATTCTTGATATGCAAGCAGGGCAAATTCAGAGTTCTTCAACTTGGCAGTAACATCCTGGGCACCTGCACTGCACAGGTTAACAGTGCTGAAACTCATGAGTATTTCCTCCTTTTCATCATCTCTTTCCAGAGGGAAATCATAACTGGCAAGGTCAAACCCAATCTTTTCAAGGAGGGATTTGCTAAATAACCATGAAACTGAGGGGTGCAAAGATTTTCTGGGGACTTAGCTTATTTATATGTTGGAGAACCAAAAATAAAAAAAAATTCTTTTTTCCTCACTCCTCTACATACTTCTTGTATGAGTCCGAATTCCTTTATTGCAAAAATAACTTGTTGCAGGAACAACACTCAAAGTTCAAATTTAGCTTTACAAAAGCTAAACACTGCAGATGAAAACTGTGAAACTATTTAACACTATCTCTAATATTTTCCTCTAGTATTTCTCAAGAAAGGGAAGCACAGAAATAGAAAAGATCACTTGGCCTGGATATCAATTAAAACAATGCCAAGTGGAAACATTTGCCTGAAGACATGGTGGAAAAAAGAGAGCAGATGGCTAATACACAGCCTTTGAGGCCTAGTATCTCATGTTTCTCTGATCAGTCACATAACTTTGGGGAAATCAGGTTTAAGAGACTACGAGTACTGACACAGGTATAGAGACAAGTCCCTCTATAGGCTTTAGTATCAAAACACAGATAAGAAGCTGAGTTGTAATTCTCAGTTTGGTGGACAAGACATTAATCTCCCAACTGTCTCAGGCAGGACCACAAGAGTTATTTTTGCTGTTGGTTTTGTCCTTTTTTTGTTTTGTTTTTGTTGTTGTTGTTTTGCTTGGAGTTTTTTGTTTGTTTGGGTTTTTTGTGAGGGAGGTTGTTTGTTTGTTTTGCATTTGAAAAGGAAGTGGAAGATTACCATGGTTATTTCCATACCTGCTTACCAGCTGCCTAAAACAAAGTACAGTCATTTAAATCCTCATTACAGTGAAAGAGTTTGCATTAAATAGCTCTAAATTCTTCAGTTTTCAAGAGGAAATTCTTATATATTAGGTATCAATTGTGATAACAATGATGTCTGGTGTGATCCATTTATGTACCATTCAATCAGTAGAAAAATTTCACCAGTTCTTATTCTTATACTAACCCTGCCAAAGTATACTGATGAAGGCATCAATTTTTAATGACAAAATTTTATCAAAGTCCAGGGATCAGAGAAATTCCTACCTGGTGATCAATGGTCCCTGAGTAAGATAAATTACCTTCTCACTTCCTCTCTAAAATGAAAGAATAAAAAAAAAAAAAAAAAAAAAAAAAAAAAAAGTCAACTTCTATGCCAGATATTAGTTTGCCTGTTTACATGTACAGAAGTTTCCCCCAGGCTGCAAGGGATTATTCTATTTTAATCAAAGAGCATACAAAGCACATATCCCAGCTTTAAAACAGAGAACTGAGACACAGAATAATGAATTCATCTACCATTATAGGTACATGAATTCATGAACACAAGAGAAAAAGCTGACAAAATTTCTCATTGTGACAAAAGAAACCCTGAAAAAATCCCAACTGCAGATAACATGTTAAAAAGTGACATTTCTTACTATTAACCTGTCAAAAGATAAATTTGGTCTAATTTCAAGGCCTCTGTAAGGCAAGCTTTATATTTCCTATTAGTCAAATACCTTATGAAGTGGAATCCCTTACTAGGTATTAGCCTTTATCACTGCTGCACTTACACAAACCAAAAGAAACTTGCTAAATCCTCAGTAAGCGACAACATGACCCATCTGTAGGTGCATCCTAGCACATAAACCTACAACCTGGCAATGGTTTGAAAATTTCCTTGGGAGAGGATCCAGTAGAATGCGCTTTTTTTTTCTGAAGGAAGGTTATACTAGACAGGTTCAAATCATCATTTCCTCACTTTGGTACATTGCCACTACACAAAAAGAACAACTTGGCTGAAACCTTTTTTTTTTAAAATGCGACAGCTTTCTGCCTAGGTGGCCATGAAATTATTGATGGGTTTTCACAGCCACCAGTGGGGAAAGTGCATTTGGAAGTCCACATTGTGTGGCAGCTGCTCTTCACAGTGAAAACGCTTTTGGGTGCAGCAGGCAGCTCTGCACTGACACGGGCCTCTGCTTCACAGCAAAACTCCAGTGCAATAAAGCAGCATTTTTCAGTCTAAATGGCTGAGGAGCAAATGACACCTAAGCTCTTCTGGAAAAAAAACAAAAAACAAACAGAAAACCAAAACCACCAGAAACAAACAAACAAACAAATTCAGAGAATATGTTTCATCAATCATTTTGGAGCAGGAAGGCAACGAACAACATGTTCGGCATGAATGCACAAAAGTATTACCAAACACTGTAAGTCAAAATATTAATAAGAAAAGCCAACAAGTTTCATTCATTGGATTATATCTCACAATTGCACACAGAAATCTTATTCATTACATTACCAAGGACTCAGGGAAACAGGCTGATTTGTAGAACACAAAAACTGAATGTAATACACCTTTCTGTGCCTTACTTCAACTAGTATTGCCCTCCACCCCCTAGTATGAAGCTTAGGTGTTTATGAACTTGGCTTATAATAGTTATTGAAAAGTGTTTTTTCTCCAATAGAAATTGTGAAGAAATCAGCCTGAAATAGAAAAGTCTGTGAAAAACTACTCAGTCACTATGGGATCCTATTTTTTTATCCTTCGCTTGCCTGCCTTAATATTCTAACTCTAGCTCCTCTTGGGCTTCTATGTCTGTCATTTTACTCTCCTGCATTATGGTTGGTCTTTTAAATCCCGATCTTGAATGAAAAATATCTGTTTCTGAGTCATCCTTCTATCAAAATGTCTAATCTTGGACAGGTGCATTTGCACAGGTATATTTTGAATTACACTGTATCACAACTAATGTGAAAATTAGGAATTGCAAGGCCAGTTACACCGTAAAAAGCAGTAGGACAACAACATGTGATGCCTTCTATTTCTGCCAGCAGTATGATGGATTAACCATCAACAGTTCAGTACGCTTAATTCAGTATCTTGTAGGTTTGAGATAATTATCTTGTTGCAGAGGTCAGAACAAAAAAGTCACTTACATGCTTCCTACCAACCTGTAGCGTTATCACAGAATTGTAGAATGGCCTGGGTTGGAAGGGACCTTAAAGATCATCTAGTGCCAACTCCTCTGCCATGGGCAGGGACACCTTTCACTAGAAATTATGACAGAAGCAGTCAAAAGGACATCAACAATTCAAACAATATGCACTACTTCTGTTACATCCACCATACTTCAGGTTAGCACCAAGGATCTCAGTGCCACTACTGATATTACTGGATTTTTGCAATCATTTTGTCTCCTAATAACTTTCAGGGAAAAAAAAAAAAGAAGTAAATTATTTTATTCCAACCCTACAACTACTCAATCTGCACCCACTGTGAAGAAAAGCAGAAAGGACATGAAGTATCCAAATTTTTTAAAAAACGTACAAACTACTATAATATTTAAAGCGAAGAATATGCCTGTAGTAGCAAGGAGATAAGAAGGAAAAAAACCCTTTCATTTACTTAATTTCTCCCTTGTCTTTCCTCTTGTGATTTTAATTCTTCCTTTCTTGTTATAGATGACAGCCTTAGATCGAGTTTTTTTCTAGTAACATCTACTAACGAGTTCTCTGCCTACTTTCTAGGCAGCTATTAAAAAGGGAAACTGTGACAGGGTAAAGCAGAGCTTTTGAAAGCTGTGCATTCAGGAGGGGCAGGTAAAGATGATAGATAGAATGGGAGCACGTGTCACAGGTCAGCTCTGGCATGCGGGGAACAAATTCTTTTGACAAAATGTGATCTTTAGAAACCACTCCGGGAAGTTTTGACGTTAATTTATAGCACATTTCAATCTCTGTGCCTCTCTGTAAGTCTCAACCTCTGAGCTTTGCAAATTGGGAACAAGGGAATTCTTTTTTTTTCCCCAAAGCAACTATCTGCTAAGTAAGTGCTGGTTACTTTCTCATTTTTTTTTAAAAGCCAAAAGAAAAAATGGCCAATATATATTCAGCTGCTTATAGTGAGAACACAGCCCTAGGAGCACCTCCTTGTTAAGTATACAGGTTGTGCAGCTTCATTGCTCTAGGCTGCATCTCGTAAAAGCTACTGTTTAATATGGCTTTGTAAATATTTAAATTTATAGGTATCTTTAGAAATTTCATTCATTTATAAGCTTGGGTCTTGTTCTTATGTTTTAAGCCCCTGACACTAGGAACTGGTGTGTGCTTCCCCCCTCTGTTTCATCTCTCTCTTTAAACAAGCTCTTCTGTGCTTTTGAGAATACTGACATTGATTGCAAAGCACACTTTAAGGTGTGTCAAGACCTGACAGCTAATTCTCCCATCAGCTCACAGGTTAAGTGAACAAAAGAGAAGGAAAGAAGTTTTCCTACGGATAAGAGAAGTTTGTGAATAGACACAGAACAAAAATCTGCTGCTGTTGCACTGGACTCCAGTTCTAATGGTATCTCAAAACCTGTTCCGGATTTATCTACATGTAGATATAGGTATCAGGTGCAGGACTAGCTTTTCATAACAATTTGTCAAAAGTATAGATGTGGGGTATCTTTCAGCACAAAAGTTGTTGTATAATAGATAAGAACACACAAACAGAGCCTGTATTTTTTTATTTCAAAATAAAAGTTAAACTTCTGTTGTAAAAGGTAAAATTACCACCTCACTTTATGCAAAAGAGCAATTAAAAAAACCCTTAAGAGTAATGTTGCTTGAGGAAGCTTCCTAAAGCACATGCAAGACAAAGCCCACGAAAATATATGCATGTAACAAGAACAAACTTAGGGAAAGACTTCTGGAACTTAACATCAGGATTTATTGGCTCTTTCTAGAACACTATTGTGTTATAAAGGCCATAGCTCTCCAGCATGATGACAAATTACTGTTTAACAAGCTTTAACAACAGTCTTCTGCATTACAGAAACTGAGCTAGGTAATAACAACCCCATCCATCATCTGTCTTTAGATTAGTCCTAATTAAACCACTACATCTGCCTTGTTCTACTGTGGACCGTAGGACAAAGCTCAAATAAAAGATGCTACAGTGGTCTAAGGCATCATGCAGCTCTCTCAGGGATGTCATCACCCACAGATGTGAGTGATTCAAGCCAAGTTGAATCATTCCATAGGGACATTCAAATACTGATCTGGTTTGGTGGCAGAGAGAAGCCGGCAAAAAACAAAGAAAAAGATGTTTTCTGTCAATCTGGAACAGATCTGTTGGTTTTCCACTGAAGTAAATAATACGGAACAAAACAAGGTGGTTGGACTTTGTGACAATGTGCTGTCACTCTTTACATACAAGGCTACAATTCTTAATTAACAGTGTATTCAAAAACTAAAGAGGAAATAAAACTTTACTTCCCTGAAGTTAGATAGTTTTCAAGACTTCCCACCTCCAGATACTTTTGAGGCAAAATAGTTAAAACATTGATCCAAAATAATCTTGTTTATTTTACTTTGAAACAAAAGCTTTAGTTGAACAAACTGAATGTTTTTCCAAATGTAATGAGGAATTACTTTCATTTAGAGGAAAATAATAAGAAACAAATAAAAAGAAATATTTCAAAGGTAAATTATTTAATATATGCACCAAACCTGAGTTTACTTTTGAGACTGAGTTTTGGATCCTTCAAATTTATGCTCAGCTTGAGACAACTGAAAGAAATTTTCCTTTAATGAATTGCAAGTTTGATAGATGGATTGAGACATGCACTCTGTTGTGGTTTTGGCACACTGTCCTGCCTCTTAACTTCAATGGCCACGAGATTAACATCAGTGCATGAAAGCCTCTATTCTTAATTTTGAAATGTTGCAAAATCATGTAGTAAATAAGAAGTGACTGAAAAGTACAGAAGAATCCTGTATTCTGTAGCAGCCTGCAGTGTACCAAAAACAGAGACATTTGGGACATAGGAGAATGGAGATGTGCACTCAAGTGCTTTCCAAATGCCATTTGAAGAGCAAAGACTCAAGAGATTCCCATATTTCTATTAGAAAGAAGGCTCTCCAAATTAACATTAGATCAAAATAGCAAGCAATGGTATGTAAAGGCAACATTTCCTAGTTTAAAATTATTAGAAACGCTGTTTTGACTGCTAAAGTGGGGAGAGAAGAGTGCTGCTCCAAGGAAAAAAAATGCTTATTCGCTTCCCAAACAACTCATCTGGTAAGTTTAAGGCATAAGTTAGTTGAAAACTCTTCCAAGATGTCAGATTATGAGTAAAACAAAAATATTTTGAGTAGAGCTCTGAGAATACAGTTTTCTCCAAAGAGAGAAAAAAAATCAAGTGATGCAATTGAAAAAATTCTTTTCTTGAGCCAGCATCCTTTTGGAAGGGAGCTGAGAAACCAATTTCTTTCAAAAGATCAGCCATAGACAAATATTAGAAAGTCTTTATAGGCATAGACGAATTTGATCACCAGTCACTGAGAACTGTGAGTGACAGAAACCTGCATTCTGAACCTTATATTTCCTCCTACAGAAAAACTGTCCTTTAAAACAAACAAACAAGTCCAAAACAAAGCAAAAAACCAACCAAACAAAACTCCCAGAAACAAAACGCATAAAAAAAAATAAACAGTAATATGAACAGAGGAACTGAAGCACACACATCAGTTGCCACTGTTACACTATTTCAACTGCTTTGGTATTTATAGTGAACACATATTTGTTTTCTCCAACACATACAGCATTAGAAGTTCTTGTTTTCAAAGTTTAGCATAGAAAACCATAACAAATTATTTTGAAATTTTTTTTATATTTATAGGTTTTTTTACTTTGACACATCTTCCTGTACTTCTTCTTTATAAGTGTATATTTTTAAAATAAATCATATCAAACACTTCAAGCAATTGGATCTAAATTTCTACTGAGAAACAAAGTTATAAAAGGAAGTTCTGACAAAGTCACTGTAGAGATGCCACAAGAATAATGGATAAACATTTCTATACAATTTTATTTATACTTCAGCTGTGTTTAAGGTAAACAACTATTTCACTTACTTTGATGAAGGAGACAACAAATTGCTTTAGTCTTCACAGGTAATGGGAGAAACATTCCACTATCTACAGACTATCTCTTAGAATTTAATATGAATAGAAGATCCTCAACATGCATTACCACTTAAGCAGGAAATGCAGACAAGACCACAGCAAATAATCAAAACCTCTTTTAAATGGATGTAATTAAAAAAAAAAAAAAGAATAACCCACAAAATAAACAACCACAAATAACATTATATATTTAGTTTTCAAAGCAGCTTCCATTCCACATTTTAGTCTTATAAGCACCCAAACTGTTGAATCACTGCACATGTGAGCCGGAACTTGGATCCCTTCCAGGCAAACAAAAAGTTGCAGCCCAAGGCCAATAAAACACAGGAGCAGGAAGGGAAATAAAACTCTACAGTCTCATATCGCACAATTCAAGTTTATTCCATTCATTCTTGCAACACAAACTTAAAAATACAGTATCATTTAGCATTCTGATGTCTATGAACCATGATAATGATGAACCTAACTGTGTCAAAACAGTTAACAATGGTGAAAAGAGAAAGTCAAATATCAAAATGCACAGAGCACTAATTTTCTTCTGTCACTGCGTAGAAAGATGATTGTTTATCCATTTACAAAATATAGTTAAGACAAGTTCATTTTGAAATTTTGCATGCAACACTGCAATTGCTTGACCTAGGACACTCAATTCTTACCAGCCTCTTCTACAAATAATCAATGTTATGTTCAGTTCCATTGAACTATTGTACTCCTTTTCTCATTTGCTCCCCATTACGAAAAAGGAGCGGAGGGTACAAAATCCAAAATATACTTAAGGTTATAACTTATTCAGCACAAATTTCAAAGGAAAAGATTTAAGAACAGAGTGGATTTCCAAGCATATGCAATTCCAGTCTGATAAAGTTATTTAAGTTCTGTTTATAGAATGAAAAATAATTTACAGTTTGGTATTTTCATCTAGTTAGGACCTACTCAAAGATAGAGGAAGCCACCCATTATTTTTTCCACAAAATAGTTGACAAGAAAGGAACAAACAAACAAGCCCAGTCTCCAGACAATTACAAAAGCATAAGCTTTTATTTTTTTTTTTTTTTTTTAAATCCTGGGCAAAATGATTAATCACCTGTTATGTAGTGCAAAAAGCAAAAAAGTATTTCTTCTTTATAAGCCAAGCTTAAAATGCCATCTTTTCACTATCTTGAAAGGCAGCTTGGGTATATATTACAGCCAAATTAACACTTGTCTCACTGAAGTCTGTTTGCTTTTTTTCCCCCCTAGGGTGAAGTAAGAAAAAATAAGGTGTTCCCATAATTGTAGAAAAAGGGAGGCAAAATTGCCTCAGTGAATCACCAGAAGAGTTAGTACAAAGATAATGTTTCTTTGCTCATTTAAATGAGAGTTGAAAGGAAGGGCAGGAAAGAATACAGAGGAAAAATAACCCAACGAAAAACCAAAACCACTAGGGCCAGACAACTTGACACTAATCAACATAAAAAACTTGAATAATCAAGTTCTCCACATAAAAACAGATTGCAGTTTTCTAGACTAGTATTTTAATAGCTAAGTATTTAATAGCATAATATGGAGGCAAATTGATGCCAAAGATTGTTACTTTCATAGCTGAATAAAGAGTTAAACCTATAGTCTGTGTTCACACTATTACAATGACATGACAATCCAGCACTGATCAGAGATAAGATTTAAGAGTTCTCTTATAAATAGTTATTAAAAGCATTGTTCACCAAATATTCTCGTTCTTTTAACAGCAGCTCACCAATTGATTTATCACTGATTTCCAACCCTTCTGCTCTTCCTTGCCACCCATCTCCAAGAAAGAAAGAGTAATTGCACTGTACAGTATATGGCCAGAGTTGATTGTTTTCTCCATTGCTTTTCTTATGGTATGTGTAGATGTAAATCAGTTTCTGCTCTCATTTTACAGTCTAAATGCAATGCTTTTCATAGCTGACACATTCAATCGTAATATGCAACATGATTCAAGTAAAACTAAGTCTCCATTAAATATGACTGGTAGTCACCAGTCTACTTCTACATACTCTCTCAATTTCAACAGTAATACCAAAATAATACCGGCTACATTTGTTTAAGAATTCAGCATGAGACATATATACATTTGTTTTCTGTATTGTGTTCGTTACCACAAAGTTTGAAATCTGTATTCCAAAAAATAGGAAGATGTATAGTTTGTGGTATACAACTTTTTGTTATAGAATCTGTTACTCAGTTTTGGGTGAAACTGCAGTCTAGTGAAAATTTTCAGGATGAAAGCCAGAAGCTCAGACGTTGCTGAGGACCATAAGATGTGATGACAATCCCTACAACGTCATTAAATACCTTCCCAGCAATTATCAAGCCTGTCACAGTACTGTCACACTTACTGGCATAGTAAATCTTATCTAAAAGTCAATGGTTAATGTGGTCTGTTTGCACTGGGATCTTTCAGAACAAGCTCATGCCTTAATGAAATTTAAGAGGTTCATTAATTCAACATGGAAACATTGATTTGAAGATATGCACAATTAAGAGGTTTTTTTCTACAGTAGTTAGAGCAAGTTAAGACTTCTACTTATACATCTTCCTTTTTCTACATCTGAACTTGGAAAGCTTACGTGTTTTCTAGAAAATTTCAGCAACAATATTCATCTGATATGAATGTCTAAATAATTACTGTTCATTTTCCACATTTGACTTGATTATCCTTGTGTACCAAACAGCCTATAAGCTTTCACATGTGTCCAGAAATTTTATGTTGACATGGTGAGTAAAGAAATTCTATCTTGTAATCCTTTTGGAAATAATTACAGTGAAATTTTGAAGTGTCTCAAAGCAGTTGCTTAAAATGTCTGTCCTGGACTAGAACAAATATTGGACAGAAAAACTTCAAATTCAAGCATCCAAAAGTACCTTGATGCAGATGGCAGATATTATGGAGTGTAACACCACCATGCCTCAACTGGTCTTTCCTGGTTTACTCAAGAGTCAGAAAAACATTAGTGTGACATCCAATTAGTCAATATAAAGAACAGCTCAAATAACTAGTATCAAAAGTCCTCAAAACTGCAACGTAAGCTTTAGGCAGAAGAATAAAGCTACCCACTGAGAGAGAAGGGAGAAAAGCAACCCAGTCACCTACATTACTAGACTTCAGATTATGGCAGACACTTAAGAGCATGGGACTATTGTCTCCTTCACAATTAGTTTCAGGTACATAGCACAGTACTTCCATCTAAAGGAAGTACTTCCATCCATCTAAAAAATCTTAGTTCTAACCTAGGAGGCTTATAAGAGCATGGTCTGTCTTCCTTCTTCCATTTTCACTAGAAATGGGAAGGGATTGTACACTGAAAAGAAGTCCTGGAGGGACACTGTTCATAATAGTTTTCAACCCTTTCCAACCAGATTATCTTCGATACAAGCCCCTAACTAGTCTGATTCATAAAGAATTTCCCTCCCCCCAAAGTATTTAGCTGAAGAAGCTGGAAGATGCAAAGAGTGACAGACAGGCAGCAGTGTGAGGCCACAGGAGAGACATTTAAGATATCAGTCCATCCGTCACTGAAGCAGAGTCTTGATTGCCTGGTTGTCAGTGGCTTCAAAGGCAGTTAGTCCATCTGGGCCTTTCACAGTCTTATCAGCACCCTGTAAAGACATTGAGAAGGGCTGTCAATTCAGAAAGCCAGGCTGTATCAGTATGAAGTGTGTCAAAACAGTTACCTACCTTGCATAATTATATTGATTAGATACAGCTTTTTAGAGTAGTGCATTGTTTTCATTCAGAGACCAAACAGACAAGATTTATGTACAAAAGTATTCATCAAACAACTAGTCTAAGTTTCCAACTTTATCATTTAGAATCAGGAGAAAAGTCACATAACTTTTGTTACACAGCAAGTTGAAAGTCCAAAATATTATCAGTTAATCTTGGGCAGAAACAGAAGAATTTTGGTTCCAGCAACTACTCTTACAAATGCAGAAAATCAGTGTTACACACTTCTATGAAATATATGGTGCAACAAGCTCTCACATGCTAAATTAGATAGATAACATCTGGAAGAGCTTACTTACTAACAAATCATACTATATTCTTTCTATATAATAAAAGACTACACTCATCTAAGATTGTGCTTCTCTTCCATTTTGAAGAAAGTCCCTATTGCTACATCGGAAAAACAGCACCACAAAATCATTCCAAGTCCTAAACTGCTCAAGTTTGTTCTGGATGAGTTATGTACACACCTAAAAGGCAACAAAACAGAGCAGGGAGGCATTGGGAGTATGCATCAGGTAGCTAAATTGCACAATAGTAAGCACAAGCACAGTGCCAGAATTATGGGATGAGAACAAAAGAAGAGAAACAGAGTGATTAACTAGTCATGTCTGCTTTGAGCACTGTGCAGTCATATTCACAGAAGGGAAAACACAGACTAAACTGTAAACAGGGTAATTAAATAAAGGGACAAAAGTTACTAGAGACTATAGGACTGATTTCAGAACAACTCTTCTCAAAGACAACATCCAAATCTTGCTTTAAAATGTGTGTATGTGCTCAATGACAGAAAAAACATTGTGGGTACAAACACACTTTGTCAAAAGTGTGTACAGCACAGGGTTGTCTTCAGTTTATGCATAAATTCTCCATAGAGTAAGTACAAATCCCTTCTCAATTAGATTACAAGGAAGAAAGAGCACAGAATGTTACTTTTAAAGACACTCTATAGTTTAAGAACATAATGGACGTAGAATTTCCAGAGCTTCTTTACTGGTTATGCACACAAAACCCCACTAAACCTCCATACATAATATCATGTCTGTTCCCAAGACAACTTTCACTTCACTGAACTTTCCACTGTAACTGTTCCTAACAGTCTAATAAGCTGGATCTGATACTATTATGATTTGCTGTCAATACTACTTTTCACAGTATAGGATATTTCCCTCTCTGAAACTTCTGTTGCCTTTACCTGCAAGTATTGAACCTGTCATTCTAAAAAGGTGGTTTTGCAGTGGCTTTTAAGGCAGCATTGCCCATCTTTGCCGCTGGCCAAACCGATCCTGTTGGAGCTGTTCATCTTCTTTATATCCCCTAGAGACACTCAGTGCAAGATACGAGCTTGAGCAGACTGCTTTATTTGGTGGCAGTTACCTGTGGGTAACTGCTACCAGGGAAAAAGCTTGGGAAAAACAAAAATGCCTCAAGAACTCTAGTTAAAAAAAAAATAAAAAATCAGAGAGGGATATTCATAAATGTAGCAACATCTTCCATGCAGCTTATTTCCCCCAGTACCTTTCAGGTAGTGGGATACAGACATAGATTTTGCATATATGCAATGGATTCACTGCAGTGACAGGAGCAATTGAATATTTATCTCTCTCCTAACATTAAGTAACATCCTTGACCCAAACAACTCCCAACATGCTGCAACATCACTGTCCTGTGGGGTATGAACAGGAGCTGAATCTGCCTATTCCCAAATAGTGACGTTAGTCATTGCACACACACACTTAGGCTGAAACCACTGAAAGCTATTGCTTATGAAACATTCATTTTTCCCTGAAAAAACACCCTGAGAGATTTAACAGGTATTCAACACTTATCTTAGTTGTCCAGGGAGAAGAAAGCCAACCATGAGAGTAGTAATGCCTTCTTTGGCAGGTGTTGATTAATCCTGCTGCTTTAGATAGCAGTCAGATTAGAATCCATGTGGAAATCAAGAGGGCTTCAAAGCTGTGCTTTGATGTTAAGCTCAGAAAACCTGAAGGAACTTCAACTTGAAGAAAAGTGGAACTATGTAGTAACTGACCTGCCAGAGTTTAAAGAACTTTAATTTATAAAACTCTCCAGTAATGTATCAGCATTTAGGGTACAAAAGATAAAACTGTTAACTGAAGTAACTTTAAAGAGAGCTTTAATTTCAATACAGGACTGCTTTCCTCCCTTGTGCACCTTTGTACTTCAGGAAAGTTACAGACAAGCAAGACCTGAGTTTCTAAAACAGCTTTACTGAATGTAGGATAAGAGGGTCATGACTATCTAAGGAGGACATCGTTTATTACACTCCGTGTTAATAAATTAAGAGAATGGCCCATTAGCTAGACAGAAAGATTCCTGCCTAAATTCAATAGAAAGAGAAGGAAATAATAAAGTTCAGGTCAAGAGGAATTTAATTTTCAGAAGTACAACACTGCCTGGAAGCAAGTTTAATAAAAACCTCATAAAAGTACAATGATTTCACAGTATTCTCTACTTCCTCAAAGTAAAAAGTTATTAACGTTTTATATTTGTGTTATGTTCTATTCTTAAAATACACATATACAAATAAATATAAACCCTCTTTCTTTGGCAGGGTAATAGGAAACAATGTTTGCCCTCTTAAGCCACCAGGCAAAGCACAAATGCTAAACACGCTCTGAAGGCCGCACAAGAGTTACTGGGCTGCAATTGTCGTTCCAGAAAAAAACCCAAATAAACAAACACAAAACCATTACAGCAGCTGATAAAGGCAATGCAGAGCTGTCACCAAATCATGTGAAACCAGCACTAGGGGCACTTAATGAAGCTGGGAGAAGACTGATTTACAGAGCAAGCAGCAAACTTCTAGAAGGAGTTGCCAGATGACACAATGGAGGCTGATGTCTTCTTGTTCAAAAAGCATATAGATAAATTCATGGACAACAAATCTAGAAACACTTCTTAATAAGTGATAGATGTGTGCACCTCTAAAATCCCCAATACAACAACTAGGAATGAGGGGAATGAGCGAGCAGAAGTGGTCATACTCACAACTCTTCCCAAATGGCCTTCTTTCTACCACTGTCAGAGGAGAAAAAAGGTGCTAAATTGCTCAACTCAACAGGATATTTCTTATAACACATTTTTAGTAGCAAACAGAGATCAAATTGCCTTAGATATCTTACAAAAAGCACAACTATTTTGAAAGTTGAAAAAATTACAAGCTTCCATTAGAAGCTTTCAAAGCCATTGTCTATTTTAACATATTGGTTTCTTCTACATTAAAAAACCCATAACTTCTTACATTACAAATCAAACATCAGATTCTTAAAGAAAAACATTGAACAACTTGAATTTTTATCTATCTATCTATCTACCTATCTCCTTTTCAGATAGATATCCCTTAAATCCAATGTCCCTGAAAAAGCTAAAAGCTAAATCAAAATACAGTGACTGATATTACTTCAGTCTAGTTCTTTGTACTCACTACTTTATTTGTTATTTTGCTTTGTAGAAGGCTGGTACTTAGCATGAGTAAAATAAAAACAATTCAGTTCCAACTTTGTCAAAAGCTACTAAAAATTCTTTTCCTCACTAAAAGTAAAAAACCTTCCAATAATATTATAATTATTAAATTAATAATTTAACATTATTAATAGTAATGAAAATGCTGAATTGAAAAAAATGAACATATAACACTTCTGTTTCACTTTGAAGTCACAATATTCTTGAAACAACTCTATTCTTTAAAATTACAAAGGACATTTTAATATGCTTAAAATTCCTAAAAAATATTTAAATATTAATAAGAAGGTTTATCTACTGTAGTGTAGTAGTAAGACAAGCAGCCCTACCTTTGAACTAAAAGCTAAATTACTTTCATGTATGACAGTAAATCAGAGTAAAGGAACATTTTTCAACTGAAGCTCAGATGCTGATAGAGCAGTTTTAGGTGTCAGTCCCAAACTTCCGCTCTGTGGAATGTCTACAGTATAATATTTTATGCGTTTTCATTATGGTGAAAGATATACTAAGAATTTCTAAGACTCTATCTAGGCTACATCTGTATTTTAGACAGTGTCATCATAGCATTCGTTCCACGTGTTATAAGCATTAGCTAAAAACCTCAAAATAGTCCTTTCTGAGGAGCAAACTAACAAATTGTGCTTTAGCTTAGGAACTCCTCATTGAAAGTTAGTTGAAATTCTTGCTTTTTAAGGGACAGCAGTTTTTACAGTTGGTGTAATGGCTTCAGCTATTAATATCATCTACAGCAAATTCTGTTACTCACGTGGCATGTACATTAAAAACTTCTGTAGAGACTGAACTGCTAAAAAACAATGTGGGTCCTGCAGTACTTTTCAGGTCATACTCTTATGAGTGCAAACATTCTAATATGAGCCTCAGAAGCGTGTTTAGTGCAACTGCATGACCACCAGTGTCTACAACAGATTTAAGAGAGTGCAACACAAAGTGAAACTAAATGGGATCTCAGGAGTGGGCCAGTGGCATCCTGGCCTGTTATCAGAAATAGTGTGGCCAGCAGGACCAGGGCAGTGATTATCCCCTTGTCCTTGCTACTGGTGAGGCTGCACCTCAAATCCTGTGTTCAGTTTTGAGTCCTTCACCACAGGAAAGACATTGAGGTGCTGGAGCGTGTCCAGAGAAGGGACATGCTGGTGAAGAGTCTGGAGCACAAGTCTGATGAGGAGCAGCTGAGGGAGCTGGGGGTGTTTAATCTGAATGAAAGGAGGTTCAGGGGAGACCTTATTGCTCTCTACAACTACCTGCAAGGTGGTTGTAGTGAGGTGGGTATCAGTATCTTCTCCCAGGTAACAAGTGACAGGATGAGAGGAAAAGGCCTCGAGCCGCACTAGGGAAGGTTTAGATTAGAGGTCAGGAAAAGTTTCTTCATGGAAAGAGCTGTCAAGCATTGGAATAGGATGCCCAGGGAAGACGTGGAATCACCAATCCCTAAAGTATTCAAAAAACATGTGGATATGGCACCTGAGTACGTTGTTTAGTGGTGAACACAGTGGTGGTGCTGGGTTAATGGTTGAACCCAACAATCTTAGAGGTTTTTTCTTTTCCAACCTTACTGATTCTTTGATTCTATGATTGCTTAAAGAACACTCTGTGGTCACACTACATGAAAGAGTAAACAGCTTACTTTCATCAGATGAGTGAATCTTCTACAGTAACAGAATATTTACAAAAATCCTAGATGTCACCTTGACTATCCTTTTTCATATTTGGTACTTTCATTAAAGAATATTTTTTTTAATTTTACGTCTGATCAATGTTTGAAACATTTTTTGAAACACTCCTCCTCCCTTCAATAGTTCAAGAGTCTCACATGAAAGATTTACAAATGTCCCCATGATTCATACACTACATAAGGCAATGGAGAATGTTATATTAAAACAATTCCATTTCCAAATTAACAACTGTTTTCAACATGGAATTATTTATATTAAATCTAATCTTAGAAGAACAGTCTCTTATTTCTTATATAATTTTAACTTGATCAAGCTGCTAACTTTTTGATATTTGTGGTATGCGAACAGACTAAGGAGATAAGCATCATTGTTCACCGGTTCTCAAAACTTGTGAAAGTACAAATATTCATTATTTGTGCTTCCTTTTTAAAAATGAGTTGATGAGATAGTTGAATTCTAGTCCAATGGCTTAAGAGATACTGTATGACATGGGCCATGTATGTAAGAGATCCACTAACAGGGTAACTGAAGACAGCTGGAAGTAGGTATGTGTAACAATGCAGCTTCTTAGCAGTAAGTAGAAATTTAGTGTTTACAAAAGTAACAAAGAACAGCTTTGAAGAAGAAAAAACTCTTAAAAATATTGCTCCATCATTTACAATTTAGTTCCACTACTTACATACACTAACATAAGACATTCGATATTTGCCCTGCATTTGCAGCAATGATAAAATACACCCCACTCCAAAAGTGTAGAACATTAAGCAGTCAATAATTTTTAGGTGTTTCAGTAAGGGTTGAACTACCTGATCTCCCAGGTATCTGCTGTCAAAGAACATATGACTAGGTTACAAACAAACTGTGACATGTTTAAACAAATGTTTACACAAGGGTCATAAGATAACTGCATTAAGAGACAGAACAGCCTCTACATATAAGCCCTGCCTCAAACAGACTCAGCTGATGAGCAAAGTTCTAGTTTATAATATTTCATCAGCTAGCCCATGTGAATGGAAGCAATCACTTGTGGTACAACATTTAACTCTATTATTTGAAAATAAACCAGCTTTGCCAAACTATCCGATTGCAGTAACATTTTTAAAACCTCAACTAGTTCAAGTTCAGTTTCTTTCAACATTCTGCACATCTTTGTAAAATTGCCTCATCTTTAGGACTGTTGAACTTAACCAATGCTCTTCAAACTGCACCAGTTAAAGAGATCTATACTTTCTCACATGCTGTGTGAAAAACAGCTGGTTCAGGATGGACCTCAGTGCCCTCACTGACAGAGACTACAATGAATGCACAACCCTTTGTAGCTGCCAAACCATTTGTGTGTGAACGCAAGTTTTGAGGCATCTTATTTATTATCTGAACAACTTTTCTAGAATGGAGAACCCTTCAAAACAGAAATGGAAATAAATCAACATGGGATAAAGGATACCTTTTTTTTATCATCCTAAATGAAGGATCAATCCTCACAATAAATTTAAATAAGTTGGATGCACCATTTGAATCTTAAATTAACAGTCACAGTGTTTCTTCACAGAAAGGCATAACTAACATCAGACAAGATCAAGGAAGTTAAGAAAAGTGAAATTCATGCAGCATTAAGGCAGTTCAGGAAAACTTTACCCTGGAAGTGGCATATGAAAATATTACACAGCATGATATCCTTTGGCCAAATTATTTCGGTGGGTTTACGTAATGAAAATGCACTGTTAACTTTCTCTTTTCAAAGTGAGGTGTAAGAAGAAGGAGCACATATGAATGGGGACAAAACATTGCTTGAATTAACTACTGGTTTTTAAAACCAATCACCTTTGTAATACGAATCAATATTATGAAATAATATGAAAACTGAGACAGATTAAGCTTATTCTCCCAAAGACAAAATTTAGAAGCTCCATGACAGAGAAATCTTGGCTTCCTACTTTTACTTCCCCTCCCTCTGCCAACACAGAAGGGTTTTCAGTCATCTGGCAAAAGCAGAGGGAAACCACACCTCCGAGCAACTTCACAGTAGAGATTCCATCACATGAAACACTTAAACAGCTGCCAAAGCTAAATCCCACTCCTCCCTGTCTGCTGAAGGAATGCATTTTCTTTTTTTGACTGATTTGCTGTTATACTCTCTAGTTAGAGCTCAGAATACTTAGTGGTCACTCTTACTTTTGCTACACCACAAAAGTCCTGGAACTTTCTCCTTCAGCTCTCTCTCACCATAATCAGAGTACCCTCTTTGGTTTAGGAACACAAACAGCATTGGTTTGATGCTCTATAATCCAGAGCATCACAATATTATTGAAAAGAATCAGAGTATTATATGCTTTGCTAATGGATAACTTATTCTACATATTTGTATCTTACCTTTGACAGAAGCAATTTCACACAGGAAACGTGGCCCTCATAGACTGCTGATAGGAGTGGTGTGATATTATGTTTGTCTGGAGCCTGTAAATTGAGACAGAGTTATCTGAAGGACAATTTCACACAGCATTATAAGGTTTCACTTAACTTTTTAATTTTTTTTCATCAACAGTAGAAAGAAGTAAAAACTTAAGAATATTATCCAGAAATGCATTCCCTTAGAATTTTTTCTTCCTTTTTTGAGAAAAGTCATCATTTAAAAAACAGGTAATAGCAAGATTCTTCCATAAGACTTCTAGGCATCTCAGAGCTTGTCTATTATTTTATACCAATGATGGAAATGGTGAGGTTTCAGCTGACAAATTTTGCCCAGTTTAAAAACATTACTCCTAATTCTCTGATTTCACAGTCAGTCTCACTTCAGAAAACAGTTTTGGCTGAAACATTGTTTTGGCTGTCTTCTCTCTAAACTATAGTCCTGGAAAGAATAAGAAATGGAAGAACAGAAATGTTATTTTTAACTCTTCTCCAATGAAGAACTCCCAAGGTGAACATAATCTCTCAAGACATCAAGGGAAAAAAGAAAAAAAAAAAATCAAACCTTTCTGTTATGAACTAAAGCTAAAATGTTAAGATTAATATGCTAACTTGTAGACAAGCATTCTAAGGCACTGTATTTGAAATGTATGGTTAAAGTATTTAGGAACTTAACTTCAGGGAGAAATTCACTATTTTGAAGTGCCAATATAGCTTAGTCAAGTATCTTCACAACAAAAACCCATTCATGTCAAGCTACAGCGAAATGACTAAGTTTGTAAAAGAAAGAAGGTCTCCAAAGCAGAAAAAAAGCACACTAATTTAAACAGTTGACCCTGGCTTGGCCAAGGATGTCTTCTGAAATCCCTTTCAACAAATGTAATACACATTTCATGCAAATGTTATATTGATGGGATTACTGGATTTATTTTTCTAATTGTGGTGAAATTAAATTTAAACTTTTTATAGCTACACACAACTTTTTCTAGTGTGTCTCAAAAGAATTAAAACATTTAATAAACAAAATTTTAAGCTTCTAACCTCTAGGAGACCACCTCTCAAATATTTTTAAATGCATCAAATTGTTTAGTTTTTCAGTAACCATTTAGGTACTTATACCAATCCCTTATATGAGCATGTGTGGGAAGATCCTAACACCTGTTTGCAAACTGATGTACATACATTAATGTCAGCTCCTTTCAATAGAAGAAATTCCAGAATCTCAAGCTGTCCACAGTCTGCTGCATAGTGAAGAGGCTTCCTCCCACCTTCAAGTGTCCGGTTGACATCTTCACCCTTCAATGTAAAAATAATCTAATAAGCAAAATTTTAGAACTAACACGTCATGAAGAGCTTGAAAGAAATCCAACACCTTCAAGTATGCTGAAGAAAGTTCCATCAAAGTATTTCGGTCATTGCCCAAGAAAAATGAAAATTAAATGGCTCAATTTCTTTTTCCTCACCCATGCATTTAAGACTGTAAGACCACCTTGATCCCTCCTTCCATACTGCATGTCAAGTGTAGTGAGTAGCCACATGCACTATGAAACTCATGATTGAAAAAAAAAAAAAGAAATTAATATGAAAATCATTTGAGCTTGTAAACAATGCTCACATTGGTTCATTTCATTTCTCCCTCCCCACAATGGAGATCCTAGTGACCTGGTCAAGTTACTTTATCTGTCTCAATGAATTTGAAGTTTTGCATATTGAGAAAGCTGCATAGAAGTAAGTCAGCATCACAACTACTAGCAAGTGAGTACAGGCCATCCACAATTTAAAACTCAATTTTGAAACTGTCCACCCTGTTTTATAAGTGGTACTTTCCAATTCTACGTGATACAAACAACTCTGAAGACAGTAAACCAAATCAGGACACAGGAAGTTGTATTCTAATGCCACTCAAACTAGTGGATTGAGACATCTCTTAAGGCGTAAACAAAATTTAATTTACTGAGTGCCTAATCAGCTTTGTTTCTTCACCTTGGGTTGTGCAACTGAGGATAAACTGATTTGCTGGCCTTCAGTAATGACAAGAAGTTACTGGAAACCAACTACGAGCAAGCTATGTGGTAAGTGGCTTCTTGTACGTAGGTGCAAGCAATCTTAGTATTTTAGGAAATGGCTAAATTTAGCATCATACCTTGAGCCCTGCATCTCCACAGAAAAGGGACCAAAAGAATTTCAAGTGCAGTACCAATTCATAACTTCTCTATAGAGCTCCTGCACTTTCATCAGTCCTGCCCCAAATTTCCAGGAAGTGCACAATATAGAGGGACTGACATAAATCTTCCAAATACCACTTTCCTTTTAAGAATGGAAGAGACAATTGTCAGAAGGAAATCTTACTCTGCTTTTGATGTTCTATATTATGAGAGTTTTACACTACTAGTTAAATAAGACGACCTCAGAATTCTCCTCTCTTCCTCAACAGGATATTCTCATAATATACCCTGCTGCAAGTAAAAACAACAAAACAGTTGTTTAACAGGTGTTTATGTAACAGAAGCACTGCACACATTCTGTGGTCTCAGAGGTCAGGCCCTGGTTCTCACACTATTGGAAATTCTGGCTCCAAAGTAGCACAATGAAAAAAAATCTCTGCAACTGCTGTTACTGACCCTGAAACATATTCAGCTCTGGCTTCTGAAGCATGTTGTACATCAGGAAAAAGGAAGCTTTATCTATGATTTTCAGAACAGCAACAAACTGTACTTCTAAACAAAGCCTACTACAACTTAAGCTATGTGGACTATCAAGACTGTACAATAGCTCGTAACACAATATTCCGATGAGACTTCAAGGTCTAATTCTTTTTTTACCAGTAAAGTTGTCGTAGATAACATTGTGATGTAACTTCTCTTTTGCTGAATTTCAGTAAAGAACATTAGTGGGGATATGTTAACAACTGTGTCTCAATAAAAAAAGTCATCCAGATCAAAGTACACTAAAAGCACACAAATAGCCACATCAGTCTGAAAAGCATACAAGGAAGCATCATAGACTCATGCAGAAAGTTAAGCTCTACCCATATTCTTATTTGCACCTTGACCCTTCCCATGAATTTTAAAACAGCTGGCATTTAAATAAGCCATCATGTTTGCAGATACATTAAGGATTGAGTGCATAAGTTTAAGGAGCCAACCATATGAAAGCCACACAATCCCTAAACCAAAATAGGCTCTAAAAACTCCTGTGAAGTCTGACATATGCCAAGCCATGGTAAGTAAAGGAGCCTGGAAGAAGGACAAGCAAGCTAACTCTTGGGACTGCACACAGTAAAGCCACAAGTTCACATTCAAAAGGAAAGTTAGAAGCATCACGATTTAAGATTAGGACAGTCCAGCAAAGCTCCCACTTCCTTAAGCTTATAAATATTATTTGGTTCACTGGCTTGCACTATAGGATTTTTTCTTTCTTTTTAAAGAAAGAAACACAGATCCCTCTGTTCTCGCCTAAGCTGGCTGTGAATAAATTCCTGCTGGACAATGAGCTTTCAGAAGGAAAAAACAGCACCCAAACACCTAGTTCTCTAAAAGATGATGAAAGCTTGTTTATAGGGGAGTACTTAGCAAAAAGTCTGCAAACAAGCATGTCCCAAACACAGATTACATGGATTTGAATACTAGGACTGAGAACACAGAAGCATTCAAAGCAAGTACTTCCAGATTCTGCAATAAACCAAGTGAAATATCCAGTTGTTTTATGGGTGTGAGAAGTCACTGTAAAACAGACCACTAAACGTTCTAAAGCTTTATTTGGCCTTTTCTACTGCCAGTCCAAGACATAAAAGTAGGAAGGGAAGATAAACCAAGCTATTTAATATGCAGGAATCAAACCCTGGCAAAAACACCTGTTTCAAACACAGTCTCTAACACATGTACATCAGAAAATTTGCAGGACTCTTCATAGGTAATTTCTTTCTGTCCTTTAGATCTCCTATTTATATTGCCTAGGGCATCTCTCCATAACAAAAGCAGTGGTCTCCAAAGTGAGGTGTGAAAACCCAGAGAGGTGTGCAAGACAATCCACTAGGGTGTAAAAAGAAAATCTTTTTGCGCTATTAAAAAAGTGTAAAAATAGTATTTATTTAATCTTTATCTCATCTCTTTTTTGGGTGTGTTTTATAACTGCATCTTACAGAGTACAATAGTACATGTTACAGCTGCCTTAAAAATCATTAAGTTCCAACTGCCCTGCCCAGGGCCAGATTGGATGGGGCTTTGAGTAACCCAGAAGTGGAAGGTGTCCCTGCCCATGGCAGGTTGGTTGTAACTCAATCCTTAAGGTCACTTCCAACCCAAACCATTCTATGACTCCGTATTTAAAAATATGTAGATACTGGTGGTGCATGCTCAATTAATTTTTTTTTTACTGATGGGGTGCATGAGCAAAATATTTGGTCAAGAGCTCTATCAGTATCCATGGAAACAAGTTAATTATTTTTCAGAGGGTGTTTCACGTTGGAAGACTAAGCAGTTTCAATGGTAATTCTATAGGTCAATTTAAAAAAACCCTAAACCTTACCCCTACACAAAAATTATTCAGATTAAAGACCAACTGTTATAAAACTCACCAGAATAGTTCCACTTTTGTAAAGACAAAGTGCCTTTACATGTGAAAATATTGACTTTATATATTTAATTAAACTGTATTTTAAGTTTTAATACTTATCTATACCAGCTGCCATTTATGTGCTTATGTAAAGTGTCCAAGATAAAAGTTGCACATAAAATCAGCTGTGAAATGGCAAAGTCAGAGAACTGCTTGAACCTTTGTGATCCAAACTGGTAGTACACTGGTTACCATAGCTGCAATAACAACCCTTTTACTTGTAGACAGAGATGTGAAACACAGCTAACATCCTAGATAAGGTTGTCAAAGGTTATCTGAATAAGCTGCTGTTTTCCTTTAAGCTTTGAGTGTACAGTCCCGTGGGCGATGATTTTTGCCTTCACTGGATGAGAACTCCAAGTTGGATTTGCTCACTATTCCATGAGAAGTTTTCTGTTCAGCTAAGTGAGGGGAAGATGTTGACTTACGTGGGCAGTTGGGTTCTCAGCTTTGACAGACCAGCCAGCCATAACAGGCATTTTATACAGGGAACAGATCTTCTCTATATGGTGACAGCTATACATGATTGACTACACACTAGAGAATTTAAGGATTCACCTTAGTGAAGAAATTATATGTTGGAGTTTTAGCAGCAAGCTCCAAATGCTGATTCACATCTTCATATGCTGAAAGAAAGTCTAAGCATCAGATAAAGATTTAAGCCCCTTTCATAAATAGGGCAGCTCTGGTGAAGGTGTAGTTAATTATGTCAACAGAATGAGGCAAAGTGGTCTCACAAGCCCTGTAATGCGTTGCAGCAGGAAACAGCACAGGAAGTAAGGACGTAAAGAGTTATCCCTGTGCAAGTTTTCTGAAATTACTGTTTTTTAATAACTATTGGCAAAACACATCATACTGAATGTCATTAAATTGGGTATCAGCAGTCTTATCACAGGTGATGATTCTCAATACTGGACTTTGAGACGGCAAAGTAACCAATATACTGGTAGACTGAAACTAAAACTGTATTAAATAGCTGCTAAAGGTTTACTTTAAAAAAAGACCAGACTCTGCACAGGTATATGGTCAGAATCCATATGAACTGTCAAAAAGGAGCACAATTTTTCCTTTACGCCTCCAGGAACAAAATCTTGCACACTAGACAAAAAATGACAGAATGATTCTCCAGGGAAGTTTTATGGGACTTCAGTCAACTCCTAGAGTCTAACAGAGCAGTAACAAGGTTAATAGTTACACGAGTCGTCCAAAGGAGATATAATTAAGTCAGCATCAAGGAATCATATCAACCTCAAAATAAAACATACCTTCAATCAAAGGTCACGCTTCTCCCGAAAAAAGGTTATTTATTTTCACTTTCTAGAGCAGAGCTACAAATTCAGTAACAATTGCGCAGATATTAGTGCAAAGCCTCAGAAAGTTTTCCCCATGCAAAAGGAAAGCCATGATCACATCTTTAACGACCTTCCAGAATACACTGAGTTTACTTAGTCAGATATTTAAGGTAAAGTCTGGCACAAAGCACATCAGTAATGTTTTTCACTGCAGATCAAAGACCTCGGGCACCAGCTATGCAATAACATTAAAAACCGGTTCAACACATGAAACATCAGAAACAGATCACGGGTATCTGCTTTAATCCCCTCCATTAAAATCTGATTAAGGGTAAAGAAAAGCCTCTGTGAATCACCAATTACTAAACAAGAGAATGAAAGATTTTTATGCCCTATTTCAAAAAGTCACATACATGGATAACAGAAGAATATTCAATTAGAAGGACTTTTAAGCATCACTGTCAGTTGAAAGCCGGCTATCAACTTTTCACTGAAGGAAAGGAAAATAAAAACATGAAGCTCGCTTCCAAATACTTTTAAGAACTTCATCTGCTTTTTAAATAACTAATAGTAGGATTCATTATAGCATCCTCCAAATGCGACTTTCACCCACTTTCTGTAATGGAGCAATTTAATCCATAAAAAGATCTGTTCTAACTAATTTCTTAAGTGAGTACTGTCAAAATTAGTTACTCTTGAACTTAATTCTTCCATTACCCTCTATCTCACACATTTTCCTTGCTTTACCTTTTCTTGCCAATATACCTACACAAAACCCCTGGTTATATCTCATGTCCTTTTCCAGTTTAGTCAAGGCTTTGACTTTTTTAGTTCTAGCCCTGCAAACCCTGGGAGTGCATCTACATTCTTCTTGGGTATCCACCCCCAATTCCACTTTTCATGCTCCCCCTCTTTCTATCTGAGCTCAAAGAGACGTTCCCTGAAAGCCAAGCTGCCCTCCTGTCACACCTGCTGGATGTCCCAGAGTAATCTGGAAGGACCAGCACCTTAACAGCTGCCCCGAATAAATTCTGCCAAATTTAATTCCTTATTCTTTTGCAGCCCTGCTTAAAGGAATGAATCAGAGTTCACTGACTTTGTCCCTAATGCACATTATGACATCAGCTCATTGAAAATGTTGAACGAACAAGTTTAGTCATAAAGTACAAGTTCTAAAGCTCATTATTTTCCAGGCGGATTATTTAGCCACACCAAACTGACACTGTCCTTGAACAGCCCCCAGCTTTCTGTAGCCCTTATTACACAAGACTCTTCCATGCCTTCCTTGGCTTAGCTTTATCTGCTAACTCCCTCTTTTCCTGGTTCCTGCCAGTTTCAAAAGCATCAACACTTAAAGCCAAATGAGCTAAACTCAACACTCCCTGTGCTTCAATCACAGGCCTGTTTTGCAGTGGCACACCCACTGAAGGCAAACCTGAGCCAGCTCTTCATGTGGGCACTGTGGTTTGTCAGTCAGGAGTGTTGCTCCAGAACATTACTGCCATGCTACTCATGTCACAACTCACCCATCAGTCTAGCACTGATTTTCTCCTGTGTGGCAGCTACAGCTTCACTACTCCCAGCCACAGTTCGATCCTTCCCATCCCTGCACCAGAATTAGTGGCTGAACAATGAATCCAGTCTAAGAATTAATTCGATCATTTTCTTCTTCCCAGACGAATCTGTTCCTTCATCTGTTCCACAACTTGGCATCTCAACACAGCAAAAATTAGTAGCTGGGATTTACACTGCAGTTCTACCATAGGAAGAGAAATCGAAAATTGTGGCCTCATTAAATCCTATTGCATAGGTTAACTGTATTAGTAGAGCAGTGTCTGTAATACTGGTGGCATTAAAATGCTCTTTCAGATTTAGAATCAGCCCCACAGCCCCATCTGTACTTATCCTGCCATGCAAAAATAACTTCATCTCCCCATTTCATGCATTCCTTTCATTTCAGGTTTAATGAAGGAAATCAGATTCCATGCAGTCAGATGTCCCTAGAGCACAGGAAAGCATCTTACAGGAGCTACACTACTGTGTAATTTCTGTCTTCATTATTCTGGGAAAAAAATAACTCAGTCTGTTGCGTTGCTTCCATCTCTTTGCATGGCCAGGATGGCCATTCTTACACGGCTTTTAGATAACTCTGACATTTTAAATAAATCAACAATTTTATTGTTATTGTCTGAGTGGGAAAGAGGAAGAATGAAAAATTCTCTTTCTATAAAGAAAAACTTAAGTCCTATGGATATTTTGAATATCTTGCTGCATATTTGGAATACTACTTCCAAATACTTCATATTTTACTCTCTTCCCCACAGGCCTTTGATCATGCTGGTTGTACTACTTGTTTTTAAAAATTCAAAGAGATTGAGTGAGATAGTTCATCAGAAATATTTCCAACCAATCTCACTGTACGGATCTATAGCAAAAGGCATTAAACATTCAACTTGCAGAAAGCAGGAGTGTCTCAGGATTTGAGCATTTATATTCCTCAGGTGGTGGAACAATAAGCAAATATGTCCAGATGAAGGAGAAAAGCAAAATTTAGGTGTTGTACCTTATTGTTTCTTCGTCACATCACATTGCATGGCCTTTACATCAGAAGGACCACATGAGTAATGTTCCTTTATGCAACATTATTGACATTTTTCACTTTAAAGTGCATGGTGTAACACCAAAAAAGAATACTCCTGGGATCTTATGCCAGAAGAAACACTTGGAAACAAACAGGTGAAATTCAGTGTAGCATTTGCTTTCTATGCTACCACAAGATATCTTTTAGAAAAAAAAAACTAGGTAAGCTTTGATACACACAATAGCAATGATGAAGGTATAACTGAAATGTAAAATCTTCTTTTACATTGTGATATTCAGAATAGAGATCCCCTCTGATTGAAAATACCATGGTAAGGTGTCCCATTCTAATTCTAACTTTGTAAAATGGAACTGGCAGAAATAAATTGTAATTTATGCTTTTGGATACAATCTCAAGACATATTTTGACATAACAGAAATTATATAGGTATCCACTGAATGAAATCTTTTCCTCCAATCTAATTTTTAGTTTTTAGATCAAACTAATTGCTTGTATTTTAAGTATTTAAGCCAAAGTTTACTGCTTAACCTGTGTTTGTTTCAGTTGTATGTTCATAGACTTTTCAAGTGTTTCCTGCTGCCACATGTCAGCCCTGCCATGTCATCTAACCCAAAAGTTACCTTTCTAGCACTGAAGATGTAAACACCTTGACTGAGAATCCTTAAAAACAATACAGCAGAAACAACTGAAAAAACCACCCATTTTCTACAGACAAGGTCAATCATTCTACGATCTCTAAAATAACTGTGAGCTTAAAGATACTGTAAGCCAAAGAAAAACTTCAGCCCTTATTCTAACAGTAAAAACAAGATGATGGTTTTTATATATCTAATCCATGGGTCATAAACACTGGTGGTAGTGAGGGAAAACTCAAATACCACGCTTCCTGAAATCTGACTAATAATCCAAAAATACAAGGACAGTTTAACACTACAAGCTTGTCAGTGTAGTGACTCAGAATCACAGACTATTTAAGGCTGAAAGGGAACTCTGGAGGTTATGTAGTCCAACACTTGCTCAAAGTGGGTCCAATCAGATCAGGCTGCTTCAGGACATTGCCCAGCTGAGTTCCATACACCTTCGAGGACAGAGGATCACACAAGTTCTCTGGGCATAAGCCCTTCCCAGGGTTTGATCATCCTCACATTCAAGTATTTTTTTGTCTTACACCTGATTAGAATTTCTCACATTTCAACCGGATCTGTTGTCTCTTACACTTTCACTGTGCACAACTAAGCAAACTTCTCTATATCCTGCCCTTCGTACAGAAAGATAATTGTAAAATCTCCCCTTTATCTTCTTCAGGGGAAAAAAAAAAATCAAAACCACCAAAACAAATCCACCACCACCAAACCCCAAAAAGTCCTTCACCTGCCAATAAAAACCGAGGCAAAAAGTTTTTACATATTTTATCAGTATGGCCTCTGCTCCATAAAGCAGTAGATACAGATCTTCCTTTGCCTTCCAGACCCCTTGCTAATTTAACTGAACTTCAGCTGTCACACCTCCACCTCTGCACATTTGAGCAATGTTTCTACTTTCCTTCCAGGGGACTACTTTGCTTTTACCTTCTGAAAAACTCGGTGTATTGGTTACAGATTCCTTAAAATATGTGACCTGGGACATAAGTTGCAGCATTGAAAAACACTCAACATCTCTCATGCCCCTAAAGGACCTTAAGCTTCTTTACTTCAGAAAGGCTGCAGTATCATCTCTTCTGTATTCAAATGGCACAAGTACAATCTGGTCAGAGAATGGATGGAGAGCTGCCCTGGGAAGAAGGGGTGTTGGTGTCCTTGGGGGTGCTGGTGAGTAGGAAGCTTGACATGTCCCAGCAGTGTGTGCTTGCAGCCCAGAAAGCCAACTGTATCCTGGGCTGTATCAAAAGCAGTATGGCCAGCAGGTCAAGAGAAGCAACTGTCCCCCTCTACTCCAATCTCCTGAGACCCCACCTGAAGCACTGTGCCCACAACATAAGAACACAGACCCACTGGAGCAAGTCCAGAGAGGAGCCACAAAGATGATCAGAAGGCTGGAGCTCCTCTCCTATGATGACAGACTGAGAATTTAGGACTGTTCTGCCCAGAGAAGAGAAGGCTCTGGGGAGAACTTAGGGTACCTTCCAGTACCTGAAGGGGGCTATAAGGCAACTGGAGAAGGACTTTTTACAAGGGTACAAGGGCATGCAGTGACGGGAAAAGGGGCAATGGCTTTAAACTGACAGATAGTGGGTTTAAATTAGATATTAGGAAGAAATTCTTCACTGTGAGGGTGGTGAGACACGGAAGAGGTTTTCCAGAGAGGATGTGGATGCCCCAACCCTGGAAGTGTGTTCAAGGTCAGGTTGGGCAACCTGATCTAGTGGAAGGTGTCCCTGCCCATGGCAGGGGGCTTGAAACTATATGATCTTTAAGGTTCCTTCCAACCCAAACCATTATATAATTCTACGAAATAACACAGAAAAAGGGAATCTGATCTTCCATTATAGAAACAGATTTTTATAGTTTTGCACCCCTGAATTCTTCTTCCACTAATCAGCTGCTTAAGCACAGAACTGGAGCCTCGAATACACTGTTTGTCAACTAATTTGGAAGACTTCAGAAGACCTAAATTGAATATTATGAGTTCAAACACAAAAAGCCAACACAAAATAGAATCATAGAATCAGCCATGTTGGAAGGGACCTCTGAGATCATCAAGTCCAACCCACCACTTCCATGGTTACTAGACCATGGCACTAAATGCCACAATAAAAAGCTGAGTTTTATGAATGAAAAACTCAACTCCTACTACCTCAGTTTTCTTACTACTGGATTTTTATCACTATTGAAACATTCCTTGGACTTGTGTGCAGAGAGCCCAGATTTCTCATGAGACCTGAAATAGAGTGCTTTCGTACTCCTCGGTCTGCCTCTGGAGTGGTTCCATACCTATTTCATTCTGTAACCCCAATTCTCCCCTTATGACTGCTAACATGCTGATTCACATACTGCTAACCTTGACTCGAAGTAGGAACAAAGACAGCTACAAACCCAACATATGTATTTATGTAAAATATGTTGAAGAAATCTGACAACATTATAGAATACCAGTTCTTAACAACACAGCTCGCTACAGGAAAGTATTCACCTGATTTGCCCTTTAGGCCTTCAGTTCAACGATCTCACAACATTCCATCCAATCTTTTGAAGCAGTGTTGCAGTTCAATTGACTTCTGCCCCCACTCAAAGAATAGTTTCAGGGTATAAAAAGCAGCATTGACTCTGATGAAGCAGCTTTCATTCTTGTCAAGACAAACTGATTTAGCCAACCAAAATCCACACTAGCCCTTTCACAGGTCCTTGGAGATTACTAGTAGGAAAAGACATTACGTCTGAATTACTGAATTAATTTTAAGAGTGTTTCTAAAAAACTTATTCATTGTTTTTAGGTGTTAAAATTAACACTACTTGAAACACCTTTAACAGCAGGAGGAATAAATTAATTTCTTCTTCCAAGCTGCTATACCATTTTCTCTAAATATTTTCTCATGGTAACTGAAATGGAGCACTAGCCTGAAGCAGTTTCTGCTGGGAGAGGTTAAATATCTACATTTATTACTGAAACTGTCACAGTTTGAAACTGATACAGTAGACAGACCCTCACATCATCTACCTTATTACAAATCCAAAGGTAACTGAACCACTAGTCCAGTACTTTAGACAAGAAAACCTTTTTTGTAAGCTTTTGGGTATTTCATCATAACCTGAGCTTAACATGCTGTTATCACACTCCCATCTGGTTTTATTAACTAGAAGCAAGAATAATTCAAATGACCAGCTCCTAACACAAGTCAGTGAAGCATATTATTTAAATCTCTGTACATTTTTTTTTTGCTGTAAGAGTTAAAAATCTCTTGACATATGATGCTTCAGAGATTGCAGACCTAAGAATCGGGTAGAGCAGTTGAAAATAATAAATTTCACATTTCCACTCAGCCCGGTGCATTGAAAAAACTACTGAAAAAATACAGAAAGCCAAAGAAGAAGGAACAATTTCCTATGGCTTCTGTTCAGCAAGTTTGAATCTCAATTTTCTTATCTCTACCTTCTGATTCATAAGAAAAATTACCCTGTTTCACATGGTCAATAATATTCAATCCAAGAGCAAGAGTGGAACCTGGTGCAATAACTAATAACTCAAAGGTTGGGTGAAGTCCAAAGAGCAGAAAGGGAAGTAAAAAAATTAATGTTGTAACTTGTGAATTGTTTATGATTTTGAAGCAGATTTCTTCAGTTAAAAACTTGCAGGAAGATCCTGCCAAAGCCGAGAAATCAACTCATTGTAATTGTAAGTAGGCAGTTTCCCATGGCAACTGCAAAAATTTTGTGCAGGATCCAAGTTTTCATTTGAATCCCCTATACTTTCAAAAAATTACTTACTTTCAGTCCACTAAAAAAAATTTAACATAACCTGGCTTCTTTCAGCCTGCCACAGAGAGACTACTGCTGCTGTTGCTCTGTGGTTCAGCAAATTCTGACCATTCCAGTACTTTTCCAACTGCAGCCTGAGTGGACTACATTTTTCTGTGGACAACTGAACCGAAGCAAATGACCTAGATTTATTGTATGGGATAACTACTTTCTACTTGGAGAATTTCAGAAAACCTAGAAGTTTTTTTGGTGTTTGTTTAACAGCTGAGACCAATTCCATTAGCCAAGTCTTTCTACTGATTATTTTTACGTTCATCCAAAGAGATATTTAATAACACCTTTTCAACACTGCTGGATGTTTTATTCCCTGTCCTCTAAATTTTATTACCTAAAGCTGTCTTCTTTCTACCCTGTATGCTTTGGGAAATATATGGGACAAGCTGTCTTTACACCTCCCCCTTACCACATCTTACTGAAACAGAAATAGCAAAAACATCCTCAAGAAATCCTGTAGATAGTGATCAAAAAGCAAATTCAAGTTAACAGATGTTGAGAAGGGAACTTGAACGCACAAAGTCAGAACTCTGTGGAAGAAGCTGCAGACATCAGTATCAAGTTTTTATCATTTTTCTGGATTCGTATCTAGTATTTTCTATTAGCTTTGCCTGCCACATCCATCTGAGCTTCAGTATTTAAAAAGCTGGAAAAAGGCTACTCAAAGAATTTCAGTATAACATTCCCACTAAACAACCCTCATTAGTTTATCAAAAAGGGATATCTGCTCTGATGATGCTGTGTGTCTCTCTAGTTGGCATTTTGTAGCAAGTTCTACAACCAGAGAAGAGAGATATAGATCAAAGAATCACAGAATATGCTGAGTTGGAAGGGACCCACAAGGATTATCCAGTCCAACCCTTAGCCCTGCACAGGACCATCCCCAAGAACCACACCATGTGCCTGAGCGTATCATCCAAACGCTTTTTGAACTCTGTCAGTCTTGGTGCTGTGACCACTTCCCCGGGGAGCCTGTTCCAGTGCCCAATCATCCATGAAGAACTTTTTTGCAATATCCAACCTAAACCTCCCCTGACACAACTTCAGGCCGTTCCCTCGGGTCCTGTCACTGATCACCACAGAGATCAGCACCTGCCCCTCCTCTCCCCCTCACAAGGAAGTTGTAACTGCAGTGAGGTCTCCCCTCACTCTCCTCTTCTCCAGGCTGAACAGACCAAGTGACCTCAGCCCCTCCTCCTACGGCTTCCCCTCAAGGCCCTTCACCATGTTCATTGCCCTCCTTTGTATGCTTAAAATGGATACCTACTTGGCAATTTTCAACTTTACTAGAAGCCTTAACTGCTAATAACAACACTGACACTTGGTCTACACAAGTTAAGAAAATGATTTATGAACCTGTTGATGAATTTTACCTGGTTTGATATGGTATTTAAAGTACTCTGAAAAGCTTTTAGAGGCACTGCTACACTTATTCTGGCTTAAGCCAACAAAAAGGTGCTTAACAAGCATACTTTTCAGGTTTTGTTAGTGGTAAACAAGTATCTAGCTTATCCACCATAATCAAATGCAATCTGAAGTCCTTTGTCTCAGTCAAAAGAATACAATTCCAGAAACAACTGCTAAATAAATTGAACTACTGAGCCATCTGTGCTTCAGTTGTTGTATCAGCATTTTGGGAGACAAACAAACCTGATACATGAGTTGTTCTGTAGAAGAGTAATGAACCAACTGCTTCCTAGCTACAGCTTCTAGAAACTTGTCCTACAATCACAGCTTCAAAGATGTGCCAAATCCATGAGTTATTGAATACAGTTGTTCTCCCCTCCCCAAATACTTAATCAGTGCAAGACTTGAGTGACAAATAGTGTCACTATATGCATTAGCAAGTGATGAAACAGAAATGAAGGGATCAGTTGTACGTGGTCAGCTCCTATGAATTCTCATTTAAAAATCTGGTCCAAAAGCACTTGTCTCTCAGTTTGGCAACAGCTCAGAGTAATGTAAGCATCTAGTTCTGACAGAATAAGCTGATGCAGGCAAAGGTATTATTACTTCTAACAAGAGACTCTCTGTCCCAATTACCACTTTAATTGATAAATGTTACTGCACTAGATATTCTAGATCACGAACTGAAGCACCCAATGGTCAGACAGTTTCCAAGCTATCTCCACTTAGAAAGACTGTTAGAATTTGGAATTAAAGTTAAAATGCTTTAGATATAGCTTGACATGATCCAGGGGCACAAACATAAATGAAAGCCTTTAACCATTAATTCTGAAGGAATTGCAGATCAATCTAATGTAATGTTCACTCTGAAGAGATGTGGAAGTACTGTAACTATTGAACGTAGTGCAGTGTCCATTTTCACAAGCAACACTGAGCTGGCCTAAAACAGTTTTGTCTTTTTTCTCCAGAAGTAATTGGCCAGACACCATGTTTTACCACTGCTGCATTTTGGGTGACCTGATTTGGATAATACCTGCTCTAAGGGTATACTGAGCAGAAAATATTCCAGCTCACATGGGCGCCGGATGATGGCTAAAGAGGAGACATCAACCATACTTAAACCAGAAATCAGAGGAGGTCTCAGCAATCCAGTACTATACCATCAGCAGACTGACAACAGATGACACTATCGAAAAATCTGCAAAACACCTGTTCCTACAGTTTCACATAAAGTCAAGTTTAACATGTCAGACATTGCCCCAAAATTTAACCAGCTGAGCAAAGAACAACAGCCCTTACCATGAAATCTGCACCGAGCTGCTAAATTCAAACACTTTCTCTAAGAGCTCCGCATCAACATCAGTATTAAACTCCTCAGCACAGGTTTGTCCAAAGAATGCAGAGGAAGTGGGTGTTTTCCTTCAAGGCAAACAGTCGGAGCCAGCTACTGGGTTTCAGTTTCAATAGATGCCAGGTTGATATTTTGAATTCTCAGCACGATCTAAAGACATAGTAATTAAAAAACCCCCCACAACAATAATAAATATGAGTTCTCAAAGTTAAGGTTGTACTCTCTCAGGGAGATATGAGAGAATAAACAGGAAGATGAGTGTATCTCCCAAAGATTACTGCTTTAGTTACAAAAATACTGAATTTAAATGCTTTAATTGGGGCTTAGAATCATAGGCAGAAATTATTTCTCTAGAATCTGAACAAAGGATATGTCCAAGGCAAAATCAAGTGTTCTGTCAAATCCAAAGCAATGAAGCTTCGCTTCTAAATACGTTTTCCTATAACAGGCATTATTTTCCTGTGCACATTGTTTACATTTTCTTCATGCAGCAATGCATAAAAAGATATGAAATATGAAAAGTAGCACTAATGAGTTCTAGAAGATTTGTGCCTTAAGTTTTGTTGACATGCTGAAGTAGTTGATGACTGGAATCATGCAAAAACAAGACAAAGAAGCAAAAACTTTGATCAGAAAAGCTATTTTTATATCCATAAAATAAATGCTGCTTTCTAAGCAATACATATTTTAAAAGGATGCATTAGCATTGACAGAATGGCTCCCTAAACCAATTATATACACTTGAAATATTCAGCTTCACTGTAATATTTTCATTAAAACTTACAAATATTCATATTGCACTTTTAAATTTTAAATAATCCACCTACAGAAGTTAAGCGATGGTCTCCAGATTTCACCAGGAATCACTGCTGAAAATGATTTTGGTAAATACAGTCTACTAACTTATCATAGGAATTGAACTACAGACTTTTATGTTACAATCTAATTAGAGGAACATACTCTGAAATTAAATATATTTACTGTCGCTATGTCCAAGATAAATTTAAATAACAGACAATTCCTGCTTTGTCACAAGCCAAAATCGAGTTTTTTAAATGATGCTAAATATTCACCATTTTAGCCAAGGAAGACTCAATAGTATTATTGAAGTTATTAAGAAGTCAGCAATCCAAAACATAAAAATTATCCAAAATGCCTCACTTGAATACAAAGGATTCTGTGATTTTTTTGTTATTATTTGGTTTTTTTTTTTATACAGGGTATACAGAGAAATGCAGAGCTCACCTCACAGGAACTTTCCTGACCTGTCTTTTTTGTTTAAGGACTCTAAACCTTCTCCTTCCGATTGCATTACATGAATCAAGTACTGGAAGTATTTTTGAACAAGCATAAAAATACTTTTTAAACATTTATTGCCTAAGGCATTTGCATTCATAGCATAATTAACAAATCAGTTTAAAAGAGAGATGCTGATGGTAATTGCTCTATGGACAGCTCTCTCTATTGTCTCAAATGGCCTTCCAGCTCATCTTTCCTGCTTGAAGTTTATCACTAATTTATAGGTCACAAGTGTGTTCAAAAACAAGTTCATAAATTACTGGAGTTTGGGAAGTGAAAGTGTCAGTCTTTCAATAATAATTAGCAAGACTTGATCTTGGCTCATAAGAAACTTGGAGCACACAATTTTGTTTTAAAAACTGACTCCATAATTAGATATGCTTTAGAACATTCTCTGAACTTTGGCTGGAAGTATGACAGGGAAATCTCCAGAATACCTTTCTAGTGGTGTTTTGGTCTGTTCAGCTTATTAGCCACTGCATGCAATTACTCCATTTGATTTTCAAAGTGTAGCTGAAGGCTAACTCAAATGATTTCACTATTTCCCTTCTGGGCTGAAACCAGGGAGGAAGGCAGTAATATATAGAAGAAAAGACAAAACTGCAGACCATCCTTCAATTCTTGGTGCAGCAAGAAAGACACAAAAATTCTTTCTTTGGAGAAAGGCAATAACCCTTGGTACATTATGTATCTGTACTGAGCTACAGATTTACACTGCATACAAAATAGTAATAAAGACTGTAAAAACGGGCAAAGTGCTAAAAGCACCAAAACCCAAGTCCCCCAGGCTACTTCAAAGCCACAGTTGTGTGCATTACGAGTTTTCAAGACCATATTTTATTTTCCCTTCCTGCTCTCCCTCATCAGGATTTCAACTGCTTTCAGGATAACATCAAGTTATTTGCTCTTCTTGTCTTTATTAAAAAGAGAGAAAAAAACCCCGCCACAAAACACACACAAGTACTCTCCAGTCAAAGAGGGAATTAAGACAAGAAATGTAGCTTGTTCAGCAGGACTTATTAAATACTGATTGCCTTCCAAGTCAAGAGAGCAACACTATAGATACTAGTCCCTTAAACATTTAAAGGAAACTATTATTTCCCTCCCCATCTCTGGCCTGAGATTGTTGAATTTGCCATCACTGGTCACAATCAACATAGGATTTAACATCAGTCTGCTGTAAAAAGAATCCAGTATCATATCCAGCATCCAAATAAGGTTTCAAATTCATTTTAATATCAGCTGTGCTGATTTGTACCTACCCCTCCTTATAACGAGCTAAAGCAGAGAAACATCTAATTGTTTAAAACTGCTGAAAGTGCAACTTTTAAGAAAAACAGTTGTTGTATAACCAACTGGTCAGTTATTGGCACTCATTAATTCCAGCTAATGCTTTTGTCCTAGTAAGATCTGTCTACACATATGATAACTGCCTCTTTCCACAGAATTGTACTGGCTGGTAAATTCAACATTCATTTTGCTATGGGGGATAAAAAATTAACACAAACCTTTAACTTGGGAAGTGTGCAAATTAGGTACAAAGAAGTAATTTTGCTCACATTTTTGTCTGGATGCATATTCGGAAGTCCAAACAAGCATAAACCCAAAGCCATAAAAAAATCTGCTAAACTCAGCCGAGGATGCACATAAAAATGTGTATGTGACTTAAGCAATACAACTGTATACATCCCTGGTTTTCTGTATCTTTCCTAAATTTTCTCTTCTGACCTTTGACTGGCCTTAGAAAGTCTTGAACATGAGAACCCTCAATTCTGAGTCCACTATGTTCTCGCTGAACTTGAGTACAATATTTGACTTTCAAGTCCTGATATCTTAACAACTAACCATACAGTCCTTCAGAGTAAGCATATGGAAGTTGTTTGGTCTATTTTAACTATCCAAAGGAATCCTTATTTATGCATTTTGACATTGCTTCAAGATTCATTCATTCACTATGAATTCACTTACGTGTCCTGCATGACTCACCAATCCCACAGTACCCAAGTCAACATTCAATGCACAATCTTCACAACCAACACAACTTTTCGTATTCCAAGTGAATACAGATACAAACCACTGCAGAACTGTTCTCTTGGACTTTTAGAAAGCCTAGCTCATCATCTGGAGGCCCTCCTGTTGAAGTCAAAATTAACTAACTGAATTGGAAGAAAAGAGTTAGGCTTGAAAAGCAAGAATTTATTAAAGATAAAACTGATGCAAGAAGGAAAACTGTGGTTAGAATAAGGGAGGGCAGGAAGAAAAGCAGTATTAGAAGTAAATATTTTCCTCGCACTCTTGCATTCTCTGCTTATTACTCAGAACCTATTCCTAACTTTGACTGTCATACTTACAAATGCATATGCTGCATATTACAAACTAGACAAAACATATTCGCTATAGAGATAAAATTTGCTTTCAATTTAGGGAACGAAATATATTAGCACATCAACCAAAAAAAATAAAATTGAAACTCCATGTTTTATTAAAATCTGATTTTAATAACTCTCTCTAATTTTTGCAGCAAACACCAACTAGACACAGGACAAGTCAGCATAATAAGAACAGCCCAAACAGAAACAAATAAGGAAGTACTTGACTTGGTATTTTTAAACATAAAAAAGTCACACGTGAGTCACTTAGACAACATGTTAAAGCCACCAAGAGTTTCAGAGCATAGAAACCAACTCGATGAACAAAATCATCATAGCCCTGACAACAACATCTCAGAAAGAAAATACTACATTTAGCAGTTACAGATTCATCATCAATTCAGTGATCACAGCTGAGGTGAGCTCCACATACACTGCAGACTAAAATGGCTTAAGAATTAGTTATATCTTTACCTTCACAAAATGGACAGATTTGAGAATCCTGGGTTGTTCATTCAGCCAGTGAGTCACACATTCCGCCACAATGCCAGGTTTGCAGGCAAGTTTGTTACTCCATGCTGTTCCTATTAACTACTTGAAGAACTGATGCACAAACTGTTAATATTTGTGAGCAATTCTTTGCCATGTCCTCAGACTCTTTCAGATCAGACTGGGGAAATTAATAAGCCATCCTGAAAAGGTGTTTTTTAACAACCTCATTAAATTTATTGTACTAAAAAGCACTAAAAAGCCACTAAAAAGCAGTGGCTGTGCTGTGTTTTTCTAGTACATTTGTGGGGTTCTAGTTACGAATTAATCTACCATGAATATAGAACCTGCTAACAGCAGGTTACAGTAGCAAACAAGTGTCTTGTCCCATAAAAGAAAGATTTAGGTCATCATGTTCAAATTTACAAAATGTAAATTGAACACCAAGTTTAATTAGAACTAAGCAGTAAAAAAACCTGTATCTTTAGCAATCACACTCCAGCAGATTCAACAGCAAGAGTCTGGAAAGCAGAAAATAACAGAAGGCCTAGAATCTCCAGATAAAGACAAACCCACACAGTACAAGTATTGGCATAACACTGCGGAGTTACAACACAGACATCCAAGAGGCTCCACAGGGAATAAACTCAGTCAGCAGTTCCCAGGTCAGGTCCCTGATATGCCCCTGGACAAACTACTGAGGCATAGATACCCTGCACTGTAATCCAGACAGGCTTTCAGGCTGTCACTTAAGAGCAAGAAATCTGTTGCCCAACCAGAAGCAACTCAGGTATCAATGTAGCAATAATAATAAAGTGCACTTCAGCATTCAACATGAGACAAGGTGAATTTCAGTGTATCCATGGCATGCTTACTCTGTAACTCAAGTAACCCACCCATACATACTAACCATGGAAGTGTTTGTTTTCATTTAGTTTGTAACTGAAGGTGGAAAAGTCGTTTGAATGGACACTCAAAAGAACAGAGGTTGCCCCACAAAAGTTAAAAGATATTTATTTCTCCATGTTAATCTCTCTTCTCTCAGACAAATTTAAGTCTCTTCTCTTTTTCACAACAGTTACAGCTTAAGTATACCCCTGACTTCTACTTCTGTTTCAAAAAGGTATTTCTAAACAATGTTTCTACTTTAGTCTCTCTAGTTAGTTTTGCAGTAAAGGTTTCTGCACTTCTCAAGATGTATTCAAACTTCATTACATCCCAAAGAACTGCAAGACTGTTTGCAGTAGCACAGTTTTGTCATGAATGCATAGGTGGTTGCTGTTTTCAAGTGGAGTTCTTGGAGGTCCTCTAGGCATTTGGGTTGGTTTGTTTTGTTATTTAAAAAACAAGACTCTACAACAGAAATGCCTACTAGACCAGTAGTACAGCATATACATCCTTATTAAAAACATCCATTTCACAGGCTACCACCACTTCAACATCCCAGTCCCCTCAGCAGTAAAAGCCTGGTGCTTCCAGTTTGGTTGGCTGTCCTATCTTCTTATGGTATTAGGTTAGTTGATTTACCAAACATAACTGTAAGCAGTGGTAGGGGATTAAGCAGCTCATGAAGTGAAGGAGTTCTCAGTTAAGCTACGGGAGATGAAATTACTTTAGAACAAACATTTATCGAAGACTCTTTGCTACAAATCTAAGTTTATCTTGCCAAAAACTTTGTGCCTGGTGAATGAACAGAAATTGTACTCAGCCCGAACAATCTGCTGCTGACTGGAAATGCTACATGCACATGCTCATAGAGAAGTCTTTTTGAGCAACTGTACAGTTTACCTAATTCCAGTGGGGAAAAGGCTAAAGAAAAGGAAAGAGCAAACACCATTCATGTTAAGAAATTCCATAGGTTTAACATAACCTGCTCTTCTTTTAACTAATACTTTTTAACCCCTTCCCTACCTTGAGAGAAAGAAATCTCTCTATTCTGCGTGGGTCTTCCTCGCCTATGAAACTGCATATTTGATTAACCTGTTCCGATGAAAGCTTCTGCTTTCTTGAGGAATTTTAAAAATTTGAGTGGATGTACGTGGGAAGGGTGCGGAATTCCTTCAATCCCTTAGATTCCTGCGAAGACACCTCTGAAGCCAACATATGCTGGCTATATTCAGGAGGACACCAAAGAGAGCAAACAGTAAAAACTACTTTTTCATCTAGTCATCATAAAAATAGCTGACACCGTACTTTGCTGGCAGAACACACTAGCAACAATACTTCTGGAGAAATTAACATTTACCATAAAGAAAAAGTTGACACTGCTACAAGTTGAGAAATGTAGATGCTAATGAGATGTTTCTTACAAAAAAGAAGATTATCTTAGAAGATTATTCAAAAGAAGATTATTCAAACTATAAAAATAATCTTTCATATTTTTATCAAGTAGAAGCCAAAAATGTCTTCCGAATGCACAGACTGGCAGCACTAATATCTCTTTTGCTAAGCAACAAAGCAGTATCATTTGGCACTTGTCTGTTCACTGCCACCCCTCAGAACTACTGTTTCTGTGAAACATTTTTTTCTGAAGTATCTTCAGGAGAATGTAAGATCTCTTTACATAGAAATATATAAAAAGCAAACAGAGACTCTTGCTTCTGTTACTGCATCCTTTCTTTGTCCAGGAACTGTTGAAGTGGCAGAAACATTCTTTACTTGAAGAGGATAAGCCATGTCATTGAAAAGAAAGGTTTTCATATTATACTTTAAGTTTCACCTGCTGTTTGAATTAAAGTCTGAGAACCAGTAAGATACTTTCCTCTTGGTACCTAGGAACCAAACATCATATGAAAAAAAAAAAAGAGATACTAATGACTCCAAAGACAGAACCTCCACAGCTTATTATGCACAAGTGAAGAAAAGTCATGACTGATTAACAGAGTTCAACTCTTACAGTCCCATTTATACTATTATTTTTAAAGTGCTCAGGTTCAGCTTAGTATTTCAAGCCTTGCCATTCAGATATGAAACAAATTCAGAGGTCAAACCTTTCATGTGGTAATTGGCAGCAAAGCTGCAAGATTATAGTTAAAAGCTGTATTGTTTCTAATCACATAATGAGGAAACAAGGCTAGAACAAGAAACAAAACAAACAAGAAGATGGGAAACAAAAGTTTCAGGAAGATAGACAAGAAAAATTTTTATGAAGATGCAGACTGTAAGATATATGACTGCCTCCCCCATTACAGGGAGAGGAAATTTCTGCTACTGCAAAGTTTATATAAGTAAAATTCCTGAACACTAAATCATACTTAGAACAGGAAAGCAGCAGGGAGCAGAAGCCATGTAACTGATAAGGAATAAAGTCAAAGAAGAACATGCAGCACAGAACAGATACTTTTCTGAGAACTGTAACTACCAAAGCATGATTTGCCCTCACATACTTCATTAATTTTGGAACCAAGAATGTGAAGTTCCAACTGAGGTTTCTCCTACATTTGGAGGATTTATAGAGTGCTCTTGCCTCTCCATAACGTACATTTCCTCTTGTGCAGTAAAAACCTAAGCTCATTCTTGTGTTCTTCTCTTCCCTGATGGTACCTCTCTTTATCTCATTTAGTTTCACAAAACCCACCTACCTGCACCCCTTTTACAAAAAATTAGCCAAAAAAATTAACAAACCATTAGGACGGAAGAGTCAAAACTTGCTCAAATAAGCTTTGTTTCCACAGGAAACCAGCCTCAGAGTTTACTAGCCCACAATCTGTCAAGAAAACAGAAAGGACTGAGAACATTTGACTTCTTGTGTTATTGTCAAGTAGGATGTTTAACAACTGACAACAGAAAACACATTTGCATGTGGGAGAAAAGTGTGAATAAGATAGATCACAAACAAAAAAAGTTCCCATAGTTTATTCACCTTCTACATTAGAAGCAGATCCAAAATGTAAGATTGTTCAAGAATCGCAGGTTTCCTTTACTCTAAAAATCTAACCACCATCAGTATCTCTCTTTCTGCCTCATTAGTGCAGTTAGATGATGCCCTTCAGCCTCTTTACTACAGCACCATCCAGGCTGGCTCAAGCCTCTTTCAGTAGCAGATGGAACCAAGTATTTGACTTTGCACTGAAGCAGATGAAGAGTGATCACATAAATCCATTTGCTAAGAGTTGCAGTGCCACTCAGGAAGAGTGGGAATATATAAAAAAAAAAGCTTTCTAATTAGTACTGCAGTGATATTGTAGATATAAACTGAATCAAGATGGTTACTGCCAAACCTTTTGCCTCAGCAACAGATACAAAAGGATCCAGTAATTACTAGTGTGCAGTGAATTTTCTAGATACGCAAAGAATTCCTCTAAAAGCTGTAGGAAGAATTCAAATCTGCTGCTGACAGACTCTCCAAGTCCCCAAATCTGAGAAGAAATTAGACACATCAATGTGTTATCCAACGTTAGTAGAGAAGACATTGTACACAACTTTTAACAAGCAGCTGAAGTGGGATAATTTCATTACTCCCAGTTATTACCTCCAGCCCTTTATAGACAGCATGTGAGTGCACAGCCACTTTGATGCAAAGTCCAGTAGCTTAGCTGAAACTGTCAGAGAAGACTATTCAAGCTAAGCTGCTGGACTTTGTACCAAAGCAGCTGGAAGTACTTGCACACATTTCTCTTTGCCAGGAGCCCTTCAAGTTTTAAAGTTGACAACTGGAGTAGAAAGAACTTAAATCATCCCAGCAAGTTGTGTCAGCATGTGTCAAGCTCCCAAAGACAATCATTAACTTGTTCAGAGATCTAAGTAATTACAGTTAAATTACATGTGAACCTCTGCTCTGATGTAACAGTTCCCAGACAATATTCCTGAACAGTAAGGATCCACCGAAGCAGAATCTTGCCCTTACACACACATACTTTTCCTACAAACCTCATGGACAACCATGAGGCAAACGAGGACAGAAGCCAGCCTCCAAACACTGCTGTGTACCTGAAGGCTTTTCACCCATCGCCCAGGTGTCCACTGCTCCCGCAGCACTCACCCTAACTAGATATCAAAACAATTCGCAGAAGGTTAATGAATTAAGCCCCAACACACCCGGTAGCTTAACATCACCCTATTAAGGATGAGCCCTGAGGCACAGGGAGGAAGGATAACCAAACCGAGGCCACAAATACACACGAGATCAGCGGGACAGGACCAGGATATTGCCTGTCAATCCATTTAAGTTCCACGTAGTGACACAGAACAACTCCAGCAGGACGCGGGAGGGCCGGCCGGGGGCAGCGGGAGAAACCCAGGAAGGAGGAAGCCCAGGAAGCGAGAGGCCCCAGGGAGGGGGAGGGGACCCCCGTCCCCGCACAGAGCTCACCGAGCCCGGGCGGGCCAAGGCTCCGCCGCCCCGGCCCCCACCGCCGGGGGGGCTGCGCGCACATCCCTCCCCCCGCATCCCCCGAGGCAGCGCCGCCTCGCCCACCCCGGACCCGCCGCCTCCGTCTACCTTGGCCACGTAGTCCTTCACCTCGTCCAGGTCGCCGTTCTTGAGGGCCCACATGAACTCCTTGTCGGACATCGCGGCCGTGCGGGCTCTGGGGCGGGCGGGGCGCGCGCGGGGCCGGCGGCAGCTCGCGGGGACGGCGCGCGGGCGGCGGCGCGAGCCCCTCCCCGGCGGCCGGGCGGGGCGGGGCGGGGCGGGGCCGGGGCGCGCGGGCGGCGCGGGAGAGGCGCGCAGGAGAGGCGCGCGGGAAAAAGGGCGCGCGGGACGGGGCGGGGCTGGGCCGGGCGCGCGCGAGGATAGCGCGGGAAAAGGTGCCGCCGGGGCGAACAGCTGCTTCGCTCGCTCGCGCGCACGGCGCTTCCGCTTCCGGTTCTCGTCCCGGCCGCTCCGCTCCGGCCCCGACACCCACGCGGGAGCGCGGCGCGCGCGGCGCAGGGCGCATGCGCAGCGTGAGCGTCCCCTCGTTCCCCGAGATACCGCGGGGGGGGTGGTGTGTGTGAGAGGGATGCGCATGCGCTCTTAGCTCCCGCCGCCCCGCCCCGGCAGTCGCGCCCCGGTGCGGAGTTGCCATGGAGACGCGGCCTGGCCGGGCACCGCCGCTATCTCGGTCCTGCGGGGCTCGGCCGGGCCCTCAGGGGCCGCTGGCTCGTGCCGCCAAACCGGCTGAGGAGCCCCGTGTTTAAGTATCTGTGCCCGCTGAGCGAACAGCTAAATAGCTGTTCTGCAAGCCCCGAGGCGCTGAGCGCGCCGTGGGTAATTACCGTAATGCTGCCAAAACATGAGCTGGGGAGACATGAAAGTTGAGATGCGGTCGTTAATTAATATGTTGGGGCTCGGCGGTTGCACCTGAAGCCGCATGTTTTGCGTATGGAACAGGCGGCCTGTTGTGTGAGTTGTGCTTGTCTGCACAACTCTGACCACCCCCCCCGGCAAAGAGCATCCCCAGCATCCCTGGAGCTGGAGCTGCTCTGGGGGGACTGCACCCCGTCTGAACCACACAACCACGCAATCAGTTTGGTTGGAAAACATCTCTGAGATCAGCAAGACCAACCTTTGAACACCACCATGTCAACTAGACCATGGCACCGAGTGCCACGTCCAGGCTTTCCTTAAACACCTCCAGGGGCGGTGACTGGAGACATTATGAAAATGTTCAGGCACTGTACAGACACTGTACATTTTCACACATCTCTTCTTAATGCGATGGAGATGGCACACCGTCATACAGCCAGAAAAAAAATTTGTTAGGTGGAGTGGTGGTGCCACACAGCTTGTGATTTTTCCATGCTTTCTTTGTCTTTCTAAACTGCAGAAATGTTAAATGTGTAGGGCTTTGCAGGTTTGTTTTTGTCAGGGCTGGAAAGGTGTTTAATTGAAATAGCTGGAATGTTACTTGCAAAGAAATAAAAATCTATAAAGGTTCAAATAGGATTGATTACTGATTGCACTTATAAACAGAGAAGTTTTGAAACACACGCTTTCATTCTTGTTCCATTTCTTAATGTCACTACTGAAAAAGAAGACCAAAAAAGTGAGAAAGACAAACTGTCAAATGCCCTTCCATGGTTTTGTAAATGCTCCCAGTTCACACATAGTATGAATTTTTCGCTGTTTACTTTTCAGTCTGCAGAAAGAATATACAAGTTTGAATTTTTTTAATAACTGAAATCCAACTTCTGCCTTTTTTTTTTTTTTTTTTTTTTTTGGGAAGACTAAATAATCCTGAGTTAATAAGTCTGGTGAAAACATATTTAAAGTTCTGTATACTGACTTACATACTGTAAGTTCTGTATACTGACTAACATACTGACTTATATACTGTATATACACCAGGGAGTCAAGTTGTGACCATATATTTCAAAACGTTGCTGGACACTTCTGTTGGCCTATTTGCACTCACCAGCCTGTGAATCCAGTCTTTCAATTTTGCCAGCAACCTGCCTATGTTATCCTTACTCCTATCTCATCACTGAAGCACTTCATGCTTTCCACTTTCCTTACAAGTTCTGTTGCCCAAAGTACTTGGTTTAGCTGGACATTTCTCCCTTTCTACCTGATACCTGCCTTTTCTAGAAGTACCTCATCACTTAGATTCAAGCCCAAATTCTAAATGGCTTTTGTCAGCTTGGTGACCAACACCGGGTCTCTCAGGCAGGCATCCAGAAATAAAAACCCATGCCTGATACCATTTTTTAACTGTGGGATGCTGTCACACATGCCATAAAATCTTCATGCACCACCTTAGCCCTCTTGTACTCTTTTTTGAGCTTAGGTCTCTCTCCTGGAAGTCTGTTTACATGTAAGGACTGTGGTTCTTTGGCATATTAATCAGAAAAAAATGTGAAAGAGATTCAGTGAATAAACAGTTAGCAAAGTAGTTTCTTAAATAGATTTTTTTTTCTCAAAGCACTATCAAGTTACAGATATTTGAAAAAGAAATGCAGTAATAAATATACGAAGTCTGTGGGAGCTGGGTTTGATTATAATTTTTAAACTAGGAACTTCTTTCACCCATCCCTCTGCTTGCCTTGTGCCTTGTAAACAGCAGTAGAACCACTTTCCGTTTGTGCAGAGGGTCTCCTCTTTGTGCTGTCTTTAACCACACTAACCAAAGCACTGGGCCAGCTGCAGTTTCATTGACTGGAGAGTTAATTCATTGTTGAGGGGGAATCCTAATTGTTAGCCATGGAGTACACTGGCTTCTTGGATATACACACCTGATGACATTCCCTGTTTCAAAGGACTATTTTAGTCTATCAACAAAAGTCTCAGCACAATATGTAAGTCGTGCTCCACGAGAGTTACGGTGTGAAGGAGACCCTTGAACAAAGTGCTGTTTGTATTTGAGTAGAGGCTGGCAAGAAGAAACATTATGCTGGTCAGCATAGCATAATTTCTCATGTTCTCTATGAACCTTCATTTTCTGATTAAAAAGCGGTTCTTACTATTCTGTATATTCTAGAAAATTTGTGAAGGGACAGGAGGTGCATTGCCCCATCATTCAAATGGCTGAAGGAGACAGGGAGAGATAATGAGCACCCCAGCACAGGAAGGACGTGGAACTATTGGAGCAAGTGCAGAGAAGGGCCACCAAGATTATCAGATGGATGGAGCATCTCCCCTGTGAGGAAAGGCTGAGAGAGTCGGGATTGTTCAGCCTAGAAAAGAGAAGGCTTGGGGGTGACCTAATTGTGGCCTTCCAGTACTGGAAAGGAGCCTACAAGAAAAATGGAGAGAGACTATTTACAGGAGCTTGTAGTGACAGGACAAGGGGGAATGATTTTAAACTGAAAGCGGGTGGGTTTAGATTAGATATTAGGAAAAAATTCTTTACTGTGAGCATGGTGAGGCACTGGCAGAGGTTGCCCAGAGAAGTTATGGATCCCCCATCACTGCAAGTGTCAAGGACACATTGAATGGGGCTCTGACCGACCTGGTGTAGTGAAAGGTATCCATGTCCATGGCACGGAGCTTGGAACTAGTCCCTTCTAACACAAACTGTGAATCTATGATAATGAGTTAAAGTGTAGGAAGATTGCTAGACCAATGAACTGTGTCTTTTCTAGCCCAGTTATTCCCTTTGAGATAAAATTCAACTCTCTGCTTGCTGGTTAAGCCCTGCTTTGAAGTTCTATGTAATTGCTAAAGTGTCCCAGTCTGTTTCAATAAATAAATTTTAATTCGTTGTTACATTTGGTTATAGAGTGTTATTATTCTATAATGCATATGCTTGTATAAATCATGAATGCAGTACACAAACAGTCTAGAATACACGACAACCTAATTAATTTAGCTATCCAAATAAAAAAATAAAAAACAAAACTGAAAACTGAAGTGCAAACAAAACATAAAAAAATGAAAAAGAGACTTGAATATGTACTGGTACCATTGCTATTTTTATTTAAAAACATGTTTGATCTCATTATATTCCCTTTGTGTGATGCTGAACAATCCATATACTACAGCTGTTAGTTCAGCAACAATAACCAAGCAATAATATAAAATATCATCATATAGAACTCAGTCTATTGAGGAGAAAATAATAAATAGATAGCAGCCTAGATAAAGTTATGGAACTCACACGAGAGATCTAGGAATGACAGGTGAAAATTGGACAATTGATTTTCTTTCTTTTTATTAGTTGGTTGTGTTTATACTGAAGGAAAAGGGAGTGTAAAGGAAAAGGAAATAAGAGTTATTTTTTCTCTCCCAAAGTCAAGCAAGGCTTGCAGGCAGGGAAACTCAACAGTTATTGACTTCATTTGATGTTGGACATACAGCTCCAGTTCTTTGGTCCTTGTTCATGAATCCCAATGAGCCTGGACCTTGGAAAGTAATGCAGTAACTTGGGGGCCAGCCTTTGGTAGTGAGGAAGGATGTCATACTGTGGAAATGCGTCTTCCCATGGACTGGAAATGCCTTTTCCTTGGACACTGTTCAGTAAACACAATTAGCAATTGCTAAACAAGGGGCTGGCTCTGAAAAGTGAAGCAAGGAGTGGTTCAGTGCTGACAAATACTTGCAGCAGAATCAGAAGGTGAATAATAGTTTGGAAATTTGACCCATAATAAATAATCAGGCTGGGCTTATTTATTAACACAGAGTACAAATCTCCTTTTGGCTGTAGGCTGTCTTTCTTTCAGTATTATTTGTGGATGCCTGGAGGTTCTTATAGCTTTCTTTGTTTATTTTATGTTTAAGTACTTCACCTTCTTTTATTTACAAGCGTGTGGGTATAAGTCATTCATACATTCTCCATGACTAAACTAAATTAATATCATTGTGCCTTCGCACAAGAGAAGATACCTTTTATTTTTATAACCTTATTTCTCTTTTCAGGAGCAGTTCATAGGAAATGTAAGTTCAAGAAATTATCTTTTGATAATCTCAGGTATTTCTCTTAATCAAAATCATAAAGTTCTAGAAACACAGAATAATTTAGGTTGGAAGGAACCTCTGCAGATCACTTGATCTAATTCCCTGCTCAATCAGGGCTAATTTAAATGAAGTTGCTTAGAGCAACCAGTCAAGTTCTGAATATCTCAAAGTGTGATGAAACCACAACTTCTTCTGGCAACTTGTTCTGATAGTTAAACAAAACAAACAAAAAAATCCTTCTACCTAATCAAAATTTCACTGCTGTAACTTTATATTTGTTACCTATTATCCTATACCTACCTCTTCAAGAAGAATCTGGCTCTATCTTCTCTCTGGATTCTCAGGAGATAGTTGAAGACAGCAGTAAGATCTTAAGATCTCCCTACCTTAACCTTGTCATCTCAGGTCTGAACAAGCCAATTTCTTTGAGCATTTTGTCATACGTCATATGTTTAGGGCATCTTATCACGTGTATTTTGGTCATCTTCCAATGCACTAAATCCAGTATGCCAGTGTCTTTTTTACCCTGGGAAGCGAAAAACTGGAAGCAGTATTTCATCTGCAGCCTCACAAGGGATGACTAAAACAGATCAATCCCTTGTTACTGATTTTCCTTTGAAGGCTGAAATTGCATTGAAGAAAACTTTGCAATGAAGGGTTAAACATCAGAGCATTTAACCATGTCATGCTGCCAGTGAGTGTCAACTGTCTCATTTCCAAAGCAAGGGGCTGTTCTGTGTAGTTGAGCATCACAAGCAGGAGAACTTAGCCCAAAGTTTTGCTGATGGTGCAGAGGCTGAATAGGTGGCAGTTTGGGTTTTTTTCACAACTGTATGGGCTTTGCACTGCTGACAAAGGTGAAATCTTTTGCTAGTAAGCAAACGACAGTTGGGTGCATTAGGGACTGATACTGACAAAGAGGAAGCATAAGCAACATCATTTCCCTCACAGTACTCATTGTTAAGGCAATAAACAACTGACTACTAAAAATGATACCAATGTGATTTTTTAGCTAAATGAAAATAAATTGTTATTGCACTTTCTCAGCTGCATAGAGGTAATTCTGAATTATAATACCACAGGCGAATTTCTAGGATTTTACGAAGAGTTAGAAATGTGAAATTGCCTGACTCTTTAGGGAAGAATTGCAGATAGCAAAATTCTGCCTTTTGTAGAAATGAGAGTCATTGAGGAAAAAAACCCCAAAACATCTATGGATGCATTTTTACCCTGATTCAGAAAATGTTTCTGTGCGAAAATTGCGTTTGGAAAGTGAGTGTAAATTGGTGTAATTTATATGTTGGATTAACGAAGGATTGGAGAGGTTGCATAATACTAGAAGTAGAACAAACAAACAACAAATGTCTAAAAGGTTCAAGAAAGCTGCCTCTGAATCTTCTGCTTGTTAGATCTGCAATTTTCCAGTCATGGACTATGTACTTCAGGATGTGTTACGGTTTTCTTACCCTCCTAAGCTGAGAATTTCCTGAGAGCCCCTTTTTTCATGGTGGCAAGATTTTGCAATCAGGAGAGGCATTGACTGCTGGCTTCGAAATCTTGTAATTTTTGAAACAGTCTCATAATTTTTTTAGTGCTTTAAGCACTGTCTGAAACCCTACATTTTCAACCCAAATCACGAAATGAACAATCTTAGTACAGCATCCCAAGCTACAAAATGAGAGACAAGCATTTATATAACCCACATAAAAAACCCCCTGAAATATGCTGTATTTCTGGTCTTTGAATGTTTTATGGATCAGTATTTATGGGTCTAGCTGTAAGCAGTAGAAGAAAATGCAGCTGCCTGAGTGTTGGACACAGATTTTACAGGGTATATAGTCTGTGTCTTTACTGTAAACTATCATTGTTCTAGAAAGTAAAGAGGTTTTGATTAAGAGGTATGCAGTAAATTTTCTTTAATCAAACCCACAGTTTTCAAGTTTAGAATGTCCAAGTTAATCATACAGATTGTATATAGGGAATGTAATGTTTGAGCATTTAAAAACACTGATGAAAAATGCATGCTCATATTCCATTCACTACTGTAATAAAATAGGGACCACTGTTTCCACCCTGAGATGTACCATTTCAGTCCAGTATGATCCTGGCTTTGTGTAGCTGGTCACAGGTATAATGGTTGTCCTGTGAGCATCAGAGGCTAAAAAAAAAATTATATAGCAAAACTCATTCAATTATGTTTGTTCTGATGTAAATAGTTGTGCTGATGTAAATAGTCTAATAGTCTAATACTTTGAGAAATATTTTGAATATACTAATGATAAACCAAGTGTCTGCTTACAAATATAAGGGCAAGGACAATAGCTTCCTTATTTTCTTGGGGTTTGCATTATTCACTAGTTCAGTTAAACAAGCAACAAGGAATAACAGCATCAGTCATGGTGCCACAGGGAGACACTATTGTCCAAACCATTATTTCCTGTTCCTTCATTTTCCCATCTGTAATGCAATACTTTTCTAAAATTGTTAAGAGCCTTGAGAATCTCAGATGAAGGATTCTATATCAGTGAAAAATATTACAAACGTATGGTTAATGGGGTTATTCCTGACAATCATATGCTATGATGAAGGATAGATAAGCATAAGGAATCAATTACAATTGTTATTGCTTGTGTTTGGAGAAGAATTTTTAAAAAAAGCCACAAGCTAGGATACTTTGTTGAAAAGTAGATTTCTTCACAAGAATGGAACACATACTGGTTTTTTCAGACTCTTTGTGTCAAAAAATGAATATGTTTGGAAACAGTTGCAAGAAAGGCCTTAACCTCTCTACAAATTCTCGTTCCTGGTACAGCACTGAAAAAATTTGGGTTTTTACATTAATAAAAATGTTCTTCTTACATCATTTATATTTCAATCGTGTCTCCAACTGTGTCTTTCTTGTGAAAATACAGACAGGTTACATCAACTAAAAATGCTGTCCTTGAGATCTCTTCAGTGTTTTTCAGATACCCTGCTGACTTGATGTCCAGTTTTAATCAGCAACCTTTCCTTATGTGAAGCAACAACTGGGTTTTTTTTAGCTTTGTCCTTTTAATTCTTGATCTTTTCTTTCTTTCTTTCTTTCTCTTTCTTTCTTTCTCTCTTTCTTTCCTTCTTTCTTTCTTTCTTTTTCCATATTTTCTCTTTCTCTTGTCCATTTCCTGTTTAATACATGGACTATCCCTTCATGTTAACAGAGCCAGAACTGTGGTAATGCTCTTACCATAATCTATTTATGTAACAGTTTGGGCTACGTTCTCCTTTTTAGCAAAGGGGAATAGCTTCCTTGAGCGAATATATATTTCTCCTTGCTACATTGGCTGCATGGATTATGAAACATTTTGCTCTCAATCTGGTGCAGATCTCCAGTATAGTGCAGTCTGGAGCAGTGTTGTGTTGCAATGCTGCCCATTCCATCCTCCCAAGGTATGTTTTGCTGCATTTTCCACGGTCTTAGCAGGCATTGGAAGGACTAAATGACACGCTAAATTTAAATGGCCTAAAGTTTGTCTTTGACCTTAACAGTGCAGTTACCGAGGGCCCTGGCAAACTTGTAACATTCATTGTTTCAACACCGTCTGCGGGAATACTGCAGGAGCCTTAGTAATCTCAAGACAATAGCTAGGTCATGCTCAGTATATTCTGTCAGACTGCTTATGTTCTGTGTGTGTCACACCAGAAACACGGCTGCTAATGTTTGTGGTGATAGGTACAGTGACATAGTACCCAGCCATCAGTATTGTTAACAGGCTGTAACTCTCCGTCAGGTATGTGCCCTTTACACATAAACATCTGCATTGCTCTTTCTCATCCCTGGAGATGCTTTGCTGGAGCAGTGGGACCAGCTCAGGTGCCTCTGTGCTGTGCTATCCGGTGCCTCCCAGCGTGTCTGCACTACCCTTGATAATGGAAAAGACTGTGCACCGTAGTCCCTCCTGATTCTGCCACTTAGAGTTTATTGGTACTTTTAATCAACCACGTATGTGCTAAGGGACACTTCTGATTAATTCCTTATCAGATTCATGAGATTATAAAGTCTCAACACAGAAAAAGAGAGGGAAAGTCCTATGCCCAGAATATTTCTGCAGCTATAGCTGTTCCTGAAGCTTTGTGCTCATCCACCATGATTTGGCAGAGCGACTTATTACCCATGCTTTGCTCCATGCAGTCAGTATGCTCAGGAGCTCTGTCACTATGAGGTTTCTTGGTTTCTGCCGAAGGGGATGGAATATAGGAGCAGTGTGTCGACACAGCCTGTGTGGATAAATCAACATGCAATGTGTATGCCTTATCCCATATCTCTTCTCTGTTTCTGGTATGATCTTTGTTACCTTGAAAAATCACTAACAGTACCCTACCGAGTATTTGGAGTGTTTTCTCACAATTCCTCTTTAAAGGCAATTGCAGATTATATTGTGTACGTGGTAATAATAAAGCCTGTACTGTGCTATGCTCAGAGATGTGACATTTATTTCTCTATCCATCCACCAGGTATTACTCTCCAATTTCCGGGTGCTGTGTGCAATGTGAAATTCAGGGCCTAGCAGTGGAGGTGGAAATACAAACAAGAGATAAACTGAATTTTCTTATGTCTGTATAATTCCTTTTTCCTCTCCATGGAAACTGATGAGCACTTAGACCTCTCTTGTGGGTTTTTTGGGGGTTTTCATTGTTTGTTTGTTTGTTTTGTGGGGGATTTTTTTTTTAATCAAGGGAAACTGAAGGATACATGGGTATTTGTCTGTGCACATGGTTTAGACTTACTAAAACAACGGTGTCACATATATAAAATGTACAGGGACATACAAACCACAGAAGACTTTATTAACACTTTTCAATTTTCCTCTGTAGTCCCTGTTCATAGTGATAAGAGGTAGATCACTCCTATGAAAAATAAGCAAGTGAGTATGAGCCACAGTTGCAGAAACAAGTCTACACCATTACAGGTAGCAATCAGACATTCATTTTTGTGTACCTATTCAGATAGATACCACCCAATTTAGAACAGAAGGGTTCCCAGTTTTTCCCACTTTGTGTCATGCCAGTTCTGACATTGAAGCAGCTGCATAGAAGATGAAGGACTTATTTCTTAATATCTGTAAAAGATGACATGAGCTATTGTAGGAGGAAAAGGTTTATCAGAAATCAACAATTATTAAAACATTAGCAGATTCTCTTTTAATGAGTAATATATGTTATGCATGGTTTCCTTTTTTTTAATTTCCTATCATATTGTGGCAAGTAGGTGTAAATTTTTTTGTGTTTCTTTTTTACCTAATACCACTAAGGACTTACATACTTAACACAACTGTCTCACAGTCCAGTAGATGGCAAGTACCTATACAGATTTTGGCTAACTTGAATAAAGTGATATTTCTGCTGGATGTGCAGATTTTGAAAGAGGTATCAGAGACAAGTATCTCTAAATATAGATTTACAGGTCTATACTGAATTAGGAATGTAGGAGATACAGCTAGATGTGAAGTTCAGTACATGTTACTGAATTTTCAGTTATTTCTTCTATTCGCTCTGGGTATGGTATCTGATAAAATATAGCTATTTGCAACTGAGTAAGCAAACCAAAGCCACTGCAGCCTTCTTTTGGATAATCGAGGCTACTTCAGTTTCAGTGTTGGTGGAATTATTTTAAATGCTTCCAAGAGATACAGAACTGCTGTCGTAGCACTCAGCTGCACATCAGGCAGGATGATGAGTGCACCAGGTGGTGAAGTGGCACATGGGAAAAAGAGACATAATTGTTTGAGGAAGTTCTCTGAGACATACTCTGAAGTACAAAATACTACCCAGCCTTTGAGCTTACAACCCAATATGGGATGAAGGGGAATATGAGCATGTGTATTGGAGGGGTATTTTGATCAGAAGTACCACTTTTGTGGCCAGGAAAACCTGTGAGGCAAAGCAGGCCCTGGCAGTGTGGGTTGGCTCTCCCACTGAATGGTGCTACTGGTTTTGTGACAAGAGGTGGTCAACAGTGCACCTACTGAGCTTAACTTGTGATGTTCCACTGAAGGAATAGATATCCCTGAGGAGCTCACCAGAACAATGACAACTGAGTGGGAGATTCAAGGAAGTAGTTGCTGAGCGATTTTGCACATTTCAGTATGATATTCTGCATGTATTCTAAGATTGGAACTGCATTTCTCAGTCAGAGAAGAAAAAGAAGAAGAAAGCATTATAGTATTTTTCTGCATCTTATCTTTCCCAGGCATACCTTTGTGTAAAGAAAGCAATGTGGAAAACCTGTTTCAGGTGGTAATTTGAAGATCCAGCAAAAAAGTAAACTTCAGGTAGATTTGAAGATTTGGTGGGTATTTAATGATCAACTGTGTTTACTGTGACCAACTTCTACTTATATAGAATGCCTATATTTAGCTGCACACCTCTTTTCTATACAACTATAAAGCTATTTACTCACTGATGCCTTCATACTAGTACATGTGATCTGTCTTGAATATATCAGTTTTCAAGAGCGCATTTTTGCTTTCTGACAGGAAAAGTAGCCAATATTTAAATCTTTTAATTTAAGTGTCACTCTGGCTACTCATTTCTCTTGCTAATGGCATGCTCAGAAAAATCTGCCTTCTCTTTGTGGCCATGATTATATCCCGCCTGACCTCTAGTGGTTTCTTCATGAACTGAGTCTCCTGCGTACAGAGTTCACTTAGGTTTGGCAGTCGGGAAAGAGATGAGCACAGATTTAAGACTACCTCCGGTTTAAGAGAGTGCAGCACAAAGAGAAACTAAATCGGATCCCGGGACCATGCCAACAGCATCCCGACCTGTATCAGGAACAGTGTGTCCAGCAGGACCAGGGCAGTGATTATCTCCCTATACTCAGCTCTAGTGAGGCCACACCTCAAATTCTGTGTCCAGTTTTGGGGCCTCACTACAAGAAAGACATTGAGATGCTGGAGCATGTCCAGAGGAGGGCAACAAAGATGATGAAGGGTCTGGAGCACAAGTCTGATGAGGAGCAGCTGAGGGACCTGAGGTCATTTAGCTTGGAGAAAAGGAGGCTCAGGGAGACCTTATCACTCCCTACAACTGCCCAAAAGGAGGTTGCAGCCAGGTGGATGTCAGTCTCTTCTCCTAAGTAAACAATCAATAGGAGAAGAGGAAATGGGCTCAAGTTGTGCCAGGAGGGGATTAGATTGGATTTTAGGAAAAATTTCTTCACTGAAAGGGTTGACAAGCACTGAAACAGGCTGCCCAGGGAAGTGGTGGAATCACCATCCCTGGAGGTGTGTAAAAGACTTGTAGATATGGCACTTAAAAAAAATGGGTAATTAGTAGGACTTTGCAGTGTTAGGTTAATGGTTGGACTTGATGATCTTAGATGTCTTTTTCAACATAAATAATTTTATGATTCTATGATTGTTTTCTCAGTTAGGGTTGTTGCATGAAGGATTGCATGATTAGTTGTGTGTGGTTAAAGACCTGAAGATCCCTGCATGAGTTTAGGCATATCCTGTACACACCTTCGAGCTGAAATAAAATACCTAGCCATCTTTATATGGTGCTTTGAGATCTATGGATAAGTTTTTCATGAATTTAGGTCATCTTGATCTACGAGTGCTGGTCACAAAACAGAAGCTATCCTGACCTAATGTTATAAAGGAGGAATGATCTTTTAGATCCATGTAAGCATGTGTGTATTCTCATTTTTGTGTATGTATTCATCATACACCAGTGCCTGCATACTCAAAGGTTATCTCTGTTGCTTTTAAGATCAAATTAAGACATCACAGTAATTATATGTCTTATCCCTTTGTAGGTAATTATGAAGGATGCCTGTCTTATCTCCTTGCAGGTAATTATGAAGCATGCCCGCATGCATGTACATGTAGATTATGCTGATATGTGTTTGTACATATTTCTGCATGTTGAATCTGCATACAGATTTCTATATGGTGTAATCCTATTTCAGTGGGTACAAAATCAATCTGATGTCCTCAAACCTGTTTTTCCTTTCAGCGTTAGTCATGTTCCTATTCTGTGTATTTGAACATTTCATGACTGTCTGCTTACTTAACAATTGCTATATGAAACTATGGATGAAGCATAAATAATTCATAATCACCAGAACAGACATGTAAATAACCACATTACCTGAGAAATGAATGGGCATGACTTGTATCTCAACAGAGCAGCTCCACCAAATTCCCAGACGCTGCTGCACCTTTCCATTTAGAATCTTTTTAGCTACATTTACTGCGCTAATAGAAAAACAGTCTTGCTGTAAAGTGTGCACCTACTTCTGAAAAATGATCACTATATGTAGCTTTTTCTCCTAGAAGAACGGATGTGGCATTAGAATGTTTAATGTCAGTGCATACACCATTTTCTCTTTGTAATGATTTTAATGTAAGCAGTTCTGCTTCAACACATTGACATTACTGATTTTTTTTTAGCTTGATGTTAGCAGGATGTTAGCAGGATGCTTTCCTGTCTGTATTGCAGATGCTAAAATTGGTAGGAGAAGCCTTCCTGTATTTGGAAGGGATTTCTGGTAAATAGATCCACCAGACTGGGTAATGATATAAAATCTCAGTGCATCATAGTCTGAACATCTGAGAAGGAAATAAGGTTTTCTGTGCAAACAGCGAGAGAAAATAGGAGAAAGTGTGGGAATGTACTCTGAATAACAGTAAACAATTTTTTTTTCCTTTTCTCTGGAGCCTGTCACTGTCGTACCTAAGTACTGCTTTAAAATATTAAATTTTAAATTTAATTTTCTGTTGTTGCACCTTATGTGATTGATGAATCAGCCATAGTATTTGAAGTATTACCTCAGTAAACTGCAGTTTTAGAGTTGAACTGAAAGTTCTGTGTAATATTCTACACTATCATCAGCAAGTAACTGGTCCATTTGCTTAGAGTTAGGGGAATTTTACTCTGTAATCACCTGACATCAAAATAGTAACTAGTGTTTCAATTCAATACTATAGAATATCAAAATAATAGAATCTGAATTAAAACTGTATTTAGTAAAAAATACTAGTAGATGAATCATGAGATAGGAGGCAAGAAACTTCTATAATCTGTTGGCAATTTTGATATTATCTACTTTTTTAACCTTGGGCTAATAATATCAAACATATTCTGTCAAGGCTTTCTGAATCAGGCAATTATGTAATTGAAGTATACAGTGTCTGTGTGGAGTTTTGACCATCATAAGTAGGCTTTACCTGCTCAAGACCATTGTTAATGAAAGTAAATTAAAAATGCAAGGTCAAGCGTTTCTAAATCAGGATGTACCAGAATAATTATTGTCCTCTTCGCAATTATTAGCCAGGAACTAAAATTTAGCAAAATTAAGAAGAATTGGGATAATGAACAGGCAGCCTTAATTAAAATCACCATTCCCACCTACTCTGAGAAAAAGAATTAGATACAGGTAAAGGTTAAACTCAGCTTTAGCCTTGCTATCTGTCATAGGTATCCCAGCAGTTGGGTTTGGTGTTACTGAGATCCACTTTCTAAGACGCTAAGAACTGGATTTGATCTGCACTGGTGTTTTGAAATGTTTGCTTATTTTACTAGTGAACATCATATAAAACATATTGTTCCCTGATTCATTATGTATCTAAAATAATTTGGGGCACTTTATTTCAGAGTCATATATTTTTTACTGCTGTCCTTAACGGAGCGATTCCAATTGGAGGAAACAGAAAGAGTTCATTTATAGATGTCAGCACAGCACCTGTAATGGGATGCAAATGGAAGCTTTGCTCTGTTATCCTGTCAGTAAACTGCCTGTGCCTTCTTCAAGTAGACAGATTCAGCATTACCTTCCTGTCAGAGTGGATGGAGGAGGCAGTTAGCTCATGCTCCTGTCCTTAATGCAATGTTAGGGTGTTAATTTTGGAGGAGTCATCACCGGGAGAAATGCTTGGAGATATTTTTGGGGAGTGGCATAGTGATTTTTTACCTTTTTAAATGAGATGGTATTAAACTGAATTCATCTGGAAGCTGTTCTGCATGGGGGTAGGGAGGTGAAAGAAGAGAGGGATGGTGCAGGATCCTGTCTGAACCTCAATAAGAAAAACAAATTGCTTAATAAGAGAACTGCTTTAATAAGATAAAATAATAAAAAGAACATAGATGGCCAGTAAATCTTATGTCCCCTCAGATTCTGGACACAGGAAGTTCATCTGATGGAGCCTGGATAGATTTTCCCACAGCACTGCCACAGGGCAGAACAGAAGAGAGAGCTCTCCCTTTTGGTCATTTAAACTAATATATAATTTCCTTATAAGAACAAAACCCTCTGTTCCTACAGGATGATCTCATGAGAGCTTCTTGCTGCACTTTTAGATAAAGGCAAGGCCAGGAAGGCAGGTGGTGCCAGTGCTGGCACCGTGTGGGATCTGTCTGCAGCCTCCTCAGTTGCAATGAAAGTAGGGCAACAGAGATGGTCAGGGGGCTGGAGCTCCTCTCCCATGAAGACAGGCTGAGAGAGTTGGGGTTGTTCAGCCTGGAGAAGAGAAGGCTCCAGGGAGACCTTAGAGCACCTTCCAGTACCTAAAGAGGGCTGCAAGAGAGCTGGAGAGGGACTTTTATAAGGGCATGCACTGACTTTAAACTGGTTTAGATTAGATATTAGCTAGAAATTCATCACCAGGAGAGTGCTGAGGCACTGGCACAGGTTGCCCAGAGAGCTCATGGATACCCCATCCCTGGAAGTATTCAAGGCCAGGCTAGATGGGACTCTTAGCAGCCTGAGCTAGTGGAAGGTGTCCCTGCCCATGGCAGGAGGGCAATTAAATGATCTATAAGGTCCTTTCCAAACCATTGTTTGATTCTATGATCTGGTGATTATCCTGTGGCCAAGGATGCTGTACAGTACCACACAGGCCAGAGGCCATTCTGGATGTGAAGGACAGCACAGCACAGACTTGTTCCTATGCAGGTTAGCTATCGTGTGGATCACTGACTCCCAAACATGCAGTGGTTTCTTGTTCAGGAATGATACAGAAGAGGGGAATAAAAGAAGGTTTAATCTCTCAGTGCCATACCTTCTCTTCAAACTTGCAAATCTCTGCAGAGATCACAGACAAATCAGCATGACTTTATGCAGTGTTTTGCTAGCACAAGAACTGAGTCACTAACCCCAAAGGATTATGATTTCTTTCTCTGTTTTCCTCATGGCATTCCAGGAAGTAAAGTGTCATTTGCTTCACAAATACATGCATATTTTCTCCTGTTTCCTTGCTTTGTTTTATTACTATTTTCTATGTGAACTGTGTCTAAAACATATTTTCCTTATTGAACTTTCAAATGCAGGAGAAAGTGCCAGGATCTGTAGAAATGATGCATTTGCATTTAGATCTGACAAGCTATAGAATTTCCATGCAGTTTTCATATTTGTTGTTTCCAGAACAGAAGCTAGGTTTTCACTCCGTGCATTAAAAACAAACTAACAAAACTTCAGGCATAAGCTTTTGAATTTTCTCTGTAATATACTCATGTTCAAGAAGTGAATTATTCTGAAAAATTAAGTGAACAGGTGACATTTGACATTTTAAAGTCTATTAAAATAATGATAGGTTAGCAAATAAACTGTGTGCAAATTTGACAGTCTAACATCCCCAAGGTATTAGGGGATGCAGCATTCCTCCTTCAGTTTCCACAGTTTCAAGGTGATATTTCAATTTGTACTGTAGGAATGGAAGGGATCAAATAGCCAGCAGTGACAAGGTCCATTATGAAATCTGCAATAATGAGCAAATTTTTGTTAAAAGGCAGGCTTCAACTCTCTAGAAAATCCATATTTTCTGTCAGGTTCAAAGAGAAAACTGTAGTGCATGAAGGGAGAGATTGGCTAAAACTAGCTGGGGAAGATGAAAATAACAACCTTGCTTGTCACTGTCGCTTCTTGTGAATTGCAAAGGATTGACACACAGGCTGAATGTGAAGGGTTATCACCAGCAGCATTTATTTTGTCCCAAGAGCAGCAGTGTTGGCTACATCTACACATCTGTCAAGTCTTGGCCACTCAGCATGATCCTCGTCCATCTGACTTTCCTTCACTGCTCCCCGCAGCAAGGGCTTGCCTCCCATATTGACAGGACTTGTCTTTGACATTTTCTCCTGATCTCCTTATCAAGGGCAGCTGTGAAGGAGACCACCTGTGAGGTCATGGGCTGAGATCATAAAATGGAGAAGAAATAGAGGCACCGTGTTGCTGCAAAGGAGCTGGTTACTAGTCAGACCTGACATGTAACATTGTCCTGCTGAGTGGCACAATCTGCACCCAAAGCCCAGAGCTGTGGTTTTTCCCAACTGCATGACCTGAAGCTCCGGGAATGCCTCTTGCCTGATGGGAAGATGCAGTATTCTCTCTTGAACTTCAGAAAAAGAAATCTGAAATGTCTGTCTGTGCTCAGCTGAATGGTTGGAATCATTTACTGAATCTGTTTTCTAGCATGTATTTGCTTAACTAAAGCATTTGTTTGCACTTCCAAACTGAAATCTCATTTTAGATGCCCTCAGAATATGAAAGAATTCATGTCTCACTTCTGGAATGTGGTTGAAACCATTTCTAGTCACTATAGATCTTTGTGGAGATTCTTTTCGCCAAGGGTCATAGCTATGTGATATGATAGCTGTTATAGTTCAACATAGAAAACAAAACTCAGTTTATAAATAAGAGGAACCGTGAAGAGGCTATAAAATATGTAATGCTATTTTGTGAATCAATTTTTCATTTAATACAATATTTTATATGCTGACAGGCTTCCTTTTATCTATATTTGTTATCTGCCACTTGTCTTGAAATGAGAAATATAACTACTTTGATAAATGGATTTGAAAGGTTATCTAGTTTCATGGTAGCTTCTCTAAGTTACCATTATGTGCTTTGCTAAAGTGCTATTTAGTAAGTTTCTGAAAGGATATTTTCAGAATCTGGGAGAGTGTTCTGGGAGAGTGATAGCTCTCCCTTTTTTCGTTGTATGGATATACGTGAGAGGACATGTGAGAGGCAGGAATGGTTTCACTTTCCTTTGTGCAGACATCATTAAAATAGTCCAGAACTCTTTTCATTGTGTGTGGAGGTCAGTCATTCCAACCCCTTCTTCAGACCTTTAAAAACCACCCTAAGTCACTTTTTTCTTAAACTTGAAGTGATCCATGACATTTAGCTTTATCTTGGGCTGAATGTCTCAAAAAGAACATAAGCTTACATGCTTGCTGATTTGCTTATTACATGATATACCTCAAGGTTTTTTAAAATAGCAATCCTTTTTACTTAGATAAGAAAAGTTCCTTTATACTGGATCATTAGTTCAGCAGCAGAATTTGTTGCATCTGATATTTTAGAGTGATTCAACGAAGGTTTTCAGTATCCATATTTATGTGTTAGAGAACCAGCCATCACAGAGGTCACTACCCACACCTGAGATGATGATGTCTTGCAGGGCCAGCGCTGAGCTGAGGAAAGGCAAGTTAGCTAAAGGACAGTCCCTCCATGGGATTCCTCCTCACTGTCCCTAGTGAGAACTTTCTCATTGTCTTCAGCAGTTGCAAACTCAGGCTGTATGACCAGAACCAAAGGCCCATGTACGAATGGTAGTCTTTCATGCAACTTGGGATAAAAGAGCCTGAGAAGATTCCATAGGCAGGATATGACCCTGGTTACTTCTTGATGCATCCAGAGACTTCCACCTGATAATTTATTTTGAAGAGAGCACTCTCGTTGCCTAAATGCTGTTACTCCTTCCGCCTTCCTGTCAGGAGATGTAGGGCTGGGAAAAGTAAGGTACTTATCTGGGGGAACAGTCCAAGAAAAGTAATGCTTTCAGGTATTTTCTGTACTTTTATTTCAGCCAAAGACACTGTGCTCTTGCTCCCTGGTAAGAAAGGACTGTCCTGTTTTTCACTATGGCAAATGACATTCTCTACTTTTGACCCACCATTTATCTTATGCAGATAGTTAACATTTTATATATATATATATTGCCCCTTTTGTCAGGACAATTTATTCTCCACTATGGTTTTTGGATCTCTTTCTCTTCATCTTCACCAGCATCCCTTGTACAATCACTGGCTAAAACACCTATCTCTATTAATCACAGTTAGGTGTGCAGATTTATAGTGCATCATCTGTACTTTTATGGTACCTGCTTTATGTTTGAATCATCTATCTCAAGACAACTGACTGAAGCAGGACAAAACAAAAATATAAGTACTACTCTAAGCACTCTGCAACTGAATAACCCCTTCTCAAAAATGCTGAAGGAGATTGTCAAGGATATGGCAATGAAATATAAGTTCATTATTCATCATAATAGAGAGAGCTGGGAGGGGAAAAAGTACTGCCCTGTGTGGATATATTCATATATAACAGGCAGGAGAGGAAGCTAGACTTCTTAAACTGAAAACATTAAGTCATTATTTTTCTGGATGGGTCAAACAGAGAAGAAGGTTCAAATTTTGTACCTCAGTTTCTCGAGTTAATATATTGTAGTCATTTAATATAATTTTTTTTTAACTGATTCTCTACACCTTTTTTCAAGTAGCAAGGGCCTTTTCTTTAGTACTTTGTTTTGCTTGCCTATGATATTTTTTTCGAAGGCTACTTACTCAACCATTTCTTTATGCAATGCCCGATATTTTTACGCGAGGAGAAAGGACTGCGCTCTAGTGGGCTCACAAGCTGCTGCAGCTTTTAAAGGGCAGCAATAACAGGGCCTTTGTCAGACCTCAGCTGTGCTTAGGTTAACTGACAAAAATATTTGCCTTTGGAATGTAAAGTTCAGACCAGCTAGAAAACGTGTTGATGTGCCAGTTCAGCAGGGGAAAGAAGCCGTGCTCTTCACCATTCTTTCTCCTGTTATTTTAAGACCTTTCTTCAGCCTTGCTTAAGTACAGGCTAGGAAGTTGAAATCTTCTGCTGAATCAGGGTCTGCATGTGAAGGGTAGAGTTAGAATAGGAATATAGAGGAAGCTAATTTAAAATTAGGAGGAAAAGGTAACAAACCCCTTTTGTTACTGTTGTATTGTTAACTGTCACACAAAGCCTGTTTTGCTAAGAACAGTGAATGTGATGCAGCTCCCAAAGAGCAAATCTGATGACAAGGAGTCATAGGTTTTCATTGTCTTTGTTTGAAAGAGTAGCAATTTAGACCCAAGTGAATAATTCACAGCAAACTATTTATCTGATGAGTTTGGCATTTTTCTTAGGTCATGAAATATCCATGAGCAAATTGTAGCTACCTCATACTCATTTTTTGACGAGTGCATTTTTGAATTTTTATCTTTCAAGATTGTGATTAACAGAAGTGCTTTTGGTCATTTAAGTTGACATTTTGTGTTTTCTGACTCTTCAAGATGCTCTTTTGCCTCCATCATCTCATTCTAAGTGTGATGGGGACACTTAGTGGGCCTAGAGCTTTGGGATTTTTCCCCCAGAATTCTCCTCCATTGCCTATATGGACTAAATGTGAATATTGTTGTATGCATATGAAGAAAACACAAAAAAATCTGATGGGAAACTATATGGGTAGCAAAATTACCACAGGGATGACTGACACAACTGTTGAGAGAAGGGTGATTTGGGTTTCTGGGTGTCCTATCCATCTACCTGGTAGGTTATATTTAATTGCCCTGCTTTGAAGATATGTTTTCTGTCAGTCGGTTTCACCCTTTTTCCCCTGCTTTCCAAACACATACAAAGGCACAAGCATTACTGAAGTGAATTTCATTATAACTGTAAATGAACATTGGTGGATATTTTTCCTTTATTTTTTGATTAGTTCTTCTGGTAACATAGAAGAGCTGCATATGTGTGGCAGCTGAACAAGGCATGGAAAGATGGTAGTTTATTGAAATCTTTTTCTGTAAAAAGATATTCTGTTACAGCACTAGCAAGCTCCTGGTATAGTTTGCTCTGTCAGCTAATCATTGGAGATAGAATGATGAAGCTTTTCCAGAAAAGGAAAAAGTCACCAGCTAGGGAAAAAAGAAAAGGAGCAGAAGGAGAGGAAAGCAAGAAGATTATTATGCCAGATGCTGACTTGCACCTGATTTGTTATATGGAGTCATTCTAATGCAGCATATTACCTTGTCCACCTGGGTATGTGCCTGCCTAATATGACAGTATTACTGTAAATGGAAACGAGGTCCTGGGCTTGAGGGTCCAAACAAGGATTCAGAAATCTAAGGATCAGTCCCTAGACTGAGACACCTGTGCTATTTTAGACAAATCTTTTATCATCCCACGTTTGTGTTCTCCATGTGTAAAATGAGTGTCTATGCCTTTTTCTCTCCTGCTGCCATACCTGTAATGTTTGCAGTCCTCATGGGCAGAATCTCTTTCTAGCAGAGAGAGATCATTTTAACAGTCAGTGTTGAGGGTAAAGTTAATAAATTAGCAGCACACAACAGGTCTTATATTCAAAGCCTCTCTGTCAGCTGTGCCAGCTGAAAAGCACTCTTAGTCACCTTCAATTCAAGAAGAGTGCAACCTTCTCTACCCTATTATGTCTGGCTTCTCACCATCATCTTCTGCATGGGACCAGCTTCACTTCCTATCCTCAAATTTGATCTTCACTCCCCAGTACATGCTGTGAGATTCTCAGCAAGCAGAAGTACCTTACATTGTCTATGTGGGGCACTAACAGTTACTCATACAGTTATCAAGCTCTCTTTTAAGAACCATATAATATTTACTAGAATAAAATGTTTTCAAGAGAAATGTATCACAAAATTAGTAAACACAAAAGGTGTGTACTCTTTTTCCTAAGTCTTAATGTTTCCTGGATCCAAGAATATCCTTAGGCTCCCTTCACAAACTGCCTGTCAGCCTGGCATCAATTCTGGTAATTGACCTTCTGTCCCCTCGTCAAAAGTGGTGTAAAACACATTATAGTTCTTTTGATCTGCAGCCTGCTGACTTTGTTAGGAGAGTGCTATCTACTGGAGCTAGGATGCTTGAATCGAACAGCTTGTCTACCACATTCCCACTGGAGCCTTTACTGTGTGTCTCCTGTCTCCTCCAGATATGTTGTGTGGCATTTCTGCATGCATTCCAAAAACCCCAAATCAGTTTTTAATCAGTAAGTTCCTGTAAGGCACAGTCATACCTCACTATAAGACTACAGTAACTAACCACCTGGAAAGTATTCCTACTCTAACCTGCAATCTTTATGCTGTAACTGCACATAAGTAGTCCTTTTCAGTTTCTTCACTATAGAGATTATCAAGCACTGGAACAGGCTGCCTGGGGAGGTGGTTGGGTCACCAGCCTTGAAGGTGTTTAAAAGACACGTAGATGTGGCACATAGTGACATGGATTAGTGGTGGACTTGGCAAAGTTAAACTAATGGTTGAACTCAATGATCTTAGAGGTATTTATCAACCTAAACAATTCTACCATTTTATGTTATTACTCAGAAGTTCCATATATGAAACTCTAAGGATGTGAGAAATGTCCTACTAGCTCAGACTCATGGTCCATCAAGCTCAGTGTTGTGTTTCAGTGGCATTAGGAGATGTTGTTTAAAGAGTGTATGTCAGTCTTGGTGCTTTCTTCAGTATGTTCCCCTTATACTCCACCTATCCAAGATTATGGTGCTAGGGTTGTTAGAAATATCTGCTCAGAGACATGTTGTAAAATGACTCTGTCTAACCATTTTGTAACCTACTCACACACTTATTAAATTCACAAATTTCTTTGATGATATATTCCAGAGGTTGACTACCCTTTGTGTTAATCACTTTCTTTTATCCATTTTAAATTGATATTTGAATAGTTTTGATGTGTATCCTTTAGTTCCTATATTGTGATACAGTGAATAACAGTTCTTCATTCACTTTATCCACTGTTTTAATTATCTTGGAAATCTTTATCTCACCTTCCCTCATACTGTTCTTCTCCAAATTGAAGAATGACATCCTTTTAAGTGTCTTCTCGTGAAGTAGCTTCTCCATCACCATGATCATCTTAGCTTCTCTCCTCTGTACCTTCTCTAAATCTAATATATCCTTCTTGAGTTACAGGGATCAGAACTGGTCACATGACTCAAGATGTGGGCAAACAAAGTTTTTAACAGCAACAAAATAATGCTCTTTGTCTTGTTCTCACTACCTTTCCAAATGATATCAAACTTTGTTGTTTTTTTTTTTGACTTGTTGACAGCTGCTCCATAATGAATTGATGGTCTCAGCTGTTTCTGGGGTTTTGGTAAATTATATGTCAGTTCTGATTTTGGTAGCTCGTAACCATGGTTCAGGTTATTCTTTCCCTGGGGTCATTGCCTTATATTTGTGGCATAACGTGTATCTACATTCCCCCAAAACATTTTTCTATAGTGTCACTCTAATTTATGAAGTTCTTTACGAGTTCTGCACTACTGACCATTTGATCACTTGTAAATCTCTCAAAGGAGCATAAAGAACTCCACCAGAAAGAAGCATGTCCCCAGATTGTGTGCAAAACCTGCATTTTTCTTACTACCAGCAGAAATGTAAGAGCAGATGGGAAGGCACACATGCCATATCTTTTCAAGGCCATGTTTTTGTGCAGGGCTTAAAAAACATGGCCTCAGCAGTTTGATTTAACACAACAGCTAGAAAATTCAGCACAAAAGTAACTACAGTGGAGCCAAAGAAAATCAAATCATATCTGTCTGATGTCACACTAATTCTTCTGACATGTAATATCCTGAAAACTAAGCACAACACCTTTGAGTTAAGAGTTGTGTTTCAGACTTTACTCTCAGCTCTATTATTCTCTTGAGCTTAATTTTTGCCTTCAATATTACTGTGTATAAAACTTCAACTTTTACAACTGCTTTAATTTTTAAAACAAGGAAAGTACAGGTTTGTAAGCGTCAAGAAGAACTGGATCTCAGCTGCCATTTTAGCTTCCACCAAGGTTTCCATCAAGGTTTCCATGAGTACATATATTCCAGTTCTTAGAGCAGATGGGCCCAATTAATCATGCTGTCCTGAAAATCTTGCAGAACACATCAGATTATGCAGAGAGACCACATTTTGATGTAATATGCCAACCCTCACAGATAGCTTTACAGTGGTTAATGTAAGTCATCCCTGCTTTATGGGGATAAAGAGATAAGGTAAGGAAGCCTGTGATCATGGGGAAAATCTTTGCTTTGTCCTAAAATACAATAGGCTTTTGTAGAAACTCTTTAAAATGCCCAGAATATCTTAGCTAGAAGCTGAAATTGTGCCCCTTTATGCCTTTATGTACATGAAGTGTCCTGTCTAATGTTTTTTTTTTCTATGGTTTCAGGGGATGTATTTCTTAATTTTTTAACAATCAGCAGAAGCCACAGCTTTTACACCACAAAGGAATTAAATGTATGCAGTAACTTAATGAATGCATTTCCAATGACATTTCTCCTTGATGAGCCTGCAGCAGATTCATAGTCCAAAGATGTCTTTTGTTCAGAATGACATGCTTTCTAATTTATTACAACGTGCTACCATCTTGCACTTTAAAATTAACAGGTGGAGCTTTTCAGAGCCACAGATGTCATTTACATGCCTCATTTCTACATAAAGTAAATGGGAATGAGATATACAGTTGTCATTCATGCCTTTGAATAACTTTTCTGCTCTTATTGGTCCTCATAAATTGTTTGGTTAAATCTACTGTATTTTTAAAAAGAGGTCTCAGGAATCTCCAGTAACTTCCCACACAAATGGGTACCTCATTAATGGCCCAACCAGGAATGCTTGGCAAGATTTTATGTCTCCACAAGCTGCACTGAGCCAACAATCATGGCTTTAAATATGGGTCCTGAGTGCTCTGGAAGATGCTTTTCAGGCTGCAGTAGGGAGTTGGGCTGCATGTTTACTGTCAGCAAAGACAGTGAAGCAGGTCTTAAGAGTGCCTTTGGGTGTTCTGAGAAGACAGCAGCAAGCACACCCCTTGGAGTCATTCTCTGCCCCATTTGTTATTGCTTTGTCATAAACATTTGTCAGTGAAGACTGATTTTCAAAAGAACCACGTTTAGGAGTCTGGAAGTAAAGAGCTATAATATGAAACATCTTTAAAGGTAAATCAATTTTGTGGACTAATCAACTGAATAGCATCCCTTCAGCTTCAGCATCAGAAATGCTGCTGTGTATTAATCTGCAGAATTTTTATTTTCTTTTTTTTCTTTCTCAGGGACAATATGTTCTTGAATAGTATTTCTATTGCAGGAAAGACAGACATGTATAAATAACTGTACACATGGTGGTAATTTTTAACAAGAAGGTAATGAAAAAAGGCAACTAGAAACTCATTTTAACTCTTTATCCTGCAAGAGAAAGCTTTAAATATAGTAATGAAAGATGGATGGGTCTGCTTTGTTAAATATACTTTTCCATTGTGCTTAGAAGCAAACAGTAAAAGAATGAAAAAATGGATGAATTAAACATTCAGCCTTATCAGCTTGTACTTTTACCTGCAAGTAATCTTAAAATGTATAACAAATATCCCCCAAATATTGATTTAACAATGGTTTTAAATACTCATTTTGGGTGAATTTTATTTTGAGGGATATACTGACCTAGACTATAAAGACCTAGACCCATGAAGAGTTACAGGTGCTCAGCTCATTCTATTCTGTTCTGTTCTATTCTGTTCTGTTCTGTTCTATTCTATTCTGTTCTGTTCTATTCTATTGTTTATTTGTTGTGCCTAAATGCCTCTCTGGATCTGGTCTTCAGTGTCTTACTCTAATTTCTGTTGAATGAATAAAAGTCATATTTTCCTATGAAATTCTAGTCTTTTTAGACAATACATTTGAACAAAAGAAACATATGGTTTACTTTAAAGGCAAGCCTGAATCCCATTACATATTTAGTTATTTGAAAAGATGAGTTTAACTGGACCCTAAAACTAAAGATGTCTATACTGGATTAAGGCTGTAAGAAACTGTACTGAAGAAGTTTGTCAGCCTTTCTCTCCTAGAAGTACAAATAGAAAGAGGGATGGCAGAGATTTTGAGACACCTGCTTATCCTCCCAGTTTGGAGCTAGTCTGTTTTACAGGTTTGTTTTTGTCCCCAGAATCCACAGTGCAGCCAGAATTACACTGTGCTGGAGTAAATGTCTCATAAAACTTATTAGTCTTGTCACTTCAACTGCATAACCTTATTTTATATTCATTTGAATGTACCTCATAAAAATAGAACGATATATCTACCACAAATTAAGAAAAAAAAATGAATACTTTAATACTCACTGATCCACTGTAAGGTTGTAAAAGTTGTCATTTACAATGGTAACCACTGTTCTGACTTATATTTTTTTCCATAGTGTCCTAGGATTAAAATAAAATCTAAAATTTAGAATTTACCCTCTTTTGGGAAATATTAGAAGTCATTTCAGGTCATCAAGACAAATTCTGCACTGCATTCAGTAAGTAGCCTGCAGAAATTTGGCTCCTTACAGGGGTTTTATTAGTCTTTCTCCTCTTTCCTACCTCAGACCCCTGAAAGGACTACAAATATTTCACAGATAGAAAAGGATTGCTGAGTTAATAAGTGAATAATGAATAAGTTCACTCATATCACTATAGAGAAAATTTACGTGGAGGAAAGTGAAGCTTCTGTGTGTCAAGCCTACAAAAATTAACTTAAACAGGACTTCAGTGGTGCATGGGATCCTACCTACTCTGTTAGGCACAGCAGCAAAAACTGTCTAAATTTAGATGTCTACAAGTAAACTCCCCTGGCAGTTTTGAGATTTAATCATTTTTTTTGCCTGGCTTTTGTTTCAAATATTTGGAAACAGTATTTCCTTTGACTATTTCAATGTGGGAAATAAAAATCACCAGACTGCTAAATGGAAAAGACAGTTGAGGTTAGTATGCAGCTAAAAATCCTACTTTTTACCTGTTTTTGTTTTACAATTTTAAATAGCTGCTGTGTGTTCTGATAGCTGCATGGAACTTCAAGCCCAGATCTGCCCTTTCCTGCTAATGCATCCTGGCCCAATATCATCCATTTCATCCATTTCATTTAAGACTGATAATTGTATATTCTCTGGAGCAAAGATGGTTTTATCTTTGTGAATGTCTGAGCAGTGCAGCTAGCACCTAAACCACTCAAATAATGAATGTTGATCATTATAGTCACCTTCTTGTGTTTTCTTCGTAGGCGAAAAAAGAAAAGCAAGCTTTCTGCAGAAGGCTTTTTGACTGCAATAACCCACTACTTCCTGTTGTGCAGATATCTTTTCTGTATTTAAAGATGAACAATTGTCACTTAAGCTGCTTTTACAAAGAAGATTTATTACTTACTTCCCGAGTGATATGACAATTATTGAAATCTTAATAGTGGAATCCCCAGTTTGCAATTAACAGTATTTCTGTTATAGCAGGCGACAGCAGCAAAGCTTAAACCTCTTTTTTTGCACTGCAGTTTTTCCTGGAGAAATACTATAGATCATAGTTGGGAGTTATTAGGCTTGAAGAGCAATTATTCCAGCTGCATAAATAATTATTAAATTAAAGATTATAATCCCATGGGGTATAACTGAATATGTGTAAATATATAAACTGCACTGTCTTGCATATATGTATACGTATATAAGAAGTATATACACTTAAAAATATAATTATATTTTTTTAAACAATTATGATTATATATGCTAAATATATTTAGAGAGAAAGAGGTATTCAACATTACATTAACTAAATATTATGGCTGCAGAAACTTCTAAGATTCAAAAGCCAAAGAAAACCTGATTTAGTTTTTTTTTCTTTTCTTTATGTACTTGCATTATTACATCATGCCTTCTTATGTAATCACTCACTATTTTAATGCCAATTTTGGTGGAAACAGAGCTTAGGAAATCACACTTCCAGGGTGTGATATCACCTCCTAAAAACATCCATATCCAGTGGAGAATTTCAATTGGTTTCCAGATATAGAAGTTTCAAGAGCAATTCTGTTCTGCTAGATTTGCTGAAGAATGGGCTGTAAAGGATAAGAAACATTTACTTATAAACACTTGCAACGTTGTCCTGGATAAGTTTCCTTTCTCTTGGCTGTCACTGCTCATATATATGCAGGTAGTGGGAGATAATGTAGGGGAAATAGATTACTTTAGCCTAATACTTCAGATGCTTGAGTGGACAAAGAGATGGAATTTTTTGTTCGTACTTTGCTGGAGGACAGTTTGAGGGGGAAGAGATGGAAAAACAAGTTACCTCAGCTTCATAATCCAGTTATATATGGAGATAAAAGAAAATGTTGCTATAATTCAGTTAAAAAGTCAATCAAAAAAGAGACATAAATTCAGAAGAAACAAGGATTTATCAATTTTGGTCCTTGCAGTAAGATTTGTCTCCATGGGAAATCTTAAAGAAGAAAAAAATGCTTATTCAATGACTGGACCCAATACTAATTCAGTTTTCATTTTTTCTAGTTTGTTGCCTGGTGAGGTACTTTGAGTTCTTCCTTCCTCCAGTGTAAACAGAATTATTCATTTCCTTAGGGCATTTTTATGATGCTTTCACTCCATTAACTTAAGACTTTACTTTCCTTCATGGATTTAGTTGTGCAAAATCTCAGAGGGTTGAGGAACATTTATTATTCACATCTGACACGTTTGGAACTGAGGTAGAGGGGTTAAGCCCCTCAGTTCTTAATTCATTTAAGTCAGGGCTGAAGTGAGCATCTGTAACACTTTCAGGGCATGTTTCCTCCTTGATGATTTTTTTACCTGCTCTTTACAACCTCCTCAGGCTGCACAGGTCCCCCATCTCAGTCCTTTCTGTGGAAATATTTAAAGGCTGAGGCAAGGGATGAATGTAGGTTCCATGGGGTGCAGGAAGGAGTGTGGGAAGGAATGAAGAGCAGGCAGTAATATCTTTTAAGCCTCATATGCTCTCCTTTTACTTCACAACTTTCTCAGGTTTTGGCTGCTGCTGTAGAGCAGTTCTCAAGCAGTTGCCCATGGGGTAGCAGTGGAGGGCATTGAAATGAGGAAGGCCCTTCCAAAAAATGGTAGAACCACCAAAAGTGCTAGAGCACCATTCATTAATAGTCTTACTACTCCTTACCCCCTGTTTCCATACCCTAGTGCCCTGATAGGGAGTTAGAATGTCTCCTAGTATGGGGAATATTTGAAAAATTAGCAATCCTAGAATTCTAGAATAGTTTGGGTTGGAAGGGACCTTTAAAGGCCATATAGTACAAGCCCGCTGCAGTGAGCAGGGACATTTTCAACTAGATTAAGTTGCTCATTCAACCTGACCTTCAGTGTTTCCAGGGATGGGAGAAGGGATATATTTCGTTTTGGAGCCCCATGCTTACTTCTTTCTGCCAATACATTTCTTATTCTCTCTTTCTACATGTTGCCAAAATTTTTTGTTGTAACATCAGATTAATAAAAACGTCTGATTCTCTAGGAAATGATACATGGTTTAGTAGGTGAAACAGTTTTTACCAGTACTACAGCATTTATCACTTTTTCATTTCCCACAGGAAAAGGAAGTGTCACAAATGATTTTGTAGCAGAATTGATTTCCCCTTTGTTTTAATGCTGACTCTCTTCCTTTCTTCTTGCAAAGAAATAGATTGTGCCTGTTTCCCGTCCTCCACTCTAATATACTCCGTTTTTCCTCCAAACCTGACCCTTATTAATTACACACAGAGATCAAAATATGAATAATTCTGGAAAAATTTTGAAGCATCTGACCTGGGATCTGTATATTATTGTACAGCTTAATGTGACAAGGCTTTGGTTGTTTTCGTCTCAGTGAAGAAAATGAGATAAACTCCGCAGCCAGAAATCTGCTGTTTACTTTAATTAGCTGCACTTAATTAAAGAGGATCTTATCTCTACATAGAGTTTTTACCAAAGCACATATTTAGTGCATCTGCCATCATCTCTCAGTCTCAAATTCTACGAAAGCTCTTAAACACATGCTCAACTTGAGCTATGCTTTAATTAAAGTCATAACTATGGATGGGCCTCACCTTTTCCTAATGCTGGACTTTCTCACAACACCATCCCTTGCCATACACCTGGGCCTTGTTGAGAACAAGGACTGAAATAAGGAATGTTTTTCCATATTTAAACAAAATACTCAGATTGTTTTCTTGGTGGGCTAGAAATTACTCTTCCTATTTGACTTGTATATATATATATTCACACTTTGATAGCTCTTGTGATGAGCAGCAGTAAGTGAGGCACTCCTGTATTAATTAGTCAGTGGAGACAGTTTCTTGGGCATGTTGGAGAAAAGGCAAGTGTGATCAGAGGACAGCAACAGAGTAGTTAGTAAGTGGTAGCTAAAGATGGAGATAGGAGGCAGAGAAATGGAATGATAAAAATATGAAGAAAAAGAGGAACAGGGGAGTGAGAGCATAAAGAATCATCCAAAAGGATATAAGTGCAGGGAAGAAATACATGGCATGTATAGCCCAGCCTGTGCAAGGAATTAGACCACAACTGTACTGTTAACCATGTCATCAAAATGAGTTCCTCCTTCGCTTCTGCTGAAGAGGATAACCAGAAGGTTGAGACACCTGGGCTGAAATCCAATTTCCCTCCAGTTTTACTTCAAAACACTTGAACTTGTATACAGAAAAAGACCAACAACACTTTCTCCTTCTCTAGCAGCTTTGCACATGTGTGAACCTACTCATTGCTACGTGTTTTAACCTCCAGCTCACAGCAAGGTCTTGGTGAGTGTGATTAAGCATCTTGGAAAGGGATGAAAAAAGCTGCTGCTCCATCCCTGGCTACAGCACTGGCAGCTGGGGCCCTACACTGCTTCTGTTCACATCATCTTTGATGGTGATCACTGCTGCTACTCGGCCACGACCTTATGAGAAACCCTTTGTTTTGAAGAGGTTTTCAGGCATTGTGTTGAGTGCTGCCAGGGAGTGAAGGCTGTGAAGGAGGCACTGAGAAAGGGAAAACCAGTGCTTTTCCATTTTGCCTATTTAATTTTATAATTATAATTCTATTTCAGAACAAATTTTAAATTATTCCTATGAAAGTTTTCCTGATTAGTTAGCATTTACAAAGGTCAAGGTTGCTCAGCCACGTGAAGGAGATTGAGCCTTCAGAGCTCTTCCCACTGGCCCCACACTCACACAGCCCTCAGCTGCTTCTGCCTGTGCCCTGGAGAGAAAACCCAAAAGCTGACAGCTTATTTGAGAGACAGGGTGCTTTTCTCTTGCTTTCAGTAGGTAAGCCACCCTTCTCCCCCTTCTGTGCACACAGGATTTCTGGGAGGCAGAGGCAATACAGCTGGAAATCCAACACCTTGAATTCCAGTCTACAAATCCCTGGAGAAATTTGTGCAAACACAGATGTCTCGTTGCTGTGACACACAAAGGGTTCTTTTTTACCCTACCTTTTCTAGATCAATATGAGATGTTTCTAAAATATAATAAGTACAAGTTCAGTGCTTGCATTTTTGAGTAATACTACAGTATTAGTTTGATAAAAGTGAGGCTTTATCATAGGCAAAATTTGAATGTAATCTAGACATAATGAAGGACTTGTTTAGGATGCAAGCTTGGGCTATGTATGTGTACAAGGATACGGGACACATTTCAAAGGCTTTTAGATGCCTCATTCTAATTCTGTGACTGTTTAAAAATCTGAACCATACTTTAACAAATCTTGTGAGCTACAGCTACCAAGAAGGGCACATAATAGGAAGAGATAACTGACTATCAAATCATATTACTGCCTCCTGCAGAATACACATAACAACACTTTCAGCTCAGTTGTAAGAATGTAAGTAAAAAACTCCAGGCCACTTCCATGTACTCTTTTTCCACCTTACTAAACTGTAGAAAAACTTAAGATATTTTGTTTCTTTATTCTTGTTCTAAGCAAGTTGGTGTTAATAATTATCCTTTACAGATGAAGACTTAGACTAGAGTTGATTGGCAGTATTTTTCGTGTGTTTATCTTCTGTAGCTAGTGGGTATACTGGCACTGATTTTCTTTTATGTTTTGTTGTTGAAAGATGTTTAAAAGCTGTCATTTTGCTGACATTTCAGTTGGAACTTCTTTTCCAAAATTATATATTATTGTAATGTTTCAATTTTTTTCTTTTGATACTGTTAGAATATTTGGGGCTTTTCAATAAAGAAAAAAATTTTGGAAATTAATACATAGATGTTCTACATAAGAGGCTTGAGACCAGGATAAAACAAAAAAAGCTTCTTTTTCATGAAAACAAAATATTTTGATCCATGGCCATTTTTTTGCTTCTCTACTACTCACCAGCTTGTGTTTATCTCACAGCACAGCTGTTTCATTTGTAATTTTTCCTGCTGGTTAAAAAAATAAAATGTAGTGCCACTCAATTATCCCCTTTATCTCTGCTACCTGCCCTTCTATTCACTCTGTTCTTAGTCACTTAACCTTTCCAATGTCACTTCCCAGAGCCTACACCCTCAACACAATGAAGATCTCTCATGAGTTACACCCACGCTTACGCTGAGGTTATAATTGTGATGGAACGCAAGCACAGATTTGATGAGGAATAAATACAGCCCTGTCTTTAACTAGGTGTTCATTTACCTGGAGAGTCAAAACACTAAACTATGTGTTTTACACATACTCAGTGGGCAATAGTAGAGCCTACATCACGTCTCTAACAGGCAGGACAATTGCAGTCCATCTGTAAACAAAATTGGTGAGACTCCAGTCTCAGACACGTGGGTAACAGAAGCAGGGCTCCAGTCCAATTACCTTGAAATTATATTCTATAGCTGAGAGTGGAAAGCAATTTACTATAGTTGAAGAACTTTTTTTCCAGCTTTCAAGCAGCAAATGTGCCCAGTATGGACAAAGCTATTGCAATCCTTTTTTACTTTTTGAGCAAATTCTCATATTCTCTCTTTCACCAGTTGCAGATGATATTTTGTAATTATTTCAGTTCTGGACTTCTCAACAAAATTAGTCAATCCCAAAGCTAAATGAAGTCATGTTAGTGGTTCTGGATCTAGTGATAGGCAATCCATTGGGCCATGACATTGTATGTGGGGGCAGCATCAATTCCTGTTTAAACTGTGGGATCAAATTCTGTGCTCATTGTGATTGATTTTTGCCATAAATTTAGAAGACTCTACAGTACATTTCTTTGCTTTATTTCTAGCTACCTGCCATCTGTTGTGTAGCACTCCAGCATATATTGATACTTCAAATTAAATGGAATACCCCTCCTTCAGCACTTCTTACTGTTTCTGATTTCTCAACCATGTAGAAACACGTAAAATATTTATAGTAAACATCTTTTAGTTTTTGTTTATTTCATGGAATACTTAGAAAATGTAATTACATTTTTTTCAATGAAATTATGAGCCTTTTACTGTGAGGATGATCATGAGTATATAAATAAGGATACACACACAGAGAGATTTATTAGACTCCATATGCCATTTTAGTTGCAGGTTTGTCTCAAAGAAGAGCTGACCAAAAACAAGATTCAAAGTGCCAGAAAAGTGCTTGGAGAGTTTCCTAGACCAACAAATACCAGTGAGGTTGGTCGTTTTCTTTAAGCCTGTTTATTAAACATTTAAGAAGCTTTTCTAGGATTAAGAGGAGTGCCCAAACTCCTCAGAAAATAAAACACAACCAGAAAAAGGTTTTTCCCTGCTATCTCAGTAGAACAAGCATTAACCTACCAGTAGCCTGGAGATGAGGAGGTTCAGGGGAGGTTCTTTTTAGTGCCTATAAATATCTGATGTGAGGGAGTGAAGATGAGGCAGCCAGACTCCCCTCTAGAGTGACCATTGACAGGACAACAGGGAAGGAGTAGAAATTGAAATTTGGGAAATTCAGTCTGAACACAAACAAATGTGTTTTTACCATGAGGGTGGTCAAACACCGGAACAAGCTTCCCAGAGAGGATTCAGATTCTCATCAGTGGAGATAATAAAAATCTGATTGAACGTGACCCCAGGCCATGTCAGCAGCTGCAGGTGATCCTGCTGGAGCAGCAGGGTTTGACTGGATGCTCTCAGTTGATCACTTCCTACCTCAACTGTTCTGTGCATAGTAGCCACTCTTTGAGTAGACACTCAAAGTTATTGAAGTTATAGCATGTGTTCAATGCAGAAAAACTTTTGCTGTCAGTGGAAGTCCTAAATCTTCTTCAGATTTTGGAAAACAGAACAAAACAAGTGTGTGGAAGAAAGTCAAAATGGTCTAGCATTTCTGAAGTGGTCTTAGTTCTTGATGTAACAATATTTAATTTAATTAGGGACATGCTGGAAAATGGACTGGAACCAAGGTCTCTCTGAGTTCCTGGAAAATACCCCTGACATTCAGGCAGTTTCAACGATTTTTTTTTTTCATCCCCAAATTAAATCCAAGTCAATTCAAATTCATGATGCTTTCTTTTTTGACCATTAGAACATTAACATGCTGCTGAGTAATGCCTCAATGCTTTCACAGGATGAATTTGCACTGTTCTCTTGTTGATACACTTGGGGATCTTTTAACAGGCTACGAGGTCATTGGCTTGCTTTCAAAAGCCATCAAATGCTTAAATATTCTGTCTGGAGCATTTTCAAAAGTGATAAGGACCAACCTCACCTCACCTGATGGTTGATAGCCTGGAACATGTGGAGTAGGCAAAGATCAGACACTTCTCTAGGGGCAGCAGAATAATCCCTCACATCCCAAGGAAGGTGGAAAGGAGGTTGTTTTGCATGTGTTGAGGGCCAAACCAGCACATGGGCCCTGAACACAGCTATGATTTGGGGCACTGGATCGCTTCAAAAACTAAGAGAAGAGCTGTAAGCATGTAGGATATATAAAGATGTTCAGATGTTCAGGTGAAAAGTATAAAATTTAGGCCATTCGTGATTTAAATGGCTGATGAAAGGGCTTTTAAAAATTATTATGTTGGAAAGGAGTACTAACAGAAGCAGTTATGCCAAATTCAGATGCTTACATACTATTATATGTAAAACTAAATGGCTTGCTCAGAGCCAATGGATGTATCAAGAGAAAAGGTAATACTAACTCTCCTGAATTCCAGCTGGGTCACCTAATAATTCCAACTGCACCAGGAGGTGAAATCTTATGTTTGCAGCCTGGATGATCAGAAATTGTAGAAGATTAAAGTAGGCATTCAAGGTATTCATAGTCTTGGAGATTTTCTGAAAAGGAAATACATCTTGAGTACATTTGTGGTCCCCTTTTTAGCAGCATTAGGACCCACATTTTTAGATTTTCTGACAAATGATGGGCTAATGACTTACTGAAAATAAGGATGGCTCTTGTGATTTTATGAAGGTCTTGGCTTTTCTTTTAAAAAGTATTGGAAAGTAGCATTTCAGAGAAGTATTACAATCCCACTTTCCAGGGAGTTTTGAAATTGAAGACTTTATTTCAGTTAGTTTACACAAGCTGCTGTGTTTGGCACATTGTCTGGAAAATCCAGAAGGCTGCTGGGAATGCAGTGTTTACGATACATTTCATCTTTGCCCTTGGCAGCAAGTTCCAATAGCTCACGTGGCAGGTCAGAGTAAAGTAAGTTTGGAATTCCAGAAACCACACTGAAGATAGATACACATCTCCTAGCTTGTCTTAAGAACTAGAGTGCAACAGAAGTTGAAAATATTAGGAAAGTCACAATAAAGAAAAGGAGAAAGGACTTCCTTTCCAGCAGATCTTTTAGGCCATGTAGAGCTCATTTCGGTCAGCAGGACTTCGGTGGATCTTAGGCAGGTAGAAGAGCTTGGGTGCTTGTAGTTAAAAAGAGGATGTTGCATGTAAAAGTAGCCTCAATAAAGTCATTCCTTACTTTCATGAGAAACTAGTTTCACGAGATGAAAGTCTTTAAAAATTACTCAAATGTCTTGAGTGATTCAGGATCTGTATGTAAAAAGTAGTTGAGGTGTTGCAAATTATCTTTCTTGTTTTTCTGTAACTAAGGATGATCGTTTGCCTGGTCTTGCTGACCACTGCAAAGGTTTAACAAGAAGAGTAGCACTCAGCTGAAACACCTGTAATCAGTATTGCTTCTTTTTCCCCCCTCAGCATCTGGAGAATTCATTCTGCTATCCACGCTTCCACCCTGCAGACAATACAAAAAAAGACTTTCAAACAGAGCTTGGAGTAGGTTCTGGTCAGACTTATTCTTTCTGGTTGTCTATGTGTACACAGGCATATGCCACACAGCAGTGATGTCAGCTGGTTACTATGGAGTTACTGGGCTAAGAATAAGGTGGAGACTCTTGTTTATTCCAGAATAATAACCACCACACACATCTACAATCATTGATAAAGAAAATCTAATAGAATTGACACAACTGGGGGAAAAAAATGATCCTTACTTTTATACATTTGTATTATTACAGTTTAAACACCACATGCTGCACTGTAAAATAATTCTCTGCAGTGTGATTAAAAAACTACTTCCTCTGTTCTTTTTCACAATTTGCAAGGAGCCTCCATTCCTGCTTTCAAAGAAGATTAAGGTACTGCATCATGAAGACTTTCTAATCATCCAAATCCACTGTACCTGGTGATTTCAATTAAAATCATTAGATGTTTCAGATGAAGTTGGAAAATAGAAAAAGAAAAGACTAATGGTTATGGGACCAAAAAAAAATCACAAACATCTGAGCAGGCATGAAATCTTCAGGCAGGAACTGGAATCACCCTTTCCCAAATCTCAAGGAAAGGATGTGCTAATGCTGCAGCAGAGTTAGTTTCTAGAAATCTGAGTAACTGCAGGGCATTTGTATTTGTGGGCAACTGCAGTCTGGGTGTCCTACGATTAATGTCAATGAGGACTCCTATTGTTGAGTCACTCAAGACTGAGTCATGTATCTATCCTGGACTCCGTCTCAAAAGGACTAAAAGGAGGCTACATGTCGTATTCATTGCTATGGTCTGGAGGTTCCTGGAACTTTGTTTGAAATAACGTTAATTATTTTGGAGGGTTCGTATTATTTCTACACCAAAAGCATTTAAACAACATCTATAACACAAAAATAAAGAATTAGGGAACTGCACAGAGCAAACACAATGTGTTAAAGAGGACTAGGTGAGATAAACAGCAAATTCAAGAGGAGCTCTCTGTAAGATACTCAGAGTGTCTCATTATCTTCCTCAGCCTCCTCATTGAAATGCCCCCAGCCTCAGAACAACTAGAAAAAGGTTTGGCTGCTGGCATGCCTTCCCTTTTGATCATCATATTAAGTGATATTTCTTCATACATTGTTATGCATCCATTTCTGTCAACTTATTTCTCCTATCTTGCCTTAAATTCATTTCTCTGGAGCCAGAAGCAAATTCATGTTGTCTGAATGATTAGCTTTGCATGGTGATCTGGGGCCATCTCTGCTGCCCCTTGTTCCTGTAGCATGCAAGAGCAGCAGCCCTTCAGTGGGCTGGGCTGAGACTGAGCACAGCCAAATGGTAAGGGAAGGAAATTTTCCTATTCTGAAACACATCTGTACAGATTCTGACATGCTCAGGTTATCATGCAAAACCCCTCTGCTGACTTAAGACAACTGCAGAGAAACATGTGCTAAAAGACTGATTTTTGTTCTTTTCATTTTGTCCCTTCATTAGGCTTGAAGATAAAAGAAATATAACCCACATTAGGTTGGCTTTTTTCCGTGCTCTGTAGGTCTGCTCAGGCAATCCACTGTATGAAAGGTATTTGATTTCAAGGTTGTTTTAGAGAGTAATAAAATTGCTAAAACAAGACTTAACAGTGACAGATTTTCAGTCTTGCTGTAGAGTTTTTTTCTTGGGATCTCATAATTGCTATACAGCTTCCTGCAATGAAACTGTATGTAACTCAAATTCTATTAAACATTTTTGGGGTAATCTTTTATAATTCAAACCCACATATCTGCAAATAGTTAAGCATTTATTTACCTTGTACTAGTTGTTTGATATAATTTGGAATGTATGCATGCATTAATTGTATGCATACACTTTGGAATGTATACATGCCTGGAAGATGCTGTTTAAGTTTCAGAGGAACTCATCCAGTTGAGTTACCTGGCTGGCCTGCCTAAGTTTTGTATAATTGATTCCTGCTCTGAAAGAGGCCACCATTCCCAGCTGATTGTAGAGTAGAGCTTTAAGGACTAGCGTTTGTTCTTATACAGCCAAATAATACATCTCCACTTAATCAGTGAAAATACCTCCTTTAGCTACAAGGCTGTGTAAAACATAGTCAAGATGCAATGTGGCAAACTGCAGTTTTGGACTTTTCACTTTCAGCAGGAAGTCTTGTTGTTCAAGAGTTATCTTACAGGTAAATATTAATTTGGATGACAAAAGGAAACGTTATTTAAGCATTCACTGTAATGTATTAATTCCTTTGTGAGTAAGTACACTGTGATTATGTTATATTGAAGTAAGCCTACTTGAAGAATTACTGCATTACCTGAAAAAAACCCATGCATTAAACTTTATCCTCTCTAGGAGTCCCTATTAACTATGTTCACTGTGCAGAAGAATACGTTAAATCCAAAATATTTTCACTACTGGTATTTTAATCAAATGAGAGACATCCCTCACGGATGCTTAACTAGGGACTTAAAAATCTGCATTTAAATTGAGATTCTAAAATATGCAACTTAAGAGGATGTACCTTTTCCAGTCATATTGTACATGAAGAGCATGATCCTTTAACTTATTTGTCATAACTTACTAGTTATCAGGAAGCCAAACTGGAGACTTATATAAAATGAGAAATATGAGGTTTGGGAAAAATAACTGAAACATTGTTAGGGATTGATTTTTTGCCATCTTGAATAAATGAACAATTCAGAAGTTAACATTAAAGGCTGCGATTTAGATTTACCATGACTATCTGGTGCTGTCTTCTCACAGAATGGGAGCAGATATAAAGAATTTGGAAAACATATTGCACTCGTCTTTCCTGGCGTGAATATCTGCACAAAGGGCAGCAAAATGGTGAACTATTGGTTGCAAAGAAATTTAAGTGTCTGATATTCTCCACAGTCTGGTGCTGTCCTCCACTGGTATAAGATGGCATCATTGGGCATTGAGCCCAATAACATACGAAAAGTCTCTGTCTCACTGGAAATATTTCCTTTAACATTTTCTTGTGTTGTCAAAATGACCTATTTTGAGGCAGTAAATTTTATTCCTTGAAATGAGAAAGCAACTTGGATCTGCAAAGCAAATCCCACTTCCCAAATGCTTCCTAGCATCACATAGCCTTAATAAGAGTAAAAATTTAACTGGGGAGGAAAGCCAGTTCCACTCTTCTGCCACAGCTTTCATGAGTTAGGTGAAAACAACAACCACAAAAAGAAGGCAAACCAAACCAAAACTGAAAAATCCCCATCATATTACCATAGTCTTAATCTGAGAAGGGTTTTATATCTTCTCCAACTAGTGTCTTAATCTGTCTCCATAAAGCCCTGGAATGACTCCACAGCAACATCAGGACTTCAGTAGTTTGATTATTTGCTGTATATTGGTGTTTTCACCCCACAATAAAAAAAGTGTTTGCATATCTGAGAATCTGAATGTCAGAGAACCTTCCATCATCAAACATCTGTACCTAGGAAAAAGGTAGTATGTCCCAGAAGCAAGTTGTGTTATATCTTGTTAAATGTATTTATTAGAGCAAACAAGGGAATAATTCACAATCCTTTTAACCTTATTCACCTGTTCTGCTTAAAAGTTTTAGGACAATGAATTTGTAATTGGCTCTAGAATCCCTAGAAGATTTTACAATTTTAACTGGGCATTAGAATTTAATAAAAACAAACAAACAAATAAATCAAAAAAACCTAAAGTAAAAAAGGCATTGGATTTAGTTTTAAAAATCTGTTTGCTTGAGCTCAGTGTTTGTTCAGCACAATGAGTGGTCACAAAAAGAACCCCAAAATATTTTCTTCTCCTGTACTGAAACGTCTTTTTCACTGAACTGCCCTTGCATTTCCTAGGGGAGACTGGTGGAAGTGTTACTTACATTTTTGTTCATGACAGGTAAAAACGGCAAGTACACTATAAATCACTTTAATCTGTGCTGATTTTAATTTCAGACCACTTTGGCAATCTGTTATTACTAATCCTCAGCAATTAGAACATACTTTCGAAGTTGTCTGTGAAGATTTACAGGTAAGCCAAAGTATAAGGTTTACATTGAAGCATATAAAAGTGATATTGTGCGTTTATATTACACAGGTGGCATCGTGTGCCTGCCGATCAATATGAAGCATATAAACTATAAAAGTAAGAAAATTAGATACTAGATGTTCTAGTAATCATTAAAAAACCCCAAACAAACTCACAGCTGTGATAAACCCCTCCCTATTGCCTTAAAGTAGTTTAATTATAACCAAGTCAATGACATACAAGCTCAGGAATCAATCTGAGAAAATTTTATGGTTGCTTTTATGAGGACTGCTATAGTGAAAAGATTCAAAGGACCTCAGTAACACATATTTGTCTACTTTATCTTATTGCCATACAATAATTGATATCATATACTACTTTGTTCTTCACCAAAACCCCAACCAGAGTTTTATTCCACATAGTGCAGGCTAATGCTCCCAGAGTAATACCTCTTTAACTCAAATATATTTCATTATTTAGCAACCTGTTATAGGAGTCCAACTATGCTTTGACTGCCTCAGTTAATGCCTTTCAGCTCTACAGAAACAGCACCTGATCATATTCTATTGGTTTCAGAAAACTTTATCAGGCTTGAACCCATAATCCTTTTTCTATAGAGTAAGGAACTGTTCTGTTGTAGCTCAAATTATGAGGTTAAACCCCCACCCCCAAGTATAAATTAAAAAAGAATAATTTCCTCTCTGACAACACTACTAGGTAAAAAAAACCCACAAAAACAAGAATTAAAATTATTAAGATGACCAAATGAGTAAAAAATACATTTGCAACATCCAGCTTAATTTTCCAGACTGCAGCTAGGGATGGGATCCCTGTCTGGATCTACTGAATTATCCCCCAGAAAACATTGTCTCTGTGCATCTATAACAGAGACCTAGTACTCTGATGGTACCTAGTGCCCTAATTGAAGTAGGCTGACTTAGGTGCCTAAAGAAAAAGAGAGCCTCCCTTTAAGTGTGTCATGTGTCTCACACAAGTAGTACGTTGTTTATTATTGAGAAGGTGATGAATGGAATAATGAAAAAAAAACAAACAACAAAAAACAGTGTAGAAGTTGAAAAGCTAGGATAAAAAATTTATATAAATGGTGATTTAGAAGAAGAAAGACTGTTCAAAGTCCAAGCAGAGGAAAAACATATAGGCAAGGCTTTTGTACCTAGGCTTGTTGTAGAACATTTTATTGCCCTCAAACCACTGTTTCAAGTAAAAGTCTTCACTATTTGTTGTAAGTTTTGTTCCTGTGCTGCTGCTAACTTGGAGTACTGAGAGCCACAAGAGCTCTGCAGTGGTATGGCGTTTATTGTGGGCTGTATAACTCATCTTCCCTTTCCAACAGTTTTAGCAGTCCCACCCAAGCTCCCTGCTGCTGCAACTCTGTTCTGCCTGGTATATGAATTAAACCTGGGTATGCTTGTAAGAACTGTTTAGCCCTTGACTCCAGCATTGATAGACTAAGGATGTGCAATTAATGACTGCCCTCACTCCTGCCTGGAAAATCTTGAAAATACTTCTGAAATGCTTTCTCTTGGATTAAGTTATAAAAATACATCACTTTGGTTAAAGTATTTTATTTCTAAGCCTTTTCCCCCTGCTTCTTATTTGCCTGGCAATTTGTTTGAGGTTCTGTTTGTTTGTTTGTTTTGTAATTTTAAAACAACAAAGGCTTCTTCAAAATTAGAATTTTCTTTAGGAGATGAGATATGTTAATGAAATTTTTTTTTCTCATTTTTCATCGAAATTATTTACTGAATACCACCCTGATTGTCAGATGATTTTGTTTCTCCTCATTCTTTTTTCCAACTAAATGTTCTGGATCTCACCATTGTTATACAACTCTAGTATATATAATGCCTGTTTTCAAGAGGTTGGGCTGAGTGACCAAGCCAGATTAGATGTAAGACTGAATCAGTCACTGTGCAGTGGTCTGAAAAGAATGTTAACATCAGTTTTACTAGCAGTATGTGAACTTCAGTGTCTCATAATGATTAAAAAATCCTTGGCTTGAAGAAACACTATACTAAACTGCAATGGCAGTGACTTGTCTGGACCGTGTTATAAAAATAACAGAAATTCGTCTCCTGTTCTCCCAAAAAGTAAAACAAAAAGAGGAAAAATTATTCTTTCCAATATGTACAGCAAACATAACAAATCAAGAGCATGAGCATAATTTTGACAAACTGGCAATTTAATGTTTTTTAGCTAATCAGAGGTACAAATCCTTTCAATGTTTACATACATGTTGCTTGCAGAGGAACAGTTTCACACATTTTGCAAGTATTACCATGTCTTTATAGATTATATTGTAGCAGAAAAGAAAAAAAGGCAAGTAAAAGATAGGGAGCACTTAAAATGGGTCATTTAGTATAGGAATCAAATGCGCTTGTGGTTAACATGTGAAGACACCTCTATATATTAGAAAGGAGATCAAGGCTGTCATGTGTTTCTCTTAGTTTAAAGGCAATGGGAAAGGGGTAACTCAGTTTAATAGTCTTAGAAATACATCCAAAACTAAGCAACCAAGATATAGAAGACTTCAGAAAAGAAAGCCAGTCTGTGTAGATCTGACATGACATTTTGTAAGAAAAATAAATGAAGTGGTTCAACAGAGAGAAAGGTTAAAACACTCTTTTTAGTGTGGCAAAATCAATTTTTTCCAGATGAAACTACAAATGTAGAATTTTTTATTCCATTTATAAATGAGGAAGTTCAATTAGCTAAAGTGCATCTCATCAGCAAGATTTCCCAAAGCATTGGCACTGACCTGACAGTCCCACTGATACCTATACTGATTTCAATACAGAAATGTAAAAGTCACCAGTGACAATTTTGTAGCAACATAATCCTCTTTGATTTGTTGTATGGCGCAATCTCTGGGAAAGGTAGTGTGGCATATGGATGACTTTGGTTTGACTGGGGGACCAGAAAAAATTTAAGCAATCTCCATCTGCAAGTGAACTCTTGAAATTTTAATTTAGCTTCTTTGGCTGCATCTAAAGGATAATTTTTTTATAATTTCTCAAAAGAGAAATTTTTCCTGTACTTATGGTTTGTTCTCACACTTTTCCATGACATACACCTGTGTGTGTGTGTGTGTGTGTGTGTGTGTGTGTGTATTGCAGCTCCATATTTCAGAGGCAGGAGAAAGAAATGTGATAAACTGCTGAACTACCTTTTCTCTGAATATTAAAAGTCAGAGAAAATAGATTTCAGGCCATCAGGCTACTCCTGACAGGGGATGGAAAGGTCTTTGCTCCTGAGATCATCTACCTGTAGGCATTAGACAACAAGCCAGGATTTCGAAACCCTCCAAATCTCTTTTTGTCCCTTTAAAAAAACAAACAAACATAACAAATTGAAGGTGGATTCCTCTCTTTGTGGGTCACAGCTCTATGGCTGTGGTTTACTTACTCCATTGACCCCTGTGACCAATTCTAGCAGTCTCAACGACTTGGAAGTGAAGTTCAAGCACCTCCTCTGATTAATTCCCTGCAGCAACTACACTCCATTCAAATTAGTTACAAGCAGAAGCATGTAACGATTTTATACCAAAAATCAGAGGCTGGAGAATTGCTTTGGAAGGCTGAGAATGATTTCTTGGAGTCTCTGAAGATAGACATCATTCACATTCAGTAACATAGTGACTTTGGGACCTAACGAGTTTGGTAGTGTAACTAGTAAACTGGACCCACAAGATTTTTTGTGGTTTTGAATGGCTCATTTTTGCCCTAGTCACTGATTAACACTTTAAAGACGGAGTGATGAGACCTCCAGGCTCCCTGAGCTTGTGCAGCTTGGAAAACTTTGCCAGTTTGAACCCAGGACTTCTTAAATAAATTTTATGTGACTCAATTTCAACAGCAGACTTTTGTAGCAACACACTGAAAAAATACAGAATCCTAGAATTTAGTAAGATGTCTTGCAAGTTGTCTCACTCTGTGCTACAAATCCATCAGGTCTCACTGGTTAAGCAGCCGTGGCATCAGTGCTTGGATAGGCACCTCCAAGAAATGCCCATTACCAATTCTGTAGCCTTTCCAGATCAATGAATTAATAACACACTCCGGTGTGTGTGACCTGGGAGTGCAGGTAACACTGGTTTTTGGCTACACATCAATCTGTTGTCCTATTCCACTGCAGCCAGAGGATTTATAGTGTTTTCTTAAGAGCTACTTTATAAAAATTCTCAAAGATATAAAATAATGAATAAATTTTCCACTTTCATCCTCGAAGTATACTATTTCTCCTAGATTTCAAAGCCAGGTACTGTTTAACTTTAGCATTTTTTCTTTGAATTTCTCTTCTTTCCCTCACCCTTTATTTCACATCACAATCTATAATCAAGTAGTCCTTGTAGTATTTCTCATTCTTTCAGATCACGCACTCCCCCACATCCTGGGCTACTTCCTCCACCCCATGTCTATTTATTTAAATAAAACAAAGAAAAACTGGCTTTCTCGAAGCACAATGGCAAACTTGGGCAGACAACTTGGACAAAGAAGGAAAATGTGTGAATGAGTATGGAAAGGCCCTGCAATGTCATGGAGAAGGTCAGGCAGGGGAGAAATGAGTAATTAAATGTCCAAGGACTGGCATCAGTAGAATAGATTATCCATTTCCAATTTAGATACTTCTGTACTGTAAGTGCTGATGATTGGTCGTGTGGATATTCCCAACACCTTCATCTGGACTGTCTGTAAAAGATACAGTCATTTATGTAAGGAACGATGTCCTAAGAGAGGCTCTGAGTCTGTGCATCCATCCAGCTCCAGTGTTAGCTACCCTTGTGGCAATCTTTGCATAGCATTACATTAAAAAAAAAAAAAAGACTTTTCTGTTTAGTACAGAATTTTAATTTGTGTCTTGCTGGCAATTGTGCTGCCTGCAGAATCCCTTTTCTTTCCCTGTCCTAAGAGTATTTAGTGTTTTATTGAATTACAGCTTTGTTCCAAAGACTACACTTTGGAAGAGTATGAAATGATCTATCCTATTCATTTGTAAAACATTTTGTGATGAGACTCTGTGTACATGTTTAGTCTTATTGTTGGTATTTAAATCTGAAAACTGACTGTCTACAAAGGATGTATTCTCTGTACATTTTGTTGGTTTCCCAGCCTGTCTGTTTTTGAAGCTATTATATCTGGTTATAAATCAGACAGCTGAAAGATGTTAAATTCCCAGTAGCCTTGAGAGTATGGATAGCAGACCAAGGGGACAGATACTGACAGTAATAATACTACTGGTAGAAAAACAAGAACTTACCCATTCAGAGAGTCAGTAACCAGCTGGGCAGCCAGTGGGCACCCTTTGGCTTGCCAAGCCTTAAACACAGAGTTTCCAGGCAGGAGCAGATTAGTATAGGCTGTAAAAGAAAGCTGTACTTGGGAATATGGCAGTATTATAAAAGATGTGGGGTGTGGGAGATATGACTACATATATTCATGTCTTTATCTGTCCCACTGCTCATGAAATGCTGCCCACACACATTCAGTATTTGAATGTATTTCAGTTAGTGTTTAGTAAGGCTTAACACTTTTTATTTATAGACGTGTAGAAAAGGTGGCATTTTGAGCTCTAGTTAAATGGAAGAAAATAAGGATATAGCCAGGTCAAGAACCCACAGGAATACTGGTTCTTACTGTTGTGATTTATCTGTAGGGCCAGTCTGGAGCTGAAACTTTGGGGACCTCTCACTCTTTAAGACACAATTCTGGTAAAAGAAAAGCAAACGATGCAAAGTGCAGAATTGTGAAGCAGTGTGGAGAGAAGTGGCCATACTCTTAACTCACCAGAGCTGCAGAGCAGCATTATAAATCTAACAGGAAAAGGCCCTTCTCTTTATGTATGGCCCTTCTGATATTCATGAGCAATACAGATTTTATCACACAAAGGTATTTTGCATAAAATGTGCCTCAATGATTATACTTGACGAGCTTTGGCACATTATTTTACTATTTGTTAATCTTTGCTTCTATATACCTCAGCTCCATCTTGAGATGCATGTCCCATATTGGCAGGCAAATGAAATACTTGCTCTAGTCAAGTGTAAACAAATTATTCCTTCCTGACTGTGAAAGCTGTGAAGAAACTTGGAATGTAGTATACAATTAAAAATACATGTTTTAGATAAACACAGTGGCTCAGTGTTTTTACTGTGTTCGTCATCTCAAACATGCCATCTGTGGATGATGAGTGAGGGAACTATATATAGAAGTGAGCTCACTGTGTACAGACTTCCTTAATTCTATAGGGCTAAAAACACATTGACGTTTCCTTGTGGGCCTAACAGAAGCAGCAAATTACAGTCCCACTTTGATGGTATGTGTCATGTTAACCAATACTTTAGGAAAAGTGAGATTTTTCTTTTTACCTATTGCAGGTTAAGGGGAAGAATAAAGGAATAAAAGAATAAAGGAATAAAAGAATAAAGGAATAAAAGAATAAAGGAATAAAAGAATAAAGGAATAAAATTCCCAGATTTCTCAGAACCTGTGCTCAAAGCCTGAGCAGGAGATGCAGATTTGAACTATGTAAAGGCTGTACTATTTGAACTATGTAAAGGTTGTCTACACATTTATCATCCCTTTTTTATTTTTACTTTCCAGAAATATTCCGTCATAAAAAAGAGTAAATTTTAAGCACACAAGGTCTTGGTTATATAGAATGAGAATTCAAGCAGAATTGAGCAAGCATTACTCCATAAGCCTGGAACTAAAAATTACTCTCGAGTCTTTGGGACACAGAAAGGAAAAAAATGTACTTCTGATATTTATACTGGTCAATGCATTTCATACTGTGAATGCTAAGGAGTCACAACAAAGCATAAAGAGAAAAGCAGGGAAAAAGATTCCTCTGCAGGAATTCTTTAGTCTGGCATTGAAATATGAATTGCATTCTACCAAGTTAAATGCAGCTTGAGGACTAATCACAAACAAAAAAAAAGTGAATTCAGACTGAATGGTGGTTCCCTTTCCAATGGGAATGTTTATTCACTTGAATGCATCGAAAGGATAACTGACTGGGACTATTTATGGTAGGTTATGAGGGTAGAGTGTGTTAGATGGCCTGATATTGCTGCCTTTTATGGACATAATGCACATGCTTAGTTGCCTATATGGCTATCTTCCTCCTGATCATATATCCTGTGTAGTGGAATCAGCAGCTAAATGGTCAGGAATGAAAAAATAATCCCCTCACACACAAATCAAAGCTTGTCATGAGCTAAATGCTTGCATTTTTTGTTTTTGTTTATGAGTTAGCAGGAAGAGGAGGGCAACTGTGCAGCTACAGATGTAATACTCTGGCTTAACACATCTCTGGGAGTGGTCATTTGGTGTCCTGGCATTGCAAAACACACAGGAGATTATCACAGAAACTGTGAGAGAAGACAAGGCATAAACCAACAGGATGACTCAGTGCAATAAGGATGAAGTGCCAAGTATGACTGACTTTTGAGGATATTAATTCAGTTCTGAACTAATGATCAGAAAGACATCTCTATTATTAGCGATGAAAAAAAAGTCTAGGGACAAGAGATAAAATTTCTTTAAAAATTTCTCTGAGCTGTCTAGTATTTGCTATGGTCTTGGGTCTTAGCAAGTGTTCTTGCTATCTCCTGTGGCAATGAATTTCTTCCTTTCTGTTTGGTTTCTAAATCTCTGGTGCAAGCAATATTACTGCTGGTTTCAGTGAAGAGCAAAGATACCCGTTGGCCGAATGAAAGACCCTCAACAAAAAAAGCTATAGAGACTAATCATGGAAGAAATTGGACCATTTATCTGATTTTTTTATACCTTTACTGAAGACAACCGTTACTTTCCAAAATTTGGACCTATCACTGGGAAATTAATGTTTGGATACAGTTTTCAGTCATGAATGTTCTTGACAAAAAAACCAAAGTCCTGTCTGCTCTTATAACTAACCTTCTACTCCTTGTGGCTATTCTAATAGTTCCTTGGTTCACAGAGATATCCCCTTTGAAGGAGACCTATAAAAAAAAAGACCAAAGTTTAGATCCAGTCTAAGGTTTCATTTTTTTATTACACATTCACATTAATATTAATAGTAATAAATATGAATACTGATATTTCTTTTCTCCTGTTTTTTATTGATGATGTTATCTTGATTCTAAATTCAAGGCAATGACTTAATACCCATCTAGAAACTTCAGATGATGAACTGCCTTAACTTCAATATTGATGCCAATTCTTCATGCTGGCCACAGGAAATAACTGCCCTGCCACTAAAAGAAGTTGGATTTGGACAGTGGATCTTCAGAATGTGCTGGAGATCTAATCCTGTGTGTTTAGGTCACAAGCCTGAAACGTGTAATACTGATGAAGTCCCATCTGATTAAGAGATGTAAATCCAACTGATCCAAACAGAAGCGTGGTCAGCCATCCTCAAGTGCATTGCAAGCAAAGTGTGGTCCCTGCAAAAGGAAGAAGGTTAGAGTAGACAGGTGGGATCATATCCAGCTTTACTTGATGTCTAAAGCCTGATTGCCTTAATTGACCTGTAGAGGGAGTTTCAGGACTGGGTCCTTTGCATAGAAATAAAAGTAAGGTAATATATAATAACTCATTTATTAGTTTACAGTCAACTACAGCTTTTGGGCTGTTAAAAATTTATGCCACTTGCTATATTTAAAGCCCTATACCTAATAACTGGTTGTAAAACTTAAAAAAATTGACTAAAAAATCTATAAAAATAATATTGACATGCTAAAGAATTTACAGTTGTCATTTAAGGGCCAATATGACTGAATGTAAAATACTGAATTACATCCAAGAAATACTGTATTTGTGAACACCTCTGTGCCACGTGTCTGACTTCAGTCGATCTTCCAATTTCCTCCTGTTTCACATATGCTTTCTAACACCTCTTAAGCGTTGTAGGGTCAGATGTTTTAGGAACAGGTTGTGCTGGATTTTCAAAGAAACAGAGCTGTAATTCCCTGCACTGAGTTTTTAACTTTTAATACCTTTTTTCAGGTTTCATAATGGAGAAGAGCTAAAACACTTCATTTTGTCTCTCCTGTCCAGAGCCAAAACATCAGGTTGTTGTCTGCATGGTAAGTTCTCTCTGCCAAGGGTGACTGATACCCTGAGTTGTTAGGGGTCCTCTCCACATGTCTCATTGCACAGTCTGTCCCAAGGGTTAAGAAATGCAAACTATGGAAGTTGACCAGGGATTCAGTTTTCTAGCCTTTATGTGAGCTCCTTTATCTGCCACCTGTTTTGAGAAAGTAACCACAGTTTTTTCAGAACTTCTAGGGAATAAATAGTACAAATGTAACAGCTATTTAGTTGATCTGCTTACCAGAACTATGTAGAAGCTTGTCTGCAGAAACAAACCCAATGTGTGACCTTTTCTGTTGCAGAACAGAAGGATCCATGCATGGACAAAAGCTACTTCTGGGCAGTCGATTTCCTGCTGCGGCTCATGTGACAGCTTTCTGGTTGACAGCTTTTATAAAAACATTCTTCTTATGGACAAAATAGCACAATTAGGCTAATATGGGCTCTCACAGAGACTAACTCCCTTTAACTGTCCCTCGTGCAATACAACTTTGTCCCCATTTTATGGATGGAGGGGACCGAAAGATTTCTGGGTTTTGCCTTGTCCAGAAAACTTTAGCAAGTGCAGTTCCTACAGCACTGGCAATGGCAGCTGCTTTGTATTTCTATAATGTGAGTCAGTGATGCCTATACACAAAGGGAGCAGCCTTTTGATAATCAGTATTTCAATAACCAAGCTGCAAAGCACTGATTTAAATCTTGGGAAGAATGGGCCGAGATGCTCGGTGATAACAGTTCAATTAGTTCCTGTGCTCTCATCAGAGACTGTTAATCTTCTCCCAGTGACCTCAGTGGTGTGTGCAGCAGCAAGCAAACTTCCCTCAGGTGTGAAGCAAAAAGAAACTTGAACTGCATAAAGAGAAGGCAGAAAGGATGTTGGATGCAAATTGCTTGCTGTGTAGCTGTAAGAACAAGTGTGCACCTATCAGTTCTTTATTCCTAAACTCCATCCTGAAGAATTCCTCCATCAGTCTTGGGCTGGTTTAGAGCCCTTTCTGTCCTGGCTTTCCTATGATCCTTTGAACTGGAGACTGCACCCTTCTTAGATGGTTAGTTTGAGTCTCTACATTGGATAGGTGGGTTTCTGGTAGGAAGCTGTGCTGTGAGGTCACAGACTCAGACTGCAGTTGGTTCAGAACTGGGAGAATAGAGAGGCAAAAGAAACAGACTTCTAAATAATAGTGCAAGATATATACCTAGGGTTAAATGTTGCAACAAAGAGAGTGAGCTACAGACACCTGGTTTCCCTCCTCAGTATGAATGAATTGCTTTGCTGTGTATTTAGAAAAAAGGATTTAATCATAAGTGAGTTATAAACCTGACTCAGCCCAGGAGCAATACATCTGAACAATCTATTCAGTACTTCTAAAATACTGATGTCGTGGCATGTATAAAGTAAAAGTTTATTTTTTTTAATTTTTCATTTTTTTCCCCGAGTCATCATCATCCACTGCAGTCAGTGCACAGACAGCAGCAGGTATCAGTGAATGCATTATGGTTCAGACCCTATTCTAAGACTCCTAAAATTAAAAGGTCTGTGTTTCTGTCATGGCTACATGGTCGCTCTGAGTCATGGGTATGTAGAATTCTCCTAGGACACCCCACAGATGTTCCTGTCAGATCACCTGCTCCAGCAGTGTTGCAGCCATACAGAAAGTCAGGAAGTTTGGCCTTGAGCCTGTTCTTAATATACAGTGTAGTTGTTCTGCTCAACAAAATTAAAGAATTACAAGGAGAGGGAAAAATAAAGTGCCAAAAGCAATAGTCTAGGTTTTAATTTTAGTAACTGGAGTGTACAGGGTGGGAATTTATGAAGTTTCCTTTTCTTTTTTGCTTAATGTTTGCTGTCCTGAGCAAACAGACGAAAAAGAGACCTTTTTCATCTCTTTCATCAACAGCTGAAAAATGCTGAAAAAAATCAGTAAAAAGTATTTGCTCTGTTTTTTTCTAATGTAAAAATAAACCAAAACACTTTGTCATAATGTTACACTGCTAGACATACAAATGCCTATGGGAGTAGATTGATATTAGGATCAAGGTTGGAGAGCAGGATCAAATGGAAATCTCAGATGATCAACAATCCTTTTGCCTTCACTGATTCTTGGTTGAATGTCCTTCTATTTAAAAGCCCCTTGAGATGAAAAAGATAAATAAATTTGCATCCAATAAAGCTGATATCTAGTTTTAATATTTATTTTCAGATAAGCATAAAGTTCGTTTTTAATTTTATTCTTATTTTTTTAGTGAAAAGAGATTAATATGTACATTTTTATAGAGACAAAATAGGCACTGTTTAATGCACTGGAGGCAACCACTTTTATGCCATGCAATTAGTATCTTTCTGTTTCATTACTTCTGTTATTTTGTGAAACTGTAGCTCTGAGTTTTTGTCTGAAAAATCAAGTAGTTGTTTTACAATTTTAATGAAGAAGTTCAAGAATTCGCATATGTAGTTTTGAGCCGGGGCACAGATTCAAGTCTAACCCTTGTATTCCTTGAGGGTGCCCTACCATGAACTAAAGGGTGATATCTTCTTATTGATCCTCACTTCAAGGTCCTGGCTCCTGTATTTTTTATTACTGAGCAAAACGCAGTCACAGTTCACAAATTAAAACAGCAGCACACATGTAAATGATATTGTTTCTCAGCTCAGAATTTTTGGGTCTTTAAGCAAAAGGAGGAAGGCCACTCTGGTTTGGAGAGGTCACTTTTTATAGGAGGCTTCCAGGAGATTTTCAGACATGTTGAAAGGACGATTCCATCCTGCTTGTTTTAAAGCTAAATACTCTGCATCAGAAATCATCTTGCTATATGAATATGGGTGAAGTGAGAATTGGGCTTACTCTCCCAGAGCAGGATTAGGCAGTGACCTTGTATTTTAGAGACAAAATTATGGCTGAGGAGCCCTTGTTGTAATTAATTCACTTTACTCTCCCGGATTTAGTAGTCTGGGGCTGAAACGAGCTGCATTCTTCAGCTCTCCAGGCAACCAGCTTGAGTCCTCCATGCCTGATATTTTATTCACTTATTAATATTCATTTTACTCTCATTACTAGTGTTTTTGTACAGTTATGTACCTGTATGACTAATAAACTCATTAATGAAGATCCTTGCTGCTGTTACTACAGCAAACATATTTTACCAGGTGTCTGGACCCACTGGAGGTCATACTGAGACAGATGAGACCAAACACACCCATGCTTTCAGGAAGTTTGAGAAATGCTATTCTAGCACCTTCCTTCACTGTTATCTTCTTTCCTTTCATCTCCCAATTTCATTCTGTCTTCTTATCTTCACAGCATTTCTATTCCATTAAGTCTATTGTTTTCTATCTTCTTTTTATTCCTTTTTTTTCTTTACTTATGCCTCTCTTTCTCTTATCAGCTCCGGTTTTATAATAGTCACAGTTGAGAAATGTCACATAACCAATATCTTCACTCTATTCATCTATGTAACTCCTTTTCTATAGGGACCATTCTTGGATTACCCAAGTACCATGCTTGTTTAGTTATAAAATAAAGCACAGAAAAAATTATGTGTGAACTTTCATTTTTTCACACAGCTCTTGGAGTTCAGCTCCAGGTTGTGCAGGATGGGATTCATCAGTGGCTGCAAATTCTTCGGTCCCTGTGTCTACACCCTGCCTCCCTTCCACTCTGCTCTCACCTACTTTTGCTGCTTCTTTGCCTCTCTCTTTCACCTCCTCTTTATTATTTTCCCCTGCAGTTCAACATCTCCCTTAGTCAGATCTTTCTCTCTTCTGCTGTCTTGTACTTCCTGTTTATAATCCCAATCTCTTCCCAGTTTCTCTGCATCCTTGTCCTGTTCTGCTCCTGCAAGCTTCCTTGCCACTTCCCTCTCGTGTATGACCTGAGCACCACTGAGGGGGGATTTGTGCTCTCCAGTTTCTGTTCACCCCAGCATAAAGTCACACTCAAGACAAGACAGGTGCTTGTCCTGCACTCAGGAGGTCTGGAACCTGGGCAAAGGGGCTCAACTTCCGTTGTCTTTCTTCCCTCTTGGCAGAGCAAAAAAGTGAATGAGGGGACTGAGGGCAAAACCACAGTTCAAAACAGCCCTGGGTCTTGCAGAGTCTCCCCGAGGCTCTGCCATGGAGCTCATTTCTCCCTTGTGAAAGATGCAGACGATGCTGAGGAGAAAGTCCTGCTCTGTCCCTGCAGACCCAGGTGGGAACATTTCGCTGCAGACAGGCTCTCTGAGCTCTTAACAAGTTTTGATTGCATGTGTGCACAGAGAGATTTTTTGAAGCCTCTAACCAATAGTGGAAGAAATTTCCTGGGAGCTGTAAGATGCCTATCCCTGCCATATGCATAAGAGAGTAAGGGAAGAAAAAGAGAAGTAGCTCTGCTGAATTTCAAGTGTCATCTTCAAAGGACTTCCTTATGAAATGGTTGTTAGGGCATATTTCAAATGGGCAAACCAAGTATACTTTCTCCTTCTTGTTCTCTGAAGTAGCCAGGCTATCTTTTTCCCAGTTTTCCAAAAATATTCACCTTTCCTCCCCACTTGTCTGGGGTTATCTGAGATTTAGAAAAACGTGCATGTGGGGGTGGTGGTACATCTACCAAACCTCTGTGCACTTTATAAGATAAAGTCTGGCCAGCCAGCAGCATTCTTCAAAGGCTGTAGATGAAATACCACATGATTAAAGATACCTTCCTACCAACAATGCCCGAAGGCAAAGTAATCAATTTTGTCTAAAGTGACACCAGGGAATTTCCTGACTGCTCTTCAGTCATAAAAAAGATCTCAGGAATTGTCCATGGTAGGAACTCTGAGACTGCTGCAAAACAAGATTGTTTGACCCATAATCAGAGAAGTAGGGAAACTCATCCTACTTTCACCTCAGTGACTAATTTTGATGTGATGTGATGTGGTGCATTTCCTCACTGCTGAATGATGAGATTGCCTTCATGCAACTATGTTTAGAAAAAAAAAAAGAGGCTAATCAATTGCACAATGCATTGAACAGGAGCATGGAGAATTAAAATTCCATCTCTTTGTGCAAAGTACCAGGAAAAGTCTAAAAAAAGAGCTATCACTCTGGAAGGGGCATAGGAAACAACATTCCACTACTCCCCTCCCCTTGTACATAGGCATTATTCCCTCAGAAGCGTGATTTCTCCACGTGGTAGGAGTAGGAGTATTTTCAGTCATGAAGGAATATAGAAAGTTAAGTGTTCTTAAAACAGAATACAGGATAAACTGACTTGTATGTAGCTTCCACCTTTAAACTGATTGTGTCCTCCCATGTGGTAATGCAGACTCTTCAATACCAATCACATTTCTCTGATGCTGATTGGAGAATATGGAGAAGATTGGGAATGATGATGGTGTTTGCGTTCACTTTCCTCCCAGAAAAACTGCCTTTGAAATGGAGCTATTAATGCTCATTGAGACATTTGAGATGCAGTAAACATTAAAAAAATGATTTTAGCTCAGTAAATGTTTTTAGTCCATGGTTAGATCTGTCTGTGTTAGTAAATAGCATAGCTTCATGAGAGCACTTATGTGATCTGAATTTAGTTTTCACCTGAGCAAATGCAGTTAGAATCAGTTACAAAATTATTGTCTACACAAAACCACTATCAATTTTCCACAGAAAATATGATGATTGTAGCATCACGGAAAGCCAGTGTTCAAAGCTATTATAGAAAAATGCTTACAAACGTGTTTGGGTTATGAAAAATATGTTAATTAGGTAAATTCAGGAGGTTTTACTTTGATTTTGAAATTCTATTTCTTTATCAGAATAATTTTTAAATGCAGTTTTTAAATGTTTTATTTCAGATATTTAAATATTTCACAAGCATCTATCCAAAGTTTTTTAATAGCATTTCTAGTTAGCTTTGTCAGAAGTGCATTTTAGTAAATATTTAATCAGCTCCTAATAAAATTAAAATGAAATTTTTATTCTCTCCCACTAATAGTACATTAGCATCAAGAAATAATTTAATTATAAGGCAATTTAAGTAAAATGTGAAATAAATATAGATTATAGTTATAACCTATTTGTGCTACAGGCTCGGGGACATACATCTAATGTGGAGAGCTATGGAAAAGAATCTTTGTATCCTCAGCAGAAAGCTGTCTAGGAAAATTGCTGTGACCTCAGAAATTGCTGTATTTACAACAAATAGGAAAAAAAAATCACAACCCAAAAACTTTTCTGTAAATTTGATGAAATTACCTGATTTTCAGCCACAGGCAATCAAACTTATTCAGATCACTATCACTGTTTCCAGAGCTCTGTCTTACTTTTAAACATGATGTTAGGAGACAGGACCATACTCAGAAAGGGTTCTTGTCAGGTAAACTGATGTTGAGTGATCTCTCTCAAACTCTCAGCCCTCAGCTGGTCCCTCCAAAGATGAAATCCCTCTTGCTCTGTGTCCATATGGGTACCAGGTACATCTGCATTGCCAGCAGTGTGAACAGGAAGGAGTCTCACACCTCATCAGCCTGTTACTTTGCTCACAGGGCTTGGGACCATTCCTTTGAAGCCAGACGACTACACATTTTGGACATATCCCTCCTGCCAAGACTGATATCAGCTGTCTCATTTTGCCCTTTAAAAAATAGAGAGACTACTTACCAAGACCAGTGCCTGAGATGGCCACAGATTTAAGCATTATGAAAGTATAGCTGCTTTGCTTAACAGCAGGAGCAATGGGCCTCCACAACTTCCTAGCATTGTCCTTTCTGATCAGAGTGAGTTGATAAACACAGAAAAAATTTCAAAAGGGATTACCTCAGGGTGGTGAAGGAGACACGAACAAGAGTATGACAATTTGTTTTTCTGGCTGAGATAGTTATTACAAAATAGATGGAATCTGTGTTAGAGAGGGGATGATCTTTGCAAAATGTTGAAAAAACATGAAGTGGTATGATTTTGATTTCTTCAATTTTAACAGTATTTTTCTCTTCATTTGTTTTATATTCTCCTGATTACCAGATCCACTTGGAGCTGAGTCATTTTAATGAGGTTCTGAATTATTGTTTTCTACACTTCTGTCTCCACCTAAGTTACTAAATTAGAGCAACACATTCTGACAGATGTGAATGGAAGAAGAAAAAAGGGAGATATAGATAAGTAAGGAGAATTTTGTTGTATCACAAAACCAAAAAATATGATAGCACTACTTAATTCCAAGTATGAAACAGTTCACACATAATTTCTACAGCTAATGAGAAAACTCAGTCTTCACAGGAGCACAGTATAATTCTTCACTGTATTTCTTACCAGGACTGGGTAGGATGGATTTCTTAGTTCAGAAAGAAATTAATATGTGTCCAAATGGATGGTTGAGAGCTGTGATGATCCCAGCAGTAAGCAGGGAGCAAGGTATGGTCTGTTCTGGCACAGTGTTTTGGGCAGCAGGTAGTTATTGCTGTAGTGAAGCAACTGCGTCTCATTCTGCAGCCCACAAGTTCTGCTGTCTAGTGGGTCAGGGTAGGTAAAGCTGCCTCTTTGTGTTACCTGTTCTGTGTCTCCTGGGGTGTATTCTCAGTGGAGCATCTTGTTATATTCTCTAAATCACAGTGGGTGTTTGAACTTTATCCACCTCTGCACTGCACCGAGAGAGAACTTGCTGACTTCCTACATACACACATCCCCAAATGTATCTACATGAGACATATAAACCGGGTCATAACCAGGGCACAAACTCCTACTCATGCTACAGTGAGCAGTATCTCATTCCTCAAAAGAAGGCACTGCCCCTTGCTTTCTATGGTGAGCCCTGTGTAAAGCCCTTTATGATAGGGAAAGAAAAATTACTTTACAATCCATCCTTCAACTAGCTTACGACCCATATCTGAAACTGGACTGATTGTACTACTCTCAGAAGTAGATATATTTTTATGATTTCTTTTAATTATGCAGTCTTCTAAAAAGTATACCTCTACTTTGATTTTTTGGCTTATGCAAAAGCAAAATCTCCTAGAATCCAGATATGATATGTTATGTGGTCATAACAGTGTAATAAATGACATCTTAGAAAATGGAAATGATGGTTAGATAGCTCTTTACCATGAAGAGTAATTTTACTTCCACTCAGATGATTCTCTTAATTTTATGCAAAGTCAGATTTGTCTAATACAAATTAGCCATTTAAATGAACTGACTCTTGAAACCTTGTAATTATTCTGAAAACAAAATTTCCATGGACAGCAGGACTTGTTTTCTAGTTTTGAACTAAATATTTTCTGATTCAGTCCCATATAAATAAATCATAGACATGTCTGTATTTCAAAACTAATGCTTGCTGGAAGTACCTCTAGAAACCCAGACTGATGGCAATATAAAGAATAGATGAAATGGTTCAGATTCCATTTAAATTGCAGGTTGGAAATGTGCTTCTAAACCACAAATACATATGGATCTGTCTGCCTTGGTGTGTTTTAGATAAATATAATTCGTTCTGATTCAGAACAACAACACCATTTAGTTGGCATTTAGATTTATGATCAAGAAGTATTATAATGCAGTACATTTATTTTACTCCATGTCTACTTTCTTATTAAGGGTCTCTCTACACCACTAGAATTAGAATCAATTCACTGATTTTGTTTAATTTGTTTTGGTTTGTTTGGTGCTTTACTTGCTCATATCTAGTGTCCGGAAACAGAGCAAGAGTGAGTAATTGCTGGACTCTCCCATCCAGGGCTGAGACCAACTGCTGTGCACATTTCTCAGTCTGAAGCACTAATCCTCTTGGGTTTTCGTGATTCACAGGCACAAGCTCCACCACATAAATCCCACCCTGCACATTCCCTGTCAGCTGGCAAGAGCTGTGCTCAACTTTTCACAAAAGGACCTCTATTTTCATTGAGTACGGTGAAGGGTAAATTGAAATACAGATGTAAAACACCATCCTGGCAGGCCCTCTGCCTCGGATGCTTTTAGTAGTTATGCAGCAGTGTGCTATGTTTTCGATTTAACAGTCCTCCCTGTAAGTTTACTGACTCCTAAGATAACTATATTTTCATTCTATGTTGAAGAATATTGGTTTGGTTATGTGTAGATTTCTAATGCCTCTCACTGGACTTCAGGACAAGACTATTCCCAAGCACTGAGATGCACCTCAGGCTCTGATTTTCCAGAGCAAAGAAGTGAGACTTTCCAAGTGTTATCACATTACATGTGGCACACACTCCGGTGAGAGTCCCAGAATTCCTATGCTCAGCTGCGGAGAGGTGTTTTCAAGCAATAAATGTTTGCGTTCAAAATTTAATATGAAAAATATTGGATGAGGAATTTTGGTAAAATATAAATAATGGTTATGACATGTAGTTGCTACCAGCTGCAAAAATATTTGTCTAATATGACACTTCCCTCTGTGGGAGACTCTGTTAGAAGTTATCTACAACAAAGTGATGTTATGCTGCAATACCAACATCTACAAAGCTTGAACATGTCCCCTGCTGAGGCTACAAGTTTTACTTTATCCTTGCTGGAGTATGACAGGTTGGAGCAAGGCTGGTCAGCTGCCAGAGGTGTTTTACATGCCTGTGGTCCCATGACAGCCTCAGACTTCAGTAGGTTTGCAGAGAAACTCAATCCTTTATTCTGCTCAAGTGAAAAAAAAAATCCCTTCTAAGCTGACTATTTTTCCAGTTTGAAAGAGAACAAAAGTTTCCTAATTTCTGAGTCAACTACCCTTGTCCTTATGGGGGACTTCAGCTAGCCAGAAATTAACTGGGAGCATCACACAGCAGTTACAACCTGGGCCAGAAGATTCCTAAAAAACCTGGATGGCAACTTTATGGAACAGGGACCTGTCTCAGAAAGATGCCCTCCTTGATCTGCTGCTTGTCAACTCAGTGGATCTTGTGAGCAAAATGGTCTTGGCCGCAGGGACTATGAGGTGATTGAGTTTAAAATCTCTGATGACAGGAGGAAAAGCACCAGCAAAACCTCAGCTTTGGACATGAGGAGACCAGGATTCAGGCTGCTCAGGGAATTAGTAAGGAAGGTCCCTTGGGAAAATGTTTTTGTAGGTGCTGGGGTCCGTCAGTGCTGGTCACTTTTCAAATGCCACCTCCTAAGGGCACAGGAACAGCAATTCCCAAATGCTGTAAGTCAAGCAGGCAAAGCAGAAAGGCCAGCTTGGCTGAACAGGAATCTTCTCTTAGAAATAAGGTAGAAAAGGAAGGTGTATGCCCAGTGGAAGAAAGGTCCAGTGACATGGGAAGAATTCAGAGATGTCACTTGACACTGTAGGGAGAAAATTTATGTGGCCAAAGCTCAATTCGAGTTGAAGCTGCCAGAAATGTGGGAGACGATAAAAAGAGTTTTTTCAAATATATTAATGGCAACAGGGAGTATAGAAATATTGTCAGCCTGTTACAGGATGAGGATGGTCACCTCACCAACAGGGGCAGAGACAAGACAGGGGTGTTTAATACTTTCTTTGCCTCTGTCTTCAACACAAATGATGGACCAAGGGGGTCTCAGTGTCCTGAGCTGGAAGACCATGACTGTGAGAATGATCAGCTCCCAGTCAACCCTGACATTTTGTTGGATCTGCTGCTCCAGCTGGATCCCTACAAATCTATGGGGCCTGATGGGATTCACTACAGAATTCTCAAAGATTTATCTGAGGTCATCACAAGACCTCTCTTGATGCTTTTTGAGCAGTCTTGGAATTCCAGAGAGGTTCCAGCTGACTGGAAGCTGGTGAATGGTGTCCTGATTTTGAAGAAGGGCAAGAAGGTGGACCCCAGAAATCACAGGCCTGTCACTCTCACTTCAATGCCTGGTAAAGTTATGGAGAAGATTATTCTGAGAAGTATTGAAAAACACCCAAAAAACAATGTAGTCAGTGGTCACAGCCAGCACAGCTTCATGAGAGGAAAGTCTTGCTTATCAAACCTGATTTCCTTCTATGACAAGGTAACCCACCCAGATGACCAAATGAAACCAGTTGATGTAATCTTTTTGTATTTCAGTAAAGCTTTCAATACTGTTTCAATACTGTTTCTCACAGGATCCTTCTGGACAAAATGTCCAGCCCACAGCTGGATAAACACATCGCGTGGTGGGTGAGTAATTGGCTCACAAGTCGAGCACAGAGGGTATTAGTGAATGGGGTAACATCAGACTGGTGACCTGTCACTAGTGGGGTTCCACAGGGCTCCATCTCAGGCCCTGTGCTCTTCAGCACCTTCATATAAATGACTTGGACACAGCACTGGAAAGGATACTGAGTAAGTTTGCAGATGACAAAAAACTGGGAGGAACTGTTGACTCCCTCAAAGGCAGGGAGGCCCTGCAGAGAGATCTTGACAAATTAGAGGGCTGGGTAATCATCAACCATATGAAGCTCAACAAGGGAAAGTGCCGGATTCTGCATCTGGGATGGGGCAACCCTGGCTGTTCATGCAGACTGGGGAATGAGATTCTGGAAAGCAGTGCCAGGAAAGGGACCTGGGGGTCCTGGTCAATGGCAAGTTGAATATGAGTCAGCAGTGCCCTGGCAGCCAGGAAGGTCAACTGTTTCCTGGGGGGCATCAGGCAAAGCATCGCCAACCAGTAGAGGGAGGGGATTGTCCGGCTCTGCTCTGCACTGGGGTGGCCTCACCTTGAATATTGTGTGTAGTTTTTGGCATTGCAATATAAGAATGATATTAAGCTATTAGAGAGCATCCAAAGGAGGGCAAGGAAGATAGTGAAGGGCCTTGAGGGAAAGTTTTAGGAAGAGAGACTGAGGTCGCTTGGTATGTTCAGGCTGGAGGAAGAGAGTGAGGGGAGACCTCATTGCAGTTACAACTTCCTCATGAGGGGAAGAGGAGGGGTAGGCACTGATCTCTCCTCTATGGTAACCAGTGACAGGACCCAAGGGAATGGCCTAAAGTTGTGTCAGGGGAGGATTAGGTTGGATATTAGAAATGGATTCTTCATCCAGAGGCTGGCTGGTCACTGGAACAGGCTCCCCAGGGCAGTGGTCACAGCACCAGGTCACAGCCTGATACAGCTGAAGAAGCACTTGGACAATACTCTCAGGCACGTGGTGTGACTCTTGGGGATGGTCCTGTGCAGGGCTAAGGGCTGGACTTGGTGATCCTTGTGGGTCCTTTTCAACTCAGCATATTCTGTGATGTTGTGATTCTGTAATTTTTATTGCAGCGGGACAAATCTGTCCTTTGTGTCCTGTTTCAAACCCTTTATCTCATCACTTTATGGAAGAGTTTGCCTTCCTTTCCCACAGAATGTGTAACTAAGATATAAGGCACTCTAAGATTAAGTGGTAGTATGTATATTTTTTTATTACTATTTTTTATACACGCACATACATAAAGACGTACCAAAGCAACAGCAGTGATACTTGTTTCTATTACCATAGCAGCCCAATTACAACACTAGCCCTACTCCCTTTATGTCTATACCTCTCTGTATCTATACCTCCAGTTGATTCTCTGATTCTGTGATCTATCTATATCTACACCACCTATATCTATATCATCTATATCTATCAATATCTATATCTGAATCTTATATATATATATATATTTCAGTGTATTTATACATATACATACAGTGAGTGATGGACTATGATGATATAATGCACACAGTGAGACTCGGGGAGACGTGTCAGTAAGAGGATAAAAATCATCATCTCTGCTTTTCAGTCTCCATGACCCCAGCTCAGGAAAAGATGTATATGGGTTCTTAAGCCTATCTCAATGCATGAAGACACACAGATATATCCCTAGCTTTTAAGGAGCTGATTAAGCCTCACTGAAAATGTTAGTCATGCTTGCTTAGATGATTAAATGCTTTTATAAATTAAGTCCTGAATTGCTGTCCACAGCCATCTGTGAATTTGGGTTCAGACAAGATGCAGGTTAACTACAGGCATATGCATGTAGCCCTCCAGCCATCCTTCCTCTCCATCCTGGTCTTTCCTATGACATTAAATATGGGAATGATCAATAACTGCCCAGCACTTGTTTACTTTTCTGTGTGCATGACTGCACCCCTTGATGTGAGTATTGAATTTACATTTTTCACATAGTTAGGGGCTGTCTGCTGAGCCAGTTCTTAATTTTGCTACAATACGTTTGTGTTGCCATTTCTTTATCAGCTGACAGTTAGGACTTTTTCCTTGATTACATGGTAACAACATATAGCTGGATGATATTACAGAATTCCTTCAAGGGTGAAAAAAATAATTTGTTAATAGTATTTTCCTTCATCAGTTGCCTATTTGGACTGTTGGAGATCTGAGGGCACAATAAGCTTTAATGGTCCTAATCGGTCCCACATGGGATCTCTCCCCATGTGAGACACACTTCATGTGCCCAGGGGCTCTGTGTAAGCTCAGCCCTAGTCCTTTAGCCCCTGCCCAAGTCATGTTGGGGACAATCCTGATCTCTGGCTCAGCCATGCCTGTTTGTGGCTATTGACTCCCTTGAGCCAAGCCCCAGACTGCAAACTGACCTTCCTGGGTTAGCCTTGGACCTGCCTCATCCCCAAGCACTTCCCCAATAGTCTGTGCTCTTGGTTGGACCCAGCAACCAAGAGTCTGACTCTGCCCAGAGCATATAGCATTGAAAATTGGTTACCATATGTCACCTACCAAAAGCAAAAATGTGGCTCATTTACCCAGAATTGACAAGATGTGGGGGAAAGAGGATTTGAGGTAACACAACCAGGTGACTAGGCAGAAGAAATCACCAGTGTCAGTTCTCCCAGCATGTCCCCATGCCCCCACCTTCTGTGATGCTGGCAGGGAAGATCTGTCTGCTATAATTCCTTTGGAAAAAAGGTAATACCAGTTTGTTTCTCACATGCCATGTCTATTCTGAGTATCAAGGTTAGCACAAAAATACTCTGCCTTTACTGGAGACTATTTTAAGGATTTTTTTTCTTTTATGACTACTTAAATTTCAAAGTTTCCCCTCATCTTCAGATATGAATACAAACACATCCTCTATTCGCTGCAGTATGGTGCTATACCTTTCATTTTACTCACTGGGTTGTTAATGAGGAAAGACATTAGCACTCAACATTGACTCTTATTATCCTTCAGCTAAGAGCTCATCCTGCAAAATGCTGAGAGTCCTGGATGTCAGTGGCTCCAGAGAGAATCAATCACCAGTGGTAACTACTCATACTGCTTGAGAAGTATTAGTCCCTGCTAGATCAGGCTCCTGGAGAATATCCAGTTCTTCAGCAGATAGAAAAGAACAAGGAGGCTATTACAGATGGTGGAAAGAGAATCTGTAAAAGGCGTCTGCAAATGTTCTTTGAAAACAAGCTTTTCTGGTTAATTACACATATGCTCTGTTGCAGCTGTATATTTCTATTTTTCCCTTGGCTATACACAATTTCTAAAAATAGCAGCTGACTATCCTGCAGCTATTTGAGGGAAATTAGGCTTATAAATCCTGAACAGATGCACATTATTTTGATAGGTAGGACCTTCATCTGCCAAATAGCTCTGTTTTCCTCATTAATTTTATCCTTTCTGGAGTTTTAAAAAAAGTTATGAAAGGAAGGTTTTATAGCAGTAACTAAGTCTGACCTGAGCATGGGCAGACACCAAGCAAGATTTCTACCTATTATCCTGATGTCATTACAAACTTTTTTAACTCTCACCTATGTTATTGCTGCACTGGCTTCTAGAGCTACTCATATAATGAAAGTTTCCCAAGAGATGCATATTAAACCAGGCACATTTAAATTAATAAGCAGGTGGAACTAGCAAGGCTGAATAGTCCCTACACGGATTTAACAGTGCTTTATCTTCAACTTGCAATGTACAAAGGCTAGAGACAATGTCTTTTCCCTATTCTGCAGGCAGCACCAGGGTCGTCCCCTCCGTGGGAGAGTTTACGCTGGAAAGGTCTCACCTTTCACAAAAGTAAAGCTCCTGGACTTCTTGTGTGCAGAACTGGACCCTGCAGACCCCATACAGCTTACTTAGCATTGCTTCTTAGTGACAGTGAGTAGAATAACTATCTTCTGTCAGATTTAAGTTAAAGAAATTCTGGCAGTACTTACTCTGGAAGTAAATTTAGACTAGTTGGTTCGAGCAGGACTTCAGTGATTCTCCAAGAGTGCAAGAGAATGAAAAAGATCTTGGTTATTAAGAAAAAAAAAAAAAAGCAAAACCAAAACAATGAAATGCTTCTGCTATCCCAGAAACATACTAAATAGCACTGCAAAGAGCCATATCCTTCCACCCTGCTAAGTGCTTTATGTATTCTGTATTCCCCAAGCAATATTATAAGGGTATAAAAATGTTTTTTAAAGTTATGTCAACAAGCAATATAGTTTTAGAGGGTACTACACAGTCCAAGAGGGGGAAAGATAATACAGTACCTCATTTTAAAATTAAAGGTAATCAGATCAACAGATATGAAACCTATCTGTTTGCAGTTTTCATTATATTGTTAGCACTTAGCAGGAGGAAAAAGGAAGGAAGAGATAAGATAAATGCAGAGTATATTAGCGTTAGGGAAAATGGTGTGTGTGCTGGAGGAATGAAATCACTAGGTAGAAAAATATAAAACACTATTTGATATTCACATGAAAATATGACTCATTTCAGAGCAGTGCACAAGTGGGACATTTGTTAGAAAAACTGAGGTCTCAGGAAATTAAGATATTTCATTTCAAATTCAATACAGAGAATAAGTCAGTACATGACAGCAGAGGTGTCAATCACATTGCATTGCAGTACAAAATAAAGTTAATGGGAGATGACTTTGGTGGAACCAAACTTTGGTCCTCTGTACTTACCTACTTACAACAAAGCAAGTCTTAATGCTTAAGTCTTATTTCTGATCTCTGAAAGTTAGAATGTATAAACAAAGTAAAGCAGTATCCTGTCTCACCTTTATGATCACAAGAAGGGCACCATTATATCTTATTCATGAATTTCTATTAACCATATTCTGTCCTATGAAGTATATTTTGCCTTCCTTGATGATGCTGTGCATAGGTTGAGTATTCAAAGCAGAACATCTGAGTTCCACTTCTGAATTCTTACTCAAACATGTATGTGAAGGCTTATATTTAGCTCCTTAAATATCAGGATGGGAAGCTACTATTAAAGACTAACATTTACAAACTTCTTCCCACCCTAACAAGCTGATGTTTGAACTTGTCTAATAAAGAGTGGACAATACTCACTATTTTCATCAGGTTTAGGGTAGTGTAATTTTCTAGCAATCAAGGTGCTCTTAGTCCCTCTTTTATTATACCACAGGTTACCACTGAAGCAGTTCAGAGTGATGCCATAGGATTAATGCTAAAAGCAGACTCTAGCAGTGTTGTATTTGGCATTATGAGGACAAGCTGTACTCAGAGGACAAATCTGTACTACTGGGAATGTAGTAGCTCCATAGGATGGAGCTGCAGTTATTGATAAATTGCCTGTCTGGATTTTTTTGTCCTTTGGCCTCAGTACCATGGGTAAACACATACCAAACTGGATGAAAGGACAGGATGTGTAGAACAAACAAACAAACCACCTACCCAGCAAAGTTACCACATGCCCAAGTCATCACGCTTGGTATTTGGAGATGAATCAAAAAAAATACATAGGCAAAGACTAAAACCACAGGACAGAGAGAAATGAAGCTTTTCAAAGACTGTCCAGGATTTAGCATTCAACCAGTTTTTTGCTTGAAAACTCTACCAAAGATATGCGAGCACTGAAGGGAGTAGTATGTTGTCTGATTTTGTGGCTCAAGTAGAAAGGGAGAAAGAATCCACTGATGGATTGTTTAGCTTGAACTTTTTTAAACTGTTCAGGGGTGACAGCATCTTGGAAAACTGAATGTATAAGTACAAAAATGGGGAGAGTACGTTGCAGAGATACAACAACAAGCATTTCACAGTAAGGCAGTGAAAGTATGATACACAGGAAGAACTATTCTGGCTATGAAGGGAGATGAGCACTCATTAAAGAACTTTATATTAACATATGTGAGCACTCCTCAAACACCCCAGTGAAGCTAGAGTGAAGCAGCAGAACTATATGAATATTTAGAAGTTTGATGGAAGTTGAATGTCTAATTCATTTTACCACCAGTGAAGCTTCACAATTCTTTTGAGAAAAAATGTAAAAGGTGACTGTGAGACACTGGATTATTATATTAATTATTGTCTTGGACCAAATCAAGTGTGTGGGGGGGGTGTGTGTCAAACCCTCCATTTTCTATACTCCTGTAGCTGGACCTATACTGAATGTAGGAATGATATCTATATTTGTTCTTTTTTCTCTCTCTTTCTTTACTTCTTCTTCTTTTAATCTCCCTTTTTAATATTTTGAGTAACTTAGGACCAAATGGGTTGGATTTTGCTAGGTTGTATGTGTTAGCATGCACTGAGTAAACGTTTAGTGGAATGCTTTATTTTGGTTGTATGTCATCCTTTAAACTTTTACCAAGTTCTCCTATTTCCTAAAGTTTATCAGTAAAAGTACCCTCTGAGAAAATGTATGCAGCTTTTCTCCTATGCACTCTCTCTTAAGGTGTTAAAAGAACCAAGGGCTCTTTTAAAAATTCAGCAGGCGAATTTTTGGAGCCTTGTGTATTTCAAAAGTAAAACTCCTTCGTTGAGCTTATAGCTTTGAGACTTGGGGTTTTACAGTGACTCAATGACACTGTAGCTAACAGAGGTAAGGCAGGTGGCATGGCACTGACAGTGGGGACAACTGTTAGATGAGACTTACAGGATAGATTTCTCCCATGGTGAATAAGATATGGAAGCTATAGGACCAAGAAGTACTACTCTGAAAGAGGTTGTGGACTTTTCTTCAAGGCAATTAATTAGAATCATTGAATTATGGAATGACTTGGGTTAGAAGGGACATTAATGAACATCTCCCAATCCACCTGCCACAGGCAGGGACACCTTTCACTAGACCAGGTTGTGCAGAGCCCCATTCGAACAGATCTTGAAAGCTGCCAGGGACAGGACATCCACAGCTTCTCTGGGCAACCTGTTCCAGTGCCTCACCACCACCAAATTAAAATTTTTAATTTAATTTAATTTTTTTCCTACTATCTAATCTCAACCTACTCTGTTTCAGTATGAAGACATTTTTCCTTGCCCTGTCACTACATGCTCTTGTAAAAAGTCTCTCTCCATCTTTCTTTTAGATTCCCTTCAGGTACCACTTGAAGTGCAGAAGATCTGAAAAAATAAGACATAAATGGGCAGTGCTAAATTCATGAGGTTGTCAGGAACTCCATCAGCTGGGAGTGAGGGGGAAGAGGAGGGGCAGGGAAACTTAAAGTCTCATCCCTGAAGAGCAGCTGAAACGACAATGAGCATTTGTAAATAGACTCCGCAATAATATCGAATGAGCACAGAGAAAAGAGAAAAGCACAGAGGCAAGGCATGTATTCTCCCAGAACTAAGTTAGAGGGACATGGTCAGAAAAGAAAAAAAAAAGATTTTGTTATACTGCCCATTATGACTTTTAAATGGATAGAGATGACTCAATGTCTCCTTTGGTAAAAAAGGTACAACACCTTGTATGTAATTCCAATAAGAAATATTAAATGATTCCAGTTGTCTCCCAGCTCAGATCCACCCTTCCTCATCCCTTCTGCACCCTCTCTGTTCTTTCAGGATTGCTGGCTTTTTCATCATGCTGCATTTAGCTCTTTTTCCACCTCCACGTGCTAACTTTTGAACTTGTTTTGCATAGCAAACCCTTCTCAAGTGAACAGGCTCCTATTGCCAGTATACACTAGCTCTACTCCGCACCAGCAGCTTGTTCTTTTTTATTGTAGCCACTCCACATCTTTATTCCTTCAGAGGGGTTGCAGGAACGTTGCTTGATGGAGCTGGAAAAAGGTTGTGTATTTGCTTTTTTCCTTCCGAACTCTTCTTTCTTTCAAGTTGCTTCTTTTCCACTAGGTGCCACTGAAGGCTAGGGGAGCAAATAGATGTTATGAAGAGCATCTGCCTTGCCTGAAATCCAGAGCTCCTGGGTTTCCTGGTAACTTGGGAGTGGAGTTTTTAAAGTGACTTAAAGTTTATGGAAGTTGAATTCCTGTTTATAACCTGTAGTGTTGAAGGTTGTGCCTTTCTGTGCTAACCCCTGGAAGATGCAATCTTTGGAAGCACATAATAAATATGTCAAAAATCCATACGGGAATTTGACAATGGCATCATTGTGACCATTCCTTTGTATGGTTGTGGAGACTGCTGCTCAGGCTCTAACCAACTGGGCACTGCTCACAGTTGTCTGGAGATGGCTTACAGGAGATGACTTAGGATCATGGAGCACTACAAAACTACTTCTGGCTCTTCCTTATGCTGATGTATCACTGGCTATAAGAGCCATGCCTGGAACATTTTGAATTATCAGCAGTTTTGTCTTGCACTGCAGAACAGGGAGTGACCGTGAGCATTTGCAAGAAATTTTGATATTGATGCATGATCTTTTAAGGCATCACTGATGATGAACAGAAAGTTTATGTAGTTTTACATGATGAATAAAACTGAAGTGTTACAAGAAATCTATTTTTAAGTTATAGCTGTATGAAAACACTGACATTGATTCAGATTTCATTCAAAAGAGTATGTTTTTCAAGTTTGACAGCTACAGAAAGGCCCAACAATCTTTTGTTTCAAATTCCCTCACTCTTCTTAAAGAAAATTCTACTATGTTCAGAGTACTCAAAACCAAGCTTTATTGCAATCTGAAGTTATGCAGTAAGAGGGGTATAGAGCTCTCTAAAACCAGCATATAATCTAAAGTTTGCAGTAGCATAATTATTAAGAAATTCCCTCCAAAAAGAAAGCCACTTTTCTTGTAAATGTGAGGAGACTAAAGGAAGTCATCTGTATTTTTTTGCCTCATTTATGCTGTTTATGGCTCGCTGTGGGTCAGTAGATGCACTCAGAGGTGACAGGCAGAATGAACCAAAGAAATAAAAGCATTTAGCAGCATCCTTCCCCACCTTCCCATCATCCTCTAGTTACAAATTGACCAGCCAAGCTCAATCACCTGTTTCAAATCCTCTGTGGAAATGGAGTCTGGGTAAAAAGGCATTCGCAATGATCTGTCCAAAATGACTCTGTCCACTCTGAGATCCAAACTGCCTGAGAAAAGCCTGGAAATAGAAGTGCAATTACTCTTCTGAGAACCTAAGGCCTCCTGTGTGTTTGACTTCTGTAGATGTGTTACTGTTGTCTGAGGAGAGAACTCATGCAACATTCATAGAGGTAATACCACAAATATGACTTCACCGGTAATTCTGAAATTTTAAGGAAAGGTTAAAAGGGAGAAGAAAGCCACACAGTCCCAGGATGGTTCAGGGGATACAGTGCTGGAGAAGGAATTATGGCACTTAGTTTTCATTCTTGCCCTGTTGAATTACCTTTGAGAAATCACTGTGCCTCTCAGTTCCTCAGATTCTGTCTGTATGATGTGGCTGCTCATAATATTTTTTCTACCTTTATTCAGTGTTTTGTGACACACAGGTGAAAAGTGCTCTCTGACAACTGTGACATTCAATCTAAGGAGAAAGTCTAAGATTTACTAAAGAAGTTTGTGTATCTAAGAACTTGCTCGTTTTATTCACATTTAATCCCACAGCTACCTGCAAATGTTGCCTTTCTCATGATAATTAAAAAAATCCTAATGAACAAACAATAAACAATATGCAATACTTTCAATGCTAGATTTTTTGTATATTCACCACGTAGCACCACAAATTATTTTCCCTTTCCTCTCACCAGATTCCTCAGTAATTCCTATGCATGGGCTCTTCCTTACAGCTGCCTTCATGTCCCCATGTCCCTTAATGTATTAACACCATTTTCAGGGAAGTTGATACATTCACTGAACAGAGTGCCAAGTGCTATATCCTATCAGCTTGCTAAATAAACTGCCTCTGCTGATAGCTGGGTTCTCAGTGGTGTAAAAATCATAGCGGGACAAACAGGAATCAAAGTTTCTCAGCTATGATATCTCAGCTTCTGCAATGCTTCCTACAGGAAGCAGTGCTTCCTACATATGCTTTTTTAATGTGCTGTTACTTCACATTTGAAGATGAAAAAATTGGCACAAGGCACAGTCATGGACTGTATCATTTGTGACAGAGCTGTGTTTGGGTGAAACAAGGATGTATAGATTTATTTTGTCTGACACTGTACCCAGCAGCTTGCCCTCTCGGTCTCTGTAAGCTGTCAGCTCTTCCCATCCATCAACCTGAATAGCATTCTGTTCCAGCGGTGTTATTATCTGTCTTATCTTCCTTTCTGTTGCACCTGGCAGAGGAATGATGCCTTTTGATGGATTTTCATTTACCTCTATTGTTTTCCTTCCCATCCCTTTTAAATAAATATCCTATTGAGTGCAAACTTGGAAGGATTTCAGAGCAAATTTCACTAGCAGGGATAAACAGAATTCTTTAATATTTATTCTCTTCAAACATTAATGGGTTTGTGCTTTGTATCAGTGTCATCGTGTTGATGAGGTGACAAGTGTACAGTATGGAGCAAATTTAGAGTAACTTGGTTAGTCCATACTGAGCTTTCTTGCAGACAGTATTCTGCTAGAATTAAAAGGAGCTGTGCAGAACAAAGTTCAGAAACTCTGTGTAGCCATAAAGAGTTTATAGAGACTTGCAAGTGTGTGGAGGAGAAGTCCTCAGCTATGTTGTCAGCATAAAAATGGACTTGTTTTCTACTCTGGTAGCAGTGGGATCGTTTCTCTGTGTCTCTCCTCTAAACAGGTTAGTGAGACCAGAGCGGTGGTAAGAGACTTTCCATAAAGAGGAACTGAAGATAAAAAAATTAGGCTCCTTTCAAACACCTCCTTGTAACCGGGGAACAGGCCACTGTTTGAGGCCAGGCTGCTCAGAGGCACTTGTCAGCAGAGGTGATGTGCAGAGTTTACACAGCTCAGGAGTCTGTGAGTAAATGCCCTGTTACAGACATGACCCATAGGGCATATGTTCTGGGCACTGCAGGGAGGCCAGGAAGTGCCTGTAGCTCAGCACACTGACAGCTTTGTGCTGTATTTGTTCTAATCCTACCCCAGGACCCAAAGCCCTAGCAGGCAAGTTTGTAGACCTTGGGTACTCCAGCACCTTGGCATGGCTGGGAATAGCTGCAGCCCAGAGCAGTGTCTCACTGTAAGTCCCTTTTATTCATTGTTGGCTGGCTTTGGTATCAGGACCCAAAGGGGTTTTTACTTTCTGTGGCATAGATTGTAAGAAACAAGATACCCCCAAGAGATCTCCACTTTTCTAACTTCAGCTTCCCTCTTGGCAAGAAGGAAGTGGGTATCATTTGTTTTCTCTATAAACACAAAATGGAGCATTTCTACAGTAGCTCAGGTTTCTGGGGATTTCTGCATCAGTTTTTTCCCTTTTCATTGCTTTTCAAACAAACTACAAGGACAGAGACAGAATGCAGCAGATATCTTCAGTATTTTGTAAGGCCATTTGACACTGCTTAGTATCTTGCTTCCAGAGGGCTCCCTGCAGCAACTCAGTGGCTTCCAAATAAAAAGGGGACATAGACTCTTTTATCTATTCAGATCACTCGGAGCTACCACACATCCCTTTAATGTTTAATCAATGAACTCTATTGCTTTGTTATATATAAAGCAAAAAGCAAATATTGGAATTGATTAGGTGAAGCACTTAGCTGAAACTGAAAGCTGTCTACTGTGGAGAGTTGCCAAGTAATAAAGCTGGTTTTCAGAAGACCAAACAAACACCTTTTTTTTTTTTCTGTAGTAATTTCAAATTAATGTTTTTATCAGTATGTACAATTTCTAATCTTATGAGTGTGTGAGAAGATGACTAGAATAAATAAATGTAGATATAAAATTAAATATTGATTCCTGACATGACTGTGGAAGTTGCCTAAACCAGATTCTTCGAAGTTCACTGCTGATTGCCTACTGGTTCTCCCAAACAAATTTGCTTTAATAAGAATGCAAGCTACTAATAGATGAGTGGCATATTCATACTCACAAAGATCAGTCTTGATGTCTGTGCGAGAAAGTGAGAAGGGAAAAGTTTCTTTTGCTCCCTTTGTGTGAGCTTTACGCTGATCACAGACAATGGAGCAGATTCATCTTTCTTGCAAAGCCCCATCACTCTTCATCACCAATCTTATGAATGCTGCATCTCAGAAGCAGCCCAAACAGCTGACTCAGTACCTCAGTGAATAGAAGCAGCACCAGGCTATAGGCATATGTGCCTCATCATGTTCAGAGCCTGTGGGAAGCCAGAAACTGGATTACGACATCAGATTTTCTTGTAGTCCTCCGTCTGACATACAGCAGCACAGTCATATTCTCCTTATTGCTCAAATCCTTTGTCAGTCATGACCCTGCACATTCAGGCTCAAAAGTGGTCATTTTAGGACCAATTTTTTCCCAGGTGGAAAGATAATAGAATCTGGAGAATTGGATCAGTGAAGACATGTAAGCAAGAGTTAATAGCATTAATCAGGAAGACAACAAATAATTCCTGCAAAAGCCTGTTGTTAAATCCCTTCAGCTAATTGCATGTTGTTAGTATAAAATGCTTGCCAACTTCTAGTTATGACTAATTCCAAGAGGCTCATTTTTGTTGCAACTGTGTTCAAATGAATTTATTTATTCAATAGTTTAAATGCTTCAGTTAAAGAATTTTAATTCAACTGAAAGTATTTTAACCTACTGCCTCCCCTACTTAAAAGAAGAGCCAGCATATAAAAACTGTATGGAAGCCAGTTATATTGAAAGTTGCCTTAGGTACAGCAATGACTTTGAAGTGGGTAGTGAAAAAAAGCATGATGAAGTCAGAAAGGTTTATGGTGACAATTACATATTTCTTAGAGTATTTGATCCACTGTGGATTGCTGTAGAGCCAGCATTGCCTGTATATGTACCCTAGAAAGGACAGCAAATGAAAATCACTGGCATGCAAGAAGTTAATACGTGCAATATATTTGCAAAATTGGAGCTGTTTCAACCTGCTGGCTTCACATCAAACGCTGTCAACAAAAAGATATTTGTTAAATAAAAAAGGAAATGAACAGTCAGTCAGAAATGACAGTTGATTTGTGGGACTATTTAATTATCTGAGGCAAGAGAAAGTAGGTCATCTGCAGGAAAGTAGTGGACTATAAAGAAATAAACTTGCTATTGATAGCCCGACATCAAAAAGAAGGTGGGCAGGTCTTCAGAGAATAAATACCTTCTTTTCTTGGATGGAGGAACACTTAACTGTGATGACATTAAAATTTTTTTCATTATTCTTCTGAGGACAAAATTAAAAAAAAATATCACTGGTAATTAGGGGCTCTTATTTTCCCAGTTGTTGAGCAAAAACACAACACAGCTTTTAAGGATGGAATTAAAATGGGATGTGTCTAAAGCATTTCCATTTGGGCTCCTCAGAATTCAATAACCCATACCACCACCCAGTTTTGATAAATTGGTGTGATAGTAAGTGCCAGCACGCTCAAAGACTCTTGTTTCAGGTTGCCCACTGATTCAGAAGGACACTGTCCTGCCAGCTGCGTGTAGTACATACTGTGAACTGCCAATAGCAAAGTTTCGTCATCCTCGGGTTTCATTTTCTTCCAAAAGAATGTGAAATCTGCATCTTAAAACAAGCAAGCAAAGAAATAAACACACAAATAAATAAATAAAATAGATATTTTCAGCTTGTTTTGGTGCCAAGAGGCAGGACTTCTCCACATAGTGGTCATAAATATATAAGTTCTTATTCTTAGCTAAATTCATGCTTGTTCATTTTCTTACAGACTTAAAACAAGATTTCCAAGTCCAAAATTATCTGTGGTTTTTTACTTTGTAAACATTCCCTAACAAATTGGCTAATTTATGTCATTAATATTTTCTCTATTTTAGGCTCACATGTATGTCACAAATCAGCTGCAGTATGAAAGATGTGAAAACCTCTTTCTTGAAAAAGATGTGGGCACATATCTGCTGTAGTTTCTCTGTTAGTCTCTCTGTCAGGGAAAAAAATATTACACCAAAACAACTACCCTTTCAGTGGCATATCATAGTCAAGATAATTGTTAAGAAATGTTGGGATTTTTTGTTACTGGGATGTGAGATTTTGTCTTTACAGAGGTTCTTTCAGTCAGCATGAAAAGATTGATTCATGGCTTAATATAAGGAATTGTGTCCTGGCAACACCAAGACTTGTGTCCAATCTGGAGCCTGAGGAATGCGACACACAAGAATTATACTCATGTTCACTTGTTAGCACATGCCCTGTACCCACAGATGCCTCCAGAGATTCCTGTGGTGTGAGAATGGTCTGAGAACCTGCTTGTTACTCACATCACTGAAGGAAAGACACAGGTTTAATATGCCCCCAGTCTTAGAAAACAATGCACTATCTGTAAGCCTTGTGAAGGTCGCAAAAAGCCCCCAGGCCCCTGAGAGTCCTGCCTTAGGGTAATATGTCCAGTGAACCCATTCACATCACTTATAGCATTACACCAATTTGAAGGTACAAAGGTGTGGGAAACATAAGAATGCAGGAGTGAAAATCGGTGACATGCCATTTCACAGAATCATAGGATCATAGAATGATTTCTGCTGGGAGGTACCTTACAGACCATCTGATTCCAAGCCCCCTGTCACAGGCAGGAACACCTTTCAATAGACCAGGGTGCTCAAAGCTCCATCCAACCTGGCTTTGAACACCTCCAGGGATGTGGCATCCACAGTTTCTCTGGGTAACCTGTTCCAGTGCCTCACCACCCTCACAGTAAAGAATTTTTTCCTACTACCTAATCTAAACCTGCCCACTTTCAATTTAAAGCCATTCCCTCTTTTCCTATCACTACATGCCCTGGTAAAAAGTCAGTCTCCAGGTTTCTTGTCACACCCGCTTTAGGTGCTCCAAGGTCTCCCTGGAGTCTTCTCTTCCCCAGGCTGAACAACCCCAACTCTCTCAACCTGTCTTAATAGGAGAAGAGCTCCAGTCCTCTGATCATGTTCATCTTATTCTTCTTTTTCTTTCAATAGTGAGTTTCTTGATTAATTTTTCTTCACGTTGATTACTTATTGAGTATGGAAAAATCAGTAAAAAGACCGATTTTCCCTCTTTGTTCAACCTTTGTTTGATAACTCCCCATCGATAAGTGATGAAACTGGCACCAATGTGAGGACAACTTTTGTGGATAACTGAAGATCAAGGGGAAGAAAGGTATGGAGCAATAGTCTGTTTTTATTTGCCTGTTTTGCTTTTATGATTCTTATTTTTATCTGAGTCTTCTTATTTCAGTGCACATTTTTTATAAACTTGGTGACATGGATTTATAAGTGAAGATTATTTTTCAGCTTGTATCTAACATCAAAAGATGTTCTGAGAAATCATATTAGAATTTTCAGCTTATGGTTTGTTTGTCACATACTTATATATAAACACAGTTCCAAGCCCAAATCAGGGCAACCCAACATCTATTTGTGATTAATCTTGCTAATAATCCCTTACTCTCCAGTGAAAATTGCTTTTGGATTTCTCAACATGATTTGACTTGTCACTACTGTTGCTGTCTCTTCCTTGATCACCAGAATACAGAATACTGCAATTTCAGTTCTAGGAAAGAGATTCTTTCTGCCCTAATCTCTTGGCAACCTGTCTGTCAGAGGGCCGGCTTCTGGATTTTCCTTACAGGTGCAGGACATAAGTGATGGTAGAGAAGAAACAGAAGAATTCTTTTTATCTTCCCAGATCGGGAACCTAATTCAGTTCCATGCTATGTGCTGCCTGGCTATATTCCTAAACAGCAAGGGAAAGTTTCTGATGTGACAGTGTCCTGATCTTTCCTCCCAGTGCTGGCTCCCGTATGCTGAAGAGGCAGTGGAAAGCAAGGAAGTAAACTTCAAGGCTTTTTTTTTTCCTCTGAAGTCTAGTTGAACTCTGTCAAATGATGCACATATTCTTTACAGCAACAATGATTTTGTGACCTGGATTGGCTCTTTAGGGGCTTCTGACTGGTCGGAGCCTTGTGCCACATGGAAATACATTACTTGTCCTTTTTGATTAATTTCTTGTTCCTTTTACATCTTCTGTGGAATGTGCTCTTTGAAGCCAATGATAGAGGCTGCTTTGCTTTTCAGATACTGCATTCAAATCAAAAGGAAGAGTGTGCCCAGGAAAGCAGTGGTCTTCCCTTTGCTAGTTAGGCTATTGAAAATCCTTGGAGAAGCAGATGAGATTATACAGAGTTTGTAACAAAAAAAAGAAGGGGTAAAATTATTAATCAGGTGTTAAAATTGACATTGTAGTACCAGAGTATGTACACATTTAGTAATATGTATAGATTCATTAATGTGTTGAGAATGTTCAGACTATTCCTTCCAGCCATGGCAAAAGTGACAGATTGCTGCTTATTTCTTTGGATTAAGATGATGCCTTTATGACAAACATGTATCATGGTCTTAAACTACCACCTACTGCAACACACAGAAGCATAATATATAAACAATGAAAATTTGGGTTCATACCATGCCTTTAAAGTGCTTTTGAAAAATCATATAAGTAGAGTATCTGTATTTCCAGGATCCAGATTTTCAGAACATGTGTAAGTGGGGATGGGTTTCTATAAAGCCAAATTTTGGTTTAGAAAGTTTATAAAATATATAGTATGTAATATATACTTGCAGTGCATACTGTATTTTTTATCTGGATTTGTTTTCAGCCATATGAAGTAGAGAGATACCTCTAAATTCTATTATTTTTATTGCTTTATTATTCACAGATAATTTAAAGGTTGATACCTACGCAACAGGAACATGTCTGTCACATATTATTTTAAAGAACACTAATGATATTTCTAACCAGTAAGGATTTTACCATAGATGAGGCTTTTAATTGTAGATTTTTTTCTTTTTTTATATTTTTATTTTAACAAAGTGAAACATGCATTCTGATGGAACTTTGATTCTGTTATAGATTATTCTCTGAGGCAATTTAAATGACTGATAAGAAAATTATATCGCCAGACCAAAATTTGAGAAATATCAACTCAAAATGGTACAAACTGAAGTTTTCCAGTAAATCATCAATAACAAGATGATAATGGGGAAGCAGAAAAGAGCTATATCTTCAGTTGGCTGCTTGGACTATAAAATAGTACTCCTATTAGCAGTATTTATCTTCGCTATCCTTAAAGAGCCTAAATAAATAATAAAGAAAGAATTATTTACAAACTGCTTTTCATCCTGAGACTGTCAGTAGCAGCCAAATTTGTGACATCATAATTGAAAATATAATTTACGTGTCTGAACTGGTTAAAGCAATGGAACTGAAAAGTACAGAAATCAACAGCTTAAAAACGGTGTGAGGGGAATGAAATATGTGACCTGTCTGTGAACCTCACATGCTTCAATATGCTTGGAAATCCAGTGGAGGCTGATATGATTGGATTGATTGTGTTTGAAGAACTCTTGGGACCAGAAGGTTGAAGTTCACAAACTTGGAATGTACTTTTTTTGTTCAGTTGCAGCTTTTCCTTTAAATTGGAAAAGGAATTAGGAGCTAGGAGGTCAGTAAACCTCACCTTAGTCCTTGGAGAAAACATTCTCTTGGAGTTCATTTGCAGGTATGTGAATGGCAGGAAAGTAATCAGGAGCACTCAACACAGCTTTGCTGAGGGCAAATCCTACTTGACCCAGCTGGTGAAATGACTCAGCTCTGAAGGTGAAAAGTGTGGTGGGTGCAGTGATTCTCTGATGAACACGTGCTCATCATTATGGACCCAGATGGTACACCATCACTCTCCAAGGTTGTGACATTTCCAAGAAATCTGAACCCTAATGCTGAGAAAGGAGTAGGCAAGTGCTTAACTTGTTCTCTTCCAAAATCTCCAGACCCTTCCTTTATGTCCATCTAAAGTCACTAAAACCCAGCAGTACCTGTGCCACTTAGATCATAAATGCAATCGCTGAAAAGCACAAGTGGTGTTGCTTCCTGAGGTGTTTAAATAAAACCATGGAAAGTTCAAATGAGAACACAAGCACACATACAGCATTGCTGGAAAATCCGGATCCTTCCAGTTTTCAGAGCAAAACATCTGAGTCTGCAGACTATATTACTTGTTAAGCCTTGCTGGAAATTTTTTTTCTGGCTACTTTCCACAGCAGTTCTCTTGTTTTTTGAACATACCTTTTCTACTTCCTCCCTGGCCACTTTAAATGGACATTACCTAAAGCTGACTAAACCAGATTTGGCTGGTAAATCTGCTCTAAGCAGCTTGCACTGACTGCTAATGCACAATTCACAGTATTCATTACTCCTGGAATTAAATTACTATATTTGGCATTACTCTGAAATTCTACCAGGAATCCTGGAGCCTCCCTCAGTTTTGACGAGATTAGAGAAACATGGTCCCTAGTTTCTGACCATATGTATGCATGCAGACTACCTAGCCCTACTTTTTGCCTTTCTTTCTGGAAAGTTTGGGCACCTTGTATCTATTTGGAGATTAGAAAGCAAATTGGCTCTTCCAGGAGATCTGCCCATGAGGATTTGAAGAGGGGATCAGTTCAGTTCTCCAGCTGGTTGGCTGGCAATGTCTTGTGGGGAAATGCTGTACCCTTTGCACTGTGGGCTCAAGACCTTCCCTACCTTGCTGCAGTCTGAAGGAATCTGGAAATGAGTGATACAGGTCTGTGGACCACCTCCTGCTGTAGGGAGGCTGTGTCACAGAGGCATGTGGTTCAGTATCATGGATATCTTTGGGTTTATGTGATGTATGAGCCTGGGTTATTGCTAAGGCATGTCCTGATGGACTAAAGAAAGTAAAGCACATATTTCATCAAGTTATTCCTCAAGAGACTGAGTGAGAGAAGTGGCAGTATCCTTCAAATCTTTCATCCTTCATGTCTTATACTTACCTGAAAAACACCCATTTTAGCTATGGTGTGCTGAGGAAATGGCCAGATGCTTTGTTCCCTAAGATAATGAGGTTGATGGTACGTAAAAAAAGATCATGTGTCTTTGGGTAAAAGGTGGCACAAATGACCAGAGGACTTTTAAGTAGAGGTACAAGGGAAATATCAATATAGAGATTACAAGGTGTTTTGTCTCAACAGCTGGAAAAGAAATACTGGGAATTGTGTCTTCCCCTAGGCAATGACTTCATTCTTCTTGCTAACAACTCTGTGCACAAAAAAGTGTTTTACCTATTCTTTTCTTCAGTGGCCCATATTTTTAGCTCTTGTTTCTCTTCATGCTTCTCATTTCTTTGATAACATTAACCATTAATAGACTCACAGACTCCTCTGAAATAAGAAAGTATGATCAGTATTTCACAGACTGAAATTGGAAGCACAGATTATAATAGGACCTTTCCACCTCATAATAAATTAAAGCTGTGCCAAAGGCCCAGGTATTCTAAGTTTTAAGGTCAATGTCTCATATGGACCTGGTTTCATATCCAGTAGACTATCCAACTTATGCTGATAAATTTTAATATAAACATTGGCCACAGTCTCTGTTTGGCTTATTACATAGCCATGAGATGGACCTACACTGCAAACAAACAAATGAAAAATCAGAATTTTTAGTACAATGGCAATCAAGGGGGTTTGGTTCAACAATATAGTCCATGCCCTACGAAGGCTAGAACAGCTACAAAAAAGTGTGGAATGTGATATTGCTACTCAGTACAAAGTTTAAACTTTAAACATTTTGTCTGAGATCTGCCTCTTCTCAATGCGCAAGACAACGGCTTTAGATGTCTCAGCAATTAGTCTACAGCATGCCCTGGTGCCCTAGCTTTCTGTTAGGGAACCTGTCTGGACCACATTGTTCTTCCTTTCTGACCCTTCCAGTGGGAACCAAAGTATCAGGAGAGAGAGGAAGAGTTTGTACATAGGAATATGTTTCCTCAGTGTTAGGTCAAGATGCAGTCAGGGTATGCACCCAAATCTGAGAAGGTAGGATTAGTTCAGGGACCTCCAGTATAGTGTCTTCTAGGGCTACAAGAGTGTGACATGATTTCTAGGGCTCTAAGAGAGTCACGGCCTTTGTTCAGTTGTCAGAAATAGTTACTATTCCTACTACTGTTGGTTTAGACCACTGGTGTGCAAAAGCTTTTAATGAACCGGGTGGGAAGGGGTTGGTCTGTGCCTGCTTGCACGGTTGTCCATCTGGAGTAGATCAGTTACTACAGGTTCATGCCTCAATCATTGAAGCCTGGGTTAGATGTCATTTACCAAGTAATTACTCCACAGGCTACAGGAGTGAGGGGAAAGCATTCCTACCTGCTAGATTTTTTTTCAAGATGTCTTACATAGAAAGGTTTTCAGAAAGAATGGAGATGGATAAGCAACTCTAGTTCTTATTTAAAAAGGCAATGTTAGTCTCTGTAGCTGAAGATTAAAATGATTAGGGCAAAGTATTGAGCACTTGCTAGGCAGATTTATTCAACAGTCAAGTTCTCTCATTTGGAGAGAGATATTTCTACTTCATTTCTTTCTGGTTAGTCAAAAACCTTAAAACTCAGTGCTGATGTCTGGTTCTGGAACAGTCCAGTCCTTCTGAAGCCAAGCTAATTGTACTTCAGGAGCAATTTTAGAAATCTCAGAAGTCTTTGTTTTGAAAGGTATCAATAGTAACTTGAGCTAGTGTTAGAAAAAGAGAAAAATTGTTGTGTGTGTTTGGTTTTGTTTCCCTGGGGGCTACGGATGGAGAAATGTCTTAAAGAAGACACGTAGACATTTCATTAGAAGAACAGAACATCTCCCTGCCTGAAGGATAACTGTGTCATGAGAAGGGTGCTCTGTTGTGATCTTGGAACTCTTCTGTATATGAGTGTGGTCAGAGCTTGTATCTCTATATAGCTAGTACTCCCATAGGCATTTTTAACTTTGCATTCATAATGCCCTGCTGAATTACTTCATTTCAAATGTGTTTTGGGGAAAAGCCCTGCTAGGAGAATTCTGCCTTTTGTAAGAAATTCAGTTTCTAACTATGTACAAAACCTGATGCATTTCATTGCCTACCTTTCCTGTGAAGAGATCCCTTGAGAAAGGAAAATGCTTGTGTCTGACACACCATTACAATGTTTGCAACTGTGTGTTTTCGAATAACTCTTACTCTCAAGCCCCTGGCTTCTGTGAGATTGCTATTACCTTTATCTAATGCTCTCAGATTGCTGATTGATAATTCATTTCCACATTTTCTTTCGAACTTGAAGTTCTTCAATTTTAGTTCTTTCATTGTTACAAGAGGAGAATTCCAAACATGGAAATTTTCTCTCTTTCCCCAGGGTACACCAGTGAGGCATCAGATGTTTCTACTGAGTTTCAAGTCTAATTGCTCTATCATGCATGTTAAAGGCTCTAGCAGAAGCAAGCATGCAAAGAAATCTGAAGTTGTTTGAGTAGAGATTTCTTCCATTAAGGCATTGAGACGGGTATAAAAACCTTTCACTTAGAGAAAAAAATTCTTAGTATTTTCAATCTTTATCATAGTTCAGGAAATAAATTTCCATAATTTTTTTTTTCATTCAGAGTTATGTATGGGAATATCTCCTATTAAGTTCAGTGTAACTTATGTCAGGGTCACCTGGTGGCACTTGTCAGCTAATCCTACTGTTACAGCAGACCCTCAGTAGCCCACCAAGAGCCAACACCTCTTAAAAAAGGCCAACAACTTTAAAAAGAGGCAAAAGCAATTAAATACTCCCAGCATATGAATAAGTTTTATTATCTTCACCGATAAGAAGTTATTTGTTTTCATACCATACGTTTGGGGGTCAGAAGGGGAATCTGAAGTGACTGAGAGGCTGAAAAGACACTGTCAATTTTATGAAGCGATCAGAGGCTTAGATGAAAGCATTCTCTTGCTCATTGCAGCCTGTTCTCTTTGATTAAAATGATAAAGTGAACTGTCTTGCACTGCTAAAAATAAAAAGACATAACTGGAAGGATGTTTCAAGCTGCTCTACCCCTGGTCACATCTGCCCCAAGGATGAGCAGCTGTCAAGCAGTGCAATGTGCTGTTACATTTGCTCATCTATACCTCAAATGAGCCTCTGGGTTGCAACTGGTTGTGCTGTACATAGAAGCAACAAATCTTGTGGCATGGGTTCATATTGTATGAAAAGGCTTTATTATTCCTCACTGGAGTAATGACTCTCTGCTTCTTCTTTTAAATATTTTTAAATTGTTGTTCTCTTACATATTTGGGTTTTTTTCCTCTTTCCTCATAATGGAAATCAGTAGAAATGAAAACCTGAGTCCTTTATACACCTCCCACCTCAACAGTCCAAGTTCTGAGTAGTGTGTCCCTAAATGGTTGCTTTTTGATAACCATCTTTGTCCTGATTGCTATCTGTAGCTATAAATTTCCCTTGACTGTACCCTAGAGGGATGTGCTATTGCTCAATATGGGTCTTAAGCTCTTTATCTTTTGTAGTTTATCTATCTGCCAGTGCTTCCTCTTTAAATGGCAGTGTCTGCCTGTGGGTTTTACCTCTGTGCATCAATATTTGATCTCTCCTAAGAACACGTATTTTCTGTACAGCTGTGTCTAAATGATTTGCCTATCAATTCAGACATTTTCCTTCCAAATGTCTCCCTAGCAGTTTTCTAACATGAACAGGCCCCTTCTCTGCCACTGTTGTGTGCCATTTACCTGAGTCTTTCCACTTTTGGAGAACTGATTCTTTAAATGTTAGTAGGTCAAATTCCGTGTGCACTTTGTGTCGTTCTTAGAGGCAACTTTCAATCACAAAATGAATTCCAGTGAGAATCAGCACAGAAAGATGTGCTACCTATGAAACCAAAGGGAAGAACTAATGAACAATAATTCTTAAGTTAAGTGAGATCATATTCTACTTAGCAGAAAAGTGTACATTCTGTACATGCAAGGGATTAGGAATATACTATTTCATATTTAGTTAGAATCCACAGTCTTTGAGCAGTGGGAAGAATTTCTTCTGTATGAACATGTGAGTATATGTTCCCAAAGAAGGATGTGCTTCATCCTCACCTTAACTGCTGATGGTGCCTCCAGAATAAATAGAACAACCTGCATTGTGTCTATAAAATCTGTGCCTGCATTACCTTTAATGCAGAAAGCAAGGAAAAACCTCCATCCCTCTTGTCCTCCACTGTATAAGTGTTTAGTCCACTTTTAACATAGAGAGCACAGCCTTCACATTCCATAGTGGGAATAGATCTTAGTTAAGTATGGATAATAACAGAAAAGCTCCAGACTTCTGTGCGTAATTTGCACTTACTGGTTGTCCCTGAAACTACTGTCACTCTGCAAAACTATTTGAGATGTGCAGCTGGAGACAAAGCTGCAAAGACAGCAAAGAGATCCCTGAAAAATCACTGCTACCAAAATGCTTATCATCACCTATGAGTTTCATGCTAAGCAGAAAATGTTAATGCAAGTGTCAGGAAAGATTTTCAAAGAAGACTTATCAAAATAAAAAAGATATGTCTAAGTGTGTTACTATAGCTCAGGTAGGAAAAGTGATATTAGAATGGGTTTGGTAAAAGTGGCTCAATGCTAATAAAAAAAAAAAAGATTAGAGATGAGGGATTTCTCCAATTTAAAACATAGGCAGATGTAATATTAACTTTAAATGCAGTTTACTATGACACTGCAGCATTTCAAGTCAATATTTCCAGCAAAACACAATCACATAAAAGATAGAAAGCCCAACAAAATTAGACAGTTTCATAGTAAATCAGGATGGAAAAACCTGGGCAGAACGCTTATTTAAAAATTTGACCTAAGAATAGGGTGATATGGTCAGAGAACCAATTACATTTGAAAGCACCATTAAAATCTACCAGTCCTGGATTTCAAAATGGAGAGCTTAATAAATCACGTCACCTAGAAAATGACATTACAAAAGGAATACTGAAACACTGCATTAATTGCGGTCAGAAAAAATTATCATTTCTGGTTCATCCGTCATTCCAAGGTATTTAACCTTCCATTTGTACATCACTTGGGCTAATTGATCGTTTCTTCAAATGGGAAATGGTGTACTATGCTGTAGCATTCAGGACCAAATGCACATTTCCCAACCCCTGGAAAACAACTGTAAACACCTTCATGAGTATCATGCTCAGGGGGGAAAACTGCCTGATTTTCTCTCTCAGAAATGAAAGCTGTTGACCACCCTTCAAACTGCTACAAAGAAGAACACTGGAAACTGTATGACTTTGCCAAATCCTTGTTGTCAAAGCAAGAATTAAAATAATATAATGCAAACAGATGACTTAGAAAAAGAAAGGGGATGAAAACAGTTTGTGCCTCCATCTTGACTCTCATTAGCCTTTATGTGAGTGGTCTTTTAGTCAGACAAAACCAAAAGAATAAAGGATGTCTAGTAAGAGAAATGTCTGCTGTGAATTGATGACCTTATCCTTCCATGATCTGAACTAGACTGTTCTCAAAGAAATTTAGAGTCACTCTAATAAGCAAATAATATTTTGCAGTCCTAAAGCAGACAATTGAGACTAAAATTTTAATACTCTCTAGAGTTGAGCACAGCTTCTATTCCATAAGCTTTAGCCTTACAGTATATGTGTCTAACTTAGAATTAACTATCAAAATATTGCAAGAAGAAAAATATACCAACCTCCAAATGGGCTCCAGCCCCAAGGAAATAACTCTCTAATATCCAATTCTCCAGCAGAACTGCTTCTGTGACCTCTCTCAAGTTTTTTAAAAACTCCTCTGACAAGATAAGGAAATCTGGGCAAATAATTTAAGGAATCATAGAGTCATTTAGGCTGGAAAGAACCTCGTGAGGTTTCTAGTCCCACTCCCTGTTCAAAGCAAAGCCAAAGCTGAATTCAGACTAGGTTGCTTAAGGGTTCGTGCAGAGGTTTTGTAAACCTCCAAGGAGAGAGATCCCACAATAAAACAGCCTCGTTCCAGTGCTTAATTATTCCTGTAGTAATTTCTTTTCTTCATTCTATCTAGACATAATTAACACTGTGTCAATTCGTAATCATTATCTCTCAGTCTTCTGTGCACCTCAGTAGAGCCTGGTTCTCTCTCTTGAATGTACCAGTAGACTGTTACTACCTCTCCCCAAAAACTTCCTTTCTGTAATCTAATGATCTCAATTCCCTCAGCCCTCCCCACAGGACATTGCTTCAGTGACCCTAGATGCTCACCAAAACCATATGATGAGTATACATACACTGCAGTAGCAGCTTCGAATCAGAGACCAAACAATGCTGCTCTCTGTGGAATGGACTCCTCAGCCAGAGTAGCAAATATTTCAATATCCCCACTTCCCAAAACTGTGTAATTCCAAAATAAAGACTGCACATACCTCACCCTTAAGACTGGTATATCATCTGATGTCTCTACTGGTAGTAAATAGTCCTAAGCAGTGCAGAGAGAGGTTCAGGAAGTGTGATTGCCTGCAAGAACACAGTAATTTTTTTCCTTAAATTGGTCAATCCAATAAACCTGGGTCAATTGCCATTGCTGGTTTTGCAACATGTATGGATAGCTCCAGTAGATCCAGAACTGAGGACAGCAGTTTAGTGGTGCCTAAGGGACAGCAGATCTAATTCTCACTGCCCTGTTGGCTTCCTGGAGAATATAAAGTATCAGGTTGATTTTGCTTTGCTTTGTAGAAGTTTTGTAGTTCATAAATTAAATTTGCATCAATATTCTCTGTTGCAGACAAGAGATACTTCCATATGTTGAAAGAAATTGTCTCCCTTTCAACCAGTGGATTTTGTGGAGTTCTCCTAATAATGAGTGCCCGAACCATATCTGGGGAACTTGATTTCAGACTTCACAATTCCCTGCAGTAGAACTATAACTCCCTTGCCTTAGTTGCACTTAGTTACACAGTTAGCTTTGGACTCCAGGCTTTCTGTTTATGACAGATGAGGGAGAATAAAAGATAATCTAACAATGATTTACAGCTGTTTTTTAAACCCATGGTGACAAAAAGATACCACCATTTTGTCAAGATTCTCGATCCTTTTGTTAAAACACTTCTTGTCCCTCTTTTTTTTTTCTTTTTCCTGTCTTTTTCTTCCTTAGGAAAGATGAATTGGGAAGGAGTCCTCAAGATCTTTTCTTACAGGAGCTGTATTATCACATTTGTCAGTTCCGCTAAATACAAGATGTTTTCTCAAGGTTGATTTACCTTTACTGATCTTCCTGTATGAATTTGGCCTCTCAGACTGGCCCAGCTCAATCAGATCTGATGACAGTGCCAAGTAATATTCCCATTTCTCAAGTGAACACACTTCCTCAGGGGTGCCAGAGAACCATGATAGAAGTGGCAATACAAGAACTGTAAACTGCTTGATAAATCTAACCTGGGAACGAGTGTTTGGGAAGTAGAAGCAAAGACCAAGTACAAACAAGAGAACACAACCCAAGGGAAAATATGGGAGAACCTGGAGAACCAGAAGTGTTTCAGAGGTTTCATGCCTCCATCCTCATTCCAGAATTAGGCTGTTAACAGCATTCTCTACCATTAACCTCTACTTCTCTCAGACAACTTGGATCAAATAAGAAGAAAAGAAAGCCCATCATTTTTCTTAAGGAAGAGGCTTTTTTTATTGTGTGAATTAGGGGTAACATTTCAATAGCAATGGAAGAAATTCTCTGTTTCCTAACTCTGATGTGCAATGGCTTGTGTGTAGGGGTTGTATTGTATAGAAAAGTCACCAGTGGATAAGGCTAACTAATTTTTTTTCATTTCAACACTTTTGTTATCTTTGTATCATCTTTGAGAAGTTCTTTGGATGATATTTTCATACTGCATGCCTATTTTGCTATTTTACTTTTTCACTATGTGCAGGAAAATGTAAGAGGTTAATTTGTACTAGTAATTCCAAGATACCTGGAAGATTTCCTAAGTCAAAAGGGAAAGGAAATGAAATTCTGCTTGTATTGATTTTGGTCTTATTTTTATTCAGTTCTAATCCATGACAGACTTACTTTTTTATTTTCTAACCACTGACTACTACGAAGAAGAATTCACAAATCCTCTAGGGTTATGGTAAGGGTCAAGGTAAACAGAATTGGACTCTACAGCAAATCATTTGGCCCTAAGGAAGCTCAGCCATCATCCTTCTAATACCTGGGATGAGGTTTGCTGCATTGAGCTGCCCTCTTGTTGCTTGGAGACAGACTCTAATTAGAAGACATGAGCCCAGTCCTGTAACTTTAGTAAATCAAAGTTTCTTTTAACAGATTAAAGCACTGGTCTGTTTATTCCCCAGAGATGATGAGTGATGTTATTTTAATAAGAAGAAGTGGGAGCTAATGGTCTGAAATCGTTGTGCACCAAAATGCAGTAAGTATCTTAAAACACGGCTAAGCTAGAGCACATAGTGTTCACAGATCTGGGTGATTACAGGAGCCTTACTGTTGAAAGGCACACTAACATCAAATACAGCAAAGAATGTTTAGCTGAAAAAAAAAAATAATTCTTTTTTCTTTTCATCCTCTGTTTTTAATACAATTTCTCTACCCTCCATACTCTCCTGCAACCCTTCTGTGTTTTGCATGGCCCCAGCTGATTACAACATGTATCAAAGAACACAAAAAGCCTTATGCAGGATTACCTTCTCCTTTGTTGATGCACATTCTGCAAATATAGCAGTATACTCATTTGGAGGTATTCTCCTCTCCTTTCAAATTCCCTATAAGAATTTACTTAGTGAGCTACCCTTTTTTATTGAATTATAGTACTGTTGAGAGTTATTTATGACAGAAATCAGTGTATTCAAACAATCCCTTCATGTCAGTCTCTGCTAATGAAATCTGGATATATTCAAGATGTGATAAGCATAGTCTGCCAAAGTTAACACTGTGATGCCCATTTCCTATTAACTCTCTATGGTCTTCATTTCTTCATTTAGGACAGCAAGTTTTATTGAACGCACTGTTTATTTTATTTTTACAGCAGTATGTACAGCTCAATCTGGGTGTCTGTGATTATTTCACCATAATCTTTGAGAATATAATCCCTGCTCAACAAAAGAGCACATTATTTTCTGATCTGTATGCTTCATAGGGTTGTCTGATTTTGTGGTTGTTACCTAGTCATCAATAAACCAAAATTAGATGTGAAAAGTGAATGGAGCTTGGCTAATGAAGTTTTGGCACAGTAAAAAAAAAAAAAAAAAAAAAAAAAAAGGGAGGGAGGGAGAAGTTAGGAAGATATGAAGAACATTACATCTTTCTGCTAAGGGAAAACAGTTTTCCTGAAAGCATGATTTAAGGAAAACAAGATTTCCTGAAGCAGAACCATTTGCTGGAATGGAGCTTTTGTTTGGTTTGATTGTAAACCCCATAACTCAGGCTTACTGGCAGCTTGTTTGATTCAATCACAGCTTCAGCCTGAGCCTGGATGGCCTTTCAGAAAATATGCTTCAAACAAACACATTTTGTTGGGTGTAGTCCATCCAGAAGCAGCTTTTTGTTGATGATCTGAAGCTTGAATCCCAGCTGAGCTAGAATTTTGGTATTTTCCATGCAACACTAAATCTGACACTAAATCTGAGCTTCAATTTTTTTATTAGATGGCCTATTCCCCTCTAGAGAATTATTTCCACTCACTGAAATTTATAGTAGCATGTTCTTTTAGACTGAAATATTTTGTTTGCATTGTACATTTGTGCTGATTTTGTCTGGGATAGAGTTAGTTTATTCCACAGTAGCTAGTATGGGGCTTTGTCTTGGATTTGTGGTGGAAATGGTGTTGATAATTTATGGATATTTTCCTTACTGCTCAGTAGAGCTTACACAGAGTCAAGGACTTTTCTACCTCTCACCCCACACCACCAGCAAGTGGGCTGGGGTTGCACAGGAATTTGGGAGGGGACACAGTGGGGACAGCTAATCCCAACTGACCCAATGGATATTACATACCATATGATGTCATGCTCAATGTATAAAGCTGAGGAAGAAGGAGGAAAGGGGGGATGTATGGTGTGATGTTGTTTGTCTTCCCCATTCCCTGTTTGAAGGAGCTCTGCTTTCCTGGGGATGGCTGAACACCTTCCTGTCCATGGGAACTGGTGAATGCCTTGTTTTGCTTTACTTTTGTGCTCAGCTTTTGCTTTACTTATTAAACCATGTTTATCTCAGCCCATGTGTTATCTCATTTTCACTCTTCTGACTCCCTCCCCCCTCCAGCAATGAGTGAGTGGCTGTGTGGGGCTTAGCTACTAGCTGGGGTTAAATCCCAATAGTCCTTTTCACAATTATACCACATGTACAAGAAAAAAAAAAGATTAATTGTTACATAAGCAGACTCCCAAGCCACATATGTATTACTAATATTGAAAATATTAATCATTATCTGACAGTTTATAGACTAAGTGTTATGAAATTAAAACAGCATGAAGCTAGTACGCTCCTGTCATCACTAGTGAGAGAGAGACAACAAAATCAGGATATTTTTCACTTTGTAGGATGAGCGTCAGGGACGTTTTTGTTAGCAAAGGTTGTGACCTCAGGTTCTCTCCTCCTTTCACAGGTCAGTGATAAATGCCTTTCCTGAGCTAAGCCTCTGTCACAAGTTTCTCTTCTATATTCTATTCCTTTGCATTTATGCTCCATCTCTGTATTACAGTATCTTAAACATTCATCCTTAACACTGCAACATGGAGGTTCAGTTTTGAGAAGACAGGTTACTGTAGCGCAGCCTATCCTGAAAACTTCTGATCAGAATTCATTCCTGACACAAAAACAGTTTGTTTCACAGCAGAAGACTAATGAATGAGCCGAGGGCATTGAGCTTCTTCCCTTTCAAAATTTCATTTTAAAAGGGAGAGGAATGATGGTTGTGGAAGACTGGTGCATCTAACATTGCTTTTCAAAGCATACAACAGTACCAAATCACAACTTGAAAGGTTCCCCCCTTGAAGGGGAAAATGTTGATCAGGATCCAACTGAAGTCACTACTTATATGTGAAGTTTTGTCATTTTTCCAGCAGCTGCTGCAACACATTGACTTGCTTTTTTGTAATTGCATCCTTAAAAAGAACACTTACCACATAACGATCTAACAAGGATATCAGAGTTTAGAAAACACCAGATGGATTCTGAGGTTTTTGAATCCCTTTGGAAAAACAAGAAAGCAAGCTAATATTGTCTAGGCCACATCCCTCCTATGATTCTATCTTACGAAGTCAGTCTAGACCAAATTCACAATGAGATTAATTTTCATGAAGAAACAGTCAGATCAGATTTAGCTTAGTAAAGTCTTTAATGTCTTCAACAACAAACCAAACTGTACTAACAAGTCAATGATGAAGATCTGATAATCAGTGTCCCTGCTTAAATAAACCCTGCGAGGACAAGCAGATTGTAACATTATACTGGTCAGAAGCCCAGTTCTCCTTCTGTCTGCTTTCGGTCTCACAAACTTAAGAATTCAAATTAAAAAAAAAAATCATACTTTTAGTGCTGGAAAGCTGCTGAGAAATCCCTTTGAACTGAGCAGATATCATTTGTCCACATGTGCAGGTGGTTGTCTCTCATCTAACAGTGGCACTCAGTCAGGGTCTGAGTCATTGCCAGCCCCAGCTTCTGGCAGGTAGTGACTGACTGCAGAGGGAAGTTTTGAAACTGAGGAACCCACAATTACACTGGCAGGTCTGGCTCTAGGTAGCTGTGGTTTGTGAAACAGCAGCAGGTTCCCCATGTGCAACGTCGCAGTGTGATGTGAGGCTTTCCCCCATGGCATGGTGCATGACAGTCACATCAGCACTAGTTTGGTGTTGGTATGACCTCCCATACTCTTACCTGTGCCCTGCAACAACTAAGTCTCTTGAGTTGGCCCAGATGCTTTTATATTTTCATTCCTGGGATTATCTAAGGGTTGATACTTTCATTCGTATGACATTATTTCTCTTTCATAAGAATCTTGCACCACAGGAGCTGCAGCAGGTAGACATTAAAACACCGGCTAAGGTTTTTGGAGCCCACTCTTTTTCAAACAGAATTTAAAACCTCACATTTATATTGATAAGTTCATCCATCATTCATAGAATATTTCTGGCACTTTTGACAAAGTATTTCATTTAGATTTGTGAAGCGCTCTTAAGAAAAATTAAAAAACATCTCACCCACAGGCTTGGTGACTCTGGTGTCTTCACAAAAGGCATGGCACAACAAGTGAAAAGCATGAGCTATGAGTGAATAATGCTGTTAATGTAAGCTCTAATTAAAGTCTCCTAATTAAAACTCCATGGAAATAAGTGTTTCCCACCCTATGTTAGTAGCAAGAGTATACAGCTAAAGTTAAACTATTGTGGATCAAGTGTATCACTTCTTAGAATTAATTATCTCTATTCAATGCTGCATTATATAAATAAATAGATTTTTTTTCCACACTCTTCACCGATAGTGTCTGATATATAATAGAGCATCTTTTAGCTAACACATAGTGCTGACTGCACTGAAGCAGTCAGAGGGAGATATTTCTCTTTTTAAAGGCCATGTTTGGTTATTAGCTTTAGCTGCAGGCTGGTATCATAATTTTGTTTGCAGAGTATCATTTATCTTTGGGGATGTCCCTTTTTTAGAGAGGAGAATATGACACACATCCTCCAAATGTAAAACGCCTTCTCATCTGCCCTTCCTTTCCTGAACTCTGATGAAATATTCTTCAGGACCTTTTAAGATATATCTGCTTCTTTTTGTTTTTCCTTTCCTTTTTTTAATGTTCTGTAAAAGCAAATAGGGGTTAACCTGCTGTCATAGTTTCAACCTTACATAAAACAGATAATTTTTGTCATTCAAAAGTTATGTTTTGGTTTTTTTAAAAAAATAAAAGGAAGGGGAACTTGGAAAGTGTGTTATTAAAGTCTCTGAAAAGGATCTCCTGCACCACTGACCACCTTCTGCAAGGCACCTCAGTATCATTTACCACTCCCTGTTCAAGGGTTAGGAGCAGAGAGGTGTTTCTGCGAGTCTCTAGTGGCTACAGTATCATGCAGTCAACAGTCTGGGTGAGGAGATATTTGGAAAAGAGGTGGTGCACCCTTCCATATAATATTTTTTTCTGCAACCATGTGGTTATTAGTTAACGAGCTGGAAGGAAACCACAGAGATACCAGGAACAGGGCAAGTACTTCATGGACTTCAATGTGTGTCAGAAGAGCCACTAAGCATTTTAGATTCTCTAGTTTTGCCTGCTGGTTGAAACTGTGATGAATTGTCTTTTGACTCTTCAGGAAAATTTCAGATAAATTTACTTTCTATCTCTATTATTCATTAGGAAAAAATTATCTACATTCAAGCTATCACCACTGGCAAACAAAATAAAAATACAGATTTAATATAGTAGTGCTCAGTTTGTCAGAATTGATCTGAGGAAATTATTGACATGCAGCAGTACTAACTCCAAGAGATTCACAGTATACCAAAAAGGCTGAATAAGTCCATGAAGCTGAGAAGAGTACCCAAAATTACTATAATAAATATTGTTAAAGCTCAATGTTTTTAAAGACATATAAAACATCAAGCTTCTGGATATAAACCATCCACTTGGAATTACAAACTGGGAAGATGCCCAGTCTTGTTGTCCTTTTTACAGCAGTAATCAAAACATAGAGACATCAAAACATGGAGACTCCATGTGCTCATGGAAGCAGTATGATCTTTGAAACGGACAACCAGTCTGTTTCTAAGTGTTCTTATCCATAAAATGAGCTAAAAACACGTCTGTGGAATTTCATCATTTGCATTATCCTCCCCAACCTGAAGGAAATAACAAAAAAAAACCAAACCAAAAAACCCAAGATGTTTTTCTCCAATAAGACATTTGATACTCTAACAGCGCTTTCTGTTTTCATTCCTTCTTCTTTGTTTTATTTTCCAGTCTTAACTAAGAGGCATTCTTTTTCTTGAGTTTATAATTTAAAGAAAGGTTCTGAGATCTGATATCAAGTGACTGACAAAAATGTCATAGCTGAGATTCATAAAGTTATACTGGCACTGTGCTATTAACTATACAAAAACCTGATGCAACAACAGATAGTTGCAGAAGTGTTTCCTCTTTATATATTATTATTTATAAATAATTGATAATAGAATTCAAGATAAAATCAGATAAAAGTTCAGTTTGATACTGAGATCTAAGTATCCCCAAATGTATATTATGAATTGATTCTAGAAGTAAAGTCCAGATTTAAGAACATTCTTTGAATTCTCTGGTTTTCTCTCCGTGCTTCTACTTTTCGGCATCACTTTCATTCACCTAATTGTACGTTTGCTGAGCCTAAATTAATAAAACATGCATGGCAGTGTCAGAGTGTTTTCTCCGCTACTGTGTGATCTTAGAATGCTGTCTTTTTTTCAGAAGAAATATCAAAGAGCATTTAAAGAAAATGAGCAATTGCAAGCAAATAGTTTAACATTACTTCCAGCAACATGTTTCTGAAGAAACCAAAAGAAATATTAGGGACATAGCATATTAGGAATTGTATGAAATTACATTAAGAGCTGTTTCTTGTCCTCTCTTTCCTAGTTCACCAGTGCAGAGATTAGACATAACTCCCATCTATAGATGAAGAAAAGCAGCGTGGAGTGTAATACTTCTATATATTTGTAGAGTTTATGCAATATTCTTCTAGGGAAAAGCAAACAAAATAACTCTGTGTGGGCAGTACATACTTTGAATTATGGGGAAGCATTTTCTAAATTCCTATGATTTACATTTCGACCAATACACTTAGTTTGAGAAATAAATATGCCATCATCATGCAAATCAACCAGTACAAGGAATTCATAAACAAGGACGAAAAAAAAAGCAACCAGTAACTCTGCAGCATTTTTGCATTACAAGTCGCAGAGATGCTTTTCTCGAGCAGAATTAGAAATGGGCACCAGGAGTAACAACATTTGGAATTGCCTAGGAGCCAAAGAAAACAAAAACATTGCTTTAAACTTGCATATAAGACCTAACAGGATCTCAGATTTACTGGCAACCAAATGTGTTCTTGGTTCAGTTTGAGGTCATAGTGGAAATACAGGAAGGAAGGTTATTTTTGTTCTGTGTTCTGGAGAAAATTATTCTCTATTTGTTTAAAAATGGCCATCTGAATTTCCACACCTCCTTTCAAACTTTTTCTAGGACTTAGAAGTAGTTCAGAATACTTTGTATAGGCTCTTTCACCAATATTGTAGCATTGGTTTTGACTTAGCTTGACAATTTAGTTGAGTGCTTTAGACTATAAAATTATTGCCCCTCTGTAGTCAGTTTGAGTCCCAGCAGGGTTTAAGTGGAAGGAAAAGTTTCAAGGAGGAAATAGAGAAATCAAGTGGATAAGCCTTAGCAGTAAGATGCTATTAAATAATGGATACCAGGGACAATGTTAAGATTTATCTTCTGCGTAGGTGTGGAAGGCACTGGATAACAAAGCACATGCGAGAAAGACAGATAAGCGTGCAATTTCAGTTCTGGTAAATCTGTTCTGTGACAAAAACAAATTGTTTCAACTTTTCAGCATCTCGGTCTTCAGTTCATAGCAGCTAGCCACTGCCCCTTCCCTTCCAAGAAATCTCAGCTCTCCTGAAGCGGTTTCCATGGTTACATAAAAACACACATCTGATTTCTTCTACCAGGTAAAATACTTTTGAAGGCACCTGATGATTATGCATGTGAAAGAAGTAGTTGATTAAATGTTTCTCTCCAGAGAAAATATTTGTATGGCCGTGCACACTTTCTGCTCACTTCAGTCTCCGACTTTGGGTAAAATCGTGTATCAGCACAAAAACCTCAAGCTGCCTCATTGAGTGAGCTGGTTGCAGGGCTAACTGGCAAATTCTGAGCAGAGAAACCAGCCACAGGTATAAGGTGCACTCCCTTTGTTATCAGGAAACTTTAGAAGGTGTGCACGATGAATGTGACCACTGCTGATACTTTTTGCATTTGAACTAGTGTCTATTAGAACAGCAAAGAAGGACTTTAGAGGGGTGGGAGGGAATATCTGACAAGGTGGTCCCTGCAAGATCGTGTGCTGCGTGGCCACCTACTTGTCATCCCAGAGTATTTGAGAAAGCTCTCAAGAGGGACCTTTGTCTGGCAGCAAAGGGGAACAGATAAGGCTTCAGTTCTTAGAATGATCAGGTACAGGGGCTTATTTTGGTTAGACTAGCTTTAACAAGTGTTGTCTCTTACAGAAATGCATTAAAATTCTTGTACTTTTATTTATGCTGCTTGATTAGAGGGGAAAAAGCCCAGTCCTCATATGTAAATGTTAAACATCTGCCTTTTCTTCTTCTTCTTGAAAGGGGATCAGTCCTTTTTTCTGTGAGAATGCTACAAGTTCTCAGAAGAAAAGGGAATTGTCTTAAGTAATGTGAAGTAACAACTGGGTTCCAAAAAATAAGTGGAGAAAATGGCTTTAAAAATCTGACTTCTGAAAAGGGTTTTTTTTCATATGCCTCCGGTAGCCTTTCTTTTACACAAATTCTCATTATCCATGGGTGTCAAGGAATAGAATAAAAATAGAATAAAATAGCGATTCAGATGAATGAAATTATTTGTCTAAGGATCTGCACAATGATGCAGGCAGAAACAGAATCCCAATCTTTGCATCTATTTGCTGTTTAAAAGAGATTGTATGACCACCTGATATTTCTCATTGTGTCATTCTTTTGCCTGGATTTAAGAGAACTGTCCTCTACTCTATAATCATTGCTATTTTTCTGAAATGTTCTCTGAAAATCTCTAGTAGAAATCTTGACCTGACTTTTTTTTCGCCTGTCTAGTTAGTGATTCAGTGCAGTAGGATCTGGTTGTATGGCAATCTTCAAAAGAATCTACTAATTGCATTGGCTGAGTAAATAGATGCACTGTGTCAAATGTTTAAACTAATACTACACACATAGCCCTGTGTTCAGAGTCTAGCTGTGCTCTGCCACCTAATTAAAGAAAAATATCCTAAAGTTCTCCCTGTAGACCGGTAAAATCTCTGGGGATCCTGGACTGTCTGTCAGGTAAACACTAATTGACAAGACCAATATGTGAGACTGGATACCCCATGGAACCTACCTGTTCTAGTAAAAATGAGGCTGTGAGACAGAAGTTATGATGATTTAAGAGAAGCCTGCAAAGTTAGGTCCTTTCAAAATGAGAGTTTCAAAGCAAATCTGTCACCAGCTGTCACAAATGCATTGAAGACTGTGACAAAGTACCTTTTGCTAGATGGAATTTTTTTGATGCTCTGGGGAAGTAACAACTAGTTTCTATACCTGTCATCTCTTTGTCACCATTCTCTAATAGGGGGCTTTACCAGTAGGAGGAAGCAGATCTTTTGCTGAAGACTCCTTTCATGCCTCTGTCTCTCTAGCATCCTCTGGAAGGATGTTACCTTGGTGGCTTTTGGGTTGCATAGAAGGAAGGCAAAGGGCTGTGATAACTAAATGTCTTTGTCCACATGTTTTGAAGTGGGTTCATAAAATATTTGGTTTTCAGAGTGAATTCTCATACTAGTATCCTGCTGGCAGATTTTCTCATGATTAGCATTTGTTCTGTCCTCTAGAGATGCAATATTTGAGATGTATCCCCATGGGGAATGCAAAAATGCTTCATCAGAAGGGGCTCCTCAAGTAAAGATGTACCAGCTTGGAACAAGCTATATAATACAATCACCACCCAATTGCTTAGAAGTATATTCTGTTTCCTCTTTGCTGTTTACCTCTTCTCAGAAAACAACAGCCCACAGTTCTAAACATCCTTTTGTGGGGGCCAGTTTTGTCATTTCTATTGGTAATACAATTCTCCTAACTAAGAGAAAAAAAAGACTTATGATTAAGGACTTTTAATTTCTATGCAGTAGAATTTGGTCCTCTAATTCAACAAATGCTGCTTAAAATATTCTCCTCCAGAGAAAAACAGAACAAACAGCCCCTACTAAATCCCTCATGAGGCATTGTTGTTCTATGAAGACATAATTTTAAAGTGAATTAGTTGCAGAATCTGTGCTCTCTTTTTGCCTGTTTCCACTCATTGACTCAAGATAGCAGTTGAATAGCAGGTATATCTGTTAAAATAGAGAGCAAATGTTTTGTTTTTCTTTGGGGAGACAATGAAATATGACAAACACATTTGTTCATGCTGTGCTCCTCAGGTTGGCTTGTTCAACTCTCTAATCAGGTAGCTCTGAGTGATTTCTGCTACTGATTATTTGTTCAACAAACTGTATTAAAACAAAAAAACTGTTTTACAAATACATAACCTGAATACAAAGTTTATTTACTTTCAGGTCAGATTGACTTCGATTTGGTCCTAAGGTTTTGAGGGTTGGAACAAAGTCAAGACAGCATTTCCAAGCATTCATTTCCTAAGTCCTGGAAATCGTTATTCTTCCGCTAAAATTTCATGTTGAAAGGAGTTTATTTTGTTATTTTCTATTTATCAATAATGTTCAACTTTAAAGAATCAAGTCAGGAACACAAACATCAACAGGTAACTCATGGGGCCAAACTTGTAACAGAGGTACAGAAAAATTGAAAATAAGCAGTGAACTTCTCACAAACCAGAGATTAAGTGCCTATTTGTTCATGCTAACATAGTATGTTAAAACAAACTGAGAAAGGAAACCAAGATGAAAAGCTTGTAAAACAATATTACACTAACTCCAGGAAGAATATTATTCATAAAGTTTCAGAATAGGTTTGCTTGATGATCCAATCTAACCATTAGTGTGGCTAGGGTACTGCTAATTGACTCCTGATAATTAATTTGTTCTTAAAGCATGAATAGCGCTCTGGGTGCTTAACAAACAATCCCAGTGGCTATAAAGCCAGGGTACCTGTTGTGAGGAGGCTTATGGTCTAATTACCTAACAGTAATATGTTCCAGGATCACAGTGCCAAAAAAGAGCAAGCTCTATCACACTCCATTTTAGCTTTTCTGTTTATTGGTTCAGAAATGGCAAAGAGCTAATCACTCTTCGTCAGATGGACACAGAAGAAATCATAAAATTCTTTCTGCATTCTTCATGGCACCAGTTTGGGAGTGCATTGCTAGTCACCCTCCATAGTAATATTTCTTGTATTAGAATGGAGGAGGAATAGCAAATTTTTCTGTTGCTAGTGGAACTTGGCATTCTTGATGGTATATGCACGGGATGTGAGAAATGGTTCTGTGCTGGGTGAGGTGATGTGAGTGAGCTCAAAATGGTGTCACCTTCTCAAAACAAGTTGGAGATCTGGAGGGTTTTCTGTAAACTAAACAACTACAAAGACTTCATTTGAGAAATCAAACCAAAAACAAATAAAAAAAAAAAATCAAAAACATGCATAAGCATGCCCCTGAAGTTTGGTCCATTGCAATTTTGAATTCCAGGTGGATGTTGTTGCACTGACTTCAGAGAATACAACTATCAGTGGCTTGAACACACATCTCAGTCTTGTTTTTCTGATTTTACTAGAAGCAGCATATCAAATAATCTAATTTTACCTTTAGTGTCTGTGTCTCTAGAGGGCAGCTCAGACTGATCAGCTACACACATACTTCTGCACCTTCCTCTCTGGCATGTTGCATCACGAACCACTCTCACCCTGTTCACCCAGTTTCCATATATTCAGGCCATATGGATACAGGCCATTACCAGGAGTAGGTTTGGAGACATTTGTAACCTTTATGTTACTCATCTAAGATAGCTGCTTTTGAGTCCACCGTGGTATCCTGGCTTCCATGCTCCCCCAGCTAATGGTAGATGGAATTGCACTGTGGCTCTTCTCCCTCTGCTGCCCACTGAGTGACAATGAAGGGAAGTGAACACTGGTGTGATTGCACCGCCCTCAAAACTTGCACTGAATAAAAGCGGCTGCAGAGCTTGCAGATTCAATAGGCCAACTCCTACAAGGGTGGGTCTGCCCTGCAGGAACACCACATGTTCTTCAGGATCCCAATCCCCCTTTCCACCCATCTCCTTCTAGTCAATGCAGATTTCCCAAGCATGTGGCCCCTGTATGGCCATATATTAAAAATGTTAGGGAATAAATGTGCCATCTGTGTAGATTAATCAAGAAGGATGCTGTTTATGCATCTGAAAAGGACTGGTGAAGCTCAGGGGAGGGTTTATCCCTGACATTCTGAGTTATAGTGACATGTATATTTAGAAATTCATCCTTCTGAATTTCAGGCCAAGCCAAAAGAACCTTCTCTTAGTAACACTATCTATGCCTTGCAGCCCTAGGTCATTTTACATGACAATTTGTTTTAGATGCTGAACTATAACATGGTAGCAAAAGCATGTGTGGCTGGCCACAGGTTTTAAAAAGTCTTACTCTGAGAGACAGACTCAGTACCACGGCAGTATTGTAGCACACTGTTTTGCCACCCACAGTCATTGGGAAGAAAAGCAGAGGGCTCTCTAGGTCTGCTTCATGGATGCCAGTGGAGTAGAAAGGGTCTCCTGAAGGAAGTGAGATGTCTTCCAACATTGGGATTTACGTGTCTGTACACTTTTGGGTTTTATACCCTTCCTTAATTTCATCACCTCTTCCCCCTAGTAAATAAAACTTCTCTTCCTTGTTCCCCATTTTCCTTCATTCCTGCAGGCAATTTCTGTCTCTAAGCAGATTAAATTATATAAAAAATATCTTAAATTATATAAAATATAATTTTATATAAATTATATAAATTTACAATTTATATAATTATATAAAAAACCTAAATTTGAGCACAAGAAAACCTGTTAACATGAACCCTGAATTTGCTATTCCCTCCTGAATCAACACAGTGGAATAGTTCAGTGCCACGTCTATGTGTAATGTAAATGTATTTCAGCTAGCTGATCTAAAGCTGCCTTGTTTTGACGTATTCTCATTTTGGGTCATTAACTCAACTTCTACTTCACAACTTGTTAAACAACGACTCAAGCAGAAAAAGATCTACAATATGTCTGCAGAGTGGTACATTATTTATTGTTAATGGGAAGCTGAAAATCAATTCACTTCATTCCTGGAAAAAAAACCCAACAAACAAGCAAACCCTAATGGCAGTGTGTATATGCTCATCTTGAAGTGCTCAGTTTGAAAAGGGATCCTTCTCTCTGATGATTGTCTGTCCACATTGTTTTTCTGCAGGTATGTACATAGGCACTGGCTGCTGCTTTCCTGTTGTCCTCATGAGTGAAGAATCTCAGCCATGGGAGAAAAGCTTTGAAAACCTTTAGTTCCTATTATTACAGACAGCATGGGTGCAATTGCACCTGGCTTGTTCACAGGCCTCTGATGTACCACAGTAAGCATTGCATGACCCTCATGATCCACATCCTGATTCCAGAATATCCTGACTGAGACACCCAACACCATCCAAAAGGAGTATCCTTGCTTTCATCAACTATTCAAACAAGGGAAATATCCACCCATAGTTCTGATCACTTCTTGGCAAGCTCCTCAATCACAGAACAGTCTACTTACAAGGCAGACTAAGGAATGGGATTAGTGCCATTAGGGAATAACTTTCACCCTATCAAGAGAAAAGAGACACTTCACCATATTCCAGGGCAGGCCACAAGGCAGAGGCTATTTTTTTCTCCTGTAGGATACAGTGGCAAGGCAGAAATGGGACAGTTTCCTAGATTAGGTAGAATGGGAACTTATACCCATTCCCAGTGGATTTAAAAATCTGGAGAAGATAAGAAAAAAAAAAAAGAAAAAAAAAAAGAAGAAATACTTAAGCTACAAGACAGTTCATCTCTACTTTCCCTACAAAGACAGCATGGGCATAATTATTTTTATTTATATATCTGCATATGTGGAGATATCTGTTAATATGTAACTGTGCAGCTAAAGAACTGCTACCATCACCTGGGTTTTAGGATGTCCCTTTTTGATTTTAGACATTGCTGAAAGTATAGTGAGGTCTGACAGGCACGTTGTTTCCTTAGTTCTCAAACACTTCTACCTTGATAAGGATTTTCCAATCAATGCCTACCATTATCTTCCAGTAATGTTAATTGAAGATGTATTCACATCAAACACTTCTATCTTATCTGAAGAAGGTATGTGGAACCGAGTTCCAGTACAATAGAAATAGTAATATTCTGAGACTGTAATTATATTCACACTTCATGCACTGCTAGAATTACTTGCAAGCTACAGTTATCAAATGCTGCAGTTGTTGTGTCTCTGGATTAGTTATGAAGAAACATTTTAGTATCAACTAGCAGATGGGAATGCCCCAAACTCTCTGAGATGTGTTTTATATTATTTAACACTGTTCATGAAATAGTAAAGTGTTATACTTTTCTTAGGAAATTATTATTCATCTGATATAGAGGAAAAAAATGGTTTCTTCATAAGTAAGATTCTTTTTCTTAAAGATCAAGAGAAAATCACTTTTTGGACACCATTTCTACTTCAGAGGGAGAAGGAAGGCATGGATGCCTTTTTACTGTAATATTGCAGGTTATCTTATTAAAGTTCTTCAGAGAATCTTCTTGGTTGGTGTTGTAGAGTTCTTGATTTGGTGGTCACATTTTCTGAGGCTGTACATTCTCTATACAGCCTTGCTCAACCGTCTGACCCTCCAACAGGGCAGGAGGAATATAACCCAACCCAACAGCCAGTGTCACACTTCTGGGAGATCTCCTGACTTTTAGCTGTAGGATGTTAGCCAGTACAAGGTGGAGCTGCAAAACTCTTATGCATCAGCTTGAGTGACACCATCTTCTGCAATAATAAGTGGTAGGCTGAGTTTCTTTTTTTTTTTTTTTGGGGGGGGGGTGATTGGACTACCTTGGAATTACTTCATTTTCCCTATGATGGTCATTATTTTCTGTCTCACTAGGACAATTACAATGACCTGAGCTTCCCAGGTCAGAAAGGGAAGCAGAAAAGATGTTGAGGATGCTCATATCCATTCAGTTCCACTCTTCATCAGACACAGCCTAGGTCTGATTGTGTTGAGGAGCCAAGCAGAGAAACAGTGCAAAATTATTTGGAAGATATTGTAATTGCTGTTGCAGCTATGATGAATATTTTAACTTAGAAATTTCCATTCCAGTTTCCCCTCTGTACAAAGAACTGAGATGCTTCCATAGTGCATTCCTTTGGGAAGCAGGACAATGGTAAAGGGACTACAGGAGACTCCATATGAGACAGAGCCTGTGGTTTCCAGGGGAGATATGCAACAACACTGAAATATGAGAAACAAACTGTCAGTAGACCATTTTAAGAATTGCTGCAACAAAAGCCATGAAACACATATGAGCAGAATGTGACTGGAATGTACTGAACATGTAGGGAAGAGTCACATCAGTGCCATGTTTCCTTCCCCCAGAAGCCTTTGTGGTCCTTTATTATAGACTGGAGATCATCATTGCATGAATTTCCCATGAAATATAAGTCCTTATCCTACCCAAGAATGTAGGAATTCCTTTATGACTTTAGCTTTATGAATGTGACTTTGATATTTTAGTAGGATAAAAATTAAAGTAGATACAGATCTCTAATTTTTATCCACATAATTAAATAAGTAAGAGCTGGGAGAAAGTCAAGACTTTCAAGGCTCACTTAAAATAAGTTGCTGTTTTGGGTGCCAGGTAGGAAGAGTTAGGTTGACATAAACTACTGAAATCAGGCAATTGAGGGAGCTGTAGTTATTAGCACTAATAATGTGTAGGATTATACTTAAAGGTAGCACTGAACTCACAGAGGTCAGCAATAGACCTCAGATTAACCTAAATGGAACAGAATCAAACACATTAGTGATTCCTGCAGTTCTGTGGAACATTTCAAGCAGCAGCAGTATCTCTTGATTACTAATTACAAGTTATGGACATACAAAACTGCAATTTAAATTGAAGTTGCTAATAGTGAAGTAGGGATGCATTGATTAACTCAGAACTGATGACCTTCTCCTGCTGGGCAGGTAGAACACAATTAAAAGCAATGCAAACTGCAATGAAATAAGATATAAATTAAGATTTTTCCTTCTTCACTTACCTTTCTGTAAAAAGCTTCCTCTGCAGCTGAAGTATACTGTTTTTTAGGATGATAGTCTTACACTTCTGGAGAATAGATGCCCCAGGTTTGTTTGCTGTTGAAGTCCATACTTATTGATACATGTGTGTTTGTTATGCACTGTTCCTTGTGTTTGAAGGGATGAGCTTAGTAATGTGTGGGTAACAGCCTTGAGACTATTCAGTTCCCATCCTCTTTCCTAAGGATGCCAAAAAGCTGAAGGATTATGTGATTTGTCTGTGTTTTTGTTGAGGATAAAGATAAACCAGCAACAAGCTTGTCCTAGCAGTCAAAAGGAACTCAGACTCTTCTTGCTTCTGGCAATTGTTGACTTGAATTAGATTCAAATCAGTGAAATGCCCTAACCATTCTTTGTCTCTTGGACAGTTATTTCATAATTATTTTTAATCTCTTCAAAGCAAACTTTATTGGGCACAAAAATACATGTGCTTTTGGGTTGTATAACTCTCAACAGAAATTGTTTAGGATTTTGAAATCACTTAGGATTTTCAAATCAAAGAATCATGAATATGAAGTTTTGAAGGGTTGATAAACATTTAAGGAAGAGAGAGACATTTTTGAAAGAAATTGGATCCCAAGTCTCTAACTATACAGTTGAGAATTTATCTGAACAATTTCTGAGGTCTAAGGTCCAAAGTAGTAAGTATAACTGCTGCTTTGATAACCAGGATTGCTTTCAAGTCCATACTCCCTGCTAGAAGAGTAGCAGGAATATGTATTACTGAGCCAAGAGGTCACTCCTTAGAGAACTTGCCCTAAAGCCAGATGAGGAACAGAGAAGGGGATGAAGGAGTAACCCTGCACGGCTGATGTGTAGCTCACTTTGACATGGCTTTGCTGTAAGGGTGCTCATAGCAATGTCACACAGTTACTTGCAAAGATAATGAAGTACTGAAAAATGCCTTTGCCTTGATCCACAGCAATTATTCTTCAACATAGAGGAGAACTTTGGAGAAAAAAAAGAAAGTCTTATCAAACTTTGCCAGTGTTTTTTATCTTCCTCTTCTGGAAAGGTGATATGAAGTAAAACAGGGCTCTTTACCTAAGATAATAATACATGTATATTTTAGTCTATATTAGAAATAGTTAATTGAATTTTTACAATATTCTTATAAAGAAATTGAGTGTCATTGCCATTTTACAAGTGTCATAAGTAATTCCTAGCTTTCTGATGAACTTCCCCCCATTTGTTCTGAAATGCTAAGCAGGAGGACTCAGGAAATCACAGGCCACTCGGCTTCATCTTGTTCTCTTGGAAGGTGATTGAGCAGCTAAACCTGTAAACCATTTCCAGGCACTTGAAGGACAAGAAGGAAGAGTCAGGCAAAGTCTTCAAGAGGACATTATGTTTGACCAAGATGATAAGCTTTTTATGATGAAAAGACTGTCTTGGAAGATGAGGGGAAAACAGCGGATATTGTCTGCCTTGAGTTCAGCATGACTTTCAACAACACGTCCTCTGATATCCTCATGGAGAAGCTGACAGAAAGTGGGCTGGATGAGCAGACAGGAAGATGGATTGAAAGCTGACTGAATTTATGGTCTTGTAGAGTGCTAACCAGCAGTATGAAGTTTAGTTGGACACCTGTAGCTAGCAGTGTACCCCAGGGATCCATTCTGGATCTGATCCTGTTTAAGATCTTCATTAATAGTCTGAATGTTGGGGCAGAGTGTACCCTCAGTATATGTGACAATTACACAAGCAGGGAGGAGTGGATGATACACCAGAGTGTTGTGCTGCCATCCAGAGGGACCTTAACAGGATGGGAAAATGGACTGAGGATCCTCATGAAGTTCAACAAAAGGAAATGTAAAGTCCTGCACTGGTAAATGCTGAGAGCCAACACACTGGAGAGCAGCTTTGCAGAAAAGCACCCAGGGGTGCTGGTGGACACCAAGTTATGCATGAGACAGAAAAGTGCCATTGTGGTAAAGAAGGCTGATGATGCTTTGGGCTGCATTAGGAGAAGTTTTGTCAGCACTGGGTTGGAGAAGATGACCTCAAAAGTTCCTTTCCAACCTCAAACATTCTGACTATAAAAATGTCACAGAGGAAGAGACTACTCTGACATCCAGTTTAAATAAGTCCCCTTCCTTTGAAATCAATATGGTACCCTCAAAACTTCTCCCATACCCACTCTTTCTTCAAAATTAATGGCAACTTGAAGCACCAGTATTTCTAATCTTCACAAGGATGAAACAGGCAGCTCTTGCCTACCAACATCATTCTCAAATCCTAACAATGGATTCCATCTACAAATTGGAAATACAATTTTTAAAATAATTTTATACCTGAAGATGTTCCCACCAATCCTTTGCTCTATGTGCAGAATGCATCTGTACAAAGGGGATCAAAGTGCTTTGCTGCTCTGTACTAGTAGAAGTTGCTGTGCATCGTCTTCATGTTACTGCTGCAACAAGATGTGTTGAATTACAGAAGCAAAATTGTGAAAGACATTTTATGGATGGCTGAAAGCAGAATGAAGTATACTGTGAAGCTCTTTCGCAGCTGTTTGTTTAATCTTATAATTTAAAGACCTCTGGCAAAAAGAGATTTCCACAGTTTTTGCAGTTGGCCAGCTCTGATGTTTTAATAGTCAGAAAGCTCTTAATAATGTTCATTCTATTACACTTGGGAATAAATTGTTCTTCTGAGTTTGTCCTCCAGGAGCCTAGTTTACTCCTTTGATCACAATTTATTATAATAACTTATAAAATCAACTATCATATTGATGCCAACATCCCACCTTCTTTTTCCCATATAGTCTCATTTCATTTTTTTTTCACTGAAGTGAACTTAACTTTTCTTGAAGTTATATTTTAAAGGCCATTTATTCTTGCAACTCTTCTCCAAAATCCTAATTTTTTTCCCCAAGGTATTGACATTTCAGGTTTTTTTTTTTTAAATCACAGGGCCTTAAATTTAGACTTTCTTTTTTTAAAAAGAAGCAAAACTGAGACTGTCAGAAAACCAAACAACTCTGAGGGATTTGACTTCAAGAAAAATGCCAGATATCATGAAGCTGGTGATTAAAATTGCAAAAACTGGCGGCTTGACAATTGCAGGTGATGAATATGTATGCCAAGGGTTTCCAGACATAGTAATTAACAGATTGAGGTGCCTGAATGCTGCATGCAACCAATTTAGAAATGAGGGTAACTCTTCAGCTTTATGCTTTGTTCTGTACTGAACATCCTGCTGTACCTCAGCAAACACTCAGGAGTAACAGCTGAAAGCCACAGAAGATAGATAATAGAGCAGACTCCTTTGAGCAGCTCACCACCTTCAGCAGGTGTGTGGAATATCTGCCCGTGTATAAAGGATGGGATTTTTCTAACTGAAAGGAAGGAATTTTAAGATGTCATTGTGCATGGATATGGTTCATCTCAGCACTGTCTCCTCACACCAGAGCAGACTCAGTGCCCACATACAGTTGGCGCCTGTATTTGGGTCTCTGCACTTCAGAACACGATAACTGTGTTGCATCCACACACCATATGTGCCAGAGCCACAGCCTGGACTTCTGAGTAGAAGTAGTTCACCTCCCATCACTGGATATCTGCCTTGTGTTTTCAGCCCCCAGATGGCCACTGCTTTTAGTTAAGGTTAGAGATATGGTTATACCATAGGTATTTTCCATAACGAGAACACAAGAATGACCTGAATGGCCAGGGCAGTGGTCCAGACAGACCAGGATGCTGCCATGAGTAGGAGCAAAAGGGAATGTAATTTTGCTCGATTCCTTTCCCCTCACACTGTAGCAGCAGCATGAACTGTTGTGCTGGGGACGTTAGAGATGCTTTCTGCCTCTTCACTTTGCTTCTTTGTGTGTGGAACAATGGTCCGTGAATTTTTCTAGACCTTTTTCAGGCTTACTGTTGATATCTGCCTTGAAAACCCCCACTGATAGAAAATTCCCTACCCAGACTGCAAACAAGTTCATATTTGATAGTCTGCTTAAACCAACCTCCTGGTAGTTTCAGTTTTTTCCCCTGTGTTATAGTGGATGGAGAATAACAGATCCGCAGGCGCTACTGTTTCTCTGAAGAAGCAAAAATCTGATATGTTGGTATAAAATACACATTTAGCTTGACACTGGGTCAGGGAAGAGCAAAAATGGAAGAAATAGGAGACAAGGGATTTGGGAAAAGTTCTAGATTGGTTAGTGTAAAGGAGGTGTGGTTTAAGTTCGGTCAGATAGGGAGTTATGAGAGATAGCAGGCAACTCTTCATGGAATTGTCAAAAGCAAATGAATCTAATCTTTCAAACAAATCTAATTTTCTCCCACAACATGGTTATAAAACTTGTAAGTGGGAGAAAAAGTGTAGATGATGTGTGTCTAAAACTTTAATCAAATCTCACATGACATAAGGAACAGAAATGTGGTTTTGATGAAATTTTTACTGACTGAGTGTAAACTGGATGGAAAACCAAAACTATAACCAGAACAATTATCAGTGCCAAGCAATAGGATGAGAGGCAATGGGCAGACACTGATGTATGGGAAGTTCCACCTGAACATGAGGGAGAACTTCTTTACTGTGCGGGAGACTGTGCACTGGAACAGATTGCCCAGAGAGTTTGTGGAGTCTCCTTCACTGGCAATACTCAAGAACCATCTGGATGGAATCCTGTGCCATGTGCTCTGGGATGACCCTGCTTGAGCAGGGAGGTTGGACCAGGCAACACACTGTGGTCCCTTCCAACCTAACCCATTCTGTGATTCTGTGAAATATTTGGAGAAGTATTGAGGCTGCGGTGGGAACTGGGTAGAGTTTGTGTTGATGGCCAGGCAGGGGACCTGAGAACATTAGTTTCAACTAAAGGCAATTTTCCATGAATGCCCTGCCACCTGCTTCCCACTGACTGCTTCCAGGATCCAGTGTCAATGGGCACACTGAAATATGCAGCAAAGAGCTTTTGCTATCTCAGAGAGATGCTGTACCCTGAATAAAGTGGCCCTTGGGCACAAACTGAGAAAGGAACAAACAAATTGATGGTCCTTTCTGTTTGGGTTTGCCTTACAGCACTCTAACTGGCCATGCTTTAGGTGACATCGTGCATCCTCAACCACATTCTGATCCCGATTATTTTTTCTTGGGGGAGAGTGAAGTATTTTCTTAATTTCAAAATATGAATAGTTTAGAGTCTGATTATTTTTGGCAAAGAAGATTGATTGTGGAGTTGTGTTTGTCAACTGTCAAATTAGCAGTCTCACAGATCTTGTCCTTTTGAAGACACCTTAATATAAAGGCAAGAAGAAGACAGAAAAAAAAAAAAAGCAAAACCCTACAGAGTCATATTTTAGTCAAGCAAAGTCACAGAGAAGATTCAAACAACTTACTGTGTTTGACTGAAGCAGTGAAATATGTAGATGAAAGGAGATTCGGAAGCTTTTGATCCCTTTTATATGTTTTTTGCTTGAGGGGCTGAGAATTTGGACATAAGATCATTTCAACGTACCTCTGTCTCTGTTTTAAGCAGAAATGAGTTTCTATAGCAGGAACAACCAGGGGAAAATGCCAACTGATTTTTAGCATAAATATGGAGGTACATGGGATGTGTAAATACACCAGATAAATACATGTCAGATTTTCATCAGCTCTTCCACTTAAAACTGAGCACCAGAAGTTGCCTGCAAGTTTAGTCTGATGCTGTGGAGAAATCAAGAAACCCACAGTGTTGTGTGTGATCATTAGATAGTGAACTGAGGTGTGAATGAAAGGTCCTTTTTAAGACATGAATGAAAAAGAGTCCATGTGTCCAAGGTAGAAAGAGGGAAATCAAGTTAACCAGAAAGGTCATAAGAAAGTCCTGAGGGCCTTAGATTTCTTTTCTGGGGCATATTTCCACAATATATGCATCACACTGTATTAAAGTTTTTCAGCAAATAAAGTAAATTATATATCATGTTATATTTTAAAATGTTCACATGTTTAATAACTTATTTTGTGTCTAACAACTTGCAGATCTTATAGGAGGAATGGGGTTGCATGAGAAAACCATTACTGGGCTTATGAAGATTGTCAGTTCAAGCACTCTTGAAAGAGGAAAATAACACATTTGCTCTTTCTCATGTAGTTTCATAAGGAAACATGTCTCAATAGTTCTGAGAATGGAAGAGGTACTCCTGAGTGCTAACTTCATGCTAACTTGGTGAGGAAAGCTCTCTGGGAAGATGACTTGAGCATATGCTATTTTATATATATAAGAAAAACCTGTTTCAGCTTAGAGGAGGGTCTAGTTCTGTGATTGTGGTCCCCTTTCTAGCACATCTGTAATGTGCAAACCCAGTCCTGTCCCAGAAGTTTTTATTTTCCAGACTGTGTAATCTTAAACAAACATTCACTGAATATTTCTGTATTTTTAGTGGAAAGCAACTGTCTTGTTTCTTGCTTCTCTTTCGTGAAGCAGAGGCATTCATCTAGACATTTTTGGATTAACTAACAACAGCTTGGCAAAAACTGTTAAGTCATTAACTTGTTTTGATATTATCTTTTAATCTGTCCAAAGAAAGTGGTGGGCACAATCTTAAAGATTTATATATTAGGTTCCCTAGGTTGTTGCAATGCAAATTATCATAAATCACAACCCTCAAGTATTTTCTTAACAATTGTTTAGCCAGTACACGCTAATGAACCCTCCTCATTTATTTACTCAAAATGCCTTACCAAGGGGAAAAGAAAGTGGCAGAGACAAAGCATCGTGTTTTCTGGCTATCCTTGGAGATTTCACAATGCAACAGCAGCTTCAGGTGCTTTTTGCATTAAATTGCATGCAGTTTATCTAAGAGACATCATTCGGTATCAACTGAAAAAAGCAAACAAGCCCCAGCCTAGGAATCTCATCTCTGAGCCAATAGTAATTCTCTCTCAGAAGCCCCCTAAAATTCCAGGGATTTTCCATGATTTGTGCACCTCTTTTGAAACCTACAATTCCAAGCCAGAAAATTTTAAAAAGCCACATCGATGGTGCTAACGGCATCTGTCCCAGGAAACCCTCTCTGGCCCCCAGCCAGTGTGGCAGGTGGGCATACTGGATACCCACTCTGCTAAGCATTCAGAAGGATCTTTCTGAGCAGTTCTTGCACTCCTTTGCAACATTACTGCTCATCATGCTGCTCCTCCCATGGGGTCTGCACCCCACCAGCTGTTTCCCGAGGATGGTGCAGCTGCCCTCTGCAAATGCCACTCCTGCAATGGCTCTGGCCGCTGGCTCTGCTACTTCTCTCCAAGACATGCCCAATTTTGTGTTGCAATTGGTTTGGATAAAATTTCAGGGTAATGCCATCAGAAATGTAAGCAACACAGTGAGTAGGAACAAGAGTGAAATGTAATGGATATTAAACAGAAGGAATAATGAGATACACACATTATTTTGTTACACCCGCCAACAGTGTCCATTATTTAAGGGCTTGCATTTTCCTGAAATGACTGGATTGTGTTTTGTCTCCAGATGTTTGTTTACTGTAGCATTTTGGTTTGCTGATCATCCATCAAAAATCCCACATCAAATCCCATATGAAGGCCCATATGAGAAGTTATATCTTCCACAATGCATGCAAATATTCCCCTATTGCTAAATAGCAGGCTATACTTGCCTGCTGACACTGACAATGAAGTAATAAATAGAAACAGGCCAGTAAGAATTATAGGTAGGATAATAGGTTTTTCACAGTGCATTACTAAAAAAGAAGACTGGATTTGCTGCTACACAGGACATTAATTCTGTAGCTGTATCCTGAACAGTGCACAAAGTTTAAATTGATTTATCCTAGGAGTATCTGAGAACAGTCACTTTACAGGAATTTTTTTTCTTTTTTTGCTTATTAAATGATGCACGTCATAGCACTCATTTCTGATCTATTATTCTACTTCCATTGCATGGGGCATTGTGCTGTCCAGACACCTGCTCTGATCCCTGTACTTTCATTCAACAAGGGGCTCTTTGCCTCATAAGAATTTTAGTAAGTTAGTGCCTGTCTGCCTTCCCTGGCTTCCATTTGGCCCTGGTGGTGGGAATCCCTTGCAAATGTTCTAAACCATGTTTGGGCTGAACATGGGAAATGGATCAAGTCAGTCTCATTTACAGAATACAGAATACTCTAATATGTTCAGAATGTCTTTGAAGAAAGATACACTTGAGTCCAGTATCTCCAGTGTATGTCTGTCAAGCTAACAAGGAGTATCCTTGCTTTTTAATCCTCCTGCTTTCCTGCTTCGGCTCACAACTACAGCTGCCCAGCAGGGCAGCTGCTTGCCATAACAGTGATATGCAGTGTCTTGTGCCATTCTGTCTGCCACACAAATTCCAGATCAGCAGGATTTGTGTTGGGATCCTAGCATCATGCTTTTAGCTCTTGGAGTCTCTTCCCACTTTGCTGCCTCTCCTTAATCTCTCTGTAAACCTTCTCCCTCATGCCTCCTCAAATACCAGATGTGGTACATTCTCACAACACTTGATGGCTGCTCTTGAAGTGTTTCTGAGCTCTGCTTCTCACCTGAGATCTCATCAGACCATCTTTCCTTTATGCAATACAGTTGAGCCAGCATCTCTAATCCACTTCTTCATATATCCTCTTTCCTAATCTCCTTATTATTAGGATGCCCTGGTGCTGGCCTGGGTGGAGTTCAGAGGCAGCAATACAATTTTGCTGCTGAACAACATTCACTTCTGAAAATTCTAACATCTCTGGTTTTTGTATAAATCTGAAGTTTGTATTTCTCGTATGGCTGATCTAAAAAGGACCAGGAGATGAAAGTCTTGCTTAGAACATACTGTAACTTTCCATTCCTTCCCATGCTTCTGAAGGAAAGCTTCAACTCTGATAGTTGAGGCAATGTTCAGGGTGTGACTCAACACCGTGAGTAGCTGGCACAAGTTGACTGTATCTTCCCTATTTGTCTAAAGCAAGCTGTTCAGCTCAGTGGCCTGGGCTGTGCTTTATTTATGACTGCTCTGTGTGTAAGCATAAAGAACATTACTTGTTCTTTGTAGTTAATGCTGCAGCACACAGAGGTAGCCAAGATATTTTGGCTTGAAACTTGTATTTAAATTTTTAAAGAAAATTGATCGTCAGGATTCCAGAGACACCAGTGGGTGAAGTAATGATCTCAGTGCTGGATGGTTCTGCTCAAGCAGGGAGAGCTGAGGTGAGGGGGACTCAGCATGAGAGCTCTGCCCGTGCTGGGGGAGAAACATCTATTGCAGTACTGTGCATGATTTCCTGCAAGAATAGGGACTCAACTCCACACTGCCTGAGGTTTAATTTAAAAATGGAATCTGCTGCTGTGGGTATTTATGTATTTATATACATTTATAATATGCAACATAAATATAATTATATATATTTACATGCTGTTGATAGTTGCATATCTGTGTACACCCTCCCACAGTGAGAGTGGACTCAAGAGAACGAAACATTTCCCTCTCTCTTTTGACATGAGATTTTTGGGAATTATACAGGGGATGGCCACTGTGCTCTGAGAGTAGCTGCCTCTATATTTCCCATAGCACACTGTTTTCATCCAAACTCCTTCCCTCAGATTCTGTCTCACTCCAGTCACCTCTGGTCAAGATCATAAGGGGCAGCATCAAGGAAACTCAAGTCATTGCAGTTGAAGGAACTGAGATGGATGTACCTGGAGGATGTGCTGGCCAGGCAGTAAGGGAGAAGGAGGGGGCTTCTGTGTTGGGGAAAGCCTAGAAAAATTTGGGATAAAATGGAAGTCACAGTTAATGGGCAAGAAAACATGAGAACTCAGCACCCATTATTTTTTTTTAATTATCTATTGTGATTGTGAATCAAAATGAAGTCTGTAAGAAGTATGAATCTCTTCTCTCTCCACCCTCAATGTCTATACAGGAGTGACAGGGCACACACCAAGACCAAGCAGTTCTACAAAGATTTCTTAGAAGCTACTTACACAGCAGCCATGATCTGAGGATCTGAGGGGTTCATCCAAGCTCACAGAGTTCATTACATTGTGTCCTCTACAGATATCCTATTGCATAGATTCTGCCTTGAAGGACTTAAGTGTAGTGGTCATGCAAGTTGCCAACTCAAAATTAAATGTAGTCTAGGTACCTGGTGCAAACTTTGAAGAGCTAAACCAAAACCAAAATCTTTGTTCTCTTTTGTTAAGTCAGGCCAGTTTGTCTTGGTTCCTGATGTCCTGATGCAAGGTGGGGACATGAGCAGCAGGGACAGGTGAACTCTTTAGAAACAAAGAGGTAACTTTTATGTAGATATTCATTTTTGGCATTGTGCATGGCAGAAAATAGACAATTCCACCTGGAATTTCTGTTTCCAGCTTCAGTGCTCATCAAACTTTTCTGCAAGACATCAGCAAATTATTGAGAAATACTGTCTCACCCTCACAACTGGGCTTACCTCACACAGAACAATTCCTCACTTGAAGAAACAGTTAAGTCATAAAGATGAAGCTGAGGTAAATGGGGACTTAGCCCACAGGCACAGCTGCTTTCCATAAACCCCATGGCTATGGAAGAATATGGAAGAATTAGCATACATATGAAGCCTTCTAAACTACCTTTGATAAAGACATTCTCTAAGCAGAGACAGGCATTTGACTTTGGGTGGGGACAGAGGGATATGAAGATCCCTATAATCACAAACAATTTCTTCTGACTGTAGGGAAATGGTTGTCCCCTGTCAGCCTAGTGGGAATATCCAGAGAGTGATGTCAAAGGGAGAGTCTTAGCTTTTGTGTGCCCTCTGTCCTGCAGGCAAGAAAAAGAGCTGCTTTCAAAAAAAATTTGCAGTAACAAATAAAAGAAAGTTTAGAAAGACATTCAACAACTTACTGAAGTTGAGAGGTCATAGATGGGCAAAAGCATCAGTAATAAAAATATGTAAGTCTCTCGACAGTGTTTATTTAGTGATTTTCAGTATTTAATAAAAATGAATATTGATTAAATAATGAATAGAATTTATTAAGCACACATAGTTGAGTTAATTAGATTTTATTATTTGAGAAAGTAATTAAATATTAAAAATTCAAGTCTTCTGCCAGTAGCTGGCCACTCAGAGTATCACAGGGAAGGAGTCATGCCCCTATTTAAGCAACTCTAATGTTTTAACACATCTTCAGTCCTAATACGTACAGAATGGAGAATGGAGGAGAGTATAAATGTTCCATCTCCTCTGAAGATCACGTATGAATTACAATAGATGCTGTCATGGAGTGGAATTTGGTGATAAATAAGACCATAGAAACTGAAAAATAAAAAAATTCCTGATTTTCCATACCCACAAAAAAATGCTGATTACTTCCTAGAAAAGCCAAAAGGGTAATAATTTGACATTTTTGCTGTTAATGAAAAAATCTTGCAAAGGAACATTATAATGAAACATAACCATACAAATAAATTAGACTCTGTAATAATCACTTAGGGCATTTTCTAGCAGTCCTCTGATATGATTCCCTAAAATGGCCCTTTCTCTTGCTCAGCTCTTATCTATGTGCATTCTCAGATGTCCTGTAGCATGATGGAACAAGTGCTGGTTGCTCTGCCTGCAGTATCTGGTGTGCATCTGTTACCACAGGAAGAGAAACCAGTGCTGTTTTATGCAGTAGTACAAAAAAGCCACCAGGAATTTCCTCTATACCCCAGGGCTTTTCTTGATGGATGCTATGTTGACATGGGCATTATGCAACATCAGTGCAATTCTTAAAAGATAGCACTTCCCAAGTGAGGCTACTATTACAGCGGCAACAGCCAGAATTCCCAGCTTGAGCCTCTCTCTCTGTTTCCCACCACCCATCCTCCCTGGGAAGCTGGCATAGCATCACCTATGTGACCCCCTTGACTCAGCAGTGAGGAAGGCAAAGGGCTGAAGGCAGGCTGTGCTCAGGGCAGGGCAGTGGGACACGTGCAGATGCGTGTGAGGGAGTTGCTTGGAGCAGGTCTGCTACTTCAAGGAAGCAGCAGCAAAGTGAGAGGTGTCCCAGGTGCAGTTATCAGCACAGTCTCCCATATGTAGCAATACAAACTCTGTATCCACAGCCCACAGCCTGAGAAGCAGATATGGCTCTGTAAAGGTGGGGAATGTGGCAGAGCTTCTGGCTTTAGGTGCACACCAGTGCCACAGAGTGAGCTGAGGAAGGCAACTGGACTTCCACCTCCTCACAGAGACCCATCCCTTGGGCCAGCCGAGAGGTGGGGTGTGCCTGAAGCAGTGTTCCAGTCACAGGGTGTGGGGCTAGGGCATACATTGTGGTCAGTTCATATCTAGCCTATGACTTTAGGTGATGAAAAGTATTTTCTGTAGAATCCTGAATCACCTGTGCGTGTCATGAATAAAAGCATAACTAAACCTCCGTGCAGAGCATGGTGCCACATTGAAATCCCTGTGTCTGGGAAACAGCTGAATCCACAAGGACTGTGAACTGCGGACACGTAGAAGAAGCCTTGCAGAAAACAGGAGGGAAAGAATTAGATTGGGGCATGGTAAGGAAAAGTAGAACATATTTCAACCACAAGAAGCTTCCCCCAGAGCCCTTTTCACTCTGACTTTCTGTAGATAGATAGGTGATTAAATAAATAAATAAATAATCTCTCTTTCCTCCTGCAAGTTGTGCTTGACAGCTTTGGGGGCTGGGGATTGAGTTTGAACTGATGCAGATGTGTGCATCTGGCATATCGCTTCTTCTATATTCTTTGTTTTTAATATCTCTGACACCTTCAAACACATACCCTTGAGGCAGATCAAATTGTTCATGCTCTGTTTTGGCATTTGTATGCTGCCTATTATTATTCAATACTGGCATCACAAAGTGTATGTAAAATCTTTTTCCAAAATCTGTTTAAATGCACATATGTAGGGAAAACATATGTAATAGCACATGCAAGTCCTGACAGTCGTGCGGATGGTCTAATCCTGTCTTCCAAGACCATCCATATGAGTGTTTTTAAGTTAAATTAGAGCTATGGCATACAACTCAGAAGGTCTACAATTAAGCATATGCATGCTAACTTTAAGTGAATACTTGCATACACTCCAGAATTTTAAATGTCCCTCCCTTAGCCCAGACAACCTGTGGATATTCATACAGACCAAATGACAGATTTGGATGCATGTCGCAGAAGACTGTGATGTGTTCCCCTTTAGGTCATTCTGTCTCTCACACAATGCAATTGCTCCTATCAAAATGATTATAATAATCTCTCCCTGCCCGGGCACCTTCCCTCTCGTTCTCATGAAGATCCTTAATCTCATGACCCGGAAGAGGTTTAAAACATATGACCTGCAAAGACCACACCCAAATGAACTACTCCACACTAGTGTCTTTGTGAAGCTGGCACTATCTAGCCAGCACCAACATGCGCTCTTTTGGGATCCCATGCTGGTAGAAACAGACTTCAATAGAAAACAAGAATGGTGCTTTTAAGTCCACAGCAGTCACGGCCAAGACAGAGCACACAACATTCAGAACAAATCCACATTGACAACCCACCAGGGTCATGAAGACCTTTGTCCAGCACAGGCCCTACCCAGACCTCTCTAGGAATCTTTGCCTTCCCACTATGCTCCATGTGAAGTTTGCACCTTTCCATCCCTGCCATATTTTTGAAATTATTAACAACCAACTTTCTTTGGGCTAGGTTAATAAGGGCTGGTTTTTGGACCAGGATTTATATTTATTCTTATTCTTTCTTAATTTTATTCTGACTTTTACTTTTATTCTTCCTTTTGCTCTTACTCAGCTAGAGAGCAGTCTGTGATTTGTTTAAGGTACTGTATGACATTCCAAGAGCTGCTTGGAATAGCGTCAATGGATCATGAGAGGATAAGTGAGCCAAATGCAGCACAGCCTTGCTCTTGCCAGTCAGAGAGAGAGAGGTGCCTAGGGGAGATTGCTCACTAAAGGTATGTTTGTTTTTTTGGGAGGATGAACTGAAGCCAGGGAATAAATAAATGGTTTCTCTGTGTTGGGGAACAGTTCACTGTTCAAGTGTGTGAACCAGTTGCATTGCAGATATGTTTGAGAGCTGATTGAGCATAAATATAATCTTCCTTTAAGCTGATTTTTATTCCTTTTCACTGACTTTCTTTTTCCCCACTATTTATATGCCTCTTGAGAGGCTAAACATCTTGTAGAAATGTTGAGACCCTATGCCTTCTACAGAAGGTCCAAATTTATGTTGTGATATGGTTCAGTCAAAGAAGGGGTGATAGATTGTCCCCACTTAACACCTGCTGAACAGCTGTATGGTACATACTTGTGCCGGTCCAGTAAGACTTTGTCCATGTAATGCAAAAAATTTTAGCACATTTAGCAATGCCGGGAGTTATCACCAGAGGAATTGAGGGCTTTGGGGGAGGTGGCACTTAGGGACATGGTTTAGTGGTGAACTTGGCAGTGCTGGGTTATGGTTGGACTTGATGATCTTAGAGTTCTTTTCTAACATAAGTGATTCTATGAAAACTGAAAACTTAACTATGTTCTTAGCCCTTAATAAGTTCTATAAGTAAATACAAGAAAATTATATTGCTAAAGAAATATTACTGTCTTGAGTTTTGATTGACTTTTATTATTTCATACATACTTGAGGAAAACAGACCTTGATCAGTCAGAATTGTTTTGCAAGTTTCATTTCTCTTAAGTACTCTGGAGTGAGTTCCCCTAAACAAACCATGGTTGTTTCTTTCTTCACGTTTTAGAAGAGGCTGATGCTTAAACAACTACAAACCACCCTAAATGACTGGGAATTCACTCAGTGTTACTTTTCTTTTCTTCATGTTTTGTTCAAATGTGGACTCTTCAAGGTTGTGGTTTTTTTTTATTCCTTTGTTTCTTTCGTGTTGTTTTTTTCCTTTGGTTTTGTTGTTGTTGTTTTAATTATTTGTCGTAAACCATTTTCACTTTTTTTAAATAGACTTCTGAAAGTCATTTACACATATTTCACTGTAATGATTCCACAATCATAATCTTGCATTTGATTTATTTCACCTGAGTTTGAAAGAAAAGATACATAATGTGGTGTTTATTTTTTTATCCTGACTGAATCAGTATGTCTTGGAAAAAAGTATTCTCTGTGATTGTGAAATAACATTTTACCAGACATATCAGTGTTGTTGTTTCTGCAGTTATCAAATTAGAATCATCCTGAAACCAAATCTAAAAGAGATGGCATGCAGCTAAACAAAGCTGTATAAGAATCTTGAGTATTTGTAAAAGAGATAGATGGAGACTGTTAGTTATCTGTTTCAGCAGAACTCATAAATCAGCTCTAAAATAGTTTTATTGCCAAAGGTAGGTTTGCCTCAGTGCAGTTTAAAGATAAGTTTGCTGTTGGTTTCCACCCTGTCTTTGCCTTAAATATATAGAATACTTTTGGATTTAGACACATTCTCCTATGTAACAAATCAGCTTCTTGTCACTCGTTTCAACTATGGTTGCTTCATCCTATATATATATGTGTGTGTGTGTATATGTATGTATGCATATATATATAACATATATGTACTTATAACAAAAGAATCCAGCTTGCAATATTTGCTAAGATGTTTTGTATTTTCTTACTTTAGTTCTATGTGCTTCATATGCTGATGAGAACACTGACATCTATATGTAACCTTGTTCATATAAAATAGATTTTGATATCAGATACAACCCAGGAAAGGTAATTCTGAACCTGATCTCTCCTAGGTGGAGTTAATCCCAGGGTCAAGAGAAACTCTGTTAATCCCTCACCTCTCATCTCTTCTCTCATCTGCAGTTTTGGATTTGTTGATGATTTTGTTGGGGATTTTTTTTTTTTGGTGGAAGGACAAAGAGAAGGATGGTGGAAAAGAATTCTCTGACTTTTGCTAATACATTAAATTCTAGTAGGTTATTCTGTTCCTTGAGCCTCATGAAAGTTTTAGATCTGTATGTTAATCCTATTTGCAGGATGTTTTTACTGTGCATTTCTTTAACAATAGTGTGAATAATTGAAATAATAATTTATGATTAACTTAATCATAAATTACAGCGTGAAGTTTGCAAAGAAAACCACTCATTTATACAAATAATGGGAGCTAGAGTTTCAGTTATACTGATGATAATACATATTCTTATGATTGGGAATTATCAAATCTCTGTTAGTTATTAAGACTTAGCCAGCATTAAATAGCAGGTCCTATGAATCTCAGCTGGAAGCACGATGCAGTAGAATCTAAAAGGTGGCTGCTGGAGTGCAGTGAGAGAGAGAGGGAGACAGGGAGGGAAAGGAGAAGGACACTTTGTTCCTAACCATCTACTTTCTGTCTGCTGTTTTCACTCTGCTAGAAATTACTGCCTTGGTTAAACAGTAATCATTTATCAGAGGGAGTAAAGTGAAGGGAAAAGAAAGTAAAACAGAAACCGAGGGTGGCCACTGACCAGCAGTTATGCTGCCTACTGTAGTAAATATGGTGTGGGGAAAGGGAAGGTGCTGCTGGCTTCCATGTTCTGCTCCACAAAAATCTTCCAGCAGGAGCAGGGAGGAGGTCCCAGAGATTGTACCCATTCAGATTTGAGGCTTTTCCTTTTGATTCTACCTCTCTGCAAATGAATTGAAGCTACTGCCAGCCACTACACCACTATTATTCACATTTAAATATCAGGTAGCTCAACTGAATCAGAAGTCCTGTTGGTTTAGCAAAGTGCAAACACAGCATGTACTGTAGTCCATGTCAAAAAGAAGGTACATTGAACTGAAGAAAATGGGCAAAAAGCAGAGGGAAGGAGAGAGAAAGGACATGGGGCCCAAGCAAAGCCTTTGGTGTGATGGCTAGCAAAGGCTGCACTGGGGAATGAGAGCAAGACAGGAGTGAATTGAAAAGAAGGAAGAAAATACAGCAGAGGAAGAAGAAAAGCAGTGTATATTGAGAAGATATTGGACATAGGGAATTAAAAATACAGGAAAAAAATTTAGACCTCCAAATTTAATATCATTGCTCAGTAGTCTGGGAGGGAAAAATGAACATAATCTTTGATTTCCATCATACAGAAGTTGAAAGGAGCATTTGACCTGAGCACGGTTATTTCCCATCTGTAAACACCACACATTTATTTCGAAAAATCTTCCTGCATTTAGCACATTACAGATGAATCTGGTCTTATGGCCACTTTCAGAAACCATGCCCATTCTGTGGCTTTTTTTGTGCCATTGTTATTCAGAGCTTGAATACCCTTTTCCTGTGATTCTTGTGTGACTGTATCTTGCATCCAATAACTACATCATTTCTTCCTACTCCTTTCTGGAGGCCATTCTCCCCTTTTGAAAATCTTCCACATCTTCCACAATTTCCTTTCACTGCAGTTTGTTACAGAAATGACTGTTTTGTGTTTGCTGCTGAGTCCAGCACAGCTGAATCCACACAGAATTCTAACAAACATCTCAGATGTTTCTTCTATTTGTCTTCACGTGAAGGTTCATCTATGTGTTATTCATATGCATATTTATACATAAACTTTCATAAATTTTCACCACTGTCGTATCAGTGTACAGGAATGACTAGTTTTCTTCTAAATTCTAAATTAGATTCTACTGAATGTTAGGAGAAATTTTATTTTGTTTTATTACTAACACCTCTTGTGAAAAACACTATAAATGTATGCAGATTCTCTAGATCCTTGCTAAGCTACCTTTTGATTTATAATTTCAAATAGAATTCAGAAATGAAAGAGTGCCCTTCCACTAACAGGACCTACTGAAGCACATTGCTTTTTATATCCTCAAGTTCCTTGTCTCTTCCTTGGTCTATCTCTGCTGTTTTATTCCCTTTTAAGTTGGTGTCCAGTATGGAAAATACTGAGATTCATTACTAGTTTTTGAGGAGGAAGGATATAAAAAGAAAAAAGTTTACTAGTTGGCTGACAGTTGAAAGCTGACTGCTAAAGGAAGTTCTAAGACATTTTTAAAACCGACTTTATTTGGTTACTTAATTTTTTCAAGTTATTTGTATTTTCATTAGATGTGACCAAGTCTTTCAGTAGTTTTAGACAACTGAAAATTATGTTTGCAAAGCAGAAAAAATACAACACAAATAAATAAATATTTCCACATCATATAGTGTACACTTTATTTAGTGTAACAAATATGTAGTAGATGATTTATTCTAATACTAATTCACAGACTCATTGGCCTCTGTAGACTCAAGACTGATTTCCAATCATCATATCAAACCTGCCTCATCATTTTCCTGTAAATGATTTTAAGATTAAAATTTTCCATGCCTATTCTGAAGAGAAGAAATATTTTAATTTTCAGAAATTTTGAATAGAATAGTTTAAAGGTATTAGACAGAAGAAAAAAATTAATCCTCCTTTTATATATTTTATGTTCCAAAGAGAATATACTCCCTTGGTAGCATTAAAAAGACTTTTTGACTACTTAAAACACTTTAGCTTTCTTTTGCTGTCAGAAGAGGTACAATCTGGTTAATTTGAGTTTAAGAAGTATTTTTTGAGGCAACAGTTTCTAACATCTGAAAAGAACATCTATTTTTCAGTGAAAAACCTAAATTAAAAAAAGCCCTCAACCCTGTTTCATACTGCTCCCACAATATAATTTAGGTCCATGATCGAAGGAATCTCAGTGCCAAGTTCTTTCTTCTCTTTGATGTTTTTCCTAGACATTTTTAATATTTTATTCCACATTTCTTTTGCTCCTCTTCTCCCTATCCCACAAAAACAATGCTATAGATTAAAACTACAGAGTTATGATGATGAAAGTTGACTGTTGTCAGCTGCTAGTCAACCACAGATCCAATCTGAAAATTTACACAGCACCCTTAAATATTTCTTAACATTGTTATTGAAGAGAAGAACGTCTTTATATCCCTTTTCCTGCCTTTCCCTTTTAGCAATTGTTACATGTTTGCATGATAAAACCTGCAGAGGGATAATCTCCCCTCCTCTCTAAAGCAATTCCACGGAGCAAATGTGTCTTGCTACATAAATGGAAAAAAGGCAGATAGTAATAGTTCCCATGATAAGAAGACCTCTTTTTCACTTGCTGCCTTCCATGGAAAGGCAGGGTAACCACAGTCCACAGTACCATAAGGAATCTTGGATAAAGTACTTCCATGAAAGGACACAGATTGCCAACTTACAGCTGTGATAACCAAAGAGTGAGCAATCAGCAGGCTGAAGACAGCAGCAAATTACCTTTCAGGTTCTATAGTCTTTAATTTTTCTTTGGAAAGATTAACAGGAGTAATAAAAATAAATCTTTTTCAATTGTTTTCAATTTTGTGTATATGAGGTAGCTAATATCAATTGAGAGCAATATTTTTTTTTAATATTCACTCTAGAATGGATTGAATACAGAAATCAAGAAGGAAAGTTTTCTGGGCTGGCTGTAAACTAAGCCATACCTAAGGTAGCAATGCAGAACTGAAAGATTCTGAGTACTGCCCTTTTATATCCTAAGCTTTTTACAGGTAATTTTTTTTCATTCATTTGCTGTCCCTGGAGAAACAAAAACACACAAACAATCACAACAGAAAAAAAACAACAAAAATAAAGCCACAAGCAAAATAAAACCCCCCAAAACCCAAGAAAGGAATGCCCAGGCTTCCTGTAGGTTTAATATTTTGGGCAGTTGTTCACAGTGCTATTAGGATTTGCAGAATTTATTCATGTGTTTGAAAAATCATCTTACTTGTAATTTCTACTTCCCACAGTACCAGTGTGACTAGACCATTGTTGTTTCATTTTGTTGTTTTTTTTTTTTTTTTAAAGAAAACTGGGATATTGTTTGGATTTTTTTTTTCCAAGTAAACACAAGATGAGAGTAAGTAGCTGTTATCAGTACTGGATTTTGTTTTAAAAGAGAAAGGTGTTCACTATGAATAGAAAATGCAATTACACTAATCAAGAAAAAACATACAGGGGCTTCTAGTCCAAGCACAAAGTGATCAGAAGCTGTATCAGCTGTGCCCTCTGTTCAGCAAGGAGTAATTAGCAGCTTCCTGAAAATCTGAGCTTCCTTTGAAACTCTGGTCATTAGGTATCACTGGAGACAGTAAGCTACCCCAGGTGGCCGTCAGCCTGCTCCACTAGGGAAATGCAGAGGGGTTTTGTGCTTTGGTCAGTTCACATTATTCAAGGCTAATTGGCTATTTTGCCACTTAAAGCTATTTTTAACCTTGCTGTTTCACTGGACGCTGCAGAGATTTTAGATTTTCTGATTTAAATGTCAGAGGCAGATAAAAAGTGCTGTTTTTTTAATATTTGTTTCAGACTGTGCTTCAGCTACTGCATGCAGTAGTCCCAATTATTGGTCCCCCTCTGAGAGATTCTCCCTTTCTCATAAGTTATTACCTCTTTGATCGATTCATTTGTTCAGTCATCCAGCTAGACAAATACATTTGGTAGTGCCAGAGAGGGCCAGGTGGAAGGGCTGCACTGCACCTGCTTAGCCTTAACAACGAGCTGCCTGTGGAGGTCAGCTTGAGGCATCTGTTAGAATGCAGAGGAAAAATGGGAGTTTGAAACTATGAGTCAGTTTTCATCCAATAGGACATCTAAGTGACTTCTACCCACCTCTGCCCAAAACGGCTGCAAAGCCAGGCACAATGAATCTTATATGAATTTTATAGCAATCTTATAGTAAAATGCTCAACAAGCCTTTTCATTTTGCAAGTATTTCTTCTGGAGACTGGTTTCTGCAAGGACCTTCCAAGACATGAAAGGCAGTTCAGTCTCCTTTCTTCCATCTTGGTTGCCCTCTTGTTCTCCCAGTTCTGTTGTTCTGAGACAAGAGGCAGCAAAGCACCTGTTTTCCTTGCCAGAACTGGTTCTGTTTAACTGGAACAGTAGTTGGCAGTTTGTGTCTAGAAAGCACCATGCCTACTGTTCCTTTGTGTGCAGGGAACAGGATCTTGTGGTACCAAGTGAAAGAGAGCTTGCTCTCATGTAAAAGAAAGCGTTGGATGACCTCCTCGCTATGAGTCTTTTCTCACTTACTCATAGTGCACAGGGCTCCCTGTGCTTATTACTTGTGTATAAATTCCAAGTGAGAGGCCTCTGCAGATAATCAGGATGTGTTCTGGAGAGTGACAGTAAGATGAAGCAATAACTTTGACTTGTTTTATTCATCCAGAGTTCAGTAAATCAGCTACCCACTTAGGTTATGAATGAGAGACTGAGAAAATATCTTTACTCACAGAAACCAATGTAATATTGACTAAGTGTCTGACTAACAAAGAAATCATGTCCACCTGAAGAAGTTCCTGAAGGGAGGACTGTCCCTTTGCAGTGAGTTTAGCAGAAGCAACACACACTGTAATCCTTGAACACGGATCTAGGTGGACAGTCCTTCCTCATCTGTCCTTCCTTACAAAACAGGATATCATCGAGGAGTAGCACCACTAAAGAAAACATCCATTTCTATTTGATGCCCTTTTTTTTAGTACGTAAGGATGTAAAAAAAAAGAAGTTTATCATTATGAATTGTGTTTATAAGGGTTGCCCCAACTTAGACGGCCAGGAATACATCATTCCATGTCTTTATATCTAGATCTGGCATTCTTGGGCTGTGAACATAAGTACAGAATAAATTATATATACTTAAGCTCATTGTTTTAAGCTGTGTGCTAGACTGCATTTTATCCCAGAGATGTTTTAGAAGGGAGACTGTAACCAAAGTAAGTTCTGGAGATGGCATCTGCAGGCAACTGGAAAGGCCTGAAGAGCTTTTGTACATTGATGTCTCTGACAGAGTGTGCTCAGGCAGGGAACTTGTCAACCAGAAGTAAAATTTAAATACTTAGACATGGAAATAGTGAATGAGCTGCCTGAATAAAATGAGTTTGAGAGCATGCTGAGATCTGAACATTGTTCCCTAAAAGGAAAAAAGATAATCATTTAGGGGAATCCAGCAAGGAAGGTAACTACAATCTCAAAATCAAATTAAATCAGTGGTCATTAGAAGATGGATAACAAAAGAGACTGAGGATAGAGGCAATTTTCTTTTTCATTTTTAATGCCATAATCCTTAGGAAACATACTAGAGAAAGGGAAAGTGGTTTGATCCTTGGCAACATTGATCTGAGGAGTCTTGCAGCTTAGAAGGAGTTATAACATCAGAAATCAAGACTTAAGATAAGTATGAAAAGCGAGATATTTTTATTCTATTGGAAGACCGTGATCTCTCTCTGTATAAAAAGTCCAGTATTTTGTGCTTTTCAGGAGCCAAAACCTGGATGAATAATGAGTTTCTAGAGAAGACTGGGGATATGTTATGTTTAGATTTGCATCAGGACAGAACAAAGGGCAATATGTTGTTTATTTCTCTCAGCGTTATGAATACAGCAGCAGAGATTACGTTATTAAGACTAGTTTTCTCTGTTCAATACCAGATCTGAGCATTATATTAATTTATGTAATACAGTAATTCCTGTAGAACAGTATCTGATCTTCAGCTTTGGAGTTTATGAAATGTCTTCCAGAATAGCTCTTTTTTCACCCTAGCAGACTTGGAAAGAATAAAATTAAGACTCTAATTAAAATTATGTAAAGGTTGCACAATTTTCTGTTAACAAGATTATTTGTTGAGTCTTTTTCCCACATCTAGTACTAAGTTCTTCAACTTTTTTGCCCTGCTTTTCCTCAGGGAAAGTACAGCAATCTATCAGGAACAAACAGCTTGTGTTTAAAGAATACTGAAATGTTCATCGGTCATTTTACAAAGGGCATAATCAATATTTATTCCAGTCACAATTAATGCTCTGCAAACAGAGGGTACATCATGTCCTTCTGAACCCAAGTAGATTTTCTTTGTGCTGACACAGTTTTATAAACTGTTATTTTAGATGGCTAATTATAAAAGTAACAAATCAAGCTATGGATATGAACTAGTATCCTGCTAAATAAACCTTGACTTGAGCTAGGAGACAGCAACAACAGTGAATATTTTCTGCAATAATTAACCAACTAAATAAAAAAATGTGTTTCTAGAGTCAAAAACACCCCAGACAAACCAAACCCAACACCTTCAGTGAAAGAATCTTTGAAAGTCCTTGTCTGGATTTCAGGAAGAATAGAAAGTTTGTATAAAAGGAAACATTTAACAAAAAAAACTTGTGGCACCTTTGGTAATAAAATGTTTTTCATTTGTATTTCACTGACCTCAGAGAATTAAATTCTATTCATAAAGCAGTTTACAAAACACATTTGGACCCCATCACTAATATTAAATTAATCACAAAATGAAATTATTTAGCCACAAAACAGTTTTGTCTTGGGTGAGGCAGATTGTGATTCTGATCTCATTTACAATGGTTTTACATCAGTGTAATTTGATTTCACTGAAGCTTATGCTGTATAAAAGAGGAGAGAACATGGCTCATATTTTCTGAGTGGTCATAAATTGCACACAATTGCAAAAAGAGGAATTTCTACTCAGGGAAAAAATCCATGCAAACGTATTTTGCTAAAATTTGGCAGCCTTTTAGGAGTGTGCTATTTATATATATTTTTTTATAAGCTTACCACCAACCAGAAAAGATGGTAGGTATCCCGTGTAAATGACTACAAATCAGTCAGGAGATTCAGTTTTGTTCAGTATGCTCAGGAGAAAATGGAAAAAAATAATCTAGAGAATTTCAGAAAGGGGAACATTTAAATTAGATAATGTTACATTGAGGTATTCATATTTGTTCAGTCCATAACTACTGAGGTATTTATCAGTAGTCAGAAAAGAAAAGCAAAGTGGAATAGGATTCCCAGGCTGCTGCAGACCATCTTGCTTGTTAGGACCAGTTAAAATCATGTTCTTTGCATGAGACAGAAAAGAATAGTTGTGCTGTATGTGTTGAATTGTTCCTCAAAGATGGGGTTACGTTTTAGCTAGCTCTGGTTATGTTTTAGCCAGGTTTTTGGTTTAGGGTTTGAGTTTTAGGGGTTTTTTTATTTTATTTTTGTTGTTGTTTTGGGGGTTTGCTTGTTTGTTTTGTTTTTGGTTTTATTTTGTGTTTTTTTTTTTACTTTCTAACTAGAAGACAAATAAAATACTTCTGAGAAATCTCCATTGCTGCTCAGATAGAAAAACCTCCTAGCTGGCAGAACATAAGTGCCTGCCTGAGTCCCTTGCAGTGAGAGCTGTAAGTTGCAGAATGCAACAAAGACATCCAAAAGAGCACAGCCTTGTCGTCTCGTTTCTCCTCTCCTAGAGAATAGGAATTTCCTCTTAGATGCTTGTCAGGTAAGAAATATGCTTCTGCACATACCTCTCTGAATGATGCAACAGTGGCTTAGCATATACATACTACATTCATGCATGTACATACTACATTCAATGGGATCCAGGTTAAATTTTAGGGGACCAAAAAAAAAAAAAAAAGAAGAAAAGAAGAAAAAAAAGAACAAAAAAAGATAAAAAATACTTTGGAGAGAAGGAAAGAAATCCAATATTTTCTGAGAATTGTTTTCTTATGTAAGGGAACGAGAGCTCCTAAACGTGCACGTAGCTTGACTGTGATTCTTCCTTTGGGAACACTGCATAGGGAATTACTATCTCCCCTCTAGCCCCATGTCAACTCCATAGGTCAGTACCTGTCCATCCAGTCACCACAGATGACTCAGAGAAGAAAAAGCTTTCAGATTACTTCAGTTACATGCACCTAACCATGATCACCTCCTTTCAAATGTCTCCCACTGATTGCATTAGGAAATTCTGCCCTTTACTCCCTCACCTTCCCAAACACACGTGTGCTGATTCAGATACCTGAAGCATCAGCTGCTGTGGTGCTCATGGACAGTCACAGGGATGTCCATGTCACAGGGATGTCCCCTTTCCCTCTCAGCACCTTATTCCCACAGTGAGTTTCTCTGCAGGAGACAGCCTCAAATCCTCTCCTGGTTCTGACCTGCAGTCTTCCATGATCAGATTTCTCTCTCTAACAGCAAAGAGAGGCCCCAGCTGGATAAATCCACCAGCATTCCCAGTGTGCTCAGACTGCAGCTGTAAGGAGTATAGAGCACCTGGGGTTGGTTCTTAGTCTGAGTGTACTTCTGTGGAATTGTGAAAAGGTGTAGCTCTTACCACTGTCTTGCACACACAAGTACTTCCATGGTCGATGGCATGTTTATCCATATGGCAAATATTTCCTGAATTGGTGATTGCCTTACAAATGTAATGTCAGACAGCAATAGAAAGTGTGGAGTTTGCTGTAAGACTTTTCTGTTTAAATTTGAATTGATCTAGACTCAGAACACTGTTCAATTAAAACATTAATAAGTGACTCAAATCAACAATGTACAGAGAAGAAGAGAGTTTCCTTTCCTACCAAAGGAAGCAGAAAGTAAAAAAAAGCACAGAGATGGCTGTTCTGATTAAAAAGTGAAGAGAATCCTTCAGTTTGTAGGTCATCTCCTTTTTTGATAGTCTAGAACAACATTTTGGGAGGAAAAAGGGTCTCTACCCAGGGTTTTAGGGTTTCAGCCTGGCAGCATATTAGTCTTCATTAACATAATTTAAAAATAATCTAGTATAGTTTCTGAGGTTTTATGCTTACCAGTAATTTTTGTTGTATTATCTGCATTTTTTAGGAAGTGGATGGAATGTATAAGAACTCTAAGAATATTTGAGAGGAGCAGAGAGAATATTATTTTTAAAATATAGGTAAAACAAAAAAAAATTAGGTATTCTTAATGAAGCAGGACAACTATTACTGTAAGATCCTGCTCTACATAAAGAAGGATAATAAAATGAGAGATTTAAATTTAAAAAGGAAAATTAAAGAAAATTTTCCTGAAGAGGAAAATAATTTCCAACAGCTATTCAATTGGAGGAATAACCCACAAATCCATAGTGCAAAAAGATGTCTGGAGGATATCAGACACCAAATTGTACCTGAGCCTGTTGGGTGCTACAAAATAGCCCTGGCTTGGGGGTTTGTGCTTTGCAAATGCACAGATGAGTGGCCAAAAACCAAGGGGGTAAGGCTTCAGGGTGACCTAATTATAGCCTTCCAGTGCCTGAAGGGAGCCTACAAGAAAGATGGAGAGACTTTTTACAAGGGCACATAGTGACAGGAAAAGGTATTATGACTTTAAACTGAAAGACAGTAGGTTTAGATTAGATATTAGGAAGAAATTCTTTACTGTGAGGGTGATGAGACACTGGAACAAGTTGCCCAGAGAAGTTATGGATGGCCTGTCCCTGGAATTGTTGAAGGTCTGGTTGGATGGGACTCTGAGCAATCCGGTCTCGTGGAAGGTGTCTCTGCCCATGGCAGGGGATGGAACTGGATGATCTTTAAGATCCCTTCCAACCTGAGCCATTCTATGGTTCTATGAGTCTATAATCCTCTGCTGTTGCTTTGCCACAGGTGTATGGAAACCTGACCCTGTTCCAAAGTGCTGCATTCTCAGAAACATGGTGATGAATGGGAAGGAGAGAGTTCAGGAAAAGACATAGAAAATCTTTAAGGAAACAACTTAGCATAAAAAATGACAAGAAATTGAGAAATAAAATAATTTGGCAGTGAGATGGCCCGAGAGCAGGTGGTGGGCATAAAAGATGGTGGCCTACAAATATTTGCTGGTTAAATTGAAGAGTAAATACTCTCATTGTATTGCATAAATATTTCTGGGAAAGGACAAACAACTCCATGGATGGACAAATATTCCAATTTAGAAAGTAACATTTACCTTACAGATATCGCAGGGTAAATATTTTTTGAGTGTAGATATTCAGTGGAAAAATATTGTTCTGTGCTCTGCATATAACATTAGCTAAGACAAAATGCATTAAACAGAAGCCAATTATTTGTCAGGTAGAACAGTAGTATGACATTGCAGAAATCTCATTATAAACACTAACATATTATGGGGAATTTCCTCCACAGTCCATCCAAGAATATGTCTGCTCACATGAATTCTGTTTTGATAGAAAAAAACTCCCTAAGTAAAAAGTCCCAGCAACACATCATCATCATCATCATCATCATCATCATCATCATCATCATCATCTAAAATAATTATTTTTTATTAAATGTATAAATGTAATTTATAAATATATATTAAGTACAAAAATAATTTATTTTTATTAAATGTAATAATGATAACTTATTGTTAATAATAACAATTACATAAATAATAACTCATGATAACATTCAAAATAAATATAATTGCACTGTTAACTAATGAACAGCACTTCTACTTTTCTGAATCAAATTTGTAGGCTGACAAAACACTACCAGCAACTTAATCTATGAGATCATGATTTTTCTCCAAGAGATTACCATCCCCCTCACCTCCCTCCAGAGTTAAACAGAGTAACCCTAATATTGCCTCTTGCCTAAGCATTCTTATTCTATCTCTAGCACCCATTAATATTGTAAATCCCCCATCACGAATGCATCAAGATATTCCCCCAAAACACAACATCAAGTAAAACCAGATGCTGTTCTTCTTCACTTAATTGCTGAGGTGGCATATCACCCTGGAGATCTCTTGCCCAAGACCCTTGCACAGACCATCCTTAACCAGAGTGTTGGCTCTGGAAAAACACGGGTTTTAGTTATACGCAAGAGAGGAGACAACATTACAGATTTTTTAAAGTGAAGTAAAGCACCTCTAAAGTCTCTGTCATATGTTAATGATGGAAATGGATCACTGTGCCCAAATCAGTATATCACTGCTGGTAATTCCACAGCTGTGTCTCGCTTGGACATCAAGGTTAAGCACCAATCTGATCTCCAACAATGGGACTTCAGAATTAAGCCACAGTGTCAGACACTACCATCTACAATGTAGTATTCTTACATTCTGAAAACTAATATTCTGGGACTCTTGGATCACATAGTGAAGCCCTCTTTTGGGTGTAGTCTATATTGTCAAGATATATTTGCTTCACACACAACGCTTTCAGTACTGAAAACCCAGCTGAGCACAAAAGATTCACTCAAGTGACTGAAGAGATTACTGAAGAATGCAACACATCATAACATATTTTTCCTACTAGCTTCTTCCAGCTGCCACCCCTCTTTCTAGTAGTCTTTCTTTTGAGATTACTCCAGCATATGACCTTTTGTTTTTTAAAAATGTATGTGACATTTTTCCATATAAAAAGGTCTTGTTGGACCCTTTGAAAGGAAATTATCATAAAGCTTATACTAATAATAATGAATTATTACCTCCTTTTCTTCTTTACCAGATGGAGGACAAGGTTTATCATATTCTAACCAGCTTCTTTCCTAAGTTTTCTCCTGTAGGTATATTAGAGGTAAGGAGTTACATGCTGTGTTATTCATACTGCTTATTTTGCTCTCTAGACTACTGCCACATTTCCAACTAGTTCTTTACCCAGAGGCAAAACTTTCACAGTCTTTCCTGAGTTTCTACTGTTTCAGCATCTCTCATATTCTCAAAAGCATTCCTACTTTATTAAGTATGCCTAATACTAATTGAGTCCCTGAAAATGCAGCCACACTTGCTTGCACTGGCATGTCGCTGTTAGCAAATGCTGCATCTTGTTCAAGACCTACAGCAACTTGTACAGCTCTTTCTGCTGACTCCACAATCTGCTGTTTACAGACTGTAATGCAGTGATTTCATAGTTATTGCCAGTGTCTTTGCCAGGGAAATCAAATCAATGCCATTACATGTGGTTTCCTTTCACACCCACCATCTCATTGTTCAGCATTCTTATTTCAGGAGCCCCTCATTTTGACTATGGCATGCCATGTGACTTTTTCTATCCAAGAAGGAGCAGCTGTTTGACCCCATGCTCAGTTCATCAAAAGCAACAAGGAGAGAAAGTCTCCCTAGAAGTAAAGAGTGAACAAAAAGTAGAGGATGAATGCCTACCAGCGCTGCTGAAGTTAGACTCAACAAAGAATCTAAGACTGTGTTTCACTGTGAAGCAATCTAGGCTTGGCAAGGTAGAGGGGCTTGGGGAATTATATAGGTGTTTTCCATCTCTCTCGTCTGTGATTCTATTATACTATGACTAATCTCACCTTACTTTAATATTCTCTCCTGTAACCTGTTCCATGTACTTATTGCCCTTTCAGTAATGCAATTATCTAAGAATTGATGGCCATCTCATCCATACTAAATACTGCAGTAGGATAAACTGCATTATTTCTGAATCATCTGCAATAATGGATTGTGAAGTCTAGAGCTGAATATCTTCAGTCTACATAAGTTCTGCCTCTTAATTCCATTTGCCTCATTTTCAATTAAATCTCCAGTGTGTGAGCAGGGGAGCCAGAGGATAGAAAGGGGTGAAAATCAAGTAAAAGAGAGATTAAAAAAATATAACAATGTTTTATGAACCGGGTGAACATAGAATTAAAAGTGAAACAAGTAAGGGAAAGAGAATAAAATAAGGGTGAAAAAAAAATCTTTAGCACTGAAGTAAGGTATACTTAATGGATATTACCAGTGGAATACAAAACTTTTATTTTGATATCTTTAAATCAAATCCATGATATGGATGTACTGACTAAAACTCATTTAGATTTTCATTGCTATAGTCAGCAAGAAATTTGGTAGTGACTTTCCAGTTTTTGCTCTACAGTTGTTATATACACAACACAAATCCTACTATCATCATAATTGGTGTCCCTGTTGAAAAGCTTCAAAGAGATGCCAAATCACAAATAGTTGTGGAAACTCAGCTGTCCAAAAGGAAAATCCTTAATGCATTTTGTCATGTATAATTATGCTAGAGAAGTGCCAAGGAAGTGTTATCAATATGAAGTTAGATGCCAGTAAAAGCTAAAGACTTGGAAAAGAGGTTCAGATCAAACAGCCTCATAAATGCTTCACAGAGGGCAGATGGAGCCAAAAATACAGTATGCTGAAGCAAGAGAGAATCCTTTGAAGGAAAATTCTCAACCAGAAAGATATACCCACACTATTTTAACTTTCTCTGTTGATAAAAGGTCCCACTGTACTCCTCTGATGTATCACAGAATGAAAAAAACACCCATGGAGTGTGATTCAGATAAGTTTGAGAAGGCAAAAGAGAAAAAAAATCAGGATTAAAGTCCTAGAAGAAGAAAGGAACAAAATCCTCCAAACAAAAATGATGGCAAATAAATGTACAATAGACATGAGCAATGTCAAAAATGCTGATCAATGTAGTACTATTAAACACACCAAAAATATTACAAGAAGAAGCTAAGGATAAGGATAAGGCCACAGATAGGGAAAATACAGGTTGATATGATAGAAAAGGAAAGTGGCAAAGAGGGAAAATCTCACTGAAGGAAACTCAAAAATTATTTAGATTCAGTGTTTCAATTTTTTCACACTGTTGCCATGTACCTTTCCTGGCCAGACTGTGCAAAAGTAGTGCTTACTGCTGCACCTCTTATTGCTTTGCTGTTTCTACGTTAACGTGAAAATATTATGGAAATCTCTCTTCCACCACTTCACAGGGATTGCACATGCTATCACCTGTGTTGCTTAATTGCTAAATGCTCTCAGAATGTTAATGGAAAAGTAATGTGTGTAGAAGGGCCCATTTTGTAGATTAGATTTCTTAATGGACTTTCTGGAAGCATGCAAAGTAATTAATTTCCACAGAAACGTACTGTCACCTGCTGCTGTGGTTTTCCAAATGTCTTTTACCAAGACAGCACTTTTTGTTTTTACAGTGTTGTGTACATTTGCTCTCTGAATAGTGTGGGGGTGATGGGGTTGTGAGATGTGTAACTTCTCTTACTGTTGCTTCTGCAGGAAGAGAGATCTGCAATTCCCCACAAAATATGCATACTTTCCTGCATAGGTTACATCAAGTGTTCAGTAGCTCTTATCCCATTCTTTCCAATTTTTTCTGGTTACTTCAGAGGTGAAAGAAAACATTCTTTCCTCTGTCAGTGTGTGTGACAATTCAGTCACCACTGCCACATAATACCTGCAGCTCTCACCAAAGAGAATCCAGAGATCCCAAATAAACAAAACCCTGACTTTGTGATCACCTGCTGAATTCAGTGAGAACATACGAAAAACAGCCCAGTAGCTCAGGCTGGAAAACTTTTGTGTTACATAAATACTTGAAATTCCTTCAGCAAGTTAAAAAATAATTCCACGATTCTTTCAGGTGAAGAGTAGCACTGAAAAATTCCTTCAGTGCTAGTATAGGTGTAGCACTTGTGGAGTTGGAGGCATCTGGCAATACTTGGAATTGACTTCGTGCCACATGTTAGTGTATTAGAAAAGTTCTATTGTTCCTTTTAAACAGGAATACTTTGGCAAATCTGTGTTTTCAAATGGGAGAGAAGAAATGTAGAGCCAGACAGAGTTATGAATACTGACCCAATGTTGTTCTGGGCTTGTTTGAAAAGCAAAGTGAACTTCTAAATTGCATTTTTGCATTACTATCCAGCTGAAGAAGACTTAGGGTTTTTTTACTATTTAAAATAGAAAGATATTGTGACAATTAGAGTTAGAAAAATAGAGAAGAGAAATTCCAAAATAAGATACTGAATATTGCACACTTTCTAGTGTGTACTGCAATGATAGTTAATGCTGAGAAATAAGCTGAGTCAAGAGTTCAAAATGAGTGTGTTGATTTATGATACCAGCTAAATGGAAAAAAAAAACCAACTTGCTTGAGTAGTTAACCTGTTTTCCTACAGAAACGAGGGACCTTGTGATGATGCTGTCTGTGTGCATCTGCCACCACACACTTTTGGACGGGTCAGCCCCAGATGGCTTTTGGAACATTGGCAAACTGTGACATTTGTTGTTAAAAGGGTACAGGCCTTAGGGATGGATCATGAAGCCCTTGAGAACATCACAGCATTTAGGAAATAGAGCAGAGGAGAGAGACTCACCCACCTCACATGCAGGAGCAGCTGCAGCAGAAGTTCATGCCTAGATGGACAGACGCAAATCTACATATTAGCGAGGTCTGTGTCTTCCTATGGGGAATCCCAGAAATGTCTCCCTGGGACACACCAAAGTCATTGAAACAGGAGGCTCATCTCCATGTGAAAAAGGCATCCTGCATCCCATGGAAATGCTTGCTAAGGATCCAAACTGGCTTTAGAATGGATTATAGGGGGAAAGCATCCTTTTGTCTCTGCTCTTGTTTAGATTTGAGAGCAAAGTTTGACTACTGCCATTTCAACATTACTTGGTACAGAATGCATTTATTAATAAATCAGAGCCTCTTGTAAACTGAGATTTCTCTTCTTAGTATTGCTGAAGAGGAAAAGTATTTTAAAATGGATTTGTTTTTAGTTTTCAACTTAATTTTTTCTGTTTGGAAAAATATGTGCCTGCAGCTATTGATAAGGGTAGAACTGCCGGCCTCCTAGCCTTTATTGACACAAGGCCACCTCATGGTGTGCTGGTTTTCTGAAAGGAGAGGACAGGAAAGTTACTTGCCATCCTTGTAAAAAGTTTTGTCTTGTGCAGTCCAATGTAAACAAAGAGCATCTTTCAGCAGAGATGCTTTTAGAGACCTTTTTCTTGGTCAAGAAAAAGGAGAGAGCCTAAGTGTGTGTATTTTTGGTGGAAAAATAGCAAGTTCACATCTGTTCTATGGTAAATTATAGAGAGGGAACCTACTGCCTGAGGGCTGAGTGTATTTCAGTCTTGTTTTCTCAGTTTTTCTCAGTGTTGTTTTCTCAGAGATCTTGGCAACTGATCAGTCATTGACAGTGTGAGAGATTCTGCACAACTGATTCATGCTTAGGCAATGCTCCCTCCCTTGCAGACGAAGAGCTTCTGTGATGGGTAGAATAACATCTGTGACAGTACTCCTGGCATTCAAATATGGGTTATGTGAAAGAAGCAGACTCTTTTGTTCTTTAGAACAAAATGAATCTCATGAAACGATCTCATGAAAACACCAAAACTCCTCTTCCAAGATCAAATTTTTTGCTAAAATTCCTCGTGTTCTGTGTTTGTTTTCAGTACACCTTTGCTCTCTGCAGCTTTAGAAATAATGAGAGGCCCTTCACTGCCTTTTTGTAAGAAAGAACAGCACATACACAAACCTCACACCTATGTCATCCCAAAATGTCATTTTTGTGCCGCATTTGAAGTTTGTTTGTGTTCTACAGCGATGTCATTAATACACACAGATATTCCATTTTGGGAGCATGCCATTATACATTGCTGAATTTATCTGGGATCCATTACCACACTTAGTGTTGTCTGGTATCGAGTACACTTCAGTAGTGTTTTTCTTTTTTTTGTGCAGTGGTTGAGCCCAGTGACCTGGTTGGATTCAATGATCTTAAAGGTCTTTTCCAACCTTAATGATTCTATGACAATGTTTCTTCCAGAGAAAGCAGCAGCTTGCACACTCTCACAACACTAGATGCTGTTTACCTCATACAAATCTTTCTTAAAATGGAAATATTTTTCTTTGGCAGAGGAGTGAAACAAGCAGAGAAACTAGGAAACCCATTCCCCAGTTTACCTCACCATACAGACTCCAAACTGGCATAACTGAGCAGTCCAAAGTTTGGGATGAGCATCTAGGGATTATTTAGCCTAGCAAAACCAAATAAACTTAACACTGCAGATGTGGGATAATTTCACTGCCCCGAGAGTAACAAAAAACTTGAGTATCATGTGATATTTAATACTGGGGACAAATTAGTTTCTCCTGTCTTCTCTCAGCTTGCACCTGGCTCAGTGTGATCCAGATAGAGTATATCTCATCTCTGTGCTTTTATTTCCCTGCCTACAATAGGGATAATGTATACACATCTCCAGCCATTTTTTGTAAATGATTTTTCAGGCCAAATGCACTGTATAATTTTTATTATACGTTTTCCCTCAGATTCTGAAATGACCAATCAGATGTGTAGCAAAACATTAACTCATCCTCCATGTGGAGAATTGCACTGCTCAAGGGAACTGGGAGGAGGCTTTTCAAACTAGCTGTTTCACAACACAAGCTGGTGCTGATGAATTAGCCCTCAGACGATGAATGTGGGATGACTTGCCGGTGAGCGATGGGGAACAAGATGTTGAATGAAGCTGTTGATACTCCCACCAGAACTGAAATGCTCTTGGAGCGTGGAAGAGAAATGGGAAAGGTTAAATCACTGTTTCACTCTCAGAGTGTGAGTAATAACAGTCAATAAAAAAAAAAAAAAAGTCAGACAGAAAAGACACCTTTCTTTTTGATGATAGTTTGCTCTTAAGCAGCTTTCTGTTAACTTCAGCAGAGCTTGTTAAAAGTGGAATTGTAGCATTGGCATTTGAGTATTTTACTCTTTGTAGATATGAAATAGAAGAGTGCTGTGAGAGCGTGAAAAAAGCTGAAAGCAGCAGGTCTCCCACAAGGTTTGCATACTTGAGTTTTAACTGACCTTCTCCTAAGACACGAGATTTTGGGAAGGAAGAACATATTTTGGAAGATTTCTAGCCTTCTAAGAGTTAATTCTTCATAAGAAATCCACATTTTCTTAACCAAAAGTAGTCACTAGGACAAAGCAATTTATATTGGAGGTAGGATAATGAAATCTCTTTATGGCATTCAGTTCTGCGTGTGTCATTCTGTAACTTAGTGGAGATAAAGGCTATGATAGATAGCTAATCAGTAAGGAAGGGAGCATCAAAACTTATAGTTTGGGTGAATAAAAATTATGTAAATTCCAAAAGCTTTTGGGTTAGAACAATAGGTAATGAAGTAGAGATGAAAAACAAAATTTTTTGGGTTAAAAGATAGTTTCATGAAAATGTATTTTCTTAGAATTAAAACAGTGGAACTGCTGAAGGAAAGAGACCCAAAGATCCCAACTTAATCTGAACTCAGGGTTTAGGATAGTTTCTGGTCTCGTAAAGTTGACACGAAAGCAAAAGCTGTGTAGAAAATAATTGTTTTGGGAATGCTAAAGAAGATCTAGCAGAGTAAGCTCTGTGTTCACCAGAGGGAAAAAAAATATTGCATTTCTTTTCCTTAGCAAGGAAACAAACCAGTGAAATACATAGATAAAAAGAAATCAATTTCCATTTCCTGTGAGGCAGAGTCATTCTCCAGAAGGTACCTAACACATTCAAAGTAATAAAGCAGGTCGTGTCAGCAAGGTTACTTCCTTGTTTTGCCATAGGAATGCTGTTTAACATTTCAAATGCATCATGGGAAAATAGCAAACCTTTATGAGGTACACAAACATTATGAGGTACTGAACTCTTTACAGGGAACACTTTTCCTGTGGAAAAGCATACCCAAGAGAAGAGTGGCTATAGAGAAGTATACAAGTATCTGATTAAAAAAACCCTGTCAAGATCCCTTTGAAATGCAGGCTGTGATCACCAAAGCTACAAAATAAAATCCTGTAAAAAAGCAATTAAGAGATAGCACAGGGTGACAGGCATAGCCTATTCTTCATCCCTATAACCAAAGTACTGCTAGATAGATATTAAAGACCATAGGATTATGACTACTGAGATGTTGCAGAAAGCTTTGTTAAAAGGATATCTGAAGGTCAGAGAAGTACTAAAAGATCCCAGAACAGTGAGTATTTGATACTGTCACCTTAGGGAGCACCATTAAGAAAACTCTAAGGGTCCATCATGTATGCCAGGGGTCAAATAAAAGAATCAAGGTTAGTGCCTATGAGAGAGAGAAAGCTGACTGACATGGAATAGGCCTAGAACTGTGGATAAATATAGAAATTCCACAGGCTAGAGCTAGCATACTTCTGTACATTGACAATTAGGGATAAATTATTGTAATTTCATAAATTCTATACACTGTTACAAGTACCTAAACCTGAGTTCCCATTTTAAGGTGAAAAATGTGAGCTCAAATGTCTCCTAGGCTTTCTTTCCATCTTGTAAGATAACAGTTAGAAACATCCTTTTGAGAATGTGTTTTCAGATGCCAGGTAATTGAAGATAAGTTGTGCTTAGATATATCTTTTATTTCTATTTTTTCTTTTTTTTTTTTCCAGGAACAAATGAAAATAACTAATTTAAAGTATCTACTCACAAGAACAACTCTGCTCATCAGTCTAATTGCAAGCAGACATTGTTTTTCCATCACAATAAATTCACAAAGATTCATTAGCTTCCATAAGAGGATGAAATAGATCATCTTGTTAACACTGACATTGTTTTAAATAGTTGATTTCTCTACGTATGTGTCGAAATTTGCAGCATACCTGTACAACAAAAATAATTAATCAATTAAAGAAGTGTTTAGAAGACTGTGAAACGGAGGGAAAACTAATATTTCCTGAAGATGCCAGATCTACATCTTAATTGAAAGCTGAGATGGGGTTTAAACAAATGTCCCTGTGAGTATGAATGTGTTAAATTATCAGCATTAACCTGAAGGGCAATACCTTGCTAAGTTGCAGTAAACCTGATGTTTTCAGTCACAGAAAGGGATGATTTGATTTTTCGCAGCATCTGAAGAAAATATGTATGGGAACAAAAATGGGGAAACTATGCTTTTAGTTTTTTCAGTATGATCATGAAAATAGCCTTGACGATATAGTAAAATCCTGGCATTTATTTTCTAGAGAGAAGTGCTTCACCCCTAAGGGTAACTGTTGTTACTTAACAGGAAAGATGTGGTCATTATTTTGTTTTATCAGCTTTCCTTTCTCTCTCTTTTGCAGGGATTTAAACACACTGTGGTCTTGCTGAATCCTTCAATCCATTTCCCTGGCCGAGGCTGGCTGTGTACTCTGTGGATGCGATGCAGGGATTTTATCATGGAGCTGGCTCTGCATGCAAAATAGGGATGCTAACTAGGGAAGGACAAGGAGAGAGAAAATGCTAGTACAATATTTGAAAAAGAAATAGGAAGCATCTCAGCTCTAATTCAATTCTTTCTTACTTTGTCCTTCCTAAGAGAACTTTACTGATGTAACAATGTTTTTATTTATTTTTTTTTTTTGGTCTGAACCTCTGAGAAAGAAGAGTCAAGGTCATTGTTTCCAATTTATACCTTAAGACTCTAACTTTTTGCCAAAGATATGGGATACTACTTTATTATTTATTTTGGAGGATAATCCCTGATCATTGTAAACTCAAAATACAATGTAGCTCACTTATGACGAAGTAGAGGTTAGTTTGGGGATTAAGTTTTCCCTGTTACACTGCTAAAGCTCACATACTGGATTCTGCTCCTTAGTTCTATCACCTAGAATGATTGATATTTTCAAATCAAGCAGGCAAAACTGCCACTCAGGTTTAAAATAAAAAAATAAAGATACTTCTCTCTCTGGTCTTATCTCCCTGCAGCTCCTTCCTGGCTTCTGGTCTGTTTAGATCCTATCTACTCCAAGGCAGCTCAACTGAAATTCACTTAGAAAATTTACCTTCAGAATGCAATCCTAGCCCCCCCAAGGGAGACTGGGTGCTCTGCCATTGACATCAAGCTTGCCTCTATTTCAGTGCTCGTGTCCTGGGCTACTGCAGCCCAAGGGGCAACTGGAGAAGCCTCCTGGGCTCTCTTGTGAGACTCTGTCAGTCGTTCACACCTTCTACCCTTCGGTGCAACATCAGCAACTCACACACTGCAATAGTGATGCACTGGCTTCTCACTCACTGCCATGTCAAATGCAAGATGTAGCCAACTGCCTTGGAAGCCCTGGACAGTGGTTATCCAAAGTGACCAGGACCCTTACCCCACACCAAAACCAAAGGCTCTGTCATGCCTCATGCATGCTCTGTGGTCAGTATGTTACTGTGCCAGAATGCACAGATGCTCTCACACTGACTAAGAGAAAAGTAAAAAAGTCTTTCTGAGAAATTATCTTTACTTCGAGCACTAGGAACCAAGTTCTGCCAGTTTTGCCTCTGGGCAGCAGCTCTTCACTCAAGTGATGAAATGAATTATGTTCTCTGCCACACTGTATGACACCAGTGAAGGCACAGGGCTTCTGCTTTATGTGGACAGCCCTCTGCAATATTTTCTATGACAGAAAACCTGCTTGAAACAATCCTAATAGCTTTGCTTACCTGCACCCCTCCACAGAGCCAGGGCTGCTCCAGCCATCACATGGATGGTCTAGCTCCCTCCCAAAACTCTGAAGTTGCCTGTGCTGTTATTACATAAGTGCCTGGTCTTTCTGGATAATCCATTTCTCCTATCTCACCTGTCATGCCAGAATACAAAAAGCCTCTGAGGTACTCATTCTGTGAAAATAGTGGTGAAGGGAAAACGCCCATAGACCACATATTTTAGATAACTGGTCATTACCACTCTGACAACTATTCCCAGGTCTTTTTGGCGATGTAGGGTTGCAGGAACATACAAGCCAAAAGGGCTCACCAGCATTTTCCTGGCAAAACCAGTCCATGCTGTTGGAAGCATACCTACTTGTAGTGCAGGCAGTTTGTGCCCACCCTCATGAAACATCCAGGCCTAAGGGCATTTGCTCTTAGGAAAGATCCCACATCTGCCAGATGTGTCTCTAGCCAGGAACACCCACGGGCAGCCTCTGTTTGGTCTACGCTTTTTGATACTGTGTGTATGTAACATTAGGTTTAAATTGGTGGCATGTAGGGCATTGGTCTACAAAACACTCAAGACTTCAGCCTCTTTTCTGGCCTTATCTCCTGGGGTACAGCCCAGATGCAACACAAAACCCTTGCCTGATGTGCTTTGTGACATCTTCATTTTCTTTCTCTCCACATAATGCATTGTTCCCATCCAAAAAAAAAAGGTACCAAAATGCCTGAGAAAAAGCTTTTGTGGCCCTCTAAAGCCTCATCCTTTGTGTTTCAAATCACAGATTCCATAATGACACCACCACTTAATTCTGTGGAATTAATTAGTATTGGTGCTCCCAACTTCTGTTACCTCAAGCTTTTTCTTCCTTTAGAAAAACTAATTGCAGTTCCCATCCCAGCTACCAATATCACAAGCTATTAACTTCAGCCATTAACTGCAGCTTAAAGAAACCATGCTGATTTGTTCCCTTCACCCGAAATCCATGAAGTATGGACCTGGATGAATTATAACATTCTGAAGAGTTTTATAAAATTGTGGCAAGTGATTTGTCAAAATATCTGTTGATTTCAATGTCATTGCCTCCCCTGCCTCCTTCCAGCCTCAAAACTACTCTGCAGACACTCACTTCAGCTACCGGTGCGCCTCTGTGTATCTCTGGATTTTCTACCCTGAGTTTACCATTGTAAAGAGGGTCATTTTTGTTACTGTTGTTCTGGCTGATGCACACATGAGTTTCAGCCAAGAAAGAGTACAACCGGATCTTTTATGATGTGAGCTCAATGGTAAATGATTGGTTCTTATAGTGAAAAAAACTTCACACGCAGGACAATCCATAGAGTATTAATTTGGATGCTAACAGGGGTTTGGAGTTGTGGAGGGCCCTAGGTTGATTCTGAGTTATTACTCTCATGTCAGGCTCACTCCAAAGTCAATGCCCTTGGTCTTAGCTACCTCCAGATAGGGAAGCAAAAATGAGGCCAGAGGCACCAGCAGTGACTGTCAACGGAGAAAGAGAGCATTGACAGGTTGTTCACCTTGAACCTCCAGAGGGAATGGGCACCCAAGGTCTCCTTCACAGCTGGGCTTATTTTATCAAGGACTCTGCACAGAAGAAAGGCAAAGAGGAGTGATCTGATGTCCTTGAATCTCCTTATGGATCTCAGAGCCAGTCTCAGGGGAAAAATATTTATGATGGATGATACTGAAGAGAAATCAGAATTATTAGTTTGACCAGGGCATTCAGTTCTTAATCCCTAGTTCAGATGTTGCAACATCCTTTGGAAGACTTAATATGAAATCCAACTCTGGTGATGTACAAAACTGTCACTGAACAATGTCAAATATCAAATTTTTAATGAGTTTATTCTTATGTTTTATGGGATGCAGAGCAGTAACCTACTTTCTGCTCTGATTAAGGATAGGAAGTGACTAATTTTCACTGTTGCAACATTTGTCAAAAATAATAAAAAGTATGAAAAATCCCTTAGAAGCTAAACGTGGAAATTAAAGAAGTCTGGATGAATAAACTTATCTCCAATTAACTTAAGATGTGCAAATCCTTTAGATGAGACATTGAAATGTTTTTGAGACACTATTTGATGAAGTCTGGTAACAGCATCAAATTTTTCTGAACAACCTGATTTTCATGTTCCAGAGGTGTCAGCATAAGTATGGATGCACTAATCATTCTGGTATAATTAACTGCCTGGTGAAATGTCTCATTAGCGTGGGGAGATACTGATGAATAATTTGTCATATTCCAATTATTCCCTTCTCACCCCCCCTTTTTTAAAAAAAAATACATAATTATAAGCATTTAGGAAATAACCTGCATGGTGTTGAAAGTCTACCTCATCATTTAGATCCTTCCAACTTCTGAAGAGCAGTTTATGCTAAGTGCTGAGAATTAAGGTAACTATGGAAATAGCTGTTCTACAATTTTGCAGCAGTGCACAGGGTGCACATTGGCCTGCATATGATCTGGAAAGTTCCCATTTGAGAAAGTTCCACATTGTACTTTACTACCCTAAGGATGAAAGAAGTGAGATACAGCATTAGGCTCTGAAAACACTCCACTGTATCCGAATCTTCAATAGTGTGTTAAATTCCTTGCTGAACAATTTAAAGACAGAATGCAATATCAGCTCCCCATTCCTGACAAAGCTCTCCTAACTTAATGGAAACATATTTTAGAGTGATAAATGCTTCAAGCAGGTTTCCTCTAACTAGAGAAATGAAGAGTTGAAATATGGAAAGAGCTGAGAGGGAGGTAGTTTATGTTGCGTACGTACATCCATTTGAGTTAGATGTTAAATGGAATTAACAGTAAACCTTGACATGCATTGATCAGAGCACGCATTGAACACTTCCTGTGTTGTTTTGGAGCTCCAGCAAGGGCTCTAGCTTCAACTAGTATGCTTATCTTGATAACATGCAGCCCAGAATCAAAATGTAATGAAGTTCACTTGCTTCATATTGTAGCGTGTCCGAGAAGACAGGGCACCAAGTACACCATGGTTCTGCTCCAGGAAGACAGCGTAAAGTTCTCCCAAGAAATTGCTTCTGTGCTTTCATTTCCTCTTCTACTTTTATTCTCATTTGGTCTGAAAAATGTGTTGAAGGGGAGCAAGGAATAAGCAAAATTGGGAATGTGTTCTTGTGCTTGTTTATATACAACATTTCCCAATGTGAGGCATTTGTACACTTGTACAAATATAACCTTGTAACAACTTCCCTAGAATAGCACTACTAATTGGTTTCCCATCTTTCAGGGCTCTTATACACTATGTGAAATGCTAGACAAAAGGAATTTACAACACTCTTTCAGCAAGATTTTAGCCAGAAGAAGAGAGAGAATTCCAGCTGTCAAACTGACCACTTGGGCAGGGGTAGGGAGGCAAGCAGGGTCGGTTGAATGTTTATGGAAGGCCAGCCAGTTGCAGATTGTCTGACTCTTGGGAAAGCTAGTACTGGTCAACTCTGTGGGTGAAACTGTGAATCTCAGCATCCTGGAGCAGGAATTTTACCCTAAGGGTAAATTTTCTTTAGTCCATCTCCCAAACAAGTGGATGAGCTGAGGATTTGCTCCTTGTAGTCACATTGCATATGAAGCTCAAACTACTTTCTTTCTCTTTATCCTCCTTTTGAAAACAGGAAAGAAATAGCTACCCATAATGATTCAAAACAAAACTAATAACCCTTTATATTTACTGTCCAAGAGTCAAATAAACCTTTTACTTAAAGAAAAAAAAAAGGTGTTGAGTTTGGGTATTTTTCATAATCTTGGCTTAGGAACAATGAGAGTGATTTCAGAGTACTCAGCAGATCCATTTCTTTTTTTCTTCAACTAACATTCATTTCTATCACAATTTTCAGTCTCGAAGCTGTTCAATGTGTTCCCCCAATGTAAAATGCTTCTCCTAACATCTTACAAGTCCAGTTCTCATTATAACAACCGTGGCCCTACCTTTTAATTAGCCCAAAGAGGAAATGTTTTATTTCTGAACATCATTCCTATAAGCCTGGTGAGCACAAAATCCTAAGAAATATATGGAGCATTGCTTTCTAGATACATTTTTATTTACCATAGTCCAAATTTTGTATTCTGGCTTTAGCTGAGGTTCTGGGGTGACAGCAATTAAAATCAAACTTATGAGGCAGAGAGAGTACTTTCTATGAGCTCTGCCAGTCTCTCAATTGTGTCCTATTTTTTCATCCTTCCACACTTTTTGGGTGTTTCTGTGGGTTTTTTTGATACATTCCACATTTTCATGGTCAATCTGAAAATGTGGTAAGCAAAAATTCGGTGGAACAGAAGAAGAGCTGGTGAAGAGCCAAAGGTTAAAAGCCTCACTCACCTGTGTTTCTGCACATATTTGATCTTTGTGAAGGAATTGTGAGGCAAAAGCATAGACTACGTGGGGAAAATACCTTCCAGCACACATTCATCAAACATTCCTATCCCCGTGCTCTGAATGATGTGGTTGTGGAACCAGTTCCCTGGAATCATCCCTGTTTGCATTCAGCATGTTGTGGCAGCCCATGCAGTGACAGAAGAAAGGCAATTTCTGTAATATATTCATGACTCTTTAGAAAGCAAGCACGGTCATGCTACTAAAAGAAAGAAGCAGGACCTAGGTGGGCTTCACTCTGAAGCTGAGCCGCAGTGGTTTAGTGTGACTTCAGTCTCTGTATTTAACTTTAACCCACTGTGTCTCATTTTCCCATAATAAAATTGGAATAACAGCACTGCCCTACTTCAAAAGGAGGGAGCTTTTGAGGCTTATTTTGTTAGTGACATTTATTGAACTGGGAAATGGAGAGAGTAATTCAATGTCACAATGATACACCATTATTCTCCACATCCCTCTTCAAATCTGCTATATCTCACAAATCATGTTAATGACTGGAATGTAAAGTGATGTTCCTGGTTGGTTTTTTTAAATTTCTCAGTGTTTTTTAATGAAGGTGTACAGAATTGCATAAGTGACATACCCAAAATAAATAAATAGGGGTTGATGCAATGAGCTTTATCCACCTTTCTCTCATGTTCTATTGTTTATTTTATATCAAAGCACTCCTGTTTCTGACAGGGACTGTGACTGTTTGCACAGCATCTAACTACATGGTGAGTTTATAATGTAAACAATGAACTTCTGGAAAAGTTTGCATTAAATATTTTTTATTGAAATACTTAAGTACGTGAAATACTTAAGGTTCCCAGTCAAGAAAATACCCCCTTCTATGACAGAATTTAAATGAATGCTGTTCCCAGAAAGGATAAATTTAACTGTAGACTTAAGAATTTTCCTAAAGGAAAGCTTAGATGCTCTTTGGACCTTTTCTTTTTTCCTTCTCCAAAAGGAAAAATTTTGAAGTTCAGGAGTGCACAGATTTGTTTGTGTGAGGTATCATCACTAGCAGAGGGGTGCTGTTCCTGGGTGTGGCACCCTCCAGCTGTATCTGGGGCAGTGTACCACTGTCAAACAGCAACTATGTCCTTAGCAGCAAAACTTGTCTTTAAATGCAAGCTGTCGTACTTCCATGAATGATTAGCTGATATAATATGGATTGTGTTATGTGGAAGGAGGTTAAGATGATCTTTATATGCAGCTTCTGGCTTTAAATAATCAAGTAACTGATTCCTCTAATGTTTGGGAATGCTTAGTGTGTTACTGTCATAAATAAATAGGCAAGAAGCACTTTCTTGAAGTATCCTTGTGACTGAAGTATGAGACTTTGCTAATATACTTCAGAATAAATGCCATCCTGATTATCATTACTGCAATAATATGTTTGCTCTGATAATTATATGATGGCTTTATTTATAGTTTCCACATAAAAGTACCTCCTCACATGATAGGAAGTACTCCTTTAATAGTATAATAGCTGGGAAATAAGCAGCTGCTGCCAACTGGAGTCTTTGAAATCTGCCATGTGTCTGACTATTTGGTACATGTCTATACAGATGGAATTAAATTTATTTTTCATTTTCTTTTGTGTTTTGATTTACAGGCTGGAATTGTTTGTCATAGCAATGTAGTTTATATCACCTATAGTTATTTCCCAGTGGGTTGCTGTGGAAACAAATGTCATATCGAAACCAAAGGACTGCATTCCAGGTACAACAGATACAACACATGTGATCCCTTGAGGAAGGCAATGTGCTGAGAGAGGGATTGGTCTGCCAGATGACTGATGTCTAGTCTCTGTAGTTTGGCCCATTTGTACCCAACACAGCACTAATGACTGAGAATAAAGATGATTTTAAACCACTTTTATGTGTTTTTTGTTTCTTTTTCTTTTTCTTTTTTTTTTTATTTTTTTCTTTCCTGTGGACAGGTATTGTTAGCTTAAAGTGTCCTTCAGCTCTTTCCTGTCAACTCACAACCCTTGGGAGCTGATCTGACAAAGAAGAGAGAATTGTCTTTGGCATTACCTCAGCCCTGCTCCCCAGGGAGATTTATCTGCATAGAAGGGATGATCAAGGTGTCAGTTTGACTAGTTTCATCCCACTGCAGGAGAGGGTCAATGAAAACACAGGCAGAACTGGCTTTTGTTTTTCTGAGCTGATTCTGCTAGGTACTACTCAGCTGGTGAGACTGTGATGTAGCAATTGCTTAGCCTGTAGAAATGGGTCAGCAGAAATTACTATTAATTCAAATAGCATAGTGAATTTATCAAGTAGCTTCAGGTAGAAAGAAAGAAACATTTGAAGAAAGGCTATTCTTTCCTTTTGTTAAATGCTTAGAATGAAATATACTGAGTTTTCATTTCAAACTAATTATTCTTTCAAAGTAAAGGTAAAAACGATAAAAGGACATTCAATCAGAAAATGAAACAAAATAACCCCCTCCAAAACAAAACCAAAAAACAAACAGCCACCCTCATCCCAAAAAAGTACAATAAATGTTTTGCTTGGGATTGGCAGATACATTTCATACTGACTTGAAATAATTTAATTACAAAGGTTTGTTTCTACCCATAAAGTGGGAGGGGGAAAAAAAAGGTCTTAAAAGAGCGCTTTAGTTCTGCTTCTTTCTTGGATTTACTAGATCCTGTGGCAGGGTGATATCTTAAACATCTTTGACAGTGTTGTATGATTAAATCCTTCAAGCTACAAAATTTTTTTTATTGCCTCCATACATTGCAGCAAACCCCCTTCGCTGCCTTTTCTGTCCTCTGTTCCATAACTACCAGATCCTGTACTATTAATAATATATCCTATTCCTTGTTGACTTCACAATTTTTGTGTTTTTTTGTGGCAGGGTTTCCCTGGAGCATAAAATGCACCCTGTCAACTGCCGGCCAGCGTGCAGCATGTTGGTCTTTTTTTTTCTTGCACAGCCTTAGCAATAAAGCTTGATTAATTTTTTCAAAGGAACCAGAAATTTTATGTTTATAAAGAATTATGCAAATTTTACTACCACATTTTACTTAGAGTTTAAGTTCACTGGAATAAAGACATCCTTGTTTGTACAATGCAGTTTCACACTATGAGGTGTTAATCAGTCACTGGGGTTTGGGATTAAATGTAACATTTAAAGGCATGATGGCATAAAAGAAATATTTCTATTTTCCATAGAACCAATGAACAGCAACACAAACCGTGCACATAAAATGGTCTTTCAGAATTATCCATGTTATTGCCTTTTTTTATTAAAAAAAAAAACAAAACAGAAGGGAAAAGAAGAATTTTTATGACTAGGGAGATTTGCATTACCACTGCAGACCTCAACAAAGAGCTCTGAATACTGGAGATGGATCTCAGAAGTGAAAATGGATCTAATAAAAATCTCTTATCCACTAGCCATCATAGACTGTGTTTACAGCAGAAGGATTTAACATGTAATGCAGAGTGGGTGCAATTTTTAAAGTCTGGAACAGGACATTTAGAGGAGCTTGGCTACATTTGCTATGTGCAGTACTTTACATGAAAGACATTAGACTCTTAAATTCTGTCCCTATGGATGAGTTAGGAAAGAGAATGAACCATATCTGTTTATTTACTGCACGTCGAATTTCTTTAACCTGAACTTCAGCTTTAAATTTGTTTTTATGTGTGAGTTTTTTTATAACATGTTTCTGAACCCCATGAGAAGTCTAATAAATGAAGGAAATCATGCTTACTCTCTCAGAAAATGACATATCTTTGGTGTTTGCCTGGTTTCCCCTTCTCCCCAGTCACCTGTGGTTGCTAATCTGAATAGTTGTGCTCTTCCTAACGGCTTTGTTTGATGTTCCAGACTGATGTTGCATCAAATTATGTGCTTGTTTGTTTGTTTGTTTTCCACAGGAGTTCTTCTTGTAAATTAGCAACAGTTAATGGCGAGTTAAACCATTCTCAAACTTGACTGTCAGATTCACCAGGAGGAAAAAAGACCTATAGAGGCAATTGACTGTTATATAAACATACCCCAGGGACTGCCAAGAATGACAGGAGGAATGGTCACTCACCTCAAATATTCTCTAATCAAGAAATCCAAATATGCCTTCAGTTCAACATATAAAATATACATTGGCTCTCATGGAAGATGAGCACTGATAGTGTCATGTAATATTGAAGCCTCATTTTGCAAATGGCAGAATTTGAGAGAGAGTTTGTATAATCATATGAACTCTTCAGCCTTGAAGCAAACTGAAAATCTAAATTCATTTGTGGTTTCATCTGTTGCTGAATTAAAATCCTACCTCAGATTCAGAAAAAAATTTTTTTTTATTATGAACTAATGTTTTTTAGCTTGTGTGCCAGCTTCACTCAAATATCTTTCTCAGCTGCTGTCAGCAACATCAGACTGTGAACACACAACCGTCCTTTTACTTTCTAACTGTGAGTAAGCTGTGACATATAGATTTTCTGCAACACCTTCTGCACCACTGCTTCAGCTTGCTCATACATGTAGTTTGTGACAGTTTAAGATATTCACTATATACAGTGAACATCTAACATGCCTGTAAGGTTTAATGTTTGCAAACACTTGAGTACTGGTTTCAAATTTCCTGAGGAGAGTTTGGTAAGAACTTCTTCCTTATCTTGAGTTTAAAAAAATAAAAAAGTGAAATAGAATCTCACAAAATGTAGGATAGGTTATACCTTCAGATTTGACAGCCAATGCATCACTGAGAAGCTTCTTTTTAAAGTAATGAATCATAGACATCATAAACTTAACATCTCTTCCATTCTAATCTCTTCTATTGCTCAGTTGAAAAAGGTTAAGTATCAGAGATGTTTTATACAAGCCCAATGGACATTATAGTTGTACCTTTATGAATGGAGCAGTTTACAAAGAATGGCATAGCAATATGAACAACCTCAAGAGCATTAATTAAGTAGTCCAGCAATTTTGTTTGGGGAAAAAACACTATCATTGGTCAAAATTAACAGGTTTAGAATTCTGATAGAACCTCAAAATATTACAAAAACACATTATGAACCACATATAAAAGCAAAACCAAAGTTAAAGAGTTCAATCTAATATATTTTGTATTTTAATGGGAAACAAGTTTCTGTGTTTCAGACTGCTGGAATCAGGTAACTTGTTCTCATTCTTTTCCCTCTCTCCCTTTCCCTTTCTCTTTCCCTTTCATGTTCTTTCACAGATGCACAGAATCACAGAGGGGTTGCATTTAGAGAAGATATCTGGAGGTCGTCTCCTCCAGTCCCTCTGTGCAAACAAGGCCACTTAGAGCAGGTTGCCCAGGAACATGTCCAGATGACTTTTGAATAAGTCCAAGAAGGGAAATTTAACAACCTCTCTGGAAAACTTGTGCCCTCATAGTAAAAAAAGTGTTTCCTGTGGTCCTGTCACTGGTCACTACTGAGTAGAACCTGGGCCCATCTTCTTGGCACCCTCCTTTAGAGTATTTGTATGCACTGATGAGATTCCCCAGAGCTTTTTCTTCTCTAGGATAAACAGTCCCAGCTTTCTCAGATTCTCCTCATAAAAGAGTGCATCAGTTCCTTGATCATCTTTGTGGCCTTTTGCTGTACTTTCTCCAGTGTGTCCATAACTTTCTTGTAGGGTAGCCCAGGATTGTACACAGCACTCCGGGTGCAGCCTCACCAGTGCTGAGTAAAGGGGAAGGATCACTTCCCTTGACCTGCTGGCAGTACTTCTAATAGAGCCTGGAATTGTTAGCCTTCTTTGTCGCAAGGGTATGTTGTTGGCTTGTATAAATGAGGGCTTTTTCCTTTTCCTTTTTCTTCTTCTTTTTTTTTCCCCCTCCAGACAGTGAAACAAACAAACAAAAAAAACCCAAACAAAACAAACAAACAAACAAACAAACCAAAAACAACAACAAAAAAAGAGGTAAAACCAAATCCCAGATTTTACAGAGCTTTCAATTCCTGACCTGATAATTATCATGAGTAGATAGTTTTAGCTAAAAGGGTACTCATAAATTTCGAATACTGCGTTAGCACTCCGCTAATAGGCAAGTGCTTCTGCTGTGTCTCTTACTAGCTCATAATATTCTTTGAATAAAATGTGTGTTCTACACTGTTAGCTGGTGACTGGGATAAATCAAGTGGTCTTCACTCAGGTACCTGATGGATCTCATTAATCTTTTCCTAGGTCACCTGTTTCAGTCTCAGATAGCACGCTTAATTACATGAATGCAAGTTACAACTATCAGTGGAGTGTTTAATGGCCTCTGGAAAATAATTGAGCTTACTTCAGTCTAGTTTTGAGGACTTATACCTCATAAATATGTACACTGGATAAAGTTGCAGTTGTATTCTCTTCACCCTTTGTGACTGGAGGACAATTAAGTCTAGCTTCAATTAATTAAAAAAAAAATCAGCTACAATTCTGACAGCATTGCAAATTTTTATTGAAGTCTTTGTCCAAATTCTTGTTGAGGGTCCTTTTTGTTCTTGTTTCTATGATTAGTTGGAGGATAAATGATTTAACTTCTGTGTACATCTAAGGTGACACGTTATAATTTATAGAAATGTCAGTGCAGTGAAATAACCCAAACACAAATGAATGTACTGACAATTCCTTATGTCATTACTTCGGAACTGTCACTTTTCTATGTGTGCTTAGTGCATTAGTGCATAACAAATGTGAAATACCCCAGTAATCAATATTCCTTGTCAAGTACAACTATATTGTCATGGACTTATTAGCACGTTATACCTTCTCATTTTTCTTTTCTATATATTTAATTAATTTAAGTGCATTTCATTACCATTCTTACACTGTACCTTAGGTTGGATCCTTAGCCAATTCTGGGCAGAGTGACTCCATTCTTTGCAACCAGTTTTTAAAAAGCTCGGTATCAAGCCACATAATTTACAGCACACTGTAGGAACAGAATTCTTGTTGAGATTCTTCTTGTTAATGCAACATGGACACAGGCTGTGCTAGATTGCTTAATTTCTTGTGTGGTCAATGTATATAAGAGGAAAAGAACAATGTCTGTATTTACTGAAGTGCTGCACTGAGTCCTTGAAAACACAATTTTATGATGAACACTTTCATCAAAGTAAAGCAGTGTCTTAGGAGCTTGTCTAAATTTATCTCCGTGATAGCTGGCTGTTCTGTACAGTGCATTTTCTCTGTCTATGAATCTGGAGAATGGATCTTGTTTCATCAAGCTTTCAAATCCATTCCATTCAGAAATAGATGTAGATTAGTGATCTACCACAGAACCATAATATATGTCATCCCCTCAAAATTGTCTCTCTTTTAGCAGCTGCTCAGTCTTTATTTTTATCAAGACACTGTCTACAGTGTTTGAGAGCTTAGACCCCCAGTTCACTCCACGTCTTGTTTCCCTCATCACTGATGTTAGCTACCTGTGTATTAGTCTGTTCCCAGGACCTTTTTTCAGTGAACTGAGTTCTCTATGATGAAATCCAAGAGATTATTTTTTCCAGGACTTGCTTCCAAAGCTCCAAGGGGATAAATCTACAAAAAATCTGTTTATCCTACCTAGTCCTCTGACACTGTCCCAACAGTTATTGCACCATTAAATTCCCTTATATAGCCTTTCCACCACGCCCACCCTTGTGCAGCACATGGCCTGGATGTTGCACTATGAAGGACGGAGGTTACTTCAGGCCCTTTCATCTTCAGATGTCCAAAAAATGATGATATCTCAGGGTTACAGGACTTCTGCACTGGATGAAGGCAAGCCCAAGGCCAGGTACCATGTTGAATAAATACAGTCAGCTCCAGGGAGAGCTATCAGTGAAGGTGTGGATGCAGATCACTCTATGCAACAGAGCCTGCAACAGAGGCTTTGGGTGAGAGCTCATTACCTGCATAGCCAAACCTTCTCTTTGAGAAGCCAAACAGTGGTGCTCCTTTCACAGATTAGGTCCAGGCTTCCTATGACAGTCATGCCAACGTAGGGTTCCAAGTTCTGGTCTAAATATCAGCCCTGGATTTACACTAAGAAATCAAGAAAGAAGTTACAGATGCTCTAACAGGCACAGGAGGTACTTCATGTAACAGTCAGCTGAATCCCAAGTCACTCAGTGCCCCAAGTCTCTGGCAACCAATACATTATTATTATGGTTGTTGTTGTTATTATTATTATTTGAAAAGAACATATTTTTAAATTTCAGCTTGAATTAATTTTATATCAAGGTGTGGAAGAGGAATTAACTAAAACTGTACAAACATAAGAAACCTGGAAGAACGTCTCTGCTTCAATCATCTGAAACAGCAGCCATATTCACCTGAAAGTTTTCTCCAGTTTCCAACAGACAGACCATCTCATAGAAATGTCTAACTGAGGAACAAAGCACGAATGTTTATGAAGGTTAGAATTTACTATTACTGAGAGATCCAGAATCATATCACAGCTATCATTTGACTTTACATCCTAATTTGTGAAATGAGCTATTGTTTTTGGTGCTTGCAGGTGAGTTAGCACTGTTACCATCAAGTTCTATTTTACTGTCACAGAGCAGTTAAGAACAAAGACAACAAAGACAACAAAGACAACAAAGACAACAAATAAAGCCTGTGCATATTGAGTGGAATGGCTGAAATCCAGTGAAGTCTGCTTTACTGTATGAAGTAAACAAAACAACCACTGCACTCAAGGCTTTAAATAATCCACAACCTCAAAGGTATTTTGCCTGGAAACAAAAGGCAAAAACCACAAAAAGTAACAATTCAACTAGAAAATTCTGGTTGTCAACTCCCTTTGAAACTCATACTTTTGGCCTCTTCACCTAGGTCCTATTTCTCTTACTTTTTTCTATTTTCTTTTTGTTTGTTTTCTTCCTTGCTGCCTCTGGGTCATCACACTGTCAGAAGGGACATACCAGGCAGAAAGGCCCAGGGAATGCATTCCTTATTCTAGTAAAATGGACTAGAAGGAGGATTGTAAATATTTTGAAGATCTTGAGGACCTGAGCTGGGGAAAGTGGAAAGGATCGGGTCAGGTAGGAACACAGTAGGAACACCACAGGCTCACGAAGTGTCACCAGAGAAATAACAAGTGAACACTGATCTCTGGGTAAATTACCTCCCACAGATGGTGGTGACCTCTGGCACCAGCACAAGCAATTATCACACAGAAGGAACTCAGCAGCCAGTGGAAAGAGGACCATGGTGCAGGTGCTGGGTGACTGGCTGCAAACATTGATTTTGTATAGGCTGGATAACATGGCTCAAAAGTCAGTGTTCAGTGCAGGCTACTACTGCAGAGGGCTGTGTTTTATTCCTGCTTTCAGCTCCGAGTTGGCTTTCATTGCTATCCTAGGTAAAATAATGCTGATGTTATTCTTCTATATATGATTTGCTGTTCACTTTAAAGGCCGTAATCCTAAAATATAGAGCTTTTCTGAAGAGCTTAAGACATTTTCTATTTCATATTAAAATCTTACTCCTGCTTTCCCTCTACAGAAATTGCTGAATCTTTAAAAATTCATTATTGTCAGTGGACTAAAGAGGTATATTTTTCTATAGAGAAAACGTTTGCAAAATATTTATATATAAAAATGGCAAGAATCAGGAAAACATTTTAGCTTGGGTATGTGAACTTTCCATGGAAAATACTGAAATAAGTTGTAAATTTCTCAATCTTTGTGTTATACTTGGAGTCTGTTTCTTCTGATTTTCTGTTCTGTGCTGCTGGAAAAGTTTATGAGAATCACATATTAGCCTTGTAAGTGATTTCTTAACTTTCTTAAATTTTCTAAACATGAAACCATGAACTACAATTTTTTTTTTATATGGGTAGTTGAAAATTTCTATTTTTGTTACATAATTATATAAGGTTGCTATTTGTATATATAAAGTTATATTTCACTTTACCTTATTCAGTTAAAAAATTACAAACTCAGTTAAACAGACTTGAAAAAAAAATACATTTTTCCTGAAAAATGTTGTCTGCCTCTACAGAAAAGTCATTTTGTTTCTCAAGTACCAGGGATGGTGAAAAAATAGTAACAAAGTGGGAAAGAAGTAGATTATGACAACAGAAGCAAGATATTTAATCTGAAAAAGGAAAACCTACCCATTTCCAAGCGTTTCTGTTGTGAGTTGCACAAAACCTTCACAGAAGATGAAAAAAGATGAAATATGATTTCATTATATGGGAAACTGATGATCACTGCATACATGTCAAGATATATCTTCAAATTCCATTTTGACCATATTGCTGGGTTTTGCTTTACCACTAGTTTTTTGCTGTACTTTAAATGAAAATTTATAAAAGGGTCAGCACTAATAGCACAAGATAATTTATTTGTGTGTTATATACTTAAATAGAAGCACTCTAGCTGGGAGTTTTGTCAAAGGACAAGTTGAATTCAATCAGGACTGAACCGGAATGAAAAGTTGTGTGTACCAAGGGTACTTATGTGTGCCCTGTGACCATGGGATCCTAGGTGAATACCCAGGTGAGCAAGAACATGGCTGTTGGACTTAAGGTGAATTCACAACCATGACTAGTGAAAAGAGACGGAGGATTCGTCTAGAAGGATGCGGAAGCCATAAAAATGATCACACAGGCTGTTTGCCCTATTGAGTAACTTCATCAGCATGAGCTTGTGCTGAGAGGCTGATAAATTAGGGAAATAATCTTTTCCAGACTCCAAAAACATCACTGGTGTAGTACCAAAAGAGTAACTATGTAGAAATAAAACTTGGTTATTGCACCCAGGAAAACAGTGGGTTTACACTAACCCTGAGTACTCGAGTCAAGGAAATAACTTTCTCAGTAAATCTCTGCAAAACCTACCCATAGTTCTGTTAAGATGCTTGCACTGATCAGTCACGTACTTCAGCTTGGGAGGGCTGAAACTGCAGTTCAGGGAGCTCACACTGTCACCCAGGTGCTGCTCCAGACAGCCAAGCCTGGTATGTGCTGTCTACAGGAACTGAGAAGGCAAACAGTTCTATCACGGAGGTGTTGGGAGGGTCTGTAAGGCACAAAATTATTCTGGATATCTCAAGACAAAGACAGCACCAAGTTTCTCTTAGTTTTAGGGGTTTCAAGGGTCGAGGTCTTTCGAAGTGGTTTGTGGCCAGCACAGAGCACCTGGTCAGACCCTGCCACAGGGAGAGCCTGGGCCAGTGCTCTTCACTGAGTGGTGTGGGGAGGCACCTCTTGTCCCCTGAAAACCCATGTTTGGCATCTGAAAATATTATATCCCTCATTTTCCATGAACTTATGTTGACATTCAAGCCTTAAGCCATGCAAATTGAGGAGCACTTAATTATGGTGAGAACATTTTGTAGCTCTGCTATGCCATCATACAAAACACCAGGTAACTTGCTGCCTTGGTAAAGCTTGAAGACAAGTTTCTTATTCTCCTTTCCAATGATTATGTAAATGTTTGTTGCCATTATGTTAAAAACGGATTTTTCCAACTCCCTTCTTAATAGTTTTCTTAATCCCCAGCAACATTACTGCCAAACGAAACGTGCATTTGATATATTCAGGGAGTTAATGATGAAGGAGTTTGAAGTAATTTCAGTTGCCTCTAATTCTGGGGTAGATAGCCTGAATTCACTTTAAAAATAGTTTGCAATTTTTCAGAAGGGGCTGACAGTCATCCTTCTTTGAAGTTTTTCATGCTAAACATTCAGAATTATGTTTACTTTTTCATGAAGATACTTGCGACACTAATGTATTTTGCTTCATACACAGGCACCTCTTTGCACAGGTCTCCATTAATCTGAGCTTGTGGGCTGTCTCTTCATGTCTGAAACATCCTTTTTGAACATTTGTTTGTGCAAAAAATAAATTTGCCCAAATATTTCACGGAAAGTGAAATCATTCTTGAATTCTCTGTGTCCTAATAATAATTTTGTTACTCAGTCTGCTGTAACAACGAACATGCTTTTTTCAGCCTTGTCACAAATCATGCCCATTTTCCTTAGTATCTTCTGGTTTAGGATGATTGTTATTTCTCACATTTCAGCTGCTGAAAAGCTCATATGCAATAAGCAACTGTTCTTTTGAATAGTCATAGATTATTAGGTTTTTGCAGGAGCTCCTGTACAACTGGAATCTCGTTTTTACAATATCCCCACATTTCAGCAAACCAGATGTGCAGAAATGTCTTTTAAGAAAATATCAGTAACATTTCCAAAACATTGCCCTCCTTGTGTGGAGCATAAAATCACACTTCCTTTCCTATGAGTTCCTGATTAAGTACCCAGTGGTTCAGCCCAACCAGGGTAGAACATAGTTGAGAGACTGGATTTTTTTGCAACATGTCTTTGAGCACACATCCTGTAGCTCCTGAAAGAGGCAGACAAATACCATGGCAGAGATGAGTCAATAATCTGAATGGCTCTCACCACCCACAGCTGCTTTAGCTTCTGTGCTGTGGGAAGCAACACAAACAGCTTTCTGCTGAGCTGCCAGCCATGGCAGTGTTGAAACCCATTCTTATAATGGCAGTAAGTGTTCAGATTCGACTGAATTCCTTATTTTCATCTGCAGTCTCCCTCCCCACCTAACTAAGCTACTTGAGGCAGTGAATCAGTGTCATTTCTGAGTGCTTAAAGGCATTTTGATTTCAGCCCTGAGACCTGTAACTTGCTCAGGGTGTCCATAACTAGACGGCGATGCCTGGCCTGTCATACCTTGTTAGTTAAAAAGGATTGTGAGCACTATACCTCAAGTGGGTAGCAGAGGCAATGATGAGGGCTAAGTGGTTGTGATCATGTCGTGGGCTGCAGTAACAGAGCTCGGGGTGTCGCCATCAGTGCACAACACTCTGCAACAGGAACCACAGGCTTTGGATAACATTGTCTTGTTAAAGTGACTGATGCATTTGGACAAAAGGATGCAGAAAAATAGTGATCAATGCTGCTCTGAATGCCATGTGCATTTCTTATTCTGTCAAGTCTTTTAGCAGGAATGGATAAATCTCTGTTAAGCTGTAAGATTTTGCAGTTATATAGCACTTAGCCCTCTCAAGAAGTCCAAGATGATCATAATCCCATATCCTCCCACATGTCCCCAAGTGCCCTCCGTGGAATGAACTGCAAGACCTGCAAAGTATCAGAGAAAGAGGAATTGAGCAGCTTGACTTTGATTTGTTCTTCTCAGGAATGTGCACTGGGCTTTGTAGATGAGTTGATTTTCCATGCAGCAACAACTCCTCTGTTGGTAATGCCCACATTATGCCTGTGCAGTGGCCCGTAACTCCTTTAGGAGATGATTTTACATTTCCTCCTATCAACTGGGTCAGCATGTCTGGACATCTCTACAGGTAAAGGAAGTTCATCTGCCGGGTTAACATTACACTGCAGAGCACTGCAATGGGATGGGACCTAGAAATGCAGACCTTACACAGACTTGTAGTACATTCTGCCATCCTAAGTCCAAACAGCAGTTGCAGTGGAAGACAAGCATGGATAAAGACGCAGCAGATAATAAAGCAAAGACATAGTTGTACACATGGAACAAATAATGCAGTTAGAACTGGAGTAGCATTAATAACCTCTTCTGAACGGCTCTTGAACATTGCTGAGAGACAAGGAGTCGATATAATGTGCTGTTAACTTTCCTGTAATGTCAATGAGAGATGGCAGTCAGACACAAATGAGGACGTAAGTTTGTAGATAGGAAAAAACTGTGGCTGCAGCAAAGACAACACTACAGGAATTTTGGGACAGCAGCTGCTCTACAAAAAAAACTTCTCCAGTTCAACTTGCAGATCTCTAACCGCTTCACTGCTTACCCATCAGTGAAGGGGCAATGTAGATACTACTTGTGTCCTTCCACAATCTTAATTTGTCACAGCCACAGCAGCAGCCTGGTTTTAAATGAGAAAAGACATCTTAGAAATATCAGTCTGGACAGCAAAGACATTATCATCAATAACTATAGATGCTATAAATGGCATAGCATCCAGCTCTGGGAATGATTTATTCCCTTTCTTGTGGACAGCTGGTTACACTACATGGAGAAGACTTAGAATGCTAGGTAGCAAATTTCTGAGGCAGAGAGTGATTGGGATATTGTTGGGATATGAATGAAATGAGTTTGTAGGAGCAGGAGCTCCTTGTATAGTCTTGTGTGTTGCTGTATCCCTTCCTCACTCTCTTGGAGATGCTTTCTGCCATACCAGCAGAAGGGTACTTGTGCTAACACGTGTCTTGGTGCATGGTACATGACAGTCCCCTCTGAACCAAAGTCAGTGCTGAGCTCTATCTTTGCTCCACATCAAAGCCCAGTATTTTGGAGCGTGATATATAAAGCAAGTAAATAAACATTTTAAACTAAAATTTGAGAGCATTATCTTTTCCGAAGTTACAAAATAAACTATAATTGCAACAGAATCTTTTTTTATTAACAACATCAGAAGGAAACAACTGGAAACTCTGATCCTCCCTTGCTGTGTCCTTTCTCTCCACTGTGTCCCAGAGCATATGGAAAACATTCAGGCAGGCAAGGAAAGAGGAGCAATTGAAAGTGCCTTCATCCATATGAGCAAGCTTGATGAACTGAGCACTGAACCTAGTAATACACAGAGCTTTTTTTGATGATGATCAATCAGAGCAACAGCAAATTGTGCACAAGTTTTGCCATGTTTTTCTCTGATGAAAGATTTTGACAAGAGAAGTCTCAAGACATCTGAAACATCCCTCTGTTAAAGGGGTAAATGATGACTGCTTCCAGTTCTACCACAAATATCCTGCATGACTTTGCAATGCATGGCAACTTGCCCAGGACTCAGCAACAGGAGGGTTTTTTTCAGGTCTTTCCCCTAAATCATACAGTATCTTCTGTGAAAGATGGCTCCTGTGCTGGCTTGTCTCAACACCTGGTTCACACAGATAAAATTCTCACCAACTATGTGATCAGTAAAACTTTCCACAGTACCTGAATGAATGACAATGGCCCTCTGAGAAGCCCTCTTAAGAGTATTTCTCACAGCTGACGTTGCTTATGAGACCACAAAGAACCATAAACTTTACTTATTCATAACACCGGGAGGCTGTCTGGAGGACATTTCACAATCTAGTTAATAATGTAAGTTCATGAAAGCTATATCAGTGTTATGGGGGAACTAGCCTGTAGTCTTATAGCACATCTGGCAAAATCACTGAGTGAGTGTAGCAAAGGCCTAAAAGAAGAGTTTGAGACAAAATATATATAACAATATATGTTTTGTATAGGACACAGGGAAGCTTTGTTTATTAAAAGAAAAGGACATTGTTGGATACATTTAATGTGATCAAAGAAGAATTAATGTCCAAAAGAGCAGTAAAGAGTATGTTTTAATCAAACAAAATTCTTCAGACTTAGTTCACCTATCTGGACTACTTTTCTTTTTTTTTTCTTTCTTTTTTTTTTTTTTTTTTTTAATGCTTGGTTTCATTATGATGTTCTCCCTCTCACAAAAGTTTACCAACTTTTTGGTATCAGCTGTAGTGTGAAAATCTTCCCATAAAAAAAAGTCCTGTCCAAACAAGCAGCTTTAAACTTTGGCCCTGCTTTTACAGGTCATCAAACAGCCACATGACATCGCAAATGAGCAAAGTCTAAAGATTTTAATCCATAGTGTATTAATAATGGCCAGTCTTCGCGAGCGAAGATTTGGGAAAGGTCATTAACCCTTCCAGCCTGCGCAGTGGATTTTTAGGTGAGACACAGCGTGCGCTGAACTGAGCCCACCCTTTAGTCCTGAGGTTCATCTGCCGGGGCCGAGCAAAGCTTGGACAGTGGCAGTGAGGTCCCCAGGATGTAGGTTTGTTTAGAGTGACCTTCTCTTAGGTGGATTGCCTTCCACGGCTGACGAGCTCCACCTGCCCAGGGGGCCGGGAATCGAACCCGGGTCGCAGAGGTGAGAGTCAGGCACTCTAACCACTAGACCACCAGAGGCCCATAGTGTATTACAAGGATGATATATTCCCATGGCATATACTACAGAGACATATTTAATACCTGCTTGTATTTCTTTACAGTTTTTTGGTACTAGTCCAGGGGAGTAAGCAACAAATACCATGGTTACAGTTGTGACAATGCCAAACTGAAACACTGTCACTTGAAATACACCAGTTTCCAGACTCCTTGAGTAACCTGGTGCTGGAAATGGTTTCTTTCACCAGACCAGATTGACAGCCACAGCTTTAGGGAATGGATTGTAGTGGAGAAAGGGCTGTTTTATTTTGAAAGGTGTCACACACTCACGCTTTCAGAGTGGGTCTGGATCTTTGACAAGTTCTCTGCTGATGGAAGTGCATCAGACTTTGACAATGCCCTTGAGCTCTTTGCTCTCTTCCCATATCAGTTTTGAGGTGCCATTACAACACTCAGTTTGTTACCCCATGCTAAAAAACAACCAGTTGCTTATGGTGCATGGAGGCAAGTGGAACTGATGCTCTGCAGAATCTGTTCAATTCAGCTTATGATTGTGAGGGAAATGGTTTTATGATGCAGTATTTCCCCTCCCTTTCCCCCTCAGTGCCGTGTCCCTCTGACAGCTGTTCAGGGAATTTTAGCTTTCTTCTTTAGCATTCTTCAAAATTAAGGGACAGAATATGTCCAAGTGGCTGTATCCTTAATATTTGTCCTGTCCTCTCAAAGAAGTCCTTTGTAAAATGGGCACACTTGGAGCTCTGCTGTGAAGGAGCAGGAATTCTGCTGAGGAAAGGCACAAAGCTGAACAAATTTTGTTTATGACACTCCCTCCAGCTGCTGTCTCAACACCTACAGGGTCCAAACTCTTCTTCCCTCTCTTTCATTCCTTAGTTATATTTCAGGGGAAAGTTCAATGCAAAATGTATAGAATTTCTAGTCACTTTCTTTGGAACATCCTATACTGATAATAATAGCAATCTCAAAGTATTAGTTATTGAGAATCACTCAATGTCAGAGGAAAATTAATGACCAGAACAGTATTTGTAATTAAAAAAAAAAGTTCCTGAACTACAAAGAAGAATAAATACAAGCAATTAGGTGTATTGGATGTTATAGCAATGTAATTATTTGCTATTCTTGTAAGATATGAAATAATGACTATATTCAAAATTAGCAGATTTTGCTACAGTCAAAACTTTTGATCATAGTATTGATTGCTGAAGAAATTATTTTAAATGAGAAGGAAGAAATCATAAGACTTTTGATCACTCTGAATCATTTATTTCCTGCCTTCAAGTTTACTTAGCTGTTAAAAAATTTGCTCCAGGCATATATGCGCAAGGCTGCTTAATATAATGTTGGTTATGCTATAAATGAGCAAATAATTTCTTTCCTTAAGGAAGATAAAGCAAAGAATAAACTGTGTACCTCCAAAAGAGGATGAGAATTTAGACAAAAGCTAATGGAACTTGAGAAAGGAGTGATGAATCACAGAACTCTAGGTCATGGAGTAGAGCTGTCTAAATCATTGATTATTTTCCCAGTTTACTGTCAATTCTGAAAAATGAGAAGAAAAGAAGAATTGTTTCAAATTAACCTCAAATGTGTTGCTTATCTGGAGTAAAATAAAAAAAAAAGAAGAAAATGGTTTCACACTTAAAATTATGAACACAAAAGCCTTGTATTCACTCTGAACCTAGAGGCTTAATTTTTAATTTGAATATTTGTGTCGTGTATCTTTCCATTTTTTAAAAAGGGGAAAAAGTCTTAGAAATAAATGTTTATTTATAACTGAATTTTTATTTTTTTTTATGCCAGTATATATGTATCTGTTTTCTCTGGTCTATCAGATGTAGTTTAAAATAAATGATTGAGGCTAAGTTCTGCCATTTTTTTGTTTATTTAAAAAAACACAACAGGTCAGTAGATATAAAGCCCTATATAGCAGTCCTTTTATAGGCATGTAGGCTGTCAGTAAGCTAGACAGCATTACACTCCATAATTTTCAGGTATTTTGAGATGACCACAAACACTGGCTGCATTTTGAAAAGCTGCCTTACCAATTTATAGTACCACTGTTTTATGAGAATTTAATCTTGTAAAGAAAAGTAAGACTGAATGGGTTCAGTTCCCTCTGGAGCAGTCACTGAGCTAAGAAGAAGGTCTGTAACTTCCCTGTAAGAGAGTGAACTAAAATTTGGGCTGTGCCACCTCACAGTCTTTAAAACATTACTTCTTCAGCCAGCAGGACCATGACCCAGTCAGTGCTTGCTATAATAAATGGAAGTATTTACATAGACATCAGTGATCTTGGGTCAAGTTCAGAAGGGGTACCATGTGTGTCCATTCAAATAAACACCACCTGAGCTCTGCAAAATGAGAAACAAGAAAGTGTCCTTACCCTCTTCTGCAGAGAATAACGTTTTTCTAAATATTAGATATATATGAAATTAAATCGAAATATATGCATATTAGTTTCATAATAATGTATCTATTAGATGTCTGTAAATCACAGCTAAACCATCACCTTGAGATTACACAATTGCCAATAGATATTTACATGTTAGAAGAAAATCTGGAAACAGGTCTCTTGCAATTATATTGAACACTGGAATCAGATTTGTTCTCCCTGAAGTTAAGATACCCAAGAGACACCTGAATTCAGAGATGCAACATAGGAATAAAAAGGGAAAAAAGCAAATGGTTGTCTTTCAAAGTCAAACAGTGATTTTCTTCCTGTCAAAGAAATGGATATAGTGGAAAGGTTTTCATAGTTCTAATATAAAAATAATTAGTTAATTTGAAAAAAAATATGCAAAATATGTAACTTGGAAAAACTCACTGTCAGCATTAGGCATCCTGCCCATGCCTTTTCAAAGAGAATGTATGAAATCTGAAGTTTCTTATTAAAGATAACACTTAACTGGATTTTCTGGGAAAAAACATTCTTAAAAATGTGGTCTTTCTTGTTGCAGTTGTCTCCCTCAAATAACTTGTGACTACATGGTAAATTGTACTTTCTTATTAGCACAGAGCTAGCTAACTGCACATCAAATTGGGATGCTATTTGAACTCATCCTCTGAGATGAGTTGATCCTGAGATCAAATACTTCACACATCCAGAAACAGCTTCCAGAAATTGGAGCAGGATCCTGGGAGCCTCACAAAGGATCTTTCTATTTAACAGTATGACAAATTAACACTATGGCAGTCTCTGTAACACAATGGAAATCTGTATCCCAGACCATATTTGAAAAGGCTACTATCAGATATTGGATAAGGAATTCCCTTGCTGAAAAGCAACTAATTACCTGACATTAGGAGGTGACTTTACATTTAAGATTGAAGTGTGTACTATTGATGTTAATATTTAGATAAAAGGCTGTGTTGCCAAAGGCAAACTAGTCCTGTCCTGAACTTTTGTTCTGTAGTTGTGCACAATAGAGATGACTGAATCCATTTGCTAGATTTAAATTATATAACATGAAGTTTTGTCATAGGCATTTTGTTTTCTTTTTAATAGAAGAAAGTTGGTTTTCCCAGGTCCTGTATATCCATGTATATAGCTTGCCATCAAACTGGAGGACATTCATTGAAATCAACCTCTTCTTGAGCCCATGCTTATCTTCTTGCATGCATTTATCCATGTGTTTCGGTTCTAGATTGTTTTCCTAGAGCTAGGTCAACAGAGCAAGAGTGGTAGTTGAAATCTTTTTCTTTCTGGGAGAGCACAGAAGAGATTTAGTCACCAAAGAATGAATGACTTTTCCATTTGAGTAATGTCTTACTATTTCTTCTCAACTGGGTCTTATTGTATACGCCGAAGGATAAGGATTATATGCCTCCTATATTTATTTAACACATACATCAATATAAAGGGCAATTTCCTTTTATAAACTCTTCTAAGTTTATTCTGACAATTATTTTGTGTCAGTGGGCTCTGTACCTCTGCCACGACTATTAAAAAGTATTCTATTGATCAGCTTCAGCTTGTATATTGTTTTATTGAATTGCTTCCCTTTCTTTTTGAGATATAAGGACTGTAGGTGCTAGATATCTGATTTACATTCTTTGTATGTTCACTCAGAGCTTTTGCTAGTTTCCTGAAATGCCCACTTTCAGTCATGTCTTCGCTAAACTGAACAGAGTCGATCTTTTAAATCACCCCTTCTGTGGAAATCACTGTATTTTCATTATGGTTTATGCACAATATTTTGTCGATCCTCTTTCCATCCTTCACCTTCAGTAATATTTTCTATGAGATAAGATGATGAAACTGAATGAAAAATGTCAAGTGATATCTCACAAGCAATTTACACAGTAATGCTGTGAACTTCTCAGTATTCATTTCCTATTCACTCTTCATGCATCCTAACAATTTCATTTGCATTTCATTCATCCTAACAATTTTATATGCTACTTATGCTGTACACTGAGTAGCACTTTCACGAAGACATCAGAAGTGGTACTATATTCATTTTCTAATGTTTAAAGTTTTTTTCCAAGAATCCAAAAATGTGTGAGTAGTTCAGATTATTTCCATGTGCATTATAAAACGTTAGTCAACAATAAATTTCATAGCTGAACTATTTCCTATGAATAATTTATCTGATGCAGTTAGTTCTTTCTATGAATTGCTATTTTCTATTTTGATAAAGAATTTGTCATTGGTAATTGTTCAGTCAACAGTTTATGTAAACACATTTCAACCTTCAATTGTTCGCCTGTTGTTTATTTTGACCAACCATTATTCATTGTTTATTATTTTCTGATTGTTTATTCACGTTAAAATTGTTGCTGTTTCTAGACATATTAATAGCATTTTCAGGCAGGAACTTTCTCTAAAGAAAACCTAGAATTGCATTGCCATGAATAGAAGAGTCAGGGGTGTGGTTTTTTTTTGTTTTGGGGTGGTTTTTTGTTGTTTGTTTTGTTTTTTTGCGATTGGAAGCATTTATATAACAAGAGAAGACACACAAGTTGTTGAAGAGTGTTGTCAGGTGTGGCAGAAGCTGTTTGTCAGATGCAATGCTGGAGAAATCTGATATTGGAGAAGGATAAGGTGGCTTCAGTAAATTAACAGTGAATCTCGGAATGTGTGTGGGAATATTTTAGATTGACTAAGCTGGAGAGCTGACAACAGATAAAGAAATGTATAAACCATACTATCAGTTAGTGAAAAATATTACTCTGAAGAACTGAGTTCAAAGGAAGATTTCCTGATGAAAATAGGATTTTCACTAGGATTTAAACAGAGGACACAACCTGACAGAATGATTGCTATTCAGTCAGAACTAGGCAGTGAGAAAGAAATGATCTGGAAAATTTAGAGGTGATTGAACCGGTAGAGAGAGGACTGCTTTGATAAGTTTAAGCTTTAGTGTCTGCTTTAAATCCAATTTTAAAATTAGTTTTGATATAGTCAAGCCACTTGCAAACAAAATAATTTATTATAGAGAAGAGGGTAATAGTTATTAAATGAACAAGTAGGTAAAGAAATTGATGCCAGCAGATACAGCCAAATGAATTTCCTAGCAACGTAGGGCATAATGTCTAATAAAGTTTCAAGGCAAATCTCACTCGTGATGAATATCAGGGACAAACAGTTCTAACAGTCCTTGTCTAACTCCAGAGGTACAAACAGTCTGTTTGCACCTCACCTTTTAACACTGCCATGTCCTGGCTGCTCCAAGTTTGCTTGAATACAATTGTGCAGGTCTTGAGGTCACCAAATACCCAAGCATTGAAATGTAAAATGTCAGGAATTGTAGCTCTATTGTGTGTTCTTCATTTCTACTGCTGCTTCAGGAGTTAAAATGAGCCTGCATAGGTAGTCACCACTTAAACATCTTAAGCCAGCTCCCCTGTCTTGATCCATGACCCCAAGAATGAGTCTCCAGCAATAAGGGCTTTACTGGCACTCTTCAGAGTGTTCTGTTGTGGTGGGCTGTGTCCTTTCCTTTCTGGGTCCCCACCAATTGCTGACCTGGTGTTCCTGAAGCAGAGCTGCCCTGACACAAGCACACAGTGAACACAAAATGTTTGGATTTGAGCTTAAAAATTTTAACTGTAGATAGAAGAAAACGTGGTGGAAAAAAATTGACAAAAATAACTTCTTGACAATTTCTTGCTGGAAATGGGTCTCATTTTCTAAAGGTGCATACAATGCAGTGCTTCCTTATTGTAAACTTAAATTACTTTTCTAGGATGTTTCTTTCTGTTGCTATTATTGGCAAAGTTTCCCAAGAGGATAATATCATATTGTGTTACTTGTCTGACTTCCACTTGGCAGATAGCTAAATTAAACTGTCTGATACAGGACATTAAAATTATGAGAAATTTCAGGTCTTGAGAAGGGGGGTGTATCCTACTCACATTTAGGTACATAAAGCCACAGATATTTTCAGTTTAGAGAATTTTAAAGAACTCTTATTAAATTTCAGAAGAGTAGTCATAATCACAAATCCCTCTGACAAGGAAGCCCAGCTCTAGAGTAAGTAAAAAACCTCTGAATTATATTGGGTTCCTTCCCATCATCAGCAACAGCAATACTAAAAGATCTTCTGGGAACATCTGAATTACCTGAACAAAATATTTTCTTTCATCCTCCAACACTGACAAATCTTCCAATTCACATTTATGGAGTGCCCATTAGCAAATGATAAGTGGGGATTCAAGGGCTTCAAAAGTGATTTTTTTCATTATCAGGGAAGCACAGTAACAGTAGGAAGAGTGATATGAGTTGCTACTCGTTTATCACAGTACTCAGATTTGCACAACAGCAATAATTCCACCAAACCTGTTAAACCAGAGACTGAGAATACAGATCCTTAACTACCTCATCAAAAACAGGGGGCAAAGAAGGAGGGAAAACAAGTATGATAAATCAGAAAGAGTAAATTGGTGTCACAACTTAAAAGAGGTAGGGGAAAAAAAAAAAAAAAAAAAAAAAAAAAAAAAAAAAAAAAAAAAAAAAAAAAAAAAAAAAAAAAAAAAAAAAAACCAGAAGTGACTTAAATCCAGGTAACAAAAAGGATTTTGTGATAAAGTTAAGGTGAAGCATGAGATCACTATGTGAAATATTCCTGTAATTTGATAAAAACACCTAGATTTGGACTGGGGAAGGAAATGCCTGTTTAACCTTTAGTCAGTGCCCCATTCTCTCTCAATGCCTCCAGAAACTCATCTGTTAGATTTACACTTTCATAGAGTATTAGGAGTGAAAAAAATTTTGGTGAATCCCTATTGAAGGTAGAGATGATGTAGGGGTGAGGAGGCAGTAAATAAATGCAAGAAAAAGAAATTATTTAAGCATTTATTCTAAAAGGATTGATTTTTTTTTTTTTAATGGAGACTGTAGTTGACTATTATTTAGCGCTAAACATATATTCTTGGAATATTAATTTTGTGATAATATAAAGATATACATTGATTTGTACTGCAGATATCAAACTGTTTGACAGTTCAGGGTGGATCCAAAGAGGAAAAATGTGTAGAAGTCCTTAAAAAATCATGAGAAAGTCTGTGAAAATAGTAATGACAATAACCAGACATAAAAGAAGTATTTATATTTTAATTGCAGAAACACTGGAACTAATACCTTCATAAGCTTTTAAAACTATTTTCTCCTTGTTGGTACATTGGCTCTTGGAGGCTGCCTAAATTTTGAAAAGCAGCATTGCAGATACACTTTCAGGGAAATGTGGTTTTTCCAAGCAATATGAGCATTATGAAAGTTCCTATAATCTACTTCAATGACTCAGCCTGAAAATACAAGTGAGATTAAAATTACATGGTAACCAAATAACTTCAGCTTTTAAGGATGCTATTTTTTAAGAGCCATACAATTCTGTGAATCTTAGAATGTTTTAATCTTTTCTCAGAAACTAACATTGCTTTCTAAATAACAATTTTCATGCTGTTAACCACAATTCTTTGCAATAAGTTCTTGCTTGCAGTAACTTTGAAAAACTTTTGATTCTGATTATATCTGAGGCAATGCTCAAGCCTGTCATTCCCATATATCTTGGAAAATACTCAGCAAGAAAAATAAATGATCAAGTGTCCGTCTTAGCTTTGAGCAATAGTTTCTACAATTGCTAACTATAATTTAGAATTTGCCAAAATTAGAATGAGTAATGTTGGATCAATTTTCTTCTCATCTTTCTAACTGACAGAATCCCCACAGAAAAGATCTGTATAAAGATTATAGAAATATGTCAGGTTTTTTCCCCCATCTTTGCTGACTTTTGAGGCAAGTCTATTGAAAAGGAAGATTACTTATTTCTCTGGAAATATGGCTTTAAAAATAAGTTTGAAGAAGTAACTGTGCCATTATGAAATCAGACATCTGAGCAAATACAAAGTAGAAAAAACATTGTGCCAAACATTTTGTTTAGATTTATTTCCTCTTTTGAATTTACAGTCTGTTTAAATAAATATGCTAATTCAAAACTATTCAATGGTTCCATGCAGGTAAATTTCTCCCTGTCAGCATCTCATAAGATGTGTTCACTAGAGTGTCACAGATCACATATATCTGAGGACAGAGTGAATCTGCATTGGGTGCTGCAAAACTTGTGGTTTAGGTAGAGGAGTTTGGTACCAGGAGTGAGATAAAACAGGTCTCTTGCTATTATATTTAACACTGGAATCAGATTTGTTCTCCCTGGAGTTAAGAGACCCAAGAGACACCTGAATTCAGAGATGCAACATAGGAATAGTGTGAGGTTGTGTGAGGGACTGTTCATTTCCATTTTTAAAAAGGAGGAATCCACTTTACAAACAAGAATAATGGGGTAGCTGGTACCTTTAGTCCTACACTCCCTGTTCAGAATACAGCCTTGAAATATAATCGGTACAAGAGTTAATAAAGTTTATTGATATAGCAGCAAATTGCTAAGAAAGTAAAAAATCAAAAAGCCAATAGCCTACTTAAATAATGGACACACTGCCGTTAACAATTTACAGTTGTATCATTTTGCACATTATGCATAATTATGAAGCTTTTATTTATCTCTCCTAAATCTTTTTAATAGCCCATAGCTGCTATTAAAATACAATTCTACCACCTGTTCTTCTCCAGTCCACTTCTCCAGTATTAGAATGCAGTTTTGTCCATCTTTGCTCCCCACTCCCACACCAAGCCTTCCAGGCACAGAGGTGATGGAGAGTTGAGAGGCTTGTGCATTGGGGTTCCATCTGTCATCCTTTTGGGCTTGGGTCTGCAGCTCCACAGCATTGCTCGCTGTAAGTGTTTGCATCTTTAGCATCAGAAGGACCACCCTCCTTTGTTGTCTGTTTGATTTCACACCTTATTCTCCACTTTCTGCCACACACACTTTTTTTTTTCATTCATTGCCCTTCTTCCTTTTTTCTGCCTGGTCTCCTCAGAAACACGCAATATGCTTCTAATCTGTCTTTTCCCACTGATTTAATTTTGTTTTATGTGTAACTGAATTTGGCATATTCACTACTCCTAATTGGACAATCTAGTCCTTATATGGTTAACTGATTCCCCAACTCTCCTTTAACTACCCATTTTGTACTGATTACATATGGTAAACCTTAAGTATTTGACTGTAGCCTTAATTCCTCTACCTAATTCCTACTAAGTTTGAAAACTTTCTCATCTTGTATGGACACAGTACATACATCAGAGCAACATGTTTGTCTCACTCTGTGTTTCTACAGTTTTATGCTCTTGTGTAGCTGTTTAATTACAAACCATTAGCCTTGATATATTTACCAGATAATCTTCTAACTTTTTCAGAAAACTGTGTAGTTTATGCAGTTCAATACTTCAGTAGGATTTCTTGATCACAGCAATAGAATAAACAAAAAAAATAACATGCTCTCATCTTAGAGATTCATGTCTCTCATACATGTTTTGTTTAATTTCAAAATACATTAAAGACCTACTACATTTCTATAGAGCTCCTCTCCTTTTCTTTAGCTGTACTTTTTATTTATTTATTTATTTTATTTTTTAAATACAGAATTCAGGATCTTCTTCCACCTCAGTCAGTGGCATGAATCAGACCTGTATCATAGCTGATACAACTTCCTGATATCTCTGACATTCCCACCGAGACTTCTCCACTGTTGACAGCTGCCTAGGAATGAAGCACATGAGAGTGTATGAGCTTCTTTCATCGATGCAAATGTAACTTTAGCACCCATCATTAAATTTGAATGAAAACAATTCTTAGAAGTGGCAGCAATCCAAAGGAGGAATCTTGGCAGAGTACAGCCATTTTGAGACAAAGGTGACGGTTCTCTAAAGAGTGAGGATCAGTCCTTCTCAGAAGATCTGAAATGTTTTGGTACAATGAAGATGAAAGTATGGGACAATCTGGGCAACATGAATAGATGGAGTTGAAGGTTTGGATCTTGTAGACTCCAGAGGTGCAGTCCCTGATCTACTAATCTGAATTCTTCCAGCTTTATCTGCTCTTAAATAAGGTCTACTGCAGGCGTGCTGCTATCAACGCCAATGAGAGCCATGAAGTAGTGTGGAACCCCTACTGGCTGTAGCCAGCTCTGTACAGTGTTGGGAGAAAGCAGCACAGGAGAAACAGAGCCATGTTTTCCCTCTAACTTCTGAAGCCATGTTTCAGTATGTTGTGCCTCTGTTATCAGGCAAAGCACTGAACTGAAAAATAGCTTTATTATTTTCTAATGTCCCTTGTTACTGACTCTACATCTCTGAGAGGGTGTAAACATTTCATTTACAGAAAAGGGAAACACCTCATTAAAAGAAAGCTCACTGCAGTTTATTGAGCACACAATTCCTCTGGTGTGGTTCATAGTGTTATGTATTGCAATATCTGATTGTATTAATGCAGTGGACAATAATGAAGAGCAGAAGCAATGAAACAGTCTTTCTGTATAATTTAGCATTTAGGATTAATTTTCTTTAACATTTTCCAGATCATCAGCAATACCATGTAGCTAACCCAATGTGAAAACTATCTTTCTTGGATCGGTATTTTTTTTGCTTTTTCATTATTCATCAATGTGTTTCAGTCTGGAGTATTACTGTGTTCTTTTTTAATCAAGTACTGTGTTACTGTAAGGAGATGATTCCTTCCCCTTTGTACTGATAAACACAGACATGCTTCATGTAAAATCTGAATCCAAGCAGAGCTTCTGAATGTTACTGAAGATAAATAGTCTTCACAGGAAACATCGAGGAGGTTCAAACAAGGGAAAGATTGTACAATGCTTCCTCAATCTTTGTTTCTCTTTCTCTTTTTCTCTCTTTCTCTTTTCTCTTTCTTTCTTTTTCTTTTTCTTTCTTTCTTTCATTCTTTCTTCCTTTTTTCCTTCCTTTCTTCCTTCCTTTATTCCCTTCTTCCTTTTCCTTCTCCTTCTCCGTCTCCTTTTTGTGAGTCTTCCAGAAAAGGTAAACTAAGGCACAGTTTGAGAGTTTTGCTACCACTATGTGACATCAGAAACCTGAACTTCATTCTCTTGCCTCTTGCTAATATCTGACTTTCAAATATAGTTGAGCAACTTTTGTGATTCTCAAAGGCTAATCAGGGGAATGATTGTGAATCGAAAGATCTTAATATTATAAATAATACTTTCAAAAACCTATGAACATAATGGAGGGATGTTCCTGAGCCACCACATTACCTTTTCCTTGATATCACTCTTTCACACAGAGTCTCCAATATATTGTGTGGGGACAACAGCCAGTTCCTTATTTTGGGGGCACAGGGGTGGGTGAGTGGTTGGATATAAATTCCTGTCCTCTGTTTCTGACATCTTCTCAACACCCTGGTCAATATAACATTTTCAGGATGCTGCACGACTTTCTGGAGCTCAGATCAGGATCTTAAATACACAACTTCTTTGGCTGCTCCAGCCAGTGACAGATACAACCTATTGCAAAAAATACCAGCCATTTCTGAAGGCTTTGTGTTTGCTTTGAGAAATATGTCCCTTTTCCTTTTCCTGGTGAAACTCCAAAGAAAAATTAAATTTTAATGGAATTTAACTTCTAACTGAAACCTTCTATGCATTAGTCATACATTAGTTTTTGAAGGTTGTAATGATTCCTGAGAAACAAAACTGCAACTTGGTAATAATAGTAATAATAGTGCAGATGATTAAATCAAATGCAGATGTAATAATTATGGGATCTCAAATTAGTTTACAATGCTGAGCAGTGACTTCTTGTGCCACAGCATTTATGACAATGTAATGCATGTGTACATTTTGATTTAGGTATGTTTTGGCACTCAGTGCACCGTATCAATGTCGGGAAGCCAGCTGACATATTTTATCTTCCTTACTCAAAGGTTATTTAATGCATACCACACAAAACCTCAACTCACAAACACAGGCCTAAGGCTCAAAATTGATAAAGCATGCATGACAGAATCATTATGTAAGGCATGGAAAACTTGACTGATTAAAAATATTCCAGTAAAGCAACGTTGCCAGTATTCCACAGATGTGAACACTATTCAGGAGTCCTCAGTTCTGGTACATATTTTCTAACAAAAGGCCTATAACATATAAACAGATTATAAAACCATTATCAAGTAATACCATTACTTTAAAAGTGAGTAAGTTTTAATACATTAGAAAAGGCTTAATTATTTCTTCATGCATATGCAGAAGATGTAATAAAAGAAAAATGGGCCTGGGATACTGGGAGGAATAATTTTTTTTATTTGCTTGCACTTGCATTATTTTTTGTAAAGCCTTTCTTTTCTTGAAGCACAGCTTACTAGTCAGCTAGCTGGGTGACAATCAGAGCCAGTCACACTGCTCTATGGCTCTCATTTGCCCTATAAAAGTCTCCCTTCCATTTATCACCACTGAAGAATTTTGTGCTTTGTGCTCTTTCAATGTACAGTAGATTATTAAGTCACCACGACAGAGAAAGCACAAACATAACTAGGAAAGAGCTGGTAACATACCTAAACTGTAATCTAGATCAAACTAACAAACTAATCCATCTATGACAGAACTATATAAAAGATAACCCAGGTTTTTATTTCCCCCAGGAAGAATTAAATTTTGAATTAGGCAGTACAAAATAATAAAGAAAATCTGATCTGGAACCTGCAGCAAGTCTATTTATTTTCTAAGTCCAGAATCAACTTCTGCTTATATTAAGCTTTGCAAAAGGAAACCTTTCTTTCATGTACATGTGGTATAATCTCTTTTTTGCAAGGCCTAAGTTTGATTTCCCTTTAGTAGAAATAAAACAGAGAAATTATATGGTGGAATAAATTACTTTTCTGTACACGTCGTCTGATTTTGAACCAGTTTTGAAACAGAACAAAAACCTAGTGAAGGGCATTTTATGACACAAGTACATTTTGTGACAGGTTAAATTTAAGTAACAATTTATGGTAGTGACTTTAAAAAAATCAAAACCATGTGAGATGCTGGGTTTTTTTAATTCCTATTCTAATAAAAGCCAGTTGAGAATTATTAAAGAGTTTCATTATGCCTTTAGTAGACTTTGACTCAGTCTGTGAGGTAGCCCACCAACACTAAACCTCTCTCAGGACATAGAATGGAATGGAATAGAACAGGATAGAATATAATATTATATTTCAGTTATAAGGGACCTACAATGATCATCCAACTGCCCAACCACTTCAGGGCTGACCAAAAGTTAAAGGATATTATTAGGGGCATTGTCCAAATGCCTCTTAAACACTGACAAGCATGATGTGGTCTGACACCCCAGGATAAGCTTTGCCCTCTTGGCTGCCAGGCTTATTGCTAATTCATATTAAATTTACCGTCAACTGGCAACCCCCAGATCCTTTCCTGCAGGTCTGCTCTCCAAGCACTCCTTTCCCAGTTTATACTTCTTTCTGATGTTCCTCTATCCCAGGTGCAGAATCTGGCATTTGCTCTTGTTAAATTTCATATAGGCTGTTGGATTTCATCTGTGGAAGCTGGTGAGAGACGCAGAGCTGAGAAACATATGAATTTAAAACTGTTATCAAAAGAATGTTTATTTGATTTTTCACCCATGACAGGGAAGAGATAAGCACAGTAACAAAATATATGTTTTCAGCTACAAAACAGATTTACATCTCCCAGTGAGTGGGAAGTCCTCTTAAATATTAGGGATGGCTTCTCCTCTCTTTCTCCTGTTAATCAGATCAGAAGTGAAAATGAGAGCTAGTAGACCTGTTCAATATGCTTCAGTCTTGGCTCCATGGTTTGAGTTCATTATCATGCTGGGTCATTCCTAAGGCAAGCACAGGACAGCTCCAGATCTGCTGCCTTGGGCAGACAAGCCCAAAGAACTCAGCCTAATTGAATAGTTTATATGTTCACCTCATGCTGAGCTCTGAAATGGACACTTCAAAAAAGATCAAAGGAGTGCAAGTCTAGATAGCCTAGTTAAAAACTTTCAGTTACAAAATGGCTTATAGTTCAAATAATAGAAGTGAGTGTTCTGTTTTAATAGCTCATCTGTCTTTTTTGATGTTTAAAACATAAAATATAACAGCACAATTTAAATTAACATAACATTAATCAGAAAATAGCAACCAAATTATTAACAATAACAGTAATTACAATAAAGCTACCCTGGGAGAATTCTAATATCCTCCATTGGAGGATGTCTTTCAAGTTCATTGACTTCTAGATAAGATTCCAAAAGGAAATATGACCAAAGCATAAAAAGATACATTAAAGTGTTTGGGTTAACATTTCCCGTAGAAAATCACAATTGGTGGGAGAAAATAATAGTAATTGCTATTTATATGAGAAGAAGCAGCTAAACTGTAAGTCAAGTGCAAATGGATGTCCTTTTTCATCCATTGCAATAACAAAGAAATTTAGTCTAAATAGGGGAAGCTTTTAAAATATAATGTGCTGCAACCGCTATTACCAGTAAATATCAGATGGGAAGCCAGATCTTTTTGCAATTTAATCCCCCTCTCATAGCCAGCCTCTGGGCAGCAGGTTGAAGGAGTCAAAAGCTGTTCTGTCACTTTGCAAGGATGCCCATCCTAATTGTGAACCCAAGGTGCATGTCTGCACTCAGTCCAGAAACAGGCATTCTGAGATGCTTCTATTGCAGAAGTGATAAGAACTCCTGTTGCTGGTGTCCTGGAGGTTTTATGCATGGGAGTGCTGAGAGTGCTGAGAGTGCTGTGGTCAAGTAGGTATCAAAAGCAGAGCTGAGGAGAAATGAAGAAAGCTTTCTGCCCAGGGGAGTGACTTTCATTCTCCATCTGCCTCTGAGCAGGTAAGCATCACAGATATTTCTGATGTGAATTTGTGTGAGCAAATCTCAATTATTTGGGATGCTGTTGCAGGAAACCACAAAATCAACCATCCAAACAAACCAGACTACAACATAGTATGCGTATGATTAAAGCAAAACCACCTGAAAATAAGAATAATATATTTAAAAGATCATTTGCCCTTTTCTAGACATTCCCTCATGTCTACATGTACAATAAGTAGGTAACAGCCTACAGATTATTCAGCATTCCCTTCCTTATAGTTATTCCTAAACCGGTAGCTGAACAAGGTCAATGCCAACCTTGTAAAGCAGTATGTAAGTTATTCAGTTCCAAAGAAATCCTACAGCTGTTTCGAACAGAAAAGACCAGATGACAAAAGAGAATGGTGCACAGGCAATTCTTCCTAGTGGTAGTGGCTGCAAAGCAGAAAATAAAGTAGGCCAAACCAATATTCCAACTGCTTTCTAATAATTATGTTGCCTATTTCTTCTCAGTTATTTAACAAAAAACCTACACACTCAGGCATTTCTTTTGCCACACTTTTCAGTTCTAATTGTACTCTCTGGAACAAGTTATTAATTTGAAGAAAATTACAATTATCTGGCAAGGCAGGGATCCTGCTATTTCTTTGAAACTCAATTTTATTAGAAAACAATAAAATCAAATAGACAGTCCTGAGAGGGAAAAAAAACCAAAACAAAAACAAAACAAAAAAACCAAACCAAAACCAAACCAAGCAGAGAAAATTATTGCCAGCAGTGTTATGTCTTTACCATTTCAATAGTTTGGATTAGTTGAGAGAGAAGAGGTGAAGCTGTGCAAAAATAATGACAGGATAGACCTGGAGTCAGAGAATTTATCTGAACAGCAACAGCTACTGGTAAAGTGGCTGAACCGTCTCCTCCTGGTAACACAGTAATGAAGCAGCAACGTGGCCTTTCTGCCCAACAGATGGTAGATTTGTACCTGGCATGAGCAGATCACCTCAGCCATCATCTCAAACACATGAATTGCACCTTTGTGCAGTCTTAATGTGCTCATTGAGATACGTGACTGCTTGGAGCAATTTCTGTGTTGAACAACAGTCCTCTCCCCTCCAAGGTAGGTCATCTGCAGGATTTTCCTGGCTGTTTACAGAGGGTGCTATAAGCTATGTCATCTGTATGTTTGCTTTTAATCTACCAAAAGTCAGTGTTTAATTCTGACTCTCAGCTGCTGTGTTGTTGTGGAAACTGAGACCCTGCCTGCAGAACAGAACAAAACCAAAGCTTAGCAAAGGGCAGTTGAGGAGGTTGTTGGCACACCTGCTAGTGTAGGGTTCTTCATTCAGTCAGAGGGAAAGTCAGCAATTCTGAAACGCAATTTCTTCTTTGACTAGTAATTTTCCATTGGTGACTCATTCATACCAGCATCTTATCTATGTATCCTGGCGGTTTTAGGGGGTGGGATAATGGTGACAACAAGAATACTCAGCCTAGTGCTGGCCTTCTCCTTCAACAAACAGTTATCACTTGGAACATGTCCAAACTCAATCTTTAGGAAATTCGGACATGCAACTCTCTTCAAACTAATCAAAACTGCACATGTAAGTCAGAATTTATCCTTTGCTCCAGTATATTCCTTTGAAAATGTTCTCCTGATATAAATGTACATAAATTTTACATAAAATTTCATACACTTTCTGAAACCTCCTTTTTGATGTCCATCTCAAAGGCTTCTCCTCTGATATTTATCAGACTAGACTGAACATGTGGACACAAGCCTGATCCTCTCTCAGAGGTGCCTTCACAGGCATCAACAAAGATAGCATCCATAATTTCCTTTCATTCCTCAGGTTTATAATTAGCACTGTTCTGATAGGAGGAAAAGAAAACAATACTCCTCTGGGTTGCCATGATACTTCTGCTGAGAAAAAGTAAATTTGTTTACTCCCTCGGTCTCTCTGGCCACTGGGGTCAAAGAAGGGACAAAAACATGAACAGAAACCATCCCTTCAGACCACAGTGTCCAGATAACTCACACAAGGCTTGATGGCTTTTCTTTTTTTCTGTGGATAAATAGTCCAAGCCACCAGCTGTTTATTATTGGTTTTGACTTATATTACTATAAAAAAGTAATAAAAGAGTACCAGTGGTATGATTTTAAAATATATTTATTGACACAGCATAGAAATATATCAGGAGCTACATCTCTTCTCATGACCACAGCTATGGCTAAAGATAAATAAGAGCAACAGTCACTGTCTCTCTCTACCTCAAACACCCATGAGAATGAAAGAGATTTGCTACTTGCCCTGAAAGTTGACAATTCTGTCTTTTTTTCACATCACATTTGGCAAGAATTCAAAAAATAGGCCCTACAGAGAATAGGTTCTGCAAAATAAAGTTCAGCAAGGTGCAAGGTGAAATTTAACTTCAGCTTTTTAGTTGTCGTAATCAAATAATAGTTATGCTCTTGGGCTTTCTCCTTGTAACTGTATGCGCATATAGTACCAGCTAATTTCTTCAGCTCCTGAATTGTCAAATATCTACTAATTGTTTGATTTTTACAGAGTATATGTGTACAGTGTTCAGACTTTTGGGTATTCATCACCTTTGCAAATCTAGCCAGATGCTCAAAGGGGCAGACCATTCATGCCTAATGGAGAGCACTCTCAAATAAATACCTCCTGTCAAGTTGTTATACATCTTACATTACACACCCCAACCATTCAATTGAAACCCTCTGAAATCAAGAGAATATCTATGACTAAAAGTGAACATTATGTATTGTACAAGAGAGAATAAATATGGCTGACATGCTGAAATACTTAAACTGAGAGCATGTATTAATTTTTTGTAACTCTGGCTTGGGGGGTATGTCTAGGAAAATAGTGCCATTCAGTCTGAAGTGAAACAGATGTTGTATTTCTTTACCATTAATACAAAATTAAGTTTAAATAGTGTTCAAATATTGATTCAAGCAATTCTAGTGCCAAACTACCTGAAGGTAGGGATCATGGTTTTAATTTACACACAAGTCCATCTTCATCACTCCGACAGTGTCAGGTGGGTGTGAATTATGTAGTCTTTAAAGCTGACATGACATGCTAGAGCTCTGCACAGTGAATGCAGAAGAGGCCTCAGAGGGTCAAGGAAGCTAATCTTTTGTAGAGAAAGTCCCTTTGAATATTCAAGAGAAAGTTGTGTCAGATTTGGATGATTTACGAGAGCCTGATTCTAACAGCTTAGTTCATCTACTGTGTTGTGAGCCATTTTGACCTTTTCAGTGAAGAGATTAAGAGTCTGTTTACACATATTCCAAATGACACAGAAAGAGGCCTCCAACAAGGCCTCCAACTAGGGCAGAGAGGGGCAGCATGCTATGAAGGAAAAACCCTCACCTTGTTATGCAGCTCTTTGAAGTCATCAAGAGGTTTCAAATGCTAGAGGGTAAAGATGGGGCATGGGGCAAGGTTGAGAGAAGGGGATCAGAGAGGGAAATTAAAGTACTTCATCATGTAATTCTATAATTTATTATATTAATAATATCAGCACACTGCAGCTCCCAGCTGCAACTCAACTGAAGCTGGCAAAGAGTAACCATAGATATCATGTATCATCCCACAGTAGGGCGGAGAAGAAGAAATTTTGGCAAGGAAAATAGGTAAGTCTTATTGCAGAAATGTTCAGAGATATTCATCAGAGAGAGCAAATGGACCTCAATTACTGCAGGCCTGTCTGAGAATAGTTTATCTCATCTAGGAGAAAAAGTGCCTGAAACAAGCCCAGCATATTTCAAACTGTGGTGAAGGAACCTGGTTTGGCAAACCTGCACACATACTTCTAGACTGTGTGCTTTTGTTTATCAGCTTGAGTTTTAGTTTTACGAGAGATGTCCTAGTGCGAAGTATTACTTCATAACCTATGCCAAACTGCAGCTGAGCAACTTTGATACTTTTGTCTTCAGCTGATGGATTTTGGGAACGCTTGAGAATGGGCTTGCAAAGCAGGTTAGGCTGGTGGCCAAAAGCTGGGCTGATGCCTCATGCAACCAGTAGAAGTAGAGTGACTCTTGGAGTCTCAAATGCCTGGCAACTGTTTTCTGTTACATAAGCATCATTAACCTAGTGAGCCACTGGATCGTTTTTCACTGTGCTATTCCATTTTTACATATATTTTTCTTATTCTTCCATGTGAGATTGAACTTGCACATGCTATTATGCAACATCCAGATGCTTTCAGTTCTTGAAAAGAACATCACCTTACTTGCAATGTGTAGACCATACTAGCAATACCATCATTTGTGCTACTACGCTGGGGTTTTTCTTTTGTTTTTCATATTGTGTAGTTGTGGCAGTGTCTGAGATGGTAAGGCAATCCAGAAGATTTTCTTTCTTTTCCTCTTGGCAAGACATCATATGATCAGGACACCATTTTCTTTTTTAACTCATATTAAACATTGATAGACTCTAGTAGCACTAAAAGTGGTACTGAAACACTGTAGGTCAATTTACATGGAAATTTTATCTTCCACACTTAAGTGAGCCTCTGGTCAATAGTGTGATGGTTAAGGACTGGATCAGAGTCAATGATGAGAGTTTAAGATTTCCAGAGGGCTGGATTACTTGGGGCAGCAGAGAAGTAAGCGAAGAACCAGGTCACTTCCAATTCCAGTGCAGAATGTACAGAGAGAGAAGGAAAAAAATTCCTCAATCCAAGAAGGCTAAGAATTCATGCCAGTCAGAAAGGGAGCTCCTCCTAGTGAGAGAATCAGCATGAGAGGGCCAGCTAGGAAAATTTATTCATATAACAGTGTGAAGATTCAAAGATCATATCTAGTTGTCTTCTTATGACCCATGAGATCATGGGAACAGATAGTTTTGCTACACTAGAAATTCATACTTTTTAGTTATTTATTAATATCTACTAATATGGAAACGAACAGTGATTTTTCTAATTCTTTCAAAATGCAAACCAACAATATATTTTAATTATTAAAAATGCTCAATAGTTTTCAGTATTCAACATGAGTAACATTTAACTGAGGCTATAAATCCTCTTTTTTTAACTCTGTGGGGAGATAACTCTAGTAAAAGAAGACAATCCAGATTTAATTCAAAAACCAAGCATGTATTATTTGAAGATTAAAATCTTCAAATAGAAGATCCTTTTCTATTCTATTCTATTCTATTCTATTCTATTCTATTCTATTCTATTCTATTCTATAGAAGTTCTTAAGAATGTTTTGGAGTCTTAACTTGGTATATATTCACAGTGAAAAACGTGCAAAATTAATGCCATGAAAATAAGTAAACATTTCAGCCAATAGGACTAGAAAGCCTTAAAAATTGAAAACAGCAATTGCATTTATCTGTGCTCTGCGTGACACTCACCTTAGGGAAGTTATTAATACATTTAGTGTAGGTGGTGTGTTGAAAATTACCTGCAGAGTTACAGAGTAATATATTACATCCTTTGCCATAGCTTCTCTTAAAATAAAGGGAAAATGTTTTTAATACATTCATTTCCATGACACTTTGAAACACATACAAGCTTTCTCTTTTTTTTAAAGTATTATTTGCAAGAAGTCACATTAATCAATGTTTGTGTTATCATTTCCCAAGAAAGAAAAAAAATATATCAAAAGTTGATCTTGTACTGCACAAAGTGATCACATGAAGTAGATTATCTTTTTATCACATGTGTCTTCTAGATGTAAAAAGAAATGGAGACCATAAAGAAACCTTTTCAGTGGTGATTAGCTTTGGTGAGGTCTTTTCATGGTCACCTCTTGCTAAGATGTTTCTTTGTTGTTACTGTGTTGCATCAGACATCTGTGTTTTTCTCCTCCTTCTTCTCCATGGCTCCTGTAACTGTGCACTAAAATGGCAGAAGTCAGAGCCAATACAAAGTTCTGCATTCAAAGAACTTCTCATTGCTAACAACAGTAAAATATTCTCTATCTATGTCTCTGCACACTATGCTGGATAGATTTACTGGAAGAGTAAAGGCCAGAGGTAACGTCTGTTAAGAAAATGAAGTGGGTTTTGCTGATTGCAGTGGGCTTTATACAGAAGAAAATAAATTATGCAGGCTCTGAGTGCACTCCTTCCTTGATGATGTGGCTCCCAACCCTAGTGACATGGACACATCCATCTGCTTTTGATCTCTATGGTCTCCTTTTCAACAGGAAGAATTTTTATAGGAAACATAGAGACCAAAGTTACAGCAGAACAGCAGTGTTCTGCTCTTGGCTGAGAACATCCCCCATAACCCCTAGGTCTTCTATACCCTGCAGTCACGGACCTGCAGAGCACTTGCAGGTCCTGTGTAAGTCACCCAGATCTGAACTGCAGGAGCACTTCAAAGATTTGAAGGTTGGGGTTCTAAGGAGTGATGCCAGCTGATTTAGAATGAACAGTATGTGACTTTTTCTCAGCCTTCTTTTCTCAACCTCAGGCTTCTTTTCTAAAAAAAAAAAAAAAAAGCATAAAAATACATTTCTATTTTTCTTCCATAGGATAAATATATATATGGTCTACGAAAACTGAAATATTTTATTGAAACATATCAAAATCAACCATTTCATAACAACCTTTTAGCATCTGCTGAAAGTGGAGCTTACTCAGGGAGACAACTGGAATTCCCTAGATATATCTTATTAATTAACAGGAGAACATCATTGTCAGCATCTCTGAATAATTTATCCACTCTATTAACTATTTTAATCCTAAAATTTTTGTAGATATTCATCCCCTGTGAGTGATTGCAGGAGGAATATTTATGCTTTAATAGTGATATTGATCACTTTTATAGCATTTGGCAGTGATTTTTAGCACCAACTCATAAAGTCGGTGGAACTGAGCGATGAATAAGGATTTGCAAATTCAAAGAGCTGAACAGATATTAACTAATCACTGCAACATCATGGTGGATCACTGAGCTAATATGTTATTATGCTGATGGGAATATTAACGTAGAGTGACTTTCTGTATCTTGAAAATCAGAGCTCATGACTTCCCACTTTTTTCTCTTTATTGTCACTATTTAATGATAACAACCCAGAACCGCTGAGTACATGCAGTAATTTTAGGGATGTCCACCACCTCAGAATGACCCATGGACCTTGCAGAGTGTTTAAGCTCTCAGATGATAGTAGGCATGGCCAACTAAGGACAACTAAGCAATGGACAGCAGATTGTGCTGATGCCCCCAGCACACTCCCATACATGTACATCACTTTGCTGCTCCCTCCTATGCCCAACTCACCTCACTTTTGATACAGAGGAAGGAGATGAGCGTTGAAATGCAGCAGACAATGCTAGAAGCATGGGCATTGAGAGAAGAGGCAGCAGCATGTCTCCTCATGGAGGCATAGAAAAATCCCTCCTTGTGCCACTGCCCTCAGCATGAGTGAAGGAGTGGTAGGATACTGAGGGCTTCAATAAAGAACTGCTGAGGCCTCTGAGCACTGCAGAGCACAGATTCTCAGACCTGTCACAGACCGCTTCTCTTTAAATTAATGTTCTGACAATTTGTCCCTATAAAACCAATGCCCAGAAATCAGGATAAAAATACCTTTAAGATAAATATATTCAATCATGAAGGTTTCTTCTTCATTGCTGCTTTTATTTTTATCTTTTACCTCCATTTTGTGTGTTCTTCTCTTTCGTAATCCTCTAATTTTCAGTGATAAAAGAGATTCTCCTTTGCTGATTTTTCCAAGCTGGGACTGGATATAACAAAACTGAAGTTATCATGAATACCACTGCACTCTGAGACAAACAGAGTTGCCCTGGAAGGAACTGGCCTGTCTAGCAGGGTTGGTAGAAACCTTTATTTTCAAACAGAAACTAATTTTGTTTCTCTAGAACAGTAGTTAAAACAGTCCACAGGATTAGTGTTAGAGACGAAAAGTCCTAACATTTGCTGAAATATGCAAAGTGCTTTGATGTCCCATGTCTGGATTCCCTGCACAGCAATGCCCAGGACATTGCTTGCTTTCTCATTGAACCTCAAGAGGCATTGCAGGTTTCCTCAGACAGGGAGAAATCGAGGCAGCAACTGTGTGAAATTGTTTGTCTTTGAAATACACTTAGTCATGGAAAAGACTGATACACAAATTAAAGGCTGAACTGTTGCCTCCTCAGGCTATATGGATAAAATTGCATTGATCTGGGCTGTGACAGCTCTTGATTCCACAATCTTTCTTTGAAGGAGATTCAATAACTCAAGGTGTTGCAACCCTAATTTTAAAAGGCAATGTGAGTGGATGGTTTAATTGGGCATTAACAACATCATTGCTCATGTGAGACAACAAATGCGAAGCCGCAAAAGGAAGTGACATTTGTGAAGCTTCTATTTAAACCCATCTTCCAATGGAAAATACTTCTGTCCCATAAAAGTTTTCAACTTGAAGGGGGAAAAAGTTTTTGAAACCACAGATCATTAGTTATGACGTTGGTGCTTTGCTTTCCTAAAGCATATTCAGGGCTAGTTGAAGCCAGAGGAGCTCCCATTTTAACATAAGGAAACAATGCCCAAAACTGGAAGCGAAATTAAATACTGTGAGAGGTTTTCTCACTGTTCTACTGTGTTCTAGCTCATTCTTGTTAAGGAGCTCTTCTCAGCTGAAGCTGTTTTTTAAGAGCCCAGGTCTGATAAAGATGGGAGAAGGGCTATAGTTTGACAGGGTGCCATAGAAACCCTACAGGCAAAATATTTGCATATAAAACATATGGTTTGTGGTGAAAAATACAGATTTTGATTGTGTGAGGTTTTAAAATAATAGAAAATTTGTTAGGGAGGTCATCTAATTCATTGCCTCACATTCAAGCTAGCTTATTATTGATAAATGGAATCATTATGCATGAATATCTCAGATCACAGAATCTTTATGCCGCTCATGCATTTTCTTTGTGCTTGTCATATTTTTGCAGCCACAGTTGCACTTGGGGAACTGGAAAGCCAAAGTCAAGTGCGCTACATTCTTTTAAAAGATAAGAAGCGTTTATCTCCAGTGATTTAACATTTTATTTATTGTAGCTATAAAATAAGATAAAAGTTTAAATATGCCCATCCTGCACATTATATCATCCTCCACATAAAAATGCAGCATGTAAAAGCACATTAAAAGAGTTTCATTGAAGCGGTAAATTCACTATTCAAAACCTAATGCAGGTTGGATTAAACTGACTCATTTGTCCCCATGTTTTATGGCATAACCACTGCCTGATAACATCCAATTTCTTTCTACATTTCTTTCTCATTGTTACGGAGAAGAGCATTTTGTTTCACTTTAGCAGATAAGCTTCAGTTAAAGAAGGGTTATAATAGGAAGTGCAAAGCAACTTTTACAGTAGTGATCACTGTCAGCCCACCCTATAGGAAGGAGTGTCAGTTGGAACAAACTTGGAGGTTGGCACTGTGAAAGGAAGTGCTGGGAAGAAAAATCAGTAAGCAGACTGCAAGGGATGTAGGTTAAGCAATGTGGAAGGTGCACAGCTACAGGAGGCTTCCTAGTTCTCCTGTATCACTATCATCAGTCCACACAGCTATCATTCCCTTAGTTGCCAGGGCACTTGTACTTTATGTTGGATACATAAAAAAAGACCGATTAGAGCATAAAGGATACACTCATACCACTTTTCTCAACATTTTCTCATGTCTTTAAAAGTGCGTGGTTTTTTTGAAAGGTTTGATGCATCTATTTCCTTGTTTTATCAGCGAATAGAAATGAAGGCTTAGTACCCATCATACCTCCCAGTGTTCTTACACGTAATAAAATACCTCTTTGCTGTTATTCTTACTAATTTCCTTTTGTCTTTCAGTTTACTTTGTACTTTGCACTTTGCAGTAGATATAAAATGAACCTGATAGATGAACCACGGAAAGCTGGATGACATTTCTGAGCAACCCTCTACATCTCATAGTGATACTCATGACCAAGATACCCCCTTGTCAGCTGTCAGCTTGCTAACAGGGAGGATCAAGGAAACAAAACAAAACAAACAAACAAACAAAATCCCAAACCAAAACAAAACCCAAACAAACAAACAGAAAAGGAAGGAAAAAAGAAAAGAAGATGCATAGAAAAGAGAAAAAATTACTAATAAAACCAAGCATCAATAGATAGTGATGTCCTTTACTGTGAAATTGTATGCCAGTTCCTACTCTCTTGGTCCATCAAATACTACTATTCTAATCATCTGCCAGATCTATTCAGAAGGAGCCAGTCAGCCTACCAAAATGTTTTCTGCAGCTGAGAGCTTCCTGTCATGACCAATCAGGCTCTTCTATTTCTGTCACTTTATCATATATGTTTTAAATGAAACATAATAAACTCTCTGCCTAAGGGGTGTTTTAAACATTTATTTTTTATTATTTTTGTAATAATTTGGATGTCAAAGCCAAAAGTTCTACTTTGCTTTGATAACTTGAGCAGCTTTAGTGAGTTAGAAAGCAAATCAGAATGAAACGAATGGCAAAGCTGCTTCTTAAAGAGTTTTGATTTGTTTTGTTTTGTTTTGTTTTTTCCCCCAAGGTAAAAACTCATTTGCATGGCTAGGATGATACAACTGATTTCCAAAGATTTCTTTCTTTACACTGTTTAAAAAAACACTACACAGTAAGTATAAATCAAATGTATTTTTTTAAAAATGTATGGTCCAAAGTTTGCACTTCATATAAGGCTATGAAAAATACCCTGATTTATGCTGGAGATAAACTTGATATAGTGGCTTAAAATATATATATATATATATATATATACATATAAAAGAGTGAAATCCAAAGTTCTGGCCAGGATGATAATATTTTTCTCTCAGTGAATAAACATCTTAGGGCCAGGATGCACACAGACTTTTTAAGAGGGCGTATTGAAGGGCATTGGCTGATGCAATCACTGTACTACCCCACACAGCTTTGGAACCTCTTGGCTCTGAAAGAAGCTAACCAAAGTTCAAACTCAATTCATCCTTCTCTGAACGTCCTAGCTATCCAAAGGACTGGAAATGTTAATAACTACACTAACAAACTGTCAAAAAACAGAACTTAAAATAATGACTGGATAAAATAGGGCACAAAACAGAGGTAGGGAAAAGCATAAGCAGCAGAAAAATTAATTTCACTCTGCTTTTGTTTTCAGACTTATCTACCTCTCCCGAAGAACATTTTCCAAAGTACTGCAATCTTTATCATATCTTTTCTTTCTTATTCTTGTTTCCATTTTAGAAAGTTGCCTCCCGAAGTTTCTCTATCTCTTCATTCTAGTCTTGACTCATAGTAGGAACATTTGGCCTGAAAACTGCTAATGGAGAAGCAATCCACTGGGAGGAGGAGAAAGAATAATTTATAATAGTTAATTAAATTAGTTTTTTTCAACTTTATTTCCACCTATGGATCACAAAGTACTAAAAAACATAATTGGTTTTATTTTTCACATGAAAAATTTATTTTTCTAGTGAAAACTTCATTTAGGAAAAGCAGACTTTAAATATTTGAGGAGAAAAATAAAAACATACCCCCTCCAGATCAGTTATTTAGCCACAGAAATGTCATGGCATTATTCACCTTCCTGAGCTTCAACGTTTTCCTTTTTAAAAACACTCCAGCACAGTAGCTGTCCTCCTCTAAGTACTCCATGAAGATTTTAAGCATATTAAACTGATAACAGACTGATTAATATTTGTAGTCAGATGTTTTTTCTTTTCTTCAACAACTGTCTGTGAAAGGTTCAGAAGAAATTTCCAGGGTAAAATTCAGTCTGGAAAAAGCATATTAAATAGCACTGTCTCCTGTTGATGAAATATCACTTCTGTCTGAAACTTCTTCTTAAGTCGCTGGCAGATTTCAAGTGCAGATCTTTACTAATATTTAGGCTCCAGGCCTTCATCCATAGTCTGAACCCTGTACCACCATCCTTTCCCATCCTTTTACAGGGTATGATCTAGGCTGGAATGGTTTTTATCCTGTTTAGGCACATCAGTACTTATTTTCTGGAGGGCCAAAGGACTCCTGGACTAGACAGAGAATTTTCTTTCTGTAGAAGCTGTCTCAATGGACTGCTACTGGTTCTCAATGGAGAATGAGGCAGATAATCAGATGTTCCCCTAAAAAATACTTGTAGGATTTGAAGTGGGTGTGTCAGCTATTCTTTTGCCACTTTGCTGGACCAACCTTACAGAAACTCAGTGTCTTTTTCCTTGGAGTAACGCTAAGACATTCATTATCCCCTCACCCTCAACAGCCTGGAATGTATTTCTCCATGCCCTTGCTGTTGCTGTCAAATGACCCCCTGCTAATCTTGCTTTGGGTGTCAGTGAGCAGGTAGTGAACAGGCATTGGGATTATAGCCAAGAAGTGTGTTGAAGGAAGTCTTGTCTGCAAAATGTTCTGCACCTGCTGCATGAGTGACCTGAGATGTACACAGGTTCAGGAAAAGAGCTCATTTGGAACAGTGGTGTCACCAAGAGTTCCTCTGGTCTATCCCACTTCAGAGAACCTTTGTTCAGCTACATCATGAAAATGGAAGTATTTTATCCTCAATAAATACGGAAAATTTTTGTAGAAAACTGACCTTCTGATCTTGCATAAGATGAGCACACATCCTGCTTGAAAATTGTACCTTCTATTTGACTCTGAATGTACAAGAAACATCTCTTAGTATTTTATCTGAGGGACCTTTAACCGCTTTCTTTAAATATATATTACAGATGTTTCTGTTTATCAGCTTTCTGTCTTCATGCAGGGCAAAGATCCTTTGACTGCTTTCTCTGATCACTTGGGAGAGATCAGATTTTATCTCCCCAGTCTGACACAGAACCTTTTATTTTACATTTCTCATATACCTCTAGCATCTTTCTTAAAATCAACGCAAAAACCTTTGCCAACCTGAAGCCTACAGAGGCTACAATTCCCTGTCTCTCCCCAAGGGTCATCTGAATTCTGGGTTGTAGAATTCCCTCTGATGGGATAGCATACAGTGACAGTTAGCTGTCCTCAGAATCACAGACGCTCTGTTTCCATGACAGTTGAGTAAACAGAAAACATCAATCACAGAGGGGAAAAAAGTGAATTACCATTTAGGACTGCATAGATTTTCTATTCAGAAAATACTGTTATGCTTGCAAAACATCTGCTTAATGCTGTCTGATAAATTTTTAGAATTCATTTACAGCCTAAGAACTTAACCCTCAATGGCCTTATTTTCCTTGCAGCTTAGATGCCTTTGGAAATTTTTCAGATTTTTGAAAGAATATAGGAATTATCTCTCTTTTTTTGCCTATGAATAAACTCAGACAAAGAAAGGTCAAAATGTTTTTTTCCCTTAAATTCAGGTAGAAAATGTAGGATTTTAAAGTAAAAATTATTTTCAAAGATAACTCTGAGTCTCACATCATTTCAAAAGATATTGACCTTTTGGAGGTTTGTGATCTGTCTTGAAACAGTTGATATTAATATCATGAGGTGTGAGAAGTTTGACAGTGGAGAAAATACAGATTTTCTCTCCTTCCTGAGTATTTTCCTCACGAGCATGTATTAATTACATCAGAGAGGTTCAGAAAATGTTATTATGAAGACCTATTAAGGATAGTTGTTCATGACAGTGAACACTGAGCTCCCCATGGCTTGAACCCTGCTACAACATCTAGAGTGTCAGCACAGGGAAAATGTTTTAAAAACTTTCCTTTCCATATTGTCCCATGCAAGTGCTTGCAAATGAGTTATTCCAGGGCAGAATAATAGAGAGAGCCAGTGGGAGTGCTTCCATCCCATCCTGGTACTGAGTCCTCAGTATCTAGGCTTCCTTAATAGAGAGTAACATATGTTGTTGGAGGATTGCAGATTCTGGTGATCCTGCCTGTCAGGCTCATGTAGTTAACTTGTCATCTTTAATAGTCCCAACGTGGGGATTCCTGAAATAATTACACCAAGCTAATTATCTGAAGTCTGAATCACTGTAGATGATGCTTGACTGGTTGGAGTGCAGCACAGACTCTTCTCTCCAGCAGCCCATTTATCTGAGATGAGTCAGGAAAACAGTGATCTCATTATTCTTGCAAACACTATTCTGGGCTATGGTTTAGTCAGAGATTCTTTTTTTTTTTTTTTTTTCAGAAAGATTAATATGAACAACAAAGTCATCATAGCAATAAATGTGGTTTAAATCAGGTCCATGACGTCTGAAGAAAACTGTTGGAATGACCTCCAAGTTTTACAAATAGCATTCATGTCCTTAAAGCATCACTACCATGCAAGGAAGCCTCACGGCTGATACTGTCAGATTTCCTAAAGCTCAAAGAAGTAGTGGAGAGATTACTTTCTCCTTTCTGTATACTTATCCATATTCTGCAGTACTCCAATATTTATGCACACTTTTGGAGTGATCCAGATCTGCCTCCCTTTGGATCCCACTTTATATTAACAAACATAGGAAAAAAAGCAATAAAGCAATAAAAATGTGAGAGAAGGAATCAGATAAGAAATTGTACTTGATGACTGGGTGATTTCCTGCCTACTGAATGAATGAGCTTCTTATTAATACTCAGTTGCATCAGTAGGTGCTATGAAACTGGAAGGTGTGTGGTATTTTAAAAACACTCTGTATCAAACACTGTCAGGAACAGCACTCTGGGTAGACTTGGAATAATATAATGCACAAAATGGGTGATTTAGGTCATGATAGGCTCTTTAATACAGAGGTACATAATTTTCATTCCCTAACTGCCTTCTCTCCCTTTTTAAATTTTTGGTTCAGTACAGTTCACTTTTGAAAGGCCTCAATCTAATTTAGGAGTAATTCCTACAACTACCTGGTCTTCAGTAATAGTAAGAATTCCCCCTATGTGATTTCTCCAAGAGAAGACAGAGTGGATATCTGCCATTCCTGGTCTTATGCAGCACAGCTGTGCAAAAAAATTAAGGGGCTGTTTGCATAAAGCCATTAGCTCCAGATTCAAATTTAGAGAAAAGAAAACCACCACTTTAAATATTTGGGGTGTTTTGCTTTCAGCTACTTCTGATATATACTTAGTGTCATGGCAGGCTCAAAACAAGTGACAAAGATGTATGTTTTGAAAGATCTAGTGGGTAATATCTGGAAGAGATTAAGCTCTGATAGCCAGTTTAGTTAGCTCTCCTGATAACATACCCAGGGCAGCTGTATACATAATTATTACAAAACATCATCTCCTACAAATGGATAGCTATGTAATCCTGGCACTTAATTTAGAGGTGGCAGAATAAAGCAAGGTGTTGAATTCTCAAATTTAAGTTTCAAGCCAGCTGCTGTTTCTGGCTTTAATTTTCTGGTGTTCATTCTTGCAGATACTGAAATTATCTTCTTGTATCTCTATCTTTTTCTTTCGTTTTCTTGTAAGGTACTTCTGCATTTCAGAGCTGCATTAATTCCATTTCTTATCAGTCATGTAACTGAAGTCTTGCATGGCATCAGGACTAAGTACAGACTCTACTTCTACTTGTCCCTGAAGTCCTAATCCCTGCAGTTTTTCAAAAAGCAGGCATTTTTCTTTGAAACCTGCCAACTCCTACTGAATTTTCGCCCAGAAACTTTCACTGGCCCAAGGGCTGCATAGTGGACTGAGAAACAGAGTTGATAAAAGGCAGATATATCAGACATTCAGACTGGATATAATGAACTGCCATCCCAGTTCTTCCTTGTACTTCTATCCCATGCAAGGGGCCTTTCATGCCATCGTCTGATCTCAGTATCTCTTCAAGAAGTGGTTTTGGTGTACTTCAAAGTGTTTCCTTCATGTGCAACATTTGGTTGGCAATGAGGAGATTATCTTTGTAGTCTCTTGTTCTGCCATTCAGCTGTGATGCAGGAGCATGAAGGCTGCATGTCTCCACCGGGGAATGCTACTAGGCAGGGACAGTAGTTGGAATAGAGATACAGGAGTAAGTCCAGGGACCTCTGTATGGGAATGGTGTTAAGTAACTCAATGACATTTTTCCATTTGAGTCAAAGGGAGCCAACAGCATGCAAAGGCTCTGTCAGTCCACAGCAGGAAAGGAAATGCCTTTGTCAAATCTCCTCAAATGAAGGATGAACCTACATCTAAAACATTATCAGGGGACCAGGCCAAAGCAAGCATTTTGCTAGCTGGTTTTATCCATTCTGCAGCCCCTAACCACACTACCAAAGTATGTAACTACAAATTCCTGTTGTAATTCTTGCCAGATCATTTCCCATGGTAGGAATTTAGGCACAAGCAGTTCAATGACCTGAAAGCTCTTCATCACCCACCAGCTTTATCTCACATTTCCATAGCTGCATGTTGCACAGAGACTGATTTGTGTTAACCCGCCTTGCTTTTAAGCAGCTCAGAGCTGCAACTAAAAGTTTCCATGTTTTACTCTTTTTACACATCTTATTCTATGTTGGTTTTGAAATTGGAGGCTGCAGGTCCAATGACAGTTTCTCTGTTTGGCCATAAATTAATTCTCTTTGATGGAGTAGTGCTTTACTGTGGGATCTTTCAGTGTTTTCTGAATTTCTAGTAGCCCCCCCTTTCTTAGGAAAGGGATTTAAAGACAAATATTAATCTACGGCATCGCATTATGTGTTTCAAGAGCTTGTTAAATATTTAAAGAGAACTGTGCCTGTTCCAAGAACATCCCAACCAGCAAACATAAGAAGGATGACACATACATTTTACCCTGGTAGAAAGGTGTCAATTTAAATTTTGTTTGCCTTATTCAGAATGAAACAGTCTTAACACTGTACAGGAGAGTGTGGAAATGCACTATATACTGAGGAGCTCATATTCTTTATTTTCTGTATGAAAACCACCATTGAGACTGTTCTGAAATTCATTAAATTAAATAAAAACAACACTCAGGAACTTCATGGATTTTTAATCATAGCTTTTTTTTTCATCTTTGGCAGTGGCAATCAAGAGTACTTCCCAAAAAAAAGATCTTATTGTTCTGGCTGCTGCAATTTTGTCCTTTCATTTGACTATTTTCATGTCTCAGGTATCTGTAGTGGAATAGAGCACCCATGAGAGGTGCATTTGTCTGCATTGCACTTCTACCCAAAAGGACTGTGGGAGATACAAAACTGTTGAATATTTGCCACACTTAACTTCTGCTACATCAAAATTAAATCTTATTCATCAATCAAGTTGTCTAAATCTTGGTTACAGTCAGTGGATAGACATAGCTTCAGAATGATTTATCCTATTTATCTAAACACCTACCAAACTCAAGCTGGGAATCTCCTTCCTGTTAGAGATTCCCTTCTTTCCAGGTGCACCAAAGTTTTCTTTAAATGAGATATTCAGCTGAAGTCTCATTCTCAAGAATCTTAAAGTAAATTGGCATTTTACTTTATTTCCACCTGAATATCTGGCTTAACCTATAACACAGAGAAATGACATTGATGTTCAACACAGAGCTGGTAGTCCTGAGGGCTACAGTAACTCACTCCCTTGTTCTATAAATAAGACCAGAGGCAAGGCAGGGTAATTTATCTTTGCATTTGACAAGCACGGGTATTTTATAACTGGCAGAAGCTAAGGAAAACACCATTTGATTTGCATGATGAGCGACAGCATTACTGGGGCTAACAAATTCATTTCAATAGAAGCACTCTGAGCTGAACAATACATTCATTAAAAGAGCAGTTTCCTGATTAGACAGTGGAGCAAATAGCTCTTTTTTCCCATTTTGCCATCAGAGCCGCTTTACATAGGCAATAACAGAGAACAGGGCATATGTTTATCTGGCTGCCACTTGTTCTGTGGGTGTGTGTACAATGACAGTACGGCTTTTCAATGCCATGGCGGAGCGAAAGGGTGATGACACCAGATCTGGGCACCCATAAGTGTGCAGAAAACAAGTCTGACTGATTTTACAGACAGGACTAATGATTCAGGTCGGCTGGATTTTTCACCCTTCCAGATTACTTGACAGGGTAATTTTACCAGCAAGAACATTACTAAAATTGAAGTGAATATGAGCAGGGTCTGAAAAAAGACATTTCACTGGGCTGTTGCCCTTGCAGCCATGACCTCAGCATTAGGTGATTTGCTCACAGTATCTTTTGTGGGGATTAATCTGCAAAGAGACCTATGTGACTCACAGATTCCTTATCCAAGACTATAAGAACCCTCACTTGAGCTGGAGATTACTTGCTTAAGATTGCCTGTGCTCACAGAGCACAGGAGTCTTGCTTTATTTTGATGGGATGAAGACAGTCCATTCATCTTTTAATGTATTTTATTATAAGGAGTAAACAAGCAAATATAGGCATAATTCACCATATTAATGAGATAATATCTGCATTTAATTAAACTGTTTAGAGGTGAACAACATCCTCAAGAGAGGAAGTGGAGGGGCAGGCACTGATCTCTTCACTTTCATGACCAGTGACAGGGCTTGAGCAAACGGCATGAAGCTGAGTTAGGGGAGGTTTAGGTTGGATATCAACAAAATGTTTTTCACCCAGAAGGTGGTTGGGCACTGGAAAAGCTTCCCCAGGGAAATGGTCACAGCACCAAGCCTATTTGAGTCCAAGAAATATTGGACAGTGCTCTCAGATACATGGTGTGACTTTTGGGATGTCCTGCACAGGTCCAAGGGTTGGTCTCTATGATCCTGATGGGTCCCTTTCAACTCAGCGTATTCTACAATTCTATGATAAATAATGAATCTGAATGATGATGCCTAAAAAAAAAAAAAAGAGAGAGACTGTTTTATGTTCAACTTGTTTTGGAAAAAAAAATCAAAGAGTGGGTTTCTTATTATCTAAAACACTGAGAAGTACCTGGACTAGTGCAGAGCATTTTATGCTGTCCCACATAACATTCTTGTCTCTAAATTGGAGATAAATGGATTTCACAGATGGACTATTCAGTGGATAAGGATTTGGCTGAATGGTTGCACTCAAAGAATTATGGTCAACATCTTGATATGAAAGGAGAAAGCAGTGATGAATGGCAATCCTCAGGGACCGGTATTAGGACCGTCACTGCTACATGTATTTGTTAGCAACATGGACAGTGGGACTGAGTGCACCCTCAGCAAGTCTGATGATGATACAGAGCCGTGTGGTGCAGTCAACATGCTGGAATGAAAGGATGCCATCCAGAGGAACCTTGACAGGCTTGAGAGGTGAGCCCGTCCAAACCTTGTGAAGTTCAACAAGGCCAAGTGTGAGATACTGCAAGCATAAACACAGGCTGGGTGGAGAATGGATTGACAGCAGACCTGAGAAGAAGGACTTGGGTGTGCTTGTCGACAAGAAGGTCAGCAAGACCTGGCAATGCATGCTTGATGCTCAGAATGCCAACCATATCCTGAGCTACATCAAAAGCAGGATGGGCAGCAGGTCGAGGGAGGGGATTCTGTCCCTCTGCTCTGCTCTTGTGAGACCCCACCTGAGACCTCCAACTTCAGGAGGTCAAAGATGATCTCAGTTGCTAGAAACTGTTGGCTTTTTATCCACATTAATATATGTTTATTTCAAACTCTCTCTCAAAGAAGGATAGTGTTTAAAAAAATGTACTGAAAATGAGTGAAAAAAAAAGCATGAAAGTGTTCTACTTGGAATTGACATAATCAGGAAGGGAAAGAATCAGATAATGAGTGAATTACTTCCCCTGCACAGAAACCCTAGAATGAACTGTTTATTTGGAAGGATAAAGAAAGACTGAAAGAGGCAACAAAGTATGGAATGTGGAAGAAGAAAGTAAAGGGATTAGAGAGACAGAGACTGTCTGTATGAAACTGCCAAAGAAAAGAACAGAATAGAAGGAAGAGAAATCATAGCAAACAAAAAGGAAAAGATTCAAAGGAAATTAAGGCCTCAGAATTAAGGCCTCACAAAAGATTTTTTTTTCTTAATTAAAAAAAAAAGGAAAGTAAAAAAGGATAAAAAGCTGTTGGAAAGGGAAAATTGTACCATTACCTCACCAAAAGAAAGAAAAAAGAGACAAAAGGGTAGGGAGGAGAAAACATTAGGGAGAGAGAAAAAAAATATAAAAAAGTAATAAAGTGTTGTCTGCACTTTGCTGTACCTCCCATTTCCTTGTGGATGTCCATCATTTCTGTTGTTCTCAGTGTTGACCCAGGAACTGTCATCACCATTGCCATGGTTTTTTCAGCAACTCTAAGAGCACAGAGGTATTTTCAGTAGTTTGGAAGTGGGATAGCATTGTGCAATTATTTAAAAGAAACGGCATGACATGAGCAATTATAGATCTCCTTAGTCTGATAGGAATCATTGACAAAATAATGGAATGACTAGTAAGGGATCCTGATTGATAAAGAAAGTAGAGTTTACAGAAGAAAAGATTCATCAAACTGATTGGGTATGTTTTGACAGCACTATGAAGTCAGAGAGCAAAAGCAAAAGTGTTGATGTAACACACCCAGGTAGAAGGAAAACATGTAACTTGGTGTCTGATGACTTCTTGATTAATCAATTAAAATAGTGTAAAATCAACAGGGTAGATTTTAAATATTTCAAAAAATGCTTAAATAAGAGTTCTAAAATACTCTTAGAAACAGGCAAGGTTGCTGAGTTACTGTGCCTACTGTGATCCCATAGGGCTGAGCTCATAGCTGAGCACATTTAACATTTTTTTCTCTTATTTACATAAATTAATCTTCTGTCATAATCTTGAAAGATGCCTGTAAATCGTGTTAATAAAGTGTTCAGGTGATGTAAGATGAAAGAAAAGTAAAATAATGCCCAAGAGAAGTCAGCAATAGAATATAAAGCAATACAAAATTCACCATGAGTAGGTAAAAAATTGTAAAGGAATAAAATTTCTTAGAATATGTCCAAGCATAAAACTCACATCTCATAAAGTAAGGAGACAAGACATAATTGCAGAATAATAGATCTTATTGTAGGAAACACTGATGAAAACTTGAGGTTTATGGTGGAGAATTATAGTTCCCAATGTAAAAAGAGTGGTCAAAATGGTTATCATTTTCTTTAAATGTGCAACTGGGAATGTGCTGAATATGGGAATTTACATTCTCTCTTGAAATTAACACTGAAATGACTATTATTGGAGTACCACATCTTGTTACAGCCTGTCCTTTAAAATGGGAATTTAAGTGCCTGGAGAGGGTTCAGAGAATATTGAGAAAAATAATGAGTTAGTTGCGTGTCTTAAGAATTTAATCTACCTAGGTCACCAAAAACCAGCTATGAGTGAGTTGTTTACAATCTACATGCTTGGGGAACAGATCAAAATTAGTAGCAATTTTGGATTTCTAGTACTTTTTTTTTTCTTATGCTTCATCCAAAAGCAAGGAATATCTTCTTTCTCTTCAGTGTAACAAGGAAGATTCAGGCAAGAGCAAAAATGCTATTTTTAACAACAGAAGCATTCAGTCACTGTAGCAATGTATCCAGGCAGGTAATACATTCTGCATCACTGAAAATGTATATAGGAATATTTGATTTTCCCCTCAAAGAGATATTCAAGCTCAAGGACAGCTACTGGATGTGAAGTGGGAATTAATAAAAAGCAATCCAATGGCCTGTGTTAGGAGGAGGTCAGACTTGCAGATTGTGATGTGCTTTCCTGGCCCTGACATCTATTAAACCCACATAAGCATATACTCTGGAAAAACTTGACACAGCCACTAATGTCTCTCTAGTGAGGCTAAAAAAAGTGAGGTGGCATAGGTTTTTAAGTGTATAATACATGTATCATGCTGTAGACTAAACTAATGCGGTAAAAATCTTATAGAAAAGTAAATAATAAAAGAAGTAGGAGTAGTCTCCTTGTATCTCTCAAGTATCTCTCAAGTAATTTTAAAACATTAAAAAAAAAATTAATGCAAGGATATTTCTCAGACTTGGATTAGTAAAGAAGTTCTGACATTTAGGACCAGTTCTGGAGGTGCAGCATGGACCTCATTCCCAGACAGGTTCTAATGGCCCATGTACCTGTCAGAGTTTCTTGAAGATTGGATTCCACTTTGTCAGAGCCACATATACTCAAAACCCAGGGTAACACCAACACACCTGTAAAATTTGAAACAGTAAATATCTCTTAAAACAAAGGTTCAGCATCAACATTTTTCTGCAGGGAGAAAAATATTTATATGGTATACATAGTGATAGTCTACATCACTGGTTCTAAAACTTTGTTTTGAGGCTTGGGGGAAGCCTTCCAAACTTATGGTGACTTTGCAACTAGAGCAAGAGGGAAGTTTGAATGTTCCTGACACTGAGAGGTAGTGCTACTCTGTAGGGTTTCCTACTCTTTGTCGGTGAGGAACAAGGATAAAGTATTCCCTGTGTTTGTATCCCTGTGCAGCAGTGGTTCCGAGCTCCCTCGGTGGGCTCAAATGATGGGCCCTCCTACCCTGCCCTCCTCCTCTCTCCAGGGAAGGAGGAAACAACCATCTATTTGCCATGCACATCTTAGGCACAAACTGACTACATTTAATAATTTTAAGGGTTGTTCCACAGTCATACTCTTCCTAGGAAGAGGGGTTTGGCTTCAGCTGTTAAATGGCCTCCCATTTAGAAGCCTTTGGCTTCTTCTATTCTCTCCCTTCACACTAAAGATACAGTTCCAACCTGCTTCACATCCAGCGGGCTGGCAAGGCAGTCAGCGAGCAAGCAGATATTGTGCTGATGCATCCTGTAGAGACACAGTTTTCTGTTTGTGTTTGCTATTACATCATTTACTGAGGGTACTAAAAAGAACCACCACACCTCCCTGTCTTTTACAATAAGGTTTTATTCTGCTTTCTGTTAGCACGTGTAGCAAGATGTCTTTTAAAAGGCTCCAGGAGGAAGCAAGGATGCTATGCAAGCTTTCCCCAGGAAATTGAAAGCCATTTGTATCATTATTTAGGCACTGCCTGTAGAGGTTGTTCACCTACAAAATCATTAAATTCAAAGAAGCCTTAACATGGCATAAAAGTTCCTGCAGTCAGCAGAAGGTATATCCATATGCACTCCATCTTTTAATCTCATAACTGACAGCTGCTGCTATGATTTTGTGACATGTGATATTAGAAGCGGGAAAAATTGCCTAACTGAGAAAAATATATACAGTGATGTGCTTTATCTCCAAGAAGTCCAGAGATGACCTAGCAAAGCCAGCTTCATTCAGAAGCTGAGTTGCACTGTGCAGCTGTGGAAGAGCCAGCTCTCTGGCCCACTAATGCAATGCAAGAGACACTCAACTAATGTCACACAAAATAAATTATATAATTGCTAGTGCTTCATTAATAGTTCCCACTCTTCGTAGGTGTCATTCCTCATTTGTGTCCACTCATTTGTGTCTTCACAGGCACACAGCTAGCAAGACATTTCAGCATGAAAAGATAAAAAGGAGATGGAATTCAGAAGCAAGCCACCTTTGCTCCAGGTTGGTGCATCAAAGAAGATGCAGCCCAGTTCAGCATGTAGCTCCCTTGATAGTGCTGGCATGCAAACATATAAAATGGAGGAAGGGACCATCTGAATTTTGGCAGCAGGCAGAATATTCCTTCTTTATTTTTTCTACATTGAATAAAATTTGAAAAAAAAAAATTAAAAGGAAAACTTTCAGTTCACTGCTGAGAATCAGAGCAGGAAACCAGATCCACAGTAGTCCTACTGAGTGCCCCATTCACTCAGACATAAAACCAGTCTTTCTACAAATCAATGAATGTTAAAACATTTTTAAAAATATAATTGCTTCAGCAAAAATGACTGAAAGGGGGACTATCTAGTCTTGTTTTGTCAGTCGCTTGGAGGTGGGAGAATTGCAAGTCTTGAAAATGAATCACCAAAATTTCAGAACAGTCTGAACAGTAGACTGTTGGCAGTTATATCTTGAGTCTCTCACTCTTTGATTTGTTACTAGAAACATTATCTTCAACCGTGGCAATTCTTTCCTGAGGACACTTTCATTGAAATAGTCACATTCCTACACAGGGTTTTACCTGAATTAAATCAGCGTTTTCTGGCAAAAAGCACTCTGTCAGGAAATGCTAACCCAGTTTTACTAAAACTATTTAATTTAGGATTGATACTAAAGCTTTTTCTGCTGAGAGGAACCTGCTAGAAAATAAAATTCTAGTGGAAATCAGGTGAATCCAGAATACTGCTAGCTTTAAAGAAATCTATAAAAGGTATTTTCAAAAAGGACCCTTTATTTCCATTATACTGCACTGAAACTATTTTATACCAAAAGAAAAGACTATTAAGCAAACCACATAATTACAAAGTAACTCTAAAACTTTACTAGACTGGCCTGGAAGATTTCTAATGCCATCTATTATTTGTATTGTACTGATTTTTATATCTTTCTTTAGGACTCTGCTCGTTCATTCTCTTATACCTGAGGATCCTGGAGCCACAGAGCTCCTATGTGAAATCTTTCTAGGGAGCTTCTGTGAAGTCACTGGCTTTTCAGAGCTGAGTAGCATCCTGATAGGGTAAATAGCTAGACTCCTCATTTCAGCATGATATTTCTGTCCTATGTAGAAGTCACATTCTAGAATTTACTGCAGAATAGAAGTGCCAGTTTTCATAAAACCTTTGGAAATACATCCCAGTCTTGACAATATTAGTGATTTTGTGCCTATCATCAGTAAAGATGCTGTTTAATGTATCTTTTCTCTTGAGCACAGAGAAGTGTTACTTTAAATGAACATTAGAAAAGGGAAAACTGCTCATCTTTTCTGTCCCTCTGTGTAGATACTTGTGCAACCCTGAGGCTTGTGGTCGATACTGTACAATGGATGTGTCTTGCATGTATCAACCAATCACTGCCTGCATTGTGGTTCAGGGCCTATCAGAGATAATTCCTCTTAACCATCACGGCAGAACTGGAGTTCAGCCCAGATGCTGGAGAAAGCTTTGGGTTTATAATGTAGTCTATAAATAATTTGTTCAAACGCTGCCACATCATCCATGCACAATAGGACGCAGGAGAGCTTCTCTTTGTCCCCTGTGTAGCAATGATTTCTCACACAATACACCGACCGCGCAGTTTGGGGAATGCTCTCAGGAAATGTACTTGCTGTGCTTAAATACGAAAGATGACATGCTGGAATCACCCATGCTTTTTCTACAGCAATCTTTCCACTCTTATGTCACACTTTTCCAGGCAAAAAGGCCTTACACTTCTCAGTAATCCCAGATGTAAAGACTTTCTATTGCAGAATACTGTGTTGAATACTGAACGCTATCACTAGGGTTAAACGTGATGTTTCATATTGAAGTTCTGCTTAAAGGAAAAAGGACTGTGAAGTCTTCATATATAAACTCAGTTCTTCCACTATTTCACTCTGTAGGTTTCAGCAAGCAACTTATTTAATGTTTTCACTGTGCTGTCTGTTAGATAGAGCTGACAGTGTTAAAGACATGTGGTGAGGTTAATTAGCAATGTTTTGACAAAATAAGTGCTTTTTCCAGACTAAGTGTTATTATTAGAGTGTGTTGAAACTTTTACATAAAAGCCATTTTCATTGGAAAATACAATTTAGTTGAAAGAAACATTATTCTTATAAAGCAGTTGTCTTTCTTCTAGAGAATGTAACAAAACAGAAGAAAGTGGTCCCTTCCCCGTGCAAGGGATAAAAGGGAAGAAATTCAGTGGTGTGAACTATAAAACAGGTTTTGTCCCTACAGATCCTGCCTATCAGCTCCCTGGATGATATGAGTTTCTGTTCCTGCATCACACCTGTAATCATCCTCATTGGAAGCAGTTACACAGACAAGCATCAGAGTCATCCATTGTGGGGAATGTGCCAGAGCAGAGCCTCAATTACTTGCATACATGGGATGGAAGATTAAAGTTTGTCTTCCCCAACTCTGTGTATGACTTCAGATATTTAAATAAAGGGCTGGAGAAATTGTCTTCTATTTTTTACATAAGTGTATTTGAAAGTCTGAGAAGACTGAGTGAGAAAAACAGTATATCTCCAAATATGTGGCAATTTGTTACAGGAATTCCCTCTAACATAATTTTTCTGATTTTATGATGTAGCTATAGCTTATAATTTTCTTGTCCTAGTGTGGAAATGGGAAAAAAAAATCAAAGCAAGTTATAAATGGATTTTCCACTGATACAAAGTCTGCTAAAAGTTTGCCTTTGGCAGCCTTGAGTGGCTAATAATAGAAATGAGCTACTTCTCTCATTTATTTTTCAAACCTAGAGGCAAAAGTTGGATTCCCTTATGCTCCTCCTACCCTCACACTTTCTATTTTTATCTGCTTCAATGAGACTGGAGGGGAATTATAATTTTTCATGTGACAGGGCAACATTGCAAAGTCTTTTGACCAATGAATACTTTGATTTCTGGTTAATCTTTTTAGTTTTATTCTGATTTCACATAGTTCTAATAGAGATAAAAGGGGGTTGGGGGTTAATTTTTTTATTTCATGTTTTGATTTTTAGTGAAAATTCTCACTGGAATATAAGCAGGAGAAGAAGAAAGTAAATTAAAAACTTTGAGAATGTTTCTCTGCTTTCCAAACAGCTCTAACTCAGCTTTTTCTGGCATATAAACTTCCAAATGAAAGAAGAATCTGTTTTCAGCAAGGGTTGGCTTCCAGGTTCTCTGCTCCGTAACAAATACATTTTCCAGTGGATAAAGACAACAAGTCAATCATAGACATCTTTATAACAGTCTTTATGGATTTAAAAAACCCTTTTCTTTCCCTCCAGCCTCAGAATTTTTCTGCTTCCTGAGTCAAACACACACAATCCTTTCTGTTTTTTCTCAGAGGCTATGGCTGCTGAACTGCTTATAAGATTTTTCAGTCTCCTCAAAAATCCCTCCAGTTTGTCTACAGCTTTTATAGTAACAATGCCCCAAAGAGAGCAACATAATCTTGCTGAAGCCTCCACACTACTGTCAGGAGTCCATTAATTATTTTTTATTCATGCATCTCAGAATGATGTTTCCTTTCTTTACCACAGATTTTGTTGACTCCTGTTCGATTCAGGATTCATTATAAGCCCTGTATTATTTTTTTCTGTCTAAACAGGATTTCTCCATTTCTGCTCATGCATTAATACTTCTTGAATATTGAACACTTGTTTTTGTTGATTTTTTTATGCTAGTTTTAAGCTAATATCTCCAGCTACTTTTGAATTTGAATTCTATCCTCTCAGGTATTGACGACCTTTTGCAGCTTATCGTTCACCTCCAATTTTGTAATCATGATGTCTGTTTGGTTATGCAGCTTAATAAAAATATGGAATTCAGATTTAAACACAACCTTTCAACTCACAGGTAACAAGCCTTCCCAGTTGGGTTATAAAGCACTTAACTCTGATACTGATAACTGTTTTCAAACTTCTCAGTGTCCATTAGATAAGCCACATCATTTGGAATATATTCTCAAGAATATTGCCATAAAGATAGCATTTTGAGCTTTTTTTTCTTTTAAGAAGCATGACTTCTACACTTACGTAAAAAATTCTATTATTTTTCATTATTCAATACATTAGGGATTTTCTTGGGACTTAATTTCCAGGAAGATTCTATAATTCAACTTTAGGATAAAGGTAACATTTTTTGCAACTTCTATTATCACTAATACTCCTATACTCTAAGATCAAGGGGTTAAAAAATTGGGGTTTGGAAGAGATTTTGAGACAAATCTTGTTATTTGTCAGTCTCAGAGGCTTTGCTTCCACTGAGTTTAGAAATTCTCTTACAGCTGTATTTAAGACCCCTAAAAATGGCTACAGGTAAATTATTTTGCATTGGACAGAGAGAAGCTGTATTAAAGCATTATTTTCAAACATCCCTTAGACTAAAGGTTTATTCTTCACTGTTCCTCACCTTTTGCAGTCCTCTGCATCTTTGCAAATTCCATGTGCCTCTTCTAATCCAACTTTCAGCTTGCACCTGCTAAGACAAATCCTTTGCTGGGGAAGGTTGATAATGCTTTATTGCCTTCAGCAGAAGAAAACCTCTGTTTTGAACTGGCTGAGGGTGCCCAACCCATGTCCTTTAAGTTTTGAAAAATAGCACCTACATCCCTCCTTGCTGGGGCCAGAACCCACCCGCTCTGTTGCACAATCTGTTCAGTAGAGAAAGCAAAATACTGAGTAATTCTGATCACTGCTTTGCATAAAAGGAGCAAAGGAGAGCACTACCTTTTTCATTTCTAATTGCAGTGTAGATCACCTGGTTTACTGCCTCTAGCTGAATATCCTAATTACCAAAAGGTTTTAATCATTATGTACTTTTGAAGTGAATAAAATATTATGACAGCTGTTTCCAATACAATGAACAGCAGCTGAACTGAATAACCACTGCATGGAGCAAATCCCTTCAAGGACTTTGCATCTTTCATCATTAAGCTCTGTCCTTTATATCATGACTAGCTTAGGAGATTTTTCCCTTCTGCCAACTGCTGTTCTTCAGTTCCAGGGAGCAAATGCTGGTGGGATTTGCAGACAGGTATGGTCACCTTCATACAATTGACTGGCTCATTAATGCTGTCTGCCAGGGCTGCTGGTGGGGGAATGAAGGGAGGTGAAGAAGGCCGAGATTTGACATGCTGGAGGGAAAAGTGCTGCTGCTGCTGTTACCTAGAGTGGATCTTGGCTATCTTGGAGAGTTGTGTTAAAACTCACAGGGAAATAAAGGAAAGGGGTCTCTCTAAAGAGAGGCAGAGCTCATGGCTGCACTTGTGAGCACTGCTTTAAATATTGATAAGGTTCAGAGCAACAGCTGTGGGCACCTTAGGTGGTTTATAGCTTAAAGAAATTTATAAAGGAGTGACCCATGTCCCCTTGTGCCAAAATCTGCTACGTGATATGTCTGTTTTTACAACTCCACTCCTGCACTTGCTGATGGTATTAATAACTTTTTCTTATAAGTGCTACTAAATGTAACTGATACATCCCTCATGACCAGAAAGGTAGGAAAGTGTGGGAGCTGTCGTTGCAGAGCAGTTAATGGTGTGCAAACTGTGAGGATGAAGACTTTTTGTTTCTTGTCTTAAATAGAAACTAAAGAATTTGTTTAATTGGCAAAACTGGCAGAGATCTAGTCACCTAATTGGGTGGTAAGGTACAGCTTGATACAGCAAAGGGACTGCACAGCCTGTGTACTGGGTGTGCTTAACCTTACACATGTAAACAGATCTACTGAAGCCAATCCTGACATTGACCTGCCTACTGGGTAGATATTCAGGGACTTGTTTAATTTTTCAGAAATGGTTATAGGAAAGATTAGTGGAAATTGCTTAGTCACTTGCTTTATAGCTATGAGCTAAGTCTGCATGTGCAGCTCCTTTTCAAGCCTCCTTATTCTGATTGCCTGATGTGGCATTGCTCCTTTTGTTTCTCTATAACCTGAGAACAGTAATTACAGTGCACAGAATAACACTCTAACTACCACTGACATTGTCTGAAATACGTTTTATGCTTGTACTTGGACTAGAAGCCCATGGTCAAAGCAGCTAATCTGGAAGATTGTTCCCTGATAGATTTTTACCACACAGTGTTTTACAAAGATGCCACTGAAAGGTCAAATACCACATAATTCTTGTCTAAACCTATCATTGCATCTTTTTTACTTTTACCAAGCACTTGCTCTGATCTAAGGGCTGCAAAGTCATAATGGTTTGGCTGTCAGTAAAGTACAAAAACATGTTAAACATCATCTTTGTATTTCTTTACCGGGGTGAGTACGCTATCTCCAAGCAGATGAAAGGGCAAAAGGCACACTGACTCTCTGGTTTCACCCTTTCCCTAGCACTTGAAACAGGAAAATACTCTTGGTATTTCCATGGCAAAGGGAAGATGGCTTTCCCAAACTCCTGTGCAGCAAAGACCTCTTCTTGTCCCCGTGTCTTTTACATGATAAAAACAAAATCATGACTGGAGCCTAATCTTTCCGGTAAACTGGAGTAAGCAATGAAGAAAAGTAGCAAATTTTGAAAAAGGAAATGCTTTCATTTTAGAGAGTAAGTTGAATTACTTCATTTTTTCCACAAGCTAAGACTATGTGGGCAATCAGGACCTGTGCTTTGGTTAACACATGGCAACTTATTAACCCACTGTGATTCAGCAGTATATGGGGATGAAAGCGAAGTGAGCAGGCACCCTGGGAGCACTTGGAGGTCACAGGAATTTGGGCTGAGCTGAAATTTGGTGCTATTAAGATTAATGATGAAAATCTCAGTGACTTATCTGGAGCCAGGATTTCCTTCTGGATATTCAAAATCAAAAACCTGTGAACCGAGATATAGACTTAATGTTCACACTTTTACAAGGTTTATCTTATAAAACGTTTCCACTGACTGAATGTGTTGGCATGCTGTATTCCTCCTGACACTGGCCAGTGCCCAGGCCCCACTTTGGAGTGCATCACCTACTAACTGCAAGACTTGTCTTTACACTGTCCTACCATCTCTAAATTTTTACTGACATTTGCTAAGCTCCACAAAGTATCTCTGAGAGCATTAGGGATTTTGATTTTCCCTTTAGAAGCTGGATAAAGTGAGAAACATAAATGTCCTGATCCAGACAGAAAATGAGTTGTCTGCAGAGCCTGGGGTAGAAACAAGGTCTGGGAAGTCTTGCTGCCCCCCTTACTCAATCTCACTACGTTTTCACCTAGTGGAAAAAAACGCCTTTTTAAATCATCTGTGGAATTTTTTCATTTGCACTATATTTGTCATCTGGCAATTTAAACAAGAAAGCTCTTGCAGAGAAGGTTATTAGACTATTAGAGAATAGGTCAGAGAGTAAATTTTGTCAGGGAATACGTTTGGAGGCTTTTTTTATTATTATTTCTGCAGCAGATTCTTGAAATTCCCAGACACTCAATTTTCCTCCCTCTACCAGACACCCAGCGGCTTCTGACCCAGATGCAGCATTGCAGACCCCCGAGGGTAGACACAGAAAACTGTTTCTGAACCAGTTCATCTTGTAGCTACTTGAAAAATGTGTAATAGCTATCCAAGCAAATCAGTGCTTGCTATCTACTGCTTGCTAAATGAAGCACAACTACAGACTTAAGCCCCTTGAAATGTCAACGCAGAATCTCACTGACAAGATGTAGTGGTTTTCCGACTGATCCATCTATGTATTTTCTCAGAACTGCTTTGGTGGGACCTTTTTGGGGGAAAATTACTTTCCCAAAAGCAATCCTAAGCAGGACACTCTTTACTGGCATTTTCAAAATAGCATTTAGTGCTGAAGCTCTGAAAAAAAAAAATCTATGTGCCTTTGTTAAATTCTCACTGCTCTTTACAAGAACACAACACTTATATTCTGTTAAGGGATCTCTTAGTACAGTAAAATCTACTCTATCTGTTTAATTCATTCATCCTAGAACATATTGCACAGGATTGTGTCCAGACAGTTCCTGAGTCTCGGTGAAGAAGATATCACAACCTCCCTGGGCAATCTGTTCCATTTTTTTGTTTTCTGTGGTTGTTTTAGAATAAGCCAGTAGATTTGAAAGAATGACATGTAAAATGCCTAAACAGACAACCTGTGAACCCCAGAAGGCAGATAACAGTGGAGATAGAATTTACAGGCAGCAACAAAATGTAGGGAACTGAAGACCTGATTTTCCCACAGGTGCTCACACTCTGACTCTTCTTGACTTCAATTAGGATTTGTGGGTGTTCAGTGTTTCTGAAATCCATCCTCGCACGTTCATAGGCCGGGGATTGCAGTACTAGCTCAGCTCAGAATAGATCTCAGGAGGTCTGACTCATGGGCTCTTGCTCTAATTACCAGACGTTGCAGAGTTTGCAGGGAAATTACTATTGTTATTCAGGAAGGGTGTATTTAACAGTATATATAGATCCATATGCTTGACTAGTGTAAATTGCAGTAATTCCATTGAATTGCACCATCTGAGAGTCTTATCTTTATATTTTAGTAACAATTCACATAAAATTCTGACTTTTAAAAAGAAATTAAGCTTGCTGGTTATTGGTTTATGATTCTCTCTCCCATCACTGCTAAATGTCCAACCACAGTAATTATGTATAAATAGACTTATCATCATGCTTTCTAATTAATACCTGTCTTTTGAAATTAATTCACAGGTATGATCACAATCCTTTCTTGAAGCTGCAGCTAATAATTATCACCAGGAAGTAATGAATGTGTGAGCAAGGGTGATTAAAAAGGGTATTGAATTTTGGGGTTTTTTTATGCCTTGTATGTGGATTCACTGTTTAAAACATAAACAGTGTTTATGAGGAGAGCATTTTATCTTACTAGGGGCACACACATGTTCCTAGCAGTAGTTCTTCAAGTATATGAATAGATATTTGCTGTACTTGGTGTCCCAGTTACAGAAAAAAGGACTGATGCACTGAAGGGCACTCTGTAGATGGAAGCCCACAAATCATAACCACTTGTTTGTATTTCCCATTGCACAAAATAATGCGCACAGCTATTAATTGCTTATAGTAAAATATGGCTGTCTCTGCTTTTTCTTGGATGCTTTTTGGTATGGTTCTTATTTCAAAATAACAATCCAACTGCATATTTTCCTCTAAGACAAAAACCATTTGGTGCAACTGCAAATCAAATGCTTGCTAATGACATAATGCAGATCACTGTTGCATTCAGTACTTTTTTTATTCGCTCGAGTTAGTCCTGGAAACTTGGAGTAATAAACCAAATTTTTAACAACTCTCTGTAGCAAACGCAAGCATTAGAAACTGCTCTGCAAGCAAATTCTGATTAACAAATTACTGCCACTTCTTCCCTCTTCCTCACATGGACATCTTCAGCACAGATTGCACAGAGGGCAGATAAAACAGCTGCGGAAGAAAAATCACACTCGTTCCAAAGAGGCCAAATGTTGAAGTGAGGCCGCTTTAATCCTGGGTGAAAATATGGCTCAAACAGAAAGTGCCCAGCATTGTTTCCACAGGGTATACTTTACTGCTGTTGACTTTCCCTTTTTCATGTCAGCTTCAGTGTGCAAGTATATCCACACTTTTTTTCCACCCCTCTACTATACAACAAAAAAGCAAGATGTACTCTCCACTGGCAGTTGCTCTGAGAACTGCACTTACATATTGTTGTACTTACAGCAAAGTCAAAGCTGGAGTGCAATATCTGCTTCTTTATTGCAGATGGAAGGCCTGGCTTGGACTAAAATAAAGAACAGGCTGATTTCTTTGTCATAACAAACCAAAACTGAATCTAATGCTGAGGAAAGCTAAAATATATCAATTTTAAGTCTTGTTAAACCCAACCTTCCTAACAATTATTTTTTGACTAAAAAAAAAATATTTGTGTGTGTTTGTGCGTTAAGAATAATTCTTCTTTGAACTTTTGTTACCGGTTGTTTTTCTTCGTGTTACTTTTTCCTGATGAAGGAATGCAAGGACTTTTAAATCTCTCTGGAAAGACAATAAATTAAAGATAGTTTAGGGAAAATTTCATAACCACCTCCTCTTCTGCAAACCTTTTAGCAAGTTTTGCTTATTCACAAGTTTTGGGTAAACAACCTCATGTTTTTCAGCAGTAACCAGAATGAAGCATCCATGCCTTCTTGAAATTCAGGCCACAATCACTTCAGAAGCAAAGAATGGGATCGAGGTCCTGAGTAGGACCTCTGGGCTCCAGCTACCACTATATAAAGGACAGCCTCATAGGTTTTGTGTCATGACTGTGAACCTTGTGGACATGCCTCCAACACCGTGGCATGAGAGGCCTGTGTCTGGGCACCAGAATTGTTCTCAAGGTGTCTAGACACCAACTGTCACTAATAACGCCTCCAGGGATGGGGTTGTGATGTTCCATTTTTTCATCCCCACCTTTAGTGTTCTCCCCAGTTGCTCGATCTATTGATCGAAGTCCTGGTGCTTTTATGACATTTGTTCTTGACCTGTAGAATTTTCACTTCAATCCTAGCCTCAAATAGTTTTCTGCGAAAGGTCTCTCTAGATTTGTTGTTTGACTTGTACAAGCCTTTGCTGGTCACTTGTACAGCTTGATCCTGCTAGACAAAACCCTGCTTCCAGTTGTAGTTCATTTTGGTTTTGATTTATCTCGGATACATAAAAAAATAAAAATTTGTAGTTCAATCCTTCAGCATTGGGCTGAATGTTCAAGCTCAGTAAATTTGTTTTTCCTCTTTGCTAATTATACACTCAGTGTTCAGCCTATCACCACCTAACAAGCAGTCTTCAATCCCTTATATAACTCCTGAAAACTTTCACTTTAATCAGGGTATTGAAAAAGCTGTGGTCTGAGAGCAGATTAATACCTGGGCTTTCCTAAATTCCACCCCAGTGGTGACACTGAGTCCCTCCGTGACCTTGGAGAAGCCATTTGGATCAGAGCGCCCTTGGATTCACAAGCATTTAGGTTGTGGGAAACAAGGCTAATGGCCCACGTGTATCTGTCAAGAACGAGTGGTGTGGAGAAAACAAGCCATAACTTACTGTGACAAGGCACAGGGTTTTCTTTAAAGGAGAAGTGAAAGGTACCTTTGAGCCTGGTAGGAATTTCAGGCAGGCAGTCTAGACTGCAGACAAGTTTGAAAGTTCATATACAGCTGTACTTGCACAGTAATTACCAGGTAGATTTCTGCAGAAATCTCTCCTGAACCTAATATCAATCCCTGTCTTTATTCACATACAGAGTGGTGGCATAAAGCATATGCACTGGAGAGGAGAGCAAATCAGGGAGACCTGTGAGCACTGAGAGGACGGGTAAAATTCAGAATGCTTTTGGCTAATTGGAGAAAAGTTACGTGGTTCATCAGGGCCAAATACAATCACCTGCACTTAGAAGTAATTGCCTGCCAAAATGCAGAGTGGGGCATGAGTGGCTGGAATATGGGATATGGAGAGGAACTCAACCTTAATGCTAGTTAACAATGTTGCAAAAAACGCAAAAACTGTAAGAAAATAAGTAAAAAAGAATATACGCTACAAGCCACCTGACTTATTCCTTCTTTTGGTGCTCAGTTGGTTCATTGTATTCTTTTTCAGGCACAGGACATGAAAAAATGTGTAAAGGATGCTCAGAGTCTGAATAGCATTGCTATTCTAATTGATTGAAGTGACAAAGTATAATGAATAGATTTTTAAAGAATTTCAGCTTCATCTCCTGGTGGATAATTTGAATTCTTTCAACAATTAGCAGGTCTTGGAAGGAGTACGGTGAATTCTCTGAATCTGCCTGTTCTCCATAATAGACCCTTTGGACTTTTCCAAAATATATAGCTGATAAAGTTGGGGAAAAGGAAAAATTCCACTTAAGGAACATTTACAGTCCCTTTTCAGCAGAGATACAACTGTTTTCCAAGAGGGAAAGGGGAGTAATAATTTCATTTATCAACATTTTCTTTTGATATGTGTATTACTTTTCACAACTAGAGTTGATTAGTTTAAAGTGTGACTCTGGTCTCTGGCACCACAGAAGCTCTATGTTTATTGTCTTTCTTTAGTTCTTAAAACAAATTTGAAAGGGAATGAAAAAATAAATAAACAAATAGAGAAATTACCTGTCAGTCATACAAGTTCATCTTTATTCAAGATTGTCTCTTTTATTACTTTCTGGCACATCAATACTCTTATCACTATAACTGTCATTCTTCATCATGCTTCTTATTTTACTTCTTAATTGCCCTGAAAGGTATTCAGTATTTTGCAAGAAATCCTTTTCTTATGCCATTTCTCACCATGTACAGCTATCTTGACCTCTGGCTGATGCATAGCAAATGAAGTTAAGACATAACCTCGGGAAAATCTTATGATAATGTCATAAGAACCATGCAGTTCTAGCAGATATCTAGCAGAAATGGAAGACTCACCTTCCGTGACCAAAAAAATAGGCAAGATGGCTTTAGAAAGAAGGTGTAGAGAAATCTTGGAGAAAGGGTAGCATTAGTATTTGTATTACCTTTGCTATTATCATGAGGTTTATACTTGAGCTGAAGACCAAACTTTCTAGTCACGAGGTGTTTGTGTGATTTGTGTACAAAGAGCAACAATGGAATGAGGCAGAGAAAGGCTGACCTCATCAGGAGCCTTTCTTGTCATTCCCCATGGCACTTCACTGATAAGACCTCTGATGTGGAACAATAGGAAAACCTTGGGTCTTGCCAAGTGCCAGAGATTTTCTGTGTCACTGTCCAACTCCATCTTGTGAGGCTGCAGAACTAAACAATACTGCAAAAGGGTAGATATTTTTGCAGCAAAAAAATCTGCAAAAAAAAAAAAAAAAAAGGAGTAAAAATCTAAGGATATTCAGATGCTTACTTTCCATGTGGTGCTTAACTACCTCTGAGAAAGTGCTTGAAATCCCTATTGTGTTTCTTCAGATCAAAATCCCCTGAAACTGAGAAACTTTGCAGTTTCTCATGGATCCTCTGAACCATGTATTTAAGAAGCTTATTCTAGATCTTATTCGAAGTAGAATATTGCAATTTATCTTGATTCTCTGCGAGGATAGGCAGAGATATAGTACAAATGCATTTTCAACTCTCCTGGTAAAATCAGAACCCCTTTCCTTCCCATTACTGAGATTATAAATTGCTTCTTTTATGCAATAAATTCAAATAAAGCTGAATACATATAATTAAAAGTATTAGTAGGTCTCTGATAAAGTTGATAGATGAATTGCTAGATGAAAGATGAATCAAAAGTTTGTATTGAGTACTGAGGAAGAGCTGAAGACCATTAGCTCCCAGACAGTGGTTATGAAGCTCTTCTGAGCTGTCACTACCAACAATTTGAGAACAAAGGTTTTAATCTACAATTCTTTTAAAAATTAAAATTTACAAAGAACAAGAACTTCTCTTAGTGCTAACAAGTATGAAACCAGAATAGCACCGGGTCAGTGCACCTTGTGATTTCTGGTGTTATCATTTTTAGTCCTGGCTGATACCATCCTGGATTCAGATGGAAGTGCCTGTGCCTGGTGCTGATAGTGCAGTGCAGTGCTGGGGGTGGTAGGGGTAGCTGCTGCACTATAAGAAGACAAGTTGTTCAGAAGACATATTAAATTAAAGATTTGTTTGGTTGCCCATGTGGAAATTAAAGATCCCACGGCAAGTTTTAAAAAGAGTGGAAGATAAACCAAGCACTGATTTGCCTTCAGAGCCACTGGCCTATTCAAGCATCAAACTCATTACTTTATAAAACTTGTGGGAATATTTGTACAGAGTATGAAATGCACTAATCCATCCGTTTCTTCTTTTTTTATTACCTGGAACTGTGTAGGTTACACAGTCTCTCAACTCAGTCACTTTGCTCAGCTTAATTTCTTTCTGAGCAGACTGGAGCCCTGCTGGCATTGCCAATTCAAAGTGCCTCTGGAGCACAGAGGGGTTTTTCGGGCTGAGCCAACAGCTTTGCAGACATACTTGTCTCATCTGTCTCTCTGTGTTTGCGATCTCAGAGCAGTGATATCCTCCCTAATCACAGCTGCACTCTCAGGACTGTCCTGTCCCACACACTCCTCCAGAGTTGAAGTGCTGGCAGATGTTCTAGAGCCACTTAGAACTAGTTTCAACTGCAGATGCTGAATACAAACCAGGTGGTTTAATTTTCTATTGATTTAACTTCAGGTCACCTAACCAAGAGAGGTTGAAGTCTCAAAACTGAAATAAGATGACCTTGACCCTCTATGAGAAAATAAGTTCTTTATTTGTTAATCAATTCCCATTTTCTGGGGCAGGAAAGCTGGTCACTCTTCATGAAGTTGTTCAAAAGCTTTAATTTTATAATGATTTAATTTTATAATAATTCAAAGTTAGACAATGTTAAAGCACTTGACAATTTTTATAATAAAAAAGCATAGGAGTTGAATGAAAATGTTCACATAAGTTAATTAAGAAAAGTATAAAAATGAGAAAACAATGAATAAGACCATCAGTATCAGGGAAGCAGGTTACTCACTATGTGAAAATAAAACTCTTTAGAAGACACAAAAAATTAATACATGAGATATGGGTAGAGTTTTCTTAGAATGGAGAGACTGACAATCTGTTACTGCAACTGACAATCTGTTCCTAATACTTTTTGAAGCAAACAAAGTATGATTTATGAAACAAAATGCAATGATAAGTTGTATCTATGTACAGTTTTATGAGTTTGACATTTTGTGAAACTTTCTTGTCTGAAAGATCCAGCCAAAGGGTCCCTAACAATAACTGTGTCCTCAGGATTGTCTAAATTGTTCCCATCACATAAGAAATGACATGCAACTGTTTAATGTATTGGACTGACCTAGGAAGGCATTATTTGGATTTTACTTAGGAGTAAAAGCAGCAATCCTAACCACTGACTTCCCTGGAATCAGATATGATTTACACTGCTGAATAGAAAGCTGGAGTCACGGGCAGCATTCAGGGAAATAAAGAGCAGGAGAAAGCAATGCCCTTTACACAAGACCCAGGATGTATTGCAGAGAAACAAAAACATTGTTAATATTTTTGCTCCATGTATACACTTACTGGAGAGGCTGAATAGCTGTGGCAGAAGTGACCTGTATTTTTGTAAGCTAAGAGAAGAAATTTCAGGGGACTCTCCTCCTTAAATATCTTCTGGGCCCAAAGTTTGACAAAGCTTGAATCCCACTAAATTCTGTATGAGAAGAATGCCTGCAGAGTAACTGTGGAGAGGCAGTTGCTGGTATACTTATTAGAATTACTTGTGTTGTAGCATACTCATAGAAATAATAAGATTTCTTGATGTGTGTTTATTTCCCACTGGTACAGCATGTTGTGTTATGATAGCTTTGCAGTCACAGTGTGCTTGTTCTGGCTGAAGAAGCACATTCATTATAAGCTCTTGTTTTCAGATGCTTATAAATTTCTGGAAAAGACTAATTCTTTGGCCTGGCATTTCCTTTGTTCCTGGTAAACAAAAGGTGCTCATTGTTTTCACTCTTTTTATTCCATATTCATTAAAACAGATTTGTTGCTTTCAGGTTAACAATCAAATAAAACCCATCCAGTAGGCTATCACATATTCACATATTATTTTTACCCGTAGGTAATCCAAAATATACAGTATTTTAATATATTATGTTTTAAGTGGACATAATCACTGTCTTGTGGAAATCTGAAAAAAATGGAAACAAAGCTTGTAGTGGCCAGAAAACACTCATGCTAAATGTCATATAAACTTCACAGAATTCAGAATTCAGCCAGTTTCAGTCTTCTTTCAAGTCATAAGCGTGACATTTCCATTTTTACAGATAACAAATTTTGTTGACTGAAATGAATTGAGAATTTAGCTTGTAATCCCTACTAGATTTTTTTTCCTGAAAACCTGAAACAGATTTTTTGGCTATTATTTGTCCCTCTTCACTTGCTACAGTGCTAAAATCCTGATTTCCAATATGTGCTTTGTGTGCCTGCCACCGCTGACACGTCTGGAGCGTCACTCTCTGAAGCACAACAGCAGTTGTTTAAGAGGTGTCATTTAGTCTGTCCTAATATTAACCGCTCTTGACCTTCTGCACACAGCCATCCTCCCTCTGAAACACCGCTAGGATGTTAAGATGAAAGCGTGATTATCATAGCTTTTGCTCCAATCAACTTTTTCATGCTTCATGGCTCTGCATCCTGCAGCACACCACAGTCTACACTTTGTGTGTGTGCACCTGCCTGAGGCTTGAGCTGCACATTCAGCAGCAAAAGGAAAGAAGAAAAAAGTCTGGCAGATTCATTTGCTTTACCATAACAATTCCAGGCTAATCTGCCAATTTCTCCATGCTGCTGCTACAAACTGAGCAATGTTTGTTAAAACTGGTGGAATTAAATAGATTGAAGACCAGCAGAGAATGCTAGATCAAACAAAACCTGCACCCTAGTTTTAAAAGCTTCTGTGTTTTCACCCCAGAAAAGCAGGGATGTATGCAGTTCAGACTACCCTATCCATGAAATTTTAAACAGAAAATTTCAATGCCTTGTCCATTGTACTTGCTCATGAAATCTTAGCAGAAAGATTTATATTCAAATATATACAGTCATGCCTTTTTAAAGACATTAGATATTTATTTTTTAACATGGGTTTCTGAATTGCACTTCTATTTAAATGTGCTAACTCTCTTGTTTCATGAAATGTGCTGAAATATTAAATTTTCTACATAAATGCAGGGGTACTTCTACAGCTGGCATGAATTGTCATAGCTTTTCTGAAGTGAAAGAGACTATGATAATTTACAGCAGCTATTCTATAAATATCAGTAGTACCTTTCAAAACTATGTTCCCTGGCCCAGATTTACAGTTACCTTGGGAACAATTACTCTGTATTTTATATTTAGATTCTCATTGTCACATCTTTTCTGGTACTGAATCCCAGCAGTCATTCCCAGTGCAAAATCCCCAGCATGTAATGTGATGGCAGACGTCTCACAGCACAGTTCATGAGCAACAAAATAGAGGGAAATTACACAATCATTTAGAAAAGGCGGTGAGGGTCTGCTGTTTAAGGGGAGAATCTGCACAGTTATAGTAAGCAGATGTTCTACTATTGACTTTAGTGGAAAGTATTCCGTGTTGTGGAAGATTTGAGGGTTTAATTACATGATCAATACAACAGTACAAAAGGAGTTAAAGACAAGACAGAATAAAAGCAGACTGTATTGCAGGAAAATAATATCATGGATGCAATAAACTCCTCAAGGAAGGAATAAAGGGATGCTATCTCTTATTCCTTCCTGCCTTCTGACATCAGAGCTCAGATCCACAAGCCTGGTCTGACCACAGTATTTGAAATGATAACAAGACTGAATATTAATTTCAGAGAGTAACTTCGAGAAGGCTTCTCCCATTTGTGAAGTCCAGGAATCTGAAAAAAGTGTCTGTATCTTTGCAGTGTGCATGGAAATTCACCTGCAGGATTTTGTCTAAAAAAGAGAGAGACTGACCATACCAAAAAATGCAATATATGGCAATCTTCTGGTGCAGAGCAATAATGAAATACCCACTGTCCCTGAGTGTATGAATGGGAGCTAGGACTTTTGAGCCTGCTGGGCTCTTCAATTGACTAAACCTCTCTTTGCACCTTACAGCCATGTGACAGCATCCTGAATTTCATTGATCTCTCTGCTGTGTATCATAAAGTTCCACCATGAGACAGATATTTATTAAGTAGTTGGGAGTTACTGATCTTGAATCTCCTGGAATTGGAAAGTTCTCCCACAAAATTAGACCCATGTTTACTGTATGGAGCTGTATCCTCATGGTCTTGTTATATGAGTTATCTGCATTAAGAATACCTCAAATGTCCAAAACATACTTCAGATATATTTCATTATTCCAGTACAGACAGAGTCCAAAAGCTCAAAGGAAGAAATCACTTTGCCACCAGTATAACAAGTTTTTAACATTTTATTGTTTGGGAGTGGTTGCACCATTGCCCCGGGAGGTAGGAGACAAAGATGGTGAAGCTGGGATAATTAAATCCTATTCCAAAAATTAGTCCTATGTGTCCCCCAAGTATAATCTGTGAGTTCTACAGTTTGTTTGTTTGTTTTTCCAGTACTATTAAATTTAATTTGTTCATTTCTATCAAATACATTGGAGTAGCTTCTCTTCTTCGATCAAATCATGCCTGGTGTACAGCTATTCAACTATCAGAATGAGTTAGATTGATAATAGGGTCTTCTAGAGATGGGAAAATATGTTTGGAACCTGAGTTTTGAGGTTTTCTATCTGTTTTAAATGCAGTGGAAATGAAAGGTAACTGATCTATCACTAGATTGGTGTAACTTTAGATGGCATATCAGGTCTCTGGTCCTTGTCTTAGTTTTAACACAGATTTTCAGAGGATATGTGGATATCATTGCTAAACTCACAGCTTCAAGGTTTCTTGTAAGTAGTGTAGAAGTGATTAGAATTCATTGCCAAATTCTGATTAAGGTGAGTTGTGCTTGTAAAGCTCTATAATCAAATGAGCTATACGTGCTTCAAAAGGGCTGAGGTAATGTTCCTTGACTGTGGATACCCTCAGGAAGTAGAGGAGTATAAAAACACATTTCCTATTGCCACAGCAGTGACTTTTGGTGCTGAAGCACACAGATAAGAAATGGACTTTGTCTTCTCTCCAGATCCCAGTTGACTCTGGAAGTCTAGGATTAAAAATCCAATCTAGAACCGGTATTTAAAAAAAAAAAAAAAAGTGTCTCGTGGACTCCGTGATTCTGTTCTTGGTATGTCATTGTCAAACAATGCCCACTCCCCCAGTTCCCCATAAGGACAGTGACAGGTGTATGTCTGAGCTTGAAAGGAAAACACTGTGGGTTTTGTTATTAAAGAAAACAACCCATAAGTTTTACAACGATCCTATTTTTGAAGAGATGCTGAATAGATCATCCACATCTGTGATGATCATGGCAAGCAAAGGAGGGGCTGGCAGCACCAGGCAGTGATTTTCTGTAATGGAAGTAAGTTGGATGCTTACAGTTCCAAGCTGATTATATTATACATCCTTTCTACAAAAAACTCATTTACATAACTGAATCATGAAGCATCTTTGTGCTAAAGAGAGCTTAGCTTTTGCCTAGTTAGCTTGCTTTTTCTTTCTCTCTGCTTTCTGAACATCTGGAATTAGCTGTGGATGAGAGTGACATTACCCAGAATGCTCTTGGGAGGTGCAGTACTGCGAATACCACTCCTCCTTCCCCTACTTTCCCTTTTTTGCCTGTCAGTGATTTTTTCCTCTTCATAAGCTCCTTTTCCACCCCTGCTGTCTCAAAACACCCCTCAAACAAAAAAGGCCTTTGTATTCTTCCCCTTGCTAGGCAAGCAAATATCTTGCTTGGTTAATCATTTATCTGCAGGCTTCCTCTCACAACACCTTTTTGGTTATTTATCCCCTCATAGAACTTCTATGAGATTTTATGTATCTTTCCAAGCATGAAATAAGTACATGCATTTCCAGGAAATATATTTAACAGACCAGTGGGATAGATGTTCTCACTGGGGTTAGCAGCTCTATTCCATCTTTGACTCACTATTTGAATGGTGAGTGCCAGTGACAGATGGCTTTCCTTGCTACATTTTGATCTTCTTTTGTTGCTGTTATTTTTTAACAGCAGTAATATATGATTTTTTAAACTTACTAAAAATAGTCTCACAATAGTAATTTTAACTCAAAATCCTTATCCCCTTGAATATATGGTTCCATACCCTCGTGCTAATAGAATAGCACTTGAAGAATTTAGTGGGACTCAGCATTTTTACAAAGTGCTTTTGTGATAAATGAGTCAAATACTCCCCTCTCTCCCATGTGAGAAGATACATCTGGGAATATTTTTTACAAAAAGCATTCAAAACTTTTAAAGATGTTTTGAAATAAGCTACATGTTAGGATTTTTCAAATCACTTGCCAAAAAAAACCCCAAAACAAATATGACAGTACAACAAAAATAATGATGGAGCTTTCAACTTAATATAATAATTGGAATTTTGTCTGCTGCAAATTTCAAATTATCCTTCTGGAAAATAAGGATCTATTCTTCAAATAGCAAAAACAGTAGAAAATGGGTTTCTCATCAGAGAAGAATTTGAAACTTAGTCTGAGACAAATTTTTACTTCCCATATTTGTGCTCCGAGTGCCAAAAGAAACCGCTAAGTTACTGAAGAACAGTTGTCTTGACACATCCATATGTAGTGCATGTACTCAAACATAATGGTAATCTGTGTTAATTTAGCCTGTGTTGTTTGAACTTATGAGAGACTGACAGTCAAATGATGTTTGAAGAAGTAGTAACTTACTTGCATCCCTCACAAGTATAAAGCTGTGGCTTGACAACTTTTTCTTTGAGGTGTGGGAGGGATGGGTTTCAACTCATCACCTGCATGAATTCTGGTTTTTTTTACTATGGACAGTTAAATTTCTGTGGCATACAGAGACAAATGTGAGACATAACTGGGCCAAGAAAGCTGTCTGTTGTCCTTATGCTACTTAAACAAGTTTCCACTCAGTAATCAAAGTCCGTAATCCTGGAATGTATCTTTTTTTTTCTAAAATTTAAGCATATACTTAACCATTAGCTTAAGCCCTGCTGCTGTCACTGGGACAAGAGTATGTCACCCCATGCTTTCCTGAATGACTGTTTTATCTCAGCTGACTTTGTCATCATAAAAACTTTCCTAACATGGGACAAATCTCCTGTTGGAGGTTTTCTTGGTCCTTACTGAGCCCAAATTACTAAACAACACAAATGAACTAACTGGTACATATCATTACATGGATCTGATTTTTAGAAACTTTAATAAAATTTTCAACACTAGACAGTTATCAAAAAAAAAAAAAGGAAAGGAAAATAGCTTACAACAAACTTGAAACATTAGTGGACACATCAAAATGCATTTCCCAATGTTTGCCATATTGCATTCAGGTGTACACAGTAGCCTATTAAATCATAAAATTGTTTATTTGGGAAGGACCTCGAAGTTCATCAAGTCCAGCCATTAAACCAACACTGCCAAGTCCATCACTAAACCATGTCTTCAGGTGACACATCTACATATCTTTTAAATGCCTCCAGGAATGGTGACTTCACCGCTTTCCTAGACAGCCTGTTCCAATCTTGGACAGCCCTTTCATTAAAGAAATGTTTCCAGATATCCAATCTAACCTCCAGTGGTGCAACTTGAGGCCATTTCCTCCTGTGTTGTCTCTTATTACTTGGGAGATGGGATCCATCCCCACCTCACTAAACCATCTTTCAGGTAGTTCTGGAGAGCAATAAGGTCTCCCCTGAGCCTCCTTTTCTCAAGGCTAAACACCCCCATTCCCTCAGTCACTCCTCATCAGTCCTGTGCTCCAGATCCTTCCCCAGCTCCATTACCCTTCTCTGGACACGCTCCAGTACCTCAGTGTCTTTTTTGTAGTGAGGAATTCAAAACTGAACACAGGAAGTGTGACCTTACCAATGCCTGGTACAGGGGAAGGATCACTTCCCTAGTCCTGCTGAGAAACAAGGATTATATTCCACTAAAGGCTCAATTAAAGTTTTTTTGACTTTCAATGAGCCTTAGAGATGTTTAGCCAGACCTTAAATTATGTAGGCAGAAATCAACATAGTTGTACCATTTCACACCTCTTGGTTATCCAGCCCATGGCAGCAATGCTGGTTTTAAAATTCATGTTTTTAAGTAAAGGCCTTCTTTATTTTCTCGTTCAAAAGTCTTTCTCTGGCCACTGCCAGACACCTTAGTGTGACCTCCTTTAATTTTGTACAGCAGCACACCAATTTTGCTTGGGACACTACACAATTCAGAAGGAAAAAGATGCAGCTCTCCACAAAGCAAACTCACACGTGTCGCACAGTTTGTTCTCTCTATTGACTTAATTTCTCCCAGGGCTTGCTGTGATGGCCAGAGCACATGCTGAACCAGGGCTGGCTGGGCTGTGGTAGCAAGGCTATTGTTAATTATTGTGCAAGTGTTTCTAGATTCCCTGTGCTCCTGGCTCCTGTCAATACTGTGGGGCATATCCAAGTATAGATAAATTGATTTTAGCCTTAAACCACGAGATAGAGATTGCTGTGAGCTTTGCATAAAAAGCACAAAATTGTTATTTCTTTTACTTCTCTTTATTCTTCAATTCTGTTCAGTCTTTCCCTTCATTTCACTGTTTTTAACACATTGCTCCTTTTAATTCATTTCTGGGGCATTCTGGCTATTAATTTTGAGTTAATTCAATACAACAGTTTGATTACCTGAGAGGCTATTACCTATGGATGTCTCCATGGTAAAGAGCAGAAAAGTTCAAGTTTAAAATGGATTTGAATGAAGCAGTACTGAATTGCTTTGGGTAAACTTGGACTCTTTCCTAAAACTTTTACTCACTGCTACTACAACAAGTAGCTGACCTTTTTTTAAAAAAAAAAAATCTTAATTTTTTATATACATGCATATGTATGTGTATTAATTTGTATATGTGCACTCGCAAACTTGTAGGCTTCTCACAATGACAAAATCAATTCTCTTGGTGTTTCCAGTGGGGATCAAAACCAGAACTGCCAGGCAGCTTCAAGCAGATTGGTGAGCTTTCAGGTCAGGTTTTACAGACAAGAATTATACCTTTTTGGTATTTATTTAATTATATTCAAAGCACTACCTGTCATTGAAGCTATAGGGGGTCACAAAGTTTTCCAATCTATTGCAGTTCAAGACTTCACAAACAGCTAGGAAGGTACGTGTGAAGTGCAATTTTTTTTCCAAAGACATCAAGCTTTATTCTCTGCAGAGATTCAGTCCTGATATATCTAATGTCTGCCCAGATTTCAGAAGAAGCATACTTCTGAACCAGAAAAGAGTGATGAAGTTTAATGAATTTTTAGAAAGACAGAAAAACTGAGTGAGAGTTGCATTCTGCATATTTCCGCAAGGGGGAAGGGACAAGTTAAAAATAAGCTTGCTCAAAGATCAGAAATACAAACATCTATATAAAGTCTGACTTTAAGAGCTTTCAAGAGTGTTAAGTCCTCACTTGCATGGCATTGACTTCAATTGTTGTATTAATTAATTTTTCAAGTTCATCACCAGGTATCACCACCAAGTTAACTCGGTCCTGCCTGGCAATGTGCTCCAGCTTCCTGTTTTGGATCTTTCCCAATGAACAGCATTGATTGTACTGTACTTAGGTAGTATCTTAGTGAAAAAGAGATGTTTTGAGCCTCAGTGGCCCAGGCTGTGGGCTGAACCCAGCCTGCAGTGATTTCTGATATGGCCCTGTGATGCTCTCAGGGCTGAGGGTGAGCAGCGAAATATGCACAAATTCAGCAACTGGCACCTCTTCCAATGCACATACTCAGGCAGCTGCCAGAACTGCCCCTCTCCCCAGGCTGTGCACATAGCCCATACCAGCAGCTGGCACTAGTTTGGACCAGCCAGGGCAGACAATCGAGCAGACTTGCACTCACATTGCAAGCCAGGGTTCACAATCACATTGTCAGATTTATGGCCTCTTTGATGGGATGCTCTCCTCTTCCTTCTGTCATCCAGCACACAGAAATCACAGTTAATGCAGTGGGAAACTGTTCCTTTGCAGATCTTGATGTCTGAATAAGCTCTTTGCAAATCTTTGGCTTGGCTGAGTTCTGTCTCTTGTACTACAACTACTGTTTCAGCCTTCTTTCTGACAGACCTAAATTTCTTAGCAGTTTGTTCCTGCTTTCTTATTTACCTATTTGTTTCATTTTACAAATGAAAGTTATTCTATTAAATGTCAATCTACAGCAACTTTCTTAATACCTGGGCCTAATAGTTATGTGCTTGTCATCTCTCTCTGTCTTTCGCTTTTACCAACATTTGATTGTATTTTTTATACAGTTACTCATCTCATAGATGCTCAGACCTCCAATTTCAATGACACTTTACTTGGAATTAGTGGGGATAGTCCCATTTATCTCTTTTGAAAATTACTTTAATCTGGGACAGGAGAAGTCTTTTTCAAAGCTCAGTACTTCTCTTCCCCCCCCCCCCAACTACTATGAATAAAGCTTTGCAGGATGGGCCCTCCTTTGTGACAATCTCAATAATAAAATGATCCTGTTACATAAAAACCCATGAAAAGTTATTTCAAAATGAGGGGTTATGTGACACATCACAAAGATGGTACAAAGCACAAACAAAACTTGTCTAAACATACACAATGCCAGAAGATTAAAATAACTCTGTCTGAATTTGGTTCTCTCCTATATAATACGCAGGACAGTATAAACAACAAAGATGGTTAGCAAAGCTATTGGAGTCCCTATCTTCCACCAGAGATAATGAATCAGAGCAGGGAATTAGAAGTAAGACCTATAAAAACTATGGCATTTACTTTCCTAATAAAAGAGGATACTTTCGTGTGTATGTGTGTCTTTTGATTTGGTTTGGTTTTTAACTTCGATGCTACCCAACAATGTACAACTCAATGGTTGATTTGTTTTTCCTGTTTATGTATATATTTTTGGCTGCAATTTTTACTCTCTTTAACCCTTTTTACTCCCTATTTATTCAATGGATGTAAATGGCAAATACTGTGCATGACAAGAGCCACTAAAACTGAATGCTCAAAGTCAGTGTGATTCCACTAATAATTTCTCTAGCAAAAGGTATAAAACGCTCACACAGCATATGCACAATGGTAGCCTTGTAGTCATTATCTTCCAAATGTCTTTGATAACTGCTAGATTCTGGGCAAGCAACCCAATACACCCGAGTATACTCTGGCTCAAGAACTACCAATGACTGTCATAAAAATATTATCCTATTTCATCTGAGAGGTTGTTAGGTTTTGGTTTGTTGTTGGTTTTTTTTTAATTTAATTTTCTATGATACCTTAAAGCCACCATATTCACGTAGGTGTTTATTTGGGAGCTTGCAAGATTTGGAGGCAGAATGCAGAGTATGGGTAAGATCAATGTGTAGTTTTTCTAGCAGAGTAGTGTTTCATTTCTGTAACTGATGGCATCACTATGTTTGAGCCTCTGGTGGATGAAAATCACACTGTAGCCTAGTAAACAATTTTAGATTATATTCCACTGTAAACTCTGCCAGGGAATTAATTCCATAATCAATCCACTGATGCCAGAAGAAAGCAGGTATGATCATATAAATACATATACAAAAGCTTACAGAAACTAAATAGGATTATTTCTATACAGGCCATGAGATTAATTCCAAAGATAACAGGTTTTTTTTGAGAGAGGAAGGAGGCTGCTTAGTGGTTTTTTGCAATAACTACATAAAAGCTGAAGGTATTATCCTAGGTTTAAGCACATAAGAACAGGTACAGAATCTATGAAATTCGCTTCAGCTTTATTTGAGACCTAGATAATAAGATATGTTTAAGGAACTTCAGATTAATTTTGTCCTAACACGAAAGAACTTCATTCCTATAAATAAGAATATGGTATGCTTATATGACTTTCATAGCAATTAGTGAGGCTTGAAGAAGAAACTCAGGAATTGTCAGGAGTAGGAATTATCAGCTATCTTTCATTTTGAATCACCTGTGTTTTTTTTTATAACACTGCCTGATATCACAAGACTGTTTTGAATTTAGTATTTAGAGACAGATCTCCCACCATAAAGAGATGTGAAAAATCTTTCAAGGTATCCTCAATTATTCTTTTATAATAATCATAACTGTCCAGAAACTGTAATTGCATTCACAAACCTCTGATACATGTAGTTGTCTATGTATGCATGACAAGGTACATGGATATGAACAGTGTGCATGCAAGTAGCTATATATACACACACACCCTCACTAACTCATGCACTCACTAGAAATAATGTATGCAAGTGCTTTATGACAAATAAACACTTCAGTAATGAGAAAATTTCTACAGGAAAAGTTGAAATTACTTCCATTTCTTTTGCTAACATACACCTCAAAAAAGACACAGATAAGTACTAACAATAATGGCATGAACTGTGGGGCATGTACTGAAAGATAGTTTATTATTATTTCCTGGTAAAACAGCACAGAGAATTCCAGTTTGGCAGCAAAAGTGAGAGCAAAATATCATGTCACTGTTTAATAACTGACAGCCTTCCTGTCTAAGACTACAGAATAATAATAACAACCTACAGACAGACTCTACTTCTTGTAAATTATTGTTGTGCTGTTTTAATTTATAGTAAACCATAGAACTGAAACTCCTTGGAATTCACCCCTCTGCAGCTGAAAATGTCATCTTTCTTACAAAACAAACTAGCAGGTAGATTTGGGATAAAAAAATAGAGCTGAATTTGAAGCACTAAACTGTAAAAAAAGCATTTTTTAATATTCAGTAAAATCGTTTTGATTTATTTGTCCTATTTTGCAGCAATTTTCTTCAAATGAACTTAATAAAACGTCTAATACAAGGTTTTGGGGGGGCTGTCCTCTGCATGTCAGGCACTGTGCCAATTCATGATGAGAAAGAATACCTTCACTAAGATGCTTTCAGTTCTAGCTGTAATTTCTGAAAAGAGCTGGCTTCCATATCTCATAGAAGTGATTCTGTAGCTTCTGTCATCTTTTTATTTAAACCCCTTGGGAAAGTTCACCCCAGACTTTTAGCAAAGAGGGATAAAGGTACAACGGGGTGGCAATTGAGGCATACAAGCACCTGATTAGGAGATTCTCTTAAATGGAGAAAGGACAATTAACGGCATGTCGGTGTGATATCCTTTCAGCTTAGGGAGATTTAAGATGCTGTATCCAGAAGCAGTTCTCTCTCTCTCTAAAACCCTCATTTTTAGATAATCCATCACAGCATTATCTATTATTCTTCTTTGGAGTAGTAGAGTGATTTTGAAGCAAATTGCCTAGTTTGAATGAACCACATCCAGAAGCTCCACTTTAAGAGTCTGCAAAATGTAGTCCACTCCCACAGGGACAGGAGGGTCCAAAACTGGACCTGGTCCTTTGGACCATATCAAACAGTTTCTTCAGTGGTGACTTTCAATCCCAGAGGATAAAACTAAATCTAGTTTGAAGCAAAAGCCTCAAACTGCAAGGAGTGGACGTGAAAGTAGCTCGGCAGGGGCTACGCCAACCTACTGTTTTGCTTCCGTTGCACCAAATGACTTCTTAAAAGAGACACAGACATTGAACAAGGACAATGTCCCTTGGGCAAAGTCTCACTGTGTCCTGACGGAATTCTGGCCTCATCAACCAAGTCCATCTGAAACCAGCACCTATAATGATTCAATATGTCATTTGGCAGGTGTCCAGCGTTAAGTGAGAAAGCAGAATCATTGATCAAATTACTTAAAACTACCTGTGCGTTTCGCCAACCTGAGGCCAAGTAAAACTGGTAAGGCCTTTTGAAAATCTAGCTGTTTCCTTGGTTGAGAAGCTGAATTTTTGAAAAAATCCGGCTTCTGTTAACTTCATTGTTCTCATCAGGCTAGTGTCCTTTGAGTCCAGAGTTTGTTACATAACTGCAAAACCATTTCGTCACTAAGCAGGTTCCTTTTCATCTCCTTTCCTATTATAAGTAACTGTGGCAGAGGCATTCCCTAAGCAGAATATTTCCTTGTGGGGACCGTGCTGGTTGAATCTCCTGTTAGTTATTTAAAATTACCTGGAAAATGAAGCAAGTCAAATTTCTGCATTCCAGGATTAAATGTGAGGGATTGTAAAGGGCAAAAAGCAAGGCAATATATCTTACCTAATATATTTCGGTGGTTATATTTCCTTAAATGATACATTGTATTAAGCTAATACTTTAGCAGTGATAATGAACTGTTTATGAAACAGTTTCCTCTTAATATTTTTTAGTACTAACCAGAGTGTTTTTGTGGCATTTACGATATCATTAATTGAGGATAGAATTTTCTGAAACTAAATAACCATTCATAGATAATTTTGTGCTATTTTATTATACTTTGTTGCGTCTAAGCTGTTGTCTCATAAAATGAATAGAAGTGGCTTTGGGTAGTAAGAGGACAATTAAATAAATTATATCAGTGGCTATTTCATCTTCTGGATCTCAAATGCTTTATATTCAGGAGTTGCTTTACCACTGAAATGGAATGAGCCAGTTGCACAACACTGGGGAGCCAGAGACAGGGACAAGTAGTTGTCACATGCCTGTCAGAGAGGTCTCAATTAGGAGACTCCAAAATGCCTAGTCCAAAACTGCTTGGGCTCCATCCTGTATTTCAAAGGTCTGTAAAAACACATGCATGTATAGTATTTTTCACCACATCCAGGAAATCAGAAAATTCTGCATGTATTTAATGTAAGGCATTTTCTGTGAATAGGCTTTCAGCCGTGTACCTTCATAACTAAATTCTCTGCTTTTTATTGCAGAGGTGGAGAGTTCAAACCTCAAGAGGTTTTAGTTTGTTAGCAATGCCTCATATCATTCATGCAATTTCAAACGGATATCTACATTTTCAACACATAATTAGTTTTGGCATCCAAGGGTACTCACCACATTTAACAAAAATATTTAATCTTTCTTTTATTTAAGCACATATTTATTATAGTTATAAGTTCATGAAATTTGAAGAAAAAATAACTTGCTGCTTCATATCAGGCACATCTGTATGAACAGCGATCGCAGAGATCAACCAAAGGAGCTGGCTAAGTACACACAAACAAGTAACTAACAGATCTTTTGTACTGCCAAGAAGGAAACAGGAACTTTCTCAATTTGAGGGAAAAAACCCAGCTCTCTTCCTGTAAAACCCTGTGCACTTCTCACTTGTTAGAGAACTAATATAAACCCCCCCAGTGACATTGATGGAAAACTTCAAATGGCATTCAGAGGGCTTTAAAGGAGGCCTTAAATCTCTTCCTTGTGAGCCACTGAAAGTCTCCCATCAATCAGCTTGTGACTGTGAGCTTGTTTATCCCTTCCTGTTGTGTTGTGAACTACCAGCTTTAATGCTATTGAGGAAACTAATTAGACAATCACTCTTTCCCCAGCCAGCAGGACTGGAAACTGGGAGTGAATAGCTCTGTGGCCAGAAGAGATGGACAGGCTTTACCTAAAGTTAATGCTTTCTGCTTTGTTTTTCCTAAAAAAGAGTAAGGTATTTTGCTTTATTTCCATTTCATTCTTTGCTACAACCCATCTGTTGCAAGAGAGAAGGGCAAAGGAGAAAATAGTTTCATGGTTCAGAATCTTGAGCAGATGAGCTCTAAAAATCAGTCCAGATGATGAGGAAATTGGATGTGTTCCTGATCTGAGGTCAGCCCAGGCTCAAAGTCCAGGTTGGATACAGTGACCAAGGCAGTATTCCTCTGGTTTTGCTCTGTTTAACCATATCTGCCATTCTCCTGTAGGAGTGGAAGATTGTTCTTCATCACTCTCAAAAGATTTTAAGTCACTTTGTGCTGTGGAGCAGGTGTCCAGCATCCTTAAGAACCCATTAGGAATTATAGAGTATTTACATCTGTTCTCACCAATACCAGGCCTTATTTTCAATTTCCAAAGCCCCAGAGTGAGAAAAAGTAACGATGTACAGTCTGACACAACTCAAAGAGATGGAGAGATGCAGAGTGTCAGTTTATCTGTATCCAACACTACTATGTATGCCATAGCCACTTAGCAAGCTATTGTTGCTTTGAAAACATATTGATTCCATCCCTCCTTCAAAAGCACAGCAGAGAGATCAAAAACCCCACAGGTTCTGTGGGTTTTCAGATCTCCAGCAGGTGAAATCCATAGAGGAACTCTCTCAGAAGAGAGAGCCTTATATCACAGAGCATGATGTCCCCAAAGTGAGAGTCTGAGCTGATACTTGATTTGTCCTGATGACATTAACTGCATCAGTGGTCTCTTTTTGTTACTATTTCTATGTTCCAGTTGATGACCTACTCCTTCATTATCTTTTTTGGCTTTAAATTCAAATTATTTACTCCAGTCACCAATGAGCGTCAGCAAAAGCTGGTTTTGGTATTAAATCACATTTTTAGGTGGCAGCCAATGAAGTGTCCTTCTTTAATGATTAGAGTTACTTGGGCCCATAAAAATCATTTAAGCTTTCCTGAAATCTATGGGATTATGCCAACACAAAGCAGAGGAGAGTCTAGGTAACTTCTCTTTTACTACAGTGTCTGCATGGAAAAGAGAGATAATGGCCCTACCTTAACTTATCATTGTCATATCATTTTCATTCTTCAATTCTGCTACAATTAAGAGCTCCTCCAAATCTCTCTCTTCACAAGCACAGTGAAGGACTCATTTTACCAGGAATATACCCAATTTCCTGCCACATAGCTCAGCGTAGGGGAAGAGAGGATAGACACAGCGGACAAGGCAAGTAAGTCCCTGTGAAGTTCCTGAAACCTAAGCAATGGAGAAGAATGAGTGAAGGAGCAGGACTATTAACAACAGGTCACAATGGAGTCCTGATCAGGTCCTTCAGGTGATATCTTCCCATATATTTGCCAGACCCCAGAACCCTGATACTGACAACAAACACCTTAGGACTGGTGGACCCTTGCCCTTCATATCCCTTTTTGCCCTATGGGCAAAGAGAAATTTTTAATTGTTATTACATGCCTAGGAATTTAACTTGTCAAACCACCTACAGATTTATTTCTTGTTTAGCACTCTCAGTTTCCAGAAGATTTTGGAGGATATTAACAGACATCGCTCAGGCCCTGACCCACAGACATCTGGCATCCTGTATCCTGAATGTATCCTGATTGTATCCTGATTCATTCTGAATCATGAACCAGAATTACTAGATTTCACCTCTGTGGGGAAGATACCAGAAATAGTAGGGCAGGTGATGTCAAAGGCTTGACAGTCCTTCATGAGTTTAGGGAAGGTTTCTGTTAGGAAGAAAAGCTGTGGATTGATGAAGTGCACCAAACCCTGGACTTACACCAGTTATGCTAAGTCCTGATCTGATCCTTGTCCTCTGTATGAATGCACCAGTCTGCCTGGAAATAGTGTGTAAATCTCTAATACAGAGCTTATAGATCAGCCATACAAACACCTTGGCTGTGGATACTTGAGTAGAGATTTTTCAAGGGAAATAAAGATATGGAGAAAGATAGAAAATTACAGACTAATCAAGGTTGTGAGGGAAAGCAAACTTGGATGCAGAGGGTGGTAGAATAAAAGCTCTTCTTGACCTTTTATCCAGTTTACTTTGACACTGAAGAGCTTTCAAGGAGATTTATCTTAAGACAGTAGCAAACACAAATCTGTGAGGAAACTCCCAAGTGGCAAACTGAGTTCCTGACCTATGTCTGGTGTGTTTGCTGGTTTATGGATTCCAGCGGCTCTGTGTGAGCCTAGTGCCATACAAGAATGTCACAGAAATTATAGAGCAGAGCTTTTAACAGGAGAGACTGCCAGGCATGCTGGTGTTGGCTAAATAATTGCTTCCAGCAAAAAGGAATAGGGGAGACTGCTATTACAATGCCAAATCCCTTCTATGCCAGCACACCTTTAAGAGAAGTCAGATTTTGCATTAAAATGAGACATAATGTGTTCTTCCTAAGTGCCTGTGGCCACCAGCAGCAGACAATAGTGTAACTAAAGCCATACACAACACTGCAATCCTCTGTCTTCTTAGCATTTGTGGAGCAGCAAAATAAAGAGAGGCAAAAGCCTCTGGGTGTCCTGTTCATTTAGAGATCCTGAGAGTCCAAGTGTTACCAGTAGCCTTCCTGTGAGTGAGGGTAAGTTTCTTTAAGGGGCACAACAATTTATAAGTAATCTTTCCCCTGCCACTTCTGTGCGTGAGGAAAAAATTAACTTCTCACTGAAAATACTCAAAACAAGGAAGTTTTGCAGTCTTAGGAATGATAATGTTACAGATTTTTAGAGTCAAATATAGGTAATCACAGGGTTTGGATTTGATTTGTTTCCTTTTTTTTTTTCCTTCAAAAGCCTTCATGTCTGTTTAATTTGTCTCAGATTTTACCTCGGATGTTGTCTCACCAATTTACAATTTCCCTGGTTCTCGGTGTTCTTAGTATTTTGGGGGCTCCTGGGAACTTTATTTGTGCTGCCCAAATGTTGACTGAAAGTGAGTGAGGAAGGAAAAGATGGTTCTTTGTGATCTCAAATGGCAAACTGTCCTCACACCCTGAGAGAGCCTCAAACCTGACTGAAGAAACCCAAAAGTCAGTATATACAGACTGTCACCCTCACCATTAACAGTGTGAAAAGGGGACAGGGGCTTGCTAGTGTGGGCTTAATGAGCTTGTTTTTATGGCAGCCAGTTTGCAAATCTATATCTAGCTGCAACCCTCGTTAAGAAGAACTTACTAACAAAGGTCTGTCCTAAGGTCAGGAAAAGTACCAAAAGGCAATGGCTTATAAAGCAATTTTAACTGCCAAGATACTTTTCCCACTTACTGTATCGTCTGACCCTTTTCATAGCACTAATCTCCTGACAATCTCACAGGTACTCAATTATTTCAAAGCAAAAGAGATGCAGAAAAGGCTACATACAAATGGATGGTACATATCTGCTAGGCAGAAAACCGAGAGCTTGAAGAATGCATGATAAATCTTTCTTTATTCTATATGCCCTCTCAGACAAGAGGATTTAAGATGAGTGGCATTTCATGCCCCTTTGTTCTACAAATGCTAGGAAATTAAATATAATCTTAATTTTACAATCATGTCTATATGTGTCCATTCCCTCTTTTTTGTTTTCTTGTCTTGCTCTTCCTCAGCAGAGTTGGTAAATATTTGCATTCTCTATATCTTCTGCTGCTTTTCAAAGTCAATTCCACTCCCTTATTCCCAAATTACACTGCATAGAAAAATGCCATATAAATGATGGGATTCCAGTACTTAAGCACAAAATTGAAAGTTAAAATTCAGAACAAGGATGCAGTAAAAAATAGAGATTAGGACTATGTATCTCTTACTCTGGGTGAGCTGTCCCTCCCTTGGCTTTCCCTGCAGAAGACGACATGTTCCTTTCTGGAAGGATGTGGGCAGACCCAAGGTTATGTGCTGGAGTAGCTGGGGCCTTGCAAGCTGGGCAGCTGCAGGGAAGTGTTGAGGTTAATGGCCAAAAGCAAACTTCTGTGTTACCCCTGGAGAAAGGAAAACCTTGTGGAAGTCTGACCTGATGGCTCAGATCTGGAGTGGCTCCTCCAGGAAAGGGCAGATAGCCTTGCAGTGGCACATGTAGATCCCTTTTCGTTCTTGCACAGGTTCATTTGGTACCTTCTGCCAGTGCTGGTTAATCAGCTGCAGCCAAAGAAAGAAATAGCTTTTTGCATGCTGTGGCTGATGGAGAGAGAATCCTCTCTTAGCTTTCCATGTTCCACTTTCATTGGGAATCTTTGCTTTCTGCTTTATTTATACAGGGAACTCCCCTTGGCATCAAAAGGGCTGCTGTGATAGTAGCTCCAGTGAGAGCAGTTCTATAGCAGTTGTGGAAGAAGCAGCTGGGCCTTGGATGTGTACTAGTCATTAATTGTAATTGTATAATGAATATGGGAGCTGTTATGTTGCTGCAGGATACAGTGCCAAGCTTTTTTCCCTCTGCCAATCCAGCTGTGGAGTTCTTCCCTTCATAACCTGGTCTGTGGGATGATTTTTGCCTCTTAGGAAAATAATCAGTCAGTCCTGATCCAGATTTTGTTTTTTTTTCTTTTGCTTTTCTTTCTATTTGCAAAGAATTACCTTGCAGTCTTGACTCTAGTGATCATCACAGGATTTTTGTGAGTTCTAAGACAAAGTTGTAGAGTTTGTCCTAAAAGGCAAACTAGTGATGGTCATGTCATGTGAGGGGGGAAGACTGTCCACATTAAGTGGCATGACATGTTGATGGACCTCTTGATGGCCTTTCTTCCATCCTGTATTGCTTTTCTCTTGCTTTCTGCCTGTGGTCAAATCACCTGAGGTCATAGGACTGTGTCCCTAATCCACAGTCAGAGAAACACCTGCTTTGTCTTGCTTCAAAAGCCTGCCTGCAGAGGTCAGCAGGTCTCCTTCTGAATGGAAGGATAAGAACTGGAAATGCCCATGGACCTCTGTACTCACTCATTTCCAGGTCGGGCCCCTCCATGTCCCAGCCTGTTAAGAAATATTGTAAGCTCTTCACAGCGTTCCTGTTTGGTGCAGGTATGAGAACACACTGCAAGGAAATCCCTGCAGCCATTTCATCCCATTCTCTGCAGTTTCCTTCATGGGTTAAGAGGTGTGTCAGAACTAGGAAATTTAAGTTCTTTGTCAGAGCACACGTTTTTTCACACCACGTGATGTCACTGCAGCGAGACCTTCATGGCTGAACTAGGACTGAATGGAACTTAGTACCATGTTGACCTGGTGGTTTCTGACTCGTTGAAAGCTTTAGCTGTGACTTGGAGGCACGTGAACACTTTCTGTGGGCCATTGAAATGTCTAACACAGGTCTTGATACGTGTTTTCCAGAGACAAGCAGACTGATACCCAGATGAAGATAAAACCAGCAGTGCCAAGCAGAATTAACAGTGGCTGGGAAAAGAAAACCAGTCACAGATTTCCAGCATCTAAAATGCAATTACAGGACAGTATGTTTACAAAAAATTGTTGGAACAACCTAGTGAATCAGAGAATTGACAATGCACTGTCTTCATTTCATTTTTGCTTAATATATAGAGACTTATTTTATTAGGCAAAAAGGCCCCTCTGTTTATAATGCTGGTTGCTTTCGTTCCCGACCTCAGAAAAAGGAAACATTCGGGAAAAAAAATAACCTGATGATGTCTTGATTCAATATTTGCAGTGAGCAGGCTGGGCTGATGATCCTTTTAGCAGACAAAGAGGCAGACAAAACACGATAAATACCCAGAATGGCTGAAGCCCAAGGTATTTTGGACTCAGAGGCAGGAATAAGCTTTTAATTGGTGTTGAAAAATAAACTGGGCAAAGAAATAGAATAAATAATAAATACTTCTTGTGGCAGCACAGCAAGAGGCTGCTTTTTTGCTTGCTCCTAAGGAGAGCCAGTACATCGTGTTCTTCCCCCATTAGTTCCAAACAACTTCGTTTGGACTGAGAAATTGAAATCCATGTTTCTAAAACAAATCTATCTAAATATTTTTATATTAACAGCAACACCAGAAAACCCAACCTGCCTGTACTTTCTACACAGCAGTGGTGTGTTATTGTTACTACTGCTGTTAATTACAGCTGCTATCATTGCTAGTGATAGCGGAAGACAGTTCATGATTACTGTACCTCACCCTCTGCTATAACAGATCATCCCTGCTCCAAGCAGGCTGTAGTATATAGATAGAGAAAATATTATCCCCGTGTTAAAGAGGATATATTAAGTGTACAAATAGTAACACAGTAATTTACAATTCTACAGACTTTTCGATAAAATAATGGCAGAATGCTCTTACTGGAGACTCCAGAAACACATTTCAGGATCATAATGCTGATAGGCAGTGGTGTTTGTATGCAAGTCTAAATGACAGTTTCAGAACTACTGTCTTTAGATTAAAAAAAAAACAAAACACCTTTTTAAATTTGGCTCAAAGCACTTAAACCACTTTAAAAACTGAGGGGGAAAAAAAAGAAAAGAAAGAAAGAAAAAAAACCAACTCATTTAGTCCTTCCACCCAAGAAGCCAAGAGGTAAAACTAAATCTAACTCTACAGTCTTAGGGTCCCTTTAGAGTCCAAACTTGTTCAGAAGAAATGTCATTTGCTGACCAACTACATTTTTTACACACAAAATGGTTGCAGGAGCAAAAATGAGGTAATTCAGTTGGTATGGTGAGGTGGGTAGTAATGGAGAAAAAGTATCATTACATACCCAGAAGTGTATTTATCTCTTAGTTTTCCTGAAAGCCCATTTTCTCTCCAATTATAGAAGTTCATCTGCTTCTTAATAAAATCAGTAAATTAACAAAAATAATTCTGTCTCTTTTATTAAAAAAGCTGTAAGATGTCTCAGTTATTCTTACTGTTGCAGGTATAAAACTTAAGAAAAATAATTTACTAGAGATGGTTGTATCTTTGGAACAAAAAGCCTTTATCTTGAAAGACGTGCTGATTTTTCCAATTAAATATTTAGCAAAAAGTTTTTTCTATTGCTATTATATTTCAAGCCTTATGCAAAGTTTTATACCATTAAAAATGAAGATTCTTAAAATGATTACTGAAGGTGATTAGCAGGAGGAAAAATATCCATAATAATTAGATTCAATTTCTTAATAACGTTCAGAGAGAAAATCTGCAGGTAAAGATTATGAAAAAATCTTGATGGAATGAAAAATGACCCTAACCTTTTCAAAAAAAGAATAATTTTTTCTTCCTGAAGAATTTTATGTGTGTGTGTGAGTAGGCAAATGAACCTGTTTTGAACGGTTTCTTCAAACTTTCTCCAGAGAATTCATCTTGTGTTTTGAGCTAATGGTAATTCCAGTTTTCCCTTACATATAGGCTGGCTATTCTGTAAGGAAAATCATTTTTCAGGATAACAGGATGAGAGGGAAAAAAAAAAAAAGAACACTCGTATGTGTACTGGGAAGCATCTGGTTATCGGAAATGAACTAATGGATCCAAGGCATATCTGGGACGAAGATTCATCTCACTTGCTTTCAGACATTTGAAAGTGAGCTGAGGTGGCTCAATTCTGTCTGTAGCCAATGGAGGGAGACGAGTTATGGGCTGACAATTCACCCTGTCCTCAATTAGCGTCTGTGACAGATGGGATGTGCTTTCTTCAGGATATACCTGCACCCCTAGCTTGGCTGTGGGTGGAGCCTGGGTAAATATAACTTTCAGAAGAATCCTGCTCTGTCTGCTTCTCTCTAGTCATTCCTATGAGCACACAGGATGCTCTACCTATTTCTAACGTGGAAAAGAGATTATCAAAACTGATTGAGCAATGAAACAAAAAGGTGTTGCTTTGATGTATACAGCAAAAAAACGTGGATAAGGTTTTCTGGCCACGGACACAAGCAAATGCATATGTTTTATTTAGATGCTAGCAACATCTACTGACTCATTCAGGGCACTTCTCAGCTGCTTTTGTAGCTGTTACCCTTAATTTATCACAACTAGATATGAAATTTAGGGTTTTTTGTAACTTTATTTCAGCATATGCAGCAATTGCATTCTAAGGATTTTACATCTTTGGTGTGATAGTTGTTGAGAGCAACAGATAAAGAAAGAAAATGCCTTTCTGCCATAAATGGAAAATTGTATGTAATTCTAAAATGTACTCTTTCATTAGTAAAAAGTTCTTACTCTTGGAAAGAGAAGCTGTTCTTCACAGGATCACTTCAAATTGTTTAGATCTTTCCACCTGGCAGTATTATTCACAGATGCCTCATCCGCCCACTCAGTCCATCTTCTCCAGTGAAGATGAAGTTTGTTTGCAAAAGAGAAGCTGTAATAAAGTTGTGCCTCCCTTTAAACTGACAATTCACAATTCTGAAAGAGAACTGACATCAGCAGAAAAAGAATTGATCTCACTGCTTTTTATTTTAATTTTATGCAAATCTTCTTCCCTTCTCAAGCTTTGTGCCAGCGTATCTGGGCAGATCTGGCCTTTTGTTTTTGCTTGCAGCTTCTGTCGCCATACGTTGGGGACAAAATCTCAGCTTAAAAAAGAACACCAGAACTGTAGTCTTTAACTTTTTTGAGCCCCTCTTCACTGACCTGTGTATAACGCTCCCTGTGTTATCTGGCTGAGTCTGCAGTGGCTGCTGCTGCATTGCTGCTTGGGAGATACCAAGGTGTGGTGGTGGAGTTATTGCAGCAAGAGTCCTGTCTGATGGGGTGTGAAGTCAGCGGATTTCCATCCTGCACGCATCTAGAAGTACTTTCCTTTACAAATATGCTGAAAGAGCAGCAGTTCTTCTACCATAAACCTCAGCCAGTTCTTTTTGATTTGCAAAGAGAAAGAAAATTCTAAGTGCCACTCAATAACATGGGCAAAAATACTCAGGAAAAGCCAGCAGTTTATAATCTGCAGTAGGTACATGCTCCCAGAACAATAATTATATTCACAAGGAAAATTTGGCACAGAATTAAGGATGAGGAGGATGAAACTTCATATACACATTTATAAACACCTGCAAAGAGGTAAGCGGTCCTGGGATTTGTAGCCACAGCTTTTGGGCAAAGCTAAGCACTTTTAAAACATTAGCTACTGAGTCTCACCTGGTTACCCCCCTCTTCATCCGAAAAACATGTTGAAGAGCTTGATCAGAGACACCCAACTGCTTTTGCACTTCTGGATCACTTGTCTTTAACTGTGTCCAGCCCGTGTAGAAGAAAGATACTACCTTAATTTTTGTCCACACAGTCATTCATTTAGCTTTCCCCTTCCTCAATATCTTTCAAAAGATAACTCGTCCAAGTTTCTCAAAAAACAGCCTTGTGTCTCTTTCCTGTGTAAGAAGTTGATCATATGACAATGTGTGTGTCACCTGTCTACAGTAACATCACAACTGTGGGTATTGTAAATCTCAGACTGATCTCCTTGAGCATGAGAAAAGCTTCAACACCTCTGTACTTTAGCATTTCTTCTCTGCAAATTTTAACTCATTTTTTCAGTATATTCTTTATTTTCCCCTAATTTTCCTGCTGCTTGTGTGTTAACGAAGCTAACATTTTTGGCCTTAAATGCTTGTGGAATCATGATCTGTACCAGAAAAACATGTACAGAGACAATGGGTCATGGGAGGATGTGGTGAAGGCATTCACTCACTTGTGCTGAGAAGTGACTGCAGAGCAGACTAGTCAGAGGATTGAAATGGGTTCAAGTCTGTTTGCAGAAACAGGAGTACAGAAATTAGAGGAAAAGAAAGACAATATGGATTTCTGAGCACATTTGAAAGTCAAATGTCTGGGATTCTCCCTGGAGAAACTTTGTTCAGTGAATGCTTCTGAAAAATTGAATTAATTTTCTAGGAATTTCAGACCCTCAAGGCCTGACCATCTTACTCTTCTACTCAGACAATAGTAAAGCTGACTCTTATTTACGACTGACTGACTCCCCTCATCACATCTGTGTGTCAGGATCATCTTGTAGCTGTACAGAGATCATCAGCCCATAGGAGAGAGGGGTTGGTTGTTCCTCTCTTTTTACCTGTAGCTCCTCTCCTCTATCCCCAAAGTTTTCAGGGCTATATGCATGTGCACCTGAGTTTCTGCCAGTGTTAGTTTGGTAGCCCTGTTGAAATTTTAATGTCCCTTCAGAATAACAGCTGCTATTCTTTACTGGTCACTGAGATTTCAAAATATTAGATGCTTTGGCTTATTATTTGGTTAATTTTCCTAATTAAAAGATTATTCCTAGACTTATGTACCTACACTTCTCAAAAAAAAAAAAGAAAAACCCTTTAAACCCTGGCAACTAAGTACCCCAGCCAAAACTATCACAATTTAATAACCAGAGGCAGAGAAAGAAGCAATAAAAAACAACCATGACTATTTCTAAATAATTTCTTTGTACTGCCCTAAAAACAATAACAATAAGCAGTTTGATGTGGATGGTATTAAAATAGGTTAGAAACAGCTGATTGCAGGGGCTGAACGAGGCTGGCAACTGGTATAAATCAGGGTAACACCAGTGACTTTGGCAGAGTAAGGTGGATTCCTCTGAAGATTTGGGTTGCTGCTTTTCATGTCTGGTGGGTTTTCCTTGCTATTTCCTTTTTTAAATGGCTTGTAAATGACTCATGTTGTAGAGAGAGAAGGCAGCAACAGTCAGCTGGTTTTGTTAGACAGAATTTGGGCCAAGGCTATTACCTGGAATGGTCTGCATCAGTAAATTTGGGAGGAGTTAATTTTAAGCAGTTACTGCTGATGACAAGTTTTTTTTAACAGCTCCCCAAGAAGTAAGGACACTTGCCCTGTAAGCTATTTACCAAAATTTCAAGCTATTGTTTTAATTAAATAATAATAAATTTAAAGAATAATAATGTATGTGAGAAAGATCTAATGTAAGAGAAGGTAGCCAAGTAGAGATGTTCCTTGTCTTTCAGAAAGCAGAAAGGCTTGCCAGATCACATGTTTTTAGACAGTAGAGTAGTGGGGTTTATTTTCACAGAAGACATCTGCTTAAAACAGAGAGCTACCCCTGCTCTCTTCATCAGTTTAAGAACATTTTTATTTTGGTATAAAAACCGGGAAACATTTCCAAACAGTAACTGATATCTGCTTATTTCTGTTTACTTTTCTGTTATAGTCTCTTCGATACAATTAAAAAACATTTTAATGTGCAACTACAACCATTTCTCATTATGCTAGGCTAAATATTTAAAAATTATAAAGAGGACCCTAAATGTCCATGCCAGTTCTGAGGAGTTCAAAATTTGACTTGTTTGTTTGGGCTTTGTGAGGGTTTCTTAGTTGGTTTGTTTTTTAGGGTCTTAAGGATGGAACTCTTAACCATGCAGAAAAGCCTCTAAATGTTTCTACAAATCTTAGTCATAAGAACCTAAGTTGGATGACAAACGTATGCAACTGCAACTTATAAATTTCTTATGTAACTTTTCGTAGGGCAATTCAGATGGGAAGGGATCTGGAGTGGTCTCTAGTTGAGCTTAGTGGCCAGAGAAGCTTGTTCAGGGCTTGATAAAGTTGGGTCTCAAATTGTGTTCAGCATTTCATAATTATCTGCATAATGAAAACCTTGTCCAATATTCACTGGCAGTCTCTCCTGGTTCAGTTTAGAAGCCCTGTTTTTGTCTCCCTTCTATACACACTAGGGAGGGTAGAATAGGATCAAACTCCATCTCTTGATAACCTCTTCCTAGGCAGAAAGTTACTCCTGTGTGTTCCCTAAACCTTCTCCTGTTCAGGGTAGTCCTGATTCCCATGTAACCTCACTCTGAGTCCAGGAATATTGCTGCCTGGTTTGGTTTAAAGTTGTTTGTTTGTGGTGGTTTGTTTTTTGTTTGGGCTTGCTTTTTGGGGCAGGTGGTGGGGAGGTGTGAGAGGGGTCAGTAGGAGTGGTTTCAAACTGAACAACCAAACTAAAATGTTCAGGAAACATAATCCCAATCTGTCCTTCAAGTAATCCGCTGCATACATCCATCTGTATATAAATATGTCAGTATGTAATAAGAAGCAACAGAAAGCATATATTGTTAATATTTCCATCTCCATTTCACCATTTTACCCTGTCCTTAGTTCTTTTTTTTTAAATTGTAAATTCTTCAGAAACTGAGTTTTCTCATTTGACTCTACAGAATCTAAGGATTTAATTTGTGGTGTTTAGGTCTGAGCATAATAGAGGTAATTATTAGAAATATCAACATTGCTTTATGTCATCTAAATCCCACCAAGAACAGATAATAAGATTATTTCATTCTCTGCAACAATTTCTGGCCTCTGCTATTAGATATAGCAAAAAGATGAGGGATTATTTAGGCTGAAAAAGAATATTTAATCCAATTGTAGCTGAAGAGAGGTTTTGAGGTAGATGGAATAACTGCATTTGTCATACAGTTACGTATTGTAGTCCTCCCAGCAGTGCAAAGAGGAGGCCAGAGATTGTTTGTGTGTTTGGTTTTGCATTATAAAGTCAATATTTGATAGGATAGAAAAGTAGCAAAGATTCCTCAAAGACATCATAAGAGATAGGACTTAAAAGAAGTGATATGGACAGGTCCTTGACAGCCACTGCCTTGCAGCCGTGCACAGAGCTATTTCACGTGAACGTGACAAACAAAAATGTAATGCATAATCAGACTTTCTTCTAAAAATGTTGCATCTGTCAAGATCTTTTGACCCAAAGAACAGAAATATTCAAAATATTTGAAATTACCTGAAAGTTGTTTGTCTAGCATTTACTGCTAAGTAGCTCCGTCTTTGATGGGAGAGCTGGAACAAACAGGAAATTTCACCTGCTGGGTAACAATTTAGTCTTTCCTTCTATCACAGCCAAATAGATAAAATTGAGATTTTTTTTTGTGAGCTGCTGCCTCTAAAAAAGAACTAACTTTTTTAATTTTAGAAACATCAACAGATGGTGATTTCTAAATTGGAAACTAGGTACCAGCTGTGACCCTGCTGTCTTCAACCTACACTGGACTCTGCCGTGTTCTGCAGCAGTCCTCTGGTTCCAATGGAGCAGCTGACTGACTGGAGCTCTCTTCAAACACTCCTCTGAAAGCAGCCTGCAGGGTGAAGGTTCACAGTGAAAACAAAAATAGTGGAGAGGTGACAATCACTTGGAAGGGCAGCCTTAGCTATTCCAGTTACTCTGTCAAATAAATATACATAATATAAATATAATAAAATATAAATAATGTAGCATATAAATAAATATAAATAATATTTATGCCCAGTAATTAGAGTAAAATGGCATCACTCAGTTCAGTATTACAGTACTGAATGCATGCAAGGAATGGTTATGGGGTATATAAGTATTGTTAGAGGCCAAATTCTCTACAGAAATTACTGGAGATAACTAATCAGTCCCCTTTGATCATTACTGCATTTAGCACTGGCAGCACAATGGCAAAACTTTCAAATAGGAAGGAAACAAAAGCACTGAACCTCACATCATCAACATCATCCAGTGGAAATCTTACAGACTCATTAGGCAGCAAATTAGCACTGTTTAGAAAAATTATGATGCAAATATGAAACATGATAATCAGCTACAGCTCATGAATTTGAATCCTCCATTTAGCTAATTGAGGAGATCTGTAGATTAGGCATATATACCCCATCCTTCACTTTCTGCAGGGAAAAACTTCACCTGCGCTTCAGATGCACTGGAAAAGTCCCTGTGGCAGTTTAATTCTTCCCTAACTGAGGTCTGTGGTCCCAGTGGGAGCAAAGCTACCTCAGTGATGCGTGCTCTTGTGGGCTGGTCAGCCTATTGCAGGGGACAGTCACGAGGGCAGGGGGGTTCTACCTTTGAAGGAAATCTAAGCCTCCAGACCTCGGCAGGAGACAGGCTCCAGCTCAGTGAAGCACTTCAGCATTTCTACAATGAGGACAACTCACCTGGTTATCCCAGCGAGGAGTCAGGTCTCACAAGGCAGGGACCTTTGCCCACAAAGTGCTGTGAGCAAATGTGATCTGCTTGATAGCGTGAAGTGGGATTTTTCTGACAGCTATCAACTGAAAAAGCTAATGAAGAAATTAAAATTTGGGAAAGAACAGGAGGAGTGAGCTACGTTTTGAGTTTGTATAGAGTGTGAGCATTGCCAGTGGACCCCAGAGGAACCTGTGCTGAAGCCCATGTAGTATCTCATCTGGCAAAGCAAGCATAGAATGAGGTGGTAAATTCTGATAACTTAAAATTAAGTGAGGTGATAAAAGTGCTGTGTAGAATAGCAGAACACCTCAGAGTACTAAATGATTGGGCAAAGAAATGGCAGAAAAAATCTAGTGCTGATAGATGTAGAGTAATGCAGACAGAGAAAGCCTGTCCTAAATGCTTAATACAAACTGATTGACACCAAACTGTCTATAAGAAATGTCTTGGAGTTGTAGCAGATAATTTTATGAAAATATCAGCACATCATGACATCAGCACATCATGACTGAGTAATGTCACGAGTAAAGAAAAGCAATTACTAGAAGAAAAATGGAAAACAAAGCAGAAAACTCTCTGTTGCAATATTAATCCACAATTTGCCCAAATCATGAGAACTAAAAGCATTTCTAGTTGTAGCATCTTGAAGAATCGATGCAGTACAACTAGAAAAGGTGCATAGAGTAGCGATCAGAATGACCAAAGGTTTTACATCTGAGGGAGATTAAATAAACTAGGCTTCATCTGCATGAAAAAAAGAGGTAATTAAACTGGGCAGAATATGGGGTTGTGAAATTATAGTGGCAAGATGATAAATGATGAACCATTATTCACTGGTTTTCATAACACACAAATGAGAGGCCATCAGTTCGAATTGTCAGAAGGCAAATTCCACCTAAATTGTAAGATTTTTCTTCCCCCACTTTTCAATTAACAAAGTGTTATTAAACCCAGAGATACCACCTCCAGCTTAGGAGGGTTTTGAAGCACATATTGTTGCGTTTGGGTCAGTAGGTAAAGAGAAAACATTACATGCTTGCCCTGATCTTAGGGTTTTCCTTTAGTATCCATGCCTAGACATAGCTGGAGACATTTTATGGAACTAAATATCCTTAAAAATTAGGTACCAAAAAATACCGTGGTTATACACATTTGCAGATGAACCAGAAACAGAACTCTTGTCCTTACTACAAAGGCTCAAACTGAACTTTTTCCATCTTGACATAACCGGCTCATGTGGTGGAGAATTCCTGGCGTTTTGCTTCAAGCACTTAAGACTTTATAGATGACTGTTATAGAAGTCCTAAAATCCTCATATGCTATAGAAACTTATTCCCTGATTTTTTTTTCTAAAAAGTAGTTAATCTGGAGTTAAGGTAAACATGATGTACTGAAGAGGAAACTAACAGGGATGCACGGAGTTTCAATTTGCATATTCTGGGGTTTTGCCTTTTTTTTTTTTTTTTTTTTTAAATTACCACTTTTCCTTAATTGACATCTATGTGCAGCCTTAGTATTGCTCTTGTATGTCTCTTAACCCACTTTTCTGGGACAAGCTTTACCAAATGGGGCTGTGGATAGATAAAGTCCCTTTGTGATGCCTACCTTGTTGGGTGTTCTATTTTATGTGCAGCAAAGCAGTAGTTCTCAACCATCTGCTTTCCTTTTGAATTAGGAGATATCTTACATCCCTGAATCCTGAAAACTGGAATCATTGCTGAGACATATAATTTAGCACCAAAAGCACAATAGGAATTCTTGAGTGCCCATGTGCAGGTGCACGACCAGAAAGAAAATTCACATAATTAATGAACCAGGCTTCTATTTCTGGCATCTGTCATTAGTCACAAATAGAATAATAAATGATTTGTGTTAGAAAACGGCTTGAAAGGACATGTTATTTCATGTTCTAAGCTGCTGTTTATATGGGTATTGCTAAAACTGCTACTAGACATGAAGAACTACTAAAAAATTCCACGAAAGCAGTATAATGCTATTATGAAATAGAAGACCATCTCACTACTGTATAGCTTTACACTTAGCTTAAGGCCATGGTTCAGCTCTGCAAACTACACTTATGGTTTCTTGATTTACAAATCTATTCCTTGTGTGCACTCAGAGCTGTCTTTATTTTAGTGCCAAAAGTTATCACTCCTTTTAACACTCTGAATGCATCCCAGATATAAGGAAAAGAGCTGAATTTTTCTCCTAACAAACCTGTCTTCAAGAAAATTTTTAACTAGGTTTGAGTGCTGAGGGTAGAGTCTGCCTTCAATCACAGACAGGATGTGATTATACAAGTTTCATGGCACACAGATTATTATTGGTGATGGCGAACATGTTAGACAAAAACCAGCTGGGCTTTTAAACCCCTGGTTGTTTGTAGAGCTGACAGTTAGAAAAATCTTTTTTTTTTCCCTCTAACTGTACAAGTTACTATGAGAGTTATTACGAGAGAAAAAGAGTGAAACTTAGTTTGAGGTTTCTTCTCTTCTTTTAAAGAAGTGCATTTGAAGACCAAACAAAAACAAAACAAAAAGTAAGAAAAATTTTCTAGGTTGTATTCAATTCTCCAAGTCACCCTGACATCAAAAATCTGATTTTTTTTTTTTTTTTTACCTGAGCTGGTTATGTTTGGTCACCACATGGTCAGTGCCTAGAGATTACTTTACTCACAAGCCAAATTGTGGGCACCTGTAGGATTTCTGTGACCTTGTAGCACCCAAGTGTCCTGAAAGTGCAGTGCCTGAAGTGAAGGGAAATACGAAAGCAATCATAAACTTTCCTATTTGGGACAAACGAGTGGAGGTAAAATTTAAAATTCAGTGACTTTTTTTGCTGTTCTTTATTTTTCCATTCCACTTCCTCATCTGAAGTATAGGCTACAAAATACTTCCCCCTCCCATTTATATTCTGGGTATTAAGATACAGACCACTCTTGTTGTTGAGTGGTCCCTAATAGGCACCTTTCCCATTCTGTTGCTAGGAGAATATTTTCCCCTTAACATATGGTTCTTGTTATGCTGTAATTTATTGTCACACAACTATTTGGTTGTTTAAAAAAGTTATTTTTATTGCCCATAAGAAAGGTCATGCATGATTATTCTTGGAACTCTCCTTAATGAACACAGGTGGCTGGGAACTTAGATTAAATCCAGAAAGTAGTAGTGAAATCTTAACTTATTCAAACTTAGAAGGAAGGAAGAAAGAGTGTATTTGTGAAGGCACAGCCCAACTCTGAGGCAGTTACTCTGCTGTCAGCACACATTCTACCTCCTCTGCTGCTGTACAGCTCTCAGGTATCATGGTGTGTTTTGACTATTGATTCTTTCAATAGTCAAAAAATTCTAGTGTCATGCCATGTTTTAATTTTACTTCTTAACTCAGCAGTGATAATTCTAAGATTTATTTCTCTCTGTTGTTTATCTTTTTTTGGATTAACAGAAGTTTGCTTTTATACAGAGAGCATGTACACTAAGTCCCTTTTAAGCCCTTTGTTCAATGGTTTATAGCCATTTGAATCCAAAAATCTGTTTAGATTCCTAAATTCAAATAAAAATCCAGCCCCTCTGGATAGCAGTTACTCAGCAAATACATATGTTTCCAGTGGAACTCAATAACTCTTCAGCTTATTTCAGAAAGTTTGTTTTTAACAAAATACCCATTCAAGAAGCCTATCCTGTGAAAGGTTAAGGTTAAAAAGCCAGTGCACAGTTCATAGTCTGAAAAGCTAAATATTCATTTCAGGTGTTCTACGTGTTTGATTTTGCATGGAGCATATTTTATTCTTCACTTAAAATATGACATGTTTAGTGAGAGGCATCTTGATAGCCTGTCTTAAATAATATAAAACAGAATAAGTAAATGCCTGTGAAATGTCTTCAAAAGTGTGGAAGAACCATTTCTACACTGCAGTTTGAGCAAGAGTCCTTCTTGTACCAACATGGGCACACAAGACACTCTGAGGGCATTCCTTATGGCAATGGCTCCCTAATGGCATTTCCTAACCGAGATGTTTGTAATGATACCACTCAGGTACCTTTGCACTCTGTCTTTCCCTGCAGACATTGAACCAAATACAGCATCAGGGTACAGAGCATGTGTTGTTCCTCTTTGAGCTTATGAGCTCTTTAGTGAACCAAACAGCATGGCATTCATTTAGCGTATGTAGCTGAATATTAATATATTTACCTCTTCAACATGGTTAGTTGGACCCTACATCTATGCCTTTTTGATTCTTTCATTGGTCTTATATGTTATGGAAGCTTCTGCAGGAAGTCTATACAACTATAGAGTAAGGCATGCTGTGTGTGGCTGCATTTAAGACTGGGTCTTTTTTTAGTCTCATCCTTTTAAAATTAAGAATCAACGGTGAAATAAGGTCTAAATTATCAAAATTCTTTAAAATTCAGTCTATTGCAAGATAATATGGCAACAGACAGATACAAACTAAAGACCACTATATTCTGTTTTATGTAATGAACATCAAGTGCTGATAACATCAGATAAAAATGTAATTTGCATTCTCTGTGCATAATTCACTTTATTAGAGGCAGTGGTGCATAACTTCAGACATTTAGCCATACTCATGCAACCTGATCCTATGATGATGTTTATGCTTACAGCAAAATGGAAATACTGTTTCAGAGATCAGAGTACAGATGACTGGCATAATAAGTCAACCTAAGGGAAACCATGGAGAAATGTTCTTGGAGTTTTCATATAATGATTTAACTTTAATCACAGAGATCAGAGTGTTCTACTGGAAAAGCAAACAGGGAATAGTTTAAAATATTTATTTTAAATGAAACAGAGGGGAAAAAGCCCTCCCATATCATGTACTTGCAAGCCTATTATGGGGAAAAACATTAGAAATGCTAGTTGATAACAAATCCTTTAATTAACATATGCTAACTGGCTTAGGTATGCAGCAGTCAAAATTAGGTAGCTTTTACATATTTAAGAGGTTAGAATATTAATCAGGGAACAGCTTATCACTATTATCAGACCAGAAATGATGCAAATAAAATAGTTAAACAGAGATTAGGCAGAATAGATTCCTCAGTGTAAATCAGACTGCAAATGCATTTGCTTCACTGCTAACCAATACTTCTGGTACCAGATCCTCCTCCCGTTCAGCAAGGGAAATGGGACAGGCAGTACATCTTTTTGATGCTAAGGCAAGATTTGTGTCTGTTCCATTCCTGACTGGCCCCAGAGTTTTTATCTATCAGAAACTTCTGCTTGAACACATCTCCTCAGCCCACCTCAAGGATCAGAAGCACATTAAACTCATTCTGAACAATCTTTCATACAATTAAAGAATCATAGAATGGTTTGGGTTGGAAGGCACCTTAAAGACCACTAGTCAAAACAGGCTTACCATGGGCAGAGACACTTTCCACTAGATCAGGTTGCTCAAAACCTCATGCACCCTGTCCTTGAACATGTCCAGGTATAGGGCATCCACGATTTGTCTGAGCAACCTATTCATCCTCGTGGTTAAGAATTTCCTTCTAATATAAACCTATCCCCTTTCAATTTAAAGCCGTTTCCCCTTTCCCTGCCCATAAGCGAAGTCTTTCTCTGGCTTTCTTGCAGTTCCTCTTTAGATATTAAGACTCTCTGAGGTTTCCCTGGAGTCTTGTCTTCTCCAGGGAAGACCCCACCTCTCAACCTGTCTTCATAGTATAGGTTCTCTAGCCCTCCAAACATTTTTGTGGCCCTCCTGTGGACTTGCTCCAACAGGTCCATGTCCTCCTTATGTTGGGGCCCCAAAGTGGCCACAGTAGAGAGGCAGAATCACTTTCCTTAACCTAGTGGCCACATATCTTTTGATGAAGCCCAGGACACAGTTAGCTTTCTGGGCTGTGAGCACATACTGCTGGGTTGTGTTGAGCTTCTCATCAACCAATACATCCAATTCTTTCTCTTCAGAGCTGCTCTCAATCCATTCTCTGCTCAGCCTGTGTTTGCGCTTTGAATTGCCCTGACTAACATGCTGAACAATTCACTTGGCCTTACTGAACTGCATGAGGTTTTCACAGACCTGTCAAGTTTCCTCTGGACAGCATCCCTTCCCTCCAGCATGTTGACCACAAAGCAGAGCTTGATGTCACTGGCAGACTTCCTGAGGGTGCACTCGATCCCACTGTCCCTGTTGCCAGGAAAGATGTTAAGCAGCATCAGGCCCAACATTGCCCCCTGAGGAATGCCCCTTGCCACTGCTCTCCACTTGGACATGGAGACACTGACCACAGGTCCAAGTCTTTGAGTGTGACCATCCATCCAATTCCTTATCCACTGAGTGGTACATCCGTTAAATCCTTGTCTCTCTAATTTAGAGATGCAGATGTGTTAAATGCTTTGCACAAGTCCAGATAGTCTGTCAGATGCCCTTCCTTTATCCACCAATGTTATAACCCCATGATAGAAAGCCACCAGATTTGTCAGGCATGATTTGCCCTTAGTGAAGACATGTTGGCTGTCACCAGTTGCCTTGTTATTTTCCATGTGGCTCTGGATAGTTTCCAGGAGGATTTGCTCCATGATCTTGCCAGGGACAATGGTGGGACTGACTGGCCTGTAGTTCCCCATTTTCTTCTTTTTTCCTATTTTCAAAAATGAAGGTTATGTTTCCCCTTTTCCAGTCAGTGGGAACTTCACTGGAGTACCACAACTTCACAAATGTGATGGATAGTGGCTTAGACATTTTATCCACCAGTTCCCCCAAGATTCACAAATGAATCTCTTCAGGTCCCTTAGACTTGTGCACCTTCAGGTTCCTCAAAAGGCTTCATGTCCGATCTTCTCCTACAGGAGGTGGTTCTTCACGCTCCTAGTCCCTGCTTTTGCCTTCTGTGACTTGGGCAGTGTGGCTGTAGCACTTCCAGATGAAGACTAAGGCAAAAAATTCGAGTACCTCAGCCTTTTCTCTCTAGGTTGTCTTTCCAGGAAATTTTGGACATGAACAAAATGTTAAGTCAATTAACTCCTTAGGTGCCATTCTGGCCCTAAAAGTTTGTTGGAAGCTCCAGGACAGGAGCCATGGTAAGACATACAGCTTTAGCCTTCTTTCCTTATTCCAGAAGGAAAGGGACATAATTATCTCTTGTTCTGAGGATGCTGGAAAACCGGTCCATAAACAAAGCCAAAGTCAAATTTTACTTCTTTCTGTCAAAAGGAACAAGAACTCTTCAATCTCTTGGCTAGCAAGACCACAGAAAAGAAAACACTAAAAAGACAGATGTCTTCTCTCCTTGAGCAGAGACTGAGAGAAAGGACACCCCATGTGGCATCTGCATTCCTAAGCCTAGTACTGGATAGATGCAGAACTCAGCAATAAAGAACATGTCAAGGACAGTTGTTTCAGGCAGCTTACAAGGCATCACAAACTCAGCTGGCTGGTGATTGCTCCAGGATCATATTTACTGCTGGGAGCAGCAGGAACAAACCAGTGTCGATCATGAGCTACCCTTGGCCTTCTCAGAATGGACACTTCTATTACATAGCAGCACACGAGAGAGACTGTGATCACCACTCCTTCAGGCCACCAGCTAATGCCTTCTGTATGTTGGAGAGCATCTGGTGTGGTGAATCAGCATAAACGGAATGAGATGGGCCATGAAAATACAGTCTTATCCTCCCCTCCTGGGAATAATCAGCACTGGGGAAAATGTGACCATGCATTTTGCCATAAAAATTTACTTACTCTGGCTGTCTGAAGGAAGAACTATGTATAATTTAAACTATTTCTTTTCTTTTGCTTTCAACAAGTTTCTCATCCTTTGCTTTGGAGAGATGTAGCCCTCTTCAGATTGGTGAGGATTTTTTTGAAGTAGTTAATGTTTCTGCTAAGCAGTTAGGAAGCATCCAGCTGTTAAAAGCTTTTAATTGGTGAGTCTGCACTACTTCAGCCCCTAAGGGCTGGAGACAAATAATTTTGTCTTTCAGAAATACCAACAATAACCGCAGATGTTATTGAAGTCAAGGTGAAAACAGATACTTTTGCCTTACTAAAACAACCAATTCAGGAACTAAGCACACCTTTTTCTGTGAAATTGCAGTGGGATACTCAGAATTTTCCATGTTACAATCTAATGATCTGTGCTAAAATTGTCTTGCACTTCTTCATTAAGGGCCAGTCTATTGGGAACTACATCATCAGTAGCTCCAAAAATTGACCTGGAATGTTGTCAATGAACCTCTGTTCATTACAGTAGAGCTTGAAATACAACTGTATCCACTAGTACATTTCTAACTTCTCTTGAAATGATAATTTGAGACTTCTATGAGTTTCAATGTACCGAAACAGATACCTAAGCATCAGTGGCTGAATCTTGGCTTATCTTCAGTTTATTCAAATTTTTTTTTTGCTTTAATTATTTCAGAAATTTGGTCTTTCTGTGAAAAACATGACATCAGTTCCCCACCTGAAATCTGTGTTCTTTGTTTTTGTGCTACCATCAGTTGCAATCCTGGAGTAGCTGCTGTTAAACTTTTTATTTGAAGTTTTTACTGCTGTCTGTTGTACAAGCTTACAGAAGTACAAAAATAGTCCTGCTTCCTGGCTCAAAATTCAGTTCCATGTATTTTGTATTATTCTCAGGTTTTCTCTGTGCTGTGGCTGCTTTAATTTATTACAAATTAATGGCATTGCCACAACTGCTTTAAGAAAGTGACTGGCAGAAAGTAAAGGAATCTAACGGTAAAAGAGAAGGGATTAAAACATTTTGGAGTTATAGGAGTAATTAATTAGTGAGGTGGCTCTGGAAGATGGGTGGTTAATTCCCCAGGAAAATGCCTCCTGTAATCTCCTTTTGCCTTGTGCTTCCTATAACGTGTTCAGCCCATACCGTCAGCTGTTTTCAGCTCTGCATACTACCTGCCAAAGAGGGACTGACTGTTGCCTGCCAGTGTAGGTGGTGTGCAAAATGTTCTATAGCATGGCTGTGTCTTCCCTGGCTCCTGAAAGGCAAAGGACAGAAATCTCCTATTTCTGCTCTCATTCCCTAAGCCACCTGTTACCCAAGTCCACAGGACATCAGTCTGGCCTGGGTAGGGACGCCCTGTATGTAGAATCAGATTTGTCTAAGTCAGATTCTCATCCAGTTACATATTATGACCTGATGGGAGTATAAACAAGATCAACAGATCAGGTGAGAGTTAAGCACCTATTTACAGTATTGACCGGATTATGAAGAGATAAAACCATAAAACGTTATTTTTGACTTCATTGCACTCTTAGTTGAAAGGTAAGGATTTCTCCCTCAGGTAACTGCTTAGAACTTAGGCTGGAGGCATATCCCAGCAAAATTCATCTCTGTCAGGACACAACATCCTTGCTCTGTCCTTTCCCTTTAAGTCTGGCTCATCGTTTGGACACTCGTTTCATCAGAACCCTCAGGGAATGTGAATGGTATCTCAGTGCAGGTGTCTCTGAAGAGTATATACTGCCTGAAAGATTCAAAGCATGTCTGAATAACTCCCTTTCCTTGAAATATTCAGGACCCTCAGTATGTAATGATCTTTATGTCATGTGATGCTGTTTGGTGTCAGGAGACCGTATGGGAATGCTCTTGCATTTATGTAAGAATTCGTGTTAAATAAGAGGGTTACTGATGTGCTGATTCCTCATCCTTTTATATCCTTCACTACGATCACAAATCTACATTTTTGTAAAATCTTTCACATTCTGCAGTAATTTGCCCTTCATTTTTCCCTGCCATGCTCCTCCTGTCCTTCAGCCAAAGCAAGACACAACATGAGCCTTCTTACTTGCTTCACAGTAACCTTTAATGTACCTAATAATAAAAGAGCACCAGTAATGTATCTGACAGACCTAACAGCAGTTTGGAATGTCAAACCTGTGTGCTTCCCATGGATTCCATACAACAAGCCAGAAATTACATAAATAACTTGTCAGCTGGAGTCTCTCTATCTTCCTGCTTTGACATATCTAATCAGTTCTGTCACATTTCCTACCTAAAAAATAGTTATCCAGCCTACAAAAAGGCATTATTAAAATCTTTTAAAATTGATTAAGAAGAACATAAGGAATTGAAAAGTGTTGTTCTTCACAAGTGCTGCCTTTCTCAAAGGCCTCTATGTCGACATTGCTGATTTTATATATCAAAAACTAATGTCTCTAAATGCTAGTGTGGAAAATCCAAGCCACAGTGGAAAATTGAACTGCATTCTTTCACCATCATCATAAATAGAAGTCCTGCAATCGGAGCTGAGCTGACAGGTTTATTAATGTTGTGTGAAGCAAAACTGAATCCAACTCAGCCTTCCGTGGCTGTGTTTGGCTCTGCAATGATAACAGTAGTAAAATCATCATTACAGTTATCACTAAAAAAAAAATCCCCAAATGCAATTCAAAGAACCACAGAGGGAGCCAATACATTCAGTATGATGATACTGGTTTCTACAATCCCTCCACTTACTATAATCACATTTTAAGTAAAAATTTGAGAGTGTGTTTAATTGTTGTTGTATTTATATAGAAATAAAATATAATTTGATGACACAGGCTTCCTTGGAAAGTGAAGTTTTTTTATAATAAGCTTGGAAGAAAGCTAAATGCCTCTCTGATATAACTGAACAACAACTAGTCAGAATCAGAGATCAAAACAAGAATTTAACATGCTGAGAAACTAGAAAAAGCATCCAAATGGATGGTCTTAATCTTCCAGAAGCAGTATACCATACAGAAGTTGTGAAGCTAAATGTAAAAAGACAAAATTCTTTTAATGGGTATGAGAAGGTCTGTATAATACTGGCAAAGTGGCTATGGCTCACAGGTTTGAGATTTTGCAAAAGAACATGTAAGAGAAAGAACAGAGCTGCATTCCTTGAAGAATACCTACCACAAAATATTATACAATGCAGTATGTTTTTCCATCTCTTCTTATGATGATGTGTTTAGGGATGACTTTGGAAGGAAAACCTTATGGGATTATTTTTTGTTATTTTCTCTCCTTGAATTTATCTCTAAAACAGGGCTGTGCGAATGTCAATGGCTGCTTGTCATTGAAGACATAGTAGCACACCATCTGAATTCACAGTTTTGCATTACAAAGCACAGTATTTAAAGGATTAGAATATCATTTCCAGATAATTTTTAAAAAGAGGATCTGGCAGTCCAAGAGGAATTCCAAGAGGACTTAGCACAAGGTAGCGTTAATTTTTGTCTAATTCTATCCCTAAATAAATGTCATGCTGTGAATAAACAACTTGGATGTCATCCAAGTATAAAAGATCACAAACAATAATTGTGCTATATAAGCAAATCAGAAATCCTGATACTGACATAAATAGGACAAAGATGTTATTCATGATCAGAAGAGAAAGTTTATGAAGGAGCCTTTTTAGATGCACATTATCTTATGATTTTGCTTCAAATGGAAATGCTTCATACATGACTATATCTCCTTGCTAAAGAAAAGGGTATTACTTTGGGGTCAAGCTACCATAAAAACCTAGTCCTCAAACTGAATCAACTTTCAATTATTTACTATTGAACTACTTCCTTTTATTCTACTATGACAAATACTTATGGTTCACTGAATTACCCTCAAAAAAAGACTGTAAATAGAAACGTACTTAGGCAACATAAGATCCTACGTGTCTTAATTAAGAGCTTTCCAGACAAAAGTCCCTACAGTTGTTCTCCTGAGTTAGAATGAAAGGCATCAGAAACTGTGAAAATAAACACAGCTGAATATTCACCTGCTTATTACTTGTTTAAGTCACAGCAATGACCAGGCTGTTTCCAGGCGGAAAGAGTCACAGGCCAGTGTTCAGCAACGCAATAAATACATGTTCAGGGCTCCTTGTGGTGTGGAATGAAAGGTAATGATGGTACATGGTATTCTACAGCTGTAAATTAGCATCAGCAGTTGAAATTTATTCATTAACTTTTGTACCTGTGATTATGACATTTGACTGGGTACATTATGTCATTTTAATGTTGTGCTATACAAGTACTGCAGCTTCTTCCACAGCTGACATTCAAGTAAAAAGTCAGTATAATCTTTGTACTGTGTATACAAAGGAGAAATAGGAGAGAAATAGGAGAGAAATTCGGTCATATGCATACATTTATTTGGATTAACTTTGTGTTGGAAAAGAAAGTCCTGCAGTGGCTGATCGGGTATTGAGGACTGTGAATCCAGGCTTACCATCGCTGCCACAGACCATGTTTAGTGCTTTCCAGGAAAGAGCATGGAGCCAAAGTGAAACCTCAGTCATCCACTTTAGGTTGGGTCTAGAATTCTTGTTCTTCCTGTCCCAGGCAGGTTTTGTGCTAGCATCAATTTTTAGCTCAAATTCCCCTCCCCTTTTCTTTTGTTTATAGCGCACACTATGCTTAAAATGATCAGTCACATCTTCTATCACCTTCCAGTCTGGTAAGCTTTAAGTCCCAGCTTACCAAGTTTACTCTGACAGAATAAACTCTCCTTACTTCTGCTCATCCCACAAACTTCATCTGTTCAAGCTGATATGGAACCTTTCAGGCCAGGTGACCAAACTTTTGTTTGTCATAGTGCCACCAGCAATTTCCCAGTGACACACTCTACTAAATACTCCCCATCTTCAGTATTTGCAGACTACATTTGCTCTCTTCACTGCTACATCACACTGGTGTAGATTCAGGCCTTCATCCACCAAAGTGCCAAGGTTTATCTTTTCTCTTGGGTCCAATAGTCAAGACCTAGTTTGTAGCAGAAGTTTTTACTATAAGCCCTTCTGCATATGGCCTTGCATGTTGTAGTGTTAGCATTTAATTTCATTTCTCTTAACAAGATCAAGCATTAATTTTTCCAAATGCCAAATCTTATCAATATTGGGAGCTTCCAATGTGACACTGTCAGCAAATTTCATGAAAGTACAGTCCCACTCTCTATTCAAATCACTAATGAAAAATAATAAGTAAAAGAAGTGTAGTTCAGCTCTGACTAATCGTGTCTACCAGATCTGTAAGATTGCGTGCACTCTGGTAATGTTTTACATTATTTACCAAGAACGGCAATGATTGTTTCTTAGTTTATTCACTACACAACCTCTAAAAACATACATGGAAGTAGATTGTGTACTTCTGTATGATTGCAAGGCTCACAGAGCAGTGAAGAAGGGTGTCACTTACCTAGAGGCTAATAGGTGTTGACTAAGTACTGAAGTATTTCAGAACATTAATAATGATATAAAAGGTTTTTTTAAAAAAAGTTTTTTCTTTCTACACAGAGTCAACTCTTAGCTAGTCACCAAAACCATTAAATCCCAGTTCTTCTCTGATTTTATAAAAGTAACCAGTAGACAGATGTACATATAACATGTGATTATCAGCATAATTATTCTTTATGGTACAGAGGCTGGGAATATAATGTGAAAGACTAAGAAAAGAGGACTAGAGGTCTGCAGTGCAGTCAGCAATCCACTGGCTCTGCATCTGCTTCAGGACTTAGCCTGGGAGGGAACTCTGCAGGATAAACTCTGCTCCTCCTCTGACACATTGGAAAAATTGGAAAGTCAGTGGTGCTGTTTGTCTAGAGCTGTGCCCTGTCTTTTCTCATTCAGGATGGACATGGTAAGATTGACTGACCTGTTCACCCTTCATTACCTTTACAACTAAAGCAAACAGGCCTCTGAAATGAGTCAATGCTCAGGAGGATCTCAGAGGTGGATGCCACAGAGACATTGCTGTATTAACCTTTATGATCACTGAGTGACTCTGACGCTCCTCACAAATCCAGTAGAAATAACTGAAACGCACCAGAAAGCCTCCTGGAGAAAGGAAAAAAATCCAGTGACATTTCTGATGGGCAAGAGACTGATTTGACACAGCAGGACCAAGATGTGCTACTTGGCCAGAGAGACAAATCTTATGTGTGTTCTCCACTAGGACATGAAGAAAGTAAAGGTGTGCTTCCTTCAGGATGTTGTTTCTTTGTTCTCTGCACATCCTTTAGACGTGTGTGCCTGGGAAAATGAGATCTGGGGGAGAAAGTACATTTTGAGACAGCCTAGGGCAAAACCACATACTATTATTCATTTTGTCCCTGGGAACCTGTACACTTTTTAATACTGCAGAAAATTCCAGCATGTTGGCATTGATTTTTTTTCTTTCTCCAAATCACAGCAAAAGCTAAAAAAAAAAAATATACAATGGAACATTCAAACATTGAAGGCGTTGCATTTACTTGTAGACTGATGTTAGTCCAGCTGAAAAGCTGCAACCCTTCAGCTCAGTTTGTTTCAAGACTCTTGTGCTCATTTTCTTGCTCCTTCATGCACTGCAGTTTATTCATGATGCAACCCTACCAGGAATTGGAAACAAAATTATTTCCTTATCTTTGTCTGGTGAAAAAAATCAACTAAAATTGTCTTATTTTTCACACATAAATTTATTTAAACTGACAATGTTATTTCTACCATTAACAATATTTTCAGTATAGTGTTTGATGCAGTCCTAATTCGAGCCCCTTCGAATGGATTCATTTTGATGGCGAAGAGTCAGATCACAACTTTGGTACCATGTATGTAAAACATGTTCCCTCCTTGGCAAGCACTGTGCCCTTTCCACAATGAAATTAGAGGGGTTTAGTTTGGTGCCAGAAACAAGCAGAGTCATGTTCATCCAGCGTAAGAGAATGAATATTGGTTTTGTTCCCAAAAACTGTCACAGGCGAGACGTGTGCACAGTGAGTGGCTGGCACTCTGGAGGGCCAGGCTCTCTGTCCCATGGCTGAGATCCACAAACCCCATTACTGGTTCCTTCAAGTAGCAATTTAGCAATTCGTGTTTGTGCTTGGTCTGCTTATCAGCATAAATTGCTATATTTCAACCTCATAAATACTCAAAGGGCAAATTTTGCTGGTGATCTGTTCTTGTTCTGATGCCTCGGTCTGTTCTTTAGTGGTGTTTGGGGTCTGAAGCTTGCTGCTTTGGGTGGTGCCTTTAACTGTAGGTCAAACATGAGCAAGCTGGAATCATAACTATGTCCTGCTATCCAACAACACTTGATGTTGCCTAAACAAATGCTAAGGAAGGAAAGAACTGTAGAGAATGTCACTGTGAAGACAAGGGACCTTGTCTTTGCTTGTGCTTATCAGAGCAATCCAAAAGCCTTGAAGAATTCCTACATTCCTAAGACTCTCTTAGGTTTGACTATTATCAGACCCTATTATTTTAAAACTCTAGGTTTTAAAATATTATTTCTGGGACACAAAAAAACCCTGTTTGTTTTTTGGTTTGGTTTCATTTTCAAATTCTGATTCTTATTAAATGGAGATTCTGGAAGGATTCATGAAGCATTTTGCTGTTACGTGTATCTGGATAGCTGGGTTCTCATTTTATTAATGTTTCTTCTGCTTCATCCTTGAGGAAAAGCAAAGGCACCCACCTCTGGTATGAATTTACATTCTAAAGACAGCAAATTTGCAAAAAAAAACTATACTGCCTTGTGCTCTTCCCACTTCAATACACCCAAAGGAAATATCTAACTGCAAAGATAAGTGATATTATTCTTTCCCAGGTTTTAAAGTTACAGAACAAATTGCCAGCCTGGAACAATGATTAATCACTGACTTTCTTTTAAACGTTGAAGTGGGTCAGTATTTATTGGTCTCTTATATTTGGGTTCCTAAAATTGAAGCCCCCAGAACTGAAGCCTGTCCTGAAAGTCTCTACCAGTGGAGAAAGGGCTCTCTAAATACAATGTTTCCTGAGCATCAAGTGTGACTACAGTTTCTGAAAGAAAAAAATTACACCAGTGGTACCAAAATTTCAGTCTGCTTTAAGGTAGTCTATATCATCAACACCTTCTATTCTAATAAGCTAATTCTTTGTCAACACAATCTTAGTATATTTTTACTGCTTCCTGTTAAATTATCTTCCAATTCAACAGTAGTGATCAAATCATCATGAGTCCACTAAGAGCTCAACCTTCACACTTGTCCAAGTCCTGTCCTGCAGAGAAACAGTTCTTCTCCTATCTCCTCATGAATATGTCATTCACAAGTGCAAGAATTACTATATTCACCATCCTGATGACCAGAAGAATGTAAATGAAAATGAGTCTTCAGCTGCAGGAGCTTTTCAACTACATTGACTACCACTAGAAGAAAATCAGGCCAGGCCTGGAATATGTGTACTTACAGTAAAAAACTGTTGGGGTTTTTTTGTGTTCAGTCTGAAAAAGCATTATGCATCCAAGTAGTCTGCTGTACTGTATTGAGCTGCACTGGAGAAACAAATCAGGCCTCAGCAGGAAATTAAACCAGTGAAGGGTCTTTATGGTCTTCTATAATCTCCTGCTGTGTTTAAAATGGTACAATTTAGATTTTTAAAAAAATCTATTTATCCTTGCATATCTGGAGGCTAATAAGTAATATCTCATTAAAAAAAACCAAACCTAAATCTCTTTAAAATGAAAAAAAAAAATTGGATAAAAGAAAGTCTTCCTTTGGAAGTTACATTGTAATTAACTATAAGTAAAGAGGAGAGGTTGTCAGGACTTGTAACAGATGTTTACTTTTATGTCACCTCATCTTGTAGCACTGCTGATGTGCGTCACGCAAGGAGAGATTAGTGAGAATCAGTTCTGAAACTCCACCTGAGAAGAATACTTTGGATGCACACATTTGCTCAGTATTTTATCAGTATCTTCTGTTTACCAACTGTTCTTCACAAAAACAAAGAAATTATTGATCTCCTATAAGTATGGTCACTGCTTGGCAGGTATGAGTAAGGTATTTTATATGCTGTTATACTCCTTTGACACATCTCATCATTTGGGTGGTGAATTTTTTTTCTGAATTTTTAGAAATAACCCTGCAGGTTTAAAGAATTTTTTGCCTGGAGTGAAATTTTTCCAACTTTTGCAACAATAGAACAGTTATATATTTGTCTGTTCTCCACTGTCTCCCTCCTATTGTATTCCACTGACAATAGTGTAGGGGGAGAGCTAACAGCATGCACAGGAACAGACTCACTGTTTGTGAACTGATTTTTGTGGAAAACATCTGTTTTCTGCCCAGCTTCACTTGTTTGTACACATTCACTGCTTCCAATGATGCAGTGCTGAGAGGAAAAAGAAAAACAAAACACAGCAAATCTGCCATGCTTGTTGGTTGTCCCAGTGCCTCTCAGTCCCACTAGTGCAGTAGCTCCCAGCTCAACATGAAATTATAAGCTACTGAACTAAGTGTATTTCCATATTATTCCTCAGAAAAGGTTCTCTCGTAATCCTCAGCTTTTGTAGAGGATTCACGATAAAGAGCAGGGCTTCTTCCTTAGAACAAATATTAAAGGGAAAAAAAATCTTCCAAACTGAAAGTAGAGGAATTCCTCTTCCTCCTCCACCCCCAAAAATAAAATCTGATCATCTATTCCTTCAGTTCTACCATAAATGTCTTTTCCTTCATTTATCACCTAGAAATATGTCTGTGTTCCATGTCAATTCATTAAGTTTGTTCAACAAAAAAAAAATAGAATTCTGTCTTTTAAAGTATCAATTATTCTTACTATGGTCAAAGGCAGCAGTCCAGCATCCACAAGTAATCTTAAAGAGAAAACAAGCACGCAAAATACACCACTAGTGGTCAATCTGCTCTTAGCATACTATATTTTGTTAATGCTGAGCAAAAAATTAAAGGCACAGAGGACACTTATTTCACTCACCTGTTTGAACCCACGGACCCACCACATGGGAGATGCCACAGACCCTGTAAACAGTATGGCCACATTATTTTACAGGAAAAATATCAGCAAAAGTCCTGACAAAAGTGATTTTACAACTCAAGATGTTCTCTGCAACTTTTCAGTTTCTATTGACAGTTGATAGGTTGAGCTGTTTCCCTTACAAACAATTCTCCTCTCAGTTCACTTTTCTCCACTCTTCAGTTACCAGTCTGCAAAGAGCTGGCATTACTTCATGGTTCTTGCAGGACAATACAGCCTGCTAACTTTTTGCCTCAATACACTTCTATTGTTTGCCTTATACAATGCATGCAAACCACAGTGTCAAAAAACTAATAATAATGTTCTAGGGTAGGAGAGAGTAAGGATCTGGTTTGGGTTTTTTTCCTTGGACACAATGCATTTGGCTTTGTCAACTTTTCTATTTAGAAGTTGGATTAATACCCATAAAGGAGTGCCCTTGAGCCACTCTCACTTAATTACAGCTCACAGCCTCTGAAAGTAATTTTACTGTGAGTCCTGCTATCATGACAGCCAGCTCTTGCAGTGGTTTTCTTGTGTAGATCTCAAAGCACTTGATGCAGGAAGCTTTAGGTCATTCTGCAAATGTAAAACCCAAGAACTGAGAAGATGGAGGCAATTGCTGAAGTTCATCCAGTCTGAGTAGAAACAAACAACAAAAGCAACATAGAAGAATATTAATCCTTAGTACTCTAGACATTAGAACATAGATATCCTGAAAGAAAAATACAGTTTCAAGTATAGGAGGCAAGCAGAAAGATACTAAATACAAAGGAATTAAAAGCATTCATCAGGGTGTTTTTCAAACTTTAAAATGCATCTCTTCATTCTTCTACTTATCTCCACAGGAGAAGAAGATCACAGAATCACAAAATCTACTCAGTTGGAAGGGACCCACAAGGATGATCAAGTCCAGCTCTTAGCCCTGCATGGTAGCATCCCCAGGAGTCGCACCATGTACCTGAGAGCATCATGTTCTGGTACAGAAACAATTTTTTCTATCCTTGCAACTTTTTATAGCAATGCTGTGGATCCAGACCTTGTATCTAAACAAGACTTTTAGCCAAAATTTCTCACTCTTTCAGCATGAGTCCATGGTTCTGGAACATGCCTCTATTTCAGTCAATGTCTAGATGGACTACTCAGGGAAACACAACAAAAGATGATAAATTCCATGGAGAAAGGGAAGCAGCTTTGGCCACTAGAAGAAAGATATGAAGATTTGAATGAAAAAATCTGAAATCTGACTACTAGAAATATGGTCTCCAAAGCCCATTGTGCAACACAAGTCATATACACATTTTCAGAACAGTTTGAGTTAGTTTGGTTGAAATAGAAATTATTCCTGGGTATTAAAAAAAATGTAACACCAGCTTTTCATTTTTAAAGGATTTATAAAGTGATGATACAGACCCTAGCATTTTCAAATTGCCAAACACTTTTTAATTTGGATAGGATTCTCACAACTAGCTCAATATCTCTCCACTGTTATTTATATTAGCCTTAACACAACTAGCATTTTTTGGATGAGTAGCCAGATTTGTTATACAAAGTCAATTTAGATCCAAAGATTTGTCACAACATTCCAAGTAGTATAAATGACAAGCAGTTACATTAAAAGTTTTCCGTCTTTGCTGCCCAGGTCAGTCTGTGAAGATCATGGAATACTTTAGTAAGACATTAGTAGTTTACCTTTCACATCAAAATCGAAATAGCAGCTGACACATAAGGAAATCTTACTAGAAAAGTGAAAAACATTCATTAACTGACAAATGGATGTGTCCTCTCATAAAGATTGGAAGACAGAGGTTTATGTGATCCCCTAGGAGTTAGAAAAAATAATAAAACAAAATGGCATCCATCTTCCAAACTTTGAAAGAAGGAAGCTAAGGACTCTATCTTGATATTTATGCACTTTCTAGTAATAACCCAAGTGTTTTATCATTGATTTCTTTGAATGTTGAAATCAAAGCTTAATCCAGGTAGATGACTGTGAACATGCTCATATGCTTTTGCAGCACAGTTTGATCACTGGGGCAACAGAAAAGGCGTGATAGCATCCCATTGCAGGCATGGATCCAGCTGTGGGAGAGACAGGTTCTGCAGTCAAGTCTCCAGAAATATATGGGAGTGAGGGATCTACATCCTGTTGGCTCCCTTTAAAGCTTGAATCCATCCTTGAAGTCGTACCTGCTCGTTTAAAACAAAGTGGAGTTAAAACAAACTCTGTTTGCTTAGGTGATACATGCATGTGGGGTCAAAGATCATCTTGTGCTATTGAGGCCTTGGTGCAATGGAATTATATTCTTAAATAAGAATCTGGTTTTGCCACCATATTGCAAACCTGTCTGATAAAAGCAGAAATGTTTTCCTCTGGAGTCTTGAACACAATGTTGTTTGTGACCCTTTAGCCCAAATACTTCAAGAAAACCACAGCAAAGTCCCCTCAGATTATTTCTATATTCCAAATTACATTCTCTTTCTTTTCCTGAGAAATACAGATTCTGAAGTTGTTTTGAGTATGAATAATAGCATCTTGGCTAAGAAACTTTCAATGTGCTTTTAGTTTACACATGAGAAGTACTGTGTTGTCCTAACATTTACATGCTGCACAGAGATGTCAAGCACAGAGGTGTTCATGTGGCTTCTCCTTTTAATGGAATGACAGCAAGAGCGAAAGAAAGCACTTGAGGGACTAATCCAATCATTACTTGCAAGATGCTTCTGTTTGAAGGAACCTTGAAAAGGTTTCTGTCATTCTGCACAGATTAATTTATTGAGAACAACCTAAAGCAAAGACTGCTAAGGGCTCACGAATCATCTGACAAGAGTCTAGGTCCAGAAAATGCAAAAAAGGTATCCATTGAGCATATTTTCAATAAAGTTCTTCATACTTAGTTGTCAGTACCAACTCTTATATCCTTGCCACTTGGACTGAAATATCTCTTTTTCTTCTCTCTGACTCTTGCTTTAGCTATAGCTCATAAATCAAGCCACTAAATTCAGCTAGTGATTTCACTGCAACATACCTGAAAGCACATCCCTCTTCAGCTCCCACTAAAATAATCTCATACATCTTTCATCACAGTTACTGCTACCTAGTCCTCCTAATCCCCACAGTGGACAAGAGTTGCATCAAATCCCATAAACCACCAGCTGTTTGTATCAGCTTTTACCTAGATCAGTTGCAAAAGCAATGTAGAATCTTGACAGAGAAAAGCCTGGAACCAAACAGGTGAGCTTCCTAACCCAGCAAAGTCCAGGTGAGACATATGAAAGGGAAAGGAAACCCTTTTAGGAACTTTTTGAGAGTAGGGATGGGTCTACGGAGGTGGTGCCCTGCTACTAATGTTTTAAGAGCTTTTACATTGAAACTTTAGGGAGGGTACAAGAAGGTTATGGAAATCATCATCAGTAGTCTGGGAAAGATGGAAGTGTCCTGCTGTTCAGTGGAATGGTGTTTTGAGGGACTGAATATGTGGAGAGCTCTTTCCTTCTAAATACCTTTCAGTCTATCATCAAAGTGATGGTTATTAATCTTTTGGAAATCCTTCCTAGGCTATATCACAGTCTCTCTATACTCCCATATTGCCGCCTTCTGAATTTAGCATCAAATTCATTTATTTCATATTCATTTTCAGTCCTCTGAGAACAACTTCTGCATGAATTTCCATTCTACTTTCTCATCAAACTGATTATCCTTGCCATATTGCTTTTCTATCTCATTACATCCTCTGTTTCTTTTTATTTTCTCTGTATTTCCATCTATATCTTGAATGATCTCCCAGTTCACCCCATTAGTAAAATCTCACCTTTATCCTTATAACATCTTAGAGAAAGGCAAATGTTAATTCACACTACTTGGTTAGGCAAGGATAAATGAACAGGAGTCTTGCAGTGTGTCATATATTGGTAAATTAGCACCCCAATATTAATATATCACCACTAAAGAGAAATTACTTAAGAGCTTCACTGTCTCTGAACTTGCATCTTTTCCTATGCTAGATTATTAGGGAATGGAGATAGGTATCTAAACACAAACAATGTAATATTATGTAAGAATTCGAGCATCAACATGAATCCATATGTGCAGGGATACTATCTTAATGTTGTCTTCAAGTCCTTAACATATTCACAGAAATGCTTCTTCTATATAAAAGGAGAGGTGTTTAGATAAAGTACAAATAGGAAACTGGGGACAGGACTTGAGACTTTACACTCTGATTATGATTTTGTCAGTGTTTTATTTAGCAAATAGATCCTTAGAGAAAATACCCAAATCCAAAAGCTCTGCTTGCTTTGATATACTCAGTATTGGATATGAGGGTTAAGTCATCAAGTTGACTTCAGAGAATGATATTATAGTGTATATTCTCCAGATTAATAAGAAAATGCTCTCTCTTAACCTCTTTAGTGGACTTTCACAGATGGAAACTGACTATATTATATGTGACAGCTACCAGATTTGATGGACAGTTACCAGGACATTAGTGTCATTATGGTTGCTCAGGTGCAAAATGTAAGGATCCTTGCCAAATTTGGAAGCCAGATTATTTCTCTTTAATACAGATGTGTGTAAGTAATGGTTGTGCAGAGTGATTCACGTTTATCTGTACTTGTCAAAAGTTGATGCATTAAAAGAGATTTTTTCTTTTTCTACATAAGATATCTGGAAAAATATATAGACGTGGCTGATATTTTTTAGGTATCACATGTAATTTTAGCCACAAAGTGAAGCTAATGTTCTCTAAAAGAAGAAAAAAAAACCACTTCCTAATTTGAAGCTTCCCTGTTATCTAACAGGCACAGAAACTTTCCTCAGAATAGGATGGGAATAGGATGGGAATACCGTTTACTGATCTATGTCTCCTCTTTCTCAATTTTTTTCCAGTATGGGTTGTGTACTAAATATACACTTTCTCTAGTGCATGTGTGACCAGGCTGTTCACTACAATGGTTTTCTGAGAATGAATATTAAGTCTGGCAGTATGGAGAACAAGGTAGCCTGACTAAAACACCAACACACAGGCAATTCTGAGTTCAGAATCTCCTTCTGTTTTCAGGTCCCTGGGTTTTTCTTGAGAGAATTTCTTTGTGTTCTTCTTTGCCTGTCTCTGCCCTGTGAAGTCAGGTCATCACTATCATTTCAGTCTCCCTGAAATTTATGACTTCTGGTATCACTAAATGAAATATTTGCTCTTCTCATTCTTGTCACACCATGCAAGGAAGCGCTAAGGCTGGAATTTAGCAGCTCTGTAGAGGGAGTGTAATTCCCAGACAATGTTCTACAAATTGATAAATTCTCTGTGCCTTTATAGCGTGTAGCCATCAGTATCTGTTTTCTTTCCCCCACTTTATTTTGTTTCTTATCTGGGTTTCCACTGTAGGTTGCCTGGGGCAAGTGAGTTTACAAAATGAAAGTGCCATCAAATACTTGAAGTTTCCCTCAGTTTTGCCCAGCAAACACTAAGAGACTTGAACTGATTACATTTTTGGATTTTTGAGGAACAATCAAAGCCATACCATGCTGATTGATCCCTTATTTTCTACTGATGCTACAGTCTCCTGTTTACATTTGCAGATAAATTATACAAACAACAAAAGGTCATGGACTATAAATAATGTTTACTTAGAAGAGTAGGAAATAAATGAGGAAGTTGATGGTTTGCATGAAATCTGTATAGATTGCAACTATTTTTAAGACAGAAAAATCTTGCCCTTGAAAGTCCATGGTCCACTCCATGCAAGGAAGGAGTTATATTTAAGATCCTAAAAATAAAGTCATGGAAGGAAAAAATCCATCCATAATTACCAAAATAAAATGAAATTATCAGGTCCTTTCAGCTGATCTGAAGTGCTGTAAAACAATTTACTGTCTGAAGACTTAACTATAGTATCTTCCTTTCCCCTGTGCAAAGACTGCAGTTTTGTGTTAGAGACATTAAGAGCTCTCCCAATGCCTTCGTTTCTATCAACAGTAGGCAGAGACAAGCTATGAAATGCTTAACATTATTTTTTTATTCTAAGACACTCATGAGTCCTGTAGACATTTTGAAGAATTAAAATAAAGCATCTATCTTCATTAAGGGATTAACAATAATATGCTCCCTGTTTCGTAAACATTTTATTGCCTGCAAAAGAGACAAATATCCATATGTTGAAGTTACAGGAGTATAGTGCTGTGGAAAGAAATTAGTATAATTGAATGAGATTTTACATTAAATGAAACTGATTAGTTTATGATTATCCTCTTCCAGCTCATCCCACTAGTCTCCTCATAGATGACTGAACATTTTTCCCCAGCTTTCATTATCAAAGTTAATATCTTTGTATGAGTCAGCCAATGCAAAGGTTTATTTTCTATTTCTTACTATGCTGAAAGAACAATTTGTTGCGTGTTTCCAGCTCTGCCTGTGTAATTCTCCTCGTCATGAATTATTGAGCACTGTCACCAAATGAAGTGCAACAGTGGCTGCTTCAAAAGCCTATCAGATATATAAATAGTAATCATGCAAAAAATCAGGTGGTGAGTTCACACTGAACCAGCAGCACCTATCTCGCTGAAAAGCTCCAATATGCTTTCCAGGACTACCCTTAGGGATTTCCTCTGCTGCTGCACAGCCCTGAGAACAGCAAAGACAGACAGGATGTTAGACAGCCTGTCTGTAGAGATGAGCTCAGCAGCAACGACACTGTCGTTTATCCTCAATGCTGGAAAGTAATGTCAGGTTTCCAAACGGAGTGGGTCCACACATTGTAAAGTAAGAATGTTTCTAAACATGCTTTTAAACATCATTTGGGAGACAAAAAATTGGATGCCTGAACATGTCATAAAAATCTGTGGTCTGAAAGATTTCTCCATCTACTTGCTCTATCTATTCTTGATCACCAGGGATAAGCTATTGATTTGCTTCTCTCGCTTCTCACTGCTCTGCCTTTCTCCTTTTTTCCACTGCTTATTTCCCACCCTTTGCTCATTTCTCACACCTTGTACCCTTTCTCTCTCATTTTGTCTTCTGCATAAAATATACATTTTACCCTCTTTCCCTGAGACTAATTTTTTTCATAGATTCAAAGATCTCTGTGTTACCCCAGACCATCACTACCATCACACTGAATGCCTTTGTTATTTATAAATGATCTATGAAGCCCATGAAAGGAGTTTTCTTTCTCCCATATAGTTGTCCCCTGTCTACATTTTACTTAGTCTAGCAGGTGACTACACTGGAAGTGTCTAGTTGAATTGCCGTATGAGAAAAAAGTGGAAAGAATTGTCTTCTTATGCCATAAAACACCTGAAAAAAAAAATAAGAAAAAAAAAGAGAGAAAGCACACACAAAACAGAACAATTGCACAAAAAGAGAAACATCCTGCAGAAGATGTATCCTTCTTGCTTAGGGAAGGAATTATTTAAGCACATATAGCTTTGTGTTTCTCTAACAAACTACAAAGGATTTGGATCATGGTTGGTATTTCAAACAGCAGGCACTCACATAGTTTTAGACAAAAATGACAACATCCAAGTATGAAGTGTCATACATGTAACAGTCAAAGGAAGTAAAAATTAACTAAACTACAGATTTGAACAAAATTAATGAATTAATTTCTTAAAAATCATATCCTTGGTGTCTTTTTCACAAAATGACTGTTGATCAACGGATGTTCATGACAAGTTCTTGAAAAACACATTATTATGCAACTCTTAAATATTACAGAATATTCGTGAACTGAAGAGTAGTAATGTTCACTGAATACGATCACTATAAATGTTATTAATTTAAATTTATTCACTTAATGCTATTCCATATCCTTAAGGGAGTGTCTAAAACAGCTTTATCCTTTCTTCCCTGCATTTCTTGATATTTATTTTGCAATGGAAGTGAAAAAGTAAATCCTTTGAGATGCAGGAACAAAGTTTTGGTTTATTTTCATCTTTTTCATTTTTTTCCCAGTAATTGAAACTAGGTTATTCTCCAGCCTCTCATTTCAGCCTCCTGTCTTTAGATGGTAGTAAGGAGACTTCTTTTATTCATCTTTTTTCCTATCTTGTCTATTTTAGTTGTAGGTAATTGAAGGCCAGAAATTGCTTTCTTTTCCCCAAATATGACTTAGTCCAAAGATGCCTGATACTAGCTGGTGTCTCAAAAATATGTTACAAGACAACTCACTATCTCACCACTTTTGCTAATAATTTGATGTAATTTATAATGCACCTTTTCATGGATTTTTTTTTTCCCCTGATGGAATTCAGAGCTGTTCACTCTACAGAGAGTCATTTCTCTGGAGAAAGCTGTGAAAGGCTCTGCAGGAAAAGGCAGTGTTCATTATTTTTTTTTTTTTGTTAGCTCAGTTTTCTGCATTTAGGGCTCAGCATATGCAAAAGCACCTATTGAATCCTCTATAGTGGATACCTACTAATCAATAGAGAATTGTGCTCTTGCTGAGTCCAAATGGAAAATGATGCAGCAGAAAACAAAATGTGCTAGGCTAAAACTTGAAGTCCTTAGTTGTTCTCGCATTTATTTAATCACATCTCTAAACAAGCCAGAGGAACTGCAGGATTTAGCTCCCTACATTTCTCTTATTATTGAGTTTGTCCAGGAGATTATTTTACCCTCTTACCCAGAAAACAAGAAAGAGGCCAGGATCAAACTAACACAACCCATCCTAACCAGCTGTTGTAAATTTTAAAAATGTTGACAACCACGTTACTCTAGCAATCTGGATATTTGGCCTTTGGTAAGAGATTTCAATAGACATTTAAAAAATAATAAGCTTATCCTGGTTGCAGCCTCAATATTTCTGAAGCAGATAATTTTCATCAGATTACATTTAAAAAGTCAAAAAAAAGTGGCAGAGGGATGAGACAGGCCAAGGTAGTTCTCCTCTGATCAGCCAAGGATTTAGGAGAAAGGGTTAAGAATTGCTGCCCATCTTTCCACCCTCTTCATAAAATCTCAGACTAAAAAGTTGCAAGCCCTTACTTTTCATGAACTTCCTTTCGTATCTCTGGGGCTTAGAAAGGCTTTTTCAAAGACAGCAAGATTTTGAAAGCCATTTAGTTGGGGATTGAGTTGACAATATGAAATTTCATTCATGTTCCTTTGCAAAAAAACCTCTACGGAGAAAACAATTCTTCAGAGCTTAGAAGTTTTATCACACTGTTTCTTCAGGTGTTTCAAGAAACTTCTGTTCTTATTCTACAGTTAGGGCAGTCCTGAGCTTCCTCCAAAGGGGAATAAAAAAGATTTCAAATATTTCTTTTTTTTTTTTTGTCCCATCAGTTTCTACCATATAGTTCTTCCAGGTACAAGACATAGAGGCTTACTGAAGCTTTATTGTAGCAAACAAAATGTGAGAGGATAAGAGGAAAGAAAGTTCAAGTGAGACATGAAGATGATGAACCCGAGTTTCAGCAAAGACAGGCACCTCTGAATCCAGTGGCAGACAATGAGCTGAATGCTTCAAGGCCATCAAAATGAGTGGCATAAAAGTACTATTTATAATTACTTGATTCCCTACAGATATGAACTGTTCCTAAATAAGACCTGAGATCCATGTATCAGGCAGAGAACATGTAGGATTCTCTCATAGGATTCTCTCCCTTCTCTTTGCTATTTATTTAACAGGAGCATTTTGAATAGAACAGGAGGGGGTATTTTGAGTTGGTCCATGCCAGTCCTGAGAAGAATGCGAGAGCAGCAGCTCTCCAGTGCATATCTCCAGTGGATATGGATGCTCTATCATATCTCCAGTGAATCTTTACGGAGCAATATATCTTTTGGGCATCTTCCCAGACCCCACCTCAGGCACCTATTCATGGTTCATTTGGAAAATATGTGACATTATGAAAAAACCTGCTTTTCAAACATGGGGACATAATTAAAACCTCTGATTTTTGCATTTGGACATTCAAACCTGGCACCAGAGGCAGCTGCACATGCAAAAAAAAAAGAACAGTTTTGCATTTTAGCACAGCACCTGTCTGTGGCAAAAGTATTTTTGCCATGTCAAGGAGAATTATTACAAGAAAGCAGAGAGTGTGTTTGTAATTTGGAACTTGTCTGCTTCTTTCTATCTCTCTTTAATACAAACATAAACAACACCACTGGAATTTCTGAGTGTGGAAGTTTGTTGACATTGTTTAGAAGTTCGTTGACGTTGTTTTTTGGTTAAAAGTCATGTTGACCCTGGCAAATGCACCCAGAACCTCAAATCTTTAGGCTGAATTTAAAATGCTTTTCTCAGTTTGGGATTCGTCAGTGTGAAATGCTGGATTAAAGGAAAGGTTGTTAACATTAAAAGGTTCTATCCCATCAGCAGTTAACTTTTTCATGTGATGAATTGTTACACCTCACATAGTCTAAAACACCCCAGTGCAACCAGCTCTCCTGGGCAATAGAGGGAGGGCTTAACAAATCTAAAGGATCCCCAAACTCGATTTGCTTATCACTGACAAATGGAGTGATCAGTGGGGTGTTTAGAAGTGAAACCTCTCTTCCTTCTATGACAATTTTCCCCTCTCAAGCTTTCCTCCATTCCAAGCTTGAGCCATGTTTACAGTCATAACATCAGATCAGGTTGTGGCACCGGTTTGGTCAGGGCATAGAGTCATATTTATACCCAATTACCCAAGCACTGACAGAGAGTGGAAGCTGGCTTTCTGCTCTTATGACAGCTGTGGGAAGAATGACTTAATTGGGCATGAAGTCTGTTCATATAAGGTAGATCTGACAACATTGTTTTTACCAAACAGTAGTCTCTATGGGATATAAAAATATATACATGTTTGGTTGGTTGGTTGGGTTTCTGTTGTTTTTTATATTTTAGAGGTGTTATTTTAAATTAAAAAATCATTCCATGACCTGGTTTGCTTACAAACAAGTGTGTTGGTACAACTGTGACATGGAGGCAGGGACAGCTGGGAATGCCCAGAGCAGCCAGGGTGGAAAGTGATGCATAACAATTTATTACTTTGTTCCTACAATTTCCATGAGGATTGGTAGGTAAGGGGGAGAAATCTGATATTATTACAGGTGACTTAGTAACTAAAGTGTGTCCTAAATAATTATCTCATTAACTTTCTTCAAGTTCATAGGCTAGATAGGGATATGACTATAACTGAGAGAAAACATCTGGTAAGAGGAAAAATAGAAAATAATTTCCAGGATTAGCCAAAAGTTATTATAGCTGTTTTGACATATCAGAAAAAATGTGTGTCAAAGGTAGATTTGGCTGTTACTGATTTCTTTATGCCTTAGCTTAGGGCTGACGTTGGCCTGTTTTTATGAGTAGCAGGAAAAAAAAAAGGAAAAAATCACAAAGAAATGAGACAAAGGGAAGTGATTTAGCTAAGAGTAAAGTGACCTTTAAACAGAATCCAAGTATTTTAAATCATCTGTGTGTCACTATGAGACATCATATCAATTGCCATTTTTTCTCGTTTGCTCACTGCTTTCTGCTCTTCCTCCCATGGTGTGAATTCCCATGCATTCCTGTAGTTTCAAGAGAAGGCAAAACCTGATGTCAGCTGCACACTGCCATCTCCAAAGGTCTTGAGCAAAAGATGCTGCTGGCAAGGTGCTGTACTGGAGGTTTGTTGACCTCTGTCCAGGTCTGTCTGAAACTCAATTAATCTATGAGCCATTAAGTAAATGGCTGTTTCCCCATTTCTCTGAAGTATCAATACATTAGTGCAGCCTTCTTAGGATCCAAGCCATTAAAATAATAGAGTTAAGAGTAGTCATACACTCATCATTTTCAGGGAATTCAGCCTCATACCTTGCTCTTCTCATTAGAAAGAAGACAAATCATATTTGCCTATTTTTTGAGTGCCTTTTTTTTCCTCCTATTTATATTCCTCCATCTTTCCTTCTGGAAATCTTCCCAGAGTAGACTCCCCTCTCCTTACCTGCCTTGCTCTTGGAAGCACCTCGCTGCCAGCTGGTTTCCCAGGGGAGTTGAGGCAGCCAGATTTATTGCAACAAGGCAGCCTGAGCCATTCTCTTTGTCTAGTCTGCAAGTGAACAGGAACAGCAAACCCTTTCTCATCAGCTCTCTCTGTATGTCACAAATGCATTTGAGACTTTCTGATCATCTAATGTACCGGTTAGGCACTGCAGGACTTTTGCTTGTCAAGAGTCCTGAAAATTATAATTGGCAATTAAGACACCAATTAATAGAACAGTGTCTACGGTAGGTACTTATATGTGCTATGTGCCTGGCACGTGCCAGCAACCCACAGTCTTTCATTTACCTATCCTCAAACAATGCCTTATGGTGTAATAAAAATATACTCCAAAATTGGTTATTATTTATTTACTGTTAAATGATTATTTCTCTTTTTTTGGCTCTTGGAATGCAAAATGAATCTGTAAGAAAAATCAGTGTATTTTGATAATTTTACCAACTCATCTTAATGAAGAATGCAAGTGTTGGCCTTACCCTCTTCCATCCTGTCTGTTGTATACTTTCTGTCTTTGCACTGCATTGCCCCTGGGGTGATGAGAAGATACTTTGCTTGTTCAGGCTTTACCTATAGCTTGCCTCATGCTCAGATAGCAAGTGTATTCTGTAGTTCTGACCTCGAACAGGAAAAGGTGCATAAACAGGCATGAAAGTCTATCTGTGGGCTTGCAAATGCAGACTATCCAATTGGAAGTGGCTTCTATTCCCTTGCTAAGTAAGGTACATGGCTTCTCTGTATCTCATTTATTCTTTCCATAAAATGAGAGGTGCTTGCCTTCTTTGGAACAAACAAATTCCTTCTTTACCTAGTCTTGCGTATTTTGATGTTTTCCTGGACCTTTTCCATGCTGGTTATAAAAACAAATGTCTGTATTCTGTAGTCATGCTGCAAATACCTTTCTTTCGCTCTGTAAACTGATATTGTCACTGGTAGAAATGGTTACTGAACAGTAAATGTGTTGATTATCTATAGTCATATGAAACATTCTCGGCAGCCACTCTGTAAGCTTTTCATCCATGTCTAACATTACATTCATCCAGGTGGGAAGGTCAGACCACATCTTGGAGTGCTTGGGGAATTCTGCTTCTCTAAAGATATTGTTTCCATTAACTCACCTTCTGTAGCTATTTCAGGTGTCCTTTTCACACTGCCTAGCTGTCTGTTCAAGTGATTAGCTCTCTCAAAATCATGCATTGTTAGACTATGGGGAGGCTCTGTCTAAGGATGGACACACCAAACAACTCTGAAAAAAAATAGAAAATAGATAAAATACATAAATAAACATCCCAGGTCATAGGAACCCATGGAGGGAGTTCCCAAATCTCTAATCTTCAGCTACCCTTTGGTAAAATGGCTTGATTCATTTAGGATATAGATACTGGTCTTTTAGAAGACAAATAAGTTTTTACTTCCTTGTTGCTGTTTAATTCGTCCTTTAGCCAACATACTGAGGAGGTATGTACTGATAATGAAACACTTATGTGGAACTATCTTTACAAAACCAGCTCCCTCAACATCTTTGAGCTGTAGACTGAGTAGCAGCCTGGTATGACAGCAATAAATTTGTGCTATACTGCTTCACCGATCTACCCTCTGTAGAACTCTTCTCTAGGGCTCTCTTGAAAGCCATCCCACTTGTTTCTGCAGCCCCATTACATTCTGAAACTGATACAGTAACGTGGCTGCTTCACACCAATCTGAGATGGACACCAGTATCAGATGCACAGTACTATACTGCATTTACTCCTTGTACGCTTGTATAGTTAAAAGTGTTGTGGCTGAATTTTTGGAAGCAGTTCGTTGCATCGTGATCCTCTGTGTTTGTTACAATAAATAAAACACTGTTCTGGTGTCACCTTGGGGGGTCACAACCTGCGATGCCTCTGCCAGGGCATCCCGGGGCCGCTTTTGGGCGGGTGGGGGAAAACCCGGACTGGATTTTCTCTGAAGTACGGAATGGGGGAAGACCCGGACTAAATTTCTGCTGGAGTATGGAATGGGGGAAAACCCAGACTGGATTTCCAAAAAAAAAAAAAAAAATAAAAAAAAAAAGGAAGGGTTGGACTTGATGGTCTCAGAGTCCTTTCCAACCTGGCTGATTCTATGATTCTATGGAAGCCCCCGCTGAGTTCAGAGGCATTTGGGTTAGATCAGGTTGAAACAACCTTTATGGCTTGAGGCAGGTTGATTTTGTTTATATTTGCCTTAATCTCTCTGTGGCTAAATCAACATAAATTCCTTAAGGAATAAGATGGTTTCTGTTAGCAGGTTATAATCACACAAACGAAACATGATATGATGCCAAGACATTGTAGTGATGTTTTGTTTGAAGTGGATACCTGTACTCCAGGACCTGGTTTGCAAACAACAATTCATTCCTCAATTCAGATCAATTAAAAAAGATTTAATTGGCATGATAAGCTATACAAATGTAGCCAAAGGATTAAACAGGAAGATCTTTCAAGTGTACTGTAGAGGATGGGACTAATCTACCCATCTAGGAGATCTATATTTAAAAGAGTTTCATCTCTGACACGCATTTAGCCACCACCAGATTAGTCCATTCCTAATCTGATATGAAGTTAATGTATGTTTTTCTCTACAGACTACTCAGATTTTTCCTTGGTTCGTACATATCAATAGGTATAATTAGATGGTCACATGTGTGAAGTTTGTTCCTAACTACCTCAGTAGGAAAATTCCTTGCAGCCCATTGTGTTTTGGACATTACAATGGAAACCACATCTTTCTCTTCCCACTGTCACTTTGTTTGCAAAGGCTGGGTTCATCCTGTGGGCTTCCTTAATGGTTTGAAGAAGATATAGCTTAATGGAATGCATACATTCAGAAGAAAGTATTTGAAACAAGTGGTTCTTTTTCCTATGAAAACTTTTTTTGAGACAGGGAATTCTATTCCGAAATATATGAATGTTTAAATCCTAAAAAGTTCTTCCCCATGGACATTCAGCTCTGAAATACAAATCTAAAAATTTACAATTTTTTAAAAAAAGTATTTTCTCTGAAGTAGATCTCAATTATGATGGTAGGCCAGAATCTTTTTTAACCTCATAAAAGTGTGGAAATATTTTTGAAATTCACTGTCACATATGGCATAATGTAAGTGAAATGTCACTTTATTTTCCTCCTGGTACCAACTTTAATCTTGGAAGACCGTCCAGTATACAAAAAATAAGTGTAACAGGAAAGACTATTTATATCTAGGTATGCCTGATAGTTTCCCTAGATTCCTTTCCCATTTTCCAGCTCTACTGTGACTTCAATACCTTCAATGAAACTTCCTCAAACTTGTCATGTACTTTGGCTGTAGTACCTCCAAACAGAACAACTCTCCTTGCTGAGCTTCAACCTTTTCATAGTTTTTGAAGACACCACCTCTGAAAGGTTTGTCCCAGGTATCTTAACTGACTTGGGAGGGGACCTGGATAGCATAAGAAAGAATCCCTTGAAAGCAGGAAATAGCCAAATGTGAAAAATGCATTGGAACAAAATGATAGAAGTATTGCTGAACAATTGCCTACTTGACATTAATACCAGTCATGATGACCTCTAAGAGATGCACTCATAGCAAGACTGTCGCTGAGAGCACCCAACATCCTTATGCACTGCTTACTGTAGCCTTCCCACATGAAACAGTGGCTGAAGTTTTTCTAAGCTGTCATCTTGCAAAACTCAGGCTTCAGCAGAGGGAAAGAGGGTAGGGGAGATGTTAGGAAGGAGGGTAGGGGAGATTTTAGGAAGGGGAACCCTTGCTCTCTTCCCAAAAGGATAAGCTCTACATGAATACTTCCTCTCATTCAGCTGAGTAGATTTACTTTGTGAAATTTTAAAGGCAGGATTTTGGTTGTTAAATCTTATAAGACTACTGAAAGCCATGGTCCTTATCTTTACACTTCATTTAAATAATAGCTACACCAAGATAATTTCTGTACATTTAAGCATTCTTTTGTGCCTGTTGTGGTAGTGCCTGTAGGCTTCAGTCGTGAATTACAGTTCCACTCTACTATGCTATGTGTACATAAATATTAGAAAAGGGAAATCCTACCCCTACAGATTTAAACTTTATGGGTTTGCAGCCCTTGAAACAGCTTCTGCTTTATAAACATAGATGATAAACTGAAGGAGAAGGAAACTGTCCTTCAATTTGAGGTCGTCTGAGTGATCACTTATACCATGCGGAACTGAGTAGGAAATTACTTTCCCCCAATGAATATTTTATAGTTCCTCTTTCCTAGGAAAAAAACTAAGAATATGAAGGCTACCTTGGTCTTTGTATTTTTCTTAAGAGGTAAAGGAAACAAACAACTAAAGAGACTGAGAGACAGACACCCCACATGAACTCTATTTTGTAATAGAAAGAAGACTGGAAGTCAGAACTCTGCAACTTTTTGGTGAGCTCACTGAACATCTTTCCCTCCAGAACCATTGCTTTCAGGGTCTCTCCCACAGTGCAATACTCTTTTGACAGGACCCTTGTCTCTGCATACCAACAGCCAAAACATATTCCTGAGATAAGGAAGACTGGGAAATGCTGTGCTCCGCAGTTCACTGAACCAGCACTTGGACCTGGTCTTGGACTGACCTGCAACATGCCCTATATCTGCAAAATCTTCATGAGGAAAGTTCTACCAGAACAAGTAATTCCTTCCCCAAGAAAAAATTCTGTTTTAATGCACAAGGGTTTTTTTCCAGTAAGAAAAAGAAAGATTCATTAAAAATGCTGAGTTAGTCTTACCCAGTTAGTTCTGTTGCAGAACTAACATTACCTCATGTGTTTATCAGGTATTCCACATAGTAAAGTGTCTTACCTATGGAGTTAGACCTCTCCATTTTCTAAGCAAGGGATAATTTTTTTAGCCAAACTGAAAAAAATAGAAACCTAAGTAGTGTTAGACAGAGAGTGACTGGTCAAAATGAATGCAAGCATATAAATGCTGTATTGAACAAAGCAAAACGCACAAGTACAGTAGGGTGGAATGATGTTAATTCGGAAACACTGAGACTCGAAAGAGACATCACAGGCATAAAAGTTACCTCTCAGTCTCCTGGATGTGGAAACTCTCTGCTCTATTAGCATTCTGATAACTCCTGCATCTGCCTTGGTAAATACTGCAGAGAGAGGGCAGCTGCAGGATCCTATTGTATGCTACTAAAGTGAATGCTAATTAGGCACCTGAAGCAGCCTTCCTAGTTCCAACTGAGGATACTAAAAAAAATATCCTGCAAATGAAAAAAAAAAAAAAAAGAGAGAGAGAGGAAAAAACAGAAAATCAAAATCAAGCACAGGACTAACTTAACAGCCTCCTATGATGAATTGTCAAAATACAGTTTCCCAAGAGGTTTACTCCTTCTGAGGTCTAGCTCAGCTTCCTAAGTACAGGTTCTATTGGAAGAATCAATATATGTGATTGGTGGAAGAAAATAAACAAGACAGTTATCACCAGCTCTTAATAACCAATTTTGGAAATTTTCCTTCTTGCAGCAATCTGTATTTAACTTTATTCAGAAACAAGCTAAGATTTAGATGTCACAGAGCCTCACTTAGAGCCCCATGTGCTGGTCACTTTATTTTTCCACAAACACAGGTATAATTTTCTGACTCTTTCTTTGAAAAAGCTCCTCCCACCTCCATATACATTACAGCAACATCTGTCTACTTGAAGAGATCCTAAAAAATAGTTTCAAGGGGAGTTGCCTGATCCTGTTCCCTCAAAGGCTGTTCAGCCCTGATGCTATTCCTCATCTGTCACAACCAGTAGAGAGCTCGATGTGGGACAGGACTGAGGAAGGACAACAGCTCCCCAGTCTGAACCTCTGGAATTTCCCTTCCTGCCAGCATACCTCCCTAAGAAGAAAAAGGATAGAAACATCACCAGCTACCACTCATGGAATCATAGAATCATTTAGGTTAGAAAAGGCCTTTCAGATCATCAAGTCCAAACATTAACCCAGCACTTCTGAGTCCAAAACTAAACCATGCCCCCAAGCACCACATCACCATTTCTTTTAAATACCTCTAGGGATGGTGACTCTATCACTTCCCTGGCACTGAGATCTGGTTGACAGGCCTGTAGTTTCCCAGATCCTCCTTCTGGCCTTTCTTGTAGATGGGCATCACACTAGCTAACTTAATGAGGGGTACTCAGAAAAAATAAATTTAGAAATTCATAAAGATCAGAAATTCATAAAGATCACAGAACTGTGAACACAGAGTCCATGACTGGCATGGGTACTGAAGAGGTTAAACCCCAAAAGCATCCTCGTTCTTCTGCTAATGGGTACCTTTTTCCACTTTGGCTTGTGGGTGTTGTAGCTGGGAATCATTAAAAATACCGTCATTAAAACCTTTTACTCATCTCCATTGATTTCACTTGTAGTATCCTCAGAAGCCTGTGGGTCAATGTATTGCTTGCTTTGATTGAAAAACCTAGTTGAAAAATTGAAGTCATTTGCCCATTTTTATCTGGCTGTTACCAACACTCGCTGGTGTCGGTAACTGTTGTCACTGCCAGATCTGCACTACCAGAACACCAACAAAGCCCTATTTAATAATATGAAGAGTGTTTTCACCTACTCTTAAAAATAACCTTTTAACTAGATGATTCTTGCCCTTTGATGGTAGGTTAGATATCTGTCACTCCCACACTGGAAAGCCCAGATCACATTCTCCTTCATTTATATTACCATAATTCCATTAGACTGAAGTTTTGCACTACTGCAGCTAAGTGAGGGAGAATAAAATTTCCAGAGATATGTACATAATCCCTATTTACCTATAATCACTCTGTGAATTGATAGATCCATCACTATAGTAATGATTTCCAATGGCTCAAAAATTTTTTCACAGAGAAACTCTTTGCATCTTTAGTGCTACAATAATACCTCAAGAATCCTGTTTGCCTTCCTAGGGTTTTTTGCAGTTTAAAGGTGTAAAAATTAATAGCAAACAAAACTGAAAGAAGGCCTTAATGACCACTCCCATTTTGCAGGCAGGAAGTCGTTGCTGACCAGGATAGAGAGCATTTAAGGAGATCATCAAGAGGACTGTGCTTGTGCAGCACTAGGAGCCTCATCACAGACAGAAGGCTGTCTTTGGAGAAGAGGAAAGCGAGACATCTCCTACACCTGTGTGGACGTTTACCTCTTCTGATCACAGGCATAGCAATATTTAGTTACACTATCAGCAGAGCTGAGATCAGCCTATAGCTCCATTAGGCCTTTATTGCAAGTCTTTGGGGTTGACTTTCCTCTAATAAGTCCTTCTTCTCCCCCTCCTCTGACCAGCTGATGATCAGGAAGGAGTTCAGTATCCTGGAAAACAAATATGACTACTTCAATGATTTCCTGATTTAATCTCAGAATTGGAAGCTCACACTGATGCTTGCAAGGATTATAGTCTTCAGACTAGACAATAATGATTGATTTTGTACCACTGACATCCAAACCACCCTTAGGATACACTCTCCCGAATCTTTCTCTGTTTGATCCTAATACAGCCAGTGAGTGGAAACTCACTTCCAACACAGTAGAACTGCATAATCTTATGATAATACATCACAGTTTCTGGGCTAAACAGCCTTCTGAGAATATAGCTGCTGAACAAGGGCTGGAGAAGCCAAAGGGAAGGAAAATAATAGCCTGCAGGTGCATTCATCATCCTGTTTTCCCCTCTTAACTTCTCCTTCTGAACACGCGTGTTCATGCACTCAGGCAGACTAATTTTGCATTGGTCTTTAATAAAAGATTATATTCATTATGTGAGTGTTATTAACTTAGAGGATGCTTCATTTTATGCTCGCCTTCAAAACTACTTGCAATCAGCCTGTCTGAGGTGGCTCTGTGCCAGGCCCAGCAGGTTGTTGGATTTATTGCCCACAACCACCACTTTTGTCCAGATTTATCACACCTCACTGTGGCCATTAGCACCCTTGATTACCTCTTCATTTTCACTGGTTTGAATCATGACTTTGATGTATAATGTCTCCTCAAGCAAGGGCATTTCCCCTCCAATAGCAATTCTGAACGTTACAGAAACAACTGGAAATATCCCATCAGCTTTTTCATATGCACAAAGTTTGTGACAAGGTTTTCATTTTAAGAATATCAACGAGTTTTTTTTCTGGTGACTATTCCATTCCATCTAGTAGCCACCATGACATGCCTGTGTTGTGCCCTTAAGTTAGAATTTGCCTCAGCCAATAGAGTTAGTGAAATCTAGCTTCCAAAGTGAGAAAAGGGAAAAAAAAAAAAGGAAAATAGGTTTAAATAAGTTTTTGAAGTGTGTACTTCTTTAGTCAGAATAATACAGATCCAGGACAACAATCTCAAATGAACATTAAAGGGAAAAGAAACTTAGCTAGAAACCACAGGACCTCTTTATTGATTCTTCAGGCAAAAATCTCCTTCCCTGTTACGATCTTCTGTGCTGCAATAGACCAACCAGAAACATCCACAAAGCTCCCCTACAATTGTCTATTGGCTTTCAAGTGAGCTCTTGGAAAAGACAGACTGACTGGTATATTGAGGCTACTGTTTTTTCCACTGACACAGGGCTGTTGCAATTTTTCCTTCTATTTCCTTGGCTTCCTGAACTCACGTCTTGTCTCCTGCTGCAGGCTGCAAAACCGTTTGGAGCAGAGATCAGATATTTTTGACCTGTATTTAGACAATATCCAGTAAAAATTCATGCTGGACCATAGCTCTGTATCTAATGGTAGCAATAACACTTCTTCAAGAAAAAAAAAGGAATTCTTTTACTTAAAGTGTTTTCTCCTCCAGTGAAGTATATTCTTTTTACAGTAGGCAGCAAACTTCATGGGAAAGACTGAGGGACTGAGTGTTCCTGCTTTTCTGGCTGGCATTGGTGTCAAGTAAACTGTTTTACAAGGCTCCTATAGCATTTGTGTTTGGATATTTCAGTTCTTGAGATATGGGATTCATTGCGATGTAGTCCAGGAAAGAACAGGTGGAGAGCTATGAATGTCCTTGTGTCTTGGGCCTGGCAGTACAGGAGCAACAGATTTGCTCACTCACATTGCCTCACATAGCTTGTCCTCCTGTCTGGTACACTAAAAAAACCCCCAGACTTGGGGTTGCTGTACTAGCTGTTGGCACAGCTACATGGAGGCACAGTGCACACAGAAGTCTCTGGAGACACCACATTTCCCACCTCTTTGCATGAAATTGTAGCCACCACGGGGAAAAGTGCTAACACAGCAGATAGCAGCCTTATAATTCACCTCTGGTAAGAAGCAAAACTGTAGGAAATATCACAGCATGGCATCTAATGAACTTTGCTTCCTTCACTCTGCCAACTTTAGCTGCCTACTCTTCTCTTTGAGTTGTAAAACTTTCTGTCTCTCTCCTGCATCAGTGAAGCCCACAGGATAAAAAAACCTTGTTTCAGAGCAGTATTTCAACCACACATGATGGAGAAAAAGAAGACATCTTATTAGGATACTACAAAAGTCATCTTATTAGGATACTATAAAATCCAGAGCTATTATGGAAAGGGTACCCCCATGAATAGAAACATGGTAGAATAGGCTCCACCCTCATGGGGCATCAGAAAATAGAATATAGTGCAATAGAAAATAGTACAAATAGAAAATAGTGCAATAGACATTCAGTTGCAATGACCCTTGGAATGCTTGTTTCTCCATCTGCTTACAGGGAAATCTTTGTACACCCTTCCATACTTTACCTCCTGCATCCCGAATCATTTTATTTTAATTTTAAACACATCTTCTGCTGTTCTGTTCCTTCTTTCCTAGTCTGGCAAATCCTGAAGTATGTACCTTCTCCATAACTACAAACAGTCACACAGTGGAAGTCTGTAGTGGCAATTATCCTGTCAGATGGAATAAAGATTACAACTGATGGGTAAGGAAGAGGTTCAAACAGTAAAATTGTAATGAGTCCACCCAGTAACCTGTCTTAGTTTGCTTGCTACTGGGTTCCTAGCAGCCACTAGACCACCTGCTTTCTGTCACTGCAGCTCAGCTGTTGTTCAAAAATTTCAGATGTTTGTGCCAGTAATTAAATTGTGCCAGCAAAGCACTATTAAATTTAGTTATTGCAGAAAGGAGCTAAAATAATTTATCAATTCTGAGTGGATCATCAATGTGTTTTTGAATATAATGAAAATGAGAATTGGGTCAGCAGGAGGAAGAGGAGACATCAATTAAAAAATATATCTATACTGGAGTCTCAAAAGCCATTAACATTGATTTCAATCCAGGACACAGGGCCTGGCTGGCAAAAAGCGTTGAAGAATAATTAAAGAGGCTTTTCTTTTTTCTTTTTCCTGTGGCAGATACAATAACAGAGCTTCAAGAACTGGAAGTAAATAGAATGTAATCACTCCAGAGAGCTATAAAAGGTTATGGGAAGATGTTGATGCTACTGCTTTTGTTTAGTCTCCTTTCATATCTTTATTTGCCTTTTTGAAGTTGCATATTTGCTTTTAATGGACATGAATGCAGGATTGGAGCTGGAATTCATTCTGCCCCTTCAGGCTGCTCTTTTCACAGGCTCATCACTGACCTGAAGCATTGTGAGAGTTTCTGTTTCTGAAGATGATACAGTCAGACAGGTTCCTCACAGCTGAATCCTGTTCAGGTAGGGGTGTAACATGGGCTGGCTTGGATTAACTATCATTTGATGTTTCTAATATCTCCACCATAAAAACTGTGACTATTCTGTTCTTAGGTCAAAAATGTGTTATTTCTGAGTCAGCCTGGTCTTGTGGAGACTATAGATGACACAGATGAACTTCTTTCATCTTCCTGCAAATAAGCCTTACTTCCTGCTCTCTATTTTCAGGTCTGTGTGTTCTGCTTTGAATGACCAAGGCAGGACTGACTCTTCACCAAAAAATTAGTTACAGAGCTGATATACAGTCATAAGAACTTCACTGCTGGCTGGATCCAAGAAGATTTTAGGTCTGATAGCAGCAATCCTACCTCTGTCTTTGAAGAATTTTCAAAATTGCAGCTACATGACTACCAAGGTTAGTATTTTTTGGTCAGTGAGATGTGTGAATAAGAGAAGTTACATGATAAAGAACGAAATTAAATTTCAACCTCCATAAGAATGGAAAACAATTATTTCTTCCTCCCTCCCATACTCTCAAATACATAGTTATAGTCCTGCTTTTGCATCTTTGGTAGACCCTTCCTGACCTAATTCAACCCACTAATCCTGCAAAAAGTTCTCCAGGCTTAGGGGTTTCTCTTCTTTGTTAGTTTGCAAGGTTTTTTTTTATTTCAGTTAATGATTTGACCACTCACAGAGCAGTCCAACAAGTGCCAAGCTTCCACAAAGTGAGAAGTGGGGGAGAGAGGCAATACAATCCAGGAGCTAGATTAGAACATCTTTTTCACAGCATCATACAGTTGCTTTGTCCCAGAGATATTGAGCAACATCTCTATGAGCATTTGTGACAATATCATTTCTGACAACCTTCTTTCAAATAAAACAATTCCTTGCATAGATATGCTTACTGAAAAATATACAAATACCTGTCAAGAAACTTATGTTTTTATATTCAAAGACTGTAACTTTTTTCCCCAAATGCATCTTTCTCCATTTGTGATAACATTCACTTTTTTGTCATTGAGATTTTGGACAGTGCTTTTCAAGGAGCTTTAGACAACAGGACAGTTTCATTATGCCTATGGGATATAGACATTCAATGAAAACACTGAGAGCAATACTGTGATTTGCTCAACATCTGTATGTCCTCCAAATCCTTCTCTAGTGTACTGACTTGTTCTGCTTAGCAGTGTTTCCTTGTATTTTCACTACTGCCATGTGCTCTGTCTCCTTTTCTGGGACTAGTTCTAAGAAGACTGAACTCAGAATGTTTAATTCACACTTCTATAAATTTAATAATCCATAAGAAATAGCTTATATACCACTTAAGTCTTGTTTGTACCCTAATTGAAGAGTCTAAGTGAACTTTAAGCAATTCATTGGTATTTTCTGGGCTGTCCTTCACAGAGAAGGAAGGTTTGTACTCTTCCTAAACTTATTGTGATCAGGCTAGAAAAATTAGAACAAAACAGTTCTGTATGTCCACTGAGTATGGACTTGGTTGGCACATTATTAGCCCAAATTTCACTAATTAGTGGAAGCCAGCTGTACAAAGGGTCAGAGTATTCAGTTCTCTTCACAAGACAATACTTGAAAGCATTTTAGTGCTATACTAGACACACAGGTTGGCTAGTTTATGTTGTCCAAATCAAGTCACCCGTCAGAACCATAATACTTTTCTGAAAATGGTGATATACTTCATTCAGAGACAAAGTATTTTAAGACATCATGACCACTTACATCAGATGTAGTTGTCAGAAGACTGACATGTCTTGATCAGAGATATTGTTGGTCTAAGACTTCAGAGTTGGTAGTCAAACATCCTCTGGGGATCACTTTACTTTCTTCCATTTATTTTTCCCATTAGCTGTGAGAGACCAAGCCAAACAGTATTTAAGGACCACTGCAAAACTCTTAGGTCTTGCCAGATTGCTGTCTCTAGGTATGAAAAATTGAGCTAATTGTTCTTTATGTGTCTAGTTATTTCATAGTCATAGTTAAAAAATATGTATATTCTGAGATGCACATTCAGGTCATCAAAAAAAAGGCAATTGAAATGCAGTTGTAGTTTTGCAATGCAAACATTCCCTGCTTGGTGGATACATTTGCACCTGTATATTATCTAAAACATTTCCCTGTACATGCAGGAATCCTGTATCAGATACCCACTTTATCAAGTTGGCTTAAAAAAATATTTTAAAAAATTGCCTAAGGTATTACACTGATATTCTTTCTTCTCTTTCTTAGATAAAAATCAACCATGATATCACTACTATCTTCATTGCATTGCAAGTCAATCAGTAATACATTGCATGCAACTGTTAGATACTGTAGGGAATCAAAATTAATTGTCCATAAAATGGACAATTGCAGCATGAACACAGGAGGACAGAAAATAAGGAGACAGATCTTGAAGAAAATATCACACTTTGGCTGTCGCTTTGAAAATTAATTTTACTGGAGCATGACTACAATTTTTAGCAAAATCCCTTGAGAAATGGATGACCCAGCAACTGTTGTTTTACCACTTTAGCTGAAATCTCATTAAAATTAAGTTCTCTGACAAAACAAAGAAGCATTTTGGTGAAGATTATATCTACCTAACATTGTGGAGGATTTCTGCAGATCAGTTGGAATTCAGCTCCTTTCGTTCACTTACATCTGCTTGTAGTTCATTTTGGCATGATTCCTTAACCTACTTTTACATTGGTCTGAGAAGAACCGAGAGAGCTCTGAAAATTCTGGAGAAAAAGCCATATGTTGATTACTTAGTCTTGTTTCGTTTTGCTGTCTAAAATTTTGGGAAGATCAAGGGAGTACTTTATTAACAATTTCCTAAGTCTTGGAATTTTTCTCATTTGATCAAAAGCAACTGGCTTAATTTAAAGCCAGTTAGCTTCATAGTTATTACTTTTGTAGGTTTAGTGAGCCAAAATGGCCCACAAACCAGCCATTGGAGAAGTCAATCTATGTCTGTAAGTATTTCTTAGGTAAATAAATTCACTTTTAAACTTTTCTCAAGTTGTTCTTTTGGACAGAAATGACCTCATGTAAGTCTGGAATGGAGGAAGTGGCATAGGAATATTTGCCCTTCAGTACTTCTGGAAAAATAAAATCTCATATGGCCTCAGGCTCAAAGATACACCACAGGATAACCCTTTATCACAGGACTAAAATATTCTTCAGAGTTCAGATATAACCCCAACAGGGCAGAACCAAGGTCAAATCAAATGCACAGCAGCCAGTGTTAGAAGAAAAAAAAAGTACATTTAGGGATCATGAGTATTCAGGTATGGAAAATGAATGTGCACAACTTGTAATTCCCTGATTTTACACAGGCAGAACCAAGCCTTAAACAAATCAGCTGGAGAATATCAGTCACGTTTGTGAGCAAAAGTTTCATGTGTACAGCTACATTTGTATGTTCAACATCTGTTACCCTTAAAAGGGCAGATGCTAAAAGGGAGTCATTTCTAAAGCACAAAATGTCCTGAATATCAATTTTGTCTGCTAGAAAGGATACTATCACAGGGAAACCACTAGGAGGAGTAGGTCAGAGGCACAGCAGGTGTAGCAAGGGAATATGAAGTGCCCTACCAGATGGCTGGACTTAAAGATCTAAGGGGAATTTATTATCATTTGAACCTATCCTTATGCAAACTGTGCCTGGACTTAGTAAATAATTTATATCTGAAGATAGACTATTGCTTTTCTTTTTCCCCTCCTGTAAAATTCCAAGTTTCTTTGACTTAATGATACAGCCTCCCCCAGGCTTTTCTGCATCTTGGCAGCAAGCAAGATACTGTCCACTCTCTTGTACTTGTCATACTGAAACCACCAGTTCATAAGCCCTCTGTTCCCAGAGAAATCCCTGAGCATCCCATTTGTCTCAGGCAATGGCTGCAAAATGCCTGCCTTGTTAATGCACTTCCAGACCTCGCATTTGCCTACCCCGCCTCCTTCCTCCACTTGTTTAACACCAGCTTCCTCTGTCCCTCTGCATAATCTCTTGCCATCTGCAACAGCCTTCCAATATCTCTCTGTCTCATCGACTCTCCATCCCTTTTCAGATCTCATCTGCAAACCTCTCTTCATTCCCCTGCCTGCACCTCAATTTCTTCCACTCTCTTCTCTCTGTTATTGGCCTTTATCTCTCTTTAATATATTCTACAGGCAACATCTTTCTGCCACTGTTGGGCTGTAATTTATAAAATATAATATCTATGGCCTTGTATTATTTAACCTTGTGAAGCATTTCAGGATACGAGTTCACCTGAAAGGAGCTATGAAAAATAAACTTGCATGAACTATTGATAGACTGTTAGGATCAGCTTGTTCTATAGCCATCTTTTTTCTTATTTTTCCTTCCCTTCCCTTTCCCTCCCTTTCCCTTTCCCTTTCCTTACCTTCCCTCTGTGAGAAATCACTTTTTTAAATACAGGCAAGCATTCGTACACCCACACACTCATACACTTTCTGATTTCTACTCAATTGTAAAGAATGCAAATTTCAATTACTCTATTTCTAGGAAACAGGGACAGGTATCCTGGTAAGAGTATAGGGATTCTGCCTGTTTATGTAGGGATAGGTCAGATAGGCCAACACACAGCTGAAGCTAAACTTCACAAAGAAAGAATAATAAGAGTGTCTTCTACAGATATGTCAGCCAAAAAAAAGGAAGATAAAAAGGTGTAGACCCCCTGATGAACACAGCTGGCAAACTGGTAACAATGGATGAGGATTAAGCTGAGGTACTCCACAACTTTTTTGCCTCAGTCTTCATTGTCAGTCTCTGTTCCCTCACTTCTCAAATTGGATAGACTAAAAGACAGGATCCAGGAGAGCAAAGTTCCTCCTGTAGTAAGAGAACAGAAAAAGACTGAGGTTTTGACCGCCTGAGGAACCTGAATGTGTGCAAGTCTATGGAATCTGATGAGATGCATCCTAGAGTCCTGAGGGAATTGGCTGATGTAGTTGCCAAGCCACTCTCCATGATATTCAGAAAGTCATGGCACTCAGGTGAAGTCTCAGTTGACTGGAAAAACAGAAACATTGCGCCCATGTTTCAGAAGGATAGAAAGCAGGACTCTGGGAATTACCAAGCTGTCAACCTCACCTCTGTGCCTGGGAAGATCATGGAACAGAACTTCCAAGAAGCTATTCTAAAGCATATGGAGGTCAGGGAGGTGATTTGAGACAACCAGTACAGCTTCACCGAGGGCAAGTCCTGCCTGACCAACCCAGTGGCCTTTTATGATGAAGTAACTACATCAGTGGTCAAGGGAAGGGCTACAGCTGTGATCTGTCCGGAATTCTGTAAAACCTTTGACATTATCCCCCACAACATCCTTCTCTCCGAATTGGAGAGAGATAGATTTGATGGGTGAACTGTTAAGTGAATGAGGAATTGTTTGGTTGTATCCAGAGGGTAGTGGTCAATGTCTCAATAACCAGGCAGAGATCAATGATGACTGGTCTGTATTGGGACCAGTACTGTGTAATGTCTTCATCAGTGACACAGACAGTGGGATTGATGGCACTGTCAGCAAGTTCCAGGATGACACCAAGCTGGTGTGGTTAACTTACCTGAAGGATGGGAAGGCATCCAGAGGGACCTGGATGAGCTGGAGAAGTGGGTCTATGTGATTCTCATGAGGTTCAACAAGGACAAGTGCAACGTCCTGTACCTGGGTCAAGAAAACCCGTGGTATCAATACAGCCCGGGGGATGAAGGGTTTGAGAACAGCCCTCCCAAGAATTTGGCAGTGCTGGTGGATAAAAAACTGGACATGATCTGTCCATGGCTTCACTTGGAGGCCAGAAAGCCTGGTGTATTCTCAGCTGCATCAAAGGAAGCATGGCCAGAAGGTGGAGGGAGGGAATTCTGCATCTCTACTCAGCTCCTGTAAGACCACACCTGGAGTACTCTGTTCAGCTCCGGGGTCCTCAGCACAGGAAATACATGGTCTTGTTGGATCGAGTCCAGAGAAGGGCCACAAAAATGATCAGAGGGCCAGAACAGCTCTCCTATGAAAACAGACTGATAGAGTTCAGGTTGTTCAGCCTGGAGAAGAGAAGATGAAGATGCCCCTGTTCATTGCAGGGGGATTGGATAAAACGATATTTCAGGGTCCCTTCCCTGAAAGGGGAACACAGGCCATTCTATGATTCTAGAGTTCTAGTCAAGAAAACTTCATTGTTTCTTACTCCCCTATTGCTCTTCTACTCTTTGGAGTGCTAGAGCCCACCACATGCCCCAGGAATTTTATCTGATTCTAGAGTATGCACCTCTTTTTATCTGAACAGGGATATCTTCACAGAGTTAAATATGTGTAATTGGTAGGGTCTGAAAGTGCCTGTCCAGGTCACCTCAAAGAAAGAATGAAACTTTGAAACAGAGGTCACCAAATGAAAATGGGGAAAATAATGTCATTCTCAGGGGTTTATGGCCTTGGAGAACCAAAGTGCAAAGTCACACTACCGGGCAGAGAGAAAGAAGAAAGCAGCAGGAGGCTCTGACAGTAAAATCTGTTAATTTGCATATATACTAGTATCACAGACCTAATAAACACTAAGGAAATATGAAGAGTACAAGTCTCTTCCTCCTTCCTAAAGGTCCTATTTGAGGAGCATGGTGGAGGTGCCAATGTCTCCATAGTACAACAGTTACCTGGCAGATTTCATGTCCGGAGTAATAACTAAAAACTTTGGAGTCATATTATTGCCCACAGCAGTGTCAGGCCTTTAAAAAGTTGGCAAAGCATCTTATAGAAAGGAAGAGGGTGCCAAGTGGGAATGAAACTTATGAATGAATCTTGTCATTCCGGTCAACTGAACAACCCAGCTGGATAATTACAAAGAAACAGCAAAGGCAGTCAGGCAGAATAATTTTAAAATATATTTTAAATTTATTCTTTTAATTTCCGTTCCAATTCTTTCTTCATGAATTGCATAGATATGAATATAAGTCATCAATTAAAGTAGATCTTCAAAGTCTTTCATCAGTTTCTCATTTTAAGTCTCCATTTTCATTTTGCCTTTCTGTTTCTCTCTCAAGTTCTGTCTTTTTTTTTCTTTCATTTTGCTTGCAATTACCTGCATGAAACCTATTTATATGTTTAATTTACTTTATGATTACAGGTACATTCTCATACTCTCTGGTAATTATCACTGGAGTAGGATGTGATTGGCATAGGTAATGATAGCTAGCCCCAAAAGAAGAGTCTGCAATTCTCTCTCTTCCCTGAGAAATAATATACAGCTTTCCTCAAAGCTTCATAATAAAAGGCAGTAAGGTCATCTTAGTCTAGAGGCCAGTTGTTGTAGGTTACAAGTCAGGTTACCTGACAAGTCAGGTAACCTGAGGCAAGTCATTGCAACTTTGGGTTACTAGAAGTGAGTTACAATGTCTAAGGCTCTGTTACCTTATTCTTATGTACAGCCTTTCCTGTAATGTTAATATTGCAGAATATTTTATGGACAATTTTATGTTCTGCAGATAAATGAGATATTCTGAGATGCTCAGGGAAACTAAAAAAAAAAATAATAAAAAAAATTCTCACATCAAGGTAACATTTCTAGAAAGGAGAATGTAGGAGTAAGGTGTGCAAAGACTAAATTGCAGCCAAAGAGAATATCCGAGCAAAACATGCTCAGAGTTATCCCACTATGAAATTTATCTCCAAGTCAAGGGTTGGAGATAACAGCACTACTAGCTGTACCTGGTGGCTGCTAGAGAGGACCATAAAAGGAAGCAGAAGGTAGGGAAATAGAAGGGAAAGGAAGACTGTCATTAAGGAATTTAGGACTTGTAGGTGAAATTCAAACTCTGCCAAAGTAAGTGAGAGACATGCCAATGTCTTGACCAGTCCTGGATTCTGATCCAGCTGAGCTGCCCCATTTGCTCCTCACTCTACTCAGTGCTGGACTGCTGCTAAGGAGGAGCTACACGGAATTTCAGTTTAGGAGAACCTCCTTCAATAAAATCGGGTGAGTGTTCTTTCCCAGTTAGCTAATGCATTCAATGAATGAAAGAGCAATGATCTGGTATTTGCTTTCAATGTTGCATGGAATACATCAAGAAATTTCCTTGTTTATATCTCCAGACAAAGCACAGCCTAGTCAGCACTACATCTTCAGATTTGCATTCGAGGACAAAGATGAAGGGATTTTTTAATAGTCATGTAGCAGAAGTTGTGATGCAACATCTTAGAAATAGGGCTACACAGTGGCTTTTTACAGACGAACTGCTGTGAGGACAAATTATTAGATGACATTTAACCTATGCTGGCATTTTTTTTTTGCCCTTAGAACATCACCTAATTAAATGTGGATTTATTCTGACAAGCCAGATGGTTCTGTGGTTACCGCAAGGAGTCATGACATAACAGATCTATTCCTGGCTCTGCCACTTCTCTGTCCTACGACCTTTGCAAATCACTTAACCTCTTTACACCTCCAAATTCCATTTATGATACCAGAAGAATTATGTGGATTTTTTCACTTTGCAAAGGCTTTGCACAATTCAGTGCATTAAGATCAGCAGCTGTTTCGCTGTTAATGAGAAGACAACAGACTGAAGTTTACGGAACTACATGATCAGCTGGCATTAACTGGTCCACCTCTCCCGACTTAAATGGGCTCTGACTAATTTGTGATGTCTGAGAATTTGCCTGATTTTGTCCTCTCATTTAATTTGTAATCTGAATATTTTACTCGCCACATTTTACCATTAAGGTCCCATTCTCTTACAGTGTTATTAATGAGCTATTAGCAAATTTATTGAAGGGTAATAAATCATTATGAAGTCATACGAGTCAATGACTTACTTGTTGCTACTGGATCCCTCACATTTTGTCCTTTTGTGCTTCCATGGTGTTTTGTTAAAAATACTTATCACTATGTCAGTCTTTATCAGTAGCCTTTAAACTGTTGTAGAAGGCAACATACATGTTTTTATCCAGTACTATTCTTTGATTAAAAAGATCAGATCAGATCAGATTAAGAAGAGAATATTTGACATTTAAGTGGTTTTAGTTAATACTTCAAACTAAATTTTGGATTAAGTGTATTAGTAGATACAATTAAGAAAGATTTGGGGTTGATCACAGAAAAAACATATCCAATCTTTATAAATAGATGATATATGTAGATATGAATATTTTATTTCAAATTGCTCTCTATCTTAACCTTGAAAAAAACAGTGATAATCTGAAAATAATAAAGACCTACAAAAAAAAATGTTAATTTTAGCAATGATTTAACCTAAAAGCTTTTTTTAAAACTTTAAATTTTGAAATTAGAAGTCATTTCAGTCTCTTCTCAGCATTCAGTTTTTTATGAGATACTTATATGCCTTTGAAACCTACGGGGGTTTTTCCCTTCAAAATTGGAACATTTTTAAGAACTAAGATAGCATCAAAACCTCTCCTTACCCTTTTCTCATGTCTTCCAAGAAATACTAAATTTATTCAGAAAATGCGACTGGTTTTTCAGGAAGGAAATCTGGACTAAAAGTTGTAGCCATTACATGATGAAAGTAGAGCATTTGATTGAAAATTCTCTCTACTCCTTTATACTTTGCTTTCCTTGAAAACTTGGGCTCAGGGATACTTCTTAGGCTTACATAAATGATATTCTCAATGAGACTAAATACGCAAACAAGTCAGAAAGAACTGATAGACTTGTGTCCTTTCCCACTCTTCTCATCTTCACCTCCTACGTTTCTACAATTTTTACATACTTTAACATTTTGATGTACATTTATAGATGATTCCTTTGATCTACAAACTTCATCAAATGATCCAGCATCACTCCAGCAATAAATAGGTCCTTCAAAATATTTTGTGTTGATTTCTTTTCAGCCCTTCCAGTAAAGATGCATAGACTGCAAAGCAGAGGCAACTACTTTTTTTCTCATATTTTGCTGATGTTGGAACTTTCATTTTTCAATTTTAAACGTAAGAATTTGCATATTTAATTATTTGCTTCTATAAATTCAACTTTCAATGACATTGCGCCTACATTTGGAACCTGAGGTCTCTGAGGCATGTGATTAATTGCTAACACTTTTATCTTAAGCGTTTTTCTGTTGACTGATTTAGTTCTTTGAAGATGAAGGTGATATGGATGTGCCTTTGGCATCCTAAATAGCAATAGAAAAGTTGACTCTATTTCTTCGAATGCTTCCTGCCTTCCTGATGCCATGAATATTTGCTTCAACCTCTTTAATAACATTTACATTTTAAATAAATGTAAAGTGTGAGCAAAATATATTACAACACCACTGATGTGCATGAGATACCTGCAAGAATATGGCTCAGTTTATAACGTATTGGATTGTAATGGGCTACTGGAACTTAAACTAGATAGAAATTGGCAGGATCAGTACCAGATTAGATATTCCTACCAGAAATCTCAGTGACTCATCGAGTAGACAGATGGCTACATTTCTTCAGGGGCCCAAGACGTATAATAGAGTTTTAATAATATCCCCAGGAATCCAGTTTTAACAGCTTGATTTAAAGCTCTTAGTAAGGAGTCATTCCATTGGCACTACCAGGCTTTCAATCAATATGCTCATACCTCTAGAAAGCCTTCATTTACCCTGGACATACAACTAATGAGTCACCACTGGATCACTGGCACTGAGCCCAGGCAGCAGCACTTGGCTCTAGAACCAAATTTACCTCAAGCTGACAGATGTGTAGATCTGGGGTTTTGAGTCGGACTCCTACTTGAAATACTTCTTATCTCTCAACTGAGATTTAAAATTTTTAAAAGATAGAAATTCCATGGTGTCAGTGCCCTTCCTTAGCTCTGCAACAGCACACAATTCTAAGAACACTGAGACACTCCATCTTGCATGTGGCTTCTCCGAGCTGCCACCCACAAGGACTCTCCGATCAATTCAGCAGTATTGGCATTATTCAACCTTATGCTTTTCCACAGCATTCTCTCGGCCTCTCAAAAACCTTCCTCAGTCTTGCCTTCTATGCTCTACTTCATTAAAATGTCCATGTGTTTCTATACCCCATCAACAATGGTAACAATCCCACTTTCCTATGGAAAGCTCTGACACTTGTGAAAAAGGTGTCCTTCAGTGATCCCAGCTGTGTTTCAGCAGGTGAAAGAAGGGAAGGTCTTTCTAGGGCTCTTAGCTCTGTTTTGTTAGTCTGTACACTTTGTATTGGACCTGGTTGCAGGCTGTATAAACAGCATCCAAATTATTCAATCTATTTATTAGAGGCTTCTCAGTTCAGTCATGTTTGCTTGTCTTGTCTTTCATGCATTTCACATGGATGTTTGAGGCCTAGATGTTTGTCACTTAAATACCCATCCAAACAGGAAAGCTAGGATCTTTCTTTGCAAGTAAAAGTGTTCACTCTCTCATTTCCAATTTATTGCACATTATTTGCCAATTATTAAATGTTAGCTAATTCAACTGGGGAGCAGAAATCTTGTCATGTGACTTAACTATTCACCTCCTGTGAGCAACGAACAATAGGCAAGTAAAAACAACTATGTGTGGAGGCATCATGTGCTGAAATTTACTGCTAGAAACTATTTGAAGAGAGCTGTGACTAGCAGACACTTGCTGTTTGCTTCCCAGATAAATCCAGGGGTGACATCTGCACAATGAATATTTGTGACCAGGTTTTCTCACAATATGCATGAGTGTACAAAAATATTTTCTAAGGAAAGTTTCTTCAGAAATAATAATAATTAAAAAAAAATCCTAAAAATTTGACATGATACTATCTTTTTTTCCTAAAGAATATATTCAACTAGTTTTCCGGATGGGTTTATTGATCTGAAAATGTAAGTCAAATTCAATGAAAAAAAAAGGAAAAAAAAAGGAGGTGAGGAGGGCAGGAAAAAAAAACCACATTATTTTATTTACTTTTTAGCAAAAAAAAGTATAGAATAGAATAAACCTTTTCTTCAGATTCATTTTTTTGAAGTGGGCAGGAATCTCCTCTTTTGCAAATGACTTTCTGCAATGTGGACTCTGTTCTCCTCTCCATATAGAAAATAATGACATGATAGCATGTACAAGAAGGAGTTTGTCTCCTGTTTCCTGGCACCAACACACAGAACTATCCCTACTTGGTAACATTTGAAGACATTATCAGAATGTGCTAACCTTTAAGCAGTATATAAATTTTCATTTTTTTTTATTAAATCTATTCTTCTTTTCTTTTGGGTTTTACTCACTTCGAATATGCGATGATGCTTGTCCTATGTACTTGAAGGAGCTCAAAAGTAAAAGAATTTTCAGAAAGGTAACTATAAAGACTCACTATGCCAGCCTGCATGTTAGTTATTATTTTCATGAGCCTTTATGAAGGTGTTTGGGTTTGGCAAAAACCTCCTTGCAAATTGAAGTAACAGGGATATAGTTATGATGAATCTAAAATGGAACTAAATGTATCTTATGAATTTCTTTGAACCTACACAAAATGCTGTCTATGGCAAGTATCCAGTGCTTATGGCAATCTTCTCAGGCCAAAGGCCATGGTTCTCCTTTCACTTACATCAGCACTAACTGAGAATAATTACCTTAAAATACATGCTGATGCCCTTGTGCAAAACCAGTGTAATTGGCAGAGAAGTCAAGTTCCACATATTTATGTTCATTCCTTGATAATAAAATTGCTTGATCTTAGTTTAATTCTGATTCTGTTTTCAAAGCTAGAAGAAAATGATCCAACATGTTTCCTCAGACACACAGCCACAAAATTCTTACTCATCTCCACTTTGGCACAAGCTTCAGAAGCTTTACATTCATTCAGCAGAATTCTCCGAGGCTTTGGGAACATTCAGTATCTGCCTTTAACAAATTAATCCCTTGGGAGATAAGCATTCAGCATCTTAGAAGGAATGAAAACCTTTTTTCAAGTGAGTGATTTTATTGTCTGTTACAGTCCTTGTATAAGTTTATTCAGCAGGGAGATGCCAAGAGGCCACTAACAATTTTGCAAGTGCTCATGTATTTTCTGGAATTCACAGAAACTGCTGTGTATTTATAGAACAGTTTGTTCTGGTGCATCCTAGTCATAGTTGTGTGTGTTCATGTCATGAGTAATTAGGCAGGCACAACAGGTGTGTATAACATCTTTACTCATTTTAACAAATAGCCTCTTTTCAAATTCCCTCCTGTTGTTTCCTCGAGAGGTGGCATGGAAATTTCTGCTAGCACATCTAATTAAGTAAAGTAGAGATTAGTTAAGACCCCTCTAGCTCCACAAAATTAAAGCACATTTCTCCTAGGGAGAAGACCACATAAGTTTTTCTAGACCTGGTCATGATTGCAATTTATGAGTCCTAGAAACCTCCTGAAAGCCTCTGGTCTGTGTGTGCTAAGGCAAAGATTGCTGCACTGGTGTGAGATGTACAGTGAGCGTCAGTCACTCAAATGATGGCTACTGACACAATTTTCTCAAGTACTAACAAAGAAAGGCTTTGCAGCACAGGTTTCAGGTGTATCTTAACTGGAGCCATCCGTTTCCAAGCTGGGTCTGTTGTACCTGCTCCGTTATCTGGAGCTGCTCAGGGAGTCTGGGCAGTAGCATTCTTCCCTTGGTGGATTTGTACCCGTTCACCCCTACCAGTGGTATTTCATCCACCCAGGATACACTGTTGGAAGATGCACTCCTCCAGCTGAACTTGTAGCTGATTAAAATATCGTCTTATATATTGTCTCTGGAGCTGTTTAATGGCATCAGCTTATCCGTGGGAAGTGAAATGAAAGCAAAGACGATACCTCACACGTGGAAACCACTTTCCTCTTCAGTAACACAGTCCTCTGATTTTTGGCTCACCATGGAAGACTATAACCTTTGTTTTTTAGACAGAAGCAAGAAAAGGGATAGTGCTTATTAGGTACAGTTAAGCACTCTTTTAGTCTGGACACTCTAGAGTGAGAGTTCTATAGACCATTATTTTTTATTTTCTCTTTTTTTTCCTCTTTGATGCAGTCACTGAGATAAGCAATAGGTAATCTAAAGCAATTCAAATCTGCAGCTGTTTCAATGAGTGAGGTCATTCTACCAGATAAGGATGGGCTTCCTTAGGGTTTTCTGAGGTGACTAATAGCATCAGTAGGGAGAGATGAAGTAGGAGCAGATGAAGAAGCACTGTTGTTAAGAAAAGATTCTAATCTCTCTCTTTCACTCACCCAAGCTCTTACAATATCTGAAGTGTAAAACAGTAGGTTTTTAGCCCAATTTAATACAGCACAAAGAAAATAAATCTGGAAAGATCTAACCCACCTAGTGATATTTACAGACAGGGAGAGCAACTAGTTTATGAGTCAGTGTGTGTGTTCCACTACAGCTGCAACAACAGTCCAGTCACTACATCTTCACTGCTGCTTTTTTTCCTTTGAGGAGAATTTACATACTGTCTGCATTATTTTTCCATGGACATTTTTTTATTTCTTGTGAAATAACAAGGGAACTTCAGATAAGGTCCAACCTCAGAAATGTCTACTGAAAAGTCAGAAGCAATTCAGAACTAGGAAAATTATAGAAGACCTGAGGCCATTAAATACATTTACCATTATAAGTAAAAAGAACATATCCTTCTTCATACAGACAACTGAAGTTATACATATATATTGTATATATGTTCACAGAGAGAGAGAGAGAGAGAGACCACAAGGATTTTATCCAAGGATCCCTTAATGCATACATTTGCCTCTCTGAAGCCATTATTAAAAAAGCACAGATTTCTTTATCTAAATTTGATTAAAAATATAAAAAATTGAGTCTGTCTGAAAATCTAATTTTTGATTTCTATGAATTGTAGGCATATTAAATCTTCAAGTGTGAACTCTTTCCAAAAAACAAATGTAAGCAATGCTTTTTTATATTCAGACATATGCTGAAATTGAAAAAACAAACACGGTCTTTTCCATAAATCTATTTCACCATGGCAAAGAGCCATCTTCTGAGGGTGGTATAATCATTCAATTATTTATCAGCTATTATTGTCACTGATATTCTATTGAGAAATGTAAATATTAAATAATTCACTGGAAAAAATTATTATATGCTACATTGATCAACAAGTGCTGGTCTTAAAACCAGCTAGGACATCCTACACATCTATGCATAACTTCCACTGCATTTTTCTGAACAAAAAGTCATGAAGAATGGTATACTTTTGCTTAGAGTTGAATCCCAATATGTACCCTGTGCTCTTCCAGTAAAGTATTCTGTGTATTATGTTACTGTACATTGTCTACCCTGAGAAATTGAGATCTGCTCCTGCCAGATTAAAAAAGACCTGTTATACTTCTTAGTCTAAAAATACTGTTTCTCTCTCTTTTTGTTGAATGTCAGACTCCATCAACTCTCTTCCACAAAATATGTCTTGGTACCACATCCCTACATACACGCTGCAGAGGAGCTTTCTCAAACCCCAAAGCTCTTCTGCTCAGATAAAACCTGAAATTTTGCTTGACTCTAACTTCAAGGCACAGGAAGCTCATCTTTTATGTCTCTGTTTTCCAGTTGTTTGTCTACAACACCCTGGGGATACTTTGCCTATTTCTAGGGAAGACAGGAAATATAGATAACAAAAATAAATCTGTACTCACTAGTCTTATATTTGCAGCTCCATCAGGAATTCTTTTTAGGTATATAAAACATAAAAGTTTGAAAAGTTTTGCTTTGGGATCTTACAGTCTAGACTTTAGACACCTGGTAGTATATGAAAGAAAGACAACTAACAAGAAAAAGGAATGTAATTGGAAGGAGTAAGATCCAGTAAATTCTCAAATTAGAAACAAACATCTCAGTGATCCTGTCAAAGAGATTGTGTTTCATCTCATGAATATATATATCTTATTCTGTGTCCTTTTTAAAATAATTAATTTCTAATAAGGTTAGAACAAGCTGTGATGAAGTAGACTGTTGATTTTAGGTGGGATTTCTCTCTTTTTTAAAAGCAACTATGTGTTTCAATGCCATTTACCCACTGAATTAGTAGTTTTCCCTACTCCCTAAGATATACAAACAGAAATTCCTAGGAGTTTCAGGGTGGGTGGGTGGTTTTTTTCTCATCTCTAATAGAGATTTTTTTAACTGAAATTGCAAATGTTGATATGGGTAGAACTATTATTGTTATTATAGTTGTTGTTGTTGTTAATATCCTAAAAAACAAACCATAACACTTAAGCAGAAAAGTATCAATGCAGGGAAAATGTTCCATATGCCGGTGTATAAATAGACCTGGCAGAGAACATAACAATAGCTCTGCTGTTGTTCTCTCAGAGTTGGAATCATCCTGATAAAAACAGGATGATTTTTCCTTGCTGTTTGCACTGTAGATGAGAGGGAGACATTGTAATGGTACTGTCTATTAAAGAGGATGTAACTCGGTGAGGTAAACAGTACTTATACAACAGGAAGAACAGAGCAGTAGGTTTGGACATGTTCACAAGTAGGTTGTCTCTGTTGGAAAGCAGTGGTGAGTTCTGCCTCTGCCCCCCAAATACTTAGATGGAAGCACAGAGTCCTTGATCACTGTGAGTGCTTATTGCCCTGTACTGTATGGTTAATCCTGGAATTACCACTTCCTGTGAGTAATGTTTGTAGGAATCATAGAACCATAGAATCACAGACAGGTTTGGGTTGGAAGCAACCTGGAAGATCGTCTAAATCCAATTCTCCTGCCATGGGCAGGGACACTTTCTCTCACATGCTTCTCCAAGCATTGCTTTGGTACAGCTACAGATCAGCTCCTCTGCTCTATGAGAACGGGACAGCAAAACACTCATTGTGAACTCAATAAGCTGGTGACAAATGGCCTCTCTTTTCTGGCTAGTGAAATACTGAAGATCCCCTAATATTGATAAAAAAATAAAATAATATCCTTGAATTTAACTTGTTGGCATCTGACTGCCATAAAATGGGGATTCATTTACCTCTAGAACTCTGCTCTCTTACTTGCATAGAGGATGGCTTCCCACTGGAAGCCAGTGCCAGAACTGCTAATCAGGGAATCCCAGGAGCTAGCAGCCAAAGAGATACATCAAGCCATCTGATCCATCCATGCATCACACAGATTTGCAAAGCGTCCTGCCTGTGCAACACTTGGTCCTGTCAAAAAGCTTCACCTAGCAGAGCTGCCAATTCAGCTTTTCAGAGAAGCACTGATTCCTTCTGGAAAACTGGGAGGACTACTCTGAGAAGCTCATCCAATTGCCATATCAAGTGGGATTTTTGCATTTGTCTACCTGGTTCCTTGTTACAAAAGCCTCTAATTCTCAACTCCTACTACATGAAAGATCTGGACATCCCTGGAAGTGATGTCACCACAGAGTTTTCTGCTTCATCAGCTGAAGTCAGTACAGAAGGCTGGTGTTAAGGGTTAAGTGTCAGAACCAAGGCTTATTTATTGAATAAAAAATCCTGCTTTCATGCAAAGACCCTAACAGCAATGAAATACAGCAGAAATAATCAACACGTAGGTCCTGGTATGCCGAGTTCCATGAGGGATCAAGATATTTTTGAAACAAGCTGAAGACCATTCAGCCTAGGTTTTTGTGGAATAAGTCACAGGTAAGCTCTAATGCTGCCTGGCAGCTGATGATTCACAGCTACTGCTGCAGGACTATACCTGGCAATTAATTATTTCCTGACCCCTGCCATTTTGGGATGAGCTGGCTGTGACCAAGCTACTGACCAGGGAGGATTCACCATACACAACAGGTTCCCCCCAGGCCATATCAGAAAGGCAATTTTGAAATTATATGCCTACAGTTTTCCATTCAGTGTGCATTTCTTCCAGATTATTTTATGGTTCTGTAACAGGACTGACAATTATTATTTCTCAAAACGTAGTAATTTGATTACTTTTCAAATAAAACGACAGTTAAGATTACTTGCAGGTAAAACTGAGTACCAATATGTCACTTGTGCTGTATCAGTCATTCAGACAATCAGTAAGGACGCTGGCTTAGAGTCCAGTTCATATACGGCAGAAATTCCACACCACCTACACATGTTTTAGTGGAAATAGTCATTGAAATTTATCAGTTCTAGTTCCTCACCCATAGATATCTCCAAGGACCTGGTTTTCAGCAGAGGCTGAGGAATCTCCATTTTGTTATACCTTTATTTTTTTAATTTTATTTTATTTTTTAAATTATTTTATTTTACTTTATTTATTTTTTAATTTTATATATTTTATTTTTATTTTATTTTTTATTTTAATTTATTTTTTTAATTTTTATTTATTTTTTGTTTATTTTATTTTATTTTTATTAAAAATTTAAAATTCTATACTTTGTAGAATCCCAAGTTGATGTTTGGATATAGATCTCAGAATAAAAAACTATTTTCAATGTCCTTATATTTACAGTGAAGAACAACAACAAATTGTGAAACATTGATGGGTGTCACCAAATGAAACTGGTGTTCTCTATCCAGCTATAATTTCCACAGTGAGCTCGCACACAACTTCCTTATTCCTGTGTGGATTCATCTATCTGAGACTCTTTCTGTAGTCATTATTCCATGAGCTGCCACATACTATTAGTGTATCCTCAAGTGGCTTCAGCTGTTTTTACCTTAAAAAATTTTCTCCAAGGAAAAGATAACCTGTAGTTCATATTATTCTTTCAATCAGAAATCCTGGACAAGCATCATGTCTACTAATAACCTTAGTTTTGTCAGATTTTAAATATTAGCAGGGAACAGGTGTTAAAAAAAAAAAAAGTAAACAAAGAGGAATTTGTGAATGCAGCCACTTTCCTGCTCATTATCACTTTCACTGAAAAAAAGATAATCAGATTCCCTACCCAAAGTCTGGACAACCTGAGCCCAGCAGTCTAAAGTACATCAGCAGACATCAAGAGCTCAGAAGTTCTGCATTGGAGTCTGAAAACTGTGGCTGGCCAGTGTTGTGGTTAACTGACAGGCAGTTAGGCACCACACAGCTGCTAATCTCACTCCTCCACCAGAGGGGTGGGAGAGAGGATCAGAGGATAAAAGTGAGAAAACTCATGGGCTGAGATAAAGATAGATTAATAAGTAAAAAAAAACGGCCCAAAAACCAAAAACAACAACAACAAACCAATCAAACAAAAAAGCTCAAACCCAACAATAAAAGCAAGTGATGCAAAAAAAATCCAGTTGCTCACCACCAGCCAACAGAGGCCCAGTCTGCCTCCAAGCAGTGGCAACCCTGGCAAGCTTCACCTGCCCTGCATTTATTACTGAGCACAACAATCATATGGAATATCCCTTTGATCAGGTCAACTGTCTGGGCTGCTCCTTTCCCAACTTCTTGCCCACCCCCAGCTTCCTCACTGGTGGGGCAGAGTGAAAAACAGAAAAGGGCTCGATGCTGTGCCAGCACTGCTCAGCGATAGCTAAAACATCCATGTGCTATCAACGTTGTTGCCATCACAAATCCAAAACATAACACTTTACAAGCTACTAGGAAGAAAACTAACTCTGTCACAGCCAAATACACTGGTTAACTATAATGTGGGCAGAAACTGATCAGCAAAAAGTCCCAAATCTCCTTGCCCATAGACAAACACAAAGGCTGAAACTTAATCTGGTGGTTTATGAATAGCCAGAAAGATGAGCACAAAGGATCATTCTTTCTCTGGACTCTTACTAGTTAATTGCTGAAGCTGTCTGCTGACTGAATGATGTTTTATGAATCTTGAGTCTTAAACCTCTACAGGAAAACTCAAGGACCTGGCTCTGGGCTCTGGGGTCTGGAAGTTAATGTGGTACAAACTAATTCACTTTGCAGGACTATATGTAGCAGCTTATCCTTCAGAGACCCAGAGAGTTGCTTGGGATAATGAAAGAGAGTTTTTTTTTGGTGCGTCTTTCCCTGTATATTACTGTAGCCTGGAAGTGAAAAGATTTTAGTCTTAGTTCTCCAGCGTGTTTTGTTTAGGTTCAGTTCAGGTAACAACTTATACAAAAAACCTGGGGTTGATATAAGGAATGTTTTTCTAGATATCGGCATTTCTTTTCATAAAATCGTGCTCAACGTAGATCGGAGGAGGAAATCTCTGTCAGAAAGGACCTTTAAATAACAATATGAATTCTGTAAAATGTGCTGAAACAAAAAAATAAACAAAATCCCAAATCATCCTACCTAACAGATTAAAACATATTGATGTTTTTCTGATGAAGTTTTTGATTTTAAAGAACAGTATAAACTCCATTATCTATATTTCTGCTTACTGGTACAGAGGATGGGTCCTAATTCAATGAGACACCAATACAGAGATGTAAATCTCTGTGTGTGAACCTAACACTATTTCATGAGTATTTAGGCACATAAATTTTAAATTTGTTGAGTCAGAGACATGAGTAGGAGGAAGAAATAACCCAGCCATTAAATGAAATAGATTTGTGCCTCTCTGCTGCTCTCTTAATAATTGGTGCTATAGCATCTTTGCCATATGTACCTTTCCACATTTGACTTGAAAGATTTGAGTTAATAATGTCTCCAACACTCCCTTGAAGGAGATAATCACTGTAGAGAATTCACAGATTAGAAAAGGAAGCCAAGACAGGATGTAGTTTACATTTTTGCTGAATTCTTCAGATTTTAAACAACTAACTTGGCATAGAAAAGCCCTGATTCTCAGTGATAGCTTCTCTGCTCAACAGCCGCACCTGGGACATTCAGCAGTTCCATCAGAACAGTCTAGTGTTTGGAGCACAAGTGCTGTATACCTGTACTTGAAGGAACTGTTTTGAAAACTGGCACTTATGAGATCATTAAAGTAATAATCTGGACTCTTGCCCTTATTCTTTAGTCCCTGAGGTCCAGGTGAAAATACAAGATCCCTGTTCAGGAAAGCAACCAAAGATCTGTTATCCTTTGAACCAATGCTTTTGTGCCAAACACTGAGCACTCAGGCATTTTTGTGAACTATTTTCATGAACAATCAGAATAATAACTCTGATTACATCATTTTACAAAAGTGATCAATACACACATACTCTAGGTTTGTCTTCCATATGGAAATAGGAATGAAAAAGTCTTTCTAATGACTTAGAGAAGTAGTCTTTTTATTTGGGCCAGCTGCTGTGCATAAATTCAGCTTTAATGTTAGCTATAATATACTACACTGGGCTTGGCAGTTCGGGTAGTCAGTTATGGTTGTTTCCTGAAGAGAAAAATCAGGTACAGAATACTAATAGTCTCAGTACTTTATTAAGTTTGCACCAGGGACTGACTTCTTTTACAGGTTCTAAAAAACTCAGACATGTCAATATTCCAAGTGGCTCATAATTAAATACAACTATATTTACCCCCATGTTTCCTATTAATGTCAAAAAGGGTCTGTCTATCTACTCTGAAAGAAAACACATAGTTTCTTCTTCCTAGAAATTGTGTACAAAGTTCCACTGCATCGTCTGTTGTCTCTACAAGTGATGCAAGAAGGAACTTGTCTTAACAAAGGCAATTCAGTTATTGAAATGTGTGGTACAGTGAGGAAGAGTACAAATTTTAATAATCTGGTATTTGTGGTAGAAAAGATGGTTTGATGAAAAGACACTGTTTGACCTAGCAGAAGTCCACAGTGATAACTTGGAATGTGAAAAAAAACATGTGAAAGACAGTGGATTTTAGCTATTTCTCATTCTAATGGTTCACACAGGAATCAGACACCAGTGGATACAAATTTCTGTTTCTGTGTGAGATTGTCACATGCTGGATCACCAACTAGTAGTAAAAGTGTGCCTGCAAGACACATTCCTAAAGTACTCCAAAGCTCATTTTGTTTGCTGGCTGAGTTTGACCACGTAATTCATTGCTCTTAATAATCACTGCAGCAAAGTGGAACTTCACCTGAGAGCTTTCTCTTTCTAATTTAGAGGTTTATTAGAAAGGCTGCTTATACTTGATTTAATACCAGCCTGAGCTACAAAACTGTTGTCATGTCTCCTCAAAAGGGTCTGTTCCTTTCAACTTAAAGCTAATGCATAGGAATGCAAAAACAGGTGATTTCAAGATGTACGATATGGAAATATAGATTTTATGTTTGTTTTTTATTAATATTATCATTATTAAATATACCCTATTGACAATAAATTACTAAATATATCATATTGACAAGAAATAACCTAAAATCATAGAAAGAAACTAAGAAAGACTTCCTCTTGTCGTGTTTCATAGGCATATTTCACCATTTCTAGGAGGGAATAGTGCGTAATTTTCAGCAAAGTACTGAAGTAAATTCTCCAGCATGCTTAGGGATATAGTTAAGCTCTTTCTGTACTGATAATGAAGACAGGAAGGAAAAAAAACATGTCAGGATTTTTAACTTTCATGGAATGATGTTACCTACATTTCAAAGCTGCACAGAAAAAAAATGTATTTAAGAGTAAAAAATTGAGTTATGGAATATGTGGGAGTAACTGTTACGAATCTTAACTTGATTTGCAAACTGAAGATTGAGAATCTTTAGGTATACAGCTGATATAAATCAGCACAACTTCATTGCAACTGCTAGAAATAGAAAGGAGGGGAATTCTAAGCTACTCCACTTGGTGGAGTTTTATTTTCTTTCAAAGAATAAGCAGGTAAGATAGGAATTATATAATAAAGAAGGCAAGAGTGGGAATTTAACACTCAACTGTTAGTAATAAACAAGTTTGCAAATAAGTTCTGCCTAAGGGACTCCAGTAGCAGTTCAGAACAGTGCAGTGAATTGAGAATGGGGTTTTGTGCTGGACTGGAAGCAGTAGAAAAAGTGGAGAAAGTTGAATGCATTTAAAAAATCTGGTGCCTGAACAACACCACAGTGAATGAAGTTCAGTGTCTAAAAATGCAAAGCAGTATATGCTGAAGAAGAATAAAGTATATGCTGTTATGTTTGAGTTTTTCAGTTAAACATACCAGTGACATAGGTATAAACCAAAACAGACTAGCAAAGACGTGTTCAGAGTTCAGCTAAGTAAATGAGGCATAAGGGTGTTAAGCAACAAGGTTGTTAAACCACAAAGTTTATGGTGATTTATGAAATATTATTAGGCAGTCATATGAGAACATTATACAGACCATCTATCTCAGTGGTGTGATTACATCCAGAATGGTACCTGCTATAAAATGTACTTGTCTCAAGAAAGATGCTGTAGAGGGGGACCAGAAAGTGAAAAAAAATTGCCATGAGGAAAGAAAAAAACAGACACTTGGCTGAACAGAGGGTGAAGAAAAAAAATAAAAAATGGAAATCTTACCCTTAGAGAGTAGGGACATAGGAAAGAATATAGAAAAAATAAAAATACAAGAAATAATTCCAGTATGGGAACTTACTGTTCCAAGGTGGCAAATCACTATTTTTGCCACTTCAGACAAACCCCAAAATATGCCGGTGGCCATCAGTTGTGGTAATAAGTATCAACTTCAAAATTCATAAAGGAAAATACTTTTTTCCCAAACTTTGGAGTGTAGAACATGTATTTACACTGCAGTTCCCAAAGCCTAGAATTACCTTGATTCTGAAAACTTCACAAGGTTCAAGGAACACAGTGTTTCTAAACATACCAACAATATCCTAAGTTATAGTATTTAACACTAAAACAAACAGGAGAAGAGGCAATAAAAAACATGCAGGAGAATTTATTCACCTGTAATTCACCTGTGATTAGGAGGAGCCTTCAAGGAGGAGACAGATTATCTTATGTCTTATGTCTCTGCTTTGCCCTTTCTACAGAAATACCTGATTCTGCCATTGTTGGAGAAAGGCTGCTAAATTTGCCAGTCTACAGACTAGGAATCCTTTCCTTTCTGCATGCTGTGAGCCTGAGACAAAAAAAAAAAACTTTAAAAGAAATTCGAGGTGTGAAGGAAAGGAAGTGAAAATGTAGAAAAAAATGAACAAGAAACTCAAAGAGTAAGGTAGATAAATACAAGATTTGTTTCTAAGGCCATATCTACAGAGGACACTGGATTTTAATGCAGAAACTACCAAACTGGCCATTAGAGACCTGGCACACCATGCAGTTCACTACAATGCCTTGGGAGATATTAGTTCAGGCACTAAAAACAGAGCAGAAACAACAACATGGAGCTTCATCTAAGCACTTAAGCCTTGATCCATAGAAGATATAATTAGAAAATATTGTGCCTAATTGCAGGAACACCTCTGACTCTGACAGCTCAGGACTCTCAGCACTGGTGAGTGTGTTACTCCTGTCACTATCACTGGAAAAAATAAAAGGATAAAACAGTGTCATGTCGTTCCTGACTCTGATGAGCTTTATCTACCCCAGAACATATGACAAATGGAACTACTTTGATTCAAATCAGCAACTCACTGGACAATAAGGAGAAGGTACTATCCAGCATAGTTCATGGAAGGTTATTGTTAATACTGTGTTTTAAGCAAAATTGCTGTTGTTCGTACTAGTTTTACTTGAATTCTCATCCCATCTGAGTGTGTGACCAGCCCAAAGTTAAACCATTTAATCAGGCAATGTTCTTCTTCTGCGAGCATCACTGCTCCAGTAAGTGACAAGAGGTACAAAAGGCAGCATTTTCAAGAGGAGAAAACCAGAGAAAACAAGTATCCCATAGAAAAAAAACCCCAGAGGGATCCTAGAAGGTGTATTTTCCAATACTGTTCTCCCCAAAGAAACTGTATTCATTTTCATCTTTGTATTTTTTATTAGGAGGGATCTGAGCTACCTGAAGAAGTAGCTTGTTAAAAAAGTGTTTGGGAACTCCTATTTTAACAATTCTGTTTCTGGATTTGTAGACTTCGGACAAGCTTCAAGTAATCATTCACTCCTTAAGTGTCCTTGGGGGAGCAGAATCAGTATTAGAGAGACCTCGTACAAACCCTATGGTAGAATCAGAAGTTCAAAGGGAAAGTACCTGCAGAGTTGTACTGCAGGAGAGCTTGGTAGGTGGGGCTGAAGTGCTTAAAAAGCAGACAGAGTTCTTGACTCCAAGCCCAGTGAAGATGAATTCTTGAGTCTGTTTGTAAAGTAATATTTGGGGGGAAATATTTCCCACAGAACTGTGACCGTCTTTAAATCTCCTCATCAAACCAATGGTCCTCGTTGCCCCTTTGGAGCCGCTGAAGTGCACATAAAGCTGCCAACTGTCTGCCTGCTCTGAGAAAAAAATGTATTTGAAATACTTCTTGGTCTTTTCCCAGCTAATTAAAATAAAAAGAAGTGCTAGACCTGCCTGACACTTGCTTTCCTATGTCCACACACCATCCCTGTGTACAACACAAGTGGAGCAGGCAGGTTTCCAGTGGCTGAGGCTCTCTGCAGAAAAGTTTCACTGACACTTTTGCACAGACACACGCGCACAGGGACTCACAGACACAAGGACACCGAGACATAAGGACACAGGGACGCAGTGGAAACAGGGACAGACACCCGGTGGCGGGCCGGCCGCTCTCCAGGGTGCTGCAGGTGGCCGTTCCGCCCTCCTCCGGCGTGCCTCTGCCCGTTTCAGGGTTTTCCCATTTTCTCCCCATCAGAGACGCTTCAGGGTATAAACCCCCGAGATTCAGATCAAGGAGGGTCTGTGCTTCTGTCGTCAATGCCAAGTAAAACTTTAATGCCTTAGGTAGATAACCCACTCCACACATCTGGAAACAGTTCAGAGAGAATATTGCTTAACTTTTTGTCTTTTAATAGCTTTGTGTCACAGCTATAAAACATATCCTATTATAAACAAACCCATACCACCGCTTGTCCCCTCGTTAATATTTTTAACTCCCATATCACATAACATATATTTCCTTCTTGTTTTCTGTTTCATGAAAGTCACTCTTCTGTCTGTACTCAGAAGTATGACTGACAGCCTTTACCATAATTGTGATTTTCAGTTGCCATCTTCCCAAATCTGGAGATCACAAAGGTGACACTGATTCCCAACAAATAATATTTTGCAGATTGTTCTGCAAGTGTTTTCAGATTTGCCCATCTTTATAATTACTCATTCACATGAGACTGCAACATTTGCAAGGAGTAATTACTCCTACCAAAAAAACCCAACCAAACCAAAGCAAAGCAACAACAACAAAAACAATACAAACAAACAGGAAAAAAAAAGAAAACCAACCTAACAACAACAACAATGAAATCCCACAAGCAAGCAAACAAACAAAAAAAAAGCTAAAAAAACCACCCACTGTGAAGATCTTGAATTTATAAGGCTTTATTGATAGGTTAGTGACTTGTCTGTTTATATTAAAAGGTCCCCCATCAGCTTTGCTGTGCCTACCAGGATGCTCTTCCAGATGTTGTGTTTATCCTTAATAAAACAATAGATTTGATTTTCCAGTTCGCCACCTAGCTGCTCCACAAGAGAGGGGGTCAGTTTGACTCATAGAATTAGACCCTGAGCCCCATCTAAACCTGCTGGGAGTTTTCATTTTGTCAGTGTGGCATGATTTGAATAATTCCTCGTGTGTCAGGCTTTGAGACTTAAAGGGGACACAAAAATATGTGTCTATTACCAATTTATTTTCATGGAATCTGGCTTGCCTTTGGCTCAGTTTGGATTTGTTCCTTTCTTTCTTCTTGTTCTCTGTGGTCCTCACTGTCGGGATGATTTGCAGTTCCTTTATCCCATTCTGACCAGCATTTCCCCATCCTCTGCCAGACACCTGAATCCCCCATGCAATGAACTCAGCTATTCAGAGCTGGAGGTAAACGAGTACGGAAGCCCAAAAGAGACTAAATCACCTGTGAGCTGTGTGGTGGGCGATGGGGAGTACAACCCAAAGCCGTCCTCTGGGCAGGGGCAGGGCAGGGAGCTGCAGCCACGGCAGCTGCATTGGTCCCTGCTGGGAATGAGGCATCCGGCTCAGCCACGGGGGTGCGCCTGCCTCCCCCTCTCACTTCGCGCCTTGTTTAACGGCCTTGCACTGCGTGCACTATGTACCTTTTTATAGGTGTCTTCTTCCACAAAGAAATTAGGGCTTTGTCTTGCTCTTCCCGGTCCTGTCGGCATAAAACTGATGGCAAAACCTCGGAGGGAAGAGGTGCTCTGAATAAACATGGCTCTTGGACCTACTTGTTTCCCCTGGGAGGTGACGTGTGCACCTCCAGCAGGGACCAGGGAGGGGACAAGACCTCTGAAGGGAAATCAAGCATTTTGGTTAGCAGAGCTGGCAGTCCCCTGGGCTTGCTCTCTCAGTCCACTAAGAAAGCTGTCTGCTGGCTGAGAAGCCAGTCACCTAAGCCATGGCAAACATATTGGGAGGGAGCTGAGCTGGATGCCCATCCACTGGGCATCTGCACCCTCCCTGTTTTCCTCCTTCTAGGAAACTTAGCAAGTGGGAAACAGCAAGCAAGGGGAACTGGACTACTCTCCTTGTCCCTCTTTATCCATCTGTGGATAAAAAGAGGCTAACAGGAGGGAAGCTCTCATCCGCTGTAGCTACAGGTGGACATGAGAACCTCTGGGAGTGAGAGAGAAGTCACAGTGCCCTTTTCTCATACCCCCTCTAACACCAACCCTGTGGTAATGGGGTGAAACAGTCATGGAGAGGGAAGTAGGAGCAGTGGAAGTAGGAGCCATAGAACTGCCCAGGGCACTTTGTCTCCAGCTCCTCAGTAGCTGCCCTCACCTTTGAAAGTACCTTGAGTTTCTGCATATATCTCTCTGACCCCCAGGTGCAGATGAGAGCTGAATTGGAGAGGGATCACACCCCTACGAATATGCTAGAAAAGTTTCCCTTGGCAATGGTCCCCGTGGACAACCCTCCTTCCTTCTCCACTAAAGCTGTGAAACTCTCGGGACAGGGGGCTCATCCTGCTGGAGCAAACACACATCAACGAGGCAGCTCCAAGCCGGGGGAAGGAGCCATCTGGGAGACGTGTAGCTGAAAAGAGGGATAGAACCCCCCAAAGAAAAGTCTCACTGGAGATCACTCGGCATCACTGGATACGGATGCGGTTTCTTTTGGAAATCTCTTCTCTGAAAGTTGCTGTCTTTGCTTGCCCTCCCCGGGAGCGACTCCCGGTCCCTCCGCGGGAGGGGAAGATCAGCATGAGCAAATATTCGCTTCCTCACGCGCTTTCCTTTTTTCTGCCAGCGAAGTGCTGAGTGCTTTGTTCTGTGCTTTTACGAAGGATTTATCTCTACAGCTGTTTAGTGCACTGTAAATGACTCGGCTCCCCCGCCCTCCCTCCTCTTACATGAGCCGGGGGCGGGGGGAAAATGCATTTTAAATGTTTTAAGCTGAGAAGCGGCATTTTTTTTTTTTCCCCTCAGGAGGTGTGTCTAGCACGCAGTGCTCTAAAGAGAGGAGCCAGTAATAACAGATGTTCTGTCAAACTTAAAAGGTGCCGCTTACCACGGAGTCACCGGGTGCCATCAAGATGTATCTGCTGAGATTGATTAAGAGCCGAGCTCCGCGGGCTCAGGAAAGCAGCGCTGCTCACACGCGTGGGGGGAATCTCCGCTCTCCCCGGGCGGGCGCTGCAGGCACGGCACGGTGGAGGTGAGGGTCACACGGCAGGGTTTTCAGCACTGGGCTTTATTTCTGTGGGAGATCACAGGGGGGATGCTTGCGAGGAAGGGAGGTGCCCCCCGGCTCGGATGAGGTTTGCAGGGCCGGGGATGCCCCTCCAGCGGTCCGAGCTTTGCAGCCGTGAAGACCACACGGCGCTGAGCAGCGCGGCACTGGGGAGCCCCCTGCAGCTGGGTAGAGCCGTGCCGAGGCCCAGCCCCAGCCTGGAGCTACATCCCGCCTTGGCTCCAGCAGTGCTGCTGGACGTGGACCCTGACCCGACACCTCTGTCCTTCTTCTGCAGTGGAGGGAGAGAGAGAAGGAGGAAGGGGAGAACCCAAGTCTGCCGTATACTGCCAGGGTCACCTCGGGACAGGGCCGCCACGCCCTCCCTGCTCCCCACTGAGGGAAAGGCTGACTCGTGCTCGCAGCGACTGAACTCTAATTAAATCTCCAGAAGTCAACATGCTCAATCAAACGCTCGCGACCTCTCTAGGAGGGAAAAAGAAATAACAATAACAATAATAAGGGGAAGAGGAGGCGGGTGTTGTCACTTTTGAGGCCGCTGATCATCCTGATTAATGAATGCTAAAGTATGTTAAGTGCCAAGGTCTCAGAGACAGCCCGTGGGAGGTGCAGGGGGCGGCCGGGGTTGAGGTTGAGGCTCCGTCTGGCAAAGGAAGAGGCACCCAGACTACGGAGGTGGCTGTCCGCTGCCCTGGCATGGCTGCACCTGAGGCAGAGCACTCCTACGGGGCCGCACATTGCTCATGGCATGCTTCCAACCTCCCGATACCGCATATCATCTGAGTTGCCGGGATAGCTGTCTCCTAATTCTGCTGTGAAGTCCAGACAAAATATTCTGTGAGGGCTAGGGAACCAAGAGGCAGAAGTCAGGTTCCAGCTGCCTTGATGCTCCCGAAGAGCTACAGGTGATCCAGCCCTTAAAAGTGCTTTCAAGTAGAGAAACACAGCCTCGTGTAACACTGAAGCAGAAGTACACCCAAAATTCAGAGCTGCCCACCTCCAAATTAGCTGATAGTAAGGGACCTAAAAGATCACCTAGTTCCAATCCCCCCACCATGAGCAGGGACACCTTCCACTAGACCAGGTTGCTCAAAGCCCCATCCAGCCTAGCCTTGAACACTTTCAGGCAGTATCCTACTCTGAAGGCACATCACCTTCTTTGGGGTAAATCCACCCCTAAGATCCTTTCAGGAGCAACAGCTAAATGTATGTGAGTAGCATAGACAACTCTTGGCCTGGAGTAATCTCAGGCCAAGAAATACTTTCTGCAAAGTGAAGGCATTTTTGGAGTGGAGAGGAGGGAAGTGGCTGGGCTGTGGCTTCTTCAGCCCTTCAAGACAAGAGAGGGAAGCAGGAGGCAAAAGCCAGGGTCAGCTTCACAAAGCGCACCTCTCTCTTATTCACTTACCATTTCCCCCCTACTATTCTTTGGACAACAGATGAGAGGGGTTCCATTCTCCTGCTTCCCACTCCAACAGTCCCTATCCCAAGGGAAAAAATATCCCTTCAGACCACAGATCAATTCTGGTCCGGGAGAGAGGAGAACAAAACCAAAGGAAATATAAATATTTTCGTATCTACATTATGTCCATAAAACTGGCAAGTTGTCTTGGACAAAGTAAATACTTCTTAGCTTAGTGAATGTTAATTAAAGAGGAATGCTTTACACCTTATAAGAATTAACTCTTGTTCTCAAAATGTGTTTGTTTCCTCTAATTCGTTTGTCATTGTGCTAGGGAAGCATCTTTCCATTAATATTTCAGCATAATAATCAGTTGAAAAAATTGAACTGGATTTAGTGTAACAACATTTTTCCACAATGTGCGGAGACTCCGACGATTGCAATAATCTAGAAGCAAGACCTCTTTTTCTCCTCTCTTATATTGCTTTAGACTTACAGCTATCATAGAAATAGAAAAAAAATAGAAATAAAGAAGAGCATTGCAGGGAAAGATGGGAAGGAGGTAATTGAAAAAGCAAAAAGCGTTTCTGATGTGCGAAACGTGGATAAAGACTTCTGATGAGGAAGAGGGGAGTGCCTGATGAGGAAGAGGGGAGAGTGTGTTGAGAGATAACAAGAACCAGTAATTTCTATTCAGCAAAGCCACCAAATCAGAGAGCAGTGCTGATCTTATTGGAGGAGAGCCTTCAACAGCAACTAATCCTGTCATATTGAAAGAAAATTGTAAATGTTCTCTGCAGAAATTGCCTGCCCATTGCAGCTAATCGAGCCCACTTCGCGCTCACACACGCCACACACCCCCTCACACCGCCACACACTCGCTCACACCCCCACAGGCGGGCAGCAAGCAGACCCGCAGCCGCAGCACCCCAGCAAGGACATTCGCCCGAGATGCTCACCTAGGCATCCCACTTCCCTCGCTCCCCACCACCTCAACGAAGGTGGCAGCTTGCCCCCATTTCCTCAGGAGCTCTGGGGGAAGTATGAATTATTACCAGCTCACTTGAGAGTCCTGGCTTCACCTGTTTTTAATTATTTCAGTTTTGTCCAAACCTTTAAGCCAGGTTTGATAGCACTAGTGCACTTTTTTTTTTTTTTCCCCTAAGGCTCAGCTTGGCTGAACTGAAGCAGAGACTCCCAAGGGTCGGAGCCATCGAGGGTGTGCGTGTCTATGTGTGTGCCTGTGGGTGTGGGAGGCAGAGAGGGAGCGAGAGAGAGACAAAAACTCCATCAACCCGGACAATGCCACCTCTTGTTTAAAGCTTCCAAACTGTTATTCTTTCCCCCCATTATCACGGTACCAAGTAATCTGTCTTTCCCCCACTCCAACCCCCCTCCCTCCTCTTGGAAGATATGGAAGAGGAAGATAAAGCGGCTGGCTGCGGGCGCTGACGCCGCGCAGCCCGCATGCCTCTGCCGCCACAGCCGGGGCTGCGGAGCGAGCCGCTTGCAGCGGGATGGGATGCAACTTCTGCTAATTGGATCACAGGTAGGAAAGCTTTGGGTTTTACTGACGTTTCCTCTTTCTGTGTGTCTCTCGCGCGCTTTCCCCCCCCCCCCCCTTTTCCCTTCCATCTATTTTTTTTCGTCTTTTGTTTTTTTCTTTCCTTTTATTTCACGTCTTCTACCCTCCGCCCCTTCCTCGCCGCACATAAAATTTCATCCGCTGCTGTCATAGGAAAGCTCCCGCCAAGGAAATAATGTCTAAGAAACAAGCTTTTGCTTCCTGGTAGAAGAAGCAGAACAGACCATAGGGAAACTTTTGCTGAGTGGGTCCACAGCTGTGCGGGTCACTGGGGAAAGGCAGAGAGAGCAGAGAAAGCAAAGCGATTGCCCCCAGCACGGAGCCCTTCTCTGTCGTGTTACAGTTGCGATATTAATCCCAGAACCGAGTCTAACATGGTAGAGAAATCTTGACATTTTTCAAGCGCTGTCCACAGGGTTTTTTTTTTATTATAAATGCTACATTCCGACACAGAGACATCTCCTGGACTACCCTTACCAAATTCCGCTGTGACATGTTTGTTGACGACTCCTGCAAAATGTCACCGGGAGCGGAGACGTCCCCGGGGAGCGGAGCCCGCCCGTGGAGTGCGCTGGCTGCAGGGTGAGCAGGCAGGGACGGGGTGGGTGGTATCCCTGCCCCGCAGGGGACCAGGAGGGGTGCGGGGTATAAGGAGAGGAGGTTGCTGCTCTGTCGGTGCGGTCCGTCACCCCCCCAGAATCCCTTCTCTGCCCGGGATCAGCGCCTGTTTCCTTTGCCTCAGGTCTCATGTCCTGCCGCGGGGGGGGAGAGCGCTGGCTGGAGGCGCCGCCAGAGGTGGGAAGGGAATGGGGTTTCCCCGGCTCATTTCCGGCCCCGCTTCCCCGGGTCCTTCCCCCTGGGGTCCGGTCCACGGACCAAGAAGTAGGCTGCTGTTGGAGAGGATGCTCCAGGGCCGGGTGCGACTCGCCCCTCTGCCCCGGTCCTGTTGAGACCCCGGCAGGGCTGTGTCTGTCCCGGCTGTGCCTCCGGGCTCTCTTCCCTTTCGCCCGTGCCGCCGCCACGGGGTGTTTGTGGCCTGAAGGAGCGAGCTGATACTTTGAGAGGGAGCTCAGATCAAGTCGTGGGAGAAAAATTGCTTCCCAGAAACAGCTCTGGCACACCGAGGTCTTGGTGCAGCCCCAGAGTACGGCTGCATCGGGGGTTCTGAAGGAGTAAAGTGCTTTCTGCTTCTTGTCGGGCAAAAGTCTATCCTGGCCATCCCTCCAGCTAGAGCCACTCTTCACTTCGAGCCTTCCCGACACTCCGTGCCCCGTGCCATGCTCGGCGGGTTCCCCGCACCAGCCCGAGCACCAGGGTGATGAGGGAGCAGGCAGACTGGGAGCTGCAGGGCTGGCTTTGCTCCTTTGATCGTCTCCCCGCGAGGCAGCCGGGCCGGAGGGCTCTGATCAGAGGCGCTCCAGGAGGATGGCTGTGCCCGCTGCCAACTCCGAGGGGAGGTTGTTAGGGCTGGTGACTCATTCCCACTGGTCTGTGGGTGAGTCCTTACCCCTTCTCTGGGTAAAGGACGAGGGATGCTTTCTCCCACCCTTGTAAGATCGTTTTTTCGTACTATTTACATTTGCTAAATTTCCTTTTAGGGCAAGGAGAGACAGCTTTTTTCCAAATGGCAAAGGACACTGGGAAAGGGGTAATTCTTGTTACAGATCTAGCCCGAATAACATCTGTCCCCATTTTTATGTGTCAACCAGTGTGTTTGCACACACCGGCTTGTCCTTGTCCCTTAAGGAAGATCTTCTCTTTGCAGAAGGGAAAGAGGTAAAAAAAAGGGGTCTAACTTCTGCTTGACAGCCTGCCTTTTGCAGATTTTGGGGGGAAATACCAAATCTTCAAACAAACAAAAAGACCAACAATAAGGAAGGTTAATGCAGGAGATCACAAGTATGCATGCTGTCTACTTTTATGGTATTGCATCACTTGCAATCACAGCCCCTGTCTAAATACACACCAGCCTTGATTGTATGGTTTATGACACCAGCCGCTCTCGGTGACTCATCTGTAAACCTCTTTAAGCTACACACAGTATACTCCCTCTCTCCTTTAGGATCTTTGTGAGTGTAAGTTTGGTTGAACTTCTTCCCTGCAGGATCCCTGGACTGCAAAACCAGCCCTGTTTGCCTTTTTATCAGGACAGTGAGAAGTGCAGAGGGCTCACTGACTTGATGAGCATGTGCCCCACTGAGCTGCCCTCTCTACCCCTGCCCACAGCAGGCTGTGATTTCTGCATTGCAGTGTGCTCGAGAATGAGACCCAGTATATGGGGAGGGGGAGGTCTAGGACATCCTCGAGTTGCTTCGGATGTAGAGCAAAATTATAAAAAGGAGAGGTCATGCTTTTCTCCCATCCAAGCCCAAGATTTTAAGGAGTATTCTCTACCCAAAAGGTTTTAACTCTGCATTTGGGCAGAGCCCAGGGAGATCTGGACCATGTGTGATCGAGAATGTCCTCAGGAGGTGGAAGGAACAGCGATCTAGCCATGCTGTTATTGCCCAGGATGGAGACCAAGACACAGAAAGGGGGAAACGGAAGCCATCAATTAAAAAAAGCGTTTATGAACAGAACTATTTTTTTCCTGAGTGTTCAGCACAGTGTCCAACTGTCATTGTGGTTGTCACCTCTGGGCTGACTGCCTGCATGTGTTTCACGGTTCTCAGCTACTCAAAATGCTCGGCTCTTTAAGCCCATTGGGTGTCTCATTCAATAGTCTTTTGAAGACATCTACTATGAAATCCCCCACTGCTGTTAATAAAGTCCCAGGAGGTTACTCTGCTCCGCTTCACTCCTATAACCCACTCACCCATTCACCCAGACTTTCTCTTCTCCACTAATATTATGACCTACATGCAAAAGACTTATTTTCTGGTCCTGTTTCCATAGCAATGCAGCATGGGGAACGCCGACAAGCCAGTAATAACGAAGCAGATTCTCCTTCTGTGAAATCAAGACCTCTCTGAAAGTTGAGTTCAACGTAAGGGGAAAGTAGGGATCCGCGGAGAGCTGGATTTCCAGCCCGAAGTCCAGATCTCCGCGCCCTCTAGTGCCAGAGGCAGGCGCGGAAGAGCATCCCCGGGCACGGGGAACGTCTTCATAGCAAATTACAGGAGAGGGAGAAAAGCAAGTGGTATGAGATAAGACCATTCCTCCCATTGTCTGTTTCCAGCCAGATCTTCCCTCTTCTAAATCCCAAGCTGGGAAAAATAAATAAATAAATAAATAAATAAATAAATAAATAAATAAATAAATAAATAAATAAATAAATAAATAAATAAATAAGTAAGTGGTGGGTGGGTTTCACCTGATCTTGGTTTGGTCACCCAGAGATCAGAGTTGGGGTGGGTTAAACTATAGAGGAATGAGTAGGGAGAAATTAGAGCTGGAAAGCCAAGACTATATTTGGCCATTTATTCAGAAATTTTGGATCTCTCTGGCTTTGAGCTTCACAGCTTGAAGCAACTTTCAGCTAATTCTGAGAGATTCGAAGGCATAGGAGAGGATTACTCACTTGTGAAACTGCTGTCCTGACCTTCCACAGACTCTTTAGGTGGGTGGATGGGCTAGACAACAGTAATCAGGCTAAGGAAAGCTGATGGAGCTTAGATCCAGCTCATATGAATGACAGGAATAACTTTTTCACAAACGCTTGTAGCCTTAAATCTTAAAAAAGCTTAAATTGTATGTTGGTATTTAATATATGGTAGCATTAATTTGTACGGCAGCTTTTAAAGCCCTGTTAAACACATCTTAGAGATTCTCATCTCTAAGATCCAGGCTGCACAAAGAACCAAGCACTGAGAACTCCTGTAGCTAAAAGAGACAATCGGCACACTCCCCACACACTACCCTACCCACCTTTTCCAGTTGCTATCTTTTGGCAAAGATAGCTTTCAGTTTTGCCAGGGTCTTCACAGTTTTTCCCAGGTCAGAGCTACCCAAAAGATACCATTACCTACTCTCTTGTCCATATCCCACCAGCTGACTGCACACCACTTTTGTCCAGCAGATTGCACTCCCTAGTTCTCTTTATGAAATTGAGTAGGGATCTCTTGATGACTTATCCCGCTGCCTTCCTGCATTTCCCTGATTGCAGTGGGCAGAATTAAAAGTCAAGACCACCTCTGAAGTTGCATTAAAGGGTTGTCTCCTTTTCCCATGGACCTTGAGCTTGTTCCTATGTAAAAAATGCTTTAGGCTCTGGAGCTGCATGTTGTTTTGGACTGTCTGTCCTACCTTTAAAGCTATATTGTTACCTATATCTAACACCACCTATTCCCCATAGAGGGGCATATGTATCAACAGGTGTTCCAAAGAGACATCTCTTGTATAACATAATTTTAAGGCCCAAGAAGATAGGACAGGGTGAAGTGAGTTTCATCTCATTTCCATCAAGCACTTCCTAAAGAATGTTTGCCAGTGAGACTAAGATATTCAATAGGATTTCAGTAGTCCATGTGCTTAATGGATTCGTTTTTAGGAATATGATAAGGATAAAATGAAACAGACCCTCATTTAGGTCCAGCTGCTTTGCTCAGTCTTCTGCATGTTTTCTTTTTGATGAGATGATTCTCTGATTCCCATCGTTCCTGTATCTCTTTTGACTCCACGGGCTAGATTCTGATCTTAATTACCTTCTTTCAAATCAGGGGTGCCTCCACTGATTTTAATTGCGTCTGGTTTATTCTAGTGCAATTGAGCTCAGAATTTGACTTTCACAGAAACATAGTAAGTGTTGTAATTAGAATATGCCAGTGTTTTGACAACTGTTCATGGAACAGCTCTGTTTCATCAGACTCTGTTGAAAAGGAAATATAATGTGATAATGGGCACTGGGAAGAGTACGGGCACCTCTCACAGTGATGGCAATAAAGATCTCTGAGAGTGGCCACAACACAAATAGGGAAGAAATTCTATAAATCAGCATTTCTCAGGGTTTCCTCAAGCTCTTAGAAAAGCTCTGAGTAAACTGTGGGCAGGTGTGGGTTTTCTTAGTTTTTTAGTTGGTTAGTTTTTGGTTGTGTTTTTTTTTTTTTTTCAATTGAAAGAGATGTAATGAGACAAAAATATCTCCATAGATTTTTCTTCTGAATCATTGTCAAATTAGTGTTGGAAACTAAGGTGATAAAAAAACCCTAGTCATTTAAAAGAATTCTCTTTCTTAGTGATTTCTCTGGCTCAGGATTTTCAGGTGTCTGAATATGTAAAAATTTCTTTATTTCATGCAGATAAGATGATCTGCAAACACTGGATTAGACCCTTCAGTTTTATAATCCATTCTAGCATGTGAGAAACAAAAATTAGCAAAATCCATGTATGGGAAAAATTAAGTTTCTGATACAGCCTATAGCTGAGAAATTTTCTCTCAGCTTTGCAATGAATTAGTGATGTTTATTTTAAACTCATCTATCTCATGTATAGTCAATTAGAAAGAAGAGTAGTCATATATTAAAAATTATTCACAAATTTGTTCATGAATAATGGCAACAAGCTTATTCCACTGCTATTTCTGAAGTCATTTAGTGCAAGCTGGTGACCAATGATTTATTCATGAAAATATTCATACATCTCAAAAGTTTCATGAATGTTAGCTTGAATAATTAACTGAAATTGTGTTATTTGTTATCATTACTCATTATTTTTCTATTCAAAAAGCCATCAGTCATCCAGTTAAAGAACATTAGAACATAATGATTACAGCATTGTATCAGACAGGTGGTTTTTCTTGTCCTGTGTAGTGTTTCTATCAATGTCAGCTACCAAAGAAGCAGGCGCACGAAATGTTGCCCTAGCTATCTGCACTGCCCTTGGGTAAAATGTTTTTATACCCACCAGCTTATGTTTGCTCACTACCAGGAGATAATTTCCTAATGAAAAAAAATACCTCCCTCACCAAAGGGAAATCTGTAGCAATTTTAGACAAGCTGCAGGTATACTCACTGGCCAGATAAGCAGCTAATCCAGCTTTGCCTCCCAGTAAGTTCACTGTGATAGCACGTTACAGTGAATTCAGTAGGTTAATCAAAATATTTTCTTGGGAAAATCACATTCCAAACAACCTTTGATCTATTTAAATTAATTGTCTTTTGATGTTATTGCTACCTCTCTCTTATATGACATGAAAAGATCAACAGGAGCAGCCAGTACATTGTATAGGTGCCATTTATTTACTCAACCGAGAACCCTCTTGTTCTTTTTTTCTCTCAGGTAGTCCTGGGGTTCCCAGTCACTTTACATGCCTTAAAAACTACTAATTCTTCTCTCTTAATTTTTGGTGATGTGGACACTGTTTTCCAGGTGAGAACTATTGGCTTATACAATAAAGTAGTTTCCATTTTAACACCTATTACGCCTCCTATGTCCGCAGTAATGCCAATACCTTTTCTTGAGTGGCCACAGCTGGCTTAGAATGAGAAAGGCTTCTAAGTAATTCACTCCACCTGTGATTGTTCTACATTGGACAACGTTTATTTCCATTTGCAATCCATTTGCTTCACCCAACTTAATTAGTACACTATGAAATACTTCAATCCTTATTCCCTTTTTCTGACAGCAATAATTTCAGTAAAGAAGTTCTAAGTTCTTGGACAACACAACTTTTACAATGAAAAAGGATCCTTCATGTGTAGTTTTCCGTTTTCCTTAATCAGCTTCCAACATTAATAATACACCTATTTTATCATGACTTAAATTTGTCAAAGAATTTAAGATGATATATAAATACTTATATAGAGAGACTTATCAAGTTGTTTTCAGGCTGTTTTTCTCGGTCTTTTATTTTGATGTTTCAAAGAATATATAGAATATATAGAAGAGACAACATTTCTTCTTAAAAGAAATTATGATTTTTTTTTTCTCTCCTATATGTAGTTCTAATTTTTGTTAGTTTCAACCAATTTAGCTGGAAGTGAAACAATGCTTTTCAGTATATAATACCTAAGACTAATCCAGTGCCTGTCCTAAAGATAGGTATGCTAGCTGCTACCCTCCTGTCCTTCTGTAGTGTATCTGACTTCAGTGACAACTCGCATTTTTTTGCTATCAGCGCAGCCACTTCATTTTCAAATGCTTTCCAAACCCTTGCATATATAACCATGAGGTCCTTGTGATATGCTGCTGTTTAGTTTATCAGTTTGTTCCAATGTTTCTTTCAGTGTTTCACATTCTGACAGCTCATGTGCTTTCTTGTCTTTGAAAAAAACAGGTCTAAGATGGATTTTGGCGCAGCATCATTTGCAGAGAAGATATAACCAAACAAATAATTCTGAACCTCTGCAAAGTCTTTTTGCTCATTATTTATTCCCAATATTCCCTGGATGTGCAGCAGATCCCCTTGCTTCCCCCCCAAACTGGGTGAATTTAAGACCTTTCAGAAATGTCCTGCATTTCTCCCCTGCGCACACACTCCCACAAACTCTTGTCAGTTTGTGCATCCTTGGCCCTCTTCATTTACAACTGACATTTTGTTTGTGTTTTATTATAATTTCTCTCCCTTAGCCATGGGCTTCGCTAGAGATGAAGTGTCATTTCCTGAAGGCTGGTTGCTTGACTCAAACAACCTCTTGGACCTTAACATTTCACAATATCTTTTTTTCCTATCTTGCCTTTAGTTTGCTTTCTGCATGACTTCACTGAATCAGAAACTGCCTGTTAATATACCTGTTGTTTTGAATCCAAGAATTTTACTTTCTTTCTCTTTCATTCTTTACTTTCTTTTTTTAAACTTATTTTAATTCTGCCTTCAGTACTTTTTAAGCAGTTCACTAATCATTGTCAGTTTTAACCTCATGCTCTTAATGCAGTAATAAGTCTATTACTTTTTAGTGGTTTGGCTGTATCATGTCTTCAGCTACCTAGTTAAGAGCACATACTGTTATGTTCTCCAGTTATCCCAGAAATCACATAGAAATTGTTTGGTTTTTTTAATATGTTTGTACCAGTTGACCTACCAATATCCAGGTGGGTGAACTCACCCATGGTTACTATTTTATTAGACTTAGATACCTCTTTGATCTCTCTCCATATAGCTCATTGACTATCCCGGACATTTCCTGGACTAAGGGTGCTAATGCTTTGTGCAAACATCAGGATTTAATTAAAGAAGGATATTTTTTCACTCAGCACACTGGACTGAGACAAAGGACATCACAGATAATCCCCTGACCACGCCACCAACCTGCTGCCTGATTTTTGACACATTCCTATGGCCTGACACAAAGCCTGCTGAGGTTGGAGACCAATTCTTGTTACCTTGGGTAGGCTTTGGCTTGACATTCAGAGGTAGGGACAATAATTCTTCCTGATCTCATGACAGGATTCACTTTCTGCAGGTTGTCAGGTGTTGAGGTTAAATTGTGCTGCTGTCAAATGAAAAAAGGAACAGACAAACTCCATCCCCATGGTGTTTCTTTGTACTGGAGTGCTGGAAAATTGAGCTTTTAGGAGATGTTTATTAGGGAAAGTTTCTGTTGAGAATGAAGGATAAGCTAAAATGTTCTGCTTCCTTAAAAAAAAAAAAAAAAAAGGTTCTGAAGCTCCTAACTACTCCAGATCTCGGTGAGAAGCAAAAGTAGAAATGTTTTCTCTGCTGTTGCTTTTACATGCTTAGGCTGAGTTCAACCTGGTCTCCTGATCCATTACTGGCACCTTTCACCCACACTATTTTCACTTTTCTTGCAGTGTATTCTCAGCTGATGAAAGCTGTCAGAACAGGAGTGACACGAAAGGAGAGGCCATCACAAAACAAAGTGCTATATTTAACCTGGCAATGTCATGCCTTCTCAGTTACGACCTTGAGCCCTAGCAGTGAGAATTTAAACAGGGCATCTTGGTTGTAAAGTTTCTTCCTTTAGCCAGAGAAGGCTCTTACAAATGAGGAAAAGCAGAGAAGAAGGAGGGTAAAATGAGGTACCTTTCTCCTTTTGACATTTGTGATATCCAGCACACTTAGCTGGAACTAGAAGGAAAGAATACATGAAGCACTCACTGTTAAATTCTCATTAAAAATGTCTGTTTGATGTCTGCTAGTCATTTTCACAATCTGATCCACTGGGAGTAAATGTAGGGATCTTTACTGAAAGGTTTTGACATCAGAAGCAGCTTCCTGCAAGGAATATCCTACTGTTATTAATTATATTACCATATGATTCAGTAAAAGGAAAAAAAAAACCAAAAGTGTACAAATGGAAAAAAACAAGGAAAGAAAAAAGAAAGAAGATGAAGAAAATCATTTTGTATGTTTTGTCTGAAGAAAACCTGTATCTCTCTCTCTCTTTCTTTCTTTAGCAAAGACTGAGACTGTGTATTGCCTACTTTGAAGCATAGGGGAATGGAAAATATCTAGTTTTAAAAAATCCAGATAACTCAAGCACTGCCATTCTTTCTGAATGACAAATCTGACAATTAATATTCCACATTATTGTCTTTTTTGCCTCTAAAAATCAAAGTGGGGTGTGGAAATGACACATAGCTAAAAAGATGAGGAGTAATTTTCTTGTTACTGCTTTCAGAAAGTAGTGACAGGGGCTTAATTCCTACTTTCACCACAGATTGCTTGTGTGGCCTCGGACAAACTCAGTAACCTCCTTTACCTCAGTTTCTAACATGGAAATTGTATAAAATAACATTTTCATTCTCATAAGCTGTGTCTGCTCTTCCTGTTTAAATTTTAAAGTGTTTGGCAGCACTTCTGTAACAGTTGGCATTAAACTTAACCTTAACTTTGCCTAAATTTGGGCATGCACAGAAAGAAATGAATGATACATTATCTTTCAAACATTCAGTTGATTTTAATCCATATGAAAATTACCTAATAACCTGGTGCTGATCTTTCTCTTCTTTAGAAAGTAAGAGCCTTTCCATTTTCCCCTGGGTGTTACTGATACAGGCAGCTGTACACAGGATACCTCTCAGCAGATGCCATTTGAAGCAGATCCATCATAGATCTTAAACCCCAACAGCAGTTCTACATGTGCTAATGCTGCAAGGGTACACAGGAACTGGGAAAGATGCACAGGAAGGTGACAAAGATGGTGAGAATTACCTGTCTTCTAGAGAGATGTCCAATAGAGTAGGACTCATACAAGAAATTATGTGAGTTATGAGGAATACATGTAGGTCTAAGCAAGCTTGAAGAGAGGGAGAAGGTGAACAGGGAGCTTTTTAATTTGTTTTCCCAACATCCAATCCAGCCCTCTCAGGTAGATATTAACAGCCGTAAATTTAAAAAAACCACTGCATGGTTGAACCGTGGCACGTAGCACCTTATGATGTTTTGTTATTCTAAAGCTATAAATGAGTAAATAAATGATCAAACTAGACAGGATACTGCAAGAAAAACACTACCAAAAGCTTTGTGATGCAAATAAAGTCGGAGGGAACTCCCCACACAACCAACTGCTTCAACCTAAGGAATTTATGCTGGGGTGGTAGCACTGTATGCCCGTTTCCTTTGCTCGCTCATTGCTCTCAGACATCTCTGAGAGAGAACTGTGAGCACAATGGCTTTGGGAGAGTTGCTCTTGCACTCAGAGTCTCACTCAGAGTCATCAGAGCAGCCCCCTTCTTTGGACAATGCTCAGCTTGTTTTATTTTTTCTGCTCACCAGAAATTTTTGTCCTTCTTGACTAGGTTATTATCAAAACAACTGAAAGAAAACCTTGGAAACTTTAGAAAGTTATTTAATTAATCCCTGATTGCCCAGAAAGACCTCCTACAATAAGTTCAAAGATTCTTTGTTTTATTTGTTCACTGTAGCAGTTGGAGAAATTTAATATATACCTGGTTTCCAGACTGATCTTGATGCCAACCACAGAATGTGCTTTCCTGCCCCAGTGTCTGTAACTCTAATATAAGATCCTGAGATAACCTCCTTGCAGACACACTTCTCTTTCAGCTTAAGGCCTTTGTGTTCCCATTATAGGTGTTCTCTTTACAGAGGAACAGTGAGTTGAGAAAGGCAAAATGTGGTCACAGCTCTGTCTTTAGTATTTCTTCTGATTTTTCCACTTCCAGCAAAAACTGGAACAAACAGCCTGTGAACGACAAAAATGAGGAAGGATGTGGCAGGCACTGAGAGAGATCTTTGCACTCATGTAAAGGGGACAGGAGAAAATATCCCTCAGCAGCTGCACGTATACAGTTTCTTACCTTATTAGGGCAGACCTGCAACTCCCAAATGCCGAGACTCCTTCTTCTTGCTTTTCATTCAAAAACTCAAAAATCATATATGTCTCAAATCTATGTAATTTCATATGCTGTATTCTCACGTATGTTGTATCAGGATTTAGACAATAGCCTTTAAACTAAGGAGTTTTAGGAAAAAAAGCAAAGCAAACCAGAACATAACCAACTAGCCAAAAAAAACCCCAAACCTTAAAGAATAGAAAACTAAAACTGAACTTATGATCAAAAAGATACTTTCTGAAGATGATCTTTTCATTGCTGATGTCTTTTATGTGTGTAAGTGGTGGGACATGGGTTCACTGGAAAGCTCTCTAGGTCAGAGCTTCTGTTATGATCGTGGTCCTGTAGGAATCACAACATCATTCATTCACCTATGCAGGATTGCTCTGTACTGCAACTGCATGCCAATTTAAAGGCATGGACTTAAAGGTGAGCTGGGAGACTTTGAAATCCACAGAAGACAAGCTTTCACTTTATTAAGAAATCCAGAGAACAGCAGTGTTAAAATTACATTTCCAAGGTCATAATAGCTGAGGTTCCCATATTTTCTACTGAATAACTGTAAAAATAATTTCTGGATGTTTTGCTGGCTTAAAAATCAAGCTGTTAGTGTGTGTCCTTGCCTATGGCTTTAGAAAGCCACGTCTAGGTACTATATTTTTAACTCCAAACCAAAACTTTTAACAAGCAACGCAAAATAGATCTCAAGGAAAACATGGGCTGTCTGAAACCTAATTTCTCTCCTTGCTACCCACAAGGCTGTAAAAAGCTGCAGTTCTGCTTGGGTTACACCTCAAAGCTATTTTGTGTACGTACAGATGATTCGAAAATACTGGAGGCAAAGGAGAGCCAGGCCTATACCACAAAAATTATCAATGCATTTTTTTTATGGGGGCACTGTTTGTGGGTTTTAGAAACCAGAGGATAATTTTGGAGGTAGGTGATATAACATTATGGCAGGCCCTGGTGAGTTGGAGTTTTACTCTTGACAAATCTTTCAATGTCATTCTTTAAGTTATTCTGAAAAGAGTACAAGGGAAAGAGATTAAAGTTTAGGGACAAATATCCCTGCTTTGCAAGGGTTGGCTAGATTGTTTAATAATTTAGCACTGCCTTTCACCTAAAAATTAACAGTTCCCATGGACAATGACCTGATCTGAGTTTTTTACTTTTAACAACTCATTTCAGTCATTTGGTGATTTTCTTATCATATTTGGAGATGTGTATGTCAACAAAATAAACAATGGAAACCAATACGTGATATTGTTATAAATGCTAGTGTAGTAGAAATTCCCTCCCATTATGGCTAGTTTGCACAAGTAATGTTGAAACAGGTTCATATACATGAAGATTTATTAGTGGAGTCCGTAGCTGATGGCCTACATTGTGTCTAGCTGGGAAAAATTTGGAAAAACATAAGAAAGGAGGAGAGACAGAAGCGAAAAGGAAAGTTCTCTTTCTGCCACTCAGTTGGGAAGAGAAACAACTAGGGTTTCCAGACCTCTCCTGGGTGTCCTCTGCTATGCAGCAGCTGGTTCCCCCCCCCATAATATTCTTCCCACAGTAACTATAGTTTCCAGCAGAACATGATAGAACCCTCAGCTGGCTGTCACTGCTTACCATTCGTGTTGATTGGAGCCAGCACTGAGCAGGGCAGGGACTGCAAGGCCAGTTTCTTGTGCACATATGAGCATTTTCATGTCCCTTGCACAAACTGATAGCTATAGCCAAAATGTAGTGAAACTAGGGAAAAAAAATCTGGTTGTGTTTCAGGTATCAATCAGTACCCAGGAGAACCCCTCACAGAAAGACTATTGGAGTGTGCAGGTGCAAGGTTATACGGAGACCAGCATGAGAATAACAGCATGGGAAGAGTGAGGGGAAAACGCTGATCCAGGGACCCTGAAAACATTGCCCCAGCAGCCTGGGTGGGAGGGTTCAGAGTTGTGAGGGAAAGGCAGGCTGCAAAGTTGCGGAGGAAAAGCTCTTAGCCACACAGACCAGTGCCAGCAGTATTTACCTACTATGGGAAAATGTGACAAGGTGACATAGTGGCACCCTAGAAATCAAGTGTGCTGCTGTTCAGGGAGAGTCCGTGGATCTGGCTGCTTGGACAAAAGGTGTAGTTTCTGAAGACTCACTCGCACTGGAGGCTGTCTGAATCACCTTTCCCTTGTGTTGTCTGGGGCACAGGTGGGCTGGTCACTTCCTCTCTCAAAGGTGATCTTTCTTCTGGTGATCAGCATATTCCACGACTCTATGATCCTGTGATTTGAATGAGAACCAACCCCTTGCCCTCCCTACACCTTCTTTTTCTCCACCGTTTAAGTAACAGTTGAAACAAGTTTCCCCACTGCAGGCCAGCAGACAAGAGCAGTCGAGGATGCACTTGATTCTGTGCTAAGGGTAATAGTGTAACAAATGCCTACAGCGGAACAGCAAAGGAAAAATGCATCCTCTGCATTTTCTGATATGCTTTAGATGCTGGGAGGATCAGAGACTTCTGATTGCACCTCCTAGCAGGTGAAAAGCTCTCAATTTAACTTTTATTCCAGTTTGAGTAGATGGAGCAAACAAAAAGGTCTTCAGTTCTTTCCCTCAGGACATGAGTAGGCTGAGGTTGAGCTTATTTCCTAACCCTGGCCAATGGTGTCAAAGTAACACAACAATAAGAACAAGGAGGAAAGCCCAGGAGAGCTTGTTCTCTCTTTTTTTCTTTTTTTTTTTTCTTTTTTTTTTTATATTTATTTATTTCACAAGGTTTCCAGATCAAGATTTTATTTTTTGCACAATATTGCTTCATAAACAAAGGAACAAAACTAAAGGCACAACAGCCAGGAAGGAAGAAATTTTTTGCAGTTGAACACATAGACAGAAAAGAGATAATAACCAAATATAGAGGAATTATTTGCTTATTTTGGAGGTCTACTAAGACCTCTTTGACAGGGATCACACCAACTTACTTTGGTTGCACTGACAAACACCCTCACCTTCAACCTTCTGTGCTCTACCATGAGGCCAGTTCCTGCACTGCACCGTTAAGAAGTAATTATTACCCTTTACTGTGTAATGATTAGTTATTGTACAGGCCACACAGAAGACTTCTGCAGTTGTCGTGCCAACTCTGTCCCCTACCCTGATTTAACCCTCTCTACTGTGTTGCAATGAGCAGCCACAAGTGGTTGTGGGAGGCATTCAGGCTGTGCACAGCCCATTCTGATTTCACTGCATCCTGGACGTGGTCTCACCAAGTGTGTGCAGACACATGGATTTTAAAGACTGTTTTCTCTTGCTCAGCCCGTGCTTCCCTGCCATGATATGAGAGGATTGGTACATATCCTGAGTGTCAGACCTCTTACTGCTCTGCAGTGAACCCCTCCGGGTGCTTTAAGTGCAACCTCAGAAGGAGGCTAATCCAGTCCTTGTCAGCTGGCAGCAGTTTTCTCTGATACCAGGGCTTGACAAGCTGGGGCTTGATGGGTGTTTATGAGACATGCATGAAAGCAGGAGGAGAGGTGCTAAAACAAGACAGCATCTCACAGAGAACTCAGATGCACTGTTTGCTCTGGTAGGAGTCAAGGTCTGTTTCCAGTTACCTCTCAGTGCTGCTGTGTTAAGATGTCAGTCCTTTTTGTGGGTAGAATTGTTTAACTAGACAGTGAGAACACCACTGTCTTTGCTTAAAGTGGTGGGTGCGTCCCACTGGGGAGAAGGGAGAAGGGCTGCACGTTGTCTGCTCTCCCACTGTTCCTTCAAGTCTGAACTGAATTACGCAGTGAGGAAAATGAGAGCTGGTCTTTGCTTAGATAAGCATTCTCCAAGAAAATTTGCAAAACAATGACATAGCTATTTGAGTTCCTGTAGGAAATTATGTACGTCATCCCAGCTATGGGTTCAGTCCTGCAGTCCTGCATTCCGAATGGCGCAGGACCAGACACTTTGTAGCTAGTTCAGCTCATGAGTAGTTGGGATTTGATACATTATCTTTTTTTTTTTTTTTTTCTGTTTGCTGAAATGACTACCTACATCTCTCCAAGGGCAAAAGAAAAAAAGTTCTCCAAAATACTCTGTATTCTCCACAATAAAGCAGATCATGTCATGTAGTTATTCTTATTGCTATTTATACATAGATGATTATCTGCTCTGTCACATAGTGAGGAATGAAAGGATTAATTGGAGAAATAATCTGAAAATCAAATACTTCTTTCCTTGATGTTTCTTCAAAGAATAGATTTTGCAAATATTGCTCTATATTTACTTTAAAAAAAATCATTAATTCTATAATTAAATACCTAACTGAAGAGGCAATATTTTTATGAAAACAAGTAAAAAAATTATTATTATTATGTGGAAAGTAGCACTCTGGTAACCAGAGCTGATGGGAGACAGGAGCGAAGGATGGGGAGAAGAGAGGAAAATTTCTCTCTTCAGTTTACATCCAGCAGACTGAAAACAGAGAACTCTTCTGTTTGGTTTCTTACTATTCTGTCCTCCATACTCCTTTCCACCATGCACTTCTCATCACTCTTTGAAAAGAAACAGCCTAGTCTGTCATCAAATGACTTAATCTGCTGCTTAAGTCTTTGAGTCAAAGAGTTATGACACCTAACCAACCCCATTCATGCAGAGGTACTGGTTTGCTTGGTTTTGCACATTCACTGTAGGAGCATTGCTGTTTTGAACAGTTTGCAGTCTGTCACTTCTGTGGGGGTTGTCTGGCTGTTATCTGTGTCCTCTCAGTCTAAGGAAGAGAGGGCAGGACACAAAAAGTTGTCAGGCTATAGGTAAAGAACAGATGTGGGACAAGAACACACACTTCTCTTATGTTCCCACCTGCCACACTCTCCACTCAGCCTTGCTCATGTCATCATTATAAACTTGTGCCATCCTCCAGGGTGATAGTGATGAAATTTGTTTGCAAGCAAGCCATCCGATCAGGCTGGTGTGCTAGAGTGTAATGCCAACACAAATGTTTATTATGGAGACATAATTAGTAGGCTTCTATACAGGAAAATGGCTGCAAATGATTGAGTGCCATTAACCTGAAAGACATGAGAAAAATTTCGGCTTCCTAAAAACCCCAAAGAGGGTCATGTGAAGATGGGTTTTTCTGACAACAGACATTCCCTCAGTCCTGAGTCTCATCAGTCACTGGTTTTGTCGGGCAGCTGATGCTCTCTTTTGCTTTCAGATCACTGAAAAAAAAAAAAAACAACCTATACTGAACAATCTGTTAATTGTCATTAATTTGTCCACTGGATATTTCCCCCCTATATTTTGAATTGTACATCTGCAAGTGTGCTGGCTAAGCTTCACAGTCTGATTAATAGTTTCGATGATTGTGTCAAGGCCAAGAGATTCTTTTAAGCTTTTCACATTCAGCACTGAGAATTTGGTACTTTTTGCACGTGGCTGTTCACTTAACTCATGTGACACAGCTTCCCACCTCTAATTTAATGATCTTTTATGAGCAGAAGCTGAAGGTGCTCTAAATGGTGGAACGGGGTGGACAACAACTGTTCCCTTTTGCTCTAAGAAGAGCTCAAGAGCAGCATAGTGGAGGGAACAGATACCAAACCAGAAATACCTTGGAGAAAACACAGAGCCAAAGGCACAGGCTGTTTAGCAGGGTCTGTATTTATTGTTTCTTTTCCCACATTATATAATTACTGCAAATCACTGGTGACTGACTCCATACCTCAGCTTGTTCCTGATCATATCTTGCAGCAGGATCCTTTGGTTCAATGCTTGCGAACATAATGCTGATACGCTACAATTTTGCATTATTTTGCATCATCCATTTGTCATTTTAAAGGGAAAGACAAGTGCTTTTAAAGAGACATTAAGGTCAAGTGCAGGTCCACACTATGGGTATCCTTGGGGCAGTAATGGACAGTATTAGAAACTACCTTTGGGAACATTTTCCTTGCATACACCAGGTCTGCTGCCACACAAGACAGAAACCACGCTGCAATTCCTGCATTGTGGAAATGGCACAGAGTTCAGTTCACTCCAGTAGTACAAATCTGGTTGCTGTATGTGTCCCAAGGGAAAACGTGTGATCCCAAGACAGACCTGGCTTCCCTGGGAAGTTAATTTCTGTCTCGGGGTTTCTTTCACTGCAGCATCTCGCTGCTCCATCATCCCCGTTCTTGAATATTTTGGACCTGCAAAGCAGCCAAAGGATTCCTGTCTCATGACATTTCTGGTGGTTTAGCACTGCCTTTTTTCTATAGTACCTACTGTCTCTTCAGCTCATTATAGGATGGATGCAACTGCTCTTTTATTCACTTTGAGTAGTACATCTCCATTGAACAAACACCCCAGAAATGTCTGCTACACCAACTGCTACATACTGTGAGTGATGGTCCCCAGATCTGGCAGAAAATATTAAAGGAAAGAAATGGTATCCTGTCTGAGCAAAAACTGCGATATCTTTCATGGTACTTTCACCCACATTTTTTGGCATCTCTTTTCTCACACATACAACCTGTTCACGCATCCTGAAAATAAGGGGCAGCACATTTGAAAGTGTTTGCAAAGTATATTTTACTCAGTGATTTTCCTAATGTTAGGCAACAGACTATAGAGAGATACTGAACTAAGCAATGTAATGCATTTTTAAGAAGCATTGTTCAATCACATGGGAATAAACATCATCCTCAGGTATACTAATTATTAATGCTTCTATGATTAAAATTTCTAGTGGTATCAGTTCTTATGTGCCTGGTTTTACATGGATTACAAAGTTAGAGTTCAAAGAATTACCCTTCTGCTTAATAAAAGACTGCTGATTAATGAGCAAAGTGCATGATTTTTCCTTCGAGAAGGAAATATAAATAATTACTATATTTCAACATGTGACTACTGTACTCTTGGGTAGGGGCATCAATGATCTCTGCCTACATGGAGATTCTTATGTTTCAGAAATGTCTCAGACCCATAAAACAATGACCAAAACCAGCACGGGAGACGCACAGGACACCAGGGACCTGTAAACAGGCAGACAAATGTCAGAACTGGCAGGGTTAGATAAATTCTATTTCAGACATCACTTCTGAAAAGTCTGTTCCTCATTTGTTGCACTTTGATAGCAAAGCAGACCTTCTAAAAATCCATTTCTGTGCATCAGAGTAAACAAAGACAGCCGGAAGAATAAATGGGCTCTGTCTAGTCTAATGCAGATGCCAAGGGGACCAGAACCCAGATGTCCTGACTCTGAATTAAACACCATGCTCTTATTATTGAACTATCATTTTACATGGAGATTTTTTATTTTTGGCGGGAGGGGATGTTGGATGATGACGGTACATGGTATTTGTTCACATCAGCCAAGACTGAAGGAAAAATATTGTGTATAATTACAGAGCAAGGCAGGCTAATACGTCACCCATTAGCATTGTCTAATTGCTCATGTTATTCTCTGTTCTTAGTCACCCTCATGTCTGTGCTGCCTCTCCACCTCAAATCCTTAACTCCTCCTTCCTCTGACAGGATGTACAATAGCCAGAGTAATATAAATCAAAGCCTAGAATCAGGAAAATTAGAATAGATTGGAAGTGCCAGTTCCTCAAGAAGGAAAAGAAAGAAACAAGACAGCAGGAGATCAGAAGAGTGATTGCAGCTTCATTACCAGGGCCGTTGTACCATCAGAACAGGTTATTGCCTGTCACAAACTGTTTTTATTTTCCAGCTCCTGACTGATGCAGAGCTTGATCTGAAACAAATGCCAGCTACCCACTTACTTTATAAATCTCCTTGCTGTGCTCACATTTAATGTTTATGGGCTTTCACATTTTTCAAATAAAATATAATTTTATACTTTTGGTATCTTTATTGTAAAGCAGCAGCAGAGAGGTTGAGAACTACAGAGGAGCTCTTACAGGTCTGTGCTGCAGCGAGAGAATGAACTCAGACAGGTCAAAAGGCAGGATAAACCATGATGGGTCTTCCATGCAGTGCACTCTCAATGTGAACTTCTTCCTTAATCTGTTTTGGGTTCAGACATTAATCGTGTGAGTGGCCAAAATACTACAGTGCTGAATTTTTAAAGCTTTCTTTCATTAATGTACTTACCAGTTAAAAAAAACAACCTAACAATCAACCAAAAACCAGCAAACTTCTTCCCAGCAATTCTATAATGCCAAGTTGAAACCCAAGGATTTCAACAGCATGTCACTGGGAGTTTCAACTTCAAGAGAGCAGTCAAAAACCACCTGGAGCAGAAGGAGGTAGAGATGGTTGCTACCTGAATGCTGGCTCTTCCCCTGCTAAGAACTTTTGTTGAGAGCAGATCTCCACACCAATTTTTCTATTGGGAAAAAAAAAAAAAAACAAAAACAAACCTGAAAAAAATAAAAGAAGGAAAAAAATCTCTTTAAGGAGAGATAATCTCTTTAAAGAGGACAAAGAATTTCTTTTAATTTTAAGATCTATATGGAAATCAATAACTGATCTTTCTATTAGCAACATCTATAACTGCTACACCTTCTACTTACAGAGCCAGCACAGTATACCAGGACATATTATACAGAAGTTTTTTTTGGAGGTAACGAGCAACTTTTGTGGTATTGCTCATGAACTGGTGGGAAGGCTTGTCCTCCCTATGCTCAGCAAACAGCAAAGTGCTTCGGGTCATACTTTTTGAGCAGCTGCCTTATTTAAAGCAGCCTCTGTGTCCTCAGCCTGAGGTAGAGTGGGTGTTTTTCTCCTGCTGACAGTTTTGAAACCATCACTCTCACCAGCGGTCCCTCACATGTAGGTAGGAGATTTGGATGAGTAACAGTGATTTGTTAAAGCAAGGACTGCAAAACTGCAATCCTTAACTGGGAACGAGGAGCTCTCGTTGCATGAAGAGTGTCTTTCTCCAAAGAGTGAAGGAGTGATCCAGCTCTGATTTCCCGCCTGTGTGTTGCAACTCTGCGGAGGAAGGCTGCTAATGACATGGCACAGGAACTGTTATTTTTAGAAAATGCAGAAGGGAAGTGTACATGTACAAGCATGAGAAAATCTGCTAGTATTCAGTATCAGGTCACTGTAAAAGCTGGCAGTGAGCAAACTCATTAGGTCAATAGTTATGCAGTGGTCCTGCACTTCACTGCTGAAGTTTTGTCCCCTGGTCCCATTAATCATAATGTTCTTATTGCACAGCCAGTCTTGGAAGACACTCCACATTTTACAATAGAGTGAGACCAAAGTGATCTGAGTTTGGTACTTTAATGAAGTGTCACAGTGTTGCTTTACTTTACCATGTCATTGGCTGGATAATAGTCCTGACGAGACCAGGTAAAGTTGCCATGAAATCTTATGGCAACAACAGGAGCAAAAAAAATCATCAAGTTTGTCTCATGAGCCTGTTTCTCACCTGACATATTTTTTTACTCTCTACATGGAATTGAAGAGTAAGATTTCAGCTGTGCTTATTTCTATTGAATGTCCAGATTTAGGACGAAGTATTACCATTTTAGTAATTTTTTTTACGCTTTCCCTTTACGTTCCCTAATTAATTTTTAAGACTCTGAGCTGACACCACAGTAGCCAGGAGCTTCCCATTTCAGATTCAGTCTTTTTTTTTAAAGTCTTATTCTTTCATTTTCGGTCATTATAGTATGTCTTTATATATCAAACTTACTTACTAATATATATGTTATAGAATTACTGCTGTCTCTAATGAAAGAAAGTATTTTAGAGCAAAGAGGGTTTATTTATTTTCAGCTACAGTAATGTCCTATGCTTCAGAACACGAAAGCACTTAATAGGAGAGGAAGATTGAAAAAAAAAAAAACCATCTCAAACTGCCAATAACTGCCATTTATTTGTATTAAAAAGCAATGAAGGCCAAGAAATACAGTAACTCAAGAAAATTATTGCTTTAATATATTTATTAAAGATATCCTCAGTAAAATATTTAATTTTTTATTAGCTAAAAATTCTAGTGAAAAATATCTGCCTAGATTAAAAACAAAAATATACTAGTTGTCTCATTAGAAATTCAAAACAATGCATTTTCTCAGGTTTCAACAGCTCACTGAAATTAAATGCTTTTAATTTCTTTAATTTTTAAGCAAAATTTTAAAAGCTTTGCTGAACTTTTTTGCTTTATAGTATTTTGAGGACTCAAAGTGCTAGCTAGGCAGTGTACAACGTCTATGTGAAAAAACAAAATAAAATGACAAATCAAATTATTGGAGGTAAAGAGAGAAGAATAAGGAGATATATACCTTAGGAGATAATGGTAATTTTATAAAACACGTATTTGTTTCTACCACAATATAAGCCGCTAAATGACAAGTTTGTGACCTAAACATTTGTTATTTTTCTGAAGTAGAATAGAGAACATATTTAATTGGACTGGGTCCATTTACATCTGGAATGCTTTGCAATTTCCTACGCAATTTCCTTTTTTTCTCTTTTTGTGAATAGGCTCCTAGAGAATTTCTTAGAACAGACTTCATCCGTTTGCTACAAATACACTTTCTGAACTTGAAAACGCTTCTGCATGTCTAACTTTGAACACAAATACTATTTTTGTGCCTGGTGTGAGACTGTTCATGTATTTGGGCAAAGTGACCAAGTATGAGTTTGAAAGTAACCCTTATTCCACATATTCCTATTGAAAATCCTGCAGTAATGGGGGCAGTGTATGGAACAGGACAGACCATAGAGCTGGAGAGAATAATGCTGAGACAACATTTTTTTGGCTAGACAAAAACCAAAGCCATCCCCTTGGGGTGGGGAGCACAACAGTGTTAGTTTATGTTAATGCTAATAACACTGTTGGTTTACATTTTCTGCAATCTCACAGGCTCTGGAGTAGTAGATAGGAGCCAGATAAAAGGGAGAGAATGTGGCACAGTCAAGTCTGCTTCTTAGGAAATAATTCTGTCTTGAAATCTACCTTTTGTTTGCAGCTGAAAGAAAATCATTATAGGAACAGGAGGAGATCAACCATACATAAATACATATAAAAAAAGTGAGATAACTGTAAAAGTTATCTCACAAAATTTTTAAAATGTGATTCCAAAGCAATTAATTATACCTCTCTCTTCTGAGCTAAAATGAGTACTAATATCTGTCTTATTTTTATTGTATGAAAAAAAGTATAGTAAAATAAATAAAAACGTCAAAAGGTTTCCCAATATCTGGCCATAGAGAATGTAGTTTAAAGATGAAAGAATGGATTCAGAAGCCAATTTGAAATAACTACTGTATCCTTCCAGCAAAACACAGACAAACCAGTTGACTGAGAAATGAATGATGTTAGCAAACGATTCTAGTTGTTTTAGATAGAAAGATTAGGGATGGATAATATATCCCACTGCTTTAAGCCAAACTCTGATTTGTCTTTAAACTCTGTTTATCTGTCATTCATTTTTTCTCCAGCTGTTTTCCTCCTTACCCCATTTTTCTTAAAAATAAACTACATTTTTGGCCAGAGTTCAAAAGGAGTTTGAATATGTTACCTAATTTACTAGAGTTTGCATTTTTTTTTCTTTTCTCTTTTTTCTTTTTTTCTACTTTTTTTAATTCCCCTCTTTTTTTCCTGTTACATTTCTGTTCTGTGTTTCTTTTTCATCTTTCCTTTTAATTTTCCAGAACTTGTTTTGATATTCACACACAGGGATTTTCCCACTTTTTTCCTGCCTCTGCTTTCTCTTCTCTACCTGATAACTTATTCCCTATAGATGTATGTTCATCTGTAGCGAATTTTGCAGAGTGAATGAGATGGCAAAATTCTATCCTCTAAGCCTTTTTAGACTCTGAGTGTCACAGAGGGAATTCTAAAACCAAGTAAAAGAGCTAGAATTCGGCTCACAAATGTGGGACTTGATTTTTATTTTACTTTTAATGTATTCTCTTGAAAATACAGTACAAACTTAATTTCCATCTTCTGCCTTTCCTTTTTTTCTTTTAACAGCATGGAGGGGTTTGGTATTCCAGCTTCTGCCAGACAGGGTGACTGAAATAGACCTATCCCAGGATTATCTATACTTTTCTTGCCAGCAAAGCTGCACCAGCTTGGTGTATTTTACTATACCCTTCCATCATATCCACAGGTAGATGCTGGCAAAGAGAGTGCAGCCTCAAACCCATCGATATTACTAACCTTCACAGTGCTTGGAGCAGGCTCACCCCATCATTTGTACAGCAGAAGTCACTCTACTGTGGCAGTTACTGTCAGAGTACTTCCATTTGTATTTCTTTTAAAAATATCTGGATATGAGAAGAGGGCAAAAGTAATGTCTCCTTCACACTGTCAGCTACTAGTAACAGCAATTATTTCAGAGGCATCAGATAAACACCAGAAGAACAACCTTTTCCTGCCTGCTCCCACCACCCCTTCACCTGCACAGAATTACCTGCCAGCAGTGGCCACAACTGCAATAATATAATGGATACTAAATTAAGAGAGACTGGCAATTGCAGGCCAAAGAGAATTCAAAGGTCTCCTACATTAAGCACTTAATAATGAGCCCTGAAGAGCAGCCTGTGCCTGGAGCAGAAGCTGAGAGCATACATGTATCTGTTTCGTTTGTGCCATATTACCTTAGCAGAGCTTTTGAGTCCAGAGTATTTCCAGACTCCCTGGACTGCCCAGATATATTAAACCCACCTGATGCTGCCTCTGTGAGTGTCTCTATGTTAGCCTGCTTAGATCAATGACCTGACTGCTCAGAATGAGCCACAGCAGAGCTGGTAGAGGGTGATTTCATCCTGGTCACAGTCCCCTGAGGTGAAAAGAAGCATCTTTCAGCTGCAAAGACAGGAGAGAAATAATTCTCAAAGCCCAGGCTGTTCTGGAAATAAAAGAGAACAAAGTTCTATGTTTTATAGTTTTCTCAATTGTAATTTTCCTTTTTTTCTACAGTAAAAGATAATTTTGCTTTGTATTTATAGGCAGATTTAAAAACAAAACAAACAAAAAAATGCACAAAGAAACCCTAGCTGCTTTTTCTTTTTTCTTTCTCCTTTTCTCTTCTCATTTTTGTTCTACATATCTGTGTGGATTTTCTTGAAGTGTTATGAAGAAGCTCCTGAAAGGCTTAAAAGAAGTAAAAAACTTAATCTTAAAGCCCTCCTTGCTGTTCACTCAGTAGCATACTTCAGAAGGCAACTTTTCCTTGTTAATGCTAATGTTTGAATAAAAATCTTTTTGTCATTCATGGCTGCTTAGAGCTAACATCCTTTTATCCAGTAACAGTGGGAACAAGTCTTACATTTTACCCTGAAACTATTTAGGAAGTAGTTTGGTCTTTTGATTAGGGAAGGAAAATAGTTCACAAGATAACTGAAGTTCGTGGGTGGTATGGAAACCTACATAGTTTTACAGAAAGCCTTCTACTGAGGAAAATAGCTTTGTGGTATGTTGGGAAATTATCAGACAGCTGGTAAATAACACTTCAATGTGACATGTTATTCTGCTTTTATTAAAGCAAAAAGTCTAGAAAATCACTTAAAGCCTGGGATAGCAAAAAACCTTACAAAAGCAAAGACAACCAAAATACCTTTGAAGAGTTTCTGTTCCAGGATATTACTATGAGAATGCTTATTGTCTATTACCTGCTTTCTGACAAGATGCAAAATATTTCATGATATTGCTTAACTAACTATGTGCAGTACAGTTCTTCTAAGAATTAACATGAAAGTATCAGGAGAAATGAACATCTGCTCTGGTTTTTATGTTGGTACACACTGAGCTGAGTTGCATTCAAAATTTCTCCCTGATATTGTTTACTTTACCAGGCTGTTCTACCCAGTTATCTCTGATATGCTCAACCTGTTCCAAAAATACCATATTCCTTGGGAGCTTCAGTAGTCAGAGAGTAAATCAGATTTCCATCCATTTAACTGGGAAAAATTCATTCTTCTAAAACAATCTTTGAACTAGTAGAAAGAACAATCATCATTTTCTGAAAGCAAAAGGTAATAAACCAGTCTTCCAGGGTTTTGTTCTGTTGTTGGTGTTTTTTTTATTTTTGTCCTGCAACACATCACAGATTTTTAATATAATTTTGTTTTCTTCATTTTAATGAATTTATCCTTTAACTACAAGGTTTCTCTGCCTGCCTGTCTTTTCCCTTTAGCTTTTAGACAAAATTATTACAAACTAGGAAAACCAAAAGGAAAACAGACCAAACCAAAGTTGAATTTCCAATTAAGTCTCCAAACAAGACCATCTCTAAATGAGAAGATCCTGCTGGAGATATTTCTATTTTGAAAGACCAACTTTCCCTTTAGATAAGTGTCTGGTTTTTTGTTTAGTCTTGTCAGCATCATTAAAAGAAAAGAGATAATCATACTCTATATATCCACTTTTCATTTAATGCATTGTATAGTAAGAAGCATTTGAGTTTTACTGAGTAGTGCTGCTGCCCCTTGGATTGTTCTCTCTGCTTCAGTAGGTGTTTCTACTCTTTTCAATCTGTCATGAATGACGGGTAGCAGACTTATAGAATTTAGGAGCTTTCAGACACTGGCAAAGCAGTATGTCTCCCTGAAAATTAACCTAATTTCCTGAGCTTGGCATTACAGCAGAAACACAAGGCTGGGTCACAAGAGAGTGAGACGTGCTCTCTTACATTTCTCTCACTCTCACCAATTTGTTTCTGGCATCATGAGTTTTCCCCAGATACTTAAACAAGCAAATAAACAAACACCAAAAGTAGCATAAGAAACAGAACTCCACAGCCTTGTCAGAGCCGCTCCCTTTTCAGGCAGGTTGTGCTCAATTCTTAATAGACCAGAACCCTTCTGAAAATCCTGGTTGTTCTGATACCATAGAATACAACAGAATTTTTTCCTGTGGAAGATTGTCCTCTCTTTGTGAGAATTATGCCCTACCCAAAACACAGTTATGAAACACATTATTTCTATAACAGCACTATTAAACTTCTGCCAGGCTAAATTTTTTAATAGTTTAATAGATAGAGTGCAATTTGTTAAAATACTGTATGAGTATTTTGAATTGAAGTTCAGTCTTTCAGTGGAGAAAATGGCTTGTGATTTGCTTGAGATTTTCCAATACTTAGGTGGCTCATTCTCAAGCATTAAGCAAAGGACTAGCACGCAGAGGAGTAAGCTGCAAAGGAGTTAAAAATCTGAATGTGAAAGATAATCTCTCTTGAAAATGCCAGGGACATCAAGGTGTTCCTTGTTCCATTTGATCAAGATTAAATATCCCATGTTTCTCACAGCAGAGGCTAAACTCATCAAAGAGGCAAGGTTTTGTAGCCAATCCTCAGCAGGATATTTGTTTTCCATATATAAAGGTACAGCTGGTAGGAGTCTGTTTCAAAGAGTTTTCTGATTTAAAATCTGGAAGGGAATGACCACCCATGGACTGGGGTAGGATTGCGTCTTAGGTGAAAAAAGGTAGTCTCCTATTTTTTAGCAAATTCCTCTGAAGCCTCTGATTTTCCTGTGGATAACTATAAGGATGATTATATTTTAGAATACTGTCCTATGTAAAACTCTTCAGGACTCAAATTCTCTTCTATCTTTTTATGGATACATCTGATGATGTTTCCCAATGATGATGTCTTTAATTACCCATCCTAGAGTGGATGAAATTATTTCAGACTTGTGTTTTCTCTTGGTTTCTGCCACAGTGTTATCATAGAATCATAGAATCACAGAATATCCTGAGTTAGAGGAGACCCACAAGGGTCATCGAAGTCCTACTCCTGGCCCTGCACAGGGCAGCCCCAAGAACTACACTACATGCCTGAGAGCACTGTCCGAGCATTTCTTGAACTCTGTCAGACTTGGTGCTGTGACCGCTTCCTTGGGTGAAGAACCTTTTCCTAATATCCAACCCAAACCTCCCCTGGCACAACTTCAGGCCATTCCCTTGGGTCGCCACAGAGAAGAGATCAGTGACTGCCCCCCCGCTTCCCCTCACAAGGAAGTTGTAACTGAAATGAGGTCTTCCCTCAATCTCCTCTTCTCCAGCTGAACACACCAAGTGCCCTCAGCTGCTTCTCACATGTCTTCCCCTCAAGGCCCTTCACCATCTTCATAGCCATCCTTTGGATGCTCTCTAACAGCTTTATATCCTTCTTATATTGTGGCACCCAAAACTGCACACGGCACTTGGGGTGAGGCTGCACCATGTGGAGCAGAGCAGTACAATCACCTCCTACACTTATCAGATAGCTACTTGATTTTATAAGACAATTAAATCAATTATAGTAAACCATTCATCATTTCAGTATTGGTTATAACTCCTCGATGGAAGAGGGCATGTGGCAATATTCAGGGCAGGCAGTTTGCATGGTCAGTTGCTAAGATATTGGATAATGTCAAAATCATGTTTGAAATGATGGATTGTGCTGCCCCTTAAAAAGATTATAGCTGCATGTTGGTCTTTATTTGTCTTCAGAAAAATTCTGGCCCTTAGAAGAATCATTTTATTTTTGACATACTGCAAAAGCTATATGACTCAGCAGAGTGAAATGCCCTCCGGATACAATATCCATCAGCAACTATTCATTAGTTCAATAGTACACAATACACATTTCACATCAAATTAATTCTACCCATTAAGTAGAAATCTCAAGTCAAAAACTGTTGGCATGGGAGAAATCTTTTTTCTGTGGGGGTCAAAGTAGAGCTTCCTTCTTTTCTGGTTGTCAGAAAATTTCATCTTACACCTTTGTGGATAGGTAGTGTTAGACAATATCTTACTCCAAAATAAAATGAACTAACACAGACACACTTCCTGCAGAGCTCTTAAGAAATACGAGATTTTTTAAAATTTTATCACAAGGCTGTATCTTTATAAAATAAGTATCTGTCTTGATCAAGTTCTCCACAGAAATTAGTTAAAATTTTAAGTCATATTCACTCAGACAAAATTTCACCCTTGTATAAATTTTAAATAAAAATAATCAATTTCTCTGACATTCCCCTTGGACTAGTAACTTTACATAGGCAGAAAAAGCCTTGACTTGACTTTCATCTTACAGGCATAACTTCCACCCAGGAATTTTTACTTCTATGATGATTATAAAAATTACTATCCAGAGCTTTCATCTTGTCTCTGTTGCATTCCCACATGTTACTAGCAATAATTACAGGAAAGTCTTCAGTAGCATTTTAGGGAAGTCCATGAGGTTGATTTACTGACAGTTTGAGCATCTCCTTGCTTTCATAGCCTTCAACTGGAGCTGTTAGAACTCAATGCTTCCAAAAATGATGCTAGATTCTCCATAACCAAATGTGACTGGAAATGTTTGTATTTTCATGTTACCTACCACCTTAAGGGAGTAATAAAACATATTACCAACTGATTCAAATGAAAACTCTCCACTGCATCATATTCAGTACACTTCTGGGTTGAAATATGCCAGCTGGTCCAGAGTATTTAGCAGAATTACACGTTATCAAAGGGTAGGAAATAGAGTATAGTATCCCATTGCAATGCCAGATAGAATTTTACATATTGGAATTTAATTACCAAAGTTGTATTAGGGTAGCAATTCTCTATCTGCTTTAATCCAGCTCATTATCATTTGAGAGAAGAGCACAATTGCTGGTAATTTACTGCTGGTGATACAAGTAGTCTCTAGAGGTAGTTTTATCCAGCCTTTATAATGTTAAAAGAGAAAGGCCCCAAACCAGAACCATTTAAAGGAAAAAGTAAGGAATAAAAGAAAATCTACTTTAAGGAATGCCTTTCACATAACTTCAAATCAATCACTGAAGGACTTTGCAATAACCTACAGCTGAGATTTAATATTTTACAGAGGATAATATTTTGTAGCATTATAGTGGTGCATCCAAACTCTCTACTCCAAACCAAAAACTTCTAACAGAACTCATGGCTTTTGGATGGAATAAACTCCCTTAAAACTTCTCTTTGTCTTCTGAGGGCAGAGGAAGTAACATAGGTTATCTTTTGAGATCTGCAAAAGGGTTTTGTCTCCTTCTCCACAGAATCAAATTCTGCTTGATAATGATGGACAGTGACCAGTCAATGAGCAAGTACTATGTATAATCAGGTATGTTAAAGCAATCTTGGAGCAGATCATTAGTCAAGAGGTTTGACAGCAGCAGAAACAAAACTTAAACATTTTCTGTGCCAAGAAAGAACATTTCAAACTTTTTATTGTCATATTTATCTGTTGTTGACAGTCAGGAAGCTCTTAAGAAACTTTCTCCGGTGGTGCATTGGAATTTGCAGTTATAGTGATAATATCATAAGGGAGTTTAACTGAATGCAACATCAATTATCTTTCCACGGTACATTGCTATCATTGCTGTCAGTCATTACTGCAGCATATTTGAAGTATAGGTTTGCAGTCCTACAATAGCAGTGAAGGAGACAGGAGAGGTGAGAATGAAAAGAGCATTGGAAGGTAGGACTACAAATTTCACATCTTTCGCCTTCCCTAGCACCTTTTGACAGCTCCCTATCCTTAGTTTTTAAAGATCTTCTCATGCCAATTGCTTTAGTAAAACTTTATTCAGATTCATGTTTGATGGAAATGGAACAGGGAACAATAAATCTACAGTGCCATTACACAGTAAAATGATCAAAGGGTTGTTGATACATAGTAGAAAACTTGCAGAAACACACAGTCTTGTAATTTAGTTATCTATCAGATACTGTGTCATTTATTTTTTTCTTACAGTTAGATCCCGAGAGATTATTTCATTCTGAGAAGAGCTAGTCTTCCTATCAACCTGCACATTTCTGTGGGTTTACTCAGAAGCAGTTCACATATTCCAACCAGGCTGTTGGAAGAATAATGTCTTACTAAGTAGGAATTCCATGTATTTCCATACAGGAACTCAGGAAGTAATGTACTATTCGCCATAAACTGAGTATATGTCATCAGTAAAATTTGAATTAGTGTGCACGTTTGCTTGAAAGGACTACTGGAAAATGCCTGAAAGCAAAGAATAAGAGTTTATTTGTTCCTTCTGCTTATGTTCATTGTTTGCCCCTGCCGTGACATCATAAGCATCTCTGCTGCAACTAAAGTTAATGGCATAAACAGCCTTGCAATTTCACATAAAGAGTAAGTGGCAAGAACAGATGCACAACCCTAAAAGCCCTCAGCTCTAGCACATGTGTTTTTTCTCTAGGCACATAATCGTTCCAATCCATTGCAGAAGAAAACCAACGCCAAGCACATCCATTGTAGAAAACAGAAATTTCTTTAACTCAAATAATTTAAAGACAACTATGTGAGATCTTTATAGGGATAAAATGCAAGATGCAGCACTAATTTCTTTGCCTGAAGTAGTACTTCTTGGATACAGTGTCATTTTCAAAACTGACATGTCTTCTATGCTTTTAGAAACATATATATATCAATGCTAAATGTTAGATCCTACTTTCTTATAATTATGATTTCCTTTTCTATAGTTCTAGAAAAAGAGATTAGAGAGTAACTTTCGTTGTGCTGTTGAACAGGAGCCTAAAGGAGTGCAAGGTCTCTTCTTAGCTTTTCTTGAGTTATTTAGGCTTTTTTAGGATAAAGTGGCTGTGTGTGCTTCTTCCCTGTGATAGGGTGGTGGGGCACATGTGAGTGTTGTCTCTATATCTTCTCTACTCACCAGGAAATGTTGTGTATTGTCATTGTATATCAGCGGTGTAAAATTACACCCTTTCCCCCCTAAAAATAATAAAAAAGATGATATTGGTGACAGAAAAATGAATGGCAAACCTACCTGCCAACTTACAAGTTTAAAAGTTTTCTAGTGCCCACTTTTCTATGTGTAGCACACTTATTTGTGTATAACTGCACAATTTATCCTAAGTTTACCTCTCAAGTTTTCCATCTCTATCCATGTATCCATAACCTGAGAAGATATCAACAAGGTCTCTAGCAAGCGTCCTTTGAAGGGATTTTTTTCTCCTTTTTTTTTTTTTTGCATTATCTTTCACTCATTAAAAATAATTAATTAAATAAATAGAAATAATAAAAAATACAAGCACAACATAAAAAGATTGCCTTTCCACAGACACTGAACAATTAAAAAACCTAGGCTTCAAATCAGTAGGGGAGATGAGTTCCAAAATAGATGCCCATTTGTTCAAAATGTCCTGCTATCACTCCCCCAGTGAAGTAAGCTAAAGATTCTTGCTAAAAGTATATCACCACACAGTTTAATCACCACATTGGTCAGCTGTTTGCATAAAATAGTAATGTGGTATTTAGTCTTTCTGTGGACCTCAGCATACCTATCTGTAAAATGCATAGTGTGTTGTAAAATTCATATAATACCTTGCAGGGCTTTTGTAAAGCTAGGCTAATTAATGTCAAGGAGCCAGCTGAAATTTGCTCTTTAAGCAAAATTAATTTATCTAAACCTTCAAAGAAAGAAGATTTCTTAATACTTTTTCCTAAAGCTCCTATAGCCCTCATGCTGACCATTTATTATTTATACATCAAAACCAAACCGTAGGAGAATAATGGGCAGGCCAGAAAGCTTGAGAATAATAGCCATAGTTTGTAAGAAAGGTCTCATTAGGGACACCAAAGTGAATTACAGAGTCAGTGGAACTAAAGAAAAGTTTATGACATTGTGCTTGCATATTTGGCAGTGGTAGAAAATTGTATAAGATCACCACGATGCTGCTTTAGTATCTACTGTGCCTTGGACATAAGCATGTGATTTGAGGCTGGAGTGACAATCCAGATTCTGACGGTCTTTGAGAAACACTGAGGAGCCTCCTTCTTTTATAAATCTTTCTTGGCCAACCAGAATACCTTTCTCACATGATTTATCACTCTCTTCACCATCTCTGCAAAACAGAGCAGCTTCCCAACAAACTTATTCAGAGATGGTTAGGACACGAAAAAATCACAGATTTTGTAATTTCTAGTGGGGTCTCCACCTTGATACTTGAATTGATACAGAAGGTACTGAGTATGGAAGGCGTAGAGTGACTGCCTTTGTTAAATGCTGACAGGAAAGGTATGTGTGACCTCTTGTCCATGTGTATTAAACTGTGTAATGGTGGAAAAGGGACAATAAAAGAAACAAGAGAACTTGCCTGTCGTAAAAGAAATGGTAAAGAATTCAGCAATTCACTGCTCGACGCACTGAGGATGAAGAGGAACATTGGAAGCAGTGCTGTCTTCATAAGTTCATGGTTCGACACCATGGATCTCCAGGTGGGTCAAGATTATAGAGATACACCAACCTGGAGGACTCCATGCTGTTGAGCTGTTCATAAGCAGCGGAAGTCAATAAACTTCTCAGCTACCAGGTTATTTTCCCTGTCTGCCTCTGGAGCTCTTCTGACCGCATTGTTTGCACTCACTTTGGAGGAAATTACCCATGGAGAACACCCAAAACCTTCCACAACTGACGAGACGGAGCAAACATCTCTCTGTCGGGGACTAAAGCACAGTCAATACTGATACACAGCTAAGGAGATTTCCAGGTTGTTGCCACGTGGGTGCATGTGCATGCACATGTCTGCAGTGGACTTTCTTACATCTTTCTGTGAATGCCGCAAGTTTCCATTCTTTGTCAGAGGGAGAGGTGAATGGGCAGATGATTTTCTCTGTGAAACTATTAAAATAGTAAGTGGATAGCTATCTGAAGCAAGCAGGCATGTTCTGAAAGGGTATGCCTACACTGTCAAAAATTTATGGGTATGAGCCCATTCTCACACACATGTGGAAGAATGCCTTCCATCCACATTGAATACCTACAGTGGTGTTAACAGTTCTGAATTCGGGTTATTTATGATTTTGTTGAAAGAGCAGAGCCGGAGCCCATTCCCAGCCTCTGCATGAACCCAAACTCATGTCTAAGTGTTACAGACAGAGCAGACTGTGGCAAGGCAGAGTGTATTGCTCTCCCACTGCATCAGCAGATATGTGAGGTACAGCTTTTTCCCTGTATAGTGTGGACATTTGAGGTATACGTACCAGTGTGGATGGAAAGCTTTGAGGTCATGGGAAATGGCATCCTTACCTCCACTTTTGAGCCCTCTTTACACCTGGAAGTGTAGACATACCTATAGAGGATCATGTCTTCTGCATAATAGTAAGTATTTATTTGCATTGCTGTAATTCAATATTGAATTCTCTGTTGTTCACTTGGGTAAAGGCAAGTCTTGTCATTCTGGAAGAGGGGAATTACCTTGGAGCAGAAGAAGCTGCTCAGGTTGAAGACCTTGTGGCTATTGGGTCACTCCTTAGAGCACCTGAGAGCTTTAAGGCTCTTCAAGGAGACTGACAATGAATCATTGCAAATCAGGAATTTTTTCTCTTAGAAATTGTCAGTGGTAAATCTCAGGCCATTGCTTACTGGACTTAGCTACATTTTCTATTTACTGTACAGGATTTCTATTTGAGGGTTGAATAGGAGGTTGGAAGAGAATAGACATGAGCGAGAACTCTATAAAGCAGGATGCATCCTTATGCATGCTGCACTGAACTGTGATTTAAATATATCTGGCCTGCCACTGATGAGCAATCTAAAAGTGACAGAATTTTCAGAGAGCTCTTTTGCTTTCCATAAGGCTTTTCTCTTTTCTTTTTTGGAAAAAAAAAAAAAAAAAAAAAAAAAAAAGAAAAGAGGCAAAGACAGTGAAAGAATTATTTGGGGGATAAAATGAATTTCGGAGACAAACAATGCACCTGTATTATGCAGCATTGATTGTGATGTCTCTGTGAGTCACATGGAATTACAAGCTCCCTTGCTCTCTGCTTTGCCAGGGCTGCTTCATGTGTTATGAATTTATATGGGACCCATAGCTGAGTGCTATTTGTTTTATTCTTTTACCTGAGCCCTTAAATCTCTTGGTAACAATTGGGAGATAGGGAAAAAGGGGGAACTGATAACCAGAGAGAGTGGACTCAGTGTATTACATTCAAGTACTCTATTAGCATACTGCTGAGCTGAAACAGAGGTAATAACCCTCTCCAAAACAATCTGCACTAGTGCCACTTGCCAGCAGCAGACAGAGAGCAAGAAAGCACATGGGATGTCATTTTTTTTTATTTTTTTTTTTTGCTGGTTATCTAATGTCATAGAAGAAACTTATTGGATTCCAAAGTGACCAGGATTCATTGAATCTTTGTTAGTAAGCAAAAATAGATTTCATTAGGAACAAACGAATGCTCCCTCTTGTTCAAATGGGCTTTGAGGTGTAGTGTGTTAAATTTTGGCTGTGTGAGTAGATTGTCCTCAAGCAGATCACTGCTGTTTTTGAAAACAATGGTCATGCAGTAATGTATCTTTCATTGTCCTCAAACTACTCCCAGAGCAGGGTGGGACTTTGTTGAGGCTGAGGGGTCCGAACTGTCAATACTCGTCTGCCTGGACATGCCCGGAGAGAGTAGGGTGTAATCATTGTCCCTGTTTTTACCTTGTCTTCTCAAAAAGAAAATGTATTCCTACTCCCTCAGGTTCCTTTAAGAAACTGTGTGCTAACTTTTAAGGGTTTAAGGCTTTTCTGCCTGTATTTATGGCTTTTATTTTTAGACTGTGATTGGTACTGAATTACAATACACTATGACAGCTGCTTATTCACATATTATAGCTGTAGCTTTGACTTCAGTTGCTCTCTGTCTCATTGCAAGTCTTCTAAAAACGCAAACATGCTTAAAAAGTAGATTACATTTTCAACCAGAGTGAAAAAAAAATACTGTTTACATTGTTTATGAAATTTCGTGGCATATGGATATTTGTTAGCAGTCTTAAGTAGTTCCAGCTGGTGTGTTTAGTTTGCGAAGTGTAAAGCGCACTGAAAACTGGCTAATCAAGTTGCCCTTTTCAACCTGCTGATTTCATAAGAGTTACAAATCTAGCGTTTCCATTCTGGTGTGGCTGGCTAAACAATGTAGCAACTGTTTCAAAGCGGGTACAACAGGCTGCAAAACTGATCGTCAGCCTAATCCAGTTTAATATGGCAAGGAGGGTGCTTTTATATCTATTCAGCATAGTACACCTTAATGTGAGGTAGAATTTGAGTTTTCCCTTCCCCCCTTCCATCATTCACACATAGAAAGAAAAAGGAGCTAAGACAAGTGAAGGAATTCTCATCTTCTAGCATGTAAGCTAATAGAGTACAGGTTTTAAGTTATACCACCATCAGTACAGTGAGGGTTGCTGTCTTTCCTCACTAGTAGCACAAGGCACTTCATATACAGGACACTAGACAGAAACACAGAAACCTTCACACATTGCTAAAGTTTCATCAGGCATTAGATGGCTCCTTTGTGATTCCTTCTTACAAACATCAGATACAGATTCAGCCTCACCTTAACCCCGTGAATCTCCCCAAATCAGACTTACTGAAGATCATTCCTCACCAAGAATCTATTAAAATAAAACATTTTGGTTGTTTCAATTCCTTCCAGATTTTGGAATGTTTTGATAGAGCAAAATGAGGACTGGGAACTTTTTTTTCTTTTAAAATATTAGTTGGTATCATAACCTGATTCACAGAATTGGACTTTTAAGTGAAAAAAAATGAAAAGAATGAACATATGACTCATGTTAAAATTACAGATTCTGGCAGTACTAGATTTTGCAAGTGATTTATAGAGGCTTTTAGTTTTTAAGGCTTTTTTGCCTAGTGGATTATTATTATCATTTTCAGGAAAACAAAACCAAACCAACCAAAAAAAAAAAAAAAAAAGAAAAGAAAAAAAGAAAAACAACAACAATGAAATAAGTAAAAATAAAAAAACAAAACAAAACAAACAAAAACAAAAACAAGCAAACAAAAAAAACAAAAAAGAACAAAAAACAAACAAACAAACAAACAAACAAAAAACAAAAAAAACCACCAAAAACAAACAAAAAAAATAAATCAAATTTTTTTTGTTCAGTATTATTTTATTGGATAAGGAAGGATTCCAGTAAGATGAAAGCCCATTTTAAATAGGAATAGAACCTATTTACAAGTTGGATTACTACTCTCCCTTTCTTTCTATAGGTGCTTGAAGGATGTAGCCATCTCATGACTTTGTTTTCTGCTCAGAGAGACCATCATGCATGTACCTCCCTACTCCCAATTACATCAGTGGCACAGGTTCTTTTTTTGAGGGCTAGGTGACAGGAGAGATCCTTGCTAAATGCCCAGCCTGAGCTAATATCAGGTCACTCATCTTAACACTGCTTACGGTCTTCTTGAAGGTAACAAGTGAGTTTTCTTGTTTTCTGCACTAAAGATCTGCATTACAGGCACTCCTCAGCAGGTGCTTTTGGTGGGCTGTGGTGGAACAATGCCATTAACAATACCATGAAGGAACAACAGGGCACAAATCTACACAGCTAATGTAGACTCAGGCTAAAGTGTAAAAAAGACACTTCCTGATCCGCATTATGTATGTGCCCTTGAAGATTTCTGCTTAATTTACTGACCAAACCAAGATTTTCTATTGTTAGCAGTGCAGAGCTATTACAATCTAAAAGAGTGAGCTGAGTTCTGTTCTGATGTGTGTGCCATCAGCAAAACTGTCAGATATGTCTTAGTCACTGCACTTTTTTTATAGGAGATTTTAGACATGAGGTTGGATTTGCAGGGCTCGTAGACACCCAGACTGACTTTTTATTTGTTCACTGAGCAAATATGACATGGAAATCTACATAAGCCAGCAAACATAGACTAGAACCCTATGTGATGTCATTTGTGGTTACTATTGGTCTCAGGAGTGAGGGTAAAAAAATCTCATTATTACTCTATTTTGTTTTCAGAACTCCTTTCCATCTCATTTCCACCAACTTGTTAGTTCTGTCTCACACACATAATGGAAAGAAGGAAATAATACCTTTAGCTTGAAAGCTTTCTAATCATAGGCTAGAGGATTGACATTTTGCCTAACAATAGCCAAAGAAATCTATGTGCTGTAAGAGCCCTTCCTAATGTCAAAGAAAATGAATAATAGCTTTATACTTAGTAAGCACTAAGACTTTCCTAACACAGTTTTGATGGTGTCTTTTTTTTGTAGTGGGAAGCTTCACAAGTGAAATTTACTCAGTCCACTGAGGTACTCCAGTTTACTATGGAGATGGGATTACTCTTAGTTAGGCTTCAAAGTTTACTTATAAATTGGCCTTCTAATCTGCAAAGTCTCTAAGGTTTCTCTAGAGTAAAGAAACACCTACTGGTGCCACTTCATTCCATGCAATTGTGGGGCTAAGGAAGAAGGGATGGATTCCCATCTGGAGGCATTTCTGTGTTATTCTTTATGGTAGAGGGGCCATAGATAGCTTTGGTAAGGTATATAACTTTCAGAGCACTAAAATCAGGCAAACAGTAATAATGACAGCTCAGCTGCCAACAGACCAGAATGTCCATTATGGTATTTTGCACAGCAATTTTGAGGGTGAGATAAGAGACTTGAGCTCTGAAACGTAATTCATATTGCACTCATTTGTCTTGCATACCCTCAAAAGGCCTTGAATATGGTCAGGGTGCAGCTGGCAACATGACTGCCTGGAGCTACATAGGGTGAGAAAATAACAGGGTATGCTTCCCTGGAACTTGGTTAGGCTGCTGTTTCTAATGTACTGTCCCTGCTGGTATCTGAAGCAATGGATTTTGATAGGAAAAGATGACAGGTCCACTTCCTGAAAACTCTTCTGCCTCTAAGATGTCCGTGCTTGCCTACTCAAGGGACATAGCAAACTGTTTTGTTAGGACTGAAATATGGATTAAAATAGGGGTAGTCTTGGCAAGCAGCTGTCAGCAGTTACTTCTGTCTGGATATTAACACGCAGGGGTACCATTTTAGGTGATGAGTATTGTTTCTGAGGAAGACTTGAGTGTGACTGCTTAGATGTTGAGCAGGAATTGGCTTCTAGGCAGAAAATGACGATGGCCAGCTGAAGCTACTTTATCTTCAGACACATTTGAGTGCTCCCATAGGATATTGTCACGGAGCCAGAGATATTCTGGCAGTGTACAGAATATGCCTCTTTCCCCGGCTACTTGAAGGAAGAGATTTTGCTTGCTCTTTTCCCTTGCCACCTATTTTATTGAGACTTTAGATTATTCTGTGGAAGTTATTAGGAGCAGATTCATTGATTTCATCAAGATTTTTATCAACAGGGCAAAGTATGTCTGTGAGGAACTTGTTATACATTTGCACAGTGTCAAGCATTTCTGTAGCCTCAGCTTTTGAAAAGGAAAATGTCTATGATCCGGGACCCTGAGTCTGGAAAATACCCTAACCCCCAGCATAATATTTGCTAATACTCTTAGTTGTAAGGTACAGAGCAAGAAGCTTCAGTAGATTAGGTTTTTTCTAGCAAATGAAGATATGCCCAAAATTGCCATATCTAGTTCCTATTTAATTAATGGTGTCACTAGAGGATGATTAAAAGTTCCCAAGAAAACTCCCCTTGTACTAGATGCTGAATAAACAGACAGTTCCAGCTTAGCTCCAGGCAGTTTAATTCTTAAAAATCCATAAATAATTTTTTTTCAAAAATTAGCAGACAATCAATGCTTCACTAAGATACTGCTGCCAATGATCTTAGTCTTCCTTTCTAACTTTGCATTCTCCACGTCTCTGTGATTTTTGATATGAAAACTGATTGTCTGGAGAAGGAAAAGGGATTTTTGGCTTGGGGGTTTTTTTTGTTTGTTTTGGGGTTTTTTTGTTTGTTTGCTTGTTTTTCATTTTACTTCTTTTTGTAACTCATATTACTTTCTAAGACATGCTGCCACTGAAAATTGCACTGTTTATCAACTACAATTATATTTACCTATGTAAAAAACTCTTTGATATGTCAAAGGATTTCTTTTCTCAGCTGAGAAACTAAATTTCAAATTGCTGAATGCCATACTAGACTTTTTTTTTGGTCACAAATTAATTTTAAAATTAATCAATCCAAGAAAGATTTTAGGCAATGAAGTTTGTATTTCTAGCTTGTTTTCCCCCCGATGCCAGGAGTGAGTAATGTTCTCCCTCTTGCAATGTACAGTTTTCAAAATGGCATTGAATTGGACCATTAGCCTGTGTACTTCCATTTTTATCTACTCCTTTTCTTGAATCAGCTGAAGCTTGACTCAGTGTTAAGATTTCAGACTGCCTTTTTTCAGTGTGCTTTTTAGGTTGTCCCAAAATTAAATTGCTGTAATATAAAATATTGAAGAATTACTTAAACCTACAAAATTACTTCTTCTGCATACCCCACAACAGGTGAGTTCCATGTTACAAAGCCAGACATTTAAATTTATAGTGTAGTTAACTTCCATGCACTATTTTAATGTATGTATACTGACAGTTACTGGGGTTTAGAGTTTTTCTCCTGTTGTGAAAGATTGCTTTGAACTCCTAATTCTCCTGATAGCCTTTCCAAAATGGACATCTATTTAAAAGTAATGCCCAGTTGAATATGTTTTCAGATGTTCTGCCAGCCAAGAACTGAATCTTAAAAAATGAAAGTATTAGGGGGCTTTGCTTTACTCTGAGGTCACTCACCTTTGTTGCCACAGCCTGTGGCATTTTACAAGTTTTGGAACTGGCATTTGGTTTCAGATTCCAGAGATCTATACAAGAAGTTTTACATCATTTCTTTTTATTCTTTGACCCATTTAATTCATTATTTGATCTTGGCAAAAGTATTAAGGGAGCCCAGTAGAAATATGAAGTGACTCGATTTAGAAAACATACATAGATAAATGCTTGTATTTTAGATTGTATGTAAAGATAAATGACCGTAAATAGAAATCACATTAAGTCAAAAGGCATTATATCTTTAGTAAGTTCTAATGTCAAAGTCTTAGCAACTGCTACACGACACAGCTTCATTACAGCCAATAGAAGGACAATTTGCTGTAGCCATATTTCCAGCAGCCCAGAGATTACAGGGAGCCCTGTGCAGAGAATTCTTCCATTTAAATACAAGTCATTTAGCTTATCTTTTAGAAGATGCCTGCAAGTGACTTCCTCAAATTATGTCCATATGGATAACAAACTCAATCATACACACACCAGAATTTTCTTTTGATTCCCCTCACTTTTACAGCCACCACCACCACCACACCTATAGGTCTTCTATCACTGATTGCTGCAATTTATCCTTTCTGAGGTCATTGCAGGATTTTCAAGGAAAAGAGGTGCATTCAGACTGTATTATATAGGTACACTGAAATTGTGAAAGAGATCTCTTTACCTTTTCCCATGTGTTCACATGCTGCATGAGAAAACCCCTGCTTCCTATGGAAGAATTACTATTTTTTATATAATTTAGCCCACCCTGATACAGAATGGTACTGTTGCTCTGTACACTTACAGGCATTTGCTTCACTAAATTCATGTGTGAATCTACTAGTCATCCTTAAGAATGCCAAACAAGCTCAATAAAGCAAATTTGAAAATAACAGTGAGTAAAAATGGAAAAGAGCTGTTACACCACCCACTGGTGTATGCCTCCTCTTCAGGGTTTTCCTGCAAGTATTGTAATGGTGTCATGATTAGACCTTTTAGAAATTATGCCATTAGGTGCTAGAAGGGGACCTGTGATGTTTTTACTATTCCTTCCTAGAAGCAGTATCAGGGACATCTTGATTATCCTCGATAGGTGTTTATATATATATATATATATATATATATATATATATATATATATATGTCTTAAATTAAAGACCACCATGGATGGAGATGCTACAAAACTCTTTTGGTACACTGATCCTTTAACTCTCCTTTTAGTTAGAACCTTCTACTAATTAGGAACCAAAATCTCTTTTGCTGTAGGTCAAAGTAATTATTCCTTGTGCTATTGCTTATGAGTGTAGAGCACAGTTTCTCATCCTTTGAAACAGCCTTCTGAAATTCAAACTTCTCTAGAAAAAAAAAATCCAATTCTCCAACTTTCCCTCCATTGCATGATTTCTTGACCTCTGATCAGTTTAATTCTACTGCCCTGGACCCCTGATAATACATTTTTGAATTTCTGAAAGTGGTGTGCTAAATAGAATGCAGTATTCCAGCTGAGTACTCAATATTGTAAGGTACTGGAATAATTATTTTCCTCAGCTTGCAGATTTACACATTCCATAATCGTATTTATCTTTTCATAGCAACACTTAGTACTGGTTCTTACTGATATTCAGATCTTTCCCAAAAGCACTTTTTTCTTCATTTTGTGTTTGCCTATCTAATTTTCATTTCCTTCATATATGACTTGCTTCTTGCCTTTATTAAGTTTTAATATATAATTTTTTTTTCAAGTGTACTGGATCATTTGAAATTCTGATCCTTATACTAGCTGCCTCTCATTCTTACCCACATATTAACATTGGCAAAGCTTGTGAGTGATCAGGTTTTTTTGGGGGGAAGATTATCAGCTTTGTGGAACCCTCTGTAACCTGTCTCTACCTGGCCAATTGAAGGAAATACTCTCATCCATGTAGTGGTATCATCACAGTGGTGTGTGAGGGCAACTGCTGTTTTTTGGTTGGTAAATTGTCTTTCTAAGGAAAGTGTTGATTAATACTGTTCTTTGGTAATTGTGGCAGTGTAATATGATATCTCATTATTTTTCTATATTGCTCAAAACTCTCTAAATATATTACTTTTTCTCATTTTTATTGTAAATTTGTATTCTGACTATTTTTCTTTGAACTTCACAATTCATGTAGCTTAACTCATGCTCTGGTTCCAAATCTCTGGAGAACCCAATTCATTTTCTTTGAAGAAAATGTTTAAAAATATGTTTGAGGCTAATCATGAGTTTTAAGTCAAAATCACAGCATTATATATCACAGTTAAGGGAAAAAATAAGTCCTCCCCTCCTCTCATTCCTGCACTCACAAAGGACATATGACCAAAAGAGGTGTCCTTGTGCGATGTCTCCCATCAACATCCTGGCCACCACCAACTATACAGATATATTCCTAAAATTTGACATCTAATTCTGAGCATTTTCTTGAATGACTGCTTAAGTGTTTTCCCAAATCAGAGCTCAAGCTAATTTATGTTATTTTTCCATCTGCTCCATTATTTCCTATAATATATTCACATTATTTCATTTCTAAGCTATGTTCTTGAATTAATGAATGTGTTAAATAAAATTAAATCAAACAGCTCTCCCAATTGCCACTTAAGAGGATATCACTCCCCAGATCAGACATATTACAGAACTGTTATCTTCATTTGCAGTCTTTTGTTTTTTTGCTTAGTTCACAGACAGTAGCATTCCTATTTAAGTCAGATGGGGTTTCTGGGGATAGCAACATTTCATGGAAATCTAGATTAGATACTTTAATATAATATGCCTTCACTTTAGAAAACTATTTGATATTCTCTCTCCTAGAGCGTTATGTGCAAAATTAATATGCAGATAGAACATATGATATGAATGCAAATTTAAAAAATCTATGTATTACTCATTGTAGTGGTTTGAACCTTGTTCTCCCCAGAAGCTAAGAGAAGTGGTAGACCCCAAGGGGTGGAAACCCCTGGAAGTTTTGAAGTTCTACCCAATGGGCGCTCCTGCAGAAATGTAAACATATCACAACCAGACCGGAAAAGAAGGGTTGTAGTTTGGTTGTTGCAGGAGAGGTGGCCATGTTGTAGAGCCACGAGGTAGGGGCTCTGAGCCCCTTGGGGCCTCTGGCCCCCTCCCAGCCCCTGGCTGGGGGCTACAGGGACCTGGAACAGCATAAAGCTGGGCTAGGTGCCTGTAGTATGCCGGGAGATGTTTTCTCCATGGGCACAGAGCAGCAGCCGACACTGACCAGAGAAATGGCAGAGAGCCAGAGATAAGACCTGAACTGAAGAGCAGAGAAGCAACATGCAGCACTGCAGAGGAGACTCCTGGAAGGAGAGTCGAGGAAAGGAGAGCCAGCAGCTGAGAGCTACGGAGTTCTTGGGGGTAAGACTGATACCAGATCCCCAAAACTCCTTTGAGACCTCCTGGAAGGAGGAAGATGATGGACTCTTACTTGAAAGAGCCTTGAAGTGCGACATGCACTGTAGAAAGGAGCTAGAGAGCTCCGAGAGGAATGCAGGGGGAGTTGACCTTGGCTTCCCCCCCCTCGCACTGCTGCCACGGTGGCAGCCTGAGAGACAGGGCACAGAGGCCCTATACCAGACCGTCACGAAGACCCCCCTGTGTCTTCGTGATATGACGTGGTGAAACGACCTTGTCTGGGGTTACGAAGTCCACGGAAGACCCCTCGGTTGTGAGGCGATGGGGCCGGGGGAGCTACCTCCCTCGTGGATGCTGGCAGAAAGCCAGCTATCAGCTGCTGCATGCATGAGAAGAAGAAACCTGCTGCCTCAGAAGATGCTGCTGTTTAAGGACTGGAAGGGATCTGTCCTTCTTTCCCTCCTGGACTTTTATTTGGAGGGGAGAAGAGATCTGATCCATTGTAAATACATATGTCATGGTAGAGATAGTTATGATCATGTGTATAATGTGATGTTATATTTATTTGTACAGTCATTGTAATATATTCCCTTTTCCCCACTTTGGAGTCTGGTGTGTTTTGTCTGGAAAAACCCATCTCACATTAGGTTGAGATGTGGGAGGGGGAATGGAGCTAGGGAATTAGATGTTGGGGCTATCTCAAACCATGACACTCATTTATCTTTTAATACCTATAGTTATTGAACTGAGGGTTCTGGTACTCATTAAACACACTGTGATCTTTCAGTGAAACCACATGATGTTGATGCTCATAATTCAGAGCTGGGTTAAAGCTTCTCCATTCCAATGAAACTTGCATAGGGGCCAGGAGAAGGTGGAGAAAACAGAAATAACTGGGAGAGAGAGCAATAAGGTGAGAGCCTGGGGGTAGTCAGCATCTACTGCTTCTGTCAGGAGCCATCACTGCAGCAGTACCTGCTTTTGAGATGCCTGGCAGTAGCAATAGGGGATTTCCAGAGCTGCAGTGCTGGCAAAAGCAGGCAGCCAGACCTGAGCTGAGGTACTGCTCTGCTTATCTGACACTGCCCAGAGTGGGTGGTTTCTGCCCATCACAAGACCTGTCCCTAAGAGCACCATGACCAAACACTTGTTAGATCTTTACTGAACTAGTTAAAACAAGACCACTCTTTATTGTAGGCAGGATCCATGCCAGATATGCACAGGCCTCTGGTGGGAATATGCAGTCAGTCTGGTTCCATTGCGAGCACCAGACACTACCCCCTCATCTCAGGCTGTGGAGATGATAAGGCAGTGTACCAGCTCTATATATAATTGTAACCTTTAGAGAGTTTATTTTCAGGACCAAGCCCAACAACATGATAACACCATGAGGCTGCACCTCAGTGTGGTGGTGGTGGTGTAACGTGGTGTCGCAGTGGCACGGTATAATGCGGTGTCTTCGTGTCATATACTGGCTCATATCACTTACAGACAGAGAGCACAATGCTGCTAAGTGCTCTGGGGCCAGGATGCAGTCTCCTCTTAAGAGTTACTATCTGATATTACTGTGGTACTACACTCAATTTTACTTAAAAGCATTAGGATGAGCAGAAGCATCCTGAAGCTCAGTGAAAAAGCAAGTTTTTAATGGTGTTTCATTCTTCCTTCAATATCCTCTATCAAGGTTGCCTGTATACCTTTATGGTGATCTGATGAAAGTAAATAGGTGAAGGAACTCTGGTATTTAATGATGTGCCTGCAATCATTTGCAGCAATTTTTGTCTTTAATTTTTGTTAGCTTGACAAAAGTGTAAGGAGAAAAATCATTAGTCTTTCTATATCAGCGGGCTCAAGTTTTTGATCTCACACACAAAAAGAACAAGAACATTCCTTAATCTTAGCTTGTTTCCACCTATTGTGTAGCCAGAATCCAACTTAAACTTCTGAGGCACTAAACATGGGGTAGTTCAACAACTACTACTCCTGTACAAATCCTCTAGAGACAACCTGTGCTGTGTCTGTAAAAGCTTCAGAACATCTCATTTTCCTTCAGCTATGGCTTTCATTTTCTCTCTCTTCATTTTAATACCTTTCTTCGCACCACTTTTCTCCCTTTTTTGTTGGTCTTCCTTTTTCTGACCCTCTTTTTACTCCTCTACCTTCATACATTTCCCATTGCCTTCACTCTTTTCTGTGAAGGTTTCAGTCCTGTGATATGGATGGAGCAGATGCTCTTGCAGAAGGTTCTACAAACAGATTAGGAACATCCAGCACGGTGTACGAAAGAATCTCCCAGGTGTCAGCGTTCAGTCAGAACTGGGGAGCTAGTCATTGCAATTCAGTTGCTGAGACCCCAGAGACTCACAGTGACTACAGTCTCTCTATCCCTAGTAGGGAACTAGTAAGGTAGAGTCAGTGACCTCAGGACATTGCTGTGAGGTTTTGCTAATTGATATATACAGAAACTTCCAGAGGTGTAAATGCAGAGTCAAGTCCAACTTATTCCGGGAGAGTAAACCTGTGTTCAAAATTGCCAGGATCTGCAGAGGGCTTTAAACAGGAATGTTTTTACTTTGCAAGGAGATTTGTATTCATTAGGTAGTCTCTGGGACCACTGGTCCACTCTAATAAGTGTTCTGATAAAAGAGGTCATGTCCCCAAAGAATGCCTGATAAGGACATGTCATTTCTCCTGTAAAAGATGATTACAATAGTCAGACCCTGATCATCTTCAGACATCCTCATGGTGACAATCTTTTTAAAAAAGACTAAAGAAACGACACTTCTCCTTCAAGGTTGTTCAGTGCTGATAAAAGTCATTAGACTGATGATGCTGAGAAACAAAGTCCTTTGCTTCATAGCATAGATATTGTCAGTGCAACAAAATGTTGCATATTTAGCAGCACTGCATGACCAGCAGGATTCAAACCTGCATACAGGGACAATCCACAAAGTCAAGGATAATATGACTTTCAATTCTTCTATTCCATCTGGAATAGGAACCACTGCTATATATGCTGTATATGCTTAAGTCCATAAGCTCCATATAGCACCTTGAGTAGGGTGTGACCATTAGAGTAGACAACCCAGTCTGCAATTTAGTCCTAAGATATTTCAAAAATGGGTGTGGAGTGAGTTCGGAGACAACTAAATTATTTCTGTGATCCTTTTCACAGCACTCTCTCCTCATATTACCAGACTATAAGTGACCCTCCTGTCTCCTGCCTGCGTGTTGTGCATGTCATGTAATCGAGATAATCACAGGATCAGGCATGAGGCTGCTGCATGAGGAGAGTACCTGCACTGTGGGTCTCAGGAGGAAAGGCCAGGGAATCCAGTTCTCACATGTTTTTGCTAGAGGCTGTGGCGCCTCCACATTGTCTCCACAAGATGAAAGGTATTTCAGCTGTACCCTCAGAAATAATGAAACCAAATGTGGAATCTGAGTGCTATTAAGTGGCAGAGAGTTGGGAAAAAGGTCTAGAAAGCAGAGAAGGCAAATTCTTTACTGATTCCTGCATAGAAGACTGAACTTGGTAGAACACAGCCCAACCGAAAATACCAAGTGTAAATAAAGCAAACTTTGCTCTAAATAGTTCCAACTCATCCAACTGCTTATTTGAGGCATACACTGTAATGTCAAAATTTAACTACATAAAGCCAAAAAAAGACAGTGAATAGTTCACTATACTATATTTTCTAGTTTTGCTTTGGTTTGGTTTTTTTTTTTTTCATTTTCATTGTCTGGTAAAGTTTTCATTACTCAGTTTTCAGGAGTGTGGTAAGATGAATTAATTCGTTTTATGGTGAGGTTATAAAGTGTTAAGCAAACAGCAACACAGAGACTACACAAAACATAGACACCCATCTTTCTTCTTCTTCCTTCTCATTTGCATGTTCCTCCCATTCCTACTTAAAGACTTTTTCAGTGCCAGAATCCTAAATTCAGATTTACCCTCACTGTTCAATCTCTGGGATTTAGTATTTTAATACTCCTTTCCAAATCTACGTGCTTTTTATTACACAATACTACTAGTGCAAACAACAGGGACAAAATAGAGTCTAATGGTCTATAGAATCATTTTACTTTTATTCTTTTTCTGTGATGATTTTATTTCTTTCCTAAAATTGCACCTCATTGAAACATATCTGGACACTAACCTGTAAGAACATAGAATCATAGAGTGGTTCAGGATGGAAGGGATCTTATGGGGGAGTCAGCAGGCTGGTGCAAGATGCTGTGCCACTTAATGACACAAGAAGGGACTCATCACAATCCTGCTACCAGAGCTTTCAAAGAAGTCCAAACAAGTCCAAGTTCCTCTACAACAAAACCTTGGTTCCACATTTGCGAACATATCTAAAGTAAAATGCTTATTCCCATCACTGTCCTTTCAAACATTACAGAACAAAAGGATAGGAGAAGAAGAACCTGGAACACATTTTGCTTTCAGTTGTCTCCTCAGACTAACAGATCCCCAACATATAATTTATTGAACTTTAATTTTGAAAACAGTCATACAACTAAATGAGACATTTTCTACCTGGTGGAGCAGAAATAATTGCTGGTATTTCAGCTTAAGTTAGCACCAAATTCTGTACTTCATGAGTGGACCTTCTGGAAGGACTTCTTTCTCAGACATGCCACTTTTCTGTTTTTAAGAGAGGTAACTCAAAGTTCTAAGAATAGTGAACATTTCCCTCTCCCTCTGGAAAGATTTCTCCCTTTGGAAAGATCTCCTTGTCTTGTGCAATTTCATGAAACTAAAAGATTGTGCCTTTTTTTACTCCTGAATTTCAAATATTTACTTATTTATCTATTCCTACTGGGTTTCACCCCACGAAAGATGTTAAAACTCCTATATAAAATAGCAACACTATTTCTAGTGCTTCACTTTGATAACAATCCTCATCTTGAGCACACCTCAGCAATTGCAATTACATCTGTTTATGGCTGGGTATTATGAGCCAAGATTTCTGCTCATATAACTGATGGATTTCCCCAGTCATATAATGGAATTTTGCCAACAGATTTGGCAGAGAGTCAGGCTGCCACAACTGGTAGGGAAATTATAATGGAATTTAACAGAATGCCATTATATTTATTGTTAGAGAGGAGAAGAAAAATGCCCAACTATAATATCACTCACAATCTCTCAGACAGAAATATAAACTTTTTTATGAGATTCAATTTCTCAGAAGAGAACCATTCGAATTCCACAATCGACTCTTCCTTAGTGACCTTCTCCCTTGAATTTCAAGCAGCCTCGAAACATCAGCGTTGCTGGTGCAGAGCTTACAATCAGGTTGTCACTCACATCACATTTACCTGCCTCTGGTAAGAAGAGAGAAGCAATGTTTTCTTTGAAAAATTTCTACTGCAGCGTTGCCAAATATAAATTAGCTGTGACAGACATCTTTTATTTGCTTAAACAAATTACACTTCTAATGTTAGTTCAGGGCATACTACTAAGTATAGGGAAAACAATGTAATTAGGTCTTTAATCACACAGCTTTCCAGAGGAAGGGGTTTCTGACCAGAAACACTAAGCTCAGTTACAACTCAGCACCACACATCCTCTTAGAGCATGGCTAAGAGCTCCCCCTTCCAGCTAGAGCTGCCTCTTCTTCAACTGCTCATTGAAGAGGAAACTTTTTGCCCTCCTTAGAGTTGATGTTTGTCACAGCCACATTTTCTTTGAGGACTTTCGATGACATGTAAAGGGACAAAGACAATTTGCTTATAATGAAGCCCTACCTCTGTAAGGTCATTTCCTTAGCTTTATATAAATTCTGACCCTGTTGTGTAAATACTGTTGTCTCACCTGAGCTATGGAGTGCAAGGTTTTGGACAGAGGTGGCCTTCAGGCTCACCTGTGCAGGCAGCAAGGTTCCACATTCTGGATGAAGCCCCTCTGTATAATTCATACTTAGGATGTAGGTTCTCCCTGTTTGACCAGTGCATGTGTGTTTAACTTACGACAGTTGAGAATTATTTCCATTGGAAAAATGGGCTCCACAAGGAACATTGTTTTCCACAGGGAATATGTTGTTTTCTCGCAGTTCTCTTATAGTGTACACAGTTATTATAGTATTCTCTTATATTATACACAGTCTCTCCCTTATGTTATCTGGAAGGGGACTTGAAATACTCAGATTTAACATGATAAACTAACGCCATAATTTGAATTACCAAAGTCCTAAATTCTGCATTTTGGTGAAGATTTTAAAAGTAATAGAAACAGAAGGATTTTCAATCTGATTCAGTGGGGTATTTTCCTCCAAGATTTGCTTTGTTTGGTCAATTTTTTTTTCAAATATATTTTAAAACAAAAATGTACATTTTTACCCTTGTAAATAAGGAATTTATATTACAACCTTTTAAATCCTTATATATATCTAAACCATTAAAATAAACCCTCCAATTACTTCAAAATACTTTCTGAATGTATAAGATAATTCTGTCATAGCAATATCCATAGTCTTTGTCCCTTCTTACATTTTTGTATTCCTCATGACCGATGAGTATTTCAAAGGCAGCCATTTATTGCAAGATAACAGTTCTTCTAATATGAATATCAGTTATGTAGAAATGTGAATAATAAAATCATTTTTTCTGAAGAAAAGATAACGTGCAAAATACATCTTAACTAGTTACAGACACTTAATAAATTACAAATGCTTAAAGGCTTCATAAAGCAGAACTGAATTTGACAATTGCTGTAAACAGTGGAATTACCATGGATGCCTCTGTGAAATAGGCTGCGTGAATCTTCTCTTTCCCTAATACTGTCAAGAATCCAACTAATATATTTGCCCTTCTTGACCAGCTGCTGTATCTGGCTTTGTACTGAATTTTATAATTCAAGAAACTTTTGCAAGTATTGTTTGTATTTTGTTTTACCTGATAAATATGAAACCAGCCATAAAAAATGATATCAAATGGTCTTCAAGAAATCAGAAAATCTGGAAGAGTAGTTTAATCTTTTACATCTTTAATGATCAGTGTAATCATACAGAAACACTTTTGACTTACAAAACACCACTTGGTTAGGTTCTACAAAGTCTCTTACACATAAAGATATGCCCCAGGGTGGTTTAAAATGCAAGCTCCATGTAGGAGATGATGTGCTGCTTTTCTTACACTCTATTAACTTCATGGTTTCATTAGTACCATGCGGCAATGTAAAATATCATATTTTTATTGAATATATGATACAGTGAGTTTGATCTTTTTTATTCTTTCTTGCTGATTGCACTCTAAAGTTTCTAAAGAACAGATATTTCTAAAGAACAGATAGATGCCTATGCAGGAAGGGTTTGCGATGGACAAGCCATGCAGATGATTAACCTTGGCATTGTCCCATGTCTCTCAGTGTAAAATTTTCACTGAGCAGATTTGAAGTAAATCATCCAGCCCACTTCACTTAATAATACCTCTTTAACATGCTCTGCAATTATATCATTTGTGCTGTTGAGCTTGGCCACTTTCCTTCTTAGCTATTCATTTCTCCCCAAGGAACGGCAGTTTAACAGATATTTCCAGTGATATAGGTAGTTAAATGAGGCAGTGAGTTATCTTACTGACCACAGGATTTATTTTCCATGACAACCACTGCTGTCTAGTGCCATGTTCTTTTCAGGAAGAATTCTTCTTCCAACATAGGCCACTTGGGAAGACTGGTAAAACTGGCCACTTCTTGGCAAATCTGAAACAGAAGGCTGGACAGAGAGGTCCATGGTTTATGCCCCACTCTGTGTTTCCTCTGCTGCATCCACCCAGCCTTCAGAGACCCCAGCAGCAACACTGCTTAACAGCTGGCAGAAGGTACCAGAGGGATGCTCCAGCTTATGCAGGAGCATCGGCTATCTGTGGTTTCCCCCTGGGCTTTGGTTTTACAGTTTCCAAATCCCTGACAACAAACTGCAGAGAATGCTACGATTCTGAACCTCAACTTTTACTGGGTAGCTGCACATTTTGTTGAGCACATTCTTTTCTCTTCCTGTAACAGGAACTGTCAACATGAGACAGAACAAAAAAGTATACTTAAGTCCATTCAAATTCAGACCCAGTTCTTGACAACTGTGGATCACTGGTAGGACCATAATATTTTATCCTTGTGCTTAACTGGTCTTAATTTTCTGTGGGAAAGAGGTTTTCATCCCATTCTTTGCTCTTTTAAATTGTGTGGTCATTTAAAAAGTGAGTTTTTTACACAGCATGGGCATTCAAGCAGCTGTGATGCTCTCAAACCACTAACATCTGACTCTAGGTGTCCCCTTCATTGCTGATTCATTTTTGCAATGAACAGATTCAAAATATTTTGAAATTTACTGATGAGTAAAAACTGCCTGGTGTTCATAACAAGAAGAGAAACTCCCTTCTTGGACAAGGAAGAGTGCTGACAGGGATCTTGTTACCAATATTTTCCATGTAAACTGCAGTGAGGGGCTCTAGAAGGATGATTCTCATACCTGTGCACATTCAACAATGACATACCTTGTGGTTCACTACGTATTTTATCTGTGAATCCACAGAGTCTCATAATAGCCCCATAATGTCAGCAGTTAGAATTATAGAGGGAAAATAGTTAATATACTTAGCAGGCTTCCTGAATCAAAGGCATCCTGGCCTGTTAATGGCTATTTTGGCACAGTTTCATTTCTGTAGGAGCTTTTGAAGAGTCTTAGTTCTGTTTCATCAAAGAATAAAAAAAAAAAAAACAGTACGAAGACTATAAAAGCTGTCCTCAAATAGAATGATTTCCTTCTGATATGCAGGAAACAACATGCCAGACACAGACCTTGTGTGCAAGAAACGGACCCAAGAGAACTGAAATTCAGGAAATGTTATCCCCTTTAGGGTGGGTTTCCTTATATTTAAGAACATGATCAGGTGGAGGATCAAATGCATACAGACGTGGGATAGTCAAAACACGCCTCTGTTCTAGTGAGATGTTTCAGATAACCATAAAGAATGCATTCATCAGTGCATAAGGTAACCCTGCAAACAGGATCAGTGACTGGAAGTAGAGGATTAAACAGAAGTCAAGAGGAAATTTAGAAGTATAAGAAGATATAAACAAACCAAAATATCAATAGGAAGATTATGTGGCAGAGATTAAAATTTATGTTCCTGTGATCTAAACAGGAGAGTTGCATTGAAGAATCTCAGAACACGAATAGAATAGTGGCTAAGAAATCTCTAAATTGTCATGGGATTATTATTTTAGCACCTGGTTATACATCCTTTATATCTGTATTTGACAAAATATGGTCAAGCTTTTTCTTTTTCAATTGCCAAAAATGTTGGTGAGGTGCTTCCATAACCAGAAACAAAGCTAGAAGAAATAAAATTTGAAGGAAGGGCAATTTCATGAAAAGAAAAGTTAGAAACATATTTAAAACTGGATTCCAAACTGTACAGTGTCACAGACTTCCCAGGCTTTCCTTTGCAAAAAGTTTTGAGCACAGGGGGTTTTGTTTTTATTTTAATTCACACCACTTGTGAAAAGTATTGGTGTCCTCACTGCTTATACTCCAAGGGAATTTCTAAATGCAAATTAACTGTAATAGGAGTCTACATCTGTCACCTTTCTTCTCCACTTCAAGGAGGAAGCACAGATAACAAATCTCTTTTATACCAGCCTTCCAGCCGTGGAAAGTCCTTTTAGGGGACACCAAGCACAAGATCTATTCTAAAACACTACTTGGCTGCAATTGACCATGTAAATTAAAGTGCTGCAACCACAATCCTGATGTCTGTCCTTACTCTGCTGCAGAGATTTCTTGGTGAAGAAGAAAACGTAGTATGATTTTATCCCATAATTACTTGCCTGTAATGTGTTAAGTTTTATTACAGGCAGTAATATTTCCTTTCTTCCATCCTATCTATATAGTCGATAAACTCATTGAGAGGGAAGAGTTTCCTTCTTCAACTGTTCAAGGGCAAGATGCTCAGGGATTGGTATAATTGAATTAAATCCACAGTGGAGTTATCTGAGCTAGTGATTTTGCCTTGAAAATTTTAAAGGAACATGCCTCATGCCTGCTGGATCTCTGATTCCAAGGAGAGGAATGTGGTCGTTCTGTCCTGAAACAGATTTAAGAAGTACTGCCATCAGTTCAGACAAGCAGTGTGTTGAAAACTCTACACTCTTTATGCCTTTGATGTATTTAATATCATCCTCTGCAGAAACCCCGCACCTTCTTATCTTATTGCCTTCCATTAGATTCTGAAGCATTAACAACACTGTCAAGACAATCATGCAGTCATTAGGCAGGGTCAATTCCTAGGCTTTTCCCCTACCCTGTTTTACTTTTGGAGGAAGTGTACTGTCTATATGCTTTGGAGACCTAGATTAATCTCTCCATTAGAATCACTGTTTGGCCATGAACTGTGTTACCTGAGAGCAATTGAAACTTGAAGAAATTTATGGTCATGAATACAGGAGAACAGTAATGAACTGCAACTCCTGCTCAATCCATAAGCTCCTAGAAAAGTTAGTCTTGTTGAGATAAAGCTCACATTCAATCCTGGCTGCAGCTAGGATTGTTGTTTGGTTAGAGGGAATAAACTATTTATCTAAAATGAGAAATGACCTTAATATTAACCTAAAGCTTGAACTAAATCCACTTTCAATTACAAAAATATTAATTTCATGTGTGCATTTGTTCTTTTGTTATTTATCCATACATGAAAATACCAATAATAAAAATAACAGACCAAATTAAAAACAGTTCTCATCAATTTAGTTCAAATAACAGAAGAAATAGAAACTCTCAGATATATCAAATAAAGAAGTGATCAATATTTCAATGAATGAAACCAGCAACATTGCAAGTTCTGGTAAATAAAGTGGAGGTCTATTCAGTAAATTAATTTCTACTGCATTTTGTTTCATTGGGACAAAATAAGTGATCTTTATGAGATTTCTCAGTAGGATTTGTTTACCAAGTTTCACAGAAAGTCAATATCTTTTCTGACAGAATTCTGAGCTATTGGATGCTTATCTAAATTCAGTTCAGTACTTGGAGGGTCACCTACTGCAAATTCAACCAAAAAGCTTAAAAAAGAAAAAAAGTGGATTGAATATTCAAACAGGTCACCTGTTCTATGTTGCCCAACTTGAGTGGGAGGATAGAAAAGATGACCTCCAGAGGTCCCTTCCAACCTGAGCCATTCTGTGATTCTATGATTATTTTTTCAATTCTAATATCCTGATCTCATTTTGGTCTTTTAAATAAGAGTGCAATATTTACTCTTATTCAATATCAGCACTGAAAAATAAAGAAACTATAATCCATTTATCTGGCACCTTCTCTGGGGATGCATTAATCTCATGATTTTAAAGGTTAATCTGGTATGTGTATTTGTGTGTTTCTAATTTTGAGTACAAAGTTGCTAAAGCACTTATGGAGTGTCAAGGCACCTCCTTGGTGCTGAGATGGCAGGACAATAGGACTGTAGAGCAACTTTGGGGCCACTGTCACACCTCTTTGAATGAAACACCATGAAGAACATAGTGCCACCCTTCTCCCCACAGCCCCTTTAGGCGGTGTGGCTTTGCAAGGACTGTGGGGACTGGTACCCCAGACTCTGATGGTGTTTTACAGTCCTTAACAATTCAGAAGTATCTCAGAGACCAAGGCCTTGATGGCAGGGGCTCATGGTTCTTAACAAAGAGCAAAACACACTTCTATCTCCTCTTCTTTTTTTTGGTAGTTTTCAATTATTTTAGGTTACAGTCCTAGGATTTCTGAATTTAGAAATTTCTCATCCTGACTACGCATCAAAATTGCCTTCCAAGCACAGGCAAAACACAACTAACTCATTTAGGCTTACTGTGTGTTCATAGAGTTTGAGTCAAGCTATATTCATGAGCAGAGCTAAAAAAATGTCCAAGGCACAGCAGAAATGAATGCCTAAAAACTTGAATTCATATTATCCCTTAGTACAGCTCTAAGCATGTCATGTTTGCATCATGAGTCCCTACTCAAGAGATACAGCCAGAGATGTAACTCTTCAACTGTGTCTTCTATCACAGATCTCAAAAGCCAAAGCTCAATAGACAAAACATATCTCAGATGAGTCTAAGCAGGCATGAAAAAAGGTGCAGTGGGTGTTATTGATAGGTGCAATATAAAAACCTTCAGTGTTGTGATATAGGGAGGTAGAACACAGAATTTGGATATTAAGTGCTTTTCTGCAGTATCAGTTAGAATGGTGTGTCCTTTTCCACTCTTGTGTCTACTCCTAGTGACACAATACACACCCTGCAAGCATTGATGGATGTTCTCATCCATGTCTCATTTCCATGCAAAAGTGTCTGAATTCCCTTGTATGGTAGTACCAGTTGCAAATGCACTCTTAGAGAGCTGACAACATTGGCTAATTGAAACAAAGACAAATAAGCAGAAAGATTTCAGCACTCAAAACATTAGCAGCAAGTGTGCAAGAACCCATTTTTGCAATGCGTTTGCAGAGAAACAGTGACTTCCATAGGATAATTTAGATGACACATACCTGAACTCTGCTGTTAAACATTTTCTGGAGTTTTGTCTATGGATTTTATTATAACTGACAATCTCTAGTGCTCCCACTAAGTTCTTGTTTTAAGAGTTCCCTGAGACTGTCATTTATGAACAAAAGGCCTCATCCTAAGCTGGAGAAAAAGTGAGGGGAAAGGATTATGGGCCTAGCTCAAAAAAGCAGATGCACAGAAGAAACATCAATATTCATGTTTTGTAATGAGACTGTCCTAAATTTAACTGATCAAATATTCAGACTATAAAAGTATATAAATATGTATATTCTGAGTCAAATGCATAGACACACAGATCATTGGCACTATGATTCCCATGAGAGCACTCATGGTACTGGCAGGTACCCAGAACACCTAGCAGAGCAGCAGTTAGGGCTAGGATGCAGGAGTCACTGCAGTCATAGGCTGTAGACCATGGGAGCAGCAGACATTTGTTTCCAGTGTGGTCTCTGACAAAAGACAGTTCCGTTGTTGAAGAGAGTTGGTTTGAAAAAGGAATCTGAACTGGTCTCTGGATCAGCAAGTTGAGGAAGGAAGCACTTCTCTAGAGACTCCAGAGTTTCCCTTTCTCTCAATATCCCCTACTATTTACACAACTGAAAACTCTGGAGCTTAACAGCAAAGAATTTTAATCGAACTGCTTAATCTGAATAACTGCTGAAGAGAAACTGCAGTAATAGAGAACAGAATTGCTGCCAGGGAAATGAAAACAATTTAAAAAGAGAAGGGCTAGCAGTGGAAAAGCAGCTTTGGTGGGAACTATGTTGCATCAACCAGCCCTCCCTTGCACGATTTTAGCAATTCAATTAGAAGTCTTTACAGGTTTAGCAACTGATTATTGAAAACACACCTCCAACCTACAATGCCTGCTGTTGACACACAGTATCTGGTGCTGTATAATCGGGATTTTGCTGTGGCTCAGAGAGCGAGTGAGCTGGAGGCTCTCAGGTCTGCTGAAGAGCATTTGAGGTTTTAAAAGAAAAGCAAGAATAACTCGGGGAGAGACACAATGAACGCTCATATCTAGTCCCGGTGTAGGAGAAGAGAGGGAAAACAAGCATCCATGGCAATTAGAAACAGAGGGACTTGCCCCCAAAGGAGAAGCTATCTCCTCAGGGCATGCTCTTGAGTTTCTGGGGTAAAGTTTCAGTGTTGCTTTTTTAGCCTTTGAAATGTGCTGCATTGAGCTGCAGGAAGACAGGTGAGAAGGATACAGTGAAGGAGGTTGGGGTCTGGGAATGAAGCAGTCGTCTAATCCAGCAGATGGCCAGTTTACAATGTTCTCCTCAAGATAACTCCCACAGAGAATTCATCTTGAGTTTGAACCATCACAAAAAGAGATTTATGAATTCAACTCTGATGTGGGGGGAAGAGGACCATTACTGGTATCTTTAGTATCTATAGTTTTATCTAATTCTGATAAAACTGTCATTTCTCAAGTGGCAAAGCATTCAGAGATATATTTGCTTTTTACATAGAGACAGCAAGAAGTAAGGTACCAGGACTTGAACTGTGAAAGTGTGTGAGTTTTTAATTTGTAAGTTATGGCAGATCATTTCTATTTATCAGTACTTTCATTTAGAATGTATCAGTCAACTATCTCTGAAAATCAAAATGGAACCTTATATTTCACCCAGTTTTCACTGGGAAGTCCAGTTTGTTTGAAAAAGGCTCCATATTTCTAGAAAAAGAATATGAGAGACAATGAGTAGGAATCAAGCATTGAATATGTTTTGAAACATAAAGTCAGAGGTTGCTTGGGTAGAGCTTAGCAGAGAACTGCTTACACTGCTGTTGTTAAAATTTCTCTAACCCATTATGGGTTACCACAACCCTCACCAGTTCCCTTAGGTTGGCTGTAAAATGTGTGAATTTAAACCCATCTCCCCCATGCTGTTACAGAAGAGCTTTCAAAACTGATATTTGTGAAATATCAGTTTTGTATACATTTCCAAACTGCAATATATAGCAATATCCTACCCAGTTGTCAGTAAGAGCAACTAAAATCAAACCACAGAAGTGCAGTTGTACTGACTTTTTCCAATTACACAACCAATGAAGGGGGATAGAAGCAAGGCAGATGAACACTTCTAATAAGAAGATGGGTAATCCAAGAGGAATGAAAGGTGAATGAAAGGTCAATGTTAATTTATAATATAATTTTTTTCCTTGATTTTATTTTTCTGTGCAGTTTGGTAACATCTGAAAGTACAGTAGCTGCAGCCTGCAGCTGGAGTAAAGAAAAACAAAATACTAATTACAGCTTACTCTGTGTCCAAATTCTTCAGTCACTTCTGATCTGGTTTGCCTGATCTGATGTCCTTGTATTTCATCACTAAAAGGAAAAATCCATTTCCACTGTCTCAGATGGCTCTGCTGGAGAGCAGCACTGTGTTACAAGTATCCTTGTACTTCATCTGATGCCGTTTGTTTCCACTGTTAACAATCAGCATAAACCTGCCTCTTCCAGGATGAGTGGAAAGTTGCCTGTGAACACAAAAATGCAGGTTTTTGCACATGTCAAATTTAGGCAGAAAAAAAGTAATGAGGGGGAGGTAAAAAATGTTTCATTAAAATATTAAATTTTTGTCATATGCAACAGGTCAGCTCAATTACACCAAAACCTGTAAAGGCATACATATGCAGCCTTTGCTGGCATCAGACATCAACTTACAGGGGATAAACCTATTGTTTGTTGGCAGATAAAACATATATGGCAATGTCTTCCAAAACTCCACTTTCCATTTCATGTAGTCACAAAACCCAAAGGAAGCACATTGTCTAAAATTGCTGACTATTCTTCCCAATGACTTCTAGGATCAATGCAGAGAGGTGGGCTCGTGCAGTGAGAGACTCTGAGGAAGTGCCTAATTTATGTGCTCAAAGCCACTTCACAGAGGCTTCTCTTTCCTTTGGCTCTAGAAAAGACAACAGAGACATTCCAGCTAACTCATGCGACTGAAAGAGGAGTGATAAATCACCCTCCTTCCCATTCATGTCCTTGTGCCCATATATTATTGTAGTTTCTCAGGGAATATTGCTAGTGCAGAGTTAACTCCGGTTACGAAAGATGGAGACGTGCAACTAAAAGCAATAAAATCTCCGTGTCCTATTTAGTTACAGCTCATCAGATGCTTAGAGGAACTCAGTTGCTTCCAGTTATGTGCATGTACCCTGAGAGGCAGCTTGATTCCTCTGGAGCTGGCCTCCCTTGCTCAAATATGGTCATGCTGTGAACAGTGAAGCTGTGGGGAAAGACTGTCTAGTGACACACTCTGTGCGGGAATTGACAGTGAATGGCTGTGTTCCCCCTTGCTGGTTTGAAAAGAAGCACTACTTTAGCCCGGGTCTGTGACAAACCAGCTAATTCAGCTCCACTGCAGCATGGCAGACTGCATACCAGCTGTTAGCAAGCCTCCACACCCAGATAAGCAAGACAACAGGCGCTTCAGTTCATCCACCAGCATGGACGCAAAACCACAGCAAAGGTCTCTAAATCATCGCCTACTTCAGCTTAGAGACTGCTCTGTACTTGCAGCAGTTCAGCCAGGAACAATGCTGGAGTTATACCTTATGCTAACACTCCACTGAGGACAAGCCCTTATCAGAGAAAGATTAAACTGCAGTGACATACAGCCTCTTAACACTTGAAAGAGAACACCTGCAGGACTTTTAATGCGCTTTAATTCACACAATTAACTGATTCAGTTTGCCTTTGCTGCACGGCCCCAGGTAGTCAAGCCTGCAGTGAGGGTTAGCACACCATGAGCTACTTGCCTGTGGTGGCAGAGATGAGATGGAGCCTCCATGAAATCTGAAAGACGGCATGTATTTTGCCACAGAACTCTCTCATCCCAATAAGCCAAGGTAACTTGAACATTTAATTTCATCAACTTTCTCTTTTTGTGGTTGTTGTAAAAAAAGATGTTCCAGTTGCACAGATGTTTAGCTGCAATCAAAACCAAGATTTTTATTCCTATTTTCAGGGTATTAGGCTCCATTTCCACACTGAAACAAGATTTTATCCTCTATTTCTCCCAGCATTAAATTAACAACAATAGCAAATAAAGAGTTGACTACCATAGTTTATCAAAAGTATTTTAATGAAAGTGAAAACTAGAAACAGTTAAGGAAATCTGTTAACCAGCATGTCAGCAGTAATCTCTGGCCCAAGATTATTAGATGGAAACAAGAGAATTTCTGAGTTCATGCAGAAAGATATGATGTCTTTCTAAAACATGCATCTCTTCAAAATGCCACTTCTCTGACACTCTCTAGGAAGGACATTTGCGTGGATGTGCTTACATTAATGTTCTCTGTATCTTCAGTGAACCAAGGGAGAGTTATCTCAAGGATGCTTCTTTCATTTTTTTTTTTTTTGCTAGAAAATAGAGAGTAGGAGAGAAGATATCTAAAATGCTTTGACTGAATTTTTTCCTTAAAAATCTAGAATATCAAAGAAACAAAAATTAAAAAAAAAAATAAAAACCACCACAACAGGTGGTTTGTCCTGTAACAGTAGTTATAAAATATTTCAAGTAGAACATTTCAAAAAAACTTCTTTTCAATCTAAAAAAACCCTCAACACTGATATTTCCAGTTTTCAGAAGTATTGCAGAAATTTTTGAATACCAAATACATCAGCCTTTTGAGATTAATAATCTTCTCTTTGATCAAAAAAGTAAACACTTTGTAGTCCAATATTTCCACATTAAAATTGTTTTCCATTTTCTTTTATGTGCAAATAGTTAAGACGTCAAAATTTCATCTGCGTGGGTTGAAAACAAATTATTAATATTTCCTACAGGGAGATAATTTAATTTTCCACATTTCTGTGACTGAAAAGCTATTCAGACCAATGTGTATTTTTCTAGCACGCAGGCTTTGAAGTACCTGAATACCCTCACGTCCTATTAAGACTTGGTTTATGTTCTGTGTAAGCAAAGACTCTTCACCTCCATACTTCAGCTCTTCTCAGAGCCCACACTCCCAAGGAAAAAACTTTCTCAAAGACATAGTGAGCCAACAGAAATATTATAATGTCAAACCTCAGTGTAAGATCGAATAGACAAATGGACTACTGTCTGCATTAGTTGTTCTTAATTAGCTGCAGTTACTACCAGCCTAATTAAGTCAACAGGCTGAAGGGAAACATAGAGTTGGCAAAATTAACTGATGAAAGTTGTCAGGTTGGCCGAGATAGAATAGGTAAGGTTCCAAAGTACTCTTAAATAATTACATTACATACCAAGGTGATAAACGTAATGGTCAGTCTCAGATGTGTCAATGTATATTCATCGGCTTGAAAATCAAAGTAACCTTTCCGGGGAGAGAAACAAAGAAATAGTTAATGGTCTCTAGTTAATCAGAAACATAAAACTGAAGAGGGTGGATGTGAATAAAATGAAGTCTGAAGCATTTAAACCACAGTGTTTTCGAGCCTCCTGTCTTTACTTTCAATTGTCTTGTCTTTAAGAAAGAAAAAACAGAAATTTGAAGGTCTAGATACCTTGAGGGAACACATCTGTCAGTGTAAGAAGGAATTGAAAAGGCTAGGAAAGTTTTCTTGGCAAAGAAACAAGTTACATCAATCATGACAGAGTTATAAAAAAAACAAATTAATTGCATTGAGAAATCTGAATAGAGATGTTTGTTTACCTTGAGTTGAATAACACAGGATGCATTAATAGGCAGCAAATGTACAGCAGGGGAAAAGAAATAGTTTCATGCAACATTTAATTAAATTGGAGTTTCTCACTGCAGGGGAATTTTACTGACACTAAAAGCCTGGTGCTATTTAAAAATAAAAAAAAAAAAAGAAAAAAAAGTTGTGTTTGTATGAATTACACAGAGGATACATGCCTATGATTTGGAAATCGGCTGATTCCAGACGACTTGTTACTGCTGAAAACACTGCTGGAAACCTGTGGCTTCATCTCATTTCCAGTACAGTATGTGTAGAGCTTTTAGGATGGAAAGACTTTCAATCCCCTCTTCTGCTATGACCCCACCACTGTGACTGTCAATAGTACTTTGTTATTGACTCTAAATGGTAACAGAACAAAGTAAATTCTAGACACTTTTTGGAAATCCCTTCTTTAGTTCTTGCTGAGACATTCAGTGCCAACCAAGGTGAAAGAAAAACTTTTGACCTTTTTCAGCCTGCACTAAAGGCACTTTACTCCGCATCTTTAGTCCTTCAATACAGAATCACAGAATATGCTGTTGGAAGGGACCTACAAGAATCATTGAGTCCAGCCCTTAGCCCTGCACAGGACCATCCCCATGAGTCACACCATGTGCCTGAGAGTATCATCCAAACACTTCTTGAACTCTGTCAGGCTTGGTGCTGTGACCCTGAGGAGCCTGTTCCAGTGCCCAACCATGCTCTGGGAGAAGAGCCTTTTTTCTAATATCCAACCTAAACCTCCCCTGACACAATTTCAGGCCATTCCCTTGGGTCACCACAGAGAAGAGATAATAAAACCTACCTCAGCAATATGAGTACTCTGTAGTCTATGATTCTATGAAAACACTGACAAGAAAGAAAATAGAGTTGTTAAATTGTTTACCCTATTTTTTTATTGTTGATTCTCTCACATCTTTCCTACTATGACATGCTGTTAGAAGATGAGCGGCTAGTAACAAAAGAGCAGTCACACATAGAAGCAATACTACATTTGCACTGAAGACAAAATAATTTTAACAACCCTCATCAAATGCTGGTTTATATGACATAAAAATAATAATCTCCACCTAAGTAGAAGCTGCGCAGTATAATGATCAACAATCCTATTTTGCAATATGCCACTGCACAGTTTCACAAGGGCTCAGTCCCAAAACTATTGAAACATAGGAGAAAAAACTCCCTCTGGCTTTAGTAAGCTTGGATTCAGCTCAAAAAAAAATAAAATTACAACATAACCTTTTTATTTGATCAGAAAGCCAGTTTTCTATGTTCCTTATCAACCCCAGATGTCATTCATTTGCATTTTTAGATACTTATACTTTATAAATACAGTTTGTGAAACTGGGGAGAAATGCCTGGAGAACATCTACCAAGGGGAAGGTTCTCTGCAGTGAGTTAACCCTGCTGATATGTGCCCAGTGGGACTGCATAGGATTTTCCCATATTAAATTTGCATAAAGCAAAAAGTTAATGAAATATGAGATTTGCCCTATCCTTTCCTCCATACCACTTCCTGTGTTCTGGGAAGGTGGTTTTTTTTTCCCAAGCTTGGCCTCAAGCAAGAAATTGCCCTCCTAAAGTTCTGTAGTGTTCTGCCACTTTTCATTCTTCTACTTGTTCTTATCTTGTTTCTCTTTCTTCTTGCCTTCTGGAAATACAGTCTTTGAACCCAAGTGCAATTTTTAATAGCAAATAAATTTAGACTTGGACAAATTCCCCAAATGAAACTACTGAGGAAAGAGCAGTCTTATCTCCTGTGATATACTTTTGACAAAGTATAATTAAAATATTTTCATGCTGGCTTGCCTGCTCTGTCTGCCTTTCATAAATGATGAAGTCTATCAAGCTATTATTTGTCTACACATTGTGTGAGGAAGGATTAAACCATTGAAGTGTTCAATATCGTTAAATGATCTGGAACTCCATAAAAACATCAATTATTATGCAGTTAAAGACATCTTAGTACTTGTTCAAGAAGCTGGCATTTTGTCTTCATTCCTCTGGTGATGGAGTGTGAGGATGACTGTCTCCAGAGACAGAGAGAGCATGTACAACTAAAATGGAAGTTACAGGACTGTGTAGAAGAGAGGGTTTTCTCAGTTATTTGTTCAGATATACCGGAAGAAAAATGGAATGTAAGTCAATGCAGAAAAAGATGCCCTACTTATATCTCAGAAAAGATGGGCTGCTCTGCCTAAACCCCTCCATTTGGGGCTGACACAATGTAATGGTACCATGTCCTGAGGGCACATAATCTCTGAGATTTTTTGATGAAGCAATCAAAAAGTATTGTAACTAATGTGAATGTATTGGTGTCTGGCTGGGCGATAGGTAGACTGGATTGCTGACTGGGGAATAGAGTCCTACTCAAAGCCAGAGTGTAATTTTTTTTTAGCTGGTAGGGATCTGTTAGCTTCAGTTTAGCTCTGCCTATTTACATCTAAAGAGGATCTGAAACATCAAGCAGGTAGATCTATCATTAATTTCTCTTACAGCCTCTGATGTCTCAGCATCATGGCTTGCAGACCTGAAAACACAGGAATGATACCTCATATACAGCTAAGGAGATTCCACTGGCTTTGCCTTTAAGACACTTCACCATTCTCAAAGTCCTTCCCCTAAGTATAAAAAGGTTTGAACTAAAGCAAATAATATATTTGCATTTGATGGGAATAGCATATAACCCTCAATGTAATTATGACACACAAAAAAATAATGCTGGTGACCTTAAAATACACAACAAAATAACAGAGGACATCTAAAAATTAATTATAACTCATTAAAAGCATTACTCACTTAATGAATGATTCATGATTCATATTGTTCAAGTCGCCAAACATTACTTCAAATTATAGATTGGGCACATCCTTTCACCAGTATTAATAATTGCAATTATGTCAGTGTAAGTACCTTTAAGTACAAAAGTCAATATGTTATCTTCTCCAAGCCTTCTTGCCTCATTCTCATAGTAGGACTAAGCTAAGGTCCCTGGAGCACATAAGAGTGCAGAGAGGGAGTACATTTTTTTCAAGAAAACACTGTCTTTGGGAGATCTAAAGGTCTAACAAAGGTTGAAAGATGTGCATGGTCAGAGTTGATTTCAACACACCTTGTGATAGCCAAATAGTGTTTGACCATAGGAACATAGATAGGACCTAATCCTCCCTCTGCAACTGTCCATTAGTGCTTCAAATAATCTTATCAGCTATTTTGGAAGCTCCAAAACAAACAGCAGGTCGAATAGCTCTTACTAGGAGAAAAAAAATGCCTGTGTAAGTCATTATGCTTAGAAACTGTCCTAAACTGAAATCCAGTCACAGGTAAGAACCAGCATGCCATCTCCCTTTGCACCTTGCAGACTTGTACTATGCACATTTTACATATGGATTATGAGCCCATATGTTCAGTCTTGTTTAAATACTGAGACCACAAACCTCTCTTGCAGTAGTGAGCTCTGCAGCTATACATGCAGTATGTGAAAATCCATCTGCTTGTACCAGACTCATATCTGTGGAGTTTCAGATTTCTCTAAAGTCCCTCTATTTGAGAGGAATGGGGCAAAATAAGCATTCAGTTCAACCTCTATCTGACACAGAGTGCACTTTATGTGATCACTGCATCCTCTCCTTTTCCTCTTCAAGCTAGGCAGTGGCAGTCTCTGATGTCTCAGTAGGTCACTAAATAAACCTTGGTAGAGACAGAAGAGGTGAAAGACATTTCTATCCGAAATGTTTGGACAGAAGAATTTTAACTCAGTGTAACCATTATGCAGTTTGGAAATGGTTACTTAGAGTACTTTGTGGTAAATACTAGAATGAAGCTTTCCTTTCCCTTGTAGTTAAATTGTTTGTTTATTTACTTACTTATTTGTTGGGCAGTAAGGGACATTTAAGCTAACTTTCAAGGTAATGAAAACCATAATTGAACTAGGATATGAAAAAACAGATGTAAATTGTATTTTGATCTTTTCTAGCAGTGAATTTTTCATGACACAACAGAAAAACAAGAAGCAAGAAAACTGCTTCTATAGTAAAGCACAAAAGGTCTCTCTACCTGCTGTGGTGCTAGGATTAGATGTGTAAATATTGTGGAGCTGTAGAAGCATCTGCTTCTGGATTTCAGATTAACTAGATGGCTTGATTTGAGTTCCAGAAAGATATTAACCAGAAAGGTTTGTTGACCTTTCTAGAGCTGGACATGATTTAGTTTCATCAAGTGCAAAAAAAATCTTTCTTCATGTTGAAAGATTGCAGTGGGCAAAGTCACTTTGCTGCTTATTGAAATAAATACTGAACTGCCATCACTGTATTCACTGACCTTTTGCCTCAGTTTGACTCAGGGTGAGAAACTGAGCAACTGCTTTCGTAGAAATTACTACTATAATCATCTACAGCAACATGCTTGAATTTTTCTCTTTTCTTTGTTCCCTCTTATCTTACAAAACATGAAAATACATCTTTTTCTTTTCCCAGTGAATGTTTCCACACAAGTGGAGTACCAGCAAATTTACACAGCTCAGTTTACTAGTAGGGAAACTCCATTCTTCCGTGTCTACCCTCAATTATAGTACCACTACACACTGCTTAGACTGTACCATATCTTTTACTCCCTACCCCAAATCTCTCTGATATTGCCATGACATCTCAAATAAACGATTCATAGCTGACTGACATGCCAAGGAATTAATTTGTGGACTATCTGGTTGCAATCATCTATTCCTAGCAAAAAACCAAAAAGTCAGGAGAAAAAAATTATGGGGGAACCCCTGTATTTTTATGACACAGTTTATTTGCCGTGAGTTGACCACAGCTGGATCTCTCCACCCCAAGAGAGCACGAGTGCAGGCAGGTTTGACTTGTAACCCAGCACAAGATGAATGGGCAGCATTAGGAGAATGACACTTGCAGCTGAACATAATAAAAAGCATCTCTCAAGGGGGGCTGCCTGGTCAACTTTATTGCCATGCTGTTTACTCCACTCATTTCAAGGTATTTGTAACATTCTTATTTGACTGTCATTTTCTCCAGATGAGGTTGCACAATACTTTGTGGAGGGGGGATGAGACAAAGATGAGATATTGAAAGACTCCCTAAGAATAAACTGAGTTAAAGAGACTAAATGGCACAGTTCACTTTTTGCCATGGTGAGGGTTCATGCTCCACGCAGCTCCAAGCTAAGATGGTTGAGTTAGGAGCCTAAGAGAGAGCAGAGAGAAAGATTTCAGGAGCCTAATTCAGAGGTCTGAAAAGCCAAATGACTGTAAAAAATCTTCCCTGTCTTCATTCTTTGAAGAGCTGAAGATGAGGCTGCTAACTTAGGTTCCACTCTTAAATATCAGCTGCTTTGGCTATGAAAACTCTCTCCTCCGTACTTTCTTCATTTTCTAGTAATTTATCAGTAAACCATTAACCACCACTAGAAGCCAGGTATTGAACTGCACGCTGGCATATGACAAGGCCATTGTCATGATACCATGATATCTGCAAGGCTTTTCCTATCCAGTATTGTTAATAGTAACTTGCAGAAAACTGTTCAGGTTTCTCTTGGTTATTATCAGATATGCCAGGAAATAAAAAGAAATAATAATTAAAAAATTATACTACTGTGGACACCCATACTTTGACTTTTTTCACAGGATTCAAATTAGTTACCATAGTGTGCAATTTCTTGCAAGGAATGTGATAACTGTGACTTTTTTTAAAGCTATGAGCTTCTCCATTTCAAGTATACCTTAAAGTGCTATTTCAAGTATTTATGAGGTTGTAAAGGAATGAAATAATCTGAGCATCGTAAAGGAGATTTTTAGACAATGAGTTTAGGGAGTTTTCTGTTCAACAATAAAATATTTTTTTAGATTACATAACGGGAATTGATGACCATCTGGAGCAATTCTTGAGACCCTGAAAATATATCAAATAAGTGAATAAGCATAGAAATAATTACATCTGTGGTATTCATAAACTGTTCAGGTTAATGATCACTTCAACAAGGCAATCTCCTGACATATCAAGTAGTAGAAAGTGTGAATGCTGACAATGAAGTTGTTGAGGAATCCTAACAGAGCCTGGCAGACTGCTGAGTAACAGCAGAAGAGCAAGGCATGATAGAGCCCCTGCTCACAAAATACATGAAATGCTAGAAGAGGTGGCAGGAAAAAATAGCCAAGTAGTTTTCTACTAGGCATGTCTTCACTGATGTGACAATGATCTAAGGGTCAACGATCAGAGAACACCACTTGCACTGCTGTACATGCTTTCAGATAACTGAGAGGGCTACAGGTGATAGATTTCTTCAGGTACCTGGTGGCTTTAGCTTACTTATTTCAGTAACAGAAAGAGTGTTCAAACAGGGCTGGCATGATCCAAGAGCACAACAAATTTGGGACACAAGTGTCATTTTGCAAAAATCTACCTTACCTCACTGGGGCACTAACAGTGGAGGACGAGCTGGAGACACAGCACTGAGCACTTACAAGTGACAAACTGCAGCAGCTGCTGATAGAGTCTTTTTCTGGATTCAGAGAGCATTCAGAAAGTTTGTACAAATGTTTGCAGGAGAAGCAGCCAAATATAGGGGACTTGCTCTGAATCCAAAAAAGGGTAACCTTTTGACAAGACTGACCTTAAATGCCTTCTAAGCATCATAGCACTTCAGATCTCAAAACTGGCACTTTTATTTCCTGAATGTATACAAAATTGGAGATAAAGATTAAAAGGAGAAGCAAACATCAGAAGTTTTTCAGAAGTTTGTTCCAGAAGGAAAGATATTTTCTCCAAGTAGAAAAAATGACTGTGAAAAAAATGCCACTTTGAAAGCAGCCCTGTGGAGTCATCAAAACCTAAATAACTTATCTTTGCTAATCTCCAGGGAGGACGACAAATGACAGAACAGAGAGAGAGAGAGATGGTGCACAGCTTAGTGGATACAGATGATGGAAAACACTGTGGTATGCAACAAACAATCTTTAGGGAAGCAAATGTCTTTGGAATATTTGCAGCAGTTTCATTTCAAATGGCATCAGAGGACCAGTTAGGGAAAAGGAAGAATTAATGAGTCAGAATGTAGAGATATTTCTGGGAGTTTTTCTTTAACTGGATTCACTGATAGATCTTTTACAGCAAAAGAGAGGTGGTTATGGTGACACAGTCTAGCTGGTATCTGTTAGGCAATAATATATAAGAAATGACGATATTATTTCTATCCAGAGTAGTTTAATATATAAAGAAGGTGATGGCAGTTGAAAGTGGTGTTTTTTCTTGCTATTTTTAGGGAAAATACTGAAAACCTGCCAGGCTCTTGTCAGTTTTTATTATTACAGCTGGAGCTCAACACTTGATTATTTACAGTTTCATTGAATGTAGCAATATGGAATAAAGGTTCACTTACCTTAGCACATAAAGATGAAAGAGAGAGGGAATTATAAGCATGAGTCACTTATTATTTAGCAGTCTCATTTGGGCCAGTTCTACCAGGTTCCCACCAACTTTATGGTATCATTTCAAAGCTTTGATCCAGGTTTTAGCTCAGCACTACTGCATTAAATGAATCCTCTTATCTTTCTTTACTCCTTTGTCAGACCCTGCTTTTTCCTTTCTCTTGGAGCATTGTTGTAGTTCTCCCTTAGCAAAAGCTCTGTCTGTGTACAAGGAAATGCCTGCCATTAGTGATGTGCCCCAAAATCCCACCACTTCCCAGCAAGAACTGCTTTTGTGTAGAAATGTGCTAAAAATGAACTCAGTCTTTGCCCATTTCACTGCATGACCTGTCTGTAAACAAACAAGCAAATGAAAAGATAAAAAAACCTCCAGCTCCCTTCCATACCTTGAACTGTGGCATGCCATGAAGTTATATACTAGATCTAGTGTCTTGGCATGTCTATTGTGCCTGGCATTGCTCTGATGTGAGAGATCACTTATGCCCTTGTAGATCTTTCAGCTCTGACTTGCAAGATGAACTTGGAGCAGGAAAAAGAGAAAAAATGGATAGAGAGGAGACTGAAATAGAGGAATAGACTGCCAAAAGCAATAGCACCTCTAGGTGCCAGGGGTGCCTTTGGGGTCAATGGTGATGTGCTGCGCCCACATTTTTCAGGAACAGACATTGATTCCAGACAAGTTCAATCTAAGTCATTGTTTTTACATCAAAATCCTTATTCCTTCAAAGCTATGTGTTATGTGTAGTATCATCACTACTTCTAGTGTAATGGTTCTGCCCTGACATATCCTCTTACTTTTTTTCATTCTCAAGTATTTTGCAAAGTATATTTCTGATATTATAATAACAGTAAAAAATGAGAACGCTGATCTGGCTGCATTGTAATTAGAGCTGGACTAATTATGGAGGTAACTATTCACTAAACATCAATATCATTTTTGGACTATTCTTCAAATGGAGTGACTCTGTATACCCTCATCCTCTTCAACGATGAATGAAAACCAGAACATCCATGTTAACAGCTGAAATGATAACCCAATGAGCCTGGCTACATTCCTGCAAGCTTTTGTGTTTGAACTGTATGTGGTTGACATCCTTGATGCCTCTATGCTGAGCCTTTACACTGGAAAATGAATCTAAGCTGAATCATCATTGCAGACTCCATTCATGTCAGGGCTATTATGCTCAGAGAGGAAGCAGCTGCTCCTTCAAGTTCTGCATGCCTGGGACCAGAGATGGACAGCTGTCATTGTTGCTGGTAAAAGCAATTCAGAGGGGAGGGAAAAGATACATATCATGTAATCAAAATAGAAAGGCCTACTGCTGTGTGATCCCGTTCACTACTATTCCATGAGTCTGCTAGGGCCTCCTAAAACAGTCATTACTCTGGCTTATGCACAAGGTAGCACCTGCATGAAAGAAAGTACAGAGTTTGGGACCTTCTTATTTGATTCATTACAACAGGTATGTGAACTTGTGGTAGGGCAAGGATAGAAATAAAACCATCTCTTAGCTTCAGCTCTTTGGAAGCAGCAGACACCCCACATTGCAGACTACAGGTGACTCCCCTTGGGCAAATTTTGGGGCAGTTAATTCTAGAGTAGATCAGATGCTGACTTACTCTGAGTAGGAAGCCAAGGATCTGCATTATGCTGATTTCTTTTTCTCTTTAGTATGCTTTTGCCAGACTCCCAGACTACTTTCTGCACAATCAATGTGCTTTCATCATGTCTGACTTCATATTAAATAAAGGTACATATGTTCCTACTTTCCTGATTCAGAGTACCTGCAAACTTCATGGCCTATGCTATAATCATATATCCACAGAAGCACAGAATAACTCATGTGGATAGGGCCTCAGGAGGTCTCCACTCCAATTTCATACTCAAAGGAGGGTCAGTGTCAAGCTCACACCAGGTTGCTCAGAGTTTTATCCATTGTGGCCTGAAAAACTCTCAAGGATGGAACCTGTATGCAATCTCTGTGTCCACTGCTTTGATGTCCTTGTAGTGATTTTCTTTTCCTTAAATATCATCAAACTCCTATGTCTGATTTCTTTCATCCTCCCACCACACACCACTATAAAAAGACTGGTTCCATCTTCTCAGTCGATATCCTGTGGGTTTTTGGCAGCTGCTACCAGAGCCATCTCTCCTTCAGGCTAAACACCCCCATATCCCTCAACCTTCTCTCACAGGCCACACGCTTCAGGCTATCAAATACTATATTCTCTATCACTGATCTTGGGCTTTCCAAGATGCATCAGTTACTGGACAAAAGCATTTTTTAAAATTAGAAATCCTTGCTATATTACAGATACTTCTGACCTGCCAGACACAGTCCTCCTTGGCCATACCTTCTGAGTGAAATAAGGAGTTGTCCAAACTCATTGCCCAGTGATAATTGCCACTGCTGCTGCAACTGTAACTCTTAGGAGAATCAGGGCAGAAAGCAATGTGAGTGGAAGGAGGAAACACCATATTTATTCCAGTGGTGATTCTTACCTCCAGTCTTGCAGACAGAGCCCAGTTGCCCCTGGGAATGCTGCATCACTGCAGTCACTCTGTGTGAGTTCGGTGACTGAATTGAAACAACAATCTTCCATCCAACAGTTCTCTGAGAAATGTCCTGTAGTCTCCATTGATTTTTTGTGAGAGGGAGACATATATATCTAGCACTGCTTTTTTCATTTGCTTTTATACAGAGAGAGCTTTAATTAGTGGCCTTTGTGTTAAACTGTTAGATGTGGCCACCCGTGGTATCTTGAAGTTCTTCACATTTTTAAGTGGTTTAAATGTTGGGTCTAAGCCACCCAGGGATTTTCCAGCAGGGGGAAAATATTCAGTTGTCTGGAAGCTTTTCCATTACCTTACACCACAGGAGTGGCATAAAGGAGCTACAGAAAAGTCTGAATCTTGTACTAATGTTTCTACTTCAGGGAACATAGTTTTTGGGTTTTAGGAGGTGAGAGTGCAAATGTAGGGGATTTCGATTTGGTTTGCTATTTGTTATTTATTTGTTCCTTCGTGTTCCTTCCAGTGACAAGACTTGAGTAAAAATGGTGATAGTTTAGATCTATCTTATTTTGTTTAGGGAAACAGTTGTCCATCGCAGTCATACAATTTATTTCCTCTCCGTTTGTACTGTGAGAACCTCATCTTTGTCAGGACCTCCTCCAACCCACACCATGCCATGCCATGCTATGCTATGCTATGCCATCCCAGAAGTTCTTCTCCCTACAGCTCTTTTCACAGTTTTAACTTCTAATTTATAAAGGAATGCCTGTTATGCACATCTCCCCCATAGACTAGGTGAACGACAATGATGGGATTTTATTCCTTAGTCGTTCTGCTGCTTATTGTGTTCTTCATAGTACTATTATTATGCTCCTTGTTATGATGCTGCTGCTGGTCTCTGTCATTTACAAAGTACTTTTATCAGTTAAGGTTCCATGTTACTTTATGAATTTAAAATAGTTATATACATGGAGATCCATTTGTGCACAAACAGAATGGGTGAACTGCAGCAGGTGCTTAAAAGTAGGGAAGTGCTGTCCAGTAAAAACACCTGGAAAAAAAGTCTTCAAAGCAGACTGTATCTATGGCTCTGGGATTCTCAGAAACCCATTGAACTCCAACTCTGAACCCAATGTTATACTTTGCAGATTATTTTTCCCCAAAATATTATGTGTACCAATAACCTGGCAACAGTCACAGCCCCGGGTAGCATTGCATGACCCTGTGTTAAGGGGATAAAAGAGAAATGTTGTCCTTCAGAAGGAGGAAACGCTTGGTTGGGCACTCTAAATGTTACAAACAGGCATTGAAGATAGACTTTTCTCCTAAGTGATGAATAGCAAGTGTGATCCCAGGACAGCTTACAGCAGGGAAAAGCAGAATATGATTCTGGATCCAATAACACAATAAACTGGGACTAGTCCCCAGACACCAATCCTGCTTTTTTCCTATTTTACAGAAAACTCACAAGCCTACCAAAAGCAACAGAAGTTTTGCCATTGGCATACACAGGGCTTTTGACCTATTGATTTTTTTTCAGAGCAATTTACCATGAGATTTCAGACTCTGAAATGGGAGTTTGGATGAGTAATGTATCTTACACAGCAGACCCCTGTTCTCAGCACTCTCCAAATCAGGCTTCCAGTGCCAATGCTGATGTATGGAATTTCACAACTCACTACATGAACATTCTGTAATACCCTCCCAGTGATTCCTGTTTTCATGAGAAGCCTGATATTTAATTCTTAAAAATATAAATGTGCACAAAAGTAGCATGTCTGCAGAGCTGATAAAGTGAATTTAATACAAGCAAATAGTATCTGTGTATTTTTGTGATGAATAGATAGCTCTGTTAGTTACAGAGGGAGTTCGGATTAATGCTGTGAATCTCAAAACCAAACAATATAGAAGAAGAAACGTGGAAGGCACGGTACATTCAATGGGTGTGCGCTTTCTGATAGAAGTACCGGTTACTGTTGATTAGCACATATAATTTGGATTATATTGGATTTACTGTCCTTTGTCCAAAGCCCTTGTGTACACCATGACAAGAAGCTAGAGGAAAAAATGCAATGCAGATCAACCATATTGAGAAATATATTAGCAAAGAACAAAAAGGATAGGAAGTAAAACTACAATGGAGCATAAATATGTATTCCATACATGCTCATATGGAGAAGGAGAGATTATGCTTTGCAGGCATTATGAGATTTTGATTTTCTATCTGTTTCAGAACAGATTCATTTTAAGGAAGCAGGAAAAATGATTGCTTGAATAGCTATTAGCTCTAACAAACTTCTGTGTTTTCTGGAGTAGCTGCTGTCACCATCACTGATATAACATCTCCTTGAATAAAAATAGGAAAACAAAAGGAAATAACCAAGACAACACAATAGGAATAAAGCATCCAGGTTGTAAAAGGAAGGAAAACACTCAACTCTATTCCTTAAAATAGAGGAAATAATACTGAATTACATGGTATCAGCTGAGCTGAGTAGGATCACATGTACAATGCAAAAGAGAATTTTCCCACTGTGTGAAAGAGCAGATTCCAGAGATATCTGACACCGAGATGCATTTTCTTTTTGTTTGCAGCCTTCCTACATGTGTCCTGCAAGAGAAAAAGGCACACAGGTGTCTTCTGAGTATTCTCAAAGTAGCAGGAGATGGGCTGTGGGCTGTGCTGCTTTGCTGTCTCTGCTGGTTGGGTTATACTGAAAGTTCCTCACAGGTACCTGTTTAAAATTGCCTACTTATGTGCAGACCATATGTTTGCCATAGTGAAAATAGAAAGTGAAGGACATCTTGGAGGGTAACTGTTGCCCAACATTAGTAATAACCAAAGCGAAACTGTACAAAAAGTCGAATCTAAAAAAAATGCTCAATAGACAAGTAATGAATGCTTTTAAGAGCTGTAATTAAACTTAATTTAAGAGAATTTGCAGCTGTTTTTGTGACCAGAAGATCTCTCCATATACCTTTGTCATGATTTTATAATTTACCTGTTTTAAACACCATTATTCCCAAATCAATAATTTGGTTATGGTACATGGTTTCAGACAGGGTAAGGACCCTGCTGTGCTTGGCAGTTCTCAGCTGCTCCAGAAACAACCTCAACTAAAACTTATTCATAAACTTCAGAAAGTCATATATGAACATTCTAGCAAATTTTTTTGTCTAAAATTAAGCACTAAACTACTTAGCATTCCCCATCCTTAATCCTACTACCTTTGTCAGTTTGCTTATAAATCTTGAAACAACTTTATGAACTTTCTTTTTGGAAAGAGAAAAATCTCAAATGTATTTTTTCACTTCCTGTATAGAGCCTTGCAAACCCAAAACTTTTGTCTCACTCATCCAAATTTACTACATAAGCTTTATTTTTGTACTGACCCTAACAGACATGGTAAACTGAACCACTTTCTGATCAAAGAAGCACAATGTGCCTCACGAGATTTAAAAAGAGAAACTAGGAAACCTATATGCTTTTCCTCTTTTTAATGCATTATCTTTATCCTCAGCCAAATACTAGAACAGGCTGCATTACCACTTACTTACCATTTACTTATTCTCAAACATCCCCATTTCCCAGTATTGAAAGAACAGAAGGTATCACAGTTCATGTGCAGCAGGTTCATGACAAATTTGCTAGAATGTCTGAAACTTAAATTGTGTTTGAAGTCCATGTGTATTTACATGGGAGTTTAAGTAATATTGACTCTGCTTAGTACAAGGCAAATTGCATCAGACTCACTATCTGGAGCACTAAACCAGTCCACTGATGCAGAGCAACAAACACCCTTCACCTCTGAAGACTACAAGGCAGCAAGAAGAGATCCTCCCAGAAAAAGTGTAAGAGTTCTGTTCTCTTAAGCTCTCTGCTGTACCTGTACCTGAAAATAGCTATGAAACTGTGTTACTATGTTCAATTCTAAACAGATTGTTCAGAAGTATGGAATATGAATTTATTAAATGACTCCAGCAGGAGTAGCTAGAAAAGACATTTTTCTTCTTATCAGATATAATTGTATTATTTCTGAATGTCATCTTTTGGATGTTTGATCTTCTTTGCAAAGGTGATGCAATGTCAGTGTGCTATCATTGACCTAAATTGATTTTGCCTTTGCAATACCTACCCTGGAGATAATGAAAGAAAGAATTAATACACTTCTGTGCAGGATGTAGGTAAGGAATTGTCCTGTATTTTTCCACAATCCTTACATTCTTTTATCCTGTGCTGTTTTACAGCCTGTGTGGATAACTGAGACATCCCTTGTGTCAGGTCTTAGAAGCATAAGTAAGATTCTTGATGAAAAAGAAGCGGTGATGTTGCCACTTTTCACTTTCCTTTCTGTCTCAGCATAGAGTCCCCATGACTCTCTTACTCCTGTATGTGGGAGTATGAGAAGTGGGAAGATATCCATGTTTTTTTGACCTAATTGTGCTGTCATTCTCCACTGACCACCCAGCTGACAATAGTGGTCAGCCTGGATCATGTTAGCTGATATTATGAGACAGAGTGTTGGATACAGTTGGACAGTGTTTTGATAAATATTTCCTTGCCATCTACTCCCACAGTGGCCATCCTTACCATACAGTTAAACCAATACAGTTTTCAACTTTCTGTTGCACTGGACAGTCACCAAGGCAAGAGTTTTCAAACACAGCAGACCCACCGCAGTACCCTCTATTAAAAGAAAATCAAAAATCATTATCTGCTCTTCCAAACATTTGAGAAACTGATATGAAAATATAGGGAATATACTAATAGACCCATATCTTATGTAGAAACCAGAATAAGTTACCTTCTGAGTTTATTCCTATTTATCAAAACATTAATAATTTAGACCATTTTCTGGAATAAGTCTCTTCGCAGGACAATGTCACCCATCTCCAATTAGTTATTGAGATTTTTACTACTTGGGTTACTAAAAGGCTCTTTATTTAGATGCAAAACCATAATCTACTAAGATTTGAAATGCTTCTAACATATGGTAGGGTAAAGGAGAAAGCACAAAATTCCTTAAATTACATGGTCTGATATATGCAAACCTTAGACAAGTAGGAAGACAATAAATACTGCTGTCAGTGGCATGGTGGGTTGGGCAGCATTTGCTTAGGGTGACAAGCATTGTTATGAGTGGATACAAAATTATTACAGATCTCTGTAAAGAGAAATGACATTTTTAAATGCTCATTTGCAAAGTGGTAAATGTACAGAAGTGGATAATTAAATTTCAAAGGCATTTTCCAACCACAACATTAGAAAGATTAAGAGGTTAAACATTAACCTAACGACAAATCCCTCCACTATGTCTTTTTACAAACAAGAGTGTCTGCATTTTAATTATCCAGTGTTGTTCCGTGCTTCAGACATTCAATATGATCGCATTGCATATCACAGACTGAAACAAAAAGAAAACAAAACCCCACAAAAACCCACCCTAACACTTTAGAAACTTCGTGAAAGACATTCAGGACTTCATGTGTGGAGGACATTGATGTTATTTATGGATAACATGTTTAAAGTCTTAAAAAGTATTAAATTTAGAACTGAACCTCATTTACACTAAGAAACAAGAGAAAATGTCACCTTAGTGATTTGCCTACAGCCTGAAAGGGCACCACCAACCCTCAGAGATTTTTCTTGTTTACTCTGACTGGATCTGCAGCAGGGAGCAGTATATGCCTTAGCATGTGCTACTGCTTTAACTTCTAATATGAAAACCTCTGAAAATCACTATCTTGGACATCATTCCAGCTCAACTCAAGGAGCCTGCTTAGAGATGGAAAGTCACTTGCCTGCTCTTTGACAAGCCCCCTCTAAGATGAAAGCACCTGGATTGGGATCACACAGCTGTTTTCTTCCTCACTGCCGATTTCTTTTTGTGTTTTTTGTAGAGTAAGAAGGGAAAAATAGCCCACTGAGAAGCAGTTATACCAAAGCATCTTAAGCCTGTTATATCATGAACAGGAAAAAAAAATAAAAGGACAAGCAGACAATCTTTTTCTTTTTTTTTTTTCCTTTTTTTGTTCCAAACATTTCCTTTCAGATGTCTCTTTGAAGTCACAGGCTTATAGTGTGAGTGACTGAGAGCAAGGAGCTGTGAAATGCGCCTTTGAGCCATAGATTTCTCAAAGAGTATCACAAGGAGTATATGACTGGGGTACATGACATCTGCAAATCAGCGTGGTGTTACTGAGGCTTTGTTCAGCCTCAAACTCTGAGAGCTGCAGAGAACCATAAACTTTAGCAGGGCAAAATCACCTCCCATCTTGGGTCTACCTTCCCACTTGGGTTTTCTCACTTCCACTGTATGCAGTGATTGTGTTGTAACTAGCTGATGAAGAAATTATTGAACACACACATAAATTCTGTATAAAATATTAATTGTTTAGGTAATGTTACCGTCTTCTATTCCGGCTATTGCTCTGTTACTACTGGATACTTTTGTATTGATAAAAATATGCTGCCACTTCTCTGTTGTTGTAAGGTTGTCCCTTCAAACCACTCTCACAAACTACTGTCTCATACTGTCTAGAACAATTCCTGCTCAGATGGATCTGATTCACTTCATAATCAAACACAGAGTTTAGCAGAATACTTCAGTCTTGATTAGTTATGTCTCCTGATTTTCCAGTTTTGAGTCTTCTGCATTTCTCATCCAAAGCAATATTCATTACTTCTCTTACATAAGGGCTATTGTATAGAAGATACTGTGCCCCACTGATAATTCTCAAACATGGAGCAAAAATTGTCTCTCATCATTTCGGAACAGTCAGTGACGATGTATCAGTTTCTTACAAACTTCAGAGAAAAGGTGTTGAAGGTTAGGACTATTTCTGTAAGTTGTCTGGTAGAGTCAGTGATCAGCCTCACCCAATATTCATTTCTAGTGGTAGGGCAGCACCATAGTGTGCCATTACAGCATCGCTTCCTGCCAGACCCCTCAGGAGATTTATTTGAGACTGCAGGAATCCTTTTTGTCTTCCTGCAGTTTAAAGTGCTCAGAGAAATGGGAGCTGAGCATTGCCAGCAAAGGGAATAACTGTTAGACAACAAGATGAGAAAAACAATACAGTGTGACCTAAGGAAAAAGGATAGCCAGAAGACTGCTCTGAATAGCAGAGATTTGGTGAACAAGATGAGAGAGACCAGAGAGGCTGAAGGATAACAGGTGTTACACTAGGCAGTAAGGTAAAATGAAAAGGGAAATCAATAAGTGGGAAGAGTGACGTGGTTCTGTCCCAAACCTGTAGGTTACAGATCAGGTCTGAAAACAAAGCTGCTGCAAATATCTGAGGAAAAAGTGTCGCTTTTAGGGAGAGAAGATGCTAAAGCAGCACTTAGTAAGACAGCCAAGAGCAGGGGAAAGACAACTCGAATCCCTGCAACGTGACTTCATGGAGAGCTGAGGCTGTTTCACAGCACTGAACTGTGCCTCAGCCAGTTCAGATGAGACCCCTCACTCCAGGGGTCCCCCAAGTTCAGTCACAGTTTCCTTTTGCTGTTTACTTTATGTAATTTTTTTCCATTATGTTTTTGAACATCATACTCATCCCCAGGGATGACGAGCACAAATATAGAAACCCTATGATAAATGCCAGCTTCACCCAGAGATAAAAATCTGAATCCCACTTGTTTATCAAAATCTCATACCTTTTGGAGGCAGACCCTTTGTGGAATGCGTTGTTAATGGTCCCAGACCCAAGGTCATGGTTTTGGTGCAGAACTCAACAAGAAAAGAATGATAGGAAAAGGTGGAAATAAGTTCATGTCCGCAGTATATATAATAGCACAGAAAACAACAAAATCAATATACTGGGGGAAAAATCATCTCTATACAAATATTAGATACTGGAATTCTTGATTACAAAAAGAAAAGGATACATTTTTAAAAAAAATCATTTCTATTCTCTTCTTTAAAGGGATTATGGAAGCCAAGTCTCAGTGAATGGCAATAGATTTAAGAAATTAAATGTTTGAATGACCATCAGAGGTTAAATTTCAGAACTTCAAGTCACATCAGTGTTTCCACAATACCGTTCAATGAGCAAGGCATAAAGAAATGCTGGTCAGTCTCTCTGTGGGCTGTAAGGGGAAATACAGACAGGTACTGAAATTGGGGTCAGTGAGGAATTTCTACTGAAAACAGGCATTAAGGGGCGACAATTTGAAGATCCAGGTGAATGCTCTCCCAGAACTCTTTCTCTTGTAGCTACTCTTGCTTTCTTCTCATTAACTTCTTTTTCATTCACACCTCACTCTTGTCCCCATTTCCTCCCTCTTATTTTCACCCATTTATTCTTTTCTCTTGCCCCACACATCCTTATATGTCTTTCTTTTGGCATGTATTTGTGCTCATCAAACAGGTTTGTGCTGTATGGAGGCACGTTGCAATGCAGCAATCACTGCTGAGTGATTCTGTTGTTGTTGCATGGCACAGTGGGAGGGATTTATTCTCAGACAGGACACTTCAGGGACTCAGAAGATTGATGGAGGAGATTGTTCCCTAGGTACGTTAGTAGACAGTATTCCTATCTAGATTTAATTTTACTTTCCATACGTTTGCTTTACCATGAAGTCCCAAATTAAGGAGTTGTTATGTAAAGATGGATTTAGATTCAGAGTAGTGGACCATGTAGGTGACACTGCAGAGGAACAATGTAAAGTGGAACTTCAGAAAACAAAATATATTAGTTAGTAATGTTTTTCTCCCTAAACATTATTGCTGTGGAAAGGTCATCTCAGATGTAGAAGCAGAAACAGCAAACTTGCAGACAATAACAGACAAGCCTGCCAAAGGTAGGGAGAGAGTAATGTACACCATAATTGTGGAATTTCAGAACATTAATAAAAAGATTTTGAGGTCCTCAACACCAGAAATGGGAGAAGAACTGGCTTCCTGCAAATTGAGTCATTCTAGAAACAGTTGTGCTGAAGCTGATGTGGTGCTTCTGCCATGACATGTAAGAGGTTCTGATGTGGTAAAATATAACGTCACAGTCTCTGAATTTCGAAATCAACCTGTTTGCTTCTTTTAATTAAAAACTCACTTTTGACTTAGAATAAAATGTATAAGAGACATCAAGTGTATTCATCACAATCATTCTGTGGAAGTTTTGTATCACGTAGACTTCATTGCTAAAGTGACAAGATTGGTTGGCAAAGTGCAGAACTGTGCATAAAATAATGGTCTGCTATTCTCTATCCCATGCTAGTTAAAGCTCCTCAGGCTTTCAGTAGTTTTGGCTTCAAATAATCTGGTTTAGCCCTTCTGAAACCTTACATTTCAAATGTTCCCAACATTTTATTTTTGCAGCTATTCAAGAGAGGTCAGAGTTTGGTGTGAGCAAACTTTGCAATGTCTCCTAAAAAATCAAAATTAGTAGACAGCTTTAGAGTATTTTCTTAGGAATTTTAGTCTTCCTGGCCCAGTGATGCTGAGTATTATTTTTACAGAAGTTACATGCTCAGAGACAAGTCCCCCAATTTCTAGTAATTAAGTTAACCTTTTTAAACCTTATATTATTTTTTAATGTAGGATAAGGGCTTCTTTTAATGACATAGTGAATTATTCATATGCAAAGCTAAGGTTGTTTTCCTTTTTAAGGTTAGTTGCAGCATGTTGAGACCAATATCTGGACCCACACACTAGAGCCAGATTTAGACACAGATTTCTTAAACCTGTAATGGAGTTGAAAAGTAGTTAGTCTGCAGCTATAATCTATGTAATTAAAGTAGGTATCAGTCATTCAGTGAAACACAGCACAGTCAGAGACTTAGAAAACATACAATAATGTAGTATCTATAAAAAACTGATAAATAAATATTTCCTTTCTTTGGCAAGGAAAATGAAATCTTTGAGGTTCTCTGTTCACAAAAGGGAAGATGTTCATACAGACCCACAGTAAACATTCATAGCTGTGATCGTTATATATTTATAATTAGCTGTAGAAAACACTTAATTTGAAATTTTAAATGTTTTTATAAATATTTTGTTCCATTCCAATATTTGCTTCCATCTTTTCCATCTTTCACAAACTTTTCTCAGACTGCAGAATGAGCTTGGAAATATAGATTCTGAATTGGGAATTGAGGTGTCACTCCTTTCTGGTACAAATTCTTCCAGTATTTCACTATCACTGCCTCAAATGCAGCCTACAGTAATACAGGCATAAAAAAGATTTAGCTGCCCTCTCAGAAACAAGTTTGAACTTCTGTTCAATATATGCTTAGATGCTTGTAAAGAATTTGAGTAATTTCCTTTTATATCCAAGTCGGCGTTCTTCTCTATGCTTTTAATCTACATCTTTGGTAAGCTGTTAAGTAAGATGGAAGATGTGTAAAAATCCCCAAAATTAATTGACACAGAAGCAGAACAGACTAGATTTTCAGGCTCTTGAGAACTTCCTGGGAGATTGACCATGATGGGTTTAAAAGAATTTTAAAAGCATTTGCTGAGTGAAGAAACTGTGTACTGTCCAAAATCGATTAGAGTATCATCCAAACATATCACCAGTGAATCTGATCATAATTGATCATAAGTGAGTGAATAAGAAAATCCCTGGTAAAAGCAACGAACTGACACCATTTACAACCAAGGGAAAAGGAAAGATTTTCTTTAACTTCAGTAAGAGTCTCTTTGGGCCCTCAGTATGTTGATATTCCTGTCAGAGGCCCTATTGAAGGCTGCAAAATCTCTGAAGAACTGAGAGAGCCTTCATGGGTTTATTCAAGGTCCCAAAAGGACCTCCATGACTTGGAGGGATTTGCAGAGATTCACTGAAATGTCACAGCATCTTTTCTGGACTCACTGTCAGGCTGAGGGGGTTAATCAGTGGTTCTTTGAGAGGCCTTCCCTGTACTGTGTTGTAGTTCTCTGTTATTTTTTCATGACCAATATTCCTTCATGTCCTTGCAGAAAAATAATAATTAAAGCCAGGAAAAAAACAGAAAGAGTATGAGTTTGGTTGTTGATTGCTTGAGGATTTTTGTTGTTTTGTTTTGGGAAGATTGTTTGTTTGCTTCTTTTTGGGGGGGATTTTTTTGAGTTCTACCTACACATGTTCTAAATGAGACATGCATTACTCTTATGCACTGCCTTCAGGTAAGAATAAATTCTGGTTGGTTTCAGTCAGCCTTCCCTCTCCTCTTTCACTAGCTTCACCACTTGTCACTCAGGGACATTGAGGAGTTCTCATAAGGTTTTTCTCTTTAATAGCACAGGTGTGATGGCTGATATGAGGATAATGAAATCCTGTGCCTCCAATCCGTGCTGGGCTGCAGAGGGAGCACTTAACTCTCACCACGCTCTTCCTTTAGAGAATTTATCCTTGAATCTAATGATCTTCAATTCAACCTTAACAGAAACTTTAATAACTCTTATGCTGAGGTAACCTTTCTCATGGCTGAGGATAGGTTTAATTTTAGTCTGAGTTCTAGTAGGAGTATTTTATCTAAAACGCTTGAAGTAGGTAATTATAGCCAAACAAAAATTGTCTTGTTTCAGTTGACTGGTGTGAGAAGCTTCAGCCAACTTCCAGCAACAACAGTGCAGCACAAGGAGGAAAAGAGAAGTGACTTACTGAAATCTGTTGCTTTCATCTCCTTTTTCTAGTTATCCTGTAACTTCTGCAAGTGGAAATCAGTATAGGTCCACTGATGAAATATGTTCATGGCATGACCCAGTCACTAGTTTTTTACCTTTTGATGACATCAAGCCACTCTTCTGACCCATTTACAACATACACTGAAACAACAGTTTGAGTTGGATCATGTCCAAAGCGATGACTCAATAATTGTGGCTGCAGGGGATAAGCTCAGGCCTAAACATGTTTCTGTGCAGTGGCTGCCCCAGTCTAACTGTGCCTTTTCATTCAGACTGCTTGCTGTAATAATATTTAGATGCAATGGTTTCAGATTTTCATCAAATTTATCTCTGCTCACTAATTATACTAAAACATAAATTGCAATAAAATGTGTGGCTCCTCCACCTAGGAGATAAGTAAGTATCTAAATTTTCTGGAAATGTCTGTTTTATGTGGTAGCTGCCTATCTGTGCCTCTAGATGGAGATCCTCTCCATTTAACCCAACCCTCTAGAGAAAGCTGTGAGATGCTTCAATAAGAGCTCCATTTTGCTTTTCGTACTCCGTAGACTAAAATTTACTTTTTAGTCTGATTTCTGGATAAAAAAAATTCTTTTCATCTTAGTAACTAGACCCATTTCACAGTTTACCTGAAAAAAAAACCAGAAACAAAACAAAACAAAAAAAAAAAAAGTTATTCTGTTCCAACTTTAAACAGTAAGAGCATCCTTAACTATTTTTTTAACCTGAAGTGTAGTGGTGAAACCCTCTGACTTACAACTACCATTCTGCAAATTCCCTCTTGTATGTAAGTACCTCTGACAGGCTGAGGTGCACAGTAGTGCAGGTGGGACTCAGAAGGAATAATATGGACCAAAGTTTTCAGTAATTTTTATCATATGGGCAACTATATCATATAGTTCTATCAAAATGGAGAGGAAAACCTTGCCATAACTTAACCAAATGACTTGGCTATTTTCTTGCTGATTTTTGGCCAAGGGTGTTTTATAGATAACCGTAACAAGAGTAGGAGGCATGTGAGTGAAAGTATCTTCTCTACTCCATGAGGAAAAAATTCCTTTTTGTGGATCAAACCCAGTTAGATTAAACTATGCCTATTAAATATAATTTTCAGGTTTTCCCAATGCATTAAGAAGCAGAATTTAGCTTGCAATGATATCAGATGCTATAAAGACAGAATGCAAATTCTCTCTTAAATACACAGGTCCTGAAACACAAAGGCATATCTGCAGCCAAAACTATACTTACAGGAAGATAATAAATTAAGTGCCCTAGTAGCAATGGATGACTATCAGCACAACAACAGTAACAGAAATAGCAACAGTACCAATATATTAGAAATAATTATCCAGATCTTTGACGAAAAACTGCTTTGTTGTTGTTGTTATTATTTCCTGAAACCAGAGAGATTATTAGACTATAAGAACAGCAGTAAGCAAGATGTAGTAAATAGCTGTACAAATCCTCAGACCCTAACAATAGCACTGAGGCAGCAGTGTTGATGCCAGCACTGACACCCACTCATGTACAGTCCCCTGCTGCTTTTGGGAGAGTATTTTTATTTCTGATTTATTTCAATTGCTGTTAGAGGCACAGTGTTAGTTTGCTTTTTTAATGTTCTTGACTCTGATCTATTTATTGTTTCAAGATACGTACAGAAATTTTTTATTTTGCTCTTACATATCCTTCACAATGAGATGGGAAAAAGTAGATCCAGGCAGGCCCACAGGATATCTTTTTTTGTAGGAAATCTGTTGATTAAGATAAACAAAAGTGCATGAAAATAAAGAGAATGGACTATACTGAGACACCAACAATTTGCAAAGATGTTTCTAGTTTCAAAGGATTGCAGAAAGTAATCCGTGTGGTGAAGATTTTAGTCTTCAGGTGTTTGGAAATTTTCTGAAATATATTTTTATCAAGAGCCTAGATTCTATCTATATTCTCTCTTAAAGTCCATAACAAATTCTGACTGATGGATTTAGGATATTTTTCACAGGCTTAGGGATTTTGTTTCTCTCTTTTCACTTTCACACTGTGGGTTTAAATGATGGCAGGAAGAAATTTAGAATCAAAACCAGTGCAGTTCAGGATAAAAATCAGTTCAGGAAAAAAGATCCACTATTGCTAGAGCAGAAATCAAATCTATTTGACATAGGTGTTGGCTGAAGAGGAACTAGATCAAAGAGGGGAAGTTAAAGTGTATCTTACTTTTGCTTGAGAGTTGGATGTTGAGAAGTGCTCACAGTGGAAAGACACAGAGATTCCTGGATAATCCCATTTAAATCACAAATATAACTTTCAGGTACAGATCATTAGTTGCCTCTTTCATGTCTTGACCTTCATATGATTTCAGAGAATTCAAAGAAGACATTAAATCCTTACCAAATTTAACTTGTCAATAAGGACAATACAGAGGAAGGATTTGTCTAACAAACTTTGACAGGCGTGGTGTATCAGCCACTTTATTCAATATGCACAACATTTCTATAGTCTCTTTTGTGACAGATGTTGGAGATATATTTTAAATTTAAAATCACAATTATTGGTATAAGATTCACCTGCACCAAAGAGGTGCGTTCCTGTCAGGGTAAGTGGAAAGCACATCCAGCAGGATGTAGTATTTAAGTACCTGCTGTTTGAAGATCATGATCCTAAGGGTGATATGTAGTCCTTGTCCCTCCTCCTTTACCTCCCATTTCTGCTGGCCTCCTCCTCAGTGCCTGCAACAGAATAGGATGAACAGCCTCAATAGCAACATTTTTTTTCCTCACACCCACTGCAGTTCCCTTTTACAGTGAACCAGCTTAAAGACTTCACTCATCAGACCTGTTTCTCTGTTCAACACAACTGCTAGGGAGGTAAATGAAGGAAAACAAGGCATACTGTGGCCGCCAGCATGCTCTGAGAAGATTTACTTCAGCTTGTGGCAGCCTGGACTAGGTTTCTCCTAGTGGGTGGTATTGGGGGTCCAAGTCAACCCACACGTGCTCTGCTTCTTCCTGTCAACTGTTCACTGCAAAAAGACCCGGGATCACATCAGGCCAACAGTGTATGCACCATATCGTCTACCAAACCCCCCAGTTCTGCCCCAAACCATCACCTAGTCAAAAGATGGGAATGATTCTCAGTACTATTAATTCTTCAGAGGGAGAAACAACTGCACTGGAAATATTTCCCAAGTACATATCAAATATAAAACAGTGAATTATTTTATATGTGGCTTTCTTGGCTTTGAACATTTTCCATGTGATGATTATGGTGTTTCCATTCCACAGAGTCATATATATTTTGAAATATATTTCAGAAAAGGAACTTGGTTGCTTTTCAGGTCACAAGAGACATTCCTTGCCTTTTCTGGGTATTCTCTGTTTAGCAAGAATGCACTTAGTATAGCAGGATAAATTATAGAAGCCCATGGGAGTCAGTGCCATATTGTGCAACTCACACAAACACCCATGGGCTTGCAGAGGAGAGCTCTGTTTGTTCAAGAATAAGATCTGGTATTTCTCATGCAGGAGGTCATATTACCTTGAAGTGCCTCTGCCCCGTAACTCTGCCTGATGAATAACATCTGCTCCCATAACAACTGCCTCTCCAGCAGGAGAGATGGGCTCTGTGGCATGACAAAAACCAAAAGCAGTCCACAGGCAGTCCTCTACCAAGGCAGCAAGCGACCACAATAAGAAACAGAAGCCTCTCTACATGCCTGATTCAAGCCCTGCTGGAGCCAACAGGAAAGAGTCCAGAAGATTTCAGGGTGTCTTGATTTAGGAAACATGCACACCGCTGTCTCTGCTCCAATAAGGGTGGTATTATCTGCAGCAACAATAAATGTCAGTTGAAACTGAACGTTTCTCTGGTCCTTTGCCTTCTTGTCAAGATACACAGCACATGGGTCACTTTACAATGGCATTGATGCAAGCAAAGGAAGTTTTTACTGGAATTAGCAATAGGAGATATGTTTTTCCATACCTAAGAAATCTGTAATTGTCAATGTAATTTGCAATCCAGAACTAGCAGCCTTCTTATGGCAGGAAAGTTTTGTGCAACTAGAGATCACTGGGCAAGGGACTCCTCTGCTTTGCTTCCATTCACATTAACACACTGAATTCCTCCTATTACCAGCAAGTAAAATTAGACTTTAGCTTTCATCTCACTACCCCCATCCCAGATAACAAAATCAAGAGAACTTATATTGAATTACAAATATTTACAGTGCAAGTGGGTAAAAATTTCACCTGTAAAGACCTAGGAATAAAGTTAGCTGGGAGATGGTAATTTGGTTTCACAAGTTTCCAGTTTCTAAAACAAATTATTGTTTTTCAGTGGAATGAAATGAACTTCAGAACATTTTGTCAAAAATAAATTGAAGAGAAACGCTTGTTTTCTATCATAAAGCACAATTTTTTCAGCTCTGATCCTCTCTCACTTAATTCCATTTTGCTCCCCCACTCACTCTCTGTCACCAGAGGTAGCTGCAGAGCCCTGGATCACAAAGACTTTTCAGCTGCATTTGTTTTTAAATCAGTACATTTCTATGTGTTATTTTGTTTTTTTTCACTAAAAATGCATTCTGTTAAGAATGTTCATAAACAAATCTGGTTGGGAGAAGTTCTTAGCTTGTCCCAAAAATTGATATCTGACACATCTAACAGGATAACCAGCAGCTCATTTGTGAAACTCTGGGAGAAAAATACAGTGTGAAATGCTGAAACAACAGTCCTATATATTATAGGTGTCCTGTCTATTTTTTTGCACAGAGTATAAATTTTTTTTGTTACATTCCATTCAGCTTATTCTTACTGTACAAAGCACAGATTTAACTGAAGAATTCCTCTTCCCTGTTTTGTTCTCTTGACCCTGATCCCAAGGATTCTAGGGATATACCTGTGAACAGATAGCAGGGAAAAAAATGTATATGTAGCCTTATGTTCCTCTATTCACTTCAACGTGGAATTGACAAAAAAATCTTAGCTGTTTTTGAAAGCAAAGGCAAATGCATGAGTCCCACATTCTGCCAGTTGTATTTCTTTATGTATAAATTACAAGATTACAGACAGAAAAGAAAACCTTTACCCTGGTATAGCGTTTTGACTTTTCCATGGAGACAGACTTGCTTATTTTCCTGGGAGGTCAGAAGGGTTTTTGCCGCTATGCTGACATTTTGCATCATCTTCTTTCTTTTTCATCTCGAAAAAAAACCAGTAAAACAACCAAACCACAGTTCTGAAATGGCAGTAAAAATGCATTGCTCCTTTGGAGTGACATGGACTGTGTATGTCTGTGCATCAGCAGGTTAGTCAGAGGGACCAGAAGAGAGTTCTTTAACCCTGGGTGTATAAAGGAGCCAACCTAAATGATTTTTTTGTCTTCCTTCAATTGTACCATCATATCTAGAAGCCCTTTTTTAAAAAAGTGATGCCTTATGGTTGAGGAAAGAAAGGAGAATACTTTAATTAGAAAAAAATCTAACTTCTCTGTCACATCTGGCCTTTATGCCTCAATAATCCCTTGAGCACAGCTCATAAGCAATGAGCACTCAGAGACGGGCTGTACAATTCCAGTGCATTTTATTGAATTCCAGGAGATGCACAAAAAGAATAGTATATATCCTGAAGGCAAAAGCATGTGCCATTTTCTTAGTCTTCTATCAGTCGTATATTGCTAGTAGTTTAATTATAATTTATTGAGTACTGCTGGTAGGCTATGCAGGACACAAAAAGAATTCTGTGTATAAACAGAACTGATTTTTGTCTTTTTCTTTATTTATCATTACCCTGTTACCCATTTCCATGGACCTTTTGTTGTAGCTTCATGTGATACAGATTAAAAATACTGTGATTTGAAAAATAATGAGAATTGTACAAGAAAGCAAGCACCAAACAAGCATCTAGCAAGCATAATCTCATCACGTTTAAAAAATTCAAAAAAACAACAATGCCTTTTTCAGGTACAAATATTCAAAAGTATGTAAAAAATAACTTTAATCTCACTGAAATTGAAAAAAAATAAAATAAAAAATGTATGCATCTAACTAGATAGCCAGATGCTCAACTGAGGTGAGTTTACTTATTCTGTTGACTTCAACAGGCCTTCCTTTTTTTGTTTATTACCAGACTAATTAGTTTCATACAGGGCCAAAGTCTTTGCATGTATTGACCAAAAAAAGGGACTGTAGGGTCAGAAAATTAGGGGGAGACATGACACAAGCTTGCTTGTTCCATAAATCTCACAGAAGAATGCCCAAGTGGAACATGAAGGAAAGATGGAAACAGAAGTTGCCTTCGTGTGATCTGGCTCCCAGTAAATCACAGCATTACTCTGCCTTATAAGAATGTCATACCCTCAGGTCTGGACTTTTTTATTTGGATTAGAGTTTGAAACGAACAGTCAGTAAGAAAGAAAACAATACGCAGATTGAATTCAAAAATATTCAAGTCAATATTAGCTTTAAAAAAGAATAAAGAGGAAAAAAAATCATCTGAGAACTTAAAAATATAGATTTAGCTTCAACTGTGTGTCTTTCTTACCTATTTAGAGGTAGCCTATTGTTATGTGATTCATAAATGGATATTATATGTTGTAAGGTGTTTTCATTAGCCAAAGCTGACTGGCTTTTCTGAATACATCTTCTATCTTTAAACTCTTTCCAAGTAGTTCTTCTGGGATCCATTTCTTAAAGTCAAAGAGACTAATTTCCTGATGGTAACTATTTTCTTTTCTTTCTCTGCAGGTTTAAGTGGTAACTGGGTATCTTGTTAGCAGAACAGCAATGAATAACTCAACGTACATAAACTCTTCCACTGAAAATGTGATGGCTTTGGAAAGCCCCTATAAAACTGTTGAGGTGGTCTTCATCGTCCTGGTAGCAGGGTCTCTCAGTCTAGTCACCATAATTGGGAACATCCTGGTCATGGTGTCGATCAAAGTCAACAGGCACCTCCAGACTGTGAACAACTATTTCCTGTTCAGCTTGGCCTGCGCTGACTTGATCATCGGCATCTTTTCAATGAACCTGTACACCCTCTACACTGTGATAGGCTACTGGCCCTTGGGGCCTGTGGTGTGTGACCTCTGGCTGGCTCTCGACTACGTGGCCAGCAATGCCTCTGTAATGAACCTCCTCATTATCAGCTTTGACAGATACTTTTGTGTCACCAAGCCTCTGACATACCCCGTGAAGCGGACCACTAAGATGGCAGGCATGATGATTGCAGCTGCCTGGGTTCTCTCCTTCATCCTCTGGGCCCCTGCAATTCTCTTCTGGCAATTCATTGTGGGAGGAAGGACTGTCCCAGATGGGGACTGTTACATCCAGTTTTTTTCCAACCCTGCTGTCACTTTTGGCACTGCCATTGCAGCCTTCTATTTGCCTGTTATCATCATGACTGTCCTTTACTGGCAAATCTCTCGAGCCAGTAAGAGCAGGATAAAGAAGGCGAAAAAGGAAGCTGCACAAAACCAAGATACAGTTTCCCCCAGCCTTGTCCAAGGTAAAATAGTGAAACCAAACAATAACAACATCCCGACCAGTGGAGATGGTTTGGAGCACAGCAAAATTCAAAATGGAAAACCCAGTGAGGAGACTGTGACTGATAACTGTGTTCAAGCAGAGAAGGAGAGCTCCAACGACTCCACCTCTGTCAGTGTGGTAGCCTCCAACTTGAAAGAGGATGAAGCTACCAAAGATGCCAAACAGGCTTCTGCCTCCCAAGACCATCTCAAAGTGGAGAACTCCAAGCTGACATGCATCAAGATAGTCACAAAGTCCCCAAAGGGAGACTGCTGCGCCCCTACCAACACCACCGTGGAGATCGTAGGCACGAACGGGGAGGAGAAGCAGAATAGCGTAGCCCGGAAAATAGTCAAGATGACAAAGCAGCCAGCCAAAAAGAAACCACCCCCCTCTAGAGAGAAAAAAGTGACAAGGACTATTTTAGCCATCCTCCTGGCCTTCATCATCACCTGGACCCCATACAATGTGATGGTGCTCATCAACAGCTTCTGCACATCCTGCATCCCTAACACTGTGTGGACCATAGGCTACTGGCTCTGTTATATCAACAGCACCATCAACCCTGCTTGTTATGCGCTCTGCAATGCTACCTTCAAGAAGACCTTTAAGCACCTTCTTATGTGCCATTACAAGAATATAGGAGCTACAAGGTAAAAATAAGAATAAAAATAATTATGGGAAGGGTGAAGAAGTTCCAAATTAAATTAAAAACCCACGATGCTACAGCACTTTATGCTCTTCTATGGAATGTGCAATCCAGGATGCTAGTGGAAATCCTGACATGGGGCATCAGCTCTACCCCTGAGAACTACACTTAAAAACATTTTTTTAATAATTGAAAACAAATCTTTAGGACATGGGTATGTTTGAAAAATTGTTCAAGGATATGGACTGGAGGCACAGTTCCTTACTTTCTGAGAGTATTCTGCAGAGAAGGGCTTTAGAGTCTACAATTTTTGGTCATTCTGTGTAAAATACTTGTTCTTCTTTTTTCTTTCTTTTTTTTTTTCTTATCCCCTGTATCCGTTTAACACATTTTCATCTAGGGAAAAAAAAAAAGAGGAATTTTAATAATAACTGTGTGGAAGAGGCATAGGAGTATAGAAGATCATTGCATAATCCAAATGCATCATGGCAGAAATTTTCTAAAGTTCGAAGTTGTCTAACAGTTTTTTGCCACTGTCATGTAAGAAGCTTGATGTTGGGTACATCGCGATGAAAGTTATGTTGTTTATGACACCACGTTTCCAAAACTGCATCAATTCTGCAAGTGTACTTATGCTCAACATGTAATCATTGCCTAACTTGTATATCATTCGAAGTCTGCAGCTTGTCCCATTCTACAGGCTTTTGTTCTGTGACTACTTCATCATGTCAGGATGAAAGTGAAAAGATGTGGTCTCGTCCAGATTGCTACATCCCAAGACTACTTCAGCATCCATGTAAACCAAAGCTTTTGAGACGATTTTGTTCACTTTGTTTGTCACATAATATCAACGTGTGGATTTGTCTTTTACCTCCATCAGCCTTTTCTTCCTGTTTGTACCTTAACTTGTCCAGGGCACAAAGACTGAATATCAAAATTGTAAATTCAGAGGTCTCATACAATCAGCCACCATGGCGGTCAGACAAAGGGTCTCAGCTGAAGAATAGAAATGAGGTTGTTACTAGGAAAATGGAGCTTACATCCTTTTAAAGTTGGATGTACCGATTGAGAGGTATGTTGAGGCTTCGCAGAATGAATAGATAATATTAGATCACCATGCTCTTGACCCATCAAAAGACGATTATGATGAATGTATTGAGGAAAAGAAAAAATAGAGTGATATACCCGCAGTGTCCAAGTTCTGCCTAAGCACTTAGTGTGGGGTCCTTCCTGGATGTATCCTGGAGAAGATGTTACTTTCTGGAAAAGGTGTTATCGAAATTGCCTTTTACCTCCTTCTTAGTAACTAACTTCCAGGCACTAGCAAAGGTATATTTACAGATTTTGTTACTCAAGAAAGCATAGACAGTGTCCTGAGAGTCTGTCTTCTGGAGTGAAAGCCACCCACCAAATAAGACATCAAATCATTCTGTTATTTCATGCTACTACACTAAAGTCTTCCAAAATGCATTTCAAAACAGCAGCCTCCGAGAATACAGAGCAATTAATCTTGCAGATTTAAGTTTTACATTTGACAAGCTTATTGGAACACAGTGTCAAAGCACTTTGGCAATATGACAATTTTCATGTTTTGTAGTACAAGTTCCCAGTAGAAAGTGAAAATGAGGAGGATTAAATCACAGTAAATTAAGGCCACGCTAAACTCAGGATTAATATGTCTTAGTATGCAGTCATTGATTTTATACCTCTAGTGATTTCATCCTAGTATAACTGTCTCCATACAGCCAAGCATCTAATTTTGCAACCCTCACTTGCCTTCAGTCATATTTACTATCACTATTTTCATCTTCCTGCTTGTAAGGAAGAATAACTCAATGAAAAACTTGCTGCTTGCCTTTCAAAACTACATTCACTAGGTTTATCTTGGCAGGTCAAAGGAAAGACTTAAACTATTAATTCTCTTACAATGTTAAAAAATCCAAATAAAAAACAAAGATAAAAAGAAAACTGTTTGATTTCTAAATCTGACTTCTTTGGAAAAGTTTCCTAAAAGAAACACACCTGCCTCTTTCTTTAAGCAAGTGCTCTGGGTATCAATAGTGCAGGTACTCAAATTGGGAAATATTGGTTTGTATTGTCTTATTTAATCTTTTAACTCCATTTTTCTGCCAGGTGTGCAAATCCTTTATTCTCACATTTGAAGCTGTCACTTGCTCATAATGAATTAATCTAGTAGCTAAGGACACCTCTACAGGTTAAGAAGTGCAAGATATACATTACAATTATACCTCTTCATCATGCGATGGCACTCAATACCACAGGAAAAAACTATTTTGGGGCCAACATTCATGAAACAAACAAGCAAACGAAACCCATCAGTTTGAAGCTTTCTGGCACTTTTTCTTAGCATGATCCCCTCTTTTGATCCTAAAAGACAAAATGCTTTGATTTGTATTATAGTATATTTAAAAACTTGCAGGTCGCACAGTCCTTCCTCTGTGTTTCCACCTTGTAACAGTTTCATGGCACATCCACATTTGCAGACAATAAAACAATGTAAAAATAGATGACAGAATACATCTATGTGTGTATCCACAGGCATGCAAACACACACCCCAACATAATTTATATACATGGAAAATATCATCTAATATTCAAAATATTGCACGAGATCTTATTTGTGTGTTCATACTGTTTACCCCCTCCTGAAGGCAGAGAAGAGGCAGAGTCTGCCCTGGGAACCTCTGGAATCTTCAGCTGGTTGTGGCTCAGTAAGATAAGAATGTGATAATTGTTCAGAGCCACAAAATAATTTGTTCTTTTCAATATCCTTTGAGCTCTCATGTCTTTCTTTGTGTCCAAACCACGTTCACCAGGTTTCGCTTCCCTTCTGAGCGATAGTTCTGCGAGATCTAGATGTCAGTCTTGAAGAGCAGCTCTCCCTGGGTAACTTCTCCAGCTCGCCTGGCTGTCACCTGCACACCACTGGCCCCAAGGCCCCAGGTGCCCTTCTACAGGAACTGCTGCATCTTCACCTTGGGTTTGACCAGAACATTCCACTGGCACATCCACATCATGTGTTGCACTGGTGACTTTTGTTTCACATAGAAATGGAGCAAACTGTGCACTTGATTCAAGAGAAAAAAAACAACCAACCAACCAAACAAAAACCTCACCACAAAATGACAACCAACAACAAAAAACCTGCAGCTAGAGCTTCTTGCCCCCTCTTTTTTTCCTATTTACTATTTCCAGAAAGAGACCAAAACTTAAAAGTTCCAATCAACCCTTGATATTAACCTTGCTGCAGCAGGATCTGTCCCATTGGCAACCCATGGGGAGTGGCTTGTACTGTCACAGGCCAGCCCTACTTTCACTCTCCAGAAGGAGAACAGCAGTCTGAAGATATGTCAGTTCAGTGGAAAAGAAGGAAAGAAAGGAAAGAAAAGAAGGGAAAGAAAGAAAGAAAGAAAGAAAGAAAGAGAGAGAGAGAGGGAGAGAGAGAGAGAGGAGAGAGAGAGAGAGAAAGAAAGAAAGAAAGAAAGAAAGAAAGAAAGAAAGAAAGAAAGAAAGAAAGAAAGAAAGAAAGAAAGAAAGAAAGAAAGAAAGAAAGAAAGAAAAAGAAAACTGAAGTAATATCAAAAATCTGTTTTCCAGTGAGAACAAAATCTAAAAAAAAATTCTGTCACTGTTCTTTCTATTTGGGATTTTTCATTTGATTTACTAGGAATTAGAGGATCCATTCAAAGATAGCAAAGTATTTCAATGTTGCCTGATGAAAAATAGTCCAGATGCAACAAACATATCTATACAGGTCAGATTGCTTTTTCTTTCTTTCTTTCTTTCTTTCTATCTTTTCTGTCTTACAAATGCTCATGGGGATGGGAGTGCTCAAAGGGACCCCAGGGATCTGTTGTTTGGCATTCACAAAGCATGAAAGGGACAAAAGCAAGTGCTAAATCTATCAGTCCTTTGTTTTACACTCTTATGGTGGAAGAAAGCATATTGTCAAGAAGAGGTGCCTTTATTAAGTGTGTCTGTGGTGAGAACAGCCCACACACCAGTGAAGAAACCCTTGGGGTGGCCCAGCTACTCCTGACCATCCCAGATGGGACAGGATAAGGAGTGGAGGGACATTTTTTTGTTTTTGTCCCCTCATGGATTTGAATATGTCCATCTGTCTGCCTTGCAGTGGGCCTTGTTAGTAAACTCATTGCCCCCTTCCCCAGTTTTGACTGATTTTAATCCCTGTTCTTCATTCCTATGGATGAGACATTCCTATGGATGAATATTGCCTTGCTATACAGCTCCCATTTTCTCCTGTGGTGCTGAGGGGGCACACTTTGAATTTTTTACTTCAACTGACAGCACCTCCCCTTGCTACTTCTGTTCCCCAAAACTACTCACGGTACCAGTCTAGCAGGGCCAAATAGGTAAAGCATCCTGACAGGCATCCTGCTGCAAATCTGGCATGAATGCAGCTGGAGGAAGGGGGGATGGGGGTTGGGGGGAAAGAGTGACGATGATGTTTTTCCTCCCTCCCCTTAAAATAATTCCTAAAAATCTTTATTTTTTGACAAATTCGGGTGTTTCTTGTGAGAAGATAAAGTCTTAAGAAAGAAAATGTAGAAAAATAAATACTGTTGCTGTTGCTGGGGGGCATTTGCTGACAGATAATGAGTTTGGAGTCTAATAGCCTTTGATATTTTTAAGGCTCTCTTAGATGGTTCTGTACTCTCAGCTGACAGCACTGCAAGTGGTAGAAATTGAGAAGCTAAAAAGAAGTTAACTTTTCTTTCACCCTGGGTCTATTTACTGTGCCTAGAGACACATTATGGGAATGATTTCTATCCAATATCGCTTTTACTGTTTTACTGGTTTTGTATATCATGAGAAGCTCTAGACTTTTAAATCCCTTTTTTTCTAAAAATTTATAGAAAATCTTTCCTTGAAGGAAGCTGAGAGATGCTCTTTAATTTGCTGTGGCTTCTTTTCTCTGCCTGTCTTTCCTCTTTTGTCACAGTCTTGACAAAAAGCTTTTCTCCTTCTTCACTTTAACAAGTATGTCACCTGTGTTTCAGCTACAGGCATGCAGTTTCCCTTATCTTTTAAGCACTGTGAATGCTGGTGTTCAACCTCTTTAACCCCACCAAAATACTGCTTTCTCTAGCATGCAAATCCCCTTCCGCTGAAGCCCAGCCTACTGTGTGGAGTGGGAAGTTCCATAAATCCTTTCTGCACGGGTTTTAAATCAGAAGTAAAACAAACCCTCGTATGAAACAAAGCCAAAACAATTCTTTTGTTCTTCACTTTCATCATCCCTGTATTAGAAACAACAGTGGAATTCAAAGAGTGAATATTCTTGTAGTGGAATATCATGCAGCAACATGCACGGATTAATTTTATGCTCTGTGCCATGGTAAGGCAGCCCTCCCTTCCCTTGAATTCCCTTTCATTCCTGAGCTTACTAGCGTTTACTGACAATCCAAGCCTAAGAGTGTAATTATAGCAAGGCTGAGTTGAACATGAATCGTTTATCACAACCAATGCAATTATTTCTGCTATATTTTTACTTTCCACTTTACCAGCGGGTTACATGAGTGTATCAGTCCTCCCAGGCCTCATATTTCAGGATACTGGGTAGATTTGTTACACACATTTCATTCTAGTAAATATTATTCAAATAAAGGGAAACAAATTCTGGTGCCTTCCAAGCTCTGCATTACCTGAAAAAGTGCTATTTGGTAACTACTCTTTTCATCTTCCTACGGTGAGTTCTTTTTCTTTCTTTTTCTTTTTCTTTTTCTTTTTCTTTTTCTTTTTCTTTTTCTTTTTCTTTTTCTTTTTCTTTTTCTTTTTCTTTTTCTTTTTCTTTTCTTTTTCTTTTTCTTTTCTTTTCTTTTTCTTTTCTTTTCTTTTTCTTTTCTTTTCTTTTCTTTTTCTTTTCTTTTTTTTCTTTTTCTTTCTTTTTTTTTTTTAATCATACTTGCCAAGAAGTACACAGAAACTATTTTCTAACAGATGCCCCAAAGTGCTCTGACTCTCTGGAAGAAGCATCTCTGTGTGGTACATCAGGCAATGTGATTGCAGCCCGTGTTATAGTGGCCATTGGAAGGAAAGATTTCACTGAGTGTTTAATGTCTGGACTGGCTCACCTGACAGCACTGAGGAAAGCACAAGGGGACAAGCTTGGTGTGCCCTTACTTGCAAAGGGAGAAGGAAATCACAGGTGGATTGTTTTTCTGCACCCACCAGCTCATGTCAGCTTCAGGGAGGCTCTGTCTCTGTGCCTCTAGCCCAAAGATAGCCCTCTCCTGAAGCACCTCATGGTAGTAGTGGTATTATTAATAATAAAAACACTGATGAGAGTGCCATGGTAGCCAATCAACAGATGTTCCTATATCTTATCCCTTAATTCTGCTGCCACTTTCCAGAGGTGGTTGGTAAGTTAAATACTTACTAAAGCGACTTGTAAATACCTTTAGATAGTGTGTTTTAACATGACCAACACTATATCTTGACTGTGTACAAAATAATACATTATATGTAATACTATCCAGATAAGGTTATAATGTAAATATATCTACAATGAATGTCAAATTACTCTTCAAGCTCTATGTATGAGGAAGAACCTCATCTCTTCTTGAGACCTTTTTTAACTTAAGGGTATGAAAAAGCTGTTAATTGTTTATATAAAAAACCCCTGCATTCTTTTCTTCAAACAAAAATACTGCTGCAAGAAAGAAGGGAATGCATTCCTTGTATGTGATAGCCAAAATCATGTGGTAGAACCGGGAATTGAGGATCTTACAAGTTGGAATCTGGTCAAATTCTTGATGCTGTCCATTTGATCTCATATAAATAAGATAAGCACAAGTTTATGGTTAGCTGTGTAAGGCTGACCCACTTGATTATATATACATTATAGATATATATTTATATATGCTGTATAGATATACACATATTATACACAACATTCATACAGTAAAAGCAAAGTTTGATAAAGTCCTTTTAACTGGGAATTTGGAGGTAATGTTGTGCTCCATTTGGAAGAAAATGTCTATGTTATTCAGCAGCATACAAATTTGTCATGCAGGATGAAGAAAGAAAGTGTTTCACCAAAACAAGCCATGAAAGAATGAGATGATGAGCATTTGAAACATTTTGAAGAGACAACTAAAATTACATGCAATATATGTGTATGTACTTCTGCTGAGTTGTATTCCTAGTTAAAGCATTGCATTAAACAGAGAATTATAACAACAATAAAAATGGTTTTGTATGTGGTACCTCTGTGTATTTTATCTTTCTACTAAGTGAGATACTCTGTGAAATGTGGAATGAGGATAAATGGAGAAAAATAATTGCCCTAAAATAGCCACTGGCTATGAGACTGTCTGTAGTAATTAGAAAAAAATTCTAACCTTCTTTTCCCTTAATTTCTTGGCCAGTGCAAAGTTCAAGAGAAGCCTAGACTACTACTTTACTTGTCCTTGTCTTGTCCACATCTCTGTTCCTCCTTCAGAAGATCTCACCATTAATGGCAATGTCCCTTGAGCAGCCTGACAAGGTCTCCAATAAGACATTCCTCCATATATTTCTGTCATTCAAGTACTGAAAGGGAATAGAATAAGATTCTTTTGTAGCCATCCTGTTATATCAAAGCAAAAGAAACTTTTAATTATGGGGAGAGATGGCACCACTAACAGCCAAAGGTATTTTGAGCTCCCTTTGCCTCATGAATGCAGACCTAGCTGCATGGCATACCCAGAAAGCTTCTGGGAGTAGAGAAAAAGAACAGTTTGCATACTTTCAGCTTCTCAGGGTCTCAGGACAGTGTTTCAACCCCACTTTAGAAGCAGACAGGGCTCAGATGCATCAGAGGAAGCCAGTGGTACTGGGGACCATCCCTGCCCAGGTAAATATCAGTTTTGGAGCACAGTCAGTCTGGTAATTTGACAAGTGATTGAAGAGTGGGTCTCTTGGGGCACAGTGGGTGCATCAGCTCTGTCAGGATCAAGGTACTTTAACCCAGATGCTCCAGAATGAAAGAAGCAATTTTAATAAGGTGGTCTATATTGGTTTCTTTCTGAATTTTTCCTTTGTTAATATTTGAGGATTTTCACTTTTTCCACCTTTTCAGGACTTTACACCAGTCTTTATTCTCTCTGCCTAAGACTTTCCATCTCTGCCATTTGCTCTGTTGTTTCTGCAGTCCAAACTCACCTTCAGCCACCCTCCTGCTCACCACCTTTCTTTGTCATCTGCCTTTTCCTCAAAGCAACCAGATAAATTGATGTGTTTGAATAGATTTCTTTGCTTACCCTGTATTTGGGACCCTTGCATTCTACTGAGCTTAGAATCTACTGACAGCCTGTCATGTGAGAAAGTACTCTTTTGCGGGTGGATCCTGATGGTCAGAAGACACTCGTCAAGATCACAATAAAGACACAAATAGATACCTGAACTCCATTTTCTCAAGGCACAGGCTACTTGTTCTGATTTGTCTCTTCCCTTCAAAGAACAGGTTACCTCTCTCAGCCTGTGCTCTGCCAACCATCCCATCACAGACCATACGCATAACTCAGATTGTCAGTATGACACTACAGTCCCAATCATTCTCTCTCTCACACACACTATACCACCTATAATCACCAACATATGGCTTCAAGGGAGCCTTTGAGATGCCAATAAGGAGTCTTAACAGATGTAAGATGTTTCTGCAAATACAGGGGCTAACTTCCAAATGGGTGGAGCTGCCAATCACTATTTGAAACACAGCATGGCAGGCCACGACTCAATTCCCTGCCCTGTGTGTTTTGGAAAGCAGGGTCCAAAAAAACCCCTCTTTTTAGCATGTACATTTCTTATTTGTACATGCATTTAAGTTCATTTAACACTATGGAAACATACAACTAAAGCTACCTATAAATTCAGAGCACTGAAGCCAAACTTTGGTTGTCTTCCCAGACGAGGTTTAGACACATTTCAGTGACCACTCATATTTTGAAGATTTTGTTTCAAGAGTTGATTGTACACAGTGGAAAAGGGGCATGGACATGTGAAATTACCTGCTTAAGCTACTCGCTCAAACTCCCAGTTTCACCACTGGGCTGTGAGCAAAGCTACATTTTTCTTTAAAAAAGAAGTCACACATAAGCATAATAAAAATTGCCACCTCAATCTCCAATTACAACCAATACTATTTGCAGTTAATATAGTATCTAATAATGTACATCATCTCCCATCTGGAGAGACATTTTTAGACAATGTTCACCAGGCCAGAAGTGTCTTTATTAAGTGCTTCTCTCTGAGGTCTTTTATTGGCAGAAAAAATTATGTCAAGTGTAACTACCTACTTCACCTCGAGTTCTGGAAACACCTAAGAAAATCAATACAGAGAAATGTTGCTATTTAGTAAATCCATTAACACTGTTTCTGGACTTTTGCCAACCATTGTATGCGCTGTCTAGACATGGGAACCTACTTGGCAGCGCTAGGAAATTGACTCTGATGCCTTCTTTTCAACAAAGCTTGCCAACTTCATGTCTACCAACACACAGAACCAGGGGAAATGATAAAACCAGCAAGAATTATATTGAAGAAATGGAGAGACAAAAATACCCCTTTCTTTCTGCCCTCAGTCGTTGCCTCCCTATCCTTCTTCATTTTACTCCTTCTTCCCTCTCCCTGTCCTTTTCCTCCTCGCCTGTCTGTCAACACTCAGCTAGCTCTCCAGGTTTCACTCTCTCATTAACAGCTTGCTAAAGGTGCTAAATAAATCACTATGAAATCAAAACCTTTGGCTTAAAAATGTGAAGCAATGTAGCAGGGAAGGAGGGAAGGAGGAATGCCGCAAAAAACCTCTGAATTAATTCATTTAGTTTATGGACCAAAGGCTTCCCCTGACTCCCATCATAATCGCTACTACGATTTTGCCTGCAGTTGAAAAACACTTAAAAACAGGGTTGAGCAGAGGTGATTGGATCCATATGGCCCAGAAGCAATATTCCTAAATGGAAGTATTACTGATGGCAGCTGCATCAAATCATTTTCTGGAAGTATAGACACGATGGATCTGTGGCTTTGAAAAATTCATCCTGCTAAAATGCAACCTAAAAAAGAATAGGGAGCAAGGTCAAAGCAGTTAAATCCCTCCAGCATAGAAGATATACCTCAGTTCCCCTTACAGATGGGAAGACCAAGAAATGCCAGTAGCTCAAAGGATCAAGAACTTTCCCTGTAAAAATCGCATTCTTTGGGACAAATTAAGACACTCCTAGTTTGTCTGACCAGGCTGTCATTTTCAGTAACAAGGCTAAGCTACTGAACATGTTGTCTTTCAACAGGAAGATTAGGTTTCAACATTCATTCAACATTAGCCACACAATAAAGATGAGAGTAGAATTCAGCATATACAGGCTTAGTTGTAAAATGGTGGGTGTTCTGTAGAAAATATAAATTATGTATTTCAGATACGGACATAAAATCCCAGATTCGTTTATGCTGTCTTCCTAAAATGAAAAGTGAAGAAACCAAAAGTTTCCAAGTGTTTTAATTGGTATTTTTTCCATTACATGGAAGGTGATTTCCATGTGTATTAAAAAAACACTATAATTTTATACAAGGGAGGCTGGATGTTTTCTGTTTGATGGCTTTTACATCACACTGAGAAGACATGAGTTAGATGACTACAAAATAATGGATTTGGTTGGGAAGTTTCTAGTGAAACTTTTTTTCCGCTGTGAAATGCTGATTTGTTTTTTTGGTTTGGTTTGGGGTTTTTTGCAGGGTAGGGGGAAGGGATCCATTTCAATGGATTGCCTGGTCTTGAAATGTTCTAGGTGAAACAGGAGGCCAGGCCCAAAGAGTTAACTGAGAAATTTGGGCCTGCTAACAAACTATGAACATCTAAATGATCTGTATTCATTCTACTCTAGCTACTGGACCAAAACTTAGAAGAATGGTAAAAGAAACATAGAATAGGCTTAGAGGTAATGAATTAAGATGCAGTAAGATAAAGTAGACATTTGAATAGAAGAAACAGGCCTGGAGCCAAGCCTTTCTCCAAGCTTCAGTGAGCGGGTCAAGAACAATAGAAGAGAAGGGAGGTCAAGCCAAGGAAGATGAGAATTAGCCCCCAGACCCATGGGAGGAAGAGCGGATCTCCCCCCAAAACTGAGGGCCAAGAGAAGCACCACCCCAAGCTCTGCCTGAGCTCCACCTACACTCCGCCTGTTATTAATATGTATAGATAGATGATGTAATCACATGAATATGCACTTAATCATATATGAAAATTGTATAAAAACTGCTGATTTTGTGTGAAGCCTTCGAGCAAGTTTTTCCAGCGATAGCTGGCTTGCTCTCAGCACTGTCAATAAATACCTTTGCTGCTCAAAGATCAAAAGTCTCTGGGCAGTTCATTATACTGGATTTTTCGGATTCATAGGTAAAAAAATCAAACTTGTCTTAGGAGATTATTTTAGAAAGTTTGTTTTTTTGGTTCAAATACCTTTCATTCAGAAAGTTAAATACAAAAAAACTCCTAACGATCAATTGGAAAAGGCTTTTTAAAATATATATATTAGTTTATCCAGCCTTATTTTTGTGGAAGGAAGCATAAAGCTAGTCAGAGATTGACTATACACCAAGATTTTGAAGGGTAACAGGAAAAATTCTCTCTTGTTCAACAGCCCTTTAGCAGTTTCACTTGTGCAGCAGACAAAGGCCCTAATCTTCCATCACTGGGCATACAACAGTGCCTGTACACAACAGTCTGCGAACTATTTACTAGTGAAAACATCTCTCAGGCATTCCTTGCAACAGATCTGTCTCCATGTTGATCCAAAGTCCTGTCCAAACCTTGTCTTCCCACATTGCTAACTTGTCCAAGGGGATGTTTTGGGTTGCCAAGTACAGAGTGTTGTGGAGGGCTGACATCAAGGCAATGCTTGTGTCACACTCCAGAATATACAATCAGCATGATTATGCTTCTATAAAACTTACAGAGGTGCTACACTAAAACTTTGGACCCTCCAAGTAGGAACAAAAGGGAGGAATATACATGCTAAAATATGTCAGCAAACACAGTTCAGAGTAGAAAGGGCTGAAAAGTAAAAGTCAATGGTGTTTGCAAAGAACTGTGAAGCCACAGCAAGAAATGAAGATGAGGCATGTCATGCTTCAGCTGTCAAAAGTAGGACACCTTCCTAGGGGCATTGTAGAAACATAATTTTCCTTAGAAAAGGAACCTTATTTAAATGGATTGAAGGCCTCTTTGGATACAGTTTTCCTGCCTATACTGATGATAGAGAGAGACAGGGTTACAGGCTCAGAATGCCCTTTTATTGAACAGCTACAGTTAGATGAGATACTTCCCAGCCCATGTGTTCACAGCCTTGGGGTTTCAGATTTTGTCAGGTTTTTTATATGCAGCTGTAACAATAATTATAATAACTGGTATTATGCTGGGAAAAAATATTACTTCTTAATGATTAATTAGTTCCTTGTGCTTGCAGTTAGAATCACAGTCTCAGATGTACTCCTGATATGGGTTGTGCAAGGGATGAGACAAGAAGTAGAGAGGGGAGGAAGACAAATCCATTATGTAAAGCTGCAAACTCTATGGAGGAAGAAAATAAAGCTGATTGTTTCTTATGCCTTTGCTCTGTATCCAATAGTTTTTTTTGCTCTTGGAGAACATTTGGTTCTCAGCAGCTACTGCTGAAGCTATGATGTCCAGTTTTGCACGTTCTTGAATGTAGCAGAGCCACCTTTGAGATAAGTTTCCAGAGGGCACAGTAGAACAGTCTTCTTTCCTTGGTCTAGTTGCTGTGGTCATGGCTGGCATGAAGTTGCCCTCCTCATCTCCTACAAAGACTCTTCATGTAGAGAGAACAAAGAAATATGGCAAAGACTCTGGCCTGGTGCAGCACAAGTTGGAAAGAGCAGAGCAGTACTTCTCTGTTAACAATGTCTGACATCCCCATCACGTTAGCTCCTCTGCATCATTCCCTATTAGCATGCATCTTACCGAAGGTTCTGGGAAAGTCACTTCACGATAACACTACCCCACATGAATACTAACCTGAAATGAGAGGAACCTGACAAAGGAAACTGTGAATCTGATTGCAAGGGCCTAATGTGAAAATCACTCAAAGGGCAAGGAAGGGACATGCACTTTTTCCATTTCTATCCTCCCCTCCCTCTCTAATTTTGCATTTTGTGCAGAAGGGACAAAGAAAAAAAATAACAGATTTGGATTCAATTCCATACAAGTCACTGCTTTTCCTGTTATGCTGGACACTTAAGTTGTGACTGTGATGGATAAGCAATAAATATACTGAACAAAAAATAAATCCACCCTTGGCTCTTAATTTACTGGCAGAAGACTTGAGACTCTGGTTTAAAGTAATTTCCATTGCACAGCCTATCTCCTGCTTTATTGCCTTTTGCCTATTGTTCAAAGCAACCTCCTCCAAGGAGCTTTTTCTCTATTAGGTTATGGGCCTAATCACGAAACAGTAATTCCTAAGAGGCCCAGGCAGTGCTGATTATCTTCTAATGAGATAAAGTACCCCTCATCTCTAGGTCACTGCCTTGAAACTGTCTCTAGTTTCTCAGTGGCTAAAAGTGATCATAATCTGTTGATGACAAAATATGTTAATGGTGATGGCTACTGCTGCCCCAAAGCAAGCCACTTAAAGGAAGAACTCAGATGAAAATGTAGAATTTAGGGAGGTTTTGAGTTTTGTTTTTAATTTCTGCTGATGTTCATCAGGTCAGTAACTTTTCTGAAACAAATTCAAAATTAACCTTCAATTTAGAGCAACTACAAGCCCAGGAACCATTTGTGAATACATCTCACCCATGTATTAGTCAGCAAATTATACTAGGGTGAAACTGAGGAGGGAGGGGGGATTTGTAGTGTCATACCTGTGGTGACATAAGCATCAGAAAAGTAATTCAAAAGCAGAAGTGAAAAATTCAGTAAACTAAGAATTTCATTTAACACAATTCCATCATTTATTCATTTAATATTGTACATATTTCTGAATGATGTTATGACAAATCAGTGGAAGTAATGCACCATATAACATACAATATTGAAAACAGTTTTCAAGATTTCTCATTTCATAAAAAGCTGTAGAAAAAAGTTTTTGTTCTGAGCCTAAACAACCAAAATAATAATTTCCTAATTGTACATGAACTGGAAAACTATGTTTCAATGTCCCTAATATTTGCATGTCTTTTTCATGTGCAAACACACAGACATACATACAACAGAAAATATTTTTCAATCTCGTTGGAAAATGCTGAAGATCAAGATGTTGACATACTAGACACTACAAAAGCAGACACAGAAGGTGAAATATAGATTACTACTGTCTCCTCAGTACAAACATTTATTTCAAGTTTAATTTAAAACTTGTATTCAAAGTAATTTTGCATTGAGTATGGTTTGAGCAGACCAAAAAAGAAATTTGCTATTTTAAACCTGAGAAAGACATTGAAAAGCATTACTTTTTCCCAGTCTGGAGCATGGATGTTTGCTGTCCTGTTCAGTTTCTCAGCTGGGAGGCAGTGGTTCAGCATCACCATAAGGCCTGTCCTTCATGCCTGCTGGAAACATGCCTCTCCAGACACCTGGAAGTGGTCAACCCCTACAAGAGTTTAGGCCAGCTGAGGAAGGGCAAGAAATACCCTTGTAGGCAAGCCTGGGTGTCAAATTCCCCGTACCCCTGTTTCAGGAGCATAGCTCTGTCTATTGATCAGCACAATACAGCTGTCCACCCACATGGTTATTGATGGGTAATAAACAGCCCAAGCACCCACAAACAGCATTTTTCTTAGCACCAGCCTGGAATCAATTATATAACCAGAAGGGCCCCAAGAAATGCCATCGATTGCAAAAGTTATTACACTCTCAGGATATTTCGCTGAAAACTCCCACACAAAGCAATTAGATGTCAGATGATGCTGTGTCTTAATCAGGAATTTTTAGCAGGTTTGGTGCCCCTCGTGGGTATTGTCTGGTGCAGAGTGGCAGTGCTGCACAGAGCTGTCAGCTCCCCAGGTCCCTCCATGTTTAGCAACCTGGACTGGCTACTGTGTTGTCTTCAAGAGCAAGAGAGAAAATTAGAACAGCTTGAAAGATGTGTGCAGAACAAAAAATTACCTACGGCTGGCTTCCAGGAAGGAGTAAATCCTGTTTGCTGGTCAAAAAGCCCCAAAATATTGGGTGCTTTCCAAGGGAGAATGAGGAAACTTGAGGTTATCTCTTTTTCACTGCTTCTTTTAACAGCTTGTTGGTGGTGTATGTGAAAAAAAAAGAAAAAAAACCCAAACATAGAGCAAATTCATCTGATTTTAAAGACAGTGCAAAAAAGAGCTGAACATATATAACATTTATATTCAGAAAAAAGCAAGACAAGATTTCTTTTCCTGGTTGTGTTTCTTAACAGTATACAAGTTATTTTAAGTAGTCTCAGCTATGTTCTGTAGTGTAAAGCAACTTCCACCCTGGCTTTATGACGTTTCTCCTACTGAGATTGTAATGGACAAAGAAGAAACAAAAGATGATTGACTTCTTGTCACTAGACCACAGCAAGGGGAAAAAGTGAACAAAGTATCCTCAGCAGAAGTCAGCAATACCAAATAGGTCTCATTTCCCCTGTGCCCACACTTCTGACATAAGAAACAAATAGTCCAAAAGTTTCAGCAAGAATTATAACACAGGAAGACAAAAAAACATGCTTGACACACCCAAGCTCTTTGCCCAAACTAACCAAAGGGATATTCCATACCATAGAACCATTTAGTTCCATTCCATACGTACTCAGTATATGGGGGAAAGGCAGCCAGGGTGTCCAATCACTGCTCAGGGACAGGCTGAGCACCATGTGGTGAACACTTGTACTGCACATCAGTTGTCTTTCTTAGGATTTATCTTTCTCTCTCTCCTTTTCATTACAATTATTATTATCGTTGTCATTAGTATTATTGATATTATATTTTACTTTGTTTTAATTATTAAGGTGCTCTTATCTCAACCCGTGAGTTTTCACTTTTTTCCTTTTTTCCCAGTTCTTCTCCTCATTCTTCCAGGATGGGAGAGGGAGTACTGGGGAGGGGGATGGAGGGGTAGGTGGGATATGGATGGGAAGGGACTTGGTGCTGGCTGGGGTTAAATATCACCGCCCAGCCTGAGGCAATATTCAAGGGGAAAACCTGCCAGCTGGGCTCTGCTGCCCACACTGCCAACAGGGTAACACAACCCACCTTTAGCAGCCCGCCTCCATGTACTTGGGCACAGCATGCCAGCCCGGGCTCCCATGAGCCACTCCAGTGATATAGGAGGGTGTTTCCCACACTGGCAGTGAGACTGGACTGTGAGCAATATCTCTTCCTGTCTCCTGGCTGAGCTTTTCCTACTTTTCAAGAACTACCAGTGCAGAACAAAAGAATGACTCCTTACCTGCTGGATACTTGCTGTTGGGATATTCAGCTGTGGCAGCAGATACCTACCTGTGGGTGCCTTAGATATTAGCTTGGCCAACTATCAGCACTGACTTTTCCCCTTTATTTTTTTCAGTGCTCCAAACAGAAGGTTAGTTGGTCGCTCTGTTTAGCCTGTTAAGCTTAAGAGATTTAGCTGGATCAGTTGCTCTTACACATTTAAATGGAAGGTGGATGCTTCAGTCTTCTTGGACATGACAGAGGGGGATATGAAACAAGGTTTCCTAGAGGTAGGGCCACTAAGGTATTGCTTTAAGTTTGAGAAACAGGCAGCAAGCTGGGACAAAGTTGCACCTAGGAATACAAAGTAGAAGAAAGTGTTCAGTCTTATCAAACTTTCTTTTATTCCTCACTGCCCCAAGTTAATCAAAAAAGTAGCTCCATCTCAGAAAGCCAGCTTTCAGGTCTTCCCCTCCAAGGCACCCCAGGTTTTCAGCACCATGTCATCGAAGGGAAGAGTATCAAGAGGTCTGGCATTGAGTCCCCAGCTCCTTACATGACTCTGAGTTTATTAATCAGGTAAAATGAATGCTTTGAAGCTCGGCATCCAGAGACATCCCATAAGGTCCATTCCCATCCGTGACATATATTGGGAGTAATTCAAACCCAACAGAATAATTATGGCAATAGGCTAGAAAAAAATTTGCAGTTTCTTCTGTGCTCTGAGGAGGCAGTATATTCCTCATGACACACTCCTTACAAATGTGTCTGCAGCTGAAGATGATTGTTGCCTGCTGTTTAATCAGAGGGAAATGCATTGCAGTGATGAATCATTCCCATGGAGGAGTTTCACAGGCAGTGCTTCCAGCTAGGGACCCCAGGCTGTCACCCAGGATGCTCTGCCACCTGTCCAATGATTCAGGCTCTTCAAATCATGATCCTAAGGGGTTTCTTCTCTCCAGCACTGGAAGAGGGATGTTTCATATGCAGCTCCGTAACTGATTTGAGTTGACCACAAACACAAAGTAGGCTAATTAGAATTACACACAGAAATAGGCCTCAGAGCTGAGATGATGAATCAACTCGGGTTTCATTGCTCAGCACTATTTTTTGAATTAAAACTGAACTCTTGGTCTCACCCAACCCTCCCCAGCCCTACCACCCTTGCTCTTCCCTCTCCTTCCATCTCTCAGCTTTCACCTTCAGGAAAGACCCAGCAACCTTAGGCTTGTGCTTAGGGCCACAGGCTACTGAACTTGTGGAGATGCCAGTGGTGATGGTCTCACTGCACAAGAGGCTGCATTTGAACATGAACTCACTTCCTTGTAAACAGGAATCTTTCTTGAAACTAAATTTCAGGTTTATGAGAACCCTGTTCATCTTTAGGACTCTCTGAAATGGGATGCCAACAAAAATTAAGGAGGATTCTGAGAGCTTTTTCTCTTCTGAAGTAACATGCAAATTTTTGAAAATAATGGGATGAGGTGATTACTAGAGTCATCCAGCTGAGACATTTTTTAGATGACACTGTTTATTTTAGAAATAAATTGATTCAGGCAGACACTCAGATAATCCAAAGCATGTACTAAACCTTCTTTGAAACTTAATCCATTTGCAATCTTCTCATTTTACACTAAATGAAGGAAGGTTCAAAGAACTATATTTTTATTAGATTCACCACACAGTAAGAAAGCATGAGAGATGTCATTCCAGAATGTCATCTCTGTGCTTTTAGGTACACCACTTCTACATATCCCTGGGAGCTTTCCTGATCTATGGCACACTCAGTAGAAAACAAAGAGGATATTTTGAAAACAAATCATCACGTATTTATGGTTGAAAATTTTCTCATAACCTTTCCCTTTCATCTTTGTGGAAAGTTCCATGAACTGTCTCATAAAATAAAAATATTAAAATTCTCAGTAGAAAGAGAGTGAAATTGGCAGAAGAACCTATTCCCTGTGTTGAAGTCATCACTAATGCTGGTGAAATTCAGCATTAGTGTTCTCTTTTAGCCAGCTATAACCCTATTCAGCAATGAGGTGGTCTGATACTAATTTGCCTTCATCAGCTATTTATATGCCTTTATCATGACAATTTGCTAGTCTTTGTTAAGCATTACTAGTGAACACCCACATAAACAAGAATCTACAATGTTTTTTCTATCATCTCTGGAGAACTAAGACTGCTACTTTACAAATCTTCAAGGAAAAATAAATGACATTAGGCCCAGGGCTTGCATGCCCTTCAGTATGGGGCAAGGTACCAGAGAGTGAGTTCAGATTCTTTTCCCAAAATCCTAACTTATGAGCTCAGATGATAAGGTATAGTCTTATTTAGTACTGGGATAAAAAAATACATATTTGAGTCAAGCAAAGCATTTGTCTAATGTTTCTCAAAATTATACTTGAGGGAAAAAAAGAAAGTCTAACTTTTGGAATGAATAATTGAAATATATTCATGAAAATTTCAAAAGCAAAAGAATATATTTGAAAAATCACTTACTTTAGTAAGTGGAAAATTTAAGAAAAGGAATAGAAAAACAAGCATTGTTTCATTTAAGTAGATTTTAGCAGAATATATAGTGAGAAATCATTTTGTTTGACCAAATATATTTTATTAATATACTTAACTTTATATTAACTTATGAAACAGAAATTAATTGCAAAACTTTAACTTCAATATGTTCGTCTAGTCTGATCTTCTGCATAAGGGAGACCATGGATTACCACCAAGTGATTCCTACAGCAAGCTCAGAAATTCTACTTGAATTAAAAATTATTTTACAGAAAACTTTCTGCTAAATCTAGAGGCAGTTTTAAAATAATCCAGGTTTAATGACAGCAGTTGTTGGCAGGTATAATCCATTTATTTTAAAGATGCTTCAATGATTGATTATTCTTATCTTAAACATTTGCCATTGATTTCTGTTCGGAACTGGAGTAGCTTCAGCTTGGACCCATGAGAGCCATTTGCAGGTTTTTATACTCAGAAGGTTAAAATGCTCTCTCCTAGTAAATCTGCTGCTCTTATAGGCACTTATCTACTGTGAACAGGTGCCATTTACCTTTAAAGATAAACCAAAAAGACTTTTTGTAGTAAAAAAAGATTTTCCAGGACTCTAATATATCTTGTAGCTCTTTTCTAGACTTTTCAGTTTGTCAATATGCTTTTAAAAATATGAAATAGAGCTGACTGTGAATACTGTTTTATTTGAAACGCGTTTTCTCAATGTAAAGCAAAGGTTTCCAAGGAAACGTATTGTTTTACAGAAGATTGCTGAACTGTCGCAAAATTAGTCCAACAATGAAAATATTTTCCAGGGACGTGGCTGACACGTGTTCAAGTCATCTAAGTTCAAAGCAGAGATCTCAAATCTTTAACTCTCATAATCCAAGGGATTGACCTAATCACTAAACCAGCAATGTTCTATGTTGATTGTCTCCCGTTAGAGTTATTGCAGTTTTTGTCACTGAAGGTCAGTGGACCTAAACTGAGAAAATAGTAGTTCATCATGTGTTTCACAAGACCTCTCCAGGCACCGGTCCTGGCATGAAATCCTGGGTTCAAAATCCTGGGTTCAAAATCCTGATCCAAATCCAGCAAAGCAGACACCCACAAACCTTAAGCAACGACCTGGTAGGAAGGACCCCATCCTAGAGGTCCTTCTGAGGGACTGTCCAAAAGGATGCCCAGGCCCTGCTGCAGCACTCCCACAGGATGGGAGCTCTGCCGTGCCAGGGAAAGGAGGTGGCTGTGGCTGGGGACCATCAGGGAGGCTAAAACGCATCAGGGACCAAGATGTACCCAGGCTCCAAGGGACCCAATTGGACACTCAATCCAGCCACCTGAATTTAAGTCCACAATGTCCCAAGGAAGTGGTACCACTACTTGCCACAGGCTAGTTTGACTTCCTTTGTGTTCTCAGCTTTCATACAACAAATATCAAACTATTCTGTTTTGCAGGACTAAAAACAATGACTATGCCTTGAAATACCCTGCAAAACAATATTCCTTCTTTTCAGATAATCTTGGTTTAAATATAAAAGCCGTCTATAGTCTCACTACATAAGATTCTGCTTATGATTGATCTTTATTTACACAATCAAGGACTGCTTTGACTCTTATCTTGCTACTATGCTATTCTTAGAGCTCATGTTGCAATGATTATTCACTCTGATCCTTCAGGCCTTTATCTCAATCATGATTTTTAAACACAGCCTTCATCTTATATAAATAAGGCCTGCAATTTCATTCTTAGATGAACAACCTTGTGTTTAGTTGTTTTTAAAAAAAAGGTGATAGTTGTTTAGCTGTCATCAACAAGCAGCTTTGGAAAGTTTCCATACATCTCATCCTTCCAGCTGGAGACAAGATTACCACAGCTGATGTGGCTGAGGGCACTGAGCAAAGGGAAAGGGATGAGGACAGAAAGACGAAAACAGGAAACCCAGGGAGATTTGCCCTTACTTGCATATAGAAAGACAACTCGAAAAAACGCAGTGAAAAGATTTCTAATTCTTAATCACCTACCAGCTGCATCCCACATCTTCTAGAGTCCTCTCTTGCTCTGCAAATTGGCATTAACAACATTCATCCCTCCTGTAGCTTCAGTCACTCATAGAGGCAATCAGTTTTGAAAGCTAGTCATAGACTTCTCACTCCCTCTGTGACAAGAAATAAAAACAGTCCAGGCAGGAGATTTTATATGACTGGGAGAGGGGTCTGCCTGTGTTTTCCCAAAATACAGATATAATTACTGTGCCTCAGGGAAAGAGAAAGAGAGACAGAGAAAGAATATGTGCCTGCAGGCACACGATTTCACAGCTTAACTAGGTCCCGCACAGTTCTTCCAGGTAAAAGTACTTTTTAGCTGTCGCACACCCAGAACCACATGGGAGCCAGGTCCTTATTTTTCTCAAGCACAGGGTAGCATTTAATGTTTGGTGTGGGGATTTTTCTAATGACTATTAAACTTGTGCTGTTTCTTTCAGTACTTGTTACAGCCTCCTAATACAGAGCAATTTTCCCAGAAGATTAGTAAGAACCAGTGAAGTGACTGTTTCCTGTTTCTATCCCAGGTAATACGGATGTACAAAGGAGTATTTTCTGTTTGGCCTGTATTTTATGAAATTATTCACAGTTTCCTCTATATAAAGTGCAGCTTTTCAAAGATGTGCATGAGCACTCTTGTAGGACTACACTTTACACATGAAAGTTTGCCTGTGGAGTTTGTCTTTTTAACGTAGAATTATATTGTAGAATATTTGTAATTTGTCAGATTGAACAGACTCCTCTCATCAGTGTCTGTTTTTCCTATTTATCTCTGGATGGACAAGAGATTTATTCACACCAGATTTTTTCCCAAGATAGCCAACTCTGTCTTCTCGAGAGAGTGATCCCTGAAGCATTTACTGTGCTGTTGATTCCTGAATTATCCCTCCATTTCAGAAGACAATAACTTTCAGTGGGTTTTTGTTGGTTTTTTTTTAATTTAAACACTCAAAAAGTTTTTCTTGGAAATATTGACTTTTGTCAACCAGAAACAAGCTTCCTTTTCTCCTCTGCTTTTCTTTCATCAGCTGCAAGCCAATGGACTTTAAGGGCCAACAGAGCACAGCCTGAAGGAGCAGGGTGTATCCCCACATGCTGTAAATAAACAAGACAATATTTTCAACATATACAAGTATTATGATTACAGTTAATTCAGGATATCCTAATGTCTACTGGCAAAATAATTATACTTCTCATTGAAACATATTCCTGGTTAGTTATACAGTCCAAATTTTTAAGTGATGATATTTGGGAAAATTATTTTAAATTCCACAGTTAAAATATTTCTATCCAAATCTGCCCAACACTCTCATCCTTTAACTGTAATGAAAACCCAGTCTCTTGGTTTTTCAAGTTTCTAAATATAAGCCAATAAAATTGCCAGGGAAAACAGACAGCTTTCATGAAAGTAATATTTAAGGGAGAGAGCTAACATACCCCTAAAATTATGTTTCAACAGGAAGATTCTCATTAAATGTAATTGCATGTTTTAAAAGGCGTAATATGTTCTTGGTCTCACAAAACCACTGCATGTGCAAAAAGAAAACACAGAAACACACAGAAAACATTGTACCTTCCCTGAGGTGCTGTCAAAGGGAAGAACTTCAGTAAAATGTCTGTAAAAGACACCTAGACAGCTTGTGTCAAACAGGAGTAGCTCTCTGTCACCCATTTCACAAACCTAGCTCTGTACCTCCGGGCTCAGCAGTGAGGGGGCAAGGGTTGCAGCTGCTGCTACACAGGCACAACATCATTTCACACGAGGAAAACAATCAGCATCACAGCAGATTAGCATAAAACCCTTTTCTTTCCCAGAGTGGGGAATTTCTTCATTACCATAAGCTGTAACCTCATTAAAATATCACAAGGAAAATAATATTTCTGACATTCACAGTGCTTTTGGTTTTTTAATTCAATCATCCTCACCAGGAGCAGTTATCAAGAGTGTGGGAGGACAGCTCCTCTTAACCAGAAGCAGCCTTCAAGGGCAAACAGCTCTGATCCAGGCTCCTGAGGAAGGGGGAAGAGACAATCCCCAAATGAAGTAAATCTTCAAAGGCTGCCATGTAGACTATTCTGGGCGAAAGCAAAGTGTGTATACTACTCAAGTTTAACATCCCTTTTTTCCTTAATTTTTGGCTCCTAAAACAGATGCAAATATAGACAGAATTTTTTTTCTTTTCACTTTTTTACTGAGGTACTGATTTTGGACTCCATTGGGCCACACTTTACAAACAAACCCCAAAACTGGTATTGATGATGCTGCAGAAAGCGAACAGTGTGTGAGTTAGGCTGAATACAAAATATGGGTAAAATACTGGCAACCCTGTGAAAGATGAGGTGGCAACAGAATGGTGGAAACAGTGCAAACCTTACAAGTTTGCAGTTGTTGTGATGTCTGTTCAACTCAACTGAGTCAAACCAACGAACTCCTATTACTTCAAACAGCTTGTTCCAAGCTTTCACAGAGAACAGGTGGTGGCTTATGGAGAAATGTGATGGATTTTTAGTAGGAATACAGGTACAGGTCTCCCTCCATTTAAAGCAACGTTTGGCTGCTCTTTCTAAGCATCATATAAATTATTGGGCACATTGAGTTAAGGATGGGGTGGTATCCACTCTTGAGGTAGTTCACTTCCTCCAACAATGCTCTCCTGATCAGTAGAATATGTAGGACTAGATTAATATCAAACAGAAATTACATTTTTAGAAAATACCTTGTTTTCATTCTACATTGGATCAAAGGCCAGAACTCTGCGAGATACTCGGTAAAGTCAGACAGATTGTGCTCAAAGATGTTCAGGTCCCCGCTGCTCTGGAATTTGCTTCATCCCAGGCACAAGCACCCCACAGCAAGCTGTAATGTCAGTCTCCATGGGGTTATCCTTTTGGCAATGCTGAACATTCCTTGAACATGCAACAAATAAGTTTTGAGCAAAAAAGAACATTAACCAGACAGGTTCTATTTCTCTCACATGTTGACATTAGCTGAGAATCAAGAGAGTTCAAGTAACCCACCCCAAGCAACTGTAAGAGATAAAAAGAATTTTTGTTTGAAAATGCAATGCAATGACTAAATAAGTAAATAGTATCTCATACATATCCTGTCACACAGAGATATAAAGGGTATGCAGCCAACAATTACACTGAAAAGTGCATATGATATGAAAGATTATACAAAGCAAATGTAAAGGTTATTTCTAAAGAATTTAACTTATTAAGCCAGAAACCTTTTCCAAGTTACCTAAATTCATGAGCGAAAGTCACAGAGGTATTTTTAAGGTATCAAAAGATGAGAACCTGTACATGAGCAAAGGATTAATAGAAGGAGAACACCTTCTCCGTGATGGTCTTTTATTTATTTTTATTATTTGCATAAACATATCAATAAATAGCATATTTAAGGTAGTGAAATATTACAATATGCTTAATCTTAACCTAAGTAAGTTATGAAATGTTTATCAGCTGCTTTGTGAACAGACCAAGCTCTTCTAACCAGTGTCAATAAGGTGTTCCAGTTATCTAACTTCCTAACACAAGAAGTTAAACTGGCACAAGCAGCCTCTATTTTTTCTCTTCTACGAAAAATTACTATCACTGGTATCTTGTTCCATCTATAATGATTTCCACATACTATTTCCTTCACTGTCTTGTAGAAGGTCTTAACACTTGGATCTACCAAAAGACTTAGTATTAACCAACAGCTTTACTAGTGCACATGTGCTCTTCAAATAGAAGTTCATCCAGTACAATGTACCATCTTGGTAAATCTGCAGTGTCCCGAAAGGAATTAAAAAAAAAAAGAAAAACAAAACCGAAAACAAAACAACTCTGTTCTGGGAGGATTGTCTCAAAGAACATATATTCCCGTATATATACAAATCCTTAAAATAATTTTCTCTATTCTGCTCTAGTGAGACTTTGAATTTTTAAGTAAAAGAAAAACACAGAAAGAAATACTATAAACTTTTTAAAACAAATTACTAAACTAATGAATGCTTCTAATCAGCAGCTATGACATTTCACTTGGAATAAGTTAGCACAAAATATCCAAGACATGTCCCCTGTAGGATCCCTCAGGGATTTTATTGTCCTAAGTACACAATGAAAGAACAAAACCATGTGCCTCCAACTCATCTAAAAACTATTTCAGGGACAACCTGTGATTTTGCTTTTCATGCAGAGTGCATCACTGCATTAGTTGTGAACAAAAAGTATTCATATTCAAATTCCAAATAGCCCACAGGCTTTGGCTGGCTTTTCTTTGATCCCTTCCATTAAGCAATCATAAAAATTTTAGAAGCTCAGTTTTGCATAGGAACTCAATTCCATATTGATTAATGAACTGACAGTGAATCACCCAGGTACATGTGTTAAATCTTATAAAAGAACATGCCTTTACAACATCATGGGCTAGATCCCAAATTAATTCAGTGTAAGGGCAGAAAAAGCTCCAACTTTCAGTTTCTTCTAGCATACAGGAAAAGGACTCATTTTAAAAAAAAAGAGCTGCTTATCTCTGTTTTATGCTATTAGATAGATGTAATTACTGCCATGTATAAACAGGGTCCTTCTTGTGTCCCTTTTGATCTGCTGTAAACAAATGCTGCTTCAAGACAATAGCATTAAGCCCAAAAAGACACATTTTACTGGCATGGAAGCATGAGAGTAATCCTAGGGTTGTGGGTCGTGCCCTACACTGGGCATCACAAAAGACTACTACCTGTTAACACTCATTGACATCTCAGCTCCACACAACTGTGGGGAGAAAATCAGAGAGGTGAAAATAAGAAACCTTGTGAGTTGAGACAAAGACAGTTCATTAGGTAAAGCAAAAGTTGTACACCTAAGTAAAACATTAATTCACTACTTCCCATCAGCTGGCAGGTGTTTAGCCATGTCCAGAGAAGCAGGGCTCCATCACGCCTAAGTAGTTAGGGAAGACAAACATCATCACTCCGAATGTCCCTCCTTTCCCCTTCATTCCTCAGATTTTTATTACTGAACACAAAGTCCTATGGCATGGAATATCCCCCCAAGGTAAGCTGGAGTCAACTGTCCCTGCTGTGACCCCTCCCAGCTCCTTATGCACCTCCAGCCTCCTCGCTGGTGGGGTGGTTTGAGAAGCAGAAAAGGCCTTTGATGCCATCCCTGTGTTCTCAACACTGTTCTCATCACAAAACCCAAACAGCAACGTACAAGATGCTATAAAGAAAATTAACTATTTCTATATCTTTTCAAGCCTGCTAGCTTAATCGGAATGTAGAGTAATAGAAAATTGGATTCAATGGTTTAATTTTATGTTCTCGATCCCACGCATGGTGCCTGGTTCTTCCTTGCCTTGCATTTTCTCTTTACACCTGCAAGAGGGAAATTCAGAAACTGAGATTATAAACATGAGCTATTTTCCATTGGAAACACGTCTTAGGAAAGCATTGTGAGCAGATGGCTTTCTGAAGCCAAGCGTAGCATTGGTGTGACTGCCCTCCACAAATGCTTTATCTGAGCCCTCTCCATTTTCATCTGCCCCAGTACAAGTCAGAGACAGAAGCAAGAGGTAGACTGGGCTGCTTATGCTTCAAATCATCTACTATGTCAACACTGAGGCTAATGTAGTTGATAATTCCTTTGCAGGTTTTAACAAGAAAGATTGAAATCACCACCACTTCCTCTCTACCTTTCTTTTTTCCTTTATTGGTAGTATGAGAGAGAAATCAAATATTGTTCTTACTTGCAGTCAGTCACTGATTAGATGCAGTCATCTCCATCTATGTATGTCGACAGTCTTTTATTACATTTAAAAGGTGTCACACAAAACAAATATTAGCCCTTGGCAACAGAGGAAAGCAAAATAAAGTTTAGCAAAATAAATGCACTTATACTCATGGGTCTCAAAGAGTTGCTCATAGCTTATTACAAAATCCAACGAAATCTAATGACACTTCAAGAGGATTTTAGAAAGCAATCATCATGCTGTTACTCTGTGAATAGTTTCAAAAGTATGGCACTTGAAAAGAAAAGGAAACATCTCTTTTAAATTGAGTGTGCTACATGTAGGAGTATTTTATTTCCACTAAATGCAGGAAGGATGTGAAACATTTTTCCTGATAAACAACACTGGTCCTCAAGCAAGTGAAATAATTACAGCTACACTTGTCTTGGGGATGGCATGTGCCACAAGGAAAAACTAATACATCCAAAACTCCCAGCTCATTCCCACCTTTCTTCTATACTCCTGCAGATCATAAATTACAGGAGCCTACCGGGAAAGGGTTTTCTAAGCCCTTCCTCATTTTCCCTCTCTCCTTAGGGTGTTGCCAAGTCCATATAATGCTATCACCCCCTTTTTAATACTTCATCGATGTTAACAAATTGCCCCTAATACTGACATGATAAATATATGAGTCTAACACTTGCCTAATTGTTCCTCTTTGTGTGGATATTAAGTTTTAAAAGTGAGAAAGTAATAAGCTTTTGTACATTTATGGATACCGTGAAACAGGAAAACCTTTGCTTCATCTTACATGCTTTTGGAGGTATGTGTAGGTGTGCCCATATATTTTGTGTATGCCTATATGTGGACACAGGCTAATACCTGTGTGAGTGTTGAATGTACGTCCCTTTTAGCACCTTACATTTCCAGCAGGTTATCTGGTGGTCTCTGATAGTTTATGTATGTTTATTTGTTGTGCACTAAAACTTTCAGTCATACACAGTCCTTCAATGGCTCCCATGGCTGTGTCTTGGTTGCTACCCCTAGGAATGCTGCAAGGGAAAGGGAGAGCTTGTTTCCAGTGTCAATTTATCTGCAATAAAACTGCTTTCAGTGTCTCACCAGAGAAATAAATCTGATACTTGTAGATACTGTACAGGTTATTCTGAAATAGGTCATTGACATTTTGACAAATGAACTGTACTCATTCTTGACTTGCGCTAGAGCTGCAGGGAGCTTCAACTTCCTTGAGAGGTGCAGGAAATAACAAGGTGGAACAATTTAACTATTATCAGGTAAAAACATACAATGTGACTGAAATGAATCTTCACCTTCATGGTCTCCTTGCATCATATCTGAATTAAGCCAATTCCTCCTCAATTTAGAAAAGGTTTTTTCTCAATACATAAACTAGCGATCAGCAGGTACCACTCCATCAGGATAAAAAAAAAAGATGACATTTCAGAAGCATTTGACCTGTTACAGTCTTTTTTCGCCAGTGCTGCAGTACAGTTGTTTCAGGAGTAGATTTCTAAAACCAGAGATAGACAGACATCGTTTAATATGTGACGCATCCCTCTAACTCTGTCAAGTGCACCTTCAGTGTAATGACATGCCAAGATGCCTTCTAAAAAATCACAATCAGCGAGTATGGCAATTACTGCCCTAGTGCCAAAACTAATTAAGGGAATTTATGATATCAGAAATTTGAAGTCATTGCAGAGATTAATTCAAACTAGAAGAGTCCTAATGAAAGCTGGATTGATATAGATGATGAATAGCTAGGTTTTGCTCTTGTTTTCTCTTCTTCACTCCCTTAGTTAAAATCTAGTTCAAATAACTGAAAAAGATGTTTGTTCAACAGAATCTTGAAAATATTCTGTTGAATTTCTTGGTAATTCAAATTCTTCACCTTTTTGGGGGGAGGAAACAGTTATACGTGGGTGAGAAAAAAACATCTATATATGTAGCCACTAACTCACTGATGCAGCACTTCAGAGATGGAAATACTGACAGCAAATTTTTGCTTTTATTCACAACACTGAAAATTTGAAAAACAAAAAAAAAACATAAATACTGCAATCATTTCTTGAAAAAGCAAATTTTCCAGTTCCCTGAGAAAGGCCATCTAAGGAGGCAAAAATAATGTCATGTGAATATGTCATGCTTTCTTCCCACTAAAAGAGACATTATATAAACCAGCATCATCACTGATTTAGTCATAGCACTTTTCACTTTGAGATTTCAAAACATTGCTAGTATTTATTTTTCCACTAGACTCACCCTCAAGCTCTTTCTGAATATGCATAAATAAAATCCTGCCATATATATTCACCTTTAGCAGCAACAATTTAATTGCTCTGGTCATAAGACATTATGAATTAACATTAAAAACGAAGTTATGCTTTATTTGCAATCACTCCTCAAAGAGAAAATACTACAAGCATTCATGAGTAGTAGCCCAAGCAAAACTTTTAGGTATAGGAAAGAACAGAAGAATTTCATGGATCTGAAATCTCAAACATGAAAAGCCAAATTTTAGACCATCCTGGGTGCACTTTGCAGTAGTTTAAAAGTCAGAAACTTCTCTGCAGTCTACATAAGCATTTATATATCAGGAAAAGTGTAGGGTTTGGGGTTGTCTGGTGCAGAGCCAAGAGCTGGACTCTATGGTCCTTGTGGGTCCCTTCCAGCTTGGACTATTCTATTATTTCATGAAAAGGTCTGTGTACCTCTTTACTTACAGCCAGGGCAGAGGAAAGGTGGTTAGAAGGTAATGACTCCTTCACAAACTGTGGCATATGAGGGAACAGGACCAATAGTAAGGACTTTTCACCATTTCAGTTTCATGCTGATGTCAAGAAAACAATTTGAAGCTACTAAACGCTGCACTTTCTTTCCTAGTCCTTGCTCTGCTTGCAGCCAAGTTCTCACTTCCCTCAACAGTTACTTTATCTGGAGAACAGAAGAACGATGTAGTTTCCCAAAGCTAAAACAGCAGAAAACAGTATTCTCTCATCCTTTAAATAAGATGTGTGTGCTGCTGTTGTCTGTGCCTGTGATTTGCTCAGGTGGGAGCTGCCAAGGTTTTCAGCATGGTAAGCATCAAGAGGCATACACCTAACAGACTGGTATAACCCTTGCCTACAGCTTTCTGCCTCTGTCACCCACTCTTCTAGCTTGCAGCAAAACAGTTGCATGAGGAAATGAAGACAAACATTTCCCCAGTTTTTCCCCACAAATAAGTAATTAGAATTTAAATTTATTGTGCAGATACTGAGAAGAAAAATGAGTTTAAAAAAAGCCAGTAATCAATAAAAATCCTTGAACAAAAATTAGTGACTGATTCCTCAGTAAACAGTGCCTCACAGATATACCCATAAATAATCCCATAGTACCAGACAGTGTAGTCTGGCCAACAGCACAACACGGACCATGTGATTTTCAGAAGTGAATTATTTCTGTTTAGACAAGTGTGTTCTCTGTGGAAGAATGATCATTTTTAATGTCACAGTTTTCAAGAGCAGAGAATCCATCACAATTCAGTAGAAATTCTTCTGCTTGACTACATTCATGGTTTAAAATGTGCTTCACATTTTAAGAAATTATCTTTCAGGAATGACATTTGAAACATTCAGGTTAATAGGTGGCTTCAAGTTCAGAAAAAAATCAAATAAACTTTCTGCAGGACAGAACGCATTGCTTTTTTAGAATATTTTTTATTATTTTGGTTTTTTCAATGTTTGAAAAATACAACTCTCAAACTGACGCATCTGTCTGACCTTCAGTGTGTTTGAGGTGTGTTATAAAAGCACGTGGGACCTTTGTTTTGCTTCAGTCTTTGCACTACTTGGAACTGATAACGACATATATATGCTGGCTAACACTCCCCTGAAGGAACCTGGAGTGATGGGAATGTCTACCTCACCAGACAGACTTCCTGTAAAAGCTATTTCTTCTTTCAATAAGGTACCTACCCTTGTTTGACCCCGCATTTTATGTCAAGATAATATCTTGCTAAGGATGACACAAGCTCAGTATAATTTTCCTCCACTAGAAGCCCAAATGCAGTCAGAAGATGGGATGTTTATGGAGAAAGCAAGATCCAATTTAATTGTAAATATCCATAAAATTAGTGTGAGATAATTTGGCTTATGACCTATGAATAAAAAAGAGTTAAGATTCAATTCCTAGTGTAGCCCTTGATTCTACTGCCTGGCATAGACATGCACTTTTGCACTCCTGATGTATGTGACAAGTCAATGAAACAACACAACAGCAGCCATATCAGTCTATTCCATAAGGAACTAGTACATTTTTATATCTTACATTCATTTTTATATCTTACATTATATCTTACATTGTGTAACAAGCACACTACATGTAATGGCAATACTTCTGTAGACTGAAAAATGTGAATCAACAACTACTCTGCTTTCTATGTATTTCATATAAAAGAAAAAAAAAAGACATCTTTTTTCAGATTTTACTTTCCAAACTATGGAATAATTCCACATTTTTTTCATTGCAAGCTGTTTTTTCTTCCAGTTTATGGCTTATGTGTTCAAAAGTCCCTTTATTGGGAAGTTTTGGCACGTCTCTTCACCAACTACAAAAAACCCTCATGTTTTCTTCAACATGAAAAGAAATATGAAAAACGTAGTTTTTCTAAATATTTAAAATAAAAAAAATAGCTCCTCTGTGGCAATACTAAACAGCTTTTCCAAGACACTTTCACTAAAGAGGCTTACCTTTCCCAAAACCTTCCAATATTAAAAAATTTGCCTAGACATTGATTCCAACCCCAGCGTATTGACAACACATAAGTTCAAGTAGATAGAGAACTAACTGATTGTTGCTGAGCTCTGGTTCAGCAAAGGATCTTGTGAGAAAGTATCTCTAGCTCAAGTGTAATTGCATGCTGAGATTTTTGCCTGGGGAGACCAGGAATTTAGTATCATGTAGGATCCAGAGCAACTCGCTTAATTTAAGCAAAATGATAACTGAGGCTTTTCTAAAACTTTTCCTCGGTCAATGCAAGGGTCACAAACAAGATGCAGTCACTGTGATCTTCTTTACAGAAGAGGATAAATTGTTATCTTCAATGCAAAGTACTAGTAATTGTTTGGAAACTCTTCACAGAGGAGTTAGGAATTTTTGCAAGTAGAATTCAGTGTAAATCAAACTGACATTTTTCTTCTGCTGCCTCCCACTGTCATTGACAGTTGTTATTAATGACAATGAAATCATCCAACAGATGCTGTATTGCTTTAAACCCTTGAAGCTAGAATGCTACACCATGTATTTACAACTTTTTTACATCACTGACAAAATTTTCATCACTCTTCATGGCGCTGTGCACATACACATGCCCACAAGTCTGACAGAAAGCTCACAGGTGTATTTGCCCACTGTCATCCTTTACATAAAGTGAGTGCAAAATGTCAGCAAATGGAAGATTGCTGGCTACAGATGACTACAGATCAGTCCAAGACTTATGCACTAGAGGACTTCACTAAGGGTCATGTTAAACGCATGGTTCTAAGAGAAAATTCTACATACTCTTGACAATATTTTCCAGTGGACTTAATATCTCAAGATGCTAACTGTGTTGAAGACCAGCATTGCTCAAATCATGTCTCATTTTCTCAACCATCCTCTTAAACTCTTCCATAGTTTTTAGGTATACTGTCAAAGCTGCTTGTACAGTTAGATATTGCCAGAAGATTACCCTTGCATAGAGGAATCTTCCAAAGCATAAAATAGTTGCAGTAGAACTCAAGACTCAAGTTTTATTTCACCTCCTAAGAGACTGCTTCTTTCATTATTTTTTTCTCAGTAGATACAATCATCTCTTTTGCTTCCTTAAATGAGTTTTTTTTCTTTGCAGCATGTCTCTTGCTATTATGAAAGTTAATCTTCTTCCTTCCTTCCTTCCTTCCTTCCTTCCTTCCATCATAGGCTACCTTCAGTGTTGATTCAATCTAGAGGATTATAGAATAATATAGAACAAGGGTATGACTTTGAAGGTATAAAAGGTTTATCACTATGCTCTGTGAACCATAAGATGCTAAAAGGCACAAATACCTAAGACTGGGACAGTTTACACAGCACACAAGACAAATCAAAATAGATTATAGCCTGTTTCTAAAGTTGAACCCTTTTAGCTCAGCTGGCTGGGAGATTAAAAATAATTATAAATAAAAAATAAACTGACATACTGTACAACCAAAACATAAATTGAGTAGGGAAAAAAACAGGACCATATTGCCTGCAATTTCAACAATTTCCTTAAGATTACTTTTTTCTAACAAACACCAGGGGGTTATTTGTTGGTTGGTTTGTTTGTTTGTTTCCTTTTGGAAGTGAAATCAGTTCTCTTTGACTGAAGTTTCTTGTCTTCCCTCTTTACTTTTCGCTGCTATTGTAAAAGCATGGAAATGCATCACTACTAGAAAGACATCAAAAAACTGGGCCAGAGAGCACGTGCCAAGAGGCAGATGAGGTATTTCCCTGTAGTGGGAGTGCTGTGCTGGAGCCAGGTACGCAAACAGGAGGAATCAGCACTGCTGACTGACTAGGTGAATGGGTAGAGCTGGGACACATAGACAGCACTGTTGGCAGCAAGGGAATGTGACTGGAAGATTTCTGACTTTCTGGCAAAAAAGGTGGACCAGCCTGTGGGCCTGTACCAGCCCTGGCTCCAGCTTTGTCTTTTCCTATGTCATATTCTTTTTCATTGCAAAGGATCTATCTTCCTTTCTAAATAAATTAAATCAAAAACTGAAAGGGAGGAATGATCCTAAAGAAAGTGAACCTATCTCTGTTCCCTAAAAGCAAGATTTAGTAAAACCAACAAGACTTATAAAAGCAAACCAAACCACTACTAAAAATCTGTAAGGTTGCACTAATAAGTAATATTTATATTGATTTGGCCAAAGTCTACATTGGTGCCTATAAATTGTCAAAAGAATTTTCATAAATTCTCTGTTGAACTGGATTTGACAAGCTTGCCAATTAGTTCTGATGCATTTGCTCTTTGGAGGTAAAAGCATAAAATATCTATTATCTTACAGATGAGAATTACAGGCACCTTTGTTGCAGTGATGCTCTAATCAGCCTATGCAAGGCAGGTTGAAGAGCATACAGTTGTTATTTGACTAGTGTTGGAGAGTAAAGGACTTCTTAGAATATTCTTGTATGGCAGAGGGCTTTTCAAAGGAGCCACACCTCTAGGAGGGAAATTCCCAGGGACAAATCAAATTCCACAGAGTCTGTTTTATCACTTCACTTGAATGACATCAAGTTATTTGTCTTAAAGCATGGCTGTAATAAAATGGAAGCATTAACAAATATGAAACAACAATTTGTTGCAATGGTACTTTGCAGTACATGTGCTTCTTCAGCATCTCAGTGAACTTTCATCTCAGTTCCTCCCATTTTTCTGTGCTAGAGTATCTCCATCTTTAAAAATGCAGTATCTCTTGGTTTTGTGGTCTATGTCTCCTTCCCTCTTGCTCTCAGAAGGACTCCTTCATTAATACTATGTTCACAGTATTCTTGCTAGATTCATTCCTCCTTTTCTTTCTATAACTGTCATGCAGAGGCTAACATCAACTAGGTAAAACTGGGAAAGAGGACTCCAATACACTTCTATGTGTATAATTTTTGGGTTGTTAGTCTCCTAGGCATGACCATTTCCTAACAGAGAGTTCTTAAATTTTACCTAAACTTCAATTAATTGGACTTTGTTATTCTGGTGCACATGTAAAATGGATTTTTACATACTTCCTGCATAAGTAACTCCATTACTGAGCTGGCTTCTCTCAGAGCACACCTATTAGAAAGAGTACCATAGCCGTAACTTATTGATGGTAGAAATTACCAAGTACACAGATCTCCTCCCTGTTTCCCTACTGTTGCCTTTGGAGATGGCAAAGATTGGTCTGGGATTTTCTTAAACCTTCCAACCTGACCCTGCAAAGTCACATTTAAGTGGGGATTATTTTCCTGTTCCAGCTGGATAAGACACCACAGTCATCAGACCAGCAATTCAGAATTTTAGGTCACCATGAAGAAGACCATAAAAAAACCTCATCAAAGATTTAGTATCTCCTTCTGAAATGCTGATATCCCAGAGATCAAAGACCACATCAGGGTATGGTCTCATGGTTTCAAAACAATGGGATTTCCAGTTTGGAAACTGCATGTATTTATTCTGCCCCTGTAGTGACTCGAGCCCATCTGTACTTGCCAAGACTCTAATGTCAACCATGGCTTCCATTAGCTATGGAAAGGTTGCTATCCCTAATCCTACTAATAACAGCAACTTGCCAGGCCTCAGTTGCTCAATGGACTTACAAAATGCATACAGCTAGTGATTTCCTTCATTTGCTGTCAAAGTTAAGGTCAAAAATAATCTCAGGAGACCCCAGACTTGACCTTTTCAAAATTTTATGCTTGTCAAATTTTAGTGCAGAAGATGAATTATCAATGCAAGCACTGGGAGAGAAACAGCTTGATGTGTTCAGTGCCTCAGACTGATTCAAATATATGGATGTTTGCATGTCAGCACAAATCAGAATAAGAAACAGGATGATCCATCAGTGGTGCTCACAATAGACTCGTCTACCTCCCGTCCAAAACGGACCCATTACCATATTCCTGATTTCGTTCTTCACTCTCTGTGTGCGAGAGCAATGAGGCAAACAGTAAAGTAATGCCATTCGTATTGCCTCCCACTCCTCTACAATTAGCTTTGCCTTTAAAAGACTGCTACAGGCTATATTCACTGTGGGAAAGAACTGCGAATTGTGCAGGAAACCTGTTTCCCCTCAGGGAAGGAATGGGCCATAATTTTATGGCCTAACATTATAAATCATGATTTTTTTTCTTTTTTTTTCCTGCCTTAATGGTTGGAAAATGCAGTGGAGATTAATAACATTACTGTTATTTAATATAACCTACCAAAATATGTATTTCCACAATAAGGAGGGAGTATTCTCAGCGGGAGACTATTCTGCTGGTGAAGAGAAATTACTTAGGAAATAGCCATGCCTGGGTCAACGGACAGAAAGCTGTTAGAACTTCTCTCCAGCATGTAGGAAACAGATAATAGTATAATTAACTCATTGTACTTTTTGAAATAAACCAGTAAGATAATGCACAGAAAACATAACCAGGATACCTTGTGTCAAACTGGAGTCACAAATCCTGCAAAAGAAAATGATAGTAAAGAAGTATAGTAAGACTGAAGGCTGTAAGAAGATCCTGACATCAGTAGCAGATTAGACAGCTATGCTGGCAGGCTACTTATAAATAATGATGCAAATGTAGCTACCATAGCATGTAAAAATATTTCACTTTGTGATCTTACCCTCAGGTGTCACATATTCTTTTTACTCTGTGCATGTACATACATGAGGGAAGCAACAGAGGTATTTTATGAACAGGCAACACACATGGTCCATGTGATACAAGCAACACACCTGCAGTAGAGATAGGATATAATTTCAAAAAAACATTAGATTCTGGATCTAAAAAGAAGCTTGTGCATACCTATAGGGAAAGGCTGTTGGGTGCTGAGAATCTTTTTACAGTTCACAGTCTGGAATCCACAAGGCGTATTTTAAGTGTATATTCACAGAGCTAGAAAAATAGTGAGTACAAATCAAGGGGTTATGCCATCAGTTTTTATTAGCAAGCCAGTGGCACGTGTCCTGCAAATTTGGAGGGTGAGTACATGCTTTAGTCTGGAAAAGGTGGCGATCAAACTGGAATTCCTTTCCTTACTACAACCACCTTGTGCCCATGCTCAACCAGAAATTAAAAATAAGGGAAAAAAATTAAAGGGAACAAGCACAAGTACGACTCAGTTTACTGCCACTGCAGAATCATCTCAGTGTATCCTTTGTGGTTAGTGGCATTTAATTACATTGCCAGGGCTTTAATGGTAATTTTTTTTCAACAATAATACAATTAAATTAAAGTGTATAGTTCTACTGAGTGATCTGTGCTTCTTCTGTAGTTTACATTTCCTGAAAAGTTTTAAGGTCAAAATAAAAATGCATTTTTTGTCACGAGTTGAAATAAGTGACATTAAATATTGTCTGGAACAGGAGACCAGTGATTTTCAATTAACATTAAATAGGAAACTGTTTAATGTCAATTGTTATTAAATGGGCAAATTAGCATTAAATTAAAGCTAATAGCATAGACAAAGTTTTCCATTAAGCAAGCCAATATTAAGTGTATTCAATCTTTTACAGTATGCACTATTCAGTTTCCTCAGCTGAAAGATGTTTCTTGATAAATGGGCATTTATCCCATTTGTGCTTCTTCAGCTACCAACTCTATCTGATCTCTATTATAAAAATTCACTGGATAAGACATTCTTGTAAATTTTGCTGTCCATTAGTTCTATGGCTCCTGCCAACTAATTGTCCTGTTCTTTGAACTTTTTCTTTGAGCTTCATCTCACATGTATCATTAACTATTTTTTGCTGTTCCACAAGATGAAATCATTGTGTTTGATGCTTTTCCAATTTAAATGAAGGCCAACTGCTGATATCAGTAAAACAGTACTGCATAGGGAAGAAACTTATGCAGAAAAATGCTTGATATTTTTAAAAAGTCTCATAACATACTCCTCACGTAGAGGACCTGGCAGCTTCTAAGATGCAGGAATCATTTTTAAAAATGAGAAGTGTGTGAATCAAAAAATGGTCTGGAAAACCTTGCTATTGGCTGACTAATAAATAAATGTTGAGTTGCATGGTAGGAGGGTACGTGCCATGAGTTTTACTAAAACAGAAAACCTAGGAGGAATATATGTTGGACCATATCTGAAACCTGCATGTTCAGAAAGTGTTAATGAAAGAGTAGCAGACTGAGATTTTGAAGCTCCTCTGAAAACTTGTTTGTCAGGTATGTTAGGATAGAGCTTGAAAACTAAATTACTCATAATTAAAGAAGCCTCTGGTTTTTCTGTCACCAGACGGGCCTTAAGCCATAGAGTGAACAAGACCTCTTAGATCTCTGAGTCCCATCTCTCTTCTCACAGAGATCATGTACCTGAACTCCTTCAACAACTTTATCAAACTAACTTAAAAGTTGGCATGATAGTCTCACAGAAGAGGCAGCTGTGTCTGGCTTCTCAAGTTTGGCATAGAAGCATCTTCCTAGGAGGGAACCAGAGACATAGGTAGTATATTAACGAAATCACAGTATAAATATACTTCCATTTTAAAGGGAGCTTTTTTCTTTTCCTTATCTAAAGATGGGGAGTTTAATTGCCTAAAATATATTTTTCAGTGAGTTTATGAAAGATTCAGCTGTAATGTTCTCACATAGATGAGCTGGTTTAGCTGAAATAAGAAGCAATTTTTGCAGTCTGCAAACATTTAGTTTTGGTGAATTGTCTTCAGAGAGAAAACAGAACAGCTTTATAAAGGAATTTTGTGCAAAACAGCTTGTCCTGTGTTTGTGAAGCGGCAGCATGTTAGAAAACCCGTGCGACAGTTTGATGGGTTGCCATGGAAACTGCTAGACTTGAATGCATGGGTGCACAAGCAAGCTTGCCAGGTGCCCGCTACTGGTTCGGAGGAAGGAAAAATTTCATCTCCATGACAGCTATAGATTAGCTGAGCAAGTCTCTCTCCAAAGTGATGTACTTGCAAAAATAGATAAGCGTCAACCAGACTAAAATTTGTTTGTGCTTTATACAGCAAACTGTGTAATTTGATTTCCCCTTGAAAATGCCCAGATTGCAGTTTCTGCCCATTGACTGTTTCACCCAAGATGCTATGGTCTTCTGCTGCAAGGTAATTCTCTGGAAAAAAAACTTGCAACAGAGAAGGTAGGATGAAGAAACCAAAACTGAAATGGAAGAATCATTTCCTCAGAGAGAACCACACAAGCATTTGGGACACCAGTGAGATATGTAACAGAATGAACTACAAATAGGGCTTATTTGATAATCCTTAGCATTCACTACACTTTTCTGCTAGGTTATTTCTAAAAATTTGATCATAACTAGGCCGTCAGCTAGTGTAAATCACCATTACTTTGATGAACTCAGTGTAATACTGGAAGAAGCTTCTTTGAACTGCAGATATAACACAGTATTCTTCAACAGGAAGATACAGACCAGGAACAAGGTACAGGCTGAATTGTACCTGGTGGGTGCTGTACACTTTCTTGTAGGGAGTCTACTGTCTTTCTCATTAATTTTTGAGTAGAACTGGCATTTGAATAAGCAATGCAAATACCAAAATGTGACTGTCACAACAAATGAGAAAGGGAGTGAATAGTTCAGGAGGAAATGGTGAAGCTTAGACCTCTGAAAAAGTGTATAGAAATGTGATTAGTGTAAATGTTCCTGATTGCAGACTGATTTACCTTGGGATCCAACAAAAAAGAAGCCACTTAAAAAAGGCTGGGGGTATGTGAACACAGTGTCACAGAGATCAATTCACCAGTTTCAACTGACAAGAATTTGGGTTTATATACTGGGTAAACTGGGAACACTCAAGGGGGAGAAAAATGGGCTGTATAAAAGATGCATAAGAGGAATTACAGAGATCCTGATGCACCTGGCCTTAGTCCAAGGAACACAGTGCAAGGGTAGAAACTCAGGTGTCTTGTCTAGATCCATGGGTTTCTTGCACAGTTGGAAGTGAAAACTTTGCCTGTACATAAGAATATTCTAATACTCAGAGTTTCTGAGAAAACCGACTTTTAAACAGACTGGATTCAGGTATTGTGCTCTGATAAACAGCAAACAACTGGTGAATCTTATGGGTCCACATAGGTTTAGGATGTAATTGCATCCCTGGAGCTTGCTTCTCTGAAGGAAGTCTACACCCAGGGCATTAACAAGAGACAAAAAAGTAGAGAACACTCCGACTTACCCAGACCAAAGAAAGTAATTAGGCTTATTCCTGCACAAACCAGAACCACCTAGTAAGTCACTGAGTTGTCCATCAAGGAGTCATCGAACAAAACTAAGGACTTTCACGAATTCATCCTCTGAGCTCTGTCATTACCCAGTAGGGCTACTTTTGCACAGCTGTTAGATGGTGAGTTCAGAGTTTGACTGTAACTATTAATTAAAGACTCATCTATAACTAGTCCAACAATTTGGAACAATTTTTTAATGGATCATCAGACATATATATAAAATGACTTTGTATCCTCCCAAACTTCAGTGAAGACTATTCTTCACTCAGATTATTCATTACACTGAAATTCAGATATCTAAAGGACCTGTATGTATTAACCTGTGGTCCTGATATCTGAACTCCCAGTATAGACACTGGAGATCTAGGCTTGTTTATTTGTACTCATGATGTCTTTTCAGTTATCCTGTGGTATCTTTCCTAACTTTCATTTGTGTGCAGAAGAGCACAGGATTCCCTTGTGTCTTGTGTCATATTTGCCAGTGCAAAGATGATACTTCAGGTACCTTAAAAGAATTTCTCTTGATTATATATTTATAAAAAAAGACAGCTAAATAAAACACTGATTCTCCTCTGATTAGAATGGGTACTTATGCACACAACTCTCATGGAGATCTCTCTTTCATATTCGTAATGCAGGTGTCTACAGTCTGGAGCTGGATATCATCCTCACTTCCAGTTTCCCTTTCTAAATCATGAATACTTGTTTATGGGTTTTTATCCTTGGCCACACACCAAATGGCGTCTCCAGCATCAAGTATTCCTGTCAAAAACAAGTAATTGTTTAAAAAAAATCTGTATTTCACATAGCAGTCTCCTAATTTTATATGCATATATCTTAATCCTAATTCAATTATATCCATTTAAAAAGACCAGGAGATCCACAGAGATTAACAGCAATACTCAATGGAAGCCTAAGCCCAATTTTTTTTTTAAATACTTACAGCTTAAAGTATGATTTCTTTTCAAAACTTATGCTGGGTCTCTCATAAAGAAATGGGTTACTGCATCCACTTTAAATGTTGATCTGAACCTTTCTGGAGGGTCCAACTATGACTCCTTCAGAGGGGTAGCTGCTGAGGCGCATACTACTCCTGTTGCAGATGGGCCACTCGTGTTACAACAGTAAAGGAGGCATAAATGAGCATTATCACCACACAGAGGGCAGCTGGCAGAGGTACAAAGCAATCTGTGAGCCCCATACATTGTCCAGTGGGCTGAAAACAGGACAATGAAACAGCTTTAGAAAAGGCACAAGTGTTTTATACCCAAGCATATTATAGGATGTGGTACTTTTCCATTCTTTTGTTTGACTAAATCACAGCTTCAGGATAAAATGATGTGACAAAAAGAACCTTTTACAAATGCATTTAGTATAATGGCTGAACGAGCTGACTCTAGGAGAATCTTGCATGTTCGAGCAATTTTTTCTTTCTGGTTTTTCTTGACGCTAATTCTGTCTCTGGCTTCCTATAATACATAAATGATATGGAAATTAAAGCATGAGTAAGGATCAAACAAGAAGTCACAGTACTTGAACGTTGTTATTCTTGCTTTCCTGGATGAAGTAATTTGTATTACCATAACACAAATTCGGTTACACTAAGCAAATGTCAATGTTTCAAGATAAAGACACAATACTGGACAACAGGATGTTGACTGAAGGATTTGCAGATTTTGCAGTTAATATGACATATAAGTTTCCATATTTCTGAAGCCAAAGTTCAAATCAGGAAACCTCAAAGTTATACTCTGGAAAGGAAGTAAAAGATAAAATCTGTCAGCAGCACCCCATAATTTGCCTTCATATTACATGCACGTAGTGTTTGTTATAGTTCTTATCTCTCTACTGATAAGAAGCCTTTACCAAATAGAAGATTCACTAACTTACCTCTTCTTAGCTGCAAATGACATCTTGCAATCCTTTCAAACCTATCAGAAAGTATTGGTCACATAATGAGGTTTGAATATAGCAAAGGCTTTTTCTACATTAGATATAACCATTATCTCCATGGAATAAGAGTGTCAGAAAAGAACACAAAAACAAAAATTATGAAAAAAAGTAGAGAAACACAAAACAATTCTGGAAAAGTACATTGAACAGGACAATGCACATCTGAGTTTTCAGAGATTTAAACTCACACAGCATACACTCTTACACATATACATATTATCCAAATACTGCAGTCAAATGAGAATGTCTCAACATATAATCCCATTGCCCCAAACTTTGTACAGGGTTACTTGAAAAAGAGCCTTAGCAAAGGTTTCCACAGGCCTGGAACACACTTGGAATTTAGGCTCTACAGTTTTCACTCACACAAGATACTGTGAAAAAAATAATTCTGGCAGTTTGACAGCAAATTAATGAGTCCTATAAAGAATTAATCATCGACAGTGATAACATTCTTGTCTTTAGTGTAACAAGACAAGAATCTGATGAAGCACTGCAGCATGTCATGGACGTCTTGCAAGCTCTATTTTACCTTTAAAAATGCTTCTCAGCTGTTTTGGGTGGATTGTGCAAGGGACAGCAAACACTCTTGATGAAATAGTTATCGCTTCTGCAGATGTTGAGGGATTTTCCTTCTGGGAAGGACTGCACTCATAAGGTGGGAGCAGCTTGTGTTTTCATGGAAGTTTCACTTGGAATACAGATATGATATTTTGTGAACCGGTAACCTGAATAAGGGACACAGATGTGCACAATGTAAAATGTACATTCTGTTTGTCTGACCTAATTCTTCAGAGTTAGCCACAGCTGAGGTACCTCAGGAATAGAACAACCACCAGGAGCCAGCTAAGGACGTGCAAATCCTTTGATTCCTTAAAGAATTATGCACATACTTTTGGAGTTTAACCAAATAACAAATAAATGCAAAGGCTTAAAACAAAGTCCATACTTATATGTTGGCATATAAGTTCTACAAGTCTCCTGGAACTGGGGCATAAGCCAGTAAGAAAAGTCGCCCTCATCTGGGAGTCATGTACTCTGGTGCAGCTTTATAACACATGTAGCACGATTTGGGAAAATAGATTTCCCGTTGTACGTGAAGACACAATTCACTTCTCAGTAACACTTCATAACTATAGGCTGTTCAATTAAAGTCTGACTGCAACAGGATTCTTTTAGATTGGCTGACTGCATCCCCCAAATTCATACAAGCATTGGAGTGCTGGTTGGAAGGGTTCTCTGGATGCCTCTGGTCACGTCTCCCACACAAAGCAGGGCTGTTGCCAACACTAGGTCAGATCAGCTGTTGCTTTGCCTAGCTGTGTCCTGAGAACTTCCAAGGACAGAGAGTCCCTGACCTCTCTGGGTAACCTGTTCCAGTGCTGCACAACCCTCACAGTGAAGAAGTTTTTCCTAATGTCTAACCTGAACTTGCCAAGCTGCAACATGTGACTTTTGCCCCTTTTTGTACCACTTGCCACTGTTGAGAAGAGTTTGTCTCAGGCACCTCTGCAGTTCCTGACCAGGTAGCTGTATGCTGTGGTTAGTCAGACTAATAGTCTCTTCATCAGGCTACATTAGCCCAATTGTGTCCTTCTAGGTCCTCCAAGTGCCTGATGATCCTAACTAGTCTTCTACTCGATCCTCTCTCTCTTGGGCTGCAAAGTCCACAAACATGAAACTATTTCACCAGTGCCAAATTATCACGTCCCCTCAGCCTGCTGGCAACGCTGCCCCTGATGTTGCCCAGTGTGCAGTTCATGTTGATTGCAACAAGAGTTCACTGCTAACTCCCAGCTTGGCACCTGCTCTAGCTCAGCACTCATGCCTGCTGTTATTCCTCCCGAGGTGCAGAGCTTTGCATTCCCCTTTCTGCACTTCATGAAGTTCCTTTTGGCCCAATATTCAAGTTTCTTTGGATTGTAACTTTGCTGTTCAGCGTGTTAAGCATTCCCTCCACTTAGCATCATCTGCAAATTTGCTAAGGGTATGTTCTGTCCCCAAAGTTGAGTAATTAATGTTAATACAAGCTACAGGAATTAGTACTGATTAGATGTTATTCTGTGGTGCTCCCATAGCTCATGTGAGAAAAATGAAACATCCCAGTCAGGATTTCTAGTTGTCAAGAAACAACCAAGTATGGAATGCCAGAGTCCGCAAAGCAGAAACATCTGCTTAGTAGTTCTAGCTTCTTGGAGCATAGTGTACTCAGGATGAGTGCAAAATGAAGAAAGAAAAAGACATGCTCAGTAAGAATTAATGACAGCAGAGCAGATAAATTGGCTAATAAAGTATGGATGGGAACCAGCAGAGTGGACAGTGTTTGTTATTTTTACTTCTGCCATTTTTATTTGTCTATAGTAATTGTATCCTAGCTGCGGTCTTCACTGTGAATTTATTCTCCCCAGTGCACAACATACATTTAGGTGCCTCAGAAGTAGATACTGAAGGCAAAACTTTACAGTCTCTACTATTTCAGCCCTTGCTTTCTCCATACACATAAGGAATCAATTTTTATCTACCAGGAAAATATTTCCAAAGGTGAGTGATAGCTGAGGATATCCTCCTGGAGATAGTGTAGTTTTCTAGCAGCCAGGCTCAATTTGCACTCAGAAGAAAAAGAAAGCAAACCACCTCTTGTGCTGTGCACTGACTAATGTTTTCTTAGAGCAACACTCCTGATTCATTCTTTTTTTCTTCTCCATAAAAGATATCAAGCAGTCTATTTTCACTTAGAACAAGGGATTGTATTAGGATAGAAGATATTTCCATTTGGCTTAACCATACCTTTCACATATATTTCCTGAGGACAAGAAAGCTTCAGCATGAAGTACCACATCATATCTTTGTTGCAGTTTGGTCATGGAAAGGGAAAGGAATATTTGAGACCCACAAAAGGGTAGTTTCTTTTGACAGAATTGAGAACTTAATATGTCTCCAGAAAGAAACTCATACATTTTTGCCTCCTGAAAGAGGGGAGAAAAACTTAAAAAATAGGTCCCTCAAGCCTGAGAACTTGGTGAGTGACAACCTTTTTTTTTTTTTCAGGGAACATGTTGATCCTAACAGAGCCTCTTCTGTGCCAGAGTAGGTCCAGAAGATACACCTGCATGGCTTTACCAGCAAGAGGTCCCTATGCCTCCCTTAAAAACTCCTATGACTTGTAAATCAGTTTTCTTCACACTACATGTTAGCTTGTACCTCTGCAGGAGCTCTGAGGACAGACTGTCTTTTCCTCTGGTGACACAACACCAGATGTTTCCCTGGGCCCATCAACATCCGCTCTGCATCTGCATGGTCAAAGCAGTGGCATAGTCAGCCCTCCTTGCACTAATAAACACTTAATCCACAGAAGTGAAATAGCTACAGCCTTGATACTGTTTCTCTATTAAAATAATCTGATGCATGCAGGAAAACATTTCAATCTTTGCTCTTAATCAAGCTGATTTAGGCTCACACATAATACTAGTGTTATAAATCACCCAGCAGTAATTTGCAGGGAAAAACAATTTTTTTTTATTATTATTTTTATTTTTTTTTTTTTTTACTTAGAATTGGTTTTAGTTGCTTACTGGAGACAAACCTGAAACCAATTTTGTGAAACATCTCCACTCAAACAATGCTACAAGACTCAGTGAGCATATGGGGAGAGAAGAAGCATGAAGTGATCAAAGCTGATTTCATCTGAAGTTTGAGGCAGACAGAGGGATAACAGTAACTTACCCTCTTATGGTAAAATTTGGCCTTTAATACAAAGCCTTTATACTTGAGCCTTACACATTCTCCATCAGAAACAGAATTGCAAAAGCATTTTACTACAAAGAGCAAACCCAGCACAATGGTGTTTTGCCTTGAAATGCTGAGTCAAGGAGAACCTGGGAAACCCTCCTTTGGCATCAGGAATGCACTGCCATTTGCTTTCTCCACATATGGTATCTTCACTCATTTTTCCACCTCTCATCCCTCAACATGGTACTAAACTGTTCAATCCTTCCTTGTAGTTAAGAACATTGGCTCAGGTGGGAATTATACATGCAAGGGAGAACTCACTACCTAAAGCAGCTGTAGCAAAGGGTTGGCTAATTTTTTTTTACTCTAGGCTCAGCTGGAAGAGCAGGGCACGTTGTGGACTCTGACTGAAGTGCATGGGGAAGTCACCTACCTCCTCTAGGCTTGTCCCTTGTTCGCTTCTGTCACAGCAGACTTCCTTTGTTTGATTTGGCTTTCATCATCAATTTGTACAAATTATTCCTGAGCTAAGTCTATATAATACATTAACTCACAGGTTCATTTCCTTGCAGTTGTGTGCTCAGCAGAGGTCGGTCCATAAAAGCTGCCATCAGCTATTGTCAAATCAGAAATGAGAAATATTATTAGTGAGAACTGCAGTTCTTTTTTCCACTAGTTATGAATCAATGCTCTATTGCTTGTTTATTGAGTTAGAGAATATTGACAAAATTATGCCATTATGCCCAAGGAATATTCCTTCAATTTCATTTTTCTTTTTATAATGACACTGCACTCATTGTTATTGTGTAACTGTACTTCCTCTGGATTGAGACAACCTACACTGTGGGGCACATCACAATTTAAGAACTAAAGTGATGAGAGTGTCTTAACTGAATACAATGGCCAGGCAGAAGAGAGCAAGGAGGCAGGAATTGCCTAGAGCTATTTGCTTTAGTGTGCTCTTTCTTGGTATTCCCATGTTCAGGGTACTGGATGCTTCCCAAAGGCCTCCACAAAGAACCAGCTGCTTTCCCTGTTCCTTCAGTTGCTCCCAGCAGGCTTCTTTTAGCCACTGCTCTCACCAGGCATCAACCCCTTCCTTGAAGAGCAGCAGCCCTGTCAATCAGGCTCAGCTCCCTCTATAACCACACAGCGCTTGCCCAAGTGGGCACATTTTGCTGCAGCTGACCACGAGGAAGAACTCAGGGCAATCATCCTTGAACATAGCTTACATTTCTCTAGATTTGTGAGGTTAACACAGGAAGATATGATTATGGTATTGAATAAAGATCAATGAGGAGAGTACCAAATGCACGGCTAACACTGAAGAATGCACTATAAACATAACATATTCAATCCCTTGAAAGACAATCAGTGCCTAGACCAGAAGAGAGATTGACTTTGTCTCACCTAATTGCAGCTGCCTACAACGTGGACATCTAGAGATGAGGCAGGTACACCAGGCTCACTCTGTAGCCAACAAAGAAAACAGAGGCACTTCCAGAGAAGGAGTCCTCGGAACCTTTTCAGTGCCTCTTTCTGGATGATGTACAGTGTACTCAAAGACTCCCACTGCTCATCACAGTCTGCAAAGGGGGCCCAGGGTAATGCTGCTACAGATCACTATATGACAAGTTGTTCTTTCAGCTCAGAGCTCTGCTATTCAAAGATGAATAGTTCAAATGAAAAGAGAGGAAAGGATTTCTGAAGAGCTTGAAACTGGCATATTTCTGGCATATTCAGCTAGCAGGAGCTGGATGGCTTCCAGAGGAAATGTCCCTCTGAGAAGCTATTGGAAATACCGTTTCTTTCACAGTTTCTGCCCTGCCACCAGCAGCTCCAGAAGCTCTGAGCATCTGGCCAAATAAAACCAGGACTCAGGACTTGGGGGCAAGCATGCTGAATGTAGAAGAAAGGAAAGATAGTGTTCATCTGGGAAGCCTAACCTGGAGGAGAAGAAACTGCAGCTGATGAAGAGCCATAACAAATTCACCTGGTGCCCATCATGAAGGCTTGGTACGTTTGCCAGAAATCTGTAAAAGATCTCTGGAGCAAGATGGCTCCTCAGTTCCTGCTCCTATGTGATTTCCTGCCCCTGAGTGAATCTGCTATAACTTAGGAGAAAGAGGAGTTCCTACAGCAGCTTTTGTTTAAGAAATAGCTTGACAAGTACTTGAGAGAAACTTTGCTCTTATCTGCCATCTAGAAAGGTAATGACTGGGAAAAAAAAAGACAAAAAAGAGAGAGATTTTTCCAGCTGTAAACTCAATTGCTGATACAGATGGTGGCAGAAGAAATTCGCAATATAATCATGGTGTATTTGCATCCCTGTGTGTTCTGATGATTAAATGCTACTTATTACTTGCTTCCTTTGGCAAAATAAAAGTTGTCACAATCAAAGAGGCAAATAAGCTGAAACTTTGCTTTTACAAAAGCAGATTGCTTTCTGCAAGTCTCACTTTTCATCATGTCTTTGCTTCCTACCCTGCTTCTGTAACCCATAAAATACTATCTTTCATCCTAAATATGCCAACAGTTGTAATTGCATCTGGCAGGGAGCTGGAGACCTGCACAAGAAAGTAACAAATAGGAATGCTGCTCCAAATCTCTTCAATTAAGAATTGTCTAAATTATATGAAAAGGTAAAGTAAGAAGAAGGCATCATCCTGATCTGGTGCTGTCATGATGCAGTGAATGTCTGAATGACACCAGCGGTGTAAAGAGGTCCAGTTCTGCTGATGAATGTTGACCTACAAATCTTTACAGCTACCTGGGGGTTGCATCTTGCATGGCAAAAAAAGAGATGCTCCCTTCACTTCACTAGCCCTGCAATTTAGTTTTTAGACCCAATACAATATTTTTATCTTAGGAATGGAGCAGTCTCTTTTATCACCTGTTTACCAAGCAGATCCAGGCAGAGGATGCAGAGGAGCAGGCCAACTGGAGCCATGGTATTAATAGCTGTGAAGAAAAGAACATTATCATATCTAATACAGTTATGGACAGATGGCCTGCTTCTAGCACAGTACTCCTTCAATCCAGTTTCAGTCAGTAAAATAAGTTCTCTGCCTCAAAATAAAACACATCAAATAATGACTCAGGACCCTCTACTTCCTTTCCAGGGGCAAGTCTTATTACAGAAATAAGTTTCCACTTTTTCTGTCTGTTTAAATCAGCAGCTTTTTTTACACTGAAATATACAGCTTATCATCATATTTTTCTACTCCTGCAACCATTGCTTTCCTGTTGAATGTGACTCCCCCTGCTCCATTTTAGCTGCCTACCCTCCCTCAGTTGCAAGGTGTCTGTGAGAGCCCCTGCAGAATGCAGCAACTTGCAGCAAATCCCTTACAGGAACAATTCTCCTGCTCCCTCCCACTACCATTCCCTCAGTGTCTGTGAAACATCGGCAGTTAGGACTTGTCAGGCTGCACTAGAGCTTTGCATAGATCAGTTTGAAAGAAGCCAGACAAGATGAAAAGGAGAGAAATTTTTTCCAGGTCCTCTCTTTTTTGACAAGTTGATGGTTTTATATGGGAAAAATGAGAACACAATGATTTTTTTAAAAAAATAAGGAAGTAATGATCAGAGAGAATGAATTGGTGAGGTGGTAATCACATGGTAGTTGAGAGGCAGTGAATCACTGCTCGTATGTGTCATGACAGCATCTTTGGACTGTGCTAAAATGTCTTGAATTAAAAAGCCCTGTGTAACCCCCAAGTTGCTTGGTGATGGCTGGGCACACTGGCCATCCTGAGACAGGGCTGATGGCAGCTTGAATGTTTTTGGACTGCTTTTAGATCTCTTTGGCTTCCTGGCAAGTTCATGCATACACTACAGTTTTAAAGATGACCTTGGAAAGCCAAAGTGTAAGGCACACTGTGGCAGGGCACCCTCCCAAACTGTCACAGCTCCAAGTTCCTCCATGCATTTAAATCCAACAAACCAGACCTGAATTCCCAGTCTTCCCTGCTCCATCTCTACAATGATTAATAATAGCAGAAGCTTCTGTGCTATCTTCTCTTTTTTTACTCTCACAGACTTGTATTTAGATTGTTGCTAATAGCTGTGGCTGCTGATCCCTAGAACGTTAGAAATCTTTGCAGCACCCAAAACTCACATTGTCCTTTCTATGCTTACTGCCAAATCCCTTTATTGCTGCTTTTGTTGGCTGATACTACACTGTAATTCAGTGATCTACCGTTCAGTGCATGTTTACACTGGTATGGACTATAACATATCTCTAGTGACCTCTAAACCACATAGTCCAGATACCAGCAGCAGCCCAGCTATTACAGAGACACACAGTATATTAATCCACAGAATAATGTAGCTGAAGAACTGCATGATTCTTCGGCCAGTCCATAAGATAGTATGATGAAAATTGTCTCAGATATCCATACGATATTTGCAAATTGCAAAGTTAGTAGTTTACTGGGGAGCACCACACACATGTATTTGCTCCTTCCCATGTACCTTACTTAAAATTAAAACAGAAATTCAGTATGATGGCAGAGCTGAAGAGATAAAAGCATTAAATCAGAAACAGAAGATACTCGTCCCTCAGCTAGGTATGTTCCTCTATAAAGAAACATAAAGATTTCATGTCATTAAAAACATATGAGACTAAACCCTGTGCTAAAATGACTCATTGTCCTCTTTGCACCATTTCCTGTCATGTTTTGGATTCGTGGCTGACTTCACACTGGTGCGAGGATTATAATTTCAATCCCTTCATTTTGTGACTACCACTTGTTTAAGTCCTCATCTGTGAAACTGCATGCAACTCCACCTCGAAAAACTCCTCTAAAGCACAGCCTTTGCACACTGACACTCAAACCAGCCAAACAGCGGAGTGACAGCAGCTTGGATGAAAAGCAACAGCAAAACAATACAGATCAGCCTGGCCCTGTCAAGCTGCCATGCTCAGCCAGGCTGCTGTTTACAGGGCTCTGAAAGGGCTAGGTGGAGCTGTGACTAGAAGACACTTCTGTCTCCTGATAAACCAAATGGATGTGCTGCATATCCTTGTAATCTGTGATGCTGTATCATCTTTCATGATTCAATCAATTTTTTGTTGTAGAGAATAGAGGGTGGAGAACAGGAGGGAAGAGCCTGGATAAAAAGCTCCTTCATTCTCCCCTTCTTTGGACAGTCTGGTTTGGTTTATTTTAGCTTGACTGTAGGAAAGGATAAAATAGCCTGCTTTAAGACTTGTGTAAACATTATTAGCAGAAAATGTTTTGTTTGCTCTTCCCTTCATGATTGAAAGCTACAAGCTATTAAAATCAGCTGTCATTTCAAAAAGGCTCTTGACTATGCATTTTAGATACATCTATACCTAACAGTTGTCACTGTTCAAAAAGCCAGGCACCAACATCAGTGTGGTCAAAGAAATGGATAAGAGTAACACCAAACAGCAAATAAAATATTGCCGATGTAACAGCACTCACACCACCCTTTTTCTTGCCTCCTCTCAATCCACAGAATTCGTAGCATTGCTGGCAAAACCTAGACTTGCCAGTTTTGTTATTTTTAAGGTATTTTCTAAATTCACTTCTTAATGGCACACAACTCTATAATAGAGAAGTCCTACAGTACTTGTTGACCCAAATGTGCTAACTCCTCCAAGCCTACTCAGTCTTCTTGGCTCTCATGAAGTGATGCCAGCACAAACCACCACAAACCACCACAAAATTAGTCCATGCTGCAGCTTTCCACAGCTCTGCCTTCCTTCTTGCCCTTAACACAGCTCAGCACACAAGCTCTGACAGTATTGGAGCTGCACTCCCTGCTCATCCTGCAAACTGATACCCTCTTCAAACCAAGTTGTTCAAGCACCTGAATGAGGTACCATGTGGCATTCAGTGCTCTTATACTGTGATGGCAGCCACCACCCCTTCTGTTCTCTTTGTTCCAGCTGGACCCAGGCTCATTTCTGTTCCCTCCCTGGTAGCACAGAGTATCCTTTCATCCCTAACAGATTCCCAATTCCCCTCACTGTTGAGAACTCTGAGCTTGACTTTTATTTGCCACAGTATGCTCTTTTCCAGCAAGTGTGACACAGGCTTGCTTGATGCACCATGTTTGTTTGGCTGTGATGTTGCAAGCTCTGTTCCTGCTCCTGTGTAAAAATTCCATGAACAGAGCTGGAAACAACATTAGATACAGAATTAGAATTATTCCAGAATAATTCCACTGATAGAACATTTCTGGAGAACCACTTCAATCCCAGAATATTTTCTGTTTAACTAAAGCAGACTTTTCTGGAGTTGGTTGGTGCAGATGTAAACCTTTCCTCTTCCCTAGAGTGGTTATTGCACAAATGCTTTTTGCTCAATAACTGTTTTTTCAATCACCCCATGTTATCACAAGATAGAAGAAAAAAAAGAAAATTCACAACTTGATAGAACTATTTCAGACCATTCCTAAGCACAGATGGATTAACAAAGAGGCCCTGCTCCAGCTTCTTTTTTCCTTGTTGCCCTTCAGAGAAAACTTCCAAATCAGAAAGCGTTTGCTGGATGGCTTCCCTTGCCTTGCTGCCAGGCTAGTAACTGACTCTACCACCTCATTAGCTAATCCATCTCCAGATTAAATATGGACTGGATTCAATAGGCACATATGCAGGAAGGGGTAAAGTAGATGAGTGTAATGGAAGTGTAATTGGTTTTAATGTGATGTAATGTCAGTAAATTCTCTGCATTAATGAGTGGCCCAGGGCAATCTGTCCAGTCTCCAGTCTAACTGGTCCTAGAGGATGTTAGTTTATGGAGACATATATACATAGAAAGCTTTTTGGTTATTCTCCTGGTATAAAAATCAGAATAAAATGACATTGGGATGGGAAAAGGACATTGAATAAAGCAAAATGCCTAGGATAGTAATGTGGGGTTTTTACTTAGTCCATAAGATAGATTTGCTGTCACATTTCTAAAGTTTTATCAGCGCAAGACAATGACTTCCACTCATGTTTTTTTCCCCCAGCGCTGTCTCAATCCTCACTTGATTTTTCCAGTAAAGATGGCAAGGGATAAGACAGTTCCAGATGCAAAAATAGGATGCAAGTGACCACATTACCTGATGGCAGATGCAGTGGGAAATTCCTGAAGATGGCCAAGAAGCAAGAGCTCAGCCACAAGTGCTACCAGATCCAGGAGGACCAGAAGGGATAAAAGCAAGTATGAAGGTGTCCCAGCCAGAGATTGCCCTGAGCAGTGACCCTGCAAAGCACTGCACTTTGTGGAAAATCAAGGGACTTCTCTCTGCACAAAAGGCAAAATCTGGCACCAAAGCATCTTCTCTAGTCCACCTAGCAAATTATGTTTTTCTAGTCTTTTCCTTATGTTGAGGAGAAGATGATTTTGCTGGGAGAGCTGTCAGTCCTTGGGCTTCCTGCTGGATGCCTGGGAAATCACAGCAGGTTGTCTTGGCGTCAGTGTGCTTGCAGAAGAAGGCCATCTCAAACAGCAGAGGCAGCTAAATGCTGAAAATATGTTTCCATAGCTCCAATAATGAGAGGGGATAAATTTATCGAGTGCGCTTTGCCTTGAAAATTACATGACAATGTAAAGAATGAGAGTAATGAAAAAAATTCAGTGGTGGTGTATTCAAGGCAGAAATAGGTGGAGACCAAATCATTTCACTACAAGCTAACAATATATCTTTTGATTGAATTCACTTGCATGATAAGCCAACTGTATTTTTTAGCCATGACTGAAGAGAAATCTTCAAGTTATTACTAGTTTGCTGAATCACCTGTATTTTTTCAATTTCTTAGAAAGCTTATGTTCTCTTCAAAAATATAGGGATCTTATTGTTTATAAAACCTTATTGTTTGCTCATGGGGTCACAGTAAGTGCCAGCCCACCAGCAATGGCTGGTTTGCATTCAGAGTACGTGCCCACACTTTATAAACAAGTTCAAATTGCAACTACATTACAGGAAAATAAAAATAGATAAGCACATTCCCTTGGCAGAAAGACAACTTCCCAGTTTATAACTCAGAGTATGGAAAATAATTATCTGTACAAGGGTGTTCACCTGTTACTGAAACTTCCCAGCTTACTAGAACTCAAATAAAGAATTTCATAACTGTTGAAAATGAGGGCATGATGGTTCAATTCTTCTGATTGTCAGGCTTCCATGTAGCTCAGTGGAAATTTAGCCAAAAGCAAAATGTCGTGGAGTCCCAGATAAAACCAAAAATTCTCATTAACTCAAGTGTAAAATGTCTTCCACTAATAGTAATTCAGATTATAAGTGAGTTCACTCTGAATGCACAGATGCCCTTTTTCTATTAGCTCTCTGGAAATAATCCAGCAGTGTGGTTTGCTGACTAAAAAAAAAAAAGGTCAGAATAAATAGCTCGTTTATGTCAATTTTTGAATCTGAAAATATTATAATTCCTGCCAGTGAGGCAATTCTAATAGTTTCACAGACTCACTTGGGGACAGAGACTGAGTTCATGCCATACTGCATGTGTATAGCTGAAAATGCAGCACAAGATGTCGCACAGCAAATCCCTGCAGGAAGCTGCTTGCAATTAGCTCCCAATAATGAAAGCGCCCATGCAGAAAAACATGTAGGAGCTGTTCAGGAACCAAAAGAAAACAACTGAGAATTATTTGCTCGTTAAAAAGTATTAGTGAATATAGGATAAATATGACAGCTCAAAAACACTAACATACGACTGATACACGACATTTCAGGCTTTACTCAGGCCTGTGACCAGAGGAGGGCAGGAGACATGAAAGGATGGCAGCTGCCCTCACCTTCCGGTTCTGCAGCAGCAGGACGCACTGCCGGGCTCTCTGGCCGTGACTCTGGGCACTGGTCCCTCCAGGCTGTCTGCTCTCCTTGCTCTCCTTGAGCTCTGTTTCACTGAGCTCACTGACACCAGATTGCTGTTGCAGGGAAACAGAAGGAAATGTTCTTTAATAAAGGTTGCAGGACTCAATGTCTTACAGTTAAACACTGGAAACATTTCAGAAAACGCACAGGCAGACCACCAGGCAAGAGCTGAAGTACAGAAAGCTTTGTGTGCTGCCTCCACACGGCCAGAATGTTTTGTGGTCTCACCCCTTTCTCTTTTTTTGGTTATTGTCCCACAGCATCTTTGGTTTATCTTCTATTTTTTGCTTTTTTACCAGCTTGAGACTGGTACTGTGAAGTAGTTTTAGAGGTCAAATATCATTCCAGCTGCAAGAGTTGTCAGTACAGACAGTGACCAGTGGCACCAGGGGAAAGAATAAGGTCAGGGTAAGGAAGGCAAACTCTCAACTTCTGATTCATGTCTACTGCCAACTTAACAGCTGCATCTTGAAGACATCTTAAATTACAGATGGCAACTTTGCATTTAGCAGTTCAGAATGGTTTAATTATTTCCTATGAATTTGTCCAATCACTCTTTGAACCTGTTTAGATTTTTAACTATGATAACAACCTGAATAGAATCACACAACTTACACATACGCTGTTTTCAATAGAAAACCCACAAAAGGCACATATAGGCCATGAAAAAATATATTTTGATGTACACTATATGTTGAAATCTATATAAAAAAGTATGGCCTGCATAAACATTGTGTGAAACAGTCATCTCCAATGCATTCTCCATCTGTGCCAGACAGAAAATGAACTCTGCAATCATCATTAACACAAACAGTTGATAAAGAAATAAAGCAGGCTGAAAATACTTCACCATGCCACCTAATTTCTTTACAGCCCAGTCCTGGAGAGAAATGGAGACAAAAGCTGTTCCAAATGGTGATTGTAAACATGATGCCTCTTGGAGAGTGTCCTGCCCCTGGAATGCTGCAGTTGGGTAACAGAATATTCAGGATTAGGTCAAACTCAGGAATTTCCCAGAGAGCCAAGAGTTATTATGAGGGAAGATATCTATCTGAAGCAAGGCTTAGGGCTCTTCCAGGCCAGCTTTTTTGTAAAGAAACTTGTGCTATCTCTTCATTCAGGGACTATGTTTTCTTTCAGTTTTGTAGAAAAAAAATCCAGATTTCCTTTTAAATATTTCCAACATTCAAGCAATCAAAAAGGAGTATGGAAGGTTTTAATTAAAGAAATTCACACATATAAAGCCAATCAGTGGAGAAAAGCCTTTAGCTCCAACCCATGACTGTTAAATGTATTTTTTTTTTGTCAACTCTTCTGATGAGGTGAAGATTAGAAAGCATGTATCCTGAGGAAGCATTATGTGCTTTTGACAAAGAGTAGAGAATCTGACAGAGGTCTCTCACCAGAGAGGTGAGCTGAAGGCCCTGAACTCTTGATGTTATGTAAGTATGGTATACTCACATCTTGCCAGGTGTTTGCGGAATAAATGATGCTAAGGAAGAGGGTTTATTTCAGCTTTTTATTACAAGCCAAAAGGTACCTGTAATCAATTCTCCTGCCCTTTAAAATGTTTTGATGCAGAGCTGGTTTGAGCAGTAGTCTGCCTAATTTTATAAATGCTATTTTGCAAGCCTACCTGACAGACTATGAAAACAAACTTCTCAGAAAAACATACTTTCCCTGGCAGGAGGCTATGGTGTGCACTGCAAGCACTAGATACACTTAGGAAGAAACCTTTTTCTGCCATCTCTACAACTTGCCAGGCAAAATCTCCCCCAAACTGTGAACCAAGCTTAAAAGCTTAGTTTTCTTTTGGCTCATTTTCTTTGTCCACTTTCCTGCAAATCTTGCACCTTTCTCATCCAGAGTTTATTCATAATTTCTTATTTTTTTCCTTTACTCACATAATTCAAACTGACTTTCTGGTGTAGGTAACAGTTATCCCTTTTGTCACTGGGGTGGAATGACTGTAAATGACCAATCACATCTACAAAGTGCCCATTTCTGTTCCCACAACACATCTGAGGTTCAATGACTTTTTTGCAAAGAGAAAGTTGAAGTTGTGTCTTCTAGAAATGCGAGTTTAGGACTTCCTAAATTACATGCTGATTGGCAATACAAAAATTCAGATTCTTATATGCACAATTGTTTCTTTTTCCATGAATATGTATAAAGTGTTTCTGCATGTCTAAAGGCAGCTGTATCTTCTGCTGTATCCGTTTCTCATGGGAATATTTGTATGCTTTTTTCTATGCTTCTTTTTTTCATCTTCAATATCCTTGAAAATCTGGACTCTCTAGTCCTGTCAAGAGATGTACAGAATCTGTTTTGCCCCACTGAAAAGAAGAGCCCAGTCAGTAGGTGATGCTGTTCTCAGAGATACAGTAGGAGTTTGGGCTAGCTGCACATAGCCCAGGGTGCTTCAGCAAACTTGAGGGATGAGTCCCCTAGTTCAGCACATGTTTTAGCTCCAATGGCTCCAGACTTGATCCCTGGAGGCATTAATTCTCACAGCCTGACCTACTGTATATGCTACAAAAGATATAAGAATGTAATATTGTTTATTTATTTGCCTAGGTTGCTAAAACCATACTCAAAAACTTAAATTTAAATGCAAGCTCAGCTTTTCTCTTCAAAGATGGCATGATTTGGCTTTAAGGCAAAACATTGCCATGTCAGGAATCACAGAATCAGCAAATGGTTTGGATTGAAAGGGACCTTAGAGATCATCAAAAATAGTTTAGTCATACATTCCCCTGCCATGGGCAGAGACACCTTCCACTAGACCAGGTTGCTCAAAGTCCTGTCCTACGTGGTCTTCAACACTTCCAGGGATGGGGCATCCATAACTTCTGGACAACCTGTTCTAGTGTCTCACCACCCTCTGAGTAAAGATTTTCTTCCTAACGTTTAATGTAAATCTCTCCTCTTTTATTTTAAAATCTCTCCCCCTTGACCTATCTCTATCTGCCCATGTAAAAAGTCACTCTCTCCCTTTTTTATAAGCTTACTAAAAGTACTAAAAGTATGTAGCCAACCCTTCTGCTCTAATTCATGGACTTGGCAGTTCCAGGTTAATGGTTGCACTTGATGATCTAAAAGGTCTTTTCTAACCTCAATGATTCTCTGCTTAATTCTCTTTTTCTGAAGCTCCTTGACAGTGGCCTGACCCTCTGGATCAATAGCACAACCTGCCAGCTGCAGCCTCAGGCCTCCTCTCCTTGGTGTTCACACCTCCCACCTGGCACTGAGGCAGAGAACTAAATATGTGGTTTTGTCCTGGCAGAGGCTCCAGCATGCCAGGCATTTGGCTTAGAACTCCTGTCATTGCAGCTGCTGACATGGATGCGGGGGGGAAGGGCGTCAGGCTGGCGACAGCTAACCCGTGGCAAGTGAGGAACTGGGATGTGAATAAGACAGGACTGTGGGTACTGTGACAATTTTGTTTAAGTTTATGTAGCCCCTTTCAGCTGAAGAATTTAAAAGATATTTTTTGTCCAGATCAGCTTTTCACAGAGAAAAGTAGTTAAGACATCAGTTTGAGGTCTCTCCGGAGATGCCAATCGCTGTTCTGGGATGAAGCCCTAAAGCTATCAATGGGAAATGCAAGATAAGGAGTGGTCCTGCAGAGCTATTCCCAAACCATCCCCATTCTCACTCCATGGCCCCTTCCTGTGCTCGCTTGTTTCCAGGAATTACTGGCCTGCTGTTGAGAAATGCGGCTTCGCTCTGGTTCCCAGCACGGTCATGAAAGAAGCGGGGGCATCCACATCCACATATGTATTCACTCAGGGAGACCAGCTTCCCCTCACACCTGCTGTGTGGCACAAAGGACCCTGAGCTCGGTAGGGGGCACGGGCCCAGCCTCCCTCCCTGCCTCAGCTGAGGCAAGCAAGTGAACAAAAGCAGGGACTTTCTCTCCCCTCTCCTCGATACTGGTGTCAGAGCCAAGTAGGAGGCATCGAGCTCTCCACTGTCATCTCTCTCCCACTCTCTGGTCCTCCCTCCCATCTGACAAGGGAGTTTTGCACTGGGACTTCAGATCCAATCACTCTCTGCCACAATCCTTGGCTGCAGCCCACTTCTTTTTTACCTATTGTGGTCCCTGTCTTCCAAGCTGTTAAGATACTTTGTTTTTTAAATTCCTAAACACTTTTGAGGTGCTGACCTCCAGTGTTGCAGCTTGCTACCTTACTGGAAGAGCAAACTACCAGGCGAAACTTAGGTCAGCCTCATACACTTCATTTCCCTAAGCTCCCTCAGCAGGTAGTAAGGAAAGAGGCCCTTCATGACATCTTTCAGATTTGCTAAATTAGCCCTCTAGTCTGAATCACCTTCTGAATGGACTTGTCATGCTGCATTAACTACAGAAGAAGCCTAAGGACAACCTCTGAGATTAACCTTCAACCCCACACACAGGGGTGGTGGGTACTTAGCACTGACAAACTGCATAAAAGCTTCTGAATCAAAGGTGTTAACTGAGAGTATATTACTAAACTACAGCATAAATCACAATAATGCCTATTACATTGTTGTCATTGCTACTAATAACAACAGTAAATAAAGTCTATTTCAGGATTTAAGATTAGAGTGTTTTTTATCTCCCTTGATGAAGTCCATCTACTACTCTAGAGACCTGTAGCATTAATGCTGCAGAGTGGGAACGTGGCTGCCTTTTCCATTGCCTCCTTCTTACTCTAGGAACTTTCTGTTCTGCCTTTACTGTACCACTTTATTGTGACCCATGCGTTAAGGTTGCAGAGCACTTACTCTTTTGGGGGCAGTAGCTTATTTAGGGAGCTTTCCTGATAAGACAGCAAGCAGCAGTTGTGATAAGACAGACCCAGTTCAAATTCAACTACTTACAAAACGTTCTTTATCTGAGGGAGTGAATGTTTTCTCTCTGAGACACTCAGTTACGCAGGCAGCGTGATGGACCCCTGTCATCAAAGGAGGACAACAGTAAAGGGAACAAATCTGGTAATTCGCTCCCAGCTAAGGATAAATGGAGACCTGGTCTTGCCACCCCTTTTTGCACTGGGAAGTGTCCTGTTGGGTCAGTAGGACTGCATGCAGCACATAAAGCACAGCACTCATGTAAATTGTTACAGGTGAGATATTAAATATTTTAGGATCTTTGCACATTATATCATGAGTCTCAAGACATTTTTCCAGGCTGAAAATGGGCCACTTCACACTCAAAATATAACCCAAATCACATCCTGAATTCAACATAAATCTTCTTACTATATCTTGCCAGAAGACAAGAGGGGAAATCTTTTACTTTCCTTGCAGCCAGTTCCAGCAACTGCCCAGGTAATCTGGCCTTTAGGACAGGATACTTCAGCACCCCAGTTTGGGTTCTTTCTTGTGTCTTTTTCTGATATATGTACCTAGGATTTTGTTGTGTTAATCTTTATATGAAGGATTCTACTCCAGCCTTTCAAAATCACCTCTCCCCAACATTTCTTCCCAAATCCTCTAGCCCCACAGAAGTTTAAAGACTATTTGCAACAGCAACTCCATGCAATTGCATATGTCTTTCCAGGTTATTCTAGTTCAGCAGTGTGAGGCCTAAGCCCAAGCAGAGAGTAAAAGAAAGGAAGAAAGAAAGCAAGAAAGGAAGAAAGGAAAAGAAAGGAAGGGGAAAAGGTCAATAGGGATAATATTGCACTTTGGCCACTACCTCCACCATAAATGCTTTGAGGAAAAAGTGGGAGTTTGTCCATTCTTGCAGCTGGAGATTCCTTTTGCATCAAGCACATCCCCAGGCAGACACTTTGTCTGAGTCCCACTGTGTACCCTGGAGTAACACAAACAACAAAACAACCACCCTGCACTTGACTGAGGCTGAGTATCTAGGTTCCGCGAGCATCTGTGCAAAATATAAAAATTAATTTAATAAAAAAGCTAAAGCTTTTCAAGCAGAAAAATCCCCACGTAATTAGATGGGTGCAGAACTCTTTTATTGTGAACAGTGAATTTTTAAGTTGTACATGAGGGGAAAAAAATCAAAACAAAATAACAGTTCCTCTCTCAAAATGCAGTAGTATGCAGGTTAATTATGATTATGGAAAGATTTTTGCCTTTAGTCCACCCCCAACATACAACACTTTACTTTTACTCTGCCTCTAGGACTTCCGATAACAAACACTGGGGAACTGCTAAATTTCTATCAATTAATTGAAATATTTTTTTTTATTTTTTTTAATAAGGATTCTTTCTTGTGGTTTTGGTCTTGCAAGGTTTTATCTTCTGAACAGGAAAAAAGACAGTCACTGACCTTTTCAGATGAAAACTTTCATCTTTTGCTCCTGTAGTAGAAATGGTGCAAAGCAGCAAATAAAAAGTGTAACTAAGAAAACAGAGACTGAATAAGTACAAATAAAAAACATTCTTTGACAATGGAGGCAATAATTTCACTGTTGATTGTTTAGCAAGAAAGCCTTCTGTAACTCAGTGTACCCAGAAAGGATGGGGATATTTTTCTGTGAAAGATACTCTGTGTGGGTTTGTATGTATGTTTATATTTAATGTCAAATGTCATTTGACTGCAAATGTAATGATCTTTGTTCAAAAATGCTCCCAGCAAAGGTTCTATAACAGACTTCTATTTTACTACAGGATCACAGATTTTTTTCTTCCATTTGTGTTTCACTAGAGACAATTAGCACAGGCTGAGAAAAACCAAGAGATGATCTCATGTCGGTGACTTCCCATATCACTGTAAAATATGATAATGGACAAAAAACTGGATTACTACTTTGTGAGAATGCTTCATCTTGAACATGAAGAGTTCATTTTGCAAATTCTCTGTTCTCAGAGCCAATCAGGTGTTGCTCCATCATCTGCAAAGCAAGGAATGAAGTGAGTGTGTCTCTGTGTCTGTGCAAATGTGACTATCATGCATTTAAGTATTAACTACAAGTCTACTCTGTGCAAGGCCAGAAGGATAATGAAGTATAAACAGGCTTTTAACTTCAGCTGCAGTACTGCAGTACCCCATATGAGCTCTGGGGCCTTTTCCAGGCAGCTCAGGCTTGCTGATGAGATCAGGTATCTCACATGGAAATACAAGAGTATCTTAAAACTCTCTCATTACTCAGTAGCCTAAAAAATGTAACTAACTGCCAAGTAGCATATTAAAAAGGAATTAAAGTTTTTCTTCTGTAATTAAACAATATGAGTGCTTGATCTCCTTTTCAAGGATAAGATTCAGGTTGCTGAGTCCATTAGTGCTTTGAAGAATGTACTGTCAGTTTTCATACCTTTTAATACTCCATTTTCTTCCAAACAATTTCAGAAGCCTGTATAAATCTCCTAGTCTTGTAAACCATATGAAGCATCTTCCTCTTTTGGCAGTGAGTGATAGAATGGTTTGTATGGAGTAATTAATTATTCTAACATTTAAACTAATACTTGGACAAGAGACAGAATCTGGAAAAGCATCTGGAAAAGAAACTACATTTAGGAAAAAGGGACAATGAAGGAACAAAAAGAAAGGAGAAAAAATTAACGTTACAACGACCACTACCTGAATTTCTGCATAATTCTATTTAGTTCATTAACATAATGTAACTTCTTTGTTCTACTCGAGTCTTAATCATCTCTCAGTAAACACATACACACTCATTAAACTCACTGTTAAAGTAAAAGAGCTGAGCGTGACAGGGCTGGGAATAAGGTTTTCCCAATGCTTAGCTGATAATTATTTAAAAAAATCAAACTTTTTCTCTGCAACCCATCATTGTGTCAGTATTACACAGATTGAAATAACTGTATACTGAAACAGAACTGAAAAGTGTCAGGAAGTTGACACAGATAGAATTTAATATGCATAAACCAAAGAGATATTTTCTGCTAGAATCATTTTCTGGAAGATTTCTTTCTACAGACTAAAACTTTTTCTGAATTCACAAGGTTGTTTCTGTGACGAACAACACCTACAGCTGATGAAAATTAGTACAATAAAGAAATATTAAGAACTTGTAATTAAATCAAGAAATTCCAGAAACAGTTTTCACAAACAAATGAGAACACCATGTGTCTGTGTATTAGTTTATTTAATTCTTTATCGCCGCTAAGAGCAAGTGAATTATGTTGATACAATTGGTAAACATATACATTCGCTAGAGCCCCCCACAATCCCACAGAGCTAAAGGAAACATTAAGGGATGTTACAGGATTAATGCTTTCATTCTACAATATGGATATATGGCTTTCATACAAGTTTTAAAAAATTGAAAAGGTAACACACTGCTAGCTTACAAAATCAATATACAAACTGAAAAAAAAAAAGGAAGAGGAACAGGAAAAAGAAAGTAACCCATGAGAAGATATCATATAGCACTGGTTTAATAGATATATACAGAATTAGAAATCCATTGAACATGATGTTCAGGCTTTAATTTGTTATTTTTGACTTTCATTCCTTCTTTCAGTTTAACACTCAAACTACAAGTATTAAGATAGTTTCTGTCTTACTTTGATTTTTCCATCTTTTTTTACCCACTTTCCTCAGTTTTTATTGGCAGAGAAAAAGGCTTTTTCTGCCTGGGTTTCTATCACACGTAACTGAAGCAGTTCGTCCACTTCAAAGCTTTGAACAAAACTCTTCCATGTACTTGGTGTGACAGAAGAGAACACCACTGTGATAGTAAGTCCTTTGGGCCATTTCATTGGCATGTGTTTTGCATTTCCCTTGGACACAGCTATCCTTAAACTGATGTGCTGGCAAGTGGGAAGAAATCTAGCTCTTCATCATACTTTTGTATCCTCCTTTAAATAATGACACAGGACAAAAAGCTCTTTCCTTTCAACCATAGCATGAAAATGTGACAGCAGTAGTTGTGATTCACATTTGGAGTTATGCATGCACTTTTCTACAGTTTTACTTTCCCATATATGGATATATATAATATATGCAGTATGTATACATGTGCATTTAGAAAGCTGCTGTGTCTGGTGCTGACATCTTCATTAGGTGGCTTCTAGCTCTAAGTTGCAGCAGTACTAGCCTGCCTCTGCTTCAGGTCTCCTCAGCAACCACAACACATTCTGGATTTTCACAGCCATTTCCTTCAGCTGTAAAAGTCTGGATGAACTACATAATTATAATATGGGAAGTGCAATGAATGACCTAATGAGAAAAGTTAAATAATGTCTCGTTGCCAGGTAGATTAGGGTGAGGGAATTCAAACAGTAGAATTAATTGACTGAAATTGGCTGTAGGTAAAACAGCCCTGCAGAGACTATCCATTTTCCTAGCTTTTCATCACTGAATTCAGGGTTAAATGTTTTGTACAGTCTTTAACTTTCAATGACCTTCTGAAATGGGAATACTTGTGAGCCTCTGCTTTATCTCATCAGTAAATCCATCCATTGAACACATGCATTCAGTTTTGTTGTAGGTTTTGGTTGTTACTGTGTTTTTTCTAAGAAAGGAATAAAATCTGCAGGAACAGATTTTTCATACACAACTCACTCAAGCAGAGTTATTTAAAGGCTAGGAGATACCTACTGAGTTTTTTAGACATCTGGGATTCCAAGACACTCCATATTTAAATGGCAAATGGCAGGAAGGGCTAAAGGGTGGTAGAGCCCCACCAATGAGACAACAATAGTTGAATACAGCTGAATTCCCATGTTTTCTTTGAAAGATCTCACTTCTGCTCAGGTCAGAGTGGTGAGCCCACAAGACAGATGGACATTTTTGAAGAGTAGCAGAAAGGGACCGTCAGAAAAATGATTAGATTTCAGCATTGTTTAGTTTTGGTCCAAAACCAAAGTTTGATGCTGCTACAAACAAGACTAACTTCACCTTCTCCAAATGCAAACACCCATGGGTGGATGAAGCTCTCTCCTTGCTCTACTTTGCTCAGGCAAGTCTTTCACTACCCCTGAAACTCTATGCACCATGCCTCTTCCCTTTAAATTAATGATAAAAGAGGATAGAGGTAAAGGAAGCAGCTTCTTGCCACTATTTATCTAGCTAAGATACTTTTCTTTTGAGGGCAGACACTCCTGAATCAGTGTCTCTAATTTTTGAGATGATCATTTGATCATTTCTGTCCCCTAGGAAATCTTGCCCAGGTTGGACTATGACAAAGGTTTTACCAGCAATCCACCCTCCCAGTGAATCCAGGGAATCTCTCGGCTCATTCTCATTCTTCCTTGTTTACTGTCATCATCTGATTAACAAATTGCCACTGTGTCTTTTAATCTTAGGACATGTTTGGCGGTACCTGATGGTATGGGCTTCCTGGGGCTGTTGTGCAACAATCCAGGAAGAAATGGAGAAAATAGCCTCAGGGATGAGGAAAGATCAGCACCATCCACAGAAGCTTAACTGAGAGGTAGAATGCCTTGGCAGAATTGACAGAAAACCTATAAATGCTATCAAAATTACAGATGAGTGGGGGAAGGCTGGAAACAGGTATAATCTGTCTCTGCAAAGGAGAGAACTCAATCACAAGTCCACAGGAATGCTGTCCTGGAGAATTGAAATAGATTGAATACAAGATACTTCCTATGCACACTTCCCCTTCTTATAAGAATTTGGGAGATATGAAAGACTATCTGTGTCATGTCAAAATGGTGTACCTCATCAATATTTTGTTTTAGAAAAGTGGTGAATTTACATTGTTAATGTTGTTGCAGCTCCTAGAATGAGAGAAAATCAGGTTGGTTTTTGTCCCACCCTCAACATTGATATTAGCCTCAGAAAGCTCAGAAGTTTTCATCATATGTTAAGGAATTTCATTAAACAAGCAGGAAATGTTTGTCTTCAGATGCTTCCTGCTAGCAGCATTATTAGATTCAGGGGGTCTATAGGCCTGTTTTCATAAACAGTCTTCGTCAGTATTCACTTCCTCTTAGTTCATCCTAATGCTCCATTGTTTTACTTGAATTGTCCACTGCCAAGTGCCAAGTGAAGGATATACACCAGAGTTAAAGAAGGATGTTATGTTTTCTCCTATCAATGTCAGCATACCTTGCACTCCTAAATGGAAAATATAGACATACTATTATCTCCTTTGACTTTGCCTCCAGATGAACTCTTTCTTTGAGGTTGGAGTGGGACTTTGCTTCTCTGTAACACTATACATTTGATTAGTTTTCATTAAGGCACAAATCAAGGAAAGCATAAAAACAAATGTGCCAACCAGTAATTCTGCTTTCTGTACTTAAGGAGCATGCAAAAGAAGTTTGTATAAAATGCTCCTGACTTTATATCTGTCTCTTCTTGACAGTCTCCAACATTGTCTGTTGATACATTTTATAATTATTATTCTTTCATTTCTTCTAATTTTTTCTCCTTTGAAAAACAGTTCAGCCCAGAATGTCATTATGGAATTAGAAGATGAGAATCAGTAAATTACAATTTAGTATCTATCCACATGTACAAATGTTTTCCCTTCCTGGAGCCTTGCCCTGCACTTCTGCTGCACATAATAGACTGTTAAATAAGCCAGGCTGACAAAGCAATGATTCTCTTTCACTATGGGCACTTCTGCCAGAAGACATGTCAAAGTCAGAAAATGTCCCAATGCTCAAATACAGTTTTGAGTCAAGATATAGGCAGGCCTAACTGCATACAGGCATTGCCTCGGCCTATGTAGAGAAAGAGAAAGGAAATATATCCAAATATACCCTAAGTTTAAACTTGCTAGAATCCAGAGTCTGGATGTAGATTCATCCTTTGCTGATGTTCAGCGATTCAACCCGCTTTTTCCAAGAGATTTGAGTGCTCAGAAAAAGGTTGTCATTTGGGGGATTTCTATCACCTCCCCGTACTATATTATAGCTGTAGCATATGAAGATGTAAACCACTCCTTGAGAGGGACATTCATTAAACAAGCTTCTGTCAGTTAAACTAGTAAGCTATACATCTATGCTAAGTCATTTGCCATTGTAACAGGATAGCACCACGAGGGTAAACACATATTTCATCTGAAGTAGCCGCTCCCACAGCACTATCAGAGAAGCTTGCCCTCCAAAAGGACGGAGAGGGTAGAAGATTAGAAAGCAAATAAGGAGAAATTTCAGCATGACTGAAGTAGAAACTGAGCAATATGGGTGGGAAGAGGTTTTGTCCAGATACTTGCCTTTTGCTTTGTTGATAATGTCACTAGTGAAACAATGGCCCCATGTAGGTACCAAGTACCTACTTTCAGAGTTGACCTGACTGACCTATTCAGTCTTCCTCTGTGTTCTGCCACGAATTACTTTTACTATCTCCTGCATAGCTAGAGTTTCCACTGAACTTCTTGTGCTGGTTTATTGGAAATTTTCTTAATTTTAAGTTTATAAACTTTAACTCCAAGTGCTGTCAACAATAAGATGCCAATAGAGATCCAAACATATGTGGATGAGTAGTACATAGGAAATGTTCTCCCTTTGCTACCAGGACTGCTGCATTTTCTTCTGGTCCTAACATGGTATTTTTTGTTTTGTTTCTTTGTTTTCTGTAAACTCTCTCCATGAAGGCCCTATATCACCATAGGAACTTGACTGGCCTCCTTCAAAAACTATTAGGAATGTTCCTTTAACAAGCCAGATGGGCAGTTAAACAAAAGGGCCATAAGGCATCAGAGGGAACACAGGGGAACTTTTCTTCTTACTCACAAAGCTGGAAATCAGAAGTCACATCTAAGATTTTGACTAAAGGATAGTCAAAGTGTTGGTCTCAGCATCATTCCAAATTCCTGCCAGTTCCCTATGAAACATGGACTAGATTAACCAGTGTAAGACAATGGTGCAACAGTGTTTGCACTCAAAGCTGAACCACTTTAAGTGAACTGATGCAGCATTTAGACAGACAAACCTTTGGTGAGTGAAAAAGTTTCTTTCTCCCTTTGCTTTCAATCAGACCTACCATCCCACCAGTTTAAATCTGAGGCACAAGCACAGGTAGACCTGATTAGACCATGAACAAACCAAATAGCACCCAGAACCATCTAAATATGAGCCTTTGCGATTTTAGATTTGGTCATTGCACATCCACCACGTGTGGGGGACATTTTTTAACTGCACCTGGGGCTCAGGTATGTCTAACAGCATAGTCAAATTAACAAGGACATCAACACAGACTGCAAGACACACCCAGGGAATCTGGGAGATAATTGTGAGGCTAGTCTACCTTAAGCTATGTGCAGCCTTGGCTAGCTGGCTTCAGAAGTGTTTGGGAACATCTACAGAAGGACTTGCCTCACCGTCAGTCCGGATCAGCCGTACCCTCCACGTGAGAAAAAAGAGGGCAAGCTCTGCAATTGTTATAAAGTTCTTGCATAGAAAACAGTAGTGATGGTAGTCTGGACAAAGACTCTCTGCTTGTCTACAAGCTAATCCCAAGAGAGCCCTGTGATTTACTCAGACATAACACACCCTGCTGCAGCTTTGCTGAAGTCAGTGGGTACCATGCAGGAGTACAAGGGAGACTATTCCTCTTGAGCAGCAGGCAAGCCTGCAGCCTACACAGGTAGCAAAGCTTATTTCTTGTTGTTGAATTTAAAGATTTAGAATTTAGAAGCAATGATTTTGAACTTCGTTTGGGCACTGAAATCCCTTAGGTTTCATCTAAAAATTTTGGTCTGCTGGTCGTCAGCTTCTTAAACAACCCTATAGCTTGGGACAGACCAGTGCTTTTCCAGGTTTTTTTCTACTTTGTGACTTTTCTCAGGACTCAGAATCATTTAGATTAGGTAAAACTGAGCAAACTGAAAACGAGCTGGCTATATTTTTTCTTTCCTCCCCCACCCCCTGCAGACTATTTAATAAAAAAATCCCAACTACTGTTATGTTGACTGAGTTTTTCCAAGGTCTTTTTGCTTATGTAAAAATGAAAGTAAAAGGTACTGCTTTTGTATTTCCTTTCTGTTTTACTAATAGAGAAACAAAATTTCATTTCATTCCTATTTGTTTCAAGTTCCACAAATTGTCCCTTTTTGATCAAAAATATGAACTACCTCTGGCAGTTTCTAAACAGATTTCTTCTGTTATTTCCCACCAGACATACTATTTTTCAACCAGCTATAATTAAAATAAACAGGAAGATTGCCACTGATAAAAAAGGGAGCTGGCTCAGGCAGAATCACAACAATTTCAACTAGATCTTTTATGAAAAGGTTATTCTCCCTTCTGGCAAAATAAACAAATAAAATAAAGCATTTTTCAGCTCTTATAGGTAAAACAGAGGACACTACCTCAACACTGACATGTTAAAAAATGGAAAGTTTTGCTATTATTCCACTTGGAAAAATCATTGCTAGAAAATAATGAAAAATTAGGACTCTTCTACGTCCAGCCATTGAAATATTTCAGATTTACTGCCAACATCCAAAATATGGCTAAGGAAAGGAGTGTTACTGGGTTTTATCAGCAAATGGTGACATCTTGGAATGAACGTTCACCACAAATCCAAGAAAATTTTGTATTTGTAAATACTAAACAAAATGCCCCCATCCTTCCCTTAAACAAACAATTTCATAGAGTTATCTAGATGTAATCAGAAATTAAGAAACAAGCCTCAGGTTTTTTTAGATATAAGGTCCCAGTCTTAAATATAAATGCATCCAGCCAGAGTCCTGTATTCATACTGGCTTCAGCAGAGCTCCACACGGGCTCAGGTTCTGCTTGCATGGACTAATTACCAGATTGAGACCTATGGCAAGACTTGAAAAAAAAATATTTTAAAAAGGTCTACATTGTTCAATATACAATAGAAATCATTTTCTAAATGAGTTTGGAGTCTTTATTACAGGCCTCTAAAAGTTGTTGTTAGGGTTATACATTAAAAATACTAAAGTAATAAAAAAAGGATTTTTTTTTTCTGTGTTTGCTTGTTTCCTTCTATGGTACCATTAAGCTATAAATAATTTTAGGATAAAATGCCTAGGTATAAATGAAACTGTTAACTGATCATGTTTGCTGATGTCCCTTTCTCAAATTGCCCAAGTTGACTCCATTAATCCAGCATCTTCTCTTGTTTCTTGCCTTCCTTTTTCTTCTTCTTGGATTCTGTCAAGATAACAATAACAATACAAAAATTAGTGTCTAGTAGGCACAGCAATAAGTTTTATTTAATACTTCTGAAAGTTCCCTTTTTTTTTCTTCATGCACATAAAAATTGTTTCCTCATTTTGAACAAAGAAAGGGAAAAGAGAAGGAAAAGAAGAAAAAAAGAGGAAAGCACTAGAGAAGGCACTAGGGAAGGTGGAAAGGGGATTCTGTGTCCCGTTCAGAACCCTTCCTATCTGAGTGGCTGACCCTGCTTGGCATGCAAAGCATTGTCTCAGAAACTTGCTTCGAAAATAAGAAAACAGCAGGCATCTCCTGGAGAAACCAGGTCATGGCTCAGTGGAGAGCTGGAAGAAAGCTTTGCACACACTACCCACACACATACCCTTCCCTTACTTCCTCTCTGTCTCATTGTTAGTCTTTGGCTGTCTCTGAATATGAGAGCAACTCCAGAGCATGGTGAGAAAGCTCACTTGTTTCTTCAGCTCCTCCACTGCCAACCCTTCCCCCTTTGTCTGGGACAAACATCTACGTACTCTCAAGAGGCAAACGAAGCTTGGCCTGGAGTCATTAGAGCATGGTCTGTCCACACAGCTGGTACTGATAGGATGAGGAAGGGACTAAGGATCACCTGCCTCTCTGATTATTTTGGGAGCAATAAGGGAACAATATGAATGTACTAGTGAAAATTTATATATTATATTACCATCTGCAATAACATTCACTGCACTCTAGGGTAGTGTGGTATTCTACAGGTAAAGCAAATTCACAAAGGTATCTAAAAAATTAATACGAATTAAGAGGATTGGGTGCTCTTGTGTCACATGTCACCTTGTAATGGGGAAAATAACAGTTCTCACTGGGAGCATGAATAAATCCTTGTGGATTCCAGCACAAAAACCAACATAGCAGTTGCCACGGAGAGACAGCAAATGCGCTTAAGGTGGTATTGTTCTTTGTGAATGTGATTCTTTTCTCTCTGAACCATTTGCATAACACAGATAGTCTAGTAAACATCAGTTCTGGTAAAAACAACTTATTTTTATTAAAGCCAAGGGAACTACACCATCTTTCAGCTACGGATAGGGCCGGGTACCTTCAACAGAAGGCAAATTTAGGTTGTCACATTTCTCTGATGGTTATTTTTCCTGTTTGCCAGTGTTTCAAACCAACAATTTTTCTTCACCTCTTTCAACAAGACAAAATTTTTTTCCAATAATCCTTTAGTCAAAGCAATATAAAACACTTTTTTAGTGTTTAGTCGTATAATCACTCTAAAATCTCTTTCCCTTAAAAACTTTGCTTAACATTTAAGGGGATAATAATTTAAAAGAAGTAATTTCTTTTCATTTGAAAATGAACAATTTTTCCCCTCCTGCCTTTGTATGTGTCTGTGTGTGTGCTTGCATGTGTGTATGAACATCTGCAGTCTGGAGCCATTCACAGAATCTGATGCTATTTTACAACCTGTCACTCGAAAAAGCCATTCTTCATTAACTTAATACCTAATTTGCTTTCAGCTAAAGCTTTTTTTCCCCTGCAAATTTCCTGTATCCTCCTGAGCCTCTTTTACCTACATCCTCCACTTCCTCTAGTTTTGCCTCTGTATCACTGACCCTTCTGTAATGATTGTGCTCTCTTTCATGCTCTCTACCCCCCCAATCACCACTTTCTCAGCACTCGAATCTGTAAAATCTATTTAGACCCAGCACAAGTGTAAGAGTACTATGCAGACTTCAACCAAATTTACTAAAATGAGATGTGTAAATGCAGACAGGACCCTACTGAAGATTATGTGGAGTTCATGGAAGGGATGAAGCGACCACTAGGAGAAGGCTTTGATCTGGAGTCATGTGATCACATCAGGTCCCCATACTCATAACTCCTTCCAAATTATCCTTGTGATAATTTGCACATCATCCAAACTGCCAAACTCATCTACCTACAAAGACAAGTGACTGTGCTTTGTGCCTGAGCAGGGTAAAACTGTCATGTGCCAGATGTAATTCCTCCATCATTAAAGGCACTGGCACCACCACAGAGTTGTCTTTCAGGCAGGTAAACTGGATTGATGAAAAGCATATTTGCTATGTGAAATGACACACACACACAGAGGTGCAACAACAAAAAAAAAAAAAAAAAGGAAGAAATCTGCTCAAATAATTCCCAGTCCTTAGGCTCTTTTAAAAATCATAACACAGACACCAATAACCATGTACTGACCTATGAAGATGTTAATGTTCATATGCTTATGCACAAGTCTGCTCACAGCTACACTACCTGTTTTGATTATGATCATGCTACAGACAATGGTCCACAGCAAACAAAGTATAAAGTTGCATTAAGACGCACTTTACTCATGTTTCTTCATTACTTAGGCCTACTCTTTACATTTGGGTCATTCAGGCTTTTATTGTCCTCATCTCTCTTTACCATATGCTACTATTTCAACTTCTATGACATACTGTCAGGTCAGCACACAAAGCCACACTGGGAACCACATCACCCTGATTAACTCACCAGCGTTATCCTTCCTGCAGTAACCAGGCATGACTGGAAGGGTCTCCATGTGCTAGCTCTGACACCGTGCTCCAAAGGCTGACCAGCTGAGAGTACTATGCCAGTTATCTGAAAGCTCAACAGTCCCATAGTCCAGCAACAGCCGTAGGATCTGGCAGTTAAGTGAGGGGAAAATCCCCTTGATATACTGTGTCCAACAATCTCAGGTAGTTTCACATTCCGTATGTGAAAATTACAGAAATTCAATTCAGGTTAGCACAGATCAGAGGTAATACCTTCAGTTCAGCCATTTCCTACCTGGCATCTTAATGTGGTCCCAGCCTGCCATCAGAAATTGTAGTAACCCATCAAGCAGTGCCCATCAAGCCAGTCTTTATGATGGGGAAGCCACTAAGCTGACCTCCACATCTCACTGGCCCTGCAAAGCAGCTTGACCACAGCAACACTCACCACTGAGCCAGAAGGAAGTAGGAAAATCTGCACAGTGACAGGGACTACCTTGAGCAGAACACTGTCATTTGGAGGCATTTTGGGCCAACAGCAGCCTTTTTCACCTCGCCTGCCCCATTAAGTGTTATATTTCCAAAGACAGACCATGGATCTGTGCACCAGCTGTCCATTGCCTACAGGGAACATGTTTGCTGAAGACAAGTGCTACCAATTATGTTGAGAGTTACTATGACAGAACCACATGACCAGATGAAATTCAGGTTCATGCCAGCTCACACAGAATTTTAATCTGAACCTGCTCACTGCCCTATTCGATTTTAAGTTAGGTGGCCCAGTTGAGCCAGACAGCAGTTGGAGGTTCCTTTATGAGCTATCTGTAGTAGAGTTCAGGATCCAGAGAGGAAGGAGCAAAGTTAAAATCAGGATGATAATCCTGTATTTCAGAAGAGGAGACTTTGTTCAGTTCAGAGACCTGCTCAGCCAGGCTATGTGCCTAACTGTGAAAGAAGTATCCTACAAGCCATTTCTGGTTCATGGTCCACAAACTGGAATATCTCAATATAAAACCTTATGAAAAGTATGCAAACATGTTTGATACTTATATTTACATTAATTTAAATACATTAAATGCCTTATCAAAGATATTTCTCCTACAGATACCAATACCACGGCCAGCACTTATGTGTCTCTCAACATTTGAGGTGAGCAGGCTTTGCAGAGGGGGTAATAGACAAGGGTAGCTGTTTGCCTGCTGTTCCAAGAGCACCAAGAGCCCCAGACAAATCATCCTTCCACATCTGGCACGGCTCACACAAAGCCACACTGAGAAAAGTAGAAGTTATGTCTTCTCACTGGCTTCCTTCACATCAAGGAAGTACTTACGTTTCCCCTCCTTGTGCTTCCTTGCAGCAAAACATAAGTACTGGAAGAGTGAACTACGTATGCTTCCGAATATTAACAAAGATGACAAAACAGCCCTCAGTTTTTGTGTGTGTTTTACTGCACACACTTTCCTTCTTCCCTCTTATCCCACAGCGAGGGGCTGCCTAACCATGCTCTTGCTCATACGGAGGCCAGGATCCTGGACCAGGGCACATACAAAGAGCAAATTCCAAAGGCCTGGCAGACCTTGCAGTGTGCAACAACTAAGCACTGCTCAGCCATTCTACTCCCTTCTGAAACCAACACACTTCTTGCAAGATAAAAAACAAACAGAGCTGCAGGAAAAAACTGTGTCAATGCACTGACACTATTATCTGATCATTCATCACCTGAATAACCCTACAAATTGTTTTATGCCTTAGAATTAGTCCCAGGATTAAAAATTGTGTTGTCATGGATTAGCACCAGACCCATTTCTGTGGGCCCATGATGACCAGTAACAAATATTCCAGTCAGGATCTTACCAAGTAAGCAAATGAATTTTATAAGCAGAACTTTCTCTATGCAGTTTGGAATGGCAGCAGTCCTCTTTAAATAGTCATCTTTATTCCAGAGCCTCATTCTTACTATGCAAGCAGCAAATGAAAGCAATTTAGTTGAACAGGAGCCACACACCATTTGAAGCCAGTCTTAATGTATAAGGCACAAAAGAGAGATAATTACATTTTAATGGAAGTCAAGCTTTGTAAGCCAAGATTTGCAGGCATTTATTTTCATTTGTTGAAAAGAAGGTAACAATTCACTCATGGCACTGCTGAACTCCTGTATGTAAAAGTCAGGCAGTGTCCCTAAGGCAATATAAATCATTCAAAATAGCAGAAGTTGTGCTGAGGAAAGGTTAGAGTAAAAAAATTCCACATCAGATGTTCAGGACACAGTTTTGCCAGGAACTAGCATTTAATCCTACTGAACACAGAGCAAGGCATGTTTTTGAAAGGTCTCTATACCTCTCATTGGAGCAAATTTTCTAAAGCACCAGGTTGCTGTGCTGGTGCAGAGAGCTTCTGAATTTTGGGGATGAAAGGCCAATGCACATGGAATGGACTTTGGTGAAATCAAGGATTTTATCCTTTAGTGAAGAAAATCTCACCCTAAAGGAGTTCATTCTGCTCTCTAGGAACAGAAATGATACAATCTTGTGATATCTACGACTGTACTAACAAATCCCTTTAAAATACCCTTTAAAATACCCTTTAAAATACCCTTTAAAAATGGTATTTCTTTTTCTTGTAGAGAAGGAGAACATTTCATGGCCATTTAATTCCTGTTCTTCCCATTTTCCTGTTCTATAAACAGCATTTATGAATTCCAAATGGTTTAAGAAGGAAAAACTATATTATGATAGCAACTGTGTTCCATAATGAATTCTTCTGAAAAGCCTCTTGGAGCAACTCAGTTCTACTGGATGGGAAAAAAAGCAATACTCCACTAGTTAAGTAGCAGTAGAAAGCAAGTCTCCAAGGATTCAATGACCTTAATGTGACTTATACTTCATCAATATATTACAATTTATTATATCCCCTATATTTTAGCTCTGTGTTGTTTAATGACTTTCTCTAGTTATCTGTGTTCCTCAATTTCTTCACTCTTCCCCATAAGGTTTTGTTCTGCTTCTCACTTTGCTGAAGTTCCATTTTGGATAGACTTTGATTTGTTCCCTGTTGAACACAAGACGGACTCAATTCAAACCTAAAGGGTGCTGCTGCACCATATAGGCCAGGAATTCATGCTGCAATGCATGTTATGGATGGGGAACAGCTACATTTATGCCTGTAACAGTGACACATCTGAAAAAAAATGGAACCAAGGAACCACTCATGGAAAATGTTTCAATCATTTTCTTTCTCCTTGGAATAACTGTGGGGAAAAATTAATCCAATTTATTCTAAAATGAGCCACAAAACTCTGAAACAATCTTACACAGTCAGAAACCTTTTCTTGAACCTGGCATACAGATGTAAGACGTTTAAAACCTTCCCATTACCATCCTTACTTAAACTAGTCAGGAATTACAGGGAGCTTTTATTTAAGAGGTAATTTGCTGAAACAAGGATTTTCAACAGAAATGTTTAATTTTGGTGATTTTCTTCATTCACGTATCTGGGAGAAAAGTTTCAAAATAGCTTAGGGATACAAAAGACCACAAAGACACACACATTCTCTGATTTTGCTGGGTGGCCTAATTGCCCAAAGGCAAAGAACATGAAAATTTCATCTAATTTTCTTTACATCTAGGTCACAGGTATCTAAGATGTTAGAATCTTAAGAGTAAGTTTGCAGAAGATTGCAATGGATAAAGTTTTCAAACCAAGTCTGTTTTGCAACTGGAGACTGCTGAATGGGTCTGGCTAACTGGAAAATTATTTCCAGAAGCAGCTCACTTTGCTTTTCTGTTGCTGTCTTCTTCTCATCTGCCTCGGGTGTATTTATACTGCTGCTTCTGTAGGATGTGGACTTCTTACTGTTCTTAGTCATGTTCTGTGTTCAGCACAAGAGGGACACAGTCCCAGCTGGCTCTTCAGCCCTCTCTGTGTCTATGCTGTACACAAGATCCCTCTTAATGCCAGAAAGACAGGTGCAGGCACAGACTGATATTCAGAGTTTACTCTCTGCATTCACATGTCTGCAGGAGACTGCTGAAAACAGAAAGCATTAATAAAACCTTTGGACTTTAACATAGACCTATACAGCAAAAAGATCACATATTAAGGCAGTATATATGTAAACCTGAGATCCATGTAATATGTACGTATATAAATATATATATAGTATAGATAGATTGTTATTTAGCAGAAAGTTATTTGTGGTATACTGTTAATAGAGATCCTATTTTATTCTGTTAGTTCCTGAAAACCAGGCACCTGCAATTCTCAGTTGTGCTTTCTGCATCTGCCCCAGATGAGATCTACCCTCGGGGCACAGGACACAGGTTTGGCTTTGATCACTGCACACTCTGAAGAGTCACCAGCAAAAGTTTTTCAGTAAGCAGAAATAGAAGAAAAGATAGAGAGATGGCAACGTGGAAAATGAGATGGAGGGATAAAGAAGGGGGGAAAAGAAAGCAAGCTTGAAAGGAAAGGAAGTGAAGAAGCAGAAAAGGAAAAGAAAGGACAGAAAGAAAGGGACAGGGCTTTCTCTCTGTTTCACTGCTGGGAACAGTAATGAGTGTAAACATTTGCTGATGGCATATCTTTTATCACAGCAAATCCCACAGCTTAAGGCATTTTCATGGTTCAAGGGCACTAACTAATGCCAAGGAGGCTGAGCTGCTCTTGCAAGCCAGGAAAGTGAGACAATGAGCATGTAACAGAATTGGCACACACAAGGGTATTTAAACTTTCACCCACAAAGGTCTGCTTTGAACCCTAAAAGAAACTCCTGCAGGTACTAGACAGTTAAATGAGAATTTGTCAAACCCAGTTTTTCATCTTTTGGGACAGCATAGCAAAAAACATAATCTGAAAAACAAAGCAGGGGGTCAGAAAACATGGGGGTTTAGGTTTCCCATGAAACATCACAATGTTTCTCTTTTCAAAAACACTCATAAAAGCTGCAGACCAACTAAAAATTGAAAAATACTTAGTTAAAAATATATTCATTTTCTCCCTCTCCTACATGCATTTCCTGTTCCCTGGAATTAGTGTTGTGTCAATCAGATTGATATTATGCTGTGATCTGGCAAGGCATTCAAATTATTTATCCAAACACTGTAATTTTTCAAGGGTACAAAAGCAGTCTCAAGGGAGACTACAGCGCAAAGCCTCCAAGAAACATAAGGAAATGGGAGCAGAAAAAACACCATTAAAAGGCATCCAAACTTTATTAGTTATAGGCTGCACTGGCAGCTTACAAGCAGCTTGAGGCAGGTCCACACTGTAAGCGCCATTGTGTTTTCTTATATGGCTTGCTCTCATTCCCACTTAAATTGAGAAAAATCATATTTCCATATGTTATGGTAGCAAGGAGCCAAAACACAGAGATATGTCGGAGAGACCAAAGTTTCCAATGAGTTTTACTTCATCTTGAAATACAAGCCTTGTCCTCAGGCTAGCAAGAGGCACAAGGAAACACAACCAAGCATTTAGTACCCAGTCTCACTGCTCTGGACCACTGCTACTTCTCTTGGTTTTCACATTTCCCAGCGCCATGGGGCATAAATTATTCATGGCAAAACTGCTTCTCACAATGTTTATGCAGTGCTTAGTACAATGGTACCCTTTTTCAGCTGGGGCCTCTGGGCACTCATGCAATACAAATAATCATGGTGATAGCAACAATAATAACAGTCAGCTATGCTGTTCCCACTGGGCATCCACTGCCAGTGTCCTGCCCCACAGAGCTCAGATCACTGTATTTCACTACAGGCTACTGGTCAGTGCCAGAGGCCATTCTTCAATAAACCTGTCTCACCCCTCAAAACAGGAGAAAAACCTCCCAGTTTTGCCTTTCAGATTTTTCTTTAGCTATCACAGCTGTTTCCTAATATGAGAAAATCCCTCATTTTTATAACTAATTAGTTTGAGTAGATCCTATTATTCTGCCTCCTGTAATACTAATTATTACACTAGCTGCATGCCTGCACGACTAATGAGTTACATTAAAGATGGGGAATTCTAAAACCTACAGAGGGAGATACAGCATGACTGTGAAGCCAAAACAGGAGACACTAGCACCAAACAAAAGGAAATTGCAGTCCTAACAAGTCATTGCTTCTCACTCTGTGTCCCCTCCAGCTGTTCTTTAGAAGCAGACATTTTGTTGGTAAGGTTGAGGGAGGGCACCCCAGAAAAAACAGCTTGTCCAACACGCAACATGGAGTGGTTCGATTTTGTCAGAGCAACACCCAGTTAGTCTGAGCAACAAACAGCTCAGGAGAGCAATTCAATCATACAGCACCACTTTCAGCTCCTTGTAACAACCAGCAGCCAAGTCATTCTGTCAAAGCGCAGTCAGTTGTCCTGGCAGAGCACTGCAAGTAAGATGTTCTCTCTGCAGGTCGAAATCTGCCACTGGAGCTCTCAAAATACACATCTTTCTGCTTCTATCGCCAGTAAGTAAAGGCAGAGATATACCTGTTCATTACCACAAGCACATCTCTAAATTTGACACCAAGCTCTCTGAGAAGACCCAAGGTAAGACAGTGTTTGACACTGAGTTAAGTCATCTGATGTTACCACCATCAAAACCTAAGACCCTAATTAAAGACTGCAGTTCAGACACTCACCTTGAAGTCAATTGTCACATTCTGATAATTTTAATTGCAGACCAGGATAAAAGGGAGCAGCAGCTACTAGACGCGTGCCTGGACCTGCCACTGATACTTGTGTCAATTTGGAAAACCATTTAGCCTTTCTGACTTTCAATTACTACTTTTCTTTAAATTGAACTTCCTGAGCTCCAAGGAGTGATAGCAGGATGAGCTAATTGCTGCCTGTAAAGATAGATAGATAGATAAAAGAAACAAGGCAGGGCATATTATTTATATTCCACTAAACTCTTAAGTAAAACTTTTCAAATTATATGAAATTATTAAAAACACACAGAGTGCAGTCTTTCCTCCACTGTAGTAGCACGCATACACGCACACAGGGAACTGTATTGACACCTTGTAGGCTCTAAAATGCTACACCTGATGTGAATTACACAAAAGAGATTACAGCCCTTAACAACTCAGGTAAGTCTTGCCTTCGTGTGGGAAATCTTTCCAAACTCTGCACGTTGGAGGATGTGATGTTTGGTCGGAACTCCGATTATTAAAAGACAACAGTGCTGTAAGCAGTGTTAATGTTTGCCAGCCTTAGCTGGAATTGTTCTCCTATGTGGCAAGGACTGAGCTGAGCCAGGATAAAGTAACTCATAGATCTGATATACTGTGAATTGACAAAAAGTTGTAAAGGGAGATTTATTAAAAAGAACTAAATACAGGAAGGTGAAAAATTTACCAGAAAGGAGCATAATTCAAAAAATGAAGGGTACATTGCAGAAAGGGCAGACAGACTGTTTATTCTATTTAATTTTATCTTAAGCTGAACAACAAATACGTGAAAGTAGAAGACTTATGGGGAGAGAGAGAAAGAACGAGACACATAGAATGAGTGTAAAAAGAAGTCAAGCCTATCAGGCAACACAGCTCAATGAAAACAAATTCCTCCTCTCTTAGCAGCTAAAGTAAAATGTTTCCTGAATCCTGACAATACTCCATTCTTCTGCTTTCTAGATGGCTGGAACCCGAACAACCATCAATCAAGTTTGGGTGGCTGTGAAGTAGGACAGATGGAGTATGTCAGAAGTGCTTTGTGCTCTTCAGTGCAAGCTGGCCATTAGAGCAGCCACTTGATAGAAGTGCCCAAGACTTTCACATCTGTCAAGACAGTTTAGGGAGACCTTGAACATCGCTGGCCTTGCAGACGCTGATTAGAATATGCAATTGTATGTGCTAGAGGAGAGGTGGTTGCCTCCACTGGGATTTTTGTGATAAAAATTATCCTTTCAGCCCACCCAGACTTTATGACAGGCTTTCTCATGACCTCATTTGTATACTAAATACACAAACCACGGTGTCTGGGAAATCACTGTCACTTTGCTGACAATCTCCCTGTCCAAAGGCACAATATTCAAGAGCAAAAGACGTTTTTCATTCTGTGTTAGCTACACTTTAGCACAGCAGCCCAGGACCAAGTTTCTGACTTCCAGCCTGAGCAAAGCTAGGGAGAAAAGAGCTCATCAGAAAGCCAGATAAAATTCAAATTCTTGGTCCATCATCTGCTCTCACCCTAAAATTCAATATACAGCACCGGACTCCAAAATGCCCAAGTGTCATAGACAATAATCTATAGAAGTCAGATGCTCAGAAGAAAAAGGTACTGCCATGGAGCAATTGTAAATAATAAGAAAATATATATATATTTTTCTATTTATTTTCCAAAATAATGGGGAGTGCTTCAAAAAGACTTTAACACTTTTCTATGAAAGCTAACTAACAATAAAACAAATCCATAAAAACACTTAGGTCACCAGTTTATGAAGAAGGCATTGATACCCAAAGTTCATGAGTATCTCCTAGTTTAATTTAGCACAAACTATACTTTTATCAACAAATCTGCAAAATTATAACCCTTGAGATTTTTCTACATGTATAATTTCACTTTATGTTAAGAATAGAACAAGATCTTATGAACAGCAGTCATTTTTGAAATTGTTAAGTGAGAGGAGAGAGACATATGATTCGTGCTACCAGCAAAGTTGCCATATGTTCACAAGCTGGAAAGATGGATAACCAACAGTAGGGCAGCATCCACAGTTAAGATCAATTTATTTGCAGTTTTCTCAAAGAGCAGAAAATGTGAGGAGGAGCTTCAGGCACCAAGTCACATCAAGGAAGTGTGTCAGGTGAAATTTGATGCGCAACACTTCATTGGTGGGGCCTAAACAAAATAAGCTGTTTTACCCACACAACTTCTGGGGTTCTTAACTAATCACATTAACTAATTTTTAAAAAATGTAAGAGTTAGGGAGAATTGTGAAGGTCTTAGGTAAAGATGTTTACTTCACATGCAAGCTGTGATCAAAATTTAAATCATAGTTAAAATATTTGGTGGATATAATGAACAATAAGGGCAGTATTGCAAGGATATTTTCTTTTTCAACACAGATCTGTAGAGGATGTGCTTGAAATACTGTATACAGTCCAGTCTCTTCATCACAAAAACTATTTTGCAATAATAGAAGGAATTTAGGTAAGTCCAGTAGTGAGTATTCTTATTGTGGATAAATTGTTATACAAAGAAATATTTAAGTCAGAGGTTTCAGCTTTAAAAGATGGCAAATGACAAAAAGTGACAGAAGATACATATAACTACCATTGATTGGAGAAGCTAAATGTGGGCTTTTGCTCAACTCATTTTCAGTATGAAATCAAAAGGAAAAGTGATATATTGGAGAGGTTACAAACACAAGCTAATAAAAGAAAAATTTCAGTGCACAGGAAAGGAGGCTAGTCAGGAAAATCATGAAAAAAACGCTTTTTCTGAATATGTCAGTATTTTTCAGTGCAATATTCTCAGTCAGTTCACATCTGCTTTTGGTACTCCTAACTTGTTGCTGTCAGAGATGTACTCATTGGTGTAGCTCTTAAAGCATACACCACACAAAAAGGTAACCATCCAGCGGTAAAACAGATTCCTGGAACTGATAAACCCAACTTAGTGCTCTGTTGCCAGAGCTCTCAAATGCCAGGAAGCCACTGTTCTGCTACCCCAGGCAATCACAGTAGGAATTGGTGGCCCTTGACCAGCGTTTACAGATGTAGCTGCATATCAACACAGATCTTTTGCAACATTGTGCCTCAGAAAAAAACGCTGCTGCTTCCAAATAATATATCATAGGCTTTTTCTCTTGTAGTCTTGAGACACTGATGCAAAGCTATTTGGGAAAAGGGAGCCTAATATATACCTGCAGTCCTTTCTAAGCTCTCAAGCAATAATCCAGTTCTTATTTCTCATCTCCAAATAAGGAAATTTATTGAAATTCTAGCTATAGATTGAATGCAGTTTGATTTTTTTCTTTTTTCTAGTTGTGGGTAAGGACTTACCTCCAACTCGTAATTTCTTTCACCTCAGGAAGAAAACAAATACTCTCATTCCAGCCAACATGTCAGCACTATGACTTTTAACTCAGAAATAAAGTCTAGTAGGGCAAAACATTTCATACAGTACTAATATGTTTGACCCAATTTATTATTCTAATTCCTCCTACTGGTGCCAACACACTGTCCATTGTAGCTCCTATGTAGTTATACCCACATATCTGCAATATGGACTTAGCCCAGAGCCCAGGCAGGCTGTGTGTGTGTGACTTCCATGTCTGCCGCTCCTACTAATGCCAACAGCAGATGAACAAGCAGGTGGCATGCAGGAAGATTTCTAAAGTAAATCAGGAGAGGAGAACTTCTGCTCACAGTTGTTATGACCAAACCCCCACATTTGTACCTATTTCTCCTTCTGCATTCCTTCGAATCAAACGAAGTCAGATTTCCTAATTAAGTAAAACCCCATATCTGTTTGCTGCAGCTGTCCCAACCTGAGCTTCAGTTTCAGCTATAGCTCAGTGATACCTAGAATCAGTTAAGGTTAACTCCAACCCAGCAATTTCTCAAGCTCTGCCTTCAAAACTATAACTTGAAACCAAGTCTGTACTGCCCAACAGCCCTGCTTTCACAAAACAGTGCTGTATCAACGTCCTGCTTAGTCTCCCTCTCCCCTCCTCTGGCAGCCATTCACAGAACATACTGACTCCGTGGGAGCAAGACAAGGCAGAGAGCTACTGCTGGCTTGAGTGGCAGAGGCCTTCTGGCAGCACAATGGGAAGCTTCATTCAATAAACTCCCAAATGCTACACAGGTGTACAAACTTATTAAAAAAAAAAAAAAGTAAAAAAAAAACCAAACAAGCCAAAACCAAACAAAAAAACACAACGAATCGAAAAACCACAAACAACCAATAAAAAACAAACAAAAATAAGCAAACAAACAAACAAAAAGAAAACCAATCCAAACCACAAAAAACAGGAAAAAAGTCCTTGCCCCCCAAACTGTTACACAATAAAAATCACGCATCTCAAAGCCCTTCCTGCATCCTCACCCAATCATTTCTACCCTCAAATGATGTTTATTGCTGCCATCTCAACCAAGTCAGCCGGTCTCTAAAAAGCTAGTTGTATCCCTTCTGCTTCACAGCCTGTCACTATCTAGGCAAGTTTCAGACTCATCTAATAACGCCATGGATGGTGCGCAAGGAAAAGCACTTACATCTGCACTGACTACGAAGCAGATGGAAAAACACACACAAAAAGCACCTGCAACCTTGTCAAGCATCTCCCTGGTTGCACAAGCAGAGCAGGCCACCTGCAGTTGCTCCTCAGATCAATGGTGCACCACCATCCACAATTTGAAAGTTGCTTGTCCCAGGTGCACCTGTCACACCTAATCACATTTATTTGTGTTATTATCCAAGTATTCAGAGCCTGGAGTGTGTTAAACCTTGCTGGTTTTAAGCAAACAAATGTCAGGGTAGCATAGCTTGTATAATCCACTTAAAACACATTACTTCTGCATCTCAAACAAGATCTCACAGTTTTAGCTCCCACTATAAATCATCCCACACATGTAACACCTGTTACTCCAACAAAAGAGTACATTAAAAGGCTTTAATGATTAGAAAGAATATAAGTTTTTCTAAGGGACACCTGGAAACACAAATGCAGGGCATATGTCTTTATGTGCACTAGGAATTACACTGTCAGTCACATTTAAATAAGAAATATACTTTCTGTACTCTCCTTCCTGCTATATTTGAATAAAGAATAAACAAGCCCAAGGGTGCACAACATTTACATATTTCAGTGTTCACAGAGCAGAATATCTTTTCAATGAGTCCTGTCCAGAAGGAAAGCGGTTCTTTTTTCAACTAGTCATTAATTGATACCAAACAAAACCTATATAAAAGATGTCTTTGTCAAGGGATATTTTATCATGCTATTGTTGGTCTGTTCCCATCAACAGGTGAGTTATGAAAAGAATCTGCAGTCTGGCAGTCTTGTCACATAAGCAAACTGGTAGTGACACAGGTGGTCTAAAGTTAAAATTGGAGCTCTAATCTTCAGTTTACCTCGTGTGTGTCACACAGCCTTGACTATACAGCTCAGGAATAGTCTGTCTGACCACTGAGAGACAGGAGCAGTGCTAAACTGAGGAAGGACCATGAAAGTGCAATCTCCTGTACAACTGAGCTCCCACTGAAGCACGTGGGACATCACAAATCCAGTGATTTAAATGAACTAGCGTGCAGCTTTCAGAAAATGGAATTTACCTTGAGGTTTGGGTTTGGTAAGCTTCCCACAGGGCTTTGAGATTGTGACAGTCTTCTGGCAGTCAGCATTGTGAAGGGCTCTTTTTAGGTTTCCAGTTCGAGTCTTCAGGGCCGTATTCAAGTCACATTCTCCCCAGGCCTGGAACTGGTATTTGCACTCCGCTGCAATAAGTAAATAAAGGGCAAGTTTTAAAACACAGTGGCTGAGTGGGAAAACAAAAATATTATGAGTCTGATAGGATATCACAGACAGTCAGTACATATAGACAAAAGGATGTGCAGCTGAGGAAAAGAATCCCAAGAAAAATTTAAAGATTATTTGCGGTGGTAATTGCAGTTTTCCCTCTCCCCAGTGTTCTAAAGTTTAATCCTCTGGCTTTTGCATGGATATTTCATTTTTTCATATAAAAGAAAATACATTCAGCTGTGAATATGAACAATAAACAACAACAACAAAAAGAAGATACAACAACAATGGGAATATCATCTACATTCTATATTCCAATATTTGTATGATGCCAAAGATTACCAAACAAGGCTTGAACAGTTTCAGAAATGTATATACAACTACAAACTTCTCAGGTCTGAAACTGCAGCACTGATTGTGATGGTAAGGTCACAATAATGTCAAAACCATGCAAGCTGCTTACTAGAAAAAAAGCCAAGATTGCAAGCGTCATCAAATTTGAGTCTTGGACAGACATCTTATCCACAACAGATCTGACGTGTTTCTAAACTGTTGCACATGAACCTTCTGAACTGAATGATAAAGATGATATACACTGATCTTCCTTCGCTCCCTCCACTGCACACACTGTCAGCAAGGCTCGTATCACACATCACAAGGTCACATAAAGCCTGTGATAACCATCACAGACATTCACAGCTGTGAACTTACACTACTGCCTTAAATAGGGTTGGACACCACAGGAGAGCAGATTTCAGCATGCTGGAAGACTGAGTTTATAATTAGTAGGTTATATGGACTCCGTGCAGAGGAGCTCTGAAGAGGCTGCCTTCTGATGCCCTACATGTTCCAGCTCTGATGAACTTCAAATACAGGACTAACCTCTTCACCAAGACATTTGCAGAACTAAACAGAAAATACAGGCTTCCTGCTCCATTCTTAAAATAAAAACCAAAGCAAATCCCTTAAGAGACTGATGCTTACCTCCAAATTGCTTCTTCCAGTTGCAGGGAATCTTACACTTCTGAGTCTTGGTGGTTTGTTTGCACTCAGCTCCAGTGCGAGTGCCCTCACGTGTCCCCAGACCACAGTCACCATTGGTGGGGACACAGACACTCCACTGCCATTCCCCACAGTCAGACTTCTTCACCTTTTTCTCTGGATGAAGACAAGGAACCAAGCAAGAGAAGTGGTCAGTACCCAGAGCCTACAGAGATGTTCCCTAAACTTAACCTTTCAGAGCACCTGAAAGGGTAAATAAGGAAGACGTTTGTAACACAATTGCTTTAAAAGCAAAAAGTCTGACATCCTCTTCCCAGTTCTGCAGAGACAGGTCAGCCTCTTTGAGTCCAAAGCAGGGTGATCATTCGAATTCACTCCCACTACCATGTCGGAATAGGGAATCATCTAAAAACCCTCAAGGATCACTGACCAAACAGGCAGAAGGACAGAAGCTTGCTTAGAAAGGACACTCCTCTGTCTCCAGTAGCCGATGGCAGGCAAATATTCTCAGTTCCAATTGAAACACTATACACTAAACAACTAGAAATGTGTTGACATTGTGTATCAGAGGATTTGAGCACCTCTGGGAAACAGCTGTGAGATTCAATCTTTTGATTTGGTATACCATGTCACATTTTATGTCAGAATATGACCAAAACTCCAAAGGCAAAAAAAACTTGTATGGAGAAGCATACTTGAAGTGCTGTTAGTACAGGTGGATTTATTGCTCAGGGACAAAAGTAAGGATCGTGATTTCATTTCAATCCTTTAAACCCAAGCCTTATGAGAAAAGACAGCATTGTCACTACTTAGGCCCCCCAAACATCACAAATAACTTTAAATAACCTCATATAAAATTAATTTTCTCCTAAGTTTTGTATGTTTACATTCACATTTTCTCATATTTCCATATAGCCACAATGGTTAGAAAGCCCATTTATTTTAGCTGGAACACTAATTCTGATAGACTCACAGTTCATATTGTCTTGAGTGTAAGTAGCCTGTAAATAATACGACCTTAAGAAAAGCACCAAAAATATGTTCTTTAAAAAATGTCAAAACTGGGTTTGACAAATATGAATTTTCCACCCCAGGCCTGTCTCTCCTGTAATGAGGCCTGAATTCACCACTGACAGAAAGCAATTACCACTGGATATCTGGCTGGCTGTGCCAGCGAGTTAGTTCAAATCTTTGTCAGAGGATTTCCACATCACACAGCATTGGTGTAGTATTGTCATATACAACACTGAACAAGCAACATAACTGCTCTTTCATCACTCCTGTTTGGTTCTCCCTAAGTCAAGCATGAAACTATTCCTGGAGCAAATTTTAAGCTGCCTTGCAATACCCACTGTGTGATAAACCAAGGACTCCAGTCTCTGGGGTTGTCAAGCTGCCAGTTTGCGTGGAAACCACTTTCTGGTTTCCTGTTTAACACAGAACAACATGTCACAGCCACAAATCCCTACCCTGGATGTCAAAACACTAACAAGTTACCTGAATCTCATAACAAAACCAGAAGCATTTGACATTCTCCCACACATGCAATCTGTCTTGGGGATTAACTCTGAATTACACTGGACCTTACCCGGTTTCTCTTTTTTGCCAGCCTCGGTGGTACTCACAGCTGCCAGAATGAAAACAAGTGCCAGGAGGGCAGCTGTGAACATCCGACGTTGCTGTTGTTGCTGTTGCATTCTGGAGATCAATGACAGAGAGGAAACAAAAAGGTTGGTTAGACTGTAAAAAGTGGGACTCCATCAAAAGCAGGTCAAACATAATTAGCTATTGGCAGAACGGGCAATTATCTTCATTCCAGAGAGAATATGGAGATTTTTAACTATTTTCCAGCCTGTATACCAAATCCCCAATATACATCACTGATCTCATTAGATGAATTTTGCCACAGAAAGTTCTGTAACTATTGCTCATCTTCTAGAAAGCTGTCAGAGAATCAAGGATCCTGACAGGTCTGGAACTTCCCTCTTCTTTTCTGACCTCTGGCTGTGTAAACCTAAGCAAAATACAGACTTCATGTTTCAGCTTACCAATTCATATAAAGTAGATAATTCTATACTGTCCATCTTACAAGGGTTCAAGTTCTTATTAGGCTTAATTGACATCAGAAAAGAGCTTCTTTCAAGAAAACCTATAGAGGTAATATGTGATGCTTTATCTTAATTGTCATTGGTGTGTTGCTACCTACTTCTTCCTTCCTCTGCAATTAGTGTCTCTTCCTAATATAAATTAAGCTAATTGCTTGAAATGCAAAATACACACGGAGATAGGACTTGCATACACTGCTGGAGGCTATCCATAGTATGCTAATGAGCCCAAAATCTGGATTTGGGAAGCAAACATTCAAATATAAAAAGGAACTAAAAACATTTGCTTGGTGGTGAAGCATCAATCACTAGCCAGTCACCAAAAGTCATTCAGAGCTTTCCCTTTCACTTTGCTATAACTTGCATTGTCTCATTTTGGCAATGTTTATAGGAAAGCAGGGCCTTAACAAATACATATGTTAAAAATAAGCAACCTCCCCATTTCCTAGAGACACATTTCTATTAAGCAGCCAGATACCAAGATGGTTGACTAGAGATTGGTCGGATGAAAGGAAGGTTTTTCCGGCTTTTTTTTTTTTTTTTTTCAAACCAGTACCTCTAACATTCATGTTACACCAGCCCTCCAAGGAAGTGTTCAATAGTGCTAGCCACTCAGATGGCCTTAAAAACTCAACTAGACTCATATTTACTGAAAGTTTAATGGCAACCTGATCTCATTTGCTGAGCACAGCAATCTCAGGGGAGAAATACTTCTCAACATGAACAAAGAACAAAATGTATTTGAAATTTAATTTGGCACTCCTCAGTATTCTCTGCTTGCAACCTCTAGCTCAAATGCAACATAATTGTAATTGACGTGGAAACCAGCAGAGGAATCCCAAACACAGACTTTTAAGTATCTAGCTTTTATATCATGCTAGAAGTCAGATGAAACAACTTAAGAGTTTTGTTGAAATAAAGTTCCTGTGAAGACTGCAAGAGATCTGGAATTCAAATGTCTAAAAGAGCTGTCATTAGCACCAGTTTGGTTTTCTTCAAAAGAAAGTACAATTTCCCATCAGGAAGAAAGGACCCCCAGTGTTTCCAGTGAACTCAAACAGAGCCTGGAGCTAGAGCACAAGTCGTGTGTGAGCTTGGGCTTGTTTTTCCCTTTATTCTGCTACATGTTACCACTCAGAGGCTCTCATATTTTACAGAAATCTAATTACTAAATAAATAAGTAAGTAAAAAGAAATAACCAATTAAAAAATAAATATGCAACCTGCCTTTTAGTTCTGGCTTTAGTTTAGGCTTACTTCAAACTGGTTTTCCTTAATCAAACAATCACCACTTCCTACGAAGAAAGGCTAAGACAATTGGTTTTGTTCAGCCTGGAAAAGAAAAGACTTTGAGGTGGCTTAATTGAAGCCTTCCAGTACCTGAAGGGAGCCCACAAGAAAGATGGAGAGACTTTCTACAAGAGTGTGTAGTGAAAGGACGACGAGGAATGGATTCAAGCTGAGAGTAGGTTTAGATTAGTTTTAGTCACCATAATATAAGAAAGATATTAAGCTATTAGAGACCATCCAAAGGAGGGCAACAAAGATGGTGAAGGGCCTTAAGGGGAAGCTGTATGAGGAGGGGCTGAGGTCACTTGGTCTGTTCAGCCTGGACAAGAGGAGACTGAAGGGAGACCTCATTGCTGTTACAACTTCCTTGTGAGGGGAAGAGGAGGGGCGGGCACTGATCTCTTCTCTGTGGTGACCAGTGACAGGACTCAAGGGAATGGCCCGAAGTTGTATCAGGGGAGGTTTAGGTTGGTTATTTGAAAAACATTCTTCCCCCAGAGGGTGGCTGCACACTGGAACAGGCTCCCCAGGGAAGTGGTCACAGCACCAAGCCTGACAGAGTTCAAGAAGTGTTTGGACAATACTCTCAGGCACATGGTGTGATTCTTGGGGATGGTCCTGTGCAGGGCTAAGGGTTAGAGTCAGTGATCTTTGTGGGTCCCTTCCAACTCAGCATATTCTGTGATTCTGTAGATATTAGGAAAAATTTCTTTACTGTGAGGGTGGTGAGGCACTGGAACAGGTTGCCCAGAGAAGTTATGGAAGCCCCATCCTTGGAAGGGAGGGCCCATACTTCAAGGCAAGGCTGGATGGAGCTCTGAGCAAACTCATCTAGCAAAAGGTATCCCTGCCCACAGCAGGGGTTTGGAACTGGATGATCTTTAAGGTCCCTTCCAACCCAAAGAATTCTGTGATTCTGTGATTCAAACAGACTTTCCGTACTATTGAAACATCAAACTCCCCACTCAGCCCCTGCAAGAGATGGCCACATTGGGTTTGGGGCTCCCCCCTACATCCCTTCTGCCCACCCCAGGGGCCTAGGATGTGGTCACATCAGGAATCATGGATAACTGTTGCTAGGGAAGCTGCCTTATATTAAGTTGATAGGGACTCAAATTCAAACCTGACTGACACTATTTTCAGCAAAACAGGCAGGGAAAACAGTTGGGTTTGGGAGTCTGAAACATTTCAGAAGCCCTACAAACAAAACTCAACAGAGCCTTAATATAGTATGTTTCCTAAGATTCAAGCTTTCCTACAGCCAAAATACTTGCCAAGTTGTCTAAGGCAAATGCTAAACCTGCAGATACAGCTATAGATATTTTGACTCTCTGCAGAGACACAGGCTGTTTCCTGAAGTGCCTTTGCTACTAGCTACCAACAAGTGAAAAGCCATGTTGTACAAATGGAGACCTTGCCTCACACCACATCAACACCTCAAATATGATGTAACCAGTATGACTACAGAAGATCACGTAACTGCTTTACACATGATAGATAACAAGGGCTGGTGCTCTCACAAAATTAGAAACAACCAATATGTAGTACCCATGAAATAGTAGATATTTTTTCAGAAGTCCAGAAAATTCCTCTTATCAGAAATCATTTGAGTTCAATCTTCAGTTTTCCTTTCAAATATTTCAGTTGGCAGTTAAAAAGATGGATGAAGACAACAAATTGTTGGATTGGCCTTGTTTCTGCAAACAATATATTCTACTGAAAATAACTTCGCCTTTTTTGGTTTACTTTTTCAAAGTTCAAAGGAGACAGTTTTTACTTTTTATTAGATTCTTTGATAATATTTCCAGTTCAACCTTTGATTTAAAGAGCTGTCAAAACTGCTATTAACAATGAAATGATAAGTGTTTCACGATATGCAAAATGGACTCCTCCTCCATATTTTCATTTTTGTAATAAACCTTCTAGCTACACCAATGGTAACAAGTAAATCTTGTCATGAAGGGAAAGCATGTCTAAAATCCTTTATGACAACCCCCTAAAGAGAGCAAGACAACAGCATTTAAACAAATGGCAGTGGTATTTACAACCACAGAAAGACAATGACAAAAGTGAGAGAAAGGAAAGACAACTGGGGTGGGGGGAGCTCCAGGAAACTTCAGAAGAGAGAAAAGGTAGAGAGAGAGAAGACAGTTTAGAACAGTTTAAATTGGAAGCTGGAACAAGATCAGAAAAACAGAGTGAGTAATCACATAGAGAGAACCAAAACAGGAAAGAGAGAGGAGACAAGTAGTTAATGATAGGGAAACATTAAAACAGAGAGTGTTAAGAAAACATGAAGAGTGTAACAAAGAAGTAAAGCCCAGCTGAGATGCACCAAGTGACTTCTTGTAGCAAAATTAAGGCACAGGAATTACTTCAGTCTTACAGTTGATTTCAGAGTCAATCTCTGTTTGGGGGTAAGAAGTGAAAGGAAAATTAAAAAATGTCAGGCAATCAGAGAATTAATGAGTTCATCAACCATCCACCCATGGGTTCAATTGCATGTTGAGCACCAGAGAGTCAGGCAGAAGTCACCCTATGGCTGCAATTTAAGTGATCTGAGCAGAGCTTGAGCTTCCCACTTCAAAGCCCGTACTACCTCCAACCTCATTTTATAATCACACTCATCTCTCCTGAACCAGATTCATTAAATCATTCATTTGCTGTGATGAGCACCATCCACATGACTAAGCGGAACACCTTTAGAAACATCTGAGATTAACTCAGTTGGTTAAAGCATGGTGCTAAGGTTGTGTTGTGGGTTCAATTCCTGTATGGGCCATTCATTTAAGAGTTGGACTGAATCATCCTTGTGGGTCCCTTCCGACTCAGAATATTCCGTGAAATCTGTGAAATACCTTTCCTATGGACTGCAGCACACAAATCCTGGCTCTACCAGAGACCCAAACCAGTGTCTGCATAGTGTAGCACAGTGGCATGCAATCACTTCCATGTGGGTCCAGAAATGCAACTGACACCTTCATGCAGTGTTAGCTTTGTCTATCGGCCCAAGAGAAAGTTTAGTCCATCCAGCCCCAGGCCCTGAAAATTCAGACTAAAGTTGGCAGCCCAAGGTATCCCAAGTTTTTTCATGCTGTGCTCCTTAGACCTCTGGATGTCCGTTAGTGCAAGTCAAGCTTGCCAGAGTGACTCTACCTGCACTCATGTAATTAACTCATACCCAAGGTACTCCATTTCTCACATCTGAACAAGTCTTTCCTGAACATTTCAGAACAAACCAGACATTTTCAGATGAAGTTTTGCCAGCGTTACTTTTTCTAGCCTGACTGAAGCTAGCATACGCAGCACATCCCAGGATCACATATGCCTTTTGCAGGCGGCTTTTTTTGCTGCTAATAACTTACATGCCCTTCCCTTCATCTGTTCTTTCCAAAGCACCTGGCAAGGTCCCAGATTACAGAAGAGAGCATTTTATTATTAGTCCCTATGAGAGTAATCTACCCCTCTGAAAAATCAGGTTTTCTCATGTGGCTTAACCTATTCATATCCTTCAGCTCTTCCAGCATAAAATGCCAAATGCCAGTCGTGTTGATAATGCTGTTATGCTACACGTAGTGCAATACTGTAGGTATTGCCACTACTAATGATGGCCACAGGCTTTGTAGTGAGTTTGCAAGGGCTCTGGACTGAGGCTTGTAGAGGTTTGCCCTGTCTGAGTGTTCCTTGGCCTGTCCACAGCTTTGTCACATTTGCTTCAGCTGAAATAGCTTTTTTTTTCCTAATTGACCAACTAGCTATGGCTAACCTGATTCAGTTTTCTTTGTCATTGTGTGGAGCCACACAGGTTTTATGACTCTTATAATAATATACTATAAAAAACACAGGGCTGGTATCTTAGCAAAGGCTTTTAGAAGTGGAGAACAGAATGCAATGTAGAGGAGTACAGATATGCAAGATATGAGATGAGGCACTGGCTTGACAATGGAGAACACACCCACTATAAACAACTGACCCAAGGCCAGATAAAGAAATACAGACCCGAAGTAAGAAAAAGAACACAGAAATACCTAAAAGGTGCCATATCTAGTAAGTTTGGGTATAACATGAACTGCAGACCAGTGAAGAAAGAGAAAGGCATCAAAGCATGCTAGCATACATTAAAAAAAGCAATCCCAAGTTGATCTTAGAGTGAGGAAAAAGAAACCAACAACAGGAACATGCTCCTGGCCGAGGACCCCAGATGATGAGAGATCACCATAACAATCCCCATTACCAACACCACAATGAAACCACCAACCTTAGGGCCAACAGGAGCTGAGGAAGGGTCAGCATAACATCAGGAAAAGTAGTTGAATCTAAGTGTATGTATAACAATTGTAACTTTGGCGGTGGTGGCACTGTTGTTAACATTATTATAACATCTGCATAGGCAGATCTTTTTCGGTAATAATTACATCTGCACTAATAATGATTCTTGGATTAGACCATTAAGATTTCAATTACACTAACAGTAAATCTTTGACTTAATATGAATATATATAAAAGATGTGGTTCCTCTTTTCCAGTAAACAATATTTTGAGCATAATTATGACTCCCAGCTTCATCTTTTATCACACTATTTATTTTCATCTCATGCCCATAATAACAATGCCTCCCAAACACAGGCTTAAGAAGTTCCTACAACGCATTATTTCTGTTCACAACACTGCTCATTTTAAGTCCTCTTTAAACACCTTGTCCATGTTAGAACTAACTTTTGCATTAATTCTTCTTTTTTTCTGCTTGAATGAATAATTTCTCATCAAGTCCCACAACAAATAAATCACAGTTTGATTAGTCCCAGATTAGTCACATCTACAAAATCAGTTTTTAAATGAGCTAGGCTGGGACATCAGTCTCATTCCAGTAAACACATGCTGTGTTTAATGAAACTTAATATTTAACTCCACTTCTTAAATTATTCTCTTATTCAAAATACGTTCTACTTTGCAGTCCATCGAGGGCAGATGAACATGTCTGCCGTTACCTGGATCTGTTTCTTTCCCCCCTTCTTAAATATAAATATTATATTTGCTATGCTCCAGTTGTACAGCAGCAGGAAATAAAATTTGTTGCATGCTTTAACGGTCCTAATGAATCTGAAATGTCAAATGCCATTTTTACAGTACAACGAGGTGGAAACCCACAGTTTTCTCTGTTAAAGATAAATTAAGAGCATTTGGCTCTTTAAGAGTTTCAATTCAGTAACAGCTGCAGAAACTTCTGCTCCTCCAGATCTCTCTCATTCACCACCTGGTGCATGCCCCTACATCCTGACCCTATGTCCTCCCATATAGGAAACTGAGGCAAATGCTCACACACTTCTGGACCCAGACCTTTATGAATCATAATCTTCCAACTGTAATGTGTTCCCTTCTCCCTTGCACACATACACATTTTCTTTGTTGTCTTTATTCACACTACTAGGAAAATAAAATTAAAAATCTATACTTGCTTTTCATTTCCTTTGTAAGATTTAAATCAGCTTACTTTTTAGTGAGTCTCAGCAATCTTCCACTTCTGAACTTCCAAGATACTTCTTTACTGGGTGTTCAGTACCATTTTTTAAAAATTTTACAAGCTCCTGATAGCACTTTAGTGTGCTGATCCCCAGTTAGATTTGGAATTCCTCTCTACAGTTTTTTCCCTCTCTTTTTTTTTTTTTTTTTAGGAAACAAATTTTGATTTTTTTTCCTACTTTGATAGAAATAAATTTGAGTCAGTCCTTTATTAAAAATCTTACACTGGTCCAACATACATCACCAGTTCACTTAATTTCACAAAAATCAACTTTTAAAATTTAAAATCTTAATTAGAGTTACGTTCATACTCCTATACAGCATAAAGCAAATCAGCTTGATAAAACTTGATACAAGCAGTTATTTTTAAGAATGAGCTTTAAGAATGAGCTGTAAGGTCATAGTGAATTAAATTCTAAAATAGCTCAAATTTTTATAGTCCTGTGGTAGGTAGTGAAGAAATCACATCCTCAAATAATTAGCCGCTATTACCATTAGCACCATTTACCTTCTAATTTTAGTTTTGAAAGATAAATCCTTCTGTAATGAAAGATCTCCCTCTATTTTCCCCATGCAAAATAACATAAGGAATTCCAACTAAAATCACATCCAACTTTGGGATGACACAAAACTAGTAGGTGTTTTTCCATACTTCTTCAAGATAGTTTTGAGTCATATGAATCCTATCTTATGTGTCATAGAATCATAGAGTATGTTGAGTTGGGAAGGACCCATCAAGATCATCGAGTCCAACTCCTGGCCCTGTGCAGGACACCTCAAGAATCACACCACGTACCGGAGAGCATTGTCCCCAGGCTTCTTGAATTTAGACAGGCTTGGTGCTGTGACCCCTTTTCTGGGTTCCAGTGCCCAACCTCCCTTTGAGTGAAAAACTTCTCCCTGATATCAACCCTAAACCTCCCCTGACTCAGCTTCATGCTGTTTCCTTGAGTCCTGTCACTGGTCATGACAGTGAAGAGCTCAGTGCCTTCCCCTCCACTTTCCCTCATGAGGATGTTGAAGACTGCAATGAGGTCTCTTCTCACTCTCCTTTTCTCCGGGATGAATAAACCAAGTATATCAATAGCTCTTATCTATCTATCTATTTATTTATTTATTTAGTGTGCATCATTCATTTCCATTACAGCTTTATTTCTTCTACTGTAGTTTCTATCTTTTCTACACCTTTTCTGGACCTTCAGGTTCTGTCAACCAGCCATGATTAACATTATAGAGTGTATGGGGGCTAACCTAATAATATCCATTTGCAAGTACTACACCTCTTTCCAGCTTCTCCAGTAAATTTCCTGGGCCATTTGTACTCAATATTTCTCTCTGTTCCCACCCAAATGTCTTTAGTTTTACACTAAATACAGTCCACTCTGGCTACTGTAGTTTTCAATTTAATTTTGTTCTTTCTCTTGACTAATCTGCCATCGTAATGTTGTTTCTTTACCTGATGAAAAATCTTTATTCACCTTACTTTTCCTTTCTGAATACTAAAAGTAGACATAGACATCACATACATTTCTCTGTATGCTTCCTTATGGGTAAAGATCCTCAAACTCTCCTCAGAGCACAAAACCTTGAGCCAAGTTGCTGGTCTTCCTTGTTTTGTTGCACCTTCATGGACCAAAGAAATACTGAGTTCATTTCAAACCATTACTATAGCCTTAGTGGTCTAAGCCTAAGAGTGAGCCAAGATTTAAGGAAAGAAAGCCAAGATTTAAGGAAAGAAAGAACCTTTAATAATAATAACTGACTGTTCAACCAACAGTACTCTCTCTGGCTCAAAACCCATGTCTTAATTTCATTTCTAGCAATGGTGACCTTTCAGAATGATTTTGTTAAAGAAAACCTACAGAATAATAATGAAACACCAAGTTTTCATCTTTGGACAAATTAAGTAATGAAATTATATCTTACACTTGGGAGGGAGGTGGGGGTAGGAAAGGGTGAGTGGGTTGTTCAGCGTATCAAAATGCTCATACATAATAATTCAGAGACCTGCAGCTACTGCAATCCTGCCCAAAGCAAAACCTGTGTGCTCGTTTCCCATACTCCTTCGACTTTCCTGTGAGAACTTGATATCCTCTTGTCACATAGTAATGAAATTTCGGGAGCTCCATCAGTAACACCAAAGAGTGGATGTCAGTAGTCTGAGCCTGTGAGCTAACAGGACAGTTCAAAGCCAGGTAGGAAGCCCTAAACCCTACTGAAAATAAGCTCCCAGCATTTCAGCCCAGGAGCATGTTTTGGTAGTGGAGCCAGCATCCCAGCATCAACCTTCAGGTCCCCATTTCAAAATGCACAACCCAGTGCAGCTGGCAGGTTGTCTGGCAAAATGATGAACAATCAGAGAGTTTCAACCAGCAGGCATTTCTCCTCTTTTCTTTTTTTCCTTCCTCTACTTTGCTTCCATTTGAGGGTAGAGAGAGGGGTCACCCCCCGTGGAAGCAGCTCCAGCAATGCTCTCCCTCCATGCAGGAGAGGAGAAGCTGGCAAGCAGCAGCTGGTAGGGAAGAGAAAATTGCTTCCAGGTGAGCCAGTGCTGAAAGGAGTTGGGTAAACAGCAATTTATTCACCAGTACAGTGCAAATTTAAAAAACATAAAATTGAGTATAACTATCTGTTTGTTGCTAGGAATCAGCCAGGGGGAAGTGAGAAAACTCTAGAAAGCTGAAATTATATTTGACAAACTTTCTTTATCTTTTAAACTAGCATTTATACTCAGCTACAGCATGGGGTACCCATAATAAAAAACCAGAATTAAACAGTTAGCTAAAAGGGGGAAAAAATTACAGCATGACCCTTTTTATAAGCCCAAGTCAAACACTTCACTTCAAAAATTGCAGTGTGCAGCTTGGGGATGATATTTTTAAATATGCAATCAACTCCATATTCTCTTTTAAATATGGACATTATTAAGGACCAGAAAAATGAGCATTGAGGCCAGTGAGCTATGCCAATGCCATAAAAATAAACAGGTAACCAAGAGTTGCATGCAAACAAAAAACAAAACAAAAAAAATTCCCAAACAAACAACAGCAACAGCAAAACAAATAAACAAAAAACACAAACCCAAAACTAATAATCTATTCACATGTCCCATCTAGCTTTGTTTAAGTAGATAAGCTAAAGTAATTAGTTAAGTTGTGGATAACAGTTCCCCTAGCCTTTCATATTTGCTTAGTTGATTGCATATTTATCTCTCACATCAGGCTAAGGCAAACACCCATACTGTGGATATTTTATATTTCTAGCTTCCCAGGCATAAATTAATAGTTCAAGTTGATAACAGATACCACAAGGTATAAAAATTTTGCCAATAAATTTTGAGCATAATTTAGACTGATTCAAGACTCAAGAAAATGGACAGTACAAACAAATACAGACGGAATATTTCTTTCATTTTTCCAAACTTTTTTAACAAAATAAAAATGTTTCATAGGAGAACATGAATTTCAACAGGATGGCAAGTTTTTGAAAGACTTTTATGAATTAAAATAATTTTATTTGTGTTTTTATAAGCTCACAACTACACAACTGCATTCCCTCCCATTGAAAATATAATTTTACATGAGCTATATAAAAGATCTTAATGCTTCTCATAGGTAGACTCTACAGATACATCTGCAACATAACATCAGAACCAGGAATCTGAACCTCTGTTTGAACTTCTCATTAGCCAGCTCTATCTCTCAGAGAGCACCAAGAACTGTGTAATTCCTTCATTGTAAATTTAAGCAAAATTTTGTCAAACCAGGGCACTATAAGCCCTTATCTGATCACAGAAGAATGAATAAGTCATAAAAGGCGTCAACTTTGGGTCAAACTTTAGCATTCACGCAGTAGAATTGTAAACAAGAATATAAAATGGTAACAGATAGTTTCTTCCTCATAGGAAAAGTGTAGTAAGTGGAAACATAGTGCTAAACAAACACAACAGGCCATATGGATGGTTAAAAGGCCAAGAATTAAAAATCTAATGGAGACGGCCAGAACCTTCCAAGGGGATTAAAAATGTTATGCTTCTCCCTTTCCTGACTTCCAACATGAGATTTTTAAAAAGTTATTTTATTTTCAGAAAGGCTAAAGAACACAGCTAATATTTCTAAACCATCACAATTGGGGGGGGGGGAAAAAACAAAAACAAAACACCCAAACAAAAGAAAACAGCAACAAAAAAACCCCATTCAGTGCAATAAACTGATGTTAAGAAATTAGCCATGTCAATAAAGGCATGAAAAAACATGTTGTTCTTTCAATAAAAGCATTATATTTATTTAATGTAAAAGGGATGGTTGCTATTTTCTCTACTGGTCCCCAGTCGGTACAGAGATTACTTTCTTAGCCTCGGCCTTCAAAATTTCTCTTAGAAACAAGATCATTGAAAAGAACATCACTGTTGAAATGAGTTTTCTTCCTTCCCCAAGCTCTTATTTTGTTCTCATCCACAATGCACACATTTTCTTCCTCTCTTTTGCTCATGCTGGGTCTGAGCAAGTCTGGGTTCCTGAGTAATAACTAATGCTGACTTCTGCAACTGCCTCTTCTATTAAACTTCCCCTCCCACTGCTCCAGCTGAGAGGCTGAAGAAAACAAAGCAAAAAAACCAAACCAAACCAACTCATAGTTCAGTCCATTCTGTTGTATTTCAAGATCCTAACTGAAAAAGACATTTTAAGCAACTTGTTACTGCAATTTTTTCCCCTCCCTGCTCTTCCCACAACAATCACAGCTGCTGCCTCACTATCAACAAAGTCACAGTGGTTTTCTTAGACTCTCATTTATCCAGGACTAAAGGTAAGATTAAACACTCCTGGATCTTATCACCAGGAAGACCACAGGAGACTTACCTCTCTTTTCTCCACATGTTTTCGTTTCAGTGACAGCAAGGCCAAACTTCTGACTAAACTCTCCCGTGCATCATCTACATCATTATTTCTCTCTTGGAGAAACCTTGTGTTGTGGTCACAATTTCTCCAGCCACTGGTAAATCTTTCAACTCCGCTACTCCAATGTGCTGAAAGATGTAATTACTTGATAATGGCAGAGGGACAAAACATGCTTATTTAGGGGGTAAACAGTTCTTATTACTTATTGTTTCTGCCTCCTTTCCTACCCCCAAACTAGCTAGTATCTTTGCTTTGCCTAGTGATCATCTGATTGCCTCAGATTGTTAAAACAATGAATTTTTTCATGGTTTTCCAAAGCCTCTGACAAGTGACCAGATCCCCACTACATGGCTACTGTGACACTACAGGACCAGGAAAGGGCAAATAAATACTGCCACAGAGAGCCTTCTGGCATAAGGAGGCTGACACCTACTTGGCTAGCTAATGTGTTTTCATCTACCAGAAATTAATCTGAGTACCTTCTGAAAAATGTTAGAGTAGGGTGTGACACATTCCCATCCACTTGTGAAACAGAGGACTGAAAAGAATCTCTCATTGTCTCTGTCTCTCTAAGAGAGAGTTTTCTTCACTAGTATAAATGCATTTATTGAAACAGAACAAATTTATGAAGCCCCATTTTCTTGACCATTACAGTTGCAACAATGTCCTATCGGTGTCACAGTCAGGGGAAAAAAAAAAAAGGAGCGACAAGGAATACAACTATTTTTGTAACTAGGTCCAGGGCTGAAGATTATTACTACTATTATGAGGACAAAAACTGCAGATATACACTGTGCAGATATACACTGATGTCACCACAGGCCCAGTGGTCACACCATTATCGTGAATTAATCATGGTTTGAGAGCTGTTAAAGCTGTGACATGATTTTCATTATGAACAGCTGTACTGTACAAGCCAAACAGATGCCTCCACTGTATTTTCATTTTCTCCCTCTGCCCCAACGAAGACATTTTCAGCTCAATGGCAGTAGGCAAATCACAGCATGTGTCAATATCCCCACTTCTCCATCTATGAAATAGGGATAATAGCACTTGCCTTTTTCAAAAGAACACTGAGAAACCCATAATAAAAGTGATTATGTGAAGAGGGGATAATTGTATTATCCAGCATCAGCTGCTGCTTGCTCTGTATTCCTGAATCTCATGCCTCCATGGTTCCAGGTTTTGAGCAGGGTAGCCAGACTCTCCCCAGCAGAGGAGAGCAGCAACACTGGGCAGCTCCCAGTGGCTCAGTGTGTTGTTGAGGGAAAGCTGCAAGACTCAGCAGAACTCCCTTATCTTTGATAAATACCTTTCATTGAAAGTAAACAAAGTTTGTCAAATATTTGAGTTTTGATTTGCCTGAGCTGACTGTGAGGTTGGAGAATTTTTTTTTATTTTTTTACCTCCGGTCACACTCTGGGAAATACTCCATACTCATAAAATAAAAACCCATTTTATTTCTTTTACTTATTATGACTCTGTTCATTTTGCTGTCTGCTCCTTCAGATGACGCGGTCAGAAACCTATCTAAGCTGAAAGCACATAGCCTCTCACCTATGCCCTCTACTCATCTTTTCAAGGGACTGCATTTTTTTTTCCCAGAGAAATTGTTGCTTTGCTTCAAGTGACAAATGTCAGGGCATTGGGACAACTGTGCAAAAATGAATGAGGAAAAAATTAATTAAACTGAAACAAAGGCTGAGTGAAATTAAATCTGTGTTTTGGCCTTGTTGTAACACAGGGTTAGAATGTGTTTTTAAATCATTCTCCTTCAAAAACAGTTAGCGAGGAGAGGGCAGCAGTTGTGTAGCATGTTATCCTCATCTTTGCCAGTCAGGATGTAAATGGCATCCCCAAGGCACATAAGTCCTCCAGTATGACACCAGTCAGCAAATAAAGACAAAAGCCCAGACCTCATATTCTGAAACTGAAATTCATAGAAACATAGAATGATTTAATTTGGAAAACACCCTAAAAATCATCAAGTTCAACCATTCACCTAGACTGCCAAAACCACCACTAATCCATGTCTCTCAGTGTCACATCTACACATCCTTTAAATACCTCCAGGGATGGGGACTCAACTTCTTCCCTGGCCAGCCTGTTCCAATGTTTGACAGCCCTTTCAGTGAAGAAATTTTTCCTGATATCCAACCTAAACCTTCCCTGGTACAAGTCGAGGCCATTTCCACTTATCCTATCACCTGTTACTTGGGAAAAGAAACCAATCCCCACCTCACTACAACGTCCTTTCAGATACTCCACAGCCCTTCCCACTAAGGTAGAACTTTAAGAACTGCCTCTTTTATTCCAGTGCAACTTAACAAGCACTTAGGATGGACCCTGCCTTAAATTCACAAAAGAACATTCACCATGGCATTTAATAGTAACAAAAAATGAGTTGGGATGCACTGCCACTTCGTTTTCAGGTACTAACTAGAGACTGGCCAATGTTCACCATAACCATACTAGTGCCAGTAAGGAGCAACTCCTTTCAACAGCTGCAGTGAAGCACCTTTAGGCACTGACAGTGAACAGCTGTATTCTGTGTCAGCACCACAAGGTAGTGCCTCCACCCACAGGAGATTCTCTCAGAAACAAGCAAGTCAGTGCAAGAGAAGAAAGTAAAATCCCCTTCCCTTGGCAGAACAGAAACTGAGGTTTAAAGACATGAATAAACTTACTTGTAATTATAAAAAAAAAAAAAATAATTGTGTGACGGAGAGAACTGTTTTCAGAGAAAATAGTCTTTCACCTTAACCAGAAAAACATCCTAGATAGAAAATTCCACTTATAAATATGGCCAGGAAGACAGAGTTGCCTCTGTCCGGTCCCCTACTTTATTGGAATAATGTTCATATTTCTACCCATGGTAAAAACCATCAAAAGATATCGTAGCTGTATCACGTGAGGCAGATGGAAGAGGATGAAGCTGTACAGCATGCAATACATCTGAGGTGAGACTTCAGTGCAGCCTTTTTGGCTCTTAGACCATTGAGCTTTTTTGCTATATTCTATAAGACCTCTCCATTTTGGAAGGCAATACAGAACTGCATACTTGCAGGAAAATTTTGGTAGCTACAGAATAAATCTGCATGCTGCTGTAGTACCATTCAAAGGACACTGTGCTGCAACTACCTTCCAGCCATGTAACACGTCAAAATATATTCAATTTTTTTTAAGTCTGTTTTCACCTACCCAGGCAGGGTGGGAATGTGCTTTCATGGCTGATTAGTCTTCTCTGTCATCATCTTCGTCTGGTGGAAGGTGGTAGAAAAAAATTAGGAAACTCCATTCAAATTAAAATTTCTTCTCATCTGACATCCCTGCTGTAAACTGATGGTCACAAAGTTCTCTCAAGACTACTAAAACAACCCTTTTTAAACAAAACAAAACAAAAAAATATACAAAGTCCCTTCTCCAAACTGACAGGTAGAATTCACTGAACCACTGGAAGGTGAGAAGTTATGTCCTTCCAAAACCAGACACATACTCAATTCTATCAATGTTTCTGAAACTAAGAATAATTTCTAGCATTGGGAGAACATACAAAACCACCACAAAGGGAAAAAGATGAAGTTATTTATACTATTAAATATTTAACAGATTCTTTGGATGGGAAGATCATATACAACAATAATCAGAGAACTGAAATTTCGTTGAGTAACACTAATGTAAAAATTCAATGCAAAGATGAAACTCTTCCTAAAATGTGGGCAGGCAAAAACACATTTCACACTGTTCCCGTAGTCATCATTTTGTATCTGCCAGAGATCTCTGTATTCACCATGCAAGTAGTAGCCAGAAAATCTCAGGGAGACAACTGGATACTTTGGTAGAGTACAGAGGGAGAACCAGACCCATTGTTATCCTGAGAGTCCAATCAGGAGAACTGGATACTCAAAGAAGAAAAAAAAGTATTAAACGTTGAAATTTAAGACCACTATCTTATGTGTAGAGATTTAATAGCAAGATGAGAAAAACAAAATGATTCAAGGACTACTTTTCAGCTTACTCAATATTCACATAAATAAAAATGCAACAGGTCTCACATTAAAAGCTTTCTTCAGAGCTGTCTTTCCAAACCACAATGGCTAAAGAAATATTTTATTTTTATTTCTTTTTTGTTTTATGAAGTCCAGATTCTGCACAGACTTGTGTGACAAGAGTCATACTAACGACATACTGTATCATCACAGTGTTACAGAATCAGCCAGTAGATGCCAGAAAGATTAGATTGCATATAAGAAAGAAGCTGACATTTTTCATCTCCAAGGGGAGGCTACAGCCTGGAGGAGGTTGAAGTAGTGCTGGAAGGCAGGTTTTATTCAAATTGAGTTCTTATTAACATATAAATAGGGTAATTTTTAAAAACTGTATCTATGCCACATATCCAAATGCACTAATAACTAAAAGTAAAAAGAAAAAAAAAATTGAAGGTCCAGAACAGCTAAGATTTGTTATTGTTCTACTAGTTGACTGTTTCCAGACAATATCTTTTCCCACTTCTTTCCATACCAGACTGTTTTTCCCCTTTGGACCTTATATCACAGGAACCAGGCTCTTGATGAAACTCTTTGAGAACCACCTCTTTGGGACTTTGAACAATCAGTTAGTCACACAAACTCAGTGTTAATTTGCAAGCAGAAAGTAAAAGTAAGAGAAAAATCATTCATAATTTTCCTTGATTACAAAATAAAAATTTAAAGCTTGCAAGATCTGTCTTCAGATTCTATCTGTGATTGATAGCTGAGGTTATGATTACTGTTTCCTGTTCCTTAATATAGCCCTAGCTATAGCTCAAAGATTTCTCAGGTAGGCATCTCAATCATCCATAAAGAGAACTTGTTTCATAGCACAGATATTTCTAATGGCCTCTAAAACATTTTCCTGGAAGGTGAGATTATTATGCCCTAGTGAACATTTAAGTATTCTATACCACAGGTTTAGCTTCCACAGGAGATACAAAGAAATGACCACTATAAAGTGCCTTCTAGGACAATATTTACAGCATTCAGATGTATGAGTTTTGGGCTGAAAAGAAAAACCTCTTCCAACACAACAGAGAGGTGATGTGAATCAGGATTGACTCACTAAATATCCTATCCAAAATACTACCAGATAAGGGCAAGGCACTATGATATAGAGTAGCCTCTCTGCTCTCTTCTTCCTTGAATGAGCAGCAGTTATTCCATAAACTTTTAAACTTAACCTGCAGTTATGTGTAGCTACATCTTGTAACTGTGTTTCTCAGTGAATAAAATATTTGCTAAGTGTGATTCAACAGAATTTTCTTGAGAATGTGTCAGCAGAGTTGCAAGACAGTCCTTTTTTTATGCATGAAAGAAACTGCTTGTAAGTACTTAAACAACCATAGAAGTAGTATTTTTAGAAAAAAGTTCCAAATTTTTTTGTTCTCTGCATGATGCATGTAGCAATACTTAGAGATTCAAGTGATAGAACTTCATAGTCAAAACCATGTTTTTCAGACCAAATTCGTAAAGTTGAAACCCAGGTGGTCTCTTTAGAGCCTGCTGGTCAGTGGAGCTCTAGGGATCACATTGTTTACACCATTTGGGATGTACATTTTTTTCCCTCCTCATGCAGGCTGCCACTTCTCCTCCTCCCAGTCTTCTGCACTGCTATTACGTGCAGAAGTTCAGTACTGCATTTCCCCATATGAAGAACTTGGCAAGGAAAGACTGTGTGCTCTTGGCAGAAGTTTATCCTGGGATTATGCCAATAAATAATCATTTTCTGGTTGCCACAAGCATCCCATTATTTCCATTTGGCCATTCAGTCCACTCCAGTTCAGCTCTGTTAGTGCTTCTTCAATAAACCCTTATTATCAGGGGCTTAGGCCTCAGTCATTTGAATTCATGCTTAGCTGGGACTTGGTATTCAGGGATCCAGTCCGAATGTCCTTAAAAAAAATATATAATTAAAACACTTACTTCGCCACAGAGCAGAGACAATGAAATTTTGTTGGCTGCAAGTTATATTTGCACTCCTAAAGACTTAAGAAAAGCTGGATATTGAGGCTTGTTTTATAAACAACACTTGGAGGCTGTAGTTCTCACTGGAAGAGAAATGCGATGTCTTTTTGCCTTCATCCTTCTCTGCACATATATGCCTGTTGTTTACAACACAAATGAATTTCATTTTCTCATCCATTTTTAACCACCTACACTTGGGGCTAGATTTGTTGGGGACGGAGGAGACACAAAACCCAAAAGCACCTTGAAGCTCCCACTGGGGTAGGTTCAGAGCAGGGACAGCGCCTGAGACAGCTCTCCCTCCCACAACACAACTCTTGGCAGCTCCACTAGCTCAGTGCCTACTGAGGAGATAGCTCCCGGGCTTTACAACTTTGATCCAGCAACCTCAGTTCTAGAAAACAGCAACCAGTCTGTATCACTAGGGGCATCACACACACATTGAATCAGCAAAGTGACTGGCTCCAGATTTTGAGTTTTAAGCAACCAAAGTTAACTACAATGCTGCACAGATCAACTGGGAAAACCAGTTTGCCAGAGATTAGTCATAAATCTTTGACCGTAGGGTTTGTCACTGAAAAACTCACCACTAGCTCCTTCATGTACTCCACTGTCATAAACCCTTTAATATTTAACTTGTGCTTGATTTTCTATTCTTTACAACAATGGTGTAAAAAACACTAATTATAGCAATTTTTCTGTCCCAGGCTGGATGTCTCTATGCAGTGCCTGTCCAGCACAGGAGCAGCAGCATGTATACCTCAGGCAAAGCAAGGATGGCATCTGTTTGTTATTCTCCAGGAAGTTCTCTTTGTACAAGATGAATTCTACCAGAAACCGACACTTAGATGCAAAAAGGTATGTCACCCACAGTTCAAATTTGTAAGGATTTACACTGTGCTCCTTCCCTTCCAATATATCATCCCTCAATATCATACCATCCTTACTGCCCTAGAGATAAGCACCAGTGAAACACATTCTCATCCCCTCCACCCTCTCCTCTCCTTTGCTCTCTACAATTATAATCAAATATGCAAACCAAAGAAAATGGATTCTCTGCCCTGCATCCTAATAAGGGTGGCTGGTCCCCTAGAACAAAATGGCTTGCAAGATGTGGAATTACACTACTTGTTTTTGAAGTAGGAACAGGAGAAAACCAACAAAGTGTGATAAAAACACATACACATTTTGGACTTCTAAAGTGAAGTCCTTCTCCATTTGCTGCTTCTAGTCACTCTGCAGATTACTCCAGAGAGTAGTCCAACATGGGAGGACAGGAAAGTTACAAGAGGTTTCTCAAAGAGGTCCTTTACTCCAGACAGAATCCCTTGTGATCACTTTTTGTTTCTGTTCTCATAAAATCAACTGAAACTCTTTGCCACTATTGCTGACAGAGGAATTTTGAGACCAGCACGGTAAAAGCAGCTTTCCAGGGACTGCACTAGTACTGTGAGCTGCCACAGTAGTAATAAAGGCAAGTTAGTGTGTGGTTGAAAGATCAATTCCATGGGCTCCTCTCTGGGCCCCGGGACCCTTGTCAGAGCATAGAGCTCCTGAAGGCTCTGGGTTCTTCACTTACAGCAGAATTACACACAGAAGAATCCTAAAACGACAAGATTGCAATCGACCTCAAATGAAATCAGTGTTATATAAACCTGTGAAATTGCAGCTGCCTAGAAATCAAACTAGAGCACCAGACCCTGTAAGCTCTCCATTGCTTTTTCTACTCTTCATGAAGGACTAGAAAGCTGAATATTGTTGTAACTCTAAATGGTACTTTCCATTGATCCTTTGTTTCTAATTTCTTCCCAGAGGTTCAATAGACAGAAAAGTGTTGTGTTATGCATGGTTGTTACAATTTCTGTAAAAGGGAAATTCAGTTTCAATGAGTCTCCCAAGAACACAGCCTATTTTAACTACCGAGTTTTGTCATTTCTCATTTTTGTGAATCTGCAAGAAACAATAATGGGGGGAAAAAGCCGTAATAGAAGTGCAATAGCTGGCGAAGTTAACAGGCAGGTATAGGGAAGGGGTGGGGGAAGGAAAGAAGAAAAGGTAGAGGATGTTAACTCTTGAAAACTTTCCACCAAAACTACAATAAATCCTTATTATTTTGTTTCTGCACAGCTCAAACTGTGCAGAATGGACTGATGCAATGCAATCAGTCCATTCACATATTGGCAACACGCCTACCACCAGTGGGAGTGATTTTTCCAGAAATGCCTCCGAACCTTATTGCAAAACCCCAACCACAAGGCTAGTATAATCTATCGTGAATTAAATGCATGATTTCTCATTAGGGATGATAACTCAAAGGTCTTCAAGGTAGATTCATTTGCAGTATGTGTATAGGTGCAATACAGCATTGCCCTCTGCTGGATTTTAAGCTCTCTACTCATGAAAAAGTTACCTCTGGCTGAGCTAGAGTGGATGATTTTTAAACAAGCACTGTACTAATTACCATAAGGGAATATCTTGCCACCAAATAAGGAACGAAACAGTGAATGAATGCTTATTCCTCAACCTTTTTTTTAATTCCATGGGACTAGCTCTGCTTCACACAGGGCCAGTATTGACCCATTCAGCCCTTACCCAGTCCAGCAACAGCAACAATCACAGAGTATAATACATCCCCCAGAGTCCAAACGCTGAACAGAGTCAGTGCACAATCAGATACACAACATCTAAACGGGCCAAAGTCGAATTGTAGGTGAACTCTGGCTAAATCCATGCCACAGTTCTGGTACCTACATGAATGGTCCATACTACATCACTGTCACATCTAACTGGGTGTTACCCAACACACATCTTTCCTGCTATATAAAACCCTGTTGATGCCAACTTCTTTCTGGGCATCTCCTGACGAAAATTCAAGTGTTATTTTCAGTCTCTTCATAGGTATGGATACAGTGACTGTGGATTGATGTAGGATGAGTATGACAAAAATGAGAAAGGATCTCCTGCTTTTGACTCAGATAGAGTTAATTTTGTTCCTAGGATCCGGTACAGCCCTGTGTTTTGGATTTAGTATGCAAATAATGTTGATAACACACTGATGTTTTAGTTGTTGCTAAGTAGTGTTTTGTTTATACTAAGTCGAGGACTTTTCAGCTTCTCATTCCCTGCCAATGAGCAGGCTGGAGGTGCACAAGAAGTTGAGAGGGGACACAAACAGGACAGCTGATCCCAACTGACTGAAGAGCTATTCCATACCATAGAACATCAGACTCAGTATATAAACTGAAGAAAGTTGGTCAGATGTCTATCGCTGCTCAGGGATGGACTGGGAGTTGGTCAAGGGGTGGTGAGCAATTGTATTGTGCATCACTTGAGGGTTTTTTTCTTTAATTTGTTTTATTTCTCTCTTTTTGCTGTCTCTTTTTCATTACAATTATTATTATATTCTATTTTATTTAATTAATTAAACTGTTCTTACCTCAACCCATAGGTTTTACCTTCTTTCCAATGCTAATCCTCTTCTCATTGGAGAAAAAGGTGAGCTGGAGGCTGTTTGGTACTTAATTGCCAGCTAGGGTTAAACCATGACAAAGGCCAAACTGGATGCAGCGCTACAATATAAAGCAAATCATTTTGTCCATCCTTGCTTTTCACCATCTATCATTTGCTGACTGTTCCCTGGCTTATTGACATTTGGTGAACCATTCAAATGCACATGCATGTGCATGTGCAGGTATACAGGTATACCTGTATGTGTGAACACTTATTTGAACAAAGTTGCCCGTGGCTGGTTAATTATACCCATATGATCTAGAAAAAGACAGCAAATCCCATTCTATATGTCTTCAGCTATTATTCTTGCTGATCATATAAAAGACACAGCAGGGCATTTTGCATCCTGTAGCTTGATGCTGTGCAAAATGGGGCCACATCCAGAGAATCAGGACATCTGCTACTTCAGACTAATATATGGGAAGCTGAGAGTTAGCAAAATACTCTTTCAGATTAAAAAAGAGTGCAAAAAGAAAGCTCTTTTCCATTTATACTAATTTCCAACCCATAGCTTACCCTTGTGCTTCTTAAGTAGTCCTTTATCAGATTTCTTCTAACTTTGCTTTTTACACTATTCTTTCTCTTTTTCACTCTCTACCTTTCACTCTCTACCTTAGATTTTCTCTCTTCCACCAAAAATACATGCGGTATATTCTCTTCAAAACATCTAGTTTGCAAAAGCAGCTGCTTATACCCCTAGTTTTCTTACAATTCCAGCTCTGTTATGTATCTGTTCTGTACCAGTGGCTGTGGGAGAAACTAGCTATTCTTCGTGGGTTCTATTGTTAATAGTAACAACAACAATAATAAACAACTCAGTTCCTAATGATACTTTCCTGCTTTGTTGCTTAATGAGAGTATCTGTACTCTAAAAAGCTCCCTCTTGTCTGCTTCTCCCTACAAGGTATCACAGTTCTCTGTGGGAGGCCTCTTCCTAAAAATAAATGCCATGATTTGCTTTCTGTTATGTTACAGCTAATTAAATTTTGCCACCATAACACTTCACCTTTCCATTATGCTGCATTTCCAAAGCATCAAACTGCACTTTGCCCTTTTCCTGCTCCTTTTTTTCTCCTTGTACTGTCAAGCCAAGAGCAGAGGCTGGGGTTTGACTTAAAAATTTTCAACCCCAGCCACATACAACAAAAACAAAAAACACACCTCACATTGTTTGACCTCTAGAAAGAAGTTAGCATCACAAGTCCAGATTTGATATTCTAGCAAATTCAGCTTACAAACTGTGCAAAATAGGAAACTTAATAGTAATACAAGGTCTACACCATTATATGTGAAAGCATTCAGTCAAGAAACTGTGAGGAGTGTACTAAAAGGGTGACAAATGCAAGATAAGAATTATATACATAGTAAAATAAGAAAGGTGGAAAGGTTCACATTATCTAGAAGTCAATTCTTAAATATAAAGTTTACCTAGATGCCAAAAAAGACTTTTATGGATGAGGCAGACCACTAAAGAATATGATCTACAGCATCACCCCGACATTTACTTGCTTCATGGTTTTTTTAATTATCTATACTTGTGCGAATGAGTAGGCAAAATGATCCATTAATATTTTATACTCACCTTGAACCAATGACTGGGCAACATGCAAAGGCATAAAATTCTTGTAATGACGGGAAAAACCTAAATATGCGGCAATTCCAAAACAGTAGCAGTTATCAATTGTTTTGGAATTATCAGCAGTCACTATGGCCAATGATGCAGATGATCTCTTCAATTAAAGAGACTGAGAGAATAAATCATAATGCAAATGGTTCAACAAGGCAATCAAGTGCAAGGCAATATATAAAATTCTCAATGTGTCACACTCAGATTCGTTCCTTACTTTATATTTACAAGCACAACCGTTCAAATGAAAAACAAACAAACAAACAAACCAACAAACAAACAAACAAAAAACAAACTCCCATTTAAAATATAAGTTGCAAAGACAAACTTTTCTTCAGGCTGCTCTTGATCTTTGGACACACTGTACATCATGGCTGATTATATATTACAGCACATATTTTCTACAACATTAGCTATTCATGTCTTAAACTGGAAAATGCTTGGTGATGATGATATATCAGAATGTGAAAAATCGCCATGTGACCACAGTCCTGTCTCGAACCCCTCTGCATATAAACAACCACAGTGAACAAAAGGAAAAAAAAATACTTTGCAAGGCTTTAGATGGCCACAAATACAATAGCGACAATATATCCCTGATAGTTTTTAATAGCAATGTCAGAAAACACTTTCAAACTGCTGATCCGTCTTTTCTCTCCCAGGGTGGGGGTGTCCCAAAGGTCTTGACACATTCCAAAGCGATTTGCAGAGTCCACTGGAGTGGGAGGACTGACAACGTGCAGTCCCCTTTTGAGTTAAATGTTCCCAAAAGGGAAAGGGGAAAGAAACAGTTTGTTCTCTTTATAGTTATACCATACAATTGTATTTGGAAATTATTGACAACAAGTAGGTTGAAAAAGTCTAGTGTGGTTTTTAAAATATCTTGCTGGAAAGAAACAGTTGTATTCAAGGTTTCCTGAGACTGACTTTTCGTCCCTATCAGAGAAAATACCTATGAAGATTGAGTTCAAATTACAACTGCAATAAGGTAGCACAGTCCAAGCTCAAACAGAAAGATTTACATTCAGCTCAGATCTCTTGGCAGCATGACTCCTAAGGAAATTTGGAAAATGAAAGAGTAATGCTGACAAAAGGGCAAGGAACAACCTTCCACTGTCAAAACTTTCTGAAAGTTATGCTATTTGTTATTGTTCATTACATGCCAAGAGAAAGCAGAGCCAAAAACTGTTTCATTTACAAACAAAGCCTAAAGTACTAGACAATTTCATGCATTTATAACCTGTTCCCACCTCAATTTCTGCAAAAATAAAAATAATAATATTTTAAAAGAATCAAGTCAAAACAAAACAAACCCCCAAACATTCAATGGACCCAGCATTAGATCTTCTCTCACATATACAACTACAGGATCACATGTTCATATCTGTAAAGCTGCATGCTTTAGAATATAAGAAGCCACTTTATGTGAACTTGCTGTCTTTAATGAATGAAAGTGTGGATCCCACAAACTCCATGATTTTTTCCGGCAACTTCACTCTGAATTCTTCCTGAACATCAATCTTAATAATTCTTGATTCCACTCCTGTACAATTAGCTCAACAAGGCTGAAGGCACCTTCGGTGATGTGTGCTGGCACAGGAGTCATGGGTTCAAACACCAAAATCCAGCCTCGCTAGTTAGTTTTTTCCTTCTGGATAGTTTGTGGTACACAGGCTATGCTGATGTCAGTAAGCTCTTTTCTATTTTTACTTTTTGCTAAGTTCAGCTTTTGGGTGAGATTGCCTCCCTCTCCAATAAAGAGAAGCTGGCATACATACATGAAGGAAGACAGGGTTATATTCAGAATTTCTTGAAGTTCCAGACCATTTCAATTAATTTCCTTCTCTATCACCCCCTCCTTAGATAACTGCATCACATTGTATAAATCCTGTATATCCATTTTCCAGTTACTTTTACTCTTTCTTCACCAACATTAAAAAGTACTGGCACAGAGCATAGCTGCGTCTGTTTGCATAATGGATGTATGCATACAAGATTGTTTCCGAGAACATTCCTACCATTCTTATTCTAGCAATAGGAGAAACAAAACCACACAAAGCAGGACACAAAGAAGAAGAGTTGAGGAAAGAGGATGTTTGATCCTGAAGTGTTACCTTGTCACCAATTCATTAATATTTATATCTTCATCTATGACAGAAAGAAGGAAGAACAGCTTATACTGCCAAGGATCATAACACCAGCTTTCTCATGTGTGGATTCAGGGAGGCAAGAGGGAGCATTCCTGCAGGTAATTAGCCTTGACTGCTAATTACATCAGCCAAAAGTGATGAGCAAATTAGAGCAAGTCTGATGCTCTTCCTAGATTCCCAGAGTAGCATTGCTGGTTACTGTGATGCTCTGATGCATAGCAACCTGCGATACATCCTCAGTACCATACCAACCAGGACTGGTCTTAACAGCAGTCTGCCCTTGGAATGGGTGGGAATAAAGGCAGCATGTTTTCTGTCAGTACCTCACTCCACCCAAAAGACCATGTTTCCTTATGGGTCAGGGTAGATATTCAGCTTCTGATCCACTCCATTGATTTCTCCTCATACTGCAACATTACAAACCAAATAAGAGCAGAAATTATTTGCTTGATATTTTCGGAGTCAACATTTGCCTAGCTTGCAGTTTTCCAGAAAAAAAAATCATGATTCAATCACAACAAATGCAGTGAGAAGTGAACAGGAACTTGTCTTTACATTTCTCTGTATCACTTGTCTACTAGTTCTTTTATATATATATTTTTTAAAAAGCAAATATACTACATCACTGCATTTTCACATGACCTGTCACTCAAGATCTTATTCGTTCCTGAAGATACAAGGTAAGGTCCTAGTGCACATACCTCATCTGCAAAAAAAAGCACTTCTATTCAGAAGTTATAAACAGGAAAAAAAGCAAGCATGTAGCCTGCACGGCACAGCTTACACCTACACCATCTGCACCTGGGACCTCAGAGAAGTGAGCATGTAAGCAGCCCCAGCAGCCTGTCTTTTATGGACCTCTCCAGAGTGTCACACATGTAGCATGAGGCTCAAGAGTTGATTCCCTCCAAAAGTACTTCCAGGTCCAGGGGTGGATCTCACACAGGTGGGCTGTGATGCTTTGTAAATTTAGGCCCATCCTTGAGACCCAGTCCTAGACCCATTTCCCAGTGAATGCTGCTTTGCTGACTGACTGGGTATGAAGAAAGGCTCAGTTCAGCTGGGCACTGGACCCTTCTCTCTCAAGGGTACAGTCCCAAAATGCAGCCTAGTGCCGTGTCCCTTTCTTCATCTTATTGCCCACATTTTCATTACTGCAGACATTTGCAGCAGAGAAAGAGCCATAGGGCCCTTGCTTCACCCACATGCAGAGTCTATGCTACAGCCACCCCTATCCAAGCAGCACACAGAAGACAGAACTGTGACTCTCTACTACTAAGAGGTTCCTAAAGGGGGTGGGGGGGGACACACACACTAAAAAGTAAGGCTCTACTTTTACAGATATTGCATATATGTGTTATGAGAAAAAGTTTCCAAAAGCTGACAGAGATGGCACAAAAACTATGTTAGATACACTGAACAGAGAAACAATCAGTCCCAACTCTGTCACTCAAGGAAAAGACTCTGAAACCTTGCAGGGTAGAGGACTGTGTCACAGATGGCAAAGGCCTAAAACAGATGGTACAAGAAAGGACTTGGAAGAAGATGACGATCGGGAATGGAATGGGCCAGGAGACATAGGGACAAGCAGGCTGTGAACTGAGGAGAAAGGCTGATACAGAAAGTACCCAAATATGAAACTCAGCCCAGCCAACTGGGCTGAGGACATAGGAACTGAGGCAGTAGCTCACCTGAGAGCACTGGAGAGCAGGCAACTGGTTTGTATGCTGACGTTTTTAGAAAGTCAGGGAAGAAAATGGAGAAAAAGAAATCCTTTGCAAGATTCTTTTCTCAAGCCAAGATGACAACAACCTAATTATACTTGAATTTTCTAAGGTCTAGACTTTAAAAAAATTATCCTGTAAGATTTCAAAGGATGGAAACATAAAACTTAATAGCTATTACTACTAAACCCTACTGAATTTAACTGAAAACAGTTACAGGTAGATGTTGGATTTCAACCACTAGGAGATCAGAGTAATTTAATGCCCCCTCATATAAACATTTGCATAAGCCAAAGGCTGTCAGGGATTTAAGAATAGAAGTTCTGCGTCACAAGAGTGGGATTTCCAGCACCTATTTCTAGATTTATGACCTAGGCCACCGTATTTCCTCTCACTCCACCCTGCCGCAGGATAGGCTTGTTGTAAGCAGCTTTCTGTCAGAAGAAGTTTGGATGATGAAGGTAACTACCTCACCAGGCTCAAGGATTACATCTTCCTCTTTACTGACTCAGAAATAACCTTAAAAAAAAAAAAAAAGTACAGCCCTCAGTGGAAAAACCTGGAGACTGGGGGCAGGAAGGAGCAAAACTATCCCAGCAGTTCCAGCCCAACTATCCCCGGAGTTCCAGCCATTCCAGTGCCCAGGTAACACCAGACCATTCCCAGGACATTTCTACCAGTTTTCCTAGCAGCAGTTCATCCTCATGGGTTTCAGGAAAGCTGTATTTAAACACTTAATGTGATCAGGACCTCTTCACACCAGCTAGACTGCACAAAACATCCAATTATTCTTCTGCATATATGGAGATTTGAGCTTTCCTCTGAAGCAAAGACAATTCTGATTTAGATGGCTTCCCAACAAAGTTAGCCTCTGGTTACTTTGACTTCCCTGCCACATGATCAAAGACGCATAGGATGCCTAGAAAGCATTGCAGTCTTAAATGCTACTTCAGTATAAACCACAACATAGGACTAATTTCCCCTCAGCTCCAGGCTGTCTTATACAGCAACTAAGTTTCTTTGAAGGAATAAGAACATTGTTCCTTCAAACACAAAACTATCAAGTTGTTGGTCTCTGCACATGACTGAGACAGTGGCTGAAATGGCAATGATTCTACTCTTAGTTCCTATAAGTAAGGAGCTAGTTTAGTACTACTTGTCCCCTTCTCTTCTAACAGGACACATAGTGCATGCCCTTCTCCTCACCTCTATTAACATACACAGCTATTCTGTAACATTGACCAACAGAAGGACAGGAATGAAGCACAGGCCTGACAAAGACAATTGCCCAATAATCACAGCATTAGTCTGTACAGGAATCACAGAATGGCTGCTGTTGAAAGGGACCTCTGGGGTTCACCTTGTCACCTTGTCCAATCTCCCTGCTCATGCAGGACCACCTCGAGCCAGTTGCCCAGGACCATGTCCAAATGGCTTTTGATATGTCCAAATGTCTTTTGATATCTCCGAAGATGTAGACTTTAACACCTCCCTGGGCAACCTGTGCCAGTGCTCAATCAGGAAGAACCCTACAGGCCTTATTTAGACCTGACACTACAAGCAAGCCTGTGTTTTTGCAAGGCTAGACACTCACAGATCTGGTTAAATTCCCTTATTGTGGTGTGGGGCTTTGCTTGTCCCAGTCCTGGATCACCCACAACACTGTGTAGCCTCCATGCTACTGTGTGCAAGTTTTATGGTTAACACCCAAACAGCTAGGGAGGCAAAACTCCTGTGATATAATGGTTTGTCATGGCTGCTCTTCAACAAGATACATCTCTACATGGAAGGCATAATTATTACAGCTTACAAAATGCTGTATTTCTGCATTTTAATTCTCAGAATGGTTTGACAGAGAAAAGGAAACTGTTTGTGCTTTACCCAATCAGTCCTACTACAGCCTCCTCTGCAAGACAGTGTGCTCTCACTCCTCAGGTAACACACAGATTAATGAGGTCAGCTTCCTGATTACTCTTAGTACTAGCATTTTAAGGCAAGTGGGTTCACTACAGAGAGGGGAAGAATGTATTATGAGTAAATATGAAAATGAGAAGAAATGTAATAAGAGTAAGCGAAGCAAAAGCCTTGAGGGTTAAACTATGAGACTGTCACATGAAGGGAAGCGTATGTGGAAAAATAGGATCAAGAATAGAGGAACAGATAAATCAAGTCTCTGCATCAAATGAAATCTCTATGCTTCCTTTCTATTGTGTAACTTCTTGTTTATTTTGTTTCAGGTGAGTGGAAGAAAGGTATAACAGAACTGAAAGTCCTGCTGGAGCGGATTTGCTTCAAACAAGCATCTCACCAACAAAAGCAGATTAGAAAAAGAAATAAATCTCTTAGGAGGAAAAAGAGAATGGTCCTGGTTCACTGGCCATTACACTTGATACAAGTGCTGCTCTAGGGGCAGTTCCCAGATAATGCTGGGAATTATTCAAGATAATGATGCATCAAACTCAGCATCCTGCAAATACAGGGAGATCTCCCATCAAATGCCATAATTACAAACATGTCAGTGCCTCCCCTCCTATTTGTGTGCTGCCAAACAGAGTCTGAATGTGCTAAAGTAGGCCAATATCTTCCTTATTAACAAAGAAACTCTCCACTCTCAGTCCCTGCACTGCTTCCTTCTACCTCTCATGTAAAAAGACCCACGATCCCTTTATTCTCCATTCACTTTGTCTCTGCCCTATTTCTGAGGTCCCTTCGGCCCGAGTTTGCATACCTCTGAACCAGCGGTTCTGTTACAGTTTTGATCCTTTCCCTGGCTGGTTTAGTTGCCTTTATTCGCTGCAGCATATCTCCAAAGCTAGAGCTCTTTCTCTCAGCAGTCTCTCCCTTAGCATGGAATAATACATATTACAGCTGATTCTCTGCCTAATTAGAGGACTTTTAACATCTCTAGAGTTACATTTGACTAGAGAAGTCTTTTTCATTCAGTAATATGAGCCTCTGTTCCTTCCTTGCTTGTCAGTTTAGGGTATTTCTGGCAACTCAAACTATTCCTTCCCTATCTTTCCTAGCTGCAAAACTCAAAACAAACAAACAAACTCACAAAAAAATACACATGAATGTCAAACTTGGCTAATAACTTTCCCAGTTCCTCATTTTTGACTCCTGTAGTCACCATATACAGATTCAATTCCTACTTTACTCCATCGCAAAGATACAGGATTTGTGCAAATTGGTCTGAAAAATTCAGTGTTCCTTTTACTTTGAGTCCCTCTTATTGCTTTTTAAACAAGTGAAGAAATGCCAAAGAATAAAACCCAATATATTATGTTACTAGACCAATTACAGTTTACTACTGTTTCATATACCGCACATCAGTGAAAAAAACACTGTGAAAACACACAATTAGACAATAAAAAAATAATCTGTGAGATTAATTATTTTACAAGATTCTGGATTTATTTATTTTAATAGGAAGGAATGTATAATAATAAAAAAATACAACAGCAAAACAGGCAAGAGTCTGTCACAGTTTACTTTTGGCGAAGAACCCTAACAGCCTCCAGCAATAAAAGCCACACATTTCTAGCCAAATAAAACCCCAGAATCCTCCTCCACCTTGAACAGGTTAAGCTATTTGTTACAGGGCCACAGGGAAGCTCAAGGATGCTAGTAAATGGCAAAATGGCAGAGGAATGATAACTATAAGAAAAACCTTGCTAAGAAATGCCAAGTACCCTGAGTGAGAAGGAACGGAGTTTTTCCAAATGTCCCAACCTGATCTGGATGCTGAAGGCTTCATATCATGTATGATTCAGAGTACAGAGAGACTTTTATAAATCTTGGTTGCTGGGCAGACAGCACAGTTTTTGATAGTGGCATACTTGGGACTGGCAAGAACCGTATTTTTCAGTCTGGGATCTAGGCAGATTTAGCAAGCTTAGAAACATGATGCTGTGGCAAGGTTTCAAAGCAAGCTCCACAGGGAGTTTAGCACCAAACTTTTCCATTTTCCTTTAATACAGAAAACACATGAGATCAAGGATGATAAATTGTATACACTATAAAATTAGCAGGCTTTCCTGCTAATTCACATTAGGCTCAGGTCATTGTAAAAGAAGAACTGGATAACCTTGGAGATGGAGGGAAAACAAGTTCTGAAACTCAATAGTACAAGAAGCAAGATCTCACACTTAGAAGCTAACAGAAAACCACTTGCTCATCAGGTCAAGTAAGTGAAAAGGGTGAGTCTTAACACAGACCCCAATTACCACTATGATCAGACCATTCAAAGAGGGAATGTGAATCCAGAATATAACATGTAGGCCATGAGGTCCTGGTGTCACCTTCCAGTTCCTCCCCCATGTAATCAACCTTCAGAGAAAAAACCTCCCCAAATGTCAAAATTCAGCAGGTTTTATTTGGGGTTGGTTTTTTGTTGTTTCCTTGCTTTTTTTTTTTTAATATAGGAATTGGCATGTTTCCAAAATTAATGTTTTTAAAACACCTAAATTTTGGATGTTTGGAAACACCTTGATTCACTTTGCTCTACTTCACATGCTGTCTTCTGGGACACAGATTTTACTCAGTGACAATTTGTACGATGCCAAGGAAACATCCCTCATCTTTATTGGCTGAGTCTTACTGGCACCTCTGTGAAAGAAATTGAAAAATAACATAATGAAATGCCAGTGTAGCTGGGATACTTATCTGTACTCAATTTCCCCCTCCCATTTCTCAGAGGAGAAGGGTTGTTTACTTAACCGGAAGATTACATTTGTTGATCAAAGGATAAAGGGAATCCTCTCTACCTCACACGCCCCATCCACATGCAGATTTCAGAGCATGGCCTCACTGAAGCACAGTGTATGGCAACACAAATGAACTACCCCTATATTAAGTCACTAGATGTAATCCTGACAGCAGCTCCAAGCTCTTGAGTTCCTCCTCCTCCTCTGATCTCTCTCTTTTCTCCTGCCTCCCTCTCCCTTTGCTTTGATGACTTTGACAGCCAAGTTCTTGGAGAGTTACTCCAGGTTACAACGTGTCACCTTTAATGGAATTCAAAGCTTTAATTCAGAAAGTGGCCACTCTTGACCTCTGGCCCCACTGCCACCCACTCTGCCATCCCCCTCCTTTCTCCATTGCCATGGAAATGAATAGCTGAGCGAAAAAATGGGAGCAGGCAAAGTCTAAAGCTTTTCACAGAGACCCCAAAAGAAAGATGAATGAAACTCATTCATCACGGAGCAAGAGACCCAGAGAGCAAGCCAGAGGCAGAGCAAGCAAGGGAGAGAGACAGGCTGAGATAGAAAAGGTTACCTCATGCAGGAAGTTATGTGATTTGAAAAAGAAAAGCACAGGAGGTGTGAGGGAACATAGTTCACTTGCAAAAACTGCAGATTCCACTAGGAAGGATGCTTACTTGGGGAGTAGGGGTGGTTTCCTCAGCCACTTCCTGAGATAAAATTTCTTGTCAGACTACCAGGAAAGGATAGAAATTTGAGGAGAGAAGGAAAAAATGCCTGAAAAGAAATTTCAGTGAAAGTCTGAAGGATGGATAACTTATGGCAAGAAAAAAATATAATTAGAAACAAAGCTCTGATTGTAGTGTTGAAATTCCCTTCACCAAACCTCCTACTTTAGAGAGGTATTTTTCTATTAATGCATGTACCTGCCTTTCCTCCCCCATCAACTCTGCATCACGTAGCTTGATTTGTGATCAAGCTATGTGATCAAGCTATGTGATTTGATTGATATGTGATATCAATCAAATACCAAGGTAATTTTCAGCACTAGAGATTAAAGCAATAACGTATTCACTCAAACATAGCACCAGCTTTCTGGTGTGTTCCTTTAATTTCCCCATTTCTTGCAACACAACTATATCTGAAAAGAAGGAGCTCTTTGCAGTTGATCTGAAACAGATGTACGTAAAACAATAATAATTAAAAAATATAGTTAAATGACACCATGTATCCCAACGTCAGACGAAGGAAAATGTGCTACTGCACACTGTCCCACAGAGATGAGGGAGCCTGCTGATGCCAGTGACAGAAAAAAAGGAGGACAGAAAAGAAAGTCTGAAATGCAGTAGCTTCAAACAGCTTATTTGCCTTCACCGCTTGAAAAAGAGATAAGCAGGACAGAAGGAAGGCAAGCAGCAGTGACAAGTGATTCCCTAAACCCAGAATATTTTGCAAAGGTATTAGATGAGAGTGTCATAGATTATACTAGGATATTTATATAATTGATGACTTTCTAGAATAACCAGTCAAAATTCATCTCAAGCATGCCAAAAATCAGGTAGATACCGGCAGGGCCCTTGGGGGTTGGTACAGGAGAAAAGTTGTAAAGGGCAGATCTCAGTAAGAGGCAAATTCTTACCTAAGACTGCGTTCTAGCCTTATCCTGACAGAGAAATGATAATGCAGTTCTCCTTTTCACTGAAGACCAGTCCAAAGCTTACCCATTAAGTACAACTCAGAAGAGAGCCTACCTAGAGATTAAGTGATAACTCCAGGAGATAGTTGCCCCTTGCAGAGCGATTACCATTCTGAATCGTGAGATTCTTTTTCCTCCTTCCAAAAGCTAATCAGGCATGATTCTCTTTCATTCCTCCAATCCCTTTACCACAATTTAATTCCTCTTTCTAGTATTCTAGTGAAAAGGTATCACCCGAGAGGCAGGAACCATTATTCTTTGTTAATTCAGTGAACTAGATGCCAAGCCAAGCTTCCTGGGAGTGGCATTAGCACCTCTGCTGACCAGTGAGCTCAGACCCAGAGCTCATACTTAAACTTCATCTGTATTTCCCTCTATGGTGGCTCAAACACTAGCTCTAGCCTGAGCTACCCCAAGGATTCCTCTGGGAGGGAAGTTCAGGCAACAAGCAGAAACACTCACTTCAGTATATGCACTATATACAGCCTGTGAGTCACAGTAAGAGGGACCCAGTATATTCACAGAGCCTTTTGAAAAAAAAAAAGAAAAATGGAATTGGCAACTTGTATACAAATTAACTGAAACTAAAGCTGACATTCTCCATTGCTCCCAAATCTCTTTCACAGCTATCAAAAATGGAAGTAGGCACAGATACCACTCCTTTTCACCTGCAGAATGCCTACTACTGAAATGGGGTTTTTACCTTGATGCTCCTTCCCTGTTATTGGAGAATCAATCCCTCCAAACACCCAAAGGCTTGCTAAGACCGCAGGTATCACCTATTAAAGCTAGTGAAGCATATTTCACTACAGAAGGATAGCAGCACCGAAAGCACGATGCAGAATCGCTGCTACCTCTCTATGTCTTACCCTTCATAAGAAGCAGCTCTGCTAATGTGGAAAAGTCAGAAGTAATGCTACAGGCTCTTAAACTGAGGACGGAAGGGTGAGCACTGCAACACAGCAGAGAGAGAGAGGTAAGGGACTAAGAAACCTTACAGTGATGCTCCTCATATCCTCAACACCTTGTCTCATCCTCCCCATGCCTCTAACCTGCAGACCTCTTCTTCTCTCCCACCTCCATGGACCCAGAGCTCTGCCTCTTCAAAGCTGGCTTGCAAACAGAAAGAGATCACTTAGGAAAGGTTTTGCTAGTTATAGAAAAATCGTTGTTTATCCAGGGAAAGACAGAAGTTAATAGGATGATGCTATTCCACACAGGCAGAGCAACTACACAGCTCTAGTATAATAAAACTTGTGTTACTATTAAGAACAGGTAAGAGCAATATTTTAGTGAAGAGTTACCCTCTAAATGGTTATTCTCTCTGGTGGCCTCAGGCTAAGGCCTTGGATTGTCTTGAATGAAGAGGTATCTGATTGATCCATGCTTAACTCCCACTGTAGAGCAGTTCAGGTCAGCTCTGTGCTGCACATCTGTTTATGTAAAACAGGCAGATTTTGGTAGCAGTAAATTGTGCCACAAATGGCTCCACAGAGGTGGGAAGACTCATTTGGTCTTCAAAGAAGCTTCCTACAGTAAATTTAAAAACTTTAGCGCTCCAAACATGAAGGACACCTGCATGTCATTAAGTACTTAATGCTGAGCAGACAGCTTTCTGGGTCACCATCTGTTCAGCAAGAGCACCAGCTCCTGGCTGCCATTCCCCAATTCAGTGTGCTCCAGGGTTTGAACTCTCAGCCTTGGCAGCTCACAGTCACCCAAAAGATAGCAAGGATGGATGGATCTTCTGTGTCAGCAACACAAATCAGAAAACAGTGTCCCAGGAGAGAACAATTCAACCAGGCAGAGTTTAGTAAAGTCTGTTTAAGGATTAGGAGCTAATCGGAGTAGCTCAGAATGTATATGCCTCTGTTTGTGGTATCTACTGCTGCCCTTCTAATCTCATCAAGCTGCCTGCTTATCTGGCTCTGATAATACTTGTTTTCTTTATTGTTTAAACTAAGTTCTCTCTTGTGCTAGAAAGTTTGCTATCTAGGCAACTACTCACAGAAAAAAGTTCAAAAGTAAGATACCCTCACCTGAACAACAGAAGTGGTTGGAAACACTTTGTAGAAACAGGAGGAGCTACCTGCATAAAGCTAGAGAATAAATATCTCATCAGCTCTAGAAATCTGGAATTACTTTTCCTGTGCTCCACGGAAGCTAGGTTGGCCCAATCCTGGCACTTCTATAAAAAGGTTTCAGCCTAGAGCTCCAGCCTTTTGAAGTTGAATCACCAGATGGTTCCACAACATCAACACAATCTTCAAAATAAGCAACATTAATCACAGAGACAAAACAAAAGGTAATGGGTCCTAGTGGTCACTGGGGAAGAATGATCTTTGTGTAAAACAAAGCAGGGGAAAGAGAGAACAGAGGCTGCAATAAGTCTGGGGAACTGACGTAGTGTATAACCAGTTTCCACATCATAGGCTTACAACTTCTGCTTTTTGCCCCCTGTCCTCCCCATCCAAGTTATATCATACATGAAAACTCAATTTAAGGAAACGTATTTTCTGGCACAGTTCCGTATTCTCAGAGAGAAAAGCAAACAAGTTTTTCCCATTTGGGAAAATCCTGTTTGGTATTTGATGTTTCAGAATCTTCTTAAATAAAGCCAGCAATTTATTATAACCATAGCCAGTGCTCAAATTGAACTAGAGTTCAAAACTTCTAAGCTTCTTCATTCTTCTCAATGAGAGGAAAATCAGTATTTCTCTTGATTCTGGAAACAGAACTGGCTTATCCACACAACTAGAAAAGCATAAATAAAGGTGCTCCCGTGAGCAAAGGAAGTCTACAAAGCTGACACCCTCCTCCACCTCATGTAAACACAGCCTACCTATCTCAAAAATGCATATTTTTCTTCATTCAGAGTCACTTTTCTAAGAGATTTTATACAGGTGAGACATGAAGACAGTGAGATAATGCTTAGATGGAGACCTTCTGTGCTAGAGGACCTGGGTTTCTGGAATAAGGGCTCTGTCCTGCCTGTCTGCTGTCAAGAAAATATTTCTTGATTGGAAGGGAAAGCATGCACTTAGCTAGCATTCCACAAAGGCAAAGTAAGCAGGAGAAAAAGCAGATAGAGAAAGAAAACAGACAAACGAACATCAGCAAAAAAACCCTATATGCTTAGGAAGAAAAGGTTAAGCATCTCTATACTTTGACAGTAAAATGACCTCCCAGCAGGTCTCTTTTAATTTCTATAATGTATGTTTCTTTGTTCGCTCTGTTTTTCACATGATCTTTGTCTCTATTCTAGTAGGTTTACAGGAGCCGGGTTACAATTTCGTATGATAAAGGGCAACACAAGTGTGACTTGCAACATATTACAGCCTTTTCAGGAAGTAAATTGGCACCTAAACTACAATATATGCAGATTACAGTTAAAAAGGGAACTCAATAACTTGTTAAAGCAGGACACATTTGCTATCTCTTAAAACACAGGCTTCTGCTTCACTGACCTGCCTATATTTCACCTCTGAGAAGCTGAGAAAAACTCTTCTGTCAAGACAAAATGGATGTCCTTATGCAAGAGCCCCAAGCTAGTTCCTTGTACCAATCTTCTGGTATCCACAAGTCCACATTTGCCATTTACACTTTGTAAGATGAGTTATCCACTGCCTACTATGAAAGTTTTTGTGAAATTATCATCCTGCCTCCCACCATCAACACTGTAAAACAGTAAATTAGTTCGTAATTGAATTTTTCTTATCATGGCTTTTCCCAGTAAGTTATAGAGACCTTCAGTACTTGCTATTTTTCTTCCCTAGAAGATATTTATAATGTGGTTATCTGTTCTTCTTGAGTTTGTCAGGCAGACTAAGCTCTTTAAGTCACAGAGCAAACTTTCTCCAGGCATTAGTTTGTTGGAGAGTTTTTCCATTCCTTTAATTATTTCACATTTTGAAAATGTTGGCATGAACAGAGGATGCCTTATCCTGGTGTCTTTGTCATCACCATCACCCTAGTCTAACCCTCTCATGCATATGCCTATGATTTTAGACATTTCTCCACAGCACTACATTCAGAGTTCATCTGCCATTGCCTACCTCCTGTGACCCCCTAAAATAATTTTTAATCACTGCTTTACAGCTATTTCCCACTACATATTTCATTCATATATATTGAGATAGAAAGGACTAAAACACGCTGTGCTAAGCCACCTGAATCATTATTTTCAGCACTGAAACACGACAGGGAAAATGTCACCCAACCCTAAGACACAGACAGGAACAGGTGGAAAGAGGCTCCCTGCCTTTTCCTGACATCTTTCCCTGTTTCCAGAAAGGTAGAAAGAGGTCCTCAGCAGCCTCAGGCTGTTAATAATTATGCTAATGCTCAGTTAGTAATGAATTTTGCAATATTTAACATTTTCCTTAAAGGCTGAAGTCCAATTCTTCATAAATTTTTAAAAGAAAAAAAAAAATAAAAACGTGTTTTCAGTCTTCAGCTTTAAAGAAAATACTTGAAAGTACAATCATCAGGTTCCATTAAAATAATAAAAACCTACATTGAAGGTCAGAACAAAGAATCCCATCATTGTTTTGGATTTTCTTCATCTAGTGATTTTTAGGCCAATATCCTGACAGGATAGGGGGAGGAGTGGGGCTGTCAGTACCGTATTCAATGAGTATAATTACACTGAATTAGTGCTAAGGGGTTTAGAGAGAGGAAAAAATACTATTCCACAGAGTTAATATAAAGTGGGCTTTCATGTACATACAAACCCACAAGGAGTAAGCTACTGCCTGCTGAGACCTATTTGAGAGCCAAGGGATTGATCGGACTCAGCCAGCCCTTGCTTAAGAGAAAAGCTGCAGTTGTGAATTACTGTAAAGCAGCATTCACATGATTGATGGGTTTACCCCCACCACCACATTTGTTTCAAAGATCCATTTTGTCTTCTGTGGTGATGGTGTGAATTAACCCCACTCACAATGGCTGACTGGATTTTGCAAGACTGATCCAAAGTCTAGGAGTCTGATGGAGCTTTTATCTTATGCAGCCGTGTGACTGGGAAAAGGGGAAAGAGATGCTATTTAACACCCAGGCTACTGAGGATCACCATAACATTGACCTCCTCAAAGAGTCTGCAAACTTTTTGCCATCAGACCAGCCAGCTCCTGCCTGGGGAAGAGTCTTTGAAGGAGCTCTGCCTCTGATCTCCCTTGCAATCTGATTCTACACCCACTTATCCTTACATCCAAGGGACCATAATGTATATTTATTTTATCTCTTGCCTTTTTAATCCAATATGATGTCAGCAATAGATTTTTTTTTCCTTTTTGCCAAAGAAGAGCAAGAGAAAGCCTAGACTCTGTAGCCAGTAAAAGATCCAGAGGCTCCATATAATTTGTGAGGGGATTTCTCCTCAAGGCTCGGGTGCTGTAAGTTAAAAGTAGTTAGGATAGCAAAGAGAATGGGAGAGAAAAATCAGAAATGGGCCCAGATCATGACTAGCTTTTAAAAATATCCTGAAATCTTTTGAATTGACACTATGACACAAAAAGCCAGAATTCCATGGAAGCTCAATCACACAACTGCTTAGGAATGGGCCCACAGCATCTCAGGAACACTTTTTTCAGCCAGGAATAAATCTGTGTCAGTTGCAAACTGCTCTGTGCTCCTCCCACTTCCCAGGAACTTACTACATACATGAATAAGATTTTGTTTTCCTTTATGCGGTAAATACATTGCTTAAAAGGGAGGAAAGAAACTCCAAACAAACAAATAGAGCATTAAATACTATTAGCTACACCAAGCTGGCTGCAGACAAGCGAAATGTAACCTTCCCACACGCAACTCTGCAAAAGCATTTCACACTGCATCATTTCATTTCTATTGCCCTGGTCTTCCATAAAAACATGTCACTTAATCTACAGCACCTCCTCTGTATTAACAGTCCTGTTCTAACCAAAAGGAGGAAAAAAATGATGCATTGCCACCACAGTCATTGGTGTCGCTGTACTCACACTACCACACTCCCAGCATTTCTAAATTGTTACCTGCAGCATCCACTGGACCCCACAGTGTGGGAGCCCTTTATCCTAGCCCCACCAGCCATCCCAAGCCTGGCCCCGGAAAAGGGTCTGAGCATGACAATGCAGCTGGTTTCCCAATGAATGTTAGACCAGGGAGCTTCTTGGCATGTCCTGACTAGGTTTGTTGCAGCACATCAAATTTTTCTGTCCCCAGGTTTAGAGCACTTTGCAATCAATCCTCTTTAGTCCTTTCTTGGACACCATCTTCATCTGCCTTGATAGCTATGGCAGATGTTGCAGGAATCACAAAGTCAAATGCTATGAGAGATCTCTCCCTCTTTAGTAGCCTTCCTACCTCTAAACCAACCCTGCCTCCAAAGAGGCAGATGCTGAAGTAGCACCAAATGGGGTCAAGCACATTTCAGCCACTACACTCAATTCTCACCTGGAAATTCTTGGGCTAAAATGTGTCATAACTGAAAGCACACAGTAACTAGGTTAGTCCCTGTGCATCAAAGTTGTTAGCAACCCATACAGACCACAAGAAGAGCTGAGCTGTCCTGGTGTGACTGGGTTAACAGATGAACATTCAGACATTCTCAGCAGCATATAGAAACTGCTGTCAGATCATCTCTTGCTATCATACAATATTTCCAAATTTTATGTATGTGCATCTTATTAACCCCAAAAGACAGTGTGTTTCATTTCTCTGTGAAAAACTCAGTCACAGAGAAACTGTCCAATTTGTCTGGATCATTCTGAGTTTTACTACCTTCTGACCTCTGTTGCTGTGATTTGCAAGGTATACACACATGCTTTCTGCTCCACCACAGAAACAGGAAGGAAGGAGAATGGGATCAATGGCAGGTTACGCTGGGATCTCCCAAAGCTGCTGGCAGCCTGCAAACCACCCATATGGGAAAGCACACCATAAGACAACATCAAGAACCCCGAGTGAGCCAGGGGAACACCACAGCAGCAGAGCACACCTGCACTACTGGCATGCTAATACAACATTGCTGTGTTGACAGAGCTGTCAAATCCCATAGACCCACCATACCAAGGTGAAGGCTCACTCCAGTCCCAGGGGGCGGGTGGTCTTTGTTTCTACCTGTCATATGACAAAAACATTTCCACTGCGCTCTGATCAGCACATTAAGTTAATCTCTTCCCTCCCCCACCAAATCCTCTCCCTGTGCAGTTCAGTCCAGTGGCGGTAGCAGTTGGATGTGAAACACAGGTGTGCTATTAAGAAAGGTCAAGTTATTTCATTTCCAAAGCCTATGCAAAGTGGAGCGTCATTCAAACCAGGCACGTTTTTCTTCAAGTTCCACCTAAACAATGACTGACTTTGAATAAAAGCTGCTTGTTGTCACCCCTTCATTTGCCACACTCAGAGGCATGTTAGACAAGTGTTCTAAAAGCACCATCATTAGAAGCAGGAGGTCATCTGCAACCCCAGTTGGCTTCTGTTACTCCCGGTGCCACGTGTGTTATAGCAAAACCTGTAACACACTTATTGACTCACATGATGACAAGGAACACTCAGTCCTTGTGCCCATGCACAGCACCCTACATAAAAGCCACTTGAGCTCATCAAGATTAGGAATGAGCTCTTTCTTAAATCCAGCCCAATCCAGTTAACAGGCTTATATTGAATACTGAGAGACAGGGCTGACAGGTGACAATGCATCTAACTTGCAAACACTAGCTTGCTAAAAAGGAAGAATGTCAGCTCTGCCTAGCTCCAGTTCATAATGGCCTCTTTGCTCTTCATATACTCCTTTACAGATGCTTTTCTCTAAAGATATGAATTTAAAATGGCTTGAGTGACCTTTGTGATTACTAATCACTACTATAAATCTTGTTCCACTAGCACAAAGTAAAAAAACAACTGTTAAAAGACAAGCCCGTTTTATTCTTCCTGATCAAATAGCCTTCCCTTCCTGTTCTTGGCATATGTTTGCATAAGTTGATTTGTTTCTGCTAAAAAGATGCTGGCATGCATCAAAACAGAAAAAAATAAAAATGCGCAGATGCTTTGAGACTGCTTGTGACATCAGTTAGTGATACCACACTACTGTCCTCTGTCTCCCTCACTCTATCTGTGCACAGAGGTGCAACCTGGGGAAGGGATTGCTCCTGACCTTCTACTGAGGAGCAAGCACAGCAGTACATGTCCAGACTCAGACCTCCCCACACCACTGAGTGTGCAGGATCTGTCCAAAAGTGAAGGATGAAACAAAAGATTCCTCCCATTCAAAAAAAAACAGAGTTGCTTTGGGATTCATTACTTAAAAGGTAATAACCTTAAAGTACCTGTAACCTCAACTTACTAAGTCTCAATTTTCCATAATAGGAATCATGAAGGGGAAGGGGAGAATAAACATCAATTTTGCAAATAATATAAATAATTCTAGTAGTTAAATAAAAGATATTTTAGAAGTATAAGTGTTGCTATGAGAAGTTAATATTAAAATCATTCCCTGTGAGATGCATGGAGACTAAGTTAACATAAAGTTAGAAAAATTGAACACAGTCAGACTTAAGGGAAAACAGGTAACTTGCACAGGATATTCCAACTCTGACAATACATTTGTTTTCAAATAGCAGTCCATTTACCACAGCTGAATAGAATCAGGCCAACAAATTAGATGTATATGGCTGCAATCAGCACACATTTCTAATATCACAAACAACTTCTTGGAGAACAGTTTGCCCACATGTTAAACAAACAAAGCAAAACGAACAAACAAACAAATCAAACACAAAACCCCCAACAAATTCCCTCCCTCAACAACAACAGCACAAAAATTATTAAATTATACAGCCAATCTAAATCTTAGTGAGACTGTATATGTTTATTTCACATATATATTTAGTTACTTTGGTAGACTTCAGATACTTAGATCAGGTCTTTAGCTAAAATGCTTAGAGGGGATTCTTCTAAAAGACAAAAACATACAATGTCGAGCTGTGCTTGGACACATAGCAACTAAGGAAGAGGAAGAAGTCAAAAGTACAAATCTGACTTTTCAAGCTTTCCTCGCAGGGAGGTACAATAGGGGAGAGTTTCCAACTAGAAATTCTGAACTCTAATCTTGAGGATGATAGTGTGCAAGCCTCCAATTCAGACCAGAGCAGATCGACATGAAACACTTGGTGATCAAATGACGACAACATTACCATTTTCTAAAAAGGTGTAAATGTGATAATTTTTATAAACAATTTCTTGCCAGTGTAACCAATTCACATGGTGGCAGGTAGTTTGAAGATTGCTTTCCTTTCAAAAAGCATGCCAGGAATGAGCACAGGTATTCTAACAGGGTGACAAAGTGCAATCACTGATGATACTCCTGGTCACTCAGGAAAAAAAAAAAAATTACTTCTCAAATGTAGTTTAAGAATTTATTCACTCACAGATTATCTTTAAGAGAAAAAAAATGGAAATACAGCCCGAGTGAAACTAATAGGAGAGAACAACTTTGGCAGGTGAGATGTAAAATGGAAATTAAGAAGTCCAAGAGCAAGGCTGAAGAACAAGGAAGCAAATACATAGTGACAAGTACAAAGGCATTCCTTAAGCACACGGGAAACTGGAACTCCAGAAGAACCAGTGGGTCCTGCAGATTACCCTGACACAAAGCCAATGAGGGTAGAAAAAGAGACTGCACAGAAGTTAAGTGGCTCCTCTGCTTCATTCTTTGCTTTGAAACAGAGATGAGAGATGCATGCTCCAAGGTTATACCAGTAAAGAACTTGAGGCAGAACTGCCAGACAGAATTAGGGAAAATAAAATGAAGCAAATAAAAAAAAGAAACTACTCAAGAAATTCGATTGCACTGAACTGCATTTCCAGAGCTGAGAAAAGTCAGTTAAAGGCAAGTGTAAATCAGCTAGGCTGAAACAGGAGTCCCACAAACTGGAGTCTAAAAAAAGCAGATTTTTCAAAATGATAAATCATGCTTCACTAATCTACAAAAAGACTTAAAAAACATATGCTGGCTATTTTTCACTAGATGTAAATTGTTCAGATTTTCAAAGACTGAAATAGTTAGGAGAGCTCTGTCTTCTCAGGATAAGAGGCAAGATCCTGTCTCTCTTTCAGTATTAGCCAAGAAACAGAGAATCCAGGGTAAGAACAATAATCAGTTCTTTGTACAAAAGGAGGATGTTTTAGCACCCAAAGTAGAGCCAAGGATCAATGTTGTGGAATACATTCATGAAGTATCTGAAAGAAAGAATTAAAAGGAAGGCAATAATACATGCTGCCCACATAATATGGTATGGAGGTCCTTGTCCTCACAAATACCCAGGCAACTGGACAACACAAATATCAAATAAAATTCACCATATTGAAGTCTAATGGAACAAAAATATATTTATCTGCTTATATATATGTATTCAGTACAATTCAATGACCACTGAATGAACTTCCAGACATCAAAAAAGTTCTGAGGACAGAAGTAGTCACATCTCTGTGCTTAACGAAAAGAGTAATTTCAGAGTAGACAAAACTTTAGAACAGCGCTTCTAACATTTTAAAATGTAATATGAAAAATTGTTTGATTATGGAAATGATAACATAATTGTAGACTGCTGGGTTAAATTTCAACTAGATGTGCTTACTGAAATAAGGACATGAACTGTGAACACATTTAGAAATAAAGAATTGAAACATTCTGTTGATTTAGAACAAGGCGTGGGGCTGTAAAAGGCCACTGAAAATGAGAAACACGAGAGAATGTGTAATATTTATGAAAGGTGACCTACTGCACTACTTAAATAGAAGAGAGATTAAAACAAAGAGAAGTTGAGGTTATGAAAATAAGGACATTATAGACATATGAATCCAAAATTAAGGAAACCTCAGCTATTCAGAGTAATGAAAATACATCTTCAAAATCAAAACAGCTTGGGTGTGGCTTATCTGTTTAGGGGAAAATCCCTTTAAGGTCTACTCACATTTAAAGCTAAGGAAGACGACCACTATTTGCAAAATGTTTTAAGGAGTCCTCATAAGCCTGGTTTTACAGAACCTGACCCATGCTCTGCCATGCACTTTCACATTTTGTACAAGTGGACTGCTACTCACAAGGCATGGTCTATGTCTTGGAAAAACCTAGGCTGAATTCACAGACTGATACGGCTTCTGTCACAGAAGCATTAGCAGCCTTTGATGGTTTAGCTTTGCAAGGCAGCAAAACTGGGACCATGCAGGAATCTGAGCAAGGAAATCAGAGTCCACCTGGGATCAGCAGCTGCAGCTTGGAAGTTCTGCTACTCCAAGAAGTATTTAGGCCTAGAATATTTTTTTTAATCTGGAGGAATAGAAGATAGATATTAACGAGAAAAAAAAAAAAAACAACTTTCATTGCATACAAACCACACTTTGCATCAGGCAGTGAAAAGTACATTTATTCTATGCTAAGGGCACAGAACAAAGGCTAAAATGTCTTTCCCAACAGAAGTTATGATCATATCGAGAGAAAAAAAGAAAGAAAAAAGAAAAAAAATCCAAGACACTATGTCCTATGAAGCAACTGAAAAGGACAAGCACAGGCCTTTGGGAAAAAAAAAAATCAAATCACACTTCCAGTTTTATTCAATTCTATAATCATAGTTATAATAATTTTAAATAAAAATTACAAATTATTAAAACTGTTTACAAATATAAAGAAATAATTTTAAAACAACTTATAATTATTAGGATCATTAAAATGTTTACAAATATGACACTTATATTCCAACTTTGAAAGGGATGCTTTGAAGAAAATTTTAAACTGATCGGGAAAGGATAAATTGGAGAAAATGCTTCTCATTCCCCACTGCTTCACACTATACCACTCTTTTTGTGAGACACCGTGATCGTAAAAATGTAATAATGTCCAGGACCAGCTGGACACCACAGAGCATCATGAAGACCCTACTGTAGCCAGTGTGTCTATCTCATATGTAGGCTCAAGTTCTTGTTTTTATTCTCTCAGTGTCCATTGAGTGCTGCAAGTGTTTAGACACACACTAGAATTTCACTGACCTGGAACACAAATCATGGATTCAGTAACTCAAAAATTTCCATTTCAATAAACCTTAAGTGAAATATTTCAATCTCAATTTTTCTTGACTTAAGACAGATAATTTACACTTCACAGACTTTTCTTGCTTTGGGTTTTTTGTTTGTTGCAGTTTAAATAAGACAAGAAATTCCCACCCACAATTACTTGAGAAATAAATCTCAGTTGGTAAAATCCCAACCAGAATTGGAGCCTTGTTGCACTGCTGAAAGTGTCAGTGCATAAAGATGTGAACTTGTCATTTATAGTACATGTTGCACAATTGGAAAGCCTAAAGTTATCTGACATATTTTTGCTACACATCCCTACAGTTCTGAAAAGTTTCTCCAAGCAGACACTTGCTTTTGTTGTGTGTGTGTGTGTGTGTGTGTGTGTGTGTGTGTGTGTGTGTGTAAAGCATGATGTCAGGGCAAGGTTTCTACACGTCTCTTTTTTCCCCTCTATACAAACACATACTCGCCATATCCACTCAACCTACAGTTGTGGTTAGCACAAGAAAGAGGGGTTCTTATTTAAAGGACTTTCAGATATAGTAATAAATAATTCAAACTAAAATATAGCACATAGCAATTAAATGAACACAGTAGATGCTGTAACACGCCACCTTCATTTTTTAGTCCTTTTCTTTTGCGTCAGTATTCAATCTCCAGCTGTTCTCAAATGCTCTAACCCTTTGGGAAAATTAGCACAGAGATGCTGTATTTGTGCACAGAGAAGCAGCCAAAGAAAGGCCAGGATCATGTAGCACATTATACCACCAAGTAAGAAGAGATGTTTGTAAATAGATGTAAAAGAGATGTTTGTTAACTCAGTTGCAAAATAGTAGAAGCATCTATAAATGTTTTTGAAAGTAGCTTCAAAATAACTTTTATAGATCAAAATTATGAGTAACAGCAGGAAGTTCACACACTCTTCCTCACATTCCCATCCCTTTTTGAACTTCAGATTTTTTCCATCATGAAAACATGACCGATTTTGCTCGTAGTTATAGACAGAGAGAGAAAATGTTCTCCTCTCTCCTACATTTCTCATTTCAGCCAACTTTACAAAACATTTCAGATGTTAAGCCCGGAAGATTTCTCCCTTCAGAGATAAAACCAAGGGCTGATCCCAGCGGGAAGATGGCAGCCTCTACCTCTCATCAGGATAAACTCAAAATGTTTACAACACCAAATGATCATTCAGGGACATGTTTACGGCAAAGGGTTATGCACAGCCCAGATCCTGCCTTGAAAGGATACAGTTATTAACATGGACCAACAGAAGCAGTTTACATGAGAAAGTGGAACAGAAACCCAGCTCACCATTAGTTTGACTTTTACCAAAAAAAAAAAAAAAAAAAAAAAAAAGAAAAAGTACAAGAGCAGCTCATGCTTAAACAGATGTCCAGAAAAATATCAAGTGAAGCTGTCAAAGGCCCCATGCTAAATGTATTGCTATAAAACTTATCACAAGAGATTTCCTCCCCACACACTCACAAAGGGCATGGACCTGAACACGTACTGTGTCATCAGAGATTTTTATTTCCACTAATTGTGTTAAACTTATAAATGAAGGCACTGATCAAGCAAAGATTTCACAGGCACTTTTACATTTACATTGTCTAAGTAAATCCCACTGTTCTCAGTGAGGTAACTCAGAGCCCATAAAGATGTTCTACCATTGCACAAGAGGTGCAAAGGCTATATCTCAAATTACTAGCAATGGAAAGAAGAGAATGGCACCTCCTAAAACATATATACAAATAATCCCAATAACCACTCAGTGTTAATGAGTCCAAAACACAAACTAAAACCCATGTCCCATTTAAAGACACGTTCTTGAGCAAATAAATATGAAGGGAGAGGAGCTTGCCTTTTCCTTATCATCCCATAAACACAGTTCCCATGCTATTTTGCAAGCATAGGGAAGACTAGATTCAATGTATATGCCCCTGTTTAGGCAGCCCATAATTCCTGCAGCTCTTTGTAAATCCTCTGCTGGTGGATGGTCTGTTTAGGATTAGTAACAGAAAGAAAGTAAAAGCAACCTTTAGGCTCCTCTGAACTCTGTAGATCTTTGGTCAAAGTTGCTAGAGGATCACCATACCGTAACCGGCTCCCCCGTGAGTTTCTGGTTTGGTTTGGGGTTTTTTTTGTCCTTCTGCTGCATAAATAAGCCTAGAAGAGGAGGAGGCCCACAGCATGGAACAAGTATGCTAATGCCATATCATACCAACTGCCATGCCAACAGCAATCACACACACACGCCCGCTCACACGCTTCTGCCAAATAATCACTTAAGCAAACATCAACTACAGAGATTAGCAAAAGCGTCTGACAACGCGCAAATCGGACAAGAAACACGGGCTGAAGGGACAGCTTAGAAAAGTGAGGATTTAATAAGTGAAATGACATGAAGTTCCTTAATCAAAGCTTGCAGCATTTTTGGAAGACTGCTGAAAATCCTATCTGTTGGCCTTAAAGGGAAAGTTGGTAGATTTTTTCCATCCATCCGTCCCTACTGCATATCAGCTGCAGCCAGACAGGCTTCTAATAAAAGCAAGTGACTCTTGCACAAAGCAAAACATCTTTCTGACCTCTGGGAAGGCAGTAATCCAAGCAAACAACCAGGCAGTCAGGTGGCACAAGCTACTGGGAAGCAACCAGAGCATCTCAGGGGCTTTTTGTCAGCACCAGGAGGAAAGCTAAGCCAGTACCATAGAAGACTGGGTTTCCAGGTGAAACCATCCTAGGTAGAACAAGTTCAAATTATTTCTGTGTAATGTGATAGAGGTGGGGAGGCTATTTCTAAAATGTAAATTTTATTATTCAAACTAAAGGAACAAAGCGTTTTCCTACTGGAATTAAGGCAGAATATCAGAACAATCTCTTGATTTTTCTTTAATTTACTAAAAGATGATTAACTCCAAAGGCATTTTCAATTAAAGCAATGAGACTTTGCTGCAAGAAGTACAAGAAGACTCCCAACCATTTACCAGCACTATAGTTCACCTTATTTTGAAGAATTTGCTACCAAAACAAAGGAGTGGGTACTCTTTCTAAATCTTAGTGTGAACTCTATAATCCTTATTCTGATGAGGCTCTTGCTGAAACATCAACTTTGCCTAATTAATTGCTGGAAGATGTGTGCCTGGTTTAATATTAATCTCTGCTCAACAGGAAGAATATGCTTTCTAGTGAGCTGAGAAAGGTCTCAATACCGAAACAGAAGAAGTTTGGTTGTCTGAAAGCAAACTGTGACTTTGTAGTGCCACTGCAGAGACATCATCATATTAGAGATGCCATCTTTCTACCAAGGCTATTTCCAACTCCCTTCCCATCTCACTTTCAAAGTCAACAGACTTTTCTTAAGAGATCCATCCTTTACCATCTAACAAAGTGCCTAAAAGTGCATCATGGTAGTGTCTTTCTAGATGAAGTCAGTCTTTCTACTGTTGCTCACATGCTGTAAACCTGTTAAAAAAAAAAAAAAAAAAAGACAAAGGCAAAACCACCTGTAAAATATCTTTAAATATAAAGATTTTGATATGACAAATGCTTACACTCAGCATTAAGCACATTTTAGATGCTCCTATCACAGAGGCAAAGATGCTACAGACTGTGAGCCTTCTGTTGTTGGCTACAGATGGGTACATACATTTGCATTGCACTACTAAGACTCTTTTGCACTTTGAGATACACGATGTGTGAGAAGTAGAGCTAAAAAAATAAACACATACATAAATGAATCCATTGTATTAATGATCCAGTCAAAAAAAGGAAGCCTTAAATGCAATAGTTATATCATTTTTAGTTGGTTGTTAAACTAATGCCACTGTTCACATGGCACTGAGGGAAAGAAAGAAAAAGAAAAAAGAACAAAACAGCTTTTGTGCCTGATATTCACTGGAACTGAATCTGAGAAGTTAGTTCAGTTTTTTCTGTTGCCTTCAATCGAGCAGGGATACTCTGCTTCCACAGATATCTATATATTTACTGTTTGTGTCAATACACAAGGAATTCCTCCTTTCCCATACACCCATAAAGTGAAATTATCTGATTTTTGACTTTCTAATCTTTTGGGGCAGCATAAGGCAACAGATAATGCAGTTAGCAAAGTCAGATGGTAAAGACAAGAGCAGAGTGGTCTATCTGCCTTAACAAGCTCAGGAGGTCAAGACCAACTTTGCACTCAAGTCTAAGAAATAGGCTACCTCCACCTTGTTGCCATCTTCAGCAGTCCTGTGCCTGTCTCCACTGCCAGTTGGACCAGCCTCCCTTAGACACCTGAGCATCAGCCCAGGTGTGTAAAAGGATGCTTGCAGAAGAAAAGCAGAGCCTATCTAGCCTCCTCTTTCCTCCCAATTGTTCTGTCTGGTTTTATTCTAAGAGGAGAGCTTTTGTAGAGATAGGGAGTAGCTCCAAAAATATCTTTGGAAGATGGTAAAAATTCTGTTCAATTTAAGTTGTTAGCTAGCTGTTTGACCAATTCCAAAACATGCATTTACACTGAGGTGTTACAGAATTTCTCCTCTTTCTCTTCCCTTCTCACAGGCACTTGACAATGATATAATCTACAACTAAATAGAGGATGTTTACAAGGTCCAAGCTACACTGAAACTGTAGAAACTAATGAGGAAGGAAGATTTTTATAATACTCTTGTGAAATCTTTAATGAGTTCTGAAATAGTGCTGGCAGGCCTCAAAGGAGAAAGGCCCAGTTTAAAATTGAACTTTGCAGTTTGCTAAATGGCAGTGTACTGGAGCCCCAAGCACTGTTTATTTTCAGAGACTATTTTTATCAGAAAGTCCCCAACTCCTGTAATGCTCTTCTGCTCTAAGTCTTTACCCCTCTCTAGGAGCTGCCGTGCAATCAGTGGCACTGACTGAGCAGTGTGCTCCTAGGGCCCAAAAAAACACATTAATATATTTTGCTTAACTTAATGGAACTGGATTTCGCCTCAAAACACAGTTAGCTCCATTCCTCACCTCCAGAGGTTATCCACATTGAAACCAGAATGTGCAAGGAAGGGCAGTGGCTTTTTGGAGTAGAGGGATGGTGAGGGTGAAAAATCCCCTGGCTGTATCAGTAATATAGTTAGCTCTTTATTACATTCACATTCTCCCTTCTCATCTCCCATGAAACTGCCTACAGCTGTTTTCTCTCAATCTTCAGTCTGAAAAAGATTAAAAAGCAGTCTGCAAGATGACTACAGCTTTTACAAAGCCACTCCCACATATAAGCAAGGAAGGAAATTAAAAAAGTTAAAAAACAACAGAACCATCATGGTGCCACTGCAGAAGGCAGAGCCAGATATTTTAAATGGCTCAGTGATTCTACTCCTTGGAATAAAAGAAGGTGAGACATATTGGCCAAGAGAGAGTCTAGTTTGGTAAAGTCCTACTGACTCTTTCCATGATGATAAAGTAAACCATAGCTGAAAACATAAACTGAACTACTTTAATACTACCACCTGCAGTGGGGCTTTTTAAGTCTTCGAGTGAAAGTATTCATTAGTGAGAAGACTGTAGGAGCCTGAAGAGGGTCTGAAAAGTATTGATGAACTTGACATCATAAAATCAGTTCTTCTGGCAACTCAGAATAAGAAAAATTTTAGCCAGCAAATCCCATACCGACTGCCAGTTCTTATTTCAAGAGTTGGATCAATCTCATGTTAAAGGTAGTGAGATTAAAGAGTTTCTTCAGCTGATGACCACTTCCGTTCAATTCAAATCCAACAGTTTGCAAAGCATATTTAAATAAAAAAAAATCCATTGATTTTTTTTTAGAGTCTATTACTGTTGGCATGAATAACAAGAATCAGTACCTTGAAATTTAGTGATACACAAAAGATATGCCTTTTCTCACCTAGTTTAGCTGCTGCTACGTCAGTCCACAGAGACACCATCATATCATTTCTTACACGACTACTGTGCTCTGTGAGTTATTGCAGTAAAACAAGAACATCCACGTTACAGAGGACATTGTTGGCTCCTTTAATTTAACTTTTCCACAGTGTTTCTGCTGAAGAAACTGATGTAAGACAACTGACTCAAATTTTCCCCACCTCTCATCAAACGCACATTGAACACTTGACAATGCCCACTTTTTTATTTTCCTCTGCATGGCTCCATCAGAGAGGACCCTCTGTGCATTCAGAGCAGCACAATGAAGAATGATTTCCAAAGCATTAACTTGGAGCCATTGAGACTTGGATGTTTTCAAAATGATTCTTTTGTGCTCAAAGGATTCTAGACTACCCCAGCTACTCTAGAAGAGAGTCTTTTTCCCCTTTCTCAAAACATCCATTCCTTGAGCCATCCCTGGAGTGCATTGTTGGGGCTGATTCCTTAGTGCAGCGAGTTCCATCAGTCAAAGCTCAACAGATACAAATAATATCAGGATATGGATATAAATTAGTGCGACAGACCCTAAATAGTTTTGACAGGTTTAGTAAGTATATATAGCGACACAGAATGCTATTCCTGCTGTCAGACATCAATATGTAGACAGAAGATTGGGGGCACCATGGAAACTCAGCGACATAAGAGTGGTATTGATTGGACAGAAAACGAGACTGCAATTTAAGCTTAAGGCTGCCAGAGATGCCAAGAATGGAGAATGACCTCCAGCAGTGAATTTTCAGCATAAGCTCCCTGTGAACAAGCCAGTCCAAGAAGGATAAATCAGGGACAAGCTCACCAGGGATATGGCTCAACTGAGTTTCGGCTACCCTAAGCAGATGAGAATCACTCTATGTGTGCATGCGTTACAGTGACCTAGTTCGTTCAAAGACAGCGATTTGAATGGTTTATTATAGAGGCTTGAAACAAAGAGGTTTCCTCAATTAAAGTCCTGAAATGCATCCTCTAAATGAAAATGCTTTTGATACACTGATCAGCAAGAGGTTGTAAATATCGAAGCAAAGCGGACATTGTTAAAGACCAATTCCCACAGAAAACGCCACGGTTGGGAATGTAGGTAATGAGGGGGCCTGAACAGAGCAGGAGCAATGAGCCATGCCAACTCCATCCCTAATGCTCTAGTGTTACACTAAAACACTTGTTACACTATAACACTAGATAAATTGTATCTTTCCTGGCCAAAAAAAAAAAAAAAAAAGGAAACCAACAACGACAAATAAAAAATCCGAACACCCCCCCCCAAAACCAAACAAACAAAAACAAAACAAAACAAAAAATGAGTGCATTTTCAGAGCTTCTGTAAAGCATTATTTTAAACTATTATCTGAGCACTCAGTAACAACTATTCCCAGAACAATCAAGAAGAAATAGAGGACGTGTCAGGGAAGTACCTCGCTGGAGCCATGACTGCTAGACATCCACTAAGTAATAATATTCACATTTGTGGCAGAAAGATTAATCTACACAAAAAATCCATCAGTACAGCTGTGTCAGGAATAAAATAAGCCTCCAAAGTGTCCCCAGTGTCATTATGGGCGTAGAACACAGGCAGGCATATGGTACTGGGACGGTAGTGCTATGTTTTGTAATACTATAGCAAGACAAACCTTCTGCTGGCAAGGGTGTATCAGCCACAAACTGCATCTCAAATATCTGGGGATAGACATCCGGAAAACTGCAAAAAGTCTGTTTTTCTTAGGCCTTTTCTACACTATAAAAAAAAGGTTTATCAAATTAAAAAAAAAAAAAAAAGTTTTGTTGCTGGCTTCTCTTTTTCCCACCCAAGAGCTGGCTCAGGAGCACGCTAAAGTCAGTAAGTTTCAGTCCTTCAATGTCACACAAAGCTTCTTGTGTAATAAGTCACCGAAGAGTTTAGCTTAGCCTGAAGACAGGAGTATATTAAACATCTGCTTTCCTTCACTAAATTATGCAGCAGGTTTTTGCTGCTGCTTTTTTGGGTTGGTTTGGGGGGTTGGATTTTTTTTTTTAGTCCAATGAAGTACCCTGTCCGTGCACTTCCAAATTTTAATTTCTCTAGCAAATTAATAAATTCTGCCACAAATACATAGGTTCCTTTTTGTCTTCAAACCATTTCTCATGATCAAAAGTTCAGACTTTTTTTTTTATTTTTATTCCTTTGGAAGGAGGAAACTGAAATAAACAAAACAAAACAAGCACACAGAAACATTAAATTTGTTTTGTAATCAGCTCAAGACCACTGTTCAGACCAGGTAAAATTATTTCTTTGTAACAACTTTCCTTTCCTACTCTCTTTCTCTCCCCACCCTTTCCCTCCTTCTCCCTAATACCATTAGTTACACACTCAGTCTACTATTTCTTGCTAAAAAAAGTTGAGCTTTGCTAAAAGCTCAAAAAAAAGAAAAAAAAATCAATGCCCAAAGGCAAAACAAGGAAAGGGCAGAGAATTCAAGACTTGATGGCCACAGGTAAAGCGTTCCTCTACTGTAATACAAGTAATTTAAAGCAAACAGGATCTAACTAAAACACTACCCACAGTTATCTGCAGGGTTATCTCACAGAGAAAGATTTAACATGTCATTCCCAAGAACCAACTAGTCTCTAAGGTTTACATCCTAGAAGCCAAATTCCAAGTGTATCTCTAAGCTAAAGCACAGTAGACATTCACCAAAAGCCACTTGCAGTGTGGAAGAGAAAGATGTGCGACAGCCAACTGGAAGATGTAAAAGGAGTAGATAAGCTCTCAAAGAATCAAGACTACGTTTCCCCTATGAAAAGTTCTACTTTTAAAAAGGAGGGAGAAAAGGAGGGTAAGGAGCTAGAAGCACCAATATTGGAGACCAGAACAGATTTGCAGAATAACATATATGCTCAACAAAGAGGAAACTGTGCTTTCACCATTGTTAACTCAGACTTTCTCCCAACCCATCCCTCTGGAGGAAGCAGAAGACACAAACTAACGATGGCAGTTTTAAATAGATCTATCAGCACTTGCTAGATTCAGTTGTTCCACCAGAAGTAAACTAGGGATAAGAAGGCAAAGTCCCAAGAAAAAATATCAGTTGCAGTGCTCGGTCTGAAGGTACAACTTAAACTCGTTATCCCGAGTCTCAGCCGGGACATTGCTGGCACACGGTAACTGGGACCCGCAGGGGGTTTGCCGCTCCGGGGTCACTCCGCTGCCCTTTTGTCCTCTCCAAATGGACCCGCCCGAGGACTCCTGCCTCCCTTTCCCTCCGGGTCACGTCACCCACGGCCACCTCTCTCCCTCTCACCCGCCTTGGCATTTAAGCGCTCCCATCTACCGACCCGCCGCCGACTCCCCACCACTGCACTGCGCCGTCCCGTGCCCGGGGTGCTCCCGGACACCCCCAGACCTCGCCCCCCGTCTGCCCCTCGGGCAGATGTCTCCGTGGTATCAGGTGCCCGCTCCCACCCAGCCCCATGGCCCCTCTGTCCGGCCACCCTCTGCGGAGCCCTGCTGGGGCAAGTGTCCCGGAGCCAAGACAGGGAAGAGGGAAGTGTTTCCCACCCTGCCCCTGGGGGAGCGAGCGCTGTCAGACTCGAGATCTGCTAGGGGGTACCATCCCTCGGGTACACTCCCTCTGGGAGCCCCCGCCGCCGCCTCGGACTTACTTCGGGCGTCAAAAAGCTCTTCTTGCGCAGCTGAAAGGGGCGAGCAGCGACCGTCCCCGGTGAGCAGCGGCTGGTGCGGCCGCCGCGCGTCCCTTCGCTTCCCCACGGACGGGCTCGCCGGCCGCCGTCTCACGCCCCGCTCCTCCCGCGCCCCGTCTCTCTCTCCCGCCGGAGGTTTCTCGCCGAGATTTTTATACTGGAGGCAGGGAACCTGATCCGCGCTTTGACTCGGCGGAGCCCGGGCTGCTGCGAGGCGACGAGAGGAGGGAGGCAGGCGGGCGCCGGGGCAGAGCGAGCAGCCGCGCTGCCCCCTCGTGTGATGCGGAGGGGGCGCGCCCGCCGGGCGGGTCACCCGCGGGGCAGCCTCGCCCCCGCTGCCGGGGCTGGGCGGGTGCGGGGGTGGGCAGGAGGCGGGACGGGGCCACTCCGCTCCGCCGGGGCTCGGCGGCAGCTCCCCCTGCTCCCCTCGCCGGGGGAGCGCACCGGGGGACAGCCCGGGGGGGCGGCGCGGACCACGCGGCACCGGGGCTGGCCCGGGTGCCCCTACTGGGTTTGTTAGTCCAGGCAGCTTCCCCTCCTCTTCCTCACGATACCCAGAGAGAGGGGGAGCCGAGGGTCGGGGGGTGCACCTCATGGTACCCACCCCCCGGCCTGTGCGGGGGCTCGTCGGGGCTTCGGCTGCCTTTGCAGGTACAAACATCCACAGCAGCTTTTGCCCGGATCGTCTTTGGCTGTCAGAGTTTGGGGAGCTTAAACTTTAGCCTCGCTGACTTCGAGCTTGCCATTTTGACCGGGGCCGTGTTGGATTGGAAATACTGTTGAGGAGTGAGAAACAAACAAGAAAAAAGCAACCAAATGAAACAAAAACAAACAAAAAAACCACAACCAAAAAAGCAAACAAAACCAAACTAAACAAAAAAATCCAACAAAACAAACAAACAAACAAAACAACAAAAAAAATTCACCAAACTGAGCCCCCTTCCCTAGGTTTTAATTTCAACGTGGCCTGAAAGCAGTATGAGAACAACTTTTGTCATGGCGTTTCAACACTTCTGGTTGTAGCAGTTGCTGGAGTTGCATCAAGGCTTTCATTTAGGAGCAGACTTTTCCAACTTCTAGGTTCATTATATCCATTGAATAAGAGTGTTCCCCAATCCACAGCTTAATTTAAAACTAAGTGGACTTGTTCCAAACTCCAGGCAATTTCTGTGTAATTCCCTTTCCCCAGAGCAAGTCCCTGCCTTCACTTGAAAGACTGGGTCCATTCACTGCTTAGGTCTCAGCTGGGTTTGCAGCTTGCAGCTCCTGCTCCAGGTTTGCACAGAAATCCAGTTCAGATTCTTCTCCTGTTTCCAGAGGAATGAGCTAAAAAAGTAATTTGTCTGGCACCATACACATTGCATCATCTAACACCTACCATCTGTGACAATGAAAAGCACTGTACAGCTAGTCCCAGAGCAGGCAATTGCACTCACCTGGAGTCCTTCTTAGTAAAGTAAACTACCCCCTTCCATCCACACCTTGGCATCTTCTTTTCATCACAGAGTTATGTGTTCAGTCCTGGCATGGCGGCTGTTCAGGATTTGCACCACCAGCAGTTTTAATGACAGTGATGTAATTTAAAAAAACAATTTTGATTTGCAGTGTAAAGTGATGTCTTGAGATGGAGAGAATATACTTTCTAGCAGCTGGATGAGTGGAAATGAGCACTCAATGGTATTCATATTTCAGAGCATGCAAGGCTGAATGAATGCCAGTTTGCACCTTTCTGAGGGCTTCTCAGTGAAATCCTGACATCATGGTGCTAAGCATGACAAACATTTAGAGAAAGAAACTTTCCATCAAAAAACACCTGGTAGTGGTTGACACATTTCAAACCCCAGAAATTCTCCATACAACCACAATAGCACATTTCAGGTGATCAATCCTGTCTGAGTAACAAAACAGGAAAGAGCACAATGGCTGTAAGTTCACCTTGATTGAAACCAAAAAAGATTTCATCGAAGTGGGTCAAGAGATTTTTCACTTTCCTTACAGAAATCTGAGTCTTAGCCAAAACACTGAAAAATTAACATTTTCATAAAACAGTGGAAGCTTTCTGCAGAAAGCAACTGCTTTTCACTAAGATGTGCATGATGTTAAAATCCTCATTTTGGCCACTTAATTTTAGAAGCAATGCCAACAGATAATCTTTGACCAACTTTGGTCACAGATTTTCTACAATTTTTTGTAGCTCAGAAATTATTCTCTTGAAACTGAATTGACATGCACAGAAACTAGTTTTGAGTGATACGGCTTGGGTTTTGACTCAGAATCTCCAAAATAAACTGCAGACAAGGTTAGCAGAGCTTCTCAAAGGACATATTATGGTCTGGACTATGACTGAAAAAGAGAGTACTTAGGTTTTTGATTGACAAAAACTAAATATGTTTTAATGTTCATGTTATTTGTCTCAATGGCACCTTGAGGCTTAACTGAGGTTTCCTTTGCAATAAGCAGTGTAAAACACAGGAAAATATTCTTTGCCTCAAATTGCCCACTGTGTTAGATACCTTTGATATTAATGGAGTATAACACCTCAATTTCCTGACTGAAGTTTTGCTATTGAGATACTCATAAAGACACAGAAGATGAGATAGTTGGTGAATACAGCAATCTTGAAAGGACCAATGTAACTTCTTTTGCCAATAAAAAGTCATCAACTATATGTTAGACACAGCCTTAAAGGTGTCTATGGTGCTGGTTCCTAGTGGGAAAGAGCAGGACAGTGGAGAAAAGGGATGGATGAAAGATAAGTATGACCGTTTACTTCCACAGGGATATTTTCATTATTAAAAGAATGGTAAAGCTGGAGAATCTTATCTCCAGATCTTCTCTGCTGTTTTGTCTCTCTTGACTTTTTTTTTTCCCCCCCAGACAATTATATATTTGCTACATGATCTCTGGAACTACAGACTAGTCAACATATACAGCGACATGTAGAGAAACCCCTACTGAAAAAATACTTTTTGACTACTACTTTTCTGCTCTGAACACAAAGGTAACCTAGAAAAGAGAATTTGCTGCAGATTGTCAGGGATATTTACCTTTAAAATCCTGAACATTTGTTTGTAGCTGCTGGTTTCACCCTGATCAAAAAACAGAGGTGAGTAATGGACTGGAAGCTGTAAAGTCCAGTTTCTGTCTTCACGTACCGTCTTTGCTACCCAAAGTAAAAACTGGAAACCTAAATGAGAAAGACAGGGCTGAGCTATCTCTTAAAAAGGAAGAGTGAAGGTTAGGGCCATAAGAAGCTATAAAAGGATTTTTGATTGGTGCCATGTGTAAATGCTCTCACAAACAATCCAAAAGTATTAGATCCTAATTAGAATCCCCATTCAAACAGTAAAAGTTTAAGACCATTTTGGGGAAAGGAGCTCTCACCTTTAGAAACAATTTTTGCCAAAATGCAAAAAGCGCCCATAATAAATTCCCTTTCAATTAGGTGGGTTTTTTTCCTTTGAAAAAATGTAAACACAAAATTCTCTCTTTAAAGCCAGGCTCTTTGTTACTGTTAGGTAATCACTTCACAAGCCACCTGAAGGAGATTACTTGGAGCTTCTAAAAGGAATATTTCCAAAGATGCCCTCAAAAAATTCTGACTCTAGAGCTCAGAAAGTCAGAGGACAAGGCTTTATGAAACTTTCTTGCAAGAAGATCTACACTGGTTTCGGTCCCACTGCTGAGTAGAATGAGGCTGTACTTTTCAAAAAGTAAACACCCCTTGCACACCAGTTAAATCAGCTGGAGCTGAGCTTGCCTTGTTTGTTTGTTACACTGTAAATATCAATTTCTTCCACTGCTTTTCCTCACCATCAGCAACAGCAGCTCCAGGAAAATGTAACATGATTCCAGGAAAGCAAAGAAGAGAACTCTACAATAGTTTAAAGGTGTTTTCACCTTTTGCTCCATTGTTGTTCCCGAGCTATTGAGCTGCCAAACCCTGGCAACTGAGTGCCCTGCATCCCCACTCCCACGCTAAGATCAGATTTCCATTAGTGATACTGAATTATTTAGTGAATGCATTGAAGATTGAAATCAACTACTTCTGAGCTGTGTACCTTCTCACTCTATCTTTCATTTCAAGCCCGCACAATACTGTCACAGAGCCTATCAATCTTATAATTAGAGTAGAAAAGTCCATGGAGTTCAAAAACAATAATTTATACCTCACTCTTTAGTATCAAAGCAATCCAGCATATTAAAAAACCAAACAAACCACATTTTCTAGTTGCACGTGGAAGACAGCAAACAGAGAGCATGAACCCAGAAGAGTTATTCAATCAAGCACATATGCTAGAAACTTAAGGTATTTGAAAACAAAGTCAGTGTCCCAGAACTCAATCTTAAGCTTCAGTCACCAAACCATGAATACATATTGTAACTTCACACATTTGACTGACTCTATTTTCTACAAGGGGATTAGAGCTCTTCTGCCGAAAATTATTCATGTGCATACATCTGCATGTTGCAGTTGGAAATCCACAAATATAATGTGACACAGTAGACTTTTCCAGACCCCAGCATTTAAAAGACAGTTCGTCATATGTTGGCTTCTCTCACTATTTTGTTCTTTTGTGCTGGCAATTTTTAGAATGGAAGTCCTACATATCCAGGATTCAAAGTCTATTACATTAAAATAAAAGAGCTATGATAAAAAATTTGCTGCTTTGAGTACATTATCACTTTTTTTCCTATATAAACACATTCATTTCACTCTAGTCTTACAGTTTAGGGAGAGGTATAAATAAAAACAAAATGGCATTTTATTATGAAGGGCTGAGCAATAGCTACCATTTCTGTTCTGTTTTCTGGGGTTTTGTCACTATGCATTTCTGTGGGAAAATCAAAGCAAAATGCAGAAACAAAATGTTCTTCCACTGAAAAATAGTCAATAAAATTGACTTTTTTATTGTTGTTGTTGTTTCAAACTTATGGCAGAAAATTACTGAAAAAAAGGAATGTAAATTTCCTTTTCAGTTTTTCTCAGGAAAAACATGATTTGCTAATACCTCTTTTTTGAAAGGCACTATACCTGCATGCCTAACTACTCTATAAAAGGACTGGCTTTAGAAGTAGAGAAGATAGTACTTATAATCCCACCAAATCAGTCCTTGATACTTCATTAAAACAATCAGCTAGTATCAGATATAGCACTAAATACCTTTCCCCTAGGCACTGAACTGAAATGGTCAATTTTACTCTCAGTGGCAAGCCAGCGATAACGAATTAGAGGCACTAACTATACAGTGGGCAAGTGATTAGAAAATGAAAAGCATTCTGATCCTTTGCCTATAAGCTGAATCATGACACGCAACCATTTTCCAGTTAAAGTATGGTAACCACATTTTGAAATAAATAATCACTACCTTTCAATCCAATGACGCTTACATAATTAAAGAAATATTTCTTGATATATACCCCTGAATTGGTAATGTTGTGGGGAGCAACCATTACAACACCCTCTGCATCCACAGTATGATGCAACCAGTACAACTTTGAGCTGGATGTATGAACAAAGAAGAAATTCCACTTATCAAAATGGTCTCCCAAGTTCTAAACTGATTTGTTTGTCAATTTGTAAAGAGTTCACCTGTGTAATTATAATGATGCTAAACTACACATTTAAAGACAAATATAAGTGGGTTTGGCAATTTTTTCTTATGTGCAATCAAATGATGAGATGTTCTCTTTCAGAGCAACTGCAGAACAGACAGCTAAATCCTTGATTATGAGTTTTAGTGAAATCACAGCAATAGAAGGAACACCGAGAATATAATATTAACAAGTAATTATCAAACAAGCTCAGAAATAACATTACTGAGAGTTCTTTATAGCTGTTCTTTCCAAGACTTTGGTGGCTTAGCCTCAGTTCACAGCTGAGCTCGCCAGCTTTCTGTGGTTACAGTGAAGCTTGTGTATACTAACACAGGTTTTTTTGCTTCACTTTAGCTAGTAGCAGTCACTGTGGTAAAGGCAAACATGCACTGAGACTGACAGTTGTCAGGACATAATAAAATTCAGGCCCTAAAATGGTTGCTTCTGATGGTGACAGGGTTGCAAATCACTTTAGATGATAGCTAGCTAGGTAGATATTTTCTCGAGAAAACAAAATAAGAAGTGAAATTGTATTAAGGTTATGTAGTACCCCTTCCCTGCTACCATTTTTTAGAAACAACTATGGCAAAGGGGAAATTTAGTAGATATATAATGCATATATAGACACACACATAATGAGAAAACAACATAAAAGGTCTGTTGTTTGAAACATGGGAACTGGAAGACGAACAGTTATAACCTGTGCATGTGCAATACCTCATTAGTTAATGTAATGGCCGTGATTTTTTTCCCCCATAAGAACAAAATTAGGTACATCTGTTCTTAACTTACTGGCAATTGCTTGCTTGAGATTTGAGCCAGTTGCATGGCCCTCATAAAGCACAATACATCTTTGATGGAAACTCCTGTGGGATGCTGTTGGCTTCAATGTCAGCTTGATCTAGGTTTTCATGCTCAGGAGTTTAACAAAACATGGCATCATCATTCACAGACCTAGACCTGGACTGGCTGTTATTAAAAAAAATGAGCACATTAAAACCCTTTAACATCCACATTAAAAATTTCATGCTGATATCGAATTATGGGGATTACTATGGGCAATGCTAACACTTCTTGCTAAATGATGTGAGTTTTTCCCCAAAGACCTAGTTCTCAGCATTATGTGATTGCATTATACATGCAGTTTTCAATAGTAAAAAGTGGACATGCAAACAATGGGGAGAAAGTCCTGATTCTTCCAGTCGTCCTTTACAGAAAAAGTTAAGAATATAAATGCTAAAAGATTGTTAAAAAAAATCCAGAGTAAATAAAAATGTTCAGAATATGTTTTAAACTGTGTATCACAATTTTTTATGTTATAATATATAATAAATATAAATGTTTAACGTTTGGAGCCTCTCTCTTGAGAGATTTCTTTTTTGTTTTCTTCACATTTTTAATTCTTGGAATTGTCAACATAGTGAGAAAGACTCAAGAAAATAACCACACCTACATTACATGTTGTTCTTTTGGTTTTTTTCCCCCCGTATATTCTTCACTTCAGTGGTTCCTCTGCACATCAGGAATTTGAAGGGAGTATAACACGGGAAGATATCTTCCCAGGCAGAATCAATTCTGACTTCACTTAAACAATCCTCATTTTAGGCTCATTTTGATAAAACCACCACAGTTATTGCTGGTAATGATTTTGCCTTCACCATTCATTTTTAAAGTGAAATTATGGAGATTCTAAAAGGAGTTGGATCTGAGCAAAGATACTTAGTTCTACTTTGAGGAGCAGGAAAATTCAGGGTAACTCTGTAGAATACACAGCTCTTTTGGTCATTATTGGCTTATTATTTCTACCAAGAAAGGGATAGGAACATCTCATCCCCTGTCTTCTGAAATCCATCAGGAACCTTATGTCTTTTGAAGATCCCGTGATCTTTTAGCATTATAAATGTAATGCTTAAAAAAAAGGAACACAATCTTAGCTAAGGTCCCTTTTTTTCTACTTTTAGTATTAATGCTAATTAATATATGCCATTATTGATGAAATTATTTTAATGAGCTTGCAGAACCTACGAGGATATATCAACTTGTACATCATTAGCAATATTCTTGCTCTTTCAATTTGCTTTTCAACACTACAAGAGATTCTTCAGAATTGTTTTTGCCTCCCCAGGCTATTCTTTTTCCAATTATTCCACCAAAACACTAAGGTATTGTAAAGTAGACCTTTCCAAACAGTTAGATTAAGTTCTATCTCCCTCTTCAGCATTTGTCCCTCTCGCTTTAAATAACCTACATCCTTCTCTTTGTTTAAATGACGCTAATATAAGACCTGATTCGGATGGCATAAATAATATATGTCTAGAAATTGCACCACTGTCAAAGAGTTGAAAGCAGAAACACCACCAGATTTGTGTTAGGAACCACTGTTAACTGCCTGAAGGCAGTATGATATTTAATATTCACAATATTTAACAAAACACTCATTCTTCTGGTATAATTTGCCTATTTATGTTTCCTTCATCATATATTTTCAGGAGGTAGAAAACATGGGAGTTTTACAAGCAGTTTGTACGAGTCTATGAACCTGCATCACTTGTCTGAACTCTTTCTTTAGTGATGTTTTAGATTTTGATTAACTTTTCCCCCCCCCTTTTTTTTTTGAGTCTGTGTGACATCTGTTTTGTTTCAGCTGTCCGGGATAGGAAATGAGGAGCACTTTCATAGCTGCATTGCCTGTCTTTACTCTAGCATCTACAGGTACCATTAATTTTCCAGATGAATTATTGTTTTGGAATGCTGTAAAATGATACTCCCTTTATGTCTTAAATTATTTCTACAGTGTGGGACAAAAAAATGAAAAACACCTAATTTTGAAGCATAGTCATAGGACCAGGTCACAAATGTAATTCAATGCTCTTTATATAGTGTTTTTCCCCTGGTTGTTCCGATGATGAAAGAAGTGCTGGGAATTTATAAACTTGTTTAGCAAGTGTGGGGGTTTGGGGTTTGTTCATTCATGAAATTGAAAAAAGAAGATGGGTGAAGTCTCTGCAAACGGATACACTACCTGATCTGGACAGGAAAAAGTCCTCCTCCACGGAATCCTGGTTTAATAACAGGGATAACTTTTTTATTCAATCCTAGATGAACCCTCACAGCTGGATTTTTTTCCCCCCAGCCTGTCTAGAACTCAGATTCATCCTGTAAGGAATGCCCAGATCAAACTGTAGGCAGACACTCATTCAAGCTCTCCTCACTGTGGAGCCTATTTTCACCTATGATTTTCCCCAGTAACGTAATAAGCCAGCTGTGTGACCGAGTCTGAAAAATTACCTAGTACTCTGCTACGAGAATTGTTCTAGGAGGGGGATTTAAGGCAAATTTTTCTGGGTTTACTGTTATTAAAGAAAACAATCAAACAAATAGAACAGGTAAATCCCTTGGAATTTACACCTTCTTAGGTTGTGATAACATGTTCATAAAACTTCAGGATGGCAGATACTTAAACTCACTGAGCATCAAGCTATCGCTCAAGATGTCAAAAAACCATTACTAGTTCAAACTTTCCTTTGATTACAGCTTTTCAAAATTCAAATCTCACCCACTAAGATTATTGAAAAGAATTTGAGAAAGACCAACAATATTGTTTTAACATTCAGGGGCTTTGTTATACGGGACAGTTGAGAAGAGGAAGAGCATTGCAATTGGAACCTCTTCAGAATACAGACCACTTTTAAGCTCAAACTGTCTTAAAAAATGAAGACAAATCAAAGAAAATGGAAAGTGATTTCCTGTTACCCTTGTGCAGAATTACTAGACCAACGTTGTGAAAACTCTAGCTTTCACAACTGTAAAAGTCATTAACCAAATGTCCTCCAGCTTGAAGTCTTGTTTCATACATCTCATCAATACATGAGACATGGGACAAGACTGAGCTGCTGGTTTTTACCATCATTCTGGAGCCAAATTTTGCATTATGACCTCTGAAACACATTTGTATAATTGACATAGGAAGAAGACTAAATAAGTCACTTTTGCCAAAGGTTTGTTTCTTTGTGTTGGTGTAGATTAGTTTTTTGTGTTGTTTTTTTTCTTGTTAATTAATATTTCAGAGCAACAGCCTATGCATTATCCCTCTCCCATCTCATGACAAACAACACCAGCACTGCTTGCTCTTTTGTCTTACAGCTGCACCAGATCTCATTAGACTCTCTTATTTCATGATTATTGAAGAAAATGGTGACAAGAAAAGAACTGAAAGACAGTGGTGACTGAGGCCTGAGTCAGACTGCTGAGCAGTATCTGCATCATGACACCTTCATGGGAACCTACACCCCCTACCCTTGTGGTGGGAAGATGAGGAATTACTTACCTGCTTGTCTGGAAGATCCATTTGCTTCTTCCAGTCAAACAAACTGCTTGGCCATATTTAGGTAAGCATGAACACAGCTGTATCCTGCAGCAGATCATTTTTTAATGATGTTATGTTTAGTTCACACTGAGATAAAACCATTTTGTTGTTGTTGTTGGCCAGTATGCTGGTATTCGAACTTGTGGGGTAACTCTCTTTTTCTATGCAGTAACAGAGAGCACAAGTCCTAGACCAGGCCCTGTAGTGTTTTTCACCACTATGCTCACTTTAAGAGGGACAGAAGAAAAACTAAATAAAAGAGAAAAACATTTCCATATCTATTGTTTTTGGGGGTTCAGAATCAGACTTTTGCCTGGTGTCCATGTGTAACAATGGAAAGAATGTGACAGGGCTGCAGGCTGTCCCCTCATTCTCCTCCCAGTTTCCATTTAAAGGCCCAACACAACACTTGAGAAGAACAAGTCTGTTTCCTATTTTCTACACAATAGGGATGCAACTTTTAGCTTCGGGGAACGAAAAAATAAACAACCCTAGCAACTCAAAGCAAAGTGCATAAGTTCATGAAACAACCATCAGCAGAAGAGAATGCAGAAACTAGAAAATTTAATAGGAGACACACAGTACAATAGAATTTGCCAGATATGAATTTAACATAGTGAGAGCCAGAGGACTTATTTGCAGGTCTGTGCTTTATTTCTAGCACTGATTTCCTGGGTGCCTTTGAGTAAGCCTCTCTAGCTGTCTGTGGTACGTTCGGCTCCTGATTCTGCAAATCACATACATTTTGTGTTGCTTCAAGTTACTGAAGTGGGGACAATAGCAGCCCATTTGTCTACTCATGATCCCGGGTCCTTACAGCAAGTACTTTTTTCTTTCTTTCAGTTTTTATAAAAACCTAAGGAAAGCCTTGATAAGACCCTAAATAATGGTACCATACACAATGATCCAACCCTGAGCACCCTGACCTAACCTCAAAGTTGACCCTGGTTTGAGCACAGGACTGGACCAGACTTCTCCACCAACCTATATTAGCCTATGATTGTACTATAAAAATTGTGTGTACATATATATATGTATGTATATAAAAATCATATAGTATATAGTAGAAATTCAGTGTGTGTTTTAATAAGCAAATAGGTTTCTCATGAAAGTCTGCACATTGACAAACCGAAATTTTGGGATCCAGACAGCTTTCTTCAGTTCCTACAGCCTTCTTGTGGGATGTTACTCATGATGACTCCCACATCCATCTTGGGTGCAGCAGACACACAGATCTGTGTGCAGTTGGTGAGCCATAACCCATCTCTCGCATTAAACAGGAGGTGCAGCTAAGCCTATTTCTGATGTGAGACATCTAGGAACAGCAAAGACAATTTGTAAAGGCAATCAGTCATGCAGTGAGAGATAGCCCCTTCCTTCCCTTCCCACATAATTTCAGGGACAGTAACTACAGCTTCTCTGACCTGGAAAGGCTTTGAACAAGTTTCATGGTGCTGGTAGACCTGGACACCTTGAACAAAAAACTTACCCCCTGTAATTAAGAAGCTCTGCGGTGTTTGGCAGAAAAGGATGTTGCATGCATTGCCTGTAAGCAAACAGCCACAAAAGAATATACTGAATTTGTAGCATCCACCTCCCTTTTCGTGAAACAAGCTTCAGGTGTTGATTAGATGCTGACTAAGGCTATGGAGCCTAAGTGAAGTTTCTTTCCACGAGTAAAAAAGACATCTCTTGCTGTGTGTCTGGAGGAAGTCCATAGTCACTTGCTTTTGTGTGCTTAAATTGTTTCTGTAATCTAGTGAGGATAGGTAGCAAAGAGTTGCAAAAGAAACCCATATTGGTTAGGAAAGAAGAGAAGCAGCAACAGGAAGGTTCAACATGTCTGAGTAGGACCAAGGTGCAAATCTGAGACAACTGTGCATAACAGTCTGGAAGCAGAAATTAATGTCTCACACCAGAAAGCTTCATCTCCCCAAGGCAGAAGTAGTAAGAACGAATCTGATGCAGAGAAACTAACTTTGGCCAATCAAAATTATGTTTCTGAATAATTCATGATTCCCAAGTCCTTGGATCCAAGACCTTCATAGAATCACAGAATCATTTAGGTTGGAAAAGACCTTTGAGTGCAACCATTAAGTGAGCCCTGCCAGCTCCACCACCAAACCACATCACTAAATGCCACATCTACACGCCTTTTAAACGCCCCCACGGGTGGCAACTCAACCACTTCACTGGACAGCCTGTTTCAGTCCTTGACAGCCCTTTCAGTGAAGAAATTTTTCCTAATATCCAAGCTAACCCCCCCCTTGAGGCCATTTCCTCTTGTCCTATCACTCTTCTTGGGAGAAGAGACCAATTCCCACCTTGTTACCACTTCCTTTCAGTAGTTGTAGAGAGCTATAAGGTCTCCCATGAGTTTCCTTTTCTCCAGGCTGAACAAACTCATCTGTCACAGCTGCTTCTCATGACTCATGCTCCAGACCCTTCACCTTACACATACACAGTCATTTTTACAGAAGTCTTTTTTATTGGATGACTGAGTTGAGACACTGAAAAAGGCTGTCATTTTGAAGGATCTGTGAATCAATATTCTGGAAAGATTAATGTCAGTGTTTGTTAATAACAAAAAACCAACCAAACAAATGATAATCCAGATCCTGTATTGTTTTTTTCAAAATTAGACTACAGAAAATTACAGAAACTTAAAAAAAAGAAATCTGAAATATGAGAAGGTTGGAAAGTATTAATATTCTAAATCAAACAGTGCCTCATAATCCTAATTAGCCCTTATTCTCTTTCCCCCACATATGCACAAAGGTGCTTGACTTCTGGATACAAATCTGACCTCCTTCATTATTAAAGTGTGAAAAAAAGTCTCAAATCATCTACAGAGCATTGCAATACCAAACTGGTTCTCCCATTAGGAGGTCACTTTTCAGAGATGGGCACTGCAAGTAAAAATCAGCTTCACTGCAAATCCAGTGTAAGAATTTCAGGGTGACTTGTAGAGTCATGCAGCTACAGAGACACTGCTCACTCGGTTCTGTATTAGGGGAAACTTCAAATCACAAGCTTCAATTTGTAAGCTGTCCATTGGTTTACCATAACTTTAATTCTGGTCAGGTCTGGGAATATATACAAAATTTCAGGCCCCCACAGCAACATTAGGTGGCACATACCTGAAAATTAAAATGGAAAATTTTAAATGACTGTAAAGACTACAGAGAAATTTTAATAGAGAAACTGCTAGTTATCCAGTGACCCCTTATTCTATGATCATCTCATTCAACTGGACATGACTGTTCATATCTGCCCTTCTATTATACAACTCACAAAAGACAGAAGGGAGAAACAAGGAAAAAGAGTGAGCAGCCAGAATAATAATCGCTTATATTTATATGGAGCCTTGCATCCCATTATTATGTACTTCAGGGATCAGAGTAAGACCCATTAGCAAAACACAGATACTCCTGGATCTAAGTATATATTCATAAATGGAGTGAGAAAGACCAGAGCCTGTTAGAATATCATCAGTTCTGTCAGCAAAGAAATTTATGTGGTACATATAGGCATTAACAGAAGCAGACAGGTAATCACACCCTATTTCTTAGAAACATAATCCTCAGCCTGCTGGCTGATTATATCAGGAACAAAACCCCCAAAATCTAGAGACCAAGCACTAGTCTGAGTCATATATCACCATTTTTGACTTAAGGCTGTTCAGATTGGATGGGGTTCCAGGATTCAAAATATCATTAGAACTACCTTTTTAATCTTATTCTTTCATTTTTAAATCTCTTCTTCACACTTGGTGGCAAATGTAGGAGGAAAGAGGCTGCAGTCAAAAGTTCTGACAGTCATCCTACTAATTTCTGTCAGCTTCCTGATTAGATAGCAAATTGCTTATAGACATTAACCAGGCAATGCTTTACCTGACTTCCCGTCGTCTACAGATTGTCCACCTGAATTTAACACCCAGCAGGTAACTCCTGCATCTTATCTGCAGAAAACAAACCCTTTATTTTTCTGGGTCTTGGGCTTCACAGCTCACCTTTAATACCTGCAGGACTGTTTGCCTTACTGAATGAGAGCAGCAGAATCCACGGACTTGACACACTGGTACTTAAACTCCACATTCACATAAAAACAGTTCCTGGCAAATACACACACCCCAGTGCTGGTTAAGATTGTGGATAGATGGGACAGGAGAAGATGCATCTCTGAAGGTTTTCTTATGCCATGGTATGCCTGCCGTGAACTAATACAGCTGCAAATATAATACTTATGTATCAATATCAAGCCTTGAATGTAAAAATATGAGATCCAACACCTCGAAATTATGGGACTGCTTCCAATATTTACCTATTTTTAAACTTAACAACCTTGGCAACATCTCTTACAAGCATCACTACCTAGTTTAAAAGGTCCCTTGTTAGAGAGAACCACATTTTAACTGCAGGGAAATACTGAAGTCACTTGGCTGCAGTGAAACTGCAGGGGTTTGGGGGTTTTTTTCAAAGCAAATGATTCCTGTCAGGATTGGGTTTTTTCCTCCCAAGAATGGATTTTTATTTTTTTTCATTGTAGTTACATTCCTGCTATGAAAGCTTTAGCTTTTTAAAGAAAAATTATTACATTTCATATGTAAAGAGAGGTTCTGTAGAAAAGGGAATTCCCCACTTAAGAAAGTACATTAGCATGTGAGATAGGTATTTATATATGTGTGTATATAGTATGTATATATATAGTTATGAATTTCACCAGCTTTATTAAATATTTTGGTAGGGTTAAGTTGGCTAGAAACCAGCCCTGCATTAGAAACAGCTAACATAGATGAGATGCTGAGTTAACAAGGGGAAATTACAATGGATGAGAAATGAGCAGTTGGACTCTCTTCAGAACTACACACACGTGCAAGGCCACACACATTTAAGAATTTGGGGTGCAAAACTAGTAGGATGTAAAGCTGCACTCTCATTTTTTTAAACTCACCACTGAGCAGCTCTGCCTGCAGGTGGTGGAACACCTCCAGATGTTGCTGTGAGGGCAGCTCTGAGCACATCAAAAAGCTCCTCTCCGCAGACATTTCCAGAGAGCAGCTGGCAGCCATTTGGTGCAGCTGGTGACTGTGAAGGACCCCAGAGGGGTTAGTGCTTTGTACCACAGTGCTTATGGACGTCAAAGCTGTGCTTGGTAGTGCCTCCTCACTGCGCAGTGTAATCCACTACGAGGTCACATCCTCATCCAGTTCCAGCCAGTCCTGCACAGGCAGAACAGTTAGTCTTTTTAGCACTATTCTTATTAATAATAATATTCTTAGGCTCTCTGAGACAGCAGGAAAAGAGGGCTTAAGATATCCTTTAAAAGAGACAAGCACACAGCTGGCTGCTGGCAATAGTGCTGAGCATCAAAGGGCTTGGAGCGTAGGAGGGAGCCAGAACCATGTGCGAGGGAGGTGTTTTTAGGGCAGGGGCTGTCCCAGGGGCAGGGGCTGTCCCAGAGAGACAGGACAAAGGAAACATCACAAAATTATTCAGAAATATGATTTCAGGGTGGGAGAGTGGAGGCAAGGGAACGGTTAGGAAACACTGACTTGTATGGAAGAGAGGTCACAAATCCTTGGTGTCAGAAACGGCACAGAAACTTCTTAATGGGGCAGGAAGGGCAGCTGCTGGAGACAAGAAAGCAAGGAATGGCCATGACAAAATTCTTCAGTCAGACACAGCTGGGCAGAAACAAACAGAGTCATTATATGTTCATAGGTTAGTCCTAAGATAATACAGAGGTGAATCAGAGAATGCACCAAAGAAACACTCCTGAGATGCATAACTAAGATCATGAGGTGACCTATACACCTACATTACAGTCCTGCTAATCTCTGCTGGATCTCTCCTGCACTCACTGAATGCTGAGCTGACAATCTGAGTTGACTAGGGGACCAAGAAGATTCCCCTGGAAGTGTTAAATGTATCATTAACCTTCTTCTTTACCATGAGCATGAAGTTGGTTTATCCTGAGGCTTAAAGCACCCTTCTCATCCTTTCCCTGCACAGTCACACACACATATATGCCGAATTTGGACTCTTGCATCCCTTTCCTCCACTCCCCCTAGCTCTTCACAGCTTTCAAGTCACACTGGTCTTTTCACTCTGCCAGAAACAGCAACCCAGCTCTGCTGGCAAATAACACAAAGAAACTCAGCCCAGCCAAGGCATGCGCTTCTTCACTTTTATTCTGTACATTTCCACACAAGTCACAATACAGAAAAAGCGTCCAAAAGGAACAGTAACCAGCTCTTTCACTGTATACGTATTTCTTCCTTCCCCCAGTTTAAAATCTCCTTACTTAGCAACACAGTGATCAAGATACTTTGTATAAATAGGAAATGCAAGAAAACCATGGAAAAAAATACTTTCTTACTTTGTTACAAAAAAACCTCTCCTCCATCCCATATTCACTAATTATTATCTGTACTCTGTTTCTCTGTTAAACATATATCCTCAGTTCATGGGTACTGCTGCATGCCTCTGATTCCTTTTGCCAGCTGGCAGCCTCAAGGTGCACAGCTCCAGAGCATTATGCATGGGGTCAGGTAGCATAAAAGAGCCCTTTGAGATGTTATTACAACCCCTGGAACAGATGTGGAATCAGATAATAGGATATATACAAATACTAGAACTCTGGATGCCCATGAAATGTTGGTTAAAAATGCACATTTGTTATTTGACTTTACTGCTCGATTTAGAGGGCCAAACACATTATGGAGTGGTCCAGATTCTGACCTCAGTCACATCTTGGGTCACCTGGAGTGAATTCAGTGCAGAGGAGATCAGAATCTGTCCATTGTCCTTTCTCTGTCATCTCCAGGAAGCAGCACTATGTAGCTCAATGGAAACTCAGCCTTTCTATCACAAGTCTGTTCATCACCATCCCACATAACGATGACTCCTTCTTAGCCTTCTTTTTTTTTTTCCAGAAGACACCTCCAATTCCCTAACTCTTTCCTAACCGTTGGCCTTGTTCTTTATCAATTTTAATCTCCCATTTGTCCAGTGACCAGAAGTGTGAAGGCCAGAGAATCTCTTCATTCCCCAGAAACCTTTTGCACCAACGAACTGAAGTGGTGATTTCTGGACTCTTAAACAATATTCTGTAATACCAGCATGATAGGAGGGAGGTGGCATTTTTGAGATGGACACTTCCAAATGAAACATTCTATGCTCAATGAACTCAGTACAATAATAAAATTGCTCTAAAATTCAGCAACGTGCTCCCCTGAAGCCAAAGCAACCACCTGAATGCTTTAATTGACTTGAAATATCACCTGAGTTAAAATTTTTAATACAAAAAAGCTCAAACACAGAAATCAAGCATGAGAAGTGCAAACTAGTTCATTAGAAAATTGTGATCCTCAAGCACTCTTTACTATCTCAATTTAAGCCACCTAAACTAAAAAGCATAGGACAGGGCTACTCTCACTGTCTCTCAAAAAATGGCTCCAAAAGAAGCAGGATACTATGTGTGAGCAACATTACAAGGCATAACAACAAAAAAAACCAACTCAAAAATAGTTAATATACAGCAGATTTTGGCTCATAACATGAAACACATTACCTGTCTGTGTACTGGGAGGTGATCTTATCCCCATTTTACGGATAAGAAAACCAAGGCACAATAAGGTTAAATGACTTACCCAAAATGACTCAATGAAAGTGGCAGGAATAAAATCTCAAACCCTTGATTTACTACCTCCTGGTCTATCTCTTTGACCACAATACGTCCAGAGAAACATGATGATAAATTATAACACACAGCAAGTACTTTCCCTATTCCATGACACAACCAGTCAGACTTGTAAACTATCAAAAGACAGAAATATATCATTAAATCAAGTGACTTTTTTTGCATAACCTTTATGTTTTGCAGTAAAACAACAGGTCAGTTCTTGCTTGATATAAATCTCCACTGAGCTAGCCGTGACAGTCTCATAAACCAAGCTCAGTATTTATGTACATTGAATTTTTATTACCACACACCTGCAACTTGATGAGTGTTTGTGTCCATAGGAGAATCATGTTTTCCCACAAGACATCTTGTTTTTTCCTAGTGCAAGGCTGCAAAGCCATAGCTGTTCTAAAAGCTGTGCAGAAGCAAAGTAGCAACAGCAGTGGCACAAAGCTAGGCCTGTAGTTTGTAGCAAAATATTCTGTTCACTGAGTCAGAGAGGACAGTGAAACCTCCACGGACCACCAGAAGGTTTGTGTGGGAGCTGCAGAACACAAGTCCTCAGCTACAGCACTGGCCAGACTTTCAAAAATCTTTCAAAATCCTCCTGCTTCCAAAAAGCTGGCTGCATCTGAAATGACTGGCACAGGGTTTACAACACAAAACAATATGGGCAGAAGAAAAATAACCTTCATTTCCCACTGTGAAAGCACATTTCACCTTGAGGAAATTTCTACAGAGAAATGTTGGCAGTCATATTCCATGTTCCCCTCCCCAGTGCACGGCACCCTGATGGGTCAGTGGCCAAGGCTGGCAGCTCTCAAGTCCATTTGGAAAGGGATTTTAACTCTTGGTTGTTTTGTTTTCCAATAGAGTTACAGGAGATAGGGCACATGTAACGCATGATGTGAGGGCAGCTAGATGGCAGCCATTACAAAGGACAGCTGCTCTGGGAGGAAACAGGCAGGAATCCCTGTCCTGGTGCACGAGAAAGAGAATCAAAAAGAGCTTGGAAGAGCTCTTAAGAAAGGAAGTCAGCTCCTACAAGCTTACTGATGTCCATAGGTATTTTACACTCTGCCTGGCACATGGTGGGGTGTCTGGAATAGGTAGCCTTCTGAGAGTTGTTACTTTTGCCAGTAAGGTGATCTTTCTGCACATAAGGCATTCCCCGCTTTCCCTTTCCCAGCTCTGCGAGGTGCAGCAGCAAGCTAGGGAGAAACAAAGCTCCCAAGAGCTGCTTAGTGCTTTGAAGGCTCAGCCACTTTTCTCCCAAAGCTGTTGAGCGATCAAAGGAAGCAGATGGAGGAGAATCACTCTGCAGTGACATGTAAATGGAACAAAAAAAACTGATAAGCCTCTGCCACCTCCCTGTGATTTTTCTGAGATACGTGCTGAGCAGAAAACTGTACAGTACCAGGGCCAGCCATTTTGCATGAGAGACCAGCACACTCACTTACCACTCAGAAACAGCTGACACTTCTTGCGAGCACATCACGGAGCAACACAATAAAATCTGCCCGGGGAAAGATTTCTTGACAGGAAAATCACAAAAGGAAGAACCATGAGAGTAGCAAAAAAAAAAAATTATACAAAAGAATTTTTCTATTGATAAGTCTGGAAATGTTGAAATCAACCCCTCAGGTATGAAAAACCCAAGTCCATCATACTTCCCATCTGCTTAATCCTGAGATTACAACTCAGGCATTACAACTGCCCTCAGAGGAGCCTTTAGTACTGCACATCCAACTCATTCCTAGTACAGAGAATTTCAACATTCCATACCCATATCTGGACATGGTCAGAGGAGATTCAACCATCTGTGACTGGTCAAGCAGAAGTGTCCCAAGGGTAATTAGCACAAGAGTAAGATTTTGACCTTTCCGGTCAAAAAATGAAGGTAGCATGAACTAAGGAAAGAAGAGGTGACGAAAGATTAAAGACTTCAATACAGAAACTGTATGAAGAACAGAGAGAGAGAAGAAAAAAAAGGGGGGGAAGGAAAAGCAAAGAGCACTGAAAATTATCTAAAATCAAATTTAAATAATATTATGTTCCATTTCCTTCCTGCCATTAGCTGCCAGCAAGATCACTTGTTTTCTTAGCTTTGACATGACTGTACTCCTCCCATATGCCTTATCCCATCGGGATAAGGACAGTATTACAATAGAAGCAATACCACAGGACAAAACAACTGCAACTGCACCCATCTCCTATTAAAACAGGCACATCAACAGTTTTCCCTTTCTGATGAAATAAAAAAAACTAGTCCTGGAAAAGTGCTGAAGTGGGGGACCAGATAGGAAAAACAGCTATTCACTTTGTAGCCCACAGCAATCGTTTTATTTTGATGTGGTGTTTCTTCCACTCATTTGGAAGGAAAACCTCCAGCATGGCTAAGGAGAAGGGAGAGGTGTCATTGTACCCCTTAGGAATCATGTCTCACTTCATGCAGCCTCAAGATTTGCAAATACGAGGGTGTTCCCCACTAGACTGTGTGGTGATCTCTATGGGAGCAAAAACAGGACACCTCCACACCTGGGTGACATAAATATTGGATGCAATGAGCTCAGAGAAGAAATGCACCCACCTCATTTTTACAAGTAGATACATCTAATTATGCTACATAATTACTCATTACAGTGATATTCAATAGGCAGTATTGCAATTCCCTATCTGGAAAATGGCAACGAATGTGGAAACCATTCTGTAGGGTTCCCATTCCCAGGGACCACCTTCACTTTGCTTTTGCTTTTCTAATTTTACCATCTTTCATTTTTTATGTGAATGTCACACAGCAAAAACAGCCCTAGAAAACTGGGACTACTTATTAAAGCCTAATTAGCCAAGAAGAAATCACTCACGTCTGCTGCATCAGGTTCAAGAGCTTCTTGAATTTCTTCTCCATACCTACAAACCTAACCGGTTTGTACAACTCCTAGACAAGATTTGGATTCCTGTGTAGGAACAGAGATTACTTTCTCCCTCTGCTTGATCACAGGCTGAGGAAAAAGTGGCAACTGAAGGTCATTAAGGTAGTTGGAATCAGAAGGCCATTTTCTCATTAAAATAAAGTGTAATACTAAGAAATGAATTGCTACTGTGGTTTATGCATTAGTAGTTAGCTAATTGCTGCAGCACTTGTCATAACAGAGCATTGGATTGCCACAGTGCTGAGTGGTAGGTTACACATCAAGCAGCCTCCCAGACAGGGACTAATTGAAGAGCCAGGTGTTACACTTCACCAGCAAAAGGAGGCTGGCTCGAGACGAAGCAATTACATATGTAGTATTACATTGCTGAAAGAAGTAGTGCTTTATTTCTTGCATGTCAAAAGGCTACAGCTTCTACATACTTTGTATATGAGTGCTGGAGCTGTTAACATATTGGTAAACTCTAAAAGAGGGTTCCTAAGTCAGAGTTCTGATTCTAGTGGATGAAGGTCACAAAACAGAAACAAATTTTGAACAAAGCAAGACTTTTGCTTCCTCGGGTGTTCAACTAATTGTATGTGCCTGTCAAGAAAATCACTGCCTTCTTAGATTCCCCAAATCTCTGACATGTAGGGGATCTAAGAACATAAGCTGACTGTTTTTAAAGGGCTTAGCATCAAATTATTTCCTGAAATATAGATGTGTGAATGTTGAAACACATGATTTTTTTTCAAGTCATCCCCCTCCTTAGACTTTAGAAGTCATCATGTGCTACATCAGAATGAGAGGGTTTTAAAATGAGCTGCCTGTCTTCCCCACTCTCTGGGTAACTAGATACATGTGTACTGCATAGGATAGATTGTCTTGGGGTTTTTAAAGAAAAAAAAAAGTCTGAGAAACAAGAAACTGCAGCTGAGACTGGAATGTGGCACCTTATAAATAAGGCAGGGGACAAGATGCACTCTGATGGCTGAATACAGTAAGGTTATTCAGCTCTAAGCCTGCCTAATCACTGAAGTCAAATGTAATGAATTTACTGGTGTGATCAAGGCCCGAGGGAGGGAATTTTCCCCTTTTGCACAAATGGCACCATACGTGGGCCAGGAAATTCCTTGGCTGAGGTAGGGGGTGTTTCTCCAGAGGACATGAACAGGGGACGAGAAAATACCACTTTCTGTGGGCACCATCATGGGCAGTGGAACTGGAAACACAATGGGGAGGGAAAGCCCCTGAGCTCTGGTACCTGCAGAGGATCTCGGGTAGGCAGTCCAGAGAAGGGTGGTGCCATGGCATAACTTGGGTTGCAAGTAGACATGGTTAGCTTTGAACACTGGGTAATTCACTCCTCTCAAGCCAGCTTTTACACAGAAGTGAGAAACTGCCCAAGTACTTGGTTTTGGGCAGTCCAAGCCAAGTGCTGAGGTGCTGCAGTCTGTCTCTAGTGGTAACTCCTTAGCAAATGCTGAGACATCCCAACTCCTCTATATATTCTGTTCACCTCAACAGCTGGGTGCAGGGTTGGTTTATAGCTCCCCTTGAGGCGTTTCCACAGTGCAGCCATGAGCTGCTTTCTGCCCTTACAAAAGAAGTTAACATATTGAAGCTCAAAACACATCCTCCACATAAAATTCTGGTCTTCATCAGTATGCTAGCAAGTAAACTTTAGCACATTACCGAGTTGCCATTGCAATCAACAGATTTTGGCAGGCAGATCATGGAATTTAATGCTGTAGCAATCCACTACTAAGTAAAATAGTTGTTAAGAAAGCAAAATGAGGAGTACCACAGTAAACACTGTAATACTGTGTCCTATAGCTTCACATGCATACAGAAAGGCACAGGAATATAAGCTGTTTCTAGGACTACTGAAATGACTGAAGATATTCACATTTTATGCTTTAGATTAATTAGGAAGCTAATAACCCAATGTCACTTTAGCTCAGATTCAGTGAGGAAAATAGAGGAAACAATGTCTGATGAATGGAAAAGAATAGACAAAATGGAGATCAAAATGTTACTTTTAGCAAGCTTAAAACAAGTATTATGAAACACTTCTCCATGGATGTCAGTCTGGTGCACAAGAAGCAAAAAGTGGGGGAAGGAAAATGACAGACCTCAAATGGATCAGCAAAAGAAACTGCTTCTTTCTTGGAATACATGAAGTGCAAGAACAGAATTTCCTTGGAGTACTTTCAAAGCACCCGAATATCCAGCATGTCCATACATTTCTTGAGTACCAGTAACCTCCCAGAAATCTTAAGACTACCAATGTATGTTGCCCAATTTATAGTCCAGAGTCAGATCATCTCAACGTGCTTTTGTCGTTCTGGAAGGGTCAACACATGAGCATACCCCACAGGAGGTATCTGGGATGGCTGAAAGAAAAATAGCCACTTCTAGATAAAGTTTTGTGTTAGAAGCTTTCACTACCGTGCACATCACTGTCACAGAAAAGACAAATTAAAAAATGAGCCAAAGAGGCCATTAAATACTACTGAAACAAACCTCCCACAGCCACATCACCAGAAAAATCATGGGCCCCATCTATTCTTACACAGCAGCACCAGCTTGGCAAATACAGCTGGGAAGATCAATGGCAAAAAAACCCATCAATTTTGTACTATTTTCTTTGTCTATGATTCTTCTGCATGACAGTCCTCATGTAGCAGGGGATATCTCATGTAGTCTGAATCCAGGCTATAGCACCACGAGCTGAGACTGAGAAATTCTACTGCTGCTGGGGAAAAGCAAGAGTGACAGGTATCAGTAAAAACACCTACAGACATCTTGAAGTGCTAAAACACAGACAAGCAAGCCATCATGTGAAATGGTGAAAGAGTCACTGGAGTCTGAGGCCTGTTTTTTAACAGATAAAATTTGTCTCGAACCCCTGTTTTACATGAGTAAAACTCAACCTCACACCTCACAGTATTGAGGGATGCCCAGAAAAGTTGTGGATGCTCCACCCCTGGAAGTGTCCAAGGCCAGGTTGGATGGAGCTCTGGGCAACCTGTTTTAGTGGAAGGTGCCCATGTCAGGAGGGTGGGACTGGATGATCTTTCCTTCCAATCCAAGCCATTCTATGATTCTATGCTATAATTAGTGAAAAATATAGGACATCATCATGCCTTGGATAACACATAGAAGATATCTCTAGCATTAAAACATGAAATAATAAGAGTAACTGATGCTATTAAATTACAAAAGTAAGTTTATTTTATCAACATAATAAATATTTTCTTTCCCTCCATTCAACTCCAAAATGAGATAGTAAAACCAGTACAATGGAACAATTCAGGAGCTCCTTAGCTCTACTAAAAAAAGTTCCCCTTAATAACAAATTAAAATGGAAAATCACATTTTGTCAGTCCAGTAATGTCAGTAGCTGAGCATCCCTAGGTACTTTGTCATTCAAATGACACAATTTTATGTGTGTGTATATGTGTGTGTGCATCTATATATATGTATACTGATGTTTATAAATCTACATATATATAGTAATATACACACACTAATAGACACGGCCACTGAATAGACACTTTTAGTAATCAAAATGCTTTACATGTAATTTAAGTGGATTCCCAGCTGCACATTGAAATTTAGGCCCTGCACAGTGCAGGCACAACTACACTGGATAAATCTAGAGCCCAAGTGCTCCAGAGATTCAATACATAGGTCACCACTGACTGCTACAGAGTCTGCCTGCTTCTGGTGGCTGTCCAAAATTGAGAATCCCATCACACTTCAAAAATGGTAAGGAATAATCCTGTAGCATCCTGGTCCCAAACTGCCCTCAGTGAACCAACTTCTGATATTCCTTGCCATTGTAGAAAACAATATACATGTTCTGTTACCTACAAATACAACACATCACAAGTATCTCGTGCATTATGTGTGCAGCGCTTTGGGACAGCTTGAATACTAAAGGCACTACATACAGCCAGTTCCTGTCCTAACTCCAGTGCTGGGAGTGCTTTTATCATTATCCAGTGCTTTTATCATACAAGTAACTGTCTTCAGCTGAGCACACAGCATGGGCAGCTTTCCAGAGGCACAATGGGCTCACTCTGATCATATCATCATACTCCAGCTTCCAGGGAAAAAGGGAAGCCATGGTCTCTCGTGTGCTCCGAGTTCCTCCGAGCAGCCCAAATGGCACAGAATTGCTCAGGAAATCTGCACATCCTGACAAGCTGCTCCAGATGGCTGCAACCACCTCTCAGGCAGTAGGGATAGCCTGACAAGGGGAGGACCACTGGGGACAGAGAGGGACCAGACCCAGCTCCCTTATCATAATTCACATGTGGCCTCTGGAAGCTCCCTGTGATTAAAGCAAGCCTTTACTGCTCCACCTGTTTCATGGGACTAAGGGACCAGGGAGCTGTCACAGGCTCAGTGACCACACTCTACTCAGGCACCAGACTGGCCCCAGCACAGGACAGAGCTAAGTTCCTGATGCCATTGAAGCTTCCTCCGTTTCTCACATCAGTAAAACAAAGCAAAAAGGTAAAATTGATAGAAACATAATTCTTATTATCATCCAATATAGAGAAATATTACAGTAATGTCTTTTCTCACTGCTGGGAAATGATGCAAGGCCTACCATGAAACCACAGCGTGAGAATGTTCCTTGTGGAAATTTCACATACCACACCAAAATTATATTCCGATTTTTTATTTCAACAGTTGCCAAATTCTGTTCTAATATGTACACATACTGACCTTCTCCACAAGCCCCTGGATGACTACCAAGAGAAGGAATTTAGCTTTCATATTTTATTTTTTAAACGAGAAAGACAGAAAATAAGACAAAATACATTTCATGTCACCATTGACCTATAGATTACAAATATATATATAGTTTCCTTCCAGAGGAAGAAATACTACGGAAATATTTTGCTCATATCAAATGAACCTTTGAAAACAGAAAAAAAATTAAAAGTATATTTTTCAGCTCCTCCCTCTCTCCCATAACAATCACTTTTTGAAAAAAAAAAAAAAAGAAAAGAAAAAGAAAATAAATACATTTAATTTCCTCCACCTCTATTAAGGAAGAAAAACTTATCTGGATAATGACCTGAGTTATTTTCATGGTTTCCAAATGTATGTAATCCTGATGATCATCATCTACCAGAGAGCTACACCTAGCAAGGCATATGAAAGCAAACACTGGTGGATCCTTCAAAACAAACAACAAAGCAAAACTCAAAAATGTATTACAAGAATTATGCCAAAACTCAGTCATGAATGTCTTCATGGGAACTGGTCAGACAAAGTAGAAGTGGAAGCTCTGTTATTTCTGGCAGCTGAGATATCTGCAGCAATTGGAAACCCAAAGGTGGAACATTTTGTTTATGCTTGTGTGTATGTGTGTTTGCTTTCTCTTCTTTTATGGTTATAAGACAGAGAACAGACGAGTAGTGAAGACACAGCGGGCCTTTACAGTGGCTAAGCTTTACATTTTCGAGCCTATAGTGGGTAATGAGGCAAGGAGCTGCTGCTTGTCCTTCTCCAGTGGGACAGACTCCCTGAAACTTTGTTCCCTTGAAGAATCAGAGAGTTTACAGGTTCCATCAAAGAAGGTTTTTCTATTCCACATGCGACTGGACCAGTGCCCATTTGTTTGTTGGCAGCAGCAAGGCTGATAACTGATGTTCTAGTTCTCCTTCCTATCTCTGGCTGTAATGCAAAGGGCACTAGGTCCATATATCAGTCCATCAGAACTCCCTCAGTATTGCACAAAACTATCTCCAGTGTAAAACCCATGTTTTCAAGAGTAAAGAACCACTATCAGCTTTTAGGAAGGCCTGAAACCTAAGCAGAACTGGATCGGTCATTACACACACACAAAAGTAATATGAGAAACCTTACTGGTAACTTTCTGCTCTGCCATTCAACATGGTATATCCCATATAACTCCTTTCCATACAAATTACTGTATTGTGAGGCTACCATAACCACATATCCAGCAACAACGAGGTTAGGTTTTGTCACTGCTGTAAATCTAATTGTGCCCCACACCCTGGGAAACAAGGCAACAGGCAGCATCCTCTCCTAAAGCGAGGAAACTCCATGGCGATGGGGTACTGAGGATGCAGCTTTTGAGAGGATGGCAAGGGAGGGAGTGTAGCTGGTAAAAACACTGGACTTTTCCTAAGGGCATCCAGAGCTCCTCAAATATTTTGCTACTGCCTGACCATTTGTGAAGAAAACACAGAGATAACAGGTACTATTTAACTGATGAGAAGTGAGGGGAACAGGAGAATAAAAGGAACGCAGGAAATTGTAAAGATAGAGGAGGGCCTCATTGGGTGCTTTAATGTCCCAGTTAGTTTGGAGTTTTGTTCCCCCACACCCTCTTAAGTCTTTCCTTTTTTTTTTTTTTCTTCCTTTTTTTTTTTAAATAAATTGTACAGATGAACATGGGAGAAGTTCATGCTACTTGCTGGAAGCAATAACGGTAAATTTCCACGGCCCATGGATTCCACAGACCTTTGAGTGTCCCACCTCATCTATCATGGGCTAACTTATGGAACCTAACCATTCCGTGGCAAGACTCAGTAGCCCTTAGAAACTGGTGGCATGTCCTCAGGTATTTTCCACTAGAGTGAGAGACACGTTGATTCCATCAGCTTCTTTCTCACATGACACCTGAGCGACTCAGGTGAAGCCTCGAGACTTCCAAGGATCCTCTTCGACATTTTCAGACATCAGACTGCTGTCTCTAGATCTTCGTGGGTAACCATTTGGTAGTTTTGTCGACTCTCCAGGTAGGAAGCCAGATCCGGATCACCAGCTTGCTGAGCCCTGTCACGAGGGGTCTTACCCTAGAATAAGAAACAGGAAGAGAAAAATCTTGTGCTAATATATTTAGAAGAACAGATGATTCTTGGGCAGAAGAAGATTAACAAGTCAGAAGCCACTTGTCTGGATTTCAGCTGTTTCAGAAAGCTTTTTGCAATGTACAGTACTGTCATCTGAAAAAGAGATCACAGAATCATAGAGGATCTCTCTTCCCCTTATGGGCTACCCTATACAGCATAGCATGGTGGGAATTGTTTTTGAATGCCTTGCTACAGCAAAGATGCTTCTAATTCTAGAACCCAGAGAAACAACCCACTCTCAGCTGCTGACCACAGGATGTTTATGCTCAGAAATTCCAGAGAGGCAGCTTCTGGACCATGTTCCTAAGCAATCAGATTGTTTCAATGACAGAATATTCCTCGGATTTAATTTTGCCCAGACTTCTTTCTCAATCAAGCTTACACCAAGAGAGGGTTGTGGTTAGTGTCCCATCAGTGAGCACAGGGGCAAGCCAGGGCAAAAGCAAATAGATAGCCATCCTCACAAAGCAAGTCAGCCACAATAATCAAGCCTCACAGAAGCTATGCAATCCGAAATCAAGGCTCCTGCAGGTGGTCCTTGCCCACAGGCCTCTCTTTTGACCACACAGGAGGAGGATACTGCTGTGCCATGGAGATGTCTCATTCATACCCAATGCACCGAATAGTTTGAGGCCAGGCTCTCACTATGGTGATGATGACCCGTGTTGGGGACTGAACTGGAGTCTCTTGTACTTGTTTAAATTAATACAGTTTTCTATATAAAGATGGCTTGTTTAAAAAGAGCTGCTCTTGGCCCACACAAGGAAGCCTCAATCATGCAAACAGCAGGGACGGATGCTGATTGGTCTCGCTTGGCTGCAGTATTTTATAAGTGGTTGATGGAGCTGGGTTACCTTGGAGTCTGTCTTTCTCAGAGAGGCTCCCGCATCCACCAGGAGCTGGCAGACGGCGCGGTGGCGCTGGCAGGCTGCCTTATGTAATGCTGTCTCACCCCTAGACCAAAGTACAGAAACCAGCAGTGAGACACATCACACCAATGTACATTTACGAAGTATGAGGTGCAGAGGATAGACACAGAAGGATGTTGCATTTCTGCGAGGTTCCCTCTTGCTGGCAGAGGTAGGCTTGTGCACTCTCTCCCTTAGCATCTACATCCTTTGACTCAGTAGGAATGCCTGCAATGCACAAATAGCAGACGAAGAACTCTGAGGGGTGGGAAAGAAACACGCACAGATTTTAAGTATTCAAAGGACTGAATGTCACATTCCCATCCAAATGCCAGTTCTGCTAACTGCTGCAAAGGTAAACTAGCTCCCTTCTTACTTCACAGCAGGCAAAACAGCAACAGTGTTTGTTTCTTCCTGCAATTTGTTTCCTCAACCTCATTCTCCGACTCATCCTAGAAAAATCTTGCCCATCAAAGCTAAAACTGGTGCACTTGCTGCCTTGGTTCTGATACCCTGCTCTCTTGGGTGTATGAGAGCAAGAGCTGTGTTTTTGTTTTCTACTGCTGGACTGGTGAGCTACCGGGAAAGCTTGAACACAGGCTTTTCAAAAGAGAACACTGCGTAGTGGGAGCACATTTATTGCTGAGCCCCTCACTCAGACTAGAGCTACATGTAAGAGGATTCTGAGATTGACTATAGTACTGAGAGTAAAGAAATCTATCTAGATTTGCCTATGCTCTGAGTGGATTGAAAAGGTGTCCTTAATACTAGTATCCAACATGTAGGGCCATTACAAAACCTGCAAAATAACAAACAACAAGAAATGCACGTAGTAGGACAAATCTTACACCTACCTACTCAGAGAATGCACAAAGGAATTTCAGCCCCAGTCCATGACAGGGGAAGTTGTAATAGGCAACTCTGCAAGAAATCTACCCTTGCAGCAGGAGAACTAGAATCAGAACGGGATACTACCTGATTTCCCCCTGAGGATCAAAAGACAAATTTATACTGCCAGTTACAGCTTGAACCTTCCCTTTTCAAGAGTTAGCAGCAGAGGGACCTTTATAAAGGGAAGACCTTGTAGCCATGTTCACTAGCACTTTGTTTCAGTGGTTGTGTGATGCTACTGGGTGAAAAGAACCATCCAGACACCATCACCTCTGGACTTCACACATGCACCTTGTGCACAAGGTGTTCTCTGCTAGCAGAGGAGGGCACTGTGGGATGAGGAATGGTAGGTTTAATACCTGTGAGAAAGATGGTTTTTGCTTCCCATATATTCCATACACTTTCCGGGATTATTCCTGATTCCCTTGCAAACTTCAATTATACAACAAGATTTAAAGCAGTTGGGAACTGGAAAGTAAAGTAATTTTTTCTGTTTAGTTTTGGATTTGGGGTGTTGTTTTATATAAGAACAGAGGTGATCGATGTTTTAACTACCTGATGGAAACCTTCAAATGCACAGGTTGTGGCCATCTGGGAGAACCAAGGCAGAGCACCCTGTATGAATCAAGAAGGGACTGAAGAAAAGGTGTAGAACAAGAAAAGTAATTTCCTGACTTCTGGAATTTACTCTTCAGGTTGTTCCCCTAGTAGCTGGATGCCAGAAACATCAAAACACAATGTAGGACTTCAATTCCCCTAGATAGATTAAGGAAGCATAGGAAGCAATAGAGAGGAAGTACTTTATGAAGTCCAAGAAACATTTATTCTAGACCAGGAAGCCACATATGATCTGGTTGATGTTTGTGTTTAGGGGGACTTCTGTCTGCTTGTTTGTTTTTGAAGAGCTGTGCCATTTTACAAGTTTTTTTGGTTTAAAAATTTACATTTGAAAACCAAGAGAAGTCTGCTATTCTAACACACATAATGTGAAGGGTAGAGTAGGTTGTACTTACGTTTCACTGTCTGTCATGTCCAGTAATTCAGATGGACCTGCAAAAGACAGTCAGGTATGTCATATAGCATTTGTCTGCATGACTAGAAGACTATGTCTAGCAGGAGAAGATTCCCAGTACAAATACGTAAAAGCAGCCAACTGAAAGCTCAACTTGCACAACTATGTCACATTTCAATGTACTATTTGCTTGTGAGAGCCCTTGCACTGGCAAAATTCTGAATGCACAGTCACTGCTGGAGTGTCAGCACCAGGGAGTATCAGCCTCTAAATTACACTGGGAATGAATATTCATGGGGTTTATTTTCTCACTCTTCACCTTGCTCAATTAAGCGGTTCACATAAGTACAGTGCATTGAAAATGCTGATATATTGGAAACCCTGATATATTGCAAGTTAAAATCTATTGTGACTACTAGAAGGAAAATGTCATTAGGAAGTTGAAATTAGCCAAATTCCATCCTGAATGACATCCCTGTGCTACTCCATTTAATAGCATTATACAAAATGTAGATCAGGGTGGAATATTCCCAGCAGTCTTTATATTGATATGCAAATCCTGTACTCAACTGGTTAGCAATGATCAGGAAAGTAAGATTAAGAAAAACATAAAAGATTTTTTTTAAGTGGAAAAAAAATAATGCATTTATGTTTATGTTCTTTTGTTCTTGATATTCACTATAGGCAGATATTTATAGCAGCAAATTCCATCACTGAATTACAGTGATACAGAAAGGCTAGGATCTGGATAGCATTTGAAACAAGAAAAACTTTTTCCTTTGCAGTGTATTGTATCATTCTTCTCTCCACTGCTCTGGAGTACAGTGCCAGATGGTTATGGGGCAGTTAGCAAAGGAAACACTGAAACTTTACAGTAATTTTCCTTCCTATGCATGAATATTTCCCATCAGTGCACTTTGAAATTCAAGAGTCCTCAAGAGCTTACAGCAAATCTCACCTGAAACTGAGGAATTTCACACTACTTGCTTACAAAGGCTTACACACAACCTCCCTACACCCCTTTCACTCTGAGTGTGTGTCAAAACGTATCAGAGCAGCCGGTCTTCACCTCACTGCTTTTACAATGTGCACATGCAGTATCACTGGGGGCTCCTGGAGCTGCAGGTAACTCCTTCACTTCTGTCATAATGGGAAAGGGGTGGTGGCTTAGTCCCCAGTACAGAGGGCATTGTATACCATTGCATATCTATCTTGACAGTTCTCCAAGTTCATTAGCCACTGTTGATTTTTAATGCAAAGCACCCTTACTCTGCCACCACACAGCTCATCTCCACACTTGGTGGTGATGTGTTCACTCCTGCCTATCAAAAAGAAGAATCACTCATGACCCCTAAGCTCCCATAAGCATGAAAAAGGGTAGAAGGGGCTAAGCAGGGCCTCTCATGGAGAGGAAAGAAAGGTAATGCCTGAGAAATTAAAAAGAATATTTAAAAAGCACATATGAAGAAAAGGACTCCTTTCCCATGCAAAAATCACGTTCTTTCAAAAATAGAGGTAATTCCCCGTTGCTTTATGCAATGACACATCCAGGGATAGGTAAGCAGGAATGGATTGCAGTGTGTTAGAAAAGACACACTGCCAATATTATTTCTGTTCATGGATGGAGCAAGGAAGGTTGTGTTGCTAAGGTGGAACAGGGTGACTGGGCTGGCTGCATGGGGCATAGAGGTACTTGCCCCGAAAAGAGGAAAAAGGCATTACAAGGTTAGGAGGAAGGATGGAGAGAAGTTAGAAGAATATGACTTGAGAGGGAGAAGAAGTTTGGGCAGAGTGGGCCTGGAGAGATAGGAAGCCAAGAGTGAAGGAAAACTGGTCTGGAGCAGAAAGAAGCAACAGGGCTGAGACAGAGATGCTGAGTGTGGAGGACCGAGAGGGCAGCCTGTGAGTAGAGACCTGAGGAGATGACAGGTACATCCTGCCTAAGTGGAAAGGATGTTCTCCTGTATACTGTCCCAAATTAAGCATTTCATGGGAGAGCCCTGACTCCACCTGAGTTATGCATAAGGGCCAGATACTGAAATTAATCAATTAGCTGCATAACATGATACCAGGATTCATTAATTTCATTCTCTCTGGCCTACCTCTGAAGCTGGAATGTCCCAACTCACACACAGCCTGGGCTGTGGCCTTTACTTCTTCATTTTATTTTCACTTGTGCTTCTCTTAAACCATCTCACGCCCTCCTCTTAAATCCCTTTCCCCTCTCTTTTGGACCTCATTTTTATATCAGTCTCCCTGGCGCTGCCAACCGACCATTCCAAATCCCCCTCTGCCCCGGGACAAAAGCTGCACAGATGTGGGAAGGGCTGGCACTGGGAAAGCTAACGGCACTGTCATCCTGACCCAGCAGGGAGGCGGCTGTTTTACTCTGGGACAAGAGGCAGAGAAAGAAAAGGGGACCAAGGCTCAGAGAGAGAGAGGACAAAATAACCCAATAGAAATCCGGAAGGGAAATGCATGAGTGAGATTTCTATCAAGGAAAACAGCAGGGGGGGAAATAAAAACAAAAGATAGAAATGTGTGGAAGGTGGAGGGAGGAAAAAAAAGAGAGAGAGAAAAAGAGACTGGGGGGCTGAAGAATGGCAGGATGGGGACGGGGGCTGGGGGGGGGAGAAGTTCGCATGAAAGGAGCTGAAAAGCATGACACACCAAGGGGAAGCTCAGCTGAGATCATTCTCTTTCCTTACCATTGCCCCTAGATGGTCTGGGTAGAATTATTAACCTTTTTCCTTCTCTCCTTTTGCCCTCTTTCACTCCACGAAAGCCCTTTACCAGTTTCTCAGGAGGCAAAGCATCCTGAGCTGGGGATGGGAGGAGGGAAGGGAAGGAAACGCTCAAAAGAAGCTGCTCTTTCACTGAGCTCACTACAACAACAAAAAGGAGAGTCTAAATGGCCATATTTCAGAGGTATTTCCGAAATATTCAGAACCACATATTCTGAAAGGTCTCTGGGCTCCCAGCATACCCCTCTCTGATGGTTGTGGTTACAGCTTCCCAAAGGAAACCCACAGGTACTAACCCTTACCAGTCCCTTGTCCTGTCAGTCCTTCATAGAAGTGGGGAAGAAGGGTATTTACTTTAAGCAGTAATTCCAGACGTTATCAGCATTTCTGTGTGTTTATCTGTCAAAACCCGCTTTATTTAATAACTTGACTGATGTTGTTATGTGGAGGAAAACACTGGATTTGGTTCTTTACCTTCAAAGTGGGAATATTTTTAAAATAACAGTAATCTGGAAATTCAGAACTACTTCAAGCCTTTCCCCAACTCCACATTCTTCTCTTTTTTACCTGATGTGAAAATTAAGTGTCTGTTTTTTCCTGCCAGTGTCTTTTAGCTCAGAATTTCCACTGTAACATAGAGGATAGTCAGGTTATGGGAGCATTCCTTCCATCCTAACTCTCTCTCTGCCTTGTTGCCCTAAAATTTGGTAAATTGCAAATGAAAATAGGCTATTTTATACCTTGTGCCTTCTAGAAAGACTAACTTTTTTCTGCTTAGGCCCCTCACAAATGACACTCTGCAAATCTAGACATACTAACAAATGTCATACAAACTCACTCTCATTCAGTGTTGCTTTCTGATGACTATTCAAACTTTGTCACCAACATACATCTCTGTCATGGCAAAATCTGCTTTCCAAAAGCCACCTTAGGAACTCCTGAATCTGGTCAGGATGCGAACCTGAATTCACTGATGACTCTTAACTCTGACCTTTGCAGTGCTAAGATTAATGAAATCATCATCTTTTTTTACCAGAGGATGCTTTCTAATGGAGCAAGGACATTGAGGTTTGAGGACACAGAAATGTTTAGGACAAGATGCTCTACATACTGACTGTTGCATCAGAAGTTCCCACCACAAACTCCTAAGGCAACTGTAAACATCTGCCCTCTCTTCTGTTTAAAATTAAAATAGCCCAGATGAATTATAAAATTCTTGCTTGTCTTTTGAGTTCGTAGAGAAGAGGAGAAGACAAAGACAAGGCAAAGGAAATTACTCGTATAATGTTTATAAATTTTTCACAACTGTCAGATAAAGACTGCAAGCCAAATACAAATACAAATGATGATTTAGGAGGCCCCTTCTCTAATGGAACTTCTTAAGCCTTCCTCAATTCTGTTTGTGCTAAGCAAGTAAGCAGTTAGCTCTTCTCTAATGTGTATGCACTAGGACGTGCTGCAGTTGCTGACTGCAGCAATAAGCAGCTGTGGTTCTAATACCTACCAAGTTTGGCCCTCTGTTTCTAGCTAAGCATTTCTTAGCTCAGCTACAGACGAGTCTTTAAGGCTGACCCTCTCACTAAAAGTAAAAGACTCCTGATTTAGGAAGGCAATCTTGAACAACTGATAGGTCTGCATATCTGCCCTTCCTGCACAGGGAATAGAGAGAAATTGTTTTGCTGGGGCAACAGTCAACACAACTCTTCCTGCAGCAATAAGCAGCTGTCGTCCTGACACCTACTACATTGGTGCTTCAGCTGCTATTCCAGGCTTGTGCTGGTCCACTGCGAAGTATCTGGCAATACTGCACAGCAATCTCCTTGTGTGACTCATCTCTGCTATTTCTAATTTAAGATAGGCTATTTTCCTCCCTTAACATCTGAAATCATTCTGATCGTGATCACAGAATAACCTTTCATATTAATGTACCCTGCATGTTTGCAGAAAGCATAAAGCCATCTCCACAAAGGACAGTCTCAGCATCACTACACCATTTTTCCTCCTCCATAATCCTAGTTCTATGGGTCCCACTCCTGTGTTGCGTTTGATTCACCCCACCATTTTCAAACTAGGCAGTTAAAATTCCTGATGCAGGGGGTTTTGTCTTGTTTTGTTGCTGCTGTTTTTTTAGAGATATTCAGAAGATTTTTCCCTGTGTGGTTAATAATACATTTTCTGTGCTGTGTGCTTGAGGGTATTTTACAGTGCAACTCCTATTAACATTAACTATCTCCAGTCGTGTATGGGAAGCAGACACACTACAGAGGAAGTGCAGCTGGGCAGAGGCAATTGCCAGAACAGGAGTAAGGCTTATTTTTATGAAGGGTGGATCTCGGCAGAAATGAGAAGCTAGATACAGGGAAAGCCTCAGATATGAGTAGTGTTGGATCAGGTCGTGCACAGTAATTAATGTTGAGAAGATGCCAGATGCCAGAGAATGCAAAGAAAACAAGGACATTATGATGATGATGATTCAGCAAGAGTGCTCATTTGTGACTGGGAAGTGCCCAGGGTAGAAATGAATTTCATTAATTGCTTGGTGGGAGAAGAGAGGAGGCCTCTATTAGAGCATTGTCCCATGCACCCTCTGATCCCTGGAGAATGTTAAACAAACAATGCATTTGGAGAAGCCCAGAGGACATATGTCTGGAAAGCTGCAAAAGCTTCCTGCCATCCTTGGGGATAAAGAGGGGAGAGAAGAACTGACTTGACATTTGCTCAACCTTCTGATTTGTCTTTGTCTAACAGTCCGTAATCCCTCACATTTCTCTATTTACTTCAAAAATTCCCATGGATTTCCTGCTTACATCCTTATCAGTTAAATGATCTTATTTTAAACCTTCACCAAAAGAACAGTAACTGAGTCAGACTTTGACTAAGTTAAGGTATATGTGTCTAAGAAAAATCCAGGAGGGGTATCTATGACAGTGAACTGGCACAGGTCATGTGCAGGGTGAAAAGAGACCAGGGCCATTAAGAAAATAAAGCAAAATTATGCTTGCCTACAGAATTCAGTGGCATATATATGCACTGTGACTAATGAGATAATCCAGAGCAGTTAAATAGGAGGTAGAGTTAGCACTGGTAAGGCTTGTCAGAACTGGTGAGAAAATTAGCCATTGTTTGGATACAAGGCCAACTGCACTTAGCTATCCATATGTAGGTATCTATACATAAAAGAGTAAAAGAGTGATTCAGCCCCCTCAGTCAGATATTTGGGGCACAGTTCAGTTGCTCACACACAGATATTTTGTGCAATTTGATATACCTATGGTCAAGTCTTGGGATGCATTTGGAATGACAGGGATGCCTGCTTGGGCTTCGGCTGCCAGTCCAGCTTGGTCCTCCTCTAGGCCTCATGTGACATCTTGTAGACTCATGCAAATGCCCTGGATATCCAAGGGCAAATGATATTAGACATTTATGTTTATCTAAATGAATAAGGTGCACAGGTAACTGTCACCTGAATCACTTGCTGGACTCCAATGACTGCCTCAACCAGGATCTCTCTTGAGTTAGTCATGCAAGAAGTCTGCTGCTAATAAGGATTTCCTCCTCACTTCCATCTGCCACTGAAAGAGGACAAGTCTCCTCTAGTACCTTTGTCATACAAGAGCAAATGAACTGAGTCACAGATTCCTGTTGACAGTACAGGAACTTGGACCTATAGACTACCTGACACCTCTATGTAAACACCTAACTTAGGAGACAAGCTGGAACAGATGGATTGTTACTTTTTCCTTTCTTATGAATTGTGCTTTTTTTGTCTCTCTGTACAATTTCTGCAATAGCCTTCGAGCATTAACTTATTCCAACTGCCAGAGGCAGTCTCTGTGTTCAGTGCTAACACTGCTGCTGAAACAATATAGCTGATTTTGACATTTGGAAGCCAAAATAGCCATTGATATATTGAAGTGAAGTCAGAGACAAGTTACAAGAATGTTTAAAGAACTAGAAAACTTTTCCTACGGTGCAGGAGGCTGATAACTGTGACTTTAGCTTTAGGTGCAGAGCAATGTCTGTATTACTGTGGAACTCTCCAGCAAAAGGGGAACAAGATTATTGTAGTTCAACAGGCAGAAACTCCTAAACGTGACTGCCTCAGACACAAACAAATTGCTGCATAGCCTGTGTAACGATGCCTGCAATCCCTGATACTGACAAAGATAAGAAGAGCTGAAAGGGAAAAAGGGCAATGACTTGATCACAGCCTATAAATATAAAACGGAGATCAGAAATTTTTGCTATTGGTTCATCTTGAATCTATCAGAGACATAATATCGTACGGTTGGAATGAAAGCTAGGTGAATTCAATCTAGAAATAAGTAAACAGATTCTTGATCAGTGTGTTACTAAATACTGAAATAATACCAATAGCTGTATGGCCTCTCCAGCCCTGCAAATGTTTTAATAGAGATTAGATGCTTTCTACAACATATGCTTTAATTGAAAAACAGCTCAGAGGATTGCTGTGACAGAGGTTCTAACTAGAGCATCACACTGCTTCTTCACAGCCCCCCAGCTGATGCAACTGTGAAAACAACATCCTCTTCAAAAGCCATTCTAATTTTTGTTTTCACACTTTATCTGGAGGCATTACTGTCATTGCTGCCACATTCCCAGCCTCCTGCTCACACACACTGGACATTTTGCTGAGGGAGACTACAGATGAGTGAGGGCACTTCCAGCTGCATAGTATGGTTTTACCCGACTGACACTTGGCTGAATTACAAGCTCTCTGTGGATTTGACTACTGTGACTCACCGTGTTCCAGTATGTATTTCACAATCTCGCCGTTCCCAGTCTTGGCAGCATGGTGCAACAAGGAGCAGTGATCAGGTCCTTGGATTAACAAATTGGCTCCTTTTTTACAGCATTCTATGAACTGGGAAGAAGGAAAAAAAAAAAAAGAGAGAGAGAGAGAGAGAAAACACACAAAAGGATAAGTTGGGAGGAATAGGAAAACAAATATGCAGGTAAATTTCTTTACCAGTTTTCATAGGAGGTCAGTACAAAAAATGGAATAAAATAAAATATTAATTTTAAGCCAGCTTTTAGGTTCCGATGTAAAATAACTGAAACTAGAAATATTGACAATTATATGGGTTAAGAAGAATAGTCTGTATTTCCTAAAACTTGAGACATTGCTACTCTATTGTTGATGAATTATTGCTTGTTATCAGTGCTTGCAAACATACGATGAAACTGTTGGAATATTTTAAAATGTATGTACTTGATAGAAAATTCTGGCTTCTCTACTGAAGATTCCAATTTTTCCTCACCATAGCAGCCAAACATTTTCTGACTAAATCAGAAAACTCCAACTCAAAAATCCAGAGGATGGTGAGGTAACTATCCCAGATCTCCATTCTCACTCTCTGCCCAGTGTTCAGGGTTGGCAGAGGGGGAAGCAGTGTTGAAGACTTTGGGGGAGGAGCGGGGGTGGGATTTGTAGTGCAAATAACTGCAGAAAAGGGAGAGAACTGCAACAGTGAGGCATTAATCATGATACAGGACATTCGAAGAAGGGCAAGAAGTTTCCCTGTCAAAGCCAACTCAAGCAAAAACTTTTCAAGAAGTGGAAAGGAGGCAATATTTTTATAGATGCTGGTTGAAGAACTGCTCTCTAGATGCTGCAGCCATAAGGTCTGGGGCAGTGGTGTAGAAGGGGCACATGCAGGCAAAAAGTTGGCCTAACAGCACTGTCATTTTTATAAATGGCTCCAAGGTGACTTCTCACAGATAAAATTGCAATCATTAATCACAGTCTTCATCCAAATTCTAGGGCATGTTTTCAAATCCTGACTTGGCTACTGAAACACGCAGCCTGATTAGCTGTCTGACATGGGACCTCAGTCTTAGGGAAAAAAAACATTTTTGCATGAGTACTTTTTCCTCCCAAACCAACTATACCAAGACCCTATGTATTTTGAGACATCCATCAGATGACAAAACAACCAGATGAGGTTTGTTCTATCTGATCTGGTGGTTGCCTAGGTAGACATTAAATGATCTATCAACTTGGGGGCTTGGCCACCAACCTCACTGGTGTAAAATATCCCTTACTATGTAAGGCTGTGTCAGAACTACCCTGCTGTTCAACATAGTAATTTCCCTGTTAGTAACTGGCACAGTGCTTCATGCAGTGGCTATGAATCCTGAGCTGAAAGGTGCTGTCTAACACCAGATCCTATTCACTCAAATTTCACACCTCACCTGACTGATGTGTTCCCCTAGTATTCAGGGTTTCCTGGAAACGTTGTAAAATGGCACTTGCCAGCAGTCCCCATAGCAGTCTATTTATATTTTGAGCAGAGGTGTGATAAAATTTACAGTATATCAGACCAGCAAAAACTGGGAATAAGTGGACACTCAGTGCTCTGTACTTACCTTCAGTAGATCACCAGATATGACTGCCTGTAAAAGTGCTGCAAAGACAAATAGAAAACTAATGTCAGACAGAAAGCATTATGCATATAGTCTCACAGCTGAGAACACAGCTCACAGTATATGTAAGTGAAGAGTGATACCTCAGTCCACTTGCATTCTCATGTACTACCAAACCAATGTAAAACCTGCACTAACACTGGAAAGGCAGAAGACTGCCCATGTTACATGAAAGCTGTATGGACATCAAGCCAGCATTTCCAATGTTGTCCTGAAATTGCATGCTTCTATCTAAATTTTTCCCTTGAGACACTTCTGCCCCTTTCAACAGTGTCCACTGGGCTGTTGAAACAGGGCCGGCCAAGTTTCTGGCACCTAAGCCATCACTGAAGATATCAATGACATCCACACAGAGAACCCGAAAGTAGCTTCAGACCTGTCAGACTCTGTCATACTGGTGGTGGAATAGTCAGTCAGTCTCCAATACACCGAGAATCCCAACTTGCAGATGACTAAGAGAAATTTCTTAATAATTATTTGTATTACAAAAACATTTTGAGATGCCAGTGGGGAGCAAGTCCCCGGGGTTTGGCAGACAGGACCAAACTCAGAGCAAGAGTCAGTCTTCACCTTTTCAGCCTTTGTATTTTAAACAGACACAGAAGGAGAAAAAGGACACAAAGGCTCAAAACAAGACAGGACAGAGCTGCACATAGAGCCGGGAGCTTCCTACTACCCACTACTGTCTGCCCTGAGCCTGCTAAAAAGAAGAAGGAAGGCAAAAACCTGGGACTCTGTATTGCCCTGAGAGGCTGTTACAAGCCTAACATTGTGTGGTTATCTCCTTCTTTTTTTCCTCCTTCTATCATGATATATATTGCAGAAAAACAATTATGAATATTCTTTCTGAGAAAGCACTTACATGGTTTGCATCTTAGAAAGCATTAAACATCTGCCTCAGTTCATGCTTTTTCAAGTATGTCTAAGCCCATTTCTATCTTTGAGTCTAGGCAATGCAATCAAATTAAGCATTTGTTCAAGTGCCATCCTTGATAAAGATGCCAAAAGTTCATGTAGGGAGGAACAAGGGGGAAAGAAAACTGTAGTATAGCTTTGCCTCTGAAAAATAACACAGAGGAAACTGCACAGTGTGAATTCCATGAGGAGCTTGTTATGCCTTCAGAAATTACAACACATCCAAGCTAAACACTACAGAAGAGGAAAGATGTTCAAAGGCAACTCAACAAAAGTGCTTTTCTTTGAAAACACGTGAGGTTATATGGCTTTCTGGTCTCAGTAATGCCTCATGCCCTGGCTACACAGCAGTGGGAAATGCAAAAACCTAGTCCAGCTAAGTTGTGACTTAGGAAAGCAGTAGCAGCAATTCTTGCAACATTAGATTTAGGGCAGCTTTTCAGTGATCATATGTCCTACAAATCCCCAGGCATCTGTGGGAATGAGGACACACAGATTTTAAGAATGGAAAAAGACAAACACCAGCAAGTAAGAGCTAGAAAATACATGTACATCTTTTCTTCAGTTTGCATTTTCAGTGGTTTACATCCTGCTTTTTTCCTCAATAGTTCTAATACTGGCTCAGTCCAAACTAATAGCAGAGCAGCATTTAACCCTTGTGTCATTCATTTTGGTTTTTTTCCCATCAATCTGGTCTTACTGCCACCTTTATTTTGTAGGCTACTGCAGTCTGGACTTGTATAAATATTTTGCTCTCCTCACACATGTGAAAATCAAATGATCTGGTGATACCAGTTATTCATTTCCTTCTACATCCAATTTTTGAAGACATGTCTTCCCTGAAGTCACTTCCTAAGAGGCAGTGATACATTTTCCTATGCAAGCCATGCTTAAGATTATAGTTCAAAAAAGCCAGGAGAGAAATCTAAGATTCTATGAAAAGAAAAGCCTGATGAGATGTGAAAAACCTTCTATGTTGAGTATCCATAACCAGAAGTTGGTCTGGTGATAAGGCTATTAGGATAAAGCAGCTCTAAAACACATTCAGCATAATTAGACCAATCTTTTCCTCTCTTCCCTAAGCCTCAAATCCAGCAAAGCATTTAGGCAGGTGCTTAGCTTTGAGCTAATTACATTCTTTTCACACCAAGTCTACCTGCACTGTTAAAATTAAGTGCTTTGCTGGAGAAGAACCTATTGCATAAATGAATATATTACAGATCAACAAAACCAGCTGGCATAACGAGAGATTAGACTACACTAAAATAATTCAGCGCTGTAAGCCAAAATGCAGGAAGATGTAGAAGTTTTTGAGCTAGAAATGGAGAAAGGTTTTTTAAAATAGGGAACATGCTTAAATAAACATATGACTATTGCTTAGCACACTAACCCTATAAACTGAAATGGGACTGCTGGGCATATGGAGGAGGAGGGTGAAGATGGTAAAAATCACCTGGTTGTTAAAGAGGTGGTGAAGCAAGCAAGCAGATGGCATTGACAAGAGAGAGCAGACTGAGAAACTGGAGAAAAATGCTGTTAACATGCAACGCCAAGCTAGCTTAAAATTAAAAACATTAAAGTGAGAATTGTTGTATTTCTTCTAAGCAAACTGCACCACTGGTGTAATAAATAAAATTAATTATGCCATTGTTTTATCACACATAAAATACCTTCTGATCTTAAAGATATCTCAAAAATTGCTTGATTTAATAAATATTTTAATCAAGTCATTATTTTCTCAACTTCTCCTGAAACAATCATTTGTCATGACTAATAAAAATGTTTTATTACCTTTTATGTTTATTTAGCAAGCAGATTTATTGTTGATGAAAGGTGACTGAAGTGCTCTGTCCACGTAATGAGGAAACAAACGCTCAGTCTGCAGTGGTGCTGGACTCCCCAGGCTGCCTTCTCAGCAAAGCTCAACCCTCTCTACTGGTACAGCCCCTACTCCATCACTGACCTCTCTGCTGAAATTGCCAGCAAATGTGTCAATCACTGCCCAGATTGATGGATCTTGACAGAAACAATTACCTGCTAGGATATGGACAGCCAGAAATGCAGGCGATCTATGTAACAGCAGCTTCTGGTTTCCACTGGGTGACTTTTGAGATGAGATTCTAACTACCCCTGTGGGCCAACTTACAAAAGAATCCTCGTTAAAAAAACCCAACCAACTAAAAAAAAAAAAAAAACAAAACAAACGAAAAGAAAAAAAAAAGGAAAAAAAAAATACCAAAAATCCCCCCACCGAACACAAATAAATAAAAACGAAAACACCATAAAAACACCAACCTCAAAACCAACCCCCGCACACACACACTTGACTTATAAATTAAATATTGAACAGACACAAGTGGATAATGCACTAACAGAAAAAAAAGTCCTGTCAAAAAGGCTGCTAATTGAATTCTGGTAATGCTGCAAGCTAGTGCAGCTTGAGTCACAGGATAAACAACTCCTAGTACACTCACACATGCTGAAAACAACACTGTTCCTATGGCATGTGCCACTCATCTAATTTCTATGTTAGTGCCCATTACTTCCATTGGAAACAGCTATTTTTATTTCATATTCTAAAAATATATGTTAATGTCACCAAGTTATAACAAAGATTTTTGTTTCCCAAACATAAAATTAACTTATGAAATCTCAATTGCCCTCTGATTCTGCTTATGAAGCCAGCATCACTAAAAGAGTGCTGCAAAAGCAGTCATTAAACAGTGGCAAACAGATAACAAAGGAGTGAGGTATTTGTACCCAGTAACTCCAGAGGCTGCAAGATGTCTAAGAGGTCTCATAGGGCTGCCTGGATGCTCAGAAGAGAAAGTATCTCTCCATAGAAAGTAACCTGGTGTCTGCTGCAACAGTTCATGTTATGCATCTCCCTCCAAAGACTACAAAATCTCCAGAGAACATGACCTCCAACTTTTCTAAATAAGGAGTCAAACTAAGACAGAGGGGATCCTTCAGAATGGCATGATTCCAGGGGACATACCTGATCACCTTCAAGAAGGATAAGAGAACAAGAGGAAAACAGGAAGTCCCCCTTTTAAGGGTTTTCAAGATATGACACTGCTGCCACCAGGCAATGCTCTTGGTCTCAGAAATTTTGCGAGTTCTTTGTATACCATACAGGTGCAGCATGAGAACGACTCATTGACTGCAACACATCAAAACAATACGGCAGGAGGGGGCAGAAGTCACCACCACCACCTCACTCACTTCAAAAGCCATGAAAATTCTCAGAAGCATCACAAGTAAGGAAAACCTCAAACTACCTCTTCCTATCTGCCTTGCAGAAAAACTTTCTCCTAATCCCAAAGCTGCTGATCATCTTAACACCAAGGACAGAAGCAGAGCTCATCGCCAGGCTACCATTACACTAGAACTTTGCTGCTAAAACACTTTCAGAAAGAACATGAAGAAAAAAACTCTTATAAACCCCTGTAAGTAACATCTCAGAATCTCAAGGTTCTTTGCTTAAAGTAGGTTGACATGGAAGATATTTATGAAGTTAGTTTTATAATCATTAGTGAGTCAGTAAGAGGAGTTGGTCTGCACTGGAAAGAATCTCAAAGAACAGGACAGTTCTAGTTTGACATCATCAGCAGTACAGGAGTAATGTGCCTTTTTACATGAGTACAAGTCATTCATAAACCATAAATATCTTCCAGATTTTATTAGTTAGATTGCACACCTAATATGACCCTTTCAGAGCCACATTTGAACCCACTACTGCTGTACCAACTAAGCCACATAGAGTGCTAATAAAAAAGTGAATAAAAATAAAGTGAAGGTCTAAAAATTGTGACTGGAGGGAGCAGAATTACATAAAACTATGTTATAAAGTATAAGTACCACACAAAGGAGTTGTCACATCCATGGTTGATTAAAATGCAGCCTATTATGGATCTATGAATGGAATGCAGTCTGGGAGCAAAGTATTATTTGCAACAATACATCTTACCATGAGTTAAAAAATATCAGGCTCACAATGCATCTAATCAGAGTATGGCAATGTTTAAGCACATGGGAAATTATGGCAGAATTCAACTACCCTAACTCAACACTGGTTGGAGGGGTCTTGGGCAACCTGATGATCTAGGGGGTGACATCCCTGCCCATGGCAGGGGAGTTGGAACTAGGTGATCTTTAAGGTCCCTTTCAACCCAAACAATTCCATGATTCTCTGACCTCAAAGACAACTAGGGCTCATGAAATCTTTAGCTCTTTCTAAAGGCACAGATAAGAAAATCGATAATCTGAAGTGATTAGTATCATGTAGAAACCTCATTTAACAGGCAGTGCCTGCAACTGTCCAGCCTGTTCTGAAACACAGTTAACACTGATTCTGAAACATCAGCTAAACACTGATTCAGCATTCGGAATTGATATGCCATCAGCATTTCAGTGCTGGATCTGTCTTACTGGTTAGAGGCAGCTAATAAAAAATACAGGAGCTTTAGTGTGGGGCCCTCAGAATTTGAGTCTCAGTGTTCACTACCATCTCCCATGAGATTGCTCAGGGGAACTCTTAAGAAATACCTCATGAAATACTGCCTTTCTCAAACCCTGTCGAACTGATAAAGAAGAAGAAACTATAAGAAATGACATCATCAGATTTTTTGAGAGTTATTAAACTTAACTTGGCCTATCATTAGCTTCCAAAACATCTCCAATTCTTTATTGCTGTTTTAGACCTTGTGAAATTCATGGAGTCAGAAATTTAAAGTAATTACTGTTTTACACATTGAGAATTTAAAAGCTGACCCTAACTAGAAGAGTGCTTTTACACAGCTGGAGTCTTCTCAGCTGTTAAAGATCAGCATTACAGAAATGATAAGAAAAGAAGCCCTTGTTTTTTATTTTTCACTAGTTTTACAAAAATCAATAATAACTTCTATTTTAATCACTCAAAAAGCTATGCTCTCAAATGAGTGGACTCCATATAGAGTATCATTCAAAAATACATTCTTTTCTCTGTAAACAACAACTTGCTTGTAATAGCTTTATGACAAACTGACAGTAACATAACTTACCCAGAATTTTACAGAACTGACTTCTCTACTCTAGCCATGATCTTCAACCTCAACTTGCAGTTGAAAAGAGGTGGGGGGGCACCATGGGAAATTGGTTTGTGGGCTACTTCCCTTCTGAGAGGACTATGGTCCTCTCAGAAGAGGACCTAAGATACAGAGCAGCACATTCACTTGATTTTTCTGAAGGGTCTCCCAGCCCCATAGAACAATTTTAAGGATCCATGATGAAGAAAAGTTGCAAATCACTGCATTTGAGCTTTTAAAAACACTTTACCTCTTTTCAGTACTTAATCTGCTTTTAAAGTTATAAAAAGAAAAAAACCCTATAAAATATGTGCACCAAGCTGTCTACATAACTGAGAAATTAAGTTACAAAATTAATAACATTTTGTTGGAATGACTGAGCTCACAGGTCTTTGATCTATAGACAATCTCAAGTCTCACCAAAGCTGATGATGCTTAAATATTTTGCTTTGAAGATAAGCTGAGTGAAAGGAGCAATTTAATGTGTCTTCATGTACTTTATGCACCTGCAAATAGTGGAAGTAACTAATGAAGTCCATGAAAAAAATTAAACAGAAGTTAAGCCTTGTAGGTTGAGAGGTCTCCTAAATGCTGGGGGAAAAAAAAAACAAACAACAACAACAAACTCTTCAAATCAAATTTTCCTCCTGATAGAATGAGACAAAGGTCCCTGAATACAAGCCAACAGCTTGGGCCAAAAAAGATGCACCAAGACCCTATATGGGACACTCACCCTTTTTGAAGTCTGTTATTATAGCAGTGTACACCTTATGCCAAGAAAAGGACACAAACATTTGTTTCTACCACAAACCATCAGGACTGCATTTTTCCTTATGCACAGGAAAAGCTGTGTTCAGGAAAAAAAAAAAAAATCATAGAATCATAGAATTGTCTGAGTTGGAAAGAACCTTTAAAGGCCATCTAGTGCAACCCCCCTGCAATGAGCAGGGACATCATCAACTGGATCAGGATGTTCAGAGTCCTGTCCAACCTGACTTTAAATGTTAACAGGGATGGGTCCTCTACCACCTCTCTGGGCAATATGTGTCAATGTGTTACCACACACACACTGTCAAAAATGTATTTCTTATATTGACCCTCTTTCAGTTTAAAGCTACTTGTCCTTGACCTATCACAGCAGGCCCTGCTAAAACGTCCGTCCCCATCTCTTTATAAGCCCCTTCTAAGTACTCTAAGGCTGCAATGATGTCTCCCCAGAGCCTTCCCTCTTCTTCAGGTTGAACAAAACGTCCACTGTCATGAGAATATCCTGCTTGGCCTTCTTACAGAATCTGAGGGCAATGGCTCCAGTCTATCCAACTCAAAATAACTTTGCTGTGAGGCCGTATTTCCATGAAAGACAACCAAGTAAAGAGCCTGAGAGGTCAAAATGCTCCCCGGGAGACAAAAAAAACCCAACAGTGCAGCAACCTACTGCAACTAAAAGCTCAAAAGCACATCAGCTGAACAGCAGCTGGACACAGACGTCTCATGACCGTTCAGCAAGAGGAATATTATGAAGGCCTTCACACAGTATCTTGAACTAATTCATCTGTACACGAAAATGTGTGCATAAGCACACATTCTCCTGTGGTTTAAGAGATACTTTTGAAGTCCACTGGCCCTCTGAATAAGTCATGCCCCAATAACATCTATTTCTAGGATTGCACAAAGTGGTAGAGATCCCTTTTAAATATTTGTGGGTTGTCCTTTACTTAAAAAAGCACTCGATCCTGTGCAGATTCAAAGAAGAGAACTGACACAGTTTTGATTGCACCTGTTTGCCTAACTTGGGAATAAGGCAAAAATTTTAACGTACAAAAAAATCACCCATTATTTAGATGACTAGAGATACAGATTATGAACCTTTACCTTTTAAGAATTTTAAATTCAAACAACAGCACCAAGCCACTGTTTAGAGAGGCGGGGGGAAGGAAAAATAGTCACACATGCTTGCTGAAGGGAAAGAAAGGCTAAATTCTCACTTACACAGAAGTCCCTTCATACAACTGTGGAAGGATAAAAAGGCTTTCAAAGCAGATGTAAATTACACTCAAGCTGCCTTTAAAGCCCCATTTTCACTCAGACTAGTTTAAAGCTACTTTGATGCCAATTAAGAGTCCAACCTGAATTGTTTATGTGGCACTGGTGTAGAGCTGAGAATGCAGTTGATAGGTAGCAGTGGAAGTATTCGGACCCTAACGTAGAACTTTTTCTGCAAGACCATTTAACTCAGATTTACAAAAGGAAAGGATGATAAAGAAAAAGTACTTCCTTTGTAAATAGTTCAGACCCCCAAAGAACAGTTGCAGATAAACTAAGTACCATCTGGCACACATCATCACTTTTTTTCTTTCCTTTTCCCATCCACCCATTTTATTTTTAAGCCAAGACAAGAACAATTAATGTCATTTTCAGGAGTGATGTGGTAGAAGAAAATGTCTCTGATGAAGTGAGAACACAAGGCAGGGAAGACTTTGGCTGACTAATGCAGACAGTTTATCAATGGAGTGGCACAACTTTGGCGGAAAGAGAATTCTAGGTAAAATAATTAAGCAACGGTTTATTTTTAATTTAAAAATAAAAAGGACAGCCAAAAAAAAAAAAAAAAAAAAAAACATTGTGGGCCACACTGTTCCTCCCTCTTCCCTAACTTGGTGGACCATTACCATCACAGGCACTCTTAGCACACTCTTAAGTTTTTTGTCGCTGCAACACTGGCTGCAGTTCCTTTGCCTGGCAATATCCAAGTAACTCTTCCTAAAGCTAGGGCTTCACAATAAGACTAAATCATCTGAAAGTCAGTTCAAGAATATTTTTTCTGGCCAGAGTCTTCAGTGGGTGAAGTGATTGCCACTCTAATATGACCATGAGCAACCTCCATCAGAAACAAAAAAGAGGAGCAAAGTAGGTTGCAAGGTTACCCACAGCTTTTGCTTGAAAACAGGTGCTCTGGTTCAGACAACACACTCCTTACTCCTACTTCCTCCAGAGGGGAAAAGGATAACGGCAGTGGCCATCTGGAAAGAAATGTTTCTCTGTTTTCATCTATTACTCATTCAGATGCCCACATCGGCCAGATGTCTCCCTCCCAGCTGCCTACTGACCCCTCAGGCTGCTTGGATATGATGAAAGGTGGGGTGTAGGCACCTTTTAAAGGTTTTGTCCAGAGAGGATCTGCCTCAGCCCTAGAGATGTGCTTTCGCAGAATGCTTCCTCTTGCTAAGGGTACCTTGGGTCTGCATCAATACCAGCCTCTGCTGAGAAGCAAATGAACAAACCCAGAGCAGATCCCCGAGTATATTGTTGGCTCAGCTGGCCACAGACACACTTTCAAAACACTGTCCAGGAGGGCTTTCTTCCCAAAGTGGCTAATTAATCAAAAGGAATACCTGCAGTGCAGTACACCCCACTGTACTGTCTTTGAATTGTTCAGAGGAAGCATTCCAAGACATCTCAATTTGTTGCTAGGTAAACGCCTCCAGCATCACCCATACAGCTTCTCAGCTCTCTCTTTTGAAGGTATCTGGTGCTCCAAATAGCAATTCATTATTTTTATTTTTTCAGTTCTACCAGCACTGAGATGTTTGGGTTCATTCATAGCACCCTGCTTGTCCTTTTATTCAGTGTGGCAGGAGGCCTCAAAACTCTTGAGAACATCCCTTTGCAGACTATGACTAGCAAGGCTAGTGAACAGTGGCTCCATAAAGAAGAAAGGAAGTTAAGACAGTGAAGCCTGTGTTCCCACAGGCCACTAGGAGCAACAGGAGTGTTATCCATTCTTGTGCTATTTCCTGAGGCTCCTACAACCATTTTCCTCCTTGCACAGGTTCAGACTTCCTCTCTTTAATGGAGCAGACAGCACTGGAGCAAATACCACAGTGCACAGGACATTCTGCCCTCAAGGCAGGAGCAGACATTGCACAGAAAAGCATTTTCCTGTATGGGATGGAGCTGCCACTGCCTTCCATTCATGCACTTGATCACTCTCTTCCTTATAATTCATATAGCAGTTCTCTCAATCCAGAGGGACATCAAGAGACAGAATTAAACCTCTCACCTCAAACTTCCAGTTTGAACCTGGGTCAAGTATTTGCTGTGGAATTTTTTTCTAATAGAGGCTAATTTGGATGTCACCGTTACAAACTCACTTCACTTCTAATGCACTCCCAGCTCTACACAAATCCCTTCTAAGTGTAGGATATCCAGGCTGGATACTAAGTATCAGCATGAAGCCACCACCTGTCAGAATCTGTAAGATCTTTCAGTGTCGCTATCTGTCTTTTCAAGCAGAAAACCCATCCCTTACCTTAATCTCTTGAATAATATTATTATTTTGTAATAACTAACTCTCTCTGAAATTTCTCCATTGAATATATTCACCTCTTGTTTTAATTTCTCATTTGTATCCTATCTTCATGAATTTTGAATCTATTGCACCAGGAAAAAAAAAAAAACAAACAACAAACAAACAGAAACCCTGAGTTTAATCACAGAAATTATGCTGATGCAGCAAAAAAAAAATTAAAAAAAATACATGTCTGCTGAAAGCAAACAAGGCAAAAAGCCCAGTGTCATGGGTTCATAGAGAAATGAGAAAGAGAGCAGTGACATAAATATTTGAAACCTCTAGTCTCCAGATTAGAATGCAACTCAGATGCATAAGGATTAAGCTCTGGTTGACTGCTACTTAAGGTGCATTAGTATAGCTACTTAAAACTGAGTAATTCCATCAAAGGCAAGGTTCTTCTGTTTGAAGTTAGACAAACAAGTATTGAGCAGCACCAGCTCCAAGTTGCCATTAGATGAATAGCATGCCAATGTCCCTACACCATTAATAGCAACACTCAAGAGCTTGCTGGTATTTTTTTCAGAATAATTGGAATGGATGGAACTCACTGTACTCTTTTTAAGACTGTTTCCCTCAATTGCTTACATCATGATGAAGAAGAGCCAACTCAATCACACAGATTAGCAGAGATAAGGCAAATTTGGCCAGATAAAGTTAGGCCAAAGATAATGTAAAATATATTGTTATTTAATACATTAGCGGTGGAAAATTTGTAGGCAAATTTCTACAGGGTGGCTGTGAAGAGGAGCAGTCAGGGCACAGTCTAGTGTACATGTAATGTACAGGGCAGCACTGAAAGGTGCAGGATGAAGGAAGGGTTTGGTAAACCCTCAACAATTCACCTAACAATAATCAGACAACGACTGTGCACTAGCCAGGCAATGCATTAAAAGTCTGCATTCCCTTCACAGTACCATACCTGCTCTAGAAACAATGGATGAAATAACCTCCAACAGTTTCAGACCTGAGCATATGGCAAGGATTTTTATATAGTGAAAATACAGCAGGGGGTAGCATTAACTAACAGATCACTTGCATGGCCCTCCCTCATGGCATCCACCAGGTCTTCTGTGGCCCTGACACTTGCCCATTGTTGAGTTCTCAGCTAATCCCATCACCCAAAGAAGACCATTGTCTTACAGGGCTGCAGGGCATGTAACTGCACCAAGGCCTCTGTGACCGAACAGGTTCCTCCTCCATGTCATTCTTCAGAGTCATCCCTCCAATCCCCTGTCTAAACTACTCTGCTTTGGTATTTACTTGGTTTGTATCATTTTGTCAATCGGTTAGAGAATTTGAGGGTTAGGGGTTTTGTCTGCTCCTTTTGTGTTTCATTTGGTTGGTTGGGGTTTTTTTAATTAAAAAAAAAGGAAATAAGATGGTAGCTTTCACTCTTTACTTATCTATTTCCTAACTACCTGTACCAAGAACAAAGACACAAAACTTTTAAAATCTCTAAGAGGTTTTGGGCATTTTTTCTTTTGAAGTTTGGCATTTTCTAGCAGTACTGTTTCCCTTTCTGTGCCAATTAAAATGGCTCTGCTTTGTAACTGATAAGGGTGCCTTTAACACGTGCCCACAACAAGGAGCATTGTGTGCTGTTACAATTGTTCAATAGATGCCCAGTCTCAGACAGATGGTGCTTTATCCTCATCCACTTTTCAAGACAGCACAATGCATTGTCCCGTCAGGGATTAATGGAAGTGCCACTCACGTTAGATGCTAATTCTGGTAGCAAGTCTGTTAGTACACTACAGATGCTACAGCTACTGTTTGCAACTCGTACTTGAAGCAGGCAGTCTACACTGGAGGTGATTCAGGACATTCAGAAACCAAATGGAGGAGCACAATGCAAGAAACTATGCAGAATGCAACATCATGGTCAATGGGAAAGAGATATTTAAAAAAGAAAGACAAAGATGATGGAAAGAAGAAAAAAACACGGAGAAATAGTAGAAGAAAAAAAGAGGACTGAATATTAAAGCAGACAAAACAAGGATCAGGAACCAAGCGGAAGGTTAGAACTAGATCCAAGAAACAGAGAAAGTGCCTTTTCTCAGAAATTATCAATATCACATCATCAGAAAATCAGCATTAGAATGGTGTCCCATAGTAAGAAGAGGAGCTGTAACACAGGACACAGAGTGATACCAGTGAAGGTACGTTATTCTACAGTTGGATCTTGAACCATTGTGTACCCAAAAGCATTACTGCCTTATAAAACTACATAAGTGTTTAACATATTGAATAGGCACACAATTGAGCACTGATTATTAATGAAAATAGAAGTCTCAAAATTGATTCCAGGATACATACTCCAAGAACAATATACCAGGAGACGTCTGCATAAACACTATAAAAGACAGGCAATTCAGAGATAAGTTTTCGGCTCTCTCATGGACCCTCTCTTTTTTGTTTAGGTAAGAGATTTGAAATTTAAGACTAATTTGAGATGTTCCACACATGCAGTCTCAGTGGACTGAGAAGCATCTAGGTTCTAAAAACCTTATGCTACAGCCCTTTTATCACATTTTCCTTCTAATACTGTGCTCAATACTAACACATGGTCTGTATGTGGCACAGTGAAGAAAATTCAAGCATTGGACCTCTCTATCTGAAAAGTCATTGGGACATGGGAAATCTTTTGTGTTTGAGAGAAGCTCCTACACATGGATGACAAGTCTAGTTAGATACTCCATGGTCACAAAACATCTAATAACTAGCAGTATCACTAATTAGTCAAGGGAACATATGTCTTTCACTCTACATTTAAGAGGAGGTTTCTTATGAGAGAAAAGTCAAAAAGAGAAGGAAGAGGCTATTCCGAGATGTTGGTCAAACCTGAAAAGCCAGACCCTGGCAGCAGATGGTAGATGGCAAACAGGAAGGTTTTGTGAAAAAACTAGAATAGCATAAAAACAGTGGTAAGAAGGAAAGCATTACGGCAGCAGAAAATACTAAACTTTAAAGATTCACAAAGAGATATATATCTGCAACTGCCTGTTGCTCCATTAATAGATAAAAATGAAGCAATAGAATAAATTCAAGGGAAATGAAAAAGCAAGAGCAGCCTATCACTAACAAGCTTATGCACTGAAATGCAGCTTGAATCCAGGTCCTGAAATAGTATATTAGACCATAATGATTTCAACTTTCCTCTGAGGGTTGGAGACATGAGGTATGTTGTTAACTTCTCACAAGTTTCCTGTACTACGGTCATGGTAAAAAGCAGATGAACTATTAAACAGGAAAACTCCATCTGCTTCACAAAATCAATGACCTGCAAATCATAGGAAGCTAATAGGCTACACCAGGAAATTAAACCTGTATACTTCTGCCACTCTCATATTCTTAGTTGTCAGGTGATCCACTTCTGTCAGACACTAGGAATGGAATAGATGGGCTATATGTATCTTTGGGTTTACATGTTTGTCCATTTTTACGGCTTTCTTTGTATCTTTCTTTACTAAAAAAGGACTTGTCAAGGAGATGAAAGAGAATTTATTAATGACAATATGTTTGACAGCCACTATACTGGACTAAAAAGCTCTTGGCTGGAGCCAAGGCTAATTTAGGTTGATACTTAACTAGTCACTCCACATTCCAAGTTAACATAGTTCAGTGACATGCTTCCAGGCTCAGACTTCCTTACATCTCCATTTGCAACAGTCCTTACTATTCCCATCTGGACCTTTCTTGAATAATACTTATTACATTGGCTAGAAAACTTGCGGACTGTATGACTGCATACAAATTGAACGCCAGAAGAAAACAGATATTTATTTCTTTTTAGGCCCAAAATAGTATTCCCAGTTCAGATTTACATGATGAACTTTCTCCTTGCAGTCAGTCTCCTTTTTTTTTTCCCCTTCCTTCCTTATGCAAATCTACCAATGCAATTATCACCCCCCTTACAGTATGTGTCTTGATTTCAGTACCAATGCAACCACACTTTAAGGTACTGTAGAGGGATATTTGTAGCACCTAGCTCTAAGAATCTAAGTTGGTCAAATTATTAACGAGTTAATTACCTCAAACTCCCTCTTCAGTCCATAGGTAAAGATCAGATCCTTCAGCCTCCTTCTGTGCAAGCATATTACCATAACCTGCAACACTTGCTACTTTAAGCCATAAGATTTTTACATGTAGAAGCTCCTAGCTGTGCTAAATTCCGTACTGTCCTACCAAACTCACTTTACTGGTAACACAAGATAATGTGTGTTGAAGACTTTAAAGCATAATAGACTCTCCTTTCAGCTACAAAGATGCCGTCCTGTAAGAGTTATAAAAGAGGCACTTATCTTTACAAAAAACATACATTTTCCTTTAAGCCCACACATCATTTTCTATAGGTAAAGCCCTGTACAGTTGGGTGAATAAATTGTAAATGCTTGCAATTGTTCCATTTGATTAAGTAAGACTGATTTCACAAATAACACTGGCTTAACTTCTGTCAGTCCCAACTAAATCAACTAAATGATCAAGCACTTAATGTCTAGGGGTGAGCAAAGTTTGATCAAGATCAAAGTTACATTTTTACAAAGTCATTTTTCTCCACTATGAGGGTGTTAAAATATAGCTTACTAACTATTCTTTGGCCTCATTTTTAATACACCATTAGTATCAATAAAACAGATCTTACCTTGATCTTCTGAAGAAACTGGTGACCTGGAACAAAACAACAAAATCCAGTCAATCTTTGGTAAAAAAAGGCCACAAATAAAGTTCAGTCTCAGTGTGGGGAATGGGATATGGACTAATTTGAAGTTTTTATTCTTTATTTCTTATAAGAGAGGATTGAAAGGCATCTGGCAAAAAAAAAAAAAAAAATAGAGCTGAAAAGGACAGAGACCTAATCTAGCAGCAGGTTCTGCAGGCCAGAGTGACCATATGGAGTCATGTCCCTGAGGACTGATGCCAAGAGTGTCTGTAGATAGTTGGCAAAAAACTCATTTACTACTGTCACTGCCAGAAGAAAACCTCTCAACTAAGGGTGGTCAAGGAAATTACATCTCAGCAGGAACTCACAGTCATTACAGTGGCTTTTTTTTTTTTTTTGCCATAAGTCAGTGTAGTGGCTTGCATAAAACACTAGTCATAATTAATAACAGTTAATGTCATCTTCACAAAAGCAACAGCACAGATAAAAAAATAAAAAAAAAGGTCTCGAACAGATGTAGGTACAGAAACATACCAGCAGCAACACAAGTTATAGGATACCCTAATTGGTGGATAAAGCCTCTGATAATACTTCAAGAGAGTGAAGGGTTTTAAAACATGAGGGACCTCTCAGTGCCCCTGCTGATAAACTGAAGAACCTCACTGAATTCCAGGGATTTGTGTCACAGTTCTCATCACTAAGGATCACGCTTCTCATGGTTTTGGTCACCACTCACAACAAAGGAACATAAAGAGGCTTAAGTACTGACCCTTCATTTTCCCTTTTGCTGCAGTAGCCTGGCTTAGCAAAACTGGGCCTAACTGTATAGATGATTATGCAATATACCTTCATTATTTAAACCAGATTGATAGCATGCAGTGGACTGGACCATTGCCTCAGCACTTCCCCAGCACAGATTCAGTTACATACATAGCCTTCCCATCCAGGTAACAATGAGTTTGTTCCTGCAGTGAATGGGGCAACCCATGTTTCCTTTCCAAGATATTTAATTTTACAACAATGTACAAAAATAACAAATTACAAAGGATTTAAAAATGTTAGTGTTGCCAACAAACAGATCAAAGCTGACATAAAAAAAGCAGCCGCAGAGGGGTGAAGGGAAAAGAAGGAACAAAGGGGAAAAGAGCACATGTATATTTAACTGACTCAGCAGGGGCTGAGGATTGGAGGGGGGAAAAGAAGGGTTAGAAACCCTGGGTTGGAGGAATAAAAAAGCTGAGGAAGGAGTCATGATCTCATTTCAGAACAAGGGTCTGAAAAAGAAGGTTGAGGGATCATAGAACATTAGAAGCAGATACGCAAATATCTAGATAGATGCAAACAGAACAAATGGAAAGAAAAGAAGGAAACTTTCCTGACAAAGTATACCATTTTCTTTGCTTTAAAAAAGAGAAAGATTTGCAAATACAGAGAGGAAAGAGTTACAGCACAGCTGGAGCAATGGTCACTGTGAAAGGAAAAAATTTGATTGCCTAATTGAGATTCTGACTGCACAAGAAGCCAATGTGTCTGTATGGATCAGAATTAATTAGTCCTCTAGAGCCATTAAAGTCTCTGATTGCTACTGAACATCCTAGGCATGCATCCTGCTCTGCTGCCAACCAGGGCAGCTCTGCCTTTGCACTTCAGCCATGTCTGTGGAAGTACAGCAGAAATGCAGGTAACTGGAGGATTTAGCACACATAACTAGGAGTGTCCCACTGCTTTGACCAGTTAGTTACAGACCTTCGTCCACAACCTCTAGCAGTAGCCCTTCTGAAGATCAAAACTCGACACACAGTGTTTCCTACAAGGTTAAACAGTGCAGAATGGGTCATAACAAGTGATGGAAATTTTTAGGCACTTAAAAATATTTTTACACGCAGGAGTCATGCCAGGTTCCTTAGCTAATGTATCCTAACTCTCCACCCATTGCTAATGCAGTATCCCACAGCATCAGCAGAATTTATTCCTTTGTTTTGTTTCTTAATTGCACAGTTTCATCACCTTTCAGATCTTTATTTGAAACAATAAAATAACCAGTACACATTATCCTATAATTTGACTCTTTATGCTTGGTAAAACAGGTGTCATTAGTTCCTTAAAGCATCAACAACATGAAAGACGGTATTAAAACACCACTGCCTTTTCAATTAAAACACTGATTGAAAGGAAGGAAGAAAAACATATTTATCCATATTTAGTGTGCCTAAAATTATTATATATTTTTTAATATATTACTGTGATGCTGCTTAGTTGTATGCCTTGAACACAATGTTTGAACAGGAAGATATCTAACACTATTACTGATGCTACTATCAGTGGTTTCAGTTGAAAGGATTCATCAAGCATATTTTGGAACCCTGTAGCCCTGTTCCTGAGAAAATAAGGTTTATAAAACCACAGCCTCTTGATATGTACATATGCACCTCCCTGTCTCACCCTAATAAACTCTGAGCTTGTTGGCTGTGTTATCCATTGTTAACAGAGGGGCTAGAGAGTCAATATCTGCTTTCACAAGGAAACACATTAGCATAAGCTGAAACTTTCTGACGTAGCGGCAAAGCCACAAAGAGAGGTTTTGAATATCTCAACCCCAGGAAAAGCCTCAACGAGAGCTTCCACCACTGGAGACACCAGAAGTTCAACCCCAATAAACTAGGCTTTCTTTGTTCCACTACACGCATGAAGTATTTTGGCAAAGAGTGGGGAAGACTTTCAACATCCTCCTACAGTTCCAGGCCATACAATTTAACATGGGGGAGGCTTTCCTAACTGCTCAAATATTGGCCTAACTACACTATGGGGACTCTTGCTCATAGCCATAATGGAAGAAAGTGAGACTGCTGAAAAGTTCATACTAATAGTGTTGGGCATTTTATGCATTGACTAGTCTACCCCATGCTCATGACAGGCTCTAAGGGAGGAAAGAAAGAAAGTGTAATGACCTGCTCTAAACCACATACACTCACTCCACAGTCACAGGGGGCTTTCCTGACAGGAAAAAAAATCCAGTGGATGCTCATATTTCCGGTCACACATCTTTCTCTCAGGTCTGTAAGAAGTGTTAGAGATATACTGTGGCAGCACTGGTCACCAGACAGGTGTCCCAAGAAAGGAGATTCTCAGCTGCTAACATCCACAGAGTAACCATCTATCTAGTGCCTGTCAGCTACCCTCCTAGTATGATTCTAGCTGTGTGTTTTACTGTCATAAAGAAGCAAGTTATCATTCTCACGACTTCCAGGCCTTAAAAAAATAAGAGGCAAGTCAGAGATACTTCAGGAAAAACTAATATACTGTCAAGATCTGTGATCTCACCTGGGTCAAAACACTTTGCCAAATGACATCTTGAAGAGATTTTCATTTGGTTAAACAAAACAGAAAAAATATTCAGGCAAAAGTTCAGGCCCTGCAATATCCTGTTCTTGGTATCAACTGTTAGTTTTTTCTGGTTTTGTCTTGGTGTAAAATTAACTTGTAGAAAGAAAGGCTTGCCATCTCCCCAAGAGTAAAGACAGGCCAGATTGTCTGTGACTGGTTACATTTCCAGATGCATGAAATTCAATTAGCTCTTCTACCAACAATGATATTTTCTCATGCACAAATGAGACAGGGAAGCCTCATTTCACATATTTTCATCGTAGGCATTAATCTGACCTTCCTCTTGCTCTGGTTTAATGAACAGCTATTGTAGTAGCGGATAGTTAAAGCAAAGACAAATATTTCTATGATAGAGAAGGGAGGAGGAAGAAAAGCATGTTAACACTTATGTTTGCTTTCCATGCTGTCATAGGCCTCCTTTCTTATGGGTCCTGTAGTAGTGTTCTGTTGCAGAGTGGCAAACTCTAGTCAGAGGGATAACAGAACTTGCAAGCCTTAGTCTGCAAGGGGAAGGTGTGCATTATCTGTTCCACCATCCCCTATACAAGCAAAGAAACACTCTTGGAACATAACACAAAATGCACAAGCATGTCCTAGAAAATGAGGTACACTTATTTAGAAAGGCATAAAAAAGCTATAATAATAGCGTAAAAAGACCCTAATCATACACACACTAGACACATCCAGCAAACTGGAAGTCTTAAAACACTGAAGGCATGAGACCTGCCCATCTAAAACAGGCTTCAAAATTAATGGTCCAATCCAACGCTCACTGACATTTTTCCACTCGCTCTTACAGCATTTGGATGAATCGCTGGAAAAATCTAATCCTCAGTATAGCCAAGGCAGCCTTCTATATCATACAAGCCTTTCCCAAACAGCCAAACACAATCAGAGCTGTTTCCAAGTGCACTCTCTAATGTGCAAGCACTAGATTTGATCAGCACTAGGTGGGTAGAAGAGGAAATGTTTATTTCTAAGGAGGTAAGTGCAGGGACTGTCACAATTTTGAGCCTAGTCAACTGAGGCTTAGTAACCTAGAGATATACAGCCAGTCTTCAGCAGATGAGTTCTAACAAAATTTCAGCAAATGGGTACATTATTTATGAAGACAAAAGCCTCTGGAGAAACAAACTTAGAGCTGATGTAAAGCAGCTATTTTAATCAATAAACCTGTGGCAAAACCCATCTGCACCAGGCCTATTTAAAACCAGTCATTTAATATTTAAGGGCCAAATAACAATCTGTGTGCAGATTCTGCAGGGTTTTATGAACATTCCCCTTTTTTCCTGCTTAAGCAATGTATTTCTGCAAACTTTCTAATTCAGTCTGACAACAGCTGTCTATGATGAGGGGAGAGGAAGAGCTGTCAGATTAAACTCATTCCTTCTCATTTTACATGTACATCTCCTCAGAATCAAAAGTGGCATTCCTCTTGGGATTTATTCACATATTCCCTGATTGCAAATGAAGAAAAATTTTAGCGCATTAAGTATTTTTAAAATAAATTTGAGGAAACCCTCTCATTCAGCTATCTGTATCAATGCCTCTGGGATTATGAGTCCCCTGCAGACCCAGTTGCAGACAATGTATCAAATTTTACTTCTAGAAAGGCAGAACTCTTGCTTTCCTGGTCCCTGACCAGATCATGTTCGGTTTGGGCATGACCATTTACCGCCATGGCACCCGAAGAAAAAGAAAAGCCTAAGAATTACTGGGACCTTCCTCACACTTTGACCCTATACGTTCCCAACTCAGAGTGACCATCACAGGCTGGAGAAATACAGCAAGCTAGCAAATTCATGAAGTGCAAATGCAAAGCCCTGCACCTCAGGAGGAATAAACTCATGCAATAAGACAGGCTGGGAGGTCTAACAGCTAAAAACAGCTTTTCAGAAAAGGATGCATAATGTTAGCAGAGTACAAGTTGAACGTACATCAGCAGAGTTTCCTGTGTCAGCAAAGGCCAGTGACACACTGAGCTGGAATTGCAAAAGCACAGCCATAAGGCAGATGGAAGTGATTTTTGACCCTCTACTCAGTGCTTGTGAGACTTTAGAACAAGACAGACATTGGCAAACTGGACTGAGTTCCAAAAAGGGCTGCAGAGATGGTGAGGGCATGTGAGGAGAGACATATGAGGAGAGGCTGAGGGAGCTGGGTTCATTCAGTAAGAAGAGAAAGTTTAAGGAAAATCTAATTGCTGCCCTCAACTACTTAACGGGAAGGTATAAAGAAGACAAGAAAGAAATGGAGAAGCAATATGGGAAATTCAGATTGGGTGTTAGGGAAAAAAAATTTACCATGTGGATGATCAAACGGAGGAAGAGGCTGTGCAGAGAGATTATTGAATCTCCAGTTTTGCAGATATTCAAAATTCATCTGGACAAGGTTCTGAACAACTTCATCTAGCTGGATCTGTTTTGAATGAGGATTCGTACTAGATGACCTTCAGGGGTCCTTCCCAACCCAAATTTTTTGCAGTTCTTCGAGTCTCTCTGCAAAGCTTTCTATTTTTACTATTCCACTTTTCCTGTCATTCTTTCTTCTCAAATATTTCTCATGGACAATAACCATACTGTCTCACACACATGGGAAAATGCTGACCAGCTATGCTCCCTGAATCTAAGAAATTCTGTTCAAGTTATTTATTATTTTGCAGAAGTCTGTTTGGACATATCCTGTAACCTACAACAACACTCTGGAGAGCCTACTTTTTTCTAATTCTGCTGAAGGCAAAGATCCATATTCTTTCTAGCCTCTCTGTGACTTCCTTGGGCAGCCTCAGTGTCTACCTGCACTCAACTCAGGCTGTTCACAAACACTCCAACATATGGAATATAATTCAGTGCTTCTTAGGGAAACCAGGGCAGTTCAGATGTATTCCTTGCTGGGTCTAAGGCATGTCTGTGTCCCTTTTGTTGTCACGTCTTTTCTCATTACTATCTAACTTTTTATCTCTTACCATTTCTCTGTCCACTGTGGAATGCTTTAATGAAGGTTTGGAACACCACAATACAGCCATACCTGAAGTTGTACTGACACCCAGAGGAGTTGTTTGGGAATTGCTTCTTAACAAGGGAATAAAGTTTTGTTGCAAAATCAGATACAAACCCAAACATGCTTAAGGTTAATTCAAAATGAAAAAAAAAAAAAAAGGAGAAAAAAAAGGAAAAGAAAGAGGGGTAGAGAAATGTTCTATCACATTCATCTTGAATAAGATAATTGAGAAAGCTGGCTTGTTATTTACTTGAAGGTATGTCCAGAGGAACAGCATGATCACTCTACGGTGATTAGTTTGTTTGGTTTTGGGTTTTGGTTCGGTTTCTTGTTTTAAATACTTGGCCTTTCTTTCTCTCATCATCACATGAAACCAAAGTATCTCAGCAGAATGCAGAATATAAGAGGGCCTAATCCCAACTTCTTTGAAATGCTATTCTTCCATTTCCAGATTTGAATTAAATCTTCAAAATCCTCCCTGACCTACCCGACAACATCTTGATGAGTTTAGGTGCCAAAGGTAAAGGAAAAGCAGTAGCTGATGTGGCTCTAACCCTAAAAGAAAGCAAGATCTAGCCACACCATGTAATGCTTTGGTGAAACAACAAACTGGCTGTCAAGGGACTGGATGTTGTTTGACAGAGATCATTATTAAGAATACCTAGAGCACAAACTAAAGGGGCTAGGTTTATGCACTTCCATGGCATTCTGCATGAAAATAAAAAATATGTATTAGGTGCAATTAGGTAACAAAACATCTGGCCTCTTTCCTCAGCAAAGAATCAGTGGACTTTTACTTTTTCCAGGAAAAGATTAACACAGAGGTCATTTTGCTATGACTTTTGTTTTTTATTTAACCCAGAGAAAGAAATTATTTTTCTAACCACAACACCATGACAGCCACAATGCAAGCATATCAGATACAACCTGGTTCACAAGACATACCTCCACTTGGCCCTCAGGCTTAGATGGAGGTGAAGCACATCAGCTGCTTGGTATCCTGAGGTACTACCCAAATAATTTTGGGCCTCTTTGGGTTTCTAAACAATCTAAAAGCTACTTTAAATGGTCTGTTTGTTGCAGCAATGCAAACCAGTCACTTTTTCATAAATAGCATTTAGTTCCTGAAACACAAGAATCTCTCAGAAACAAATTCTTGCAACTATGTCCAAAAATAAGTGGCCTGATTTTCACAAAGTTCTAAGCACTAAGAAATCCTCACTTTGTTGCCATCTTTAAAAAAAAAAAGACCCCAAAATTAAAAAAAACCTTAATAAATATGCATAACACACCATGTCCTAGGCAGAGCAGAACTGTTAAGCCATTTACACTCCTTCTATAGACTAATTTATGGAGAATAAAACTTCTAATGGGAGTTTCAGATACGGTTTTGTGCTGCACTTTTAGATGCCTGGCACAGAAACAGGAATCTAGGAGTCAGGGTTACACTGGCTCCAAGCCACCTCTGTCTCTCTGATTTCAGCTCTTGGCATAATTTAGCCAGGTCCATCTGTCCCTGCTTGCCCATGGGCACCAACACTGCCAGGAACCTCATCAGGGCTATGTGTTATGGCCCCACTTCTCATGTATTTCCCTCCCTTGCACACACCTCTGTGCCAGCACTGCTAAACACTCTTTCTTGTCTCAGCTACGGAGACAAAGCTGTGGGTTTTAGTGCTCCTTTCCTAGAGCAGAGGAGCAGCAGACAAGCAAGGACAATTTGAATGCTTTTAAGCTCGCAGAAGTTTCTCCTCTCACCCAAGAAGTCCTTTGGTGGGCATCTTAAGAGGACACTCTAGCTTCTACACCCTGACATATAAGCCTGCAGCCAAGGGACTAGGACACTCATCCCAGACATGGAAGAGCAAGGGCAGCTCCCTGTAGAGCAGCCATGCCAGGACACACAACCTGGGAAACACACTCCCTCAGCAGCTCTCAAGTGAACCAGAGAATCTCTCCCCAACCCAAAAACACTAAACTCAACCCATGTTCATGGGTACTTTCTGTTTCAAGCAATGTTTTCCAGAAGACATAAACCTCTTCCATGCACACTTCCACAAAGCAAAACCAGCTCACAAGTGAATTTTTCAAGTAGCCCCAGTGCAAAATCTCACTTTTCGTTCCATGAGTCAGTTGAAGGCTCATGTCAGAATATTGTTCCCAGTCTCACCCAAATACTCTAAAATTTGTAAGTTTAAAATACTAAATTGCAAACCTCAAAAGGTGACCTATTTTCATGTAATTATCCTTTGTCTTTTGCTTTTTGTTGCATGGTATTTTTGACACTTCCCAGTTTTCAGCCACAGATGAAACACAAGCAGGAAGATATCTGAAGAATTTGAGAAAATTAGCACAGCTTTGACTTTTTTGAGTTTGACACTGTTAGCTCAGGCAAAGTAGTACTTCTGTGTGATAGTTCAGAGCACTTATTTTTCCAAACTACATTTCTATTCTCTTTGCAAGCCTGTTAAAACAGAACTTAGGAATATGAACAAGGTATTAAAAAATGCAATCTGAATGCATATTATGAGATGTCCAAGTGTGAAAGCTTGAACACACTATGTAGTCCAATGTGTGTATAACATATGTACAGGACTGTATTTCGTACCAGGGCTCTGAAGCTCACTAGTTTTGGCTTTGATAAGACAGCTTGGTACTGAGTGAGAACACATTAAGAACCACTCTCCTCTCTGAGCAGATGGCAGCTCCTTATGGCAGGGACAGAGCACATGGACACAGGCTTGCTATTCCTGTGCAATGCTCAGAAAACTAGGACTGGGATGTTTGGGTTTTGGTTTCTGTTGTTCGGTTTTTTTCTTACTTCAACTCTTACAAATAAGTAACAAGTACACAGAAATACAGATATACATATTATCTAAAACTACAAGGTACACTACTTTTCCAAATTTTTTTGGACTGTAAGTCTGCCATGCTGGAGAATATTCACCCTATATTTATAACAGTGCTTAAAGTATGCCCAGAAGAATACATACTTTCATTCTGTCAGTCATCCTTTATCACCCCAGTAAATCCATCCAGCTCCTCTTCCAGTGCCTTAATGTCACTGGGGACCATAGGTCTGCTCTTTCCACTCCATAAAGTTGGAGAGAGGGATATTCCCATTCTACAGTGGCATCATCAGATCCACTCTGCCTACCCTTCTCCTGCCATGCGCAGTTAGCACATGTCCAATGCTTGCAGGAAAGCAGTAGGCCCTAAAGATCAAACTATCAAATGTCATTTTCTTTTATCCAGACAAACAGAAAACAAGATTACAGGAAGTTACCCTCGTAATGTATTCCTGTCTTCTTTGCTGTAAAGCTGTTTTACTTCTCAGTGAAGATTCTTCTTTGCAAACCAAGAGCTAAAGTAAGCAAGCAAGGATGGAAGCCAATGGCAGAAAAGGATAGAGTTGTAACAAAAAAAGAGAAAAGAGACTCTATTGCTTCAGTCTTGGCTATCAGCTAGAGAGTAGAAAGCAGATATATCGCTGTTACGGTAAAGCACTTAAGGAAAACCAAGGCACCCAGCTATCTGTACTCTGTCAACATAAATTTTTATCCCTTAAATGCACCCCAAATTATAAAAAACCCCTTACATTCCATGTGGAAAACTCGTTGCCACCCCTTTATCTATTGGAACTATTCAGAAAACATTTTCAAGCTAGGTGATAGTTGAGTTTTTCACATCCAAGTAAGATGGTTCCTTGGTCAAGTACATGTGTGTTCTGTTGCTTGAAGTTGCTCCAAGGGGAAGAGGAGAGCTGGATTGCTTGCATTCCCCTTTTGGAAAGTAGAATGTCAGTCTAGAGGCAAGATCTCTCTAAAGAAACAAATTTGTAGTCTCATGGTGTGTGAGAGTGTTTTGCATGTCACTGTCTGCCAAAATAATTTGCCATCAGGGTGAATTTCCTCAGCTGTGCCTCAGGTGTTGTGATGCCACAAAAGTCATTAAGAGCCCTCATGTTGAAGGCTCAAGGGCAGGTGGGTGGGAAAAGAGGAAGCTAAAATCCCACCCAATCCACTCTGGGGAGCTAAATGCTGAATAATAAAATTAATTGGTTATAAGTACCAAGGAGAATAAAAACATCTTCCAGGATACAGTACAGGATGTACTCAATTTCCATCACATACTGAAGGGGCAGATACATAAATCACCTCATCAGATGTGCCTACTGTTATTAAAACCCCTTAGTAATTAGGCACCTCAACAACAAAGGCTGAAGACTTCATTCTTGAAGAGAACAACACCCTTTGCATTGCATTAACATATACAAATAAGGCCACAGACGTGCAAATCTGAACCAAATTCTTATTTCTTCCTTTCCCAATTATGGTTAACAAGAGCAGAAGCAAAAGTCAGAGTCTTAAAGCTCATTATTACTAGGACAGGGGTTGTCAGGATGATGTACAAGAACCAAATAATAGTGACTGTTGCAAAAATTTTAATAAGTGAAACCCATGAATTTTCTGCACTCCAATTCTCTCTACATAAGGCCAGACTTTGGCAGTAGTGACATAAAAATTCTACTAATTTAAACAGAGGAAAAGGTGATTAAACAAGGTTTTGCCTGTATTCAATTACTTAAGGGTGGCACCAGAAGTTGCTGAAAATTTGTGTTGAATAGTTTCCAGAACAATCTGATTCTCACTGTTTGCAGAGATCCCTCAGGTCTGGTGGGCGCAATCACCATAGGGCCATGACTCATCCCCTGACCAAACAGGGACTGTAGTGGCAACACTTTCCCTAGTCCTGCTTTTGTGCCTTCAGAAAAAGGAGCAAAATGCCAGGATCTTTGCCTGCCTGGAACCACACCTGAGATGGTACCAACATGACTCAAGTAATGCAAAGCCTCTTGAATCCTGAGCTGAGGACATCTGTTCTCATGTTTACCTCACTCAGGATAAACCACAAGCATACCTCATGCAGGCCAATCTTTGCAAAGATATTTTGGTATGAACATTCCTCTCCATCCTCTGTCATTTTAACATTGTCTTCCTCTCCCAACTCTGCCTTTCTTCTACAGTTGAGTTGTGTTTACTAATTAGTAACACATCTTCTAGGAGTCCCATCTTCCAGTCATGACAGGGATGAACGTCACCAGAACTAGAGACACTATTTGGGGGAGGTGGACATGGATTAGGTGAAATGTGGGAGAGGCTCAAAACTAACTTGTGAATTAATTTTTGTCCAGGTAAAAGTTTTAATTCCAGGTACATGACAGATCTTTGGACAAATTTGTATATATTCTGCATCTGCAGCTGTACTTGGTTTTGCTGTATAATAAGCAGCTCCAGAAGGAGAAAAAAAGGTTCCTCTAGAAAAATTGTGAAAGCTCAAATTAGCTTCCAAATAGTAATAGATACCAGCAACAGTAGGTGTCCATACAGAAACTTTTGAAAGCCCACAGGCTGCAAAGCAGCACAGGGCATTAAGCAAGACTTTTGTTTGTTGATATGGAGAGAGTATGAATCTCACTGGGAATTATTTCTGTCTGCAATATTACAGATTGTTCTCGTATTCAGGGATTATGCCACAAAATAAAAATAACTATACTGGTTTAGAGTAGCTCATTACTGAACTGGCTATACAGAAAAAAAATAAGAAATTCAATCTATTTTGGGAATGGACCTTAAAAACAGAGATTTCTGAGAGAAATTACACTCCTTTTTGTCAGCCAAGATCCACCGTTTTTAAGAGCCTTGCTATTGTTTGTCAGGCTGAATTTTTTTTTGTGGATGGCAAAACGCTTCAAAAAAATTATTTAAATATATCCAAAAATCTGTGAGATTTTCATTGTTACATTTAAAGGAATGAGAAATGGTAGAAATCAATTTTTTCAGAACCACAGGCACATATTTTCAAGGTAGAATTCCAAAGGAAACCAATAATTACTGCTTTTTTTTCCCCACTGAAAATCTCCAAAACCAATGAAGGTGGCTAAAAACTTGAAATATATGAAGAGAATATTCACAACAGGACCATAAAATATATGGCATTTATTATCTACCACACTTGTGCACCAGAGTGTAAAAAAATTAACAGGTTCCATCTTTGTCAAGAAATTCTCCATAAGTCGGGGTAAGGGGAGATTTACAGCAGCAACTGAAAAAAGGTTTTCCTAATGGTGGATAAACTGTAGCCCCTATCTGGGATGTGTTTAAAATTGTAAGGATTATGACTGCATTATGCTGACAACAGTAAGAGCTCTAAAAACACATGACCAGGATCCACACTGAAATGCGTCACTTTTGCACTCAATCTCACTTAGAGAACTTGCTTTCCCTTCAATTTCTTATCCACTTGCTATATTCTTATAATTTATTTTTCTTTGCTTTCTTCAAAGTTCTATTTAACCCATGTTTACCTTTTCCTGACTTATTCTCAATCCTCTTTGCATTGCTTTCCCTCTTCTTTGAGTCTACATCTTCCCTTTTACTAAACAACCCCTTCGTTTTGACATTCCTTTCCTAGCAAGAGGCAGGGAATTGCTTTAGGCAAACCTTTCTCAAGCTCCAACATGAGGTAGTGAGACTGATGCCTTGCAAGCTATTTGTAAAAGTATGTAAGACAACAGAAGAGAAAGAAAAGGGAGAGTTGAGCAAAAACAGACCCCGTGCTCTGTTATGGCCTAGTTCTATTATAAAGATTACACAGGAGTGTACAATAAAGGTGAGATGGTGATTTATGCCTTCACTAAAATAAGATTTGTTTGAAAACAATCAGTACTCATGGAGCCTCATCTGGGCAATGGAAAGTAATTTGTACAGGTGTACAAGTTCCTGGTTAAAACACACAATTCACTCTTGTGGCTTAATCTTATAAATGCAGTTTGCACTAAATGTGAACCTGAAAATTAATTCAGATTTTGCTGTCAAAAACACCAGGTCAGACTACTCTGCCTACTTAAGAGCTGATGCTGAGTTTCCCAGTAGAAGATTTTTGGGGAAAGCCTTGGATTTATCAAGTCTTTACCAACCTTTGACATTTTAAAAGTTCATTGTCACTAGGCAGCTCCTGCCTACCGTGTTCTGAATCATCTCTTTATATTTTCTAAACTTTCACTAAAAGAGCATCCCTTCTCCTTTCTACATACAAAGTTGTATACCTGATGTTCTTCTCATCTTGTAATACACAAAGATTTCTCTTAAAAAAATACCCTAAACCACCTTGTAACATCTGCACTGTCACACTGATTTCCTGGGCAATGATCCGATTCTTGTGGTTGAGTTACAACACTTGGCATTTAGCCTTTTTCTTCTTCCCTCTGAGGAGCTAGGTTATTATTGCCTCACAAAGCAATGCCTGCATAGTATTACTAGCTAATTAATGTCTATTTAGTGTAAAGGGCTGCAACCATCTTCCAGCACCTACAGGCATTTTTATTTCCTCTCCCTGACAAGACCAGATGGCATTCTGGCCAACCTTCACCCACCCTTCATGAGCCATGCACTCGATTCAGCCAATGCAGCTAGCAGCTTTGGAAATACACTGCCATCACAGCTGGACAGCTGCTAGAAAAGTGCTTGTTACTGCCCCCAAAAATGGGGAAGTTAATTACTTCAATTAAAAATTAATAGATTAAACCTCTACCAAAGTATAGTCACCTTTTCATCTTTGTATGCTGTTGTGGTTTTTATTTTATTTCATTTTCCAGCTCTCAACACATAACAGGGTAACAAACATAACTAGCAAGAGAAATATATTGCCAGTAACAAATGCTTACAGCAGGCTGTGAAGTCATCCAAACTCACTGCACCATTTTATCATAGGATAAATTTAGGATGAACCCACTCATGTACAAAGGAAGGGTCCTTTGTTTCAGTGGAGTCAGACCAGGATATTTAGCTTTTTTAAGAATACCTCTAGTCCAAATAGATTGTCTTCCTATTGTGTTTTTTATGCACCATTCACACTAACTGATATTCCTGTTAAACTACAATCTGTCCCAGCTCCTGGTTATTGCATCAAGACATTGTTTCATGTCTTGTCCACTCCATATATCAGTTACACATCAAAGACCTATCAAACCCACAAAATTCCATTAATCAAAAGCCAGCTGAAAATAACTTGAAGCTCAGTTAATTGAAAACAAAAGCATAATTTCTGTCTCAGAAAGAACCCTGCCTCAAAACCATTATATTCAAATTACAGTTTGACACAATATCTTGTGATCAAAAGCAACATCAAACATTATAATTATTTTCAGATCACATATTCTCTTCTCTGCTTCCATTTATTGAAATAATTTAAGGGATCTTTCTATTCACATACTTTGACTTTTTAGCTACATTCCTCACTTGTCAGAGATAATAACTTCATCTCAAAGAGGTTTTATATATATAAATATGCATATACACACATATTTATATATGTGTGTTTCTAGTGATGACAGATGCACTCTAAGCAGCCTGCAGCTATATTATGACCAGCTGTGGTTTAATCTGTTCCTAATACCTGAAGAGTTTCACTCCCAACTGTTTAGGAGAAAAATGACCACTGAGATAACATTCCCAGTAAGTCAACTATGACACTTTTTCTCACACCAAGTCCCCCGTCACTTGCCCTAGGCAATGGGATAATGCACTTTGAGTTGCTGGATGCTGGACGCTGATGATTCTTAAAAGATCCATAAGAGCTTCATGCACAGAAGGAATTGTCCCCTCTGTTCTCTGCCATATTCCTCTTTAGAAATTTTGCTATAATCCTTCTCTCAAGTTTTATTTGAAAAATAATTTCTGAAGGCACAAATCTTTGTAAAGGACCTGTGAGCTACTTCAGCTACCAAAACATAATAGTGCTCTCTAAAGCACTTTTTATTTTGCTTTAAAGTGCCAGGTTAGAAAGACTATTTTAGGTTGCAAATTCAAACATTTAACAGTTTGGAAATGTCACAGCTCATGTCACCCAAGCATCATACTCCACCCCTCTTGCATTAAATGTCACGACAACCTTAAATCACATTGCCACCCTTCACTTTCTTCTTCTGGACTCTTGCCTCAGTATTTAAGTAGAGACCTAAATGATATCCTTCTCTATATGCAGTGCACAGCCTCAAGATTTATTTATTCCACAATACCAAGACTGCACAGAATGCAAAACTATTAATTTCCTGCTAAGCATCTCTGACAGTGTCTCCCCATAGTACCTAAGTTTTTCATGGCCATGAAATTTACCCTCACTCTGCTCCTCTAAGGTGAGGCTGCAATATTATCTGTATTCTGCAGGTGGGAAAGCAGGCACAAACTTTCCATTAATATTAGTATTACAACCTGAGGCAACAGAAAGCCTATTTCTCAGTTTCCAGTCCTTCACCCTCTTTCAAATTCTCCTTGTACTGGCCTCCCAGGAAGCAAAGCTACTTCACAGTGGACATGCATAGAATGAGGAGCCCACTGTTAACAGGTCATTTGCAAAAAGTTTGTTGTAAATCTTCATTGTTCAGAAATCCTGTCAGGGATGTTGAGCAGAGAAGCCAGTCCTCCAGAGCAGCATTCAAGTGCCTTAACTGTAATAATATCTTTCTTTCTCCACCACGATCCCCTGACTCACTTACTATATACCTTCCATCTTGGCAGCAAATGAGGCAGTGTCTAAACATATTTCAGAGCTTGCCCACCTGTGGAATGAATAATCTGCATAAACCCAGAATTCCAGATTCTGGAGAGAAACAGCCACAGACCCTTCCTCTTTGCCTCTAGCCTGTCTCACTATTCCCTTACCTATACATGCCCCATGTCCTCTTCCTTTTCATTATTTCCATTCTGATTTCCAGACACCTGCATGTCTCCATTTGACCACAACTCTTGCATCCCTTTTCTCCTTGCTACTGGAGATCAGGTGGTGAGCAGCACAGCCCCCCTTCCCTCAGCCCTGTGGGCAGGCCTGCAACCTGAATTAAGCACAGAAGGGGCATAACTCCTCTGTGAGCATGTACAGACAGAAACTTTTGAAAGCAAAACTCTTGAATCTGAGGTGTCTCCAAAGTGCATGAACAATCTCATCAGCAGGGCAAACTCAGGGGTAATTTTCAAGACAGCGAAAGGTATCTCCCTGGTATTATGATGACATTTTATTAAATGTCAAGCCTCCAAAACTTCATTCCAATGAAGTTCATTCCACTACCAGCACTAAAACGTCTCAGGAAACAACCTCTGGATTTATTTATTTATTTGAAAGCAGGAGCACATTTCCCACAAATCTTGTCTTCAGAAAGAACTGACTTTTTTGTTCAAGTTTTTACTACAAGAAAAAGAAACAGTCAAAGATGGAGTCTTACTATGAAAAATTTCAGCCAAAACAATTAAAGTTTAGAAAAGCTGTAAAGAAAACAATTCCTCAGAGCAGGCAGTGACAGATACACTTTACTCTGGGCAATGCTGCTGACTTTTCTTGTACTTAATAAATCTACCAAACATAATTGTTACAGCTAAGCAAACATTTCCAGTCACGCTGATGTAATCCAAATCATTCCTCTTACCAATTAGAAATTAGTCCACATGTTCTCACCATCTCTCCATACTGTCTAGAAGTGTCTAAGGATCACTTTTCTCATAGCTTTGTTATCTTCAAATTTTGGGCCCTGCCACTCCAGTCTGTGGAAAAGTAAACCTGAATTCACCATTCTTCACATTGCAAAGAGCACCAAGAACTAACCCAGAATCCCTCAGGGCAACAGGAGAAAACCAGGGGTGTGTCTTTTGTAAGTGCTACCTAGATCATCCTTTCTTATCATGACATCTCCTTCTCCTGACAGCAGTTTCCAGTTTGCTGGAAAGTTTCCAGTTGGTAGCCACATGGCTACACAGTCTACCATCCACACTGCATCTGTCCAGGAAATGTAGGCTCTGCCTGCCCTGTATGCACTTTGCAGCCCCCTTCCACACACATCCAGACAGAAAGAAAATCTGAAACAAGGACCACATGGTCACTATTCCTTATTTTTCTATACTAAGTTTTAATATCTGTCCATAGGGATGTCCATACAGTAAAACTAGAAACATAAATCAGAAGTGATGTACATAATTATACATCAGGTACCTGGAGGGGGTCGAGGGAAGGGAAACAATCCCAAAGGACTAGAATCTTTCAAAGTCACCAACAGAGTTCTGACAAGTGTTTCCCATCTAAACTTTGGTAGTGATTACAGATCTACTGATAGTTCTGAAAATCTAAAGGGAAATGACCAAAAAGTTGAGAACCACTTCTAAAATAGGCAGGCAGAATAAGAGATGTTTTTATACAAATCTGAACAGGGTAAATAGGATACAGTGGTAGAAGTCTCCATGGGGGTATCATCAGAAAGAAGACCAATGTTTAGCCATCCTACATGGTTCAAGATTATATGAAAACTATTGCCCATATCTTTGACAACAAGTCGCAGTTCTAGAGGTTTCTGTTTTGTCACATTGTATCAAAGCTACAGTGAGGGTGAATGCTTTGATCTTTCTCCTTAACAGTTGCCAAGAACATTTCCTTAGGTGGAAATTCGGGCACCCAAAATAACATATTTTCTTTCAGGGTCCTTGGATCTAGATTAATTAAGAGTTCAGACTGTCACGGAGGAAGAAGCAAAGGCGAGAACATATAATAGTGGGGAAAGAGGAAGAACAGAAGGGAGGAGCAAAAGAGAGGTAGCAAAAGAACTTCTGTAATTTCAGCATGTCAGCACAATTCATTATGCTTAAAGGAGACACCAGGAGTTGGCTGTGGTGACAGTGACAGTGTGTCATCAAGCAGAGAAATGCAGAGAGCTCTTACTGCAGCATATGTGTCTGGCTGGCGTCCTTTTGTTTGTCAGGTACCTCGTAGTGGGGGGAGATCTTGCCGAGGCCACTGTCGCTCAGCATCCTCTTTCGCACAGCAGGGTTCCACCGATCTGATATTCTAGGGATATAAGAAGGAAGAGAAAGGCATTCACCCCTCAGAAATTAGCTGCATACTCCACTTTGAAGCTATCTTATGCCTAGTGGTTCCCAGCGTTTTTCAGCCCATGGCAAGTTTAAATTGATTAATTCACTATGAATACAAGATTCCTAAAGATGAATAGAAGCATTTCTGGTCTGCTGAGAGGATGATAAGAAACAGACACTTCACCATCATGCTTAGACATAAAGGGCTTTAGGGCCTTATACAGTAGTATCAGAGCCCTACCCACACAGAGAAGAGAGTTTGTAACTCAGTCATTATAGGTTTATGACAGGACAGATAGTCAAGTGTTATCTTGACCTACAGAGGAGGTTAAAAGGTGCCGAAGTCTATTAGCCCTGTTGTGTGCTCCAGGATGCCTAATGGAGTAGATGTAGATTATGCTACTGTCCTTCTGTCATTACCTTGGCTGGATTTGTTCCTGTCCTCAGCTCCTCATCTAATATCTGCCCTCCCACAACTCCCAGTCCTTCAGAAAAGGGGACCATAAAGAGATGCTTATCTCTAATACAACCGTGAAAAGTCCCATCCCAGCAGTACTCACCCAGAGGCCTGCTCCACTACCAGATCAGGCATTCCTGGTGGCGTCCCCACCTGCTGTGACATTACCACCTCTGGGTCCAGAATAAAAATCTCGTCCTGCGAAATTTCTGTCACAAAGTGCAAATGTTCCTGTTGGAGTGATACAAGCAACAAATAATGAACCTGCAGCATCGCTGATCTCTCAGAGAACCCACCTGCCCTAAAGCCAGCTGGCTGCACATTAGTGTCTCTGAAGAGCATTCAGGGGACTCTGTGTACTTAAGTGCATAGTTATACAACCACATTAAAACCAATGCCACCGAAGTCACTAATAAATATTTCATTGATTTCAAGCCAAACAAGATTTTCAATGAGCAAGCTTCACACTCACAGCGACACTTAAAAGGCTCAATGACTCCACGTCATTCTGCTGAAAACGACAGGCTGAGGTTTGCATTTTGAAATGCACCCAAGGTGTCTCATTCAGTGATAGCTGACAGAACTTTTCATTGTTTGGGGGTACTCTTCCAGATCTTTACTGCTTGTACAGTCTGGTTTCACATCTCCATTAACAAAGCTTTCTTTCTTAGTCCTTCCTTTTAGTTATTGACACTGAAGGCTCATTATCCTTCAAAAAAACACTGAGTGGGAGTAGGCCTGTCTATGTAGGCAAACAGGCAGGACACTTCCCACTGTTTGTGTGCTGGGACCATCAAACAGTATTGACCTTTTCCCCACAGAAACACAGGATGGAGGAGTAGGAGAGAAAGATGACCACCTGTACAGTGTCAAGTATTAAAGAAATACAGAATAAGCCAAACAGGATCAGATTGCTTAGTTTCACCTGCAACTTCTTCACCCGTGCCTTCCAAATGTGGAAGTACAACATGAAAACAAAGATGTATAACATGTGTGTAAAGAAGTCCCATGGTGGCTACATGCAGACACTGAACCCGGAAACTCTGAACTAAAGTCACGGCTCCTGCTGCTTGAACTAAAGCACTAGCTGCTTTTATTAAGAAATGGTAATACATTCATGTGATTCAGAAACAGCTTACACAGTTCTCAGGAGGACCAGATACAAATGGCCACTGTGTGAAATCAACAGTTTGCACATAATGCTGAGCCGCTAATTTGCCTGTTCTGGCCACAAATCAGACATACCAAAAGCCCTGTAAAATTTTCAGTGTTTTCTAGAAAACATACTCAGATTGTCAAATCTCTACCACAGGTTTGAATCCAGCAGAGCTACATATTGTTTCAGGAATATTTGATGCAGCTCGGTTCCTAATTCTCAAATTGTAACATCACCTTAACTTCTATAGCTATTTGGTGGCAGACACATACACAGGATCAAGGCTTCTGGTGCCAAAAAGCATCAGTGAAAAGATAAATGCAAATACACTGGTGCCACACAGATGCCCTTAGTAAGACAACAAGGATGAGGAGTGCAGAAAATTCTGATCTTTATATCAAATTGGTAGGAAACAGAACAGCAGATGGTCAGCAGACACAAGACATCATTGAAACAATGTGAATTACATCAACTAAAAAATGGCCCAGAATATTTTCTCTATTTCTCATGAGACATCAGTAACATTTTGGAATATACAGGAGGAATGGCAGATAATTCATTTTAAGCTGCACTTGACAAAGCTTTAAAAAAAATAAATCTATAGAAATTATAACTCAATAAAGATTTACCTGAGATCTGTCAATGCGGTAAAAACGATCAGCAGAAGTTGCTGCAAGACAGAGAAACAACAAAGCCATTGTGAAGAAAATAGTCTGAGCAGAACTGCATGGCCCAAACAGGCTGTTTTGTCCACTACTACATATGACAAACCCTGTGTCAGTGAAGTGGCCCCACAAGAACATAATCTAATTAATTCGTTATGTCCATATAAGTGGTATTTCTCAGGGGTCAGTACTGGGACCAAAACTGCTCAACATCTTTGTTAGCAACATGGACAGTGGGAATGAGTGCGCCCTCAGTAAGTCCACTGATGACACTAAGGTGTGTGGTGCAGTCGACACGCTGGAGGGAAGGGATACCATCCAGAGGGTCCTTGACATACTTGAGAGGTGTCATGACGAACTTCATAAAGTTCAACAAAGCAAAGCGCAAGGTCCTGCACCTGGGTCACGGCAATCCCAGGCCCACCTACAGTTTGGGTCCAGAAGTGATTGAGAGCAGCAGCCCTACAGAGAAGAATTTGTAGGTAACGGTTGGTGAAACACTCAACATGAGCCGGCAGTTTGCACTCAGCCTAGAAAGCCAACTGTGTGCTGGGCTGCATTTAAAGGAACGTGGCCAGCAGGTCCAAGGAGGTGGTTCTCCCCCTCTACTCTGCTCATGTGAGACCCTACTTGGATCACTGCATACAGTTCTGGTGTCCCCAACATTAGAAGGGCATGGAACTGTTGGAACAAGTCCAGAGGAAGGTCATGAAGTTGATAAGAGGACTGGAGCACCTCCCCTATGAAGATGGGCTGAGAAGGTTGGAGCTGTTCAGCCTGGAGAACAGAAGGTTGCATGGAGACCTCATAACAACTTTCCAGTATCTGAAGGGGGCCTACTGGGAAGCCGAAGGAGGACCCTTCATTAGGAACTGTAGCAATAGAACAAGGAGCAATGGTACAAACTGAAAGAGGGGAAATTCAGGATTGATATTAGGAAGAAACACTTTACTGTGTGAGTGGCAAGATACTGGAACAGGTTGCCCAGGGAGGTTGTGGGTGCCCTAACCCTGGCAGTGTTCAAAGCCACATTGGATAAAGCTTTGAGCAACCTGGGCTAGTGGGAGGTGTCCCTGTACATGACAGAGAGGGTTGGGACTAGATGATCTTTAAGGTCCCTTCCAACTATAAATATTCCATGACTCTATGATATCCCTATCCCCTTAAATGGTGAATTTAAAGGTGAGGTTTAATGAAACAGTACTCACTGAAAATATTAATTTGAAATAAATATTTTTTAAAATGTATTAAATGGATTTCAGGCTTATAAGAAGAATTGATTGCATTAAAATATGTGACAGAAGAAGGTCCATTGTTCCTACAAGAGTATGGCAAGCATATAATTAAACTGATGAGTCTAATAGGATTAATTCAAATTTTGAATCTAAAGAACAATACCATGCTTGGGAGCTCTTTGTAAATCAAATGCATGGCCAGAGATATTCCCTCTGAATTAACAATATATTCAAGGAAAATTTATGCTACTCATGAAAAACACATGAAAACAGGGGAGATTCACTAAATAAAGCACATATTATGAATTTGCCACTGTCAAATAATTTATGTTACTAAGTCCAAAAGTATTTTATTATGTACAATGTGCTTCATCAGATGCAATTTTTTTTGTATCTACTTTGCATTTTGTTTGGTGAGTGAAATCAGGTCCATTCACTCTGGAGTTTTGACACAAGAGGACAGTGATATAGCATTGTAGGCTTTGGCACGGCATGAGAATATCAAATACTAAAGACAAAAACTAAATGCATCTACCCACCCAGATTTCTCCAAAAACCAAACAGATTCTCAATATGTCTTTATCAATTTCCCTCATGAGAGACAAGGAAGAGTGATTAGAAATTGCCAAGGAGAATTTGTTTTTGTTTAGAATATTAAAAATTTAAGCCTCCCCATGCTGAAGCTTTTGTACAAGCAGATGCCATCCATTTCAGCTGCTAATTTCTGTGCTCTGGAGCCTGATGTACAGCCCAGATAAGTCGTCTGCTTCGACAAAGTCTGGGTCAAATACAAGTGCAGCTCTCCCGGGAATTACATGAAGTGCAGCATTACAAGGAAAAGGGAGGTATAGTTCCATCACCTAAACACTACAGTGCCTAAAAACTATCAAACTTACGGAGTGAAGAGCACAGCCTTACCAGCAGCAGCACACTGCCACAGCCAGCTGCACTCTGAGTTCAGGCTTTGCCACGCACTAAGTCTCCTCATCACAGCAGAGACTCTAATAAAACCAACTAACCTCCCTTGGAGGAGCATGTCTCCTTGGGGTGAAAAAGCTACAGCAGACATTTTGATTGCTAGATGAAGGGCCCACTTCACTTTTTAAAGGGGAAAGGTGGTCACTCAGCTCCTTTTTTACCTGCTCAGTGTAACGAGAAGGAACAAGTCACCCCGCCACAGTTAATACTCTCAGATGAACTATCCTTCATATGCACAACAGAGGCAAGCAGCACGCTGGGCACAAGACAAGGGAGATGCACTTACCGTCTAGGAAGCACCATCTAGGAGAGAGCCTCTGGACAGAAAGTACTCTGGGGAAAGAGCTTTCCTGGTCCTGTATGGGGCAGGGAAATCATATTTAAAAAAAGAACCGTTTTTTCTCTAAGATGGGCTATTTCCTAGACTTTGCGCTTTTTTTTCATTTTGCTCTACTGACATTGCACAATGTGTAAAAGCTACATAACCTAAACCCACTGGATTTTCTTCTCCACGGCATCAAGGTTTGACTGCAATCATACAAAAGAGTAAACTGACATGGTTAGTTTCAGCCACATCTTCAGCTGTCCTCTTCCCTTCAGCTCAGCACTATCAAAACCTTTGTATCAACAACAGTTTTCCCAACAGGAACAGGTGAAAGAGATCAAAGACACACATCAGCATCAAACAGCAGCCACGAACTCTAATTACTGTTTGTTCCTTATGTGCTGTCACAGAATTGGCTGAGTTGGAAGGGGCCACACGCATCCTCGAGTCCAACTCTTGGCCCTGCACAGGACCATCCCCAAGAGCCTGAGAGTATCTGTCACCTTCCTTTGTTCCAGTTCAGTATTTTTACACACTTTTGCCTCCTCTACTCATCTGCCACTCAAAGCAATTCCCCAGTTTGCTCTGTCCCCAATGCACATTGGAGTAAAAACCATGTTATCCCCTGCACCAAGAATACAGAGAGCACAGATCTGAGGACCACCACTGGCCAAACAAATAGACATCCTACATCGACATGTTCCCATTCTGGCTAAAAAAATCTGCTCCTGGAGATCTGACAGATGTTACTTCAGGAACCAAACTAAATGACTGGGAAGGAAAATGACTGGGGAGACCTTCTTCCTGACCTGTGCTCACCAAGCACACAAACAGTCCCCCATGCATTTTTAGCTCTCACTGAGCTGCAGAGGCAAAAGGGATCTCAAGAGAGCAGAGGGTGGTCATCTCTGCACTCCATGCTGCCAGTGTATGGTCAGCCAAATTCTTAAAGATACTTGCATATAGTATTTAAACACAAATGTATCTGCAGGGTAAAACATGACAACATGGATCTTGGGCACACACACAAAATTTGTATAGAGCCAGATTCTATCCTTATTTACATCTTAAGCAGTACAATCAGCACATCTACAAACAATGTAAATTCAGGCTCATATTGACTCAAGATTAAACTTTACTCCTCTTTCAGACAACAGACTACAGAGTAGTATACCAAGTCACATGGCTAGAAAATGTAGAAGCAACAGGGAGGATTTTACTTAATTTCATAAACCTTGCTCTCATGTACAGCTTATTGTCTCCAGCCTCCTTACAGGAGAGATGGAGACAATGACAGCATCAAATTCCATAAAGTGAACTTTATCTGCACATGGGGACCAAGTAACACATCTCAATGGTTTCATAGAAGATTTAAAATACACCTTTTCTTTCTCTAAGAAGGACTAACCAAGCTGTGGGATGCTTAGGTTTGCTTATATTGCAGCTAAGGGGTATGTGGGAGAATCAAGGATCACTGAAATCCATTAGGTTTGCTGCCGTCTGTCTCTAAATGCACAAAGCTTTATGTATCTTAATATTTAGTCCATTCTGTGGAAAGGAGAGGACTGCTATACAAAGGGAAAAAGGAAGAAAACATCCAATAATGGTGTGTTCTAAAATGTAGTTTACACAAAGAAGAAAAACGACATAGAGTACATAATGTTGGCAAAGTGAATATAGGGATAATGCTGGTAAATATAAATTTGAATCACAAATTGTATATTGTGATATCCTCCTTCCAAGACTTCATTACAGATCAACTGCAGAACTATCTTGCGAAGTCTCAGGCCCATGAGAATGGTATGTTATGAGTAATAAACTCGTTAGAGAAACAAAACAGTGTGAGAAACAAATCTAGTGCAATTTTTCTCATTTGCACCTGGGCTTGCTAATATTCTGCTGACTTCCCATGTTTTGAGCTGCAGAGGAATCACACAAGAGAACTGCACTTATGAGACCTAAAAGTACCCATGACGCCTTATTAGTGAGGTATAAAGACAGTTCTATCACTTTAAGCACCTTATTCATGCTCTTTATCCACTGCTTTTTCCCATTTCTGCAATACGTATAGGGATACCAATGTGGAACAAACCTCAAATTAACCTAACAAGACAGTTTGCAGAAAGTGACCCACTGAGAAAAAAACCATGTTTGAAGAAACCAGGACAAACAAGTACTGAAGACAAAACACAGAGAGGGGCGCATTCAAAATGTAGCATCATAAAAAATGGATGGTGTGTTAGGGATTTCACACTGCTGTGCACTAGAGAAGATGGCTAGGCAACTAATTCATATACTGCTATAACTGCAGAGGTTAGAGCCAAGTATTGAGCTGATTTTCAACATTTCATACTCTTTTTTAGACCTCCCCATATAAGCAGATTTAGTTCTTCATTTTACCTCAGGCAGTTTCCTACACATGGAGCAGTCAGCAGTCACTTAGGTTAATTTATAATGAGTGGAACAGAATCATACATGCTGATTTATTAGTCAATTTGCTAGACACTAACAGTGCTCTAAAACTCAGTTCCAGGAAATGACTGATGGAAATGTCAAAACTATGAGGTTAACATTGGACAGGGAAATGAAGAAGCAAACCATGAACTGATAAGAAGGAGGCAACTCCAGGAAAACATGCCAAATTGCATTTTCTTATAGTGCCTGCAGTCAGTGCACCTACAGGCATTCTTGTGAAACTAGAATTCTGTATCACCCAAGTAATCAGTAACAATCTGCAATTTCACCACAATTGGTTCCTGTCATCTGGATCTCTGTACGCTTTCACAGTGAACTTGTTCTTGCTGATCCAACAAGACTTGCATTGCTAAATTAGGAAAAACATTATCAACACCATGCAAGCTTGTGATCCTAAGCACTGTGTCAACTGACCATGGTTTGTGTCAAGTCTCTGTGCTAATATCCGACCGTTTCAGGAGCCAGTAGAGTTAGTCTGAGTTAGTTTACTTCCAATTTAAGCGCTCTGCAATGCATTATTTTACTGAGAGAAATATACAACAATACCTCCAACTGTAAAGGCAAGTTCTGTTTGTAGAATAAAGTTGTAAAATGCACAAAGAGACCAATTTTAAGAACTAGCCACCTAAAACTTGTTTGTCTCATGCAGAAAACACATTTGTGCCCAAGATGGATTAAAAAATTACCCTGAAGATTATGTTAAAGTAGATGACTGACATGTACAGAATTATTAAGAGGTTAGGTCTGCTATAACAGCTTTTTTTCTCACTGATAAGACTTTATTACTACAGCTATGCAATATAACATGTTATTGTCTGTTTCTCAGACAGAGAAAAGGTTTTACTTTTGTCATTTGTCCTACAGGACACAGTCTCTCATTCACTTCAATATGCAAGGTACCGCTATTGCAGTATCGCTCCCATCATCATCCTGTGCTAGTTTTAAAGGTGATTCTGTAAGGCTTGCAAGGAAAAGGATTGTACAAGAGAAATCAGAATGAATCTCCAAGATTTAAGCATAAATTTTAATCAGAAATTCAGCTAAAACATTGGTGTTTAACCCAAGAACGTATAGGTTCGAACGCAAAGAGTGCAGTTCACATTGTTAAGACTCTTTTTGTTCTGATAATAAAAGCAAAGCTTATCTTACCTGGTAATGAACTCTCTGTGTAGTAGAAGGTACTGACTGTAGGTCCTAGATGGAGAATGAAAGACACAGCAGTGATGAAAAAAATAAAAGCAACAAGAGCTGTTTGCAGTTCTACTATCTGAAGTGGTTGGGCAAACACAAATAATTTTGCAAGTGTTTCTCACTGGTTTTAAGCATGTGAAACAAGCAGAATAGTCATGGAAAGTTCACTTAAAGTTTAGATTTGTATGCATTCGGTCAAAAAAAACAGTTTCAAAAATATAGAGATTATGTTAATGAATCTTTACCATGCTACAAATCTATTTGTTCCATGAGAAATTTAGAATATCAGCAAAAAAGTTAATGAAAATAGGTTCAAAATCTAAGCCTTTTTTTACAAAAAGTTTTGAGTGATTAATGCACTCAAGAAAACCACTGGCAGTTCTCCCTGTTTTAAGATAACCTCACTCCAAGGAGGTCATATCAGAATGATCCTGATATTTAGCAGGGTTCAGGAATCTAATTTACTTTAATAGAGATTTTGTCAAATAGTTATAGCTCATGACTTAATCTACCATAGAGCCTGGCCTACAGACCAGCAGTAAGCAAGTTGGCAGAGCTCAATAAAAACTTGGCACCTCTATTCCCAGCAAATGGGTCTGAGCCAAATCAAGCACAGTAAAAAAAAAAAAAAAATCACAGAAACTGCACAAGGTTGTGGAAACACAGTTCCTCCACAACCACTATGGGTAATTCAACCAGAACTTCCAGACTCATTGTAATTTTCCATACCCTATACTGCAAATATGCATCTTACACCTTACCTTATCGTATGCACCTTATGCAACATAAAATGTGTTTTTCTGCCTGATAATAACAGTCACACCTCAGGTCTGGATGTTCAGAAATGCAAAGTGAAACCCTGAAGTGAGATACTAAGGTCCTATTCTGACTGCAAGTGCAGAGTTGGAAAACCTACAGGAAATCAATGGCTCCCAAAGAGTTCAATGGAAGGCGTGAGATTCATAGTTCCTACGTAAATTAGACCAACAATTTATAAACCTACATGATGTCCTCACACTTGTAAATGTTATTGTAAAAGATATCACTAAGATAGTGATTTTTAAGATATTAAAAACAATCAGAGACAGTACATTGATGAAAATCCATTAGTTTTATCACTAGAGGCATACACACTTAAAATGACTTGGGTAATGAGACATTTGGAGTCTCCATTGCCCAGACTGTATCGTAGAATGAACTCTCATGAGTCAAGGTGTTCAAGGCAATAAGAGTGGCACTATTATTAGCTGCATGAACACATATTTTTGAGATTTGGAACCATCTAGTTGACAGTTGTAGTGTTTAGTGGTTTCTCAGATTACTCCATGACAGTATTAGAGAGTGACAGTTGAATAACTGGACCCACTCAAATACCACAATGCTTATCCTTACATAACAACCATTCTAATGCATAATTTAGGTAATTACAGCAACGTCTGTGGAAAGTTCTGGTATTCTATTCTTAATGAAAGAGAAGTAAACACACCCATCCACATCAATTATGTTATCATTTAAAAGGAATCAGTGTGATTTTTAATTTTCTGTTTAAGAAATACTTTCAGTACTTTTATTATCATCTCTTAATTCTAGAATTTTCATTTCAGTGGCAGGCAAATTGCAACAGTCTTGATATACAGTTGTTGCAACTACTAGTCCTCTGCACTCTGAACTGAAAGAAACATAAACTAGATTAGCAAATGATATCTGAATTCACAAAAGCCTCACCTCTTGTAGGCGGTCAATGTACATACGACAAGTCTCCAAGTCGCAGTCTCCTCGCACAACTATAATTCCTAGGGGAATGGCTGAAAAATCAAAAACAAAGAAAAACCTCTTTAACTAAGTCTCTTAAACTTGAACAGATTTGCAGTGGGCTTCGACTTTGTTTTTTTAATGTCCTCACAAAAGCTTTCTATTATCTAAATCTTAACAAATATTTAAAAGATTATTATTCATTGTTAGTTTCACCCACTTATAATTATCAAATATTTCAGTTTTCAAACACCTTTCATGGTTTCATGAAAGAAGCTGAAACATATTCAGTTAAATTATGTACTTCATTTTCTGATGTCAACATCAAACATGAACTGCAAAGAAAGGAACATACCTCAGAACAAGAGTTAGGGAGGTGCCCTTATACCATGAAATAAGAGTTATATTTTGTTTTCAGAATAAAGTCTACATATTTATAGTAATGAAAGTCACAGTCTGATTTCAGAGAAAACTGTCCAACATCATGTTATTTTGATGTAGGGCTGCTTTCAAATCAAAACAGACGTTTTTACATCTACACACAAAATTATCACATCTCCATATTTAGTCAGGAAAAAAAAAAAGCCAGCAAAAAATTCAGGTGAGGGCAACATTTTTAATAACAGGACATTTAGGTTTCCACAGTCATTCTGTTCTTGCAGCTGAAAGGAGTCCAAAACAAATCCACAAAAAGAATAAATAGAAAAAAGTATACATGATTCCACAAGAAAGGTACCAAGAGAGCTACCTACTAAGATCTCATTAAATAAGAAGAAAACAAGTGAACACTCTTGAGTATCTGATTTTGTAAAACTGAATCACTGAATAAAGTTCTTTTTTCCTCCCTGGAGGGTCTTTAATCAAATAATGCCCCAAAAATTTATGGGAGCAGCAGGAAAGATATTTAAATCTTCACATGAATTATTCCAGAAGGAGAGCAAAATATCAACTCATAAACAATTTTGATAACTAGATAATGAGCAGCAACATAAAATCACCAAGGTTTCTGAGATAAATAGAAAACAGAACTGTGCTGCAGCCTTTCCTGCTGTTGAAAAGAAGTTGATTAAGAGGGAGAAATATTCCAATACTAAGAAGCTCCTCATTCTGGTAAGAGAACAAGACAGTGCTAAAAGATACCGGGGAACACAGCTCCTCTTTTTCTGGTGCACCAAGGCTAGAAGTACAAAGAGGAGCTCAGTGGTTGCAGGGAGAAGACCCGGGAAGCACCTACAGCAGTCAAGTTCACAGCAGACCTTAGAGATCAGCACAGGGCTCAACAATGCTGCCAGCATTGTGTTTGGAAAGCAAATTGAACAGCAGAACAGCTATGGACCCAGGAAAAATGGAAGCAGAGGAAAAAAAAAAGTTGGAGGGAGAAACAAAGATGTAAAGAAGAGATCAGCAGGAAGAGCAAAAGAACTCACACGTCGCCTGAAACACTGACATCCAACAGCAATGACAATTCCCCTGCACATTTTCAGAAAGGCCAGGTGGGAACAGGGCTCATTGTGACCTCCCAGATTCTTTCATTACAGAACAGAGAATGAGAGACAAGCAAGTGGAAGGAGGGTCAATAATGAGGTTTGCTTCACGCGCTCCAATGCTCTGGGTTACAGCCTGATTCTCTTTGCTTAGTGTTTATTATTGCTTAACCTGCTCTGACAGGAGACCCTTAAGCTCTTTGCAGAGAGTTCTTAATGGCTATCTAGCTTCAATTCAGCAGATCCCTTTGCAGCCCTTACTGAAAGAAGTGTTTGTTAAATTCATTTATAGCACTAAAAAGTGAATTGCAGCAGACACAGCTACACCTCCAATAGCTACAGAGCACTAGGGAGCTACACCATTGGCTCATAAACCGTCACCACAGATTTTGTCTCTCTTCTATATACTTAATGGGGACTAAAGCTTTGACCTGCCAAAACAACACAGATAACACAAAACTGAAATCCTTAACTATCACCATTCCTGGCAGCCTGAAAGAGAAGGACCTTAGGAACATTTGGAATTCTAAAGAAATCCACCAAAATATCTAAAAAGCAAAAACTAATATTCAAGAGGTATCTTAGTGGTGATATTTATGGGTCTCATCTAATGAGTGAAGAAAAAAGTAGTGATTCACAACTTCAATTAAATTATGTCATATCAGTTGTTAGTGGCCATAGAACAATTCTGAAACTCTGGGCTGTGTGACTTTGAAAAGAAATGTGCTATCTTAACTGTTTGGAAATCGTGAATTAGCACAATCTATGGCTTTTGGGGTCAATGGCTTAAAGGATAATGTGCATGAGGTGGGTCTCAAGGGGTTCCATTCCATATCGTTCATGTCCTTTGAAAAACCTAAAGTCATCACTGGGTAACACTATAGTATATGCTAAATTGCTGCTTTCCAAATTTTTTGTTTGTTTGTTTTGGATTTTTTGTGAGGTTTTTTTGTGGGTTGGTTGGTTGGGGTTTTTTGCAAGACTCATTTAGCTTTCAGCAAGGAAAATGTTCCCAGTCAACATTTTTCAGAAATCACGGTAAGGAAATAAAATGCACCACACAGCCAAGACTTTCAAAGTTCTTCACAATAGTTGCTGTTTGAAAACAAAAGCAAATACTTGATAATGGGATTGAAACTATGGGGTTGTTTCTCATTCTAAAAATAGGACAAAACTGTGCAAGAGTGGTAAAAGGAGTTAATTTATGATAAACCAAGTTAAAGACAAAGTCAACATGCTTGGCCTTCAATAACATTGTGGGTGCTTTCATGCAGGAATAGAGGAGCTTCTCTATTTGCTGAATAGCACTGTGTGGATTAGGATGTGGACAGTACAGAACAGTGCTGTGGGACACAGCGATTACTGAATATGCCAGGTGAGGGGGTGGGAGGACAAACAATTACATTAAGAGCACAGGCACTACAGAGCAACTTCCCATACACCCACACACTGTCCATTCCTGTGAATATATGGATAACTCCACACATGGGAATACGCCAAAAAATAAGGGATAGTCTCAGATAATGAGCCAAGCCTCAGCATTCAAGTGCCAGATACTTTTCTCCTAGGGTGCCTGCTCTTCCGGCCACTTGCATCCAGCTCTCAGTTCCTTTGTGGTCCCTGAATGATGAAAAAGGACTTTGTCCAGGAAGGTGTGGATACAGACTCACACTGCAGTGATGAGCAGCTGTGCAAGAATCCCAGAAAATGAGACAGGCAGACAGTTACTTCATATTCTGAACCAACGCTGCAGAAAGCTTTTTGTTCCTAGCAACACTAACCAAAACTAAGTATCAGCAGGAGGAGGGTTGGGTAGATGCGGCAGTTGGGGTAACGTGGTGCTCTAATTATCTGCAAGATTAATAATGATTTCCTGAGTCCTCATGAAATTAGCTATGGAATTTATAAACAACAAACAAATCTTCCACCTATTAACTGCCCATTATGCTGAATACCTAAAGCTAGTGAACTCTTTAATAGTATTGGGGACATAAATGACGGAAGCCTGAATAGACTGCATATGGCACCATGAAGAGAAAACAAAATTCAATTAGCTTCCCCATTTACAATTATGAAAGGATTCAATTTGTGATCTTAACACCATATTAACCCACTCAAATCCCAAACAAAACAGCCTTGAGACAGAGCATTAAGGCAAATGTGAATGCCAGGAAAACTCATTCTGAGTCTGACATACCTTGGGGGACTGGGGAGGTTAGACATTGGGTTCTAAATGTTTAATGTAGCAAATAAAGGATCCTCACTACTGAAGATGTTATAAGAATGCCATTTTCCTGAGGGGTTTTTACTGATATTAGGAATGTGAAGGACCAAATAAATTCTTGGCAGAGAATTCTAAACTATTCAGACATTTATATTAAGAGGTTTGGCTTTCCCAGTATGGTTTTAATAAGAAGGAGTTTGTACAAAAGGATTTTCTCTACCACACAAATCTAAGCCATGTGTCCCTTCAGATCCATTTTGCTTATTATACTGAGAAAAACCTAATTCTCACTATATGTGTTGGTTGCTAGTTTTTTTAGCACTAGCAGTCCACCTCTAAAATCCTCACATGTCAGGAGGTAAAACACGGTGGAGGCTATCAGATAAAACCAGACAAGGTTTGAGAAGGCAGTCATCCCCTCCAGGCTCTCAGTGACTTCTCCAGTACCCTGCTAAACAAAGGAAGAAGCTGTCCAAATCAAAGGAAGAGAAAACCTGTCCCAAACACCACACAAAAAGGAACAGGTTATAGAAAGAAAACTCTGAAGAGCTGGGAATTGAAACTGGCAGAGGGAATGGATATTGTGACTAAGAGCTGACAGCACAGATCTGGATGAACAATGAATAAAGATTTAGGATTAAAAAAAAGAACAGGAACCTGAAATGTGAGGTCTACAGAAACAGACTAAGACAGGCAGGAAGGATGTGTGTGTGGGATGAGATATCCAAAGGGCACAACCAGGACTGAAAAGGTAAGAGGAAATCAAATCAGAAAACCAATAAGGAAACAGGAAAGTAAAACAGGACAGAAAAACCTCACAGAAAAGTCTATACCAAGAAGACAAACTACGGTATGGTTTCCTGTAAAGTCTGAAATGGAAGTTAATATTCTTTATTCTCCCCACTCCTCTAGGCTAAATATAAAATTATATCTATTTGGAATACTGCCCATCTCTTCTAGTCTAAAGGAAGGGAGAGGACTATAATGAACATAGATATGCCCTGTGAGGTGTCAAGACAAGGTAGATTTAGATTAGATATTGGGAAGAAATTCTTTACAATGAGGGTGACAAGACATTGGAATGGGTTGCCCAGAGAAGTGGTGGATGGAAAGTGGTGGCCCAGAGAAGTGGAACCCTGGGGGAGTTCAATGGCAGGGGCTTTGAGCAGCCTGGTCTAGTGGAAGGTGTCCCTGCCCATGACAGAGGGTTGGAACTTGAGGATTTTTAAAGATCCCTTCCTGCCTCATTCATTCTATGATTCTATAACTCAGTGACATGAGATTTCAATGATTTGGGGTTACTCCTTCCCCCAACTCCAGGCAATAACAGAGTCTCCAATATTTAACTCACTACTGAATTCTAATCCTCTTGGTTTCACCTTGCTCAGTGGCTTTAAGCAACACATCCAACCTCTTTCAATTTCAGATCTTACTAAATCACTGTGACAAAAAAATGCATTATTTAGCTAATGTCTATTCAACACACTGACAAAACAAAGCTGTTAGAGGAAGGCAGTGACTTTTAAGCAGAGTGAAAGTAATGGTGTCTTTTACAAAGCTTCTGCAGATAAGCCACAATGCATCCTAAGAACTCCTGGCCAATAAATGGCCATTGGTCTTTCCTTTACAGGAGGGAAGAGGATTGTAGCTGCACAACCCATCTCAGCTAAACCTATCCAGTTCAAAGCTGCTTCTCAATACAAGCACATTTCCTTCATGGTTCATCAGGAAGTCTGCTGCTCCCTGCTGCCCTTTATATTATATACTCAGGATATAAATACCAAGTCCTAAGTGTTGACCTTTTCTTACTTAGCTAGTTGTTCAAAATCACACGGAATAGTCTCCAAATTACCTTGACCTGTCATATCCCTGAGCTTTAAAGAGTCAGAACAACTTTGATAGCTCAGGTATTCTAAGTGCATTCCTGGTATGAGGAAGCTACAGTATCACTATACACGTACACATCTCAAATGACTCACAAGCTGTCACTCCACGTACGCCCATGTATCTGATAAGAACTCCTAGGATGACCCCAAAACCCTTAGATAACCCATAGAAATTAAAGGCAGAGACACATGCATTATAGACATCTAGCTAGGTATAATCAAAGAGACAAGAATTTGAGGTTAACATCACATCATGTTACAGCATCTCACACACATACAAAACAGGGAGACTGCAGAGAAAAGCACTGTTAGACTATAGATAGTCCAATTGTTATACAAATGGAACTGACACTGGCATCACCCAGATTGGGTATGATTCCTCCTTAATCTTAGTGGTATTGAGGAAACTAAGATGGTTCTCTATGGCTAGGGCATACACAACAAGTTAAGATCAGTAAAGACTGATATATTCTATTAAAATACCCCACAACTCTTCAGTTACAGCTGATGGTGCGTTATTTCACTACTGCATTTTCATGGCACAAATCTGAAATGGTGTTGGTGGGAAGGATTAAGAAGTGTTGAAGACCTCTTGGTCACTAGCTGGTTTATCGTTTGTTTGCTGTTAACTAATTTTTTTTTAAATAATTAGTTTCTGTATATACCTCCATTGTCAGGAATTTCTTAGTACCACTTGAAAGGAGAAAATAGGGTTTCAAACATAACGTTTTAGTTGTTTTAAAAATAACTCCATTGTTCACCCTCACTGCAGCTTGGGATCACACTTTCCTGCTATGACAGGAAACCAGAGAGAGTGCACAGAAAATATGCAGGCAAGAGAGACAGAATCAAAATCTGTCCACCTAGAAACATCAGCCCATCTCACTTTTTGAATATGCTAATGGTGGTTATGGTCATGTAATGTACAACTCTCATATTGGGCAGAGGTGGTAACGCTTGTGACTAGAGTGACAAGTGCTTGGGACACATATAGGAAAGTGTTAGAGAAGACAACTTCATCTGCAGTGAAGAACATTACAACATAACTGAAATGCCAACATATATTCCTTTCTTAAAATGGTGCACAGAAACATTCATCCCTCCTCACTGAAGGATCAATAAGCATCCTCTGCACCATCATCAATCATCCCACAGACAATAGTAAGATGTTGACAGAAAAAAGAACGGAGGAGAAAAGAAGGAGCAAGGGGAGAGAAGAAAGGGACAATTCAGAAACAGCATCTTGGTTAAATGCCAGCTGCATTGACAAGAAAAGTAGAAAACAAGAGAAGGAGAATGAGCTAAGGACAGTCATGCCCTTCAGAGGACAAAATGACATTCTTTAATTGCTTGGGAGGCTTTCAAAATGAGATGTCTACCTCCAGCAGAGTGAAGATTAATCTTCATGGAACGGTTTGTATGACAAACTGTTATATGTCAGGAAGTGTAATTTTAGGTGAAGATAGATTCAAATCAGTATTTCAAGGAAACAAGGGGAGTGAAATATATTTATTGTGAGTTAAAATGATCCAGATTAGTACACTGAAGTCAAAGCTTTTAAAACCCTATTATGGAGACATGTAACAGGCAAAAACCATAACAGCTTCTTTGCTATTTTTCCTTCAAGGAATAACTTTTTATTAACTGGTTTCCTTTTCCTATTCAGATTGCTGAGGGATTCTGATTTGGTTCTCAAATTATTTAGGGAGGTAAAAGTTCTTTTAATCCTTGTGGACAGAGAACGAGTATTAAGTACAGTATTCTGGCATTCAGTTGTAGGTATTCTGCCAAAGCCTGAACAAGTATCTAAACTGAGTCTCTTGCAAGCATCTAGTGGGACAGACATATACACAAGAGCTACAGTCGTGTTGAAAGAAGCCAGTGCCTCTTCAGTAACAGGCCTTGTAGAAACAATTCCCCAGTAAAGCTTCCAAGAAACAACTTTTCCAATATCAGCGTTCTGGAATTTTGCTAGTACAAACAATTCCTCTACACACCCACTCACTCATCCCTTTCTTTAGTAAAGAAAGGAGAGTCATTTCTCCTCTCTCAGCACTTCCCTTCTACCCCTTTAACCAAGTAACTTTTAGTGCCAATGCTCCATGAAATGATTTGATGAGAAGGACATAGCAGGTTTATTTCATATAAGTATTTAGCATCTGAGAGAGTGAGGCAGCACCAATCCATAGACATGTAACCAGAAAGCCATTTAAAATTTATCCAGTTTTCTATTTCAGAAATACAATTAAAATGGCTATCCAATCTTGTTAAATAGAAGATCTACATGGTTTTCCAGCTTCCTCATAAAAACTCACATAATCCTCTAGCATAACCATGCAGCTTCCAGAAAAGATGTAAGCAGTTTGCTGTAAGTCACAGGAAAACTCAGATGTTAAGTCTGTAATCACTGAACCACCAGGATTTTCCATTTTTTACTTCATGGAATCCCAGGAACTGACTAGAATATTTAAAACTGTCTGGTTTCTGACTATTTAGAGAGCACTTGTCTTCCCATACATGATTTTCTTCAGCCACAATTAACATCATCCAGAAGTCCTCAAATCAAGCTCAGCCTCCTGAAAACTAAAGGCTAGACAATTCTCGCAGAAGAAACTTATGTTGTATGTTCAGAGAAGTAGGTTGATGACCACCAGTGTATGCTGCAATTACATGTCCTCACACAGGACATCACTAGTAACTGCAAAGGATATAAGGTAGGTATCTTTTCCGATTTCTTTCAGGATAATGGGGATTTTATTTGTTTCTCATATTCTAACATAAAAACAGTAGTGCACAAGCATTAATAAGACAGCTAAAAGAGGACTGGTAGGAAAAACAACTTCATGAAAAATGTCTGGGGAAAATACTCCAGTCCAGCTATGTTATATTATCAAGCTGGCCGTGCAGTAACTTGAAAGAGAGACAAAAGGATTTTATGGCAAATGACCTACCAATGTCCAAAAGCAATCATTTTATCTCTTGACAGAGAGACATCTGCTTTTTTTAATGATAACCTCTTAAGTACACACCCAGTAAGTGATGAAATGTGTATAAAATCTGAAACTACATCTCAGAGGTGCTAGATCAGTCACGTTTTTTTATAATGTTATCATTATGAATTTTGTCAGGTGACAAATAACATAAATATATATTTACCACTGCAGTGAAAAAGTGTAATAAGTTGTGTATTTTGTGTCAGAACATGTAATGGTTCTTAAGGACCTAATATACAGTAACTACAGACACAGATAACTTACATCCATAGATAGGTGATGATAGTTCCCCTCAAATGAGAAACCACAGGAAGGACAACCAAATGAACCAGACTGTGTCCAACAGTGTCAGAGAAATGTGTGTTCAATATGGCCTGAAAACTACTCAAGGTCAAACTCTCAATTTAAGCTTAAAGCAATTACCCCTCCAGTGAAGCACAAACCTTAATCTGTTAAAATTCTTTTCAGTCCAGTGATAAAGGCTTTGATTGCTTTAACTATGACCAAAATCCACTAACAGAAACTTCAGTAAAGGCTGTCAGGACCTATATTAAAATTTAAGCCATTTCAATTCTTTTGTTGTAAGGAGAGACAGTGAACTGAGAGAATAAAGAAGGGTGGGACTAGAAGAGTGAAATGGAAATAGTTTAACTATCTTCCAACAATAAGATAAGCAAACCAATTAAAAGGATTGTCATCCTGTAATTATCAGAGTGCTCTGTATTACAGAGGGAGCTGAAGCTTTCTTGCACAACAAACAGTCATGCTTGTAATTTAATAAGAATAATGAGCCAGATGCATGAAAAAGGCTATTAAATGATTATCACAAGAAGCCCTGTCCCTCATTGATTAATGAGTCTGTGTGTCACCAAGGAAAGGAACTTCATTTTTAAGTGCAGATTGTCACCATCAATGTTGCCAAAGCAACTTCTGTCTGCTTTTGACTTACCTCTGAACATGGCAATTAAACCATTACATGAGGAAACAAAACAGTGATTATTCTCTAATATGGAAAACCGAAGGCTGTTAACAAGTAAGGGTCTGGAGAAGCCCTTCACTGGGGAAGATTTGTTCCCCAAGATAAATGTATTATAGTTCCCCACTCAGTTCGCAATCTGACGCTAATCATAAAATCTGGAATGTTTTCATCCACTAGAAATCAAGCAGAATCAACAGAAAAACATAAATAAAAACAAATGGGTGTGAAAAACACTTATTTTACAGTAAATAGAATCAACTTGCAAAGGCATAGGAAAGTAAGAAAGCAGCTGGAATCTCTATACATGACCTTTACAGAGACTATTTATATAGAGAGAATACATATACAGAGATAGATGAACACACACTCTACATGACTCATCCAAACATGTATGCTTGACTCTGTGTTTGGGGGTTTTTGTTGTTATTTTTGGAGTGGGGTTTCTTTTTGGTCAATGTATGATTTACACAGAATGTTCTACCAAAAGCAGCTACAATCTGGCTTTGTCCAACTTACAAGCTTCCCGGAGTTTTTCCTTGTCGTAATGTAGCCCCTCGTATTCTTGTAAATTAATCCTGTTCACTCTGATCCGCAGGCGATCTGGGATGGAATGAGGACTGCAAGAAAAAAAGAAAGCTTCTTAGACAAAGTGTCCCCTGGAAGAGCAAATGAAAACAGGATATGAAGTGATTTTAATTTTCTCTGAAAGAAGAAAGAGAGCAAGCCTCTTCAAAACTGGGCCAATTCTTCACAGGTCCACCCCTGCATTTAAAATTTTGACTTTCCACTGCGCAATAACTTAGACATTACACCTTCAATAATAAGCAAGATCAAGAAGCCTATTTGCTGGTTGTGTGATGTGGAGTTGTAAAGGATTTTCTGAGTTGTCTCATCTCTCTATAACTGCCCCTTCCCTCTCCAGTTTGTCTTTGCGTACATCCCTAGGGCCCTACCACAGCCAGTAGATCTGCCAACCTGAAGTTCAAGACATAGAAAAATCCTGTGTCCTGAAAAGCTTTCTTTTTTTATTCCATGCTGGTTTCTACCATATCATAACCTGTTATTTGATTTTTTAAGTTTTGCTGAATGTTATGCAAATTAATGGTTACATTTGCATTTTCCATTTTTAAAGAAAGAGAGACTATCTGTGTATTACAGTTCACATAGCAAATGTCTGTCCTAGAGGAACTGACCCCCAGGTCAGTTAAAAGTAGATTACTTGTTCCTTCCACCAAAAGACTGTCTGTATTCTCTGTTTTAATCTAGTTAGTAGAATTCTGCCTATGGTAATACTGACTAATACACACTGCTTTTTGAAAGTCAAAATACTGCATGCTGTCATACATTTGCTTCTTTCTTTGTCTCATTTTTAAAATACTTAATGTACAGCATTTGCACTGTAGTGCACGACAAGGCACATCTCACAAATGTCCCCTTTTTTTTATCCCTTTCTAAACTGAAGAGTAATTTTCTTATTGACTAGAAAATACTAAAGACTTAACAAAACACATGGTTTGTGGCCACCTCTTGGTAGAGCCACTGGGATTACTTAGCAATTATTTCAGAATTAACTGTTGCATGTTTTCTGTTGGTATAAATGATTCTGTCATAGCTGGACAGATGAAAACAAAGATTGAAGATCAAGTCCCAGTTAAGAAGTTCTATTGTCACAAGTACTCTGCCTAAAAAGTGATAATGAATTTAGGTTGCCTCCAAAATGGAGTTTAAGACAACATGCTAGGAGTAGCTGCACTGAAGAAATTTCCATTCTGAACATGAGTTTCTATATTAGTGAGGAAAATTAGCCTAAGACATAGGAACAATAGCCTAGAAGAAATGACAAATGCTTAAGAATGGCAGCAAGACTGACAGAAGTATATAGGTTATCCAATGTTTTCCCTCTGCTGACTGACAGGGACTATTGTGTCAAAGTGCCCCAAGATATCAGCAAACTGTCCATATTTAAAATTTTGCAGTTTAATGACAGATGGCTTGGTTGGGAACTTCCAGCACAGCTTTAGGAGGCAGCTTTCTAACTCAGGTGCCATCATGTCATCCTACAGAATATCACTCTCCACCTGCAGTCTCTACAGCTGTCTCAGCAACCAAGACATGAGTGTCTGCACATGGAGGAGAGAGGTGCATCAATGGAAGAAGAACATAATTACACTTTGACTGACGCATTTTTTTCCTTTTCTTTTTCAAACAAGTTTATATGTCACATTGCTAGCTGAGAAGTGAACACGGTCTAAGGAACTCTAATCCCTTTCAAATTTTATAAAATACAAGTTTCAAATATGAAAATGATAAGATACTGAATTTTAGCCAAGAAAACATAATAACATGTTTAATTCAGAAATCATAGAAATTTAAGTGCATAGTCTTTTTCTGAGGGGAGAAAAGAAATAATTCACTGCATGTAATAGGGTTCATGAAAATGACAGACTGACAGCTCTGAAAAGTGAAGTCTTTTATGCACTGGTACAATACAGGACAAAGCTTTGAACTCAGCTGGAAGGAAAAAGGATGGGCAAACAGGAGAATTCAGCTACTTACTTCTGTTGTAACACTAAACCACGTTACAAAGAGAGACATCCTTGCTACGCACTGAATGAAGCTCAGTATAAACCTAACACCAAAAAACTTTCTCAAACTGCTCCTTCTCCTGAAACTGGAACCAAATCTGTACTGGTTTTGAGCAACCCGAGTTTGAACTCTATGCTTTCCAATCCACCAGCTCAGAATAACTGCTTGACCAAAAGCTGATACTCCTGTGCAGGAATTACCCCATCACAGGGACTGTTTGCCATACAAACCTTCCCATGCTGTGTACATTTGCATAGAGGCATTTAAGTTGGTTCCTCAGTGAATCCAACACACTTGCTGGAGTGGCTGGAATTCCTTTGCATTCTTCATCAGGTGCTCTCCTGCTGACCTGTGAACCCTCTCTGGGCTTCCACTGCTGGCACAGACATCAAACTTGTAATACAGGACTGGTACAGATTGAGATTCCCCTCCCCAGCAACTTCAGTTTAAGGCCCTCCTCACCAGATTGCTAAGTCTATGACTAAAAATGCTCTTCCAGTTCAGTAGACCAGGTTTCTTCAAGAAACTTTCATGGTCTAAGCACCCAAACTACTCTGAAAGCTGTGGGAAAACACTAAAAAAACTGTGTTAAACCAATTATGGTAGAGCTTTTTGCTTTTCAGTTTCTAAGCACTGGTTCAAAGGTGAGCTTTCTTTGCAAACATTATCAATTAATTAGTGGTAGACTAATGTCCTATCACAACTGGCCTCATTTCAAACCGGCCTCATCATCACAATGGATAATCTGGATATTTTGTGAAAGCAGAGCAGGAAAAAAAGACAGGGAAACAACGATTTCTCCAAGTCTATGTTTGGAGCCATTATAACAAGGTGAAGGAATGATCACGTTTATCCCCAGTCAGTGCTTAAGAAGACCTGTAAAAAGGGATGTTAAGCCTCAGACTAACATCTGCCAAACCTTGGTTAATTGCCATCTGTGTCCCTTCATCCTACCTGTGAGAACCAAGGGGAGAGAAAGACAACACTGACTTCTGTAGATATGCTGACTCACTACCTAATGGCATGTAAGGAAGACAAAAAAATGTTATTTCCTAGCTTGAAGATGATAGCAACCTATTGCATGTGCAGCATCACCTTCCAAGTCAAATTAGTCCTTTCACCTGAAGTGAGCAAGTCTTTTTTCTTTGCTTGGAACTGGAAGAAGAAAAATATCTAAAATGAAGAGCAAATCTAAAATATTTTTGTTGTTCCAGGAACCACATAGAGACACTCTCCAAAAAGTACCTTATAACTAGAAAATATTTAAGAGAATACCACCCATGCTTTTGTAAAAAGTATAATTTTTGGTATATCAGTGCATTGTATACCTCAGAATTTGCTTCTGTAGAAACAATAAGCACACATTCTTAAATGTAATGCATTTCCTGAGGAGAAATAGGACCAGGTCCAGTGTAGGAGGGCAATCAACTAGCAAGTGTCTGAGTTTGTTATTCTCCCATTTCTCCCTCCTGTTCACCCCATTTTTATAAAGACAGGATAAAACTACTACATAAGCAAGTTGTGTGATAAAACATACAACTGGAGAGAAACAGATCTTGGCCTTTCATCCATTTGAAAAATTTAGTTATCATAATCATAATAATGTAACTTTGGGAATAGGAGTTTTCTATGGAAAATAAACTATTATCAGAAATAACAATGCCAAGAGCTCTTTCTACAGGGTAGAGATTTTATACTCTTAGTTATGTTCAATCACAAGTAATATATCCATAATACAAATATATGTATATGCATATATACACGACCCTAAAAATACATATATTGACACACATACACAAAAGAGACATTTATCCAGTAACTGAAGTTTGATGGTTTTGTTCATGAGTTATTTGCAAATACTATTTGCTCTGTTAGAATACAGGTTTTGGCTGGCATTATATTATGTCTGACTAAATTTTATTACCTATTCATTATAATTTTGTCTCTAAAATTTACTATGTGAATATTCATTTCTTATGCTATCAGACTGGCAATTGACACCAGGGGATATTGTCCTCATCATCCAAACTAATTAACTCATTCATTCACAGAATTCATGAGCTCCATACGAAGCTCTATTTAATGCAGCTGAGCAAAACACCTCCACTATCAATACTTCTGTAGTCTTTGCAGATACTGCATAATATTATTATACAAATTGATCAGTTTGTCTTGTTCAGACATATTCGGTATATTCAGAAACCATAAAGATTAAATACATAAGCAAATCCATGGAAAAGCAAGTAACAGGGTGATGAATGTCACCAAAAGCAAACATTAGTACAATATTAATAGAAATGGATGTTTCTGAATACTGTGTAAAACAACTTGCTCAACTGCAAGGAGAGGAAGAAAAGCTTTCCAGATAGAGCAGCAATTTTGAAATAAATGTGGGGAGATTGTTTCACTGCAATTCAACCTAAAATATTTTAACTATTTATACCTATTATTTTTCAAAATGGTGTATTACATAGTCAATGAAAAGTAATTCGAAGTATAGATGAATGAATTCCACTAATCTAATTAAGAACCCCCTCCCACAAGCACATCAATCCATGGAATTAAATCCTAAATGTCATTTGTCCCACGAGGATATAAATAAAGAGTGGGGTCAATTGAAACATTCTGTTCATTCATGTTGACTAGTTATAACAGTTTCATTTAAAAACAAAGCTAATTATGAATCTTCTCAAATCAGGAGCTAGATAGGCTAGTTTATCATATTGAATTTTATTTGATGAACTCATGATTGGCATGAACCAGAAGTGCACATTCAGGGCATTATTAAATAACAATCCAAATGAGGTTTGTAGAAAAGCTATACATGTTAATTAGTTGGAACAATTTCTGGAAGATTATACTGAGTTGTCATGAGGTCCTCTCAAAATTGTTCCACTTGCATCCTAAAAATTATGTAATTTCGGCAATGGAAAAATATTTTCTTTCCTTTTTTTAGCTACAAAATGACAGTATAGTACAAAGAAATCAAATTACTTCCTATCAGAAAAGTGGCATTTGACTTTTCCACAAGAATACAGAAGATTGCCTGGATATTGGATCATTCCCATTGTAAGGAAAAGAGCATGCTTTCTGGAAAATCTTAAAACTTATAAACATTAATTACTATGCACAGTTAATTTGATTTTATTGGGTTTTAAGTCTACTTTTTTGTGAGAAAACATCTATTCCATGGTACACTGGGTTGCTCATGGCAATCAGAGCCATTGTTTTTCTAGAGACACATCTCAAAAATTCAAAATCATGCTAGATAAACTGTTTGTAAGGTGAAGTAATTTTTAACACCACCCACCCACCTGCTGGAAACTGCTTATCAAAGAAATGGTATGCTTACTTTCTCTTCCATGCTTGAACTATAGCATTTTGGGGGTTCTAGACGTGTTACCATCATCAACATCACCCCCCCACCCCTTACCACCGGGAAAAAAAAAACAAACCAAAACAAAAAAAACAACCTTAAAGAAACAGACCTTTGCATGAAAAAATGAGAAGGGCTCATTTTTTAAAAATCCCCTTCACTTCAGCATTTGTGGTTCAAGCCCACAGAAGCAAAGCCACATGCACCTATTCTGAGATTACCAGCAGAACCTGATCTGCTTCCATTCACCAAGAAAACACAGCCAGCTTTTGATGAAGCTGTGACTTCCTCCTCTCACCCCTATTAATCATCCAGCAACAAGTGAGAGGATGCCAGACAACTCATATGGAGCACAGTTGGTTTTCCTAAGAAACATGCTTCTGTCTCCAGTCACGCAGGGAACAATACAGGCAGAGCAAGCTTTGGGTCCTGCCCAAGCTTGGCACTCCTGCACAACAACCTGGCTACACTTCTGCCATGCCACCAGGTTGATTTAACTTGGAAGACAGACTTCTAAATTATACATGCCCCAATCTCTGTATCAATTATTTATGAACCCAGTGAACCATTTCTTATGCTTTGTGTCTCCACAGAGAAATGAAATAATAAGAATAAACAGTCCAACAACTCTACAGAATTCAGTGACAAATTTTTGATAGATCTTCAAGAATACAGCCCACACCAGCCTACACATATACAGGTTTTAGCATGATTCAGTAAGCAGAAATGGAAGTCTTCTACTTCCCCTCCCATACAAGATATACTTTAGTAAAAAAGAATCACACTCTTTTGAGGCATCTTTGCAGTGACAGATTAATGAATTACCTGCCTCCTAAAGAAAAAACATGTAAAATCAATTAAATGTTCTAGTGTTTAGAGCAATTGGAAAACAGAAAGCTGTAGCCAGAAGAGAAAAAGAAATTTACCTTACTTTTGAAATCATATTGGCAGAGCTTGGAAATGATACATTATAATTAAGCATGCTTCTGACAGCATTTATCTACTTAAAACATAAGAACTGCCACAGGGTAGAATCATCCAGTCTCTTCTGTGGACAAATTTCAGTGCTTCAAAAAAGTTCACTACTGTTTTAGGGTAAAGTTCTTGCTAAGCTCTTTACCTAAAAAAATACCCCTAAAATTCTAAGCTCCACCACATATTTTTTTATTTCATTTGGGAACCTGAGCTAGACAAGCTACCAGGTTGTGGGATGCTGGGCCGAAGGGCAGTGCATTTGATTCCCACCCCCAACCTCCTTTAATGATGATCAACAACTATTAAACTAATATAATAAACACTTATAACAACTTTGTTTCAGTGTGCTCTGTTCAGATGTGTTGTTACCTCAAACCTTTGAGACCCTCATTAGACCAGGCTGTTGTGGTCTAATCCCAGCCAGCAATTACGAACCATGCAGCTGCTCACTCCTTCCCTCCACCTGCTCTTCCCTTGGTTGGGAGTATTGGAAAGAAAAGGTAAACCTTGTGGTTGACATAAGAATTTAATAATTGAAACAAAATAGAATTATTATTATTATTATTATTATTATTACTACTATTGTTATTTTAATGGTAATGAGGTGGAGAGAGAGAGAGAGAAATGAACCCAAGAGAAAGAGGTGATGCACTACAATTGCTCACCAGCCAGCCCATCCCTGACCAGCAGTCAGATCCCTTCAGATTAACTCCCCCAGTTAAATCCTAATTGTCATTTGTCCCGTGAGGATGTAAATAAAGATTGGGGTCAACTGAAACATTCTGTTCATTCATGCTGATCACTTATAACACTTTCATTTAAACACAAACCTAAATATGAATATTTATAGACTGGGCATGACCTTCTATGATGTGGAATATCCCTCTGGTCGGTTTGAGTCAGCTGGCCTGGTCATGCTCCCTCCCACCTTTCTGTGCAGCTCCTCACTAGCAGAGCATGGGATACTGAAAAGTCCTTTACTTGGGGTAAACACTATTTAGCAACAGTCAAAACATTATTCTCATCCTAAATCCAAAAAGCTGCTCTGTACCAGCTACTAGGGAGAAACTTAGCTCTATCCCAGCCAAAACCTGGACATAAGTGTCATGCTAGATAAGCCAGGTTAGCCCAACTGTACTAAATCCTTTTGCACTTTCTTACCTCACAGTTAACTTCATCAAATGCTTGAGCACTTTGGTCTGTAAGGGCTAGACCTACACAGTCACTTAAACACATGCTGAAGTTCCAGATGGAATCCCAGTACTTGCTTTTCTTTTCCTGCATGCTAGATGTTGTTCTCTCACACTTTACCCTTCCAAGCACAATGGATTCTCCAACAGTAATAATCCCATTAGACAGAATCATAGAATATTTGAGGTTGGAAGGGACCTTAAAGATCAATTATTTCCAACCCCCTTGCCATGGGCAGGGACACCTTTCACCAGATGACGTTGCTCAGAGCTCCATCTAACCTGGCCTTGAACATTTCCTGGGATGGCACATCCACAATTACTCTGGGCAACCTGTTCCAGTGCCTCAGAACTCTCACAATAAAGAATTTCTTCCTCATATCTAACCTAAACCTACTCTCTCTCACTTTGAAACCAACCCACCTTGTTCTGTCTCTACATGCTCTTATAAATAGTCCCTCTCCATCCTTCTTGTAGGCTTCTTTCAAGTACTGGAAAGATGCAATTAGGTCACCCCCAAAGCCTTCTCTTCTTCAGGTTGAACAATCCCATTTCTCTCAGCCTTTCCTCATAGGAGAGGTGCACTGTCCCTCTACTCATTTTGTGGCCCTCCTCTGGACTCATTCCAACAGGTCAGTGTCATTCCTGTGCTGGGGACCCCAGAGTGCAGAATCCACCCCCTCATCCTTCTGGCCACGCTGTTTTTGATGCAGCCCAGGATGCAGTTGGCTTTCTGGGCTGCCAGAGCACGTTTCCAGCTCATATCCAGAAACCCACATGCTAAATAGGAAAAACTGATGAAGAAAAGATGAGACTCAATTCCCTATAAAGCATGTAATGAAAAAGAAGGAAGATACATATAAGCATTTTCATCCTCAATTATGCATTTGGAGAACAGCTCATGCTCTAACACTTCCTCCCTTACACCTTGTCTCCTACTGTTCTTTATTAGACTCTCATCCTATACACAGCATTCATGTTCAACCTGAGAAAGTAGATTCTTTTTGGCATTTGGATCTCTAAAAGCAAAAATATTATTTCCGATTACCCTTTTGCTGTTCACACAGGTTTTATATGTATACTGTGCTGCAACCATTACCCTGTAAACTCTATTAAAGGAGTTGTATTTACCAATGTAGTGATATGTCTATTTTCATTTATACAGATTTTGTAATTAAAAAAATAATCACAGTCTACCCACGTGCTTATTCCACTTGTAAAAGGACTATAGGAGCGATGCAAGTCAATTATGTTTTATTTTTAAATGGTAATTTTTTTCAGTGTTCCTTTACATCAACCACACAACACAAATGTGCATCTCCTCATTTCTGAATATCCAGCTGGAAAATGCAGGTCTTTACCTTCCTTTTAAAAGACCCTCAATTAAAAATACAACATTTGTATTTCCTTATGCACCTTGTATAAACATTTGCAAAGGATCACACTACACTTCTACTGTCTCTCCAACAAAGACCATATATACCTAATAATTTTGGCTGCTCAAATTCTCATGCATCGCCCGCTGCAGAAATCCTGAGATTTATCTAAGACAGGCTATATCCACCTCCAGGTCTCAGCAGAATCTGCCCTGCTGTTCAGTACTAGCAGGAACTCAGATTCATTCTATGTTGTTCAGCACAGAAACAAAAGAATATTTGAATCTCAAAGCCATCATAAGTCAAAGCAAATTTCCCTGATACCTCATAGGTTCTTATTTTAATTTGCCAGACACATTAATTGGCAGTCACAATGCAGCAGTATGTTTCATCTATTTTTACAGATTTTAAGACATAGTACATCTTTGACTTCCAAATTAATTTGGGGCTCACAAGTCTCTCTCTCTCCCTGCTTTATCCTGACAGCTGATATCAAATGAGACATTCAGATGAAGAGTACCAAAATTTGGAGGTCATTTTCCAAGGGATATCCCTCAGCCTGGAGACAATACCTGTTCTCCCAGACCCCCAGCTTAATGTTCTGTGTAAGCAATAAGGGTTATCTCAACTTTTTTCTAGAGGTTTGTTTAGATACTGAATTGGTGAGACACAGTTGGGTTTATTACGTTGTGCTCCTCAGCAGAGTACAGCAAATATGATCCCGGGACAAGGCACACCAAACTGGAAATCTTTCCTTGTTTACAAAATAACAATGAGGAACTTGCAGTTTTCTGAAATTTCACAGGACCACAGCATGGTTGAAGCTGGAAGAGACCTCTGGAGGTCATCTGATGAAACCCATGCTCAAGCAGGGCCACCAAGAGCAGGCTGCCCATGACCACGTCCAGGCAGGCTTTGCATACCTCTAAGGATGGAGATTCCACAACCTTTCTTGGCAATCTGTGCCAGTGCTCTGTCAACCTTACAGTAAAAAGCATTTTTCCTCATGTTCACAGAAAACCTCCAGTGTTGGATGGAAAAGCTCTCAACTCAACTGTTTCCAGGGATGGTGCCTGGCACTTAACTTCAGACCTGCCTGTTGCTATGGATTTCTGGTGAGTTGGACTAATGGCTGAACCCGGTCACCATCACCAGACACGTCCTGCTCACCTTACTTGGGTACTGTGGAACTGTGCCCTTGCTGGCAAGATCCTGTGCCTGTCATGCTGTCACCTGAGCTCCCTCTTCTTCCCATTTGTCACTGGATTTTAGTGCCCCATCTCCTGGCTGAATGACACAGGGTAACAACAAAAAACTATGGAACTTTAAAATAGAAAAAAGCCGGATACTCACACAGTGAAGGAATCAGGGGGAGCCGAGACTCTCCTCAGGTCAGCAGACTGCACTTTATGGATACTATAAGGCAGCAGGAAATGAGTGGCCAGGAGAAAAACAGCACAGTGTGGACAGACAAGAAAAAAGGCAGGGAAGAGACAGAGAGAGAGAAAGAGGAGTCGAACAGAAGAAAGAAAGAGAAAGACATACAACATTTAAACAGAAACAAAAGGAATGTGTCACATAAAAGTTGAATGAAGAGACATGCAGAGCTCTGAGTTCACACTAGAAGGCCAAGAGCAACAGAAGACATGCAAATGGAGAAAATCACTGCTACGTGGCACACGGGAGCCTTCCAAAGACACGAGTGAGGAGGACCAACAACAAGCTAGGCACATGACTATACAAGAAAGATGAAGGGCCCCAGAATTTCTTCCACAGGCATTGAAAAATTTCAAGGCAACAGCCTTTGGAAGCAGGTCCAGAAATGCAAACAAACATCAAAGCCGAGATCTGAATGGATGGAATTGCCTCCAAAAGTTGACCATCTTCAGTTACTGTTTAAGATAAAGAAATACCCTTACTGAAGATTTTGTATCCACAAGGATAAATTGTTTTTTCCATTCTTCTTTCACGTACCTTAGGGAAACACGCATTTTACATATAGTGACTCTCAATATTAACTCTCCTTTAGTGTTTACACTCAAATGGTCCCTTTCTTTCTCTCAAATGTGTGGAACATATTTTATCTATAAGCTCTTCCCTCTCCTTTCTCTTCCATTATGCAGGATATTCTTCCTCAACCTAAACTAAAAGTCAGTGAAAACAAAATACCATGCTTTGAGATTCAGAAAGTATTAATTCAGAAAATTATTTCTAGAAAAACTGAACCACAGTTTCTCTTCCTATTCCCTACAATTTTTGGTATAGCTCACAAGTACCAATCACAGCCTTGGCTTGATCACAGAAAACCAAGCTACATCTTGTCTCTTTCACATGCTACCATGATTAACGGTGGAGACCAGGAATGAGAACTTAGCTAGCAAGATTTTTAGGGAAACTCTTTTAAGTTTTTAAGAAAAAAACCCAAACCTCCAGAACAAAAGAGAATAGGATAAAAAAAAAAGTGTAAGACTTCTTCAAATTAAGTCTTTCTCTACTTATGACACTAGTCTAACTAAACTCCAAAGAGCATTCCCACTGCTCTTCTTAACTATCAATAATATCAAAGCTGGCAATAATAGTAACTCTGCATTATTGCAACCCAAGATAATTTTCTAATTGCTTTCCTGGCAAGGAGCTCAAGAACAGCTGTCTAACAATTAGGGATAGCTCTAGACCCACTTACTTATCTCACACATCTAACATTCAAATGATAGTCATAAAAGAACAGGCTACCATGTTCAATCAAATATGTCTTTCTGGGAGATTTCAATGGAACAAAGAGAAGTATCCCAGATATCAAGTTAAAAAACATATTTAATTGAAAATTTTCTCTCTTGAGCAATACTGCAAATCAGCATCATTTTGTATGAACTTCTTACAACACCGATACGCTTCCTAGACTTTAACCTTTAGCATTTTATTTACTTTTTATCATGTCAAGAGATTCAATTCCTCTCTCCTTCCCCTTCAACACTTGAGAGCAAAATACATATGCAAACATATACAGATACAGATGTAAATATATACACACACATCATTTCTGATATGTGAATCTGAGACTAGAGTTCCTGACAAACCATGTGTATTTTCCCAAGACACAGGCCTGCAGAAAAATACCTCAGCCAAATCAAAGGACTCTGACAGCCATTTAGTGTACAGTAGTACATTTAAATCAAGCTAAACCACAAAGAATATCCCTTTGACAACTAGCATATACCACAAATCTGTATTTCCTTACCATAGCTGAAATTCAGGTCCCAAAATCCAAACCTAACTGTGCTAATTAGCAGATCAAAACAGCACGAATTTTCTTTTTACATTTGCATTAGTCTCCCTCAGTGCAGAAAAAGATGCCCCAGGACTGCCCTCTGCTCAATTCTACCTTTCACAAGTGATCAAAGAGGGGTGGTTGGGTGAAATCGGGCACTGCTGCCCACAGGCAAGATTCTGCTGTTCTTCACTGCTTAAGAAAGATGAGTATACCTCACGTATTTTGCAGGCAAATAGAAGTTGCACCTTAGAGAGATGGGCTTCTACTGAAACTTAAAGCATTAGTCTCAGTAAGGGAGCAGAGTGCTAAATTGAATAGGAGCATGTTGAAGGTAACCAGGGAGCCTTTGATTACGTGAACAGATTGACAACCAGGGGACGACAAACAACTCTACAGGACAGAAGTCAAAGTTTGAAGTAAAGCAGCATCTTCCACTAGATACACAACTGAAAGAGAGAGGCTACTTTTAAGATACCTGAAAAGGTGTGCCTCAGACCTTGTCTTTTTTTTCAAGTTATATGAGTTAGTCTAGTGAAAAGTATTACACCTCTCCATAAAACTTGCCTCACCACTACAACTGTAACAGCAAAATTCCACACCCACCTCCTCAGACAAATTAAGGCCTCACTGCATAGCTGTCCAAATTAAATGTGGATCCTTGATAACTTTAGGCCTTTAGCTCAGTGTCTTTGTATACAGGTCAGACTGCTTTGCTTCACCTTTTGTATAATTGATGAAAAACAGCAAAGGCACTTACAATGTCACTCATTATAGCAGCAGTAAAGACCTACACAAGAAGTACAATAATAACCTCTACAAAATAATCTAAATTATTTTTTTGGATGGTCATTTTCACAGGTCAAAATTTGAATATTTAGGTTTCTTTTATTAAAGATTTGTCTGCAGTGCTTATGAATAACTTTTAATCACTAAAAGAATGTTAGTTCTGTGCTTTCCTCTTCACATATCCCTCATTTCCAGTTTTCTTAGCCTTTCTCTATTTATCTTTACAATGCTCATTTCTCATTTGGGTTTCTATAGTGAAGAAGGGTTCCTACAAAGTACAAACAGTCCTTCTTGGACCTTCAGGTCTTTCTCCATAAACAGTGCCAGGCAGCATGGTCCCACAACAGAGACTGCAAAATATCCTCAGTAATTCTTGATTCTGGTAATTTCTTACAGGGTCTACAATGAAGCTTAAAAAGCAGATCAATAAAGTTGAGAAAATAAATCAAAATAACTTCAAGAGCAATGGCATACATATGCAGAACTGTCAGAAGCCAAGAGGTACAACGCTGAGCCTGCACAAACCTCTCTAAATAAATAACAGAAAGGCACAGCACCAGTCTAAAAGCAAGACAGAAGGTAACCCAGAAGATAAAGAGTAAAAGAAAGTCAGGTAAGTATTTACAATAGAGTGAAAAGGAAGTTCAGAAGATGTGATTTTTTTTTAATTTATTTTTCAAATGCTCTGCAAGTCCAGTACATGCAAAATCCATCACCAAATATGCTGCCCCAAACGGGCTCCTGCCATTAGGACATGCATGTATCCAACTCACTCATTCAGCAAAGGCATAGATGTTCTCCTCTTGCTCTTCTGCACCATGTTGGCTTGGTTCCTTAAGGAGATCCGAATGAGTGAGGGGGCCAATCGACACGGTTCTCCATCCACTTGCATGGGGATAGACTTGTACGTTAAAAGTGTCACCTCACGGCACTGGTGCAACCTCTCTCCATGACCACCCACCTGGAGAGCAGCCTGGAAGAAAATAAACAAACAAACAAAACCCAAATAAAAACCAAGAAGGAAAGAGAGAGAAAAGACACCTCATAACAGATAGCTCAGGCAGTTAACAAATCCAAAATGCAGCTTTGATGGTAGCATCCATTATACAGCGCTCCATGCCTAAGATATGCTACAAGAGCACAATGACTCGCCCAAAAATTGCAAAGCAGAAATTGAAATTTCATAAAGAAAAATGGTGGGCAACAAGCAGATATCTAAACACATGCACTGCCTGTCTCATCACCTATATGTGCACACACACCTATATGTGCACACACGCGCATGCACAAATGAATATTTGCGTTCATTCTTTCATTCTTAAAGGTTTCAATTTGTTTTGGTTGGTTTGTTTTTACACTAACAGTAATGCTAATAATTATTTGCTTTTTAAAACAACAACCCTAATTAGAGACATTTGTGATACAGAAAAATTATTTTCCCTTCCTGAACAGAATAGTCCTTAATATGAATTAGATCAATTTAAAATCCTTATTCTGAAAGCTTACACAGCAAGTCAACCTCAACATTAGACAGGCTGAAAAGAGCAAGTAGAAGGACCTTTTTAAAAATAATTAAATACCATGTTTAAGAATTCATTTCAAAGAAATTAGGCAAGGAAGACAATGAGCAGATTCTTCAAGTTCTGGGAAGATATATTTGGGCAGAAATGTATTTTTTAACGGTATGACTACTATGAGACTATTAATTCTCATCTATCAGATGCATAAAAAAAATCTTATATTAATGCAGTACTAACAGAGAACAGCCTAAACACAAGTCAAGACCCTAACCCTGCTCTGTGCACTTAATATTATGGATCAACTGAAATTATGATCAATAATATAATAATAGTTCTTATAAAGCAATTCTCTCCCTTGTTTTCACAGACCTTCTTAGGTATGAGCAAGCACATCTGAGAGATATACAGAGCAAGCCAGGATTATACCAATACAGTCTAGGATTACAGAGGTTCCTCAGCATCACAACCAAAGTAAAACTGTAGACCCTAGGCTTCCTTTAAAGAGAAACAGCAGCTCAAAGAGCCCCACTTCTCAAATTAAGCCCCAGCTGAAATTGTTGGTAGCTTCTGAGATCACTCTAGCCGCTTTGACTGGCTAGAGTCACATTAATGGCAAACCCAAAAGCTCTTCCAGCTGAAAACTGCCAGTTGCTACATGCTAAATAGAATTTGACAGCATTTTCAAAAACATGCCCTAAATTCTTCAGGTTTACTCCACAAGATCTATTAGGTTAACAAACAAAATTTTTCTTATTTGTGGGTTATTTCCCTAATCCACTTGACCCATCAAAAAAACGAAGGCCAAAAAAGAATCCTTAACCCAGACAGACTTTTAGAGAAATGATTGTTGATCAAGACTGCCTTTTACTTTTGCTTACTTTGAATATTACATTTGCCAGGATTTCTCTCTGAGGAAGCAAACACCATTGTCGTGGGTATTCACTGAAAGTGATATGCACTGGGGGCAGATCACACAAAAAGTGTGTGAGTTTAGTGAAAACCTAGTTTTAACCTCATTCACACAAGACATAGCAGAAACAAAGGCCTAAAGTTATGGACTTAAGTGTGATTTATAAAAGCCTGCCAGGAAGCCCAGATATGGGCCTTCTGCTGGCCACACCAAGTTCAAGCTGCAGTGCCCTAGGTAGACTAGTGCTAGCACAGGGTTAACTACCAACTCTCTGACTGCATTTAATCAGCTTCTGACGAGATTATGTCACTGTATCACTGTTTTTGACCACTGTGATAAGCAGGACATCAGGGTATTGGACAGTGAGATTGCTTTTGTGGTAACTGTTTTGGTTCACTTTAAAGACAGCATTGACAGAAAGTGCATTGACAAATTTAAATTGTTGGCTGAATTTCCTTTCCCTAGCGAATAAAAAGGAGAGATATTCATGCCAGAAATCTTAATAAGTTTTCCACAGCTATTAGTGAAGTTTCACAGGACTTTTAGTGGGCATTTGGAAACTGTATGGGCATATAATTTTATATAATAGTTCATATTTATTTCCAACAGCCAGTTATTTTAAAAAAAAGGATTTTTATGCTGTGGATTGAAATACACAAAAGTTAAAAGGAAAAAGTAGTATTTATTTCATCATAGAACATTCCCACAGTAAAATCATGTCTGCATGCTGCTCTTATTATAGTGTTGTTACTGTAATAATCTTGCCATTCAGGTTGGTAGTATTGCACATGCAAATTAGCCCTATGTTGCAAAGAATACACTTTTATTATTAAATAACACCTCTTTTATGAGAAAACTATAGCTTGACTCTGTCGTTTAACAGCAGCGCAGGCTTTGGCCTTGGCTGACTACGTGGAAACACGCTTGTCTTTGGTAACAAGTACAGTTTTGTGCTCTGTCGTGCTGCCCAGAGTTCACCCAGTCTGGTAGCTCCTGCAGGCAGGGGAGCACCTGCAATGCACTCACCAGAGAGGCCATGGTGAACCCAATGACCTCAATGTAGCCATCGTCGTGGCGCTGGGGCTCAAAGTCTCTGTGATCTCCAGGGTTTCCCCAGGGCATTGTGCCAGCACAGTACCTACAGAAAGAAGTTTGGAAAGCAAGTTTGAGAAAGCAGTTGGCCCTGGGGGTCCTGACTAGTAGCCTATTAGCCTGTTCTGCTTCTTTCCAAGCTGATACAACACCCACAGATATATCCACCATAATCATTATCAGGTTCCTCTGTGAGAGGAAAAGGGGGAAACACCAGGAAATAGGTAACAGAGCAGCAGCACTTTGTTCTCCCTATTTGCTTTGATTCCTGCAGGTGACCTGTTGAGACATAAAGCTGTTTTGCCCCTATACTAGGCAGGCATGGGGCTGCAGCAGCAACTCCAGCCTTGGAGCTCCATTTCCTCTCTCCCTGCTAGCTCAGCAGTTCTAACAGCACAAGGAATGCCAAACATTGCATAGCTAGAGGTAGCAGGGAGAATAAGAAGCAGGACAGATACAGCTGTAATATCTGCCTTTTCTACCATTAAAGAACGGATGTAGAAGTGATCTGAGAGTGACAGAAGGGGAAACTTTGGAGAGGTGACACCAAGTAGAAGCTTGCAATGAAGGCAGCGCAGGACTCAAAAGATCGAGTGCTTGGGACTGCATGCGGAGCAAAGTGGTAGCTTGTCTAAAGCAGTGGTCTCCAAAGTGGGGTGCACACACCACAGGGTGTATGCAAGAAAAATCCACAGCCGACAAGACAATTAGAGTGTGTGAAGAAAAGAATTGCTTTTACTTTTAATAAATAAGAAAACAAATATTAAAGTAAGTTTGTTTCATTTTTATGATATCCTTTCTTAATTTATTATTTATGTTTGCTTAATATTGTGTGTAATATTAGTATAGTGGTACATGTATATAATTTAGAAATAAATATACATACTTACATATTGGGGTGGTTATCAAAAGATTTTTACTGATAGGGTTGCACAATCAAAATAAGTTTAGAGACTACTGTTCTAGAAAGCAGGAGATTGACAACTTTTAAGAATACAGTTGTATTTTTATTAGTTGACACCTTGTAACATGTTAAAAACCAGCACTTCTTTCAACAGTTTGGTGTTCTTCTACTGGAAAAATATTGATCCTTCCCTCCACTTCTGCCCTCTCCTCCCTCCTTCCTTTCACACTTTGATTCTAATTAAGCAAAAGACTAGACATTCGTGTCTTTCCTTACTATTTTGTTTGCAGGTTAGGTGCACAACTTTTGAAAGTGAGTCTGTTAAGCATTTCTACTGCATCAGGATATTCAACTTTTTGAAGGATGGTTTTGCTGCACTCTGATGCCATTCTGTATTGCTAATTAACAGTATTATAAGCACCTAACTCTCAACAAGGTAGCCCAGAGGCAATATGCTTCCAGCACATTCACCCAGTCTAGGATAACCGGCAGATCTCTTTTAAAAATTATTATTATTTTTGTTTTATAACTTCAAGCATTTGTCTTGAGCTTACCTGGGTATGTTTAAAAACACTATACACTGGAACTTCAGCTCCTGGATCTTTGGAGTCAGGTCTGTACCATCACACTACAAAGCCAAAGTGACAGAGCACAGAGAAATTGCTGAATGGAGCCACAGACAAGAGAAGTGTTGCTGCTTTGTAACAACTTTCCCAAGACTTTCCTTGGAATGTGTTGCAAATGTCATGCTCAAAACTGAAAAGTAACAGAGCCATTAAACTCTCACCTCACGCTCTCTCCAACCTCCCACACCCACCCCCTTCCCACAAAACTATGACACTGTGATTTCCTATACTTACCACAACTTTAACATGCTTGGATAAATCTCTTGAGCTTCTTTGCAGAAAGTCTGTAAAGGCTGCCTGCAACAGAAAAAAGTGCAGGAATTGTCAGCAGCAATTCCTCTCTTTTCTTATCCCAGCACATTACCAAAATGCCATTCTTTCGTCAAACTTATTCTCATAGAAGATGTGATTATTTTCTTTCTTTAATTATGGTACTTCTCCCTTTCAGAGGTTAACTGAAAAAAGTCCTTGGGCATCCAAGGATTTAAGTGCAAATTCTTGCTTGTTTCCATGTTTAAGGCACATGGGCACAGTGGGAGTCATCATCCAGAAATACATTATATGCCATATATTATCAAACTAGTGTTTCTCTCTTAATTACTTTAGAATAAAGTGTTGTCCATGTACCTCCTGAATGCAGAATTGGTTAATTCTACTTGCATATTCACACATGAAAATTAATCACTCCAGATACCTGATCTGTGCTCTCTACTCCCCATGACCCTACATCCAAGACTGTTCCTCAAAGCTACAAAGATACAGGCCAAAACTTTGGGAATTCCTCTAGGAAAGTCACTATCCATGCGCTTCCCAAACCCTGAAAGAAGAGGAGCAATTTCTTGAGAAGCTTATGAGCCAGAAGCAGGGGGACCAAGATATGATCAGTACTGTGTCCAAAGGAGTGGCATTTCTCTCACCTGCTCAGCTCTGTATAACACCTGTACTTCAGGTACTTTCCAACAGACACCTGTGTGCGTGCACTTGGAATTGCAATGGGCAAAATGAAGTGGCCTGAGCTCCTGATGTGAGAAAGTGGGGGGGAAAATACTTAAACGAACATTCAAGGAACTAAGCTAGCATCGTTCTGTAAGACAAATCATAACTCACCCCTGCATAAAACATTTTATTTCTAAACCGGCTGTTGAATTTCTCTGGATTTGCTTCTGTGAAAGGATAAAAAAGAAAAATATGAACACCCTAACAAAACAGACTTCATTATACCTTCACATTCCCTGCCAGCACTATAGTGCTTTTAGCACATATCACTCAGTGAAAATATTAACATAAATACATTTTTCCTGTGTGACTGTCCCCCATCTGTTCCTTTATCTGCTATCAGATTTCAAACACTGATATTGAATTCATTCCCTTTCCTGCAGAGAGTGAAAATAGAAGGAAACAAAAGCAAAGAGGTAACAAGAATTCAGTTAATTTAACACCTCTCAGACTACTCATCTTATGATCCCTCAGTACGATTTGAGACTTCTGTTTTCACCAATGCAGAAAAAAATTCCAAGAATTATTAGAAATTTATGAAACACTAAGCCATGTTTTTAAGCAGGAGTAAAGCATTAGTTAATTACAAGATGAAACAAACACTTAAATTCTGATGTTAAAGAGCTACTGAGGAACAGACATTTCTACCCAAATATTCCTGCAAGTTAAAAAAATAGTGGTTACTCTAAAACCTATTCAGAAAACCATTTCATTTTTATTAGATTCCACGTGATGGAGAATTTTAAGTCTAGTAGTAATGCACATCGAATGGTTAATTACTCTCACTGTTAAAGTAAATGTGGGGGATTCCTCTCTTGAAATTTTCATTCTTCAACTGCCAACTGCTAAATCTTATTATACTTCTCTGTCAGATTAAAGAGCCCTCAACTATCAGATATCTTCTCCTTGAGTAAATACTTACAGGCAGTGATTAAATTGCCTCTTAACCTTCTTTTGAATAACCTAAATGGAGTTCCTTTAATCTCCCGTTATAAGGCACTTTTCCCAGAATACAGGTCATTCTCCTTGGGAACTGCTTTCCTAGTCTGTGGCATCAAGAGATTTCAGAAGCAGACCTTCTGGCACTGTATTCAGTGTTAGTATCAACTGTCCACCCTTGCTCAGTGATTCTCTAGTGAAAACATCCAACTACCAAGACTGTCCTTCTGGCTAAAGCATCACACTGGTGCGAACACATTCAAATTACTTCTCAAATGACCACTTAAAACAATACTTCTAGTTCTCTTTGAAGTCACTACATGTCACAATATAAGGCTCCATTTTGTAAGAATGAGCTGCTTGAAGTTTCTGATTTGACTGCTTGCTCAGTTACTTTATCATCCTTCTTTTGTGTCACAGGTGAGTCAAACTCAGTCAGGGGCCCTTCTACTTCAAACAATTAATTTAACTGCATAAGTAAATCTCATCCCACTTACTGAGCTCACAGCTCTTTGCAGAAGGTCTCAACACCCCGTGCCAAGCACCGGAAGGTTTCTAAAGGCTTAGTGCCTGTTCTGCAGGTTCTTTGATGTGACTATCCCTGATGGCTCCAGACAGCAGCCACCAGAGCACTGGATCTTACATGGATCTTAAGACAAATGCTCACCATAACCAAAGTCCTAGTTTAGAATGGAAAAGGAGCTTTTTTTGAGGACAGGGACTCAGCAGGCCCTCAACGTACTGCTCCTACTTCTGACATCCCAGATGAGCATGGGTAGGGAGGAAGGACACTTTCTGTGATATAGAGACTAAAGTTGATTAGAGTGCAACTTTGATTGTAGAAGTAAATAACAGACTGCAGATCCAAGGCTCACTACATCCTCATCATTCTCAAACTATCAAGGGAGTAGAGAATGGAATGTGTTAGATTCTGTGTGTGTGCAGTGCGGGGGGGGCTTCCTGCAAATGAACAGTCCTTCAGAGCCAGGGATCAAGGGATCAAAACAGCATGTCAGTAGGGATAAAGCAAATTGCATCTTCTGTGCTCTAGCAAAGCATAAGGATGGCAATGGAATAGCTAACCAGAACACTTCCTGAAGATGCAGAGCTAAGTACATGAGACTTGGATCCAACCCTCAAGCAATCTGATTAGTCACAAGAAAAGTATAGAGGTTGCCATGGAAAAGGCCACATTCATGTACAAGTTCCTCTGAGACATTGCAATCACTACTTATGCTAAATATAACAGCTGACCAACCTCTGTTGCATAAAGTGCCCTGCTAGGCTGAGAGTTCGTATCAATTTATCTTATTTTGGTTTGCAGGCATGGTGTTCGTTTGTTTTAATAGTATATGTGATTACAACAGCTCCACATAAGCAACTACACACAGCCCAAGTTTAGTTGGGTTCAATAGCCCAAGTGCTGCAGCTGTGAAAGTGCTTTACACTTTGCTACTGTTGCTAAGAATTTCTCTGGGCTGTCATCATTTGTAAAAGAGATTGGAATTTGCTTTGCACTGCTTATTTCACAGAACCATAGAATACTTCGGGTTGGAAGTGAACTTTGAAGGACATCTAGTCCAACTACCCTGCAATGAACAGAGACATCTTCAACTGGATCAAGTTGCTTGGAGCCTTTTCAATCCAACCTGACGTTGAGTGTTTCCAGGAATGGGGCATTCATCACCTCTCTGGGCAACCTGTGCCAGTGTTTTATCATCATCATTGTTAAAAACTTCTTCCTTATATCTAGTCTAAATTTACTCTCTTTTTTGTTTAAAACCATTACCCCTTGTCCTATTGCAACAGGCCCCGGTAAAAATCTGGCTCCATCTTTCTTATAAGCTCCCTTCAGGTATTGAAAGGCTGCAATAAAGTTTCCAGGGAACCTTCTCTCCTCCAGGCAGAGCCAGCCCAATTCCATATGAAAAACAATACAACCCACACACCAGCAACATCTCCAAGGCTATAAGCTTCCCTCTCCTAAAAATACATAGGATTCACTTTGTATATTTTAGCATTTGAGAAGATAAGGTAGCCACCAACAGTAAAGACTTGGGCTACAAAAAGCTCTCCTGGCCACACATACACGCAGCTTGCTCTGCCAAGTATTTTTTCACTCATGTAAATTTTTAAAACACTGGCATGTCTGGAATAACATTCATTCTTTATAGGGCTCCATAACTTCATTATTAAATAATGCCTCCATTAAATGAGAAAGTAGACATGCACTTAATCTATACTGTATATTCACAGTCACATTAGCAATGCATAGTGATATGCACTCATAAAAAAAATGCATACAGCTGTCATCATTTCATTCCTGTGCCCTTTTGTGGCCCCTCATTATTATTCCTAAAGCTTGAAGCAGTCTTAAACATTATAAAATATGCATTAGCTCATTCCATCATCTATCCTGCTCTTTATTTAGCCTGGCATTAGAGTGCTGTCTTTTCATCTTGAAATGACACACTGATAGTATGACAGTGAAGATAAGGGAGGTTGTGTTTCAGAAAAAAATACCTGCATATGAAGCTGGAATGACCAAAAGCTGAACATAGAGAATTGAACCAGATTTGTTTCTACAAGCACTCCTGCCTAAACCATATAAATACAGCAGTTCACATCAGTCCAGAACCCAGCCAATTAAGCCACATTTCAACCTGTATGGGGTGGTAAAACTGCCACTGGCACAGGGACAGACAAGATGCTACAACTGCTCAATTCCTGACAGTTCTGTGGACATTAAAACCCTTTAACTTGCATAGAGACACTCTGGGTCTGTACCAAGTCCAGTGTCAATGTGCTGTACTCATCCATAGATAACAGCCCTCTAGCTTGAGAACACAATTATCCTCCTGCTACTTCCAGTCTTGCAGCTCCTCTCCTCCCTCCACCTCCACACTTGCAACTAACTTATTTTTCTTTCTCTCATTCTGACATTTCTGCATCATCATTAACTTCCTTTATGTCTGTACTTATCTCCTTTACAAGATCTAAAACCTCAAAAATTTTCCCTTTTAGTCCTTTTCCTCCAGTAAATGACAGTCTTCCTTGTACTTTTTTCACTTTTTAATTATAAAGTCCCTTGGAAACTCATATACATACAAGAAGAAAGTGATTGTATCTTGTGTTTTTATATTCCAGCTTTCCTTCTGAATTATAAGAACAGGATATCAAATCCAACTCCATTTCTAATTCATGAATTAACTGCCCATCCACAAGGCTAAGGAAATAAAATATCCCTATTACCTCTAGATTCATGGAACTCCAGCGTAACATGTGCATCAAATCCAAGGCTGAAGTAATTATTGAAGACATTGAGGGGAAGCTGTAATTAGATAATAAAAATAGAGATGTAAAAATAACATGAATTAAACATTTCTCAACACACCAGGGATTAACTACTTTAAAGCTGGCATGTCAGGAAAACCTCAGAAGAAAGTAGGACGTATCAGGAAAATGTAAGCAGAAGGTTGCTCTGAAGGTTAGTAATGGCTTGTGGAAGAGGATCAGATACAAGAACCCAAAGAACACAAACACATCTACAGTACTTTATAACCATATATGTATCCTTGTAAACACATCAAAGGGTTCTTTATGTTGTCATTGAGATTTCCCATAAGGCTTCACTACTTAATAGGTCACCAATACAAAGATTTTCATAATTGCTGGCTCCTCAAGCTCAGCATGGCAAATGAAATGCAAGCTGTGTCCTTCTCACTTCACATATAACCAGGACCAATGCAAGCCCCAGAGAAGAAGCCCTGATTCTACTGAGGGTGCATGAGGCAGGGAAGCACACATCTGGCCTCTTCATTGTTACACAGGCCCAGCAGGGCTGTACAAAGGCAACAGTACCATCCAACAGATAAGCTGGAAATTATAACTGAGAAGAGGAAAATGGTTCACAGAATCACGGGTTTTTTTATACTTGTAGCACTTTCAACATCTCCAGTCTAAATGGCATATTACTATATGATTCCCTCACAAAAGATTTTCCCACTCTTCAATTATCAAGATACACTAATGGAGATTATATGGAGACCCACACACAAAGAAGTTAAATACAAAAATACACTACACCTTGCTGTAAAGTAGCAAACAGCTGGTATCCATTAGCAAAATCCTAAGGAAGAAAATTTTACATCCTGTTTTTAGTTTTGTCTAATTTGGAAATGGATGGTAATCACAGGGTTGCTTCTCCTGCAACTAGAGAAAAACAACAATGACCTTTCTGATAAAATGCTAGGGTTTTTTTTCCAGGATTTAGTCCTTGACATAAATGTTCAATGCCTGGGAGTTACAAACAACAAATAAACGCATTACATTTCACACAACTCTGGAATCACTGACACATGAAAAGAACAAAAGGAGAGATGCAAATAGAAAATTAAAAATGTTTATGACTCCCCACCCATGCAGTTTATGGTGCAACCCAAAGGCATTCATAAGCATCCTATAGTTTCCGTGGGAAAAAGTAGGCTCTAACCTTACGTGCCCCATCCTCCAGCTCATCCTGGGGCAAATCAGGGTTGCGCTCAACCTGCAGATTCCAGCGGTCCAGCTGGACAATGGTCCCATCTTCTACATGGCAGAGGATCTTGGACACTGGCTCATCTGTGTAACCCTGACAGCAGAATGTGACCAGAGTATCAGCCACAGATGCTGAAAACAAATCAAGTCACTCACCAATTACCTGACAGACCTCCCTCCTTTCATACAGGCCTAAAACACCAGATCAAAGGTTCCTAAGACATTTGATAAATTTTGATGCATCAATAACAAGCTATTACTGAGGTGCACAAATGTAGGGCAGGCAAAATAAAGCCATAACGAGAGGCACTCAAAGTGTATTTGTGCTGCTTGGAATAACTCCAGTGCTGTAGTCAAGGATAAACAAAAAGAAATAAAGTTTAAACTATACTTAAATTAGAAGCCTGCATATCATCCTCATTACTCAGCCTGAAATCCCAGATATATGTAAATACACTTTTATTACAACTACATCAATAGTAATTCAAAATCCCAGACTGGAAATTGAATCAAGCCATTATGCCTAAAGTGAAGCAGACCTTGGACACAGCCCTGCCTGCTATTTTAGCCCAGAGGAAGGTCCACCACACACGACTAAATCCAAGCAGCAAGTTGAGAACCCCCACACAAGGGTGCCCCAGTCAGTCCTTACCCCACCCCAGTTGAGGGTGCGGGCAAGGTCATTCCCAGTGCCAAGCGGAAGGACAGCCACCGGAGGCGGGGGGCTGAGTTGCAGCTCATCAAGGATGGAGAGAATCCAGCCCACCTATAAAAAGGGAAATGCAGAGAACTGGTAGTCAGAAAGATTAAAAGGAAAAAGGCATATTTTGATCATATCATATTCCTATTCACAGCAAAGACCATGTAAAAGAAATGCAAAAGTGAACGAAGAAGAATAATTGACAATTCAAGATAATGTCTTTAAAATTACCATTATGCCAAAAGAAACTAAATCTTTGACAACAGTTATGAAAGAAAATGTGAGAGACGCATTAAAACTGCATGGTGTCTGAGAACTCGTCATGTCAAGCATTAACCTGCCCCCAAGTCTCCCATTTCCCAGACAAGAGACCTTAGTGCTGAATTATTTTACTCAGTACAAAATATCTATATCTATATAATATATAGATATATACACATATATATCAAATAAAAGACTAAAAGACTGGAATAAAAGACAGAGTTTAATGCTCAGGGTTAAAGGCCTTGGATTCTAAGCTATTAGTTATTTTACACAGCTATTTCTCTCTCCGGTCATTATTCTGGACTACATAAAACTTTCAACTAGAAATCTATCCGAAGGAACAAATTACTGTAAACTATTCTGTTTTCATTAAATGGTAATTTCCAAGGGGGAGAAAGAATTGTTACTAAAAATGTTACTAAAGATGTTACCAAACATTTTATGACTGATATTCTTGACACAAAATCAAAGAACTCTTTATTAAACTACTTCTCACTTTAAACTACTTCCACTTAAAAAAAAAAAAAAATAATAATTTGTGAAGAACCTGGGTTGCATTTTTAAATAAAGCATTAGTAAAAAATAAACAGAAGATTTTTTTTTTCCTCTCACAGTTTCCAAAAATGCCGTTTTTACTGGAAATGTGAGCTTTTAAATAAGACAGAAAACAGAAATCCTGACTGCAGCCGGACAAAATTTTTCTTCCCCCAACTAATATTATTGTGGTTTGAAATAGATTCTTAACCCAAACTGGGATTACACTGGAGCTTCACAAAAGGCACTCAGCATAACATGGGTACTGGCAACAATAGCTGGAATCTGAAGATCAGCAGAGAGGGTGGCCTGATAAATATAGCAACCACCATGCTATTCAGTATTCTAGGGTATTTCTTTCTCCAGGTCTCTTAACAGATAAATTTATTTTTGCACAAATGGCATTTATCAGACAGCTATTTATCATAACCAACTGTCCAATTATTAAAGCATTCATCTGGGATGTGATCTCATATTCAAATTCATCGTCTGACAACAGTTATCTCAGGCATTTACAGCTCTCATGACTTTGGATGTCACCAAAAGTATGTAGGTCTTTTAGAGGGATTTTCAGAGGTAAATAATCCCCTATCTTTGAAAATATCTATCCTTCAACATTGTTAAGAGGAGACAGAAAAAACAGTCCAAATAACTTCAGTGGGGCCAGGAAATCTTAAAGAGTCTTTTACCATTACCACTGACTTAATCCACACACCTGCACTTCAGCCTCTCACTGCTACAGATAACATTACAATACCTAGCACTTCTGTGAATGATTTTAAGTGATAAACAGAAACTTCAAATTACTAATTTATATGTACAACATTGCTATTAAACTTGAGGTCACTTCTAAACCCTGTACATTAGCTGTACAATCAAGGATGGCACAGACTATCGTTTCCCTGTAAACAGAAACCTCCTGACTGCTTTGAAAGGGAAGCTTTCCACCTCTGCCCTGGAAAGTAACAGCAAGTAGTTATGATGGAAAACTTACAATAAGTTCTGATTCAGCTCAATAATGCAAGGTAACATCTGGTCTCATTGCATATTCATTAAGTCCATTTGAGCCAGATTTCTCATTTCTAAATGTAATGGCTTTGGGAATAACTAGATATTAATTTGCTTCAAACTGAGCGGCAGCAAAAGTAATAGTGGAGTGCTGTTCATACTAATGAGAAGGTGCTGCCACCTCTCGCTTGCACTGTTCAGCAAAGGGAAAACAAAGGATGGTCCGACTCAATGTAGTTGCATTCTTTTCTATTTTAATACCCTCATGACAAATAGTTTTTTCCCCCGTGAAAACACTGGCTTCCTCAGATGGAAAAGAGAAAGAATTCCAGCAACTGACTGAATAACTTTTTTGCAGCTTATGTCTCCTGCTAAAGCAATGCCTTGCACATTTCTTAAGAAAAGTTCATAATTCAGTAATGTCTTAATTCCCCATGAACCAGCAAGACAGTAGTCTTATCACTAATTTTTTTTTCTTCACACTTCCAGGGGAAGCATTGGTATTAGTAACCCTACTGATGGGGTTTTAAAGGAACCCACAGAAGCTGAACAAAAAATTCCCCAAGAAATTCAAGCAGAGGTGAGCTAAGAGTGGGGTTACAGCTCACTACAAAATAAACCAACCACCTCTCCAAGCCCTAAACATCTACATATATCTATTCTGTCCAATCATTGCATCTTGCAAGGGGTAATGCATTTTCCTTACCATACCTACTGTTAAAATTACTATCAAATGCATTTTGGGGAACTGAGCCTACTAGAGATTAAAGGGCAGTTTTTCAACTGTATTTAAGCATTCAGTGGCACAGACTGGGATTTATAACATTCCTAATTACTGGAGAGAGAATGCAGTTGTAATAACTCCATTACCACTCATGGCCTCCGGACCCTAAACTGCAGAGTCTGTCTCCAACCGAAGGTGCCCAAATCCTTTAAAGATTTGAACCTATTCACTTATCCAAGAACACAGAAATTCTGTTGCAAAGAAAAATACTGAGCATGGATCTGCCGGATGCCAAGCTAATTGTACGACCAATGCAACATCCTTCCTCATAGAAGCTTCATAAAGAAAATGGGGAAACTAACTTTCTTTAGGCACAGAGAAGACACTACTTTACTGTACTCAGACATCATGGAGACAACAGCAGGAAGGAGCAGAGTGGCTCCCAGTCACTGGTTTAACCTGCTAGACCCTCAGATCTATGTAAATAGCGAGAGGAGACCAGCAAAATTAGTCTTTATCTTTTTGTAGCTGCAGCAAAACCTTTATGCATAAAGGAAAAAGGACTTTGGACATTAGGATCTGGCCACATATCTACACAGGCCAGGCCACACATAAAATTGAAAAACCAGTATTAGATTTCACAAGCATTAGGTATCTTATCTGGCTCTGCAGGTGTTGCGAGGTGGGGAACCCATCACTGCAAGGAATTTAATCACTTGGCCGAAGACCACAGGGCTACCAGGCACCGGCCACCTACCGTCCCATCCCCGCCACAGGCCAGGATCCTCAGATTTGGCACTTTTCTGTACAGCTCCAGCCTGGCCAGGGAGGGAAAGGGAAAAAGAGGAAAAAACCATCAGAACAATAATGCAGACACTTTTTATGCGTTTTGCTGAGTGACAGTGTAACCATCGCTTCCTGCAGTTTCAAATATTCATTACTAAGAAGAATGTAAGTGGAAGTGGGAAAAAAAAAAATCTGTTGCCAAAAGCCTCAGCAGTGACAAGGCTTCGGCCCTGGCAGTCACAGGCAACAACAGCCCCAACCTAACCTGAGCCCTGTGGCTCACTTCATGTCTTCACACAAACACATGCAAAAACACTAGGATGTGAAATAAGACCTTCCTTCCTCGTTAGGCAGCACCTCCTGACAAGTGTTTGATCAGTTTAGCATGCTGCCATGCTAAATCTGGAAGGCCAGATTCTCACATTCCCTCTAGAGAGGTCAATCTTTCATTTTTCTCTTACCCTAAAGTAAATGAATTTAAACACTGAGGTTCTTAAACAAAATTTACTATCCCTCGTCATGATTTGACAAGCTACTGTTTCTCAAGCTTGTAGAATATGACAGCTTCTTCAACTGGTAACTACATTTTAACACCACAGAAGGCAAGAACATCTAATAGAGGCCTTTTCCGGGATATCTGATCTAAGATACCAACAGGAGAGACAAAAAAAGCACCCATTGAAGTCCTGCTTCTTCAGGTGCATCAAGGAATGGCAGAACGAAATATCTTGTAATGGAGTGGGTACATTGTGTGTAGAGAGCTGAGTGACCAGAGGACCTAATCCTCCTTTAGCCCCATAATACAGCTCTGATAACTGTATGTCTGCCTTAAAGCCTCTAAACATCTGAGAGAACAGCAGTGCAGATGTTTCTGCAGGAATAACAAAAAGCTTGGGTGCCCTGAATAGGAAATACTTAGACTGTTCTTATATGGGTAAATATTTTATTTTACATTATTACTAGCTTTTTGTGCTGCCTAAATTGCCAAAGTAGGGCTGAAAAGACTGTTAAGTACAGGAAGTATCCCCATTTCAGTTACCATAGAAGTGTGGTTTCTTAACCCTTGGCAGCAAGAATCATCCCTTTAAAGACAGGTCCTCTCTCCCGTGGAAGAGGATCACAGTTCAACTGTCCAGATAAAGTGAGGCAGTTACTCAGCAAGCAGAGACACCTGCATACTGCTGTCACGTATGGCAATCTGGAGGCAGCCTCACCCCACTGTAATTTGCATCCATTAGGGAATGGTCAGGCATTGGGATCAGCAGTGAGTCAGTTTTGGAGCCATCTGGACCTGGCTCTGTCTGACACAGGGGCAGCTCCTGATCTCTTCTCACAAAAGCCACCACTGCAGTCCTCCCTTTTGCTACCAAAACCTGGATACATACACCTCATATACAGTCCAGTAATCCAGCCAAGCTAGACCTTTTACTGCTTTCCTCATCAGAAAAGAAAAGAAATAGGTTGCGCAGAGATGAAGGCTTAAAAACTTACGCATCTCTTGGCCCTTCCTGAGAGAGATCAAAGACCTGGCGGGGATTCAAATACCACATAAACATTTGGAGAACCTTGGTACCCTGACAAGAGAGAGAAAAAAAATCGAAGGAAGGGAAATTAGAAGTAGTTTAATGATTATTAGAAATAATAGTGTGCATTATTCATTATATTTGAACTGCTTTTCTTTTTTTTTTTTCCTGTGCTTTATAAAGCAAACAAAACAAGAAAAGACAACCCACCAATCTGGACAAGCTTCACATGTAAGTATATAGACTAATTTCAAAACACAGATCACTAACGGTTCGTAAGAACAGGTATTTGGGGTCAGACCAAAGGAACATCTCCCACAGTAACTCATTCCCCTGCCTCTCATCACCTGAAACAAGAAAAAACCTCTCTTATCCCACAGCACCCTCAATCATCCATGACAGCAAGAAGTTGAACAAGATTATATGCAAAGTCACCATCACATTTGACACTGTCTTGCCCAATATCCAAACAATGACAATACTTTGACCTCCACCATCACCACCATGAACACTCATAATGGTAACCCTCTACCATTTAATGAAGCATGAGCCAAGGACTCTGAGGGCTACAGCTGCCCCAGTGCTCCCTCACTCAGTGCAGCACGGCCAACCCATCACCCAAAAGTATGATTTTTGTTTTCTCAAACTCCTGGGTTCATGTTCCAGACACTCAGTTTCCTTCCTCCACATTCTGCCTAGACACAAAATGGCAGGAGTTCTTACTATCAGCAGAGAGCTAAGAACTCTGTGGGGTGAGCTTGTATTCCAAAGTAATTCAAGAATGCCTTTCAGACATGGCCTCGGGATATCCATCAGGAATATTCCACAGCTTCCCCTTCTGAGGGATGGCTCTTCTGCCTGACACCTTCCTTTAAGTGGAGAATCAAGAATAGCAATCATAGTACTTAGGAAAAGGTATAAGAAGAGAGCAAATAAATGTGATGTTTGCCATAGGTATTCTTCCAGTCTCAGCTGTGTGTGGTTCATAGAACTCTTGAGCCAGAGGGAGGTACAGGACTTCAGTAATCCAGGTTTTTCTCTTCCAAATCTCTCCTTCAGCCTGTGTAAACTTTCAGAATCCACAACATCCTATGGCAGCTGAACTATGCAATGTGAGAAGGAGCAGCCTTTTCCTTTGTTTTGGATCAGTCTTAGCAGTTTCATTTGATATCCTCTCTAATTCTTCTAACAGAGGAGAAGGTGAGCAGGGGCTATGCTATTCTCCATACTCTATAGGCTTTTGTTGTATCTTACATCAATCTTTTCTAATAGAAGGACCTGTTTATCTAAAGGCACTCAGATACTTTGATGTTCAAAAAGCAGCAGAACTGACCTGGAAAACATTCACTTGGGTAAGTATTCATTCCAAGAATCCTAAGGAAAAAGTCTGCTGTCACTGAAACTTGGTTCTCTGTGGTACAGTACAAGACCACTAATGATTTTTTAAATGCCATAGGAATATGTAATTTCACATTCACTAGTCCTTCCTAGTAAAATCAAACCACTTTTTGGAAAAAGATAAGTCTAAAACTGCATTGGTAACCCAAATTTTCCATGGAAAGATGAAGTCTTTTGTAAACCTCCAACCTCTCATTTTAGATTCCTTTCAAGAATCTGAAAATAGGAATGCAACCACTCAAATACTCAAGTACCCATTTCAGTCACCCAGCTCCACCAAAGTGGAATGGTCATTCAACGGCAAGGACCTCTTCTGAGGACTGCAATTAAGGCATAGAGTCCTTTCTATCTGACTGACCAAGAACTATTGTCATTTAACTAGCAGAAAACCTACTGTTAAACTAAAACTTTGTGACCTGGATCCAGCTGATGCTCTTACCTGATTCCCTCCACTTTTTGGATTGACAAAAACCAGCAGTGGCTTCATGAGTGGAGAGGAGATAGGCTTTATCACAAACGGCCGGCCTTTGTTCTCCTGAGAAACAGAAGCAAGAAATAGCTTTAGTACAAGCTATGTATGTTTTCCTGGCATAACACACACAGGAGACCAAACCTAGCTCTGATAAAACTACCTCAAGTATTGGAAATAGTACAGCCACATCAATGTGGTGCTCAGCTGGGACTTATTTATCCAGATGAGACAAGAGAATATAAATAAGAGGGGGAAAATATCACTTCAGGGTAATACATAACTATTTTAAAATTTTACTCAATATTTTTTCCAGCCATCCCACTCCCAATTATTCACACAGCATTAATAATGTGTCAGACACAGTGTTATTTCTAATACAAACAGTTTTTCCAAAGGAAAATAGAATGAGATAAGCTACTTATTCCATTAATTCATTCTATCAGATAAATTGTATCAGCACTTATTTGCAGGTAATATGCTCTTGAATTCTTGGCCTTGTTGCCTTCCCACCTTTGAACAAATGCCACAGATGAAACCCAACACATCAATGAGAAAACTATTTGCCTCCCTACTCCCTACCCCTGCAGGACACCAGAGAGTCCAGTAATGAGGATACTGTCCTGAGCTCTTACAGATGTGGATTCCAGTTTCTGGTCTGCAGTTCTCCCACCACCCAAGCGAGGCCTTGAACCAGAGAGCCCTGGTTATGCAGAGGCCAGTCTCCCTCCACCTCTCTCACGAAGCTGTTTGTCTATATAACCAATCCACTAAGAAGAGTCAGGAAGCAAGGTCTATAAGATAATGGGTAATCAAACCATCAGATCAGTAATCTGTATTCTCTCTCCCTCTGTGGTCGAATTTCAATTTTCACACCAACAGAATATTTCCAATATGAGATCCCCCGAAGGAAACATCCTCAAACTGGACCAGAGCCTTGCATCAGTGCACTCACCATGGACTTCACAACCCCAGTTTCACACCCTTGCTCTGCCTAGCGGAAAACAAGGGTGTGAGCTGAGTCTCTTACATCCCAAGAGAATAGGGTGCTGGTCCTTCTGGAGTCTGGTACGTTGATTCTTGAAAAAAATCAACTCAGAAAATAAAACTTCTCATACAAGTTTTATCTCTTCTAACAACAAATTCAATATCATTGAATTTTCCAGGGGAAAAAAATATATTAAACAATGCAGTAAAAAAGAAAGAAAGAAAATAAACCAAAACCCTAAAAACTTCACATTCATGGTTTAGACATTTAAACAAAAGGAGCCTGATTTCCAAAGCACTTGAATACCTACTTCATTGCCTCTTTTGCTGGCTTTTCTTTTAAAAGACGTTCTCTTCTTTCGCCGTGTTGAAGTCTTTAAGGAGTTCTACATCAAAAGAAAAAAGAATACATGAAAAGCAAAACAAAATTTAGAAGACAGGCCCAGACAGAGCCCCTTTACGAAGCTCTTCCATGCATGTCCACTTGGAGAATGATAAGAGTATCTGGCACATGCTCGAGATTTAAATCACATGCGCTGCATGCTTTACACTTCCACACCACCGTTTATGGAGAAAGCCACACACGGAGACCAGACTGGTGCTTTGGAACTGGAAACTTTCCCACGCTGTGAGGGGGGAAAAAAGATCAGATGCTCCCATAGACTCACATAACACCACATGTTGTACCTGCCAACCCTCCCAATAGGGGTAGGAGACGCCCGTTTCCCCTTCGGGGCTCCAGTCTCCTGCCCAATCAGGCTCGTCTCCTGGTATGGAGACCACCTGCACAAAGATGTAATAAAAAACATGATAAACGAGATATTTTTCATGTTTTTTTTTCTTTTCTTTTTTTTTTTTTAGGAAAGAAAACAACAAGTTTTAGCTCTGGCAACCATTATGACTCAACATAACGTAGGCCACCATGGCGTATGATGCTGGCACTGTAGAATCAGTCCCAGCCTACCAAGAAACTTGTGAAATCATCTGCTAAGGAACAAACTGAATTAATTTTAATTTTTAAGGATTTGAGTGAAGGAGTGTTTGTGGGGTGGGTGGTTGTTTTGTTTTTAAATTACAGTATCACTTAACTACATAGGTAAAAACATATAATTGCTTGTATTTTTGCAGAACCTATTAAAATAGAACTTATGTCAAGGCTGTTCTCCAGGCTGGCAATAGTCTGCTCAGTGATACTGAGTGAAAAGGTGTTTTGGTTTGATAAGAACAGTCCAAAAAGGATAATTTTATTAAATTTTTCAATTACTTTAATTCAGTAATTGAAGTCATACCTGCAGGAAACCCTAACCATTTCCATATGATTGAAATTTTGTATTATGGGAAATACTCTAAATATTTTTGCAGTATTTCAACTTCTAGTCTAGTCATCACCAAGAACTAAAGTAAAACGGGGAATTAGAAGAAAGTTCATTGACTTTTTTTTTTCCTGGCTTCAAGAGGGAAAGCAAGATTCACTCAGCCATTCGAAAGTTCATTTCTGTCCTGACCTTGTTCAAAAGTGTACCACTTATGAAAATCAACAAGCAGAGATCATCAAATCACTAAACAGTTATGTCTGTTCTTAATCCTGCTTGCTAACCAACATCAACAAGAATAGCTACTATATTTTTTTAAATACAAATCCATCACTTTCAGAATTTCAAGACTTCATTATGACAGACCAGATACAGAAGTTAATGCTTCCACATCTCCTAGAAGCAAAACTAACAACTGTCTAACTCAAAGACCTAAAGGCACTGTTCTTAATTATGGAGATCAAGAGAAGCCTGCTGTAGAGCCCAAGGTCCCAAGCTTTTTATCACCACTCAACACTACTTGTGGACCAGGATACAGTCACGCCTTAGTGCTTACCAAAAATATTGAAGACAGGACAGGTCTGCAGAGCAGTTTCAGAGCATTTGCCCTTTTAGACAGTATTTTGAGAAACTACCTAAAGAAGTGTTCATACTTTTCCCTACTCTGATACAAAGCGATTTTGAAAGCATGATAAACCCCAAAGACTGCACTGACTACGCGAGTGTATCAGCAATCCCATCTGCACGGTCTTTCACTGCCCTACCTCAGTAATCAGATCAACTGTACAACAGTCTTGATGCCAACAGAAAGTTATGGAGATGTTACACTCAAAGCTGCCTCCCATGGGGGCCTTAACCTAGTTCCTCAGCCATTCTCTGATGAAGGATTATCTCTGGAGTGGGGCAAAACACAGGAGAGAAGATCCACAGTTTTGCTAGCAGTCTGCTGAAAGCTCACACACATACCAAACCTTTTCCCTGTGCGTCAGTCTGTCCAGGTGCAAAATTCAAAATGCCTATTGTGTTGGTTAAGTGCGGTGAATTCTGTTGACAAATATTAGTTTATAACTTAAGTTAGGTAAAACATTAGGCAAGTTCTTAACTGTACCTCTAGAAGGACTGTACTTGTCATTCTACCTCCAAAATGGACAGACCTAAGTCCAATGAAGTTCTTCTGGAAAGGGAACAGTTCAGTAAAACACTAACTAATTTTAAAAGAATAATTTAAAGAATGTTTAAAGGTAGCTGTCATTAAATCCCATGAAAATGTATCTCTTTTCTTGCCTATGGGTGAGTACGGAAAAGGAACACAGCTATATTAAAGAAACAGTTTTAGTCTAAGCCTCCAATCATGATTATAAACATTTTCATTTCCATACTCAAAAAGGCATTAAATTATGCTACATCACAACAGTGTTATTTCACTCCTCTTTTTTTTTTTCTACATGCCTACACCTCAGTGTTAGCAGAACCTAAAGCTTTGCTACGGTAATTGCAACTGCATGTCCATAGCAGATGAGAGGCAAAAAAGCTGCTTAAACATATGCAGGTTCTTTTTGCAAGCATGCAGAAGAGTAACAGCCAAGAGTATCAGCAGTCTTTGCACACTGAAGTGAAGAAATGGATACATACTACCTTGTTCACATAACAAGGTGATGAGTATTTTGTAAACATATAATGTTATTCAGCAAGGTACCTGATAGCAAAGCATACCTTTAAATGGGCACCATAAGTAAATCCTAACTTGCCTCTAGAGAGGAAACCTCTCCTTTGTGGATGTCAGTTTGTCTGTCTTCAAAAAGAGATTTTTCATATTATTGAATGGTCAGTATAGCTCTCAGCAAGATTAGCTAGGTGAGCAGGAGAACTGGAGTTCTTGTATGGTGTTGGATCGTGCAAAGGTCATGGGCTACCTCAGAGAAATCCAATTACACCTTTCAACCTTTTCCTTTACAACATTTCAGCCTTCATTTTCAAAGGCTTTTAGCACGCTGATCTTCAAATTACTTAAATAATGAACAGCATCTGGGAAAGTCAATCTTGACCGTCTTCTGATTGTTCACAAACACCATCAGACAAGCCAGCTGCACTCATCAATTGGGGAAATAAAGAAATAAACCCAGAAATATAAGCATTCACTAGAACTTTTTCAAGGTCCTCAAAGCAGGAGCAGAAGAAGAAAACACCATGTTTACTCACCTTGAACAGAAAAATCTTGGCATTTTAGTTACTGCCTTTATCTTCCCAAACAGAAGACAGACTCAATACATGAGCCAGATCCTCCTTATTACCTGCTTTTCTCCCCCATCACAAGCATATAGCAAGCCCACTGCTAGACCTAACACCGCTTTGGCTACCAAACCTCACCTATAAAAAAATACTACCAGTCAACAGGAGTGACCTCCTTCACAAACTAGGAGATGGAATTGATTTGAACCCCAGGAAAACAGAGCTGGTTTCAAAGCACTGCTAACAGTATGGAAACACTGGAAAACAGTAAAAAAGTTACAGAAGTGGCTCACATTATGGATAACATGGAATAGGTACTGGGAGTTTCCCATTCATGTGTGAGTGGGTCTTTACATACAGAGCTACCACCGATTCCAAGGCTATTTGAACCATTCTGAATATTCTTCATCTTTCAATCAGTTGCTTGCAAGAAGCTCCCCATTTAGAACATAGGTTGTCAGCAATAATTTGTCCTTAGCCAATCACACCATGATGTTTTACTAGCACAATATTAGCAACGAGATGGGGAGTGTGGTCTTTACGCAAGCCCAATATTTGGAAGGTGGTGACCCACGTTATACAAAATAAGCATGGAAAACCATTTTTGTGGCAATAAAAAGAAAAAAAAATATAAAATAGGGCAAGGTTTCACTACAAAAAGCCAACTTATTTGCTTAAAGGAAATAACAAACAAACAGGATGCAGGTATCGCTAAAATCAATTTTATATGAGTAGGAAATTCAGTTCAAGAGTTGCCTGTGACCAATGTAAGTAGTTAATTAGAGCTGAGAAAATATTTTATAACAAAAAAAAAAGCTTCTAGTCAAATTTATTCTGACTGTGGAATATGTGAAAAACAGATTGTTGGTTACACATTCATTTATTATGTGAATTCACAAAAATTTGTGAATATCGTGTTTATATTCTGCGGATTGAATGCAGTGAATATTTCATCGTGTTTACCAAACATTCCTATGTGGTGAAGAGGGTAATAATACATAGCAGTAGAGCTGGCCAGAAACAGCAGGAGAAGAAAAATATTTCCTAAGAAAATAATAAATAAGAAAACAAAACTTCTGCCAAAAATCTGAAAACACATCCAAAAGATGCATCAGTATTTTCTAAAGCAATAAGGATGCATTCCCCATAATTGCAATGGGAGCTGTTATGAATTTTCACGGAAATATCCCCATTGTCTGTGTTAAATATAACTTTTGTCTATCTAATGCTTCAGCTACTCAAGGTTTTTGCATGCTACTGAGCATGAATCTCAAGGACTCAAGATGTGATGGAGAGGGAATAATGGATTGCAGTACCTTCCTTCCACTCATGACTCAGGCACACAAAGATAACAGATATTTTCTTACAGTTTAACATATTAAACCTTTATTTAGAAGATATTTTCCCATAAATTATAATTAGCTAGATCAGATCCTATTTTTTAATTGGAACTGGTCTGAAAAAAACAGTGAACAAGAAACTACATTCTCTAAAAATATTATAAAGAATGTACCTTGCTTTGACCAAAAGCCAAATCAAGAGAAAATTAAAAGTGACAGGTTTTTTTTTTTTTACTAAAAATTAAATAAAATAAGAATTAAAAAATTGAGGAAAAGTTTCTGTTAGTAAGGTCAGACATGGATACATCTGTCAAGTATGGTGCTGAAAATTAGTCAAGGATATGAAGTCCCTGCCAAGGACTCAAACATTCCTCAACAAGAGAGAGAAAAAAAGATTTCTCTGGAGGAGTCCTGAGTAAAACAAACAGAGAAAAAAGAATGTGAGGAAAAGCTACCAATGACAAAAAAACCTTTTTTCTCTGAGTGGAGGTGGCTGGGAATTTTGCCTACACTCTCTCTTAACCTAAAAGAGAAATAGCAACTTCTTTGGTCGATTTTTTGATTACTCTATACATGTATTTCCCCTTCCCTCTGCCCATTGTCCTCAACAACCAGCTTGTTAGAAATCCTATTAATGCCCAAATCTGCTGGTCGTATTCCTAGACTGGAACTAAAGATTGAGCAGTGTCAACACTTAGGCCTTAGGCCTTTTTCATAGGACTAGTTTTGTCTTAGTGCCTTGTCCACAGCCTGAACTTCTTGGCTTCTTATTGACAACCAGGAGTCAAAAAGCCTGGGTCACTTCTCAAGGATGGATTGAAACAAAAATTGTTATTCTGAAATAAAAAATTAACCAGTATTTTCGACTCCCTGATACGTTCAGCATTTGTTTCTCTCAGCTCAACTTAGAGTGAAAACAGACTTCCAAAGAAAAAATACTTCTTGCATGATGTGAACCCCTTTTAATTTTTGGCCAGCTCTCTTGTGGATATCTTTTCCCCTATGTTCACCAGTGAATTATCCTCTCCAGGACCTATCACATCCATCACAAATGTTTTGAAGTCTAGTGTTTGTTACCTTCAACTAAATGAGCACATGTGCTTACTGCTGACAACGAGCAAGCACCGACGTAAATAAGACATGAATCTTTACATGTCCATTAATGGCAAATTCAGAAGGGTGCCAGTCCAGCCACAGTCAATTCTTACTGCTGTTCAAGTGAACGTTTGTGAATGGTTTTTCCCTGTATTTGCTCAGCTCTATTTAATGAAACATGCTTGACTGCCTACCACACGGGGGATTTTCTTGCAGTATGCTTGCTGAACTCAATTACAGGAACAAATCTGAACTGGATTAGCTCAGAACAAGTCATGTTTGTTGCTCATCATCCCAAACAGGGAAATCTACTGAAGGTCTGGATGGAGGGGCAGGAGAATACAGGTTCATAATCACCATGGAGGTATGCTGGGTTTCAGGGATAAAGACAGGGTTGAACAAGCATGCTTTCGTGAAGGAGAACCGAGCAGCGAAGCCAGGTTGGCTTTGCACAGCCACACAGCTTCCGAAACAGACATCAGCATGCAGTTACCTGAGGTTTCTTCACCTTAATGATCCAGGTGGGAGGCACAATGACAGCAGCATGAGCCCCCAGGGAACACGGCTCCTCAATGTGATGCAGCATGAAACAGGTGACTTTGTTATGAAACTGGAAGAGAAGGAAAGAGTAGAGTCACTAAGGAGATCAAGAAACATAAAGGGGAAGCATGGAGAGGAAGAAGAGGGTGATGGTACTGGAGCTATGTTTCCAACTCTACCGTCTTCAAGTCAGTCAAACCATGGAGTTTTAGGAACATGTAACTAAAGATTATCTTCCCAAATCATACCTTCTTACAAACAAACAACCCACAAACAACCCAAATCAAACAAACAAAACCACCAAAACCAACAACAACAAAAAACACCCACAATCATTCCTATTTAAACACAGATCACAGTCTCTCCGAGTATTATTCACTTACCGCCAGCTTGCACCAGGAACAACTGATGGCCACTATCTCTTTACTATGGAAGGAAAACTTCTGCTGAAAGCCCTAGAATAACCAGGAAAAAAAGGATTAAATTCCTCCTGACTGCAAGAAAATATGCACCTTTAACTCTTGTCACCTGACTGTACTAAGCTAAATCTATTCATTGAAGTCAGATGCATTGGTTCAGTCTCAAAGCTCTTAGACAACAAACAAATTTTTGGGGAATAAAACAATGACAAGAGTCACAGAGAATGTTCTTCAACTGGGGTATTTTTGCACACACTTTTAAAAGCATTTCTGCAAAATTTTATGCTTTTCCTTAGATTTGTAGTTAAAAACACTGGAAAAAGATAGAGAAGGAATGCCTATTTTAATGGATTTCTACAGATCTGGAGAGCGTCAGATTTTGTGACAGTTGCAGTCTTGTTTGCTCTAAATAAAAACAAGAATCTGAATTTTCCTTTTTTTTTTTTTAACTACAGAGCAGAATCAACTACGATGTCTGTCTGGGAATGTTCTGGTGGGGAAATTGAGTTATAGTTTTACTGAGCTGACTCAGATTAAAATCCTTCCTGTAAATTCCAAAAAACAAGATGGTCTGATTCAAATAAAACAGATAAAAGAAAATGTTTCTTTATAGTTTTAAAAAGAAAAAGCCCACCACTACCAATAAATATGAGATTTTATTCTCCTACAGAAGAGTTTCATTCCATAGAATAAAATGTCACTTTTGCTCTAAATTCTAAGGCTGGGAAAGACCACTGGGTCACATAAACTCATCTTACATCTAACACAGGCAATTGTAAGATAGAGCCTGAAGTTTTTTGTTGAATTAAAGCTCTTTTTAGTCAGACAAAAATCTGATTTGGGTTGATGGCTGGAGAGACAAAGTCCAGAACTTCATTGAGCAGTTTGTCATAGTCATCTTTACTGCTTAGATTTCAGATTTGCAGTTGTCTGGATCCTTTATTCATGAGCTTCCATCAAGCCTCTCTCTTACCACATTAAGTAGCCCATCATCATCCTGAATTTTCTAATTCAATCTCTCTACCAAGTGATGAATTTGTGAGCCAGTTTTCTTTTTGACATGCTGAGTTAATACCTAAATCTCCTACATGTTGGACAATGCCCAAGACTCAATGCAAGAAAGTTATAATCTGATTTAGTAACATCTAGCAAGACATTGCCTTACTGCTTCTGTAATTAAGGTCCTTCTTATCCTGCAGGAAAAATGAGCCTGCTAGTGCTCAGTCCAATGACAAGGTCAAGCACACCAAGAAGGAGAATTAAACAACCAACCAAAAAACACGGAGAGATGCACTGGTCTTGTTAAGTGAGGGATTGAGCTACAATCTATCTTTACGAGGTAGTTGAGGACAACCCTACTGATACTCTAAAGAGGAGGCGGCTCTACCTGCCTGTCCACCATGCAGAACTACACTTTGCAGCTTCTTCTACAGGTATCTCTATAGCCCAGCCAAACTAGCTTGCCAGATGGACCACACCTCCACAATCGACTCCCAAAAGGTTTGTGTCACCTCTGCCTAGATTTGTTTGGTAGGTTTTTGGGCTTTTTTCAATCTTCCTCCTAATGCCTCAGAGTTTACATTCAGAGAAATTCAAAGATTAGATTCTTCATAATTATGGTGATTTGACATATTCAGGTTTAGTAGCAGTGTAGTCAAAATGGCTTAAAAAAAGACAAGCTGTCCAGTTGCTTCTGGTTGGTCACATCTCGTCTGCCATTCAGTGTGGGCACAAGAATGAAAAGGGTGACAGTAACTGTGACCCAAGTGTTGGTACGGAGTTCTGGCACTGGAAAAAAACGTTCTATTCTCATTCACTTACACTGGTGCTTCACAGTGTTTCTCACAAATCTCATCATTTCTGGTCCCAAAGTGCATTGAAAGAAAAAAAGATTTCAGTCCCTCGGGAGCATGAAGTGTTTTGTTTTGTTCTGCTTTGTAATAACCAGGGGGAAAACTCTTCTCTCCCAAAACCTCCACTAATAAAAACCTAAATTCAGTACATTAATTCTACAGTCCATCAGTTGCGTATTTTAAACATATGGTCTAAGCAGCTTGTCTGGTTCTAGATGGACCATTTTTCCATTTATTTAGTAAGCCATTTGGCTTTTAGGGAGTAATTAGAGAAAATGATACAGCAATGAAAACATATTAATGATAAGTAGCAATAAAACACCATTATCCTTCCTCAAATAGCTTTACAAATGTGCACTAATACTTCCTAAGGATACATGTTTCAGGTAAGATAGCATTTATTTGAAAGCTACCTTTACAAATAAAGGAACTGATAAAATAAACAGTGCACTGTCACAGTGAGATTTGATGAGAACTATCAAACTGAAACCATGGAACTCCCCATATTTTACTAGAAATTATCTTTCCTGCCTTCTCTCAATGAGAAGGAAAACTAAATTTCAGTTATCTTGTTCCTGGCTCATGCAAGGAGGTTTTCTGCACCAAGTTAGAAGTTTTGAGACAGAAAATGAATTTCACCTTTGTGAGAACATCAGCCTAACAGTACATGATTAGCCCTGATTCCCCAGCAACCAGTTCCTCTACAACACATGAAATCCCCTATTGTGTGCTGCTCCTGTAGAATTAAACAGTTGTGCATACCAGAAGAAATGTACTCATAGGAAAAGAGCACTTGAATCGCCACAAAACCAGCTTATGTTGGTGATTGATCCAGACTACCTAGACAAATTGAAGGTCCAAATTAACATAGACATTCATGCACACAAAAGAGCACACAGGGATTACTAGTTCTGGTATGTTTTGGTTATATTCTCAAAAGTATTTCTCATTAAAGACTGTTTTCACACTAGTGTTAGGGTTAGTAATAATATTTTTTGCAAGTATTTTCCTATAATATTTATTCTCTTTTTAGTGCTCTTAGAGATATCCTAATGCAACATTACTGTAGGAGAGCCAGGTATTATTACAACTCAAACACAGACTACAACAGAAGCACTTGGATGGTGATCTCTGCTAAAATAACAAGGAACTGGAATTGCCTTTCAAGTACTAGAAATTTCAGTTCTACCTTTAGATGCAGGAAAACATGAAGTTCTGGATCAAGCCTGTAAAGGGACCAGTAACTGAGAGACACTGTAGACACACTGCATGTATACAGAGGGTACACTACTTTGGACATCACAGAAGGTTAAAGAAATACAGTGTTTGTTTAGCATGATGGTCTAAGATGTGTTCTGAGTCTCAGAAAATCCCTAAACCACTGCTGACTGGAAATATACAAAGAAAAGATTCCTTTGCATTCATCCTTATGCTTCTATTACTGCACTCAGTTATGAAATGGATGCTGGGCTACATGGTCTGAACATTCTTATGTCAAATTATATAAAGATTTCTCTTATGATCCCACGTAATAAACAGCTAACAGTTACAAAACTATTTTTTTCATGTCTTCAAAAGAAAAAAATAAATTCTTAAGCATCATGAATGATGTGGAGGACATAGCTTGGGAGGATTTATTTACCATCTCTTCCAAAACAACAGCTATGGAGCATGAGGAAAGAAAACTAATATGTGGCAGGTTTGAAACAACCAAAATGTTGTTCTTCTCATAGCATGTAGTTAAGTTCAGGAAATTATTGTTAAAGGATGTTGTAAATGCTACAACTTCACAGGAACTCAAGGTTCAACTAGGCAAGATCCCAGGAAAGAAAATTATCATAGGTCACAATATAACTATAAAGGTACCATTTCTGGAAATTCACGAGACAGAAATTTTTATAGTTCGGGAGACTGTTTTGAGGTTGCATCATTAAACACCTGCTCCATTTTATTCTTTTTCATATTAAGCCATTGTTGAATACTGGGCTCAGTGGGACTTTAAGAGATCTGTCCATCCTTCTATTACAGTCTCCAGTTTCAAAACAAAAAAAGCAACAACAAAAAAGAGGGAACCTTCACAGCAAGTTGACAGAAATAGATTGTTTGGTTACACTGCACTTTTCAGGCCCCCTTCCCTGGTGTCTAATTCTCCATATAGTACTTCAGCAGTAAATCAGTGAAATCACTCCTGGGAAGAAGAAGAGGAGAAAACTAAAGCCTGGATGAGCCCATATAAGCTGCATCTACACTAGCAAGTAATGTGTAACAGTAATAGCACAGACTCCGTTGGTACTGAGAACACTGTACACAAGGATTTTCAAATAATTTTGCTTTGGACTAGCTGTAGTCTGGTCCTGTGGACTGAATGTCCATTAGTAACTGCAGAGTAAACTTTCAATTAAGTTTAATCTAAAAGGAGTTTAATCTAAAGGAGTTCAGTTCATTTGTTGCAAGACTGTCCCATATGTAAACCATAATAAGTGAGGATAATCAGGAAAATTTCTTCCAAACTGCACTTCTGATCTAAGGTGGAACACTGTCAGACACCAGGAAGTGTCAGGTATGGCACACATGGCACACAAAATATAAAGCCACAAAGCTAAGAATATTGGGGTGCATTAATTCCTATCCACTTGCTTATGATTTGAAGCATGAGATGGGTGTATCCAAAAACCTTATCTGAACTATTATTAATGATCATTAAAATACTTAACCATCCCATTCCAGGCATGGCATAGGACTATTACACAACAATGAGATCAACCAGAATCCTTTTATTGCTTCAAATTTACTGCCATTCTATTTCAATGATAGTTCCCCTTTTCTTGCATGACAAGAGAATAATAAAGGTGATTCTTACTCAGGGGTTTAAGAAATGTGATAGCAGAGCACTAAGAAAGACAAGTGTTTTTCTGTAATAGGAGACTACTTGGCCAACAAGTATAATGGATTTTTTTTTGGTTATATTTTTCTCTAATTCTTTCTGTTTCTTGACATAGAACAACTCTATTACAATATAGCCATATTAGTCTTAACTGAATATTTCTTATTTAAGGGGAAAACAGATTTCTTCTCCATATTCTCCATTTGATGGTTGGACTTGAGGACCTTAAAGGTCTCTTCCAGCCTTATGATTCTATATCAGTCAAGGTTACTCATGTGAACATACCCAGCATAGGTTTTGGTATGATAGCCAGTAAGTACTCCCGTTGCAAAATCAACTCCTAATGCCTGTAGGGGAGATCCAGGCCAAAAAAGCAGAGAAGGAAGGCAAAGTCATACAATAAGAATACTGTATGCAAACTGCCTTGCTGCACTGTTCCCATGCTACAGGCATTTTTATTGCATGTCTTATTGCAGCTTGAAGCTGACGATCTATGTGAATATCTAGATACAAATCTACACACAAATTTTCCTCTGACTTAATTGCTGTGCCATGGAGATGAGACACAGACTTCCTTACTAGTTGGTAAGAGGGAGGCAAAAGTATAATATAGTGCTAGAGAAAGGAAATTAAATCCCTGTGTTAATTTAATTTTTAAATATCTCTCAATATATTTCAGGGGCTCATAATATTTCAGAAGAATGGTCTTCAGTAGCTAAGACATTTCTTCCTCCTTTTTATAGCTTTTTAGAAATAAACTTGTACGATCTATACAGCAGAGGAAACATGATACAGTCTCACAAATCTTAGAGTCTGCTGGGGCAGAAATAAAGCAACAGCTTTCTTTTTCCAGAAGTCTAAAAAATAAGCCATCACAATTTTGGCACAGAGGACAGCACTGAAAGAACACTATATTAGTACCAGGCTAGCTAACAAAGAAAGAAGCTCAAGGAGCCACAGCCGCCTTCCTCTTCATTTTTAGCAGATAGTGCAGCACAACCTCCCAGGATACATGATGTGCCCATTCCTGCAGATGCAGCTGCCTTTCTCTTCCCACATGGGAATCAGGGCTGTTATTGCTCAATATCTCAGGTTTGTCATTAGCCATTAAAAGAGGCCAAGTGTTTGTGATAGGAAAAAATTCAGCGACTAGAAGGACCTACTGGGTGCCCTCAATTCCACAGTGCTCTGTGTCGCACTTGGGCTGTGCTGCAAATCTTACCTTTCCACACTGCTTGCATTTCCCCTCCTGCCTCCGCCTGTGCACCCAGTGATGTCGGACAAAGTTCTGCAAAAGGAGGGCCAAAAGATACGTTATAGGAAGCCTTGGTACCTTGCAATCAACAGTACCATCTGCGTGAAATCGGTTTACAGACACCAAAGGAGAAGTCGCTTCAGCCGGTGCAGTAATTCCTGGAGCAAAATGCAGCAGTCACTGCAGGAAACCTCAAAAACCACCAAAACTGTAGGAGGAATAAGGACAAGATGGTGTTTTCTTTATCCATGTTGAAATGAGGCCAGAACTACTTTCTCAGTATTCTTCCACAATAAGAAGAAAGTTCATTACATGACGCAGAGATAATTATCACCTAAACACAGAGTACAGAAGTGCCCAAACACTGCTGTGTTCAGCTACAAAGCAGGGCCCCTTGCTATTCTGCTTGGAAGTACAGTCCTATAATGCACAAAATATCATAAGGCAATGAAAAAGAAGGAAAAGAGGTGAGGAAGTCCTTGAAGCAGTCTTTTCTCCCTGTTTGGACTATTTACATCCTGGATGGTAGCAAGAGGTGAGCAAGAGATGGGTGGGTGGGCAGGGCTGTGGCACTGTTTCTGCACAGGCAAGGGCTAGAAGAGGTCTGCCTGCACCACACTGTTGTTCCAGCCAACACTGAACTGCCAGCATGACTGGGAATTGAGCTACCTCTGCTAGAGCAAGCTGGCCAACAAATCAGCTGCAACAGCTAAGAAGTGTTTTTGAAACACTGGCTTTTAACTATGTAAGACAGATCTAAAAATATATTAGTAATAACTATAAACACCCTCAAAACCTTCAAAGGAGCTGAATTCATACAGTAGCTGGATGTAAACCATAAGGTTTTTGAATGTCTGATTTTATGTCTGAGGTACTTCTAGAAGGAAAAAAAAAAGACAACAGGAAAGCAAGAGAAAGGAGAGAGAAATAAAGAAAAAAAAATTTAAAATGCCAGGAAGAAAAAAAAAATGCTACCAAAAAAAAAAGGAAAAAGACAGACTAGCTGAATTAATGAAAAAAAGAGAACAAAAAGATGAAATGGTTTCTGTCCATGTCAGTAATGCAGTCCTTCGGCTAGAATTCATTTCACATTTATTCTGGCGAGGAGAACATGTTCCACTGGGAACCAATGTGTAAAAGTCCTCTGAATCTAAAAGTACTTTAGCAGCACCATACCAGGTGGATCAGCACACATGGAAAATGAAAAGTGATGATCATTTATCCATTACTTACTTCTCTTGGAGATCTGGATCCTCCTTCTCGGAAAGTCGGTTTGCAGCGAAAATTAATCTGGCATTGAAATAAAACTGTTAGAACTTCAAGTGAGCTAAGACACAATTTACTCCAGTATTTTTATCTAGGCCAGACTTTCAAAATATTTATTATCTATTAAAATATTAGCTTCACTAGGTAAAAAAAAAGTAACTATGTTGGATGTCAGAAAAAAATATCTCTTCTTATGCCATATTAATTCTCCTTCCTAGACCTTTACACAGCCCTCATCTTCACTAATGCTATTGGCTGCCTGCTCAGTTCAACCATTTAAACCACCTCCTCCCTCTAGAAGAAAACTGCTTCATCTGTTTTGTTTTTCTGCAGATCATTTGCAAACAAATGCAGACTTCAGCTGAGGTCTCAAAAGTTAGTAGGTGATAGAAATCTAACTGTAAGACCTTTTTTGCACATCCCATCTTTATGTCTTCATAAACAAAATCTGCAGAGAAATCATCATTCAGATAAAGAATCATGTAAATTACCATCAATTTCTACCTTTTCATTAGATCAGGATGTTTTCATTCACCTCCCCAACCACAAACCATTTGGGGAGCATTGTACTGCCTCGTGCAGTGGTATTGCCAGCTTCAGATGGGAAAGACAAAGAGGATAACAGGAGCTTTCATGAATGGAAAACATTTTTAGAAAGGTGGAGAGAAAAAAAAGCATTTATTGAAAAAGAAGTCCTATGAAAAAGAAAGAAAAAGTTTTAAGAAAAGAAAATCAGTAGAAGTAAGAGTAGAATGGGGGGGATGTAGAAAGGGAAAAAATATACTGAAGAAGAGACAGGCCTTGGAAAAAGACCAAAGGATACATGAAGTAAGGATGTACTAGACGAAACAGATTCAAGCTTAAGTTGACTATCCTTCAAAGAATAAAACATTTAAGAATAACGCACAGCTATGCCTCTGTTATGAAGGTAGAGGGATCAAGTTTCTCCAAATTTAAATACAACTCTCCCCAGATAAATAAGTTCTTCCTTCATTTAATAATGGCCTTCAAAATAATAGCTCTAGGGAGAAAAAAAAAAAACAAAAACACACAACAAAAGCCTTCAAAGAAAGAAGTAAACAAAATACCTATTACTTAAAAAGAAATGAAAAACATTGTTACATTACTCTTCTTTCACTGTTCTTCACCTGGAATTGCAATTTGGTGTTTCATTGCTCAGTCATGGCAGGTTGGAAAGACACCCAGCTTATATTTATATTTTATTTTGCTTACAACTTGCACCTTTGCAGAAAGGGCTAAGAAGAAGACTTATGTACCAGCTTTAAACTCCACAGAGTTTAAGAGGGATGCAGACTTTATAACAACCCTCTGCCAAGAAATGGATTTCATGGTCTCCAAAATGTCATAAACAAGCTCAACAGAAAGGGTTTTTTATCTAAGTGCTCATTTGCTCCGTCTGGCAATGCCACCAGCTCACTGGGCTATAGAGAGTCAACACTGCTGCTGATGGAGGAAGTCATGAAAAATTCACTGGTAACATTTTGTGCTGAAAGCATGTGCTAATGCTAATTTCACTGTGGATAAAAGCATCGGGGGTGGAAGTGGTACCTCTCCAACTTGGTTTTATGGCAATCACTGTGGCATTTGTCAACATGAGTCCAAGCACTCAGAAAGGAAAATACCCTTTCCAAAGAGTTGCTGCTATAAATTTGTTATGCATCAGTTTCTTTTATGAAGAACAACATAGCTAAACATATAGGAGTGAAAATGAAGCTCTAATGAAAGCAATGGGGAAATTCCCACACATATTTCTTTACACATATCACACCAGGAATGAAAATGGTGGGGGGAGATTTCTTTAGCAGATTTCCAATTAGTCATAATGAAGACAAATCACTGATGGGAAGACTGAAGTCAGTGATAGATATTCTATAGGTGCTTGGGTGTGATGAGGGATCCTTGAAGGAAATGAGAAGCAGGAGAGACACTAACAGAAATAATGACACTATAAAGGAAAGGGTTGATGTTTTCCATTTAACAGACAAGAATTTAATTTCTGAAGTTTTGAAGAGAAAACAGTAGAGTCTAGTAAATACAGGGGAAAATGTTCACAGTAGCATCTTATGCTGCATTTCTCATAATAAATATTGCTGTCACACAATAAATTATGCTGGCTTTAGCTGGGAAATTTTGAAAGGCCAATTTTGTACATGACAGGATACTGCATTTTCTAGCTTCATTTTTTAATCTAGAAGTAGAGGGAATTTATTTTTTAAACATTAGAACTGTGAAAGCATTCTGTAACTTTTGTTCTTGGTTTACTTTTGGATTTTGTTGTTTTGGGGTTTTTTAGGGTTCATGGGGTTCAAAGAAATACATTTCAAAAAAAAAAAAAGCTGGAATTTAAGTCATATTTTTTTAACAAGTGCGTTGTTTAAACAGCAATGAAAACTTAATTTGGCATACAGTGTTTTCCAGGCTGAAATCTCAGAAAAAAGAATTAAAAGAGTGTTGGCTACGGCAGGCTCCAGAAGATGGCAATGTCTTACCTTCTCTAACTGCTCCATGCAGGCATTGTGGACCACAATCTTGCAGGCAGCACACTTCCTCCGCAGCGCGGATTTCTGCAAGAGGAAAGGGAGACGTGTGGTATTCCCAGGAGGGAAAAGAAAGTTAGCTGTGAAACAAGAGATGTTTCGCTCCTTGTGCAACATACATTTTTTTTTTTTGCTCTCTTGGTGCTTTCAACTGTGCTGTGCACCGAAAAGTAAATAAATACATAAAAAGGTCTGAAGTTCTTTCAGTTAAAAACTGAACTTTCTGAAAAAGACAGCCACAGTACTCCAGTTTGTGAACTAGAAGTAAAAGTTTCCCTTCGGGTAGCAGATCAGCTTGTTAACACTGCAGAGCATCATTATAAAGGGCAGCATCCTATGAAGATGATGAGCAGAGCCAGTGAAAAATTACACACGCAAATCACAGAACTCCGATCAGTTCACAAGAGTAGGTCACTTCATGCTTATCATATAATATTTAATTATTAATAATTAATATTAATTTGATAGGCCTAGCCACTGACTTGCAGGAAAATACTTGGGTACTTGGGTCATTTAGCAGAGAATGATAAAATTCTCGGAGAATGCTTTTAAATGCTTATGATATGTTACAGCAGGGACAAAATTCTCAATTATCCTGGTTAGTTTTATTAATTTCAGTAGGGCTTTTAAAATAATTTCCATGGACTCCCCTGGGCCAAGGCATATCAAAGGCAAGAGAATGCATCCAGAAGAGAGAATATACTGACTTATTTTATTCCACAAACTCAATTTAATTAATCAGGTGGAATTAATTTTCATAGAAATTTAACTTACAGACTTGTTCTTTAGGGACAGAAGATTTATAAATACACAGTAAGCTGAGATTTCTTTTCTTCAGATTTTTGCATTCAATTTATTCATGTCCATTTAAATCTCTAATAAATTATTTCTTTAGAATTTTCAACATATTTAAATAAGCTCAAGAAGGAACAGGGAACACAGTTTCAGTTCATATTAGGGAATAATTATAATAATTTTACTGATTCTCATAATTATCCAGATACACCCTAACTGTACATATTCACATGTATGTAGAGGGGTGTTATAATCTTTCATCTGAAGAACCATGACATTGTATAGCAGACTGAGCTTTCACGTTTTGTGACTTGATAACTTCAAGTATGTTTTTTATCTCTGTGTTTACCAAGAAGACACAACCTTGCAAATCATATGCAACATATTACTAAATTTCCACTCTACTTTTAATGAGCTAAATCATGAGGAACTAGTTACTCAGTTTTAGAAAGGCAAACTTCTATTAAGAACATCAGAACCATCATACCAAAGGTCCACTCAACCAAACAAGTCCTGTCTCCAGCTTTCACCAAACCCCAGCGCCTCAGGACCAATGAGCAAAAACACACAGTGACACTTCCCCTGAATATTACCAACAATCAGCAGATTGTTGGGACTTCGCCTTAGAATTCAAAAGGAGGCACAGACTTCTCTGGCTTGGCCTTACTGTTATATGCTGTGAAATAACCAATTCACTTGAGAAGTTTCAGGAGATGGATATTAAATTTGTGCGACAGAAAGCACTGATATTTGGGATCGAAGTGCCCCAAAAACTCGGGGTGGTTAGTAAATCAAAAGGCTTTGATTTGAATTAAATGCTCTGAAGTGTGGATTTTTTTAAATAAAAGCAAAAAGATGGTGGCTTCCTAAATACCAAAATAAAGGAGGTTTGGTTTTTTTCTTCTCTTTTGGTGAAGCAATTTAACTGAAACACTAAGGGAAGTGCCCCTGGAGGAGACTGGAAGTGTAACAGTGACTTCCCAGTCAGAGACACACACAGGTTTGAGATCAATCCAATGAAACGTTTTCATACACAGCAGAGAAGTTTCAATAGGAGAAGGCTAATCTTGAATATTCTCGAATAGAAGGAGGTAAACACTCGAATATGAGTTCACTCATTGCCGGTGAGTGCACTCAGGAGTTTGGAAAATTCAGTTAAAATCCCTGCAGTGATTAAAATCACAAAAATTTGATCAGACCGTACTCTCAGAGACTGCAATAAGTGATATATTTGTGTATGTGTTTGTGTAAAATAGACTAGTTTCTCTGAACATTTCTGAAACATCTCGATATTCTAATTTCTTTTCTCTTAAAGCTGTTGATTACATACACTCTCACTGTGTAAATAATCTGGGTCACTCAAAATTGTTTTGGGCTTTTTTCCCCAAGCAATGAAGTCTTTAACAGTAGCCTTTTGCCCCTTTTGTATCCCTTCTGGAACACAGGTAAACAATTCAAGCTCCCAAGCAACTGAGCACTGCTTCAATTTGAAGTCAGGCTTGTTACCTCAGAAAGAGAAAGAGAAATCTGAAAATAACTCACTGAGAATTTGACTTGGCAGCTTTCCTCCCCCAGGTAGCAGAGGTCCCCAGAAACATTTGTCTCTAGCCACAGATGCTCTCCATTCACAGCATTTTCCTGAGAAAAGATGATTGTTAATCTGTTTTGTGAAATTCAGCCATGTGAGTATAGAGAGGGGAGAGGGGAAAAAGAAAAAAAGGTCTGATCTGCAACACAAATTTTAAAAACTAAAATAAACTAGAAAAAAACAAATGAAAAACAACCACCACACCATTAGGTGTTGCTTTGGTTTTCTACAGCACAAAGCCATAGCACATAACAGTATTACCTGGCTGGCCACCCCTGCTCAAAGGATGCTGATGATAAAATGATGTGTCACCAATTGAAACCAAAGTATTTTTGTGCACTGTTCAGTGAAACTTTACTGATGTTCTTTCCACATGCTGCATAGTTTAACTGGTAATTTAGATTTTGTAAGCATGAGATATACACAGAATTTTAAAGAAACAGAAAATCAAGAGAGATGAAACAAAAACACAGCTACTGAACTTTCAAATGGAGAGGCCCAAAAATTTGAGAACTGGGCCCAAGAGTGAAAAATAACACACTGACTATAGCTTTAGGAGGATGGGATAATTTAGTCATGGGAAAATGCTTTCTTTAAAATGGCTGGATCAACACTATGTTCGTGAATACATCAACAAACCATTAAGCTGCTAGGAGAGACCAGACTTTATATATGAAAGAATAATTCATTCAACTGAGCACACTGACAATTAGGAGTGATCAACTGGGTGATATCTGACTTTGCCTTGACAGACTCATTTGATCCAATTTGTACCTTAATTCTATAAAAATTCTTGTTCTAAGGAAATTTGGTTGTAGATAGACCATGGTTTTCACTTGACTGTAATCCTGGCATGACTAAAAAGCCTAAAAGTCTACTGTACACTACTTGAGCAAAGTGAATAAATAGGATTTCTGTTCAGCCAGAATTAGAGCATGATAGAAAATGCTTTGACAGTCTGACATTTGGTTCCCACACTGCAGAAGTCACAAATGATGACGCTTACCAAACAGATGGCGTCCGACAGCAGGATGCTCTGAAATAGCCATCTTGGATAAAATAATTTATTTAAAATACCACTGACAGTTTCAAAGTGATAAAATGAGAAAACTTCTCTTGCCATGTGGATTTCTTAGGTAATGGAGAAAAGCAGAAGCGGCAAAATCCTTTGTTCTCTAGAGTATGCATGCATCCACAACAGCCAGGACCTATGCAAGTCTGCACATGGTTCTACCACAACTGTGGTGTTCACTTCAAATAAACTAAGAGGACAAGACCAACACTGTTTTTTTTATCTAGTGAGAGGTCTATCTGCCTACAGGTCTTCTAATTTCATCAGAAATGTTCCCACTGGTGTCAGACTCAGTATTATCCCTCAGCACAAGGGCCCAGGTGAGAGTGAGACTGGGATTCCAATCTACTGCCATTGCACCCTGATTAATCTTCATTTGGTGGCACAATGTTCTATACCTCCATTTCTTATCATGCTTTTGTCTGTCTATCCACTTGAACTGTAGACCCCCTGGGACAGAGAGTTTCCCAAACTGTACAGATTAGAGCACAATAGTTTAGGTCGGACTTTTCAACACTTTTATAATGCAAAATAGCTTCTAAACACTTGTACTAGCTTAAATAATTCTTCAAGCCTTTCTTAGAGGGTAAATTACTCAGATTGTGAACTCTTTCTCTCATGTTTATCCTTGCATTACAGCTATTTTCTCTGGCAAGAACTATCTTGGATTTACAGCACATCATGGAGGCCTAGTCACATACTAATAAAATTACTATGCCCACAGTATTGCCCAACATATTAACATACTCTCTAGCTCTTGAGGAGTGAGACAAGAGGACCAAAGCAGCAGGATATGAGCTCATCAAAGAGTGCTTGACCTGAGCATGTTCTCTGCTGACAAAACAGTGCAAAGATTACAACTCAGAGGTAAATTCTGTAGATTATAAAAGATGTTTAGGAAAGATCAACTCCGAAAGCTAAGTGAGAAAGCACACAGCTCCTGGAACATAATTTTAAACAAGGAATAAAAATTACATTAAAAAATAGATTAAACACCCCTTCATTCGGACAACATCCACATAACTTGCCATCAGGATTTCTAAAGATGAAGTGGCCTATTTCCATAACCTAGTTTAGACTGATTGAGGTTGTTCTCTATTGTTCCAGACTGCATCATAGATTTATATGTCTAACTTTACATCACCATGTAAATAAAATTAGGAAGTAGACTACAAGGATGAACTTTGTAGTTCATGCTATGATAGAGTTCTGACACTACTAGGTAACAAAAATGTAAATAACCTCACCTGGTATGAGGGAAATACCTCCAGATACCTACTGCCACAAACAATTTCACAGCACTGTGTGTAAAAACTCAATTTCAATTCCAGCAAACTGACATTGGAAAAATCTTTTATCATGAATCAGAGCAAAACCTGAGACTTCTCAAGATGAAATGCCCTCCCTCAAAAATCTTTTCCTGTCTATTAATTTGTCTCAATAAGATCAAAGGGAATTATTTGAACTTTGCTGTTTTAAATTTTACAGGGCTCTGTCGTTTATACGATGAGACATTCTGTTGCCACATATGAAAATCAAGATGATATAGTCAAAGGAAAATGCTTTGACCTTTTCTAAGCCAAACTTTTCATTCAATTCTGACAGAAATTTTTTACAAAAATCAATACATTTCCATGAAGAACTTTGACTGCAACAAAACAGTATTTTCTGCTGCAAAATTTACAGGCAGTATTCCACAACATGATGGATGAAAGGGTACTCTTCTCCATCTACCAGCACATAAGCTGATAGACGTCCATGGGATCACCTCTAGTATGAGCTCCTGTTTAACACAAAGCTAAACCACAGTAAAGGCTCTGTCATCACTTGTATATTTTGATACAGAGGGGTTTTTTTCATTAAAAATTTGCCAGTTTGGTTTATTGTTTACTCGATGTGTCTACGTTGGCTTTAGAAGTTAATGGCTTCTAAAGAGGCAGTCCTTCTCCTTCTGTCCCACAACCTCAGTCTCATGCTCTTGCCATTTTCCTCATGCCAAATCTGGTGGCTGTAAAGCTACACACAGAATAGAAAGAAATAGATACCTTATCCACCAAATCAGCTAGACAAAATGACTCACCCTGTGACCACATAACTGCTGGATCTGACATAAGGAGGGGTGGGTTAAAGACGGGTTCAGTGGAACTGATGCTTTCAGTACCAGCTGAGTGCTAGGGCAGCTTAGCTGACCTGTCAAATCATGCTTTCAGGCTGACGTGGTTTGCTTTGACTTGCTATGTGGAAATGGATTTTATCCATCATTGTGGATAAAACAGAAATGACTGCGGCCTAATATTTTGGTGTTAAAAAGAAAAGTGGGAACTCTCTTTTCTCGCCTGGCTTCCCAGCCTTCACAAGTGTGTGAACTCAGTGTCCTGGGAAGAAAAAGAGCCCCTGCTCGCTGAAGCGGAGAGAGCAGTGCTTTCCTGGCAGATGCAGCCTGCCTCACAGGGGACACATGAACTCAATATGCTCCCCCAGATGGAGACCTCCCATTTGATTGCTCCTGATCTGTTACCACCTTAATAGCAAACAAAAATAGTTTCAGTATAGCAGACATATGAAACAACACCCACCCACAATCCCCCGTGAAGTGGAAATAAGAATTCAAGGACTAGGAGTTTGGGAACGGTGTAATTACCTGCTCGTGTTCATAACTTGCTGTGCACATTTCACTAATTCAACTGGGTTTCTTCAAGTGCTCCAGCATAGTTAAATGACAGAACACGAATTACCATTTTTCTAAATCCCTCAAGTATCTCCATACCTGACTGCTCTTCAGGCTCCAGTCAGCATGGTTTCAAAACCACTGCAGATAGACCTGACTGCTTTAATTTGCCATGTCAAGCAGCTATAGCTATTCAGACAAACAAATAAACCAGTCAGCCCAAACTTCCAGTTCAAAAGAGTCATAACTCCAATTGTAACAGGAAGAATGGAGCTCTCCTCCACTCCTGCCTTGACTGACATTCTGCAAAATAATATATGACAGATTTCTAAAATAAGCCATTAAGAAAATTTTCCCTTTGTTAACACTCCAGCAAGAGAGATGAATCTTCTTGGAAATAAGCATTTGGGTGATACTTATGATTAGTACAAAAGTAGTGCTCATCAATCTAAACTTAATTAAACATATTTGTAAGCAAAAATTATTAGCTTTAGCCCTTTTCTTTATGAGGTGGTTATTGAGCAGAAACAAATTTGTTTGGATGTCTTTTCTCCAAATGTCTTTCTATCATGTTTGATTTGTGTTTCAACCTCAACTCTAAAATTCCAGACTTTGTAATAACTCATGTTGCAAACAGCAACAATTTCTCAAAGGTTTTTCTGTTGATATACATTCTCAATTTTAACTCCACCTTAGCAAATTTTAATTTGGGAATATTTTTCATATAGAAGTCACTAATTTTTTAGTTACAAATGTAATACGTGGGCATAGAATAAAATAAAACAGCATGGACTTATGGTACTACAATGTTACTTCAAAAACCCATGAAAATATGTAGGCTGCAACTTTCAGAATTTTTGGGTGTTCAGTTTCTAGGTCTTGGTTCTCCACATTCTCTTCCTTTTTCTGCCATTCTCCTTTCCCCCACCAACATCTCTGCATGAATCACCCTGTATTCTCTTCTGAGTTTTTGAGATCCTCATAACCATCATCTGAGAGATCATCTGTATACAGAAGCAGAATAACAACATTTGTCTTCGTGGAGGAGCAATGTCCAGATGCTATCAACTGATATGATGATTCCCTATGTCCTTATGAACCATTATTTTGTCTGATAACAGCTTTCCTTCAGCAAAGGGAAAAATACTTAGTTTCAGGTAGGGCACCTTCTGCATTATCACTGTGTCCTCAATACCACTGGAAAAATAAAAAGCTATGGCCACTGTTTTGAAATATGACAGACCTTTTTTCTGTTTAGATCTCTCTGGAAAGAATATTCTCAAATCTTCATGAAAAATAAACAGCAAAGTAGAACTACTTATCCAGAACACAGTGTGTGTCATCCACACAAAAAATTCAGCAATTTTTAAGTATGCACGGAGCTTGCACTCATCACAACTTACTTACATGGAACTAGAATTCTTACCACTTCTACATGTTTTTATGTGACTAATGGAATACCCACATCCCAGGGATCTCCTTTTCTCATGAGTGATCTGATAATGTACATCTCTTTTCAACTGAATACTCAGTTCCCAAATACAAAACTTAGTCTTGCAGACACTCTAATGGAAGGGAAGTATCCTTCAGTGTAAAAGTTAGTATAGCTTTTAGGAACTTATGATGCAGAAGCCAGACCATCCATGGGGAAAATAAATAAATTGATCTAGATTGAGGGAACTGTTTCATCATATGTAAAACATGGATTACTGCATTAGCACACACGTTAATTATCCAAAGTATAATACATCACTAGGCACTTCCAAACACCTACTGTCCATGAAAGTAAGTGGACAAAACTACTGATTATTGCCAAAAAGATACAGAATATAATGCAACAGATTCATTGCGAAGTCACATTCACTTATTACAAATACCTCACTGATACAGGTCACCTCACTGTCTATTTATCTAGCCAATACCTCATCAGTTTTTCCACAAGGATGTTATGGAAGATAGTGTCAAAAATCTTGCAAAAGTCAACATAAAAGCCATTGCTCTCCCCTCATCTACCAAGTCAGTAATTTAATTATAGAGGTCTGTTAGGTTGGTCAGGCATGATGTCCCCTCCACAAGTCAATGCTGGCTACTTTCAATCACTTCTTATTCTTACTATTTTTGGAAATTACTTCCAAAAGGATTTGCTCCATCACCTTCACAGGAATCAGGGTAAGGTTGATCAGTATGGAGCTCCCTGGATCCTCCTTGACCTTCTCAAAGGTAGAATTAACATTTGCTTTGTCAAAGTCCTCAGGAACCTCCTCTGACCTTTCAAAGACAGCAGACTGTCCTTGCAGTGATATCAGCCAGCTCCCTCAGCACTTTTGTGTGCATCTCATCAGGTCCCATGGACTTTTGTATATTCAGTCTAAGTATTCCCTAACCTGATCATCCGCGTCGCATTTCCTGCCCCATTCAGCAGCAATTCAACGTTTTTACTGTTGTTCCTACCTTCCTCTTCCTGTTAGATTCTACCCTAGATGAGGTCTGGCTTTCCTTACTCCATCTGTGCTGAATCGGGTGGTGCCTTCTACAACCCTCCTGAGCTAAGTCTGATTCCACATCTTGCTAAATGCCACTTTTCAACTTCTACTCCAACACAACAGTTTTCTGGTTTTGTTAAGATCTATAAGATTTTTGGCTTTGCTTTTTATACATATAATGTATGGTATAAGGTTATAATAAATATTCAACTTGCACACAGAGAACTTTGATTGTGCGTTCACAGAACACAAAGCAAGGATCAGTCAAGTTTTTTCATTGACCTCCAAGAATGAAAGCTGCATATCTTCAAATGCCACTTATGAGATATAACCAGGGTTCTAAGTCATCGTGTCATGGGAGAAGACAAGAAATGGACATCAACAGAAAAAATGCACTATGAAAAAACAAACAAACAAAACAAAACAAATCAAACAAACAAACAAAAAAACCCAAAACAAAAAAAAAGTATTTCTGGCTGGTGTGAACTTCAACACATTAGTATCCTCATGGCTATCAATATTTTTGTAGGCACCAAAGAAAGCAAGAGCTAGAAGGCAGTACTTAAAAGGAAATTAGAGTAGGACTTTGTGTGCTAACTTATGGTAATATTCCTTTGTAGTAAAGGGCAGTAGAAAAATACACAAAGATCTAGATCCTCGAGGGTACAAAGGCACTGTATGAGGTGGATCAGTTTGTACTTACTTGAGAATCTGGTCTAGAATTACTTTATTATTAACACATGGGAGTGATGTCTAAAATGGGCAAGGGTGGGAGAAGGGGATATGCATAAACATATCACAGGAACAGTCATTTAAGTTGGTTCTTTTTTGGTAAGGCATACTCTGCACTCCCCTCTGGCTATAACATCACCTATTCCAGAAAATATATTCTGTATCACCCTGGTGTGAAAAGATAACATTAAATTATACATCAAAACTACAAGTTAACTTGAATTAAGTGTAACAAATGTGATGAAACTGGATACTTGCAGTTATGTCAGAGAAAAGAAACCTCAGGGAAGACAGATAGTAGCAACAACAATAAGAATACTGGTTTTTCTTTAAAAGGTCTTAAGGGATATGAGAATCATCACCTCTGTTTTACAGCTAGAGTGGCTGATGTACTGAGAGGCAAAACAATTCATCTGAGCTCACTCACGAGGTAAGTGACAGAGCAGAGAACAGAAATCCCACTCTCTGAATCAGTGTCCTGTTCACAAGACCATCTGATAATGACAAATCACCTGCTGGGAGTTCTCAAAAATGAAGGCAATGGCCAGGGAATTCTTTCCAGTTATTACCGTGAAGACTGCAGGAGAAAATATTTCCTCCCTGCTAAGTCAAGTGACAATTTATGTTTACGTCGTTTAGACTTTGGAAAGATCTCCCATCATGGGTCCTTGGAGAATCAGCCTCAGAAATACTTAAGAGCAGGACAGAATAGACGGGGATCCAACATACACTGATCACTGTTGCCTTCCAGTGACTAAATACAAAGATTTCTTGTCTGGCTCTGACACATCTTAATCGAAATATCTTTTCCCTCTACCACATACACCTTTGGACTTAAAATAATTTAAAACTTAGGGTTTTTTCTTTATTGAAATTCACTACCTGTTATAAAATTTTGGCCCATCTCAACCTCCCCACGTCTCCAAACCACCTCCCTGTTATCTCTTTTACATTTACTGTGCCACAGATTCAAGAAATACCTTTCTCTCATTTACCAGTTACTACAGCTGGTCAGTTCAGGCTCCTCACAGCCACAGATGTCTGCCACTCACTATCCTGTCCCTTTTCCCCATATGCCGCAGGGTTGTCTCCCTTCTCCAATAAAGTGTGAAGTAAAGCAGCAACACCAACCTGAGAGGCTGTAAACTGCTAAGAAATTGAACTGATCAAAAATCTAAAACATAAGCCAGGAAGTAAAGCACAAAAACACCACACAAACACAATTAGAACCCACAATATTTAATCAATATTTACCAACGAATAGCAAATCTTGCAGTATTTATGTATTAGGATCATAAGAGGAACCGTCTGGTAAAAGGAGTAGCAGACAATTGACTTTGACAAAGGGCAAGCTGTGATTGTTGGACTTGGGGTTCAGGGTTTTTGTTTTGGCATTTTGTTGCTCTTGGTTTTTTCTAAGCACAATTTTGAAATGTGTTTAAACTTAGCCTAATGTGCCTAACCCTTCACTTATGTGACTGATCCTTCAGATTTCTACTAAACAGCAGCAATGACTTAAACCAGACATTTTTACTACCTTGCTGAATCAGCGGCTGGGTTTTTGGGAATGAAAGATCAAGGTATTCTCCAAAGCACTTCAAAGAGGATTCTACACAAGTTTTCAAACTGCAGAACATCCTAGTGAATCTAATCCAACTTCCTGCAACACAACCTGTAAAATTTCATCCCCTTAAACTTCAAATGCAACAGCTGGGGTTGAAGGAGAGCAAGCAATCTAGAAAGCCATTCAGTTTTGGTATAGAGAACAAAGATAAACATAAGCCATATTCATCAAATCAAAAGTTATCTTCACCTAAAAGCCACTTGGCTGGCTGGTGCCTTGGTACTGCAATGCACCAAGTTCTTCACCAGTAGCTCAGGGTAAAATCCAATGTATGCTTTGTTTTAAATGGGTCATTTGTGTGACCTGCTGGCTTACAGCTCACCTTCTTAGCTCATACCACTGCACAACCACATGTAAGGTGTGTGGGGATGGTTCAAACCTGTGCCAGGGGAGGCACAGACTTGACATTAGGAAACAGAGAGCATAGTCAGACCCTGGAACAGGCTTCCTGGGGAGGAGGTAGATGCCCCATGCTTGCCAGTCTTTAAAAGAAGTTTGGACAATTCCCCTAATAACCTGCTTTAACTTTTGGTCAGCCTTGGTCAGCCCAGAAACCCAAAAGAAGCAAAGTAGGAGGGATGGAAACATGCTCTCTGTGTCTACACATCAGCTTGGGCCCAGAAGAAATCTAGCCATACCTACAAAGAATTGTAGTCAAAGATTTCAGTTACCTACTCCACAGACACAGCCAACTTGACATGAGTCTTCAGCCTTAAACTTTGGCCCATTGAGCAGAGGAACAAAACCCTGTTTTGCTAAAATAAGATCAACCTTTGATAGCAGACTCTTTCAAGAGGGAAGTGAGCAAACGTAGTCAGGCAGCTTCCAAGATGGAAAATCTGAACAGCTCTGTCCTGTGTTGCTCAAGTCCCCACAAGTTTTCATGTCTCTGCCTTGTGCTTCAGTTCATAATAGAAACATGTTCCTAATGACTAGCACTAATTCTGATAGCAACACAATGTCTTATGTTGATGCAATGATGGAGAGAGCACTAACTAGAGATACTGCTCAAATTAACTGCCAAAAACCCAAATACCTACAGTCCACTCTAAGGCCGCTCTTGGTTCCTTCACTGGTCCATTGGAGACTGCAATGTTGAGGGAATGCACAGGAGCCAAGTGCTGGAGGCCTGACCTGGAGATTGCTTTCCTGCAAGTTGAAAAGAAAAAAAGAAAAAAAAAACAACACACAAATAAATGGAGTGTATACATAACATATATATATATATCTCTCTCCAATATAATTACCCAACATCCACCCCACCCTTCTCCAGAAATCAGAAGAGGTAGCACTGCATCTCATTTCAGCCTCAGTGAAATGGTGCTTGAATGCCATCTTCTGCTAAAGCAGTTTAGGAAAAGAATAAAGTAATGTGATCACTGGAAATTACTGTTTAATGAAGATCAGTTACTCATCTGGCATTAAGCTCAAATATCAAGCCCTGTGGACTGTATATGGTTATGTTTGCCAGTTTCTGTGGAGTCCTCATGCATTACACCTATTCCTTACACACCAACTGAATCTGTTGAATCAAATTTATGCATAATTACAAACACCTTTTATAGGAGGAACGAAATATGAGTTTATACAAAGAATGTAACACTTGTTGCTTTTACCTAGTTTATAGAATAGAAAAAGTCATCCATTCAGCATCCAACTATGTAAAACAAGACATGGGGACATCAGTTCACCAGGAAGAGGAATCATACACTACTACCTTCTTTGATCCTATCAGCATCCCACAAGGTATTACAGCTTCTTTCCACTTATATTTCAATTTTATCTCATAGCTCTGAAGGCACAGATGTGGCCTCCTTCAGAAGTCATAGATAGTGACCAGAAACCCTTCTGATGCTGGCTGCACAGCACTGGGGGCATATCCACTGCCTGTCTCCCTAGAGGCATCCAGCCCTGACAGAGCTGCCTCCAACAGTGAGCCATAAGGTGGAAGCACAGTACACTGCCAATACAAAGCTCAGCAGCACATGAACAGTCAGTTTCCTAAAGCTTCTTAACATTATTGCATTGTATATATTAGAACCTGATGGCAGTGGTCAAAATAATCTCACAGCTCCGGTTGCAGTGATTCAGAAGAGGACAAAAATCATCTCAGGGAGATATCTCCCTTTGTAAGCCAAATACACACATCCTCCACAAAGTGAAATGACAGTCTGTTTGTGTAAAGTGCATTTTTGTGATACCACTCCCACAGTGCAACAGCTATTTATAGCATCTCCTAATCTTACCACTGTCCCAAGGCAATAAAGGTCAATTGAGCCAGTGGAGACAATCCAGGTCAGCCATATGCTAAATAAATCTTTTCATTGTCCTGAAAATATACAGTGCTATACATATCCACAGTAAAGGAGCTTGGAAGCCTCACTGCTCTCAGTGCAATTCTGGAAAAACCAAGAGAACTGAATCAGAATCTCTTAAATCCCCCTTCCTGTGGGTAGCATGAACAACTCAGAACATTAACATCAGCCTCTGATCGTTCAATGCCCCCTTTCTTTTTAAAGCAGGCAAGACATTGACATTAAGGGTTTCTTCCAAGATATTTTGCTTTTGACAGAAACCCAGTAGAGAGAAAAAGACCAAGGAAAAGACTTTTACCACCTGACACTGTATCAGGAGGAAACAATTTAGCAAGATTTTATGCCAAATATATCAGTACAACATAAGCCACCCATCTCAATGACTAGATTAAGGCCTTGGAGAAATAAACCACAAGAAACTCCAAACATTTTCTAAAAACATATTTTTCAAGAAAACTTTCAATATTTGCTAGTCTCCTTCCATGTTGTTTTCAGTATCTATGTAGTTATTCAGGCTTCCTAAACAAAAGAGTACATTCTTGTGTCTATTTGTGGTTTTATAACATGATAATTTATTTGGGTGGAAATAGGGCAGTATCACATTTTCCACTCTGCATAACTGACAGGGGTAAAGCAAACCTACTGCCCTCACAACAGAGGAAGGTAAATATGCCTAATGAATGGCTACAGATATCTCAGCATCAAGCCTTGGATGCTATTTCAAGTCAGAATTAGAGATGTGCAAGCCTCCCACAGCTGAACCTGAGACTTGGCCCACATTTCTTTAAGAGTAAGCTGAGGCTGATGAGCCTTTTGGGGGAGACCTGGCACAGTTTTGTGCCAACAGCCTGCCCTTCCTCTGCGTGCCAAGCTGAATTTACAGCTTTGTCTGGAAAGCACAAAAACCACAGGCATGACAGCAACACCTTTATTTTTTTCAGGTCTGTTTTAACATAAAAGCCTTAAAATTATCTCAGGGATTGCAAATTTGCATGAGCCAGCCAGAAGTGACCCTAAGGCCCAGGGGCACGCTAAAAATACATATTATTACACCGCTTCTTATCAGAACTTTGTCTCATAACAGAGACACAGAGTGTCAAAACACACTGCATGCATCCCAGAAGCCTTTCCCATTAACAAAGGAGGTCAAGCTAAACAGCAAGCACATGGCATTCTAATAAGTGTAAGACAGACAAGAGAGGGAAAAATGGGGGGAAAGGGAAGGTAGCACAAATCTGATAACAGATGCTGAGTAACCAGGTGATCGTATCTCATATTACTTTAAATAACGGATTTCACCACCTGTCACTTTTCCAATAGCAAGGTAACATGGTTGGCTTTTAGTTATCTTTCCCAGTACTTTCACCTCCACTGTGCTGAGTGCATGAATGAGAACATAGGCTTGACAGTCAGCCTTTCCCATAGAAGCAAAAGTAATCACAGTTCCCCTGATAAGAGACAGCCATAAAAAGTGCATCTGTGGTTTCATGATATATTCCGTTCTTCAGACTATGATGTCCACAACTTTGTTAAAATGGGCACAGCAGCCAGCTTGCTGATGTAGCAACCAACAGCTAGGAAATATTGCATCATAAATAATCAGCTCTATTTTGATAATTACTTTTTCATATCCATTAATCAATAATTTGTGGTGGATGTTATTATCAACTTAGCTAACACATCACCATTGTGAACAACCATGGGTAAACATTAATGTCTATGTCATTGAATATATAACAAACAAATATATCTGATACTAATTCCACAGCTGATACCCCTAAGGAAATTCTTTAACAGAGCAGTTGACTGTCTTGAAAATCAAAAGCAATCAAACATTCAAGCTATTCAACTACACTGATTTTTTTTAAAAGCATTAGATTTGCATTTTGCTGAAAAGTCAGGCGAGACTCAACCTACTTATTAGATCAAAGGATACATATTTTATCAGGGGAGATTTGAGTTTATATCCCAGCCTTTGGCTTTACTGAGCCTTTTCCTCCACTGAAGGCATATAAATACACTCCAATGAGTTGTTTAGACTCCACAGTTTTACCTGAACCCTCAAAGATCACAACAATTAGTTAATAGTATGCAACCCATGTAAGTGCTAGAAAAAAATCTATTTGGAAGAGAAAGAGTAAGTTAGTGCTGAATGTGACTGCCATTTTTGTTGTCACTGGTGTTGGAGTTGCTGCCTTTCCAAAGCTGGGGATATTACCTCCCTTGCATAGAAGCATAAATTCCCATTGGGTTAGTCTCTCAGCTGCAGGATTGAGAGAACGTAAAAACGCAGAGACTGGCTTCCATAGACCCCATGGCTAGGACATCTGCTGGGAGAGAGGTTTCTGGGAGTCTTTTCTCGAAGTTAATCTACATGTTTACAGAGAAAGGGATAGTCATTTGTATAATGAAGTTTAAGTCACAACAGCTTTGAATTTCTGTGAATATTCTATGTAGATAAACCCTACACTTGCCAGCTCTCAGCTTTGCCAATCACAACTTGAAAATCCCTGTACAAGGCCAGACAGCACCTGTACTCTGTATGAACAAATTATATGCACCTGAGTTTGTTTCAAGCTGGTTTTCACTCCTGCAATTTGGTGCTTATGAATGCAATGAAGAAAATGTACTGGCTAATCTCTGGCATTAAGTTTTCCCCATGCACCTCTGCTGACTGCACTGTGCCCCTGCAACTCACTGCTCCCAGCTTGACTTCTGGGCAGGTACTGTTCTCCTTTTGAGCTGACCACAGGGCAACCATTATTTCACTGCAACATCAATTCCCATATTTTTTGCATTTGATATAAAAGGAGCGAACTTCAGTCATATTAAATAATCTGTCTGGTGTAGCAACCCATTTCTGACAACATCCAGTAGCAGGTGTTTAGAGAAGCACTGGCACAAATTGGGTGATCCTTCCCCTGACATACTCCAGTCCCAGTTTCCAGTAATCAGTAGTTTAAGGACTTCCTGAGCTGGCGGCTTCGTCCAGACCTTTGCACTTAATAGCCTGTAATGGCTCTTTACTCTAGGAATGTGTTGGTCCTTCCCTGAACCCATTTATAGTCTTGGTCTCCACAGCAGGCTATGTAATGAGCTATACAATTTAATTATGGGCAATGTAAAGTACTTCCTTCTGTCTGTTTTTAAAATTCTGACTGATAATTCAATTGCTGTATCATATTGTGAGTAACAGCGAGTAATCACTTGCCTCTCTACACCTTCTGTGATTTTATGAATCTCTTCATGTACCCTTTCATTCACACACACCCCCCCAAGTGGAAGCAGTCTAGACTTAGACTTTTGCTAATCCTGAAGCTCTTCTATCTTTGTCAAAGTTTTCTAGCTCAATTATGTCTTTTTTGAGGTGGGATTGCCAGAACTAGAACAAATATTCAACATCTGGTTGCACTAGAAGCTTATCAGTGGTGTCATCATACTTTCTGCACTGTTCTCTTTAATTATCTAAAGATCTCTTTCCTGGATGTTAAATGATAATATAAAGTCCAAACTTGTTAGCTTTTTTCTCCTGCATGTGCATTATTTTGCCTTCATCGATCTCACATTTCAACTGCAATTTGCTGCAGAGTCATTCAGTGTCAAGAGATCCTTCTGAAAATTTTCTGCAACCCACCCTGACTAATTGTGCAAAGCAGCAGCAAGCTTTACCCCCTTGCACTGCGCTCCCTGTGAGCAGCACTGCTCCCATCACAGGTCACTGGTGCTCCCCATCACTAAACTCATAAGTAAACTCTGAAAACCACCCCATTGCTTCCTACACTTACACTGTTGTTTAACCATGAGGACACCACCCATTTCACCACTAGTTTTGATACCAAAAGCTTTTTTTTCTTAACCTATTGAAGCTTTCTGAAGACCATGTTCTATCCCCTCCGCCAGACCACCCCAGTTCATCGGCCTTGTGCATCTCTCAGCAATTTCTGCAAGATTTACCAGTCCTGGCTTCCTTAGGAAAAGCTGTGCTGGCTCTCCCACAGCACATCACGTTCAGCTGTGCATTTACTAATCCTGCATTTTACCAGCAGTTTTACTGGTTTCTCTGATTAAAACTTGCTCCTGGGTTACCCCATCACCACTCTGTGAACCCCTGTGTGACCACTCTACTCCTCTAGGACTGGAGTTTGTTTAAGGGAGGTATTATAAAGCCCTCTCAGCAGTTTCTAATTTGAATTCCATCAGAATACTTGGCCAATAACTAATCACTAGGCTTTGATTTTGCTCTTTTGTCAATGTCATCTTTAGTCTCCTACATTAACCTTCCCATCCTCCTCAGGTTTATCCATACAAACAGCAGCTCAGCCTAGGACACTCTCAGGCACCCTAAGCAGTGAACATTGATGCAAGAAATTTAATCAGCACTGAAAGAAATAGACCCTTAAAAACTCCTCAAGAAATGCTTTCTTAAGCATCTGTCACCGCCTGCTGCCCACAGAACTAGTGTATGGAAATGCAAAGATTTTGGTAGCTTCCCAGCCACTCGACATCCACATCACCAATACCCCAACAAACCTTTCCTCCCTCTCTCTCAACCCTCACCACACAGACCAGCTTGATAAAACGTGCATGGAAACTGATACATCTCCATGAAACACTGCAGCTCCATGCAGCTCTGAACAGCTTTGCTTCCAGCCTCAAGCCAACCCTCCTGTACCTAATAAGTGGTTTATGTCCACTAGAAACTTACCTGAAGACAGTGAAACAATTTTCCACTACCTAAGCACCTCAAACAGCAACCCCAGAGCTAAAAAGTGACTACAATACATCAAGTCCCTAGTAAGTTCTGATAGGTGCATTTGGCTCTATCACATCAAACACCTTATTCAGCTTGTATTGATCAGGTGCAAGACCAAACTGAGCCAACAAGCCTTTCTGTGACCATCTCTTTGAGTAAAAGTAACATCCAGTAGGCACGAATAATAAACAGAAATCCTACAAAAGGAAATATGAGGCAAAACAAAAGGAGCAAAAAGTAACTGCACAAAGTTTGATCTGGCTAACAGGGGAAAAGCCTCTACTACATGATGTTTTCTGTGTCAACACTGCAGTTCACAGCCATTTCTGTTAGGCACATGAAGGAAGCCTTTTGGTATTCTTGCCCCCCAAATTCTAGGTACAAGAATGGCAGGTTACTTTTCCTATCCTAAAAGAATAAAATAGATACACGAAGCAGGCTGTGTGTTAAAAGAGGCATTCACAAGTACTGTCATGAATATGTTTGCAGTTTCTGAAATGCAGACATGCAAACCGTCACTGCCCTGCGGTTATACTTGGAGCCTGGGTTAGTGTCAAAACAGTGCAAGGCAGAGTACTCCAAATGCCAAAGATCCCCAGTATATAATTTTTTCCATTCTCCTCTTCGTTTCACCAGTAGGCATTTATTAATCACCAAATTTTTTCCTTTTGGAAATTAATCTATGGTTTCAATTAGATTCTGAACTGTGTTAAATTATTCAATCCCCTAAATCTTATCTTCCATCAAGAGTTCATCTTCTCAGAAGCCAGAGAAAGCATAGAGTTTTGTGTCAGCTCCTATCAAGGTGACCAATATATCTTGTCCTAGATCTATAAATCACTTCAGAGTCTATATTGCATCAAAATCAGGGTGACTTTGTTCCTGCATGCCTTCATTTGCCAGGCCCTGGATCTAGCAAATTCCCCATGAAACTCTAACAATCCTCATCTGCAATGTGGAAACAGAAAATGGCTTAGATCCAAGACTTGGATAATTAAACAGATAATTATAAGAAAAAGTCAAAGTCATGTGGAATTCTCTCTGAGCTCCTATTAGAGCTTGGAATTATACATATCACTGGGTATCATTCATTTCTTCCTTCTGCTCACTTAAGGAGTTTTTTGCTTTTACTCTTAATTTATTCCCTACATTTCTTAGTAAATAACATAAAACATGAGGCGTACTTACGGTAGATGGCAACTAAATTTTAGGACCAACAAGGTCCCTCCCAGCCTTTCATTTAAATATTCTGAAAAGGTATGTACAAATGTGGTGATTACTCTTACCACAAAAACTGATAGACCTTGGAGGATTCCTTGAAGTAACAGAAATGTTAGCACTAATTTGTGAGAGGAAGGAAGGAAAAAGTGACACCATTTGTGATGCAATAAAGATAAAGAGTATCCTTTATCCCTGTAATTCACAGAGAAGGAGACTAACAAAGGAGCCTAGGAAAGCTGGAAAAAGAGATATAAAAGCTTTTTCAAACAGATTTATTTTGCTTTATTTTTGCTGCAGTCAAAACCAGTTTGTTTTGGGAGAGGATTTTAATTTATTTTTTTTTTAGCCTTTAGCTTTGAAGCTATGAACGTCAGGACTGTAAAAGACCTTCTAGGTCATGAAATCCACTCAACTCTGTTTCAGGCAAACTTATATGTTTGAATTCATAAAGTTGTCAAGACCCCCCTCCAATCTAGCCCAGTTGTTCTTTTTCTCTTATCCCTACTCAGAAGCTATGCCAGATCTCCACTCTTTAAAATCACCACACCATTAAAATCCTTTCTTTGTAAATTCCATCCAATATGCATGCCCCCATACAATCTTTCTAGAATTCCTATTACTAGGATTTTCACATTTCATCCAAAGAGTTAAAGCTGAACCAACAACCAGTGATTTTGTATGATCTTTCTACAGAACAGAAGGCACGTGAAAGCCTTGATCCAGAAATCTTTAAATCTTTGGGTCAAAATCCTTTGAGTGAGGTTATGTGGGGCAGAGATGTGCATAGGGAGTTAGAAGCTCACATTTCAAAGACTCTGGAATCAATCAAGTAACCAAGATGATAAAATTTAATCACTGTCTTTTCAAGTAAACAACAAGAAATGCTCTAGGGAACTCTGAGAATAAATGATTTCCAGCTGCATCGCAGACTGGACATCAGCATTACAGAAGATTGATATGTTTTTACTATTTCAGAAAACAAAGGAAATCTGAATGGGAAACATTTTCATAACAATACATTTCATCCAGACAAATATCATAGGATATGCAGGACCTCTGTTCTGTAGTTCAAGTGTAGACAAAAAAAATGATGACAGCAAATTGGATGGACATGACTATGGTATGATCACGTGGTTTTTTTCTAAGAATACGTTAAAATAATATATACTGATTTTCAAAAGGAGTGAAGAAATTCTACGTTATAACTCTGCCAACCAGATGAAAATTAGATTAAGGTCTTTTTTCAAGATACTTCTTGGTGGCATCATTTAATCTTCATTTGATCTGGAAGACAAAGAAAAGGAAAACAAGACAAGACAAGGAGAAAGGGAATTTAGAGCAGCATTTTAACATTAGTCTTGGAAATGTTTTCTTGCCACTCAGATGCTAGCACATGCTTTCTAAAATAACCTAATTTAAGGTAATTTTTATATCAGACCAGGATCCTTCGTTGGCATAAGCTATTTGCACAAGCTGAAATGTCATTATGGCTCAAGAACAATACAGCCTCACACAAACTACATAATAAAGTATTCTGGTTTTTTTTCTACAAATCAAATGTGTTCCTTGCAGTGTTGCACTATAAGCTTCAGAGAGATGTTTTAAACATGGATTTTTTTCAGAACCTTTCCATGCCCTCGAGTCATTATGTCCATTTCTTTCTTCATGTAGTCTTTTTCCCTTGAAAATGGAAAACAGAAATTTTCATTGTCCATTTCCACATTTTTCCCCATTATAAGCTTTCATTTAGCTTACAAGTGTCTCACAAGGGTTAAAAATAAAAATCTTCCATTTCTGAGTATGCAAACAAAAATTGAAAAAGTAATGGAGAGTCATATTCACTACAAGAGTGAAAAATAATTCCACAGTCTGTAGACTGTGGATTAAAGAAAAAAAAAAAGGAATACTGTAGGTATACCAGAATAATTTTTTACCAAGTATTGATATAAGAATCAAATTTTCTTCCTTGCAGATGCATAAATACCTAGGACTCAAGGAATGATCCAGAACAAAATAAGCTTTAAAACAATCCAAAGCAACAAATATTTTCTAACAAAAGACTTTGAAAGAACACAGGACAGAGAACTACTCTCCGTTCTGAAAAGCAAGTTAGACTTTCAAATTCTAAACACAATTTTTACAGAAAGCTGTCTAGAGAGCAGGGTAGGGAATGGAGTTGAGGCTTTGTCTACATAGTTCTTGGGCCAAAAAAAAAAAAAAAGGAAGAAAAAAAAGGATGAGGGAAGAAAAAAAGCCTACATTTACTTTTCATTAGGGTGACACTTGAGAAGGGCAGATAAAAATATAAAACTACCATTCATTAACCAAATAAATTCTATTTTCTCTCTAAGGAAGGAAGTTCAGCAACTGAGATAAGACAAAGGTTTTGTCCCCCACTTCCCCCCCCACCAAGTCTATGAGATACAAAAACTGATGCAAAAAAAATTCAACAAGTGTCCTTTTCTTCTCATGCCTCACCACAAAGACTACACAGTTTGATGGCATATACTGCTGTGCTTAGAAAATCTTGTTTTGAGCACCTGAGATGAGAGGCCCCTCATTCCTCAGGGGGCTGGTGGCTGCCAGGCAAGACAAGCACCACCATGCCCCAAGCACCTGCACCTTCATCCCCCCCATACCATTGCCAACTTTCTTCCATTCTGTTTGGCATAGTTTCTGTGCACCAGACTAAGTCCCAAGGGAGCAGGTGCATGTCCACCACTTTCAATTCCTCTGTTTGAAACAAACCGAAAGAGTTCAGCAGAGGGTGGAGAAAAGGGATTTACTGCAGTAAGTGAACAGCAGATGAAAAAAGCAGAAAGCAAGAGTCAATTCCTCAGCAAGTCTGTGTAGCAACCTGTTCCAGCAGGACCCCATCCAAACCTCAAATTCAATCAAAAGGTTTTGATTACTTTTAACAAGTTTTAGGATCAAATAATGGAGGTTTAGGGATTAAAAAAAAAACTAAACCAGGAATGGGGCATCTGGGTAGAAAATATAATAAATCCCCACCTTCCCCTCTCCCTGTCAGCAACAACTGTCTGGTGATTTAGAAACAGGGAAAAAGTGCACCTCCTGTGATAAGATTCCTCTCTTCCTTCAATACACAGAAAGCAGAAAACTTAAAAAACAGCTTAAAATAAACTTCCAAAACTGGAAGAGGATTTGACTCAAGCCCTGCTCTGAGGTGTTAACCTCGGAATACCCAGCGTGTTTATAAAATATGAATTCACATTCATTTGGCTCTGAATAAAACATGAATTATCTACCAAAAATACTTATGTTCAAAGCTTATTCTTGATAATCAACTTTGGAATTACATCTAACTATTTGTAAAGAAATCAGCCTTTCTGTACCAAACCTTAACATTCCTGCCTGGAGGAGAAACCACATCAGGTTTCACATCAGATTAAGATGAAAACATCCCCTGTGTCATACAGTGTTACAAATCTCACTGGAATCACATTGAGGGCATGATGCCTTCACCACGCAGCAGACACTGAAATGGTGCTGCAGGGAGAGTCCAGGGTATTCTCAGTCAGGAGAGAGATTATTGCATTCCCTCCTCACCCCAAGGGACAGCTGTCACAGGGTTGAGCCTAGGTCTCAGTCCTGGAATAGGAAAACTTTCAGGGAGACACAGGAAGAGCAGGCGGTGCATCAAGTAGAGCAGTGATCTTCATGGCTGAGAAGAAAGTGGATATCCTTAGGTCTAGTTAGCAGCTCTGCTGATCTTGTTAAACAAATGGTATAACTGGAGTTTGGTTTGGTTCTTTTTCTCTTGGAACCAATTTCAGAAATGTTCATTTTTCTCATAATCTGCCCTTCTCTTTTTTTCATCTAAATTCTGTTAAAATATACATATGTGGTTTTTCTTCCTCCCTGTTGACTCACCAGTTGTATACAAGCAGGCTAAAAAAAACCCACAATACAAAGCACTGTCAAATGAACATAACAAGGAAACAGCAGGGAGGAAGAAGATTTATTTTTCCTCTAATTTCTTTCTGGCTACAGTAATACTGGGTGCTGCTTCTGTTGTGCCTATAAAACTTCAGAAAAGGATGCACTAAGTTGCTGGTGCTCCTTCAGAGTCAGGTAAATCCTCAGACACCATGACCTGACAGAAGTCTTCCCACCTCAGCCCACCTAGAGCTGGAGGAGATCTGTCATTAACCTTAATGACAGGGCATGCCACGTTACTTGGATATTATTTTAATCTGAAAGAGATTTTGAGTGTAAAACAGGGACTTGTAATGCCACTCAACTCTTGTGTTGGTGTATTATTTAGTCACTGTTGGCAAAATACTGATTTAAAATTAAATCTCTGATGAGACAACAATGAAAGGAAAATATTAGCTCTTTATGCAGTGTTCTCATTATGAAAAATTCAGAGTAGTTTCTAAGGCTTTTTTCTGAGCATTAAGATGTAAAGGTAACTGACAGCATGGGAGATGAAAACCCTTTACCACAAAATTACCAGAGCAAAAGGCATCAACTGTACAACCATCCTGCCCACTTTTACCCTGGAGCACTTCACCCTCAGTCCACAAGTATCACTTGTAGCAGTGAGAAGGAGGGTCAATTGTCAGATTGAATCCAACTTTGACCTTGTATTTTCTTGGGGCTTTTTAAGAAGGAAGCAATGGAGTCAAGTGTCTTATTCCTCTCGCACATGATAAACTACATGCCCCCTTAAGATCTGACCTGTGTGGGAATGCTGCATCATTTTACAAAGATACATGACTAAACAATCATTAAATCATGCTGTTTTCAGATAGAACTAAATCTTGATGGATTAAAAAATCAGTGAAAGTGGACTGCTCATCACACCTTGAATTGGCATTGTCTCCAGGTACAACATTATTTAAGGAAAGAAAATCCAACTCCTGTGAATTAAAATTAACTCTCCTTGAAAACTCGTTTCATTACATCAGCCCCACCAAAAGCATAGTAAGATACAGAAACAAACTTACTGTATTTTTCTCCCCATATATTTTACTGTTGCATCACCTACTCAAAAAGGCACACAAAGAGAAACTATTTCTTTAGACACTAGCCACCTGATGGATGAAATCACACCTTCACCACAAAGTGTCCACTGCTCCATCAAACAGGAGCAAAAACACCCTGTTGCTTTTTGGTGCTGACAGATACAGAGGATGCCAGACCAGGCTATCCTCTGCGAGCTCATATGACTAAAGAGAAATAAAACCTGACCTTTTCTTAGCACGGAAATTCAAACTACTTTAGATCACCTGATCTAATGGGATCATAATATAGATGTGAAAAACATCCAAGTGCAGGAGCAGTAGGGTGTTTATGGTTACTTCCCATGTCACTTTTCCAGCACTCCATAAAGCACGGAATCACTAGGTGTTATGCTGATTTTGGGATTACATCCACTTCAAAGAGAGAAATTCTCCTCAAACTCTATCCTGTATATCCCTTCAACAGACCCTTCAACAAGATAGTAATGGGCAGTGAAGAGAGGTGGGAGAAGAAATATTTTGAACATTGTGCTCATTGCCCTCTTTCTAGTGATATTCCTCATTAGAGGTAATAGCACAGCTTGACCAAACCAACCTGCATTCCTGGGGACCTGGCCCACAGCATATGAGTCACCAAGGAGGAGGACATGAAGGAAGTTACACACATCCCCACCCCAGCGTGCTACTGCACTGAGCTGTTCCAGCTTCATTCTTCTAGCTGCTTTTACCAGAGCAGAAGGACAGAATGAACATAGTTAAGAAGAGGAGAGAACATGAACAGAGGGCACACAGCAAAAGATAGAGAAATCATGACATTTTAAGGGGGGGCATGCCCGATTTCTGCTCTACCTGGGATTAAAATGTACTTTTTAGTATTGATTTTTGCTGCTCTAGAAATGAACATAATCAGCCCATGCTGGCAGTAGGGCAAAGAGCTCACATACTGACACATCAACATGAGCAACAGGGAAGAGAGGGCTAATCCAGATTTTGCAAAAATTACCTAACCGGTCAAGTTAGTATGACCACAAAACACATCCTTGCTGGCTGCCCTCACAGCAGGTTATCTTGACAACTCCACAGGCAGTGTTGCTTCCCAAGAGCCCCATTCAGGCTTTCAAGCCATAAAGTGATACTGAGAGGTTGGAAAATGTTCCACCAGGGAGGCGACTGAAAGTACACAGTAAGATCCTCCTAGTTACAGACAGGTAACTTCCTTAAAACAAATATCACACTAAAGGTCTTGGACAGGTAAAGTTCTGGGCAACAACAACAAAATAAAAAAATAAAGGGAGGGGGAAAAAACCTCTTATAGCAAAACAGACAGAAATGAAAACGTAAGTAAAATACTCTTGCCACCTTTTCACCCCAGATTTTCTTTAGTATGCTCTCTGTTCCTGGAAATGAATGGCGATGCCCACATGGTGATCAGCAGCTGCCTTGCTGGGAACAAGAGACCTGATCCTCAGCTGGTCAATACGGTGTAACTCTGACTCCAGTGAAGCAATACCACTTTGGATCACTTGAGACATTATCCACAAATTAGCTGATCTTAGTTGCTAGCAGTAGCTAGTAAATCAATTATTTATAAGTAATACCAAACAAGGACCAAGAAAAAAAATTAAATTAGGCACCATCAGGAAAGATTAAAAAGAAAAACTCTCCAATTCCCATTGCTTTTGGAAAGCACAGAAGCAGATAACTTCTATTTACGGTGGGAGTTCATAAAACATTATAACCCACACCAAAAAATGCACAGAACACAAACACTGTTTACCTGAGACAAATGCAGTGTTTCAACTTAAAAGAACTTTTAGATTACTTAATTCTTACTCATCCGAATCAGAATGTGAAAATTATTTCCACTTAATAAAATCTTGCTGTGATTGAGGGAAAGTCTGTGCCCCTTGGACTACAGTAACATGAAAAAACTGCTGAGGGAGTGCCTGCAGAAGAGATTGTAAGTGCTCTGAAGCCACTCATTCACACTGGTATGTAAATCAAGCGCAAACTTCCCACTTAGCAGTGCTCTAAGGAAAACTAACAGTAAATTGTGTACAATAATAAAAATTACACAATCTACGGTGCAGTGAATACTAACTCAGATTCTAAAAGGTCCTCCAGAACCTCCACTTATTTTTATATCTTGCTTGCTTTGGTTTTTAAGGCATCTGGTTGCAAAGAGCAATACTGAAACCACAGCCCATCCATAATGCAGCAACGCCTGTCTGAATTTGCAGAGAAACTGATGCAGTAATTTTGGTTATAAAAGGGTCATGATTCAAATGCCAATGACATTACTTCAACATTGTTGACAAAGCACTGCTAATCAAAGCATACAAGAGATGAGGACAAATACCTACAGTCTATTTGAGTGACTGCTCATTTTGGGTAGGCTTTTAAAACAACATTGCTGGTAGCAGAAACACTGTAAGCTTAATTTTCTTGCCAAGTCAGGATTCAACTTTCCAAAGTTGAGAGATGCTGCGTTAACTGATGAAGACTGTAATTCCATCTGGGGTAACACAATAAATTTGAGCTTTGTTCTCATGGTCTGTCATGTCACCAGAAACCTTTGCTGGAGTTACAGAAGTACTACATGCAGACAAGAGTGAATTACCTCATCAATAAAATGTTTCAGGAGCTTTTCCAGAAGCAGCAGCAGAAAAACAAAGAGCAATTGAAACTTGAGAGAAGCTATTTGTTGTACATTATGAGTTAATTTATAATGCCAAAATATTCCATTAACTAAAGTAACAGTTTATTTGTAACTTCATTTTAAGCTCATAAATAACAAAAAAACCTCTTTACAGCACTATAAGTTGTGAAATTTCATTTCTGTAGAGTTGTTCATGTTGCAGATTTTGAAATGCATTATAAAACAGGAAGTAAGCCAGCATTATGTAGATATAAACCAAAAGATACATCTTCCTCAGATATAATTTGTTCCCACAGAGCTCTGGATCTCAATCAGCTTTGATCAGAGTAGCTAATATTTTCAACAGATGCTGAGGATGGGATTTTTTTTCTTTTAAAACAAATAAAAGGCATTTGCCATCATATCTCATCCAAATGACTGCATCCTAAATTTAGAGCAGTATTTTAATCTTCTAATCTGTACAAGATCTTGTTCTGGGATCATGTTCACTTTAGTGTATCCATCATCACTGGACTGAATTCAAATGAGAAGGGAAAGCATTAACAACTGTTTACTAAGAAATACTTTTTTGGAGAAGGGAGGGAACTTATTCAACAACTTACTGAAGTGCATCACCTGTCTCCTAATATCACCTTCTTTGAAAAGCCACCTGGAAATGGACTTACGATTGAATCTATCGTCCCTAACTGTACAGATCATCAGCCTCATCTTTCCTCATACTTTCATCCAACAGGGAGACACTCTAAAGAAAATGAGGCCAGAGCCTATGCAGAAGGAACCAGACTAGAAACTTGCAGAAAAAAGTAGGTTGCCAAGAAGTAAGAGGTCAGTCACAGGTGCCCTGAGCCTCTCCCTGCAATCCCCACATTTAGGAATTTCCTCTGTTGCACTGAAAACCAAGTGGCAAGTATGGTGCTACTCCCCCCCAGATGGAATATTCCCCCCAGACACCTACACACCCTCATCTTCTCGTAATTTTTAAGAGCTGCCTGACGCTGAAGTAAATGCAAATATGCTTGACATCTCTGGTTCAGCTCCATATGTGATGTCCTACATTCAGGGAGCTCAAAGTGAAATTATGTTACCTCCCTTCACCACCAAGGTTCAGAGAGGCAAAACATAACTTTGTCAAGGTTGCAGTGTAAGAGGAGGAATTAAGGGAAATAAAAATTAAAGCCATTGCTGAATTCAAAGCCCTTCTTTGTTCTCATTTTCCTACTTATACATAATATATCATCCATGTATCTCATCACATCTTAGGTTTATTTACCTACACTCCTTTGACACTCTGTCAAGAGACACTTACATATGTAGTTCTCATTATTCCAAACCAGTTTTAATATTTGCAATTGGAGAGTTTTCTGTAGGTTAACAGAAATTAAAGTTCAGATGCCAAATAAAGAGGAACAGTTTCTATTCAACTGGTGAAAGAGAAGACTTTTTTTTAAAATAATCAGAAAGGGAATTGACTCACATGTGGAAAGAATTTGTATACGTTAAAAATCTTTGGTTGAACCAGGTTTCATCTAAGACAGTAGGAACACTAACATCAGCATTGACCTGACTAGTATTTTATCCCTCAACTTCAGTAATTTTTTAAAAATCTGTAATTCCCTTTGCCACTAGTTAAGCCTTTTAAAATATATTCTTTACTTCGCCTTTTGTGCATTCCATTTTTCTGTGCACTGTTCATGACACCAAGTACATTATAAAGTATTTTATTAGTCTTTACAGTAATATACTGCAAATTAAAATAAAAAATAGTTATCAATACTAAGCATTCACAGTATCTGAATTATATTTAAATATTCATTTCTAACATCATGTGTCTAATACTAAATGGGAAACAATATTGATCTACAGAAAAAAAAGGTCTGCACAGTTACTGGTTTCCTTTGACACTGAACAATGCAAAAAAAAATTAAGTCATTTAGACATAAATAAATCTTGCATCAGGAAATCCATGGGCATAATAATAAATTAGAAACAAATCTTTAGATTACTTTGTTCACCTAGCAGCTGAGGTAGAATTAATACTTCCATTACCTGTTCAAGGGTTTATCTTTTCTAGCTATGACTTTCAGGTGATGAGAGTCCCATAGCTTCCCTTGGAAATCTAACCCATAGACTATCAGACCTCTGGGACAAATTCCTGGCTGTTGTACATTAGTCTAGTTCCATTGGCTTCAGGGTAACTAGGTTGATTTTTCACCAGCTGATGTATTGTTACAGGATTACAGAGCAGGACAAATTTAAATGCCATTTTTATAATTGTCCCCATCATTTAACACAATATATCTTAGAAGATTTCAGCACTGTAGGCTCCTTTGTTTTAAATGCTTAAACAGGAGAGAAAAATGCTACCCAATAAATAAAGGACCTTTAAGATTACAAAGTCATTTCCCCATGTTTCCATGGAAATGGGACCTCGCTCCTTAACCAAGATGACATTAATGATCAGATGCCTGAAGTCACACAAAAGAGAGAAAGAGGACAGAAATTGCCAGCTACTCAACAGCGTGTCAACCTGGAGCAGAACCTCCCCACTTAGGGGTAGGAATTGATACCCCTTTTGCAGTGCAAAGCTTCAGCAGAAGCAGCTCTCACAATGCTAGAACACAGAAGGGTTGCTGCTTTATTTTTAATCTGGCTCCCTAAGTTTGCTAACTATAGAAGTAAAACAAATAAAACAATGTCATCATCATCTGAGGGAGGAAGAGGAGGAGGAGGAGAAAGAAAGGGCAGTTTTAATAAAAGCAACACTATAAATGAGTTGCCACGCTCCAGCCCCCTCGCAATGTGTCTGTATCTCAGTTTTATCTAGCCCTGCCACCCATGGTTACATGCTGGGGACTGGACAGGATCACTCTAGATTGCTGTGTTGGAGATTATCATCATTACAGCGTCAGTTGAAACCAAAAATCAAAGTTTCACAGAGCTAGAAAGGTAATGCCATAAACGAGAGACTCTGCTGATAAAAGCTACTGGTCTCACAGTGAGTGGAAAGGAAGCAGAGGTGTGAAATGACCATCCAGGTTCAACCTTTGCCATGGCCAAGACAAAGAGTCTCCAGGTTTCCTCAAGACAGTCATTGCACCCCTCCACCACTGGACTGCACTGCCTCTGTGCTGTGCTGAGAAGACTTTCAACCTCGCAGATCTGAACTGCAGATGACTTAAGTCATATCTGTTTCTTCATTCATTTGAGCCCAAGTGTCCTGACTCTTCATTTGTCCTAAGTGCAATATCATCATTTTTCACTGCTCAGAGCTACAGGTTTTAAAAGGATTCAGTGCAGAATGTGCCAGATCAGTTTGCACAGTGCCCGCCCAAAGGAGAGGACCTGGGCAAAGAGACTTCAGACACTATACAGGTGCTACAAAGGAAACAATCCCCCATACAGTTCCTCCCCCTTTAGTGTGCCTTGAAATCCAAGAGAGGAAACCAGCACTATGTAGAACAAATAAAGCCTACGTCACACACACAAGTGTACACTTGGCAGAGAAAATATCTGCCAAATTGCTATTTTTCAGGACATCAAAAAACAATAACAAAACCCAGTACTTTCTGATTATTTCTGCGTAGTTGTTTCTACTTTGATTCTTCTGTTTAATGCTGCTCAGAACGCATCTCTCCTGAGGTGTCACTGGGACCAACCTGTTGGGAACTGCTGCTGAGCTTTGATTTTTAACACAGAATTAATACGAATAAAGAAAAATTAAGATTGGATCTGTAAGCAGGCTTGCCAAACAGAAGTCACATCGTGGAAATGAAAATCATATCTGATTTATTAGTATGCTCTTCTAGGCACAAAAAACCATAGAGAGACTCTATAAAGAATAAAATGTCCCTTCCGTATCTCAAATTTAGATCTATAAAAGAAAATGGCTTTTAGTTAATCTACAAAGTAGAGAAGCCAGTGGTACTTTGCACCATGATGACCCACAAAGCCAAACACTGAAGGTCTGGGGCAGCAGATCTACAAGTGTGGAATTTTTTTATTGTTTCTGTACAAAAGTGTGTGCCCTATCTCTTACGAGCTCAGCACACCAGAGGGTAAAAGGAATGCCAAATGTGATTCTTTTGCACAGATTAGAATAAAAGATTAGCAAATATTCAAGAGTTTTTAGATTCATTTGAACATGAAACTCTCAGTAGATTTAAATGTGAATCAGAAACAGAGAAAATATATGCAAAAAACCCAAGCCCAGAAAGCAGAATTTCCCAAATGCTGCAGTGATCCTACATATTAATCTGTAAACAATTATTGTTTTTCAAACCACATATTTACTGCATATTGTATAAAGAGAGGGAATTCAAAGAACAAGAACAATTTTCAAGGTAATATACATTTTATATGCATACAATACTACCTGCGACAAAAAGGTTCTGGTGAAAAACTTAAAATTTGGGCGACTTATTTTACAGATTTGGTGTTTCCCTTCTTTTTATTTCAAATATGGTCAAGTCAAAAAGCTCCACAGCTTGAAGTCCAGTCACAATGACAGTAAATAACTATATGGCATCGAAATAAGACTCTCAAGAAACTTTGGTGAAATGGAGTACTTAATGCAGAGGAAAAGACAGTTGCTCTGTTTTGGTTTAAACCATACTAATAAAAAGCAGCAGTGCTTTGCCAACTTGGACTCCAAAACTCAGCTTTACATAAAGAGCAGGGCTAGAAATAACTTCGTGTTTTGGGTAAACTCGGTGAACATATAAAATGTAAACACCAAACACAATCTGTGATATTGACTACAGCAAATGTATGAATCATTGTGATGTAACTACATGTCAATATATTTTATACCGGGATTGCCTTTGAAGCTAATATACTGGTAAATTAATTAAAATATAACCAGATGAGTATAACGACAATCAACTTATTTGGCTTTTGCTGCATTTAGTATTTCAGCATTGTCCGACATTTATTGATTTTTTTTCTAATGGTACCACCATGATAGAGAAACAATAATATTTTGGTTATTAGAAATTAAAAAAAGAAACAAGATTACACTGGTGGCTTGTTCAAATTCCTACAAAAATTCAAGAGCACTGAAAGAAATCAGAGCTGGGCTTTCAGACCATTACCTGAAGCCAGAAGACCCACATTCTTTTTCATATCTGTTACTGCTTATTGGTAACAGAGTGCTGTGCTAACCTACCAACTAAAAGAAAGCTGATGGATGGTGTTTGCATCTTCTCAAAGTGCTACTTAGAGGTAATAAATAGAGAAATTTCACTAAGCATAATACAAAACCAGATGGATTGTGGGAGTAGAAACAACTTTGCCTTTCCTATTCTTTAGTTTTTCTCTCCCCTGTGGTTGTCTAAGCATTAATTTTAGAAGAGCCTTGGTGCTCTATTCTGATGCAGGATACCTCCAGAGAGGATTTTAAAACCACATATAGGTAACAAAAAAAAATTACCATATCAATTAATTTTTTTAAAGCCAGGTAAGAGAGGAGGGAAAAACTCCAACTGGGATTTGAAGTGGGACACTGGGAATGAGGAAAATAATGGAGACAGAGAAATGAGAAACACTTGGTGAGGCTGTTTGTCCATTCCCAATGTTCTTGCATTCCCAGTTCATGACTAGGGCCAACACAGCATCCACAATCAGGCAGGGCCACTGCAAACAGTGTTCATGAAACACTGGCCCCTTATACTGTGGCGAAGAAGAGCAAGAAAACAAAACAAAACAATAAGGCCATCAGTAATTCCTCCCTCATTGTGCAGCCTGAATAATGTCATGAGGAACAATAAGGAGAAAACGAAATATTGAACAGCTACTCATTCAAACAGCAGTGGACAGCCTGTGCACAGAGGGACACAGAAATTCTGTGGAAAAACAGTGTGCAACTGCATAATTAAAGACTGAATCATAAAGGCATATGTGCAAGCAGGTGGGAAAATTCACGTCCTGGCATTTCCTAACTTTTGCATGTTTAATTTTGCAGTCCCAACAGCACTCCTTTTCCATATGCCATGAAAGCATGACCAGTATGTAAACAAACACTCCAGGCTGTAATTCAACATTGTGCTCCCCAAATTGAAGGGCTGCACTCTGCTTAACCACTTCCTTGCAGTCACAGTCATCAGCTGGTGCACTCACATCACAGCAAGGATGGTCACCTCACAGTACTACAACTGGGGAGAGTGTCCAAATCCAAACCAGTTTTACCCTCATTCTACAGAAATACCCTGAAATGGAATTCAGGTCCATTTCTACAAATGAAGGATTGACTAGATAGGTTGTAAACACCATGTGAACTTTAGACAGAGCAAAAATAGGCTTTGAAAGAAAAATGCAGCTAAACACACAAAGACTAGCACTCACAAGCAACTTTTAGCAACTCAGAAGAAGGGAATCCAGAGGAGAAGTCAATAACTAAGGGAATAGATTTCACCAGCAAGCTGTCAAAGGTTGTTGCAGCATCAGTGAGGGGGAGGAGGAAGGAAAAAGAAAAAATCTGAAGAGGATCTCTTTTTAAAGGACTTATATTGGCTGCAGTCAACTAACTCAGTTCACAGGCCACACTCCAGTTCAGGTAAATTCTCCACCTTCTTCTCATAACTCCTGCCTGCCAATAAAATATATGATAATGAATAAATGGATTCAAATAGTCTGGGTTTTGCCATCTGAAGCACTACATGAGCAGTCCCAAAGCTGCTGATATGCACTGTTTCCTCCTCTTGCAGAGATAAGCTTCTGCTTTAAATTATTCCCCCTCAAAGTCAGTGCAGCAACTCAAGGATTCCAGGGGCTGATTGTATTGTATTCACTTCCAGAAGAAAGAAAGGAGGAAGGTCACATTTTACATTTAGATTACCTATAGAAAAGTTTGCAATTCTTCTAGTCATTTGATATTAAGCACTATTTAATAACAAGTGAACAATTAATTTACTATATGGCAAGTTCTGTAATTTTCACCTCCTCTGCCTGTGCACCAAATGCATGCAGAGGAGCAGGGGGAAAAGATATCAAGAAATGGAACACCATTCCTAGGAATAGCTGCATTCCTGCTGCCCCTCCCAGCTTCTCATCTCTCTGACCAATCTTCCTCAGGTACCGTGTCTCATTAACATCTCTCCCAATGACACCCAATCTTCAAACCAAGTCTGTGGGGTATAGCACATCACTCAGCCTCCCCTGTCTTGAGGATTCACCTGGGATTAGCTAGCAGTCTCTCCTTTGGGGAAACAGCTGTGGACCTCATCAAAACAGAGCATCAGTCAGGAGCAAATCCTAGGACCAAGACAGAGCAGAGCAAAAAGTATAGGGAGAGGGGAAGGGAAACAACACGCAACACAATGTCTTGCTAGCACAATCTCTATGTTGTCATAGGTGAATGTCCTTTAATAGACATAGATAATATGGGCATCTATTTGTTCTCCCTACTCCCTGTGCTTTAATATGTCTTATATCCACCCATATCGCTGCCAAAACCACCCTGCAAAAGTCAGCAGCAGGTCAAACAAGATGACCAAAAGAGATGCATCTCTGGGCTTTAGCTGCACCATGGATTAATTTCCTCCTTCCAATTCACACTTTATGTTAATCATCTTATTACCTTAACACATATACACAACAATATGTGCAACAGCCTAGCCAAAAACCCATTTTAATAAAGCAGTCTGTTCCAAATCAATTAACTACACATATTTTGCTCAGAGGATTCCCAATACTCAGCATCCTCATAGTATGCAGTATGAAGGTAAGGGTTTGCAACTTTGTTGCAAAAGCTAATCAACCCTCCATGGTATAATAACAAATACAATGAGCAACAGACTAAGGAATGACAAAATATATTTAGCAAGAATTCCTCTGTGCTTCTAGTCAATTTTATCTGAGATAATCTTAAGGAAAATGTATTTTTTTTCCTTTGCCACAGGAGCTATCAATTCACATTGGGACATCAGTTCCAATGCAGCATCTTGGCTGGGTCTCCCCAGAAATGTGCTTCTGTTGCTGGTCCATGTAGAATGCTTCAGAGGAAACCCAAAGCAGCAGCAATAGTGGATCTGATTCTTTGGGACAGCTCTGTTACACGTAGAAAAATCCCAGCTCAACTAGAAAATTCCCATCCCAGTTCCATGCACTAGCTAATGTATGTCCTCATTGCTGAGATTTCCTTTCCTTCAGCAGTTACATCCTTTTGGGTTAGTGTTCTCAGTTATATTTATTTATACAGCCACTGCCCACCACTAACAGTTTGCTAAGGGCTGGACTGAACATACAAGTGAACCTGACAGTCACTGTTACAAAATACCTTCCAGCAATACTGAATCTATTACCCCTTGGTTTCAGTGAAGGAAGTATGGCTCTGCTAAGGCAGAGCCCTGGTGAACAGTTTGGTTCATTTTAAAATAAAAGGCACTATTTTGAAAGAAGTGTATAGTACAGTTTTTGAAAATGCCTAATGACTTGAAAAGTTAAAAATAGCCTTAGGAATTTGGTGCAATCACAATGTGGCAGTCAAGCCTAAGGTTAGACCTTCATATTGAGGGCAGAGACAAGAATCAAAGAGGGCACAAATCAAAACAAAGGAACCAACAGGAGTATGCTGGCTGTGGAAAAAAAAGCTTTGCCACAGGCCCAAGCCCAGCAGCAACCAGACAGCAATCTGGCCTCACAGCCACTATAGGTCCATGCCCTGGAGATCTTGCTCTAGGGACAACCTGGGACAGCTCTTAACAGCTCCCAGCACCTCCATGAACTACTGCAGAGTATGTTAGGGAGACACCAGCTCATCACCCATGTGGAGACAGTGCATAGATTTTAACAAAGAATGTGAGACCTCTTAAGCCAGCTAGGTTTGGGGGTTTTAAGCTGTTACCTATGTCCAACTGAAAAAAGCTCCATTCATCCAAAAGTCACAGGAGAACATACCTCCTGATTGAAGCCCTGGCTTCAGATTTAAAGTGTTTCACTTAAGCCTGACCCTGATCAGCTAAAGTTACACTAAGAAAAGTAAGGTCAGCAGAAATGTAATGTCCAGATTAATACTTTACCTCAGTAGTTAAAGTGTTACAACCTCTCCTCTCAGCGTGACCTTACTTTCCCTGACAGTGTTTCCTTAATCACCTCTACTACTTCTTTTCTTTGGAGCTTCCAGAAGAAAAAAAATAAAAACTTTGAAAGTCCCTAACATAAAGCACCTCCTATTGCATTTAAAAAAGACAAGCAAAACACAAGCATTTGCAATAGTAATGTGAATGAGAGAGAAAACATAAGAGCTACTTTGACATGTAAGTTCTGTTGGGTCCTAGATGGTCCCCTTGGGCTGTTTCAGACAAAAGACATTAATTCCATACGAGTTTGGTTGGAGAAGAGGGAGGATATTCTCACTAAAGAGGACTGGAATGAAAAGAAAGTCTTGATTTTCCTCCTGGGCACTTGGACTTCTCATGATTTTTTCCACATACAAAATAGTACCGAATACAGATGTCACATAAGAGGTATGAAGTGTCTTTTCCTCCCCAAAAATAGGTTTCTCATTTTTAATAGACACACATGTGGAATATCCAGCCTGTCCAGTTCATTCTAATTAAAATTAAATTAATTATTGACAATAGAGTCTTTATAGTATGTGATGCATTCTTCCATGTCAAAAGGACATTATAAAGCGTGACTTAGTTTCCTTATAGGCCTCTTTACCATCACTCCCTCCAAAACCATGAGCAACTTGAATATTCTTATTTTCGTTACTTTCCTCTCCTTGTTATTCACCACAGATTAGAATCTGTATCCTCTTAAGTTTACTTTTTGCACCAGTTTAAACCATTATCCTCTTCCCTTTTAAATCCCCTCTGAAGGCCTAGTTCTCCTGCATGACTTATAAAAAAAGTAGGTAAGCATAGTTTTTGTTCTCTTTACCTAATTTTCAAGAGTCAAAGCAGAGAAAACAGGGAACAGAAGTTGTGCTGGAAGAAGGGGAACTGAGCACTTTAACAGAAATAAATAAAACAATGCAATAGCTACTGAACCACACACCTATCACTTGCAGCCACTGCTAACAAGCCACACTGCTTATACCACCTATCATTTCCCCCTTAGACCCTTCCAATTCAAAACAATGATTACATTTCTCACTTTTGACAGTATAGACTCAGCAATAAATTCCTTTTGTGGGAAAATACTTTTTAAAAGTATCTAACCAAAAAGATTGGAAGCTAGGAGGTATGTTGCTTTTTTAAGTGCAGAACTCTCTGTCAAAGTATCTATTTTCTCTCGGTTTGACCCATTACCTTATGACACATAATGTGCTGGGAGGCAGCTTTATGCACTGGGTACACCTCAGAAGCGTTCTGAAAATGAGCAGGCAGAAGGGCAGGTCCTTGTGTGAACTTATGGACTTTAAAGAAAAAAAAACAGAGCATTCCATGTAACCAATTTTTCATGTTATTTTTTCTGGGTTGTTAATTTCAGGCAAATTAGAATACCCTTGTTACTTGTATCAGACTAATGACTGACAAATCCCACTCAACTGGCACCCCCACTGGGAAGAAAAGAAGCAAACCTCTCCAAAACTTTATTTTCCCCATATCTTAGATGAAAGTAATATTTAACAAGACCTACAGCTTTTCTTTTTCTAGGCTGAAGTAGCTGGCAGGAAATCATCTCTCCAGACAGCTAAAGCAATAGGTGAGAGGTGCCAAACAGATGTACAAGACACATGAGAGCGGGCAAAGGACACTCGATGCTCCTTTGGCTGGTCATCCACGAATGTGTCAAAACATGTAACACTAAGTGGGTGCCACCCACACCATTCCACAGCTGCTCTCAGAACAGGACAGAGACAGCTCGTGTAGCACCAGCCTCCATTGACCCAATGCTCCTGGTTCCATACCACATGTCATCACACCTCCTGAGGCCTGTATTAGGCAGGAGACACCAAGCTAATGGGGGATGTTCCAAGTCTAACAACCCTGGTCTGCACAGATGGTGGGAAACCACTTATTCCAGTTTAGAAAGGTCAGCCTGGGACCTCACGGAGAGTGGAGACAGCAAGCTTCCTCCAACATGCCAGTGCCAGAAACAGTTGCTTTCTGTGGTCAAAGATAATCCTCAAAAGAACAGCACAAGGGTGCAGAAGACCTCACTGAAATCAGCAATAAATCAGAGACAATACAATCTGATCCCATGCACCTGAATTTTTGTACCTCATACACAGTTAAGAACTAATTCTGTTCTTCAGATATCTTGTTTTCTTCTCTGCCCCACACTTCCTGTAAGGCCTGTTTTGCCTACATTTTTGGGTTTGGGAGTTGTTGAGTTTGGGTTTTTATGGGGGTAGGGGGTTGTTTTGTTTATTTGTTTGTGTGAGTAAAGCAAACCATTTTTCTTTTCCAATTTGCAAGACAATGAGATCTTTGAGATCAGAAGTAGATAGACTAAGGTACCTGAAAAAAAATCATTTGACTGTCAACATTTTTGTTTTCCTCATGGGAACCATATACATCTTGTGGTAGAACTGAGGGCACCAGCTTGACTGCTACTTCAACCCCAGCTACAGCCAGCCAGAGAAGATGTCCAAAAAGAAAAATAATTTTAAAAGGAAGGAAAAAAACAAAAGACTTCTGAACTGGAAACTGTAGCAAAGAGGGGAGTTTTACAATAAGTCATTTTTTTTCTTTCTTTAAACCACATTACTCTTCCTTAATGTAACAGCCAAACCTCAAAGGACTGGTGGAGGGCACTGTGTACACATATAGAAGAACTGGAAAGTATTTTTCATTATTTTTCCTGGAAACTATGGGCCAGCTTCTGTAGATAATCTCTTTTTGGCATGGACCTCTATGATGCCACATGCTGAAGGACAAGTGGATACAAACTGAGCTCTCTGAAGTCAATGATACCACCTTGCAAAAAACTTCCACTACAGTTTTGACAAAAAAAGAAAAACAAGTGCTGAATGTCTCACAACTCAATTTTCAGCTAGTATAAACTGCAGTGGCACAACTGCAGAGCCACATCAGTGTGCAGTGGCCAGCATCATTCTGTACAGCTCTGCAATGAAGACTAGAGCATCAAGAAAGTGAAGAAAAAAAAGAAAGTCAACAACACCACCGAACTCAGCTTCCATTTCTGTTCTCTTGCTTTGTAAAAATATCGGAGATCTGACAAATGCAGCTATTTCCTTGTCTGGCAACTCAGCAAAATTGCTTATCTCACACTGATCTTTATGAAGTTTGAAGGATTTTCTGTGTCTTCAATAGCAAAACTAGAATCATGTTGGTAAGATGGATTATTTCAAGCTTAGTGAACTTTCTCTGCAGTTCCTAACTGCTTTTAGACCATTAAAACACACACAACTACAGCTACAATTTCAGCTTTCAGTACAAATGAAAACACTGGAACACAGCAGGAACCACCTGTAAAAAAGGAGGCTCCAGAACAACGGCTTGAGGTAGGAGTGGGTTCATGTGTTTTGATGCAGTCTTGTAACACAGATACGATTTTAGATAACTGGCCCCACACAAAGAAATATGGGCTCCCTAAAGAATTATTTATTAGGAGAAAGGAACTGGGTTCTTACAAGTGACATATCAGCTAAGTTGGCTAGTAGGGAGATGCTAGAAGAGTGCAACAAGGGTGGTCTCCATCGCAGCTTAAAATTCACACACAGTCCTGATGCCTCTGCAAGAGCAAGCACCTTCATGTCTGTGCCACCTCACGCGGATGGATCTCACATTGAGCCACTCCAAGCCCGTAGGATCCAGCAACCCTGCTAGTAGTGGTTTTTTTGGATCAGTCTCAGTATCACATCAACAAGACGAGCTGTTTTTCAGACTCAAGCTCACAGCCTGTACTCTGCAAAGGGTAGTATAATCTCACCTCTGTCCACTGTAGACAGACATTAAGACTAAAAGAACAATCTTACTGAGACAGACCAAATGTTTACCTAAGCCAGCAGCTTTTGCCTGCAGCAGATTGGTAATGGATGTTAATAGAGAAAGCACGAGAACGTGGCAAGCCCAAAGTTATACTGCCTTCCACGTATCCATCTTGCCTTTAGCAAAGCTTTGGTGCCCTTGGAATGGGCTGCATCAAATCCTCCTAATTCCTGTTAACCTGTTAATCAATGCATTTTTACAGTGTTCAATTTTCTGTTCTTTTAATACAGGTATGTTTGTCTCTGTGACATTATGTAGCAATGAGAACCACTATATAATATTGAATTGTAAGCAAAAATTATTTCCATTCTTTTAAACCTGTTTGACAAATTTATCTTATGTTTTCTGGCTCTTACATCATAGGAAAGGCTAAATTATTGTTCCCTACCTGACTTCTGCTTGCTCTCCATGCCGTTCAAGCCGGTAAAACTTTTTCTATCCAGTCTTTTCTCATCCACACACTGTTCCATTTCACTGATCAAATTACTATTGCTCTGGTTGCCTTCTCTGCCTTCTATTTGCTTCTTTGAGCAGTAAGCAGAAATATTCATAGACTTATCTACAGTGACTACTAAATCTCTCTCCAAATGGGTAATAAGTAATGCACAGTCCATCCTTGCCTGAGTTAACTGCAATGTAGTGCAGATGGAGAAAAGTAGCCCTATCAACACAGAATAGCAACCCCCATTTTATAGTCCATTCATTCATTACAATTGATCCTTCTGCAACTCCACAGTTAATTCTCATTTTAAATAGCCTAGAGACAAGTTTCAACGCCCCATAGTTTATTTCCTGTTTCCAAGCAATTTCCAAGAGTGCACTTAGCAACAACTGTTCTAGCTCCACATAAATCCCTGAAAACACCCCTCTAGACCAAAAAGCACTTGTGTCTAGTCTTACTTTTTAATCAGTTTCTAGACCAAGAATCTTCACCCCATGCAATACAATTTTGTTTCTTCTAGACTAAGAAGAATGCTGTTCATAAAAGAAAAAAAAAGCAAATGCGGACACATTATGTCAACTAGATCATAAAATAAACAAACAGCTTTGGCAGAGGAACCAGAAGTAGTGTGACTAAATACTGCCACTTCAGACCATCTCCAGCCTTGAGCAATCCAAACTCAATGCAAGCAAATCCCAGGCAGGCTTAGGGATTTGTCTGCATATCAATAGTAAATCCAAATCCCTAGAGGATTCACAGTTATCTCAAAGCTCACATGTATGGGAAATAAAGCACTAGCCACTCATCCCTAAAGCTGTAACACACCACAGCTCTTGCTCACGGGATAGTTATTGATGGTCCTAATAATTCCTGGAGCATTTCTGGAGGTCGAGGTGGGAGGGAATAACATGCCCTCACTAGATGAAAAATAGGTATCTTCCTTTCTTATAGATACAATTCAAATACTGTATAAAACATGGAGGTAGCAGGCATCGCTCAAAGTTTTCTCTGTGTATATCTAGATTAAATAAATTTAAATATTTTTAGATTCAATGCAATCGAAGTGTGCCTTAATAGCTGCTTCCACCTGGCTGCTAAGACACTTATGCTGCCTTTCAGCTGCCAGATAGCTCTGCACAGTAACTACCCCACACCACTTCCCCAGCGAGGCCAATATGTCCCAGGTGTCTGCAGGAAACTGGGAATGGCATCACAAATGAGAAAAGAAGTGAAGGCACTTAGAGCCTCCACAGCATGAGACTGGCTTGCCAAGGAGGACACACCTTAAGACTTAAATTATTTTAGCCCACTAGTGAGTCTTCATTAGAAGCACTCACAATGAAGAAAACAAGTCTGGGAATTCAGCTGCATATATTTTTTTATTCCTGCAATTCCCCTCAGTTCACTGGGCTGTGCAGACAATCATTTTCTATACAGTCCAATAGTTCCATTTGTTGTCTCAGACTTCTTCCAATTTCAAGCCCTGTAGACTTCAGCTTTGCATTGTTTTAAGAGAAGCATTGTAAATCTATTCAAATTCTCATGCATCTCTAAATTAAAGCGCACTTCTGAAGCCTTTCTTTCCTTTTCCCCTTAAAAGCATCAGCAGCCCTGACCTAAGAGGAAGAGTATATCTACAGTTCTTCTATCAGTGATTTTGTTCATAGAAAGGACAATACAGACTGAAGTTTGCTTTTTGTAGAAAAGTACTTTAACAACAATGCAAAATAGTTATAAAACAAAGAAAGAGGTCTCTCTCCCATGAATGAAAGACAAAAATTGTTGCTAACACATTTTTATCTAGTGCAAGCAACGCAGACAGAAACAAGCAAAACTGAGAAAGAGGTCCAAATGCAAGTAAAGTAAATTATAAGAGAACTAAGCCTTATATTGACCAGGATCAAGGAGTGCTGGGCCGCCAATGAAGCCCAGAACATTTGAATTCATTTTGTGTTCAGGAACACCAACACTGATATCATCAGAAACATTTTCACAAAACCATTTCCTTCCCACACAGGGAATAGCAGAAGAGGATGCAATCCAGAAAAATGTCAGTATGGATCAATTCAGGGGTTTATTGACTTTACAATGACAGCAGTTTTGTCTTTTCCCATAGAACATAATCCTAAACTGCTCAAAGTTCCACTTTGTTTGGGTAATACTCTTTCTGCACTATATAGGATATAACCATGTATTTACAAGTTCACTAAAATACGAGCTTACCCTCATCAATGACCTTCTAAGCAGTAAATAGAAAAGAATCAATTTTGTTCTGTAATTAATATTAGACACATCATTCATGGAAATCACATCCCAGCACCAAAGTCTGTTGGCACAGGGTGATTTATATGAAGACCCAAAGAGAGAAAAAACCCAACTCTTGAATAACACCACTATGCTAACAATTTTATATGCTAATTTTCTCACCTAAAACCTGCAGAGAGCACAGTCCGTATTAGTTAAAGCAACTGCAAAGAAAGGTCATCTGCCTACTTTGCTTTGAAGCAAATGAGATTCACCTGGAAACATGCTCAGGAGTGCATAGCAAAGCGACCTGAAATATGGCAGGCAGCACTTAAGTACTGGATTGAGGTGGCCTCCTTATCTGTGGAGAGAAGAGAAACCTCAGACGCTGCAGTTACCTGCCTAGATCCAACAGCCTTCCTGAGACAGACCATATTGCTAGTGAGATCCCAAACCCATCCATTTGAACAACAAGAGCTTCCACAGCTTCTCGTGTTCCTCACCTCCCTGCCTTAACTCATTGCAGCTCACTCAGCCGATGGGACTTGGTTCCCAGCTTCATCTCTGTGTAGGCGAGAGAGATACCACAGCTCCATAACCATTTTCCCTCTGGGCAGAGATTTTTGCCATCAGAAACTGCTGAGTGCTTTTAGTAGCTTGTAGTAGCCACAATCTTTCTAACACTTGCTGAATCCAAGTGTGAGATGCACTCCTGCTGAAAGCAAAATCTCAGACCTTGATGCAGAGAAACCAAGTCATGCATCGTTGCCTCTACTCCTGTATCGCACTCTTTCCAAAACATCCAGGTGAGTGGCTATTTCCCTCCCATGAAGGGGCAAAAATCCCAACCTAAAACTCTGTAAAGGATTAAATATACCAACCCCTATAATTTTTCCAAGTCCCCACACCTCTGATGCTTTTTCTAAGGGCACAATCATCAGTTTCAAAATAATCTTTTCAAACCTGATTTAAAATAGCAGTTTCCTACTCAAATACAGAGCCATGTGAGCTCCTCTCCATTCCTCACAACTGCCTACATGTTCACCAGGAAAGAGAGCAGAGAAGGAACAATATATAGCAATTCAAATGCTTTCTTTAAAACAACATAACAAATAAAGACCTTTGGCAGTAGAGCATTTCACTCTTTGTAGGAACTCCTCTCCAGTCAAAGGACTCCAGTGACTCCTTCACAATTCAGAGTGATTAGACCAACATTTCCTACTCCGAAGCTGAGGGGAAACCTTGAGTTAAGAGAATTTCAATAAATATGGAAACACCTGGTGAGTTTTATTTAAGATCTGTGCAGGTAAGGCAAGAGTAGGAGTTAGGCAAAGGTTTCCCACCTCAGTGCTGCTTTTGGTTAATTACAGTGAAAGTGCACTACTTTATTGATTATTGTAGGTAGAATAAGATTATTACAGAAGAGACTGATCCTTGAGAAACTACAGAAGACATGGATGAACCCAGTTACCCACTGAAATTTCTACTTAGCCTCCTCTGTGTTCCTCAGAAATCCCCTCCCTCCTCTGTCTTTCCCCCCCCTTTTTTTCCCCAGCTGCAGTAATGCTCTCTTTAGATATCCTCCCTGAAATATCCACAGTGACTTTTATTCCTTGGAGAACTCCACAGCTTCAGAGCACATCACTCTATGTGAATTTAGACCATTTTTGCCAACACACAACACTTGACATTTAGAGACTGTCGCCATGATACACAGTCCCTGGTGCACTGAAATCTACTTGGAGATTTCTGTCATCCTTTACAGTCTCTACCAAATACTTTCTACTCTTCCTTTTTGAAATGTAAACTGCCCTGTTGACAGGTCTGTGAAATACCCTGCTTCTCCAAAGAGCATACAGGCTCACAAACAGATGGACATTTATACATTGAGCTTTATCTCAGTGTGTCGATATCATCTTATAAAGGGATCACCGACCCTAAAGGAAGAGGATACTCAGGGTCTGAAGTTCACAGAGTTCTCTGCTGCCCTTGTTCAAATGCTAGTTGCATTGCCATTTAACATCAGTGCTGAGAGCAGGAGGTTGCAGTTGTGAACTACACAGATGCTCCGAGACATACATCCATACCTACCTTTACAAGTGTTTGCAGCATTTGGTATGGGCACAAATACTCATCCAGAGTTTTGAGAGAATGTGTCTTAACTGCATTTGTCTTTGAGGATTTGGTTGCAACAGCAGTTTTTCGAAGCTACTGAAGTGTTAGGAATATTTGAGGAAGCAGACTACTGCATGCAGATTTCCCAGAAATGAAAGAATAAAGATACACTGATGAGCTGTGTTCATCCACCTCCAGGGTGAGATATGAAATGAACAGCTTCAGACCAAAACAAACAGGAATTTAAGAACCTACTGACTAAAATGAGCATTTAATTGATAGCACAGAGATGAGAGCTGGCAGAAATTATACTCACTTCCTAATTGTTATTGTCACCATTTCATGATATGTACTTCAAATCCTGACAGATAACTTAATCAAAAAAAGTCTTCTGAAAAACCAAGTAACTCAGGTCTACTTCACTGGACTGTCCTTATTCTGTGTTCATTTGTAATCCCACATCTATGCAACTTCATATTTGCAAAGTCTAACAGGTGTAAGATTCCTCCTTTCAAGTGAAATGGTAATTTAACCCTAGACTTACGCCCTGCCCTGCGCTATCCCAAGATTCTCAGCCAGTTCCCCTGCAACAAGGCAGCTTGCCCATGACCTGATTTCCGGGACCTTGCTGCTCCAGTCTGGAGGCAGATCCCCCACTGGTGCTTTGTCAATTGTCACCAACAGCTGCTGATTTTTCAGGATATATCACATGTCCTCATCAGTACCGCTGCTATTTCACACTTTATTCCCTGCAGTAACCCGAGATGAGCATCATCCGGTCTAGGTGATCAGTCACCCCTTGTATTCTCTAGCTGCTTTGTGCAAAACAGGCACATGCAGATCAAAAATCCAGAGTACTGAGAGCAAGCAACAGAGTAATATTTTGTTCCTGATGTAAAAATCTCAAATTTACCTGCAATAAATACTTCTAGATGACGGTGACTTGTTTTTAAATTCAATCACACTGTAAAACAGATGTTTGCCTCGAGATCACCCCAAATACACAGATGGGAGCTTGTCATCCTGAATTTGACCACAAGCTACTGCTGTTTGAGTTACCATAGAGTTAAGCTATACTTTTCAAAGATTCATGTCAGTCTTCCAGATTCTTCATGGGTATTTCTGATCACCACTTCCCCTTTTTATTAAAAAAATAAAACAAATAGGAAAAAAAAAGGCAACAAAATACTAACACAAGTCTCCAGTGTAGAGCAGTTGCTACTGTTACATTTAAGGAGCTGTGCAAATTACACTTTCAAATACAGACCAATGCCTTCCAGTTGCCTAAATAATTGCAGTTATTTGTTTGACCTGTCATCAGAGGAGACTAAAGTTGTTAAAAATATTCAGCCTAAAAAACAATTTATGAAATGTTGACCATAATTAGCGTATATATGCATATTACAGATGAGGAAATAAGCAAGCATATGCGATATCCACCATTTCCAAAATAAAGGGAATGAAAATGTCACTTCCTATTACTTACATTTCCAAAGTTAATTTGAAGTAAAATTCGAACAAACAAACAAATATGAAAGACCTTTTCAAAAATGACTGTGCACCCAGGCTCAGCAAATTAGTTTATTGGTCTCAATATGGCCATACAATATTATTCCTTTCTTTTTTTAGTTAAAAAAACCCAACAATATAATCTGGTTTAAATTTTATGCATTTTCAGAAATTACATTATTTTTTCAATAGTAAAGTTAATAAATGCAGTGAAGCATTTGTCTCCAAAGAGAATAACACAGCTAACTCAAGTCATCCAAACAGGTGATACAGATAACACAGGCAGAAATATTCTGAACTGCTAGATCCAGGAGCAGGTGCAGCATCCCCCATTGTCCCTTTTTTTAACAGTTACTCCAACATTACTAAAGGAGACAATCTCAGTTCCTTTTTTGTTTGTCTCAGGTTTTCTTTTTTTCTTAGGGTTTCAGCTTACTAATAATGCTGGATAAGCTTGACTGCAATGAGCTGACTAAAGTCTCCAACATTGTTCTGCTTACACACATATTACTTCCCTGGAAACCGGACCCCAAAATGTCTGGATTTAGTTCAGACATTTATGTTTTTCCAGGGATTTATTTGGAATTTTCCAAGTTTTCAACTGCAAGACCAGTCTGCACCTCCCATGAGGACCAGCTGGGCTCCTTGCAGCTTGGCTAGAGGCACAGAGGGAGTACCAATGCCCAAGGGAATTCCCCTTCCCTCCCTGAGTAGGTCTGCCAAAACCTCAAGGGAAGGTTGGAAAAGGTCTGCGCTTGTGTGACACAATCACCATGCTGAGACAGAATGGCAGACACACAGAAGCAGAAAGATAAAGCTGGAAAACAACAAATCACTAAACTTTCTAGTACTGAAGGGAATGAGAGCTTTCTAATTCCCTAGAGATGTTCCAGCAGTGAAAGGAGCTTTGTTTTTATCCTAGATGACCAATGCACCATGTTAATTAGTAGTCATTAGAAGATATTTTCTAATGAAAAACAAAGCAACTAGGAAAAGGAGGACTTTCTGAATACTTTGAATTCAAAATGAAGCACAATTCTCACACACACAACACTCATTACCATTTTTCCCATTGCCTTGTAGAGACATATTTCACTGAAAAATGACAATGTTTAACAAAAAAAAAATGTGACTTCAGAAGTCCAGTTCCTCCACGTGCACAACTGCTATTTTCACTATACAGACAAGAGCAAAATGTGAAGGACAACATCCTCTAAACAAAACCACAGCATCATACCCTTCTGCCAGTTCCACTGCTACTCTGTTCTGGAAAACACCCTTTCAAATATAACCTGAAGCTTGCAAGGGTCTTGTTGTGAACAGGAAGTGATCCTACACAAAAGCTGAAACCAGGGTTAGAAGATAAGTTCTTTAATCTATTGTCTGAAATATCCTGTCTGAATCAGATCAATCTTAAATTGCTGGTTGAAGGTGGAGAATTATTCCCTTACCTTTTTTTAGAAGTGACAAATGAAAGCAATTTTCTGCAATGGGAAAGGAAGTTTTCAGGCTTTATCAATAGATGTCGATATGATTGATCTCAATAGAAACCTTTCTTTCAATACCTCCCCAAATAACCTCAAAGAATCAAAAAAATCATTTTTTCTGCTATGAGAAAAATAAAATGCACTTAGCAGAAGTTGCTGATAAACCTGTTTTTGTATAGCAATCTGCCTCCAATTAGTAGGATAAAGTTCCTTTGCTTTCTTCATTAATAAGCATTATTCAGTATGAAACTGTTTTGGTTTTTTTACTTTGTTTTAAGTGTGATTGATGAAACGAAGGGCAACTGAACAGTAGGATTCCTCTGGGCCATGCTCAGTATGATGCTCACACAGGCAAATAGCATCCTGCCTTTAGTGTGTGCCTGGAAAATGAGGGAGAGGGTCAACAAAGGCAGATGGAAGGGGGAAAAAATCCAACCACAAAGCAAAGCAGATCTTCAGAGGAATCAAATGAGAGTAAAGTCCCCTGCAGATGACGGTTGTCCTTCCATATCCATCAGGAAGCCCTGCATCAAACCCTCTGCATTACATGGCAGCATTCTGCTCAGCTTTTGCAGGCAAGTTGCATTATTTGTTTGGCAGAGGCAGAGATCCCTTTCCGAAGACTGTGTTAACTTCTGAAAGAAGCACTAATCCTTCCTCCTCTGCCAAGAAAAAGCCCCCCCCCCCCCCATTTTTCACAACAGAGACTCTTTCAAAGGGGGAGGAAAGGATTATGCATGAGCACTCAGGAGGAAGAAATCACAACACTCAAGTGCAAAAGCCACCCAGCATTAGAGACATATACTGTTTTCCAGAAGTTAATTCAAACATTCATTACTATAGCCCAGAAAAACAGCATAACTGATTATTGCAAGCAAAACAATTGGCTTTTCTGTATACATACTGTTCCCTCCCTCTCCATCCTTCCCAAACTCCCTCTTCTCTTCCCATCTCAATTCTCAAGCCGTTTTCCACAGCACTGAATGTGCACAGTACTGAGTGCCATGAGCAAACATAATCCATTACAATCAGTGAACTGTGTTGAATACAGTTCATCTAAAAACATCAGCAGATACACCGCAGCATCACGTGTGACGGTAACTGTCATTCTTCATGTACTCTGAGAGAAAGGAGATCTACAAAGCTTGAAACACATTCAGTGCTTGCAGACAGCAGTCAGACTGGCCATTATGTCACTGAAAAGCTTAAAATTCAACAGTTCCTGCAAGAGCCCACTTACCAGCTATCCAAGGAACCTGACACAGACATTTTGCACCTGTTCTGTTTCCTGCTGCTTTTGCAAAAGAAATCCATGCATCTCACACTCATAACTTCCAGGAAAAGTCACACTTCGGAGAGCCAGGCTAGGTAGGAAATTGAGATGTGCCTCCCACCATAGCTTGTCAAACCGAATCAGGGAAATCTAAATCAGGAGGAAGAAAAGAATTAACATCAAAGGCCAGTTCTTAGAAGAGAAATGCTGCTTCTGAGCTGGTCAATGTGAGTCTGCGAAATGATGTATGTCCAGGTGGGGAGGGTATATGTGCACACACATGCACACAAACGTCAGACCCTTCCTTGGAAGTGGATTAGGTGGCAGATGGTGTCAGAACCTGAGCTGCTGTCAAGAGCAGAGTTCACACTGTCCTGCTCCCCTGCACTTAGAGATAAAAGCAGCAAAGACACTAAGAAAAGAAAAAAAAAAAACCAAGGCTGATAAACAGCTGACAATCAGCTTTGTCATTGGCAATGAGTGGAACGGCATCCCTTCACTTCCTCCCTTCTCTCTCCAGAGTCCTTGCAGGCAAAATCCTCTCTGAAATGGAGATGAAAGAGGAAACAAACATGTACGTGCAATCTCCAATCGTGAGAAATACCAGAGGATCAGTTTTTCACAGGGAAACTAGAACCTGCTATTACCAACCCAAATATAAGAACCCAGGACAGAGAGGTGGGGGAAGGAGAATACACAGCTTAAGGTCTATTAAAAGCAAATGGAGTAGGGGAAAAAAAAAAAAAAGGAAGAAAAACCCCACTGCCTTTGATTGCCAACACAATGAAAATAAATGAGGGAAATAACATTTGGGAGGGACGTACCAGCTGAAAGCAGTCACAATGACTTTGTGCAGGCTCCCCTGTTATTAATAATTATTACAGATAATAAGGGTTTTCAGGCTGAGTAAAGGGATTTTTTTTCAGTTCCTAAAATCTCACTCTCCCTGTCCTATCACCTACCTCCCCTCTTTTTCTCTCTCTCCTCTGAGCACCTGCTTTACATAGCTTTCCTTGTATTATCATTAGCTTCATGGATAATTGATAGCTGTGCTAGTCCAGCTGATGCTAAGAAAAGAACGACAAGGTGGTTCGACACACACTTACTATAAATAGACACAAAACATGGCCAGCGTTTGCCAACATCTGATCATGCATTCCCTCCTGGGTCCTAAAGTTAGCTAGTCTCTCAAAGTCAAGGAAGCAAAGGAAAGCAAGGTAAATGCCTTCGATTAATTTTGCAGAGACTAAAGGGATAAAAATAAGAGTGAGTCTTTATATTTTTATGACATGCTAAAAATACCCACTTTATGAAATCTTCAGGATAGTTTGCAAAGCAGAGTTTAAATGCCTTTTTACTTTTTTTTTAGCAGCAACCGCGAAGCTCAAAATATTTAGCTGGTGGCAAGGGGTTTTTGTCAATAGGGCTGGAAAGCGTCAGGAGGAGATCCCTTTGCTGAGCACAAACCTCCCAGCTGTGCTAAGCTCCAGGTACCTCTGCAAAGTCTGAGTGCTCATGCTCACAGCTCAGAGAGCAAAGGCTGTCAGTCTGTGAGTGCAGGGGAATCACAGCTGTCTCTGCATGGCTGGCAGGAGGCACAGGCTGCCTCAGGCACTGACTCAGCAGCAAAGCCTCCAGCCTCATCTCTGGTTAGTTCTGGACACTTCTAGGGCAACCTCCTTATCTGCCCTTCATCAGATATGTCAGAGGTACGTTCCAGCTAGATAAACCTTACCCTTGCTTGGCCCATCACCAAAGGCTGGAGGAGGTACGATACTCCAACATGCAGTTGCCTTTTGCCAACACCTGCTAGCTGACTACCCTCCCCACGGTCCCTTCCAGTCCTGCAGTACAGAAATTACCTTTGCATGATTCACCCAGGCTCTTGGCAGGTTCCACCCACTGCTCCCCTTACCCAACTCAGTCTGTAGAGCATACAAAGAACCACCTGCTCAGGAACCAGCTGGGATTTTCTGCCTGTGATCAGGGAGAAGTGCTGCATGAAAGCTTCCTTGGGGTATTTCTACCTCTGGCTGTGAAAGTCAGGCACAAGTACACACTGCTCTCAGTGCATTTTGTCCTCCTTTGACAAAAAGCTACCCTAACATGGTGGAGCCTCCAAAATTACTTGCTCCTGAATTGGGGCAAATGTTTGTCTCTTTTTGTCTTAGTCATTGTATCCAGTTGGTCTTTGCATATCATATCGATTTCCTCCCCCCCCTTACATAAAATTCTTATTTCTGGAAATTCTTGGTGCTTACCCTCTACAAACACTAATATAGGCTCAGTTCTCACTCACTGAGACCCAGCTAAGCTTCATCAGTACAAATAAGGCAAGGAGCAGTTTAAAATTCTTCCTGCTGAGGAAAGCAGCAGGAAAGTATTTGCTCCAGCACATGCCAAGGTATCGGCACCAATTTTGTCCTCACAGTAGCTACCTCATATTTCAGAGCTGATGAACTCATAGATGCACTCAGGACTTTCTCATTTTCTTTCTGAAAGCTATTTTATACTGTAGGAGTACAGAAATGTGAAAACAAGCAACTGTCTGTCCTAATTCTCAGTCAAATACTGAGATAGAGAAAAGCTGGTGCTTTCAATAGGAGAAGCCATTTGTTCTCACAATTTACTGTAGCAGAGCTGTTATCACATATAGACAGTGTCCAGTCACGACACAAGAGCAATATCTCAGACCACAGGAGAGGAGGAAAAGAAGAGAATCTAAGCCAAGACTCCATGCAGCTCTGCAACAGGCAGCAGGCACGCAGCAAGAACAGTGGTACAAAGCCACACAACTTTGAGGAGTGGGAGGAGGATTTTTCTTAAAAAAGCTCCAAAGATCTGCATAAGGTGGAGGTTTCATCTTGAGAAACTTGCAGCTTGAAGCTGACAAGAAAAGCTGCGTCAGGAGCAAAAGAAAAAAACTCCCTTCTATAAAATTGCTTACCTAGTCAGTGCAGGAGGGCAAGCACACTACGGGGGAAACAAAGAAGAAAAGCATTCAAACAGTTTTTCCTTTCACCAGCCAAAAAGCACACACTAAAATGGAAGCTTTAAATATTTAATGTCCAAAAAAACCAAGAGAATTTTCCAAAACAAGATTGCTGGTTCAACACAAAGCAGTAGCACTCACAATTAAGATGATAGAGGTTTTACACACATCTGCACTAACACCAGTTGGGAACAGATAAAATCCACTTACAGATAAGATACAGGTTCAATTTACAGTAACAGTGAGACAAGGATCAGGTGGAGAATGACTGACCTTCCCCATCTCTGTTACACTTGCACAAAGCAGTTAACACCACCAAAAGAGTGGAAGGTAGTTTAGTCAGGATCAGTGCTAGGTATCCTAATAGACTATGCTACTATTTTGAGATTGTGTAAGAGAACACATTAACCTTCTTTATAAATCTTGGTTTACTTGAATAGATTTAGTGGATGTCACAGACTAGAAATAACATCTTACATTCCTTTAATTTCTGTACTGATTGGCCTCCTTACAATGAATATCCACAATTTGAGACCTTGGATGGGGAGCACTGGTACTGTTAACCAGTCAAACCCTCAGCTACTTGACCAGCGCCTTGCCCATATACCTGTGACTGAAGCCATCACCACCTTGAGACCAGCAATGCTTTTCCCACAAGCTCAGACCAGCAGACACCTTTCTTGTGTTTCCAAATAGCAGATGGCACCGTGTATTTCCCCAAGATCATCTGGGTGCTTTCGTTACCAAATTCCCACTCCTGCAGCAACACAGGAGGTTGGCAATGTCTGACATCTCACTTGATGTCGGCACAGAAGAGTTTTTCAAATATTGTACTAGAGGGCTTAACCTTGTTACAGGGATATAAGAGTTCCTTAAAAATTGTGATACAAGAAAATTTAGAAAGTTTTTTCCTTTTGAATCCAGGATTTTCAATTATTATATGGTTACTTGCAATTACAGAAACAGGACCCAACAGTCAGCATAATCCCATCCAAGTCTTTATGCCTCCTCACTTACTTTTAGTGTTACAAAACTAATGTTTTTCCCACCATCCTTTCAAAAATTACAAAAGAGTTGGAGGTTTTTTGACAGACGCACAAGCCTGTAACCCTCACACAAGCAGAAAGGCATTTTTCTGCAGATTAGCCAAAGGCGTGATTGATTTCCACCCATGTTCAGCCCACCACTGAAATTCTGCATTTCAGATGCAGCTCTAATATAAAAACCTATTTTAATTCAAGTAGGTCTAAACACCCAGAAGTTACTATTAATGGAGAATTCTAGTGTAGAGTATAGAGAGGAAAACAGAGTGAAAGGTTTCCAGATGAAAGGGAAAAGTCATTTCCCAATGAAAGGGTAAGTTGAAGGAGTGATGAACCAAAACCTGCTCCTAATGGTGACAGTTGCAGAGGAAATCTGACTGGAGATCAGGAGGGGTAGGCTGAAACTAAGCCTGGAAAAGTAAAGCCTTGCCGAGAAACAAATGCCAGTATTTAACTCCACACAAAGAGCCTGACAGACTCTGTCTGACCGAAGAGCCCTGAGGCCTCACCCCATCCACGGCTTACTCTGTTGATTCAATCTTTGACTATAAATGAAATATTTATAAAAGGTCTGGTAGGCAGAGCGGTTGAATGGCTGCAACCCCCTCTAGAAGAAATCCTTCACAGTGCTTACAAATCAGAGCATGTATTTGGCACTTCCCTCTCTCTGACAGAGTTTAGCCACAAGTGAGTGCCTGGGGAAGGCATCACAGCTTTTCTTAATATGCTGTTTTGCAGGACACCAGAACAAGGGAGAAATAGTATGCCGCAGGCCACGCTCATGAATTCATTCAGAGAACAAGATACACTGAGGTCTGGCTTAGAAGTGGTAGCATTCCTAGGCACATCTCCTGCTGCAAAAACAAACCTTGTGAATTTGCAGAGAATTCCATACATCCTCCTGTTTTATGCCATTACTGGCTGGGCAGCTTGAGCTAACGGGAATTTCCCTATAGCTGTGCCTGTCACAATTTGTCATGGCTGCTCCAGGGCAGAGAAGATATACAAGAGAATGACAGTAGGCTCCTTCTCAAGATACTTCAGGTATTGATTACAGGACAAATTTTGAGCATTTTACGTACTGTACACGTCTGTCAGCCACTCAAGATACACAGATCGCATCTGCTTCTTGAGGACAGCATTTGCTCCCACCACTAAATTCAAATCTTTATTATACAAATTACTCAAAAACATGTATGCTACCCAGTCCTGTGTACGCTAAGGGTATTCTCTGAACAGCAGGAAGGTATTAGAAACTGGTATTAAAGTGTGCTCTGACCTTAAATTTATGTAGCAAATATACAGGCAGAGGCAGTGTGGAGGGTGTTTTTCTTAGCTCATCAAGATAGTTATACCCTGTAGCTGTGGAGATTTCATTTCCTTTGGCAAAGGCATTAGTTCCCTGGCTGCCCACTTCTATAGAGATGGGGTTTTTTTCACGTTTAGGGGAAATACAAATATAAGCTTATATGGGAGCTCACAGGAACATACGTGTCTGTTGAGGAGCTTCTGATAGGACAGTGTCTGTCACTCTTGAGGTTTGTTTCTTTTTTTCATTTTTCCTTTTATTTTCCAACCTTTTTTTTCTTTTATAGCTCTGGGGGTTTTTTCTCTGAGGTTTTTGATGTCCACAGCTCTCTCTATCGCCTGCTCCCACTCCCCAATGTTTCTCTAAAAACCTTTGCTTTCCCTAGGTAATCAGACATTTTCTTCTCCTTTCCCTGCACCCACCTTTTGGTATCCAACCCCCACACCTCTCTAATTCAGTACCCTCATTACACTTATTTCTTTGCTTACCTTTCTTCTTCCACCTCACCCATTAAATCTCCCTCCCATTGCCTTACAAATCTCTACCTTCCTTACCCTGTTCATTTTCTCCACTAACCATTCCTCCCCTCCCCTTTCATCCTGTTCAGTTCCTACTCCCCCATTTCATTCCTACCCACACAGAATGCATTGTGCCTCTCTCCTCCCGCCCTAGTTTGAAACCTCATTATATTTCATTTTCCTGAATTCTATTCAGGTTCTTATATCACCTTATCTCCCTTCATCATGTTACTGCATATTTCCCTTCTCTTGAACTTTTTTCTTCCCCATCCGCCCTCTCCACTTATAACAGTGGTGGGATAGGTCCTCTTATTAACAGCTATGACCTATCAAAATTTTGGACATAAGTTTTCTGATCAGAACGAAAGCCCATCCATCCCCAAGTGCTATTTATGTGTCTGTAAGTTCCACGCATGTCTCAGTCCTGCTACATGCAGTCTGCTGTCATACACTGTCCATGTGCTCTCTTCTTACATGGAACGAATCAAATGGTTTAATCCTGGATAGCCAATGATCATGGAGCCAGGCACACAGTATATCACACAACTAAAACAGCAGCTCTTTCTGGTAGGGCAAGTCCACAACTTGCTATTTACCCCATGAACACCAGAATTAGCCTAATTTCAGATTTCACTAGCAGATTGATCGCCAGACTCTCTCACCTTTGCCAGCACAACCTGGTGCACGTCTGTGTGTGCATACCCCAGGAGGAGCAGGGAACGCCGCCCTATGTCCACTGCTCAGCAGCAACATGAGCTCTAAAGGAAGCTGTGCCAACCACCAGATGCCAAAGGAAAAGTACAATTCTTTCTCAGTGTGAGGTGTGGGGTTTTTTTCTAGTAGACAGAAGGGCATGATTATAATAAGTTACTGAAAAGAGAAAAAAATCAAGAAAGTGAGATCAACACACAAAATCCAATTAAGGAAGTCACTCAGTCAACCTCTCAGGGTTGGGGTGGATCAGGGAACCATTCAGTAGGACCTTCAATACAGAGCCTTGAGGTTGTATAAAGATGGTTATTTTCCATGCTGTGCTGATCTAAACAAAAGCTATACTTAACCTCCTTCACCCTTCTCTTACTCCCAGAATCAAATGACTACATGGTTTGGCATTTTAACTCGAAATGGGAAAACCACAATATCTGGTGAGAGATGTTGTTCTCAGAAGGAGGTTTGGCATCAAGCAGAGAACAAACACAAGCACCCAGGCTTACCCAGGAGCTACTACAGTACTGTAGAAAATGATAAAAAAGAATAAAAAAACCCGAAACACTAAACCAAACAAAACTGACATTTTAAAGTTGTCTGCTGCTTGTACCTACACTTATCCTCTCTGATTTTGTTGAGATTGGATTGTCTGAAGGCCAGAGAAGAAAGCTGCTCTACAGCCTTTCTCACATCTGGAAGAAGGAATGTGGCTCCTAGGACCTCCCAGGGTAGGGGAGACAAGATGATATGGTATCCACAAGCCTTAACTCATGTCCCCTCTGCAGTAGCCACTAAGCTTCTAAGGTCCCTCTATCTCCCCCTCATCACCTGTCATCTCCCACTCCTCTCCTTCAAACTCCTCAGAGAGAGAACACAGCTCAGGACTGTCAATAACACAGTGCCTGCTGACTTCAAGGCCTCTCTCAACAGGGAGAATGTGTCCTCTGCCTCAGGTGCTGGTCACACAGAAATGCTGCTCTTCAGCAAATGAGCTGAGGATGCTGCTGCAGCTGGGGAAAGGACTTTAAAAACCAAAATGGTGGGACCTCGTGGTTAACCATCTCATCATTCTCCTCACTCCTCCCCAAATCCTTGAGATATTTCTGCTGGTAGCCATTTGCTATAGGAACCCTAATCTTTATCTGGTTTGTTTGTTAAATAAACTATCATGGGTACTCACCTTTATGGGCTGCTCAGTTCCTCTCCTCCCTTTACCCTCCACCCCGGAAAAGAGATCAAAAAAAGGAAAATGTATTTGATAACCAACCTCTCCTCCTCTCCTACTTTCCTCCACAGCTCCTATGAGCTTTTCAAGTCCCAATCCATAATTTGGCAGAAACAGCCCCCATGATGCAGAGGGGTGCATTAGGCCTGTGTGTTCTCTGGATTTGTCAGGAGAAGAAGCAAAGCCAAGACACAGAGCAACAGGCAGGATAATGCAGCTTGAGAAATAAACGACAATGATGGAGAGACCTAATCCCAGTTATTTTAGATGAAGTTTTCCAACACTTTCCATGGCAATTCCTACAGGCCCCATCATCAGCTTTGTCCTACCTCACTACACATCAGCAGTGCAATTCTAATGCAGCTCTGAGAAGGTGTTCCAGAGCTGAAAGCTGAAAACAGAAAGAAAAGAAGTCTAAACATACAAAAAACACCAAGAAGACAAGGTATTTGAAGTGGCCTAGACCTTTTTAACATGAAGCAAGTTTTCTCCTTTCTATGGACCAGAGATCTAGGCCAGAATTATGTAGGTCACAAGCAAACCTTGTTTTAGCTGGTCTTAAGCCAATACTTAGAAGGTGATAACTCCCACTCAGAGACACCTGTTTTTTTAATTCTTCATGTATATCCTTGAAAGAGAGACAAAAAACTGAAATGGTAAGGGATGGTGGGTGAAGGAATAAAGACGTGTGGCTTTGTGTGCACATGCAATTGTCTAACCACGCTATCCATCTCAGCAGGCATAAATATATATATATACGCATACATACATATATAGTGAATGTGGAGATTCTGAAGCTGTTCTTCCCCTCATAACAATTTCAAGTACAACAAGTATAATCCAGAGAAAGAGTAATGCTATCTTATTCATTTGCATGGACAGAAATATCTAGAAAATTAACAGTGTCAAGATGGGAAAGAACAGGCAGAAGGGGATTTTCAAGAGGCTGAATTCCCACTGCATGCAACACTGAAGCAGGCTGGCAAATGAGGATCCTATTTACCTGAAACTAAATAACTAGGTAATCCTTGGTTCACACCACAACAAAATAACCTCACACTATAGCACAAGCATCAGTTTCAGGATCATTTGGGCATACCCAGGGATCTGCAGCAGCTGTTCACTGGCATATGAATCATGGTCCTCATGGAAGACTTTGCATTGCTCAGCCTGCCTCCAGAGGATAAAAGCACAACTCTGAAAGCAGATGGACTGCTGATTTCTAGCTAATTCAAGGCCTGGACTGGCCTGAGTTTATCTGAAAGATCCAGCAGCTATGGCAAGTAATTGTCAGAGAAGCAGCTGCTGTTAACATTGTGCTTTACAATTAGTTGTCCTATTGCTGTGCTTTGCACATAGGTCCCCTGCTTGCTGAGCACACATGGATGCTCTTACATGTCTATTTAGCAGGAATGCAGTTAGGCTTCCCCACAACTCTTTTAGAAATACACCTTCTGAAATAAGCAGTCCTTTAATTTTAAGTATAGAGTTCAGGCATAATTCAGGTGAACCTTCAAATATCCGTCTCTGCTAACTTCATGCACACTAGTCTGTACTCTGCCAAACTATAATCTCTTAGAATCTGGATCCTTTTGACATTCCTGCTACTTCTTCATCCCAGGAGGACTGGAAACAGCACTGAAGCAGCTCTCTCCAGGAATATTTATGTATGTGTGGTCAGGCCTACAAATAGAAAGAAGAGACAAGTGAATAAAATAATATTAAGTAAAAGTTCAGCAGACGTTCATTCCTGTTCTGGGTGAAGGTGTTCCAATTTCTACCTTAAATGAATCTGTCCTCTGTCAGAAGTGTCTTTTCCTTAATAAACATGGTCCTTGTTCTTCAGGAAAGTCATCTTTAAATTCAACCTAAGTTTCCTCTCTCCCTCTGCTTTGCTTTTTTCATTTCTCTGCGGGGGCTGCTTTTTTTGAAGAGGTGCTCATAGGAATCCCAAGTGGTTTTGCCAGCCCCTCTATATAATATATATTCCAGGCTGACAGAGTGCACAGATCAGCAGTAAGGCACTGTGGGGGTTATTTCTTCTTCTTCAATCCCCATGAGTCTCCTACCTCCAGTTTTGCTCAGAGATTCATAGCTGAACAACCTTAAAAAAAATTCAGTTAAAGCAATCAAGCCTCCTTTAAGTTTGCACCTGAACTAGAAAGAGGTGGTCAGGGGCCAAGGAGAAAACTGTGCAAGATTTATTCACTTAACATTAATCATTTGCCATTTATTTGAAATTAGACTCAAGAGGTTTGCACACTCTATTTTCACAAACTTCACAAGGTAAGCACTGAAAAGAAATAGGTGGGCAGTGCAACGAGCTTGAGGGCTTCTTCACAAGAGCTTGGCACAGCAGTTTTCAGTCCTTTCCCCTCCGCAGCTCATCCCATGCAAAATTTTCACAGTGTCCTCCTCAGTTTATGAATCCCTGCCTCACTAAGACTTCTCTGCCACCACCCCCACTCATTCAGTGACTCAGACTTATTAAGATAACTTCTCTTTTTTCTAGTTCCTCACCTCCAACACACTCAATTCATTGAGCCACATACTCCTGTACATATTTGAAATCCTCACCCAACCACCCTCTCTCATCCAACTTTCCTCCCACAGTTCTTGCAGTCCTCCATCCTGGGATGACAGAGCCACTGAAAGCCCATCCAAATGACTTCAACTTTTACTTACACTTCTGGCTTCTCTCAAGCAGCGCTCTGTGAGCTGGTGCCTGTAGACACCAGGACAAACAGGCCTATGAGTATAGCTCTCTTATTCCCCCAGCACAGCCTTTGGTAAAGTTGAAGTTTGTCACATACAGAAGATCAGCCATGACCAGACAAGTGGTGGGGAGAGGGAACAGTGCTGCACTGCAGCTCAGTGTTTGTGGTACATGGGGAGTCTGGGTCTGACCCATAGGCTGTGTGCAGACCACAGTCATGGTGTGCTGCAGACTGGTTTAGGAACCTCCTTGGAATGGTGAAGCTTCGTCCCATGCAAGAAGAGGGATTTTTATATCACTACTTACCCCTGCTTTAAGAGGTTTTGGGCAACAAAAGCTTCTTATCAGGTTTTAGGAATAGCAGGTACCCTAATTTCTCACCAGACTATGCACCACCTCTGCAGGCAGTGGTGCTTGAGTAGTCACTGAGGGCTAAGTTTGTATTTGAACTGTAGCTGAGACAAGAAAAGAAGAGCCTTTCCAGTCCCTGGGTCCCAGTGCCTGTGCTAACAAAGGCCCATGAGCTATAAAGTAACACTGGCACTGAAGGGGGAAGAGGGCTTTGGCTAAAGCTGGGGATTTGCTCAGATTAACATCTCTGCTGCTGTACGAGCTCTGCACATACACTCACGTTTGCTTTTGTTCCTTTTCCATGATCAGCAACAGGCGGGGAGGAGTGGGATGTACATGCAGAAGGAGGATGTGGTGGGAGCAGAGAACATGTTCCTGACATTCAGGGATATGTGTAGGGAAAGCTGTCTGCCTGGATCAGAAAGGGACTGGGAAGGCAAGGGGCCTGCTGAGCCGTGGGTCGCTTAGGTAGGAATGGGGACAGACTTCTAATTCTGGCAGCATCAGGTGGGAGTTGGGAAAATGGCTGAGAAGAAGGTTGAAGCACAAGGAGTGCACAGATCAGATTAAATTAGGGAAGCTGCATCCTTTGTACCAAATGTAGTTGTTCTTAAAATTGTCTTCTGTCACACTTGTGTACTGATTAGGAGACAGTGTTCACTTTTGAAGCATACTTCTGTGTCTCTTCCACTGGCAAAATGCTGGAAGCACCTGGAGCCAGGCAAATGCCTCCACCTTCTGTGCAGTCTTTTGGTGTTTCCCTGACCTGTACAACTGTATTTGATGGGCACCACTTCTGCCCCAACATTACGGTCTTTCTTGAGCAAAGACTTCCAAGTCTAACTTATTTTGGATGTGCATAACCAAGTGACCTTGCTGGAGACCTAGGAGAGAATTTGAACTGTGATTCATCTCAGGTAGGAGACTCTTCAATAATTGCACTCCCACCCTTCCAACCACCTTCTTCAGTTGAACAGGTTTCTGATTTGCCCTGCACTAATCTGCTTTCTGAGTAACAGGAATTGGATTAATTTTGTTCCTCACTCAGAAGCAGGCACACAGCATTTATCTTCTCAGTGTCCAAACGTGCAGCATAAGCCAGAGGAAAACAGAGACGGGGAAAGAGACATAAGAAAAAGGTTGCCCTCCAGAGTTTTCATACTCTAGAAAGTTGCTGGACTACTTTAGCCAAAGAGATGCTTAATCATTATAATTACAAGTTGAGAAAACTGGACAGAAGAACCACATGTTCACTATTCAGAAAACGGTGAAGACACGAGCAGTAACAGAGAGGCACCGTCTAATCAAAAACGCCTCATCTTTGAGTCTGAAGATATCATTCCTGTGAGAAAAGGAAATGTGATATCTGGACACATACTAACCTAGGCCTCTGTGATGAGCTGCCAGTAAGTGCTTCAGCTCCTGTTAATTATGGTGGTGTTTCTACAATGATGAGATGACTTCTCTGTGGAGAAGAGCTCTCATCAGGAAATTGGTTCTATTATAATTAACATCTTTGAATATCCAAATTTAACACCCTCCTTGAGCCTTCTCCCTTATTTCAGGAAGTTTGTGATCAATCAAGTCCTGAAATAGAGCTGGAGATCTGGGATTCAGAGAAGGGGGAGGAGTTGTATGTTTAGGGGCAGGAGGGTTAAGTACACCACAGCTTCAAAATCAGCTGGTTGATGTCTCTAGCAGCATTTCAACCTTCCATCCTATATGCATAATTTCCAAGAAAGCTGTTATCATCATCATCACTATTTAAAGCCAGAATAGGCAACACATCCATTCCCTCGCCTCAATCCTGTCTTCAGGTTCAGCAATAGAGCAGAGTCTGAGACACAGAAAGCCTAAAGCCACAAACATCCTCTCTTGAAGCAATTAATACGTGTCAACCAACACACCTATCTTCTTCCCCTCCATCAAAATACAAAGTCATCAGTTTTCACTTTCTAGGACTCTCTGTCACTCTATCAGTCCCCACCTACTGCAGCTCTTCATAGAGCCAAGGGAACATGAGTAGATGCCAAAGGAGAAAACAAAACCAGCAACACATCATGCTGATCTTGCTCTGGACCACATTGCATCTGAAACATCCAGTACTTCCAGCAGCAGCCCTGGAAGCGGACAAATTAGTATTTCCAATATATATACTTTCCCAGATGAAAGAAAACAGGTTTTCTGTTCCAGGCACACTTGAAAAGCATATAGGCCTAGCCAATAAAATTTTCCTCATCTTGTGCCACAACAAGAAATCTGAACACTAAATGCACTGATTTTATACCACTATCAGCAACTAGGAGAAAAGCAGCCATATATAGAAGGGATTTAGCAAAAACTTCACTGCTAGCTGGCTAATAAATTCTAAAAATACAAGTCACAGCCAATACCATCAGAAAGCTGAATTTTATAGCTCATAAGTCATAATCATTGAGGGTTTTTTTAATAATATGAAAAAAAAAACCAGACTAGTTTTACTGTATTATATTCAGTTATATAAAAGTTTCCCTGATAGATGGTATTAGACCTTTCCCAACTTTCAAAACCCAAACACTTAGTGCTTACTTACTTATCTGGGCGAATCACTACAACTTAGAGAAAAGCTATTACATTTTATGAAATTGAAATAAAATGTAATACCACTTGAGGTCCTACAATGCCATCTCTTGTCATAAATGTCCAAAAAAAAAAAAAGAAAAAAAGTCAGTGAAACTTGAGAAATAAGTACAAGAGACACAAGTTGAAGATGCAGAGTCTTGGGCCACAGCTACAGCTGCTCATACAGTCATCTACACTTATTCAATAATCACAAAAATATGCTTCAAAATCACAGTTGGGCAGTAGAACTCAATGCAGCCCCAGAAGAAATCACAGGGAGTCAGTCTGTTTTAATGGATACCAAATTAGACACAATATGAGAAGAAAACTGAATAAATTAATCCTACAGGCTTTAATGTTGAGTCAATTTTTGTTTTCAATGAGGGATGTTGCTGAGACAGAGACAGGAAAATACTTGGATAAAGGCCTGTTGAAAGAAGTCTAAGAGGTAGAATAAGAGAAGTGGGAAACTAGAGAGCTGATAGGCTAGAAAACCACTGCACAGCACGAGGGCTCAACAGCTGAGAAAACACTGCAGAGGGGCCTTGCAATGTTCAGTGCCTGCTACAGGGCTGCATCTTTAAACTGAGCAGGTGAGAGAAGACAATGAATTTATAAACTAAGTAAGATTTATGAAGACCCAATATTATGGCTCACTAACAAATGTTGGAAACTAACAATTGGGGTTCCCTTGTCCCAAATTATTCCGTACTTAATACAGTCTGTGCAGTGGCTGTTGTAAACTCATCACCCTGTCTTCCAAATCGCTGTGATTTGTGTGCATTCACAGGCAAATACATCTTGACCATCAAGAGTTACAAGTAAGATTGAAGGGTTCTGAAACTACTACTTTTGGGGCTCTCAGAAACAGGTTAATTTCAACAAAGGAAGGACAATAACAGGAAAGCCAACTCTTGGGAATCCATCCACTCACCATTGGAAGCCAAGTGGGGAATAACCATTAGAGATGAGTGCTCAGTCTATCCATTCAGGGAACCAAAGGAGCTGGCATAGAGGAAAGGTTGCTTAACTGCACTGGCAGGCTGAAGGTGGCTCACCCTTCTGTGCCTGCTGCCAGTGGGTTGGCAGCAGAGAATGCCTGCCACATCCAGAACATCACACCCTAACTGCAGGCAGAACGAGAACTGCAGAGATCAGAAGCATTAAGCAACCTTGATTCTCAGGGTAGGTCAAATTTCAGTCCCTTTACCCTTCACAAAAACCCTCTAAAATTTTTGCACTTCAAGGCATAAATTCACAAGAAGTTATTAAAAGCATAACACTCTTCAGAGTCTGCAAAGTCCTCCGTCACACCCCAGCACTTCTAGTGTTCCACACCATATATCTAAAGCCACTTAGTTCTTGTGACATTTGCAGAGAAAATTCCTCTTTAGCTCTCCACTCAAATTGCCATGACAGAAAACAACACAGTGAGCCCTTTAACCTTAAAGATCATCTTTGTTTTACATAAGCTTGCTACAGTACACATGTGAACACGCTGACACACACAATGCAACAACTTGAACCATGTAGATGGTCCACATAGATATATATGCACATGACAACTTGGACCACATAAATATAGATACATATGCACAAGCATATATAAAAGCTTCCAACCTTCGTGTATTCCAAGGATGTTTGTCTCTCCACCGGTCCCACATTCCTGAGAAGTTCTGCCGGCTCCTGCACCTCAGGCCCCAGCACACACCGTCTGTCTTTCTTGTCAACTGCAGGAGCTGCCCAGCATGAAGACAGGAAAGCAGTAGACCCAGGGAGGTTTGAGGAGTGCTCTGTGACTGCCCCAGGGTAGTCGTGTGAAAAAAAGATGGGGAATGGGGGGGAGGATGTGGTTCCTGAGAGGTCACTGGAAACACTGTCATCAGTAGGCTTCACTTCCCTTCCTGTTTTTCATATTTAGATTAAAATATGAGTAGTTACTTATAAAAAGGAAAAAGAAACCAACCTCCTTGGCTTATTTTTTCCATGGAGGACCTGACAACGTTTGAACATCAGGACAGCAAGTAAAAACAGAGCAAGCAAAACCCATGCAATTTCCAGATCCTCCTGAAATTTTACTTTAAATAAAGGGATAAGCATGAAGAGTTAGAGTAGTAAATAAAGAATCCCTTGCCTTTGCTTCAAACAGATAATAACCGCTGTGACTTTGCTAAAAGCTCCAACTGTTGTTACTCTTTATGAAAGGCTACACAGCCAGGCGAAGCACATTATAACACTTACCTTTGTAACGCAGTATAATAATAATACATTACCACAGTTTGCTGGTACATCTTTATACATGAGTAGGAAGAAGCTGCTATGTTCCTCTTAGAAACATTTTGTCTGGCTATAAGCAAATCTCCTAAATTCAGAGTGGATTCAGGAATAAATTTACTTCATTTACAGTGCACGGCAATAGTCCATTCCATGCTAATGGCAACTCTTGTGCTTTTTATTAATATGTTCTTTCTATTAGGAATTTGGATGGCTGTTTAGCTGGTTCATTTGTTATTTTGTGTCACACGTCATCAACTCTTCTCTGCTGGTGTTTTCCAGCTTTACAACTGAGGATTATACCTCTGGGCTGATCATCCCTTTTCCAAAAAATACAGGAAGCAGGTATAACAAACCCGGAGAGGAAAAACCATTCACAGATGTCTGCCAATTCTTTAATCTTTCCATTCCCTAAATGCACACTTCCCCTTAACACCTGCTAACCTCCTACCAAAATAGCTGAGCTTCAGTGCACACAAAAAGAAGTCTCCTCCCCAGGAGGTGGTCACAGTATCCCACCCTCTGCAGCTCACCTGGGTTTCACTGGCCGGGGGGCAATAACAAGGCTCCACCATCTCAACTCAAGTCCAGTTCAAAGGCTGCTAGGCCAGCTCAGACAGATAGCAGTTCAGTCTCTCTCCTTCCTGGGACATCCCATCACCCACATGTTCCTGGCCCCTGTGCCTAGTAAATCAAGGGACTCGCTGACCCAGGTTTACATCCTAGATCTTCATCTTGAATAACTACTGCCTCTGCTACAAGTGACCAGCTGAGGACATTGGGCACAATACTCCCAAAGAAGCACCTTCCATTTAGTATGATCTCATCATTACTACTTTTAACGCTTGCTATCATTTCTTCATAGAGATAAATAAGTCTCCCATCTTCTCTCTCAGAGACTGAGAGACTCTTCTGAAATATTTCCATTCAGCAAATTTTCCAATCATCTTTAAAACGCTTTTTTTAAAACCAAAGCTGACTCATCCTCTAATGCTCCTCTAAAAGATAGTCTGACTCACATTTAACACTTTGATCTCCATGGCTCGTTTTGGTCAGCAACCTGCTTAGCTGTGTTAGATGTAAGGGGAAAGAAAGGGGAAAAATGTACTTTAAACATCCGCTCAGTTCCAAACCGTTGAGAAATGCTCAAGATAAATCTGCAGAGAAAGGAAAATTGTTTCAGCACCCAGAGACCTATTACAAATTAGAACAGAAATGAAATTTTTCAGCAAGAGACAGATTTGCACTTTCATGTTCCCAGATTCAGATGAAAAGGGGGCTCTGTTCAAGAGATATTTTGCTAGAGGGATTTCTTTTTCTCATTTAGCTTCATCAAAAACCTCATAAGACTGAACAGCACCTCTTCAGAAATGAAATAAAAATCCAGAAATAATCTCTCATACTACCTTGCATTAGATTGTGTTAATACTTAATACTTCTAAAATATCCATAAAGAGCCCTAAAACGTGAGGTCCAAATTTAGGTCAGATATAAACTGCTACCATTTCACCCATGGGAAGACCCCAGTTCAAACGGCAAGGACAGCGTCAACATCCTGGATAGATCCACAAACAGATCTTACAGAAATTAATGGAATCTGCAATGTTGCTTGCCTTTAGTTTTCTTTCAAAGATCTCCAAGTTAGCCTCAGAGTCTAGTCTTCACCTTGATATAGAGATCACCAATAAAATCAAAGCAGGGTCTTTACCCACTTGGGAGCAAATTAATATCTCCTACACAAAGGCTTTTTGGGAACTTATGACTGGTAATAGACTTCGGTTCCAGCTAAAGTAAAATAAACAAACACACAGTCTAGAATTTAAGAAGTTGTTTACTAGGTTCGAGTAAGGGCTTTTAATAATCTTCTGATTGCCCTGGGACAGAGAAAAAAGACTGGGGGAGGGGAGGGGAATGGAAATGGGTTTTAAATGACAGAAGGTCTAACGAGCTTGGCTTACGGCTACGTTTTGGAAAGCAGGGTGCAGGGACCTCGAGATGCCCATATAAATGCATATAACGAAGCATTCTTGCTCATGACTCTTACCTAGATATCAACAGACAGAAAAATTCCCCTTGCTTCATGTATTTCCTCTGAGCTCTGGTAGATGTTAACACCCAAACCCACCGCACCCACATGTTTTTGAGTTCAGTCTGTCTTTAACGTCTCATGAGATCACAAGACCTGCACTTTCAACAGACACTTTTGCAGATCAGGCAGGCAAGGACCAAGTCTCCAGAAAACCCTCTGCCTGGAGGCAGAGAGTACAGCTGGTGCCCATCCCTGCAGCATCCAAACTCTGCACGGGCAAGGTGACTTTGAGAACAGTTGTACTAGCCTACAGATGTACTTCATGTCCTGTATGAAAGAAGGAACAGCCCTATCCTGTTCCTCACCAACAGAGAGGCAGATCATAAGCTCTCCTGTCACAAGGGGCACCTCCATCACCAGCCCCAGCAGCAAGCGTGCACTCAGTGGAGAGCCAGGCTCAGATTTTCTCCAGTATGAAGTAGCCAAAGGTCCAATTTATCATACGCCTCCCCAGTTTGTCAGCTGCATGTGATCACTCGTGAATAATGTTCTCCTGCCCAGCTCAGAGGCACATACTTGTGCCCTCTCACTGACCACATGTCATTGACACAGACAGGCACACGTCTCCGAGACACAGCTGAGATAGGCTCAGTCCAGTGCTTTACACTCACAGCAGTTGCAGACAATGTATACAAAGTGATACATCCCAGACCAATCAACTCTCTTTTTATCTCAGGAATATCAACATGCTGCCTCCTTAACCCACAACATCAGCAAGAGTCTGCATAGCACATCTGCCAAGTGACAAGGAGCAAACCCTGTATCACCAGAAAAACACACATCCGTCCCCCTCCTGCTCTCACTGGAACACTTTTGCTTCCAGCTGTACACCTTGCCTTTGCCATAACCAACAAGGGAGCAATGTGGTGCAGCCTGTTGGGATTATGTAAGAGACTCAACTAGATCATCTATTTCAGAAGAGAACCGCCCGGGTCTAAGAAGCAGCAGCAGGTTTTAGCTGCCCGTGAAAGCCCAGGCTGTAGCGGTCTGTGCTGGCACAAGCCATCTGCCCTGCTCTGGGCTTGTCATGCCACTCTGCCCTCCACTTACTTCTCTGGGACTTGGGAGCACAGAACTCCCCAGCCTGCCTGCCCAGCTCAGAGCAGCAGTGTTCCTACTTTGCAATACACCTACCTTGGAGGGTAGGACTAGCCAGAGCACTGCTCATGGCATTTATAAGCTGCTCTTCCCAAAGCATTGCAAAACAGCAGGGTTGGATCCTTGGCCAGCAAATCCTTTGCCTGGGGGTACAAGGGCAGATTGAGGTGGAATGCTGTATCTCCACCAGGAGGCTGCCTCCACCAGGAGGAATGAAGGTCAAGGACTTTGGGAAAGAAAAGATAAACTGAAAGACTGTACTAGGAAGGCAGCAGTCAGTGAAAGAGCATCCAAACCTACTTGCACTATACCACAGAAACCCTCCATAATGCTAAGAACTTCAGCCTGGCTAAAAACCAGGGCAATTCTGACTTTTAGGTGCCCCAAGCTCATGTGTCCCCAAGCAGGTACCCCAAAAGGGCTATTTACACCTCTAGCAAACTCTTGGAAAATTCATAGTTTAACCTTTACTCCTGAATTTCATCTCCTGGAGTAAGAGAACAGCTTGTCCCCTGCCATCCCCACAATGCTGCAGAGATTAATGCATTCCTGTATAGGGTTTTGAAAATAATTTACCACCTAAGGAGTTACCATCTAAGGAGTCTTTCTGCTGTGCCTTTTGCAATCAGACACGTCTATCTCGTATTGGCCTTATTAGCCACCAGCTAACAAATGTGGATAGAGCCTTTCCCAAGTCTTCATTCGTGAAGCCCAGCCATGATGATGATGATTTGAAAATAATTTTAGAAGTCCACAGAATTGGTCATTCTTCCCTGAAAATGCTTCAGAGAAAGGCTTGTGCTCAGTGTGCAGAGGCCAAAGCAGGGTCAAGGCCACACAGACCCAAACTGAGCTGCCACCAGCACCACATGGTAGAAGGTCACCCCAGCAGAGCATCACAGGAATACCTGCCATACAAGTCACTGTCTGCAAGCCAGAGCAGTCTGGTAAGAATTCCCATGCACTTCAATAATGGGTGCAAGGGCAGCTATACTCGAACACTCAACAGCCACTTCAAAAGTCACAACAAGGACCAACATCATGGCAATAAGCAAGACAGTTGGATCCTCAAAAACCCTCAGGAACCCCGTGTTTCCACTGCCATGCAGACAGAAAGACACATTCCTCCTCAAAAAACCTCAGGAACCCTGTGTTTCCACTCCCATGCAGGCAGAAACACACGTTCCTCTCCAGCTCATAAAAGAGGCACCAAGAAGAGTGAGAAGGAGGAAGACAAAAAGAGGTAAGCAAATGTCACAAGAGCCAGAGACAAAATAAAGCACCGACATCCACACACAAACCCTCAGGTAGTTTCTTGCCATGGAGTCTATCCCCAGTGCTACCCACAGTTATTCACACTTTTCCATCCCCTGTTATATATTAATGATTCTTGTTGATGGCCCTTCTGCTAATACATTCCTGCTGGAGTGGGTCGGGTCAGAGCAGTAAATGGCAGCAAGAACTGTTGAGCCACGCAGAGCCTGCCTGGCTCCGAGGGAACGTGCAAGAGCGCCTGAGAGGACAAAGCAGCCAGCACAGATATTAACGCTGCAGAAATGCTTCAGAATTTTTCAAAACTTTGCTTTACAAATTGCATACAGTCAACAGCATGGAAATTTCGTATGAACTGACTATTTAATACAGTAGTTCAGATCCCACCGGCTTGGGCACAACAATCCTGTCTGATATAGTTTGCTCTGTCTGATATAGTTTGCTCTCTGTTAAGTAGCCCTCCTAGCCTTTACAGCATAGGCAAAAGCTGCAGATGATCTGTACTGATGTATCCTAGCTCCAGGAATCCCGATTTTCCTGACACAACCAATTCCAAACACATAAGTTACTAAAATTTGAAGCACCCTCACAAAGGAAACAGCTAAGTTGCATCAAAACTGATTTATCTTTTACATTTCGCTTCCATCATATTTGCAATATTTATTTTTTAAACCAATTACAGTGGAATAATAACCACAAGTACACATAGCTTTTCATGCTTAAAAACACAACAAAAAAGATCCACAGAAGAAAAAACTATGTGGCTGCACACCTGAAAAAGTCCACATGAGACAGGAAATCTGTTGTTCATTCTAATAGCTCTCTATGTGAATGAGATTTCCTTTACCACACGGCATCCTGACAGACCCCAGCAGCTCAGAGCAATATCCTTTTGGATGCACAACTATTCCTTCAGTGCATATTTACTGCATATTTTCATCCAGCCCATCATTCTTTATTTGGAGCTATATTTTTATGCACAAAACAGTAGCTTTCAGAGGAGGCAGGAGTTATTAAAAAGTTCATCTGTTCCAGCTGCTTAATCCTCACTTAAACTCATCATTAATCCTTTTTTTATGACACCATAATTGTCCCTATGGCAACCAATTATGATGTCACAAACGAGATTAGAATTTTAGATAGGGGAACAGAATTAGCTTCTTCTTTATTTGTTTAGGTCCTTAGCGGCTGTCACGCCTGATCAAATCACTGGCCCATGAGTTCAAGAACTCTCATTTCAATATCCCACCAATACCTGGTATTTTAGGGCAAGGCAGACAAACACAGGCAGCCGTGTGTACCAGTGAAGAAAGTTGTAGTGCAGAGAGAGAATCCCTTTCCAGCCCCTGCAGGTCATGATCTCACTGCCTGAAGCAAAAAAACATTGGCAGCTTCAGTGACATTGTGAGTGCTCAGTAGTCAGACTTGCTACGAATGCAATTCATTTTCCTTTAAAAGCCTAATCCCTCTTTGGATTCTACTAAATATTTCCCTTCAATGATTTGCTGCAGCAGTGAAGCCCCTATTAAATACACAAAAAACAATCATGTATGGCAAGTAAAGAAAAAGCCTCCGAGCTCACTTTTTTCATCATATTTTCTTCTACTTATAAACCAAATAGCCACAGTCTGTCATCTCTCTTCCTGGAGAATAATCACAAACACACTTGAATGCCTGAAGTGATTTACATTACCCTTCTCTAGTCCTTTTTCATTTCATCTGTACTTTTTCAAGTTCCCAATAAAATAAAGAAAGAAAAAAAGGGAAAAAGAACAAGAGGTCAAATACTGGCCACTCGGGTACCATTCAGAACATCATCAACAGCTGGAGGTGTCGCATATTCACGATAAGGAGGATTTGACCCCATTCCTTCCCCCCACCCCACCGGTTTGTCTTATGCCACTGCTGAGGTGAATGAATTAGGGTAAGAGCAGGAGTTAAGCTAAGAGCAAAGCTCACAAAAAAAGAGGGCTGTCCCAACGAATAACATTAGGATCTGCACAGAGGAACCTGCCTCCCCACTTCTAATACATGTTCCTTTCAGCAGCCAGGTCTGGCTTTGAATCATTAAGGAACAATCCTCAGAGACCAGCACGGTCATGGGCAATCCATGTATTTTACTTCCCAGGTAATTTATTGTAGCTCCTGGAAAACATGACAAATGCACCTCCCTAGATATGTGGAGAGGGCAAGAGATTTACTTTCATGTCCTGCACTAGATCGAATCACAAAACAAGTACCTCCCAGCTACCCTTGCATCTGGAAAAGCAGTTCCCTTTCAAGATGCAGTTCACAACAGGCAAAATGGCAACATCTCTATTTGGCTGTAGAGATGTTGCAGCACTTTATAAAATTGACATACTTGCCAGTATCCACTAAAAGAAGTCATCACTTCCATTTCAAAGCAAATTTATATCTTGCAAAAAAAAAAAAAGGAATAAAAAGAAACAGAAAAACTCCTTCTGAAAATGCTTTTTACAAGAAAAATTTTCTTGTTTTTTTTTTCCTTTAGAAACATTTCGCAAACACTATCAAACACATGCATCTATTCATCTTATTTGTAGGAGAGGTCCACATTAAAACTAATTTTAGGTTTATAAGACTGCTTTCTACCCACTGCCTGCAGTTGAGATGGGGTCTTCCAGAGGGCAATTAGGAGCCAGAGCCTGAATTATGTTGGCAAAATGGTCCTGTGGAGAAGACTCCCTCATGTGCTAATGCCTGTTGAGGACATCCAGGGAAGGTAGCCTCCCCAGCCTGAAATTGTCCATCAAGAATAGTTTCTCCTCTCCTCATACTGACTTCTTCACACATACCGGTACTCACAATCTTTCCAGAGCCAGTAAGGAGTCACATCAACCATCGAGGAGTTCACGTGGGGACTGATTCATCACAGCAGACCCATTAGAAGGAAATGCATTAGTCTTAATGGCAAGAACTGCACACTCATATGCTCTCTTCCCAAGAAAGTTCTCAAATCCTGTGGGAGACATATGTCGGGAACAGCAAAACCAGTACAAGCAGACACTGTTCTATGACTGACAGTTCAGCAATCCATTGCCAGACATAACTTACTATAACAAACACTGCCTTGTAATTTGCCTATTATTTATATTCCTTTTTGGGCTGTAGTTCCCAACACTCTTCAGCCTTGAACAGAAGACTGCCCTCCACACACAGCCATTCAAAATATGATAGTTCCCTCCTTCTACACTGCCCAGATTAGTTGGATGAGAGCAACTCACTCCAGAGAGCCAAATCTCACAGAAATTTGACTTCTACAAATTCTCACCCTGTTGACCTGAGCACACTGTGGTGCTCAGCAACCAGAGCATGGTGGGAGAAACCACCACCCTGCTGAGATCCACCCACCCGGGAGAGGGTAAATGCTGATCCAACTGCTCCATGGTCAGAAAGGAACAGCAGAAATGGCTAAAAAAACCCAGGTCAACGCTTCCTGAGGGCAGAAGCCTTTTCATCAAACATCACTTTCATTCTCTGTGTAAGACAAGAGTTGGTGCCCAGTAAGTGACTACTTGGGCTTCTATTAACCAGGTGCATTCCACCAGTAGCTGCAGAGACAGACTCCTAGATACAGAAAATTCCCAGAAAGAGAAGGGAAAAAAAACCAAACCAGCAACCATTAACCATACACCTGACATACATTCAGCTTTCAGACATCCCTGGAGAATGACCTCCCTGTTTAGGTATAAAAATATGGATGTCCATCCACTACCCCATACTTCTCTGATAATATACTTAAATCATGACATCAAGAAGCTCCTGCTAACAGTCAGAGGACAATTCATCTTCCATGTTCATTCAGACTCTGGTCATTCAGAAAAGGTTAAGTATCATAGGGCTGACTGACACTAGATTTGGTTATTACAACACATTTCTATCATAAAAAATGAATCGTGACCAAGATAGTTTCACAAATACTATCAAATAACTTTGGCTTGCCAGAACACAGCACTTCCATTCTTTGGGAAATCCTCGTATTTCAAGTCAAAGCAAAATAACTTTTCTCTTCTGAATCAAAGTGAAAAAAAGAACTCAGCATTAAGAAATTCTAAGGAACTATAATATCAACTATCTATATTTTAGTTATAAGGATGACTATATGAATATGTCGCTTATCTATTTTTTTGAAAACAAATCAGCATCTTCCCCAGAAGATTTCAGTTGGAAAATATTATGCCAAAATTTAAAAAAAAAAAAAAAAAAAAAAAAAAAGGTTCCACAGGGAATTATTCAGCTATCCTTCTCCACTATAGAAGACTGGAATTACAAGCAAATTCATATATTGCAGTACTTTCACAAGTATTACCTCACGCCCAATTTTCTGTTATTTTAGAATGAGCAAAAGGTCACTTTATTTTAAGAAAAAAATCATGTGTTTTCCCATTGCCACTCTTTGAGCAGACCCTTCACAGAATGTCTTTGAAATCTTCCTTGTTTTTTCGCATGCACCCACAGCTCAGCCACATCAGGCACAAGCCCTCCAGGCACACCTCCCTGTTCCCAGCACTTCTGGCACTCCAGTCAGATGCTGACACTCACTGTTGTGCCTGCAACTGCCTGACACAAAGATATTCCCACTGTTTTTAATTTATCCTCCTATTATTTGTGTTTTCACACATAATAGAAGCTGCTTTGTCTGCCTGTGTAGTAAATTTGTCTCATTGTCTTACAACCTTGCTGCGAGAAGCTGTTAAGATTGATTCACAATAGGGCCAACATTTCCATCAAGCAAATATCACGCTCAGCACCTGACAAATTGTGACACCGTTTGCAAAGCAACTGAATCAGAAACAAAAAGCTCCCACTGTATGTTCGAGTACAGACAGCTGGGGAAGGGGCCATCCCACAGGAAGCAAGGACCACTGTCCAGACACTGCTCAGCCACAGCAAGACCCGGGAGAACCCTGTGTTTTCTGGACATGATCCTTATGTTGTGGGTGGGAGTGGGCAGGAGAGCTGACTTGAGATAGCAAGCTGCTTCTACAGGAGAGGAATTCATATCTTTCTCTTCATCAGCAACTGAACTGAATTGGGAGAAACTGAGCAGTGGTTCTGCCATTCCAGATTGTTCCCTCCTCCTTTTCGTTCTCTCTGTACTTCAGATCTCTCGTGGTTTACTTCAATCTTGGAAAAATTATTATTATAAAGCATTACCTAGTGCACCTTAAGCACAACTTTCCACTGTTCCTTCCTGTCCTCATCTCATATTATAATTGCTGGTGACCCACCAGAAATGTCTATCTTTGTTCACCTCAAGGGTCCAGAAGTCTCATTGGAGCTGAAATGATCAAAAACTTCTTTTTATGACCTACAGTTCCCAGCACAAGCAGGTGGGAGAAGCAGACACATGCCAGAGCTCCCAGACCCAACTGCGAGCCCACATCTGCATCCTTCAGGAGAAAGTCAGGTTCGGCTTTCATCTGGTAAGATGTACAGCTGCAAAGGATAGTAAAATAAGATCATTGGTGGCAGAAAGGCAAGGCCATCTGGTATCTTGGCACTTCACAAGTGAAACAGGATGATCTCTGACTTTTGGGAAGGAAAAGACATGAGTAATCTTAGGATAAAGGCCAAAGACTGAAAATAAAGTGAATTACCTTTTTTCTGCTAAGTCAGGAGAGAGGCATAATCAGTCTGCGATGGAAGCTCTCCCTGGCACTGCCTGTACTGCAACTTTTCCTGAACAGACAACAGCCCTTAGTGATTAGGAAATGAGGAGGAACAAATCCAGCACTTTCACAACCATAGGTCAGCTCCCCTCTTCCTTCCATCTCTCTCCCCAAATTAGTCATCTAGTCATCTTATCTTCTCTTCCCACAGGAGCTGTGAAAAGAGAGGAGCCCCCACACTGGGGGCAGCTGTGACTTACTCTTCATCTGGACCAGATACTGATATAACCACCAAAGTCAAAGCCTTTCTTCAGAAAAAAAAAGGGGAATTGGAAATTTAAGCAGCTATTGCATGGACAGGACTGTGAAAACAGCCTCAACCAATCAAAGTTCATGGCAGAATTACATTTAATTGCTTTATTTTCTGCAATATGGAGGTGGGGTAAGGGGAGAAGAGCGTAGAGAGCAATTCAGGGATTAGGGAAAAATACCATATTGCCCAACCAAGGGATTAGAGGAGGTTTTTCTTTTAAATTCCCTTCTATCTGGTCTCTCACCAGACATGAGGTGAAAATTGGAAAGAATACATTCCTTCCTCTTGAATAGGTGACTGTAGATGACTACATGTGAGGAAATAAAATTATTTGTGTGTCATACTAAACATCTCTTCCAGTTGCAGCCATCAGAGATGGTTCAGGTTTCTGTCTTTCACACACAAAAAAAAAAAAAAAAAATCATCACACGTGAGGCTTTTCTAAAACACATTCACTAAGGGGGAAGCTCACACACAAGTTCTTCAGGTCCATCCTGACATGGACAGCATTTCTTTGAGTGTTTCTGGCTTGAGACTGCCTATGGGCTTGGATGAACATACATAATGCTTGGCTTATGTTGTTGATGTCCATCACATTCCCAAAACGGGTCTGGACAGCAGCTTGTTGTGCACTGGGAGAGCCCGGGCTATTCCCAGAGGGAAAGACATGCAGTATGTCCTCTGGAGAGCAGAAAATCTGAGCTCTTGCCAGCCCTCCCTTTGGAGAGTACCAAAGCCTTCCAGGCCAGTCTGCCAACAGCCATCCCTGCTAAAGGCTGTAGTTTTACTCCCTGTCAAATGGATTAAGGTTTGATAGGTAAAGGTATTTTGGGAGGGAAAGAACTGCCACCCCTAGGTCACTAGCCTGAAGGCCATCAGGTTAGCAGTTTCTGAACACCACATATAAACTCTGTGAGGGGGCATCTTCAATGCTACATTAGTCTCAGTCCAGCTTGTAACTGCCCCAGCATCACAGCCAGCATTACTCATCCTTTTAGTATCTGCTGAAAAAAGAGAAACAAAATGCTGCCAAGACAGAGACCAAATAACCTGACACTCAGTAATTTTGCTGTTCACTGTGGAACAGAGCACATTTATCAAACGATGATATGGCCCATATCAGACTCAAGGAAATGAAAAACACTGTTTTGCTGTTTGCCATTTGGGCTGAATCAAGATTCCCAAAGCCAAAAGAGTCCTCACAACATCACAACACTACCTTGTACCCAAGCCACTGTGAGCCCACTCCAGCACTGTTTGTTGTGCATCAGTGGGGCTTGTCAGACACCTCTCAGCATTCCTTTAATACCCAAAAAAGCTGGACCAAAAAAAAAAAAAAATGCTGGAGAAGGCAACTTGTGCCTCTTCCTTTTTGCCATAGGTTTGCATTGTACCGAGAAGGACATTCTCGATCTTTATGTCCAATTACACTTAAAACATGCACATAATCACTTTGCAGCCTCTGCAACATTCTACCACTGCAGGGCTCAAAAATTTCCTATATTGCAACTCTGAAGGGGAAAGGAAGCAGCTTATCATGAGCATCTCAATAGCAAAGAATCAGAGATTGGGTGCTGGACTATAAAGCTCACACTAACCTTGGAGGTAGGAAAAAAACCTGTTTGACCAACCTCAATAAATTAAATTTAACCTTGTAGAATGTGAAGCCCAGTGTTCATATACTTCTGTGTTCTTCATTCATTGTACCATGCACTGCACAGTCCCACACAGAGCATGGGTATCTTGGTGAAGGTAGGCCAAGAAAGGCAAATTACAGAACTAAAAGGGACAGAGAATAACTAAAAAATAAAGAAAGCCAGAAATTCTATCATGGTAAACACCAGGCAGGGCAGGGATAGAACTACCTGCTCCAAAGCCAAATATACTGCCCTGCAAGAGAGGTGAGAGTTGCAACTGTTGGCTACCTGCAGAGACCAAAAATGGAAAATAAAGAATAGCTTAAGTTGTTTTCACCAGTGGAAGGCCACCCACAACCAAACATGTCAGCTGAATCAGTACTGTTGCTAATTCCTTCTTCAATGTCATTTTAAATCAAGCTGAAAAGCGGAGGTGACTGCAGTGCCAGAAGCAAAGGTTCCTACGAGCACAAGCAGCTGGCAAGACATTGGTACTAGATATCCCTTAAGGCAATACTCATCTTTTGTTTCCTATCTACATGGGGGCTTTTAAAATGTGAATTCTCTCAGTGTCTGAACTTGCAAGTAACCTCAAAACTCGTAATGGAACTTTATTCACGTCTTTGGCATTTCACTTACTTTCACAGGAGAGTCCACTGCCCTCTAGGGCATCATCTCAAAACCATAAATCAGGCTAACATCAGCAATTAATAATGAAGGACCTGGCCTAGTGTGCACCTACACATGGCATTTCATTGCCTTGAGAGTACCTGCAGGATTCAATGCTCCAGGCAGAACGAAACTCGATGTGTTTTCACAACAAAAGGATATACTCCTGGGATCATTCACTAATTGGATAAAAGCATCAGAACTACCCCATTACCATCCCTAGAGGAAACTCATTAGCAACCTAATGAAATAAAGTGATGACAGGAAGGTATTTTCTCATCATCTTTTAATGCTAACAGGTTTTAAAGCTATTTTGCTTCCTCACCCTCTCCTATGGTGCCCAGAAACCCCATGGCACCTCTCAGAGCATCACAGGCAGTCCCCTCTCCTGCATATTACCCAGCGTCAGGGAGCAGTTTCAGAGCACAGAGGGATTCTAAGATGTTCTACTCATCATCTTTGATCAATCTGTGCAATTGAAGCTTAATCCCTGCCCCACTTGGAAAAGGTTTCCCAGTGGGTCAGGCTTCCTGATGAGTCATACAATTTAGAAGAAATATAAGCCGACTATTAGGGACTTTGCTGTTTGTTTTTATGACAAGCATAACTTGTGAGCATTTGAAAGAAATTAGAAATATTGAAACAAACTTTACAATTCTGAAATATTTTGAAGTTGGCAAAGTTACAAATATTGAAGTACTACATAAGCATAGTGCTTCTAATAATTATGTCTATATTAAATATGATAATTTCTTTTTCTCCTTCTGTAAAAAGCATCAGATCATATCCCCAAACACTTGTGTATCATATAGCCTTAATCAGGCATACTGTGGATGCACATATTAAACACATATTCCTTAGTAACAGCGAGGGAGGACTAGATAATTTTGAATACATCTGAAAAGGATATTACAAAGCAAAACAAGGTACTCACCCACCACATTCCCACTACCCACACCTCTGATCACTAAACACCTTCCTCCAAGTCCCTGGAATTGGAAAAGAGCCCACATCTCTCCACCAAGAGCTCTTACATACAGCCAGTCAACCAAAGGCATCAATATAATTTATCTCTGCAGTGCCTCTATAGCGTAGCTGAGGTTAGAGGGCTGCCAGCAGCATCATTCCCCAGTGCCAATAAGTGAACCCATTGCTGATGGTATTGTATTGATGCATTGACCTTATTGGCAGCCTGAGGGAATAGCATCCTATATCTTCTCATCTCTCATGTTTAGCCACAGAAGTACACAGGAGGAGCAAGGATACCTTAAATTAGTATTCCTCAAACCCAAGTACCATTAGACACCTCTCTTCTCTCTGAGTACATGGCCATTTGTCTACAACAATGGTGTTAGTGTTATGTAATCTCTAGGGCTGGTGAGCTGGAAAACTTTCTGGGTAGAATTTGAATCACAGAATATGCTGAGTTAGAAGGCACCCATCAGAATCATCGAGTCCAACTCCTAGCCCTGCACAGGGTACCCCAAGAATCACACCATGTGCCCGAGAGTGCTGTCCAAATGCTGATGTTAGGTATTTGATGCTATAAACCCTAAAAAAAAAAAGGGTGGATGGTCCAGATGATAAAAATAGCAGCTTCCCTTTATGAACTGTAAGTTTTAAAGTTAACTAAGCTTTTGAACAGCTGTTAAATGGAAAGGGATTCTGGTAGTGCCATTCAGATCTGCAGTTGAATGGAAAGCCAGAAGTGAAAGGTTCAGGACCTTATTACCAAGCTTTTTTCTAGTACAAGTATTTCAAACGACCAGGCTTTCTCAAAAATGCAGTATAGAAAGTAATGGAGAAAAATCAGGCTCAATCCTACAGTACAGACAGGTTTAGCCCTGCACCAGCTTCCTTTGTAAAGAGCATAGTAGTTCATGCCCATTTATTCATCAGAAACATGTAATAAATTTTTTCCCTTTCCCTTCAACTTCTCCCCCACCTTTATGCTGGGCCATTTCACTAAGTTAGATGGAGGTGTCAAGGCATTCAGAAGAATCACTTAGTGCCCTGTGGCAGCCTCAGGCTACTGAATCTCCCTAAAAATGAACCCTCCCATTTGCTCAATGAAATAAGTCAGAAGCAAAAGTTCATAGAATCAAAGAATGCTTTGGTTTGGAAAAGACCTTGAGGATCGTCTAGATCCAACACCCCTTCCATGGGCAGAGACACCTTCCACTATTCCAGGTTGCTCAGAGCCCCATCCAACCTGGCCTTGAACACTTCCAGGGATGGGGGCATCCAAAGTTTCTCTGGGTAGCCTGTTCCAGCGCCTTTACCATGCTCACAATACAGAATTTCTTCTTAATATCTAATATAAACCTGCTCTCTTTCAGCTTAAAGACATTATTCCTGTCACTACAGGCCCTTGTAAAAAGGTCCTCTTCAGCTTTCCTGTAGGCCCCCTTTAGGTATATTTGGGTGTATTATATTCTAAGCAAGATCTAATTACAATAATTACAATATTCATGCACAGCTGTCCTCTGCCTCTCCTGCAACTTTCATGTTGCAGTTTCAATCCTTTTCTGTTTCACTATACTCTTAGCCTGGATGGGAGGTCTTGCTGTTAGTGCTAGAGTTGAGGATCTGTTCCCACTTTGTCACACAGATTCCATCTGCACTCCTAAATAAGTCACTTTATGTTCTTCAGTTTCTCTAAGTGTAGCTACAAAGACTCAGGTCCTACACTGCCTGTGTTATGTATTATCATGAATTACAGCTTTACAGATGGAAAAAACTGAGACAAAGTATCATAGACAAGCACTACATTTTGTTGTTTAAGGTAAGGCTCTGACCAGAACACCAGATTTTTTTGAGTCAAAAAAACAAACAGCCCCTTCCTTTACCCTACACAGCCTCCTGCTTCATTTGTGAATCTCTTCTGCAGACTAAGATGGGGGGCTGTGGTCTTTTGTAGGAGAAAAAAAATTCTAATGAAATTTAAAGTAAGAAAACCACTTTTCTCTCTATCTGCAGTCATCCCAAGCCCAGTGTTTTCCTCAGAGACCAACTCAAGTACATACTGGACAGTCTCTGCCAGCACATTAGACAAGGTGATGCTGGTGTGAGGATTGCACACATCTTAATCTTCACTGACAAAATCCTCCCTGAATTCATTTACAGGCAAAATGTAAAAGACAAGTTTCCAGGGAGGCAAAAAAAGCCTTTTATGAGCTGGCTGAGAGGCAATCAACTTCCCTGCTGGCAGCATGAAGTGGGCTGTACATGAAGCAGCAACAACCTCACCAGGAGCTCAGCATCCCGAGAGAAAGGGCAACAGGAGAATTCGGGGCTGAGAACATGGGCACCAGGGAAGCAGCTACACCCACAGGCCAGCACATCCACACCAAGAGAAGCAGGAAAACAGAAATAAAAAGCCCAGTGTAGACAAAAATGAGAAGTGAAACCAGAGAAGCCTGGTGGCTTTAGATGTGCCTGCAAACCTGGGTCTCAGCTCTTGGCACTGCATGCATCAGACCTATGGCCTTCACCATGAGCAAGCACATTAACATTTTATATACATAAATATGTATTACCTCAGAGGAAAGTACAGTTAAATAAAGGTTGAAAACCCACACACCATACATTGGCATTAGCAACATAATGACATCCTTTCATCTTATGTTACTGGGCATTTATATAGAGCATGCACCAAGGCTCCAGAACACACAGCCCACCCTTCTAAGCCCACACAAGGTCCAGTAATTTTTAAAGAGAAAACACTGATGATTTTCCCACACAGTTGCAACTTGCAAATGCACAGTGAAGTCCTTCTTGCCCATGTCCCATCATATACCTTCCTTCACTCTGAAGCTACTCACTGTGGCATTACCTAACCCATACACAGCCATCAAACACCCAGCACTAACCACATGGAAGCTCCTACAGACCCTGTAGACATAAACATACCCAGGCACATCTAGATGTACTCTTACACATTTTTTTCAAATACACCCAGTCCCACATTGCTTTTCTCTGCTAAGAGCAACAAACCATAGAATCATTCAAAAACCACAAGGAGGAGACAAAAACCCCAAACCAACACCAGGACATGTGTGTGAATAGTATAATTGAGTTTGTGCATCACTCCCACTTACAAAGTGTTTTTAAAAAAAACAAAACAAGAACTCTGTAGAGCAAGACACAAAAGAGCTCCAGCTTTCCACATCCATTTTATTCCAAGGCAAAGTTCCTCATTGACAGTTCTTTAACTAGAAGAAGTAGACACAAAGAAACAAGCCTCCCATTCCTGATTTTTTTAGTATTATTATTCTTTCCCCCTCCCTCTTTTTGTTAATATGTGGGGAATCCTTTGTCCGACTGTCACGTGTGTATCTCACGCCCAGGCTCTGGTGGATGTACCAATGAAGTAGAAGAATGAGCACAGAAGGCTGTTGCACATACACATATCCTTCCCAACAACTCAGCCAAGTTGCCAAATAAAAAAACCCAAACAAACAAATAGACCTGTCAAAAGTCTGGTGAGGCTTCCAGCAAATAATTTGATCAGCCTCATGACTGACCCAGGAGAGAACTGACTACCTGCTCATTTATTCCAAAGGACTAGCCAGAACAGAAGTGTTTTCCACTTCGTCAAAGTTATGTGGCACCTGATTCAGCACTTTTTACACGGTGAAATTTTCCGCCTGCAACAGTAAGAGGGCAATCTGAGTCTACAGGTCCGTGCCTGTGCTACACAACAGCTTTATTATGTGCCCATAGAGGCTCCCCCTTTCAAATCACTGATGCACTTATCTCCTTCTGAGTATGTACATAATTCCATTGCAGCTCATGAGTAATTTTATTTAGAGTTACCATTCACAATATCTCTTTCGTGAAGTGCTGCTAACCCCAGATATGGAAGGGAGAACATCAGACGTGCTCTAAATTCAAAGACAGTCCCTTTACTTTGCGTGATGTAGAGACATTATTGGCCAGACTTGCAGCCACATCTCAATATCAGGAGGGAACTTCAAATGTCAACTTGGTTTTCCCATGGTATGGTTCTTCTTTGTGACTATCATAGCTTTTTTCTGCCTTTTGCCTCCACACGGGATTTCCACCTCAAAGCTTTATAAATCAAATAGCTTCACCAAAAACATCCAGTGATCTGCTTTGGGAGAAAATGACAAAATGGTGATGAAAGCTTTGGGTGACAAAGTTAACTGAGTTACTGTTATGAGAGTGGGTGGTAACAAGATGTACAGTACATACCCGAAACTCTTAAAGACAGTTGTAAGCAGATCTTATGAGATTAGGCCAGAGAGCGAGAATTATTTTCTTGACATTTGGTAGAAGATAAAAATTCATCCATCCTTTATGTGCAGAACAATCTCACTCATTTATAGAATTAGAATGTATTAAGATTCAAGGAAACTTAAGTAAAATAAATTAATACAATCAAAAGATCAAAGGCTTGTGTTGGGTGTTTTCATTTTTACAAATGCCATCCAGCTTTAATTATTCATAATACTTCACAGTGCACTAGTAAATGCTGTCATATTTCATAAAATAATTAAGTCTTAGTAATAGAAACACCTCTACCATGCTCTATCTATTTAATATTTACTGAGAAGAGATGTGTGTGTTATGATCACTATCATGTCAGTAAATAAATGAAGCAAAAAAAATGAGGATATTGCTTATCCTTACATTTCTATTTTGGTCTAAAGCCCCATCTGTAGTCTCAGGTACTTATATGCTCATCAACAGTGACAAGGCTTGTGTAATCAAGGATTTCCCAGAACTTCTCTGCTATAACTTTTTCCCCTTCAAATGCAGTGATGAAACCAACTCTAATTATAACTCCTGTTACTTTTTGCCATGGCAGACAAGCAGTTATTGCTGATGCTGCAGGAGGAAAGGCCAGCTTGATTCTTGGCTTCTGCTTGCAGAGGAAGGGTTGGGAAAGCACACAAGGCACATCCCAAACAGATTAATTTGGCAAGTCAGAGAGAAATAGCATCCAAGGAAACTCAAACCACCTATTTTACATGGTGACATTTCTGAGTGGAACTGGACACAGCGAGCTATGAAAACCAGCACCTCCAGCCATTCCCAGTACTAAAAGGGAAATGAATGGTTTCTTGCTCGGGCAAGACACCTTAGCCAAAGACAAAGCACCATAACTGAGCTGCCAAGCCCATTAGCAGCACAGGTCTCTGAAATGATTCGCTGTGGTCCCACTTTTGGAAACTCCTGAGTCACGTACGAGCAAGAATTCTAAAGCCTGCCACCCACTGCCTCAGTCAGGATTTCTCCACTTGGTCAAAATGAAAACACATTTCTCTAGAAAAACTGTTCTCTGGTGACAAGTGTTTGCCAAATACCACTTGAGCTCTCACAAGAGGGCCATTAAAACTTACAACTGTATTTTTATTTCCAACGCCACTAATCAAGATTCCCTGGATTTATAAATAATAATTAATTAAGAAATTAAAAACCATTCGGTTTATTGATGGTTTCAGTTAGTTTGCTTTTTAGGTTATGTTGGTTGTTTTGGTTTTTTAGGATTTTTTTTGTTTGTGGTTTTTGGGGGGGATTTTTTATTTTTTTTTTTTTACTTTTACTATTTCTCTAGGCTTAAAGAATTAAATGACAAGATTGCATTTCAGATGAGTTTTTTAGAGCTGCAAATACCGGCAGGAAAACTGCAAGATAGAGCTTTATTTCCTCTTACCTTAGTTTTCATTGTGGAAATATTCTTATTGAGTATCCCTTTGGTATAATCTGAATTTCTCTTTATATAAAGCATTTCTTTGGGAAAGCATCTTTAATCTGTACTTTATCTAAAGGAGACCATGATGTTTCTCACAGGCATTTGCAGTGACAAAACAATAAAAATTACAAGGAAAGAAAAATTTACATAATAGCTTTGTGTCCAAATGTCTTGTAAATATCTACTGGGTCTAGAAATGTAGGAGGTTGATACTACTCCCCGAACTAAACTGTAGAAAGCATTTCTCTCTGGCAGACGTACACATTTAATTCACTTTCTTTTTTTTTTCATTTGCCAACCTTTTCACAGCTGGCTGGGAAACCAAATTTTCGGTTCGATCAGTTTATGAGAAAAAAAAAAAAAAAGAATTTTTTTCATTTTGTGAGCCCATATTTCAGATTTTAAGCAGAGAAGCCAAAATGTTGTTAAGATACTTAATTCCCTATTTGCAGGGTAAAAACAAAAATTAGCCCTAAACTTGCTGCTTAGCTGCTGGCATTCTGATGTCAGCATCCCAGTCTTAAGTCAGCTGGCCTCATTTAACAGCATGAGGCTGAAAAGGGAGATCATTTCTCTGGCTTTCATTCAGTCTACACAGCGACCAGCTCTGCAAGATACCCCTCTTCAAGGGATTGAGGCTTCTGATTGCAGATTTCCCCTTCCCTCCCTCTGCACCAGCAGTTCCCACCGGCTGAGCTCCAGCGGCAGCGCCCCCCCATTACATCAGGCCGGGCGGGCGCCCCGTCTGCAAATTAGGATCCACTTAAGGGACGTGTGTTGGCAGCACATACGCGCACACACACAAACAGACACACTTTAAACCCATTAGCTCACGCACAAGCACAGAGGAGCGGCACATCCCCACTGTGCGCGTATACGTGATGACAGCACATTGGCTAGAAAGTAAGCAGCAAGCAGATATCTACTTCTGGTAGAGCTTTTGGTGTGGACAAGGAGCTTTTTGGATTGTCAGGTGCAAAGTGGCAACGGCCGGGAACACGGCAAGGTCATGGGACTTTCGAGCTCCGCGTGAGGCACACCGGAGTTGTTTAAAGCAAGTTTTTCCTCCTGATGGTTTGACTGGGGGACAAACATGCCTACACTGGTATTTACTACACAAAATTTAATCCAGCAGCTTCTGCATTTGAAGATCCTGCCCACATCAGTACAAAACATTGGTTTCTGAACTATGTTATGCGTGGTTTTGGTACAATTCTAGAGAAACTAACAAGTTATTTGCATGCAACAACTATGTCAGTAGCTAATTAGATTAGCATTATAATGAAAGAATTTGTTGTTTAGCAAGACCAAAACAAAAGGGAGGTAAGGAGGGAGGAGGGAAGATAGTACTTCAACCTAGTCTCAGGTCATAATGTCATAATATTGGTACAGCAAATGTTGTTCTTCCTTTTTTTCCCCTTTTGACAGTACCTTGACCTCCTTTTCAGCCACCTATTTCATTCTTTCAACTGCCACCAACAGATTTATTTTTTTACATTTTCATTAATCTTTCTTATTTTAAGCAAGTTCCAACTGTTGTGGGTTTTTCCTGCATGGATAAATACAGCTGTGTAGGTGCATTTAAACGTAATGCACCTGCATAGAGGATCCTAAATGAGTGGTTTGAAAGTCTGTAGGAAGCCTTGGATAAGTTCTATTCTACCAGTGGATAAGGGAGTCCAAGTGCCAATATAAATAGATTTTCCTGTATGTAATATAGCCATTTACATTTGCAAATGTATTTCAGCACCATAATTTACTGAGAGAAATGGTAGTAATTTAAAGAGCCTGGGGGGTGCAGGGTGTGGGAGAGCTCAGTGGAGGTCCTTTGTGGAAGTTTTCTACTCTTTTATCTACCCAGATTGTTCTCATTATGAATAAATGAAAGAGTGCACATTATCAGTAGAAAACCAGCTTCAGAAGAGGATAAGGTGGGGAAATCCAAGGACGCAAAGAAAATGCACTTTCTTGCACACATCAAGTCAAGTAGAACAAGTAATATGCATAAAGAGATGCTTAAGAAAAGGCTTTCATATTTGAAGGTTCAAGACTTGTTGAACACTAGATAGAGGAGAGGAGAGGTGGGAGGAAGAAGAGAAAAAACCCCTGCCTTTCCTCCTACAAGCATTTATATGAAACCCTTACAAATATTGACCATGCAGAAAACTTCAAGAATACCCATGTCTTTAACTCACTTCTAGACAATCGAGAGAGCAGAACATTATAAGCAGATTTTAGTATCTCCTCCCTGTGCCCCCGTTTCACCTCCCCCAAAAAGGCAGAAATTGCCAAAATACTGAAATAAGAAAATGAAAACCTGAATAGAGCACCTCCAAGATTTCTGTAACCATGAGCAGACACATTAGGAAACCTGTCTCATTAGCAGCTATTCGACTTCAACAGCTCACCTACAGACTCTGCCCTTACCTGCCCCTAAATGTTGTGTGCTAAGAAAACTGTCAGGGTAGAGGCGCAGAAGTACAAGAGATGACTGACTGATGGAATGTTTTATAGGTGTCCAGCAAGTTTTCATTTTCACACCGTTCACCTTATTGAGTCCAGTATGAATCATTCCAGACTTCACACTCAGCAGTGGGGCCATCAGCCCTCATGGGGAAAGTCTCTCTGCACACATGAAGTATTATATAAAACTTCAGCTATGAAGAGTGTTTAATTACATCGTTTTTTAGCCCTGCCACATGCAGAGCTTTGACTCAGATCAGCTACTAAGCTATCTCAGATGTAAACTGAGAGCACATCAAGTATGTAAGGAGAAATTCTTCAGCTAATTTACCGAGAGCTAGAGACACTCTCTTCTTGCAAAGACAAAATAAGTAGCAGCTCTGTGTTTGCTATCGCCCCAGCTGAGAGGGCTTGTCCCTAAGCACATTAGAATACCAGTTACTGATGGTGTGCTGCCTCCACGGAGGCTTTGCAGCTAGAATTAGGTAAGACTCGAAAACTTTTTGGCACGAAGCTTGTCAGACAGCAATCAGTTTCAGCAGATGCGGACCATTAACAGATCCTAGCTGGTAACAGAATAGCAGACAAGCCTCACCAACAGCTCCTTCACACAGGTGTATTTACAGAAGGAAGAAACCCATTTATTTGACATCAGAGATAGGAGATAAATGCAAAGCCATAAAACCCCAAGACCACGGTTATGAAAGTAACGCCCTGCTTTGCATGTCCCGTGGCACTCCGGTGGCTGAGGGTGCCCTCAGCCCCAGCCACGCGTGGGGGAGCCGGGCACAGCAGCCCACCTTGTCTTGTCAGCCACTGGGGCTTATACAACTGCTGCCGGCACGGGTGGGGAGCGGGCAGGGAGGGGAGACCTGCACCCCGTGAGACATCCCACAGAGAAACCCCTCTCGGGAGCAGCGGTGCCACCAGAAAGGTTTTTCGAATCCCTTTGGCGAGCGTTTGGAGGCGCCGGGAGCACGGGCGCCTGTTGTTATCGGAAAGGGCAAAGCGTGAAGACAGACCTATTCCCCTGGCAGCCGGGCAAGATCCCCGACTCTCTCTCTGAGTAACTCTGAAGTTCACCCGCGTACACCGACACCGTTCCCATCTCCCCTGGCGCTGCCGCGCCGGAGGAGCACCCCAAACCTGACGGCAGCAGCGGGGCTCTGCGCAGGTTGCCGGCTTAACGGAACGCCGGTCTGGGAGGGTTCTTTTAGGCTTCAGGATGAAGAAAAAAAGCCCCTCCGGCTCCAGGGTGCTGCCCTCACGCCGCTGCTCGGCCGCACCGCCGCCGGACCCTCCCGCGCCTTCCCACCCCCGGGCGCCCGGTGCCCGAGAGGTTCCCCCGAGAGGCGCCCGCCCGCCCGGCACCCACCTGTAGGACACCTGCTTCCTGAAGGTGAGGCTCCGCAGCTTCTCCTCCAGCGACTCCTCCGCCGCGGACAGCCCCGGCTCCTCCGGGACCCCGGCGGCACCCGCCGCCTCCCCGCCGCCCTCGGCCCCCCGGCAGCCGCCGCCACCCGTCGCCCCCGTGTCCTCTCCGCCGGCTGCAGCGGGGGGGTTCATTGCGTCGGGGCACTGGGGCCGAGAAGGAGGAGGAGGCGGGGGCAGGGGAGGGCCGGCCGGCGGCTGCAGGCGCTGGGGAGCGGCGGTGGCCGGGGGACCGCAGCTCCCGGGGCCGCGGGGCGCGCTGCGAGCCGCGGCGGCTGCAAATGGCAGCGCGACCGCGCAGCATCCATCGGCGGCCGCACTGCAGCGGGGCATTGTGGGAAACTCCCGGGTGGCCACGCCCCACTGCCACGCCCCGCCGCCCGCCAGCCAATCGCCGCGCCCGCCGCCGCGCCCCCGCTGCCACGCCCTGTCACGACACACCCCGTCCATCCCCGCCCCTGGCCTTACCGCACCCGGCTCCCTCCTGGCGTCACATTAAAAACATGTTTGAGAGCGAGTCCTGGTGCCCCGGAGCACCCAGAGGAGCCCTCGCCTTCTTACACCCCGAGCTTGTTTGTCTAGCGATTGCTTCTCATTTTTCTCCCTAGGCGATCTGGATTCGGTATGCTTAGAATCAAAGCACCCAGCTTCAAAGAGGTTTCTTCTGACACAAGCATCACGGTGCCCTTCCGTGAAATTAATTGTCCTCCCACCTTGTTCCCTGCTTCTCCCTTTTCTTCAGTGCGTGTCACTAAGGAAGGCTTTAGAGGTAGGTGTCGGCATGGAGCTGTTTAAGCACGTGAGTTGACAATGACAATAAGATTAAAAAGTACAGAAAAGGTCGAGGTCTGTTTCTATACAGAAATTATAGCAGGAATTATGCTCAGCAAGGGCTCTGTTTTCTGTATCCAAAAGTTCTCCAAGGTAATGCGGTTCAAAATAGAAAGACATAAGGAAAAAAAAAGAGAAGCATGGACAAGGGCACTCTTGAGAGGACATAGGCCACAGGAGCAGATTTTAGAACCTCACCAGATCCACAGATGACTTCCCTGAGCAACCTTGCCCCTTCTTTGTTATTCTTGTGCCACAACACAACCATTGCCATGATTAACAACATAGGCACCGTATGCACCAGCGTGCAAATGTTCCAAAATCTTGAGCATCAACCTGGTGTATGACAGTCAGTAGGTTCTTAACATCTGATCCTTGCTCCTTCTCTAACCCCATGTAAAGATTCGGCTTCTCCACCTGTAGCACATACTGTGTACACATCTTTCACCTCAGCTTCAGCAGTGACAGGCTCACCACGCCAGCCAACTGACATCTTTCTGTCCCTTGCTGGCAGTAGAGAAGGGTCATGAAAAGTGGATCTTTTTACTACACTATGTGTATTTAAAAGTTGAACCAACCTTCAAAGTCATATTCTACCCATATGCATAATCAATGCATACATTCCCTACATGCACACGTGCTTCTTCCAATAGGGATATAAATTTTCTCCTCCAAATTTCAGAGTATTTTTAGTTACTAGTAAAGTACACAGACTAAAACATAATTAAGCAATGTAATACCTGACTTATTAGAAGCAAAACTAAAGTTCTTATTCAGAACTGCAAAAGGAAGGTCTGGATCCTGCTCTGGATCTCTCTGTGTGCAGAGAGATTTACACACCAGCATGGAGCTCTACTGGAACCACTGCCTTTTCCCTAGAGACCTGGGCTCTCATTTGAAAAGTCTCCAGTTGAACTTCTCAGGGAAATCAGCAGCCAGTGTTGCTCGTGAAAGCATTCAATTTAAGAACATTGTGACAAGTCTCTTTTGCAGAACAGAAGTAATCCATTTTGGGGTGGTACTGTCAAAGGCCAGTTCAAAGCCAACCCAACATTAAGCTTCAAGGATGAGGAGCAGCACCGTAAGTCCCTCTCTCATCAGCAGTATCTTCAAGGTTCTGTCTTTGGTGAAAACCATTGCTATGAGAAGATGCCAATGATGTGTAAAAAAACCCTTTAACTGCAAATTAATTTTGCAGTCAGAGAGCAGAACACTACCTATCATCTCACAGCTTTATTGTCTTAGCCGCTGGTCTACATAAGAACAACTCTGTGGCCTGTGCCCCAGCTAATCACTCCACCTCCCACAGAGCACCTGGAGCGAAGCCTAACAACTAATTAGAATTTCCTACCCCCTCTCCAAGCCACTGAGCCGCCTCCTCCTCCAGCATAAGCCTCCTGTGACTCCTGCTTGTCAATAACCATTTTCCCCACATGACCAAATCTACACTCTGCTCCGGGGTTACCTGTTTTTCCTCCGACTGCTGCAATTTGCATGACTCATTTGCAACATGAAGTGCTAAACTGACATCCTATGCCTTTTTCTGAATATGAGCAATTATGAGAGAATCTGAGGCTCGTGAAGGAAAGCCCTGCTTACACAATTACACCTGTGGCATAGCTGTCAATCCCAGTGGTTAGAGCAAGGCAGCAACAGCACAAGCTTTGGAAGAGCATCGCGTTTGCTCCAAGACATGGCTGCAGACATACCGCTGGATCAGGAGAGAAAGGATGAGCACAAAAATAGATTTTTAGCAGGTTTTGCCAGTATCTGGGATCATCATGCTAGCAAAAACCTGAATTCCCATGTCTGAGTTCTCATCTGTTTAAGCATTGTCAGGTTAAGAGGAGCACCTCACATCGCTCTGCAGTGACTCCCCTGCTTAACTGGGAGAGCTGACAAGGTTCAGCAGGTGGGGAGCTCTTTTTCCTGGGTGGAAACTTCTCACCACACTGCATGCTTTGAATAGCATGGATTAGAATTCCACCTAGAATAGGGCGGACGGTGGGAATGAAAGAGGAAATGCAGCGAAAGGAGGGATTTCAGCCTTTTGGAGTAAAGCCAGGGGAAGGAGGTTTATTCCATTACTCACATGCCTGTTAAATCCCATTTTGAACACTCCAGTGTGCACAGACTGTGTGCACTGCGCTAAGTTTTATTCTGAGTAGGAGGGACTGAAAATCTTTTTCCTAATAGAAAAGAGGTGGAAAAATATGAAAAAGGACATTGGGGAAGAAAAGAGTGGGGCAATCTTACTTGTTCAGTGTGCCAGGCTACCCAGTGAGAAGTCAGTCTACTCTTAATGTTCCATATTCCTTAAGATAATGCAAAATTCATCCTCAGGAAAACCTTCAACATTCAACCTTCAGGAAAACATACAAAATATATTTATACACATGTGTACATAAGTGTTTGCATCCCCTCAAATTTTTATTCTATTTTTAAATGTGACTGAACAAGCAGCCAGCTTCCCTTTCCAGATCCAATGCTGATAGATAACCCCACAAAAACCTTCACAGCATCTGAAGTTCCAGTAGAGCACTGCTTATCCATTGACTAACTGAGGGATGCTGAGGCTCAACATGTAGGGACCAAGCTCAGCTCAGTAGATCGCCCTGTTGAGCAGAGCTGCTTCACCCTGCAACAACAATTAGCTCTTTGTCGAGTTACTGCTTTCTGGTACATTCTGTTTATTTTTACCATTTTTCAGCTATTTTTCAGCACTGCTCCCCTTTCTGCCTGAAGGCTGCCATAGCCAGAAATATGCCCTGGTACCTGGTGTCAAGGTGTTCATAGAGGTGAAATGAAGTGTCACTTGCTTGGAAGCACCTGGGTGCTGCCCTTTCACAGATAGCATGGATCAAACCCAGGTTTTAACCACAGAGGTTTAAAAAAGAAGGACAACCAGAATGTAAACATTTCTTTGGACAGTGGAAGTGAGACAACCCAACAGTCATAGACTTACTCTATAGTGGTTATCTTCCCTCAGCAGTATCACAGCAAAGATAGGGGCCAGAACTTGTCATTTTCTCCTTACTGGAGATACACAAAGTAGTAATTCTATAGCAATGTACAGAACTCATGTAGATACAGTTCTATGTGAGTAGAATAATAAAAAGTCAAAGAAGTCATTCCTGCAGACCATTTGAAGCCCACAAAGAGACAACAGCAAGAAAATGAGAAATCAAAAAAACTATTTCAACTTTTTTAAGTACAAACTGGAGGGAAACAAGACACATTAGCATTATTATAATTAGAAAACAAAAATGCTTTTGTTTCCAGTCATTAGCTCCTTTGGATCATCTTGCTTTGCTTAATCTCAATGTATTTTATAGAGAGGAGGAAGCTACCACTGGCTTTGCAGACCAGGAATCTGAAGCATGGAGAAGGGTAAGCCAAATTCACCAGCATGCCACAAGCATGAGGTTTGTGTTTCTAAAAAAATTCTAAAGCAAACAAACCAAGAAAGAGAGCACCAGGAATGACTCTCTCATGAAATACCTTCAACAGGGGTGAAGTCTGTGCTTCTTGTAAAATAGGTACAAGCAATAGCTAACAGCAAAGGGAGAAGACTTACCACCCAACCATGCCATGAGAGGCATCACAAGCTGCATTACCTGCCCTGCAATGGGAATCAGCCTGAGAAAGGAGTATCAAAATTCAGCCTTGACTTCAAGCAGTAACATGCTTTTCAAAGAACAGCATGTACCAGAGGCTGATAGGTAGCGGGGCTGACAGCTCATCACCCAGCATTTCTTCATTGTATGTGGGCTTCTTTTTTAATCACAGACTCCCTGCAGCATCACCTGCTGTGTGATGATTTAAGGGTAATACTGAGATCCGAGGAGATTCTTAACCAATCGTTAATCACTGGTCCATGTTTTGTATGCTTGCAGGAACTGAGCTCTGCTGAAACTAAGCTAAGGGTAACTTTCCCAATCAGTCACAGTCTAATGATTTTCCTCTAAAAATGCTATATATGGCTTGATGCTGCTAACAAGTACCCTAGATCAATAGTTCTGGCAAGTGAAATTGCCTGTTCAGAAAGCAAGAGGCACGCAGGGTAGAGCTTTGGAGGAGCTTTTTTTTTCCTCCACTACCAATTTCTTTTGCTACTTCGACCTTTTTAGCCCCAAACCAAGGCATTTCCGAAAATATGCATTGGCCACAAATTTAGTGCAGGCCACGGTGTTCCAATTTTCATGGTACGCTGCCTTCTCCAACCTCTAAAGCAGTCTTCTTTAAGAGGCCTTGAAAAGGAGGCATCAAAGCCATCTCTCACGCTCCCATTTTCACTTTCAGTAAAGCTAGAACTATTATTTCCATCACTAATATTTCCTGCAGAGGATAAATTCTTGGTTGCTACTGTATGGATGCACGGTACTCATATACGAGGTCTCTTTCCTAGAAGAAAACTGGCGTAAAATAAATTACCACACCATTTGTGATGCCAGCTCTGCACAGGGTAGTTTTCACACCTGCACATCTATCATCAAGTTCCCTGGGCGGCCAGCAAAGCCATGGAGTCCCCAAACTGGAAGAAATTAGGTGGGTTTTTTTCCATGTCTACCCAAAGTAGTAAAGGTTCAGCTCTGTCCCCTGGCTGGATACTGTTTCTGGGCTGCTGGGCCTAAGGTTGACTGCTCACACAGGCAGAACAGCTTCTGAATTGCTACAGAAAGCTCCTGAGCTATCTCAGGGGTGAGTCAGGGTAAGGGAAGGACCCGAGGCCAGCAGAAGACCCGATCCCTAAAAGCCAAAGCAAAAAGAGCTCTCTTAAGAGAGTTCACTTTAGTTTAAGCAAATCCAGTGTCAAGCCAGTGCAGGGAAAGGCCTTACCTTACAGAGGGCTATTTGGCCCATACGACTCGAGCTCCAGCATGCCCTAGCAGACTGGTATCACTGGGCTGAAGCAAGTGCCCCCTTGAGCATCAGCCTTCCTGGATCCCACTTTTAAGGAGACAGAATTTAATATTAATGGGGCTGTATCGCATAGTTGCACTGAAGTGCCATTATCATTATTAAACGCCATCAGCCTTCACCTAATTTCCACCCATTATTGACAGACATAATTCTCTGCTAATCTCAAAAAGGGAAGGGGCAGCCAGCTTCAGTAAAAAAACCACATCATTGCTTTTAACCTTCTCTTTCTAGCACCCTGCTAAAGTACTGGGGTTCTGCCGTGTTGAAGATAGACACATTGCACAAAGCACCACACCTGGGAAAGCCAAGGGCCCAGATCTTTTCCAACAATCAGGAGGAAATCAAACAAGTTGTACTTGCTTTTTCTACAGAAAATATTTATTTGCAAGAAATGAAAAGCATAACATACTTCGCTACATACATATTTAGGCTACAAAAGCAGGTAGTCTGTTCTCTCGTAGAATCAGGCAGATGATTTAAAAAGGAAAAACAGCAATTTCTTTCCACCCAATGGACATGTTTGCAGTGTTAACAATCAGGTGGGATCGCATCCAGATGACAGCACTTGTACAAAAATAGAGGCCACTGTACACACAGACACAGAGTTAAATAGACATGCCAAGAGAATAGAGACATCTGCAGTCAGAAGAGGCCCCAGTGAAGTTTACCAAGGAGTTTTGGAGGACATGCTTTTGCACTAGTATCACTGTCCATGTCATCTTAGATAGTTTTAAATGTTTGCACAAACCCATACTGCATTCCCGTGAACAAAGGGAAAGGGAAAAGATCAACTTAAGTGCCTTAGGTGTGTCACAGCAGAGTGACTCAATCACAAGGTGCTGTTTTGCATGGCCCAAGGCAATGGATTTGGCCCTGGATATGTATTTCTCTTCATGAGAGTAACACCAGGTAGTGTACCCTTGGAAGGCCCAGCAAATCTTAGAAAAACTGTGATGTATTTGTGTCACAGCATGGCCCTCTGAGAGCAAACTGCTTCCCCTCAATGTGCCCATGGGGCTGTCAGGGCAGTAGCACTCCCACAGAAGGGGGGATCCTCTCCCACAAGATCAGCTCAGAAACTGTGTTCCTTGAGCAATCGGCTCCCAGGGGCCACCTTTTAAGGCTAACTTACATCGCTTAAAAAAAAAAAAAAAAGATTCAAAGCCGTAATTCTGCAGAACAAAAATGATACCAGAATATACAATAAAGCCTAAAATAATCTTTTTTTTGAACCAAGCCAGAGCTGTCCTACAGAAAGGCCAGACAGTCTAGGCATACACACAAAATGACACAGTGCAACAACATTCAGTCGACAATTAATCACAGCACAGTCTTCAGACAGCAATTCACACAACAGTTTTATGAGTGCTCAGTGATGTGGAATGTTGAACAGGTTTCAGAGAGGAAGGCCTGGATTTCCTGTTGCACCAAGCCAAATGCACCCTGTGTGTTCAGGTAGATGCCTTTATTTAGTGACACTTATTACATTAAGGAAACAACCATGTGTTGTTGACTTCTTTTAATTATTCACATCTGCACAGATACACACATGCTCATTCTTACTGTACAAGTGAAGAAAGCAAGACGCTGTTACATCAGCACCGCTGAATTAAAATCTGGTATGGCAAAGTCAGATATGAGCTGAGTTCTGTTAAAAGAAAATGATTACCTGCCTCTGCTTCCCCCTCTCCCTCTTCCACTCCCTTCATTATGGACTGCTAAAGTTCAAAAAGATTTTTACTTGCTGTTTGGAGGGGAAAGTGGCATATAACATAAAGGTCAGATATGCATAAACAGGACTGCGTAATATTAAAGAGCAAGGGGAACAGGAGTAAAGCTAAACCTAGCGGGGAACTAGTGACAGAGGCTATCATTGCTGATTTATGGAATCAAGAACTGGGTTTCCCTGTGATGTCAGGTCCCTTCACTTGCCCTTTATTTCACACTTTCTGTAAGACAGGTCTACAAATCCAGCTTTCCCATGCTCAGTTCTCAGCTGTTCAGATGAAGCTCTTGGAGAAAGAGTATGGAGATCGGTTTTAGGGTACACAAGAGACTACTGCTAATAAAGAATATCCAGACTCCATTTCAGCATCACAAATTAGAGGTTTCTGCAAGATGCACTCTCTTCTACACAGCAATTAAACTCATATATATATATACACCTTGGAAAAGCAGAAAAAGGCCTGACATGAAAAGGACAAAAACTAATTGCAATTTCCCTCTCAGCACTGGAGAGCATCTCCAGTGGATGCTGATCACCCAAGCAATGTAGTACTACTAACTGGGATCACACCCTCAACATATCTCTGAGTGCCCAATGTCATTTTATTGGCCATGGGAAAGCTACAGTATTGACTGTATCCTTACATCTTATTTGTAAAGACCTTACTTAACATTTAAATCAATTCATTCATCTTTGCAACCCCCAAAGTTATTAATCCTTAACACTATATAGTGCAAACCATCACAGCACTACACTACTTATATAGGCTAGTATAACTTTTGTAGCTATGAAGTTCTGACCTATCATTTCACCTTCAGAATACAAAATGTTCCCTTTTTAATTAGTGACTCGAGAAAGAAATATTTTAGTCACCAAGAGTATAAAAATACTCCGTATTCCTCTGTTCTCAACTGCGTGGGTTTTGTACAATGGCCTCTTGGCACTAGTTAGAATCTAGAGCCCAAATACTCAGTGGAAATCCCTCCCAACGTAGCAATTAGTATCCTTCTTTTACTTGACCTACATTTTAAATGTGTCTAGACAGAATTTACCACTCATAGTTTGGGGGGATGGGAGCAGAGAGGTGGGTTGGTTTCTTCAGTAGGAAAAAAAAGGTTTTAGATTAATTTTTAGTTCACGTTAGAAAAATCAAGAATACATCAAGATACACCGTTATACAGAGAGATATGGAAGAGGTCCCCTGTCAGTATAAATCAGACCTGCACCCCCAAGAGCAGTGTGTGAGAAGTGTGCTGCGTTGTATCAGGTGGGATCTGGCCTAAGAACCTCAGTCTAATCCATTAGTCTGTGCTGCTGAAAAATATCAAATAGTACAGATGAAATGAAAGAAATGCAGCAAAGAACTATAAATAGCCCGGGGAGAAAACCCAACATTATCTACACACTAGTAACAAGGTTAGAAACAGCACATGCCCTGTGCTTGATAGTTTTTAAATATATATATATTTATATAAAATAATGCCCTACTTTCATTCATAGCTTATCTCCCTAGAAGCAAAGACCTGACAGATCTAGACATGCTTTAAAGCTACAGGCCAAAAGGTAAGTTTACTAGTGTGTATAAAACTGTGCTGACAAACACCATAATGTTACAGCTGAGGACTGCAAGTATCACTCAAGTCCTCTACTGGAAATGGAAATTAAGTAGCATGTAAGGTCTTTGCTTACCACATCCATACACACACATTATTCTACAGCACCAAGTCACTGATCATGGGAAAAAGCACACTGGCAGAAGGCTAAGACCTCAAGTAATAGAGCTGAGCTAATTAAAAGCACTTACACTGGCATCCTCCCTGAATACACCTAAGTACTCCTTCCTTATGCCCTTAACACAGAGCACATAAGCTGCCTCTGCACATGGTGTGCAGTGCATCAGCATTCAAACTGGGGTCACCCCTGGGCTGCTGAGGCTGGCAGTGCAATTGGCACTGTCCTGCCTTCCCCATCCCCCTCCTAGCTACATAACATGGGCACAAACTACCTCTGGAGATAGTGAAGTCCTTGCTGCTCAACAGCCTGTGAGGAGGTGATGACAGGGGATTCCTTAGCCCCCAGTATCTAGCAGAGAAACCTGTTCTATTAAGGCCCCTGAAGAAAAATGATCACAAACATACCCAAGTAAAGTAAAGGTTTTCCTTATTATAAGAAGTAACATGTAATACAATAAATCCCCAAGCAATGTGTGTGCTAGGTCAAGAGATTCCCCAAAAGAGTACCTAAAAATAACTTGAAGGATTACACAAATTAAGATTATAGAAATAGATTATCAAACAGTTGCAAGAAAATCGGAACGGCCGTACTGGCTTGGATGAATTAGTACTGAGGCCTGACCCAGACCGTGGCCATTTAAAATGCTCTGGATGAAAACATGACTATCTCCCAACCAGATTTGAACTAACATTCCCAAATTAAGCAAAAAAATAGGGCAAAGTTTTAACAGTGGCAAGTGCAGTACGTTTCGGAGAGGAGGGGCTGTTTTGGTTGTGCAAAATCATCTGTCCTGTGAGTATTGAGAAATAATTCCATTTTGGTTTTAAGACATTGAAGTCAGCTGTATCTGCACTGGTTGGTGATCCATTTAACTGGTCATGGGCATGAGTTCAGGCAGAGAGGCCTCCTGCTTATATGCACAGTACAAACTGCAAGACTAGTAAGTGGTGTTACACTTCTCAGCTTGGAACCTCTTCTGTAGAGTATTTAACCACCCAGTTGCCCTCAGAGGTGGCAAACCATTGGTGCTCTGGAAAAAAAAAGACCATCTAAGGAATTTCCTAAACCATGACCTTGCACACTTATGCTGACCAGCCATAAGGTAATGGAAGGGTCAATCCCAGCTTTCTCCTGTCACTTTGCTGACCTCAAGTGGCTGAGCAATGCAGCCATCCCTTGTGGCACCCACCAGTGGTCACTGTTTATGTGAGGCCTTAAACCATTCAAAAAGAAAAAAACAGAATCATACAAAAGTTGTTGATAGATATTGGAATGATTCAGAGGACCCAGGAGGATCACTGTGAAGGGAGACAGACTTCAGGGCAGTGATCGACCCATGCCAAGAAGGGAACAGCTGCAACATAGACTACAACAGCACTTCCCCTCTCACTGCCACCTCAGGTAAAATAATAAAAAGGCACTTGCATAGAAGAATGGGGCATTACATAGAAAGCACGTCTGTACACCAAAACTCATTACTAGCTCATGGAGTCAGGCACATGTTTCACTGTCACTAATGTGAAACACCTTCTTAAAATGGCACAATGGGAACTGATCCACAGTCCCCTGTAATTCGCCAAATACTTTCCATTCATTTCTCTGAGTTTTGAGTCAGGCCCGAGGATGGCAACTAGGGAAGAAAGTCTAAGGAGAACGAAGAACACGAAAGGAGCTGGTGTGATAGCTGCAGTATTAAAATACAAATCCAGTATTTTACAAAACAGAATACTTGCAGGAAATATCTACTGTACATAGTAAAAAATTACTTGTAAGGCTAGGTTAGTTTTTCCCTTATTTATCATTAGGAAAAAAATAAAAGACAAAAAAGCTTCAAATTTTTTTTTTTAATTGACTTCTTCTGGTAAACTGTAAAGTAGCTATGCTAGCCTGCTGAATTAGGATTTTCACATTAAATCCATCTCAATGGAGCCTGAGTGCCCTTCTGTAGGAACCAGATAAAACCCTGCTCAAATCCTGGGGTAAGTTCAATTATGCCACTGCAAGGACAAATTGAAAGAAGCACAGCTCCAGCAAAGGCATGACCAGGGTACTGAGAGGACACTTAAAAGACATAACAATGACACAGGACAAGGAAGAAACAAAGCAGGGAGAAGACTACTGGACCAGGATCAGACCTGAATACTGCTCTTGCCTTTTCCACTGAACTTGGGCCAGTCACTTCACCTCCCTGTGTGCTCATCTCATCCCTCTATTCGCAGGTCTCCTCCTTACACAATCAACTTCTCAGCTCAGAGGCTGCTTTGCCATACAGCTAATACAGTATCTACCACCTCCAGGCCTGAACTGTGCCTAGCTGGGGCTACCTATACTCCTGTCTTTTCAACAAAGCAGTTGGTCTAAGATCACATCTCTGGAAAAGGAGGTAAGAGGATGTCATAATGTATCTTTCCACAGAGGAAAATAAGATACATGGCTTTATTTTAGAACAATTCAAGTTTAAGGGGAGGGAATGGGTATTCAGTAATATTTGTGTGTTAGATTTTAGAGTTTGCTCAGATCACCTGCAGGGTTAAGGGAAGCTCAGTTCTCTTCATTGCAACTGCCTGAGCAAGATTTTGCAAAGCTAATAAATACTATTTACAACAGTAACAGGAAGATGGCAAGGAAAGGAAAACACAAGACAATCTGAGACTGGAAATAAGAAATTCTGTCAATGCATCTAGAGGGCCAATAAATTAAATCCATATCGTCCTCTCAGGAGGCACTTATGGTTTAAGCCTTACATTGATTCAGTTTGTTGGGAAGGAACTGATAAAAGCTAAATAGATTAGCCTTAAGCAAACTAAAGGGCATCCATCTAAAACATTGCATGAATTTAACAAAATCTGCTTTCTAAACAGATTTAGTTAAACTAGTGTAGTTCTCCCACACAAAGTGTGACAAGACAATGACTGATCTTTGCTTAATTTCTCAAGGGTGGAAGCAGGGAAGCCTACCAGAACTGCTTTCAGCACACAGAGAAACCTACCCCACTAAATGATAAAGGAGAAGAGAAAGAGCTAGGGGAGGACAATTCAGCACCATCATTGCCCACCCCTCTCCTGCCTGTGTTCTGAGCTCAGCAGTCTCAGGGCCCTTTCTTGTCCCTTCAGAAGCAGGCTAAACACATGCTTCTCAATCCCCACAAAAGGCTCAAGTGCTGTAGACCAGCAGGCACAGAGCTGTGATTAGATTTGAAGCACCATCATGCTGCACCTCCTCTCTCTCCCTCAGCTACCTTCTCCCAAGAAAACTATCACCCACGTGCTCCTGTTGGTTTTGCATATTTCACTCTTCTACAGAATGCCTTTGTGCTCAGACCAGGCTGTGTGCATGTGGCACACACACCCACCAGTCACTGGCACACTGCTGGCATCATCTGCCATCATAATTCAATCCTGCCCTTGCAGTGTTAGACAGGAAAGGAATAAAAGCAAAGACAGGGACTGTGTGCAAAGTGAGGAAGGGAGTTACAAAGACAAGAGATCCCATCTGTAGTCACAGCCTCACCAGTCAATGCAGAAGTTGAACTCCCTCTCTTTTGTACTTTGGTTCACTGAGGATGACAAGTCAGGGGAACTTTGGTTGAAAAGATGTGGGAAAGAGGGAAGTCAAGAAAAAAAGGCCTTTTTTATTTTTAAGAGGTGGCATTGACTCTTCTATCTATTTCAATTATCTTCAGTGTTTCATTTCTTTCTAGTTCGGACTTGACTCTGTAGGGAAGAAAAATACCAAAACAACAAAGGTTAACATTAACAGTCATTTTTAAAAGTGCATATCCTGCTTGAATTAGCTAACGCTAAAAAGACATTCAGTATTCACCAGGTACTTGTCAGCTGGAGTCTGGTAACACATTGAATTAGTCATCTCTTTGGCTCTAGGCATAACTTTGACACAAGTGCTCAGAAGACATACTTGGGGTGATATGGCTGATCCTAGCCCTCATAATAGCATGCTGCCAAACAAAATCCCTCTCTCCACTGTTTGGTGGGCTTGTTACTGCTTGTTAGCAGAGACTGAGACCTGGGCCAACAAGACAGTGGCAGGACAAGAAAAGGTGCAGTGGAAAGAAAACTGCATATACATCTTTAAATCAGTGAATCTCTCTTTTCAGAGGCCCCAAAACCTTAAAGTTAAGTTAAAAAAAAAGGAACTCAGTGTAGGAACTTAAGCAGTCTGATAAATTTACATGTCAGTCTCTTAAGACTGAGTCCCGGAAACTTCCCACGGTAATGCTTTAGTAGGATCACTGTTGTGAGAAGCTCCAGCTCTTCACACCCTAACCTCATAGAAAGCCCAGTGAGTCACAACTTCACACTACCACACAACTGGTAAAAGCTTATTCCTTTAGGAGACACACAAGTAAGTGCTCAAAGAAGTGGGTAGGCAGAACTAACAGGCTTACGGGGTTTAGGTTTCTGGCAGAAGTAGAGAGTTCAGTAGCTGTATCACAACAACAATGTGGCAAACACTTCTCCAGAGTAACGATGACTTTGCCTATAGGATCTCCAGATAAAAACCAAACTCTCAGTTCATGTTTTACGGTGCCCAGCACAGCTGAGCCACTAGTCTTACTTCTGGCCTTCAGGCACAATGACAGAACACCGGTATGACAAGCAGCCCACCCTGCACTCACCTGTGCTGCTGCAGGCCCAGAAGCACTGATTTCTCTAGCCTTGTCTCATTGGCTATTGTGAACTGCATGATGTCATCCTGCTGTGTCCCTGACACGGCTTCCAGGGACAGCGTTGCGTACTTGGAGGTGTCTGTTTGCCTGTCATTGCGATCTGCAAAGGAGATCGGGCTTGACGACTCCTCCAGCTGGGGAGGCTCTTCATAAATTAGCAGACTCCTTGACCTCACTACATACAAAGAGAGAAGGCAAAAAGACATGAGAAACAGGCAGGTCAGAGAACAGCCCTGGTTATTTCAGGAAATGGAAACTGTCAGAGCAGAGCTAAAGCTGCAAAGGGCTTTTCTTTCCATAGTGATTAACTGGAAGTTTGATAGCCGAAGAAAGAAACCACAGGAATGGTCCAGGTAGGGATCAAAAAGCTCTAAATTATTCACAAAACAAGAATAAAATTAAATAATCACTCTGATAATATACTGGTTCATTATAGGTATATAATACTAACAAATTCCAACTCAGTCCTTGGAGTCTTTGCTGACACTGGCCAAGGGAACACCAACTGATACCAGTTGTTCATTTTAACAGTATGAACATTTCCTACCGAGTAGAAACCCTACTACCTTTCACAAACCACTAGCTTTACTTCCAGAAGTACCAAGCAAGCTAGTGGGGAAAAGGCTTTGCCCATGTTTATGAGGTTTGCTGCCATCAGCATAGTTTACCAAGCTATCCTTCTTTGTATATATATATATATATATAAAAAAAAAAGGCGAGTCAAGAAGCAGAAAAGCAAAAGGTGCTTGAGAAAGGGGTTAGGAATAGAGGTGGAAAACAAGTGCCAAAGTACAACCAAGCAAGGAGCAAGACTGGAATAGCTGTCACTTACCAATGGAATCTGTGTAGGACTCTGGTGAGGAATGCTGCCTGGGCAACACCATCTTCGTAGCAGAAGGATATGGCCCATAGCTCTGAGAGAAGCTGCCAAAAACTACTGCAAAGCACAGCACCACCATCTGGCAAAGGGAGGATGCAGAAGAGGTGAGTGCACTAGGTTTTGACCCATGTGCACACATCAGAACTAACACTTTATCAAAACAAACCATTTGAGGCCCTTTTCATCACTACATACAGGGTCTCTTAGCAAAGGCACATATACAATAGCAATTCAGTGTTTTTAAAGGGCACATTTCAAAGCTGGAGTTTGTTTTCAATGTCTGCCACCATTCTGACCAGCTGCCTTATTTACTCAGAAAGCTGAAAAGCAGACAAAGCTGCCATGTGTGTTTTACAGATACTGTCAGGAATTTCCCGACAGGTTACTTCTGCTTGCCCCAGTCTTGCTTCCAAGTGACAGCATGGCTAGCAGATTAGGAGAACAGATTAGGCCTTGTAAATACTTTCCATCAAATTATACCACTTTAGATATAAAGGGAACTCACTGGCTGAGTGTAGGTAGAGAAATGTTTCATTCTACTCATTTTCTTATCTTGACTACTATTACTGAAATAGGACAGAGGTAGATTTACAGCCTCAGTTATATTTTGATTTGGTTGAGCAAGTTTATTTTTACTGGTAACAAAAGAACTGAGCATCAAAAGTCACCTTCCTTTTCATTTTACAACCCTAGACACTATTTCTCACATACAATACTGCAGTATATAATAAAGTGGGTCACTTGGAGGAGTAGTGCTCCTTCCTTCATCACTGTAGCACCCAACCAAAAGCACAGGTCCAGTCTCCTCCAGAATTTAGTGCCTTCCCAAGTCTCACCTACCTCAAAATTAATTGTCAAATCATGAAAAGGAGTTTCCCAAGCTGCAAATTTGCAACTGAGAGGCTTTGCAGAGCAAGGGATGTGCCTTTGAGCAATGGAAAGAGATTCTCATCCCCTTACAATTCCCAGTATTAGGGACACTCACCATAAGACAGGTCCCTGTCTGCGTGCTAGCTGCCTTACATGAACGAGACACTTTGCCAGCAACCATGGCTTGGAGTCTCTGCAGCTGCTGCAGAAGTGTTCTGGAAAGCAAAGACAACAGACAAGAATCACACACACTGCCCCTCTTCTTGGTTAAACAGCTTTTTGTTTCAAATTCCACACCTGGCCAATAATACAGCATTTATGACAAGGTAGAGATAATTAAAGTCCTCTCCTTGAAATTACTAGCGAGGAATGGTTTTAATTTTACAAAGTTTTTACACGTATTAATGCTGGAACTTTCAAAAAGATCTTTTGTTTTTCCCTCAACTGATGTCCCTGAACACTTACTTCTTTAGTACTTTCAGAAAGCTCTTGTAAATAAAAATTGTGTTTTCAGTGTTTCTACAAGAAATGGCTCCAGTGAGCACATTAGCAACTGAAACTGCTCTACACACAAGTGACCAGATGCATATACAGCCTGATATGTCATGAATTCAGCGGGAGTTTTGCCATTATTTTTAAAGGTGCAGAAGTGAGTTTTTAACTGCTGTAGTTGGTGATTGAGGTGCCTCCTTTTTCCAAAAAACCTATTCAGTGGTTTGGACCACATGCTGGAACATTTTTAAAGAGAAGGTCTTAAAACTGAACATGGGCACAGACTTCATTTCTCAAATTCATTTATTAAATAAAACACTTTATTGCTATTTGCTAAATCCTCCAGGAGCCGACAAAAACTGCAGATGCTTCAAGTGGCTGCTCTGACTGTGTCTTTCAGAGGTCCCAACCACAATGACAATTCTCTTGTGGCTGGAGTCAACAGTCCTAGACCAGCAGGATATTATTCTGTCTTTCTGGCTGGCTTTTTTCTGCTGCAGCATCAATTACTACAGTCAGAATACCACTCATTTAAATGGGAAATTATCTCAAAGTATGATTGATAACAGGGTTTTCACAGCAGTTTTCACTGAAGTGTTTTAGCAGATAAGGAGCAAACCAAATGCCTGTCCTTGACACAAGCACAGTACAATTTTGTACCAAGTTGTTAAATTTGCTGTCCGTTTCCAACTTTACTTGTCACTTCTCCTGTAAGTCTCACAATCTCTTGTGGAGGATACCCCAACAGAACTCCAGGCAACAGTTTTGGAAGCTGTGACGTCAAACGCTAAAGCAAGAGCCGAGGTCAGGGTGTCAGAGAAAATAGAAGGATTATTTTAAGATCAAACTGGCTAAAAGCTAATTGTAGGACAGACCCAGAGGTGCCTTCCCAGCTCAATATACACTGCTCTGCCTATTATCATAGATTTTTTTTAATCATCAATGCTCATTGCTAATTAGGGCTTAATGAATTCAAGGACTTCAGGAATACATTCTGAAATGAGCACAAGGCATTCTCACAGCACAGATTTATCTGGGCCAGCAGATCCTTCTCAACTTATTAAGGAAGGATGTCTTGTAAGCTCTTGAGAGCATGGCTTATCCTGCAACTCTTTAAAAAAGGAAAGCAATACACCTAATTCAATCCTTTACTCACTGTTAGAGAAACCACAGGCAAATTAAGAGATATAAACAGTGTCCCTCACGTAAATGAGACCATCCCAATTTCCTGCTCCTTTCTGCATCTCTCCCCAGCTGCCCCTCACATCCGCTGCATGGCATGGGGTTCACAAAGACTTGAGTACATAGTATACATCATTTTCTGGCACAGAATATGCTGCATGCAGTATTCCAACCATGTGCCACGAGCTATGCTATACAGCAGTGCCTTTTAACCCTGAAATTTCTGTGCTATCACAGAAGACTAAATCTTCCCCCCGTTTTGGGCTTGAACCACTGGGCTCAACACAGAACAGCTCTGAGGAATGAAGAGGAAGGAGCTCTCCTCCTCCTCAGCTTGGGGGCTGGCAGCAGCAGCAGCCTTGAAATGCTGATCATTCCTGCCACTTTTTGTGGAGGCGTCAGTGAGAAAACAGCTAATGGCTGGTGAGGAAATCAACAGAGAAGAGGCAATTCTCCTCATTTTGCTCATCTCTGCCTTTTTGTGTTCAATTTAAAAAACCTGTTGGGCAGAGTGGGCCCAGAGAGCTGATTCCAAAGCAGTCTCCTTTTGGAAAGTATAATTAGGCAGGTATTCTGAGGTCTCCTATACACAGAGGAAGATTCATCCCACACCTCATTTACCAACTACCTTCACATAAAATGCCTTTCTTCCCCAAGTCATTTATCTGTTTGAGCAGAGCTACTGTCTTCTTCTCAACTCAGTGTTTGGAGCTGGCAGGATACAGATGCATTTGCAAACTACGAGCAAGAACCGAGGCAAGAGCAAGAAACAAGTCTGATCAGAGATGATACCATGTTATCCTGCCACTGCCAAAATGGAGCACTCCTTGGCGCTTTTATTCTCTATTTGAATCTGGAATGGTGGAAGACTGGAGTCTGAGGTCAAAAGATTCCCAAGCAAAAGCTTTTTACCGGACAGCTGCAGGGATGATCTGGACCAAGAGAGGGAAAAGGAGCAGGTCTCTACTCTGCAGAATAGGGACTTACCATAAACTATGATGCTCCCTCTAAATAGAAGCAGAAAGGCCACAAATGCTTTTAGTGGAACACACTGCCTATGGCTAAGGCCTAACAGGAGAAAATGCAAACCCAAGGCAGCATGCTAAGGGGGTTTGCACCCACAGGGATTATTTTCACTGTGTCTGACACATTTCTCAGGGATATTCAATTAGAGGGTCACCTCCGTGGGAGGTGTGAGCGTGTTTTCACACTTTTCTCTGCCAATGGAAGCACCTCATAGGAAAGCTGTAAAGTGACTGAAGACTCCTGCTCTTCCTTCTACACACTGCCAGCAAATTCACTCTGCCTGTGATGTCTTATTTTCCTGTGCACAATCACATATATTCATCTTCAGAAGAGACCCTTTCACTACCAAATAAGAGCAAGTCAAAGCTTCCCCTCTGCTTCCAGTGACACTGTGATTAAGGAGAGAAAATTTGTCACTCCCGGATGTAGCCACCTGGGAGGCTTCCTAAATTCAATGTTTATGTTTAAAATCCAACATCAATTCAAAGAAAAAAAAAAGACATTTTCTAGGGGACATCAAACACTTTATTTTAATCAAAAGTTTTCAGAGAATTGTTCCTACTTTGTGAGTAACAAAACCTAATTCTGATAAGGAGAAAAAATATTCTGTCTTCTAACTCTACACAGAGATTCCTATTTGTAGGAAAGAGGACAAATCCCAAAGTAAGATTTTCACCGAAAGACCACTTAAATCCACCGTTTTCTTTCATTTGAATTACAAAGAAAATATCCAGCAATTTTCCATGGAAAATGTTTCAGCATGAAAACCAATGTCCTACTGTTTTGAAAACAAGGAGCTGCTCCAGGGCTGCCATGTTTTGTCAACTATTATAAGGGTGGTCTAAAATGAAGTACAAGATATCTCATTGCAACTTAAATCTAGATCTTTCACTCTTTGAACGTGATTTGGTAAAATGACTTTACCAGCCTCAGATAAATGGACAGCCAAGCAAATCAGTGAAGTCTTGGTGCTGATAAACCCTTGGTGGGTCAGAGTGATGTGCAACTTGATCTTTAGATGACTGGGAGCTGCAACAGTTTGGGCAGGAGCATGAGAAATGGGAGAACATCCGTATTTATAAAGCCACTGCCTTTATAAAGGTGCTTGTCATAGTGCAGGTCTACAAAGCTGGTTTGTGTTACTCCACAGCAGCATCTCTAGCAGCTACTTGCATGTATTGTCCATGTGTGTCACTCTCAACCTCATTCTATGCCTATCATTTCTCCAACAAAAGGGATCATCAGTATATGATGATCCAGACTCAAGAGAAGTGAGAAGCAAAGGTACTTCTCAACACGTTATACACAGCACCAGATATTTCAATACTGTCTTTAAGCCCAAAGAGCCGCTAAACAACGCTGGTGTCAGAGAATGTATTCAACCCTTTGGATCACTGGTAGCCTTTGGTCCTGATGCAAAAATGTGAGTGGACCAAGCCTTCTTGGTAACTGGGACAAGTCAGTTCAATTCTCAGTGCCAGCTTCTTCTCACACCCTTTGTTTTCTAAGATGGCAGTACCCACATGTTCAGATGCTACTCAAAACAATCAGACTCCAGCTCACTTGTGGCTACAAGACACAACAGATATGCATGTAATAATGTGCTTCCTTAGTTTTGAGAACACTGCCTAGGAAGGAACTTGGATGGGTTTCTTCTAAAGGACTGAGTCATACAAACTAGGAGAGGTAACATATGCTAGTGTTCTAATACTAAATCTGGCAAAAATGCTGCAGTCACCCACTCACAGTAATGAGAATTAAAAACTCTCCTGCGTCTTGATCCCCAGCCTCCTGCCTTGTCTTTTTAAGATGCATGAATGCCAAGGGAGATGCTCCTGGATGCAATTTTTTTGACCTTTCACATTACATCTTTTCAGATCCAGAATTTCAGGCTAAGGCTGGCTTTCAAAGAAGAGTCATCTAAATTTTTTCATGTTACTAAGAGTAATGAAGGAACATTTTTTATCAGAAAAAAATTCTAGTGTTTCCATGGTTTGGAGCCAGATTTTGAAACGCAAGTAGGGTTTCCCTGAAGTCTTAGGTATATATCTATGCAAATATGTTCTATATATAGAATAACATGCTCTAAAAAACAGATTACACATACTGAAAGGTAACTGCTGTTCAGTAGTTGTATGTTTTGGAAATTGCCCTTCATTTCCTCTCAAAACCAGCCAGACTATACAAACATGATACTGACTGACAGCACATAGGTGTTCATGAACTTTTAGGTAAGTAGCTATAGCCCAATTTTCCAACAAGGCAGAAATTCAACTTTGTCTTTATCTATATTTGAATGCATTAACATTTTAACACGTAATCACAGCTCTTATTTTCCTGTTATCTTTCTTGCACTATTACAATTTTTCAAAATGAAAGAACAACTCTAATGCTTGCAGATCTACTTTTAGATAATATGTTCAATAATTTCTTCATTTTTTACTGCAATGAACACTTGAAGTTACAACTACAGTCAGCTAGTGCTCTGCTTTGGGCATATTAAATAAGATACATGTGTGCATAACTGTGCTACGTACTTCGAGAAATAACATCCTAAACATATAAATTTGGGCTTCTGACACAACAAACTGCATAATTTTGACCACCACTGCTCTGAACTTTGACTCCTGACTATACATAGAAGATGAAAGTACCAGCTGTAGGACGCTGTGAAGACAAGTTCTGAAACATATGAAAGGTCTCTGGATGTCATGTCAAGGCCCTGTGCAAATACCAGTAAGGAAATGAGACATTTTTAATTCATTGTAAGATGTGGATAATGTACATTAAACAAGGGCCTGGAATCATTCTTTGAATGAGACAGTTGCACAATTATACAGTAAATAAAAAAGTGGCTCTTGGGGTTAAGATGAAAAACCCCTTAATATGGTATGTTACAAAATTAAGGCTTGATGAAAGCAGGCACTTTTACAGCATTGCCATGATTACAAGAATTTCTGTGCAGAGGGAAGAATATCTGCTGCTCTGCAAGAGACTACAGATCAATATCAGTGCTATTGCAGAGGGCAGGAAACAATGCAACTCATCCCACATGACCAAACTACGAAGGATCTGGAGATAATATCACTTGTCTAAATATTTTTAGAGCATTTAGCATGAAACAATTAAGATAATCAAATAAGAGAGAGAATGCTAAAGGTCCTTTCTAAAAGGATGGACAATACCAACAAAGCTGTTCTCATAAGTGCTTCCTCAACAACTCAGAGAAGAAAACAGCTGGCCAAATTTATCTGAAATGGGGAGAACAGCTCCAGGCTTGACAACATGCTGTCCTCAAGTGGATAATCTACAGCTGCACCTTTCCTTAGAGAAGTTGGCTTCAGCACCTTCTGGGACAGATCCTGGGAGAGACATCCCTACTCCACACCTACAGAACAATTCCTGGTTCTTGTATGTGAAACTGTGGAGGATACAAGAAGCACAGAAATGGCTTGGCTCTCTTCAAACAAGCAGCAGATGTCTTTATGCATGAGCAGTGTGTGGGAGAGGCTCTCCCACAAGTTACAGTGCTACAGGGTCTGGCTCCATGAAAGTAGAGATTGGATCCAGAGATTAGAAACAACACATGCCACTCAATTAGCAATATACTGGCTGCCAGATAAGCTCTAGGGCCATTTTCCATGATTGTGGGCCTTATCTTCAAAGCCCAGCCTCCTCCCACACTTCAGTGTCACCATCACGTTCAGTGGTAACATTCAACCATTACTACAAATGCCTCTAAACTAGAAGGTGTTAAGAGTGGGCTTTTCTAGTGCCTACTCATCGGAATTTGCCACACTGAGCATAAGCCACGACTGACACTGCACTCTCAGCTAACATCCAATTAAAAGATCAGCTATTTGACATTTTCTGCCATGTGTCCTTTGAGAAAGCCACCACTGAGTCACCCGCTTCTTCAGAAATGAAGCAAGAAGGTGATTTTCCCCTCCAAATGAAGGAAATTCTGGGGTATGAGATGGTTAGAAGGGTGCAAAATAATTGCAATGACATCTAGTAGTGCAGAGGGAACTAATAAAGACTCTTGAGCTCTGGCACTGTAATTTCTGGAAGTGTCATGTTCCAGGTCAAGGTCTCCTGGCAAAATTTCACTAAATAAAGAGAATTGGGAGACTTGGACTGCAGTTTTTTGTTTGTTTCGAGTCACTAACTAGGTTCTTTAGAGCTCTTCTGTTGGGCAGTGAAAGAACTCTAAGAAGTGCTAAAAGGTTCCCAAGCACTCCACAGGCTAGGGAGACATGACATCATGTCTAAGACATGACATCAAAGCCCCCATGCTTTACATCCCACAGCAGTCACAACAACTGGCTCTCCTCATCTTTCTCTGTCATTAACCCCATCAGATACAGCTATTGTTCACATTTCAGTTGATCTCTTAACCTCCAGATTTTCCAGCTTCAGTGTAATAACACTGCTATGGTTTTGTTTGATTCCCTTCATACCTTACCTGTTAGTATTCTCCAGGACTTCAACCTTCTTACGCAGTTCACTGTTTTCATTTGAACAGGTCTCAACTCTGGAGACAGCACAATGAAAGAGGATTGTAAAAAAATCAGTCATTTATTAAAGCCATTGCAAAACAAGCCAAACTTGCTTTCACAGAGAGCTCTATGATGTTGCATACATCTTAAAAGATACTACTAGCTGTGGAGCCCCTACAGTGCTCAACTACATCCCCCTAGGTGCAGCTCATTCAGGATGGGCTGTAACTACTTTTTGCTCCTTGAAATAGCATAGCAAAGATCCTGCTCAGACTTTCTCTGTGCATTGGGCCACAGGATAGATACTTTAGAAGTCACAGAATGGTTTATATTTATGTTGTTATCAAGTGTTTTGTGCAAAGGCACCCAGAAATCCAGCGAATGCCATGCTTCTGAAATCAGACCCTCAAATTTCAAGTTTATGAGGGCTAATAATCCAGGAGACTACAGACAGTGCTCAAGATTGTCCCAAGGTAGTACTCATTTCCACACTGTCCCTGGAAATCCCCTAAACTAAAGGAGATTGTAATATAACTCGGCACCTAAGAGGTCCAAGTAAAAATATGTGACTCCCAAAAAGACAAATATGACCATTCTGAATAGCTCCAAGAAGAAAAAAAGATAAAGGGAAATAGCTTTGATATCTGTATGCATGGGATGGAATTTCATAAGAGTAACTCTAAGGAAGTGAGACATGGCTATAAAGAGACAAGAAAAAAACGGGAATTACATCAAGGATATCACCAAAGATGGTACAAGGGTTTTAACAGAACCATCTGGTGAATTGCATAAGAGTAATACTAGAATACTTGTCTCTTGGAAGAAAGAATAATTTGGGATATAAATCACTAACTGGGGGTTTGGCTACTGCTCACTAAGGGAAGCTGATGGGTCACATGCTATTTTCCTGAGTCCTGCTTGTTTTCCCAGGCAGTCCTGACTCACCCACTTCCTATTTCTGTTTTCATCTGCATTAGAAGACAGAATATTGTTACTCTGAATCCACCTTTCCCTGGACAATGACTATCCACACAGCTGCAGCAGCAGCTGGGTCTTGCCTTATTTAAGGTGTAAAGTGTTTGCTGGCACTGTTAGGCATGTGCTGCAGGCAGGCACAGTTCTGACCCTGGACAAGCAGCAGCTAGGACCAGGGCCTTTTCTCAGTCACAGCCACGAGATGGCAGCTGGCACTCTGTGCACAGAACCGTCCCAGCATCCACAGCTGGATCCCTTCCCAGTCCTGCAACTAGTGCTATTGGCCCGCTTGAAACAGGAAGGAGGCTGGCTTACTTTTTTTCCAGACTGTCCATGTATTCTTTCTTTTTTCTTCTACTTTCCTGGGCAGAGATCTAAGGAAAAAGGAAGAAAAACAACAAATATTTGCATGGGGGGGAAAAAAAGGCATAAAAAATGGATTAATAAACTGATAAAAAGCCTCGACGTTATTAGATGCAAGGCTCCGTGTTCTCATTTCTATTCCTGGCAAGCAAAGCACTGACTGGATCTGTTTCCGCATTCTGAAGCAAGACCGCTCCCCTCAGTCGTAATAAAAAAGATCATTCCCCGCTAACCTTAAAAAGTAAATCAGATTCATTCTCATCCAGAGAGAATATCCTAGGACAAATACTAAAAGATGATCCCAGGACAGTGCCCTCCATTTGGGAGAGGAAAAGTCTGTGAATGTGTTAGAAAGCAGCTCTGCACACAAAGACTTGGGGTCCTGATGAGCAAGTCAAACGTAAGTCAGCAATGTGCCAGCCCCTGGAGCAGCAGCAGCCAAACAAATCTGGGCCTCCATAAATGAAATTTAGGTAGCAGGTCAAGAGAATTGGTTCTTCCCCTCTGTTCAGTGCCTGCAAGGCCACAGTTGAGTACAGCCTACAGTTTGTGGCTCAGAAACAAATACTTTGGATGCACAGAAGCGAGCCCAGAGGCAGACCACTGCTATAATAAGCCTGCCAGAGCACGTGACATTTCAGGAAAGGCAAAGAAAGCTGGGTTTGTTCAGATTGAAGAAGAGAAATCTAAGGAGGGAATCCTATTGCTGTCTTCAGCAACTGTCTCATGTAGCAAAGACGACGTCAGACTCATCTCAGAGGTGTAAGCAAAATGGCAAGAGGCATCAAATACAAGTTGCAGCAAAGGAAATTCCAATTACACATTAGGGATTCTATTTATCTGTTTTTACCACAAGAGTGGCCTAATATGGGAACACATTGCCCAGAGATGCTGAGGGCTCATCACCCTTTGAGGCAGTAAAACGTGACAGGACAAGTCCCCGAGCAACTTACTCTAAGATGACCCCACTTTCCAAGCCAGGAGTTGAACCAGAGGACTTCCAGAGATCCCCTTCAATATAAATGGCTCTGATTCTTTGAAAGTGGCACATAAAATGCACGAGATAATTTCCAAAAAATTTTTTAAAAATACATTACAAGACCAAATTCCAATTCAGTGCACGCAAATTTACACCTCTATCTGCAAAATCAGTAACAGAACATAGTAACCTTCAAAGATGTGGTAAAACCTCTAGAACAAGTGAGTTGGTCAAGTCTTAAAAAAAATTGCATTCTTCCCCATGTTGGAACCAAAAAAACAAACAAAAAAAACCTTGTAGGGCATTTGACAGCCTTGGTATCGACCGTTCATTTACAGGTCATTGAATTCAGTGATCAAAAGACCAGTGCACTGAAATACAAAGTCATATTTTAAAACAGGAAACAGAAAAGAAAACCTTCGTCGCCACGAAAAGAATAGAGGTCTTTGCCTACCATAAGGGCAGGATTGTACTGTTTTTTAAATGGAGCCAAGCCACAGCAACTTGATACCTTGCCTGCTAAATACTCCATTGTTAATGGGTTCAGGTAAATACTTAGACTGAGGCACACTGTCAGAGTGACAGGCAATTTGATGGATGTGCTTAGGAACAAAGAAAAGCACTTTATTAAAGGACAACTTACAGCATTCAACAGTACCACACACCACTACTGCAGAATTCTGCAGCATTTTTTAAGATGAGGGACAAGTAGGAATTACCCAGCAAAGCTCACTAACATTTACCTTGTTTTTTATTTTCCTGCGGATTTTCTTTAGCACTTTCTCTTCTGCTTTCGTCAGGGGCAGTTTGGTAGGGATTGGGTAGCCCTCCGCTATCAGCGTCCTCTTCTCCTCCTCTGTCAGGATGAGGGGGCCAGTCCCCTGTAGTTTCTTCAAGGGTGATAAAAATGAAATAATATGTTACAGTAAGCACACAGAGTCCTAGGGAAAAAGGTTGTTAGGGAAGAGAAGCAGCAGCTCTCCCACTTCAGAGAGGACTGTGCCTACTTGAAGAACAGCCTCTTGCCATTGTGAATGTGTGGAAGACCCTCTAGATAACTTCCACTCAGGGACCAAACCTTCGGGACAGGATTCCCTCAAAACAGTTTTTCTTGGCCAAGCTCTGTACACACTGAGGCCAACAGTAAAACTCTCCTTGGCTCAAACAGGAAAGAGACAAATGAGAAGCACTAATGAAAATCCCTCCCTAAAGATCACCCCTTGCTTTTGACAAGAAGACAGATGCAGATCTACCAGAGACAGGTTAACCCAGCAAGGCTGGATCCTAAGGCAAAACACAGTCCATCATGGGATAAACCTAATAACACTATTGAACTCTGTGTCAGCTTAGAGGAGAGGCACATACTGTTCTCTGTGGGAACAGAGCAGACCAGTGAGCAAGAATTACTGGATCTGCAGTTTTGACCAGAGATGAATTCATCTAAAGAACAGTAGAAAGCTAGCAAATCCATGTCAAAACCAGTAATTAAAAAAACAAAAAAAAAGAAAAAGAAAACCAGAGAGACACACAGGCAGGGAGATGCTGGAGAAAGCCAGCCCAACTTACATGTGGTGCTGTCAGGAGAGGGGAATTGGAGAGTACTGAAGCTGTGCGTGATGCAACTTTAGCCGTGGCTTGTAGCTGGATTGGGCTTGAAGGAGGGAGTGATCTGGCTGGGCTCTGCCCTCCTTCAGAGTCACTGCCATGGCTGCTGGGGGGGGTCGGAGGCAAATGCAGGGGATCCACTGCTAAAGGGCAAGAGAGACGTAATGTAACACAAGGTTTTGAGGTGCTAATTTAAATTGCCACTAGAGCCACCTCCACCACCACCACCCAGTTTCCAAGACTAGGAATGTCTGCTAAAAAATGGGTCAAGCAAAAGTGGCAACTTGGAAGACGTTCAGAGCATGCAGGTCTCCAAAGGAGGAATGAAATGCAGCAGCTGTCTTTAGGTTCGACAGACAAAACAGGGCTCCGTGCATATGCTGCAGTCATTTCTACCTACACTTCAGCTTCTTCCTCAAATGATTTGAGGTTTAAGTATAACCTAAAGTACAAGTTCCCTGTTCCTGAGAAACCTCATTAACAGAGGGGCTCTGAGCCAGCACACTTTCTCTCCAAAAACAACAGTGTTTTCTAACTCTGCTGTGGATTAAACAAATTGCAAGTATTTTTCATGGGAAGGGATCACATTCAAGGTGTTATGTGATAAGGGAAGAGAGAAAGTCTTCCCAAGGACTTCATTTGGCCCAGCTGGGAAAAAGTGACTGACAACCTCGCGATAGTGAAGGCTTCAATGTACTAATGGAGCAGGAGCAGCATAGGCAGCCACCACAGGAACCTCTCTCACGCTGTCCTAAATTCTACTGCACTTCTACACAAAAGAACCTGTGCTAGAGTTGGCAAGCAAAGTTCTGCTTATGACCAAACGGGTTTGAACCTACTGCAGATATGTCTCACCTACTGTTCTTGCATGGACAATTTAGCAGATGTCCAAACCAGCCATAACTAAGTCATTTTTTTCTCTTACCTAAATTTACAGCAATTAAATTTTGAAGTAGGAAGATAAAGGCTAATTTGCCACCTTCCACTTCTGTTATGCTTTGCAAATTTGAGTTGAAAAGATCAAATGGGTGGTGAGGGAGGATGGAAGAAAAATAGTAACAAAAAAAGCTATAATACTCTTTTTGTCTCACATCTTAACTCTTGCAGTTGCCAGAAGAAGAAATATACTTGAAAAACAACAAGGCCCTTAATCCCCCAAACTGAGCAATCAAATCTACACCCTGGGTTGAGATATAGCCTCTACCTGCTACATCGTTTCTCTCCCTAGAGCAGTACTATTTACCTACAGAAATGAATCCACTAACAGAATATCAAGTGTTCCTAACTGAAATGCAGTTATCTGCTCAGATTTCAGGCCAAATATTTGGCTCTTTCAAAGTTTTCTTGGCTTTAACAAATTATGGCCTGCAAAACTATGTTTAACTTTCAGGGCAAGGATCATTGCTCCTCCTTCTTTATTTATAGCTCAGGGTAAAGAGATCCCGGTTGTTCTTAAAACTAATATGCTACAAACAGATTCACCTAACTTTTATTTTCCTATAAACTCACATCCTTGCTTTTGTATTAGAGGTTAACAGTAAAGTTTCCACTTACACTCTTCATGTTTCCTATGCCTTAGTTGTCTCCTCAAATTGATTTCTCTTCTATCCTAAATAATCCTGTACTTTAAGAATTCAAGCTCCCTTCACTACAATTATTAATACCCTGCAGACAAAAAGGGATCATTTTCTTTGTGATGAACAAGGGAAAAAAAAAAAAAAAAGAAGGAAAAAACCCCACATAAATGGGTCAGAGAGAGTCTGGCTCTTCAGTAGCCTGAGTTGAATCCCTAGAAAACAATAGCTTCAGCCTGAAGACTAACATGGTGAATGAGGAATCCAAATACTTAATCAGGGTAAAGTACATTTATTGTGCATTCTGGTCAACTCCCCCTGCATTTTGGTTTGGGGTTTAACAGACCTTCCTTAGAAGAGAGGTTCAGGAACTGATCCACTTCATGGGGCTCCAATTTAATCTCTGGAAGAACTTTCTGGGTCAGTGGTTTCATCTAGAAAAGAGACATTAACAGCATGAAAACCCAAAGTACACATCTTAAAAATCTTAATAGAAGGACACAAGGATTACTTCTCCATAAATGGAGAGGTTTCCTCTCCTCCTGCTCTGCTACAGGCAAAGCTTTAACTTCTTTACAGAGTTTGCTAAACCAGGCTACAGAGAATACTGCCCTGACTACTCCCACTATGGCTTTTCTTACTACTATATTTAGCTAAATAAAAAGATTACGCCTCAGAGATGACATTTCAGACTGAAAGCTAGCAGGCAACCCACTCAAATTACTTCTCTTAGCAACAGAGCTGCTGCTAGGATCTGCCGGACTGCACAGCTTGAGCAGGGACAGAAACACCCCTGGGAGTGGGGGAAAGCCTGTTGAAGGCCATTGTCATCTGGGAGCAAGAGCACAGTGCCAGTCACTGAGCACCAGGTTGTCAGCCCAAGTTCATTTCACAGTGTGGAGGAGCAGGAAAATAATAGTCACAGCTGACTGAAGTTGGGAAGACACCTGGTTTGCCCCACTGACAGGGGTGGGGCACCAGGCTGCCAAGCTGCTGCCCAGAGTCAGTCTGTGTGCTACAGTCCCAGGCTCGAGGAAGTCATTCTGGCACATCAGCATGTTAACTGCAGCTGAAATCTCTCTCAGTAACATGTATAAATAATCCATGCAATAGCAACGAGCCACCAGTTAGTCCCAGAACTCCCTCTAAAAGTCACGGCATCCCAAGCTACGGCAGGACTGCATACCAGGAACAGCACATTCAGACTAGAAGAGGATTACGGGAAACTTGTGTTTAATTTTCTTCAGTTTCTCATAAAATAATTTCTGTTGCACGTATTTCTGATCCACGTCCAAGTGGAAACATTTATTTTCAGCATTTACCAGCTCCATCCGGTCTGGACAGATATTGCACCCTTGGTACTGAGAACAGTCATGCTCCTTCCTCCACTGACTGGGGACCCTGGTGAGCCATCAGCTGATGCAGTTCATTCTCCTTAACCCAACCACAGCCAAAATAAGCACTTTAGAATGCCCACTGGCTGCTCCAGCTGTGGCCAGAAAGGCATTATGAAGCTCCTCATGAGGCAGGCTGGTGTGGAAGCAGCAGCAGCCTGAAATGTCAAAGCTTCACAGATCTGGCAAAAGTAACTTTGCAGGCAAACAGGGAAACTCTCCAGTCAATCCAAACAAGGAGTCTTGTTCTCATTAGGGGAAGGCTCAGCAGCACTAGAGCAAGTTATTATTAAAGACGCTTAGCTTGTCACAGACTTGATAGAGCAAATGGATTAGTGAGTTCAGGTGTAAAAGGTTCATCAGAAACTGTTTAAATATTTTCAGAAATCCAAGAGCCCCAGGCTTTGGGGCTAGCATAGAAGACAAAGTTGTGCATCCAACCATTAAGACCTGAAGATGCAGACAATGTGTTTTGAAACACAAGCTCTTACAGCAGTAGGGGGACACCAGCAAACACTAAAAGCCACTAAAGCAGACTGCAGTGTGCACTCTGAACTGCCAAGCTTTGGCACCAAGGAGGATACACTGCTATGCAGTCTTAGGAGAACCTATAGGTAATTGTGCAGAGAGGAGAACAGGAAGTCTGCAAGTACCAGGGCATCTGTCTGTAGTTCAGGTCGTTCTCCCTCCAGTGATGTGGCCGTGACGGTGAGACTGACGGAGGGAGCGAGGCCCGATGTCTCGCACAACCCTGGCTCAGTCTTTATTGATGCTGGAGTAAACTCTGTAGCCAGACACCATTCCTCATTTTCCAGGTCACCTGCCAGGGAAGGAAATTGGACACCACATGTTTAGGTCAGAGACAGAAAGACTACAAATGAAAATAATGTCATTCCTCCTCCAGAGAAGGGAAACAAACACAGAAGACATTTTAGTCTATCAACAAAACTCTGCCCTTGCTATTCAGCTCTCAGTCAAAGCAGACAACCATGCTGTTTCAGGGCTGTAACCTAATCCTAGCCCCAGGATACACAGAGGAGCGGCGAGGAAAGACTCAGAGCACTAATCACTGTACACTGCTGAAAGCTGCTAATGCATAGCAGAACAAGACCAAACAAGCCACTGGGTAAAGCAGCCAGGGAGCCATGTCCTCAACACACTAATGGCTGCTGACTCAGTTTTATTCCTCCTAGAGATAGCCTTTAGCCAGACTTCTTCTACTGTTTGCAATCATCAAATAGCTTAAATGGTGATATTATACTTTTAAGAACAAAGTATTTTCACATTATCAACTTCATTTTTTTCCCCTCAAGGATTCATTTAACAAGTGTAAAAGAGGATATAGGCTTTGGTGACTTCACAGGAGCACCAGTGACATGGTGATCATGCTGATTTCCTCCCCAAAGCCTCTGGGAAGTCACAGTATAGGATGCATATTTTAATCCGCAGCAATGGAACAGGCATCACACAGTGGCAGAATTGTCCCCTAACTCCACTTACTGCAAGTTCACTAATCAGAAGAAAGTCATGAAACTTTTTTCTGGACAAAGCTGAAAGGTTGGCCTTGCACTGCCAAGAACTTGAAGAAGGTTGACTTGGTAGGTTTAGCTCCCTATTTCCATTCATGAAGCAGCCACTGTTTGACTTGCTGAGAAGGGATTTACTTTCCCAGGTCTGATATATGATAGAGGATCAAGAACTCAAAAAGACTCAACCTTTAAAACAATTCCACAAGGCTATTAACAACCCCTCTTAAAATTGTAAAATAATCAAATGCATTTTTGGCAGTTGTAATTCTGCCTTTAAAAACTTCCAATTCCAACTGCTAGAGTTTAGTTATTTAAGTTCTTTTCTCTTACAGAAGAGAAAAGCTCTGCACCAGCTGCACTGCATCTCAAAAGCATGTGGCACAGTTCTGTGCCACAACTCATCAGGAGTTGTGAGAGGCATGTCCATTAAATCAAGCAGCTGGAATCTGAAGGTAAACATACATAAAAGAAAACAGAGTGCTGATCTTTCTTTCAACACCTTCTACTGCCTTCATACAGATCATTTATCAAATATACAACATCAGAACAGAGGGCAAGTACATACACTGTAGGGCTAGTAAAGAGAAACAGAGCTTTGAATTAACTGCACGCTGCGTCAACGTCCTGGGAGGCAGCCACGGTGCTGTGGCTGTGCCACCAGTATTCTGCAAGGCTGACAAAAGGCCCTTCACATCTGAGTGCATCAAGCTGGTGAGATGTCAACAGAGTTCAGCTGCAAGCAGGTAACAAAAATAAGAGCGGGCTTACAGCCTCTGTGCTGCTGTGTGTCCTTGCTATTAAGACCACACACACACAGAGCACACAGGCACTGGGCAGACACTGGGTGACTGGAAAAAGGGAGAAGAATGTACATCTCCAGTGCTAGTAATTACTATGTGGTGGGACCTAACCTCCACCACTGGCAAGGAAGGAGGTAATTTGAGTAAAGACACACCAAGGAATTAAAAATGAAAAATAAGTATCCTGTAATCAGAAGCCTCATGAACAGCAAGCTCATCTCTGCCAGAAGTAACTGTAGAGCAAGGGCTAAACACTGTATTTAAGTATCTGGAGAGCTTATTCCCAAAGCTTCCTGGAAAATGCAGAAATGTAAAAATAGAAGTATTTTTTGGAAAAAAAAAAATAAAAGGTATCACTGTCTAAATATTAACTCGTGAGAAAGGACGTTGCTCTACGGCAACCATCCTTGAGCCTCTCTACTCACAAACATGAGAGCACAGCTCCCTCCCTGCTTGCTGTGTGTGCGTCATTCAGGTAATACCTTTAAAGTAGTATCTGCCTGGGAATCCAGAATCCCTTGGTCAATGCAACTTTGAAATGCCTGTTGGGATAAGTTCTGTCAAAACTTCCCCCACATCGTGATGTGCAGAGCCTCCTCTTGCACCTCTGGGTCGAGCTACACCCGTGGCAGCACCATCATCTGTAATCTACTTTAAACTCCCTTTGGGAGGGAAGGCTAGGGATAAAGGAGAGCTATCAGTGAAGCCAGTAATTGTAATTAGCCCTGAACTTTCCCAAATTTGTATCATCTTGCAAGAAGAGAAATCTAGCCATGGGTGACCAGCAAAACAGGGCATGTCCTCTAAGGCTGCACTTTATGATGTTTATCACCTCTAATCCCCAGGTTCATCGCAAATATTCAGCAGCTCTAAGACAGCAAGATATGCTGGCCTTCAGCTAGTCATTTGACTCCTCTGGAAGCTGATTTTGCTGATTAACTTGACATCCCTGCCATCATCATTTAGATCTGCATAAACTGCTCAGAGTTATTCTAGGCTTTAAAACCACTCTAACCAGTTTGTAGGGTTGCAGATGGTTTCCATCGACAGCAACACACTGCATTTAACACTGAGATAACTCTGAAGAACTGTATCTAATACTTTTTTGACACTGCCTCTTATGATGCAAGGGGACAGGTCTCATTCCAGACGAACAACCCTGTGAAAGAAAGGGACAGAGGACTGGTCAAATCCCAACTTGATAGTCCTCTGTCCCCACTTTTTCCAGGGCCCTGTTGCACGCTCACTATCATAGTGTTGTGCAACAAGTTACTTTCTTTTGACACATTCCAGCTTCCAAAGTCTCGGATGATCTCTCCTCTGCTCCAAGAGAGCTGCAAAGACATTTCCCACTGTCCTTTCTACTCTTCCTGAGCACAGCAGGTTGACATTATCTGAAAATCTTAGTTTACTCTTATAATTCTTCTTTATTCTTAGTCTACTTTGCCAAGCACTGTACGAGCAGAGCAGTGGCAGCCCTTCTGCCAAAGCCCTTGAGAATACTGCACAAAACCAGAAAAATTCAGGCAAAGAGGAAAAATTGAGCAGACTAATAGATTACTGGTCATACAGAGAGGTACAGCACATCCTCCAAGACAAGAGTATTTCTGATACAGGGTTATGGAGAACTATGAGGGAGGTTTCATGGAATAATGAGCACAAGCAAGAAGGTACATGTGAAATACTGAAATGAAAGGACAACAGAGGCTGGCTCCAGGGACCCACTGGAGGAAAAGGGAGGGTCCAAGCAAGGCACGCTGTGGAAAGAAATTAGGGGTGTTTATATTTGACATGATCCAGGAAATACATGTGAACTATTGAGGCAGAATCCAAAACAAGAGGCTGAGAAAATAATCTCCATGATGGTATGCATTCAAACAGATATGAGTAAGGCAACATGGCATCCTCTAAGGTGAGGCAAAATACACTGCAAGTCATTCAGACAGAGAGAGAAGAAAGCCTCAGCAAGAGATTCAGCTATCCAAATGGCCAAGAAAACAGACATCCTAAATATTGTCACTTCGACTGTTAAAAATCTCCTCTCGGGCTTCAAAACACAGACTCCAAAGTCCACTGTTGAACAAGTTCCCTTCCCAGGTGAAGTTTCCTATGAAACTCAGAACTTCACCATGCAATGGCTGTTTAGATGAGAATCATTTCCCCTTTACCCACCCTTTCACAAGTCCATGAATGCTAAGGCATTTTGGCACATGGAATATGTAATTTAAAGAGTCTACACGGTACTTACCAAAATCCCAGCTAACACTTCTATGTGCAATGCACTGGTAATTAAATAGCACATACAGATGATGTTAACTGAACATTTGTATTGAAAATCACCCAGGTATTAAGAAATATTTATGAATGTTTAACTCAGTGTCCTTTTGCACATCACATACATATAAAACCAGGAATGTTCTAATAATGTGATGAAACAATTTCTCTACAGAACTCATGCCTTACCCAAAAAGCAGAATGCATGGCACTCCAGTAATTGAGGAGATATTCCATGTTTTGTTATTCTCACTGTCTCATGCATAGCCTCACCTCTCCTTAACAAAATTCATATTTTGTTTCCACAGGGCTATTTAATCCCCTCCCAGGGAAATGCTCCACCAACCTGAATTCATTTCCACAATGGTCCTGAAAATTCAACTGAGACATGGAGAGATTAAGGCCAAAAAGTAACTAGGAATTTAAAATGGCCAACTGGAGACAACTGGAATTGGATTTTTCAGATGATTTAGCACTGTTATTATACTTGATCAAAATACAGTATGCACTGAGCTTTCAGGTTCAGCTGTGAGCATCTACCACTGCTGCAAGTTAAACATCAGATTCAAATCACGCATCCAAAAACCCCATTCATCACAGCACCCCAGGGTTTGTGACACAAGCATCTAAAATCTCCTGTATCCAAGAGATATATTTCTTCAGAAAGCTTTTCTGTGCTTCTTCTGTCATCAAGCTTATCCCACTTTTCCTGCAGTCTTATTTAGCATGCATCTTCCACTATTTTTTTTTTCAAAAAAGGCAGAAGCCTTACAAACCGCCAAAGTACAATCAGTGTATTGAGCTAAGTTCTCACTGACAGGAAAAACTTCAAACATGTCCTCTTCTTTCCCAGTTGTACTCATCATGGGTCCAGCTTGGGCCCAGATATGATATGCAGTGTGTTGTGAGATGCCATGTATGTGGGTGATAATGCAAGAGATGAAACTCCAAATGGGACATAATTCCCTCAGTACTGTAAGTGTAAGCATTGTATGCCGTGCACATCTTCAGCAAGGTGTCCAAACAAACTTTCTGTCCTCTGTCTTTATTTCAGAGGTCCTAATCCTGTCCCAGGTTCCACCATCTGCAGTTAAGATGGGCAACGCTCATAAGATCTACTCAACATACCACAAGCGGACTTTTCGCTTCCCTTCCTCCAGATCACTACAACCAAAAGGGAAAAGATGATGCAATATTTTGCACAACGAATGTTTCAGAGCTCTGAAGCCCGTTATGAAGACTGAGTTGTTCACATGTGCTTGGCTTTAGGTACAACAGATCCAAGTCAACTTCTATGCTGCACACCTCATACATTATAATGATGATTTCCATCAGAAATGTGCTCCTCTAAGCATTCACAGCTGTGGCAATAACCAGTATGTGTGATTTAGGCGTGCATGAAAAACACACAACCAACAATGGCTGTGTTTTCACACGTCAGAATTAATATATACCATTCCTGTGTTCATAAAAGGATTTTTTAATATATCTGTATTTATATATAGATATAACAAATTAGACATAGTCTCTTAACAACACCATGTGCAGCTTTCTAGGATACTCATATTTCTCTGAAGAACTGCAACATTTTGCTTCTTTCCTTCTTCCATGGGCATATTATGGAAAGGCAGGGTAGGAAAAGTGGAAAGCAAGCTCAAAATGCTTACTTCAACTGTACAGGTTTTTTTAAAGAGTTCCCCGAAAGTTCTGCTTTCCTTTTTAAATTATTTCTATCCAAATAATTCTTCAGTCTTGTCCAACATGCCACCTCCTTTCCTGAGAATAAGTAAATCTTCTCCAACGTTGACTAAATTTCACCCTCTCTGACAGGTGTACAGAGAACCAGAGCTTACAAAATAACTAAAAAGATCTCCCTTGCTCCCCACATTCTTTTCAGCATTATTCATTAGAGTTTAACAGAGACACTTACTGGATAACCAAGTTGTATCAGTGAGTTACTGTGCATTTTTAAATAAATGAAATTAATGGTGCACACTGTATCTCACCCTCACCCCTCCCAAGTACAGAGAGTGCAAGTATTCAGAGAAACAACACGGTTTTCACCTTTCTTTTACCCTGCAGTAAAAAGTAAGATAGCACCATTATGTAAACAACCCACATGAGGGATGTACCACTGAACCTCATCTTGAAGTGGAGAAAAGCACATACCACCATTACAGATTAACATCACAGAGAAAACAGATGCATGAACTGAACAACATTTCAAACAAGCGTGCAAGCAAGACCTGCAGAATCATCAAGGGATATCCTTATCTGTATAAGCAGAATGAAGAGGCAGCTTTTGCCTCCCCCTTGAAGTTAACTGTCTGACCAACAGATAAAACAGCTTAGTGAAAAACAAAACTGAAAACTTAAGGAGACTACAACAGACTACGGGTCCAAGTGCTCTGCACAGGTATTAGAAGAGCCATCTCTGAACAGGGTAATGCAGGAAGTTCCCTAATGAGTCAAACTGTTCTCCAGCCAAGCACATTTAAATAATCTCCCTCTTCAGCTGTGTCACAGATTAGATCAATAGGGCTTCAACTAATTCCTTTTGGTCCATGGCAGACCTTACACCGTCATCATGAACCAAGGGCTCGGATGCACAGCGCACCCGGCTTCTGCACAGCTGTGCCATGTACAACCATACGCAGTCTCAGGCTCAGCTCATCCCACGTTAATAACACATTTTGAATCAGATGGTGCTTAAACTTGCCCCAAGGGTCCACGTTTGCAAAGCTGTACCTTGGACAAGAGTACGGTCCTTGCCTGAATCCCACCTCTGGAGATGTTGCCTCTTTACATCTAGCAGAAGGATCCAAGGGTGCTCACCAGCTCTACACCACAGAAGTACAGCTGCAAACTAGGAGCCAGCTAACTGCAAGGGGAAAACACCTCTTGGAAGAGGTCCACAAGTTGTTTGTGGGGGAAATGACTGCTCACTGTCGGCAAAAACACCCCACCAGCTGCTGATGCACAGACTTTGGGCATGCTGCTGGACATGCCATTTGCTGGGAAGGAAGTTCAGTGTCCCCAGCTCTGCAGTCTGAGCCTCTGCAGCCTCCCAAAAGTTGGACCTTTCTGGAGGAACAACAGCCTCCTTGTCTTTCCCCTGGGGTCGAACGGTCCTCAGTGCCCAGCTCTGGGCTCACGTAACACCCCCAGGCAGACACAAGCCTTGTTCATCATGCCTGAAATGCTGAACTCCAACGCCACTACTGCTCCCTCTCTCTCCTTTGTGAGGTAAGAGCCTACATTCATTGACAAACAGTTTCTCTTACAGATTTTCCAAAGGGCATTTCCCCCTCCCAGCGTGCACACACACTCCCACCACAAATAATGAAACTGAAGCCCTCAAAACAGCTTCAACACAGGAGACACTGCTTGACTACCAAGCATTGAGGTCCTTTTTAAAGTGCCACGAAGGGAAAATTAAATAAAGGGGCAAAGATCAGCAGCAGCAATAGACAGTAATCACAGTGCAGCAGAAACAGCTTTTCTCCTAACAAAAGATCATCACTCATATTGGCATCCCCTCTGCATGGCATGGAGTTCATCTAAAACCCACAATCATTTCTATCACTACCAAAGTTATTAAGATAGAAACGAAGACATATCGTTCCTTCCATACATAAACAACAAGGGTCAATATCCTCTTTCCTGTGGAGAATGTGACAATTTTCAATCCAAAGCATCTTGTCATGTAAAACCAGTCAGATGTCTTGGGGTTACAGGTTCTGCTTTAACCTCCCTTCAGACTAACACTACATAAGCATAGTTGGGATACAGTCCCTGATAGTTCTTAATTATTTTGCTATTTTTATAGCATCACCCTTCATATATATATGTGGGAGTCAGGCACAGACTGACGTGGTAGCTGGATTTACAGCCTTAAAGTTCGATACTATTAAATGTCCTGTAAAAGACTATGATTTTGCTTTAAGGTATACAACAGTTACCCACAGAAGCACTATCTTCAAATAAAATAGTTCTCTCTCACAGGTCTGGATTCTTCCACTCACACCCCACGCAGATGTTGTGAAGGCATATCTGTGTTATGGCAGCCATCAGGCTTCAACACACATTAAATGGACTTGATGCTCACAGCGCATCACCAAGTGAGCATTGAGCTCTCAGTGCAACACGACAGAGGAGAATGAGATCACTGCTTTCACAAACAGCAGGACTGGAAATAGGAGGACTATTCCCCTAATGTGCATCATGTGGGAAACTATTCCTGGAAAATCAGCTCCTGCAGTCACTTGACCAAGTTCTGAAAAGGAACTGCAAATGTTCCTGTGTTGAAAAAGGCACTGCAATAGCTCAAAGTCTAGAAGATACCACCTACCTTGGGAAACACCAAGGAAGTGCAGTTCATTTAGACTGCATCCAACCAGAAATCAGGAGGGAACTTAATCACAGCCTACAAACACCTAGGGAAAGAGGTTTCTGAGAGGAGATGGTTCTTTAATAGGAACAAAGGCTATACTGAGCTCTCATATATGTGGGACTGGAAGTTAAAAGAGGTCAGACTGCAACTAAAGTTGCCAATTATTAACAGTAACCATAAGTAAGCACCAAAATGCCCACCTCTAAAACAAAACTGACATTTTTCAGACACACTGCTGCTCAAGTAGAAGTTACAAGACTGATGCAGAGTGACCTACTGAAACTTTGGACCTTGGACATATAAAAGTTCAAAAGCCTTTTCATACTTTAGTATGAATTTAGTTGCTCTCCTACAGAGTTATTCACATACAGAGCAATGTTTCAGGCACATGGTGTGATTCTTGGGGTGTCCTGCACAGGGCTAGGAGTTGAACTTGATGATCTTGATGGGTCCTTTCCAACTTATCATATTCTATGATTCTATCACTTTAAATCAGCAGATGCTAACAAGGACTGGCTGCTACATTTCCACATAAAAATCACCCAAACACACACTATCCCCACTAAACAGCTTTCTCCCCATTTCATAAACAAACACATAAAAATAAGAAAAATTATACAGGAAAAAAGTTGCAGGAACGTGCTCTCAAAATTATAGTATGGCTTTGACAGCAGCTTTTCAAAATACAAGTGAATTTCTTTGTTCTGTTCCATTTTCTTTGAAGTCAGGGCAGAGGTTCCATTTTCATTGTTCATATTACACTGATTCAGTATTTGGTGAAAAACAAAAGCAGGATAATGCATCTCTCTCTATATATAGGTTATATAAAAAAAATAAAATTAGGATATATAAGATAGCCTACTATAGGCTATATTATATGACATATATATGCACCACATATACACATGTATATTATGTGTGTGCATATATATGTACACATACAAAATGTAGGAAGACAAACCCGAGCCTCAAGCCCACAGGTATCTCTATGCAAAGAGACAGCACATGACACTGCTTGTGGACTCCACACACAAGAAAGCATTTTCGTGTACACAGTCCTGCCTGAAATGAGGGCTGGATTCATTGCTGAAGGGCTATTTGCACTGGAGAAGTGGGAGCCACAAGTAACTTGTGCTGGGAGCTGTTTCTTGTTGGCCATTATCTGGCTGTTACCACAATTTCTGCAATTGCTAAATTGACCTATTCCTGTAATTGTAAATCTTATATAAAGTTTTTCTAAAATGAGCTAGAAGTGTAAAACCTGGGAAACTCGTAAGCCTGGATTTAACTTTTCCGAGAATTCCTGTTAACCTCAGGAATTGTTGGGGTGATTTTTGGGGTTTTGGTTGGTTGGTTTTGGTTATGTTTTTTTTTTTTTTCAAACCATGCAGAGAGATGGAGTTGAAGTTTAAAAAGAAAATTCAAGCTTTAAAAGCACATTACAGGAAAGCATAACCTCAGCAGTAAAAAACCCAATAACAATACAGGTTACAGTCTGAGGCCAGCCCCAGTTTTGGCACAGCTAAGAGTAACATAGAAACACGTCATTTCAGCAATCAGTCTGTCAAACCTTTAGCCAAGGCAAGCTGCTTCAAATCCAAAAGTAACTTCAAAGCATTCCTGAGCAGGAAAGCATGAACAAGAGAGGCAGGTGAGGTCCCAGACTAGTCTCAAAAGCAGAGCCCTTGAGGGAGGGAGAAAGGAATGCACCCAGCCCCCTGGCCACAACTTGAGGAGAGACACTGTACCAACGCTATTTGGCTGTCCACTGCCTCTGCCCTGTCAGGCTCACAAAGTAAAAAACACCTAAAAAACAAAATGCAAGATGACTGTTAAACATCCCTACCACCTGAGCTGATCTCACAGGATGAAGCACCACCTCACACGGATGTTGCAGGCTCTGCCTTCACATTCCTGCTACACACCAGCCCCTTGGTATTTCTTGTACTCGGCTGTCATTTACGGATCTCAAATGTCCAAAACAAGGGGCAGACGCTATCTTCAAGTCTGTGCCTACAGCTGAGAAGGTGAAGCATGGGAGGGCAGGGAAGGAGTCTACATTCACATCTCAAGTCACAAGGATGGTAACCATAGTCCCTGATGAAACTTTGGTCTTGCCTTGCTCCTGCCTGCCCAACCCACAGCCCTCCCTTTCTAAAAGGCTGCAGAGACTGGAAAAGTGAAGACAAACATACACCAAACATAACAGAAAATTAAACTTCTTTTCCTATTCATTTACAATTGTCAGAAGTGAATCTGTGCCCCAAAGGGCCACAATGCACAGTAAGAGGTCTCCCTTACCCACCAGCCCTATTTTCAGTCTCCCCTCCTAACTTCTTCATGGCCTTTCAAGAGCATTTTCCACCTCACAACTATCCACTGTCCTTCTCTGCAGCCACTCTGCAGTTGTCTCAAAAATGCCTGGCCTCAAAACTAGAAAGCAGAAACCTGGTGGGAGAGAGGTAGCAGTGTAACTGGTGTGGACAGGGACACAGCCTCCTTTTCCATGTTACAGCCTGAAGCCCTCCCCGGGCCATATGCCTTATTCACCAGTCCAGGCAAACAAAAGTTATGGTCAGCCAGCTGCAAGCAGGCAGGTCAAGCCTATAAATATTCCTCTCTCTCTTTCTAGTATCTTTACTCTTAAAACTTTATGCAAATTCAATCTAAGAATAGATTCTTGTCATGGAAAGAAACCAAAAGACTAAATGCCAGATGTCTTGTACACATCTGCTCTAAAACTGACACCTTCAGAGACCCCACACTAACAACAAGCTGCAAGTATGCAGGACAGTTATTCTGCACAAAGCTGGGGAAATAGCCTCAATACAGTGAAGTCAGAGGAGTGAATAAGCGGGGAAAAATTGGTGTTTGGACTTTGCTTTTACAGACACTTAAATGTGTTCTCACCTTGAGGTTAACAGGAATTCTCGGAAAAGTTAAATCCAGGCTTACGAGTTTCCCAGGTTTTACACTTCTAGCTCATTTTAGAAAAACTTTATATAAGATTTACAATTACAGGAATAGGTCAATTTAGCAATTGCAGAAATTGTGGTAACAGCCAGGTAATGGCCAACAAGAAACAGCTCCCAGCACAAGTTACTTGTTCCCCTGCAAGAGTGGGCAAGAAAGTGATTATGGAGTCAGAACAAACAATCAATCCAACATAATGGCTGAAATGAAACATGAAAAACATTTTTAGTAAGGCTGTGGGAAACTTGTGGGGGAAAAACAAAAGATGGAAATAGATACTGAATGACTTAAACCTGTCTTGTAGATCATGGACTGAACAAGGTGGGCCTTGTTCTCAGCTTCCCTGCACACTGGAGTTCAAAAACCACTACAGACATTGGGTGCTATTGAAACAGATGGGAATAACTAAGAAAATCTATTTCCCTCCTCCTACAGGCTAGTACAGCTGAAGGAGGAGGGCAGAAAGGCAGGTAGCAGAGCAATATGACATGTGGCCTGCCTGGTGGCAGCACACTTGCTCCAGTGCCATGGAGATGAGACCAATGTCCAGGGTCATCCTGTGCCCATAAAGACAGCAGGATCCTGTCCCAGGACAAGCCACACACCCCCAGCTGTCACTACAACCTGCCATCTCCAACAGGTCTGTCACCAAGGAGACAAACTCTAGTTTTTAAGGCTATTTTAAAAGCAGGCAGGTACATTTCCCTTTAGGACACCAGACCCATGTGGCAAAAGCCACTCCTGCCCACATCATCGTGGGTGGTGCATTAACATGCACCCGGTTCGAAGTGAGACAGGGAGCCAGCCTGCACCTCAGCACACAGCAGCACATGGCACCTGAGAAGCTGCCTTTGCTGAAAGGAGTTTGCAGCTCCAGATCACATGAACAGAGCAACCGCTGGTGTGAGAGAGACAGTAAGATGTGCAACAGGTGCCACTTCCAAGTCCACATTATGTATCCATATGGGCTAAAGGGCCTGGCCCTAAATGACCCCGAGGTTTCCCACTCCTCATGCTCTCCCCATCCTTGCCTGTCTATAAACACTCACTGGCCTGGGAGGGAATGGCATTTCCGCACACCCTGGGAAAGAACCTGCCAGCACTCATTGCCAGGACAACTGCTAAGAGACTCGCCAAGAAACACTGCATTACTAGCTACACTACAGAGCAAGAACAAAGCCTGTTTGCCATGTGCTTCGTGCATAACACCAGGCCCTTAGTCCTCTAGAGCTAAGGGCAAAGCTCTGAAATGGCATCCAGACACAGCTTAACTGCTCTGTGCCATCCTCCTCACACTGCTGCTGACCGCAGGCACACAGGTCCACAGCCACAGGTGTTTACAGCAGATAGGCACACACATGCAAGGTGTCACTCATGAGCCTCCTCACTAGCCCAATTTCACTCCCAGTCCTGGAGGACAGAGTCCTGCAGAATCGTAAAGCCTGGCCATAGAAAAAACAATAGCTCACTAATCTGCCCAGTGGGGTGATTATTTGGAGAATGAAAACTTTTTGGGACATTCTATAAATAAGTCACTCAGCCAACCTCATTTCTCAGCTCCTGCCACTCCACAAAACCTCTCCCAGTTCCCTAGCAGCAGGAGATGATCCTGGAGCATATGAACCTCCCCCTCCACACCCTGTACCTCTTGGTCCCCACAAAGGACACTGGTGCTACCAGTATCTGTCCCCTTACTCCACCAAACGGACTGACATTCATTAGAGTTATCAGGAGCACTGTGTACCTTCACCATCTAACAACAGAGATGCTTTCAATCTCCAGTGTCAAACCTTGCAGTATTGCCATCCACAAAATTCTCCTTCCCTGCTCCCACAGATTCAAGAACTGAAAAATCAGCAGGGTCATGCCTTTGAATATCTGTCAGACAGCCAGGTTCATTCTAATACCACAATTTTCTCAAGTATTTCTTCAAGCTTCACGGTTGTAAAGTCAGCAGGTACAAAAAGGTTGTGAGCATGATTCCAGGGTTAAGATTAAATAAAATCCCAAACACCAAGAACAACTCCTCCTCCTCCTCCTCTCTTATGAAACAAGCTGCAGAGTGAACATAAGATGAAATGTTTTCCATTAATTTTCTATTTTTAAACCCCACTTGTTAATGTTTCTTGGCTTTTTAAAACATCATTTGACTAGAGCTCTATTAATTACCCAGTGGTCTCAGCAGTACGAATTTCTTCAGGATTTTTCCCCAAACGAAACTCCCCTCACTTTTAGCCTAGTTTGAAACTTCTCTCTTTTAGCCTAGTTTGAAACTTCTCTCTATTAACTTCCAGAGGAGCTTGGTTTCTGATGTTTCCTTGTGCTTGTTTTTCCTGCCACAATTAATATCTCCTGTATGAGTTAATTTAAAAATATTCACATAAAACAGCTAGGAAATACAAAACGAGAAGACTTTCTGTAGATGATGTTTCCAGATCATTTCCAAAAACCTTGTCTCACATTGAAAAGCCTTCTCACAGGTTTTATTAGTTGGCATCTTGTGAAATCTCTAACAATTTTCATCTTGTTTTAAGAGAGCACTCTGGGCTACAAAGCTGTCAGCCTTTGAAGATACGTCTGGTGGATCTTCACAAACAGCTTAGCTTGTTAATGCTTAGCCACAAGCACTTATCTCCCTCTCTTTTATTGTGATGCAGCCTAATATTCCACTGCTTTGTACAGTAAAGCTAATGGTGAAGACATAAAACAATTATTAGGACTGGAAGTCTGACATGGCGATTATTCCTTATAGTTACCAGATATTCATTGTCTTGCTCCTCCGACAAACCACTTCAGAACAAGCAGGTTGCACCTCTTCCTCCCACCATTCTTGCATTTCCCCTTTTTCCCCTCCAGATGTTTATAACTGCTGAATTACAGACAACTGTTAAAACTGCTGTGGGTTTTCATAATTTTCTATGCATCGCCATTTCATACAGCCACAGTATCTATAAAACTGCAGTTAGGTCTTTAGAAGATCACCAGTTATTTCCTGATGGGCATTATTTTTTTTCTTTGCCCTTTTTTAAAAAGGAAAAAAAACCCTGGAACTTCAGCAAGACCAGTTCTAAGACTGGGGCAGCATCTGAAGTCACATTCCCACACATGTATTTAGAAACATAAATAAGATGACCTGATTCTCATTTTGGGATAACAGAAAGCTCCAGACACTCACCACTGAAAAATAAGTGTAGTTTAAAAGGTTGGTTTGTTTGTTTTTAATAAACCTGAAAGGGATCTCTGAAGACCATCTCATCTGACTCCTCATTCAGCATATGGGCCAAGTTGTATCAGGTTGTTCAGGGCCTTGTCTAGCTCAGCTTTTAGTATCTCCACAGGTGAAGACTTCACAGCATCTCTGGATAATTGCTCAAACGCCTGACCCAATCCCACTGTGCAAATGCATTTCCTAATACCCAACTGGAATTTCCTTTCTTGCAGCCACTGTCTCTTATGCTATCACTGTGTATCTCAGAGGAGCCTAGCTTTGTCTTGACTGCACCCTTTCACAAGACAGTCATAGACAGCAATAAGATCTTCCTTTTCCTTTTCCTCCAGAAGACCAAACAAAACCCACCTCACCCTTTCCTTACAAGTCCTGTTCTACAGTACCCAAACTTCATAGTGATCCTCATTTGGTTTATCATTCTCCATTTATCTTCAACAACCACAGGCTCAATACATGGAAGTAAGTGTATTTCTGGACCTTCTACCACTTCTTTTGATCAACTTTTGACCCAAAATGGTTACAACGCAAAGTTAGTAACCTCTGTAAAAAGCATTCATATGCACCCTTAGTGCACCATCACCCCACCAGGAACATTTCATTACTGCACCATCACAACAGATGGACATGGGCTCAGTGTGTTCTACCTTCATTGAAGTTGTCATCAGTTGAGATGTGGGTCAAGGGAGACTGGGGTCGAGAGTCCCCACACAGGGAATAGCTGTGTTCTGCCTGGATGAGGGGTGCTGGGGATGCTGGAGACAATTCCACCTCCATTATTTCATTCTTCTCAGACAAGAAGGGATCATTCAAGAGCTGGCCTAGGACATCAGGTGAAAATTCATCCAAGAACTCTGTGAAGTGCTGTGGAGACAAAAAGCAGGGAAAAAGTTTATCTCCTTGCCTGTCTGTCACGCCAACAACAGGAGAGGATTGATCAGAACAATCTTATATCTGCACTGGGCATCTGTGCCAGTCAGCAGCAGGATCTACCAGCCCTGTCTAACAATCTGCTTCTCCAATCACTACTTCAAGCTGAAGAGCTACAGCTAGAACAAAAGTCCTCTAAGAGGCATACATTACAACAGAAGAGCCTGTCATTAACTTGCAACAGAAATGGAAAATCGAAGCACAATACTCATGTCCTGAAGTGGCCTCCTCCCCCTACTACACAAGGTACTCACTACAGTGCACCACCAAAAACGGGAAAGCACGTTTCCTCCAGGAAAGTACATTTCCTGCAGGATTTATCATCAGAACATTTTGTGTGTGGAACAGAATATAGGGGGTTAATGTTCACTGAAGCAGAAAACAAAAATGAAACATATTCAGACACAGACTCTGACACCACGTATGGCTATTTTAGCTGTGCAGAACATTCAGTGTGCTCTAGGAAAACGGGCCCTGCACATCCGCAGCCAAGCAATTACGACATTTGCTAAAAATTGGGTTTTCTGAATGATGTATGTATCTATTTTAGAAGCTGCCTTCCACCTAGGACTAGAGCGCATATCCAGCTTCTAGGCCCCAGAGCTAAAGCTCCTGACAGTCAGAACTAATTACCATTTTATCTATTACACTGAATTCATTACGCCAGCAGCACATGTTATATCTGTATGCAGTAGGAAAACTTTGTGTTTGTTTCTTATTCAAAATGAGTAAAAACCAAATCTTGCAATCTACTTCCTTGAGACTCCAGTGCAGTTCCCATCAATAGCTGAAAACTCTGCGTCTCTTCTAGGTTTTTTTTTCCAGTGTCAGAAAATTACATCTTTGACAGACAAAGAAACTGCATTGCAACAAATCATTCCTGCTCATCTCATTCACACAAAGAATTCTATTTTTGTACAAAAATACTTGTACAATGAATTGTAATGAGATTTTCTGAACAATCAGGCATTATCTTCCATCTTATATAGGAATCTTTGTCGACTGGGGCATGATGCAATAAAAGTCTAAGTTTGTTTGATTTGCTCTGTTTTTGCAAGCAGTATTGATCTTGGCTCTTCATCTTGCTCTCTTCTGCAGAAACAAACACTGAAATTCAAGATTTGGCTTCCTGTAGGCTAAATTAGGACTTAAACAAGTCAATATTGTATAAACCCACGAGGGAAGCTGTGTGCTCACACCCTCATCACACCCTCATGCACTCACATTTCACAGCTCCAGCAGCACCTGTGGCCTAGAAGCCTGATGCTGGAAAATCCTGAGCACAGCCAGCTCTCACAGAGTTCCCTGGAAGTTCGAGCACCTCTTCCAAGATGCTTACAAATGCTAACTGTGCCTTTTTTCAAAATCAATAAGTCTTCAGTCAATTCTGACTGACACTGAGGAAAAGAAAATATTTACCGAACATAAGGCAATAAACAGAGGACCACAGTTGCTATGCTGGAATAGCAAGCTAGCTAAAGAAAAGCCTTTACAAATGGCAAAACAGATTTGTAGCCTCATATTTACTTACTGTAAATGATAACACTAATAAACAAACTCTCAGAGGAATCCACAAGAGGGTCACGATGAACCCAGAAAGCCTTGTTTACTTTAATTTTGATACCCAAGGACTCGCTAGGACTTCACATCCAGGTGCTTTCCAACAAGGATGAAAGTATAAACTACAATTCCTCACTCTGCAAAGAGAAAAGAAGAAGTATGCGCAAGACTAGTTGATCACTCTGGTGCATCAATAAAGACACCGATAATACAGGGTAGACAGCCATTAAAGTGTAAGCAAGGGACAGAAATGCTTCCCCACCACGAAAGAAGTCAAGGATGAACCTACAAAAAAAGCAGTGCCTTTCTTAGGGACAATATATTCCCCCACAGTCTACACATTTCTTTTCATTTGGGCTAATGGCAAGAGTCAATTGTATTTGTTTACATACTTTCCTAAAGCTGAAACATTTCCTTCTTTCTAATTCTTGTATGCATTATTCCGACTAATGACTAGCAGATGCTGAAATATCACTGATATAATATTTGTAACCCTGGTTTCTACATGCAGATACTTTATCACCAGCATCCTCCAATTTCAGGATGCCATCCTTGAAAATATCATGCCTATGCATTGACTTGGTCTGACACTACTTAGATGTTATACTTCACTAGACTCAACAGAAAGGACAACATGACCACAAGCTACTCAGCTATTTTTGGCAAATTCATGAATAAATATTTTTATTAGCCTTCTGTTTATTACTGTTTTGATATGGAAAAAAATCTTATCAGATGTTATAATACTTCTTCCATTTGACTGAAGTTAGGTCCATCAGATTTTACTTATTTTTTCTTTTCTGAATGGGGAATTTTCCTACAACCACTTTATGAAAAGCAATGGAGGAAACAAATATTCAGAGAGAAAGAGGACCTTGGGGCGGGGAAGGATGTTCAACATGTTCATCAGTATTTGTGCTTTCTCCTTTTCATGAGCAGCTGTAAAGCAGCAAGCTGTGAGGAAGAAAAGAATTTGCATTTACAACAGAATCATCTGATAGCAAATAAATGGTCGGTTTCTAAAAGGATTTTTTAGTTTCATTATAATTCTGAAACTTACTTTTAATAGTCTGTGATAAAACTTTGAATATTGGTCAATAGAGAAACCTAAAACAACTGCCACAGGTCAGACTGCGCAGCTACAGAACTCAGGGAACAGACTCAGGGATCTGGACTTCTCACTCAGTGATTACAAAACACACCATCACTTGATTTACAGGAATCTTTCATATGTTATACACTTCTCTACTACAGCAAATGCTTAAAGCTAGGTCACTTTCTTTTTCTTAATAAAACAACTATCTCATTGAAAGTGGCTCCATTTGCTTAGAGAAGTTAAAAGAAAAGGCATCTGAGCAACAGTTAAAGCAGAAACAATCTGGGCACAATTAGGCCTCCAGCTCCTCAAAACTTCCACCTACACCTAAGCTGCTCCTTCTGTCTTTTCGAAGCACATTCTCCAATTGCCAACCCTCCTCCTCCTCCTCCCCCCTCTGCTTCCATATGCACCTTAGTGGTCACCAGCCACTTCCATAGCTGGAAAGCCTCAGAATAACCCTCAGTTTTGATACGGCAGCAACCACCCCTGCACTCAGGAACAGGAAAGGGCAATTTAGGGAGGAAACTGAGACCTTTACACTTAGAATCTATATATATATTTGCTTGCAAAAGAAAGAAATTCTTCATCTGTTGCTTTTAGCTTGGCATCTTTCACCCAGAGAGTTAACCTTTAAAAAAAAAAAAAACAAAAACCAAAACAAACAAAGAGAAAAAAGAGCACTTGCATTGAGAATCTGCCTTTTTCTCTTCCTTTCTTTTTTTTGTTGTTAATACCCCTGTAGACACCTCTGTTGCCAGTTTCCTGCTATCCTCACACCCCACTGGCAGCCCCAGCACTAACTGCAGACGAGGAGTTGGTACAAGGAGTCTGTTTGAATTATCAAACTATTTCCTCCACACAGCAAAGAAATGTGTTCAGCTGGGATTTTAACCTCTGTAAAAAGTCAGGGATTTAGGACAGATGTAACCTTATCTTTCCCTTCCCCCAGAACCCTGAAAAGACAAACAAAACAGCAGCACTTGGGTTTACCGACAGACAGTTGCAGCCCTATGGAGTTCCACCACCCATCTGGCTGGACATTTGTTCATGCCTATAACCCGGGTGCTTTAGGGGAACACAAAGCACCTACAGACATCACCTCACAGTGAGCAAACAGAGGAAAGCTCTTATATCCGGGTGCACAGCGGATTTTGGATAGCTCTTCGAAAGTAGTATTTGGCTGCAGACCAGCTGGGCTGAGGGCTGCAGCTCTCCATCTGCCCGTTCCCGCCAGACAAAGGCCCTTTTCTCCAACTGCCTAAGAGACAAGGGGTTTTTTTTCCTTTCTGGTCTGATCAAATGAAGATCTCTGAAGTAAAATAGACTCAGGTGCACAGCAGTACTGGCTTCTCCACCAGGTGACCTGAAGCCAGAGGAGAGCAGCACTAGCCCCAGTTGTCTGAAGATGAGATATTATCATGACTAAAAATGAAACAGTCATCTTCAGAAAACTGACTTTCTAAGAACTCACTAAAAAAGTAATGAAGAGAAATCAAGAGCCCCAAATGACAGTTAATAATTATATTTAAATTATTAAGCAAGTGACAGGCTTTGCTGAGCCTGGAAAATGCACTGTGTTAGCTGCAAGTCCTCCACACTGACTGTAGCAGCACAATCCACCCTTGCCAGCGGAGCCACCCCAGAGGGGAGCTGCCATCCTTGCACACTGTAAAACAATCCCCTCTCTCTCAGCAGACCAGGGCAAGGTGGCCATGCAACACACCAGGGTTATAACCACCCAGTAATTCAAGATACTACCCTCCTGGGAGTTAATGGCTCCCTCCTGGCTCACCCTGAGGTCTCCCCATCCTGGAGGGATCAATCTCCCCTCACAAGTGGAACTGTCAGGTAGGAGCATCCCTCCTACACAACAGGCACGCATGGGATAAAAACGAAGCCTACCATGCACCTGTAGGTACAAAACAGCCTGGTATTTCTCTCTTGTAAGGCTTCAGCAGCAATCATGGGGGTAGGGGGGTAAAGAATTGCACCTTTGCTTCTGTATGAAAGGAAGAGTCCATGTAATTCACAAGGCAGTGCTCCCAGAGAATAGGAGGAAACAGGGGAAAAAGGGGACATCACAAACTGTCTGTGGGGGATGCAAACATGCACCACAGGCATGAATCTCCCCCTTCCTTTCACCCCCAATTTCCTCTCACATTAAGATAACAGGGAGAAAAGGGAATAATTTTTTCACCAGCTCTTTTGTGATTTACATAAACAAAGGTGTACAGGAGATAAACCACAATGTATCAGAAAGCATCAAACAGCTCAAGAACTGTGGCTAAATGGAGATACCAACTCCTCTTCAAGGAACCAAGCACACATTTCACAGACATCTGGCAGCTGCTTATATGGTAGCTGAGAAGTTCTGAGTAGGAGCCACAGCTGCTAACAAAAGGTCTCAAGCTCTGGGGCATCCAGGCAAGGCACCAGTTGTTAAAGGTGGCACACACACTGGTCAGCCTTCGTGGGTCGAGCTCTAGACTCAGCTGCATGGCAAGAGCTGTGAAAGGCATCACACACCTCACTATCAGCTCTGCCTGTGTTTGTACATGCAACATCTGAGGGCTCGGACCAGAGACCCTCCCTGTTGAGCTAAAGAAGAACCGTGCCTAGAGATGGTTCTTATCAAGGATTGCACACACAAGCCTACTAGAGATGACAATGAAGCAGAGAAGTCCATGATGCTCTGCATGCCCAACCCCAAAGTTAAACCCCAAGACATAAGCTAAAAAGCTTTCTCAAGGCAAGTGTTTTCTTCCCAGACATGTTGCTGGTGGTGCTGTTGAATTTCCTGTCCCAAGTTCAGCGCTGATGGACTGGAGGTGTCAGTGTGCACCAGCTTCCAACAACCAAGACTACTGCTCTCAATGCTTGCTGACACTTGGGCATCAGTTAAATTGCTGAGTGTCAAACAAAGTCTGCAGATTTTCAGGTGCATCACTTCTCTCAACTTTGTCCCTTTCTTCAAATTCTTTGTGTTCGCAGCAGGGAAGCTGGCCACAACCTCCTCTTCTCCAAATTCAGCCACAGCTTGTATCACATGGTACCCACCTGTCAACTCTGAGAAGAGCTATCGATTGAGCCCCTGTAGCCTCACCTCTGCAATTCACACACATGTGCCCTGCAAGGAACAGAAAAGCATCTTTTCTGGTAGAGAGTGTGTTGATACATCACTGTTACAAGGCACAGATTCAAGCTCCTGCTGGGTTCTCTTACAAGGATGAGAAACGAAGGACAGCCTGGCAGCAATACAGGATTTTTCCATGAGATCGATTCCAAAGATGGGGGTTGAAAGAAATACAAGACCAACCCTAAAGAGTCAGTCACCAACATTCTCACAGGGAGAGAGTGGAAGAGCAGAAGGCTGGACCCTCTAACAGTTTGATGTAGCAGGGTGTTTGCCTATGGTATGCATTAATTTCAGTGAGGGGGAGAACCAAATATATTTGTCAGAGAATATTTGAAAAAATTAATGCAACTACACTTGAAACAGCTGCAACCTGATTGCTGAGAGACCCCTTGGACAGACCACAGTATTGAGTGTGAGACAGCAGACACATCTGATTGCTTATTGTTAAACAGGACACAGAGATCCCCCCTCCCAGATTGATGAAGGATCAAAACAGCTGGAAGAGCTTTCTGATGGCAGGGAAAAAATGCATCCATGCAGCCAGAGCAGGGAACAGAGAGACCAAGGACTGTAAACTGTCCCCCAACTCATGCCTAAAAACACAATGATAACACGGCACAGCAATGTACCCTACCCTGGCTTATGTACCTGCCAAGGACTAACAGAGGGAACCTCAGATTTGTAGGCATTTATCTATAGGGTAAAAATCAAAACCAAGATGCATAGTTACTCAATATTTTACTCTACTGTAAATTCCTTTACTGTCTAGCCAGTAACTATACTGAAATTACCTCATTTGTGGGAGGATATGAAGAGTAACACAAAATTGGTATTTGGAAACAGCAAAGAGATCCACCATAACAGCAGATACAATTGTTCAGAGTCTCGCACCAGCATTTACTCATTTTAAACATTAAAAAAAAATGTGGACAGATTAAAAAAAAAAAATCCACTAAGTGAATAACATACAGGTTGTGTCATCAGCAAAACAAATGCCAGGAAATTCAGAGCAAATAGATTTATATGGTAATTAAATCTGCACATCTTCCCAACTTGCTCAGGTTACACAGTTGGAAATGCTGAAGTTCATGCTGAGCAAATCTTATAATCCACCCTATTATGTACACATGCATGCACACACTTCCATTGCAAACACTCAAACATTTCCACCCCATAACCCACAAAGAAGAAATGTATTTATTTTTAACTATTCAGGGGACTTTTCAAGAACCATGTTTACTCCCTTGCCTTTCTGTGTTCCAAAATATTCTTTCACTTTCCTTAACACCCCTGCGTCCTCCCGAAAAAGAATTTTTGGATTTAAAAATATGGTTAAACCCCAAATTAAATTATATAATAGCTAGGACTAAATATGGATTGATAGGGGAAAAAAAAGAAAAAGGAAAGAAGCCCTTGTGCAGCTGAGGCAAGGGTGAGAAATAACCCTTAAGTTCAGTGTCTTTTAAGTCCACTGTCTGCAAGCAGAGATTGCTATTGCTCATTCCTAGCCCAAGCCTCTTGGGAGTCACGCAAAACAGGAAAATCCTTCTCACATTCCCCTGCCCTTCCCCCAGTGCATAGTTCTTGGATCTAGTCTAACTTTTCAGTAGGCTGAGTGCCGTGTTTTGCTGTTTCCCACCCTCTCCCCAAAAAAGCCAAAGCCAGAGAGCAGTGACTCACTGGGGCCAGAGCACCAGGGCAATGAGTCATTGAGCTGGAAGCCCTTCACTAATGCTCCCCCCATCTGGGTCCCTGACTGAGACCTCACAGTACATTATTAATTCTGTTCCAAGCAAGCATCTGGATTACGCTCTCAAGTCAGATGTAGTCATTCTTTTGCCTCGATTCTTCTCCCTTCACCCCCCACCCCTTATTTTTTTTGCCTCTTATACCAAGCTCACTGGTGTGCACTTGTCCCCTAAGTCAGCTCTCAGGCTGCCAGCTTGAGCAGCAGAACCACAGAAACCCAAACCTCTCCATCACTTCTCCCCACACCCTCCTCTCCACCTCGTGAGCAGCAGGGTCACAGTTCTTTACCACCAGTGATTGCAGAGGCTGCAAGATGGGCCTGACTGACCAGTTTGCATTTCACAAGCCTCCAAACCACCAAGAGCATGGACAAGCCTCTCAATGCCACTTCCAGCTAGCATCGCTCACAACTAGACTGGGAGGGTAGTTCAGCTTCCAAAACTTGGTCACTGGGGTCTCCAATGGTTTTTGGCACCCTCACAAGATACTTAAAGAGATCAGTTATGTATTAAAAACTACATAGTGAAGAAAAAAGGTATGTTTGGATTTATTTTTTTTTTGCCCCAGCTACACTCCAGGTATGGAATGTCAGTCATAAATATTTGTTGTGAGATAACACTAGTTTTCTGGGTTACACCCCAGGTACACCTAAAGGCTCTATAGAAGGAACTTGCTTTTACCTCAACTTTTACATCAAACTGCTGTCTTCTGTGTAACTACACAGAGTTTAGCCAAAAAGTGAACAGCGAAAGAAAGCTTTCAGGCAAGCTGAAACCTTTGTGTACAAATTTTACAATTCAACAGTGGGCATTTATGGTCTTGTTTCCTGCCCAAGAGCTCAGCAGCAGGGACAACACATTTGGTTGTTGCACAGCTGGTTTAACTTATGGCCACTTTTGAAATAAAATAGTTACTCCAGTTCCTTCTTGCTCAGATACATCTTAACGTTATACCAGTGTTTTACAACATTTGGGCACACTGCACTTGGTTTCATTTATCATTTTCCCTCACCATGGAAATGGGAAGGGACAAAGCAAAGAAAATTCATCTCAGTCCTCATGTGACATCATCCCTTGCTGATGGGTACAGATAAGCCCTTTGTAAAGGGCACAGCCAGCACCATTCCTGTCAGAATCCACTAGTTTTGCACGCGTTTTAGAGATCATAGAATATCTCAAGTTGGAAGGGACCCATAAAGATCATCAAGTCCAACTCCCAGATGATTTTACAGTTACAACAGGAAGGAGGAGAGGATAACCGGGGAGAGAAGTCAAAAGTCACAGACACTGTCCAGCTGTCCTACATGGAGACAAGACTCTCTCCCCAAGGATGACTAGCACCATGCAATTCAGGAATGGTTACTTAAAACAGAGATGCTGTAACCTGCTCATCTGCTCACTCTGAAAGGTCTCATCGCAGCTCCCACATGTTAAGCAACACTTGAAGCTCCCACACTCTGTCCACAGGCACAACCTCCTAGAAATATAACCATCCTAGTGGGCACACTGTGCCAGGATGCCATTGGGAGACCTCAGAAAAATCATAATTTCACATCTAGGTTCCCATTAGTACAGGGGGCCTCCTGCAGAACACTGATGCTTTCCAGCTCAGCTGTTTCATATTTAAAGCCTCCTCCCTAAGGACCAAATTAGAATCTTTCAAAGGAGGATCTTTTCTTAGTCTGAGTGGTGTAGGTAGAAACGACTTCTGCTCCATCAGCAGTGTTTGCTGCATGCTGTGGCTTGCCAGTCCTGACTGACAGGACACTTCACATTTAAAAATAAAAATCCTTATTTTCTTCTTCAACAATGCTTCTTCATTGTTGGTTGCAAAGTCTAACTGGCAGAATTCCACCTTGCAGGAGCCATCGTTCTTTCTTTTTCCTAACACTGGCCACAAACCTACACACCAACTATCAAAATTCTGCTCTTTAATTAAAGCTGGTTATTACAAAATAAGTAAGTCTTTATGATCAGTATTGGCAGCTTAAAGAGAGATGGGGCATTTTATTTCACAAAAGAGTTAGTAGGTTTTGTTTTGCAGATTCATAGTACTGAGGGGAGAGTTTTATCAGGTTGGTTGGTTGTTTCTAAGAATAGAAGCATGGAAGCTGAGGCTTGAAAAGAAAGGACACAAATTTAAGCTCCTAAATGTTTATTTCAGCACTCTTAAGTTCTGAAGAGTCAGACTACCTCATCAAGTGCCTAAATGCAGACAGCCTGAGTTGATTATGGAAAATATGAATAAGCTTTTATAAAAACTGCCCAAAGCTCATAGACATAATGGTTGAAACTGCAGATGCGTGTAAAGTTCTAAAAAGAAAAAACACACCACACACATGTAAACCCGTTCTTGAACTCAAAAAAGGTGCTTGAGCACAATGGAAGGAGAAAAATAATGGAGTAGTTTTGCAAAACAAACATGAAGAAATCTACAGGTCATATCACCCTACCCCTGAGATAAACTCCCCTGCCTGATTCAGAGCTCAAGGATCAGCAGCATTTGACGAGCAATGACCTTAGCTGCCACAGGGTTTAGACCCTGCCCTGCACAAACTGCTGCCCCCTCTATCACACAGATATCTACTATCAGGGCAGAAGGAAGAATAACACTGGCAGGACTTTGTGTTCAGTGCTGCTGTCGCTGAGTGTTGCACATTAAGTACCATGCACTAAATAAGTCGGTTAGGTGTCAAATCCTGTTTCAGTGTGATCCGGCCAGACAGGGAAATGAACAACTACATTAAAGAAAACCTTCCAGTAAACAAGTCGTATGCCTTGCTTTCAGTAGAAACATCCTGGGTTTTGATCTGACATACCTCTCATCTTTCCCACACACTTGCACTAAGCCATGGATGCACACAGAGCTGGCACTTTGTCAACAGCAGGTACAATCAAAGACTTCCCATCCCTGACTGTCAAAACGTTCCCAGTTTGCAACTTTGCAGCATGTTTCATGTCAAACCTGCTACCGCCCCAGGAAGCAAAGGAAGAGCACAGCAACAGTACTTGACAATGAGAACACCAGGAAGGACATCTCTACTTTGTACCTGAAAGAGAACATGGCTTTTGAAGCCATGACACTAGAGCTTCTCTGGATGAGCCAGCCCTACCAAACCCATCCCACGGCAAAAAGCCTTGCATTTTGAAGCCACCCCCAGTGGTCCCCTGTACCACGAGATGGATACTTCAAGACACCCACGTTGCACTTGTACAGCCTTAAGTCTGCCGAAATCCACACAGGAACCCACAGAAATGGTTTTGGCACCTCATTTTGTGTGGACCAGGACTTCCATCAGCACTGGTACTTTGGCAACCTCCCTCTGAGGAAAGATGCGTTTCATTTTGTGTCATCACAAGAGTGGGGGTGGGTCACTGGGCTTTTACTGGTGTCAAAGTCAGACCAGTTTGTTTTGAAGCTCTACTCAAAGCTGTAGAAAGGAAACAAGGAGACAGGATATGAACAAGATCAAATATATACTCAAAAGCATGCACAGCATTTGTCTAGACAAATAATTTTAAGATAGTCCATACTTGAGAGCTGGTATTCCAATTTCCTATGTCACAGTGCCATAAAACATTACTTCAGTCAACTTTATAAAAAATAAATAAATAAAAAAGGAGGGGTACTGGACTAAGGTTCAGGACCCAAAATAGCAGTAGATGGAAATATCTGTATCCTAAGACTAGGTCTTGAACAAAAACAAACTTGTGCATTTATTTCCCCTCTCTGCTTCTTTCCAGAGATGCAGCGACTAGTGGAACAGCTTATTTAGCTGGCTCTTTCCCCTCATGAGTCCTGGTAACACAGGAGAGACTTTCAAACCATTGTTGTCTTCATGTGCCTGTGAACTGACGTTTCAGCTTTTCTCACTAGCCCTCCTCCACTCAGAGCACCCCTCTCCTTCATCTGTATCTCCCCTCTGTACCTCCCATTTCCAGACCTTTGCTCCCAGGCAGGTCGAGAGGCCAAGCTACTCATCCCCTTGCAAGACGTAAAGAAGTTGAGCAGAATCAGGAGTGAAGCTGCAAACTGCAGGTGGAGACCCTGGAGGAGCAGAGACAGAAAAAGCAAGGGTGCAGAGGGAAAGCAGCAGGAGGAGGCAAAGTCACAGTGCCTGGAAAGGGATAAAATAAACCTACAACAGATAAGCAGTATATTAAGGTTGTGCAAGAACTTCCTCCATCCCCAGCTGCATATTTTTGCCAAGTGCCGCTGACTTTCGTGCCTTGCCATTCAAAACTGCCCATCTTAAAGTGGTCGCTCTTGTGACTGCTATAGATTTACTCTTTTTTTCTTCCCCACCAGAAAGCCAGGCTGAAGAAGGAAAGGAGACTCAGTAGGGGCTGGCACTGTGTCCCCATCAGTGAGACAAAGGCACGCGCTGCGGGCGCAGTGCCAGTGTGCTCTCAGGCAGCACAGCCCTACCCTTCTCCTGCAACAAACATCTCCTCCAGCCCAGTCTCTGCAGTCCTAATGAGACAGTCAAGCTCTTCAAGCTGCCCCCATGGAACAGAGGATCAAGAGAACCTGAGAGATGCTTTAGTCAATAAAGCATCAGTGTTGATTGTAAATCATCTGTCAACATTTCAGCACATGTCTAAACCAAAAAAAAACCCCAACCATACTGCCATGTCACCGTGGCAGGTGAAGAGAAAGCCACAGGGGAGAAACAATCCTGCTTACCATGGAAACATAAGTATCATATATTTGGGCTACTGGAAGAAAGGTAAAATTACTGCGAATTAAATCAGACTCTTGAAAACAAGAAAGAGTTAACAGAAAATACAGTTCAGAGGGAAAAAGATTGCTTCTGAGTTTGTCAGGATCCAAGAGAATGTTAATTATAGATCAGGTCATTGCTTGGCTGCAGTTATTGGGGGGAGAAGAAGGAAGATCAAAATGTTTAATTGAATATTCTTGGGAGGGGGTGGTTCTGAATTACTGCTTTTTATATAAGAACAGATGATACAGCCATCCCACAGGATGGTAATGAAATTACTTTTATCCCAACAACAACGGAAGAGAATATATAAACAGCTACTCAAAGCTGGCCATTTTAATTAGTAGACCTAGAAAATTTCCATCTGAAAAGGCTAAACAGTGCTTCTAAGGAGCTCTTTAAACTATTTTCAGTATGAGATGATACTGAAGGACTGTAAAAAATAATATGAAAATATTGAAGTGTAAGCAAAGCAACAAAGTTAACCTACCTATTGTTCATTTCTGATGAAGGGAAGAGATAGAGAAGAGAGCAGTTAAGAGTCCAGGAACAAAAGGGAGAGAAATCTAATTTATGCTTATAATTCCACAATAACGGGTAATCTAGCCTCTAATTTTATCGCTTTCTGTAACAATATTACAAGCTTAATACCCCTCATATTGTGAGGCAATTGACTTGGTGCTATACAAAATGAAGCTGGAGTGAGATAAAGTCAAAAAGCCACATTCAGTGTGACAAAGAAATAAGAAACTTCCATATGTGAAACACAAATGAGCTGATTGTGCCACGTGTTTTCAGTGGGTTCCCAGAAGGGATCAGTTCTTGGCCCCAGACTCTAATGACCTGAGAGGAACAGTCACTACCGCTGAAGGTTCCAGATAATGCAGCATCAGCAAGGGCAGCAAGTAATAAAAAGGTCAGGTCACAAAACCAAAACAGAGTACTTGGTAAGCAGCCATAAAAGAGTGACATATCTTAAATAAAGTTGAAGGTTAAAAAAAAAAAAAAATATGCTGCAAACAAAAGGCTCCAAGTCACACTTGGGTGACAGACAATCAGGAGAGACCCCAGGACTCTGGGAGAGATGTGGTTGAAGGAGCACCTGCAGGACAGGTAGCACAAGCAGTGGGCCCTGGGGAGGAATTACTGCAGATATGTGCTCAGGCTCCAAGCTTGGGAGCCTCCTTGCTGCACTCCAGGTCAAGCCCCTCAGCCAGCAATGAGGTTTCACACAGTTCCAGGAGCAGCCAAGCACCAAGGACTCCTGCATGGCCATCCCGTTCTGTAGGGCCACTGCTGGGCTCACACACCCAAAGAACAGCAGGGAGGTACTGCAGAAATTTTACCTTTTTTATGTATTTAGGATTCTTTTTTGTTTGTACTTGCTTCTTAAATGAGGCCTCACATTCAAAAGTCACCCTACAGCCAATCACACAACGTGTTGCACAAATCTGTGTTCCCTGCAAAACCCAGAGCACACAGGTTTGAGGACTTCAGAAGACAGAGGCATGTGGAGCACAAATTACTCCATGCTCATAGTGGATGTGGCTGTTACTATCCAAAGCCAGCTCCAATTCTATATCACCAAATTTAAAAAAAATTATGTTTAACAAGGTTCAGAGAATCACGAAAATAATTGTGGAGAAAGATGAAAATTCTGCCTCAAAATAAAAGCAAATAAGATAAGCATTTAGCTTATCAAAGAGGAAACCGATGCAGAACACGGACATTCTTTAAGTACTGAAACAGGGAATAAGACTTGAGAGGATGGCTCTACTAGCTTGTAGCTAAGTTTACAAACTGAAGCCAGATCTATTTATCATGGTTATAAAGGGTCACAATATTAAAAAAAGGAAGAACAATTATGAAGGAACAGCACGAATTCATGTGAATTCTTTGACTCCAGCCATTCTTAATCAAAGACTAGAGGTTGACCTACAAAGATATGCAGGAATGCAAATAGGAAACAATCTCGGGAAGTTTTATAGCCCTTGATTTACATAAGGTTAAAATAATTCATCATAATTGTTTCCTTTGGCCTTCTTGCAGCAAAACAAAGTTGTTTACTAGAGTGCCAGCATGTTCTGGAAAAACTGATACAACCCTGAGCTGGGAAACCTGCTGATGCGGCTTTGCATTCCTGTATTCCAGATAACTTGATACCCTTATCAGGAAGGCAGCTGGGGAACACAGTTCAGGAACCCAGGTTTAAGACCAAAGGTTCTTCGTGTTACACACAACCCATCCGCTGACAAGCACGCTCCAAATACAGTGCAAGATTAACTTCAAGTGGCCGGCACATCCCACAGCACTAGCCCACTGGAAGCCTTCTCTCTGTTTATTTTTAAGGCTGGGTTCTCCAGCTCTGCTGCTCGAGTGAGTCAGCTTTCCTCCCCATTCCAGAGGGTTTATGAGGGCTGCGGACATCCCAGTACCAGCTGAGAGAGGAAAGCCCCTGCCAGTCGCCATCACTCCAAGAGCCACAGCTCAACAGAGAGTTGGGAGAGGGTCTCAGAGGAAAGATTTGGCAAGCTTGCATTGGACTTCAGGGTTTCCCTATCGAAGAGACTGAAAACAAATACCCAGCAACGCCCATGCATGCAAACTATTCAGGGAATAAATCACACTCAAACCCTTTTGAAACCGATTTGTTCCTCAGGATCCGAGGGGCAGCTGCAGTCCCGCCAAAACACAAGCAAATGCCTGTGACAAACTGCAAAGACTCACAAGCACAGAGTGTTGTGATCATCTTCAGAGTCCACATTTAATTTCCACATCCAATAGATGGCCAATTTCTGTGGCAATGAGAGATTCCTCAGGAGCCCAGGCGAGAGGAATGATGGGGCGCCTGGGGAAATTAAAAGGGAGCTTCCACGTGGAGGGGTCGACTTCAAAAGAAGTCATTTAGCAGTTGCTCATTTCCAAGTCTCTTTCAAGCCTCCTAGTTAGTAAAGCTGCACGTGTTTGGGCATCTCCTCCATGGCCTATCATCCTTCCCAAGTGCCAAGTCTGCAGCAGCAGAAGGCTGTCCGTAGTAATCTGAGGCAAGTAACATTATTCTTGCTCTAAACGTGAGAAGGAGCACAAACACAACCCCATTCAAGCACACAGACAGAACAAGGTGACTTATGCTCTTACTTTACATTTGAAAAAAGCATTTTTTTCTTTTTTTAGTCTTATAAAGAGAAACGTTAAAAGCAAACAGCTGACAGAAAGGAAGGAGAGGGAACATTTAAGGAAAGGAGGAGTTTCATCCAGATTTAAAGATTAATTACAAGACTAATCCCACCAGGCAACGTGAGTTTCTGGCACTGAAGCAGAAGGATGCTCTAGCCAATGCCTCCAGCCCTCTGCAGCATCTTCCCAGTCCGCATCCCTCAAATGCTAATGCACAAACAAAGTCGCTTTCACTTGCAGCACTGAAATTTAATTAATTGGATATATTGAGCGAGTGAGTGTGCTGTGCAGCACGGAAGATGACTCTCCCAAGACTGCCGAAAGAGCCTGCCAGAATCCTGGGGATGGAGACGGCGGAGGGAAGTATCAGACATTGCATAAGCAAAGGCACACGTAATCGCTCATTCCCGCTATCCCGGCCAACGGCCAACGCTAACTCAGACCCCTGCGAGCCACAGCCAAGATCTACTCCAGCTATTCAGAGGCAGCTGGGTGCCTGGAACAGGCGGAGAAGGGAGGGGAGGCCCAGCCTGGGGGTGTGTGTGGGAAGGACATGGGACCTGCCCAGGGGCGCCTGTCCCAGCACCCAGCCAGCGAGACCCCAAGCCTCCAGGGGCCCCTCGGCTTGTGTAACCATTACCCCACAGCTTAAAAGAGGAGGGGTAAAAGAAATGGTTTTTTCCAGACTCTATCAACGTAATTTCCTTCTTTTAAGGAAAGAAATATGGCCTTGTGGTTAGAGGGCTGGGCAGGAGCTGAATAAGCCATGTGCCTTCCCACACCGCCTGAGCCAGCCCAGGCCTCTCGTCCCCTGACGCAAAGACACCCTGCCCTTTGCCTCTTCCTTCCACACGCCTAAGGGCAGTAATGAAGTGATACTCTCCGGGCACGAGGGATCTCAAGGGTAGCAGCGTGGATGATTGCATTACATTCAGTGCCAAAATTATTGGGATCATAAAAACGCCAAAGACAGCTGGGACACAGATGAAGACCCTTGCTGCAGGGCACAGCACTGGACACTGTGTGAGGCCAGGAGGGAGGGACCCACAAAAGCACTTGGAATTTTTTAGGTTGGAAAATACCTTTAAGTCCAACCCAGCACTGCCACTAAACCTTGTCTTTAAGTGCCACATCTACACATCTTTTAAATACCCCCAGGGAGGGTGACTCAGCCTCTTCCCTGGACAGGCTGTTCCAGTGCTTGACAACCCTGTTGGTGAAGAAAATTTTCCTATTATCCAATCAAAAACCTCCCCTGGGGCAACTTGAGGCCATTTCCTCTTGTTGACTATTGCTTGTCACTTGGTAAAAAAGACCCATCCCCACATCGCTTCAACCTCCTTTCAGGTAGAGAGCAAGAAGTTCTCCCCTGAGCCTCCTTTTCTTCAGGCTAAACAACTCCAGTTTCCTCAGCTGCTCCACATAAGATTTGTGCTCCAGGCCCTTCACCAGCTTCATTGCCCTTCTCTGGACATGGTCCAGCACCTCAATGTCTTTCCTGTAGTGAGGGACCCACAACTGAAGACAGGATCGAGGCGCAGCCTTACCCATGCTGAGTACAGTACTTCAGGCTTTGAGGCCTACGGAGAGGTAAAGTACAACCTCAGGAGCTCAGAAATCACGATTTGCATTCAAATTTCAGGTGTCATGATTTCTTCTGTGCAGCCTGTAAGCCATCTGTGGTGCACGGCCATGCAAGACCCCCGCTGCTGAGCCCCAACCCAGCACAGCCCCCTACACCACACAGCTCAAGCAGAGAGCACCTGAAGGGGGGGAAACCCTCCCGGAGCTAAATGAGTCTGTTTGGCTCTAGGAAAACACAGGTAGGGAGCCAGAAAAATAATCAGGGGAACCTTGTACTGCTTATCATCAACACGTAACGCCAGAGCCAGCCAGGACTATATATACACAGAGATATATATGTGTGTGTGCACGCTTGTGTGTCTGTGTGTGTTAAATATAGATCATTTTTCTACCACGGCACCGTTGGCTGAGGAACATTTCGGATGAGCATCTGCTACAGACCATCTGGACTGGGAGGGATTCTTGAAGAATTTGAAAGTTGCAGCGGATTTTACACAGAAAACTGTTGCGTAAGGTACACTGACAAATGTGTGATACCAGGAAGGTTCTTCAACTAAAAGAAGGAAAAAAAAGAAAAAGAAGTGATCCTGAAACTGCTGCTTCTTGTGGGCATTGGAGCTGGCTACAGACGACAGTACCGACTTCGTGCCTCTTGAATTCAGCATCACTGAATGAAACCAAACCAAGTTCTCAGGACATGCATCAGTGTGCCAGAAGATCAAGTGCTGAACTGATGTTGCCCTGATGAACTGAAAGTGGTACCTGATGTTCAGCTGGTTAGCATGGAGTATCTTTTATTCATCAAATTAACATACAAGAACAAATGGTTCCCGTGTAAAGCATTCTGACATCCTTCTGACCAAGACAGCTTCATATTCATAATGTTTATGCATGTGTAGATAGAATCTCAATCACTTCCCTGGGCAGACTGTTCCAATACCTGACAATGCTTTCTATGAAGAAATTTTTCCTCTTATCCAATCTAAACCTACCCTAGTGCAACTTCAGGCCATTTTCTATGGGAGAAGAGACTGACCCCCACCTCAGTACAACATCCTTTCAGATAGTTGTAGAGGGTGATAAGGTCTTCCCTGAGTGTCCTTTTCTCCAGGCTAAACAGTCCCAGCAACCTCAGCCTCTCCTCAGAAGATTTGTGCTCCAGACCCTTCACAGAATCACAGAATATGCTGAGTTGAAGGGACCCATAATGATCATCGAGTCCAACCCTTAGTCCTGCACAGGACCATCCCCAAAAGTCACACCATGTGCCTGAGAGTATCATCCAAATGCTTCTTGAAGTCTGTCAGGCTTGGGGCTGTGACCATTGCCCTGGGGAGCCTGTTCCAGTGCCCAACCGCTCTCTGGATACTAGGAAAAACCTTTTCCTAATATCCAGCCTAAACCTCCCCTGACACAACTTCAGGCCTTCAGCAGCTTCTCTTCTCTACAGCAAAGTTCTACAAACTAGAACATTTTTTAAATCAAGGCTCACAATGACCATGTCTTATGTAGAAACAATACAAAAACATCAGGTTTTCAGAATTGCTGAGCACTCTCCCCTCTGTTCCTCTATTTTTAGTTATTTTTGTTTTTTTTGGTTGCAAGAGCCGCAAAGTCTAACAAAGGAAACTAAAGAACATGAAGTAAGTTCAAGTTTGCAAAGTCCACAAACTTCCCCCAAAAAGTGTTGGGTGTGCAAAAACAACAAGGAATTTAAAATCACTGCTCTGTGCTCCCAACAAGTTGTGGTTCCAGATGGTTTTGGACGATCTGGTCTTCAGCAAGTCAAAATGAGCATGATCGGTACCAATGCCAAACACGAACTCAGTATTTCTGGGATTTCCATAGGCTGAATTGTACCTGTCCTGTAACAGTTGCAAGTTGCTAATTACACACTGGGAATTCAGGCATAGGACAAAAGAGAGGAATTGCTTTTCTTTTGGAAAAAGCAGCCATCCCTCTTTTCCCCACTAACAGTCATCTTTATTTTTCCAATAATGCAATAAAAAATATCTAATAACACTTCAAAAGGCATAATTTTGTAAAAGGAACCCACTAGACCATTTTACAGAAAGACCTAGCAATTTTGTTCCATGAAAGGATCCAGTTACACAAGCCTCCAGTCTGAGCTTTATGGGGACAGCCAGGCACACTCAGAAAAGCCTGCAAACAGATGGAGATAATAGAAATTTAAATGGACCATACAGCTTTTAGCATAACTACCATATGTGGTATTTTATCAGTTGCCAGGTGAGTGGGATGGGGGGAAGGAGTAGAAGAGATCATCAATCTCCTCATCCTGCCTACAATGCTTCAATCTCTGGTGCACGTAGCAGCAGTTAGAACTTTCCTCTTTTGATACGATTTGTTAAAACAGTGAGGAAAGGTCAGGACAGCACTTGGAAATAGATTTAAACCAGCTGTCCACACTAATAGCAATTCAAACTGCCTATTCCCCACCTAAAATGAAAATATTAAATAAAAGCAGTGACAATATATGCTTCTAAAGGTTTAGTGCTCTAGCCTTTTTTATTTAAGCAGATGATTCATTTGATCCTGATGCAAATCCATGCTTAAAAGTTCAAGTAATAAATAGGGATACACTCTGAGAAACAGCCTTTTTTATGTGTAGAAATTTGTATTTCTGGCTTTTTTGTTTGTAATATAGAGGCCATACACAGAGAGCTGTAACTGCAGGAACAAAAGCTTGATAGGACTTTTCATACCACATCTCTGTATTGCTAGGCAATGTATTGTATTATCAGACAACACCACTACTCTACATCTCCAAGAGGGGTAACCAGAGCAATAAGAAAATCAGCGACAGACCCAGCCAAGGGGTGTGAAATCTCTCATTGCTAAGGGATGCCCACGCATATTATATTCAGGTGTTCTCCTGGTGTACTCAGAAGTTGGTGTTTTGTTCAGGAAAAAGACCAGCACCTAAAGAGGACTAAAGAAAGGGTCCCTACCAGGCCTTACACGAACTACAACACAGACTTGCTAAAGCCTTCAGTGATGAGACAGGCATAAAAGACACAAAGACACAACTGGGGAGCAGAAGAGGAATGTGCACAGCTCCTTATCTTGCCTTTCAACACTCAAATTCCCATGGTAATAACTCTTTTCTTCCCGAAAACAAGGGCACACTTGTGCAACTGGTGCAGGAGCACCACAGGCAAGCCTCCTCTGCCGATATACCCATGCTTCGTCCTTGGCAAGATAACCTCCAGCAGCAAAAAGGTCATGCAGTCACTCACCTTGTTCAGCCTCTGCCAATGGTGACACATGAGCACACTGCATGTGATGGGAAGAGCCCTGGGGATGTTGGGGAAAGGGACAATACTTCACCAAGAGCCACCCAGAGCACCCTAGGTGCTTTTTGCGTAAGATACCTAGCCCTGGGATACCTGAACCTTTCAGTCACTGCCCAAAAACTCAGACAAACAAGTCCTAGACAAAAAATCCAGAAAAACAGCCCCAGTTTAAAATAACATTGTGCTACAGCTCTCTGCAGGACTATCACTCTTTCATGATGTCAGGAGCAGGCCTTCACTCTGGCCATTTCTCTTCTCAGGAAGGGCACAAGGTGCCCAGCTTGCCTTCCTGGGCAGTGTTAAGCTAAAACACTGGTGTGTAAGACTCAGACACCTCTTCCCATGACAATGCCCAGCAGTGGCACAAGACAGACAAGTGGCGGCAGCAGCATGGGAAAGCAACGCTGTGCAAAGCAAGGCCAAGTATGTGCCCGGGGTGGCTTCGGGGCTACTTCAGCCCAAAGCACAGATACAGGGTTGTTGTCCTTCAAAAGAGGTAAAAGCATCCCCACAATTCACCCCACCGAAGTCCCAGCCCTGCTCTCACACTTTATGTTTAACTGCCGGTAACCAATGTGTTAACCCCTCCCTGGATTTACATCATCCCTTTGGCAGAATAAAACCACACAGATTTAATAGGGTTTGGTTAAAAGTTATGCACACATGCAACGCTCAGTGGTCCCAGGGTCTCAAAAGCCTGACTGTTGGTGCTGACCCCTGCTCCTTCCCCACCAACTCAAAAGGAAACACAGAGACATTTGTTGTGAAATCGTTCCACCGCAGGCACACAGAGCGAGGACTGTGCAGGCAGGGTGTAAAGCAGAGGTGGGCTCCAGGCCGGGGGGAGCTGTGCTCCATTTGCCTTTCAGACAGATTTCTGAGACCCTTTCTTCCTTCAGCGCAGCCTGTCCAAGGCACATAAACAGAGAAAGTGAGACCTTTCTGAGCAGAGGCAGGACCTTGGAAAGCCTGTTTCATTGCCCTGCGGAGAAAGAGCAATAATCCCACCCTCTCCCCCATCCACCAGCAACTCCCCAGCAGAGTCCCTGCCGAGGCAGGGGCTGGCAGAGATCCAGCCCACCCGGATACCGCGCCAGGAGCCTGCAGCTGCAGGAATGTCTAGGACCGGGCGCACGCAGCTTTTTTTAATTGCACGCTTCTGCTTCAGCTGTCTCAGGCTGCCCAGGCTGGGTACATTTTGGGGTTGGTTTCTTTTTTGTCTTTCTTATTTCTTTCCTGAGTTCTGCTTTCAAGTGGATGGGGAAGAGGAGGGGCAAGGGGAGCAATTATAAGGCAGGCTGTTGTGATGGCATGCTCCTTTGCCTATTCTTAGACTTTGAAGGGACACCCTCCAGACTAGATGACCACAGTCTTATCTTACCCTCATTTTTGTGTAACAGTTTTTTTTTCAAGCTCTGAGAAGTCATTTTTCTCTGTTGATAGTGGTGGAGAAAGCAGGGATCTCAGACGACACAAACCAGTGCGAACAAAACTGAAGGAACATATTTTAGAAAACCTTGACATGCCTGAAAACCCAGCATGCAGGAAGAAGTGTTATAATAATACCAAGCTATGAAATATACTTTGGCAAACTATCTTTAACAGCTCAAGAGGCTAAATGCTGCCCATATGCAGTGGATGAGAGCACATCTTGAAAACTGAGCAAGTCCTGGCAAAGTCACATGCAAACTACTTGGATATGCCAGCTCTATCATTAAAACTCAGACTGAGCACAACAAAGAGGCACGTTCCAACTGCAGTACTGAATTTGAAGCCATCACACCAGACTGCAAACGCAAAAGGAGTTCATAAACATGCAATCTCTTATAGCCTGACCTTACATCCTATCTGTTTCACCAAAAGATGCAGTTCAGCCATCGCAGCCTCTTTCCAGCACCCCACAGGATCAGTAGTCCACACAAAAGGGCATCCCAAGAAAATCCTAGTATTGCTGTGCCATTGGGCATTTTGAGATAAAAATATTTAACAGGCCTAACCTGCAGAGACATGTGCCTTTCTGCCAGAAACTGCTGGATTATTATTCACGTTCAACAGAAGTCACCATCCTTCCCAGAGGTCACTGTTCTCTCAGAGAGGGCAGCTTAACTCTGCATCTGCTGCTCCAACCCAAGTCCATGAAGATGGATTTGAGGTCCACTATTCAAGCTAACACAGATCACCCTGACAGAGCAGAACGAGGGAGCTGTTCCAGGTTCAGTTACACTAGGAGCTCTAAATGGGCCAGACAGGGCTCTAGCATTCCCAGCAGAGAACACCTAACCAATTGTTCATTTCTTGCTTTCTCTCCTAAAGGGTGAAACCTGCTTTATTTCTGACCTGTTTGGCCATCAGGACCAATCTCATTTAAGAGGTCAGCTAGGTTCCACAACTTTGTAACAGCTGCTCAGCAGCAGCCCAAGCATCAAGACCTGCAAAACTGAAGTTCTCCCAGCAAATATGGGATTTCTTTTTTTTAAGCCACATCTCAGAACCACATTGTTTGCAGCAGCAGTCTGCCTCACAGACAATTTCTTTTTGGACTGTGCTGCATCCAAGTATGCCTTTTAGTGTGGCACTCCCTCAAAGTTTGACCCCTCCAGCAATCCCTCATTATAAAGCCACTAAATCCAGAAGACAATAAAGAAGGTGTAATTCTTCTTCATGGAAAGTGGCAGAAACACAGACAATGAGGTAAAACCCAGTCAGATCTGCATAGCTTGTTCTGCCTGAGAGCAGATAGATGCTCAGCACATCTGCTTACAAGCCCAGCGCCTGCATGAGCACTGCTTCTGCACCAATGGTGCTACCAGATGTGACCAGCTGCCACACACAGGGCTGCCCCTGTCTGCTCAGGCTTTGGCTCCCACCACGGTAAACCAACTAGCGAACCCTCTTAACAGGACCATCAAAAGGAGTTTCCCTCCAAGAGCAATAGCCACATCAGTGGATGGAAACAACTTCACAGGACATATCCTTGCAGCTGCTGTCCCCTGCAAATCGCACAGAGCACTGCTCCCTTAAAGGTATTACGAATGACAGAATTTGTGATTTAATTGCAACAATTAGACCATTCTGGCTGAGTTCAGGTGCACAGAATGTCACTGAGGTGAAAAATGCACTTCCATTAAAAAAATAATAACCATATTCTTACAGCAGATCTTTTCTGACAAGATGGGCGACTCTTCATTTTCTGTAAGTATTCCACAAAACACAGTGAGGTATGTTAGCATTTACTTTCCAGATAAGGTAATGCAAGAAGTGACCTCCCCAAACTAAAGCAGCATTTGGCATTTAAAATGTAACAAGAACTGGAGTATTCCTGTAATGGGATATGCAAATCTATCTATCCCATGGGTATAAGTCTGGGAAACAGATATTTTGTCTTCAGCCCTAAGAAGAATCAAAACTGGTACAGAGAACAGGCAGCTCTAAGGGTTCCCCACAATAAATAAATTCTACTTAAATTCATGGAATAAGCGATTTGAGCTCCGTCAAAGTCTTCACAAAACTCCTTTGTGTGAAGATGCACTTAGAGACCAATTTCACTGTCATCCCAATTTCAATTGTCATCCCATGATCATAGGAGGGGAAAAAAAGCAGATTGTCTTGGACATCTTATCCAAGTTTGCACTGCGTAGTTGTAGTATCTCCAGGGTGAACTGCTCTTCCCTAGAGAAGACTCTGTGGTTTGTGTGGCTCCCCATGTTTATGAGCTCATGGATTAGACTGAAATGTCTCAGGACATCTAGCGCATCCTGTTCAGGACATACTGTCTCATAATGTTGCAAGAACAAAATTTAAGTGCCTAGTAGGATTTTGCAGGCTAATTTCCACAACCCTGAGTTCCCTAATGGTTGGAGCTGTCAGAGTTACCATAAATCAGCATAATCAGTCCCGCAGGCTGTATTGACAAGACTGCCACTGCAAGCACTGGGAGGGCACTAGCAATGCTGCTTTCTCCAAAATGTGTGTGCGCACCTGTGTTAGGACACGCACATATGACTATTCCAGCCTTCCTACTGAAGGGAACATATGCTTCTGGCATATGATGTTCCCAAATGCCATCAAAAAAGATTACACTAGGTGGCCAAGTACTTCATGATCGCTTACGATCGCCACGGACAGCCTCAAACTGAACAATCTATTCATTTCTGGGCTATCTGCCATCCATCAGGCACTAAGTACCTGACTTCATTTCTTACTACAGAAACAATCCAGACATGCTTAAGCAATTGGAAAATAAAATTCAGCTGATGTTCTTTTGGTAAGCAGTCCGACCACTGCAGTGCTTTTTTTCTGGTCTTCCACATATAGTTGTGACAACAGCAGTAAAATATTCGCTCAGCTGCCCCCCCGTAGCCAGCTGAGTCTGTAACCACCCACACCACAGATGTACTCAGAAGGTACAAATCCTTCCCTCCCTATTTACACAGCATGAAAAGCTCAGGATGCCACTTGCTGCAGCAGTGTTAGTGCTCCAGCCCTCGCACAAGACAGCAAATCCATGTCCCCTGTGTAAGGCAGTACCTATGCAATGTCTAGGGAACAGGATGAGTCACACAGATCCTTATCTTAGGCTCAGGAGCAGTGCACTTCCCACGTCGCTCAGGATCAGGGCTGGCTGGAAATAATCCAAAACTCTAACAGGAATGATTTTATTTTAATAAATAGTTATCAAGTCCCATTTTAAGCACTGCATATACAGGAGTAGATTGAAAAATATTTCACACTTCCATGTTTTCTTCTTCACATATGCTTCCACCTAGCAAAATCCCACAATATTAATGGGCAAGATCTTCACCTTCCTTATGGTTATGCATAATGATAACTAGGCAAAACATTCTACTTAGAACTTCCAAAATTTCTTTAGGCTATGTAAACTATAGTATTTAAACACTATTTTGCTAATGTTCAAGTGCCACAATCTGATATGTTCTGCTTTGGACTGTACACTCCTATCCTTTTCCCAAATTACAGAAACTGTCTCCAAAATACTTCACACCCCTAACATAAACAATACAACAGTGGACAGATGAAGGTTTCTTGCCAAGGCTGAGTGCACTCCTCCCCCTGGTGAAGAGGGAATCATTTGGATCTTCTGAGGTTTGCATCACTTTCTGGTAAAGGCACATTTTACCATCTTTTTTTTTTCTCGCTTTCTTCAATCCACCTTACCCCTATAAACCCAGGCAGAATGTGAACCCAAGTGGCTGAGCCAGCTTGCACTACACTTTATCAGTCAGCCTTTGACCAAAGCAAGCAATGCAGACCTCCTAGAGGTGCCTCTGACCAGCAAGCCCAGCTTCCCAAAGTGGCATCGATACACACAACTGCATGATGTCTGCCAGAGAAAGATAAAAAAGCACAGTTTGTAGATAAACATTCTGCTACTAAGTCACAGGTTCATCATGCATATACTAGAAATATGAAATAAGAGGAATCCAGCCTCCTTTACTGATAACTCCCGCTTCAAGTATGATTACAGCCAATTTCTACTTTCTTAAACCTCTTCCTGGTCAGTACAACTAGTCTTTATTAAAGTTTTAAGCTTCAAGAGCTCCTTGCTATTTCCCCCCCCCCCAAATTCAGACAAACTGACCGTTGTCCAATCCATACCCTGTCCCTCAGTCTGAACCCCCTGAAGAGCTCTCCAAAGCTTAATTTGTAAAGGGAAGAGATTTTTCTATTAAAATTTACCCAGCAGGAGCTGGCAGGTCTGGGTTAGGTACACAAAAATTTAACAATGAGACTTCCACAAGTCAACCAGCACCTACCAGCACAGTAGGGAGCAGAGGTGACACCCTCCTACACTGCATGGTTTCTAGGGCAGGAGTTGGCTGAATAACAACACATTTTTCAGCTGCTCTTCTACTTCTTTCTGCCCCTTCTCTGGACCCCCCCCCCGAACAGATCCTATGGCTGTATCCTTCCCCAATAAAATAATGGAGGCACTTTTCACTCCCCACAGTTATTATGCTTGTGCCCTTTCATATGAGCCTGTCCACCAGTCTGAGAGACTGTACACTAGACTGCAGTGGAGAAGACCTAAGTGGGGCAGAGCTGTTCCTCACATAAAACTATAAAACAATGAAATTTTATAACCTTGTTTTCCCTCCTCGTCAAAGAGGGATGGAAAAACCCTCTCCTTCCTCACCACCTTATTTTCTTATTTGTTTTTAAAGGAACACCACCAGGACACAAAGACTATTTGCTAAAAAGAAGAATATGAGAAGTTAACACTGATCTTGAGTATTTAAATTTGTTTGTCAGTACACTGACCATAAGATCCTAAGGTTCCCTGTTCACTCCTTAAGTGGGGAACATCCCTGTTTGGCTTGGCTCAGTTTCCCGAAGTGCTACGTCACTAACTGGAACCAGGCGGGTTTGCATGGGGCTTCCAAGAAGAAACTCAGAGGAGCAACACAACACAGGCACCACCCCTCAAACCAAGTCAGGGAAGAACACAGGATGTTGAAGGAACCAGGTCTTTGCTGGGTCCCTGGCTAAGCTAACAATGTGCTGGTTACATTAATTGTGCCCTTGTACTTTAGAGAAATCCTTGACAATCTGCTTAGAGACAAAAAGAATATCATGACAGCTACTTCCTCCCAGCTGCTATGAGACACTGCACCAAGCTATGTGTAACCTCAGGGCTACTTCCATACCAGAACCCTCTCCCCTCCAAAGTCCAGAGCAAGAGATCAGCATCTGCATGGGTGCAACTTGTCAGGGGCAAAATCCACTCCAGTCTGAGATGTTTTAAGTATCTGTGCTCAGTGCAAGAGGCCTGAAGCAAAACATCACACAGATAGATAGCCACAGTGCTACCTTAAAGCTCACAGACAGTGCAGCATCTGCTAGAGACTGAGCTTTTCAAAGAGCTGTTTCCCAGCACCAGTCCTGTGCAGCCAATTCTCTCTGGTACTTAGTGCAGAGCACTGAAGTCACACCCTGGTCTGTGCACAACTCATTACACTTCCTTACCCCATTTGCCTCCACACTTCTTCACACCCCTGCTTGGTCCAGATTTTCTTGGGCGTTTGCTCTCTCGCTTCCTATCATCTCCACAGAACTTTGACTCACATTTTTCCCTGTTGCTAGACTAAACTGATGGAACACAGCCTGCCTGGCTCAAACACCAGATCTCTTGGTGGAGACCTATGTAGAAGTGTGAATTGAGAATTTTGGGACAGCTGCTGGAAAGCGCCTTAAAAGGGCTCAATTAAGAGAGGACATGTAATTCAAGAGAGATCCCTCCAAGGTCTTCTGGCAGTACTTTGAAAAGTCAAGGTCTTGAAAATCACTCCCTGTTCTCAGGACGGGGAGAGGAAGTAAAAAGATCTTTACACCTCACTTCTGCTTTTATTTCCATATTTTCTTGGCCATAATCCAAGTGTCCAGCTCTCCAGAGGTTGCTTCAGTGGTGAGTGCACAGACTGGAACAGCAGAACTGCCCCTCCATGTGGTTTCTGTATGAGCACACCTGGTCCAAGTGCAGATCTGTTCCTAACCTGGGAGCCATGTGCTTCAGTGCCTCCTGTCATGGGCAGCTCAGCTGTACTACACATGCCATGCAGAAATGAGATAAGGCAGCAATGCAAAGATAAACCTGCTGTGCGTCAGTCACAGGTGTGGGCTAAGCACACATCCAGCCCACAGGCACCTAGAGTGGATTAAGGAGTTGCATGTCTTGTACTATGGCTCTGCTGCCACAGGTTACCTTCCCACAGCAGAATGACAAAGGCAGTCACAGGAGGAGTACTCTGCTCCACAAATTAACCAGTGCTGAAGGACTAGGGTTGCTCATTTATTCCATCCTCAGACAGGCACGGGTGGTGACTGCCAGCAGCACATAGCTTCAGCCTCTCCTGGTAGAGCCTGACCAGCTTGACAGGAACATCAAGTTGAGGAGCTTCATTCCTAGCCAGACCTCCTCCAAGAGGCACTCAATGCTGAGCAGCAGGTCAGGAAGGGGCCACTTCACAAGTGCAGCAGCATCACACACACCCCATCACATCACAGCCACGCTGGGAGCTTTATGCTGAAAGGAGAAGCAACACTGCTTTAGAGAAGCTGGGCACTCTCCTGGTCATCACTGTGTTTCCAACACAGCTTTTGAACACTTTCAAACCACATCTGCTGCCCACACTATACTTGAACAAAATGTTTTTCCTCCCAGTATATTCCAAAGAGAAACCAAAATAGCACTACCACTGGAGAAGGTTATGCCATACCATGGAAGCAGTTTAATGCAATGCCTTCTGTCTGCCAGCTACAGAGATGCCAAGGAAGAGAAACTACTCACCCTTCCCAAATGCCTTGGGCACTCTCCTCTTCCTATCCCAACTTGCATGTCAAAATTAAACACAAGGCCCCTCTAAACTATGAGGAGACTGACCCTGCATCACATACAGTCTGTTAGGTTTGTTAAAATGCTGCAAAAGTTCTGGATAAGCATTAATAAGGTAAGGTCTGCCACAGGCAATGGATTTTAAGCTTCCTCCAGCTGATGGTGTAGAAAAGTACAGAGGCAGAAGGAAAAGAACAATCTTCCATTGCTAAAAACTGGGGTAAAGGTTGGTACCATCGGTACAACTGGAATCCTAACAGCTGCCAACTTCCACTAATTATACCTTTCAGATGAAAGCTACAAACTTTGCTTTTTTTGTCTGTATATTCATTCCCTCTTCTCACACATTCAGTCTGCTAGTTTTTCCTCAGAAGACCTCACCATAACTGCTTTGCTTTCTTCTTTTCCTCTGCCTTCTTTCACTTGTCAGAACTGAAGACCCCGAACAAACCGGCACCAATCAGGTGTATTTTAGCCAGTCTATCCCAGACAGAGGCACAGGGAACACAAGGCCACCTTTGATGCTCAATTCCGAGAGAGAATATACATAAAGGTGACCTTGTATTTTGGGACTAATGCCTTTTTCTACCAGAAATCTTATCCTTTCCCACATGATTTGTACATTTTCCCCTTTTATATGTGCCTAGAGGTGTCATCATAAACAGCAGTTCAAAAATAGCTTGAAGTGATTAAAGCATTTATTTAAACTTCACTGAAATCAACAGTTTAGGAGAATGACCAAATGCTAGGATGCATTTGGGCAGATTAAAAGGAGTCACAGAGTGCTCTGTATGTTCTGCCTTAAAGTATCCAGAGAGTCAACAGGCCCAGCAATAAAGTTGTACAGCATTTCAAGCTACAAAGGACTACAAAACCTTCCTAATCTTCCACATGTCCTAATCCACTATGTTTCCATGAGGTACCCTTTTACAAGATGTGATCATTTGTCCTTTGTTGAAATATAACAGCCAGAAGAGAACAGGGGTGTGCTGCCAAGATTGAGAAATGAGCATTTTTCCTAACTCAAATATATTTTTAGCTTTTTTTTTTTTTTAATGCTTTCCAAATCCTGTTTTCCAATATGCACTCACCTCTCCCATAGGTAGGCACTTTTTTTTTCCTAGTCACATAACTTTGCTTCTGGATCACAGATGAAAACCCTGAGAAGCCTCCTGTCTGGTACCTTTTTGCAAAAGCCAACAAATCTATCCTCTGACACCAAAGGTCCATTAGCAACTATTTTGAGGCAACCCTTTAATTTCATACATTTTGTGGTACAATTTTTTAATCAATACAATGAAATAAATAGCCAATTATTTGCAAAGTGTCTCCTTTTACTTTCAATTTACTTTTTTTCCTCAAAGAATGAAATCAGGTTTGTCTGACTATATCTGCTTTCCATTAAATCCTACTGACCAGGGTTAAATTGTATCTGTATTCTTCCAGTCTGTAACTATGGAATCCTACAAGATTCCATGTATTTTGTACAGGTTTGGTACCAGGATCTCCAGTGCATAGTTTTTACTTTTTCCTCTTTACTCTATCAATTTAATATTTTCAGACATTTCCTCATGATGTCATGACCCAACAAAAATCAATGTCAACAAGACAAACTTCTCCTCTGGGACCTTTCAGCCTATCTGGACTTCCAGTTATTCAGGTTTTTTGGTTCCAAGTTTTGTAACCCGATTACTGACAGTGGTTAATTTTCATCTGACACCATTAGAAAAAAGTCCCCTTTCTACCCTTACACTTGTCAACATTGTTTTTTCCCCTTGGATATTCTTTGCTGATCATCATCTGCTTCTCTCTACTTCATACTGATTCTTTTTTACCTTTCTCTAACCATTACTACAGGCAAAAAGAGAAAAGGTACTTCCAGAGGACACTAGCAGTTTAAAAAAGGAATAGCATAATGACATCTTAAGATTCATTAATTCCCTTCATGATAATTTTAATCCAGGCACAAAGCTCTGAAAGGATCTTGCTGTGAGTACAATGATATTCATTATCTGCGTGTTACGAGAATCACAGCTGAAAACAGTTTTCACAGGCACTATTCTGGTGCTCTTACAGAAAATTACATCACATACAGCATATGAAACTGAGAAAGATGCCTCAGTAATAGCAATGTGAGCTTAACATAAAGTGTTCTGATCAAACCACTTCCACATCCTCTCCCAAACACCTGTCCACCTTCAAAGCAATACGCATTGAATGTTTGTAAACATTTCTCATAAAGCTGCTACTTCAACCCCTTACTTTTGCTGCTGTTCTTGGAATTCTCACACATTAGACTCTCTTTCAGATCTCCAGGTGTCAAGCACTGAAGAGCCCATGGCCAATCTGTGACATCCTGACACCTGCAAGCCCCTGGTTTTCAAGCATCCCTCCAAACTGTACTTTTCAACACTTTAATCACCACAGTGGAGCAGCACAGTTAATTGGCCACCCCAGTCACAACCCTGACTTCATATGACACACAGACTTTACAGCTTTCTGCACTCAAAACCTAAACCTCCCCTGGCAGAGCTTAAGACCATGCCATCTTGTCTTGCTGATAATTGCCTGGGAGAAGAGACCAACCCCCACCTGGCTACAACCTCCTTTCAGGGAGTTGCAGAGTGTGATGAGGTCTCCCCTGAGCCTCCCCTTCTCCAGGCTGAACAAGCCCAGCTCCCTCAGCCTCTCCTCATAGGACTTGTGCTCGAGTCCCTTCACCAGCCTCGTTGCTCTTCTCTGGACCCGCTCCAGCACCTCAATATCCTTCCTGAACTGAGGGGCCCAGAGCTGGACACAGCACTCCAGGTGTGGCCTCACCAGTGCTGAGTACAGGGGAAGAATCACTTCCCTGGTCCTGCTGGCCACACTGTTCCTGATCCAGGCCAGGATGCCATTGGCCTTCTTGGCCACCTGGGCACACTGCTGGCTCATGTTCAGCTTCCTGTCAATCCAGACTTCCAGGTCCCTCTCTGCCTGGCTGCTCTCCAGCCACTCTGTGCCCAGCCTATAGCACTGCATGGGGTTGTTGTGGCCAAAGTGCAGGACCCAACACTTGGCCTTGTTGAACCCATCCCATTGGAATCGACCCAACTCTCCAGTCTGTCCAGGTCCCTCTGCAGAGCCCTCCTGCCTTTCAGCTGATCGACACTCCCCCCCAACTGGGTGTCATCTGCAAATTTGCTGATGGTGGACTCAATACCCTCATCTAAATCACCAATAAAGATATTAAACAGAACTGGGCCAACACTGATCCCTTGGGGGACACCACTAGTGACCGGCCACCAACTGGATGCAGCACTGTTCACCACCACTCTCTGGGCCCAGCCCTCCAGCCAGTTCCTGACCCAGCACAGAGTGCCCCTGTCCAAGCCATGGGCTGTCAGCTTTTCCAGGAGTGTGCTGTAGGAGATGGTGTCAAAGGCTTTGCTGAAGTCCAGGTAGACACATCCACAGCCTTCCCCTCATCCTCCAGGCAGGTCACCTGATCATAAAAGGAGATCAGGTTGGTCAGACAGGACCTGCCCTTCCTAAACCCGTGCTGGCCGGGTCTGATCCCTCGTCCATCCTGTAGGTGCTGTGTGATTGCACTTAGGATGATCTGCTCCGTAACCTTGTCAGGCACTGAGGTCAGGCTGACGGGCCTGTAGTTTTCTGGGTCCTCCTTCTGGCCCTTTTTGTGGATGGGCGTGACATTCGCCAACTTCCAATCATCTGGGACCTCCCCAGTGAGCCAGGACTGTTGGTAGATGATGGAGAGCGGCTTGGCGAGTTCTTCCGCCAGCTCCCTCATCACCCTAGGATGGATCCCATCTGGTCCTATAGACCTGTGAGGATCCAGGTGGCTCAGCAGGTTGCTAACTGTTTCCTCCTGGATTACAACAGGGGGGCTATTCAGCTTCTTATCTCTGTCTACAAGCTCCAGAAGCCAGCTGTCCTAAGGACATTCTGTCTTACTGTTGAAAACTGAGGTAAAGAAGCCTTTTCCTCATCTTTGATAACTATATTCCTGCCCATGTCCAGTAAAGAATGGAGGTTTTCCTTGTCCCTCCTTTTTTTTTTATTGATGTATCTGTAGAAAATGAAACACCTTTAATTTTTTTGGAAAAGTGACCGAGACATTTAATGTACACTTTTCAAGGTTGGTGACATTTTTTTTTGTTGATTTTCATCTTGCAGACACGTTTGTAGTTCAGGAAAAAACCCAGCAACATAAATTAAGTTCAGCCTTCCCCTGTAGTTTTGCAACATATTTCTAACAACTCAACAAACAAGCAACTGCAACAGGGAAACATTCCCAAGTCCCAGAGCAGACTCTCTGCAGCACTTTACTGACAGGAATTCAGCTGAAATTTTGCTCTGAATCGGTACAGCCAAATGAGAAGTCACAAGTCACCCTGGGCAAGTACAAAAGTAAGACTTTTCCTTCTCTTTCAGTCCTTCTTGTAAGCAACAACATCCACTAAAAGCCATGAGGAGCAAACCAGCTGAACAGAAAAAAGAACTTCAAAAACACTAAGGCTCGAGGTGTTGACAAATTTTGCAGTCAGAAAGCTCATGCCTTAAAAATAATGCCAAAGCTCATTCCTGCCGTGCCTGTTTCCTGCAGGGAGTCACGCCTGAGCGCTGCCTTCCAGCTGCCGGCGGGGCCAGCCGGCCGAGCACCCCAAGGGCAGGGCTGTGGAGCAGCACCTCGCACATCTGGAGCCCTCCTGCAGCTGCCAGTTTGGTACCTTTGGGCAGCAGCAGCCTCCCAGCGAGTCTCGGCTTCGGCTCCTTCAGGAGCGCTGGGAAGGAAGGGGGGCAGGCAGATATGCAGGTCTGGAGAGGCAAGAGGGAAATTCTTCCCGATAAGAGCATGGGCAGATGGCCACAGGCAGCCAAAATGGACTTCCCTAGAGTGCCCTCAGTCCCTGTAGTATTTCACCAAGGAGCACATAAGGCATTAGAGCCATATGTAGGCAGCGTCAGTTTGGTTGTCTCTTCTCTTTCTAAAAAAACCCCTCTGCTTTATGCCCGTTTTCTGAAAAACACATCTTACCAGCCCGCCCCAAACACCACAGCAGCCCCAGCCCTGAGTCACACACACAGCTGTGCAGAGGGGACGGCAGAGAGGAGGAGGGGAAGGGAGCTGCGGCACTGAGGAGCTCGAGCAAGACATATCATCAGTGCTGATGACTGGGCCAGTTACACCCATGATGAGAAAGACAGATGTTCTGCAGAAAGCCAGCCGCTGCCTCATATTAGGAGGTATGAAAGCTGAGAGTTTAGATGTCACATTTTCCCTTAGTCTTCATCCTTCGCAGGCCAGGACAGATCCCAGAAAGCCAGGTATCTGGCTGCAAGAAATAATGCAGTCAGTTTTAAGTTTTTAGTCTTGGTTTCTCCTGAAGATCTCATCCTGCCTGTAATATCACAAGCCTTCCAAGTCAACAGTGGCATTGCTGCTTTTGCTGCAAGAGAAGCTGGAGGAGCAGAACAGTTCTTTGCTGCTCTTGAGTTTTGGTTCTACATATACACAAATCTCCGCTGTGGGTATACAGGAGCTCCATAAATGAGAATACATGTGTCTCCAGATAACCCACACAAAATCAAAACATTGCAAGCAGATTCCTGAAGCCAACAGAAGAAGACCGGGGAAAAGGCAGTCTTGGGATAAGCATTCTCTTGTGCACAAAATTTGCTGCAGAACTGCAGGGGTGAAGGAACAAAGATCTGCTCAGTATTCAGGGCTTGGAGTTTGGGGGATTTTTCTTGGCTGTTTTTCAGGTTTTAGGTCTACAAAACCTCCCCCATGCTAGTCACACAAGCTACTACACAGGGTGGTCTCTTCTCACACCTACAGTTTCAGGGTTAGCCACAAAAAGGAAATAAAACAGGTCCTTATAGGTATGAAACTGCATAGACAAAAAGCCTTGAAACAAACCAGACTGCTGCCTAGCAATGCTCTATCTAGCAGGGCAGGGCAGTGCCTCGGGTCCAGGACTGCTGTGAAAGGAACCACAGCATAGCTCCAGCTGGAAGGGGGCTCAGGTGGTCTCTATGCCAGCCTCCTGCCCAAACAGGATCAGCACTGAGACCAGCTTACTCAGGACTTTATCCAGTCAAGTCTTAAAAACCTCCAAGGAAGGAGATGTTGCAGTCTCTCTGGGCAGCTCTCTCTCCAGTGCTCAGCTATCCTCACAGTGAAGCCCTTTTTCCTTACCAATCTGAACCTCTCTCACTTCCACTGTTGGTCATTTTCTCTCACCCTCCTGTCATGCACTGGTGTAAACTCTTTTTTCATTCTTTTGTACACAACTTCACATCAGAGCATCCAAACTTTGGAGAAAGAAAATTGAGCAGGGTACTTCAAATGCCAGCAGTTGAAAGATGCTTTCCTTCCTTTGCAAGCCACCACATGCTTCAAAGAATTTTGCCACAGCTGAAGACGCTGCTTACACCCAAAATCAGGGGCAGCACTCAACATCTTTGGTGCAGAACAAGAGCCAGTGGCCTTCCCCCTCTCTACTGGACATCAGCACATCTCATCCAAGGAAGCACACTCCTTACCTCTGCAGGCAACCTCAACTGCAGTAAGAGCTGGGAGACAAGTGCTCCACAGCGTCACCAAACTGCCAGGGCTTGTCCCAGCAGAGCTGCAGGACAGGAGTAAGCCCAGCACGTTCAGCTCCAAGCAAGCCACTAAAGTGTATCAGGAATATTGCTCTTTGCCCCTACACTACGGGGGAGAAGCCTCCACCAACACCAACTCACTTCTGTTCTGTATCTCTGCTCAGGACACATCTGATTTCACAAGGAAGGAGGCCAAAAGCTCCCTATGACACCTGCCCAAAGCTCCCTAAGAGGTTATCAGAGCAGCCGGGTCTCTATTTCTCACCCATTATGACTAACAGATTGCATGAAAGGACAAAGCCAGCCCCAGTGCAGCTGCAGAGGAATGTTTTTCTTTGGCAGAGAGGAAAGAGATGAAGTGAGCGTCACATTTTTCCATTAAATTTTTGCCTGTCACCACAGCAGAGTCAGATCACATACAGAAGATTGAAAGCCAGTTAGCAGCAGATGGCAAAAAAAAAAAAAAGTAGTAGTTTCCAAGACACAGCGAAGGCACAGAGAGGTCACTGGCACTATTCAGCTACACATTTGGAGAGATGGCAGCTATGGAGACTGCTCTAGTAATTCAGGTCTATCCCATTTAACTGGACTTTATTTTCTCACACTGCCTTCTCCACTTCCCAACTCACCCTCAAAAGAGGGAATGCTCTTTATTTGATAGAGCATTTGTACACTTCCCGCACACATTTAGCACTGACACAACTCAATTCAGTGATTTTCTTTTCTGCAATTGAGAGCTACGTTTGGCAGCTCACAGACAGAGAGAATGACAGGCCCTGCTAGGAACAGCTCAGCATCTCAGACTGGAGACAGCAAGTGCAATGCCCACCCTGGCTCTGCATTGTTAAACCCCACCATTCTTGACCTGTCTTTTGTACTGCCTATTACTCGCTTGTGGAGTGGAAGAGTAATGTACTTGCCAGCAAAATTGTGGCCCTAAGCCAGGCTTATTTCTTGCATACCATTTCTTTCACTTTCATGCAAGATAAACAATTTAGTGTCCAAGACAGGCCCCACTGTCAACAGCACTCAACATCATGGAGGGGTGGTGGTACCATCCACCAATTCAACACCAATTCAATGATGTTCAATTCTTTGAACATCAGGTCTGTCCATTCCTCTGTTATGTACCCACACTCTTATCAAACAACCTTATTCCTATCGATCCTTGAACAACTGCCTCCTCCAGGCAATCCCCTTTCTTTCCAGTGACATCCAAATAATAGTCTACTGGTATCAAATAAATACACACATGCACACATCAGGATTACATCTAAGCACAAGCCACACAGCTACTCTGACTATTCCCACTGCACATTCCTTTAGCTCAAAATGCAGTTGCACCACCACTTCCCAAGTCAAACATTCCTACCTGCCCCCTCATGTCAGCATCAGTACCCGGGCTGCCTACAGGGTAAGCTGTGTCAGGGAACTGATACCCCTGAAAGCTAATTTCTGACAAAAAAAAATAGTCACTTTACACCTGGCTGAGCTCCCAGCCAGCTGCCACGACAGCCTGCGGTTACATCCAGGTGCAGAACTGCACTGTCAGGTCTTGTCACCCAGAAAAAAAACACAGCCAAAGGGCATCCAGATAGTCTCCATGATTCAGAGAGAGATGAATAGGGAGCAACAGCACGAAAGAATGTGCCCTCCTGAAAACACAGCAGAAGAGCTCTATGGTGAGAGTGCCCCTCAGGGACCCACCAGAAACCTATCTCCCTCGGAAAAAGCAAGCTGCTCTAGGGAATTATAGGAGTTAGAGGGAAGACCCTGTAAACCCAGGGTAGGCAGCCAGCACAGCCTATGACAAATGCCACTGAGCCAGGTTAAACACCCTGACTGTCTATTGATAATTGCTAAAGTCTCACCCACAAAACATTCCTTCTCCAAAAGGGAGACAAACAGCCCAAGACAGAGGAAACAGAGGATGGATGGTTAAATCAAGTTATTACAAAGTGACTGGAAAACAACTTCTGGGAATGCAGGAAGGCATACAGACAGCAATAAGGACAGCAGAGCCTGATGATAACCAACATTTGGATACAGCACAGAAAAGCAGCATCTATCTGCAAGTATAAAGTCAGCAAGAAAACCTGCCCCATCAGAGGCAGGGGGCTACTTCCAAAGCACCACATCTTCACTTTCAAAGAAACAACCACATGCCTTAGAGTTGCCTTGTTAACTGAGGGACCAAGAGAAAACAAGCCCACAGTGGCACAGACCGTACAGCTCTTTGGAGGGAGGAGTAGCCAGCCAGGCATGGCACGAGCTGGGTGCCTCAGTCCTTGCTCACAGTCCTGGGCTGGTCTGCAGCCCCTGCACAAGCAGGACCATGGCAGACACACTGAGAAGGAACTAATCCATGAGACAGACATCCCCCTGCTCCTGCTGTAACAGAGCTGAGCACACCCCCTCTGGCTTAGCTCTGAAAAAAAAAAAAAAGCCTATTAAGGGAAGCTTACAAGCTCCACAAGACAAGGGGCACTGTCCTGTGTCACCACAGCACGGTACTGCTGCACACAGTGGCTCCTAAGGCATTGAAGCACTTTTATTCTGCAGTGGGTACTTCCCTCTCACACCTGTCAGACAGCCCAGACATAAAGTGGATTTGCTGGGCAGTGGTACAGGTGAGAGCCACACAGCAAAATGCAGGGACAAGCTAAGAGACAGTCAGAGCTGGTGGCACATTGCTCAAAGGTCTCCTTGTTTTATTTTATATTTATTTTTATTTTATTTGTCACAGCTGGCATGAAGATGATCTGATCTCACAGTGTGCAAGCAAAAGCATGAAGGCAGACTTGCAGAGGAGTAGAAATAAGACACAAATGAACTGTGCATCAGTGAGCAAGAGGGACACAAAAAGATCAAATCAAACTGCATATCCCTGCCTAGGATCTGCAGCTAGTCAGACCAGCCTCCTCTACAGACACAGATGATGCTAAAAAGTGAGACTCCTTTAACGAAAAACTAGTCCCCATCCCAGGATAGGCAAAACTTACTTAGCCCCAGATATGAAAGACCTCGAAGAAGGGACTCTTCACATGACAAAGTCCTGCAAAGAGCACAGGCTCCCACCCTCCCTGTAGATAAGTTCAACAGCTCCAGACACAGGAAAACCCTGTCTGGTAACACCATAAGTGAAATTCCTTTGCTCCTGCTATCGTGCACAACCTGCTCCATGTGTAATGACTGGCTTTCCAAAGGAAACATTTACAGAGAACACTGCAGATCAGTCACGTCCATTAGGAAAAAGAATAAATAGTTAGGTTTGTGCATTAAATGCTGGCTCATTCTTATCTACCATGCTTCAAAGTCAGTCCCAGGACAGACTAACATTTTTTCCAGCTCCTGTCCTCACTGCAGATGAAGCACTTCACTATACAGTTACAGCCAGTCCAAATGAAACCAGTCAGCAACTCAATACCTCCATTTTTCTAATTTTAACTGTCAGAAAACAGGAGGGTAAAGTTTCAAAGTCTCCTACTTGTGTTTATCTCAGCTTTTAGAGGAATTGTAGATCAGTTAGAGCCATTACAAGTACCTGATATGTACACTGGCAACCCGGAATGACTTTCTAATTTAAATTTGGGAAGATAGCAAGGGTGGGGGGGGATGGCTTTCAGTGCAAGGCACTGAGTACAACTAATTCTGCTGTTCATCAATTGCGATGCTGATAATTTTTTTTAATATGGAAAGTCAATGACAAAATTTAACACTACTGCTTCATACATGGCATGTGTACAACTATTTGAAAGTCTCACTTTCTCGTTTTCCCTCTTTACTGGAGGATTTTGGCAAAATCCTTTCAAGTACTGACTGCACAAATATTTCACCTAGAGTCCTGTCCTCCGTATGCAGGTGTACAGAGAAGAAAGAACAAGAGATTTCAGCTTTATGGTTAGTAGGCAACAGACCAAACCCTGCTTTCAAATAAATGAAAACAAAATGAAAACTGGATACAACTATATTGACACCAGATTTTACAGAGGGCTACATGCAGCCACCACAAAATAAGATACAGCCAGCTCCGCATCTACACATGCTGTGGTTACCCAACTTTTAATTAAATACACACAGACCATAAAAATCAAGCGCTGTCATCCATTTAAATTAACAGCTGCCACTGCCCTACACCGAAAACTACAGGCAATCCCTGGCAGCTCGTTCAGAGGCAGCTTTGCTGCAGAAGTCATTAGAAACACGAAGTAACGGCAACCATCGTTTTTGTGGCCGAGGAAATGAGTCACTGGGCAAGCTCCCGGTGAGGTTCAGAGGCTTCTTATGGGGAGGAAAAAAGGCCAGCCCAAAGTTTCCTGAGCTCATCTTACATGATGATAACAACTCTGACGATTAACCTTCATGGGCAGCTCACTTTGGTTTTGCTTTTTCAGGGAGACTTGGTAGCTGAGGCCCAGGAAGCCTCCTCCACTCATCCCAACCTGCACTACACCCATATTCTAGGGTTAAGCTGCCCACAGCATCACCAACAACATGGCAACAGGTTCACTGAGTTCAAACACTGCTCAGACAACGGCTTCAGCAATGTAATATTTGAGTAACTTCAATTTTTTCATATGAGTTTCAGGTTCAATACTCAGCTCTTTAAAGAATAAACAATTTGGGCTACTTAGCATTTAAAGTATCTTCCAGTTAACCACTCATCAAGACACTCAGGACATGACATCTAGGAATTTAGTCCTAAATATTTAAGCCAGCTGTTCTCCCCACATATGTGTAGGGCACTGGCAGTTCTACATCTGCCATGCCAAGATCACAGCCATGCTCCTGTTTGGCTGCATTTTGTTACCATCTGGAAACAGCAACCAATGTGTTAACCATGAAAATGGGGAGGAGGGAGGGAGGAAAGACTGCATCCTCAGTATTAAATAAGGAAGTTTTAAATGTCAAGGGCTCCTAAGAACCATCTGCCTTTCATCCTCCATCCAGGAATGGGACAGGTAGTTGGCATGTCACAGCGTGTTTGTCACACTTATCCATCTGCACCAGATCTGGCACTTGTCACTGAAGACGCCATCCCAGCTGGGCCATGTCCAACCACAAATCAACTCCAATGGAGACCCATGGCCACAAGTAGAACTCTCCCAGTTCAAGCCCGCCTGCGTGTTATGGAAAGTAAAGGCAGTAGCAAGAAGCCAAAGAGTTCACCTGACCACGCTTCTGCTCCCCTTGGGCAGTGGCAGGCATTGTGCTTCCTTTCTGCTTGGTCACCAGGAAAATGAAAAAGCACATAATAATAATAATAACAATAATAATAATAATAATAATAATAATAATAATAATAATAATAATAATAATAATAATAATAATAATAATAATAATAATGCCTTTCACTACGCCTGTGTACAGCGTTACCAATATACAATCACAACAAGCTACAGCGCATAGGAAGATTAGATAATGCGAACACGTGACACGTGCCATGAACACAACTCTGGGAAACCTTTCAGCCTTTTCTTGGATGGGAAACTAAGCCACTCTGGAAAAATAAATGCTCTAAAGCTATCTGGCATCCAGGTGAGTACTATAAACTATGAGGACTTTAATGAGCCACCTCAAGGACTGCTGCCTGCCAACAGCAGAGCTGAGCTCCTCAAGGTCCCACCTTCTCCAGGCACAGCCGATGACATCACTGACAGTACCAGAGGAGTGAGGGAATGGCTCCTCACACAGCTTCAGGCACTGGTGAAATCATCAGCTCTTAAAGAGAAATGTAAATCCCCAGGAGGTTGGATTTCAGCCCGGGTAATTAAGGCAGGCTGGAAAAGTTTAAAATAGAGGTCAAGTTTTTCAGTGCATGCGTACTTTCACACTTGTCTACCGGCGTCAAATCAACCAGAGCCAGGAATAGCCTTTATGGTTGTAAGAAAGTTAAATTTTAACTTAAAATACACAAAAGGCAGTTGGCACAGAATTCTCACCCTCACCAGTCTGCACACACAGGTCTGACTGTGGAACAACACTGATCCTTCTTTCTACTTGTGAGCTCTCCCCTCAGTCAACATCATCATCATCTTATCCCTCCTCCTTGCCAGTCCAGCTCACATTCTTAGGGCTTTTGACTGACTCAGACACCTTTCCTTAGCCCACACCGAAGTTCCCTTGGATGCAGACTTGCGCATCCAGCTAAGAGACATCCCAGGAGTGGGCAAAGACCATAGGATTCCATGGGGCACGTGTTCCACAGCCATGAGGATGACAGCACAGGTAGTGGGCACTCCTGTACCTGGAGCATAGGAGGGTCTCCTCCATCACCACAGTCTTTTCAGAAATACCCTGTAGTAAGTTTACAAACACAGCAGAGTCAGCTGGGTCAAACCAGTCCTCCCAGATGGAAAGCATAAGCCAGGAGAAGAACAGATGTTTCATCTAGAGAGCCTGTTTGTTTGTTTTGGTTTTTTCAAATGATTTTATGAAGTTTTGGCCGGAGGTAAATAGAGATCTTGTGTTTTGTGATATCAAGCACAGTATTTTCCTCCACATGGCAGGGTACACTTCACAAAAGAAGTTGTTCAACAGGCAAAAGTGTGGGGTTTTTTTTTTCCTCTAGAGAATGTGAATTTCATAAAACTTTTTTCTCCTTTAAAGATCATAATATCTCACTACACCTACTTAATAGCCTTTAGTTGGATTGTTTTTGCTGAAACTTTTTTCAGATGAATTCCAAAAACAACCAAAAAGAGAAATTGATCTCACACTTTTTATGTGACTTCAAGAGAGTCTCTAAAGAAGTCTTAAACTCCAAAAAAACAATCAAACAAGACAACCACACAAATCAATGGCAGTGCTACTCCAAACAAAGGTGGTCACAGCCCAAAATTTTGCAGACCCGGCTACACACTGTCCCTTGCAAAACACTCATCATCATAGCACTTGAAGCTGAAAATCCCCAATAAAACCTGAAAACAGCAAAGGGAAAAGCATCACACTTCCATCCACCAGATAGCCAGAACATTTTCTTTGTCAAGACATGCTTAAACTCAAGTCTCAAGCTCCTTGAAACAGGGCAGAAAATACACATATCCATGTCACCGCAGCCACAAGTCCTATACCAAGCATAAAGTCTCCTTCAGGGCATTAGTTAAAGAAGAAAACAATAAATAAGAAGACTAAAGTTAAGAGTGACGAGTCCATTCCCGTCACAAAGATCCAAACAAAGCAGAAGGAAGTATGCCACCACAACCATAAATCTGAAGAGGAACACTCTCCAAAGAGCCTCCCATTTCATTCACAACATTCCTCTTGATAATGAAAAAACTCAAGGAAACAATTGTTCAATGGAAGAGCTTTCCATTTTTAAGTGTTCCAGCTGCCTCTTTAAAAAACCCCAAGCCACCGTAACATACAATTCCTTTTCCCCGGATCTACCAGAAGATACGCATTGCGCAAGAAAGCCCAAGAACTCTCAGAGAAAAAGCAGCCAAACAACGTTTAAAGACAGTCAAGCGTGCAGCACATTTGCTTCCTGCTGAAATGAGGCTTGGAGCTTGTGACGGACGTGATCCCGGATCAGTAAGGCTATCGCATACCACACACAACAAACAAGATTTTCCTTGTTTGCCTTACAAGACTAACACCAAGATCTCCGCAGGGCGCCCATCGTGCAATGGGATCACCGCTGTTCCCACAAGAAGGGCTTGGCCCCTTTCCGCGGGATTGTATTTGCACATCGCTCTCTTCGGCGCAAGGAAGAAGCGCAGAGCACACGGCAGCACCTGCCAAGCGCCGTTCCTTGGGCGCTGCCATGATCCAGTCGCCACCACCATGTTCCTCTGGGGCTCCATCCACACATGTGCTCGACGGCCACGCCAAGCTTGGCTGCCTCGTGCTTCACACAAACAGTGGGCTGGAAGACTCTTCCACGCTGCTGTCCCAAAGTGCTCCGGCTCACTTCCACTTAAGATTCGCACCCACACAGCGTTATAAAGGTTTATAACGTTATAAAAGTGTATCACTTGCGAAACACCTCCCAGATAATCAGAGAAACCACAGGGCAGAGATAACAAGACTCATTTCCTCGGGACTGTCCTAACTATGCATTTTGCGCAAGCCAAGACATGGGGATTCCAGCCAAAAAAAAAAAAAAAACAAACACAAAAAAACAAACATCAAAACTTCTATCACTTCCTTCCTGCCCTGGAGGAGCAGGACGGTGCCGGGAGAATCTCGCCTTGGCGAAGAAGAAGACGCGTCCCGCGGCTCCAGAGGGGTGCCCGGGAGAAGCGGCGGCGCCGCGGGGGCAGAGGGAGCCCCGGCTGCCGGGAGCCCCCGAGGGGAGGAGTTGGGACACCTCGGGACAGAGGGGACCCCACCGCCTGCCCGGGGCACGCCAGCGCCGGAGGGGCGGCGGTCACGGCGAGGGACCCCGGCGAGCACCTGTTGGCCAAAGGCGCCTCCCCCGGCCGGGACCCCGCCACGGCCCCCCAAACGCGGCCGACCACGGGGGCGTCCCAGCCATCCCCCCCCGTCCCCGCCGCTCCTCACCGTGTGGCTCAGCAGCGTGTCGGGGTCGGCGGGCTCGCACAGCTCGCTCAGCTTGCGGTCCCAGTGCAGCAGCGGCGGCTGCTCCCCGCCGCTCTCGCACACCTCCATGGCGGCCGCGGACACTCCTGCCGGCCGGGCAGTCAGTAGGTCGTTCGGTCTGTCGGTCTGTCCGCCGCCCCGCCGCCCGCCCCCGCCGCTGCCCCGGGCCGCGGAGCCGCCGCTCGCCCCCCGCTCGGCCGGGACTGCGCGGGCGGGTCACCCCCGCCGGCCGCGCCCCCGCCCGGACACGCCCCCTCCGCCCTGCCCGCCAATCGGGGCCGAGCAGCGCGGCCGGCCCGGGGCCCGCGGGCCAATGGGCGCGGGGACCGCGAGCGGCTCCAGCTGTGGAATGTGGGCGTGCCCCGTGCGGCCAATGGCGAGCCGGGAGCGGCGGGAGTGACGGGCACGTCAGCCAATGGGGCAGCGACAAGACTGCGCCGGGCCTGGAGGGCGGGGTCGCGGCGCTGCCCGGGATCCTGGCCTGGGATGTGATGGGACGGGACGGGATCGGATCCCCCGCACGGGCCCCGGGCCGAGCGCCTGCGCTGTCGGTCCAGCGAGAAAGGAGGCAGCAAGAGCACAGAGTTCACCTGTTTACTAAAGGCACCTCAGAACGCACCTGGTGAGAGTTTTACAAGGAGCTGCGCTTCCCAGCTCTTGTCGCCTGCCTGAGATCCTTCCCAGGGCGCTCATCCACGGGCAGTAAAAATAATCCCAGTGACGGGAAATTCTGGTATTTTAAGACTCGCTTTCCTGCCAAGCTGAGGTAACAATGACACTTCATTGTTCTTCAAAAATGGAAGATGCCAAATGTTTACAATTCCAAAAAACTGGGAGTTCCTCCATGCTTCTCTGCAGCTCCTGGAGCAGCTCAGGGCAGTCTGCTGTGGGTCAGGGTCAACCATAATTGGCATTTCCACATTGCATTGTGCAGGAACCATACCTGGATTTTCTGGTGCATTCTCTCTCTCCTAGACCTCCGTTTAGGTTTCCCCTCTTGTGCCAGGCCACTTCCATTCCCCCACAGAGCAAGCACTTGTGATCACTGCAGCACAAGTGATCCAGTCCTCCCTAAGGAGAGCACAGACTTTCCCCGCTGAGGAAAACAGAGTCATAGGGATTTCCCAGCACCCATCAGGCACAACAGCAACAAAAAGAAGAACAATAGCGATAATCAGGGCTGTCCTGTTAAGATTTATTAATCTTGTATAGTTTGATTAAAAAACAAGTTTGGTTTTTTTTAAAGCACTACACTGTTTAAGCATGTGAAGAAAAAATCCCTAACTGCCCCAACCAGAGATCTCCTACAAAGGTGAGTTGTTCTAGGTCACTGTGAAATAAGACAGTCCGGTATTTGCCCTCAGCAGTACAGAAAACACCTAAAGCCAAATTACCAGCACCTGAATTGCTACCTACCACTTTGGACAGCCCAACCAGAGGTACAAACTTGTGTCCTGGCACTGCCAGGCACTGTTGTCAAAGCAATTTCATTGTGCCAGTCTAGAGATGCAGATTGTGAAACTTGTAAAGGTCAGTTCCTTATCCAGGAGCCTCCGTGTTTGCACTGGATGTGTTCTTACTTTCAAAGCCTTTGTGGCCTTGTGATAATCTGTTTAACAAAAGGCTCTCCATCACTCTGACATTAGATCCTTCTAAAATCGCTGCTGTGACTAGATAATTTCTTTGGGCTGGGGCACCAAATTAGTGTTTTGCCCACATGAGAAGTCTAAAGGAAAACCCATGTTTGCCTTGTAAGCCAACAAAATAAAAGCCACCTCAAAAGAAGAAGGTGCTGACAGGGTGACTGCAGCTTTGTTTGCTGAACATGATGAGAACAAGGGGCTCCCAAGGACTGGTATTCGACAGAGAATACTGGGTTGAACTTTCTCAGTCTAACACATGCATACTGTCATTCCCCCTTGCATAAAGGAAGAAAGGAACTCATGGGAAGTTAGGCATCCTGGGTAAACAATGCACTGCTTTTCCCAATGGGTTCCTCTCTTCCTGCATCACATAAAATTGTGTCCCTCTCCCCTCTGCACTTCCCCAGGGGCTCTCTCTTGTAGCATTGAGGCACAGCTGCCACTATGGGACACAGTGCTCCTGAGAATTCAGGAGCATCCTGGAAGACTTTCACTGAAATATTTTGATACACAAAGACTACCCATTTCTGGGGCTGCAATATAAATATAAACCACAATACCAGTAGCTGGTGAGTAGATATTGGTAAGTGGGCAGGCTGCTTGCCAGATTATTAAAATTAGTGTTCAAGGCTACGTGTCATTTCTGAGCTTCAACATTTCTGAAACAATTACCTGAGACTTTGTAAGGAGATATGATGTATTTGCTTCATATGGTGGCAACTAAGAGCAGACAGACCACAAAGAAGTGTTTGTGCTGCAGCACAAGTTTTTCTTGGGAAACAAAATCTGTATTAGCAAGTTTCTGCTAAGAATGGGCAGCACGTACAGGGCACCAAGAAGGATGAGACAAGAGTGGAGGGAATTAATCCTTTCAGAGAATATTAATTATTCAGTGTCCTGATACAATACATGGGATAGCAGTCCAATGTGTTCACAGATTGACACTACACCAGAAATCAGGCACTGTGAAAAGCACCACAAAACCAGCAAGAATGTGATACAGATACAGCTATCCTAACTTTTCCTCATGTTACTTGGAGGATTTTAAGTTGTGGATTTCAAGTGTTACTAGCCTACTGAAAATCAGAGCTGTTTCTCCAGATTTCATTACTTTCCTCTTAGAGCAGCTTTGGCAGTATTTTTAAGTTCCAACTCATCTGAGAGCATTTTGATGTTTTCTTTTGTGTAAGACCCTTTCCTCACCAGAGTCTTCTGAACTGGGTTTGAACTCGCTCTCCAGCACAGGGAAACAGTGCAAGAATTGACCAAAAAATCTAAAAGATAATAAAAGGGTGTGGGGGGTTATTGTCTGCAGAAGTAAGAGAGAGGAGGGCTCAGCTTTTGTTTACTGAGCATTCTGTCCCCTTTCTGCAAGGAGCAGAAAACCCATGCAGAAAAGCAAACAAAAAAACCTACACAGCAAAACAAGCTAGCTAAGAAAGAGGAGGCTGTTAAGGCAGAGCTCCAAAAAAACACTACTTACTTAAAATATCAAAGAATAAAGCTAGCAACAATACAAAGCCTGACAGAGGAAAAGTGCTCTCTTTTCCTTGCAGATCCAGGTTACAGAAGCCACAACTCCTGCAACTGCATCATTACTCAGTTCTCGATCAGGTCAGTTGCACAAAGGCTCATTAAATATTTACAGGTGACATTTTCCTGAGTTGTGACAACCAGGATCAAGATAACCATCCATTTTCTAAAGGCATTCTGTTCAAATCAGTTTGAGGAGCCAGCCAGCATGAAAAGAACAAATAGCAACAGAGCCCACAGATAACAATTGCCAGGTTTCTGACCAGCTCCCAATAAAAATCTCCTGAAAGCAACAGCAAACAGCCACAGTTAGAGGTGGTTTCTTCAACTTAGCACCTCTTAAAGAGTGCAGGGCACAAACTTTAGGACTAAGAACACACAGAATGACCAAGCAATCAATTTCTAGTCACAGTAGTTGCTGGAGATTTTTGTGAAATGGCCAAGTATGGTAATGAGCTGTTTCTTTTTTTTACCTGGGACTTAAAGCAGCAAGCAGAAGAAAAATCTCACACACACTAACATGTTTCCCACAAGAGGATGTTTCTGAAGAAACCCTGTGAAAGTTGAGTGTTGTGCAAACACATTACTTACACTACCTAGTACCTGGTAATGCACTAACAAAGAAAATGTCTTGTGTGAGATCTAAATCACACTGCTGTGCAGAGAAGCTCACCATTGCCAAGATAAATAGACACCAAGTCTTAGTTTGTACATACAGACACGCTCAACTTCTTGGCAAAAAGGCATCCACCACAGAAATTTCAGAGTTAAAAATAGGTGTGCTTGAGAATAGTGAAGTTTTCTTCCCACAATCCTGGCATTTTATTCCTTTTCTGACATGAATACTCATGAAAATGGGATAGCCAATACTGAAGACAGCCTACTACTAAACCCACATAATTGGTACACTGACACAAGTTCCACTTTACCAGAACATTCCTTGCTCTTGTACCCAGGAGCTTCTCAAATCACTAATTTAGCTTTCTTGCCTTTGCAATCCATGGCCCCTCTGCATGGGCTCCCACAGGCACTGCTGGTCTTTAACCAAAGTGTGACCTGTATTTGGGAACACAGACACAACTCCCCCAACCCCACAGAGGGTAACAAGAGGGCTATTACAGTGAAGTGGGACTTGATTTCTTTAGCTGAAGCATCCTCTCTTACTTCTGTTGTATGGTTCATAGTTCCTGCAGAGCAATTTCTGCAGATTAACGAGAATCACAATTGAGAGTGTTCTTTGCTGTGTGATACAGGTACAATGCCTACACTGTGTTCCTCAAACCAGCCACAGAAACAAACACAGGAGAAGCCCGTTTCCTACACCTTAGACCAAGCTGACAGAAATAACTGAGTGCCATGGAGCTGCATTGCAGACCAGAATAACTCTGTCTCAGAGCTGCTAAGAAATGCTCCAACTACTTGGCGAATATGCTGCCATTTTAAAAACAAATCACCTCTATTTTTTCATCTTTTCCAATCACCTTCATAGATACATAAAATAAATTCCTTGTTAAGGTCAAACACTTCTGAATGTCCTGGTTGATGCAAGCACTCAGGGTTTGCCTAATTAAGTTTACACGAGAGGTTAACATAGACAAGCATTTTCCAGGGGACAGTGTGGGAAAATACTCATTGCCTAGTCACGAAGAATCGCTGTACTTCACTCAGGTGATACTACTTCCATTCTGTATCACTTCCTTGCAGAACAGGTACCTAGCCATGAAAAGCCAAAGACCCCAGATGCTATAGGAATGCTGATTTCACAGTGGATTTTCTCATAACCAAAACCAAAGTTACAGATTAACTTTGCCTCATAGCAGCAATGCAGACATAAGAGATGAACACACAACACACCTTTGCCACTGGTTATTTTTGCTGTAACTGAGTCTATCAGTAATGCAGAATCCTTTGTGAAAATCTACCCTACTGCCAAGTTGTGATCAACACTCAAAATAATGCACTGCTTTTCAGTGTGTGCTCAAAGCCTTTTTACCAGGTCAATCTTTAAAAGTGTACTAGCTACTTTAAATAGAACTGGAAAAGCGAGAAAACTCAGCTCTTGAGCAAATATTTTTCTTTGCTGTCACCTAATCCTACACCTTGTGCTAGCCTGGCTGTCTCCAGCTTGAGCCAGGGGCAGAGATTAGCAGTTCTGGCCACTCCATGTGAGTGGCAAAGGGAATCCACTCTGCTACTTCTGCTCTGAGTTTGGAGTGGAAAGCCAGCTCCCAAGCTCCAAAGCAGACACTGTCATAAGCTGTGTTGAACTCCACCACCACAGCAGAGTGCAAACGAGGTGACCACTGAATGGATGGAAAAATCAGCACATTCACTCAAGGCCTCTTAGAAGAAAGCTCAAGACAAACCCCATCTTTCAGCAAGCAGGAAAAATTTGTGTGGACCAAACACAAGCTGTGCTTGGATCACCGCTGTGTAAGTGCACCATCAGAATTCTCCCAGCAATACAACAGGCACAGATTAAACAAGTAGTTAAGGGAATTAAAGTCAGAACTTCCCATTTAAAAAGATACCACAATCTCCTGTGGATAACAACCCACTGAAGCAACTAAGCATTTGCAGTACCTCACTATGCCAGTGGCAGGGGCTCAGATAATACTCAAAGCTTTAACTTCAACCAGAAATAACTGCTGAATTGAAAGAATTGAAGTTTTTGTTCGTACAGATAATGCTCACAGAGAGCATTTAAAAAAAAAAAATCACAATTCTGTAGGGGGAAGAGCTGCAGAGACTATAAATAAGTGTGCTCTGTACTCAGCTCAGAGAGAGATGAGATACAAAATCCCACCAGCTCTGAAGGCAGGAAATTGTCACATCTAACATTTTTCTTTCCCTGTTCACATCACACTGTGTTACAATGGGAATTTTACCACTTCATGTAATAAAATGAAACATCTTTTAGTTGTGGAACTTACTACTAATAATGCTAAGTAATTCTCAGTCTTTCTGACAACCAAATGAAGTTAAAGTGAAACAAATGCCACTCCCATATTTAAAATCCTGGACCAGGGACGTTTCTCACACACCTCTCAAAACGCACAGCCAAGGCAGTCGTTCCTCCAGCTCCTCCTGATGGCAAACGATGGGCATAGCACCCTAATGAGGATGGGAATGCTGATGTCATCCTGTGTGAAATGCGGTAACAACCAAGACCTAAACATATGATCAAAGCAAGGTTTGCTGAAATACAACACCTGATTTGATCAACTGCTGGGATCAACAGAGGGGCAGATGCAAATGCACAGGAGGCCTTCTCAAGGTCTGTGACAAAAAAACCCTCCAGCTGAGCACTAGTTGAGGCCAACAGCTCTTTAAACCTACTGTCTAACTGGCTTAGTGGAGAAAAAAAACCAACAGGGAATGACACCTGTAGAACAGAGAATGGATTTCAACAGTGAGAGGGGATAAGGCTGTCAGGCCTCACAAGACAGGAGGAGATTGTTAAGGCAGCCAATGATATAAGGTTTGAAAATGGTTGAATATGCAAAGAGTGACTTCCATTTATATATTCATCAGCTCAGGAATTAATACAGCTGCCTGGGTTACCTTTTCTCTTAAGAACAAAAAAGAAAGGAATCCAAACAATGATAACAGAGAGAAAGCACATGGAAAAACAAAAACACACAGATACCCTATAGATAACAAACATTTTATTTATTTCTTAAAGCAACTACAGTAATATAAGTGATTACAGAATTATGAAGCACTGAAAATCCAAAGGAATTGAATGGCCTGGGTTCAAGCACTAATGACCTCACACCTTATCTCTCGGAGAGCCCTCACTCAGAAAAATCACATTATCTGAAAAGAAATCGAAAAATTAATCTTGAGGATTGTTTTGCCCTGTTGCAAGCCTTCACATCCACAAAGACCACCTATTTGTGTTCAAATAAGCTGCATATTTCAGAACAGAACAGTTAATACAACAAAAGAGGGTCCGATACAGGGTTCTCCCTCTATGTCCCTGAAAGCTGACAAATTAATGTGGTCATATGAAACAAGTGTGCTAAAGCTGATGAAAAGGAGCAGCCAAAGACACTAGACACGTTTTAAAACAACGGTTTGATTCTTTGATTATAATCGGTATCAGATACAGCTTATTGCCTTTTTCAGTCTGCACACCATGTCAACAGCCTATGGGAAGCTCCTCTTTCATCAAGCCTCAGGAATTTCGAAAGCATCTTGAGATAGGGCCTCTCGAACACAAGGAAAACATTAGGATAATACTAATTAAAAAGAGATACTTTCTTCTCCCCTCCACCAATTTATAAACAGCAACTTACACCACTGCTAGCTGAACTGTTCATGTGAAAGTTTGATTTCTGTTGTTTTAAAGAGGCTGCAGAAACATCCAGAACTATGTTTCTTTTCCCTTTCTTTTTCCTTCCTTTTCCTCTGTCCTAGCTTTTTTAGACATACTTGTGTAATAGAAATGTTTGCTCTAACACCCGAATAATTTACCCCTCCCTCAAAAGCCACAAGGTAGCAGCTCTACCCACAATAAAGATGTAAGATGCTCATGCTATTTAAATGCTCAAGGAAAGAGTTTTTTCTAGTTCTCTTCTTCCTTGTGTCTATCCAAGGCACAAGTGTACTCCTTACCCATTCTATGCTCTTCTTATCACTACTGGCTACCAGAGCAAGGTGTTTCTAAATTCTCCACCAAGTTATCTGCACATAAAACAATCTTCCACGGAGGTCCTTAAAGCTAGTGAAGTCACCAGTCTTTAACAGGAAGAAAAAACTCCAGCAAACTGAGATAAAGCTACTAAACAAACTCTGCCTAGAAAAGGAATCTGCCTGACCTGTAGTACTACATTCCAGTGTTCTTAAAACAGTGTCTGCCTCCTGCACCAACTGTTTTGTGTGAGCAAAGGATGCAAACAGTTTCCAACTGTATACTCTGTGTCTTCACAAGCAGTGCCAGAGGAAATCTACTGGTACAGACTATTCATTCTCTCAAAATCCCTAAGTGTGGATACTGAGGATGAAGACAAACCAAGCTCTATTTCGAAGGCCCTTCACTCCCTCTCCATCTTAAAAGGGCAAGGGGAACCTTGATATGTCGCTCCTTACCTGCTATAATTGTTGTGGCCTGTCGCCGCACATTGTTTTTATCTGTATATTCACCATAGTCTATCTTCCCTTCAACGTAAATTCGAGAACTGAAAAAAACAATTTAGTTCTGGTCAGAGAACTGTGCTGCTGTTTTCCACTCTATATCTAGAATCACAGAATGGTTTGGTCCTTAAGGTCCCTTCCAACCCATCTAGTTCCAAACCCCCTGCCATGGGCTGGGACACCTTCCACTAGACCAGGTTGCTCAGAGCCCAATCCAACCTGGCTTTGAACACTTGCAGTGATGGGGCATCCGCAACTTCTCTGGGCAACCTGTTCCAGTGCCTCACCACCCTGACAGTAAAGAATTTCATCTATAAATCCAATCCAAATTTCCCTTCTTTAAGTTTGAATTCATTACTCCTTGTCCTTTTCATCACTATTCCTGATGAAAAGGTTGAATTCAGAATCTAAGTACACAAGCATTTGTAGCAGTTGTTTGTAGCAGGTCTGCTAACATTTTATGGCACCTCTGTCTTAGCATAGCTCTTGGTCACCATAATTATTACATTAATCAATTATTAAGGCATTAAATCCTCAGCCACATTTCTTATTCACTTACCCCTTTCTCACATACTGATAGGTAACATCCCTGAGGCCTGGCCTGAAGACAGAGATTCTGTGCCACGTCGTCTTCTGACTGACATCACCTAAGTTACATAAAAATAACTAAGTTGGATGCCAAACTCTTTTTGGTACAAGACTCAGAAATTAGTTTTTATGAGAAGTGACTTGAAAACAGAAGTATACTAGCACTCAATATCCCACTTCATTCCAGAACTCAATGTTCCACTCATCTGTGTCCAAATGAAAGTGTTGTGCAGAAGCACAGTTCAAACCAAGAGATCACTTTTCCTGGAATACAGTGCTCATACTATAATTTACACAGACACACGCACACGATCTACATTGAATAGAAGTTAGAGAAAACAAGACACCTGTAGCTTCAGACTGATGACAGAATCGGAGACAAAATGCATATTTTTTTCTTTTTTTTTTTTCCTTCTCTCTTGAAATACAAACAAAAGAAGAGGACCCACTACACCTCTGACAAACCCCAACAGTGACAAACTGCCAACTCAACACTCTTCTCCAGAGGAAGGCTGACAGGCAGATCTCTCTTCACGCTGCTGGGGATCAGTAAGAGACACACAAATGTACCAGCATCTCTACTGACCCCAGAGGAACCTTCCTGCACCCAAGAGGTTTACACAGCAGCACAAGAACAAAGCGTGGTGCTGCTGAACATGCAAACATGAGCTCAGAACACAGCAAAAGCAGGTTGCTCGCTGCAGACTCACCTCCCTGTCCTAGTTCACTATCCCCTGTCCGCCACATCTCATTGGTTGCAAGAGAAAATATGGTAACAGGATTTTTTCCTTCCACTTGCCTCATGATAGGGTCCTGTCCAACCCGACCCAGTAACTGGACACGATTCATGGCTGAAACAAGAGAGAATAAACACATATACAGGTGAACTACGATGCTTCTAATCATGCAAGCCACAAACCAGCAGTTTTTGTGAAGGGCCAGAACCATGACTTTCTGCACCTCCTAACCACTTTTCAAGCTCTTGTGACTTTTGCCTTATTCAGGCCCCGAGCAGATGGTTGACTGTGCCTGTACTGTCATTATCACTAAATAACTCAGCCAAATATTCCTTTGTCATCTTTTTCCAAAGACATATCCATATGTCATGAGACTATCTTGCATTTACTTGACTAGACTTTTTTTTTTCATTATGATAAAACCATAGCATTACATTGTTTTTTCCTTAAAACAGTACCTTTAAAACAATACAGTTGCATTATGATACTCCATCCTCTGAATTAGAGGGTGACTAGTTTTGACACAGGTACCAGGCCTAGGCAGACACATTTTATCCCTTCTCCATGTTCAAGAACAGTTGGAGGAGATCAGGGGAGTATCATTCTTGCAAAAGCATGTGAACTGAAGACTGAAGTCTGAAGTGTACACCTGGAGGAAATCATAGTGGGGCAGCAGCACCCAAACAAGTCCCCCAGGCACAGAGGAATCTGGGAAACAAGCACATGAGACACCTAAAGGCAGGTGTTAGAAATCATGACAACAGCAGGCCCAATTTACTGCCATTGATAAAGTACAACCACCTGCTTTTTACAGGTGGTACTCTATGTCAGGGCTTTTCTCTTGTCCCCTCTAAAGTGCTGCTTGACTTGACAAAGACCAGATAGGAAGCTACAGGTCCAGAGAAGAGCAACAAGGCTGGTGAAGGGACTCGAGCACAAGTCCTATGAGGAGAGGCTGAGGGAGCTGGGCTTGTTCAGCCTGGAGAAGAGGAGGCTCAGGGGAGACCTCATCACTCTCTGCAACTCCCTGAAAGGAGGTTGTAGCCAGGTGGGGGTTGGTCTCTTCTCCCAGGCAGCTATCAGCAAGACAAGAGGGCATGGTCTTAAGCTCTGCCAGGGGAGGTTTAGGTTAGATATTAGGAAGAAATTCTTTACAGAGAGGGTAATCAGGCATTGGAATGGGCTGCTCAGGGAAGTGGTGGATTCTCCGTCCCTGGAGGTTTTTAAGATGAGACTGGATGTGGAACTTAGTGCCATGGTCTAGTAGCCACGGTGGTGTTGGATCAAGGGTTGGACTTGATGATCTCTGAGGTCCCTTCCAACCTGGCTGATTCTACGATTCTATGATACTCAAGAGCCTGTGTGTTTGAAACAATACATTCTTAGTTACTACACTGAGGAGCAACTATACCTACCTGTTTCTCTCCCGCCATATTTCAGACCTCCTAAAAACTGAGATAAACACAACAAGTAACACTAAGTTGCATCTCAGGAGCTACTTACATCTTTCCAGTACCAATGGGGCAACTGTATCAGACTCATGTCTCACAAACTGGCGAAACACCTGAAGGAACAGACACATGTTAGTTTCCAGGACAGAAAGTATGAACAGCATTCAGAAGCCTTGATGACTCATTTTCTGAACACCTATGGAGGTTCTGCAAGTATGTTCTTTTCCCTGTAACTAAGGGGAGGGGACTGAGAAAAGAAATTCATTCAGCTAAATGAAGCCAGTGGGATTATTCAAAGAATATCTGGTTAAAGGAGCGTTAAAAAGCTGCCTAGGAGAAAGAGAAAGTGTGGTCCACAGGTCCATCTCCAGCAATTATTTTTGGGACCTGCTGTAACTACTGTTATTATGTAATATATAAACAGAAGGGGAGAGGTTTGAAGTACAGTGGTTGTTCAGTTCTTTTGGCTTTGGTTTTACGAAACAAAAACAGTTTTGATAGTTGCTTTCTGCTTTACTTCAGAGATTAACAAGACATGCCCAAATGTTCATCCATCTGTGGTCATGAGCAATAGGATACACTGACAACCCCTGTTCCTGAGCAGACAGCAAATCAAGGACAAAAAACCCCAGTGCCACAAATAAGCACAAGTGGGGCAAAAAGTAAAGGAGCTGCCTTGATGCCAGCAAATATCCCATCCTAGAAGAAAGGAGGGAACAAGAAAAGCCCAGGAACACTCCCGCAAGAGGCCCATGTGCAGGAACTGGAAAAAAAAGCTCATTTCCTGTAACATGTGAACAGAGAAGCTAAACCAGAGGAAACGCAATCTGCAAAACGAAAGCTCTTTGGTGCATCTGTGTGCCTCACTAACACACACGCAAATCATCTCAGACTCATTCCACACAAAAGCCAGATCTTTTAATACACCATTTTCCCAGTAGCTCAGTAACTAAGGCTCGGCATTTGCACCCCTGGAAATACGAGCGCGAACAAGAACATCTTCACGGGCTGCAGCCCCGGCCAGGTTGGGCGAGCGGCCCCGGGGCCCTGGGCTATTCCCGCCTCTGCCGTGCCCGGAGAGTCACTGCCAGACAGCCGAGAGCGGCAGGAGCTGCTTCTCCTCCTCCTCCTCCTCCCGCCGCGGGCACACGGGACCCGAGTGCCAGCCCGGGGGGGCCTCCCCAGGCCCCGCCCGGCCGTACCTGCCACGCCGGCCGCCGCCACATGCCTTCTCCGCCGAGCCTGCGGAGGGAAAAGCAGGGCTGAAGCAGCGCCCGAGGGAGCCCCGGCCCGGCCCGTTCCCGCCGCCCGACCCCGCGCCCTCCGCACCTCTCCCGCCGCAGCCGCGCCGCGCCCGGAACAGGAAAGGGACCGACGGGAGGTTCCGGGCGGAAACCCGCCCCATCCCGGGGGGACAGGGGCTGGAGAGCCCACGGGCAGCCACTGCTACGGCCACCCGGCTCGCCTCCCCCGGCCCACGGGGGACAGGGAGCTCTCGGGTGGCGGGGGAGGAGGAAAAAAAAAAGAAGTCACTCCGTCATCGGTTAAAAAAATTAAGATAAAATGTTTATTTGCGCTTTTCAGTTCTGAAAATATAGGATCTAACAGTTAAAAGCCAGCATCATAAAACAAACTTCAATAAGAACTGGAAATAAGCGAGTTACCAAGTTTACATTCTCCCTCGTAACAGTGCAGCACACTCTGTCCAAACAGGACACAGCCGACCAGGACCCACAAATATACATTTAGAGGGGAGGGGGAGGGTGTGGTGTAGTGTGAGGTCTAATAAATACGAAATACATACCACAGTTTATATGGGCAACTCCAAAAACCTGGAAAAGCCCTTTCTGATTCCCCTCATCTTTGCTGAAAGGGTGCAGTTTGCGGGCAGGCAGCTGCACCAAGTGTGAGGTACTGGAAGAGAAGCGGGTACCAGATCCAGCTACCAGCACACCACAGCCACCTCTCCCCGACTTGAACAAGGAGTCCTTGCCGATCGACAGAAAACAACTCAGGCATCAGGGAATAAGCTTACCCAGCTATTTTGTTGCTGAAAGCTAAGGGAAGGAAAGTTTTTCTTCAGCTTCCATTCCTTAACTCAGTGTTTCCTTTTACTCTTTGTCCCCCATCAGTGAAATGCCACTCCAATTGCATCCCAAGTCCACCAGGACTGCTATGTAACCAGCCTGTCTCCTGATGTGTAGTTAACACAGCCATAGTCTCTGCCTACTCACTCCTAGAAGGGCCCTGCTGTAGATGCTGTCTCCATGTACAGCCACTATTGCCCCTTTAAAGATACACTCAGCCAGAGCATTAAGACCACAAAATCATCAATAACAGGGCCCAACTAAAGAAAGAGGGAAGTAAGGAGAGAAAATGCCATCCTTTCCCTTGTTTGGCAGAGCTACACTTAGTCAAGAGCAATTACACAAGAAATTTAACAGTTAAAAGACTGGGGACAATAACCTTAAATTCCCTGATCCAACACCTGTAAGCCAGTCATTCTTCCCTCAGCCAACAACTAAGGAGGTTACAAAAAAAGAACACGACAGGGAGAGATAATATGGGGCATTGGTCGGTGCAGACCCTCAGCTTTCACAGGGCCCTTCAGCAGTCAGAGCTTTTTGGACAACACAAAAATTCAGTAACCCAGAGTAAAGCTAAATGAGCGACAGCTTTTCCCTCCCACCAGGCGCTTGCTCTTCTGCTTAGAAGAGGTTTCAGACTCTTGCAACTTGGCACTTCCTAAGGCTTGGTCCTTCATGAGGGTCTGGGCAAGGCGAGCTGCTTTAAGTTCCCTGCAGGGGGGAGATGGAAGGAAGAGGAGAGGAAGAAAACCGGGTCATGCATGAATCCTCACCAGCTACAGAAGCAAGCTATGAACAATCTTGCACAAGAGGGTTACTGTAATACTCCAGCATTGCAGGAGGGAGGAAGCTTTTCACCCAAGAGGGTGACATGAAGATTACTGTAACTGTCTTTAGAGATTTACCAAAAGAAAACTATGTATCAGGTCAGCAACACACTGGCACCAGCGTGAAGAGCCCCTAGCTCAGTTTTTCTCCCATTGTTTTGGAAATTTGCGAATGGCAAAACTTATAAAGGCACACGCTTCTTTTCCATTGCGCCTTTATTCCCTTGCTGTTCTTCCAGAGAATACACTCTTCTGTCTACACAAAAAAACTTACTCTCCAGCTGACTACTGCACTAAGAGGGGTGGTGGGGCAGTTCCTAGGTCCCAGCACCTTTAAAACATTATTGCCAACAGCAGTGAGAGGGAACAAGGGGGAAAAGGATGTCTGCCACCACCTAAATATTCCCTTCTTTCTGTGCCAGACCACTATCTCAGTGCATTATCAATTCCTCATCTGCCCCCGGCTGCTTCCTGTATCAATATTTTCCATCACCAGTGGTTGCAGTAAGTGCACAAGTTCACTGTTCTAACTCAGCCAGCTCCTCAGAGCCAGAACTGAAGCAGAGCTGCTTGGGAACTGCAAGTCCCTGCTACAGCCTCACCATCCTCCCAGCTCCGGGCACAGGACCTGCCTGGGTATTTCTACATCTGTGTTCTCCCAGCACTACCACCCTACATTCAAGGCTAGTGACCAGCACTTGTTATGCCCATGCCTTCTCCCCTTCATGCCCCAGCCAGTCCTACCTTTCCAGCATGGCCGTCTTGCATTTCTCCACATTTAGCTCTTCCTGGAGCTGCAGAGCTTTTCCACATGAAGGACGGAGAACAGGGTGTTTAGTCAGAGCTGTGGCAGAAGGTCTTTCCACTGGGTCAGGATGGATCATGAGCTAGAAGGCAAAGGAGTTCAGAGTTTAACACACCTGCCACATGACAACTGCAAAAGCCACCATTCTGCCAGAGACTGCTTCCTCACCTTAAGGAGCTCAAGAAAGGTCCGGGGAAGGTTCTGGGGGATCGGTGGGATGTTGCCTCTGCGGATGTGGTGCCACATGGTCCCGTTGTGAGGCAGCGGTGCTGCACCAGCTGCCAGAGCTACCGTGAGTGCCAGGGCGAAGATGTCTGCCTTGGGCAGGTTGCAGTATTGCTGCAGACAGAAGGTGAAAGGTTATAGAAAGGGAACATCTTGCTATACTAAACAAAGGTGGGTTGGGGTCCAAGTTCAAAAAGAAACAGCCAAGCAAGTATGTTTATGGCACTGGCTTCACCGTTCCAGTGAGCCGCTTCCTTCTCTTTAGGACAAAAACATTGTCAGCAGACAGTACTGTAACTAACAGCATGTTGGCTTTCACCCAGCCACAAGAAACTTCCAGCCCACTTTATGATCACTGCAGCAACTCCAGAGGGTGGCCTAACAGATGTGTACCTCCACCCTTCACCACAAGGCAATAAGCCCAACTCAAGGCTGCATCTAATACGTTGACCTAGCAGTTCCCAAAGCCAGTTGCAACACAGATACTGTCACTTAAGTACCTGAGCTGACGAACACATCCAAGCTGGTTGTTCAATACAGATTTCCTTTTTTTCCACTGGCCAGTGAGAAGACTGCAGTCAAGTTTAAGAGGTGTGTTGTGCCTCTCACCTCTCCCCACTACCTGTTCAGTGTTTGTTGTACAAGGCATCTGTCTGGCTAAACATATTCCTCAGTAATCACATCCGGCAGTTTAATATCAGCTGAGTGTGCAAATCAAATGTCTCCAAACTGATAAGGTTTTGTCTCATTAATTCCTCACAGGCAATATAGTTGCAATAAACTAATGATAGTAACTTATAAAGTATTGTAAATATTTACATGATAAGACCCATACCTATACTGTTCATAATAAAGCATTAATTTTGCTGATTTCACAGCCAGACCAGACAGAAGAAAGAGGAGATAAAGTGAGGAACACACTATACTAATGACTGCACTGCAGTTGATCTCTCTCCACTTGCTCCCCACTGCCCTGCCAGCAGCTGTACCTCTTGCAAAATCTCATTGGCCAAGAACCGTCTGTCTCCTTCCTCCACCTGAGGGTTTGTTATTGATGTCACATGTCCAAGGTCACCTGGGACAAAGAACAAGCAACTGGAACGTAATGAAGAAACTGATGTAGCTCTCCATCAATAAAAGCCTGCATCTTTAAAGGCACCAGTAAGAGCAACAACAAAATACTAAGTAAAAGAGCAAGCCTGCTCCTACTCAGGAATCTGGGCTTGGAAACAAGCTCATGAGTTTTCTAGGAGCTGTCTCCTCAGAGGAATTAATTCTGGTAGGTAACTGGGGCATTCAGGACTTTGCTATCAGTTTTGTATGTGAGTCTCTTCAGCCAGCAGGACAGAGCAGTATCAAGCAGTAATGGGCAGCCCTAATCTTAAACAAGTTGTAAAGTTGGCTAAAACCTACCAATCTTATACACCATACCAGAAGAGAATTCATCTTCACTGTCACTCTCCTGCCCAGAGGGGCCTGCAACTGCCAGCTTGTGACAGATGAAGATATTACCTGCAAGACAGAAAAGTTTAGCAAGTGTGATATCAGTAGTCAGACTGCATCAGCCTGACAACTTTCCAAAAATCCCGCCTGTCACACTAGTCAAGCTTTGCAGCCAGAGAAACTGTGCACATGCTTCCCACCAGTTAGTCTGCTTTCTGCCCAGCTCACATATTCAGCAACACAGCTGGCAGAAGACAGCTGTACCTTGTGCAGAAAATAGCCTAGAACTTCCCCTCCCTCTGCCCTCTAAGCTAAAAGCATGATTTCAGCAGGAAAAAGGAGCTCCACTACAAGAATATTAACTCTGCGACTGGGGGGAGCACTGCCCAGGAGGTGCCCATCCTCAGCTGCAGAAAGGAAACCTTGTTACTATTTTTGCAGGAACTTAATCCCTCAGGGTAGCTCCACATACAAAAGTCAAGTGTTGTGCAACAAGGCAGAAGCAAATAAGGAAGTCCCCGTGTTCATTAGCAGCCCTACTTGCTCCACTGGTATGAAGGTGATTCCCATGAGCCAGGATTATGGAGATCATGAGACAAAAGTAAAATGCTGCTGACTACCAGAGAAGCACTTTTAAAGCAGCAGTAGTAGCACAAATAAAATAAATAAATAACCACCACCACAACAAAACCACCAAACAACAACAACAAACAAACAAACAAAAAACCACCCAAAAAACCCACACACAAACCACAAGACATTTACCTTTTAGGGCAAGTCTTCTTTCCTTTGAAGCATTATGATAGGTCCAAGCAGAAGGATCTGTTACAGACCCTACCCCTGAAGGGTCACTAGGAAGACCTTCCACAAAGAAGTGCACTATACTTACTAGGTTTGATATCCAGGTGCACAAGGCCAGAGTTGTGGATGTATTTTAGCCCCATGGAGACTTGTAACAATATTTTCTTCAGCTCTGCTTCCAGGAAATACTGCCCCAGCTTTGCATTTTCCAACAGCACATCTTGGAGACTCCCACCTAGGTGAAAACAGGCAGTCTGAGACCTCACAAAGGTTTTTACAGAGCAGCACATTTGTAACAGCTTGGTAGAAACTACTGCCTAGAACACTTGCAGGCTTGCAAGGATGCACTGGCAAACCCGAACCAGACCAGCTAATATATGCTCTACATATGCTCTAGACATCATCATTTAGCTTCAGCCTTTCAATTGCCTCAGAATGCCCTTCTTCCTGCTCACCAAGGACTGAGCAACTGCAGCACCAGGAGGGCTGGCCTGGTAGTGACACTGATGGTGCTTCAAGTGAACAGTGGAAAAATTAATTACTTCTGCCATGCTTACAAGCAGGAAGCAGGTATATGAATGCTGGAGCAAGGAAATTAAGTTCCTCCTAGAAGATTTTTGACTGAAGAATGTAACATTTAACACAGACACAAAATTTTGTGGGTCTCCATTGAGGCACTCTGGCTATTTTAGCACTAATAAATATCATGGCTCCTCTCTCCATCAGCCTACTTGTCACCACTTCTCCTTTAGTATCAGATACTCATCCACTAGAACACAAGCAATACGTCAATGCTGCAGCAACAAGCACCATATTTCACGGTTCCCTCCACCACATTTGAAAGCATTACTCCAAACACCTATCACCTCAGCTCTTCACTGAGCCCCAGGACTGCAGGTGCAGCTGAAAGATGAGCATTACATATTTGCCTTCAGTTCCCCTGGTAGCCAGATGGGTCCTTTTAAATTTCTCTCAAACAGTGCTGTGGCCAAGGGCAAACTGAAGTAAGAGTGTACCACCCTGCCTGCAGCATCCCATTTACACTTTGCCTCATTATTTGCTCCATTCCTCTGCAGTTGCCAACCCTTTTCTTCTAGTCAAGATGCCTTCCTCTCAACCAGGTAGCCACTCTTCCAATCGTTATCCACCTTCATTAAGACAAGTTTGTTGCTGAGGTACATGACCCTTAAGTTATCTGCTCTTGAGTCACTTATATCAGATGTTACCCGGACAGTCCCAGACAAAGCTCTAAGCATCAGCATGGGGAATGCTTCTCCAGGCCAGCCAACACAGAGGAACAGTTTTAAAATCCCAGAAATTAGAGGGTATTCACTGCCTCTAATACATTGGAACCATTCAGAGCTTCATGTTCTTCAGATCTTATGAGCCCTTACGGGATTCTCCATGGATATGTAGCCCCGGTGCAGCTTGCTTTGTTGTAAGCCAAAATGTCCCATATTTAAGAGGGCAATTGCACCCATCCTGAGATCTCAACCTTTGACAATGTCCCAGCTCTTACCATTGCAGTGCTCATTTTGGATAATCATGTGATCGTCCTCTGCCCAGGCCGAGTAGTAGCGCACAACATGGGGGTGGTGTCCAAGGACAGCATGAGCATAAACCTCACGCAGTGCCAGCTGCCTAGAGAAGCACACACAGAAAAAGCAGAGGTTACAGAGTGGTAGAGTCTGCTTGAGAGCCCAGATTGCAGCCTGGCTTGAGAAAGGGGGAACAGAGGTGATCAGGACTTTCTCTTGAGTTTTGACAGACAGACTGGCTCTCGCAGCTGCTGAAAAAAAACTTGCCCTTGCTCAAGTGTGCTGAGCAGCTGTCCAAATAAAATAATCACTGAGCAAGTCTTTTGTTAAAGAGGCAAAAGCAGCAGCAACTTCAAAGACTTTGCTTTAACATGCAGGACACCATGAGCTGGTCAATACAGATGTGAGCAATGCTGGCCATAAAGCAGGGCAGGGACTTTCCACAAACAACATACTTGACAGTTATCACTTTAAAGAAAATGTCTAGATGGACCCAAGGAGTTCAGGTAAGCCATCATCTCACTTTGCAATGCATAGGACTTCTTCCTTCCTTAGACATTTAAATCCAATAGTTGTACAGTGCTGTCTTCTCCCACTCTTCTGTTACTTTGAAGTGCAACAGCAGCCAATTTTTGCTCATGCCATCCCTCAGATACCTTGAGATCCACACTCCCTCCTTCCCCATCACACCTCTCAAGAACATGCCCATCATTTCAACTGGCAGTTTCTAGCTAGCACACTCACTCATCCGAGGATCCTGCCAGAGGCCTTTTGGAGCGTTTGATGGCATAAACACATCCATCAAGGCGTTTGATGCACTTGTAGACAGAGCCAAATTCCCCCACACCAATTTTTTCTAGTTCCAGGAACTCCTTCTTGTAGCGGGAAACCATATTGCTCTCCTTCAGAGGATATCTCTAGAAGGTCACAAAAGCAAAGACAAGTACGAGTTGAAAGATTTAAACAAAGGCTTAAAAAATACTGTCATGTTTTTAGAGGTGTGTAGCACTTGCTCTCAGACTACCCATGTTGCTCTCTCTCCCATTCTGGATGCTCATCTGGATATACACAGGCATGTGTGCAGGTGCACTGCCTGTTCTTCTTGAAATACTACCTTTCACTTAACCACATCGTGTTTTTTCTGACCACCTACCAAAGGCCAAGTTGTGGGGCTGTGTTTGTTTTGTTTTTTATAAAATCGTGACTTGCTAGCCATAGAGGTAGAAACTGCAGCTAAGGAGAATTTTAGTCTAGTTTGGTGTATGTGCCTAAGCCTTCTTGGGTTACTGCCATCTCATCTCTTCTCTTGGCAGCCCAGACCAGTTTCTTGACCCATAGCTGATGGAATCAGTCAGGGAAGAACAGCAGGCAACAACCAAATACTGAAGTAACTGGCCCTAAAGAGAAGGCTTGAGAAGACCTGTTACCAGATTTAGTAGGTAGAAATCCAGTACCTCTGAATTAGCCAGATCCATGTACTGAATTTGTGTTTAAGTAAGAATTATTGCCTATTTTGAATACAGGAGAGAAGCTTTGTGGCCTGAATGTTGGCTTCATGTGGCTCCAGCTATGTAAGAGCTGTTTTACTCTGGCAGCTGAGGTTGCCTGCAGCAAGGCCATTCTGCATCAGTTCAGGCTCTTCAAGTTTGAAGCACCAGCTGTTGACTAATGGCAGATTAGCTGGTCTCTGTGTATTTGTTTGTATCCCCACTGATTTCTCACCCAGAGACACTTTTCCACAAAGGATTGAAAGCCTGCAGAACAGTTGGAACATCATTATTGCTACAATAATGCCCACTAGGGAAATAGGAACTGCTGGTACTGCTTGTAGAGTGATGCCTACTGGCAGGGGAGATGAGTAAAGAAAAGATAAGCAGTGGAGCATGAAGTGAACAACAAGAGAGCAGGCTAAGTGATTTTTCTCCATGCTCCTGCATCCCTCATAGGGACAGCAGGTCATGTGGCAGAGTGGTTCCCACAGAAACCACTGCTGTGATTATGGCAGTATGTGGTATATGACCTCAAAGGGGAGGGGGTAAGAGTTGGTCCTCACAGCCAGTAAGATGTGGCTCACATGAAACAGCAGCCCTTCACAACAGGTGAAGGCATAAGGCAGCTGTATTTTACACTATCTTAAAAAGCTTGGGAATAAAGATACCTCATAGTACACAATTTTATATCTATATTACATAATCTAATCAGCACTCGAGCAGAATAATATTTCAATAAATCACAAGCTACTCAAGGCTTTCTTCTAGGGAAAACAATAATTGTGGCAGCCCCGGATGTTGCCTGATAGCAGATTGGCTCTGCAGGTGTAGTTTTTCCATGAAGACCAGTTTTCCTGCAATACCAGTCTGCTCGGCTAGAGGGTACCGTTATTCTTCTGTAAGCCTAACCCACAACTACAGATTTGCATAAGTCAAGATACTTCCTTCAAGGGGCTGCTCAGGAGAATTGAGATTTTTACCTCATCTAAATGAAGAAATTTAATTGAGGCTTGGCTTGCTTTCCAAAAGCCAGTTGGATAGGCAGCATCCCTCCAGATAAAACTGGGAAGAAGGAAGAAGACTGTGGGACATGGGTTCCCACACCACTGCCCAACTCTGCCATCACAGCTGGGAGTACATGGGACCTCACACCAAGGCTAAAGCTGAGGTTTGCCAGCGAAGTACAGCAGTCAGCAACAGCAAGAGGACTCTTTTTGGAGCTCTAAGATAGAGTTTGCTGTCCTGTAGCTATTTAAGGTGTGGTGGGGCCTTCCCTTGGACCCCAAGGCACACCCACCCACCCCAGCTGGACATTTTCCCCACAGAGTACAGAATTTGCCACCTTGCTTCAGAGATTTGTCATCAGTACTACTGCAACTCAAACTGTGCCCTCAGTACTTATCCACAGCTGAGTCTTTGTGGTTTTGCAGTGCAGGTCCATATGCTATTTGCAATATAGAAGCCATATTCCTTTAACATCCAAAGACGCTCAGTACACCAATTCATAGGAACAGCAATACACCTGCTTTTTTGAACCACAAAGGTACAATCCCTATTTATGCTAACTTAGTAGTTTAGCAATACAGTTCCCTCTGAGGAACCCAAATTATATTTCCCAGGAAGACCTCCTGACCAAAATCAATGAGTTTTATAGTATTACTTGTCAAAGTTTCAGATCTGCTTTAGTACAAGTTTCCTTTAGAGACAGGAATCACTCCCAAGTTTGTCATCTCAAACAAATGTTAACAAAATATTCACCTTGGAATGATTCTGACAGAAGTATTCATCCTCCGGCATGACGTCAAGATTTATACTCCAATAACAGAATAAATTTTAAACACCAAGTCTTTGCTAGCATCATATCCGCTCTGTGGGAGGGAAATACAGAGACACTCACCTGTGGATGTAGCTGCTGTTTAATCTGGCTTCTTGGACGAGGATCCTTCCTATAACAGAAGTTTAGGAAAGTCTGGTGTTATCATTTCAGTGAAGCAATGCAACTGAGATTTGAAATGAAAACATCCTTCAAAAGAACCTCCAACTTTGCTTCACAGCTTAAAATGTATTTTATAGAGTTAACACACGAGTTTTTAGTCAAGGCCTTAAAGACTGCAGTCCTAGGTTAGAAAATCTTTGTTTCCATTTAGAAAGCCTCCACAAAGCAACTTCAGTACTGCCCACACAACAGAGTGGCATTGTCCAGAAGCATCATTCTCCTGGCCACCCTATTACTGGTGAAGCTACAGTCACAGAACTGAAGTTAGCTGTTGATCCTCCACTTACATTCCTGAACAAAGGAGGTGATTGATTTTTATTTATATTTTCATTACCTTTACATGTCTAGTAATGTTTGCTCTGCACCAATGAATACTACAGAAGTGAATGATTCACTGTTAGCAAATAAGTGCAGATACTGAATGTCTCCATTACTTATCTCCTTCAAACAGTCTGCTTCCAGTCTGCTGTTTAAGATGAGCTCACTTACAGCTCTTCTCTGGTCTTCCTCTTGCCATTAGAAAGAAAGAGCATTTGTCGATACGACTCTGGTGTAAAGGGATTAATGTTGACAAGAGAAGCTTGGGTAGAGTCATCTGAGTCAGCTCCAGGAGCGTATCTCGGCTGTCGATAGCCTTTGGCTGGGACCTTTGTCCCAGATGAAGGAAAAGCTGTCTTTGATAACAGGCTCTGTATTGAGAGAGGAAAAAAAAATTGGAAAATAAACAGCAAAAGTGTTTTTGTGTCTGCTATGTCAGAATAAAATTTCTGTTCTCCTCAGAGAACTCAGCTCCCTTCCTTGCGACCGCTGACTCCTAAATCCCTGTGTCCCCAGTTTAGTCCTGATGGTTTTCTTCTTCCACAAAGCATTTCATTCTTTGTTAGCCCTTTCAGATTCTATTCCCTGCTCACTTAGGTGAGGCCTGCAGAGCCATTTTGGCAAGCACAGTCCTCAAGAGGTGCCAGCTGCTCCTCTTTCTCACCTACAGAAACACAGAAATTGTATTGTATGTTACATTAACATGGAAGACCTAGTTCTGTCAGGCGTGGACTGTTGCATCAGTTTGGTCGGAACAGGTTTGTCAGGAGATGAGCTGGAACACCACCCAGGTTTCCTTGTGGTTCTCCAACAATAAGCAGTATTAGGACAGGGTAAGTTAGTAGAAATATTTTTGTATGGCCACTGGCAAAGCAACCAAACCACATTTCTCCTCCTGAATAAAAACCAGAGTTTCAGAAATTTAAGTTCAAAAGAAGCCTCTGGATCTTCTGTACTTCAGCTTCCCACAGAAGACAGACCATTGGGTTTCACCTACTATTCCAAAACCTTCAGAGAAGCACATCACTCTTCAGTTGGAGACATAAAAATCTACTCAGTCTGACTTAACCTCTTCAGTAACCATCAGCTTTTTAAAAACATAAGTTTGAGTTTGACTTGTTTCAGCTTCAAGAGAACAATATTAGCTCTAGAGGGTTTTTAATATACTGCTTTCCTCTAGTTTTAAAAGCCCTTCAAGAATCCAGAACTCTTCCCTGTTGATGATGAAGGTACTCCTATATCTTTCCAGTCCAGCAGTGGTCTCACTATTATGATCCCAGATCTTCACTCACACCTAGAGTTGCTCTTTTCTCTCAACAAAAGTTTTTGAAGATAAAAAACCTAAAGCTGCATACAGTATCCTACATCCACCTAACTGGTGCTGCACTCATGGATATAGCTACTTCTGGGACATTCCTTTATTTCTATATTGTGCTTAAAAATTTGGCTCCTGGTTTACTGTGACCCTGAAAATGACTCTTGATCTCTTTTTCAAGCTCTGCATCTCATTGCTCCTGAATGGGAAAATCCTGCTTATGGATGTATTAAAAGCAGTATATATCCAAGCCCAATTTACTCAGCAGCCTAGAAGCTGTGTAGGATTGTGGCTAAATTCCAGTCTAACCACAAGCCAAGGAAGGGATCTTAAATACCATTCCAGCCTGTTGATGTGTGCATGTATGCAATTCCTGTCTGCTCTACAGGGGCTTTATTTTTATTTCACAATCCAGCAGACTCGTCTCCCTGTAACATCATCTGAGAGTAGCTGCTGCCATGCAGTGTAGGGCAGCTACCATAACCAGCTCTAGCAATCTGTTCCAGGATTGAGCAAACCTATAAAATGCAATCATCTGCTTCCTGCCATGCATCCCAGCTGGGGCTCTGGTGCTCATCTGTCTGCAGTTAGATGTGGCTCTGCTCTCTTACCCTTTCTATCACCTTCAAATGTTCCAAAATCAATGCTCCCAGCCTTGTTGATAAGATTTGGGCCCTTTAGAGCCCACCTTTTGCAGCATGCTTGGAAACCAAGACCTTTCCCCAGATGACAGTAAAGGAAAAGAAATTGTTGATTTTGTGCAATTGCTGCTCATGAGCTACAGGGTAACAAACTACAAAGCAGCGTGTCTTGAAGCATCCAGCCAACATATTAGCTACACAAGAGCACACACTGAAAGCACCCTTCCACTACCAGCAGCCCATCTTGTCTGGAAAAGATTCTAGACCCCTGTTATGGTTTAGCTCCAGCCAGCAACTAAGCCCTTTGCTCCCAGCCCCACCCCTTCCCCCAGTAGGATGGGGAGAAGAAATGGGGCCGGGGGTGGGGGGAGAAGTAGGTAAAACTTGTGGATTGAGAATAGTTTAATGATTAAAATATAATAATTGTTATCATTGCAATGAAAAGAGGCAACAAAAAGAGACAAATAAAACCCAGACAGAGAAGTGATGCACAATACACTTGCTCACCACCCACTGACCCATGCCCAGCCCATCCCTGAGCACTGATCGGCCTCTCCTGGCTAATTCTCCCCTGTTTACACATTGAGCACAATATTCTGTGGTAGGAAATATTCTTTGGCTAGTTCCTGGCAGCTGTTCTGGCTGTGCTCCCACACAGCTCTTGTGCTTCTGCTCACTGGCCGAGCATGGGAAATTGAAAGGTCCTTGACTTTGGGTAAGCACTACTTAGCAACAACTACAACTTCAGTGTGTTAGCAAAACTGTTCTAACACTAAATCAAAAAAACACAGTACAGCACTAGCTATTAGGGAGAAAATTAACTGCAGCCAAAACCAGGACAACCTCTCACATATGTTAAAGTAAGATTTAGGGAGATTTTTTTAATAAAGGGTCACTGCAGGAAATTCTTGGAGTGATGCCATTTAGAGCTGCTCCTTCCCTAAGGAGTGGCAGGCCACTCCTCAGCAAATACTGCCACACAGTTGATCGTATATGGCCAGAGGATCATCCTTTTATCCACATAATCAGGTTTCTGGAGGAGGATGGAAGTCAAATCCTAGCTCAGAAGTATTAAAAGGATTGATAGGCTGTGTATCACTTGAGCAAAGGAACAACCAGTCCATCAGTAGACCAGGAATACTGAGAGAGGGACCAAGAGCTACACTTCATTGCCAGTTTTGATGGCAAGGACCCAGTGCACACACCAGAAATTACCTAGGAACAGAGAAGCTGGTGCTAAGTCTCCATCTGTGATTACAGAAGAGAAAAAATGAGTTGTATTATATTCTATGCAAGAAGTTTCACGGAAAATAGAGTATGGGATCGTTCTCCTAAGAAACTAGCTCTGTAGATAAGTGATCCTTAGTATAAAGGATATACCCAGCCACAGCATTTCCAACTTTCAAGATAAAACCCACTTGCATCCAAAAATGTGCTGAACAGAGCAGTAAGGGAAGCTCCCCCTGGAATGCTGAGCTTCCTGAAGGGAGATGCATTTATCTCCTACAGAGATGCTACAGACATCCACTTCCTTAAGCAGAGTGTCAAGTGCACATGGGAAGCCAAAGCATATGGTTGCTTTGGGTTTTCTAAGTCAGACTGACCCAATACCAGCTAATTGGTTTTAACAACATCTTTAAAAGAGTCAAGACAATTGCTCCCACACACAGGTTTCTACTCACACCCACAGAATAGCCCTTCCTTAGCTCATGGTCCAGGTTTCTAAGGGAAGAGTACAAGCTATCAACAGTAACATTAAAAAAAGCTTTCCACAGAGCTGGAAACAGATCCCCTCACCACCCACAGGGTGATGCCACACAAACACCAGAGACCTTGCCTGCTCAGGCAGAGCGTTGATACATGCCATTACCTTGGGAGTGTGGGGGGTGTCACACAGCTGCAGCTTTTTCCAGGTGATGTGCAGTGGTGTCTCGGCACTGCCCCAGGTCTTATTCACGGCTGGGGAAGCCTTCAAGGTGGGACTCACCCAGGCTTTCGTCCTGCTCAGGAAAATCTCACTAAACTTTCTCTGAGGGGGGGTTGCTGGCAGAGGACTGCTCTCTTGCCACTTCTGGAACTCGGACCTCCTGGGAGGGCTCGAGTTTAGGGAGTCCTCCTCATTTATGCTTCTGTCTTCACTCTCTTCACCACAACTGGAAAAATCCAGCCGCTGAACGAATTCGTCACTGTTGTCCCAGTCACCCATGTCACCACATGAAACAGAACAGGTATAGCTGATACTGGCCTGTTTTGTTGGAGGGAGAAGGTCAGAGGGAGAAGAAGACAGCATTATTTACACAGATTAACTATCTTCTTCCTTGCTTCATCAAGGACATCAGTTCTGCTGACTGCACTCCCCCACCCCAATCCCACAGACACAGAAGCCTTAATCACTCATAGGTGTCATTAGACAGCCTTGGTTAATGAAGAGTACCCCAGAATTACTAAGTACAAATCCATTCAGCTACTGCTCATATAACAACAGATTTTTGCCTTTTGTCTTACTGGTGCAAGTCAGATACAACTCAGAAGCCGCTACCTTTGCCAGTAAGGCTCCAAGAGAACTCCTCCCTCCACCAATACTTAATCACTGTTCTCATCACACAGAGAAACAAAGCTATCCCATCCTAAAAAACAACACACACCAATCCTCCCCTCACCCTTTCTACCTCAAATTTCTCAACCAGAGAAAAAGAGCCCATGGTACATACAGCTGTAAAAGCAGAGGGTGCCCTGAGGAGTTACCAGCTACCCCACAGAGACCCCTTTTCCTCCCCTGGAACATTTATAACCACCCCAAACACCTGAGCCAATGCTAATGGGAAACATCTGGAGCTTGGCAGCACCTGCCCACAGTTGCCAAATGGATGAGGGGTTTTGCTGTGCCTGCAACCAACTCTGCAGGGAGCCAGGGCTCCCTCTGAGTCTGTCATCTCCTTGCTTCTGCACATTCTTCCCTTCTCCAGCTTCCTGAGGCCTGTGAGGTGAATGATGTTTGCTGACAGCCAGTCTGCTCCATGATAATCCCATCAGAGATCCAGTCTTTGTGGGCTTTACTTGTTTAAGCTATTAGTCTTTTGGTGATGGGGCACTGCACTTCCTTCTTTTAGGTCTGAATTTCACTTCCTGCATTTAGATGTGTGTTAATTTGGGCAAGAGTCGCAGGCTGCAACGAGGGGTCAGTAATTTATAATGTTGAAATCTATAGCTGTATAATTTATAAGACTTCAGGAGAGAGTTAGGAGCCATACACAGGTTTTTGTATGGGTTCCCATCTTGAGGTTTCAAGGCACAGGAGGGAGAAGCTGGCTGTGTCGGTGAAGGCAGCCCTTCAGGTAGGGCCACTCAGTGGGAGCAGGTCAATATCTCCTCCCATTGCACTTCTCTCTAAAAAACAAGGATTTTCCATGTCTTTGTGATCCATGTCTGTGTGAGCCTGAGCTTCAAAAAGGGACTAGAGGGAGTTTTAACTAACTGGGAATGAGGTTACAGCAGCCTTTTTTTTTTTGGCATCCAGGAGAACTGCTAGAGGGACATGCAGAAATTGGAAGTGGCTGCAGCCCAGATGAGATGGGGGTTTGTCATAACCAGCACCTCCTTTCCTATGCACATATCAAGGAAAATTCCCACCAGAACATAAAGGGACATAATGGCCTGAGGTGTCTCAGCTCTCTTAACCCACTCTTTGAAAGAAAAGTATGACCATATAGGTCTCTGAAGTTTCCTGTTAAGACTGTGATGAACAATTCATTTGATACAGGCCCCCAAAACAGTAGCAGGAGGACATGCCAAGAACTCAGCACTGGTCGCAACTGGCTCAGAGAGCCAGTATTTCTTGTATTCCTAGTATTTCTTGCAGGCACAGAGCCTGCTGCTGCTGTGCAGCCTCTCTGAGCCTGAAATGCAGCTGCTGTGTCTCCCTGTGCCTTACCCTGAGCGAAGTCCAAAAGCCTGGGAGTGCCAGCACTGGCTGCTTTTTGCTATGACAAGCTGTCCCTGCAGCATCTGGCCAGCTGAGATCCAGGACCACTTTAGTACTGCTGTGAGCTGACTGTACTAATCAGATGTTCGGTACTTGGAGTGTTGGGTTGGAATGTGTTATTTTAAATCTGAAGAAATAATGTTTTTAGTCCCCATAACTACATGTTCATTAATAACCCAGCAATGAAACTCCTTCAGACCACAGTTTTCAATCCCACCTGGAAAAAAATTTTTTTTTTCTTTCTTCTTTCCCTTGGGATTTGTAGGCAACATCCACTTTTCTAAGGAGGGATGTGATACATAAAGGAGAAAAGTTGCTGTTTAAAGAAGGCCCAACTTGTTCACCTTGCATCTTCAAAATAAAAGCCACCACATTTTCATTTCATATGTTTTCTGGAGGACTACCCAAAGATCTGATGACAATTTTTTTAGCCCTCGGTTCAAGTGAAAAGGTGTTCATTTTGTTTTTTCTTCTAAAAGGGTAACATTATCCCCTGGCCTGATCTTTTCAATTTTGGTGAAATAATAAAGTAGAAAATGTGGCCTTTGTTTTTTACATGTACCCAGCAAACAGTGTGCCCTCAGCAGGCCCAGATTGCTGGCCAAAGCAGTATCAATAGCTGTGGTGCCTCCAGGTCTCTTGTCCCGTAGGGTTTTTTCACCAAAATCCGAGAGCTCAGAGCATGATGACATTTCACATATCTCGGGGCCAGCACTGGCAGCTTCTGCTCCCTGTCACTGGCTGCTCTTCCCACTGCATCCCCTCCCTCAAGCTGGGACAACACTGGTGTGACTGAACTGCTAAGGGGACCAGGAACAGCTCTGTGTCACAAACAGCTCATGTGGATCATGGAGGAATTCTTATTTGGTATTTGTTTCCTGCCTGGATCACTGGGGACTGACATTTATGGGCATGAAGGAGAAGAGAGAAATGAGCTGTCACTTCAGCATCACCAACATGCAAAAATATATTTATCCAAATGAAGCTTGGCACTGTCTGTATGGTTAAAGCAAAGCACGTAGCCAAGTATTTGCAAAATCTGGCTTTTCTTTATACAGTAACAAAATATTGTGCAGGGTTTGTTTTTTTTTTCCTTTACCAGTCACCTTCTATGAAAAACTCCATCTGCTAAACACCACCTACTCTGGTGTATAGCTCTGCACAGTAAACTTGTGCATGGACTTTGTGAAACAAAATGCCCACTCAGTGTTGGAGCTGGATGAAATGAAGCTCGCAGCAAATGGATGCTAATGATACCAATAAAAAAAGAGGAAAAAAACAAATCCCACTGCTGAGGAAACTGGATGATGGGTTTCTTAATGGCGTATTGAACACTCAGAGCTGCTCAACAGGAAAAAAGTTGGACAACTAAGGCTTTTATTACAATATCTTCCTTTTAATTGTGGCCTGCTTAATTGGGTAATTGAATTAATCAGGAAGACCTAGGGAACCAAATTAAACCTAATGACACTTAATGACATTGGTGGTAGCATAACGAGGACGGTAATTACAAAACGTTGGCTGCCTGTGGATGCCTTGGTCATGCTTGTGTCTCCATCTTTCAACCTCGAGCTGATTGTGCCTGTTCCTCCTAAAAATGTTTCACATCCTTCTGTACCACGTTTGTGTATAGATATACATATCACATATATATGATAGATCTCTCCAAGCTGACCCTGCTGAGAAAGATCACCGCCTCCCTAAGATCCTGCTCTATGGTGAACTTGCCACCGGCTGCCGCAAGAGAGGAGCCCCGAAGAGAAGATACAAGGACTCCCTGAAACAACATCTCAGCCTTGGCCATATTGATCATCATAACTGGTCTACTCTGGCCTCCAATCGGGAGACCTGGAGACACACCATCTATAACGCTGCTGATGCTTTTGAGAAAGCACAGAGGATCACTCTTGAGGAGAAAAGACAATGCAGAAAGAATCGTGCCTTACAGAATATATCATCTAAGGAGTCTTTCTGCTGTGCCTTTTGCAACTGGACATGTCTATCTCATATGGGCCTTTTTAGCCACCAATGTGCTTGCAACAAACATGGGTAGAGCCCTTCCCAAATCTTCGTTTGCGAAACCTATCCATGATGATGATGATGATATATGATATACATATCAATATATACTGGATCAGTATCCCTGACTCCTTCAGATTTGGGGCTTGCAGGGTGTGTGTGAGCCTGCCCCCTTCCTGGCCCTGAGGCTGCTCTGCCCAACTCCTTTGGCTTCCCCGGTAGGATGGTCCCGGTAGGATGGTCCCGACAGGGTCCCCCCAGAGCCTTCCTGCTCTGAGGACACAGCCTGGGGGGACAGAAGGCGGGCAGTGGGAGGAGGTGCAACACGGAGAGGCGAGCTGCCCCCAGTCCTCCCGTGCTCCTCCGGGAGCTGCCACCTGGGAGCAGAGCTGGGATTTCCGCCGGGATCTCCCCGGGAAGCTCCGCCCTGGAGCGCCGCACCTCAGGCCCCGCCCCCTGGTCCAAGCCCCGCCTATCGCCTCCGCTCCATCAGTTACGCCCCGCCCGCCCCGCCCATCGGGGGCGTGGCCAACCGCGGCCCCCGCCCCCCGCCGGTGCGGCGCGGGGGGTGCGGCTCGGTTTGGCGCGGCCCGGCTCGGCTCAGCTGGGTTCGGCTCAGCTCGGCTCCACTCGCTTCATCTCGGCTCACCTGGGTTCTGCTCGGCTCATCTCGGCTTGGCCCGGCCCGGCTCGGCTCCACTCGGTTCATCTTGGCTCGGCTCCACTCGGTTCATCTCGGCTCGGCTCGGCTCGGCTCAGCTCCTCTCGGCTCGCCCCGGCCCGGCCCGGCCATGGTGGAGCGCTCGGACGAGGCGCCGCTGCTGTTCTGGGCCGAGGGCCCCGCGGTGTCGGCGCCGCCGCCCGCGGCCGAGCCGGGCAGCAGCGGCAGCAGCAGCAGCGGCGGGCGGCGGCTCGTCGGCGGCTGGAGCGCGGCTCCGTGGGACGGCGAGGGACCGGCGGGGGCGGCGGGGCCGCCGCGGGCGGAGGCGGAGGAGGACCAGATCGTGGCCGTCTTCGTGGTCACCTTCGACCCCCGCACGGGTGAGCGGCGCCGCGGCGCGGGCGGGCCGGGCCTGGGGCTCCCGCTGCCGCCGGAGTAAGATGGATGCGGCCGGGGCCGGGCATCCCTTGGGGACCGCTCCCCCCGCATCCCGCCTCCCAAGGACCGCGCTCCCCCAGCGCCGCTGGAGCCAGCGGAGAGCGGGCGGCGGGAGCCGGGCTACCCCTTGCCCCCACGGGGGACCGCGGGTCCGCGGGGGCCGGGGGCGTTTGCGGAGACGGAGCGCAAGAGGGATTGCGTTCGGTCTCCATCCCGCCGAGAAGAAGTTCTGGCGGGAGGAAGGCGCCGCGCCTGGCACCGCTCCGAGGAGAGGGACAGGTGTCTCTACCCCACAGCGAGTCGCGGCACAGGGATTTTGGGGACGGCGCTGGGGCACCCGCTGTGCCTCGCACAGGTTCAGGCCGAGCCTCTGGTCAGCGCTGCCCGGAGGGCACCAACCTGTTAGAGCATCTTGAGAGCATCCTTCTGTCTCCGTGGCGTGGCGCAGACCTGCCCGCAGCTATCGGTGATGGATGGTGGTTGTGGCAGGCGTGAATCCGGCAGGCTCACAGGGCATGATCTCCGGCGGCAGCAACAGCAGCAGCTCGGCTGTGTATTTCTTAGTGACTGGTGTGTTTAGAAGCTGGCCTCTGGTAGGATCTCTGGGACTTAGTGCTTTGAAGGAGTGCTGCAGTTCAGGAGGGCACAGGAAAACAGCAAGGGAATGTATTTTCCACTTTTTGCTGCCATAGCCGTCTCCCTCAGTGCTATTGGACCTCAGTGTTCTATCATTTCTTTTACTGACAGAGGTTATTTATTTAAAACCTGTAAATCAGCATTTCAGAAAACATCTTAACTTTGTTTTCCTAGTCCTGTGCTCCAGTGGTATCCACAAACAGGATGTTACAACACAGATAGGAAGTTAGCACCTGCCTGGCACCTGTGAACAGAGGTGTGCACGGGTCTGATGTCCTGAGACAGATTGTTGGGTCTCTTGGCTGCCAGGTGCCAGCCTGGGGTAGAAAGGCAAGAGTGGTGCATAGCTGAAAGACTTGGTACAGTCAGAAAGTTTAGGAATCAGCTTGGGAGATTCAGGAGCCCATTTGCATCCAGGTGTGGGAGCAAGCTCCTCCTTCCTCTGTAGACAGGCACTTCCTTAGCAAATCCATAGCAAAAGTACTAGAGACAGGAAAGAGCTCTGGGAAGCATAGTGGGGTTTGTTCTTCAGTGGAAAGGGAAAGTAACAGACATCATGCTCACAAGGGGGTCCTGATAGTAAAGGCTGGATGCTGATCTTGAACAGAAAATTCTAAGGAAGTAGTGAAGGAAGCCCCAGGTGTGATGTGCTGTCAGAAATGCACTCTGGCAGACAGCATGGCTGCTGTGTCCTCAAACACCCAAGGGCTTTCAAGAAGTTACCCCTTCCATACTGCACCAGAGAGAGATGTCTTCAGTCTAGAGGTCAGAGGCTCTTGACTTTTCAAAATCCAAAATGAAATTAGATGTCATTTTTCCAACAGGAGACGGGAAGGGGAGGTGTTTCTCCTAAGTATCCAAAACATGAAAGAGTCTGGATGATTGCAGCAACAGCAGGTTGTCTTTCAATCTGAGAGCATATGCCTTCTATGAAATGGTGAGATTTTCTTGGTTGGCAGAAAGCTGAGCTTTCTCAGGAGTTTGTCTGAGCCAGCTGTTGCTTTGAATGAAGTCCAGGGAAAGTTGGGAAACAGCTCTTCTCACATGTGATGTGCAATTAATGCTGGGTGTCATCAGCCTTGGAGTAGTCTGTCAAGTCCAGGAAGATTCATCCTCCAGCTGCTACTCAGAATGGATGATGAATGTAAGGAGCATGACAGGACTGTGAGGTACACATGTCAGCTTCACAGGTGGAGAGCAAAGTGCCCTATGAAAGATGCGGACCTGGAAAAAAGATCTTGAGTGGTCTGAACTTGCTAGAGTCAGAAAGAGGATATGGCAATTCCTGGGTCAACCACATCAGATGGTGTGAAGGACTTCTGTAATGTTCATAAGGGTATCTGGTCCTTGTGTGTGTGACTTAAAGAAAATCATCCAGTTAGTGTCTGAGCTGGAAACCTGCTTGATCCTGCCCAGGACGAGCACAGCAGACCTCCTTTGGCAGCTTGCTGAGGCATATGAAAGGCAAAATTTCTGGTTGTGGCTGGGCTGGTAGTTATGCCAGGTAGTGCCTGCTCAACTAGGCAAGCAATTGGGCAGGAGATGTTTTACTGTAGAAGGATGAAGTGGTGACTATGCCAATAAAGAATGTAATGGCTTTTCTCCTGAATTTAGAGGGGCTTGAAGCAGACGAGCTCAGTGTATAGCAGTTGCATGCAGTGAGTTCACAAGGTGGGTTGTGGGGTTGCCAGGTCACTGTTACAGTTCCGGCGTCCCTGTGACTGTGTCAGTGCTCGTGTGAGTGACTGAACATAAGAGCCAGAGGCAGCTTCTAAATCAGTGGTGCTGTCCTCAGCTCCAGCATGATGAACATTGTGTATGGCTAGGTCACACTTTATGCTTCTCCTGTCCTGGCACAACATGGTAGCACTGCACAGCTGGGTACCCTAAAGCTCTAATGCTGAGGAGGGCCAGGTGATGATCCCCAAATGCTAGTGCAACTATCTTTTTTGTAAGGATGTGCAAATCCAGTGGAAAGAAAATACAAGAGAAAGAGGAAGAACATCCAAAACTTTGCACACCAGAAACTGAGTGTTGGTTCTGACCTGACCTGAAGCTGGGAGATTGCTCCCAAGAGATCAGATCCGCAGATTTGACTCTCAGCAAAATGACTCACCTGCTCTCTGACACTGGGTCACTCTCACTTGGAAAGTTTCCTGTGTGCACGAGACCTGCTTTCTCCACGGGGAAGGGCAATGCTTCCTGTTTTTCTACAACACTGCTCCCTCCTCCGGTTTCTCAGGCAGGCCGGCAGTCGCTATCGCATTTGAAGTCTCTCCTTTGTTTGCTCTGCTGTTTCACCAGACCAACTTTCTTATTTTTTTATCTCCACGTTTGTTCTCCGACTGCCACGTCGCCCGTATGTTCCCAGGGCAAGGTGGCGTGAGGAACAGCCAGGAGTGCAGGTGCAGGTTGCTCCTGACAGATCCCAGAAAAAAAAAAATAGCTGCATGATATGTGAGTTGGTTTTGTGGTCACATGTAGGACAAAGATCTGTTTCAAGTCGTCCTTTCCTTATAACTGCTACAGAACAGACATTGTTTGAGCCATGTCCACTTGGACACCTCTGCAGTGGATATGACACCTGACAGTGTTTGTGACTAAACTGAGCAAAGCCAATTTCTTTTGCTGCTGATGGCACTCTTGTATATCGATCTGTTAATCTACAGGTAATCTACCACTAAGTGATCCTCTCTAGTGCAAGGCTTAAAAGCAGATCTTGGCCTGAACCACAATTTTGTGGCTAAGAGGCAACAGTCAGTCTCGAAGGTTGAGTTCCTCACTCTTTCAAGGAAGTGTCTTGTGCCTTTAAAAAGAAAGCCAAACCCACCCCCACACAAAACCCCAAACAACAAAAGCCACCATCTATATATAATATGCAAAACCTACAGGGGACCGCGCAGGCTGACATGATGTCATTGGCTTTCCCTGCCAGCCTTTCACACGCCTCAGAGGCGAAGGCGCTTCACAGCAGAGCTCTGTGGTTTCGCGTGTGATCGCACAGAGCGGGGCTCGGGGTCACGAGGCTCCTGCTGCTCCCCGGCCAGCCCGGCTCTGCGGGAGAGGTCTCCTTGTGCACTGGAAGTGGTTGGTTGGATGCAAACTTCTCCTGTTGCCATGCCTAACGCTGCTGGGTTTTTTTGAAGTCCTTGCCAGGCAGGGCTGGGGGAGGTCTGCTGAATACAGCATCTATGTGTGAAGAAAAATAGCCTATTTAAATGTCAGTAGCTAAGCCCAATTCCTGTGTGAGAATGCAGGCATGTACTTGTGCAGTATGAGTAATGAGACAAAAGACAGGCTTCAGAAATGAGGCCTCATATTCAGATATCTCCAAGAGTCTCAGCTGAGTGTAAGGCCCTTCCAAATATGTGCTGTTGGTGCAAGCACAGCTGGGATGCTCACCCCAAAGGGCAGGGGAAGGACTGTACCTGTAGGAAGCACCTTTGTGCTGCATCTGCCACTGCATTATACTGAAGAATGTTTGTTTGCCTTGTTTTTAAAACCAAGCCACATTATTTCAAATGCTGTGGGCAGACTGACAGAGAACAGAAACTCAGTGGGTAACCCCGGAGCACAGCTCAGTGCAGTGGGAGTGCCCAGGTAAGCAGGTGAGGCTCTGAAATGCTGGCACAGGAAAGCATGAGAATTCACTCCTTTTTTTGTCTGTGGTAAACTTGCTGCTGGACTTCATTTGCTTTAGGGACATTCTGTGACTTCTCTGATATCATCTATTCCAGGATCAGGCTCCTCAGGTGGCCTTTTCCCCGGAACAACTGCATGCTTTCTGGCTGGCTTGGCAGGTGACAGATATTTGCTAATCTTGATCTAGCTTGTAGTTTATGTGCTGTTTTGTTTGGTTATTCTAGCATACACAAACACATTGCAGTACCTGGATCACCTCAGCCTCCATATAAAGCTTCAACTAACATCTCCTATCCTAAAGAAAATAGGAGAGATTTCAGGGAAGTAGTGATGACTGGGATGATGGCTTAGGGGTTCCTGTTTGACCAGCCCTGCCAAGCACAGCCAAAGGACAGTACTGGTGGTGGTGTGAGCTACCACAGAAACTCATCCTAAAGAGCAGCAGTCTATAGTTTGGGTTCTTTCTGTATGGGATACTCATGTAGACCAAAGCTTATCCACTGTCAGGTAAAATTGTAGCTGCTCTGTGATTAAGCTTATCAAGTACAGCTCCCCGGTCTAGCACCAGCTTCAGAAATGGTCCCAAAAATCCTGCAATATCTGAGTTACAACAGTAACAAGTTTGCACGAGAGGTGTGGAGTACTGTACGTCAGCTACTGTCTGTGACAATTTAGGAGTTCAGGAGCTGTGTTAGGGCACACTGCTGGCATCCCAGTGTTATAAAAGCAACAACCTGCTGTTGATGCTCTTTGCACTTTAGAAATGAGTACTGTATTCAAGCTTACCCAAATAACTTTGCTTCTCTTCAGGTAACATGGTGGAGTGGTGTTTACCCCAAGATATAGATTTGGAAGGCGTGGAATTCAAATCCATGGCAAGCGGGTCCCACAAAATCCAGTCAGATTTCATGTGAGTATGTTTGAGCTATGTTATGTTACTACTTTTCTTAGCTGCACATCTACACCACCATCCCTTAATTCAGAAAATGCAAGAAAAAATACCATCCAGGAAGTTAAGTTCCTGCATAAATGTGCTGCTAAACTGGTTCTAGCTGAGCCAAAGGTACTTTTCAGACACTTTCAGCACCGTATTAAGTACCAGCTAGATGCAGGGATCTGCTGTGTGACAGCTCTGGCTGTGGAGGCCAACTGGTGAATGGGACAGGCCAGCTTCTCAGTGGGGTGCAAATTTTAATGTGTATGGGGCAAATTACACTGCACTGCCACTATTGGGACTGTCAGCAGACGCCTAGGGAGAAGGGGAAAGAACGGCAGAACTGGAATGGGAAGGATTTTGCAGAAACAGGTCTTAGAAAAAGGTTCTTAATTCTGCCAGTGCTTCTGGATCCTTTAAATGTTCCGATAAACAGTTCTTGCTTACTGTTTTCTTTGCTAGCTCCTTCCTTCAGCAGAAAGGCATAGGAACTTTGTGCATTTTGCTAACCCAGTGTTGCAATGCAGCAATGTTTTGCAACGAACTGCAGTGTCGCAATTCCTTTTGGGCAGGAAGAACAGTTACTTTCTCAAAGGCGCATGAACTGAACCCTTGCAGTCAACTGGAGTGTGCTTCAATGTGCTAGCACCCAAAATATGAGTAGGTAGCTAGACTGTACTCAGAACTGCACGACTGCAGGCTTCTTCCTTGGAGGAAGGGCACTGCATTGACTGAGTTGTGCATCCTCTTTTAGTCTTCATTCCAAGTTATTTCCTTACTTGCATTCCTTACTGGCCTGTGATGTGTGGTAGGGGCTTTAGTGCACTCTTGCCTTAAATATCCTGTCTTGTTCCTGAGAAGACTGGGGCACCTGTCCTCAGCCCTTCAGATAGCAGGGTGGGATTTCAGGAGAATCCTTAAAGAAGAAACTGTGTTCCCAAATCAGTATTTTTAGCAGTCAGTTACCTTTCTTTCTCCTTTTTTTCCTCTTTTTAACATTAATCCTTCTGTCAAACATCTGTCTCCAGTTATTTCCGGAAAGGGCTCTGTTTTGGCCTGGCCTGCTTTGCCAACATGCCTGTGGAGAGTGAGTTAGAGCGTGGTGCCCGCATGAAGTCCGTGGGGATTCTCTCCCCTTCCTACACCCTGCTGTATAGGTACATGCACTTCCTGGAGAACCAGGTCAGGTAAGTTCCCTTGGGAATGGGACTGGCCTGGGAGAGGTAACGTAGCCTCCGTGGAGAGCGGTTTTAGGCGTTGAGTGAGATTCGGCTACAACGCTGTGCTGTGATTTCCCTGAATGACCATTTCTCCAGAAAGTCCTACAGGTTCACAAGGTGAAGGAGATAAGGGAGCAATTAGCAGCAGTCTGTTCTTTGCTAACAGGCTAGTCAAATGCTACCCAAGCCCTACTTATTTTATGTGGACATAATTGTCCCAAGGAGAGATGAGAGGACAAGAAGTTCCCCTTTTCTCCTTCCAAAAACCATTTTACTAAGGGCTTACAAAAGGCTTCTAAACTTATGATGGTAATCCTGGCTAGTTGTGTACTTCAGCTGTGTTGAGTGGATCTAGCAGGGAAAATGGTGATGGTAGAAAAGAAAGCTGTTCCTACCTGAGTGTATTTAAAACAGGATCAGTACTGTGCATACACGAGCTTGCTGCTGGCATCAGTCCTGCCCGTGTTCTCTGGCTGCACTGAAAGCTGCTGGTTAATCGTGACGCTTTGTCTGCCCTCCTGGATGAGTCTGTGCAACTGAGGCACCCAGAACCCCTTCTGGCTGGGAGATCAGATGTTGGCTGAGGGCAAGGCACTAAATAAATAGTCTGGAGACACTACAGATCTCCCCTTTTTTCCTCTCTTTTCCAGACACCAGCTGGAGATGCCAGGGCACTACTCCCATCTAGAGGCGTTCTATGATGACAAGAAAGGAGTTCTCCCTGACAGCAAGGGCACCCCCGGCTCTCAGCAACCTGTCCACTGGCTGCCTTCCATCCACAGATACATGTACCCAGAGATGAAGGTGAGGCAGGTGCTCTGAGGCCTGCAGGAGTGGTCAGAGTGCTGCTGCTCCTTGCTGGTGTCTCATATGTCTTTATGTAAGCAGTCACTCCTGCGCTTTTTAGGCTGCCTTAGATAAGATTTTGTTACTTGGACTGTTACAAGCTGTGTGCTGGTCTTGCTCCCACATTTAGACTTAGCATCTGTGCATGTGTCCCTGTTTCACCTCTGAGCTGTTTTCTTCCCTTTCCCTCCACCTGCAGATCACACACCCTGCTGGCTGTATGTCTCAGTTCATCAAATTCTTCGGTGAGCAGATCCTTGTCCTCTGGAAGTTTGCCCTGCTGCGCAAGCGCATATTGATATTTTCACCACCCCCAGTTGGAGTTGTCTGCTATAGAGGTATGTTTCCAGGGACACTGCAGAGCTCTGATCTAGTAGGCTGAAGCCTTGCAGAAATGCCCGTGGGTACCGAGGGGGTAGACATCATGCAGGTCTTCAAAATGCATTGTGACCATTCCTCACAAAGATACCGTTCACTCTGCATTTAAGCCTTTCCTACAAAATGCTTTTCTTCAGGCCTCTTGAGTAAGAACGTATTTGGCACTGTCAAACACAGTTCCTATTAGCACAGGACAATAAGAGCACTGACTGAATTTGTGGAATCCAGAACATGAGATTCCTATGGGAGAACCAATTATTTCCTATCCAAAACAGGATGTTGTCACTTGAGAAGTTCTGGTGTTCAGGGGCATTTCAGAGCTCTAACCATTGTTTTCATAGAAGTGTGCAGGAGGGCTGGGTAAGTGGGGTTCAGATTGCCCTTGAGGGAAAACCAGAAGCATCTCAGGATGTACTTCTCTTGTTCGCAGTGTATTGCTGCTGTTGCCTTGCAAATGTTTCTCTGCCTGGTCTTGGAGGAACTGTCCCAGAGTCCAAACCATTCTTCTATGTGAATGTGGCAGACATAGAAATGCTGGAGACAGAAGTATCATACGTGGCCTGTAAGTATGATGGATTAGGTGTGATGTTTTTAACTTCAGGCTGAGACACCAGACTGTGGAATAAAACTGATGAGAAATAGGTTGTGCATGGAATGACTAACTATGAAAGCAGGCAAGAACAGTTGGTCTGCTGGGAAAGCAATGTGCTGCTCTGAAAATCTCCTCTGATTTTGGCAGGTACAACAGAAAAGATCTTTGAGCAGAAACGGGATCTCTATGATGTCTATGTGGACAACCAGAACGTGAAGACGCATCATGAGCATCTGCAGCCACTCCTGAAAATTAACAATGCTGACAAGGAGAAGTACCGGCGGCTCAACGACCAGAGGTAATAACTGAAGTCTGGGTCCTGATCCTGAAAGGAGAGCTGTGTGATGTGGGATAAAGAGGACACTGCTCCTTTGTACTCTCTTCCCTGTCATAGTATTTTCCAAGTATTCCACTGCTTCAGCTCATCTCTTGGAGATTCTGGTCTTCACATAATGCTTTGAGGTTCACTTGTGCAATGAATGTGTCTCCCTTCTCTCAGGCAGATGTTAATGTATTCTCAAGAAGTGGGTGAGGATTGCAGCTCCTGTGAAGAGGACCTTTTCATCTTGTGAGTGGCTACCTCTTGATACTTGGTCTCTGTTAGGTTTAGGGAGCCTCTTGCAGTGATTTCATGTTGCACTGGTTTGCCATATTATGAAACATCATGTGTAACATAATTCCATAGTCAGCTTTCTTTCTCTGAGAACCAGACCGGTTGTTCCTCTTCAGATCATCTTCCTTTCCTTTTGAGAAGCCAAATGCAGCTGTATTAGTATTTACTAGGGTCTCTTAAGTGCTGAGGGAGAAGTGAATTTTAAAAACACAATCAGAAATATAAGAATCCCCTCCCATTTTTGAAAACAAGCACTATAGTACTTTTCTTGCCAGAACATTTGGTTCAGGAAAGGACAGTGTTCATGGGAAGGAGGCACTGTACCATGCTGGGGGCGGTATGGTGTGGAGATAAGACCTGCATGTGAAGGATTGGCCCACTGATGTGGCTGGTATTGTACCTGGCAAACAGAGGAACCAGAACTGGGTGTAGAGCAGGAGGTACGGAATTAGATGAAGACCACACATCTACCACCTGTGAAGCCCTTCACTGCCTGTCGCTATTCACAGTCTGCACCAGGTGAGAAGTAATGGGATGAAACTGTGTGAAGGGCTGTTGGGGCAGGCCTCTGATCATTGAGCTGCAGGGACACAGTCACAGCGATTTCTGAATAGCCCTGCATGTTTCTAGGAAAGCAGGAGGTAAGAAGTAGCTCTCAGTGGTGTGTTTTTCACCAGGAGAATTCATTTACCCACTGGCTTACTAGATGGGTGACAACACTGTTTCCTCATTTACATTATGGGAGCTGTAAGTCTGATTCACCCAGTTGGTGACCACAAGGCACATGTTAGCTGATAACATGGCTTGATTCTGAGGAGGGAGATGCCTCCCATAAACCAGATGGAAACACCACTGTAAAGGAAAAGTTACTGCTTTATCTTTGTTTATTCTGGGTCATCCATAGGGGAATGGAAAACTACAGCATCACCCAAGAAGGTGGGATCTCTGATTAAAGGGGGTTAAATGCAGTTCTGGGGCTCTGCAGCCTGTTTGGTAAATATGCTGTATTTCTAGAGGTCCAATGCTATCACCTTCGCTGACTTTATCCTACAGGTTTTTCATGGAGCAGAACAACCGCATATTTCAGACGCTGATGGAGGTGTCAGCCAGCCAGGACAAGACACTGACAGCTGACCACGCACGAGGCATGGGCCTGGATCCCCAAGGGGATCGAAGTTTCCTTATGGACTTGCTGGAAGTGTATGGCATTGATGTTATGCTAGTCATTGACAACCCCTGCTGCACTTAAACCAAGGGCAAGAGAGATGAGGAGCAAAGATCACTTTTTTAAGACTACCAGACACTGCTTAGGAGGATCACTGGAACTCACCACAGTCACAGTTATTTAATAACTTTATATGGAGAGTATTTATAATTTTAGAACAAAATGTGATTTTATTTTCTCCCCCTCAACTTCCCAGTGAATACTTGCTCTAGGGCTTTTGTTTGTTTGTTTGTTTGTTTTGTCTCCCTTTCTCTTTCATTTGTGTTTTTTGGTTTTGTTTAGCTAGGACCAGTGGCACCTTTGCACCAATCCTCACTGTTGGCAGTGATAGCTAGGTTTTGCCCTAGCCTGGATACCTGAGGACTGAACACTTCAGGAAAGCACTTTGTCTGATGACAACCAATGTGAAATGCTATAGCTGAGCTTTCAGACTTGACTGGAAAACCCTCCTATCAACTCCCCCTTCCACCTGGGGACTGAAGAGGGCGCAGGCTGTTAATGGCCCAGTCTCATGGTCCCCTACCAAGTTTACTGGTGGGGACAGTTAAACCAATGATAAAAACCAGGACTCCTTTAATCATTCCTCACCCAACTTCTAGCAGCTGAACTGGAATAAAGCCACCCTTCCTCCTCAATGGCAGAAGCAAGTTTGGGATTGGGGGTGCTTCAGGATCTCATGACTTTGCTTACCGGAGCAGCACCGTTTCACTTCCAGCACCCGAGGTGGTAAAAACTGGCAAAGACTGCACCTGCCTATCTCAAGCTGGAGAAGAACACCATCTCTACTTAATCCACCCTACCACTTCCTTTGGGTTTTAGTTGCATCACTCCTGCTGCTTTGGTTTAAAATCTTCAAACCAGCAAGACAGTCTCCCATTTAACAGGGACCAACATCACCGAGCCACTTTGCAGTCACTATGTTCTCTGGCCTCAGCTCAGATGGTGCTGGCTGGATTGGGTAGAATAAGTATTCTTTAACTAATGTCACTAGCCCTTCCTTTGTAGCTGATGGTACTTGCCACTCCTTTGCTCTAACATTGTCTGCTGATCCTCCTTTTGTTGAGCCTTCAGCACTGCCTGCTGCTATCCTTGGCTTTTGGTGTGAGGCAGAGAGCAGTCTGTGACCTTTCAGCTGGAACAGCTTCGAGGTTTGCAGGAGGTTCCCTTGGATTCTGGTGTTCTTAACTGGCACAGCCACTAGAAGCAATGTCTAACAGCAAGTCTTTCTTTTTCCTGGGCAGAAGTGTAGAACCAGATGAACAGTGTTTTCTTATTTTTATGCTGTGGAAAGAATAAGATTCAGTTCATGAAGGACAAGTCATTACCTCCAGGAAGGCTGTCCTAGTAAAGAGTAATCCCATCGCCATGCAAAATCCAAGAATGGTACTGTGGGTTCCAGTGTGCCATACTGCTTTGTCCCAAATCCTTCAGCCAGTAGTAGCATCACCTTTAAGCTAACTGTTCTTCCTGAACTGTGGCTGATTAGTTGCTGCTTCCACCATTATGGAGTTCAGCACCATTGGAGGCTTTCTGCAGTTTGTAGAAATGCAAACTGTAGCTGATATATCTATTTGTCCTTGCAATTTATAGGATGAGGCAGAGCCTGAACCACCAAAGTCTTACCCACTTTAAAGCAAGTGAGCATCTTTTAAAACAGGTAGAGCAAATGTTCCCCAAGTAGACCTCTGTGGATTGTTTCCCTCTGGAAAGGAGGAGGCTGGTGTGTCCTGTTTTTCCTTGAAGGCTGTCTGCAGCAAGGGGGTAGTTTTGTTTGCTGTGGAGTTTTAGTGAGGTGTGGGATCAGGGGCCTCACAAGGCTTATTGCACAGTTCATTGGTATGAGCTTCAGCATATTATGTTCCTGTGATCTGCCTGTCTCTGGGCAGCCACTCCCCTGCCTGCTTTTTCAAGGCTTTGGATGTTTTTGTACAGAAGAAAACATGCTGCTGCTTGTCAATTGCTCACAACTGTAACATCATCATCCTTAGGAGGTTGCAGAGAAAAAATGGGGAGAGAGGTAAAAACAGCTGAGTATCACTTACTGGAAAGACCAGTCTCTTTTCCTTAAGAAATGGCTTTGTTTTTAAATTGACACCTCAAGTATAAAAGTGACCCACAATCTTCAAGCTTTTGTTCTCTAACTTCCACTTTAGGTTTAACCTGCTGCCTGCAGTGACGATCCCTGAGGAAATATAGCTGACAGTGCATTGCTGTCACTTCCTTCAGATATCAAAAAAAAAAGGAACTGAAACTAGTCTCTAGCAATTTTTTCTCTCGCTTTCTTGAAGGTTTGCTACATAGTTTAGCTGTGGTCAACTGTTAATGACTTTCTATTCTCTTTGTCAGTAGTTCTTTTGCTAAACTAAATAGACACAAACCTTAAACTTGTTGAAATTTTACAGCCACTGCAGTCAGAGGCTTTCTAACAACCCTGCATTAGGGCACCATGTTCACAAACTGTTAGAACATGAGGTGAAGTAGACAGCACTGCTAGACCCCACCGAGCAGAACCTCCAGAAATTACTATTTGACATTTATTAAACCTCTGTTTGCCAGAAATTGGGTCTTCAGTTGTTAGCAATATTATGGGTGCAGAAGAATCAAAGCAAGCAGATTACTGTAGAAGTAGCACACATGCTACATCCAGCTGGATGGCTATAGCCTATTCTGCTCTTCCTTGTAATATTGCTTCTCTACCAAGCCTCTCTTGCCAGGTGACTGCTACAGAAGTCAGGAAGTTGCCTGACAGAAAAAAGAACAAAAAGACTTTTCTCTCCTAATACATCCTTATTTGATTTGCTGCAAAAGTACTTTCCACCTGCACTCCTTTTCTAAAAGACACTGCTTTTACTGTTGTTGCACGTGGAAAATGCTTGATAAGTGGGTACATTATACAAACAAATGGTTATAGCTTAGGACATGAAGGCCTGTTCATGAGGCTGGTTTTGCATGGAACCAGTTTAAGTGAGTCTTATTGTTCTGGGGGATAGCATAATTCAAGGTAAAACAGTTAAGTGCAGACATTTAAAATACATTTAAAAAGCAACTCAATAGTTGCTTTGCTGAACACTAGCAGCTAGAAGGGAGAGAGTTATCTGGTGTATTTTGAATTAAAAGAGGGAGGAAAGTGTGGCAAAACTTGCTGATTAGTATAAAATCATCCATTCAAAGTACTTTGCCTTTACAGTGGTGCCTTTTGTTTCTTTGGTGTAAGACCTCTGGTTAGTTGCTGTGATCAGAGCCCAGGCTGAATGGTGGTTACAGTAACCAGGTGTATCCTGTGCCCTGGCAGACAGTCCTGTGTGTTCTTTTCCAAAACTGGAGTCTGGCATAGCCATTGCAGGTTCTCAGCTGGTACTTCCTTGAGTTTAACCAGGAGAAGAAGAGCTTCATAACTGTATCTTAACTCAAGTTGCACTAAGAATGTATCACTGAGCAATGAATTATTACTACTTGTCCTATCTAGATGGAAGTGTAAAGCTCGGGAGAGAAGTAAAAACTAGGTTTTCAATCTGAACAAGGGATACCATGCCAGACATTTAAATCAGCCAAAAGTCTTCTCACTGCAAGGTTAGGCCAAGCTGCATAGAGCCAATTAAGAACTATACTGGATACTAGAAGAAAGGCACTTTATGGAATCAGAATTCAGATTTTTCTTACAGACCTTCTTTTCCAGCATATATGAAGAAGTTACTGCAGTTTATCTTAGGAGCTAATGGTCATCTGTCTCAGGAGGTGAGCTCACCTGCCCAGCACCCTTAGGGGCAGAAGAAAGTTGCCCCTGTTTTCAAGAGGAAAATATCTTAGTGTACAGGTTATTCTGTAAAGCAGGGTTATGGTGATACTTCCTCCTTTTTAAGAACCGTCAAAGTTAATGGACAAAAAGCTGGGAGTAGCTGTGGCCCTCTTGGTGCCAGACTATGCAAGGGACAGGCAAGCTTCACTCTGGGAGGTAGAAAGGCAGGGGTTTCTGGAATAGCAGGGCAAGAGCACTCTGTCCTAACACAAAAGTCTAGGTACAAAGCATGCACACTAACCCAAACTCTTGTCCTAGCCCTTACTTCTAAGTTAGTTGCTGTCTTCTTTCCACCTCCCTGAAGCCAATGGTGTAGTGATTATGGGAGTAGACAACATAAATGCCCTTTGTGAGGGAGTCAAATGTACTGACTTAACAGGGTGATCTGTCTGTCTAAAACAGGTGGTACTAAATGCCTGTGAACTAGGATTTCAGGTCCTGGCTAATGCAACATGCCATTCAAATGGGAATGTTTAATTGTGGTAAAAATAAACAGGTGCCTTGGGCTGGTCCATTATTAGGTTGTTATCCTTCCTTTTTATTTATGTTACAGTATTTTAAACCCTTCTAGAATGGACTGTAGGTTTAAGCCAGGGTGTTTTCATTAGTGGGACCTAGGATTCAACTCCTCCATCCTGTCTTGGGAGTTTGTACAAAGAAAGTTTTTTTGTGTTGCTGTCAGACAGAAACATGAGAACTGAGTCCTTTCCTCAACACTGTAGATAGCGGGTTCAGCCCCGGCTTATTTTATGTAATGTTTGCCTCACACCTTCCCTCTGAACACTGCAGTTTAGAGGTTTAGAACCACCCCTTACTGGAAGAACTCTGAACTGCAGAAGGAGGAAAATTATTTGAAGGGTATTTATACAAGGTACTCAACTTATGCTGATATGAATATTTAAATATCAGCCTGTGTCTCAGATGATTCTTGGTACTTTAAACATCAGAACAACATTAACAACACCAATTCTGAAGGGAGCTCTTGGTTACCCTCAAGCAAGGAATCACATTGCAATGGGAGCTGTGTATCTGATGCTATGGAAGAGAACTAGCTGTTTTCCCTGTAAAATGGTACAGATGAACAAGGAGTTAGTTCTCATCATCTCCCTCCTTGCAGCAGGCTGGTTGTAGTTCTAACAGCTCTGATGTTGTTTGCATCTTGCAGATGTGTGGTTGCTCCCATAGGCCTGTGGCTCTGTAGAGAAACTGCTTACTAAAAACATGGGTATTTTTTAATACAATTAAAGCTTACCTTTTTGAAATGGCTGCTGCCTTGTCTTTCCTGCCACTTGAGGAAAAAACACATTTTATTACAGAAATATCAGCTTGAGGAAAAACTGTTGGTGGGAATTGTCCCTGATTCTGAATGAGCCAGTGGCTGCAGAGCAACGTCCCAGGTGTCTCTGTGGCAAGCAAAAAGAGCAGAGCACAGCCAACATGTTCCTTGGAGAGTGACTCAGGGGTCCATTGGGCACTCTTAATAGCTGCAAACCAAAAGAAAGACAGCACAAAACAGGACCTATCACCAGCATAACTATGAAAAAGAAGTAGCAGGCTTCTACTCCCTGAGATCTTAGTGAAGAATGGTTAGGGCTAGAAGGGACTTGAAAGATCATCTAGTTTAGGTAATTAGTTACTCCACAGAACAGTCCATGGAAGGAGAGCATTCAGTGTAGTTCCAGCATCATGCAGAAACTCAACCCTGCTTTCCCTTTCAAGGCATTTTTCCTTTATGAAGTCTCCAGCAGAGGATGCTAGTGAAGCAGCATGTAGCCAGGATGCAGTCCTTAAAAAAGCAGCTGGAAGTCAATTCACTAATGTTCGTATTTTGAATACAGCAAGGAGTCAACAGATGAACTTAGACTACATCACAGTGTAACACAGAGACTACAGACAAGCAACAATCACATCAGAAAAATAAAGATGATTTTTCTTCCAGTAAGCAAGGTAGAATCATGTGAGTTTATAAGCTACAATAAGAAGGGCAACACATAACCTTGCCTAAGTCAATAATATTTCCTTTCAGCAATTAAAGCAAAGCTGTAAACAAAAGCTCAGAAAAGCAACAAAACTAATTAAGGTACTGAGGCTCAAGGGGATATAGATTGCATAAGGAGTGGTGAGCACTGTTTACATTAGAGGAGAGCAACCAGACACGATGAATAATAAAAATTATTTGGATGCCCTTACTTGTGTTATATTACTACAGGAATAAAAGGAATACTTACAAAAAAAGACTCATTCAGCTTGTTAAAGAGTCTTTCCACATGTACCTCATACAGCTTTGGGTCAACGATGTTTTCCAATTTGCTTCTGTGTAATATGCCTAAACTTGATCAAAGGAATATATTTCTACTATATTATTACTGGAACTCTGTGCTGTTGAATCTGGCAAGATGAAAAAGGCTGACATAAATATCTCATCCAGATACATATCGGGAGTTTTGAAACTTGCTCCGAAGCTTGGTATCACCAATCTCCAATTTATTTTGTGACGGAGCAGATAACAAACCACCTGTTTTAATGTGGCAATCCCAACACTTCATAGAATTCCTTAGCATCACTCCCCCCAAAATAAATTTTTTTCCAGATTTATACATGGGTAAAGTAGACCTAAACTCTTAGAACACAAGAACAAGTGTGCTTTCGTTTTACTTTAATATACAATGGCATTACAGCAGTAGCATCTGGCACACAGCACTCAGCCTGCAGTGCTGTAAATGGAACACTGATGACTTCTCGGAGGGAGGGGGAAAAAAAAAGATGCCATCAAATTAACATGCATTTCTCAGAATTTTCATTTGCATTTTTAACCCCTTTGAGACCGGTCAAATCATCCACTTCCAATGGAAGTACCTTGTGCGTAAAAATAGCCAAAAGGCTTATTAGTCTGCTGGGGTTAATCAAGTTAGTGAGGTCTCATGCACTTTGAAGAGACCCTGGTAAGACTAGTAAACACTGGCCCCTTTGAAATGAATTCTCACTGTATTGCTGCATGGAGCATCTGCTCTCTCACTCTGGGATCACAGAAGAAGCGGAGTTTCCGGGGTAATAGCTTCACCTCCACAGGCATAGCTTCATACTCCTCATTATCAATGCCAAAGGATCCCTCAGTGCCCTGTGTGCACATAACAGTTAAACATCAAGCATGTTATTTCAGCAATGCTGTAACGCTGATACCCGATTTTACCAATGGATTACAACTGAATATTTAGCTGAGTCTCAACCAGGATGACCCCTATCCCTGTGCCTTCCAGCCCATCTGCTCTCCACAACACAGGGAGAGCTATCCTTCACTATATTAAGAGTCTGTTGCGTAAGACGTTGCCTCACTTAGTTACTAATTAGTGATAATTAAATGCTAGGAAGCTTTAATGACCCACATTGTTTATACTGAAGGATTCTTTGCTATTGGAACCTCAATTACACGCACTTAGATCTTAGTCTGCCAGTGGTGACACAACCTAATCTGCAGAAGTGCCTGTTAAGTAACTCCTATTAAATCCATATTACAAACCCCTTTTGGTATTGTTTCACTATATTGATCTGAAACATGAGATGCAAAGTAATTCACTGGTCAGGAATTACTCATCAGTAGAATTTTCTTAAGTGTTTTCTTTAACGCTGATAAAGTCACCAGTGATTAAAACCATTCATCAAAATGGCAGGCTGACTTTACCTAAAAACAAATTCAGTGACTGCTTTGTATGCACTGGACTCAGGGGAGGGCTGTGTTACGTGGATACTCAAACTAACTCCAGGTGAACTCATACACCAGAACAGCCTTTTCTAGACTAGAGAAACTAGTATAGGTTCTGGAAGTCACAGGTACAGCAAAGCAGTCCAGCTGGATCAACATATTCCACTTCTCTGCAAAGCTGGTGAGACTCCTCTGAGCTGCCTCCAGTTCCTTCATCGGTGCTGGGTCATGGAGTGGAGAAGCACTGCTTTGTGCCACGCACACACACTCTGAGCAGCAGCCGCAGGATGAACAGCTCATTTTATATCTCAATCCTTTTCTATGGCTCAGCCATACTTAGCCCAGCTCTCCAGAGTATTCTTTCAGAATCACAAAACTGCCATGATATGAATTTGATGCAAGTATTTACATTTGATGCTGGCTAATCATGACATCATAATTCAGGATTTTCACTCGGTAGCAACAGATTTTTTTCACCTTTTGGCACATTCTATTCGGCCTTAATATGGAATTATTTTGCCAAATGATAGATCACTTGAAGATAGAAATTATCTAGGAGATTGATTTCATGTCCTTGTAAAAACAAGAAACTATCCTCTCCAGGGCTGCAATAACAGTTTCTTCTGTCCCAGAGGCAGAAAAAGACAAATCTAAATTACACAGGCGGGCACAGTTTTGTCTTCTTTCTCAGGCTCATCAATTCAGAGTTCTGAGGCACTTCCTTATACTGATCTGAGCCCCCTTGCCTTGTCTCCCCCTCCTTGGTCTCCATAAAGTTTCTAATATTTATCTTCTTCTCTACAGCACAATCCCTTTTAGGGCAAAATGTACATGTCTTCAGTGCTAAGGAGAAGATCTGCATATCACAGAATCACAGAATGGGTCAGATTGGAAGAGACCACAGTGCATCATCTGGTCCAACCTCCTTGCTCAAGCAGGCTCATCCTAAAGCACAGGATTACATCCTGACAGTTCTTTAGTATCTTCTGGGAGGAAGACTCAACAACCTGTCTGGGCAACCTGTTCCAGTTGTGGTCACTCACACAGTAAAGAAGTTCTTCCTCATATTCAGGTGGAATTTCCTGTGTATATGCAATATCCTCAACAACCATCATCACTGTCTTCATAAAAGATCTGCCGCTATTTACTGGCAGAATGAAGCTCTCCCTCAGGTTTAAAGAGCAGCTGGGGAACTCCAGTATGTGTTTCCTGGCCAGGGACTCAGTTGCTGCATTGTGGAACTGCCTGTCTCACTGGCAGTGTAATCCATCTCCCAGGTTTGGAATAGGGATTTCTTAATGTGCAGCATCAATGGGTACAAGGAAATAAGTTGACAAAGTTTTCCAAGTCTTTGTCTCACCTCTGGAAGTTGCAAGATGCATCTGCTGGCTTGGATGCACTGACTCCCTTCAGGACACGTATGTGGGTCACGGATCTTTTGACTTCTGTTCAATCCAAAAGAGAGGTAAGGTAAGGACGTGTTTCTCTCAGAAAGAGAGAAAGGAAACAGCCTTCTTTAGGGATGACATTTCATTGTGGGGTGATAAAACACTAAGCATTTGATAAACTTAGAGGTTATGTATATATACAAATATTTGTGGGTTTAACTGTGAGAAAGTAAAATAAACCTTCCCTCTTCTGCTGCAGTCAATACATATCAGTATGCACTGACAGCCTGCACCCAGCTTCTGCTCTGAGCTCACTGAATATATTTGAACATAGTTTTGCATATTTGAAAAAGGAGCAGAGTTTTGTGCTGAACCGTTCAATTCCTGCAGTGAATACTGTCTCCTCACATCCCATGCACCCACATAACTTACCAGCAACCTAAACAACCCTAAGCCAAAAAAAGATAGAATTATAGTTATATTGAAACACTAAATTACCATCTAAAACCAAACAAAAACCCCACTCTTAACATCAGCACCAATCAGAATGACATTTCTTAACAGCTGCTTTTATATAATTCTTGTGAAGAAACCCCCAGAAACTCATCATTTTATCCATTCTAAATAGCATATCCAGTATTGTCATATCTCTCTCATGGTGCCTGTAAGATTCTTACTTATGTACTGTATTTAGAGAATGCTGCTTTCTTTCCTACTTCTGTGGATATCAAATGGGAGCATACAGAAGGCAGCTGCCTGCCTTAGAAAGCTGGTGGTGCAAGTGCCATGGGGTCTTTTCCAAGACTCAGGATGCTGTCCTGTCACTGCATCAGCTGTTACAGGGACAGGGCACTGTGATTCCCTCTCCCCACGTGTGCTGCTGCAGAGTGAGCACAAGCTCTTGGGTGTGCTGACCTGCCTCTGGCCTCCTGACTGACAACATGCATCACCTTTTGACTGACCACTGACAAAGGGTCACTGCACCCCAGGCAGTAACCTCTCAGTTTGGACCCCTCTTCAGACACACAAATAGCAAAGAGGACAGCAGAGAATAACAGTGTTAATACCTCACAGCTCTCAAGCATGGCAGAATTATCACAGATATTTCTCTGACAGGCAATGCCAGCTGTCCCCAGCTTTTGCATCTATTCGTAGATTGACATGAAAGAGTCTATTTAAATATTGCCCAAAGAAAAGAACTCACAAAAACATGTCAGAATCTCCCCATACACCAAGTCTTCAATGCCCAGAGGAATGCAACTGATTCTTAAAATCACAGAAAACCCCAGAGAAAGAGCATGACAAGCAAGGGTTGAAACAGGAAACGATAATCAAAGTCAAAGGAAGAAAACCAAAGATACCAAAGGAAAGGGCAGGGAAGGACGGAAGCAATATTAACTGTGGAAAATTTGGTTTTAATCAAATATGTATAGAATAAAAGATTGATGAGTGACTGTGAGGGAATTAAACATCCTCCAGCAATATAAATCATAAATCATTGATGGCATGCAATATTGTCAGTTTATACAGTGCTGTACAAACAAGCAGCAAGATCACCCACTTAAAGTTTAACCTGCCTGGAGTTTAACATATAAGGTCCTAGATATGGCACTCTGGTGAGCAAGCAGATTTTTTTGGTCAATGAAAGCAAATGAAGCTCTACAGAGATGCAATTATGGGGTCAAGACAAAAGAGCCAAGACACAGAAACAAAGATCGGTCAAAGGAGAACACTGGTAGAAGCAAACAGATACAACTCCACTTGCAGTGACCCAGTATAAAAGGATGGCCCAGTATAAAAGGATCAGAATTCATTTCCGTTAGACTCTGCTCCTTGCTCAAGATGACAGCAATGTAAAATAGGAACAAGACTGAAAAGTCTAACAGCAACAGTTTCCATTGATTGTTGCATCCCACTGAATCACAAAAATACAGGCAGAGAGAACCACAACACCTACTGCATGGAACACGCAACTGTAACCTAGTTTTCACGTCCAGAAGGGGCCAATGTTAAATGATTAACGATTCAGAGTAAGTCCTCTAACAAAAAAACCCCCAAACAGTCCAGTCTTCTGCACTGTAGCTGGTAACTGTATTCATGCTCTGGAGTGACAGCTCTCAAAACTTTCATGTACAGAATCTAAGCTGGCTAACAAAATGTGGATTACTGATGTTACACTTTCCATCCCTGCTTTCCTCCCCTCCAGCACTTCTTAGTAAGCACACCATCGTAACCACCTCTTCTTCCACCTTATCTTAAACATCAGCTCTACCCTTGCTGCAAATGCTCTTGTTCACACAAATCTGATCCACAGCCAGAGGGCACTTCTATACACCTGGGATGACCTACTCTTTTCTTTGAAATCTATCAGCAGTTGCCCTCCAGCACACTGATGCATCCCCACATACACACACTGCCTGAACCTCCATGGTAGTTTCCTGCTGGATGTGTAATTTCCTCTGTGTGATCCATCAGTTCTCATCAGCTCCTGTCAGTGCCCTCTTCAATATAAAAAAACCTTGATATCTGCACTAATAAGGTATTTTCCCTAAACACCTTTTCACCCCCCCAAAATTCTGGTGGAGTTTAAACTATGCATTAAAAAGAGAAGAAAAAAGAAGGAGCTTCTTCACACATTTCCAAAGACAAATCCTGTAGGTGCTGCACAATGGGGAGCCTCTGATTATGGGTTTGACTCAAAGCACGCTGCCAAAGGCCCTGTGGGATCTCTGAACACCCTGATTCTGCCTTACACAAACAGGGCACATTTTTTCTTATCTGACTCCTCTCTGTACAACTAACCAGTCCCTCCTGCTGTTCCCCCACCCCATACACCCCTCTTTCTTTGTCACCTGTAGACTTTTGGGCACTATTTAATCAAAAGAGCTTCTTTCTCTGAACTTTGCTTGAACAGCAGCTCAAAGCTTTGGGTACTGCCTCTAATTAGCTCTAGACAGCAGGGCAATGTTAATGCTCATGAGAGACTTTTTCTGCACGACACTCAAATTGCAGTCAGAAAATATGCCATAGTACTGCATGGAGCATGTCCAGTCGACATGGGAGACATTATTTACAGTGGGAATACACTTGGATAGGCCTCCCTTAAATCACACAAGTTCATCTATATTTTTTCCACTAGCAAAGTGTTTGAGAACCCAGTGTAGCATCTCCTTTGTCTCCCTCCTTTAGGAGACCAGATTCCTCTGGTTTCTAATAGGAGACTCTCCTCCTCCTCCTTTCCCTCTGTAGCCTTCAAAGATTTCAGTCCCGAGCAACCTATGGTCCACATGGCTCATGCAACTTAAAAGCAGTTGCAGGAGGGTAACCTGACCTACAGTGTATGCACAGGTAAGAAGATTCTATTCCCACTGAGGCTTGTGAGATGCCCAAAAAACGGGCCTGCAGCTGCCATTAGTATCATAAACAAGAGATACAAGCAGGAATTATTAAGGTGATGACAAACAGTGCTGAAATCCTCCCACAGATTTCACTAGAGGGAGCTCTAAGACTTAAAAAACAGCAAATAAAAAAACAAATAAAAAGTACTCTTGGATTTAGCAGGAAAATCTGTTGCTGGTAAAAACTGCACTGAAGACGCAATGTATTTGTGAGTGGGACTGTATGAAGAAACTGGAAAAGACAGCTGTGATTTGCATCTGGTGAGAGCAGGAGGAACAAGACAACATTCACTTTTTCTCTATATGCTTCTTCTTCATACCTGCAGCCTTCTTACTCCACATACAAGCAGCACCAAGACATTTGCCTTAAGTCCCTGTTTCAATGCACATTTTCCAACAGTTCGTCCAGCTCAGACCTAATTTCTCACAAGAGTTATTGAGTTAAGGAAGCTTTTCCCTTAGCCAGCAGGACCTGTCTAATTACAGTTCAAAAATTCCAGGTATCACTAGTACAAATGTTATCAGCTCTGTGACCCACTTCTCAATCCACTGAGCAGCCAGGGCTAAAAGATTCTGGGGATAAGTCTGCATGGCTGTCTATAAAACTTGGTTATGACAGTAATATACAACTAGTACTGACTTAGAGCAACATGGGAAAAGATGAAAGGTACAGTAAACTCAGAAGCTACGAAGAACTCCAGGTCCTGGATTCTGACACTCCAGGTTCTGGAGTTCTGCCTTGTTTACAGAAAATGAGTAAGAATTTTAAAGAACAAAATCATTAATCCTCATGAAGCACTACTGACTGGTGTCCTTTGCTGTCTTCTGCTTCTGAACTTTGCAGCACAAGATTAGAGAAAACCAGCTTTTCAGGATTTGTGTTACCACTCACACAGTGATTCTGTCACCTTTTTGCAGCCTTCCCACACTCACCCTCTGTGAACAAACTCTCCTTTGCTGACAGTATCTGCTTCAATGCAAATGTCCATGAAGTCCTCAGTGCGCTGTGCAAAAAAGGATTCAGAAATCAAGCAGTTAACATTTGAAAATGCCACACCCATGAGACTGCAATATGTTCACACAATGCCCAGTCCTTTGTCCCACAAAAGGACTCAGAAGATGCACTTCTGCATTTCATGCTTTTTTTCAAATCTCAACTTGAGATTTGAATTATAAATTATAGACAGTATTTTCCCATTGATGAATATTCAAAGAAATACCACAAGAAGCAAAATAACAAGTCACACATTTGGTTTCTCGTTACATTTAAAGACAATAGCAGACCCCTTAGGTTTACTAATTTATTTCTATTCAGTGGGTCTTTCATGAATTTCAGCAATAGTACAATGATACAACGTTTGGCCACCAAACACTACAGTAAGAGAATTTTAAACAATACAATTTGGAAATCAAAGTGTCCTTGGTATCAATCCTTTAAACTCCTTACTTAGCTTCTTTCATATTTACAGCCTGCTCTTAAACTGAGTATACAGTAAAGGTTTTTCCAGGAAAGCATCTTTGATTAAGATGCACTTTATTCTTTTTATTTCTTTTAACATTTCTGTCCTGGCAGAAGTCCTAGTGCAGATGCAATCAAAATGACAAAAGTAAAAATAAATGCATCTATTAGTATAACTCAGTTTATTTGCTGTTCTGCAGAGGTAGTCTTGGCACTGTCTGAGCTGCATCTGTATGGCTTTATCAGCTCTCTTCGAGAGGGCAGCCTAGGCATGAATCTGAGGTGAGACAGAGAGACAGGAGTGGCTGACAGTAGTCAGCAGATATGGCCTGGTATCGATTTGAGAGAGCTGCTCTTCAGCTTTGATGGCTGCAGGGACAACGGCTTCAAGACTGGGAGTTATAAGCAGATGCAAGGGGTCCACAGGTGTAATAAAAAAAAAGATGCAGCATCAAGATACTTCCAGATCTAGAAACAGAGAAGTACAACTTGCCTTACATAAACCTGTTCACTTTTCTAAACCATGCAAGAGACCTGAGAACCCTACATCACTTCTTTTTTTCAATACCAGTGAGTATTAAAATGCATCTTGAAGACATAAAGGAGACAAAACAAACAACCCCAAACCAATGAAACAACAGAAGAGACATAAGGGCTAGTTTGTGGCAAACAGATACTTTTTCAGTTCTTGGTAGGTCTGTATTTATTTTACATCACTGACTCCAATCCAGTTCAGCAACCAAAACTCTTGTGTTCAAGTACCATCTAGAAACCACTAAAACCCCAAATACCCAAATACTAGTCTCTGTCTTGCTTCTACCATTACTAAGACACTGACAGTGCAAATCATAAGCCACTGAGGAATGAGAAACTAAAGTTCATGTGTTACATTATAAGGAGAAAACAGGAGAACATTTTTAAGACTACGTTTGCCTGCTTTATTTTTTTTTCTGATCCTACAAAATAACGTATCAGCGTAACTCAGATTTTCATGTTCTTAAAGACAAATTCTGAGCAAGAAATATGTTGCAGGAAGTTCAACGCCTCCTGTTAATCTGGGTGTAGTGGCTACGGTTTCCTGCAGCCATGAGGAGGACATGAAGGGAAGCTCACCTGTGTTAGTGTTTTCCAGTAAAACTAAAGACTGACATCTACTCAAATAGCTTCCACAGCAGTAAAATTGCACCAAAACACAGGCATAAGCTAAAGACAGGTTTTAAAACAATTAATGGACAGCATGAACAAGCTGAGAAGGTTATGACAGGTACAGTTCCTTTGCTGCCTTGGTTCTACTCTTCCACAACAACTGCATTTCCTTTCCTTCAAATCAGTGTAGCCCCTGTCATTTCCCTAGTCCCAGTTCTTTTTAACTCTTTGCTCTGCAAATCAAAAGAAGAGAAAAAAAGGCAAAATTCCAGCCAGACATTCAGGTTCAACTTCCTCCTAGCACCAGTTGATCAGACAGAATCACTCTCACATGGTGAAGAAGGAACGGAATGCCTATTTTGATGCTTTGTTTTCTCATGGGCAATCCTAAAACTTGTTTGGCTAGTGAAAACCTTGTACAGATTCCTCCTGATCCCACGGCATCCCAGTTTTACATCCATCTCCAATGCTTTTACACTGGCTCTGAAACTTGCCCATTCTTGGATTCAGTCATGGGCCTCTCCTTGCACAAGGCAGTAAGTTTTATTTATGTATACACAAGAATGGGAGTTTAACAAGAAAGGAAAACTCTGTGGCCAGCCAGCATTTGGAATCCAGTTATATTATGGTCTTACTGTTAGATCAAGCTGCCTGTTCCGAGTTGCAATGGAAAGCTCAATGGTGGAGAGCTTCAGTTCTTCCCAGTCCTCGGGGGTTACCTCCCGGGCAAATTCTGCATATTAAGAGGAGAAGATATCAATCATTAAGTGGAATTCAACTGCACTGATCATTATGAACCATGAAACATCAATGCCAGACACAAAAATCACTCTGAGCCTTTGTGGCCACTAGTTTTGTTTCTTAAAAATGTAAAAATCTTAAAAAAGGAAAAGGGAGCTTGGGAGTACTGAAGAAAAAAATAGCATCAGCATTCACACAGTAGCAGAAAAGACTGTCAAGCACAGTACACGACAGCCCTGTGAGTCCTTATGCCCAGGGATTAACAGATCTCCTGCGCTAGTTACAGGAACATTTAGAAAACACATGAAGTGCCACTACCAAAAAACCAGGAATCTGATATTCAGGATGCTGTAGTAACATGTATTTTCTATAGGAGGAAACTCCCCGGTTCAGTTCTCATACACAGGTCACTTAATTCATGCTTCTGTATGAATCACCTCTGCCAGCCAAGAAGAAATGAGGTCTTTGCATCACAGCAGACTGCACAACATACACACTCTCCTTCCTTCTGTGCTCTGCCAGGTGCACTGCCCAGCCAACAGCCCACCCAAGAAAGGCTCACAGAGAAGAAAGTTTATGATACAGAAAGAAATTTAATGTACTATGAGAAACTTAGGGCTTCTGCATGGCCCAAATTTTACTGTTCTATTTTAAGTAACATTCATTGCTCTGTGTCAGCAACTCTCCCCACCCTGGAAAACAAGGGCTGCTCCTCTCTCACCAGCTCACTAAGAAGCCATTCCACTGGAAGATTTCAAGAAGTTCACCCAAAAGTGCCAAGTATTCCCTAAGGAGACCTCCACAGCAATGACAAGCAACTGTGAGTCCAGGGAATGCCCTGGGTTCTTTGCAAATGGATCTTTGTTTATGGGACCACAAGCACTGGTAGGACTACTCTGTTCCATTTCCCCACTGTAAGTATCTTGACAAAATCACAGTTTAAAAAAATTAATAAAAATAAATTAATAAATAATAGTAATTAAAAAAGAGCACAAAAGTAAAGCAGACATTCACACACACCCCTAGTCTATTAGAGGAGTAGAACCTGCCTGTGAGTTTGTGCCAAAATACACATCTCACCTTTTGGAGGTGACCAGTATGAGCGAAGCCGTCTGTAAAGCCTCACATACAAAGGAGGTCTCGATGGTTTCTCCTCTGGCTCTTCTGGAGGTCTCTCAGTTGGACCCACATACATGAGAGCAGCTTGATGTTTCTGAGGCCACTCCTTGAGTTTACATGAAAAGGAAAGACAGAACATAAAGGCATTTCAGCACCTACCTGTTTTGTCCTCTAGCCTATTTATTCTGTGCTCCCAAGTACTCCTGAGATCTACCCAGGCCCTACCACTGCCTCAGCCTACTTTGTGGTCTCCAGCCTCCAGATTCATACCTGAGATGACATTTTTTGCAGCTTCAAAGAGTCCCCAAGTCCACTAACCTACTCCTTCCCCGCACAAAGTGAGGCATTTTTCCCTCTACGAGCAGAGGGCAAAGGGATGTTTTCTTTGCTGCTGATGTGTGGCAGGGTGACACGGCTGCTTCTGGCTGGAGGGAACAACCAAAACCAGCAAGGTCAACATTAATGTCTGAAAGTACAATTGGTCTCTGCATGGCACAAGGGAACCTCAAAGAGCAACTGCACAGCGGGATCCAGTGCAAACAGACAAAGACAGTTCTGTGTGCAGCCAAGGGGCACTGAAACCTGGCAGGCCTTTGTTCTCCAACAACTCAAACAATCCAGATCTGATCTGATAGTCAGGTGCTTACAGACAGCAGTGCAACAGGTCTTAAGGCAAGTCAGGTGTACTTTATAAAGCATGTTAGGGGAAAAAAAATGGGGAAAAAAGTACTAACACATTATTCTTCATGATATTTTTTCTCGTTTTGAAAATAATTTCTGAAATGCTCCAAACATAGGACTAAGGGAGGGAATCACTTAATAGGATTTTAAATGTATATAGTAAAACAAAACAGCCAAGAGCCCACATGAACTCAATACAATTATTTTTCTATGCACAAAACTTTAAAATTAGTTTTGGATCATACAGCACAGGTTGTTAAGCTAATTCACTTCACACCTCCGAAAGCAAGGAAGGAGTCTACTATCATACTTACACAATAAAGAGAACAAACAGAGGTTGTATCACTAGGGCAATACACAAACAATAAATATTAAGGCTTAAAGGGAAAAGCAGCAATGTTGTGATAATTTAAGCCTGCATATTTTAGAAGAGATAATAACACTAACAACAATGCCCCTACCAATACCAGAGGTGAGCCCTTTCCCATTACACTTTTTTCAGCTACAGGTCATCCTGTTTCAATAGACAGCTACAGCAAAACCAGAAAATATGAAGTGTGTAGCAGCAAAGACAAGCCAGGAAGAGATTAAGCTCAACAGGCTGGAGCCACTTCTTATAGAAATTAACACAATGATAACATAAGAAGCACACAAAGCAATAAATACCACAATTAGGAGAGATCAGGTAGGAATTTTTCTATTGTAACATCAGAAAAAGTGGCCACTTCAACCTTCAGCAGGTTAAACAGATCTTTTTAATGCACAGTGAATAGTTCACCAGTAAAATCCACTATCACTGCCCATAGATGAGGCTAAGGACTCAACAAAAGTTAGAAAGGGGCTGGAGAGAAATCAAGAGGAGGTTTCCACCTAGAATGCCAGTACACAATCATCATCTTCAATTTCCTGGGGATGGGGGAGTAAAAAAAAAAAAAAAAAACCAACCCAACTTTCACAGATACATTACCATTAAACTCCCTTTTACAGGAGCTTCCTATAAAAGAATCATTGGCACTATCACAGACAGCATGACTAGACTGCACAGTCTGATTTACTGTACCAGCTCCTGGGTATTTCCACAGCCTTTCATTAGGATCCTTATATGTTCAGAGAACAGGAAAAGCACGTGTGTGAAACTGTCTCACCTTTCATGCAGATCAAATTTTAATCTTTCCAGGATTTTAAGCAACAGAAAAGTTTAAGGTGAGATATAAGCTATTAATCTTCACATTCATTTTACCACACAAAGAAGCCTTATCAATGTGCATGAGCAGTCTAATTATAGACCCTTCTGCCAGGTGAATTAAATCAGAGTGAAATGTTATCACAAGAAAGGCTGTTGAGAAAAGGTGACTGAGCTCTTTGGTGCTTATCTTCACCACCACTGCTGCTCACCAGTTTCACAGGGGGTTACTGGCTCCCCCTGGTGATCTTGCAGCAACGGATCTTCAGTAAAGGGAATTTTTAAAAAATCATTTCTCTTCCCCTTCATCTCTTCTGAAGTAAGTCTATCAATTGATAGGTTTTTTAACAAGTCCAGCTTCACTCCCATTGTATATTGTTACCAGAATCCTTCACAAAAACTAGCAGATAAATTATACAAAGCAAAGTCAGCCTTTTCATTTCCCATACACTTTCCTCACAATTAATTTTTACCTTAAATGTACTGAAAAAGTGAGCTGCTTTGGTTTTCAGAGGCCCAAGGTACCAGTACCTGAAAAGAGAACACAAACAGACCTTCTAAGATATCCAGGGGTCAATATCAGGAAAGGGAGAAACCTTGCATGCAGTCAGAGCACACAGACTTGTCTGCCACTGAGTTAGTGCTCCCTGATAACTTTTAGCTTTTTGATACTGTAAGATAGTTTCTACACATCACCAGCAGCTTAGCAGTGACATCCCTTTCCTGATTTACAGATCATCAAAATGCAGTGTATAATCTTCACTACAGGCAGCAGGACATCTCACTAGCAGAATTTTACCTAGTTATGTGACACAACCGGGGATGATTTAAAGGCCTGTGGTCCAACAGCTGGTGGTTTGCACCTCCACAATATGCAATAAAGCGTTATGCTGGAGGAAACAAACAAAAATCAAAAGCTTCAGAGACAAAAGAACAGAGCCAGAAAACATTCGTTTGTCCCAGGGGATTCTCACATCAACATCAGTGTTCTACAAAATAAAAATCCGATCAGCCACACAGCTGGTAGAATCTACAAACTGTACAGAATCCAAAGATGTGACTACAGTTAGGCAGGTTTGGTGCACATTTTGATCACTGTCTTCCGGCAAACAGAGTCAGCAAAGCACATTAAACACCATCAGGTCAAGAGTACTGCAGACCTAAGTCTATCACTAACTACTAAGGTGTGCAACTGTCCACCACTCCCATCAAGCCATGAAGTTGTCTGTAAAATAATGACATAAATCAGCACCAAGTCTCCAGCAGGACAGTGCTTAGCAGAGGGATAGTCAGATAAATTTCTGGAACTTTGTTTTACAGCTTAACTCCCTTTAAATAGGTGCCTTCTTTTCAGTATAAGATCAGTTGTACTGGAATACACCAAATGTTTATTTTAGCCCAATAACTCATCCCTCACGGGGACCAAAAGCAGATGAAGTGGAGAATTATAAAAACAGGACAAGCACACATGGTTCTTGTTCCAAGCAGACTCTGAGCACCCATTCATTTGTGGCTGAAGTGCTTTCCAAGTTGGGCACATTTTCTCTGCATTTTCTCTGCATTAGAAAACATTCTTGCCTCACGTACAAGAGGTGCTGTTATGCCTCCAGCACTCTGTCCAAAAGACTCTTAAAAAAGGGAACTGCTGCAGGAAAAGATGTGAAGGCTGGCACTAGGCAAAAAACAGGGCATGGGCAGGAAGCCTAATCAGAGTGCAGAGCAAAGGGAAGTGCACTTCCTTGAACTTGGGGCTGCAGGAGAGACTGCAGCAAAGCCAAGTCAGCACCTACACAGCCTACTAAGAATGTTCCTTGTTTCCCAGGGACCTGACGGTTTACTGCATCTCCCCCATCCCCTCTCAAACCTCTCAAATATTTGCCAGACAGACTCCAGAGGTCAGCTACCTCTTCCTTCCTGACAAAGATGGCTCATTCACAAAGCACGTGGTATTTCCTTACAGCTGCACCCCCGAGGCATGTGCTGTGTTCCCTCCACAAGAGTTTGGGAAGTGAGCTGCTTTGGCACTGCTGCTCCTTCACCAGACAATGCTTGTCATTTGATACACAGACATGGCATGTTAAATGTCCTTTTGGAGAAAGCCCAATAATTATTAGTTTAGCATTCAGAGAACAGTCATCAGGCAGCACAGTCCACGCCATTTCCAGCAGGAACTTCAGGGCATTTCTACATCTATCTGATGTCCCTTGTTGGAATTGAGTTACAGAGTCCACATGCACCTTTTCATTGGCAGTGATGAAAAACAATGGCCAATTACTTTACTTAGACTTTACTCAAGGGAGAGATTTTCCCCCTGCTATGATCTGAATAAAGTTCCAGAAGCGGATATCACAAGGCAAGAAGAAAGTAAATACTTAAAAGAACAGGCGAGCAACCAGATAAGTGTTTATTTTAAATTACAAAAATGCTGATACATCTTACACTCCCATGTGTGTAATGTCAGACCTAACAAGAGTGGGTGCCTCTGTCTGTCAAATGCCTACACTCAAAAAAAGACTTACTTAAGAGAGGGGGTTATATCTTTTTGGCAACAGATGCTAAAAGAGGCACAATTTCAAAAATGGTATTTTCTTACTTGCTAGCTTTAACTCCTGCATCTCTGTAAGATCCCCATCTCAAACTAGAAACTGCAAATACAGGCTGTTCCTTTTCTCCCTGTAAAGAAAAATAAGGATTGCAAAATTACTTTCTCTTACCTTGTTTCCAAATTTATTTTCTGCAGTCGGAAAAACAGCATTTCTAAATAAAAACTGATTTCTGATTAATCCCAAAAGTGACATTTAACAGAAGGGGTACGATAAACACCTAACAGCAATAAAGTTTAGCAGAATTTAAGCACTGTACATCCTGTCTGCTCTGGAGAGGAATATAAGAGGTGAAATTTTGAAGAAGTAGACTGAGTTTGACTGCACTGGCCGTTTCATTCTGTGGATATTGCCAGCCAAGAGCAAGGAGCTCTGCACAGTGATGCTACACTCTCACTGCAGAAACATCCATTCTACAACGTAACAGAAAAACAATATTCAAAAACCATGCAGGGCACAGCCAAAGGTTTTCCTGTTTTACATTTTCCAGTTTGTCAAAGAAAGCTACTAACGGCACAATACATATGAATGCACCAAATCAGCTCAGACAGCTGTTGCTGTCTCTCAACATTGCTACAGAGACATCCCTGTTACTAAGTTTTGTATTCATCAATACTCTCTGAGCCTCAAAAAAAGCTGATGTTCAGGCATTCTGCTGTTTTCTCCCAGTTAGACTATCTGATGTCACAGTGGAGAAATGATTGCCATCAGAACTGCTGATATCATAAAACAAAATTTGTAACAGCATTACGCAGAGGAAAAGCAGTCCATATAAACACAAAAACATGAGAATAGGAAAGTTTTAGGAATGTTGAGTTCCAAAAAAGCTGATGCTTTTACCTTGATCTGTAAGACATCAAGTGGAACTGTCTCTCCCTTCAAAATGGCCAGTGTAGCATTAGTAATATGTCTGCAAAACAAACAGGGGAAAAAAAGGCAAAGGAAAACAAACAGGAAGGAAGGAAATGAGTAAGCTTTAAAATTACATTTTTTTCCAGTACAGAAAATTCCAGTACAAGTCCGGGTGGGGCCTTTTTTCAGCAAACATAATAACCCTGGGGAAAAGTGCTGCACTTCACTGAAATTAGAAAGCAAAATGAGTGGCTGCAACACATGACAAAGCCTGAGTCCTAACAAACAGCAAAATAGGCAAAAAGCAAAAGGAAATTCTCAGCCTAAGCTTTTCACAGATTCCTCCCTCTTCAGCTAACCTGGCAGATCATATGCCAACTGTGTTACCTGCTGTTTCAGATACTTAACACACTAAGGACCCAAATCATTGGTCTCAGCTCATGTGTCTGGGACTGAACTGCATTAGTATGCTAATTTGTTTTGAAGTTTTTAATCAACATAAATCTACCTATCAGCTGTGCTCCTGTCCTTTTGGTCTCCATTAAGTTGTGGGCAGTAGCTAAGGCACTTTGTCATTTCAACCTGTAAAGATTTTGTAATCAAAGTGTTTAAGTGCATTAAATAGTTTATGTTCAAACCTTGAAGCATATACTTGATTAAAACTCCTTCTTTGTTTTCAAAGCTGGGTAAAATTCAGATTCCACATTGCATACATTTCCAGTGTCTCAGCTGGACAAGGAAAAAATGCAGTTTTCAGATCCAGCCCAATACTCCTGTGAATCAGTGGGAGAAATTGCCCTTGGCTCCATCAGGATTACAATACTGAGACAGATAAGGAAGCTGCTCTTCCCACAACCCTTCTCCTCTCCTAACTCTTATCTTTCTGTAAGACCTTTACAATTCCTACACTCCAAAGTAAGACTGCTGAAGGAACCAAAGCCCAAATACTTCTTTTAAAAATATCACTTCTGTACTTTTTAAGTCAGGTTGTGTTACTGGTGTGGACTGTTAAGCAGCCTATTGACCAAATTACCTTCAACTTCACCAACATGCTGCAGTCTCACCTGCACAGTTCATTACCTTGGGACAAGAAGATCATCCATTTCAAACAGCTTCTTTAGAACCCAAACATAAATTATTATTTTAATCTTAGCTGCTGATTACAGCCTTGTCCATCTTGCTGAGCTTCAAAGCACTCTGGTAGTTTTAATGAAGGATGTTATGCCAGTTGACTCATGGGTTTTATGGATGATGGATACCAGCAAGGGTTCCAGAAAGAAAAATGTTAATGAGTTAGTGGGAAAGCAAGAGTGAAGAGATTTCAGCAGCAAGAAGAAATATGATTAGTATGAGAGAAGAGGAAGGGAACAATCAAAAAGAAATGAAGTGTGGGGAAAAGAAAGATAAGCTGACCAGGCTTTTTACTTTAGAAGTGGACAAAACAATCTTGCAAACAAACTGAAATGCAGGCAACAGATACCACCAGGTTGGATCATATCCAGGATGCTAAACATAAGAATCAGGTTGTTGTACTGTTGCCAGCATCAGTCCCACCACAGGGAAAAGCCAGTCCCACTCTGCAAAATTCAGTAATAGGATCCAGCCTTTCCCATATTCTTGTACTAATCCTTACTTTGCAGGTGCTAACCCAGTTATATGCAGACTGGTTTAAAGAATTCTTAGACTGGGGAAGGGACAGAAAGAGGACTTATTTTTGTTTTACTTTGTCATATTCTTGCTACATCTTTGTCATACCCTTTCTGCTATTCCTAAGAGGCTGATCCTTTTAATCCTTTTTTTAAAAAAAAACTTGAGCATCACATGATCACAGAGAAATTAGCCACAGCAAATTATATCATGTTCTAATAATACATACATTTCCTTCTTTTAATTTTTAGTCAGTTTTTGGAAGTCATTAACTCAGGCAAGTTCAGAGAACTGTCAGGCTCTGCCCAGAGACTGCCAACTTCTGTGTAACACAGAAGAAAAGTATCAAGCTACCAAGAACTCCTTGAAAACAAAAAATATGTTTCAGAAACATGTAATACTTACTGGACTTGGTTTGTGCTCTCAGGGTACAGCGTGTGGCTCAGAGTGCAGGTTTTTCCAAGAGGTATGAATCCTATAGGAATCTTACTGAAGGCAGCCTGGACACATGAGGAGATTAAATTAACATTTGCATCAGCTGAAGGAAGTTCCTGTGTGGAGATCACAGCTGTGTCTGGTATCACCCCTTTGGCACTGAGCAGCCAGGCACTTCCTTAAACGAGGCAGTAACACATAATGACTCAGAACATGGCATCCAAATCTGTGAATCCACCACTGCCAACTGGGTACAAAGGAGCTCTCTATAATCATTAACAGCATTGTTACATGCAAGTTGGCAGCCACATCCCAACTAATGCACAGATTCTGTCAGCAATCTGCCACCTTTCTTAATACTGACAGTGGCATCACAAGCTCTGAATCTCATTACTATTGCAGAAATGTCCCTCTGACAGAGTAACCTTGCATAGCAAAGAGATTTTCTCACTTAAGGAAAGGAAATCAATTGATTCCGCTGGCACCCAAATCATGAAGCAGCAGAAGGTCTAATTTTTGAAAGTCATTGACAATGTTGTTTTTCTATACCACAGTTCAGCAAAAGGGCTTGTTGAAGGAGCAAGTTATTACACTGTGCCTTGTAATAAACTGTGCTTCTTGAAGCATGTCAGCAAATCATTGTAAACTACCATATATCAGAGTTGTACCATCTCCCTCCTGGGCACTGCTGCCAGCAGCACCGGGATACTGCCAATCCGACTCAGTAATTCCTGTCTCACTGCCCCACCATTCTCCCTTGCTATCTCCATGTCACCTGCGAGTCTTAATGCACCTCAAACATCCTTCCCTCATTTTCCTCAGAGCTGTTTTACAGTGTGCAGATCAGAGGCTGTCTGCAGCTCATGCAGTCAAGCTCTGCTCCCCTGGCTGCCAGTAACGTTGTTTCTGGAATACCTTGCAGAGGTTCTTCTTATCCAGGCAACAGAGATATGACATACCCGAGTGGAAAGGGAAGCAGAGCACAGAGAGAGGGGGCTGAAGTGCAGATCTCTACTCCTAGGACACAGTGATATGAAGGACAAGAAGAATTCCCTGGCCAAAGACACAAAGTGACACAGTGGCAATACTACAATGCAGTATTCCACCTGTATTTGTGCTGGATGCAGAATTTCCTACACTGCTGCAAAACGACTCAAGCTACATCGAGGTAGTAAGTCAGAAAATAGAGAAAAGAAACTAGCCAGTAAAGCCTCTGAAACTTTTCTTCCATGATCTTCAGATTATAGAGGTCTCGGGAGCCAACTATAATAATATTAAACTTAAAAAACTGATTTCTCAGAATTGATACAGGCAGCCCACCTTTAAAAATGCTGGCTTGGTTGCAAAGTTCCTCTTGTCACATTCAGACAAAGCAAATGCCTAAACAGATACAATTCTAGCTGCCAAGGGTATCATCATAATCTTATCTGGATCATTTAATTGAGTTTTTGCCAGTTCCTGCCAGAAGGTTTTGGGAACAATGATTCCCTCCTTTCTTCAATAACACTGTCCTCCCACTTTAAAAAGAAAAATCTCCCTCATTTCCATTTGGAGTGATACACCTTGAGAGGTTAAAATTTGCTTAGTGCAGCCATCTGCATAGGTAGATATTCACTGCTTGAAAAAACAGCAGAGCAATCTCAAAGCAGAGGGAGTGTGACCAAAACTGAATTAGTTTTCAAGCCTGTACAAATACAGGAAAAACATGTACTTTCGCCCAACGCTTGTGCCAAACAAAGTGGCATGCACAGCTGGTCCATGGGTCTTTGAAAGTTGAGCATTTGGCTTCTCCACAATCCCTGCTCTGATGCTGGAAACTTCCCAAAGCCACGGTTTGGGAGCCATTGCATCCCTTAGAATGGGAACAAAGAACAACAGGCAGCATTGCAGGGCACCAGCAGGGCTGACTTGGTACGCAGCAAGCTGGCTCCAGATTAGGAAGCAACGTATCTGCAGAAGACAGCTGAGGCCAAGAGACCACAGTGGATGCACAAGACACTCTAAGAAATGCACAAAATTTTTAAAATGACACTTTCTCACCTCATCTGCCCTGCGGAGAAGTCCAGTTATGACCTGAAAAACATGGGAAATACTCAGCTCCAAGGATTTTATTTTTCGGTTACAGTAGAAAGCTATGAAATTCTTAACCACGTTTACTCTTTGGAAAGATTTAAGGAGCAGCTACTCTTTCATGGAAGGTGTTATGGCTGTTTACACAGGAAAGGAGGCATGTTCAGTGTGCAAACATGGTGGAAACAGCAGGGTTATGAGCGTGCCTGAGCATATGCTGGCACTATAACCAAGGCCAGTGTAAATGTTTTAACACTGAATAATGCTCTGCATAATGCAAAAATAGCACTGGCCACTGCAATTAACAGTAATCAACTCAAAGGCCAGGAGGAACTTGCAGATGTACTCTGACCACTTTCTCTTAAGGTCACTGCATTTCATTTAGCCATTGTCTTATGAAACCAGTAGTTAGCATTCCAGGAAATGCTCGAACAAAATACAGTCTTACTTGAAAAACAGAGTATCCCCCAGTTCTGCTGGTAGTTTGCTCCTGTCATTAATCATCTTGACAAGAGGCATTTATTAAATGCGTACCATGCTTTGTTATCATTCCCACATAACTTTTAAATTATCTGATTCCCACTTAGCCAAATATGCATTCCTCTTGGGGAGCATACAGATAGGAGTGAACTTGGAAAATTAAACCATTACAACTAAATCACACAGAAAGAAAAAGTTAGAATCGTGTCTCTCCAGACAGTTTGCTCGTTCTTGAATAAAACTCTGGAAGACACATCACGCACTCTTTTTGCCCCACTCCCATCATCACCTTTAGATTAACACCAGCTAGCAGAGTGTCCCTGTTTCCAGAAGATTAAAACGTTGACTGAAAACACAGACATTAAATTTGACAAATCTCTAGTAATAGTTGTTATGGTGCTGCTACACTGCACAGACTCAACCTTCTCACTCGCAGCCCAACTACGATTCTCAGCAAACCAGGCTCCTGCAGTACCTCTTGTACTGTGCCATCTCCTCCTGCAATAATGATCAGATCCGTGTTTTCCATTAATTCCAGCAGCTTTTTTGCTTGTCCCTCATAATCAGTCTGAAGAAGCAGAAATCCAAACGTGAGAACTCAGACAGCTGTTTCTAGTACATCTCTCTTAGAGAAAAAAGAATCATCTATCCATCTGCTTAATAGTTATTTTCATACAGGCACACAGTACTGTATATTACTTACACTCATGGAGATTTCTTCAAAATCAGGCTGCTGCCTAATAGAATATGTGCAGTAAACACACAGACACACACACACAAAGGTTAAATGAAATATCAGAGTATATCTTACTCAAGACATCTACCATATCACAGCAATAATCTTATTTCCAGGTAAATTTACAGTGAAACCGAAGCCAACCATGCTCTTGCAGAAAAACTCCCAACACCTTTAGCAGCCAAAGTGCTCAAGTGCATCTCTTGAAACAGCATCAGCTACATGAAAGGCCCGACAGCAAGCTGCTGACTGTGGGTTTAATAGTGAAGAGTACACTGACTTTCTAAACTATGAAAACTGTTTTCTGAAAAATTACTGTCTTTTATGAAGACATCTCAGCCTCACCTGCTGGCCCAGCCCTGTTTTGCCAACTCATCAGTTGCTACCAAGCATCAGTTTTAAGTCTTGCAAAATAATTTTTTCCTCTTAGGGTAGGACTATGTATTTTCAATGGTAAGAGAAAGGCATTAATAAAAACAGCATTTTAAGACTAAACCTTGTGAAAAGGATTCCAAGACAGAAAGATGCATATTAGAGTACTTCACTGCTAGAACTCACTGACCATTAAGCAATCCTCATATCGCAACCTCAAAAACCTGCAAAAAGATCAGAATTCCTTTATATTTATTTGTTCTTCTCTTTCCAAAGAAAACCTGTCTGTTAATTCACAGCATTTAGATCTCAGTGTTCTGCTTGTGCAATGGGAATGTTGAATTATTTGGAGAGACACTGAGATATTTCCACTGAAAAATAAAAGGTTATTTTTAATTAATCTGAACAGTTCCACTGCACGTCAAAGTTCCTCACTTCTGAATTCTGCAAGTTCAGGCAGAAATGACAATTTCAACAGCACTGGGCACGCACCACTAGCCAGCACTCAAGTGTTTGGAGAGTTTTCTCTCAAATATGAATTACAGAAGGGCTGCTTTAGACAGACAAACAAGCATATGAAGTGCTTTAGCTGAAAATTAAAATCTCAGTATACTGTTTGTAAATTAGTTGTGAATTAAAAAAGAAAAAGATTAAGTACCAGCTTAATATCTCAGTATTTATTTCTTCCCATGAGATGTCTACAGGACAACTGAGTATTTCAAATGCATACAGATTTTAATTTCAATCCTTCAAGAGGAGAAAGCAGAGCAGACAATGTCTCTATATTAGCAGAACCTATCAGTTCTTACCTTAACCACAGTTACATCCAAGCCAGATAAGTGCAAAATTGGTGCCGCATTCTTTTCAAAAAGGTTCCTGGCTTTGCTGGAAATAACGGAGTAAAAACTATTAGTCTGGTAGCTAAAAAGAAATTAAAAAAGGAAAGAAATAAATGAATAGCAAGAAGAAATCTACTTAAAACCAAGCATACAATCTACACAATCAGTCACTCAACCTGCCAGTCAGGAAAGATGAGATTTCGTGTGGTTCAAATGTATTACATTTCTAGTCTCATATCTCAGATGTCAGGTTTTTTTGTTGCAGTTTTAATAAATGCAGAAGACGTTATCTAGCTTTCTCCAAAAATAATTTAAAAAATCCATCAAAACAAAATAAGATCTCCAAAAGAGAAATTTATTAGAAAATTAATAACTTAAAGAGCACCAGGCTTCACGACCACAAAGAAGGCCCATGTAGGTTTTCAGAAACATCAGAAAACCCCAACTATTTACTAAGACATATTATTAAGTAAGTTTAGAACCAAAACTTTATCTGACCTTTTGTTATAGGACTGATACATTTTCTGCCTCTAATTGCGTAATAAAATAATTATGTCACTAACTATAAATTGCTTACAAGTAGAAGCATGAGGCTTTATTAATACTTGGCATTTTCCAGTCATGTGTGTTTTGAACAAAAGCACATAAGCACTTCCACATCAGATATATTATTGCCTTTATATTGGTACTAACAACTCCCTGCCCCTTCCCAAAATGCAACTGATAAAAAGCTGAGCTGATCAGCAGAAACAGACACACATCATATCCAAGATTACAGGTTTTCTGCTAATGAGCAGGTAAAAATAGCAGACCTCTTCCAGGAGTCTTGCTCTGAGCCCATATTTAGCCTCTCAGTTTGTGGGCACATCCCTTTCAAGGACAGGTTCCCACAGAAGTAAGATCACTGCTGGCTAATGTCAAGTCTTGAAGCAATCAAGGTCATCTCTTGTTTCTACAGCTTTTGAGGCAGAAACATATCACATGCAAAAGTGTGGAGGGAATACGGAGGAATGCCACATACGAAGGAATGACAAAGGCCAAAACACAGGATAAAAGAAAAAAATTCAAAATATACATATGTTTAGAAATCATTCTTTCACCTCAAGCCACTAATTCTATTTCTCATTCCAATATATTTGGTGAAATAAAGTTTGGCATAGTTATATAGCGCCAGCTTGGTATCAGAGGGAGGCAAAAATGAGCTCAAAAATCTGGCTGGCTTTTGTAGTGGATGGCAGAGCAAAAATGAAGAAAGAGTGCCTCAAATGAGAGTGTTGGGAAGGGGGAATTTTACCCTTTGCAAGCTGCTGGGTTGAGGAACACTGTTGCTTTCTTCAATGGCATAGTGGGAGGGATCAGCTCGTTGCCAAAAGCCTAAGTAAGAGACAAAGAGCAGAACTCAGTTTATCTTTTAAGCACACTGCTAAAACAGTTCAAAATAATGCTCCTCTACAAATGTCAATGGGCTTTCAAGCCTCATGACATTCAAATGACTTCCATCTTCAGCCATTGTACAGGTCTCCTATTCAAAGACTGCACCCTTAGCAACAGCTCACATCACTGTCATAAGTACTCTTTAGCTCATTTTTACAATTCCACCACCATTTCGTTTTTGTCAACCTCTGGTTTTCTGCCATGGGCAGAGATCCAGGGAGCTATCCTTGACTCCAAGGTTACTTGATTTTCTTTCCTTATGTAATTCTCATACACCTGCCTGCCACCTTCTTTCTGCATCCTTTCTCACTTCTGAACTTCAATTCCTCAATCTCTTCTACTCATTTTAGTATTTTCTATGCTTCGGTTTTTGGAGATATGAAAGAATTACCAGAGCAAGTTCACTGTTTCTCACATTTTTTTCCCTAATGTCTCTCTATAAAAATCACTTAACTCCTCTTCAATTTTTAATCCTATTCTGAAGAGGTGCCTCTATTTTAAATTCTCCAAGAGTCATTCCATATACAGCCTCTTGTACCTATTTCCATAGCTTTTCAGCACAGGAGGGGCAAGAAAAGGCAAAGCTTCCATGCATACATCCGACTCTGTAAACCTCTTTAAGGTCACTTAAAGGCATCCTCACTAACACACTAAATCAAACTGGTTTTGAGTATAAGCATGACAATGTATTCAGCAATACTATCCAGAAGCCACAGAAATAAAGCAGGAACAAAAGACCACTGAGCTGAGCATGGCCCAGTCAACTGTCCCTGGCTTCTTTTCCCCTTTATCTTGAAAGTTAATCCCCCTAGCAGGAATTTTTTATTTGAAGAAGGTGATATTGTACACAAAGAACAGTACATTTTAGTGGTCATTAGCTGGTTCAAATTTATAATTAATTCCACTCGCCAATTTTGCTCAGGAAACCTCAATTAAAAGAAGGGTGCAGCTGCTATGCTGCTTAAAACATTCAAATTTCTTCTTCAAGAAAGGAAAAGGATGAGAGAAGTTGCTGAGAGTGAAGAAACCTTCAAAGAAATGAAAACAAATCGATAGCTCTTAAGCTTTACTCAAAGATCAGCTGGAAAACAGACCAACTTATTATATTGCAATTGTTGGGCGGGAATTGGGGAATAGGGGACCTCTAGCATGTTACAGCTGTTAGAAAGAACTAATTGTTTGTCTGGGCGACACAATGTCATGTATTTACATGCTCTAAACAATCTAACAAGGCTCCAAACAACCTTACAAGACTCATAAAGAATTTATCACTAAAGAAATAATTATTTCTCTATGTAATATACTTAGACGTTTATTTTATGTACAGGGGTATTTCTAAAGCAGATGCTGATTTGTAAGACAGGAAATACAAAAATAATAATGCAACATTCTAGGAGTCTTTCAGAGCAGAACATAAGACAATTTAAAGTCAGACAATAAAAATGGTTATTAAATATATATGTGAAGGTATAATTTAGGTAAGCCAATGCCTTTTTCACTTTCTTGTCAAATGCACATTTCCAGGTATTGTATTTCTGCATTTCTAAGATGACAATCGCTATTCTGCAACTATAAAAAACCCTTTATACAAGGCCTTTATAGTGCTTTATGAATACTAACAAAGAAACTAGATTCTTTTACAGAAAACTATCCTTGAGTGAACTGTTTGCCAGATAGATGGCACCTTTAACACATGGACTGAGTTCAGCAACAAGGTTAATCAGCGGGACTGATTTGCAAAGTCCAAGTCAGCTGACACTGTTTTATTCTAGAGAAGGAGGTGTAAAATGTTAAAATATGATAAATGAGTTCTTTATTATAGAATCTTTCTATAATCATTTGCCACACCAAGGCTGTCATCTTAAAATTACATTTAAATTCAGACACACATGGTGGAACTTCTGCATGAAGTGCTGCTGTAGTGGATACTCTGGCAGAATGGCAGCTGCCTCATCGATTTGATATTGTAACAGGCTTAAAATCTCAAAAAATCCAAAATAGTAGGAACCTCTACACACCACTTCATTCAGACTAAACCTTTTCTTGGGTGAGTCTGCCGCTATTTTTTTCCCAATATCTATACAGCACTATAAATGCAAGTAGCGTTTTTCAAACAATTTCAGACTGTTGTTACTCTGAAGAACATATCAGACACTTAATGCCTTACTGCTGTATTGCTGTGTGTTTTCAAGAACTATTTGGCACTGACACATCAGTAAGAATGGAAATTACAGCAAGAATTGATTACTAGGCTTTCTGGTTCATTCCATTCGAATGCAGGAGTCTTCTGCAGGATATTTTCCCAGGCTTTAACCTTTGAAATTGTAGGAAGCTCTATTGACAGTGCTTTTGTATTTTCATTTATAAGAATAAGCCATAATGGAACAGAACCTGTCGCTTAATTACTGGAATTAAGAAACAGGAAATTCAGAATTTCCACACAACTTAACTATCTTCTTGTACCAGTCTTTCCTTAGCAGTTACACCTTTTGGACAGCACACACCATTTCATCAGTGCCTTTTAAAAAATTGTTTTAATTTGGCCAGCATGCTTCAAATAATGACCTATTAACAGCCATTTTTGGTGATATAAAAAACTTCTATCACTTTGTTACTATGCAGTAAAAATGAATATTGAAAACATAAAAATCAAGAACAACTGATACTCTGAGTTGTAAACGCATTTGACTCTGAGGCTGTAAGTATGGTTTATGAAAGCACTATTTTCAGGGAAAGATTTTTCTTGTTCTTTCCTGAGACTTGAGCTCCCTTACATCTATACTGGCATGAAGATCCACTGCACAAGACGAGTTGCTGTGAAAATCTTCCTCTTAACAGCAGGCAGGCTAAAAATTGCAATTATTCAGGTGCACCACAGAAGCAGGGTAATCTGAAGAAAAGTTCTCTACTGAGAAAAATAATTTTCCCTATTCCTCTAAGGCCCCAGTATGTAGCAATGATGGAAACAGTGTTACACCCTTCAAAATCACAAAGATCTGTCATGGAGAAGCAGGTTTAAAGTAGACTTTACTTGTGGGAGGTGGAAAGACTTAAAATCCTACAGAAGTGATGTCATTCATGGGCAGCAGCACTTACACCTCTGAAAGACTGTTTACTAAGGACATTTCTTTATAGGAATACTACAGTATGAGAATGTTTTGATTGCTGTTGGCCCAGACAGGCCACAAACTAGGAAATGCAATAGCCAGTACCCTCAGAGATAACTATCTCCCCCTCAACACTTGTTTTCTTATCAGTGATCAGCAAACAGGTTGACTCCATTAAGTTCCCAGTACACGGGTCTCAAAAGAGCTGGGTCAGTCCCTCATCACAGTCCCTCGGGACTGAACAGACAAGAGCCAGGGTCTCTCCAGCTGAGCACTGACACGAAGCAGTTTGCGATGCTCCTGCCCAGACTGCACCCCTGGCGGTGGGTCTGCGATTTCAGTTTTACCGACAAATCCTCTTCCTACCAGAACTTCACAGGCACAGAGCAATTACAGCTGCAGTACTGTGGGTCCGGCAGCTACAGCAGTAACGAAGATCACCCCGGCGATAAGGCTGTGCCGTCCCCCGCAGCAGCAGCGAGGGCACGGAAGGTGCAGTGCCCCGGCTGCAGGCGGGGCCTCCGACACCCTTTGGCACTTCAGCAAAGGAACACAGATGGCACCATTACAAGGCTTGTCACGCAGAAAGGGCCCGCTGGGAAAATCTCAGGAGCCCTGCACAACCAAGATAAGAGGGAGATTTTAATCTAATTTTATGACTTTAAACGGTATTACCTGGGCTTCTTGGCATGCAGCTCTTCGTAGCAGGTTATCGCTATCAGGTGAGACAGAAGAGAGAGCAGGCATTATGTTGTGTAAGTTTAAAACAATTTGCTCATTTTTAAAATGTAGGTACATACCCCCTTTACACACAGTTTGACAACACTGAAACAAACAAAAAAAAATTTAAGGTTGAAATGCACCCATTTAAGCACACAAACATAATCTTTTTCTGCCTGAACACACGAACATTCTTTGTAAAATAAAGAAAAGCGGGAAACAAAGACCAGGATGCCAAGTGTGCTGAGATTACATAAGCTCTGACACACTGTATAACTGTAATTTATTTTTAAATTGCTACATAACTGTACTCCAGAGCTAAGGTGAGGGTTTTTCCAGTGTTCATGCTGCCTGTTATTTACACTGAAGGTACTTACCATCCTGGCAGTATAGAAGGGATTTAAAGTAGATTTAAGTGTAACTTCCACGGACTTCAATCTTTATGCGTTATAATTGTAAACTCCCCTCTCCATCAGTTTGTGAGCTGAACACGTGTTCATGCAGCACCTACCACCCACCTAGGTCTGAGCATGGCCTAAAGCAGTAACTCACAGAGGTGAAAAACACTCAACTCACATAAGTGAAGTTTAAAAACAAAGGAGAAAATATCAGATATGGCACGGACATTTGTTTCAGACATAAATTCCTGACTAATCCTTGTGCTTGTCATTGGTGACAGCATTAGCAAGGTGACAAGCAGGGTATAGTTGGCAAGCACACAGGAGACAGAGCTACTGAGTGAGGAACAGAAGTCTGCTCTTTCCCAGACCAAAAAATGCCCTATTTCCCCTTGCAGACAAAATGGGGAGTAATGTTCTGCAGTGTCCAGAGTCTCACCTGTCCTCTAGATACCAGACGCTGCCCCTCCTTGCTAAAACCAAAACATTCCTTTCAGCTTGTCCTTGCCAATACCTGGCAAGACTGTATATTACTGTCTCAAAATATCAAGTACAAAAAAACCCAATTACAGTCAGCATACCAAAATGAACACTACACTGAAAGGATTAAAGGCCAACCAGAAAAAAACAAGTGACTAAGAAATCAGCACACTTGTGCTCCAAAGAGTGGCTCATCAGGCCAAACCCTGCGATGGAAATGGCAGAAGAGAGGGCAAGGCCCAAACACGAGTGCCATCTATTCAATTCCATGAGTTTACAGTATTTATCTCTCACTGGAGCTATATAAGCTGCTCTTTTTGGCTTAAAAGAGATGCTGCAATGCCATAAAATGAGAAGTAGGGTGACTTCAGGTGAGATATCAAACTGGGTTCCGAGAAAATAACTCTACAGTAAAAAAGCCACATTATTATTCCTGGTAATAACGAAAGGACAAAGGAAGAGTCAAGCATGGAAAAAGAAAATATGTGAGTAATACCTCATCGGGATAACAAGAAACTGAAATGTCTAAGAAAAAATTTCCTCAGAGGCATGCTGTCATATTTGCTCCTTAAAACTAAAGGAGTAAATAATTTGTATTAAGCACCGGCAATATTACTTAGGGAAGCGACAGACTTGGGTTTGATTGCAGTAATATGATGAAAGCACGCCAGTTAAAGTAACTGCCTCTGAAAAGGTTTGTGTTCCAAGCTAAGCAACGTTGTCACAGCTAATTCCAGCTCAGTCAAGACAGCATGACGGGCTAAGCCCACACTGCACCGCTGAGAGCATGAGCCCTCACACAGGGACTTTTTACCCCCCTGGGTGACTATGTGTGACCGGAGCAAACACAAAGCAACTGCAATTTCTATACATAAAGTTGAAATATTATGGGATATCAAGCAAACCGTGCTATCAAATGATGGCAGCACAGTTGATGTCTTTGAGAACTGCTGCCCTGACCTTATTCACAAATGCTGGTCAAACCTACGTTATCTGTTTACTTCACAGTGATGCTGTTTTGTCCAGAAGTCAAGCTGTGTCACACCATCAGCCTGCATGTTCTCCTGGTGCCCACAACCTTATGCTGCAGTGTTAGCTGCCTCTAAAATGGAGCCCAGCAATACTTTCCAAATGTAAGCAAAAGATATTTTGCTCTGTTTCCCAACCTGCAAAGACCCTCAAAACAACTGTCAAGAATGCAAGCCCAATTCAGCTCAATGGAGTCTCAACCATAAAAATTAAGCTTGACAATTTAGACGTCAACATTTATGTTCATTTTCTCCTGCAGTGAAGCACTTACAGAAAAAGTCTATTCTGACACTTAATATTTTTGTGTCAAAAGAAAAATTTAGAGACCAGAAGAACCGTTCACCATTCAGCAATTTATATGTGATTTGTCTCACCTCTCCAGCAGCGCAGCACCCAGAATCCCATACCGTCCCAGCCATAGTCATAGGATTCCCACTGACCCAAAGGGACATGTATTTCAGAGTCATCTGAGTCTTAAGGATGCCCCAAGTTTGGCTTAAGGATGCCAGGTAACAGGAAATATTTTATTTCCTTAAAATGTGATGTCAACACTTAATTGACTTCAAACTCAAGTTTGAAAAGCACAAGTGCCCTCACAGGAGTGCATCTCTAAGAACAGCAGTTCTCCTCCTCCATCACAGCTCTTTCCTCTACTCACCTCATGTCGCTCACACACAGTACCAAAAGTGGTCTGGAAGCCCTCTGTAAGTCATACCAATTAATAAATATTGCTAGAAAAATGTTTAAAACAGCAAAAAGGTAATTTCTTAGTCTTGTGGCTCAGTATGTATTAATTCTCAAAATATGTCTGCACACCAGCTCCTAGAGAAAAAGAGACTTTAACAACACACACAAGATTTTGTTGATGTTTTTGTACTTTATCATCCACTATTAGGCAGTAACAAAGCCTTTTCAACAACCCTCGAACACGAGCAGGTGGAGGCTGAGGGAAATTGCTGCACTGCCTTAAAGAACATGCAGAGATTTCTTCTGACTTGCACCATATCCACAGCAAACCGAAAATCAATTTTTACTTTACATTTCCCCTAAGGGCTTATCTACACAATTCGAGCTTAAAGCGAAAGAGACAAGCAGTGTTGCATCTGCTGGCCAACTCAGAGCTGTCTTCCTGCTGTGAGAATTAAGCACCACACAGCTTACAGCTGGGCCAACTTGCTTAAGCAGTAAAAAATTGGGAGACGGAGAGGAACAAACAGAGGCAGTGGGGTATGGAAGAGAGAGGATGTCCTAAGCTGAACCCACGAACAGAACATTCCCAGTCAACCCTCAAGGCCAGCAGCCACTGCAGCACAGACTCTTTGGAGCGCAGAGAGGGCTTACACCAAAGCAAGGAACCAAGGCAGAGAGAACACAAGAGCAGCTGTCCAGAGCTCCCCACACACCAGCGCTGGGAGAGCACAACATCGGTACGACCCCCTTGAACCTTGGGCTGTTCTGACTCGTTGGCAACACCCCCCCAGTGCAGGATTGGTGGTCACTGCTCCTGTCCCGAGTGTTCTCAGCTAGAGTAGGGAATTAGCACTCTTACATGTAAGCACACGGATCCACACAATGTAATACGGATGCTCCTCCAGCAGAGGCCAGGACGGAAAGGACAGTTCCCATGATGAAGGGTCAGCCAGGGCAGCAATGCAGGCAATAAGCAGAACAACAAAGTCAAACCAAGGCTGTTTGAGGCCCACAGCTGCAGCAAGGGTAAGCCTTTGTCTGAGAGCCAACCAAAGCAACTCCCTTAGAAGTGACCACACTACAAATGCATAAAGAAGCTCAGGTGTGAGATCCCATTTCCAAAAGGGTTATCGGTATTAAATCTAAGACTCTTAAGTATACCCAGAAAGAAGAAGCCTAAAAACTCTCCAGTTCAGTGTCTGTATTAAAACACAAGAGTTTTGTGAGGAGAAATTTGACCAAAGCTGTGCATATAGGATTACTCCTCAGGAGTTATAACAGAACTCCTAAGAGAGATTTTATCTTAGAAGAGAGCTTTTTTGGCTGCTTCTAATACGGCAAGAGCACAGCATCCTCTCTGCTGGATATTAGCATTTACTTCCATCTTGGCTTTGGAAGAGCATGAAAGACAATCTCAGTTTTCATCAGCTTTACCCAAGACTCAGAACTTATACTCTTTTTTTTTGACTAAGTTCTGATGAAATAAAGTCAGCCACTCAGGAAGTATATGCAGAAAGGTGACAAAGTGAGTTATCAGTTGGCAAACACGCAGAGACTAACATTCAAATTGTAGATAACAATAACACTGAAGATTACTGGCAGGCAGTCAAAGGCTGAGGTGCTTTGCCAGCATTTTCTAAGGAGAAAGTCAATACTTTAACATATACAGAGTAAAACCAAGAGTCTGATGAGTCCACTGCCTCAGTACAACACCGAGGGTCCCCATCCTGACCAAGTGATGATCACTCACGCAGGGACATCACTGTAACAGTCTGGTCAAATCTGACAATCAGTTAAACTGATGTCCATCATGCCAGAGATTAAATTTCTGCTGACTTGGCACAGCTGGTGACTCACTGCACCACCTGGACGTACAAAGAACAGCAGCAGCTCAACTCAGGAAAGGTGACCCAGGACATAAAGGTGAGAGGGGCTTCCAAACTTGGTGGACATTTTAAAACAATCATACGGTATCTTTGTTTGTAATCAATCTCATGTGTATACATTAAAGAGAAGTATGTTACTGTGTATGAGCACACACCTGACAATCTGAATACCCTCTAAGCTTTGATCTAGGATACTAAATTCAGTGTCCCTTGTACCTGCAGCATGATATGCTATAGCATGAGCGTAATATGTAAATTTATGCAATCCAGAGACATTAAAGACAACCTCACATGTAGCAACACTGAGTTATCGTCTTAATTCTCCAACACTATAAGAGTATTTACTATCCTAAATGCAAGACAATGGATTTTTAAAAAATATCCTTTTATGAGAACAAAAGGAGTTTTAAGACTCACTGAGGTTTTGTAAAAATGGCAACAGGGTTTTAGTTAACATCAGTTCAACCAGACATAATACCTATCATTTTACACATGAAAAACCTTTGCCACCTCCTGATCGATGCCTCTGCTAAACAGGTATCTTCTGTTATATCACACACTCAGAAGGGCTGAATTACAAACAGGGGAGGAGGAATCAGCACAAGGTTTCCTCTTTGCTCTTCCTATTCACCCAAAAACTCATTACTTTTAAATCAGTCAGTATTTGAACAAAGGCCCCAAAGTCGGAAGGCCAATACTCTGATCCAGAAACTAAACCCTGCATGAACAAAGTACCACACAAGGCCAGACTAAGCAGCTCCTCGACCTTTACAGTTATTGTCATCCACAGCCTTTAGACTAACTCAGCGATGATCCATCACACTCCAGTGCCCCTCTTTCCTTTAGGCCCTAGGGAGCACAACGGCATCCACATCAGACCCCCAGCACAGTCTTCAGGGTGCAGGAGGGGGACACCCAGGTCCACTTCCAGGCAGGGAAGTGGCACTGGGAACAAGTCTGGAAAAGGTAACATTCCTTTTGTCCAGATTTGTCCATGTAGCACCCTCCAAAATCTTAAGGAAATACTCCAGAGCTCTTCTGTCCCTGTGAGCATGTAGAGATTGACTACAGAAGAGTTGCCATTTATTTGCAGGATAGATTGTTATTTACAATAGCTCCACTTAATGCAGGCATCATAACCACTGCATCCAAAAGAGGAATGAACCTTGAGAAGTCAAAAAAGAAAATTATCTGCTCCTTGCAAGAGAAATATTTTAGAAAATCCACAAGGACGGAAAGAGGGATGCAGGATGGGAAACAAAAATTATCTTCAGCTGCAAACAAATGAGCAACATCTCAGAGAGCTCCTTCCAAGAAGTCAGAGGCTAATCTGAACTGATCCTGTGCTAAAGCAAAACACCCCATCATCAGAAACTCGTGATGCCAGAAACCGAAGCACGAGACTTCACTAAACCTTTAATCTGTTCTAAAAGGGCAAATCTAAGTCTAGTCAGGTATGTCTCATGCATAGCAATTTAGCCTCTGATGTTGGTAACAGCAAGCCTCGGGGCCAACACAGCCCATACACGGATCCTTCACTAACCTCTCCCAGTGCTGCCTGTGGCAGTCTGTGTGTGGGGCAAAAGGCAGCTCTCCTGCTCCCCAGCGTAACTGGTACACAGACAAAGACACTGGGAAGAGGGAATGTACAAAAAGACACCAAAAGCCATCGAATTCGAAAGCAAAACAAGCTGCAGAAAGGGATCCTGTCCAGCAGCACCAAGGTAAGGCACTCACCGTGCACAGAGTACTATGAAAGGGCTGCTGAGACCACCTTTGAATACTTTTTTACACTCTTGCCATCAGGTTCTTCTGTCACTCCTCATTTTTCTGTTCCCTGGCTAAAACAATCTTCCACAGAGACTAGCACAGAAATGGCTAAACGGTTGTCACTGTTTCCAAACAGTGTTTAAATCTCTGAAAGCTGTACTTCACAGCTGTGCTTCAGCCTGCATCAAAGTCTCACACAGCTGCTTGTCATCACAGTACTTCCTACCTTGCATTTCCAGTGTCTGGTAAGGAAATTTTTCTTTTTACTTTCCTTTATAGATAAAAGGGGAGACTGAAGAATGGGATATGTGAACATATTTTTCCCCCCCAATATATCATCTGGGTTAAAGCACCATGCCTACACTTAGTGCAAATAACCTCCAAGCACTGAAATTTAGATACCAAAGGTTCCCTTTTTTTGTTTGTTTGCCTTTCATATTTTCCTCTTTATGCACATTCTCTGTGATCAGAATGTGACTTCACAGTTACCACACAGGAAATCAATACAGCTGAAACCAACAGCACACGAACAGGCACACGAGCTCCTGGAAACAAGAGACACAAAGGGGAGACTGGTTGTGCCTGTCACCTTTCCCAGGCCTTCTCAAGTGCCCACTCTCCATATGCACAAGGAGCATAGTCATTTCCTTAAAGTCTACTCCAGTAGCTCTCTGTAGTCTGCACTCTGCTGTCATTAGTATCTGTGGCACCAGAAGACCGGTGAAGAGGCCACTTACGTAAGCTGGGTACCTGTGAAGGTCACAGGCTGCTCTGCCCCACCAGCCAGCCCCTCCTCACAGGAATGCCACTGAGCAATTTCTTCCTCCTCATTTTGTACATTAAGTTTATTCTTTTGGCTAAGAGGTATTGAGAATGATAGAACTTCAAATAATTGCTCTTTTACATTTTGTTATTTCATCAAAATTCAAAGTTCGAGGCGTCAGAGGAGAAAGTTGAATGCAAGGTCACTGACATTACATGGAGGCATCAAAAAACCCAACCTATTTAGTACAAATACTTCTGCTCACAACAGGGTAAGCTATGTGTATCTGGTCCAACCTCCCTGCTCAAGCAGGGTCATCCCAGAGCACACGGCACAGGATTGTGTCCAGACAGTTCTCGAGTATCTCCAGCGAGGGAGACTCCACAATCTTCCTGGGCAACCTGTTCCAGTGCACAGTCACCTGCACAGTGAAGGTGTGCATGTTCAGGTGGAACTTCTTGTGCATCAGTTTCTGCCCATTGCCTCTTGTCCCATTGCTTGGCACCACTGAGAAGAGCCTGGTATATCCTCTTGACACCCTCCCTTCAGATACTTACAGACATTGAAGAGGTTCCACCTCAGTTGTCTCTTCTCAAGACTGAACTGGCCCAGCTCTCTCAGCCTTTCCTCTTAAGAGAGATGCTCCAGTCCCCTCATCATCCTCCTTGCCCTCCACTGAACCCATTCCAGGAGCTCCACATCCCTCTTGTACTGAGGAGCCCAGAGCTGGACACAGCACTCCACATGTGCCTCCCCAGGGTGCTGAGTAGAGGGACAGGATCACCTCCCTCGACCTCCTGGCAATGCTCATCCTAAGGCATCCCAGGATACCACTGGCCTTCCTGGCCACAAGGACACACTGCTGGCTCATGGACAGCTTGTTGTCCACCGGGACCCCCAGCTACTTCTCTGAAAGTCAACTGAGCCTTAGTTGCTTCAGGTAAGAAGCAAGCAACTAAAGCAGATGTACAATGCAAAACAAAAACTGATTTAATGCAAAAGTCCCGAGGCAAAAGGATGTGAAGAAGGAAGGTATAACAAACAACATAAACAGATTTATTTTCCTAACTTTTCCCTCAAGGCTTTGGCAGCATTTCAATGCAAGCAGAAAAGAACACTGCTAAAATCCCAACTTAACAACCAAAAAGGCATCCAGACAGGGACAGGACAAACAGCAGCACCAAAAGTAACATTTTTTTAAAATAAATTGGCTACACTTGCATTTTAGTCAGATGCATTTATGGTCATCTTAATGGACAGGGACTAAAATACAAACACAGCTACTTAAACATCACAAATGAGGATTTTGCTTACCATAAGGGACATCTGCTCCACAGGTAAACAGTGGGAATGACACCATTAGGTACAAATTATGTGAACAGCAGTGACGGGCTCCTTGCAACTGGGTGAGCAACACCAGCAAGGACAGCACAGGGCTGCTGCCCACGCCCGGCCTCCAGAAAGGAACAGGGGCTCCTGCAACAGCAGCCTGGCATCCCTCATGTGGGGCATGGCACCATTAAAAGCAAAAAGGAGCTGGGAAAACCCACGGGCACACGACCACCGCGCTGGGATGGCTGTCCTCGGCACACGGAGGTGGCACCCTGCCAGCCTGGTTCCATTCATCCTTACAGCACGGGCTAAAAGCAGGCAGGCTGATGGCACGCACACGGACGAGGGCATTTTTTTAAGTCAGAAGAGAGAAAACTCTCTGCTCTCCAAGAGGCCCTAAAATCGCTCAAGCCACCCAGACATCCCCCGTGTTTAAAACCTCCCGCCTGAACCAGCGCCAGGCGCACAACACGGCCAAGGTGGGAAGGACAGAAGCCACTGAGCCTCCCCACGGCTGCTGGAGCGGGATGGAGACCCAGCCCTGAGGGTGCCGGGGCCCTCCGAGGGGACACCCCCATTCTAGGAGCTCCTCTCCCTCCCGCCTCCCTGCCCGGCCCCAGCCGGCATTACCAGTGCCTCCCATAGAGCCAGTGCCCTCCCCAGCCCAGCAGGCAGGCGCCGACCGTGGATTTCTTCCAGTGGTTCCTGAGGGCCGCCACCACTTTCGCCATCCCGCCCTCGGGAAGCGCCGCCGCTGCCGCCGCCCGGCCCGGCTCGGCTGGAAACGGCTCCCGCGGCCCCGGCGTTCCGCGCCGGCGCCCGGCCACGATTGGAAGGGACAAACAACAAAAACCCCACAAATCCCGAGGAAAAGTGTTTTCACACCCCCACCCCCGTGTCCCGGCCCTCGCTGCGGAGTCGCCCTCCTGCCCCCGAGGTGACCCACTGCCGCGGGCGCTTGGCTGCCAGCGCTGACGCTGCCGGGCACGGGGAGCAGGAGATGATGTGTGGCAGAGGGAGAAAGTGAACAGGGTTTTTTTTTCACACCAATAAAAATATACTCGGTGCCCACCGCCCCGCCAAAAACAAAAACCAAACCAACAAACAAAAAACAACAACCACAAAACGAGCAAAAACAAACAAACAAAAACACCACCACCCCCAAACACAACAGCTCTCAAAACAAATAATAATAATAATAATAGTAAAACCTGAAAGTACTCCAGAATATTCCAGCCAGAAGAAATGTTGTCCAGGAAGGACCCAGGGTTTGCTGTTTAAGCCGAACCAACAGAATGACCATAGGCACCAGGAGAAATGTCTCCCATCACGCACGGAAAACACCAGCCTCAGAAGGATGCCACGCAGCCATGAACAGCATGAACGTCCTGCCAGGGAAAGGTGGGTCTGACCTCAGGGTGGAAAATGCTTTGGGACAAACTCGTGGTGGTGACCTGTCGCTAGGGGGTTCCACAGGGCTCCATCTTGGGCCCTGTGCTCTTCAACATCTTCACAAATGTCTTGGACGCAGGACTGGAGGGGATACTAAGCAAGTTTGTCGATGATACAAAATTAGGAGGAGCTGTCGACTCCTTCCAGGGCAGAGACACCTCGACAAATTAGAGAGATGGGCAATCACTAACAGCTTAACAAAGACAAGTGCTGGATTCTGCACTTGGGATGGGGCAACCCTGGATGTAAGTACAGACTGAGGAATAAGACGCTGGAAAGCAGTGCTGGGAAAGGGACCTGGGAGTCCTGGTCAATGACAAATTGAATGTGAGTCAGCAGTGCCCTGGCAGCCAGGAGGGCCAACCATGTCCTGGGGGGCATCAAGCAAAGCATTGCCAGCTGGTCGAGGGAGGGGATTGTCCTGCTCTGCTCTGGGGCAGCCTCACCTGTAGTATTGTGTGCAGTTTTGGTCACTGCAATATAAGAAAGACATTAAGCTATTAGAGAGTGTCCAAAGGAGGGCAACAAAGATAGTGAAGGATCTACAGGGGAAGCCATACAAGGAGTGGCTGAGGTCACTTGGTCTGTTCAGCCTGGAGAAGAGGAGAGACTTCATGGCAGTCTACAACTTCCTCGTGAGGGGAAGAGCACTGATCGATTCTCTGCAGTGACCAGTGACAGGACCCCAGGGAATGGGCTGAAGTTGTGTCAGAAGGAGGTTTAGACTGGATATTAGGGAAAGGTTTTTAACCCAGAGTGTGGTTGGGCACTGGAACAGGCTCCTCAGGGAAGTGGTCACAGCACCAAGCCTGATGGATTTCAGGAAGTGTTTTAACAATGCTCTCAGGTACATGGTGTGATTCTTGGGGCTGTCCTGTGCAGGGCCAGGAGCTGGACTCAATGATTCTTGTAGGTCTCTTCTAACTCAGGATATTCTATTATTCTGACTCAGGCCATGGTCTCTCATGATGTCTGAAAGATGGTGAACAGCCTCAGAGATTTCATAAAAGTGCCAAGAGACCCTATCCTATAAGAAAGGAAGAGAGGTGTTGGCCATTCACAACACACCACTGGCTAAATGATGTGAAGAAGTAACGCTGCTTTTGTAGACCACAGCCCTCCTTTTGACAGGGACCTGAGCTTGAGGACTCAGAAGAACAAGTCTGGCAGTCTGGCAGGGACCTGTGGGTCAGGGTAATGAACTTAACACCAGACACAAATTTTTTTTCCATTATGTTTTTTCCCTTTTCTAAAATGCCATTTGCAGCAATACAAACATGTCAAAGTCAATAAAATGGCTTTTTTTTGTCAAAAGCTTCCCCAAATCCTTCTGCTTAAGAATGTCAGGATGGGATGTGAATAGTAACATAAGGTGGCCGCTTGAGGCCAAATTTGGGATTCTGGGTATGCAAAAGTCTGTTCTACAAAAATCACGTTGACGCAGAAGATGGTCCAGAAAACACACTGCAGTTAGTGATAAGAAAAGCAGACTAAACCCTATGGATTATTTTTCCTACTATGTTTTGGGTTTTCTTTTCACTTCTTTTTGTAAAGCATATGATCTGGGAATTGTTTTTTCAAAGAAAACATTAAATTATCTTCTCCTGATGAATATTTCAGGCATAACCTCATCCAGTAGCCATTGCTTCCCACTTCAATATTCCAGGTTCATCTGTCCAGTGCACCTCAGTGTACTGAGTGCATGCACTTGATGCAGTGCTGAGTGTTCCAGGTGGCATGGAGTTATTAAATGTCCTACTTTTCTTTTTGTGTTGTCCTACTTTCTTTGAGGATTCGGGTGGTATGGCCAACTGCTAACAGCAATGATAGCCACAGATATTAGTACTCTCATCCTGCTTTCCTTCACTTATAAAAAGACTGTGCTGATAAATGCTTTTCAAATTCATAATTCTCATGTGGTGCCACAAATAATTCACAAGCATCTGTAACTTCCTATTTTGCAACCAAGTCTTCTGAGTACAGTTATGTTTATTAACGATGTTTCCAAAACAAGCTTGAATTTTTAAAATAAAGCCTCTTTAGCATGCTAATACACGTTTGAAGCAGTCAGAAAAAATGCTTAAATGTATGAAAGACCTGAATATCTCTAAGATGGCTGAATGGAAATTTTCCTGAGTTCATAACCATGAAAACACATCAGGGCTAGTATAAGTGAGAAATTTTAGCTCAAATACTAGTGGTCTTCAGCATCCCTAGCAGAGGGACTTGACCCTGCTTTGGGCAGGGTGGCTGAACTGGGTGAGCTCCAGAGGTCCATCCTATCCCCACTATTGGGACTGTGTGATGCTACTTGAGAATTTGGGTTGGTGAGTTTTGAGATGGGGCTTTTTGAAGAGAAATACCCTTAGAGACAGTGCAGCCAACAATGACAGATTTTGCACTTGTCTTTTTACTTGGCTTTACTTAGAATGCAGTGTCCATACTGAAATCCCTCCTGGCAAACATGTACGTCCTAGTTTTTTGGCCCTGGCTGTCTGATCACCCTCAAGGTAGATCACACCTGCCATGCTGCTGCATGTACCACGTACTTCTCTTTTATCTGTCCTAGTTTTCTGCATGTCAGATCAATAGAAGTAGGTATTAGAGTATGTGCAATGGAAAATGAGAGGATAAAGGGTTGATCTCAAACATCCTCTAGATCATGTGCTGTATTCCTTTTTAGGCCAAGTAAAATTCCTACTCTCTTTTTCAGAAAACTGTTCAGAGGAGGCTGGAATGTGTGTTTTTGTTTTCTTATGATTGCTAGATGGATGGTGTAAAAAAAGAATATTTCAAAAAGCTGCTCTGCAACTCTGGGGATATGTCACTTAAAATTATCACACGAGTTGCGCATGAAGACAGGTGAATGCCTCATCCAGTTACTCATGTCTGACCCTTTTTTGAAGAGCAGTTTTTTTATATTCCTGGCTCTACCATCTTCTGTTAGCAGAAGAAGCTTCAGGCACAAACTTGTTTGTAACTTTCGGAAAGTCACATCCACAATCGTCTCTGTTCTCTTCTTAGCCACAGAATGTGGGGAAAACAGTGGATTTTTCTCTACCACTTGGCAATGCCCTACAATTGATAAGGGCGGAGAATTATTTAGTATCCGTTTCTGTCTAGCACAGTCTGTGCCTATGTTTGCATAAAAAAGGGACTTCCCCGATCCATTGTAGTCATTTTGTCATCCCTACAGGAATGGAGAATTGAGTCTCCTCTGCCCGCTGGATATCCTGGCATTTGTGACTCACCTATGGATGGTCTCAGGGTGTGGAACAGCAGTGCTGTCAGCCACCACGGTGATCATATCTCTTCAGGTGCTTCCTTACAAGTAAAATGCAAATAGCTGCTTGTATTGCAAAGAGAGCAAGTGTATTGCTCTGTAGGAGCTGTGTGTTTACCACATTGATGTAAGTCCGTGTTCCTGCCAGACCGAGGCAGCGTTGTCTGGTTATAGTCTACCCACATCCCCCTGTTTTTTACACATGGTTAATATCACTGAGGCCAGAGTGACAGGGAAGAGTGTCTTCACACTACCTTTAGGCTTTTGTGCAGCTGATGAGAAAAAACACGGAATCTAAATCTTTCCATGCCTCTGACCAGCGAGGGAGATTATAATTTGCTTTTTTTTAATTCCACAACACCTGAACAGCAATCATGATTTAAAGTGAGAGAGAGCCCTTTTCCTTGGTGGATGAGAGTAGGACTGACTGGGTGTCTCTCCAGGTCAGACCATGTGATTGGAGCTCCAGACTTTCAGGCACATCCTCCTCCAACTCTTCTTTCCCAACAAGCCATGGGTATAGGCTTGGCTGCAGACAGAGCTCTTTCTCTCCCTGTCTGGGGTGGTTCTTGTGCTAGCTAAAATCTCTGGTGGGCTTCCCACTCTGTGTTTCTCTGCTTCTGTTCTCCAGGTTTTGCGTCCAGTGCCTGAAGCTGTTCTTCCACTGACTGTCCCAGGCCCCCCCGTTCCACCCTGGCCAATGACTTGTGTAAGAGAGAGGAGCACTGCAGCCACTGAAGCTAATCGGAGAAAGTTCCTGCCTGTGAGAGCAGAGAAAGTTCATGATGGATTCTCTTGCCCTCATTTCCAGCTCTGCCTGGAGGTGTGATTCCCTGGGGTAGTCATGTCTGCAGTCAGTGCCTGCTCCACTGGCTGGGAGAAGGAACTGAATCATACTGGCAGGGTTTTTGGTTGGGTAATTCAGGGAAGCTCTGCACAAAAATAATCTCTCCCCTTGCTTCCCCTCCTCACTCTTCCTTCACTCTTCTGTAAGCAGAACATGACCTGAGCTTCACTCTCCCTAGAAGGAAATTCAGGAGTGTGCCTAGTGTATTTGTATGGCAAGCCCCACCACCTTTACACCCTGCCCCCTCTTCCCACAGCAGAGCTATTATACAGAAATATTCCCTGATTCTCAGAGTTTATTAACCTTTTTTCCAAGGGAATGAAGAGAGATATCCACAGCTTTTGAACAGCAGCAGAAACCCATTAAACTGCTCTGTGGCAATCTTGTCAGGAACTTGTTCCTTTAGCAGAGACACATTTCAGAAGGCTCTACACTCACTCTCAAACCATTTGGATTCAGCAAATGCAGGAGCCACTGAGGCATTAGGGTGAGCAGGCTTGGACCCTAAGCTTTGAGCGTAGCACCAGTTAGATCTTCTCTGGATCTCCTCCAAATGAAGGAACAAGGACAGTACCCTGGGACTGGGATTTATCCATTCACCCAGCAGCACAAACCCCTGCACAGAAAAGTCTGTAGCAGCTCCTGTGCTCATACTGTCTGCTCTACACTCTGCTTTTCAGTAAAGGTCTCAGCAAGAGCTACACTGAGGACATCAGTTTTGTTGCTGGTACAGGTTCCTACCCTTAAGAAAGTCTTGCTGACCCAGGCTAAGGTCACTCGCCTCTGAGCTTATGCTGTTAATATGGTGGTGATGCATATTAGAGAACTCTGCATAGAAAATAGTATGATGCAGGGAGGGAGAGAGGAGGAGAGAGATCAAATGCACAGTGCAGTCCTGCTCACAGGATGTGTGTGCCCCTCTAAGCAGTGTCTGTTTGGAAGGGAGGTGCCTAACCTCTCCTGGGCTTCCATCTGCAGGCAAGTATTGTCACTTCTGCAGACGGAATCTGAGGGAGGGATGTAAACCATGAGACTCTTCACTCAGGCATTTTGCTTTTGGCTGAGATTAGTGCTCATTGTTTAACAAAACAACAACAACAACAACAAAGTCATATTCTCTCCTTTTATCCCTGTTGTACAGCTGGGTGAGAGAGGAGGTAGGAAATCAAGCCTTTTATGCTGTTTCTTGATTCCAGTGCATCCAGAAAATGTTATATACTACTTACCTGTATTCACATTGAGATATTGCCTACCAGAAAATCCAGCTGCTGCTATATACCATCCTGGTTATATTCCATAGCCAGATGATCTTGTATTCAGAAGAGCTCCTGAAAACTACTAATACATCTGCAGCAATAATTCATTTTTCACTGAGGCAGTGACATACTAATCTATGGACCAGATGGAGTGGGGCCTTGGGCAATTGTAATCAAAGAGCAACAGCCACAGTTTGAAGGAAAGAGATTCCCAGTTGGTTTCCTATTAAATGCTTCTATTTTCATTTTGTTTTGACTCAATTGTGTGCATCACCATGGCCCACTGAACACATCTGGCTGACATCTTAGATCACATACCCAGCACATTGCTGTGTTTGCTCAGTTTCACTCCTTCCAAAGTCAGTGGCAGTGCTCTGTGATGACAACTTGTTTTATCCTTGCCCTTAGGTGGAGCTGGGGAAACAACAGAATCAGTTGCAGGCAAAGGCGGGCTGAGAAAATCCATCACTGTAATGATGAACCACATCCATTCCTCTTCACCAGCAAAGTATCTTTGCCACTGTTGAAGCTAGAAGCTTAATTTGTCTTGGATGCTGGAGCACAAAATATGGCCACTTAGAACAAGTATAATCCCACCAAGTTACTATAACTTGATCCAGTTCAGTCCCTGCCAAAAGATACGTTCCCGTGTAATACTGGCAAGGACCTGTGCTTAGGAATTGTTACTGGCCATTTCATCGGTCTGTGAAATAAAGATCTTAATGTTTTCAGGTACTGGTGAATGCATAAGTGCTCTTTGTGGTTTTTTTTCTTTTCTTTAACGTAATTAGTTTAACTAGAATAAAATCTGATATTCTGCTTTTTCATTGCCTCCCAGCTTTCGACTATTCCAAATTGCTCTTCCCATGAGAAAAGATGTTGCTGAAGTTACAGATCTGGTCATACATACTGCTTCCTTACGTTTGGAAAGACATTAGAGAGTTCTTCCAAAAATGTGTTCTCTACAAACTCCATAGCATTTTCAGCAGATGTATTTCAACAAGCTCTGTGGCCAGTTTGGTTTTGTACAGTTTCACATTGTATTTATCTTCCAGAAAGTTGCTAAGTAATATGGTTTTAATTTTTTATTATTATTATTTTCTTGCTGTTAATTGGCATGCTAATTATGACACAGACATTGCTTTTAAATCCCGTGTCATTTCTTTCACTGCATACAGTGCATTTTCTTTGAATTCCTATCACATTGTGATCTGGTGTCAGTTCAAAGGCTGGCTTTGCTTTTCAGGCTGTTTAGACCTTCTTTTAACTTAATATGCTGCTTTAAGTTTCTATGATAAGATGTTGCTGGGGCAGTGTAAAACTCTAGGATTTGGCTAGGCTAGATTAGAACAGCCTTGTATTTTACCTTAAATGAAAGTGGTTTGAACCACAGTAGCAAACTAGTGCTTGTTATCCCCGCTCTCCAAATGCACAGGCATTATTGACTCTATTTATATGACATCTTTGCTTCTTTGTTTTTTGCTTTCCCTTGCTAAGAACAGATGGGAAGGGTAATTTAAATACTGAATACCATAAGGTACCTGAAGTAAAGTAAGTTAAGGAAATACCGTAAGTGAAAGAATGAAGCATTAAACCGCTAACAGGAGATTTACAATTAAGAATTAACAGAGAAGAAAAGCTTTGCCAAGAGACAGAAATCACTCACTCCAGAGTGAATCTTGCAGAGGATGGACGGGACTCTGACATGACAAATGCACGGAGAATCCCCAGTCATAGAAAAGAGGAGACTCAAGATGTCAAACGTGTAAAACAGTTTATGGATTTATGCACACTGCAGCAGGTAACATAAGTTGGGATAATGTCCATTATATGATGAAAGAGGCAAGGAACACCAAACTTTACTTCGCTTCACAAAAAGACGTGAATACCAACAGAAGGAATATATAGGATGGGTAACAAAAACAGGGATAGCACCACTTGCTTACATGAAAATTATACATAGTGAAAATGTACAACACAGCAGCCAAAGATGAAATGGTCTAACTGGAAATAAGTAGGATATTTATTTTTTAACTGTTATACAGAAGCATATGTGTTGCCAGAAATACTTCTGGAAGACACTTGTAGGAGAGTCACACATAGCAGAAAGTAAATGTGGAAAACAGAATGGACAGTGATAAGCTTATTAAGCACAAAGAAGTATGTGAACAAAACTGGAAAATAAATGAAAAATATATTGGAAAAGGCATAATTTGTAATGCTAACCCAGAAAAGATCTCAACTCCCTTAGCATCATGCTACTACGTGCTCCCTGCAGTTCTTGTCTTCAGGAAAGATACTCTTACGTCAGAGGCAAAGAGGGGATGTTGGTAGGATCACTGAATGGAGGATGTTAGAACAGGTACCATCACATTCATTTTTGTAGGGACAAAGCACAGTTTCTTCTAGTGCCAGAACTGCCAGCTTAGCTGCAAGCAGAACAGAAAATTCTAGATAATGCAAATAATGCTTGGATAGATTACATTAACATAAAAAGTTGAATGAGTATGTCACAGGCGAGATGACAGAGGAGAGCTTGTCCCCATAGACGAGGAAAATATATAAAGATTCATTGGGAAGGTTGGTAACATTTGCCCCTAATCTAGCTGCTTGCAGCAACCACCTGGAGCACTGCTGCACGGTGATGTTTAATGGATGTGCAGTGTCAATATTAATACAGAGTCTGAGAAACTGAAGGAGTTGATTAGGGGACTCTATTCCAATGGTTCGCAGCACAAGAGTTAAGTAATTCACTTATTTCTCCAAGGACATTATTAGTGGTGCTGCAAAGCTATGCTCAAAGCTGCAAAACAATGACTTCTGTGCCACAGACACCAATGAAATGTGATATCCGTGTGTTCTAGTAAATAAGGAGATTTTGGGTTAATTCACAGAAAACAGTGTTTGCTGAAATTGGCCATGTCACACTACTGAGATTGTCAAGCCAGTTCCTCTGGGCAATTCCTTCTTGCAGTTAAATGCACAGTTGGCAGGCATTTTGGGGGCCCAGACACACTCCCAGCTACCTGCCTGAAAATGCAGTGGGTGCAGCTTAGAATTACATTTAATATGCATTGATCTGACTCAGAAAAACAACCAACCAATACCCAAAGTTTTGTTCAACCTTGAACAAAAGAAGACTGAGATTGCCAGAGGGAGAGAGACTATAGAGAAAATAAATAACATTATTAGCAGAATTACTATTAAAAATTATGTAGAAACTCTCATTAGTTAAGATCAAAATGGATGTGTGAAAGTCCTTCAGGGACTGAAAAATTGAAGGACCAGGAAAATATTCCATAGACCATTAAAGGCACTAGGGAAGTTGCTGTCACACAAGAGCAATGGGAGCTGGGCAAGGCATAAGGCAGAGCTCCTGAAAACCAGGCACAGTTTGATCTCTTGGACCTGTCAAAACCTCAGAGTTCATAACCCAATGTATTTATGGGAGTCCTGCTGAGTCCTGCCCCAGCTGACACATCCTGGGCTGTGGGGAACCATAGCTGCTTGCCTGCTCACACCCTGGGCAAGGCTTTGTCCCACAGCCTCACAAGTGGATGGGAGAGCCTGGACCAAGCATCAGTTACCAGGAATCTCACTGTAATGAAATGTGTATCCTGGTAATTTGGGAATAATTGTATCTTAGGTTAATAGCATTTGATATCTTCCCTCAACAAGTTTATTTACTCCACGACACAGTTCCTGTGTGTTAAACAGAAATCACCCTCAAGGTATCATCTAATTATCCTATCATCATTCTGCAAATCTGTTTCATATTACCAATAATCTTATTACTACAACTGCAACATTCATTAAGCAAATGGAGGACAATAAAAATACATACAATAATAGCAATAAAATTAAGTTTGAATCTCACAGTGAGTGATGGATAATTCTGGATCAGATTGTTCTCATAGATTTTTTTTCCCATTATTTTCTAAAAAAGGTTTAAATAGCTCAAGAAAACCCTATTTCAATTACCAGGTTCTCCTCTGGAGTCTGGCCATTCTATGTGACCCGGTTACCACAAAATGGCACAGTCAGGACCAGAAATGGTTTCAGAGCCTTCCCCTTGTGAGAAGGGAGACCTCTCAGCAGAGACAACATTGCTGGATTCCCATGGCAAACACCAGTCCCCGAACAGGCCAACTGAACTCTGTGACAGTGATCCAACATCTCTTGGGTATGTCAGATGCTTCCAGGTGACATACTGAACGGTCTTGCATTGGACTGGGAAGCCATCCCTTTCTCCTTGACATGTAGTGGCTCCAGATGAGCAAAGCAAAACCACAGATTTGTTCTGAGCCATCTGTATTTAAAAGATTTGGGACTTCATCCTCAGCTCGTGGGAGTAAATGGAAACACATTCATGAAGTGCAGATGGGTAGATTTGAAGCTGTTCTTGCCTATCAGCTGTGCCAGGTTATATTCAGCTCTGTTACACCTGCACAGAGCCACTTGAACATGTATCAAAACAATTCCCATTCCTAGCTTTGATCCATGCTGTCTAGTCCAACAACAGATCATCATTTGTCTCACTGGAAAAATAACGGCTGACGAATGTAAGGGATTTTTTTCCAGCTGCAAATGCATCAAAATATATCTGGAACATTTTATGGGTACATTGCACACCTGATAGAAACATCTATGACTGCTCCTCTCTGGGTACATCAAAAATATCCTCAGCCAACTTCACTATTTTTATCAACTCTACTCTTTATTTTATGTTCATTCTGGCCTGTTTGTTGGGTTTTTTTCCTGTGTATCACAGATGAGCTTGTGACCTCTTTGGTATGCTTAGCCAAATGGCCAAAGAAGAACTATCCAGCCCCTGAAGTACAGTAGGTCCCATTAAATCAGTGAGGGGATGGGATGTTATATACATCTGTGTATGTGCAAATTGCTGTGTGAGAGAAGACCAAGGCAGAGAGAGGAGCCTGGATGTAGTTTGGACTCCAGAGAGGCTGCTGGTCATTGCCTTTCTGTGCTGGCCCAGCGCCTTCCTAGTCTGTATTCCTCCAAATAACTGACATCTCTCTTTGTTTTAATATGCAAGTTGGCATTTAGCTCAATAATTCAGTACTACTACTGCAAATATAATAAAAAGGAAATACAGAGATACCCAGGTACATTTTTTAGCAAAATGGGCAAAGGGATAACAAATAAGGGGTTTTAAAAATATAAAACTCTCCTAGATCCTTAAAGAAAGAATAAAATGGGAAGTTGAAGGATAATATCACACCCCTGCTGGTATGACAGCCTGTAAATCTCTTGTCCTTTTCTCATTCATGTTGTGTGACCCTCTTGTCTGGGCTACCCTGGCCTGTGACTGTGCTCCTGTAGAGAAATACATCACAGAAGATGTATGCTGCCAGTTTTAGGAGAAATGAGGCAGGTCCCAGGCCACGGGTGCTCCCACTATGCTGCTCAAAGTGGTGCAAGTCTTCTGGTATGTGAGGAGGAACAAGAGGTCAAAGCTCCCCCTGTCCTGAATTGCATGCTGACAGTATTTGTTCTGCAGCAGTCCTGTCTGGGCTCAGTCAGGAAATGCAAAAATGCAGTCAACTTAGGGAAAAAAGCAACGTGTGCCCCTGGTTTAGTGTTTGTGATGTGGTTGGGAGCGATCTGCAAGCCCAGTGCTCTGCTTGGCTGCACATTCCACTCAGGACCCTGTTTCATCCTCTTCCTGTCTCCTTACTCTGCCTGGCGCTGCTGAGAGGGGGGCTTCTGATCTCCAACACCCTCACACTGCTTAATGGGGGCTCCCCAGGATGCAGAATTTGTAGGAGATCTCTTTCCAGCCAACCCTCCTTGGGGCTGCAGGAGGGAGCTGGGACAGAGCAATACTTTACCAGCTCTCACTGTGGTTCGCAAATTTGGAATGAACCATGAGAAACTGGAAATCAGTAGTGTGGTTCCCCTCCTGGCCATTCTCTTGGTGAGATAGAAGCTAAGCTGCAGACCTTGGGAATCGGGTTTGCCCTCAACCTCCTCTGGTCTCTGCAAGCAAAAGGTGGGTGTTTTCCAAACTGGCAGGAGTGAATGTGACAGCAAAGGAGAAATGAGAGGAAGGAGAACAAAGGGCTCTGCATAGAGGTGACATCCTTGAGGGCAGAGCTGGCTAGCTGAGACCTTGGTCTGTTTGCACCAGTGGTGCTATTTGTGGCTGGATGCAGACAACAGTGAGGCAGTAAAAGGCCTTTTATTTAAGGTGCTGACACCTCAGGAGAAAATGAGAAAAAGAAAGGTGCTAAAAGAAAAATACATTGCTTTTCATTCTTCTGTCCTCTCACTTCTTCCTTAAATTTTATGGGATGAACTCGCTCAATTTAAGTACTTGTCAGCAAAGGTCTGACAGGACAATCAAGAGCCATCCTCAGTGCCAGTTGGGAACATTTCCCAGGGGCCAAGCACCGGCAGCCACCTCAGCACGGCCTGGAGGTAGAGCACTGCTCCCCTCCTCCTTTTCCTCTCTCCCCAGGCAGGCTAAGCAGTGAACCTGGTGCACGACCTCCTGCACTCCCATTATAAAGTCCTGTGAGACCCCAGGCCACAGGACCACACTCTGTGTTCACAAATAGATGAGCACGTTCCTAATAAATGTGCAGCTCAGATCTAGCTCTACAGAGAAGTCGTGGGGCTGGTGAAAATTAATTTGTTGTTACTGGCAAAATGGCAAAAAGGGACTCTTTTTACAGTCTGGGACTATGCCACCTGGCAACATTTGTGCAGCACTACCTCAGTAGATTTCACAATAAGCTCTTGCAGATGTTAGCCTCTATTCCTGCTTACTGGTGGGCAAAGCAAGGCAGGCAGGTGGGTTGCAAGGTTTCCTGCGAGGCCATTCTGGGTGGTGCTGTTACAGCTGGAGGAGGAAGGAAAGCCTGGCTGACTGCCCGTCCTGAAATGCTGCTTCCCTCTGGGCATCTTCCCCTCTCTGCAGATGTGTTTCAACTTGCCAGGTGTATTTTGGGAGCATTCAGATCCTGTCTCAGATAACGTGGATCTCCATCGCAACCATGAACGTTCCCATATCGTCCTCCCTGGTGGGCTCCTCTTGGGGACTCAGTCCCAGAGCAAAGATCTCAACAACGACAGAGCCTCCCGGATGAAAGGAAGAGCCACTGCGACGTACCTTTGGCAGGAGCGGCAATGACAGCTGTGATGGGCAAAGGTGTCACCCAGGACACAGAGCTGCTGCTGCCACCTGCATCCCCTGGCTTGGCTGGGCCTCCTGGGACACTGTGCATCTTCAAGGAAAAAGCTGAGCTCTGAACATAGTATTTTTAGACTGGTTTCCTAAGGAAATGAAGGTTCTGTCGCTTCATGTCTGTCCATCTGTCCCCATCAACCCTTGAATACGCGGGCTATTTGCAAACAAGTTTGATGGAGCACTAGAATTCTCAAAAATATTTAAATTTCTGTTTGTGAAAGTTGGTAGCTGGGAAGAGACAAAAAGTGCAAGGTAATGCATGAATCTCCAGGTGACAGAAGGGAAGGAAGGAAGGACTCAGCAGTCACCTGTTCTGTTTGAAAGCTCTTCATAAACCTCAGCACATGGTATTTCTTGCTGCAAACATTGTGAGTAGAGAATTCCCAAAGGGAACGAGCTACATTAAATGAAGCAGAAGCTGCAGCCTGTCAGAGACACCCCAAATGTAAAAAGTCTGAGAAGTCAAGGCTTTGTTCACTGCACAGAGCAACACGTTTCACTGTCGGCCTCCTTTTCTCTGACAGGTTTGCAGCAAGCTTGTAAGAAACCATAACAGAAGGAAATCTGCCTTGCTGTGAAGGTGGATATTCGTTTTTGTTCCATGTTTTACCTACCCATTGAGGGCATGTGTGTGTGCCTGTGTGTGTGTGTGTTCTATTTATGAGGCATTAGAAGGCATGGAAGTACTAAGTGGCTTTCTGTGCACAGTGGTTTCGAATATGTATGGCCAGCTCCAAGTACTGACTGTCACTATGAAGACCTTGCCTTTGTGTTTTATTCCCTTCTCTCCTTTGGCTGCCACTGCCTTTCCAAATGCTCCTTATATCAGGGTTTATTATTTCTGCCTTTATGTTCCTGGCATGCATTTTGAGTATTGCTGTGAACAGTTAGCAAAAGCCTAAGCAGGATCCTTAGTGCCTTCAGTTCTCCTAATACTTCCCGAAATACCCACCATCATCTTTGGCTGAAAGGGTTGTCTCTGGGGAGCTGAGCAGTGGAGAGATGATGGCCCAAAGCTTAGACTCTGTGACCTCTTTCTGACCCTATCTGCTGGCAGTAGAGCTCTCATGCCGCTGGGCATGCCCTTGGGCCACCAGCTCATTTCCTGGTAAAGAGCTGAGCTCTGTCAGAGGGCTTTGCTATCACAGCCAATGCAGGCTTCACTCTGAGCAGCCAGCTCCAGGTGACATCCTTGCTCCCTGTGACATCCACTTTGAATTTCAGAACTGAGAAGACCAAGGGTTTATGTGAGGATGGGAAGAAATAGCGGGGAATTAAGCAGACAACGGAAGAGTGCAGTTTTTTACAAAGAAACGGTCAGTGGTCAACATTTGCTGGTCAATAGAAGCTGCAGAGTAGCAGAGAGAGGGTGTTTGAGGCATGCTGGGGACGCTGGGCCAAGCCAGTGGCCTGTGTGGTGACCTCTGGGGTGGCAGCAGCCTCTGTCACTGCTGGCTGCAGACAGGCTCGCTGCTTTGTTTGGCATAGGTTAGCAGGCTGATAAAATCATTGTTGAGCTGGCATAGTTCTTCCACTTCTGTCTCATGAAAATGAATAAGACCATACTCCCTCTGAGCAGGGAAGGAGCAAAAATTTTAGTAAATGTAGCTTGTTAGGTGGTCTGGTTTTGGTCTCTGCAGAAAAAGAGCTCAACCATGACTCTTTAGAGGGCCCCTGGGGAAGAGCCCAATAATGTAACAGAATAATGAGTGTCGACCTAGAATGCATTTCATTACCAGCATCCTCACCCCACGAAGCCCCAGCCTGCTGCAGTTATCATGTGTGTCTGACAAGAAAGGTCACCCTGAGATCATCCTGCCTCTGAAACAGAACAGTTGCATTTCAGTGAGGGGGTTCTCGCTCCTGGGTGGGCACAAAACATTAGCAGATACTCAAGGGAAAGCTGCACTTTGGGGTGCTGCTCAGTGACATAGTGAGGGATTTCTCTGCTCTGAAGAACTGGAGTTGTTGCCCCCTGTCCCTCTGTTCGACCTGCCAAGGCCCCACTGTGTTGCAGAGGAAGCTGACAAGAGGATTTCTTTCTCCTAAATGTAATTCTGAAAATTTTCACTACTTTCCTTTCTAATTCAGTAGTTACAGCTGGAATCTTGAATAGATGGTGCTAATCCAAAGCAGGAACTGGACCATGAGAGATGAGCGCTCCTGCTACACTTCCCAAACTGTGAGCTGCCAAGTCCAGCTGCCCAGCATGGCAGGGGGGAAGTGTCTGTGTAAGGCAACCTCAGCCCTTGTCTTCCTGACTGAGACAGCCTAACAAGGGCACAGCAAGCCCCTGCTCTGCCATGGGCAGCTTGGGTGATGTTGAGGTATTCAAATCCCTCTATTCTCCGTTCCGTCTGTGGTGAACTACAGTTAATGAATCTTCCCTTGTCTCACTTGCTGTCTGCTTTGTTTAGCTGGATTGCAGGCTTCTGTGTGATCCTATGGCTCTGCCTGATATATCCTCTCCGGACAAAGAGCCAGACCCCAGGACATGAGCAGCAGCCTGCAAAGCACCACAGAGCTGGCAGCAGCAGGGCTGAGCAACCCAGGCACTGCAGGGAGTAACTGTGCACTGGGGGGTTAAAATTCAGCCCTCAAGTGGCTAATGCAAACCTGGAAGTTTATGCGCAATTTTTTCTTGAAGTCGGGCCACTCTTTCTGCAATGCAGGCCTTTCCACGACAGCATCTCTAGCTCAACCTTGAAGGAGCAGCTGGCTCCTTACATTCATGTTCTTCTTCCCTCTTTCCTGCACAAGCACTGAGCAGCTGAGCCCTCTGCCCTGGCGGTCACACTCCTGAGGCCTTCCGTGCCATTGCTGCCACGAGAGAGGGCACCTGCTTTCCCCCTTGCCACAAAGCAAGCTCTGCTGACTTCCATTTTTAGCACTGATGAATCATGTTGCCTCTGCTGATGGCAGAGGGCAAAGACCTGAGCAGCCCCGACCACTGGCGTTGGCTGCTAAACCGGAGAGGTTTTGTTCTGGGTGGGCGGCTGTGCCTGCTGGCACAGGCAGGAGTAGGCAAGGAGAGGAGACTTTTAATCAAAAGGGTTTTAATACCTCATGGTGCTGGATATGCCACTATAAAACCTTTGCTCCCTTCATTTGCCTTGTGGGGGTTGTCAGCTTCTGCACCCCCCGTGCAGAAGCTCTTCCCCACTCCTGCTCTCCACTTTGCCCCACAGACTTTATTCAGAGGAGCAGGCAGGGCATAAGCACGAGTAAAACAAGTGGGTTCTCTTGAAATGTGGCAAAAATAGGCACATTCTTTGAGTTCTGTGTTTAGTAAATCACCAAGATTTCTCCCTTCTTCAGCCATTTCTGGCAGGGAAGAGGTCAAGGAATTTATGCCAGTACTGATGAGGTTTCTGACAGAGAATTTCCTTTTATGCCTCTCCATTCTGACCTGTCATTTCCTTACTGCAGCTGATATTTTAGAGAGAACTTCTTTGGGGGCAGGAAGGACTCCATCCTGAGAACTGCAGGAGAATGTTTGCAGTTGCTACAACCCAAAGTCTGTCACTAAAAAAACAGTCAGCTTGGGAAGAACCATCAGCCACCTGTCAGGATGTTTTAGGTGCCTCCTTATTTTTGACTGTCAGGTCTTGAGAGGTACAATGCTTAAATCAGGTAAGAAGAGCCAACACAGACAGTTTTAATATTTAACACCATAACCCACAAAATAATCATGTACTAAAAACACCTTGCCATTATTTTTTGTAATAGTTTAGTTCTAGGTTAATTCATTTTAAACTCACTGATTAAAAAAAAAAAAAGTTGTGGTTTTCTCTCCTATCTACTCTTTTGCTTTTCTTCTGCTAGGACAGTTGCAAGTACTTTTGTCTATTTCTTTTTTTTTTTATACATTTGAGGTAGTTTTTGTACCTTTCCATTTGTTATGAATACGCTGACCTTTGGGTGTTCAGTCTGGGACACCTGCAGCCCGAGTCTAGTTGCACACTCCAAGCCGTACAGAAAATGCGTGTCCCATGTGCTGTTGTTGGCCTGAGGATTCAAGTGCAATGAGGAAGCACTAATATCAGTGCAGAGCTGTGCCTGCCAGGTTTCCCAAAGCCCTCACAGCTGAGCACTAGAAACCCGACAGGCTGTGTTCCATATTTGGTTTTAGTTGTTTATTTACTGGGGGAAGGTGGGAGCTAAACTACTGTGATGTCTTTATACATTTCAATCAAATCACAGACTTCAACACACAAAGAGATTAATGGTGTTAGAGTACTTAGAGTACATGCAGTACTCTAACACCAAGGCTCCAGCAGGAATCAATCTTTTCTATGGCAGGCAGAAAACCTCCTCATAAATAGTCAGGTTGAGATACTGGTTGTGTTTGTAATGTTTCGTATGCTGTTTCTGATCAGAAGCCATCTAATCTTCATTACTGCTGGTTTTAAAAGAGCATTTCCACTACCCTATAGCTCAGAGGCCACCCACCTTCCAGTTATGCTCTTTGTCCTCCATCCTTCAGCCGAGCATGGGCATTGGTGAGAGGTGTCCAGCTCCGCTCCTGACACAAGCAGACACAGCCGCTTAAAACACACAACATGATTTTTTTTATTTGTTTAATCAGTTTACATTCCACAACTGACAGTTTACTTATTTATTTTTTAATTTTCCATGAACAAGTTGTTTAGTTAGTTACCAGACAAGTTTTTAATTGATGGAAATACAATATTCTGTGCCAATCTGGATAAAACTAAAACCAAACAAAATCAAAACGAAAGGAAAATTGTAAGATGTAGCCAGTTTTTTGGCAAAGTCCTGTGATGCTTTCTGCAACTTTTGTCTTTCAAAGTTATGGGGGTTTGTTCATTCCCCCTGTTAGTTCCCTGATCTCAACCCTGCCACTAAAATGTTCCTTCAGGGCTACAGTCCTGCAAACACTGATGCACGTACACAAACACCCATGTGTCTGCAGATTAGCACCTTGGATTAACAGAACAAGAAATTTGGGGTTGTTCCACGTTTAAAACAACTTCTGTTCACCTCTGCTGCAACAGATTACAGGAAGAAATGGAAAAGTACAACACACTTGATAAGATGTCACATTACTTGTGAAATTAGCCACCACACTCACATCTCACCAGAAGGACCTAACGCAATAGTCAGTGGTTGTTGATGTATTGTTAGCACCGATGGCCACAGGAGCCACTTTGCCTCTTGCAGCAGCACAAAAGTCCCAACCTTGCAGGACATGTCACTCTCAATTACTTCTGACAAATGGATGCTACTACCCAAGACTCATTAAACTCTGCATGTATTGGCTAAAAAGTGCTCCACTTGGTTGAGCAGCTGCATACACAGTTCAAATATTCTCGACAGTGCCCAAAACATAATCAGAAATGGACACTGTTTTGGATTTTTCAAAATATGCTGAAATTTAATATATTTCAATGTAATTCCCAATCTAGCAAAGCACTTAGGCATGTGCCTAGCTTTGAGCATGGCATCCTTAATGGGACCTTTATGTTTGAAATTAGGCAAGTGCTTTGTGGGATCAAAGCTCTGTAGCAGTGCTCTGAAGAAGTCAGGATCCTGAGCGTCCTAATCCTGGGTTTCATATTTACAGCCACTGCAGATTTGAATAAACCAGCTACAGTCTGGATTTTCAAAAGTGCTGAAAACAGAAGGCTCCACCTGCAGCTGGTAGAAGTTGTGAGGGGGCATCAAATCACTAAACATCTGGTCTTTTCCCAGGCTTTTGGCTTCCCATCTCCAAAATGGCTAAAATACCTACCTGCCTCAGACAGGTCTGATGTGACTCATACTTGTAAAATTTTCTAAAGAGAAAATATGCCAGATAAATGCAATGTATCACTGCATTTCTCTGAATATGCCTGAGTATTGTGGCATACTAGGTCTTTTCTAATCCAGCTTTGATGTGTGCGTACTGCACTTAGAGGAAACATAAACATCTGGCCAAGACATACCCACATGACAAATGTCTTGTACCAGTCATATTATTGTACTTGGGAATGTCCTAGGAAAGTGCTGACATACTTCAATTTGCAGGCATTTAAGTGAATTATTATCCTAAGCTTCCCAAGCTGTCAATTAGAGACAGTGATGATTGCTACTTTTCTCATCATCAAAGGATGATTATGGGAGTTGTTTCATTTCTGAGCAAGAAAAAAAAATTCATAAGGAAAAAAGGACCAATGAGGAAGTCAGGAGAGGGGAACCCTCCAAAAACTTTTGGCCAGTGTGGTATCTCATGGTTAGGGTGAATATTACTTGGGGCAGAAGAAATCCTAAAGAGCATGAGATGCACGTACTGTGGACAGAGGGGAGTCCAGTGAGTCTGATTTCTCACTGACCCTTGTGTGAAATGCTCGTGCCTTCACAGAGGAGTGTTTTGCCACATCTGCAGCCATTTGCCATGGGCACAAGTGGGAGAGAGCGAGGAGTCAGACCCACACGCTGAACTGGCCGAGTGGCTCAAGAGCAGCACAGGGGCTTGCACTGGAGGGTGACACTGTAGCTCTCTGATGTGAGATGGCCGTGGGAGCTCCACTTGTCCCCCTGCCTTAGCCCCAGCATCGTTCTGGTGCCAGGCGTTGCTGCTGTCCCACAGGAGCCTGTGCATTCCCTCTCTGCAGCAGGGTCACAGGAGTGGGTATGGCTTTCACTAGGAGGTGAGACAGGTTTTTATAAGAGTAAGTGGAAAATTATCCAAGAAGATAATCCAAGTGCATCAGGGAGGTGAGGGGTCAGGGCAGGCCCCTCTTGGCAAGATACACTCTTGGCAAAGTGAACCCAGCAGGGAGGAGAATATGCATGGCTGGACACACAGGGCTGTTGTAAAGAATGAGAAAGAAAGATAAACTGGGACAGAATCACCCTTTAGAGCCTCCTCCCATGTGATGTTGGGCATTGACTTCATCGCCTTTTAAAAGGAGGTTTTCTTTGACAGTAAAACTCTGAAAACTCTGCAAAACCCTTGTGTGATACCGTGAGTCAACAGTTGAAAGAGCAAACTTTGAGAGTCCCACGTTCCAGAACCCTCCTCATTCCTCTCACAGAGAGGGAGGGCAGGAGGGTGATGACGAGAATTTAGGAACATTCTGAAAAGTCTTGCAGAAAATGGTGCTGCATCCTTAAACTTGATTAATTCTCAAGCTCCTCCTCATTTCCAGAGTTCACTCTTAAAGCCTTTATTTCTTTTTCACAGACATCTCAAATAACAAAACAGTCACATATGCAAGAGCTGGTATAGAATGGGATTCAGAGAAAAATGTCTTTACAGGAAGTATGTCTATATTCTCACACATGGGGAGGAAAAAGAAGAGAGGGAGTGAGAGATACATATCTTACTCCTCAAAAAAGGGAAAGGGAGAACAGGAGAAGAACGTCAGGATGATACACTACAGCTTGGGCAGGGTGGTACCATGTTGAAAATAACATTTGATCCCTGGAACTCAGCTTTATCTTCCACATTCTAGCTAAAGTCTTTTGTTAAGTACTGGTACACAGTACTTTACAGGTCCCTGCAGGCCAGCTGAAGTCCCTCTTGTCTTAACAGTATTTTTAAAAATTAGGTTGGTCTGAGAGATGGGTGAAAATTGTTAAGTCACTGACTTAAATTTAGCTGTAGAAACAAATAGTAGTGACCATACATTGACACAAGATCCAAAGTTCACTTAGCCCTAGAGTTTTCAGAAATCAGTTTAATTTTCCCACTCCTCTGTGTTTGCATTATTCAGGTAAAATATGGGAATATACAAGAGTTCCAGAGTTCTTGTACTAGATTAAATTGCTGATCCTTCCAGCCAGGCTGCCTATCAATATGCAATTCCAAATTTTGGCTCTGAGAGACTCTCACCATGAGATGGAGACGTATGTTCAGCCTTGTCAGAGCAGCTTTCTGAATAATACAGTCACAGTTCATTCTCTTATTGAGTCCTCAGTTTGGTTTTTCTGAGGACAACTATAATCCCAACAATAAGGGATGAAATTGCAATCTCTTTAATCTCCATGTAAGCTGTTTGTAAAGCAGTTATTAACATTGAAAGAAAGAATATGAAACTACCCAAACTGTACCTTGGAGGAGTATTTTTTGATTATCACTGCCAGCTAGATAACTTTTTCAGGCCAGTTGGGGGACAGAGCAAGAAATTAACCTTTGAACAGCTCAGCCATTCAAACTTTTAAGATGTAAATTCACTCTTTGAACTGCTTCAGCAATGCCTATGACTGACAGAAAAAGATGAAGAGTTCAGATCAAAGATCTCTGACCTCCAGCACTGGGACCACTCAGTCGTCTGTGCCTGGAGAACTCGACAAGGAACTCACCTCAAATACTACACCCAGGGTTTGGGGCAAGCCCTGTCCTTTGCAGTCATGTTGCAGTTTGGGAGGGGAAGGCTGTAGTGAACACCTCCTATTGTTCCAGCAGCCTTTCACAATTAAACCTGTGTTTTACATGGTGAGCCCAGGCCATGCACCTGAAGCACAGGGACATGGCTGATCTCCGTATGGATGCTTTTCTGCAATAGGTACCTGATTCATCTCACCAGGATTTAAGATCTTTTAAGATTTTGGGACCACCCAAGAGAGGTGAGTGGTCACTGCATGAAGTGAGAAGGAGCCCCTAAAGCTGAATTAGATGTGAGTTTTTCTGGGTCACCATCTGTAAGTGACTGTGTCTCTTCACCACCTGTACAAGAAACCAAGAGAAATGAGCCCATCAGCACAAAGAGCTCAGTTAAGTGCCTAAGGTTAGGGGGGACAAATGAAGGTCAGAAAATCCCAGCCTTTGTGTAGCTTGAGGTCACCCACAAAGGTGCTCCTTGTGAACATACACCTAGTGCAGAACAGCATCCCTACAAAGGGCCTCTGAATAAAGGACAAGTGAGTCAATTGAGGGAGCTACTGCTGAACAGAAATTCTGCCATTGCTTTTTCAGTCCATTTCTTTTCCTTAAAAAAGCCCTTGAGACCCAGTCCTTGGACTGGATGTACGTGTGCGGATGTGCATGCCGCTGACTTGAGTGTGGTGCCCCTCCTCAGCTGGTGCAATGGCAAAATGAGGATTTTCCTGGGAAATAGTATTTTTTTAGTTTGTTTTGATTGAAATCTGAGATAAATGAGGATTGTGAAAAAGAAACAGTCCTTTGCCTGAAATTCTGTACATCAGCCTCAGGTTATTTCAGGCAATCATGAAGCTATGGACATTTTTCAGAAATTTACAAATATATATACAGATATACACATATATACATGTATATGTGTGTCAGCCTAAGGGCTAGATTTACTACTGCTTTATTTCAGCCACACACAAGTATAATGGTTGTTTTTTACAAAAGAGATTGGTATATAGTTGGAGTGACTTAGCAGTGACTGTTCCTGTGTCTATCCAAAAGATCCTCAAGTGGGCTGACATTTAAGTACATTCCCCTTACATAAGTCCCATCATCACATATACACATAAATAGGACCCAGTCTTACAGCTGTTAATGAAGCAAATTTCCCTTTGTTTCCAATGACCTGTAATCAAAGGGAATTTTACTAGAGAAAGAACTGAAAGTTCAAGCCCATTTTAGGTACAGTTTACAGTTTTGAAAGTTGTAACATTTGTCATACTAGGCCTCAAAATGCTTTAAAATAATTAAAATTACCACAAAAAAATACCTCCAGAAGTTCCCAAATATGCTTTTCCATGTAAACAGGGGAAATTTTGTTCTGCAAAAGATCAAACCACAAATACATAGCTATAAACACTCTAAGTGATGGAAATTGCCAAATAAAAATAGTAACAGTTTAAATTAGATATCTGTGATTGCTGTTGGTGCCCAGGAGTTATAAATAATTCAGTACATTCTAACTGAATAGTCTAAGGCTGCACTTTTATTGTTCTGATTACTCAAACCTTTTTCTTATGATCTATATTGTTAATGAATAACCCTTTGTAAAAAAAATACAGCCTTATGCTCTAGAGCCAAAAGAAAATTCTTCTTGAGATAAAACATCACAAGAGCTTAAGCAAATTAGAAGCATATATGATTTTTTAAAGAACTATATGTAGGCACCAAAGGCATTTAGTGTTTTCACTAAGGAGGAATTGGATGCTTAGGCTTTTTTGTGTATCTGGCCCCAGGAGACTAAGCCATGTCTGACTCACACTCCTTGGAGTCTATATCACTTTGAAACTGGGGAAAAACCCAGAGGTTTTTGAAGGCTTGACTCTTTATCTCATCTACTGCAGAATCGGTTACTGCTTGGGTATTTCTGACCAGCTGGCAAAATAACAAGGCCACTTGAAGGAATTGCCTTTACAGAGATATTCCTGTGTCCTGCTGCCACAGGTAGAGGTTAGACTCACGGGATATGAAGCTCCCTGCTGTGCTGAGCAGCGTTAACCACGGTCCTCGTGCTGCCAATGACCTGCACGAACCCTCTGGGGACAGAAAAAAAAGACTCAGGTGGTGCCTCGCCATGGCACTGCCTCTGGGCACAGTGGAATTTTTACACCAGGGCATCATAAATGTTTCTGCTTTGGAGGTGATACATTGGCAACTCTTTCCTAAATTTCCAAACACATTTTGATGGAGAAAACCAAATCCATCCCAGTTGTATTGTGCTTCCCCACGTATCTTCAGCAGATGGTTTCCATGTGATCTGCACACACAACCTAACACGAACACAGATGGCATCTGAATTGCACTGCAACTCCAGAGCTAAGTATTAAAGAGTGGAAAACAATTATGCTGCGTTTTGCTATGTGTTTTCTCTCTACATGGAACACTTTTACAGGTCACTGGCACCCACATCGCGTGGGATGTACATGTGTGTGTATTTAAGGAAGGAGGGGAGTGAGGGCGCACATGTGTACACGCCCTATACAAGAAAATTTTTGAAGTCACTTTCTGCCACTGTGAGGGAGTGTTAATCAGTGAAGGAAAAATATAAAAATGCAGTCCTAGGAGGGACTGATGCTGATGCTGCAGGTGACATTGGATTGTCCTCACAGAGTTCTACCAATGCCCATTGGTTTTTACCTATAGCAACTACTGTTGGCTTTCCTTTTCTTCACTCCTCCACCTTCCCCTGGAGATAACCTATCTGAGACTGATATCTTCATTTCAAGTCTTCCCTGAACAAGGAAGGACAATTGATCTGTGACTCTGGAGTGCTTTAAAAGAGGTGAACAGCATTTCATTTCCCTCTTGTGGCCTATATTGAGGCAGTTGTCTAGGCTCTGTCTCCAACTCCTAAACTAGTGCAAGGCACACAGCAGTTAGACTGACAGCATTGTATCAGGCTCCAGTTCTCCCACTGATGTCAACAACGAGCTTGTCAGAGTCCCCTGGCACCACCTGCATTTGTTTTAAAAATGTTGCAATCTCTAACTATGGCTCCGAAGAGGGCTGTAGGATTGGGGTGTTAGTGGGGTAGACAGAATGGAAACCCTAAATTGGGGAGGGGGAGGAGGAGGAAGAGGGGGGAGGTAACATCTGATTACTTTCTTTCTAAAGCCAAAGAATAGATATTGAGTGTGAAAGTGCTCGATTTCCGCTTTTAACTAAGACAGCACTAAAATATTTTCTAAGGCACCTGATCTTTCTATGGACTTCAAGGGACTATGGAATAGATGCATTATATTCCTGGCTATGACTGCAAACAGTGGGGCTATAAGTTTTGAGCTGAGCCCTGGGCTCTGAGTTTTCAGCTTAGACTGGCCGAATCAAGATTTTATGGATCTGGCCTGGAGTTTGCTATCAAACTTCAGGCCTTTTTGAACTTTGGTTCCTGACCTTGGAAATTCATCCATCGCTGATCTTTACATGCTGCTTGTGCTTCATGCACACTTTTTACTCTTTACCTGTCAGTGGTACCTGGCAATCGTTCAGAGCTGTCTCAGTTTTTCACCTTGAGTCTCCCCTTGCTGGCTGGATGAGCACAGCAGTTTGGGACACGAAAGAGTGTGAAACCTGGGGGCAAAGAAATGCAGAGTTGGTTCCTGTGATGTGCCTGAGCGTTCCTGTAGCTCTTCTAGGCCTACGTAGAGACACACAGAAGAAAGAGCCCGAATAATGTATGTCTTTATTTAAGCTATACTTGGTAACATATTATTTTCCCTCCATTTCACTGCTGGCAGTTAGCTTGGCACTCAAGAATTAAGGACAGATTACAGTGATTTTCTTCTGAGCTCTGCTTATCAGTGGGGCTCCAGGGATGAGCCTGATTCGGCGGCGCTGCATGGTGGGTAAATGGACAGCCATGGAGACACAGTTCTTTCAGGAATGCTTGGGAATCTGAGATACCCCCTGCATATCAATCCTCTCCCTCACCAACGTTGTTTTATTCACCATCTAATGAACTGCACAGCTAATGTGCCATACCTAAAAATGGTCCCAAATGACTTGCATCTACAGGAAAGCAGAATACCTGCACTCTCACGATTCAATCCTGGGAGGATGAGGATACTCTGTTTAGAGGACTCAGGGTGGTTTTTTGTCCCTTTCATTTGTTATTGCAGCCAGAATAACATTTTAAAAAGTAATGGCAACTTTTCAAAAGCAATATTTCAAAGAAATTACTCTGGTCACTGGTGGTTTGTGATCCACTTGTTACTGTCCCTGGGGTGGAATGAAAGGAAAAAAGGCTTAACTAGAAAAAGAACTGGAGGGACTGTACTATTTATTTAGATGAGGGAAGATCAGTTGTGTGTTTGCAGAGAGGGAGAAGGGAGAGATGATATATACAGGCGGCCAATATGAGTCAGGAAACGTAACACACAAACAGCTTTAGCTTGAAGAAGAAGGTGTCCTATACAGTACATAAGATACAGGGCACATATCACATGTTCTCCTGCCATGTAGCCCCCTCTCATATCCAGTGTCCCTGGCAGGGATGGAGAGCAGAACCCCTGGAGCTGACTCGCTACAGCCACAGGGCAATGTCACTGTACAATAACTGAGGGTCACCTACACAAAACCTCAGCCTGCAGAGTGCAGTGGGTTGAGACAATTCATCCTGCATCCTTGGGATAGGTGTTTTGTGATACCTGTGTTCACTGCAGTCAAGTGACTTCCATGGTCTCTGGAGCACAGAGAAGTGTTGTCCCAGCAGTGCAACATGAAAGGCCACATGCGGGAAAGAACCTGCCAGGTATGGACCCTGCCTTTCTACCTCATGGAAAGGGAGGCCAAGCACATGCTGATACCTCAGGCTAGGACAAGAGTGTCACTTTATCTGCAGGGGGAGGATAGGAAAAGAAGAGTCGGGGCTGGACTCTGCAGAAAGCTGAATGTCACCCAGGAAAGCACATTCTTAACTTTAAGCATATGAATAGTCTACCAAAGTTAAGGGGATTAGTCACATGCTCCAAGTAAAGCACATGCCTAGGCACTTGGCCAGAGCGGTTCTGAGGGATGGGGTCAAGCCCCTTAATGCTGGGATAACAGATAACAGATTTCTAATTAGCTACTCCTCCAACTAAGAAACCACGCACTAGTCAAAAAGCTTGAATCTCTGTTCAGAAGGATATTTCAAAGCCTCCCCAAAATGCAGAAACTCAGACTAGATATGAGTGTGCTTTGGCTCAGGATAGATGGAGACACTAACCATCACAAATTTGGATCTAGGTGTATTTTGAGTCAACCCTACTCTAAAGACGAGTTTGAGCCAACAGAAAGTGTGGTGGGGCTGTGAGCCCCATTCAAGGGTATGGAAGCACGTGGGACTCCTCCCAGTTCTGTGAGTAGCACGGAGGAAAATTCACAATATCCCAAGGGGGTTTTGCCCTTACTTAAAGCATTGATGAGAAAACTGGTGTTTGGACAACCAGTCCAAACTGTTTTGGGGGATCCAGTTGGAGATTAAGGTGATATGATCACCTGCTGCTTCAGACATTCCCATAGCTTTTAAGACATTTTATAGCCACAAACGCCTTACAGACCCCGTGCTACAGCAAGTGGAAAATCACAGAACTGGCCCAATGATCCGGGGTTAACACTTTTCTGTTGACAATGAAAATAATCATAACCCTCTTCCACCATTGCCACACACAGATGGACACACAGGCTCATATATAGCTTGTAAACCAACACTGTCACAGAATACTCCATCAAGGCAAAACTGTTTCTGTGCCAGCTGCAGAAAGAAAGCAAAGCTTTGAAAATCCATGAAACAGCAAAATTACTTCAATTTCTTTAAATCTTACTGCTATACCTCTTTCAAAACTGTATCTGTAGAAAAATACACCCTATGAACACTCATGGACCACACAAGGATGCATCATCACAGGAGCTGCTGTACTGCTTTCCATGCCACAGGGCCTGATGGTGGACTCCAGCTAGATACCTCTGTGCACTTTGGTTTACCTGGGTCACTCCAGATATCTGTATTCACATGAAACACCTTCCCTATCACACTCAGCCCTGCAGAGGAGGAAGAAAGTCTGCATTCAAAGCTGTTTTAATGAAACAGCTATAATTTTCCTAATAATATCTTAATGGGAAGTTGTTTTTTTGCAAAATTTTTCGTATCTCAAAGAAATGAAAAATTTTTTATAGGTCTCTCTTGGTTTCCAGTTATTGGTTTTCTGCTTTCAGCTTTCATTTAGCTTTCCAAGGCTGTTTTTATTTTAAATTTCCTTCTTCTGTTCAATGGTAATTTATCATCCTCCTTACCAAGTAGGCACTTGCACAGTCAAATGGTTTCAAAACTTTTCAAAACCACTCTATTTGAAAACCTTGCCAGAAAAAAATAAATAAACCAATCTGCTTATAAAGGAAGTTTCTTCAAGGCTTGTATTTTCAACATGAATAAATAAATAATTTCTCTGGTCACATCTAATGGAAAATGAAATTATGAAACTTCAGTTGACAGGGATGGCACTTCAGTGGCAACACACTGACTTAGCAGCTGGCATTGGCATGTTTGGGGAATTTGTAGACAACGAAAAGCAAAAGCTAGGTAGTTGAGAAAGAAGGAAAGGATCCCAAATCTACCCTACTCCAACATGCCCTTCAGAAACTTCATTTCTCGGGGTACAGTTAATACAGCAACATCATCACACAAGGTGTAAAGGGGAAGAGGGGCTGCAAGGAGAATAGCTGGCTATGGAATTGTATTGTGTAAGAATTATTTGTTAGCCAGATTTTTTAAACCAAGCAATACTGTTTCTTGCCATCTTGAGTAAATGGTATGACCTGGAAATTAATGCCTGCATTTCTGTGCAGCAGGCACAGCCTCAATGGGTTGCCTTGTTCTCCTTGTGAGATTTTTTAGATGCAGAGGATGACTTTTTATTGACTCATGATGGCATGCAGCTATCATGTACAAAAGGATTGCTGGTACTATCCCTGAATTAAGAGCATGTTGGGTTGGGTTGGTTTAGGGGAGACCTGTTTTCTTTGTCCTGTCTCCCTTTGTCTGTATATTTGTCAGTGGTGCCCTCACTCCTGCATATGGCAATTCAGTCATCCTTCTTCAGTCCCTTTGGTTACACCCTTGGCCCTTCTTCCCCACATTCCCCTGAGCCACGGGTCCCCTGCAAGGACTTGGTGTCCTCATAGCCAAAATGATTTCCTTCCTCTAATGGCATTCACCCACCTCTCCAGACTTAGCTGTTCATTTAGATCTTCTGGGACCTATGACCTGAACAACGGGAAGAGCAGAGTGAAGGAAAAAGGAGACAATAGGGAGAGGAGTAGCAGGAAAAAGAGAAAGACCAAAAAAGAGAGAGAGTTCCATTTGCAGATTCACAGTTATATCATACAATGCTTAAGCTCATGGGAAATGGATCTCTGTTCTCTGCATCTGACCCTTTCACGTCCATCTGTACACAGTTCTCCCAGATGGAGAGTGGAGATATCCAGTGATCCAGTTTCCAAAGACAAGATGTAGGAAGGTCTTATTTGGCATACATGAACACAATGAGAGGCATCTCTTACTTCTTTCTTACTGAAATTAGCTCTCTTTTCCTCCTCAGCAATGGCTTTTGCCCAGTTGCCTTAAACATCCAAAATGGAAACTTGATGAAATCCCATTCCAGCAAATATCTGGGAAGAACAACTGCCAGGGCTCCCCCCACCTCCCTTCTCGTTAGTCGGTTTTCCTCTGGATCCACCATCCTGAACCCTCAGGTGCTCCGTGAAAACAAAAAAAACATCCCAAGATCCATCAGAGAAGATGTGCTGTCTCAGACCTGACGGATTTCCTCACGTTTCTGCCGTTGCGGTGCCTCAGTCTTGGGCCACAAACACAGCATGGATGGTTTGGTGGACAATCACATTGCAATGTTTTAAATTTTTCTTTTTGTTAAAAAAAATAAATAAAGGAAGAGGGAAGAAAAAGTTCTACACACATGTATCACAGCATTTTCAAAAGGCCTTCTGCTGCATTTACATTAGCAGTTCAGCCTCAGTTGTAAGCCTGGATGTAAGGCAGCTGGAAGATTAAAACCGCATTGTTGGAAAGTCCGCTGAGATGTCCTCTTGGAGTTTTTTGTTGTTGTTGCTGTTTCTGGTTTTATTTTCTTAAATCTGTAGGGGTTTACTACTTTTTTTTTTTTTTTACTTGTTTGCTTCTCTCTAAAGTTTGGCAGGCAAAGAGAAAATACTTGTCTGCTTTTCCTCACATGTTTTGTCTGTTTTGTTTTCTGTGTTTTAAGGGAAAAAAACCCAACAAAACCCCAAAACCAGTGACAGGACAGGCTTTCTGTCATTTTGTTTTAAGAAAGAAAAAGAAAGTGGGTGGGTTTCTGATAGTGGCCTTGAGGAGGTACGTTGTTGAGGTGGCTCAAATGCTTCATTTGCTCCTTTGCTTGCTGTTTGTATTTTCCCTTCTGGCTGCAATGGACACGCTTTTTGTGTCATTTTCCCCCCCGCGCCCCCACCCCCACCATGTCCTGTGCAGATTCTGGTTCCAGATTCCCCATATGGATCCCCTGTTCCCCTTCCCAAATGGCAGTAGGTAGGTGCAACTGTAGGTTCATTTGACCTCTAAGGTATGATGCCGAAGTTAAAAGTTGGATGGAAGAGCCATGTGAGAGAAAAGCTTTCCCATTACTGTGAGAAAGAATGAAGCAACACAGAGTCCAGTGGAGATGTGAGTGCCGTGTTGGACTCAGCTCTACCTTGGCACTGGCATTAATTTGAGATTTTATATATATTTATAATTATATATACATATATATGCATGTATAGGCATACACAGACATATATATATATATATATGTATCGTGTGTGTGTGTATTTGTTTGCTATTTGTTTTAGCACACTGTCCCATTCTCAGGTCTAGATTTGGGGTGGTTGGTCCTGGGGACAGGTTGGACAGAAGGGGCCAGAGTGCAGAAGAAGCCAGAGATAAGAGTGAGGCCCAGGCCCCCCCACGCACAGAACATGGACCAGCCATAGCCGTGGCTGATGTCGTCGGGAAGTCCATACAGGTAGCGGGGGTAGCGGGAGAGCTCAAAGTTGATTCCAGCCACGCACGTGCACAGTGAAATGATGCAGAAGGTTCCTGGAGGAGAGCAGGGAGGGGAGAAGGAGGGAGATAAAAAACAAAGAGAAGTTAGAAGAGTGACAGACATATCAATTTCCAAGCTGCCCGAGAGGAGCGGGTGCAAGCAATGAGGAAGTGCCTAAAGGAAGATGTCTGTACAGAAAGCGGCTTAGTCTAGTGGCTCCACGGGGAAAGAACAGAGTGCCACCAGAGCCTTGAATATTGATCTGATGCTGAACTGAGTTCTATGGAGAAACTTCAATAGGAACAGTTTTTCATTTCGGGCACTCCCTTGCTGAACCCGAATGCTTCATGAAACCATTGATTTTTCTGAAACTTTGCTTTAGACAAACACAGAGTGAATAATCATGTTTCAAATTTTTTTGAAAGGAAAAAAAGCTTGAATTTTTTGTTTAATTCCAATTTTTCAGTGATGCATTTCATAGAATACTACAAAATACTTGACATATTCTGGCTCTGTTGAAGTGTACATTTGAAATTACTTGGGAGATTTTCTTCACACGTTTCTTATATCAAAATACAGAATTTTTCATTATACGGCCTCCTTTTAAATATCACTGTAAAAATCTCTAAATCCTTCACAAAATTCAGATTCTACCCTCTGCATGACTCCAGTTCCAATCTAGATGCCCTGTTCAGTGTTGGTAAAATCTTCAAAATATCCTGTTCTTGTTTTCGATTTCTGCAGCAATATTTCATTTCTTATTTCTTCCTGAGAACACTTCGAGGACAAACTTCATAACTCTGTCAGCTGGTGTTATGGAAAGACACAAGTATCAGATGAGGCTGAACTTTATCCCACCCAGATGAGTCTAATTTTGATCTTTGGCCTCCAGCTTCATCACAGTTAGACTCTGAGCTCCTGAAATGTCACAATTGCCACCCACACACCGAATAATGGATAGCTGCAGATGCTACACGCCTGCCTCAAGAGATAACAACTCAAGTCAACATAAAGTTGGTAGTTTATTTTTCCTCTCTAATTCCTCCCTTTGTGGGCCTCTCTGAATTGCCTGGAGAGCCCTGGGCATGGAAGGGAGCCTATAGGACACGAGCTGTAGTACACACACGGTCAGTGCCATGTGTCATCCCGCTGTTCACGCCCAGATCAGTAGTGTGTGATGTGTGCTACCTGCACAGCACGTCCTGCATCTGTGCACTAGCAGCTGCACGTGAGGAATCTCCTATTCTTCCTGGTCCCATCCCTAAGATACCACAATCTTCCAAAGCAGTCACAGCCAGCCTGGTTTTAGTGACATGCTCCAGTTTTCTGGTGCCCTTGCCCCCTTCTACTCCTTCCTGCCCCTGCTCCTGCTTCTCTTCTGCAACAGTTTTTCTGTTCTTTCTCTGCTGCTTTTCTCTTTTTAATTGCAGCTGCATTAAAAAAAAATGGATTTGACACTCCCCACTCTGAAGACAGAGGTAAGATTATTTGGTGAATTCACCTGGAATTTGGTTCAGAAACTGGGGGCATTTGCAGACATATATATATACCACCAAAAATACATGGACTTTCCACCATACCCACCTTCTTTACTTAGTAGGAACATCACACAGGTCTAGAATCTACAGGCAAATCTCTGCCGCGGACCTGCTGTGAGATCACCATCCTGGCCCTCTCTCTGTTGCTTCTTCTGGTCACTGCTGTGTCTATTTGGACTGTCTTTTCTCCAGTGTATTTTTGGAGTATCACTTGTAGATAGTCTCTGCTGTTAAAGTCAGGGATATGGGAACTCTGAGTGCCTCCCCTAACACCATACGTAGCTGCCAGATGACCCAGGGTATTCATAAGGACTCATTATGATAGTTCCACCAGGTACCAGTGAGCTGCTGCAGTAGGTACTATGCCTGTTTAAATCAAAACAGCCTTCTTGCCTCTCACCAGCACCCCCTTAGTCTGCAATCAGGGCTCTGGATTCTTGCAAAAGCCTTGTGAGATCCCAGGCTCTGGAACTGTCTTTTGAAGATGTCCTATACTACTTCAAAGCACAGAGCTGGATAAATGGGGAGGTCTCCCTCCCACAATTCCTTACTCAAAAATCAGATTGTTTGATTAGAAACCATACACCCTTTCCATGTTTTAGGTTATCCATGTGACTTAGGTTATCCAGTAACGTGAAGGTGTCTGTCAAGAATGCGGTTGTTCCCTGTGTGACATGTCAGAATGACTAGCACTACATTGTGGGATTGGGGAAAAAGGATGCATCAGAAGCACTGTGCTCTGAACCAAGCTCTGTGGTTCATTCCAAATAGTTGTGGTTAGAAAATGACAGGGAAGGCCTTTCTTTGCTAGTAAGAACATGGTAATTTCAGCTCTCTTAAAATAAGAGAGGTGGGTGGGAAAATCTGTGTGGCCAGACTGAAGCCGCATTTGCTAAGTACAAAAGGGAAGGAAATAACTTCGGATTTCAAATACTCCCTGTGCTTTCACACTTTGTCTTGGCTGTTTTGATCACAAGCTCTTCAGTACAACAAATGTTGCTTATTCTTTGTATTTGAACAGTGCCCAATATATTGGCACTCCACCTCGCTTGAGGGTGTTCTGTCCCTTAACGAAGGAACAACAAAGAGCAAGTAAAAACACTAGAGAACTAAGCAAATCACGAGCATGAGACTTCTTTAAAAAAAAGGCTGCCCCCATCCTGCCCCTTCACTGGAGAATGTGCTAACCCCACAATGACAAACAATGACTGCCAAGCACAATGTCACAGAGTGCATAGAATGGTCCTCAGCTGGTCGCCACCCTGTGCTTCTGCAGGACGCCTTGTACAGCACAGGGTTATCAGCCTCTCCAGTGCTATGCATTGCAGACACAAAAAATGTCATTTTATACCACCTGGAAGAATCTTTATGGCTGTTTTATGAGTCCTACGTGTTGCTTGTATTCAGCCAAGCAAGTTCCCACTTACAAGTGGGAGCTAATCTGGCCTCTCACCAGGAGGGCTGCTGATGGAAACTGAGTAAGGTTACTTCCTCATGGCTGTTCAGTAGCTTTTCCTCATGGCAATCACAACACAAATTGCTTGATTGTTGGCCACAGTCATGGATAAAAGGGATGCAGAAACTGAGCTTACTTATGGAAATGAAGCCTCTGCTAGTTCAGGTAAGACATGGAGCCGAGGTGGCAGGAGGAGGGAGGCTGTAGCTCCTGCCCATGACTGTCTGCACTACGGACGTGGTGCTTCAGAGGCAGCAGGACTGCAGGAAGTCATGAGCATCCCCACCCCTACAATTCTTTTTCTCTCCAGAAGTGAAAGTGAACCCTTACTCACTTTCCTGTCAAGTTCTCGCCGTCAGTGAGGTGCCCCCCTACACGTGCACTAACACCTCAGAACCCCTGGCAGCTGCAGCAATACAAACTCTAATTTCTTTGTGAAAAAGACTCCCCGTAACTGTGGCCCAGCAGATAACCAGAGCTGAAGGCTGGTGGTCCAACTGCGGCACTGACACACAGAATGTGAATGACAGGTGGTAATAGGAGCTTGCTGGAACATGAGCTGGACAGGGGAGATAAAGGCCATCTCCTTCAGCAGCTGGGGGAAGCAGAACACACAAAGTTCTTTGTGCTGGAATTTACACATTTTCATCCTAAGTAAAACACTAATGAATGAGACAAAGCAACAGTGGCATTTCTGACAAGTAATTCACGTGTCACTGCAAAATGCTTCAGTCAGGTGAGAGATGAAATTTCATATAAAGTTGTGTCTGTGCCAGAGAAACTGCTGTTTGACATGTAGTCAAACCTCCATCCTGACTCCTTATCAGGTAGCCTCCCTTCTCCTTGGGCTGGTTTTGACAGTGCCTGTCCTGCTAATAGGCTGATAATCAACAGTACTTTGAGAACATGAGCTATTAAATACTTCTTGGCTACCTTGCGCTTTTCCTTCTTATATATTACAGAAGAATATTAAACATTACATTGAATGTCCCTTCCATTTAGATTGGAAGTTTTTTTTAGGACAGAGATGAATTTATTTGCTATATATGTGTATAAGATTGGGGTCCTGCCATCCTTGCTGCAGGGGCAGACACAGTCAGAAGAGGGGTGACAGGAGAAGGTAATGTCATTGTTGATCAAAGCCTAATTCTGTGTGGATTATGAGTTAGGGCCCTTTGCTGTAGCTGTTTTTAAGCATGATTACACCAAGCAGAGCCATGGGCCTGTGCTGAGAGGAATTAATATTTTTAAAGGTAAATATCCCATTTCTTTCTGATCAGCCTGGCTCTGTGAGGGGCTGCAGCGCCTCTGCAGTTTTTAAAACTCACCTCCAGGGGAGAGCAGAACTGCTCTCTGTGAACCGATTTAAACACAGACAGGCTCAAATCATCCATACCAAATATGTTTTAATTTTCCCTGATGCTAGTGCCCCTCTGAACCACGTCAGAAGCCACATCCTTCACCCATAGACATGGCTCGACTTCCACAGCAAAAGACCTTGAGGAATTTCCCAGGGTCTGTGGTGATTTGTGAGGCAAGAACTGCTGCCTTTCTTAGATCTGCTGCCAATGAAGGTGAGCCTTCCTGGTGCTGGGGCACAAACAGTCCCTGCTGGCAGGAGCTTCCTCAGCTCTAATATTAGGGGTGAGATGTCTGACTGAAACCTGAAGGAGACATCACCAATTTGAAGTCAAGGGAAATCCAAAAAGTGAATAATTAAAATGATCTGGGCACCAAGCCTACCTCTGAAACACCTCTCTATAGAGATCACCTGTCTCATGATTGGAAAAACACTTCTTCTGCATCTGGCAGAATGACGCTCGTTCTTTCCCTTCTCCCCACAACAGACAGAAATGACTCACAAACTGTGCTGTCAGATGTACAAAGTAAATAAACCCAAAACCTGATTCTTCTCACCTTCTGTTTTTGGTTTGTTGGTTTTGTTTTGTCTTTTTTTCTTTTAATAGAGAAATTTGAAGCATTGCTTATAAACTATTAGATAAAAAGAGAAACACAAAGGTATGGATTTTAAGATGTCCTTTGAAACCACACAGCTTTCAAATAAATGTAAATCTCTGCCTTTAAAGTATTTCTAGTAGCTTCTTGTGGCCACTAATGTTTTTGGAAGGAGTGCTGTTTATTTAATTATCATCTCTTTCTTTTGTTATGGGATTATGGGAGAAAAAAATCTCAGAAGTGAAACAGCATTATCTTTACTTTGTCTCTGCCCTACTTGCTTTCACTATTTTCAAGGTACATCAAACAAACAAATAAAATGAAGTCTGATCCTAAAGTGGAATGTGTAGCGTTAACTGTTTAAATTATAGCACAATCCAAGGAAATTATTAAAGAATAAACTGAATTCCCTCCCAACACAGGGATGACAAAAGCCTTTTGGAGAGAGCAGATTTGCAGTAAACTCCTTCTGTGCACGGATTAAATGCCTCAGCAGCACGCAGCTCTTGAGAACACTTTATTGCTTTGTGCATACACGCATAGAATATAAATTATTCATTAATTATGTACTGTTCCAGCAGAAGCAGCTTGCAGCATCGCCAATAGGTTGCAGAATAGCAAGGGGTTTACTGGAAAATTGCCCTTATGAAAAAAGCCGAGATGGAAGGATAAGTCTGACTGGGTGATGGAGATTCAGTGAAGTGTCCTTGTGAGAATATATACCCACATGGGTTGGGACTTAATGCATTTTTAATTTATACCATGGGCCAGAGTAAACCGCAGGGTCTGTCTTGGTGCTCTGATATTGCATTATATCTGCTCTCAGAATGTGGTTTGCATTTGGCCTTTGGCCTCCTGCCTCACAACGTACCGGCAGCGCCCACACCACGCAGAGCTCTGTGCCTGCAGCGTGTCACCTCAGCAGCAGCGCCTGCCCATTGTCTGCCGCTGCACAGGCCATCTGTTACGGCACCAGAGGATTGTGTATCCTCAGTCATGACTGCAAATACTTACTGGGTGCCATCCTTAGGCTCGTGTAAATCAGTGTCATGCAAGGAGCAATGCTACAGCAGCTGAGGGCTCAGCTCCAGTTTGCTCTGCTGATACAACTGACAGTCAGCCCATATTGCACATCGCAGATTTGCACATGGTGACATTTCTGTGACCGTCTCCCTCGGGGCATGGGACTGCAGTGCTGTGCACTGCAGCAGCCAGTGAGCTCCAGCTATGAGCAAGCACCCTCTGAAGTTGTGAGTTGGCACTGAAGCAAAGGCAACACTACTTAGCTAAAGGGATGTGATTTTGATAGAACAGATGAGGGAGAAAAGAAAGCTTTCAGATCAAGGCCTGAGTGAATAACCCTCTGATTACTTTAGCAATGGTAATTCCTATGACCAACTCAAAATAACCCAGAAATAATAAAGAGAGTTGACTACAGCCATTAAGCAAACATTAGGGCTCATGAACTTGCAGTCACAACAGAGGAGGCAGCAAAAATTGTGCCAGTTGTAGGAGTGGGATATGATTCCATATTTTACTGGGAGCAGAAGCAAAAGAAAGAATCTCTAAATATTAAAATGAAGAAACATCCTAATCAAAGGTTAGTGAAATTATCCAATCCATGTGCTGGCAAGCACCATCCTTGGCAACAACAGAGGCTACTGGCAGGTTTCTTTCATCTCTTATGGTATGGACTCCACAGGATGACCCAGGCAGAGGTTTAAAAGATTAAACAGAAAGGGTCACTGGACTCAAGCTCAAGTGACTCCAACAGACCTCAGATTTGCCAGATGACAAGACACATAGGTTTAGTATCAAGCTGTAGTTCAGGCAGGTGCTTCCCAGCCTAGGCATTTGTCAGAGCTGAAACGAAAAAAAATTGTGCCAGTTGTTGAGCCAGTTTGGGTTTGCCTTGTCACAGGACATACTGTGTAGCTATAGGAAATCTGTGGAACACATTGCATTTGGCCTTTTAGCAGTGAGGTCATTCCACATCTCTCCTAAGATCTTTGTCTCCCAGTCAAAAAATTGAACTTCTCTCAGAAGGTACCTCAGAAGGAGCCTCAGAGGATTTGTGGAATCTTTCTTTTGCAGGAAACACTAAATTGCTGAAAAGTCTACAGACAGATGTTCTTCAAGACAAGTGAGACTGGAGAACAGATACAGCACAAATAAATTCAGTGCAGCCTTCTTCCATGTTGCCTGGTGTGCGACACTAAAAACACTCCTAGAGGGAACACTTTCAGGGCTTCATAATCTCTTGTTGTAGTTCTAATTAAATGGGAAAGATTTTTAGTGGGTTTTTTTTTCATACCACCACGTAATTTGGAGCGGGGGGGACTGTGCCCCTCCCCGCCCCCTTCCCATCTGAGCTGGATCGGAGAAAGACTGTCCCCAGCATCTCGGGACCTGCCAGAAAGGTGAGTCCCTGGAGTGAAGCATCCCAGGAACTCGGGAGACAGGAGATAAAAGCAGGCATGCCTCAGCACTGTGCTGGGTCATCCCAGCCCCGCCACTCTCACTCCACATGGTTTGCTATGCCAGAACCCACGCTACCATCTTGGTGGCATGGGACTCTCCTTTGGACGAAATATCCTTCCAGGTTTTGTTTTAACCTAGGGGTGAGGGGGATGGCTAGGTAGTATTTTTCTGCTATTGCTGAGGTTTTTTTGTTTCTTTCAATTTTTAGTAAAATTGTTATTGTTCCTTCTTCATTCAGAATCCCTGTAATTTTTTACCTTGTCTATACTGGGGGAAGGGAAATAAAAGAAAAGAGAGGCTTCATCTCATTAGAGGTCTCACCCCCTGAACATACTGTCATTAAACCAAGACATCTCTGTATGCTCTGAAAGAGCCAGGTTGGCCAGAAATGAGGAGGTTTCTCATCTAGTTTCTACCAGGTCCAGCTGCTTTTTGAGTGGAATTTCCACTGTCCAGTTGGGCCCTGTCCAGACAGATCAGACCAAACAAGCACAGCAGTGATTTGTCTAAGGGCAATGTTGTTTTTCTAAGCTGGGAACTTGAGAAGCCAAGAAGGTAAATCTAAACCTTACTTCAGCTTCTGCATTTAACAAAAAGTTCTGCCACACACAGAAATTTGCTCCCCATTCCCTCTGTAAGGATTTCTTTCTGTCCAGAAAATCATGCCAGTGTTACTGTTCCTTCTGTTGCATGTGCAGTTTTCTTTCCTCTTTGATGCCAGGCAAGCAAACAACTCAGTAAACTTTTCTTTAACTAAAAACCAACCCAATAATAAATGCCAGTTTTGTTTTCATTGTCTTCCTTTGGCCTTGATGCATCTTGCCATTGGAATTCAGAAGCCAGCAACAGATCAAAGACCTGGTGACATTATTAAAGGCTAGGGAACAACCACTGAATCTTAAAATACACAGAACTTGTTTTCCAGGGCTGTGGGTGGGAAAGTCTTTTGTATTTCTATGGAATCTGTCTCTCCCACTTTGCTTCTACTTTATTTCACCTTCTGTCAGCCCCCCAAAGACCTACTGACATCTCTGAGAAGCAAACTAGATTGCATGCCCTTCACTGACTACATTCAGTTGTCTGTTCTTGTAACTCTGGAAGGTACTGATGCTTCTGCCAATACCTCCTATGCTGGTGAGGGAGAAATTACAAGTCAGTATAGCTGACTAAAAGAAACACACAGAGGAATATGAACCGTTCTTCTGGCTGAAAAGCCAGACTGAACTGACTCCTAAATTTACTGACCACCAAGTTCAGGGAGACAGATTTGAGCTAAGACTGAAGAACAATGAGTTTATGGGTGCATATACAGTACTCGTCCTGTCTTTTGCTCCAAACTATAAGATCTCTGCACCTCATTAAAGTAGCCTTTTGTTTCCTCCTAAGTGCCAGTGCTTTTCCATGATCAGATACAAGGCTGGCAGAATTGCTTGTGTTGGTGTTTCTTCCCTCACAGCATGCAAGTGCACATCTAGGAGCATTAGAAACAAGCTACAGGGAAAAAAAAAAGCAAACCACATTTGAAGGTTGCCTTTGAAGTCAGCTGATAATGTTTCCATGGAGATCAAATGCTATGGAGTTGACAATGAATTCTCTTGTTGAGCCTTTCCTTCCAGAGGGGAAAAAAAAAAAAAAGGCACAACAATACCCCTAAATGACTACACCCTGCAGTACAGTTGTGTTATTGACTTGAAAAAACCATTTCTATATCCCACCCCCATTTTCTTATGAAGGTGTTAACTCTAAGGTCTCAACGTTTCAGTGCTAGCTCTACCAGTACTGGCCTAGAGAATCAGCTATATTCCTGAGGTATTGGAAAAAAATAGCGTCTACTGAAAATAATTCTCTATGAGAAGAAGGACATAACTGTATTTGAACTTATGTTGTAGGAGATGCAAAAGTGGGAGTCATGATTCTCCCTGAGGAGTAGTATAACAAGAAATTATAAAAGAGCATTTCAGTGGCTGATATGCAGTGACATAGAGATGTCTCTACTGCGAAAGGAAGTGACATTTTGTATTTCCAGAGAGTCCCGTATTTCCTCTTCAAAATGAGTGCCAGCATTAATAAATAAATGCAAAATATGTTGTCGGTGCATCAGAGAGCACAGAGAAGTACTAGAAGGAAATACGTAACATGCTCCCCCAGCTCTGCCTTTGAAGCATAACATATTGTGAGCCTTGTGATGCCATCAGCTGAGCAACTTCTTTCTAGCTTGGAAACGCTAAACAGGCCACCTTGGCATTGTATGAACCCCAAAAGATGGCAAAGGGGATGTATATCTGTATGGATGATTTCCCAAATATTTATTTTTTGAGTGAAAATAGGAAATTTGCTAACATTCAAAGGGAAAGTGATAACCAGTTTCTAAAAGCTGATTACTAATGGTTAGCTGGTCTGGATGAAGAAGCACTTCCAGTCCTACCCATGTATGAGGACTGGACATGTCCATACATATGTGTCTAGATATGTATTCACCAGTGTCTCTGTTTTGAAATACATAAGAAAAGAAGGGCCGCTTTTTATACCTCAGAAACATAGCCTAAAATGGGATCAAGAAACATGACCTGCAACCAGGTCTGTGAGAGACACCACGAACCGTGCAAGGAAGAAATGTTTTAATAGAATCATAGAACTATTTAGGTTGGAAAAGACCTCTAAGATCATCAAGACCAACCGTTAAACCTACACTGACAAATCCAGCACTAAACCATGTCCCCCGTTGCCACATCTACACATCTTGTAAATACTTCTAGGAATAGTGGCTCTGCCACTTCCCTGGACATCCTGTTCCAGTGCTTGGCCACCCTTTTGATGAAGAAATTTTTCCTAGTACTGCCTGATGGGCACAAAGGCACAAAACCTGCATGACTGCTCTGAGCTCTGCGTTTCCTCACAGGTCCATAAAGAGCCTCATCCGCTTGTTTCCTACAACACCCTTGTAATGCGTTTGAGGGTTTTAAACAATCAAGAGCCTTAGAGAGGTTTAAACATTTAAAGCCTATTAACGCTGTACATTAACTCAAGTTCATTCCAACTTGAGGCCTTAAATCACTTTAGAGCGTAATGCAAAATTTAAACAAAAGCACACGTAGGAGCCAGAGCGTACACGAGTGTGGTGGGGGAGGCCTGGTAGGGGGGGACTGACTTTGTTGTGCTGAGACTTGTCTCAAAGACTTTCATAACCAATTTATGGCATCTCTTGATACAAACCAGCCTTTGTCTCCATCTGGAGGTCAATCCACATAAATAAGTTCTCCCAGTGATCTACAAGGAGTTTTGCAAAGTTCCTAAGCCCCTCTGCAGTCTTCACTAATTTAGGGCCTCCCACAGGATTAAAACATGGTTGGTATCTCATTGTTTTTCCAGTGTTCCAACTTTTTTTGAATTATAAATACTCTTCAAAGTGGCCAAAAGTGTGACATTGTGAAAACTATATTTATGCCAAGCTTCACAGCTCACATTCCAGTGAATTATTGTAGACCTCAGTTTTTGTAAAGATCACGTGCTGCTGTTTAGGATCTGTATGCATACACTTATGCACACACGTGTATTTACACTTGCTTTTCCATAGAGAAAAAAATATTTTACGCAAACTTTCTAAAACTATTCCTTTCTGGAAAAAGGCATGAGAAACTGGACTTTCAAAGAATAATGTTGTGAAAAAGATATAAATATTACCACAGGAAATACCTTCCATCTTCAGTGTTGTGATTGATCATTTCACCACAAGTGAACATTCTGCAAGGTGGGTAGAGGTCTTGATTATTAATAAGAAATAGAAATCCTAGGTGCTCTGTGGGACCTACCATATTTCCTGATGAACTCCAAAGAATAGCTTTTACTTTCTCTCTTTATCTTTCTCTTTGCTTCCTCTTGGCAGCTGCTATGAAGGTACTTCATAACTGCCTGGGAAATGTCAGTCACAGAGCTTTCCCTTACACTTGCTGTATTAAATTGCTCCATTTTTGTTTCTTAAATTATTCAGCAGCGGAATGATTATTTTGAGATGGCAGGACCACAGTCTTGTAGAATAAACACTCTTATTTTCTACCATTATGTGCTATTTTCAAAGTACAGTGAGTTAAATTTGGGACTCAAATGACTCAACAGCTGGTAACGATCCGTGGCTGCAAATACACAGATGCCTCAGTTGTCAGCTACTAACATATGCACAGCACAGGAGGAGGAAGCACAGCACAGGGGCTCAGGGATTTGGAAGACAAGACTCTCTGTGGAGGTGGGGAGCGAAAGAGGATCCAGACGTGTGCAGTGCATCGATACCAACAACTGTGCTGCACGGGCTCACAAGCCAAGTTTTGGAACGCCCCTTTCTGACAGGGTTTGCATCCCTCAGCATCAGCTTGGTCATCAGCTCCTGGACACAGCTCCTGTGGCAGCTGCTGGGCTCTGGCAGGCACTGGCACAAAGCCCCGAGTGTGACCTTGCGACAGCGTGGCATGGCTGGGGCAAAAGAGGGTGACTCGGTGTAAAGGGTCAGTCCATCCTCTAGCTGCAAGGATAATAAAGCATTTTGTTGACTTACCCCTGGACTGAGAGAAGGAATATTTTGGAAGTATTTCTGAGAAGGGCTGGAAATTACTTATAAAAAGCTGTTTCTCCCTAGATTAAAATATAAGAGAAGAATGCACTCATACATATGTAAGGGGTTTTTCTTTATTTCTTTAATAGACATCCTTTCTTGCATATCTGAAATAAAGCATTAAATTGCGCCAACACACCGGCATAACTTCATTTTTTCTTCCCTCTTACACATCTTTCCTGCCTGTTTATCTCTGCTGCAGCAGTCAGCACTGGCAAGAATAGGTGTTCACCTCTGCTCTGGGAAAAGATTTAAAGCTTTTCCTACCCTGACCTAAGTCCTCTGAGTATGGATGGGCTACAAAGAGCAATGTCTCTGCACTACTCTTAAGAGGGTGAGGAGGAACCCAATTCAGTGGCAGAACTGGAGCTGGCAAATGGCACTTGAATCCCCCAGACTGGCAGATCATCATTGGAGGGGAGGGAGGAGGAGAGGAGGAAAGAAATTCCTGATGTTTCTGAGAGCAATTGCTAGGACAAAAAATCAGACAGGAAAAAGTCCATACCACTACTGTATGTGTACAGCAAGACTTTCAGGCCTTTAAGTGTCAGGAGAAAAGGGAATTTCAGACCCCCAAGCAAAGCCCCAAGCCCAGCACTTCATGCAAAAATGTCACTAGGCAAAGACAAGAAATGAGCTACTATGTGAGACTCTAGATCATTTTATTACAGATCTTCATGGTGAAGTTAAATCACATGAATAAGGGCATTTAACAGCTGGAATAATTTCCAAATAGTCTAATTAGAGACTGAATTTTTAATGGTAAAATTTTTAATTGGCTCAAAGCAAGGTTACAGCAAGAAATACACTTGACTTTGCAAAGAATAAGGAATATTTGCAAGGCTAGTAAAATTACATGCTTCTCTAAGGAAATTGTTAGCAAATGGGGAAAAAACCCTGAAGTGATCCTAAAGTACATGTCACAAGACAAAACTGGCAGAGTCCTGATAAGAGTGAAGAGAACAGGTAAAACAGTAAACAAGTGCAGAGATTATTTATTGCATTTATTTGCAGTAAATTTGGAACAAAATAAGACAACACAGAAGTCTCTCCCTGAAGGGCTGCCTTGTTAGGCGTGCAGTAAAAACCTCAAACTATTTCACTGAAATGTGTTCTCAGAACAAATTACAGACTTACAAAAGGAAAATACATGAATGTGCAGCTGAAGGACAGAGCTCTGATAAGGATGATAAAATGTTATTCTTTGTCGGTCTTCTAATACGTTTACAAAGGCAAGTGATGTAGCTTTGGCCAGGGATAATTGTGTGCTAAAGCAAGTACCAGAACAAGATACTGGAAGTGCCATTTTGTATTTCCAGCTGGGACAACAGACAGCAGTTCGGCAGGGAGGTGCACAGGTAGGGAAGGGGAGGATGCAACCACTGCCAAAACATTGGACCATGCCACCATGGGGCAGCTCTACCATCCCACCTTCCCCACAGCAGGCACTGATGAGGAGGAAAAGGGGTTTGGAGCATTAAGGTACAAAGTCAGCCCTACCCTCAAATTAGAAATAATGCAAGCCACGTGATATGTCAAAACAGCTGACTGAAATCAGCTGAACTGGGATAACAACAGGCTATCAGAGATTGTCTTAAAAGATGGTTTTATAAAGCATGTAGAATAACAGAAGGTGTGGTGAGGTTGGCTTTGCATGGTTGTGGAAGAACAATCAACCTAGCAGAATCTGACATGCTGAAGTAAGAAACTCCTATGAATGAATGTGCTGGGGAGCAAGTAGAAAAACCAACAGTTGGATATAAGCTTGTTTGCTTGTCATGATACAGGAAAGAAGGGATTCCTGAAGACAACAGAATTTGCCTTGGTAGAGTTACCATGTGCCAGTTCACAATATCTCAACTCTTTGGAGCTGGAAGTAAAACTGAAATTTGACCTTGACAATACTACTGTTGAGGGACACTAACCAAATTAATTGACAGGTTTGCCATGATAGTAAACCCAAACAAGTCCAGGATTTGAATACATCCAAAAGAACTTCTCAAAGCCAGAAAATGTGAGCACCGCTTCTTGGCAACTGATAAGCAGGTCACATCTAGACTTCAAAAAGCTAAGGCATAGTTTTAGTGCTAGTAAATTTTCTTTGTTAAAAACACAGCATATAAAATGCCCCCCATGCATTTCCTCAGGTAGATGTTTAACTGAATTCCTGTTAGACTACAAGTAGGTCCTTGATGAGCATGAAAGCATCAAGTTTGCCACAGGACTCTAACATTTGGAAGTAGTGTCACAGATGCTTCTAAGGCTCCAGAAATTATTATAAAATTACAAAATTACTGGATGGAGCTTTTACTGGTGCACAGATTTTCAGTAATTTGCATGAGAAGAAAACACAAGAAGCTGCAAGAGGATGTGCTCCGAGTCATGTATAATTTGAGTGTGACCCACTTCTGTAATAGAATTAAACAGTCTCAAGTAAGATGAATAAAATGAACTGATCAGTGAAATTTAGAAGCACAATTCCAAATGGAGAAACTCTCAAAAGGAGAAACTCTCCCACCTTGCAGGGTAAAATGATACTGACAATACTGAAATGGAACTACAAGAGATAGTGCAATTGTGGGTACAGAAGGCAATGTAACAACACCATCATGCACAATGAGATAAAAAATAGTAAACATAATTTGCAGTATCCATCTGGCTCCATACAAGATGAGGGAGCAAAAAAAATCCTACTGTGGTCAGGCAAATGCTGTCATTCAAGATAAGGGATCCAAGTATAAATTCTACAATAAATTCAGAAAATTATGCAAAAAAACCCCTTTCAAAGCCATAAGAGACCTGTGATTGCTGTTGATACAGATACATTTGGACTAAACAGAAAAGATGAATTATTAATAATTTTGACTTGTTACAAAACATGCTGAATAACACTGTAAAACACACTCTAAATCACAGTTTACATGTCCTGGATTCCAGATGAACCAATACCAGATAACGGCCTGCATTTCACAAGTGACTTGTTTCAGCAATTTGCTTGAGAAATCAGATCAACCAGACTACAGCAAGTCCTTAGGAGGCACTGCCACATGAGCAAGCAAGAAGACTGTTTGGTAAATATAATAAAGAACCAGAGGTCCAAGCAAACCACGTCTGGCCTTGTTAGATTATTATAGCACACTTCTTAGTGCTCTGTTGAGATTTCCTGTTCAAAGAATTATGGGCAATAAGGGACAAACCCCATAGATGTGTTAAGCCAGCAACATTTAAGGATTAGAAAAGAGCTATTTGTCTATAACACAAACAGAGGGAATGCTACAAACACAGCCAAGACAAGTGGTGTTGCAAATGGAAGGCAAAGTTAGATTTCAGGGTGATTTTATAGCTACCAATTGAACACAGTCTCCTCTCAGCTGCAATGAAGTCAGATGACATAAACCTTCCAAATCATTTTTCTCATTATTGGACTAGAGAAAAAGTTAAGTAAAAGTGAGAGGCGCTCTGGCTCCATGCATTTTAAGGACCAATACAATACTATGTTGACAGAATTTATGTCATGACAGAAGAACCAGCTTTGTATTCAAACACCATCCATCAATAAAATAGTTTAAGTTCAAAGATTCATTGACTGTAAGAGGAATGATTGTGTAACATATGACAGCCTCAGAACATTGATAGATTAGATTGGTCTAGTTGTGTATTTTATTAACTGACTGCTTCAGTTTGTAGATGTTACTTTACACACATTTGCTGTTAAAAGAAATCAGTATAGCAGTTGCTGCTGACTTGTGCAAAACAAGAAAGAGAGTAACCTTTGGGTAACGCTGATCCACATGTGCGCTGAAGCAGAGAACAATTTTCATCTCCTCCCAAAACATCTTTATTTCAAATATTACACATCTTGACAGAATTTGGCAGATAAAATAATCTGGTGCCTCTCATTTCAATTAGTTTCAGATTCCAACTGCTGGATCTTGTTATTATTTTGTCTATGCAAAGAGCATTCTACTATCAGATGGCTTCTCACTGCATAGGTACTTACACAATGTGTTCAAGTAATTTATAAACCTTCTGTTAAACAGTTACAAGCAATTGGCTTTTTGTGGCATGCTTTCTTTTTCTTGTTTTTCAAACCTTGAGTCATTCTTGTAGCTCTTCTGCAAACCTCTCCCAATCTTTCCACATCCTTCTTTAGCATTGACACCAGATTAGGATGTCCAGGAACAGTTTTGCTTTGCCCAGAGATAACCCCACCTCATGCTTTCATCGCATATTCCCATAAAAACTAACACATTTAGCAGCTGCACTGCACTGGGAGGTCCTGTGCAGCTGGATGATCCCAGCAACCACGATCAGAGAGACCTTTTCAGAGCTGCTGCTTTCTGAGGGGGCCTCTTGTTCTGCGAGGATGACTGACACCTTTTGTTCCCAGCTGCATGACCTTGGACGTGTCTCCACTGAAATGTGTATTGTTTGAGCACACCAGAAGATGGCTTTGTAAGCTATGAGTGACCCCTCCCATGACACATGGTTACACTGAATCTCCTTTCACCTGAAAACTTTTAACAGTCATCTTTCAAATCACTGCCAAATAACACTGAGCCAAAAAGAAATCCCTGCAGCTGCACTAGAAACCACCCCATATATAATAATTTCCAATCAGCAAACAAGACATAGCTAGTTTCTAACAGATTTTTCTGTATTTATTTTGTATACTCTTAATGTTTTAATCTGAATGTCGTGCTGTAGCAAGTTAAATATCACAGAGATATCTAAGCACAATAAAACAAAATAACCCCCCATGCAAACTAATTAAATGCAAATTAATTATATAAGATATATCAAGTTAATTCAGCAGGCCCATTGCCCATAACACTTTGACACCCACAACAAACCATTTACAGAATCCCCACAAAGACCAGTGTGTGCTTGCACAAGGTGCAAGTGACTTCAAATGTGTTTGTGGGCACGGAGAGAGCTGATGTCTAATGTCACCAGTACAACATCACTGGAACATAAATACTTGTTACTTGAGCACTTAACTCCTCTTCTGGGACTGCAGAAGCTTTTCTGTATGTCATACACTTATCTGTATCACACCACAGTACAGATAAACAGATGATAAAATGCACTGAAGTGATGATCTGCCTGGAGGGCAAAAGCCCAGCTAAACAAAAACCACCAGAGAAAATAAGAGAGAACAGAAGGAGTGGTGTTCACTTTGAGACATTCACCCACCACTGTTTATGGGACTTGACTCTCACACCCTTCATTTCAATTAACTGTGTGCCTTGAAATTTCTCCTAACAGAAAGCTGGATAGCATCTCTGGTAAGGAAGGCTGGAACATGACATGGCAAATGGTGGATGACCTTGAGGGCTGGTGTAGTAGAAACGGGAAAAAGCTCAAAAGCACAGAGTGCCAGGACATGTACTTGGGGAGTAATAAACAGAACCTCTGCTGTAAATTGTGATAGAACCAGTAGGAAATCACAAAGGAGGAGAAAGGCCTGGATGCATCATCCAACTGAAGGATGACTGTGGGTCTCTGGTGTGATGCAGCATGAAAAAAGCAAATACAACCCCAAAATATTTCAGGCAAGGAATTTCCATCAGAGAAAGGGAACCATCACCCCACTTATACAAGGCATTGATCAGACCTTGTTAGGGAATGGTCCTTCTCATCCATATGTGAGAAAGGCAAATACAAACGAGAACAGGTTGCAGAAAGGGCTGCTAGATTGACAACAGGTCTTACACAGAGAAGTCTACATGAAAGTATATGTAGAGTGGGAAAAAGAAAACAGAGGATGCCATTGCTCTTCATATGTACATCAGAGAAAGAGAGAGACACATAAACTAAAGGTTACATCTGTCTCAAGAACAATTGACGAGTAATAAGTACATGTTACAACTTGCAGCACAGTTTCTAGTTATCAAAGTGTCCCACTGTGGGACAGTGGTGGGAATAATATCTGCATAATCTTCATATTTTTTTACTGAGCTTATTAAGTTTAAGGGTGATAGTGTTACTTGCAACCACAGAGTATTGGATTAAACAACTCAGAGGGCCCTTTCTAGTCCTGTGAGTTACAGACACTGTTTTGTGATAGAAGTAACATGTAGCTATGGTTGGGTGATCCTTGTTGTACCCCAGAAGGCACTCGGAATGAAACCAAGTCCAGATCACTCAAAAAACCCTGAAAACATGTTTTCAGTGACTTAGAAAAGAAAGGACATGTGGAAAGAGGGAACACGAAAACAAGAAGACAAATAAATTTCTTCAAACACCAACAGTCTTACCTCCCATGAGGAAGAGAAGCCCCGCCACATACTGCATAAGGCCTCGATCCCAACAGCACCCCAGCACCCCGATAATCCATCCAAAGAGGATGATGGCCACAGCCATGCCCATGAAGCCAGCTGTCATCCTGCGCAGATCTGCAGTGGGGAAGACAGAAAATCAGTGTGAGTGTGAACAGTGATAAATCAGCATGATCACGGGTTCATAACAGTCTTAATCCAAAATGCTACTGATCCTGCAGGGTCACCAGTGTGTGTTGGCATGGGATGATTTGAGTAAGGATGATTCAGATAGGGGACAAGCCATAAATTAAGATACTAACTTGGGCTGGGGAGGGAGAGCAGGTGACCATTTTACCACACAATAAGGCTCAGCGCAGATGCACTCAAGTGACTTGTGACAACTTGCTCAGGAGTTAGAAGTTGTAAAATGGCCTCAGTGCAACGTTGTATCTAATAGCTGTAGTCTCTGGGTACTAGCACAACATCTGTTTACATCCTGCCTTCTCATCTCTGCCCTTTACTCCACTGCATTCAGTGGATGCACCTGCTCAAACTGATGGGCAAAGCGGTTTCTGTGCTTTGTGCTGGGCAGACGTGACAGAGGATTCACCCCGATTCTGACCCACTGTGTGATCTTGGGCAAGTCCCTGAGCCCCTCTGGGCTGCAGCTTCCCACGTGTGAGTTGGGCCATAGTGCCTTGGTGTCCAGCAGTGGGATGAGTGAAACCCGGGACATTCAGAACAGGGAGGCACACGGGTATTCTGGTGTCACACGTAATAAATGCGCTGCAGATGCACGGCTGGGACACAGGACACTTCATTGCCGTCTCTTGTATCCAGATGGTGACCTTGCTGGATTGTTTTTGGTGAGGACATTTTTGAGTGCTCCAGGGAGCATTAAGAGTAAGAGGAGGGCAGGGAGTTGGAGTGAAACATTTTGTGCTTTTCAGGTGTGGACTGAGTACCACTTCTGATACGGGTGCAAGGGATTGACATGCATTTGTTTCATAAACAAAGGAAAAGGACCCCCAAGACCTAATGTAAGGAATCCTTAAATTAAGGCCTGGCTATGTTGCATATTTGCCTTCTGCAAAAAGGATGGGACTGCTGGGATCCCTCTCCCTGCATGTGCTGGGAAAAAAAATAAAATTCTTCACAGTTGGTTTTGATTTGAAATCTGGGCAGTGAGACCACCTGGCAACCGAAAGAGCAAGGACTATGTGAGCTAAAGAGCATTTTCACACCCTCAAATAATGAAACAGATGGGGTTATCTTCACTAACATTTGATTGTTCCCTGTCCCCCCTCATGCACGCATAAAAAGTTTAAGCACTGATATGTCAAGAGTATATGTATGGGGAAAATTCCAGCCAAGTCAGCTCTCCAAACATTTGTTTCCTTCTTGAAACTTTTTTTTTTTTTTTTGCATAGCAATGATTTTACTTTTATTTTTTTTCAAGAAACAGAATGCTTATGACAGAGAAGGAAGATTTGAAAACTGTGAATCATCCTCCAATCTCTATGGCAGCTTTTCTCCTTGGCTGGCCTTGGACTATTTCTCAATTTCTGTAATTTTTTTATGTTCTTCCCACAGTGGATAAAAGGACCACCAACACCAGCAGTGCAGATTCAATGAAATTTCTGAATAGTGATAAAATCCCACCATCAGAGATTTATGTATCCAAAATGCTAAGTGTCCACAAGGTCTATAGGTATGTTGGGACAGAATGATTTGATTTAATGGAAGGCAGTTTACTCAGACTCATATTTATTATAGCCCTTCTTATGCAAGATCAAGTTGCAGAATGTAACCCCTCCCTTGAAACTATAACTGGTTCCTGTAGACTGTCACTGATTTTTCAAGGAGTCTCTCTGACAACAGATAACCAGGTCTTCAGGCCACCAGTGATCAGGCCCTTTTAATAAGATACACATCTTAAAAGTTGTACTTTTTTCTTAGGTTTTGTGACTGTCCCACCACATTTGAGTATGTTCAAGGAGTTTTAGTGCAGGAAAAAGAAAAAAAAGCATTTCCTGCAGCAACTTGTACTTCCCATAGGCAGTGCTAGCCTCTGCTCCTTGGGAATTTGAGTGCTTTCTAAAACAAGCAGCAATGTTGGTAAGCATGTTTGACGGCCGAATGTCTCCCTGCTTTTTCAGCCCATGAAGGCTCAATTCGAAAGATGAATGAAAACATAAAATGTTTACTGTTTCCTATGTCATCTTCAATAACAGCACAACATGTCTCTCGGAGGTGCTGCACAGCTGTCTGTGTCAGCCCTACAAACTCCTTCCATTATAACTTGTGACTGCTGACTCTGGGTAACAACAGCACTTGTTCTTCCTGATGGAAACATACCCTAACAACCTGCTTTTAATGAGCTGAATTTAAATAGCCTTATTCAGCTGCAAGATGTCTATAACTCCTCGACACACCCCAATGCCTAGCTGATGGAGCCAGTTTTCATAGGTCCCAGAGTGGATTGCAAGCATTCCCACATCCTGTACACCAAACTAAGAAATGGTTTTTATCCCACTAAAACCAGTGTGAGTTTTGCCACTGAACAGAAGAGTTAAAGGACCATGACCAACATTTCTAGGCCAAATTTTAATGTTTGTTTCACTTGACCTCTCCTCCTGATGGAGCCTGAAATTCCCTTTCTAACAACACAGCAAAATTCATCATCTTAACTCTGGGCTTACATTATCTCTTGAAAAAAGCCAGAAAGCTAACTTCTGGCAGACACTCAATACCACACGTTAAAAAATTCAAAATTGAACTTCTTTATGAAATCTCAGTTGTCACAAGTTCAGTGAGCTTAGTTTAAGATTGCCACTGCTTAGGCCAGTTGCAAATCTGCTCCTCACAATTCTGTTGGTTAGGGCTTATCTGAAACAAATAAAATACAAACTTTCTTTTCTATTCAAAACCATCTTGGCTTTTGTCCTGCCATAGCGTTCCCCAATGGGAGCCCTTGCAAAAGGCAGCGCTGGAAAAGGGGGTTTCAAAGTTGGTTCCAATAATAGCCTGCACTTGTCCAACAGCATCTTCCTGGTGCTCCTCACCTGCCCACAGGAAGCTGAGGTCAGTGCTTGGTTCAAGTCTATTCAAAGTGATTCTTTTGCAGAAAAGTACTTATTGTATGTAAACGAATCATCACCCTCAGGGTATTTAGTGAAGGCCAGGGAACAGGAGCCTATATTCCCTGGACTCAATCTCTATTAGTGGTACTTTTTATGATCACTGTTTTGTTGGTGCAGGCTCCACATGGAAAGGACAGAAGAAAAGCAAAGATTTGCATTGTGTACTCGAGGCAATTTTTAAATTTGTTCTGCTAATTTAGGATGGAGGGCTGACATATAAATAAACAATAGCTCATCAGTACAAATTGATGGGGTTTTGTCTGAGTTTGATTGGCACTGATAAGACCCTTCCTGAATGCATCCTGCAAAGGTAAAAAGGGTCATGCTGTCAAGTAACGCCACTTGATGTCATTTGAGCATATCCTGAGTTTGTTTGGCTTTATTTTTATGAAATTGCTCTTATTTTTAGACTATGAAATGAATAGTTCTCTACATTCTTTCTCTCTTTGAAAACCTCTCTCAGTAACTACAGCATCTCAGGGTCATGGCATGATGATCTCAATCAACTGAATGAGCGGCTGTGCCAGCAAAATGCACTGTTGTATCTCATACAGCCAAACGGGAGCTGCAACAGCAAACATACCTTATCTCAGTGCACTCCTGTGCATTTCTTAGCTGGTTATAAAGCTGATCCTCTCCTGGATACCCATCCCATGTCCTCACACTGCAGCAAAGTGCACAGACTGCAGGGACACTTTGAATTCCCCTTCTCCACTATCTAGCAAACCGAACCTTCAGAAGTGTAGTTACAAGGTGCAAATAAGGAAGGTGTTACATTGCTTTTTCTGTAACACCTACAATATAGAAGTTGAGTTTTAATGCTTTGCCTATATGACCACTAGTTTCAATTTTTTACTGTATGGACATAAATACCACCATCACTTGTGGGCGAAAGTGCAATATTATCTTTCCCCACATGTTTTAGAGACACCTTCTTCATCTCTTTTTCTTTTTGATGTTGACTAAAAGCTATGGGTGAATATCTTGTATTTGTGAGTCCTTTTCATGCCTAGTGCTGCTACAGGTGCTGCTGCATGTAAAAGGCAGGAAACTCAATCCTGACTCAAAATCAATATGGATCACCAGGCAAGGAATACAGCATTCATGAACTCTGTAAACAACAAATTTCTCGACTGTTTACAATGGAGAAGGGACAGGGAATGAAGTAATCCAATTCCTGTGACTAAAACTGACATGGTAAATTTGAAAGCTGCAAGCTTTGTGAATCGTGATAAAAAGAGAAATATTAGCATTTTAGACAACCTCCTTAAAATAGAGGCAGATTCTCATACAACAACGTGCATTTCCTAAAAGCGTTTTAGTTTTCTGCTGGAGAATATTAACTCTAGAGGTTTTCTGAAGACAAATAAAGGCAGAAAAGCTGATTAAGATCCATTTAGTTCCAAGCAACATGTGATGGAAGGTTCTCTCTGTCAGTTTGCCCTTTCTTTCACCCTGATATCTGTCCATCTGTATTTGTTATGAGCACTAAAGTAATTCATGCTGGTTATCACACTGTGGAAGAAGTTTCACACCCCAGCAGCTGCAAACATAACATGTTCTGAATCAGCTTTGCTTCTTGAAAATTTCAATATGCCTTTTTGACTTCTGATGTTCTGTCCACTTTCTTGAAATTGCAAGTCATCTTTCTAAAGCAAGGGCTTGGTCTTCCTCTTGGTATCTTTCTATCTTCCTTTCCACAGAGTTTAATAATACTTCCAAAATACTAGAGATTTCTTTCCTCACAATGCATACAGCGAGGAATATATGAGCCTTTTGTGAAAGACGAGGAAACCAAGCCGAGAATAGTCAACATACCCAAAGCTACATGAAAAGTTTGTGGAGGAGTATATAATTGAATCTATATTATCAGGCTTTCTGACCAGCCCTTGTGCCACATAGCACTGCTTGTTCTCAAGCATTTGGTAGCAGATCAGACTACAGTGCTTGTTATCAGACCATCAGAAAGTGCAAAACTGCTGCAAATAGTATTTCAGATATCCATCCTACACATCCTCCTTTCTTCTCCCTGTACTGAAAGGTCCATAGGGACTAAGGACCCTGAAGTCTGTATGCAGAATACATAGAACAGCTTAGGAGACATTCTGGGTGCAGCACCTTTCTTTCCTGAGGGGTCCCAACAAAAAGGGAAAACAAAAAGAAATCACAGATGGATTTCTGTGCCACTCTAGGACCAAATGTCAGGATATAGTAACGTCACAAGCACAAATAGACTGGGATGACATAACTCTTTAGCATAATCCCTCATTGCAGGTCACTTCAATCTATACCTTCCTGTACTAGATTCCCTCTGATTTGTCTTTAGCAGGGATTAAGATCACTTGTACTTAAAAAGATCTAAATCACTCTTTTTCTTTTTCCCAACAAATATATGTATTGGAAATTGTTCAAGAACAGCACACAGTCCTAGAGCACAGTTTACCAGATTTCACTGAGCTTTGTTTAAATTACTTCTCTTACAAAGAATCAACAGCACAGAGGTATCTTTCCCTGACATCATCTCTTCTCTTATCTCACCCCGAAACTTCAGGGGAGTAAGACAGAATTGGACAGATGTGTGTTTTATTGAAAGCCATCCCTAGCAGCTCCCAGGTACAATGAACAAGTGAGTGTTAATGCAGGTGATTTTGAGTGGCATCTTCTGGCTCTCACTATTCTCTCTGCAGAGCTCGAGACTGTGTTTTGGATGAGGTTGGCAAATAGAGGGTGAGGTTTTTAATCTTTTCTTTCTACTTCAGGTATGGAGAGATAAGAAAAGAAATATGTATTAGTCTACCTGAGATGCAGTTAAAATCTCTGAGTGCCTTTTACTGAATCATGTGGCAAACCAGTCTTCAGTTTAAAGATTGCTCTAATGCAATCGCAGTGAGTACAACCCACTCCAACAAAAGTAACAGTGGGTTATATTGATATGGAAGTGACTCAGAAATACGCACTTACAAACATACTCTAAAACACAACTCTCTCAAAGCTGAGAGAAAGAGCAACAGAAAACCCTTACAAAAAGAGAAACTGGCTCTCTCAAGGACATAGGTGAGCCTTCATATCTCCAGAGGTGCAATGGGGTTTATAAGATACATGCATAACATCTCCTAAACCAAAAAATCCCATCACCTTCTGCTGACAAGAGTTTGTTGCTTGTGTGACAAAGTATTAAGTGTTTGGTTGCCAGCACGTGTGAACTTGCCTGTAAGGAAATGCTGATAGGAAGCTTCTCAAGCTGGCTGTGGTCTGTGCTAGTCAACAAGTCCCTCGTGATGAGGTGTTTGTAGAATGGACATCCTGATTTATTCTTGTCAGGACAAGCCCATCTACATAGATTTCCTCTGTCAGAATTCTTAAATTTTCTCACAGTTATTTAAACCAGAAACAATCACAAAAGAAAGGTGCCAGTTATGGACTGCTGGCACTTCAGTCTGCCTTCCTTCATAATAAACTCCACAACTTCAGGGTCAGGTGAGCAGTTCATCAGGGAGAAAAGAAGTCCTGTCTTCTACAAAGGCTGACACCTTTAGAGACTCATGCTGACGAACAGCAAACTTCACATGACGCTGCAATTTCTTATCTCTGGTGAATTTTCGTAAAGCACCAAAGAGGAAACAGGATGTCCCAGACCAGGCCACACACTGGTGTGTTACTGTCTGAAAGCAATTCCTCCAGTATTTGGGAACATTACAGGGGCCTAAGAAATTTTCCAGTGGCTGAAAGCACTATCTGGAGCTCAGATACCAAGTTCTGATTTTATTCTTGGCTTTTGCTCATGTAGAATAGAGAGAGACAAAAGAGGACCCCTAGATAATAAGAGAGTGATTTAAGGAGGCACTAGAGAAGGAAGGAAACAAAGATTGTTTAAGTGCATGGCAGAAAAGTGTGAGAAAAACTGCCTCATGAGAGTGAAAAGACAGATTTGTTTTCGAGAGACTTTATGATATGGATATTAGAGAGTTCAATGCATAAAGGAGGCATTTGCACAGCAGAAATTTAACATATTAGAAGCAGTTCTACTGCAGAAGGCAGAAGACTTATGTTATGCCTTGGGAAGAAGATGGCTGTGAATACCATCCCACAGAAGGGTTCAACCTTTTGCTCCAATCCTACTTCCCCTTCTGCTTAAAAAGAAGCTTTGGCTAGAGAAGCAACAGAATTTTATTATTATCTGGTAACAACAGTTACTGTTGGTAACAACAGTTACTCAGCTCTGAGTGACAGCAGGCTAGGAAGGAAAGAAACCCCTTATAACCCCTGATGTAGTGGGCCAGAGCAGCTGAGCCTATGCCAAAGCATCATTTGATTCTAGTCTCCTCTCCTCTATTCCACACCATTTTCTCACTTTCTCTGGTTCTGGAGAGGAGATTTTTTTTTTCTCAGAAAGTACCCGAAGTTGATAATTTATATTTCTTTTGTGATGTTCAAGAGCTGCTCTTGAAGAGTCTTTCTACAGCTTTACTATCCGTGCTTTTAACACTGCAATATGTGATCACCTGTGAACACTTCTGAGCTTCAGTCCCAGCAGAGTACACTTGTAATTTGCCCAGTCAACCCTTTCATCCCTCCTTTTGCTTTCTCATTCCCCAGAAACAGGGAAGAAAGACTGAGGCACTTCCATTTTTGGCCATCCTTCTTCATATTCATAGCTTTAATGCTTCCTGCTCCTGCTAGGTGAGGCCACACAAAGCAAACATTTCTCAGTTGTAACCAAGCTAAGAGGCTTTTCCTTACACAGCTTTCACAGATTATGCAGGTTTTGAAGAATCTGAGGCACATCCAATAAAATGTCTTCTGCTCAATTTCAGTGTAGACTTTGGGACTTCATGACATCAAAGCTGTGTTATTTTCCTCTTTCTCCCTTTCCGTACTTTTGAAAAACTCAGATAGTACACAATTCTTTATGCTGGTTGCCTCTTACTGTGAGTGATCTCTACTTGGAGCCACCACACCACAGGTACGATCAGTCCCTCAGCACCACATTAGCCTGACCAGAGGGATCTTTCCTGGAGGATGGGGGACGTCATCTCCCTGTTCCCAGCACCTCCAGCACTGGTGGTAGTGGGAGAGGCCAGGTGGAAAGCCCAGCTGTCTAAATGGAAGTTTCCCTGCGTTCTCCAGTGATCTGGAAGGAGTCTGCAATGGGCTCTGGGTTTAGGGCAAAGGTGACACCCTTTGTGGTGAAGCGCTTGCAGTGCTGGTGAGAAGCGCAGCTCTGACACCACTAAGACTGAACTACTCCATTTGTCCCCCCACGAGGTACAGTGCACAGGAGGAAATACAGGGCAGGGCATCAGGGCCAGCTCCACCACACAGCCCTGCTGCCAGGGTGGCCTGTGACACCTAAAGATGCCTTGGGGTCAAGGGACTGAACATCTGGAGCAAGGAGCCCAGCGAGCTCTGCTTTCCCTGAAATCAGCAGGAGGGTTGGGTGCTCCAACCCTCCAATTTTTGGAGGTTTTCCTCCAAAAATCAGACTTTCTCCTGTCTCCCAGAGGTGCTGTGGAAGCCAGTTCACCACTTTTTCTTCTGAAGCATTCAGATAATAATGACATATAGTAACAGTTGTATGAAAATAGTCTGGATACAGAAAGCCCTATAACCTATTTTATATAGTAATGTCTTTATTATTCAGTTTACAAAATTCTCCTTCCATAGCAGACTTTACCCTGTTACACTCTGCTTTTTATATGCTGGTCAGCATCACAGTATCTACATATCCACCAAATACATGGAAGTTTATTAAGATTTAATCTTCAGTTAGTAACTCTCGAACCATTTCTTGCAAAGGTGGTCAGGGCTTATCAAGGCCAGAAAGAAGCAGAAAAAAAAAGAACCACTTATTTTCTTTCAGTGAGGAAAGAAAAGAGGACAAAACCAGATAGGTAATTGAAGAGAGTGATGAGAAAAATTAAAGAAAAGCTTGCATTAAAGAAGACAAATGGAGTGTGACGAGCAAGAAACAGAGCTGTATGTAAAACTCCAGTATCAGGCAGCGTTAAGTGTCTTTTGTAAAAAGTAGATTTACCCTAAGCTTTTCCCAAAGAAAAATGAAGGTGGAGATATGCAGGAATGGAGCAGAGGAGGAGCCGGGGTAATATAGAAAAAGATAGACTTGGTAACAGCCCCTTTGTTTTACCTTTCTCCCTCTGCATTTGACTTGCCTCCTCTGCTGCCCATTCCAGCACCAAAGCCCTGCTCACATTCAGGAGCAACTAATGCGTTATCGTAAAGGTTTTTATTTCCCTTCAGCCCCTGCCCCAACCACTGCACAAGCCTGAGCATAATCCCAGCACAAAGCATTCCAAGCAGCACGTTTGATAAACAGCCAGTATGAAAAAGGCTGGAGGTGGAGGGCTGGCGTCTCTGCTTTATCAGTGCCCCAGCACTCTGCTCAAACATACTCATTCCACAGATCTCAGCATTAAACATTTTCATTCAGGAACTCTGAAAGATGTACCCTTGTTTTTTTAAAAAGATTGTTTAATGCAAGTGAGGTTGGGCTGAGGTCTAGGAAAAAAAGGAGGAAGGATGGAGTAGAAGGAGGGAGGAAGTACAGAAAGACATTTACAGCTGTGAAAAAAACACTGTCCCTTATGGAGAAATTTTGATTTTGAAGTTTACTCTTCTATTAACATTTAAATTGAAAGGCGTTTCTTCCAAGCTCCACATAGGAAACCAGAAAATCTGCATTTAAATAGATACTATTTAAATGTGGAGAAAAATATATATCAGCATTGAATGCTTCCCCATTTGACTGAAAAGAACTTCTCTTATAGATGATTATTAATTTTTTTTCTTTTTTCTTTGTGTGTGCTAAAAAGAGAAATTGGAAGTACATTAAAATTCTGCTTGGCACAAGAAAGAGATGGGGGGATGGTTGCTTAATTGACCAAAACCCTGATTTTGAGCTCAGCTTTTCTGCAGGAAGGCATCTGGAGCCTGCAGGAGGCAGTCGAGCCTGCTGCCAGGGTCAGGGCCAAGAGGGACCTCTCCTGCCTGGTCCTGGGGACATGATGTCCATGCCCAAGGGGCTGCACATTCCCACTGCAATGCTCATCTCACTGGGGATGTCACCAAGTCCCCCCCATTCCCAGCAGGAGAATCAGATTTTCTGCAGTTTTTTTTAGACACCCTTGTGGCTTCAGGGAACCATCTAGAAAGCAGGGACATACACCTCCCTGAAAACTACCATGGCTCTTTCGTGTGGTGTTGAGCAGGGTGTCTGTCATAGGAGGAGAGCTCACAACTGAGAAGTCTGTGGGGTTTTGGGAGGCTGTGCTCAGAGGGTTTGGAAAGAAGTCCTGGGGCAAAAGGAAATGTTCACAAGTTGAGTCATATTTCACACCATGCTCTCATCATGTGCATTGGCACCTGGGGCTCTGCACAATCCACCACAATCCCAGAAACCTCGTATGAGACTTGGATCTGGTGTTTTGCGCAGTGCTACCTCCTCTCCTGCAACAAAAGCAGCAGGAAAAAAAAGTAAAAGCAGCCTCCTGAGCGGGGGAGAGTTGAAATGCCTAATAAACTCACAGAGAGGTGGAAAGGTGGGACTGGATAAAGGCAATATCCCAATATCCCCATGTCACATATGTACTCCATAACTCTATCACTCACCTGTCCATCCCTGCCTCCTCTCTGCCCGAAGTGGTCAAGTTCATCCTTGCCACATGCCAGGGTCTCACACCCCATGTGTTGCCCTTCAGCTCACATACAGAGGGATGAACAGGAGATAGGAGGGGAGAAGGGAATTTCCTGCCTCGTGACACGGGCTTTTCACTGGCTGTGTCCCCATTACATGTTTTTGTCACAAGTAGTGAAATGAAATTTCACCCCCCAGCAGCATTCAGGGAGCAGCAATGAGCCAGCTGTGCATGGTGCTTGCTGTAATTCCAGGGTACGTTGGGCCTCATCACCGCTCAAGAATCCCCAATCCTAAAATACTAATTTTTTTCTCTGCCACATCTTAGGGCTTATTCCTACAAAAAAGGTCAGACACATACTCCCCCCAGCAGTGCATTATTGGCCACCTCGATGGCCTTTTCTGTCATGTCAGTGAGGAGCAAAGAGGGTTGGTGTCCCAGAGGCTCAGCTAGGGACTCTGGTGACTTTAACCTTTAGGTCACTGGGCTGACTCTAGGTCAAGCTGGTGGTGGCTGTGAGTTACAGTCCAAAAGCCAGGGCAGTGGTTCCTGGGAAGTAGCAGCTCCATACAAACCCAAAGGACAAGTACCTATACTGTGCCTTGGCTCTCTTTAGAGAGTAACTCAGATTTAAACTTTTGGTGGGGTCTGGGCACTTCTCTCCTTGCTCCTCCTGTCTCTATGACGGATGGCTCCAGTGTTTCCAGCTGGAGACTGGGCTGACTTCAAAAAACATCAAGGTGGAAAAACCAGGGGGAAAAAATGAGGCACGAGAAGGATAGCTCAGTGATCCAGGTACTAGCAGAGCGTCTGTAAAGATGCAGATACTACTCTTTGCTGTCTCACAGACTTGCATGGCAAGAAAGTCAGGCTTTCTGTGCCTCAGTTCTCATAAACTGGGATAATCTCATCTCACCAGGTCATTTTGAAGATTAATACATTAAAGATTGTGTGAGGTTCTCTGCAGTGATGGTACCAGAAGCCCTAAAAATGCCTTGGACAGATAAAAACTGCAGTAGGATATGGGAATTTTTTCAGTGCTGATTTGGAATTCAATCTGATTAAATCTGAAAAAGCACAGAGATGTAAATAAGCAAAACAGTAGCTCTCACCTGGGTACAGGCACCTGCAAACTTGGGGAGAGCAACTGGAAATCATGACTCTTTTTTTGGCCAAGCTGGTATCATGGAACCCAGACCCACAATCTCCCACTTTGACATTGGGTTTTCATCAGACCCAATTTTTGCAGCACAATCCTGTCTGTAGTCACTGGGTTGGTGAAGATGAACATCTACTGCCACTCAACACTGGAATTAATTTGGCCAACTCGCTCTCATTGCCTCTCCATCCCCCTCTCCCAGCTTGCTGGGAACTCACAAAGAACAGCCTCATTCTTCCTGGGATCTCTAGCTGATTTTTTTCCTATGCAGATGACAAACACTTTCTGAAAATATATATGTGACAAGAAGAAATGTTCAGTAGAAATAGCAGGTGCCTGGAAAATAGATTCCCATTTGTCCTTCTCTGCCCCTCTCCAAAACCCAATCATTTCTGTGTTAATAAGCTTGCTGACTATAATGTGGCACTAACCTTTCGCAATTGATGCCAGTGACATTTTGACAGTTCCACATATGGGCCTGCCAAAAGCTGAAGGAATATAAATTTGCAATTTGGTAAAAAGCTGGGTGAGCAGCCAAAGCAGCTTGGGGGAAGGAGGAGAAAACCTCCAACCAGCCAAACAAAAGCCCACTACACAGATGTTATGCACATCCACAGCTGGAGTACCCCAGCAAACATGCGCTTGGAAAAAAAGCCTTAGGCACCTATTAAGGCCAGTGTAGCTTGATATGCCTCTCAGTAGATTCTCCTCACGTGGCAAATTTAGGAGAAGTCCTTCCTAGCAGAAGGGAAATGGGACATGGCGGTCAATCTGTGCAAACTATCCGGTTAACATCAGATCTCACAGGACTCAGCAGTTGCTCCAACAAGGAATCTTCAGTATTTTTGCCAATGTGATCAGCTGTAGGGAAACAACTATTTTCTAACACTGTTTCGTGGAGTGTCATTGAATTTACTTTTCAGAGTATCTCTGCACAAAACATCACTGACAGCTCACAGATTGTATCACACACCATACATCTTCCTCAAATTAACATCTATATTGAATCCCATAATACTTGGCTAAAAACTAACTTCCAGAAAGAGGTCCAATCATCATGTGACACAATGAGGAAAAGAAAAATGCTGCACTTAACAGTTTGTTCAGGTGGTTAATTAACCCCCACTGTTGGACAATCTGTACTTTCAGAAGGATATGTCCAGTTTCTTCTTCCAGGCCGTTACTGCTACATGGTGAGGTTAAGAAGTGCTGTGACCCCTTCCTTCTGATCCCCATTTCAGCAAGACTGAAATCACTTTTTTCCTGAAATTAGAGGACTGTGGCTTTTATGATGGTTTACTGATGCCTTTGTGGAAAATGTGGAGGTGTGTTTGCTGTATATGTGCATGTAAATAGTCAGGTGTTGTAATGGTATAGCTGCTGTACATGGCTAACCAGTGATGCAAAATTACTATTAAAATATAATGGTTTATTGAATTTTCTTTATGACAATGTGGGTCTTCTGGGAAGAAGATACGGGAAGACCAGGCAGAGAAGCATCACAAGGGTCTTGGTAAACATAACCCAGCTTTCACATGAGAGGCAATGGAGCATGCTCTTCTCATATCCAGAAACACAGAGTCAAATGTGGAGCCCAAAATACTTCCTAAGCAAGGGCAGTGGAACCCACTGATCAGCAGCTGCTGATGGAGGTGGGCTGACACTGAGAGCACAACTTCAAGAAAGCCAGGTCTTTGCAGAGGCTGGGAACAGTAAGCCTGATGAAAAAGTCAGATTTACTATTTCCAAAGCATTTTCCTTGGAGTGTTTTTGTGTTGAAGAAATAACAGTAGGGTAGCTGCTGGATCACTGTATTAAGCACGTTAGTGGGGAGTGTGAAGTGTAAGACCTTTCTGAAGTAATGTCACTTGATAGGCAGGGGACTGTGGCCAAGGCTGGACCACTGCGTGGGTGTTTCATGTGACTGCAGGATACAGATGACTGCTTCCAGTGTGACATTTGTAAGGGGTTACACTTGATGGGATCGGGAGGATGATGGAGGTCAGAAGTGCAGGGTGTCCAGCACAGAGAGCATGCTGGATTTCACTGTGGTGTGCTTGATCTGAAGTCATTCAGCTGTCAGACTTCAGGAAGCAGCATGAAGGTGCTTCCAAAGCCAGTAAACAATACTTGGCTCTAACTGCTTCTGGCAACACATTCTTTCATCTAATATAACTAGTAGGCATCCAACCTGGCCTCATCAAATAAAAAAAAGTGGGAACTTAGTCATTATTTGGCCACAGCTCTGCAAGCAGGTAGGGTTTCCACACATGGCATGGGACAGAGTGAACCCCTGCCTTGTTCTAGCAATGCTGGTGACACAGAATAGTCCATGGATGTTTATCCAAAGCTTTCTCCTAAAGTCATCTGCAGTTTTGCAGAGAGCTTCCCTGTCCCAGCACCCAGTTCCCACTCCCCAGAGGGCCTCATTTGCTTCCCTGACTTCCCAAGCCACTAATGAGCTGTGCTGCTATTCACGCTTTTTCAGGAAAAACCTATCCTTGTGCAGGCTCCCCTGATGGCAGCCGCAGTGGAAGCACTGGTTAGTGGCAGATTTTCCTTCAGTGCATGTTAGCACTCCTGCTGCTGATATAATTTCACAAGCCTACACCAAGCCGGCGCAACTGTGGGAGATTTTCTGAGAAGTGACCGCATGCGAATGGAAGTCGGCCAGTTTGAACAGCCCCCGCACGCTCGCCGGCGGGGTAGGAGGCGGAAAAATCTTGACGCTCTATGTGGCCTCCTAGGACCTGTTACCTTTTCATGGAAAGCACCCCTTGAGCTTTGCTAAGGAGAACAGGGAGTGCTGCTAATGCAACAGACTCCTGCAGGCAGCACTCTGCCTGAGTCTGGCAGAGTGGTGTGAGGCCATGAGATGTGGCCTGACGTCTCTGAAGGGACTGATGCTTGCATGGTAAACAGGATAGAAGGGCCCCAACTCCTGAGGATATCAGTATATATCCTAGAAAATTATTTAAGATCACCTAAAACCAACAAAACTCCCTCAACACCACCAGCAGACCATAGTAGTGTTCCTTCATACCATGTATTTTTCAACTATCATCCAAATGGATTATATATAACCCATTGTATGTAATCCATCCAAATGGGTTATTGTTGTTGCCATACACACAGCACCTCACAAACCAAAGTCTCCATGCACCTCTGTCTCTGAAGTCTGCAGGCTGCACAGCAACGTGAGGACAAAGGGTGCTCTCTGACCGTACCCCACCTCCCTCATCAATCAGGCAGGAGCAGGGCTGATTATGTGCTTGGAGACAGGCAAGAAGAGTGACGGGGAAAGCGGTGACAGTTATAAATGTTTTGCAACCTGAATGTGACATTAATATATGTATGCGGTGTGTTCACAACATTAGGTATTTGTGCACAACCCTAATAAATACCATGTTTGACAGCAGTTTCACAAAACCACTCAATGATCTAGAAAAACTTGCCATGAGACAGACTTTCTGGTTTGACCAAGAAAAAAGAAATATCACTGTGCTCAGTCAGATCCTTGACTTAGTAGAAATCTAGAGCAGTATCAATGAGCTCTATATAAAGTTTAATTACAACCATGTTGAAATGACCAGATAAGTGATAAAAGCCTGCTCCATAAAACCTATGCTTTGTTTCTGTGCCCCAGAAGAGAGCTTTAGTAAGCTTCCAAGTCTAGAAATACCAATGTAGGAGTCATGACATCTCCACCTCAGGGTTTTGTTTAGTTGTTTTTTTTTTTTCATGGAAGGCACAGTTATCCTGTTTCTTTCCATGGGTGATGATCCAACGCCTGCACTCCAAAGTCAGAAAGCTCATCATACTACATGACTTACTTCATGCATTCACCTTAAAGGCCGAGTCTGTGATATTGATGTAGGTCAAAGATATTTCTAAAACAAGTTGGAAGCTGACTGGCAAACTACCTTGATGTTTTCCTTACACTGCCCAGGCGCTGTGGTGCTTGCTGCATGTGGACACATGCACATATGTGGGCCTGACTGGATGCTGTTCACCCTGAGGGGCAGCCTCACTTTTTCCTGTCAGCAGCGTACCCTAAAAGCAGCACACCAAAGTGTCTGTGTAGTTATCTGTTTTTCTACTGGGTTTGAGATGTTACAAAAGAGGAAGATTTAAGTATCACTTAAAAATGTTGATATGTTCCGTATAAAAAACCCCAAATGTCTCATGTGGGCATTTTCTTATAATAAAGCTTCTGACTTTTCATGTTAAACAGCCTTTTTTTAAAACTGCACTAACATTTAAAGGAAAAAGGATTTGAAAGGGTTAAGACAGACAATCAAAGTATCTCAGTTCAGCCAAAATTCTGCTGGCTGCTCCAAAATAAATTGTTGTTCATTTTGCTGAAAAACTTATAAAAGCCACCTGCAGCCCTTCCACCATGCTGTTTTATTCACTTTGCCTTTCCAGCCAGAAAGCCTTTTTATTTCAACAGCTCTGTCCATCAGTGCAGCAGAGGCAGTGGCAGAGGGCTAATAATATCACTGGCAAGAATGTGAAGGCTAAACTGGGAAGCCAAGCTTTGACAGTGGTGGTAAAAACAGAATTGATTCTCAAATATTTTGTTTCTGAGATGACATACGGTTCCGTTTTTGTGCCTACACATGAGTGATTCAATTGATTTGGGATCTGAAATCCTTGCAGCCCATCTTCTCACTTTTAAGAAGCTTTTTGGTTCACCTGCATTGGCTGGTTTGCTCACTTCCTAATAGGTCTCTCCAGATCTGATACAGCATTTGAAGCTGTGTTGGGAACATATGTGAAGGAGGGGGAACAAATGGAGGGAAATGCCCTCTGTGCATTGCTAGCAGTCACACACTTCCAAAAAGCTGTGGTTAGGAGATCCCTAATTCAGTTAACCTCTTTGATCTCATCATGCAGTACAAAATGCTGAAAGGGAATGAAGAGACTGCAGGCAGGTCTACTACGTTTGCATATCAAAACACAAGCCTCAGACCGGTAAAAAGCAGGAGAGATACAGTACACTTGTGTTAGATGGAAAAAAAACCATCTTTTGATTGGGAAAGAGCTTTCTTCCTGGTTGTGTAGTGCTCATATATGTGCAATAAGAAAAAAAAAATCCACACTGTATCAGGAAGCGATGCACACTGGGGCCGGGATTCACTTCTGCTGCACTCCCCTAGGCTACAGGCAGGATTTATCTCCCTTTCTCCCTTAGTTATTAGCAGAAGGCAGGCAGCTGTGCCCCAGACAACAATGACACGTCCCTTAAAAGAGCCTGTTCTGCCAAAAGATCAGGCACCGAAAGGTGAGACGCATATTATCAGGGTCCAGCATCCTATTATCCTTTTCTTTAACTGAGACCTGTCCACCTAGAGAGGGGAAACACATGTCCAATGCATGCAATTATGCATATTTTAAGAAAAGATACCATCCTTCTCTTTACAGCTGCCAACCTGCCCCTTCCAGCCATCTCCCCACCTTTCCTTCTATCTGTGCCTCTATCCCTGTCTCTGGCATAAACTCCTGCTTTCCTCTACCTGCTCTTCTCTGCCTCGTACCGTCCCGGTTTTGCATCGTCTTCCGCTCCTCCTTTCTTAATGCACACCTCGCCTCCCTTTCAAACGTCCCCCTATAATTTCCTCTCATCTCCTTTCCTCTCTCTCACTAGGTTGACACATCTTAATACCTTCCCAGTGACTTTCATGACATGTGAAAAGCTGTAGCCAGGTATCAGATTCCTTATCAGGTCAAAAGAAAATATTAGGGAAGTCAGTGGCCAGATGCAATGATTATGGTTCAGTGTGGACAAGAGTGACATCAGTCTCTGTGGTCCCAGATGAGATTTAAATTGTTGGTAAAATGCATCATCACTGATTTTCCACTTCCTCCTTTTGTGGTATCTCTGAAGTATGAGAGTTTGGGTACCTTATCTCTGCATTTCTTATCTCAACGCAGTTGCTTTCTCTTACATGTAATTCATCCACGAATATCCTGAATTCCTGCAGTTTGATATTGTCCTCTACTATTTTTACTCCTAAGTAATTGATACTATTAACTGTAACAGCATTTTATGTTTTGCTTAGCAATTTTCTTACTGTTCTTGTTTTTATTGTTTTTGTGTGTTTTTTTAAATCACACCTAGCGAGCTGTTTAGGAAAGCCACAGAGAATCCTACCTTCTGATATTTCTAACGGCTTGATGACCTGAAGGACCAACTTCTCATTCCTAATTTAACCTTTTTAGGACATGTTCACTGTTGCTGTGGTATCACACCTCCTAAGTACACTGGTGACTTTGGCTTTTCATGTTCTCATCTAGGGGCTCTACATATGAGCCTGTCGCTGCAGCGAGGGGTGCAGAGGATTCTCAGGTGAGTCCCAGCGTCTCTGTGCTCCAAGCTCCATTCTCCCAGAGGCCCTGCTCCGGCCCCGGGGCTGCCATCTCCAAGGCACGGTGGTTTTCTGGGCCCTGGCATACCCCTGCCAACTGAGATCTCTTCCTTCAGGGAAGGGACATTCCCAGGGCCTCAAGTTCCTGCAGTCTGCTGTCCTGCTCTGTTCAGCAAGCCACAGAGGAAACACAGCAACTGCTTGGGCTCCTTTGTCTGCAACTCCAAGTGACCGGCTCTGGCACAGACCCTGATAACCACAGCATCTAGACATCATTAACAACTTAGCTTAATTACATCGTAATTTCTTTACACAGAGCCTATGAGCAAGATTTCAATTAACTTTAACTATATATAAGTTTAACTTGTCTCTATCATTCCATTAAGATGATCTGGGACAAGACAAAGATAAACATAGATGTTAACATTCTATAAAAAGCATGAGATTTTTAATTAATTTTAACAAAAAATTAATTAGCAGGTTATTTATAAAGGCTCATAAAATTCATTTTCTACTCACAGAATGTACTTTCTGTACATTTGGGATAGGTTTATTCTGCCTCTCAAACAAAACAGAGATTCTGAATCCCTTTTGATCTAATCTGGTCTTACCATGGAGCATAATCAGCAATTCTTATTAAAAAGGGCTTTGGAATCCTCAAATCAAAAATCCATCTAGGTGCAAAGTCCTATTAGTGTTTCCAATGAACATTTTTATTAGCATGTGAAGAGCAAAATAAGGTTTAACTCAAGCTGTAGCCTGTTTGACTGAACCAAAATTCTTCTTCCTGGGAGTCACAGCTGGAAATATGCCAGACCCTTAAAATGAAGCTATTTTAAAGTCAAGCTGTGCTCTGGCCCATTACAAAGTCACCACATTCCCAGGACAGGGTTTGAAGTTCTGCTGGCACATGATTAAGTAGGCATTTTCAAGTGAAGAATTCCGTACGATAAATCTGAAGATGCATCAGTCTATAGGAGAGGATGTGTCCTGAGTTGAGACTTTGGATTAATTTATTAAGCAGGTAGCTTGGCTTAGGAAATGCCGGGTCAGGGTTTGCTAGCTATTAAAGCTGCCCTGTTTGCTGGCTATTTTTTAATTTTAAGCATGACTGCATAAGCAGCCAACAGCCTCCCATGTGCCACAGTTCAGCCAGCGGCCAGTTTTCCTGTCCTCAGAGCTGTCACTTGTAGGGATGCTCAGAGCCCAACGGTGGCATCTGGAGGGCCCCGCACAGGGACAGCAATTGCCCACATGTAGGGCAGTGTCTGACTGCACCCACCTGCAAATACATTTATGGGGGCCTAGGTGGGCGCGTTTGTTAGGCCATCCCATCTCCCCACTGGTGATTTTGAAAAAGCCTAAAGGATTTGCTCCAGAGGAGCCAAACTTCTCTGGCGCATGGCAAATGCACTTGTACGACTGGGATTGGTGCGCTGAGAATCCTTATCCCTGAATCTCCTTCAACTCCTCTCAACAGGCATCGTGACAGAGGGGACTGGCCAGGCTCCCTGCTAGCTGCCATCCCTGTAATCAGTGCCATTAGCAGGTTGCTATGGAAGTTTTCTCTTCCTGGAGAAGGAATCAGGGCACCCCATGGAAAAGGTGAGGACATCAAAGAGGAGGAAGAGAAAATGCAGATGACTGGTGGAAAAACACTGTCTGTGGAAACGGCCCCCAGAGCATTATTTCCTTGGCCAGAGCAGACCACACACTTTATAGACAGGACTATGTATTTTGTCTCCAGAGAAATGTTTGCCTTGGCATGACTAATACAAAGAGCAAATCTAGAACAGCAGAAATGCCACCGAAGTCCCTCCCACATGGCACCTGTGATTACCATAAGTGAGCACTCTTAACCTGCTTCACCTTTAATAGATAGCTAAGGAAAAATGGGAAGATGGAGAAAACTATGCTGAATTTTTGCATCTTCTTGACTCTCAGTAAAAACATGGTTTCTAAAAAGAAAAAAAAAAAGCATCAAGGAACTTCAATTCCCTTTGTACTACTGATTCCAAGCTTCCAAGCACTGGAAAGAAACAGAGCAAATCCCTCACACAACTATACGTCCTGATTCGAAGGAGAGTGCAAACAAGACTGAGGGAGAGATTTAGTTCCCAGCCCACACTGACTGCTCACCACTGGGGAGAAGCAGCTGGGGGAAGAAGCGGGGAACGAAAAGTCTTTAAATGGTTTTTGCTCCTCCCGAGTTGCAGGGGGTGAGAATCCATAGTCTAGGTAAATCTGGATGTAAAACGAGCAGGGACCCAGCTGGAATCAGTTTAGTGATATAAAGACACATAGTCTTAATTAAGGGAATTGTGATTTGCCAATGAAATCCCAGCAGGGCGTCTGTCTGCCTGATCAAAGACTCGACTTTCTGATGGAATCTTAAGTGCATGAGCCATGAAATTACTTTTTGAAAAGGGAACATGCAGCACAAAGAGGCAGAGAGAGAGGGGAGGAGGTGGAAAGGAGAAGGGAGGGAGGGAGGGAGGAAGGGATGGGGAGCAGAGTGGAGCTCCAAGTGAAGCTACTGGGAGCCTCCATTCCCTCCCTCCAAACAAATGTAGAGAGGGGCAGGCTGGAGAAAAAATGATACCAAACTGCCAGCAGAGTCAGCATCTAAAATCATCACACAGCCCACTGAATAAAGACACATTCCAGTTTGTCTTTTTGGTTTTTTTACAGCAACACAACATATTCCCCTCCATTTTCTTGCAAAGGAATGAATCAATAAGAAATGCTTCAAACTATCTGCTCCAAAATCAAGCTTTTCAGTGTACATGGGAAGAGTTTTGGATCAAGTTCCAAAGTAGGCAAATCCTGCACAAACTGGAATTAATATGCTGTGGGGTCCTAAACCACTGAAAGCTTTGTAAATCAAGACACAAAGTGTCGAGAGAAGAGACACAATCTACCAGCTTCATTTATCACGTCTGTGCCACATAAGCATTCCCACAGCACTCAATAAACTTTCCAAATCCCATCTCCTCATACAGCAGACTCAGTACAAAGCTACAAGGGATTAGCCCAGGACAGCCTCAGCTCTGTTTCTAAAGGTCTAGCAAGGCATCCAGAGGACACTATGTTTCCAAACATCTTACACGGAATTCTCTCCTCTGACATTTAAATGTGTATTTTTTAAAAGCGCTCTCATTGCCAGACTAAAACCCAATGCAGTGATTACAGAAACCATTATATCAGAAGAAGCCAACTGTCAGCTTGCCATGCCATCTTCCTCAAAAATGACTAAAGCAAGTGTTTTAAAGGAAGAAAAAACCCACCCATATGCACCTGCTGTGCAGGGCAGGATTCCATTTACTGGAGGAATAATCCCAAGTAAACACACTGGACTGTATTACTGGTCAGGCAGCATGAACCTCATAAATCACAATTGGTGTACTGATACCATGCCAGAATCTAAAGTAAAAGAGAAAATAAGCAATCAAGCCCTATCAAATTCTGTGTTCAAAATATCTGGAAGAAAGCAATGGATGCAGTAAAATAAAAATAGTAAAATAAAGATTAAAACAGTGAGAGGAAATATTCCATTTTCAAGTATCGCCACCAATTTGTGTAGCAAAAAGCATAAGGGTATCTGACAAGTGGCTACACAGCACAGAATGCAGCTCTTATCCTAGCCACTGGTGTAAGGAATATGGTGCCTTCACTGCTCCCCAGTTTGCTTGTTCTTACTAATGCTGCTAGATCTAAAAGGAAAACAAATCTTAGCACCATTCCCTGAGTCAGCTATAAAGCTCTGCTTCGGGACCGTGTAGCCCTTGAGAAAAGCCGCAGGTTGAAGAAGTAAATAAGTGGGTCAGAGAACTCAAATATTTAACCTTAATTACCCTTTTTTGATACTTGTCTCCCCTCATGCCCCACTCAGTAATTGTCAGTCACCCCATTTATTTAGCAAGATGTGGTTAGCTATGCAGTGGCTGCAGAACTTCTTGAGCCTAGCTGAAAATGCCACAAATCAGAAATGGACCTCCCTAGGCACGTGCTTTGCTTGCAGTGGGGGAAGAACTTCTGAACCTTGCATTTCCCTCACTGCTTTTTCCCCCACAACACGTGCTATCATCAGGCCCCTCTCTGCAGAGCCTCACCACCGTGGGATGAAAGAGCCCCCTTCACCTCAGCTGCGACCACCCTTTCACTCAATCACCTTCTCACTTTGCAAACTTCTCAGATCCCGGTGAAATGGATTTTCTCTCTTGCCTCTTTTCCCTCTCCCCTGCCACTCTTACTGCATGCCAGCTGTTCCTGTACTTGAAAATTCTGCAGAGCAAGTTTATATAAAAAACACAGCTCAAAGTATAAAGGGAGGTGTTTTCCAGCAGTCTATATAACAAAAAATGGATCGGTTGTAAGGAGGATTAACATCTATTTCACATATGTGGCTTCTTCAAAACACTTTCCTTCTCACTATCAAAACAGGCTTCACAGTGAAACAGCAATTCACAAGCTTAGGTTTTCCAAGTATGTTTTGTGCTGTGCTTGAGGGGCTAATTGGAAGCACCAAAATACACTATTAATTTGTGTATCTTCAGTCATAAACTGCTGGCTCTGCTGCTCACCCCCAAGCATGCTTGAGATCTAGAGGAAAGTATCCCAGCATAACTCCACCAAGTTCTCAGTTGCTCACACTTTATTTTCTGAGCCAAAGAGCAGCGGGTGGCTGCTCAGCATCAGGAGAAAACCTGAGCTTCAGGCCGCCTTGACAGAATTCCCTGTGCCTGGGACTTCATGTGTTCTTAAGGTTTCTGACTCGAGAGTGCCCAGCACCAGCTGTTGAGCAATCTCAGAAGCCAGGCTGCTGCATGGGGCTGGTTAGATGCTGTGTAAGGGCAGGTCAGCAGAGTTTCACTGACTCAGGGGAGCTGGAGTGATTTACAACACTCACACATCAGACCCATGGCACACAGCTAAATGTGTGCATGTGCCTGTGTATATGGTCACTATATAGCTATTTATGCTGTAATATGGGTCTGCAGACTACGCAGTCTTTCAGAAGTTTCTTTGGAAGGTTTCCTTTTGGGATACTCTCCTGTATTTCCCTGAAAAACCTAAGTGACCAGAGTCTTGTAATGCCATGCCAAGTGCCCTCCATCACTACAGATCCAGATCAGCTGGAGGATGGTTTTCTAGTTAAGGCAAAAAATGAATACCTGGGAGGGGTGGGCCCTCCACCCAGGAAAATGCACATCCCTCCTTCCTTTCATCCAACCCTCCTTCTTTCCTTTCTTCCATCCTATAGTATGAGTCTTGCCACCTTTTCAGATTCCACAGTTACATCAAACCAAATGAAAACAAGAGGAGTGACGTGCCCCTGCCCTTCACAGACCATGGTTTTTTTCTGCTCTCCTGGAAATATATTTCTGAGTGCTTCTGTTTTCTCAGAAGAACCCTATTAGTTCACACAGCAATTTTTTCTCTAAAGAGTAGGGGTTGCTTGTAGAGAAGATGTGATCAACAGTCATTCCCTGCTCACAGCTTCCAGTTGTTGGAGTTCATACCTGTTTTGCTCATCTGCAGGGACCTTCTCTGCAGGAGATTCCCCCTCCCCCACTTCCTTATATAATGAAAAAGTCCTAATCCCTCCCTCCTCACAAACAACTCTGCTTAAAATCAGTGCTCATTGTACTAAGTCTCCCGATCTCAAAGGGCATTAATTGCTTTGGGCTTCACCTCAGAGCTGTTGAATACTGATAATAACTGGTTTGCCTGGGTTTACTGCCTAAATAGCTGATAATTACAGCCCAAGAACAGCAAGGGGCATGCTGTCTTTCTGCCACAGCCGTCTGCCTATCTGGTTTGCTAGGCATCTGTCCATCTGTCTCTAGGCAATTGTTCCTATTTCTACCTGACTTTCTTCTCCTTCTCCATCTCTCTCATTTATTTTGCTTTTCAGTCTCCCTTTTTTCTGGTGATTTTTTTTCCCAGAGTTCTGACATCTTTGATCTCTTGTCGACAAAGAACACAGCTACACATTCAGAGAGCCAAACATTTTATCACCCCCCAGAAGCAGGGGTGATGCGCTCACTCAGGATGTGTCAGGTGAAACGTCAGAAACAATTACAGAAAGAGAGAGACTTTCCAGCCCCACGGGGGAACCATCCGGTCTGGCATTCTGCGCTTCACCTCCTGACTCTGCGGGAATCAGAGAGCTGAGCTGCTGCAGCACCCATCCAGAGAGACAAGTGGAAAGACATACAAACACACAGGGAATATGTTGCAGGTTTGGGGAGGGTAAAGGGGTCTGTCTCCTGCAGGGGAAACCAGTTGGATCCCCATCTTGCTTCCTCTTTAGCTGTGACAAGACGCAGTCATCTCTGTCCATCTGAGACAAATGTGCCCCCAGCAGAGGCAGTTTTCATATAACCTCATTGTGTTACTGTGACCATCTGCTCCCCCACCCTTGCCAGGCTCCCATGGATCAAGAGGATCGCCGTACGCTGACCAGGGAGTCAGGCACTGAAATAGAAGCAGAGTGTTACGAGCCAGAAGGGCGATGCAGAAATTCGGTTTCTGCTGTAGCTCACTGCACTGGAAACACAGAAGGATAAAAAGAACACAGAAGCCTACAGGGAAAGTGGGCCAAGACCCAGGGTCAACATATTGGTTTGCAGACGATGGTGGGAATTACCGGACCCTCTGATATCTCCAGAGGCTCCTGGGTACAGTTGAGAGAAGAAAAGGTTGCCGTGTCACAGCTCTGTCACAGCACCTGAAGAGTCACAGGCCACCCAGGACTGCTGGGATGTGTTGTTTGTACAAGCAGGAGCTCCCCTAATATGACTGCCACATGCTGAGGGCTTTGCTAGCAAAGAGGCTCATAGAACTTTTCATTCCCTCCTGGTTGCCAGAACAGTGTAGATGAGCAGCAGAAGGAGCCCTGGATACTGCTGTACACATCTTCCCACAAATCCAAAGCAGTTGCCATCTAAATCCTCTGCAGAAGTTCAGCTGGTAACTCCCCTCCTGCCTTCACCTCTCTCTGTCATGCACAGCTTCTGAGCAGAGAGGTCCTGGAAGGAGCAGCACACCTCTGCCGTAAGAAATTATCTCGCTCAGCTCCTGTCTGTGTCCTGTCAATTGTACCAAAGGTTTTCCTGCACCCACTTCTTCGTTCTGATCTGGCAAATAATCCTTTTGGTTCCTGACAAATAGCACCATTTGCTTCCTGAGTGTGTGCACCCTGCCAGATGGCAGGGGGAAACAACTATCTGCACAAGGAAGTGTTCTGGCTCTCTATGCACAGGAAACAAGCCAAAAGGAAAAGGAAAAACACTTTCGGATGATAGGCCTCCTGACTGATAAAAGTCCAGGAAACTGATAGTTCAGCCTCTTGTACTTGTCCTTCATTTCATTTTTTCTTGTGCTTTGATCTGTGGCGATAGAGGACTGCCAATCAACGGAGACCGGAGAGAAGTAAAGGTCCAAGCTCTTCCAGATGCTAAACTAGTGCTAGAGCTCCATGTCTTTGCTTCAGTTTTCCATCCCATGGCTGTTTTAAAAAATGGATGGAGAAAAAGAGAGCCCTTGCCACTCCAGCTAGATAGGCTTTCTCTGTTAAGTCATGTGCCAAAGTCCAGAGGTAGGATGGAGGTTGCATTTACCTCAATATTTGTTGCAATGTCATGGACAGTAATTCCTTGTTCCCTAACTTCACTCAGGATATCTGAGACATGAGAGATGTTTAATCACATTCTAGTCACAACACTGTGGTCCTTCACTGCAGCTGTGATGACATGGATCATGTCTTCTAGGTCTTCTGGTGAAAACAGCACTAACAGAGCCTGTATCTTCATCCAACCTGACCTTAAAGACTTTACCTTAGATTCAGACCCGAATCCACAGCTTGAGGGAACGTGGATCTAAGCTGATGCTGCCAAGTGCATATACAGCAACATTGTTGGTGTGGCCTAAGGCACCTCAATGATACCCTCCAGTGTTTTAACTAGCTCTCAGTCAGCCTGTGGAAAATATTCCATATTTAAGAATCCCCTTTAAAAATAAAGTTATGGTATGTGTGTGGCATGTGTGTTCAGACATAACTTCCTCCTATTGCTACTGAAAGATACTCAGTTTGAAAGTCTCCTTCAATTCACACTGTACCTAGGAGGACAAGGGTAGGTTGCTTGGGAAGCACAGATTTCTGTACTCTTAGGCTGTCTGGAAAAGAAAACAGCCTTGCATCTGAAAATTTTCAATGATTCATCCTTTAACAGCAGTGAATGCAAAACAAAATGAGCCTGACGCCATTTTCTCCAGTGATGTGCCATGGCTTATTAGGATGGGGTTATAAGCTGCTTTCCAGTGAACTTGTTCTCAGACAGATAAGCTGACTAGTGGGAAATCAATCACTATGAATTTTGATAGTAGCGCCTGCTGAAGTAATTACTTCAAACATCAATAATTCTGCTCACCTGCCTGTGCAGTTTTCAGTCATGCTGAAGGTTAGATTAATGCCACGGAGCTCCTGGGGACTTTTGTTTGTTTTATTTTTGTTTTCTCTATCCTTTTTCATCTACTTCCTTAAATATTTTTCTTAAACACTGATTTAATTGAAATGTCACATTGTCTGTTCCTCTCTTTCTCTGTCTTCTCACCCAAGTCATCAACATGAGTTTGCTCATATCAGTGAAATTGTCTCCGCGATTCTGTGCGCACAGGAGCTGCTGCTGATCCTTCCTGGCAGACTTACTAAGCGTTGAAAGCTCGTGTCACATCCCTCCTCAGCTATTTATGCCTCTGTTTAAGTTAATACGTATTTAGAGAGAAGGACAAAAACACTTTGGTGCCAAACACTCTTAGAATCAGAGAATTGTTTAGGTTGGAAAAGACCTCTAAGATCATCGAGCCCAACTGTTAGCCCAGCACCACCAAGTGCATCATTAAACCATGTTCCTAAATGCTACCTTTAAATACCTCCAGGAATGGTGACTCCAGTGCTTCCGTGGGCAGCCTCTTCTGATGCTTGACAACTCTTTCAGTGAAGAAATTTTTTCCTAATATCCAATCTAAACCTCCCCTAGCACAACTTGAGGCCATTTCCTCTCATCAGTTGTTACATGGGGGAAGAGACTGAACCCCACCTGGCTCTGACCTCCTTTCAGGTAGTTGTAGAGATCAATAAGGTCCCTCCTGAGCCTCATCAGTTGGCCTAGGCCCCATCAATCCAGCCTGTCCAGATCCCTCTGCAGAGCCTTCCTACCCTCAAGCAGATCAACATACTCACCCATCTTGCTGTCACCTGCAAACTGATTGAGGGAGCACTCAATTCCCTCATCCAAATAATTGATAAATGTATTAAAGGACCAGCCCCAACACTGAGCCCTGGGGAACATCATCTGTGATTGGCCACCAGCTGGATGTAACTCCATTCCCCAACACTCTCTGGGCCCAGCCACCCAGCGCGTTCTGTACCCCTCAAAGAGTGCACCTGCCCAAGCCATAAGCAGCCAGTTTCCCCAGAGGAATTCTGTGGGAAATTGTGTCAAAGACTTGACTAAAGTCTAGGTAGTCACCATCCACAGCCTTTCCCTCGTCCACTAATTGAACTGAAGCCCCTCACCCTGGCCTCTGTGTGGTGTGATTTTAGTTCCCATGCAGATAAGCTTGTCGGTTCAGGTTTTGCCACACAGTACACAGACTGCGCGCACAGATAATTAATAACTTAAAGCACATCTTACCAAAATTTTAAGGTGACACAACACCACCTAAAATGTCCGTGACTCAAAATTAATTCCCCTTGGAGATAACAAGAGAACAGTTGGTAAAATGTGTGTACACGCTTGCATATTGAGCAGATGATAAATTAAAGAGGGTATTACTCCACAGAGAGACCAGATATTTCATCCAGTCACTAAACACCATGATAGAACTATAACATTATCTAAAATGTGTATGATTGTCGTTTTAAATCTAATGGATGATCTGAGTTTTGGACTACTGTGCTTCACAGACTGCAACCTCCTCCATTTGCCACGTCTTGTAAGCTCCTGGATATCTCCTGCTGCCCTATGCTAAATATCCTCCAGTTCTCCCACTGCTGCCACTTTTATACCCAAATTTCATGCAGCCCCAGTAGTTCTGCTCTCTCTGCTGGAGCAGCAATATATTTATTACTATATTATTATTGTATTTCAGCTCCCAGCTATAGAAAATTCCATCCTGCTGTAACCCCTACCTCCATCTACCATTAGACAGCCTGGGATTCCCACAGACTTGGCAAATTTGATAGATTTGTTTATCAGCTCATCAGAACTGATGCATGCACGGACTTACTGCCTGGCTGCAACTGAAAGCTGGCAGAGACGTGCCACGGGGTACTTTTCTGACTTTCTTCTCCTTATCTTTCTCCACCCAGTGTGGGGAACAAACAACAGTGATACTCCACAGAGTATTAATTTGCATTCAGGTTTCATTCCCATAAACAGCCCACTCCTCTCAAATTAAACATTTTAAAAGTTCCTTTTAATGTCCATTATACTGAGCTGCGAGGCCTAGCTTATACAGATATCCTTTGTTTATAACAGTGATTGGTTGAACACTCGTCATGGCTTTCAGCAGTGAAAATCATCTGCAGACCTGATTTCGGATCCAAAAAGTGTCCTGCTGACAATTGCCTACATAAATCCAAGCAAGGAAAGAATGAAAACCAAACCCAAGTGCTTTCCTGTCTGACAGGAATGACAATTCCCACTTCCAGCAAAAGATGACATCCATCACTTTAGCTCCACTTAGCCAATCACCACAGCCACTGTGGGAAGGGGAGAGTAGGGCAGGGAAGAGCACTCGACACCAAGGATCACCAGGACTTTTTCACATGGGCTCCTTACTCATCACTTAGCTGAAGGCAGCCACATGCAAAAATAAAAACTGCACCTTCATCTAAATTCTAGTCCTATTATCTTAGTACGGCTTTGCTGAAGGCAGGTGACTGAGAGCTGAATTTGGTCCCTATTGTCCGTAATGAGAAATCGGTGTTTGCTGACCTCCTGTGAGAATGTCCATTCAGTTTATTAACAGCAAAGTGCTTGAGGTTGATCTGACACTGCTTATCTCACTGTTACCAAAATTCCTCCAAAATTAACTGTTAGGAGAAAGGAGGACATCTCTCCAAAGCCAAAATGGAGACAATTTTTCCATGGCTGAAGAGAAGGGGATTTCAGTACTAACCAGCCAATGAACAAGAGGTCAGCTGAATGGTTCCTAACTCTGGATTTTAAAATAGAGTTTACACTGCTCCAAAATAGATTTAGAATCTCAAAAAAATTCTCTTCTGTCTTTGAAGTAGCAGGAACATTGCATAGTAAAAGATCTGAGAGTTGCAGTATTTGTTTAGTACTTCACATAAATAGGTTTAGTGGGGATCTATGAAAATGAGTGAAGAGGAAAGTAATTAAACATCCAAACAATGTCATTTATTTTGTTTGATCAAGACTGAAGAAGATGATAAAGACTTTCATCTGAACCTGGTAAAAGTATGTGAATGAGCACAAAGATGAGAAATAGAACTTGGTGCTGATAAATGCGAGGTACCAGAAGGAATCATTTGAACTCATTGCACACATTACTGGCTTCTAAATTATCCATGAACTCCATGGACAGTTCACTGTGCAACAAAGGCAATCTTCAGGACAAATTAAATATCAAGCTGTATGAAAAAAAGAGCAAAGAAGAACACTGAAATATGATAGCTTCATTACAGTAATCCATGACATCCATGCAGGGGAAGAATTTAGTTAACAAAAATTTGAAGGGTCTGACTAGAGGGAAAAAAATCAGAGGAGTCAGTTACAGCAGGAGCAATTGTTAGAAGACCGGAAACACTGAGGTGGAAAAAAGATTATAATGACTGTTCAGAAGAACAAACCCAACTCCAAAGGGAGGAGCAGCATGAAAACAAGAAATGGTGAAGAAAAGTTAAATTGAGAGATTATATTTCTTTTTGTCCTACAAGAAGAAGATAAATTAATCACTGGCTTGAAAAATGACAGTTGCCTGGAAACCAACTATCATGCCAGATTACAATCAATAAGGGCAACAAAAGTTCAGCACCTGTGAGCAATACTTACATAGACAATCCCACATGCATATGAAGTACACAGATACCAACAGATATTCCTAAGGCTTCAAGAGAAGGTACTTGAAGAAAGTTTGAGTGAAACTAAGGAGGACCAAAGATTAGACAGGTAAAATGACTGAAAAGTGGAAGTACTTTATATAAGAGTTAATTAACTAGTGAAAATGCTAGTCTCACAGCCATGAAAGCTTACAGCCTTGGATAAGAAAACAATGCTTGGTTTGATGGCAAATATAGCAGTAATTAGAAATAAAAGCAACATATGGCAAAATGTAAGGCAGCAGTTACAGGTGGCAGTCAATATAAATGGAAGTTATGGGGCATAAGTAACTGATAAAGGAAGCTGAAGACATCAGGAAAAATGCCAGCTGACAGAGTTAAGAATAAAATCATAGAAGCATTAAGGTTTGAAAAGATCTCCATGATCATTGAGTTCAACCTTTGATGGAACATCACCACACCAACTAAACAAGAGCACTAATTGCCACGTCCAGTTGTTTCTTCAACACTTCCAGGGATGGTGACTCTACCACCTCCTGGGCAGCCCATTCCAATGCTTAAACACCCTTTTAAGTGAAAAAATTCTTCCTGATGTCCAACCCGAACCCCTCCTGGTGTAGCTTGAAGCTATGTCCTCTTGTCCTGTCACCAGTTGCCTGGAAGAAGAGGCCAACCCCAATCTTCCCTAGTCCTGCTGGCCACACTTCTTCTGATACAGGCCAGGATACCCTTGGCCTTCTTGGCCACCTGGACACACGCTGGCTCACGTTCAGCAGTTGTCAACCAACACCCCCAGGTCCTTTTCCACTGGGCAGCTTTCCAGCCACTCTTCCCCCAGCCTCTAGTGCTACCTTGTTGTGACCCAAGTGCAGGACCTGGCGCTTGGCCTTGTTGAACCTCATACAATTGGCCTTGGCCCTTCTATCCAGATCCCTCTGCAGAGCCTTCCTGCCCTCCAGCAGATCATGATCCTGCCCAGATTGCTGTCACCTGCAAACTGACTGAGGGACTACTTGATCCCCTCATCCACATCACTGATAAAGATGTTAAACAAAACTGGCCCTAATACTGAGTCCTGGGAAACCCACTAGTGACCAGCTGCCAGCTGGATGTAACTTCATTCCCCATCACACTCTGGGCCTGGCCATCCAGCCAGGTTCTTATGCCTTAAAGAGTGCACCTGACTAAGCCATGGGCTACCAGCTTCTCCAGGAGAATGCTGTGAGCATCTGAAAACACTCTGGGAACAAAAGAAATCTGAAAATAGGTGGAAGTGTGAGACTAGATAAAAGTGGCAAAATTGTTAACACTGAGGTAGCAAAATGTCTTATAACCATTACTGTGGCTATTTAACATACTATATACATATATATATATATTTAATATTTACTGAGTTAGCAATAATTAATTCCATTAGTAAATAAACATATTGGGAACCAGGGACAAGTTCTGCAGGCCAGACAGCCGATACCCACCATTCTTGAAAAGCTGGCTTACAGACATCCCTTGGCATCCTGATGTTAATTTTTAATACACTGTAGAATACTGAGGAGCTTGGTAGGACTGGAGGACTCCTAGTGTTGAGTCAACACTCAAAAAGGGCAGGGAAAGAAGGAAGGGTTCTCAGCCTGACAATACTCCCAGTAAAGAACACAGAAATGCTGAGTCAGTATTAAATACTTAAACAGTATCAATAAAATTCATGCCAAGATACACAGGATTGTGGGGACAAAGTATTTTTAAAGCAATAGGGTTTCATTCTCTAATCAAATTACAAACTCAATTGACACAGGTAAATTAAATCCCACAGAAATTTTGGCTTTTATAGAGTTTGTGACTTATTATCTCATAGCACTGTGATTTAAATTGCATTATACATTAACAAAAAAGTACCTATTCGACGGATTGAGGACTGTCTGAGGAATCTCAAAAAGGAACAAAGCACAATCATCATTCAGTAGGAGGATTCGGTGTGAGGTTCTGCATAGATCATGAGTAAACAGAACATGATTTTACATCTCATCACTGATGTGGAAATAAATGCAAAATACTTGAGGTGAAGTTTGCAGAGATTGCTAGACAAGCAGAAATATGAAATAAAGTGGATCCCTTCTAAATTATACTTGTTCAAACTGAATATATTTTAGTTCAGCCAAATAGAGAGTAAGATGTCAAGGACCAAGGAACGCAGACCATATCTGCAAAGCAAGACACTGCAACTGGGAAAGCAGGGACCTTGAAGAAGATTAAGGTTCACTGTGAATAAGCAGAACTACAGAAAAAGATGGGTGAACGCAAGCCTGTAAAGTGAAGCACCTTCAAATGAGAAATGAGGCACAAATTACACAGCAAGTGTTTAACTACTGGAACAAACTACCAAAAGAAGCAGTAACTTCTCCATCTCTCGGTCTCCTCACTTCAAGAGTTGATGCCTTTTCGGAAGATATGCCTTCACCAAACACAAATTATCAGCCTCCGTGCAAGTGGAAGTCAATGAAATGAAATAGCCTGTGTCCTACAGAAGGTCTCTCCATTACAATGTCTTTAATCTTCTGGCCTTGAGGTCTTCGACTTTGCAAGAGGAGGCTTTTCAATGAATCAGAAGGATAGCAACATAAAAAATGCAAATAGCAGAGATTTTCAAACTCAGAATGTGGAAACTTTTTTTCCACACACTGTTGGCTGACTATGCTATAAGCTTCTGTGTTCTGGTCTCTGCAAATCAGTGCTGGTCTCTTTCTGGGCTTCCAGAAAAACTGCTGGCTCTGTGAAAATCCTGACTCTCTGTAACCTGCCATGACTCTGGACTCAGGACTGAGGTAAACTGAGCCTTTTTGCCATACCATTGTTACAGAGCAATTCAAATTTAGTAGTAGAATGGCTAAGGCTTAGTAGGAGAGTAGGCCTAGAAAGCAACACTCCAAAGTAGTAAGTTAGCAACCTTGTTTGTGAGAATGGAATGTGCTGAAGAAGTGGAAACAATAATCAAAGGATTTAGTCAAGCATGTATATAATGATTTGTTACCTTGGATGTGGTAAGGGTCTGTTAAACAGTTTCTAGGGGTAAGACAACTTAAGCAGATTTATGATTAGAGTAGATGATTATCAATTGTTATCAGTATGAAGTATGAGCTTGTTTGTAACTGAATGTAACTGTTTTGCTGTGGAAACTGCACGTGGACTTGTTTGTGTAAAAGTATAAAAGCTGAGCTGAGAATGAGGGTCTTCGGAATCCTGACTTGGGACGCTAGTCCTCAGGTTCCCGGGCCCTGAATAAAGCACCGCATAAACCGGCACTCTGTTGGTTTGTGTCTTTGTTACGGGCAACACCATAACAGAACTTGGGCTTGTTTGGTTGCTTGGTTGGTTTTGGGTGAGAAAGAAGTGTAATGGGAAAGCACAGGAGAATCACTGCTAGTCCAGTGACTGAGTCTGTGCCCTGACAGCTGCCTGGCCTTTGGAAATGGGCTGAGACTATGGGCCACCTGATGTAGATGAGTGGGAAACAGGAGCCAGGGGGCTACTGGGAGAGCACATCTGTCTCCCAGAAGAATGCTCAGCAGGATGCCAGACATAATTCCACAACTAAAGGAACTAATGGACCCTGTCTGGCAGTGGATATACACCTCAGGTCAACTTTCCCAAGCAGATTTGCTGATGTTCTAGAAGGAATGGTCCCTGAAAGGGATTCTGTAGCCAGTTTGTCCGGAGAGGTTCAGGTGAGGAAGAAGAGGCTCTGACTCACTCTCTCCCAGTGTTAGTTTGTAAACCCTGTTTCCTTAGAAAACTAGAGTAGAAAAGATTCGGTATTTATAGCCTTGCCCCACACCTATGCTAAGCCCCCAACAGAATAAAGTGGCCCAGAAGTGAGCATACATGTAATTTACTCTTCCTGTAAATGCCTAGAAACAACCTCTGACAACATACAGTAAATAGAATCACCTCAAAACCAAATTAAGCTGTTTGCCTGTAGGTTTGACATGCAGAATTCAAAGTATAAAGCACTGAGACATGCAGGCCTTTAGCACAAGTGCTAAAAAGATGTCTTGTTTGCCCTCACACCCAATGACAGAGATAACAGTTATCTCTCTCATTGGGTGTGAAGGCAAAGAGAGGTTAGAATGAAGAGGGGTGGGCAAGAGGGAGGAGTGGGGCTGCAATGAGTCTCAAGCTGGTTTGGTTCATCATGACAACTTGCACTGCCCTATCCTAGTCCACTAGATCCACCTGTCAACCTTTAGGGTGGTATTGCTCTCATCACCATGAGCCAGCTGGGTTTCAGGAGTCCTATCTTATGATTTTAGTGCTGAAGTAAACCAAGCCATCCCCATGGCCATATCTTGCCAAGTCATGAGCCATTTCTGGGCATGAAAGGGGTATTGTGAGAAGACACTAGAGAAATATAATCACATCTTTGAGTCTGAATCATCACATCAAAGCAGGCAGATTGTCAACTACAGTAAGAATAGCACCTAGGCTTCATCTTACACCTAAATTAAATAATTCTGGTTTGAAATATATATATAAAACATATATATGTGTGTGTGTTATATAAATATTATATATATTACATTATTATTATATACATATTTATATGTCTGCCTGTGTGTACATATAAATAAATATGTATATGCATAACACTGGGACCCTTGCTATGGAGAACACCAAAGCAAGAAACTCTAATAGCTGGACAATGAAGACAAGCCCAGGAAAAGTGCACAAATGGGTAAAAAAGAGAAGGGTGAAAGAGGAAAAAAAGGAGTACAGGCGAAACGGAGACACTGGTTATGTGTCAGAGAGCCTGTGAAAAGGCAGGAGGGATATATAAGGGGAAAGGCTTTGAAAAAGGGCTTTTGGCTGCTGCAGAACATGAGGAAAGAGAGGCAAAAGGAAAGTACAGAAGGAGCTGAACATAAAGAAATGCCAGAGAAGTAAAACAACTAACATGAGAAGGAAATGCATTGATTAAAAGATAGGAAGGGAAGAGGACATCTTTCCCTCCCTGCTCACTGGTTATACTTCCCCATTATGTCTCGTGTCTTTTATTCTCTCTCACACACTTTCTTCTATTCTTACCAGTCCCTTACAGATGTTTCTCTTTAGAAGCATTACTCTGCACAGAATCCCTCACTGTGCCCCTGCCCCTCCGCTTCTCTGCCACCCCAGCACACAAGCAAGATGAGAGAAAAGACCTCTCACCTCTACTTCTCCCCAGCGTGAGCTTTTGTCCGCTTATGAACCCCTGCCAGGTACGAGACACACAGACAGAACAATTTACCATCAGACACAAAGCCTCATTCTGACACACCCAAAGTTTGTTTCCACCAGAAGATGTCCCCCAGGGGATGGAATTTTACAAATCATATGCAGTGTAATATTAATTTTTGTGTGTTACTTCAAGCTGACATGCTGTCTATTAGATGACTGTTTTTTCCTAACAGGCCTATTCCGCTGGGAAGAAAATTAACTCTTAATAAGCATTTTTCCTGCACTCTGTCAGATTCCTGTTCTCTCTCTTCTTCAGTTGCCCTCATATATTCCTTCCATCTGCCTTCCTCATCCTTTTCACTCACTGATCTTTATATCCCACTTCCATCTTTCTTATTCCTACCTTTATTCTTTTTCTTCACTACTTCTTTCATCCTCTCTCTTTTCTCTGATTTTCCCATCCTATACTTTCCTTTTTTTACTTTTTCTTTATTTTTCTATTTTGCCATTTTTGCTTGCTACCTGTCCTGTCCCATTCCCTACAACCTGCACCCAGAGAAGTGCATGAGAATAACTTTCTAGGTAGTTCTGTAGCCGCAGAGTCATAAGAAGAGTCAGCCACCCTATTTAGAAACCCAGCCAGCCAATCCTATAGAACCTCTAGCATGGCATGCTCTTCTGCAGGCCAGTAATTTCAACTCCCACAGCCATAAGGGAACCGGAATACAACCCAGCACCCTCTGGAAACAGGTGTTCAGCCTCTTAGAGAACCTAATGCACAAATCTGGCTGGGGCTACACAATGCTACAGGCTTTGAAACAGATATGCAAAGAAGAGATTGGGCACAATTCATTGCCCTTAACTTCAGTAGGTGTCTTGTTTAACCTGGCTGTATGTTTGTGCTACAGTCAATGAGAAGAGAGGAGGGGCACTTCCAAAGAATTCATTATTCCATAATAAACAGTTGTCTCAGGGTGGCTGTCAAGATAACCTCAAAACCAGCTTAAATTAATAGCGTAACTTTCAGAGAGTAAAAGCTTTGTAACATGAAACACCCAAGATAGAGGAGGAAATAGAAAGGGATATCTGCATGGGGACAGAAAAACAGTAGAAAGTGGAGGACAATCAAGAAAGATGGGAAAGCTATCTTGTTTACTAGTAGACAGACAAAAAAAAAAGTCTTTGCTAAATCATCAGTACATTGAGGGCCAGATTTGCAGACATGCTGGAGCCCCACAGCCCCCATTGATTTCTCCCACCTTTTAACTGCTCAGCAATTCTAGAAGCCAGAACCCTAACACCTCTCCTGAGCTGGGAACTAATCTAAGAGACTTGCCTTTCACGGCTAATGCTCTGGACATGTCACCCCCCAAATGCTGACTTCATTACATTTTGCACCTAACTGCTACTGCGGGAAACAGCACAGTGAAGGAACAGAGAATTAACACCAACGTGTCTCGCAGAAAGCTGGTCAATAACTGAGAAATCTGTCTCAGGCTATTTCCCTCACACCATTCTCCACTAGTATAATTTAATCTCCTGACAGCACGGGCTGTCAGCTCCCGGAAGGGAGTGCATGTGTGTGCACACACATGCTGGTGCGTCTGGCAGCTGAAGCATCGGCGGTTCAGCTCTACAGAGATGTACACAGCAAACTGCCTCTTGCCAAAACTGGGAAGTGCATGGTCCCTTTTTTTTCTTTTCCCTTTTGGAGGGGGGAATCAGTGCTGCCTTCTGCAGCTGGTAGGCATTGGCCATGTCATGTGTTTATCCACTGTGTGTGAAGATAGAGGATTTAAATCATCAAACATGGAGCGAAGCTGAGCGCAGTGCTGCTTTGCCAGTGGTATAGTCTGCTCAGGTTCCTATTCAAAGCTTCTCTGCCAGGCAGGGTGCATGAGAAGCATGTAGGAGACAGGGTGACAAGTAGGAGATGGAAATTTCAATGAAATTAAGAGAGGAGGAGGCAAACATAAACCTACAACATAGATTATTAACAATTCTATGAATAATCAATCTATGTGCGGCTCGTCCCAAACCATTGCAAAATTTTGGGGGTTTATAAATGGCTTAGTGTAAAACCAGTGCATAGGATTTTCACTTGCTTTTTGGAAGTAAGGGACCAAAGGCAGTAAAAGTAACATGGTGCTAAAAAAGTTGACTCTGACTTAGAAACAGCATGTCTACATGCTGATTGTATCAAGCTTTTTGGATACACAAAAAAAACGTGCAGCCTACAGCCTAAAAACCCCAGATGCTGGCTTGAGGATTGCTGGGATGAGAGTTCAACAGAGAAAACTCCTTCGGCTGTTTTGGTCTACAGAGTATTTGCTGCACAGTACCCGGGGTTTAAGAATCAAACCTCTTGTGAAGTACAAAATGTATCTACAGAGAGAAAAGCAAGCAATTTTCAGAACGTTTCCATGAAGAAAAGGGCCACAAAATACAAAATGGAATCAATATAGTGTGGGGTTTTTTTTACTTTTCTGGAGGGTTTTGTTGCTTGGGGGTTTTTTGTTTTTTTTTTTTACTTCACTTCTATAAAGCATCTTCAAAATAGCCTGTGGTCTAATAAATCAATATAACCCTTTCCTTTGCCCAGGAGCATTTTGGTTTGGTTCCCATGCTTAGTGGGAGCCAATCCTGGAGTTCATCTTCTTCCTTGGCTCTGCCCTGAATTTGAAGAATAGTAATTTATATGATCTATAAGGCATTCTGGAAATCTGATTTTACCCTAATGAGAAGGTTGTTTCCATTTTCTAATACCACTTAGTGTGTATAACTCTGTGCTATTCCTACCATAGCCTTATTCATCAAAAATATGTGACTTTTCTCTAATTGTTTATTAATCCCAACTAGTAATTTTATTATCTTATCATTTTTCTGCCATAAAAGAATTTGCATTGGAGATACTTCGGAAAAAAACCCCACAATTATACTATTTGAGAGTCATGGAGTCTCTACTCTATGGTCACATATAATCTATTAAGTTAACATGTAACCTTATATGTTCCTGTAAACATTTGGAACATTAATATGACATCTATTTCTTTAAACACAGTGTTAATAAGTTAGTCTTGGTTAAGAAGAATCAGGATTTACTGTCTGGAAAGTGCCCCAAAGGAAGGAACAAGAATGGGACAGTAAAGATTTGCCTCACAAGAAGTGGGCACGCACAGAAGCACACACATGCACAAGCCAAGAGACATCTGGAATCACAGAATTGTTTAGGTTGGAAAAGACCTCTAAGATATCAAGTCCAACCATTAACTCAGCACTGACAAGTCCACCACTAAACCATGTCCCTAAGTGCCAAATCTACACAGCTTTTAAATATCTCCAAGGATGGTGACTCACCGCTTCCCTGGGCAGCCTGTTCCAGTGCTTGACAACCCTTCCTTTCAGTGAAGAAATTTTTGCTAATATCCAATCTAAACCCCCCTTGGTGCAACCCATTTGGCTCTACTTCCCGCTGCGCCTTTCCTTCCAATAAAAATTATTGGTTGTGGGCCAAGCTCTCCAGTCTCTTGTCACAGATGCACTGACACGGCTGAACAAGACTTCTCCCCAGTCCTCATTCAGATCAGGGGGAGAAATGTGAAGAGATAGAAAGGGAAGAGGTGACACAGAAAATGGAGCAGAGATGGGAAAATGGCAAAGATAGAAAACAGGATGATAGAGTGACAAAGCTATTATACTCAGGTGTAGAGCACCTCACCCTCAGGAAAGTAGGCAATTTGGTGCTTTTCAATAGAATGATTAAGGAAAGATAAGAACTCTTATCTAATCTAATTTAATAGGGAAAACTGAAACAGCTAAATAGGATGGCTAAATAAGGAAAATCAAAAAGATATGTGCATAAAGTATCCTTTGTACGGCTGGATCACAGGGGACACTAGTCAGGTACCTGGAGCCCCCTGTACAATATCATTAAACTAAAAGAGGAGAGATTTAGGTTAGATGTTAGGAAGAAATTCTTTACTGTGAGAGTGGTGAGGCACTGGAACAGGTTGTCCGGAGAAGTTGTGGATGCCTCATCTCTGGAAGCGCTCAAGGCCAGGTTGGATGGGGCTTTAAGTAACCTGGTCTAGTGAAAAGTGTCTCTGCCCATGGCAGAGGTGTTGGAACTGGTTGATTTTTAAGGTCCCTTCCAGCCCAAACCATTCTATGACCATGACTGTGAGACACAGTCCTCAAAGGTGGGCACCTAAAAAGCACATATGGAGTGCAAAGGGCAAGCAACGGGTGGTGAAGGATAAGAGAAACTCCACAGATGGACACAAGTGTGTGGACATCTATCTGCATGATTTTTTTTTTCTACCCTGTATACTTCAGCAAATATTTAGGAAAAATAGGATGAAAACTAGCATAATAAAAGAGTGATTTCCATGGAAGCTGTTCTGAGTCTAAAGCCTGGCTCTGAACCAGGCAAAAGCTCCCTTGCTTCCATGTGGACATTTAAACTAGACTGAGGACTATATTTGAGGAAACAATAGTGAAACATATACTACCTAGGGAAGGGATATGTGGTGATAACTGGCCTTTTGAGAGGAACACCCAAGATCTTGCTAGTTCATCTCTGATTGGCACCATCTCCCTCTCCTCCTCCTTTCATACACAGGCTCATGAATGATGCTGAGGTTATTAATCAGCATCAAGTCCCCAGAGCACCTCCTGCTCTGGAATGCCACTGATGAGCAGATGGGATTTTTGGCAAGAAGTGACCTGGCACGAAAATGAACAGAGGAGGAGAGTACTAGAGGGGAGGGGGAACTGCCTGAAGCTTCTCATTTAAAATAATGGAGGAAAAGAGATTTATCTTCTCTGCTGATACCACATTCCAATCTACAGTCACATAAGGAATTATCAGAAGCCACCTGTGCACATCAACACAAGCCAGTTTCCTTCCGTTAGGGCCTGGTATATCTATACTTGGGTAGACATACCGAATTTAACTTGGGTAATGGTAGTACCTACCTACAGTAGTTCAATGCATGCTAACTAAAAAATGTTGACTCGGGCTCCTGGCTAGGCTTTGCAGTCCCTCTGATGCCCAGGCAGGTGCCACACTAAGAAGAACCTATCTGGCTATTTTAAACTAGCATGGCCACATCTGTCTGAACTGCAGCAGTGTCAGCCTAGAAGAAATGCCTGACCCTAAGTCTTTTGAAGCCTACTGCTCATTGCCCTTCCACGTATCCTTTTGCTCAGCAGACAACAGACAGGCTTCCCCCAGCACTCAAGAAATTCCCATACAGGAGATGTGGGCTCACAAATTCTTTAGTCATGAAATGGGCAAAATACCTGAAGAAATTTTTCCACATTAGGAATTATAGGAGCTAGTGTTACTGTGAGTGGAAAGAAGATTCAATTCCTACAGTTCAGTGAACACTCAGTTTTTAACTCTGTAAATCTCACTGGTAGTAGCGGAAGCTGGGGAGATATATCCCAGGTTACAACCTGCACCTTTAGAGTGCTACAATCACTGTTACTCATCTTGGATTCAAATGTCAGTATAATACTTGAAACAGGAACAGAGACTATTTATCTCTCATATTTCTTCTTTTTTTTAAGTAATCTTGTTGCATTTACTAAATTAAAAACACACAGCAGAACACAGAGTCATTCTGTCAACAAAGCTGTGTGTGTGCAGCCTAGGAGATGAGCACCTGCTCGGGGATGATTAGTGAATAGAGATGGAAATACTTCACTATCCCGTGCTCTCACTTCACATGAACTTTGAAGAGGCATGTGGTGCATCCTTTGGTGATGTACATGACACAGTGATGCTTCTTTCTGTAGCTCAAGCCATACAAGGACTGCAAAACCATTTACAAATACTAACAAATGAAGGCCTGTCTCTACAACATCAGGATTATCATCTCCCTTGATTGTATCACAGGTCTCACAGCTTTACTTAACTACTTTATGTGAAGCCCTAATTCTCAGAAGTCAACTGATATGCAAGATCCATAGCTATACAATTAGGTAGGAGTCAGCAAAAATCAAGTCTTATGATTCAAAAATCTGAAGGTAATTGAAAAACAGCGTCTTCTTTAGGAAAAAGAAAGTCTTGCTTCTTAAGTAAATTCTCTTATTGCATGGCTGGCTTCTGATTTCTAATTCTTGGGCTGGTAAATTGGAACATTTCTCCATTAATAGGCAAGTACTCTTATCCCTAGCTGGCAGATCAGAAAATTACAAGGCAGCACTAAACCTGGCTACAGTATAAGTGAGTATTCAACGCAGCTAAATTCCTATTACATACTGCAGCGTTGAACTGTGCCTGTAAAAAGGGCAAACGATGCATTTAAGAACAAAGCATGGGCAAAGTCTGAAGTAAAATCCAACTCTTACTCTCAGCCCAGTGTTTCAACATACAAGCATGCTCTTGTCACAACTCAGAACTGAGGAAAAAATCCTGCTATTTTTACATAAAAGTCTGTAAGCCCACCTGCAGAGACTTTGGAGGGAAGGAAAACCTAGTAAAAAGCATTGGAATCTCTCCTACCTAACTGGAGACCTGAAGAAGAAAAGGAGTACATTTTTAAAGGACTTTGAAGATATTGCCTCTTATTTGCAGTGCAATAAACTAGGAACCATTCCCAGCCCAAGCAGCCGCAAGAACAACAGCAACACGTAGACCTACGTGCTGCAAACCATCTCAAAAGACAGGAGCAGAAAACAACAGGATTAGGGAGCTTTCCAGGAGCTAAGGAGTTAAGCAGATTTCATTCCCATTCATTACACATCCTTAAAAAGTCATTATAGAGACACCTCCAGCATAGCTGGGACCCGGAGACCTTTTGTTTAGCTTGCAGCCTGTGACAGGAGATGGAGCCCACATGTTGTTGAGTGTCTGCTGAACAGTGGTATGAGCTGTCTCATGCAGTGAGGAGGCAGCACATCATTCCCAGTGAGTAGATGGCTACTGACTTTTCATGGACAATACCTTGCTGTACAAACAAAACAAGAATCATACACTCTCCCCTGACTTATCCAGCTGTCCGCCTCTGTCTCACTTCCCCCGGATGCGACTGAAAGCTGGAAACCTGGAGGAACAGAGCAATTGGTTTACACCACATGAATGTGAAGGAAAATAAACAGCAAAACAAAAATCAAGCAAATGCAAAAAATAAATAAGCTCTCCCTAAAAAGGCTTCAAAAATAAAGAAGCCTTTGCAGGCAATTTAATTTCAACACCTGACTCAGAATCCAAGGACTGGATGGTGTTAAGGTCCATAAAGTAGATTATAAAGAGTTACACAAGAGCAACACCATATATTGCAACATGCAATTTTATAGAGGCCTTCAAATGAAAATAAAAACACTGCATAGTTGGGGTACTCTTAGGTGCCTGCAAAAAGTCAGGACAAAAGAGATTGTATCAAGAATTGATAAACTGCAGAGGAGAAAGAAAGCACAAGAGAGAAACAGCTACAGAACATTTTATTTTAAAATATCATTTTATTTGTTTCAAAAATAATTTGGTGGGTTGCTTCAATTTATTTCCTGATTAAACAAATGAGTAAGGCTTCTGTGAGCTCTCTTCAAGGCATAGCTGCTAAGTAACAAAAACCACCCCCTTGAGTAATTTGAAATCAAGGCAGCAAATAGGGAGGGATTTTAGGAACAAAATACCCCACACAAATTAGTTACTAGCCATCTCTTAGGTGTCTTCTGGGAAAGAGAAGGGGTGAAAGGGATAAAGAAAATAGAAAAAAAATTAGAATAATGTTTTGCCCTTCCTTGCATCTGTCAGGATGATAGTGAAAGGTTTTTCTTGGAAGGTGAAGGTCAGGGGAGACAGCTATGAGATATGGGTGTGCAAGTCCAGGAAACCAGAGGTCCTTCAGACTTCGCATGATGGAGGAGCTTGACCTCATGTACTCTGCATTGATCCACTGCCTTTTCCACACATAAAAATCGATCAGATTGAAACTATGCAAGCTCACCCACAGAATTCTGCCTCTAAGATGCTTCTATTGGCTCCCAGGTTGACAGACAGCATGAGCACACTTGTCAGAGCAACAACACAAACGCTATGGCAGAGCTTGCTGCACAGGACTCTCGTGCTTGCTGCTATAGTGCCTTTTGAATCGGATGGTCACAGATCCCACCTTCTCACAAACCAGAGCTGAACCCACGAGAACAAGCACTGACCTTACACCAGATAAGGAGGACCTTCATGGTCTGTAAAAAACTTCACGTGCAAGCACAGGGTACCCCTCCCCAACAACCTACATCTTCCTGGGATGTCACCGTTATCACCAACACTACACATAACTGTGCAAAATCCCTGAGGACAGAGCCCAGGACCACCAGATCCCAGAAGCAGAGCCCCTTGCAAATGGAGCCTAAGCAGCTTTCCCCGAGTGAGACCTACAAACCCACAGACAAGCAGTTTAGCATCTCTGCAGTAGTTAGTGGCTCCTACTGGCACTTTATTACAAATGTGTTACTGGCTGTAAAACGGTGAGAAGCTGAGACAAGCACACCGGTTTATCACCCTGGGCTGTGGGACCTTCCCATCACCAGAAGTGCCAGAGGGAATTGCAGTGGGAGAGCCAAAGGCTGCTGAGGACAAAACACAATGGGGAGGCAAACTGTCCCTTATTCCTTCTTGGACTCTGCCTGCTCCCCCAGTTAGACCAGCCACACTCCCTGCGATGTGACACCAGGAGGAGCCCCATCCCCACGGCGCTCTGGGACATGCACTGTTTCACCGGGGGGGGGGGCTTTGTCTCCTCCGTGAAATCCCCAGCGGGACCACTGCATGTGCACACCCCTCATAGCAGGGGCCTTTTCTGCTAACTCCGTGAAAGTGCCACATGTGGCTACAGTCAGTACCGCCATAACAGTGGCACTGACACTGGATGACTGAGAAAGGACGGGAGCCATTTATCCTGTCTCCTCTTTATGGTGGTGCTTTCTCGCTGATGCAGTTTCATTACCTGCAAATCCTGGTACTGCTGAGCTCTCCACTGGCATGGGAGTACTCTGCAAAACTTGTCTTGCAGAACTTACTGAAAAACAAGCTGCAGATACAGGAAAAGGCCATTATTTTCCAGGGGAAATATTAACCCTCAGCTGCCTCTGAATGTAGTGAAGGAACCAAAATACAGGGCACTGAATATGGCCAACTGGAACATGCAGACTGGGTTAATGAGGGGGCAGAAACCATCCATGCATGTGAGGAATAAAATCTGTCCTGCAACTGAACAATTTCACAGATTGAATCCTTTTTTTAAGAAAGTAAGCTTATCATTCCCCCTTTCCATAAGGAGAAACAAGGGGTTTTTTTTCTTTTCTCTCTTCCTTTCCACTTCTCTTTTTCTTCCCATCAGTGGCTATTGTGTGTCTGTGTGGATCACATTCTTGTCTACTGTAAAATCCTCTGACTGCAAAACAGAAGGCTGCAGCAGAAATACAACTGGCACTGAGTGCCAATTTCCTCATTTCCTCCTGTTTCTTTCCCTCCATGAGTCAAGCTCTTGCTCTCTGCTTCCACACATGCACACAACAGGGCACGGCACCCTTCTGTATAAAAGCAACATTTTGTGAAAGCAGCCTGAATTGTAAGTGAATTCCTACTCCAGCTCTTACCGTAACACTACTCTCTTGTCCTAAAGCATGTAGCTTTCATGTAGCTTTTCTCTAGGTAGTTCCAAAATAACAACACTTCCTAACTGTACCATATGGCTGACAAGGGACAGGGAGCCATAGGTCACACTCAGACAAATTCCAACAAAGGCTTAGTCTCTGCAAAGAAACATTTGAGCACCTTTTATTAACACTGCTGTTTGCATTAAGCTATAATGTCACAACCTCAAATAACAGGAAACATTTGCCAAGAAGACAAAAGACAGGACCAGCAGCTTAGGTGAGGTCTAAATCCCCCACTGTTTTCCTCTGGGTTCTGGTTTTGAATCCTTCATTCCCCTTTTTTAACTAACTAGCTTTATACACCTAGCAGCCCCACAACTAAGATTTTTCTTTCTTTAATTCTAACCACCCAGCTCAGTATTCCCAAAAGCACTTACATAGGAAGAAATAACTATGCAATGACAAATTTGTCCTTTTGTTGTTCATGTCATTCCATCTTTCACAAATCCCAGTCCTTAATATCATATGGAAGATAAATCATCTCCCAGGAGTCCATATGAACAGAGCCAAGAAGCTTATTCACTTGAGATCTTGTTTATCTCCAGTTCTGATGATTAACAGGGTGAGCAATGCATAACAAGGAGGGACCGATGCAATCTGGGATAAAAACCAGTATTCATTAGGTGACACTAATGACCCTCACTCCTTCAATACAATTGGACAGATGCTGTGGGTCAGGCTGTTGCTTTCCTCATGTCTTTTATTTCAAACAAGATAACGCTGGTAAAAAGGCTATGCTGACAGCTCAGAGATGGAAGTCCACCATCTGCATATCACAGGTAAAACAGGAAAGCAACAGCAGTGACAAAACATCTGAAAAGCATGACCAAGGCGGTCAGAGTTTGAGGGGAATTCAAGGTGTTTGGTTTCCAGGAAGCTGAAAGGAGATACAGCAGTTTTCAGACATGTTAAAGTAACTGCAGAAAGTCAAGCAATAAGCAGTTCTCCTTGTTCAGAGGGAACAGGTCAAGAAAAAAGTTTGAATTGCTTGTAGTGAGCAAGATGCAGGTTAGATCTCAGGAAACAGTCTCCAGTGGGAGCTCAGCGTGGGAACAGACAGTGTAGGCTGACTGCAGAGCTACCAGTGCAGAACAAGGCATGCAAACATCTGGCAGAACAGGTGTGAGTGGGGCTGGTTTTGCCTCCATGCAGGGCCATGGTCTGCCTGGCCAGCAGAGGTGGGATCCAGGCCTTTTTCCGGTGACTCTCGGCATTGGCATTGCCAAGGCGCTTGTATTCTCAGGTGGAGATGCCAAAGTTTATGGGCTATCTCCCTGTCCCTACCGTTCAGTGGGTGGTCATTACCACTCAAAGTGCTGGCAGAAATGTCAGTCAGTGCAATCTGCCCTTTGGTGTTGCTGGCAACAGTCTGTTTGCTGAGATCACCTAATGCACAATATTTCAAGTGATCGTTAGAAAAAGCCCTGAAACAAACCAGAAGGGAAAGGAATAACTTACAAAAATGGCTCATGATGCAACAAGGGAGTATTAAAGGACACCTGGACTCCAGAGGCATTCAATCCACAGTTTGGCCCAACAAAATTGCTGTGCACAGCTGAGAGAGAAACATTCCAAGAACCTCTCTGAATAAGTCTATAACCTTATGATAATCCTGACTACTCCAAATAGCTCTGAACTGCACTTGGTCGCTACGGACCGTAGTCCTTCCCTTTTGGTTATGTCCCTGGTGCCTAAACTATGAGGTGCAAGTACCTACAAGCCAGCAATTTAACTTTATCCCAGTCACTTCGTTACAAAGACTTGCTGGCCTCCATCCTCTAGAGTAGTAGTTGGAGATTCAGCAGTGGAAAAATTGGGTACACCTACCCATGGATTGTGGAGTGTTTAATAGAAAGAAAAATGAAGAGAACACCAAAACCCCCAATTTGTTAGAGTTCCCATTTGATTCCAGAAAAAAAGCTACATAGGTCTCAAAAAGGAGAAAATGGCTCTATTTTCACCATAATCCGTGCTGTAATTGTCACTGTGACTCAGTGCTCTTGGAAGCAGAGTGGTAGGAATAATCTCTGTGATCTCTGGCCCAAATTCCTCTGGCTCCCAGACACGTTCTGCCTTCTGACCACAATGTGTTGGATGAAACAGGAGGAAATCAGAAAGATGTTGGTGTCAGTGCAAATGGTCTCCTTGCTGAGAATGATGAAAAATAAAGAAGATGGCATTGACACATCACGACTGCTGTGATGATTATATTGCCTGGAGTTAAATAGATGAGGGAATAAATAAGTCTTCTGTCACTGACAGGCATGACAAAAGGAGTTTGTAAAGCACATGTAAGTAGCACTCCATTTTCCATTTTGACCATTTCTCCTCTTCCAAGTTCCCCCACCTCTGAAATTGGCTATGAGTGTGAAGTGTTACTCTCCACTCAAAGTTACGCTGACAAACCTAATTTGCTTTACTTGCTCCCAAATCCCTGTTTCATTCACTACATCTTAAAAGGCAGTTACTAAGCCACTGGTCTAACCGAGACATTATTGCAGAGTCTTTGGCATTGTGGAGCAAATTAGAATAACGGCATCACACCCTGTGGGGGCATTAAAACAACTGCTTTTATCATTCCAGTTTAGGTCTTCAGAGATTGAAGCCTGTGATTGTGAAACTGCTCTCAAAAGTCTCATTGAAGTTATCCTGCTGTATCTTATTAAGATGAACCAAACTCAAAGGACCAAATTTGTGATTTTCTTTAGCTAATACCGAAAAGATCCAGCACGTCCTAGCTCTCGTAAAATGTTAACACATTTATGGCTACCTTGGCTTTTCAGTTCTGTAAATACATTCTATCACAAAGTGATAATCTGGTTAGTTACAGTGACTTGCACACGGAAAAAGCCAGTATATAAGTGGTTGGTCCTGCATTTTGTAAACTGCCTAAAATGCAAACTGAAATTATTCTTGTACACAACGGTAAGAGAGTAAGTTCCAAATAAGCAATTTTCAGTTGCTGAATAGCTATATATTATGCACACACGTTGTCATTGATTTTTTGCAAAGAGTAGGAATTCCCTCACCTCGGTGCATGAATGTGATGATCCCTCCTACACAGTGTTCCCTGCTTGCAGAAGGAACCAATGCTATGGAAATGCTCTACCTACATCATACAACTGGGGAAGGAGTTCCAGGGCCAGTTCTAATGACAAAGTCATTAGAAAGACATGGTCCACTTTAATATTACCCATAAGCAGACTGCTTGGTTTGTGAACACACCAGACAACGGTGCAGAGACATGAGTTAGCTCTGTTTAGCTCTGAATAGAGCCAATCACCTTACCAGCAAGGGTAACCATGACACAAACACACTGTCCTGCTTCCAGACCAAGGCTCAATCTGAGTGCATGCTCAGCACCCATTTGTTACGTATGTAGCTCAAAACAAGGTTTCCTCTGTCCTGTCAGTTGTGTAGAGGATCCTCCTTTTCTGTACAGAAGATGTCTCTGCTGGTGGAGCAGCCAAGAAACGTTTAAGCACAGAAGATCACCCTGCAGGATGAGGCCAGCCCTAACTGCCTTCCCAAGACTCACTATGCCCTTTTTAGGCAACTGTTCCAGCCTGCCTGTTCTGGAAAGTCCTGCCGGAAGTGGGTTCTTCACCCAGAGGGTGGTTGGGCGTTGGAACAGGCTCCTCAGGTCACGCCACCACGCCTGACAGAGTTCAAGAAGCATTTGGACAACACTCTTGAGCACTCACTGTGACTCTGGGGGATCGTCCTGTGCAGGACCAGGGGTTGGACTCGATGATCCTTGTGGGTCCCTTCCAACTCAGCGTATTCTGTGTTATCCACCAACAAGCTTCCTGTTTGGCTGGGTCTGTGCATCTCTAAGTACTGGTTCACCCATGAGGAGCAGGTACTGGGCAGGACAGACCAACAAGCTTCGTCAAAGACACCCAAGCTAGTTCTGCTGCTGGTTTGCTTTTGAGAGTGGAAACTGTAATATGGTATGTGGTTTCTATATCTGGAATTCACGTTAAACGAAATATCAGGGGCTTTTCAGCATACAGTCAGCATTGATGCATCAGTGCAATTAGTAGAGTAAGCTTTCAGTACTGTTCTCCTGACTATTTTAGCTGTATCTATCCCAAAAGAGTTCTTTTTCAGGCCAAAACAATTCAAAAGAGAATCAGGCCCTTCAGTGTAGGGATTTCTCTTGAAGTCTGGTCCTTGGATCTTGCTGATTTTAAGTGGTTAAAAATAGCAGTTATTGCATTTCTAACTCTGGCCCGGGGACTCCCTTTGCACTGTAGTGCTCCATTTCTCAGTGCTAGAGTGAATATTGCTTCTATTTCTGGCTTTTGAGTGAGTCTCCCAAAAACACTGAATTCCAACAGTGACACGACTGTACAGGGTGGCAAACTCTGGAGCACAGGTTCTCCAGAGATGTGCCACAAACCACATGTGTCTTGCTGAGCATCAGCTGTTTGTTTGCAAAGAGCTGCCTGTTCACAGTTCCCCATCTAAAAATACATTATATGCCCTCTTAAAATTACCTTTTCCCTCAGTAGGCAGTTGCTGCTGCTGTCACAGGGAAATAATGTGTTTTTCAACATCCGGGGGAGTTTGTGCAGGATGGCAAATTAGAAGGAAGAGTGCACAAGCAACTCTCTTTATATTAAAATATGGATTGCAGTTGAGAAGGAGACTGAGAAGTAGTGCAGTAGCTGAGAAAAGGCTGATGTTGTGAATTACACCTAGTCCAAGATTAAGAACAAGTCCTACTGTAGTCCAGCTCAAGTGGCCCACAACAGAAGATGTATCATAAGAGGCTGAATGCCATTTTCACTGAGTGTTTGGATGAGAACATAATACTGTGTGCTTTCTAGGCTGGTAGGTAGGCAATACAAAGTCACCTTCATGTTGCTTTCCCTGTCCTGCCTCCTATTTATGTAACTGAAATACACTGTTCTCCTGGTTTGACTTTGCCAAAGAAACCACGAGCAGCCACAGTTTCCATGTGCATCTTGCAACCCTAACAATTAGCCCCCAAAAGAGCCAAGGCAAAAGGCAGTCTGTCCTGCCCCTTTCTTCAGCTGTCCTGAAGACAGCCTGAGCCCACTTGAGAGGCTTCCTTAAGAAACTGCATCTCACAGACTGGCAGCAGGCCTACTGCCCAATATTGTTAACATACCTCTGTTACCTAAAATCCACAGTCAGAACAGCAAATACTGGCCTGTGGTGTCAGCTCTCCAGCTACTGTAATGACAGCTCAGAATGAGCTGGCACCACACACAGCCTTGATATGAAGGGAGAATAAAATATGAGGCGGGAAGTGAGAATATCAAAAGGAAACATGAGAGGATGCTATGCAAGGCAAGGCTCTTTGAAAATATGCTGAAAGACTGAGTGTGAAATAAGAAAAGTTTTCAGCTTCCCACTGTGAGACCTCTCTGTCTTGCCCTGCGATGGGGGCTCGGTAGGGACCAACCCAAGCTGGGTGATTTCCATCCAACTGCCTGCACAGCTCTCTCCTAGAGTCTGAAAAATGATCTTTATGATAGCCTTGCAAAAATAATGACAAATGAAAAAAACAACTGCAACCCAGAGGAAGCAGTGAAATGCTAAATTCCTGCAAAGAGTGGTAGGCAGCACTAACAGGGAAAAGGGCTTCACAAAAGGAAGGCAAACAGAGAAGACCACGCTCAGAGAGCTGAATGGGGCAGGTGAGTTGGGTGGAAAAAGGGAAGGAAGGCATGTGGCGTCTGAAAATTAATAAGAAAAGAGTTGGGTAGGAGGCAGGAGAAAAAGGGCAGGGCGAATGCAGCCACACAGACTGATTCATTTCAATGACAGCTACAGTGGCATAAAACCTGAGCAGTAATGGAGTGGTGAGTCAGTCCTTTGTAATTAGCCCTAATTGGCAACATAGCGAAAGAAGGAGGGGGATAGAAATAGCAGAGCAAATCCTGTCCTATTTGCAGTGATGCAAATCCATAATGCATAGCTTTAAAATTTGTCTTAACAATGTTTTGTTCAGAAAAACTAAATAAACCAGATACCATGTAGGCAAAGGGCTTTTCTAACCACATGAAGAATCCTATAAGTTTACCATTTTTGTTTTGCAGTACAGCCACTTTCAGATCTTCAGAATTAATATCACAGGGGTTTCTGTATTTCTAGCAGTATTTCAGGAGGCATCACAAGTGGAAGGGAGGTTATTTCTCATGGCACAACATAACCACTAAAAAACAGCATCTAACTATTTTCCATTCAATACAACCTATTTACTTGACAAGTTAAATGTTTCAGTACAAGTTGAGAACTATATTTCTTTGAAGACAGATTTTAGTGGAGAATTTTCATCAACAGCTATTTTACAGAAAAGCGATGACCCCATGAGAAAGGACATTGGCCTCTGGGAGTCTGAATTCACACTTTAACTGAGCACAATGCTTTTGATAATTTAATTCTCAGATGAAAAAAAACCATCAATACATCTCACATCCTTATCCAGTGTTACTGCAAGTGAAACTGCCTGGCAGATTTATGTATTTTCAATGGGGTCCTTCACCTGTCCACCACATGGCAGCATATCAGTGGTATCACCTCTGTTGCCTTGCCAATTTAATGAGAACTAAATACAGTCACGATGTACTTGCAACAGAAGAAATGCCTTTCATCCCTAACTGGTGATGAGGCCATTCCATGTCTGTGATCCCTCATGGAAAGTGAACTACGATCAGTGTTCTACCATTAGAAGTAATGGGAGGCAGGTTGGGTTATTCCAGACAGAGACTCTTCACACGTGCAAGCGTTGGCTGTGTGTGGAGCCTAGAGGTTCTGAAGTGGCTGGAGCTTCTAAAACCAGCTGCATCCACAACTGCTCCACGCAGAATCACTCTCCTGCCACTGCACTCTTCCCCACTGCCCCCAAATACAAGAACACCCCAGAGACCAAGGCATTGCACTCTTGGTGGAGATGATGCAGCCCTGCATGTAAAGCGGCTTCACACACAAAGCGCTGTGCCTCAATAACCTTTCTGGGTTCAGGCTGCCCCTACATCCAAACCATGGATGACCATCAAGCCAGGAAATACCCTCCTACATGTTCACACTGCATCATGCAGCAACAGAGGCAAGGCTGGGCTCTCAGTCACTGAACTCACAAGGGGAAAGAGGTCATTTCCCAAACTACTCCATCCATTCTGACAGACCCCAAACAGCACCCACCAACAAGCAAAGCCAAGTCCAAACTTCTCTCAGAAGTGCAAGAAAGGAGTAAAAACGACATTGAAGCAAAGGTGGAATTTATGTCTTGGAAAGGGGAAAAATCAGCACAATGCGTTCTTTGCTGTCAAATTCATCAGCACCGGAAAGGTATCTATTCCAGAGCTGCTACCCAAAGGCATTTATCTCACAGTTATGAATACAGTCCAGTAGCCTATCTTTGGATGATAGTTTTTTGCAAAAAAATATGCCCCATTCTACAGAAAGGGAATGAACAGGAGAAACAGAGCGAACAAGGCAAGTGAAAGTGCAAGGAGAGCGGGCAGGGACTCATTTCTCTATCCCACTGCCCATTTGGAAGGACAAAAAGGTGGAGAGAAACTTTTTTTTTTAAGTCTTCTATCAATTATTCTTTCTGACTTAGAGCTTTCAAAAATCAAAAATCGAATGGGCTCAATGGTGCGGGCCACCTGCTGAGCCAGAGAACTTCATGCCAAACTGACCTCCAAATGTACAGGTTATTTACAAACTAATGGAGGCAGCAAGCAATTCCACTGCTGCAAGGGCTCTTTCCAGCAACAGGCAGATCAGAAGACATCACAGGCTGATTTAATAGATCATCGAAGGCCAGCAATTGAATTTTCGCATCAGACATCAATCTCACTCCTCGGTCAGTCTTCATTACAGAGAAACAGTTCTAGAAGGACCTCTGTGAAGAAGCCAGAAAAAGACCTGTATATCAAGGGAGTGAGCGAGTCAAGGTGGAGAAATTATACCTGTGATTCACCAGAGAAGAAAACTGCTCATTCCACTCAGGAGGAATTACTGACTAACCTAGGCAGAAGGAGAGGTGGGAGAGTGGGGTGGTGAGGGGAGCAGTGCTTAACTGCTCTTTGGATTTTTATTGGTGTGTAAAATTATTTCCTTTTTCTTTACTAAAGACTCATCTGTGCCTTTGGAAGAACTTGTAACAGGGTCTCCTGCTGGAGAAAAGGGAACCTTAATTCATGTGAAAACAGTCCTCCTCCTTTCTAATTCTCCTCATTAAAACAAGAACAGATGTCAATAACAAATTCATCTCTATCTTGTAAAAATACTTATTTCCTGCTTGGGCCCTGAGCCTGGGAGGTAACAAATGTTCTCAACTGCTACTGGACTGTGAAGCTCAGAGGAAGGCCCTGGGGAGGATTAGATACCAAATGTCACCAGCTCTGACTATCTCCCCACCACCAAACTGCCACAGGGAATTTTCAGAGAGAAGGTTGGGACTGGGGTTCCCAGGGCTGGGTAGGAAAAGGCAACTAGGGAATGCAAAAACAAAAATCCCAAACAGATTAAGGAAATCTTTCCTCAACCCAAATAGTGTATTTTGTTGGGACTGGAGCTAGTCCCATCAGAAATGGTGAAAATGGAAAATTAGAGTCATTGAAGGGAATGGTAAAACAGAGCAAAACTTTGAATACTTATGATTCTGACCTTCTGTATTTCACCTTCCTGTACAGAAATTTTCTTGTCTCCTTGGTCTTTTAGATCCAGGGCCTACACAGTGATTAAAACAATGCGTATTAATGCAGAATTTACTCTTTAGGCTACCAATCAGCTACTTGAAATATCCATTCAGAGATGTGTAGGTGTGGAGAGCGAAACAGGAGAAGCAGGTTTGGAGGAAGCATTTGGCTGAAGCCGTTGGTGGGGAGTGTGGGCCTGGGTCTCAGCAGAGTGTAGCTTCAGAAGGGCTGAAGGTTGAAACTAAAAGTCCTTTTCTACAGGATGCTGCATACTGAAGAAATGATGGCAGAGTGTGGTATTTGGGGGGACCCCGGTCACAAGCCAGTAACTGAGTCTCTCCACCCACCTGTGGCATTCAAGCATCAAAAACCAACCTGGGATATTCTGTGGCAAAAGAGTAAATACAGAAAGATCTAACAGTAGAGAAGCCTAAATGGAAAAATAAAAAATCCTTTGCACAGAACACTGAAAGGTCACTTTGCCCTTTTGCTTGTTTTTTTTCAACTCCTAGTTCCTCCTTACCCTGATAGCACAAAATAGAAGTATACATGTAAAATACACGTGGTTGAAAAAAAAACCAAACAACCCAAAACAAACAAAACAAACCACACACCTCTAGAATAATTGGAAATCTAGAGATAAAGGATGAACACACCCTGTTCCACCTCCCTCCTCTACCCCCAAACATATCCGACAGGAAGACGCAGGTAACAGACTTTGTCAGCTCCTGATCCACACATTCATTTTTGATGGAAGTGAGAGAAATTAGAAATTCAGTTCTCACCCACCTCCACCCACCTACTGGAGCTGAAAGCAATAGTTCAAATTAAAACGATGATACTTCCTTTTAGTCTCCGTGGGGGTGGAGAGTTTTGGGGGTGGGAAGAGCAATTTTACACAGTCTTTTCATTATTTTTAGGGGGGTTTTTTCCTTTTCCTTTCTTTTTTTTTTTCCTCTGACCAAGTGTGAGACAAAAAAAAAAAAAAAAAAAGCTGTATTTGTTTTGTTGCGTTGTGAAAGGTGTGAAAATATCCATTCTGTGAGATAAGTAAAGAGCTGCCTCCCCCTTCCATCAAAGCTACTACACCCACAGCCTGTGAAGAGCAGAAAGCAGTGGGAATTGGGATATGGGAGTGTGAACGGCAGGAATACCCTGTTTTTAATTCAGAAGTCGTCTCCGGCAGTCTTTTGCCTCTCTTGTCTCTGCTGGTCTCCATGGCAACAACAGCCCAGCAGAAGCATCCTTCTCTTGCTGGCTCCAACACAGACAAATTCAACCAGGGGTCAAAAGCAGCCCCTGCTTTCAGGGAAACAAGAAAACATGCTGCCTTCCTTCCTCTTCCTTTCCCCTGCCGTCCTCTTTCCCGATTATTTTGTTCTTTTTGGCGCATTGGGGCGGGGGCTGACCTACCACACTTGTTTTTCTTCAGAAAACAATGGAGAGAAATGTGTGTTCTTTTCAGGCATTTCCCCAGACAGCCCGATCAGCCATATTGAGTGAAAAGTCAGGATATTCGTGGAACAGACGTGCCAATGGAAAGCCAGGCCGGGACAGGGGGCTCCAGCCCAGCTGCTGGACACATGTGCCATGAGACACACTGTGGGAGGGCTGCCCAAGCAGCCCCCACACTGCATTTATGAATAAAAGCAGGGTGTGCACTGCTAAGCCGTTGTTATTTGTTGCCTTGTTACTTAAATACCTTCTTTGAAAACCAATTGACACTGTCTAAATTGACGAGAAATCTGTTACTCTCTATTCTGCCTTTCTTCTACTTATGTTTCAGACATCTAGTTAAAGAGCAACAGCACCCACTATTCCAGGGAGGAGTCAGTAGTGCAGCAGACAGCAGCAACCTTCATTGAGAGAAAAGTCCCACACTACATGGACAATACTCAGAAAGAAAGTACTAGCCATAATCAGAATCAGTTTGGTGGCAGAAATGAACGATTTTCTTTGAATATTTTATCTGAAGCTAAAAATTCTCCCAGTTCTTTTTTCTGTTTTCTTTGGGTTTGACAATATGCTTTGTGTAAGGCTGCAGAGACATAAAGATAAATTGCTAAATGGCTCAGTGTTTTCTGAACACCTCTGTTACCACAGGGCACTCATGAATATAAATATAAGGGAACAACATTAGTTCTACATCCAAAACATATCACCCTGTGCTGTGTGCTGTTCAACATCTTTCTTTATCTGAAAGACTCCTGGGATAGAGGAGGGTGGATAAACTGCACCCTTTCTCCTCCACCCCTTCCCTCTCACCTTGCCTTTTATAAAGTCACCAGCCCTCTTAATCCCTACCAAAGCCTCTTGCAAATTTTGAGTGGGTGTTACAGAGAAGGCTGGAGCGAGAAGGTATTTCTAGGTCTGCCCTGGCTCCAAGGCTGAGCTGTTCTCTGTCCCACCCTCGATCCTTGCTTCCATGGCAGGGATGGGCAGGAGGAACTGGTGTTGCTGCTGGGAGTCAGGAGCGCCTCAGGCCAACTAACTGTCACCCATCCACATGATGGGGAACCACCCCTGGGCAGCAGGAGAATAAAAACTGTGAAACAAACATTTTTAATGCTGTCAACACACACGAGGCTGCGAGGCTCTGCTGCCAAGAAGTGTGGTACTTGTCGGCATCCTGGTGTCTGGTTCCTTGCTGGAGAGCAAAGTGTTTTAATGCTTCTGAAATGTCTCCCACCCTCTGGTGCCACCAGCTGCTTCTCTCTATCCTCTCATTATCTCCAGATGTGCCTCAGAGAGGACACTTCTCTCCCACACCAGAAAGAGAAGAAAACTGTGGGAAGTATGAATGTGGTCTTTAAGTGGCTGTGGGCTACCCACTCTTACTCCATTCCCACTCATTCCACCAGCTCCAAAACTTGTTTTCACATGTCAAACCCCCTCCTACTCCACTTCCACAGGTCCTGTGTAGTCTTCCTTTGCTTCCACCTGCCTCCCTCTTGCTTCCTCTCCATCTCCACTCATCCGACCCACTCCTGTTCCACTTCTGTGCGTCATCCCACTTCTGGCATGGGGAAGGGTTGACAACCTTAATGCTGAGCTATTACAGGCTCTCTTCACTCTCCTCCCTTCCCTCTTTTCAACCTTGAACCTATTTAGATTGATGATATACTTTAATCTCCCCTTAAGTACTGTCTTGATGGCCTGTTTCTCTAACAAACATGCATAACTACTGATTCTGATTACCCACCTGGTCTCTGCTTCATAAACAACCATCATGGGTTGTGAGAACATTTTGGAAAAGCTTTAAAAGTGTCAGTCTTTTCTTAGTCCAGAGGTCACTGCATGAAGCTCCAGAGGTACCTTTACAGCACTAAAGACAGACAACCCGAGAGCTAGCTTAGGTTTTCAGGCTTTGGGTAAGGGCAGTGGTACTGCCAGAGAAAGTAAAACATAGCTTTGTTTCCCCAAGACAACCAATATCAAACAAAGCCAAGGTGGGATGAAAGGGGATATGAAGGATAAGAAGGACTGTGATGAGCTGACAGGGCATTATTCCTTCTCTATACAGCTACATTTGTGCACGCTATGCTGAGGTACACCTTTTCATGAGCGTGGATTTTGACTGACATCTGGCATACCACTTAATAACCTCCAAGATAGGAAAGCCTTGGGTGTTTGGTGAGTAAAGCTTTCACTCATAGGCTTCCTTGAGCTGTAATGGAAACAGATGTCAATTTATCTGGGAAGGTTTTATTGTAAGAGACACTCGAGTTGTCCTGAGAGGGTGTACTGAAAGACAGGAATGCACACAAACACACACATTGTCACCTTTTGCTTTTAAATAACCACAGTGGTGTGGTGGTGGTTTTAAATCATCCTGCTGCTGAAGGGAGAGGTGCACTGAACTGGAATGAGCTTGACCCAGGAGATGAATTTAGAATTAGAAGCCAAGAATAATATGTCTGTTCTTCTGATTTCCAAAGCAGAAAACAAGGTGGAGAGTGAAGAAAGAGGGAGGCTGGAAGAGAAGTGGAGTATATAATTGCCTAATTAAGAGGATTTTCTCCACTGATTATAATCACTTTCAAATTAAAGAGGGTTTAACTGCATCATAACCAAAATTTTTCTTATGCTTTTTTGCATTAGAGAAGTGCCAGCAGTGTCAGGAAGACCACTGCAAGGTTGGAGCTCCAGTGACAGAGCTCTCATTAGTGACCTGGGGCCAAATTTTCACAGCTGGCCTAACCTGGCATGACTCCATTGAAGTCAGCAGGTTAAATATGACCTCAAGACTCATTCACCTACTGTGCTGTGGAAGAGGGAGAGTGGAAATGCAAATCTTATCTGGGTTGTTTGGCAGCATCCAAGAACGTTCAATCAAACTGCAGAAAGGATTTCAGCAAGTATTTTGGAAAAAGATACTCAGTAAACCATATGCTCTTGTGCCATAGGATGGGAGAATCGGACGTGCTCTTCAAGGCAAACTTCATAAGTTGATAATTTCATGCTGTGCTCCAAACTGCAGAATTCTCATGCATGCTCCTTTGCTGCTGCAAACTGGTATTTGGGCATCCAAACTTTGAAGTGATTGCATATTCAGGTGTCATTTATTTATGCAAGTGAAACGTGCTACAAATTTGCATTCATTACCTTTCAAGCCTAGTTTGCTTTTGCTCATTTTTTCAACCACAAACAGGCAATACTGACACACTCTTCAAAAGTGTGCTTTGTGAAACTTCACCTTAGTTCTGGCAAAATTAAAAATGTTGCAAAACCAGTATGACTTCTTTGCACCAGATCTCTGAATTTATCAAGTGGAGAAGAGTCCCCTTGGAGACACATGATATCCACAGAAGGGCAGTATAGAAGATGCTTTGCTTGTCCAGGTTAATTTTTTTTCTTATGATAGCTACAGAAAGATCCAATGATAGCTCTTTTCCAGCTGAGGAGAGGCACTGGGCACTCTAAATTAAAATCTTTATGAGTGAAATGGACTTTCATCACTTAGACATGAAATGACCTTATACTGCAAAATGAAGAGCCATCTTTAAATAATGAACTGATGGCTCCCTGCAGAGAACATAATACCATACACTGTACTACACCGGATCTTTCTCTTCCTTTGAGAATCTATCACAAACATTATCAACTTCCCAGCAGAAAAGAAAATGAAAATGACCTTAGGAAAATATATGTCTCTGTATTTTACATTGAAAATGCATCTGTATGCGTAATATCTTTTATAACTCCACAACATACAGCAGTGCCTAAGCACTTATCTTTGAAAAACAAGAACACACAAAGACACACATGTACTCAACACAAACACTCAAAGTTTTACCTGTAACTCAGACCCCTACAAGCACAGACTTGGGCATTTCTCACATGAACAACCACTTAATATGACAGGAAATGTTTGACATGCTTATTCAATAATATGTTTGCACTCCTGCCTAACCCCCCCACACACCTATAGTACACTGTGTTGTGATCCCACATCTGTAAGGAGAGTTAGCATTGTGCCATATGCACCGCAGCCATGTGCAGATGTAGCATTACATTCCTATAATGCCATGCAAGGATTCTGTGCCCTTTGCTAAAACATGTACATGCAAACAGTCCCCAGGGACTAAAAGAAAGGTATTACAAACAAAAAAAAACTCCTAACCCCTTCTCTGCTAATACAGCATGACTTCCCCCAGATTACTTCCTACTTATATTGCAGACGACCATCAGGCACATCTGACCACGCACAGAGATGCAAAGCACTTCTAAGGAGCACTGAGAGCCCAAACTCATCAAAAAGCCAAGTGCGCCTATCAGCCTTCCCAGAAGGCAACATACAGAAGTACACCTTGTATTGTCTCACATGAAGCATTTCCCCTGGAACAAAGAGATATGATGAACACCTGACCCTGGTCTCCCTGGGGAGCTGAAATGACGTCTCTAGTTGCCCGTTTATCGCCTCCAGTCCTTGACAGCACTGGCAAGGCCATCCGTACTGCTGACACTTTTCTCCGCCCTCACCTCACTGCCACCCTCGCTTGCTATGGCCGGGTAGTCCCGCTAATGTTGCCATTTACAAGAACAGCTGAGACAGTAGTGCTGATAAAGCATTCCTGCATTGCCATTATCGATTCAACAGGCATACAAAAAGCCGAGGGGTGCTCACAATTTTTCTCTGTACTTGGGAAAAGCAGGGAGAGTTGCAGAGCGCGGAGCCGTCTCCCTCTGTGCCGATATGCCTGGCTTGCTGTGGTTCCCGAGCACGCACCATACCCAGGCTCGCCCTGGATGCTGAACACGTCTGCCAAACCCATCAGCTGCTTGGCCCCTTGCCATAAATCAATAAGTTCTCTTTAGAATTCTACCTTCCAAAAATATTTACTGTACATAATTTAATATAATACTCTCCTGGATAAAGAGCTGACATGTTTAATTACCTGGCTCCAAGTGTTTTTCTTCTACAGAATACTGCAGAAGAATACTAACCCAGCCAGGAATGCGGACAAACACACAGCAAATTTTTAATCTGTTGGAGCTTGGAGTGGGAGAAATTTAAGTCTAGAGGCTCTTCTCTGACAGTGTCCTCCCAACCCTAGGGTGAGTTTGGGTTTGACCTGAGGAGGGAGCAGCATCCTGCCTACATAGCTTGAATAGGCTCTGCCTTACCAATACCTGAAGGGTTTTCAGGAAAGGAAGAGGTGCTGAAAAGAAAGCCCATATCTTAATCAGCTCAGCAGATTCCTGTTACCATTGATTTGATGGTAGGACTAGTTACCCCGGAGGGACTTCCTCACCAAAGAGCACTGGCGGAGTTGTATCACCCACTACTGCTTTGTAGCTACAAGCATCCAAGACCTCTGTTCATAGGACACCCTAATCACATGGAAGCAATCCACCATTTTTTCCTCACAGCTTTTAGACTCTAGTTCTGTATGAAAACAATTTTTTTGGTATTTAAACCCTCATTTTTCCTCTGTTTTTTATCTTCCATCTCACCATGTACATACTGCCATTTGTCAAATGTGGCATCAATGTCAAATGCAATGCTGCCTCTCCTGCGCTTGGGATGCCAGCACAGAGACTACCACCAGTAACTGGGGCTTTGGTTTAGCCTTTCCGCAGTCTCCTTACAAACACACAGCCCAGCTGGGGAGTTTTAATTTCCAGGTCAGGCTCTTTGATCACTTATTCCATGCTGGCTGCTCTAAATTGCATTACCTCAGTGAATCCCACTCTGAAGGTGTATTAGGAACCAGGTAAGGACTGCCAAGTACAGATACGTGAAGTGAAGGTCACATGTAGGAGTCTCAACAAGTTCAGTTGACACAGGCTTTGTGCAGACTTTGACTTCTGAATATCCAAAAGCTCAAAAACTTAGGAAAACTCACCAGTGCACACAGACATAAATTAACTCTCATTCAGATTTTTAGGAATGAAAATATCCCATTTTGCACATGCTGCTGAGAATTTCTTAGTGACCTCTGCCAACTGTTTCCCTGTGATGACCGATGAAACTACAGCTCTGCATCAAAAGCCAGAAGCAAAGTCAGCTGAAGCTTTGCCTTGGTATGTTGAAAGATGTTGCCCTTTTTCCCCTGCATGATACATATCAGCAAAGATTTCTTGAGAAATATGAATATCCCAGTTCTACTAGGTTTCTCTCACATTGTCATGAGGAGGCCCCAGTGATCAAGGAACATCACCGCCCTAGTTTCATTTACATAAGTTGAAATATTTGTGTATTTTTTAATGACAAAATATTTCTCTAAAACTTATTGCTATACTGAGTAAAATTTTCTCAACAGTTGCCAGGGGTACAAGCATTTGAAATAAAAAATTGAGTGTAGATTTTATCAAAACTGTTCTTTTGTATGTTAATGATGCTTGTTCAACAATTCAAAATGGCAAAATATCCTGGATTGGGGTTTTTTTGAAAATGCATTCAACTTATTCCTTCGGCTAACCTGATGTACATTCCCTATCTGAAACAGAACCCAAATTTCACTTAGTTCTCATAAAAATCCTTTTAACTAACCCTAAGTGACTTCTGATTTCACTCAGTTAAGGCTCGATGATCACTTCCAAAAGCAAATTAAAATGTACTTCTAAAGAGGCAGACGTACTTTGAGCAGAAAGGTACAAATTTAGACCCCAAATGTTTTCACAGGAGGAGTTTTGTCAGATTTGCTGACAAATTTGCTCCCTCTCTCGATAATGCAGGTATATTCTTGGCAACGTTTGATTTTTTTTTTTGGCTTGGCTGATTTAGGGGTTTTGTCAGCAAGGCAGGTGTTGGTTGATCAGATTGGTCGTTAGCTTGAACAAGGTCTAAATCAAAGTGGTAGTAAAAGTCTCTCTGCCTCCCTTGTGTCTGAGGGAAGCAGAGTGTCTCTCACCGCGCCGTGGTGGATCTGACACCTCGTGTGCAGAGCTGCTGTGATGCTGTGCTGGGTGTAAGGCTGCCACGCAGGACATCCCGTGGTGGCGACAACACGCGTGCCCACATCTCACAAAGCTGTGAACGGGAGTCACTACGGAGCTCTTGAGACACAAGGAATGTGAAGGAGTTTGGAACCCCTTCCGCTAAAAACAGTCTGAAGCCTTCACAGAATGGCATATCTCTGAAATGGGTAGAGAAGCTTATGTTGCATGCTCTCCCCAGTCATGCACCGTGCAATTTGTCTACACGCAATAATAGATCACTCTCGACAGTGAACCTCGCTCTCCATCTGCAGCGCTTTCTGCTATTCTTGTCCCCAGACTGCCTTATGCAGAGGCTGCCTATCACGCCAGATTTTCTGCTAGTGACAAACATCTCGCATGTAAAAATAGCCCTGGACCAAATATCCTTTTTCTGGCCAATTCCACAGAGCTGAGAGAATACAGATTGAGAACAAACATTCGGATTCTGCAGCTGAAGTTAAAAAATCCTCCAATCTGTGCACTGTGACAATTCAGTACTCTTGTAAGCAAGATTCAGATCTGTTGTCTCCAGATCATCTCTGACGACCAGGTCTATGGAGAAACTACAGATTTGTTTTGCTTGTGACCTAACAACAGTCACTGAAAGCAAAGACTGGTTTTCTGCTGTCTTAAGAAGTCTGAATCAGGCATTGTATTAGCTTATAAAACAGATCTAAGATGTAGCCAGTCCATTTACACTACTCTGCACTCTTGTATCCTTGTCTCTGGTCCCTCTTTAAGAGAAGAGGGCTCTGTTCTTCCATAACATGCTGTGTACTAGCTCCCTGCTTTTCACACAGGCTAACTCCTACTGTCCCCAGGAATAGCTTATCAGAGTCCCCGGCATTGTTTAGCTGGCTATAAACCAGCAAGCAAGTTCTGTCTCCATGGTGAATGATTCTTTGTCATCTTTTCCTCAAAGCTTTCTAATTAGACATCCTGTAATTTGCAGCTTTTCTATAACGTATTTGCAGTGGGGTGGGTGGGTGTGTGCGTGGAGAATAAAATTTAAAACATGGCAGTGAATCGGCAGGCTGTAAATAATTGCAAGAAATAAATTTTTTTTTTTTTTTTTTAATGAGACATGGACTGGATATTCCTTTCAGGAAAGCATTTTATTGCTCCATCCTTAAATCTCCAAATCAACCTGCTGAAACAAAGAATAACATCATTTTCCAGCTATTCTTGAAATTATGGGATGACACATCTGATTTTGAAGATCCATCCCCATAGTCTGGGGACGAAGCAAAGAATGGATGCAGAGAAAGTGAGAGCATAATAAAATAATGTGCCATTTAAAAAAACATTCACCTCTAATTTAATGTTTCTTCTCCAGTAAAGAGCTGATCAAAAATTTACCAGTCATCTGGTGTTCTTTGTGAAATGAATTCACATCAGATTTCATCTAGTTCCTGCTGGACAGGTATTTACCTCACAAAAGAAATCTTTACAGCAGGTATTATTTATCAGGCCAGAGAGACATACCAAAATAAAAACTCACTGAAATGGGTGGAGACAAGGGTAGTGGGGCAAAGGATAAAAAAAGGAAAAAAACAGAACTAGCGATTCAAACAACTGCTTTTCCCACTAAAGCTCCAAATAGCTAAAATGCTTATGGCTGTGTCCCTGTCCTTCTCATGACTGTTTGGTCACCCGAAACATGGAACCCTAAGCACTGGTGCAGTCTCCTCTGACAGGGCTCCCAGGCCACACCAAGGGAGTGAAGACTGCACTGCCTGGCAAACCAACTCGGGAGTCTCTGAGCACGAAGCTACTTCAAAGCCTAGACCTTCCCCATGGCATACTCAATCCTGACAGAAAAACACTTTCTACTACCAATGAATGATTGAGGGGTGCTCATCCCTTATTCAAGCAATGAATAATCTCTCTGCTACTGCCTTCTGACCTTCCCAATAAAATATTCACATAAGAATAATGCATTTTTGCATAGCACATAAGTTTGCATGTACATCATATACAGTCTCTCAAAGTTATTTGACATTGCTAGGAATACTACAAAGAAAAACCAAAATTTCATCAGTGTCTCACTCATTCCCTGGCTGAAGTTGTAAACCCCTTCTTCTAATAATGCAATCAACTCCACAGGAATATACTGCATGGTCACAAAGAGGGGCTTACCATTTCAATTTAGGAATAATTAGATGGAACAGATGTGAATGTCAAGAGTATCTGTGTCTGCAAATTCCTCCAATAATGCGTCTGATGACCACAAAATGTTTTATGAGGTTCAAGCCTCATCCACAGCTAATGGCTCCCAGTTAATAGATCCAGTCAAAGGGCAAAGAAAGGAGAGGGGGTGTTCATGAATATTCATGAAGCAAAACAAGAAGCAGAGATATTCCCTTTTAACAGGCTTCATTACTTCTTCTTCCACCCTCCTGATGAAGTAATTGCATTAAAATCCAAGCATTTGAGTGTTTCTCAGCTGCCATTCACAATCAGATTCATAAAATCATTTGAACATACATATATTTATATTTACAAATGGAAACAGGAAGAATCAGACACACTCTATTCTTTTTGAACAATTTTGTTGCTTGAGGATAGGACCAGATTGACAGACAGCCCTCTTCTGTGCCGAATTCTACAAGCTGCTGAGTGTCTCCTGAAAACACTTGAGCCTTCTCAGAGCTGTGAATGGAAGATGAGTGCTGAGCCTTCCTGAAAGACGTTCAGGAGTTTGCAAGATTGCTCCCTTCATCCTCCAACCTTGACTATCTTCCTTGACTATCAGAGATAGTCTAGGAAGGCTTTACCAACATGACTTGTGTCCATGTTCTTGGTCAGCATGGCTAAATTCTAATAGAAGGGTAATTCCTTTGTTGCTCAAAGGTCAGCCTCTGTTGCTCCTTAACGGGTCTGGTGAGAGAACTGATGGGAATAGGCTTAAATGTCTATAGGCATGTAGAAACTTAGGGAGAACAAGGCCTACCTACCCTTATTATATTTGCCTATCAATAGCAATGTTTTACTACTCTCAGCAGGTTGGAGTTGCCTGGAACCATACCAACCTACTTGTTTGGAGCAGTAGGCTAACACTAACAAGCTATTCTAGAGTTTGACTTTCTAACCTTGGCACAAGTCCCTTAATGTCACAGGTTACAGGAGGACTCCCTTTACCTAGGTGTGATGCCAGGCAGCCATCAGCATGCGGGAAGGCAGGAAGTGATGGGTATAGCAGTGGATGGGCCCTTTGTGTGTTGTGGTTCACCACAGACTGTTGGCAGAAACTGCAAACCCATCAAATCGGGGCATGAAGCTCTGAGTTCCCTCCCACCTGCTCAAGACTCACCCTGCAGCTCTTGCAGGTGTGCCACAGGCTGTCAGACAAGTGTACATGCAGAAAACATACTCCATGCACCACCGCAGGACACAGAGAGGTACCTAAATTCAAACCGCAGCACAAAGATTTGTTGTGATTGTAACTGCAGTGTGCATCCTGTCCTCTCTACTGCTCTCGACCACGCTCGGCAGGAATGGCTCAGCAAAAGCAAATTGTTGGAAAACCCCAAAGAATAATACCCAGACACAGTAATCAAAACAATCAAACTGATACAGAGAACATTCCCCTGGCTGAAGTTCAATGCCAAGACCTTGGGAAATGGCACTGTTAGTCCTACCAACTCTGCTCTATGAAAGAAAGCAAAAAGGAAGACAGAAAAGGAGGCAAAGACCATAGCATCTTGTTGCTTGGTGTCTTTCGGTGTCTTGGTTACCATGATGAAGTCCAAAGGGGAATATTTATGCACATTTCCCTAAATAGTGTTGCCTAGACTGGAGTGTCAGTGATGCAGAAGGTCTGAAATGGCATCCTGAGAAGATGCTGATTTTTTCATAGCTCAGCAGCATATGCACACCCAGTCTACTGACACAGCCTGGCAGCTGCCCCATACACCAAGCCTTCAAAAGCTCCCAAAACCATGGTGCCCCACAGACACATTGGTCAGATCAAGGCAAAGCTCCTCAGTGAGTGTTTTAGCCTCCAAGCTCTACAACATTGCAGGAGGCTGAAACATGGTTTGCTTGGGTTTTTTTTCCTATGGATGCTTTTAACTACAAAAAAAAGTATATATTTTTGTCATCAGAAACTTATAAAGTAATGCAAACTTCCATGAGAAAATAAGACTTGGAAAAGTTAGGTTTGAGTGAAATGCTAGTCTACATGTTCTAGGGTTTTGGCTAATGATTTGTAAGCATAGATATGTTCTTATAAGAAAGTGTTGAAAAGAACAAAAGCATAGTTTAGGCCAAAATCAAATTTGACATCAAAGAATACCATTGACAGGTATTTTGTTACCCAGCTCTACCCAAAATTGTATGCAACAGATGAGCACTTTTGGCACCTCTTCCAAGTAGGAATAAAATGGTACATCTTTTTAGCGCTTTCTCAAGCAGATTTCAGCATCCACAGCCATGTACCCTACTGTTCACATGTTCTGTTTGTAAATCTTTCAGTCTTGATTGCTCCCAAATTATCAATGTCTATACTTTGCCACAAATGTACCCAGTCCTTTTAACAGCTTCTTGATCTCTTGTCTTTACCTGTGCATGTAAAACACATTAATTCTGGAGATTTCTAGCAAAGAGTAGACAGTTAATAAATATTCCAGAATTAAGCATGGATCAGCAAGTCTATGTCATTTTACCCCCCTGCTGTTAAATGTGCAATGCCTCAGCAAGATGTATATCCTCAAAAATCCCATAGGATCCTGTATGGTAGAACCAAAATTGTCCTTGCAGTAGGATAACAGTCCTTTCATTAAAACACCCTTTAGTACATCACATTTGCTAAATGTAATTTTTTTTTTGTTTGAAACAATGAATTTTATCTTTGTCTTGAATTAACGTAATAAGTGTGACACTCCTGTGATATCTGTGCAGCTATTTTTAATTTATTCCAGTAAAAAAGGCAACTAGGTTCTCATTCTGCACTTATTTCCATACACAAGAGATATGTTTTCCACATATTCATCACTCCTGAAAGCCAATGCAATCCTGCTAATCAGATTATATCACTTATTTGTCTAACATGCAACTTTTTGCCAAGATGAGAGGAATAAGCAACCTTTGCTTCAGTGGAAATTGGAATAGATTTGGCATTCGCAGTTCACATCTGTCACACTACACTCAATACTGCAATACTGCAAAGTGTACTTAAGTCATTAGTGGATTCTGAAATATATACACATGGTCTAAACCAGAGTTCATCCATAAAGTTATGCTCCCAATGGTTAGAAATATTTGGGGTCAAGTAAAAGTGAAGGTTATTAGTCACTTCTAGGTTCTCAATTCCAGTTTGCTCCCAGTGACACCTAGTTGCAAGCAGCAGTGGCTTCTCAGGTATTTGTGCAATTGTCTGTATTGATCTCAAAATGTCCAGAACCTTTTAATGCCTTTAATAAAAGAGAAACGTTTTGCTCAATACATTCAGATGGATGTTTTGTAAATTTTCAATGCACAAAGAAAAATTTTCAGATTTCCTTTTGACTTGTGGTGGCACAACTTTTGGGTTTCATCTACTGACAGTACTGGAGCTTATTAGGAAACAAATTATTTCCAAAATTAATAGAATACTAGATGTCACACTCCTACAATTCCATTTCGGAAGGACTTCTACAATGATCAAGCCTAACAGAATTGTTTCCATGGGCTTATATGTTAATTAAAAAAACCCCAAAACCATAACAGTGGAGGAATTTTAAATATAAACTAACAATCTGCTCTGGTGATTGTATCTCTGTGCTAGGGCATAAAATCTAAAATTGAAACTGAGTAGAAAATTACTATATAGGCAAAAATGAAAATTGCTAACACCTCGTTAAAAGAGGAAACTACATCATAGACAAAAAATATGAATACTGACAAATGAAAACTATCATTTTAATCTTCAGTTTTAATCTCCTAAGGTTATTTTAAGTAACAAAGTAAGTACATTTGCTTTATTATTACTTTTAAATACAGAGCTATTATTTGCTAGAACAGCTATGTGGTGTAATAGCAGCTCCATGATTTTTTCCCTGATCAGATCCTTTTAACTTCTCTGTTTGTAGGAAAATTCTGCCCTAATTTTGACAGAACCAAGTCCCTTTTTAGCCTGAAAGTGTATGTATTTTTTTGGGATTCTCCCTAGGACAGACTTCAAGAAATAAACTGTTTGAAGATCCAGAAACTGTCTGTGGGAAATCTAAGGTCAAAAGTTTTTATCAGAGATTACTAGATGTATCAAAGGCACTCCCCAAATAGATGTCTGAATTTCCTTTGAGAACTTCTTAACTTTGTCAGAGATTGTTCCTATTAGGTCCTTTAGAAGTCTGTGTAATCTAGACAAAAGTGCAGGAGAAGCATTTCCCTACTTAACTTTTTATTCACAAACCCTTCTATAAACCTGACCTGAACCCTTTCAGCTCCAGAAGCTCCAAAGTGCTATTGCAAGTAGCTGTTGTACTTCATGAAGAGGGTCATGGCACCTGGAAGGGCTTCATGGACCAGTCCAGGGGAGAAGGGCTAACCATTGTCACCAACTATGACTTCTTGTAGCTGGATGGGAATGGAGAATGTGTTAGAGGTCTTCCCCAAAGGAGATCATGGATACTTGATTTAGCAACTGCAGAATCTCGTATTAACCATCAGGCAGCTGGGTACCACAGAAACCATAGCCCACACTAGTGACCCCTCAAGCCACCAGCCTCCCTTTTCAAAGCAAGTCAGCTGAGAACATGGCACAAACCCAGACTCATGGCAGGGTGCTGGATGCTGTTTGGTCACCTTTGGACCAATGTACAGCTCGAAGACAGGACCTGCTGCACACTGGGATGAAAGACAGGCATAGTGTATCGCTGTTCTTCTAGTTTTGTTGTCCTGTGAGAGGCTGCAGGAGTGTGAAGTGCTATCCTTGAAGCAAAGCCTACAGAGGGAGATAATATCTTTTAGTAGACCAACTGATACAGTTTTTTGTTTTATTTTCCAGCTATGACAATTGATCTAATAAAAGATATTTTCTCCCTATAAAACTTGCCTTACTTATGTACTTTAGACAATCATGACCACAGGAATCCTACCACTGTTTATTTTAACCACTCTAAAATGGCCTTCCTCTTAGACCAAAAATTAACTATGGTTAATTTTGTCTTCAACCTCCACAGCCCATCTGGATCTGTTCCTCCTACCCAGGCTGTTGGTGTTAGTGATAAAATTATACAGAATATAGATAACTCCAGTGTTTATCTCCCTTAAACCCAAAATAAATACCATTGTTCCCAGCTTTCTCAACAAAGGTTTGCAGAAGGAAGGAAACACAAAGACCTTCTGCTAACACTGCAAGCCTTCTACCAACATGTTAAACCCACATGATCTTGCAACCCACCTCCACTGGAGGTAGCCTTCCTGTCCCCCAGCCATTCATCCCTTTTGCTGTCCTCTCCCTGGATGGCAGGAGACAAGAATGAGAACCAAAACCAGATGCGTTTAGTGTATCTTCGGGTCACTGAATACCAAAATAATGAAGCCAGAAAAAATGGAACCTATATCCTCTTGTCACTATAAGGATTACATCCTGTCTTATCATACATATCTGACTATTATGGTGCCTTTATCCATGATGTCAATATTTGCCTGTGTGGTGGTTTAACCCCAGCCAGCAGCCAAGCCCCACACAGCCGCTCGCTCACTCACTCCCCCACCAGTGGAATCAGGGAGAGAATCGGAAGGGTAAAAGCTTGGAAACTTGTGGGTTGAGGTAAAGACAGTTTGATAGGAAAAGGAAAAGCCATGCACACAAGCAAGGCAAAACAAGGAATTAATTCACTGCTTCCTATGGGCAGGCAGGGCCAGGAAAGCAGAGCCCCATCACGCATAATGGTTACTTGGGAAGACAAATGCCATCACTCCAAACACCTCCTCTCTTCTTCCTTCTTCCCTCCACTTTATATACTGAGCATATCATATGGTATGGGACATCCCTTTGGTCAGTTTGGGTCACCTGTCCCAGCTGTGTCTCCTCCCAGCCTCCAAATTCCTCAGCAGCATGGCAGTAAGAAACGCAGAAAAGGCCTTGGCTCTGTGTAAGCCCTGCTCAGCAATAACAAAAACATCTCTATATTACCAACCCTGTGTTCAGCACATAGCCAAAACACAGCCCCAATACTAGCCATTCTGAGGAAAATTAACTCCAGCCAAAACCAGCACAGCTTGTGACAACTAGTGGTGCTTAGTTATCCAGTCACTTAAGTAGAATAAGCTTCAGAGCATGTAAAATGAACCTACTTACTTATTACTAGCTATATCAAGCCATTGTACACGTTGAAGACTCCTCATTAAGTCTGAGGCCATTTCAATTTCTCTGTCCTCTGCTCAAGTCTGGATTTTTTTCACGGTACTGACAGCAGCTACTCAAGGGACTTCACTGTAATCTCCAAGATAACAGCACCACACCTACGCAATTACACCACTGAGTAGCAGTGGGAGGCTCACAGGATGCAACTTTTACACACCAGAGCCATCACTCACGTATTCCTTAAAAGTCTACCCATATTTAGAGCTGAACACAAAACACATCTCTGTTACTGCCTTTCTCTCTACGGAATTGCAAGTCGTGCTTTTAACTGCTGCAGTACACCGAGATACATATGCATATACGTGCACAGCCTGTGGAATAGGAAATGGGATTATTAATATTATTTCACTTTTAATACCTTAGCAGAAGTTCACACACTTTGTGTATGAGGTCATATAAGCATTCATGTGATAGCTTGATCAATCAACAGATCAATAGCTCTACTGATAGTCTGTCACCTTTAATTCTTTCAGGATTATATCTCTTAAGACAAAAGACAGATAGATCCTTCAAATACCTTACAAAAAAAGCAGATGTATCAGCTGTTTCTCTGGACTAAATCAGTATTAATGATCACAGGATCTTTGTAAGCCTCTACTTGTGATTTCTAGCATCTTGTGATTTCTAGCAGCACATTCACTCACTGTATGGAAATATAGGCATTCACATTGTTCACTACAGATACCAAGGACTTGAATGAAGCCACACTTAAGGTCTGTGAATGATGTTCAACTCATGTCTTATTACTTGTTATTATAGTTCATGTGGTAAACTGAGTTCTTCAGCTGGGTTACTTGACCAGAAAGCAATCATCAAACACTGATGCTTCTCTTCAACCATGAGTCAGCCCAGCAATTACAAAACAGGGTCTAGATTCTCAGGTCCTCCTCTTTTTTATGCAATTGCTTGCCATACAACTTTGGGAAAAGAATCCAGCCTTACTCTGTCGCAGTCACTCAGCTTACAGAATGGATGTGTTAAAGCACACTGGGCATGGCAGGCAGTGCTAACCAGCCTCAGTGAAAGGCAGGATGCAGCAGCCTGCATGTGAAAACCTCACGTCCGGTTTAGAGCAGAAACTGAGCAAAGGTCTTGCAAGTACTGAAGGCATTAATCCTTCCAACTTCAGGAAGACAAGAGGTCACCTGTACTGCCATCTCACCCAAAGTAGGCACCCCACCCTGGCACAAAAAAGTCAAAGCTCCTACAGTCTTCTATAGCTATGAAGGGTCCTGATCCTGGAGAACTGGAACATAGGGATGACAAAGCAAAGGCACAATTTGAATACTACTTTCTGAAGACATGTTCTGGGGAAGCTCACAGAGGCAGGAAACAGGAGGATCTGCAAAGGCCAAGGGTGCCGAGCAGCAAGAGCTGTTACCACAGACAGTGATATAAGATCCTTAATTCGTAGTGAAAGAGGAGCGCTTGAGACAGACGCTGGCACTTCTCCAATGCCAAAAGAAAAGTGAAACATGGTGAAGTGATGGCAGGTTCATCCATCATATTTGGATTTCTAACCACGTCATTCAGAGTGGAAGGTCCATGGTGAAAGAGGCTTACCATGTTTCAAGTGAAAACCTTTAATGACAAAGTTCCTTACAACAGAAACTGCTAATTCTTTAAGTTGATAGTAAGATCAGTGAGGAGAGACACCACAGGAAAGAGTTTAAGTGTGGTTAATTTCTAGGAAAATTGTATAATAAACGGAGAGCAGCAAGGACAGCATGGGAGTCCTCTCCAATAAAACTTTCCTACTCCTGCCAAAACAACTATAGAGGTTGTGTTTCTCAGGAATTCATTTAATCTGAATAAACTTAACGGAGAATTGGCCAGATGCTTGGGGCAGCATAAATTGGTGTAGCTCCCCTGACTTCTGGGTAGCCAAAACTCAGCACAGGGTACACCCAAAGTGCCAGACATTCATCATTACTCACATAACACATCACTGCTCACTGAAGTAAAGGTGTTAGTGATGCTTCAAGACCCACCCAACTACAGTACATTTATCTTTCCTGCTGTTCAGTTGTTCTCTGTCTCCCTGAAATTAATGCGCAGATTTGTTAAGCTATTGTTGCAGTAATGTACCTTACCTTTTCTTACTTCTGGAAGAAGTTCCACTTTTTTAATTTATCTCACAACACACACAGACACTCAGGGTGTATACAATCAGTTTGTAAAATGTCATGTGACCTAGCTGGCTGAAAGGTGCTCTATGAGTATCATAAATCATCCTTTATCTGCCTTGGCTCTTTTTATAAATAGCACGTCTTGGTTTTGCATGTCTTAAATGCTTTGGACCATTTCTTTTGTTTAGGGGGAAAAAACAGCGATAAGAATTTGTTTATGAACAGAGAAAGAAAGACAGGTATTAATATTTTTGTGCTGTGGCTGAAAGCACAGCCCCAACAGGGACTGAATTTCCAATCTTTTGTATAAAAGCCATTGACAAGGCTACCTGGGACGTTGTTCAAAGCTCAACGCACACGAGAAATTTCATGTAAGTTAGCCACCTGAGGGTACCAACGTGGACCCATGACTGTAATAAAAACATATGGACACCAGCATAAAAAAGGCTAATTAACTGCTTCCTTTCTGCCAGTTGCACACTAGATACAGGCCTGTGCTCAGCACCTCCTGGGCTCTGCAGACATGCCAGGAAATACCCTCATTCCATGGAACTCAGCACAATAGCTGCTTAAAAGGTCTGCACAGAAGCATAGGGGAACAGCAGTATGAGGGGATGAGTGCTCCACAGGCTAAGGGATAGAGAGTTCAAAGTATATCCCTTTCCTTCATGCAGAGCAAAGCTCTCTTCATGCATGCACCAATTCTGGAAAATCAGTCTCGACTTCATGTATTTTTCTTCCTCAGTACAAAGAACCACTGAACTGCTGTAGTCCTGTGCAGCATGTTTGGGGCTGATAAGAATAACAGCGTGTGGGGAATTCAGTCCTTCATTTCTCACAGAGGAAAACAGACTTTGTGCCATATTCTCAATGAAAGACAACCCCAAAGAAGGATGTGAACTCACAGCATCTACAGGTTAAAGTCAGACAATTCATCCAGGAAGTTGCACACTCTGATTAGAGGATCTTCAGGTGTTAAGTAAAAACCAGTAAATTTCCATGAAAGCAGCTGAAATAAACTGTGAATTACTGAAGTAATTCTCAAGCTGTACAGGGCTTGATTGCCTTGTACAGTGATTTGCACTCACACACTGTGAGTATCAAGCAGGTGTAAAATGCCTGCAGTGGAGGAATAGGGAATGCTGATTTAAGGGCATTTTATACACACGCTGCCCTGAACTTAATAGGTATTAAAGCATCCTACAAGGTAAAGTGGAAAAAATTCACTCCCCAGAATTCAAAATACACATTCTTTGTGAATATTGAGCCCTTCTTATTTGCAGTTGTCCTGATATTGATGCTTATTCTTAAAATGCAGTAGAGAAAAGTTCATAACAAAACCCTGTTCTAAGTCCCACAAGGATCTGGAATACCCAAAAACCATTCCCAGGCTTTCCTGTTCACCCCCACTGTTTAAGTTTATAGCTTTTACAGTGTTTCTCTGTTATACACAGCAGAAGACAAGCTCACCCTCAGTGTTTTCCCTGTAACAGTTTTGCATCCACAGCATCACTTTACACAAAGAAAACCTTTATGTAGCCACAAAGATGACGTAAGAATGAGAGGCCGCACGGGTCAGGTGAGTGGTAATGGGACAGTAAGCATTTCATCTGAGGCCACAGGCAAGAATCCAAATCATCTCAACACAAAATGAAAGCAAAATGAGAGTTGTTCCACTTTAATGCCTTTTTGGTCAACTGTGAAGAAGGAGTTAAGTAGTTTCACAACCGGCTGAAATGTCACAGAGAAAATAAAGAAGTACAATACGTAAAGAGAAAACAGAGTGCTCACGTGATGCCAGTGCTGCCAGACAATAATAAAATCAGGTCTGAAAACCAAACTAGCTTCTCATCTTTTATCTTCTAGTTAAGGATGCAGGTGCCCTGGTGGGAGGCAGACACATGCATTTCTGTTGCCTGTGTTGCCCTCGTTCAGAAGTAAAGCACAGGACTTGGTGTCTGGGAACGCAAAGCCCACCACACAACAAGGGAAGAGATTATGGGAATGCAGGGTACCAGCAAGAGAGATTATCTGTTTGCTCCTTACACAGTTGCAGCCCAAGGAGGAGCAGAGCACACTTCCCTGTAACACCAGCTCCTGCCAGCTTAGTATGGTCTCATTACCAGATGGACACACACACTTCTAGGGCAAAGCTCCTTACGTGCCAAAAAGCACCAGAACCAAAAGGAGTAATTTATATGCACCCAGCACCCCTACAAAGTTAGCTCATTTCACTTTTATATTCTCCTAACTCATTTTAGAGATAACACTTTCCCCTCTGACTAGAAATTAAAACATCTTTTTTCTCTTTTTTTTTTTTATTTCGCTGGCTCTGAAAAAAAAGCATTCCAAGGAAAATGAATGCTGTGACAAATGCACACTGAAAATGTTAAGAGTTAACAAAAAAACCATGGCTAGAAATAGGAGATAAGGTTAAGGGCAGTGACCTTCTTTTTGCTCCTAAAAATGTAGAGCAGAGGTTAGCTGTTCCACTAACCCTGCTCGCTGTTATTTTTTGACTCCTCATTGACTAAAGAAGGCCTTGAAGCAAAAATATTGCCTCAAAACTCACAGCCTATTTGAGGTGTGTATTCTTTGAGAACCTCTTCCTTTCACCAGATATGAAACAGCCAACAAATGAAGCCAGCTATCCCTGAAGAAATGAGAGCACTCAGGCACATTCTGCTTTCTGGGTTCTTGGAGCATTCTGGCAGCCATCAGCAAAAATTAGGCAATTTATTTCTCCTGTTACATCCTATCACATTAACCACTACATGCCCAGTTGGACTGCTCCAAAGAAAAGGGCCAATGCTTGATTTCATTAGCCATCACTAACTAAAATTCCAATAAAACAGGACAGGAGAATAATGCTGGAAGGCATTATTCTTAAAAAATCCCCCCTGTCTAACTGACTCTAAAACAGAAAAAACTCTCACATAGCACCTCCCCTAGGCCTCCAGACTCATTCAGACTGTTGTGGCCTCTCTGAATTGTTTTCTTATCTTATTAACAGTACCAGTGATATCTGCTTCCTCTGTCTCAGAGCTCTGCTTGATATTGGAGACTTGCTTTCAAACTCCAAACAGCTTTTGTGCAAGAAAGTTGCTTGCTTCCTTTCTTCTAGGTCTCTGTCTTTAAATGCAGTTGTAAGGTTGGCAGGACTGGACTGAAAAAAAAGAACCATTAAACCTCGATAATTTTCTGCTAGAAGAAACAACCTAAACCAAAATGACAGTCGGATCAGGAAAAAACATGCACTTTGATAAGCTGGTAATTAAATAGAAGGTGGTGAGGCAATGTGATCAGTGAACCATGCTGGCCAAGATGTTACTGTAAAGTGGGACAGCAAGTTTTAAAGGCAAATTTTGCTTATCACCTACTTAAAAGAAAGACAGAAGATGCCACAGATACTGCACTGCCAAGGAGAGGTCACATACAGAAAACCAGGAAGGATCCTGGTCTCACAAGAGAACTGAAAACATGAGTAACACACCAGAGGAAGGAAAAAACTGAAGCAGAGAAATGTTTTAGTATTTTATTGATTTTTGTCACACCTTGTGATGTGTGAGCTCAAGGGTAACCGGCTTGGAATCCCTCAGCCACTGTATTAAGTATTTCAAAATGTCCCAGGGCAATAAGGCATCAGCTGGAGCAATCATAAAGCTGAAGATTTGGGAAAAGATGGGTTTACATGGTATATTCTGTGAGGACCCAAACTGCCCCTGAAGGCCTAGGAATCTTGAAAGTGATTATGTGCCAGGGGAGTCAAAGAAAGGGACAGTACAGAAATCTATGCAGAGGAAAGGGTTTAAAATCACATCAGCTCAGTCTGTGGAAACTGAGCAAAGGCAGGTGGGAGAATTCACAAGATTCAGGCCTGTGAAAAGAACCAACTCACATTAATTAAGTTGTTAAGCTTCGCAGAGCTCCCCCAACCCCACTGTGTTTGCTACTGCTGTCGAAGCTGTTGCTGCCAGTCCTTTGGCCTCCTTCCTCAGTGCCAGGAGGAACAAGGGACATCCAGGGACCCTTTAGTTCAGGGCTGAATCCCTCGCTTGGGAATGATGGTCTGCAGGCCACCGCACAGCCCCTCACGTGTGCCCAAGAGGAGTGTGGGGCCGAGAGGTGCCACTCGTTGGTGGTGTTTTGCACATCACGTGTTCAACCATGAAAGAAGCAACCACAAAGCTCTAGTGGTACAATGGACAAAGAATGTTAAAATCCAACCTTCCTCCATTTTTAACTCTTTCCCTGCATGCCCAGCCCTTCCCTGCCCAGCAGAGATTTGGCATTCGAGTCACCCATCAGCACACACGCCAAAGATTCCCCAGGCCTGGTAGGTTTGAATGAAAAACAGATGTGTGGCAACTGCAACTCCCACGACTTTACAGGTTTAGTACGTGGCTACCCTGGTATCTCAGTTATCACCTCTCAGATTGATGAAAAGATAAAAAATATTAAAGACAATTTTAAATGGTACTAGCTAAAAATACAAAAATTCTATTCCTTGTAACAATATTAAGGCTTACAAAGTCTATCTATGCAACAAACACCATCACAACTGGTCCATTCCCTATTTAATAAAGGACACAGAAATTCCAGAACAGGTTTTTTTCACAAAGCCCAAACAATGGAAAAATACAAAAAAATCCACTGAAATCCCTAACAAGATTAACCAGTGATCTTTGACATCACTGGACATTTGCATTGCCTCCAATGGATGCTGGATTAGATTTTTAGAGAGTTATGTGAATTACTGAAAGTAAATAATTTATTCAGAGGTTCGCATTCTGAGTTTTTCCTTTATTTTGTGAACAGATTAACTCCTACAAATATGTTTCCTAGTCAATACTGAAAAGCAAAGGTTTAGTGCCAACAAATCTGACCTATGCTTATTAAATGCTTTTCCTGGACAATTGTTGCACTTAGATGACTGATTGCTTTATCCCCACAAGTTGCCTCAGTTCTATGAACAGAAATTCTAAGAAGAAACAAGAGAGTTTTAATGACAGAGACTGAAGAGAGCAGAAAGTCTGTCATTCTAGAAGTTCATCTACTCACAGATTGCATTGTCTCTCACCATAAAACAAATTTTGTCAACTGGTACCAACATCATACTTACAAGGAAAAAAAACCAAAATATGTGTAAAGGATGGAAGGGGAATAATTATGAACCAAAATTCAACCTGTCAAATTGTTTCTGAATACTTTTTACTACTACTCAACTACTTATGATCATATATTAGTAGCAGTACAATTCCCAGACCAATTCAAAAAAGAACAAAACATTTTGAAGAGTAGCCTTAAAAGGTACCACCATTATATGCAGCATGCATTTAGAGAAAGAGCATTTTAAAGTCTTTGAATATTAATATGACATGTTTTGATTCCTGTCATTTTAGATTATAATAAATTTTCATAATAATCATCCAGACCAGGCACTGGAATAGCATGGAATTAAACAGCATCCCCCCAGGTGTAGTGGTCTTTAAACAAGGGTTCAGGACCCTAGAGAGAAGGACAAATTGGAGACAGTCTCTGAAAAGAAAATTACTAACAGAAGTAAGGATGATCAGGAAAATGAAGACGCATGATTAATAAAACCAAGCTGTCACTGTTCTCAGTTATTAGCACAGGAATTAATGACTCCTCCTTCCTGATTTGGTATCTCTCAGGTCACTGATTCTCTGAGTCTTGAACCCCACTGCTGAGCAATGCTCCAGAAGGTAAGTGTACATGGCCAACCAAATAATAAGCTGTGGTACGGAATGGGGGTAAAATGACACCTGAGCTTCGGCATATGATCCAAGTTCATACGTTGAAAATATTTGTTTTGGAGCCTTCTAACATACTTAGGTCAGATTCACATATTGAAAAAAATCTCAGTGGAGAACAAGGATGGACTTATACACTTGTTCTTGGTGTCAGCACTCCTTTACCTTGAATTCACACACACACACCATCACTAGTGTATTTTGCTGCAATAATAGTAATTCTGACTAAGCATTGGAGCTAGCCAATACCCATCTCCACTGCCTTCATAACTTCTGTTTTCTCACTGTAGCTATTAAGTGGGGAAAGTCCAATGAGCTTCCTCTTAATATACCATCGAGTTCTTTTCCAGAGCTATCATAGTTCAGAATATTATTCTGATTTACAGCAAACACAGTGCAAAGCACGTAGCAGAGCTTGCTGCAGAACCATACCAAAGAAAAAGAATTACTGACGGATCACAGGGGATGAAAAAGGAAGGGGGGAAGGGGCAGAAACGGGAAGAAAATTAGCAAGTGTGTAAGGAAGCTTCAAAGCTACAAGGTTCAGTCCAAGTCTCCCCTTCCAAATGCAGGGGGATTTGAATCTGTAAAATTTAGCTTCAAATTCATAATCTAAACTTCTCCAAAACCTCCAAGGATTGTTTTAGATTTAATGTTTGTTTTTAGGCATACGAACTTCGAAACCGGTAGAAGCTTCCTTGTCGCTCTGAATAGTCTGAAACATTACCAATAACATTTCCATCATCACAACCACAGTTTCTCCCTGAGCAGGGAGTAGTTTCTCATTCCTTGCTCTTAGATAAGCCACAGAGCTTCTTGAGCAGTGGCTGCTAAACAATTGATTATTATCCTGTGGGCTTTTCCTCATCTTTTCTTTTATGCATACTCACTGTGTGCCTGCACAAAGACAGGATGTATATTTTGCAGCATGGTGTTTTAGCACATGGCTCAGCATGCAGAACACAGTCTCTAGTCTGACTGTCAGTGTTCCCAGCATCAGGACATCGATAAATAGCTCTCAGGATAGGGCTTATTAGGCTCCACTGAATAGCCAAGAGGAGCAATAGATTTCGTAGAGTAAAAACATTCACCAGGTGGAAAATACTTATCACTGGATTTGAGCAAGGACACATGTTGCTCTTAAAAATACTTTATAGTAGCTATGCAAGAGAGAAAAGAAAAAAAAAAAAGGTAGAAACCCACATTTGAATTAGTTCTCCCCGGCTTTATCTTCCCTGCAGGGAAGGTGCATTCTGCAGCACACCTCCGAGTCCTGGGGTCCATCTGAGCAGACTCACTACAGCCCTGTCATTCCCATCTGCCCAGGTTTACTGCCCAAAGAAACAGGGATAAGTTGGGAAATTACATCTGCTCAGGCCCTACCTTGATAGACAATTTTAATACCAACAAAGCACTCACTGCAAACAGCTATGAAGGATTCCTAATCCCACTGTTTAAATATATGGGACCACATCTTATTATTTTTATATTGAGTTCTTCATCTGTGCCCTAGAGGCCTGAAATTGGCCATTCCAAACTGCCAACTGCACATCTTGACTCCTAAGATGCACAACCAAACACCTGAATCCACTGAGTACACTGAAAGCACAGGTGGAAAACAAAGACTAGGACACGCTGTGGCTGTACAGCTCAGAGCTGCTTCCTTATGTAAAACTATTTCAAAGTCTTCATTAATAAAGAGGAGTTCTCTGGTACTTACACTAAATTTGAGAATCTTTCATGTCCCATTAAGTAAATTTGCATGACACAGAACTAACTTACTACTGGCAGAATGATCCTATAGAATGCTTGTTGTGTTTTTTTGTTTGGTTTGGTTTGTTTGTTTTGTTTTAAAATTTCTCAAGACTGCTTTAGCACAGAAACACATTATTTTCTAGAACGTGATTTTGTTAAACTGAGTTTCCATTTATTGCCATGTGAGCACTGGGACAAACACCAACAGACAGCAGGAGGAAAGTTGTAGGGATTTTTTTCACAGCATCTAGTGGAACTAGATTGAGAGGAAGCTTCTGCATAAGACAGTTCCCAGGACAGCCCATCTTTGCAGGGTGAGAGGCGAGAAAATTCATGCTGGAAGCACCTGCAGCAGGACATGGGGGTTCAAGGAATTTGCCTTCAGAAAATTCTCTACCCAAAGAGAGCAGAGAGCAGCCAGAGAAAAGAGCTTGCTCCTTACAGTGAGGGATAAATAACAACTTGGAGAGAGTTGAAGGAAACACTAAGACTGTCAGGTCAGGAAGTGAAATCTGTGAGGAGCCTCTGAAGTGACAAGAACTGCAGTGCCAGAGGCCATGTCATCATCATCTTCTACCGCACCCCTGCGAAGGGGCACACCAGTGCCCTGGCAGAGATGGCACTGATTTCCTCACGGACAGGGACAGAGGGACAGGGAGCCATCCCTGCCTGGCCCTCCTCACTGCCCTAGACGAGGGGGTGGCATCGGGACTGTAACCAGCCCTCTGACACCAGAGCTGACTGCAGCACTGCATTCCCAGAGGAGCCTTTGCCCTGCTGCTGCCAGTGCGGAGACAAGCCCACAACACATTTACTGAGACAAGGAACTGGGTTTTTTATACTAACACTGTTCCTTCTTTGGCTTTTTATCTTTTTACTGCTGATGCCTGCCCTTGCTGAGACTAGAAGTCCCGTGTTCACATGACAGTGGTTTCATGTCAGGATTTATTAAGTATGTTTAAATATCAAAAAGTCAATAAATGCCAAATCAAGAAAAATATTCCTTTAAAAAGAGGTTTCAAGTCAGCAAAAGCCAATGATACACAAGCTCCCACTCAGGAGAGTGCACTGGCCTGACAGCAGCAGAACAGATGTCCCTTCCCAGAAGCATTGTTTCAACTTCTCTTAGCGCTTTAGGATTTCCTTATGTTTTTTGTTTTGATTGCAGTCCCAAGTTTACCTTCCTTTAGGAAAAAAAATTGCAAGAGAACGGCACACATACAAAATGCATTTCACCCTCCAGGTCCTGAGGGGATTTAGAAATACAGCATATAAGTAATCTCAAGCCAAAATCTTTGAATGTCTAGTATTTCATGGATGCACAGGGTGCAGCAGGGGAGCGCTGGAATGGACAGGTTTTGCCCTACTACTGCCAGCCCCAGATGTGATGTAGCATGGCAGGAGGCTGCCTGCAGGCTCTGCTCAGCCTCTGCCACCTCGTGACGGATGCGCTCGATACCAGGCAGCACTGAACACCCCAGAGCTGATGTGAAAATGTTGCTGAGTACAGTGTTCATTGCTGAAAGAAAAATCAACACTTTCTGTATTACTTTGCCTGTAGTGGCAGGCTCGTGGTACCTGCTCTCCCCACTGTTGCACTCTTTGATATGGCAAAGCTATGAGACCCCTTAAATTGCAACCATGATTATTCATGCCGTGCCTAGCACTCACCTGCAGCTAGGTTTCCTTGGGAAGGTAAGGGAGGCCTAAAAGGGAAAGGTGCTGTATAGAAAAGTTTCACACCAGAGGAAGAACCTTCTATGAAGGCAGTCTTTCTGGAAGAGGATTATGGTTGGCACACAGCCTGAAAAAATTGCTGGAGGATTCATGGTGAGACTCAGGTCCCAGCTGCAGTTAGAACACAACACCGGGGTTGTGTTCCTCCTCCCAGGGAGAGGGAAAAATGCACACAGGGTCTGACTGCAACCCCAGAGGATTGAATTCAGAGGACTTAGGTTCAGGGTCTTTCTTAGCAAATCTCTCAGGCTTGATTTTCATGCCAGTGAGGTCTGCATGATTCTACCTCGTTATGCTGAGTAGTGTATGAGTCAGAACACGTGCAGAAGCTTCCTAGAGGTTCTCTCTCAGGCATCTGTAAAGCACATATTTAAAATGCATTTCTTAAATCATACGTAAATATGTAAGGGTTTCTGATTTACGTGCAAGGTGGGTTTTTTTTAATGTGAAGGTCACCTTGAAAGCTGCAGTGCAAAGAGCTAACTCATTTTATCTCTAGCATCACAGTCCTGCCTCTGCCCTCAGAAGACAACAGATCCTCAGCACATGAAAAACTCATTTTTAACTCCTGTGCAAAATGGACCGGCCATGGATTTTAAATATACAGCCATGATCAAAGAACACCTGCCTGGCCACGTCAAAGGGCTGGTTGGGTAGAAAAGTGCAAGATCCCTTGGCACTTTGCATACTTCTGAAATACCTTTGAAGAAGCAATATGGTTTTGGAGATATGGTGGTGGTCCTGGCAATCAGAAGGCCTGGATTCTATATCTGGCTCTGCCACTGACCTGATGAATGACTCAAGAGAAGTGACTTCAACACACCTGCCAGTTTCAGAGAGCAAGTGCGAGACTCACACTATCCCATTCCCCCCAAGCTGTCCCTTTGCAGCCCCAGCATCCCACACATTTGCAGCATAGTCGTGGCCTCTATTATGCCTCATGATACCTTATACAAAGCACAGCTTACCAGCCCCCTCTGGATGTGCCAGCCTGCTGTGTCTGGGGTATAGAACCCCAGAGCAGAAGGATGAGTTCAGTGCTACAAGACACATTTGTCAAAAGCGCCTACCTCAGCTTTCTCTCCGTGTTTCAAAGCCAGATGTGTCCAGGAAGGCTTCCTTCTTGGAACACAACTCATGGACTACCATCAGTGGCACACGCTCAGCATTCACCTGCATACATCTCATAGATATGTGGGAAGTCAAGAGGTCCAATTCCAATTATGTGCTTCTATTTTTCCTTCTGCCACTTCCACTAACATGAAAAATCATTTGGCACAAGGATAACACTTCCATTTCCCACGGTCTGCACGGCACAAAGAGACTCCAGCTCTCCCAAGGACACCAAGTACTTCTGTGCCTTTGTGACTACAGATTAATTTTTCCACCCAGTAGACCCTTCCTGTACAAAACCATTTCTGTAACCACCGAAGTACATCACTAGTGATCCCATGTCCCAGGGCTGGCACTGATTACCTGCTGAATGACATTTGGAAAGTATTTTACTCTCCTGGGTTTATGTATCTTCTAAACACAAATATATCAGTAAGAAGGGAGTGCTGTGATCTTTGACACAAAAAATCCTACATGCAAACCACCTATTATCATTATTGTTAAATATTATGAATATTTTCCTTAGTTGCACCAACTAAGGAGCAGGAAAGGAAAATATGTACTCTGAATAGGAGTCACTAGGGGATTCTCTGCCCAGTCTGATATCAGCCTCTTCTCTGTAAACATGGACTGCCTACAGCATGCTGATTTTTGTTTACCTTTCTCAATTGAGAGGTAGAACTCTAATGCATCAGTTTCTTTATTTTTTTCCACCAAAAAGCGCTATGAGGAAACACAGCTACCTGCACAATTTAAATTAAACTTCTGTGCATGAATTCATTAATGTTGCTTTGCACTTCATATCACTTCAAAATCAGAAGAATTCCTAGTGGTAGAGAGGGGACGGAGATTCTCTCTTTTTCTGAGGGGAGAAAGAGCCCACAGAAAGCAGCAGGATGACCAGCCCTTTCTGAAAGCAATTTTAGTCTCTGCATGCGTGATACAATAACAAGAGTGATACATCTGCTTCTTAAAAATACACTTCAGTTTAAATTACTTTACGCAAAGTGTCTCCCCACAGCCCCTGGACAGTAACAAGAGAGAAAAATAACATTGCACTAGGTCATCAGCACTATAAATGGCAAATACAGAGGGGGAGAGAGGGGATAACAGAACACAGGGCAGGGGAAGAAAATCTCAATGGGAGCATCAACTGTCAGTGGAAAAACCCTCAGAGGCTTCTCCCCAGCAGTACTTTTGTTCTACATGTAATAATGGAAATGCCAGCAAAGGAAAGGATGTCACTGAATGGGTACCCTACTTAGAAAGTGAGGACAGTGAGCCTGAAAAGTCTGAAAACTACACAGAGAAGAGACAGAAAGAGGAAACAGAAGGAAAGAGCCACCTGACACAAGAAAAACTGAAGTCGAGATAACAAGCTCAAGATTACAGAGGAAGCCTGTTTCAGAGACAGGAGTTTGAGTCCCAGGACAGTGCCCTAACATTGGAGAAGCAGATTTTCTTTAAGAGTCCTTCAGCAGTGAGGAAGAAGAGGAAAAGAGTTCACCTGGCTTTGTCCAACAACATCTGCATCCAGAAAACAAAGAAAGTGAGAGTTTTCTTTTCCTTTAATGAAGGACATAACTTCAAGCAAAAGCTCGAGGGCAAATACCTTGACAGGAAAGAGCCAGAACCCCATAATTGAAAGGTTGGATTAATCACTCACACAGGCTTCTCTTAAGTTCTTGTTATGTGATTCTTATCTCTGAGAGGATAGTAAAATTTTTCCACAGTTTTTTACCAACCCACATAATCTTTGTTATTTGAAAAATATGAAATGTACTTCCTCCACCTTGGTTTTAAAGTAGTGTCCACGAGTACAGAATAGAGACCATTCATCCCACTGATCTTCATTCACAGGGATTCCAATAGCAAGAAAACACTCGCTCCAGCCCAAGCCTTATTCCACAAGATTTCATGCACAATCCTGTGGGAGGACTGCTCAGTTCATGCTCATGACAGCCCAAGGAGACAGGAGTTCCTCTCTATGCTGGAGCTTGAGGTCCTCCTCAAGTTTACTCTGGGCAGGGAGAAATCAGTGCCTCTGCCTGCAACGTGTGTGTCAGCAAAGATCCAGCAGCCCTGTTTAACTACTTCCTATTTCATGATCTTCTATTTTGTAATGCTGCCAATCCCCACTCACTGCAGACTGTCCTCGGTGGATTTGCAGATTTATCTGGAGAAGCTTCTGGCTGCTTGGTGCCCTGACCTTGGGAATGCAAAACAGTCCAGTGGTAACTCTGTCAATAACATAACAAAGATTGTGGTCTTCCCCTGGGGAACACAGCCACAGAGCAGTGAGCACAGGCTCCATGGCTGGGTTATTTTGGAGGGTCAGGATACAGTTATCTAACTGTACAGATAGAGACCTGTAACCAGGTTAGTCATGCATGCCAAGGAGAAGAGGCTCCAAGGTCCCTGAGAAGTGAGAGTGCTGTGAGTCTTCCCTGGGCAAGGCAGCATTCCCCTCCAATGAGCTCAAGGCTTCAGATTCCTTACTCAAAGGCGACCAAGTAAAGCACAAGCACTGAAGAGATGGGCATGACAGAAAGGAGAATGGAGGATTACATGGCTCTTGCAAAGCCACAGGGAACCCATCCACTTGAAATGTGAAATGAACAATTCACAAAAAAATGTGCTGTGGATATAGGATCTTGTTGTTAGCCCCTTCACTGCTAGCTATTGATTTTACAGTATTTGTAAGATTTATTCCCTTTTATTTTCACCAGGGGAAATTAGGCTGTCAGGATCTATTAACCCAAAACAAGCCATTATCCCCTCTCATGATTATCGCCTTCCAGGGCTGGCTGCAAAGTGCTCCCAGGCTCCATCAGCCAGGGAAGGAGGCTGCTGGCTTTTACATGCCCCTCAGAGCCACTGTGCCTGCCCCACTGAGGGTGCAGGTGGATCCAGCTGACCAACCTGCAGAGGACAAGACCAGCACTCTGTGCTGAAGTGACACATGTGCCCCTTTGCCACTATCGCCCAAGGGCCAGCAATGGCACCTTACAGCTCCTAAAAAGCATTCCCCAAGCATCCTTGTAACAAACCAGGACACCCCCAGGGCAGCGAGGACAAGGTTGTGCATGACTCAAGACAGTATACACGTTCATACTCAAATACAGTGAGTTTCTCCATTTTTTTTCTTACAGTGTTTATATCTGTTTGCTTTATAAGAAAGAAGCAGAATATCAAGAGAAAACACTTTAAAGCCATAGGGATATAAAGCATCCAAAAATACAGAAGCTAATTGGCTAAACACCAGAATGGTGCTATTTCTCACCAAATTTTGTTTGAAAAGTGTGTGCAGACTCTTTAGTAGCACTTGGAGGAGATCAGGGACTTCAGTCTGCATCTGACCTCGGCTGAGGCACTTTTGTGGAGCACAACCATCCACAGGGTCTGTGTTACTGTGCCTACTAAAATCCCTGCTCTACACATTCAGTGTGGGCTTTTTAAAACCCCTTAAAGTGGCCAAATAAAAACAGGTTGCCATTGGATCAGGGCCATATGCTGTTCCCCAGTGGTGCCTGTTTCCATAAAAAAACTGCATCTCTCAAATTCCAGCCAGCTTAGCACCAGTCAGACACACTAAACAGGAGTTGTGAAACGCAGAAAGTTTTGAAGCACAGAGCTGGAAATCGGATTCATGCCCTCTCAACTTCTAGAGCTGAGTGCATTTCCCCAGGCAACAAGGGCATTTTGACTGGTGGAACGGCAGGCACTGTGGGACACGCTTTTCCTACCCTAAGTTTTTCAAGTCATGTGAAAAACAGCCTGTGCTTTTAAAGCCCTTTTGAGGCCTACCCAGTTGACTGCAGAGTGAAGTTAATTCACTCACGTACAGTGCCTCATTTCTGAGATGCACACTTAAGCCCAGGGAAACCACTCTACAGTGCAGGCTCAGTATGTGATTTTCAACGCTAATAGTGCAGTAAAATCAAACCCAATTTCCTTTGGAAAAAGGCCACACATCACTCTCCAGTGATGCTCTCCAGCAGCATTACCACCTTAAATCACAACTTTCAAACATCTGCCATTCCTGCTGAAAAACAGCTTAAGAAAACCATGACCACCTAAAAGACATATTCTCAGCTTTTATTTTTCTCAGGAATAAATAAATTAACTTTGGTCTTTTTTGAAATGGTGGAATAGGAAGGAAAAAATAAAAACAAAACAGGATTTCAAAATTTAGAGTACCTTGGTAATCTTTAGCGCAATATTAGCTGCACCAGCCCCTGCTAAAAATGTTACTTCTCCAGCATTTCTGTCACTTAAAACTCCTGGTGGATATGGCAAGGGTGAATGTGGGAAGTAAATCAAGGCATATGTGTGTTGGTCACCTCTCTGCTAAGCCAAGAACCAGCTTCCTCCTAACAGCTGGTTACCAGATCTGGTGCTGCAGGCAACTGCAGATCCAACTTGGGACTCAACCACTGCAGCCAGGCCATAACTCCTTGGGAAAAGCTGAGCTGAACCATCTGGGGTTGGCTCTGCAGAGACGCACACAAGCAGCAAAAATACAGACTACGCATCCTGTGGATGAGGTTTGGGTTTTCCCTCCTGACAGCAACAAGGGACCAGCCCTGTAAGTTCTGTCCAGGGGCAGGTATATTGGCAAGGAAGCTACCAAGATACTGTGTTCCCAAGCATGGGATACCAAGCAGCAGAGTCACTGAATTAACCATATAACCTGTAGAGCAAGCTCTCACCATGTGTTTGAGGCTCTGCGAGCTGTGAGCATTATAGCTGCACTCACGATCAGAATTTGACTGCTTTTGCAAAGAAAATGGTGTCCTGGAGTCACTTGTAATGAGGCACTCCCAGTGCAGCCCTGATGGCACATGGAATGTGTAAAAGCCCAGCTGGGAACCTCAGGGGTAGCCACCACCCCAAAGCCACTTTGTCTTGGGGATGTTTGATCTAGGCCTAATGTGTTGTGGAGCTTGTAACACTGAAGTGCTCTGGGGAGAAAGGAAAGGAACAGTCTCTGACACACCATTCCTCATTTAGTTCCCTCAGGAGTGGGATGGTGCCAGAGCTGGCCAGAGTAATTAAGCACACCATCTGGGCCGCAGAATCTCATGTACGAATAGACTAAACCTGCATCCAGTTAACCCTTCTGTATGACTGCATCTCAGTCATACACTGAGATAACTTATGCACTAGGAGGAACAGAAATTTGGAGTAGGCATAAGGGGCACAGTTGCAGAGCCTTACACAGGTGCACCAAGCACCACCAGGCTGAATTAGACACACTTCAATTCAATCATGGGAAGGAGTAAATGATCCAAGGATGGACAGGGTCCCATCTGAAAATGATCAGTCACAATGCTCAAAACAATGGTCGTGTTCTTCCAGATTTGTCAGCAGGGGCAGTCAACCCCTTCCATAAAGCGAAATTAAATAAAAAATAACAGAAGGGACCGCATCAGCAAGAGCTGGGGACTGGCCAGATCACACCTGTCCCTCCTGAAGGGTTTCCCAGGTTCAAATGTTGAAAGTCAGGAAATGAGCCAGATGAGATGAGTCCAGATGGTGTACTGCAGACAGAAAGCAGCAGAAGTCCTCACAAGAGAAACACTGAGTGAAGGCAGCAAATGGGCTTCCTTGGACACAGAGCTCATCAAAAGAAAAATTTTAGGGGCTTCTGAAAAAGCATTGGAAACTCTGACTGTATTTTGTTTCACTCTAGTCAGAAAAGTAAAATTTGATTTAATCGCCTTAAGTAGAAATGAGGTTATACCAAGTCTCCTCTTGATTTATCTACTGACTTCCCATCCTACTAGGAATAAAGTCCTGAAGGGCCAGACTTCAGTTAGCCACAGAAGCAACAGCATAGCATCACCCAGATAATACAGGTAGTCATCAGGAAAACTTTAGCTAGAGAGAAGATAAGAAGTGTTGAAAGATTTTTTTTCCTAAAACATACACATTGGTTCACACAAAAATGTCTGTGAGAGTTTCAGAATGACTGGATTAAAGAAAGTGGAGAAGGCAATCAGAGATGCTGTACTTATCAGATTATGCAGAGATTCAGGACTGAGGATATGACATGGGTCATGTTAAGAGACTATGGAAAGACTAATATAGGTAATCAGGACTGAGAAGATGATTAAGTTTTGGCAGAAAACTCTACCGAGCATGATGTGATGTGAACTGTCCTTAATGTGCAAATACCACGGTTTGTTCCAGCAGTAACAGGTGAACCCACATAAGAAAACCACCTCTTAAGCCCTGCCTGAATCAGAACAGTGTTATGGCTTAAGGAAAAACCCTCTGCTTCACCCTCAAAAATGGTTCACTGAAAAGTATGTAGAAGCACCTTGGCACTGCACAAAAACACAGGTATCCCTGCGGAAAATGAGACATGTGATAAGCACAAAGAGCTCTGAACCAGGTGACAGAGCCCGCTGCCCTCTCTGCAGGCAGAGCTTAGGAAGTCAGGCAGCAACTTCCTCCAAAGGTCCCAAGGAACATAGCCTGTATATGCAAAGGAGGGAGAGCAAGAGCACTAAATTGTTTCCTTCTTCTACTGCCAGACATGCAATAAATGAATTCCTTTGTTTTAATAAGCCATGAAGCTGCATCTTATTCCCTTGCAGTCCTGTTCCTTAATATGTGCTCTGAAGTCTTTGACATGCACGAGTGCCTTGATGAAAGCAAAGAGCAAAGAAGGGAAACATGGAGCTGTGAGCAAGGGAACCAATAACTGATGTGCAGTGGCAGACACTGCTGAGGTTGCAAGGAAAAAGTACAGCCTTGTGGATAAAGCAAACAAGGTCAGAAGTGTGCATTCTTCTCTGCTTTGCTACTGGCTTAGAAAGTTGTTACGGAACATCCCACTTTCTTGGCTTATTAAGGGCGAACAATAATGCTGACTTATCACTAGGCAGAATTAAGACGAGATCTCATCTACCTTTGGAGAGTGCTTTGAGATCTTGAAATGAAGTTATTATGAAAAGCAATGTCAGTGTTTTGCACAGAGGATCGTACAGATTAATTTGAATGGGAACAGGTATGTACATTATCTTCATGTGGGTACATCCCTAGCCTGCCAGGATCTGTTTAGATCTATATTTCAGTTCAGTAAAATGAGAAGGGAGATTTATGTGCTAGCACAGTAGGAACACATACCCAAGACTTTTCTTCATGCCCATATCTTTCTCTGAAATTCTTATTTATTGCATTTTCCCTGCAGCAGCAAAACAACAGCAGCAGTAGCTATTACTGTTCCCATATACAAACCATATTAGACAGCATTTACAATATTAGCTGTCAAATAATATCCTTCCCTCTACCACCCACTCTTTAATATAGAGCCACTGATGTGAGAAAATGAAGATTTGGGTATTGGGAAGGGGGGCATCTCTCCAGGCAGGGATACTATCTGCAGGGCATGTGGGAAAGAAACTCAACTGAAAAGGAGAGATAAAAGGGCGAAGACTGAAGTATTTTCTGTGGAGATGACTGTGCTTGAATTTTCTGAAGTATTTCTTCTGTCATGCTGCTACCAACTACCTCTTTCAAATGATGTTAAAAGCTGTGATCTTTATTTGTATTCCTGCAAGAAACTGATTGCTTAAACAACACACAATTAAAAACAATTTCTTTTGTTTTTCAACAAAACATAATATATTTTACACTTACATAAGAGCTTTCAGCCTGGCATCTCAAAATCATTTGCAAATAGTAAGAAGAATTTGGTATCAGCACAATACAGCAAAAAGCTGCAGTCCCTTTTCATCAACAGGATAACTGAGGCACAAAGATGTTGTACCTCTGGGTTGTGGTCACAGAGGACAGTTAAGAGGATTAGAAGTGGAATCCAAGTAACCTGACTCCCAGAGCCATGAAAAAACAGGACCTCATCTTCCATGTGTTTAGCCCAAATCAATCCCATCCCCCAGCTCAGTCTGCTGCCACAAATATACCACTTCCAGTGCAAGGCCAGCTTTCCTTGGGTGCTTACATACTTTGAAACATCATATTGTGCAAGTACACATCCGCCTTCCCTTGTGCACAACCACTTGCTGAGAACTTCCCTAGGACAAGTGAAAGCACCAAGCAGCTACACCATCATCTACAGCAAAGGGAGGGAGATAGGACCACTTCTGGCCTCTCAGACTGCACAGCAAAAGTGTCCTGTACCATGTGTCAAAAGGCAGACCAAGCTGAACCCATGGCCCCAGCAATCCTGGTGAAGCTCTTTCTTGTACAGCACAAGGGTAAAGTAGTTTATTCAAAAAGAAAAACAGACTGCCTAGCACCATGGGCACTGCAGAATGCCATCAGATCAAAAGTGTAGCGCTTTGAAGTTCCTTTTGCAGTGATGTACAGGACCATACATGGCACAAGGCAGCAAGGGATCAGAATCTATCCCCCAGACATTTCACTGAAGAAGATAAATCTGCTGTCAGCCATTAAGAATCCTCACACTTTAAGCTACCAAAAGAAAGAGTCTGGCTAGTGACTTGCAATCACGTGGACATACGTGGTCAGGAAAAAGCTGATACCTTCAACAGACAAAGCTTCTGTATGTGAACACACATACTGAAAGACACCTCTAGTTGTGCTGACAGCTTTGACGCTCTCCCAAATTGCTTCTGCAAATGCAATTGTTCATCTTCTGTCAAAATACAAAGAAATAAGTTTGCTCTTTGGTGGCAGTTTCTTAATGGGGAAGAGGGATTAGCATCAGCCTTTAATACAAAATGAAGGTCCACTTCATCATCACAGTCAGTTCCACCCACGACTATGGGACCTAAGCATTCACCTGCTCTCAGTCCATTGCCCAGCTCCTACATCTTAATGAAAAACTGGACTGAGGAGGAGGAGGGGGGAAGGAAGGAAGGAAGGAAGGAAAGCAAAGGCATAAAATAAGAAACTATGTCAAGCTGACATTATTTCAGGGAACTTCCCACTGTACTGGGATTATTTTTTTTAACTATTTCACTGCTGGTATTTCTATAGCAAACTGGACTACTGTTCTACAGTGGCAATAAAATAGGATGGTGTGAACTAAAAAGGACAATCTAATATTTAGAATCTTAAGCACCCATCCAGATAACATTAGTGCCCTCATTATTTTCATCTCAGGAATATTAAACTGGAAGAAATTCCAATCACTACATTCAGCTTCATGAAAGGTAAACACGTGACGCTCTGTGTTAAAGTTGCAAATGTACACAGACATCAGTATTTTTAAAACTTAATGACATTTACACCTAATTTTACTGATAGCTTTAACATCAACATTTAAAATCATTCCAGAAACAGGTGTAAAGTTTTAAAAGGAACTTTTCATTTAGAGATGAAGTTTTCTTCAAGATTTCTTTGAGAAAAAAAGAAAACAAAGACTTGCAATTTATAAAGCAACAGTTGCAGGAATTCCCACCAATGTATGGTGATATTAAACTTGCTTATTTTGCTCACCAGGGCATCTTTTAATGCAGATTTTTTTTTTGTTTGTTTGTTTTTTGTTTGTTTTTTTCCCCAAGAAAGCTGACAGTAAAATGCCCAGGACAAGACTGCAGGATGCTGTGGCACAGGCAGAAGCAGCAGCTTTGGTGACTGTCTGTCCATAAGCCTTTTACATGAGCCAGCCATCAGAGGGGAGTACTTTGCTTTGGGTTCAGAAGCTGAAGCTGCACCTTGAGGTGCTGACCCTGTGCTCCAGCCCTGGCCTGGGCTGCAGATCTCAAACTCACAACTGGTGCAACCACTGCCTTATCAAAAACTGTACTTGAACTCGCTTGTTTAAAAAAGTGTTTTCAATTTTCCGTAGCAAAATGTCACTGACAGAACGAGCTAAAAACCACTTCATGAAGTTCTATTACAAATGACAGGAGTTTTTTATTATGCTTAGGTTAAAGCACAGCCCTGCACCACATCCCAGCACTGGGACTTTATCTCATTGAAGGGACCACCTGGGAAGATGCCCACCAGTGTAACCACTGCCCACTTATTCCCCAGGAAATCCTCTCCCGATTGTGTAATTTTGGGAGAAGGTACACTTTGGTTTGTAAGAAGCAGAAAATACTAAAGCCTTCCAATTGCAAAGAAACCACCCCAAGCTGAGGTGAGTGATAGACACCCATGTCTGCAGACACCCAATGGGCACCAGGTGGTTATTCCCCTAAGTAATAAAATAAGCCCTTTTTCTTCATGTTGGAGATGATACCAGTATTCCTTTCACTTGAAGGACAAGAGGATCCAGTATTGCTGTGCTCATCTCTGCAAAATGGGTGGGGATATCTGTCAGGGATACATGAAATGGGGGCAGAGGGAATTAAGACACGAGGGCACAGCTACAAGTCCCAGCAACATCTGTTGTGGTTTCAGCCCTAAGTTGCTCAGTTTTAAGTAGCTATATCTTACATCTTCCTGCAAAGAATTTTCTTGATTACTTGTGTCCATTCCCCACAGCATTATAACATGTCCAACATAACAAGTCACACCAACTCCTTCAAGATAGATGCCTTGCTGGTTTTTAATCCATGTACATTCCCTGAATATCATAATGATAAGTGCTTTTTAAAGGGCGATAAATGGAATCTATGGATTTTGACACTTGCTAGTGTAACAGGCACTTTTCAAGGATAAGGAACAGCAAAACGTTCAGCAAATCGCCAGTGTCTGAAAACCTGACAGTTCTCTAAAACAGAACCCGATGTAAGAAAGACAAGGCATAAACTTTTGAGAGCCATTATCACTCACAAATCCCTTCTTTAGACCAAGAGAAAAGTACTGAGGTAACGGATCTTTTACAAAATATGCTGCCACTAAAAGATGGTTTTCTTGTGACAACTTCAAAGCCATTACAGGTGCAAAGTCTGCTCCAGAAATTACCAGTTTGGACTGAAAGACTAAATTCTTAAACTGAATTATTATTTAATAATTTTTAAAGCACCACTGTCTCTTTATTTACATACTGACGAAGATGACATTAAATGCTTTATAAAATATTTAGAGCCTTGTCAAATCATACAAAAAAAGACATTTTGACTTAAGCAACAGTTAACATTGCTAAGTGACAACAAAGTATATATTCATCCATAAAACATGAATAACAAGGGCTGAACTTGAGACAAACAAGCAGCGATATTTTCTCAGGCATCAGTCACAAAGTACAATACTCATCTAACTTGGAACTAAGTCCTAATGTACTTGACACAACAAACCAAAGCATCACCCACAAATTCTGCAGCTGTTGTAACTGCTTCCATCCATGTTCTCTCAGGCATCACCCCGGAGAGTTTCAGAGACAGGACCGAAATTAAGGAATATTTAAAGCTGGCCTGTGTGTAGGAAAATTCCTCCCCAGGGTGCCAGGTGATCCTGATATGCCAGTTGAAATAAACAACTTCCAATCCTCATTGCAGAGGGAAAAAAATAACAATGACAGAAAAGCATCTGTTTGTAATATGTTCACCCCTTTGCCGCACCACTTGCTGATCAGCAGTGCAGCAACTCATGATATTACCACTGCAATTTTAGTAACCAGGCATCAGACTTGCATGGCACCAAGACAGCTCCTGACACATCCACAAGCTATGGTTTCAGGATGCCTGCATACTCAGGTGGGAGCTGATGACTCGTTTGCATAATTTTCTTCACAGATAGGAAGATCAGTGATTTCCTTTGAAAAAAACGAGGGTGTGAAACTGGAGAACAAATATGACCCGGCTCAATTCAAGCTCTAGGAGTTCATAAACTGCATTGTCCCCATGCAATAAACACATGATTCTTATTAACAGGGAAGAAGTCCCTTTCATTATAGCTCAGCAACCCTGAAGGCGACATGTAAAGGGACAACCACCTTGGGTTTGAGCTCTGTTTTTATTTCTTTATGAACTATGACTTTTCTTTTAATGCATTTACATTTTGCAAGCTATTTTTCAGCTGGTATCTTACATGTGAAGTCTGGTTATTTTCTGGAAGATGTTATAATGACTTGAGAAAACGTGAAATGTTATTTATCACAAGTCTAAAGCCAGGGAAATTTTAAAGGTGATTAGTGGATGGGATTGTAATCAGGCTATTTAGAAGTTTGGGGATTTGGGGGGTTGCGATTGTGATATGTGCGTTCAGCTGCGTGAAGAAGGTTACTTGCTTATTATCTTACCTTCTAATATCAGTTTTATAGCATTTGAAGTAGAGTAACCCATTTTTAGATGTTCTGCATCTTTCTCCACTCAGCTGTAAAAAGCAGCTAACGTGCTGCTGGCCCATCAGATCATGTACTTGATCCTGCACAGGCTGAACTCTGGACATGCACCACTGTCCTTCGAGCAGATCAGAAATTACATTTCTCATATTTTTCACAACTGCTTGAACTATCACAGGTAAGCTTGAACACTCTTATTTCCGGTAGACCCAAAAGGTTAGTAGGACAGTCAAAAAGCAGCAGTGCACAGGAAAGACACAGTAACATCTCTTAAACACTTACCTTAACATTGCCAACATAAGAGGTGCCAAAAGTCTATTATATCGCCCAAGATAACAGATATTACATTTTCTGGTGCAAAATTTGACCAGGTGGTAACAAGAAGCATCTACGCTACAGCAGGGGATTTAGGCCATCACTACTTTTCAAAATCTTAATAACTGCTTCCTTCTGAATGCCTGCATTTTGTCTGCAATGCAGGAAACACATCTTCTCGAGCCTTAAACCAATTAAAGGAAGCTTTTTGTTTTGGATCTGTCTTGCTTACCCAGCATTACAACCTTAGCCCCTTGCAAGGTGCAGGTTTAAATATACTTTATCTTTTCTAAACAGCAGTTTGCTAATGACCTTGCTTTCCCCACCAGAGACCTTACACATGGCTCAGCATTTAGTAGAGGAAGCGAGTCCATGAGTACAACTTTCTAAAAAGCACAGCTCTGTGATCACAGGTACACAATGTAGAATAGAAAGAATGATGTTTGGATACACAACAGGACAGAGCTTGTTCAAAGGTTTTTGCCTTTATAGGTAAAATGTACATTTTGAGCAGAAACAGAGCAAATTCTGGGCTGGAGAGTGAGAAACTGGACACCAGAGGAGTGAAGAAGGCTGGGAATGAGCTGAAGGCTGTGTGGAGATGGTAAACCTAGCAGGGACCAAGAGAGAAGAAAAGAGCTTTAGGAAATCCCTTTTTTTGAACACAGTCTGCTTTTCCTCTTGGCCCTCTCCTTCTGTCCCCATTCTCTGGGACACAGCACTTCTTTAAGTCTAACCTGAGACTCCTAACCTGCTCCTTCCAACCCACTTCTGCCATAAAGTCTCTTCTTCTAACCTTTTTCCCCTCACACAAATCTCTTTTCACTCTCTCCTGCTTCCCCACTGCAGGGAATCTGCTCCCCTCACACCAGGAGTGGGGCAGGAGCAGAGGTGGGGACTGTGATTTTTTTGCTACTAGGAGACATGACATCTCAAGCAGTTATCATCCCAACTCCCACTGTTCCTTCCCTGGCTTCCTTAACAGCCTACCCCAATCAGCACAGCTCTGCTTATGGGGTGGCTTCTTAGGATCTGCTCTGCTTTGGGGCTGGAGCAGACTGCCAGGAAGGGGACCAGCCTGGTGACAGAGAGGGCTAGAAGCTGTCTCTGGAATGAAGCATGGCAAGGCAGGGGCTGGAGGCACAGAGCCAGGAGGATCTCCTGAAAGGCACTGCAAAGCAGAGGTAGGAACAGGATGGAAGAGTTCCTCACCATTTCTCCAGGAAACCAGGCCAGCTGCCATCTCAGCCAGCTTGTCCTTCGCCCTGGGTCAGCTCTGGGCAGGCTGACTCTGGACAGCCTGGTTCAATATGGATTTCATAACACTCTGGCTTTGAGGGAAATGCTGCTTCTGCAAAGCACCCCATAGTGCTGGGTGGGCCAAATGCCAAGCACAGATCCACATGCAAATTCCAACCACCAGGCTCAAGAAGTAACAAATCGTGACAGAGTGCCAAACCAGAGGCATCTCCACAATGGGGACTGCACAGTGCAGGAGATAAATGGGCAACACACTGAAACAGAATAAACCCGACAAATTGCAGCTGGACTACAAGGAACCTATTGGAAAACAGCTATTAGCTGCTCTGAACGAGCCTGGCCAAACAGTGCTGTGAAGCAATCCCTGCTTGAGAAAAAGATATGTAAGCAGAGAGAGCTTGCTGTGAGAAATTAAAAGACAAGAAAGGGTAGAAAGAGGATAGGCAACCTTTCCAGAAGCTCTTCCAAGTTCTTTTAGTGGGTAGAGAGAAAATATCAAGTGCCATATTCCAGAGCTGGGGGCTAGAGATCAACTGCCATCTTGCCATAACCATAGAGTAGCTGGCACCAGCCATGCTGTCACACATTAGCTTTTAACTGTTTTTTCTTACTCTACAACTGTTTTGTGAGATTCTGCAAAATGCCTAAACTATATGTGGCTCAGTTTCCCAGACTCCAAAATACAACTTTTGTTTCTCTTCTTCATTGAGACTTTTGAATCAGTGTTTGCAAACTGCTTTGGAAATGTAAGTGCTAACTGCTCCTACTCTCTGCAAACATACTCAAGAGAAAAACATTCCCACTGATGGTGAAATTACAACCAAGGAATCAGGCAGAGAGAACTGTGTAGTATGTTCATCACGACTTTTTCTTCATTGCTTAGCAGGCCTTTCTCTCCTTGGCTAAAGCCACTAATCTGGGAGAAAGGTTGTACTTTCTTTTCTGTCCAGAACAATGAGCTGTTAAAAGGGCTTCTTTGCCATACATTGTTTTGCTGAGGTATGCAGAGGCCAATTTGGGGTTGCAAAGGCATAGTCCTCCACAGTCCCTGGATGTTTGTTAAAAAAAATGCCTGGAAAACAAAAAATACCTGTTTTTGTTTGAGTTCATATAAGCTAGGAGAGGTTCCTACCGTTCCTGGCCTTTATTTAAACCACAGAAGTTGGAAGGGGAATGCAATGTGGCTGGAAAGCTCCCAGCAGGTCTGGAAGGTGCTTGCTTAGAAGGGCCCATAGCCCATTTCTAAACCAGCAAAACCCCTTCCCAATCCCTTCCCACTCAATTAATCTGCCTTCGTTTCCTGCAACTGACTTCGTTGAGAAAGAGAAAGGCCTCCTGTGGCCTTTAAAGCTCAGGTCACAAAGTGCAACAAACATTCTGTGGATCCCCCAAGGGGAAGCAGAAGCAGTGGCTTAAAAAGCAGAGCACAGGAAACAAAAGCACAGGCTGGGGGGCAGCCCGTGGACATGGTGACAATTACTGTACTAGATCAGCTTCCTGGAGCCAACCTGCCCATAGCTGGGTGAGTAGAGAGAGGCTAAGTGAAGAAGAGGGGTTTTAACACCCTTCCTTCCTTCCCTCAGACCAAAAGATCAGCGGTGAAAAATGACATCTGTACTTGCCTTTTCACTGTAGCCTGCCCCCCCCACGGCTTTTCTCTAATAACCACACGTGGCAGCTGACTGCTAACTGCTACCCTCTGATGAAGGTTCAGACTTCGGTCCATGCTGCTATTGCCAAAAAGGGAAGAGAGGGTGGAAAAAATGAGAAAGCAGATGCTTGCAAAGTGAGCCAGTCTGGGAGATACTCCCACTGCTCCTGGCCCATGGGTGACCACTTTCAAGGAGGGAGAAAAGTAGTGGAAGAGGAGAAGGAAACCAAAGAAAAAGAGGAGAGAAGATTTAAGACAGGTGTCAAAAGATAAAAGAGCTATAAAGAGGATGAGGAAAAAGAGGAAAAAGAGACAATAGAGAAGGGCAGTTATCTATTGAATTGAAAGCATCAGTGGCTATCCTACTCCCTATGTCAGTATATTTACCAGTGAACATCTGTGGAGTGTGTGCAGGTCATTTTTAATATGGATGGTATTCCCCTTAAAGGGATACATGTCTTAAAGGACTGAGAACAAGACCAAAAAAGATTCACAGTCTCAGTACTAGTTCTCTGGATGCCCCTGAGCTAATCATGTAACTTTTGTACCTCAACCTTTGCATCCTTTGCAGGACATGGAGAAAATTCCATTATCGTCACAAGGGAGTGGGGAGCCCAGATTCAACCTTTTGTTTCCCGGGAACCTGGAGGCCAGTTCTTGACTTTAACCTTCTTTCAGAACAGTGAAAATGAGTTGACCTGTACTAAAAATCAAGGAACCTACATTTCCCAGACCTAATACAGTCATACAATTAGATGGCCTGAAAATTTAACAGATTAGCCCTGGGTAATGTTAACAGATGGCATGGCAGGGCACACACATGGCAGAGCAGGCAGGCACCACTTGGTCATCTCCCTGCTCTGCTGTTAAATTTGTGGTGCTCCAAAGTTGTGTTCAGCAATGGGCACAGTCCCCAGTTTGTTCCACTGGCAAAGTCATCTTTGCCTGGGAATAGCTGGGAAAGAATGAAGCCCTGTGCTGTCAAGTAAAATAACACATCTCAAAAGCCACTCTGGGACGCCTTGTTACGGTTCCTGCTAAAGGGACTGTAAAGTGAAATCAATTAATACCAGAAGCAGCAAAGAAACTTAAAGAGACAAGGAGCAATGAAAAAGGCCACTCAGAAAGAGGCAAGGAAGAAGAGAACAACTTAAGTCATCATTAAAGGGTTGCAACCACACAAAGAAAAGAGCTCAAAACCCCTTAAAAAGGGGACTGCAGACAATTTTCCAAAACATCTGTTGAGAAGACACTGTCTGTATGTTGTTGAGGCAGCCCTGGAAGAAACGGAGTGCTAGGGGAAGGGAGCACCTTCTCTCTAGCCAGGATGGCATGGTGGCCTGGCAGTACAACAAACAAATACTCAAAGCAGCCTTTGCCACTTCTCAATTTCCCTCTGCAAAGCCTCCCGTCCTCTCTACCTGTACTCCAGCAGAACAACCAAGCACAAGCCCTGCCAGGTCGCAGATTCATCACCAGCGTCCAGGGGAAGCAAGAAGATAGATTTTCACTTGGCTCTGAAGGAGTAATACTGTGAACATGGGGTACATAGGTAGTCCCTGTGAGTGAAGTGCACTAATTTTCCCTTCGGAAGAGGTTTTGTGTCGTTGCCTGCAGCAGAACTAGTGCACTGCCATCTCGTGGTACTTCTGAATGACTCACGCTAGGTAAAAAGCCAGTCTAATCAACAAATATCAACACGGGGCTCGTCACACTGTAGTTGTCCTGGGGCCTAAGCAGTCACACCAAGGATGCAAAATGCCCCACTCTGGGTGAACGGCAAGACAACCCTTGCCATTCCCACAAGCAGTGGCTCAAGGCTCCGGAGATGACTGGTTTCAAAAAGATCTTGTTCCCCTGTTCACACAATTAACCAGACACACACTCAAGCAAACATAGCTTCCATTTCACACAGATCCCACACGGACCAGGACAAATGATGAGAATTTGGGCAGCAACATGAGGTGGAAATATCTGGCAGCATAGGGCAGGCTGTATTTATCCCAGATAGCAAGCAGTGCTCTTCTCACTGCCCACCTACTACCCTAGAACTGCATCCATACTGTGAAGAATTATTTTTTTTTTTTACCATCAACTTCCTTATCTGAGGTTCTGAAGATTCAGGGAGTTAATATAAACCAGCAGCAAACAGGGAACAAAGACCTTGCATATAAATATCTCATCAGTACATAGAAAAGACAGCTATGCAACAGCAAAAGCAAGCAGCTTTATATACCTTATTAAATTTAATTCAGCAAAAAGTAGTTTTAGGATATAGTGATGATTCCAAATATTTCCTAGAACTACTTTTCCTCCTCAAGATCAACGCTGGATGAAAGGGTACACATATACAATAACAGAGTATACACAATACTCTGTTATTTTAAGCTACTAGAATGCTATTAAATCCCAAATTAACACGGCCTTAGAGACTCCTTTTCACCTCCATACAGCAACCTGAATTCTGAATCTCACAACTAGCATTGCTGCCCCTAAGGGGAAAGCCTCACAGACCTTTACTGCCTGCACAGTGTCCAGTCCTGCTTCTGTGAAAACACACCTGCCTTCTCAGCACCAACCCCTCCAGCCTCAGCCCTTCTGTGGGCCAGCAGACCTCCCTACCAAGGAGCAAAGGTAACATTAACTCCAGTTCTGTGATCAGTGAAGGTAGATAGCAAAGCCTCAAAAGCAGGAAAAGTTTTCTTCAGTTATCTGCAACTACTATTAATTCTCCAGAAAACAAGAAACATAAATTATGTCCTCACATTTCCTCCTCTTCCTGCATATGCCTAAATAATCTTTCCTAGGTAGATGCTACTTCTTTGCCCCCCCCCAAGCTCAGCACAAACATGGCTCCAAGCACGCTTTAGGGATAGGAAGAGTGAGTCCACTTGACTCTACAAAAAGCTGCACAGATGCACTGTTTGTCTCTTCACCTCCCCACACGTTATCCACTCTTAACTCTCTTGTTAATATATTCATATACCTATTGCTTCAATATCATAAATCTCAACGTGCTAGTGAAACAGTCAGCAGACAAGATGTATTAAAGTCAGATTCGAAAAATCTCAAAAAGACAATAAACATAAAATAACGGCAGCAGCACAGGTGTGTGGTTAAAAAGAAAAATCCTAAACATTTTAAAGAACCTTCTAAAGAAAAAGTCAAACAGCTCATGACTGGTAAATTTTTTGTCCCTTTTATAAAAGAGACAGAGATGAGAGAGAAAACAAGAATCTCAAAATTGCTGGAGGAATGGGATTGACAAAATTACCTCAATGCACACAGGAACACACCTGCACTCCCTTACACGCTGTGTGAGGGGGTCTCCACATGATCTTGAGCTCACCAGAGAGAAAACCCTACGCCAGCTCTCATGTACAATAGGCTTCAAAGGTAAGGATTCCCCACATTTTGTGGGAATTCTGCTGGGAAGAGATGCAAAACCTCACATACCTCAAGGGTGCAAACAATCAGCAACAGGTTAGAAAAAAAATCCATACAGCCTCTGAGCCTCTGCAGGTTTGCAGGCAGAGGAGGGAGAAGAGAAATCTGTAATCACTTCCATTACGGTTATTCTCTTCCTTATTGAAAGTTATAAAAAGAACACCAAAGGGAGGATGAGGGTGGGGGCAAAGATTGCCAAAGTTTACAGCAGTTTTAGAAGGTGCCTAAATCAGGCTCAGGGTTCTAGCACCTCTCAGCAATAGCTTAAAAATCTATAGAGTGCAATAAAGTTCAAAAAATAAAGAAAGCCCTTTTCCCGATGTACTGCAAATCTGATCCTTTATTACATTATTCACTGTCCCTCTACTTACATTAGCATGTTATATATACTTACATGCATGTTATATTAACGAATACTTATGTATGCATAAAGTTTAATAGACACATGTATACATACTTCTGAAATTATTTCAAAGCTTTACTGAGAAGTACTGTAAACAGTGAGAACACTATGACGTTAACTCAGGTAGAGCTTATTTCAATACCTCCCACCAGAGAAAAATAGTTCAGATGACTTCCTACAGAAAACAGGCAGTATGAAATACCTACAGGTTTTGCCAGGTTATCCTAAACATGACTCAGACTTACGGACCAAGTCTCCTGATGACCTACAAGACACAGATTAGCCACGAACAACCCAGACATGTGCAAGATCTACAGAATGCTGTTCCTCTTCTGCAACTTGCAACAGCCTTTTGCTCATGTCACAGAGGAAGGACGTGATGCTGGGGTGAGGGCAGTGCCTTGCCCTAGCAGGGTCTGCAGCTTTGCCCCTTGTAAAGGTTGGAGGAGATGGACTGGAAAACACCTCAGGTAAATATGTCCCTTCGTATTTAATAGACACAAAGGAAAGTGTGGAACAGACATAGCTTCAAGGAGAAGATTAAATGAATTTATTGTCTGCCTGGCAGAGGTTACACAGAAGGCTAAACTGAATTTTTTTGTGTCCTACTGGCTCATGGGCATGAAACTAAATGTCTTGGTTTAGGAGGAATAAGTGGTTGTAATCCTTTACTGAAAGTGGTTCCATTATGTGGGCTCAACATTTCATTTAATTCAAAACTGTCACGTTCTAGTTTGTGTCTTTATACCTTCTCCCTTCTTCATCTGATTATATATCCCAGTGAAAAACTGTGTGCAGACATGGCAAAACAATGCCAGTTCAGAGGCCTGCGTGCGTGAGCCCCCCTGGCTCAACACCGCAAAGCCACTTTCCCAGCTCTCTCCCCACCGCCCGTCACACTGGGGGACTCCACAAGAATCGGGCCTGGGAAACAGATTCAGAAGGAAAATGAGCATTTTCCCCTCCATGGGTCCTTATGAAGGGGAATCGATTCCCTGATCCAGCCCACTGTACAGGTACCCAAGGTTTTGCTCTGGCCCCATCAAGGAGATGGCACAGAGGTGGGAACGAGTGGCAGGGAACAGCACACTACAGGTGGAAATATGAACCTCACAGGACTTCTTAAGTGACAAACCCACAAACTGCACAGTGTCTCTGTTCCATATCAAGTAGACTTCATAGCCTACTTCCAAAACTTTATACTATCATATATTCTTTATATGCTACATGATAAAAAAGGTCTTTTTGGAATACAAAGAGCTTTCTAAAGTGCTGCTAGGACTGTGTTACTCATTTTTTCAGCTTAAGCACCAGGTGCCTTAGCTACAACAACCCCAACCACAGAGGGCTCAGAGGGAGCCATTAAAACTAGGGGGAAAAGAAAAAAAGAAAGGGACTTATAAATACCTTTCTTACATCTAAAAATATCTTAACTCTTATCTCAGACCTTCTGAAAGCTGTAGGAGAGAGTTTGTCCCACTGGGAAAAGAGGGTGGCTTCCCAGTGGCACAGAACTCCCATCTCAAGCTCTGCACAGCTGCGAGTTACCTGACTTGAACCATTTTGTATCATTATGTCCAAAGGATCAAACACAAAACAATGACCATTCTAGGCCATGTTAGCAACCCAGTAGGAAAAATATAAGACCATGGTAGGAGAGAAAACATTACTCTGCCAGGCTGATCATTTTTTATTTAGTGTCAGACATTATTTTTTTTTAAAGATGCTGGAATACACTCAGGAAAAATAAATTACTGAACAGAAGCCAGTTGACATACGTATTTAATTGGTATCACATGACTTCTCAGTTTAATATCACCTCTACATCTGTGAGGGGACATTCATGTGTATCTAATCCACAACTGCTGCCAAGAAACGTTGAAAGAGTAATTTTCTCTGTTTATGTAGGTCCTATGTTGTGTTATCTCGTCTAGCTCCAAAACAAGCAGAGGGAGCATCTGTTAACTGAAAAAAAACCCCAACCAATTCCCAGGGCAGAGGAGACGTTATCCAACATTGTGCAGGTGTTTCAATAATGCACTAAAGCCAGGTTAATTTTACACCTATTGGAAACAAAGGATTATGGAATAGATTTTAAATTACACTCGTATAATGTGTCTCTATCCCACATATACCTCATGGCACAGTGGCAAAGGATGGAAATGTTAATTATATCCCTTGAGAAAGATCACAAATATGAGAAAATATAAACACCTCAAAATAAAAAGCAAAGTGAAATCTTAATTTTCATGCCAAAAATCTGGCTCCACTTCATATATTAGCTCTTTCACAGTTAGTTATACAGGTGTTTCAAAGCTCCCTTTACATCCAAGAGCCAGAATTTCACTGGGGCCCATAAAACTGCTCTTTAGAGCTTTTCTCTCCAGCTGTCCAGCCATAATCCAAAATTCAGTCTCAAGTGCTGCATTTGTACCATCGCTGTGTATTACATTCATGTAGGTAAGAAATCAAACTGGAGAATATGCTAGTAATTTACCACTGGGATTAAACTGACTCTTTTATTTTTGTTCTTTCAAGATTGTGCAGCTTGCAGGGGAAAAAAAGAAACAGTGTTCCTGTCTCTATGGGTTTTTCCCTTTGAACAGTTGATAAACACAGCTCCATTTCCCTGCTCTCCCAAAGCCGTAGATGATAATGTAATTCCAGTTTAGTTTCTGCTACACCCATACCTAAGTATTACTGATCTATCTAGCTGTTCCCTGGACTTTCTGAAGCACTTGTGACAGTAAAAGAGCAACAGATACTCAGATGGAAAAGGTAGGTTTTTTGTTAGAGCAACTGATAGAAACACCAAAGTGCAGTCAGGCCCACAAGGCCTTCTCCAAGGGGGAAACATCAACCTCTTCCTAAAGACATTATCTCTTCTTGCAAGACTCGATACAATTATATCATGAAATGATCATGCCTAAAACAACACTACCAAGACTATTTGGGTGCTGTTCATAGATTATACTCAGATCATGTTCACTTAGGACTGCCCATGGTTAAGCACTTACTTCTGCCTTTATATTCGCAGCTAGATTTTTCCAGCTTCCCTCTAGGGAAGTTTTCAATGAAATGGCAAGTCCTGCAGTGAAACATGAAAGCAGCAAAACTTGGATCTCTTCTTGCTGTACCACTGGAAGCTTTCACAGAGGATGCTTCCCACTGTCACGCTTCATGTACTGCATCTACATGATGGACTATGTTTATCTCTCGCGAGTTTATAACTGGGCTCTATCTGCTGCAAAACGCCGAACAACTGCCGCTGTTTTGCCAGCTCCTGGCAGGCTTTGAGATCATACAGTTCCCTTCCACACAGGACAAGGCTCATCACACCACCCTCATCCATCTCATAAGCAGAGCCACAGCTTCAACTTGAAGTTAGTGCAGTCCTGGAAACTACAGAGTATTTAAGTTCTTTGAGTTCTCTTGGCAGGAAAGAGTGCATTATCACCAAATACTGTTTCCATTCATTAAAATAAGAACAGACTATTTAAATGTTATTTTTACAAGTCTGCCACTGTGAAAAATACACTAAGTAGCAAATTTAGCTCTCCAGTTCCAGTTCTCACCAACACCCCAGAGAGCTGTGCTTATGTATCTGACAGCAGAATTTAGTCCCAAAAATTTACGAGCAGGCCTATGTCAAAATACAGGGTTTGAACCTAAGGCATACTCTTACAGATATATTTCTGTGGTAACAACTCAAATGTCAGAAAATTAAACTGAGCCAACTAAATAAATATTTTAAATTATTTAGTGCTAGAGATTTATGTCTAATCAACTAGCTCTACTCAGAAAGTAAGTACAGTTTAAGAACTTTCCCATATATATTCACTCAGCAGACTGGAATTCTGCTTCAGGTTGAACTTTTTTTCATTCTACTCATCTTTCCCCAGTTATGCTAATCTAAACTTCTGCATTATTTACAGGACCTTCATTTACACTGTATTTAAGTACCTTATAATTTATAACATCAATCAGGGAAGCAATATTTATCCCAACTCTACAGATAACAGTTGAGGTGCTGCAGTTACATGGCTTGCACGCAGACACATCACCAGGCATCAATGATGACATTTGGAACTTGAGGCTAAAATCAAGCCTGCACACTGCCTCTCCTTTATTTCTTTGAAAGTAATTCTTTTTTATGCTCCTGGTTACTTAGTTTCTATCCTGATTGTCAGCAAGGTATGTTATCAGCATGGTTAAAAATGCAGTCGGTCTGATAGCAGCAATATCTGTCCAGATTATCAAGTGGTAGTGGCTGACACCCATTACCTCAGGGCTGGACATAAGCTAGAGACTTAGAGATGGAAGTTCCTCATCCTCAAAAATTAAATAAAATGATAGAATCAGCAGCTAACCCTATACTTCTACTACACCACTATCTCCCTATAAATATCAAAGCCTGTCCCACCGAAGAAAAAGGAACAGGGACACACTTTCAGAATTCCCAGTTGCTGCGCTGGTTTGCTGGAGCCATAGATGAGAAATAAAGGAGCCAGAGGCTGATTGCCCAGTGCTAGACCACTGGGTTGGCAGAGGAATCAACTCTTTCTAGTCCCATCATAAGGAATGAACCAGGAACACAAGGAACTGCACTGGAAGTGGCTTCTGGGGTGAAAGAGATACAGTACACCTGAAGCAGCTCCTAAGGCTACCCTAAATCTTGCCAGGCTACAAAGTCACCTTTCTCTGCTGTTTCCTGGTTGAGGCTTGGGTGCTACACCCTTCCAACTCACCAGGAAGGAGAGGAGGTGGTTGCTGGCAGTGCTTTGCCTCCTTACACCAGCAGCAAACACAAGGAGCACGGATGACTGTGGTAACTCCAGCAGGGACGTGGCAGTGCCAGGTACCTCTTGCAGAGAGTGTTAATGAGTGTGACAGGGAGCGTGACTGCAGCAGAGCAAAATGAGAGTTTGTCCAGAGAAATCCCTCACGGTCCACAGGTGTCAGCATTGAAGGAAGTAGTTTGGAGGCATGAACCCAACACCTTGGGCCTCCAGATGTTGCCTGAACAGAGATGTGATATGCAGCACGTAGGTTTTTGAGGTTTGTGAATGAATAAAATCAATTAATCAAGCAATACACTCCTAGGTGCTTCCTAAGAGCGTTTCCAGTGCTTGCTGTGCTGCCCCTTTTGGCATGGATGAGACCCTCTCTGACCATTGTACAATACCAGCAGGCAGGTGATGGACACGCAGGCAGCTCAGCTGGGAGAGTGGAGAACCAGCAGAGAAGAAGGAACTGCTCCAAGCACACAAACCATGGCAGAACAGAGGGCTATCTCTCATCAGAAATCAGATTCATTTCCTTACCATTTTTTAAGCAGAGACTTGCATGGAGCAAGGTAATTGCTGTTTTACACCACTTTCAGTGCTGTCAGATGAAAGAGATAATAAAGGCATTTTCTTTCTCTTCTCTTTATTCCCTGACTCACTCTTCCTTGCTGTCTCCTGCACTTTGACATTCCATCCTTTGCAACCAATTTGCACTCCCGTCACTGATTATTTTTAGCCTGTGCTACTGAATCTGTCTTTACTTCTCTTTTTTGCACTCTCCTTTCTCCTCTGTTTCACTCCACACACTCAGTGGCTCCTTTTCTGTCCTTTGACGTCCTTCCCTCCTCTTAGCTCTGCTTACCCCTACACTGCACAGAGATAAAGGTCTTTTCCTCTCTCATGCTTCCATTGGCCCTTACAGGAGATGCTGTTAAAAGTGAAGGAGCAAAACTTTGACATGTTAAATTAAGGAAACAACCTGGGAACCTCCTGGCAGGTGCATTTCATGGGCAGGAGTCTAATAGTCATTCACTAATGTCCAGAGTGATCTAGGCGTGGGAGACACTTCAAGGCCTGCCACTCTCCCACTATTTCATGTACTAATGTAATACCATAAGACATCAGCTAATCCACCTGACTAGAAAGCAGTGTGATTAGAACTTTATGGTGTTCTGGTAAACCTTTCCTTTGAAGCAAAAAGCAAGAATTTCATTTCGGTTTCAGAAGGTTTCTTGCTTTGCATTATTAATAACATTTGGCATGCTATAGCCCTTAGCTAACTAATCCTTACAACCACTTCTCTCCTCCAGCCTGTCAGGTAGGGAAGCATTACCATTTCAATTTTAACATTACAGACACTCAGAGACAGCAACTGAGCTGGTAAAAACCACTGGAAGAGCAGAGTCAGAGCCAGGGAAGAAGCCAGAAATGCCTACTTCCCAAAACCATTATTCCACCCTACTCTCTGGGGAAGAAGGTGGCACTAATAGCATCTTATTAGCATACGTGTAGGAAAGCTCAGTGGGAGGTATGGTTTGCTACACTCCCCTGGGGAAAGGCAAAGAGGTGACCTAGAAGAGGGATTTAAAGGATCTGACAGGCCTGATATATGGCAATCTAGAAACAGCCTAATTGGAGGAGAAGGCTTAGGGGTAAATCTATCCCAGGGATAGGGAGAAGCTGAGACTCAACATTAAACTCAGAAATAGAAACACTGTGGAGCATCACACACAGAGGGACTGAAGGCAGCAGGACACAGGCTAGCTCAGGTCCTGGTGTTTAGGAGCTCTTTAGTACAGGCACGGCGCCACAGGGAGGCAAGTTCTGCTGCTTCCAGGTGTAAAGTGATGCATCCACTGGGTTTTTCCTCGCTCTGTACTACATGGAATAAATAGCACTGGTATTGCTCGGGGGATCCTGCACTGTACACCACCATACATGTTATCTTGGATTCAGGCTGGTGCTCTATTATCTTGACCACCTCAATATCAAGTCCCCCAAGAAGTTACAAAAATAAATCTTAGACATAAATCCATGCAGCCCCCTGTTAAGCTCCTCGGAGCATTTGGTTGTTTATACACGCCACTACAGCTTGCTGGAAAGTACTGTCAAAAAATCATTATGTTTTAAAATGAAAGCCTTTTACTATTACTCAGATTGTCAGAAATTTTCTGTTGAAACATCTTTTTAAATAGATAATTAGATTTTTGAGCGATGTGGAAAGAATTCTCATTCCTCAAAAAAAAAAAAAGAAAAAGGTTTTTGTTGGAGAAATAAATGCTGAAGGCTTTTCATCATTTATCTGAAGTTTGGAAGGTTTCAGGAGTTTGTAGTTATAAAAGATCAAGACCTAAAAGAGTTTTGCCTGAACACTATAAAAGGAATTGCTGGGAAACACCAACATTCTCCTCTCAAAACAAGCTCTTTTTTTTTTCTGGACTTTTAATGAAAAAACATTATCCAATCACTCTTATTATTCATAGTTGGAGCACTTATAACTTGATTCATTTAAGCAAGCAGCCCCAGTTCATATTTTTCTCTTGTACATGACGTTATACTACCCACTTGTTTTATTCATGCAAACAAGTTCTGTTCTACTACACTAACACAAAGATGAATAAACTGAACTGTATTCTGCCTTACACATCAAAGGAGCTATGAGCTAATCTATTTCTGATAACTTTCCTTCATATCTTTCTGCAAAAAGCACAAACTTTTTATTTCAGAACAAAGGTTTGTTTTAAAGGATTGTGCAATTGGATTGTATTTTAAATAAATTCAATAGGAAAACCAAAGCAGGTAGGGAACACTGCTGCTACTTCCACAATACTTTTCTGTCTGCAAATTCCCTCTTTACAGCTCCTTCATCCCCTATCTGGTTGCCTGTGTGGAACTGAGGAACAAAAGCATGGTATCAGATTTTTATGAATAATAAGCATTTCTTTTTTTTTTTTTAAAAAAAGGTAATCTTAGAGGTGCATTTCACACAAAATCAGCTGAAATATGAAATTTAGGAAGCTGCAGAAGGAAAATTTTTCCGTTCAAGTGTATTTATTAATAATTGTTTTCTTCTCCTTGCTCATGTAGTGCTGCTGGAAGTTGCCAGATTGAAAGCTCTAGAGGCGCAAATCCTATTTATTCACAAAATAGGTCAAAAATAGTCATTGAAGCAAACACTTTCCCACACACACATCTCAGCCAAGAAGGCACTGTAGCTTGTACAGATTCAGTGATGCCACTTTTCTGTGCTCAGCTGCTAGCAAAGATGTCTGTTTAATTGTGCTATGGCCATCTAACTCCTGGGAACTATATTTGCATGTCAAATCTTTAAAGAGGCATCACGCTGTAAAGGCTTTCATTAATTTTTGGCCTGATGATTTACCTTGAGGCTCAACCTCCCCATGAAGATAGAAGTATCAGTCTTTCACTCTTCACAGTTCCAAAGCTGTATGCAGCTCCTGAGTTGCTGGGGTTTTTATACAAAGCAGGTGTACATACAAACCAAGAAGATATCCTACTGCTCTTTCTGGTGCATGCACCTTAAAAAAGCAGAAGAAATAGTATGGTCATCTAGGAACTCAAGTTCCTCCATAAGAATTCCCAAGCATTAGTAGCATTCTAAGTCTGCAGTTGACAACAGGGAGACAAGCCTTCATTAGAAGATATTCACTTCCCTTAGTCCTCAAAACAAATCTGGTTCAACAAAAAATCACCACCCTGCTCATCTGGCATTTCTACACTCACCTGCTCTGTCTCTCTGTATTTTTTATATATATGTACTGACATTTAACAACAATAAACTAGGCTTAGCTGTGAAATCACAGCAGGAAACATTGAAGTCCAGAGGGAAGGAATAAAGCTCTGTGGTTAAAAAAGCCCATTTGGGGGAAAAAAAAAAAAAAAAAAAAAAAAAAAAACACACCAAAACTAACAATAAGTAAATTAATAGGGAAGTGATAACATACCAGAAACTGGTATCCTCCGTCAAAGAGTATGTGTGTCAAAACTGGAGGCACCTTCTCTACAAATATGTCAGTAAGAAACACCCTCATCCACACCATGAAGAAATGCAAGGCAGCTTTCTGTCTTCCATGAGACGACCTGAGTCTCAGCAAGGTTGCAGAGAGTAAGGCAGGGTTTACAGAGCAGCAGAAGACCATTCTGTGCTGCTTTCCTCCCCTCCTTGGTGAGCTGTGTCTGTTTTCAATGGCTGGGAAAAGGCAGCAATGATCTCTCATGTTATTATAAAGGCCCAGAAACAGTTAACGATCAATAGGCTTGAATGAAAAACATAATTTTACCTTTTAAAGTCATTCCTTGCACATGTTTTTTTCAACAGCACTAACCAGAACACCTGCCAAAAAACTTTCAGACAGATGAGATGCTTTCTAGTTGCAAACAAGTAAAAAGATGGATGATGCCTTCACAACATGACACTTTTATCCCTTAAGTAGTTCCTCCAGTACTGCTGACTCATAATTTAAAAGTCTCAAAAAGTGCAGCCATTCCAGGATCCTGCGTGCAAGTACTCATGAGCCAAATCCAATATGCATGGCATACACGTGCCCAAGCCTGTTTTCACCAGCCAAACTGTATTTTGAGAGGTTTAAAAAAGAATGTGGGGAAAAAAAAAATCTGATTTGCACAAAACATCCTTTATATATCGATACATGATGGGTGCCTCGTGACTCAGGCGGCACAGTTTTATTACCAGTTCTCTTTCCCACCTTGCTCAAAAACACTGTGTAGAGTCACTCTTCCCTCCTGAAATCTGCTGAGGAGAGGGGTAAAACCTCAACATCACATAAAAGTTCAGCTTAAGCCTCCTCTCTGCATTTCAGGAAAAGGCTTGGGAACCATCTTCAGAACACCAGTTTCTGGGGTTCGAGAATGATCAACTCTTAGCTGACCCTGACACTGTGCAGGACCCTACTGCTCCAGCTCCCAAATCCATGAGGCCTGATGGGATTCATCTCAGAATCCTCAAAGAGCTGCTGATGTCATTGCAACACCTCTCTCGATGGTTTTTGAGCAGTCTTGGGAATCTGGAGAGGTCCCGGCTGACTGGATGCTGGTGAACGCTGTCCCAGTTTTCAAGGAGGACTCCAGAGACTACAGGACTGTCAGTCTCACTTCATTGTCTGGTAAAGTTGGGGAGAAGATTATTCCTGGAAGTACTGAAAAACACCTGTAAACCAATGCAGTCATTGGTCACTGCCAGCACAGCTTCATGAGAGGAAAGTCCTGCTTATCAAACCTGATTTCCTTCTATGACAAGGGAACCCACCTAGCTGATCAAGGGAAGCCAGCTGATGTAAACTTTTTTGGATTTCCATAAAGCTTTTGATACTGCCTCTCACAGGACAAAATGTCCAGCCCACAGCTGGATAAACACATCATATAGCGGGTAAGTAATTGGCTCACAAGTCGAGCACAGAGGGTAATAGGGAATGGGGTAACATCAGACTGGTGACCTGTCACCAGTGGGGTTCCACAGGGCCCCATCTTGGGCCCTGTGCTCTTCAACACCTTCATAAATGATTTGGACGCAGGACTGAAAGGGATACTGAGCAAGCCTGCAGATGATACAAAATTGGGAGGAACTGTTGACTCCCTCAAAGGCAGGGGGGCCCTGCAGAGAGACCTCGACAAATTAGAGAGCTGGGCAATCACCAACCATATGGAGTTCAATGAGAGGAAGTGCTGGATTCTGCATCAGGGATGGGGCAACCCCAGATATACAGGCAGACTGGGGAATGAGATGCTGGAAAGCAGCACCACGGAAAGGGACCTGGGGATCCTGGTTGATGGCAAGTTGAATATGAGTCAGCAGTGCCCTGGCAGCCAGGAGGGTCAACTGTGTCCTGGAGGGCATGAGGCAAAGCATCTCCAGCCAGTTGAGGGAGGGGATTGTCCTGCTCTGCTCTCGTGTGGCCCCACCTTGAATATTGTGTGGAGTTTTGGGTACCACAAAAGAAGAAATATATTAAGCTACTGGAGAGTGTTCAAGGAAGGGCATCAAAGACGGTGAAGAGCCTTGAGGGGAAGCCATATGAGGAGCAACTGAGGTCACTGGGTCTGTTCAGCCTGGACAAGAGGAGACTGAGGGGAGACCTCATTGCAATTACAACTTCCTTGTGAGGGGAAGAGGAGGGGCAGGTACTGATCTCTGTGGTGACCAGTGACAGGACCTGAGGGAATGGCCTGAAGTTGTGTCAGGGGAAGTTAAGCTGGATATTAGAAAAAGGTTCTTCACCCAGAGGGTGGCTGGGCACTGGAGCAGGCTCCACGGGGAAGTGGTCATGGCACCAAGCCTGACAGTGTTCAGTCTTTTGGATGATACTCTCGGGCACACGGTATGACACTTGGGAATGGGTGCAAGGTTAAGGGTTGTACTCGACAACCCTTGTGGATCCCTTCCAACTCAGCATATTCTGTGATCCCAGGCAAAGTTATCCCAAGACCGCTCTCTGTAATTATATTGTCTCCCCCTTTAACAAGCCAGTAGAATCAAAATAACCTGTCCTATCAGTGTAAATACCTGCAGAAAGTACAGGATGATGGCAAAGAACATTGTTCAAGTAACTGCTTTTTGTGAAGTTTAGTGTGGGTGAAAATTTGCTGTATTCAAGTCCCCAGTTTATTTACATAGCAGAAACAGCTCCCAGAGTGGCAGCTTGCAAGCACAGTCAAAATGAACAAGAACTCATCTCAGCTGTGACCAGGAGGGAGCTTACCTGCCAGACTGAGACCAGCACAGTCTTCTGATTGATTCAGCTCTTGGCCTCTCTTCTCAGACTGCTACAAGGTGCCAACTGCATAGGTAGTTGTGTGAAAGAGTTGGGAAGCTCATGGAAAAAGAAGGGAGAGCGCCTGTCTTTCCACACTGAGGCACTTGTTCTTCCTGTTCTGGGCACAGGGTAAAACTCAGATGTATTCTCACTGACAGTATTTGTATATCAATGTTAAGACACCCATTTAAGGGCACTAAACCTTGAGAAGGCATAGAGAAAATGTGAAAGGTGTCAGCACACATGTAATGAAAGTTACAGATACTGTCAAGCTCTCAGAATATCCAGTTGCATTGACTTCCACAGGTTTTCAGTGCAGAAAACAGTGTCCATAGTTAGCATTAATAACTGCACAACAACCAAATCTTTATATTCACTTCTTGCACATGTGGGACTTCAAGGCAATATAGTGAGTTCACCCTCAGTCCCACATATATGCAAGTGTGCCACAGATATAAGGGAGACAGTAATCACAGGTAACTGCAAAGAGACAGATTCTATCAGGAAGGAAAACAGAAGGTTGTAGTCCTTGGAGCAGAGGGAACATTTATTATCTACATTTCAACTCGAGCAATCACAGCACATGGAAGGAAAAGTTGGTGCATTTTAAGTTGTTGTTTGAAACAACAAAATACCAGAGTCCTGTGATGAGCACAGCACTGAGAATCAAACTTCAAGAATCCCCTTGGTATGACTGTCATCTCTCAAACTAGAAGAGATTTAGGACTCAAGAGGATCTGATACAGCAGAAATGCAGGAAGAGAGGCAGCCTCATTCTGCATCAACTAGTTTAGGTAAGTTCAGCAGGACTCACAAACCCCTTCTCTGGAGAAATGGGACATGAACTGTGAGGAGAAAAACCCAAGTTAATATGCTTAGATGTCAGTACTGTTGTGCTCTGACTGCCCTGCGTGAAACTGTATTCAATTACTTGTAGGATAAAAAGAGAGTATGAAAGAACAAAAAAAGAAAGGGAAGTTCTCCTGTAGAATATGGGGAATAGTAGACAATTGCAACATAAGGACATCACTGGAAACCGAAGAAGAGCTTATCCGGATATTATAAGGCTCTTGTCACTGTGAAAGGGGTAACATCAGTCTGTGCCCAGAACCCCTGAGATGGTAGCTAAAAATTTCTGCCTGAATAGACCAGAAATACCTCAGCCAGACTGTTTTTTAAGAACACTCAACCCCCACACACACTTCCGAACTTGAACTGATGTCTGTGGATAAGGAGATATACTTCTAAATTTATCTCTAGCCACTTAACTAATTCCAAATAAAACACCTCTGATATTTTGTGCAAGCAGCCTGTTTAAATCAAGTGTCCTGAAGAAACCCCTGACTACAGATTGATCCCTCGGGCACTTCCTGGCTGTGAGTTGTTGGTTTTTATGCTTATGCATTCTTCATGAAATTGTAATGTAAAACAAGGTCTGTCTTCATTCACCAAAGGGTTAACAAAAACTCTAATAATTAAAATTAACAGCAAGCAGCTGAGGAGCTCCCCAGTGCAAAGTCTAGTACACATCAATTCCTTTTCTCCTGCAGGATAATGGACCAGGCAAGCAAACTTCCAATTGCCCCCCCCAGGGCTGTGGCTAACAGGCTAACAAGTGTGTACTTGTACTGCCCCATCTCTCTCCTTCCTCCAACAGCACGACTCCAGCTCCATGTGCCAGATATGACATTTTATATAATGGGGCAACTCACTTCTGTTTTCCTGCTTTCTCCAAGGCTGAATCTGGTCTAATAGGACAACAGCAGCCAAGTGGTTAGAAAGTGAGACTTAACAACGTCTTTCAAAAGATCCAAAATACATACTAGTCTCAAAAAATTAGAACATACAAGTGAGGTCAGGAGAGCACCGAGAACAGCTTTCAAAAATCTTCATGACCCCTGACAAATGCTTTCTTTTCAGCATTCCCTACGAGTCAAATTGCTGGGACAGTCTCTCTTAAATGGTTGCTGTTCTTTCTAACCAAACAGAGAGCATCCCTCCCTTCTCCATGTGTTAAAATGCCACTTAAGGCTCTAGAAGTGGCAATAACCACCACAAGGTTAGATCAGCCACAGAAAATTCTCTTTGGATGATGATGTCTTTTTCTGATTCTCCTTAAAGGAATGCCCTAAGTCAGGAAGCAGAGCTTTCAAGAGAGTCACATTGGTGTTGGGGTGTTGGGGAGGCATCCATGACAAGAACCCAGTACAGCATTTAGTGAGCAACACCACCAAGACATTCTTTATCAACAATTAAGGGAACTGCGCCGCATCCTGAGCAACCACAATGCCAGTCAAATGTATCAGGCTATTTAGGACACAGCAGGATGCAGTCCCAGAGGAGGAGGGCAGCTGCTTCTTTGCCCAGAGAAAGCAAACATGGGGGGCTTTTTTCCAACCAGAGATCCATGGCTCACTCCTGCTGAGGGCTTCCCAAAGACATACTGCATCAGCATATTCATCCATCGGTTTGGTTCTGCTGCTGCCCAAAATAGTCTTGTTTATTTGTGAGCAGCCACAGCTGGAACCAGGGGCATTTGCGTGGCTTGTGCCATTATGTCATAATCCTGGTAGTGGATAAAATCCACAGTGATTAAGAAAATAATTTGGTTTTGTGATGTAAATTCATAAAGCACAGCACATGCTATGTACTTTGCGCTAGGGAGTGTATGTTTGTTGCTGAAAATGTGAAGGTGAAAAATTATTTGTTGAATTTAGCATTTACAAGTTTATTTAAATTTTATATCAAATGTTTATTATAGAGATTTTGAAATTTGCAACAATCAACAGTGATGATCAATACTAGCTGAGAACATCCACCTTGTCACATACTTAAAGGATGCTAAGAAAGTGAAGCCTTAAATTTGTCCCTAAGGGAGTGTGAGGTGGCACACGACACAGTAACAGCAAACTAACTCGATCTTTATCATCAATATTTTGAACGTAAACTGAAAAATACAAGCTTTTTTCGATATTAACTACATCGAAACACAAGTGCAAGCACATAAAGAGTGAATTATCTGTGCATTACTGTTAATAAATTCTATGCACTGTTAATAATAAATATGCTAATAGCATTCAGCTCATAATGCTGATATTCCTCAGATACTAGAACTGTGTGACAGCTGTGTCTGAATTTTATTCTGTGATTCAACCAGAATAATAACTGACTAGTTATTTTCTTCTCTTTTGTAAATAGAACGTAACAAAAGATATCCCTGTGATAAAACCAGCACAAGGTTAGGGAAATGACATCAAAATATTACAAAAGTAATTCCATCATGCAGACAGCCTCCTCACTGCTAGATTTTGCAGCAAGCACATGTCAAAAGCTCTCTACAGTTAATACACCTCTAAAACTGAGGTTCATGAACTCAGATGAATTTTCCTAACCGAGAGATAATTTGAAAAGATTAAAATTCAAACCATGGCTTGCTGTAGCACCTGCTCTGTAGGATGTGGTGACACTGCGGTACTGGAGTTTCTGCAGCTCTAAAGATAGAGTTGTGCAGTCAGAGCCTGAGAGCTGCCAAAGCAGCACGTGAGGGACCTGAGCAGCCCTGGGCAGGAGCATGGGCAGAGCAACTTCTTGAGGATGGAAGCATGGGGATGGGGCAGGATGTTGGCATTATGTTGTGTGCAACAATCCAAATAATTTTTTGAACAAGATCTAATCAAACTGTAGAAGAACAAACCTGTCACAGGTGTGCCCTGGAGTTTGGCTGACAAGAAAACAGAAGCCAAATTCTGCTGGGTTTGGCTTGGATAGAGTTCATTTTCTCCGTGATAGCTATTATGGGGCTCTGTTTTGGATTTGTGCTGGAAATGTTTTAGTTATTGCAGTGCTTACACAGAGCCTTTTCTACTCCTCACACCACCCCACCAGCAAGTTAGGGGTGCGCAAGAAGCTGGGAGGGGACACGGCCAGGACAGCTGATCCCAACTGACCTATGGGTCCTGCTCCTTCCCCAAGACAGCCAGGGCTCATCCTGGGCAAATGTATCTCCTAGAGGATGCCCCAGCCCACAGGCTGCAATTCCTATTAGCAAAGTGCTAGTCTGCCCTTCTACCACAGAAACGGACATGGAGAGAGGACGTAAGGGATACAGAGCAAAGATGAGCTGTACAGACACGCTTCATCCACACCATATAAACAGTGCACAAGAACTGCCCTATTAGTGTTTCTAGGAGCAAATTGCTGACTGTTTCCCTTAGGGAAACTCGTTCAGTCAAAAAATACCCTTATCTGATGGATAAATACCCAATATCTGAATGACAGTGGATGATGAAGTCAATGAAAGCACAGGAACAGGGACATCAGGAAGCAATATGAGAGTTTAATAACTATATTGACTCTTATAGAAGTGATTCACAATGACTTTTTAAGGGAAGGATTTTAGAGTCTGGCTGCTGGGACTTTTGCACGGTAACTTCTAAATCCTTTTAAGGAGTTATAGAGGAATTTGTTTGTTTCTTTAATTGCTATGGATTAGAAGTCAATAATGGAAAAAAACAAGCTCTGAGTGCTAGTTCATGTCACAGTTTAGAGAAAAGACAACAGATGAGTATAATTTCTTTTTAAACGTATAAATTTGAAAATTCAACTCATTGCAAGTATATGCTATTTTCTGTAATTACAGTCCTCAATCTTCTCCTGAAAGACAAGCTGTTTTTCCCATGTTTGGTCTACAGGGAGTTCTGAAAATAAGCAGTAATCTTTTTCTAAAAATTCTGGATTATCCCAGATTTCTCTAATGTGCTCATAAAAATGAAACTCCAGAATAATATTTTTGTACAATAATGGTGTGACTTGATGGTAACACTGTCAAACATTTTGCTAGGGCACATAAAACATTCACGTGAACTCAACACGACAGTAAAGTCTATGTTGTCTGAATAAACAAGACTTTGCCTGCAGTATAATCATGTTCCATTTGTAGCTAAACCGGAGTTTTGTATTACTAATTCAGTTTGAAACAGGCCTTGCTAGTCAACATGGTGGACTGAGAGAGGCTGTTTCAGGACTGAAAAGGGGCAAAGGAGACAAAAGGAAATATTACAGACTGTTAGTCCTCCTAAACTGGCTAAGAGTGGATGCCAGGCAGGCTGTTACCTGGAGCAGCAGTCACACGCTCCAGCAGCAACCGCTGCCACCAAATGTTGCTCCAAATCTCTCTGTCAGCCCCACTGCAGGCCACCACAATACTGCAGATTCTTAGAATCATAGAATAGTGTGGGCTGGAAGGCCAAAACTATCTTTAAAGGTAGTCCAACCCCCCTGCAACGAGTAGGGAACCTCTTCAACTATGTTAGGTTGCTCAGAGCCCCGTCCAACCCAGCCTTGAATGTTTCCAGGGATGGGGCATCCACCACCTCTCTGGGCCACCTGTGCCAGTGTTATACCACCCTCACTGTAAAAAACTTCCTCCTTATATCTCGTCTAAATGGACCTTCTTTTCATTTAAAACCATTACCCCCTCTCCTGTCACAACAGGACCTGCTAAAAAGTTTGTCACCAGTTTTTTAAGCCCCCATTAAGTACCTAAAGGCCACAATAAGGTCTCCCATAAGCTTTTTCTTCTCCAGGCTGAATAACCCCAACTCTCTCACAGAAGAGGTGTTCCATCTCTCTAGGTGTTCCATCTTGGTTGCTTTCCTCTGGACTCACTCCAATAGATCCATGTCCATCCTGTGCTGAGGAACCTGGAGCTGGATGCAGTATTTCAGATTGTCCCCATAGTCCTCTGTGAGACATGCTAGCAAGTGAATAAAGAAGGGTCTACGTGCTTCTGGTTGAACATGGTCTACCCATATCCAGCTGGTAGTTTCAATGGTTCATATCAAGAATTAGCTAGAGCTCTTTGCTCATTCATCTTGCCAAGAAGTCATTTGCCACCTCTCACCTCCCTCAGATCCATGGAAACTATCCCTTCTCTATCTGTTTACTGTCACCACAGGCAAAGGCAGGGAAATGAATCCTCAATCTGAGATACCATTGTTCAAATAACTTAAAATTCTCTTATGTAGAGATAGCTGGCACCAGCCTCACTGCTATCGAAAATAAGAAAAAAAATCCAAAGAGAAATCAGCTGGGAAATCATCCCACAGTTACATACAGGAACAACAGGGATATGCATATGGATACTAGATAATTTAAAGTGAGAAAGAATACAAAATTTATGCATTTGGGAATGATGGTAAAAAGCAGAAAAGGTGAAGAAATACAATTCAAAATATTTATTTAAAGGTGGGAGGGAAAGGGAATTCTGACTAATGAATGATCCACTCCCCCAAACTGACACTCAGGCTCCTGCTGCAAGATCATTATTTCAAATAGCGTTCCTGAAGGATTCAAGTTTTGCAATGCAAAATAGTGATGCAGCTGTAATTACAACTACTCATCTCAAGACAGAAACTTAGTACTCAGGAGGTCCTTGGACTTATGCTGCCACTTGCCACATGCCTTCCAAAGCCAGCTCACACCAGGATTGCCAAGACAGTTTGCATCCGTCACGTTTTGTACTGGTTCATATGCTCTGGGAACAAAACGTGCTTTTCAAGATTCACTTGTAGCTTTCAGGGTCATTTGGGATCCCAAGTAGTCCAATTGCTTTTAGAAATCAACACAATATGGTAATTTATTTCAGAATAGTAATTCTCTTGCTTTTGGAACACCAGCACTCACTGTATGTGTGGAGGAAACTTTCCACACATGGCAAAAAATATCCAGTATATATCCAGCACTATGGTGCAATTTTGCACACAGCCTATTCCCCATGAGTTGGTTCCTAGCCAAAACTCTCTCCTCCAGTCAGAAAGCAGCAGCATCACTAGAAATCTCAGCTCTAACTAACACAGAAATAACAAATACAGCCAAATTTGCCCCAGAGACACCTTTGTTGGGTGACTGCCTATACTAAGAGGTAATGCAGCACATAACCATGTCCAGATGCTGACAATCTTCCTCAGTCTCCTGAGGAATGCTGAGCCCTTCCCACTAACCATCAGTACCTTTCAAGAGTACTTCAGGTCAGACACCTCAAAGTCGTGTACCCCAATCCATTTCCCTCTGAGAAAGCACATGCTTTTATAAGTAACTATCTCACTGATGTCACAACTCTGCTCCAGACAGAAGTGCTTTCTATCAAAGCTAACAGGGCAGCTCTCTCCATGTGCTTTTCAATGGTTTCCTAAAGGTCACATTTTTCTCTACTGATTTGGCATGTGCAACAGAGGGTATAAAATATGCTTATGAGGTTTTCGTCTCTTCTTTGTAAATATAGCCTGGAACTCTAGCACCAGCTCTTGGCATCAAAGAGTTCAAGGACATGTCAAAAATACCATCCTGCTTTCTGCCTGCTTCAAGGCCCTGGGCTTACCAAAATGTGATGACTTAGAAATGGATGGAAAGCAATGCCAGTGCCACAGACAAAAGGACTTACAAAAGAATTAATAAATGACTATCACTTCTCTTGCCTCAGGACTTTTTGGGTAAATTATTACTCTTTAAAGCAGTGCACTGTGAGTAAGCTGCCTGACTCCCATTAACATTAGTAGCAGTGGCACAGCATAAGCTTTATGTGCCAGTTCTGACAATTAATCACAGGCTTGTATCTGTAGGGCACTCGCTTTGAACTCAGCAAATCTGCAACAGAACAACTTCTCTGTCAGACTCTTCTTTGAAGAAAAATCACAAGGAAGCGGGTGGGCTGCTGGCTAAGCCTCCTCTTAACCCACCAGCACTTCCCCCCTAACTCTAACAGTAAAGCAACAAGTGAAAATGTTAAATAGCTCTCTTGCTGCATTTCCAGGAATGTTAGACAAAGTAGGAAAGAAAGAAAGGATTTTTTTTTTTGAGCAGGAAGAAGAAAGGATAAAAGAAATCACACAAAATTAATGCACTGAACGTACCATCAAGATGAGACTGGGCTTGGGGTTTTTTTGTTTGGTTGGTTTTTTTTGTTTTGTTTTGGTTTTGTTTTTTTTTACGCAGGGTGAAAGCTGGAATGCTTGAGAATAATTTCCACGTATGGATTTGCAAATCTAAAAATAGTGCCTCATTTAACATTAAAAAAAAAAAAAAGACAACAACTGACCCTAAAATAGATAGTGATGAATACATTCAATATCCAATTTTCTCTCTTTTCTCTTCCCTTCTGTGCTTGCTGGCACCTTTTCTGCAGCCCATCCCTTGTCATTTCCCTAAAGAGGGAGGAGAGGTAGTCATTTCTGAGCAGCCTCAGAGCAGCTTTAGCAAAGCAGGACAGCCACGATGGATAAGGCTTCACAGGAGGGCGGGTCCATCAACTCGGGGCTTATTATTGTTTGCCTGAGGTGCTGGGATTTTGTCTCACTTCACGCTACAGTGAAAAATATCCACCTCCTCTGGTTTCCATGTGATGTTGCTCCATAGGCTTTTAGACCTCCCTTTCTGCAGCTCTTTTGTTCTCCACTCAGCAGCAATACACCTTCTTGGCAGAGACTTTCAGTTTGGTAAAATCTCCAAAATGATCCACACGGGAGAGAACAGGGATGCAGCCAGCCCTCAAACCTCTGCATTCCCCTCCCAGGGGCTGGAGGAAGGCCCATGACCCCTCTGCACCACTCCAGTTGCACCTTCAGCCCACTTCTTGGGTAGGACATAACCCTTCAGCTCACAGAAGGCCAAAATCACAAAGCCACAATGTTAACTCCATTTCTCCTCCCTCCTCAGAACTGAATAAGAGCTCCCTCCAGAAAGCTCTTGTTCTCCAATAAAATCGGCTGGTGCAATAGGTTCTTGGGTCCATGTCTGTCAGGCCCAGTTGCAACACACTTGCATCAAGGGCCAAAGTGCTTCTAGATAGGTCTGTGATGAGAGGCATATAAATACATCACACAGACAGTCTTTGCCCCAAAACCAGTAACTAGATAAAGCCAAGAACCTAAAGATGAGGACCAGGAAAACAAGACACTGAAGCAAGACACATTCTGACCCGAGTGCAGCCCTGGGAGCTGAACTGCGTGGCTGCAGCTGTGACAGTGCTGTGCCCAGGGAAAGCGGGGCAACACTGTAGGGGAAGGTTCGAGACTGCAGCAAAGCTGTCTGAAGTCCAGAGAGAGCACTGCACCAACAAGGGATCAACTCTTGCTAGAGCAACAGTTTGTACGTGGTGATTAAGCACACTCGCATGGCTGTCACTGGGAAAAGTGCCCAGTACTTGCCTGCAGTACGCCTGGTTTTAGCTGGTGCTTTCACAAGCAATACGTTATTTCATCCGTCCCCCACACACAGAGCCCCAAATAAAGAGAAAACTCATCTTCTTGCAGGAGCCAATGTTCTGGCTCCTTCTGTCTGTTCGCTCTCACCAGAGGCCCACCAGAGCAGTAACGTCCAAACAAGTCTCATTTACTTTTACTGATGATGCCAGCATTGTAGCAGGAGGAACAAAACAACACATTGAATTCAGGACAAATGAAAAACCTGTTTTCCACTCCTTCATAAAAGAAAAAAAAGGATTCGAGTATCAGCTGTTGATATTTACTAGCAGTAATATTTCACTTACACTGTTTACTGTCCTGTGTCACCAGTTGTACATCCACCCAAGACGTTCACATACAGGGTATATGAGATGGGTATGTGCAGCACTGTCTACAGTAAAAATTTTATAACCTGATGCTCTAAGTAGCCAGAACAACTACCAGAAAAACTATTTTCTCGACAATATTGTGTACTGACAGACCTTTTAAAACTACTTCACCAAGACCTGTTTTGATACTTGAATGCAACAGTGAGTGAGACTTCCAGTGCATGGCACTCAGGAAACAAAGTCCAGTGAATCCATACTCTGCCTACTCATGCTGCCCTCAAACTACACCTGTAAGGCTTGTTGAGGTTCAGTGCACTGGTGTGGCTACGTCCCACATAGCTGACTGAATGATCTAATGACACCCAAATGAACTAATCATCCCACTCCCAGACTTCTGTGGAAGTCAGTGCACCAGATGTGCTGTATTACTGGACAGCTGCATGTGATCTGGTACCGATGTACATGATAAAATGTTGACTAACACCAAGTGTAGTCAGTGTCATGGACAAATGGTCAATAGCAAAATAATGAACCTAGCCCTAGCCACATATTTTGGCCAGGATTCTCTGTACATAGGCCTCAAGTCACACCTACCTGTTATGTGATGCCCAGCTCTGTGCTAACATCGTCCCTCTGATGGTATCAATATAAGTAATGTGCAGGCAAGAGCTCTCCTGTATGTCCCTTGGTGCTTTGGTTTTGGGAGATGCTTGCTAGCTGTCAGTTAGAAGGTGTTAAGGAAAAGTAAAAACATACTTTTAATAGCTGGTTTTGTTTTGTCATTTGGTCAAAATGAAGAGATTGATCTCTATTGATCTGTGGAAAGGCTCAACCTTTCTGTTGCTTATCAGAGTTGTGCCAAGAGCTTGACACACACAGACAGAAGCAAATTTCAAAAAGTAATGAGTGAGTGATGGCAAACTCCTGCCAGCCTCGTTCACCATCACACTTGGCTGCAAAAGGAAGGTGACAGAGGCAACAGCTTCTGGTTATTGTCTCAGCACTGCCAGCAATGTCAGGAATTTGTTTGATTTTCACATGAACCTAATGCATCCACATCAATGAATAATAAACAGAGGAGAGAAGTTCTCTCTATACACAGAAGAGCATCTAGGCATTGTATTTTTATTTCCCCCAGTAGATTTTCCATTATGCTCTGTTTTCTTTTTAGCTTCTCCCCAGGTGTTTACACACATCACCTTGGATTCCTAATTCATATTCTTTAAGGCACCACTAAAAGCTCATCCACTTGCATTCTCAAATCTCAGAAGGAAAAGCAAAACAAAAAAAAAAACACACAGCCTCCCAGGCATACAAAGAGTTCCTCTCTGAGCTCACCACTCCCCAAGACTGTAAGACTCCTGCTCCTCCACCTGGGAGTGTTTTCTCTACTTATGCCTACAGCACAGGAATAAGAGATTTGGAAAGCAGCAGTGTTCCTCCAACTGCCAACCACACCACTAAACAGCCACCACCAGATGTTTTTCCCTTTTTATCAACATCAAAATGGAGGCAGCTGTCAAAGCAGATGGCTTTCTGGCCCAAACTAGTTCCCCCCCAATTCCACCAAGATGAGATTGTTGTGTGGGTCAGAGCCCTCTGCAGCCGACTCAGGGCCACACCAGCATCCTACCTATATCCTCTCCTTGACTGCAGTTCCTTCTGCCAACTTCATAAACAAGTTTGCAATTCTTATAGGCCATCACTGCCTGGGAATTAGCTCTCTGTGGTCCCCCACTCAGGTGGAACCCTTTCAGCTAATGCATCTCTTCTAAGGACTGCACCATCACGTTTAGGGATCTCCCAGACCTTAGTAACAGGTCTCAGCCCCTACAACAGTATCTACTATGTCTTCTTCAAGCATTGCCTTGGTGCAGCTACAGATCAACTCCTCTGCTCTATGAGAAAAGAACAGTAAAACACCCATTGTGAATCCAATAAGCTGGTGACAAATAGCCTCTCTTTTCTGGCTAGTAAAATACTGAAGATCCCCCAGTTGTGATAAAAAAATAAAATAATATCCTTAAATTTAACTTGCTGGCATCTGACTGCCATAAAATGGGGATTCATTTACCTCTAGAACTCTGCTCTCTTACTTGCATAGAGGATGGCTTCCCACTGGAAGCCAGTGCCAGAACTGCTAATCAGGGAATCCCAGGAGCTAGCAGCCAAAGAGATACATCAAGCCATCTGATCCATCCATGCATCACACAGATTTGCAAAGCGTCCTGCCTGTGCAACACTTGGTCCTGTCAAAAAGCTTCACCTAGCAGAGCTGCCAATTCAGCTTTTCAGAGAAGCACTGATTCCTTCTGGAAAACTGGGAGGACTACTCTGAGAAGCTCATCCAGTTGCCATATCAAGTGGGATTTCTGCATTTCTCTACCTGGTTCCTTGTTACAAAAGCCTCTAATTCTCAACTCCTACTACATGAAAGATCTGGACATGTGATGTCACCACAGAGTTTTCTGCTTCATCAGCTGAAGTCAGTACAGAAGGCTGGTGTTAAGGGTTAGGTGTCAGAGCCAAGGCTTATTTACTGAATAAAAAAATCCTGCTTTCATGAAAAGAGCTAAACAGCAATGAAATACAGCAGAAATAATCAACATGTAGGTCCTGGTATGCCGAGTTCCATGAGGGATCAAGATATTTTTGAAACAAGCTGAAGACCAGTTCAGCCTAGGTTTTTGTGGAATAAGTCACAGGTAAGCTCTAATGCTGCCTGGCAGCTGATGATTCACAGCTACTGCTGCAGGACTATACCTGGCAATTAATTATTTCCTGACCCCTGCCATTTTGGGATGAGGTGCAGAGCTGGCTGTGGCCAAGCTACTGACCAGGGAGGATTCACCATACACAACAGGTTCTCCCCAGGCCATATCAGGAAGGCAATTTTTAAATTATATGCCTACAGTTTCCCATTCAGTGTGCATTTCTTCCAGATTATTTTATGGTTCTGTAACAGGACTGACAATTATTATTTCTCAAAATGTAGTAATTTGATTACTTTTCAAATAACATGACAGTTAAGATTACTTGCAGGTAAAACTGAGTACCAATATGTCACTTGTGCTGTATCAGTCCTTCTGACAAACAGCAAGGACACTGGCTTAGAGTTATACACGGCAGAAATTCCACACCACCTACACATGTTTCTGTGGAAAATTTTTTGAAAATTATCAATTCTAGTTTCTCACCCATAGATATCTCCAAGGACCTGGTTTTCAGCAGGTGCTGAGGAATCCCCATTTTGTCATACCTTAATCCATTAGCAGTCTTTGTTTTGCTATTATTTCTAGGAGAAAATAGACACCAATGTATCTAATGAGTTTTGGCCAGTAAGTTTTCATTTGAAAGTTATAGTATTTTTTTTAATATCTTCAGAAAAAAAATACATTCTTGATATATGGTTTTGCAAATCTTTTCTGGGAGATATACTGCATAATCCCTGGCACTACAGGAGACAGCATTGTCTAGCACTTACAGCAGTGGGAGTCCAAAGACCTGAGTTCTGTTTCTGGCTCTCCCACTCACTCTCTGCATGACATTTAGCAGGTCAATTAACTTCTCTGTAATTCTTTCTGTGAAATGGGTGTACTTGGGTCATATTCCTCCTTCAGCACCTTGTTTAAGTCAGAAGGATACTGAGTGAAAACCATTGCCCAAGTGTTTCAAATGCTGGGATGGAAAGTCCCCTACACACTGTCAGCAGCAGCATTAAGAGAAAAGTTTAACTGTGGAATCTCTTCATTTTCACTGAAATACCAGAAAGTCCCAGATCCCCAGGAGTCCGTTTCTTCTTCTGAAATCCATTGAGTATTTAGCACCCAGATGCTGATTTCACACTATTTTTATTTTCAGAATATCTATTCTTGTTTCAGTACAATTATTATTTTGGTATGAATATAAGCAAACTCAAACTCTTAGTCCCCAGTCTATTGCTCCCTTTTGATTAGGCTCTTTGTCTATATGGATTCATGCCACTACTGACTTCCTCCTGACACTGAAAGAAAAAAGATTAAGTCTCGCCTTGGCAGTTTAACACTTTTCTTCCCATGGCAACACAGTCAGGCATGAGAGAAAGTTATAAGGAATGGCATTACATCATGTTCAAATACATGATTATAACATGATGCAAAATGGATTCTACAAGGAAGACTGATTTAGTGTGTGCCTATGATGAGTAAAGAGCAGCTAGTACTCAGCTAATGCATTGCTAAAGATTGTACCAGATTAAACCAGTAACTCAGCCACCTCCATGTCCTCTCCCATAAAATTTTAATAAACCCAATCTCATAGGAGGAAAGAAAAGACAGGGACCCTACTGAATTATTTATAGCCTTGGTTGCGTATGGCAAAGAAGCCCCTCTTAGGTGAGCAACTGATATTCTTCCATTGATTTTCTTCTCTCAGAATATCTAGGTGAGAATCAAGTTTGGGGGGGAAAAAAACAAAATATACAAGGTTGCAAAAGGGCAAGCCAGGAAAGACTGAGTTGATGGAGGTAGAGATGAGAGAGTTTGTATTTATGAAAGAGATATCGATCATCTGCACGCACTAGCAGCAGATAGATTCAAATTAGCTGTCATAATTCCAGTGATGCAGAGGGACATGCAGGCTCAAGCTCCATTAAATATAACCTACATCCAGAGCAGCCGGATGAGATTTGTGAGACTGAACTCTGAATGCCCATAGGAAATACCTGCAGTTGATTTATATTCCTGATTTCTTATTCCCTCACCAACTGTGCAATCAGTTCCTGGAGGTGGGCAGGGAATAATTGAACAGCTAAACTGTGATTCACCCAGCCAATTAAGGAGTCTTGGGATGGGCCCTAAGACAAATCCTTGAACTTCATCCAGTCTTCATGGTCCGGAACTACATTCACCTCTGACAACGTGGCCAGAATCATCATGGCCCAGTTAATACTAAGACTCTGAGGATGTAAAGCTGCATTATGGTTTTCGCACATTAATACTGACATATTTTAGACCTTTCCAAAGTAGCAAGTAGGAGGATGTTCGGGTTGTACATGAGGACTGGGGGTGTATTCTGCAATTCCATGTATAAAGAGCATCACTGCAAAACAGTAATTAAACTGGCAACCACTGTCTAGTAGCTATCAACATATAAATATCACCTATATGTTTCAGCCTGGAGCTTCTGTCGGGTCAGAGTCAGGTTGTTTGATTCAAAGTTTTTTGGCATCTATCTGATCCTGGCTGCTGTGATGTTTCCCTGTGGATGGTGCACGGCTTTGTGAATAAATCACAATAAGTTCAATTCCGAAATGTTCCACTTAACGTCTTTCTTCTTGCACTGAAGTAAGGAAGCCCTTAACTCCTCACTACTGACTCTGTGTGTGGCACATGGCTTGTAATCACCTTGAAATGTTTAACCACCTGGATTTCACCTCACTAACATTGTGGGGTGGGGCATCAGACTGGGGTATAAAACAACTGGGACATAAATCATCATAAACCAGGCATTAAATTGGTATATAAATCAAAAATTATAGAAGTCAGATGGATGAGACCCATTAGATCATCCTGTTTGTTCTTTCCTCTGTTCTCACCCTAAGAATGCACAAGGCATCATTCTTGATTAGCCAAGAGACAGAAAAACGCCCATCTCTCCCCCTCTGTGTCTCTCCAGAGGAAGAGAAGGGAAACAGAGAGCTCTGTATGCATATTAATAAAGCTATATTTTGACTGGCTGAATGACTGGAAATGATTAGCAACGGTGTGTTTTACCTGTCAACATCTCCACGCTGCAACAGGCAAAGAGTCTCTAATACTCCTTTTGCAAAAAATCACTAGTAAGACTGGAGAATACTTTTGATTCTCCTGCACTCAGAACAGCTCCATAAATACCCTAAGACTCTTTTCGATGGTGAAGATAAAAATGTCTTTTTTTTTTCCCTATATAACAGTGGGGGACAAAGTGAAATACCACCTAAGCCAAGGTGAATCCAAGTGCCTGCACACACAAATATAACAAAAACCAAAACCAAACAAAAAAAAAAACCAAAACCAATCAATATGAAGGCTGCTGAGTCAAGTGTGCCAAAGCCAGGAAACACAAGAACACGACCCTTTGAAAGGGTCAATGTGAAAGGTGAGAACACATGCAACCCCTCTAGCAAAGAGCGGTCAGAGCAAAGATCAGCCAGCTGACAACAGCCCCTCCTCCCTCTCACACAAGCACTTTCCTCTACAGCTACCCTAAAAGTCCTTGGTGCTGATAGGTCAGTTAGCCTAAGAAACTTCTTCAGATGTGGTCCCCATCTGCATTTTCCTCATTCACTACAGCACAGTGTGAGTTGGGTGGCAACTTGAAGTTTCATTACAGAGTACACTTATACTTGCACTGAAAGTCAACAGGAGCTGTGCTCTGGAAATACAAAAGGCTATTTAATGACAAGTACTGGGAAACCCAAGTCATAAGTATCTCCATCTAGACACCCAAAAATCCCAAACCAGTTATCTTTGATTGTCAGGCCTAGAATGGGAATTACAGCCCATCACAAGGTGTTACTAGATATTAATATAATTATCTTTACATGCCATGCTTCAGTACAATAAATGGAAATATGACAAAGTTCATGAAGTGGTTAACTCTGTCATAGGATCAGCAGATGTGTAACCTGCAATTAAAAAGGTCAGCAACCATACATTAAGCAATGAAAAAGAAACCAAACATTGAAGACATCATTGAATGGAAGCAGAATATCCCAAATGTATGGAACAAGGCAGGGGTATGTGATTACAGTTATTAAGGACTTGATAATGAGTGTGCTGAGAGGAGATAAATTAAGACCAAGTATGCAGCCTAAACTGTGTCATCTCCTAACTTTGCATGTTTCTGTTTGCAACCTTAAAAATGTTCATCAGATTTTAAGTGAACTTTAAAACAAACAACAAACTGCAAAACCAGAAATTCTAGTGTGGGGTTTCTTACTGATTCAGAATACTGGTAAGTGGTTTGTCAGCAGAATAATAGTCTTTTGATTTACCTCTCAGCCCCATGTTAAGTGAGCTGCAGGAAGAACCTGTTGGCTGAGAGAGCAGGATGAGACCTCCCCTCTGCCACTGTTTCACAGTTGCATTAGCAGTAGATGCACACTAAGACTTCTGACTGCTCTTTCAACAGGGCTTTGGAGGGGATCCTTCCCGATTTGTTCCCCACTTCACTCCAACACCAAGATGCCACTTTTTGCACCTTCCCTCCCAAATTGTTCCAGTCCACCACTCCGACCATTATCCCAGTTGCAATGCTCAGCAATCCCTTATCTTAACCTCTCCCAAATCTCCAGCACTAAGTTTTACCCCATACTTGTCCTCCTTTCCTCCCTGCCTACATCTTGGTCATGTTTTCTATTCAGGCACTCCTGTCAGCTCAGGACTGGAGGATCTATTGACCTTCTCCCTTGCTCCTGCTCTACTCTTCTGTCTCTAAGAAGCAAAATAAAGAGTAGCATGCAGTTGGGAAAGTTATTCATCAGTGTAGGTATTAAGGTCACAGCCATATTAGCAGATCCTAAGATGAAGCCCAGCAGAAGGCGATAAAATCCCTTACAGATTTCAAAATAGGTCTTAGGCTTTGATGCCAAAAAAAAAAAATAGATATCTTAGCTGGAAATAGCATGATAGGAAGAAAACCCTACAGCAGAGAGAGGGCAATGAGAAGGTCTGTCACTACCACCTGGTCATTAGCTATGGGAACAGTGAGCACAGTGAAGATCCAACAACACTAGACCTCCAGGCATGTGAGCACCTGCTGCCTGCCTGACCTCCGGGATGGCTGCCCGGCTGTTTTAGTAACCAATGCATTAAGGAATGACATCATGTCATCAGCCAAATGGCACTGACCAGCAGGATGGTGCCATACTTCAGGGTGTATCTCCATCTGGGGGTCAAGGTAGCTAATTAAAAATGAAACAGCTTTTCCTTGTAGAGGAAGATAGGAATGGAAGGAGACCCAAGAGAGTACAGGAGAGAGTAGAAGAAAGGAGCAAGAAAAGTGGGATGCTGCCTATTTATTTCAAACACTGCTTTCAGTAATACCTAGGGGAGGAAAAAAAATTCTCTGGGGTCAGCACTTAATACAGATACAAAAATGAAATATTTATTGTTGCTTATAAAAGCAGACAGGGTCAAGCCCATGAGCCTACTGGTGTTACTAATGCATTGTCAAGCCATCAGCTGAGCTGCTGTGCAAATCTCAACATCTTGTTCCATGGAATGAGAAGGCTTGGGAAATCTGTAGAAATTACCAAGTGTAGACGTGGCAGTCTTTTTCAGAGTGTTAATTGTTGCCAACAATCTCCACAATTGTTGTTGGATATTTTTCCATCCACCTCACCAGTAGTTTGACTGGTTATAAGGAGTTATATGAGTGCTTTGTAGGCCTAAATGAGGAAGGCCTTATCTCCTGCAAAGTTTGGAGCATTAAGGCTGATAAAAATCCACTCGGTTTTCAGTATAGATGCTGTATGAATTAAAATACTACCACTTGCTACATCCAGTAAAAATCCCTCATTTCCTCCAGTACCTTCTCCGCTCAGAATGTGCCAGGCTATTACTTTTGACTTTGGAGTTCATTTTTTATGCAAATGGCTTTCAGACCATCACAAACACAGGATTATTGCAGCTTTTCAGCAGTGCAGATGAACGTTATCATTCCAATTAATACAAGGCATTATGACTGTTGCTCTGACAATGCAGCTCCCCGTGCTGATGCTCTAAATTCAGAGCCCATATCCTGGGGTTGGTCCTGCAGTAAAAATGCAGGGGCAGGTGACAGGCAAAGGAGATCCCACAGTGTCAGGCAAGAAGCATTTTCAGAAAGCCCAGAAAGCACTTCCTAAGAAGCATCAGCTACCTGCTTATGAACTGGTTCTCTCTAAAGCAGTCTGGTGACACAGTTTCTAAGCTGTGCAGCAAAAGATCAGTTTCCATAGCAATTCCAGCCACTCTCTGCCCAGATGCAGCACTCCTCACATTCCTGGACACAAAACACAGCTGCTGTGGAAGACAGGCCCAGGTGGCAATGGAAGGTTGGAGAAGAGCAAATAGACAAATTCCCTCTTTCATTACCATGTGTAATCCGAAATACAGAATCAGATTTGTGATATATAGGGAGGAAGAAAAAGTAACAGACTTAAAGACCCAACTATCTACCTCACATGATAGGCTCTGTGAGTCAGCAAAACAAAAGCTTTTGGACAGAAGGAAGAATTTTTCATCTCTCTTCTGATGTGGAAACCTTCATGCAAGCCATGAAACTTTCATGCATGCCAAAGGCTCTGAGTGCCATGCAGCAATTGTCCCATTTTCAGCTACCAAGGCAGGAAAAAGGGAAGAGGGAGTGGTTCCACTTATTCTCCAAGAGAAAGAGGTCTTACTCTTCAAGAAATCACATCAGCAGCTTGTTTTCAGTGCTTGTTTGCAGTTCTTTAAAGTCACAATAATTTCTTCACCTGCCTTGGAGAGAAGGTGGCTCTGGAAAAGCCTCCTTTTAACCTTCCCTTGCCAAGACCACAGTGAGCAAGACTGCAGAGACACCCATGAGCATCAGCTCTGTGAGGCCCCAGGCAGGTCTGAGCCCACTGCAGGCTAATCCACAATCCTGTAGTACCTACACAGTTGTTCTTGTTGAAATAGTTCAAGGACACAAAGAAGACCCATGCCAAATACAAGTATCTTCAAAGGTAAAAATGAGGAAGGAAGCATAAGGTCTAAACAAAAGCTAGAGGCAAAAACAAGACATCATCATGCTAGAAGAACATATGAAGACAATCTCTCCTCTTATCTGCATCTTCCTCCCTTTTCTGCACTATTTGGCTTCCTCAGAATAAGTTTCTAATCCTAACTTTCCCAGCAAGACAATGAAGTGTAGACACAGTTGGCATAAGCATACTTACAAATTCCTCTCTGCACCCATCTTCTATGCTGTGGTTATCCTTTTACACAAAAGGATTCTTAAAAGTTGATTCTTAAAAGACTGCAGCATAAGGTGAATATAGAGTTTGGGTTGTCTACAGTCTACATAAAAAAACCCCAAAACAAAACCAAACACACCCACACAAAACCAAACAGGAATGAACAGAAATAACCTTACTACAATCCTTCTGATGATAAAAAAACTCAGCATCAACCCAACAGGTGCCTGTTGTGCTCTGAAGAGTAAGCCAGTAGACTAAATACTTCCTGGGCTTTGAGTGCCTTATCCTTCACAGTGATTTAGGGAACAGCACTGTTGGCTCCTGGACAATGCCGAACTGAATATAGCACATCATTGCCTTGGTGGTACTACCATTTTCCAAGCAAACACAGCCTTTCACCCGCTTTACCATAATATACCAGATAATGGTTTCATGAAGATTTTGGGACAAGAAAAAAATTAACATCAACATGGTCTCCTTTTTATGGTCAACTTTCTTAAAGTACAAGCATCCATCTTGACATGCTTATTCCATCACCTGAAAACGCCTCTTACCCTTCCCAAAGCCTGCACCATATCCCACAGCTCAAACTGCTGCCATGAGCACTTCCCTGTGTGAACACATACCTGTAGTATAATGAAAGTGAACTTACAAGAACAGCATAAACCACACAGAACAATGCGTGAATAAATACAGAACTGCTCGGATTTTCTCCAGTTTTTACTGCAATAATGTACCTCCTTTTCTAAGAGCAACAGTGATGCTGCTACAGTTTTTCAGATGACAGAACTATGGATCAAGTTTTGTGCACAAGCCTAGGGCCAAAAAGTGACAGGGTAAATGCCTAATAGCAAATCAGTCATATTACACTGGCATGTTCCATAAAGAGACAATTATTCATGCTCAAAGTTGTCGGACACATTTTCTTTTCCTCTTCCTTCTCCTCCCAGCTCATATAGATACTTGTTTTGTCTAATTAGATGAACATTTATCTCCTGACAGGCAAGAGCTGGCAATACTACAATCATCCTTCCCTCTATCCCTGTTTAACTAGAGATAGTTGAGAGGAAGTGATTGCAGAGAAGACAAGTCCTATTTCCCCGGCTCATGCTGCCATAGGCAATCAATTTGGAGCAAAGGTTCCATCTTGAAAATGTCAAACAGAATGAAAGAAGACAAAAATCAAAAATGGTAAAGTCAGCTCCAACCATTCCTCTCGGACCAGCTGCTCTCCCGGGTTCTTCCAGCATAGCTGAGAGCACAGCTAGAGGAGTATCTGCTTTCTGTGCCAACTGGTGCCATGAGGGCCTCAGCCTCAAATCAGTTGTCCCTCACCCGCTCCTGCAATTCGAGAGAAACTGCTGGACCATCAGTCCTGCCTGCCAGTCTGAAAAAAGCGGTCTGTGGTGCACAGCTGAAGGCCCCTTCTCGCTGATTCCCAACCCAGTAAACATGCAAACCCACAGATTTCCTTCCCAGGAACAACAGTTTGCTGCCCAGACACTAGGGAAGGAAAATAATCACTACTGGCAAAGGACAACAGTGGCTTCAGCCTGGTAGAGGCAATTTTTTTTTTTTAGCAGGGTGATCAGACATTCTGGTTTCGCTTTTCCAGTTCCTCTGAAATTCTCCAGGATGCCATTTTGCCCCAGTGTTTCATGGAAATACTTTTTTTCCTCTTTCATCCTACAGATCTGAAAAATAATCCATGGCAAGAGAAGGAAGATCACCAGCCTTCCAGCTCCTTTTGCAGTTTGTCACAACACTCACTAAAAAGGAAAATTCTGAACAGGAAATTGTTCAGAGGAAAATAATGGCCAGGTTGACTTGGATGTATCAGGATAAGCAGTGGTGAAATGAAGTAGCTGTGACCTGGATTAAACTAGTCCAGGGGCATAGAACAGGGTCAGCTGCTAAAGCAGGGACTAAAATCACTGGGACTTTCTGAAGGGTCTAAGTGTCTACTGCACTGCAAAGGGACAACATTCCCCTCAACCAAATCACAACTTGAAAAGATTCGCATTGCCCTAGTTTTTTAAAACAGGTTGCTGTTCCTACACAGGAACTAGTCATACAGAATCAGTTCACTCTTCAATGCAGTGACCTCCAGAACCTTTATTGGCTAACTCCACATATCAAGCACTCTCCACTTGCCCATAACTGCTCTGGAGAAGCAAGAGCTTCAGCAAAATATTTCTCTTCTTCTCTGTCTGTAGATAAGTAGATTCAAACTTCAGCTCTATCTACACCTACCTACACTCATCTGAATCATGAACTGGCAAGAAAATTTGGGTCAGAAATATACAGGAACGCCCACAACACTCCATGTACCCTCCCCAGAGAGGGCACAAGCAGCCTCACCCTGAGAGTGCCTCAGACCAAATCAGATATGTAAATGTGTGAGCACAGAGTGTCTAGACTGCTACTTTGGAGACTGACAAATGACCTACTGAACACTCCCATCAGCTGCCAACACACCAGGCTCGGGAACTTGCTGATCCCACCAAGGGATGCACACACCAAGATGCACATGACCGGGTATATAAGCCTTTACTTGAGCCATTGCTGAGATAAAGATTAATTTTAGATAATAATTCTTACATTAGACAGTGAGATTCCCAGTGGATGGTTGCAGAGAAGTCATTGTTGCTCACAACAGTGGCAAAAACACACGTACACCAAAAAAAGCATAAACAAAGGCCCTCCCTACAGCCCTGACAGAAGATGTCTGGGGGGTACATTTTTTTTTTTTTTTTGCCCCCAGATGAGCAATGTTAACATAAAACTAACACCAGCAGAGAAGACAGGTGGTAGAAGAAAACCTGAAGGGAACTGGTCTTCTGATTACAGGGTCAAATGAGCACAGAACAGTATTTTGCAATACCAGTGTCTTACAACCTTCTGACAGGCATGAGTTCAGCTATTCCTTTTCTTTGTGATGTCTCAATCAAAATATGTATTTATCCACACAAACACAATTAAAAATAAAGTAAAATAAAAAACTGGCATTTAGCAAGACCTTCTAGGGCATTCTTAATTCTTTACCAGATTTGACCAGCCAGGCCTACAAGCACCAAGGAATTTCAAACCATACCCGACCTCACCAATGCAGGAAATCAATTATAACATTGCACCTTCTCCTCCCCAGAGCTTAAAAGGACCCTTCCAAAGCAACAGCCACATTAGGCAGGAGTGAAACAGAGACTGAAAGCCCTGAGAACACCAGAGGTCTAGCACAGTTCTCAAACTGACACAGTCCGGACAGTGGAAGCTCACTACCACCTTTCAAGGTTTTCATCAGTCAGCATTTCCTTAACCCCTGCCACCTTCAAGGAGTTGTTAACTGCTTCCACCAAAACAGAGCTGCTCACCATGTTCATCAGTCCCCATGACTATATAGTAACAAAATCAAGTTTCAGTGGCCTCTTTCCTTGCGAAATCCTACCTCTTGCATTTTATCAGTGAAAACGGTTTTCCATCTCCAAGATGAGAGCGAGACAAGATTTAAGGTCAGCCAATACATCCCAAGGCAATTCCATCCCTGTCAGATCTTGTTGCTTCAGCAAATGTTACGAGTTGGTGACCACTGGCTACAATTATCACTGAGCACTAAGCTCCTTCCCTCTGCCTTAAAGGGTGCAGCAATTCTCTCCCTAGATCTTCAAAGGAGACTGTTGCCACCCAGTAGCTTCTGGCACCAGGACATATTCTACAATAAAAGCCAGCAATGAATTCTCCTGGAAGCAGGAAACTCAGCAGCAGCATCAACTGCATGAGAATCCACTCACGTACAGAGCATTCTACTGAATTAAAAAATGGGGCATTGATTTTGTTATTCATTTTTGTATTTAACTCAGTATTAATCCCTGCATACAAATGCCTTTTCCCCGCTGCCACTTTCTCATGCCTCAGCAGAATTCCTAGTCAGCAGCAGAAACAGAGATGTAGGTCCTGAGAACAAATCGATTTGTCTGCTACGAAGACAAACTGTATGTGAGATGAGGGCTCTGAATGGGCCGTCAGTCAAAGCCTCTGCTCTCACTCATCAGCGAGCACCTCCCTCAGCCTGCGCGCGAGGAGAACGGAGAAGGAAGCCAGCAACACTTACGCAAGGCGTGCCACTCATCCTGGCGGATTGTCTTGGTGATGTTGTAGGTGAGGTTCTTGGGAATGGTCGCTGAGGAGTAGTGGTACTTGATGTACGAGCACCGCTCAATTGCTCCTGGGAAAGGCAAAATGCAGAAGAGAAAGTGCTGTTAAGTGAATGCAATGTGTCCTCCCAGTTGTAGACCAGATGGGTTTGACAACCAAAAACAAAGCTTAGGAGCAAAGCAATCGCTACCATCGACAATCAGCACCATCTGTGGCCCATGAGAAGCTTATCTGTAGGGTAACCTGACTACCTGTATTGTAAGTTTGGATGTGATCTTCCACACATTCCAGGAACCTCCCAGTCTGGCCCTATAGTAGCTGGCAGAGTGTCAGCTTTCACCATCAGATATCTATTAGGCAAATTACCCCTTCTTTCATGTCTTTTCTCTGAAACATGAGTGAGCAGCAGCAATACAGTTACTGTGTTGAAATTGTAAATTCATGTCTTAGCTTATTGTACAGTCATGGGTCTCAGTGCCCATACTCCAGGAGATACACAGAGCAAACATCTTTGATCTTTCCTCAAGCAATGAAAAACAACACAGAAAAAAATAATACATCAGATAGTAAACAATTTGCCTGACCCCTTTCCACCCCACAGCAGGATACATGACAATATGTCTCTTGACAATATGACACCCAGACACTTTCATAAAAGGTTCAGAAACAGAATTTATTGGCATGCCTGAACAATGAGCCTCAGATGGCAACATGAATGGCTGAAATGGGCAATTTTTTTCTCCTGCAGTCAGGATTTCATCTGTGTTCCATGGGAAAAAGCATCACATGCTGCTTCTGTTACCTTTTGGTCACATTATTACATTCTCCTTTTACAGACATTTTCCTTCCTGTACAATAATCACAACTCCAGGCCCTGATCTCCTGGCACGTCTCTGCATAGTGAGTGTCCTTAGAGGAATGGGTCTGGTGTAGTCTGATGCTTTCCATGATTCACAGCCAGCCAAATTTCACATATGATCAGAAACCACAGGATAGCATAACTGTTCTTGTGTCGATGAAAGCCAGTCAGGTTTCCTGCATTCCTTTTGCCAGCATTCTCAGTTATCACTGGCTTTATTACACCTTCTCACTACGCAGTCAGATTCAAAGCTCATGAAAGCCATTTTTCTATTAATATTATGGTATTTTGGATCAGGCCTTTGATAACTAAATAGGTATCCCTAATGTGGTTGGCCACTGTTGGTTGCTAGCTACCAATGGTCAGAGAAGCAGCTATGCTGGAAATGCTTTTATGTATTAAAAATACATTAAGACAAGCACTCAATAGAATAAATTAAATGAAGCAATGAATTATATAAATAATAAAGAGCACTATACACAAAGAGGCAGGTAGAGAACACTTACTGTCAGCCTGAACTGAAAAGGTAGACCCATTAGCCTTATATTGACAGTTCCATGGGGTAAAATATGCTTTTATACCACCAGAAACTCAGGTTTCTACTTCAGGTTGTAAGATAGTACTTGGCATAAACTTAGATAATAGTCCATGAATTCACAGCATGAATAAGAAAGCCCATGAAACAAATTATTAGTTACATCAGAGCCTACCAGCATCTTCCAAAGTTAGTGCAATATAAACATTTGAGGTCCTCATTGTTTGCTTCTCTTAAGCATTCTTCACATTCTGCCTTTGACAGCAATTAGATTAGACAAAGCCAAATATTATAGGGGAAAAAGGCAAAATATTTACATATGTATCCGCCTGCCCTGACAGCGTGATGGGCTTCTGTGTGAGTCTGCACCATCTGGGCACCAAATGTACGCCCAGAATTAAAGTTTCAAACTAAGAATAGTATTTAAAAAAAAAAGATAGCTAGTGTGCAAAGAGCTTTTTAAAAAAATCCCCAAATCACAACCTTGCCTTCTTATAGGTTTTTGTATCCTGTTTTGTTCGGTTGCTTTCCTGGACCAGAAGCATCAGCAAGAAAATGGAAAATGCTCATTTTTCAGAAAATAATCTGTAAGTTATCAGATACCTGCCCAGACAAGAGATTTATATAGAATAACAGAAATAGACACAGAGCCAAGATTCAAAATAAAAGCTTGCAGAAGGAAGGAAGAAAAAATCCTGTTCCGTTTGCTATAATTTCTAAAAGTAATCAGCAGAAACAGCTCCTCTAAAACCAAAGAGGCTAATTTCTAGCAAGGTCCATCAGACTTAATTCTGCAAATACTGTTAGGAGTAATGCAGTGAGCTGTTCAATAGCTTTTACCAAAGCCTAAAGCAGAAAGATATCACAGTCTGAATTCAGGTCATCACTTGACCGTATCTTTAAATTTGGGCTTATGCTTACTTCCCCATGGTGTTAATGAGACTTAAGTACATCTAAAAAGACCTTCAGGAGCGCTGTCAACCGGGTGGGCAAACAGGGCACTTGGTGTTGCAGTTCACAAAGGCTGTGCAGGAAGGGTGCTGAAGCCCTGCCAGCTCCACCAGGGAGCAATGGTGTCCACCCAGCAGAAAACCATGGCAGAAGCAGGCAATAGCTTACTGGGAAACTCAAGCTCTTCATGGTCCAAAATGACAGTGTTTGGGATTGCTTTGCATTTAAACATGAACCATTTATTTAAACCCACTCTCACAAGTGTAGGAGAGTGACTATGCTGAGTCAATGCAGCTATATCAGCACATATCTAACTAGAGGTGAGAATTTGCTTTTGAAACTTAGAATAAGGCTTTCATTTGCCTGGACCTGCCAATAAAAATAATGAGAAGGGTGAGTTTATGGGTAGTGATAATTCCATACTTCTGATGTTTTCCTATTTGTCCCACTGAGAAGAGAACAAGGTTCAAGATGCCCAAATATCCAATTCCTGGAAGCCCCTGGGAGAGCAGAAGCAGTGAGTGCAGCAAGGATCAGAATGACTGCTCTCTTGGAAAGTCTTCTCAGAGAAATGCTATGAAATCCTTACCCTTCAGGAGAATTAATAGCTATGCTCACTGCAGTCTCTGAGATAGGAAGCAAAGCAAACTTTCCCTTCCGTACCCTTACTAGGGTAACTGCAATTTATGGAGCACCTCCAGCCTTCAGCACTAACTCAGGAAGACCAAATGCAACTGCAGCTGAGCTCTGCACTTTGCTGAAATAACTGGGAACAGTATTTATGGAGCAAACCAGTGAGTGGGTTTTTTCACATATGCAGCTGCCATAGCAAGAGTTATAGCTGGCCATAAGAAACACAAAACCACCACAAAGCTGCTCCGTTGACACATGCAGTATATTCCAGGTTTCTGTGACCAAAGGGAAATGTTTGCTGAAAATCCTAAAGAAAAGTAGCTGACATGTTCCAGTAGAGTGCTAAGAAAAGGATCAGCAGGAAGATGCAACTAGAGCGAGGCAGAGCAGACCTCTGCCATACTATCATCACATAAGCACAGATGCTCGGGGGATTCAGCAGCTGTTAACTGTGGCTGGCAACCCCCTGTTCCTGCAAAGGACAGATTACAAACAGAACTGAGATAAGGAAACTAGAGATAGCTTCAGCCTAAGCAGCTAAGCATTCACAGCATCAAACATGCCACTCCTCTTACTGATCCACTTACTTTCTCAGTTCCCTTCCCCTATCTGTTGATCACCAGTCCAAACTGCCATTTTATTGTTACATAATATTTCCTCTTCTCTCCATTGCAAGGAAAGTCTTTAACCTGTGCTATAGCAGAAATAGCACTTGAAAACACTGATTTTTTTCTATTAAATTTTCAAAACTATGGACATCCTGATGTTAGTTCAACTGCAAAAGAAACTCAGCTTCTACTGTACTACTAGGACTGTAAACATTATTCTGGGTAGAGGACTCAAACTTTTGGGTAATGCAGAGGGTGACTGAACCATTATCCCTCTCTAAACTGAAGAGAATTGAGACTTTACATTGCTGGTGTACATACTCTATTTGTCTAGTGGGTAATCTTTTTTTAGAACTTTTGAACCAGCCTTTCTTCAACACCCTGGGCATCTCCCACTCCCTTAAATATAATATTTAAACTCTTTCAAAGTGCTCCAAGAAAGAGTCTTTACCATGTTTAATTTAAGAAATAGAATGAAAATTCAAAGTGCCACCAAGATACTGGTCACCTCCATCCTAAATTTTGGATCCCAAAACACCCAGAGGCATTTGTTTGGTGAGGTCATTTGACTTTTGCAAAGGTGGTTGCCAAGTTTCATGAATTTACACTGTCAATATGATCACATAGTTAGTCTTCTGCATAATACAGACCAATTCATCTGACAGTTGGCAACGGAGACTAATCCTTGTGACGGTCTTTCATGAAACTGGTAATCTCTGAGAGCAGTTAGGTAAAGCTCAGTAATCTTACTTCAGATCCAGCCCATGATGGCACACAGAAGTGTTAATTGCATGGGTTATCTGATTATACTCCCCTCCTGTCAATGAGGGGATTGATTTCACACTTTTCCCCCACAGCTTTCAGGCCTGCAGGCTTTGGAACCATCCTTAACATTCAGGTACAGATTAACCCAGTGCCTGTGAATAAGTTATCTTTGGTAGCTGGAAAACTTGCAGGTACAGATAAGAATTTATCCCACTCTAAGATCATATGCAGCAGTCCTTGGGTAAAAGCAATGAGGAATCTCAGATGCAGGGAGCCAGCAGCTCGCTTGCTCGAGACTTCACCAGCCAGCACTGACACGACTGTCACCTTCCATCCTGTAACATGCAGAGACCTGAAACCAGGAGGTACCCATTCTTCTCTTGTAGTATGCATGTTGATTTCTAAGAAGGATCCAGCTGTACAACTAGTATTTGTTTTATGACATTTCCTGCCTAAGCTTTTGGTATGATGAGCTTCCCTGAAAAGACTGGTGTGGATGTTCTGAGCTACCTCCAGGCAGCTCTTCCTTCTTCTGTGTTGCAGATACCCCTGGATGAACTGTTTGTAGCAAGCAATTTATTCCATGAAATTCACCCTTTGTGCTAGCTCTAATTTTTACAAATCTGGTTGAGAATTATTACACAAACATTTCCTAAGAAAAGGAATCTTAGCCTCTGGCTTGCAAACTGCACTCACTTCATATATTTGCTATTCATTATGAGAAACTGCCTTCTGTATGAGAGATTGCCTTAATCCTACGGTTTGGTTACTCTTTCCTCATTGGGTGACTATACCAAGAAGACAGAAGATGTAGATTGCTCATTTGGTTCCTAATTGTTTCACATTATCTTCAGAAAAATCTGTAGAGCAGAGGAAGTTTATAATGTTTGTTTGGTTTGGGTTTTTTTCCCCTAGCATAACATTTCAGTAATGTTTCCAGGGGCTATAATCATAGTTAGGGCTAGGATCAGGTGACAAAAGCAATTCCATGTGGCATATGTATTCATTAATGTCTTAAAAGTCTTGTCAGCCCTGGAGAAGTTCATTGTTTAACTGTGTTAGCATTTTATGCAGCCTCCAAACTAGCCCTGGCCATTCAGGCCAGTGCAATTTCAGAATTATTACACTCAGGTGTATGTGCTGCCCTCAATTTCTTGCATCATTTCATATGAATCAACAAAATTCATCTGGAGGTACCTTAATATAGACAAGTTTGTTGCAGTTTCAGCACAAACTAACTGGTCAAACTAAACCTTGGAAGAAAATAGAAGGGGAAATTAAGTTCTACCTTGACCGGCTGCTATGACAAAACTGCAATCAGATATACTGACTCGCTAATGAACTCAGGATGAGTATCTTCTTAATCAAGGCAGATACCTCATTAGAAAGTATTGCAACACACTTAACAGGATTATTTTGTTACTTCTGGAGTAATACTAACCGTGAAAGTACTGGTTACACACTTTTTCTTGATCTATAAATATATTAATACATAAAGTGTAGGCACACCATTCTTCTGCATTAATTGCAGAATTATTTATGTTAAAAGAGTCCTCTAGATGTCAACCAGCCCAGTACTCTGCTAAAGGAGGAACAACCTCAAAGTTAAAATCAAAGTCAAAAATAGTTCATGTTGCTCAGGGCCTTGTCCAGCCAAGTTTTAAATACCTCCAAGAACAGAGGTGCACATCTTTGAACACCTGTTCCAAAATCTGACCACCTTCATTATGAATTTTTTCCCCCCAATACCTAATCAGAATTTCCTTTGGTGCCACATGAATATTTTGAATACTAGAATACCTAAGGGTAAAGGGCTAAAAATCTAGGAAGAATATGCAAATAACATCACCCTAATCAACATGTCTGGTGAATATTCATTAACTTATATGCATAAATAGAAGCCAATGTTCTAATTAATGGAGCTCAAGATAGATTTTCAGTTGCAGCATGGGCCAAATTATTAGAACAATCATATTTCTTCCTGACTGGCTCTGGTATCATCCTGAATTGAGGTTCAGCCTGCTCTCCCAGCAGGACTTGTTGGTACTTGTCCTACATAAAGTAAAACAACTCCTGGTACTAGTTGTTGCTTGCTGTGGGCTTCAAGGAAACTTGCCTGATGCTTCCCCTCAGTTGATGGGTTGGGGTGTCTGTCTTTTGGGTTTAAGATTCGGTTGCTAGCCCCTAGCTGCTACCCCTACCAGTGGGTAAAGGTGCACTCTATCAGCTTCTACTCACCACCTAGATGTTTGTGGAAAGCCAGAGAGAGGGATCTGACACAGTGCCCTTCCCCATTCACAGACAGACTCAAGGGTCACCTGTTGAGACAGACAATGACTGTGTCTATGATAACACAAGTGCATTTTTGAAAGTGGTCACCTGATCATATCTAGTTACCATGCTTTGGTTCATAACACAGCATGCTCTAAGAACATGCCAACTAGATTTTTCACAAGTAAAGCTAAATTGGAAGATTTCACTAGTTCAACTAGTGATACAAGAGCAAAGCTAGTTTTAAGTAACATCCCCTCCCTGAAAACACCGAGTGAACATTAGGTACTCAGCACCAATTGTTTCTTACAAATTCAACTGTGCTGCATCCCACTGTTTACAAATGTAGGTCTAACCTGTGCTCTGTCCCTGTAGTTCCAACCATCCTAGTAAAAACAGCCAAAGGAGAATTGGCCCTGAGTGACCGGAGCTCCAGGAAAGCCTCCTAGATGGTTGACCTCCAAGACTGGAGAAGCATATGGAGCAGCCACAGCACGAACAGTGGCACAGCTCTGCAGTCCAGTCAGCACTGCGATGCCAACACTGCCATGCTCACAAACACAGGCAGGCAAATAGCCTACGTTTCGGGTTCAAAGGCCAACTTGACAAACTAGGGGGGATGGCAGAGGGGAGACTGACACAACCAGGAAAAAACAACAAGAATTTCAGATTAACGGAAAAGTTTTTTACAGCCACAAAACCACATTCATCTGTAACTTATTCTGACACCTTTAAGGTATAATTTAAAAACTGTAATTCAACTGAAAGTCTGAAAAATGTACTTTGAAAATTCTAAAACAGACATTTTTCTTAATTTCACAGGTTTTTTTCCAGCTGAAACTACCAGCCGTATTAGATCAAGTTTCACCACTGGTTCTTGCTCCCTTGCATGCTCTTTGCTTCAGAGTCAATTTCCTGCATTAAGATAAATAACAAATTCCTAACTATTTAAATGTAACTATAAACGTACTTAACAAGCACATTGGGCACCTACATTCTCCCTGTTGAGTAAAATGCAGAAAGCCTGCAGTGCAACCTGCTAGGCTGTCAGTGACAAAGGGATATTTCCATATATAACGTCATTTAAAATTGTTTTTCATGTGTAGATGCCTTTACTGACCACCAGAAAATGGAATGAACACAGAACTTTGGGGAACCATACTCAGAAGATTGCAGCATCTTTTGTTTTATCTGAAGGAAAAGCCTGCTTGTATTCAGAGTTGAGAGCCACTGAAAGGATGAGACATTTATAAAATAAATATTATTTTGTCCATGAAATGGCACATACCCAGCAAATACATTAACAGAATGTACAGCTTAAAGGTTTTTATTAGGAAAGTGAGCAAACGATTTTTCAGAGTGAGAAGCAGAACCTTCCTGTTCTTTTTTCCTCCCATTTTTCTTTTACAGCTCATCTCACTTGACTTCCAAATAAAGACTCTCTCAGAGCCTCCAGCTTAGTAAAACTTGTTAGACAGTGCTCAGCCTGGTAAAGCGGTCTTGTAAAAACATAGCAGGGGGGATGGTTGAGAGGATCCAGCATACTGTAACTATACTGTACTATCCATACAGAAATGGGATAATAGACAAGAGTGTGCCATTCCCATTCTTCCCAGGTCATCTGGGATGAAAACCTGGCAGCTCACTTTCAGTACTAACCCATGAGATCTCTAGAGATATAGAACAACTCAGAAACAAAGCACACATGAAAAGGAAGCATTCCATGAATATAATGGATCTCCAGACACATTCAACAGCTTTGTCATGTGTGGGCTATATAGTGACCACATTCCACAGAGGGGCTTCCACATATTTTAGACTGTCATGTCTACATTTCAATTTCAGTTTCTGTTTCCACACCAAAATATCTAAATTTTCTTTTCAACTATTGTGTGAGTAAAGATAGAGGTGCAGACATGTGTGCATGTACTGAGCAGACAGCAACATCTTCAGAGTAGAGAAAAAATAAAGTGCTTGAACAGCTTTTGCCAGGCCTATTCCTCACATGCTCTCTGGATATCCCAGCAAATAGCAGCTTGCTTAAAGCAACCAGCTGGCAGAACATAAATATTCCACCCATGATAAGGAAAGAATCCAAGTATGAGACCAAAAGCTGAATTTGCATTGGAAAGTGATGAGCTCACACTTTCTCTCCAGGGACCAAGGAAAGGGGGCTGGCAAGGAAGCTGGAGCAAGAGGATGGTTATGAAACACTTTTTTACTTCAGCTATTAATAACAGTCTTCAAGCCGCAGGGCACTAGAGAGGAGGAAGGCATCTCCTGGCTTCTATTAATCTTTTTGTCCACCTATTTGCTTTGGGCTGGCCACAGGGGAGAGGGAAGCCGAGCAGGAATGAAGAGTTAAGGAGGTTAAAAGGGCTGAAAAATATTTGCTCCTACATGTTTGGAGGCAGAAATTAAATGATCAATAAAAAGTCACTGAGACAGCAATTACCAGTAAAAACTCACTGATGACCCAGTAGCTCATGGAACAAAGCAATATCTCAGCACTGCTGTCAAGGCAAAGAAAAAGCACAGCAATGGCTATTCCATGACAGGTTTCTTTTATATCAATGTACATCTTATGATTCTCATAGTAAGATGCTGCCATGAAGCTTGGTGTTTAATGAACAAGCTTTGAAACCTATTTCAAAGAGATGTCTAGGAAGCAGGGTCCCAGATTGCCAAGAAGAAAGTAAGGGTGGGTCCACCAACGTCACTAATTCTGCTGAGGATCTGTCATCACGTGCAGTGAAGTCTAAGGGTGCCTCTCTCTGTACCATGAAAAGCTATTTTATATGCTGTTTTGCAATGTAAATGTGGTTTTCTAGACATATTTAGTCCTCTTTACTTCTTAAAGTGAGAGGAGCATAAGGCCTTCTCTGTGTCCCGTTAGTTTACAGCTACCTCCACCAATTGCTGAGCTGGAGAAGGCATTTAGCTTTCTTGTAGCACTTCAACCTCGTGTTTAAAGAGCAGAAATCACAACATGACAATCATTCAGATGCTTTCATGCCACATTAGGGAACTAAGGCTGAGACCTAACACAGACAAATCTCCCAGAAGATCCCAGTTACCAGGGATCTCACACTTACTTACATTCAGCACCTAGAGCAGTCTCTGAAGAGCAGCCCTTAAATGAAAGGATTTAGGTGGGCTATGCAACAGACCTATATGACTTTATTTTCATGTCGGTTTTGTCCCACAACTGAGTGAGGGGAGTGGCAGGCAGACTTTCACAACTTTCACTTGGACATAAGTTGTGGTAAGGAGAAAGGAGAGGGAAGGATAAAGTTCTTGGCAGGAGTCATATGTCAGGGATTTACAGAAATCAAATTAATGAGACTAATTTTTAGAAAATTAGCTGTGTTTTCACCCTATCTTAAGGATTGGCTTATAGTCAAGAAGCATTTTTCTTATATGCTGAAGTTCTAACTCATGTTACACATAAAAGGTGAATTGGCTTGCCTTAAATTTGGGAATTACAACACCTTAAGCATGAACCCTCTTTTGCACATTTTAAATTAAAGGTAACCAGGAGAAATAACAGGATTTGAAATTATTTCAGTTCCAAAATATGGAAATACCAGTAGGCAACTAGCCTATCAAAGAAATAAAGTGAGGAAGAAAATCCAGCATCAGCTTTTCAACCAGGCTGGGTTTTCCCCCCCATGAGTAGACTACAGCATGGACAGACCAGAAAGAAAACACCCTACTATTCTCATAAACTGTTCTCTCAATATACTGTGCACTGAGCTTGTAACATCCTGTGCTGATGAGACAGCCTATCTCCATCCATCAAGGACTCCTCTGAGACTTCAAAACTGTGCAAACAGAAGACTTTGGACATATTCTCTCTTTGGTGGAAAGATGCCTTTCTTCAGTACATCTGGGTTCTCTAAGATTCATTAATCTTTTTTTTATGCTGTCCCTATTCTAGTTATTTAAGAAAAAAAAATAGGGCACTGTGGCTGGAATAAAGACACTTTCAAGACATCACTTCATACACAAAAAAGTATTTCCCAGACAAAGATCCCCTGCAGTTATTAAATGTATGTGCAGCGTAGAGCTAACAGATGAAATCATCCCTAAGTGAGCAGAGTTGCTCCCTTCAAGCTCAAGTCTCTTGCCTCAAACTCTATCAAGTATCTACTTAGGTCACACAGCATGATGGACAACAGCTACTGAAACTACCTTGAAATGAACCCTGAGATTGTTTCCTGGTAAGCAGAGACCATTAAATTATACAGGTAGTATGTATAATGGCTCTCCAAAGTAAGGAGCAGTTTCGTGTTTGACCATGCTCTTTCCCTTTAAAGTCATTCCCTGCATTGTCCTTGTTCAAATTATTACCTGGTGAGTTGCCATCACTAAGTTACAAGGATACTCCATCTTCCTTTGAAAAGGACTATGCATTCAGGGGGACAAAAGACTTCACAGCTGACTGTCCTTTACTTGCAAGGCTGTTTGCTGCACTATTGTAACTGAACTTACTGTTGTACATAAGGGATTGAATCAAATAAAGGCCTGAAGAAATTAAACGCTATGTAGATATTTTAAAAGTTGCCCTTGAATAGTCAAACAAACTGAAAAACTCAACTAGAAGGAAAAGGAAAGGAAGATAAATATGATGGTAAGAAGATCAGACAACTGTACTGTGAAATCCAAGACGAGCTAAAGCACAATTTGGTCATTCTAAAACCTATGAACCACAGATATTGTTAATCTCTCTGCAGCTGTCTGAAATCATAAATGGTTTCTCCCTTCAGAAGGAAATGATTCTTGAAGAAGTATTTGAAATAGGAAAGGTTGGTGGATGTGATCAAAAAACATTTTTCCAATTGACTGGACCGTGCCCTTACTTATCCAGTGATGAGTTTTGCAATACCATCATAAGCCCTTATGTCCAGAAGGCTTAGACATTGAGCACCTCTCCACAAATGCTACAGTAATTTATTTCTGGCGCATCAGGTTCTGGCTGCACTCAAATGTACTTCAGTCAACAACTTTGGGCTAGAATCTCAGCATTGCTGCAGACACTGTGCCCCAGATGAGCAACATATATTTCAGAGCGGCCGAAAATATCGAAAGGATAACTGCCCTTGCATGGGGGTAGAGGGAAACAACCAACTTGTCTCCAGCCCCAACCTTCCCTTTGCTTATCCCCAGCACAAACCTGCAAGGACGAGGGTATGCCAACAGCTGCCAGCTATGGGAAAGGTGGTAGAGAGAAGCCCTGTTGCCAGCATAATCTTGAACAGGGAATTGAGTTGTTCTAGCCAAATCCCAAAGGCATCTAATCTCCAAGTATTTTAGCTAAGATTGATGGCACTGCTTTTCACACGTGTATGATGTACTGTTTAATGCAGAAATAAAAAATGGCAGAAGCCAGCCCAGCTTATGTAACAGGGCACAGAAAAGAGTAGGGAAAACCCAAGTAGGTCTAAAAGCATCTCTTATTTCTTTTGCATGCCAAATAAAGTTACAGATTGTTTTAAAATCATGTGACCCTAGCTTAGACCCAAAGCTGGTTTATATTTAAATGTAGTAAGATGTGGGATGAGAATTTTTCATCCAGTCTACTGCTGGGTCAGTGAAAACTAGGGAGCTGACTGGAATTTGCTTTGGGAGGATATTGTGACATGATGTTCCTTTCCCCTATAACACCCTTTTGTCATTCAGCAAATGTCATCTACCACTTCTTGCACCTTCCCATCTGAAATGTCAAATCAAATTAGAGGCTCATAGAATGAAAATATCCCACTGCACTCACTGCAATGTAAGATGTTCTGGCTGGTGCAAGCTGGACTTAATATGTCTGCTGCCTGTCAAGAAGGATGCACAGACTGAAAGACAATTCAAAGTGCACAGAGCAGCATTAGTTAATGTAAGTCTATGGATGGCAGCAATAAGCACTGCCTGAAAGGTGAGCATTGTACATCTGAAGACCTTTGTCACTATCCACTGCATTCCACCACCCCTGTGCCTAAAATCCAACAGAATCCCACTGAGGTTTACAGCCCTAAGTGTTATTCAGTCCTTTACAGCTCAAGAGCCTGCTTTATGATCCTCCTTCTGACAGGGGAGGGGTCAACTATATCCCAAAAGACCCATCATGGTAAATGGGCCCAGAGAAGAGCACATTCCTGAGCACCACTCGCAAGGTACAGAACAGCCTTTAACACCACATTGCAATTTCACCAGTTCCAATATGGCTTCAGATTTGGAGAGAAAAGACTATGGAAACAGACACTGTCAGCTCAGCATTTATTTTCTTTTAGTCTTTACTCTTAGTCTGAGCTGTAATAAAAGCCTGTGTCTCAGCAGCCTCTGATAACACTCAATGGGACAAATGCTGTACAAATACAGTGAACAGAATCTGTGCCCTGAAAGACTTCTTCTGATCCTCTTTTATACCTCTCCTCCCCATCTAGTTGTTCATTTTGTATAATATGTAAAGATAAATCTTGAACTGTAATGTTTGATTTTAGGAATTATTAACTCCATGATTCAGCATCCTATGTGCTTCTGGACACATTTTTATCTGTACCATTAATTCTAAATCCAAGTGTTATTATAGACTGTTGTATTCTATGAATGCTTTACTTTCTATTCTAATTACTACTCTAAAAATACCTTGCACAGCATATTTCTCAATAATAGCTGAAAGTGTTCATTAAAGACAGTATTATTGCCAAGCACTAATTTATATACTATTCCCAACCCAAAGGTCAGGCCTTCTGTTTCCTACCTCTGTGCACCAATGCGTGGACACTAATTCATGCACAGTGCAAGCAATCCCCTTTGCTGTAGGTCTAAATGCAGACTTTAATCCATCATTCTTTTAACTGTAAGTTATTTAACACAGTACATCTCTACTCCACCCCTCCAAACACACCAATAAAAAAATTGAGGCAATAAAAACTTGGATAGTAAGTAATCACTGCTTGTCCCAAGTTAGGGACCAATATCTTATTACAGTATGGAACACTCCCTACACGGAATTTCAACATGGCTTAGGAGTGGGCAGATGCTAACCTACCCTCCCTTATTTTCTTTCCTCTTACTTTTTCAGGGGATGTGTTCAGCCTCTCATGAGGCTTCAGTTCACTGACTGCATGATCAGGCGAAGAAGATCCAGAATGATTCTTAACATGCCTCCACTGGACCATCAGGCACTTCGATGAAGAGTACAAAGACAACATGCCAACCTAGCAGAAAACACATTCTTTGGAGAACATCCAGACCTTTAAGAAAATATGTCATTAGCTTCATTCTTATCCCCTAGGGTTCTGCAATATCAGTTTTAATTACAACGATTGTGACAAAAATCATAGTAAAGAGAAACAGCTGAAAGCTTAACTTGCCCAGAGATTCCACCCACCAGGGTAAGAGCCAAATGCAGCACTAGGAAAGGACTGCAGTACAAACTCAGTGAGCAAACTACATGCAAATCACTTTCAGCAAAAATATTTCTAAGCACAACCCAACTCGAAGGGAACAAGAGATGAAGGTGTCATGCACATGGCTGAGATTCAGGGAAGCACTCCCAGGACAAGGAGACTTAGGAAGGAGAAGCAAAACACCAGTTTCGTACTGCAGTAGAAATACAGGCTCACTAGCACAACAGCCAATGCCCCAAACTGAAAACCAAATCTGCTGTATGACAACACTGGAATCAGCTAAACAAAGACTAACATGTCCTCCCCCTGCAACTGATAGGCACGATCATGCCTGGAGAAAAGAACATCCAAGCCTATATGGTTAACAGGAAGGGTTTGTTACCCTTACAAGCACTTATGCTCATAGCTACACAACTGTGCAATGGCAGGGGGAGGGGGGGGGGAAGGGAGCTACCAGCACAGAGATCTAAAAGGAAAAATAAAAGACAAAATAGCCCCGTTTCTAAAATTCATAACATCATCCTACATCTTTGTATAACTCATTTACAAAGTTGGTGGATTTTACACCTTAAGGATGAAACAGCTTTTCTTAAGATAGCCACCGCACATAAAGGGTACAGGGAGGGAGAACAATTCTCAGTACAGGGACACAGCCTTGGTAAAATACTCCAATCCTGGAATATCAGAAAATGAACAGTTTAAATGTGCATCAATGTGACTTCATCCACACAAAATAGAAGCCTTTGCCAGGAGCACACACAGGGGCCAGACTGGATGTCAACACTTCATAATGGACTGCATTAAAGAAAAGACAGCTGAGCAATATAGAATCATAGAATGGTTTGGGTTGGAAGGGACCTTAAAGATATCCTAATTTTAACCCCCTGCAGGGACATCTTCCACTGGATCAGGTTGCTCAAAGCCCCACCCAACCTCTCCTCTAACTCTTCCAGGGTTTCTAAGGTTTATTCATCTTTCCAAAATGAGTGAGCAAGTGGCCGAGAAGTGGAGAATTTTTCAGGAGGCAGAAACCAGAAATTTTTAGGTAGTATTTCCCACCTTCCAGCAAAAATGTCTCTTACAGGAAAATAACCAAGTTATCTTAAGGAGTGGGAAAATAAGAGTATTCATCCATTACTCTACAGGCAATCAACTATGAAATATAGATTTGATTGTGAAATTACATGACAATAAGTTACTTTAAAGAAAAACATTAAGTACTCATGACATATAGACTATAACAGTTAAGAACACTTAGGTTGTCCTGCAAAAAAAAGGGAACAAGAAAAAATACTTTGGTTATCTATTTAGATTTCCTACAGACTTATTGTATTTCAGCAGTGCTGTGGCAATGCTAAGGAACTTCAGTCTTGGACCAGGTGCCCATGAGGCCCGGCCCTGTGTGATCGTGAAATTAATACTGTCCCAGACCCAATTCCTCTACCATTTTATGAAAATTTCAAGTGCTTCTGAATGTCTCCAGCATCACACCTAATAAGATCATTTTGTGCTGAGGCAGGGAGATGTACTTAAACAGTGAAAGAAAATAGCTGTATATACTACTAATTTTCAAGATCCAAGAGAAGACATAACCAAGCAGAATGATCTCATGATGCTCAACCACACATCTCACCTACCCACGAGAGTTGTTCCTTGAGGACAAGTCTGTAGTTTTATTATTCATATTACACCAGGGCAGAAAACAAGAGTCTGAAATAGTCCTGGCCATTTAGAAGACTCAGAATCCTGTACCCTAAAAGGAAGCAAGAACATGTAGACTCTTCAGGTCCCGTGGGGAAGTAGTACATAGTCATGTAAGCTGCAGAGTGCCTCTGTGGCCTTCTTTGAGCCTCAACATGCTCTTCTGATTTAATTAGATGCCTTTCGCCCAATTAGGATAAATTAAGTCTGAGGTTTTGATCATTCTGCAGCCCTGATTCCATGCCACAAAGTACAAAATCAGTAAGGAGGGGGTTACTTCAAATGATTGCATAGGACCCATGGCAGTAACATAATACATGAAGCATTTCAGCACTAGACAGCTCTGCAACTTCTCACCACTGACACTGCAGAACCAGAGACCCAAATATGCTGCTCTGGACATCAAGCTGAGCATGTTTTCTCTTCAGCTATTATTCCTAATCCTATAAAGTGAATCAGAGTAATACCATGTGGCCTTTGTGCACCATAGTTGAAGAATTCCAGTCTCAGTTCTAACAGGAGAAGAGCAGACTTAGGTCACCACAGATACTCCTATTAGGAGAATATTTATGAGGAGATTTTTTTAATTATTTTTTAAGCTATGCTATATATAGTCTATTGCTTATCTCTATCTGGAGAATGTTGGTGCCTGCTGGATCCTCAGCCTAGAGTTAGAAAGGACAGGGATAATCACTTGAGTGCCTTGTCAGAAATAGGTACCCTCATACTTGCAGGGATGTGCAGCTGTGCTGCATCAGGGATGTAGTCAGGCAGGGAGATGAGGCATTCACACATGAGCTGTATTGCTCTGCCACATCACTTAAAAGCATGATGGAAGGTTTTGACAGTATCTTTCATTAGGGTTAGGGCTATATACTGTTCCCATTGCTCAGAAGGAGAACGACAAGAAAAGTCGAGTACAGTCCTGCCAGAGAGTCCACAGAGTGTCTTGGCAAGGAGGCCCAGACTCCTGTGTCATGAATGACCCAATTGGAAGAACTGCAGGTTGTTGCAAGATGAAAAACAAACTTCTCTTTCATTGGTTTAGCCTTTGCTTCCTTAGCCCTGCAATTCACCTCTCTGAACTACAAACAACACTCACAAGCCATGAGTATTTAGGAAGGGGCAATAGCTTTTCCCTGTTCCAGAAAAGGAAGAATGAACTGCACTAATAAGCATGAAGCCACACTAGATGATAATGAAATGAATTAGCAATAAAAATTTATTTCATGTATAAAAGCCTTTTAAGAGAGAAATAATCCAGGCTCCAAATTACCGTTAAAATTAACTTCCATCGATGCTCTGCCAGTGCTGCTGCACTAATGCTCTTTGCAGAAGCCAAGTGGACTGATGATTGAGTGGTATCAATCAACATGAACTATTGTGTTAGTTGCTTCATCTGGTGATCAAAGCATTTTGTTTTAAGGAGAGCAGAAAAATGCAGCACCACTAAGGTTTCCCCCTTCTGCATCTCTCTCCATTTCCAACACGTCTCTGGCATGACTAGCACTCTTTCCCAAGCAGAACTCTCTGTATTTAAGTAACCATCGACCATGAAGTCAAAACAAAAATCCCATTCTCTGAGAATTAAAGCTCTGAATAGAGCAGCTCACAGACCACAGGCAACTGAAGTGTTTTATTGCAAAGCTATCACACAACTAACTGTGGCTGAGTGATGTTCAGGTGACTGGACGTAGCTTGTGCTGGTTTCCTTCCCTGTGGCTTCCTGGCAAGACAACAAATCTCTTTTCAAGGTGGCTGCCTGTTTCTTTCATACATTTACAAGCAGCACTACTGAGCCTTTTTCAGCCCTCTTCCTTGTCAAATGTCAATTTGAGAGTGTGATACTTGTATTTTTCTCAGCTTACAAGCCACCCAATTTTTTGATCCATGGCAGTGAGCTGCAGCTGGAGGCAGTTAAGCAGTGAGTGAGTTGTGACAATGGTGAAGGAGCATCAAGAAGGGGAAAATTCCATATGAAAGAATTCTGACTGCCCCAGAAACTCACACATCCTCTGTCACTCCCATAAGCAGTCTAAACTGAAGCAAGTATCCAGATAAACAGTGCAGAAACTATTCTAGCCGTTGTGATTTGTGCCCAGACAATATCTGAGTATTTTGCCTTTGACTCACACAGGGTAGGACAGGTACACAGGCTCCATCACTTGGCATCACCAGTTTCTCTGTACCAACTCAAGTCCCACTGTAGTAACCAAATTCAACTAAGTGGTCTACTTTGATTTCTAAGTAGGCAAATTCACTACAACACAATCCAAATGTGAGATGTTAGCAAACACACCTGCTAAAGCCACAGGAAATGGATTCATGAGATTTGTTAATATTAACATCTTAATTAGCACAAGAGTTATGCCTGAAAGGAATGGACAACTTTAATACCTAAAGTACATCCATTGCTTCTCTTTGCTCTTTAAGGGCAAACAAAGATCTACTCCAGCAGCTGGAGCAAAACATGACTTCACCTGGCTATAGCATGCACCCCATGATAAATCCCAAAATACCCTGTAGAGGCAAATAAATAATGGCAGGTATGGAAAGGAGTTAAGGGACAAAGGGCACATCCTCTTCCATATTTTGAGATGAGGTGGAAAGTTGGTGAGGGAGAAGAAGCTCATACAGATGGCAAGAGCTGCAAAGAAGACTCACATCAACAGGGCAAGGCCATCGGCTATGAGAAGACAGGTTAAGGCTGAAGCCAAACCTAAAAAAACCTCTGAAGTCCCACTTTTTGGTGGAAGCCAAGGAAAAAGAGCAAAAATTTTACTTTTTTGCATGTAGCTTAAGACATTCATGGCTGGGATTATACATAGCAGTTGCTTGTGAAAAGACTACACTGATTCAGCAACTCTCCTTAGTCCTCCTACACAGAGGTGTTGGGAGAATATGGAAAGAATGATCTGAATTTCTTGGATGAGAGCAGGCAAAAAACCACATGAGTACTTAAATATTTTAATTCTCCTCTATACTCTGTCACTACGACCACACTACATTATTTGAAGTACTCTCTACTCAGCTAACATTTTTAATATGGATCAATCACCTCTAGCCTCCCTTCCACTACAGCCACCATTCCCCACTCATAAGACTTGCTCAGCACAGCCATTCAAAGCCTTCTGAAGAGCATTGGAGCTCTGCTGCCTTCTACAACAGAGCAGCAGGGAACACTTTTAATTAGTATTTTCTCCTGAAGGGTAAAAAAATTTTCTGAAATTACTTTGCCTGGTAACAAACTGCATCTTCTTTCACTCTACTGTAGATGTGAAAATTATTCCTGATTGACATACTTGCCTCAGTTTCATTTTCCTGGTGTTGTTTTGTTTGGTTTGTTTAACAGATTTTTTCATTCATGATGAAATCTACACAAAATACTATAAAAAAGCAGTGGAGAACAGAATGTCAATATTAAGGGAAATTGTGTTTCAGCTTACCTTGCTAAAATAAGTTAGTCAAGATGGGTGGAAACACAAAGCCTGCAAACTACTTTATTTTGGGGGAAACAAAATCCATTGGTATGATTAGAAAGTACTGAAGTAAAAAAAAAAAAAAATCAATATCTTTCACTAGTTGAAATGCTCCCTGTTCCCTCACATTAAACATCAGTACTTGTAAGACTGGAGCAACAACTGACTTTTGGAGAGGCAACAGTTGTGTTTAAAATTTCCTTCTTATGTTTGATAGGTGGATAGTGCAGGTGAAATCTGGGCAACCCTGAGGACCTGACTCAGACTATGTACTCTCCATGCCCAACTCACTCCAGGTAACAAGTAGAGATCCAAGTTCTGTGCTGATCTGCTTTATTTCCCTGACAGGCAAGAAGCATTTGGCAGGTAGGGAGCTGTTCAAGTTTATGTCCTCAGTCTCTGAATGCCTCCATTACATTTTAAGAGGCAGGATTCAAGCACTCTGATCATTAAAGCCAACTTCTTCTCTTTCTTGTTTTCCCCATACACATCTCTACCACGCAGACCTTTCTCAATATTTTCATTGCCTCCTTCACAGGGTGACTTTGGCTCTGAACTATGAGTGAAGCAGAGGTCACTTCTACCTTTGAAAGCAGGTGTGGCCCACACACATGCCGACATCAGAAGCCTTGACATGGGTCAGGTTCTTAAGACATTCCCTTGCCAGGGATATCCATTCACAAGCAATTACAGAAACAATTACATAAATCTGCCCCTGCTATGCAGTGAAGTGCATTTCAATAACACTCCCGTGTAGTTATTAAATGTTTTCCTCTGGAAGATCTCCAGAATGATAAACATTCATTAATCACCACAAGGTACCTCTAAAGTACCAAACTACATGAGAACTACATCAAACAGGTGATCAGAGCCAGAGCTAGAGGCGATTTTATATTAGGACAACTTCACGCTGCTCTGCTGACACACAGCTAACTTGCTGTGGCCATTCCAGCCCCAGAATTACTTTTCTTCCAAGAAAACATACTTTAGCCAACAGCACCTCTGTATTTGTCAATCACCCCAAAAGCTTCAGCCAGGCTGCAGCACCAGTGACCTTCAGGTACCTCTAATGAGTTCTCATGGGCCGGAGGTGAGGAAGGAAGGACACAGCCAGATCCCACATTGTCCCACAGGCCAGAGGATCACAGAATTAGTTTATTTAGCCAACAACTCAGGAAAACAGGACAGAGACCCTTATCATTGTAGCACGTGGCTCCCACTACCCACACCTCACACTAAAGGTTCTTCAGTGAACAGCCCACAGCATAAGACTTTCCTGGAGTTAACAAAATCCCAAGAACACAGACTCAAGGGGTAGTCCATATTAAAAAAAAAGGGTTTTCACATTATTTTTGCAATAAAGGTAAGATTTCTCCTGAAAAAACCATACTGGCAGAAAATTCAGTACACTGTGTTGGAGGCAAACCACTCAGTACTAATATAGCTTTTTTTTTTTTCCAGAACTGGAACAAGCTATTCTATTGCAAAAGCTGGAGGTTAAATAAGAAAATTCAGGCACCAACATTTTTTACAATTAGAGAAATTGCTAACACATCACCAGGCTGTTTGAATGCTTTACCAATGTAGGAAAAAAGACTTGAAACACAGTTTACAGAGAATTTGCACAGCAGAGTACTACTGAGTCTGATGCTCAGTCAGGAGAACACCGAAGTTTCGGTACTTCCATTTGTATATACATGAGTATTTGTACATATGCGTGTTTTAATTAAGCCTTATTAATGTACTTACTCTATTTTCTCAGTGTAATTATACAGTTAGACATGAAAACATTCAAAAGTCTAGATGACTCAGGAATTTTACAGCAAGATATGAACTGCCAAATTTAGTCAATAGTACAAACCCAGCTACTCAGCTTAAGTCAGTAATCTGGAGCAGACGGAGTAATTTAAATACAACTCTGACAAGTTTTATCCTTTTTTCTTTGTTAATTGTCTGCTAACAGGCTGCAAATAAAGTCTGAAATTTATTCATTATTCAAAATGATTCATAAATGTCTTCGCTGACTAACTCTCGGCCTACAAATATCTTAAGCTATGGCTGTCACAACTAAGTAAACAATTCGCAATTCATGGTGTAACTTATGTAATGAATTTCTTCACCTTATGTAACCAGCTTGAGCAGTTTAAACAGCTGACAAACACAGCATACATTTTTAATTGCACTCTCACAGTTAACAGTTGGGTGGTTACAGGAATCACCCTCCCAGGAAACACACAATGCCATGTGATTTAAGTTGCAAATACCAAACCTTCCACTTGAGAACATGCTTTGAAACTCACTTTCTCTGCCCACACCCAATGAAGTAGGCAAGCCTTTAAGCTATAGATGCTTTTCCACATATCCTTATGCTCTAGGAGTGGTATTAAACTTCTAATTTAATCATAATTTTCTGAAATTCAAAAAATGACAATTTATTCTATATTCCCTATAGTACTCCCAGCATTTGGAAAATGCCTATTTACCAGGAAGCTGTTGCCTTCTTCCTAGTACCATAAAGGGTGCACCATGAAGATTTGCATCAAGCGTTGGGGTTACACTAACATGGGCCCTGCGCTCCTCTGCTCCCTTCCTGAAGCTGTACTCCACTTCAGAAATTAAAATAAATATATGAAACTACAATGCAGAAGATGGCTTTAAGCAGTTCTTCAAACAAACTAAAAGCTTCAGGCAACCAGCATTTACCACTTGTCTCAGAATCCAATTCTGCAGCTTATCACCACAGAATTCTGTCTTGTACTGAACTAAAATTTTACATTTCAGCTCATCAGGAATCATTTCCTCTATGTGTGTCTCTTAACTTTGCTCTTACTAGAGCCACAGAGAATTTGATGATCTGTCTTTCCCTCCATTTTTTCTGCCAAGGTACAAGCCAGATTTCGATACCGTTGATCTGGCTCTCAGAAGTAATCCTTTTAATTGTATATAAAGTCAGGAGAAGGAAGGTGCCTTCAATGGGGCTACTACTGAACATGAATAAAGCTCTGAAATCTGGCCCTACCGATTCAGCTTGGAAAAAAAAAAAAAATTTAACTCCTAAGCCAATCATCCCAGTGTCCCAGTTTTTAGTGCTCTTTGATTTCCCTCAGTATTACTCTGACAGCAAAGTGAAATACTGCTCTGCAGCCAGGCAACAGCTATCCACAGTTCTGGGTTACTCTAATGCTTTGACCTCTTCTACACTTATAACATACTTGAAAATTCCATCTGTTGCCCAACAGCAACAGAGTCCAGGCTTGAAACAGCAAGGCCCCCCCATGAGGGCATTGGCATCACATCTGTGAAGCGTCTCTTGACAGTGAATAGAGGGCAGTGGTGAATTGGATCCCAGGACACTGGACTTAAAGAAAAAAATACCTTTCATAACCAAACTAAGTCTCCCATGTTTGTTTGTTTGTTGGGGGTTTATTTATTTATTTATTTCTACCTATTTCCCTTACTGTACATACTCTTTCATGGAATAAATTCCGAAAATTTCAATATAACCGTTAGAAAAGTCGAATTTCATTATAACAACTTGAAAGATTTTATGAAGATGTCACTGAAATTTCATGGAGGAAAGACAAAAGAAAATGAGTATCTTGAACTGCCAAAAAAACCCCTACTTAAAAAGTCTGGTACTACCTTTCCACAGCTGTCTCATTTTTCAGACAGCTCTCACCCCTGGGACTCTGCCTGTCCTCAAGACTTTCCTTTACCAGCGGTAACGTGCTCCTGATGATTTGCCCTGAAGGTATAAGCAGCCCTGTGTACTCCCCCTGCCAACACACACACTTGGATTTTGTTCCTTCCTGCCCATGTTCCACTGCTATTTTAGTCTCTCTCTTCTTCTGTCTAGACAAATTTTACAGCTATTCGTATTACTGTGCTTTCCTAATAAAAATACCCCTGTGCAATCTGCCATCACAGTGCCTCTGTGCCACTTAAGATAAATGTGGACACACAAAATAAAGCTGAAGAGGCTCATGGGCCTCATATCTTTTGGATATACAAGAGTCACACAAAAAAATGAAATCCAAAAGCAAGTATTGCAGTTCTTCAGAGTAGGATTTATTAGATTATTTTCTGAAGAAAAACCACAAAGTGTAGATGATGGTCCCACCAACCCCAACTTTAGCAGTATTTCCCAGGCAAATGATCTTTTTAGACAAGACTATAGCACTTACAAAGCATAGCATCAAATTCTACATTATGCTCCAACTGCAAAGCAGTAACCGTTTATATTTTACCAATACTTCCCACAGTATTTTGACTTTTAAGGTTCAGCTCCAGGAATAAAGCAATTATACTCTTGAAGGACAGCTGAAAACCTACCCTGAATATCTGGTTATTGATCAATAACCAGGAGAAAATAAAAATTAAGCTGACATTTGTCGATCATGTATGGTTTTTAAATCTCAACTTTTTTTTAGAGCTCGATTGACTTTATTGCACCTTTGGAGCGGATGTTGTCAAGTAATGCACAGAATGAAATTCAGGTATCAATGAAAGTATTACAACCTAGATTTTAGATGTAAATCCTTCATGAAAGAGATGGCCTTTCTAATACTTTTGCCATTTATAATATTCCTCTCAGCAACATCTGGCACAAAGTAGCAGTTACCCCCTAAAATCTCAGACAAGGTGATACATACCATAATAGAATTCATTAAATATAATCACTTATAGTACATAAAACGTCAATTCAATTAGACTGCTACCATTATAGCTTCCTGGTGATAATTTGCTCTACAAAAGTGTAACCTAGTACTCTTGCTATTTGTTACTCTGGGTGAAAAAAGAAGTGTTGCTACTGCACTATGTAAGGGACTATCAGAAGGTAAGAAAGCTGTTAGAGCCGTGGGTCTCATCCTATTTAAACTCATGGACCTATAAAGCACTTCAAACAGACGTATGGTCCCCTGAATAATGAATTTAAGCCTAATGACAATAGCCTCATCTTTCTCATTATCTTTCATAAACCCTTAGAAATAGTTCCTGGACCACTGGTCGAAGACCATTACTTTAAGGCAGCAAAGAATTACATGCTGACACATACAGTACTGCTGACTGAGTCATAAGCTGAATAATTACACATATTGCAGCAAAGCACAAACTCCTGTGGCTGGCCAGTCCAAGGCTCTGTGCCAGCACACGGGGACCTGTGTGAGCAACTGTCCCCATAAGCAGCATCAGTACAATAAATGAAACTACACACAGGAGGTAAATTGAGCACAGCAGTATTTGCTGGGTAAATACCTAAACAAGGATGCAGCGTGAGAGCTTTTAACTCCCATTCCCCCTTGCAAGTCACCAACTCCACATTCAAAAATCCCAAACTGAAAACACAACACTAAAGAACATGATTGGTCCCATTAACTCAATTGAATCCATTTTTCCTGAGCCATTTGGCTCCTGAACTAAGACCTTTTCTTAGGAAAGTGCTGATGAACTCTTTGCTTGTTTAAATCTACTTCCAGTTACTCATAAGTAAACACAGACTAGACATACCCGGAGCACTTTTCCCTCCCTGCTCATTCAGCAACTCCACAGGCCCAGTCACACCAGGCCCTGCTCCCCTTCAGGCCCACAAGCTCAGAGCCATCACACCCTGCCAGCGCTGGGACAGCTTCAGGGGGAGGTCTTGGGCAGATAGAGACCCCAGGCTACAGCCTCCTTATACTGAGAATAAAGAACTTGAACAGCCAGCCTGCACAGGCACAACCTCACAGGCAGCTGGTTTTGTTACCAGGATCACCCACAGCTGCTTTACAAGCCAGGTCTGCCCCAGGTGCATCACCCAGCTCGAGCACTGGCACTTCCCAGGGGGACATCACCACCTGAGGTGGCTCAGGCAAGAAACCCACCCAGCTACTCCCAAGAGGTGATGATCCCACAAACCAACAGGAAAGTCTCCCCAGGCCAAGGGAAGAATCAGGAAAGAAAAAGATGCCACGTCATCCCCAAGGTAATGCAGTGTTTCATTTTCTCAGGCTGCACAGCTGACAGCTACACAAGCCACACAGACACGGGGGAGGTACCTGCAGCACCAGCATGTCCCATGCCACCACCTAGACCAGGGGAACTCCCCACCTCAGGGACATGCCACCTCTGTACCCAAAAAGCCTCACTCTGAGGCACATGAGAGGTCACAGCCAGATGCTGCTTTTCTTCATGCAGTCTGCCAGCAAGGAGAGCTGCACCCACTCCAGGAGGGCACCAGAGCCCACACTGCTGGTTTGGCCTGCAGAGGCCACAGCAACCTTTGGTCCCCAGCTCACATTGCCAGCCCAGCACCAGCTCCCGCCAACCTTAGGGAACTCCAGGCACACAAAACCAGGCCCTACATGTACCCAGCCCCACACATACCTTGTTCAAATGCCAGGCAGTGCCTCACAAGGGGTGCAGCCCCACAAGACTGAACGCAGGGGGCTGGTAACAGGGTTCATCAGCACAGGGAGGGAGCCAGGCCCATGGCACCCTCAGAGATGGGGCTGCAGACAACCACCCCCAGCAGAGCTCAGAAAAGGGCTGACAACCCCAGGCTGAGCTGAAATGCCCCCTTGGGGGCGGGTTTGGGGGGGCCCCAGGTGATGCCAATGATGGTCATGAGGGCCTGTCATTGCCCACAGCTGGCAGTGCCTCTGATGAGGGCGAGCTGCACCTGCCACGCTGCCACCAGCCCCATGCAGGGCTTGTTTTCCCCACGGAGACGTGCAGGACCCTTGCCTAGGGTGCAGCTCCCCCTCAGTGCCTCGGTGGTGGCCCACAGCGGGGATCACCGGGCTGAGGGACTGCAGCTACTGCAACTGGCTCTGCCAGCATCCAGTCAGGATCTGACCCTGCGACGGCCGGGCTTGAGTGAAATGTAAATCTCTTTTCCCTCAAGAAAACTCCTAACTGATAAAAGGTAAACAAATCCCCCCATAAATGTTCCCAGGATTATTTACAGTGTTCTTTTGGCAGAAGAAATTAACAACTAGGGGCCTTATGTATGTCCCCCTCCAGCAGTAAGCAGCCACTGAAATAAATGAGTTGTCAGGCAAACAACAAGAGAAAAGTTCCCAAAATTTCCACCCCTGCACCGGCCCTTGGAGGACACTTGTGCCTTCTGTCTCTCACTCGCCTCACTCCTCCAGAAACCACCGGCACACGCAGCCAATATGAGCATTCTCCTGCTCATCTCCTCAGGTTCTTGTCCACACCCCACTTGCAGCCCTGCAGCACTGCCCAGGCACGTGTCATGCTCTCTGAAAATGCCCTCTGGAAATATTTAGCAAGCACTGCCTGAAGGTCTGATCCAGAACTGCTTCCTTGGGTCCAAACAGTCCACTGTGCTGAAGATGAACAAAATTTAAGCAGTCTGAAGTTTATTTGGGGAAGAAACCCGACGTTAACAGTAACACAGATCTCACCCCTGAGCTCGTGGGGGCTACTGCTAGAGGCTACACCACAGGCAGAGTAAGAGCTGGGCCTCTGGCAATGAAGAGATTTGTGAAGCAGCACAATGGAAGAACAAAGCAAGCAACCTTTGTTCTTCTTAACTGTGTGGCAAGGCACGTGATGGCCAGATTTTAATGTGTTTAGACTAAATGTTTATCTAAAACACTTGGAAGATTGGGCTAAGTTAACAAGATTTCTGAAATTTGTACACTCACTGGGAACATAATAGGGAGTCATAACCATGTAGCAATAAATTAATATGCAAATTAGATGTGTTGGGTTAGAAGAGGACAGGTTGAATGAATAAGGGACAGGGAGACTTGCATTCGCAAAGATGATATTTTTAATATTTCTTGATTATTGCATTCTGTCAGTCTAGAAGTTCACAAGTGTAAAAGGATAACAAGCCCCTACAAGGTCTGTGGCACTAGAGGGCTTCTTTGATGGTGCTAATGAAGCAGATGACTGTAACCTTCACAACTTTCCATAATATTAATTTTTGCAAATGTAACTAGAATTGATCAGTATCTATAATCTCATAACTGCCAGTCAACACTTTGGCATATTGCCAGAATATATGGAAAAGAAACTGATAGTGTGGAAGAAACAAAATGTCTTGTAGAGGGAAGCTGTCTCAGATAAGTGAACAGGTAATCTCCAGTTCACCTCTCTTCTGGTGCAAGTTGACTCCATGCAGAACAGCCTCCCAAATTTTGCCTCCAGGGCCTGTTACCTACCTCTATAGATACTTCACTGACAACAAAGTACTACGTGTTTTGACAGCAGAAGGTTCTTTGTAGTTTTCAGACTAATTTGTCACTTCCTTCTGTGTCACTTCTTATGATATACCCCTTTGAATCACACAAAGTAGCTCTTCTCATCTTAGCATTAACACCCACCAAATATTTGTAGTCTCTTAGTGCATCCCCGCCTTCATCATCTCATACCCACATTTAGCACTCCTAATCCTTCCACCTAAATCAATCCTGAAGCCATCTCGATAATTTTTGTTGCTTTTCTCTGAACTCCTCTCAGTATGTAGAGACACTGCTATTCAAGTTTTGTGCCAGGCTGGATGTGATGCTTTTAGGTGTGTATGCATCAGAACTGTGTAGAATTAATCTATTACCACCCTGAGCTGCAATACGTTTGTTCCGTATATGCAGTGCAAACACCGCTTTGCAAATTAATGTGTAATGTTCTATCCTGAGTTTCTGAGCTATCTCCAGGCTTTTACTTCTTTTTGAAAGTCATGAGTTCGAGATTATTTTTGTATCTTGCTTTGTCCCTTAGTAGAGATACAGAGATCATGTAAAAAACAATCAGAAAAATCTCAATAGGAGGAGCATCAGAATGCACCATAATAATCAGAAAAGAAGGCTCCGACATATTTTCTGAAGTTTCCATGGCATTTTGCTTCAAAGAAAAAATTGGTTTCCATAAATTCTTGTTTAGTCTCTGTGTGCACAGAGATTACTGCTAGGACAGCAAAGGATCACCAAATCCCACAATCACACAGTCCTGAGACCACTGTGGAGCAGCATCCATCACCATATATCACAGAATCACAGAATCAACCAGGTTGGAAAAGACCTCTGAGACCACTGAGTCCAACCCATGACCCAACACCACCCTGTCAACACATAGAACTTTTATAGCCTTGGATTATGTATAGCTGCATTCACATGGTAAAGGAATCTGTGACAGGATCACAGGGAGACATGTGGTACAAGGTCTTGCTGACAGATGGACAGGAGATTCAGAAGACAATGAGAAAACAGTACTGGATCAAGGGACTCAAAGTCACCCAACTCACACATGGGACAAATGAACAAGTACACAGAGGAGGATCCCCCCAGCCCTCTTAAAAAGCCCCAACCTTGCCTTGTTGGTAAGGTGTAATTCTCCTCTCTTACCCTGAACTGGCTGCTGCCCACTCACTGTCCTGAGGGTCCCTGAGTAACCAGTTACCTGTGTGTTCCTGATGTGAGAGGCCATTTGCTGCGTGCTGGCCATCTCTTCTTCAAAGATAGGGAACCTTATGAGTTATGCTACAATTTGCATGGGAAGACATGGTCAATGCAAAAGAGGCAGGAGATGAAGACTGGGTTAAATAACAGGCTAACTTGAAAGGACAAGACTAATAATAACAAAATGGGACAAGGGAAGGAGACAGAAAAAAAGGGAGCAGAGAAGAGCAGGGATCAAAGGAGCGGGAAGAATAGCAGTATGGAGATTGAGAAGAAAGGTTGTGACAGCCCCAGACTGTCACACCGCAGGGCGGCAGACTGTGTCAGGCCATTAGGAAAATGATTTCGTGACACACACAAATGTGATCCAAAGGAAGCCCTGGCAGCTTCCAAAGGGACACCCTCTGCATTTCAAACACTACTGACGTAACACAGAGGGGCCCCAGACTGAGCCACTAGTAGGTGAGTAGGTGTTTGAAGGCAGTAGCCAACAGCCATTTCTGCTGAGGCAAAACCTGGCCACACATCTGCTAGAAAAGTCAACAAAAATCTCTTCTTTCTCCAGACAGAAACTGAGTAACTCGAATAGCATTGTGACAGTAATATTCTTTCCTTTAACTGCACACTCTTTACTAACACATTTCAAATGCCCTACAAAGGAGGCATCTCTGCTGCTAAAAGGTGAACAGGCTGCGGCTCAGGAGGGTGAAGTTGCTTCCTAAGGTGGCCTTGCACAAATCAGAAAATAGAGACCAGCCATTGCTCTCCTGCTCTAGTGCACTATTTGCAAAGCAATGCTTCATATAAGCATGATCTGTTCCCCCCTCTACTTCGTGGGGAATAGTTCTTCTTCAAACAGAATATGCTTCCTTTGGTTTCTTACAGCTACCCTGGTGACAGGATAAAATCCAGGTGACATCCACTCTTCCCTTCAGCATTCATCATCAGATATTAGATAAGTATGGTTAAGGGAAAGGACTAGAGCCCTCTCAAGCAGGGATATCTTCTTAACTCTGCACCCTGGCCGGCTCCCTCCTCCTTGTCTGACTACTCAGCATGTTATGTACACGACAAGTGGACTAAAGTAACATTTAAGACAAGACCTAACACTCATTAAAAATAGGTGAGACCTCAAAGCAAGCTTAAACTGCATCCTCACCTCAACCTGAAGAGATGGAAGATAGCAACTTCCTACACAGATCACTGGTGGTTTCTGTCACAGCCCATGTCAGGCTGCCACATGTGCATTAAATACATGAATGCACATGTCAAGGAGCTTGGGAGGGTGTTCAGTATCATGTGCCAAACCCCACGTGGAAACAAGCTCTCCCAACAAGGAGAACTACGGGGCTGGAAACCCCAAATCTGCCTGCATCTTCCATTGGCCAGCTGATCACTTTGCAGAGCAGACCCCCACATATTCCTTTCTTGCCCCACCCATAGCCTCCTTCCCCTTTTTGATCCCAGAAACACATTTTGTTTTGCAAGCTAGAGGATGGGTAAAAGTTGGGAGGAAGGAAGGCAAAAGAGAATTCTCCCAGGCTTAGTATCCCAGGGGCTCACCAGAGGGTTTGTCTGAGAAATACTTTGTTAAAATTAAATGCATTTGTGATGGATTTATGCATTACATAAAACCAACTCCATCTTAGGAGATCTGCTCTTTGGATCATCCTGTTCTGGCCTGCTTTACAGATAGCACATATTAACCAATTAATGCTGAAGAGTCAGCCTAGCTATGGATGAATGGCTTGGATTAATCTCTTTTGTCTTGTGTATGATAAACACCAACTTGTCAGCTAAATCCTGTCTGTAGAAACTTTATCAGAGATGATTATGCATGAGTCAGAAAGGACACAGCCTGACTTTCAGATCCCAATTTGAGTTTAAGGGCTGGCTGGTTAGAAACATCACCTTGAAAACCAAGTAAATTTGATCTGGATGTCACTGAAGAGAATAAATATGGAGTCTGGTGATGTAATTTTTCTCCAAAGTCACTTTTATGTCTGCAGCAGGATTTTACCTTTATTTGAATGAAGACCTTTCTTTTGACTTTTCTTGTCTTTGTACTTTATAAACAATGTAAGAAGAAAAAGAAAGCAAAAGAAAAAATTAGAAAAGATAATTGCCAGTTTGGGGCAGTGACATTCTTAGATGTGACACTACATATAGCTGCAGAGGACAGAAACCAATAAAAGTTATTTATAGGATTTCTAAGTTGAGTAGATAAAGGTCAAGATGTTTACCTGACCCATTGCTAGAGTTAATGGGCTGGAGATTATTTTAAAGGAACCAAAGTGGGATGAAATATTTACGTATCCATAATAAAGTTACACATTATGAAAATTTAATGCATTTAATTTTCAAATAATTTTTGTCTGTTTTCACATTCAAGTGTGCAAGATCAAACTACCAAAAATTAAGATGCTGTTTTAGTAAAGAATGATGCATCAGATACAGTTGGCTAAATAAAAAAATTAAATTCGAATCAAACTGAATAAAATTTTTAAAACTTTTTTGTGAAATTATAAGACAGGAAATTCATTTCAGGTCAACTCAGAATGTTTTGGTCAAACCATAGTGAAATGCTCTGGTTTTTGATATTTTTATCTGGATCAATTTTTCCTGGAGAAATATTCCCTAAAAAATTAAAGTCTATTTTAAGAATACTAAAAATTGTCACAATTTCCACAATTATATTTGTAGTGCTGAAAAAAAAAAATTTCACCTCTATGTTTCCCTTCACTCTTCCTTACCCTCAAACTCTGCAGTGACTATTTTGTCACTACACATGACAAAAAATCACAAAAGTCTCTGATTTTGCCCCAAATTCATAAGCTTACTGTTTATGAAAAAAAAATTGGATCAGCTCTGCAATGCCAATAATTCAACCACATCACAGAGACATCATCCTTCTTTTTTCTGTCTGATCACATTGACTGGAGGCTTTATTGAGAGTTATAATACTGGAGATGAGAGTCTTCATTTCTCTTCATTCCCTGGGTAGACCATTGTGCTATTTAGGAAGGAAGGATGCTTTTATAGCTAAGGCATAAGACTAAGGGTCAAGATATTTGGACACACTTCCAGCTCTAGCTCAGATTTTTGTGCAATTGCAGACAAGGCAATCTGAATTTCTTGGCAAAATAAGGAAAACAGAATACCTCCATAATTCTTTCACTGTTTAGATTTTATGTTTTGAGGCAGTCTTTCTCCCTACCACAGTAGTCAACTCAAAATGAGATACGCTGTCCGTAACTGGGGACTAGGCTTTCTGCTGGGACCCTTGCTAGAAATCTCATGCTGGAGTTCAGTTTTAATGTTTTGAGATGAATTTTAATGTACCCTGAATTTTAATGTGTCTGTAATACTGCACACAGCTGCAGAAGCAGCCAGAGTACAGGTATGGAGCAAAGCTCTCCCCCACTGTAAGGAAAGCCATAAAGACATGATGAAGTAATGGCAAACAGTTGGCCTCCAAGAAGGCACTTCCCACTGCTGTGCACGGTTCAACTGTCAGGGCGTGGGGAGAGGAAGTGGTGAAAGAGAGGAGGCTCTGGGGGGTTAACAGCAGGCAGTAGTCAGTACCTGCTTACCAAGATAAATGAATAAATAAATCACAATCAAAATTAAATATCTCAGTTACCAAACAGGGGTTTTCAGCTGATTCAAACTGAATGTCTACTCTGGTGTTTTGGTTCTGAGAAAAATCAGCTATTTTGACTTTCCATATCAGTTCTTGCAAGCCTTCCCCAGACTGAAAATCAGCTGCCTGTAGCTCCAAGCAAAACAGCCCAACTGCTCTCCCTCCTCCTGGGCCACAGCTCTGGCTCTGCATCTCACCCCATCTGTACCCCAACAGAGCCGAGTACCTCTGGGTAGTCACAGCGAGGCTGATGATGCTCGATGGCTCGGAAAGACCAGACAGCATCCCTATTTGTCCACAGCGTGATACCCTGTGTAGACCAAAAACCGATGTGCTGAGCACAGCCTGGGCTGCCAGTCTCTGCTCTGCCTCAGCAGAGGTGGGGCAGAGGCTGCCAGAGAGGCTTTTTGCCACCTTGGTGTCTTCCGAAGATGGAGGCTGTCTGGGGACTGCGACCATCCCATGAGTTAAGTCAGAGCAACCCCAGAGACTGCTCTAATTTATGCAGACCTGAAATAGCTTTTACAGCTATTTTACAGCTTGTGTTATTTCCATTCTATTGAAAGTGAATAAGCACAAAACTTAAAGCCTGTTCTCCTTGCGCTTTTGCTGAGGTTTCAGTCCAGCCATACTGACCCTGACTACGCTTAAGATTTCCCAAAAAAAGCTCCGTTTGTGATGGTGGTTTGGTAATGCAGACAACTGTCTGCTAATAATTGACTGAGACCAATACATTTCACGTAAGCCACTTATGGTAATGACTTTTGGTCACTAGTGATGCAAGCAAGGTCAAGTTAAAACCCATGGGTGAGAGACTGCACAGTCCCTTCTGAGTCCCTTAGGACATCCATTCTCCACTGATGATAACTGAAGTAGCAGGGTGTCTTGCTGGGAAAACCTAATTTGCAAGCAAGGAAATATCTTGGAGCTTGTGCAGGGCTGTCAGCAGTGTGACACTGCTGGGCTGGAAATATTCTGAGCAAATATGATAAGGTGAAACTGGCCAGTAGCAAGGCCTATGTGCCATGTCACTTCCAGAGCTCTATTTTAAGGATTTAAGAGAGATTAAAGTTGTTTAGAAAAGTGAATTTCTCCCCAGAGAGAGAAACGGCCTATCCCAAAATCAAAGCAAACACCAAGTAATTTTAATTTCTTTTTCCCTTTTACCTGTGTCCTCTCCTTTTAACAATTTACATAACTTTGTTCACTCTTGCAAAATGAAACAAGGTCTGACTTGCATGTCCCGTAATGTCAGTACAGTAGGAAACAAAAACTGACCATCCATGACCTGAATAATAACAACTCCAATCATAAAGCAAAAAGTTCAGCTAATGTATGTTTAAGGGATTCTTCCCTTCTTTTCACTTCTCGCAACCATGGCATTATCTTCTCCAGAGGCCACCAGCTCTTCATGCAGCAGCCAAGAACCTGTTTCTGCAATGCAGGTGATGTAGGAGCTGCAGGGCAGGGGATGTAGGAGCTCAGGAGCTATATATGGGGCCCAAAAGGGCTTGTTCTCTTATACAGGTTACTTGAGAAGGGCTGGGCAGTGAACACTTAGGACGTTTTGGCCAGTAAGGGCAGATTCCCTGCAAATTGTACCCTGGGTCTTTCTGCAGACTATGAGGGGAAAAAAAACCCAAAATCAAGTTCTTGCTTTTTAATTGAAATACAGCAAATATGTTTTTTTAATAGTCTGCTTTCCCATGTGGTGTAACATCTACGTAGGAATTTTTAAGAGACATGATGCAGCACGTCTGTGTTTGAAACAATAATAATAATAATCTTATCTCAAGCCCACAGGATGCTGAGGGGTTCAGTGTTGGGTGAAATGTCACCCTTGCAGAGGATAGGCTGAGGAATTTGTGTGCAGCGGGAGCTTGTGATCTGAGCACGGGGGGTTAGAAGAGGGCTGCATTTCATGACCTACAAAAGAGAAAAAAATGAGATTTACAGTCCAAATGTGCTGAGCAGCCCTTTCCCTTCAGTTATTAGAGGCACTTGGCATATAATTCATAATCGCCTAATGGCAGGTTGGTGGGGGAGGTGCCCACTGCCATTCAACATCAAAATCCCTCCAGAAACAGCAGTAACAGGCTCTGCTCATATTTATATCATGACAATAAATGGCTGCCAGGAAGATACCAGCAAATATCAGAATAAATAATTCAGTAAGTAACAGAAGATCACGAAGACTAACACATGTTTCTGTTTCCTCTCCTTTTCTCTCTCCCCATCCTTTATATACATGCTCTTTCTCTTCTGGTCTCCCAAATTTCCCTGCTTTTGTGCATTACTTCTCCTCCTTTTTCTTATGTACACAAAATCATGGCTTAAAATCCAGCTTTCCTGTTTCTCTGCTTTCTAGCCTCTGACAAGCTTCTAATAGTTTTCCTGCATTTATCCTTCCTCTCTAACTTTCCCTTATATTCTTTCCTTCTTGTACTGCCTGTTCCTGTCATCACCCAACACATCCCTTCTTGTGGGACAACTGGCAGTGCTGACTTGTCAGGGTAAACTCAGTTCTGAGTTATGTTACAGTAAAATGCTGCTGAAGTTGATAAAATCCTTTTGGCTTGATCTTGGAGCAGCAGCAGAATATGGCCCTGCATTAAGAGCATTCCTAAGGTTATTGCATTGCTGTGACACCAGATCCACCAAGTTACCCAAAGTATGGAAGGGATGTGTGCTTTCAAGTGGATTTGTTTATGGCTTTGCATACTTGGACACATAAAATACTCCAAGTCTTGATCTACATTCAGGAAAGGCAGAAAACCCTTTGGCTGACACATAAGGAGTGTCAGGCACTCCTTGTCCCGTGCCACAACCTCCATGTGATGTTAAATCATAAATGTGATCATTCATTCAGATGCCCAGTAGAGTAGAGGCCATGGGACTGTCCTGAATTCAACTCTGTTCAGAAGATACAATCTCAGTTTTCAAGGTGTTTTCAATGGAGAATTTCTCACCTCTGAGAGCAAGCTGTTCCTGGGGTTAATGCCTTCCCCACTAACTGGGGAAGGCATTAACCGTTGTTGGCCTTATATCTCATTCAAATTCAGCTGGTCTAACCTCACCCTTCCACTCACGATGAACCCAGTAACTGCCTGCTAGATACTGAGTCCTCTCTGAGCAGGTTGCCTTTCCATATGCAGTTTTATAGCCTATGATAAAGCCATCCCTCTATCTTCAGCTTGGCTGGCTGAGCTCCATAAGCCTTGCATTACCAAGCATGCCCTCCTCAACCATTTCCACAGAGCTACCTGGTTTGCATTACTCCCCAAACTATTATTAATACACTTTATGGACCACTTTGTCATGGTTTTTTTTTCTAGTTCTTTAATAAAAATGATAACTAGCCTAATGCAAAGAGCTGTTACCTGTAACACCCTGTGAAATCTGGTTTATGTCTATAGAAAATTTCATTTTAAACTCCATAATTTACCCAGCTTTTAAATCCACTTAATGTGCATCATGTTGATTTCTGTAGTTTATTAATCAAAATTTCATCTGGTGCCCATTCAAGTGCCTAAAAGAAGAGAAGGAATATTCAATCAACGCTAAAGCCTTTACCAACAAAAATTAGTTTAATGAGATCTATTGTTATAAATCCATGTTGATTAGCATTAGTTAGCATATCTGTATTTAATTCTTTATTACTTTATTCATTAATTACATTAGCTGCTACATTACTTATTCTAGTATTGTTATATCTACACTTTTCAAGAGTTTGAATGATATCAACTTTCTTCTAGGTCTTTGATATTTCACCAGTATCCTGACAAATTCTAAAAGTCACCATTTATAGGAATTAAGTCTGGACATTTCTTAACCAGCTCTTTTAAAATGCTTGGTATCAAATTATTCAGATCAATTAAATTAAAATGACCGAAATTATTAACTGCTCTGTCAGTCTAAGTTACTGCTGGAGAAAGAAGTATTTTGTTGTCATCACATGGCAAGAATATCTCATCTAGTTTTTTCCCCAAAAGAAGAATAAAAATTATTATTAATTAAACATTATCAAAGAGATCCTTGATTTCCACAGGTTTTCTTAATCATTTCCATTTGGCAAAAGACAAATACTATCATTAGTATTTCCATCACTAATATGCTTTGCTATTACAGAATACATAATAATAATTTACTTGGAAGAGTCTGGGTTTTAATAGCTTTTGGAGCTTTGCTTCCTGTATTGACACAGCAACACACAGCTTGCCCTTCTTGTACTTCTTTTCCTATATAGCTTTTATCGTTCCAGGTTTCTGATTTCCAGATATTTCAGTGTGTTTGCTTTTCTTCTTCCTGTATGTGAGAAAAGGCCCATTCACAGTTTTTATTTCCTGCCAGTTTTACTTCCCCTCATAGCAAAGTTATTGCAATTTTTAACAGTATAGTCTTCTTTCTCATATACAGCACCAAGTTTTTTTGCAGACATGTAGTAGAATCTTGTCAGTAAGTTCCCAATTACCTGATAAAATTGTTTAGATTTTATTTCAAATTTAATTTGGTTCTTCATTATTTTCAGCTTTGTGAAATGTTACACAGTTCTTCCTCCTTTTGCCTTCAACCTTCAGGGCTTTATTTTGGATAATACACTTGTGTGGTTCAGTGGGGTTCATTTCTCAACAGGCAAATATTTACAACTATTCAATATTTACCTGTCTCTGAATATGCAGTTGCAGACATGCAGAGCAGGGAGATGCTCACGCAGAAGGGATAGGAAACATGCTGGATCTACTCTTCCAATGCCAGACCAGCAAGAAAAGACTTCACAGGCCTGAACATGCCGTCATGTCACCATGTGGTCTGACACCCCCTGTGCTGTCAGAACTGTGCTGACCCTGATAGTCGGCAGCCTGGCTTTAACTTAAACCACCCGTGCACGACCGTAGAGTCATCAAAGTGTACTGAAAGCTATGAATCTGTGCTGAAAGGAACAATTTAACTGAGTTAAGCAGAATGATTTAAGTCATCCCCAGCTATGCAGTCCTCTGCCACCCATGGGCAAAGCAGGCAAGTTTTGTAAGCAAATCCTTTCCCAGCACACGGGCTTAGTCATCAGTGAAAGCTGCTGGCTCGCTCCCATCCCAACTGTGGTTCAGCTGCTGCTCAGAGGTCAGCTCTGCAGGCACTTGATAAAGCTTCAATTAAGTGCTCTTCTTGCAGCACTCGCTGATTTACACATCTTCTGCCCGCACCGGCCATTTTGCTGAATAAGCCCGCACGACGGCAGGGACCGCGTACGCACCAGTGCCCAACTGCCCCTGCCTACAGCAGAATTAAGCTCCTCGAGCCTGGGCGTCACCAGGCAGCTTAAAATAAATGACAATATTCAAATGAAGCGCTTAAAAGGATGGGGGGAATAGAGCCACAGAGCCCATAGTACGAATATTACTACAGATACTTCAGCTGGGTAATTAATAATACACGGTGTATCTATTCCAGACAGTTTCTGAGCCGCTATTTCCTTCTGGAGATGTGCACATCAGCGTTCAGATGTGCACTGTGGCAGGATGGTATAAAAATTTGGGTGATGTGGACATCGTGGTGCGCTTCTCCAGCCTGTGTAACAGCCTGGAAGATCAGCCCCCCGAAAGAGGTTAAAATCCAAAGGCCCGACCTTACCTGCTCATTAACCGGGGTCACACTTAACTGCAGAGAGCAGCTTTTATCGAAGCCTCACACTCATGTTCAACTGCTTAGGCTACAAGTCAAAATGGAAAGTGACTCGTAATGACTGCAAATCCCTCTGGGAAAAATGAAAAAGTAACAAGCATAAGAGGATGGAAATTGTTTTCTTGACACAACGTGCATCAAGGAAGATCTGCGTTATTTATTTGTGAGTGACGCTGGTTGAAAGGGAATGTTTACATTTGCAGTTTTCACAAAAGAAATGAGTTCTGCAGAGATAGTGACATTAGAGGCATATTGGATTATTCTAGGAAAGACCTACCATATTTATTTGCAAAGGTAGTTATAAGAATTGATAGAAAGTCTCAGATTATTTTTCCTTGAACTTTTTTTGGGCAGCGGTTCAGAATAACAACCTCAAAAAATTCGCTCAAACATTTATTTATCAACCCAGGCACAAAATCTTCCTCCTTGCCAGGAGCATAGTAAAGAAACAAATGAACATAATTTTACTCTCTCCTCAGGAAAAAAATACATATCCCAGCCAAAGAGGCAAATGGAATTTGGCAAGACTGAATTGTTGACATGCTTTTATTACACTAACAAATAAAATGTTAACTGCAAGTGTTACGTGGCACTTGCCTTGTATGTAGGTCATTTTCTCTAGGCAAACTTCCTGCTCCACTCAAGGTAAGATTTCAGGGGATTCACATGGCAGTGAACCTGTGCAAGAAGGAGTGATTAGTAAGTCCCTGGGAGGTTTGGTTTAGAAGGCCTTTCTCCATTTCTTCCTCGAGACATTTCACAAGCAAAAATTAATGCTGGGCAAAAGCTGTGTCCCACTGAAGTCAAAGGCATGTTTGCTTCTGACTTCAGCAAGGCTGACTTTGCTCCCCTGGACTTAAAAGCAGTTTTGCTTCAGCAGGAACAGAGTAAAAGCTATGTGTGATCTTCAGCACGTTGCCCTGGGCTAACTCCAGGGAACACGATCCTCTCAAAGCCCAGCTGCAGACATGAGAACTTATTTAAGACTACTTTAAAATGCAAATTACAGTGGTATGCTCATCATATGCCTATGGATCCACTAGCATGAAAATATGCACAGTCCAGAAATATCCATGATCTAAGGAGGGTCATCAGCACCAGGATGCTGAGAGTTAAAAGTAAAAATCACATATAAGGGTCCATCCTAAACTTACGCAACAAAGAACAGACTATCAGCCTGGATTTGCTCTGATTGTTCATGCTTTTCTTGGTTTAAGTCTCAACCCCTAACCTCATTTTAATATGGATTTTCTACAGGCTCACTGCAAGAACAACAGACAGGCAGCCATGGATTGCAAGGATATAAATTCATCCAAGGGCTGCAGTGGCCAGAGCTGATACAGTAAGTGATTACTATCACCCATTACTTCCTGGTGCTGCATTTTGTAGAAGCCAGCTGATCACTGATTATTCCAGGTAGCAAGGAAAAAAAAATAAAACGGCATCACAGTTACTCTCACTTAATGATTTTGGCAACCCAAGCCTGTTTTGTCGTGTTGGTGCCACCCACAGTGCCAGACCCATGGCAACGTTCCAGGGCTTACAGGCAGTTACCCAGGTCCTATGGAAATGGCCATCAGCAAAGCAGGAGCAGTTCCCCACGGGCATCAAGAGCCCACACAGGTGTAGCAGTGCAGGGAGTCACAGTGTGCACGAGGAGGGGATGGGTGGCTGCTTCCCCACCACGTGCCACAGGGCACAGGAGGCACCAGGCAGAGCAAGGGCGAGCTGTCAGACCAGTCTTCCTCCATAAATTGCCCCACAGTGATGGCTGTGGAAGACCTGCATTGCCAAACATGAGCCTCCATGGACAAGGCCAACAAGGTGGCTTTGCCAGGCACACTGGTGCTGCCTGGAGGCTACAACTTGTCTGTATTGCTCTCGGCTCCTCCCCTTCCCATGCTTCTTGGTGCAAGGCAAAGCTGCAAAGACTACAGACTCCTGAGGGGTTTGTCCCTGGCCTGAACTTGTTTGAAGGGGTTAATTCCAAAAGGCTCCTGCGTCCTCTCACATACTGCTCTGTAGACATGTTCTGTGCTAGTCACAGCCTCCTAGCAAAGCTGTGTGCTTTGATACAGGCTATACTCTGCCCATGAGGGCAGACAGGACATGTTCAGTTATCCGTCCTCGCCCCGATGGAAACAAGCTAATGCCTACTGTATTTTCACGAGAGCTGTCCCCCATCTAATTTTAAATGTCACTTGTAATAGCTGTTTTTTCTTCCCCAGATAACTTTTGCAGCCCTGCAGTTGAAGTCATCTGAAACCACAAGATTGGAGTTTGAACGGCACTTGATATTATCAGTGAGCTGAGCCACTGCTCTGCACCTCAGCCACCATTTTCCCCTTCCATCCTTCACTGAGATGTATGTGCAAATCCAAAGGAACCAGTCAGTCAAATGTGGTGAAGCTATCAAACACACTGCTGCTCTTCCCCAGCAGAAGAAGCCTCACTAAAGCCAAGGGAATATCTGAGAAACTGCAGCCAGTAGAGGGATTTAGGCCTTCCACAATGCGTGACAAAGCTGTCATTAAAGCAATGGAGCAGTCCTGGGATCTTGAAAAATGCAAAGATAATAGTGTAAACAATGAGGAAGACTTGTTTGAGGAAAAAATTCCCAGCACACCACAGTATGCTCTTGAGCCTCCTGAATTCACTGTCGTCTGCAATGCTCCTATCCCCTTGGAGGAATTGCTGCACTATCCAAACCTCAATCAGACAAACTTATTCTGAGTCCCTTATGATGTTTGGGTTATAAGGCTCATGCTGTATATTGATTTGTCTTCTCCTCCTCCCTGCCCACCTCAGGGCCTCATTTCCCATTTCGTCTACATCGGTTTCCTGGATTGCAGAGGGAATTGTCTCAAGGTCATACCAAGATGCTTCAGAAGGGCTCAGCGATGAAAAATGTATGCAGCCCAAAATATTGTCTAAAAGCAATAGACTGAATATATAATGCCTGAGCCCCAAAAGAGTTCTGATGTATTTAAGACACAGGGATATAGATGCACACTTTTAAAAACTGCCCGTACTTCACCAGTTAAAACGATGAGAACAAATGAGGCTGTGATCTGTCAAGTGATCCTTCATCACTCCCAGCACAGGCCCATAATCCTTCAGTTGTGATTATGCAAAGGAATATTACATTGATCCTGTAAAATATCTCTGATTGGATCAATGTTATTTTCTCTCGCATTGACAAGGTCTTACCAGAGAATGACTGTAATTCCACTGCTAACACTGTCTTAGTGAAATCCCCCAATAAATCCTCCAAGCAGCACTGTTAGTAATACTTTTATTAGACTAACTAAACAAGATATTTATATGTAGGGCTTTCCAAAGGACTCTGGCTTCTGCTTCAGTTTCTGGGAATTTTTTATCCTCAGACAAGTCTTCCTCATTGTTTACACTATCATTGTTTACACTGTTGATCAACAGTGCTCTCCTGGAAGACTTGCCCCCAAGGAGGCTCTGCAAGGATGTAAGTGGCAGATGAAATTACCCTTTCAAGATTCAAAAGGTTGGTCACAGATATACCCTTGTCCTGCCCCTACTACAGCAAGGACCCAAATGCATCTTTGACAGAAAAATCTCACAGCGAATCTGGTTCACAGACAAGACTGGAGTTCAGAGTCTCTCCATACATTTCACAAACAGGCTGTCAGTGAACAGTTTGCTAACAGCCAAAGGGAAAACATGGTCTTTATGTACCTTCTGTCATTTCAATATTTGTTCAAGGCCTGGCCTTCATACTCAACAAGACCCGATCCCCTTCTAGCCACTGCTGTTTCTCCTTACCGGTGCTTCCATTCTCTTCCTCTCTTGCCCTTCTCTCTTTGTGTAAATTTCCTCTACTTTTGCCACCATTTTCTTTTCTCCACAGCTCCAGGCTTTCGGTCCCAGTGGTTTCAACCCCACACTGACCTCCCCTTCATCACTGAAGCTGAATTGTCACCTCCTGGTTTGAAATGTGATGCTCCAGTGAAATGAATGGCGGATGCCAGTGATCACCTTGTCAAGTCATTTTTTCAGGCTGCCTAGGTGCTCAGGCACCCACTGCATCTCTGGTTTCCCCTGGTTCCCTTCAGTAAAGTTTCCTGAAGCCATGAGAGCTGCAAACATATTTCTGACTTATCTTTCTAAACATTTAAATACAACCATAAGAATCATGAAAAAACAAAGTACTGCATCTAACATAAAGCTCAAGTGCAGCTGAAAGGCCAGTATATACAGCCATACATCAATTAGCAGATGAAAAAGCTACAAAGACAAGATATCAACAGAAAAATATCAAACAAAACACCGTGACAGACACTAGGCCTTTTTAAATCCTTAGAAACCAGGTTGGCATCTGTGATGGGTAAACTCTGGCTCTTACATGTTTCATGTGAAAATTTTCTTCATATTCTTTACAGCAATATACTGAAATGTCAGAGGAGTCACTTCTCAGCTCCCAGGCCCTTAGAAACAAAGGAAAAATAATTGATATTAGCCTTTGAAACCAAACAGCCTGACAGTAAAAGTAACTGTTAAAGATTATAGGGAGTACTCCTGACGTATTTCCTCTATTCACATCCATATTTTTACATGTTGCCTCTACCTTCTGGTTCAAATATCTGTGCACCAGATGCTTAAACTGTGGTGTCAGCTTTGAAGGTCATTGCCATAGCTGAGAGAGACCGAAACTTTCTCACTCAAATTAAAACTTAAACTCAGGAGCACTGACCTGCCTGGGTGCCTGAAGGGGTGGGTTCTATGACAAATGTTATGGATGTGAAATTGCACCATTATAAGCAGCCCAGTCTGTGGACCCTGATGGCCCTGGTTAATTCATTGGCACATTGACAGGGTCCTGGGTGCATGACCCTGGCACCCATTCACCAACCAGTTTCCACCAAATCTAACATAAGTTCCTGTGGCCTCTTCCAAAGCCATGCATAATGACAAGCTCCTGCTCTAGAGGAGTGATACAGGTCAAAATACACTTAGCACAGACCAAAACCCTGGAAAGAAAATGTTGAAATGAATGGAGAAGTGCTTATATCTGATCCCTAAGTTAGGACCAAGTCCTGCTATGGTGTAAATTGCCACCAGGATGGATAGAAATGGGGCAATTTGTGCCCTCTGAGACATGCAATAAACATTATCACAAGCAGCCTGAAAAGTCTTAGGCCTCAGAGGACATATTTCAGTGCTTAACTCGTGCCCAAGATGAACTTAATTTTCTAGGTGACAGGTACAATGCACCACCCAACCAGAGCAATCAAGTGCAGGTAACCTCAAATTTCAGGTTCAGAAACTCCCAAAATGCCATGAGCTACATTCAAAGGAAGAAAAATCTTTAAAGAAGACATGTCAGTACAGTCATCCTAATGCTGTCTGCCAAAAACTACACCTCAGTAACACCATCAAATGGACACCATGACCCCTCAGATGGAAGAAAGGATGGCTGCAGGTGAAGCAGAGCTTGGGCCTGAAGACCTGCCCATGCCTCAGCACTGCAGGCAACTTTCCACTAAGTACTGCTTCTTTCCCATTTCTCTCTCTTTGTACTTGTACTCTTGGAGTGATGCACAGGCAAAGACGGCTTTGGTGCTGAAGAGTTCATCTGCCCCTGCTGCTGCTTCTTCATTTGAAGGCATTGACAATGCAATTAGTTGCTGTGCCACAGGCAGGATGCTAACAATAACTGATGAACAAGTGGGGGAAAGATGTGCCACAAGTTCTGGTGTGGCACAGAGTGCAGGGGACACCAGTAGGGACAGAATGGGGTTCCTAACTGCAGGGACAAGACAGAAAGATTGGGGAAGAAGCAGATGGCCCTGTAGCACCATCACTGTCAGACACCATCACTTACACAGATAGACACCTTTCCTCCCTCCAACCATTCAAGTAGCCTCTCCTTCCTTCCCTTGAAGACACTTGTTGCCACAGTTTTCCCCATGAAACCTCCTGTTTAAAAACCTGCATGAAACAAGTCCCTGTGCTTTCTCCACACAGAAGTTTCCAAGTCCCGAGGCCAAGGCAGTGCACAACCCCACTCTGCAGTCACTTCATCACTGGGAAACACGGACCTTATAGAGTGGCCAGTGAGACAGTTGTGTCCTGGTCTCATCCCCACAAAGCTGATGCCACTGCCAGCAGTCTGTGACTACCTTTCCCCCCACAATCAATGAATTACAAGGAATAGCATTTGAAAACTGGAGGCTCCTCAGGACACTAGGTGAAAAGGATGCCTTTTTCCTCTTAGACACAGAATATTATTTCATGGCAAAAGGATGGCTCAAGTCTACATAAAGGAGTAAAGAAAACCACTTTCCTCTGCCCTTGTTCTAAATCCTAAGCAGTGTATAGTGGTTTACTGTAGAGTCCCTCTGCCGTAGATACAAGTCTTCTAAAAAGCAGCTGTCTCACAGTCACACAGCTCAGCACACGGGCAGAGGACCTCACACCCAGCTGCTCCCACATATGTGACATGCCCATAGAGGCAATGCCATCAATGTCCAGTCTCCCTCCCTTGGTCTTTGCTACCACTTCAAGCAGAAGAAGGGATGCTTTCATAAGACTGGGGTCATTCCTCAATAGAAGTAAAAAATGAAAATTCCTTCTCTGATCCTCTATAGATAACAACCCTCCTTCTCCAGGTACCAAGGCACAGAGCTGGGTAACAGTTTCTGCCAATAATGCAGAAGGCAGCTTTGCTACTTTGACTCTCAGGTAAGGTTCTCTGAACTTCCAGACAGGCAGAGATCCCTGCTTGTCTTGCTCCACACTGATGCAACCAGGCTTCCACCTTTTCTGAGAGCTTAACTATAGCCCAAAAAGGCTATCCCAGATGATGTTTTCCTACCTTTAGTGCTGTGGAGCACTTTATGTTCTCTGTAAGACTTTTCCCAACGAGTTTTTTGAGAATTGTGGTCTGCTGCTGCACACACAACTGAACAAAGCCCAGAGTGGGTGCCTTTAGCATTCATAAGCTGGTGGATCTTGGGACAAAATCCTTCCCGCTATACAGAAACTCCCCCAGCATCACCAGCCAAATGGCTGAACGTTTTGTGAACTGAAACACATATCTCATGGTAATTTAAATATGTGCAAATAAGAGTTTAATTCCGCTGCTGCCAGCCATTCCAGACGTTTAAATATAGTACGCAAATTCTCTTTTATTTTATATAAACTATTTTAATGAAGAAGCTGAGGGCTCTACATTCTCCTGGCTTACGAATACAAATAGCTGAGAATCTAACAGCCCTTTGCTGTTGTTGAGCTAAGGCAATCTGAAATGGAAAGCAGATGAGGGAGCCAGGAAACAAAGTCCCTATTAACTACATTATCTAAAGGAAAGCTGGCTGAAGTGTGCATTAAGTGCACAGACTCCACATCCCCAGTCCTTCCTGGATGTGGGGGGGGGGCACAGGAAGGAAACAAAGTGAGGCTCAGATCTGAATGAGACATGGTGCAGCTGGGTTTGCCTTAGGTCTCTCCCCTCTCACCAGACACCTGTGGCTGGTATCAGGCAGGCTGGTGATGAACACTCTTCCATCAGGTGCTGCTTGATACAGAGCTGAATATGCTCCTCCTTCAGTAAGACAAAAGAGGAATTAATAGTAATAATAAATTAATCTTTCACCATCCTGTGGCAAGTTTCACAAGGACATAGCACTAAAAAGGACTGTATTCATTTTTCTTGCATAGCATTGCAAGGGAAGTGTGAATCATAGAAATGTTTAGGATGGAAAAGACCTTTAAGATCATCAAGTCATTCTAGTTGGGCTGTGGCCTTTCCAATTTCCTCACTGCATAACCTCACAACATCTTTGTAGTCCTAAGGAGTTGCCTGCCCCTTTTTCCAAAAGTCATAATCTCTCTTCCTAAGACATCACTAGCCCTTGTGTCAACTAGAAGGATAGAGGAGAACACTATTTGTGCTCCCAATCCCTTAACCAGTTACTTCAAAGCCCTGAAGTCTCTCTTTGGACTTCATGTTGCAACTTCTTCACTTGCCCACCTGAAAAATCCATAATGGATAATCATGCGAGGGCTGTAACAGGTCAGGAAGCTTTGTCTTCACATCCTTAACCTGGGCCTCAGGGAGGCAGCAGGCATTCCTAAGAATTGGGTCCAGTCTGAATATGGGAACTTCTGTGTCTCTCAGGAGAGAGTCTCCTATGACAATAACCTGTCTTTTTTCTTTCCAGGAGCAGTTTTGACACAGGGAGTAGGCTGACTTAACCTCGGTGATACCTCCAAGCCAGATGAACCGTTGGCACGTGTAATGGTTCCAAAAACCTGTTTGAAGTGCTGTGGCCTCATTGCTCTTTCCAGAGACCCACTTCAGCACAGCTTCTAGCCTACCTGTATTCATGGCCCTCACACACACCGTTTTCTCTGCTAATGTCATCCTTAGCTTAAGCACATCTTCCCCCTCTCCTGTGTTTAACTCCTTTTCTTCTGGATAACAATTCCATTTGTAAAATAGATCTTTCATTACTTTTCTCACACTAGTAATCCCACTCCAGGCCTGCTTGGAATTCATCTTCATCACAGGTGGTTGACGAGAATTGCAAAGATTGTAACAGAGAAGGCTTGATTTACACCTTGCCCATGACTTTAACATTTCTCTTCTTGAAATATCCAGCTAGCTCTGTTCTTCAGTCACATCTGCCTTTCTCCTGGCCATGGTTCTGCTGCTCTCTGTCTGCACTTCAAGATATGTGCACCTTAATGAACCCCTTGTCCCCGCTAAGGTGTGTCTACATCCCAGCTGAGCTAAGGGTGAGATTCAGGTATGCGCCTTTCCCACCCTGAAAGGAAACCCTCTGCAGTACCTGCCCAGGGAGAAGGCATCTGAGCCCAAATCTCCTCATAGCCTGGATGTCTGGAGGACCAGAATTCCAATCTGCAACACAGAGGGTATTTAGTCAATAATGTAAACGTTCTCCAGGACAAAAAGTTTACATAGAAAGAAATTTCACAACTTTCCTGTCACCCAGTCCTCAACATTACCCAGTTCCTTGTATATAGTCCAGGACTTCTTTCTCTAAGCAATGTCTCATTCTTGGGGCAGCAGGAAATGTCTTAAGTTCATTCCTTTGTGCCCAGCCCAATGAGAGCTGTCACCTCCTCTTACAGACCCTGCTCCAGCATCACTAATGATATTATTAAAAAAGGTCGGTCGCCTTCTTCAGGAACTCTTCTGTTGACCTTTATCTTGAAACTCCCTCTCTCAGCACTTTTTGCTTTCCTTTGGTCAGTTCCTTAAACACACTGTAAATTGTGTACTAATTACCTTAACATTGAAATAACCCAGTTCCTTAGGGGCAGAATATAAAATCCTTTACCAAAATCCTGATAACTTAGGTCTAAGGCATTTCCTTATCTCAAACCCCAGTTATCTTCCTAGCAAAATATGGCACGGTAGTCTGGCACAGTTCAAATAGGAAAACATACATTGCATGTTGATTTCATTTTTCCCCCGTGCATTTAATTAATCTTTCCTTTAGAACTTACTTTAAACAGTATTATTGGTATTATTATGATCAAACTAAAAGGTCCACTGTGGCCCAGACAACTTTTGCTCCTTTCTTTAAATATAGATTTGCTACTTTTCATTCCTAATGTACCACCCTAATTAGACAGATTTATTGAAAATCCTTTTTACTGGATTTGCAATGTCACATCTTTCAGAAGTCTGAGATGGAAATTATCCAACTTCCCAATTTGAGCCCATTAAGCTATTTGAGTTTTTCCATTTGCCCTGTTCCTGTTGGCTGGCTCCTTTGTCTCTCTGATCACCATAACATTCCTCCCCATCTCTTTAACCTTTATAAAACATCGTATGAGCAGAACTGGGCAATCTTGAGGACTAGTGAATACAAAAGGGATGAAATTTAACACAAAACAGGAGCTCATGTGGTTAGGGACTAAAAAAGTGAGATTTTTTTCCAATGTGAACTTTTGTCCTGCAGGATATTTGGATTGTTGAGCAACTGTCCTCTGTGTAAAACAGGGATAATTCCACTCTTCAAAATCCTTTATGGTTAAAGATCAAGAAGTACAGTACTCGGATACTCTCTTAATGGGAACCACTTAAGTACCCAACACAACCCAATGCACTTGGATCATCACCTACCATAAATCAGCATCACCTCTTCAAAGTCAGTCTCGTGACCCTAATCTATACCCTTAACATCTGAAAAATGTTTTTGTTTCTTTGGTTTGTTTGGTTTTGTTATAATATTTTTATCATTAAATGACCGCTGGGCAGAAAGAAAAGGTATCTACATTATAAAAGCTCTTTTGCATATTTGAAGATACGCACTGATTAATGGAGACACAAAGACACAGAGACAAGAATCATATATTCTTACTGAGGCAGAAAGATCTTTTCAAATAGCTTTTGTTATCCAATAAAATTAGCATAACTGTTTCATCCTATTAGAAAGTCTAGAAATACACTTAGGAAGCTCTTTTCAAATGTCTGCTGTTAAAACTTAAAACTAACAAAAGGTCTCAGAATTAAATAAAGGCTGTGACAAGAGATTTTCAGTGTCTTTCACTCGATCTGGTGGGATATCTTAACAGGATCCACACTACTGTATACATGGGACATCCTTGGAACCTCCATTCCTTTACAGTGTTTCAGCTTGCATGCTTATGGTAAGAAACAAAAGAATCACAGGGCACAAGACACTTACTTACAAGGAACAGAAGTGGGATAAAGCAGTTTCAAAGCCTGAGTGCATTTCCTACTATCTGACAAGAGATGCTGATAATCACCCACATAATAGTTTCCTTCTCAACACTGAGTGCAGAGTCCCTCCAGAGATGACTGAGGTAGAGCTGCTGAAAAAAAGCAGACGGGGATACCGGAAAAATCCTCCCAGCTCTGCTTTAAGGGGACATGAGTGATGGTTTTCCCACTTCTCTGTCACCTGCAAAGCACTTCAGGTTACTGCAGCTTGTTCTGATGTTACATCTTCACTGAAGTCAGAAACAGAAGTGGGCGCAGACCATAGCAGGCCACTCAGTAAGGAGAAATCTCACCATGAGCCCAGCAGAGCAGTAGTTGGCATGCACCAGATTGCCACAGGGTCTAAGTTATTTCTGACTCAAGGCTTCCTGGCTGGTCTATCATTTATTTGAGAGATTGTGACACTTTTACTTGCAGAATGTAACTGGAATGGAGGACAATGGAATGGAGGTAAAACGGGACGTAAAAACCTTTTCCAAAAAAGCCCCCAGATGGGCAGATACCTTTCTACACATGCACACTGACACACCACTTTGTGGAAAATATCCTGAATTATGCTTAAAATTTTATTTGTTTATCTTCACTGGAGGTTCAAGCTGAGACTGTAGAACAGTTGTTCCAAACATTGGACAAACCTGCTGAATTCTTCTCGGGAGAGCCATGCTGACATCTCTTTAAGGTTACCCAGGATAAACTTGCATCATAGAAGAGTCAGCAGTAGTGACCTCTCTGCCCTTTTAGCTTTATGTTTTAATGTCTCCTCTGTTCAGTCTAAAACTCTGTTTGATCCTATCAGTCACCAAAAGGCAAGGCTTTATACTAGACCCTGTGCTTTCCCCCCATCTTTCTGCTCCACGGCTTGGACCATCCCCTGGACTCTTTCTTCAACAACCACTGGCCACCTCCTTCACACTAAGCTTTCTTGGCCTTTTTGTCACCTCAGATGATCAGTATTAAGTACTTCTTGCCTACTCTCGGTTTTTTGTCACCCTCTTTATCTTTCCTTTCCTTATCTTTCCACATGCTGATGTTATCCACGCTGCATCCTTTCATTCACAGATCTCTTGCCCTGCATTCTCTAGCTGTTCCTGCCCTGCTACCCCAAATCCCAGCTGATCCATACCAGTTGGTCTCTGCTACGTCTCACACAGCGGAGCATCCCTAATGGGAACCCTCCTGACTAACTTTCTCCACTATAAATGCATTGTTTCCCCATTCAGTTCTGTTTGTGTCCTAGACTTACTACTCCAGCTCAGCACAGTTACATCTCAGACTCACAGTCACAATCACCTCTTTGCCACATTTGGCTCGTTCCTCAGACCCTCCCACCTCCTCAGTCCCTACTTCAGTTGTTACGCAGGATTTCACCCAGTTTTTCCAGGAGAAAAATGACAAACTCTGATCTTCTTCTTCCAGCAGCTTTGCCTTCTGCTTCCTCTTCCCCTCCTACAACTCCTTCTTCATTCTTCTCTCCTGCAGGTGAAAAACCTCCTACATGGCTCCCTTTCTTTCTTTTATTTGCCACTTAGCCAGTCTTCCCCTACCTCCTGCCTTTCCTTATGGACACTCTTGTGCTGTCTTCCCCTTGACCTCTCACGCCCCTCTGTCTCTTTACTCTCATAACACAAACACCATTCATCTTAAAACATTTATTTTCCTCTATAAATGCCATGTCTTTTCCTATCCTCCCTTTCATCACCAAACTCTCTGAATATGCCAGCTACAAACACTGCCTGGAGTCCACCCCACTAGTTCAGTGCAGCTTCTTCTCCCTTGCAACTGCTGCTGCCAAAATCTCTACTTAACATACTGAGTACCTTTCAGCATAGTCTGAATGCTCCGTTCTCATCTGCTGCAACATATTAGCTACCTGCAGTAGTCTCCCATGCTGCTTTAACCTGAAGTGGTGTCTTTCTTCAGTTATCATGACATTACTCACTTTTCTTGCACCACTTTTGAATCTGCTCCTTTCATGTGCCCTCCAGAAGATACTTCTCTCCATGGGGCTTTTCTCTTTCTGTATTTTATTCCTTGATAATTTCTATCACAAACATAGATTCCCCTATGAACTCCATGTAGCAATTTCCAGGCTCACTCCTCTAATACAAACTTGTCTCTCTAGGTCTCCTCTAATACAAACTTGTCTCTCTAGGTCCATACCTGCAGTATCTCTAATACTCCCTTACAGACATACATATATCAAACTCAGCTTATCATAACTGAAACAGAGCTCCTAGTGCTCTTCTTCCTTCTTTCAATATGTTTTCTTCAGCAATCCCCCTCTTGATCATCACAGACAATGTTATTACTTTCCTTGTTGTTCTGGTCAAGAACTGACGCAACATCTTCATCTCGTATCTCTCATTACATACGTAGATCCAGGGGATGTTTAAGGTTTGCATATTCTTTCACCATCCAGGCTCTCATCACCTCATGCCTTTATTACTTCAATATTTCTTTTTCTGACCTTTACAAATGTGATCTTGCCCTCCCTATATCCATTTAGGATGCTGCTAGAAATATCATTTTGCTAACACATCACTCTGATCACACCATTTCTCTTAGCAGCTGTAGACTGCTGTCCCCATATCTACTCATTAGTGTAATCTACTTGTCTTCATTAAGGAAATGTCAACTTCTTCCTACAGTCAACCAAAGAGGTCAATCCCCATCACTTATTTATCAATTCTTCAAGCAGACATGACCCATGATTTTTCTGGTGCCATCCTTCAGTCTTTGGAAGACCATCCTGTAAACATCCGCGCTTTTTATTCATTATCCCTCTTTACAACTCCTGTAGGAATCCCACGTTTTGTGGTGCTTACAGAAACGTGGTTTGTCTCCTGGTGTTCTAAAACCACTACTGCTCACGCCGAACATAATTACTTTGTAGTCTCCCTGTACTCCCTCATAGGGCTGCGTTACTCGCCAATATTTAAAGCGCGGCCACATGTCAGAAGGACGGGGACTTTTTTCTGATCCATGATTTCTGATCCATGATTAAGGCTCATAAATCCGAGGGTAGGACGCTAACTGGTATTAATAATAGCAAACGAAATCCCTATTATACTGCTACTGAGCTGAGGTATGAGAGATTTAGTCACTTGCCTCAGGTCATGAAGAAAGACTGTGGACTGAATTCTGGCTTTGTAAGCCCCTGCCCTAACTGCAGTACTACCTTTCTTTCATCTATTCTGGTAGTTATCTACAAAGGATTTTGATTTCAGCAGGCTCAGCTGGGCATTTCTGAATATTTATTTATGGAAGAATTAGGCTTTATGAGAAAGAAAATGGGGAAATTTCCATTTTTTAGTCTGATTCCTCTCCTGCAGAGAAAGTGTGTTAGAGTATATTCTTTTCTTTTAAATGGATCCTATTCCAAATGATCTGTTAAGGGCACTTGGATTCCAGAACCAACATTTTTTATTTATTTATTCCTTAATAAATACTAAGAAACACCATCTCATTTCTTTCTTTTGCTCTTAAAGAGGTGAATGTGTAGTCAAGGGTTCCAGCAACACTTTGTGAGCAATGAGCCATCAAGTAACTCACATTATAAACGATCACCGTTATTTTTGCAAAACCTACAAAATATAAAGGCTTCTTTTTTACTGGTTCTGCAATAGTTAATGAACTCATTACCCTCTTAAAGTTTTTCTGAATGCACAGAAATAATTTTTCAATACAAAAAAGAAATATTAATGTGGATTTTTTATTGCGGGAGATGACAAAAGAGTTCAGACCGTTTCATCTCTATTTGAGAAAAATAATCCTTCAAATTTTTATTTTTACAGTGAACAGAACACATATGAACACTTACTAAACCTTTCCTCCACACTTTGAGAAAATTTTTTAGCAATAGTTAGAAAGGATAAAAATGCTGAGATTTCTCAAAGGGATTTGGATGTCCAATTAAATGAACATGAATTAAGCATGCAGTCCTGAAGGCAGCTCTGCAAATATCAGTTTCTCTTGAGAAGGGCATGATCCCATCATTTTTACTCAGGCAAAATTTCCATTTGTCTTCACTGGCAATTTTGCTTGAAAGCCAACAGCTTGATTGAAATTTGCCCTTTAAAAAAGCATGATTAAAAACAGTGTTAAATTACATATATGTTCTTAGTATTTTTAGCAGATATATATTATCAAACTAATTATCTCAGATGTGTCAAAGGAATGTGTCAGGTTCTCATTACTTGTGGTAAAGAAACTTTTTTAATGAATTGCTATTTAAATTTGATGCAATTAAAATATTAAAATTGCTTATTCAAAATATGATTGGCCAAATCCTCTTGGAACTCACACGTGTGAACCAGTGATTTCATCCACTAAATGATTTTAGAAAATCCCTGAACAAGAGGATGTTTTTGCCATATCTCAGTTATTTGAGTTCCAGTCTTACATCAACAGAATAATTATGGTATCAAAAAAACTGCAAAGGCTGAATACCTAGGTAGCCTAAGATTCAACTCAAATGCTGTCTACTGCTTAAATTTCGCTGGATGCCTCCAGCAGAACTCCAGCTGTGACAGGAGGGAGCACAGACCTTGCACTGGCCTTCCTACCCAGGGACAATTTTAACCTCAAAGGAAACACTAAAGGCCTGAACTTGCTGCATCACCACGTTCAATAAAACATTTACTATTGACTTCACTAGGATCAGAATCAAGACTTCAATAAAGTCCCTGTCATAAAGTGATCATTTGGAAAACTGTTGGGATTTCAAGCACAGATTTTAAACAAAGCATTTGGATTCTTCAGTGTATGCAGGATACATGAAAAAATGGCTGTCCTAATTCACCTGGCAAACCCATTTCATTTTAAAAGTCCAATGCAGAGCATCACAAACTATTGCGAGCAGTTTTACAAAAATAAATCATTTTAGTCCTAGAGATAGCTGCAAGTAGCCTCTCTTCAGGCTTTTCCATTTGTGTATAAATAATCCCTAGTGACGGCTGGAGTAGTCCTGTTAAGCCTGTCTTCCTCAGTTGTATCTGACAAACCAAAACAGAGAATGCTTTCATCCCAGAAATCTTGCATATTATTTGAGGTGCAGGTAGGCTGCACAGGAATTACTTAGGGGGGTTTTTTTCCGTGGTGGCATGGGCTAAGTATGCTCACAATAAAATGTTTTAAAAATAGGATTTACTATGAGTTCCACGGATCTCGGGGGAAGAAGGAAGGTAAAAGGAGGGTTGAAATAATAAGGTCATTGTAAATTCTATTTTTTTTTTAAATAAAATTGGATTCCAATGGCAGGCAGCAGAGCTTCATCCAGTCAGGTTTAACTGGCAGCCTTCCAAAGGCAAGATGAAAGGTCCTCTGAGTAGTAATTGTCTAAATGGAACAGACTCTGGTTACTGTGCAACTTCTTCATCTACTTTATTGTACCTTTATAATTAAATGATGTAATTCCTTTTTTTGCTTTCTTGTTCTCCTCTCAACTACTGCAGGAAAGCATCTGAGCAACATTGCCACAGGATGCAGACAGTCTCTGTGGCTTCCCGTTCTTCTTTCTGGGTCACTACAAGTTGTACACAAGAAGTGGTGAGCTGCTGGTTGCCAAAGCAGGACATAAACTCTGCCTTCTCCTGTCCACGAGTGGACACTTACCTGCATTCCAGCTGTCTGCTTGCTTAGTGGTGGAGCGGTTGGTTCACTGGGAGTGGTTGCTAGGGTGAGGGATTGTTGCTTTTGCTAGAAATTCCGTGGTTAACAGGCTAACAGTGGACCTAATAGGATATAGTGAACACTGTGTTCGAAGAGGCGTTAAGCAGCAGGGCTATTTAGTTTGTGGAGAAGCCTGGACAAACACCTGAAAATTGGAAGAAGCTTAAAGTATTGTGCTGAACAATCCCAGAGCCAGCATTTCCTGACTCTGCAAGGCTTTAGGGATCAGGAGTGAAACTCCGGTCCTGAGATGCTAAAAAACTTGATGAGATGCGAAAGCAGAGGAACAGCTCTGTTAGCTCTTTCTTTTTGACTGGTTCTTCTGTACCAGAGTGTTTTCCTTCAGTCCAAGTAGTCCATTCCCAGAAATAAAGACTATTCAGGTGAGGAAGAACATCAGTTTGCATGTTCAACTCCAATAATTTCTTTATTGACTGTAATTTCTGTTGTTTCTGGTTTATTTTTTTTTTCCCATGATGACAAAGAGAACAAATTAACTGCCTAATTTTGATGCAGTTTTAGAATATTCTTCAGGCCTTTGGTCTCATCTCATGCTTGCCTGCCTCTCCCTGATTATGTTTACTTGTGACAATCTCCTTTAATTCACTGCGTATTTACCTAATTGTATTATTTTGAAGTATGCACATAGGTTCTATGAAAATGTAAAAAAAGGATAGGAGAAATATAAAAAGGACCAACTATTTTTTTTATATGCAGTAGTGTCTATTATATCTATGTAAAAGAAACCTTAAGTAACAGATCTCCAGTTTATCTAGCAAAATCCAACCTAAAAGTCTTGATTTATTTCCCAGAATGTAAAAATTAAAAATTAAAAAATACAGAATAGAATTACAGAAGTGACATAGCCTATTAGGAACAGAACTGTTTTTTAAAATCACTAGTATCAGAATACTACCAAGTACCACAGTGCCTGATCCTACCACAAGCCATTGCCTATAGCTTGTATTAATTTCAGCAGAGTTCATAAGCAGAATAACTGCAGGGTATTTGCAAAGCTAGTTAGGCTCTTAATGACCATTTTTTGTTATCCTTTACAAATCTACCATTCTCAATAGACAAATCTACCATAATGTCAAAATAGACAAATCTACCATTCTCAATACTGACAGTTTTGCCTAGGGAAAAATGTAGGATCTGTTTTAAAATAAATGGATCACAGATTCTGTCCAGCATTAAAAGCAAATAAACAAACACAACCCAAAACACTTAATAAAATTTACATTCACTTACCTATAGCATTACACCCAATATTTGGGACCATTAGTTTATCTAGTTCAGGAAGAGGTGTGCTAGATTAAATTAAGAGAGGAAGGAGAGTTAAACATTCTCTTTTATAAGGTATTTGCCCTGGAGCTCAGAGAGAGAGAGAGAGAGAGATACTTTATCTGTGGAGAAATACATACCCCAGTCAGGTTATTTTATTGCTACAGGTAGAGAATATCTGCAGCCCTTTTCACCTGCACAGGGCATACTCTCCCACAGCACCCACCCCTGCAACCTTTAACTCCCAGGCAAGTATCTGTCATGGAAGTAAAGACTACTTCTAGTTTTTACTTCCATGACAGATGATGTTGGGTAGAACCTGGAATACCTGCCTTGTTTTGAACTCACAGCTGTTCCCAGCATTGGACAGCAACAACACTTCACTTTCATCATGTGAGGATCGTAAAAAAAAAAATCTCCATTTTTATTTCTGAGCAAGTCAAACACTTTATTTTATCAAACTGCCATTATATTTGCTTTTCTATGTTTTAATCTGGAGGTGCCAAAGGAACATACACCTCTATAGCATTTGTGTGTGACTCTTCATCACAGCTGAGAGCTATAGTATAGGCAGATCCTCACTGCAGAAAGGCCATCAAACGAACTAAAATTTTGGTGTTTGGTGTTCGGTGTTCAGTGTTCAGAGCCTCCTTCCTTTAACATTTCTCTCAGTGTACAATGAACTTCGCTAAATGTGTATCAAAAGACCTTTAAGGAAGGCAAGGAGTGACACACACCCATATTTGCAAATAGCTCCCTTTCGTGCACAAGTTGCACTTCTGACCTTGGGGCAGTGACTCTTTGAAGTGGCTCCCTGGCCACTTGCAGACACGAATGTCCAGGAGCGTGTGTGCAGGAACACTCACTACACCTGAGCCTGGGAATCCCTTGCTACCAGCTGAATGCTAGATATTGAGTTGGTTCACTAAACACACTCACACACGCTCATTCACACGCTCATATACGCACAGGAACACACACAAATTGCAGCAGGATCTTTCAAAGACCACCTTCTCCTGCAATTAACCACCTCGGCTTGATTTGTCACATTTTCTCTACAGTTAACACTTAGCAGAGCTGCCATTACAGATAACCCAGTGCCAGGCAATTTCAGCTTTTACTGGCAAGAGAAACGGACATTCCTGAACTCAGGACAAGGCAGGCAGGGAAAGAGGAACGAGTCTCACTTATTTCAAGATGAAAAACCTCTCTAATAACTGCAACTCCATTTGCCAAAGGTGAGCTCTGGTGACATGTTCGCCCGCTGTCAAGGTTGAATTTGTTTATGCCCCAAGCACAGTGAGCACACGTGGCAGAGCAATCCAGCCCTCCATGGCAGCCCAGCACATACACATCCTCACCTAGACAGGGAATAGGAATGACTCCCTTGGCACTGAAACCAGCAGCAGGGTGTCTGGGGTGTCTGGGTACTGACAGGCTTTGGGCATGTTCACTTGCCCATTACAAATGGGACTGAAGACAACAATCTATTTCATAGGAGTTGTTACACAGCAGATAGATATCAAGGGTCCCTAGCAACATAGACAGAATCCCAATCAGTGATCCAGGCTCCCTGGCATGCCATCTGTTTGTACTGGTTTGGTGCAAACCTGTAACATGCTACTCACCTCCAGCGCTCCCTTGCAAAAGATAAGGAACAAAACATATACATGGGCAAACACGTGTGAAAGATCACCCCTCGTGAATAATTAGCTTTGAGCAATAATTCCACTTGTAATGTCTGAAGAGGGAATTAACGCAGGCTATCAAGGGAGTTTGGGATAGAGGACACACTTAGCAGACAAGTATTTTAAAAGATTGCACTGTGTAAGAAACAGTGATTTCGCTACGATGGAAATAAACCAATGGGGAATCTTCTGAATGCAAGGAAAGAACCATGGGAGGGAAATGTTATCCTATAGTACGGAGTAACCATGCTATGGGTAGCAAAGATGCCGTCATCCTTTACTGAAACCCTCCTCATCCTGCAAAAACATGCATCTTCTGTAAACAGGATGTTTAGGCTGGGTTTTACACCTGTGTCCCCTTCCTATACTTCAGATCAAAGAAATGTTTGGGACCATCACCTTGAATCATTACCTTGGGGGAAAAATTAAGACGAAGGACCAAAAGAGAAAAAAAAAGACAGCACAAAAATGCTACAGGCGAACAGATGCATCTCCACCCCAAGAGAAAATTATTCCTTTCTAATAAATTCATGTAAGGCTTTGTATATATTGAAAATATTCCAAAACATAGCTCAGTGTAAACAGCAAGCTGGGTTTCCTCCTGCTTTTTAGCATTTCTCTTTGTTTACTCTCCATTTGAGAATTAAAAAAGCTTGCATGTGAGCACTGCAAATGGTGTATTTCAGGACTGATGGGGTATTTGGTAAGGGAATCAGAAAATGCAGACATATGTAGCATCCAATAAAATATTCCATGCTTTGCCTGAGCCACCAGGGTCAAACATAATTTAAAAAAAAAATCCAGTGTCTGCTTTATTAATATTTTTATTTGTGTTTGAAAAATAATGTGATACCATGGTGATGGGCAGACTGTATCAAGTGTAGAGAGAAAGACATGAAAGAGACATTCTGGGGTGTGTCTGCTCTCACCCCCACTGCCTTCTTGCTCCCAAACCCCATGTCTCAGCAGTGGAGACCCCATGGGAAACTGCCCTGGCAGTGTTTCTGGAAGCAATGCCCGGCCCAGCCAGTTCACTCAGTGCAAGGAGAGGTATTTGGCTGGAAACAGCAGCTCCCATCTGTGAGCCCAAATGGCTCTGCTCAGCCCCTGCTCATCTCAGGAGGGCCTGGCATGTTCATTTGGTAAAAAAACAGCCCTTACCTTTGGCAATCAGCTCCTCCAGCTCCTGGTCGAATCCCTGTCGGTGGCATTTCCTCCAGAGCCCCATGTTGGTCGAGTTGTACTGTCTGTTGCACTCGTCGACTGCGCTCATAGCAAAGATCTGCCTCCTGTTTCTTGCCAAGAGGAGTTTCCCTTCCCAGCGGTCCAACCTAGACCTGCTGGCCCTGAGAGGCAGGTTGTTGTTGGAGTTATAAATGAAGCCAGGATCATTTCTCTTTGTGGTGATGCTCTTGCACCTCTCTCTGTGCTTCCTGGCATCAGTTTCGTACCAATGGTCAGAGCAGATTGCCACAGCCAGCATGCCCAGGGCACACAGAGCTAAAGACAGGCCAGCATACAGCAGTAACCTTCCAGCAGCCATACCTCAGCTTCACAGAAACACCATGGACATCTTCACAACAGGCAAAGCCCTTGGGTGTGAGACCACGCAAAAACCTCCAGAGCAGCTGGAGTTAGGTGTCACTTGGCAGAGTCTGCCTCAAACATCCCCAACTCCCGTGGCTCACATCCACACTGCAGAGGGATGCTGAGAGCGCTACAAAGTTCTGCCCTGGAGGCAGTCCTGGAGTCTCATCTGCCTCTCCTCCTCTACAGAGGAGACCTGGCGAGGAGAAACACAGCCTTGCACCTCCAATGGGAGCGAGCCAGTGACCCACCTACACAAAGATGTCCTGCTCCCCTCACCACGAGCACCCGAGTGACAGGGGCTGAAGGGATGTATCCCCCTGAAGAAACCTGATGGCTGATCAGTCCATTAATCTCTTTCAATCCGGCCAGCTCAGAAATCCAGAAGAGATGGCTTTTAGATCAGCAAGCTCACCACAGCATCATCACAGAGCAGAAAAGTTCAACAGCTCGACATCTCCCACTTGCAAGCAGCCAGTTGTCCCGTTTACAGGAATGGGTGACTTGTCTTTTGTCAGCGGCTCAGCAAGAGCATCATCGTCTGAATGGTCGGTCACTTGCTTGGGTTTAAAGCGGGGTCGAGGGGGAGGGAGCAAGAGGGGGGAGTAATCTGTTGTTGTTGCTGGCTGCTGCTGCTGCTGCTGCTGTTTGAAACCGTGGTTAAAGCATACCCTCCCCGGCTGGCTCTGGAAACGCGGGCACGCACGGGTCTCTCCCTCAGCAGACTTCGCTGACAGTCACTGGCATCTTGGCTTCGGAAACATCTCGGCTTCTCTCTGCCAGCCTTGCCATTCGCTCGCCTGCTTTATTCGCCGGCGCTTTCATCCAGGCAGCCCAACGCCGCGCTCCCTTCCTTCCCCGGCGGTCCTGGACAGCGCTCCGGCAGCCTCCCGGCTCCCGGGCCGGGGAGAGGCGGCGGGAGCAGCCGCAGCCCGGCAGGACCCGGCGCCGGCCGCGCTCCGCCCGCTAGGCAGCACGGGGGGCTGCCCTCGGCCCCGGCATCCTTCTTCCACACACACACAACACACACGCTGCTGCCCCCCCCTTCCGCTGGGATCTGAAAAGCTTCCTCCGTCCCCGGAGCCGGGATGTGTTGTGCACAGTTTTCCTAACACGGCGGCACGTTAGCCATCTGCAAGATGAAGGCAGGCGGGCAGGGCTACGGCTGGCGGAGAGGATGCTGAGGAGCGGGGAGGGGAGGGAGGTCGGGGGAAACCGAACCAAAACAAACCGGGGCGGAGGGGCGGAGGGGGTGGTGGTGGGGAGCTACACACCTTACACGGGGAGAGGAAAGCAGCCCCTAACTGTTGTCAACAGCTTTCGGTCTGCACCATTTCTCTGCCATATGGCCCGATCTCCACGTCGGAGCTGAGATTTTTAGCTCAGCAGCTTCATACGAATCGTATCCCCAGCATCAGCAGTTATATTTTCAGACATATTTTTTTTTCTCCTTAAATTTTCACTCCCTTTCTCTTTAATGGGAATAACTCACCCATTTTGTAGAGATCAAGTGCAACAGAAGGCGAGCTGGAGTCCCCAAGCTTTAGAAATCTCATTTCACCGTTTTTAACCCAAATAAATCCAATCTTCTGTATACCTGGGAATCTTTCCTTGTTCAAACACCGAGCCCTGCAGCCTTGGCCGAAGCCTACAGATCGAGCATACAGAGCGCTGAGCCAAAAGCCAGTGATGTCACCCATGCAACGTGAGACTCATTTCTTATTTCTCTATCCTCCTTAAAGATAAACTGCACCACTTCCCAGGCAGGAAATGTCGAAGCCTTACTTTCTTAAGAGGGGAAAATGTAAAACCTGGATTTAACTGGATCCTGCTCATTCTTGGTCACAAGCCCTTACACTGTGTCAACCAAGTCCAAGACAAGCAGAGTTGTTTCTCACTGCACCAAAAAAATCCCAACCTACTACATAATACAGAGTATGAGCTTGAAAAAAATCCCTGGATTTGAGACCTTCTGTGTCATCCAGAAGACTGAGGCCTTCATACTCTGAACTGTACTGCTTAAAAAGGAAATAAAAATGGCCATTTCCCTTGCAACAAAAAGCTCTGGAACCTGGCACATCCTGATTTGTGAGTACCACAGCATCCTGGAGCTGGCAGAGGAACCTAGTTAGCCCCATCCAATATTTGGCTCCCACACAGCAGCGACTCCTCAGCATGAACAGGAAACAATGCAGTTGCTCCTACTGCACCAAAAAGTCCACAGCCCGATGCGTCTCCACAGATGTGTGCTGTAAAAATGTACATCCACACTGGATCCTACCAACTTTTGGCCCCTGGATCCCAAGTTGTGTCACCCGAATTGAAAATAAGCACAGCCTTCATTGGAGCCCTGGAGCTGGTGACAGCCATCAGCCCCAAGAGGGGGAGTCCTGGGATTTTACTAGCTTTTAACCTTAGCCACTCAAATTATATGCTCTCTCCAGTGGGGAGAGCAGAGGTGGAATGTAGTAGCTCTTTGTGTATCAGAAATACATACCTGGATTTTCCCATGCAATACAGCTGCAACAGGGGAAAAAAAAAAAAAAAAAAGAAAAAAAAAAGAAAAAAAGCCACACATGACTGGATCATAACAGGTTTTGGCCCCAAAGCAAATTGTATTATCAAAAAAGGCAAAGTGACTATTTCCATTTTACCTGGTAAAGCCAGGTCCCAGGTCAACTGGGATTTTCAGCTGCAGAAGGATATCTGTCCCATTAAACCATTTTTGGTTTGAAACGTACCATACTCTCTAACCCCCTTGCATGCTTATGCAACTGGCAAAGTCAATCATCCAAACCATAGATGTTACAATAATCCATATCTGCTGAAACAGCTCTATTGCAAGATTTCAATGTTATGTTATGAATATGAACTGTATCTGGAAAGCTCTAGATAAAGTTAATTGTTTCATTGAAACAAGGCCCTGGTTTAAATTTTTTAGCAGTAACTTCCCTTTGTTGTAAATAACAAAGACAAATATTTGAGGATCTAAGGTTTCTTTAAAAATAGTTCAGCACAGATGGATCCACTTCTATAACTGATTTTTCAAGCAACTACATGTCAGTAGATAAAAAGACCTACATTTTATAGTGGGCTTGGAGCAGCCATACTTGTTGTCTGTTCAGAGATAAAATTTAGAGGTTTGTGGTCAAAAAGCTGCTGGCTCCTAAAAGAAGATGACAAACAGGTTTCTGGTATTGCACCCACATAGAGATGAGAGTGCACCTGGATTTCTTTGTCAATTTTTAGCATCAAGTCCCAAGCCGAAGGATGAGAACAGGGAACAAACCTAATTTTACCAGCCATATTTTTTGGCTGATTGTTGGTTTTTCAATTTAAGCACAAAAGTCTGCTATATTTACTCTTTATTTAGAGTGAAGGGGAAAACTAAACTGTTTTCTGTCTAAATATCCAGTTTACACAGGACTGGGAGACCGAGGCTAAGAGCAAAATGGAGGATCCAGCTACAAGAACTGTTTTTCTCATGATACTGGCCAGAGATATATTCAGGGATGGGAAAATCATATAATGTAATCATACCTACATTTCTTTCTAATTAAACATTAGGATTACAGTCCAAAGAGCCAAGATTTGGTTGGACCCAGAGAGGTCCAGGTGCCAGGTTTTCCCATCACACTCCAAGGCAGTAAGATAGTTTGGGGCAGGGGGACTTTGTACCTGGAGAAGCCAAACTTGTTCCCTCTTCTCATTCTTTAACAGGGATTTGAAAGCCAAAAATTGGCATGTAGTTCCAGGTTTTATCTTTTTCTCTGAAAAGGAATTTCAATGGCAGTTTCTATGCCTTTTTTTTTTTTTTTGCTTGCATTTGTAGCTTTATCAGATGGCAGTCTACATCCTCCTGCAAGTCACCTTAAATATATAACTGTAGGAGAAATTGTTGGATTTCAGATGAACTCCACTTTAAGAATCAAAATTTTTTTCCCCCATATCATCATTATTTCTTTCTTTTCAGGAGGGGCAGAATATTGCTTTCTGTAGGCATCGGGAACCTTTCCTCTGTCTCTTCCCAGGATTATTACAGACAGCCCCTTCTCAGCACAAACAGACCATTATTAAATTCTCTTCTTCCCACCCCACCCCCTCCTCATCACAGGATGCGGGAAAAAACAATCCTTGTCAATCTTCAGGTGAATGTAAGCTGAAAGAAAGACATTCAGAAAAAAACCCTGCATGCACACTTGGGCTACACAGAAACCACTCCCGACAGTGAATTAAGGGCATCTCGGCAAAGGCAGCTAATTCATGGGTCTTAAATCAATCAGGGAGTGAAAATACAGTTTTGGTAAAAGCTGAGGCTTTCTTTTCTGCAGATTACGATTTCAGTGATCCAGAGGGAAAGCTAAAGCTCATGGGTGCACAGAAAAATGTCTGAAGGCATGGGACAGAGAACCGGCTCCCAGTGAGTCTGTTCAGAGCCAGTTCCTTGTGACGAGCCGTGCGCTGCCTGCTACACCCTACTACGGATGTTATCTTACAGATAGGGCCAGTCTCCTCTCCATTCCCTCCCGGGATTGTTTCCGCTCTCCTTAGCATCCTCCAGCGACCAGCGCCCACCGCCTCTCAGGAAAGCTCCAGACACAAAAGCAAAGCGAGCGCCTCTACCAAGGTACCCAAAGGTGGGGTCTTGGGCTAGAAGGGGGGGAAGGGCAAAGTTAACGGACAACCAATTGCAATTTGCTCTTTTTTCATGTTTTTTTTTTTCTGTTGGTGGTTTTTTCGTTGGTGGTTTGTGGGGTTTTTTTAACATCAAAATGACCTCCACCATATTCTTCTTCTTCCTCCTTTTTTTTTCTTTTAAAGAAAAAGAATTCAGTGCCATCTAGTGGGGGAGGGGACTGAGCTGCCCATTCCACAGGATCTGTACTGCTAATTCAGTTATTCAACAGGGAGAGAGAATCTTCAGTATTTCCCTGCTCTCTCTGTGATCTTCACCTCTTGAGAGGTGACGTTTAATTTACATGAGCTCCAGCCTTCATTCTTTGTAATGAACCACCTACTGAAGACATAGGACCTTGTACTAGTGTTGTATTACCTGGGGCAGCACTGGCTCTGGAGGCAGTTTGCTGCTCTAATTACAGGATTTCAAATACAAGACAGTAATCAAACCAAACACAGATATAACAAATTATATCTGCTAATATTTTTTATCATTCCAGTGCACCTTGGGTACTGGTGTACGTGAATTCTCAGCATGCCAGCCCTTCTATTAACACAGACATAAAAGATGCTGCCATAGAAGCATCTTACGATAACTCCCACAAACACTTGACCCATCAGTCAAACAGACTTTGGGTGTTCAGGTGACTCAGAACCAAGCAGAGGCTCTATAAAGGAAGATCTGGACCAAAAAACACTGTATAAAAACTTTGCCATCTAAACCCCAGGAGTTAACCACTTGTTAATGTCCCTTCTATTTTTTTTTTAATAGAAAAAGACATTTTCAGAGGTAAACATCAGCCAGCTGCATAAACACTGGCTAGCCATACACACACACACACACAAACACACACACAGATTAGGCAGACAGCTGTCTACACACTCGTGTTTATCCGTGCACACACTGGTATCTAGCTGCCCACACCAGCACCTAGCTGGACATCTTCTGCTCTCCCTACTGGCCACTCCCAAAAGAGATTTGTTTTGCTCTCTCTAAAAAAAAAAACATTTGGATTTCAAAGTTAACCAAGTTAGTGAGTATCAGATTTAAGATCACCCATGCAACATTAATTCGCCCTGCATGCAAACACATTATGATACAATCTTTAATAACATGATTTTTGTTTCCATGGGTCTCCTGCTTTTTACAGTGCTGCTCACTTAATGAACACTATTCAAATTTTCTCGTATCCTTATCATCCAATGTGTGGTGCATGTACTGTTTACTGCAGAGCATCCAGATCTTGCTTTGCATACAGAATGATTAATTTCCTCAAGGGCTTTTCTATAGTGGTGCTCTAATTGTAGTGTTGGAGGGTTGGGGTTTTTTTTACAATCATCAATGAGTTTATCTTCACAGCTCTCTGCTGAGGAACAGAGATAAAAGCCAATATTTTCAAACATGTCAGTGCATTTTGGGTGTTCCATTAAAGGAGCTCAGAACCAAACTTCTAGAGTACTTAGCACCTTCTTTCCTCAGAGAACAGCTCCCAGTCACCTTGGCTCTAGACACAGTGGGCAGTATTCTCACAGATTAGTGCATGGGTGACTGAAACTGGATAGACAGAAAATGGGGACCACCTGGACAGAAGTTGGGAAGAATGTAATTTTTTTGAGTCACCTAGCTTCATAACAGCAACTCTTACGAAGGGTGAAATACAATCCAATTTTCAATTTCAATTCAAATGCCTTCACCATGTGACCATGATTTTTCCTACCTGTATTATTCATCTGCTAGGCTCACTACACAGCCTCCAAACTCTCCACCAAACAGCCACCATGTCAGGATGACAAAGTCCTGGTTCATCTGTCATCTACCATAAATGGAAACAGAATCTGGGCAGAAAGTAGGATCTGATCATGTATCTTACTTCATGACCACAGGACACAAGTGAATGGCAATCCATGAGCAATCTTTATTCTGGTATTTTCTAAGAGTCTTGATTTAGTGACCTGAAGTTGTGATGAACAGGGGAAGCACACACGAGGTGAGACAGAATTGGTCAGGGGGTCAGGAGCTGAATGGAGTGTAGCATCAAAAGAACAGGTTTATCCTGGGAGGAAGCAAATGAATTGCTGGGCAGAAAGCAGGAAGACAGGAAGGTGAGCAGTCCTATATCATCTTTTTCAATAAAGCTGAGGGAATGGCCAACACTAAATGGCCTCACACAGAGACGGGTAAAAGAGTAACCAGCTAAAAAGAACCACAGTATAATGTTGTTTTTCCAAAGACAAAATGAAGCAAAAGACTGGTGGCTTTCCACTAAAATTGCTTCCCCCTGTAAAAACTTACCCTATTATTTAGCTGTCAACTGTCAAAACTGCATCATTGTTAATAACTTAAGGCTACACTATGCACACAGCTATGTATGATAACCACTGCTTCTCATGAGAACACCTCCAAGAATATTTTCAAGCTCAGGCAAAACGAGGATGAACTACTATAAGCTAAACCTTTCCCCAAAGTGCACAACATGGACATCATGGCTGGAAAACATCAGCCCAAACAGTTAAAGTTTAGCAGAGCTATAAGCTACTGAAAACAAGGCCTGTTAGGCAAACCTAGTCTGCTGAAGGCATTATCTCTGCATTGCTGCACTGCCTCCACCCAGACCGAGCATTCTTGGGCACTGTGGTAATCTGCAGAGTGACTTGGGAGCTGTTGCTCCACCTTTAAAGTTGTTGCCACCAGTTTTAGGCTTTTCAACTGGTTGATAGAATGCAGGTCAGGCTACATTTAACATGTTGAGTACTAAAACAAAAAACTCAGGAGAGCCAGCCCTGTCCCTGTCTCTTGAGTTCTGAGTAAACACTCAAGTGCTTCCAATGCCCGAGGAGCAACAAGAAGAGATTTAAGAAAAAGAAAAGACCTAAGCTGTGCATGTGTAAGCCTCTACTGAGAGAGAAAGTTTTGCTTGGAGACAACTCAGCCAAAGCACAAGGGCAATATTTAGCCCTCAGGGCTCTTTCAAATTCATCTCCCTACAAGAGAAAACACATCTTAGCCCTGGCTCTCACAAGCAGAGATTCAGCTCCAATGTGATGCACTCTGTGATCACAGCAGCCACTCTGTTGTGTCCTGCTTATTGTCTTGCCAGCTTGGAAGTCAACATCTTCATATTCTACAGCTTCTTCTCCTCTGAGCTGGACTAGGTTTCACAGGAACAGACCTGTTTTCCCAAAAGCCTTGCTAAGAGGACTGCTATTTCATACAAGCCCCTCTGTACTTCCCCCAGTTTACCTCATGGATGCATCAAGCCCAGCCTCCTACCCTAAATCCTGCTGCAGGAAAAACCCGTTGCCTGCTGCAGTGATGAAGGTGACATTGCTCTGAATGCAGGAGTTGTATAGCAAGGTTACTTGCTGCCTAAAGCCAGCTACAAAAGGAAGATGGCCCTCCAACATCACCGTCATTGGGCTCAGCTGAAAACAGGAGATATTACTTCATTAAAATTCATAGATCTTGTGACTTTTATAGAAATAGCAAGTAGAATCCAGGATGGCAGAGATGAGATATTAGGGCCAAAGAGTAATGACTGAGAGCAAAAACTCAGACTTCTGGCTGCCAATAATAAACATATTTGGTAAGAAGTGACTTTTATTCTAAAAGCTACATCTAACACATTGATCTTCAATATATTAAAGCCTGAATAATTCTGATTTTGCTGTACTGCATCGATATGTAGTTCATATAGGCAGTCTAATATCTGCAGCACTGTTACTTTGGTTGACGTGGCAAGTCACACTGTACAACCTTACCTAAACTTCTGACAGATTCCAGAACATGTTGTTCACTCCCTGAAAGACTTTTGGACATGGTTTCTATCAGCAGTGCTATGTGAACTAATCACTGAAAGACAGAGCCGCAGTCTCTGTAGACCGATAACATGGTGTTTTGTAGTGAGTGTATCACATCCATGACTGGATCCCAGCTGCCAGTTCAATTGGTTGCTTCTTTTAGTCACAAAAGAAAAAAAAGGATTAGTTAAAAATCAGAATTCATAGATGATAAGAAATCATGATGTAATGAACTGGAAAGAAAACCAATAAGCAAAATCAAAAATAGCACCTGCTTAGAAAAACTGTATTCTCTACAAGGACTGCTTCATTTTGGAACATGACTCAGAAGACCTCAGTCTTCGTCTATTTCATTTGGCTGTGAAGTCCCAGCAGAGCAGATTAATTTAAATTTAAAAAAAAAAAAATTGTATACATACATATTGTGTGCCTCTGTAATAGCAGCTGACATCTAGGATGATAAACTCTCTATTTAGACACAAGTATGCTTCTATCCTAAACAGTTTTGCATTTACTTCTCTTCATTTATTATCTCCAAGTATATTTGCATCCAAATAAAGTAGTTGGTTCTTCAGAATTCATCCATTTGTGCAGTTCATTTCCCCACCTCAAGCTTTATCACTGTGAAATCACAACTTGTAGTTGAGGATTTGATTAGATCACAAAAAAAGGATTAGAGCTCCAGATGGGACACACACAGCAGGAAGAACTGAATGCCTAAGCAAGAAGACCTGGTTTCTATGCAATTGCCATTGGTTTGTTAGTCTTAACCAAGAATGAAACAAAGAGAAGGAAAAAAAATCTATACATTTCATGCTACCAGTGCTCATTTTGTAAGAGAAGGGAGCAGCTGCTTAAGGACTGTTCTTCTTCTTCTGTCAACACTGGAAGGGATACTGAGCAAGTTTGCAGATGACACAAAACTCAGAGGAGCTGTTGACTCCCTCAAAGGCAGGGGGGCCCTGCAGAGAGACCTCGAAAATTGAGAGGGCTGGGCAATCACCAACCATATGAAGTTCAACAAGGGGAAGTGCTGGATTCTGCACCTGGATGTAAGTACAGACTGGGCTACCCTGACATAATTGACAGCAGCTTCATGTCACCCACCAGGACTGAAGAACTCCAAACTAAAACCAAAAAAATTATCTGTTTCCACGACTCTGCCTTCAAAAGACTGTATGAGGGGGAAAGGTTGATCAATGATGTTTAGCTCTACAAAGAGCATTGCTGAAATTACTGGGAACCTGGAAGTCCAGCCAGATCTCAGAAAATCTGCTGACTTACAAATCGACATGGTCAGAGTGGCTATCCAGAGTGCTCCCAAAGACCTGATGATTTATCCTGTGCTCAGCATTGGTTAAGATACCCTAAGACAAGAAGGCACCTAAACCAGGAAAACATGGAGGGAAATCTCCATTGGAATGCACCATAGAAATCAACAGGGATATATAGTACCAAAGTCTGCTGAAACTCCGGGAAGCCAACAGCTCGCAAACCCAAGAGGTCTATATCTGAGACAGCATCTTGAAAAGAGTTCACTTGGAAGAAACAGGAATGTGAACTCAAACAGACCCAAACAGAATCTCCTTGGATTTTCTGTTTAAGAGAATTACGTTGTTCTGAAAAGTCTATTGCTGGACCATTTTTATTTGTACTTCGTTTTTACACTTGGCCAAATAGAGTTAGAGATAAACAGCTGGTTTGACCCCATTTGAAAACTTTGGTGGATGTCCTTTCGGATGAATGCTGCAGGGAATGATGGAAGAGAAACTACAGGAGCTTTTATCAGCAGTGAGACAGATGTCTCCATTATTTCTTCACTTTCCGCTGATTCTGTTATTTTAATATTTTTCCTTTTTTTCCTCCCCCCTTCATCCCCCGGCAATACTTTTTTCCAGCCAAGACAGATGTGTCTTTGTTACTGTTGCCTTTAAAAGTTTTATGTGCATGTTGTTGGTAAAGTAACAACAATACTTGACTTCTGTAGTATGTTTTTCACTAGGGGAAGCTGAAGCATTTTCTAAGAATCAATTATACTTCACAAAGCATTTCTGAAGCAGACATTATTATCCCCAGTTTACAGAGGGATGAAATGGCAGGTAGGTTAATTAACTTGCTTAAGGTCATCCAGTGAGTTAGTAATGGAGCTGCAAAAAACCCAAGATTCAACAATTCTCATTCCCAGTCCCTTGACCTAACCACTAAGAAGTATTCCTTCTCTTCAGTCTTAAGTACTTCATTTAAATCTATCACTGATCATTTATTCTGACATATTGTTGAACTACAAATTAGTCAGTCTTAATGACAAACATGTAAATGTGTGGAGATCTGCAGCATCCTCCATCACTTGCCTGTTCAGCTTCGTGCACCCCCTGCTATGCTGAGCAGCTCATCTCCCATTAAAAATGGAGAACTGTCAATACAGTTTCAGGCATCAGTCCGAGAGCGTTGTGTGAAAGAGGAATAGCACTTTCTCCCTTTCCCCAGGAGGCAGGAAGGCTGCCTCAACAGCCTGGCTGTTGGGGAAAGCAATAAGCTCAAGATGCCAACTGGCTTTGAAAAATAATTTCTATTCTTCTTTAATGCTGCATCTCCCTCCCGAGTGTTTCCAGCGTTAGATAGCTGGAGCGGCAGTATTTAATAGCTACATCTTTGTAGATTTCACTCTGTGGCATTAGTTTGACGAGTCATTTTAAAGTCAAAATATCCTTCAAATGCCCACCCAAAGTCTGTCAGTCTCTTAATACTACACATTCTCTCCAGAGGGTTTTGCACTGCAGTTGTCTCCGTGGCTCAGCATGAATCGCTGCACAACAAAAATACAATTAAAGTCTGCCAATTAATCGTGATCACATAAAGAATGAATAACAAATGATTTCTAAACACATATGTAGCCAATGCCGTTTTACCAAATGCTCAGAGGGTCTTTCGACTTCACTCAGTTGAAGATGATTTTATTCCCTCATGTCAATATTTATAAGAAGAAAATGTTAGAGATCATCTTACAGCTTGATAGTTCTGAGAATAAGACTTAGGAGTGAAGTCTATCACTGTGTCATACAGGAACTACTCAAGTGCCTCGTTTCCAAGATCAACTGATACAAGTTCAGACTCTTTTTCCTTGTAAATGTCAATAAACAAGCACCAATGAGCAAACTGGCACCCTGATCTTTCTTTCTGGGTATACCTTTGCCTTCTCAGGACAAACTTACAGTGGCTCAAGTGTCAGATTTTGTCAAAATTTTGCCTCAAAGCCGTTTAACATTCAGTTAAAACTAAAATACATACACAAGAGGAATTGGTCAGATAATTAATTCCAGATCATTATTGATCAAATAAAATAATTCCAGACCAAAAATCTGCCAACTATTTGTGAAAAGGTCTTTCTTGTAGTTTATCAAGAGGTCTCTTTCTCTTTTTTCTTGCTGCTTTGCATTCATGTGCTTCATGAATGTCTCTCCATTCCCCTCATGTCTTTCCGTCACAACAGTCCCTGTGCAGAGAATGCCCATGTTGTCTTCTAGCATCATGTCAATTCACTGTCTTTTGACTTTTATTTTAGGGTTTCACCTTTTTCACTCACCAGTCTGTCACTGATTTTCTTCTAAATAATTGCTAAAACGTCCAAACACTTTGCTCTGTTTACAGCAAAAAGCTCAGGAGGATCTAACGACACGTCCATAGAATTCAGCTCGTCACAATCCCATTCCTGTTGCCAGCTTCTGCTGCTTCCTTCCATTCCCTGGAAGAAGAGAGAGCAGTTCAGCCACTGACCTGAATGTTAAGCACTAGCAAACTAAACCAGGAGTGCAGCCACGAGTATACACATCTCTGATGGTAATTGCTCCCAGGGATGCACGTGACAGCACTGCCAGGCAGCCAGAATGGCCTGTCTAACCTGTTCTCACCATGAGCATCATCTCAGGGAGAGTGACTTGGGCAGTGTCCTCCATGGTGAACCACATCACCCTGTGAGCTTGAACTCCCTGGCAGAATATAGGGAGACAGTGTTCCAGATGAGGTGAGAAAGAACATTTTGGCTACATGGATTGCAAAATAGACCATGCTCTGCCTCTGCAAATTTGCAGTGTGTTGTCACTTTGTTGACTGTTGTGACCTTGATATTCCATCCTGAGTGTCTGTAAGCTGCCTTACTGGCACGCTAACCCTGGCTGGGTGCTCTGCAAGCAATTCTTCTCATAACCACAGCAACAACAGTGATATAGTAACAGAAATAGGCTCTTGTGAGTGCACATTTTTACTTTGATTTAATAACAGCAATGTCTGATAGCAGAAACAACTGATTTCAGAGTAAAAACGGCAGAAGTTAACCAATGGAGACCTGTTCATACGTGTGCTTCCATCACTCCAGAAGAGCCACGCTGGAGCCTGAATGTATAGGCAGCAACACTGGGTCTCTGAAGAGAAAATCTTTGTATTGTGACTTAGAGATCTTTTACAATCTAAATGATTCTGTGATTCCTTCCTACTGATCCTGACCCATGATGTGTAACTATGAGGGAGAAAGTCAGTTTGCCTACTCTTCTGATCAGGAACAGCTGTAATTCTCACACCAACCTAATCCACTAAATGTCTCTGCCCTGAAACTCAGCAGAGTAACTCAGGCAATCAGACCCCAGGGTGATAAAGCTGAAAAAAACAAACAAAAAACCCAAACAAACAAAAAACAAACACCAAAAAACTGACATGGAACCAGAATCCTGCTTTGAGAGAAAGAGGAAGATGCTCTCCAGTGGTCTATATGCCAATTTTCAAAGTTTGGGAAACATGCAAGAAGACTGGATATTTTCATTGATGAGGTGAAACGAGCTTAAACTGATGTAATTACTGGAAAAGGTAAAATGGAATCTTATAACATTTTGCCCCAATCCTTTTAAACAAATAAAGAAATTTGAAGATTGAGAAGGTAACAGTACATATGAAACCACCATCACTATTTTAGAGATGCAGACAGTAACTTGTTCCAATTAATGCTATTGAGGAGGGGTGGAATGGAGCAGGGATGGCTGCAGAGAATCAGGCTGCTTATCCCTCCAATGTACAAAAAGTGTTTGGAACTGTGTGAGGAAAATGCCCCAAATAGCCAGCAGCCATGTCTCATCAGATTTTCTAAAACTTATTTTCCATGACAGAAGTTATTCCAGTCTACATGGAAGAAGTATTTTTGAACTCAAAATGTTTAAACTACTTAATCATGGAACAAAAAAGTGGTGGTTGCTTAGGAGTCAGCTGTCATAATTTGATTATAACAAGGACAGTTGGTATAAGAAGGAAAAAGGACAGTCCCAGTCAGGGACTGACTCACACACAGAGATGCTTCAGAAAGATTATCCCCATCATGGTGGGAGAAATGATGAGAAAATTACGATTCAAAAATAGAGGTAGAAATGTAAATGAGAGTACATATGATCTTACTCCACAAAGTCATGATTGCTTAATTAACAAAATGGCCAAATTTGGCTGAAGGACAATTTTGTCTCAGCAGTAGGGTAAAGGAAACACTCAGAAGCTAAAAGCATAGTATAGAACAACATGGAAAGGCAAAAATATCAGGAAAAAATGTTCTGTTCATACAAAAAAATGAAGACTACAGAAATGTGATTATAGACAGTAAAATGGAGAGTGCAACAGTGCCAAGGCGTATGTCTAAATAGAGATGGTAAAACAGCATAGAAGTGGCAGAAATGTTAAAAACTTATATTCCCTTCTTAAAAAGAGGCACTTTTCTTATCTAGTAAGAAAAAGAAAGGAAAGAAGCACTTTTCAGTCCATTAGTCAGTAATGAAAATAGAAAGCAATTTCTACTAGAGCTAACATTTTAAAATTAGGATATCTAGAGAACTTTTATATGACAGTCTTTGAATAACTGGCTAAAGAAATTCCATAAATGTTAATTCTTAATAATCATAGAAAGGTTTGGTTTGGAAGGGACCTTAAAGATCACCTAGTTCCAACTCCTCTCTCCCGTGGGCAGGGACACCCTTCCACTAGATCAGGAATATAAAGGAAATTGCAGAGGATCATGCCAATATTCAAAAAGGACAAGAAAGGTGACCAGGGTGCCCAGGCCATGAGGCTGCTCTGCTCGTGACAAGCACGGAAAAGATGACAGAAAATTAATCAAGGAAGGATGATGGAATAACGTCTTCAAAGCTGAGCAGAATCTGCTCTTCTAGAAAACAGGCCCAGGCAGACAAATCCAATTTCCTCCTTCAACGGCATTACACGTTTGGCGTGTAAATGCAATCACATAATTGTCATTTAGTCAGATGTTTGCACAGGGTCTGATTTAGCATCTCCTGGCACTGATTAAAAATTAGCATAAATCGAGCACTGGGAAAGCTCACAGGAAGCGGGACTGGCAGTGGCCAAAGGGGTGTTGGGGGGAAGCGTTAGCAGGGTCAGGTGCCCAGCCCCACCTCTCAGGGGCTCCCCCTGGGCACACACCCTGCTCCACTCCAGGTTTGGGGGCACAAGGGTTAGTGGCCAGAGACCAAGATGACACTTGTGCTGAAAGACTGAGATTGTGCAGGTGGATTTGCCAAAGCACATATACATAAGCAGCTGAATATCCATCCTTGAAAAAAAGCAGGCAGAGGGAAGCGAAAGTTATGAGGCTAAGGACTGGCGAGGAGCACAGGAGAAAGGCACCCTAACTTGTGAGTAGAGAAGCAATTTCTCTATGTGGTTTGGAGACACAATGAATGACAGGGAAACATTTGTGGCTCCCAAACTCTTCCTTTCATCACCTTTCAGTAAAACTAGATTTTGACAACAGTTGTCCCAGTTCACAGTCTGGTCAAGGCTGTGAGTGAAGACACCTGGCTTTCAGCTCTTTGTGTAAACTCATAACTTTTCCCAAGAGTAAAACCAACTTGTTTTTGTTATATTAACCCAGGCAGACATTCTCACCGAGCAAGACTGCTGACTGTGTGGACATCTTCTCACACCAACCTTCACTGGCAAAAGGAAAGAATAAGACTGTATGTAGTAGCAAAAGGAAAGAATAAGGTTCTATGTAGATTTGTCATCAGCGTCTAATGAGAATATCTGCTAATTTCACGATTAGATTTAAGCATATAACTCCAAAGGTGCTTATAACAGGAAAAAGGAAAAGAGAGGAAGGCACAACGAAAACGTTCCTGACGATATTTGCAGATGCCTGTTAACACAGGAGAGCGTAACTCTCTTAAGGGGTGATAGTTTGGGTTGTCCTGTGGGGAGCCAGGAGTTGGACGGGACGGTCCTTGTGGGTCTCTTCCAACTCAGGATATTCTATGATTCTATGACAACGGGGCTCGGCACCTGACAAGCCGCCACTCGTTTTGGGGAAGGAGAAGGCAGGTCCGCCCGTGCAGGCGGGACCGGGGCGGGGACGATCCCGCCTCTCCCCGCTCGTCACCCGCCCGCGCCGCACTCCGGCATCACCGACCGCCCCCTCGGCATCACCGACCGCCCCCTCGGCATCACCGACCGCCCCCTCGGCATCACCGACCGCCCCTCCGGCATCACCGACCGCCCCCTCGGCATCACCGACCGCCCCCTCGGCATCACCGACCGCCCCCTCGGCATCATCGCTCCGCGCCGGCCGCGGGTCCGCCCGGGCGCTGCCGGGTGAGCGGGGCCAGGGCCGGGAAAGGGGGACATGGGCCCCGGGTAGTGCGGGGTTGTGTCCCCGGGAGCTGCCCTGCCGGAGGGAAGCGGGGCCGGCTCGGGCTGGAGGATGCGCCGCGCCTGCCTCCGGTGACCTCCGTGCCCCGGGGCGGCCTTCTCTTCCCGGTGTGCTCGTGGTTAAAATCAGGAGTCACTCTGAAAACGGAAAGTTTTCCTCCTGTGTTCCGAGTGAGAAGGAAGCTGTGTGAGACAAGCTGGTGGATCGGGAAATACAAACAAACATCTTAGGGCGGGAAAGCTTGCTTTGAGTGGGAGTAAGGAGCGGGGAGGAGGTGGAGCGGCAGCGCTGGAGGCTGGTTTTGGTTTTGGTTTTCGTTTAGGTGTGTTAATTACCAGTGGGCGATCCTGAAAATGTCCTCGCTGGAAGTGGCAGTAACAAGACTGTTCTGTCACATCTCACAGAATCAGAGATCGCCCTAAACCAGGCTTTGGATGGCTCTGGCTCTTGGGAGTTTGTAGTCTTTGCCTTTCTTCTCTCTCAAACATTCTTAGTCTGGTGAGGATTAGTGGAGGTCTCTAGCGTTGGCTTGGGCTGTTTAGATTCCTTTAGCGATTCTAAAGTGAAAATCAGATTCATCAAACCACAGGTTTGCATCGTTTAGGAGCTAAAGGTGCTTTCATTTTAAAGCTGCAGTAAGAAGAGATTTAAGCAAGCTTTGTTGTTTGACTTGAGTCTATTGATACTTTCAGAGTGATGTGATGAAGATTTTGGGGGAAAATTGGTTGCTTTGTCTCTGAATGTAGGAATTAGGTTTGGCTGTTCTGAAGTGGATGGCTTAGCACGACTTCCTGATCATTGCCCCACGTAATAGATGCTCAGGTGGAAGTGCTGCCCTGCAGTCACTGAAGAGCTTCTGCCTTCTCACACTAGGCCTGCTGCCTTGGCTTGAGGTCTCTGATACTTAGCCTTCCTTTTTGTTAATTTTTCCATTTCTCTCTCAGACTCAGGTTACTTGTAATTACGTGCTTCGTTTTTTTCCTGCTTCCTTTTATAGAGCTCTACTCACAGGAGTAAATCAAAGCAGACAGTTGTACATCAGGTCCTGCAGTGGGCAAATGTATGTAAGTGAGGTTATGAATACTTCTAATTTGCATTATTAAACAACAGGCTCCATGTAATCATGCTGAAATGGACTTAGCACTGTCCTTCTGATTACTCTTATCCATGCTCTTTAATTTTCTACACTCATCTGGAATCAGCTGTGCAATACTTAAAACGAGAATTTTAAACTTTAACCTCAGTGTAGTGCACTTAAACCTCACTTTATGTCTCTGGAGACTTATGTCATCACTTATTCAAAAAGGCACAGTACAGGCCACATACAGCTTCAAATACAGAATTATGGGATTCCCATTCTTGTCTATTACAACCCATTTTGCAAAGGAAGAGTAAAGATGTAAAGAAGTGGAAAAGTGGGGAGGATTAGAAAAGCTGAGAGAAAACCCTTCTTCATGCTCCTTTAAGAGCATGGATGTTGTTTCTGGTGGCCTGATAACAATGGTTTTGTCTTCAAGGCATTTTTGTTGCAGAGGTCTTTAGGAGGGAGATGGCTAAAAGAGAATGGGAAGCTGCTGATGAATTTTCTTGGAAAAAAGAATCTAGCACAGGGAAGTTTTTTTCCTCTCAAAAAGAATGGCTATTGTGGGAGACTAAAAAGAGAATGAAGAAAAAGGTGACATAGGTGATTAAGGGAAGAGAATTGAGATGGGAAGGATCTGTGTGATTCATATAGAGAAACATGATTATTTTTACAGTTGGTTGGCCATTCTTGTTAGACAGATTATAACAGTGTTTTAAGTTGGGTGAGAAATTTTCATGAGCAAAACTTCCAGATTGCTTCCTCAATATGTTCAAATGGTGTCTTACCTGGTGCTTGTGTAGAAGTCAGCAGTATTGCAGCAGGTGCTATTTTTGGCAGAGCTCACACTGTAATTGTTCCTGTGACGGGAGTTTAAAGGTAGTCTTGAGCAAGCCAAGTGGCATCTGCTAATAAATTGGCCATGGTAAATTGTGCTTCAGTGAAGGTACTTTTATAGCCAGTATTGCTCTCTATAGACAGCAATAGTGTAGTGTCCTAGTTAGGCTGGTAATTGTACCTGAATTGGTGTTGATGTTCTGTGTGTGCAAAACTATGTACTAAGGATTAGACTGATTTCATGCGAGGAAGGTGAGACTTCAAACATGTGATCAGTGTACGATGCGTTGTTTCATCTGCCTTAATTCTGGGATAGCCTGTGATGCTCAACCATCTTAGAGTTGTGGCTCTCTTGTGTTTCCTTTTGCAGGAAAGTCCATCTGTCTGTCTATGTGTGCCCACTCTTCCTTGAGACATGTCCAGTGTTTCCAGTTACGCCCTCCGAATGGCCCGGCTGAGTGCTCAGATATTCGGAGATGTTGTCAGGCCAACTGACTCAAAATCTATGAAGGTGGTGAAGTTGTTCAGTGAGCAGCCCTTGGCCAAGAGGAAGGAGGTGCACAGCTGGTACCCTCCTCACAACACCTACTACGCCCTCATGAAGAAACTCCGTTACTTTGGTCTCTACAGGTACTCTCTGGGCGTTTAGGGTTGGGAGCAGGACTGGAGATGGGAAAGGGGTGGGTGTGAGTCCGCTTACAGTCGTTTTCCTCAAGGGAAAGAGGAAAAAGTTTTAGTTATGAATATGGTGCATATGGAAATGCACACTCGATTGTTGCACTGAGGGCAAGGAGCATGAAATAAGTGACTGCTGTCTAACTTTTGCCATAATTGGAACCTTTTGTGAAAAAGACTTTAGGTATAGTTTTGGGCAAGCAGTTACATAAGAAATAGTTCCTGCTTTGGCTTTGTGGGGAAGGGAAGAGAACTTTCTCATAGACAGGAGGTGGGGCTGTAGTTCTGAATATGGCAAATGCATGTGCTACAAAGAGGTGATGTTAATGCCAAAATTGCCCTGAGTCAGTCTTATGATATATTTCTCAATCATTCAACAGCTAATAAGTGAAATGTAGAAGAGAAGGAAAGTCTATGTTAGGCCAGAGGGCCTTTTCATCCTTTAAAATAAATGAGGTTAAATTAAATTCAAATGTCATTTAAATAGCCTTGTTAATTCCAGCTTCATCCAAACCAGTTGTCTAATTTCCATGTGAATTTCCAGTCTCGAGCAGAAAAAATTTGCACTACTGAAGAACATCAGCAGGAGTCAAATGCATTTCTTTCACTTCAATCAGGTAGCACTAAAGAAATCCTTTAAAAAAGGGAGGCTGCCAACCCTATGAGAGGTCAAACTAGATTAATTTCTATTGGTAGTATCACAATACGAGCCATCAAGGATTGTGTCCAGGATGCTCTTAGTTTAGGTGGGTGTGCAAACATTTTCTAGAGTAGATGTTTGCTTACACAGAAAGCCTCGATGACATGTCCATGTTCCTTACTCTTCCCCTGTTAATCTCAAATTCCTTCTCTAGTTGCTCTGTGTACAGAGAGCTTGTGGAGGGTCAGGCTTGCAGCTCAGAAATATGTAATGAAGAGTCACAGACTAACAGGGCCTGATAATAAATCACAAGCTTTTTGGTACTATTTAGAGAAGTTGTGTAGAAAAATAGCAGTACAGCAACCTTAGGCCAAGTAGGATGCAGTTATGGCTTTTGAAAATTGCTTTGCACTGAAAAATACAGGGACAGAGATTAATCAAATTTATTAGATCATTATTGAGGATTAATTATCTCTACCAACCCCTTCATCCTCCTTCCTATTTTATTCTCCTGTTAAGATTCTACCACTACTCATGCTTTCTTCATAACTCATTCTTGAAGTCTCCTGAGAGCAGTGTCATGGGCTGTAATTACTGCTAAGCATGCCCCTGTTTCCTTAGAAGCTAATGACCTGAACTTAGTATCTAGCACAGGAACACAATGTGCTTTTGCTAGACTGCTGGGCCAGATGAGAAGGGGGGAATCTCATTCTTGTCTCTTGCTGATTTTTACATTTTACTGCTCATTTAAGCACAATGGATCAATAAATGCAATTGAAATAATACAAATATGCACACACCATTTTTTGCTGAAACGGGCAACCTTGTTAGTTCTGAAAGTACCAGAGGAAATCTCTTGTTATTTTTCAGTGATACTGTAGCAGTAATAAGGAATACATTGCAGTGAGTTTCAGTATGGACTTCATGGTTAAAAAAAAGGGTTTTTTTCATTATCACATACTTTAAGAAACAGAGTAAACTTTTTTCCCTTCCCTTCATCCCTTTCCTCCTGATCTAGGGATGAGCATCAAGACTTTAAGGAGGAGATGAGGCGACTGAAAAAGCTCCGTGGGAAGGAAAAACCAAAGAAGGGGGAAGGAAAGAGAGCTCTCAAAAAGAAATAGTTCTATTTGAACAATATAATTATCTACTCTGGAAATGCTGGAGAACAGCTGGAGAGGGTTTGGCATGTGAGCTGCGTGTGGGGCACAAGAAACACACTGTGAAATAGTGGACTCCACCCTGGAAATGCAGTTGGGTCTCTGAAGTTTTATTGGGTTTGAGTTTCTGTGCTTTAAATATACTGTATATTGTAGCACATTATTTTGTCAGAGCCCTCTCTTACCCAAGTAATAAAAACAGTAATAAAAAAAAAAAAGTACTCAGTGTTTTTCTTGACACCACCCGTAGCTGTTTCAGTTTTTCTTGATCTGGAAATCTGTTTGCTTCTCATTCTCTGTTTTACTTTCTTCTATTAGTATCAACACTGTGGCCACAAAAAAATAAGTATTCCTGCTTCTACTGCTCCTTGTCAAACTTGCCTGTTTTAATAAGTTTCACTTCAGGTAGCTTTAGCTATATTTTTTTTTAAGTTGCTGTTAGAGTTTGTTATTCTGCATTTTTCACTGGGCAATACTTCCCACTCCATTGCCTGCCCACAGCATTTACATTGTTTCCTGAACGATTAGCTGCTGCAACAGAAGAGGCTGAAATATTAAGTAATAATTAAATAACTAAATCCATAAATAATGGAATTATTACATGCAATAATGAAATTTAAAATAATTTTATTACAGGAAACTTACCCTGATTGCCTGGAAGACATGCATGAAATACTACCTAAGATGATGAACACTTTTGTTAGCATTCACTATGGGGTTTTGTCACAAGGCTTCTTCAGTGTTGCTAATATTAATGATTGTATACATCTACGATTCTTACCTGTCAGCCCCTGCCAGGGAATAGAAAGTACAGAATGCAGCTGTGCTGCTCTGCCTGACTATGTGTGCATCTTGCCTGTGTGTGCCCTGAAAGAGCATCTTTTAATTTTTCAGATGACATAAGTGTAGAGGAACATCCTAGAGGCAGTAGAGGAGAGCTATGGAAGATGTAGAGTGACTGAAGCAGAAAGTTGGAGCACAGTTGCTTGGTTTTGTGTACAGAGGCATTCTGAAGTAGGGCTCAGTACTAAACCTACTGACATTTCTAAACGAAATAGTTTAATTTGTTTAGTTGTTCAAATTTAAGTGTATTTGAAGGTATCTGAGCATTGAAATTGGTGGATCTATATAAATTTGTAACAGCTCAACAGCTTGACTTCACCAAGGTTATTAATGGAAGTGCTGATTCTGTTAAAGGTGTTTCTGATCAGCTATGTAGTTCTTGTTCCATATCCTTACTGAGTGTTACCTGCTTTTCCAGGCTCTAAGACATGCTGATTTTAGGAAATTTGAAGTGTTGTGGAAGAAGCACCTGAGTTCTTACCAGTCACAAAATGCTATAGAAGTTAATTCAAAATATGTATCTGCTCTGTACTGTAGTGGTGAGTTTCTCTCTTATTCTAATTTAAAATCCTTTTGGTGACTTAGAACTTTTGCTCAACTCTAATGGGCTTGTGGCATTTCAGTATTATGTGTTGTCTGTGGGTTGTGACCTGTCTGGTAGTGAAGTATCCAGAGCCTGTGCTGGGCCCTCTGAGAAGTCCTTGGTTCGTGGGACATGTGCATGCAGCTGAGGGGAAGCTGTCTGGTTCCTTTGAATTTCCCTTCAGAAAGAAGAGTAGCATGGAGGCACTTACTAGGTAGGAAAGGGAATTATCCAAGTAGAAAGGTTGCTGCTGCCTGACACTCTTTCTCACTATAGGTGTGAGAGGTGAAGTTGCTTATTTGCCTGTTTTGATGGAGAGAAAGACCAGTTCTGAGCCTCTTCAGCAGACCTACTGCAGCAGCTCTGCACAGCTCTTGATGTCCTCTAAAATTAACTCCCAGATCAATAGAAATGTCTTCCCTGCTGTTTAACTCTGATGAAAAATCAACAGCATCTCTTCTGTTCCTGTGAAACACTCGAAGCTCTCATGCTATAAACATGCAAGAGACCAAAAGCGGTGCGTGCATCAAAAAGGGAATTATGGTTCTACTCTGGTAAAGTATGCATGGTCTTAAGCTTTGTGTATGGAGGGAGACCTGGTTCTGAGTATACATATAACAATATATAAAATACTTAGTGTGATTGGCCATGGCTGTGCTTTGGAATCCACATTTAGCCTACTAAAGGACTGAGTATCTACTGGTATTATGTACCTTAGTGTGTCATCTTGCTGGACACAGATATGGACTCAGCAGTGTAGTATTAGATAATTAGGCTTGGGAGGTGGATCTGTTCTTCCTTGCTTACTCCAAGCCACCCAGCTATTACGGATATCATGAACAGGAAAGTGAACGGCTTGCTTGGGTACTCAGCTATAATGACCCCACTTTCTCTGCAACTTGCCAGAGCAAACCTGCTCTAGTCAAAGCATTGCTCTGGGAACATACTTTGGGAAGTTATTTACCACAGCATATCCAAAAAGGGAGAGAAAGTGCCTGTGAAGTAAGCAGATGTGAAACAAATGGACTGGATTGTTGATTTTCATCTTTTCTCTGCAGTTTTACAAAAGCAAAGTGGATGGAGTAAAAGAAAAACACAGCCTTTCTGGAAGAGTAGTATAAGTACAAGAGAGGTTCCCCTGCCTAATTTTTCGTATCTTTTTTCTGTAGTACTCATCTGCTACAACTTGGTCTTCTCAAAAATGGCTGTTTTCCCTTGCCTGAGACTTCACCATAAAATAACAATGACTCAGCCATTATTGGAGTATATCCTAGTGTTGGGATAATCCATTGCTTGCTGGGAGCATTAGCATAACTATTTTGTTCCAGAAAATACAGCCTTCTCCTCTCCATAGCTGGGATAGAAATAGGCACTTTCCTGCTCCTTTCTAATCTGTGCTCTGTCATTTAGGAATAGACATTGCCTGACAAAGACTACTTTTTGTGCATCAAAATCAGAGTCTAGACAAATTAGGAGTCAGTCCTGACACATCACACCAGGGATTAACCAGGTATTAACACAGTATGTATATTTAGGAGAGAAAGTAGAGTTCCAGCCGTGTTCTGAAGGGCAAGGATAGTAACACACTTTGTACAGCTATTGGTATAGTGACATATCCATTTTCTGCACAAATACCCAAGTTCAATTAATGTTTATTTTTGGCTTTCCCCTTACAATGATTCTTTTCACCATTCAAACTGCTGCATCTTGTTACAAATTTCACTCTTCTCCCGGGGGTATGAGCTGACTGTCTTCGGCAGATGTTTAGATGGATGTTTTAATTCTCGATCGGAATAAACCTGGTTAGCTGACCTTCAAAGTACTGAGAGTAAAAACCCCAGCCTCCTCCCAGTCCTGAACACTTTTATTAAGTGCCACTGCTTCCTTATTTTGCAGTGCTTTAACTGTGTCTGTCTTTAATTAGACTCTGGTATGATATATTCATAGCTGCTGAGCGCTGCCGTGATGATCACAAGCTGTTTTGTAAACAGGCTGACCCAGTTGCTGTATATATCCTACAGGGAATGCAGCTATTGCCAGAACCTCTTCCTATTGGAAGTCCTGCAGACAGGCAGAAGTTCACTTGCATGCTGCCACACTTCATAATACTGGAAGGTAAAAAACCCGCAGTCTTGCTTTCTGTCAAAGGTACCAGTGTATTGAAATGTATGTCCTCTGCTCAGAAAAGTAATAACTTGAAAAAAGTTTCCCCTAATGTGGAAAGAGTTTAATCTACTTACTAAAACAACATGCTGAGTTTACTCAGGTCAGTGAAATGCACCTGAGTTGCTCTATGGTTTTAGACAAATGCTTTGTCTTACTTGCCTTTGTTTCCCCTGGAGTAAAATTAGAATAATCATCACTTAGTGAATAGCGTCATGAATTTAAGCTGCTTCCAGGGTGGGAATTTACCCCAGGAGAACCTTGTGTAAAGAGCAGCTTAGTCTGGCTGTGGTAGGACTTGTAGCTCTGTGTATTTCAGAGCTTTATTCAGAGATGATTGTATGCAACAGTTGATGAAATTTTTAATACATAAAATAAGCTGTGGTATGTTAATGTTTTTGCTGTTCTGCTTTACATGTTAGAGACTTCAAATGCTGAAAAAAATTATGATTTGGTCAGATTGTAAAAATTAAAAAAAAGTGACAGATATTTCTTAAACTGTAAATATTTTTAAAATTTTAAAGTGTCTGTACATGTTCCTCTACCACTTTGAAGTCCATTTTAGGGTAATTTTAAAAAACAGCAATCGACAAAGTCTCTGTGTTTTGGAAAAGCTTCACATATCTGAAAGGCAGCTTTGATGAGGGAATGACTGTGTTTTATATGGGTTTTTTTCTTTCTTTTGAAGCAGAAAGGATAATATGCAAAGAAAACAAATGTTACAGGGATCTCAGAATGATCCTCTTAAACTCAGTTCTCCTCTGTAAATGATTGTGGCACTTTTTGTACAATCCCTTGGGAGTAGATCCTGGAAACAAAATCCTTCAGGGGGAGTTCTCTGTTCATTATCTTGATATTGAGATGTGTGAGAGCAGAAACTCTTCCTGTTTAACCTCTTCTAGGTGCAGCATCATTTTTCTGAACTGTCCAAACCACAATGGAAAACTCAAATGTTCTAATAATTGAAAAAAAAAAAGGATTTATGAGGCATGTAAGAGTAAGCAGAAATAAAAATAATACCTTTATCATAAATCCTAGGGGTAAAACTTAAATTATGTGTGGGCCATCCATTTAGGATGGATCTTTTTGTGCCTGCACAACTGGGGAAGCACAAAAAAAAGGCATTTTTGCCTTTCCATTCAATTTCTTTCTCCTTCTTTCTTTTCCTTGTCCTTTTTCTCAAGTGTAATAATAATAATGTCTTGAGTACAGAGAGGAAGGAACAGACAGGAGAACATCTGAAAGAATTTGCTTGTGAAGTCTCAGTCACAGCAGAGCACAGCTATAATGTGTTCAAATGGGGAGGAGCATGACTGTAGACAGATACTAGAGGGACATCACCACCACACTGGCTGAGAAATTATTTAGAGTTGCCTAAGGGGATAATTATGAAATCAACAGGATAACAATCATGACATCGCAGTGTCTTTATACGTATTGTGTTGAATTGTTCTGGGTGGAATACTGGGGTAAATTCCACAAAGTCAAATATGTATAAAAAATTAGAAGATTCCCAAGAAGTGGGTTTGGCTTATGTTGTCTGAGTCAGGCAGAGCTAGGCAGAACAAATGTTATAAAAAGTAGCACTGGGACCGCTTCTCTCCTGGAAGAGGAGGCAGACTGAATGACTTAATACATTTTCTCATATCATAGCTAGGTCTGTGAAAACAAATCTCACCAAGAGCTAAAAAAGGATTTTTATATCCATTAGGTTTTCTGTCTATGCTTGAAAGTACTTCACTTCATCCCAGGGCTCCTAAAGCTGTTTGTGAATATTTCATAGAGTTCAGAGGGTCTCTCCCACTTCAGTTGTTGTTTCTGTGGGTCTGATGTTTGCCTCGTGGGCTGCTTCAGTAAATATGCTTTTAATGGTATTAGGAGCAGAAACCACCTGAGGTCCAGAAAGTCTAAAAGCCATCCTACTGCCACACACAGTGGTGTGTTCCTGCAAATATGTAATTGTAAATGCATCACATTCCTAGTTTCCTCTACAGTCTCACCTGAATAAAAGTGAATGGCATCACTTGACTCCCACCTTTCAAAAGCAGATGTCTAAAATGTGATTCCATATTCACACATCTTCAGAAGTGGTCTAGAAGCTGTGTGAATACTGAATACCTCCAACTGGTATCCATGGGATTTACCTCTGCATAACAGGTAGTTAAATCCTATGCCAGCATACAGATTTATAGTCTTTAGCCTTTGACAGTGGTCTCTTCAGGACAGGGCTGATGAAACATCATCTCTCCAGAGACTCTGTCATGTCTGTGCATACAATGGCTGCTTCCCTAGTGATATTCAGTGTTGATTAGAATAATGTAATGCTGTCTGGGTACCGTGCATTGGTTTCTGCAGAGAGCTTCAGGTGGCTTAAGAGCCTCATCCTCTGAGAGAGTGGAGCATACAGATGGGGTGGGCTGTGCTGGCCCCTGGGTGATGCTGCCTTATTTACAACCAGCAACCACTCTGGACAAGGTGTGACTTTTCCAATTTCTGTACTTGCCTGCAAAGGAGCCTGTGTGTTACAGGCAGCATCAAGCTGCTGCTTAGAATATTTCTGGAGAAGCAACAGGTAATGACAGATGATCTGAAAGGTGTGAGGGTATTGCATTCAGTAGTGACCTGGCTAGTTAGCAGAAAAGTTCATTGTATTTTTTTTAATTATTTCTAAGATGTCAGAATTTATGCTGGTTTTTTTTTAATTTAAATAAATGAGATACGACTTACATTTCAGCTGACGTTACTTAATATTGTGTTTAGTTTGTAGGCATAGGAGCATTTAAGTGGAGGCTCCAACCTCAGTTGGTCTCAGCTGGCTTGTCCAAACTGGCACATTTATATCGGAGAGAAACCCTTGAGTGAGGCAGTGCAGATGCCACCCAGACAGACAACATTTCTGGCTCTGGGTGGATGGGAGGCAATTGGAGCACAGGCTGCGTGTGAGGCAGCACATGGTATTGTTTGGCTGTTTGTCCTGGGTCTGTTTGGTGTGACTGATATGCAGGTAAGTTGCTCACAAGCTCTGATCTTCACAAATGCTTTTTGAATGAACAGCATAAACCAGAGAGTAAAAATTAGGCTACAGAATCAGAGTTGTTACTGACAACTGGAAAGTAACACTGCAGCCTCTTTATTTTTGTGCTTTCACACTTATTCATTCTGCTTATATGCTGTGATGTTTGCCAAAATATTGCTCTGTTGCCTGACACCAATACAGCCAACAGTAGGATATGTCTCTGTATTTTCAGACTCAAGTTGTTTGATAGCATCTCCAAGTTTATTAATAAACATTATTGCCCTCTGAGGACAGATAGTAGGGTACTGACTAGGCATGCAAACCACTTAAAAATAAGATAAAACGAAGATCTGAGCTGGAGTCATGTAGAATTCCCCCAGAGGGGGGTAACAGAAATTGTGTTCATTTACCAAAATGAGTGTGTCTTCTGGAGAGAGAGGTCTCATTATATCAAAAAGCAATACCCACATCCAAGGGCCTTCAGTGTATCTGCAAGCTGCAAACAATCCAAAGCATCAGAAACATTGAGAGGCCATTGACCACTGCACCAGAAATTTTGCCTTTGGCCAAGTGCATACTTACAGGAATGATGAGAGTATAGCACAGAGTTGGGAGACTGTCCTAATTCCTACTTGCTTGTCAGGCATCTTGTCTTTATGGGAGAGACTAAATGTCTGTGAGGCTTGTGTTGTCTCGGTGGTAGCGAGGGTTAAAAGACAAAGATGGATTATGAACTGTGACACTGACTCTGTCATTAAAAGGCACTCATGTTTAAATACATAAGATGTGCCTATGTATATTAAAATATAATAATTCATTTTAAAAGTTTATTCATACTATTTGACCTATCACTGAAGAACAATAACTCTTAAAAATCCAGCAACATGGGGTATTGCCCTGAAAAACCATGATAGGTCACCATGTTCTCTCTCTTCCATGTCAACGCTGCAGTTTCTGTATTTGATTCCTATTATTGATTTAGCTTTTCTGGACTCTTAAAGTTTCCTTACTCCAGGGCAATACCAACCCTAATGGACTTTTTCTGCTCAGAGAAGAGACTAGAAACTGCAAGGTGCAGTTACTATCTACACTTTTATTAGATCAGAGATGTAGATAGTCACCAGCATGTCTGTAAAGTGCTGGAGAATCGAATTACAGCAGGTATTCAGGCCAGGGGACGCTCACCTACACTGGATATTATGAAGAAAAATCTCAAGACTGAAACATAATTGAACAGTCATTTTCTGAACAGCAAAATAATGGAGGTGGTATCCTTTCCTGCCCTTCCTTGGAACACACTCAATCACATTAGTGGGGTTTTTTTATGCTTGAATGGAATGGTTTTGAGTTATAAAATGTGATTATTCACGCTGGAATAATAATGCGAGGAATCTAAAACTATTTAGTCCTGAAAGCTGATCAGCTTATCACTATCCAACACAAAGGACTCAGAAATCAGATATCTGAACAAGCTGAATGTGTTAAAGCAATGACCAGGGATGCTACAGGAACAGAAGGGTCTTGACTAATCTTCTCAAACATGAGATTTGGGCCTGGTTTTAGTTAAGTATGTCAGGCAGGAAAACCAGTGTTTGTTAATTCTTTTTTTCCCTATTTTCATCTGCTTCTCATTTCCTAGGAGAGCTGCATCTTCTTCTCCAGTGTCTACTTCTACTGCATTCTCCCTCCATCTAATCTTTTACCCTGTCTTTGCCCCTCCTGTTCCACTGGCTGCTACTTCTCTTAATAGTGTTTTTGGGGCTCATGCTTTCTCTTGATGGTCCCTTATATGCTACATCTGTTGGTATTTACACTGCTGTTCCATGAAACGTTTGCTTTCTCAGCTTCCCACGTGAGTATGGGAGCAAAGGTGGGAAGGAGCAGAGGGAGGGGCAGAGCACTGTGACACAGCACACACACACTGCTGGACCCCAAAGTCACTGCTCAGATGGAGTGGGAAGGTAACAGGTCAGCACTGTGCTCTTGTGACACCAAAGAACGTGCATGGTATGGGAGCAAACTATATGAAAATCACTCCCATCTCCCAGTCCCATCACCTTTCCTGCTCCCTGCCTCCAAAGGAAAATGTTTTGGTTTATGCTCTCTGAAGGCTATGGTTAAGGGAGAGAACAACAACAGTTTTATAAATAATGACTCTAAAATAAATTACACTTGAATCAAATGAAAGCTATGTAAATATTCCAAATATTATTACAAGAAAATCTAGAATAGGTTATTATTTATATATAAAAGAAATCTTGTTAGATCAACATTGCTTTTAATGGTAGAATGAAAATTGAATTAAGAAGACGGAAGATTCACATTTTCTTTTTTCCCTACCTTCTTTCTATTAGTAGTCTCTACCCAACCTCATCACTTCTGTTCATGTATTTAACTCAAAGGCAAAGAGCTATGAAGTCTCCATCAGCTGAAAAAAATACAGATGATACTGTTCAGCTGCAAGTTCAAATCATGACAATATTACCTAATTTCTCACAGTAGTTATGAATTTTTCAGGTTTAGCAGAGTCACAGATTGGTAAATGTCCTGAACTAGTTCTCAGGAAGTTCCAAAGGAAACAATACATACGATCTGTACAGGAACAGTTTAAAGGGGGGGGGGGGAAGAGGGGAAAAAAAAAAAGAGCAGCCTTGTTTTCTCTATTACCTCACATTGCATCAATCAGACAGTGATTCCTAGAAATACAAAAATATGTATAGTATATCTTAAACTGAGTGAGATATAGGTGCTAAAGAGAGGGGAAAAAAAAACATATGGGTTATTTCCTCAAAAAATATCTTCAGCATTCTTTTCCTGGAGAGTAAAGTAATTTTCTTAAGTGTGTATTATTCTGACTATTAATCAGAAAATGACTGAACTCTGGACAACAGCCTAATATTTGTTCTGCTTCACATTTTCTGTCTAAGATAACAGGGAACATGACTGGTGTCATTAGAAGTTGTGCTTTCACAAATCATGCAGACCTGTATTTCCTGGGTTAAGACTGAGAATTTAACCCAGCACTTTCAAACATGCATGGGCCAAGCACAAATGCTACCATGTATGGGACAAACACTATCTTTTCAGTGTGTGAAAAGGCTAAGCAGTTTTTTGAAATTTGGGTAAATTTTAAGAGCACTTCAGACATCCAGAGTTCAATGTGTATCAAATTTTCACACCATTTTAAAAAATCATACCAATTATCATATCAATATGCAAATTTTGTAAGTCTTTGATTAAGAAAATGGAAGGCTAGGATTTTTTGAGATATTGTCTTCTATTGAAAGAATATAATAAATGAGACCAATATTAAGTTTCATCTAGTATGTCTTTTGGACATTCATATTTTGGAGTATCTCACACTTTTTTGGGTAGGAAGAGATAAAGATCACGAAAGATGTGTTCAAATGCTCACAGTGAGGTAGCCATATAATTTTTTTACTGGCTCATTAAAACATTGTTCTCTGAAAGTGCAGGTGTTGATTAGATCAGGCAAATGCTCTGGTCGTGGGCAGTCTAGGTGAAGAGTCTTTGTCTTTTAAGAGCTGGACCTGCTTTCTGACCCAAATTAAAATTAAAAAATTCTGAGGAGGGTCAAACCCCAATGCATTAACCAAGAGTTTGATGGGAGGTGGCAGGTTTTACATTTACAAGTATGCATTACCTGCTGCAATACCAGATAAACTGGCTGTGCTGCATTGTAGGAGCCAAGCAGCCAGCAGCCCACAGATTTGGTAGCAGAAACCTGCCTTTCACCTCTAGGTTGTAAGTTTGATTTTGACCTATGTTGGTAATGAAAGCTGGTCTCTATAAAAGATATTGATGCCATCAATTATCAGTAGATAGGATTTCATATCACCAAGAAATAGTTACAGTTATTAATGATTTATCTTTCATCATGATGGATTAGTCAGGGAGCCAAATGGCCACTATGTGAAGCAGTAGGGAATTCCATTTATTACTAGGTGTGGATTTCCCTAATCAAAAGGAAAGTATAGCATAAATAGTAGATTTTCTGTCTCCTTCCTCCACAACAATATTTTAAAATAGTTCTTTAGGTGTTGCTTTTTTTATCTCATGTATTGCAGGTGGTAATTCTGCTGTGTTTCCAGTTCTCAGTATTATGGTTTAGAATTGCAGCTCTTCGGTGGTACATCAAATGTACTAAGAAAGTCTAGTATTTTATGTGAATGAAAATATTATGAAAAAAATCAGAAGCTCAGAAGAAAGGCACTCAAGAGTACTAATAGCATTGGGAAAGGTATTACAAGCTACAAGATTGCTAGTCTACTAATTCCACTGCTGGGGCTATGCCCTGGACATAAATTGCTTAAGGAATAAAACAAGAGCTATGACTATCTTCTGTACATTGAGACTAAATTATCCCTTGGTATAAATTTCATGGAAATGAATGGACTTGCTCTATTAGTTAATTTATATTACTCTGCTGGCCTTTCCACAACAGACCGTGTGCATGGAGAGCCATCTCCTATTACCTCTGTTGCCTTTTCCTTCAGAGATCAGAGAGATTTGTCCCAGTGTTTAGTTCTCAGCATGGGTGTTATTTTCCAGGGTCTGTGTGCATTTTTCACTACCATCGCACATTCCCATCACATAGCAGGAATTGCTGATAATTATCCTTTGCATTACTGTGGCTATTAGAGAGACGTTTCTAAACTTGGTGAACTGCTTAGTCTATGTACTTCTGCAGTCTTTTTGTTGACTGCGCTGCAGTCATAGGAAACCCCAGGCTCCTCTCTTAGGAAAGTGTAGCTTGTCAGATAATCAATTAAAATCCACTGGAATATTAACTAATATTAACCAGATTATTTTGCTTATTTCTGTGTTCAAGTGGTGTTTAATACTGCATAGCTCTCTACAGGAGAGATCCTCAGCTAAATTCATGCCCAAAGTTCCTTTCCTCCATAAGACCAGGGTCTGGTAATTCCAACTCCATCATGTTTTTCCTGTGTCTGCACAGTAAATTGAAGTTGTGTTTATTTACCAGTTGCAGCACTGCTGATATTGAACTGAACTTGAAAGACTTTTCCACGCCGATGGCCCCAGCGTGAAAGGTGAAACATAAATCTCAAATCTAGCACCAGGATTATTACATTAAGGGGTTGTATGTTTTCATGTTCACAGCTGAAGCGAAACAAAGATAAGGATGTTTGCACTTGCATATTTCAACTTAATATATTTTAATTGGCTACCATAAAATACATCAGGTTGTGTTAGAACAGCGTTTGTGCTCTCTGAAGTCCTGCTGCTCTTCTGGTACAGCAGCTTGTCTTTGCAATGCATTAGAATAGTGCTACCATTTCGGTGTCTGTAGTAACGACCTTTTCAGCGAGACAGCAGCTCAAACCCCCTGATATAGCGAACGCTTTATGTGTGCGTGTGTAAGCAGCATTTCAGTGGGTGTGGCACACAAGGATACGACACGGCTCCAGGTTTTCCTTTACACTGGCACTTTGGGGAAAGATGGTCACAAGCACCGAGGACAAGGTGGGGAGCATCTTTGGGGGCAGCAGCAAGAGCCGAGTCCAGCTCCTCCTCGCTCCTGAGCTGGAGGAGGGAGCGGCATTTCCCAAAGCACCGCTTCGGTGCCTCTGTCACTCGCACCAGGGGACGGGAGGCCACGGCAGGTCCTGCAGTGTGAGCCCACGCGTTATCCCTGGCAAGCCGGGCTGTCGAGGAAAGTGCTGCACGTCCTGTCATGCACACGCAGGGAAGACGAGATGGACATCCGGCCACTGGGATCTGCTCTCAGACCTCCAGACTGGACAAAGCCAGTCGGAGAACGGGAGAGAGGTGTTAGGAGGGGACGGATAGGGTCCTGATTCCTGCTGAGCCAGACTCGGGCAGCCCACGGCCCAGTGCTGTCAGTGGGAAAAATATGGATGTTTTATCGATCCTGGCAATCGATTATTTCAGTTCTAACCAGAGTTACAGCCAGCAGGTTAACGTGTGATTTTTGGGAGCGCGTCTGTCGCTGCCGCATGGCTCGTGTTTGCCAGGATTCACCCCAAAGCCGCCGCGCCGCTGTTCGCCGAGGGATGCCCGACATCCCATTCGTTCCTCGCTTCAGCCTCGCCGTCACCGCGCTCCCGCATTTATCTCGGGTTTCCCCGCTGCTGCTGAGGCCGCGGTTGGGAAGGACCCGGAGACCCCTCTGCCATGATGCCCAACCCTTCCCCGGCGCTCCCGCTTCCCGCTCCCGCTTCCCGCCCCCGGCACCGGCCCGGTGGGGGCCGCCAGGGGGCGCTGCGGCGCCAGCGGGGGGCGGGGCCTCGGCGGGGGGCGGGGCGCGCGCCTACGTCCGAGTTCCCAGGGCGGCGGGGCGGCCGCGCCGTGACGTCACGGTGCTTTCCCGGTGACGTCAGGCGGGCCCGCGCGCGGCGGTGCCGTGTGTGACGTCACGGTGCCGGGCCGTGACGCGGCGGCGCTGGGAGCGGGCCGGGGCCGCGCGCGCCGCCCGCCCCTCGCGCTACGGGTCGCGGCTGGGGCCGCCCCGGCGGCGGGGACGCGGCCGCCCCCGGCCCCGCCCTCGCCCCGGCGCTCCGGCCCAAGATGGCGGCGCTGAGCAGCGGCGGCAGCGCTGAGGGGGCCTCGCTCTTCAACGGGGACATGGAGCCCGAGCCGCCCGCGCTCGGCGCCGGCTACGCGGGGGGCGGCGGCGGGGACCCGGCCATCCCGGAGGAGGTGAGGCCGTCGCACGGCGGCGGCTGCGGCGCCCGCCCGTGGGGCCCGGGCCCGGCCGTGCCGTGCCGGGGGCGGCCCGAGCCGGCGGGGGCAGGAGCGGGGCCGCCCTGGACGGGGCACGGGGCGCGGGCGGGGCACGGGGACCCCCGGCCTGGTGCCCCCTGCGGAGGCTGCGGCCGGCGGGGGTTTGGTGCGGGGGCTTGGCCATCGGTTCCCCGCGGTGGGTTTGCAAACACTGGGAATGCATTTTGAACCCCCCAAGGCTGGGTTCGGTTCCCTCGGTGGACGTGCCCCGTCTTTGCACAAGGGGTCTGAGGAAATGTTGGCGGACGGGGCACTGTGGGGGCACGGAGGATGTCAGGCCTCTGGTTTGTGCCTTTCTTACATACTTCCTGTGTTTTTGGGGCTTATTACTTAACTTCCCAATCCCACGGAGGGCGAGCGGCACTACCTGTTTTGCCGGGGCTGCAGCGTGAGTTGCGAACGCTTCTGAGATGTTTTTTTCGGGAGGGGGAAGGAACAAACTGCGCCTTAACAACGCGAGGTGTTTTGCAAATCCAGGCACTGTAGGCATCCGAGCCAGACCAAATTGCCAGATGCCATGCACCGGCTCTGCTCCGGAGGGAAATGCAGACGCCAGGAGCTCTGCCGGTTTGTTCTGAACTCGCTGGGGATTATCTCAGCTCAGCTTTCCCTGGTGTGTCTGTGCAAGCCGTACGGGACCTCTCACCTGTGAGCGGTCCTGTGGCCCTGTGGGGGACCAAGCCCGCCTGCTGACCTCTGCTTTCTACCTCTAGCAGGCAAAAATGAGCTGGCTTTGATCAGCAGCTCTCAGGGGCGTCCAGTTTGATTCCCAACTCACCAAAGACAATTTTTTTTTAATCCATTTTATTTATTAACAGCATAGTGGGTTATAGTGGAATTAACGAGTTGAGAAGTTTGACAAGTACTAGAGCTCGTGCTGGGGAGATGGTCAGAAGGGAGAAACGGGGAAGGATTCCACCCCTATGGATGTTCAGAAGAAGTGAGATTGATTCCCTCATCTTAAGGAGTTACTTGCTTAAGGCAGGCAAAACTGAGCAGGGCACCATCTATTTTACACCCACCCAGCAGGGTGATTAAATGCCTTGAGTAATGTGACTCCAGTCCCAACTTCCCTGAGTAAGGAGAAACTCTCAGCTGGTTGAGAAACTGAAATACCTGAAGAGTGGGGTTTAACAAACACGCACTTTCAGCAGCAAAGTGGGGTTAAGAAGCTTCTCGTTGACTTGTGTTGCCCAGTTTGTGCTGGTGCAGCTGTGCACGGAATTTAATTTCTCGGTTATTTTCTGCCATAAAAAACAAATCTCTATGGAGTTACTCCAATAACTAGTTTATATTGTGGCCCTTGGAACAATAACATCAATACAGCTGAGCTGGTCGGATAAACTGCAATATAAGAGAGAAGAGAGGGAAAAGCAGTGGCAGGAGGCAGGATTTTTTTAAAAAATCAATTTTCATACCAAAGGGGGGGTGTTTGTGAAACTGCTGTAAGTCATTTGAACTTCAAAAATGTTTTACCCTGTGTCAGTCGTTAGATTTGATTCCAAATGGTAAATTACGTCGTGTGGCTGCTTCTGCCCCCATCCTGAATATCTTCCCCATGTGAGGGAGAGGGACAATCACCTGGAACACCTGCCAACCAGAAAGGGTGCAAGTATTTAGGAAGTGTGTGGGGATATTCTCGTATTATTTAAAAGCCAACTTCTTATTCATTGGAAATACTGAAACGCTCAGGTCTTAAGGCAGAGCTTGTTCTAGAGTTTTTATTTTCTGATGTGGTTTTGTTCTTTAGCTAGCTAGTTCTTCCTTGAGTTGTAAGTAATTAAGTTTTGTTTACTGTATAAGTACAGCTATTACTTCATTTAGACCTGTACCTTTAGTAAAGGTCAAGCCCAAAAAATTGCTGACACAGTTAAAATGGAAACTATACTTAATACTAAACCAAGTCAACAGAAAGAATAATGCAAATTCAAAGTGGCATAAGTCAGAAAAATAGTGAAGTGCTTTTAATTGACTCATGGCTCTAATGCAAATCCATGTTCTGGTGTTTTGTCTCAGTCCTTCAAGACAAGGTAAATCTAAGCTTTAAAAGTAACCTTGCTGTGGAAACCTGTCAAGGAGCATAACCTTAATGATTCTGAGGACATACCTGGAAACCTTTCAGTTCCTATAAGTCTTTAGGGAAATGCAGTCCTGATTCCCAGGAGGTAAGCCTTCAGTTCTACACCCAGTTTCTAGTTTTAAAAGGGGGCAGACAACAAGAATTTCTGATGGATGTTGAAGTTGTCTTACACTTGTAAGTTGGAGCCCTCTGGTAAAGGGGGTGCTCTGTATTGAGGTTGTAATCGAGTGCTCTGTGTTGGTTACAGCTACATCAGTGTCCCTTATGAATTCTCTGGGGCTTTGAAAAACAAATTTAAGACATATTGTTCAACTCAAATCGTGAATTTAGGGCTTTAGAAATTGCTTCGCTAGCCTAAGTGCCAATACTAAAAATCTTCTAATAATCATATAATAATTCTTATAATAAAGAGAATAGTAATTGCTAAAGCTTTTCCCTCCCCATATTACCATTCAAGGTTGGCAAGAGTAGTTGCTTGTGCGCTCATATGGGATATCTAGGAAATGAGTACTTGGAGACAGAAGGATCTGAAAAGGGTAGGGGCAAGTGGATTTACAGAACTTTCCCTCTTCCGCCCACCATTCGGTTGCTGGTGCTCGGAGGCCTGGATGTGAGCTGGCGTCCAGAGGCACATTGGTTGGCTTCTTCCCCAGGATGAATTCTTGGGACAAGAGATTGTTTGGATGGAAGGTTTTCAGAGTATTCCAGGGTTGTTGATATAGTAAGGAGTGTGTGACAGCTGGGAGGAAAGGTTCTGCTCTTGTTGCTAGAGATTATTTACACCAATATTAAATAATTCAAATGGGATTTTCTGTACTCGGAGCTTTATGCCCTGAACTGCTCTTTGTAAGACCAGAATTACTTTGAAGGCTGTGAAGTGAGGGCCTGAGCTGCTGGATGGTCGATCATTTTCTAGGCAGCAATGCTGGAATTTATCCTGCATGAATATTAGTTATAAATTTAGAAACCTTAATCCTATGAAACAGATTTAAGAAGAAGAAGAAAATGGAGAGTGGGTGAAAAGATATATAAGATGAAGATAGAATGAAAAGGCACCTCTAACCTTACAGTATGAAGTAAGTTGTGGGTTTTCATAAAATAATATAGATACACCAAATAAAACTGGGGCTAGTTTTGTTACAGTAATGTTTAGGGAACCTATTGTGTTGGGTATTAGAACAACTTTCCTTTAAAGTTTCTAGTTCTCAAAGAGTTTGCAGTTAAACATGCTACTTGTTTGGAAAGTTGAAACCACATGAGTGGTTTTTTACTTCACTACTTTATGTTTGATCTCAATTATGTTTACTGGCATTTGTGTTCAGTGATTGAGCTAACTTCACAGTCTGTGAATGACATCCTATTTAATTGTGAGGACAAGTTAAACTTGAGCTGGATGTAAAGCATCTTGTAGATAATATTCTGCAGTAGTATATCTCAAAAGATAAGTGAAATAATTTTTTTGTTTTGCATAGAACAGGAAAGGCTGTAGCTGAATACTATGTCTGAGTTTGGGTCCCAGCCTCAAGAAGTGCATGGTCTGGCTGAGGAGAGTCTAGAGAAGAATAATAAGTGATCTGAAGTCTAGAAGGTCAGAGCTTTGAAGAAAGACTGAAAAAAACCTGAGATTAAAAAAGAAACGGAAATTGTCAAATCTGTTGCAAAGAATCCAAATAACTCATTTGCCAGCTTGTGGCCATTACTGCCAGAAGTAGTGAGTTTGAATGGTAGCAGAGGAGATGGTTTCATGTTACTATAATTTTCCTTATGGCTAGGTACAGGGAAGCATTAAAATAGACTTTCTTAACTTATTCATAAAATGCCCATTAATAGATTATCACCTCCACAGGCAACCATATGTCAGGAATGATGGGGGAAAGTTTATTCAGGTATGGAAAAGACAATGACTTTGATAACCTCTCATCTTTTTTTCCTTGGGCTTTTTATGATTTATTTGTGGCAAGGCAGATAGAACGTTAGTACACAACCTTGAAATATCTGAGTTTATTTGGGATATTAAAGAGATTTCTGCTTATGATATTTTCCCCCAAAAGCAATAGGATTAACAGCTCTGTCCTGTGGTAGCTTGTTTGATTACACAAAAGTTGCTTAATAGAGTAGTGGCTCCTTCTGAAAAGTTTTGATGTCTTGGGAGGCTTGTTTCTTGTCTCTGTGGATATCCACAAACTGGTTGGGCACAGAATGTTTAGTACTGATTTTTTTTTTTGTTGATTTATGTTGTTGCTTAAGCCACTAATGCTATTCCCATTTGTATTTTGTTGTGTATTTTGTTTTAAACTCAAAGATCTTGTATTTTTAAAGCTGTTCTAATAATATCCTTCTTGACACTTGTGTAGTCAGGAATGGCAATTCTGTTGTTGCATGAAGTTAAAAATACTGTAGACCAAGTAAGATTTTGGTTTTGGTTGATTTTTTTTATTTTAAATGGAGATATCTTTGGATGGCAGCTAATTTCTAAAACAAACTGATAAACCCCATAGGTTTCCTTAAGGTTGCAATATTCCATTTCATTAATTTGTCACAAATCTATAGTTCGGTTTAATTAATTGTTACATCTATAGAAAAATTTGACTGCATGAAACATTTTGCAGGGAATTCGACTTAGAAGGAAGTCTAATTTTATTTGTACTTATAAGGGAAACAAAAGAAGGCTTCAGTTGATCATAAAATTTTTAACTGTTTTCCAGTCCAGCCTTACGTAGAAACTGTTGCAGGTGTAACAGGGTTGTGGATTTTTTTCTTGAGACGCACTCTGTCCAAGTGTAAGTTTTATTTTCAGTTTGAACCACTCGCTTGTGGAGGGTGGTGAGATGTATGGTACAGTAGAGATCCCTGCAGTTAGACCCAAGTCACCAAGCAGTGCTCTGACACCCAGGGCCAGGTTTTGCCATTTCCTGGGCCTGTCTCACATGGTTTAGCCAGGTCTGCTCCCCTGTGCCACCTTGGTACCAAGCAGGTCCTGTCCTAATTTGGTTCAACTCAGTAGTGCTGTAGGAAATTGGCATCACTTCTGCTGGATTAATTTTCTGCAGACTTAGTTAATGGAATCTCTCCAACATGAGGAGTGCTCCATGGGCCCCTAAGGGCTTGTCAGGGGAGAGTAGTGGTAGTATGGTGTGTGTATGTGTGTGTGTCCCCTTTTCTGATTTGTTTTTATAAATCATCTTTGTCCCATGAAACTGCACTAGCCTTCATCTTTGCCTGAGACTTCCTTCGCTGGACTTGCCAGGTTTAGGTCTTGACACCTTGGATTTGATGGTCTTGAGCTTCCCATGCTGGGTTGTAACAATCTGACTTGGTGTCTCTGGAGCCCTTCCGAGCAAGCCATGCCTTCCACAGAAGTAGGATTGCAGCCACAGCTTTGCCAGGGACATGAAGGTGTCTGCGAGCTTCTTGTGTAGCAAGTGTACGTTTCCAACAGCCTTGACCACGTGAGAGTTCTGGGTACAGTATTTCATTTCTTGAGGTGTGAGATGGTTTTCATAATTTTCAACTGTTCACACATCTGTGTGTGAACACAGCTACTTTCTCATAGCTAGTGCAGGATACAGAAGTCAGCATGCAAGATACATGTTTCTTTGCTTCAGCGTTTTTATTCCAGTTGCTCTTGAGCTTTTTGGGTATATAATGGAATTATCTGAATCTTCCCTCCTGTGCACAGCTTCTTTCCAAAACAATGAAATATGTACTCATTCAGCTGATTCTCTCTTCTGTGCCCAGTGCTAAAGAAGGCTGGTTGATGCAGAATTACAGGCTGTTTCTTTTTTCCCTGCTTAAACCCCTTGCTGCATTTGGCTTGTTACTCCACCTTTTTAGCATTTGTGAGTCTTGGAGGAGCAGCAACAGTGCCTTTCTTTATTTATTCTGTTTCTGATGACATTTTACAAAAGTGTACCCTAGCAAAAAAGGGGCGAAGCAGGCGAGGGTCTAATTTGTAACCCTTCCCAGTGACTGAAGATGGTGTCAGTTCAGGCAGGAGTTTTCAGGGGGCACTGCCAGTTATCATCCTGCAACACTCCACACCAGCACAAGCATTTAAGTTCAGCAAACAGAACCTGTGCTCTCTTAAAAATGCAGGCTGTTGTGCCGTGCTCAACAAATGCTCAGCATCAAATGAATTTTCCACACTATCTGTATTAAATTCAGGAGATCGCAGGAGTGTGTTTGAGCACTGAAGGAAACTTTTTTTTCTTTTCTAAGGTTTGATCAGGTGAAATATTTTTGTGGGTTCTCCCAGTGTACCTACACAAAGCTCAGCATGAAGGGGCAATTCAGTTTCTATGTGAAAGGTACTGACTTTGTTTAAAATCTTTCTTCTAGGAGACAAGGAAGAGAAGTTGTTAATGAACAAAATGAACTTAGTTTAAAAATGTGTTGCATGTGACCACGAAAACAGCAATACCAACTCTAATATCTTCATCTGTTCCATAGTGAGGTCACTTAAACAGTATCATTATTAGTAAAACTGTTGTTAATGCCCTGATAAGTAGTAAATACTTTTCATGTGCAGTTATGTAGTGTTCAGTCAACATTTTCTGACACTTGGAGCACAGACTTGGTAACTTAATTTTTTTCCTCCTTTATCTCAGATAAAGGGTTTGGTTTGAAGGTAGACATTTCTGAAGTCTGAGTAGCATGTCTAGTTTTTTTATATCTCTAGTGCAAGTTATTCACTAGTGGTGTTTGAAAGGCACTATAAAATCAACCTGAGGTAAAACACATCATTATGACTAAGAAGTTGGTAGTATCTAGGTGTTTGGAACTGGATGGTTGTATACTGGTGTCTCAGTCTTTGATCTGGTTTTGTAAATTTATTCATTAAACTTGATAGGTCAAACATTCTCTCTGATTGCTTTAAGTAATGTAGATTTAAATGTGAGTCTTTAGTATCTAAGGTGTCTTTCAGAAAGGATTTCTTTAAGCGTTCTCATAATTTTGCTAGAATGCAGTTTGTGTTGTCTCTTGTGACATTTTTAAGCCTATGTACGTCTTTGAAAATTGAAGTAACTTTTTCCAGACTCTAGGTTAAGTAGTTAGAGAGTATAAAGGTTTTCTTTAACGCTTCTCATTCTATGATGGGTGGCAAGGACCTAATTCTGCCTTTTAAATGATTTCATTTCTGAAGTTAATACCAGGGTTACTAAGGCAGGATGGTCTGCTGAGTAGAACATAGAATGCTGTTTAGGAGAATGTGGTTTCTGTGGCAGTTCCTATTTGACTTTTCTGTGACTTGGAGCAAATTACCTGTGTTTTAAAAATAAAAAGAAAAAATCAAGTATATTTGCCCTGTTTCAGCTTTTGAGACCTGTTTGTGATAAAATGTGATACATTAATTGCTTTATTGTATCACAGATATTTCTAAACAAGCAGAATATATTTGTACTTGACCAAACAATTCCAGCTGTCTTTTACATTTTCTAATCAGTTGGTAGGAAACACGTGCACAGTGTAGTAATAGTTTAATGGTGGAATATTGCAAAGTGTACAACAAATTATTTTGTGGATTGATAACATGAACTTTTAAATAGGTGCTGATTATCTTTTCTGGATAGTCTAATTAATTGTGTGCTCTGGCAAGGAGAGAGAAGAATTAAGTTCTGTAGTTCAGCTGAGACTGAGTTTATTTGTTTTGTCATTTTAATTAATGTGACCCAAGCTGTGTAAGAGCTCTGCTTGACTACCATTTGCTTCTTATAGGCAATTATTGTAATTAGCTGGCTGGTTGCTTGCTTTCCATCACAAATATGACTTGTGTTCAGCTTAAGGTGTGCAGAGAAGTAGTTTGGTGTATTCATGATAATCTTTTTTAAATGTCACCTCTGCGTGAGTTTAACACTATTGAGATTCTGTGGTAGTTACCTGTATAAAGCAAAATTGCATTCTTAAATGGGTTAGAAAATCTGGATAGTTGTTTTGGGAGTTTTTCCCCCTCTCTCTCTCTTTATTTTTATTTTTTTTTTAAAACCTTTGACTGTCTAGGGAGAAGTTGTTAAATTAATAGATGTAAATACAGTGGATTGTACCAGAAGTCAGTCTGTGCGTGATCTTCGTGACTATTGAATTAATACCAAAGTGAATAAAAGGGACTACTAGTACTGCAGCACAAAAGCCGTGAGGAATATGGAACTAAAGATTTCGCTGTGCAACTGGTGGTTAACGATTTAAATGAAGGATACAGACAGCTCTTATTTTTCCACACGCTGCTGTTCTACTGTGGTAAGAGAACATTTGTTAACTTTCCTTTTTATAGCGCTTGGAGGCAAATTCTACTTAGCAGCAAGCAGCAAAGATGGCAGGTGATGGAAAAAGTGGGGAAATGAAAGAGAATTGAAACCTCAACAGGAAGGCTGCTGCTTCATGGTAGCCCGAATCCATCTAACTGTGGGCTATAGAGAGGAAAGGTGACTTTTTTCACCAGCTCAGGTGATCACTGGGTCCTTTGCCAAGCTGTTCCAGCACAGTAGGCTGGCAGAAGGCTAACCTTGACAAAGAGAACAATTTTTTGCTTGTTTAGCATCTGAAATGGTTCATCCAAAAGTTTATGTTCTGGAGAAAGAATAAGGAAGGGAGCAGGGGTAAATAGCCAAGGACAATGTGATAATTGCACCCACCATATAGGCTGGCATGAGCTGCAGAGGGGACAGTGCCTAAGGCTCCTGGTGGCTTTGTTCTTACAGTAAAACTACTTGGTTGTGTTGCAAGCTAGACTTCACTGAGCTTTATCCTTTACAGTTTTTCAGTGTATTTGAGAAAATATTTTTAAACACTTAAAGATGTAATGAACATTTAAAGTCTTAATTCCTTTCTTAAAGAGGAGGCAACTTAAGGGGCAAACTGGACAGACTGGAAGACTTTATTCTGCTTTAAGAGTAGAGCTGAATGATGAGCAATTCAGTTTGTGTTTAGAATTAATGAAAGGAAAAGACATAGATAACTTTTACTTAATGTTCTTGTATCTCTCATTTCTTTGCAAACCATCAGTTGCAACTGAGAGTAAAGTAACACCCAGTTTGTGTAGTGGAAAGCCCCCAGTTAAAGAAAGCAAGTTTTTATGGAATATGTTTGTCTTAGAATCACACAATGAGTCTGCTACTGATTTTTTTTCCATAGAGTTTCTGCAGTGAACTCCTCAAAGATGGCACTCTCATACTTGAGCGTTACCTTAGCGAAATGCTTCCTAGTTTTTTGGAGAAGGGTGGAAGTTGTTGGGCGTTTGGTTTTGGTGGGGTGATGATGTTTAACAGGCAGAGTGTCAGAACAGGTGCGGTTGAAACCTGCATTGCTGGTTACAAGTTAGTCTTTCCTTCCTAAAAAGTGTTACCTGTTAAATGGAAAATAGCTTTTCATCTTGAAGCCTTTTTAATATTTTATTAACTGTTGTGCTTACAGCAGGTGCTTGCTGATCACATTACTGTATTAGTTGACCTAGTTATGATCTTTGTCATCAGACAGGATGGTACAAAAAATGTTGTACCTCTTCTGGAGGGTTTTCCTTCCTGAATGTAATTTTGTGTATCTTCACCAAGGCCAGTCTTCGTTAGTCTAGAAAGATACGTTCATAGACTTTTGTGGAAAAAGAGATAAGGGATCCTTTTTTTCTTGGCTGCAGTAACTTCTGTAGATATTGTTGTCTGTAACCTATCTACTCATCTGTGGTTGTAAATTTTATCAGGCTCATTTTTAATGGCCTAGGTACAAACTTTGATAGTTTATTTCCATTATTGGCTGTCTCACACATTGTAAAGGACCTGTAAATAAAAATGATAAAACCAATTCACCAAGATTAATAAAAAGCTGAGAAATAAAGTAGGAAAGGCAAGCCTTGATGCTGATGTTCTTGTCACTGTGTAAATTCTCGTGTGAAACCCACTGCAAGCTTGTTTTCAATTCATTAAAGTTTTTCAGCTGTTGGTATTTTTTACACTTGTTCAGTAAAAAGTTTACACTGTTGAAAATGTGGTAAGTGTGATGAACCAGGGGATAGCAGGGAAAATGGAAAAATTAACACGGGATGTGCAGGTTGTGAGAAGCTTCCACTGAGTGATGGAGAAGAGCTAGAGTCTGGAGTATCAGAAGAAGGAAAGGACCGTCCTTCCCACTGTATGGGCATGTTCCAGCAGAAAATGCCTGCAGAAAATGAAAAGCAAGCTTTGTAAGAATCCAGAAGAGGAATGGGACCATTCAGGATGGATAAGTGGGGAAAGGTACCTGAAGGAAAGTTACCAAAATGTGAGAAAGAGGTAACAGTGATTTTCAGCGCAGAAACTCGAAAACACAACTTGTGCATGTTGCCATGCAAATGATGAGATGGGGTACTGTGTTATTAACCCCATTCCTGTGTCCTCTTGCCTCTCTTGCATCCAAGCACTTTGCTTTCAAGTTAGTTAATACATTAGTCCAGCTAAGGATGATCTTTTACATGACAGCTCTCTAAAGCATTTTCTGACAAGTGGATCCTGGCTCAGTGGACCAAACCATTGAATTGATTGTGTAAGAAAGAAGCCTGAAAATGAGTGATTAGAATAGTATTGGATAGGTGTTGATGATTTTGTCCTCCTTCTAAAACAGTTTCCAAATAAAATGCTTAATTTTTTATTTTTAATTACATTGTTGGTTCTACCAGAGTATTCTCTATCATCACCAAATGTGAGAATCCAAATTCAGGGCATCCCATGCTTGGACAAATAATGGCTTTTTTTTTTTTTTTTTTTTTTTTTTTTTTACAGAATAGATTTGAACTTTCAGGTGTCTTCTACCAAATAGGAATCATATGGCTTAGAATTGGGATGTGCTGTAAGATTTGAGTACTGATGCCAGATGCAAAAAGTATGGAAGAGAAGTTTGCTTTGTATTGTCTCGGGCACTGCACATTTTGACGAGCGGCAAAGGATGCAAAAATAACTTTGTGGCTTAGAGCCTCGCATTTGTGGAGCCACGGTCTTCCCTGAATAGAATGGATTTAGGCTTCTTCTGTATCTGACTTGCCTCTGGCTTGAAATAGGTCATCATCTTTATTGCATTGCAAGGGAGTGCTTATTTGCAAAATTAATGCACAATTATCCGCAATCGGCAGATTCAAGTTGATATATTCCAGTATATCTGGAATATTTCCAGTCGTCTGGCTGCCTGTGTCTGTTAGCCTGCGTCAGCTTCCTTGTGTCAGCAGCACTAAAAGGAGAATCAAATCTAATCTCTTGTGATAGAGAATAACCTTAACCTAATGCTACCAGATAGGACAGAAACATTTATTTGATGCTTTTTTTGGAAAAATGATAAGGTTATCCATGCTGTAAAGGATTCATTACTTTTTCATGGAACTACAATGAAACAAAGTGTCTCACGTCCCTGTGCCGTTTCCCATGGAAAGGGACCATTCTTGCGTGTGGGCAGTACTAGATGCACTGCAGATTTCCTTCAGAATGCATTAAGATTTGTAGGAACTGTCTCTTAGGCTGGCATCGATTTTTGTGTTTCTGTGAGATACTTGGCAGTCGTGGGTTTATGGTTTCCTACAGGTGTGGAGCTTCATAAATGCAGTGGAGCACCCGTAAGAGTAAGAAAAAACAGGTCTGTTCTTTCTTAATAACCATCAGGCTTCTGCAGTTTTCTTTTACTTCTAAAGAAAGTGTGAATAAAGAGTGGATAAAGGGATTACTTTAATCTTTAAAAACTTGGTTTTATTCTGTTGTGTAGGAACAAGCTCTTTGGTCCAGAACTGATTGATAAAAGGATTCCATGTGTCATTTTTTGCTGTCTGTTGTTAGGTAGTTCTTTGCTGCTTTCCTGGAATGTATGTGCTTATGGGGAATGAGACACCTGCTAGGCAATTTTTGTACATTTAGATTTTATCTGGACAGTTTGAAGAAACCTATATGTGTGTGAATGCTGCTGAATTCCAGAGATGTCATTCTTAAGAACCTAGTGTTTCAGGGTTTTTTCCACAGCAGAGATAGGGATATATCTTGGCTCGAGGTTGGTAAGGCTGGGCTGTGCACATGATGCAAACTTAGCTGAGTTGTCTGAACAAGCAAGTCTGCGAGGAGGAAAGACAGGCTGAAGTTGCTGGCTCTGCTGGCTGTGTCAGTGCAAAAGGTGTGGTGTAGATTTTGTGAGGCAGAAGCTGCGTGTACTGTGGTGGGCAGAGACAGACTTCTTCGAGTCAGGAGAGGTCACTTGTTCTGAGTTCTAGTTAGGAAAAGACTTGAGTTCCTTCAATTGAGTTGAAGTAGCCATAGATCCTGCATAGTAGGATGCAATATACCTGCACACGGGTTGATTCTCAAGGAGCTAGCTGCTTAAGGGTTGCTCTGGTTCACAAAAAACCTATGACTAAACTTATTCCCTGATGTAGAAAGCCAGAAGGTAAGTTCTCTTTAAGTAAAGTTAAGTAAGGGTTGCCACTTAAAAGGGAATTGTGAAGCTTGGAAATTTTGTCATGGCATATGTGTTCTTGTGCATACTTGGTTAGGAGTAGAATATGCTAGTCACTACTAGATTTGTGAAAGTTTTCTCATCTTGTCAGAAGACTTTTGATGAATATGGGACACAAAATAGCTTTTCCATTTCTGTGTGCAACAAGTAATTATTTGTTGCTATGGTTGACTTTGATAAATTTCCTTCTGCCTTCAGTGTACTTTTAACTGTGTGAGAAGCCTTTCTAAGATTATAGAAATGTAAAGTTTGCCTGTAAGATTCACTTGTGGAAAGGCTCTTGGTTTACTGCACAGATGTATAGTAGGTAATTCAGGGAAATGTTTTTGGTTCCTCTGAGAAATTTTGTCTTCCATTAGACTTCAATTTCAGGTTCTTCAGGTGAAGATATTTTTACTGTAGCCTGGCAGCTGACAGTAAGCTTAAGGGGTTTTTCTTCAATCGTAGAATTACAGATTGGTTTGGGTTGGAAGGGACCTTGAAGATCATCTAGTTCCACCCTCCCAGGCATGGGCAGGGACACCTTCCACTAGACCATGTTGCTCAAAGCCTTGAACACTGTCAGGGATGGGGCAGCCACAACCTCGTGGGGCGACCTAAAATAGTCACTCAGTGTTTGCACTTGTCATGGTATGAACTTCGGAGGAAGATGTCTGCCCTTGTTAAATGCTGTTTGATCTCTTGCCAGCATCTCCTAAATAACTTGCTTCCATTGTGCATGTTGGTGTTGCTCAGTTATATTTGTTGTTTGGTATCTTCACTGTAAGAGAAGAGGGGAGCAAGGTTGTGGTTATGGACACAAAATAGAAAATAACATACAAGGAAGGAAGTTACTCATTATCAATCTTAAAAGTATTCGGAAACTCATTTGGCAGGGGCTCATTCTGCTTGGCACTAGTGAGGCCTCACCCCAAGTGCTGTGTCCAGTTTGGGACACTTCCCAATACAAGAGAGACATAAAAGGGAGTCCAGTGAAGAGCCATGAAGATGATTAAGGGCTGGTGAATGGAAAATGGAGCCAGGCTGTCTTCAGCAGTGCCCAGTGACAGGGCCAGGGGCAGTGGACACAAACAGAAACGGGAGGTTCCTTCTGAACATCAGGAGACGTTTTATTGTGAGCTTAACTGAACACTGGCACAGGTTGCTCATGTAGGCTGTGGAGCCTCCATCCTTGGAGATATTCAAAAACCGTCTGGACATGGTCCTGGGCAGCCTGTTTGAGGAGGGGTTTGGACCAGATGATCTCCAGAGTTCCCTTCCAACCTCAATCCTTCTGCAATTCTGTATTACTTTGTCAGTGAAGAATGTTCCCTCCTCACCCTCCCCATTGCCAGGTGTTTAAGTGGAGTAAGTTGTTGATGTGATACAGCAGATGTTGAGGAAAACCTTTGCTGGGTAAAATTGCCAGAGTGACCAAATAAAAGAAGTTTCACTAAGTACTAATAAACCTGTTTCTGAAGATAATCTTGAGACGATTCCTAAGATTGCCAGGAATTTTCAGTGTACACACCCAGGTTAACAGCATATTGCCAGTTACATGGGAAGTAAACATCCTAATATATTGACACCCTTATATTGAACAGGTTAATTGAGATGGTGTTGATTCAAGCTTGTTCTTTTCACCAAGCATGCAACTAACCCTTGCCATCTTGGGAAAAACTAGCAAAACACAGAAATGCTTCTTTTTGCTGCTGGTTGGCAGTCTCAGCTTCAACATGATAAATTGATTGCAAGTTGAGAAGCAGGTTGACTTCCACAGTTGCCTCAAGAGAATTTGTGTACAGAATACTTGAGTAGCGCACTCTTTGGTGTCCCCCCATACTCCTCACTCTTTATAGTTTGGTTTGCTTGTTCCTGAGCAAACTATTTTTGCTCAACTGCAGCTTCTTGATGAAATCATTGTTCTGGTAGCTGTTCTAAAAATTGGTCTAGAAGTGAATCAATCATTAGTTTCCTTCAGGAAATTGCTGCAGATAACTGATATATAGAATTAGGATGGGGAAATAAGGTGGTGTGCAAAATGCAGTTTCAGTATTTTAGAGGGTGTTTATTCATGAACTTCTAAATTTAAGTAATAAAACTTGTTTTGATCCAACTTGAATTACATCTTCTTGGTGGTGCCTACTTCAGAAAATGAAGTTATTTGCTTTTTATTTTTTTTTTAAGAGGTAGGTTGTCACAGTTTGTACATCCAGACCTGGTCTTGAGGCTGTATATATTTTAATCCGGGAAGTAGAAAAGAGTTAAACTGAAAAAGGCAATGGGAGTCTTTGAACTACCTTTGGAAGAAGTACTGTTTATATAGCCTTCATTTCTTCCATCCTGGATCTAAAAACTGATAGAATAATTTTTTCTGGTAGGTAGTCTAAAAACAGTACAGATGAAGAGTGATTCTCCTTTCTTCCTCCCTTGTGCTCAGCTATAAATTTCTGAATTTGCTTGGACTCAAGTAACTTCTTACATCAGTATAGCATTATTGCTTTAGAGGTTTGGGTTTGTGCTTTGCTGCTTTTTTAGATATAAATTTGAATTCATACTGCTGTTCACCTACAGTAGTCTCCAGGTCCTGAAGTTAACTCTTTCAGGTTGTGCAGAATCAGTAGCGACATAAGTTGCTTCACAGTACAACGCCCTAAGTTGTCGCTGTGCACTAGAGGTAAATGTGTTTTCCAGGTTGTGTCCAAGGTCTGTAACTTGCAGGGTAGACTGAGTACAGAAGTCAAGGTGTAAAAGGTACTCTTTAAGATCAAAACATCCTATTCCCATGTAAATAGAACACTAGGTCTAGGTTTTGTGAGTGTTGTTTATACATATTATTGAGGTTTGATAGAAAAACTCCTTTGCTAAACTTTGTGGTACTGTAGAAATTGGATTGCAAAGTCTTGCAAGGAAAATACCTAATATGATCTTGATAAACAAGAGAAATAAACCATTCTTAGAAGTTGTTTATTCAATGAGGTCCTGAGTTTTAAAACCAAATTTGATTTTTCTCTGTTTATCTCAGAAGCACGCTATTACTGACACTGGATGAACAGGATAGCCTTTTGCACTCCTTTATTGATAACTAAAATTTTTATTATGGACTTATAAATATCAAGAAAATGTTTTGGGGGTTGTTTGTTTTAGGACAGATTCTGCAGGGTCCTTTCGATGATTAAAAAACTTAATTTTCTATTTTAGGTGTGGAATATCAAACAGATGATTAAATTGACTCAAGAACATATAGAGGCACTGCTAGACAAATTTGGAGGAGAGCATAACCCACCATCGATATATTTAGAGGTAAGTTTATGTGGCTCAATGAATGGTATGTTACCTTAATCTTATATGAAGCATCTTATGTTAAAACTGAGAATACCTGTAGTAAAAGAGAATATTTTCCTTGTGTATTACAAACTTAACTCTTTTCTTGGAGATAGAGAGGAACTGTATGGGATTCCTGATACACATCAGTAGGGGAAGATCAGTGATGTGGTCTAATAATTATATTGGTGCAACTAAAATATAAAGCATCCTTTTTAGGGGCCAGGGAGGAGAAGATTGTGTGTGTATAATAAAGTCATGCTCTGTTAAAAGCAAATATATACACATACACATGAAAACATTTCGTAAGAGTAACTTTGCCTTTAAAGCAGTTGACTTCACTTTTTTCCCTTTGAAAAATGATCATGTATAATCCAAAAATTTCTGTTACTAGAAGGGAACTTCTTAAATACGTAAAATTGTGTGTGGAGTAATATTTTTAAGCCATGTTGAATTTGTAAGCTAACTACAAATTAAATGTCTGTATTCTTTCATCATTCTAGATGCATAAGTTGTGTTGATGTAGGGCCATTAAGAGCTTAAAGAACTGTATGCAAAAGTTACCTCTGTTAGGAATTGAATGGACATCACTTCCTTCAAACCTACCCTTTTATTACTTCTCTCAAGTATTGGAATAACTGAAGGTCAACCAGATTTCTTTTGTAGTCTTTGTAATTGCTGCCTAAAGGTACTGGGTAATTAAAAATAAAGATCTCATTATTTGAGGTACTTCTAGCTTTTATCTTAATATGTCAGAGCAGGGCACTAGCTTGATTGTACAAATGTTGACATTACGTCCTTAACAGTTAAGGTCAAGTGAGGCCCTCCCCAGTTGCTTTACTTACTGCTAATGTGAAATGGGAGTATTGAATCACTGCTAATCACTATTTTAACCACTCAGTGCTACATATAAGCACACCTCTGTTTTCACATGAACCAGTTCGTTCCATATGTCTGGATTTATTATTGCCATGTATGTGGGATTCATAAGATCGTGTATCAAATTGCAGTAATAGTGAGCTTTAGTCTGTAGTAAGTCTGGACTACAGGTAGTGAAATTGTCGGTTCGTTGCAGCCATTTGTCACTTGCTTGTGTCTAAATTAAAACTGAGATTCAACACTGGAAGCTCTATGATGGCTTTGTAGGTCACTGATAGGGGAGAGAGCATTTGCAGTCATAAATATGTACTGGGAGATGATTACGGCAGCATAAATGGTATGGTAAGTCTGAAAATAGTTGGTGACCATAAACCATGAAGCTTAAAGTAGATTTGCAAGTTCAATGGATCCATGTGCCACTGGTCTGAAACTGCAACTCTGGCTCATCAGCGTGGTAGGGAAGCCCTGTGAGGTAGAGCAGGATGTTCCTCTGCTGCAGTGAGTTCTACTGGATCGTGGAGCAGGTCTTGTGACAAGTGGTGCTGGTACTGAGTAGGGAACCATGGGGAGGAAGGTGAAAGTGGTTGACATTCTGCTTTTTCAGTTGAGTTATCCCATGAGACAGTGAGTCCTGTGAAAAGAGCCCATCATAGTTGAAATGAAAAGCCTTGTTCTTACCAGCTCTTTGGTGTGAGGCCCCTCTACTTCCTCTGTTCAGGTGCCTGCAGTACTGGCAGTGACTAAGCCAGTAAGGAAATCACTAAGGAAAGGAAAATTTTCTAGTTTTGTTGGATTAGTTTGCCATCCAGTTAGTAGATTGAACTTGATGATGAAGTCCAGTGAGCTGCAAAGCTGCACTTGAGGTTAGGGAAGGGAAAGAACTTGCAGCTTTTAGCCAAGTGTGAGAGAGGAGTGGAACTTCTATTTGGATGATCATTAGCATAGATTAGATCATCCTTAGATGGATTTATTAAAGTGAACAGGATTAAATGCTGCAGACCTGTAATTTGTTTAGTGTGTAGATTTCCTGTGGTAGAACTAGTGTGAAAGAAAGAAAGAAAGAAAAAGAAGTAGATTACTGAGTGCCAGATACAGTCAGAAGCAAGATTACTCTATACTCTTTTCATTTCATCCCAGCAACAGTTGTCTAATGTGTCCTTTCTGTGCCTTTTCCACCTTTTTGGCTGCTTCTGCCTTGGTCAAGACAGGGGTTGCTTTCTATTATCAGCATTTCCTTTGCAGCAGTTTATCTGAATCTAACCTGTCACTGCTACAGCTAATGTTTTGACTTAGTGTGTTCCTTCACCTGTCAGAAAAACTCTGGTTGCAGCATAGAGGGACAAAGCTGTATGTAAAAAGCTCTGATTGTAGTGTGATTATGTGTGAAAGAATATGTTTATGTTTGCCCCTAGGAAATGCAGAACTAAGGAAATATGAAGAAAAAGAACAGGAGAGTGTGTAGAATACACATACAAAGTTTAAGTGGTTCAGTAGATAACTTGTCTATCTCACATCTGTTAGAAATAGCAAACTTCTCATGTACAGAGCTACTGTGAGATATCAGGCCTGTGACTTCTATGGAGGAGCCTCTTTCCCCTTAAGCTTTTATGTCTAGTCTGTGTCTAGGTCTTGGTGCTGTGGTCTGTGTGCTCTCACCAAAGTCCTTAAACAGGAAGGTAACGTTTAAAGTCTAGGGGAGGTGCTTATGCTCTGCCCATCCTCATCTGGTCTCTGTATTTTTATTGTTTTGCCAGACTTGTTTCTGGCTGTAATGTGTGCCCTGCTTTTACCCAGAACCTGTATGGCTAATTTTGCTGGTGTGTAACTTGAACTGCATCACCCTTCCCTTTGTTTCCTCAGATTCATAGAATGGTTTGGATTGGAAGGGACCTTTAAAGGTCATCCAGTCCAAATCCCCCTGCAATGAGCAGGAACATCTTCAACTAGATCAGGTTGCTCAGAGTCCCATCCATCCTGGCCTTGAATGTTTCCGAGGATGGGGCATCCACCACCTCTCTGGGCAACCTGTGCCAGTGTTTTACCACCCTCATTGTAAGAGTTTTCTTCCTTTTGTCTAGTCTGAAACTACCCTCTTTTAGTTTAAAACCATCACCTCTTGTCCTGTTGCAACAGGCCCTGCTAAAAAGTCTGTCCCCCTCTTTCGTATAGAGTCCCTTTAAGTATCGAAAGGTCCTTTAATTATTAATTAAGTCTTGGTGGAGGGTTTTCTCCTCCAGGCGGAACAGCCCTAGCTCTCTCAGCCTTTCTTCACAGGAGAGGTGCTTCAGCCCTCTGATCATCTTCGTGGCCCTCCTCTGGACCTGCTCCCACAGGCTGTGTCCCTGTGTTGGGCCCCCAGAGCTGGATGCAGCACTTCAGGTGGGATCTCACAAGAGCAGAGTAGAAGGGCAGAATCACCTCCCTCGACCTGCTTCTTTTCGTGCAGCCCAGGTTGGCTTTCTGGGCCATGAGTGCACTTTGCCAGCTCATGTCCAACTTGTCATCCACCAGTACCTATGCTGCAGGATTGCTCTCAATCTCTTCATCCTCCATCATCCTGTATTGATATTGATTTTAAAAAGTCCTTCTGCTGCTCTGATCTCTCTGCGTCTCCCATAACGTGTGAGCAACTCTTAAGGACTTGTGTAAATTGTGACAGTTGATCATCTCTTGAATGCTATCAGCAAGCATATTGTCGTCTTCTTTTGGCAAAAATTGGAATTAGCCAAAGCTAATTGCTAGGTACATACCTGCAGATGAACACTTTTGCTTTCATCCATGCTGCCTTTCACTGTTGCAAACTTCTAGTTTTATTGTAATGCTTTCTGCAAAACCGTGGGGTTTTGTGTGCTTGTGACAAGTTTGACAGCTATCCATCCATCTTCTAGTGCATGGAGTTTCAGTACCAGAGGGTTTGTTTGGTTCTTTTGTACTCCTGTCTGGCTTTTACATTCTTCATTTCTTACACATCTAAGTGCTCATGTTCAGAGAACTTGCAGCACCCCGTACACTGGCTCCTGACCCCGTGTTGGAGCTGCCTCTCTAGGCCTGTCAAGTAAAGTTATGGTTCAACCTGGCAACAAAATTGCTTTTCAATTAAAAGTGAAAGGAAGGGGCGGGGGGAACAGAAGCTCATGGGAGAGCTGAAGAATTCAACAAGAAAATAGTTCTGAAAATTGAGCATTGAAAGGGTATAGTAAAATTATTTGTGCATGGAATATAACACATACACCTCATTTAAAAATAAAAAGGAATTTATGCCTTAGTTACAGTTGCTCAAGAAATAGAAGCTTTTGTTTCTGTGCTCATCTTAGAGCGAAAAGACAAAATTCTTTTTTCCCCCAGATCTTTTTTTTTTAAATTCAGGAGAGGGTGTCAATGCATTTTACATCAAAAGAACTTTAAAACTGACAGCTGTTGTTGCAGCCATCATTTCAGGTTTCATCAACTGACTATAAAAGAGGAATGGTTTTATTGAAATATTGAAAGTGATTGACATGTGCTATGTTGAGTTCAACATATATTTAATTATTCCTGCAAGCAGGGGTACTCAGATTCAGGGCTATCTCCCTGCCTTGATCCATCACTCCTCAGTGATGGTCTTAAAAAGGTGACTGTGGAGCAGGGGGAGAGAGCAGAGCCTGCAAGCCTGGGCAGGTGACTGTGTGCAGCTGCCTAGGGGTGGAAAATGTAGTGTGAAGCTGGGGGGCAATGAGTCCCTTGTCTTGGTCCTCCCAGGGCGGGAAAATAGGGGCTGAGGAAAGATAACAAAGCTGAGAGACTTCTGAATGTGTCTGTAAGGTACATGGGTAGGAAACAAAAAGAGCAGAAGAAAGAACATTCGTCATTAACCACACAATTTTCTTCTAATTGTTATAATTACTAATAGGTTTGGCAATCTTGTTGATGTTCTCTAATATGATTGTAAGAAAAACTTTTCTGTTTGTCCTGTCTGGAAGAAATAATAAATCTAGCAAGCAAAGGCTGTATTAAAATCAAAAAATGGCTTGTAGCTAAATTTCTTTCTTGGATAATCCTAGTTCTTAACTGCATGCCCTTGTAAAAAGTTCCCTCTCCAGCTGTCCTGTAGGCTTCCTTTAGGTACTGGAAGGTGCTGTAAGGTCTCCCTGGAGCCTTTTCCAGACTGAGGAACCCCAGCTCTCTCAGCTTGTCTTCATAGGAGAGGTACTCCAGATATTGGAAGTAACTTCTTGACTCAGTAGATATAGAAATATCATTAATAGCATTTTTATTTTCTTCTGGAAAAGAGGCTGCAGGAGTTTCTGAGTAGGTTTTACCACACTTTTGGAAGCACTCTGTATCTCAGCAGCTGAAAACATCAATGATTTTTGTCTTCCCACATAATTTCTTAGTGCGTTATATCAGTCCTTGAAGTGCTATTTCTCAAAATACACAGTTTATGACTCACCATGGAAAAACCCTTTTCTTAAGGGTTTGTCTAAGCATTGTAAATATTGGAAATCTTTACTGCAAAGAAGGCTGCTATTGTGATATTGGGAAAACCTGGGATTCACTTGGGAAAAGTGATTAAAATACCCAGTTGCGTGTTCTTTGTGTCGGTCAAAATTTGTATTTCTTTTGTTTCTACCAACAAAATACTGATGAAAAGGATAACCTGAGTTAGGGAAAGTAAAGACTTGTGCATTGGCAACAAATGCTGTGTGCAGATTGAAATGGGTTGTACAGATCCAGACTGACCAAAAGCAGCCAACTCAAACTTAGAAGGAGGGATCGTGCATAAATGACTTAATCAGATTTATTAGCCTTTGTAGACTCTTAATGACTGTTCAGGGAGGCTGTACCTATTTAAAATTTCCAATTGCATTGTGTGCCCTTTTTGCCTCAGTCATGTGTACAGTATTACCTACGAACACTCACCTGTGAGAACTTAATCGAACAGTATTGACCCATTCGCATGCAAATAGTTTTTTGTGTGGTGTGAGGTTGCATCCTGGACCTGTAGGTTACTCCAGGTAATGGTCCAAGAGTAAGCTGAGAGGTCTCTTGGTTGTTTTTTGTTTGTTTTGCGTGTTTTGCGTGCGTGTTTTTGTTTTGTTTTTAATTTGGACTCCGCACAAAATAAAACCGTATACAAATGCATAGAATGATAGTGGTGTCAAAATAAGCTCAGTCAACTTTGTCTTGAAGGAATCATGCTCTTTCCTACTCATACTCTTGGAAGCAATTTAAAATGAGAATCATGGGTATGGTTGCCCCAACTACTGTGACTTTTTGTTTGTTTTTGTCCTAGCTTTCTCTTTTCCTGGGCATGTTTTGTTCAGAGTTGTTGCTGTTGCTGTTTTGGGGAGTTTGGCTGTTGAATATCAGTAGAGTATTTAATTCCTTATTCCTGCATATCTGAAGAATCCACTCAGGAGGTCAAATTAGTTAATTAAAGAAGACTTCCTCTTCACTGATCTGAAGTATGCTCATTGCAACAGCAGGCAGATACAGTCTGAAACAGATCTTAGTGATGAATCTCAGGTTGTTTCAGACCGTGGTATTCCAGGAAAATGCTAACGCTGCATACAGGCACTGGGAAACCTGGTGGCCCTCTGGGGAAATTCAGATTGATTTTTACCAGGCTCCTAACAGATGCTGTTCAAATATGTTAGACCAAAACTGGAGTGTCTAAAGTTAGACTAAGTACAGATTTAGGAGTCTTACTAAATGAAGAAATCGTGACGTATGTTACTGTCTATCTTCAGCTCCCGTTTAAGTTAGTGGGATTTGCGTTTAATCAACAGCCTAAAAGGTCAGTCATCTTTTAAATAGAAACAGTCTCAGTTTCAAAGACCAGGAACCTGTAGTTTAGGCTTGTAAGAGTCTTGCAGTGTGTATTATCTAAAATTGGTTGAGGAAGAGAGAGAGAAGGTAAAGCCAATTGGTCTGCTTCAGTTGAGACTGGCTTTCTAACCAGATGTGGTAGAGAGCAGAGAGAAGGAGAAATCATATTTTGCTACTTGGGTTTCTCCCAGATTAATTAAGGAAAAAAAGTTAACTTGTTGCTTTTCATATCCCTACATGATGTTATTAGAGTGTATAGTCTGCTCATGCCCCAAGAAAGCAAATTTCAAATATAATACAAATGAAATGCAAGAAAAATACCCACATACTTTTGAGAAAATCCCTTGTCCTCATCTTATCAAGACAACTTTGTTGGCACATCTGTATAACGTCTTTCAAATTCTGTTGACTTCTGAGGTCAGTTTTTATTTTGTTAGTAGGTTACAACATTTGGGAAGTAACTTTTAGGCTGCTGCTCCTGAATATATGCAACAGTTACAACTGCAGAATATACACAGCAGATATATGCTGCAGAATATACACAGCAGAATACAACAGCAGTTGTATTTTGGCATGTATACATATTGTATATAAACATGCCACCTTGAAAGGCTTTAGTTGGACTTGGCAGCTTATCAGGCCTTTATGCATTTTACTTAGATGAAGTCTCAGGAGTATTCTCGCCCGTATGAGACTATTATATGATGTGCATATATACTGATAGGCAATATTATTAAAATTAACTTTTTGTTCTGTTTTTGATAGCCATTAAATTATGTGTAGATCAACAGGTTGTACCAATTTGAGTCTGATATTCAGCTTTTCAAGTATTTCACTTACCTTTGTGAAATACTGTAACTTTGAAATTCACGCTAATTTGGGAGCCAGCTGAGCTGTCAGTGACCCCCTCTCACGGTCCCGGCAGCAAACTGCACACTGGGCCCAGCGTGAAGAGGGACCCAGCTACTTGATACTTGTGGGGCCGCACTGGAGGGGTGTTTAGCATGGAGAAGAGAAGGTTCAGGAGGAATCTGCAGGCTCTTTCAACCTAAAGAGAAGGCCACCCTCCTTCCAGACATTCACAGCAAAAGGGGAAGAGGCAACGTCACAGCATCAAGTGAATTTCATCAGAGAAAATTCGCCATGAGAGTGATTTTTGAGCTCTGTAACTGGTGGCCCAGAGGCTGTGAGCTCTCCCTCCTTTGAGACTTTCAAAACTTGCTTTGGCAAGGCCCTGAGCAACCTGATTAAACTTAAAAATTATTTCCGTGCTAAACAAGTGTTTGGACAAGATGACTTCCAGGGATACCTTCTAACATTTTTTTCTTTTTTTTTTTTCCTCCTGTGATTCTGTATCAAGTTGAAAGCAAGGTTTAAGTTTTATGTAGAACATTACTCACTTCTTAATGGGAATATGTAAACTGATGGGATTGCAGTCCAGATTTCATAAACCCTACTGAAATGCCTTTAAATCTTTCATTTAGTGATCTTTTTGAATGTTCATCTTAATCTCTTCCATGCTGTAGATACTGCACAAATTTAATTTTAATTATTTTTTTTTAGTTTGTTTTTGAAAAACACTGTCAGAAATAAACCTCATAGTTGACCCAGAAGGCCTTGACTGACTTGAAGGTTTGTGTAGGTGTTGATGTCTGTCTGCAAAGGTGTCTGTGCTGCTGCAGGTCTCTTTTGTACACAGGCCAACGCTGCGACATCGTCTTTCTTTTAGCTAGAAATACTTGCCATAGGTCAGCTTTGCTGTTGTAGTACTCTTTGAATTTAACTCCATGGGATAATTCTGTCTTGACTTGGTGCTGTTAGCTATGTGAGGTCTATTGATGTGGGCCACCAGATGAAACCAGTATTTCTCCAAAGTAGTTAATTTTTGTGAAATGAGATTTTATTGGAGCTATTCTGTTTCTGCTGCATGTACTGTTACTCCTCCTGTATAGAAAGAGGTGGGGATTTTTTAAAGAGGAAAATATATTTAAAGTCTACCAATGCATTTCTAGTTCTGTTATGTTTTGCTATGGGATCTTCTGCTATGACAGCAGATAACAGTATGATACGTGAGAGCTTTTGTCCTCATAAGAAGTGGAGAGCTTTTTGCAGAAGTTACTGGTATAGAACTCAAAGCCAGCAGCAGCTCCCAGCTTTCCATACTCACTGTTTATTCTCTTAAGATAAATCATTTGACTTTGAGTTTGCATTACTGACAGATCAAGCTGCCAGGGTAAACATTGTAGGATTGAGTATTTTGAAAGATGTGTGTAATTTTGTGAAGGAACTAAACCCACAAGTATCCGGAACCAGTGTAATGTTGCGTGTGTTCAAATAATATTTTGCAACGTTCATGAGAAAAGGAAGTAAGTATTTAGAAAACTATTGGTGAAATGGTAACAGTTTATGTTTCTTAATTTTTGTTTACTGAAAATTATTCTTGACACATGGAACTTTTACTTGAATTTCCATGAAAAGTTGATCCTGGAAGTGGAAGAGACACACTTGTGTTACTGTACAGCCAAAAAATGCCATTATTTATAGTTGGGTAACCTTTCGGTTTACTTTTGACAGTAGAATTGATGCTAGAGTGAAAATGTTTTGGTTTTTAGTCTCAGAGTTTGGGATCTATTTGTGAAATACCCAACATCTTCAGTTTTTAAAGGAAATAGTAAGTAGTTTTCAGCTTCTGAACATATGCCCATTTATTAAAGATGGAACCCATAAAATTTAGAATTTTAAACTGATCTTCACCACCCTTCATTAAAATGCTTTTCCTTTCTTAGTCCTCGCTGTCAAATTATCATTTGCTTTGTTAACGTTGTGGGGTCGATGATACATTTTGAGCAGAGGTTCATCCTGGGAGGATGCTAAACTTTCATAAAAAGCAAGGGACCAGCTGCTCTTTCATTCAACAAAACCAATTTGGTTTAGGTGACCCTACACATAGAATCCAGAGAAATAAATTCCTAGTAAAATGTAGTACTTGTGCCTGTACTACTGAATGCTGGTTATTCTTTCTCTTGATTTGATTTTTTTTTTTCTCCACATGTAGACCTTACTGACACTTGTTGGTCAGTTCAGTTCTCCTGTAACTTTAATTAGCAATATGTTATGCACAGAAAATTTTAGGAGAGCAGATAAATAAAAACAGAACCAAAAGGTATCTTTCTTTTATGTAAATATACTTGAAAATATAGTTGAAAAATTTATGCAACTTTGTATAGATCTTACTATAGAGAAAAGTAGAAGATTCCCCACTACTTAAGTGTTAGGTTTGGAAGATATTTGCTTCTTCTTTTCTGTAAAGATCTAAACATGTGCTTGGCTAACACTGCCCAATAGCCAGTATCTGTAGTGTGAAACACGTTACTTAACTGATTCAGGTTTTTGAGGGTACTCTGTACTAAATTATGTACTGAAGGAATTGTTCTGATACTTGGATACAGATCAAAATTTACACGTTACGAAGTTGTGGGAAACAGAATTTAAAGAAAAATATATACTGGTTATGTGTTTGTATTATAGGTCTTGGCAATAATGTTTGACTTGACTACATATAATAAAGACTTAATGGGAAAATTTAATAATACTGGTTTTTTCTTTTGTTTGTTTAAAAAACTTGGTCACTGTGTAATTAGGTTTTACATAAAATTGTGGAAAATCAAATTGATCTTATACAGGTGTTAAAAAAGTTCTTTCAAAGAATCACTTTTATGTGTTTATGAATGACTTAAACAGGACAAACTGGTATTTTCTAACTGAAGTTTTTTGTACTATTTGGTATGAAAGGACAGTGCTAGAGGGGCAGGATGGTGAACAGTGAACTGGGTGAGTTATCAGATATAGATGGTAAAAAGCAGATTTGAGCTTTCTCTTAATTATTGCATTAGATGTATTTAGCTGTCATTCCAACAGAATGAAAAATTTATCTGGAGCACAGTAATTCAGCAACACAGCTGACAACATTTGTGAAAGATTTCTGTTTTTTTTTTTAAAGTGGTTATGAATTAGACTCTGTAGAGCAGGTACTTTGAAGCTGTAACTTACAATTTCTTTTATCCATTGATCCATTTAATTAAAACATTAGTTGTTGGTTCATAAGGTTTAAAATAATGTATCGAGAGCTGTTTCTTCATTGTGTCCTCCTGAAACATTTAAACAGACTATTGTGTTCATATTCCTGAGAAATCTGGTTTAGAAAGTGTTTTGTTTCATGTTTGTTGTGAATTTAGATTTCTGGTTTTGTCTGAGGCTACTCCGTGGTTAAAACAGCTGCTCTTCCTCCCCAGGCCTATGAAGAGTACACCAGCAAGCTTGATGCTCTGCAGCAGAGAGAACAGCAGTTACTGGAGTCCATGGGGAATGGAACTGATTTCTCTGTCTCCAGTTCAGCTTCAACAGACACAGTTGCATCATCTTCCTCCTCTAGCCTCTCTGTAGCACCTTCATCCCTTTCAGTTTATCAAAACCCTGCTGATATGTCACGGAATAACCCCAAGTCTCCACAGAAGCCTATTGTTAGAGTCTTCCTGCCCAATAAGCAAAGGACTGTGGTGAGTCAAGTTTCTATTCACATACTTGTAAGCTCAGTATTTCCTGTATCTCTCTCCCTCTGTATGCAAAAGTTAAGAGCTGAAAAAATACCTGTGTGGAGGTCAGAGAGGTGTCACAATCACTGTGCTCTGCAGTGCTCCGTTGTTTTGATCTGTTGAGTGTTTTCTACAGGATTAACACAAAAAAGTCCATTATAGCAGTAATGCAGAACAGAAAACTTTCAGGAGTTTTATAGCAATGAAGATAACTCCAGAAATATTTTTCTCAAGTCAGCTTTCTTGGATAAATAGTAATCTACCATTTTACGATGGTTTGGAAGGGGCAGGAAGCTCTGTTTCCTATATTATACAAAATTATTGATTAGTTTAACAGGCCAAGACTTGAGAAGTGTTTTCTGTGTTGTCAAAGTTACTGCAAGCTGTGAATGCTTTAGAGCAAGAACCAGCCTCCTGCAGCTGAGGGGGCCTGTGCAGAATCACTTGGGTTTGTTTTTTTTTTTCTATTCCTCCCCACTCACTGTGGTGTTTCATGTGAGGACCCTGATGGGATCAGCCCCATCCCAGTGTAGAGAACTGGCATGGGGAGGGACATTGTTGCTATTGGGAGGGTCAAGAAGTGTTGCCTGCAAACTGCTCAAAACCTGATGTTTATCAGCTTTGACAATGTTACAGTGATTCCTAAAGTCTTGGAAGAGCAGTTGATTTTTTGCTGGCTATTTAATTGTCTGCTGTAAGAGGGACTTTTTTATCAGTTAAGAGCTGCCAACTGAAGAGCCTTGATATGTGTTTTAGAATAATACATTACAAAATGTGACATGAAATTACTGACAAGCCATAGTCTAGGCTCTGTTTTGCAAGGCAGGACATACTCTGAACTTAGCAGGGGAGCTGTGTTTCCAGAGAAAGTGGGAAATGAATGGACAACCAGTGTCCATGTCAAAACAGTGCTTTCTGTAGCAGTCAGACAGGTATCAACTGTCTCTGGGCTGTGATTTCCATCCTTTCCCTACCCCACTAAACAAAAGACTCACAGTGAGGGCCGTTGTTTTCACCTGAGTTTTTTTTATGTTGCTTAATTGTTAAAGATATCACTAAAGATTGAAAGTACTATTTGGTTTTGGACCTAGAGAATGGGAGTTTAATGTAAACTGTGACCACTGGGCAGATGTACAGTGTTAAGCCAGGTGATTTTTTTGTCTGCCTGTTGAAGTCTAGGCACATAGTACTACCCACATAGTGAAATCTGAAGAGAAGGTACTGGATTTTGGTTTCTTCATATGTCCCACCCTGTCTGGATGTTGGAGCTGCAGCCCTTGACATGGGGCTCACAAGTTGGTTTTGCTTCTCTCCTGCATTGGGTCACAATATATCACATTTTTATATATATCCTGCGTTGTTCTGTGCATTACCTTTTCTTTCTCTCCTATGTATTTTCTTGTCCTCCTCTCTAAGCCACATAGTATAATTCTACTCATATTCTGTTCCCACCATCTGCAGTATTCTCATTCTACTTTATCTGTCCTCGTTTCTACCTCCTTCTCAATCCTGGGTTTTTTTCCTGCACTGAATCCAGATGTTCTTTCCCGGTTATGGGAAGCAAATGTCATTTAACAGGGAGAGGCTCTTGCTTCTGTCCCCAGCTTTGTACTGGAGGCTAAACTCTATTTCCCTTACAAGTCTAGCCCTGTAGCTTGTTTCCAGCTTGATAACTGTGGAACATAAGAGTAAAGCTTCAGGAAAATCTGCAAGCTTGGGCTGTGATTTGAAAAAAACAAAAAGTGGTACCAACAGAAAAGGAGGAGAGAGGCTACTGGTGTAATCAAGGTTCCTTTCATCTCAAATGTGATATGTCTGTAGGTACATGTGCATAAAGGAACAGACAGATGCCTGCAGATGTGGGGAGGCATGATCTTACTTGTGGGATCACTGGCTGGAAGCTCAAGTTGACAGGATTCAGCTTCGTATGCTGTATAGCAAGGTCCAGGTCAACTCCAGTTCTGCTGGGACTTGGTTTTGGTTGAAATTGTTATTCTAAATAAGCAGTTGGACATATATCACAGAATCACAGAATATGCTGTTGGGAGGGACCCACAAGGATCATCCAGTCCAACCCTTAGCCCTGCACAGGGTCATCCCCAAGAGTCACACCATGTACCAGGAATATCATCCAAACACTTCTTGAACTCTGTCAGGCTTGGTGTTGTGACCACTTCCCTTGGGAGCCTGTTCCTGTGCCCAACCACCCTCGGGGGAAAGAACCTTTTCCTAATATCCAACCTAAACCTCCCCTAACACAACTTCAGGCCATTCCCTTGGGTCCTGTCACTGGTCACCACAGAGAAGAGATCAGTGCCTGCCCCTCCTCTTCCCCTCACAAGGAAGGTGTAGACTGCAATGAGGTAAGGTCTGGTCAGCAGATACTGCAAATTAATGGTTTGGCTTTGGTTCAAGGAGAGAGCTGACTTCTTTTTACTTCAGTTTTACATACTGCTTGGATCTAGTTGTGTTATTAAGTTGAACTTTTTTTTTTTTTTAATACACTGGTAAATTATCTCTGTTTTAGAGCTGGGAAATGGTGCTTATAGGAACACTCTGAGTGTTGGGGTTGTTGGCCTTGGAGCTGAAGTTCAGTGCTCATGTTATTGAGAAAGTCAAGAATTTCTTGTACGGCGACTCTTAATGTATGTGACTTTGTTTTCAATATTTATTGATCCTATGTGTAGTCTGTTGAAAATTAAGGAAATGCCAGAAGCAAACACAATTCAGAAGGAATTGCAGCAGCTCACTGTATCCTTGGGTGCATCAGGCTCAGCATCGCTAGCTGGTCGAGAGAGATGATTCTCCCCCTCTACTCAGTGCAGCCTCACCTCGAGTGCTATGTGCATTTTTGGGTGGCACAATATAAGATTCCGTGATTTACAGTGCAGTTTTAATGGCCAACAGTCAGATGATGGGTTACCAGCCTAAAAAAGCACCCAGTATTTTTCAGTGAACACTGAGATTACGTGCTGTAGCAGACTTCCTTCATTCTCTCAATGGATAGAGGAGTGTTGCACATGTCTTAGTCTTCCTTCATAACCTCTGGCTTCAAAAGCAGACCTGTTTTGTCTCACTTGTGCCCATTGACTGAGCCATTTGCTGTGATGGTAGTTTAGGGTGTTCGGATACACAAAGTAGCTTGTGAGAGGTTGAAGCAGGAAGGAGATTCTTTGTGAAAATATGTGGTACCTGCCATCAGAGCCTTTTCCAAGTCCCCATTCCATGTGGCTGTGAAATAAGGATAACGGGTTTGACAATCAAAACTGTACCCAGGAAAGGAGATACTGTTGAAGTTGCAGAGTTGCAGCAATCTTCTCCCCACCCCGACTTTAGCTGCTTTCAATTAATATCCACTTCTGAAAGAAAACCTTGTTAATATCCCAATAATATTTTCAGTTTTTACTTCCAATCACAGCTTCACTTCAGCAGGAGAGAAATGTTGTCAGATCCTAAGGACTCTATGTTTATTTTTGTCTGGGAATGCCATGACAGTTCTTAAACTGACTTAAAGTCACTGGAATTGAGTTGGTAATGGAGAGCCAACCTCATTATTTATCTTTGATCATACTCTGAAGCAGTCCAAAGTACTACGACAGCCTTCTGCTATTTGTTTAGAGCTGTTAAAAATGCAGGAAATGGGGGGGGTTGCTTACATATCTTACATTTTTGACTAGCAACTGCCTTGTTACTTGAGAGTTGTCTACATGTTTTGTTTATTATTAGTATTGATTGCGTGTAGGATCAAGGAAATACATCTGTTGGAGTTGACTCCAATTAGAAACACAGTTTGGGGAAGCTGATGGAGTAAAGAGAAATGAGACCATGTTGTTCAGTGTAAGTGATTTTGGTGGAGAGGCAGTGTATCTGATGGGAAGTTTCCTCACGTGTGTCATAATGCAGAGCACTGGACAAACCTCTTCCTAATGTAGGAAAGCCTGGCCAGTATGTGCTAGAGCCTACAGATGATGATCAATTAGCAGTTTGAAGTCAGCATTTTGATTCAGCTGGCTACAGGGCAGAGTTCAAATGTAACTTTTTTGAAAGCAAAACCAGATAACTGTCCTGGTTAGCTGGAGGGGATTCAAGGAATGAGTAGTGTCAGAAGATTTTTTTTTTCCTTGTAGCTGGCCTGGAAAGGGATAAAGAGAAGTTTTTCTCTGAACAACCTCCTAGAAGAAGCAACAGATTGTTTGCTCTTCTCTGGGGGGGGTAGGTTTTTCCCCCTATAATGCAGAGAGATGTATATGTGTACTTCATTCTTTGTCAGCTGACCCAAGCCACTGAGAAGTTACATGTCCTTTGGAGAAGCATTCCACACAGATGTGACCAGGAAAAGTCGGTGCAGCTGGGTTTGTTCTGTTTTGTTCTAGGCCAGAGAGAAGGGTGCTGAAATAATGAAAGATGATAAAAGTCTACCTAAGATGAAAAGTTGTTTTGCAGAACAAATTGATGAAGCTTATCCAAATTGTGGCAGAATTTAGGGAGTTATTAGTTCAGAACTTCTTTGGGCTAGGAATGTAAGTGGCTGTGGTGTGGAAAGAAACAAATCTGCTAATTGAGAAAGAGCTTTTGGGTGTGGAAGGAAAGTAAGAACTGTGATCTCCAGCTGGCTGCTGGAAGTCTGAGAGGTTATTAGATACTGAGATTTGGTGGAAGGGAGGTAGTCTTGAATGGAAGTAGATGACAGTGTGGTGTCATAAAAGCATGTTACAGATGAGACTTTTGAGAGACTGCATGGAGAATGTAGGAGGCAGAATTCAATGAAAAAATTTTTAAAATGAAATGAAGGAGTTCCAGGCAGTGAGCATAAAAAGCTTTCTATGAGTATGAAGATTACAGGAATATGGTATTTGCATCTAGAACGGGATTTAAGCATTTTATGGGATTGCTTCTAGTTGTGTGATTTTTTTTATTTTTTTTTTCTTTCTCTTTTTCTTTGAGGTTTTGAGGGGAGTGTTTTTTGAGGACTTGGATAAAGAATCTTTGCATGTCTTTGGGATTGCCAATTCTAAACGGATAGGTTTGAGATAAGGAAAAATCCCCACTCCCAGTTGTAAAAACGGTTTCAATTTTTACTCTCTTATATGAAAGTTGACAAAACAGTTAGTATTATTAGGGATTTCTCCTGTTAGATTGCTTGATCACTGCAAACATTAAAGCATTAGTAAGAATTTTTAGACAGTTTTCCTGTGGCTCATCAGTTCTGGCTGGTCCCTTGCAGGAAAGTGTTTTGAAACCTGGAATGGAATAAACATTTTGTGGACATATCTGGAGTATCTCTTTGTCACAGTGAAAGAGCACAAGAACAGGGCAGGCATGTATGATATTCTCTCTGTTGTCTTCCAAATTTGAGCTATTTGTCACTCAGGAATTTCATGAGTTTAGGTGTTTTCTATTTGGAAAGCCTCTGTTCAGTCTCCATTAAACATGTGCTATGGCTACTAGGAATTTGTTTCTTGTAGTAAGGCATTCCATGGGCTTGGTTGTATGTGGTGTGAGTAATCATATTCTGTTTTGGCCTTTAAATCTGCCACATGCTACTTTATACTGAAGGAAATAAAAGCTTCTAAAAAAAGCCACTTAATATAAGATATAGAAACAAGTAGCTAAAACTGGTCATAACTGCACAGAGGAACAATATTAGCAGATTTCTTATGTTGCAGTGAGGTCTGGTAGGAAAGAAGAGAATATGGTAGGGGGGCTTCTAACTCAAGTACTCAGTGAAAAAGATCATATAAGTTGCTTATATTAGCAGCCCTGAATGATTGTCATTACCCAAGAAATCCCTTCTGGCCAAGTACTTACATTTGGGGAAAAAACAGTCTGAAAGCAAATGAGCAGTCCTGTATAATAGTATGAGTTCTGGAGCGTGGGAAGTTATAGAAAAACAGTGTTTAGATGTAAGAAGTAATGGGCAGTTGAAAGGCATCAGGTGGGGATGGTTCTTGCTTTTCATTTCTGTGTAGTCTGTTGGTGTCTGCTGCACATTACCAGCTGCCAGAGGAGATGTTTGCTTCGTGCCTGCTGGTGGAGTGGCTGTGAGGGTGCTGAGGAGTCTCCACTGCTCTGCCTAGTGAGTTTATAAGGGATCCTCTCGCAGCCCCACTGCCTGTTCTCTGTCAGTGTGAGCAAGGAGTGGATTTTGTCATTTTGAATTCTACTTCTGTCCACAGTGGTCTGAGTAGTGACAGTGAATCAAGGGGGAACAACAACAAAGGAAAAAGAATAGCAGATGCTGTTCATGCTTTGGAAAAGCCTGGTGGCTTCCAAATACTTCAGCTTCCTGCAGATTCTTGAGGTCTAAAAGCTTCCTATGGCAGCTTCTAAACCAAAAGTAATACTTTGGGTAAAAAAGAAGTTTCCCTTTTTTCTGTGTTCAACTATAGAAGATTGTGTGGGTTTTGGTTGTTCTTTGTTTTGCTTTTTTTTGAAGTTTAAGAGTAATTAGAGGCGATTCATGTAAAAACTCTGCATAAATTTGGGCCAGTAAAGCTTTTCCACTTTATGTGTTGGAATGCTTCACATGTGTTTCATAGTTACATATGTATTGCAAAGTTAATGAAAGTTCTCAAAATGCAAATATGAGACTGAGGTTTTTAAAAGAGAGAATTTGTACTCTGAAGAGTTAGAGAAACTAAACAGGATTGTGAATGCTGTGTATGGGGTCAGTTCTTATTTCAAGTCTCACTCTTGTCACACCTTGGTTTATTACTACATCTGCCTTTTAATTAGGCAAGCAATCATGTGATCTTCTCTGCAGTCATGAAGACTGGAAGAATCAGCTATTTTTATCCTATGTAAATTCTTAGCATAAATTAATTCATCATGCACGCATAACTGAGATCCTTCAAATGTTCTGCTTTTAAATCTGGTACTCAGTGCATTTCTTTTGACTTAAGATTTGCATCTTACTTTCTGCAGTTTATGCCTGCGAGTTTGTGCCTCAAACTTGCTGAGTAGTAAGCACTGGATTCAAGTAAGCACAGCATTCAAGCTGTCCTACCAGTTTCACCTGTCAAGTATAAGGAAAATTCAGAGAAGGGATGTTCAGGCAGCTGAATGAACTAGTTTCTTGCATTTAATTACAATGTGGTTTGACATGATTTGGTTTTTCTAATCAAAAAATACAAAACCTCCCGTGTTGTATCAAACATGCAGCAGAAATTGAGTTTATTTTTAGCCTATGCCAATGGGTGGTTGCTGAATGTATCTGAATGCTTTGGAATTTTATGCATCATATTTGGTGCTGGTAGCATGAAGTAAATGGTAGTTTACTTTCAAGTAAATTTTACTTTCAAGTAAACTTCACTTGATACTTTTTTTAAATACTTGGATCATCTGGGAGAGCTATTGGCCTACCTATGGAATTGCTGACAGGCAAAATCAAATTAGAGTCTTAGTTACCAGTTTTCATTGTGAAGAAATTTAACTTAATGGAAGACCCTCTGTTAGCCTGTCAATAAGCAAGAAAATCTTACTGCATCACAGAAGTTGTACAATGAAATGGACTCTGCAGCTGTGCTGAGCAAGTCTGGGGAAGCCTGGAGAGTGTGTCTTTGGGAGGTGTTCAGTGAAGCAAGGTGGGCAGCAGTGCTGCAGCAAACTGTGCTGGGGGCTGGCTTGGGTGGACTTAACTTTCTTCACCACAGCTCTTGTGGTGGTGTGTTTTAGAGCAGGCACCGAGACAGTCCTGGCAGCACAGCAGTGGTTTGGCTGTTGCTGAGCAGGGTGTGCACAGGGTCAAGGCTTTCCCAGTTTCCCACTGCCCCCCAGCCAGTAGGCTGAGGTGGGGACACAGTGGGGACAGCTGAGCCCAACTGACCAAAGGGATCATTCCATGCCAGGTAACGTCATCCTCTGCAATAAAATGGGGGGGAGTTTTTCTGTAGTTGCTGTTGCTCAGGGACTGACTGGGCACCAGTTTGCCAGTGGTGTTTGATTGCTTCTGTATCACTAGAAAAATTTGTTCCTTCCTTTATTAAATTGTCTTTTATCTCAGCTCAGGAATTTTTTTTTTACTTGTGTCTTTCCAGTTCTCTTCCCTCGTCTCACTGCAGGGGGGAGCGAGCAAGCAGCTGGGTGGTGCTTAGCTGCCTGCCAGGGATAACTTACCCCAGGCTAAACTCAATATTGGATAAATTCAAAGGCATATGTGTTTAAAAGAGAATAATTTAATCTACTTCAGTCTTATTGACACACTGTCTTAGATTGCAAAGTCAAACAATATTGAAAACTTGCCATTATAAAATTGATGCCTTGTCATCTGGAATGCCTTGTGCAACATTGATCGCTGTTTTTTAAGAGTATTCCTCAAGTAAGGAGTGCTTAGTGACTCCTTAAGAGATGGAAAGTCTGGCTGTAGAAAGTAATGAGTGATAGAAGAAAATATTGTTTGGAGCATGCTTCCTTTACGTCATAATGTGCTGGGCAGGTGCTCAGTGAAATGGAATTCAAGTCACGAATCTGAAAATAATTGTAATAAATGTTTTAATTCCATGCCTAGTAAGTCATACTTAAATTCATGGCTTCATGTGTTGTTTAAGCAAACTAGCCAACCAAGGCTTTAATATTTGTAGAGAATGTATATATTACCCAGACATGAAAGTCTCTCCTTGTTTTTAGGATCTGTTGCATCTGTTTAGAGAAGAATGTGAATTTTAGCCCTTCTGCAGTAGTTTCTTGTCCCCACCCTGCCTTTAAAGCATTTGGAGTGTGATCATCTGAGACAGGAATCTATGCCAAGTGTACTCTGGGTCTGACTTACTACAAAGACTTACTTAAACTATTTTGTATCCTAGATTTCTAATGCGTTTGGGTTTTGGTTTGGAGAGCAGCCGACTGACTTTTTTGTCACTTGAACAGAAACCTTCGAGTCCTGGGGTTTGATGCCCATAGAATGGCTACAGATATTTTTCTAGATGTGCATTTCTCTCAAGGCTCAAGTCTAAAGACATCTCTTCTAAACTTTATTGGTAGGTCACTGTCAGTCTTCACAACTTCTGCCGTTGGTGTTCACCCTAAGTAAAATTTTAAAATACTGATTCTGCGCTCTACTGTCACCTTACAAATGATCACTGTTCTTCTGAACAGTTTGGGAGCTGTCCCTCAGAAGTGTGAAAAATGGTAATGTGGAGGCTAATGTTGACTGGGCACAACCAGCTTGATCCGGTGTGGTTTAATGATGGTAAATTCTTGCAAAAATATTTCTGTATGGGCATAAATCAGTCCCATTGTGTTTTGCAAGTGAATACAGTTAATTGCATTGGAGGTGCAAATGGGTGTCTTTGCAAGTTTAATGGGATGCATTTGTTGGAATGGGAGCAGCTTTATAAAAGGGGTAAATTCTACTCACTTCCCTTGGAAACAAGATTTAATGCAATGGAATTGCACATCATTTGTCTGACATTCTTAATAGAACGTGTTAGTATTTTCTTAAATGCTGCTTTCTCCTGGCAGTTGGACAGAGCTTCATGCTCTGAAATCCAGAAGAGCTGTGTCTAAAAGCCATGTTCTTTATTTTATAGAGGATGTGATGTTCAGTATTATCCTAATGTTAGTGCTGTACGAAGTGGCTGACTGGATTGCTTAAATGTTTGTCCTTCATATTTAAGATGAGAAATTAAATGTGGATATCATGTTTGGATTTTACAAGAAAACCTGACATGTTGGAAGACCAAACTAGTTATTTGGCAAAAAGATAGCTTAGCCAGTTTTTCTCCCAACACATTGAATTCTGTGAGCATGTAGCTGACATTTTTTAGTCATATAGGTATCAGAGGGGGAAAAGTGTGATCTTTCACCATGTATATGTTGTGGTAAGCAAATAAATACTTTTGAATGATATTTCAAATCCATGCTACTTGGAATATTTCCACTATTGTACCTAGTAGTCTACTTAATTGTTTAGAATTACTCTGAAGCTCTAAGGTGTGTTACACATACCTTACATACCTTACATACACAACACTTCGCTAAAGTGAGCTGGACTATAGTGCAAGGCTGAGGGGAAAAATAGAGCCAGCTAACTGGTTTTGAGAAGTATAGTACTAGATACAGCTGACCAGCCTCTCCACTTTCAGAGAATACCTTTACATTGATTTTTGAAGTGTTTCTCAATCTCTTTAGTCTCTTTATTGCTCTAAAATATTGGAAACTGCACTGGTGTAAGGAGGCATATTTAACTTACTGAGACTATGCCAGTTCCTACTCTGATGTTAGAAGAGTGATGTAAGAGTTATTTAGGGACATAGCCTTGAATTTCTTACTGAATCGGGAATGACCTGATTTACAGAAATAAGTGATTTATTATGCATTGCTTAAATGCTTGTAGCTCCAGTACTAAATATATATCAACAATGTTGTTATGAATCCTTACTGTCCTTAGAAACAGTTCACATGAGTAAAAGAAATTAGGAAATTAAGGTCTACAGTTCTGTTTAATCTGTTTAGGTAGTAAGACTGCTTTGAGAATTTTTTGAATCTGGAATAATTTTCATTTGTTTCCTTTGGACTTAACATTTGCAAAGCTGAGCATGTGTTTTGGTGTCTTCCTGAATCACTACTTGCCCAGTTCAGGAGGCACAAGTAAATTACTTTCTCCGGTATATTAAGCTACGCACTGAACACACCTCACATCTCTGTTGGCAGCTTCTCTACTATTCCTTAGTATTGTGTAGCCCACACTATTTCATAGTCTCCACTTTTGAAAGTTTCTGAATCAACTTTCAAGTTGCTATAAAAGCCTAAACCTTTTCTGATCTACAAATCTTAGGTGTATAAGTATCCTAAAAAGAAAGCCCTTAGCAATCACAATTTGGAAGTACATCCCCTGGTTCAGTAACGTGAGTTTTCTGGATGATAATCATTATGAAATGTATTTAGAGTCTCTTAGTTATAAAACAGATAAAAAGATAAGGGATGGCACTGAATGGATTTGAAATAAAATTAAGCACTCTGTGTTTCAATAAAATGCAAACTTTGTTCAGTTTACTGGACTGCAGTCATAAGAGTGCGTATTTTGGAGCAGATGAGAAACATTCTCGTGGGGAACTGATTTTGTCAAAAAATGCTGATGTGATTCAGTTCAAATGCTCTGTGGGAATCCTGACAGAAGTCTTGCTGGAATCGATGAACCCGCCGTGGTGCCTGCCTGCCGTGCGGGAGGTGCCGGCTCCTGGCAGGCAGCCGGGGCTCCCTGGGTGGGGCACTGCAGGGCTCTCTGAGCTCTCGGTGGGGCTGCACACCCTCCCTCTGGCTGGGGGTGAGCAAGAGGCTGTTCTGAAATTCCTGCTTCAGAGTCTGTTAGCTGGGAAAAAAATTGGGTTGTTTGGGTTTTTTTTTCTTAATTCTGAGTTGCTCTCCAAATCACTTTTTTGGAGCGGGGTTTTTCTTTAAATTTGCCATATTTTGGGGGTAAAAAGGGGATGAGGCAGGAAGAAGTTTCAGAGGGAGTGCTTTGTAGGGTGGTATTTCTGCTTTACAGCAGGTGCTGATAGGGACTGAAGGAGGGGGCTGAAGGGCTACATGCACAGATGGTGATAGACCATGCTGTACCAGTCTGGGAAAATGATTAATCAATACCACAAGGATTTATTCTAGCACTAAGTTCTTTTAATTTAGCCTTATGTTTCTCTGCTCAGGAGTTCTGTAGGAGAATTTTCTAAATGTGATGCTGATTCAGGATCGTGGTGATTTTTGAAAGTAATCAAAACAATTCTCTGTTTTTTTGCTGGATCTTGTTGCAAATGGCAGTGAAGAGAACAAATGTTCTACCCATGTCTCTAATTGGAAGTTGCAGAAATATGGCTTGGATTTTAATGAAGGGGACTTGGGGAAGTAATACTGAGAAATAGCAAATAATGAGTGAGCAAGATGTTTAATGCACATTTTTCATAATCCTATTGCACTTACATTGCTGTAGGCAACCTTCATTCTGATACTTCCCAAGTTTTGAGGGTTTGCATTTCTGACTTTATTGATCTCTTAAAAGAAACCCTGTAACTTCATAGATCTTGATTTTTGGCAAAATGAAAAGGAAAAAAAATTGGAAATCGCCTGAAATGGCATTATTTACAGCAGTGTAATTCATTAACACCATTGGAACTTTTAGGTTCCTGATACAGATCTTTGCTTCATGAGTTACTGGAGGATGTTGTCATCATTTATGGAGTACTGGAGGAAGAAAATGTCTTCCAGTGAGCCCAAGACTCCTTATCTCTTGTTTGATGTTAGTCACCTTCCCTCTGCTTGGCTTTTCCTCCTTGTCTTGTTCCATTCCCTCACCTAGGTCAAGATTTTACTAACCTGGTTTCTTTTAATACTTACTGCCTTGGAGTTTTCTGCCTGAGCTAGAACCTCTTCCCAATCTGTGCTGTGTTCTAAGGCTTCTTTTAGGCACTTCTTTCCCTCTGATGCTCCTTATCCAAAACAAGCCACCTTTTCTCCTAATCACAGCATGAAAGTTTCCTGTTCAGGATGTGCTTCCAATATTTCTCCAACTGTTGGCAACCAGTTCTCTCCTACAAGGTAGTTCATCACATCATTGTTTCCTGTCCTCTGCCTCATTTAGCTCTTCAGACCGTCTTCCCTCTCTCCTGCGTGTTTGTTTCCCACCAACTTGCTGATAGCAATTCCCTCTCCCAGTAGACATGTACTTTCTCTGGTCAGTTTTTAAGTTTGTCCTGCCTCTCTCCTCCCATTTCTGCCTCATGCCGAACCACTGTCCTCATTCTCTTCATTTCCCTTTTTGTCCCCATTGTCTGTCTGTCACCTTCTCAGTATTTCACTTTCTTCTTCCACTGTGGATATCAGTGGTGAAATGACTGAGGTTACTGGAAAGGTAGACCTTAATTGTCTGTGGGGAGTCGACCTCAATCCAGCAGGAGCTATACTTTAGAGGAAAAATAGCCCTGAGCCAAAGAACACTTGCTTGCTCCATCAAAATGGCTCATGACTGGACCTAATATGTGTGGGAGGTTGGAGCACACTCTGAAATCCTCAGAGATTTTAGTCAGATTCTTAAAAATACTTACTCTGTATTTGTAAATATGTATATACGTTGTAGGCAAGGAGAACTTGTCACCCGACACTGAGGGCACAGACAGGTTCTTTCAGGGATCCTTGGCAGAATGATGATCATGGCACTAATCATAGGTACAATTAAATAATTATTTTCGTAACAAGATATTAACACAGAATTTATGATTAGAATGGCACGTGATTTTTACAAGCAGAATCAGTATTGTACGATTTATAAGTAGCATAATACAGAATTTATAATACAGAATTTATAATACAGAATTTATAATACAGAATTTATAATACAGAATTTATAATACAGAATTTATAATACAGAATTTATAATACAGAATTTATAATACAGAATTCATAATACAGAATTCATAATACAGAATTCATAATACAGAGATTTCATAATACAGAATTTATAATACAGAATTACAGAATTAATACAGAATTCATAATACAGAATTATAATACAGAAAATACAGAATACAGAATTCATAATACAGAATACAGAATTCATAATACAGAATTTATAATACAGAATACAGAATTATAATACAGAATTTATAATACAGAATTTATAATACAGAATTCATAATACAGAATACAGAATACAGAATTATAATACAGAATTTATAATACAGAATTTATAATACAGAATTTATAATACAGAATTTATAATACAGAATTTATAATACAGAATTTATAATACAGAATTTATAATACAGAATTTATAATACAGAATTTATAATACAACCTCACTTATTTCTGGACCCTTTGCAGATCAAGACAAATCTTAAATACATCATATCAGTATAACAATCATAATCTAGACTCACCATTCATATAAAAGAATAGGAGTCACTCCCTCAATCCTTGGAGGAAGGAGAGGACATCCCTGGGCACTGGTATGTCCAGACAGATCTCACTGTCCAGCAGCATCTCCAGTCCAAGTTGCCCCCTTAGGACTGGGGGCTGCTCGATTTATAGACAGTGTCCTGGGAGCTCTGAGACTCCCATGTTCTGTGGCCAGGTCGTTGCCACCGCCTGGTGGCCTTGGGTGCCTGGCACCTTGAGGGCTGGCAAGGGAGGGAGCAGCCAGCCTGGCACCCAGAAACCTTGAAGCCTGTAGGGAGGGGAAGAAGAAATCTCTTCATTTTGTCTCCTTGGTTGACAGGACCTTCAGGGATTGATAATGAGGGGAAAGAGAGCAAACACATGACTCGCTCAGTCACAGGGAATGGCCGCTTGCCTCATGAAATGGTGCTGGTTATACTGACCATGTTTCCAGAGGTTGGGAGCAGGGAGTACCGGTCACAGAACGACCCTATGAACAGTTGATTTTGGTGTGACCAATTATTTTGGAAGAGACTTAAGCAGCAGAGGGCTGAGTTTTGCAATGGAATGTTGTTGACCGTATTAATGATAATAGGGGCTCCCGGGCTCCTTTTTAATATCAGTGATAGGTGTTAGTAACGACTAAGGACATTTTATGCTGCAGGAATGACCTACAAGTGACTGAAAGCCGTGGTGCTAACTTCTGGGATTCTTAATCTTTAGATTAATAAAAAGATGCATTAAACAGGAATGCAGTGTGTAAACCAAAGTCACTTAAGGCTGAGTATCGAGTTTGTAAAGCAGTGTGCTATAGGATGTTTTTTTCAAGGAATTAAGAGAAATTGTATTTTTTAAATGTTTGTGTTGACCAGATGAAATGCACAAATATCCTGTAAGAAGCACTTTCATGTTAATGGGAGGAAGATGGCGAAGCAAAATATTGCTTTATTTTGTCTCTTCTGAAAGAGCATATGTTTGAGTTCTAGAGATGCAATATATAGCGTAACCTCAAGTGGTGTTCACAAAGGTACTTTCCACTGTCATCCTTAAGTAGGACATAGAGCCCCTAAATACCCATGGAAAGTTAAGTGCAAGGAGCGAAAACTAGGCTCTGATCCAAAGCCAGTTGAAGCTGATTAAAGGACTGCATTTGTCTGCCGAGGGCTCTGGCTTAAGCCACTAGCAAGCTAGAATTGAGTTTCAGATGTTCAGATAGGCTTCTTGTGTTTGTTGAGTTTGTGAGTTTTCCTTCTGATCTGTTTTTGAAGTTCTGTTCATGATTATAGGAGATGTCCCAGTATGTACAGCACCTGAAGTCTTACATATTTTCACTGTTGAGTTCTAGAAATAGTAAATAGATAATATTCAACACCTTAACTACACTTAACCACAGAATAGGGGGTTTTTTTATGGCTTGACACTGTATAGGTATATACCCAGATTGTATACAATTGTATGCCTACACCACAGGTATACCTAGAGATGATGTACTAACTCATATAAGATATGCCTACAGCTAGAATAGAGGCAAGGAAAATATCTTTACATAGTTTGCAGTTCTTTGTTTGGCTACTTTTAGTGTGCTACTCCATTCTTCCCATCCTGTTAGATATCTAAACTTTTCAAAGAGTGAAACAGAAGAGAGGAATATGTTTTTCATATAAGAAGTATTGTAGAGTTGCAAATATAAGTTAAAGTGAGAGGTAATGGTCTGCCTGACTCGGATGACTGTTTTGTTTTACTTGTTTGCATGCTTATCTTCTGTTTTAGAAATAGAAAATAAAATATTTACATTTTATAGTAATGTTTTTTTGAGTGCAGTCCAAGTTAGTTCCTTCACTTAATTTCACTTGGCATGTTTCCCCACTGAAGTTCAGGCCAGGCTGTAAAATTATAGCTGTATGTAGTTACTAGCTGTGTGTGTGCTGGGTCTCCAGTTTCTTCCAGTTGAGAAAAGTTGGAAAGTCACTTCTAGAGTTGAATGAAGATCTCATTCCAAATGTTAGTAGAAGTGTAGAGCTTGTTCTCTCTTCTATCTGAGCTCTATTTCACGTATACTATTCACCAAACAAAAGTTTTCCCTGCTACAAAAAAGGTTTTGAAAACCTCTGACCTACCATTCTGTAAGGTATCATGAGTGGGTTTTAGCACTTGAGGGTCAAAACGTTTGCATCAGTTTAGGGAGATAAATTGGAAATTGTTTTAATTCATTTCTTTCCTATTTGACCTCTAGGTTCCAGCAAGATGTGGAGTGACAGTCCGAGACAGCCTAAAGAAAGCACTGATGATGAGAGGTCTTATTCCAGAATGCTGTGCTGTTTACAGAATACAAGATGGGTATGGTTTGTGTGGGATGGCCTTTTGTTCTTAGAATCTTACTGGAGCTACCCAGTATGGTCAGTTCTATCCAGCATTGTGGAAGTTTGGGTTTTCAAAGTTGAGAATTATATGATACTTTTCACTAGAACAATTTGTACCTCAAAGACATGTTGAAAAGAATGGCAAACTCCTAGAAAAAGGCTCAGGCGTGATACTGAGTAAATATGGGCTTATAGACTGCTGGCAAAACAGTCGTTAATCAAACTCATGTTAGCCAAACAAGTATTAAATAGGTTGTGTTAACTTCTTGGTTTTATTTCACGTGGTTATGATGCATTCTTAACTAAAAACAAGAATTCCCTTGGGGGAAAAAAAAGAGTTTTCAGCCCTAAAAAGTTTGTAGATTATTTTACTGCACACAACCAGCCATCTCTGTGCAACTCTTACGCAACAGGTACTTTCACAAACACTTTATTTGATCAGAAAGGCATCTGTCACCTTGGAGCCAAGGAATTGGCTACTACTGAAGCTGACTGGAAAAAAGTGCATTTCCTTCATGCAATTTGTCCAGGGAGGGTGTGCTTTATTTGCTGTGTGCTGAGCTTCATGTCTTGCCTTTAAAGTTTCCGGCATTTGGAGCCTGAGTAGCAAACCCCCACAGTGCAACATTTTAGCTGGTCTCACAACTTCGGCAAGAGACGTGCAAGGGCTTGTGCTCCGATGCTAATGAGAGGCTTATTTGCACTTTAGAGAGAAGAAGCCAATTGGCTGGGACACAGACATTTCCTGGCTCACGGGAGAGGAGCTGCATGTGGAAGTCTTGGAGAATGTGCCACTCACGACACACAATTTCGTATGTTCGTTTTGTGAGATATTGAGTAGGGTTACATTAACTTTGTACTTTCAAATTCAGATCAGCAACTTGGAATATTTTCTATCTGTGGCATGTGGTGGGAGTTGCAAAAAAGGTTTTTAATCACAGTAGCTTAAGTGAATTAGATACAATTGTATTTGAAGTAAGTGATGTTAGAGTACTTGATCACCCTTAATACTCTTAAGGTTTGGATGGAATACACCCTCTAAAATCTATAAATGTAGGGGGTTTAAGTCAGCACTGCATTGCAGAGCTGTAATAACAATCTACTATTTTAGTATTGCTGTATCTATAAAATGTATTCTGGGCCTCCCTGCTGGCTCTGCAGCAGCAATTAACTAATGAACTAACTATTCCCAGAGCAGTGCTGACATCATCAATGATGCTAGAGCACAAATATGTTTTGACCTGATAAGGCACCAAGTAAATGGAAGCTGCTAAACAAAATCCATCTAAATGGTACCAGCTACATACAAAATCCTGGAAATAATGTTTGTCACATTGGGAAGAAAGACCTTCTATTTCAATTTTAAAAATACCAAAATTTTATCTGCAAGCTGCTTAAAATATTTTACTCGATCTAGTTTGGCTATGGCTAGTTAGACGAAATGTAGTAGGCTTAACATTTTTTTAGTATCCTTCTGAAATTTTGATCATTACAGGTAGTAATAGAAGTAGAATGTGTTTTTATGCCAAGTATTGCTAAAATAGAAAATTAACTAAATCATTTCTCCCCCCTGTAATTTGGGGATCATACATGATCACCCTTTTGTGATTCTAAATGTTTGAGTTTCAGTAATCAAAATTACAACTATATGTGTAACCATACATTGAAGCCTTATATATAAGCCATATGTGTATTTCCAGTCCTGTGAGTGAGTGTTGGATAGAAATGTTATTTGGCCCCTGGAAAAATTAGAAGATAATATTTCAGCAGCTTTTGGTTTTATAGGTTGTATCCAATTAAATTCTGAATGTTTGTCCCTAGCACGATAATAGTGACGTTTTGCTTCAGATTTGCCACTGTCTTTCTTATCGCTAATGAAGTGAAGCATTAATTCCAATAAACACTCGAAAGAAAATTTTAATGCATGAATACTGTTTCAGAAAAGAGACAATTTTTTATGCAAATCTGTCTGATACATAAAACTGTAGGGGGGAGACAAAAGCAGATAGCCTGTCTCAGGTTTGCAGAAGGACTCTGTGTAATTGTGACTGTCTTACAACGTAGGTACGAAAAACATTCTTCACGTTAGCGTTCTGCGACTTTTGTCGAAAGCTGCTTTTCCAGGGGTTCCGGTGCCAGACGTGTGGCTACAAATTTCACCAGCGCTGTAGTACAGAAGTGCCACTGATGTGTGTTAATTATGACCAACTTGAGTAAGTAATCACAATTGGTTTTCAAGTTGAGCCTTCTAATAAGTGTACAGCTGTCAGTGGTTTCTTACATTAAATCTGGAATTGAGGAAGTCAGAGAAAGTGTCTGAAAAAAAAATATAGGGGTTCCACTGTTCTTGTGAAATTGCTTAATTCATATTCTTTCTGTGCTAGCTCAGGCAACCAGTTCATATTTCTTTGCTGGACTATGAAATGCTTTCTTTGAAGCATGAGTAGGGTTGCTGAGCACTTGACTGTATCAGACAGACTTCTCATTGTTCACAGTTGTTATTATTAATCAAAACTGGTTCTTTATTATGTGATGGCTAGGGCCTCTGTTTAAATTTTTAGCTCTGTGTTTATTCTCTTCAACCAGTTGAATATAGTGAAATTGCAGTTGCTTTTACAGAGATTGAAAACTAATCTGTTAGCAAGATAAATGCCTAGAAACATAAAAGAAAATGTCCTAAACAGTCGTGTTCTTGAATCGAGTTACTGATCTATTTGTGTAAGTCTTTGATATAGGCTAAGGATCTGGTGTAAAATGGCTCTGTGTTCTATTTCATCAGTTTTAGAAGAGGCTATTAAGTCTTCTAAATAGATTTTCATATAATGAATAGTTTAAAATGCTGGGTTTCCCCCCAAGAATTAATTTAGTTTCATCTTATGTTTGTAACTGTTTACATAGACATCTCTAGAGTTTGTGCTCAGGGTTTATGGATTACGTAGTTGTATCCATTTGACGTTTGGGTTTTGGCATTACATCAGTGCAAATGTTAAAATAAGTTTATGTACTCAATATAGGTATAGGTTGTGCATTCTTGAGGAACCAGATGTTTGCAATCCAACTAAAAGATTAAAAAGTTACTTTCCACAAAGGTTATGTTTAAGGCATGATCTTCTGATCCTCTCTGAAGTAAATAATATTTTTAACAAATCTTGCAGATTTACTGTGTAAATGTAATCTTTATTTTAAAATTTAGACTCTGATCAGTGAGCTTTTGGGGGTGTCTTGTAGTCTTTGAGTGTTATATTGTGAAGCTTCTGGGTTTTGCACAAGTTAGGTTGTTTTTGTTTTGTTCTTGCCTCACAGTTTGCTGTTTGTCTCCAAGTTCTTTGAACATCACCCCATACCACCGGAGGAGGCCTCCTTAGGAGAGACCACCCCAGCATCTGGATCGTACCCCTCAGTGCCCCCCTCAGATTCTGTTGGGTATGACCTTATTCCTGCTGTTTAATAACATAACGTTTCAGTACTGTGCTTAGAAACACTCAAAATACTGCTTTGCAACTCTTATATTTTTGTAATCTGGCTTGTCATACAAATATATCCACCTATGCTTAACTTAAAAGAAGTGAATGTTTTCATTCACAGGAATTATATAAATTAGTAATGAACCAAAGTTAAATATGTATGTAACTGTTTGTAGAATTGAGGCCTTTCCTGTTAAACTGATTTCTTCTACATGATGGCTTAGACCTGGTCTAAACTGGAAAGATTTTATACTTAAGATTATTTAATTAATTGGTTATCAAACTACAGTTTATTTGCCTTGAAGTGACATACCTCAGTTTCAGAGTAAACCACACCACTGTAAGGTTGGTGTGAACAGGGGCCAAGTCCAGGTCCATAATACTGCTTTAGTAGCTTTTCCACATACACATTGCTTTAGTATCCTCCAGACCAGCTGTCTTCCTCCTGTTCATGTTGGGATGTACCAATAGCATCTGTTTGCTGCAGCTCCAGGTTTTGCAGAATTAGACCTCTAAAACTGACCATCCCCCCTGTATTTCCAACAAAGATTCTGGACCCTTTTTCCTTGAAGAGATAAGTGACCATATTTAGATGATGTTCCCAGTAGTGAGGAGATCAATGACACCATCCAGCACTAGGGAGTTGAACAAATCTCCAGGGAAGAGTAACTCAGGGATGTGTATCACAGTCAAGAAACCTGATGCAGCTTTATTAAGAACACCAAATACAAAAGCCTTCAGAAAACTATCCCCAGGACATGTGTGCTGCGTGGAATTGGGCTGCAATTGGCAGAGAGGCTCCTCTGGATTAGTGACCATTGTGCCCAGACTAAAGCAGAAACAAACTGGAAGCTACACAGGCGCTTACGGACTCTTAACTAGAAGATAAATTCTCTGGACAGCCAAGACTATTTTATGGAAGATCAAATATGGTGCCTCCCAGGACAATAGATTGATAGTCCTGCAGAGGGAACCTCATTTGGTAAGTACAGAGATTATCTTCTTATTTGTACTATATTGTATGTGTAGATTCAAGTGAATTCAAAAGTGCTTCTTCCAGGTAGTAGATGTTGCCTTTATATCCCGTGGATGTTAGTACAGCACATTGTGGACAAGGCTGTTATGGTTCTCTTAAGTGCAGCAGGCTCTGCCTTTCTCATGGTACAGCCGAAATTATAACCAGGCTAGAACTATTAATCCATGAAAAAACTTGTTCATACCAACTGTTTTAAACAGCAGCAGATGCCAAAGGCACTTATAATATAGCCCTAATCCTAATACTCTAAATTTTTCTGCTTTTTAATTATCTTTGCCTCACATTAGTCCATTCTTACCAGTTTATGAAGATACAACAGTATGGATTATCTTAATTGATAAGACTTCAATCAGTCTCAGTTTTGTGAAGTGAAAATGGAAAGGAAAAGCTGAAACCAAAGCTGGTTAATGCCTTAAGGTTTTTAACTTGACATCTATAAAAATGCTAACTTTTAAATATACTTGCCAGTTGGTTTTAAGGCGCTTTTCCCAAATGTTGCATCTGTAAATGTTTGTAATTGCAGAAGCTGTAAAAGGTGTCTGGCTTCCTCCTTTTTGCTTTCTTGCTTTGCCATACACTTCATTGTTAAACAAGACAAAAAAAAAGCATACATCATGTCTGCAAAATTATGTTCATTTTGAAAATGGTTTATGATTATCAGCTGGTGTTTGTAAGTAATATGCATGTTAGTCAGGAGATTTTCTCCAAGCATCTGTGTGTGCAGTATTTCCTTTCCAGAACTAGCTCAGATGTTATTATATGAGCATATGGCAGTGTCCATACCTTTTTCCAGGTATCTTTTTGCCTTTCTTTAGTAATACTTCTCTGCTTTTTAAAAACATAATTGTGGAAAGACTAATTTGTCTGAATTTAAGAAGCTGGCCTTTTCCATAAAAACATGTGCTTACCTGTGGTTTTGTTAAAGGGTATTGCTGCAATATGGGACAACAGCTCAAGTGGAACAAAAAAGAAGGGCTGCCATTTGAGATTATCTTGTCTGGGAGGAGAATAAGGGATTGAAATCTGAGAGTTGGGCAATGGGATGTAAAATATGAGGAACTAGCGCTTTAATAACACTTACTAGATTAATAATTGTTCCTTTGATTTCTCTGTTCTCCTAGCATCTTGCATGGCTCAGCCCACAGAGGAAGGGATGTTACTAATCGTTTGGTAAACCTGAGGAAAGAGAAGGCAAACATCCTTCTTCATCTCTAGCCTTGTGAAGGGATTCCAGCGGCAGGCAGAGTGCCCAAAGAAAGGAAGTTTGTGTTGCAAGACAAGCTCGAGAGCAAAGGCGTGTGTGACATGCTGAGACATTGTCAAGGGATCAAATGGAAAAGTTTGAAAGAGAAAGGGACATAAAGGAAAAGACCATTGGACATGATGCAAAAGCTGCTAAACATGCGGGAGAACTGTTTCACTTTGGTCATGTGTAACATCCTAAAGCAATCCAGTCCTGTAGCCTTTCATTCTTCCAACTGAAAGCGTTAGGCAGTCCCTCCAGGTGTTCCACCCAAAGATGAGGGAGCACATATGGTCCCACTTGCACATCTCTGAACATTGTGTATCCAGCCTCCACATTAGGTCTTGTGTCCCATTTTAGTTCTTTCCGTTTGCACTCTCCTCTTGTGCTAAAGCAGCCATTTTAGTTATAATCTGCACTTAACTGGAAAGAAATACAAGAAGTGTAGGTCTCCCTAATAAGAGCCATTTGTAATAAAATTGAAGTAAGCAAACTGTATATGATACATTGTATTTGTTTTGTTCATTGCACTGTCATAAAGTTTCTTCTGTATCTTTGCTCGTAAAATACAAGCACAGAATTTCTTTGAACCCAGTTCCCTCCATCTCAAATACCTGCATAAGGGAGAGATTAGCCATTCAGAATATTCCAAACTTGTCTTTTTCAACTCTGATCTGTTCTCTTAGATGTTGTGATGTTGGACAAAGCTCAGCACACACATGAGGCAGGTGTTATGGCAGGGTAAGTAACCTGTGGAGTGGGTGTAAGAGGGCATGTGGTCAGACCTGGAATAGCACAGGGGCAGGTTGCACTTGGTAAAAGCCAAAAACGTCTGCGTTGCTCCAGGCAGAACACTGCTGGTAGGCAAGTTGGCAACATCTTGGCTCTTTGAAAAACAACATTTCCCAATATGCTTCATCTTCTAAGTTGGAGGAAGAAAGAGGGAATGTCTGGTGCACCGTTCTTGGAAGCTTGCCAGTCCCTGCCTTTGAGCAGGCTCCAGCCTGTGATTAAACACCTCTGCTTTCCTTTCTGTCTTCCAAATGTTCACTGATCATTCTGCCCTAGCCAAAGATATTTAAATGTCTAGAAAAGCTTCTGAAAAGCCAAGGAAGCAAAGACACAGTCTTACAATATTGTATTTAGTACTACAATGGCATTTAGATCCCATGGTGTTTAAGTGAGCAAAAGCTTTGTGTTTTATTTCATAAAACAAATTTTCCCCTAAAAATGCTGGCAGAATCTTTTCCAGGCCTTTCCATGTAAATGTTCCCAAAGTTCCTACAAAATACAACTTGATACGCATTCTTGCCAAGCAGAAAAGGACTGGTACCAGAATCTTCAGAAAAATTGCTTCTAGCCTGTACAACAGGAGGGGAAAACCTCTTACTCTCCAGAACTTTATTAGAAAAACACGCTAGTGAGCTGAAACCTGGTTTGGAGGACTAATGACAGCAGTGTGATTCTCTTGATAGCCCCTGGTGTATGAAGCTTTTGGAAATGTTAGGCTTGTCAGCTCTGATCTGGGCCCAAGGGCCAGTATAAATAAATGCACACCGTTGTGATAATCCTGGCAGTTCTTTTTCACCTGCAAGCCAACACGCATGAAAACAAGTTATCATGGTATAGAAAACTGCACTGATTTTTAAGAGGTAATGACTGTTACAGAACTGTCTCGTGTTACTTCTAGACTGACTTCAAAGGATGCTGCAAGAGTGATCTTCACCTTGTAGTTACAAATGGATACTGCTGTCCTTTTCTCCAAATCACCATTTCATTTGAGGTTATTGAATATTTCCAGGCTGCAGAGTTGGGGAAAAAAAAAAAAATGTTTTCTGGCAATATCTGTGGAGTACTATGATAATTAAATCACTAGCTGAAATATCATTGTATCACAGATTCTTAGCAGTCCTTAGAACCTTCTTGAAAATGGAAGTGCACTGCACTTCATGAACAGCAGTAACAAAAAACAAATCCGGTCATACTCTGGTGTAAGCAAAATTAATCAAAAAAAGTGCCTTAAAACACGTTTTAGATTTGGCCTAGGTATGACTGTGCAACCTACAGGTGAATAGTGCATACAACACTGAGCCCTGTGGCTGAACTGAGATGTACTTGTTCAGGCTAGAAGGGGAATAGGGAAAATCTCAGTCGATTCAAAAAGGAACTGACACACACCTCATAATTGGAACTAGGTGACTGAATTTTCAGTTTAAGCCTTTGCCCAACTGCAGCAAAATAAAAGTACGGGAAAAAAAAATTGAAGCCCAAACAAACATATTTTGAAAAAAATCTTTCCTGAGTAGACCAGCTCCTAAACATTTATGAAACATCACATTGATGAGTTAAAGGAGAGTGCAGAAAATCTGTATAAAAATCTTCTTTTGTATTTGTAAAGTGAACTAACTTATATCATTACAATTTCTAAATCTGGTGGAGGTACTGTATATGATTTTATAAAATTGCTTGTTCATATATAATGTACCATGTGTGGACACTTCTCTGAGTTACCTTACTCATTCCTGTGGATCCAGTTTTGTGGAATAGTAGATCTGTGGACACAATGGCATTTGCTGTGCTTGCTAAAGGGTATAAAAATTTTACATCTTATATTCAGTTATTCTTGTCTCCTGACAAAACCTCTTTCTGCTTTGTCTTGATAAAAAGGGAGGGAACAATATACTTACCCCAGATACATGGTCCAAGGTAGAAGTTTGGTCATATTGTCAGGAAAGGTTATAACATTAAATTGAGATTTGGCAATTATCACCCTGTTGTCTCAGAAGCTGAGAATCATTGTTGAAGGAATGCCCACGTCTAAGAGTCTGGGAGAAAGTGGTCAAGATGAGGTAGTATAACCACTCCAATATTGATCTTATTTGTAGAAGGTCTCCTTTAGCAGGGTGGCTGTAAACAGCTCACAGAGTCCACAGGAGCAACAGAAACTCAGATCCTGGTATTCAGCTTGAGGCTACTTTAAGCCTCAGCCTGCTGTACGTTTATGTCACAGTAAACAGTTCTTTGTAGGAGTTATTCTGGTCCTCTTTGATTTTTTTTATTTTATTTTTTTTGACTAATGTGTTTTCATAGCCTACAGAACAAGTTTTGGGACTGACCTGGAATAGACAATGTCACCCTTTCCCAAATGATGATGTCTTGTCCTTGTAGCTCCAGTGTCCCTTCTGCTCTTCTAGAGCAATTAAAATGTAGGAATACTGTACAAACAGGCTTTTGGTAGCTCAGAGGGTTGCTGCATTCTTTGGAGTGATGTGCTTTGACAGATCAAGATCTCAATGCAGATCAAGATATAGCTTTTGCCACACAGAGGCAGAAGCTGATGGTAATATCCTCTGAACCTGTGATCTCAGTAGGCCATCTTGGCCAGCAAACCACTTGTGTCTTTCTCTTCATTAGTTCCCTTTTTCAAGCAAAGTTCCCATTTAGCAAAAATAACCTACCTTTTTATAAGTGTCCCAAGGACACCCAATAATAAAATTCTGACGGAGCACATGGCTAAGTGCTTATGAGGTTCCCATCTCTGGATTCTTGGTGTCAGAAGCCCAGAGACCCTCACAATAATAGTTCAGAGACTCAAAAAAAAAAAAAAAAAAAAAGGGAATTCTTTATCAGCCTGTGATTATTTACTAAAGATCTAGACTTCCCCCAGTTAGAATTTAATGACTGGAAAAAGCTATTAAAATTGTTTTCAAATATGTGTGATAGCACGCTATCTGTGCTAGCAACATGATGGACGTGGTGACCTGTGCCCAGAAATACAGAAGCAGCAGATGACCATTTATGACTCAAAGGAGGATGTAATTGAAACAATACTTTTTCAATCTGGTTTTCTCTCTGTTATCTTACTGATGATCACAGAAATCTGGTTGCTTCTGTCCTCGTCATGTGGCAGAGCTCAGATAGTGTCTCACGCTCATTCCTACTGCAGTGATCTGAGGGATGTTCTTACACATCTCCCTTAATTTCCTTATTACCAGAGAACTCTCAGGAAGTTTAGCAGGAATTAGCTATCCAAACAATGCCAGTACCGACCTGGCTGAGACACTTTTTACACTTCTTGTATTTTTTTGTGCAACATCTGACACATTTGCCTTAACATGAAAATAAAGTACCTTAAAATGTCAACCAAGTGCATTCCCAGTATTTATATTCTGTCATGTGACAATAAGTAACTGTTTTTTTAAAAATTAGCGTGGCTAAACCCCCTGCCTCTTCTTCCCTGCCACACTTCCCAAACATATGTATTTTACTACAAGACTTACTAGACTGTTGCTTGCATTAATTCACAAGAGCTTTGTTTTGCCAATCTCAATTTTGTGAGATTGTCGGCCAGGAAGGAAAAGATGACAAGTCCTTAGGATACAGATAGCACTGAGTTCTGGGACCAGTGCCAAACTACATAAACTCTTCAGTGAAAGGTAGGATAGTAGTGTTTAAAGCAGACCTGAAAAAAATGCCAAGAGATCCTGGTGAAAATGTTAGTTGCCTCTAAATACCTTTGGAGAGGCCAAGGAGTGTTTACTTATAGGAGGTGGCTCCAGGACCTATTGCTGCTATATGCTGCTCTATGTTTTATTTCTGAAGCTTCTCCCTGTGGGCACTGCTTTTGTGGGCATAGTAATTAATCCCTGAGTCATTGAATGGGTGGAGGACTCCACTCCTCTCTTAGAATTTGGCAAGAAAAACCCTTGCTCCTAAAACCCTTGTTGTCAGATACCATATATACTTTAACATAAAATTTTCTTTGACAAAGCTGTCAAGTGTTTTCATTGACCTTTTGCCTTATATCCATTAGATTGAATCATTAGACTTAACAGGGACTGACCTTGACTAGAGTAAGAGATAATTGCCAATTTATTGTACTTCAACAAAATTAACGGATAACCAAAGAAGTGACTTTCTGCCTTTTTACAAACAAAAAACCAAGAGATGTTTTGTCTTTTAGATATTCAATTCATTATACAATAAATTGAAGACTTAATCTACATTTATGACTGCCAGTGTTTAAATTTCTTCAAGAATCTTGTCTGTGTAGTCTAAATGTTTATCATTCAAGTCAAACCTATTGCATTGCCTAACTGTAGCACTGTAAATAACATTTGAAATGTTGCACTATTCAAAGTTATTACTTACAGATTGAGATTAAAAGGTGATATGTTGATTTTTATTACATCAACATTGGCCATGTTATTTTTAGTATCAATTATAGTTGGCCATATTATTAATCAGTTAGGTTCAATGACCATATGTAATTTCCACTCTATATTTGCTGATCAATAATCCTGTCCATACAATTTGTTTTGTGACATTTTCTAACTGTGAAATTGATGTGAGATGTTAAGCATTTTTAGTTCTTGATGGGTTACCATTTTAAAGAGTGTACTGCATTGACTCAGAGGAAACTGCAGAGTATCTTTCTATCTGCAGTGCATGTTGGGCTACATGAATTTTTCAGATCAGGATTTATTGTTACTAGTTTGGTATGGCATGGTAGAGTTTTTTGTTTTGTTTTAACTCAGAACTCTTCACAGCCATGTAATTAGGTAGTTTATGCAGCAGAGAGTTGTTGCAATTGATCATAGGAGAGATCGTTCATTATAAAATGTTTTTATTCAGGCCTTTAGATCAGTTTTTTTATGTATGTATTATTATAGTTGAAAAGGACTTACCACACCCACTATGCAGTGTTTGAAGCCATTTGTAGACCTAAATCCTCTTTTTCCTTGACTTTGTTTCTCAGACCACCAATTCTCCCTAGTCCTTCTCCTTCAAAATCCATTCCAATCCCACAGCCCCTCCGACCAGCAGATGAAGACCATCGGAATCAGTTTGGGCAACGCGACCGATCCTCTTCAGCTCCCAATGTCCACATCAATACAATTGAGCCAGTCAATATTGATGTAAGTATTAATAACAGTTAGATCAAGAATAGTAGATTCGATGTGTTCATTTTGAATATCAGTGCATTAGGTTTATCGTGTGCACGCAAGTGCTGTGTTTCTAAGCTAATCCTCAGTGGTCTATCAGAGTCTTCAAGGACCATTCATTTTTCATTTTTTCATAGATTCATTTTTGCTGTTGAGAGCTGTAAGAACACAAATAACCCATTCTCCAAAAGGAGAACTGCCTCTTGACAGTCCTGTCCTTTTCATTTTCAAATAAACATTTTGCCCCAAACCACTGCTTTTTTTTTGTGTTATTAGTCCCAAGGCTCTTGCTGCTAGCTTTAGCCAGTAACCACTCTTGCAAGCCATTCTGTGTGTTAAACATATTTTTATGCAAGATAGAGGTTTTTAGTACTTGTATTCCAAGTAACATTTTTGGCATTGGAGAAAATTGAATTATTAAGTTAAGCTGAGTTCAGATATACCAATAGTACCTTAGGATTTCAAGAGCCCAGTATATGTTCTGAGCATTCTTTTAGAGTGTTCAGAAACAGCTACACTTAACTCATTTTCCACGTTTTTGAAATCTCTGAATGGTGAAATGTAACTAATAATAGTGGCTGATATTAGTGTAAGGACAGTTAAAACCTTTCAAAATGTTGATCACGACAACCACTTTCTAATTTTGCTAAAATACACAGCTTGTATTTTACCCTTAAGTCTGCTCTCTAGAAATTATTCATTTGTCAGATGAATAGTCTTGAAGTCTGCCTGGACACTGAGGCACAAAATCTGTTTTGCATGTGAGCTGATGGAAAGGTGAAGTGTTAGTTTTAAGAGTGTGGCTGTGTAGACATTTACATATGATATGTGGCACTGGTGCAGCTGAGGCATAGCCAGTGCCTTCAGCAGCAGCGTAGGTGTATGAGGGAACAAATATAATTGTGTAACAAAAAAGGGAACAAAGATAATTGTGTAACAAAAAAAAAAAAAGCTTCGTGATGAAAACGGTTGGAATACAGATGGAAACTGTTAGAATTTTCTGCTTTTCTTCTGTTTAGAAAATCCTTAGCATAGTTTGCTTTTAGTTGCAAAAGATACTCTCAGTTCACAGTGTATTGCAAGCAAAGGAAACCTTTTGCAGTTAGTCATTTCTGAGAAGAACAGAGTGCGCCTGGCTATGCAAATCAGGTCTGTTGTTTTAAGAAAAAGTGAAGCAGGACTCATCTGACTGATGTACCTCAGTACAGGAAATTGATGTCCCAGCTTCTAATGTGGCACTTCAAATCATTTGTGCCACAAACAGTGTAACTAGAACATTTAGTTCAATATTTCTTCACACATTTTGGCCACCTCTATTTTTAAATCAATATTTTCATGTCAGCATTTGGGTAGTGTACATTTCACTTTACTACCGAGAGATGCTGTTTTAGAGCAACTGATTTTGAGAAGTTTAGTAGTTGTTTTAAGTAGTTCTTTGGAGTCACTGCTATTATTAAATCAGAATAGGAAACCACTTTTATTTCATGGACAGCACATGACATTATGGATTCTCAAATTGATCAATATCAATTGATTCCAGAATCTAAATGTTAATACCTAAATTAAATACAGATTTTTTTTTAATTTGTTTTAGGAATTGATTAGAGACCAGGGTTTACGAGGAGAGGGAGGTAAGTAGCATTTAAACTAACTACTGTGTTACACTTAATTACACAACCACTCTGTCCTTTCCCGTTACCCTACTTCCTTCTACAAAACACAGGCACAAAGGAAAATATGACTAGAACAAAAAGTGAATTTACATTTGCTTGTCCATGAACTTAGTATTTGTCTCACGAAGATTTGAGTCATTTGCTGGTCATTCTGGGAGCGGGGGAGATGGAAGGAGAAAAAGTTTTGAAGTAGTACCTAGTTTTTTTAGTTTTAAAATTAATTTGCACTCTCACTTCTTTGTTCTCTCTCTCTCTCTCTCTCACACACACACACATTCACTCACATGGCTGCACACAGATACACTATAACTTCCCAAGTCTCTCTCAGAGATTTTTACACCTGTTGTTATATTTTCACCCATGGAAACGGTGGGGGTTTTTATTATTGAAAACCATCGACATGGTAGACGGGCCATCCATGTGAACTGCTGCATCCTAAAGCAGTGTGAAATACTCCAGTTCTTCTCCCCCTCTGCCCTGCTGAAGTTGCTGCTTTGCTGTACTGCATGCCTGTGCTACTCTTGGAAGCAGGTTGTTAGGACCTTTCACTAAAGCCAGAGTTTTTTGTGTTTCCTTCAGTAATGCACAGCCCTAATTCACAGTTAAGTCAGAACTAGTACCAGAAAGTTTATTTTTCTTCACATGTTGAGCACAGGCCTGTTAAGTCACTTCTCCCACTGGCTTCTGAAGTCCGGGTAGGGCTTCTTATGTGCTGTATTATATTCCTATGAATATAATAATAAAATAGAACTATTGGAAATAAAGAAGTAGTAAGTAGGGCAGGCATATGACAGTTTTTCCAACTCTAAATCAGTAACACTGTTGTCTCCTACTAATTATAACTTGCTTCAACCATAAGTTAGGTCTGAATTACCTTAGTGCACTCTTTCCTGATCTCTAAGATTTTGTTCTGTGGGCTGTCACTGACTTTCTTTGTCCCGTGCAAATCTGGTATTTGGTAGAATACTACCTGCCTACTGCATTGTGTTTGATGGAGCTGTCTTTAATTATGCCAGCAATAGAACACTTTTGAAAAAGAAATTTCCTTTAAACCTGCAAGCTTACTAATTGAAAGTTACCAGTTTTAGGTATTTTTATATGTGTTGATAGGTGTGGCTTTCCACAGTTTTGCCCATTTTGTCCAGCATTTAAATGTTGTGCAATCATGTTGGTTTTAACTTTTGATCATAAACTGTCTGTTTGGCATCTGAAAACAATTGGCTGTTCCCGGTCCTGAAACAGTGTTATTAGTAATTGACTTTTTTTTTTTCCTTCAAAGTTCAGAAGCAATCTATGAATAGGAGTCAAAGCATCCTAGTTATTTCCCATGACTTCTTTCATTTCTTCTATGTGTCTGTCTTTCTGTCTCTGCCTGCCCGTCTCTTTCTCTCTAACAGCCCCTTTGAACCAGCTGATGCGCTGTCTTCGGAAATACCAATCCCGGACTCCCAGTCCCCTCCTTCATTCTGTCCCCAGTGAAATAGTGTTTGATTTTGAGCCTGGCCCAGTGTTCAGAGGTAGTTGGGCTCTTCTTTCTTGTTTTCACCCAAACAAAATAAGTAAAACCACAGATGCTGTTTGTGCCTCACCCTCACACCGTGTGTATGTAAGTGTGTGAGTTTATCAAAACACCTCTGTTTTTTGCTTGGCCTGGCTGGAATGCTTTGAATGTGCTTTTCACACATACTCACTTTCACCGTTACACGCTTGAAAATGACTATAAATAAAGTCTGACTTAAATCTTCAAAAGCAAGGAATTTCATAGTTGAGGTTTTTCTGTGGACCTCAGCATAATTTTTTTAACCAAAGGTCCTTGGATTGCACTGCAGTGATTTTAAAGATAAAATTATGTCCTTAACTTAGAATTTCCTTGGCTGTTCAGTTTAAGTCAGTTCAGTGCTATAACAGTTTTCTATATTTGATATTCTTTGTTTTGAGAACTAATCTAGGAAATTAAATGTGAATTACAAACATTTCCATTGATATCTTGTTAGGTCGCAAGGTTTTCAAGTAACGTGTTATGTCAACTTTTGACAAATACTTCATTTTGAGAGTGTGCTGTTGACATCACATTGGGGTCCTAGATGGTTTAGAACATGTAGTTTTTATTTAGTTAGCAGATTTCCACTGAAACAGCATTTGTGTCCTGTACTATGTAAAAAACACAGATTTTCATATCATTGACCCTGGGGGTTATTCAGGCCTTAAGCTGTCAATGGATCTGTTGTATTGCACAAAATCCCGAAAAAACTCTGTGGGATTTTATATGCTGGAGAAACCAACTACTGAGTAACAGCATGAAATGTAAATTCTCGTGTCTATACGTATACGTGTAGAAATGGTCAGTTCAGTGCATGTAGTGTGGTTTTCAAATGCTACCATCTTGGCTGTTTCAAAGACTTTTGTTTCAGAATATATCAAGAGCAGTTCACCTTATGAACTTGTAAAGTTCTTCCAGAAGTCTTTGTAAGAAGACAGGTGTTCCCAACAAGCAAACTGGCTACAGAATGGAATACGTTACGTACAGCTTCAGAGTCCAAGCTATTGACTTAAGTCCAACATTATCTGAAGTATTCTACTCTAATAACTTGGAAAACAGGCCATCTGGTATTATTATGAACAGATTAACTACAATGTTCTGCCATGTGCTGTAAGCATTTTTGGTGAAGGGTGAATATTGTGCTAGTGTTTCTATACTGTGGTATTAAAATCATGTAGGAGACTTTAGTTACCTCAAAAGAAAACGCATTCTGGTAGAGCTTTGCTGTTGCAGAGAAAGTCTGTAACCCAGTAAACTTTTTGAAAATTGCTTATGTTCTGGAAACATCATACATTTAATTCCATGTATGTATGATGAATTATATAATAAATTTATGACAGTATAGTGGCTGTAACATAAACATAAGTCCTTCCTTCAGGTCTTGTTAGGATGGACTTCCAACTGATTATAATTGTAGTTAGGATGCCCAATATGCATCGTTATTGTTACTTTAGCATAAGGGACAGAGTTTACAGATGCTGTGTCCCATTTTGGATGTGTTTGTATGTCATTATTTTGTGCTTCCACTTCTAAATTTATAGATTTTAGCTCAGTGAGGACAGTGGTGTTTAGTCTGATAATTTAGCATGCACTGAATGACTGAATTTGAGCAACAGTTTTAAAAGCCACAAAGTCAGTTTTTGAACTCAAGTTGGTATTAGGAGGCACTCCTTGGTTAAGAAGGGGGTTGCTGAAAGAATATGAAGAGGAGTATTGTCTTCCACCGCTTTCCAGAGCACTAATGTGAGAGAAAGCATTGTAATGTTAGAGGTCTTGTACAATGACATACATTGTTTAGCAGAGCAGCATGAATTTAATTAACAGTTGACCCTATTTCATGTCCTTTGCATTGGAAGGGTCAGCATAACCTTGTTACGAATAATTGTGGTGTATTTTAAAAAGCAGTGTCTAGCTGAAGTGCTCTATTTGTAAAGGGCCATTGGGGCTCTGAAGCAGCTCTCTTAGTGACATTTTCCTGCACAGATTTGTTTAGATAATATAGAGGCTACAGACATACTGTTCTTTTTGTGTTTCATAGAATATGCTTCAAATAGCTAACTAAAGTACTTGTTCTTTTTTAATCCTTTCTACACTCTAATATTTATTTTTAAATAAGAGTTCTCTGCTAACAGATAGCTTTAAAACAGCCAAATGGTTTTCAGGTGGCACTTGGAGACTCAACTAGAAAACGTTTCAATTATTTGCATTTAATCTGTCTTGGTTCCAAAGTACAGTATTTCAGCTATTTGTTGGGTTTCTAAAAGCTTAGGTACAAGAAATCTCTGAGGTAGATACTGATAACTAAAATGCTACTACTTTTCTACTCAAAGGAACCGATGGAATTAAAAAAATACATTTTAAAATATTTTTTTCTTACTTAAAAAGACACTGTCCTTCTGATAATTCATGAGCAAGAGACTGGGGACTATCTATACAGGGATGTTTGCTATAGACTTGTCTCTTCCTGAAATCTGAGACTCGAGTGCTAATCTAGTGTTAGGACAATATTCCTAGGATATGTTTGTTCCCTCTTAACATTTGCATTGATGTTTGGAGATACTGCATCCTAAACACAGTTCTTTCAGCTAATATCAGTGCATTCTTGTAATTTGGATTCTTATAGATAAAATTATCCTGTTTCTGAAATTTAGGCTCAACCACAGGTTTGTCTGCAACACCTCCCGCCTCTTTGCCTGGGTCACTAACCAATGTGAAAGCGTTACAGAAATCACCAGGACCCCAGCGGGAAAGGAAATCATCCTCATCCTCAGAAGACAGAAATAGAATGGTAAGGAAAAGATCAGCTATTTTTATTTGTAGTGTGGGATATTTGTAGTATAGAAATACCACGCAATCGTGTTCCTCTCACTTTTCTCTCATCCAAGCCATCTGAATTATTTTGAAGATGACTATGGCAATGGTCAAGGACTTTAAAACAGTAAATAATGGAGTGAGAGAACCACTTTTAAACCACTTTGAACCAATAAGTAATTGTGAGACTGAGATATAAATCACTTAAATAATTGACTAGACTCACTTTTACTCCCTTGTACCCAAATGTTTGGTGTGCTTCATATTGTAATGCTAGTTTCCCTTCACATAATGGCTTAACTTTTCCGACCATGATTCATAAACTTTGAAAGTAACAAATTTATGTAACAAATTTTTATGTAACAATGCATAAAAATATCTGCATTTTTTAAATTCACAATTTAACATTGTGATTGAATAAGAACTGAAAAATAAATATGACTTTCTTTTTGGTAAGAGTTTCTTAATATTTTCTGGTTTTAACACTGCCAGAAAGCTGTGGCAAATATTTCATGCCAGGAAATAATTTGGTATAGCTGTGTCCTGAGGTTTTGTTTATGGCTGATTTGAAAAGTCAAAAACAATACCTGAAAAAAAAAAGGTTTTTTAGGACTTTAATGATATGAAATGCTGATACCAAATCTTTAACAAAAGAGCTGCTTTTACAGACATTAATGCACTTTTTGTTTGTTTGTTTTACTCTTTATTGTTTTTGCATATATATAAAGAAAACTCTTGGTCGACGGGATTCAAGTGACGATTGGGAGATACCAGATGGACAGATCACAGTTGGACAAAGAATAGGGTCTGGATCATTTGGAACAGTCTACAAAGGAAAGTGGCATGGTATGTGGCCATCATGGCAAACAGTTATTCTTCAGCAAGTCACGCTGCCTGCCAGGGGTCACCCAGCTGGAATGTAATAGGGAGAGTCCACTGAAGGGCAGTAAATATGATTTGGAAATTAGTAAGTAGTGTAAGGACTTCATATTGTTTAGAGACTCAGCTCTTGCATGTTATTCTGAATTAAGGCATTATAAGAGTAAAGATGAAACATAGTTATTAGGTAAAGGAATCCATCTTGACAAATGAGGATTTCAAATGTGTATTTTAATAGCTTTGGCTTGGATAGGATTCCTCAGAGTAAAGTAAGAACAGTGGTTTTACATTTCACTGAGTATTTACTTATTTTAATATTGTAGTGATTTATTTCATGAAAGCTAGAAAACAGGGTACCTCAGTATTTTTCATGCTCTGTATAGCATTTTCTCAGTAGAGGAATATGTATCAGTGGCACTTACTAAAAATTGCTGTTTTAAAGGTGATGTGGCAGTGAAGATGTTGAATGTTACGGCACCCACACCTCAGCAGTTACAGGCTTTCAAAAATGAAGTAGGAGTGCTCAGGTAAGATTATTTTTAATGGCATAAAATAACACGTGTAAATTTGTGCCTCATTAATCACTGAATTTTAGATTTCCATTAGAACACATTGGTCTTACTCCTCCGTGATGATACCTCAGGCAGAAAAAATAACTATTTCTTTGTATCCACTGCTAGTTCTTCCCTCCCCTGTATGTGTTTGTCTGCACATCTGTGTTGTCAATATGTGTATGTCAAAACACTCAAGACAGGACTGGTTTTTGCTATTATACTGCCCCCAGGGCACAGTGAAGCCTAAGTGTGAGCTGTAGGCCTTTCTTTCCACACATTCACATTTTGAGATTGAAGGAGAGCACACTAATTGTTGGTTTTCAGCTGCAGCACTGCCCACATTATCTGTTGTTTAATAGTTTCTGTTCAGTAGCATTAATTTCTCTTTGAGGTTTTTTTTAATTGTATTTCTCATAAAATCACTTCTTGATTTCCTTTTCTCATGTCTACTGCTTGTGGTTTCTCAGAGGAGGTATTTGTTTTGGGTTCTGCTCTTAAAAGAGGATCCGTCAGCATAGTATGATAGAATATTTTTTGGGAAAGAACATTGCATCCAAGTACAATCTTGAGCATTGTCAAGCCTAATTCTGTTTTAAAAACAAAATAGCAAGAAGGTTTTTGCCTCTGGAAACCTGATGTGTTGAGCTGGGTGCCTGTGCTACAGAAACATCCCCAGTAAGTTACATGCTGAAAAGGGGATGGTCAACCTTTTTCCCAAGGAAAACGTTCGTTCCAAAAACTCTAAGCTCTTAGCTGTGGAAGTAGAGGCATTTCTGTGGTATGGTACTTTGGATATCTCTTCATTTTTTTGACATAATTTTGACAGAACTTCGTGAAATCAAAAATCTTGTTTTTCGTAGCTAGTCCAGATTTGTGCTTTGGATATCTCTTTTTTTTTTACATAATTTTGACAGAACTTTATGAAATGAAAAATCTTGTATTTCATAGCTAGTCCAGATTTGTGCCAGCAGTCCCATAGCTGGAGTCCAGCCTTTTTGGTTGTTGATGGTTTCAGCATTTCCGTAGTCAGTTGTTCTATCCTTTGACCCAGACAAGGCAGATTTACCCGTTGTTGTGCCTTTTCCATTATGCTTCATCATTTTTTGCAAGGATTTTTTTGCCAGATTTGCAAGAAACTGCATATTTTTTGTTCCCTCAGCAGTTACTCTCAGCAGCACTCAACAAATCCGTGAACCTGAAAAAGGCACAGTCACATAGCGTAGAACTGTCCTGGTCTGCATTTCCGCGAGGGCAAAGGTTCACACTCTGGGCTCCCATGTTAGTGTTTTAACATAAGAAAACATAATAAGAGTCTGCCATCTTCCACCACAGCAAAGACTTAACAAGCTACCGCAGGTTTTAAGCTTGATCTGTCAGGTTTCACCAGCAGAGAGCTGACTGCCTTCTAGTATACCAAGCTGTGTTGGAAGAAGATTGCCTTTATTTTTCCTCAGCCCCTGGGAAAGCTAGGAAATACTCCATAATTCTTAGGGCCTCATCTTTGTAAAATCTCGTTGGTATGTTTGGAGGTATGTAGTTCTTCCTGTCTATTTGATGGCAGTAAGAACATGATTGACTTGTCCTGGAGGGTGAGGAGAACATTTCAGATTTCACAGTGGATTCTTTCAGGCCTTGAATCTACTGGGATATCTACTGAGATAATTCTTTTTGCATTGTTCATTAGGAAATTTTTCTGTATGGAGTTGCTCCATCTTTGGAATAGGTTTGATTTAATCTGGTCAAATCTCTGTGGTGAACTCTAGTTTCTCCGAAGTGCTGTTTGGAAACAAGTTCATATCATAACCTTGCTGAGGAACAGTTTTCATACCTGTTTCCATCCTTTCTTTTATGCTGGCTTCATAGAGAATACAAATTCTTGTCAAAAAAAGCCCTAAGTAAAACTGAAGACTTGTCAAGGAAGTGTGTTGATGGTATACAAACAAAAAAGTTGTCCTTTCTGGAAGCCTCTGAGACTGGAACTTCATTTTGGATGTCTTCCTTATGGGCAGCAACATAACGTAGCTGGACTAAGATCACACAAAAGCAGACCTGCCTGCAAACCATTTCCATCCATGGGGACCTAGTGGAAATAGTATCTTCTGAGCAGTCCTGTGCTAAGGTGCTTGCCTGGGGGAAGCCGTGCTTACCTCAGAGTAGTTATTCCATGTTATTATGATCAGAAAGGCTAATGTCTGGAATAATTCATGAAACTGAATTTAGCAAGAGATTACCATGTTACCTTAGTAAAACTTGAGATTGACTCAACTTCTGTTTGGAAATATATATGTCAACTGTGAAAGACCTGCCTGGGTTTTGCCTGATTTCCTATTCATTTTTATTTGTTTTTAAACAGGAAAACACGACATGTGAATATCCTGCTTTTCATGGGTTATTCAACAAAACCCCAGTTGGCTATTGTTACACAATGGTGTGAAGGGTCCAGCTTGTATCACCATCTACACATCATTGAGACCAAATTTGAAATGATCAAGCTAATTGATATTGCACGACAGACTGCACAAGGCATGGAGTAAGTATCGTATTACTTGTCTGAAAACGAGCTCTGGGGCAAAGTTTTCTTATCCCCTTTCCACTGTGGTTGACATTGGCAAATAAGGCTGGTTATCTGCTCACTTTGCCGAGCCCAGGGTCCTGTCTCGATCATCAAAGCATTTGGTGAAGTGTTTATTATTCTGATGAGTAAAATAGACTTTGTGTGCTTTTTTTGGAACATAGGAAAATACAGTCTTAAATAGAAGAGTCTTTACAAACTTTATAATGCAGATAATCATATGGTAGGAGGTAGAGCATAGTTTAAAAAGAAACACCCTGTGAATAAAAGGACAGAATTCCATAAGATATGCACAAGGCAGACAGTCCAGCCCTGTTAGCAAAAAGAATCAGGGTTTTTTTTCCTTTTTTTTTAAGTATCATAGCTCTTTAAATAACAGCTTTCAGTATTTGGAGAAAACATACCTATTTGGTTCTAAGGATTGTAAATAATCTTTACTCCCATAGAGGACCATTGAGTTAGAATTTACAAAATTAGCCCAATGTTTTCTGTCAGAATCAGAGCACTGCTGTAAGATCAGAGAAATCACCCTCCAGCTGAAAAACCACTATGATGATTGCAGTTCATTGTGCCATTTTTCTACTAAGTATTCTATTACATTTTCAGTCAAGAGGTGGGGAGGTGTTAGCAGCAACCAGCCTTAGCCTTCTGTTAGCCTGCTCATCTCCCCAGGCCCCATCTGTAGGTAGTGGAGATGCAGAAACTGTTTTATGAGCATGATTCAAAGCAGAGACATAAATTGGGGCTTTTCCAGGAGTTTCGTGCCAATCTCATTGACTAAACAAAGAGCCATGGGAGACTGGTTGCCTAATTTAGGCTGTATCTGTGCTGTGGGGCAAGTACTCTCCTCTGTGTTCCCTGCCATCTATTTATCCAGTCTGCAAGGGATCTTTTTTCCACTCCTGTGCTTAAAAGCAGTCAGCATACCTGAGTACACACTGACACTGGGAAGCACATTTAGAAACACCTTACCTAAAGCTGTGACTAGCCTGCAAAGGGTCTTGACAGTCACCATTAAGGCTGGGAGGCAGAACTTTCAGCACTGAATGTGAAAAAACTACTGAAGTTGTTTTTATTGTGAATATTGAGTTAGAGTTGAAAAGCAGAAGTTGGAGCACAATTGTTATTTCATTCAGCAGCAACATCAGATTTGAGCTGGAAATGTAAGCTTTATTATGCTTTTGGCTTGTTTTTCCTGTGAATGTTGCAGAAACTGTCATTGGTAACTGAAGTTTTACTACCTTACAGTTTGAATATCTACAGAATTTGTGTTTCAGTAATACAGTGAATTTTGAGTTGCTGATTAGTGAAATATTATATAACCCACCTAATCTATGATATTCCTTTTCAGTTATTTGCATGCCAAGTCAATCATCCACAGAGACCTCAAGAGTAATAGTATCCTTTCCCAGAGATGTAATTCTGGAATGTGACAGCATTCCTGGTTCTTTTTTTTTTTCTGCCAGAGATTAACTTAATGATATGAAAAGCTGTTCATGTATAAATATTTGCCAAGTAGAAATTTCACTGAGTAATAGGGGTATTATCAATAATAAAAGGGGTAATAGCAGTAACAGCAAGATAAGGGATGCCTACGGTGTCTGTTGATTTCATTGCAATAACATAGGAGGTTTTGGGGGTTTTTTGCATCCTTTGGTTTCTACATGTAATGAAAAATTGTGCCAGTTCACTCACGAAATATTTTCAGCTTTCCTCATACTTGGCATTTCAAGAAAGTACTTGGCACTTCAAGAAAGCCACCTGGCCGTGGTCTGTTCAGCACTGGCCCAGTCATTACTTATGTAACCCTTAAGTAGCATAATTCCTTATGCTGGCTGCTTAGAATCTGTATTTCACAAAAACCTTCTTCAGTGATGGTCAGTGGTAAAAACTGTCATGTGTATGTTGCAAATTTGTAGCTGTTTTTTGTTCTTGTAGGACAGGACCAGCATTGCTTGTCTGTTTTCCCTTAACATTTCCCCCTTAGATATATTTCTTCATGAAGACCTCACAGTAAAAATAGGTGATTTTGGTCTAGCTACAGTGAAATCACGATGGAGCGGATCCCAACAGTTTGAACAGTTGTCTGGATCTATTCTATGGATGGTATGTAAAGGGGAAGTGGTGAGTTTCTTTCAACAAATTTATTTGCCTTTGGCCAAAATTTCTACACTATTCCTTCAGCACACTGATATACACAAGCTGTCTTAAGCTGGGAAAGACAAGCAGTAGTATGAAGTACTAAATGAATACTTTTCAACTGTACTTTAAGCATATGTTTTCCAGTAGTCAGCAAAAAAACTTTAGTGTCTTAATCCTTTACTCTGAGGTTTAAACTGAAAAGAAAATAGTGGCTAAGGAAAAAGGATATAATTATTCCAATGTTGAGGAGAAGGTGAGAAAAGCCATGCAAAACATCCTGCAAAGGAGTAGAGGAACTAGCTCAGCTGAAAGTAAGGTGCTCTTAAGTTTTAAGAATTCAAACATGGTTATTCCACAGTACAACTCCTGTACAACTCCAGTTTCTCCTTTTCTCCCTGGAAAAACTTAAAGCTCTGTTAGTTGGCATTATTCTCAGTGTTGTTATAATCCTAGTTTCCAAATGTGTTCTCAGCCTGGCCAAGGTAATTTTGTTCTGTCATAGAGGAATAAAGAGATCACCAAACTAAAATGAAGCAATGGGTTATGAGATTCATGTCAGCACCCACTCTGTATTAGCACCCAGTAACCTGTGAAGAGTGGACCTTGCACTTGTACTCTGGAAAAGTCCATGTTTTGTTCCTGGTGTGTGAGGTGCAGTGTGATGTAGAGAAATGAAAACTAATTCTTCCCTTTTATGATACAGGCACCAGAAGTTATTAGGATGCAAGATAAAAACCCATATAGCTTTCAGTCGGATGTGTATGCATTTGGGATTGTTCTTTATGAATTGATGACTGGACAGTTACCATACTCAAACATCAACAACAGGGACCAGGTAAGGGAAGGGATTGACTTCAGTCAGCTGTGGCCTGAAACAGAGATCAATTCAGCCTTGGGTAGTGCACTTTCTGGTGTGTTGTGTGATTGATATTTCCAATTCTGATGTTGTGAGATGACATTTCTGCGTTTTCTAGATCTGCCTCAGCCACATAGCACCAATTTACTTACTTCTCTTGAGGTATTTTTTGTGTTCTTTTTTACTTTAAGTATAGATTCTCAGCTTCTGAACTGGTTGCCAGGATACTTATTAGGGAGAGAGCAGGTTACTTAATAGTAATCTAGAGTAGTTCTGCAAAGGCGAAATGATCCTCTATATATGTGTTCCGTTATTCCTCTTTATTTCCTCCCCACCCCACCCCTCCACTTGCATGGAATAATAGTGCAACTACAGGACAAAACAGAACAGTCATCTCACTGAATGTTTTGTATTCATTTCGATCTTGAGAAATGCAAGCACCATCTAACTGAATTTCAGGAAATCAGCGTTTCTCAAACCCTGCTTGATGGAGTATATGACTTCCCAGAGTGTGTGAATCCTCTAAGAAGATTAGTTAATTGTGAACAAATATTCCTTAAGTCTTAATGATACCACATGCCTGTAATATATCTCCATGGGTTAGGTGCTTTGGGAAGGCATACCTGATTCATTATTTCTGTCTAATCTGAAAATAGTATCTGTGCATCAAGATCTTTGGTGTGAACTATTCTGTGTCTAAGCAGTGATGTATTTATGTTGCTTCTGTGTCCTCATCTCTTGTTTTTTCACTGTCAGTACTTGAGAACTGCAACCATAGCAACGTTCATCTGTGAATGCCATTTTATAAGGCTGCTTCCATATCTGCCAGAACATATCATCCCAATTCATCAAATTTGGAGTGACTCCTTCTTTTTAATTTTTTTTTTTTTATATAATTTTGCTTTCGCCTTTTGAAAGAAGGGAGATGTCTGGATTCCTGGCCAGATGGATCCAGCCTTCTAAAAACTTATTTAACATTGTCTTGTCTTTACCTTTTGAGATTTGAAAGATGAACCCAGTGATGTAGGTGCTTACAATTAAGTGCTGAAACAAATTTTAAAATGCAAGTGAAGCCACCATATACAATGTGATCTAATGTCTTGAGTTTTGCCACTCCTTGTCTGTTATCTCCAAAGTTGTAAATATTCAGCTACTATGACACAACTAAGATTCTTAGTGAGCAAAGCATCATTCTTGTTACACCTCAGTGTTCCTCTCACCATAATAGATTTTTCTAGACTGTTCTTGTAGTGATAATCTCTTTTCTCTAGTTCAAAGTAAAAGTTTAATCCCTATGTTATTTGTAAAGAGAGTATTTGAAACAGAAATAATGAATTTTGACTAATTTCAGCTTGTGCAATTATTTAGAAAATATTAACACAGATCATGGTAAGTCTCATTGCAGCAGAGGTAAGGGACAGGGTACATAAGTCTACTATGAAATGCTGCTCTGGCACATGGGGATTTCTAAAGAAACCATATGGGAGTTTTATATTCCTCCTTGATGCCAACACAGATGTGACTGAAGCAGAAAACTGAAAAAGGACCAGGACTGTGTTAGTATAAATAACACGAATGACATGCTTGAGATGTGAGGGGTTTCTGATGGTTTTCTTTCCCCAGTGTCAAGATATGAAATAGTTACATTTCATTAGATAGAAGGTATGACACACCTGCTGGGTCTGCCTGAGTGTTCAGAAAAGGCAGTGATTACCTGCTGCAGCATGAATGGATCTTTGATTAACTAGTTTGGAAGGGCTTTTTAGTGTCAGTGCAACTGCAGTACTCAAACCACATTGCATTTGACTTTGGCTTGACATGATGATGTTTGATGTGGTTTTTTTATGTATACAAGAGACCATTAACCATATTTATGTTTTGTTTTCCTGCTTCCTATCAGTTTACTTTGGTTTATGCTTAAGTTTTATCCTTAGGCGAAATATAAGCCTTCCATGTACAAAGAATTACTGTAAAAATACAAAACCTGTCTGTCTCCTCTTCTACAGAGGAGAGACAGTACCTCTTTTTCTTTTGTGGTTTTCTTGGGGGTGGGGAAGATGATCAGATGTCAAGAATGAGCTTTTGTGTTGGAAAAGTATATGGCAGAATTTATTCTTAAAAGCTGAAGGGTTTTAATATCCAAAGTCCATGTATTTCTTAAAATACCTTTCTGCGTGAACTTGCTGTTGATTTATAAAACAGAATACTTCCTTTTACAGAATATTTATTTTTAGACATTCTGTTCCTGCCAAAGTTGCTTATTCTTGTTTTTGTCACAGTTTTTGACACTGAAGAACCGTTCCTTGGATGGTTATTGCTATAAATGGTAACCATTTACTAGTGTTCAAGTTCCACAGAAATCTCTCCAAGGAGGAGGAGGAGGAAAGATCTAATTTTTTCTCTGTACTGAATAGGTTAGCAAGCATTGCTCTAAGAAATCTGGCAATTTCAATACCAGATAATGTTTCCAGGGAGCAGAAAACTTTCTGCTGGAACTAAAATGTTCTTGCAAAATGTTCGCATTTTTTTACTGTTTGTTTTATGGACTCATCATCTTCCTCCTTCATCTTTTTTTCCCCTTTAATAAAGATAATTTTTATGGTGGGACGAGGATATCTATCTCCAGACCTCAGCAAAGTACGGAGCAACTGTCCAAAAGCTATGAAGAGACTAATGGCAGAATGCTTAAAAAAGAAGAGAGATGAGAGACCCCTTTTTCCACAGGTGAGAGATGCTCCCCTTTAACTCTCAGTAGACTTTAGAATTCAAAGTTGCAAACTCACTGGCCAGTTCCAAATTTTTTTTATTAGTGTTACAACATGACTTCATAAGAGCATTGGCTCAGTACCTGGTTAGAGCTGTTTAATTAGAAATGCTTATTTTAATTTAAAAACACAGGTAGTAAAATGACCTGCGTATTTGGAAAAGCATTTATATGTTGGAGAAAGTTTCAACTGGGAGATAGTGAAATTGATAATTATAGTTAGACACAAATTAGAACTTAATATATGTGCTCAGAAATCTTTATAGCCCCCCTTCTTGCTCTTCCCCAAGCTTTATGAAGGGAAAGTGATAGTTCTGCCACAAAACTAGATTGTTATCATGCCTGCTGAGGAAAGTTTGGGTTCTAAAAGCTTGGAGGAGGGGAGTGGGAATCTGATTTTTTTTCTGCTTTGAATGTAACCAAATAATTTTCAAAAAATAAGGAGCTCCCCCTGCTGACTTTTTGGTAAATGGTATTTAAGCAAACTGCTGCCAAAGCTGGGTTTGTTTGCAGCAATGGCAGCTACAGGTACTAGTGCTTGGACAAGGAGCCAAATAAAAAGCAACTGTATACACTGAGCTTACAGAGGGAAATTAGTATGCCTTTATAAAGGGGGAAATTCCCAAACTGTCCTTTCCAGCTTTTGCAGGATACAAACATCAAGCATGCAATGCAGTAATCAATATTTTAAAAATTCTGTTTTAATTTAAATATTTTTAATATTTAATATTTTTTTAATATTTAATATTTTTAATTTAAATATTTTAATGTTCTGCCTTTGGTTTTAAGAAAGAGTTTCAGCTTTGGAACAACATGTTTGATCATTTATTTTCTACCTGTTTTAGATTCTTGCCTCCATTGAGCTTCTGGCCCGGTCATTGCCAAAAATTCACCGCAGTGCATCTGAGCCCTCATTAAACCGGGCTGGCTTCCAGACAGAGGATTTTAGTCTCTATGCTTGTGCTTCTCCAAAAACGCCCATCCAAGCAGGGGGATACGGTGGGTTTCCAGTGCACTGAAGAGAAATGTGAAAGCATGTGCCTGTGTGTCTGTGTGCTGGGGTGTTCCTCTGAGTGCAGCTCGTGTACCAGCTGTGGTTTTAAGGTTTACTGAGGGAACGAAGATTCACTTCCCAACACTGGGCATTGAATGTCCCAAGCACAAAGTCTGTGTTGGTAACGAGTGCCCTGGGAACAGCTGGCACGAGAGGAATTTTAACGTCCCGTAAGAGACATGGGAAAAGTCACTTCAAAACAAGCAAGGTCTTCTTGAGGTCATGGGGTGTCAGTTTTGCCTAGTTTATTGATTGGAATTAGTTACTCAGGAGTGTATTTGATTTTAATTACACAAGCTATGGTGGTGTGTTGTTTTGGTTTTATTTTTTTTACTTCAGTTGAGGTCATTATATTTGAGCAATAAGCTTTAGATTCTTCATTTAGTAATGCTGTTCATATGTGGGAAACAACTGGAAAAATAAACTGAGCTTCAAGGCTGAACACAGTCAAAACTTCTTGTGGTCAGCAGAAGTGAGCAGATACAACACAGAATCCAGAGAAAGCCCTGAATTACGTGTGGCTCTTATTTTGAAAGTCGAAATTTAAAATAGTCCTATTTAGAGAAAATCTCTTCCTGCAGAAGAGTGGTGACATGGGTTGTTATTTTTTAATTTCCCCCCCCCCTAAATACTCTGACCTGCTATAGTTTAGACCATATCAAAATGTTCTATTACAATGCAACACAGAAGAAATTCTGAATCTGCTTTTGCCAAACTGCAAGACTGTTACTGGTAATGGTGCCTGTATCCTTCGATTAGCACGGATTTCAAAATTTAGGAAAACATTTTAAACCTCAAGCATGACCAAATACTTTGAAAAAAATGCTGCTTAACACCCATAATGGGAAAAGAAGATTTGAAAAAGCAGCTGTTTTCATGGAAATCGGTGTTATACAATGAATTCTGTTAAGATGAAAGGTTTTAATTATTTTAATATTGTTAAGAATACCACTGAACATGACAAATTGATTTTTTCACTTCCATATAGAAGCTGCTAGCTTGACTAGAAGGGAGTCAGCTAGACTAGATATCTGACTGAGAAAGCTAGACACCTTACCAAAATCCTGCCAGCTCACTTGGTGTTTTTCTCTGGAGCATTCCTCTGGAGCAGGTAAATCAGAGGAGTGGTTGAGGTTGTATCAGTCTTTGATGTCAGATATGAAAACAAGATGTACTGACAGTGTTCTTGCGTATTTTGAGGTGAGTTACATGGTTTTACTTGGTTTAAACAGCTAAGCTGTTAATTTTCACAGATTCTTGCATCAGAATAAGCTATTGCTGCTCTTGTTAGGACTTCAGGGGCCAAGAGTGTTCCTAGTGGCTTCTGATTTACATACACATGGAGAAGTTGCTACCAATAAGTTTTTGAAATAGATCAGGAATTCCAAAAAGCTTGGCTTTCTGATGTCAGACAACTGAGCCTTTTGAAATGGGAAGCAGATGTAGAGAACTGGAAGAGATATAGGCAGTTTCTACATTTTGTGGCTGGATTCTAATAGGCTTTTTGGCTTCTGCTGTTGGAACAATTTTTGTCATTTTCTTAGTCAAGAAAATTTAACTGTTGAAATCTCCCTCTATGGAAATAGTTATATAGGATGAAAGTTGTTACTGTTTTAGAAAATCTGTTTCCCATCTCTCTGGTAGCTTTACCTCATTTTGGCAGGCTTATCTTAAAATGAAAGCAGGACTTAAGTGTTTTCCTCTCTCATTCTTTATTTTTTATATTTATTCTAGACAATGAGGAGGAATGCTTCCTAAGCTTTGGGGTATTCAGTACAGGCTACAATTTCCGTCTCAGAGCAAGAGGATGCTACTGGGTCTCCTGCAGAATCTAGAAATGTGGCATTCCACACAGAAAAGTCTTGACTACATGGGGAGTTGCAGAGAGTGCAGAACCATCATCACTGCCCTGCCCAGGCTTACTCTTTTTCAGATCTGCCCTATCAGTTCAAACAAGTTACTCCTTGGAGTAGTGTTATCCTCCTTGTTGTTAAGATTGTTCGTCTGTGCTCTGGGAACTACATTTATGGGGGAAAAATGCTGCCATCCTTAGACACACTTGGCCCCATTTCCTGCTGCATGGTCAGTGCATTCTTCCAGTCTCACCTGTTCTTACACGTCGAGCACCGTTTGAGGTCCATGGCCATAATGTGATCTTAGCTTCTCACTAAACATTTTATGAAGCCTAAAAGGAAGCTGGGTTTTGTGGATCATTAACTTTATCTGACATAAAGGCATTTAGAGCATTCTGTAATTTGTAATTGCTGCTTCAGTGAGATTTGGGAACATCTGTAGGATGAAGATGATAAGTACATCTGTGGATTTGGGTCAGAGTTCTCAAAGGTGCAACTCAGCTATGTTGTTCAGAAACAGATACCCATTGGTCCAGAAAACAGGTCATAGGATCTCAGGTTTTTCTGGAGGAGTAGTTTATAGCAGGTGAGCTTCTTTTTTAATTTACTTTCCTACATCTCGGTATAGAAACAAAATCTGTCTTGTTACCTTCTAGAAGATGTTCCAGATTTTTATTTAACCCTGTGGATGGTATCCATACAAAAGATCAGCACAAAATCCAACAGAAAATTACCTCTTTGTCATAGTTTTCCTGTGTCTGTGAATGTAATCCAGGCAAGGTGTTGGAATCTGGTGTTTCTCTTTGATAAGTCAGTTACTCTCTACTTCAGTAGATAAGGCTGGCACAGGCCTGGAAGGGAACCATTATTCTCCTTATGATTCTTCGGGGAAACATGGCATCTACCCCTGCATAAGGAGGACAGTTACGGTGTTGTGTATATACCTGAGTAACCTCGTGAGTCCAGGTTAGAAATTTGTGAGAGTAGAGAATGGTAGCTGCATCTTGAATCCCTCCAGGAATCAGGGGCAGCAGGTTCACTCAAAACATGCCCTTGTATTACATTGTTTGGAGGCAACATGAAAGATCTTGATCATCTTTTTAGTAGAGAGTTTTTGAAAGTGTGCATTTAAAATAGTTTGTGCTCGCTCTGCATAATACAAGCGTGAAAGGACTGTAGCAGCTAACTTGAAAGGGCTTTGTAAGAAGTGTGTGTTTTCAGATGCTATCCATCCTTTGGAAAGGAATTTCTTTGTTACCAGTCAAAGCAAGTATCTGAAGTTCTGCTTGCTCAGAAGCACCTCACATGTCTGGCTCACAGTGAATATAAATGTCTGGGGTTTTTTTCACATAACAAGTGGCTAAGTATGTGGTTTCATAGCTTCATGGTAAACTGATCTCATTTGGATCAGCCATGGCCTACCTCCTTACCCTTGCACTGGCAGATGCTCTCCAATTCCACGAGTCTGTTCCGTGCATTTGTGGGGGTTTCCCCCACCATGAACAAAGCAGCTCTCCAAAAACTGGTTAGAAAACTCTCCTTGCCCAACAGCCTGAGGTAGCATTTCCTACGTCAGCTCCTTGAACCATCTTGCTTTAAGGACACATAGTGCTGCTGTGGCACAATGGGCAGGTCACTGCTCTACAGCCCAGGTCAAGAGATAGACTGGGACCTCAATAGTCCCAGTTTGGATTAGCATTGCCCATTGCAGGACTGTGTCCAAAGACATAGCAGGGCAGAATCAGGACAGGGCACACTGGGTTGTGTTCCTAAAGCTGTCTTCATTGCTCTCAGGCAAGACCTTCCTGGCCTGCTAGAAAATGATGAATTCACATTTCATGTTACTTCATTTATCTGTATGCATCTTAGCCTCAGGAAGAGGGTTCTCTTCCCTTTTTTCAGGTGGGGTTTCTTCTGGAAGCTAAAAGAACCAGCTACAGATATTTTACATCTTCAGAATAGAAAAGGTGACATAGAGTACTTCAGCTACTCCTCAGAAGGTCCTATTGACACCTATCTACATTCCTCATCTAGGGAAAGCTGCTGCTGGCATCCGCATTTTATACATATTCAATCAACATAATCTTGTTATTAGATGAACATGTTACCTTTTTTTGGTCTGCTATTGATTTGAGATCAGATTAACACCAAAGAAAATGTGTTTGCTAAGGTTTTATTTAAATGGCAGCAAAGTCTGAAAACTACCTTTTTAAAGCTACCATACTGTCTGAAATACTTCTTGACTTCTGATCCTATTTTTCCATTGCTCTTTTCCAATTGAAGGTTCATCTTTTATCTTCTGAAATCCCTATATGACTATTAAAATCTGAATTATTACTGGAAATGGGCAGAAGGACAAGATGAGTAATGAGGGAGCCATCTCTTGTTTATAAATTGATCTTTAATCAGCAATTTAGAAAGGCAGAATGAAAAATAAATTAAGTACAGCATGTTTTGAAGGTGTAGCTAGGCATGAATGTCATTCTTAAAAATTGGCCTCACAGGCAATACTCGATGACTTTTTTGTCCTTCTCTTAAAAGAAAAAATACACAAAACTTGAGATGTTTCTGGAAGATACTGTGAAGAGAGTCACAGTGAAATGTAGCAGAAAGCAGCAAGAAAAAAGGATCAAATACTTAGAGTATTTTAGAGCAAGAGTTTTATCTGTTGGTGGAACTTGTAAAATAGGAAATTAGGTCCATTGTGAAGCTTTTATTCCTTTGTTGTTGTAACTTAAACCTGCCACCACAGTCTATAAAGACACATAGAGCTTCAGGTCTGTCACTGCCTCCTGTGCCAGCCCCTTTACTTTAGACCTTGGGTGTACTCCCTTCTCATTTCTTGGGACACACAGAGCGCTCTCCCTGCTTTCTTCAAGTTCCTTAGAACTGGATCAGCTGCTCCTCCCAGGCCTTTTAGATGCCTTTTCTTCCCCCTCCTCATGCAGACTGCTGATGACTCTTTTGGTTCTCTTCTTTATAGAACAAGACATTCCATGATAAGCCTAAAATTTTGTTTGCAGGGATGTTTCTGTTTCGGTTCCAATATTCAGAATAAGAATCTTAAGACAAAACAAAGCCAACAACACGGTTGCTCTTGAAAAGATGGAAGGATACCAAGATAGGGAGCAGTTGTTTGGATGTAGTGGCGTTCAGCACTCTTCTGTTGAACAGAACAAAGGGTCTCTTATGCGTACTTATCACTCCTTCCTTATTACAAAAGCTCTGAGAAGTGCTGTCAAGAAAGTGACATAAACTAACCCAAAATTCATATAAAACCCAACACAGGAAAATTACAGGTCTGCTCCTTTTTCTCTTCCTCCTGAGTCCTTTTGATTATGCGTAGTTGGACACCCCTCCCTAAAAATCCTATAGAATACAATTTCTTTGTGGGTGGCAGGAAATTCTTTTTGCTAAATCATAAGATTGAGAGGGTTAGTATGTTAGATACAGCTTCTATTCAATCTTCTGGGAAACTTCTTAAAGACTTTGGGCAGCGATTTTACTCTGTGCCATAGTTCCTTTCAGAAATGGGACTACCAGTCTATCTCACGGTATGGTGACACTGAATAAATTATGTAGAATTTCAGGAGGTCATCACATGTGAAAGCACTGCATTTAATTATTTTTTATTCAGTAATTCTGAAGGAAGCATGTGGTTGCTTTATTTGTTGTGCTCTCTGTTAGTGAGGCCTAATTTCTGGTCTGGGATTGAGTAGATAGTCTCCCCATTCTTGTTTTTCTCTCAGTCGGTTGCTATGTTGGTCTCTAAACCAGATTGTAGCATTCTTTAATACTGGTTTTATATTCAGGCACTTTACTGTATATAGCCTTTGAAGGTTAATGGGTGTGTCAAACAGTTCTTTGTTATTAAACCAATTTTACACCAGAACAGAAACTAGTTTGCAGTCAGACGCATTTATGGAAATTGTTGCTTCTCAGGAGGATATATGTGCAATAAGGAGTTTAAAGTAAAATCAAGCTGACACTTTTTTTTTTCAAATGCATGATGATTTAGACTTTGCTTGAACTCTCACAGTTCTTGGGAAGAATGGGTACAGCTTGCTTTCAAGAAATTCTATGTTGGTTAAATATGCTGGGTCTGTATTCAATGTTCTCTCACTATGTATTCTCTTGTGCTTTAATTTTAACAATCTGCATTTTTTAACATCTTTTGTATTCAACCTGATGTTCAGCTAGTCTAGAGAAAATCTCTGACTGCCTAGTAACTGAAATCACCTTTTTAAACCAAGCTCTTGTCCTCCCTCTACAGGAGAATTTGCAGCGTTCAAGTAGCCACAGCACCATGGCAGCACCCACTCTGTTATTTAAGTCTTGTGTTCCTACAGTTTCTTAACATCAAAACTCCATTCTGCTCCGCCAAACCTAAAATAATTTAGAAAAGATATCCATAAGCTTAAAAGTGGAGCAGAATGGAACTGCCAGTCCAACACAATGGGAAAAAGTACCTTTTTGGGAACCAGAGTCCTCTGCTGCCAGTGTTTCTCCTTCAACACAAACCACCACGTGCATTCGGAGACCCGCAGTGGCTGCCTGTGCTGTTGGCATCATTCCCAGGAGAGAGGAGAGGGCGCTCGTGGTTTGACTGTGGTGCTCGGGCATGAGGGGATGGAACTGCTGCTGCAACTTAGGAGACTTGCTTTGGATGGTCTGCCGGTCGGCTTTCTCCCTCTAACAGTGTAACCATCAGAGGCTGAAAATCTGATGAGTGCTAATTTAAAAGAACCATTCTCCATTCTGATCCTTTTTTTTTCCTGGTGTACTTACTGATTTATGGACAATGCAGTATCCCCTTTTCTCTGTATTACAGTGTCAAACACCTCAATCTGTCTATATTATTGGGTTTTATTCTTTTAAAATTAAAAGTGTGGGGCATTGGGAACTGGAGAAGATGTTATTCTGAAGGCGAAGAGGTTCAGCTGAAGGAAAAGGGGATGCTGCTGCACCTTTTTTCAGATTTACTTTACCACTTCTTAAAAAGAACAAACAACGACCACCATCCTTAACCTTTTTCCTTTTCCTGTATTTTCTTGGTGTGTGCATATACAACATCTTTTAGAAGGATTAAGTAGATCCTTCTTTTGTTGGTCCAGCAACAAACTGAAGTTTTAAAAAAAAAATGTAGCGATATTGTCCTCTCTTTTATTTTTTCTTTGTATCATATGATACAATGTATTTATCAAAGATGCTACTGCAGCATCTGAAGTCTGTAGAGTTCCCGATACAGACTGTGAATGGTGTATGTACCTACTTTAAAAGTTTTATTTTAAATGAGGGTGCAGGTTAATGCCAGGTACCTTACCAATATGTAATGTTTTCGTAAACGGGGAAAAAAGTTCTCAGGTTGAATTGAATACAAATACAAAACCCCCTAGAATTAGACATTCCAAAAATTATGTTTTGGTACTTTCAAGAGCTTTTTTTAGAGGATTTTTATCCTGTTAACTAAACGTCCTCCGATAAGTGTGTGTGTAAATGTGGAGCATCTTGTCCTAGTGGCAAGTTGTTAGATCAAAACAAAACGGTACTTGCTGGATCCACGCTGACTACTTCTCCTCTCATTGTTTTCCTCCCTGTCATCTTTTCCCTTCCGTTTGTCTTTCCCTTTTGTACACTTTGCAAACTAGGATGAAGGTGGCGGTATCTCCACTAGACTGCTTTGTTTTCCTGTCCTCCAATCCTGGTTTTCAAATGGTTGGTAGCTTTTTGACAAGTTACCCAGTCAGGGAAAAAACAACTCATAAAGTTCTGCACATCGTTTACCTCTAGTAGAATATCTTGTGATGTGAGCTGTTTGCAGAGTTCTCTGGTATGTGGTATTACCTGTAAATTATTTGTACAGAGGCAAGGCAGACCATGTTGGAAAGAAACTCAAGCTCAGACAGAAGTTTTCAGAATTTGATTTGTTTTGGCCCTGTACCACTGCAGGTGAGGCAGGAGAACCGACCCCCCCTCTGGCAGGAACGTTCCTGCTTAGACGTGGTGGGGGATGTTAAACAAAATCGTGACAAATAAATGAAGGAGTTAAATGTGTGTGAATGTGGTGTCCGTGCTAAAGATGGATGTACTGGGTGAGGACACTGTCCTTCCCTCCCTGGGGAGAGTTGGACTGTTTCTGTCTGCAGAAGGTTGCTCCCAGGTGAAGGGGGAAATGCACATCGGTAGTGGAAGGCGCTTTTAATACCCTGGAATTCTGCGGTGTTGCTGGTAGTCTGTTATGTTTGTCAGTAAATATTTACTGGGGTTATAGGGACCGGACTAATCTGAAGTGGGAATTATAACTGAAATACTGTGTATTCATATTAATTCCACAAACATTAGCAAGACAGCAATAGTGAATGACTTAATAGTCACTACAAGAATGAAGTGATTCATGTTGGTACATGAACAGAAATGATTTTGTGTACAGGACGCATTTTAAAAACAAACAAAAAAAAAGCACAAATTTTTTCTTGTCTGCCGTGGATCTTCAGATGCTGTAAGGTTTTTTCCTTATTGAGATTGGCAGCAATTTAAAAAGTAGCAATAGCCACTTTCTAGTGTGGAGAAGCCAATGTGCAAGTGTTGGTGAAGACTGGTGAAGTCAGAGTTCTCCCTGGTGATCATCTGAGGCCAGTACATAGGAGGTGGAGGGAGCCTGGGGCCACTGGTGTCAGCAGGCAGGTGAGAGCATTCACCAGATACAGGCTCCCAGAGGGTGAAGTAGTCACTGCTTCTCCTTTCACCCAGTGCTTGGCTCCAGCCCTTCTGTGGGCTCTGGCCTCATTTGTACGTGTCAGGCATACTGGAAATTATTGTTCTCTTGGAAGAAACTGTTAATGGAGCAATTATGGACAGGTGGTTCAACAGTCATTTGTTTCACAGAGCTTGTTAAAAGCCCTAGTTTCCTTCCACAAAGTCATGCTGGCAGAAGATTGTCTGTTAGGAACTTTGTTCTGTCTTTGCTTAAAATGAACTTACTTTGGTGGAGATTCATTACCCATTAGTCTACAATATGCTTCTTGAGCCCATAGGAAAAGCACAAGGAAAATTGCTATCCTTGTCCATGCAAAGCACTTTATAAGTAACACATGATCTCTGGGTTGTTTTGGGTTGTTTTTTTCTTTTTTAACTGGGGTTTTTTTGTAGTTTTGTTTTTCATTTTTGTTTCTGGTTTTGGTATGATTTTTTTTCCCTGAGGAATGTGCAAGTTGTTTGGCTGCTGTTTAGATAAGTCCTTTCAGGATGCATTTCTACTGGTTTTCATGTTTGTTTGTTTCCCTCCAGATAAGTGTAGTAATATGTGTTTGTCTGTAAGAGGTCCCACATAATGTTCATGCAAAATGTTGGAAGAAATGTGGTTTGTAAATAATTGGGATTATTTTTGGTTTTATCTTTTCCTTCAGGAGTTTTTCTGGATGTCTTGCATGCCATCATAACCAGTCTTAAAGGTGCCCTGTAGATGTTTAGTGAATGGGGAAACGAGTAGATGAGAAATGAGTGCCCTGTGTAGCAGTGGGATGAAGGAAGTAAACTGAAATGATCAATACATTCATGCCCATTACCCCAAATTCCTTAAGCTTCTTCGTGGTGTCCCAGCAACAAGCACATTCCATAGTATGGAAATGTTAGTACATATTTTGTGTGCACATGTTGGGGCATACGTCAGTCACACAGCTTCTTTAGGCTCTACAGTATCCAGTATTTAATAATTATTTGCAAAAGTACCAGTATCCAGTCCCAGCTATTCATGTCTTTATCAACCACACATAGACCTTCCCCTCTGCCTTTCCTTTTTCATACAGTTAGATGAGGCCTGTTATCTGTTACATCTTCCCTGTCAGTATGTGTTTGTTTCCTGTGTCGTATTTGCTGGAACTGGAACAGTGTAGTGGAGCTTAAACCTGATGGTAGGAGTACAGAGATTGGGGTACTTTCAGAGTAATTTCTGCATGAATTAAGTCACACATGGCCCCAGATAAATTAACCCATTCATTTCATTTTTGCTAAACTCATGCAGGTCATTAAATGAATTTACTTCTGTGTTTTATGTTTACCTAAAATTATCTCTTCTTGTACTTGAATGCTCTAGCAGCTGATGATGATGCAGAATGTTTGAGGCCAAGTACTGCCATCTTACCATGGCCTCTCAGCATTACTTGGATTAGAGAATTTGGCCTTTGTGACATAAAAGTGAGTAAAATGCTGACTGTTGATAAATACCATGTCGTTCCACAAATGCCCAAATTGGGGGAGATCACTGAAGATCACGCATAAATAGGTTTTCTTCTGTCTTTTCCTGGTGATGTAAATGCATCCGGCATTTTACAGAATGTTTAAGGAAGCCAGATCCCCAGACATCTCACAAACAAGTTCAAATTGAAGCTTTAATAGCTGGAGGGGCTACATTTAGGGAAGAAGCATGTAGACATTTCACACTTTTGCAGCCTCTAGATTTCATTCCCTTCTTGACTATGAGTACAGCATGTGTAGCACAAACCCTTCATAGTACTGTATACAATGTGTCTTCTCTCTACTGAAGGAATCTATCACCGATAGCTCAGTGTGACAGAAAAGCTTTCTAGGTACAGTCAAGTTAAAAAGCAGTTGTGTGAGTTGACTCTTAGGGCATCACTCTGAAGGTGCTGAGTATTCTTTTCTGTTACGCATTTTACACAGAAGTTTATGAAACAAACTTTCTGTTTGCTGCAGCCTTGTTACTGTGTGTTTGTAGTTAGTATTTGTTTTGATATGCATTTTAAATACTTTTCTTCACTGATTCATTACTCCATACCAACTGTGTAAAGTTTAACAAAGGCAAGTGCCGGATTCTGCACCTGGTATGGGGCAACCCTGGATGTACACACAGAGCGGGGAATGAGAGGCTGGAGAGCAGCACTGCAGAAAGGGACCTGGGGGTCCTGGTCAATGGCAAGTTGAACATGAGTCAGCAGTGCCCTGGCAGCCAGGAGGGCCAACTGTGTCCTGGGGGGTATCAAGCAAAGCATCGCCAGCTGGGTGAGGGAGGGGATTGTCCTGCTCTGCTCTGCACTTGGGCGGCCTCACCTTGAGTACTATGAGCATTTTGGGGCACCTCAATATAAAAAAGACATTGGGCTATAAGACAGTATCCAAAGGAGGGTCATGAAAATGGTGAAGGGCCTTGAGGGGAAGCCATATGAGGAGTGGCTGAGGTCACTTGGCTTGTTCAGCCTGGAGAAGACTCATTACAGTCTTCAATATCCTCACAAGGGAAGAGGAGGGGCAGGCACTGATCTCTTCACTCTCATGACCAGTGACAGGACTCAAGGAAACAGCATGAAGCTGAGTCAGAGGAGATTGAGGTTGGATATGAAGAAAAGGTTCTTCACCCACAGGGTGGCTAGGCACTAGAACAGGCTTCCCAGGGAAGTGGTCATAGCACCGAGCCTGACAGAGTTCATGAAGCATTTGGACAATGCTCTCAGGCACATGGTGTGACTCTTGGGGTGTCCCACACAGGGCCAGGAGTTTGATTCAGTGATCCTGATGGGTCCCTTCCAACTCAGCATATTCTGAGATTCTTGCCTAGTCAATAAAACTATCAGCAGAGCAGAGCAAAGTTGTTAAAATTCTTTCTTTGCACTTAAGTTTCAAGGATGCTAATACAGAAGCTACTAAGTCAGCACTGTGACAGCAGTAAGTAACTATAAACCTGTGGAAGGAGGAAACTTTAAAAGCTGCAGAATATAGAGTACATCGAGAGTGACTTCAGATGAAAACTAGCATATCTCTTTTCTTTAGAAAAGAGAGCTACCAAGACCATCTGTTAAAGTGTTTACATAGGGACCCCAAAACAGTTTTTGTAGTTTGCCAAATGATCATGTGCCTTTGCAACCTTAAAAAGTACAACAGAATGTAAACCAGGTGCTTTGTAACTAGAGCAGTGTCTTTGGTTTACTTCTGCTGCAGTAGTTTTGTATATAGCTATCACTATAGGTAGGTAGTTTCGAGTTGGTAAACTTCTGTAAAGGAGCAAGGAGGGCAGAGCATTCCCTAGGATACCTATTAGCATTTCAAAGGTAGGAATTGAAGGATACCTAATTCAGTTACAGTAAACCTGCTGCTTGAAATCTGCTCTGTCAACAGTTAAATGAGGTTCATTCAATTTAAAAACAAGCCCTCCTCCCCCTCCACAGACACAGAGACCTTGTCAAAGAAAAGTAATAGAAAGCTCTGAAGAGACCCAAAGTTACAGTGTTATAGCATCTTGGAATGAGATGGTAGATGAAAAATGAGAGCTAGATGAAGAGAAATTGATGGCTAGTACTCACGTAATGAAAGTCCACATATATCATATAATCAGTTCCCTGTTCCAGAAAGTGCAGTAAGTTTTGTTTTCTGGAATATTAGGTTTCCTCAGTTCTTCCTTGGGCCTCCTGCAGTTGCTTTTCAGTGATCACATCCTGTTGTTGCACATTAACTGTGGGAGATGGTAGGTGTTGTGTCAGCTGAGGGACAGCCAGTATGTGTGAATTTGATTAGTTCAAATTTCAAACTGATTACATAGGCTTCTGGCAGTACTTACATACCAGTGTCATATTTAACCTACTTGTCCATGAGGGACAAAATAATGGTTTGGGTATTAGTGCTTTTTCAGATCTTTTCATTTTCTTTGGGGCAAGACTTTGGGCATAATTGTAAATTATAAAGTTATGTCCAAATGCACAGTTCATCTGAAATATCAGACCAATTTTAATTTAGGTTTGTTCCTTTTAGAAAGGAAAGTGTAAAAATGTTTTACTCATGTTCCAGGAACTATCTGGAATCCTTCTACCTACCCCAGATTCTGTACCAAAAGTACATGTGAGGAGGTAGTTATTTTCTTGGGTTTTTTTTATTTCTTAAGAAAATCTCAAAGAAACTCTTTCCGTAAGAGAAGGGAGCTGATGGGAGGGTTTAGAAACTTCTAAACTACCTAGGTATTTGCTTCATAGTATCCAGCAGCAGTGTGTTCTGTTCATCCAGTCTCCTTAAGAGCCAACAGTGGCCTGTCCATCATTTTGTCTAGTTTGTCATGTTTGCAGCAGCTGTACTTTAGAATAAGCCTTGTGTGACATTTACTTTTGAGCAAGTAAACCACAAAAGTAACTCTGTTTTCTTTTTTTGTTTTCTTTTTTTTTCCTTTTTGTTTGGGTTTGGGAAGTGGTCAGGTTTTGTTTTGCTAAATGTCATTCTGTGTTGCATTTGTGTATTCACCCTAGTTGAAAAGAAAATCTATCTGAGTGTGTGGGAGTTCAGTGGAAAATTAGGAGAAGAAATGAAGCCCATCATCTGGGCACGGATGTTGGGTCTGAGGGGGAAAATGGACCAAACTTGGGTGTTGGGTTATTTTGGGATGGTGGGGGGTTCCGAGGGCATAATTTAAATTAACTCTGTCTAAAATGTGTAAGTGCAATAAATGTGCTTTTTTTATTCAAAGCTGTGAACCTTTAGGGGAAAAAAAAAAAGAAACAAAAAAAATCAACCAAAAAAAAAAGCACATCATTCCTTCATGAGCCTTGTGTCCTATCTGCCTCCCCTTCCTCCCCCCTTCTCCACACTTCTCAATTGACAGAAACCTGACAGTGGCCAACTTGCATGTGTTGGCAACCCAAATTAATGTTTGCTGTTCTTCTGATCTCATTTGTTGGGACTGGGGAAAGTCCTGCCTCGTACATCTTGCCACCCTTGAAATCCCTTTGGGATCCAGTGCTGACCTGTGCCTCTAGAGCAAGGTCTGCCACAATCTGGGATGCCGGAGCCAGCCCTCCTGCGCCGTGGTCATCCTGACTCCAAGTGCAATGCTCTTCCCGACCCTTTGTCCTTCAGTTGTAACTCCCCTCCCACCTCATTCTGGGTGTAGTGACCATCTCCCAGGGCTGGGCAGGTGACATTATTCTTGAACAATTGCAGAAGTAATCAGCTATCATGCCTAATTGGATCCTCTTCCCCTGTCCAAACACACATGCAGGCTGGCCACTGTTGCCTTCTGTGACTCTGCCTTGTTCTGCAGGAGCAGGTGTGGGTGTGTGTGATCTGTGGTGCATTACTTGCACTGTCTCTCTGTCTCACTTGAGCACAGGCTGCTTTTCCTAGATTAGGAAAGGGGCACAGGTCTCTTGGGGGTTCCCAGGAGAGGCACGATGCACTGAGCAATGACAGAAGGTGTAGCACTCAGTAGTTGGACCCTCTGGGGGAGTAAGGGAGGACTGGCTTGTTTAAAGTTTATAGATATCCAGATCTATATCCTTTAAACTTTATTATTTTTATATATAGTCAAGACAATGGCATTACCTCATAATACAGAGGCTTGTTTATGAGAGGCAAAGTATGTAGTAAGGAGAGGAAAGGGAAATTTATATACAGATTTAATTTCTTCTGTTTGTTTGTTCCTTAGTGCAATGAAATGTTTGACCCACCACTTTAAACTCTGTGCTAACACATTCCTTTCAGCTGTATTTTTTTTTGACCACCAGAGGTTTGCAAGGGGCTTATGACTGCAAAGTAGAAGGTCCAGTCTGGTTACTTAAAAAAAAAAAAACAATTGTGTTAGTAGATTTCCATAGCTGCTTTTTAAAATCTACAATGGAGTAATTGTTTTGAAACTTGTATTTATTTTTTAATTCGTAACAAAACGTTTATTTTCGGTTTCCTGTTACGTAGGTCATGACAACTCCCTTTTGTTCCTTCTCAAGTTTCCCCTGTAATTGCCAATACAACTTATTTTTCTTGTTTGTTCCTTCCCCCTTTACTTTTGTTGTCCCTCCATTTGTACTTTGGAGTTTTTCTCATGTAAATTTGTACAATGGGAAATATTGTCCAGTTTGGTTAGAGAGCATGGAGACTTAAAACATATTAAAATTTGATAGCTGAATTCAGATTGAAGAAAACTATTTCTGTGTAAAGTTATTTAAAGAACTCTGTATTATATGAAAGGCAAAAAGTTCTATGTACTTGATGTGAATATGAGAATACTGCTATAATAAAGATTGACTGCATGGAAAAGTCTGAAGTAGATTGTTTATTGTGTCATGTTCAACTCCTCCTCTCCATGAAGTTGGAGAGGTGCAACTAAGGTAGTTAAGGGGAGTGAAAAAGTTACTCTAGGATGTAACTCTGGAAGGGAAAGAGAAGGAAAAAAATAAAATCAAGGGATGCCACCTCCCTTCAGCTTCCTTAAGCTGGACCCCTGCCTCCTTGACTGCTGGGCTGAGCCCTAAGGCATTTTTACCTTTACAAAGGGTTTTGCTTCACAAGGATTATTCTGGACTTTTATGTACTCAAGGGCGATTCCCCATCACCCTGGGGAAAGCCTGGCACCAGCTGGTCTGGGTTCTCTTCTGGGTAAATTCCCCTGCTTCTGTGGCAACTTCCCTTCACTCTTTTATTGGTTATTTGACAGAGCTTTAATGATAAGACTGTTACCTACTATGCACTCACAGACCTTATTTCTTGGGGCCAACACATTCTCTATCAAGCAGACATTACAGAAGCTCACATGGACTCAAGTACCCCACCTCTGAAGCCGCAGTGGTCATTCTCCAGAAATTCTACTTAAAAAAAAAATACAATTTAGCTGAGACTTTGTTTACAGTTTTATTGAAATAAGGACCCAGGAGCCAAAACTTTGGTTCCAAGAGCCTCATTAGTTCCAGGGACCTGAAAGTAACAGAAGAGAATCCTGAGAACCTTTTCACCCATCCTTTTCCCACCACGAAGAGCAGAAGGACCCCCTCAACAGTGCCCATGCTGCCTTTGGCAGTAGTTGAAGCTGTTGGTTTTAGAGCTGTAATACGTGACACAACAGCTTAAAAGACAGGGTAATTAAAGAACTGGAAACAAGCAAAAGCCTCAAATCTTTAAGGGGACATCTGGACAGATCTCCCTATAAACACAAAGAGCATGCCCTCAAGGTTAGGTAATGCTGGGTCTACAGAACAGCTTAAAGAAAATAATTTTGAACTGGTACCAGCTAAGGTACAACTCATAAAAAACCAAGTTGTTACACTGCAGGTCTCGAGCACTCGGGCGCCTGAGACAAGGCAGCGATGAACAGTGCAAACACCTGCGCCCTGTACCACAGAAACTGGGCACGTTTACACCTCGGGCAAACACTTCCAGCAGTATTCTTACACCAGTGCTCGAATACTCGCTGAAAGCAGGGCACCTCTGGCGGTGCCAGCAGGAGGCAGAGCCGGGCACGGTGCCCCGGGGCTGCACCGCAGCTCCGAAGGCAAAGCCCAGCCCGGGCCGTGCAGGGGGGGCGGCGGGAGCCGTACCCGTGTGCTGCCGGCCCCCGCGGCTGGACGCGCCTATTCCTCGTCGTCCGGAGGAATCCCGAGCTCCTCGTCCGTCCAGGCCGAAGCGTCGGGATACGGGAAGTGTCCCTGGGAGAGAGGCGCGGTCAGAGCGCAGCCGGGGCCCGACCCCGGCTCTCGCCCCCCCCGCCGCCGCCACGCCGGACTCACCAGCACCATGTCCGAGCTGTGCCAGAAGTGCCAGAGTATCCAGAACCACATGAGGCCGCTGAGGAGCTCGCTCCGGATCACCTGCGCCCGCGTCAGCTCCGGGACCTGCCGGTACCGCGGCGCGATGTGCACCCCGCCGCCGCCCGCGCTGCAGCACACGCAGGGCCCCGCCTCAGTACGGGCCCCGCCGGCAACCCCCCGAGCCCGCCCCGCTCCCCCGGCACCCCCCCAAACCCGCCCCGCTCCCCCGGCACCCCCCCAAACCCGCCCCGCTCCCCCGGCACCCCCCCAAACCCGCCCCGCTCCCCCGGTACCCCCCCAAACCCGCCCCGCTCACCGCCGCCGCCCCGGCGCGGCCACCCCGGCCCGCAGCAGCCGCGCCGCCGCCGCCCGGCCCAGCGCCGCCACCACCATGTCCGTGCCCAATGTCACCCGCACGGCCCAGCAACAGCCGCGCCCATTGGAGCCGCCGCCGCCTTCCGGGGCGGGGACACCGCGGGGCGGGGATATCCCGGGGCTCGGAGGCTCCGCGGGGCACAGGGATATCGCGCCGCTGTCCCCGCACACCTGCCCTGCCCAGCACTCGGGAGCGGCGCGGCGGCACTAACCGGGGGCTGCCCGTGAGTCCCACAAGTTGCCGTCGCCCACGGAGGTCGAAGAGCGGGGAGACTTCCCCGGCCAAATCGCCGCTTTTGGGGCTCGGGGAGAAGGCGGCGCCGGCTGCTGGTCTCTAAGGAAGGGGCTAAAAGGAGTCAGGCGGCCGTGTGTCCATCCCTGGGCGCCCGGGGTGGTCCAGCCCGCGGAGTGCGGTTGCGTAGCAACGGGGCACGCGCGCGGTGTCTCCCGCCCTGGCGGGGCCGGGATACGGGGATTCGCTCTCGGTGTCGGGATGTAGCCCGAAGCGTTCCTGAAGGGGCGATAGCCCTGAAGGAGCACCAGGTGCGGAGCCTCTTCCCGCCCCGTGGCCCGGCAGGGGGAGCGCAGAGGCGATTTCCGGGGCTCCTCAGCACAGATACACCTAATAAAGAATTCCCACCTGTCCCGCCTCAGCGAAGGTCCGCCCGTGTGAGGGGCTTTTGTTGTTCTTTCCTTTTTCCCCTTCCCGCAGGTGTTGCAGTGGTCAGTGCTCACTCGGCAGCGCCCCTGGAGCTGCAGCCTGGGTTCGATCCCTGTGCCTTGGGAACGTGGCATTGGAAGAACCAGCCTGCCGGTGGGTGTATCTACTGGAGGTCCGTTGGGTGAATCTGGTTGGAGGAATTCTGCCAACTTCTTGTGGAGAACCAGTTTCATTCAGTAGTACGTGTGGTATGCCTCCTGGGACATCCAGGTGATCCCCAAAGAAGCAAAAAATAATGGAGAAAGTAGCCAGACTATCAGAGGGGTCCTTTCAAGGAATCAGACTCCCCCCTACTCCTCCTGACAAGGTATGCTGCTAATGTAAGATTGGTCCATACTTGTTAGTTCCTCCTGAATCTTTACTGGATGACGTTTAACAAAGGTGAACTGGGGAAGAGTTTCTGTGACCCTCTGAAAGAGTAACTTTGTTTTACCTGGCAGCTTGTGAACAGAGGAGTCTGTGGATAAAGATTTTAAATAGGTTTGGCATCTCTGTGCAGGCTGCACCTGACATCCCAAGCTGGCATATCCAGCCTTCCAGTTGTATATTACCTGTACCTTTCCTCCCCTGCTTGGGAGGAAAGACAGTGCTTTGTGTAGCCCCTGAGCAGAAGGCATTGTTGCCAACACTTGGAGTCAAATTTGGGTATATCTTGCTCTGGCTCCATTTACTTTTACGGGGAAAGATTTGCCTGTGAAGTGATTTCATTGAACTTTACAGACCAGCACTTGAAAAGACGTGTTTCTGACAGGTGCAGGGTGAAGGTCCCAAGGAAAGAACAAATGCCTCACTTAGGTTTTCCATCTTCCTTGCTAGTGACTGTACAGCTTTGCCTACAGCCAGTGGACCCCGATTCACAGATTTTGGTGTTGTTTTATCCTTCACCTTGAGTGAAGGATATCGAACACTGTATTTTAAATAAGTAACATAATCTCATTTTGTTAACATCCCAAACAGCTGACATCCTCAGCTGAAAGAGCAGTGGACATCTTTGTAGTTAAGCGATTTTAATTTCCTTGCTCATCTGAGCCTCAGAACAGCCCTAATGCACTTTCAGCAACAGCTAACAGAGCAAACTGTTCAATCTTTGTTTTTACTTAACATGTGATCAATGCAAAAACATGCTGCAACATGCTCCATACCAAGTTTATGTTTTTCTGTAAAAGCTGAACGCTTTGATATAAGGTTCACAGTTTTATTGTCAACTCTACCTTCCAACTGCCTCGTATTTTGTCTTTCTGCCTTCTCATTGTCCCTGGCATGTTGTTCCCTGTGTCACCATTCTCAAACGTTTCGTGTTTTCCATCTTGCTCGGGCCAGATGTCTCCAGTGCTGCCTTTGACCTGCAGAGGCATCTTTGTCTCCCTAGACTCAACCCCCACCTCCTTCATTCTTCTTTGACTTCAGGTCCTTTCACTGACCTTTCAGCTCTTGCTGGTTTGGGGAGCTTGGACAGCTGCAATGCACACGTGGCCACTGCTGCCCACGCTGCTGTTGGAGAGCTGGGGCAGAGGGCCTGGGAGGGAGCCAGCAAGATTGATGTGCCTGCATTGCTGAGGAGTACCTGCTCCTGGGGGTGGGAGAGGCAGCTCCAGGACCCCCACCCTCCCTCTCTTCTGCTGCCTGTCTCCGAGCTGTGCCTTGTCCCGAGAAATGGGTGTCTTTTCCAGGTTCAAAGCTCTTTACTAAAATCAGTTAACTAAAAGGTGTAAGGATTAGTAAGAAAGTAAAGCTATTCCGATTTAAGAATTGTAAGAAAGTAAAACTATTCTGATTCAAGAATTGCATACCTAGTGCCCCCTTCACAGTAGAATAAAACTGTTATAGGATCTGAAATGGGCCAAAATGGACACCTACAATAGTGTCCTTGAAATGACACGTTGTCCTTTGAACAGCATATCTCATACTGACTGAAGAAACAGTGATACCCCTGCTACATACCTAGCAGATGATTAGAAACCAGATGCAACACAAGGGGGGGTTTATCATATAGTTCTTATGTTTTATTTTTTAATATTTCTTCTTTCCAAAATTGATTTCTCAAAATCAAAACCATTTGTGGTGAACCTACAGATAAGCAGCATAGTACTACAAGATATGGTGGAAGAATTATAGAGAGAAGTAATGTACTGAAAGTAAACTTTATGAACAATATTCCAGTTTAAGGATGTAAGTGTTCAAAAATCATGCTCATTTTCTGCTTCCATCTCCTCCTTCCCCCTTCCAGGTAAGATCCAGGTCCATCTCACATGTCCAGTGTTGTCACACTAATAAAGATTTCCATGGCTCTCTGCTGCCAAGATGTCCAATGACATAGTAAGTTCAAAATCTGTAGATGAGCTACTGGAAAAGCAGAGAAGAGAAAAGCTGGGAATCAAAGACAGTTATTGCAGGGTGAGGGGTGTGCTCCATATTGATTTAGTTTGTTTTTATTGCAGTAAGTTACAGAAGTTCTGTTGCCAAGGTCTTTATTACTTCTTGTATTTTTGTTTTCCACAGCCTTCCTGTTTGCACATGGAACCCAGGTCCTCTTTGTGCACCCTTGATATCCTCAGCAAAGAGTAATTTCATTGATTCATCCCCAGAGGTGTCCAGTTTAGTGAGGGGGGCTCGTGTGTTGGCAAGGAGAGAAACTGATGGCTATTACTACCTGGGCCACATTGCCCAAGAGGTGAAGGTAACTATTTATTGGGAACTGTGCTGCAAGGACATCTGTGGGTTTTTTCCCTATTGTCCTCATTCCTCACCAGTCACGTGCCCTTGTGGGGTGGCTCTCCTGTGATACAGTGCACTTCACAACCACTGTTGTTTCCCCACATCCTATTTTAATCTGTTACCTGATCACCTGATGCTGACTGGCTGTTTACTGTGAGGAACCCTGCAAGAAAAAGGAGCCTGGAGATCAATCCATTTTTGTAGTTATAATAAGGTTTTATTCAGAAACAAACAGAACAGGTCCCTTATCCCTATTGTCTACTTTTGCCCAGTCTAGCAGCAAAGTCAGTTAGCTAAATAGCAACTAGTAATCCAAAATGTCTGTCTCCAGGCTTCACTTCCTCTTTACCAAACTGAGAGCTTTCCTCATTCTCTCCCATCTATCTTTTGGAAATTGCGGGGTGATTTTGGATGCCAGACAGAAAATTGCCCTGCAGGCTTTCTTTTAAAACCCAGTTCATTTTGCTGTTTGCAGGTTATTTAGCTGAACTTTGATGCTAGTGTAGGTGAGAATGTCTGTAAGCTCCAGTGTGGGGTGGAACAGATGGGGACAGTTACAGGCACGAGTGGCATGACTGGAGTAGGAGCTGAAAGTATTATTTGAGTAAGTGCACTCACAAATCTGCAGACAAGGCTGAGATTTCAGTAATAGATCTTCCCCACACCTGCTGCTGAAGGCTTAAATTAAAACATTTCAATTTTTGACAGTTATGATATTTTACTGGTTTGTTACCCTTCTGATTGCTATGTAGACAACTGCATCATGCACAGCAATTTCTTTTGGCTACTCATTTTCTTATGGGAGGTTTTCCTGGTAAAGTTCTGCCTTAGCACGCTAATTGTGTTCTTACTAAAATCTAAATGCAAAGGAAGAGAAAGGCTGTCAGCCCCTTAAACCCCAGCATTTTATTTACTTTTAAATCCAATATGGACGCAGTGCAGTGAAAAATCTGGTAGAAGAGGAAAGCTGCATTTCCAGATCACGTCCTGTTTCCCGGGATTACTGCCACTTCCCTCTTAGCACTTAATGTTTGGCCGTTAATTGGACCCAGATGTCTGCCTTGCAAACCGCATGTTTTACTCTTGTAGGGCTCCAGGGAACGCTTTGTAATTGAGTTTGACAAAAGTCGTGCTCGAAAAGGCAAGGTACAGCTCCGCCTGCAGGAAACGCCTCTCTACGACATTCTCCACTACGAGGATGCCAGGAGACGGCGTCTCGCTCCGGGAGACAGGGTCTTGGCACCGTGGGAGGCTAGAGCTGAACGTTTTGGCCCCGGCACTGTGCTGAAGGTTGTGGAGAGCAAGGAGGCACATTTAGGTGCGGGGTGTTTTGGTTTTCTTCGTAGCGATGGACTCACCACGGGGGCTGGTCACTGTACGGGAAAGGGAACAGTCTCCATCCCGGAGAGTTCCCCACCTGCTGCTTGGGTTCTCTTCGCTGTATTCGTGTTGTTGACACTAAGCAGCCTGTTTTTCAGTGTCCGAATTAATGCAGCTCCTAGAATGTGTGTTTGCTTTGTTCTGTAACTGAAAACTTCCTAAAATATTGGGGGTTGGGCAACACAAAGCAAAAAATGTTCCTGGCCCTCATGAGTATTCACCTGATTATCTGTTAGTCTAGTTTCCTGCTATTTTAGGGTAAAATCCTGCCTCACTGTGACAAGTGAGAATTTTGTTATCTCCTGTCTCCTCATAGGAAGTTCAAAAGAAGGTCAGATTTTAAACCTATAAAGAAAAAAGATCATAGAAGTTGTTACAAAATTATCTGAAACATGAGTCATTACTTTTAACTCCAGCTTTCTGCTGCTAATACATTATTTGCCTTTTTGTTTTTGTTTTTGATAAGCACAGCACACAACAGAAGTGGAGTGCTTGTGAATTTCTGGAATGGGCAGACCAAGGAGGTGTCTTCTGACCAAGCTCTGCAGATTCCTCTGCCCTTAAGCGAACGCATCATCCTAGAACTGCAGATGCCTTTAGCAGCCAGGCAGATGGTGGTAGATTCAAGCTTACATTACCCATACATTGTGACACCGGGTTATAGAGCCTCAGGCCACTACAGACTGGGTCACTCAGACCTGGACTGCTGGCCAGGGGGTCTGTTCTCAGCTCATCTATGTGCTAAGTGCAGCTGGGAGTGTACCTCGCTCCCCCTGGCAGCCTGGGAACCCACACGGCCTGTAGGGTGCAAAGTGCAGCAGGAAAATGCCTTCATCCCAGGAACAGGCTTGGCTGAAGAAGTACCCAGCAAGAAAATAGAAGAGGAACTGTCTGAATTGAGAATTACATCTTCAGAAAGTGTTTCCAGAGAGGAAGAGAAAAAGGAAGAGACGGGATTAGAAACAGAAAATGTTCCAAAAGACGTTTGGTCTTGTTTGGAAGAGGACAATGAGTTTATAGGACCTAAGAAGGTAAAAAATGTTTCACTCTGGCTTTTCTGTCACTATGTGGTCTGCTATTTTTATAAATTTGCTTTGTTACCTGAAGTTTACTGCCCTTGGTACCAAAAACTTACTAGAGGTTTTAGGCCTGGCCCCTATATATGCCTGCTAAAGAATGGAGAGACTTTGCACTGTCTTCCTGATCCTTTGACCAGGGAAAGAGTTATAAGCTGTCATTGTCCCTGGCTGGAGCAGGCTTCTAGAATCTCTTCCATGGATGCAGAATATAAGAAGTGTTGCATAGCCCAGTTTCTCTACATCCTGCTTCTGTATGAAGGAGGTAAAGGCAGAAAAAAGTGTCAGACTTGGCACTGGATAAGGATTAAAGTAAGGGTTGCTCCACACCAAGACAGTCTCTTACATAATTCTATTAAGGTACTTCTCCACCCTGTTAGATGTGTCCCCTCTCTCAATCAAAGACCATAAGAGGCTTAAGTTATCCTCAGCAGTTGACTTGGTGCTTGTGAACAGGGCGAGGATCAGTAAGGAGGAGGTTCATGTGCGCCAGCTACTACCAAGCTTATCTCTGCAAGGGTTAGAATCCTGATTTCTGGCAGGTGCCAGAAACAGGACTGTCTTTCAGCCAGAGGTCCTCTGGCCTGATCTCTTTTTTTACCAGTTTGGACCCTTCCAAGCAGAAGTACTGCCAGTTTTAGGTCATTTGGAGGTGTAGACAAACCCACGAAGTGATCAGAAATTACTCTACCTAAGAGTTGTTTCTTTAGTAAAGAACTCCCCCAGGGTTTGTCTTTTTTGATTTTCTTAAACTTCAGTTACAACTTAGAATCTTCTGCTGCAAGTTCATGAAACTAACCTATTCTTTTCCTTATCAGGTCTGGATTATGAATGCATTTCTTGTTATTTCTAGGGTGCTCAGAGGGAGATGGCTCATGCTATGGTTGATACCGCCGTTAACACAGACAGCTGGTTAATGGAGACAGATCACAAGGAGGAACCAGAGAGCAGGCAGCAGGATGCTGAAACTGAAGCTAATTTTAAACACGAGCATGGTAGTGGAACTGTAGCTCTTTTACCCAAATGTAACACTTGCCACACAATATCACTGCAGCAGGTCATGGTGTCTTAAGATCTGTTGCCATAAATCTTGATGCTTCAAAAGGAAATGCCATAATGCCATGCTGTGACTATGGCCATCATTATGTAGTATATTTATATGTAGGTATTAATAGTGCTTTAGCTTGAGAAGTTGTTCATCGTCTCAAGGTGAAAGAATTTTCAGATGGAAATCAGGTTTTTTTGGCTTTTACAGCTACTGCACTAGCAGCTTTTGGGTTTTCTTAAACTTTATCATAACACCCAGTATAAATACTATTTATTATAAAATTTCTTTACTTTACAAATTCACCAGGACTGTTCTGCAGAACACTTTTCTTATCTGTGCTGAAAACTATTGCTTGTCATTGAGTAACCTTTTGTTCCCTTAACATCCAAAAGGGGCTGGATCACAATTTTAATCAAAGTGTTGCTGTTCTCATTTTTAGTTTTGTGACAATGGCAGGCATTTAAGTGAGGATTCTGAAAGCCTAAAGCTTTCTCTGTTGTTGCTTTGTGACACTGCTGGTAGAGGGAGAATGAAAAGTCACACGGGGTGCACGTTTCCTCCCAGCTGGTGTTCCAGCATCGTTCCATGCAACAGCTGCCACTCAGGTCCGTGGTCTTTAGCAGAAGGGTGTGAACAAACTCTGCTCATGTTCTCAGCTACCCAAAAGCTGTGTTAGCACAGCGTTGTGCCCGAGCTAATGTCTCCTGTCTCTCAGCAGGATGTACAGCTCAGGCTTTGCCCTATCAAGAGATTTATCATTTTCACTCAGAGCAGCCCATGTCTGTGAAATACCACATAAACAATCTCTTAGCTTGAGTAGCTGTAAGTGCAGTCAAAAGTCCTGTGTTACCAGGCAAAACTCTTCCCTGACTGCAGTAGCAAGCTTGTTTCTGGCAAGAAGCTGGGACCTGTTTTGTGAAGTCTAAAAATTTTCCCTCAGAGGAAAATGTTATAAAAGTCTTTCTTACTTGAATATATTTTATACGAGAAGACCTTTTGTTCTTTCAACTTGCTTTCTTTTTATAAGCTTCCTATATTCTCATATGTCCTTGCCCTAATTTATTTGCAAGGTCTTTTTGAGTCCAGAGTGGCAGAAGCTCCAGTCCAGCATTCCCTAAGGAGCCCTTCCCTGGGAACCAGTGCTTTGGTTCCTTTCAGGCGCCAAAGCTTCTTTGACCAAGTGAATCAATCGCTAGAGAAGGACAGCCTGACCATCAGATCAGCTCTACGTGTACAGAGACCACACAGTACCACCAATGTGCTGGCTAGGAGATCCACAAAACTTCTAAACCTTCTAAAACACAAAAGCATTACAGTAAGTATTTGGTCCAAGCCAGATTTAGCTCTCTCAGAATCAGGAGATTTGTTTATGTCGTGTGAGAATGTTCTTTCCTTTGATCTCCTGCAAAGGTTTTTGCTGCAACAAAAATTATGCCTATGTAGAATAATGGTTATGCATAAATAGAATCTTAAGGATTCCACTTGGGAATCCATGTTGTACAGGGCAGGGCACTTCTGGTATTTTTACTCAGCACTTTTGATAGAGTTTTTTTTATTTTAGATCTAATCTTTTCTAAATAAAACTCTCTGCCAGCTCTACTAGACAGCAAAAATCTTATTCCTCTTTTACAGATACCGAAACCAAAAAAGAGAAAGTCTGGATAGTCAGCTGAATCCCACAGCAGAGAGTGCATGTCAGGGCTGAGGTGCAACTTTGTCTCCTAAACCTTAGGCCAGTACTTTACCTGTTGGAAAACACCATTTTTTCACCTCCCACCTATAAAACACCTTTGATTCTCTCTTTGATCTCTCCCTCTGTATGTCATTAAACACAAACACCCACAAGGTACATTTTTTTGCAAGGAATAGCAATACACTGGAGAACAAAGCTGTTTACAGCTCCTGGGAAGCCATACAGATCAATATGTTAAGAGAAACCCATCAAAATGGTACGTGAGACTGGCAGGACCTTATTTGAAGGTCCTGTAGTGTTTTGTAGCTTGTGATATTAGAGTTGTCCACAGGAAAGAACTGGAGAGGTGGCATTGTGTTTGCAGAGGAGCAGCTAACAGCAGGAACATGCTAACTGCAGCTGGGAATAGGAGGAAGGAGAGGAAAATATTCTGTGGAAATTCTGTTCCAGCCCTAAACAGCTCTAGAAATGTAAACTCGAATGCATGTCTGAAGTTTTGGTGGTGTTTCCTTGCTCCTTCCCTCATACAGGGCACTGTAGGGAGTACAAAAGAAAGAAACAGTTCACTCTGGCTATGAAAAGGAGCCTTGTAGGTGCTCCTTCATATCCTTGCACAGCACAGTGCATTTAAAAACACAAATTAGCAGCATTGCCCAGCATTGTAATGCAGCCACTAGTGAAGAACACATCAAGACTGCTTGAGCATAAGTAGAAATCTCAGACAACAGATGAAGAGTTGCTACACCTGCAGAGAACTCCGGGAATATTTTGTGTTTGGTCAGAGGGGGGCAGGTATTTCTCTTTCTGATAAAATCTAATGAGGAATATGTAATATGATTTGTGGTCAGAACCTGGGTTTTCCATCCAAACACAAAGCTGACACAAAGACTGGGCAGTTTTAAGCATTGGCTCAACACCAGAACAACCAGAACATTGGATTTTCAGGTGCCCCTTGGTTGGTTAAGCCTAATGTTTTCTATAGGTTTTAGCATCATCCTCAGTGTGTTCATGGGTGGGGAGCAACTTCAGTATTCATGAGCCAGTGTAGCTTCCAGACCTCAAGAGTGACATAAGAACTAAGCTGTTCTGGTTTTGTGTGTTTACAGTTTGCATTAGAAAAATACACTGATGGGATTAAGGGTTCAGTTTGGCTTTTTTCCTCTTAGAAATCAATCCTTAATGGTGCATCTCAGGAGAGATGGAAAGAGATGGGCTTCGATAGAGCCAAGACTGAGCACGAAAGGAGGAAAGAGGAACAGAGGCAGCTGAAGAGGGAGCAGCAGCAAGAGGCAGATGGCATCCAGCACCAGCTGCATAAGGACAACCAGAGGTGATGCCTGGGAACTTACTGTTTTTTGTGGTAGATGCTGGAAGGTTGGTAACATCTGCTCCTTGGTGCTCTCCTTCAGTTTCTGAACATCACACATTGTGCTTTATGACAGACTCTGCAGAGGGGTCACAGTGGTTCCCTAGTGGGAATAAAAGTTGACTCTTGAGGTTTGTGGGAGCGGGTACACATGGACCCCGTAGCCTTTAGCGTTACCTCCAAGGGCAAATTCCCTTTGATCTTGTTCTCAGACAAAAGATCCTTTGGCCTCTCAAATCCTTGCTCTCTGGCCCACAGTCCACTTAAGCTGAGCAGGACCTTGCGTTACCCCCGTGACCCACTCCTTGCCTTCTCCTCTGTTGCCTCAGTGGCTCCACCAGCAGCACACAGCCACCCGGTTGTCTGGATCAGTCCTACAGCCCTGTCTGCACAATCTGTTTCCTTGATTCCTGGTCTTCAGGGCCAACAACACTTGGCCACACCAGGTTTATGTAGTCAGATGGACAGATGACTGCAGTTAGCTCACATCAGGTACCAGCCCATTTGGGAGTTTTGCTACCTCTGTTTTGGACACAGGTTTAACCCTCATAACCTAACAAAGGGTCCTGGAATATTAACTAAGCACGCATTGCCAGAATATCTGCTTTGTGTCTCATGCACTGTCTTTTTTATTGCTCTTTCTTTATGAGAAATTCGAGAAATTTTGTTTTGGAAACAGGCAACAGTTGCGTCAGAGAACATTGCAAGGGCTGGAGAAACAGCTGGAGCACAAAGAGAGAGCTTTGCAGCACATGGCACTGCTCCAGGCTGCTGGGGCTGAGAGGAGCAGGAAGGAATCCTCCTTTCAAGAGGAGGGGAAGAGGAAGGCAAGTCAGAGGCTTCAGTTCTTAAAGACACAGAGTTCACAGAGAGAGGAGTTGCAGGCAGAATGCAATGAAAGGAGCTTTGAACAAGAGAAAGAAAGGCTGGTAAGGGCAATTCCAGAAATTATTTTCCCTTGTGCTGTGTTTCCAGCAGTGGCACTGTCTGGAGTATTTGTCTTTCTCCTGTTTTATATCCAATAAAACTATATTTAGGGATTTAAAAAAGGGTAACATTTTTTTGACATGTGTATAAAGATGAAAGATGGGAAGTAACATTCTCCATCTCTGCCATAAAAGGAGTCTTTCTGCATGCAAGGAATGAATATCCATATATTATACCCATTTCTGACTTCTACCATAGAATCATAGAGCCATAGTATGATTAGGGACCTTGAAAGTCATCTAGTTCCAAACCCCTTACCATGGGCAGGGACATCTTCCACTAGACCAGGCTGCTCAGAACCCTCTCCAACCTGGCCTTGAACACTCTGTCAGGGATGGGGCATCCACAACTTTTCTGGGCAACCTGTTCCAGTGCCTCACCACCCTCACAGTAAAGAATTTCTTCCTCATATCTAATCTAAACTTACTCTCAGTTTAAAGCCACTTCCCCCTGTCCTATTACTACAAGCCCTTGTAAAAAGTCCCTCTCCAGCTCTCTTGTAGCCCCTTCAGGCACTGGAAGGTGCTCTAAGATCTCCCCAGGGCCTTCTCTTCTCCAGGCTGAAAACCCCCAATTCTCTCAGCCTGTCTCCATAGCAGAGGTGCTCTTGCTCTCTGGGCATCTTTGTCACCCTCCTCTGGATTTTGCTTCAGGAGGTCCCTGTCCTTCTTATGTTGGGGGCCCCAGAGCTGGACACAGATGAAAACTGAGGATGAAATTAGGCGTGAAAGCTGACTGTACAATTGTAAATATCTTTATGTAGGAGTTTCTGAGGAGTTTCTGCAGTCACGGCAGGAAATGTTGGAACAAGAACCACGGGAGCAGGACAAGCAACAAAACCAGCACCAGGCTGCCAAAGTGAGGGTGTTCCAGAGCGGAGACCGAAGATCGGAAGATGGAAAAAGAAGACCAAAAAATCCGTCACCTCCAGCAGTACCTCGGAGAACAGTCCCTTTTGCTGCTGCGGGCATCCCTGCTAGTGTAAGGAAGCTGCAGAGTAGGGGAGAGGCCCTCGAGCAGTTCACACACCTGGTCTTTGTCTTGTAGGTGTGACTCAGTGTGCTACAGTTGTGACAAGTGGAATTACAATTCCCAGAGAGGTCTTTAATCTCCCTTTCAATGCAGCCAGAGCGCATGTCCACTGCTCTGTGCTTTACATGCCTTTCTTTCTGGAGTTACTATTCTGGTTCACCAGCCTGGGCTTCAGGTAAGTACAGATCTTCTACTGTCAAGGTCTAGGTACTGCTTGAGATGTGTTGGCCACTCCTTTAGAGGAGGAATGACTTTTAGAAGCCCAAAATAGAAAGTGGTGTGGGGGTTTTTGTTTGGTTGGTTTTTGTTTGGTTTTTTTTAATGACAAGCTCCCCTTTCTAGGCACTGTGATGACAAAAAGGTCTGATCTGTGAAATAACTGTCTTTGGAGAGTCACCAAACCCAACGGTGGGCTTGGGTTTCTGTTTGGCCTACAGTCTCACTGGCAGGCTGGCAGTCTCCAAAGCGGGTCAGAAAGATGCTCGGATACCTTTTCAGGTAGGGCCCTTGCTTACAATAACCACACCTTTTGCTCTTTGTGAATAAATGAGGAGAATGTTACAAAGACAAATGAACTGGTAAATTGATGGTTAACAAAATACAGTGGCTGTGTCACAGGGAATGCTATTATCAGCTCTGGTTAACCAGAAACGTACCTGTTCCTGTCAGATGGGTATTTAGGGAAGGAGAATGGACGTGGCAGTTTATTTGCTGGAACACTAAGGGCTATGTGGAAGTATGTTCTTATCTTACACAGAATTATGCTAAAATAAATACAATATGCGTGATACCTTGTTTCGAGTAATGCCTGGAACCAAACTAGATACAAAATTTAAATGTTGTTGCCTGACATTCTGTGTACACTTAGAAACATGTTGCACGTTTTGTGGCACACTGCTCAACAAAAAGTGTGAGTATAAAAATGTATGTCTTTTGCAAGAATACAGCACAAGTGATAATTGCAGTTACTTAAGAAAAAAAAAAGGTAAAATTAAGAAAACTTGTAAAAGGGAGCTCCTTTGAAATCCTGCCAGCAGTTTCTTAGCAGTAAGTCTCAGACTGCATTCCTCTATGGATAATGGAGAGGCTATGCCTTCAGCTTTCCCTTAAAAAGACAAAGTCTCTCATCCAGATGTTTACAAACTATTCAGAAGCCTTAATAGCTGAAAGGGGTATTTTTAAACTTTAGGATCCATAATATGCATAAGCCATCCTCAGATTTTTGGGTATTTTTTAAAAAAAGGGGAAAGGAAGAATGAGCCTAAATACCAGGTGAGGCCTTTGACATTTTGTTTGTTTAACTTAAATTCTGGAAAAAAATATAACTGCATGTTATGGAAACTGCATGTGATGCACAGTTTTGCATTTTAGACATGGAATTCCGTCATTTGGTTTACACTCTGTTTAGGCTCTGGAAAAGTTGGCTGGAAGTTGCTCAGCAGGAACAGGGGTGGTTGTGCCCAAGACCTGCATAACTTCTGGATGAGGCCCAGGCTGTGCCTGGCACCTCTATCCCGAGCCGGGTGGAAAGGGAAGAGGGCACATGCCCCACTGATGGAAAGTGGGTGCTGGCAGCGCATGGAGATTTTCTTTAATGTATTGCTTTGGGGTTGCTTGCTTTTCTTCTTGTCTGAGTTCTCTTCTACATAAAATCATGTGCTAGTCAGGACAATGGTGTGCCTACTTATGACTTTAGGTCTAACTAGACTTAGAGAAACAAGTGTAAAGCTTAAAAGGTACTTAACTCTACTGCTGTTTCTATCCTTAAGCACTTGGAAATAGAATATGCAGTGATAAAAGGAAAGGACGTGAAATATATTGAGCTGAACCTAAACTTATTTTTCAGACTTCATTTATGTGCCATTAACCTTTACTTTATAATCACCATAAAACAGCAGATTGTCTGCTTATGTACTTTCTCTTCATTGCTTAACTATCTGAGAACAGACCACTGCAGAGAGCCTGCACTACTGCTATTTCACATATGGTATATCTGGGAATATATTTAATATCACAGTATTTCCAGTCATTCATAGACTGTATTTCTCACTATTAAAATGCAGCCATAAAATAATTTTAATACTACTATTAAAATAACTGACTGTAAATGCCACATATAATCTAGCTCTTTTGCTGGCTTTATTTAATTTTAAACATTCACAACATGTTTTTGATTCATTAGGAAAATTCTTGGACTTTTTGTTTTGCAGCTACTGGAAGCAAACCCCAAGAATCTGCATATCAGTTAAGTCTTTGAGTTAAATAGGGTGACACTAGCATGGGGGAGGGTACTAGAAGGAAGCACACAGAGGGGAAAAAAAAGACTTTTAAGCCTCAAAACCAGAAAAATTAAGAGTAGCACAAATATTCCCAGAAGTTGTTTTTTATTATGGAATTAGGTTTTTCTGCCTAGGCAAATATTTTATTATGCTGTTTATAATCAAACTTCCATAATAATGTGCTGGAGTACAGAAGTTTGAAAACAAAAAAAAAAAATCAAAATGACTGGTCTGTTTTTATCATCCAAAATGACTAAAAACAGACCGCTCCATGCAGGATCTTGGGACACTTCTGCAATAAAAGTAGAAGTTAAAAGTACAAAAGACAAAGAGGTTTATTGGCTTTTTCAGCCTGTGTTGCTTAGGTGATGTTAGAACATCATTTCCTATACCACAGTGACAGGTAAGTCAGTAAATTAAATATTAAACCTGATAGATTTCAAAACAGACTTGATCAATGAGCATCTCTTTGAAGACTTTTAGACAAGTAGAACTGCTTTTCTCATCAGGCTGCAGTCATCTTGTGCACCTAAGCTACGTATGTCAGTTTTAAAACTACCAGAGCACATTAGCTCTTAAAATTGTGCAATGAGTCAGAAATGTCCAATTGTGCAAAGTCTTCTGGTTTCTGGAATAGACCTTCTGATCATCCCACGCCTGGTGCTCGGCTGAAACAACTGAAGGCAACGTTAATGGAGAGTAACCATTGCACAGCATGTCCCCAGGGCACACGTGACTTCAGCTTCCCTCGTGTTGGCTCACAGACAGCACAGGTAACCCCACACAGGGAGAGGGCAGCAGCCACAGGAGTCTATTTGAGGACAGAAGCAGCAGTTTTGATGAGCAGTGGTTTAGCTGCCTCTAGGATGTCCAGTTCAGGGTCCAGTGAACGACCTAGTCCCTCCAGAACCATGATGGCAAAGATGATGGAAGCAAAATTGCTCTCGAGCTTCACCTAGAACCACAAGAGACTAAATGGGCTCAGTGGACCTTATTTTCTTCTGTACCCATTCAGCCAAGGTCCCAGCTCTGGCTAAGCTGAGAGGGAAGAGGCTGCTGAGAGCACATGCACACCTGAAACTAATGCAACTCCACCAGCTGGAGTTTCAGAATTCACTGAAATCCAGCAGCAGGCCCAAACATAAGGGGACAGTTTTAGGGTGAGTGCACTAAGGGAATCCAAGAGTTTGTTTTTCGTACAAAAAGGGGAATAGATTTTTTTTTTCTTCTATACAAGAATAGCAGGATCTTAGAAGTGCTCACCGTGGCTGCAGTAGTATCCAACATACTTGAACATATGCACTTGTGTAAGAGGCAGCTCACCTGAATGGCCATAAAAGACCCCACAGGTCAGAGGAAATGATTCTCTCCTCTGTATGTGAAGAAAATACTCCCCATTTCCCAGCCAGGTACCAGGATTGTTTCAAGGCATACCAGGGCACTAAGAATTCATGAAGTTGGGAGGACTTGCTTTGTAAGGGCCTAAATTACATTTCATTTCACTAGAAACCTACTTAATGAGGCTTAATGACAAAAAACTCTAAGAAAGGAATGTTTAGAGGGACCCTTTGCACAGTGAGCAAAGTGGCTGACAACCTTTTCATCTCCTCTAGTTCAGGCCACTACAGCTCTGTTGATTTCCAAAGTTGTTTGCAGCTGTGAAAACTTGTTCCCCAAATAATCAGTTACAAGTAGTTATCTGTTATCTCTGTCCTGTGAGAAACTTCTCACCATTGGGCCCTCTAACAAACCAGTAAAATGGCTTGGTGCTGTTATATAACCCCATATCGAGAAAGAGGTCCAGAGAAGAAAGCATGCAATGCTATAGAAGTGGAATATGTATGAGATTTCATTTTCTGCTTCTAAGAGACTACAAAAAGAGATAGGAAAAACTATGTGTTACAAAAGTATTCCTCTTGGTAAACAACATCAGCCATTAAATGCAGTATTTAGACCAAGAAAACCCAACAAAAAAGACATACCTGGAAACATGCTGAGAAACAGCAAGCCTGCAACACTTGGTTACATTCCTGCAGTTCCTCTCCTAGCAGTTCATTTTGGAAGTCAGTCCCCCTCCATGTTAGCCCTTCATGTTCCTGGTAGTTCTCCCTCCCCAAATAAACTTCCAGTTACTGAAGGCAGACAGTGACAGGACCTCACCTTATGGGTCATCAATAGTTTGAAGACATTTGAGAGGAGATTTCCCACCTGCAGCTGGAATACAAAAAGAAGCAAACAACTGATCAAAAAAGCCCTTTTGTTTCAGTTTTCAGTGCCAAGCTGCACTGAATTGCAGGTAAGCGAGAATGAGACATGGTGCACTTGCCTTCCCCAGGGCAATGGTGTTCCCCCGGACTTTGGTCACTAGTTCTGCCATCTCAGCCTTGAACCGCTCGATGTCCTGGCACTGGTTGGCGCGGGCGTGGTGGAGGATCAGCTCTGCCACTCTCTCCCCCTGAGGAACAAGTTGGAGAGGAGAATCAGGACTTGATCGCTGGTGACTTGCAACTAACTGTTTGCAGTTCTTGTTTAGTAGCTGAGAACTACATCTGGCAGCACAGGATGAGCCTGAACACATGGTTTAGCATGGATTCCTTGGCTTGCTTCGGCAGATTAAACAGACCAAGACAAAATGTGTCCCTCTTGAGATATGCTGGTGAGCCATTCAACCTGCAGCTGTGAAACAGCAACAGGCAAGTATGAGCACAGATGCTTGTTCTCAGAATGAATAGGAGACATTAGCACTAGATTCTCTAGCACATCTGAAAATGTATTTCAAGTGAGAAGGAAGATAAAGTAGTTCTCCTTATACACAGGAGCCTGCCCTCTGAGTCAGACCCTCTACCTGTTTTACATGCTCTTCACTACAGATGCTGACACACTACAGCAAAATGGAAGAAGGCATGTGGGCTTTCCAGCAGCAAGGCTGCAGAAGGGAACGCGTGGAAGATCAAGACATTAATCCGTTCCCTCCTCTTCTCTAGCAAAAGCTGACAAGATTCTGCAACAGTCTCCAATGCAAGTGGCTCCCAGGCAGTCCTAACTTGCAGCAGAAACACTCCTAACCAGGGAGTGGCAGCCATACTTCCCACTTAGCACCTTCTGTTTCCTGGGCCACTGAAATTGTTCCACTCTGGCAGTGTCCTTGCTGTAGCGGAACGTCTTAGCCCTGTGTTTGGTATAGCTTCCATGCTAGCAAGTCTCCTTGCCCCTCTTAGGGAGTATTTTAATGGAAAACAGAGAGAAAACCCTCACTTGGGTTGTCAGACTCTCCAGCCTTCTCCCTTCCCCCGCCCCACGACAGAGGCCTCACCTGTCCTTGGACCACAGCGGTGAAAACTGCCCGGAAGTTCTGCATGTCAGCGCTCTGCAGCTCCGCCACGATCCCTGCATCCAGCAGCACCAGGCAGAGCTGCCGGAGCGGCGGCTGCACTTCCACCACGAGCGTGTCACACAGGTCCACGAGGGCCGTCTGCTCCTTGCAGCTGGTGCTCACCCGGGCCGTGCCTTGAACCAGGATGTTCCCGGGGTGCAGGTCAGCATGGACAAAGTTGTCAACAAAGATCTAGAGGACAGGTGAGTCTTTTAGAGAAGCTCATTCCAACCAAACCTGCCCTCACCAAAACTCCCAGGCAAACAGCAGAGGGCTGTTCCTGGTCTGTTTGCCGTCATCCCTAATGACGGTGCATTACCCTTGGCAGCACCACAGCACACGGCTTCTGCTGGAGACCAGCTGTGCTGACATGGCAGGGAGTCAGCAGAGCTGTGTGGAGCAATCCAGTGTGTTTGCTAGAGGTCAGGTAGGACAGCCAGGAGTCCCAGCTGGGAATGGAGGTGCTCTTTGGTAATTAACTCTAAACTGAGAGCACGCCAGTGGGCCTTAGCAAAGAGAAATGCAGTAAGAATAGGCCAGTTGCCATTCAGTGCCAAGAGTTATAGTAAATGGTTAAGTTTGTCTAGTCCAGGACATCAATCCACCTTACAACTGTATTGGAAAGTAAAGAAAACAAGTTAAGAGGAAACAAATCTACGTAGCCCTTCTCTGACTCTGCTAGCAGTTAGCACCAGAAAGGACTGGCAAGAGGGCAAGTAGAAAACAGCACTTCCCCACTAAATCTCCTGGCCACTTGGGACTGCAGGACTTCCTGCCCCAAGGTCATCTTTGTATTTCTTGGATTTCTCCTATGAATTTGTCCAACTACCATATAAATAATTAGAATTGTGTGAAAATATAATTTTTTTTAGGTGTTGCCTGAAAAAAATACCTCTGCTAATATTCACTCTTGTGCACTCATGACTGCATTTATCTCTGTCATAAGCTACTAATTTCTCTGCTTTCCAGAGTTAAGAGTCCAAATTATTTGACCATTACAGTGTTAAAGCCACTCCACACTAGTAATCATCCTGTCTGCCTTCCTCTGCACCTCTTCTAGTTCTATTACAGCCCTTGAACTGGAGGGTCTTGGACAGCAAGGGACTAGAACTGCACAGAGTACTCAAGAAACAGGTATTTGTTTTACTTAAAGACATAATGTTGTTTCTTTGCTCTTTAATTCTTTTCTACTCCCAAAATTTGAAACCAACGTTAGCGTAAAACTATTCTAGTTCCACCATTGCTTTTCTGAGTAGTAAAAGCTATTTCAGAGCCTGTCATACTCCATGGAGTCAGAACTGGAGGCTTGCCATCACCCTAGCACAATGCTGCAGTTATCAGCTGCATTTCATCTGACACATGGAGCCCACTCACTCACTCAGTACTGTCAGGATCTTTTGCAACTCTTCCCTGCTAGTTCTCATGGTTCCTCACAAGACAGTTGTATCACCCTCTCAACACTCCTTTCCAGATCATCTGTGATTATTTCAGCCACGGAAGAACTAGACAGCCAGAAGCTGCATCTGGCCAGGTTTGTTTTCTTTACTGTGTATTTAATTCTTCCTTACAGAAAGGCAGTTTTAGAGAAGGAGCCGATAAAGAAATCAGCTATTGCTGTTTTCCCTGAGTTGCATCCACAGTCTCTGCAGAGCACATGGTATTTGCTAATTATGTTGCACTACATAGTAGTTGGGCAATACGTGAATATTGATTAAATGGATTAGTGTGTTTCCTAAGCAGTGCACTGACCGAGGTGCACAGGCCAGTCCTGCTGCGTGCGAGCAGATGGCCCGTCTGCAGTGGGGGAAGCTCCGAGTCGGACTCTACAGCAGTGGTCTATCTAGGCCAGGCTTTACTCAGGCCTTGTGTGACATTGTACTCTAAGTACAGACCCTCCCTCACCTCCTGCCACTTCAGGAGCTGTGCCACAGTGCCCCAAGTCCTGGGTTACCACAAGATACCTGGCATCCAGGGGCCGCCTCCAAAGGCACAACAGTGTCTTTGAGTCCATGTCCCTACGGACATGGGTGCAGGTAGGAGAAGGGGGGAGCAAATGGGTTCTCTCTTTAGCCATATTGTGTTATTATCCCAACTGAATAGCTTCTGCAGGAAAACAGCCTTCACTTCCAGCTTTAGCCAAGTGCCTACCATCTTTAGCAGCATGTCCATGCCCATCTTTGCAAGTCTCTGCCGCAGCTCTGTAGCGATCTCCGCGTGCAGGTACTGTGAAATAGGCTCACTCTCCTGAAATAAAGACAGGGCTGGAGTCAAACACACCCTGTGTCCCATCTTCAGCCACACCTTTATCTGGGTGCCAAGAGTTCAGGGGAGGTGGCAACAATGCCCTAGAAAGGACCTGTCAGATAGAGGCTGTATGTAGTGTGATAGAGAACATGAGAGAAGCAAGGGTTTGTTCTTTGCAAAGAAGGATAGTATTTTTGGGACAGAAATACTCTTGCCAGGATCAAATGCAGGAAAACTAAGGCTGAGAGTAGCCTTACATCCACAAGGGAACTAAGGCAAGCATCAGAAAGTTGTCAGATTGCTGAGCTCCTTGCTTTGACCCACCACAGAAGAGACTTGGAGTGTGGTTTGGTTTGCCAAGTACAGGCAAGCACATGGTGGTGGCTGGAGACACTGTTGGGCTGCTTGGTTTCAGGCCAAGTGTCTACTTCTAGATGGAGTTGTCTGCCACCTGTCTTCTGGGATGCATTGCTTACCAACAAAAATACTGGAAGAGACACCAAGGAAGGACACCAATTCTCCTTAAGCAAATAAGAGAAAAGCATCCTTCTGCCTCTGATCCCTTCTCAAAAAAAAACTTCCTTGGCATGTTCTCTCCAGGACCATCTCACTGCTACCACCACTCCGAGAGCCTGAAATTCTTACCTCAAACGTTTCCACTAGAACATCTGCTGTTACCAAAGGCCAAAGGGGAGTTGGAAACTTCACAAAATCGACATCTAGGAAATTTTGTCGGAAGCGCTCCAGATTTCTGGCTTCGTAGCGTAAGTCAATCTCAAGGGAGAAACAGAAAGAGCAGGTGGGAAAATAGATTCAACTAGAGTTAGATCTTCAGGATCCTGTATGAGGAAAGGACTGTACAGGACTCAATACCAACAAAACTAGTCAGAAAGCCAGAATGAAAACAAAATCAGAGGTACTTTTTACATGCTTATAGCTTCCCTGATGGAAGAGTGGAGTAACAGACTGGGTAATGGATGGTCCACAACCCAGCACCTTTGAAATCTGGGTGCCTTACTACAGGCACGGTGTCTCAAAATAGACCACAACTGCGTTATGTTCGAGGACACGACAAGATCCTGAACCAAAGCTTACTGTCCAAATTGCAAGGCAAGCAGACAGGGTAGATGAACTGCAGCCCCAGCCTCACTTAACAGAGAGGCAGCCATAGCAGGAAGAAATTTAATGTAAAACATACAAAATAATCCACTATGCAAAGTCCAGGCCCTGGCTCTTCAGTGATGCAGTGTCTTGACACAAGGGCCTCTTTCTGTCTGCTACTGCTCAAGGAGGCAGGATAACCTTCCTTCACCTCCCTCATCTGACAATGGGAAATATCCCAGGAATACTTCTTGTTTTTTCAAAGATAATTAAAACTACAGTGAGCCTATCAGATGTTCTCTTAACCCTCAGTCTTCAGCACATCCACCAAAAGCTCTGCCAGACTAAACTGGAACTAAATGACCTCGAGTCACATTTGACTACAGTCAACAGTTTACAACGTGGATTTACTGTGTAGAGTTTTTGCAATAGTAGAAAATAATTAAGGCTTTCAAAAGCTTGTTACAGACTTCAGACTCTGCAATCTAGACACAGAAATGAAATTAGCAGATAATGGTTCATTTTAATAGCAACATAAGCCCAATTAAGCCCGTGGCAAAATCTTTGTAAGTGTGATACTAGCAACATTTCAGGACTGTGTCTTTAGAAAACAGAGAAGAATGAGAATGTTTTCAGAATTATTTTCAAAGTCTAAAAAGTATTTTTAAATAAAAGATTTTTAAATTTTGTCATTGCTTTGCTTTTTTGCTTTGTGAGCATATAAGCTTTTCTACAATAACATTATGTGATTGATTAGAATACAGAACATAAGTAAAGAACAAGCCAGCCTTCATCTAACCCTTTAAAATGCAGCAGTGTGAACAGTTAAAGCCAGCCAGTAGCAAGACAAAGGGCAGTTTTGTTTCAGTAAGTGGGGACCATGGCATGGCATGTACCTGCTGCATCATAAGCTTCTCGAACTCCTCCACGATCTCTGTCAAACTGAGCCACTTGAATCCAGGGATAAGTCCAATGAGGCGGCTGCCCATCTTCATGAGAAACAGATCCATCTGGACTTGGTGGACCAGCCCAGGGTGCAGGACCTGCACAAGAATGAGCAGTGGCAAGATCAACTCTCCAAACACTCCATTACAATCAGCTCAAGTGATAGATCCCAAATAGACAGAACCCAGCCTATTAGACTGGAAGCCAACCAGCTTCTTCAGCTAGCCCCCAGAAGAATTCACATTTTGACATGGATTAAGTTGTAACAAAACATTTTATAATTGTCAAATGGAATATATCTGTGCTGGAGACTACAGTCTCACCCAAAGATATTTTCCACCACTTTCAGGCTCCAGCCCTGTCCCTGACTAGTATCAGAAGCTGCTCAAATATAAGGTTTCTTTAAAAAAACTTTGCTGGAAAGAACTTGTCTGTTCCAGATTTCTTCATGTGAGCAGAGAAGGGGTTTCACTGTCTGGAAGGTGTACTGAATATTAATTTTTTTTTATGTAAACTGGGCCCTTTTAGGCATTCCCAATACCCACGTGCCATGTCAAACAGTGCCATAGGCAGCATAGGTATTTGGGCTCTCCAGCCGGGAAGAGCTGGGGCCACCACAACTGTGGATTGCGCTGGGCTGGAACAAAAGCACTGAGAAAGGACACCAAGGAAGACAGCATCCCTTCTCTCACTCTGCCTGGCCCTAGGCAGCCACTCATCCCCATGGGAATTAAAATCTGATTGACCCCATCCAGCACAGTCTGTTTTCATACATCTACTGTTCAGGTGTACAACTTACTTTAATGGCTACAGGCGTGAGATGTCTGGCTGATGAAGGATTTGCATTCAGGAGTGGTTTGGCCATCTGCTCCATAAGGGACATCCTACTCATGGCACTTCCCTGGGAGCAGTCTGCTAGGCTCAGTTCCTCCCTGCTCCTCTCATCCCATGTCTCCTTGCTCTTCCTCCTTCTCAGCCACTTGAAGAGACCTCTAAAGCCTGACACTTCCCACGCTTCAAAAGCAGACCTGAACTCCGAGTGTTGCTGCAGCTCCTGGGCCCAGGAGCCGGCAACAGCAGCGAGGTCAGCATAGGCTTTATAGACCTGGGCGACACAGCCCGAGCCGACCGGCTCCCGGCTTGGGAACTTGAGGATGCCCGTCCAGTCCTCACCGAAGGCCTTCCTTAGGAGCATATCGGTGTGGCCCCAGGGGTGCGGGCTCACCTCGACGTGCAGCTTGGAAAACTCATCGCAGAAGGCCTCCGAGAAGAGGTCCCTGCGAGTGCTGGCCCATTGGCCCAGCTTGATACAGGTGGGGCCGGCGGCCTCGGCCGCCCTGCGCAGCAGCCGCAGCCACCGAGCGCCCATGCCGGGCCACAGCCGGCTCAGCGGGTACAGCAGCAGCAGCGGCCCGAAGCGCAGCACCAGCCCGCAGGCGCGCACCCCGAGCCGTAGCACCAGCCCCAAGCGCCGCAGCAGCCCCCGGGGCGGCCGCTCCGCGTCGCGCTCCCCCGCCCACGCCGGCGCCCGCTGCCCCGGCCTCTCCTTCCAGGCGGGCACGGCGGGCACGGCCACGGGCACGGCCAAGGCCACGGCGCCCCAGCGCCCGGCGCGCAGCCCGGGGCGCCCCGCGGCCGCCCGGCCGGGCAGCGCCGCCCTGATCCTGGCCCCGGCGGCGCGCGGGAGGAGCGGGAGCGGGATCAGGAGCGGGATCGGGAGCGGCAGCAGCCGCGCGGCGCCGCCCGCCACCATCGCGCGCTCAGCCGCCACCACCGCGCGCGTTCCCGCCACTACCGCGCGCGCTCCCGCGGCCCGCACCGGCTGCCGGGGGCGGGGGGAGCGCGCAGGCGACCAATCAGCGCGCGGCACAGCGGCCGCGCCCAGCCCCTTAAAGGGACAGGAGCGAGTCCCCGGCGGGGCTCTCGCGCGGTGACTGATGCTCGTTCCTGGGCTGTCGCCTCCGCTGCTGGAGCGCGCACTCGGGATCAGCATATAACGTAGCGGGATGGGAGGGAAAGGGGCCGCGCTTGGGCTGGGGGCCCTCACAGCTCCATCCCTTTTGAATCGTAGAGCCAGAGAATATCCTGAGCTGGAAAGGGCAGACAGGGATCAGCAAGTTCAAGCCCTGGCCCCCCTGCACAGGACAGCCCCAAGAGTCACACCGTGTGTCCAAACGCTTCTTGAGCTCTGTCAGGCTCGGTGCTGTGGCCACCTCCCTGGGGAGCCTGTTCCAGTGCCTGACCGCTCTCTGGGTGAAGAACCTTTCCCTAATATCCAACCTCAGATCAGCTGATAGTGTTGCAGGCTCAGGGCATCCCTGGTCAGCCGCTCTCCCGCGATGAGTCTGTGACCCGATCAGCCGCGAGAAGCCGTGGCAGTGACAGGTGCTGAGTTGGTAGCGAGTAAGGACTTTCTACGTTCCCTCGGGTACTTTTGTTTGCAACCAGAAAGGCGGCTGGAGCGCCTCCTCTCGGGATTTCATTTCTGGCCTCGACACCCGAGCAGCCCCCTTCACCCCCGGGCATCCCCCCTTCACCCTCGGGCATCCCCCCTTGCCCCTGGGCGCTCCCCGTTACCCCCGGGCATCCCCCTTCCCGAGTGAGCAGCACGGGACGCGCCCCTGCCCGGGGCGGGGGGCGGGCGCGGTTGCCCTGGCGGCGGTGCGGGGCGGGACGGGGTGGGATGGGGCGGTGCTCCCGCCGGAGGGCGGCCAGGGCCGGGGCCGGGGCCGGGGCCGGTGGCGGCGGGGGGCGGGCGGGCAGCCCCCAGCCGCGGGTCCGCACGCCGCCAGCCTGGCGCCGGGACCGCCGCCGTCATGCCGGGGCACGGCCCCCCCGCTCCGCCGAGGAAGGTAAGGGGGACACGGAGGAACCGGCGGGCGGGACGGGGGGAGAGCAGAAGTGCCGGGGCGGCGGGGGTCGGTGCGGCTCCAGAAAAGCCTCTTAATTCTGTCTTCCCTCCCGCCCCTCGATTGGCTTTTGTTCCCCCCCCGTACCGCGTTCGACGGCAGAGAGGGAAAGCGGGGTCCGTGAGCCGAACGCCCCCGCGCTCCCGGCACAGCCGCGTTCCCGCCGGGACGGGGAGGCTGCCGCTCTCTCCGAGCCCGCCGGGTGCGGGAGTGTCGGGCTGGCTGCGGGAGCGGGTCTCGGCCGGTGGGAAAAGGGCCGAGAGGACGTGAGGAGCTGCTGGAAAGTGTCCTCGGGCGGGTCAGGGGCGGTGGGGCGGAGGAGCAGCGGCAGCCCCGCAGCACAGGGCCCCTGAGCGAACTCAGCCCTCGAACTCTCAGTCTCCGGCACAGAACAGACGAGGAAACGCAAAGCACATTCTTTGGGGGAAGCCCGGGCCCTACTGGAGGAAACAGCCAGAGTTCTCTTCGGTTTTGGCAAACCCCTGAATCCCTCTCTGATGGTAGCCCTCCATTTCGCTCTCTGCACTGGATAGCTTGCTTTTTCTCTTACTTTACCTTCGGCTGGAGGAAATATCTGCCCTTGAGTGCAGTGTGTAGCTTATCAGGGTGACGTTTCTGACTCCCCCTGGGGACCCGTGAGAATATTCACCTGTCCCGGGGAGAAAAATTCCAGTTTGCTTTCCCGCTGTGATACCCAGGGATGATGGGTGCTGATGGGTGCTAATGGGTTAGGCGTGGAGTTCTTGGAGGGGGAATGGTGTTTGGGAAGAGAACAGGGAAGAAGCTACAGCTGGCTGCTGCTGTGGTCCTAGGGTGTCAAATGCACACTGGAAGGTAAACCATGCCAGGTGTATTTGGGATGGTTTCAGAGGTTTTGACTTTACAACTGTCCGAGAAGCATCAAGGCTCTTGATGCTTGGTGCTGGACAAGGGATGGTCATGGAGGGATTGTGGCTTTCTGACTGCTTGGAGCCTTGCGAGAGGTAGTAAGTGCTAAGCATGGGCACTTAGCTCTTTGCAGGAGCATAGTTTGTTTCCTAAACAGGTCAGCAAATTGTATGGGAGTTGTTCCTGACCCTAAGGTGTTCCCAGCCACCTTTGCTCTTGCCATTTAAACGGAGTTGTTGTTTTTGGAAAGGAACATCTCCAGCTTGGAGCTCAGCTGAAAGGATAAAGAAGTGGCCAAAGGGATTTTCATGGGGTTTTCATTTGCTACCAGGAAGGGAGCTGCTGGTGTTGGTGGTGGATTAAAAAGTTGGTTTGTGTGTTGGCTGCCACCTTACTGACCACTCATTCTTGGTGTGTGGTAGTGAAGTCCAATAAAGTACTGGCTCCGTTTTCTGAACCACCAAAAAGGGAGTTATTGCATCCTGCCAGAGGGAAGCCCCTTGTGTTGTGTTCTGAAATGTTGTCACTGGGGTAGTGTTTGTGGGGTTTGGTGGTTGTTGGGGTTGGGAGGCAGGGGGTTGTTTGGTTGTTGTTTGGAGTTTTTTTAAATAATCCAGATGGTATTTCAGCATGTGAAAATCGATAGCTACCATGTTGGGTCAGACTTGTAAACAACTGAAAACACTAAGTGTGTTCATGTTCACCATTAAGTTCATGCTAAGTATGGAAAAGAGAGGAAAGCCATGGGATTTCCCAGGGTAATACGGCGCCCGTTTGAGAAATGGAAGAGAAAGCACTGAAAACAAAGGGCACTGGAGTGACCAGAGATGTAAAAAGCAGGCTAAAGATTTATGGCTCTGCTGGGACCACTCTCTGCCTGTGGGTGATCTGTACTGAAGCCTGGGTTGGCCTTTGGCGTGTCCATGTCCTGACAGTCTATGCAAGAAGTTACTCCCTGTTCAGAAGCTCAGACCCAAAGTACAGTGTTCCTTGTAGACCACAAGTGTGTGTGGAGTGTTCCAAAGTGCTGCTTTTAGTAGTGTCCCCAGCTCACTGCCTTCGGACATCTTTTAAGACATTTTGTCTGCTGAGACAACCTCTGTCTGCTTTCTGTTCTCCAAAACAAGAAGGGCATTTAGATCTTTGTCAAGCACTTAAAATAGGCTTGTCTTTCTCCCATGCCTGGTGTATTTGCATGTTAAAGATGTTAATTTTGACCAGGAGACAATAAATAAAGACCGTGTAAGCTCTATTTTTCAGATGTGATCTTAGTTCAGGAGGAGCTTTTCCACTGAATTATTTGTAATATCAGCCATAATAACTAATTCCTATGGACAGGCATTAAAATCTGTGTTTTGCTGGGTGCTCTGGGGGCAGAGAGGCAAGTGCAGTCCTTGCCTGGAGTTTAAGAAATTTGGCAATGAAATTTTCATGCAACAGAGCCCTACATGGAGAGGTGCTGTGTGTTTCAGAAGTGCCCGATAAGTGTCATGCTCTTTTGGATCCCCCAAATGCATCATTCAAAGCAGCTGGTTCTCCCTTCCTTTTGTAGCACCTGACATTTGTTTCCTGACTGGAACTGTGCTGAGGCTGCTCCCCGCTAAGTGGAGGCCAGACCAAGGGGGGAGAAAAGGCTCTGTAGTGCACCATTAAGTACATGAGAGTGGAGAAGGACCTCTCTTAAGCTCTTGTTGAGGCTGGTTAATTGTGATGATCAGCGCTCTTAGGCATCCAGAACTGGGGTATAAGCTCTTTAGGGAAGCATTTTTTAGCGGAAGGATTTAAGTACTAGTGGCTGATATGTCTCTTGGCAGGATCCCAAGAGCTGGCTGGAAGAGGCCTCTACTATGAAGGAAATGCTGAAATAGGACTTTTAATGCACTTGCATAGCAGTTCCTTAAGGATCAAGGAGACTCTCCACAGGGAAGAAGGGAGTGGGATGTAGCTGGAAAGAAATTTCTTGTTGCAATTCAAGTCCTGATGAGAAATGAGCAAGCACAGTTTTGCCTGTATACAGCTCAAAGAACATCACATCTGAGGAGTACTATCTGTAAACAGCATTTAACCCACAATGTTTTCTTCATTGTAGCTCTGAAGTACAGTGGAAAGGACAGTAGCACGTTTTTCTTGCTTATGGGGGTTTTTTTCTGGTTTTCACATCTAAGCAGCTTTCTCAGCTTCTGGAAATGAAAGCAAAGGCTGAAAACATGAGGATATGCATGGCATTTGGTGGTGATTTCAACCCAGGTTTCAGTGAAGATGACCATATGACTGAATACCAGGCTCCTGGCTTTGTGAAGGCTGTGCTTTTGAAAGGTTCCACAGGGATCTTGAGTGATCTTGAAGTTGGGTGCCTGAGACAAGCTAGAGTCTCTGGAGCCTCTGACCCTCTACCAGCCTGGATTTTCAACTGAGGCCTGTGTCCTTTGGTGGAAGCCTGGCACAGAACAGGCTGAGAATCAGGTCAAAGCCTCTGTTAATAAAGCACTAAAGGGCATCATCGCTGTCATTCATAAATACTTAAGGTCCTATAGGCTGGTCTTATTCAAGACCTCCCCCAGCCTTTATGTCATTCACCAACCTAGTGGGTCAAGGTACTCCGTGTCTGTGGACTTAGGACTGATGACGTGAAAGTCGTAATTCCCCAGAATCTTCCTGATCAAAGCAGCGGATCCTTGCCTGCCACTCATGTGAGCCTTCACCAGTTCATGTCTTTCAGTGAGGCAGGAGTTCACTGAACTCAGGCCATAGAGCCTGCAGCACAATGCCTTTGGGGCTCTGCAATTATGATGGTCCGGTCCCTCCTGTGCCGAGGTGGCTCTGAGCAGTTCTGAACCATATCGTCATCCTTGCAGTTGCTAACAGAGGTTATGCTCTTGGAATGATCCTGGTGGGATGGCCAGGGTAATCCTGTACTGAAACCCCCTGGGTTTATACTACTCTAAGCTAAATAAATTGCCTAAACATTTGCTGGTCAAATGTGGGGTGCTGTGTGTTTTCAACAAAGACCCCAAAAGGGGGCTTATGGGAAATCTTCCTTGCAAGAAACTGGAAACAATGGGCCTCCTTTCTTTAACGCAGATAACATGTATTGAGAACCTAATTTCAGTCTTTTCTGCAGTTGAGAGAATTCAAGCATAGTTGGAAGGATAGAGGCTTGAAAGAGTAATGGCCTGCTGGAATGAACACTGTCAGTACTGGTATAACCTTCCTCCTTTGCTTCAGCGTGTCGTCCCTTCCCCAGGTTAGGGAAACCAGCTGTAGCTGGCATACTGTTACTTGCAAGGATTTAGCAGACCAGATGCAATAGTTTGTGGTCATTAAAGGTCAGTTTTTACTGATTAAACTTGTTAGGATGTAGTTCATCTCTGAGGCCTTCATATATGTTTTGGGCAAGATCGTCATCCCAGTGCTGGGACACTGACAGCCAGGTTTGCTTGGGGTCTTCTGGTTCTCCTTTTTTAATCACTGGTGTGAACAAGCATTTGGCTTGAATGTTCCCTGTTACCTCTATGTGCTGTTACACGTGACTTTTGCTGAATGTGAGACAGAACTGTGTCTGCCATCCAACGAGCAACTCCTGGGTTGCAGTAAAGCCTCAAGTTGCTCATCAGCAGCAGGAAGGCCAGGAGAGGAGGTTTGCACTGTGGCCAGGCTGCCGTGTTCAGCCCCAGCAGGAGTCCCTGGTCCTTGGTCCCCCTGCACTGCAGCCAAAGCTCTGGCCCGGCCCTGTGCTCCTGGGCTGGGAACTGGCAGTGTTTATGTGATGAAAGAGAGCAGAAGATGGCTTTTCCTGAGCTCTGCCTTTGCCCGTACATGTGTTGGCCCAGAGCCAGGATGGAAACTGTGTCCTCATGAGCAGAGAGAGGGAGATGGGAGGAGCAAGAGATGAAGAGGGGCCCAGAAGAAGAGGGAGTTAAAATAAAAACACCAACCCACACAGAGAAAAGCCTCTAACAGCTGGGCCTGGCCATCCCCTGGGTTCTTCATGCAGTGGGCTCCATGCGCAGTGCTGACAAGATCTCATCTAGGAGTGTGGGTGTGGGGCAGAGACGATTTTGAGATGCGCGATGGAAGATTAGAGTAAAAAGCAAAAGGAAGGAAGCCAGGCAGGTAAGACAGCTGTTGTTCAGCTCTATCTGTGCTGTCTAGAGTGGGCTTTGTGACTTGCTACTACTGGTGCTGTGCCACTAATAAGGCAGATGCCCGCTGTGTGAGCTGTTGGAAGAGTGCTACTTTGTTTTCAAGTGTGGCATCTATAACTGTGGCGAGTCTTGTCTCCTCTGTAAAATAGTATTGCTAATGCTGGTGGAGGTTTGTTCCACTGCTCTCGTTCCCTCCAGCATATGTACAGCAGAGAGCTACTGATCTGAATGAAGTCCAGTGTAAAGATAGATTCTGCAAGGACATGCTGGCAGCTCTTATTTTCCTATGCCCATCTCCTCATTAGGCATCATGGTAAGTAATCAGATTGGCTGAACATCTCAGCATACGGGGTGCCAACCTTGCTTGGAAGGGTCTTGCCTTGGTTAGATATCTGCAGGGGGCTACCTGGCAGAAAATCTGGTCTTGGAGAAACAGTCAGAAAAGCTTTGCTCTGAGGTCATCTGAAAATCTGGCCCAGATGCTTAAAACATCAAGAGCTTATGATGGTTAGGGGCAGCTCGAGTGGGGAGAGGTGCCACCTCACTTGGAAGTGGATGAAAGAGTTCTGGCTGAGACCTTGCCAGACCCTGATCCTGCAGATCCTGGAGAGCAGATGGCTTCTGACCAAGTTCAGGCACATAAGTTGTGTTTCCAGAAACTTACTGGGGACTCTGGCAATCCACTAGAGAGACTGTTTCAAGGGGGATGACTTGCTGCTCTTTGTAACCAGAATAATTTCAAATGGCTAGATGCTCTGCGTTTTAATTAGATTTCCCTTTGGGAATAAAAGTGGTGAAGTGTTTCCATGATCCTGCTACACTTAAATATTTTGTGCTGTGCCCCCCAGTCTGGCATATCATTTAAGCAGACATGTGGGCCGCAGTGCATTCTTAGATCCACCCATCAGAGCATTTTGGCTCTCAGTGCAGTAAACCATTCCTGCTCAGGGAAGTTTGGACTGGACTTCATGCACTCTAATGGAAGATAGTGGGGTTTGAGCATAGGCTTAAAATTAAGCACCTGCTTAGGTGTTTTCCTCATCACAAGTGGTCTCTCACTCACCCACTTGTATTCTCTAGAATCATTTTATATTAGCAGTGTCCTTGAACATTGATTTTTCTCTTCTTATCCTTTGAGACTTCTTGCCAAACACTTGCTGACAAGCCGTGTTACTGTGAGCAGTTCAGGTGAGATGCTGTCACAGCCCTGGTATTTTGGAAGCAATGTGAATAGGCATGCATATGTGAATGATTAAATCAACCCATCAGGGTGTCATCTGGAGAGGAACAAATGCTGAGCTTGCTTTGCAGGCGGGGGGGAGGATGAGATCCCCCTCTGTATTTTTTGCTGAAAGCTTTTCCCCTCTGCAGATGTGCAGCTGCTGTAGTTCTTTGTCAAAAGCTGGCTGTGACTTTGAGAGCTGGGGAACGTGCACACATCTGTTTGCAGAGGAGAGCAGCAAAGGGGCTCGGGTCTCCTGTCCTAGGGGATTATGTTCTCGTGATAGATAGCACTGACTGTCATGGAGGGAAATGGCAAATTTCACAGGGCACTGAGAGGACACTTCATAAATATGAGTTTGCTTGCCAGTGTCAGCCAACACACCACATTGCTAAATTAAAAAAGAGCTCAGAGAGACTTTTCAGACTATTGGAGCTTTCTCCTTATAAACTGTAAGCCCCTGCAGAAGATGTATATATTTTCCACATAAAAAAGTACAACATGTTTCAGCATGCTGTGAATATAGCCTTCACAGGGTTTTTTAGGTAAGACTTGAGTCTTGGGTTATCCAGAGCTCAGAGTGGCTTAGTAACAAGGAGAAGTAAATGCCCCATACTAAAACTGAGAAGGATGTCTGCACCTGCACATGTAGCACTTTAAAAATCAACATCTGGCCAAAATCAGACCCTGGAGCATCCTCTGCACTCAACTGATCCATGGGAACTTTTGTCTTGAGTTCAGGGAGCTTGAGATCTGGTAACTGAGACTCTGGTTTTCCCTGCCTTGACATGATAGGCTGCATGTGCAGCAATCCCTGGTCTAATTCTACAAGACAGTTTGTTACTGTAAAGAAATGTGTAAGATATTGAGCTTTTTCCAGATGATGTAAGAAACCCTGATCTAGCTGGCTGCCATTTCTCAGCTTTGTCAAACTCTGAGAGAGGCCTGAGGTTTCCTACTGGGAAACCAACACATGGTAACTGTTTTTGCACTGGATTTCTGTCTCTGTCCCTGGAGATTACTGTGAGTGACTTCAAGTTGAAGCTTTGCCATGGTGTCACCTCTCACATACAACAATCCTTTACTTGTGATGGTGGAGAATACTGACAGCTATTGCTGCTCAGTCTGTGCTAAACCTTGCCCCATCAGTATCCTCTTGTTTGCACAGTAGGAAAGTTTTCTTGTGGAGTGATTTACGTTACACAAATTCAGTGGGAAACCAAGGTTTCGCCTGTTAAGTTCCTAAATTCCTCCACTAGCCAGAGAAAGACAACTTTGGGTGTGTTGCAAGGAAAAACAGGATCAACTCTAAAAGGCAAAATTTCATAAAATGTTGTCAGAATTTGATGAGGTGGGTTTTTGGTTGTTTGGGCTTTCCTTAATAACTTATTCTAACATGTAATATATTGCTTCATGTTCCACTTGTTTAATGTTTGCTTGCATGGGGTAAACTTACTTTTCTGATCTGAAGCAATCTGGAAATATTATCAGAAACTTCTCGTGTCAGAGCAGTGAAGGACTTCAACTGACCAGCAACCTCTGCAGGAATACAAATTGTAGCTTTTCTGTCCTTCAAACCAGAATATTCACATATGTCAATCTCGGTCCCTCTGGTCATTTGTGCTCAAGGCAGCCTTCCATTAAAATTTCATTATTATTACTGTGAATAGACTAGACTATTTCAGTTGGAAGGAACCTACAGTGATCATCTGGTCCAGCTACCTAACCACTTCAGGGCTGACCAGAAGTTAAAGCCTGTTACCAAGGGCATTGCCCAAATGCCTCTTAAACACTGACAGACATGGGACATGGACCACCTCTCCAGGAAGTCTGTTCCAATGTTTGACCACCCTCTTGGTAAAGAAATGCTTCCAAATGTCCAGTCTGAACCTCCTCTGCTGCAACTTTGAACCATCCCCATGCATCCTATCATAGGGTACCAGGGAGAAGAGCTGAACACCTCCCTCTCCACTTCCTCTCCTCAGGAAACTGTAGAAAGCCATGAGGTGTGTTTTGTTTTTACTTCAGGCTTCTGGGAAAGATCTGCTTTTTGAAAAATCAAACCTGAGCTTGGATTACTTTGATTTTTCTTTCTTTTTTAAGTAAAAAGAAATTTTCGCAAAGGCCTGGAAACAGGTAATCACCACCCTGTTCTTTTTTCCTGAGGTCTTCAGAAGGTCTGCTGTTTCATTATCTCTGTTGCATGTGTAATATTTTTTTTTTTTAACTTGTAAACAGTGTTTTGCAATAGATGAGATTTGGGTATGATTTGCCACAAAATCCTTGAATACAGAATTAAGCAGAGGATTGTGTAATGCACCTTTTCTTAAGCAGTTGTTTCACAGAGTCAGCATGACTTGGTGACACAGTGATGAAGCAGTGAGGTGTAAGTGGGTGAGATCACCAGAAGAACAAGATGGTATCACTGTCACTGTCTAGCTGAGCAATGACCTGGAAATGAGGTTTGGGGTTTTGTGGTTGAATAAAAAAAAATGTATAAAGAACTATTTGGAGAAAGGTGGCATGGAGGGTAGCCCCACCTCTTCCCTTCCCTCTATTTTTGCCTTCAAAGAATAGTTGGTAGGAAGGAGGGGAAGCCTAAACAAAGTGTTTCAGCTCCCTGTGAAGGGGAGGTTTAGCACACACACACACAGTCTAGCTAAATTTTGGTAGGTAATAATGTCACAATAAAGAGCCTGACTCTTGTAAGCTTTGGCATACTGAATTTAGATTAAATTTGGCAAAAATTATTTCAGTTAATCAGAAACCATAAGTAATTTACTCGTCCAGCAACACTCAACCCTGTTTGTGATTTATGGAAATTGCATTGCTGAGGCCATGCAGCTGTATTTGAGTACGTGAGTGCATCTTGCCCAGATAAGTTTCTGGTCCATTTCTGATGAGGTAAGAGAAACAGGCACTCTTACAGTATGGTTCAGAGTTTGTGAGGTAGCTACCTCAGGAATAGAGAGTGCTTTTAGAGCACACATCACCTCTTGCGAGTAGCTCACTTGTGAACATCAAGAGTTAGCTAAGATGGGTCAGACCACAGTTCCAGTTTAGTTCCTGCATAGAAAATTATGGTAATGTGAGGTACCTGGGAGTATACTTAACATATAAGCTGCTTACTCTTGTCTCAGTGTATGGTATTTGGAAAAGTCAGTCTTGACAAACATATGACCTGAGTTAGGACAGATTTCTTAATCATTGTTTTTTCCTATCATGAAAAGTCAGATTTGTTTTGAGGAAAGTAAAGAAGAGTGATTTATTAGTTTTGTTTGATGACAGTATTTACAAACACTATGCATCTCTAAAATATTTTTGCTTAGGAAGACATATAAGCAAAGACACCTTCTTGCTAACCTATTTCCAAGGCTGACATTTCTCCTGTCTTACTTTTCTTTTCAATATGAATGCAGTAAACCCCCTTGGAGAAGTGGATGACAGATTTTTATTAAGTAGATGCTATCCAGTCTGAATGTTTGAGTTATTACATGCAGAAGAGATGGGAAGAAGAATGCCTATTTGAATGCCAAACATTTTTCTTACCAACCAAGAAACAGATCAAGTATAACATTACATAAGCTCTTCTCGTGCCTCTCCTAATTGAAGAAAATGTTTAGGGAATTTCCCCCTAAATGATCAAGTTTAGGTTTAGTTTGCCAGTTATGTCTGTAGACATTCTCTTTTCAGTAAGGAAAATGTAGTTGTTATCAAAAGATCCATTGTGCTCAGCTATGGATAACTGAAGCAATACAGTGCAGCTTCTACCTTGGCATAAAGAACATGGTTCTGGTGAGGAATATCTAAAAAAAATATAATCTAACTGAGGGGAGATTTATATTGGATATTAGGAAGAAATTCTGTACTCTGAGGTTGGTGAGGCACTGGAACAGATTGCCCAGAGAAGTTGTGGATGCACCTTCCGTGGAAGTGTTCAAGGTCAGGTTGGATAGTGCTTTGAGCAACCTGGTCCTAGTGAAAGGTTTCCCTGCCCACGGCAGGGGTTGTGGAACTAGATGCTCTTTAAGGTCCCTTCTTACCCAAAGCATTCTGGGATCTAACTGTCCTGTTCGTAGGGTATTTAAACATGTGCATTTGCTAAAATCACCATCTTTTACAAGGAGAAGTAAACCCCCAAACATTTGTAGACAGCTTCTTTCCTGAGCCAGACCTTTAAAGCTGCGTGTGTAATGCTGATGCTTTTGGGACAGAGGGGATGGGAATTTCATAGAGGAACCTGCATATCATCAGGGTGTTGTACCAGGTAGATCACCTGTCTCCTAGTGCTGGTCCTCTGCTGTGGGAGACCTCATGTCTCACCCTGCAGGAAACTTTTGTATTCTTTTAACATCACGTGAGAGCCTGTAAGATTTGTCCCATCCAGGGAGGTTTTATGGACTTGAGCAGGGAGGGCTCTGCTTGTGTCTCTGTAAGTAGACCTGTGTTGGGGACGAGCAGAAATGAGGAGGGTGGTGGGTGAGGTGCAAGCCACACCATAAACACTGCAGTCACATCAATACCTTCAGTGCAGCTAGGATTTCTCCTCGCATTGGACTGGAAACAACATGTTTATGAGCATTTAAGATGAAAGGGGATGATGTTTATTGAATAGTTCGAGGACAAGGCTTTCGTAAAGGGTTTAACTCCAGAAGACTCCTGCTTTGATACTTTGTTCTGGGTCCTGTAAAATGTGCCCTTGTGAAATGCAGTCAGTGCTGGCGGCTTTGTAGTAATGAGTTTTTCCTGTGCACAATAAACAGTATCGGGGCCCAGTCCAGGATAACATCCAAACATCTTGGGTGGAGTATGCCCTTGTGGTTACCCTGGAATACAAAACTTGGATGCACGTTCTCTGGGTTGGAAGCTTGTGTACAAATAGCTCTGCTTCGGTTGTGAGATAAGGGCTTGATGGGGACAATTGTACATGGGTGCTCTGCTTTTTCTCTGTTATCAAACAGTGTGATGTGTATAAAAGAAAGTAAACAATGGAAATTAAAGCCTTTATGTATGTATTGGCTTTAGCACATCCCTTGGAAGAGAGCAGTGAACAATATGTGCTTGTTTGATAACTCTCCAGTTTCTAGATTTTCTACCATGAGAAGCTCAAGGGAACACTTCAGCAAAAGGAAAAAACAAATCTCCCAAATAAATGCTTTCAGTATTTCTCATTTTTGTTTTGTAGTTGGTTCGTTGGTTTGGTTTGTTTGGGGTTTTTTTAAGTTAGTTGTGAAAAAAAAATTAAAAAAATTTAACCTTGATCTCTCTGAAAGTTGAATGAATTTGGGAAGAAAATATTTTCCTTTTCTAATAGTGAGAATTTACAGCACTCATCATACTTGTGGATTCATGGCCCCACTAATAGCTTCCATTGAGCTGTTGAAGTTTGTTAGGCACTACAGAACTATTATGGACAAAAGATGATGGAAATGTGTTAGGGATAGCATAATTACATATCTTGTTTTCACTGCTTCCTTGCTGATCAGTTGGAGAAAGGCAAAAAAATATCACTGGGGGAGGAAAACGTCTAGTAATAATGTTTTGAAAGGGATTTTTTTGTTTGTTTTCCACAGATAAAATGAGAGTGATTACTCACTTTTACAGTAATTAATGATATGTTACCATAGGTTAATCCAGGCTGGGAGGGATTGCAGGAGGCTTCTATTCAGCCTCCTCAAAGAGGTTCAGGTCTGAGCTCAGACCAGTTTGCTCAGGGCTTTAGTTGGGTTTTGAAAAAATCTCCAGTAATGGAGACAGCAGGGCTGTTCCAGAGCTCTATTATGGTGAAAAAAAAATTTTCCTCATATCAAGTCTCTGTGTTGTCTCTCATCTTGTCTCTCATCCCACCAAGAGAGAAACAGCCAAGGAATTTGCTTCAGGTCACACATTGTGCTACACCAATGGTTTTGTTTTTATGAGAAGCAGAGCGATTAAAAAGTCACAACAGAATGTGTAAAGCTGAGTTATGTTTCTGAAAAGGGACCGGGTGCATAGGTGTCAGTTCAGGTCTGCCTTGGACACGCTCAGGTACAGAGGGTCAACTGTGTCTGTCTGTCTTCCGGGCTGCCAGATATGAGGAAGCTATTTAGACCATGTCTAGATGAATCAGTTCTTCTGGAAGTGCCTTTTTCAGGACTGTGGTCTGTTGTCTCAGACGTCTCCCACATTAACAAGTTCTGCCAGCTCTGTGGAGCTGGATCTGGCACCTGGTAAAGAGCAGAGTTTGCAAGGTATGTAGGTGCAGGAAGGTGCAGAGAGATATTCTCTCCATTTTCGCAGCCATACCTAGACATGTCTCCTGTTTCAATGAAAAATGAATGTGTGCTTACAGTTCCTTGAATATGTTAGCTGCTTCTGCAGTTATACAATCATTTAGGTTGGCAGAGACCCCTAAGATCATGGAGTACAACCATTAACCTAACAGGGCCAAGTCCACACTAGATCATGTCCCTAAGTGCCACATGAATACAATACAGAGCTAGTTCAGTCAAAGCTGGGACTTATTTGGGAGTTAAAATAAGGAGATGGAATTGCAAGTATAACTGCAAGCCTAGTAGGAATGTTTGTTTAAAAAAAAATCTGATCCTTGGTTGTGAAAATGGGTTTTAGGCTTCAAAGTCGTGTAGTCACTTTTGAAAATTTTACTCTTTTCTATTTTATTTATTTATTTCCCTGGGGCTTTTCTGCCACAAAAGTGGCAGAAGAATGTGCCATCAAGCCATCGTGATGTCTTGCCAGCATTTCTGCCTGACAGTACCAGGAGATCAAATCTTTTTTCCTCCTCTGTTACATAGTTTTATGGTCCGGAGCTGTACTGAAGCCCACGGGGAGAATGCATATAGATGGTTTATGAGCAACAGACTTGCTCCTCATGCTCTGCTCTTGTCCAGTGGGGTTGAGGAGCCTTTAAAGAGCAAAGAGTCCTTCCTCTGCGCAACCTGTTTTGCGCTCAGGTTGCTAAATTCCTGGCTATGGACAGGGCATGGGCGGACTAGCAACACGTTGATGTGAGTTGATTTTCTGTCTTCGTTGCTTTCTCTCCCGGGTGCCACTGTCAGCACAGGGGGAAACCCCTGTGCTTGTTTCCCCGGGCCATTGCCCTCCTGACACCCTCCTCTGCTGAGCCACTGCAGCAGTTCCTGTGCTTGGGATCACCCTGGGAGGGAGAAAGTATCAAACCGCATGTGAAAGGGTGGAGGAGGAAGAGAGATTTTTCCTTAGGATCTGGGGGTTTCGGTAGGGCTTTTTTCCCCGCTTTTATTGGCCGTGAGTGCAGTGACCGCTTAACCACATGGACCGGGCTTGCTCCCTCCCCCACGCTTCCTCTCCCTGGCAAAGCAAAGGCGCTCAGATTTCCTCCCAGCACGGGCGGATGGCGGCTCTCAGCTACATTCCTCTCAGTACAAAAGAAAAGGAAAAACTGTTCTCCGCACGGGCAGATGGCCGACTGTTTCCTGGCAGCTCCGCTCCGCTGTCCTTTTTCCTATTGTCCTGACAAACACACGCACACATGCACGCACACACCCACAGGGACCAGCTTTCCTCCTGGAAAAATAAATAAATGCAAGCCCTCTTTGCAGAGGTTTTTTTTCTTCTTTGGAGCTGTGTGGGTTTCCTCCTCATGATGGCTAAATCTTTGGCAGCTCACATGCTGCCTGGCCCTGCTCTCTGCTGAGGAAGGTTGAGCGAGGGGATGGTGTGCTGTGCTGTGGCTGAAAGATTTCCATAAATAATAAGACCTGCAGTAAACAGATTCTACCTTTGTGATACGTGGGAGAGTGAGGGGGAGAGGAAAGAGGAGGTTGAACAAGACAAGGAAGTGGGGTCTCCTGAACCAAAAAGAAATCTACAGGTGACTTTTGCTTGAGCTCAGAAGGTGATGTTTAATAGAGACAGACTGTAGTGGCGGGTCATGGACTTGGAGCTGGTACAGGAAGGTCTCTTGGAGCATGCAGATGGTGCCCCAAGGTTGTGGTGATGGACACTTCAGGAAGTCATGTGCTAAATCCTGATCAGGAGGGGCAGGAGTCAGCATCCTGCACAGGGTGAAGGCCACCAAAGGAAAGATTTGCTGAGGCTTCATTTGCCTCCCCGATGATAACTTATTTTGGAAGAAGTTGAGGTTCTTCATTTCCTTTCTGAATGTGAGACAATTTGTCTTCCTGCCAGGAAACACTTTGCTCCTTGAGGGGACCTCTTTGGGTCCTGTTTATTAGAATAGCAGAGGTTATCTCACCACATAGAAAATGAATTCCAGTGTGGTTCATGAGCCGAACACTATTTTTTAGTGGCAGGTTGTTTCCTATGCTGTCAAATGTTTGGTTTTCTTACAAGCATAATAACTCCGAATTCTTTCCAATTCTTTTTACACTAGAAGGGATTTACTGTTGTAGTAGGACTGGTATGTTTGTAACTCAGCATTCCTATCAAAGGAGAAAAAGTACCTACATCAGTTAGCTACAATAGTAGAAATGAGTATTTGCCGATTTAGTTTTGACTTTGCTGGGGACTGAAGCCAGTTGCACTGCATCTGCTGGAATCCTGTCTCTCCATGTGGCTGATAGACAATTCTGCTGGCAGATGTGCGCTCGTGTAAATCTGGTCCCTATTTCCTTTGTTTTATTCCGTATTGACTACAGTCTTCTCTGTGGGTAGTTTCAAAGCCAAGGAAAACAGGTATGAATCGCTGTCTCCACTGATGTAATCAGCAAGCAAGGCTTCACCAATAATGTCTTCTTCAGCCTTGACTTCAAGTAACTGAATTTTCATTTATTAGGCTGCAAAGCAAAAGTAAATATCCCACCTTGAAAGGGGATGAACAACCTCGTGTGTGCACACGTGCGCTAACACAAGATCTAAAGATGATCTAGTAATGCTAAGAACCATCACAGAAGAGCTGTTGATGTCCTCTGCTCCTGCTTTCACCTCTCAGGGTCTTGATTTCCTCATCTAGAATTTCTTTTTTTTAAAATCTTTTGTTCACGACTTTCTTGTAGAAAACATTGCCTGAAACACGTCATTCCTCTAAACATTGCAATTAGACTTCATTTTAGCAGGCAGATTGAAAAATACTGAATCATTCTCTTCCTTTCCATGTGAATTTTTTCTTACTATTTGTTAAGCTACCTGCAGAAGTGAAGACTCATCGTGTCTGTAAAGCAGTAATACAAACCATACTTGCCACCAGAACGCATAGCATATATACATGTATATGCATAAAAATACATCTATACATGCAGGACTAGATCTGTGCTTGGAAACAGTGAACCAGAAAAAGAGTGTTGCTGCTCTGTTTGACAGGGTCATGTAACATCCCACCCCCAACCCTGGAAATGCTGTGTTTTCCAGCTGAGGGTGTGTCTGCTTGAAGGAAACTAAAGGGATGTCAAATACACTTTGAGTTGTTTTTTTCTGTTTGTTATGTGTTTAGAGGGAGGAACAAAGGGAAAGTAAGACAATGGGAAATGTGGGACAAGCTTAATAACAGTGGGTGCAACGGGCCCCACCTTTAACAGAAGACAATTCACATTGTGAGACCCTGTTTTCAATTACTGTCTCCAGGTCAAAATTTTATTTTTGTTTCTGTCTACAGATTTCCATGCTGAGCAGTGGCTCTGGCTGAATTACTTTTTGAAAGCCTTCAACCAAAATGTTTCAGCTGTTTCAAAGGGTAAAGCTGGGGAGAAAATTGTTGCTGCTTCCCCTATGCTAGGAAGTACATCAGGCTTTTCTTTTGTGAAGACTAATCTTATGCTTTGAAACAGAAGTGCTGTTGGGATCCAAAATTTGTCCTCTGCCACTCCTGTGTCATCTCTACCTTAACTTTTCCAAGGCTCTATGGGAAGAAACTTTCAGCTGGCACATGGACAGCAGAATTTTTTATAGCTAAAATCTTCAGTAGTTACCTTGGTCCCCTATGTGCTGTCCTTCCAGCTCCCTGTGCCAGGTAGGTGATGCTGGTGATATCCCTGTGGAGCTTGACCTACAACCTTCAGCAAATGGGTGGTGGATGGAAGTAATGGACAAGAGGTGCGAGTAGTTTCTCGAGGGTCCATCTGCTTTACTAGAGAACAGAAGTGGCCTAAGGATGCAATTGATCCCCCCAATATTGCCCTCAGCAGGTCCTGCTGGCTCCCCTCTTCTCATTGCTGAGGGTTAGCTTCTTTCCAAGCAGAGCCTTGTTTCCAACCCTGGCAGAGGGGTTGGAACTAAATGATCTTTAAGGTCCCTTCCGACCCAAACCATGCTATGATTCCTTCCATACACTTCAGTGCTCCTCAGGTTTTTCATGACAGGTGACTCAGATTCCCCTCTGTGTGAGCAGAAAACTTTCTGCCTTTCCTCTCTTTTACTTCTTTGCAGGTTTAGCGAGTTGAACCAGGCAGGTTGCAAGCCCATCCTAGCTTGAAAGGGCTTTACACGCACTGGAGCTGATATAAAGCAAGAGCAAAAAGAGAGGAAAAAAGTAGGCACACCCTTAGTCAATGGCAACCATTAGATGTGATCAGACACGTCCTTTACCAAGGGCAGGTAAAGACCACCTTGCTGGCAGCCAAGGGTGGAGCAGGGCAGTCCCTTTAACCATAGTAATCCTTTAAATCAAGTTGGTGACATATAAGCAGGCGGAGTTTGTTCTGTGTGCTTAGAGAGGGAGAAGGTCAGTAGACGGAATTATATCATAAAATTAAAGACATGTCATAACACACAGCACAGCTTTTCTGCACGCAGGCTGAGCGCTGCTGGCACTGTGTTTCTGCATTCCTGGCATTGCAGCGTTGTTCCTCTGACATGGGGTGCATGCACAAAGAGAGAGGTTGTGGCACATCGATTCCACTTGGGGTTTTTGAAAATACAGTTTGTTTTGACACGTGGGATTCTCCTGACCCCCTTGTAAGCTCCGTGGTGTAAGACATGATAGATCAAAGGGAAAAGTTAGGACAGAGTGGGGTGAGGGGATTAGAAGGCTGTGTGGGATCTGGCTGTAAAAGATACTGTAGGAGCATGTCACTTCCCAGTCATTGGTCCGTTATGGATATGTTTGCATAATTTTATCCTGCTTTTTTTTCCTTTAACAAATAATTTGGGCCTGATTATCTACAATTAGGATACCATTATAAGTGTGATGAACTGAACAATCCTGCTGTTAATGTCTTCAGTCTCGGCCCACAGGAGACTGGCATGGCTAGGACACAATTGGTGTGTGCAAAGAGGTCACCTTGCACTAAACTAACAGTGCCCAGCACAGGATGGCAAAGTAACTGAGGTGGGAAGGTACCTCTGGAGATGGCAAAGTACAGCCCTATGCTCAGTGTGGTCACATAGAGCAGCTTGCTCAGGACATTATCCAGTTGGATTTTGGGTATCTCCAAGGACAGAGCCTCCACAACCTCTCTAGTCTCTCGGTCACTCTCTTGGTAAAAAAGTTTTTTCTCATGAGTAAGCTGAATCATGCTTTCACTGGGTGCACTGAGAAGCTCTGCAGCTGGGGAGGTGGCCCATCCTCCCAGACCATGGGGTACACTCATCTACAGGGCTGACTGGGAGAGGAAAGAAGTCGACTTCATAAAAGTCCTGTGAGGAGAAACTGTTGCTGCTGTCAGCAAGGGAAGGCTCATGGCACGTGTTGTGGAGCTTTGGGTCAAACACCCTGAGCTCAAGTTTGGGAAAATCCTTGCCTTGCTGCTGGGTTGGCACTGGGCACCTCGAGTCAGTAACTCCCCCACTGTAAGCATCTTGTTTCACCAAGAGAGTCTGCTCTTGGGTCTTGTTGCCCTTCTCAGCTCTAGCTGTGTTCCTGCTTGGCTGGTGTCCTCCCTGCTCTGCAGGGGCTCACTCCCTGAGGTTACACTGCTGCCAGGGACCTCGGGAAGGCAGCTGTTTGTGCTGGGAACAGGGATGCTGCCTGGTGCTGGGGCTGTGTGCAGGGGCCCACGCAATGGCTTCTGTGTGTGTGTGAGCACAAGCACGCATCCTCATGCCTGCTTCTTCCCCCAAAGGAAAACAGGCTCTAAAACAGAGCAAGGGCTGGGGGAGGGAGCCTTGAAGGCTTTAACTGTTGGCTTCCCCTTACTCATGTTTTTCCTGTTAGTGTTTTGTCTTCTTGGCATCCTTCCTGTTCTTTTTATATATATATATATACATATATGTTATATATTGTTGTCTCCTCGTTGCTGTCTGTATGTTGCATCCTTTGTTGTGTAAAGCTCTGGAGCAGAATGGTGTTACTTTTAGGCTTTGTCTGGCTGCTCGGAATTATTCATTAAAGTAACTGGAGAGACAGTGTCTGTGGGCAGCAAGGAGAAACACAGCGAGTCGTCTTTCTTCTTGGAGGAGAGTTTGACCAGCTGCAGGTCGCTCCTGGTGCTGTGAAGCCTTACTGTTTATATGCATCAGCCGTGTGGCTAGTATCCAATTATGGAGCTGGATCCAATTTTTGTGAGAGGTGCAGAGTAAACAAAGCAAAGGAAACCTTGAGATATGGCCTCCAGCACGCAGCAATGGTAATACCCGTCCCCAAACCGCAGGGTTCTTTGAGGTATGTTTGGTTTATTCCCCACAAACAAAATGGCAAAGAAGGGAGGCTTGGAAGGCTTGCTGCCATCACTGCCTGATCTTGTTGGAGGCAAGACTCCAGATGTGACCTGTGTGCTGGCTGTGTACGTTTCTGATGATACAGACTACAGGGTGCTTGGTGCTCCTTCTGGCTTTTGTCATCGTCCGGTGGCTGCACCAAGTGCAGTGGGCAAAGCTGGCATGTTCCTCTCCCTGAAGGTGAAAGACTTGTCTGCCCTTTGGGGGTGGGACCGTGCCTCTTTTTTGTTCGCCAGTTGCTTTGGAAACATCTCGTAGTATCTAGTGAGTGCCCCGAACCAGATGTGCGTACTCCAAAAGCGTTTTGATCGGAAGTGGGGAAGAGGGCACTGGGGAAGGGGGTGGGGTGGGAGGAAAACTTAAATTAGAAGAAAGCCAAACAGCTATTGCTGGAGACAGATGATTACAGCTCATGTCAAGGCTGTTTCCTGCATGCCAATGATAGATCAGTAAACAAACGCCTCTTTGCGAACACAAAGCAGGCAGGAACTCTGTTTGGAAGAGAGAGGTCGGAGTAGGTCTCACTTCACTTGGTAGCAGGAAGCCCCTATCACATGGCCCTGGGAATTGTGAGGCCGGGTGCGTGTGGGAGATACGAGAGGCTTCTGCTGGGAGACTTCACATCCTTCCCAGGGTCTGGCCAACAGGTTTGAGAGCTCCCTCCCCTCCCTCTTTCCTCCCGCCTCCTTCCCTGTCCTTCCTTTTTCAGTTTAATTTTGAAATGCTATCAGATGACTGCTTTGTTCCCCCAAACAATGGCAGGGATTACTTAATAAATTGCAGTGGCAAGGTTCTCCAAATGGGGCTCAGTGTCTTCTCTCCCCTTTTATGGCCTTTATATCCTGCTGCAGGATGTACATGCCAGGAGCAGTGGCCCCAGGCTGGGGGTTGCTGTGGGGCTGTGCCTCCCATTGCAGGTAGAAAGTTTTTGTGTGGTTTTTAGAGAAAGCAGTAATCGGTCAAGAAGTACCAGCTTGATGTATGTCCTCGGTTTGCCTGCCAAATGAACTCAGCCCTGCTTGTTTCTTTTAGGCAGTTGGTAGGGCCCTGGTCATGTTGCATATGAGGCAGGAAAGCAAAGCATTTCAGATAACACTTCTCAGCCTCTGGTAGGTCTCCCTTCCCCATCCCTACACGCACTCCCTTGTGCTCTTTCCCCACTTCCCTCCGCCTTTCTCTCCTGTCCTCACAACCTCATCACCTCCCTTGTACCAGATCGTGTGCGTGTTGGACCCCTTCCATGTACTGCTTTGACAGAAACTCCTAGTGAGCTATAGCAGGTCACAGAGGTGCTACAGAGGTGCTACAGAGAGCCTGAGCCAGCACACAGTCAGGGTGGTGTGTAGCTGATCATAGCGGAGATGTGGGGAGTCCGGAGGAACAAGAGTTCCCCTTGCCCTTTGCAGTGAAGTATCATGGTAGCTCTGGGTGCCTTGTGCAGCCAAACCTCGGAAAACAAAAAGTAGATTTTCTCTATCTACTGGAGGCAATTTTCTGTCACTGCCATCCCAGCTTCCTCTGGTGAGGTGTTGGCAGTGCCTCTGGGTCAGGCCTACAAGTCCTTTCTGGTGACCTTATTAACCTGAGAGATGATCTCATTACCTTTGAAGCTCATTTGGTTTTGGGATTGGCCCCAAGCAAATTATTTGACTGTTAGAGTAATTGGGAGGTACCTTATTATTTTCTGCTCTTTTATTCCAGATTTTTTTTTCCCTTCATGACTTCTGGTGTGTTTGGATAAATATTTACTCTTTTGAGCAGAACCAGTTAATGTGCTGCAATAATCCCCTAGGTGATGCTGAGAACACCATGTGTGCCTTGCTGCTCAGGGTGAAGGCACAGCCATCTGTGTATTCCCTAGGGATGACTTTAGTCCCCTAAGCGGTGGGTGTGTATATAGGTACCTGGCTGTTGTCACAGCTTTGGGAGCTCCTGGACCATTCTTTAATCTGTCTAGTGCAAATGTGTTGCTTTGGTTACTCCTGCCACATGTGGTGCCTGGAGGGGACAAATGTCCCTCTGGCCTTGGTTCCAAGTTCTGATGATTGTGGTGGTGCTCCTTTCACAGGAGACTCTTGCAGCACTCAGCAGCTGCCTCATGGCTTGCTTCTGCTCACCGATGGGGTCTGTCCCATCCACTACAAATGAAGAAACGAATGCACCTCTTATTCTGTGTTATCTTCTTTTTGGCCTCTCCTGCAGGAAGAGTCAGGTATGTGACTGTGCTGAGCACCAGCACACATTTGCTCGTACCCAGATGTTTGTTTTAAAGGTAGTGTTTGTTAGGGAGCTGTTGGAAAAGGCCGAGAGATGGAGTTTCCTGGTGGAGAAATTGTGTGATCTTATGAAGAACTCATCCCAAGTGATCATTCCATGTTTCAGCAGAGCCACAGGGGCTGTGTGTGTGCTGACTCGTGTTGCTGTGTTCCTTACTGCTGGAGGCAGTGCCAAGGAGCTGTGGGCACTGACCTCGCTGTGCGAGGCACGAGATGAGTGCTGAGTGAAGAGACCATCCCTGCTCTGGGCATGTTGTAAGCCAAGTGCAGAGCAGGCTCTGTTGCAGCTTTGCAGGAATCTGCTTTGGCTGCCTGGGTGAGTCATTCTTTGGCCAGGGCCACAAGCTATCGTTAGTTTTTCATTATTTTCAATCCATAACAGTTAACGGATGGATGAATAGATTTTGTTCCTCAGGCTGGTAAATTTTCCTGACAGTGTTGCAAGGCTGTTCTGTGTCTAGAAGTGAAGTGGGTGTTTGTTCCAGTTACTAATGAGGAAGAGAAGCCAAGGGGGTTTATTGTCTGGGAAAAGAGAGTCTGCTAAATGGTTAGCAATGAGCTGCCCCAAGTGTGTACACATTGAGTTGACCCAGAGTTCACTCCTTGCCTTAGGAACGTTGCCAGTGTAGAATAAAGGGAGGGAGAGAAAACTGTGAACAAACAAAACCGATTTCCCCCCACCCCCTGCTTTTTTCCTTTCTCTGCCCAAAAACTTACACAGTGGAAATGAGAGATCCTTTTGTTTTTTACTGCTTCTGCTGTGATGGTGTTTTTTTTTTTTTTTTTTAATGACAAGAGGCACCCAGTCTTGTTGTCAAATGCCAGGCATGGTGGGGCAACCCCTGTCAGACCAGCCCCATGGACAGATCTGAAAGGCTTCAGATTTTCCAAGTATTGCCTACAAGATGGTGAGCCTGTTGTCATTGCCATGCTGTAGAGTGCCCTGAGAAGTGAGGAGAGATGGTGCTGCAGAGTAACAGAGTAATTTTTCTGGTTTTTATTTAACAAGAACACTGTAGCTCAATAAAAAAAAGATGAAGTCTGTTGCATTAACTGGGTAGTGGTGGTACTCAAAAGAGAAGGATAGTGACTCCATGAATTCTAGAAATCAAGAGGCAAACAGAATGACTCATTTTTTTTGACTGATTTATCTTACCCCCACGAGGAGTTGTCCTCTGAAATGAAATCAGTAGCAGCCTAACATGACCCACCAGGGAGAAGACTCGTGGCTTCAGTGCAGTGTCTCCTCAGTCTAAAATGTTTTCTGTCCCAAGCTGCAAATGTTGTGACAGTATTGTGTGCACAGCAACCACTTCAGACATGTGCCCTTAACACAGGTTGTTTTAAAATTGTTTTTGTTTTAGTCTTCTGCAAGGGGGGGAAAAAAAATCTAAATCCACCAAGATTTTGGCAAAAATAAAAGAATTCATAAAACGTGCTCCATATTCAAGTCATGGTACAGCAACTGATGCTGAGTCAAAGACAATTTTTGCCCTCAAAAACTGTCAACTCCTCCCTGAGCTTCTGAGGGGTAATGCTATCACCCCTCTTCCCATTTCACAGGGGAGGACACCTGGGTTGTCCTCAGAGAGCTCTCATATCTTGCTTCAGCTCCTCTCTTGGATTCCAAGGAGAAGCATATGTATGTGTGTGTGTAGAAGGAAAAGAGGATACTGAGCACAGAGCAACGCTTCTTCTGTGTGTCTGTCTGCAGGTGACCTGCTGCCCTGCTGTGTGCTGACATGATGACAGCTAGCAAGGCGGCCGATGTGAGCAGCAAGTCTGGAAGCACTGTCTGCAAGTCCGTTGAGAGGTGAGAGCTTTTTCCATGTTTCAGTGCCAGGATGCTTTGCTTATGTTTATTGTCCCTAACGCAAAGCAAAACAAAGGAAGGAAACATTCTCTCTGCTCTGCACTGTCCCTCTCTCCTCATGTGTTAAAGCACACCCCTAGGTCTCATCCTGGGCTGTGATGCTGTGCATTGTATCATCCAGTCAGACTTATAATGTCCCAGACTCACAGTGCTAGAAAAGGTCTCCCCCAAGGCATGACCATTTGCGCTGATGATATCCCTGTCCATGCTTGCCCTGCCTGCACTTGAAATCATCAACACTTGGAGATTCCTCAGAAAAGCCCCACTGTCCCCACCCATTGCAGGCTTTTCCCAGTGTCCAACCTTGATTTCTATTCTGCAGTCCAACCACCAGTGGCACTGTGATACCCAGCTCCTTGGGAAAGACCATGGTGCCAGCTCTTAATCAAAGCATGGTGTCACTGAGACAGCCAGGAGCTAAATATCTGTGAAGGTGGGGAAGAACTGGGTCTGGCTCAGGTCCCATTTCTGCTCAGAAACCTGTCCCAAGTTCAATTTGCACTACAACTGAGTCTGCAATGGCTGCCAGCATTGCTTCACTCCAGGACAAAGCTCAAGGCCTGCCAGCACACCGGGCATCCCCATGGATTCTCTTACAAGAATGCTAAGTTCTGGAAGAGACACACTTGACACTTTTAAGTGAATGAGGCAATTTCCCTAGTGGAGTCTCAGTGTTGGGATTGTGATTAAATGGAACTAATGGGACTAATGATATGGGTTTGCATCCCACTAACTACCTTGGGTTGTCCTGGTGCTCTTTCCCAAGCCCAGACAAACCTCAAGGATGTGGCTAAGTGCTTTAGTTCAGAAACATTTTGTATTGGAATAACTGCATGTTCAGCTGGAATTTTACTATATTAGTAAAATATCACAATATTGATACTGTGTTATCACACACTGGGAAATCCCTAGACTAAATATACTGGGGATTTTTTGTGCACTTTGGACTCAAACAGTGAAGATGTTTAATCTGAGAATGTTGAATCTGGTGGCTTTGGGAGTGTGCCTCGGTGCACTGGAGCCTGAGCCCACATGTGGCCTGGGATGGTGGTAAAAGTGCAGCCTTTGTGCATCAGTATGTGTTTGGGGAACATTTGGATGGATGCACAGACATCCTCTGAGCAGGCACTAGAGGAATGCCAGCTGGGTCATGATTTCTCCTCTGTTCAACAAGCGGCAATTTTGCTACTGTTTGCAAGTGGTCCATTTTGCATTTCTTGGCTCAATGCCTGATGATGTCCAAAACTCTGCTGCACTTTTTCAGCACACACACACAGAGATGCATGTTTGTGAACCTCTCATTGGCATCAGCACGTCTGATGTACAAAAAAGACCTCTCTCACTTGCCACCTACTGCTGCTGCAGAGAAAAGCTTCGTTTCAAACATCATCTTATTTGTAATGAGAGGAGAGCATTGGGTTCTGGCTAGAAGGACCTTTCCCCGAGCATCATCCCCTCTAAGCCCTTCTCAAGTGCTTGGTTTGAGCATCCTCTGCTGTTATCAGGTTCATGAGTAAAGCTTGAGGAGCTGATGAACTTAACCAAGGGTGAGCAATGGTGGTGAACGTTTCTTCTCTTTTTGTCTTTGATATGTAGGATCAAGCTTCCAGATAACAGTACAGCAGCTGTGAAGGAATTAGAAAGACCTTCTTGCGGATTTTTGAGTGAGAGATGTTCTGAAGTTGCCTCTCTTACCCTGGGTTTAACACCTGAAGCTGAACCAGTTTCTTCTGTGGTGAAGAACCCACTGGGAGCCTTGGAGAACTTGATGCTGGATCCAAGGCTAGACTGCTTTCAGCAGAACATGCTTAGTCCTAAAATGATTATCAGTGACCCATCTGTGGATCTGAATGTCAAAGAAAACAATAAAATTATCAAGAGACAGATAGGAGGTACTCAGAATATACGGTCACCTGGAAAAATTGGCTTGAGGAATAAGTCCTTCAGCATCAAGGACAAAATTTCGGAATGGGAAGGGAAAAAGGAAACTCAGTCTTCTCCTCGCAGAGAGGAGGAACCAGGAGTTAAAGACGAGCTCAAGATGCCCTGTGTTCCTGAGAAGACGAGTGGGGAAGCACTGGTGACTCGGAAGGTGGAGGCCAAGAGACTTGTGAACTGGGAACTGGAGTGCAAAGGGGCAAGCAAAGAGAATGAGCGGAAAGCAGGAACTCAGAAAGGCACAGGGCAGGCAGCAGAGCGAAAGGGGGAAGCACAGAGGGATGAGGAAGTGGAGTTCAGCCCTGGAAAATGCAAGGAGGTGAAAGGTGGGAAGTGGGAGATCCAGAAGGAGAATCTTTCAGTACTTAGTCAGGTCAAGAAGCTAGAGCAGGCTTTGAAAGACGGTTCAGCAGAACTGCAGCCACAGTTGCCTGGTACTTACTATTCCCCACAGTGCTTGCAGGAGAAGGCAGCACAAGGGCACGCTGCTCCCGAGGGCCATGAGAGCATATGTGGGGCTGAGCTCAACAAAAGGCTTCTTGGCATGGACCTTGAAATCAGTGAGCCAATTTTTGGGACTCTGGAAGAGATAAGAACTTCTCATGTGAAATCCAAGCACTGCACAGTGGAGAATGTGTACACAGAGCCAGGGGTGCCAGAGAAGAAGCCCTTCATCAACCCACTGCCAAAGCCCCGGCGGACTTTCAAACACGAGGGGGAAGAGGACTGGGTGCCAGCAGCCAGGAATAAAAGAAACTTACCCCCTCTGCCATCCATTCCTCCCCCTCCTCTACCCTCCTCTCCTCCCCCATCAGCCGTCAGCAGGAGGCTCTGGAGTGGGAAGCACAAGAACAACGCTGACCACAGGTATTTGGGCTGTGTTTCACAAAGGTGTTGGTCTTGAAGGTGGAGTTCCACCTTCCCATCTTTCTCTGAGATAGACAAGTCTTCCCCTATCATTCATAATCTCCATCATAACCAGCACCTAGTCCTCTCTCTGAGAATGTGTGAGTGGCCAGCACAACTTCTCAGGGTAACTGTGAAGGGATAAGTCAAAGCAGATTTGGCCTTTATGGTCACTGTATTACATGGCTTAACCTTCAAGCCCAAGATTGAGGGATCTGGGGTTTTGTTTTGGTTTTTTTTAGCAGAAAATCTATTTAATTACAAAATGACCACAGCTGGTCTGGAACAGAGTCTGGAATGATAATCTCTAGGCTCTACCACAGCATTTTCACAGTTTGTAGTAAACCTATTCCTCTAACTGAAGCTGGCATGTATATATTCTTCTGGAGTGCTTTCTTACCTTTTCTTCCCTCCCACATGATTGCTGCACATTTTTGGGATGGGGAACATAAAATACACAGCTTTTCTATTGCCCTCTGTATAAACTGTCACCTGAAAATTCCTGGCTAGGTTGCAGAAAGGAAATCAAAACTTTAGGTTTGTTCGTGGAGGACACTTAACTGGTTTTACCTTTTTTACCATCCTGCATGCAAATATTGTTTTCCTGTGCCGCTCAGATTGCTGATTTTGGGCCCCCCGTATTCCTGTCAAGGGTGGGATCTGTGCTGTAAATGGGATCTCTCATGGCCTCAAGTTCTGTGCAGTGTCACAGGATGTGTCACTTAACACTTGCATCTTCACAGTGTACTATTGCTATGACAACCCAGCTTATCTATGGCATCCCCAAATTGCCTTTATTTGTGTGGCTGTTAAAAAACCAAGTGCTTTTCCACGCTTTATATGGGATGAGGCTGTGAAACGTTCTCATCTCAATAACTTTGCCAGCTGCGTGGCATGCTGGAGAAGTGAATTAGCTGTAATTTGGTTACAAATGTTGGTTAACTGTGTCGCTCTGCTCCTTCTCCTCTCCCATCAATGGTGCAGGAAGTCCTATGAGTTTGAAGACTTGCTGCAGTCATCGTCTGAGAACGGCCGGGTGGATTGGTACGCGCAGACCAAGCTGGCCCTCACACGCACTTTATCTGAGGAGAACGTCTATGAGGACATCCTGGGTAGGAACTTTGGACAGGGAAGGGAAGTCAGCTGCTAATGCTGAATCACTGAGACTCATGGTCAACCAGCATTCACCAGAGGTGCTGAATAAAGTGTGTTTATTATCTGAATGTAAACCGGGACACATTTTACGCAGATTATTGGCAAGTAATAAGAAAAACGGACGGAATATTTCAAAACTCATCAACTTCAAAGATGAACCTGAGGCATGTGGGAAACAGCTTTTATTTTTTGCTGGTTTCTCTCCTCTGCCTTCCTTTTGTCCCATCGATTAATTCTCACAGCTCTGATCTGTCCATTGTGAGCTTGTCACTGCTGAGATAATGCGAACAGTCTGAAAACATAGCCTTGCAGTCAGTTCCACAGCTCAGGAATAGGATTGTGTATGGCTTCAGGTGCCATTGCAATTATGAAGCTAAGTCCCACAATCTTTGAAATTGAGATGGTGTTTTTTAATGGCCTTTGATGGAACATAGAACAGAAGCCTCCCTCTTGAAAAAGCCTTAACGAGTTTTCGTAGCTGTAGGCTCTTGGCTGAGTTCAACAGAATGGGAAGAATGGGTGCATCGGCTCTTGCCGTGCAGCTGAAATCCTACAAAGGTGGTCTGTGTTGTTCAGCATGGGAGGAGCTGCTCTTTCTCAGGAAGAGGCCAGGCACTATTATTTTGATATGAATAAAATCTGATCATACTTGATGAGAAAGGTCTCTGAAGGGAATTGTGTTCCTTTGGGACTGATGGCAGACAAGGTAGTTCCAATCCATCCTTTTTGACATTTTTGAAGCTGTCGGCCTCATTTCTGGGGCTAAGGGCCTTGTGTTTGCTTTTCTTCTTCTCTTTATTTGGAGGGCCAAAGGAACAGGGAGTTTCCGAGCAGCTGCTGGGGGGGCTTTATGTTGGGGCATGATGGGAGGTCTCAGAAACCACTGAGTAAGGGTCACCTTGTCAGCTGGAATAACATGGATAGCGTTACAGAGTGGTTGTAAAGGCAAATCCGTCTATTCAAACACAAGAACACCCCTGTGTCCCAAGCTTGCAGGGAACTCAAACACCAGCCTGAAATTCCTCTCCCCTCCAGCTTTCAGTTACAAAGATTAGAAGAAAACAAAGTTATGGGTAATTGTCAGCTAATAGAGTATGTTTGTTTTTTAGTTTTCTTGCTGCATGTCTAGGCTTTGCCTGGAGTCAGTGATCTTTAATTGGTTCCTGTGATCCTGGTGGTGTTACCATAGAAGCTTGGGAAAAGGAGTGGACAGGGGTAACTCAAAAAAAGCTGCAGTTTTGTTTTTCACAAGACCACAGACAAGTTTAATCCACAAAACAAACAAGATGTGAAAATCACACCAACGGAGGGGGAACCAAGACTTCAACCACAGGACTTTAGTGCTGACCCTCAGATAATCATGTGTGTCCAAAAGGGCGTGCAAGCACACACATTCATATGTCTGATTTAGGGAGGGTTTAGCTGTTGAGATAATTATTCCATTTCTCAACAAGTCATACATATTTCCTTCATGCACCATCTTTTCACCTGTTCCATTGCTTACCTGGAATATTGTGCCAGGCACATGAATGACAAGGTTTATTTGTCAAAAGGAGGGAAACAGTGCTCTTTATTCTAGACTGAAGTTGATTGGACATGCCTAGCAGTTTGAGGATGGGCCAGGCAGCAGAACTCAAGCTTGTTCTTTTTTCTCCAATCTACCCAGTTACATGACAGCTGAAGTATATTTTCAGTACTGAATGGCCATTCCCTCTTTCTGAAATGCAGCATGTGAGATTGAAGCACCCATGATTGGTAGATGTGTTTGAAAACCCGTGTTGTATGATAGACATCCATGTTCAGAGAGTGGATTAAATCTTTCTTCAGTAAGCCCAAGAGCAGTGCATTGCTTCAGCCCCAAGTAAGTGATGACCAGAGGTTATCACTTTAGAGGGTATAAGGGTGTTTAACTCCCCCTAAATGTGAAGCTTAAACAGAGGAGAGAGAGCCTTTATGTTAGCCTTCAGCTCTGAGTTTCATTTGGGCAATTCTAAGCAGAAGAGTGGAAAGAAGGAAATATAATTATTTACCAGTGTGCATGAGAACCTCACAGCTCTTCTGGAGAGGGGAAAATGAACTTGAGGACTTGCTTGGTCTTTTCCATATGTAGTATCTGTGATATGTTTCTATGGCTGCATGTGCCTGTGTCAGGGTTTGGACACTGTCCAGCAAGCAGCTGGACTTCTAGGGCTATGGAGAGAATGAAGCAATTGTAGGAATGCTTGAGAACAGGTCTTTATGTCTGATGTGGGAGGTGGGAGAAGGCCAGCAGATCCCCAAACAGATTTTTATGGCAAACCTCAAAGATTTTCTGCACTTACAGTCTCTTGCTTGTGGCTTTTTGCGGCAGATCCACCATCAAAGGAAAACCCTTACGAAGACATTGAGACCAACAGCCGCTGTTTGGGGAAGAAATGTGTCCTGACCTTCCCAGCATCCCCCACCTCTTCTGTACCTGGGACTCCCACTAAGGTACTTTTGGTTCAAGTGGCTACCTCTCCTGCTCCAGTAGATTTTGGGTGAAATCCAGGTCCTGTGTGGAAAAAGTGGACACTTCCATCATGTCAGGGTTTTTTCCTTTGTCTTTTACCACAGAGTGCAGTGAGATTGTCCTTTAGCGAAGTAAAGAAAACCCCAGCTTTCCCTTATCCAAATGGTTTGCTGGCTTTCACTTCTTTTTCTCTCCAGGATTGCCTTCCCTGTAAGGGTGGGAAAACCTTCCTCCCCTCAAAGAGGGCATTTAAGTGCTTGGGCCCTGCAGTAGTGTTGGCTCAGTGTCAGTGGGCAGTCTGCCCATGCTGATGCCAAGGTGCCTCTGCAGCCCCTCCCTTAGGATGCATTTTTTGCTCTCTTGTGATGAGATGAGTTGCTGGTAAGTAATGCAATGCCAGTCCCTGGGGTAGAGGGCCAACATTAGAAGGGTGTTCCCACCACAACCCAGCGCACGGCCTGGCGCTGTTTTCCTCCTTGTCTGTGCAACCAACAGAAGAGGTAAAACTTTGGTTGGCAGCTCTTGCTCAGAGCTCAGGGCTTACCAAGGCCATCCCTGCTCTCAGCCTCCCAGGTTGTTTTGGTGGATTCATGTTGTCTGTTTAGATAGTCCAAGCCTGTAACAGCAGGGACAGCATGACAGGCGAAGTCATCTTGGCAACAGCTGAGCTCAGAGTGGATAGCAGGGATCTAAACACAGCTTTCCTAACCAAAGGGCTTTCCCATGCTTTCCAAGTTGCAACTATTATTAAAGCTGTTATCCAACATTTTTAGAAGTTTTATGTGCAGTGTTTCTTGACGTGTTGCTCTTTTTCAACCAGCTTAATCAGCACCTAAGGTTTCTTTGGATAATTCAACCCTTTAAAGTGAAAATTGTTCTGTGGTTCTCAATCCATTCTCCTTGCTGCTAGTTAGATCTGGAGCAGCAAGGGTCTATGTATATGAGTGTCAGGATGGAGTTGATTTCCCTCAGAGAGCTTTATAATCACCTGTGTGCCCTGATTTCCCACATGTGCTATCAAAAAGGGACTGCAGTGTTGCATGGGAATGCCTTTCACCATAGGTATGGTTCCCAGCAGGAGAGAGCTGAACGGGAGTAATCATGTTACACTACAGTGCTTTGGCATCTGAAAGCCATGATCTGCATCACTCAGAAAAGTGCTGCAGCTCTCTTGGCAACTAATGTGTTTAAAACCACCAAGTGCATCATGCAGGAGAGCCTGCCCAGCCTAGAGAGTGAGGGGAAAGGTTCTGCACAGACTTTCAGCCGTGGCTCATATCACTAGTGCAGAATGAGAATCTTCAGTCTCATTTTAACCTGTGACTTTTCTGTGGGTGGCAAGTGTTTTTGTGAGTTGAGCGTCTTCTGCCAAACCATCCGGAGACTCCTGAGCTAACTGGGGTGAATTAATTGGTCTGACTAATAGCTGATGAGGGTGTCTGTTGATGGAGGCAGATCATGGTGCTGCCTCAGCCACAGTCACAATGCTGCTGTGACTTGTTCAGAACTAGGTTGGATAACTCTCCCCCATGCTTAGTGCTATATAGATAACATCCTCTGGGAATGCAGCTACAGTGCCCACAAAAAGTGCAGTTTAACCTTGTTATAACCTCTGGGATATTCTGTAGGAGATGACAGAAAGTGTTCTTATTGACAGTCTTTGTGGTGAGAAGTGGTTTGCATCTTTCTGGTGAGAAGAGTATGTGGAAGTGAGCTTTCTACCTCTCTGATACTGTTTTTGATCAGAGGCTTTAAGAACTTTACTCTGGTACTGAAATATCTACTGTTGTACTCCCATTGAACTTGCTAATGAGTTTAGGAGGAAACCAGTGTCCATAATTGTGTGTCACGGCTTTTTTTGTACCCTCCTCTGAAATATTTGATTCTGCTTACTGTCAAAGACAGCCATACTGACAGTGCTTTTTGTCCAGTCTCACTTCTTCTCTGTTTCTCCTGGCTAGGTGCTCCTTATCCCAAATGTTTGTGGTCAGTTGGTTGGTTAGCCTTGTCCTGTTTACGATCCCAGCCTCTGGATTACCCAAGTCCTGGGAGATGTTTTTTCACACTGGAGCAAGGCTTCTTGGCCAAGCCCTGAGGTTGTGTTTGGTTTTGGAATGAATATGAGATGGTTAAGTTGCTGTTAAGATGGTCAAGATGATCCAACCAGGCAGATGGGTGGGCTTCTTGCATGTGTAGAAATCTATGGGCACTCTTGTTTTGACAACTAAGTGCTGTGGCTACCCCACTGGATTTACTGTGGTGACAGCAATGAAGCAAAGGTACATGAGGTACTGTGGTCATTCATTCCTTCTCCTTCATTTCCAGTTGCTTTCCAAACCCATTTTTTTCCGACAAAACTCGGAGCGTCGGAGTTTCAAACTGCCAGACATAAGGAAACTGAGCCGTGATGGGACTGGGTCACCATCCAAAATCAGCCCTCCCTCAACCCCCAGCAGTCCAGATGACACCTTCTTCTCCTTGGGAGACTCCCAGAATGGCAAGAGGAGAAGGAAGATTCCCAAGGTAAATACAGGTCTTTGTCTTTTTTATTTGGCTTCTTCCAGGCAGGAATGTTAGTATGAGACAATGTTTTCTTTAGTTCCCAATGTGCCATCTCTGCAATATTGCTCTTGTCCTGGCTGTTGACTTGTGTTTAGCCCCCTTTCTGCCTGAAGGAGAAGGCACACAAACATGTCTGCAAGTTTTGAAGAAGTTATTTTTCAATCTGAGACTTCATGATTTTTGGGAGAGATAAAATAATAAGCAAAAAAAAAAAAAAAAAAAAAGGATTGTAATTTTGGGATAAAAATTGAAATATATTAGAGGGGAAAAAAAGCAGTTAATATTTTTGCAAAAGACATACCCCATCATACTTCCCTCTGTGCTTCCTGGATAGGACACTCAGAAATTGTCTGTGTGTTGTATGTTTGTTTCCTCCTCAAAATCTGTTGTTCTTTGCTCGGTCTGATTCATGCACTGGCTGTTTCTAATTCAAGGTAAGGTGTGACTGGAGGTGAGCAATGAACATACTGACATTTGAGTGACAAAAGGACTTGTTTACAAACATTTTCTGCAGCGGTGTTTCCTACTTCATATTAGATACAGCATGACCCTGTTTCAATTTTATTTTCTTTCAAATCTGGCAGGATGTGTATTCAGTCCAAATGAGGTTTGGCAGCAGTCTATCTATTGAATGTTTCAAAGACACAGTTATAAAAACACAGTTGCTTATCCCAGTCTTTGCTGGACAAGCAGAGGCTACCAGGGTTTGTCTGTGGTGATCTTTTTCCAAACCCAGAGTTTTCATTTGGGGAAAAAGGGATGTGTTTGTATATGGTCTTTGTGTCCTGGTTGCCAGATCTGTGTTCATGTTTGCATACCTGATTTTTGAATGCCCTCTCTGTATACCTCAGCCCTTCAGAAATGAGCCAAAGACTGCAAATGTCTCAGGTTTTCCTTCCCAATATGCCTACACACCTGTGCAGGTGCTTGAGCTCTATCGGTGCATTCACAATGTGTGACTTTTATGTCAATTGAAAAGAAGATTACAAGGATTTACTTACCAGACTGTGCCACTGAGCAGTCTTGCAGACCAAGCTCAGAACTGAGGTTTACTGTGACAGTGATAACATCGACCTGAGACTTGAGCTGGGCATCTAGATGGAGGCTGTACTTCCACATCAGATTATCCTGCCTCACACTTAAATATTCGGATTCAGAGCTCCCTGACCAAGTATGTGGTGGGCCTGTCTTACCTTGAGGTCTCAGGGCATGTGTGCAGGGATCACAGACTTTCTGAAATAAATCTGAAAGCTGTAGCCTCCTGCTCCTGCCTGGGACCTTGACAAGGAAGCAAATCTTCTTGGGGAATCCCGGCATGGTTCTGCTGCAATTCCCCTTCCCTTCAGGAATGAACAGAGACCAGAGGCACTGAATGAGCCACTGAGCCCAGCTATGCCCAACACTAACATCCTCTCTCCTGGTCAGCTGGGAGGCCAGGGATTAAAGGATTTGCAAAGAAAACCACTGGTATAAAATACTTCAACATTGCTGACTGCCACCCATCTCAGTTTCTTCAGTCATCCTCCAGCCAGTTTTCTGCTTCCAAACCTGCAGACCAGGACAGGTTTCCAAAGGAACTCTGTACCAGAGTGAGTGTGGCCACTGGCAACACAGGATGGATCCTGGTAATTGTGAGCTCTGGGCCATCGAGGGAAGAGTTTCAATATGGCCAAAGTTGGGAAACAGAGCACTTTGCATGAAATTCTAACTTACTTTATTGCCTGCAGAGGAAAATAACCTTGTTTGTTTGTGTGTTTGCTGAGCAGCTTGTGTTGAAAATCAATGCCATTTATGAGGCACGGAGGGGAAAGAAACGTGTCAAGAGACTGTCGCAGTCTACAGAGAGCAATTCAGGGAAAGGTAAAGGAACTTTGAATCATGATACATCTAAGACTTTTTGAGAACTTGTCTTACACTTTAGGCTGGCTTTGTGATTTATGTGATGATTGCTAGCGCTTCTTCCGGTCCAAACTGAGTTGGAGTTTCCACTCTTTTTTTTGTAAGATGAGAGCTGTTCCTCTGCCAATTAAGACTTCGATTAAAATGGAAGTTTTTTGATTTTCTTGCTTCATTTTCATTCAATGGCTTTGCATGATAACCTTATAGGTCGCACCAAACATGTCCCCCCTTTTTGATGTTTATTTCTGGAATAGGCTGGAAGCTTTGGAGAGGAATGTTCTGTCCAAAAAGTCTGATTTGTTGAGATCAAAATATTTTGCAGGAATGTGTCACTTCAGTGAACTGTCCAACAGAAGACAGTAGATTTTGAAACAGTCCTATTTCTTCTCCATCCTAATAAACAAATAGCCTCAGTTAGGAGTCAGAGTTTTGAGAGTTGACTGTAGGACTGTTGCCATCATAGCAGGATTGAGACTTTCAGCCTCCCACTGTCAGTTAACAGCTTGCCTAAAGCGTTTAGATACTTCAGAGCAATTACTTTTAAATGTCTCATCTCTGTAAAAATTAAAATTAGGTCTTTCCAAAACACTCCAATTTTCAGCAAAAGGTGACCACCAGCTCTATTTGTTTCCCATAATTAATTTTTACTGTTTATCCTATTTTATAAAGACTAGACACCCGCAGGGTGGATGGGTGTGTTTATATGAAATTTCAGGGGAAGCATCCCAGACTTTTTATACCCCTCTCATTGACAGAATAAATTATTGGACCATATAGGCCTTGAGTCAGATTCAGTCTGATAGTGGGGTTTTTTGTTTCTTTTCTTGTTTTTGTCCCTTGTCCCATGAACTACTGCATATTAATCAGTATTTTACCTTGGTGTTGTGCTTATACAGACTTGGATAAAACACTGCCCTGGCATTTTATTCTTTATGCAACTTTTATGGCTGTGCAAAATTATTTTGTTGTACGTTTGGTGTTTGGGTGTTTTTTTCCCTGAATGAATGGGAAGATTGCAAGGTTGGTAAGCTAAATGTCTGTGGGTATGTGCACCCTTGAAAAGAACAAGAACCTTGGGACCTATACTGTCTTCCCTCTGAAGCTCCCAGACCTGGCTTTCTCATGCCAGTGATAAGAAACACACAGTTATAAGCAGATTTTATTTAATTCATCTTCCCCTTTCCTTTTTTCCTAGTTACAGATGAAAACAGTGAATCAGACAGTGATACTGAAGAGAAGCTGAAAGGTAAGGCAAATGTGTGAAGGGAGCAAATGGCTCTTGATAAATTGTGCTCTGACCTCCTGGGATGAGGTCTCTCATTTGTGTTCTGCCTTTGGAGAAGGAGCTTGTTTCTGCATAGAACACAGTGAGAAGACAAAGATCTCAATACTGCAGAAGAAAATCCATGGGAAAAGGGCTGTAGGTGCCCAAACCAAACATCTGTTCCAACTCCCATCAAGGCTCTTTGCACTGAGTTTTGTAGTCAGTGAGGTTTCTCTAAGTTCAGAGTCAGAAATGAGTGACCAGGCTGACAGCAGCAGTGTTGTATGGGACTGGGTGTTCAGAAACCCATCACATGTTTACCAAGGGAGAAAAGCCACCAGTCCTTACTCTCTTTCAGGTTTTTAGAAAAGAAACCTCAGACTGAGCTCCCTTTTATGAACACAGCGTCCCACACAAGAACTGCTGGATGCTCTTGCTCTCGTCTGCATTGGGAAGTCTTTTATCTGTATTGCTAAATTAGTAAGATCAAGCTGAAAGTTGCTGCCACCACCTACCTTTTGACAGGTTCTTGGGCTTGCCTGGAGGCAGGGAGACAGAGTTTGTGCCCAGATTGCATAGAAATTACATTCACAACTGTCTCGAAACATGATATGGTAAAGTATAGACCATGTTGAGATTTAGCTGAGAAAGACAATGTAGATGTGGCCAGGAAGACTCAAACTCTTGTCTGTTACTAGTTGCCATAGTGAATCATGTGCATCGTCCTGTGTTTCACGGTGACTGTGGCTGGGAATTAAGTCACCTCAAATCCAAGAGCACAGAACTCTGAACAATATCCAGATCCGTACCTGGGGCTGAATGGCTGTGCAAGTCTACCTAAGTGTGAATAGGAGCTCTGGCGCTTGCTGTTTGCTCTAAGTACACCTGTATTTTGCTTTATGCCTTGTTGAACCGTTGACTTTCTTATTTTTAAAGAGAAAAGTGAGATGATTTAGCAGGTCTCTTGTATCTGGAACTTCGTGTGTTTTATGTACCAGGCCAATCACACCAGCCAGTTACCTCTGCTTGGAGAGTCACTGTACATCATCTGAGGCACAGTAAATCATAAGACTGAGTGTCAGAGCCAGAAGTGCTGACCCTTGGGAAGGAAAAATCTTTGAAGGCAAACTCTGCCGTGATGACAGCAGTAAAATTCTGCTATCTTTAGTAGATTGCACAGAATATAAACAATGCGGATCTTGAGCAAGCTTTTCAGAAACACTCAGCATTGCTGTGACACTGCTCCTTTTGAAGTCCCTGGTGAAACAGAAACCACTTCTGAAAACTTTTGAAGATTTGCAGCCTTAGAGCAAATAACATAATGGGTGACAAGAGAAAGGAGTCTAAGCCATCTTTTCAAGGCTTTAACTGTCCAGGGTTTGTTGCATTTTCTGATTTAAGAGGCACCTCAAGATTGCTTTAAATTGTACTGTCTGGAATAGTCTGGAATAGTCCACAAGTGGCACTTTACCAGACAAAAGATCAAGTGTCTATATACTTTATCTATATACTATCTCTCAGGAAGCCCTGTCTCCCAAGCAGACATCTTATGTCTTTGGAGTTCCTGCAGTATCCCTGTGGTTGTTCTTGCTGTCAAAATGTTGCATTGCCACCCGCCTTCACAAAAAGCAAAGTTGTGAGAGTGTACTGTAGTCTGTGCTTGTAGTTAATTCTTTCTTTCTTTTGTAGTAGGGGTAAGGGAGACATCATGGAGATTTAATTTGGGATGCAACTGTAAAACAAAGCAGGGGGATGGTCTCAGGGAATCTCATCTGGTCTCTTCTCAGCAGGCAGCTTTTCATTACTTTCCATGCTGGAATGTTTATTGTCCCATGGCTCATGTGTGTGTTGCAGTTACAGCTTGCTTAGCAGTTTTTCTTGTTTTCCCTTTGTCTTGGGTGAACTTGTAGAAGCATGGCCCTGAGAGATTAGTTTTAGGCACAGGAAGAACTGGCATGAGCCAGCATTTTTCATTTACACCTCTCTTCATGTTCTTTTGTTGTCAACCTACAGCCCATCTGGTGTATTGAAGCTGGGAGTTCCCAGCATTACTCAGACAGCAGAGCTCTAGCCTGACCCAAGTGCTGTTCTTGTAAAACTGTGGGGATTGCTACCCACAGCCTCCTCTGAGCAAAGGTGATCAATCACCTAACTGTGCTGGCTTTAAAAACTGCATAAATGAGTGCTAGGATGAATGGCCAGACATTATCTGTTACATCATGTCCCATATGGATATCAGTTTGGGTTGTCTTCAGCTGTAAAAGCTATCCATGAAATCCTTCTGCTGCCAAAGCTCTTCAGGGGGATGGCACAAGGTTATGGCCCATCTCTGATGATATTTGTAGTGCATCTTCCAAATGGTTCCCACATCTTACTCAGCCATTGACAAAGCAAACGCAGTGAGGTGATTTCAAGTTTATCCCTCAGTCTCAGTTGATGCTCTGTGCAAAGAGCCAGGCAAAGTCACAGTGTCCAATCTTTATTTTTTGAAGCTCACAGCCAGCGCCTGGTGCATGTGAAGTCTCGCCTGAAGCAAACCCCGCGGTACCAAACCTTGGAACGGGACTTGATTGAGTATCAAGAGAGGCAGCTGTTCGAGTACTTCGTCGTGGTGTCGCTGCACAAGAAGCAGGCTGGGGCTGCCTATGTCCCTGAGGTTACCCAGCAGTTCCCGCTGAAGGTGCGCTGCCTGTCGGGAAGGTCTGGCTGATGTGTCTTGGATTGCCTGATGCACTTGCACGGCTGGAGAAGCTGCAGCTTCCCTGTTGACTACATGTTATATCAGTAACCCCTCTGCTCTGTCAGTGTTCAGTGAGGCTGAAGATAGAGGAGCTGCAGTCACCACCATAGAATTGTCATAATTTCCCTCACTGATGAAAGAGCAGCTGATTTAGATCTTTTCCTGCCCTTGGCTATGACTTTTATGTAGCTATTCCCTTTCTCTCCCTTTTCTCTTTAAAGAAAACTGATGCTTGGGAGAAGACACGTGTTCTTAAAGGGAAGGCACAGCTTTTGTCAATAGGCTGTCTCAATATAGGGAACGAGGAGTGGGAGAAACACAGAGCCAGTGTGACAGCGTATTTGTAAATGGGATGTAACCAGAGCTCCCCTCAGACTTCAGTTCTCTCTCCACTTGCTGGAAGTTGTGTCGCAGATTAGAGGCACAATATAGCAGGGGCAGGTGCTGCAGATGCGGGGCTTGGTGGAATTGGGGGCACAGAGGTATCTTAAGATATCTAAAGATTAGGTGAGCCAGAATCACAGAAATTTTAATATCTTCCAGGCAGAAGCTTAGCTTCTGTCATCACCTCTTCATTTGTCACAGGAAAAATATTTGAAGTCATTCCATCCCCACATGACTAATTGGAAACATTCCTTCTCTCTGTTCTGCTAGCTTGAGCGCTCGTTCAAATTCATGCGTGAGGCAGAAGATCAGTTGAAAGCTATTCCTCAGTTTTGCTTCCCTGATGCAAAGGACTGGGCCCCCATCCATCAGTTTGCCAGGTAGGTACTGTACTTTACATCCTGATTCAGGAGAAACGGATTTATCTATCAACCTACTTAAGTACAAGAGCTGTTACAGTAGAAAATTGGGCAGAGCCCTGAGAGGGGTGTATTGGAAATGCAGGAATATTTTGGGTTTATTGGGTTTGTATGTCAGAGACTGTTAATGTGGGTAATGGGTATCTTGTCATTCTGATTTCTTTTTCTGCAGTGAAACATTCTCATTTGTCCTGACGGGGGAAGATGGAAGCAGGCGATTTGGATACTGTAGGAGGCTGCTGGTAATTATCCCTGGGTTTTTATCTTTTCCTAGAGATGCAGCCTTCTGTGGGGTTGATGTTACTGGCATCTATTTTGGAAAGTGGAAAGCTGCTGCTCTTCTCTTTCAGTGTGGAAAGAAAGAGCAGCAGCAGAGCAGCTTTGCTCTCTTCTGTTCAGTGCCAAAGTGCCTCTCTCCAGGCATAGCTCTCTTGCATTTTTCTTACACCAGCACTTAACATTATGACCATGGGTTGTTGTTTCACCACTAAGCTGAAGACAGGCTTTGTATCCCTTAGGTTTGGATAGCTATTGGACAGTTGTCTAACCCTGTGCTGGTCCCATAGGCTCAGAGTTGTTTCTGTAGAGCAGTCTGCCCTGCCTTTGTCATTGAATTTAGGCAGGTTGGGACCATACTGTGGTTGTGCCCATTTCTCCACGCTGTTTCCAGCGTACCAGGGTTTGTGCCAGGTTGCCATCATCACCATACTGTCACATGTCTGCCAGTTTCTGAGCCAGCCAGTGTGATGCAGAACTAAGAGACTGGTCACTCTATCTTTGCAGTAGTTATTACTCTGACATTTTCTTGGTGTTTTTTTTCTGTGTGTGTGTTTGTGTTTGTCTTGAAAGCCCAGTGGGAAAGGGAAGCGTCTCCCAGAAGTTTACTGCATTGTGAGTCGCCTTGGATGCTTCAACCTCTTCTCTAAGGTGAGTGGGGAGAGAGAGGGGGAATTTGTGCTGTATGTCAAGAGGGACCTAAAAGTGAAGCTGACATCAGAAGAGTGGGGAAACTGATGGCTGAAGAAAAGGCCTGAAATGCTGTTAGTGAGACAACCACATGCTAATTCCAGAACCTAGGAAAAACGCAGTTAATAGGAAGACTAGATTGTTAGCTCTTGCCTTCTTCCTTTAACAGAACTACCAGAATGCAAGAGAGATTAAAAGGTGGAGTCCTGACTGAGTGTGGTGGGGAGTTCACAGTTTGTAAGCTTTCCAATGACCTCACTGGAGCTGCATTTCTCTTGCTAAAGGAAGTTAAGGGTCTTCAGTTGTACCTTTTACCTTCTTCCTTATGATTCAAGGCTCCACGGCGATGCTGGATTAGAGAGAGAACATAGATGCCAGTACACTTCATTCCTGGTGTTACCTCCCTCTTCCTGATTTACATGTTTTCGTGTCTTCATGCCTTTATTTCAGATCTTGGATGAGGTTGAGAAGAGACGGGGCATTTCCCCAGCCCTGGTGCAGCCTCTCATGAGGAGTGTCATGGAGGCACCATTCCCAGCTTTGGGCCGGACAATTACAGTCAAGAACTTCTTGCCAGGCTCAGGGACAGAGGTAAAGACCCCATCCTAGAGAGAGGGAAACAGGCCAGCAAATAGTGAAGGACTGGTGACTGGAAGTTGGGACCATGAGAGGTTCATAGCATGCGCTCCAGCATCCTTAATACAGAACACCTGTTCATATGGAATAGGTTGTGGGGTTCTGGTCAAAAACTACCTGAAACCACACCAGACTAATGCTGCAGCCTTTCAGAATGATGTTTTCAGAGCATGGAGGTTGTATCTCACACAATGTGGTGTGAGGACAGTGGGAGGGGTTTTGTGCATAGCATTGAAGGACTGTGGGAGGATGGGGGGAGACAAATTGAATGTAGTTTTGGACACACTTTGTTTTGAGTGTGTATGCCTTAAATGTGAGAGGGAGGAAAGTGAGCAAGTTGATAAAGATTGTGTTTGAGGGCTTTCAGCACAGCACTACATGAGGGCATTCTCCTCAGCCCAACTGAAAACAGTCCCAACTAAATGGAATTACTGCACAGCACATGCACAGCTGGTTAGAAATGTGCAGTTGAGGAGCAGAGTCCCAGTGGTGTGCTGTCAGGCTGTGAGAATGTTTTGGCTGGTTTGTGTCTAGGATCCTTGATGTTTCATTAATAATCTGGTTGATGGAATAAACTCCACATTTACACAATACAGTATTGGGGTGGGTTGCAGGCACACTGGAGAATAAGGGATTAAAATTCAAAGTGACCTCTCCTAAATTCCAGAAACATGTTCAAGTGTTCAAGAAATGCCTGGATGTAGCACTTAGTGCCATGGTCTAGTTGACAAGGTGGTGATCAGTGAAAGATTGGACTCACTGATCTTAGAGGTGTTTTCCAACCTAAATGATTCTGTGATTCTGTCGATTGAAGATTCGGTGTGAGCTTCAATATGGTCAAGCACAAAATGCTGGGAGGAAGAAAGGAGTAGTCTAACACGACAGGATAGTAACTGAGTGAACAGCAGTACTTCAGAGAAGGATCTGGTGGTGTAGTGGGCCATAAAGTGAGCAAAAGTAACAGTGTGGCATTATTTAGACAAACTCCTTCATTGTGAAAGCAATTTCAAGTGATGAATAATAAATGAAAGCAGTAATAAATAAAAGCAATTTATCTGCTTTCCAGCATCAGTGAAAATTTATTCAGAGTACCATTTTCCAGAAAATGCAACCACTAGAAAAAAAGCCCCAGAAGAGTGGTTCTGCTTACTAAGTGTTCTAGAAAATACAGGCAAAGCTTGAGAAAATTGTTTGCTTAATATAGAAAACAAAGGACAAAGAAGGACATGTGATAACCTTTCAACAGAGAGGAAGGTGACCAATTGTTCTGAGTGACAACAAGTAATTGAACTAATTTGATGCTGACATGTTTCAGCTGCAGGTTTGGTGTTGGTGAGGGTAGTTCAGAACTAGAGTAATTTTCTTGTGGGATTTATGAAATGTGTGGTGTTGGAGGCTTTCAAAAACAATTTAGATAAGCATCTGTGTAAGATAAGGAGTATGAAGTGCTAAGGTGCTGTGACAGGCATTATTTAAGTAGATATGAACAAAGAAAAATACCCACAGGCTGCTCTTTTCTGTAACTGATATAAAAAATTTATAGCCAGTAGGTTAAGCATCCAGATTCTTGCAGTAAAAAAAAAAAAAGAAAAGAATTGTAACTGTAAAATCAGACTGTAGATTTGAAAGGCTCCATGATATTCTGCTGCTTGAATGCCAGAAAGGCTGAAAGCCGCTCCTAGCTGGACACAAACTAGTTTTCCTCCTTATGAAGAGCTCCTTGTCCTCAGTCCAGTAGGGAGAACTTGTGGCTGATCTCGTGCTGTGCCTGTTGGAGTGGACTCTGGGTTGTCTTCATCTGGAAGAAGGATTTATGGGAGGTCTTTGGACAGACTGTGTTTGAGGACTTAACGCTGTGTGGTGTTTGCCAGCACAGGCAGTGAGGCCTGTTTGCTGTGAAAATACCTGTTGACTCCTTGCTTGCCAAGTCTGGGTGGGCAGCAAAAGCTCACTTGTGGTCTTTTTGTCCCCAACAGGTCATTGAGCTTCGGCGGCCTCTTGACTCCAGGCTTGAGCACGTTGATTTTGAGTCCTTGTTCACATCCCTCAGCGTGCGGCATCTGAGCAGAGTCTTTGCCTCCCTGCTGCTGGAAAGGAGGGTGATCTTTATCGCAGACAAGCTCAGGTACCCTCTTGCATTTCCTTAAAGAAAATGCTGCCAAGGAAGGGAGGCTGGGAAGACTGCAGTCAGTAACTGATCTCTCTGCTTTGTTCTTTTTCCTCTCTGCTCTTTTCCAACTTGGTCATGATGTGAGTAGGGCTGTTCTTCCTAGGAATGGGGAACTTAGGCTATGAACTATAATTTCATTTTTGCAGTTTGCAAAATGTGTGCTGCTTCTCATTCCCAAGGAGAACCAAATTCCACTTCCTCCAGACAGTTTCAGAGCAGATCCCAGTGCTAAGGATGCAAAATCCCTCCTTTTGCTCCATGATGCTGCAGTGTTCCCTTCTGAGCTGTTGCTGGGATTTCCAGGGATGAAGCCTTGGGCAGAGATGACTGTCCCTTCTGAGTTGCTCCCTGATGTCACAAAATCTTCTTAAATTTTCAGCTTGTATTTTAATATTGGTTTCTAAAGATGTTTTTCTTATGGGGGATGAAAGCAAAGGATGCAATGAGGGGAAGTGAGGCAGAGGATTTCCCCCTTCTGTTTTGAATCCGCTCAATTTGATTTTTTAAAAATTTATTTGTTTGCTCTCCTAAATTATGAAAATGGGTCCAGGTTTCTTTAAGATCTTGTGCAGCTGGTGGCTGGCAGCTCTCCAGCCCTTGAAGCACTTGAGGATTCAGGGAGGAAAGCTCGCCAAGGCTGGGGAAAGAAAAGCTGCCTGGATGAGTAATGACACTTAAGAGCACGCTCAGGTTTCAGGAGTGTACAATGCCCCTAAGCTGTCTGTTTTCACAACTTCCAGGCAGCAGCCTGCAGCTCTGGGACTGAGCACTGGGGCAAAGAATGGAGAGGCCCCTTCTACAAGAAAGTGAAGGGGAAAAATTCATTCTGCACGGATCCAGGGCTCTCTGTAGGCAGAGCTCAGGCAGTCACATTGCAGGAATAGGAAAGCTGGGGAGAGGGAAGCTGTAGCATCTAGAGAGCACTGGCTACTTGCAGGTTTTGGCAGCTGCCTTGGGTCAGAAAGGGGAAGATTTGCTTCTTTAGAATCACTGATACACTATATGCATAGAGGCTTAGTATTCTGGATGCTTAAGCCACACATTTCATGCAGAGCATTCAGACTTGCATTGAAAATGAGAGAATTCATCCAAACGCTGTATTTCCATGTAACATATATGATTTATGTGAGAGTTTATGATCACAGGCTTTCAAATATTTTTCTCCTCTTCTGTAGGAAAAATTTTACATTCTGAGAAAATTTGTTAAGGACATAGATGACATTGTAATCTCAACATGAGGGCTGGGTGGTATGAGTAAACAGTAGGGAACTTCTGGGGTTTTTTTTAAGGCATCAGTTTAGAATGAACCTTTATTTACCAGATCTTTTCCTATCACATCTTTATATGATAGCACAACACCACCTTTATTTACCAGATCTTTTCCTATCACATCTTTATATGATAGCACAACACCACGTATGTAACACACATGGGGTGTGTTACAGAATATCTCTAATTGAAAACATTTTGATGGGTTTTGATGGGGTTTTTTCCCACCCCTGTATCTTTGTCAGTATATCTAGGGTCCTTAACAATGAGTCCACCTGCACAGGCCTGTAAAAGAGAGTGGGAAAGAGCTATAGAATCATAGTTTCTAAAATCTCTAATAATACCATAAACAGCTTTTTCTTCTATGAAAAAAAGGAATTGTTGTGTTTAAAAGCTCGAGGGTCTGTTAGACCACAGGGCTCAGATTCAAATATTTACCATAGATTTGCCAGCTCTCTATGACACTTTTAATATTTGATGTTTCTGAGAAGACCTTGCTCTGAGCAATTTCAGGAGCATCTTTTTCTTTTCCTATCACAAAATATGAAGTTTCTCTGGCTCATTTTTGTGGAGCAAAAGCTTGGAAATTATCCCAAAGGGCTGTAAAGGTGTGAAAAGCAGAAAACAAAGAAAATAAGCCTCAAAATTAAGTAAACTGTTGTGTTTTAGTCCAGTTCAGTGACTTGAGTGGACTGGATTGGTGAGCCTTGGCTAAGATCAACAGTCTCTTTTGGTCGTTGGTGGACAGTTCATGTTTCAAAAGCTGATGATATTGTAGATACAGGGTCTTCTGTCAAAATGATACTTTTCCTGGGACAGGAACACATTGAACTCAATGAATATTAAGTAGTATTTACTTTAGGAGTGAAAATGCCAGTTTCAGAGGAAAAAAAGAAATGCTTTTTTAGAAATAGCTTAAGAGAAGGAAAAAACGATAAAAGCAGCTGTTGGAAACTGCTCAGAGGTTAGGAATGCTAGAAATAATCCAGCTGAGATGGATTAACGGGAAGAGTGCAGGTGACATGGTGAAAGATGGGCAATAAATTACATTTATCATTTATCTTTGCAGTTCTTCATATGGGCACTATCAATAACTATCTGTCTGTGTTTGTAAAGGTGTGTCTGGGTATGAGTGACACAGAAATGATGTATGAAATTTATTTACATCTTTTAATTGCTGGAAAATCAGTCTGTGGGAAAAGAAAGCTGAAAGGTCGCTTGCCAAATACTGCGTGAACTGTGAAATGTTTTCAAGCTGAGCCAAAAAATGCATCTAACAAGTGTACAGCAAGCGAAATACGTTGTCTTTTCCATCTTTAGAATGAGCACAGAGTGTTTAAAGACCTGTCAATCCACAGCTTGGCAGCGGAAAAGGAAAGAATTTGGTTTATTAGTTTTTGAGTGTGGGGGTGTCTCTCCTCTGTTGTTACGGAAACTGGAGTATACATAGCCTTGCAACCCAGGAGAATGACTTTGTGAAAACTGTGTTGGTCTGTGTAGTCTTCCCTAGTTTTTGTTCACTCCTGTACTGTAAACTTTAGTCCTGGGGCAGTTGAGGCCCTGGCACGGGTTGGATGCTGCAACACGAGAGCTGCTTTTGTTTCCAAGGGATGCTGCCTGGCATGCAGTTCCAGGCACTGTAGGCCAACCTTTTAGAAAGCATCTTCCCACCAAAAGTGTCCTGATGTCACAAGGTACCTAGAGCTGGGCAGTTTTTACTGGTCTGAGTAGGAGATCTGTGAGATTCACAAGGCTTTTTAAAACAGAAAAACTTGCACGGCCTTAAAATCAATGCCTCCTTTTTCCAGATCTTAAAAGCCCGTTGTGGATCTGACCAACTCTGTCTCTGCCAGAAACCACAGCTGTGTCAACAACACAAAGTGGTCATTGTTATCAAAGGCAGATCTGAAAGAATTAGAGTAGACACTTTAAATGTGGTCATCCCCAGCAAAAGGTAATTAATCATCAAGAAGAACCCTTTTCCATGTGCTGCAAAAACAAATCTGGGGCTGCGAATCTCAGCCTCGCAGATTTCTCCTTTTTGTACTATGATTAGGGAGAAGAAGAAACCCAAGGATTAAGTTTTGATGGTAGATAATGGCCTTGTTTCTTCAGATCATCTTAACACTCACTTCTTCACCTGCACGAACCTGCCACGTTGGTGGGAGCCAGTGAGGGTCCCCACAGCTGGTGGAACTTGGCACCCTCCTGGTGGCATTTGCAGCAATGCTGCACGAAGTCATGGGACAATGCTTGGAAGCTCCTATGCCTGTTAAATGTTGTAAACCAGATCTGTAATCCATCATAAGTAAATCCAGATGTGACACAGTGTCAGAAATCCGAAGGTGTTTGTAAAATGAGTACTACTGTAGCAGAGCTTATTAAAAAAAAATAAAGAGAAAAGACCTATTCAAACCCTCTTAAATTGCCAAATGCCAGCATATTTTGAGCAGTTTGGTTAGTGCAGGGACCACAGGGCTTCTTGGCATTAAACCACACAAGGCTGTTTGATTCAGTGGTGTTTTTCAGAAATCATGAAGTATCCTAAACCCAGAGAGGGATTCAGCTTTGGAGACTTTTTACTGTAGGTGCTTACCTTTGGAGTGGAAAACTGGAAACCTTGTAGTCAGTCTGAAGTTTGGGAGGAAAGCAACCAAACTGAACAGCCGTTGTCCTTCCTTAGAAGCTGTTGCAACTTGTCAAGGTGTCTTTTAGAGCAAGTCAAGCAAGTCTTGGAGCAGCTTTTCCCAGAAGAGAAACAAGGGTTTCTATGTAGTTGCAGCTGTTGTGTTCAGATTCTGTATTGACCACCTGTGTTTAAGGTGGCTATCAAGAAACAGCAGCTTCATAGGATGCTCTGTGGTAGGTTTGTGATGGGATGCTGTGTGGTGGGAAGGCTTATTGTTAGAGCAAACAAATGTCACAGACTGCTGTGCTGTCATTGTTCTGACCAAAGGAGTGCTCAGCCAGAGAGATCTGCGTGTCAGTCGAAATCAGCCCTTTAGGGAGGGATCTGAGGGTTCTTTGCGTACTTCAGCTCTTTTTAGCCTCTGTACTAGTGACATTTCTGTCTCAACTGCAAGCAACATCAGACATGCAGCTCAACCATGTTCCCTGCAGAAGGCTGAATAGAACCCATGAAAGTGTGCTCAGGATCTCGAAAGTGTACTTCAAAGACCTGCGGTATTTTTAAGATCACTGTTGAAACCAGAAGTCTTAAAAAGTGGCGTCTGTGTCCCGTTTGAACGTCTGGCCCTGAACTCGTGTGGCCTGAGGGTGGTGCATGGCACTCCCCAGAGCATACTGCAATCCCATTGCTGCTGGCTGAAGAGCACACAGTCACACAGGTGGCATTCAAGGAATTTATCACGCTGGTTCTTTTGCAAGGCTCAACAGCCACGGTGTGAATCAGCAGTCTCTTAGTGCTTGTTGCAGTGCCATATGCAAGAGAAAGAGAGAGCTTAGGCTTGAGTCATTCCAGAAGACCAAGGTTCTCCTGGGCTCCTGGCAACCTGCAGCTCCCTGAGACTATCTGCAGAGCAAGTCTGACTGAATCACATATGGAAGAGATACCTCAGTGTTACCTCCTCTGTGTCCATCTCTGAACTGCCTTCAAAGGAGCCTCACAGACCTCAACCCTATCAGTATTGTTCTCTGAAAATGTCTTCCACAGTGAGAAATGTTTCAGAGCAGAGATCACTAGGTCTCATCCTAGAGGCGATGAGTCATTCAGAGGTGGAAGGGGAAGTTATCTTTACTTCCCACTGCCTGGTGTGTACAATTTCAGACTTACACAGCTCTGCCTTTGGCTTCCACTAACTGGACCTCAGCCATCTTTCCTCCCACTCAATCTCTCACGTACCATGTGTACTCACTGGGACTTGGGAGCTGCGCTGAGGGAAGAACAACCCACCATAAATATAGCAGGAGACAGCATGCCATAATACATCACCATACCATAAATAACCACGTACTTCAGCTGCTCGCTGTTCCTCTGTGGAGCTACCTGGAATCAGAGATGTTTTCCACTGGTTTTCAAATGCTGTCTATAAAGTCAGTTCCCACTTTTAGTCGGGAAAATTAGGAAAAAGGAAAGGAAATTTAGAATAAAAAGGATACACCTTCAAAATCGAGGATTTGTGACAACGATAAAACTTCTTACACTTCCACATTCAACTCCTCCTCAAAGAAGAGGAATGGTGAGTGGTGGTAATGCCACACTGCTGTGGATAAGTGATGAAAGCTTTCACTGTGCTGCTGCTGCTGTTACTGGAGCTATTATCAGTCAGCAATTGAGGAGTGGAAAATACATTCTGCAGTAATAGAGGGGAAGAGAAACCCCTGATTTTATATGTGCTAACATGACCTGAAATGTGTTAGTATATGAATAGCGCAGCCTTGAAGGAGATGGTTTTTAAGGGATCTCATTAACTTGGAGTGCACTTCTAAGACAGCACATTCACTTTTGTTGTGGTTTCTTTCAAGATTAGCTTGTATGAAAGATACAACAAAAATCAGCCACTCTGATATTATTCCCACATTCTCGGTGAGTTTTTTGTGTTTGTTTTTTGTAAATGTTTCTGTTTCTTACTAGCTCTGTGTTTTCTTATTATTTTCATTTTGCTTCTCTCAGATTCGTTATCTACCTTGCACGTGGGCTTGCTGATGAGGGCTTGCTGATGAGGGCAGGCACAGCTTGAGAGCAGTGACACAGGGGCAGCCTGCAGGAATGAATGCAGAGAAGGGAGGGGGATACTCTCAGACCTTCCTAAACAAGGATGGGGAACTGAGAGGGGTTTTTTCCCCATGTAAAGGCTTAAGCTACCTGTCTATGACACAGCTTTTGAAAGGTCTTCCTCTGTTTTTATAGAGAATCCCCTTAACAAAAGACAAGCCTTTGGGAGTGCAGGGAGAGGAAACTGTCTCTGTTTTGCGAAGAGACTTTCTCAGTGCACACATCCCAGCTGTCTTTCCCAGATGCCAGTTCCCTACCTGTTGCAGTCCTAGATAAAATTCTCACTTTAAGCAGATTCCAGCCTCCCCCTTGGGATCTCCCTGTCTCCAAAAAGTGTCATGTGTTTATTTATGTTTGCTGCCTGATTGCTTCATACTGTCACACTGATGTCCTGGCAACTACAATTGTGTTCTGCTAAACTGAACTTACCTGATGAAAGCCAGCCAGGTGTCCCCCAGCCACACCACTCTGCTCAGTGTGCTTTAGCAATACACCACAGGGATGCACATCCACCAAACTTGTCTGGTGTGAGGTGGGGAGGGAAAACAGGCTTCATTTGTCAGAGCAAGCTCAAGTCCACACCCATCAAACCCTTTCCTTCTCAAGTCAGCAATAAGCTGCCAGATCCAGGTTGCTGGATGTAAATTCTCCCATGGAGTCTAACAGAAGCCAGCTGGGCGTCCTTCCTCATCAACGTGACTCCTCCTGGCTGCACCAGTCTCCCTCCCCTCCTCCAGCCTGTTCAGACCTGGATGTGAATAAAACGAAGTGACATTGCATGCAGGATTTATAGCAGCAAGCCTTCTCCCTCTCTTGATGCATAAAAATGCTTACAGACCCAGAAGAGATGAGTAACTGGTGCCCTGTGGTGGGCTCTGCTGTGTCTGACTGGAGACCCTGCCCGTCTCCTGCCAGAGAGTTGATGGGGTTTCCGGACAGTCCCTCTTGTCAGCAAAGGCACAGCCAGGCTGCTGGTGGCATTTGAAGGGGCAAGAAGGAAGGCGGCAGTGCCATGAGCCGTGGGCTGGCTGTGTGCTCCCCTCATGGGATTTCACTCTCTCAGGGTTCTGGGTAGCCTTGGCAGGTTCCACAGGCTGCAGGGTGCCTGGATAGCCTTGGCTGGAGACCACTGCCTTCCTCCTTCCCTCATGCTCTGGCATATGACTGGGACCAATAGAAGAGCATACTTTGGCATGCCATTACTCCTGCTAAGCGTTGCCCAAAGGCAAGGCATATGTGCTGCACAGGTAGCCACTCAAGGAGCAGGAGTGGGCCAAGGCTGGAATGACCTGCAGGAACACCTGAGGACCTTGGTGCTCAGGCGCTTTGTCGGGGGTCCCAGCAGGTTGTCCAGCTGCACTGGTCTGACCAAGAGTACAGCCAGCAGGTAAGTGGGCCAGCGCAGCCCAGCAGATGGTTGCTGTGGTGGTGGTGGAGCTGCCTTCTGCCCCCCACAGCTGTGTGCTGTCTGTGCTGGGCAGTGTAGCCCCTGTGCATTCAGAGCTGTGGCTTTCCCATGGGAACAGCCACAGAGGTATGCTGTGGGAGAATAAACTCATTTCTCTAAGGAAAGGCAGTGGCATAAAAGATGCCATGTCTGTCTGATATTTCCCATCGGGGTACTGGAGTAGCATGTCTCTGATTCAGTGGGACCCATCTCTTGTCACATGTGCGTGGGCTGAGATCATCTTTTGGAAGTCATTGCTTTTGAAGCTGAAAAATGGGGTCAGAAATCTGGGAAAGGCCCTAGTAATTTGAGAGATCAATCAGGGAACAGTTGAAAGAGCCCTGATTTCTAGGAAGCACCACTCATTCCCTGACTGACCAGCCAATGTCCTTGATTGTGTTTTACCTTCCAGCACACTCTCCAAGTGTTGCCACGCCACGGTGGCCCTACTGTACCCCTTCACCTGGCAGCACACCTACATCCCTGTGCTGCCGCCTTCCATGATCGACATCGTGTGCTCGCCCACCCCCTTCCTCATCGGCCTGCTCTCCAGCTCCCTGCCCCGCCTGAAGGAGCTGCCCGTGGAGGAGGTGAGCCATGCAGCCACACTGTGGCCTTACTGGTTGCTTCCAGTGGGCTGAATTGTTTTCTGCCCCAGAAAGGCTGGGAGAGCCTGCCTTGGCAGCTGGCAGCAGGAGGGAGCCGAGCTCTCGTTCTCTGGCTGCTGTGAGCATGGGGGGAGGGAGGAAGTGGACGGTCCCCTGGGGAAGCAAAGGTCTGTGCTCTGCCTTGTCCACAGCTTGGGAAGGCAGGGGGCTGGGATCTCCCACCGTGGGGCTGCTGTGGTTAGGAGATGGCTTTAGTAAAGCTTCTATTGGTTTCTGCATAGTGCTGTCCAGGGGCTATGTGCAAAGTCTGCCAGGCTTGAACTGTGATTGCTCTAGACTGGCCAGGATAGCTGCCCTTCTGGTTAACACAGGTACCTAATGCAAGCAATAAATAATTAAGAATTGGATTTGTGGTGCACAAGAGTGAATGCAGCAAGGCTGAACATAGTCAGCGAGGCATTTCCCTCCCTGCACAACCAGGAGACAGCAGTGCAGCACACAAGGAGAAAAGATAAAGTTCTGGAAAGATAAAGAAGTATCTGATGTGGTGATAAAGAGTGGTGGGCCAGGGTTTGGATCACAGCCTCCTGCTGTCCAAGCTGCTCTGCAGTTTGCAGCAATGTCATCAGAAAGCCGCAACAAGGGTTCCACTCCTGGCTCACCCCGGGTGCCTCCTCCAGCTGTGGTGGTGGGTAGGAGGAGCAGGGGCAGGGCTAAAGCATTTCCTCTAGAGCAGTTACAGATTAAGATAAACTCTTGATGATAGGAATAATTACTTCCCCCTTTTATTCTTCCTCTTTTGTTCTTAGGTCCTTGTTGTTGACCTGGTAAATAACCGGTTTTTGAGACAGGTGAGCAGAGCTATTTCGTATCCTTCACCTTCTCTCCTCTTTTTCCATCATACCTTACCTCCATCTGTGTTTGCTGACCTGCCCTTCTGGATGGATTGCTTTCTCCCCACTCAGGGAGAAAAAATCCCACCGAGGCAGGATTTGTGGTTGGCAGTGTTAGAGGGGTTGCTGTGTATATATGTAATATCAGCATCCCAAACCACAGCTGTGGAGGACTGAATCATTGTGAATTATCTCTATCTCTAGAGTTTTTTCAAAGAGGAGAAATAGTGGCACTTGAGCACTGTAGTTCTTTAAGTGTCTCCTGTAAGGTGGAGGGCACAGCTGGAAAGCCTTGGCTCAGCACTGTCTGGTGGGGAGCAGCATGGGCTCTTCCAGCCTGTGTCTGTCAGTCCATCTCCTTTCACATACTCTGCCTGGCATGGGAAGGGAGCCTGGATGATTTCTTGAAATCCTTTCTGCCCAAGGAGCTTGTGGTTCCTCACTCTGGTCTTGCACTGGATGGATCATAAGCTGCCATACATGGCAGCCTGTATGTTGCTCTGGCGGTGAGATTGCCTGCTAATTTTTACTTCCCTTTGTTGTGGAGTGGAGGAGCGGGAAGGAGAGGTGGAAGGGGAAGAGTACAAATGAGCAAATATACTCCTGGCCAGGAAGCTATTTTTTCCCAGAGCTTCTTGGCAGATCACTGAGCAGTGCTGGCAGAATCAGTGTCTGCTGTGCCTCAGCTCCCATGGGTAGGATGGGATGAGTGCTCCTCCTGCTGCAGAGAGCAGCATGTGGGTGAAGGCCACTCTTTTGTCACAGTTCTTGCTTGCCAGCTGCCTCAGCTGCAGGGGTGTGCTTTACCTTGCACCTCTCTTTTGGAGGTTTAAGCTAAATCATGCTGTCTCAGCCAGGACTGGTAGGAGTTTGTGCACAGTCACTGGCAGTTCCTTGGCTCTCTGGGAATTCGTTATGCCTCCATATGATGATTAGTGCCTGAGCAGAGCCGAACAGGGGGCTCTGTTCCCCTGGCCACACACCAGCATTGTTCAGATATGTCCTCTTTGTGGTGGGGTGAGTGCTCACAGGCAGATGGTGCAGCGATGGGTGTCTCAGGTCAGACACCTGAAATTCCTCCAGAATAGGGGAATATTTAGGAAAAGATACCCCCTTTCTCCTTCCTCTTGTGCTTCTTGATAGTACTGCGCTGGGAGGTGCTGGGAACATGCCAAGCATATTACTCCTTCTCCCTCTCCTCAGGGTTCATTTTTAGTGCTCCCCCTGCTGTGCTGGGGGCAGGGTAGGAGCTGTTTATGTGCCAGCCCCGGTCCCTGAGGAGGTGGCTCTGTCTTACAGATGGAAGATGAGGACTCCATCCTGCCCCGCAAGCTGCAGGCCGCCCTAGAACACATTTTGGAGCAGAGGAATGAGCTGGCGAGCGACAAGGAGGAGGGCCCTGTCAATGGCAAGCAGGGTAAAGCACAGTGCCTTACAGCTTAAAACCACATCTTTTCCTGCCCCTTTTTCTTCTGTCGCTTCTTAGAGGAGAATTAGGCGTGTGTTAAATTTAACACCACAAATATTAGAGGTAGGTCATGATTTTGGTTAAGCTATGTTAAATATTTCATTGCACAGGGGGCAGTTCTCTGTGTTAGGAGCAACAGTACTTATTCCTTTCCAGCTTCCCCTTCTCTCTGTCCTTCCCTTACAGTTCCAGGGAGCACCTGTACACCTGTATTCCTTTCAGGGAGGGTTCCATAGGCTTCTCTCTGCTGCTGGCCGTGTGAGTAGTGCAGGCTCCTCTGGGGGACAGTCCACCCACAGAGCTGCAGACTCGGAGATGGCCATGTGGCTCACAGGCAACTGGGCTGAGGCAGCTCTCTTGGGGGCAGTTATGGGCACCTCCTGGTTGCAGAGGAGCCTGAAGAATGTGCTGGATTTGGCTTAGTTTTCTCCATAGTAGCTAGTACAGGGTTGTGTTTTGGATTTGTGTTGGAAACAGGGTTGATAACTCAGGGATGTTTTAGCTATTGCTGAGCAGAGCTTGCACTGAGTCAAAGCCTTTTCTGGCAGTGAGTGGGCTGGGGGTGCACAAGAAATTGGGAGGGGATACAGCCAGGACAGCTGACTCCAAAGGGACATTCCATCTGGAGTGATGCTCATGGAGTCATGCTTAGCATATAAAGCTGGGGGAAGAAGGAGGAAGTGGGGGGACATTCAGAGATAGGGCGTTTTGTCTTCCCAAGGCACTGTTACATGTGCCAGAGCCCTGCTTTCCTGGGGATGGCTGAACACCTGCCTGCCCATGGGAACTGGTGAATAAATTAATTATTTTGCCTTGCTTGCATACACAGTTTTAGCTTTATCCATTAAATTGTCTTTATCTTGGCCCATGAGTTTTCTCACTTTTACTCTTCTGATTCTCTCCTCCATCCTACCAAAGAGGAGTGAGCACCCAGACAAAGCTTGGTGACTTTCAAAGTAGTAGCAATTTGGTCTGCTTCTGTGGCAAGCACTTTCTAGAATGCTGTCTCTCATGAGCAGCTTTTCCTGCTCAGGTTGAGTCTGAAAAAAGCCAGGGAATTTTTTCCCAGGGATTTTTCTAGCAAATCCTCACAGCACTATCCTCACCACTGCCTCTTTATTTTCTCCTTAGAGACCAGCCCTTTGAATGAAGTGGTGTCTGAGGCCTTTGTCCGTTTCTTTGTGGAGATTGTGGGCCACTATTCCCTCTTCCTGACCCCTACGGAGCGAGAGGAGCGGACCCTGCAGCGTGAGGCTTTCCGCAAGTCTGTCTCTTCCAAGAGCCTTCGACGCTTCCTGGAGGTCTTCATGGAGACACAGATGTTTGGGGGCTTCATTCAGGAGCGGGAGCTGCGGAAGCAGGGGGTCAGAGGTGAGCAGCTTGGACTGGGCTCTGCTGCTGTGGAAACTGCTGTGCTCCTGCAAGAGCCGGGAGATGCTCCATTGGCCACCAGCTCCATCCCCAGCACCATGGCTGGAGGCTGCAGTATCTGCAGGAACACCGGGAGGGAGGTGGTAGGGAAGCACCAGCACAGGCTGATGGTTTTTTCTGACACTCATACATGACCTTCACAAGTCCCTTGGGGATTCCTTGTCTCCATTTCCTTATCGTCCCAAAGCAGGGAGCATTACCTCACAGGAGTGTGGTGAGACACGTGCACGGTGCATGGGAACCAGCTACTGGAGAACGGGGGCACTTTGTGCCTGATCTGGGTGTTTCTTGTTGAGATTGGGGTTATAGTCACCCTTATCCCTGCAGTATCGTCCACGTGTGCGCCTCTTCTGTTCCACACTGAATTCCCATCAGGACTGTCACACAAGAGGTATACTGCTGGAATGATGTTTATTCTTGCAGTCCCTCATGTCCCCTTCCTGTGTCTAGAGGAAGAATGGGCCAGTTATGGCTCTTTTGGCTAGTAGAAGATACAGATGCTCATGTCCTTCCCAGAGCTGCTTCTGTTGTTTCACTGCTGTTATCCCACAGTCCCAAGGACCCTGCTGGCAGGTGAAGTTTCTTATCCCTGCTGCTGCTCAGTGCTGGCTTACAGCTTCCTCCCCGGCACCAATAAGCAGGGGACGGTTGAATAGGTGGCTGAGTAAAAGAGGTTTTGCAGTGTGGTAAATGCTGCATGACAATTCCCCAGATGATCTCACTCTCTGGACTTAGCTGTGTTCGTAGCAGAATGAACAGAGTTTTTGTCTCTCCCTGAGTGAGGAACAGAAGCTCAGTCAGCCTTGCAGTGGGGAGGGAGGGGGCAGACCAAAGTTTCTGTGCCAGATCTGGGCTCAGCTGGTGGAGGAGGTGGGGTGAGTTGTTCCCTGTTGTTTGCAATAGTGTGTGGGTAAACACACTTTCAGATGGGCATTCTTGCTTGGATTTATAGGGATGCAAAATAGAAGTTGTTGACTTCTTTCTTTCTGCAGGTCTGTTTGAGGTACGGGCTCAGGAGTACCTGGAAACACTTCCCAGTGGGGAGCAGAGTGGAGTCAATAGATTCCTGAAAGGCCTAGGTAAGGAACCAGCAAAACCCCTGGCTTCTCAGGAGGGTTGAGCTTCTTGCTGCCTTCAGGGTGGGCAGTAGAGAAGGTGCCCAAGGGTGGCAGGGCTGTCCTAGTGACTGTGTGTGGCATCCTGCAGAGCAGTGCTCTGAGCCATGAGTGATCAGTGTCTTCTAAAGGAAACAGCTGGGTCTGAGGTGGCAATGGAGCAATGAGTGACTTGGGGGTGGCGGATGCATGTCCTGGTGGGGGAAGTGACAAAGTCTTCATTGCCTTTGGGTTCACCCTTAGGAATCAGCAGTGGGAATCACCCAGGAGTATTCTAAGATTGAATCTATTTTCCACTGTAAGAGTAGCTAGACAAGAGCTCCAGATGCCAGAGTTCAGAAGTCCTTGATGATTCATTGGACACTGTGGCTAAGAGAGTTTGATCATATGTTCAGGTGGCATCCCTGGCCATTCTTGGCCACTTAGGAGCAACAGTGCCTGAGGGGCTGGAGTGCCTGGCCTCCATACAGGCTCTGGCCAGGTGAGCTTAGTCATGTGTTCACCTTCCTGGACTGCTGGGCAAAGGGGCTCTGGTGGGCGTGCCTGGGGGTTTGCAGGGTCCAAGTCTGTAGCGCTGCTCCCAGGGCATGGGCAGAGCTCTGCAGACACCCGCTTCCAGCTTTGCAGAGCAGTTGGCTGTAGACAAGGACCCAGGGCTGGCAGCAGGGCCAGTTCTCTGCACAGGGTGGAGGTGGTGAAGAATGACACTTGTTTTGCCTGTCACTGTGGGGAGTCTATTTTCCTTTCTCTGTCTCTTCAGGCAGCAAAATGAAATTCCTGCACAAAAAGTAGGAGTGAAGCACATCCTCGTTCCACAGAAGAGAACAGCTTTACCATTTAACAGCAATAAATCAGACTTATCAAACATTCCCATTCAGCCTGCTCCCAGGAGCCAACAGCCTTGGGCAAGCTGACCACGGCCGGGCCGCACTCGCACGGACATGTGGTGCTGCAAGAAGGTTGGATGGCTGTGGGGCTGCCGGGACAGGCTTCTGGATATCTACAGTACCATGCACTGGACCAAGCACTCTCTCTGAACTCTGCACTAGCACGTTGCAGGCATCCCAGCAGATTGGATCTCTTAGCTAGTCAATTCTTTGGGTTTTGTTGTATTTTTCTATTTATATTGAGGTTAGAACAATTATTAACCAATGACTCTTGCCCTGCCTCCTCTCTGCCTGGTGCTGCAGGAGGCCAAAACGGGACTTTCACGGGACTGAGCAGGCAAAGCTCAGGCATGGAGGGGAAGAAGAGAGATGTATGGAAGTAGGTCCCTGCAAAGCAAGGACACCGAGGGCTGCAAGGGTGATGTGGACTGACCAGGAGGAGCTTCCAAGCAAGGGAGAAGGGTGAGGGGGAACCACTAAACCTACTGAGGACTTGATGGGCCAGCCAGCTCCCTCAGTGGCTGTACCAGGGGGTCTTGGCCCAAGGAGAGGTCTTTCCTTATGCAGTGTAATTAAAAGCGAGTGGTGTAAAAGGCGTGCGGATCCGTCGTGTTTGGGGGGAAAGGGGTGAGCTGTGTCTTCCCACCAGCCCACTTGGGACTGACCATGAGCCAGAGAGGACATTTAGCAGCTGAACTCTCAACTTGGCCAAGCTCTCAGCTTCTCTGTGAGTCTCAGAGGCTGGGTGGCCTCGTTCCCTCTCCTGGCCGCTTGCAGGAAGAGTCCAAGGTGGAGCTCACCTGCAGGATCTTACCTTGGAGACCCACTTCCCAAAGGTCAGATGGTCTCTCTTCTCCCATTTTGGGTGTTGCTGCTGGGAAGCACAATAGGAAACATGCAGAGCAGAGTGCCTGCTGCTGCCTTCTGTTCTCCTGGTTTGGGAGGAGGTAGGGTCTCCTGCTTGCCTCTCCTCTGTTGTTTTTGGTGGGGAGGAGAGGTGGGAGGCTCATGGAAGTTGAGGTGGTGTGAGGTCTTTTTTCCAGCTGGTGTGGAATCTATTACACTTCCACTGCTTATGAGAGCAGATTCAAGTATCTGGAGCATCCTTTAGTCTCCTCTGCTCTTTGGAGGACAGTCTCTTTCCCTGCTGCCTGGGGGTTGCAGGGTGAAAGCCACATGCAGATACCTTTGCTGTGGGCAGCTGTGCTATGCTGGACTGTCCAGGGCTCCAAGAGGCTTTGAAAGTGGTCCACGTGCCCCTGTGGTCAGTGGACTTTTCCAAGTAAGAGGACCTTGTTGACCAGCAGCGGGGTTCAGAGGAGCTCACCCCTGCTCTGTACCATACCAGAACGGTGGGTCCAGTGCTGCTCTGTGAATCTTTTGAAGCCTGCATTTACAGAGTTTCCTACACCAGCCTCCTCTTCCTGTGTGGTGCTCAAGGACAGAAGTGGGCAGTAATGGGTGGTGGCAGGCATGGGCAGCTGGGTGGGTAGAGGGGTGAGCTCTGGGAGAGATGGTACTTCACTGGCTCGCAGCGCAATGAGGCTTGCTCTGTCTGTGACTTGTGCCACTCTCTGGGGACCAAACTGTCTGGGCAAATGGCTCTGGGTGGCCCTGTTTCAGCAGGGGGATGGCCCAGAAGTCCCTTACCCCACCTCAGCCTCTCTGTGGTTCTGTGGTGAGCACTGTAAATGCCATACAGCTGTAGTGCCACACTGGGCAGGAGGCAGGTCAGCAGCATCTGCAGCTCTGTGCCCCCCAAATTTTGCACAGGGACAGATGAACCAGCAATCAAGGGGCTCAGAGAAGCCAGCAGCATTTACCCCCCACCCCTCCCCAAGGTTAGGCTCCTGCAGGGGTGACCAGGTGGAGAGTGTGGGGGCTGCCCCTCAGGTGTTCTGAGCAAAGTTGGCACTACTTCAAGCCTAGTTTGTCACAGGAGGCAGTGGTGGCCCACCAAAGGGAACTGCAATGGGATTCAAGGTGAATCAAATGCTGTGCTTTGGTTTTTAATAGTAGCACAATGAGGTTTTGCAAAGCTGGGATGCTATCACACATGCAAAGGTGGCCAGGATGCCTGCAAAACTCTGTGAGATGCTAAATAAAGCTGATCTGTGGCTCAACTCCAGCCTTCAGAAGCAGGTCTCCCACACAGTCCCGCACTGCCAAGCCTGCTCCTGGGGACTCCGCATTTCCCTTCTCAAATGATGTTTTCAACAGCATGGGATTTGGCCTTCCTTGGCAGGAGCTGTGGTAAGGAACTGGGAGGGATGCCCTGTGCTTGGCTCAGCTTGAACTTTTGTGTGAGCATGCTGAGATACTGGCAGCTTTACTGCAATATCCTAATACCTTAAATTAAAAAGGGTTGTGAAAAAGCCCCTTTTGCCTCATTTGGGGGCTCCAAGGGGGCTCTGCCAGCACAGCGCTCTGTGACCACTCAGTGCTTTTACTGGCAACTCTCAGGCAAGTGGGAATCAAGCCTACATAGTGTACAAAATCTAAGGGGGGGTTTAAAAAGCAGCAGCATGAGAAGTGCAATGAAAGAAACGTTTACAACTGTGTCATTAAGGATTTAAAATGAAACTCAGACAGAAAGTATTGATCTCCAGCTGCAGGACAACCTCTTCAGCTTTATTTCAAGCTGTGTTGCTCCGAGATCAGCATGTCTTTAAGGGCTCTGGATGCTTTGGAGGAACCCACCTGTAAAGAAAAACCGTAAGACCATCTGTGCTGGGCCTGACCATGGGCCCATGTGTCCTCCTGTGGAGGCTGCCAACAGCAGGTGGCCAGAGAAGACTGTGAACAGAGCACACATATGCTGGGTATGCCCTATATACTATACATACACACACACACACTGTACTATACATACCCAAAACCTTAAACTTGCCTACTGTACATCCCACAACCAGGGGTTTCCTGCAGCAGAGCTGGTGTCTCTGTGTTTAGTATCCTTGGATGAGTTTCTGTTCCATGACGTTATGTATGTGGGTGCAGACAAACGTGCTGAGGCAGGAGGCCAATCTGGGGGCAGTATGGATTTGCAGAAGGATACGGACCAGGATACTGGTTAAACATTAAAAGCTGTGATCTCTGCTCCCTGACAGTTCCTGGCTAATTCAGCAGCTCTTACACACCAACACAAGCAGCTCTGCAGGGCCTGTGATTCACAGGACTGCACTTGCTGACTCCCAAGCTGCTACCTAAACCCGGAGTCCTGTACCCCTCCTTGGTTTTCCAGCATGGGCTGCTGCCAACCTGCAAGAGCTCAAGGTACCCATCAAATCCCAGCCCTCACAAAAATTTATGGAATTGTCCCGTCTACCATGCAGTAGGTGGTGGCCAGTGCCAGCAGGACAGACAGAGAGCCCTGTGCAGTCAAGAGACCAGATCCAGCCCTGCACAGGGCAGCCAGATTTGGGCTTGGAGAGGTGCAGCCAAAGAGCTGTGCTTGCACTTGGCTGTGTGTTGGTATTGCTGGTGCCTGTTGCCGAGGAGGTTACAACTCACCTCTCTGCCTGGAGACGGCTTTCAGGTTGCAGATGCCAGCAGGCAGCTTGCAGGTGTAGAGCCCCAGGCAGCCACCACAGTCAGAGGGCTTCTGGCAGGGCCGGGACTGAATGATATGGCAGGAGTGCTGCAGAGAGAGGGAAAGTGGTGGCTGCAGTGCCAGTGTCCAGCCGTGCCCAGCCCCCAGACAAGGACCCCCTCCCAGCTGTGTCATCGCTGTGCTCATGCTGCCAAGAGCCTTGGCCCCAGGGAGCCTGTGCTGTTCACAGGCTCAAAGAGACACTTTCTGTGCAGGCTTGGGCTGCCTGACAAGCAGCCTTTTGCAAAGTCAGAAGGTTTCCTTTGGGGATGCACATGCCCCACAGCTGGTTAGTCAGTTGTTTTGGGTGATGTGAACTGCTCAGTCCTGGAACCCCGTGATTGCCAGAGTCTATCAGCTCCATCACGCTCAAGCTGACAGCAGTGTGATGCCTGGGAGTGGGAAGAGCTCAGAAGAGCCTCTTCATTTCCTCCAGAAGGGCAGGGCAGAGAAGCTCCCATTAGAAAGAAAAGCAAAGTTGTAGATGATTATTTGATAGAATGGGATGAGTGTTTGGTTTTCATTTAAAATGGTAAAATAATGCAATAAATCCTGCAGTAGCAGGACAAATAGCTCACCAGGCTATAGTGCAGCAGCTTCATGCAAGGAGCTGGAGAAGCTGGGGCCCGAGGAAGTGGTTCCAGGGGCAGTTCATTACTGCTTTTGGCAGAAAGCACACTCAGCAGCTTTGTGGCCACCACAAACATACACCAGTGCCTCTGCTCTTTTGCTTCTGTGTCACCTGCCCCAGCTGGGTGGCACCTGGCACAGCATGACACAGCACTTCTTGATTAAGGCAAGGTCTACTTGTGTGTCGCTAAAAGGTGGTTTGGGTTTTATAACGGAGCAGTTGGTTATTTGCTGTGCTGAGCCCACGGAGCAGGTTTCCCATGGGCAGAGGAGGTCTGTGCCTCCCTCCGGGCATCGCTGTGAGGAGCTGTGCCCGTCAGCATGGCAAGGGGCATCAGGGCACAGTGCTCCCATTGCAGAGGTCAGAGAGCTTTGTGGTAGTGCTTCTGGAGGGGTAAACATGAGACTTCGGGGGCTGGGGGACATTGCAGGGGCTGGGGCTGGAGCAGGACTGTCTCTGCAGCTCTGAGGCTGCAGCCAGACTTGCACTCCTCTCCTGCTCTGCTCACCACCTGCATGCACAGCCGTCAGCTCTGCTCTAAGCCTTGCAAGGTACTAGCTGGGGCTTTAGGGATGTCACTGCCCACTGTGCTGTGAGGCCACGTTGTGACTGGCACCTTTACATGCAGCTTATGAGGAATGGCCTGAAAGCACCTTTGTACCTGATGTTTGTAGGGTCATGGCATGCTTGGCACCTGCTCCTGCTGCCCTCAGTCCTGCCTGATCCTGACTGGTACCTCCACTCACGCCCAGCCACCCTGCAAACCCCTCCCGCAGACCCTCATACTCGCTGGCCAGGTTGTGCTTACCGTGTCACTGTTGAACTTCCCGTAGTCCTCCAGGTGGAGGCTCAGCCTCGGGATCCTGCTGCGGGAGGGCTGCAGTGGGAGCCTCCAGGGCTTGCTGGCAGGGACCTGATCCCCACTGCCCAGCCGGGGTTTGGCTATGATCTTGCTGGGGGACCCGGAGCTGGGGTGTGCCTCTCCCATTGCTTTCCACGCACTGGCTGGGGGGTGGCTCCCCTCTGAGCCATGCCCAGGAAGCTTGTCCCCTCCATCTCCAGGTGGCCAAGCATCTTCTCCAGGGCCCCTAGCTCCTGGCTGCCTCTTGGGGTTGCTGGCCTGGCCCCTCAGTGCCCCAGATAGTGCTGGGGCTGAGCAGAGCAGCACCAGGAGGAGCGCAGCAAATGTCAGTGCCTGGACCTTCATCCTCAGGGCCTGCCTTTGCTCGGGGTCCTCTTGCCTGGACAAAGCTGTTGGAGGCTGGAGCAGAGGTGGAAGCTGTTTTCCCCCCGACTCTGGATCCAACTGAAATCATTTTTATACAGCAGGGACATACCTTGGGGGCACAGCCCTTTTCCCCCGCCCCTGCTGTGTCCCACCTCCCTGCTTACGAACAAACCCAGCTGCTTGCGTGGGCCCCAGTCCCCCTCCCTTTGTTCCCAAACACCCCAGTACCCTCCTGCCATGGCCACCTTGTCCAGTGCCAGGTACACACATGGGTGTGTGGCATCTCCCATTTCGGAGCACAGAATCTTTTAGCTAAACCACAGTTGCAAGCAAGGTCTTAGTAAAGGTGAGGCTGCTGGCAAATGTTTGTGTGTCTGAAGGAAAGGCAGCAGGCTCAGAAGTAAGGAATTGGTATGGGCCTGGTGAAAGTGGTCTTGGCTAGAGGAAGGACACCCAGTTAATGCCTCCGTCCATTGCATTCTTAAATACTAGAGCCCACCCAAGAGAGAGGTGTTAGAGCTGCCCTGACCAAGCTTTGGTTGGCTTTTGTGCTGTGTCAGACACCTGGGATCTGTTCCTTAAGCAAGGGTTCTCACTATGGGTGGTCTCTATATGAAATGGAGGGTGAGTCTGTACTCCAAACTTACTAGCTGTTCAAGAACCAGCCAGCACCAAGACCCAACTCTACTAGAAATTAGTTTTAATGAGTTTCAGTGTTCACTTATGTCAGTGCCCACAGCTGCATCCTGTGCACATTATATGCTGAGAGAGAGAGTAGGTGACTTTTCCTCACTGCTTCCATGAGAGATGCCCTTGCTCCCTCTGCTCCCTTTTGCTTGACTTGACACTCCAGACTAAAGAAGGAAGGAAGCCCCAAGTTCAGGGGAAAGTGTGTGGAACAAGGGTCTGTCATCTTTTAAAGGCCACCAGCTGCTCCCTGGTTACCCCTCTTAGCTTAGTTTTGCCTACTTTTTCCAGGAGCATTGGACTTCAGAGCAAGAAAGTGTGGCTGGCTGGCTGGCTCAGGAAGACTGATGAGGTTATCCTACAATGTCATGATCCTGCCAGCTGTACCTTGCCACAGGTTGTGGTCCACGGGACCTCTTGGATAGAAAGGATGTTGCTGGTGGGCCCAGCTGAAGGGACATGGTCCTGAAGATCTAGGAGTCAATGACTGAGGAGCTACCGTGATAATGGGCAACAGTGACACAAGGTGGAGGAAGAATAAATTCCCTCAATAGATAATCTAGAAGGACTGGAGGTCAGGGAAGCAGGAGGTCTGAAAGACCAGAAACCAATTTTTCTTTACATGGAATTTCCCTGGTTCGGGGCCTCCTTCCCTGAGCATTTACTCAGGCCCAAAGCAGATGAGTGTTCCCGTGAGATGGAGGGATGAGGGGTGGGTGAGATATACTGTCAACAGGCAGAAGAACCAGGCTGTGGTTGCTGTAACCCACCAAATAAATTTTTTTTAAAAAATTAAAAAAAAGGACAGTTAACAACAGCAGACAAACATAAATGTGAACAGTGCAATATCAGTTTTCACCAAATGCACTCCACAAACACTTCACCTCCCAAAAAGTACCGTGCACCAAAAGTCTAAATCCTCTGGTCAGCACCCAGCCTTTGAACTCAAAGCTTAAAACAGTCCAGTTCCTGGAAATAGGAATGCTGGGACTTCAGGGAGGTGATAGATGAGAAAGCCATGGTGTTCTAGTCCATCTTCCATACCTTCACCTCTGGCCAGCTCCTGCTCTTGACTTGCTCCTGGCTGACACTGGAAGTGCTGATTTCTGGGGAAATGGGCTCATAGGAACGGAGAGACAAGCTTGCAGCAAGCAGACCCATCTGGACACAGGTGTCTGTGTCATGTTTAGCAAGCATCCCTGCAAGGATTCCTGCCATTAAGCTGTGGAGAGAAAGAAAGATGGTTTTGAACAAGAGGGGAACAGTTTTAAACTCGGGAACGTGGCCATTCATTTGTAAGGGCTTTCATTTGGATCCAAACCAACACTTACAGAAGCTGAATATGTCAACTTCTCATCTCAAAAGTTGAGGCACTTTCTCTTGCTTCACATTTTCTATTCTCCTCAGTTTTCCAGGTGAGGCAGGAGAAAAGGAAGGAGTCTAAGAAGGGAAGAATATACTTTTCCCTTGCTCTCTAATTATTTTGTCATTTCTCTGCTCTTTGTTGGTGCCTCATTATGTCCCCTCCTCTCCCTATAGGGGTTGGATAGGGTGAGAGATAAAGTTTCCATACCTATGTGAGAGGGACAACAGGCATAGCTGGAAAAAGAAATCCAAAGCTGAAATGAGATTGGAAATTCAGATTTTTGAAAACATTTGCTGTGGTTTTCCATTTGAGATTTCCCAGTAAAAATTGTGTGAGTGCTTGCAACAACAGTTGTCATCCTCGGTCCCCACAAGGCACTGAGGCAGACACCAGGAGAAGGGAATGACTTTGGCATCTGCCTGACTTGCAGGGGAAGGCTCGTTTGAGGCATGGATACGTGCAGGGCGGTGTTTGTGATAGACTGGGAACAACTACTCTTTATTCACAGTTAACTACTCTAATGATGTTCTGAAGCTCAGAAAGGATAAAGGAGAAGTGAAAGAGAAGGGAGAAGACAATGCCATTTGAGAGGAAGAAGCAAGGAAAGGAAAATACGATGGCAAGGAGGATTAATAAGCACATCTATGGGGAAGGGAAAAAGAGCCCTTTTTTTGCACTCGGGCTAATTACCTTGACATCTTTTTATCCATAACAAAGGCACAGAAGATTATGACTTCCATAAAGTGTTCAATCTCTCAACAGCTCCAGAGGTTGAGAGTAAATATTTGGGGGAGCATCCCCTAGCAATGCCGTGTGCGGGCAGGCGGTGTTATGTTGTCACGGCAGCCCCATGCAAGGAGCAAACAGCTGCTGCTGCCACCTGCACACACACTCAGCTCCTTGGGCAGCACCTCTGGACTTGTGGGAGAGCCACAGGGTCAAAGCAAGGCAAGAAGTGCCCTGGATCGCTGTTTCTGGGTTCGCACTCTCCCCTGACCAGTGCTTCAAAAGTGTGAGGGTTCACGGGGGCCAAGCTGTGGAAGTGTTATTGTTTAAATTAGATATTAGGAAGAAATTCTTTACAATGAGAATGGTGAAACAAGTACAGGTTGCCCGAATAGGTGGTGGATACCCCATCCCAGGAGATGTTCAAGGCCAGGTTGGATGGGGCTCTGAGCAACCTGACCTAGTTGAAGATGTGCCTGCTCATTGCAGGGGGGTTAAGACTAGATGACCTCTAAGGGTCCCTTCCAACCCCAACCATTCTGTGATTCTATGGTAGTCCTTTAAAAGTGCCAACAGGCTGGGCTTGAGCAATGTTACCAGTTCATGTGCTGCGGAGATGGCATGTATGTCACTGCAGTGTCCTAGCATTTGCAGCCTGTTTTGGCACTCTTACTCTGTAGAATAGGAATTTCTGCAGCTCAGAGGAGCAGCTGAGGTTATTAGGAAAGAAAACCCTGGACAAACAAGAGGACTATGAAAATTCCCCCACATGGATTTGGGGACTCTGGGGAGAGGGATTTCCAGACGAACGTTACCTCAGGAATGGGAGCAGCATTGGGCCCCTAGCTCTCAGATAGCTTTGGAAGGAAAAGTAAACTTCCAGGTTCTCCAGTATAACTCAATAGAGGTGGTTGGCAGTGGCATGCTTTATCTCACCTTTGGTCTTCCCTTAATTTAACTTTTTAAAAAGGGAAGGAATCCCTAAGGAACATGTTTAGTTTACATTAGCCTCTAGAAAAAATTGTCGTGCAGTAAGGGGTACTGGTGTTCTGAGCAAATGGTGCAGAGAGGAGGCTCCCTGGAGGGGCTGGCAGACACTGGGGACATCTGTTGGGATCATGAGCAAAACTCAGCTTTTCTTAGGACAGGCTGACTCCATGAGGTTCCTCCAGCCCCTTTTCCTGCTGTTACACCTATTGCTCCAAACAACCCTAGAGAAGACCAGCTTGCAGTTGCAGTCAGCTCATCTCAGAGGTGGTCTGGGACACAAGGAGCATGTCCTGGTGCTAAGTGGGCTAACTAGCTTGGCAGGAAGTTATTGATTGATCCTAAGTCAAATATTGAGGACTCTATGTTTAAAAACAAACAAACAAAGAAAACCCACAAAACCCCTTTTCATTCTGCCCACTGATAATAGAAAAAAAGAAGTGTTGCAATGGTGAGTTATTGGTAGGTAAGCATAGAAAAAGAAACGGAAATATCTGTCACATACAGACTTTTGGTCTGGCCCAAGGCAATGAAAGGACAGAATCAATTATTTCACCATAAGAAGCAAGAAAAAAAAAAAACCAACCCTGCCTGCTACATGTAGTTTGTCAAGTTAAAAAGGAGAATAATAAAATATTACTCTGACAGACTGAGAATTGATCAGCAGGGCTCGCTAAAATAGCTGTCATTTCCCACTCCTATGTACGGCATTGTGTGAACAGCCAGGCGAATTATACAGCAGACTCTTTTGAAGCAAGAGCTTCAAAATTGCCAGAGGCAAATGCAGAACCTGATGAAATGCTTTTATAGGGCCATTTTTGCTATTGAGTGGCAGTTCCACTTCCACTGGAGAAGTGTGGAAGTAAAGCAGTTAGTTAGTTAGACAGCTTTGATGTAAGGTGGTTTACTTTGCTTTTAGCAGCTCAGCCCAGACTAATTCAGAACCCTTAGATTGCCAGGAAAGGCTTGGATCTTAAAGAAAAGCAAAACTAATGATGGCAAGCCTTCCAAGATGCTTCAGGGGACATTTTTATCGAGCTTTGCAAGGAATCACAGTAACCAGCCTTGTTCTCACGTCTTTGGTGTCTCTTCCTCTAGTAGCAGAATGTCGTTCTCGCCTTTGCAGTAAAATTTCAAAGAAATCCGATTATGGCCCTTCCACAGTTAGTTGGAGAGTACAAAGCAGTGAGCAATATACCTGTCGCCAGCTCCTGAGACATTGACTATCTCCTCTCTGCTGATGGGGATGGTGGGGTAGTGGGCGGCACAGAGGCTGGCAGCAGCAGTCTGTGGGAGTAGAGAAGGGAAATTAGTGGGAATTGCCAAAGCTGATAAGGCCTGATGTGGGTGATGCCAGACCTGCCTGGTTGACAAAAAAAGAAAAGACTGAAAAAAAAGCAATAATCTTTTTTCACACTTTGGAAGAGATAATTTAAATGAAGCTTCCTGAAAACGAAGCTCGCAGTCATGAATATTCATGTAAGCACATTTAAAACTAACTGACTATAAACACTGCTGCTAGGAGCCAGCAGTATATGGACAGACAACTTGATTTTCTTTCAGAGCTGTGTATTCCACCTCCCAAACACATACATTTTCCAGCACTGATGCCATGTTTCCTAGGACTGCTGCCGTGCCACCAGAAATAGTAACAGTGCAATATGGTCCAAGAAAGAAGCAACTGAGAGCTAAGAGTTAGTTTGCTGCGCCCTTACCTGTTCCTGAGCTCCTGGACAAAGCAAGATGCTCCCTCCCAGGCTCTTGCCACACAGGAGGATGCCGTGAGTGCCGAGGGTCACCACCACACACTGCAGATGGGCCAGCAAAGGGCAGGCCAAGGCCACCGCAGTCTGGACAACATCCTCCAACCTGGATGGCAGCTCTTCAGAGAGTGGGAAGGAAAACTGTGTAAAGGAAAACTGTAAAGGTCCTCAACTGGCCTTTCTGTGGGCTGACAACCTATTTACAAGCACCTCTACTAGTATGTATGAGCACTTCTGAGATGTGGTTGATAAATTTTTTTTTCTCCAAATTATGGGAAACAAGGAATTCCTCAGTGTTAGACTTCCATACTATATTTCTATGCTGGGGAATCCAACACTCTAAGGGATTAAACCTGTCCGTAGAGATCAAAAAAACTGTCTTGAAGCGCACCTTCCTTGTCTTAATGCTGTTGGATTTCCACCTGCCTTTGGCAGGGTGTTTCATTTCTGCACAGGATGGTACTGTTGGGACAGATGCCTCAGAGTACTGTGCTTCAGAGACATGGTTACAAACCAAAGATTGCTCCTGCTTAGCTGATGAAGTGAGGCAAATGGGATCTCTGATTTCAGACAAGGAGCCATCCCAGGCCTGCTGTGCTCTCTGATAGATCAACAGTCCATACAATCCATGCAGATATGGCTGTAAGGTGCAAGACACCAAGTGTACTTGAGAATTTCCACTGTTATAACCCAATTTGCTTAAAATAGGGGCTGGAGCAGAAAATGCTCTTCTCCAGGATGTAGGTTATCTAAAAGTGTTGCTGATCCTTCTGAGTATTAAATACCTGCTGGCACAGGGTTCCCAAGGGTCCGATTTATTGCTCTTAGCTCTTGCAGGTTGGGGGAAATGTATGTGAGTGATTTCCAGCTGTCTGAGAGGAACGGCTTAGAGGCCTTGTTCTCATCTGTTGGTTCATAGCACACTTCAAAACAACAATGCAATTGGTTAGTAAATTAATTAATTAGTGGCTCATCTCTACGTCAGAGCAGGATGCAGTGCAGAAGGCTTAGTGTGATCTGCACAACTGGAGTTACACAAGTAATCTATTAGAAACTTAAATACTATTTCCCCCATGCTTGTGACAAGGTCTCCCAAGGACTACTTTTCAGTGCTCAGCAATGAGACAGCTGCTTCTGGCTCCGGGGTGATACCATCAGACTTCAGTTTTGTTACTTGTCTTAGCTGCTCTTGGGGCCTCTGCCAGATTTTAAGATCATTGTGTCCTCTTTTAGGATTTGCTTTTAAAAATGAAGGTGTAACTCCAAAGGTTTTGGAAGCCTTGTGAAAGGTCCCCAGCATGCCAGTGGAAGGGGGGTATTTATTTTTTGGGAAGTGGGAAAGAAAACCTCTCAAAAAATGCCTTAGGACTTATTCTGAGAAGCAAACTATATTGCTGCTCAACTGGCAGAAGTGCTCAAATTGGCACTTGCCTTGAGATTAAAGACAATGAGAGCAGCTTCCCCTGGCTTTCTGGTAGTGCCCAAGGGCAATACTAACTACACTTCAGGAATCATGATTTAGCTGCAGAAAGAGGAAAACTCAAGAGAAATCAGAAATATTTTGTCCATTGGAAACAGAGTAGCAGAGTACAGAAACAGGCATGTCAGACAGTAACTGGGTATCTCCAGCAAGCAGCGGAGGCTGGGGTGCACAGAGCACAGAATGTCTTGGCACACAGGCTGTAAGGAGCTACAGGGCCAGGGCTGGGCAAGTTTTCCTTACCTGCTAGCTGATGCTCTTTAGCTAGTTGGCAGACGTACTGAATAGTGGAAAGAGGCACATTTCCATCAATGCAAACTAGCGGGGCCTGACACAGGTTCTCCTTGAACTGGGACACCTAGTGAAAATCCAGGACACGGAGGAGAGACAGCTTGAGTCATTGCAGAGGGACAAAATGATTGCTAGTTAGACTTGATGTAGGATTTTCACTTGTATTGCAGCCCTTAGGTGCAGGTATGAACCTACAAGAGCAATTCACCAAGGGAAATGGATTTTTCCATTTGCCTCATCTCTTCCCCTTCTCCTTCCCCTGCTCCCTGCCATCAAGTGCTGGACTCAACTGGCAGGGCCCCTCTGGCAAAGAAAGATAGTTGCTGGTACTCACTAGACCACTACAGGGAGAGAGAATGCTGCTGTTTAATGCCACTGCAGGATTCCCTGTGCCATGCCTGGCTTCACTACACCTTTTCTCACTCCACATGTCATTTAGATGTCCTCTGTGCACAGTGCCTCCTAAGACAGGTTGTTCATCAGCATTTTACTCCTTGGCCCTACTGAATCCCATAGGGATGGAGGACAATGGAGCAGTAGAGTGGGGAGCTGCTGTTCTCTCCTTTGGCTCTCTGGGGCTATACGAGCACTGTCTGGGTGCAAGGCCAGCACTCCAGGCACTTGTGCAGCATCCCTCCTGTGTCTCTGCCAGTCCTGGAGGGAAGAAGTGCTGCCAGAATGCACTTTGCAGAAGAAGACTGGTTCAGAATTTCCACTGGCCAAAGCTGTTTCATAGAGCTCAGGAGAATTATCTGTCATGTAACAGTTTTCTGTGCCAAGGCTTGGGGGAGGCAGGGTGGGGATGTAAGTGGGAATGGTGACCACATTTTTGCCTAGGAGGGCTCCACCTCAGGGAGACGCCACTGGTAAGTAAATTGCACTTAACTTTCATGTTGCTGTCAGTCGTGAAGCACAGGCTTTTGTTCTGTCAATAAAAGAATGAGTAGGGAAGGAGGGTGCAGTGAGGGGCTTTCACTGAATCAGTCCTTAATCACTGCTTCCATTAGCCCTGATGGTTTTGAATGTTTGGATGTGCTGAGCAACAGTTTCTGTTGATACAACTCAGCATGTAGAAACAACAAGAATGGTGGTGAGGGGATGGAACAGGAAAACTTGCTTTAACCAGTGTTCTATCCATTTTTTTTTATTATTTTCTCTATAAGGAGAAATATCATTTCTGCAGACTGGATTTATTTCTGGCTTTAAGGCACCAAAAATTATAGGTTAGCTTGGACAAGTTAACGAAGAGGATTCTGGCCTGTGTGTCATGGATCATAGTAGTGGTGATACTTATGGACCAGAAACAGATAGAAACTCCACCTGGGTCAGCAGCAACAGAGGGCTTCTCATGCTGCTATCTCAGTGGCCAGTGGCTGGGGTTAACTTTAGCATCTCTCATGTCCCTCTGCACACCCGCTCTCCCCAGTACTGGCTTTACCAGTGGCCTTTTGTCACAGGTCCACACTCATTCTCATAAGAAAAGCTTACAAATCAGATGGTGTGCGTACGTATTGCTCTGTGATCTGCTGGTGGATGTCCATATCTCCCAAGCCGATGCTGAGCTCCCCAGCACTGGTGACCACAGCACAGTAAGTGGCTGTGCTCTTCCCCTCCAGCTGAAGGACAGCACTCATGTCCTGAAACAGGGAGGACAGGTACACACGGAGCATGTTTCTCTTCCCTGACACACTTGGCTCAATCTTTCTCTAGCCCAGCTCGCTGTTCTCCCTTCCAGCACCCTTCTCCCTTGGGATAAGCAGCAATTCAGCGGTATCTCAGTCTAGACAGTGCTGGCACATGGCTATCTTTTAATATTTTCAGTGCAACACAGGTTAAAGCAATCCTTTAGTAAATGAGAGTGACAGGTCTCTGCCATGCAGTTCCACAGGCTGTGTCTCTGTCATAACAGAACAGTGGTCTGCAGCCCTGTCTGCTCCAGTCATCCACTCCTGTAGCTTGTGGGATACTCTGATGGCCTGCTGACGTGCTGGCATGTGTTAGTGGCACACTGCAGCTAGCAGTTATGTTGGCCACCTCATGAACTGCCCAGCTGGATTCTAAAAGCAGCCTTGGAGCCATTTTTGCAGCAGTGGGGCAGACGTAGCTGTGACATGTCCTTCCCTGTGGGTCTTGTGAATGATCTGCTTAGAGAACTCAGGGCATGTCTTGGAAGGAGCACGTGGACAGAGAAATGACAGGGAAGGTGGAGGTTTCAGGGAAAGGGTCCTCTCCAACAGTTAGGAATGTGTTTTGCTACAAGTAAGGATTGCTTGGTAGCTGGCCAGTAAGTCCATCCTTCCTTGAGAGACTGCTCACTTTGGTGGCACAAACTGTGCTGTGTAGAGGAGGGATTAGAGACCAGCTGCTATGAAGCCTTTATAAACCAAAATGGAGTTCAAGCTCTCATTGCTCAACTTGTTAAGTTGCTAAGGTAGCCAGAACTAAGGTCTCATGGGCTCTGTTTGAGTACCAGGGTCATGAGGGCACTCATAAGCCTCAATGATCCTGACTAGCCTCACCTGGGGGCTGTATCAACCTTGCCTTGCCTTCAGTCCTGCCTCTTCTCTATGGAGTTGCCTTATGCCCTAGGTTAGGGCTGCCCTCCTGGCTTTTTTTGCTCCCTGCTGAGGTGGTGATATTCTGCCTTGATGTCCCAGGGAGCTCCTGCTGCTCCTGGCTCCCTGACCTGGGTGGACAAGCTGCTGCTGAAGCCAAGTATTCCCCTGGGGCACAGGTAAGGGAGGTGTCTGCAGCTCTGTAGAGGACTCTGCTCCTCTGAGCTTGGGGGGTGTCCAGCCTGCAATCCCAGTTCCAGGTTTTCTCTGTCTTGGGCTTTACCCAAGCCAGGCTGATTTTGGCATTGCTTTGTGTATCCTCAGGGTCAAGGTTTACATATTTGTTGCTGTGCTTAGCCCTTACTAGAATTTTTCATGGTTCCTCCTGATTTACCTCTATCTTCTTCAAGCACTTGCTGGAGCGGAATTTAGACCCCATAGTTAGACTCTAAATGTTACATACATCTAGCCTGTGCTTATGGGGTTAGCTCCTTGTTTTCCAATTGCCTGTAACTAAAGAAACATTGAATTATTCCTACTCTAAGCCTGATGAAAGGTGGCTCTGATGTCTGCCAGGGTTGAGAAGACTTTTCCCTCTACGTATTGTCATCACTTCTATGTTTCTGAGGTGCCACTGCTGTGCAACATACCATGTGGTGGCAATAGTGCAGGACAGACTGTAAATGCTCATCCTTCCCCACGGCTGATAAAAGGAGAGGAGTTTGTCCAAGACGGCTTAAACAGTCTAAAAAGCAAATGGAAACAAAAGCTATTAACAAATCCACCAGATTAGTGGGAACACAGTGACAGCCTGTATGGGATGGGTGTCTGCAGGAAAGCCCTCTCCTGGAAAATTTAATGCTCATCAGTCCTTGCCTAGAAGGATAATCAAGACGAAATTCAGCTGCAGCTGTTGCAAATGACTGGTTGGAGCTGAGTGAGGTGATTCTGCAGAAAGCTGCACCAGCACTCTGAAATCTGGGATTATTTGGAACATCTGTGAGTGGAGGAAAAGAGGAGGGGGAAGAAAATTCTGCACTTTTTTGGCATCAATTCCTTTATCATCACAGGCATGTAGGTTTTCCCATAATGTTTCTGTGCATGGCGTTTTTTGCTGCTGGCCTTCCCACGCTGCTGTTCCCACAATGATATCTCACTAGAACCACTGAATCTAAGTGGATTCACGGGAAACCCTTCATCCTCTCCCTTCAAGTTACTACAAATTATACCTCAGTGGGTGGCATGGGTATTTTGGGGTGTTTTTTTTAACACTCAAGCCTCTTCATTAGTGATCTGAAGTGACAGTAGATTTATGTTAGGAAGATTTCGGAAACATCTAAAAGCAGGAATAATCCTAACATCTTTCTGTAATCTGCCCCAGTTAATTTCAATACACAAAGACTGGTCTGCTGCTTCTTATGGTGGAGCACCAGGTACAGCGGGATCCTTTCGTATTGCCAAGGACTGTAGCCCTTTCTCTTCTACAGTAACTCCTGTACCCCAGTCCCCCTTGTCCATAGTACGTGGTTGATCACCTTTGAACAAGCTTATTCCTTTCAAATTCTTACTCAAAACATACTTCTATTGTGACTACAGTAACTTGGCATTAATTAAATCTGAGGGCCAGGCTGCTCAGTAGTCATTGGAGAATGCTGATACTTATTTAACTTTGATTTGGGGTCAGGGTGCTATATGCTAGTGAGCTTCATATTTGTGGACCTTCCTTTTCTGATATCAACTCCCTCCCCTCTTATTTCTTGGAATGGCCCCTGCCTTTTCCAAGCAGTCTGCCCACTGGTATATTGCCTAATGTGTCCCAAATCTTGACAACATTAAACATCTGCTGTCGAAGGAATACCAAAGGACGAATCACAGCTGGCATGCACCCGCAGGCAAACCCAAGCACAAGGCACCTGCCAAGTTTCTTCCAACACCGCCAAAGGTTCGTCTCACTCTTCCAGCATTTGTTTGCCCACCACCCTGGAAGAAAAAGCTGTTAGTTGGTAAAACTGGGAGGGCTGCTTGGCATAGATGCTGTGTCTCCATCAACATGTGAAGTTGATGTTGCTGAAATATAGGTCAGCAATCAGAGGGAGCAGAGGGCATCCAGCTAACAGATTGAGGGCAATACAAACTTCTGTGGCCATCTGTAGACTTCAATCTCAATGACAAGGGGCTGCTTTCTGGAAGGGGAGATCCACTTCATCTCCCCATGAATTGCTATTTTGGTCTTATTTGCAAAGACCTCCTACAACAATGCTAATGAGTGTTTCTGTTGCTACGAGCAGCAGTCTGAATTGACCTGCTCAGAACAGCCTGGGACTCCAGAGCTGCTGACCCAGACCTGACGGGCTTTGCAGCTGCTTTCCAGGCCACTTAGCTCCCACCTTAAACAATTTGGGGGTTTTATTTATTTTCCTCTTTGAACCTAAAATGATATTTGTTACCTTTGCCTGTACTGCCTCTGTACTTTATTCATGGAAGGATCTGAAAAGTCTGAAGATTTTTTCACCCACCCTTTGCTTCCCAAACATCTGTCTCATAAAAAATACCCTTCTTTTTTACGTGTGGCTATCAACTTCTCTTTTCTCTTGCCTCTGCCTTCCACTCCTCTGTCCATCTGCCTCTCTGTCACAAATAGACAAAGTGTCAGAACACAGGCAATCGCTCACCCATCTCCTAATTCCTCTGCCAGAAGAATTACATCAGTAAGTGCTCAGATCAATCTGGGCTTCATCTGACTATCAAATGGTTTTAGAGCTCTCGTTTCATAAAATCCTGACACATATTTTCCATTTCTGGAGCCAGCTTGTCACTGGCAGTCATAGTGATCTTCATAGGGTATAACTGAAGCTCCCCAAGGGCTCTTCTTCCCCTGCATGAAGCGGTACATCTATCCTTTGCACACAACTCTTTCTCCTGCATCCGGCCCTACAACTGTAAGAGGCTGCTCTCCCACCTAAGTATGCTCTTTTATTACTCTGCTCTGACCTCCAGGCTCTTTTTTGTAGCTCTGACTCTCCCCTGTTCTGTACTTTGTAAGACTTGGTGCTAATTCTTGACACCTTTACTTTTCTGTCTGGCAGTTCTCCAAGCCCAGAACTGTTCACATCACCTGAGCAGAACTGTCTCTACATAAACAACTTATGGCCTCTGTCCATCTTTCCATTACTTGTCATTTCTCATTAATGCAAATGCCCCTTGGTTACATTTCCTCATGCTCCCTGGGAATTGCCAGTGGCACTGCTGGGAATGAGGATATTTCCATCTACAACTGTGTCCTGTTGAGTGTTGCAGATTTCAAAAGCATTGAGCTCGGCTATTTTAACTCTGAAGCTCACTATCTGTAATAGAGTCAGCCAAGGAAAAAAAACCCCAACACTCCAAAGTAAAAAGCAAGGGTGCTTGTTTAGGCAAGTCAAATAACATGGCTTTGAACACTGGCCACTGTTTCAGTCTTAAAAGAGGGTGCTCACTGCCATCAGTAATGAGCACAAACTGTGTTTTATGTAGTTCCACTATCTGTTTTCTAAAACTGATGCTTGCAGGAATGGTGAAAATACTCATGAAGTCCTTTAGTTGCCTGGCATGCCGATCCTCTCTTTTAGTTCCCTGTGCTCCCAGAGGCAGAGTTGCTGGGTTTTTATGCCAAGCCTTGCCCTAAGAGCAGATATACCAGCCTCCTGCTCAAGGATCCACCTGTGGGTGAGCTCTGCTGTTGAACAACCCTACAGGGCCTAAAAAAAATGAAGATGCTAGATCTCTCTTTAAAGTAGCAGGTGGGTGCAGTGAGAGAGAAACCAGCAGCCAGCTTTTGAAGAAAAAAAAAAATGAATTACTCTCATCACACTTTGCCACCTCAGTCGTAACTCCAAGTCTGAGTGGTACTCAGGTATCTCCTCTGCATTGTGGTCGGGTGGGGCTGGCTGAGACGAAAGAACTTAGATGAAAATGGACTTGTTGAAGTGATATGAAATAAGGCTGGGCTAATGCTTTCTGGCAGTGTTTCAGAGAACTGAGTGAGCCTCTGGAACTTTCTTCAATGTCTTAAGAGATTTGAATTCCTAATGTAAAAGTGAGACTCTGCTCAGCTTCTGGGTGTCCTGGGGGAGTTATAACCATAATGCTTCTTCCAGCACCTTTCTTTGAGCAAAACTATGCAACCTTCTCAGCAGGTCAGATAGTTACATATGAAACACTTAGCTTCTGGGTAGCCTTGAAAGCCATGTGGGAATTGCAACCAGGACAGAATACAGCTGCTTTCCTGCTGAGACACCATGAGGTGCGAGTGGTACCCCAGTGCTCTACAACAAATCTAACATAGGCATAAAGGTGGGACCTGCTGGGTGCTGAGCCCTTTGGAAAAAATCTCTTTAAAAAGTCAAAACAAAGCAATGCTGTTGAGAGAGCCTTTTCCTCTGTGCCTAACCACAGTAGCTGTCAGCAGGAACATTTTGGATGTCAGTTCCAAAATCCTTCTGCAGCTCGGCATTTGGGTAGCTGTCGTGATGGACTATCAGCTCTAGGGTTTGCTACTATACAGAAGGGCAGCTAACACCTCACTTTTCCAAGCAACACTAAAAATCTCCTTTTTCCCCTGTCAACAGTTCCCAGTGGGGGCTATAGTCCCCTCTGGGGGACTTGGGCTTGGCCCTCTCACCATGCTATAGGTGGGATTTTCACTCCTGTCTGACATGCCAAGAAATGCCTATCCACCCTTGGACATAGCTCTGCTCCTTGTCCTGACAGCTGAGCGTGGGCTATGTATGGTATTGGTTAGATCACAGGTGAAACACTCGAACTTTTGGGTTTGCAAGCCTTCATAACCAATGCCACAGCATATTTCACCCTTGACCATTATAACACTGTTTGGTCTTTGTATCATGCAACAGCCAAATTCCTTAAGGACAGCTTTCCCATCACATCTTTCCTTATCTGAGTGAGGCTGCCCCATCTCATGGTGAAAGCTTCCTGCCTTGACGATCAGCATAGGGTAATTTGAGACACTAGAGAATTTTTGAGGAAGTTTCACCACCTCAATCTGCAGTACTTCATATAGCTAAACAAAAATTTTACAGACCATGCAAACGGCCACCATTTGCATAGAGGAGTCCCAGGTCTGTTCCACTTGAGCTTCTTGGTTGTTTCTTGTTCAAACCAAATTGAGAGGAAAAGGGTCTGATAACATTTAGAATGTTCTATTTTTTAAAGCCTTTTTTATTTATTTTTTTTGTGTATGACTCAAATCCTTCACGAGTACTCTACACTGAGACTCTTGCTCTTATCCATGCTGTTTTCCACAGCTAAGGCAGTCCCAGACAGCCAGAGCTGGCTCTCAGCTGGGGATTTCCTCACTATGGGGTCTTGAATTAGGGGCTGACACAGCATAGCAAGGGTCTTTACCCATTGCTTTTTGCATACGTGACTTGAGAGTGCCCTGGGCACCTCTTCTGCTAGAAGAGCTCTTTGGGCTTGAGGCATCAGGAAACAGCCTCAAGGTACCTTAACAAAGACTGCAGAGGCCAGAGTCCTATGTGGAGATTGTATGGATTGCTTTGTCCCTGTTTTGAGTGGCAGGGATGGTGACTTTCAGCATGGAGACAGAGTAGGTAACTATATTTCACTCCATTGCCCACCTAGACAACACACCAAATATGTAGCACTACACCTGCTTGTGCGTGTGTGTGCATACAGACATGTGGATATCATACATGGATAATGCCTTCCCCCCCAGTCCCCTTTTAAAGGCAGTCCTTTAAAAGTAGCTGGAAATGCAATGGTGGTAAGAAAACTGCTATAGATACAGTACCAGGATGTCAGGGTTCTGCGCCTTGGCTATAAAGTCAACGTTGATACCTCCAATCACCACCTTTAAGAGGGAAGAAAGAGGTAAAAAGTGGTTGGAAGGACTGGAGGAAAAAGTTTCCAAGTTGTGTTTGCTTTTCCTAGTCACTTTTCCCAACCCTCTTGAAAGCTGTCTCATTTACAGTGTAAAGGTCAGTGCTTATTTTGGATGGCTAGACACAGGTTGGTACAACCCCAATTAGAAAGAATCAAAATCTCTTCTGTATGTTGGTTTCTGAATTATGCCTGCTGATAGCCTTCCCCAGCGTGGCAGGTGGGATGTGACTCTGTGCACACAGGGGTGCTGGTGGTTTCTCTGTGAGGTGACAGAGTAACGTAAGAAGTCACATGGGTCAGGTCATGTTAGTGCCTTTGAAGCCATCTCTCTTGGAACAATTTCTGACATACCAAACCTCAGAAACATTCAAGCACTGTTGTGGAAAAAAGTAAAGAAAATGGGAAAAAGCGGGCAGAAAAATGCAGTCATTTCTTGCAAGCTCCCAGGAGGAATTGCCATACCCGGTGACACTTTACAGATTGCTTTTTTATTGTCCTTCAAAGCCAGAATAAGCAGCACAGCTCCACAAACAGGAAGTTTCCAGATTCTTTGGGGACATACAGCTGTTTTTTCTCATTCCATCAAATGCTGGGTTATTGCCTCTGGAGTCAGTGCCCTCTTTTATGTTGACAAATCCTATTGCAAATGGGTTTTAGAAAATCTTTCAGCTCTCTAAAGACCACCTAAAATAGATTTCCTGTAAACTATACGGCACACACAAAATCCAAGAGAGTGAATAGAGTATTAGGGTTATAGTGAATCTTGTTTGGATGTGCTGTAACTCTTGTGATTTTGTCAATCATGAGCAGGAGGCCAACAAAAAGAGATATTTATAAACGTTTACGGCTCTGCAGCTCAAAATATCTTTCTCCACCCTCTTCCAGGTCTACTCTTGTAGTCATGAGTTCCCTGGCACTAAGAGCAATACAGTCAAAGCTGTACATAAGGGCACAGTAAAAGGTGAAAATGTGATTAAAGTTTTAATGGCTTTGATGGTCTAAGACTTAATGGGATTAGGCCATTGTCAGTGTTTATTCCCTGCAAATGTGGGTAGAGGGGGGAGGAGAAGATGTTTATCTGTGAAGAATAAAAAGTACTAAAGGGAGAATGTCTGACAGTGAGAAATAGAAAGTTTGGTCTCTGGCTGAGTCACTTTTTACTTTTGGGAATAGATATAAATTTATCTTGTGCTGTCAGCACAGAGGCATCATGTGGAGGCCAGCAGAGGACTCACTGGTTGAGGTGCAGTCATGTCCCCTCGGAGAGGCAGGTTCCCCTTCCTTCTGGCTTTCTGTATTTTGCTCAGGGCTACTGCAATGCAGCTGCCCACTTTGGCATTGTTCTGGATCAGTGCAAGGTCTGTTTAGCATTTCTTTGAGGAAAAAAAAAAATACCAGCAAGATTGACCTGTTAGAAGCTTAGGTAGGAATTCGGAGAGGGAGAAAGCAGGAAATATGTGCTGTGAGGCTTGGTAGAACTGATTCCCCACACTGTAATCCTTTTGGGGCATGTATAATGGGTTACAGTACTGCATAAACACTCTAATATTTTCATTTTTTTTCACCTTCCTCCCCCAGTATCCACAGAAAGAAAACCTGTCTTCTCCATTTGACAGATAGGGAATAGAAGCAAAGGCTTCACAGAGAAAAGAGAAGGTGAAGTGCTTAAATTAGAGTTGAGAGTCTAAAAACATTAGAGGAGCTTGGCCAGCTTTCCAGAAAGAGATACCTACTGAGATTTTGCCAAGTCACTATAAGCAATTTTTTTAGTATTTGCACTGGGAGCAGAGTATCAGAGGCTTTGAAAGCCCCACTTTTCGTCTGCATACAGCTCTAATTTCCAAAAATGCCTTTATAATCTGCTCTGATTGGTCAGGTCTCCTAGAGGGCTGGCAGCAGAGCCTGGATGAGAATCTGGCCCTCTTAGATTCTATGCTGGCATCTCAGTAGATCTGCATTTTTCTTGCCTGTGTGAGAAGATTCCTGTTCACACAAGGGTGTTTTTCTTCCAAGTTTCTCTTACTCCACACCCACGTGAAGTGCTGGATGAGGCAGTGTGACGTACAGCCCAGGTACCTTCCAGAGAGCAACCTCATCATGGGCAACAGTGGCCTGACACTCCATCACAGAGCAGGCAAGCTTGGGGGTCAGATATGAGGGATCTCCTTAGGCTCTGGACCACCTGCTGTCTGTTTTGCCCTCCATTTTTTAATGTAAAAGGGGATGAAGACAGTAAGGATGCTCCTGAAAAATCGGGGTGCAGCTGCTAAACTCTCATCTATTTGCAGATACTGATATGTTTGCCCCTTGCTAGATTGTCAATGAAGTGGCAGTGTTTTCCACCAAGCACCATCAGAAGAGATATGAAAGACACTGGAGTACTTCCTTTTATCTCCCCATTCACTAAAAGGATACTGGAGTCCAGTGATTTCCCATCAGTTAACTCTGTGAGCTTCTGTAACAAAAAAGGGGTCACTTCTTTGCCTGTGATCCCTTTGGACCTGCAAATATAAAGAAAATTCCTGCAGATGAGAAGGACTGAGCTGCAAGAGCATCAGAGGAGAAGCACTGTTGCTAGCAGATACTTTATCTCCATAACCACATACCATAAAAAGGTCCTGTAAACAAGCTTTGGGTTAGATAAAGCTACAGTTGAAAGTATGTTGTGGGCTCACCCGTGCCCGAGGTTAAGCTGTGCTCTTGTAGCACTGTCCCTGAATTCCTTTACTGCCTCGGGACCACTGGGTGAGCAAAGGATGAGGCTGAGGTTGCTTCTCACCTGGCTTTACTGAGAGCTTGCTGGATGGCCTCTTCGATGACCTGGCCTGAGGCAGCTCGCTCCTGGGGACAGGGCACTGCTATCAGCACCCCGCTGCTCAGGCCTAGCCCCAGAGCACTGTCTGGGAGAGGATGGGCAGATCGTTAGTGGTTCTCCTTGGATAAGTCAAGTGCTGAAGGAAAAGGATAGAGTAGAGTGGGTGCAGGGTAAAGAAACCCACAGAGCTGAAGCTCTGGTTCTTAGCCGACCCAAGATCAGGGTCTTCTCCAGCCACCAACCAATTCATGTCTCCCTGTCTGTACAGCAAATAGGACAAGGATTTCCGTCTTTTTTAAACAGATTCCATTTCTGAAGGCCCAGAAACTGTTTTTGCCGACGCATTAATATGTGTATTCCCTCCACTTCACCAGTGTGAAGAGAACATAAATGAATGAGCATGCCAAAGTGGCTGCAGCTGGCTTGCAATTTTACTTGCTGTAAAGACTGCGCTTCCCTGCTACTTCATTTTCAAAGTACTGTTGAAGCAGGAATGGAGGAGGTGGGATGGTGTATTTTTCAGGGTAAATTTTTCTCCATAGTTAAAGAAAGTGCCTCATCCAAGGTGATCCTTGTGTCCCTCTTTTCCAAGACCTTTCCTATCTAAAACACACCAATGAGTTTAGCTGCCTCCTCTTCGTCCCGGACGTGATATGGTGCCTGGAAGCCACTCTGGCGTGAGAAGAAGGCTGGGAACTCTCTTGATTCTCCAAAGGCAGCCACGCAGACACCCTGAGTCTCCTGCAGCAGTGGAGGTGAGACAAGCAGGTAATCAGCAGGGGGAAAGGGAACCCAAGTAAAGAATGGGACTTTTTCCTTCTACCCAGAAAGAAACTGCCTTTCTTTAGCACAGGGCTTGGTTATTTTTATACATCCCATTCTATTCCATTCTCCCAACAACATATTTCAAAGCAAAGAGCCAGACATGGTAACTGGCTAGACCAAATCAGGCTTACTGAGAGAGGAGGCATGCACGTCCTTTGCTTGTGCTTGGAGCTGATCAAAAGCCATGCAGCTGTCATTAGCACAACACTGAGTCCAAGGTAACATCCTGTGATCTGATGATATGTCATAAGCTGACAGGAATATAAATGAGTTCTGTTTGCAATTGAGAAGTATTGATGCTGGCCGTCACCTGAAGTGCTGGCTCTGCTGATTTCCAACATACCAAACTTTTAAAGGTGACTCTATTGAAAATCATCTGGATTCCCATTTTAATTCTGATTTTATTTAGTGTTCGATGGATCTTTCCTCATCCATCAATTTCTGGGAGAATTCTCCCAGAAAATCAAGTTTAAGGCCAGAGAAAGAGGGCATGGTTAGCACTGCCTTTGACCTCAGTTGGAACAGCTGCTGGAACAGCCCCTTGGACATGGATAGATTTATGTCAGGGAGTAGCCAAGTGAGTGTACAGCCCCAGGACTACAGAACTGTAAATGTGGCTTCATGTACTCTCAGTAATAGTTTCTAAAAGTCTTAGGCTTAGTAACTATCTTCATGCCACTGGGCATTCTGTATACAAAGAACAACATTATCTGCTTTCAGGCCCCGCTGCCCATGCTACCTACCAGATATTCCAGTGTCCTGCCAATATCAAGGATAGACTTGGCTCCTGCAGATACAACAGCAACTGGAGTTCGCCCTAGCTCTGTCAAGTCAGCACTCACATCCATAGCTGTCAGGGGACAAGCAGTCATCATGTTGGTGATTGTGTTGTACTCCAAGCTGATGTGATCTGCCCTCTTAAAAAGCTGTGTCTGCCTGGGATGCCACTGCCTGATTTTGTAACTGCTTAGGTCCACAAACACATTACAGATTTAGATCGTGCCTTTACATGTTGAAATTGAAAGAGATATTGACAAAAAGAAGCTACATGGCTGAGGGCAGAGGTGCAGCCTTGTACTGTATCTCTTGGTTCCCTGATCATGTTGATAAAGAGTATGCAAAACTTTGGTAGAAAAGAAAGACAAACGTGTTATACAGCAAGGATGAAGTTCAAAGAGATAGAATATCACTGAAGGAGATTTTGAGTTTAGAACTGACATTGCTGGCAAAAAAAAAAAAAAAGAAAGCACCACAGGAGCACTGATGACCTCAGGAAACTCCCTGGTCTGGAATTCACATCACATCTGAAAGGGATGGCATACAGCAGGGCACTGCATTTGTGCTATGCTAGAAATACATATGGCTGAGAAGAGAGAATTTACTTAATTCACAGACTACACTGCCAAGACTGGTACATTTTTTAAGAGAGGACTACACACCTCTAATACAGACCAGGGCCTAAACATCTTTTGTGGTGAGACTCTCCTTCTCCTCATCTGGGAGAAGCTGATAGCAACACTGTTCAGTAGCCAGTATCAGATTATCCAACCATTACAAAGAGGGAGAGGTACAGTCAGCTCCTGTTGCGCCAGCAAACAATATCCGTATAACCACATGTATGCAAAAGATAAAAAGAAACCCCCACCCTCTTAACAACTGGCCTGTGCTCAAGAGGAACATTTTGAAGCTTCTAGAAAGGAGATACCGGGGAGAAAATAACCATAGTTTGGTCAAGAAGAATGATAACTTTACTCTTCTGAACAGACAGTTACTGTAGGACAGACTGGGGAAAAGGAATAAGATGGAATTAAATAACAGCAACATAGAGAAAAATAGAATGCATTCATGTTCTTACTGTTCTCTCCTTCCCGATGGACACCTCCTATGCCACCTGTCACAAACACGGGAATTCCTGCTTTGTGTGCAGCAATCATTGTTCCAGACACAGTAGTGCCACCAGACAGGCCCTGTCAGGGAACAACCAGTCACAGTCAGTGCCCCAGGGTGACACGGAGAACACAGCATGTGGGCAGCAGTGGTTGTGGTCTGACACGCAGCAATGTCACAACAGCCTGCTGTCACCAACTGACCAGTGAAATTCTGATACAAATATTCTTTTGGGCAAAAAGGAAGAGGAATCATCCACCATCATCCCTGCTACATAAGCTATTCTTGCCTTGACAGCAAAGGCCTTTGTTCCCCAGGGCATTCCAACCAGAAGTCATCATGGGCAGCTAGTGTCACCTTTAGCTGTCACTTTGAGCTTGCGATGGCCTACGTGTCACACAGTTTGCATGCAGTGTGATAATGCCTTATCGTGCCAATAAGAATATTCTTAGCCAAGTGCTCATGGCTTGCCAGCCCATCCAGAATGACTTTTCAGGAGCCTTATTTCATGGCTGTTAGTCCCTTACTCTGTGGTATTTTTACTGTAGTTAGGACCACATTTGAGCTTACCAGGAAGATACTACTTTACATTATATTTTCAAGAGGTTTAAAAGCAACCTGGCTTGAACCTGGAGAGCACTATACTAATGCCATGTAGAAAAGACCACAACAGAAAGTCTGTGTACCATACCTGGCTGAGAACAAAAGGAAAATCTCTCCGAGACACTTTAACTGCATTTTTACTGCTTGCCAAGAACTCGAGTTCCTCGTCTGTGAGTCCCACATGGATTTGGCCCCTTAAAATACCTACAGTGGCTGGCACTGCTCCGTTTACTCTTACAGTTTCTTCCACCTCTCTGGCCATGCTAAAAAGAGAAAAGATAACAATCACAAATTAGGGAGGCAAACAATCAGGCAAGAAACTGCCATGTTTGATGGCCATCACTCTCAGTTTTACAGTTCTTGTGACTTGGGCTAAGTCCTGTTCCTCTTCCGTATCTTCCTAGTGGCAGAAGTCTTTGCACTTGAGCTTGCAGAAGTGTAAAGCTCCCATTTTCAGGTCAGCAATGTCCAAGCTCTGTGCTTCAGTTTTAAGAAAAATCATTTGGTTTATAAGCAAACCTGGTTGTACAATAGACTGCTGAAAATAGGGATCTTTTCAAAATAGGACCTCTCTGTATTTCTTATCTGTTATTTCTCTGAGATCATAGATCTTCACAGAAACCCCAGCTAATTTAAGCCCTGGTCAAATGACCAGAATATATTTTTTTCACAATTCAAGCAGTTAGATATAGAGTGGCAACAGTGCCAAAAAGCTGCTGCCTAAGGGTACTCTAGGGCTGCAGACTAGCATACACTATCCTTTTTAAGAGCAGCTTCTTCTCCCTTTCTGAATTACTTGGACATATGCTAGGCAAACTTTAACTACTGAAACTACCTCTTCTCCAAAACTGAGTTTTCAGAGCTTCATTCTAAGACAGAATGTCAGGCAGAATAGTGGCCAGGTAAAAAGCAAGGTGGAAAATCAATACCAAAACATTCCTGTGCTTTCTGAAAGCAAGGATGGAGGGGAGAGTGCAATGTAACTCAATAAAATATAAGTCTACTGAACATTAATAAATAAAAGGTAGAGGTAGGGGGTTTTCCATGCATGGTACAGAAGGCAGGGAGAGGGACCAGCAACTCTCACAGTTCCTGCTCTGAGTGGGCTAAGTAACAGATTTCCCTATTGTGTTTCAATCCTTTTTGCATTACAAAAGATACAGGAAAAGAAACTGCAGAGGGTTTTCAATGTCTGTACAAAGTCTGCAATTGAAAAGGCTGGTAGCTCTCTTTTAGAGCAAATGATGACATTATCTGCTGCCATATTTTAAAGGAAGACAGAAATTTAATAACTAGGCTCCCCATATGTGTCCTTAAAAGTCCAAATACAAATGTTTTAACACTTGAACTCATATTCTGCATGCCTAGAAACCTGACATTTACATTTGGTCTTGCAACGGCTTTGGCTGGATCAAGAATACTGATACCGATCCACCAGGTATGTGCTTAATTCTTATAACTTTGTTGAACAAGGAACATCAAAATCCAGCACCTCAGATTCAGAGGATAGGCCATGCCATGAGTAATGATGGTGCTTTCCAAGGCTACAACTGGTCTTCCCTCCATCAGGGCTTCCTGGACAGAGGGATGAATCCTGACATAAGCACCTGGGCATAAACACAGAAAAGTGAGTTATTTGTATGTGTATTTGTAGTAACTAGTGAGCTGTTTTATAAAAGGCAAATTGTTTTCATCACAGCAAATTTATCCCCCTCTTCAGCTGCTCTTTGGGGTGAATTTACAAATAACTTCAACAAGATTGAAGCTGTGTTTTATGTAAGTGAAATATCTGCAAAATATCTCTGCTGTTAATACGAATTATAATCCTCATCACTATCAGTGAATGGTCCTCTGCCACCATTTTTGCAGTCATGTTGTTATTTGCTCCAGGAACATCGCTTGAGCATTACTGTGAACTAACTGAGTCCTGCAACCATGCCCAAACACAGGGATATGTTTTATAAGTGGAAACACCAAGGATACCATAGTAACTCAATATATTTTAAGACTATCATACACCAAGACAATTGTTGCTCTTTGCTGTGGTCCCACAAGACTGCCACCAAGGTCTCTGCTGCATTCAGATGAGGAAAATGCTTTCCACCCAGGAACTGTTTAGGACACCTAAACAGAATACACTACTCACCATGCAGAAATCTTCTCACCTGGGTGGTCCCACGTGCCATGGTGGACACATGTCTTCCCAAGCTGGAGGTTATTTTCCTAATCATCTTGTGCATATGGATGGTCCTGAGATAATGGAGTCAGGCAAAAATGAAACATGTAATTTAGCAACGATGTGACCTTGTGAAGCTAAAAATATCAGCTCTTGCCTTGATCTTGGAAAAGTAAACAACCCTTGTCCAGGAGATTGCCTGGAGTTTCCTGGTGTTTCAAGCATGAGCCAGGGTGTCAAAGCAAAATGTTATGCTGAAGAAATGGAGTTATAAGGGGTCACCTGGCCCATTATCAACGCTGGGCTGAAATCGTGGTAGAGCAGAGAAAAGGATGAGAAGTAAAAAACTAGGGAGAATTTTGAAGCAGGCAACTTTTTAAATTCCAAAGCAACTTGCCAATGACAGATTTCAGGCTCAGCCACTACCACCTCCAACATGAAAGGTCACAAGGAGAAATCTACAAGGCAGTGTAGTGCGATAGAAATATGAATCTGTTTTTTGCTGGTGTCTAGAAGAAAATAAGCATTTCAGAAAGGAGATGAGAACTGGCAAATTGGAATGGAACTGCAAAGAGGAAAGAGCAGCTTTCCCCAGAGCAGGGAGTGCTTTATGTAGGCTCACGTTACATCATCCTTCTTAGCGCAATGCCTTGGAAGCAGAGTGGCAATTCAGCCCCGGCAACAAACTCCAGAACTCCTCTGGTCTCTTAGCAACTCCTTTTCACTTTAATTAAATTCATTCCCAAACAGAGAAAGAGGGGGAGAGAGCTGTAAATGTTAAGAGAGTGGTCTGGTCCAGGCCTTGGGGCAGTTTTCACTTAATGCCTGGCTGCTTCACATACTTTCCCTGGGCGTTTAACCATATCCCTTCAGTCTCTCTATTCCTCACCCCTTCACTAGGAGGAAAGGATTCCCTTCCTCAGTCCTTTGTACCTATTGTTAATTTAGATGGCAAATTAAGTAAAATACAGTACTGTGTTCATGATACACTTAGCGGAACATGGCTCTGATCTCAGTACAGTGTGTGGCTTTACAGTTATATAGAAAATTCTTATACCCAGGAAGAATATATTTGCCCAAATATAAAGACTTCAGCTATACAGGACAGCTTGGGCTGTGTTACATAAGAAAAGTGGCGCCGGATCAACTAGACACAATACACACCTGACCGAAACACTAAGATTTTCCACTTTCCAAACTGTTAATAGGGACTAAAAATTATCTTAATGAAGTTTATGGAATCATGCAATGACAAAAAAAAAAAAAAGTGACAAAAGCTCTTACTTCATGCTTACAACTGTGCAGTGCTAAGCTCAGTAGCCTGGGCAGTTCATGGGCTCATGCCAATGTTCTGGTATTGCTGTGTTTGTGCCTACATAGCCCTCACTCTCCAGGGTGAAGTCAGATTTGGAATAAATTAATTAAGGCAACAAGGTTACGCCAAGGATTGGTTGAGCTGCTCGAGCTGTGCTCTGAATTTTAACAACCCCCCAAACTCTGAAGCACAACAGCCAGGAGTGCCCAAGCTGTGCTGGCTGGTGGATAAAAACCAGCTGGTCACCACCTGAAACCCAATACGGCTGAGCTGATATCCACTGGAAACTCAGCCAACACTCAGCCTGAGCTGGCTCAAAGGTTTTTGAAGCTTGGCAAGTTCTGCAGCAAGACCTGTATGGCCTTTTGCCTCTCAACCAAACTGCAGATTCGTAGTGCAAGTTTCAGGCAGCTCTAGCACAGACCGGCTCTCCTCCCTCTTCCAGACTGTCCCTACTCATGTCCCCTGTGATCGATCCGGTGAATCCGCCCTCACGGAGCAATGGCCTGGCATGTCTCTTACCTCTGGGTGTCCGTCTCATGGAGGGAGGCTGGGTGGGTACTGGAGCGGTGCCTGGGCAGCCTGGGAGGAGGTGGAGGAAGGGGGGCGGGCAGCACATGGGGGTGCGCAGGCCAGGACTTCTGGCCAAGAGAGTCTATTTATTATTAACCACAGGCACAGCTGAGCTCCACAACTGCTCCCTGCCTGGGGTTCAGGGGGCCATTTCATGGCTTCTGTGATTATTTTTGTTCACACAGAGCTAGATTTTCCCCTTTTCTCATTTTTCAGATTCCTTTGCTATTACATTTTTTTAAATCAGTGAATTCATTACTCACTAAAACAATGCCTTTGCAGACTGAGGCACTTTGTATCTATGCCTAAAAAGCTGGGGAATCACATCCATGCCTCCCCCATAACCTTGCTAAATGCAGTTAAAGCTCTTCCTTCTCAGGGTAAGAGCTCTGCCCAGCTCTTGGCCTCCCCAGAGAGGAAAGTTGTAGGTCTAAAGATAGTTGTGGCCACATTTCGTACGATGCAGACGCCTGGTGACGCCAAGAATACAAGCTGGGTTCACAGCAAAAAACTCTTGTAGTCTCCTCCTGTAAAGACAATCCATTCTAGCAGTTCTAGGGCAGCTTTGAACAAGGACTTTGAAACTGATAAAAAGCCTCATAAAAAAGCCATGATACTTTGATATCTAATGCACTGGTATTGTGCATGTTTCAGTTTTATATTCTGCAGAAAATATCAGAGTTGAGAGTTAAATGGCCATGAAGGAATTGATTTACGGGATAAAAGACAGACATGATTCCATGCAGCGTCCACGAATAACATAAAACTAGCTGAAGTAATTGCTAATGTATTGCTGAAGTAATCATTGTCAAGGAACTGATTTTACTGCAATCCATTAATCAGGAAATTGTAAAACATAGGTTGTTAAAGCAGTACTTGCACTTTACACTTGTCCGTTTCAAAAGAGATTTCCTGAAACTTTTGTTTAACACAGCAGTAACAAATGGTGTCTTATTTTCTACATCCTTCCAATCTCTTCAACTAAACACTTTCAAGGAAACTTCAAACAAAACTTGCTGAGTTACAAAGACAATCCGCCTCTGACTTCTGTTACCCAGTCTGGAAGGAATTTAATTGCAGGAATGATAGATTGCATCCTCAGATGCCATAAATGGATGCTGAAGATTTTGTGAACGGTATCTTTTTCCTGGGGGGATGGGTAGTCAGATGTATTGTAAAGAAAATGTGTATGCAAAATAACATTTTTGGAAAAAATGCACAAATTATAATGACATCATTTAATTTTCCACTAAATCTGCAGTATTCTAGGAATCTATCTGGGCCATCCCATTGTTAACATGCTATCAGGCAAGATGATTTAGTAATCAAGCCAGTCACTCAGTTTCCAACTCTCAGCATCATCTCAAGATGATCTTATGCAATGGGCACCCCAGTTCAGCCTGTCAGATAAGTCAGGGGTAAGAATGTGTTGCTTGATTTGCCATTTTTCTCCTAAAACCCAGTGGAAAATCAGCCTGTTGGGTTTATAGCTCAGCCTTCCCGTATGAACCCGTACGTCTCTGAGACAAAATGGAGCTGCTCACTCAGCTCTCTGAGGGTGCTCCTGCGATCTTGTGCATATCCTAGGTTCTGGAATTGTGCCCAGCAGGCTTCTGCAGTGTGATACATGGCTGATGATGGTTTGGGAGCAGTCAGAACTACAATGTGTAGATGAGAAAGGAGAGAGAGCCCTGGAGAACAGCTGGTTTGTAAGTAACAAAACAGGTTTGTAAGGAACTGTGGGGCAACATGTAACTCACTTCTCAGTCCCATCTGCCTGCAGTGACCCACAGCTCGCTGCTGCTGGTACTTCCCCCTCCAGGCCTCAGAAGTAGAAGTTAATATTAAACAGGTTGCTGAGTAAAATGGGAGTGGCTGGGAACAAAGAAATTGCCATGGCAAATTCCTGCTGCCTGCTGGGAGCTGGGCCCTCGGGCCACCCTTACATTTTCATTCCTGAGTGATTCCCACACCAATTACCATGTCCCCCCGAAACCTTTTGTCTCTCAGGGCCCTCACTATCCAAGGCATTAGGGAAATGGGAAGCTCCACATTACTTTTGTCATGTCTGCCCTGGGACAGTATATTCCTTTCCCTGTGTACCTGCTTTCTGAGAGTCTGTTAAGAGTTGTTAGGCTGGAATTTGCTTACTGGTGTTTCTCTGTTGTAGAAGGTTGCTTCTAGGCCACCAGAATCCAGAAGAGGTAGTAGAGACATGCAGAATCACAGAGAACACATTTGACCATTTATTTATTTTACTTTTGTGAGAATTACAGTGCTTGGAACTGCCTGTCTTGCCAGGGCAACAATCTAACCAATATGAAGGTCTGACAAAGTTGCTCTTTAGTGATTTAACCTCTTTAACTGTCTAACATCCTTCCACTTTCATCAGGAGATTTTCATGATCATTCTAATGGATCCAAAATAACTTTCCAGTTTATCTTAATGGCTTGAAAGTATTTGATTTTCCCCCCCCTAGTATGAACTATTTTTTCCTCCTGCTGTTTCTAACAGAATTCAAGACTGAACATACACACCTGGTGCAGTTTTTAAACTTTTGTTTCAGTGCTGAACATCGTATGAAAAATGCTCTGTGATGGAATCAGGTGCAGAAAATAAGTTTCTTCTTTTTGATATGAACTTTTTTAAAAGGTCTTCCCAATTCTCATGGGTTAGTTTTCCACTGAACATCCAGGCTTTCTCATAATACAGATTCGTGAAATTGAATTTACAAACTCTCCGGCATTGATAATCCCGGGAAGAGTCTGCTGCTCCCAACTATCAAGGCTGCACAGAGAACCTGGATCAAGCTCTTTGTCTGGGTGCTCCTTGTCTTGGGTAAATGTAGCAGTGAATCTGATGAGAAACTTGTTTAAACATGCTTCAAAATGGCTTTTTGTAGTCTCTTTGCTAACTCATGCTTTCTTCTTCCCAACACCCCCCACGACAAGTGTGTCCCATACAGTGTCCTGGGAAGGTGTCCTGAGGTGTTTCTCATTGGTCCTTTGTTTAACCCCTTCCTATTGGCTGTTGACCCTTTACCTGATGGTTTTTTCTGTGTGACCCTGAACTTGTGATTGGTCCCCTTTGACCCTCCTAAAAGCTTTATAAACCCCTTCCCAACAATAAACTCTCTATTGCCTCCTCTCCACGCCGGTGTGCTGTCTCTGTGCCTGCCATGGGACCACGTGCGTGGGGGGAGGGAAGGGCACCTCTCCCCTCCAGGCTCGGGGCCTGAGAAACCCCTGTCGCTAGAGTTCCCTTTCCCCCTCCCTCAAGACGTTGGAATGGTTCTTCAGATGGAGATGGAACTAGAACTGGGCTCCCCCACGTCATGGGTGGGGAAAGGGATCCAGAGTTAAAGGTTGGTCTTATACAATCATGTTCATCCAAGAACTGGACATCTCTGTGCCCAGACCTGAATCCTATGTAGCTCAGCTCCTAACAAGCCTTTTTTTTTTTTTTTTAAATGCATACCTGTACCCTGATTTGAAGTCTCTTAACACTGATATGTATATTTCACCTCCTTTTAATTCAGAGTTGTGTTTGCCCAGGTCTGGACTCTGCATATACCAGAAAATGCCAGCATTCACATTGCCTCATTCCTTAGGTCCTTCGACGGCACTCAAGTCACTGTTTCAAGGCAACCTGAGAACAGATTTACCTCTTCTCTCCTGTCTAGTGCACTTCCTAAAGTCTGGTCATCTTAGGATGGTGTTCTACTGCCTATTTTTAGAGCAAAGGCTTCATTTCAGTATTTTCTAGAGTGACTGATGGCTTGGATATGTTTGATTTCTTAATATATTTTTAACTAGGGAGGCAGAACACCAGTAACACTGCTCGGACAGACTTCCCCCTTCACCTCGCCCCTGCACCCCTGCTTGTCACTGTCTTTTTGGGGTGTGTTTAGTGCTTGGCTCAAGACTCCTGTCAGTGAGAAGCCAAGGACATGATGTGGATTGGGCAAGCAGGAGTTTCACAACCAGGATTTATTACAGAGCCAGTGAGGTCGGGAGAGACCACGGCGGGACATCCAGTCCAACCTCCCTGCTCCAGCCGGGTCGTCCTGGAGCACGTGGCACGGGATTGCGTGCAGATGGTTCTTGAATATTCCCAGTGAGGGAGATATTACGGCAGGAGGAGGCGATGTCTCTCAGCCCAAAAGCGCAGCACGGGGTGGTTCAGTCCCGACTTTCGGGTCGGGCTTTTGAGGCGCCACTGACCCGTTTTGCTCCCCCACCTCCCGGCCGGCGCCACGTCGCCGTTCCGTGTTGCTGCCCCCGGGAAAAAGCCCTTTCCCGGCGCCAGCTGATTCTGCCGGGCGGGGCGAGGCCCGGGCGCGGGGCAGCGTCGGGGGCGCTCCCGCCGGCGCCGCGGGGGCGCGCGCGGGTCTCTGCGGCCGCGCGGGGGCAGCACCGGCCCGGCCGCGCCCCGCGCGCTCCCGCCCGCGCGCCCCGCTCGGCCAATGGGAGCCGCCGCTCAGGAGGGAGGGGGCGGGGCCTCGGCGCGCTCCGCCCCTAGGCCGGAAGGCTCCCCTCCCGGAACTTCCGGCGCTGCCGCCGCCGTGCGGGATAAACAGAAATGGCGGAGGCGGTGGCGGCGCTGGAGACAACGGCGGGTGCGGCGGCCGCGGCTCTGGGCGCGCCCGCGGCGGCTGCGGGAGCGGAGGCCGCCGCCTTCGACTTCGCGGCCGTGCCGCCGCCCTCCGCGGGGCCGGGGGGAGGCGGCTGGACCAAGCAGGTCACCTGCAGGTACGCGCCGTGTCCGCGGCGGGGCGGGCGGGGGGGGGCGGGCGCGGCCGCCCTTCCCTGTCCTTCCCTTCCCTATCCTTCCTTTCCCTTCTTTTCACCCCGCAGGAGCTTTTCCCTCATTGCCGCCGCTTCCCCCCCCCCCCCTTGCCCCTTTAACCCCCCCCTCCCCCCACGGTCACGTACGCGCGGCGCGCGCCCGCCCGCGGGGGCGCGCGCCCGGCCCCGCCCCGCCCCGCGCGCGCCCCCGCGGCCGGCGAACGGGCCCCGCGGCCTGGCCGGGGCTGCGGCCGCACCGGCACCGACCGGACCCGCCACCGACCCCGGGCGGGGCTCCCGCGGGAGGCGGCGCGGCCGCGGCTCCGGGCCCGCCGGTGGGGGCGGTGCGGTCCTGGCCCCGACCCGCGGAATAGGGTTTGTTTCTGGGGCCGCGCCGCGCCCGGGGCGGTTTGGAGGCGCTGCCGGCGCCTTGCGAGGAGCCGCGGGCTGCTGTTCATTGTGTGCGAACGGCCCCGCAGCGCCCGGCGCGAAGGGCGGCCGGAAAGGAGAGGAAAGGGAAGGAAGTGCTGCAGCCGCGTCCCGCAAAGCGCGACAGAGCAGGAAATGCGAAGTAATTCGAGCGCTTGTGCGTTTAAATCCACATTTAAAATTGGAAACGAATTCCCGATTGATGCAGCGACAATTAGTTATTAAAGAGGAGAGCAGGAATAAGTCAGGGCAGGCTGCAGGAGGCGAGAAGCGCTGCTGCCCGTGTCACACCGAGGTGCTGCGTCATTTCCTATCGGCAGTTTTCCCTTAAACCGTATTTCTGATAAATCTTCTGTGTGGGGTTATGCAAGCCGTGCTGCGTGTTTTAAAGCTTGCCAGATGGACTATTTTTAAATCTACACTGCTGGTCTGTTGGCAGGCAGAAAGGAATTTAAAACAGTTTTGTGAATGCAGACATATTAGTTTGTATGAAAGCAAATGGTAATCCAAGATTAACATCGAGGAGTATGTCCTGATTTTTTTTCAATTTTATTTTTAAATAAAGAAAAATAAAAATAATAATTTTAAATTACTTTTAGCCCGAATAAGTTTCCGAGCAAGTACATTCCGAGTCACTTGGAAGTAAAAAGGAACACCTCTTGGGCAGAAAGGAAGAGGCTCCAGATCTTGCTTCAGCTCTATATCTGTCCTGCATTTTCTTTTTAGATTTGTGCCGATTGCAGGTTGCAGCAGCAGGATGAAGAGCTGCTGCTTGGCTTTGGCAGGAGCTTGCTTGCTGTGTCCCTTCACTGTGCTGCTCAGTGTGCCCTGTTTAAAACGTCCCTATTCGACATTTATTTTGGCTAATGCCCTACTAACTGGTTCCCTTTGGGAAGCACCGTCTGTCAGCGCTCTAGGAGCGCTCTTGCAGAGAGCTCCTCCGGCGAACCCCCGGGTTAATGTTTGATGCCGGGCACTTAAACGTGAGGAGGAAGTGGCCGAGGCCCGTGCTTAGCTCAGCTTTACGAGCGAGGCAAGGTCAGTGCTCCTTCTGTATAGATTGCCTCGTAATTTCTGGAGATTGAAAGGCTGAATTAGCCAAATTGGATTTGTGGGACGGCTATAGACAGGTATAGATGCAGGATCGATTTATTGAAGACAGTAACTGCCATAGTACAGAAGCAGTCAAGTTCATCAGGGTCCTGCAGTGCAGTCAGTCTGTCTAAGGAATATATTTAGTTACAAACACTCTGGACTAGCAGGAAGCTAAAGCTACTCTTTTGTAATGGTTAATGTGCTTTAATGTGAGCTTAAACAATGAGATCTTGGCCAATGATCTGATGAACATCTCCATTCTTTGTTCTCTTTGACTAATCCTGCTAGTTATCCCATTGCCTGCTTTATTAATTTTTACAGGGCTGTTCCAGTTGTAGGCAGAATAGCTTTCCTCAGACTTTAAAGTGAAATTAACAATTTTGACTTGGTCTTCTGGGAATGTGTAATAAGAATTTTGGGTTTCTAAGTTTGGTTTCAGTAGGATGTATTCATATTCAAGAAGATATGTTTCTTATTATTAAATCTTGGTTTACTTTTATAAATGAGCTTGAGGATTTAACAGTAATATGAAGGGGTTAAGTTTCAAAATGCACATTTTTAGTGTGGGAGGTACAGCAGTTTCTGTCTGAGTAACACTGCACAATTCTGTTTGTTCACAGGCTTTTTTACTTGAACCATCATAAGGGTGACAGTAAATGCTGCCTGAAAAACTTCTGGGAGACAGTGGTCCCTTCAGTATAAATGGGTTAGCACTTCATGGCTGCTAAAGGAATACTGCTGTTCCATTGGAACTGGGAGGTTTAAAATTAGTAGCATAAGTGCTTGCTGCTCCTTTGAATACCTGATATGATAAATAGGTTGGCTAATGAGTTTTAATGTACCAGTGTGATATCCTTGGGATGGATGATTAATATCTCAGAGTGGGAGACACAGTGACTAAGATGAAGGACTTTGATTTCTCCTAGGCATAGTTGTGCTGATGTTACCCTTCTGCTTTTCTTGCACCTAAAGTTTAGAAGTCTCACAGTGAAATATAGGAAATCATCATATTCCCTAAGAGATGATGGAAAATAGTTTTCTAATATTACTTCTGTGATTTAGCTGTTTTCAGGGCTCTTGTGCTTTGTAATAATTGATATTTTTAATCTGGAACAAATAGCAGAACTATTCAGAACTAGTTTAATATTCTGATCTTTTTCTTATTGCTGTCTTTGAAATAAGGAAAAGACTGGTGATCCAAGTTTCTCAGTCCTTCAGTTGAGATGGATACATGGTTTTATGGAGTAGTGGTATAGCAAACCTATTTTTCCATAGTCTTGGCACTGTTTGCTCCAGATACTTGTGTTTTCCAGATGTCATGTTAAAAGTCATCAAGTTGATGTAAATAGATTACATTTCACTTGTTTGTTTAATAACTGAATGTAAATAAAACCCTTAGCAACTAATTGGTGTCTTTTGAGAGCTGTCTACATGTTTGTACCTTTGCTGTTCTTTCTGAAAACCTAGGTCATAGAATCATAGAATCATAGAATCGATTGGGTTGGAAAAGACCTCCGAGATCATCGAGTCCAACCCTTGGTCCAAATCCAGTCCATTTACTAGATCATGGCACTCAGTGCCACGTCCAATCTGCGTTTAAAAATCTCCAGGGACGGTGAATCCACCACCTCTCTGGGCAGCCAATTCCAATGCCTGATTACTCTCTCTGTAAAGAATTTTCTCCTGATATCCAACTTAAATTTCCCCTGGCGGAGCTTAAGCCCGTGCCCCCTTGTCCTATTGCTGAGTGCCTGAGAGAAGAGACCAACCCCCACCTGGTCGGAACTTCCCTTCAGGTAGTTATAGACGGTGGTGAGGTCACCTCTGAGCCTCCTCTTCTCCAGGCTAAACAACCCCAGCTCCCTCAGCCTCTCCCCATAGGACTTATGCTCCAGTCCCTTCACCAGCCTTGTTGCTCTTCTCTGGACCCGCTCCAGCACCTCACTATCCTTTCTGAACTGAGGGGCCCAGAACTGAACACAATACTCAAGGTGTGGCCTCACCAACGCAGAGTACAGGGGAAGGATCACTTCCCTGCTCCTGCTGGCCACGCTATTTTTGATACAGGACAAGATCCCATTGGCCTTCTTGGCCACCTGGGCACACTGTTGGCTTATGTTGAGCTTCCTGTCAATTAGTACCCCCAGGTCCCTTTCTGCCTGGCTGCTTTCCAGCCACTCTGTGCCCAGCCTGTAGCGCTGCAGGGGGTTGTTGTGGCCAACGTGCAGGACCCGGCACTTGGCTTTATTGAACTTCATCCCATTGGAATCAGCCCATCTCTCAAGTCTATCCAGATCCCTCTGCAGAGCCCTCCTGCCTTCCAGCAGGTCGACACTCCCTCCGAGTTTGGTGTCATCAGCAAATTTGCTGATGATGGACTCAATCCCCTCATCTAAATCATCAATAAAGATATTAAACAGGACTGGACCCAACACAGACCCATGGGGACACCACTGGTGACCGGCCGCCAGCTGGATGCAGCTCCATTCACCAGCACTCTCTGGGCCCGACCCTCCAGCCAGCTCCTAATCCAGGAGAGGGTACACTTGTCCAAGCCATGTGCTACCAGCTTTTCCAGGAGTATATTATGGGAGACAGTGTCAAAGGCCTTGCTGAAGTCTAGATAGACCACATCCACAGCCTTCCCCTCATCCACCAGGTGGGTCACCTGATCGTAAAAAGAGATCAGGTTGGTCAGGTATTTATCTGTCTTTTCATAGAAAGAATGTGCAGTAGTCAATTAATGCCTTAGTTCAGTGCAGCACCAGGGATAAGATGTGGGGCACAAACCTGCCTGTATTATTCCTTCTGTTGCTGCTCTGTTCTGGATCTCCTGATAACGTCTTGCCAAAGGAGGTTATGGAGAAAAAGGGACAGGGAGCTCAGTGCTATTAAGACCAACTTTTTTCCCCCCTTTTTCTTAAGGTTACTAACTCAAGTAGAATGTCATCAGCCACTAATATGGCTGAATGCTGTGCTAGATCAGCATGCTTAGCCTCTTCCTTACTCCCTTCTTCCCTGGGAATTCCCAGTCTCTTTATGGCACCTGAAGAAGCTAATGGCTGCAGTTGGCTGTTATCTGAGGATCCCTGTCTGCCAGGCACAGCCTGGGGTTTGAACGAGGCTTGCTGTTGGGTGTGACATTCTAATTTAGCAAAACCAGTAGTCTGATAAACAAAACAGCATTACCTGAAAGTAGAAACATGAAGTAAAGAACAAGCCCCATGTGAATAAGGAAACCCATTGCAAACTTCAAAAGCTATGGAAAGAAGCATTACATATTGATATAAGGATATGTTGTTTTGATCAAGGCATTTGTAACTAGCCACATGTTGAAAATTCTTCTATTCTGTTTGTTGGTGTCACTTGTGTTTTGTACAGTCACGCAGTGAACTGAACGGGGGAGATGATCTGGGCTTGGACTGACGAGTTCTGTGGTAGGTTCCCTATGCAGCTTAACCAAGTTATGCTTGTATATTTGAATAGGAAAGGCAGAGAGCACTGCTGCCAGAATAATTGCTTTTTGGATGACAGCATCACAGAGACTCAGAGAAAATCCAGTTATATACTCGTCTTGATCTAATTTTACTTTTTCAGATGAAATTAAATGTGTTCTCTGACTACCTGACCAAATGCAAGTTTCAAATATCCTTCTGCGTGTCACTGAGTGAGGCAGATAAGTCATCTGTCTCTCATTTTATGGATGCTTTTTTTGCTATAACGAGAATGAAGAGGCTGGTATTGCTGTTGTGTAGAGTTAAATTTAATAATCTGTGTGTATAAAGATGCTCTCCAAAATAAGTTTTGTTACCTTTTCCCCCAAAATAATGCACTTTGTTAATTTCTTGACGTGACTAAAGCATGTTTTAGCCAAATGCTGCGATTCGATATGTAAAGTCTTAAATTCTTTGTGACCTTACAGTAAAAATCTTACCTCTTGGTGAGGGGGAGGGTTGTGGAGGAAGTTGGTGTAATCCTTGGAGAAATACATTTTTCTCCCCTCCCACTCCAGCCTTCTTGTTCAAATGATGCTGAATTTGCTGTTTAGGATTGAAGACCTTAAAAAGTGATGTGTGAATTAAATTGAACTTGGGAGTGTTTTACGTTTGGTCCTTTTCCTTATATCCTACCGTTTCTCTATAATGAATTGTGACAACTTTCAGAATTATACAGAGTCTGTATTTGCGGAGGATTTCCTAACCTAAACTGGGAAAGAAAGAAAAAGACTTGGAGCTCCATTTCCTCTGTCTGAGAAGCAGTGGCAGAGTCTAATTTTGAGGCTTATGTACTTAGGATAAGTCGTGTTGACCAAGTAGTTTCTATCAGATGTCCTCACTTCAGACTGGTGCCTTTCTCTTAGTCACTTATTTGAGCTGTAGCGCTGTCCCAACACTTTGTTGGCTTAAGGAGCAGTGTGGCTGGGCAGTGATCTGATCTAGATTAAAAATAACCATGGGGGCAGTGAAAGGAATGTCACGTTCCATCTGCAGCCATTTCCTGGTCTGAGTCAGCAGGTGGCTATGAAGTTGCTGCCCCAACACATGGGGGAAGCAATGCTGTGTAGAAATCAGCAAAGGGTAGAGATAACACTTTTTAAAGAACAAACACTAAACAACCTGAATTGGTTTTTTTACCCTATTGGTATGACTCTCATTTCTTAAAAGCAAGCAAGCCAGAAATTCCAGTTATGTTCTGGTTCTGTGAGTTCATGGGTGGTTGGGTTGTTTTTTTTTCTTTTGAAGTGACTTTGTTTGTGGGTGGATTATGATATTTTGGTGGTGGGTGGGGGTTTGGTGGTTGGTGGGGGGTGTTGTGTGTTTTTTGTTCACAGCAGAGAGTGCAAGGCTGGGTATTGTTCTGTTTTTGCAACACCCTGTTCCTGGTGTGTGCTGGCAGTTTGTGCTGCCACTTGACCCTGCAGAGCTCATCTTGGTCTTGGACTGCTTATTTTTTATGCAGGGCCACATTTCTTACCTAATAAATATGTGACTACAGTGTACAGGCAGGGGATTTTGAGGGTGAATTGCAGCCTGATGGCAAGTGTCAGCTGGTGGTCTGTAAAACCAGTTCAGATTTTTTTTAGCCTTAGTATGTTGAATACACACTGGTATTGTGCATCTCTTAAAACTCAACCCCAGGTTTAAATATCTTCCCTAATACTGGATTGCAAATGTCATTTGGTGAATTATTCACTTGGTCTTATCTGACTTCCTAAAAATATATTGGACTAAATAGTTGTACAGAAATGCTTTTGCAGTTCAACAACTTGTCACCTTTCCTGTTTAGGAATATCAACTGAATATACTGTTTTATGAAGAGCTGACTGAATCTTGGTTTGGGCTGCTGAAAGATGATCCCTCTCTCCTGTGCTGGTTGTGTGGCGGTGTAGTCAGCTGGTTGGAGGACCTGGTTCTGCTGGCTGTGCAAAATGGTGGAAGTGCAATAGGAGGAGGGCAGGACTGCCCCATTCAGCAGCAGTATGGGCTTAGAAGGGCATAATCTGCTTCTCAGTCTTTCTTCAAGTGGTGTTTTGTGTGTAACCTAAATCCTCACAAATTTTCTTGTTTACGAGGTCTTCCTATTTCCAATGAGTTCAGAGTTTGCAACTTAGTTGGTGTCTGGGGACCAATACTGCTTCTTTCTCAACTGAAGTGTTGGTAAACATAATTACCTCTAACATAGGTTTTGACTTTTTTTTTTCTTTTTTTTTTTCTTGACTAATACTTTTATGTGGATTGGGAAAGATGTACTTGAACTGGTATTTTCAGTTGTAGTTTTGATGTGAACATACTGAATCTGAATAGTTACAGTGCTTTTTGTTTCAAGAAACTTGAGTCTTCTAGGTTAAAATTAAAAAAATTAAAATTGAAAATGACTGTTTTGTTTTCTTGAACAGCTGAATTGAAGATTAAGCTTGTGCTACTGGACATGCTAAAATGTAGCAAACTGTCTTCAAAAGCTTTGAAACTATCCAAATCTTTCAAGACAGGCAGCACAGTACTGAAGCAGGGTGCTTCAACTGATTATTTGGCTCCTATTGCAGGAATCAATGTGTGTGTTTTGTCAGATGTAATTATCCATCACAAACATGATTTGCATTCTTGGAGAGGAAATTCACTTTTGATTGAATTATTTATGAATTCAGAATAGATTTTATCCCTCAGGCATTTTGTTTAGGGTGTGTCTGGTTTTGATTCTTTGATTTGGTGGTGGGATTCTCTAAGGTTTTTGCTTGTATCAGAACACAGGAACTACAAGTAAAAACTTTGTCCAAGACTCTTTCCTCTGTGTCATGGCCCAGGATAACTGTTTGCTTTACAGGGTTTTTTCAGGCTTTTGTAAGGGCAGGTCCCTAAATGTGCTGTGCAATTCAGTGGAATAGCTGAGGCTTCCTCTTTTCTCAGATGTTCTTATTTTTATGTTTATACTGGAGCAGGGTCCCACGAGTCTTTAGCGCTGCTCTTAATTGAGCATACCTTGATTTATAGAATAACAAAATCATCCAAATACATCCAAATACAACTTGTTTGCAACTTCAGTGCTTCTCCTTAATTCACAGTAATCTTTTGTCTTGCAGATACTTCATGCATGGAGTTTGCAAGGAAGGAGACAACTGCCGCTACTCCCATGACCTCTCCACGAGTCAGTCTGCCATGGTGTGCAGGTATTACCAGCGAGGATGCTGCGCTTATGGAGATCATTGCAGGTAAGGAAATGCTCTTGACCCTCCTGCAGCAGTCCTTTCACTCTGAATCCCTGAGTAGAGAGCTCACAGAACGGCAGTGAATCTTAGTGTTCTCCTTTTTCATTGCAACTTCAGAAATTTAAAAAAATAGCTTTTCACGTACTCTGTTCTCTTGCTGAGTAGCAGTGTTTGCTTTGCTATGCAAATAAGTGAGTGAAGGTGAGACCTTGCTTTTGTAAAAGTAATAGTTGTCAAGATGGGGGGTTTACTTATTTATTTATTAATAACGTGAGTAGATTAGTTGAAATCTGAGACTACATTCAGACTAGTTGAGTGGATAAAACTGAGTTACATTTGTTAAGTGACAATAAAAGCTGAACAGGTAAGAATTTTTTTTCCTGGTGTTGTGTATCTCTTGAGGAATTGGTACTCTGACACTTGAACTGCCATTTTGGAAAAGTAATTGGAGTTTGTCATGTAAATACTAAAATGCTGCCTGTACAAAATAGTTGTACATTATGAAAACATAGTATGAATTAAACTGTACCCCTGACATTATTAAAAAAAAATCAACTGTGAAGAAAGGAAACTGATATTCTCCTAGTGGAGCAAAGCTTTACAAAGGCCTAGGGGTGTTTGTTTTGTCATACATTGATTTTACTGAAGTTTATCAGAAGTTTTAACATTCTGTCTTATTGCAGTTCTAATGAATGACTAAATATTTGCATCATGATTTAATATGGTAGTTCATAGTTAGCTTTGCTTTCACATATGTATAAGAAAGAGAACAAAAAAAGCCTCTCTGTAGCCTTCTGTGTGCCAGTGTTGCTTTCTTGATCATGTAGATCATGGTCTCCAAGCTTTGGATCATGCCTCCATCAGTGAAAAACTGAACTCCCACCAACATACATATTAATTTATAGTTTATATGTATCTGCTGTTGTGCTAATGTTATGTACATTATAAAACATACACACAAATCAGAATTTAAGAAAGGATGTATTAAAGGTGAAATAAACAATATTTAATAAAAATTTTATAAACAGTCCGAAACTTGTTGCTGTCACTAAAAGCCTTATTAGTAATAATATTTTTTTACTGACAGTAATGTTGATTCAGTGGGATTCACTGTTTTCTAAAATCTCAGTTTAACACTTTGTAATAGTTATTTGAAGGTCCCATTTCGAGTTCAGTTTTTTTCACTCCTTGGTTTTAATGGCCGTCAGAACTGAAAAAGATCTTTCACAGAGATACACGGATCCCAAAGGAAGTGTATTGTTGGCTGCACTTACTAATGTGTGATAAATTTAGCTGGTAAATTTCCATTTTCCCTGATGTCAATCAGCTGTTCTTACAGATTAGCTGGAAGGTGTTGCATTGTTATATTTTTAGCAAATGGGTTCAAAATGCACAGGAACTCTGAGTTTGGAAGATTTTTAAACATGTTAGAGAATTGTTTCCAAGCTTTAAGTATGCAAGATATGGAAGTTTTTTTTTGGAGTTGACACACTTGCATAGTTTTTGCCAATAAAATTGCATAGTGATGGAAATATTTCATTTTCAAAATGTTGTCTGCATACCACAAGTTTCTTTCAAAGAGCAGTTACGTGTTCTTAGAACGTCTTTGCCTTGAAGGGACACTCTGAGTGTATTTGGTTTTGGGTTTGTTTTTTTTTTTTAATATCTGCTCAGTAGCTTATTACTAATAGTGACTTGTCATCATGGAAAAGGTCACAAATTTGGACCACTTGTCTTTGTGAAGTAAACATACATAACTCATCCTTGAGTCATCAATTTTTAAGTGCTTTACCATGAGATAATCAGCAAACATCTGTGTGATAGAAAAGATTTTTATGGTGGCTCTGCAGCTCTTAACTGTTGTAAACGTTTGACTATTTAAAGGTCTTGTTTTTACAAAATTGACTATATTGATGGCGTTCTTTAGTTCTTGGGTGCTTCTGGATCCATCTTTGCTACAATATCTTACCTATGAATGAGGCAGTGAATGAATTTCTGGCGTGGTGTTATCTCTGGAACCTTACCCTGGAATAATTTATTCTGGTCAGAGCAGGTGCTCCTTCAGTGATTTCACTTGCAGTTTTCCCATAAAGCATTATTTTTATTAAAGTAGTCATTTACTGTTGAAAATGTTTCTCTTCTGGTACATCTTTTCTTTGGTGTCTCACAAAAAGTAGTTCTTCGTGTATTTTATTATTGAAACAGAATCTAACAAGTATAAGCTGAGACATGTGAGAAACATCTGTACTTTCTTCCTGTACAACAAACTCCTCACACTAGTTCTAGTACTTGTTTCTTCAGATCTCTAGCAGTGTTTTCTGTATGTTTCCCAACAGTATTTGCTGACAAAGGAATGTGTTTTACTTTGTCACCATATTGTTTTCCATATGTAGTTTCAGTCATTTTTACCACAGTAGGAAGAACAAGTGGTCCGGTGGTATGTGGCTTTTTGTTTTTCATTGTTATGTAACAAGCCTCAGAAGAGGCTTTTAAACACTTTCATGAAAAGTTCTCTAAAGCACTGGGTTGAGTATGGTATGACTTGAAATGTCATGGGAAAAAATTGTAGAGGTTTGTCTTCATGTTCTGGATGTTCAGATTTTCAGCGTCTTGCTAACTGAGATGGCTTCGTGCTATCATTAGCTAATATCTCAAGGTACAGTATACACTGAGGGCAAGGTTCTTTGTTAATAACAGTGGATGTAAATCCTTGTTTCAAATTGCCTTCTTGGTAATCTTGATTTATTTTGTGCTCCCCCTCCCCCCAGGTTCTTGTCAGAGCTGAATAGGCTGGCATTGTTTTTACTTTGTAGAGTGGCTGATGAAGAGCTTGCAGTAGTAGGAGTAGAAGTGCTAGCTCTGACATTTTCTTGTTTGCTTTTGCTCACATTATCAGAACTGTCGTCAGTACACAGTTGCGGGAATCTTTTCAAGGCACTTGTTCTCTTTGTCAGGGTTACTTTAGGTAAAACAAGATATATTACCTGTCAATCCATTTAAGTGGGCACAAGCAAACTGCAATGTGTTGCAATATGCTGAAAGTGAGTGAATGAGGGGCAGTGCCACTGTCAGCCCCACTGGGTGATGGAACACCTGCTCCTCTTGCAGGGCACCTCGTACGTACCACACGTGGGACCCTCTGACATATGGGCTGAGTGAGGACACTGCTGTCAACCTGTATGTTAAATATTAATACTTTCTTTTTTAAGGGGGAAAAAAAATTACAAAAAGTTCTAGTATTCTCTTCCTGCACCCCAGTGGTTTGTCTTGCACACCTCATAGGGTGCATGCACTTTGGAGGCCACTGATGTAGAGGACTGAAGGCTTGACTTTTAAATTTGGGCTTCATAGGATTAGGATTTCAAAGCTGACATTTGGTTGGGAGCATCTCTTTAATGTGCAAGAACTGTGACACTTTGGTGTTTTCAATCTGACAAAAGGTAAATTAATCACAGTCACTTAAAACTTTTGTATGATCTCAAAAAATTCCCTCCTGTTGTCCTTGAAATTAGGCAGCAAATATCCAAGACTTCAAAGGTACACTTGTAATTTATTTTCCCCGTGTAGTCTACTAGTTGCTAGAAGACAGATTTTTGAGGGAAATGGTGCTTTCCTGTTTGTGGGTGGTAGGGATCAAAGTGTTCTGAGCATCATTTTCCACAGTGAGTTGAAAGAGGCATTAGAAATAAATACTAAAATTCAGTGTAAAATCTGAATGACACAACATGCTCAGACACAGGAAAAGAATCATTTATGTTGGTGGGGTTCTCTGAAGTAAAGCTGATTGAACTAATTTTTCTCATTCAGCAGTACTGCGTATGCACAGTAGGTATCTGACCAGTTGTAGACATAATTGAAGTTCTGTCTGTGTAAATTAAGTAAAAATTGTGTTATGCTGCTCCATTTTCTCTAAAATCATGAGTTCCTTCCGTTTCCTTAAGCAGTGCTGACAGATTACACAAGTGGAAGCATGTCTTTATAAAGGGTCATCAGTGACTTTCTCTTTCAAGCCATTTCTAGGTCCTCCTTCCAAACAGCACGTTCACATCTTCATCAATTTATTTCCAGTACATTGGTCTGCTCTACAAAAGTATTTTTTATGAAAAGTTGACATGATGATGTTTGTCTTTTTAGGTATGAACATACCAAGCCACTAATACAGGAAGAAGTGGCAGATGTGAATCCAGATGCAGAAATCTATCCCTCGGTGTCCTCAGACTTCGCACCGCTCCCTGAAACAGTTGAAGAATTTATTGCTGAGATAGAAGATGAAAACACGGATCTGGCAGCTGCAGGAGTAGGTGCTGAAGACTGGGTGAATGCTGTGGAGTTTGTCCCTGGGCAGCCATACTGTGGACGTGGTAAGCTGATCATGGGATAGCAGTGGATTTCCATCATGGGTCAACAGTTTGTGAATAATTGCACATGTAGTGCATTTATCTTAATGCTTTAGGGTACAGCTATTCATATTTATTAACCCCTTCAAGTGAGCTTGAGTTTTCCAATGTGAAGTTGGACTGACTGTTCCGCATCAGTTATTACTGTTCTTCTGAAACTGGGTGTACTTTGACAGTCTCTGCGTGACTGTGTTTGCTGTGCTGTGCCTCTGAATGACTTGGGGGGTCTCTTTCTGTCAGGTTTAGTTTGCATATGTGATTGGAGAAGAAAATATTGGTGATGCAATTAATATCACTACTCTGGGAAGATAATCTGCTGCCTTTGTGTTTTGTGCCAGTTGGCTTGTTTCAGGGTGTTTTTGCAATCTTTTAAAGGTTTTTCAGTGGAGGTACAGATTCCTGTGGAATGAATTGAAGCCTAATGTTTGCTTTCATTCATCCATGGCAGTTAGGCCAGAGGCCGAAAATGACTTATTCTAGTTACCTTTCTGAGACTGAACTTGCTATTACTGTGACAGACCATGACGAGAATGAGACTGAAGAAGCTCATCATATGGGACCAGGCAGTTTGAGTAGCATAATTGTCATCTGCTTTCCCTGCAGAAAGGTAGTACAAAGTCTTAAATTTTAAGTGAAAAGCAGGCTGAAGGTGTTTACTTAAAAATCGTTTCAGTTTGGCTCTCTAATACTGAAGGCCCTGAGTATTTAAATTACTGTGTGAATTCAAAATGGACACCTTGTGTCCAGAAGAGTTCAAAGTTGCCATACAGTGCTCAATTATATGCTACTTTGTCTCCACAGCACTACTCAGATTCTCAGATCTGAAAAGAGAATTACCTCTGTGTTCCAGGGTGCTGCTTACAGCCTGCTGTGATCTGGTTTGAGGAGAGTGAAGAGGAAAGGAATGACCAAGTGACACAAACAGTTTGCTAGTGTTGTTGAGATGTTTGATTATGGAGTTGTTTGATGAATGTGTGACTTCAGCATATCCCAAAGGAAGAAAAACTTGACTGCTACCTGTTAGTGTGTCACCTTACAGTCAAAAAAGATACAGCTTCTGTGCTTGTTGAGACAAAGGATCCCTTTTTTTTAATACTCTTTCAACCAGAATAGAATAGTTTAGCTTGGAAAGAACCTCTGGATTTCATCTGGTTCATTTCCTGCTCCAAGGTTGCCAGGGGCTTTGTTTAGTTGAATCTCTATCCTTAGAGATGTTCAAAGTGCCATAAGCTCTGGGCATCCTTTGCAGTGTTTGACTTCTTTCACAGGGAAAACCTCTTTCCTAGTATGTAATTGGATTTTTCTCTGCCTCAGCTTGCCTTCTGCCGCTTGTCCTGTGCACATCTGACAAGAGTCAGTCTCTCTTCTTGGGCTTCAGCCTCATTAATGGCTGGGTGGCCCTCCACTGGAATCAATTGATTGCGAGTTTGAACAGCCAGAGATCTTTTAAATACACCTACTCCTTAAGGAAGAGCTGGTGTTTTCTCTGGAATTCCTGAAGTGTACGAATTTTTCATTATACTGTCAACTTAGTTTAACTGAAACAGTTTCTTTTTCTAAGGGTCAGGCTCACTTTTCATGGAAACTTGTGCCAGATTAAGTTAAATAACATTCTCTTCTGTGAATCTTGTTGCAAATTCTGTTTTATATCCTTTCAAATTTGATGTATTTTAATGTACAAACATACTCAGCCGTTTCTGTTCTGAACAGTGCCGTGATGCTAATTCCCATGGTGACTTGTTAAAAGCTGTGTTTGAAAAAGCTTTACTGTTCTGAAGCCACTGTCTTTTTGAAGCTACAGAAATGAAGTGATCAGGTAGATGTATGCAGTATGTCCTACAGTGTAAAGCCTTACAGATTATTCTTGTCAAATGCCTAGAGAAATGTACAGATGCTTAGTAACTTTAAAATGGAACTTATTTGTCAAGGTTAGCCAGAAGCCTGTGTGTTTTAAGTTGTCTTACAAATGATGAACATTCAGGGGTGGCAGTTTAACCATTGCATAGCTTGGGCTATAATGCTTATCTTCTAGTATGAATCTCTGATTTGAGACTAAACCTGGTATCTTGAAGTTCACTTCAGTACCAGCAGTGATTCTTTGGATATTCACTTGTTTGTTGTACAAATGTGCCACATTTCCATATTTGTTCTGCAGCTACTGCTGCTACATGTTCTGGAGTATTGAGGAAGAGTAGAAAGGCAGAAATACAAGAAACACTGAATTAGGTGGCTGTTTCCTGGTACTACAAGATGAATGTATTTGTTGCTACAAAGTGTGTCCCAGAGTGGAAGCAGGTGGTGTGTGGATTGAAGGTAACAAACCAGTTTTTCCACTAGCATGAATTTAACCCTGTTGACTGGGAAGTGGGCAGTGAGAAGGTGGGGATTGAGTCCACCTACTGGAGAGCAGTGGTTTGGGAAACAGCAGACAGAATCATAGAGAGTGAATATTACTCTGAGTGATGTTGGATTTGTAACTACGGAGGCAGCGGAGTCTTCTGAGTGTCTCTAATTTTGCTTTCAAAGAGGAAGCAAAACTGTAGTTGATATAGAAAATATGCATGCTGTTCCAGCCTTGCAGTAAAGAGTTTCTTCCTATTTCTAATCTAAACTCACCTTCTTTCAGGTTGAATTTCAGTTTGAAAGCATTACCCCTTGTCTTATCGTTACATGCCCTTGTAAAAAGTCCATCTTCATCTTTCTTGTAGGCCCCCTTCAGGTACTGGAAGGCCGCAATAAGGTCACCCCGGAGCCTTCTCTTCTCCAGGCTGAACAACCCCAACTCTCTGAGCCTTTCCTCATAGGAGAGGTGTTCCATCCCTCTAATCATCTTCATGGCCCTCAACTAGGTAAAAAATCTGTAACAACATTAACTAAAACAAACACTGGCAAATACAGCAGTTGAGGGAATAAATTCTGGATGGTAGTTGTGATTTTTGTTACTTCTTTTGGAAGTGAAGACCATGGATTTCAAATGGGAGAGGGCAAGTGGGATTTCAGGAAGTACGTACCTATTTTCATATTATACTGAGCTACTCAGAAGAGTAGGTAGAGCCTAGTATATGGTTTCTTGTTACTTTTCTTGGTGCTAGGTCACTAGAACTCATGGGGAAGAAGAGGTAATGAACATGCTTTGGTTGGGAATCTCTGACTGAAAAGTGAGCAGGTTGGCAGGTGACTTATTATTCTATTACACACCTGCTTTAGAAACACATGTTTCTAACGAACACACTGGTCCAAGATCGGTGTGAGTGACTGCTACAGTCAGACATGGCTCAAGAAGCAGACTTGATCTTATTTTGAGAGCTAATTTTTTCCTACACTAATCTTCAGTATTTGCTTGATCCCCTAAAACTCTGAGGTCTCAGGGACCTGCTTTTTCTTTACCTATGTCCCCAAACTAACAGACTGATACATGCCTATTTTATCTCTTTGCTCCATGGGGTTGAAAACTGCCATTGTGCAGCCTCTGATTCATTTTGAGAAGGAGTTTGTCCTTCACTTTAGCTGATCCAAGTATGCTTCTGGTAGTTTCTGATAACTTCTCCAAATCTAGTACTTGAACAGCTTCTAAAAGTTATGCTTTCTTACAGCATGGATAACTTGTTACTCTTGTAACAGCTGGTTATGTAAATGAAGTCCAGCTGCTGTTCTTACTGGTATTTTTTCTGAATATAATAATACTTTGTTTATTACATCCTCAATTTCACACTGACTGCTTTTATCTTGTAATTTAGTGATCCTCCTGCTTATGTAATAATCTCAAAAGGCCTGTTTGACTCGTGGTGATCCAAACCATGGTGTGTTCAGGAGGTGCAGGGAGAAGTGTTAAGCAGCAGCTGTCTAAATGGGGAAGAGAAACAATACAGATTTCAATTCAATTTAGAATTAGGTACAGGAATTCACTTAGGGTTTTGCAAAAGTGATGGCCAGCTTAGAATGCAGTGAAAATAGCCTGAACTTCAGTTTCTTAGGTTCATCTGTCTAGGCGATAGACAGTATCTGTTTAGGATAGGTTTTTTGGCAAATATGTAGAACTGAGTTAGTTTGAGAGGCATGAAAACCACTTCTGTGTAATTCCTAGAGATGCATGGGAGTCTAGAAATGAAAGTTTGTTCATGCTGAACAGCAACGTGCTAATTAACCTGCACATAAGGAACTGCTGATGTGGTGTTCCCATACTAGCATTTTATTATGCTGGATACACCTTTATTACTCCCTTTATTAGCTGTGTAATTTCTGGGGACAAAAACTGTTAGCTTTAGCTGATGTGAAAAATTTAGCTGATGTGAAATTGATTCTAAAAGTAGAGAGAGATCTGTAGCCTTTATTTAATTGTTGCTGAACCAGAATATGTATAGCAATGTATTTAAGAAGCTGAGGACTACTCAGAGTTTTCTAGTGTGGACTTAGCCTGTAAATGGATCTACCCTGACCACTGAAGCCTTGATAGCTTTAGTCTTGCTTGGGTTGAAGGATGAAGAAATTGGTCTTGAAATTTCTGGAGTGGGAAAAATAACTGTTAGTTCAGATTGAGGGTGCATGAAACTTGGACTGAAATGAACCTTGGTTGTTTTTATTATTCTCTTTGGATAACTTGAATGTTTTTACTCTCGGTGCTCTAAATCCGAACGTATTGCTTACTGTCTTTCATTCTGTTCCCAGCTGCCCCTTTCTGTGCTGAAGCACCCTTGCAGGAAATGGTGATTGAGGAAGAATATGAAAAGCAGCAAGCAGATGTGGAGATAAAGAAGGAACTGTGCCCCTACGCTGCATTAGGAGAGTGTCGTTATGGAGAAAACTGCGTGTACATCCATGGGGATGTGTGTGATATGTGTGGCCTGCAGGTCTTGCATCCAATTGATGCTGCACAGAGATCTCAGCACATAAAGGTAAGCAAACAACTGTCTGGTGTTAAAGAGCTCCAAGTTATTGCTTCCTAGCTCTCCTCAATCACTCGTTACTAATCCCTTCCATTTGAAGGTGTGTGCAGGTCAGGCAGTGAATGAAATTCCGGTTGTAAACTAGACTGTTTCCTGTCATGGCCCTACTCAAAAGCAGCTGGGTTTCCTTATCTGTGCTGGGAGAGCAATCTGCTTAAAGATCCTAAAGCTTTTTTCTTTGCCTAGTAAAACTGGATGGTCTTTTAGATTGCCTTTTCATGTTCACAAGGAAAATCTGAAAAAGGAATTTGAACTCTGAACTGATCGTTCCCCGTCTGAGCAAATTTTATTTTGAGGATAAAGATTTTTTCAGTTTAATCATACTCCATTCAGAATGGAAAACAGCAGAGTAAAACTGAGTTTAAAAACCTGCTTAGACCTCACCAGGTGAACAGTTGTCTCTGTAGTCGTTTTCTTTGTCTCTCCTTTTCAGTCTTGCATTGAAGCTCACGAGAAGGACATGGAGCTTTCCTTTGCCGTCCAGCGTAGTAAAGACATGGTGTGCGGGATATGCATGGAGGTGGTGTATGAGAAAGCTAATCCTAGTGAGCGCCGCTTTGGGATCCTCTCCAACTGCAGCCACACTTACTGTCTCAAGTGCATCCGCAAGTGGAGAAGTGCTAAGCAATTTGAGAGCAAGATTATAAAGTGAGGCACTTTCCCATTTCGATTGTGCTTTGTTACTATGGAAGAACTTAGTAACTTGTGACAACTTGCAACAGACTTCTAGATGCAGACTGCACAGAGACTGCACTTACTGCATACTAACTTAGTTTGGAAGTGAAATAATTGTTGGGGATAACATTTACACTCTGATTTGGTTAATACATTTTAAGTTGGCTAAACTCAATGGTAGAAAATAACTGTTTATTTAGTAGCATGTTGTCCAGTGGTTACTGTTTATGTCTTGGACATTCAGACAGGAATCTAGAAACAGATTAACCAGTTCAGAATGTATGCTGCTTAATTCATTACTGCCCTGGAGCATCACTTAGTTGACAAAACATTACTCCATCTAAGGCTGTTCTAAAAAGTACAGACTTCCAATCAAATAAATACAGGAATCATACCAAAATAAATTTATTTAATTCTAAAGAAAAAGGAGTCCGTGTGAAGTGTTTTTTCAAGCTTTTCTGAGACAAGCTGCCATTGCCGTTGAGTTCTTGAAGAGAGTTTAGGTTATCCTCGTGTAAGAGAACGTAGATTGAAAAGGTCGTACAGCAAGTATACAAGTGCAATACCTCTTTAAAGATGGATATGTGCCATGACTTGTTATATAGGAGGGAGAGCGCCCTGTAATGTGGAATTTTGCAGCACAGTCTGTTCATTTCCCAGGTCCTGCCCAGAATGTCGGATCACATCTAACTTTGTCATTCCAAGTGAGTACTGGGTGGAGGAGAAGGAAGAGAAGCAGAAACTCATTCAGAAATACAAGGAGGCAATGAGGTATGAGCAATGCAGCCTTTTGTCAAGTTGAGACTGCAGAGATAAAGGCACACAGGGAGAAGGGTGTTCATGTAAAGCCCCCCTCACACCTCCTTTCCACCACCTTGTGTGAAGTGCATCTTTGCCTATCTGCCCACAGATGCATGCAACCACACAGTCCCAAAGCTATTCCTGTGTTCTTTGACCTCAGTCTTTTCCCTTCTATACACAAAATGCTGGTGGTGTAGCCATAAGGCAGTACAAGCTCGTGCACTGCAAACCATCAGTGTCCCTCTGCATGCATTGGCCCAAACGTGTTGTGTAATACATCACTTCTGTGCGTTAGTCTTACACTGACAAAATACCTTCAGCCCCTGGTACCTGAGATCCTTGTGGACCTACAGGTAAATGCAGTTCTGAAGCCCGGTTGGGGTCTGCACTCAGTAAGGGTTGCGATATTTTCCTTTCCAGCAACAAGCCATGCAGGTACTTTGATGAAGGCCGTGGAAGCTGTCCATTTGGAGGGAACTGTTTTTATAAGCATGAATATCCTGATGGCCGCCAAGAGGAGCCACAGAGACCCAAAGTGGGAACATCGAGTAGATACCGGGTCAGTGCTGCTGTTTGTTTGTTCTTTCCATACAGAGAGCACAAGAGGGGGGTGCATTATGTCTTCTGCCTTGAGAAGAGGACAGGGAGATGTTGACTTTTTCCTTCCCCCCCCCACCTTCTGATAGACCTCTGTAATGATGAATTTGAAGGAATCAGTACTCTGAAGTTTGTGAATGCTGGAGGCCAAGATGAAAAGACTAAATTTGAAAAACTTTCTTACAACATATTGAAGTAGAAATATTGGTTAGCATTAATAGGGGTGTGTAAGGGTAAATTCTACTGGAGGTCAGTATCTCCCTGAATGAGAACTGTGATTTCTTGCCTGTCAGAAAGTACACCAGGGGCTGAACGTTGCCAGCCTCTGGAAAGGCTCCCGCTTTGTACCATGTGGTCACCCGGGGAAATGCTTGTGTTCCGCTTGCAGGCCCAGCGGAGGAATCGGTTCTGGGAGTTCATCGAGGAGCGGGAGAATGGTGATCCATTTGAAACCGATGAGGATGAGGTGGTGACCTTTGAGCTTGGTGAGATGTTGCTTATGCTGTTGGCAGCAGGAGGTGACGATGAGCTAACGGATTCCGAGGACGAGTGGGACTTATTTCATGACGAGCTGGAAGATTATTATGACTTGGATCTATAGCACCTATCAGTGGAGTGTGGACTGTTGTCTTGGCTTCAGGCAGTAGCTATTACCTGTGGTGTTGTGGCAGTGCCTGTGTTTCTCCTAGGCAGGCCGATCAATTCCAGGTGCTGTTGTAATAACTTTTACCCAGGGTCTGTCTCTTCCCATCCCCTCCTCTCCCACCCCAGGAGTGTTGTTTTTCCTCTGTTTAAACAAATAACAAGAAATAAATCTTTAAAATGTTAGTTTTTGTAAAAATAAATTTAACTGTCAAACAGTTAGCTTAGGTTTGTTGCTTCATCTGTGTACCCAACAGAGTTCACCCAGTTCCAGGGTTAAAGTGTTTACAGGACTTCCACACTCATTTTGAAGAGCCCAGATACAAAAATGAGCAGTGGCCATGCAGTGGGGATGTAAATTGGCTGATGGCCCTTCTTCTGTCTTTGTACCATTACTTCTGATTTCAGGCCAGATACAAATACTCTTTCTGGCATCAGCTCCGTTCCAGCCCCCTCATGTACACGTCTTCATTTGTGATTTTGGTCTCTGTTTACTTGCACATTACTATTACTACTGTGTAACCAGAACCAGGTGTGAACGTTCTGGGTTTTTACTGTGTTTAGCATGAAAGGAAAATGTCTTTGTGAAAGGAGAACTCTCTATGTGTATATACCGATAAATGTGGAGTTGGACCTCAAGGATGGGGAGACTCTGTAAGTTAAAAAATAACAAAACCATCTTTCATCCCCTCTTGGTGCATGAAGTGTAGCCTCCAACTGGACATGAAACTGGTTTAGTGGTCTCAGCCCAGTCTGCGGCAACGATCTTAACTATCGCTTGACTTGATAAACAGCACTCCCTAATACACCAGCTCTATTTCATGTGTATGGTAGGGTTGTCAGGAGCAGAAATCCGGTTAGCCAAGGTGGGGTCAGAGGAACACCAGAGAGGACCCTTTAGCTTTATCGCTCTGTAAGTTTTAGAACTTCATGTAAACACTTAAGCCGTGAACTTTGCTAGGAAATCACTGTTCCCCTCAGCTGCTCTGAGGTTCACGTGCTCTCTGCAGCTGAGTGAGGCAGGTTGCCTGGTAAAGCTGTTCAGTTTATGTGACTTACTGCTTACAAAGGCAGTCATGCAGTTTCTGGCTGTAATTTGCATTGAGAAATTACTTTGCCACCAAAGCCCCGGCACAGGAATTTTAACCTTGCATTACATTATTGCTGTTTTTTATTGACTTGTGGATGCCCCGTGATCTGTTCTCCTGCTGCTCTTGTCCCCTAGACTGCCTCTCCTTTCACTTTTAAATGGAATGAGAAATTGTTCTGAGGTCTATAACGTATTGTTTTGCAGCTGCCTTTTGTAAGAAGCACTTTTCCCAAATAAAAAAAATCAAAAAAATTAAACAAGAAGTCAGTCTGTTCTTTTATGTTTGAAGCTTCTGTTTTTCAGCTTGATTATTTTTGTGTGTTTCTGTAAATATAAAGGCATTTGTCACTTTTTCTTAACTCCTCCAGAACTGTGTCACTCTCAATATGGAATTTTAGTATTGTTACAACTTTTCTAGCAAAGAGCCTGTAATGTAAGGAACACATTCTGCACAGACAGCTGAGGCAGTGGAAAGGTTGAAGGAATATCTAGGGCCATTAGTGAGCACAGATGTGGCTTGCTTTCTCAGAAGTAGTTTTTGCAGTATTGTATTACTTTTATTTGCCCTGAACAAAGCCCCAGTTGCAGTACATATTCTATCCATAGTCTCCTGTCGTAATGATGTTGGCACAGCAAGCCCAAGGACTGCTACAGGCCACTTCCTTTGACTCCACATGCTTCTACAAGCCTATGTGTGTTCAGAAAGAAGCATTTTTCTGCAGAAATACATGAAGTTGGAAGTAAACTAGTAAAAACTTATTTAGTTGCTGAAGGATATGAATAAGACAACTTTAACTGAACAAACTAAAGCCATCTTTGGGTTGGTTGGTTGGTTTGGTTATGTTTGTTTTTTTTTTCCAGGACCAACTAGCGGAGGGAGAAAAAGAATGTAATTTGAGCAAGTGACACTTAAAACTGATATAGGGAGAAACAGAAAAAATAAAAGCCTTCCTCCCCTCCGTGGTGAACATAAGTTGCTACATCCTATTGGAAAACTGCATTCAAATGTAAGTTTAACAAAAATGTGTTCTGGTAAAGTGGAAGAAGGTAAACCTTACCAGCCAGAGCACACACATGCGGTTCTTTTCATAAGGGGTGAGAAGTGGTGTGCTTTACTCTGTGTGGGTGTCCATGGGGCACAGTGGTGGATGCTCCCGCTTCTGAAGCGGCTTTCTGTGGGTGTTACAGGGGAGGCCGAGGACACACAAATGAATGATTTGCTCTGGGGGAGGCTGTTGGGTCCAGCTGCAAGGTGACTGATGTGGTCACGTGCATCGTGACAAGTAGCTTCTGTTGCTCTCACTTTGAATCGTGCTGTGGTTCCTGTTCTGCAGGTTCAAGACCCGCATGTATTTGTCACCAGGCAGTACTGTTATGTGCCACTTGTGTCTGAACCTTGCTGGTGGGAGGTTTGTTTCTAAGCTTGCTGTAGCATTGTGATTTCTACCCTCCACCCATCCCAAACTGGAACAACTGAAAATAGTAGGGCCTTTGAAATAATGTTAGTAGGCTGTTATGCTTTTCCTTTGTAAGAACAGGAGTAATTTCAGTAGAATTAAGGCAAACTTTTAATGTAAAAAGATGGAGGGTGACAACTTAGGCTGTGCTATGTTTTCTTCAAGTACATACCTAGGTACAGAAACTGAAGAGGCCAATCAGAGTAATGTCAAGATGAAAAGGTATCAAATCTCCATAACCTTCTACCAGCAAAGTCTTGATTTCAAAACAAAAATCTTCAGAAAAAGATGCATGCTCTCACTCGAAGTGCCTTGACTTTACTCCCTAGGCCAGGGTATATACATTTAGTTTAATACAAAACTTTGCCTCTTGTGGTAAGCACAGAGTTATGTGTGCTGCCCGTTCTCACTGCTCTGAATGGGATGATACAAGCTAAGAGTACTTGTGAAAACCTCTGCTGCTTCAGTTCAAACGGTGGTAGCACAGCTTGCCCTTGACTGTAGCCCAAGGTGGATTGTAATCTTTGAGGGGATGCCTGATGCATGTAATGAAATACAAAGTAGCTCACCTTGCCTTAGCAGGAAACTTATGGGGTGTCTCAGGTTTGGAACAAAACTTGTGTAGCTGAAATTATCAATGCTGCAGCAGTTTAAAAGGACAGAGAGCCCCCATGTAATCCCCTGGGATCGAGATACAAGGGATCAAGTAGCTACAAAGGGATCAAGTAGCTACAAAGTCAGTTTAATGTAAGCATTAGAGAGACATTATTAAACTAGTTGTGGTGAGCCTCACTTCAGGTTAGCAAAACTAGACTTAGCAGAGAAAACTGTATAAGTAGTGATAGTCATGGACACAGTAGGAGCAAGGAAATGCAGGACTCCAAATATGCTAAGCTCCTGCCCTGTTATATATAGATGTGCTGTTTGTCACTTGCTGTCAAGCCAGAGTCAACAGCTTGATGTGACTGCATTGACAGAGGTTGTGCAGGCACCTGAGTGCTGATTTTTAGAACAATACTTCTTATACTTTACAGCATAAGAAAAATACTTCAAAAAATATTTAAAAGTCCGACCCATCTCAAACTGCACATTCCTATTACAAGGTGAAGTATTCTTAGGAAAAAGGAGCTCTGGGCATGTCTAAAACTATTCTCAGAGGGCTCCCATATCCCAGCATTGCCTGTTCCAGTTCCTAATACAATTGCACGAGAGTGGTGCTTGAAAATTATTTTGGGAGTCAGTACGTTGAGCAATGACTATTTAAGCCCACACACACACCTGCAGCCAAATGTGGTGTTTTTAGAGCTGAGACCCATAAAAAGCTGCCTGTTGGCAGCCCACAGCTGGAAGGGGCATCTCCTAAAAGCACTTTCATTTGAGCACTCACCTGGTGGGGGGAAGCTTCACTTTCAGTTCCTTGTCCAAAAGCACAGGCATGCATCTCCTTCCTGAAAAAAGGCTCAAGGATAGAGCTTTCCACCTCTGTCAGGACCTGAAAATTGCTTTCTCTGTCTCCTTTCCAACTATACTTAAACATTAACTAGAATGATTAGATAAGAACCTCAGCTTTTGCAATTAAGAGCCTGTCTCCTGCCTGTGAAGCAAAGCCTGACCACATAGGCAGTGCTATACACCTTCCACTTCACTGGCTTGCTGTTATGTTGACTTTCAAACTAGTCAGCTTCTGGGAGGTGTCAGTTTGCTCCATTTTAAAATACTTTTTTTTTTTTTTTTCATTATCCCATTTCATTGGGTAGGTCCTGCTTCAATCTCATCTGGCATGACTGCAGTGCAAGTAATGTGCCACAGCTAAGATTGAAACACTTCCAAGTAGATAAAAACTTAACAAATGAGCTCATCTTCAAGCTGAATGTGCAGCTCTTAAAACTGAAACCCGAGGGACAGTAGTAGTTTTTAGAATAGTGGTGTAAACAAGCTATACTTTGAACAAATGCATTAATGATACTGTCAGGAAGCACACTGAATTTGCATATGATGCTGGGGAACAAAACCATTAATGGAATGTTCCGTAGCAGCTAATGCCAATTTGCCTTGTCACAGCTGTGTGTTCCCACCTGCTCTCTGATGGGGAAAGGCAGAACCGCAGAAATTACACCGAGTTTGTATTTTAATCTAGTGGTTCTCACAGTCTATAATAACATACCACAGTAAAGGGGTTTTTTTTTAAGTTTATGGCTTCATGTATTACCTCATGAATAATACCATTACCAGTATACTCTCTGAAGAACCTTGTTAGCAACTGCTGCAGCTTGTTCTTCATTCAGGCGAGGACAGCTTGAAAAGTGTCCCTGCAGAAACCATTCAGTGTAACTGCCCAAAGGCCGTGTGGAAGATGCCAAACAGAACCAACCAGAAGAGGTCATGCTCCTGGTTTAGTTGCACAATGGGGAGGTGTTTAAGACTAGTTTCTTGAAGGAGGAGAAGGGAGCCTGTTAGACCTGTTAAAGGAAAGGGGACAGTGCAGCTCAAGGCATGGTCACAAGCCTGTCCTCCCTGATCCCGTGTTGCACAGCTTTCTGTGAGGAAGAGAATGGCAAGAGCCCTGTAGCCTGGCAGTGCTGGGCAGTCAGGGAGGACCACATCAGCCTGCAGAAATCTCCATACTGAGGGTAAGCAAAATAACTTGATACACTAATTGCTAATTAAGGTAGTAAACCCAATGAACCATGCCAAGGTTAACACCGCCAGTAACATGGTGAGATGAACACAATACTTTTCTATTACAGTCTCCTGAAAGATACAAAAAAAAAAAAAAGAAAAAAAAAAGAGATGGATTACGACCAGGAGTAGTTTGGATTTTAAACAGAATAGAATATTAAGCTTATATTTTACTGTTTTCGTAGTGACACGAGGTGTAGAAACTAGTAGTTTGGAAGCTTGCTTGCCACTTGGAAAGGTTATGGTATTTATTGTTGCCTAAATGTGCAAACTGAAATGCAACTACTAGGCTAGTACTGAATGAAGAAGAAATAAGATTTAAAAAGTAAACATCAGAAAGAGGATGTCTGAAGATGAAGCTTTCTCTACAGCAGGCAAAAGGCTTAGAGGCTAGCATGGAGGATTCCTCCCTCAGTTTACACACAGCTGCTCTTTGCATGTGATAGCAAAGAACTTAGCCAGAGAAAGCATTAATAATATTAGAAGTATTTCCAAGACTATAAATCAGTGATTCATTCTGCTTTATTTTTTGTGCTTCTCAGACAAGATTTTCCAGAAATATTTGCTACGTGATTTTCCCTATTTTTCCAGGGCTTAGGAAACATGGGCAGACCACCATCAAGTAAGCCAGCAACACACCAGCCTTCCTAGGGCTGCTTTGAATGTGACACAGACCATATTTTATCATTACAGAGTTTGAGTTGCAGTTCATAGCTTAACAGTAACTGACACACTTTGGTACGTGAGGAGTGCAGTCAAAAGAACTTTCCCCTGTATAATATTTCTTTCCTCCCTCTCCTTCCCTGTTTCCATCTACTGGGAAAAAAATGCAAACAAAACAACAGAGAAGAAAAAAACCTACATCAACAACACAAAATCCAAAACAAAACTCGAAAAAACCCCCCAAAAAACCTCAAAGCCCACACCAAAAAAACCCCCAACCAAACCCCTTCATTCAGTTCAGGTATACAGAAGTGACCCCTGAGTAGCAGAGCTTGCATTTGGGAAGAGCGATCCAAAACCTTCCACATTGTTCAGTCCCCACAGCAGTAGTGTATATACTTGCCTAGGGCAGCTTTCTGGTGCACCCCATACCATTCACTTACTGCTCTAACACAAGGTTACCTAATTAAACCATCTTACCCCTTGCTGAGTTTTACAGGAGCTTGGATCCATCCTTCAGACTCCCTTGGAAATCTGCAGGCATACTCTCAAGCTGCCATTGGCCCATTGCACAAGCTACAGAAGGCTTTTGGTTAAAATCAGCACATCAAAAAGCATGATGAGGTTAGTGGGGAGAAAAGAAAAAACATCCTTTCACTGGAAGCTTTGCTTCTAGTAAGTCTGTGTAGCAAGATGGAGACCAGTACTGGAAGCAATTCTGACAATTAGGGAGCAAAGTGAAAGGCAGTCTTCTCACCCCAGGAAGAAGTGTATCCTGTTCTGCCTGCCATGTAACCCCAGGGATGTCTCCACTTATTCTTTCACAAATGTTATTAAGTCCCTTGGGATGGGTGGCTACATGCCTGACATCAGGACAGCCCCTAAATGAAAGTTTAAGCAGCATGTGTCAGACTTCTTACAGCTACGGGCAGAGCAGAAAGTGCTTGCACTTAGAACCAGCAACATAGCTCAGAAGGGTCAAATTAACACACAGCTCTGGTGCAAATTCATCTTCTGACACAGCCAGAAAAACATTCAAAGGTTATAATTAAAGGCAATAGTTTTTATAGTTCTCTTTGATTAAGGCAAGGGCTGGCAGCTTCCTGAGTCCTCTCAGCTCATTGCTACGTTCAAAGCAACCTGTGCTACCAACAGCAACAATGATCTCTGAAAATACTTACAAGCCAAACTCCAAGGTAGAGATATCAAGAGACATGGCTTGAGGCCAGAGAGGACACTTTCATCAATTGAATACAATTGCATCAAACAGCCTCAGAAGAATGACAGTTTCCAAGCTCTTCCTGAAGTTTCTCTTCAACAGGGGCACTGGGCCTTCTCCACACTTGGACTGGCAATCACTGGCTTGGAATCAAGACAGAAGCTGTTTGGAGGGTTCTCTCCATGAAGCTGTAAGGTATTTCGGGCTATTAGCTCCTTAGCCATTAACATGAACACCTCTTCTATGTTTTGAGCTTCTTTTGCTGATGTCTCCAGTACAGCTAAGAGCCCGTGCTTCTCTGCCAGCGTGCAGGCATCTTCAAACAGGACCTGGCGCTTATCCAGTGAGTCTGATTTGTTCCCTTAAAAGAAGGCAAATAGACATTCAATAAGTTAGTCTCTCAAAAATTCATCTTTAAATGCAATGGATTAATTAAATTCTGTTAAACAACAGATTTATGTTAGGTGTAAGAGTTACTGGAAAGAACAAGATGCGAGCACATCGGAGCCACAAACACAGACTGTGGATCAAAACTGCAGCTAATCATAGGATAGGAAATGAGTTGAAATCCAAGAAAAAACTAAAAACCTGTGTTCATCTAATTATTTGGTGTAGGTAGTGGTGCCAAATGATTGTTTGGAAGCAACTATTGGTTCTATTCTTTAGTGGTTTTAAACATTTAGTAGCATTTAGGTTAAACACTTTAAAAAATCTTTTAAGATGATGTCAAAAAAGACAAGAATTCACACTAGCTACTTTAATGCTTAAGATAGAGACTTGTTTCTGCATATATAGATTAAAACTTTTACTTGCAGCACTCCAGTCAAAGTCTATCAGAAAGCGTGAAACGCCTCAGATAAAATACCTTTGTATATTTAAGTAGTTGCAGCACATGTGGAATTATCAGTTCTGGTACATGCAGTACCTGGCTGAAGTCTACATTCATAGTTTCAAGACAGCCCTTCATCAAATTCATATCTTGAATTTGAAGCATATACAAGCCACCTCCCCTCCCATTAAGTCCCTTTCAATTTTTCTAAAAGGAAAAAACCCCAACAAAACCAACAAAACAACCCACCCCACAAAAGAAAATCACAACCCCCCAACAAACAGCTGGAGGGTTATTTGGCTTCTTAAAAAGAGCCCTCCCTTCAAGATGGGAAAGTTAGACTTCTTAACCTTAACCTCATGCTAGAAGGGTGTATAACGTGCTCAAATGTAATTAAATGTACAAAGACTTCTGCCAAAGTAAGTAAAGCAAACAGCACCAGCTCTGGAAGAAAGCACCAAGCTGAAACCTTAACAAAAGCTTTATTTTTACCAATTTCAGAACTTCTCTCTTTAAAAAACAGCATCAACCACCACCAGCCCCCACCACACACAGGTAAGTCTTTTCTTTAGATTCATGACATTAGTTAGAAAAACCCTGCCAAGTTCAGTGATTTACACCCATCCAATTCTAAGCACTGCAGTTATAGATGTGGGTCAGAATTTGTTGTTTGTTTCTTCAGAGGAAGAACAGGAAGAACCATCACAGCCGCAGTAAGTACTGTGCTGGGAGCAAAAGCAGCAGCTTCTGTCCCAGGCCTGTTGTGCCGTGGGGCTCAACCTGCCCGCCCTCAAGAGCCAGTCTGGGCTGCTGTAGCTGCATGCAGTGCTCTCAGCACAGCGCCACAGCACAACAGGCAGAGGCTGTGGAATGTAAATAAAACCTCTGTCATTTTACTACACCAGTTCTCTCATTTGCAGCTTCTTCCTTGGGGACAGGAAGAGCAATAACCACCTGAAATCAAGAGGAAGGAACCACGCTGCTTCCTACCAGCTCCAGTTCTCAGCGATTGCTTCCTCAAGAGGCAAAGTTTCCTGAACGCTAGTGGAATGTAAGCAGACTACTTCATGCCCTGCAAAAGCCATTTCCCCATCTATTGTCTTACCTGACAGGAATCCCATTACAGAGCAATGCGCATGCATATCAAAAGAACAGAGAGGAAAGATGAGAACGAGGAGTTGTGTTGCTCTGTGCATTCCCCTTCAGTCTTGAATTATTGAGCCCCTACATTCCTGTGCATCAGGAGTATAGGGTCAGAATGACTGCAATTCTAACCTCAGCAAGGCTGTCCCTACCTCCAGTCTGGCAGCAAAGCTTGTTGCATTATTCCAACAGGAAAGAAATAAGTAAAAAAAGGTTTCGCTGTCTGCAGTGGGTTTGGTCCTGTCAGGACCAGGCTATGACTTTCCTCATTTTTTTTTGAAAGCTTAGGCCACACTGATATATTTTCTGATCTGTAATTAGAACTGCATTCTTTCTTAATGCATAGTTTATAGATGCTTCAGGTAGTGGGGGAAAGTGAAGGAGATTTTATATTCATCTTAAAAAAGCTACATAACACAATATTTAAAATTAAAATCCTACCAATTAACATCATGACCAAGTTTGCAGCACCGTACTTTTCAATTTCATGAATCCAATGAGGAATGGATTCAAATGTGGACCTCCTAGTAAGGTCATAGGCAAGGATGGCCCCATGGGCACTCCTGTAATAAGACTGGGTTATTGTCCGGAAGCGTTCTTGGCCAGCTGTGTCCCACACTTGGATCTGTAAGAGAAAGGACAGAAGTTGTAAAGGCCAGTGAATGCCACTTCCTAGGTGTTTGCCAGCAGCATCCAGGCTTTTGAAACCCCTCGTCTAGAAGGCAGCCAGACCTGCCTCAGCTCTCTTTGCTACAACAGTGTGGCTTTGCCTTCTCTGGGTCTGAAGAGACATTTATGAGCCTGTAAAGTCAATCTACACAGTCCAAAGAGAAAGCTGCAAGGGTAAACCCAGCTTTGTAAAGAGGCCAAGAACCCCAGTTTCAACAACTGTACTAAAAGATGTAGAGCATTACAGGCTTTTAACAGGAAAGGAAGAAGTCCTGATGCGGGACTGGGCAGAGCAAATCTATATAAAGGGCAGGCATCTGAACTTCCATCTGCATGCAGAGGGAAGTTCTAGCTAACCATTTCTTCTGGTGTCTGTCTTGGAAGCCTTCTTCCCTCAAATTAAGCACACATCAAAGTGTAGCCTTTGCAAACTAGAGGGTTTTCTCTCCTCAGTGTCCCAGCTTAAACTCCCCCATCTCTGACAGAGGTAAGAGACAACCCCTCCAAAATACAGCAGTCTTCCAAAGAACTCCCTGCAGGCAAAGTGTGAGCCCTCTCCTCAAGTAGATGCAGAGAAGTCACGAGAGCAAGCATGTACCCAAATTAGGGTGAGTGCCTCCCCCAGGGCATGCTCCTGAGAGAAAGCTCCCCTTGGAAACACCCCTGGTCAGAAAGGCGGCCAGCTTTTGCCAGCTGCCTTCATTAGGGCCGAGCAGGAGATGCTGTGCATCCCACTACTCCCCGGCACCTGCATGGGAAAGGTGACACGGCAAAGGTGCTGCCCACCAAGAGTCTCGGGCTTGCTCCCGCCACGGACCTTTACTTTCTTGCCGTCGATGTCCATCGAGCGCACCGTGAAGTCGACGCCGATGGTGTTCTGCTGCTTCTCGTTGTACTGCCCCGTCTTGAAGCGGTGCACCACGCAGGTCTTCCCCACGTTGGAGTCCCCGATCAGGATGATCTTGAACAGGTAGTCGAAGGCATCGTCCGCGCCGGAGCTGGGGAACGGCATCGCGGCTCCCGGGCGGGCCTGCGGCGGGAGCGGGGCGGCGGGGGGGGGAGGACGAGCCGCGGGCCCGAGGAAGGAGCCCCTGTCCCACCGCTCACCTGTCGGCGCTGCCCTGCCGGGCCAGGTACGCCCGCTTTGTACCGCCTCGGCCCGGGGCCGGCGGGAGATGTAGTCCGGGCCCTCCCCTTCCCCGCCCCGCCGGCCGGGGGACGCTGCCGGCGCCGCTCGCTGCCCGCCCCCGGACGGGAGGCGGGCAGGGCCCCTCGGCAGCGGCCGGGGCCGGACTACAGCTCCCGCCGCTCCGCGGGACCGCCCGGAAGGGCCGCCTCCCTCCCGCCGACTTCCTTCGGCAGCGCTGGGCGCCGGGCGCGGTACGCGGGGCCGGGCGGGCGGCGGGAGCTCCCCGGGGCGGTGCGGTGGGATGGGATGCGGTGGGATGCGATGCCGCGGCGGGGTAGCGGCGGTGGCGGAGCCGGTGCGTGCCCTGCGCTGCCCGCTCGGCTCCGCTCCTCGCCCCGCCGAGGACGTGGCCGCTCCGCCACCTGCGCGGGGACCGGGGCGGGAGGAGCCGCGTCCTCCCCGCCGAGCCGAGAGCCGGGCTCCGGGCGCTGCCGCCGCTGCAGATGCGCTGCCAGCGGGGACCCGGCAGTCGGATCGTGCTCGCATCCTCCCGGTGCTCGGGCAGCCCCTGTTCTTCCCAGACAGCGTCTGACAGGGGCTCGGGGGTGGCGGACGGTCTGCTTGTGCTGGCGGCGGAGGGCCCTGTGTGGGTCTGGGTTTGTGCTGCCGTGCTTCTGTCAGTTTGGAAAGATGGCGTAAGACTGGGAGGTTTTGTTAGTTTGGATTTATTTATTTATTTATTTATTTATTTATTTATTTTATTTAATTTTTAAGAAAAAAATCCGTTTGTTTGGCACTTTGTAAGTCCCAGGAATGTGAATGCTAGTCTTTCCTGCCAGCTTTGAGGGACGGCAAGATAGTATTAAGGAAGTTTGTTTTGAACTTAAGGTGTCTTATTTTGACCTTAAGGTGTCTTATTATGACTTTAGGTGAAGGGATAAGAGAACTAAGGGGGAAGCTTAACAAATAACGGTGAAAGCTTAACAGAAGCTTACTCAAAATATTGGCTAGCTGAAGATAAATAGTGCAAAACAGTTAGACAAGGTAGTCTTAATACCCTGAAAGTGCTCCTCTTCCTTTCTTAAAGGCTTGTGCTTCACTGCCTTGAGTTCTGTGGGTTATCCTGCTGCCTAGTTTTTGCTTCCCCTCCACTACAAACTTACTATGGTGTTCTCAGAATAATTAGAAGACTAATTTTTGAGGATTAACCTCCTAGTTGCATGCATTTCTAGCCTAGGGAGAATGTCAGTTTTGAATAAAGAAAGGGCAGGATGAAGAAAAAGGGAAAACAAAATCTTTCACAGTCATCTCTATATAGTGAAAATGTCCTGTGCCAGAAGGTCTTCTAGAAAGCTAGTTGAGACTGAGAAGCTCTGAAAAACAGATCGTTTCAATAATAAATGCTATAGAACAATAGGTGACTTTAAGGTCAAACGAGGTCTTATCTTTAAAAAGACTCAGTATCTTGGACAAATAAGATCTATATTTGCATCTGTTGACATGAAGTGAGTAGTAAATCTTGTGCTCCGGGCTGCAAACTGATTACCCGAGGACGGAACTTTTCCCTGCAGTGTTGCACAACTGGCAGTGGTTTGCTTTCCTCAGGAGTGCTCTGTAACCTGCTGTTGCCTGGTGGGAGGGGAGGGAGAGGCAAGGAAGAAGAACGAGCTCTTGTGTTTGACCAACAGACCGTGTGGTTCACAGGCCCATAAGGACTGCGGTGCTGGGAAATTGGAGTGCCTTGGCTTCCCTTCTCTTCTTCATGCAGCTTGTGTGGCAGACGGCCCTGAGCAGCGTTACCACTGCCTGAAAGGGAGTAGCACTGTGTGGTACTTGTGTGGGTGCTGAGTTTTCATTCACTGGTGCTGAGAAATGGTCTGAGACCTCAGGGGAAGGGTAGTATCAAGACTGCTTGTGAAGTTACCTCTTCCTGGGCTAGCCTTGCCTTCCCACAGCTCCAGCTGTAGGTGCTTTTTTTCTTCCTCTGTGCAAACCTAAGCAATCTAGAAGCATGTCCCTACAAGGAGGTGCTGGCACACCGAGGTGCTCTGTGCTAGCTGGAGCAGTGGGAGTGTGGCTCAAATGCACCTGGGCTGTATAGAGGCAGGTCTTGTTCAGACTTGCTGTATTTGTCTTGGATGAGAATGGAGGCATTCAGGTGTGGTGTAGGTTAAACATGACTCCAGTGTCTCAGAGCGGTCACAGCTGGATCCATATTACTCAGAGGATCTCCATGCCGTACTCTGTTCTGGAGGTCAGATGTGACCTGTTTTGGAGGTCAGGTTTCAGTTTCCATGATGGTTCATGTCTCCAGTAGTAGCTGTTATCCTTTTGTCAATCAGGCTCGCATCATCATGTAGAGGACAGGAAACAAAGACTTCCTGCAGTGAAAGATGTCTTAATGAAACCTTTAAAAGCTATTAGAAGGAAGAGCAGAAAGTCTCTGTGAAATACAGCATTTTCAGCAGCAAAAATTTGGATGAGACTGTGTCTGGGCAGTGACTTCTAATTTCTCCAAGTGAGGTTATAAAGCTGAACTTGAAAAGTCTTCTGTCAGATTTGCAAATAATTACAAAAAGCACCCGTGGATACAGAAGAATACAAAGGCACTATCTTCTGTCTTATTTCAGTGCTGAGGGGGAACCAGTTCAGTTTCAGTTCCTTTGGGGGAACAGGTGTGGTCCTTTATTTTACCTCTCCTCAGCTTTCAGAATGCGTGTTGTTTGCACATCTTCTGCAAATGCAGTTCCCACCAGTGGATTTGTCCCAGTGTTCTCAGGCCAGTGAGTGCTGACAGGATTGAGCTCTGCCTTCAGCAGCAGCGTTGGTGTGCAGCATCTCTCTCTCTGCACTGCTCTGTCTGTCACATGGACACAAGCCTTTGTGTAGCTGCTTTTTGATCTGTGGTAGGGAAGTTGGCTGAAAAAGATCTCTACCAAGGAAACAAAAGGCAGCTGTGGGGAGAGATTCACCACCTTGCTGCCCAGTGGGGCTGTTTGCCAATCTCAAGTTAGCAGAAATGGTCCCTCGACCACGCCAGCACAGCTCAAGGAGTGGAGTAGTGTGACATAAACTAGCATGAAGAAACTGTGCATCTATCATAGCCTTCCCTCAGTAGTGATAATTTCTGGGTATGTAGAAGTTGGGGCAGATGTCACCCGTGCCCTACAGGAAGGTATGACTTGCCATGTGCTGTACTAATGAGTTAGTGACAGATGGAGCTGTAATGTCAGGCTTGAGAATAAATAGGCAGGGAGTCTAGCTGTTGGATTTCAGCACTGTCCTCACGGTTACTTTCCTTTTTCCATCTGTGCAAGTCCACTCTTGGCTATATTCTTTCAACAGTATCTTAACAAGGCAGTTAGATCCCAAACCATTCTTCTCCAGCAGCCAAACGCTGCTCTCATGATTTCATCACCAGTCTATGACCAGCCAGGTAGCAGTGGAAAGCTGTCTTATTTATGACCACACTGTAGTTCATCGTGTGTAAATGGTGCAGAATGGTTTTTAATGTGGGAATGCTGGGAATTGGTAGATCCAGGGGGAACCCCTTTGGTGATGGGCACTGAAGAGGTATATGCTAGGGGAGAAACAAAAAAGAAGTGATTTGGGAGATGACCATCAGGGTACTGAGAGAATGGGAATAAAAAGGCACGTTTAGGCATAGAAGATGTTAAGGAATGTACAAGTGATGAGGTAGGTAGTGGTGTGAAACAAACAGGGAAGGAATGGTGTGGAGTTGTTTCTTCTGAATTCCAGCTGTTTGGGGAACAAAACTCTGCTTTATACATGTGTTTTAATCCAAATATATTTTCTTTTCTCCTCCCTTCCCACCTTCTTCTGTTTAAGTGAGAAGAAAAAAATGACCTAATCACCATCCAGCCCTTGTGGCCAAGGCAGGAGCAAAGGTAGGGCTGCCAGGAACATGGCTTTGCCTGGAAGCTTACGGAGGCAGCCTGCAAACAGAGGCCTTGTGTCCCGTTGCACCCACCATCATATTGTTGTGTTCCTGCTGACCTTCTTCAGGTAGGTTCAGTGTATCTCTGCACAGAGAGGTGTTCATCTCACTGAATTTAGGGAAGTGAGAGCATATCATAGAAGAATGAAGGCAGGGAAATAGTCTTAACCTTTGGCTGTGAGCCTTGAAAACTAACTTATAAGCTCATAGAGCCAATCAGTCTGGGACTCATGCAGTTATAGAGGTAAGGGTGTTATGTCCCTGGGGAATCCAACCACCAAAGGTGAGGCTGGCTGTGCCAAGCCAAGAGCAGTCTATTGCAAAGGGTGAAATCCCTGTCTTCCCATAATTTGGGGGTTCCCACTGCTGACTGCTATCTCCAAAACTGCCAGTCCTCTGCTATGCTGCCTGCTGGGACAGTGTGTATCTGTATTTGATACCCCACCCTTTCCCACTCGACCTCCAGAGAAGATCTGGCCAACCTGTGTCTTGTGTGTTTTCTGGCAGTTATTCCCTGCTCCATGCTTCCAGAAAGACATTCAGTAATGTCAAAGTCAGCATTTCCAGCCAATGGACTCCTTCCTGCCTTAACAGCACGGCCCCTGAGCTCCGGCCATATGAGGTAAGGACACAAGGGATAGGGCAGTGCAAAGAAAGATGGGTAACTTCCAGTGTGCTGGAACTTGTGAACTTGTGGTGCCCAAGAGGCCCCTTTAGGTGTCTGTCGGGAACACTTCTCGGAATGGGAGCAGAAACTTCAGGTGTTTGCATTGTAGTTTTATGGATCATCAGGTGATGGTGAAATCTTTCCTAGTGGTCCCCAGAGAGCAACTCCTCAGGAAGTTACAGTGTTCCAATGGAAATGAGGACCCCAGCAGAGTCTGTAATAGGCAGCAACATGAAGGAGGGGGAAAGAGGGACCCTTCCTCAGAAGTGTTGGAGGCAATAAACCGAAGCAGTTAATGGGCTTCCAGAGAGTTCTGTGAAATCCTGGTTGTGCTTTCTCTGTGGCAGTGGTGCTGCTACCACCCTGTTAAAAGAATAGCCAAACTAGGAGAGAAGAAAGCTATCTGAGAGGGCTAGCTGCTTGTCCTAAATGCCTTTATCTTGCATCTAAAAGGTCTGATTTCCAAAAGTGCTGAACATCCAGTACCCCTTGTCTGTAAAATCCTAGACTCAGTGAAAGCAGTGGGAGGTTTTGGCAGTGTTTGCCTGCAGGAAAGTAAGTTGTATGCTGCTTGGTTCTCACAAATGGGAATGCAGAACTACCTCCTGGCTCCTACCTGTGGTGTTTTTAGAGCCATTCTTGTGTTTAGTAATGCTTTGTCCTGATGCTTTTGAGAAGTGGAAGAAATCATACATTAACAGCATGGTCACAGGCCATGAGATCTGTTGGAGCAGGGAGTTCTAAGCTGGTTGCTCGAGTGTTTGTATTAGAAATCATCAGTTATTTGAATGTTTGACAGAAGGATGATAAATGCTAACTTTTTGTGATAAGTGAAAGCAGTAAATTGTGCCTGAATTATGTTGAGGATTTTATAGTGTGTCTAAAAGGAGTGAGCATCTCAGGGATGCCAAATTGAAACACAAGGTGTTTATATTTAGTTCTTTAACTGACATTCAAACAACCAGTATGTCTTGGAAGCTGTTTTGATTTTTTTTTTTTTTAATATATATAGATGATTTAGTGCTTGCTGGATGTTGAGGTGCATGTGTCTGATCAAGAAAAGTAGTCAAACGAGTCCTTTAGGTATCAATTTAGGTTACATCTTTTAAACTAAGTGGATGTGTAATTAGTGTTGTCTGTACAGAATGTTCTCTTGGAGAGGTAGAATCAAACTAAAACTGATGACATTTGAGTTAGGCACATCCACAGGTCAGGTTTGGATTGGATTGGTTTGTTTTCTAATGGGGGCATTGTGAGAAGGGAAGAAAACTTTGTTTTGATTAACTCCATTCTTTAAGTTATCCTCAAAGCTTGCTATTTTCAGCTGATGTCACTAATCTTTCTTTGGGGACAATTGAGGGTTTTTTCCCTTTTTTTGATCATATCAAAAAAAAATGAAACTCAGGGTAAGCACAAAAACTAACAACATTAGTGACTGGAGTTTGTTGTAAATAATTTCCAACCAGACTTTTTCTTCCCCTTGTTCCTTTTGTGTTCTTTCTTTTCTGTTTGTGGTCTGTCATTTCATATTATGGCTGCTGCCACAAATACTTTAAGGGAATTATTCATTTAGTGAAGACAGCAAGATAAGTACAGAAGAGATGCTGCACATAAAACAGAATATGCCTTTATTGTATTATTCATTAAGATGCTCATCAGTGTTTTAGAGTAAGAATCTGTCTAACATTGCATGCTTGTTAGAAGTAGGGTTTGCTTTGCCAGTTGTTTGCCTTGATCCAGGTTGAACAAGCGTTTCTTGCTGGTGGTTTGTTTGCTTGTCTCTTAGAAGTGAAACAAAGTTGGGAGTGGACATTTTCTGCAGTATATAACACCAGAATCGTTCCTGATTTGATAATTAAAGTGTTGGAGGAATGAGAGGTTGCTGGGGCCAGATGCTGTTCTGCTCCAGAGTTGGGGTTTCCATTGAAATAGAGTAGGATGAGCTCCACCTCTTCCTGTTTACCTGTTAAAATTTTCTCTCTGTAGCTCTGGAACAGCAACCAGTTATTTCCAAATGCAGAAGAAGCAACTCTCTTCCTGGGGACATTGGACACTATCTTTTTGTTTTCCTATGCTGTGGTGAGTAAAACTAATGCAAGCTGCTAAGCTTTGGTTGAATCTTAATGGGAAGATCACACCCACATTAAAAAGCTTAGCTCAGAGGCATGTTTTTTTTCCTTCAGCTTCTGTTAGTTCTGCCCATGCCTGTCACCCACGTGAAGATGCTTTTTAACAATCACAAGATAAATACTATCACTTCAGAATTTCTTATACACCTGTTACTAGGGGGTGGGAGGACTAGTTCTGTCTATCCAAGAATTCTCAGATGAATTTTTTAAACAAGAAATGTAATGAACAGCTATGAGCAGGATTTCTTTGGTGGCAGAAAAAGTGGTTAGAATCAAACTGTAAGTTGGTATAACTGCAACATTTGGATTAGTTTGACCCTTCTACGTCATTTTAATTCTTACAGATATCAGGTGCAAGTCTTCTGGCTTTGTTTAATGCTGTATTTTGTTCTTAGGGTCTCTTTGTCAGTGGCATAGTTGGGGATCGCCTGAATTTACGCTGGGTTTTGTCTTTTGGCATGTGTTCCTCAGCTCTGGTGGTAAGTTGGGACATAGTAGTGGGATTTAAAAATCTCTCTTAGGCTTTCTGGGTAGGGTTTTACTTTAGGGGAGAAAAGGCTCTGTTTCTGTGTGAATTTGCTCATGAGCTGTAGCTATACCTCAGTGGCCTCAAAGCCTGTGGGTAAAACTTGGTTCTGGATGCATGTACTGCATTGTCTGAAGCACAGACCTATGCTGGATGACTCACCTCTTCCTGAAATATCTATTTCTGGATACTGTGTCAGAAGGAAATTCTTAACTTTGGGGCACTGTCTAGAGACTTAATGAATAGCTTTTGTTCAAGATTGGTGTATTTGGACTTTGGGGGACTGTTTTCTAATATAACTTAATTTCTTAGCCCACACGTGTTGTTATCTAGGCCTTTGCTTTCAAACACAATCTTTGTTTTTTGAAGGACATGCTAACAATACCAAGCATTCATTTACTTATTTTATAATTGCTAGGAGGGTATGTGTCAAAAAAGAATGTCTCCTTAAAACAAAAGGATATTTCAGCTTCAAGCCATTGCACATAAATGTGAATCAGTTTTATCTCATGGTGGTTTTCTGGTTGTTAAAGTAACGCTAAGATGTGTGGAGTGTGTTTGATTTACCCAGTTGGCTACAAACCCCACTGTGGCCTATTGCACTCTGCACACACATGACCACAAATGTGCATCAAGCACAGTGTCCCACAACGTGTGTTTATTTTGGCTAGTTTGGGTTACAGCTCTTAGTAATTTGAGATCTGGCTGTAGTATTTGTGTTAAATTTTGGGAAGATTAATGACTGCTGAGGGTTCTGTGTTTGCATAGAGCCTCGAGGAATCGGATGTCAGTACAAGGGCAGATCAAGAGGCTACTGTATTTTTAGTGTTGTTACCAAGAGTATTTGTCTCTTTCTTCTCCTCTCTTGTTGTAACTGTGCTGTTTAGGAAGACAAAAGTCTTTTGGAGAGGAAGTGCCCTGACAGCACATTTGTCTCTGGAGCTGTTTGGGCTCTGAAGTTGGAGCTGTGGTGGCTCAGCAGAGGGTGCTCTTCACTCTGCACTGTGTCTCAAACAATGCCAGGCTGGCCTCTGGCCTGGCCCCTGCATGGGACCAGCTCCCTGAAAGGCTGTTGCTTTTTTTAGGCCCCCCACTCCTGCCTGGCTTTCAGCGGTAGCCTGAGGGTTTCTTCTCTGTTTTGCACCCCTCCCCCCCACCCCCGTAGGTATTCTTCTTTGGCACACTCACAGAATGGCTGCATTTCTACAACAAGTGGTTCTACTGCTGTCTCTGGGTTGTGAATGGCTTGCTGCAGTCCACTGGCTGGCCCTGCGTGGTTGCTGTCATGGGAAATTGGTTTGGAAAAGCTGGGTAAGTTAAGTTTTCTTTAGTGACTCACACGACCTGCTGAGTAACAGATTGAGCTGAAATTCTCAAACCAGGAAGGCCAGCTGTTAGATCACAATTAAAGTTGGGTGGGATGAAATATGCCTTACTTGTTACATTATATCCTTTTTTGTCTTTTTGTGTGTGTATGTTAAAAGCACAGATTCAAACTTCAAAAATCTCATAGTGCAGAGTGACTGAATTTGAATTTTCCTGCCACTGGAAAACTGTTTCTGTCTCCTTACCACTAAAGAGATCAAATGGAAACTGACTCATTGTACGTTCAACTCTGTCACTTTGGGACATTGCAGATGAGCTCTGGCCATAGCCTGTAACCTTGTTGCCAGCTCACCTCTGCTGTAACACAGATGTTTCAGAATAGAACATACATGTGGTACCCCCAAGTTGTTATGCGTTTTGTTTTAAATGAACTTCGAGTCTCTTTGAAGTGGATTGGAAAAATACTGTAACTTTATTCATAAGTTAAAGTTCACTTTAATATTTTATCTTTGTCTTGTTCCTAATGTCATCTCTCCTCACATTGCTGGTTTCAAATTTTTTTTTTTCTCCTTCTTCAGGAGGGGTTTTGTGTTTGGACTCTGGAGTGCCTGTGCATCTGTGGGAAATATCCTTGGGGCATTCCTTGCATCCTGTGTTCTCAAATATGGCTATGAGGTAGGTATTGCTGTCTGGCTTCTAGCTACGCCTGCATGTCTGATTGGGTTATGAAACACTAGTTTCTTATCTTGTCTTTGGGAGATAACAGGCTCATGTGTCCAGTTTCATCTTCCTGAATTCTGTGGAGGCAAGCAGTAGGCAGAATCGAAAAGCCGCTCCTTCGTGACTCTTCCCAGTTGGGAGAAACAAGCCTGAGACTTCCCTGTAAATGGGACTGATGTTACTGAAGAGCTCTAGTGTCACAGTATACCCTCTTCTGATTTGCGTGGCTTAAAGTGCTCTTCAGAGTCATCCATCACAGGTTCTCACTTAACTGGAGGCACAGCTGCTGTCACTGGGAAGGGACCAGGCACGCGCTGTGTTGCCTGTGGCAGGCAGGGGCTTGAGTCCAGGGAGTGCAAGTGAACCAGCACATCTCACAGTGTGTGACCTGTGGGGACAGGCTGGCAGAGCTGAGCGTGTCATTCTGGAGATGAGGAGGCTTAGGGTACCAATAGCAGCCTTCTAAAGCCTCTGGGAAGATTGCTGAGAAATCAGATCCGGACTTTTTCCTGGGTTGCACTGTGAGAGAAGGAAAAAGCAGTGGATATAAAGTGAAGTGGGGATAATTCCAACTGGATGTTCAGAAAACTATTTTGCTGTGAAGTATGTTAAGCATTGGAACAAGGGGACAGAGCCTGGAGGATCTGTCTTTGGAAGATTTCAAGACCTGATTGAACAAAGCTCTGAACAACCTGGTCTGAATTTGATGTTTGATCCTTCTTTGAGCAGTCCTTCCAATATAGCTGGAATTCTGGTTGTGTTTGGTCAGCTCCTTCCTCACTGCTGTTGCCTCTGTACACTAAAACAGCTGTTGTAGTGTGGTCTTTCAGCCTAGATAGGGCCAAATCTGTTCAGGAGACGCAGAGATCACTCGTTTCCAAGTTTTATGGATGCAATCTGTGTTGTCGTAGCTGTGTTTGCTCTCTAACAAGGTTGGAATGTAAAAAGAAACCCTCATTAGTCAGGGAAGCCTGTGTGACTGAAAGTGCTTTGAAAAAGAATCTTTTATTTATTTCTCCTCAGTATGCTTTCTTGGTGACTGCCTCGGTACAGTTTGCTGGAGGAGTCATTGTGTTCTTTGGGCTCCTGATGTCACCGAAGGAAGTGGGTAAGTAGAAGAGAGCTGTACTTTTTCGGTCCCCTCATGGAAAGCAGGTCTGCAGCTTTCCATGTAGTACTACTAAAAGCACTGCTCATTCTGACAGTACTTATCCTCAGGGCTCTTACAAAATGGTGTTGCACTTAAGTGTATTTAATGGAGCAAATGCTTTACTCGCCCAGATCACACTAAATGCCACCATGCATCCCGTGTATATCCATGTCTGGATATTTTTTTAAAGCAACTAAAATAGCCTGGCTCTAACATCTCCATTAGGATGTGCCTAATTATCAGTTTTTCTTCACCTAAAGAAGCTGCAGACAAACTGATAACTGGCTATTGTAGGAGAAAAGTATGGCAAGCCTTAACCATGCAGTAGGAAGGGAAAGTAGGTCTCCCACAACCAGTTAAATAGCTCCAGGGTTGGATGTGGTCCTTTTCTGAGAAGGTGGTAGGCAAGTCAAAGTGTAACAGGAAAACAGAAGAATGTTTGGGCTTTGACAGGGCCATGGAGAAGGTTTCCCAGTTGCCTGCAAAGGTTATGAAGTTGGTAGCATTAACGCTACCATAAAGAGTGCTCATAAGAGTGCTCTGCATCCCAGGAAGCACAGTGCAGTTTCCAGGCCTTCCACTCCAGTGGAGGCATTAACAGGCAGCAGCTGAGTACGCTCAGCCTCCACAGTCAAGGGAAGTGGTATCCAGGAGCCAGGTCTGAGAATCCCAACCACTAAATAAGGGGGGAAATGCACTAATTTGTTGTGTCTTCCAACTAATGGCCAGACACTCAGAACAGACAAAGCCGACGCCAGGATCAGACAATACTTTCAAGAGCGCTAGAAGACAAAGGGTAGAAACTGGCGGCACTGCAGAACACCATCTAGAAGAGTTTCTAAGCCAAAGGAGGATGGAGGTATGGGAGAGCAAGGGAATTGCTGGAAGGTAGAATTACTTAAAAGAAGTGAGCATAGCTTTAGAGTGGGGAGAAGGTGAACAGGCTGTGGTCTGTTTTTCCTGTTGCTTATCCCTTGTAAAACTTAGGCCTCCCTGAGCTTGGAGCAGATGAAGACATCGTTGTGGAAGAAGATGCCAACAGACCTTTAATGGGCAGTGATGATGCAGATGATGATGACCGGAATTACTCTATTCAAGCAACTGACACTGACAACCAGCCAAAGGCCATTGGATTTTTCCAAGCTTGTTGCCTTCCTGGAGTAGTACTGGTGAGGACACAGATTCTTGAGTGAAGGCTGACTTACCTGTTAAACATAAAGCTGACTTTTTGTGCTGTTACAATTGTTGATGTCATTGTTAGTATGTTGACCATATGTAGTTGTTGACCATCTGACTTCTTATGCTGTTAACATCTTGGGGTTGGGCCTGTTGTCCTTGTGCACATGGATTATAATACTGTCTGGGTGTGTTGGTTGTGTGTTGCTCTTCCCATCGGGCCCCTGCTTCATGGAGGGCATGTAATGAGCCAGCAAAGGGCAACAGAGATCCTACCTGTTCTGCTGTGGATTTGGAAGGGAGGCCACGAGCAAAGGTTGCTGTAGGATGCTTTCTTGGTAAGATAGATATTGCCCTGAGAAGTGGGGTTCTCACTGTTAGCTGAGCATCACACAGAGCTCTGTGGTGCTGATATTGAGTTTTGGGGTTTTTGAGTTACCTTAAAGCAGAAAGCTGGCCTGAAAAGCCTGAATCGGCATGATGTAACATCTGGCAAAGTATGCGGGCTTTTTATAAACAGCTGGAAGCAAGGCCTGGTGGTGCAGTTTCCAACATATCCTTCTCCTGTCCCTTGTGTGAGAACTTGTACTTCTGCATCAGCAGTATTGCCCAATTCATGGGTTTGATTCAGCTGAAAAATTAACCTGTCACTAAAAAACAATATTAACTTTCTGCAGCAGTGGGCTGTGGCTCCCCTGAGTGCTAGAACCAGTACAAGAAAGGGGGCAGGGTGGCTGGCTCAGCAGTACAGTGTGAACTGTCTGGATTTGGTCACGAAGCAGAATGGGTAGTGTTGTCAGGCATCCTTAATGAGTAAAGCAGTTGGCTGTTGTGATTGAGGCAACAGAAAATCTAGAAGGGACGGGTGCATTGTCAGTGTTTTGGGTGCAGGACAATGACGGTTCTGTTGTTAAGACCCGTTGAGGGATGGCAAAAGAAAGCAAACCCATTTTGAGTTCCTTCCTAACATGGCTAAGTGCCTTATGCAAAATTTCTTAGGGCGGCATCTGCATTAGTTGATGTGTGACTTTTTTCATTGGCTGGAACAAAAGAGAATAACAGCAGCTGAGGTGGCTGGTTTTGTATGTTGGATTTTGAGGACATGTTCTGCACCCTAATCCAGCAGTCTGAACACCTCTGAGTCTGTGAGTTTTATCTGATGTCAGATTAGTGCCCAGCCAAATCAGGACACTATGTCAGATTGGTGAGACCAAGGACCTAAGGAGAAATTGAGCCCAGCAGCCAAAAGCAGGAGGTTGTTTCAGCTGTTGGGTTTGGAAGCATGTGCTTAACTTTGGCCAAACTTTCATCTTGTCCTGGAATACTTGCCTGGGGATCATGAACGAAACTTTCTCTTCTGGTGCTGCAAGCAGATGAGCCTTCTGAGCAGCACAAGATAGTACAGAGGAACTACTTCACATAACTTTTCTCAGCATGATGCACAGATGACTAAATCTCAAGCTTGTTTCATGTCGCATGCTTGGCTCCCTTCTCTTGAGAAGGTGAATTAAATTTTCTTCATTTTTGAAACCTGGTGTCATTTCCTCTCAAGGTTACACTGAAAGTGTTTTAACCCATTGCATTCAGCAAAAAAAAAAAACCTTCTTGACAGTGATTTTTGTATTCCTGGGTTCCCTTTGATGTTCAGCATTAAGCTTTCATAATGCTGTCTTCTTACATGAAATGCAGAAGCACTTCCCTCTGAAAGCTCTAGCTGGATCCAGAGCTTTATGTGAAGAAGAATCAAACACTGTTTGCATTTCTCAAGTGCTAACTGCTCGCTGGCCCTCTTTTTGTTCCAGTACTCTTTGGCCTATGCCTGCTTGAAACTGGTGAATTACTCGTTCTTCTTCTGGCTGCCCTTCTACCTCAGCAACAACTTTGGATGGAAAGAAGCAGAAGCTGACCAGCTCTCAATCTGGTATGATGTGGGAGGAATCATAGGTGAGTGAGCAAGTAATGACATCCTCCTGCAATTGCCCTGCTAGCATTTGAAAGTGAAAGACAGCAAATGCAGCCAGAGCAGTCATGTTCGGTGGGATCCAGCTGTTCAGTGAATGTGTGAAAATTCTAGATATATATGTGGTTGCTAGGTCTTTTTTTTTTTTCTTAAACACAGAGTATGTGACCCCCTAAAGAGTTTACGTATAATTAAAGGGCACTATCATACTCTTGAACATTACCCCCAGCTGGCATTTTCCTTTACTGACTAGGACTTCTTGAAAAGTGCTGTGTACAAAATGGTGCCCCTGCTTGCTACTTTCTTTCCGACAAGTACCCTTGAGGGATATTTAGATCTGGACTTACTGAGTTCTGAACTGTCCCTTCTGTCCTGTGTTTTTAAGGACAGACTCAGCCCAGATCTTGGCAGAGCAGGGACCAACTGTGTTATGTTCAGAAATAAAATGTAATTGCACTTGTTTCTGCTGGCTGCAAAATCTTACCCTGTTCCTCCAGAATAAAGAACATACTGTCTATGTGTTTAGACTTCCACTCTTATGTGCTCAGTTTCTTGCTTTATTACCTTGTCCAGTAAGCTTTCCTAGAATAGCCATCCTTGTTTGGGCCTGTTCAAGGTCAGTAATTTTGCCTCTGTGGCCTTTTCTATGTTAGGCTTTCTCAGCATTCTAGTTTTTACCAGCAGAGCAGTTCCTACAGAGGTAGCAGTGATACATAAGGTGATTTTTGTTGGCCTTTGGCAGTTGCTGGAATCAGTTGCACCTACCCTAAGAAGGTGAAACAGCAGGAAGTATGAGGCCCCTGTGTGATAGTGCTTTTCCTGTGAGAAAAAACAGCCTTTTCTTACACTTTCAGTTGAAGGACCCAGCCACAACATTAAACTTGCTTAATCCAGAGTTGTGGTGGTCCTAGAGCTGTGATGGTCCTATAGGGGAAGAAAAAGAAAAGCGGGAGCATTGGCTAGTTGCGTGCCAGAAAAAACGGGCTTTTCCCAGGAAAGCAGCATGGGTAGTTTTCCCTGTTTTATCAATTGTCTTTTTGTCTAAGACAGTAAGGCCAGGAGACTTAGTTTTCAGGATATTAGAGAGAATATGTATTGGTGAGAAGGCAAGAGGCCACTGCCCTCAGTGAAATGAGTTTTGTTTAAGGTGTCAGCATCCTGAACCTGACAGTGGTTTTTTTTGTTTTGTTTTGATTTTTGCAGGTGGGACTATCCAGGGCTTGATTTCTGATGTGCTACAGAAGAGAGCCCCAGTGCTAGCAATTAGCCTGCTTTTTGCTGTAGGCTCTCTATTCGGATACAGCCGTGAGTATGCTTGTGCTGCGCAGTGATAAGAGGTTCATTCAGTACATCTCAGAGAGAACCAGAGCACAGCCTGTTCTAATTATCTTTTCTGGCCTTGAAACTGCTTCTGGATCAGAATGGTGCCTTTTGGTTTATTTTGCTGAAGTGTGGTACTGCACAGAAATAAATCTGTTCTCTGGTTAATGAGGTGGAAAAGAATTAGCTGAGTGGTTAAATTTCCCTATACTGGTGAATTATGGTACTGATCCTTCTCCAGTGTCAATGTTTTAGCATCATCATTGTGTCAACACCACAACTGGCAAAGCAGGAAATCTCAGGTGCTTCCCTATAGTAAGAGGAAAGAGAATCTAGGGACAGATCTGTGCTGGGGTATATATACACTACACAGGGCAAAAGAAGCTCTTAGACTTCACCTCTTACACTTCTGTAAGTGGTGAAATTGGAGAGTTTCTGCCTCTTTTGTAATAAATATAGTTCTTGGTGTTTCATTATTGAATGGAGTCTGTCAGGAAAACAGAGCATAAGGAGTCAGGAAGATGTAATTTCTATGAAACCTCCATGAAGAACTTCTAAGTGTGACAGTTTTGTGTGTTCAGACAGAGCATCCTGTGGTACCAGAGTGATTTAACTCACTGGGATGTCATTTCACTTCTTTATGTCTTCCTCCAAAGTGGGGTGGTGATACAGGCAGGCTTCTCTAGAGCACTTTGAGATCTGTGAACAGGTGCTGGAGTCAGACAGGAAAAGTACAGTGTGCCTTTTGGAAGCACGTGGGCTTACTCAGATGGTCTTGCAGTAAGGTCAGTAAGTCGGGACCACTGAGAGGCAACGAGTGGGTTTGGTGGAGTTCGTTGGAGTTTTTGTAGGCTCTTGTGCTAACTCATTGCTTTCAAAAGTGAATTAGAAGTAAATATGAACTTATTGCTGATGAAGTTTGAATTTTCTACTAGATATCAGAGCAGCCAGGGTTCCACATGCCTTGTGCTTAACTCAAAATGCACTACTGTCCAGCCAGATACAGAAATTTCAGACAGGTGACCCAGTTCCTGCAGTGTGATAATTCTATTTCCATCGGCCAAACCAAGAAACCTTTTTGTGCCCATAGTGTGTTGCATGTAATAGTTACAATGGCCTGGGAAATATGTGAAGAGGGCTGCAACTTGCCTTATGTGTAGTAACTCACCTAAGCTGGAGTAAGGAATTCAGGTAATGCCTGACAGTGAGATATCAGGGAAAACAGCATCTGAAAAGCGCTAGGGGACTGTAATGGAAAGCCAGCTGCTGGTGGAAATACAAATGAAGCCTGTAGATGCTCAAACGTGGCTTTGTAAGGAGGAGTTGGGATATGGGGGGTTGCATTTTTTTTGCTTTATTGTGCAGCATTGTTTAGACAGTTGCTGGATCACTACCTCCAGGTATAATCTCTGTATTTAAAAAAGTGTTTTGGAAAATTCAGAATGAGTGGAAGGGCTGATTCAAGTGCTAAATACTTTTATGGTGAGTTTGAGCTGAGTCTGACTTCCCCAGAGAGATAGAGGAAGGAGAGTAAATGCAAGCTGTGTGTCACAGAAAGAGGCATGACACAGGCTGAAATACAGAGCCAGGCAAATCTGATGTTGAAGTAGGCCACAAAATTTTAGTGGCAAAGATGATTTTTCTACTGTAAAGTGCTCTCAGGAAACTTCTGGGTCTTTGACCTCTTAATGCCTTTGCAGTAAGACTCATCTCTGTAGAAGTCTCTGGTCAAACAGAAGTTATTGTTGTCACTGTGTAGCAAACTGAGCAAGCAGTTCAAAGTAGATGTGTCCACGCTTCTTTCTGAACTGAAGTGAATGGTTTTCTCAAGTTCATTTGTTTTATTTACACTCACCTGGTCTTTCTCTTGCAGGTTCTCCAAACAGCAAACCTATCAATGCTGTGATCATGGCCATTACAGGTATCTTATCAAAAGCCACTGTTCTACTAGTAGACATCTGTATCCATTGCAGAACAATCAATAACACCAGCCAGGTGCTGGTAAAAGGTGTTTGTGTGTGCTGTGATCTCTGCTGGTTTTGCAGAAAGAGTGAAAGCTGGGGCCCAGTTTCTGTTACCTTTGGAAAACAGCTCTAGGAAAACTGCTTTACAGAGGGAGGTATGGAATAATGGTTTGGAGCTGAGGGGATCTGCCTTGGCTCAGTATGATGGAGACAGATTTATGGTAAAATACCTAGCAGTAATCTGGTGTCTGAGAAAGTGGATATATGGCAGAGTCATGAGCTGCAGCTCAAATTTGAGGGCGTTTGTCAGAACCTGAAATACTTTGTGTACTGTGAGAGGTCACAAGGTTTTTGTGCTACCAGACATACTGTGCTGTGTTATGGAATTAAGATTAGCCCACATGAATAGAGCCTTTCTTTTCAAACACTCCTACTTTGGAACTCCCTGTCCTGTTGTTGTGGGGGTTTTTTTGCCTTCCATCTCTTCCGTGAACCCTTAGAGACTGAGACTGTAGCATGGGGATGTACTGTGCAGGGTGTTCCATGACCGTATGCTTCACCTGCAGTTAGTCTGTGAGCACTGTTCTTAGACTTAATTCTTTTCCTGAGCTTTGCATGGTAGGAAGTTTGTGTTTTGAAGATGCTCTGTTGAGAATTAGAGTGTTTGTTTTGCACCAAGGCTGTTTTCTTGTCACTCTCAGGATTTTTCATCGGAGGCCCTTCTAACATGATCAGTTCTGCAATTTCTGCTGACCTGGGGCGCCAGGATCTGGTGAAAGGCAGCAGTGAGGCTCTGGCAACAGTCACAGGAATTGTGGATGGAACTGGCAGTGTCGGTGCTGCAGTGGGCCAGGTGAGGCTACCAAAGGAAAATTAAGGTCTGGGGAAGGAAGCAAAGAGTCTGTTGTGGTTAAGAGATGTTAGTGCATTCCTCAATCCAAAGTTGTGTGGGGAGAGGGAGAGGGGGTTGGGTCGTTTTTTTAAAATAATTACTTATTTAGGATCCAACCAAGGGAACCTGTCTGTTTTATCAAGGTTTCCAGTGGAAGCAATTTAATTAAGAACTAAACTAAATATTCACAGTGCCAGTGTTATGGCACTTTCATAATTCAAATGAATTTTGGAGACTTTCGTACCCCAAACTCCAAAAAGCAATTAAAGGCCAGCTTTGCAAAGAGTGAAAATAAAATATTTTGACATTTGTTTGGGATTTTTTTGTTTAAAGATGATAGCAAAACGTTTGCTTACAGAAAAGTTTACCTGTACAACTGAGTAAAATTGGAATGCCTATTATGAATGTTACAGTGTTTATGAAGTAATTTAAAATTTACTCTTATTTGTAGTTCGTGTCTGCGGATGTGTTTTACGCCCTGTAAATCCAGCACTACTTGCTTCAATAGTCAGTATGCTGCCAGAGGTCTGAGGACTAGACTGTTGCAGAGAAGGAAGCTGACAGTGTGCCCACTGGGGATGGTCTTTCTTCTCACATACAAGTGTTAGCTATGTGGAAGAACACAGTGGTGCTTTGGGGAGGATTTAGTAGAAAGATCAGAGCCAGTTCTATTCCAGGCATCCTCTAGTGATGGTAAAATACCAAGGACGCAGGCAAGGCATGCGAGTTTCTTTTCTAGAAAGGGATTTGGGTTTGTACTTGCCATTGATTGCCTGATAAATACAGTTGTTCAGTCTCTGTTTTATAGGATAAATGCTGCTTAGATCCTTTAAACATGGAAAACTACAAGTGCTTTGTGGACATACATAAGTGCACTGTTACACTCAGTGTTCTTCTTGCGTCGTCTACAGTGTTTCTGTCTTCCCACACACATACCATTCAGACTTACATCATCATAAAAATTGGGTCTCTAGTTCTGAAAAATTCCACCTGCCTCCCATTCCAGCACTGCGTTTATTCCAACAGAGACAACCATGATGTCATTCCGGGGGTGTGTGAATAACAGCAAACGCACAATGAACGTGTTAGAAATTCAGATCCTGTTCTGTGCTGATATACCCAGTAGTGAAGAAGGGAGGCCCTTGTGCAGCATCTGAATATAAATCTGCTAATAGGGAGTATATTTCCCTGTGTGGCCTCTGCAGCCTCGTTGAACCAGGGTGCAGTTCAGAACAGACTGTAGTCTCAAGTGTCTTGCCTACGATGGAGGGTTAAGTAGTCAGTGGTTGCACAGCTCTTGAAAATGTGTCCTGTGTAATTTATAAGCCATTCTAGAGCTTTTAGTTCTTCTGAGAGTACTTACATCCACTTATGTCCCAGTGTTCTGTGCAAAAACCTTGTATTCAGCGGAGTCAATTTGTCACCCTTTGAAACTGTAGTTCAGTTCTGTCTTTACGCTGCTCCGAGTTACTGTAAAGCTTCAGGATGGTGTCTGCTTTACTAACACTGTGGGTTTTACACAGAAAAAGGCTGCTCTCCTGAGTCATCTCTTCTGATAGGAAAAGATCAGCTGGAAGGTTTTGTGATCAGCTCTGTGTGGTGTGCTAACAGCCCACAAATTCTAGAAAATGAAAGTGTCATGCCTGAAAGTCATCCTTATCTTCCCAGTTTGAATGATTTCTTTTTTTTATTTCTATTTAGTATCTAGTGTCTTTGATCCAGGAGAACCTGGGGTGGATGTGGGTTTTCTATTTCTTCATTCTAATGGTAAGAAATCATTTTTTTAAAAAATTCTTTATCGAAGTTCAATTTACAATAGAAAGTTTTTGTGAGAACCTGAAAGTTGTGACTTAGGGACGGACTCCGTCTCTGCAGCACCTGTGACCTCTGATGTTGTTCTTAATGTGGTCTGTGGTGTGGCTTTGCCTCAGGGTACCTAAATCAACTGTTGTCTTTTGGGATCCCTAAAAGTCACGTTATCCGAGAGGAACTGAGCTTGTGGCAGAGACACTAAAATACTTGCCTAAAAATACCTGTATGCATTTCCTAAAGCTCATACCACCTGACTGACTTCCAAGGCAGGAGATTTTCCTTCTTCATCTCCATAATACGTAGTTCCTAATATTTTCGGAGAGCTGAAGTTAAGCTGCTTGTTAGCCCTTGAAGATTACTGGAGGGAGTGATGAGGATCTGAAAACTAAGATGAAAATGCCTTGCCCTGTTACACCCCCCGGGGGAGAATTGTGTTCAGGCCCTGACCTCCTTAACATCTCCACAGTGGTGAATGCTGCACAATTCACTTGGTCTTCCCTGCCGGAAGTGCCAGGAATTGTCTTTGCATCTGTGCTGACAAAGGAAAAGGCTACTTTGGTAAACAGCAGAGGTGCCGAGGAGGAAGGCCACTGAGGAGCTGAAGAGCTCATCTTTATGACAAGATGATCGTGACAGCTGAAATTGTATGAGCTTTCCTGCAAGCTCAGTCCTTCCATCTGCTGTGTCATTTTGTCATCGCTTCTCTTAGCCTGTGTCTTTTTGGGGTGGCCTTGCATGTGTGTTGGGGCATGGGATGGCTGCAGCTCTGGTTTCTCTGTGCTAATTGTCCTGGATATGCTTCTTTTCACAGACAAGTTCAACAGTCCTGTTCATTTCACCACTGATAGTGAGGGAGATCAGGTTGCTTCTGCATGAGCGGCACCTGCGAATGCTGGCAGAGTGACTTCTACTTGCCTCTGGAAGGACTGTTGTATGGAACTGACAGCTGGAACTCTAATCAAAACTCTGGGAGTCTTGTTTCTTACATCCTTCAGGTCTGGACTAATTCAAAACGGCTCCACAAGACTGGATTGACTCGCCTTTGGCGAGCTCAGTAGTGAAGTACCGAATACCCATCCTGAGGCCGCCTGCGTCATGGAGCTGCTGACCTAAGCCAGACAATCCCCGGGACTGATGGATTGTCCCAGACTCTTCCATGCCAGCAGCCGCACTTGATTCTTCTGATAGGTGGTCTCACTGCTATACCCTTTCTTATTTATTTCTGGATGTGCTGGCCAAAGGTCAGCTGTTTAGAACTGACGGTTTTCGAGAGGCTGTCTTGCAATGAATTCTGATGCTCTGTTGTGCTGGTGAAATCATCCAGTGCAGTTCATGGGTAGGCTAAATTTACGATCACTTAAGCTTTTAGAAAGGGCAAAAGTAATTATTTGGAATTTACACTGTCCTGTTGTTTAAAAACTGCTGTTGCTAAATCCATGCACAGATGGACCTCTGCTATCCCTAGCTATTAATTGTTACATATTCTAGTAGAGTCACATGGAGAAGTCACATCTATATTTGTTTTTAGCATTTTTTAATACTATTACTAATCTCTGAGAAATGAGATTTCATTTTTTTAACTATTTAAGCAGACAAATAGTGTGCAATACTTTACTATGATCTCTGAAATAAGCCTTAATAGATCCTTTGTGTCTAAAGGATACTTGAATGGCTTCAGGGTTCAGTAATGGGACACTTTCACTACAGCTTTGTTTATTGAACCTGATCATTACTGACCAAAATGGGTCTGTCAGGTGACCCTCTGAAGGAAACTGATATTACTGACTTCATACTTCTTGGGCGATTGCTCATCTCTAGCAAAGAAGGACCAGAATGGAATTAAAGGAATTTAAGGGACCTGGCTGCTCTTGGACATAGGCTTCCAGACAGGGACTGAAGCGTACTCATGGAATAGCATTTATGAGCAACTGCTGCTGTGTTCCCCTATGCTACTCTGCCTACAGCTGCCTAGGGGAACTCAAGCTCCAGGGTTTGAAAGCTTGAGTCATGTATCTTGAAGGGAAAGGTAGAGGCAAGTCAGCACTAAAAACATGTGTCTGCACTTAGTGTGGTGGTGTTGGAGTGCTTTGCAGTGCTGCAGTAGGTAAGGGTGACCGACTGACACCTCTGACATTTGTTGTTGATGTTAAAGGGGTCACCGAGTAAGTTGTCAACAAATTGTTTTCTGCTTATGCCTTGGATGTTTCACTGTAATAGGTATGTGTTAACCTGCAGAACCTTTGACCAAACACTATGTCCAACTAGTCAGCAATGCTGGGATGGGGGGCAGCAAAATTCTTCGAGCTGAGAATTTGAAACTTTTTAAAGGGCAACAGTTGCCTTTTTGACTTGTACAGTGATTTTATTTTTTTTTTTTAATTGATGAATGTCAATTTTTAGTCATGTTGATTGTAATGAGAGGAACATCATTAGTGCCTTACGGTTTTAGAGTATTGAACAGTTGCTTGGTGATTGCTGCTTCTGCAGTGATGTCTCTGTGCAGCTTTGCTTAATGTGAAACTCAGTTGCCCCATTTTGTACGGTTTTTGGGAGTCTTTCTTAGTGGAGGTTATTCTTGCATCTTTTTGCTAACCCTCAAAAAATTTTACTGCTTGGGAAAATGATGCCATTAAGCTGATGTGGGACCTGAATCCTGTTCTCGTTTCTTCTCATTCCCCTTCCAATTTTTGCCTGTATAATTAGAGCAGGAGACTGAGAATCTATCATCCTGTTCTCAGAATTATGCCCTGGGGTTAGTGTTCACATCCCAAGCTACTCATTAGCCCCTGTACAAACAGAATGAAAACTCCCTGAAATTTAGTTCTAAAATTGATGGTGGCACCATTTGCCCCAGCCATGGTGTCTGAGAATCTCTGGTTTCAAATTCCAACCTGGATGAGCTTTTTGGCCGTCTGGGCAGTAGATAAGCTGCTGATGAAAGGTGGGGTGGGAAAGGGACGTCGCCAGGGTTGGGGGGGAGGAGAGGCCAGGCCCTGTAACAAATGGCTTCCTGTAAACAGTTCTGTCCCCTCTGGAGAAGTGTCAGATGTGATTCGAGCACCGCAAGCAGGAGCGGCCCGGCCGCTGCATCCAAGTGCACGGCGGTGCTTTGAGGCCACCCGCAATTAGGGAGGCTTGCCTGTGGCTCCGGGATTGTTGTTGTTGTCGTTATCCTGGATTTTTGGTTCTGTGTATTTCCTCAAGGTGCTCGGATGGAGAACGGTTTTCAATCTGGTTGTGTCCAAACTGATCTCATGTGAATAAACTTACTTTGACTTGATCTGGGCTAGTTCTTCCATGTGCTTTATTCCACTCTTCCCAGTGTGGTTCTGCAGAGCATGCTTCTCATCCTCCTCACAGGCCTGGCTTTAACAGCTGCTTTTCACTCAACTGCTATGAAGACCCGAGCCCTGACTAATGCTGAAACCGAACCCTCCTCCCAGCCTAAAACGGGACCATGTTCCCACATGCTGTGGTTTGGCACTCTTCCTGGTCAGGCTCACAGGAGGTTTTGTGGGAGTCCCCTAACAGATGTCCATAATGGTGTAAGTAATGATCTTAACTAAAGAAGCCAGTACATATACTTGGTTTTATTAATTTATTTCTTTGTTGATCTGCATGGAGAAGTCAGGTGTTCTTCCCTTGGAATTAAACATGCCGTGTGGCTGCGGGTCCTGCTGTGCCTCCTCTCCTGTGGCTTGTTTCTTTAAACACGAATCCACACCTACACTTAGCTGTGTTTAAATGGACACAGCAGGGAACTTGATAATTGTGTTTGTGTTTTATATTTACCATAAATTCAGAGTTGAGCACAATACCGGATCACTGGAGAAACTTCGGTGCCTGCACATTCTGGTCCCTCAACCCCCAGTAGTTTGGTGGTGCTATGATGCTGCTCCTCAAAAAACTAACAGTTCATATTTTTACCCTTTTTCTGTTACTTTTTTTTCCAACTTACTCATCAGGAACTTTTCAGCCTACTCTGGAAGTACTCTGAGGAGTAAAGCTTTGCTTGAGTATGTATTTGAAAATGCAGATAATAGCAGTCCCCATCACCACCACTGTGACTATGATCTCCAGAACTGAATGCTTGGGCAAGCCGAAGTTTAGGAATTACTTAACTTTAGAGTGCAAAGGAAACACATTAGGAACTAATCTTGAGGTGGTTAGACTGAACACCAGGATGTGACAGACTGTCTGACCAAGCTGGTTGTGAAAGAAAAGATGCTCTTCAGCCCCATAGAGCTTTTCCGTATCAAGGAAGGTCCTTACAATAGATGCCCTACAAGCAATGCCGCTGCGTCCTGCTTTTCTTGGAAGCCTGGAATGCAAATGGTGTGGACATCTGCCTGGAGGCAGTACCACAGGGTCTCCAAAGCGGGGAGAATTGGGCTTCTGCTCTAAGTGCTGGGCAGCCTTAGAGAGCATGTGAGCTGCTTGCCCTTACCAAACCCAGAAGTGCAGCATTCCCTTCTGCAGGAGAGTGGGAGTAGAAGCAGCAGCGTGATTTAAGGGTTGTTTTTTCCCCGAGATAAAAGGAGAAAGTATTTTGAGGTAGTCCCACAGATCTCACCAGTACAAGCACTGGCTGCTCAGGGATGTCTCGGACACAGTGCTCTTTGATTACTCTCCTGTAATTTTGCTCTCTATGCAGCAGTGGCCAAAGAGCTCTGCCAAACCTGTTTGCAATTTCTCCCCTCCTCTTCTTTTCTAGGTTCTTTTCTAACTGGAAGTGCCTACGGGGATGTTTTGGGTTCTGTATTGCAGAAGTTTTCTAAGGCACAGCATGCCCACCTTCCTGCATCTTTGTCAAGCCTTATCTAATCCTTTTAGTAAACAGCCTCCCGCTTGCAGAAGGCTGTAAATACAAGCTCTTAGGCCGCTGTGTGGGGCTGTGTGGGGCTGAATCGGGGCTCTGTGTGATATGTGCATGCCCACACAAGCATCCCCGATCCCTGGAAGTGTTCAAGGCCAGGCTGGATGGGGCTCTGAGCAATCTGGTCTAGTGGAAGTGTCCCTGCCTATGGCAGAGGGGTTGCAACTAGAGGATCATTAAGGTCCCTTCCAACACAAGCCATTCTGTGATTCTATTAAAGCCTTTCCTAAATGAGAGTTCCTTGGATGTGTATGTACAGTAGTAAAAAGATGAATTTAGGCAATTGCTGCGAACATTTCCTTTGGTTCTCCTGTGCTAGTGATGTTTGTTTACGCCTGGATCCCAGAGGGAATGTCTCTTTTGACCAGGTCTGCAACAGCATGAAGGTGTTGATGAAAACAAATGCAATGGGCAAATGAGAATGTATTCCTGGAGCCAAGGAGCAGAGAGCAAGCTTTGTGGCTCTCTTGTTAGGTTTAAAAGTACTGCCAGGAGAAGGGAGACTGCTGCTGAGATTACGGAGACTCAGGTAAACTGTTTGGGGACAATCTGTCTTGTTTGGGAATAGATTTTAATGCGGCAGGTGGCAGTTGGTGGACCTCTAGGTGAGTTGATGAAGTCTGTGTCCATTGGTGTCCTTGCTCAGCTGTGAAGGATAGCAAACCCATACACCTTGTCCTTGTAGGCCATGTAAGTAGCAGTGGAATCCGCAGTTTACCAGTGGAATGACAACAGCTAAGGATGAAATTACTTGCATGTGCTAATTAAATCTTTCTTTATAATGCAGTAAGCAAAATATTGGGGATTTGGGATGGGTTGATTTTTCTGGGCTTCTGGATTCCAACACTAGCTCAGAGAACTCCTATACTGGGACACCTATATCCTTACTCTTTTTCCCATTTGTCAGGTGGGAATGGTTTCTAGAAACTCACTCATCCACCACAGGGTGCGTGGCAGAGAAAAGCAATGTTGGGCTGACAAAAGCTGGTGTTTGCCAGCAGTGAGTGCCAGAGATGACAAAGCAATTGGGCTACGGCCGACTGCGGTATTCAGCCGGAAGGATGGGAGTATCTGAGAGGCAGTTTCATCGGGACTGGGGCAACTATCCATTCACCTTCAGTCTCCTTGCCCTCTGCTGTAACTCCTGCACCCTTCTGGGAATATTAATGTTTCATTTCTTCCAGTCAGAAGCAGGTTCATCCCAGGACTGTTTATCAAGGCATGGCAACAAGTAGGGCAGACGACAACAAGCAGCGGCGGTTCTTCCTGTTGAATGCAAAGGAGCTGTTCCGTGAGGACAGAGCCAAAGGTGGGAGCCCTGCCTGTGAGAGCAGGAATGCGTCAGCAAGAGTGAGTTGTGAATCAGTGCACGCCTCCTAAACGTCAGGTGAGTGCATGTGCAGGGCCGGGAGAGCCTCTGCTGGACAGAGCTTTGTTTCTGTGCTCATCTGTGGTGCCATCTGGGGCTACGGGAGCTCTCAGGCCAATTTTTAAAGATTGTCTTGGCTCTGTGTGCTCAGACTGCATCAGGGCTGGTTTCTCTGAGGGAAAGAGGAAGGGCAACGTGGAGCCATGGCCCCAACAAGCTGAGTGCCAGCCTGGTTATGAGGGAATCTGGCCTTTGCTCCCAGATGGCAAAAAACAGATTGCTTTATGTGTCTGGTTCCACTGTACTTTGCCATCTGCTTTGGCCACTGTTTTGCTCTCCATTGGATGAGGATCTCTGCCTATCTTCTGCAACTTTATTGACTGCAATTTTCTCAACTGCCTTCACTTCTTAGGAAGGGAGCAGGGAGTTGTTTTGGAGAGACAAGAACTAGGTTTGCCGACTCTTTTATTTGCTCTTTTTCTCCTAATTCCACAGTTTTTACCTCAGTTTGCCTGTTCGACCTCAAATGTCAAACATTTTTAATGTCCCCAGTTCGTTTTCTTTGCTCCAGCCTTTGTGGTAGCTTGTCTCCAGGACTGGAGAAGGAGCCGGTATTTTCTGTGCTAACAAAGTGAGCATTGTAATGCAGTTGCAGAGTGGGTGGATGTGATTGCCGACAGACAGATGTATTCCTTCTGCTAGGGTGTGGATTAAGGCTCAAGGTGACTTTGTTCCTGCATAAATTCACTAACTTTCCCTGGGGAACTGAAGGGGCAGAGTTGCAAGGGGAGAATTATGATAAATGAAAGTGTCGGAAGGAAATGCACTTACATAGCCTGTGCTACCAAAGCATAAATGTGTGCTCTGTGAGGAGCTTTCAATGTAGCTTAAGGTACCACTCCGTGGGTTAAGAAAACCCAGGACGCTGTTTAGCTGGGAATTTGAGCTTGGCTCAATTTGAGCAGGCTCCTCTCCCACTATAATTGCCTGGTTAAGTGGATTAGTGAGCAGCAGCATGGCTTGTTTGGGGTTAGGCAGGCACTGAGGGAGCGAGGAGGGCCCCGTTCCTCACAAGAGGATGAGACACAGGCAGTGTTTGCTGCAGGAAACAGTGCTGCTCTCTACCAGTCAGACTTGTTTGATGCTGAAAGCTGTGGCTGACGGTCGGGTTGTCATTGCGGGAGCTCATTGGGAAGGGTCCCATGGAAACAGTTCCTTTCAGAGCTATCACTTGTCCTTATCTGCCGCGAGGTGGGTATGGTGACAGCAAATCACATCTTGGGACACTTCTTCTCTGCCTTTGTTGCCATGGGAATCAGTGTCTCATGCAGCTTTGTCTTCTGTGAAAAAAGAGAAGTATTGTTACCTTCCCTGGCTTGCCCACCAAAATGTGCTGAGGATGAGAGGGGGGTTGTGGTCAGCCACAGAGCGCCTGGAGCAAACCTTCCTGTCAGGGACAAGACTGTGAGGCTTGGCTTAAAATCTCTCCTGGCCATGCAGGTCCCTCTGCAATAGTTGCCACACCTGTGCTACAGGGTAGGGAGAGATGCAGAGCACAAAGCAGAGAGGCACACTGGCCCAGGTGGCTCTGTTCCACTCACCCTGGGTCCCAGATGCTATCAGACCTTGCCAGAGTAACAGGGCTGGAACCTGCCCTTGCATCCACTTCACAGTTAGGTATAAGAATCTGGGTCATGCAGATGTCTGACATGCCAAAATATGACATCAGTTCAAAAGCCTGACAAGGCCCAGGGATTTGAATGTGGGAACTCAGGTGGGGTCCCCTGCCTTTGGAGGAGTTGAAGGAGAGGGGCAGAGGTGCCCCAGATTCATAGGGAGAGGTGACGTGTTTTATCTCCCTGGGTGACTGAGCAGCCCCTGGGAGGGATGTGGGAAGCACTCAGCTGGCCTTTCACAACCAGGAGGCGAAGGCCCTGTGGAGCCACTGAAGGGACTTAAGGAGTTCCCAAGGAGTAGGACCCCAGTTGGGTTCCTAATCCAGCATCTGCATCTCTCCTGTGCTTCAGCTCACTTGATCAAGCCCATTTGAGTGTGGCAGGAAGCTCCTGTGTCTGTACCATATGTCTCATCCCTTCCTCCCAGCCCACGATAGATTGTAACTGATCTCTATTTCAGTTACATTTCTTGAATGGATTCCGATAACCAATTAAAAGGTGTCTACTGCCCCAAACTCCTACGAAATACAGCAGTGTTATTTCCCCAGTACTGAGGAACTGAGTCAGAGGGAGGCTAAATGACACACTGAGGTTACCCAAAGAGGCTGAGCGCTGCTGGGAACCGAATCTGAAAGTTCCTCTCCCCATTGCCAGAGCCCTTGCCTTCTTCCACTGTGGCACTGGATGTGGGGCATCGCCCTGCTCTGCCCCTGGCCTTTCCTCTCAGCCTGGGCCCTTGGACTCTTGAAATGAGCCATAAATACAATCAACGTCTTTCATGAGGAAGACTGATTTATCTCAAGCCCTAAATTTTGGCATTGAAATTAAAGTAGAATTTGAACTAGTCTGTGCAAATAACTCCACAATTACAATCCAGTGCTTTTGCTTAGATGTTGATGTTTGGACTGCTTCATGCTATGCAAAGAGTCTTTTTCATGTTCAGTTATTCAAACTAGAAGTGGTTAAATGTAGAAATAGAAATGAGAAACATGGAAGTCTGAAGCAGCAGGAAAATGGCATAGGAGTTTAACCTGGGATGGAAAGAAAACATACAATTCTCTCAAAAATGTGTGCAAGTGCTGTGCTTTTAAATATAAAAATATATCTGTGTAATAAGCTGTTTTAAGTGAGTCATTCAGAAATGCAAGAAGTTTCACTTTCTGGTTGAAGAGATGCATGTTTCTGTGTTTATCTTTTTGCATATATATGAGTATATACACATATATAAATACATGAAATGATCATACTGTTGTAGCTTGAACAGTTTTTCTGTATTTCTCTCTCTTCAAATAGTGTTGATTATTCTTTGAGGATATTCATACCAAAACCCACTTTAACTCGTGCACTGCTAATTTAAGAGAAATGGGCTTCAATTACAGCTTGAAGCTGTTTTTGTTGCCTTTGACCTCTGCTTGTGAAAGGCCTTCTTGGAAGTAGTCGAGAATATTGAAATAAAATGATGGGATAAAAACAATGAATAATAGAGGGTGGGCAACAACTGAGTCACCATGAAATACTGCCAATGGAACTTGCTGAGCTCCAACTCAGCTCAATCTGGCTACCTATGTATCATTGCTGAGTTCTTCGAAATGTGCCACCACAGACGGCTGATGCAGCCAGCTAACCACAGGGAAATGGTACAACTTCAAAGCTCTGGGAATAATAAAAGTCATGTCTGCCACTGTCTGCTTACTCATCCTTGAAACGAGCCAGTATGAAAGCAGCAGAGAGCAATTTAGGCTCACAAACAAAATGACTCGTAGGCTGTGATGTGTTAGAAATTAGTCATGTTTCGATCTGCTCTTCTGATTTTGCTCAGAGACTGTCTGCAGTGCCTCGGCCTCCGCCTGCTGTCCTGGACGTCGGGCAAGGCAGGAGAGTCAGGGCGTGATGGGGGCAGAGGGGGTCCTCTGGGAAGGAAACCTGAGCCCTCTGAACTGTTCCACCATGCACGAGGAGCACACGGACCAGCCAGCATGGACATACCAGGGCCTCTGGCCAGTGATTTGCACAGCAAGCTGCTGCTGAGGGCTGGGATTTGGTGGCGCTGCTATCGAGCAGGAGTGATGGAGGTTGGGAAGCGTGTCAGATGTGGCGTTTGAAGGCACAAAGGATGCTTTATTGGCATGGGGCTTCTCATTCAGTGCCTTCCCCAGCATGGACACCTCCTCAAGGAGGTCTTTTACCTTTGCCAGAAGAAAGGAGGGGAAGGTTGCCCCATTGTTCTCGAGCTTAGAAACTGCTTCCCCTCCCTGAAACTGTGGGGCCAGTGAGGGGCTGCTTTGGTGGTGTTTTTCTTTCATGAGTCTGGAGTGGGTTAGCTTGGTTTTCAAACACCTTCCTCCACTCCAGCCTTTCCCTTATTGTACAGCCATATACTTCTGCTGGCAGGCAGTAAACCAGCAGTTAAAACCAAATCACTTTCCGGTGGGCTCTGTGAGCCCCCTTTTCCCCCTCCCCACTGCCTGGGGCTCAGCCCTACCATGCTGCTTTTGAGAACAGGCCTACAGTGGCACATCCACCACAGCCTCAGAGTTTGCTGGAAGTGGGCACTTGCTGGCTGCTGTGCCCAGAGCCCTGCCCGGAGCAGCATGTTTACCCCAGTGAGCTGCAGACACCATGGGGTAAACCTTGGTGTTTGTTCCAGGCCCTTTGTTCCATTTTTTCTTTCCTAGGAGCCCATGAAAGCTGCTGCTATTTCTACTCACTGTCCACAAGAGTGGAAACCCCATGTGGACACCCATCACACGTGGGATACCAGCAGTAGTGTGAGCTTTGGTGGGAAACAGCTGAGAGAAATGAGCCTGAGGGTGCAGTGCCATGCAGAGGTGGCAACTCTTTGTCTTTGCCCTCCAAAACAAGGTTCCCAGTGCACGGGAGGGAACAATGCTGCAGTGGTGCTGGTGCCACGCTGGGAATGCAAAGGGCCTGAGCGGTGGGTGGGTTGATTTGAGGGATGTGCAGTGATGTATTTTCCCATGTTCTCTGGGTGTCTGGGGTTGTAAAGCTGAGATTGCCAGGCACTGCTGGGGCCCAGTTCTTATCTATCAATTTTTCTTTCTGCCCAGTACCAGGTCACAGGGGACGCAACTGGAGTGGTGGCATGGCAGAGCCTGCCTGGTGTATTCCCCTGGCACACCTGCCAACAGATCCCACCTACAGGCTCACAGCCATTAGGGCAAGACAACCTGGACTGGCTCCTGTCTTTCAAATAAGAGCTAAGCAATACTGACAAATCTGAGCAGAAGATCAATCCTGGTGCACTGGCTGCATTTAATACATAAAAGGCCATCTTGCAGGTGAGGGCAGCTCCCCACCGTGGGGGCCTGCAAAGAGACCCCCTCTGAAGCACAGTCCCAGAGATCCATGTTAGGTTTGGGCTGCTTTAATGTTTAACAGGCACAGGTGCACCTCCACAGAGCAGGTAGTGGAGCAGGAGGCTGGTGGTAGTTGAAAGAGAAGGGGTTTTACAGCCCGTGCTGCAGGCACTTTTTGAAATATTAATATCACATCATCTTGTTTCTACTTTTCTGAAGTGGTAAAGCCCAACTCGAGCAAAAATCTTCCATTGGAGCTAAGGAGAGTTGCACATATCAGTCTTTTCAGTGGCTAGGAATTAATACAGAATATTTTATCCCTTAAAATGCTGGGCAAACATTAACTAATCCTCTCAACACCCTTCTGGGATAGGTAAATATTACTCGCTACCAGGTGCAGAAACTAAAGAGGAAAAGTTATGTGATTTGCTTAAAGTCACAGAGGGAATCAGGTGGGGGTAGAGGTGGAGGGAGGGGTTTTATAGCTTGTGCCTGTGCTTGGGCTCACTGCAGGTGCTGCCTCTCAGCCATTGTTGTTTTGTAAACTCGGTCGTAGTGGTGGGGAAACGTGCTGGTGTCTACTTAGCACTACAGGGAGTGAACCAGCCGATGTGTGAGCATCCAGGGTCTGCAAGGAGCACAGACAGAAGGAAGGGCTATTAGGGAGCACATGGCTCTGCAAAAGTGCTCTCACTTTGAAGTCACAAAGTTTCAGCCCATCAGCTTCAAGGCAGGACTTAAAACTTGTTACTTCAAGGCTGAGCTTGCCATGGATTTGAGGTGCCCCTCAGGGGGCTTAGCCCTGAGCTGCCTGCCTTTAAAGTGGGTGATAAATGTTGCCTGCAGAGCTGGGCTTGTTATCTTTGGGATTTACATAGCAGATACAGTGGCGGGACAGCCCCGTGTTTGCAGACTGGAGGGAAAGCTGAGCGCCCACCCCGAGGAGAGGGCTGCGGCTGCTGCCCGGGCTCAGCCTTCCCCAGTGCCGCTGCCCTCGGGTCGGGCCGAGGGTGTCTCTTGGGCAGCAGCGCCCGGTGCTCTGTAGGACATTGCCTCCTCTTCTTTGCGGTTGGGATTTTAAATGGCCTTGTAGCGAAGGGTTTCTCTCGTTGTGCTTAATTGCACAACACTAACCTCTCCCTGCTCCCATTCCCATGGCGTGTTGGCTCATCTCCTCTTTGCTTGTTTTCTCATCTCTGACCTGGTCAGGGCTTTAGTTTACAGGTGAGAGATAAAATTCAGTGGAAATGTCTGTGTGTGCAGCCGTTCTCACCTGCAAAGATAAAGGTCATTCTGTGCCTCCAAGTAGTGCTGGGGTTTACCGGGTGTTTACCCATTGGACTGCGACTGCAGCCACTTCAGGGCAGTCGCCATCCATTGGAAAGCCCTTGTTTGTCATTCCCAATCCCTTTTCAGATGGGGTACGAGGTAAGGTCATGTAGTCAAGGGCTGTTCCCATGTGACAGGGCTGCTGGAGAAGGCTCCTGTCCCTGCTGCCTTTTGCATGGGCTCTTTTAATTAGAAGAAACATGGTTTATTATTTAAAAGGATATGCTTTGCTGGTCGTTTGTTAGGATCTTGTATCTGAGAGTGCTGCAGCTTGTGAGCCTTAAATAAAGCTATAGGAAGGACATTGAGCACCTGGGGAAGGGGCTGCTGCAGAACCAGAGCCTATTGTTCTCACCCTGAATTGTGGGGAAGCTCTGTCCCCATGCCGGCTCTTTTACTTGGGAGCCAACTAATACACACGGCGGTTTGTTTCTCCCTCCATCTGTTCCAACTTCAGTTTATTCACGGCTCTGTAGGTATTGTACACTCAGCTGCCTTTTTTTTTTTTTTTTTTTGGATGGGAGAGCCTCCTCTTTTCATGGTTCACTTATTCATTTTGTAGGTCTCTGGCTTCCTTGTCAAGATTTCTCTTTTGTTGTATTAATTGGTCTTAAATCTATAGTCAGGTGCTGCGCGCGTGCTTTCCGTGTACACCTTAACCATCTGCTGTGTTTCATCTCCATGGCACCCGGGCCAAATTCCAGCTCTGGTAATGACATCCTGCCTCCCTGCATTTTCTCTGTGCTTTTAATTGGCTTTAGTTCACGGGGTTTTTTTCCCCTGTTCTAATGTGCACCTCCACTCAGTGGCAAGGAGAGGTGGTCTGGGGTGGTGAGGGGCTCCAGGCTGCTGCACCCACCTGGAAGCAAGATGTCCATCACTGCGAGAAGCCGTGGCACAATGTGATGACTGGAGAGTGAAATGGGGAAAACGGTGCATTGGAAACAAGATGCACGTTTTCAGCACTGAAAGCAGTTGCGTGACTTTTAGAGGCACGCACTGAATTTTGCATTTTCCCAAAGCCTTTTGCAGAACTTTTAGAGGGAGGGAAGGAGTGCTGTTGTCTGCTGTCTGCCCTTCTGTCCAAACATATCAACTGTTGTCCTTGGGGGAGGGCAGAGCAACTCCTGATAATGTTTACCCCGGTCTTAACACTCCTAGATCTCGATACCTGCAGAGTAAAACCCAGACTGCATTGAAGCTCCAGGAGTCTCACTGGTGCTGTCGCCCGGCTTATCTGGCACTTAATAGTGCAAGAGTTGTTAGCTTTACAACCGGGTTTTGGGAGGGCCAGGCTGGTGTCTGTGTTTGGGAATTGCTCTGCGCAGCAAAGCGTTTTCCTGGGAGAGAGCAGGTTCTTGCTACTCTTTTTTCCCTTTGTTGTTGGTGATCGTGTTTTTGGTTTTTTGTTTTGTTTTGTTTTGTTTTTTTTTTAATACTGACATCTCATTATAATTTAAGAGATTCTCTGATTCTCAAAACTCACTTAAAAGCGTGGCCTGAATTCTTTATTCACTTTGTCTCTTTCTTGCCAGCCTGGAAGCTTACTCTTCTCTCTGCTAATCCTGTTACTTCCGGTGACAGCCCCAGCCATGGGGGTGAGCCACTGGCAGGGCTCTGTCTTGCCTGTGCTCTCCAATTGGGAGTCCCTGCTCTCACAGCCTGGCTCCAGTTGTCACGCTCAGTGCTATACTGGTGTCTATGGGCATCCAGACGGTGAGTGGGTGGATGGATGGATGGATGTCTGTGTGCACAGCCCTGAGCTGCTGGCACCTATTGAGAGGGTGTGTACCTGCTGGGGATAGCAGCAACACCTTCCTCTTATCCAGGCTTTCACAGCAGGTAAAATCTTCCTGGTTGAGGACAGGACAATGGTGGAGACTGGGCTGCAGGCAGCCCCTCAAAAAGCAGAGCAACAATGGACACCATTTTTTGCTTCAGTAGGCAAGACATCCACAGGACTTCAAATTCCTGGTGGTGGTTTTTACTGCTTTGGAAATGCCAAAGGAAGGATTGGAATTGTGGGATTATTCAAGGGAGTATTGCCGCATGGAGTTATGTCGCCTCCTGGTCTTAAGTGAACGAGTGGAAGGAATGTCAGGGCTCATGCTTGCAGAAGTCCTCTCACCCTGTTCTGCAGAGACTTTCCCTTGAAACAGCAGTAAGCTGCCTGTGGTCCTTTCCTCTTAGAATCATAGAATTGTTTAAGTTGGAAGATTTCAAGATCATCAAGTGCAACCATAAACCTAGCACTGCCAAGAGGATAAAGTACTTGTAGCAAAGTCTGCCCTAGCAAACCAGCACAGAACATGTAGGGAGAAAGACCAGTTCTTATCAATGAACAAAGCGGTACAGCTAGCAGTAAAGCCATGATCCTCGAATAACCCTGCGAGCCCCAATCCAACAAAGTCCTTGCAATATTATTTATTATTTGTCTGTTGAGGTCTTTGTGAAGATGGTGGCCTGCTCAGCAAAGCGTTAGGCATGCACATGTGTGCTTGTGGGAAAGTATCTGCCCTGAAGTATTTGGAGTCCAAGTGAATGAGACAGGTGGCAGGGGAAAGAAAGGTCTGTGGATCCTGTTTCCTTGGTGAGACATAGGCTGACTACAGTTCAGATTTTACTAGTATTTGGGAACATGGAGATGTAGGGAGGAGGTTTCTCCAAATGTTTCTTGCTGGGGTGCTTCATGGCACAGTCTTTAGTGCATCTCTGAGTGATTAAATGTCATTGGTAATCTAGTCTTTTACTTGTGAGACTTGGGAATTCAATAGCAAATTTCTGACTCTGAAGTAGTCTTTTAACCATGGTAACATCCTTCATTTGCTACAAGGTAAGACTTCTAGATCAGGAATGCTCTGGGTCAGATTTGATTGTTTCAGATGTGTGGGGTGGTTCACCAGTGTAGTGTGTCAGCACTGTGTGTCTCCCTCTGTCCTGTAGGTCTAATATCTGTAGCGATGAAACAGTTTGTGAGTGATAGCGGATGTATCACTGTTCTCAGTCCTGGGAGAGAGAGAAGTATGGCATAGAAGAAATGAGGTTTTTTAACTCAGTGTCAGAGAAGAAAGTGCTGCCGTGGTGTGAGCATTGCCTCAGGTGGGCAGCATCCTGCCTTCCCACAGAGGTGCTTACAGCAGGGAACAGAGGTCCCCCTTGGTTAATGAGTCAGTCAGTGCTCCCTTCCCCTGCTTCTTTCCTTGTTCCCCCAGATCAGATCAGCCCTCTGTGCCACAGCCTGTCACCTGATTTATGGGAGCCATAAACTGCAAATCAGAAAGAAATAAAAATACTAAACACTTAGTTTTTTAAAAGGCCAACAGCACATTGAAGTCTCAGTGATAATTTGCTCATAAAGAAATATTATGCTTCAGATCATAATCCCAGGCTGCAGATGGAGGTTGAGGTCTGGCCTGAGTCTCTCACACTTAGGCTGTAAAAGGAAGGGAATGGGATGAAAAAAACCACATAGCATGTGGGGATTAGGCTTGGCTGTCTTGCTGTCCATCAGCTCTGGTGCCTGGGAGGTCTTGTGGAGAAGGGCTGATGTTCTCCAGACAAAAATCTTGTCCTCTGTTACAGGGACAGCAGGCTCATGGAGGGGTGAGAGGCAAGAAGGGAGGAGAGCATAAAAATGCATGAACAACAGTCAAACAACTGAGATTTATAGTCTGTGTGCAAGTGCCCAAATTGGTGAGTTGAGGGCTGTTCCCCTTGGACTGAGCAGGGGGTCTCACCTACTTTATCCATAATATTGTTGGCCTGGCCAGCCAAATGCTTGTTGATGCTGCTTGGGCAGCAGTTGCCTTTAATAATAGTTGTTGAACACTGGGTTTTGCTCAATGCAGGTGGGTGTCTCTGTTTCCAGAGGTGAAAACCAGCCCCCAGCCAGCAAGAGCAGAGAAGCAGGTAGGTACATGAGCAGGTTAGACCTTAGGTGGTGTCAGTGTTTGACTGACAGTCCCAGCTGCCCCAGGCAGGGGATTGTTCTGGGTGGATAAAATTCCTTTCTGGCTTGGTTTCCTGATACAAACACTGTCTGTGGCTATTTACCTACTTGCTTGCACTGGGGACAGGCACCTGAAGGTTAAAAGCAATGCATTTCTCCAAAGGAGATCAAGGATTTCACAGCCAGTTCAGTGCAAATGTATTTTCCCCATCTGATCTTCTCCACCTCACCCTGTCACAACCACCACTGCCACCTCAAACAAATCTTGCTGTGATGCTGGTAGGGTTGCGGGAGGGCAGGAAGGCTGTTAGACATGTGTTTGATTTTTCTTTTTTTCCTTCTGTCTTTTCCTGATGTCCTGCTGGCAGGGAGGCTGCTGGCAACAATGTCTTGCTCCCTGAACAACATGGAGTTTGATTGCTTTTCTCAAGTCTTCTTCCTACAAGAAACTCTTCTTTGAAAGAGAACCTTTCTTTCTTAGATACATATCTGAGATGTGATGTAGGGCTGCTTATAAAGACATGGGAACTGGGAGGAAATTTTCACTTCTGGGTTTTTCCTTAATTTTCTCTCCTTTCCTCTCCTCTAATAATAAAAATGAACAGATATTCCAGGAAGCCCTAACTCTTCTCTAGGATTCATAACATTCATAATGCCTGCTATTCCAGCTCTGTTCCCGGTGCAGCCTTAGTGATGTTGAATTATCCCCTCCCTTTGGCCTGCTGGCCACACTGCCCCTGACATTGCCCGCTATGCTGTTAGTGTTTGTAAGGAGAACACACTGCTCATACTCCACTTGGCATGCCTGTAACTCCCAGCTCCTTTTCTGCCAGGCGACTACTCGGCTGGTCTGTTCCCAGCCCATGCTGATGTCTGTTGTTATTCCTCCCCAGGGCAGAGCTTTGCACTCCCCTTCCTGTGCTTCATGAAGCTGCTGTTGACCCAAAAGCTGAATTTCTCAGGGTTGTTTTGGATCCTCAGTTTGCTGAGAGTATGATCATTCTGCCATGCTACATTTAAAGGGGTTTTATAACTCCTTGAGAACTGCTGAGTTCAGCCTTGCTGCATCTCAAAGGCTTGCTGGCGATCTCAGCAGACACATGTTAATGGTAATCAAAGGGACAGGGTACTGCTTTTCAACAAGGACTTTCTTAATTAAAATAAGAAGGCTTTAACAAAAACAGATCCAAAGCATAAGTAGCCTGGTTGAAAAGGGAATCTGAAGTATTTAACTTCTCCCACAAAGATGCCGCTTGGGAGATTCAGGGGTGGTCCTGGGCTCAGCAGTGCCTGTGCTCTTGTGGCAGGAGATCCTGCACTCCTTATGAAAGCAGGAGAGTTTCAAACACTCTTCACCAACCCCAGAGACACAAGGGCATGAGTCTAGTTCAACTCCCCCTGGGGAAAAAAACATCACTTTTACCTTGTAAATTAATCCAGTCAAGACTGTTCCCTCCTCTGCAGCCCTTTACAATGTTGAATACTGTAGGAGAAACTTCTCCAGGAGAGAGGATTCACTAGCTATTTCTCCTCTTGTTAGAACAGGCAGTTCATTTTCTTGGATAAATCAAACCTTTCAGAACATCTGGCTGCCCCCATCTTTCCCTTAGTGTTTCCTGAAATGTTTAACAGCATCCTCTTTGCCTGTATCCCAGAGACTGAGTTCCTGTTCGCAGTCAAGGTTTCTCTTTGCTTCTCCTCAATCACTGATAAGCAGGGGAAAAAAATGATCGTGATGGCCAAAATCGACCATTTCTTGCGGTAAGTGGCTGCAGAAGTGGAACTTTGTTCCTTTCTCTAATTGTATTTTCTTCTGCAAACATGAGGGAGAAGTGATGCTTTCTCCCACCCGACAATAAGTACTTGGAAATGTCGTAAATGTTTAGTGATGTCTTTTAACAGCACACAGAAAGAAATCAGCTCTGAACTTCATTCCTCCCAGACCCTGTCTTTCATTAAGAGGTGGTGGGTGATGTGTCTGTGCAGGTTTGGCAATAGACACCAGTACTATCTGAATAGCAATGAACATCTCACTTCTAATAGGGCTGAAATAGTGGTTCTTTGTGGGTCAGTGTAAGCAATAGCAGCATGTTCTTAACAGGTGCCAGAAGTGGTTGATAAATCACTAATCTCTCCAACAAAATGTTCAAAAATGAAGAATGTTTCCAGGAACTTTACTTGGATGTTGTAAACTCTGACTTTCATGGAGCACAGGTATTTACAAGGAATAATCTACAGATATTGTTCATTATAAAGTATATAAATAAAACCACTTGAAACAACAGAACTATATGCTCTCTGGACACCTGCAGGTTTGGATAAGCAAGCAAGCAAGCACACCTGTGCATTGTCCTGTAAATCAGTGTAGGTTTGTCTCTTGGCTACCAGGTCCAAGGCTGTTACCCACGCTGTTTTGGGCAGTAGCTGTATAGCGGATGAAACCTGTTTGGCTCTTTTGCTTGTGAGCCTGCAGGGAAGCTGAGGGTAGCAGAATATGTTTGGCTCCTCTGCTGGGGGGGAGGCAGCTGTAATTGCTGTGTAACCTCTTCTCACTGGGTAACTTGATCACTGCAACAGGCGTACGCCGGGGTAAGTGGTGGTGATCCCAGGCCAGCTAGGATTTAAAGCATGCCACCTGCTCAGCAACTCCTTTTCTTTGATTTTGTTTCTGGTGCCATCCTGCCCAGTGATACCTTTGAAAGACTGCATTTGCAGCTTCATCTGTCAGCACTTCTCTCCCAGGGCTCATCAGCAACAAGCTCTCACCTTCCTGAGTGCTTTGGTTCATAAGACCCTCCTTTCCTGTGTCTTTCTTGTGAGTCCTCTGAATTTACCCTTGCTGTGTCCAGTGGGGCAGGTTTTCTGTGCTCCATGTCTGCCAGGGTTGCTCTTCCCTTCTCTGCCTCCAAAGGAAAGGCCCCTCAGGAGCAGCGGTCAGCACAGCAGCCAGTGGATAGAAAATCATTCCTGGGAACTTCTGGTTTCTTTTGGAGGTGAGCTGGCTTTGTTTGTGTAGGCTTAATGGCCTGACAAGAGACTGTCTGCGGGAACTGCAGCAGTCCCCCTGCATATAACTCCTGCTTCTGGGAGAAACAGCCCTGCTGCTCTCATCTGATGCTGCGGTGCAGTGCTGACTCTGTTCCCCATCCCCGCTTGTCCAGCAGCAAAGCGATTAATTTTCCAAGTGACATCGTCGATTGAACCCTTTAAATTGGGGCACTAGAGATGTAATTTAGATTAAGCTAAGGTTCCAGCTGCAGGGGAGACACTTAAAACATGCAGTGCAATTCTGCCTTCTTCGTAGAGCGTTTCCTTCTAAGCCTGGAGACCCTTTCAGGCGCTACTGGGGTGCAAAACTCTTTTGTTGCAAGAGAAGGAGGGAGCCTGATGGAGATGGGCACAGTAGCTGAGCAGAGCTGGCTCCTCAGGCACCAGGTGGTGAATTAACCCTGTCTCACGACCCAAAGTGGTGCAGTGGATGTCTCTGAGCAGATGGGGCAGGGAATGCCTTCTCTCGATGTCTCTTTTATTCCTAGGAAACCTCGCAATATGCTTTTCAAATCCGCTGTTCCAGAAGAGCAACTAAGCACGTGCTGAACTTTGATCAAGCCAATGTTGGTGTTAATAAGTTACAAACTAACCCAAGTACTCTGCAGGAGCCGAAGGCAGCCTGGGGGAAGTTCCCTGCTTTTCCGTAAGAAGCACCTTGTTACAAGCCCTCCTGTTCCCATCAGCTTCATTAACTCAGGCAGCCCCTCCAAGCTTGGATGCCAAAACAGCTCTTGTATTAGTTCAGCTCTGGGCTGATGCAGCCAGTTCTCCGGCTGCTGGAATGCCACTCTGCAGGAACACCAGCTTGGTGCTGGCCTGGGGAGCAGAGGTGCCATGTCCCCGTTTGTTGGGGGAAACAGGGAGATGTCATGGAAGAGGCATGCAGAGAGGCCAGGAGCTCTGCTGTTGACCTCCTGCCCAACTCCGGTCTTTCCTCTTTCTTTGACTTTTTGCAAGATGAAGGCCTTTTGCTTATATCTGGCTTTTTGCTTATCTGCTCTCACAGTCTCCTCTTATTCAATGGCTTTGGGAAAGACTGCCTTGCTTCTGCAACTTAGATGTTACTGGAAATCTCTTGTCCACTAAGCTCAATGTGATTCCTGCTTAGGAAGCACCAATATACTTTACAAGAGCTGCTGAGGCTTCACTCTGAAGCAGAAAAACTCAAAGAAGGAAGTGATGCTGTTTATATTTGTGGTTTCTACCTTTTTTTTTTTTTTAAAGTAGGAATTTTACAGTTTTCTTTAGCAAAAATGTATTGCTGAAGAAAGCTTGTCTGGAGACCTCCTTGTTGGTAGCTTTTTTGCAAAAACTACTTAGAATTTTTTTGAAATATAGCAAATACAATGAAAAAATGGGAAGAGAAACTGAACTTTGGGTAGTGTCTTCCTCTTTAATGGGACTCCTTAGTACCAGCACCAGTTTTCCTAGCACAAAACTGAGAAATTGACTCTTTATTAGTATGTTGCCTCCTCACCATCCCTGTCCCTTATTGACACCCTCAGGCTCCATCAGCAGCATCCATACAGTAAGTTTCCTTATGCTTGTTCCTGGACTTTGTTGTTCTCTGTGCCAGAGCTCCCAGCACTGCTGTCCTGACAGTGGAGCAGGCACATGGGGGCTCCTTTGTAGTCCTAGGTGTCATTCCTCAAGAACAAGCTTTTCCCTGGGATTTGGATCTTACCTTTCTTTCTTTGCTTATGCCCCATTTGCCATATTGTCTGAATGAGACCCACCTTGCAGGTGTTCCTGTGCATGGCTAAGACTGGATGTGTGAGCAGTGCTGGCAGAGAGCTGAGAGACAGCTGAGGGGAGACAAGGCAGGGACGGCACGAGCCAGTGCGCTGAGTCCAGGTGAGCAGTACCTCTCTTTGGGTCTCTCGCTGGATATGGTCCAGCTACAGCTGCCGTGGGACCAGGCAGTGCTGTGGTCCTTTGGGCAAGGGCACGGGAATCATAGGGACACCCTCCTCCCTGCACTGGAGGGACCTGGCTTTCCCCTTCTTCTCTCTGTCCTGGTCATTCCAATGGCAGTGTGGAGTGACAGTGGGAGGAGAGCTGAGCAGTGTGCTGCAGCTGGGGACTGACCCCTTGGGAGGGCTTGGCAATTACAGCTCTGCCCTGAGACAAGGCAATCTGGGTCCTGCCACCAGCCCCACAGGACTTGAGGGGCTGCAATGCTGCAGCCACAGACGTGGCTCGGACGAGGGTGCCACAGCCAGCACTCGACAAAGCAGTGGAGGTTTGGCAGAGGTGTCTGTGCTGCTCCTAAGGCTGGGAGGGATACGGGTGGCACGATGGGTGCTCAGTGCATCCCAAAGTCTGTACTGCCAGATCCGCTCCCTCATGCAGCTTAGCCAGGCTCACCAGCCTTTGATCAGCGTTGGGAGGTGTTAGGGCAGCCCTCACAACCCCTCTGCAGGACCCGGTGACCATTCCCCACCTCCCAAAGACATCACAGGATCAGTCTCTGGAGGGAGCAAGAGGCAGTCAGGAAGGGGCTGCTGGATTCCCCATGGGCGTGGAGAAACACCCGTGCCCCTGTTGCTCTATCTGCAGTGCTCCACAGGCCCCTGCTCCCTACCTGCCCTCTGGGGCAGGAGGAGCGCAGGCCCGTGGGCCAGACGGGCACGTACAGCAGGGCCACTTCTCACATACGAGGGCTCCCTTCAACAAAGCCGTGTCTGTCCTGCTCCCACTATTTCTGCCTATGCGGTTGGGGACTGGGGGGGTGGAGGAGCACAAAGGACCCCAGACAATAGGGCGAGCGGGAGCATTCCTCACACCCATGGCGGCAGGCAAATGGGCTTTGTCTCCAGCCGATGCCTCCCTCCGTTCGGGGGGCAGTCGCTGCCGTCCGTCCTTCCCTGCTCCTTTGTTCCCGCTTTGCTGCCAGGGGTGAGACAGGCAGGTGAGCGGCGCGCAAGGCAGGGGGCTGGCAACGTGCGGCGGCGGCCGCATATTAATGGATTTCTCCAGCCTGTCGCTGGGTGTTTGACTTGATTCATGAGACTCCTCCGTCGGATGCGGCCGGCAGGGAGAGAGAGCAGGGAGACAGCTATTGTCTGCCAGGCCTGGGGCCCTGCCGGTGCTGCTCCGGTGGCTGCCACCGCCGCCCCCAGCCGCAAAAAGCACTTTGCACCTTTGCCCCGATGTCCTTCCCACTCGGGGTGTCCGTCTGTCCAGGGTGGTGCGACCGTCTGGTACCTGCACACCATGCGTGTTCCTGCGGTGTGAAGCTGCGCTGGGAAGGCAGGCAGGCAGGCATCAGGCAGCTTCCCAAACACAACCCCTCGGAGTGCAAGAGCATTGCACTCCAGTCTCAACGGGCTGGGCTGCTCACTGCTTGTGCAGCTGGAAAAGCTTTCACCCAGTGTCTTAGTGACACCAGGAAAAAGCTTCTGATGCCTTTTTTTTTATTTTATTTTATTGCAGCTGTAGATTTTACACTACATTTTATGCTTGGCTATAATTTTGAAACAAAACAAATAGGCAGCTGGTGGACAGGTATCAACCAGGCAGCGATAAGCTTCTATCTTTAAAAACCTGATTCAGGTACAGCATTTGATAATGCTCTTTGTGGGAAGGGCGTGGATAATAATAGCAGAGAAGGAAAACAAACTGGATGGAGCGCACTCCATCATGCTGACAAAGACCTGGATTGTACATGCCGGAGTGCAAATAGGATTGTTTGCATATTCAGCTGACTCTATCTTCCCTTTTGCCCATCCCTGAACGTCGGTGGTGCCTGAGCTCCTTGGGGAGCTGTTTGAGTTGGGGGGACAAATGTGTGTGGGGGAGGGGGGTAAAGGAGCATGTGGAGGAGGAATGAGAGCAGAGAGGGTGCTGCTTTCAGGACCTACAATAGAAAAGGGCTAGCTGGTGGGCAAAATGCTCCGGGGATAGAGTTTATCGGACTGAATATAGGAAGCTACAGATGAGCTTATCTGTCAGGCTTCCTTTTATATCCTTGACATGCAGTTCATCTCACTCTGCAGAGCAAAATAAAGGTCCCAGGTTTGATTTTTTTTTTCTTTCTTTTTCTCAGCTGTCAAGGAATAAAACTGAACTGAGGGGGAAAGGAGCATTTATTCCCAGCAGGAAAAGAGAGGAACGCTGAAATGAAGGATTTTCTCCAATTATAGCACTCCTCAGGCAGCAAACCCACCTCTGGGTTTCCAGCAAACCTACCAGGCCTACAAACCAAACCAATCAAGTAATGTCAAGGCGTATTTACTCTCCTAGTAACCTGCTGACCCATTCCCTGTCTGTACCATGCTAGTGGCTCACAAGGATGCACCCCAGTGCTGTGTGCTGGGAAGGGGCACAGCTGTGAGCCCAGGTGGGGCAAGGTGACTGAATGGCTCCCAACTCCCGCTCTCCATCCATCATAGCATGGAAAGGGGGTGCTGAAGAGGAGCCTGCGTTGGAACAGTGGTGCTTGGGGACTGTGCCTGTCCTTTGTGCTGGCTGCTCTCAACGAGGCAGAAAATTAATTGTAAAGAGGAACTCACACACACCTGCCTGCTGCTGAAGAGCAGCTTGTGTCAGAGATCACCTAGACTTGACTGCTGTCAAATATTGGCTGCAAGTGAGATGGGTTTCCTGAATGCTGTGTTTTACTTGGTGACATATCCTGAACCTTTGGGAAGAGCTTTTTCAAATAAGCTTTTCTCAAGTTTTTTGCAGATGTCTTTTTTTTTTTCTTTCTTTCTTCTTATAAAGAGTATTAGGCTATCACAGCTTTGGAAATGCTGACAAATTGGTGTAAAAGTCTTGTCTGCTATTCCTTTCCCTATCTAATGTTCATCTCTGCACTGTCCTCAGAGCATGTCCTGCCCATAGTTCCTCTGTTAACTTGTCCCTGCTCATAACACCCTGCACAAAAACTACAACTGGGCGCTTTTTGGTCTGATTAAAATCATGCTGTGCAATAGGAAATACAAATTAGCTCTGGCCTTTGGGCTCCTGACAAGTTTCCAGTGCTGCTTTCAGCACCACGCAGATTGTGTAACTCCATCCGTGCGTCCTCCGTGTGGTGACGTCTCCCCCTCCGTCATGAGCTGGGCTGGCTGCCACACATCCAGGTTCAGCTGTTAATACTTCAAGCAGCTTTTAGAACTGAAGGAGGAAGAGAGATTGCCAGCAGCCTTGTGAAATGCGGAAACCAGCTTTTTCTTGCTAGGAGACAGTGTGGGAAGGGGCAAAAAGAGGGTTTTTTCTAGGTAATTCCCCAAATTTTGATGTTTGTGCAAATACCTCCCTGTCTAATGAGCAATTGGGGAGCTCAGCACCAGGACAGCCAATGCTTCAGTACAGGATTAACCTCTGAAGGAAGAGCACAGTAGCATCTTATACAAACTGTGGCTTAAGTTTGCCTGGCCATGAAGCACACGGCACTTTCCTGCCTCCTCCAAGGATTCAAGCCGGGCAACTATGTTGCATCATTTCGGCATTGCTAACAGAAGGGCTCAGGCAGCAGCTACCGTGTCATGTCTTCAACAGAAACCTTTAAGTCTCGGCAACTTCCTCTGAGGATGCTGAAGCAAACACTGTCCAGACCTGCAAGTGAACAAGTTACAAATGACATCTCTGGTTCGAAATGGTGCGTGGGCGCGACGTGGGTGAATGTTCCCTGCCCTGGGTGTTTTCTAAAGGTCTCTGAAGCATGAGGCATGACTGAATGACTTGTGTTTTCTTTAAATGACGAGTGGGTGAATCTTGAATCATTGGTCTGCTTTTATTTTTGTTAGATGTGTGTGGGCTGACAACATGACTCAGTATTTTCTCTGCAGATGCAAAGATCGTACTGCCAATTCTCGGTATGCTTCAGACAGTTTCACGCAGAGAACTGGAACGCTTTTTCAGTCCAGAGCTTTGCTTTTCGGCAGTCTTAAGCCTCTTGATGTGAAAATAAATAAGTAATTTTAAAAATGAGTGCTTTGCCAGAATCTGCAAAAATACACCGAAGAAATGGCCAAACATGGGGAAAGTACCTCTACCTCAATGTTTCCCCAATAATTTTGTCTGATTTTTTTCACGTTATTCTGGAAATGGCCATTAACATCTGATTTCTCTTTGTGATTCTCCCTAGCCTCAGTTGCTGCTGGGCCATCTCTCTGTCTGCTGAGTATCATCTCTGGTGTTTATTTAACCACCCTTGCCCTGCTGGGTGAGAGCCACCATCCTCGGACTGATGGCTGTGAGTTCTCCCCTCCTCCCAAGAGACAAATAGGCATATTTGTGGGTACCTGTATGTGGTTCGGACAGAAGTTCCAGAAAACGTTCCTTTCTCCCTTCTGGCAACCTCGCTGCCTTGCTCCCCCTTCTTTATCCTTCCTTTATGCCATGTACAGCATATGGCACGTGCTTTGGGAGATATGCAAGGCTAGGCATGGGCTTTGGATGCTTTTACTGTGCAATGGTGAGTGCTCTCTTCTCCCATATCCTCTTTGCTGATGTGCAGTGTGCTGGTAGTCACGTCCTTAATAAGAATGGCTTTCTTCCTAAGACCCTCATCTGTAATCATAGCCCAGCATCTTACTGCCAGCAATAAACCATTTTTCCCTGCTGATAGCAGCCCTCAGCCTGCCCTGGACCTTGCTGAAGATTTGTGAATGGCTAGAGAATGACAGACTAGTGGATGGAGGATGTTGCAGAGCAAAGGTTGTCTATGAAGACGATGTGACTATAGATTTGCTCTGTAGAGCATGCAGGGTGAAATGAATTCTGTACACTCTGTTTATTTGATTGCTAACTTCTACCACAGAAGAATTTTCACACTCAACCCCTAGCAATGTCCTTGGCTAATGTGACCTGTACTTAGCAGAAGGACCAAACCCCGCTATGACCCTGACTCTGTACTGACCCATACAACAGTGAGCCATACCTGGCCCATATATGCACAAGCATATAATACAAGCATGTATTATAGTGCTAGGGAACTGTATCATCTTTCTATCATTCTAGTTGCTCAGTCCTAAGATTTACTCCCTATTCCTGGCATTTTCTCTACCTTCCACTGCCTACCCATGGCAATCTTTCACCCCAGGCTTAAGGCTGAGCACATCCACCATCCCTACAAACTTCACGGAAAGCCACTTGATGTGACTGGCTCAAGTGCTTTTGCAGCTGTATCTCATAATGACAAGAACTGGGTACCAGGCCTTATAATTTCTCCACAGTCCTCACATTATTCAGGAATAATCCTACAATTTAAGCTCTTTTTACTCCACAGCCTAATTCCAGCCTTAAGCACAAGCTATCAGCCAGCACTCCTTGAAACATGAGCAGAAGCATTCTGCTTTACTGAGTACCAGCACTCAGGCTTGCCCTGAGGAGGAAAGAGGTGGTGCTCTTTAGTCCTCAGAATCCCAATCCCTAACCTTGACTTTAGTGTCTGAAGATCTGATGCTCTTTATCTCTGTACCTCTGAGTTCCAGAGCCACTCACCCCTGCCAGCCCCAGCCATGTGTTTCTAAGGTGTTGGCTAGATTCCAGGCATGGGGATGGAGGCATCCACTGGGACTTGCTGGGTTTAGGGGCTGGAAGTTCTGTTTGCCAGAAGTTGTGCTTGGTGGGGCAGGGCACGTATGGTGGAGTTTAGGGTGGAAAGATTATGGTTGGGTACAGCTTGAAGGATCAACTGGCTTACTCCAGCTGCTGAGGGGATGGTAGGCTGGGTGCAACCCAGAGCATGGGGCGAGGGGGAGTGTGACAGTGTCTGTACATCAGACAGACACTGATGGTGTCCACTGATCACTCTCCTTTCTTAAGAAAGGCTTCTTTGCTCCTGCCTCCTTACTTCTCACTATGAGCTTTACTTTGCACTCTTAAGATCACAACTTCCTTTTTTCAAAAAAAAAAAATAAAAAAATTTCCTGTAATCAAGGCCTGTGAAGGGAAGCACCCACAGGGTGCTGAGATCAGCCTGCTGCCTCATTCTTTGCACTCTCGTGGGTGGGCAGCTTTCTTGTGTGTCAAGTGAAAACTTCCTCACCGAACCCCATAGTGCTGGACTCACCCTGAGCCAAGCCAGGTCTCCTCCCACGTCCCTCACATTTGGCAGCCTCACCCCATCTCTTACAGGAATACCCAACCTATGCAATGTGTGCCTTACCGAGGCTCTCTTGTTTGCAGACACCTCCTGAAACACAACACATGTGCATTTTTATGGCCAATTTGGACAAAGTCATCCCTCCAGATGGTAACTGCAACTTCTAGATAAGACCTGACATGTGACAACCCAAGAAACACCAAATTGAGGAGGGAAGGAAGGAATTGTCCATTTTCAGACGCCAGCGTGGCTACATATACTGACACTGTTGCACAAACACAAACAATTTTATCTGGAACAGTTGCCTCTTGGTAGTTGTTCCATTACCTGTAATTGATTATGCCAGAGCTTGCAGCCTCTATGATCAGAAAGCAACTTCCTCTGTGTGCTTTTGAATCAGATTAATAAAGGGAAACAATATTTCTACTGAGAAAGCCTCTTGGTATGTATTATTTCCTGAACCCCTGAAATTGACATTTGTTACCTTGCTGCTGTTTCTTACCCCTATGAAACTTAACATCAGCGTTTTAGACAACTGATATGTCCGTGGTCACATTTTCAGTTGTTGAAATACTGGGATGTGTTGGGAACCAAAAGAGTACTGAAACACCCACTATCAATGTCCTGCAGGTCAGAACCTCATGCACTTTCTAAATAGGTCAGGGTTTGGTCCGAGAATCTGGTGTTTCTTGAAGATATCCTTTACGTTTCCTTTATATCTCTATTTCATTCTCCGTTCAGTCACAGAGCCTGCATGCTGGATTTATTTGTTTTACATTTTTTTGCTGTCCAATTTGCTGCCAAATCATCATCTCATATTGCTGTCTTATATAAACGTTAACATTAGCAAGCTTCACAATAACAGCCTGGAAAGGAAACATTTACTTCTGAGCTTTCCCCTGCCAAACAAATGTACAGCGTTTGCTTTTTTTGTGGCTACTGGTTAAGGCCATGGGATATAAAATTATAATGCTGTAGGCAGTGTTAGTCTATTACGGTTATGATCACTGTAACATGCACTTCAACATATTTATTGTTTTGCTTTTAAATTCCTACGTTCAGTGTGGAGGACGCGAGTCCCCATTCCCTCACATAATCTCCATAGCTCCTTGAGAGTCTGCAGGAAAAAACCCTCCATTTTTAAGCTCTACTTTCTTGTTCTGGGTGACACATAGTGAAAGCATCGATGTTACTTTTCTGTCCTGAAAGGAGGGGTAACGGTGTGAAATGGAATAATGATGCAAAAGTACAAACGTATGCAGAGAGCTTGAACAAGAAACAAACGAGTGGAACCCGCAGCTGGGCAGCACGGAAACACTGGCCTGTCCTAAAATCAGACGTGCCTCTACCCCGAGGTCCCTCCGGGAGAAAGCATCAGTGCGTGTCCACCAGCATTCCGTGTGTGGAATTCAGTTTGTGCCTGATGAGTTGGGGACAACACTTTTCAGAAATTGTAGTATGCGAGTGGTACGTCATTGGCTTCCTCTGCCCCTCGGCGGGGCCCTTCAGGTACCTAACTCGCATGAGGAGGATTCAGCCGGAACCGGGGAGACCAGCAGAGCCCGGCTGGCCCCGGCAGCTGCTCCGACCGACCTGCGCCGGCTCCTCGGGGACAGGACGGGAGGAGAGGGGACAGGACTGGAGGAGACAGGGCTGGACAGGGCAGGACGTCCCGACCCTCAGGCGCCGCCGCCGCGGTCGTTACATAACGGGGGGGGGGGGAACGGCGCGCGCCTGGTCCCGCCCCCCCCGCCCGTGTCCTCGCGGCACCCCGCCCCGCCCCCTCCCCGCGTGACGCTAACGGGGGGGGGGCCCAGCGCGTGCCTCCCCGCGCCCCGCCCCCCGGTAGGGGCGGCACGTGCACGCCCCTCCCCGCGCGCCTGGCGGGGGGGGGAATGGCGCTCCCCCCGCGCACGCTCAGTGCCCGCCGCCCTCGGGCCGGGCCGGGCGGGGCGGGACCGGGCGGGGCAGAGGGGGGGTGCTCCGTTCGGCGGGGCGCAGGCGCGGCGGGGCCGGTCGCCGTGCGGGGCGGGGGGGGAGGGCGGGGCGGTTCCCTCCTCCCCCCCCCTTCCATCCCCATCCTCCTCCTCCTCCTCCTCCCCCCGCCTCCGCGGGGGCCGGGTGACGCACGTGCGCGCGCCCCCGCGCGCTGTTGTCCGCTCGCTCCCGAGCCGCCCGCCCGTGCGCGTGCCTGCCGGCGGCGGGGGGCGCGCGCGGCGTGCGGGGCCGGCACGCGCGCTGTTGTTATTGGCGGCGCCGCCGCGGCCGCGGCGGAGGGAGCGGGGCGGGGGGGACGGGACGGGACGGGGAGGAGCGGGCGGCTCAGTCAGGGAGTTCTTTAAAGATGGCCGGAGCGGCGGCCGCCGCCGCGACCCCCGTGTACTGCGTGTGCCGCGAGCCCTACGACGTGAGCCGCTTCATGATCGAGTGCGACATCTGCAAGGACTGGTTCCACGGCAGGTACGGCGCCGGGAGCAGCGCCGGGGTCGGGCGGCGCGGCGGGGCAGCGGCCGGGGCGGGCGGCCGGGCGGCCACCGGGCACAGGCGGTGGCAGTCGCCTCCCCCCCCTCCCTCCCGGCGAGGGGACAATGGCTGCGCGGCGGCAGCACGGAGGGACCCGCGGGCGCCCGGCCGGTCCCGCTCCCCGCGCGGTGGGGACAGCGCCGGTGCCGGCGGGGGCGGCCGTCCCCGGGCACATGGGTCCGCGGCTGCGAGGGGGCGGACGGGCCGGGCCGGGCGGGGGGGCCGGTTACGAAAGAGCAACAGATGCGGTGCCGGGGCCACCCCGAAGTTGTGCGGGCTGTGCGGAGGCGCCGCGTGTCCCCCCGCGCCCCCGGGGGGTCTCTCCCGGGACAGGGCGGTCTCCCGGCGGCGAAGTGCGGGCGCCGGGGCTGCCCCCGGCCGGGTGCGAGCTCCAGGATGCCCGTGCGTTTTGTTTGCGGGGCGGGGGGAGCGTAGGAGGAGAAGGGTCGCCCCGCGCCTCTCTCTGCTTTGACGTTTCCAGCCCGGTCCCGAGCGGCCGCCGCCGCCGCGTGTGTGTGTGTTTTGCGACCCGAGCGTGCGAATAATAAAAGGCCCGGCAGGAGGAGGAGGAGGAGGAGGAGGCGGCAGCGGTGGGGATCCACGGGCAGTTAAACAAAGGAGCAAGTTGCGGGCCCGCGGCGGCGGCGGCCGCTCGGCCGGGCCGGGGCTTGCGGGGGCCGCGCGGTGCCGCCCCCGCCGTGCGGGGAGCGCCGGGGCGAGCGCGGCGGCCCGTGATTGACAGCGCGGCGTTTAAATACCCCGAGCGGCCACAACAACAGCGCCGGCCGCCCGCGCCGCGCCCCCTGCCGGGCAGGGCCGGCAGCGCCGCCCCGGCCTGCCCCCGGCGCTGGGGGGGGAGCTCTGCTTGTTTTGTGCCTTTATTTGTGGGTTTGTTTTTTTCTTTTTTTTTTTTCTTTAATTTGTTTCCTCTCCTCAATGGCAAAAGGCAAGCGCTGGCTGAAAGTAGGTTGCGTATCTAGGTGTTACTTAACAGTGATTGTTGCGCACGGGTGTTTTCACGCCACGTTTTTTTAGGATGAAAGGCAGGCTCTCAGCGTTTCAGATGTTGACTCTTACGCCGGGGTTGATTTGTTCTTTGTACACGGGTTTTCCCCCCCGGCTCGAACCGCAGTATAATAGAAACTGTGAAAAGGGGATTTGTAAACCATAAAAACTGGTCAAAGCAGAATTGTCATACCTTGAAAACAACTCCTCGTTAATATTTTTGTCTAGATTACTGCCAGTAAAAAGATGCTGAGCATGGTCAGAACTTTGAACGTGGAGTTTAGTAGGGCTTTTTTCTCAGTGCCGGCATCAGCCACAGATGTGTTGTGCCATCAAGGTACATTCGCGGTCTTGTCTCTTCTGTGGCTCTTTGTGGCTCTTGGTGTGGCAGGGCTGGGTTTGTGTTCGTTTTCCAAAGAAAACTCTTGCCAGTGCTGTTGTTTGGAGCGAACTGCACAGCAACTCTTTCGGGTTACAGCAGCTTAATACAAGTTTGTCAAAACTCGGTCACTGCCTAGAGTAAAGGTGCAGACATCCCGTGAAGGTGTTTGTGAGGTTATAGGTTCTCTTTTTTCCAAGTGTTTTTCTTCATTTGTGTAGTTGCTCTTTCAGTCTGTCCTGGCAATTGCTGAGGTTCCATGCAGGCTGAACTTAAATCCCAGCCTTGCACATCAGTATTACTGGGGTACGGGGGAATTAGTTTTTGGAATTGTTATGAGGAGGAAAGTATTGCCTGATTCAAAGGTGGGACAGACCACTTGGTAGCTTTCCTGAATCCTGATCCGCAGAAAGTTCCACAGTGGTTCCTGTGATTGAGCTCTGTCATGTAATGGGTAGAAAAACTGTGTTAGCACTGAACAGCTTTGACAGTCTGAAACCCTAAAAGTGGAAAATAAGCGAGCCAGCAGGAACTGGCAACAGCCATGCTGCTCTGGGATTTAGTTGCACGCTCACCCAGTCCCGTGACTAAGGGACAGGTTTGTGGGAGACCCGATTCCCTCTGCCAGCTGTGGTCTGCTCTGGTAGTGCCTTTCCCCTTGTTTTAAGAGTGTCTAAAGACTGTTACATAGCTTGTGAAAGAAAATATACACTCTCAAATCTTGAAGTTTTTGGTGAACTTCTTGGTTTCATGTTTTCTTGATTTGATTTTTTAAATTTTTTTCCCCTGGCCTATGGAATGGGAGTGATGTTTCTTCTGTATTAAGAAATATATAAACCCAGATTTACTAAAGGCTGTGAAGGCTAGCATGATACCTAGCACGTATTACTGGATTATGGACTCTTTGCTGCCTTCCTGTGTATAGTCAAGAGAGTGTCTGAACAGTACAGTAGAGGCAGTACAAAGCCTGTTCTGATAGATTGGTACTTAGTCCCTTTAAATTTTATGTGAATTTTTTCCCCCTGTGTTTCCTTCTTGCACTCTGTCTTCAAATGACTGTATTTTGGTTTGCTCTTACGAATACAGTAGTATTATCAAATATGCATTTTATTGCTTCTGGCAAATATTTGTATAAAACCAAATGTTTTGTTGTGCCTGGCAATGCTGTGAACCTACATTGTGGGTTTTAGTTACTCTACCAGTGGGCCTAACATGCCTAACATCCAGCCACAGTCTTGTGTAATTACCCCTTGCTGAACAAAAGAGCAGAACGTGTGCTGTGCAGCGTTTGAGGCTTGGTGGCTGTCTTGAATAGCTTGCAAGAGTGGAGAGATTACAGAGACTTAGATGTGACAAACTGTCAAATCTCTCAGATGGGCAAATCCATTTATACTTTAGACAATTTTTGTGTTTTTTCCCATCTTTTTATCTTTTTTAAATGAAAATGTCACATTAAGCTGCTTCCTGCTTTCTGACTTGTCTAGGATATACTCCAGCTAGAATGCAGCATAAAAAGTCCTTTATTCTACTCTAAGTGTTCAACTTTTTCTTGGATCTGTTCAGTAACTCTTGAAGCCTGTTTAATTTCTTGGCTTCATCTTCAAATGATGTGTATCATAGAATGATACTTCTCTGTCTCCCTTCATTTTTTTTATGCTCTCCCTCAGTTATTAGGGTAACTACATGCTGTCATCTTTTCTCACTTGTGTTTTTTTGCTGTGATATATGTAACCTTATGCACAGAATATCTTTTTTTAAACCGATCTTGCAGTCAGCTCTGTTCTTGAAATATGTTTGTGAAGTTTGCAGAAATCCTATTGTCAGCTTTGAAATTTTTGTCCTTTTTTGTGTTCGTGATATCTGTACTTGACTAGATTTATGTGTGTCGCATAGATGTCACTTATTTCTGTAGACTAGATTTCAGACAGGTCACAACAAACTGAAGTTTAAGCATATAATTCAGGTGTTGTCTGTAGTGCTTCAGGAGTAAATGACTGTAGAGTTGGCTTTTTGGGGAGGTTTGCTTTGTATAGCTGCACTGGTTGTATCCTGTACTGATTGTAAAGGAGCAGGGAGAAGTCAGTCAGGTAAACTGAAAATTAAAAATGCAGGTGCCCCTATGAAGTCTTCTGAGCAGCCCTTTTTCTGGGGTTGTTTTGTTTCTCAACAAAAATACAGTAAACTTCTAACATGTCTCAATGATGAATAGGTTAAGAAATTATCAAGTGCGTGGATGTCAATTACAGTAATGGCCTCTGCCTTTTGAAATGCCTGCAACCTTTCTAATGTATTTCCTTACAGTGACAGAAAATTATTTTTTTTAAACAGAAGAAATGTTTTATTCTTCAAAGTTAGAATAGTGGGGAATGGGAAAGGAAAACATCCTTTTTTTTTTTTTTCCCCCCAAAATTAGTAGTTTTTCTGAAAATTTCATAATGGTGTCCACTCTTATGTCTTCCCTCTCAAGGAAAAAAAAGACAGAAAACAGCCCATCCAGCTTTGCTCAACTCATATCTTCAGTGTTTTGTGTAAATGAAGCTTAAATTTAGAAGCCATAAATATTTTTTCTTTTATAATTTTTTGTGTTTACAGAAATAAGCATTTAATTTGAGCAAGTGAGAGGGCAATAAAGGAAACACAACACTAACCTGTGTGTAGTGTACGTATTCATGCACTTCTGTTGTAAAGCAAAGTCAAATTGATTAAATTTATACGGAATTTTTAAAAAATTGATAGCTCTTGCTCTCAGGATTAATTTTGTATTCTGTGTAGTCTTGAAAGAATTAACTTTCCTTTTCCCTTTCCTGGAGCAGTTCATTGATGGTATTTTGCCATTAGGTGTTTGATATTTTTTGCAGCTTTGTCATTATTGAAAAACATTTAATAACATCATTTGAAAAGAAAGGTGATTCATGTACCTTTTGAAGATGATTATTTAAACTGCAAATGCCTTGAGGCTTTTTTTCCTCAGATGGAGGAAAAATTCAGCACCAAAATCACGTCTGAGTGAAGTTCACATAGGACATAGTTTTTCTGATATTGTGTAGATTTGAACATGTCTTCGTTTGGTCTCTGAAGAAACATAAAACTTCTCAGCCACTCCTTAGTATGATCTTGATTTAAAGTCAAGGTTCCCTCTTACAGCTGTTGGGTTACGTGCTGCAGGTCTCTCTGAATGCACTGGTTTATACTCTGAAGGCAAGCTTTCTCCTTAAGAAAAGAAGGAAATGTACATGCTATAGTGACTATTTTTCCTGAATTGGTTCTTTGTTTTGGAGCTTTATACATGAGGTTCTGCACGATGGGCTTCGCCAACTCTTTACTGTTGAAAGAGGCTGTCCCACTCCTGACTGCATGCTACTATAATTCCTCTTTTGCTGGTTCAGTGCTTGCCTGATTGGTAAATCAACTCTGCTCACAAAACTGACAGAACCCATTCTCTTGCTGGGTTAGCTTTTTGTTGGGTTACTGAGCTGAACGGGCTCATCAAAGGTTAGGATGAGTCTGAGGGTGTTGCAAAACACTGATGAGGACTGTGTTGCTGGAGATGATGATAGTGGGTGGGAAAAGACAGAAGAGTTGCTCATTTTTCTTCCTCACTGCCCACTTTGGGATCAATAGCTTACCCGGTCTTGTGGAACCTTGTTTTTGTGTCTCAGTCACCATATGTGATTCTGCTTTGAGTGCGATGGACTCGGCCCAAACCCAGCTGCTCATCTAGCGGGGTCTGTAGGAGTCAAGGACTTCCAGCGCCACTGCAGGAGTGCAACCCCAGAGCATCATCTGTTTGCAGGGGCAGGTGAAGCTCCTGCATCTGTCTTAAAGGGACTTGAAGGACAAGGCATGGTGATGCTTATGGCAGGAAGTGTGAAGGCTGCAAAGCGACTATTGCAAATGCCTTCTGGTGCAAATGCCTTCTGTTTACAGAAAATTAAGGCCTTGTAGTTAGAAACTACAAGGGACCTGAACTGAATCAACAAATCCTTGTCTGGTCAGTAGAGCTTTGGACTGTCATCAGAGGCTCTTGAGCTGACTTTCTGGCGTTTGTAATGTATATGCCTTAAATTCTTTGGGTGGCAATTTGGTGTATCTCAGGGAAGTGTTTGAGACCTCAAGGGAAAGCTAATGTGTTTGTTAACCTTACTTTTCCTTGTCTTAGCCTTGTTTCCTCAGAAGTAAGATGGAAGCCTCAAACTTAAGTCTAATGAGCTGTGTGTCCTCTGCCAAAGAATTAAGTAACTTCAAGTGACTTGAGCTCTTCTAACAATACAAAAGCTGAAACAGTTTTGGTTAAACTGAGAAGAAACTAGTTATAATGAGGCTGCTAGACAAGCACTTGTGTTATTGGGTGTGTGCTTCCAACCCTTTTATATTCTTCATTTGAGCAAACCATATTTTTCCTTCTTGGTTCCCATCTGTGAAGTGGGAAGACTTATTAATATATATTAAAGTTAGATGTATTCTACTGTACTAAGCACTGAAGAGTTGCAAGTATTCAAATTTCTTCAATTTTGAAGCTGTATAATAACATGTGGAATTATGTGTAGAAGTTTTTTTCTTTCTAGTTTTCTTGAAAAACTGGCTTTATTTGAAGTATGTATACTTTGGAAGTTAACGCTTCTTTCCTTTAGATCTGTAATTTGGTAAATTTTTTTGTTTGCTGTTTTGGAATAGAAGGCAGTAGATGTTTTAGAATATGCTTTCTGACATAGTAATTAGAACAAGAAAAACTGTATTTCCAACAAAGATCTGTAAGAGAACTGAACGGTACGTAATGCAGCTTTTTTAATTAGAGCTCCAACAAGATTCTAGTGAGTTATTAAATGATAGTAGTTCTAATTTCTAATTAATTATTAGAAATTATTTCTAATTAATTATTGCCTTTTCCCTGTTAGTTAAAAGATACAGGTGTTCAGATTTAGTGATTGAAAATACCTTAATTTTTTATAATATTATAGTTGACCTGTATTTTTGGTACAATATTTTTTCCTTTGGCCGTTCTTGACTTTACAAACAAAGGCACTGTTAAGTATTTATGTGTAATTTAACTATGTAGTAGTGAATTTTTTATTAGCTAGTACAGTTATGATGATTTTATACTCCAAAGTGTCATTTGTTGGTGCTTATGTAGCACTTCAATATCTTCCTTTCCTTTTGTTATGTTTAATACATGCACGATTTGACCGAAGTGTTCAAAATGTTTTCAGAAGGCTCTATTTTGTGAATTTTGTATCTAGAAACTACTCAGGTAAGAGACTGCTGCTTGGTACACTTAATTTCTATATATATTTGCTAGGTGCTACAGTGCAGAGTGTGAAATATGTTCTTTTATTTTAAGCTTATCTCAATCTGTTGATAATGCTGAGTTCTCTTAGGGTAACACAATGGCAGTAAAATGGATTAAGCCTTACAGTGGAGTATCACTCTGTTAACTGCCAGTGGGCAAAATCACATTAATTTTGTTTTCATTCTTCATTTGTGGTTTCTAGCTTTTCTTTTTGTGGACAGTTTTCATATTCATTAGTAGGTTTTTTTATGCTCAGTGCAGTTTTCTATGCACTGTCTGCATCATCTTTTGAAAGATCATGTAAAACAGTGTCTCCATTCTGTTGACATAATAGTTTGCACAAGTTGAAGATGAACTAATACTCTTCATGTAAATATTTGTAATTTCCCTACATCATTGTAAAATAGAATACCATTGTCTCAAAACAACTCTGAGTAATCGGTAAAGACTTCTGTAGGTACAACGTGCATGCTTAAAACCGTAAACATGCTGAAATTTTACCTTTTGTCTCATTGCTCAAGTACGAAAATTCAATTAACAACATTGCTATTGCTGTATTGTCGATGTAGGAGAGATATTTTAGTGAAATATATAGCTTTTAAAATAGTTTAACTATTTTTCATTTGTCAGTCCTTTCTAATGTGTTGCAACATTAGCTCGTGAATACACAGAACTAACAGTCTATGGAGTATGAATAGTCTTGAGATGTCTGCTGTATGGTGGTAATGTGGATTTATGTGGCTAGTTACATCTCCTCAGGTCAATTCTGCTTTTGAATGGAATTAATATTTAATACTGGTTTCTCCATTACTTCAGCATTAACTAAAGTAGACTTCAAAACTGGTTTCTTTTTGAAAATATTGAGTTCATTGTTGCTCAGGCAGGCATATATGCTGATGTTTGCCACAAAAGCAAGAAAGCTTTTTTTACAAAACCCTCCCACATCATTCTGTCTTAAAAGCCAACTGGAGTGAGAATGACTGTTGTAGATTTTTAATATATTGTGGTATGAAGTCTATTTATTTTCATCTGAAACTGTCAGCTGACACTGCATCTAGCCTGGGAAATTAATTTCATAAATTTAATTGTGTTTATTCTGTTTACATTAATGCTTTATTCACTTAAAGGCTCTTAAATCAGTATTCATGGAAGTGAGTGCAAGGAAAGGTGACTCTCTGAGAAATGGAATCTTTGATATTGAAGGCATGGGATTGATCTGATCTGTCATTCTTGCCACTTGTCAGGCAGTATTTTCTGAAGAGACTGACATTTTTCTTTTGGGATATTGATGTTTGACTGCCAATAAACAAAGGCCAGATCAGATAAATGGAGAGCAACCAAAGAAAGTGCTGTGTCTTATTACCCAGTAGTACTTGTAAAACTTCTAGTTGGCTTGCCCAAGGTACAGATTTTTAGTTTTGTTTCAATAACAAAAATATTTGGATCTTTTCACTAAAGGATTACATCATGTGCTTGACTTAAAAAACTCGGTGTCAAGAACAAGCAGAAGAGAAATGAGGTATTGCGAGTTAACGTAGGGCTTTCGGAGGTGTTGGTGGGTGCATCTGTGAGCTGTGGAGTGCTGTATGGAGCAGTCTAGGAACAGTATCAACAGCAAGGTAGCTGTGCTCGTGTGACACTGTGCTCAGGCAAATGTTGCCAATCTGTCTCTCAGGATGGTGTTATCCCTTTTTATTTCATGAAGGTGTGCTGTGTTGACATATCACAGCCTCAAGCCCAAACACTCTGTCCTAGGTGTTTCTCTGTGCTTCATTGCTTATGTAAGAGGGGACCGAAAGAGTGTTAGGAAAAAGGTGTACACATGTAGTCTTCTGAATCTCAAGTTATGTTCTGACTACAGTATTTGTCTGCCTGGAGGACAGATCAGTGTGAGGCAAAGGTGAGCAGCAACTTTCTGCCCCTGATGCTGTGCTCTCCTGTGTGAACAGCGAGGGCATCTGGGGGCATCCCTTCGCATCTCTTAACACGGCGGTAAAATGTGCTGCTCTGATGGAATGAATATCACAGAAGGAGTTTAGAGTGCTGTTCTTATTCTTGCTAAGAACGAACGGGACAGCTGTAGTATTGAGTGATTGGACTAACGTCCTCGCTGAAAAGTGCTTATTTAACATTTAACTGAGTGAAAGCAGATGCCTTGGCTGTACTTACACTTCCAGCATGGTCAGCTGGCTTGTGCTTGAGGCATCATGAAGCTGGAGGATTTAGGTATTAACTAGAGTTAGAAGCGTCATTTGAGTAAATCAAAATTTTCTGAAGTGAAGGTGTATATCTTAAGTGCTTCTACAAATTCTGTCATTTCTATTTTACTAGTAAGGGCAAATTCCAATTTCCCTTTGTTTTTTTCAAATTGGTGTCTTAGCTACCATCACCAATAAGAATGCATTCATCTTCCTGGCCCTTATTTGACTGTGAAAATAATTCTATTTTCTAATGAAAAACCACAAACCCTCTACTTTGTAGAATAATAAACCTTTTTACTCCTAGTTAGTTCTGGTACTGGATACTGAATAGATTTATTACTATAAGAGAGATCCAAGTCCTGTATATTGGTGAAAGGAGGATATCACTGGTGGCAGTGTTTAACGTGTTAATGCCAGGTGTCATTACTTACTTCTGACGAAGATGCCTTGCATACAAGCAGTCTTTTCCCAAAGGTTATTCCTAACATTAAGGAATAGATACAAGATTTGTCTACAGTCCTGTTTGTTTATTGCACATTAGTGCTCTTGAGCCTTTTTTCTTTCTCCCCAGCAAGGTCTCTAGCTGGCTGAATCTCTCGGTCTTTCATAGGGTTGCACTGTATCTAATGCTCATTTTTCTTTGATGCTACACGTAGTCTTAAACAGTGATGTTATGTGTGGAGGAGGACAAGGAAATGAAATAAAGTCATGAAAAAATGGTAAAACATGGGCAAATAAAGCTTCAGCCTTTAAATATGGTCAGATGATCAGTGAAATGATTCTGAGCAGACATCTTGTTTGTCTGGACTAAGCTTACATGAAGCAGGCACTGATACATTTACATCATGTGATTAAGAGTGAATTGCAATGCATTCCTTACTGCTTTTGGTACATGTGTGCTGAGAATGGAAGTGAACAAATCTTGTAGTATGTGAGGTCAGTTTTCAATGCAAACTACATGGACAATTCCCAGAGAGTTGCTTGTGGACCATATAGCAGACTGAAGCAGTAAAGTCTGTCTGCAGTTTTCCACACCATTCCAGGGCAACACTAGTAAACTATAACATGCTTTTCATAACACATTAGTAAATGCTTTGAATAGTCTGTTTTTCTGTGGAGCTTGCTTTTTTCTTTTCTTTTTGGGAGGTGTGCGTGTGAGGTTTTTTTGTTGGTTTGGTTAGGTTTTTTGTTGGTTTTTTTTTTCTTTTCTTTTTCTTTTGGTACAGTTAATGGAGAATTTGGAAATAGAAGTAGCATATAAATGTGTTTTATATAAATGTGTTTGTTAACACAATGTGGTAAAATTCTATTTCTTATTATGCCAACCTGAGGAAGCTGGACAGGCATCTTTCTAGTGTGAATGTAGGCATTGTTCTGAGCCTCTGAGAAATTCATCAGCTTTCTATGAAGTTTGTGCACCATGATACTTTGGAATGGGGTTTTTGTTAGGAAATGTGCTTTGTCCCTTAATATGCTTGCCATGTGTTTAGAAGAAAAACTGTAAATCTCTAGATGATCATTGTTGGAAACTTACTGAATATATGCCAAGAGGATGGGAGTAAGTAGATACTTCCTTTTCAGAATTCCGTACCAGACAGAAAGTAACTGAATGGGACTTCTGGTTTTCAGGTGTCTGAAAAATTGGAACATCTGTTCACATGGGGTATCTACAAAGGAAATAAGCAGCCTAGTGAAGAAGAGATAGTCCTCTAGGTGAAAAGCTGGATGGAAAGGTGTCAGAAAACTGAAGACAATGGGGAAGAAAACTGTTACCAGAACAAAGAATACTTGGGGGATATTAAAACTTCCCACTCTTGCAGTAGAAGTTAATTTTGAACATTAATTTGTGACTGAAAAAAAGCCTCTGTGCTAAAATGTCCATTACAGTGGCCAGTCACTCTGAAGTGATGTGTGGAAGATCCAAGTTCTAATGCAGCCAGTAGGCTTGGTGATGCTTGCTGATACAAATGCATGGCTGAGTTATTGGTTAGGTGGAAACGGCTTTATTGGTGTGCAGAAAATAAGAAGCTATGATTAAAATTAATTTAAATTTAAAATGTAACTTTCAGTAACTTTCTCTGAATGGAATGTAATGTGAATCAGCTGCATCAAGTCCAATTTTAATTATTGCATTTTCTGAAGATAGATGTGCAGTTTGAGGTTGTCTTATGTAACTCTACAACTTGCATTGCTAAAAGAAAAAAAAAGTCTTTTTAAAGAAAGCTGACTCTGAGTGTATTTGAATTAATGTACTACAAATTATATTGTAAGGTTGGGGAATTCTCACTCTTCAAATAGCTTGATTATTTTTTTCTTAGTATTTTTAGTTTTAGTTTCATAGCCAGTGCTATGTAATTTAAACAAATTGATAAATAAACTTTTCTTCTGTAATTGAACTGTAAGAAAATGGCTTAATGGTTCACATTCAGTGAATTGTCAGACTCATTAAAGGCTCTTTAAAGATCATTGACCTCTAAATCTTTATCTAGAAAACACTTGTGGTAAAGGATTTTTCTCCTGTCAAGTATTTACTACTTTTTGCTAATTATTAAAGAAAAATCTTTTTGGCACTTTCAGATTACATTAGTGGAGGTTGTAACAAAAAAGCAAAACATTACTATTACTTTCAAGCTAGAAAAGCAACAGCTTCCAAAAAGCCTGGCAGGTATGAGGCAGGTTTTAGGCAAATTTAAAGTCCTCTCTGGTTCTTGAAATATTTAGAGAAATGGACAGTTCTACCTTTTTTAAAAGGAAAACAGGTGCATTCACAGTCACAGCATAGACTATTATGTTCCTGTAAGAAGCACTATTAAATCAGAAGACTAAGAAAAAGTATCAGTATGTCTTAAGACCTGGAAAAGATTGTGCTGTAATTCATGTTTACTGTATGTATATGTTCAGTAATGTCAAGAGCAGGGACCAGAACTCAAGATAATCTTGTCAAAGTCTGAGTGCCTTAACCAAACACTTGTGTTTGGGTCATGTTACATTCTGTTCTGGGCATATAATTCTTGGATACTTTTCTGCAGAGTAGGAGGTCATAAGTGGGGGAGATAAAGAGTATCTTTATACGAAAAGTAACATGGAGGTGAACATGCCCGTGAGATGTGTGGGCTTGAACTCCTACACCCTAAATAAGCGCTGCTGCCATCTTGCTTGGAAAAACAAAAGCTTTTCCCTTCATAACTACTTTTTAGTGCCCGGTAGTTTGGAAGTATGGCAGCTGTGCTTGCCTTGTGGCTTAGATGCCAGGGAATGTGGCACATGCTGGCTGAGTTAGAGGTTTTCTCTCAAAGAATTAATTTTGTGTTTTTCACAATAAGCGAACCTTAATGTCTCCTGTGATTTTTTTCAGGAGACTTTTTTCACTAGGTCCTCTGCTTCATGCTTCATGCTTTCCTTGTACGTTTTTTTGAGCATTCTTGTTTGAATTATGAGAGTTTTCTCCATTATGAAGAAGAAGGTATTGTAAGAGCTGTATGTACATACACTATACATACACTGATACATGGATAAAACCTTTTTTTTTCCTCTCCCCATATAAAAGCTGTGGAGCTGAGGAGCACAGACTGAATTAAAGATTACTTTTGAAAGTGTTTGTATGTAAAGTCTGGAATATAAGATGTAGATTTGTGGTTTTGCAAATATTATAGATGATTCTAAATAGCTTTATGATAGAACAAAAATAGTTTTGGTAACCTGGATCTGAACTTTTAAGAATTTGAGATTAAAATCAGCATGTCAGATTATATCCAGAATAAAAATAATGGATGCAGATAAAATTCATTCTTAGTTCTGATGTAACTCAACCTCAAAATTCTATTTACTTTTGTTCTGCACTATTTGAAGTTTCCACATGGTCTGAAAATTACTGTGCTCCATTAATTCCATCTGAAGAGGATTGAACAGTTAGATTTCTGTAGATAGAATAATGTGTAAAAGTAACTTCTTGAGATGTTATGGACTGCATGGATGCAGTTTTGACTGGTATGCCCCTCTGGACCTCTATAAGCAGCTGAGAATCCAATAAAGATCTCTAAATTATAGGCATTATCTAGTTGGTTGAAGGAGCTTATTCTGCTTACAGCTCTGCCAGCCAGCCAATGTAACATCTGATATTTAGACTCATTATCTGTGTATCTGAAACAGTTTGCTTGTATCATAGCTTAAATAGAAGTTAATGTAATCAGATACTCCATCTGCTTTTGAAACGAGCATGGTGAGCTAGAGATGATGAGCCAGTTTGCTCTCAGATTTCTTCAGAAATGAAGCATCTGTCTCTACTTGCTATTGACTGCAAGTCTATTTGCCTTATAAAAGTAAGGTATTTCAAAGCTTTAGGAGCCATCATGTATTATTTTGTGTTGTGGTTAGAAGATGAAGAAATTATTCAGCTTACTAAAAAGCTTACTAAAAAGTTCTTAGCAATGTCTGAAAAATATTGTAGGCTGGAGGAGGAATTACTCATCTGAGAAGCAGAGGAGTTTAAAAATGTCTTCGATTTTTATTTTTCTTAAAGGAGAACTACTTAATGAGTTGAATTTTGAAGGCAATAAAAGATTTATTTCAGGTACAGCTGCAGACACTCTGAATGCTACTGTGGCTTTTAAGGCTACTTAGGAGAAGGCTCCAGGAGGTCTTTAAAACCAATCAGGATAAGAAATTTTTAACCCAGCTAGGTGGTAAAGTGTATTTGGTGTAAGGAGCCAATTAAAAGGTGTGTAAAGGAGGCTGAAGCCAAGTTTGCTGTAGCTGCAGTCTGTAAAAGTAGTAAACCAGACACACAGTAACCCAGAATAAGGCATTTGCAGCAATGTGGTTTTAAGGTTGTGCTAATACTGGTTGCTGGTGCTAGAATGTGGGAGACAGAAAATGGTATTGTCTAGTATCGATAGGAGAAAATCACATTTTCAAATTATTCCTGACATCATTTTCCAATTAAAGGAGCACAGTTTAAAAACAATAATTAGTGTCCTAATCAATGCCCTCAGGTTAGGAAGTCATTTTGGTTTGTTGTTGTTCACCTCCAAACCTTTTTTTATCACTTGAGATACTTCAGAACAAGACAGATCGGATGGTGTCTACTGGCAGTGTTACTCAGGATGTCGTAAGCGTTGCAGACTGTGCATTGCATAAAATAACACAGTACTGATAGTACTTGTCAGGCTTCATGATCTTTTTAAACAGCTCATCTTTATTAAACAACCTGATCTTTCTAAACAGCTCATCTTCATTAGGCAACCAGAATAACCAGCTAATACTCTCTGTAGGAGGCTGCAGTCCGTGCACTTCCTTGATGAGGAACATTCAACACTTGTAGCTATTGAGACGGAAATGGAACCGCTGAAGACATACCAAAACATTCCCAGATGAATTTAAAAATGCTTACAGTGCAGATTGCCTAAAAAGAGGTGGTTGAACTAAAACTAGTGTTAGAGATGTTTGTTACATAAATGTTTTTTTTTTTTTTTTGTGAGACTTGGGTGTAGATAATTCTGGAATTTAGAAACTGCTGTGAGTGAGTATGCAAGTCAGTGAGTGTTAAAGAACCATTAGTGAGTTTTTTTTCTGATCAGCCTCTAAAAAATAAACCCCAAACATTAAACCTTGTTGTTTCCCTGATAGTGATATTTCTTTAAATAAGAGCATATAGATATCTTCCTGCTTCAAAATCCTCATCATGTTTCTTTTAAACTAGAAGGTGAGAATCTAGCTGAAAGTTTGTCCTTCTAATCTTGCCCTGCTTTATGAAAACCCATGTTTAGAAATGTATCTTCCAAACTGTTAGGATTACTCGTTTTATAGTTACTGTGGTACTTTAGTGAGATATTGGAAAGAGTGTTTTGTAAGCAAATAACATACCGGTCATGACATAAGGTCAGACATCTGCCTGGTACTTGCATCAGCTGCTCCTGTAACTGGAGCTACAGATAACTGGTCTCAAGGAGCTGATTAGGCACTTCATCAGAGAAGGACTGGGTACCTAAAGGCATTCAGACTAAGACCATCTTAAATGTTGTGCTAAGAAAACCTTGGCTCATATATAACATCTAGTGCCAATGCATGCATCTCTTGGACTTAGTAATGTCTCCCTTGATGTTATGCGGGGTGTATGATTAAAGTCTAGGAAGTTTTCCACATTGCAGGGATGTTCCCTGCAATCTAATTGGTAAACTATTGGCAATTTATCTATTAGGTCGGAGTAGTTCTAGGTATTACTGAATAATGAAGTCCACTGGTAGGCCTGACCAGATATAGTGACTTGCATGGCCAAGAGGAGCAATCCTACTTCTCATATCCCTCTCTCTAGATTGCGTAGCTCCATTCCCTCTCATGAATTGGCTCTGGCAGTTGCCCAGCTGTGCTGTAAGCTAGCTCGATAAACAGACAAAAGACTGGTGAGGTTACTTTCTGTCAGAGAAACGAGTGAAAACAGGTTGCCTTGTAACCTGGCAAGTACCAAGGCCATTGCAGGGAAGGGGAATAGGAGTGCTTGCTTGGAAGGGAATGAGTAACCTGCCTCTTCCAGTGGGTGCAAGCTGTTAGATTAATGCAAGCTATATCATGTAATGGCTTCCTAGGATTTGTTTGGCATTTTGGGTTGACCCTCAGTTTCTCTTCATAGGATGTTTCTGTGTTTAATTCTGTTAATTTCTCTTTTCTTTCCTTCCCTTCCAATGTCCTCTCTCTTAGAAACAAGTAACTAATATGTCTGTTCTGTGTATAAAAGGCCCTCGCTCTACTTAATAGGAAACTGCACTGGCACTGAAATTTCTGTTGATTGTGGTCAAAAAACTTGGGATGCCAGTAGATCTTAACCATATCATGTGCAATGTTTCATTAGGATGGCTAGTGGGAATTAACAGGAGTCTATGGGCAAGTTGGAGCTGAAGAAGCTCAGGACAAAAAACTAAGAATGTAAAAGTTAGGTGGGCAAATGTGTCTGGACTATATATCATTGAATCATGGAATCATTAAGATCAGAAAAGACCTCATAAGATCATTGAGTCTAACCATTGAATTAACACTGCCATGTTCACCACTAATCCATGTCCCCAAGTGCCACATCCACACATTTTTTGAACACTTCCAGAGATGCTGATTCCGTAATTTGTATATGATATATATATATAAAAGGCCATATAATATATAGCCTTAATTTGCTGTATTGAAGTTTCATAGTTGCTTTATTCCTGAATGACTGAAAATTTAATTAATTTGTATACTGACTTCCCTTTTTTATCTTCTCGTTATCTCTGTAGAGCTTAGCTTATTTCTTCCTGTTTTTCTCCTGAGCAGGTAATGGTAGCCATTTGGAGTAGTAGTTTGTTCTTGGGTAGAATACAACCACACACAAGCACTCAGTTTAAGATGTCTCTCAACTATGGCAGCTGTTTTAAATGGTTGAAGATTTTGTGGTTTGGTGGTGGGGCGTGGGGCGTTTTTTTTTTTGTTGTTGTTTTGTTTTGTTTTTGTTTTGTTTTTGTTTGTTTGTTTTGTTTTGTATTTTTCTTTTCATAGAATCGAGACAGAGTGTCAGTTCTGCCTTTAAAACCTCTGGTTTTGAAGGTATTATTTTAAAGTACTTATTTTTTGCTTGTTTTAAGTTTTCGATTTTTTTTTCTTATTTGTAAGCACAATTGTAAGAGAATAATCCTGGCTGAAAATTGAAATAAGGCAAATTACCTAAATAAGATGCAGTTATGTGTCAGGGGGTTTTACTAGGTAGTGGTATGTCTCAGGGGAAGAGGTAAACTTCTGTTGACTTGGAGTCTTGAGGAGGAGATGAAAATACATAATTGAAAAACTTTCTTAAACACCTAGAAAACCTTTGTCATTAGTATATATGAGGGCGATTATTTCTGTCTTTTTTTTTTTTTTTCTCTCTTGCAGTGCTTTCTCTCTCTGAAACAAATACTAATATGTGTATTCCTTTGTGTATATCGGGCCCATACTACCTCCTAGGGAAACAGAACTGTTGTAGACTGTGCATTATAACCCGGACTGAAATTCATGTTGGCTGCGGTCAGATAAATTGGGACTCCAGCGTTCCTAGAATTAATTGAAATCCAATGTTAATCCTCTTTCCTGCATCAGTTATGGGAAGGACAGGATAGCTCTCATTTATTCCAACAGGCTTCAAGCAATTGCAACTCCACTAAGATACAGTGCCTGAAGTCAGACTGGACTATTGTTCCTCCTTCTCTTTGGTGTGTCAGTCTGGCCGCGCTGGGAAAATGAATGGAGAAAGATGAATCTGAACTGCTGTAGAGAATGTTTGTAATTCCTGAGCACTGCATTTTGCTTCGTATACAAAGGATTACACAGATTGTTGGTTTTAAAAAAGAATTTCTTCAGGACAGATCAATGGATATTTTTTTCTTTCTTTCCTACAAATCTTATGTCTTGATTCTCTTGCTGGTATCATCCTGGTTTCTGTCATTGGTTTCACACTGAAATAAGGCCGTCAGCTGTCACAGCTGCTTTTAAAATGCTTTTTTCTCTGCTCTCACTGACAAGCTGTTTAGTTTCGAGATCTGCTGTAGTTTTCTTAAATATTATTTTTCTGATTGTCTTGAGGCAGTTTGTTTTACCCAAATCTACACTAAAATGTCTAGGCACCTTCAGACCTTCATTTCTCTAAAATAATGATTTTAAAAGGACAGGGACAAAAATTAATTGTAAATACTCTTTTAAAGTAGCTTGTTGCAATCAGTAATCCCATTTGGCATAGGAAGGACAGAGAAATTTGGTATATGCTTACCAGATGATACAAAGCAGAAGGAATACATCAGAAGTACTTCTGTAATGTTAAGTTGGTTCTGTCAGAAATAGTGATTATGAAAAGTACTTCTCATAAAACTGCTGCACATTAATACATGATGGTTGAGGCCATTATGAATTAACCTGGACTGTGTGTCTCTTTCTAACAGTCTTACATTGTAGCAAAAATGTTGTTTAACCTCAGTGTGTACTTTTGCATGTAATGCTGTTTGGATTTTCTGAGCATGTAGTTCTTGGTCTTCAGTTGAACAGTCATTTTGCTTTATTTTGCTTAAATTCTTAATAGTTGCATGAAATTGTTGTATAGAAAATCAGCTTTCCACACAATCTTTTTATAGATGATTAGAAGTAAGAATATGTTGATTATACCAGATATTCAGTTATCAAAGTATTTTGTAAAAGTTATGACCCTTTCTTTCTTACCTTCATTCTAGCAATTTCAATAAATTGAACTCATTGTACTTAAAATCCAGATCTTGGAGAAAAAGCATGTGTTAAGTTTTGAAAACATACCAATTTGTTTTCAGAGTGGACTGGAATTGTGGAACGAAAGAGCCAGTTTACAAATAATGCACCGCACTGTTGTTTCCCTGAGATTTTGGGTAGCATCATGATTGTGTTGAATATGCAGCTACATCGTAGATGTAGGTAGAAGGTTTTATTGTATTTGTAGCTGAATATATTTTATTATGTAACTTGATAGCTTTGTTCCATTGACCGTAATTTTCCTTTTGGGTGTCTAGTTTTCAGAGTCTGTTCTGTGGAGTTGAGTTTTCTTTGACAAGATTTTATTTATCTTAATCTCTGTGCTTTGAGGGAGTGAAAAGCACTGTTACTTGAGAAAGAAATGATGTATACTAATTTTCTTTCTCAATGGAAAATTGTGCCTGAGTATTGCCATTAAAACTGTCTTCTGAAAGGACAGCATTAGCATAGCTATCACACAAAATTTAATTTCGAAAGGTGCAGGAAGTTTGAGTCTTTGGAAGGCCCTTTGGAATTCAAAATAGGTCATATACCTTTCTGCATGTGTGTGTTACTGCAATACCTCATTTCTGAGAAATATTACATAATTTAAAAGCAATAGGTTTCCATTACATTAGGAAAGTCTAAACCTATGTAATGAACATTAGCATTTTTAATGTGCAGTTTGATGGTTAATCGGAAGTAGACCGTGATCTCTTAGGACTTTGGAAGTATCAGAACAGATGTCTCTGTGCAATCAAAGGTCGGAGTTTTATGTATATTGTGGCACACAGCATTGTTATTCTTGGGATTCTTATCTGTGTTGTAGGATGATGCAATATTTAATAAGTTAGTATATTTTCAGGTATTTTGAGAGTTGACCTTACATGTAATTTTCTGTCCTTAAGAACTTGGTTGGTGGAATGTGTGTCAGTGAATATGTACTAAAACTAGGTGTGCTGTTGGGCCAACATGCATATATTTTATGCAAATCTTAAAAAATGTATTATTAATTTTTTTTTTCCTGGAGAAAATTAGTAACTTTGGGAGAGGGGAATGTTTGCTACATATAACTGTTATTCTGTTTTTCTATTTTTTAAATTGTTTTTTAAAGTGTATTTATGCATGTTCATTAAATGGTGTTTTGTTTTGGAAAGTGAATATGGCAAAGTCAAAAGGTCAAATATTTTTATGTTGTGTATTTTATTCTGATTTATTTTAAGGCAGTATGGTTCTGTATCTAGTGCATAGAAGTTTGGCATTTCTCTAAAATTGTTTAATTGCCAAAGTAAATCCTTGTAAGCCTGCTGTGATTCCAAAACTGTTGCCATGCTTATCATGGCAAGGTGAAGAGATAGCTGGTGTTTCCTTTCACTTTCTCATGTTGCTTTGTGGTTTCTTTTGGTCAGTTTTGTTCCTTTGGTGTACCTGCATTCATTTTGAAGAGGGGGCTTGGAGGGGAAATCTAGCTAGTTTGAGGTTCAGGTTTTTAAAGCTCACTACATTTATTTTAAGTTTTAAACTGTTCTTCAAATAAACTTCAATTTTTAGCTACTTTGATGCTATGGGATGATATGGAGCCTGTCAACAGTATTGTCACACTAGGACTTTGCCTTTCTGTTCCTAATGAAGTATTTAAATATTGTGCCAAATGAGTGGCAGATGTGGCTATTTGATTGTGGTAGAGACATCTTTAGAACTTCCATTGTTTAAACCTGTAAATATTGCATACTTGGCATCCTTTTCCCACTTTGGAAGGCAGAGGCTTGAAGTAAATGACCAACCAGAGTTCCTTAAAATTTGCCAAACTGGCGTCCTATTCTGTGCTTATCTTTGCGTTCTTGGGATGGAAAAGGAGAAGCTGTTCTTTGCATAACTTGCAAGCTTGCTAATCAATTTTGGCAATAAATGCAATAGTATTTTGGGTTTTGTTATGCTCAAACAGATTAGGACTGAATGTAGCAACTGCAGACCTTGTTACAGGTAAAATGGAAATTTGTTATAATGCTTGCCTACTACTTACAGTGGTATTTGCTCGGTATACTTTACTGCTTGATTATTTGAAATTTGATAATAAGGCCTGATACTAAAAAGCTATATTGTCAGCATAAGATTGCTAAACAGTTGTCTCCTTCCTATGGTTTAGCAATCATTTTTAGAAAGACAAAACAGTGTAGAAATGAAATAACAGAATATTTTCTTTCATATATAATGTCTCTAAAATAATATTAAGCTATATATTTGCTAAATGACTGCATATAACTGTAACATGTACCTTTTTATTTATAGGAATCTTATTGTTAAGGTTTCTAAAGCCTATCTGAAAAAGTGAGTTGAGTGGCAGTTAGTTTCTTTTCCTTAGGATCAGTTTATTGAACTGACTTGTCTTGTGGCTCCCTGGTACTGGTGAGAGAAACTATGGAAGCCCATGGTCAGACAGTTGGAGGAAGGAGGGTGGGACCTTTTTTCAGCATCCACAGCTCCGCTGAGTTTAATGTTATGAGAAGCTGTACCCTGTGGTAGTGACTTCAGTTTTTGGACAATTAAGGCTGTCCTGTTACTAATGAATCTTTACTACTTCTAGAAGTGACTTGTTCCTTTCCTCATTGCTGTTAAGATACAGTAGAGATTCAATATCTATGTATCTTCTTGGCTGTTCTGTGGATTACTGGAAATTGAAAAACAATTTTGGGAATCTGCTCTGTCAGATGATAGGAAACATGCCATGCCCCTAAGTAATTGTCTATAGCCCCGCATTCCTGGTAAGGGGGAACATGCTCTGATACCTCTAGTATTTTTCCACTGTTCCAGGATTTTTGTTGATTTCTTTTTTTTTCCTGTTGGATGTCAAGACCTGTGCTTTTTTTCTCCTTTTACAGATAAAGCCTGCAGTGCTCACTGAGGCATAGCAAGGAGAGGTTGTGGGTGCTGATGCAAGGGTGGACATGAAGAGGATGTGCCAAGTTTTTGTTCAGAAACAGGATAGTACAGAAAGAAAAAGATTATCCATAGTGTTTATTCAGGGAGAAGATAAGGGGATCTTGGAAAATGTAATGTTAAGTAATTTTATAGCTTGGAAAAGGTGCAAGGTTCTGCGCCTAATCAAATGTACTAGCAAGAGCCACTAATGTGCATTTTTACTGCACAATTACAGCAAAAAAAGTCAGACTGTTGAGATTAGACTGTGGAAAACCAAGAGGTCTTGGGGCTTGAACTTAGTGTGTCCCAATAAGAAATAAGAGACTTAAAAAAACCACTTTGGCTGAATTTTGAGCTGTAAATCAATGCCTAGTTGTAAACCAATATCTATCCAACAATATCTGTTGAAGAAGTGGGCAAACATGCCTGTGATGGCCTGTCCTGTGAAGCTTATAGATGCAAAGCATCATGCTGGTGTGCAGAGAAGTAGAAGCTGTTGTGGGAGACTTCTTAAAATGTACAAGTGCATCCAGAAAGATGAACCTGTTAGATTGGTTTGTACATGCTACTCAAAGAGGTGAAAAAGGACCTTATAGAATTGAAGCAATAGGGGAAAGGAACAGAAGATGGAATCCAAGAGGATTGTGCCCCATGTACAACCCAACATCTCAACAAATTAACTCTTTGCTGTTGATGGTGATTCATCCTTTTTCTCAGTCCTTTTATTAGATCGTTGAGAATTGCTTACATCTCTCAGTTTTCAAGATTTATATTTTCAGTATGCCTTGTGTACAGGGAATCTTGGAAATTTCCTAATTGGAATATCTTGCCAATTAAACTGAGAAAATGGGCATTCAGACCACTCATTTTTTTTACTTTTGTAGTGCTATTTGTGTAATCATTCCCTTTTATAGTTGGAGTTTTATGTGAGGGTAGAGTACATATGGTACTTATCTTAAGAAGACAATGATGATAATTATAATAATTTAATAAGAAAATAATTAGTTTTTCAAGTAGTCATATCTCTTAAAGGACGCTGAAAATAAGACCTTGAATCAAGTGCTTTGAGTTTTTTTCTTAAACCAGGATTCTTTGTCTTACCAACAGAGGCAGTTAAGCAATCTCTAAAATGTTGTGGTCGTACTTGATAACATCAGAAGTAGGCAAGAAAAAAGCCAGACTGGATTGAAAGCAAGCAGGTATTAGATTTGGAAGGTGCAGCAGCCTGTGTGGTGACTGACATGGATCCAATACTTGTTTATGTTGTGCTGCTGTAGGAGAAATGTGCCAGGTGCCTTGGGTGGCTCACAGTGTACAACCATGCAGTTTTATCTTCAGGCGTAATACTTCCTTTAAATGTTTTGGACTTTTGCAAATTCTTTGTACAAGACATTCTAGCATAATTGTGAAATAGTTGTTGAATCCGTCATGCTGAATAATCTGTACTCATCTCTTAAATTCTAAATTAATACTGCAGTAGAGACCAGCTTTTGCAGGATTTTTTTCCGCCTGTGAAAGAAGCCTTATTTGCCCTTTACAGAAAAGCAGAGGTCCATTGGTACCTCTCAGAGATGTTAGATCATCCTCTTCTGGTTGTTTTTGATTTACACTTGCTGCTTTTACATTGCTACAAATATAATAATCAAATGGAAAGTTCAGACTACATAAAAAATATTCACCTTCCAGTGAGATTTAAGTGTGGAGAACGGGTTCCTCCAACTTCTAGTAGCAAGAGATTCCTTCAGTTGCCAGGTACGGGCACGTTCTTGTGTGTGAAAAAACTTAGTAAGTTCCCTGATTCTTCTGCTACCTCTTGCTGGCTCTGCCTTGATAGTAGACACCTTGGGGAAGTTATGAGTGTCTGACCACTCAGACTGATGTCATGGAATCTATTTTTAACTAAATTTTTCTACCTTGCTACTCCTTACAGAACATTTCAACTAATATTGGGCCTGTTTAGCCCTTCCACCTTCATGAATAGAATTAGGGATGTATTTTTGCATAGTCTCATACAGTTGGTTTTTAAATTAGTATTATTGTATTCTATTTTGTAATACTATAAATATTTCACTGTTCCTGAGGATTAGTCTACCACCTCCCTGCAGGAGATGAGCAATTTAAAAACTAGGTAATATATACTAAAGGCATTTCAACCCAAATGGATTGGGTTGATTGCAAGGTGAAGGGTAATAATATTTCATTCAGAAAAACATCAGTGGATTGGGAGTGTTGCTGTGTTTGAGTATGTTAATGCTTTCCAGGCTCTCTGCTACCTCTTGGTGACCTTGCTTTGATGCTTGAGGTCTGAAGTTGCACTTACCACAGTAATTGATTGCTTGCTAGTAGCCAGAGTGATTAATGTCAGAGTCATCTATGTGTGTTGGAGAAAGGAACTCAGGAAAGTGACTTGCTGTGTGTGATTGATGGGCACTGTGGCATCCTTGGCAATGCTTGTTCCTTGGCAATGCAGGTGCTGTCACCTCGTTTTCTATTTGCTTCAGTCAGGCAACTGCTACGAGATTCACTTCCATGATGCCCAGTTAGTGTTTCGCCTTTCCAGTTAGTTCTGAGTTTACAGCATAAATAGTAGACTGAAAATGTTTGCATTCCTTATTGAATGGATATTCCAGCTATTTTAATACCATTCCAGTCTCTGTACACAAAATCCCATGTACCTTCCTGAAAGGTTATGGAGTTAATCAAGTCAGAAAAGTGGTTAGTGCTAAGCCTCAAAATAAAGCAGAAATTCTGTTACCTGTAGCATTTTATAAGAGATGATAAAATTAACATTCTTAAATAGAATATGACAAACAGTTGTCAAAGCCTGAAGGTATTACTATATTTTTATGCCAAGTTCTTACTGTTAGAAAGATAACCTGATTGGGGTGATGATGAATGTATCAGATAAACAGAAAGAAAAAGGATGAAATGCAAACTTGATCAAGATACAGTGGAACATAAATATCTTTAGCTGTTGAAAAATTAGAAGTTTAGCCAAAATAATGAGATTCCTAAGGATGTATAAAATCAGCCTTCTCATTTGGGGCTTTTAGAATGTACATTTAAAAACAATTTTCCTATAATACATAGGATTATGAGTCACTTAACTATTCTATAAAAAGAGAGGGAACACAAGCAGAAGGAAATGGGACATGCATTTTTAAAGACTGCTTCTGCCTTCCTTTTTGTTTATGTGTCAGCTGGATTTTCAAGTGATAACAATTCCTGTAGTTGTGGTCTTAAAGCAGATGCTAAATATTGCAAGAATTGCGATGAACTATGGCAGCTGAGTTTTGTATTTAGATTTTAAAATAGTGTGCATATAAAAAAGCTATGTAATTTCTAAATTTCATGTGGTATGTACTGCATGGAGAAGTAGAACTAGCTGAATCTGTTTACAGAGTATTCAGAGTGATGTACTTCTCATTGAGAGTTGCATGGGAGATGCTCTTCAGTTTCAGATTGGATTTGCTCATTGTGCTTTCAGTGCTAGACTGCTTCGAGTATTGTTTTGGCAGCATGTACTGACACTTGCTGGAGCGTGTCAGCAGTTTGGCATTAGGCTGCTAGGGAAAAGACTTTGTGGAGCTGGATCATTTCAAAACCTCAGTGCTTAAGCAGTCATTACACTTCTGATATGAAATGGGTTACGTGACTGGAGTACTGTTCAAGTTCTTATGTTACTAGAGTGCACTGAGTAAACATATCTAATTTTGGTGCAAATGTTCAGTGTTGCAGTCTTGCTTCTTATTGACTGTAAAGTCAGCAGTTTTGTAAGCGTCCATAAACTTTTCAGAGAATGAAGAACTCTGCCAGGATTCAGATTTGACCAGCAAGCAGGGATTACATTTTTTTTCTTGAGAACTTTGTGCAAAAACACGTTTTCTCCAATTAACCTCTAGTATTTCAGCTTCTAAGAAAATGTACTTAATTTTGTCTTTAAAATTCTGTTATTTAGATATCAGTGGTGTAGATACTTTGTCAGGAGTATTATAAAGATTTCAATCTTAATCCCACTTTGACTTTTATCGGGGAAAAATGTGCGCTGGGAAAGCACTACATCTGTGTAGTGCTCTTTAAAATACTTGTTGCTATTTTAAACCAAAAACACTTCTACAAAGTTATTTGTGTGGTCACTTGTGTAACTTAGGAAGCTAGTACTAGTGTAACGATTTCAGGAAGAACACCAAAGTATTCTTCATTAATTTGTCTTGGGTGTAGGAGTCAGTTATGTGCTTTCTGCAGAAAAAAAAAAGAAGAAAAAATTGCATTATATCTTCTACAAATTGACAGCACATGAACTTCAGATTTTTTTTAAACTCACTGTCTATAACGAAAATTGCATAAACTGTTTCCTGTAATTAGGATCAAAGGTTTCTGGGGAGCTGAGAGGTAATGGTGTGTATATATTGTGGATTTGCTCACTTTTATAGAAATTTGATTCTTGTTTCCTTTTTATGATTTTTTTTTTTTAATGGCATTCTCTGTTCAGTGGTAAAGAAATTATTACTCGAAATTTATGTGGCAACCCAGTAGTTGAGATAATTTGGTATCTCATTATAATTTTGTGGAGTAAGCATGTTTTGATAAAACCCTAAGATTTAATTATTTTTAGCTTGAAAAATAAACCTTATATGTATTCTCATTAACATTTAAAAAATATTATTCCAGCTGCGTTGGGGTAGAGGAGCACCATGCTGTTGACATTGATCTATACCATTGTCCCAACTGTGCAATTCTCCATGGACCTTCTCTAAGTAAGTATGGCTTATTCAGATTTCATTTTACATGTTCAGACTGTTTTCTCTCCATGTACAATTGAAAAAGACCGTTCAGAAGAATAGTCAAGATGAGTTTGATTATTTAGAAGGTACTGGTTCTACATGACTAACTCTGAGCTGATTAAAAACCCACAAAATAAACAAACCATTCTGAAAGGTTCCCTGATGTGGAGATGCAAATAGAATAAAATATAAGCCACCGCTATAGATTAGAGAAATCGAAGTGCACAGAGCTAGAAGAAAACAATCTGGACTTGGCAGAGAGTGAGAGAATGAAAATTAGGGAATCGTAATTAAAAAAAAAAAAAAAAGGAAAATACAAAAGATGGCTTCAAGGTTCCTACATTTTAATTATCAAAATTCTAATACCATGGAAGACAACTTTGAAAAAATGTAGGAATTAGGTGTCCTACCTTTCGTGCTGATTATAGGCTATTTGCCACAACACTCTAGTGAAATCTGAGAATATGAACATCCTGTGAGCAGTGTTTGGTTGGTTGGGTTTTTTTGGTTTTTTTTTGTTTGTTTTTGCTTTTGTTCCCCCCCCCCCCCCCCCCCCCCATTTATGTCCTTGGAAGTTACACAGCTCTGATTTGTAAACAGGTTTCCACCAAGGTCAAAATGAGTTGCTAGAAGAGTGTGAAACAGAGAGCAAGAGACATCTCTGGTTCTCCTTTCAGTGGACAAATTTGCTATAGTGATCTGCAGTGGGAAAACGGAATAGTTTTTGTCTGTCTGTAACTACTGAAAGAATACTGCTTTATTCAACTCCACAGATTTCCCCCCATGACTTCTGTTCTCAAACGGAAATGGAATTGTAAAAAAATCTAAAAATTAATTTCATATTTCCAACAATGAATTAAGTTTCTATGTTCAGACCGGAAGAATATGTATATGCAATGTGTGCCTTTAACCTCCAAACAGTCGTGGTCATTTGTGTTTTCTAATGTGGATTTGGTTGTGTTTTAGTTTGGTGGTTTTTTTTCTCCTTGAAGGCCATATAATGATTTATAGTCAACAGTGACTTAAGATCTAGAATATTTTTCAAAGCTAAATTTACTTTACATTTAGAAATAAGTTTAAAACCGCTACACCCTCAGTGATAGTCTTGTGGAATATGAACAAAATGATAGTGTCATTTTTTGATGTAATTAGTATATGTTGCATGATATGTATCTTGTGTAATATATGGGTTCAGGGTCAGTCTGCTAAAAGGTAGGATAAATGCTGTTTTATGTGCTTGTAGTTTTTTAGTACTCCAATGATAATTTTCAGTTAAAAATCTGCTTATTTCTCTTATAAATCAGAACACAAACAACAACCATTTCTTTCCCCACCTTTCTGTCTCTTTTTTCCTATGGAATAGAGGGACTAGGAGGAGGAGTAGAAGAGGGATCATATCAGTAAATTTGAAACTTGTTTTCACCCCATGACTTGGGAGAACTAGTATGCTTCACCCTGATGCCTGTGAATAACCTTTCTTGTAATGCGGAATTTGACAGTGAGATAAGAACGATTTTTATTTTGAAAGTTTTTTCAGGAAGACAAGAATCTGTGGTAAAAATTATCCTTATTAAATTATATTGCTTCAAGTGTGTAGATCATCTAGATTTAATAGAAGCTTCAGACATGTCACTTACCAACCCAAGCAGAGGTGATATAATGAAATATGTCTTCACAAGGAATTTTATTAATTGTTCTCAGCTGTCAGAATCAAATCTATGATAGTTTGTGGTTTGGGCTCTGCTTACTTCAGTGTTTAGAGAGACTGATAAAGTCTCATGACTTTTAAGTGTGGCAGCAATGTTCCAGAGTGCTTCAGTCATAAGAAATTATGTACGTTAGTAAAAAAAACATTTTTATTTACAGCTTTGTATTCTAGAATCACTTTGTCTAAGAGTTTTGAAAGAGACAAAAATTCAACTTTGTAAGAAGCTGAATCATATCTATGATTTCAACAGACATTAGTACATATAATCAAATAAGATAGCGCAAAAAAATTACTTAAAATATACAAGAAACACATACTTTATAGTACAAATGGGTGGTTACTTTCAGTATCCTACAAAATTAATTATGTAAAAGTTCCAATAATTAAAAGAAAGCTACTGCATAATTAGATAGAAAGATCAAATTAACTGATCAGTTTCTTCATGCATTTCAAACAAAACATAAATCCTCTTCTTGATTTGAAAGAACAACCATTTTATAAGACCTTTATTGAGAAACTGTGTATGTAAAATGCTAAATAATTAATCCTAAAATCCTAAACAATTAAAAAAGAACAATTAAAAAAAATAGTACTATACTATGGAGGGTTTTTTTTAATATTATTTGGTTTAGAGTCTTCATATTATATTATTTTCTAAATTTTCTCAGTGATCCTGAAGTCTGAAAATGCTGTATTTGCATGAATACTTTGAGTCAGATCTGCAACCAGACTCTAGTGTCCAGAGCTTTGAGAGAGCACAAGATGCGGTGAATATTAACAGGACTGTGTTTGTCAGGACATACTTTCTTAATCTGTTTTTTGATTTCTCAAATTCTGAAAATACCCTCCAACCTGTATTTTTTTATCTGTGGTAGTAGTGTCTGTGCTTGGTCTGAGCTGACAGTATGAGATGGTGTCCCAGGCCTTAGCAGTGTACTCTGTGGTTTACTGTATGCTCCTTAGAATTTTTCAGTCTTCCCATGGAAAAATTTCTCTTGCCCTTTTGGTCACTGGGAATCATCTGAAGTACCACTTCCAAGACTTGGAGCCTCACTGTAGGGTTGTTCACCTCTTGATGGTCCCCATTTGCAGTCTGCCATGTGGTGGTCTCTGAGGCAAACTGTCCAGCAGTGTGAGAAGGCAGGGAATAGTGTCTGCTAAGTAGGTACAGTTATTGGCCCATTGTTTTGAGGGTATAAGGAATGTAATTACAAAAAAAAAAGTAAGCTTTCTGCTTACTTTTCATGAAAACTTCCAGCACACTCCTTTCTTTTTCTAACCCTCCCTGCAACTGTCTGGTGTACTTTTAGTGTGTGTGTTTTTAGTGTTGTCACAGCGAGTTTTGCCTCAATTTTCAGGAACACCAAGGGTGAACACTGCTTCCTTCCACTAGTTTGGAGTGATTGGGAGGGGAGGTGTTATATGTCTGTTTCAACTTCTCTAGGGTTGGTTTGTTTGTTTTAATTTGAGCATTAGGATCCATTTGGTTAAATTTTTTTTTTTTACAACTGTTACTGTAATGTCTTAAGGGGTTAGAAAAGCTCTGCAATCAAGAGATATGTAGGCAGAGAAAGTTTTCATTATTGTTTTCTGTTCTTCAGTGTTCTCTTAGTTATGAAAGGATGATATATATTGCCAAGTACAAGTAGAAGAATTACCTTAGTTCCTGATTTTTAAGTGTTGGAAAGACAGACTTTAGAAAGTCTTTCTGTGCTATAAAGTCTCTTAAGCAGCTGTATCGTCTTACAATTTTAATGACCTGTTATAACAGCAGTGAATTTATGGGAAACTACTCTGTTGCAAATTAGTATTAGCTACTAATTTCTTGTATTATTATTTATGACTGAGAAAATAGCTTTGAAAACTTAATAAACCTGGCTTCATTATTTATGAAGTTTTACAGTGTTTGGATAGTTGGCTCATTAAGCAGCACTGGTTTTCAGTTTAGCAAAGAGCTATAAATGTCAGTTTATTCTCTTAAATGTCTTCTAAAGGGTACATGTTGTCATGTCTGCAGGATACAGATCATCAGTAGGAATAATTGCCTCTTATGTGTAATGATGATATGATGCCTGTTATTCCTATATAACCAATTGTTTTTTCTGGAGAAGCACCAATTTTTTTCTTTTTAGAAACTATTTTCTCCCCTCCTACATCTGTAACTTCCTATTACAGTTTTCAGTATTGTTAGCACTTTTTTAGATTTTTGGGAGCATCATGACTTACGTAAACTTAAGAATGAGCTGTTCCATAAAGTTAAATTTTTTATTAATGCAATTCTTTGTCTGGGTGTCATGTTTACATTACAAGCTGTTTGGTAGACACCTGTAAAACACGTTCTGTGTTGACAAATAACAGTAATTTTTCCCTCTAGTGAGTTTCCTCAGCGTATGTACCTTAATTTCTGCTTAATATTAGTGGTTAAGTTATAAATCTGGTGTTAGTAAATCATCTTGGGGCAGTCCTCCACTAGCAGCTATCTAGCTGTGGAGCAGAGTTTGGCTTTTTTAGGAAAAACTGAAATGCGACCTTAAAATGTCTGTACCCTTACTATGTTTCTTAGTGTTGTAAGTGATAGGCTGGCAAGTAAATAGAAAGGTAGGAAGTTCACCACTCCTGGAGTTTCTTTCCAAGACTGAGATGGTGATCCTTTTTGCTGAGGCACCCTTTTGGTGATTTGTTCTCAGCTTGTTGAAAGCTTGAGGATGACAGATGCAGGTTTATTTGCAGAGAGAGGAAATGCTCCAGAGAGCAGTTTGCTAACAAACGGGTGATATAACCAAGGACTTCCTTTCAAAGCTGTAAGCTTGTGTTCTTTATAAATGAAGATACAAAATGAATGGCTGGTGAAGTTGAATGTATGAGATATCCATTAGGAAATGATTTGTCGTGAAATAATGAAAATTTGAAGACAGGCACTAAGTTCACTACGATATCATTGGTCACTTTGTCCTCTGCTTCACTCAAGGTAGAAAAATTCAAATGGGGACGCTGCATACAGCTTACAATGTTTTATAGTACAACCTTTAAATATATAAAGGGGGCTTATAAGAAGTAAGATAACTTTTTACAGAGGCCTTTAGTGAAATAGCAAGGTCACCCATTGTCACCCCTTGTCACCCCTGGCTTTAAACTGAAAGAGGGTAGATTTAGATTAGATATAAAGACAAAATTCTTTAGTGTGAGGGTGGTGGCACAGGTTGCCCAGAGATGGTGTAGATGCCATAACTCGGAAGTGTTTGAGGCCAGGCTGAATGGGGCTTTGAGCAACCTGGTGTGGTAGAAGGTGTCCCTGCCCATGGCAGCAGGGTTGGAACTAGATGATCTTTAAGGTCCCTTCCAACCAAAACCATTCTATGAAAATATTATTTTTCTTTTTTTCATTTGGGTATTTGTCATTTGTCATGGGGAGCTCACTGCAACAGTTTTTATGAGAATGTCTAGTTTTTCAATTTCATTGGCCCCTTAAGTATAAGGAACTGTTAAAAATGCAGTTTTGTTGCTATTGAACTCTCAGTTTCAGATTCCCAAAATTGTAATTGAACTTTAATTTATCTTTTGTTTCTTATTAATATGCTGTAACATTGCATTAAAGCTTCAAATCACTCTGAAGTTGTATGTTTTGGGGTGCAATGATTGTGTTATATGTATTGCAGAAGTCATTCTTTCCCAAAACAGTTTGCACCCAAAACCATTAGGGAGACATAAGCAGTGGATAAAAGAAATAGCATATGGTAGTGAATAGCAGTAATATTATCAGACTGGATATGGGCTTGCTCGTAGGATGATAGCATAGTGGGATTAGGTCTTGTTAATTTTGTGTGAATTTGTAAAACGAAGTCTCTGGATATTCAAGACGTGTGATTCTTCCATATATTAAAAAAAGTCCAAGGAATTTAGGAAATTAAAGCTCAATTTCTAGTTTCGTTGCTGATTTTTTTAGATTTGGACAACTTTCAGGCTGCAACTGTTTATTTGTGTTGCACTGGATATGGAGTCTTGAATTGTGTATAATGTGCACTGAGGTTTTCATGTAGAAGGAGCTATAGAAGTAGGGAGAATTACTGTTGAGTGTCCTGCAGATTTCATTTGTTGAAAATGGGTAGAGTGTCACCTGATAAAAACAGTAAGATTTGTTAATCGTAGTAATGTGATTGAGGCATGTCTGTCTCACTGATGGGATGACTGCTAATCTGAGCCATCTGATTTAACTAATTCAAAGTTTAACGCTTCTGAAACTTGTAGTGAAGAAGAGGAGAAACTGGCACAGACATGACTACACGGAGCCAGATGATGGTTCCAGACCGGTGCAGGCTGGAACACGGACCTTCGTTAAACAGCTGCGGGCTCGCTCTTTCCCAAGGTACGGACTCTTACACGTTTTGGTGGAAAAAGCAAAGAAACATTGTCGGCAGAGTGTGTCTTAGGGGAGGCAGCTAATATTTCTCTGCTTCAGAAAATGAAGGTCAATGATAACTTCCTTCACCTTTACAATTCCCCACACCCCATCCCTGTTTCAGATGAGTACATTTGCCTTTTCATGCAGTAGCCTCCCCTGTTCAGTTTTGCACTAGGTTATGTTGTCTGTTGGGACTGCTGCAGGATGGTGTGAGAGGTTTTGAGTTTTGGGGGGTTGTTTTTGTGGGGAAGTGGGGGCAGTAGCATGACTGATTGGTTTTTGGTTTTCTTTACTGTGCTTCAACTGTCAGAATATTGTCTGTCTATTCCTGTAGTTCATGAATAGTTCTCAGTTTCATTCCAAATAACACAGAACATTCATATGGGCTGGTAGTCTATCCGTTCTCACATGCTTTAAGGGAAAGTAGAAAAATGTGGTTATACTTTCATCCTGGTCTTTATTGGATATCTCACTGAACCATGATGGTTTATAGTTCTTCAGAGAGCTGCTGGTGGTTGTTGTTGTTAGCAACATGTACTTTAATGCTTTCTTTGAGAATTCCTTTTCCCCATCCTTTCCGATGTATAGAATGACTGTGAGTTCTCAGGTTATGTGTGCAGTAAAAGTTTCTTTGCTTGTTGAGTTTGTTTTCTTTGTCTTTTAGCTAAATGCTTAATATAAATGTACCATGGATGGTACAATGCTCTTGGATTCAAATGTAGCCATTCCCATCCATCCTCCCCCAAACTGAGGCTTCTTTTTCAGTAGTGCTTTTCTGCTAATACTCCATAATTTCTTTCCACCAGTGCTGATGAAGTAATTTTGAAAATGCATGGAAGCCAGTTGACACAAAGATACCTGGAGAAACATGGGTTTGATGTTCCCATTATGGTTCCTAAGTTAGATGGTCTGGGACTCAGACTTCCTCCACCAACTTTCTCCGTTTTAGATGTGGAACGCTATGTAGGTAAGAGTCACTCTGGAGAACTTATTAAAATGATCCTGTCTGTAAATAAAATAAATATTTGCATGTTTATAAGAGCTTCCAGAGTGCTAAATATTTATCGTAAATTCAAGACTAGCAGAGAATACAATTAAAGCTGTGGTTTGGAGTTTTTTTCTTTCTCTCTTTTTTCTTTTTTTTTTTTAGTGTGTGTCTGTTTGGATATGTGATAGGACAACAGCTTTCTCAACTTTCCAATATGTTAATTTCAGTGCAAGCTACATGTGGAATGCTGGACCTTTTTCTGCTACATGTTGTAAACCAATAAAGTATAATGGGAATTGAATTAATCACTCTTAGGATTAATAAGTTTAGTCATTGGTTAGACTATGTCTAAACTTAATGTTTTAGAGTTAGTAAATTGGCCTGTCTGAATTAAATCTTTCTTCCTGGAGAATTTCCTACCTTGACTTCCTTTAGCAGGAGAGCTGGAGCTTCCTAAGAACCATTTCTTTCTTATCAGATCTCTTAACAGTCTGTAATTGTTTCAGCCTCATGTAAGTGTGTAGTACAGAGAAATAGAGACTGAGCCAATTGCAGCAGGGCATTTCCTGTAACACGTGGTACAGTTGAGGAGTCTGTGTATGGCCTTGTCTGCGTTCTTGTGATCTCCTAATGTAACGAGTTGTGCTGAAAGTAGGTTTTCTGCCCATCAATATTTTACAAAGGCATCAGAATATGGAATGTTGTTACAGTTACAATGTTAAACAGTAATGTGCATTCTGCTTTAAAGATTAATTATCATTCTGATACTTCTGAATCTTTTGAATTACTGTCTATTCAAATAGAAACTTGATTATCTCACCCTTATGCATACATTTTGACCTGCCCGGTTGTCCAGTTTAGGGAAAAAGTTGGAATGTGACAGGTTTAGCTTTCTATTATTGAAATTAAAAATAAGAGAATTGAATAAGTACTGTTCCAACTGGAATTTATCAAGGTGATATAAACTTGCTGTTTTAAAGTAATTATATATATAATGTACATCTAGACACGTTCCAGCATTCCAAAATAAATTGTCAAATTTGACCATTGTTTAACTAAATGGACATAAAACAATTGCTATTATAATATTGTTGTTAGTCCTTTCTCTTGGCTAAAGGTTGCTTCTTGCTTGTCTAGTTCTCTAGATGTATCACTTCAAAATACACTGTGTATAAACCAGTCCTTGTTATCAGAAATGAAGGACGCTTGTGATAATTATTAAATGAAATGGCTGTGCTTGCAAGTTGTGCACATATATAAGGAAGGTCGAGGGTTGCTGATGATTTATAGGAAAAGTGAGGAATAGATCTGCCTTGATGACTTTTTCCATGCTAGTGTTTCCAATTGCAGCCATAACCCCCCGCCCCCTTTTTTTTTAGAGTGAGATACAGTCATTCCATACTATTCTTTCTTTTTGGTTAACCACAGGAAAGAGGATTTATTTTTAGTGTTTTATTTTAGTGTTTTCACTTCTGTCCTTAGCTGATTATAGTAATTAAAAAAAACTAATAAAAAGTTGTTTTATGCTGATCTGTCTCTGATCCAAGAGAATACTGATAGTAGTGGAGTATTTGTGCAGAAATATTTTTATAAAGGCTGGAAAAAAGTTAAATTTGTCTTAAACAACTGAAGTTTTTTAATCTGTCATAGCCTTAAGAGAGTCATCCTGTTTTTCACAGGTGGTGACAAAGTGATAGATGTCATAGATGTAGCAAGACAAGCAGACAGCAAAATGAAGCTCCATAATTATATTAAATACTTCACAAATCCTGACCGACCCAAAGTATTGAATGTGATCAGCCTGGAATTCTCAGACACAAAGTGAGTATTGACTTCAATTCCTTGAATATAGGAAGTGGTTTTCACTAAGCTAAACAATATGTGGAGGCATATAGTGCCTGTAGTAGGAAAGAGAGGAGAATGAGTATTTTATGTAGACAGCTACTGTGATGTAATGTGGGTATGAAACATATTACTTATGAACTAATAAATATCTTTGTAGGAAGCTGCCATTTAAAGAGACGTGATTACTCCTGTTTATATTTACAGTTCTTTTTTGTTTGTTTTTTAAAAGGATGTCTGAATTAGTGGAAGTACCAGATATTGCCAGAAAGCTTTCGTGGGTGGAAAATTATTGGCCGGATGATTCTGTCTTCCCTAAACCTTTTGTTCAGAAATATTGCTTGATGGGTGTCCAGGACAGCTACACTGATTTTCATATCGATTTCGGAGGAACATCAGTTTGGTACCATGTTCTCTGGGTATGAATGCTTCTTGGTGTACAGAATCACAGAATATGCTGAGTTGGAAGGGACCCATAATGATCATCGAGTCCAGCCCTTAGCTCTGCACAGGACCATCCCCAGGAGTCACACCATGTGCCTGAGAGTATCATCCAAACGTTTCTTGAACTGTGTCAGGCTTGGTGCTGTGACCACTTCCCTGGGGAGCCTGTTCCTGTGCCCAGCCACCTTCTGGGTGATTATGACTACGCAAACCAAAATTTATTCAGCATGCAGCCTTCTGCTATGGCATTATCACCTGTGTGAAATGTTGTACTTGAAAAGCTGTGGGAAGAGCTTGAAAGTGAATTACTGATCTTTGGTGTTGCATTTTTATGTTTTTATTGTAGCATGCCACTGGTGACTTCTAGACTGTAATCGGTTTACTGATCACTTTAGTAGACTGGTAGGTGATGTAGTGAGGTTTTAGTAGGAATAAATAGTGGAATGAAAATTGTTGACATACTCAACTTTTTATTGTTCTCACAAACTTTGCTGTGTATATATCATAGAAGAGGCATGTTTTTTCATTTGTATGTATGTGCATATCCATAAATTCTTTATAAAAGCTGGAATTTTTTACACTCCAATGAAAAGTTTTGGTTGGTTTGTTTGCTTCCTTTAAATCACAAGATGTTAACTGCTTAGTGTACTATATCTAAACTTTTGGTGGATTACAGTTGTGAAACACTGACACTGGGAAGCCCAAACATGCCATAGTGGGAAGATGGAATACTTACCATTTAGATCAATCTGTAACTTCATTAGGAGTGACTCAGAGGTTGTAGTATACCTCTAAGAGGACATTAATTTATTTATTTGATATTTTTGTCTTAACAGGGTGAGAAGATATTCTATTTGATCAAACCCACTGATGAAAATTTGGCTCTTTATGAGTCTTGGAGTTCATCTGTTACCCAGAGTGAAGTATATTTTGGGGACAAGGTTGACAAGTGTTACAAATGTGTTGTGAAGCAAGGACACACTTTATTTGTTCCAACAGGTAAGATTTTACTCTTATTATTACTCTTATTATTTACTCTTATTACTTAGCATGTTTAATCAACAGGAATTAAGAATATAATAAAATAAATGTGTTGTCAACATTTGGTATCCCCTAAAATTTTGGATAAGAAAGAATAATAAAAGAAATTTAGAGATTTAGATTTTCAAAACAAGTAATTAGCTTTTAACTTTGCCTGACAGTCATAACAATTACTAGGGAATGAAAGAGTGTTACCCAATTAGAAGACAACAAATTAAAGTTTAATTTGATTATCAGGGAAATAGTTCCAATTAATAGAGCACAGATTTTTCACTATTCGGTAGGTATCCAGACTGAATTCTTATCTTAATTTTATAATACAGTTTTATTTTTACAGATTTGAATATTGCAAGACCTACTAGGCATAATTAGTACAAAAACATCACATAAACTTCTTATGCTGTAGGCTAGAGGATTAAAAATACAAGTTGGGTGTTCTTTTTGGTTTGGTTTTTGTCGTGAGAAATGCCAATCAAATTAAACTTCTTTATTAAAAAAAACCACAAAGCCAACAAAACAAACCAAGCCCCCCCCGAAAAATCCATCAAAGAAAATACTCTATCCCATTCAAACTCCCAGATAGCATAAACTTGCAAGTCTTTACTAAATCAAACCATATTTTGCCAATAAAAGTGAGTGCCAGTTTTTTGTATTTTCACTTATCCAAACTATCCATATAAATACTTTTTATTATTTAATTATTAAAAATTATATTGGGTGCTATCTTCCTTTTTTTGGGGGGAAAGAAAGCTTTAAATACACAGAACAGGAAAATGGTTTATGATTCTATTTCTGGAATAAACCTTGAAGATTATAGTCAGTACCTTATTCTTTCATGGATTTCCTAGACTACTACATTTTTCCCATGTCTCATCTCTGCCCGTGAGGTTCAATGTTTACTGTTCTTGTTCATAGCTTGTGCAGAATAAATACTCCGTGGTGAGGACTTCTCTGTGTGCTTAACATTCCTGAACAGCCAGAGCTTTTAAAACCATATATTTTTGGCAAGAGATTGCATTAATTTTCTGTGTTTAAGTGTGAGTTCACATCTAAGAACAAAGAATGCAGAATTACAGAATGAAGAACTTTATTGTGGCCCACAGATCTTTGAAAATTGTTACTGCTTCCCAAAGTAATCAACTGAATCTGAGCTCTCACTGCAGTGTGGCCGTAAAGAAAAATATCATCACATGGTAATTTCTAATGTGTACAGGTATCTGCATGTGTATACACATAAAATGGTACTTGTAAATGTAAATATGTGTAAACACATGTGTGTATGTGTATACACACATCCTTGTTCATATACTTCCGAGTATAGTGTAAGAACCAATAAATGAAACTAGTTTTCAAGACAAGTGTTTAAGAAAATGGGAAATTCTGTAAGACTGAGTAAAGACTTTGAAAAAAACCCCACCCTGATCTCTACTGAAAACCACTTTTGCTGTTCCTGCTTGCCCTGATGCTAATGGATATCATAATTATTTTATAATCTCTGAAATATGTTCAGAGTAGTCTTCTGATTTAAAATTAATCTTGCATGTAGGTGAATAGCACTGGAAGGGTCTTTAGAGTTATTTAAACATTATTCAAGATATTCTGTGTGGTCTACACTGAATTTTCTTTCCTTGTTACATAGACCTTGACCAAAATTGCAGCATAAAAATAGCAAGTGGAAGTGTAAAAAAAAAAAATAATTAAAACCTTTAGCTGATACAGGTATGCCATAAAAATCCTTGGTGTTGATGCAACAGTGAGGAGGCTTTGTTGTCAATTTTGTCAGTGTCTGGGGAGATGTGTGTTTAAAGGACTGAAACGCACATATCCCTTGGAGAGTCAGAGGTGTCTGTCTACTGTGATGATGATGAGTGAAAATGAAACCATGTACTTAAGTTGCTGCTGCCTGGAGTTAAATGCAACAGTAACTTAACTTCCTTCCCTGCTACAGAGTAGGTGTGTTGCTTAGTCAGCGTAACTGTTAAGTTTCAAGTCTTTTTATATGTGGTACCAACACAAGTAGAACTGGTTGTTATTAACTGAATTAGGGCATGGATTTAGTGGTAGTTTGTGCTGGGTAGTTGCTTGTGACTTGGTCTGGTCTTGCCTCAGGCTGGTAAACTTCCTGTGTTTGTATGTCTTGCCTACCCTTGATGAAACCATGAGTTAATCTGCAAATGTCTGGCCAACTCGTCTTTTGTCAAAGATCACATCTGTATGAGTGCAAAATCAGAAAGAAAATCTTGAAAGAAGAAAGCCTATTTGTAGTTTATTTACATTAAAGCTGCACAGTGTAAATTTGAAAGGTAACTATTTTTAATCAGGAAGCTCAGGTCATACATTCTGCTGTGTACTTAGTTGAAATTATCCAGTAGTAATTAGCCAGATCGATAGCATCATATTGGCCATGCTTTACCATGTTGAATAGTGCAGTTCACAAGGACAGTATTTCAATTATGTGACAAATTTTTATAGAGTGTCTAGACTGGGTTTTAAACTGTTCATAGTTTCACTTGACTTAGAGTGACTGTATTTAGAATAATTTATGGAACCACTTCTGAATTCCTACTTGAGAAACCTCAGTATTGCTAAATGACTTTTTTATGTTGTGCAAACAACCCGGTTACTGTAAGCAACATGTAAATATTGAAAGACATATAATTTCTGTTTTATTTTTTATGACTTTATCTTTTGTTCAGTATATTTTTTCTCTCCGGACTTGCTTATCTTTGTGGATTGGAATGAAAACTTTTACTTGAATTTTTACTTGAATTTTGGAGGCCGTTTTTACTTGAAAAGTTGGCTTTACATACTTTCCCCTCCCAGTAATAAATTTCTTAAGCTTAACTCCTTCAGAAAATTACAGTTCACTAGATTTCTGAAACACTGTAGTTTACATGTTGTTAAAATTTAGATTACTTGTTCCTAGCACAGAATACAAATTTGTTTGCTTTTTTCTTTCAGGAACAGTGTTTTTACTTATATATGTATTTAAAAACAGTCTTAGAATAATTCATATGTATGTATTAAGTTTCACGATCTGTCATTTCAGGCTGGATTCACGCTGTGCTCACATCTCAGGATTGTATGGCTTTTGGAGGAAACTTTTTGCACAACCTCAACATTGGCATGCAGCTCAGGTTAGTCTCAGTTCTTCCTATACTTTTTCCTCAGTCAGTAGGATATTCTTTTCATAGAGATTTCTCTTCATGTGCTTAACCAGGATCAAATTGGTACAGGCTCTCAGACAATAGTGGCATTTTCAGTTAGAATGTATCAAGCACATTCTCTTATTTGACTTCTGCAAAGTTTCAAAAGCAAAATGAAGGTTATGCAAGAATTTGAGTGAATAAAAGAAAAAAAAAGGAAGAAAAAACCTCTACTTTGGAGATTAGTATAAGTGAGTAAAACAAAACTAAGCAAGCCCAGGTGTGCGACACTGAGTTGAAATGAGCGTCCTCAAGTCAGCATTGCTCTAAGGGCAGCTGTATTTAGTTTTTGTCCAAGATGTAGAGCTGTCTTCTAAACATATTGTTTTTATTTATTACAGTGGAATCCTGATAAAATTCCATCTGTTAAAAGATCACACATTGGGTTTGTATCCTAGTTTTTTGAAGTCCAACTTTATTCTTAGAAGTGCCGCAGTCAAACTTGATAAGGTCAGAGCCTGAATGAGACCAGAGTTCAATCTTGTCTGTGGTCTTGTTGGGGTTTAACTATGTGGTACTTGACTTCTTTTATTTATCATGGCCATGGTTATTTTATTTTATTTTATTTTGGACATTGTGTCAATTTGAATGATTACATAGTTGAATAACGAATTTGATAATTAAAACATTCATGTTTTCTAATATTTGCATTTATTCAGGTGTTATGAAATGGAGAAGAGGCTAAAAACCCCGGATCTTTTCAAATTTCCTTTCTTTGAAGCCATCTGTTGGTTTGTGGCCAAAAACTTACTGGAAACATTGAAAGGTAATTCTTGTTTTGTTTTAAGATATGCACTCGTATCTACTTTCATAATTCTTTTTCTTTTCATGGATAATGAAGAAAATTGCACTGCTGTTCTGTGAACAGAAGAGACTTTTTAAGCTGCAAAACTGGACTTGAATTACTTCTTTTTTGCCTTTTTTTGGAAAGTCACATCATTTTTTTTACGAGATTTTAGGGAGTGCTGCAGTGTGACAGTTCTAGATCCAGCAGTTCTTGGTTTTCATAAATGATCTTTCTAAAAACTACTTTGATGATTAAAGCTAGTAATAACCAAGAGGTGATTAAAGGTAATAATGAGTAACTTGCACTGGACAGAAATGTTAGTGCATTTGATGGTGCATGTAACTCACACCTCACAGCCTGCTGCTGGAACTTTTGAACTATTTTATTAGTGTTTTTCATCTAATGCTTATGCTGTATCCAGTCAATGAAAATATTCTAGATTAGAAAGGCAGAGAATCTGAGATGCTTGTACATTGCAATTGTACTACCAGCCAAATAGGATTAATGTGCCGTTATCTCACAAGACTTTTTAAAGGAAGACAGGAAACTTATTTCCATGGCGCCAGTTTTTCTCTCAGGCTTCCTTCATATAATTTAAGATCTTGGAGTACCCTTTGATAGCCTTTCCTTTGAGCAAGTGATTCTGTGAAATGATCCCACCAACTTGTATCTGTGGATTTCTTCTTGGTGGCTTCACAGCTGAACAGAGAAATTTTCTTGCACTTCTACAATTTTCTTTGACCTTTTCAGTCACTGCCTGTTGTCCTCTGCTCTTGGTTGTGAAGAGAAAGGTATCTGTGAGGGCTTTTGTGGGAAAGATGCATCAGTTCCTAGGAGTTTGCTATTCTTTTCCACACTTCCTCATCTATTCTTTAATTGCTATATTTGTACCCATGTATAATTGAGCTTGATAGAGTGTCTGTCTGACTTCACCTTCTTTTCCTCAAATATCTTGCCCTCTGCCTGCTCTATTTAATTTTAATAATATGATGTATTTCAAAGGACAGAAATCAACCTTCAGAGGAGGCTGCTGAATTCAGCTTCTGCTTTGAAAGAGATCAGAGTCTAACGTAACCTTTTTCTAATGTTCTAACAGTTACAAGTTATTGAAAATTATTCTCCTTTCAGCAAATGAAGACACTGAACAACCCTTGTTTCCAAAATGAGCATTTAAAGTTTCTGGTGAACCTAAAGCAGCTCAGAAATCTCACCAAATAGAACAAACTTGCAGAAAATTTTTCCTTCCAAAAAGAAAGTATTTTTGTCTTGAAAGCTTGCTTTGATTGGCCTCAGTCCTGCATATTTAATGCTTACAAACTCATCAGAAGACACAGGAACTGTATTCCTGCTGGAAAAGCAGTGGAATATGTATGTTTCTATATCACCTAGCTAACTATAAGCTGTGTCTGTTGGCCCCACTCTTCCCCCTCCCCTTTTTATCCCACGACTCCTTGAGTTCATAGGCTAGGAGCCTCTTGTGACTTAGGGGAGGAGTATGAAACTTATTCTCATGTTACATTTAATCTTTGGCTCAGCAGATGTTTGTTGCTGAACAATGCTATGACCTATAAACCCATTATAAAAAATGGAAATTGAGGTTTCCATGGCTAGAGTGAAGTTTATGTTGGGCTTTGGCATGAAGACTTACATGAATTAGGTGTTTTCTTGTCAGAATCCATTGTTTTATAAACAAGGGATGACACCGGTTTGGTTGTGTAAGGTAATGGTGATGTCCAACCTCTAAATTATTGAGTGCATGGTTGTTGGCAGTACTTTATAAGAAATTCAGGTCAGTAAGCAAAATCAATACAGCTTATCTTTCGGATTATTTTTATAAAAAGGTAACAGGGTCACAGACATACCAACTGAGTCAGCTAGTGGGCAGGAAGACTACTGCTACAGCTCAAAGTCTGCCACTCCTTCTCATACCCTTTGAAAAGTAGGAGGCCTTTGAGATATGAACAACTGTTTAGTAACAGAACTTCCCTTTTTCTACCAGCATCCTAATACATTATCCATAAGAACAGTGTTTTATTAGTGTATTCTTTTAAGGGAATAAAATGAGCCAAGTAGTTCTAGTGTTGATCCATTTGCTATTGAGAAGTGGAAATATTTGTCAGGAACATGAGGAGAGATTGTAATCTACTTTTGGCTGTTTATGGAGTATGTCTTTTCCCTTCTTTTTTCACCCCCGTGAAGGAAAAGAGAAAAGAGGTTGCAATTACTCGAGAGCACCAGCTTCCTTAAGAAGAGAAGCTTCTGTAGCAGAGTGGTTTCCACCTCATGTCCCCTTTGATTCTGGGAGGAAAAATGCAGTAAACTGTGTGAGGGAGAACTGTGATAACTGGAAGGGTTACAGAAAATGTTTGGGGAATGGAAGTATGCTAGTGTGAGCCATTTGCAGAGTACGTATGGGAATAAGCGATACAAATTCTAATTTAGAGATACATCCCACATTCTTCCAGTCCCCTTTGACTAAAATATTTCTAATGAAATAAAGGTGATTTCTTTCTGTATTTTAGATCTGGGGTTTTCTTGTAATTGACCTTGAGTATGATGTAAACTAACCCTAATTCACACAAGAAGGTTTTATGTAGAATCACTTTAGTGTTGGATTTGGCTTTTGTTGTTATTGTTACAGTATGCACATAAATACAGGATGACACGTTTCATTTGCTTGCACAATTTTTCCTTTAATGTGCTGTTGCACAATGGCAACTTTATTGGCTGAAGGGTAGGTATCATTCTATTGTTTTCACTGTTTCTAAATTGGTTGCTGTATCCTTTTTAGAACTGAGGGAAGATGGTTTCCAGCCTCCAAGCTATTTAGTGCAAGGAGTGAAGGCTTTACTTACTGCTTTAAAATTATGGATGAAAAAAGAAGTAAGTATAAGTGATTATGTTTGGTTTTTTGTTGAGCTCTGTTTTGATTTAGAACTAAGTGAAGATCTGTGCCCTTTTAAAGTTCAAGATTATTTTTATCTGTTAATGAGTATGGCAAAAGTCTATGGAGAGTATATACTGCTGATCTGGGGAAGAATCATCATGACAATTTTATATTCCATAATGCTAATAAAGTCTATTAGACCAATTAATAATCTCAAGTATTGTAGCTGATAGAGGTAGAATCTTGTTCACCTCAGGATGGGATAAGAATGCTAGAGGATAAGATGATAGGGTGGGGCTTTTTTTCTAAGAAATGTGTTTATGTACTCAATTAACCCTAGTCTGATGCAGTGGAGGGTGGAATGCCCTGATATTAGTCAATAATTTGGAAAGCACATTTCAGCTACATCTGCTGAAAAGTCGATTTAGATTCAGACTGAGGAATATTGACTTCAGTTGAATACTGTCCTTGCTGAACATGGATTGACTCTTGTAAAATCATTAGTATGGCATCAATGCTGGCTTTGCTGGTGCTGTTCTCTCCAGGAAAGCTTACCTGTTTTGGCACAGAACTGGATCTGGCCTAACCCCGTGTGTTTTTTCATGTGCCTGTGCTATTAGGCCCCCTTGGAACTGGTGCTCCAGGGAAGTGCTGTGTGCTGACAGGCAGTTGGGTTCTGACTGAGTTTGTTAATTCTAGTTTGTTGCTGGCCCTGATGACTTGAACTGGCTCTTTGAGATCTCTTTGGTCTTTCTGCCCACAAGTCCTACTTTTAAGAGAACTTACTATACAACACATATGATAATTGCACAATGCTGCATCGAACATTACGAGCTCTGTGGAAGTAAACATGAGGTACAAATGCAGAACTGGTTATTTTATGTGGAATCTGCTGGGGTCCAGCCTGTGTAGCATTACTCATTGCAGATGAAGCTGTGCTGACTCTCTGAGTTGGTTCTCCAGTGTCTCTTGGTCTGCGCTGTTCTGGATCAAAGCTAGATAGTGAGCAGTGTAGCAGTATTTGCAGGATGTTGTGCCTAAGCTTCTAAACCACGTGTGAATCCAAGCTATCTCTGCATCTGGGGCACGGATGATAAGCAAGCCAGATAATAAGACTGCTGATAACTGAGATCAAACATAGCCTATATAAATCCTTATTTTAATTTGAAATTGGATTGGAATTTCTTTTTTTCTAGATCGCTGTAGTACAGTATTGTAGCATTTGTGTACTGTCTAGTAGCTCATTAAGTAGTTTGATTAATACTGCATGTGGAATGTGATATGTTTTCTACTTTTCTGTGGAAGAAAAATCAATTGCACTTGCTGCATTCTGAATGATTACTAATGAGACCTGTGAGTATTCCCAAACCAGTGGCTGAACAGACTCATCAATTGTGAGGAAACTGCAGAGCATCAGTGATGTAGCCACAATGCTGTCTGCTATCCACCAGCTATCATGTTTTGTACCTTGTGTTCATCTAGTTACTGCTTCATATGTGAGCTAATCTTTTCTTTGCAGCAGGCCATGTGTGTGATAGGATTGTAGTTGTATGCAGGTGAGAACAGGAGGAGCTTTGTACAGTGCTGTATGATCTGCTCATACTGGGGGTTTCAGACAGATTCTGAAAAAGAAATGGCAAATGTCTTCTCCTCACTTGAGAAGCCTACTTCTCAAGCCTACAGGAGGCTTCACATTCGTATCATGGAGTATTTCTTTTCAAGACATATGGAAGTTTTCTTAGAGAATTATATAACATTTACTAGAGAATTTCAAACTCATCTTCAGCAGGGCGGTGGTATCTTCATTGCTGCATTGTTTAAAAACTGCCAAAAATTAAAAGATGCTGAGGACAGAGGTTGAGTGCTACTAAAATTATTTTAGTTCTCATGTCTTGATTTGAATTCAGTTTGTGCAAGGCTTTCATCAGTGTGTATGTCCTCCAATTGCTTTGGTGCAGGCCATCATTCTGCATTCTAACTGATACACACAGTAATGATGATAACCTGCCCAGTCATCTGAGCTCTTGAATTTTAGCTCTGACTTCCTTCCAGCTTGCATAAGCAACAGGTCTCAGAGTCAGTTTTTAAGACGTTTGGTTCATGTAAGATTATTTTGGGCAAGATTATTGGTAAGATTATTTTGGGCAACTGTTTTGTGTTTTTAAAAAAGATATTCCTAGCTGTTGTGAAGGAAAAAAAACAAACAGGTTTTGTTTTTTTTTTTGTGAGGAGGAAGGTATGTGGGGTTTATTATTTCAATTTTTATTTTTTGTGCATATTTAAGTGTTGATATACCTCATTGTCATGCTACTCTGCATTAGCCTACCAGGATTTTTTTTATCTATACCTCTTGTTTTAAGACAAGTTTCTTTTTCCTTTGTGTATTTCTGACACTTGCAAAACCATTTCTTGAAGCTCTTGAATGAATCATAGCTTTCTTTCATTGTTTTCTTTACCTGCAGTTGACATCTGGCATACTTAGGCTGTTTTGTTGCTACTGGTTTCCCTAGAAAAAGAGAATTCCTCAGTCCCAAAGGCTGCATGTTTCTTTTCCAAGAAGATGCAGAGACAACTTAAAAACAAGTTATTTAATAATAATGATAATTTTTCAGACGTGGCTTCTGAAGGTACTCATATCTCTCTGCCGCAGCTTAATTGAGAAAACTTTGGTGTAAATAGATAGCTTTTATCGTGACAAACAAGTGAGCTTGCCTGTGGAACTCACTTTGCTCAAGAAGTTACTATAAATCATACTGGCAAAATAACGTGTTTCTGATATAAACTACATTTGCATTAGGAAGGCTTTTTAGTGTTTTTAAACTAGTTTTTGGGAGGATTCCATCAGTCACTTCCTCTTGAAGTCTTCATGAAAAGGAAGACTTTTGGGAGAGTGAAGTCCTTAAGCAGAAAGGATTGAATGATCCTAAAATGACCAGTAACTTGCTGGGAAAATTATGCAGTTTAGTGACAGAGATGCTGTGTTCTCAAGTGTGAATGTGTGGAGGTGATGCATTCAAAGAATGAAGAATGGTGGATAATAGCAGCTGATTTAATTTTTCCTGTAGAATTAATGACACTGAAATGAATGATTATACCATGATTATACATTCATGTTGGGGTTTTTTTGGAGGGGGAGAAAGCATTTGTTTTAATGACTGAGGGGAAGCCAGGTTCAATGAAATGCACATACAGTATCGAATTGCTTCTAGCAATCATTTTGCTGCTGAATCTCATTTTTGAAATGTGGGTAACTGAAAGTGTTTGGGATGTTTTACCATTTAAATGGTTGATTAAAGGGATAGCAGAATTCATGTCAGTCATTCTGGTCTATGTGAGTGCTGTTTTGTCTGTTTAATTCTAACTAAAAGTGTTTTGAGATTTAAACATTTAAACTACATACAAAATATTAAACATATTTTTTACTAGATCTAACTGTAGAGCATTTGGAATTACTCAGATTGGTTATGTGTGTATATATGAAATCTGTCTCTGATATGATTTCAGAGGATTAAAGGGAACATAAACTCTTATGGCTTTCTATATTTTGTTATAGGGACTGATTATTTTTTTTTTAATTACATTCTCCAACCTATTAGATTCTAAATAAGCTAAGAAGGTAATTTTTAAATATTACATGTCAGGAAGAGGTCTAAAAATCTGCATCTTGGTTACTGATGATTTTTCTTGATTTGCTCTTTAGATTAAATGTTTGCCATGGTGAAATTCCCTTAGTCTTTAGCTTTAAGTCTTTAGTTTCGAAGGTCACAACTCTAATGAATGTCTGAAGTATGGCTCTATGCTGACCATGCTGAAGAAAAAAAAGAAACTGATTACTGTACTGAGGGTAAAAAAAAGTTGATTGTCAGTATGGCTTTGTATTACCTCTTCTTTGGATTCTTGGAGCCATTGAGGGATATCTGTTGCCTATTAAAACTTGGACTGGAAGATTCTGTGTGTGTGTGTATCATCCTAGAAGCCTACAGTCATTATTATAGAAATGAATCTATTTGGGATTTTTTATTTTATTTTTTCCCCTGTAGATTTGTTTATTTCATATTATTTCTGATTTTATCTGAAAAAAATTAATTAAGTATCTTTTCTTCCCCCTTTGCATGCAGCTTGTAACAGAACATGCCTTTGAAATTCCAGACAACATTAGGCCTGGGCATCTCATCAAAGAGCTCTCTAAAGTGATTCGTTCTGTAGAGGTAAGAACAGAGGCAACCTACGTAAACCTGCAGAAAAAAATCTTTGAATCAGGGAACTCCATAGTAGTTATGCTTCTGATTGACTGTATTCACTTTTTAATTTATTAAACATTCATTTAATAATAGAAGATCAAGAGGAAAACTCTTGGGAATACTAAGCTATGGGTATTTCAGATAAAGAAAATGTATAGTGAGTGTTTATGGCTTTTTTTTAAATTATTTTTAAATTTTAATGGTGAAATTATTTATAGGTCAGTGTTTCTAAAATGTTCTCACTTATAAATTCTTAAAATAATTACCGTTAACGTAATTTGAAATTCTGTGCATATTCCTTTCTCCTACCCACTTGTTTGTTAGTTTTTGGTCCAGTTGTCCTCTCTTTTGCTCCCTCACGTGTTTTGTGGCTGTTTGTTACATAGTCAGTGGGGATGTCTTTTCCCTTCCTTTTGTTTTTGATTGCTTGTACATACCAGTGTTTTTCTCCTTTATTCCTTAATGAATATTGATTCTTGGAAAATTCTCACATTTGTATGTGGAGAGAACAGATCTGAGATGTGACCTGTTGTGTACAATACAGGTCTACCCGATGCTGCCTGAACAAAAGCGTATGTTTTGGTGGTAGCTTTTGGTGTTAAGCACCACTGTTATGGAATAAGCGTAAAAGCCCCTAATGGGAAAGAGGTGCAATAGAACTAAGCTTTGTTCATCAAATCCAAGTGAAATATGTACTGTTTCTCCAAAAGGTCTAACAATTATTTGTATAATTTATATTTATTAGACGAACAAGAGGCAGCACTTAAATATGTGAATTTATTCCTCTGAGACTATTCTAAAATGTGTTTTTAATTACAGGAGGAAAACAGCAAACTAGTTAAAACTCAGGGAATTCTTGGTGTGTCTCCAACTTCACGATCTTCACATGAAACAGCTTCCCCTCACCACTCCAGACGAAGGGTGAGGAAGCTGCGAGACCATGCTACCAAAACTCCTTCTAATCTGGACATCCTGGAACTCCACACTAGGGAGGTACTGAAAAGGCTGGAGATGTCACCATGGGAGGAGGCAAGTGTTAAGCTATGTGCAAGAAAAACAAAACTAGAGTAGGTTTCTAATCTCTGTTGATAAGGAATCACTTTAAAGATGCGTAAGAATACAGACTACGACTCTTTGTCATATGAAACATGGATAGATTTGGGTTTGATTTCTTTTGAGTTTTTCTGAGAGGAATATCTCTTTTCTGTGATAATTTTTTTTGTGGAGGTTCCTGCAAATTATTGGTTCAGAGGATGCCCTGACTCCACTACCCACTTCAAGTATAGTTTTTGAATTACTGTAGTCTGCTGTAGCCGTCAAGTGCTACTTTGAATCAATTATCTGAAGAAGGGAGCTTGCAAAGCCCTGATTTGGTGAGGCTCTGAGCCAGCCTGTTCTCTGTGTTTTTACATAGCTGTTTCTAGTAGTTCTGTATAGTTCTTATAGTTACTGTAATTTGGTTAGCCTTGCTTTTTGTCATGTTCCTATTTCCTATGTGACAGTGCCTCCCTACCATTAAGCTTCAGGATGCCTTTGGTCTCTATAGTGGGGCCATGGACTCTGTGGCTGTATTACAAAGATATCATAGAGCAAATGAGTGAAAAGTACTCTCTTGAAAAATACCTCTTTTCAGGTTTGATGACATTATTTCAAAGAACAGCAGCAGAAGTGGAAGAAGGACTAAGAGAAGGGAAATAAGTAGCTTTATGAAAGCAAATAAGTAGCTTTTTGAGTATAAGCAATGCTGACAAATTTAGCTGGGAGAGGATGGACTTTCATAGTGGAGAAATACTGATTTGGGTCTTTAGATTGACCTTCATAAGGCATGGAACAAGAGACATTCATTTTAGCCCCCAAAGACAGGAAGCTGAATTTAAAATTTGCCACAAATAGTTAACTCATGCAGTGCATTGCTGCAAACAAATGTTTAGGAGAATTAGTCTTTGTCATTCAATGCGGAAATATAATGCTCACTATCAGTACAGAGATTTAAAAAAAATTGATTTTACGTGTTCCTGGTTTGGGGCGTAACTGCATTGCTGGTTGCTTCAGAGTATATGTCGAATGTAAGTTACTTTGAGCTAAGAAAGTTCTGCTTATGGCAGGTTACTTTCCATTACTGATGTTTTACTGTCCTCTAAATTAGTTCTGAGATAGTAATTTCAGGGACCAGATACCCAATCCTGGAGCTGCCATATCAGTTCCAAGCCCAGCTTCTGGCTTGGCCATCTCTACTGGTATTTCTCTAAAGGAAATGTAAAAGGAGTATTACAGGAAAGTTGTAGTTTTTTCAGATGCTTCAGGAGAGTATAGGTGATTCAAGGAAGGAGAAGGTGCAGTCACCTTCTGAAGTTTTTTACATCCAAACATGTTTTTTCTGAGCTTTCTGCAGTTGGTTATTCAGGTGGTAACCATCCTAGTGCTGAGTTTAAGCTTTTATGGAGTGCAGAAAAAAACAATTTAATTTATAAGAATAAATAACAAGCAACATTACTTTTACTTCTTTAGGATATCGCAGGCTCGAAACTGAATGGGAGATTTAACAAGCCCTTTCAGCCATCCTCTACAGTACCTGAGTGGCGAACAAAAGACAATGATCTTCGCCTCCTGCTGTCAAATGGAAGAATAATTAGGTATAAAGGATTGGTTGTGGATCACTTTTTTGTAGTCATTATGGTCTGGAGTATGGTAATTGTTAGTAAGATTTTTATTTGTGGAGCTCTGAATTCTTTTTACCAGTAAGATTCATATTAGGAGTATAGAAGGAATGTCTGTGTCTGCTGTCCCCTAGTGGAGCCATGATTAAGGAGTGAAGAGGGGATTCTTTGCAGGTTCTTTTGTTACAGCATTTCATTCAGTTGCTTAGTTGGGTCTGTACTGAAGGGAATGCTTCAAAGTAGAAACAGTTTTTTCTATCCATCTATTAGAGTGTTTCTCTTTAAAAATATTCTGGTGTTTAACTTCATATGTTTATGGAAATGATAGTTGTACAGGAAGTAAAATGGGAATAAGTACAATTTTGAACGAAGAGATGACCATAAGAGAATATTACTGTTGTATCTCAAGAGCATGTTGTAAATAATGGAAGGAAGCAATTGCTTCAAGTTTCTAAGATTAATATGAATTTTTCTTTACTACTGAGACAGAGATGAGAGACGTCCATTTACAGATCGCAGTCTTTACACAGCAGACAGTGAAGATGAAGATGACAGGACAAGGTCGAAAAAGTCGACTGTTAAGGTAGAAGACCAGCCCTCAGGATTTGAAGGAGAAGGGAATGCAGATGGCCAGAAACCACTGAACAGTAAGATTGTCTTTAAGTCCTATCAGTTGAACATTCTGATGATCTCGAAAAGGGTCTAATGACTATTGGTCAGTCTGACTGAAATTTTACCAAAATATGAAGAGGATAAAGTAATAAATCAGAGGAGTAATACTAGAAGTTACACAAAACACTTGTCAAATATTATCTATCTACTGCAGAAGCCAACAGGATAGAGATGAAAAGTAAAACTCACTTTTTATGTTAGTGCCATCTTGAATACTGTGTACAGCATTTTTCAGAGTGGAGGTTTGGTTAGTGTTCTGGATGAGTATTTGTTACTTTTGGTCTGCTTTATAATATAAGACTGCTGATTTTTTTTTTTTTTACCCAAATACACTTCAGTGTGAAAAGTTCATCACATCTTTCACTGTATAGAATGAAGGATCATAACACGCAGCTAATTTTAAACCTATCTTATATTTCACTTTTTCTGTTCCATTTGATGATTACCTACTTGATCATAAAATTTTGTATGTTTTGATAATGAGTAGGTTGATTGCATACAAGTGATAAGACATAATTTAGCATTAATAAAGTCTTATACTTTTAACTTTTGCAAGACTGGGAAAGAATTTAGGTTATTTATGAAAAACTTTAACCCTACTTTCCAGTGTTTTAAACCATCCTTCACTAGGAATTACTCTTTTTCTGTCTTTCTATAGCATGAAACCTTCCTGCCAAGTGTTCAGCAGCGATGATCACACAGTGTATTAGTGAAGTATCAGTATTGAGTGCCTGTTGTCAGTGCCTGTTTTTAATCGTACACTCTGTGTGCAGTGACAGATTGGTCCTTGACATAACTATTCATCTCTCTTTTTATTTATAAAAGTCACATCCTTTCCACAGTAGAGCTTAGAAGGGCTCAAAGGGTATGTACTAGGAAACTGAAGTCAACACGTAAAAGATAATAAGACTCCTCTAGAGATTTACAGTTTTCTGAGTTTCCTGCACAACAGTTCATAACAACATTTGAGTCCACTGTCAGCCTGCATAAAATATGTAATTATTTTCATTAACAAAGCAAATTATAATCCCTCTTTACTATGCTTCCAAATGTTGCAGAGGACAGTATTAAGAAACCTGTATGTGAAAGAGATCTCTCTTGGGTACTCATGAAACAACAAGGCAAACAGTTTGTTGAGTGAGGCTTACTGTGATGTTTTTCCACTTCCAAAAGCAGACTAATTAAATTAAAGTAAATTTTGCACTTGAATCAAAGATTAAATCATACAGAGAAAGGGTAGATTTTCTTCAAAATTGTTGCTCTTATTTGATACAGAATGAATATGGGAATGGGTATCCAAATGTAAGAAATGTACTTAGAACTAGAAGTGAATGTTGAGATTGTTCTTCCAGAAATTGAGTACTTGGGACTACCACTAATATTTTTAATTGAAGATTGAGAGTCTTCAAACTTCCTTATTAAAGATTACCTGTGTTTGATTATTTTACCTTAACTGAGAGTCTAAAGAGAAAGAAAGGGGAAGGTATTGTCTTCAGAGAATTCCATAAAAGGAACTACCTGTTTCTGTAACAGTTTCCAACTTCCATTGTGCTTATTGGGATTAAGGCCAAGAGGCACTGTCCACAGACAGATGCCTTTAAACAGATCAAGCTCTATAGAGCTTTGTGTGTCATGCCAAGATCCTGGTTTTAAATGGTGACCCACTGTTATCAGAGAGACAAAGACCAAGTGCTGTGCTTAATAGAGCAAGATACTTTGTGTGGATGAAGGGAAGGTGATTTAAGATATTTCTTTAAATTCACAGTAGCTTAGCCTGATCTTAGAGATAATGACTCCTGCCATTCACCTGATTTCTAGAGTATTCCTCCCAGTCTCTGGAAGCATACAGAGCCATAACTTTTCTTGGAAAAGGCAGTAGTCTAAAGGAAAATTCTTTGAGCTATAAAATGATGTTTTCTGTATTGTGCATGCTGTTGCTTATCCTAGAATTTGTTTGCCTTTTTGAAGTGAGCCAAAGGCTTGAGTTATCATCAGAAATTCCTTGGGTTGTTTTCAGCTGCAGTGATTTAAAATATTAATTTTATTGTCATATGTTAAGCATTACTTTATTTAGCTTGACTTCATATATAATGATGTTGCTCATTTAATGTGTTTAGATAATCCTCTTTCTAACACTTTCTGAAGTTTAATTAGTCTTCTCTAGCTTTTGGTACCAACTGTTCATTTTGTTCACTTTCTGATAACAAGTCTCATGTTTAGCTTTCTTCTGAATCTAAAAATAATTACCATTATGCAGTGTTTAGAAATTAATAATACCCTTGAAATATATTCGATGCCTATTTGTGAACTTTACCACAGTTTTCAATAGGAGCAAAACCCTATCAGAACTGCAGTGTATATATGGTTACAGATACATCCTCTATTCTTGCATAATTAGAGTTAGGAAGAATTGTGTATTGTTTATGTAGTTTCATGTAAAATTATGCTGAAAGCAAACCAACATTTCAACTTTTCTTGTGTTCATTCATTCAACATAGTTTTGTATGAAACTGTAAGTACTTGAAAAGTGATGTTGCTTTCTTTAGCTACTACTTTCTTGACATATATTCATAATTTTTTTTATTCTATTTGGCTTTTCTCCAAAAAACTTCTTCTACTTAAACTGCATATTGTCATCTTCAACAAATTTGTACTTAATCAAGATTTTTGCCAGCATCTTTGACATAGGTACACATGCAGCTCACTGGCCTCGAGCTGTGGATTCCAAACACTTATAGAAATGTGTTTCCTACTTGTGGTTCTTTGAGACGTATGCTGTCTCTTAAGAGTACAGGTTTATGAGAACTGCTCAGCTGCTTCATATTTTGAGTTCTTTCAGCACTTAAAGTAAACCATGTGGACTAGTTAGCTGCTTTGATTGATTGCTTTGTCATATTGCAAGTGTTTTTGATGTCTATTTTGACACCTGATTCTCTTATTAGTTCTTTACCTTAGTACTAGCATAAAGCAAGTCTAAGGTTGGTATTTCCTCATCTTCCTTTTCAGGTCATTCTGTGATAAAGACAATGCAAGTATCATCACAGTAATACTTTAATATTTAACAGTTCTGCATTTTAACCTGATTGGCAGCTATGCCAGTAATGGCAGAATATGCCAGTAAATTGTGACATGGAAGTAAAATTGCAAGTAATGCAATTTTTTTACCTTTAAATCATTTAATGTCCTTTGACTTCCATGTTTAGTGTTTCTTTATAACTGCTTTTGTTTTTAAACAGGGAAATCCCAGGTTCAGAGAGCGTAAGGCAAAATAATATTGAACATTATTTCTGATTAATGTTTTTTGAGAGCCACTTCTCTGACTCCACCCTATACACAAAAGCAGAAATTGCCCAAGGTGCCATCTGTGGAGTATGTGCTCTATGGGAGAGAAAAAAAATATATGCTTCTTCTGCACCTGATGTATCTTCCTGTCTTCATCCAATCAATTGCTTGAGGAGTCTATTGGTCAGCAGTAGGCAATTTATTATAGTTCTAAGCAGAATTGTCTTGTGAACCAGATCAGTGTGTGGATGTGCTTTTGTTTGCAGGCTGTTAGAAATTAAATATGTGTTTCTTGATTTTTACTTCCAAAATAATAGTTAAATATTATATGTAATAAATATTGGGTCTTATATTTTAATTTTTCTCTCTGCAGTGTTCTTTGAAAGTGTGAAATCAGAACTCAGGAATGGATCCTCAGAGTACTCTGATATTTCTGATTCAGAAGAATCTGAGCCTGATTGCACTACACAGGTATAGCTAGAAAAAAAGTCACAAAAGTTAATGAAGCCATTAAATATAATTTTGCTCACACATTTCAAATTTGTATGGTCAAAGTTTGTGTTAAAACCGCAATAACAAAGTATTTAGTTCTTGTTCAAGTTAATATGTCAGACTTAATGTTCTGCCTCATTTTTCATTTATTCTAGTGGTGAGAAAAATTATAAGGTATGCTATCTTGAGCCAAATTTTATGATCTCTATTGTCATTGAAGTGGGGCTGGCAGAGGATGAGCCCTGCTCTGGAACAAGCAGTCTGAGAAAAGTTAGAGTTGCTTTGTTTATTTATTTTGTAAAAAGCCCAAATTGTATCTTTTGAATTATAAGTGTCTACCACACAAGTTTCATTTTAGTACATGATTAGTTGGAAACAATCTTACAGGTATTCAGTTTTTTTAAATAAGCTGAAGCAACTAAATTCTCTTCAGGTATTTTAGACTACTGGAAGTAAATGGGAATCTTCCATTTGAGTGTCTAGATTGTAGTGATTTCTTTAGAACTACATGAAATATAAATGCAAACACGTGCATATTTGCAAGCATATATTTTAATACAATGTACATATGCATATATAAATGTTGTAATTATTTTTTTTGTTTGCAAATTGTGCTCTGACTTAGTAATTTCAATTTTTATTGGTTAGCAGTAGGGTGGAGTGATTACTTCAGATTTTTGTTTCATGCTTCTGGAATACTAATGTTTTGGTCTTTCGTTCAATTTTCAGCCTATTATTAGACTTTATAACAAGTCTTCAAATTCCTACTTTTTCCATAATGGTCAAGATCTTTTTTTGATATTTGTTGTCTTTCATCATTACTTTATCTAGATGTGGGAATAAATGATAGGAATCTTCATGATATGGCTTCTTCTGGTTTAAACTGCATTGTCAGCAACTTTGGCTCAGCAGGTTTCCTTTTCTAAGACACAGAATCATTAATTACTCAAATGTGATATATCTCATCTTCCCAGGAGAATGTAGCCAGTTTTGGATGACTTTGTAAATGAGTGAATGTTTTATATTAATGCTATTTACTCTCTTAGTTCTTCCCATACTCTTCTGCTTTTTAATTTCTAATATCTAATGGAATAATTTTTCTGCATGTTTGAATTTATCTTTTGTAATAACATATCCAAAATGAACTCTCTCAGTAGCTCCTGTAAATCCTTTAATGTTGTTACATTGTGCTGAAGATGATCTTAGCAAAACAACACCTTTTTTATTATTAACATTGAATCATAGTTATAATTTAATTGCCCATTGGTGTCACTTTCTAAGTGTCAAAGATTAACAAGCTGCTCTTGTGAATGAAACTATTGAAACTATTGTATAAAAATATCCCTTGGTGGTGCAATGCACTTAATTCATGCCAGTTCCGTTTTTGTTGATAGTGGTGTCAGTCTTGAAGGATCAGAACATATCCATGTTCCGATCTTCCACTTTCAACACTTTTTTATTGAGTGTCATGCATATTCCTTGGCTTGAAAAAAACACTGTAATGTTCTCTGTACTTGTTGAAAATAGATTAGTCTGAATTACCAAGATGGAACATATGTATGGTAGCCCTTGCTTCATGTAAAGGCATATTGAGTCACATATGGTTGCTCCACCTTTGAGAAGCTCTTACCCGTACAAGCTGTAATCTCAGCAGGAGCTGAAAAGCTCTTTCATTCATGAAATGAAGGCTGTCCCACTGTAAGAGAGACAACAGCTGTTGTGTCTCTGTTCCTGCTGTGCTCTGGATTTACCTGAGAGCTTCTGTCGTTCATTAGAGAGATGGTGCTGCTGCAAGTTAGATTTGTGAGAACAGGAACCAGAAGCGGTTATTTGGGGCAGAATGTGTCCTGTTATATGTAACATGCATCAGTTCTGACTGCTGCTTGGAAGCACACTTCTGGGTTTTTTTCCTCTACCTTGAATTAGTGCTCTCTTGAAAGAGAATACAATGATTTGTATATGGTTTAATATTTGTGGTGGTTTGTAAGAACGTGGATTTTGGAAACGCTTTTTATACTGGAACATGTCCTCACCAGTATTACAAAATTTGGATGTATAGCATCTCAGTTGCTTTATTCAAATCAACTGCATTCTGAATACTATATATGTGAAAAAGTTAGACCTGAAAGCTTTTGAGTTATTCACTTATAAATTAAGGTAGTGTCTCCATTTAGGGGGTCTGGTGACCATTCTGCATTCTGTTTCCTCTTGTTTCAGCAGAAGGATTCCTCCACAGAGGAGTCAGAAAGCTCAGGTGATGAAGAGAAGCAGGAAGTAACATCAAATTTCAAAGAGGAATCTAAGGTCATGAGAGACCTTTGTCAAAATACCCAGAAGCCATCCAGAAATGAAACTCCCAGTAAAAAGTAAGCACATTGTGGGCATTTTTTATAAACTGTTAGACCTTTTCACGTATATTTATTGTTCTACCTTATACCAATGTAAAACTCAGTCCTTCAGAGGATTCTGTTTTGAACTGCTTACTACTCCTTTATTTTTCTAGGGAATGTCCTACCTCGACAAGTACAGAAGAAGAAGCTATTCAGGGCATGCTTTCTATGGCAGGATTGCACTATACTACATGTTTACCAGGTCATACTCAAAGCACAGACTGCACAAATAAAAGAACCTCTCTTCAGGAACACAGAAGCTACGCCAGGAGTCGGCATAAAGACAGACAGCCATCTCAGAGCCACAAAACAATAGAATGTGGTAGGTATCTGAACTAATGACACTGTTGCTCTCTGCTTTTGGACAGAGTGCTCAGCATAAGCACTTAAATTTACATTTTTAGATTTGTAGTCTTTATATTAGTAGTTTTTAATCAGACTGACGTTTAAAGCTGTGTTCTTTGGTTTTGTTTGTTGTTGGTTTTTTCTAGTAAAAAATAAGTGTTACTTCTGAAAACTGGGACAAACTTAGCTTGTCATCAGAAAACCCCTTCTAAATATTTCCATCTAAAAGTTTTGTGGCATCCTTATAAGACTGGCAAAGTTTTGGCTTTGCCAAATGTAATCTCTTTCAGAAAAGACAGAACCTTCATGGTTGCAGCTTTCATAACAACTGTGTTGCTTAGATATCCTTAGGAATCTGCTTGGTGATTTTTCATGTGTCTTTGGAAGGCATATTTGGCTTTACTCCTGAAATTCTGCAATGAATACAGTGCATTAAAAGAGGAGAATTCAGAGGTCATTTTTTTTGTCAGTGGCATTTTGATGTCTGTGGAAAGCAAACATCTGTTAAATGCATTTTGGGAATGCAAGACAGGAGAACATTAACACTAATCCCCTCAAAGGAATCAAAATCACTTATTGGAACAGAGAAAAAGTCATAATTTGTGAACATTCTTTGCTTGAGAGAGAAATGGAAGAGGATTATAGCTTTGCTGATGTGAAACAAATAGAACCCCACCAGCAAGCACAGTGCTGATTCAAAGAACTGATAGTATGTTGATATTTGTTTACCTAGATAACAGGAAAGCCTAATGTGATATCATGGACTGTGTTCTGGTAACTGAAGCTCTAGGTCGTTCAAACCCACCAAATAAACAAACAAACAAACAAACAAACCTACAACCAGCAGGAAAAAAAATCCAACCCAAACCTAGCTAGCAAACCACACAGACACATACAGTGTCTGTCCACCTTTTTAACTTCATGAAAGTCATAAGATTCAGGTTTCCAGATTGTGATGGGTTGACTCAGGCCAGCAGCTAAGCACCCACACAGCCTTTTGTTCTCTCCCCCACCCACCACTGTGGAATGGGGAAGGGAGTAGAAATAGCAAAAGTGATAAGATTAATGGATTGATATAAAGACAATTTAGTAAATGAAGAAAGGAGAAAAGGAACAAGTGGTGTAAAGGCAGTCACTCACTACCTTCTTCAAGCAAATTGATGCTCAGTGAGTCTCTGGTCAGGGGCTGCCTTCGACTGCCTTTCCACAAGCCTCTTCCTCTACCCCAATTGTTATTGCCAAGCATAACATTCTATGTCTATTCTGTGGTATGGAATATTCCTTTGGCCAATACAGGTCTGCTGTCCTGGCTATGTCCCTTCCCAATCTCTTGCCTACTCCTATCTTACTTATTGCAGTGAGCAAAGGAGCAAAGGAGAAAGTTGTGACACTGTGCAAGCACTACTCAGCAACAGTCAGAAGTTTGGTGTGTTATGAACACTGGCTCAGCCACAAATTTACAACACAGCATTATATGGACTGTTAGGAAAAAAATCTGTTCCAGTCAGAGCCACTACATGTGTCAAACTACACGGGTGAAGATGAAACTGTGCTTGTTAGCTAGCAGGTTTCATAAAACCTTTCAGTCTCTCCAAATGCAAATTGAATTGGTGTCTTGGGATACCCTTAATTTTACAAGTTAACTGTATTGTAAATGTATTTTCAATGCAGACACTTCTTTTATAGGCCTATCAGCACAGTTCTTCCTTATATTGCACCTGAATAACACATCAGTGCTTAGAAAAAATACGGTCAATAATACCTGAAAACGAAATGTCCATTGTTCTATGAGCTTCTCATGATACAAAGTCATGGTAGAAAACTGCAGTTTTAACAAAGAAAGTAGGCTGTCTTCAACATCAGGGCTTTGAAATTTGAACGATTATATTTGTCTGACCTTCTTACTGTGGTGTATTGATCCTTATTTAGGTTTATTTATGCTGTGAGGTTTTTTTCCCAATTTAGTGTGTAGAACCAAGCAGCTGTAAATTTTAATTTGTATTCAGGAAATATTTTCCATTGGGTTTTCCTTTCTTTCTTGTTTTGTTTTTAAAGTCACTCAAATGTATTCTTAATTATTGATTTTAAAATTTAGGCTTGTTGAACTTCTCTTTAGGTAGGTCTGTGAAGGAAGAGGAAAGAGACTTGGGAACTTCAGCATGGACTAGACACCTAAATGAAGCTTCAAGGATTACCCCTCAGGTAAAGCAGTGCTTTAAACATTTTGAACTCATTTTTGTAGGAGAAGAGATCACGAAGGTGTAAGTACAGAAAGCACAGTAGACAGGTCTTTCCACACTGCATATCTGATGATAGATACTTCTGGTTCTGGTAACTGGGTATTATATTTTTGTCATGCTTTTTTTCATTGTTGTTGTTTAGTTTTTTTTTGCTTTCAAATTCTCTTCTTCCTTACTGGCTAGTATGAAGATGTTCAGGGCAGTATCTTGAAAAATCAAAAATACTTTATTCAAAAAGCATGAATTTACATTCAGTCTAACTGGGGAAGCACTTTATTATTATTATTCCCAACCAGAGCTTAAGAACAAGTGTAATATGTTGATAGTATTTGTAATAAAGATACTTGCTTAGGAAATTGGTACTGCCAAAATGATACAACCTTTCAACAGCCAACAGGTAGGAATATTCTTATTTTCTGATTTCCAGATGGAATCCAGCAAAGAATGATAGGTTGTGTTTCTGACAATCTGAACTTTTTTAGTATTTCTAAACTTGTCTGTATTAGAAGTATTAGAATAATTAATGAAATAGAACAAAGTTGCAAAATTGCAACTATTAAATAACACTGTTTTTTTAACTGCATGCTTTCTAGTGTTTGCTTGGTAAGAATATGTAACTACATGGTACTCGTTAATTCCCGATTTAGCATTTGTTGTCTTATCAGCTGAATATTGAAACTAGATTACCTGGTTACATATACATATATTATACATATTATACAGTGGTATATGTAATTAACCTGTAGTGTTGCCCTTAAATGCATATGGAAAAAATTGCACAGAGACTATGTTGTATGTTATTTTTAAGAGGTATCTATGATGGAATCATAAAGTGTTCAGATACTAGTGGAACTAAAATATCTTTTCCAAAGACACAAATTAGAATTACAAAAACTGGAGTGAACCTGTAGCCAGAAGGTACTAACCTCTACATTTTTTCTTCTCATTTCCATACTAGGACGCAAATAAAACTCAAAAATATATCAAGAAAGAGGGTACATCAGAAGCCAATTATAAGGTTCAGGAAAACAGAAGCATAGTCCACAACAACAGCTTGAGTTTTCAGCATGGCAAATACACACGAGACTCCAGTCTAATTCAAGGAGAATGTCAGCTGAGTGATGGCAGCCTTAGCCCCGACAGGCCGTATGGTGAAACGTCCTTGTCTGTACCACTTCATCCAACAAAGAGGCCAGCATCAAACCCACCCCCTATCAGCAACCAGGCAACAAAAGGTAATGGTTATCTTCATCCTCTTGCCAGGGGAGGGGGAGAAAAAGACTAGGAAAAGGAGCTGGTAAACATCAAAAAGAGCTGTTAGATGCAGAAACTGAGTAAAGGACAGGATTAGACCTTGAGGAAAAATACAAAGTGAGCATACTGTGGACACTTAGATTTTGGCACAGAATGTGTGAAGGTGAATTAAGAGTGATCTAACTGGCTGTGTGGCCAGATGAAGCTTTCATAGTTGCAATTGCACAGGATATTTCTTATGCATTTATTACAGGGAACAGACACAACTATTCTCTGAAACACTGACCTGAATCAGATTTCCTTATCAAAGTGAAGGTTTAAAAATTCTGACACTTCAGAAATAGTCCGATGAGCATACTATTTAGTGTTCAGTTTCTAGTTTATATTCTATAACTTAAGGGAATAACTTGTGTAAAATTCAGGAAGCTCAGTTTAAGTTCTCTCCTACTACACCCGCTGCCTATTACAGACTAGAAAGGTTTGTAAATAATATAATCATTTTATTTATGAGAATGCTAGCCAGAGTTTAGGAAAAACGGTTCCTGGTTATTTTTCCAATTCTGATTCCCTGCTTGTTTGTTTGTTTTTGAAACTGATTTGGGTGAGAATTTTGCCTGCTTCAGCTTGAACCCTGCGTTTCATCGTTGTTCCACAACGACTAAAGCTTGTTCTGAAGTTCCTGATTAAAGCACTTGATTTCATTTTTCAGGCAAACGTCCAAAGAAAGGAATGGCAACTGCTAAACAGCGCCTTGGGAAGATCTTGAAGCTGAACCGGAATGGCCATGCACGCTTCTTTGTTTAATGTAGCTGCTACTTCTACTACTGCTGTCTTTCCTACACAGACCAGTACTGAGGTCGACAGAGCCTGGAGCTGCTGTTAGTCCTCTGCTTGAAGCAGACTTGCATGTACCATCTAAAACACTGCCTGATGAACAAAAACGAGAAAGAGAAAGAAAAAAAGAAAAAAAAAACCACAAAAAAACCCAACCCAATGCTGCATTTTCACTGTGCCACACCTGCTCAGCAATAACCATACGGGAACGGGGAAATCTTCAGAGAGACATGGACTGTGAGAAATAGTCTCTCATCAGGGCTTGAATATCATTTGTTGCTGGTAGTTTCTGACCTAATTAATGAGGGGAAGATGATGAAGGTGGTTTATCAATAATTTATTTCTGATAGATTTTCACAACTTTTAAATTCATTTAAAAAAACTATTTATTTGGAAGACTTTTTCTGTGGGGGTTATTAATTTAGATTTAATAATGTGAAAGTTTTAAATTGTTTTGATAATGTGTGTTTGGTGCAGTGGAGAGCCACATTAATTGTGATTAGTCTGGACTCCTAAATTTGATATTCAGGTTATAGTCTTAAATAGGGGTGAGATGCATTAATAATTATTTTTTAAATTAAGGCATATGGAATCTTATTTTTTTTTCCTGCTTTTTGTAAGCTATTGGCTGGGCTTCTGTTGACTTGCAAGTTGCATATTCTCTGCAAGCTTGTTTATTTTTTGACCTGTCCTCTTTATTATCAGATTTATTTATTTAATGGACTAGAAGAGACTCCTAAAGACAGAAGAATCTTCTTATGTCAGTCTAGTAGCTAGCTTGTTTTAAACTGCACCTCTTTCCTCCAAAATTGAGTGCATACTACTCCTCCTGATGATCTCTCTGTGATGATTTTCTTCTGTGAAAAAGGTCCCTGAAATTGTATTTGTACAAGTTATTTAAGAGTTGGTACAGAGGAGGAAAACCCAATATATCTTTTTGGAGGAACGGGGACATCAGTTAGGATAAATGTTTCTTCAGAACAGTTACTCTGAAATAACTCGTAAGACATACGTTGCAGTCATAAGATTTGGCATATTACTTAATGTAGCATGGAAGAAGCATTAAAATGTTATTATTGTTCTTTAAACACATTTTACTGAAGAGTCAGGAAAGCAGGAGAATGTGCGTTGCTTTCAAAGCTGGGTGAGACAGCCAATTAAAAGTCTTAACTGGTGCATATATAAGCATTTAAGTAGCTTACTGGTATCAGAATGATCATTTGTGTCAGGCTTCTTACAGAGCTGATAACAAATGCCCTTTCTGAATTATTGTAAATAATTTTGATTTAAAATTTGTATTTTTCTGTAATATAAAATTAAATATTTAACTTTTGAGGGACGGGGATGAAGGGGAATACCTTTACTTGATTCTGGAAAAAGGGCATTTTGTAGGGTCCAGCCAAAATGTAGACGTTAATATGCTAGTGACAACAATGTTGTTGGTTGGTTAGGGGGTTTTTTGGTTATTAAGAGTAAAGATACTCCTGTGTCACTGTCCAAGTCATCAAATTGATTTAACTTTCCACACCAGTTTTTCCTTCCTCCATATTCTATACTGGAATAATTTTCTCTTGTTGTAGTTTAAAAGCAAAACTCAGTTTTACTTTCCAGAGTATTTGTGCAGAGTTATTTTTGTTTAGGCTAGATTATGAATGCCTGTAGAAATTTATGAAAATAGTTCTGATGTCAGGTGTTTTTAATTGTTGCAGGATCAAAACCAGTTAGCACTATCCTGTTTCTAAATGGAGAAGCATCAAAATATAATGCAACTGCAAGTAAGTCAGGTAGCTTTCACAGCTTTACTTCATCTAGAGCTTGAAAATTACAGGAGTGTTTTTTGCAGCCCAACTTTTACATTATATTGACTTGGCTTGTTTTGTGACTTGTATGGGTGACCTTTTTTTACTTTTTTGTTGTTTGCTAATTAATGTTTCACAAAAGCATTTTTTCAGTCTTTTAAATTTTTTATTCTTGTTTAATTTAAAACAAGTTCTCAACCTCTATAATATTGGGAATGGAGGTAAAAAAGGATTTCTAAGAAGTAGAAGATAAGCTAAGAGGTACTCTAAGGGTGCTGAAAATTACTATAAGGAGTTGTGATTCTCAGGTGCTATGATTTCCATAAGGAAATAGTTAAAAGAGAATATTTTAACTATCTTCTAATACGTTCTCACCAAAGTCAGTCAAAGAAAGAAATTGTTGTCAATATTAGTTAAAATTATATATCCATATGAATTTTCTCTGTGTTTAAACTTGAGCAAATGCCTGCCAGGCTTTGGAAGCTGTTTTAGCTTTAGCATATTGAACCAAACTGTTTCCTTCCTGCTAGCTGAACAATTTCTAATAATAGAAAATTCCAGTTTAGAGCAGCAATCAGATTCAGAGCGGAATGAAGAATGAGTTCTCTCTCCTTAAAGGCAGATTTTTATCTGAAGTAAATGTATGCCAGAATAGAATCTGGAGTAAGGAATTTTAAAATATGGAGTATGCTTTCTTGTACATGTGACTGGCTTATACAGAGACTCTTTTTTGACCATCCACATTATTTATCTGTACCTTACTGTTGGAACATAGATATGGCTGGACCCATATATATTATTTCTTCTTGGTTTTATTCTTTCTTTTACTCTGCTTTCTACCTTTTTTTTTCCAAGTGGCTCTCCACTGTCATGAATTTATGTAATAGTCTCTTCACAGGCTGTCAACAGGCAGAGGTTCATTCGCATTTTCTTCAGATAATCCATGCTTCCAGCAGAATTTAAATCTGATGTTCCACCTTAGAACAAGTAATTTAAGAGAAATTGCCATGATGAGCAGTATTAAAAAAAAGAAAAAAAAAGAAAAAAAAAAAGAAAAACAACAAAGGGGGAAAAAGAAGTCTCCTGGTAGCTTATGAAGAGGATGTGGTAACCTCACTTGTTTTGTGTACTTGTTTGTAGGGATATTTTTATTGTGTTCTAGATGAAATCACTTCTGCACCAATCTTTCTGTAGATGGACTGAACCTTGTGTTGTTGTAGTGGAGAGAAATACCCCAGTTTTCTTCCTTGCTGTCACACTTGGAGTAGAAGAGGGAGGGAGTAGGGAACACTGGCTGAATGACAGAGAATCAAGCCAGCTATGGTAGTTCGTTTTCAAGGATAATCTTCTTTGAAAAGTCAGGGAACTTGGATTTGGCATAATTTTTTTTTTTTTTTGTAGACAGAACAATAGGAAATGAAATATTGTAGGGGTTTTCCCAGTCTCTTAAGTTCTCTTATTCCTACAATGGAAAAAAAAAGAAACAAACAGGAAAATGGAAAGACCACCTAGAAACTATATCAAAGACTCTTCCAGCAACTTTCCCTTTTCTTCTCCTACTATACTTGCTAATAAACCCTGGCTACAGGGTAGCCTTTGTTGACCTCTGAGGTAGATTACCTATGCAACCTGTAATACTCTACATTAATTCATTCTTCAAGAGAATTTTGAAAGGGTTAGATGTTGAGAGTTAAAACTGTTGTTTTCTGATCACATGGGAGGCTTTGGGGGTTTTGATTTTTATTTTTTTTGGTGGTTGAAGTGCTTGTGTTACCTTTGGTAGAGATGTAAGAGAACACAGTGTCATTATAACATTTTCCACGCTTCAGCTTTCCCTAGGCTTTGCTATAAGGCATAAGCTACTTTCATTCACAAGGCCATTAAGTTGTAAATGTTGAAAATTTTTGCAGGATTTCAAAGCCAGAGCTGATGAGAATCTGGCCAACCCCCTTTTTGGTAGTTGTGGAGACTAAGCAGAACTGAAACTAGAATGACCCGGTAACTAGTGCCCTATTTAGGCTCCACATGCCCACCTATCTCTTCATACTCCCACCATGACCCCAAATCTTGTGTCTTTCCAGAGAGTCATTCACGTAATACTTCCAGACCATTAAAAGCTGTTTATAGTTCTGGGGTTGAGTGATCCCAGAGCTACTCTTTCACAGAAGAAATACAAATGGAACCGAGGGCCTTACTATTTGTCGTTAAACAAGATTAAAAGCTGCAACATCCATTTTTCCACAAAATAAACCCAACAAAAAAACCCCTGGTAACCCTCTTTGTGGGAGCCTATGAGTGATAAGTCATGCAGTGGATGGGAAATAAAAGTAGCACTGATAAGGAAATGCATATTCTTCGTAGGCTGCATTTCTGTTTGGAAAAAAAAGACTTTTTCTACTTTTAATATAAATTAAGCCATAAGAGTTTCATGCTGTGGGAAGGGAATGAAAGGGATCACTTTAAGAGATTATATTGATATGTATTGTCACTTCTGCTGGGAAATGTCTATTGCTGCCAATGCTTGGGTGAATTTTTTTTTTTTTTAAAAAACATGGAATTTGAAAAAAAAAAGGGGCTAGTTCTTGGCTATATTTACTAGTTTTGTAGTAATGTTTTGCTGGCCCATTTGTCTTTTCCTCTCCTTTTTCTACTCTCATAGTCTAATTTCTATCTTTCCTTCTTAATGTTTCTGAAAATATTAGCTTGTCTGCTCAGTAGGGATCGGTGTATGTGTGTCTTCCTTTTTACAGAAACGCACTACTGTGTTAAGTATTTGGCTGGGAAATGGGATGCTGCAGCTTTAAGAGCATTTTTTTCAATTCATAACAGTATTTCCCATCCTCTTTTGCCTGCAGGCAGGGAAAGTGTATGTACAGTATTTATTTTGTTTTGATTTTACTTTAAATTTGTAAGTTTCTATAAGTAGTTCATATTGATTATTCTAGGGGAAGATAAGTGGCTTTGTTTAAATTTGTATTTGATATTCATAGTTTCCACTTTCTGTACTTTAAAATACTGAAATTAAAAAATTGTATTGCTTATGTTTTGATTTTAGCACTCTAAAGCGTTTAATTTCTTCAGACTTCTGCTTTTTTGCTTCAGTGTAAATAGAGTAAAGTGTACAGAATATCGTGAGGAGAAGAATGCTTTTCTAGGCCCAATCTCTGTGCCCTTTACTTGTCACAATTTAAAGAAGAAATTTTGTGGAGAAATGTGAGGGAATATTCTCATACTGTTTTTTAAAATTTATTCAAAGTGCAAATTTTCATTTCAATCCAAGTATGTTATAGGGCAACTGAATGCATTTTGTGAAGATGTCTATAGTCTTCTTGAATCCTAATATAAAAAGGAGGTGGAAGTTTTTGTGATTCATCATATTATCAGATCCAGATCTATAAGAAGAGTGTCAAATGGTATTTACATGTTTTTGCTCTTGGTTTTTGTTCAGGTTTGTCTCATGCTACTGATGACTGACTCATCTCTTGATTTATTTTTTTCTTTTTTTGTTCATTTTCCTTTAAGTGTGTGCAGTTTCTGGAAGAAGAGCTTTCTCTTTCACACTTTCACATGCTTAGACATACTTGCTTTTATCCTGGATGACTTCTCTGCTGATTTCTCCTACCACATGTCATCTTCTGGTTTATAGTTGTCGGTGCTCCCTATTTTGACTCCGTATGGCAGTGCAGTGTTTGCATGTGGGTGCTCTACTTGGGGGTAATGGAAGCATTACTGTCTCACACTACAGCTTTGTGTAATGCGTTTTCTTCTGCATGTAGTGCTCAGTGCTACTGAACTGCTTCAGTGCTGTGATGATGCTTAGATTCCAATGGTGGTCATTTTATGGGAGCCTGAGATAAATGACATGGCAATGGCATTGGAAGAACCAGGTGCCAAAAGGTGTTTAATGGGAGAACCCTGTTCAGCTGTTCAAGTTTCCTTTTTAGCTTGGCTTCTAGTTTACAGAGAATTTAAGGTTGACTGTAATGAGAAGGAGATCTGTTGATTGACCAGGACTTCATTGTGCCAGCTGCTTTACAGACAAAGGACAAGAATGCTGACCTCATCAAACCATGTACTGCTTAATGAAGCAGTTTTAAAAAACTGAACAAACTAGAAAGTTTTGTGGCCTAAAGTTTAAAACATGGTAGTGTTGTAGAGTTTAGAAGCAGAAACTTCTGTGCTTTTTCAAAAGCAAATTTCATAATGGTGTAAGAAATCACGAGGAAAAATCATGAATCAAGTACGGGTGTTGAAGATGAAACATTTATATGTCCAGAAATCTGTTCCCATTGTATTTTGACATGTCTTTACATCTTTTAAATTAATGAGTTAAAACTGATTTTAAATTTGGTTAGCCCAAGATTTGCCAAAGATCTGAAAGAGCTGTTTGTCTGTCAGAGCAACTATGTCTTTTGAAAAGGTTTTAATCACTGTGATTGAAGAGCAATGCTACAACCTATGCATATCCATCAGACAGACTCATCTGGATTTGTCACACTGAACTCACTGCTCATACTAATGTTTTGGTCTTAAAGTGATAGACTTTAAAAAGCTCCTCAGTGGGCCACAAATACAAGTTTCATACCCATCTAAAAACCTACATCAGCACCTTTACTATTTGTCCTTTTGTTTTTCGCCAGCTACACTTCAGAGATTTTTTCTGTGACTGCTGTTTAGAGACTAATAGGATAATACACTGGAAAACATGAAATATCTCAAGTGCTGCTTTAAATGCTACTGGATAGTCTTCAGCAGCTGGAGATGTATTTCCATTAAGAGTCAGAGTTTCTGGTTGTCTGCTTTTCTGTTTGTGGAGGATGGGAAATACTTACCTGGATTGTTCTTTCCTAAGGGAAAGATGGATTTTAAAGATTTCAAGGCTACCAAATGTGACAAAAAGAATTGAATTTCTAAAGTCAGGGAATGGACAAGATACTCCTCTTGGTATCTGAAGACTAAAGTTACTGGTTTTGGTTTTTAATCAACAGTATTCTATTACATTTTAGGTAAAGTACCCCCTTGTAAAGTGCCTACAGACTTGATTTTCTGTCCATTTCGTGAAGTTCAACTCTTTCTCTAGAGGGTTTGTCCTGACCTCCTTAAGTTGTGAAACTTTTGTGCTGGTGGCTCTTTAGTTAACACATTCAACCAAACCTTTTCCAGTTTGTTTTGTTTAGATAGAACTTTGGATTGATGATGGAAACCTGACTAGAAGCATGAATATGTGGAAGTCAATCATGCGGAGTGTTGGTTTCTATAGAAACTTATTTTTTTCTCTGTCTAGAAGTAATTGTCCTGGGAACCCCTGAAATTACGCTTTTAGTGCTGGTAAGTAATGCCAACTGTCTCAAGGCAAAAGTTAATGAGGACTGAAACTGTAAAACCAGAATGTTATTGTTCCTCCTTCTGATATGACCAGGATTGTTAAACACCTTTGTTTCTACAATGATCAATGACTAAAGATTTTTTACCTGCAGAAAAAACAGCTGGTGATCAAGACAGTGAATGAAATCTGTCGTTGCCAGAGCTCATAGTTTTCCACCTAACAGCTGGCTACTGGGACAGTTTGCTTTGTCTAGACTAAAGTCTGATTTCTCTGAAGCCAATTATATTCAGTCTTTAGAATACTGCAAATTTTTGAAGAATTGTGTTTGGCTTAATAGATCTATTTATCTGTACTGCTTCTGCTGTATTTGCTTTGGTCTTGGAAAAAAATACTCTACTTTGGAACATATAAGCCAACTAAAAGAACAGTATACAAAGAGTCTGCTTGTTTGTGATGCTTTGCCCTGAAGTTTATTTCTCGTAAGAAATGTTTTGCTGCAATGACTGTGAGTAAAGTTCCCACCCATACTTGGAGAATGTGATATGTATCTGGAAGAAGCATTTGCCCATGAATTGTACACCTTGGTGATAAGTCATAAAGATACAAGTCAGCTTTTTGTTCTGGTTCAGATAAAAGTCAACAAAACTCTCACATCAACTGCTACTCTGGTCTCCTAAAATAGGATCTGGGCTATGGAAATGTGGTTTAACTTGGTGGCAACTTCAGGCTAGTATTAATTTGAAAAAGATACTAAATCATGTACTTCCTTCTTAAGTTGTTGATTTCGTGTTACAAAGGTTTTTTTTTTTTTTTTTTACTTTTTTATAAAAGGTCCTCAAATAGCTCCATTACAGGTCTGGCCCAGTAAGGATTTTCCTGTACTCAACCAGCACTTGTAGAAATAGTTTTAAATTCCATCATGAAATAGTTACTGAACAGAGCTGTTCCCATGTGTAGAAGTGCCTCTCCTCAAGAGGCAGCTGACCTCTGTGTTCCCACTGAGTGGCACCTATCGAAGGAGAGCATTCATAGGGTATTTCCCGTGCCAGCTGCCCTGAAAGTGGTATCAGAACTGGGTGACTCAGATGTGGTTCCTCATCGAGAGGAACCGTTTTGCTTCCAAGTCCGTCCATGTTCAGCTCAGGTCCACTGGGAGGGGGGACATAAATCTGTGAGCTGTGCAGCTCATCAAAATGAGTTGATCATATTGCAAAGACTGCTGGACAGCTGTGCCTGTCGTAAAATAAGTGCCACAAGTGAGGTTGAATTGCCATAGTCTTAGGAGGGAGGCCAAGCATTAAATGGGACATGGCATGTGAAGGATTGCTTTCTCCCCAGGCTTTTGCAGCCACTCAGAGAAAGGTATTAGTGAGATGCTTTGGGAAAATGTGAAAACACTGTATAGCATACCTCTTCTGGTGCTACAAGAAATTAACTTAGTCACTGTTTCTGCATTTTCTTCAATATTAAGAGGGTTTCACTTAAGGTTTGTACAGAAAGCTGAAAGATATTTTATGCACCCTACAGTCTCCTTATGAGTGAGGTTTATAAGAGGAAGTGATTTGTAGTAGGAAACCTGACATGTTTGAAGAGTGGGAATTAATGTGCACCACTCATGGTTCACATGTAAGACATTTCTTCTCCACACAAACTTTTTGTACTCACAATACAGGGCCACTGCTATGCACTGGTGTCTTATAGACTGTTTTCAGTTATGTTGCCATTGGTTTTCTGTTGCCTCTTATCTCAAATAATTTTGAACAATATAGAATGTCAGCTACCAAACTCCAATAACATTATTATTATTATTGCTGTAGCTATGATTTAAAGAATTTCTTCATTAATTTTTTTATGGCACATTTCGATTGACAATGAAATAGTGCTGTCAATACTCTCAAAATACTTTATTTAAATTCTTTTCTACTTGGTTGGGACATTCAGACGTTTCTGATTTTTTTTTTTTTTTGCACTGATGCTAACTCTTACTATATTTTAGAATTCATGACTTGAAGAAAAAGCTGAGTTATCGTTCTGTGCTAGACTTGTGGTTCACTGAAAAGGACTCTTAAAAGATTAGGAACAACACAAAAAGAAATCACTGATCTGTTAAACATTTTGTGGAGCCTGTACCTCCAGTCATTAGGTAAAGCACTAAAGCACAGGTTATAGTGTATAGATGCCATGTTGACCAATCAGATCAAAATGTACTTAGTGGTGGAAAACAGAAGGGAAACCATATATATAAAATGAAGTAATTTTTTCTCAATTAGCTACAGGAATACTAGATCTTTTACTGTTTCACTTTCATGGTGGAGTTGCGCTGAATGGGCTTAATACCTGAAAGACTAAGGTAATAGAAATCACTGGGCCAAAATAGGGTTGATTTCCAGTTGATTTCCAGCTGGAACCACCGTGGTTTTCCTTTTCTAAGGAATAATCTGCTTAGATTTGCACACCTTGGCTACCTTTAATTTCTGACCAGTTCAGATACTGATGGTGCATATAATGATTTTGGTGAGGGTAGAGTTAATGCCTCAGCTGATGTAGTGACATATCTTTAAATATGTATCTGTGCTTCTAAGGCTTTTCAGGGGATGCTCTGGTTTGCTCTTTTGAGATCCTTGATCAAGACTTAAGATCATTCAGAACTCTCAGAACTTTTTCTAGACTACTTTGGGAAGGAGGTAGGATGACTCTCTGCTGCCTGGGAGTTGCTTTCCCCTGTGCAGGAATTTATTTAGGGGGAAGGCTTTGGACTGTGCTGCTATATCTTAACCTTTATTTTGCTAATATGATAAGGGCCTCTGGGGTGTACTGGTGAGGGAAAGAAGCAGCAAGGGCAGAGTAATTGTCCAGTCAGCAGATTATTCAAACCCTGCCAGCCCATGTGGTGAAAAGGATGGAAGGGATGAGACCCCCAAAGATGTCCCTGCTTTTCCCTGTGTGGGGGGATAACCAACAGCCAGACTAAGGTCTGACCAGTCTCACCAGGCCATCCTAGAGGATGGCTCCCATCCCTAGGCACTGCCCACTGGGGACTGCATCCAGACAGGGAAGGATTCCTTGGTGTTTTCCTAATTCAGCGGCCTCTTCCTGTCCTTTGCATGGATGTCAGGTTTGGAGAGGTTAAGCATGTTTCTGTGATAAAAATGACAGAAAATAACATGGAGTTAGTTATCCAAGCTGGTACCTGGAATGATGTGTGCAACCCCTGGGGGTCAGCTTGAGTTTTTTGTATTTTGAAGTAATATTTAAATCTTACTTTGCCATATCAGTCTTTCACTTACACTACTGGCATAATATGGAATGAACCTCTCAATTTTGCAATTTTGGAAAGGTTCTTTCTGAACCATTGTCATTTTGGTTGTTTCATTCTTCCTTACCTTGAATGAAATTGCATAGAATCTAGCTTTGTCCAATGTTCCAGCCACCTAATAATGTAGCAGCTTTGGCTGGAAAGCCAAGTTAGCACTGAATCATCAGTGTTTCAGTCACTGCAGTAACAGGATGGAAGGACATTGAATAGACACATTTCCTTTTCTATAAAAACATCTGAACCGAACATCTAAACCATGTGACCTCTTGGAGAATTGTTTAAGATCTCTGGATCCCTCTTCTTGAATTTCTTTATCAGCTGCTCGGAAGATTGGGGTATAATGGATGCAAATTCTAGCTGATTTTGCAAAGGATCTGAACTGGAGGATATTTACTGACTCTTCAAATTTTTTTCTTTTTATCTGTTTAACTTCTCTCATGTTTTGGCTTGTATACTGTTGCAGCCAAGTTTGATGCAAGTTAAAAATCACAAGTCTGAAAAGCATTAAATGGATTATTTCTACAGATTTTTAGTTTTTGTAGCTGAAGGCTACACTGGGCATTTTAGGGATCTATATTGATTTTTACTTTTTCTCCACTTAGTTTTTTGTGTATGCTTTCAGTGTTTCTGCATTGAAATACTGAGTCCTTTTCATTCATGTGATTTTGTATGGAAGCTTTCTCTGGCCTTCCGTTCTGCATTTTTCAAATTCTCTGTATCTTTGGGGACATTTCTTAGTGCAGCTCTTGTTAGTTGATTTTCCTGTCTCCTCAAATGATGTTGGTATCTTAAGGTGCTAATTAATGATGCAGCGTGAGCCCCAAGGTTGCCATTCCTGTGAACAGCTGGTAAAACTCAACAGCCCAAAGGGCTTTCAAATCAACACAATCAAGATCATCATCAATAGCATCAATAGCTGGGAAATTAAAAGGTGTAACAGTAAAATTTACAAAAACAGACTTTTCTCTCCTGGAGATGTTATGACAAGGAACTTTTAGATCACTTTCAAACATAGGACCTGCATCACTATTATTTTGTAAGGTATCTTAGAGGTGTGCAGAGGAAAAGACATATTTCTGTGTATGTGTAATGCATCTCATTTAATCCATGCTTTTCCCAGAAGTGAGGATTGACTGCTGAGGTAATTACTGTCTGCACAAGAATGCAGTCTGCCACAGAGCCAGGCTGTGCCTCTGATCTCTGGTGTAATCCACTTCTCTCTCTGTGTGACAGTACCTGAGCAAAAACTAGGTTTTGGAAGCCCATGGTTTGCACCTCTTATGTGGAATAAGTAACAGTGATCATGAAGAAGGGAGAAAAAAAGGAAGAGATGCTGAAGATTGCAGGAAAAACAACCCCTCTGATGTTAGATCAGCTATCGAACAATTCTGTGCCAAGTCATCAGAAGAATATCCTGGACAAAACATTTCTAGAAAGAGTCTTTCTAATCTGAGATGTTGAGTTTAACAGCTCTGACATGAGACATCTTGGCTTTGTACTGAAGATGGGCAGGATTAATGCTGGTCTGGTAGCACACCCTGAGGAAGACTGTCTGATGCCTCGTCCTAAAAACTTCCCAGTATGTCAAGTCAGTTTTTGACAATAAGGCTCTGAGCAAAGGGAGATCTGATGCCAACATTGTTTCTGTTACCTGGCTAGTAGAGTGTGTATAATGAATTAATATAATTTCATTTATGCATTTATTTACATATTCATATATTTAAATAACTTGTTGTTAAAAGAAATCAGAAGATGCTCTGCAATGCCATAATATCATATTCTAATGGCTAGCCAGAAAGGGAGTGGAGACCATTGCTAGCGACAATCTCTGCAAAAACTATTGTATTGTTTTCTTTCCTCCCTGCTGTTTCACTTGGGCGTTACTGCTTGTTCTTTGTGATGTCTCTTTTCTGGGATGGCAGCTGTTGGATGCTGGATGCTCGTGCAGTGCTTAACAAACTGACTTGGTTAACATCTTGAGACAGGATTACCTATAATTTATCTTTCTGTAATATTTTTACCCATGCTATTTGAGTAGAATAGAATTTCCCATTCTATCCATTCCATCCCAATCTCAGAAGGTGACAGGGATAACTCCTTCCTCTTTCCCTCTTCCTGCCCTGCAGACTCAGCATGGAGAATGCTTCAACGGGCATAAATATTTAGGAAGGGTGTATTTCATTGGCTGTGGATCATACAAGAGTGGAAACTGCAGCAAACGAAGTTATTTCTTCTGCTAGGAATAAAATGTGAAACTCTTGATTTTTATGGAAAAAAATAAACATGAGGGATAAGGATGTGTTCATTCCCTTTACCCACATCTGCAAGCACTGAGGAATGAAAGCCTTTACATCACTCACAGAATATATGGTTTACTTTATGTTTCCAGTTTCTTCTCTTTTAAACTCAAGAAACACATAGTGTCAGAAAGCTGTATTTTTATTTTTGAGCTCGAAACACAGGGAAGTTAATACAGTATTCCTGACCACCAGGAGGAGCTCATGACACAGCCTGCAGCGTTAGCCTTCTCCCCGCGAGCTTGTCAGAATTTCTCCAAAGAAGGAACTTAAAATCCAAGCAGTGTGGGGGCAGCCATCCCCTTGCAGCTGTCAGTGCTGGCATTTGACATGGACAAAATAAAACTACACCTGGAAAAGGCGAAACGACCCAAAACAGGGAACAGGTGGGACAACATGCCATCATGGGCAGATGCCATGGGAGGTGAGAGAATGTAATGATTCATCATATTGTGAATAGCCTCTTATACAGGGAATTCCAGCATTAAACTTCACTTCCAAAATCTCTCTTTTTCCTCTTTGTAAAAAAACAAGCCAAGATGGCATAAAGATCAGCTGGCAGCCAGAAGAGGGGAGTGTTCACATGGTACAGCACTTTTTAACATTTTAGTAAAGCTCTTTATAGGCAGGTTAGTAATGCCACTCTGCTCACTAGTGTGAATGTTCCCAGCTATTCAAGGGCAGCAGAACAAATTTGTAAGTTAAAGGATGGTAGTTTTTATTATGGAAGTGATGCTTGATTTCACAAAGCGCAGAGCTTCACCTTGCAGCTGCTAAAGTTTCCTTTGTTCAGGGCAAAGCAGGAGAGAGCCATGAGCATTGAAATTGCTGGGAAAAGTATTGTAAAAAGTTTCTGTAAAACTGCAGGATGGATGAGAAGAACCCACTGTCTGTCACATCTGTTCTGCTTTCTGTCTGTTTTTGTACTCGTTTTAAAATCCAGTATTTAACGTTGCCTCAGGACTAACCAGTTCCCTTTTCACTGAGGCAAGAGACTAATGTCTGTAGCTCAGTGACTGTGGGCACCTTTCTTCTTGGTGAAATAAATTAATACTGAACAGAGTCTTTTTATCATAGCCATGCTCTTATCAGACCATCTCCCTTTATATTGCTTCCTTCCCCAGCCATTGTGGAAACAGACATCCTGCCCAAGGCATCGAAATCCGCAATCTGCTGCTTCTTCTATGGAGCCTCTGGACTTTTGCCAACAGCCCCTTGAGGTGGTCCCAGATGTGATTGCTTTTTCTGTGCTACCCTGAAAATATCCGGTAAAAACAAAGGGCTGCACTCACCCCAGTTACTGCTTTGGAGGCCAGCACTTCCTCTGCTGTCAGGGATGTACAGTGGGAGATGTTAGGCATGATGTACCCCAGAGAAACCATGGCTAAAACGGCAGGGTCACAGTCAAAGGGATATTCCTACAATAGAATAAAGCCAATCTTTTTATTGCATCTCTCAGCTGGTCCTCAAGTTTGCCTCCAGTTCCCATGAACCCGGGAGATGTGTCTGGGTTGTCTTTCCCACAGCATTCTTCTTCAGGGAAAATGCTAATTCCTTGCACCTACGTCGTGTGTGAAAGGAGATCAGGTTTTAATACTGCTTTTCTTCAGGGGAAAAAAAAGCAAACAACTCTGTTTTTATTTCAAAGTAATTTGGACTTAAATTGCAAAACAGCCAATGCCTTAAAATAAACCCAAAATGTTTTTTTGACTGACTTGATAGCTTTTTCGGGTGAAAGCTGAGGGAGAGAGGAGGGAAGTGGAAATACCAGCTCACAACAGTTTTTGTGGCTTGGATTTGTAGGGGCTTTTTGTTTCTTTGGTAGGCTTGATAATTTTCAGTAGTCCTGTCTGTCAGAAACCCAACACTGTAGTCCTGGATGTTACTGTAGGTGGCTGAAGATACCCATGAGGAGTCATGGGGATGAAGGTAGAGCAAAGGCATCTTGCTGTTTCCTTGAGTAATGTCTTGTAACCTTCTGCTTTTTTCTTGTTTCTTTGATCTCCCTGCAGCTTCCCTGCTCTGATGTAAGTTGCCTGACTCCCAGAGTTCCCACAGAGTTCCATGGACATTTGTGCATGCAGTAAAACATTCAGAAGGGTTTTAGACCAGTCATCAGTTTTTAGGCATTCACTCATTGAGGGAGGACAGGTGAGAATCCAATGTGATTTCTTGTGTGAGTTTGTTCTTGTTGGTTAAAGGCATTACTTGAGTGTCACAGGAAAGAAAAAGTTCAAATGTCTGTTGGGATTAATCTTGCAATCTTTCTGCCACTAAAATGAAAAGATTAGAGGAAAGTCAAAGAAGAGAAGAAAAAAAATGGATCCCAATGAAATCTACATATACCGTAATTCAACAACTCTAGAAGGCCACATGTGGTTCAGCTGGGCTGAGAAATTGTTATAATTGAAGGCATTTTATTGCTACTTTATATTACAAAAAACCTCTACTCTGCAGCTTATTTTCCTAATTGGAAGTACTTTGAGTTGATGTTGCACTTTTCACTTGGGGTTTGAAATGTCTTTTGGAAGAATCTTTATGTAGACCCTGAAATGACTATGGCTTTTTAGGGCTGCACTAATTGAGTTATTCTCCCTCACATCTTCTCACCAGTCTGCAGGTAAATCCAGCCAACTTTCTGAGATTCAACTCATGGCTGTCCTCAGGGCCATGTGGTAAATTTATGTCAAGTTGGGGTTGTGTGGTCATGTGCAATATGGCCTTCGGGTTTATTTCCAGAAACAGAAGTGTATCTCTGTGGCATGTGTTCTGTTAAATATTGACCTTCTATCAACAGTGTTAGAGGTAAGGAATCTCCCTGGAAAAATCAACCCCTGAGGATTTGCATGGTGTTTCTATGGCAGGAGCACAATTTTTTTAGTTTGTTTAAGGAAATTGGGGCAGAGGGGCATTTTGAGGTGTCTCTTCATACAAGGCAGGAACATCACTTCAACAAAGCACAAGGGCTGATACTCAGTCCTTTGCAAAGCAAGACTGATAAAGCAAAGCACCTTAGTGACTGAAAGTCTGAAATCCATTGTAAACAGTGCCTGCCTATTTGTTGTTACTCTCCAGAAATGCCCTGACGTTACTAACTTGCAGATGGGCTTTTCTTAACACTAAGTGCTGTGCCAGCTCCAGCCAGAAACATAGTACCCTCTGTAAGCAAACATTCCAAAATAAAAGGTCAGAGGTGGCTTGTAAAGGGTCAGTGAGCTTAAGCCCACAGCATGATGCAACCTGCCACAGGAGAGGAAAATACAAAACTAAATACGATGATCCATGAAAAACTGGTGATAACATCTAAATGGATGTGTAGACAAGAAGTATGTAAGTATATTTGTGCATTTGCAAGCACAGTGGCAACACAAGACCAGTCTACAATGCTTCCACGTGGCACGGTCTTGACTTTCTTGTGTGAGAAGGAACACTGTAAAATGCTCTTAGGTGGGACTTGTAGCTGTCCCCCTACCTATCACATGAGCTGACTGCTAGTCAAGGAGAGCCCATGTCAGCTGATGGCAAGGGTGGGTCTCAAAGGGCTGACCCATGATCAATTCATCCGTAGCCAGGCTCCTCTCATTGCCTTGTCCTCCTCATGGAGGTCTTGTGTCTGAGATTGCTGATGGCTGCACCCTGTCAATGGTAGGAGAGAGGACGTCTCTCAGTGAATGTTCAGGATGATTTGTATTATAGAGCTGAGCTGTGTGGGCCATCAGGTGCACTGTGCTCCCAGGGCGATTGATTATGCTGAATTTCTCTTTGTCTTTTTATTTGGCAGATGTAATTCTAAAGGCAAGTATCAGTCTGATAATTGAGAGCTGTAATCTCTTTATCCCGCAGGAAAGAAAACAAATGGACCCTCTCTACCCATTTATTCCTCAGCACTTCTGCCAAGGCTTCAGTGAAGAAACCAAGTGTGTGGGTGGGAGCTTGCCCTGTCTTTCATACATGTGTGTTACCAAGACCACAACAAAGGAGAGATGTGCTATTGCCTAGTGTAATAGAAGTAGTGTTGTGCTAAAGACACTAAAAGAAGCTGACTGCAGGGCAGGGACCTCTGCCTGCACCCCCAGCTCCCCAGCTTGGCAACCCGAGAGTTGGCTGTGGTTAGTTCATTTCCAGGAAAGAGGCTGATGCTATTGACCCTGAGCTATTATTTGCCTAATGAAATACAGGGAACTGAGGTGTGGGGGCTAGATGTGAGGATCTGAGGCTTGCTGTTTTTCCTCCCTACTTCCCTGGAAGAGTTTTGCAAGAATGCCTCAGCACTGCCAGAACACTGGTGTTGATGGCTGGTAGAAATGTCCCTGCTTCAGGGGTGTCATACCCTGAAATATTCAGTTTCTGTCTGCAGCCCTTACAGATGGAAACCATGTGGCTGGAACTTTCCTACCTGACAGAGGAGCCACGGTCTTACTACTCCAAGAACTCTTGCAGCAGGATGGTGTTTTGCCAGGTGCCCTCAGCCATCTTTTAATGGTTCTAGGCAGCCCCTCATGTCTGGGGTTCTGCCTATGATGCTGAGCTGTCACCTCATCTTTGCGGACCAAGCAGAGCATCCTGACCATTTTTACAGGATTGTGTGACTTGGAGCATTCTACTTTAGCAGGCACCAGGAAGGTATGGCCCTGACAATGTCCTGCCCCCTAGGGGTACTGCAAGGATTTGGCCTTGGGAGCAGCCTGACCTCAGCCTGTGCTGCTGGGCCAGGTGGGCTCTGCCTGAGCTGCTTGCTCCATCAGCCATTGTCACGGAAGGCGGAGGGAGGCAGGTCATGTATCAAGCTGATTTCTGGATAGCGCGGAGTCTTTGTCTGTCAGAAAGCCCAAATGGATTTGCAGATCACAAAGAAAATGCCGTCTGCCTTATTACTGAGCTGCAATCTGTTCTTGCTCAACCCCCCCAGTTATATTCCCCACCAGGGATTCATTGTTCCTTTTCAATCTGATGTTTTAATCTCCGATTCCCCCCGTCTTTACCCCTGTTGTTTCCCTTTCCAGAGCTGCTGCTCTTACTTGTGTCTCCCCTGCCCTTGCCAGCTGGAGTGAGACACTTGCAGAGTGTCTCACTCAGAAGTACCTTTAGCTGCCCATCCCTGCTAGCTGCCAAAAGAGAGGAGCTGGCAGGCATGGGCTATGGGGTTTTCAGGAGAACCAAAATCTAGGGGGGCCATTGCATCTGTGTTTATCCTAAGTCCTGTGTAAGACAACTTGCACCAAAGCAAAACAAGGAAGGAGAATATACATATTTGCATTGCTGTTGCATGCACAGAGCTTGGCCAAGGTCCGTGCTACCTTTGTGCTCAACAAGTTCTTGCTCTGGAGAATCTACAGGAAAGCAGGAAATAAAATGGCCCTGGCTGCTTGCTCTGCAGAGACAAACGGTGGCAGCTGAAAACAAAGCCTTTAGTGACAGGGCCATCTTTCCCTGCAGGTGGAAGCTGTCTGGGAGAAGGGACAGAGGTGTACTGCATTTGAAGAGCTCCCAGAAAAGCCTGACAATTACATATTTCAGAACATGTATGCTCTTAGATGAACAACCAAAATATTTAAGCCTAAGGCAGCTAGTGATGTGGTACAGCAGGGACATACTGTTTATGCCTGAGTGCCAAATCTACACCCCTCCTCTGTGTTCCCATGTCTACGGCGTGTGCTGTACAAGAAGTCCTTTCTCTCCCAGAAAGGGACGTGTTTCCTGTGGTTTGTCCTCTGGTGCTTATTTTTTAGCTTTTCCCGCTGAGAGGACACAAACCTCCAGTGATGCCATCAGCTGAAAGTGAGCGAGCAGCTGCGGCAAGCCTGTGTCCCCCCAAGATTGTCCGTGCTGGCTCCGCAGCCCCGGCGGCGCGTGCCAGGCGTTGTGCAGCTGCAGGGCTCGGTGCCAGTGGTGTGGTCGCTGCCTGTGCCGCAGAAAGCCTGATTCAGCAGCAAAATCCTCGAGCTGTCTCCGAGCCCTCCTGGAAAAACCATCTGCAGGCATCCCACTTGGGTGGAAACATCCAGTGCTGGATGTGCTTGCTGGCTTGCTCCGTGTTCCACGCGTCGTGCGACTCCCTGGGGATGGAACAGCCCCCAAAGGCTTCACCTCGAGCATCCCAGCTCCTTGCTACTTGAGGGTGTGAACAAAGCACAGGGGTTTGTGCTGTTCTTTCCTTCCTTGCCCAAAGGTCTTAACCTGAAGCCTGTTGAAACCTGTGGACAGACTCTTGTTGGCTTTCCCATGTCTCGGGGCTGAAATTACTGCTTGCTTCTCTGTCAGCTACACACATGTATAGCATTCTGCTGGCACCTTTTAAAATTACATTTCTCAGGATAAACCAGAAAGAATATAGGGGAGGAAGAGGGGAAAAGAACACAATAAACTCTTTCCTTCATCTAAAACAGCAGTAGGTGGCTGGGGAGGGTTGAGATAGTTAAAGGAATTGCCAGAACTTAATGGTCTCATATCCTCTGTACCTGCTGCTGAGGAGTCATGTGTTAAGTAGAACCAGTTAAATGCATCTGGGCTAATCTCTTAATGCTGCTCCTACTGTCTTCTTGCCGTTGATCTGCAGGATATGTTGCATCTTCTTTCTGGATGTTCTTTATGAAAGTACAGCAAGATGTGTTTTGCATGTCAGTACAGTTGCACAAGGTATATATGGCCCATTGATCTGGGGCTTTGATCTGGATGTTTGCTCTGGAATGGTAACTTTTTCTCGGCTTTTTGCATTAAACTTTTGTTAGGATGCCTGTCAGATGGTAGCCAAAGAGACACTGGGAAAGGAGAGGGTGATTGTTTGACAACCTTGGCCATGGTGGATGAATCCAGTGAGCAACAATGACCACCACCTCGCTCTTGATTTGTCTCTGTGTCTCTCCAAGGCTCAGCACCAGTGGGCCAGGTCAGCTGTAAGCAGGGGCTATGCTGGGGTGGAAGGTGGGTTGGCAGGGGCTGGCAGCTCCTTGTGGTGGTGGTGGTGAGGTCTGGGGATGCTCAGCATCACTGCTGGTTAAAAGTAAGGACTCTTGGTGGCCCAGAGGTCCAATTCTGAACAGGACTGAGGAGTATTCCTGACATCTAGTTAACTCATTCCAGCTGATCGTGCTTCAGTCCCAAGCTTTGACAAGCACAGAAGCCCAAACTGTGGCCAGAGGCCCTGTGTCCCTTTGTGTGGCAGGGGAGACCCACATGGTTCACCAGCACTGTGACAGAGAACAAGGGCTTGGCCCCAGCTGTGCAGTTGCTCCCCTTGGAAGTGTTTTTTCTGTTTTTGGAAGCAGCACCTCAGCTGATGCAGATTGTGCTGGTCCCAGTGACACGTGGAGGCTGTTACATGCTTACATCAATCACAGCATGCCAGTTTATTTTCTTTCTCCTTAGCTGTAATTATTTTTCATAATTACATTTGAGCAGCAACATCAGTCTGGGATTTGTACAGATGTCCTGAATTCTGCCATGTTCTCACTCATATGAGGCACCTCAAAAACCACTGATGCCCCATAGAGGATCCCGCACGGCAGCCAGCATTGCTGACAGTGCCACAGCCTCTGCCAGAGCAGTGATCTTCCTCAGGTAAACAGTCTCCTTGTTCCCCCTTCTATCTGGTAAGCAGTAGCTGCCCTGAACAGTCGTCCCACTCTTGTCTTACATGGCAAGTCAGCTGGGGACAGAAACAGCAGAGGTTTGAACTGCTGGTGCAGGTGCAGCAAGTACTCCCAAGATGGAGCTGTGTGAAGAGGCCAGGGACTTAGGGGTATTCTGGTTGGTATTGTTTTATGGCATCCAGGAGAGGAGCTGAATTCAGATTTTCCATATTAAGGATGGTGACTCCTTGGTACTGGCCAGAGTGAGCCCAAATCCCAGTGCCTTGTATGGCTGTGGCCCAATCCTGTAACAGTAAATCCTTCCTTCCTCTCTCCACACATATTCTGCATCTGTGCTGAGCCACAGTGACAAGGAAAACACATGGTGTTTCTTCCTTTGTATGGCCTGCAGCAGAGCCTTGGTGAGCTGCCCTGGCCCAGAGCTCAGTGTTGTGCACAAAGAAAACCTCCTCCTGAGATACCCCACAGTGCTCAGATTTGTCTCTGTAGCAGGAGACGAGGTGACCTCTGTTTCAACATGAATAATCGCAATTGTAGTTCCTGCCCTTCCAATGATGCAGGTCTTTATTAGAGCTGACTGGGGTCTGTAACCTCTGCTGGCTGCAGGTTCTCCCAGCTGCCGGCGTGCTGTGTGAAGTGCTGTTTGTTCTTCCTTCTATTCATGCTAACCTTACCTGCCATGAATGATGCAATCGTGCGGACAAGATCATAGGGAGGTTCAAAGTCCAGGATGGAAAAAGGAGAGAGAGAAAAAAAAAAGAGCCAAAAATAGAGCTCCCAAGGCTAGAGGTCATTTGGGTGTGGGGCTCGGGGGATATCACAGGCATGCTGGAGCGCATACTGGGGCCTCCAGATTGGAAGGGAACATCCACTTGGTGCCTTTCACTTGCCTGTAGCTCTCTGTGCTTAAGCCATCACAGCTGCAGCTGTGTTGAGTCCACGGACTTTAGGGAAACCCGAAAAGAAGTGAGTCTCTGGGGGCTGGTGGAGCCCTGTTTGCAGGAGAGGGAGAGGTGGCAAGGACCGTCACCGAAGACCAGTACGAGGTGGTCTGTGCAGGGACAGGTGAGGTTGAGCTCCTGAAGGCCTCCAGAGTGGTAGATGATATGGCCGTTGATGACAGCCACAAGAAGTGATTGGGACGTTCAGGGTGGCCGTTGGGAGAAGCTTCTCCCTGGGAGGGTGGTGCAGCACTGGAACAGGTTACCTAGAGAGGACAGAGACTCTCTGACCTCAAAGGGTTTTAAGATTTGGCTAGGCAAAGCCATGGATGATCTGAGCTAGTGTTGGCAACAGTCCTGCTTCTTATGGGAGACAGGACCAGAGACACCCAGAAGTCCTTTCCAGCAGATACTTCTATGGCTGTACTTACATTAAAATTGAATAAACATGCCCTTGTGTTGACTTAACCTTTTCAGTGAGCATGTTGATCTGGTTTTGTTGACACTCTTGTTCCTAGAATCTGATTCTCATTAAATACAAGTGAAAATAGGGGGTGGCCTGTATGTTACCTGAAAAAACAAGTGAATTAAGTGTTTGGTTAGTTTCTGGTGCCATCCTTCTGGCTCTGGGAAGCTGGCAGGGGCTGCATACTCATTCCTGAGATGATATGGTGCCAAATGCCACTTTGTAGCAAGCTCTACAAAGATTTCTCCTTGTGATCAGGACTCTAATGGCCCTTCAGTCTGTGTTCCTTTTCTGTCTTTGCACTTCAAATTCTGCTGCAGGTAAAATGGGCTGTAGCTGCAAGGGCATGGGGACTCCAGTGACAGATGTTCATTCCCTCACCTCTTCTAAACCAGGAGATATAATGATGTGTGGGATTTCTGTGCACAATTGCAGATGTTCCTTTCAGGCAAGGGGTTAGAGCTCTGCCCAAGCTGCTCCCACCATGGAGCATGCTCACCCCTCCCCTCTTCCCCCTCCTCTCATTAACTGCCATCCTTAACAAAACCTCCTCCCACTCCTGTCACCCACCAAGACCCTTGTCTGGCAGCTGCTAGCACAGTCCATACCCTCATCTGGGCTAGAGATGCCCTGAATGTGCTGGCAGGGCTGAGCATAAGAACCATTTTCTTTCTGACCAGAGGGTTTGCTGTCTAAGTCGCTGCTCCCTGCTACCCAGGACAGACCAGGACGTGTGTTCCTGTGTTGTCTCATGGGGGATGAGGTAGTGGTTCTGGTCAGAGAAAACCCTTCTTGTTCCTCTTCCTTCCATCAGAGGCACGGGGAATGGTGAGCAATTAATCTGAAACTTTGCACAGTAAAATGTAAATCCCCATAGCCTGACAAATTCTGGGTAAGAGCCAAAAAGGGTTAACAAGGAAACATGTTCCTTCCAGCGTAATTTTATATTTGGCTTATATTTTAATAAATGAGTAACAGCTGAGCAGAAAGGCCAAAAGGAGAAAGTCCCCCCCACCCTGAGGTATGATGAAGGCAGAGTTTGGGCTGTGTGCAAGTCAGGTGCCAGAGTGGGTGATTTAGCATAAAACGTGGAGGATTAACTATGGATTAGGCAGTGAGCAGCAGTCAAAGTGAGTGGCTAATGCAGGTGTAAAAGGTTGTTGGTTTTAAGTGTTTAAATTTTCTTTTGAATTCCCTAGAGGTGGGAAGAGAAGGAGCAAACCCAGGCACTGTGGTTGAGTCTGAAGGGAGCTGGAGACCTGGGGTGATAAATCAACAGCACTGCAGTGAGATTAAGGGGAAAACTAGTGTAATATATGAGGCAACATGGAAAGAGGAGTCTTATTACTGCAGTTAGTTCTCAAAGGATTCCATTCCAGATGGTTAAAGCAGGGGTAGATCAGGAGCCCCCATTGATGGGGCCCACCATCTGACAATAGTAGAAGCAGAGGAGAATTTCCTCTGACTCCAGAAAGAGTTTCACCTGGAGAGAGCTGACTCCATAGCAAGATAAAATAGCTTGCATTACTAGGCAATTACCTCTTTGTGAGGAAAGCTGGTGATGAACATGGCTATTTTGGCATTTTCCCCCATTCGGGAAATGTGTCTTGTTCTTGGAGAATATTTATGGAGAGGCTTTGTGATTACTCTGCCACTCTAAAGCACAGGGTGGTTCTGGATGATGGTGTCATTGGCCTGTCACTGATGGGAATACTGGCCTTGATAAAGACTACCACCATAGCAACTCCACAGTCCCAGGGATGAGTAACAGTTCCCCACACAATAACTTGAAGCTGTTAAACTTGTTTTTGCTAAGTCACCAAGCAGTGGCTAGGAAGCAGTATCTTTTAGAGCCCTCGGCCAAGGCAGGAGGTAGAACAAAGACCTGGTTCATGGAGGAATTTTCCCTGCAGGATTGAGAGCTGTTGAACATTGGCACTGCCCAGCTCCAGATCAAAGGCAGATAAACCCCTAGACTTCAGCACTCATGCAGTGCCACAAACTGTTGAAATGAGGGGGTATGTTTCTCTGTTATGGGATTTATTTTTTTTTTTAATTTGAAGTACTTGAGAAGAATTCTCATTTGGGAAAATTTTGGCTGTACTTTGCTACAGCATTAACTTCTCTGTTGGGTGTCTTCTGCTAGAAATGTTTAGATTTATTTTTGTTTGTGTTCTGTCTTACGCAGCTAAGAAAACAGTTTCAAATAGGACAAATTGTCTTGTTCCAGGGAGGAGGTCTGATCTGGAGAGTGAAAACAGCTTGCTACTTGGAGAGCCGTCCACAAAAGAACAAACCTCTAAGGGCAGTTCCCTGCATTGTGCCCCACAAGACATACTGTAGAGCCAAGATGTTGGCCTCAGGAAGCACCACTACGTGAGACAGCATCTTGTTAAGTGGCTTTTTTTTTTCCCTTGGATTTTTGTGTTCCAGTGCCTGGTCCCCTGGGTATTGCTCCTTTGGGTCTGATGGGCTGGGAGGCAAGTGCCTTGAGTATTCTCTTCTGCTTGTAAGAAAGGAAAACTTATGAATGTTAGTTCATTTCACAGGGATGCTGGTATACCTTCCTGATAGTCTTTAATAGTTAGTGTTGTAGAAGAATACTTGAGTCTATTTTAATCAGTTGTGCATCTCTCCCATATTTGTGTTTTGTGTGTCACGGGCAACATGTGAGGAAGAAATGCTCATGAAAGGGTCCATATTCCTCTACAAAATTAATGGGAAATTAGTTCTGGATACATAGTACAAGTTCCTTGTAGCAGATGAATGGAGAATTATACTTGAATGCTTAGAAAAGTGAGATGACATTATATGATCTGTACATTCTGTGAGACTGAAACAGAATATTATTTATAATATTTAATAATAATAATATTATTGATAAATTATTATTAAAACATCTTCTTTTGAAGTGTCTGCTTTGGCAGACTGGTCATAATGAAGAACTATAAACTTGCTGTAGAATATAAATCCTGGTAGGAAGGAACTCTGAAAGCAACAGCAATTTAGCTGCTTGAAAACCAGACTTGGTTTAGTCTAATTTCTAGCCGAAGAGGTAAAGTGTGGATTCAACACTTTTTAGGTTCTCAATTAAAAGGTCATCCTCATATCATCAAGAGGTCCAGACTCACCATATCATCAGCCTCCTCTCCTGAAAAAGTCACCCTTGTCTGAAGGACAACTGGAAATGCCTAAATGAGATGATAAATATGGTGTGACCTGAGCCAAGAGCCATTTTGCAGTCAAGGCAAAAAAAAAAAAAATCATTAAGGCAGATATGTTAGGAAACAGTAGTCTTTTGGTAGACAACTCACAAGACTATATTTGTGAAACTCTGTAGAAAGAGAAGCCAATGGAAATTATTTTTACATTTACATCTAAGGCAATTGCATGGATTTATTACTACATCTGGGGCTGTGAGCCTGAGTCTGATTTATTAACTACTGTCCCTTTCAGTTTCTTATCCAGGGTGGCAAACCAGCTGTAGAAAGCTGAAAAGAAGTAGAGCTGCATGTCTTGTCCTTTCAGTGTGTTTCTTGTGTTCATATTGGTCTGTAAACAAACATCTCTCAGGTCTCCTAAATAGATTTTCTGATTGAGTTCCCAGAACAGACCACCACCGGCCTCATTAAAGCTTATTTATGCTACTTTCATGCATGAATAAAAAAGCTTCCATTCACTGCTGATTTTATTTAGTTAGATCCTGTGCCTTGTGGTGGACATTGAATTGGAGTGACATTTTTGGCACACAAAAAAAATAAAAACAGTGGGACTGTGAGGAACTGCTTAACGCCTGCATCTTCTGCAGTGTGAAAAGGAAGGGGTTAACCTGTTCTTGGCTGTGTGGTATTGATTGAGGCCCACACAAAGAAAACAGCTGTAAATAGTTAGGAGTATTCCCTAGTAGCTGGGGTGTTTGTTGGGGGGATAGGTCATTGAAGTGGAATTCTGGAGGTACAGTCTGTTTCCCAGGGATGCCACCCACTTCCTGTGTGATAGGAGGAGGAAGGTCACTGGTTGCTCTAGGTCTCAGCTCCCCAGCTGAGAATGATGCTGTCTCCCTCCTCTGCTTTTTCCAACTTGCTTGTTTATCTCACTAGCTTTTCAGCAGAGTAACATCTACTCTGCCTCTGTGCTGACCACAGTGGGTCCTGCTCTCAGCTGGGGCTTCTAGACAAATAACAGACATGATTTTCTCTTTATGCCTGTCTTCTCCATCTCCATCCATGCTGCGGTGCCTGTGAGGTAAGATTAACAGCTAAAAAAACCAAACCAACAATAAAGTCAGTATAAATGAAGAACAAGGGAGTAAAGATCCAGTATGTGTGGTAAGTTGTGAAATAGGTTTGAGCAAGGTTTTTCTCCAGCCCTGCTGACTGATGATCTGTCTCATGCAAAGGTACCCCATATTGGGACAAGAATGATTTGAACCTGTATTTTAAGTCAAAGGAGTGAACAAAAAGCAGCTTTGCCTGTTTCCTTTGTGCCAAGCACATTGTGAATATTCTTAAGCATTGCCACAAGGATTAACATCTCTGCATTTTAATGTGCCTGGTGTTGGACTGTAGCTGGAAAGCAGAGCAGGCAGGAATGGTCTCTCCAGGCGGTAGGCTCTGCTAGGTGACTCTTTGAAGTGTTATTCAATACCTTTCTATTACTTTTTATATTATTTTTCCGTTTACCTCTTTTTTTCGTCCTCCTTCAACAGCTTCTGGAACAAATCCTGATAGATTTCATGTTTCTCAGATTTACTGGATTGGACTGTTTTATCTCCAAATACTTTTGCATGGCAGCGGTATTTAAAAAAAAAACCAACAAAATAAACCAAAACAAAAAACCCACGAGGACAGAAGTACGGAGTTTGATGTTTACTTTGGATCATTAACCTGGTCAGCAAATTTGATTTGATCTCTCCTTTTTTTTGTTCCTCCCCTTCTGTCTCTGTGTAATTTCAGAGCCTGCAAAGAGACGCTGTCTTTTGCTGCTTCGGGATCCCAGCAAGAAATGGGAGTCTGATGGATTGTAAATGCACCTGCTTGGTTTAAAGCCCAGCCAAACAGATAAGTGCCCTTTTAATTATCTCAGAACAGTGTTTTAGGCACAGCTGTGCACAGCATCTCTCTTCAGTTTCAATTCGGTGAGCCTCTGTGTTTCACCCCTGCAAATGAATGCTGTGTGGTTCTCACTTCAGCTGAGAAATACCAGATGATATTGGTATTTCACGTTAAGATAATTAATTGGTGTCTGAGGGAACTGCAGCTGAGGGGTTGGGAAGCTCCCAGGGGTCTTTCCCTGCTCCTCCAGAGCCACTGTCTCCAGCAGCCCTGTGAGGTTTTGGGACTCTGAGGAGCAGCTCTGTGGGACCAGATGAGGCTGATGTGACCCATCTGAGCCTTAAGGAGTCCTCTGGGACTCATTAGGGGTTTAATAACTAAACTTGGCTGGTTTGATTGGGAAGATGCGTGTGCAGGCTTGGCATGATCTCAGAGAAACCAGCTCATGCTGCTGGCAGGAGAGAGGGCTTTCCACATGTGCTGGACATATGTGTGCAGAGAAAGTGATAACCCCCACTTCCTCCTGCTGGTCTCCAGGTGGGAAAATACCTGGGGATGGGGGAGAAAAGCCCTTGGTTATACTGAGTTTACACAGGGCATGCAAATAAGTATCGTGGGTGACTGGTAACAAGAATTGTCCCCCTCAAAGTTAAGGGGACATTTATATCTATAGGTAGAAAATACAGACTATCAAGAAAGCACTTTTTGGCTACTTAAATTTGCTTCTATAGGTGACCAATATCTCCTCACAGACACACCACTACAATTATTAAATAATTCAATAAATCCATAAAATAGGGTCTAATGTACAGTGTAACTTCACAATAGTATACAGACATGCAGCTGTGGCAAATATATATATATATATATATATAATTTATATATATTTGCAATTTACTGCATTAGAATAATGAAAAAAAAAAGCACTGAAGCTGAGGGTCTGAGTATTGGTGGGGATGTGTAGGGATTATCTACTACTTGCCTTGCCTGCTCTACCGGGGATAATTAGCAGTGCAAAGTATCTACCTTGCTGTTACAAAAACTACAGACAGGTTTGCTGCAGCAAATTGGACTGCAGTAACTGATCTGAATTCGCCTTACATACCTGAGCAAAAGGTGAGTTCCTTGGTGAAGGTGGCAGCCTAGGACTGAGAGACAGGGGACAGACAAGGCAGGGAAGTGGGTGGTTGCTGCGTTGGGAGCAAACTAGATCTGGATCAACTCATGTGATCCCTGAAGTCTCTGAAGTTCCCTCTTTTCTAGGAAAAACTTCACTGCTTCTGTTACCAAGAAAGTTTTTATATTAATGGAAGAAATGACATGTCTGATAGTAATGACTATGCTCTGTTTTGCAATTGTAAACAGTACTTATTTCTGACTCTTCAATACTTTGAGAGCAAAAAGGCTTGACACCATATTAAGAAACACTGGTAAAGTGAAACTCTAGTGAGAAAAAACAAGGCTTGTTTATTCAGGAAGGGTGGATAGAAAGCAAAAAAGGTTAAATCATCTGTGCACACCAACTAATGCAGCTTAATGTTTTTTAACCTCAGATATCCTCAAGGTCTTAATTGTTAGGTTTGCAACTTTAAATCTGTTTTCTGCCAGCAAGCTGAAATCAATGTACCCCCAAATTAGGTTCCATTAAATTAACCCTAACCTGACCAGTTCCAGTCTGGGTATCAAAGTCAAATTTGCAAATCATATCCTGAAATGTGGCATGCAACATGTAATGCTCTGTGCTGCTTGACAGAAGAGGAAGAAAACACTTAAAGTGCCTCTTGGGAGCTGTACTGATGTGAGAGATGATACCAGTTGTGTTCTGTGCACTTGCGTTTGTTTGGTGCATCCTGCAGTTGAGGAGAACAGATTCAACAGATCTTGACAGGTTTCTGAAAAAAAATCTTGTCCAGAAAAGAAGATCCTCGAATCCCTAACTCCTTGTCTTACAGGTGAGCCTTGAGGACACTTGGGAGACTGTAGCTTCTGAATGCATGACCTTCCTCTGTGATTAGAAGAATGGGGAAGGACAAGAAAGAAGAGGCCATCTTTCTGAGGCAAAAGATAACTTTGCTGAGGGCTTTCTCGCTCCTCATCGGCAGCATGGTTGGCAGTGGCATCTTTATCTCCCCAAAAGGAGTACTGAAAAACACTGGCACTGTGGGTTTCTCCCTGGTTGTCTGGTTTGCCTGTGGGCTCCTCTCAATGTTTGGTGAGTGGTGAGCTTTGTCAGCCTTTGCTTAAGCACCTGGGAGGTGAGGAGAGCCTGCACGTTTTCATGTATAAAAAGCTGGAAGATGAACAAACTCAAAATACTTGGTTCCTACTGCAAGGGAAACAAAGGTTTAACAAGCCAGGGTGTGGTCGTTAGTTCAAATGATTCCCCTGGGGTGACTGACAAAATTCCAGCACCTACCATCTGTGAATATCAATTCATGTTTGAGTCCAGGGCAGAGGAGTGACGGTGACTGCAGATGGAGTCTCAGTCTGGAGGACAATGAGGGGACTCCTTCTATAAGGTGGAAGGGAGATGTAGGCACCTAAAAGAGAATGGAAAGGCTGTGCTGTGCTTCTCATAGGCGCTGTGAAAAGGGCAAGAAGGGACAGTCTCAATATGCCACGTGGGATCCCCTTTCTGTTGGAGAGAATAGCAAAGCTCTAGAGCAGAGTGCCTGGGGAACTGCAGAGTATCCAGCAGCTGGGGGTGGGTGTCTGGGTGTCTGTCAGAAATGGTGTGGGTATGTCTGATGCTGCCGTGGAGCAGGAGATGGAGCAGATCAGTTCAGCCCCACTTTCTGTGCATTACCCTTGGCTTGTTTTCTGGCATTTAATACTAGTCTTTTCTCACAAAGGGTTGTCTTTTTGATGACAGTTTCATTTTAGTTCTTCTGAAATAATACAATTCATAAAGTTAAAATGGATAAAACACATGGCTTTTAGTTTCTTTCATTAACTGCATAAAATCACCATCTCAGAAACTCTCTAAAGGTGCTATTAGGACAACTGCAAGATCTCAGCCCAAGAGAGAAATCTGATGCTTATTACAGTGGGTGACTTTAACATTCTTCTTCTGTTGTAACTTAGAAAAAAGAAACAAAAAAGGGGAAATACTCCATGTGAAAAAACCACTTTGACACCGTGACATGTACATGCAAGTTTAGAAATCGAGACATTCAATTGTTAATATGACAACAAGAGTGGTTCTTGCTCTTAGTGTATGTGTACCAATATTTCACATTGCAGCTTATGTGTGGTTGTTTGGTGATTGATACACTTTTGCCTGAAGAAAATCTTATGATATAATGTGAGCATGGTGTTTCTTTTAACCAAGCAGAGCAGTAAATGATAATGTGTGTGCTAATCATGTAGCCCAAGTTCTGCACTTGTAAAGGTTTCTCTCTCCCCTGCATCCCTTGATAGACTCTGCTGGAAGGGCCCTGGGAGCCTCTTTATGAAGCTATCGTATTTTGTAGCTGAATTTGTTGGTTTTTTCCTTCCCTTTTATCAGCTTGATGACCTCCCCTGGTCATTTCTCTGACACCTTTTTGCAGTATGTTAAAAAGGCTGGCTTGCTTTCTTTTATGATTTTTTTTCTTTCATGATTTTTTTTTCTTTCAAGCGTGGCATTGCAAGTCCCATTGCATGAGTTCAGCAGAGCACTTAAATGCATGCTTAGAGCATGTAAAGGGACCCACTGGAAAAAATGAGATGAGCTGTCTGCCTACATTCTATGCTTTGAACAGGGATTCTGCACAGATTTCCCAACAGAGAGGCAGGAAAAATTGAGGTTGCCACCATTGACATGACCTGAATATGGCATGATTGCCACAGGACTTAAGGGCATGACCATATCACCACCAGGTTCCTCTGCACTCTCCTTCCACAGCCACCTGAGCTGGCTGAAGAAGTGGACAGCACAGCTGGAGATGCTCTTACTTCACAGGGTCACATCCAACAGTGCTCAGTTCCACTGCAAGTAGAGTCATGCTCAATGAGAGAAGTGTTTTAGGATTTCTTTTGATGAGCAAATCCAACATAGGCGGGGCTTAAGATTTGTAAGATTTGTACTTCTTCCTCTAATTTATTACTAACTTTAAATGTATTCATTCAATCCCTGAAAAGTCACACAGAAAAGGGAAAATCCATGGGATGATTTACTCAGGACACTTTTACCTGAACTTTTCCAGGTGCCTTGTGTTATGCAGAGCTTGGAACAAGAATCACCAAGTCTGGAGGACATTATATCTACATTTTGGAGACGCTAGGGCCTCTGCCAAGCTTCTTATTCCTGTGGGCAGAGTTTTTTGCTATCAGGTAAGAGATTTTGTTTGTTTGCCTTTTCCTGGATGCAGTGACAATTTAGAAACCAAAAAGTTATGATGCCAGGTAACAGTCCAGGCAGTTTGTAAAGGAAAGAGTAGAAACAAGTTGAACAATTTTTAAAGATTTTTCAGTGATAAAAAGAAAAAGGCATTATGAGTAAACAGTTACACACGTTCAATATGTTTTGTGCTTGAAGAATATCTCTCTTCTCCCCTGGCAGCTGGTTTCCCCCAAGAGCCATGGTATTTTTCAGAGACTGACAATAGATGCCAGATTTATTTCAGATCTTCTGTTTTCATTGTGAAACTTTTTTGGTTTCTCCAGATTCAGAAAGTGGAGACAACTTTCTGGCTTAGCCCCAAGTGAAATAATTTAGAACATTGCAAATGGCTTCTTTTTTTAAGAGTAAAAAGGAAGTCCTCACTTCTCAATAACCTGTGTCCTTCATGTAAGCTGAGATGAAGCAGGACATATGAACCACACCACGTTGCTCAGTATGATTAATCTCAGCTTTTGCTTTCAAGCTGGGAATTAATCTTTTTGCAGCATGTGGTTTTTAACCCATTTACTGAGGAAAAAACTATGAAAAAGACTCTGGGAACTCACCATCTGCATGAGTGAGCAAGATTAAGCCAGGTGGGGAAACTTGAACCCCTTCCCAAGTTTTGTGCAGTTTTACCTCATGCCATTTTTCGACTGTCCTCAGACCAGTTTGTGCTCAGTTCCCTCCCCCACTCTGACCCCTCTTCAGGCCTGCCAACAGTGCTGTGGTTGCCTTGGCGTTTGGACGGTACATGCTGGAGCCGTTCTTTGCCCCCTGTGCAGCCCCTGTCCCTGCAGTGAAGCTTGTGTCTCTCATGGGGTACTGTAAGTACTAACATTTATGGGACTGTCAGTTCTGGAGCCTCTCTGCCCCAGACCAGGGGCACTTAAGGTGCCTCTGAATATCCTCTGAAATAATGGTGGGATCTGGCTCCTGTTTTACCTCCTCGGCTACACAAAACTTGCTGATTCAAGGTGGTTGATAGTTTTGGGTCACTGTATTCTCCAAGAAGAGGAATGGGCCTCCCTGTTGAGCAGCTGGAGCCCTAAGTCAGGGAGATTTTGCCAGGTATGGAAGCAGAAACTCTTCATGTATAGCTGTGCAAATGCCACCTGGATAGAGGGTGTAAGGCTCAAGATTTTGGACTCCTTGCCTGGTGCATCCAGCCTGTGACACTGTCCTGCCTGCTGTGGATTGCTGTGTGCTGGCACAGGCAATGCTGTGCAGTGCATCTACTGAGATGTCCCGGCACTCTTGCACCTTTCCCTCAGACAGGTGTGGATGACCTGGCAGGAACCAGGATCCTGGTCTCTTTTAGGAGCGTAACCTTCAAATGCTGTACACTGGGCCACACCTGTGATGTTTTCTGACATGTCTCACCCTAAGCATCCTGCATAAAGATGCAGTCTTGTCCCTGGCATCCCTAGAGCAGGGAATGCCTTTGTAATTTTTCCTGTGCATGTCAAACATGGGCTACAGCTGTAGCAGTGTGGTCTTCTCTCCAGACATGGTCCTCACCCTCAATTCCTGGAGTGTCACCTGGAGTGCCCGGCTGCAGACGGCTCTCTCCGTTGTTAAACTCCTGGCTCTTGCACTCATCATCGTGCCAGGGATGATGCTGCTGGCCCAGGGTAGGTGTTGCTGCTGCATGGCTGAGGGAGGGTGCTTGATGTGCCCGCCTGTCACAGCTTTTATCAGTCCCAAGTGACAAGTGTGGTGTTCATTTAACTGGCAGGAGCTTTCTCTGTCCATGTGCTGGATGTGAATTATTTGGGAGATAATCTGGGACCAGCGTAGTTGTCACTAAGCTACATCATAGCACTGGGCTGATGCACCTGGCTAGGTGGTGCTTTCTCCAAAACTAAGTGGGCGTTAGTGCCTTAGGCTGTGTGATCCTACCTGGGGTCATACAGGCACCTTGCTCTGCAGATGGTCTTTCTTTGGAGTCAGACTTGCCTGTTCCCAGCATGGCTCAAAATCTTTCCAAAGCACAAATTTGAAGGACATTAAGGGTGTGTGAGAGCATCCCATGATGACCTGAGCCAGGCACAACTGTGCAATGAGTTACTAGCCCTCAGCTGAACCCTGGTCATGGCATCTCTAACCTTTCTGTGGCTTATGCTAATGTTTTTTTCCTCCAAATCCAGATGGGCAGTAATTAAGGGAACTTACAAAGGAATCCTGCAGGCTTGCATGCTCACATTCACAGTGGGGGCTAAAATACCCTACTAGTAGTATCTTCTGGGAATGATACAAGAGTATTGGCTTTCATCCAAGCCTCAGTTTATAGAAAAACCCGAGTCATTCCCACTCAAGGGAGGAAACTTGCTCCTTGCTCCCTCCCTTCATGCTATTACTTTCCTCTGCAGAGAAAACACCACAGGCAGTGGGCTCCATGTTCATGTTTCTTTCTGATGTCTGGAGTTGGCTCCTTTGAACATGCAAAGATCCATCCCCCCTCCCCTTCCCAGGCTGGCAGCTTCTGAACTGAAGGACTGCCCTGCAGCTAGAAATCCCAAGCCATTATTGTTAGGAATGCCTTCAAACGACAATCTGGAGCCCTGGCATCGGTCCTCCAGAGGGGAGGATAAGTGCTGGTGACATCTGGAGGGAGAATTCACTAAGAGACCCCAGTATGACAGGTTGTATTTAATGTGACTCACAAGGGACAATGCATTGGAGACAATAAATCTGTTTTATGCACCATGACTTATCAGCCATCATTTTAGAACATAAAAAGTGTACCCCAACAGGCCCACTCCTACATTTTGGGTTAGGTTTTTCAAATCTATTTTCACTTTGACTTCATTTCTTTTGTGCTTAAAAATCAGTTTTGTCCTTTTAAACCAGTTTGCCTGATTCCCCTGCTTTGTTCTGCCTTTTTTTTTTTTTTTTTGTTGTTGCACTTTTGTCTTTTCCTCTGCCATTATCTTCTCTTTGGCTCAGGTTTATTTTAGAGACCTGCTGGGCCAGCATTTCAGACCAAAATGTCCAAATTTCATCTCTGAACTTCTTGCAGAAGCACCTCCATAGAAGAGGCCTAACTTTCTCCAGATGCTCCATGCCATTTCATCCCTTTCCTGGTGAAGTCCAACTAGAAAAGCTCCACACCTCTTACTTTTAAAGAGACTTTAATATGGAAAACTGAATATAGACATAAAACCATACCTTCAGCCAGCTAGATTTGAAAATGTTGGAAATGCAACTATTTTTAACTATGTTTGAATGAGAGGCCATAAGACATTTGTCTAAGTTTTGGGTTTTTTTTGGAGTTAGAGAAAATCCTGACTTTGGGGTTTTTTTTGTTATGTTTTGTTTTGTTATTTCAAGCACAGAACTTGTAGGAAAATTGGGGGAGTTGGAAAAACAGGTTTTCTATCTGAGCCACCTCTGCTTTTTAAATCTGTTTGTTTTTCTGTCTGTGTCCTTCTCGTGTGGGCAAGCAGGGCTGGTGGGCAGGGAACCTGCCTGGACAGGGGGCCAGACTTGGCAGTCCCTGCTCCTGTTCCCTCCTCCACCCGAGTTCCCATGCTCTGGCCAGTGTAGGGCTGGGGTCAGTGCTCCGACAGCGGGAACAGGAGGGAGCACAGTGAGAACCGAGTTTGCCGCCTCGCTGGCTGCACCACATCAAAGAGGAGTGTGTGTCCAGCTCCTTAGGGGGCTGGAGAGGGAAAATGGGGGTCAACCCAGAAAATTAATTTTGGGCCTGGAGGAAGGACAGGACTACGTGAGTCTTCTCCTCTCCACAATCTCCTGTTTCCCATGGCAGGCTCTGTTGGAAACAACCATCTGTCACTGTTACCCTTCCTGAAATGTCTCCTGTAGCTGGACAAGGGATAGATTTCTTTCTGTCACTGTGGGGAAGTAAATGTGTCAGCAACAGCACTGCAAATTAAAGCAATGAAAGAAATCTGAATATCTGGCTCCAAGGAAGTCACAAACAATACTCCCAGGTCTGGATGAGAGGTACAAGGGATGTTATCCCACAGGGAAGGAAGGCTCTCTGTGACATTTCCCTACTCCATGTCCATTGTTTATCTCCTCTGCAGGCCACACCGAAAACTTCCAGGATGCTTTTGACAGAGAGTCACTGGTTTTGGATACGCTCCCCCTGGCTTTTTACGCAGGCATGTTCGCGTATTCAGGCTGGTAGGTGGAACGGGGGCACTTCATGAGCAGCAAACAGGTGCCCTCAGCATGATTCAGACTGACTCCCTGTTTCTTCCCAGGTTTCAGGCCAGCTTTGTGCGCGAAGAGTTGGTCAGACCAGAACGGTAAGGCTGGGAAAAAGTTGTCTTAGGTTACCAGCTTCTGGGATATCAAGCTTTGCCAAATGCAGCATGGGAGGAATTAGTTTGTGGGCTCACCTAACCAATGCCAGTGACAGTCTGCAGTAATACCGTGCATAACAAGGGATAGCAGCATGTTCTTTGTGTGTCTGTCTTCCTCTTTCTTGTAGAAATATCCCCCTGGCTGTCATCATCTCTGTGATCACGGTAATTGTGGGGTACATGCTCACCAACGTCTCCTATTACACAGTCCTGGGAACACAAGATGTTCTGGCTTCTCCTGCTGTGGCTGTGGTGAGTTTTTCCACTATTCTTCTCTCTTCAGCGTGGTCAGCTTATGCTGTGATCGTGGCAAGACTTTCAGAGGTAGTTTTCCTATAAAGTATTTTGTTGCTTTGTAATTTCTGTGGATTACTGGGCAACAGTAACGTCTTCTAGTCTTGTCTAAAAGATAAGGAAAAATAGCCTGCAGATGACAGTAGAAAAAGCGAGATTTAGGAGTAGAGTTTTTTCTCTTTTGAACCTGATGTCTCCTAGAGATCACCACATGTTCCTAAAGTCAGGCTTGCTCTTCCTCCAGAGCTTTGTGCAGCGAGCCTTCAAAAGCCTGATCTCTGTGGTCCCTGTCCTTGTCGCACTGTCCTGCTTTGGAACCATGAATGGAGGAATCTTCACATTTTCAAGGTCACATCCCTACAAATTTATTATTCCTTTGGCTTACTGAATCAGAGGGAAGCACCAGCAACCTGTGCAACTCTCCATACACATAATGGCATTTTAGACACTTCTGTGGGAAAAATAAGGCTTTGACTCTCACGTTGTCAACTGCATGATGGTCCCTATTGGCTAAGATTCTGTTCTTTCTATTTGTGGCCAGGCCTGGACTTTGCTGGCTAGGTCTGGTCACAAACAAAGATTTTTATCTTCTCCCCCCACCCTTCAGTTTAAATCCCCAGTTTAAAGTGAAATGTCAACGTTTCTGTTGAACTAGAAGCTTTGTTGACGTTGGCAGCTGCTTGGTGAGACCTGGCTCTTCTTTCACTGGGTTCACCCAGCTGCACTTCTGCAGGGCACAGGGTCCCTCTGTTGTGAGGATCTCTGGCCAAAGGCAAACTCTCCCTTGAGGACTTTGAGGTCAGTGAAATGTTATCGGGATGGGCTATTCCTAAAACAATAGTTGATGTTCAAAAAGTCTTGTTGTAGCAATAAGAAACACTTTGTTCCATGGAAAAATTAACTTTCCAGCTTCACTGTCTACCACACTCTGTGTCCTTATTGGAGCCTTGAGGTTGGAGAGGAGGACAGAGCTCACAGAGAAGTAAGTTGTACTGGTCCTGAGGAGCTGAGAGAACTCTCTGGAGCAGGTTCTGTTTCATAGCTTTGATTGCAAAAGGAAAAATCAGTTGAAATGAAAGAAATGTTTCATAGCATGAAAGATAATGAGATATTTGATCCACTAGCCTGAAGTCCTGTATTAAATACAGGTGTGGAGAATCCTTCCTGTTAGTCCTCTAGATAGTGGTTTTTGAGGATGAGAAGTCTCCAGACAGCGCAAAGGTTCTTCATGTCCCCTATCACCTTTCTCTCCCCTATCCTGGCGTCATTAACATAATCACTGCAGAAAGTCCATATAAACATCCATGGGGCCTCCCTGGCTGCCTGCCAGCCACACCCCTGCAAAGCCACAGAGACAGCAATAAAACCAGTTGTACACTCATGCCCCAGCTGCTTTGGGCCCTGCTCCAGCCCAGCTGATGCTCTGGCATGGTTTGCTTGTGGATATTAAATTTATAAAATTGGATGCAATTGCCTTCTCCCTGCTAATTGCCCTTTCATGAGTCAAAGGAGGCATGGAGGCAAGGAGCTCTATGCTCTCATTTTGTAGCTGGTCTTGTGTATAGCTGGCCTCTTGGCAGTATGACAAAATATATATTTTCCAACAACTGACCTGAGGATTGAAAATCCTCTATTATTTGAGGAAATTGCACTTCATTTTTTTAATACACATTTTATATATATAAATATAGGCGTCAAGACCGACAATCCCCTTTCATAAACTCAACAGCTTCTCTTATAAAGGAATGAAAGTTGTGATCCCTCCACTTCCTTTACCCTGAAAAGACTAACCCCTTTTCTGATGGTGAGACTTTCTTGCTCCTGTTTCCAGCCTGAACTCATTCATGGTCAATTTGGACTTGCGCAAAGGTCTCTGCTAATGAGCCACCCAAGGGGATGCTGCCAGCGGTCCTGATGGTGGGCTGTGCTCTGTGTTGAACTAACTGGTTGTGGGAGAGCTATGGAAACTTAGCACTGGGTTTTTCTTCCAAATGCCCCCGAAATGGAGCTCTGAGCAACCTGGTCTAGTGGCAGGCGTCCCTGCCCATGACAAGGGGGTTGAAACTAGATGATTTTTAAGGTCTCTTCCAACTCAGACCATTCTATGATTCTCTGAAAGTGCAGCTAAAGGCAGAACTGTGGCCTTGACTAGGAGACCTAGGCTGGGTTAGCAAGTGGGTGCCTTGTGGCCTCAGGTTGGTTCAGTGACTGATTTCATTTCTAGTCTAGATGTAGGATGCTAATGCATAGGGCTCCCTGTCTTTTCCTAGGACTCTGTTTGTGGCTTCCAGGGAAGGACAGTGGCCTCCTCTCTTCTCCATGATCCACATTCGAAGGCATACACCCCTTCCTGCTGTCATGTTAATGGTAAGGAGATCTGGCTGTGTGAACATGCTCTGTTCTTGCATTCTTGGCTTTCCTGCAAAGACTGGACAAGCTGAGGAGTTTTAAAGATTGTTGAGACATTAATTCAGCCTCTGAAAAATAAAAAAGGCATGATACAGGAAATGGCTGCAAAGTATTACATCCCCTTGAGCCAACAGTGCCATCAGTATACAAATACACTACTTTAAGTCCCTGCCTTATAACCTTGGACACCTTTTTTAAAAGTGATCTCCCTACCACCTACCACGGTTGCTGCTTGTTATTGTCCTGTGAAAGCACCAATAAGCTTTGGCTTTTTGGAAAATGAAAATTCCCAGGTGCGGTGGAAATGCTGGGAATGAACACTTGCAGAGATTGTTTCCTTTTTGGGTTGGTTGGTTGTTTGGTTGGTTTTTTTATGGCAATGGTCCAGCTACCTCCTAACTGCTGCAGTGCCTCTTAGTCAGCTTGGCTGACCTGCTGAAAACTTAGCAAGTGTCTTTGTAGGTAGCCTGTGTACTGGCAGGCCTTTGGATCTTGCTTGTTTTAATTGCCCTGCCTTGGACATAAGGCATCAAAGATCTTGCTGATCTTGAAAGGATTGCTCCTTTCTGTAGCACAACAGAAGACTGTGTTTAGGCCTTTTGCCTTCAGTCTGTGACACGTTTGTAAAGCTCTCTGACCTCTGAAATGTTGGGCCTGTGAAGTAGCTCCCTGGGGCTGCAGGGGGGCTTCAGGAGGTGACCCATATTACCCTTTCTAGTCTGAGGACCATGACAAGGCTTTAATGACTGTGTTTCATCTTCACACTGCTCAGTTCCCTTTGGTCACTGCCATGGTGTGTGTTGGAGATATCTACCATCTAATGAACTTCTTCAGCTTTTCCCGATGGCTCTTCATAGGATTAGCCACCCTGGGGCTCATTGTCCATCGCCACCGTCACCCGGAGCTGCACAGCCCATTCAAGGTAATGCACATGGCAGGCTGGAATGTGCAGGCTTGTCAAGTCTCTCTTTTGTTTGCTGGTAATTAGAGCATTACATGGTCATAGTTGCATTTAGGCTCTAAGGGATCTCAATCCCTGGTGCTCAGTAAAGGCATGTGGAGAGCTCCTGAAATTGGTTGATGTACCCAAACAGCCTGATGTGATAAATCCTATAAAGCCGGTTGTATGTGGTGTCACTAGCTGCATCTGTTAGAAGAACACTTGCTCCTGGGGACTAAGTTTCAGGCTAGGAACTGGGAGATGTATAGAAAGCAGTTCCCACACTCATCTCTTGTGGGCTACAAGGAGGGACCCTTGCCTGGGTTTTATTTCAGTGGTAGGTAATTCTCAGCTCTAGCTGAGAAACAGGAGAGTATCGGGCTTGGGGTAAAAAGAGTGGCCAGAGGGGTCCTGGGAGCAAACCTGACTCGAGAGGAAGCATCTGCTGGCATAGAAATACTGTCTAGTATAAAGCAGTGGTCCCTCTGGTGGCCCTTCTTAAGCTGCTGGGTGCTGGGATCTTCCTCATGTCAGCTGGAGCAGCTTTCTTGCGCTTGGGGCACCTTTCCCACTGCTGGATAATGTGTAGAAGGCACTTGGCCAGGGTGGTGCTTGAGGCAGGCACAGTTTGTTCCTGTCTCTGGTGATGCCTGCATGGTGCCTCCAGCCAGGCCTGGGGAGGAGAAGAGACTTCAAAGGCCACTGGCAGTGGGCAGCTGGTCAGCAAGAACCTTGGGGGACAGAAACACTTCCTGTGGCTCCCAGGGCTCCTCCTTGAGCTATGTGCATCCTGATGGAAAGTTTGGGGTAATTTTTCTTCGTGCTCTTTGCTGTCAGACACTGTGTTTGAAGCTTCCTAGTTTGTTGTCTGGCTGCACTCATGCATGCCTCCAGAACCAGACTTTAAATAAGTTTTTGCTTTTTCTTTCAAACCAAGCTTCTCAGGGGAGGTTTATTAGTGGGTGGCACTGCTGATCATTTCAGTTGCTGAGATTTTGCCCTGTTTTGCTTTAGACAGAGAATCAGAATTTTAACAGCTCCTAAACACTGGTTAAGCAAGGGAGGGAAATACTGGCCTTTTGGTCAGTCGGGTTGTTTTCCGCCCCTTCTCCCCCCAGTTTTACAAGCACTCGAAGCCCCCAGCGCAGTCCTCTGCAAGAGGAAGAGCTGCGCGCAGGTGGCGCGGGCACATGCTGCGCTCTAGTGGCCGGACTCAGGCCGGCTCCTGCCGCGGGCCTGAGGAGAACGAAACAGGACACACGTGCGACTGTGCTGGTATTTATTCTCCCTATAGCATTTTGAGTTGAAAATGGTGAGAAAACACCGGTAAGAGGAGGGGGAAGTTCTCTCACTCGCCTCTCAAGCAGATGAGCAGCATGAGTGTGTACCCGTAGGAGAGGCTGGCAGGGGATGCTCTGGCTGGAAAGACAGCAGGAGCACATAAGTTTGATGGTTGGATGTCTGCAATATCTAGACCAACTGATCTCTTCCAGCTTGGCATGGTGAGCATCCCAAATAGGATCTTTATTACTGGAAGAGAGATTGTCACCCTTGATGAGAACAGCAGCTCCTTCATTCCATCACCCACGGCAAGGAGTTACTTACTTCAGTTTGGATCCAGAGATGGAGAGGGTGTTTCACAGTTTTCTTATTTATTGCAGTCTTCTGATTTGCTCTCTAAATAACCCAGATGAATTGGCTCATCCAGCAGGGTATGGCTAAAGTGCTGACTGCTGCTTTCATCTTCCATCAGGGTGTTGCTGAAGCTCATGTTCTTGGTAGAGGTACCATAGAGAGAGGGAGTCTGGCTTATCCTGTTTTAGTCACTATAAGTCTTAGGCAAGCTGAAGGCACGTCAAAACAAGTAGTGAGTTTTATAACTAAAGAACAGTTTGATTCAAAGTGTCACTTCTATCCTTGGCTTCAGATTTTCCACCAGCAGTTGCCCTAGGTGACAAGTAGGTATATGTGCATGCACAGGAGCAGGGCATTTAGAGAGCAATGGTGCATAGGTGACTTCTCTGCTTGCTTGGTTTCCAATTGTAAGTGAGGTTTATATTTTAATGCACATGAATATAGGAGGCATGCACCTCACAGGGCACACTGGTCTCTGAATCTGATACAATTGTTTGCAATCTGATTGTACAGAAGTACAGTGCAGGACAGATACATGCTTCTTCTCATCTTCTTTAGATGGAGAAGTAAATACAGTGTGTGCTGGCATGTATGGAGTCTGATTTGCTACAGCCATCAGTTTTGCCTGACAGTCTTCTGTACTCTTTTCCCCAGGTTCCCCTGTTCGTTCCTGTCTCTTTTACCATCATCTGCCTCTTCACAGTGGCTATGTCTTTCTACTCAGACCCTGTGAGCATTAGCATCGGATGCACCGTGGTTTTAAGTGGTTTTCCAGTCTACTATGTCCTAATTCATAGGCAGATGTCAGACCGTTGCCGTAACCTGTTTTGTAAGTATGCGTTTGAGTATTGTGGACTTAAACACACTCAGGATGCTGGTTTGTTCCCAGGGCTCATCTCTAATGCAAATTGTTCCATAACCAACAGACCTCATGAAACCTAAATCATGACCCCTGGCACCCCTTAAGCAGCTTTCCCAAGGCACAGCCTCCACAGCCAAATTTGTTTTAACAAAGACAGGGCTGAGGTCTGCCAACACGGGGAACTGAGAAGGTCGCTTTCACCCCCCAGCCCTGGTTCCTACTAAACTTTATTGTACCTTTGAGATCACCATCTCTGGGTCAAATTTGCCTGAGACTGAGCACCAAGACCAAAAGTTAGGATGGAGACACTGACAGGCGGACACTGTAACCCCTTGTTATTAACAAATATAATTGCTGAAAGGCTGGGGGGAGGACTGGTAGGAGAAGACAGTGCTGCCTGAGGTCTGTCTGCTTGGGGAAGAGGCCAGGATGGTTAAGGCACAGATGTGGGCATGTAAATGAAATACATGTCCGCTCCATGTAGTGTTTAGTACAGATTTCCTTTGCATGTAGCTCTTATTTTCAGCCATATATCAGGATTTCCTCTGGACTAAGCTTCCTTCCTTTTTTTCCCACCCTTTCAGATTATCTTACACACAAACTACAGTTACTGCTGGAAGTTGTCCAACAAGAAATCAAGACTTATTGAGAAAACTGTCAGAACTCACAGGAGAAAATAAAATCTACTTACTCCATTTCTGACACCTTTGATCCTTCCAAAAACAGGCCATGCTTTTATTCTTTTAGTGACTGCAAATGAGGATGAACCTGGGCCAAAACCTTGCTGCAAGTGTTCCCAAGCTTGCCAATTGGGATTGGGATGCACGTATCACATCTGCTTCTGCCCTTTTCTTTTTTCAGAAGAAAAAAATTAGCTCTCTGAAATGAGCTTGCTTTGCCTACAGTGTCTTTGAAATCAAGATCCTAATTTTGCAGCCTAGCCTGGTCCTGAGTAAAACTGTGTGTGTATACGCACACAATATTTTATTTTCCTAACTTGGCAAATAGAGGAAGGGAGCATGTTGCAGTACATAGAATCCAATACATGGAAGCCAAATGCAGGTTTCAAACTGAAGTGCTATAGTATCTGTGCTGTGGGCAAGCATTATGAAGGGAGAGGGGTGGGGAGAGCAGATTAGAGAAAAGGCAGATGAATTGGAAAGGAGGAGGCAGGGGAATAAAACTTCATTCACCAAAAAGTAGAGATTCAGGTTAATAAGATATTTTAAAACCATTTCAAATTCAAATATTAACAAAGTAAGGTCAGAATGTTTTACTTTGATTATTCTATAAGCAGAATAAGTTTTTTTAGCTTTGAAATCATCTTTCAACTTTGAATTTTATTTTTCTGAAATGACATTTTAAAATGTACAAACACATTGAACAAAACCAGCTGAATATCAACTGGAATACGAAAGAATAGATCCTGATCCCTTCCTCAGCTTCCCAGCCCCACTGCTCTCCAGTGAATGACTTGCTGATTCAGTATGTAAATGCTCATTTGAACTAATGGCATAGGAGAGGTTTCGGTTATCGGATTACTTTGGTTTACATTATTAATGTGGCAACGTTATGTCCAGATAAAACAGCAATTAGCTATTTCCAATCACATAATTGTTAATCGTTTCCTAAAAGGTGGGAAGTAGCATGCTGGGACTCCTCTGATGATTGCTGGAGAGAGCAACAGCAGAACACGGAGCATTTTTAATCTTTTGTATCCAGCATTTATGTACTTACAATAAAAACAAAGTACCATTTACAAATCCGATGTCATCTACTGAAACTTGTAAAATTTTGGAACTAAGTAAGGTGGGTGTTTTTTTTTCAAAGCAATTGAGAGTTATTCTTGTTATGACTGCTTCCTGTTCCTGTGCTGAATTAAGCTGGGACAGCAGCAGTGTGGTTGGTAGGGCTCATTTCCCCACCTCCTCCCCTCCAATTTAATTTACAAGCTGCTGGACATCGTCCAACAGGAAATCCAGTCTTATTGAGAAAACCATTGAGAAAACCTACAGGAGAAGATACTGGCTTTAAATGCTAGTGTGGTTTCAAATGAGATCTAGAAATGTTTCCAGGAACCCAGACAAGAGTTGGTCCCTCCTCATGCCAGGCTTTGCTGAAGCTGAACCCCTTGGCACACCTTTCCACAGCAGCCCATGGACAGGACCCTGTGCGAGTGGCCAGAGAACCAACCTGCAGAAGACCTTGCAGAACCAGGTGAGCCTGGTCACCCCAACATTTCCCGAGTCCACCTGCCTAGGTGCTGATTTGGGGGATTTTCCACAGCTTGAGGTAGAAGCATGAGGTGCTGTCAGCCTGGTCCCATGCTGCAAGACCCCTGTGAGCACAGCGTGCCCATGCCGTAGCACCAGTACTCCCACATCAAACCTTGGAGCAGTTTGAAACCGCAACAGAGCTGCTGTGTGTCTGCAGACAGGCACAGGGAAAGGGTGAAATGTCCCTTCTTTGTTTCCTCTGAAGAGAAAAAGTGAACAAGAATCGAAATTCCTGGGAGAAAACTAAGAAACCCTGCCTGGAGGACCGTGGTTTTTTTTAATACAGGATAAATCGTTTGACATATGCAGGGAAACCACACTTGGGTGCCTCTGCTGACTGTGCAGGAATATGATCTTGCAGGGCTGTATATATGATGTCTGCTCCAAGACCTGTCAGATACTGGAAATACAGACAGATATAGGACTGTGGCTGCACTGACAGTGAGAAATCTGAGGTTCAACAGCTCCATGGATGACATTGCAATTAAAAGGGATAAAAACAATAAAAAAAAAGATGCTCACAAGGTATCGATTTACAGTGAGCTCAAGTCTCCAGTTTGTGGAGAGTTGTTTGCTTTTAGAGAGGATGGTATGCTGCTCCCAGCAAAGCTATGTAAACATTTTCTACCAAGCCAGAATGTTTTTCCTAGAGCTATCTCATGCATACTGAAGTTCTTAGCTTCAGTTCAGAAGTGTATTTTACTAGAGAATTCACATAAGCAAAAATGAAGCTCTAGGACCTGATCCTATAAATCTCATCAGTCAAAGGGAAGCATAAAAGCATAAAAGTTATGCTACTGTGGAGATGAAAGCCAGATACTACATAGCAGGTCAAAAGCCAGACAAGACAGGCCAGATGCAGAAGAAAGTAAGTTCAGCTTCATAATCACATTTGTGGCGTTATGTTTTGAATTTTTTTTTTTAATACTATGTCTATGAAATGCACTCAGAGTGCACCCTTTCCAGAAACTCAAACAGAGATTTATGTGTTTCAGCCGCTACTGATCTAGTGTGACTGGATCATCGTGAAATAAAAATGTTCAGGGTAATCCAACTGAACGCAATTTGTGTAACAAAAAAAAATTAAAGTAATGTTTACATCTGAAAAAGTTTGCATAGTCAAGACTACTTGACCTGTTGTTAAGCTTTATGCTTCAGTGCTATGTTGGGAAACACTGTCAGCTTTTTAGACTGAAAGGCTCGAGGTCAGACTGGAAAGCTCCTAACCCTTCTCTGATTTCCATGGGGAAGAGCAGAGCTGAGGATCAGACTTCAAGGTACAGGAATGCAAACACTTGGGACTGTGCACAGCTCAGAGGGCTGACTGAGCCTGCCTCACAGGGCTCTGTGCTTGGCACACACTGGTTTGTGTGGCTCCATGCAGCACTGAATACTGCAACCCCACCAGCAGTGTGATAACCAGCCTGGGGAGAGCATGTTGAGCGTTGTACCCACTTTCTGCACTGAGGTTTGGGGTTCACTTTGCAAGGCATCACCAGCTTTTGGCTTTCAAAGAATGATGTTCAGCAGAAGCTACTCCTTGATGAAAGGAGAAGGTCCCGAATATCCCCGGCCACTAGAAAGTTGGGAGGAATCGGCTTCAGGTAAGTGCTGGTGTGCAATGAAGGGGAACCAAGCAGTAGGAATAAAGCATGCTGCTTCGTAATGATGCTGATTTTGCAGATGTATCTGCCAGAAATGTCTGCTGCGCCTGGCTGGGTGTGCTCACGCCTGGCAGACGCGCATGCGTATGTCGCAATAACCATAAGGAAATGTTACTCAGCTCTGTTTTCCTGAGGGTCTGTGGCACAGAGGTATCCATGCTGTCCCATGGAGAGAGGCTTCGACAGAGACAGCAAGGTACAGATGTGCTGTTGGGAGTTCACAAGGAGTTCTCACAGGCCAGTTGTACTTTATTTTCAAAGGTCTTACTGCACCTGGGGCACCTTTCCCATGCGGAGCAGGGGTTCAACAGGCTCATCCAACCTGTCGGGCACAAGGTTGATGCCCCCAGCTCCCAAGGGTGGTAGCTGGGCAGCCTTCCAGGGGGGGTGGCACATGCCGGGCTGTGACAGCTTTCCCGGGGTTGCTGCTGGGCAGGGAGGGTCAGAGACACAGGAAGTTGGGGATTTCATGGCTTGGCTTTAAGGTCTGTTGGAGTTAGTCGTACCGTAAGTCATGTTTATATTTCATTAATTCATCTTTTCTCCTTGTGTGAGAGAAAAGGTAGTATGAGGTTGCTTTTTATGTTTAAAATTCCCTCTGTATCAAGTTATTCCTGTAGAGATATAAAAAAATTTACAGATGCACAAGATCCGATAGAGAAATCTTCAGCAAAAGGTGAAGGACACTACCTGTCCTGCCAGCAAAGTATTTCTGTCTGCTTTTTAAGTGTTTCATGTCTGTTTATTTCTAGTTGGGGTTAGTTGGTGAGTGGAAAATCCCTGCAAGGAGCAGAAATTGGAAAGTGAAAGCAAGGCATAACTGGACATTTTTGAAGGTTCATGTGATTAGGGCGGACTGGGAGCCCTGGATCTTGGCAGGGGAGCCAGCAGGGGTTAGCATCTGCCTATGGAGTGGGGATAGAGCGAAGAGGGAGGGAGGCAGCAGTGGAGAAAAGCTGCTTGGAAGTATCATCCCACCCCACTTGCCTACTTTCCTCTCCATTTCCCCCATCCCCCTCAAATTCCACATTTCAAATCCACAAACTTCAAATTCTTCAACCAGTGCTAGCAGCAGCACCATTGTGCTGTGCAGAGGGGAGAAAAGGGATGGCCACATCCAAAGAAACCTCCTGCTGGATCTCTTGAATCTCCTGCAGTGGGACTGATCTCCTGCAATGGTCGAGAAGACGAGTTTGGAGCATTTTCTAGGAACAGACCTGGCTGCTGTTACTGAGCAGAAAGAGCGACCGTGGTCTGAAGGCAGCATTGGAACAAGTGACATCTGCAAAGGAGACTTGAGTCTTTCCTCACTCTTTCTTCTGGCAGTCCAGGAACTGCCAAGCCTTTGTTGTGTGGACCTTTGCACTGTAAATAACTCTGTGAGGGAGCTCCTCCTATAACCATTTCCTCTCACTAGCCTGCTCCAAATTCCCATGATCCCTGCCGAAGTATGAAGGACGTCAGAGCCGGATGCATGATCATTTCCAGTTTCTGTTTCCGTATTGTGTTCAAATTCTTCAGGCAGCTCAGAGCAGACCCTTGCCACAGACCCTTGCAAGCTCCACGGCTGGCAGGGGGGCATCTCTCAGCTCTGGGTATGTGATCCACGATAGTTAATGTTGCAGGGACAGTGAAGTGGTGAAAAAAGTGTTGTCTGGGTCCAAAACTGGGATATTGACTGGAGTCTGAAGCACAGCAGCAAGCAAAGTAAAATCCTCCGAATTGGAATTATTGGTGGCTACCTGTTTCAGCTTCTTCTCTTTGTAGGTGCTGTGTCTCTAGGGTAGAGTGCAGAGCAGAGACTTTGCTGGTAAGTAATGATATCCCCTGCTCCAAGGAATTTGACCTTGTCTGGCTGTCAGACACCTGGCTAGCTCTCACTCCTCATCCTCAAAAGGACAGGAGAGAGAAAATAAGATGGAAAAGTTCATGAGTTGAGATAAAGACAAGAAGATCACTCCCCGTCTTCTCAGATTCAACTTCACTCCCCTGTTCCTGACTTTTCTACCTCCCCCTGCCCCTACACCCCCCCTCCCCCAATACAGCAGGGAAGGGAAATGGATGTTGTCCTCGGTAACTCAGTGAGAGTTGCCCTCTGCACCTCCATCATGCTCAAAAATTTCCCATGCTCCAGAACGGTTCATTTCCCATGGGCTGCAGTCCTTCAGGATAAGCCTGCTCTAGCAAGGGTTCCTCTCCACGGACTGCAGCTTCCTTGAGGGCCTGCCCACATGCTGCAGCGCGGGGTTCTCCATGGGCTGCAGTGTGGATATCTGTTCCACCATGGTCCTCCACAGGTTGCGGGGAGGCAGCCTGACTCACCATGGCCTTCTCTAAGGGCTGCAACGGAATCTCTCCTCCAGCACCTGGACCACCTCTTCCCCTCCTTCTTCACTGGCCAGCGCTGTTTCTCTCACATTTTTCCTTACTCCTCACTGCTCAGCAGCTTTCTCAGAGGCACCACCAGCTTGGCTGATGAGCTCCGCTGTGTCCCGCAGTGGGTCTGCTGAGCTGGCTGTGTCTGGTGTGAGGCACCCCAGGGGCTTTGCTCACAGAGGCCATCCCTTCAGCCAACCACTGCCAGGACCTGAGCACCTGCACCTGGTACAGTACCTGTGAGCAGCAGCTTTGTTTTCCTGAACATTGAAGGAGGGATGATGCTATCAGTGCCTTCTGAAAGCACTCTGACTTCTGCAGCTGATCACACACTGCTCAGAAGCCAACTCTTATGCCTGTTAGCCAGGTGGCATCACTGGCCTTCATGCAACAAGCTGAATTTATTGTGTCAAGTGTATTTCCTTACTATGTGTATTTTAGAAAGATATATTGTAGAGAAAAACAGTGATACAGGTCCAAGACAGAGAGGTCAGGGTTATTTCTGTGGTGCTTACCATGCCAATGTCACGGGTTTACTTTTTCTAAGAAAACCAAATGGGAATTTTCCTTTGCCCTGCTGCATGTGGGGGAAGGATATTGAGTTGGGAAGACAGCTCTCTGCCTTGGGTGATTAACTACACAAAGGAGCTGGCTGGCAGAACTACATTCCAGGCTAATGGCCCTTCCAAATCTGCGGGGAGGGGAGTATTTTCTCCTCCTCTCCTTTCAAACGGGGAACAGTTCACTTTTTGCCTTAAGGGAGGCAAGGTGTGTGTGTATGTTTTGCACTCGACCTGGTCATCTGGCTGCTCTCCTCAGCTTGCCTGCGCGCTGCCCCTGCCTCCAGCCCGAATCTGCTCAGAATTCATCGGAGAGTTTGTGCTCGTCGGGGAAACGGAGGAGTCCCGACCGCAGCCAGCCGCAGACAAAGTGAGTTTCGTGGGAAAGAAACCGCCCTTCTTTCCCCTTCTCCCCTTCCCCTCCTTGGAGCTGGGAGATCTCCATTGCGGCTCCTCCCGTGATCCGGGCCCCCCCGCGGTGGCCGCCAGAGCCCAGCAGCGCTCCCCTCCCGACCGCCACGGAGCACTGCAGGCTCTGCTCCTCCAGCCATCCAACAGCGCTCCTGCCAACCCTGATCAGAACCGCGCTAGGGGACAGAGAAGTATCAGGCTGTTTCCGTTTTGAAGGGGACTTTTGGGTACAGGATTATTGCTCAGTTGTTTTTGTGTTCTGTTACTGTTTTTTGCCAATATACATATATCCTTTAAGAAAGGGTTGTTATTTCTTCCTTTTTCCGTGCTTCCTCGATTGGAGCCTTTTAATTTCGGATTTACAATTGCTGAGAGAGAGGAGTTTGGTCTACCTCATAACTCATCCTCCTTAGCAAAACACTCCAGTCTCTTTAAACTGAGACAGTCACATAAATGTGTAAACAGCAGTACCTTGGTTCTGGGGCAAACCTGCACTTCCCAGCTGAAGGGGGTCTCCTTTTTTGAGAAGTGATTAGATTTCTGATCAGACCAGGGATATTGCATACTTTGACAGCTTTGGAAGATCCTACTTGAATCTGGATTTCTCTTTCGATGTAGGGCAGAGCAAGCAGCCAAGCACTGATCAGCTCTTCTGCACCTGTGTTATCTCTGGATTCATCTGTCTGCTCCTGAAATGGAGTACTCCTGGTATTGGCTTGATGATTCTGAGCAGTGGATTGAGTATGGGGAAGAGGTGAGATCCATCTGCTGTTGATGCCAAAAGCTTTTGTTAAACCATCTTTGGACAGTTATTTAGGGCACGTTGTTCTGCAGCTGGTGTGTTCTACACGCACCGCTGGGTGCCCTTGCAGTGCTGCTCCGATGCTCGGGTCTTATTAATTGTCCCTCAAAGCAGGACTGGAACTCTGTGAAAGCTTTTAAAGGACTGGCTTTGAAAGTGTGTGCATTTTCCAGAGCTGACAGACATCTTTTGGCTGAAGCTGACCACACAGGCTGAAGGCTGCTTTGTTGCTGTTGTTACAAGCAGCTGTTCTCTGTGGGGTACCCCTCTGTCACTGCAGAACAAAATGCTTTAAACCTTGGAGGCTTACTTCAGAGCAGCATCACATGATAGAGGCCTGGGGAAACACTGGTACTTCCCCACAGTGACTCCTAAACCGAAGGGTGGTTTCTAACAGGTATAATTTCGTTGTTCTTTCTACAGCATCCAGATCACTGCTCTGCCAGTGTAACGTCTGCATTTCTGGAGAATGAATATCTAGCTGACAAGAACGCTGTTGTTTTTTTCTGGGCTGGTTCTCAGCACTATAAGATAAACTTTGCAGGTGAAGTATATCCTTGTTTTAAGTCTGTTACACAGTGCAGCTGGCTCAAAGGTATTTTCTTCCGTGCAGAGCTTTCACCCTATGTCTGCATCTCTTTGAACAGGTCTTTTTCCTCCTGCAAATTTTCTCCAATGCTACAGAACTTGAGCAGTATGTACATTTCTCTGCAGTTCTGAGATGCCTTGCTCAAGCTTCTACACTTGGGCATCTGTAGTCAAAAAAGCGTCTCTGACAATATTGTATATTCAGAAGAAGGGTTGAGAGTAAATGCTTTGCTTCATGGCACCTGGCTTGTTTGGATTTATACAACTAAAGAGAAGGAACGAGAAACCAGAAAGAAAACCAAAACAAAAGACTTAAAAGTCAAGTGGTGAAGAAGTGAGACCATAGTGGACATCTTGCAAGCTAATTATGGGGAGAAAAAGCACAGAGTGCAGCTAATGAAAATTTAGGGCTGGTTGCACAGAGAGAGAAACGGGAAAATGAGAAATGCTTTTCTGTTTCTAATTTATTTACCCATCTTAAAACTCCTGTTAGTTTTCCAAACTTTAAATCTGTTTCCTGGCATGAATCAAAAGTGGTGTTTAAAGGAGGAAACAATGGATAATTAGCCATGTCACACAGCGTGTGCTCTGTGAGATTGTTACAGGACCAAGAAGAGAGGGCAGACTTTCCTCTTAGCACCACGTAACAACCCAGTGCTGCCAGGAAAGCCAGGTTTATGGCCCCCATTGTATCGAAAACTCTTCCCTGCTGCAGGCCTACCATCAGACCTAGTTTTCTCTGGCTGGCAGCCTGGATGCAAATACATATGCAGGTGCAGTTGGTGATTGGTTGCCTTTGAGTTTCACAACCTGTGCTTGCTGATCTCCAAGTAGGAGCAGTGCAAGTGAGAACGGTAATGAAGTCTGGACTGGGGTGGGTGGGATAGAGAGAGCCCCACAATGCAATATTCAGGGCTACCTCCTCTTTTATTTTTACTTAACATATAAGAGTGTGTTCCTGGACAATGAATTTTTGAGTTATTGTGTTTTTCTTTGAAGACATGGTCCAAACAAATTTGCTCTTTAAAACACAAAGAAAAGTTATTCGATGGCCAAAACATCCGTTACCTGAAGGTGGACAAGACAGAAGGTAATATACATGCATTATTTAACAATGTCTCTATAGGACAGCACCTTTCTGCTAAGAAGTTCCTCCTACCTGTCTAAAATGCAATTTTAGATTTCTTAAATTCATTTTTAGATGACTCTAATGGTAAATTTTGTGGCTACAGTATTTGTAAATTATGCAACACTTCTGTGAAGCACTCTGGAGAGATGTTTGGTGGCAGTGTCTGGCAGCTGTGAGAGACCACTAGAGTGGATTTGTTCTCTCTGTGAGAGGCAAGGCTACGTAAGGCTGACCCAACAGTGCCAGGAATTTTTATTCCTTGATTTATGCCTCAAAGCTAATAAATAAACTGTGCAGAGATTAGGAGCAAGAGACTGCCAATCCCAAGAGCTGTGGAGCATATGGATACCATTCCCTGGAAAGCTGAGGATATATTAAAACACAAATTCAGGCAAATCCCCCTAAATTAAATGAACTAGAGGCACTTACTTGAGATGCCCTATCTCATGGCTTTTTTTGAAGGAAGTTCAGCTTAACAGAATTGGAGCACATCTGCTGTAAATGTCAGTTGTGCTACTGATTTATTTTAAAAAGAGCTGCCTTTGCTTCAGAAACTCACCAATAGAAAGTGCGTGTGAAACTGAGGGTTCAATTTAAGGGCTGGTTCAACCAAAGGGGGGTTAATTAAAAAAAAACCCTAACCAAACCAAACTATAGATCCTGAATGGATGATGATGCTCCTATTGCCTGGGTTAAAACCTGGGTGCCAGGAGGGCATAGTGCTGGAAGTTGTTGAGCACTGACTGTGCAGTAGTGCCTGCAGGGCACAGCTGTGCATCCACAGGCTCCTGGCTGGCTTGGTCCTGGGGACGGGTACCACTGGCCACCCATCTGGCCAGTGAATCAGAGAAGAGTGGCCGCATGGAAGGAGAGGGCTCATGCTCTGGTTTCCTTGATATGTTCAGGTAGCACACGTGGAGGGCTGTCTGGAGCAGTTGGATAAACCAGTGAGCTAGGAAGGTGTTACTTCTCATTTGAAGCTCTTCTACCAGTATCTTGACCTGCCAAGGGATGCATCAGTGCCGCTAGGATGTGTGTGGAAATCTAAACTGGGGAAAGGGATAATAGTTATGAGAAAAGTAAAACAAAAATAAAAATCCAGGGATACCTGAATGCTGCTGTAGAGCCCGTGATTGGATTCTTCAGAAGGGGGTTTTGGTTAGAAGTGTCGACTAAATTGCTTCTCTTTCTCTTCTGCAGCCCAAACACGACTCTATCTTGTTCTGTCTATCCTCCACAATGGGACCAGTCTGCACTACCTGACACTGGGTTCAAGGTAGGTCTTTCCAGCTCTCCAGCGGGTAGGATGAACTGTGTCCTGTACTGATTTTCCTGAGAACATGAGTCAAGGCAGTTGAGATGTTCCCAGCTTTTAAACGTGTCTTATAAAAGTAAGCAACTATGATGTGAAACAAGACTGACAGTTTCACAGTCAGAATAGATGTGTGTTTCCTGGGAAGCTCTCTGAGAAACCCCTACGATACCATGCAGGATAAGAAAGGCTCTTTTGGCCGTTACTGGTCTGACCTGTCCTTTGCACTGTCCCAAGGCACCTCCTCGTCTGATAAACTGGAGGAATTGCATCTTAAGGGGGTATTGTAATATTTCCCCCATTAATTTGAGGCAAAATGTTATTTGCTGTGGTAAAACTACAGCTTAGCCCTGTAGGGAAGGAGCTAGGGTGTCAGATTAAGGCAAAACTTTCCACTCTTCTCCAGCCTGAATACTGCTGTGCATTTTAACTTTAGGTTACTCTGAACTCAAAATAATCTGGATGCGGAGGTGTGTCCACCGAAGGAAGCTCATATGGGATTGCACTGATTTCCCTCAGTTAGTGTCTGTGCTTCCTCATGGGGAGAGGATGGTTAACAGGAAAAACAGAAGGAGCTTGTGATTTTTATGTAGATGTGAGGAGGTTGATGAGTCCTTTGGGAGGACTGGGAGTTGTTACTGTCAGTAATACCCTATTTTTGGTGTTTTTAAAATTTTCAGTTGATACAGCTCAGCTTTGATTCCCACGAATATGGAATAATCAAAAGGCTGTTTGAAAAGACGATGAAAGATTATTGCATCATTCAACTTCAGAGGATCCAGAACCCAACACTTTGGGAACTTTTTCAGTGGTTTGTATCTATTTTTTTTTCATTTTTCTTATGGTATCAGAAGACCAACATTTCCTAATCTATTGTCCTCCATAGCCTACCTTAGGAGTGGCTAAATCCAGTGGCTCAGCAGATGTGAGGCTGCCATGTACCTGTGTGCCTGGGTCTGGTTGGTAGTGAGGTTCAGCAGATGCTCCCAGTAGGTGCATGTGCATACACAGAAAATATATGAATACACACAGAGAAATCAACACGGGCAGCACAGCACTCGTGCAATTGTGAACAGCACCAATGGCCTCACTGCTGTCCCTTCCTCTGGCTGAACAGAAATGAGTGTCAAAATGAATGTCAATATAAAAGGCTGTTGATGGAATACATATACATTGATGGATCCCTCTAGGAGCTGGTCTTAGCCTACTCATCTGCTGGCTCCTGGGTCCTCTTATCCCCAGTTATGTTTTGCATAGACACATACACATGCAAATGGGTCTTGGTAGATTTCACAGTGTCTTCAGCGATTGGCCTGGACCTCCCAGTCCCACTCATAAGCAAGCTCAGACCTCCTGGTCTCTCCAGCATCTGGCCTAGACTTATGACTGCTCCAAAACCTGACTCCTGGGCCAGCTCCCCTCCTTACTGGCTGTCCAGCCTTTCACTGGCTGGTGATCACACACTGGCACACGTGCCCTCGTTTGCTGCAGTTGCTGGGGCTGTGGATATATGGCTCCTGTGACCCAAGGTCCTACTCCAGTTGCCACACACAGACCCCCAACACGTGCATGCACACAGGCTGGAGACTCCATCACCAATGTAAGAGTTAGAAATTGGAGTTTAATGAGAAGATAGGGCAGACTGTACTGATCAGGCACTGGATGTGGCCAAACCAGCCTACTAACCAGGCAGTGGCCTGTTTTTACACAACCAAGCCTTTTTACCCCCTTATCCATCTATTTTCCTGTTTATCTTTCTCAGACCATCCTGATCTCACCCTTCTCCCACCTACAGTTCCTCTTGTCAAACATCGCATTGAAAGTCCAGTGCAATCCCTGAATGCACTTCCCCTCTGTCCCATAACAAGTCCCATACTCTCATGGGCAGTACCCTCTTTATGTCTGTGAGCTGCTCTGGGCCTGTTCCGTTGTTCATGGTGCCAAGTGTCTCCCTGATCTGTGGGGTTGAGGCTTCCCTGGGGCTGAGGCTCCCGTGGGGCAGCCCTTGAAGGAGACTGGGGCTCCTCTCTGTGACTGGGGTTGTCTCTGTGTTCTTTTGTGTGTGTGGAAATGAGCCTTTTATCACATAACCTAATGGGTATGTGTGTGTGATTCTTGCTAGTGTTATTCGAAAAATAAATTCTTTTCCTTCATCATAACTGAGTTCTGGTATTTCAAGTTTATTCCTTTGGTTTTAGTTTCTTCCATGCAGGAGTTTAAGAAAAAAAAAGGGAGGGACTTTTTTTATGATAAAGGTGGAACAGAGATTATACAATCTTCACCATGGGTTCATACAGCTCAGTTTTATAATCATATTTATGCATTCAGGATTTATATAACATGAGAACTGACCATTTTCCAGTCAAGAGATGTTTGTCTCTTTACTCTCTTATGTGGTATGAAGTTGTGGGTGACACAGTCCATAGCGATGCTGAGAACTTTTTGTTTTGCTGGCACGAGCCAGCTGTGCAGCAGGGTACCAACAGAAGTGCAAAGCAGGCAGTAACCCCACTGAGAGTGGTTTGTGTCACTGTTTCTCCATGACCCAAAAGTAGGAGGAGTTGAGTTGGGAAGTTGTCCTCGTGTGAACCAGGATAACAAGTCATTCTTTTTTTTCTTTTTTTTTTTGGTCTCTAGGCAAAAAGAGAAGATGAAGAAGGTCAATAAATCAAAATGGGTGGATGAGCGGCTCCTGTTCCATGGGACAAATCCATCCCACGTGTCTGCCATCTGTGAGCAGAACTTTGACTGGAGGCTCTGTGGGACTCATGGGACAATGTTTGGAAAAGGTACAAGTGCAGAAGTGTGGCTGTAGGGGCTGTAGCAGCATGGACTGCAGACCCTGGCCAGGCTCGTGTGTGGGTGTGATGTGACTGACTGTCCCTGACCCCTGCACTCCTGCCATTAGAGCACTCTCCCCTGCCTCCAGCTGCATTGCTGCAGACAGCATCCACAGCAATCCCTTTCCAGGAGGGACTAAAAACACCCCTCTTTGCTTCAGGTACCTGCAGTTCTGCAAAGCTCTCGGGCAGGTGGGACCGGGAGGCTGATGGCGAAATATGACTGGAGTTTGTCGATGCTTTAAAATAAGCCAACGTGTGTTGCCATCTTGGCAAGAATGTGTGTAGGGCTACCTGGAGTTGTTGAATCACTGGCTACCAAAGTGCTGACCACAGATGCTTGTTCCTCAGCTGCTGTATTGTCTTACCTGTGCCTTTTTCTGGTCCCTAGGAAGCTACTTTGCCCGAGATGCCAGCTATTCTCACGAATACTGTTCTGCTCGCAATGGTCACTACACCATGTTTGTAGCTCAAGTTCTTGTTGGAGACTTTGTTCAGGGAAACTCTAAATACTGCCGCCCTCCAGCCCGAGCCAGCAATTCAAACAGACTTTATGACAGCTGTGTGGATGACCCAATAGACCCTTCCATCTTTGTCATCTTTGAGAAGCAACAAATTTACCCTGCCTATATCTTGAAGTACAGCGCTGAGACCCAGTGTGTGGTCCTGTAATGAATGGTGGAATCTCCTTTGAATTCACATTGAATAAATTACTCTTCATTAATTCTTTTTTAATCTTTGTTCAACTTTAGTAGTAGCTTTGGAACACTTCATAATGTGGTTAACAAATATCATTCCCCTGATGGTTTGGGTGGATAGTTTTTTTGGTAGGGGCTATTCTTTTTCCAGCAGAAGGTGCTAAACTTCAGCATTCACTCTAGCCTGGAACAAGGATGAGCTTGCCTTGCATACCCTGATGCAGTGACACCTACTGCTGCTGAAACCACCACCACTGAGTGTACAAATAACTGATACGATCACTTAGGGTTGATTCCTGCCTATGATGGTACTGATGTGCTGAAGGGAGACTGGGCAAGGAATGTGGAAGAAGGAAAAGTGAAAGAACCTACGTCGTGGTGCACAAGAGAGGAATCATGGCCTGTCTTCTCAGCAAATGGTAGGAAGCTCCTGCACTCGGGAGGCTTTGCAATTAATGCTGGCAAAGAACTTTGCTTTGTTTCCTGGTCTCATTGCTGACATCTCTTCTCACCTTGTTCTCCTATGTCAAGTTCGACCGCCTCTGTGACATCCTGTCCTTCTTCTGTCCCCACTGGGTTTAGGTCAAGAAAAGCAGGCATATTGCAGCTGCTGAAGTTAACCCCCCACCATGCCATGACACCAACAGTGAGGAAGTCTGTGGTGAGCTGAATAATGGCACACAGCAGTGTCCCACCAGTGCTGCAGAGCCACTGCCTGCAGCAGTGAGCAGTGAGACAAAGGGTCTGTGTGAGGGTGGCCACTGGCATGGCCACCTCCTTTCCACTCTGCAGGCTGAAGTTGGTGATGGCTATTTTGTGTTGCCCTGCTGCTGCCTGGCACTCCTCCCAGTGATTGAGAAGTTTCCCAGTGGTGTGTGCTCCAACTGGGATGATGTGGGGGAAGCTTGAGTTGTGGTCATAGTACTTGAAACTTGGTGGATGGTGGGATAACATTTAGGATGACCAATAGCATGGAAACAAAAATTTGTGGTTTATTTTAAAACAGTCTTGGTGTATAAGCTGTCATAATTCATCAAGAGTCACAAGCAGTTCAGCTGTGCATGCCATATGTGGAAGGAACCAAGAGGAGGGATGTGTGTAAGGTCTCATCAGTTTTCCTAAAGCCTGTTATTTTCAGGCACAACCAGTGCCCTTAGAAAATGTCAGAAAGACAACTGAGTGCAATGAGTCCCTGGGCTGCCCTAATTCATGCACTTCCATGTCCCACTGCTTTTGTGGGAGCCTAAGGGTTGTTCTTTTGCAAATTAATGATCTAATCTTGTCAGACACAGGTGAGCAGAGAACTTTCTATGCAGTCAGGAAGTAAAAATGAAAGTCACTTAAATGGACTTTTTCCCTGAATATAAGATATTTTTTATTTTAAAAAAATAAGAAAAGCACCTACCAGCTGCCACACACCTTTCTCAATAAGGAAAGTGGTGAACAGTTAGTTGCTCTCCTGTACTATCAATACTACTGCATTGGAAAACTGCCGTGATTTTGTAGATCTGTTTGCCATGGATTTGTCAGTTGTCCTAGATCTGCATCCTGTGCCTTGCCTGAACATGAACCTGAGCATTATTTGTACAAACAATAACAGAAAGTCTGTTTTAAGATGATAATTTTATAGCCAGCTGGGATTACATAGAGGTCTTTGTTTTACAGACTTGCTGCCTGGCTGTGGCACTCTGTGCTGCTGTGCATGGGCAGCCTTCACCCCTTGCTGCCTCCGAGTTGCAGGCTTGCAAGGATGAGAAGGGACTGAATAATGACCATTTTCAGCTGTCACCTTTCTTTGGTCCTTGCAACATTGCATAGCTTTTCTCCGTGGCTTCATCAGCTTATGGGGGGTTGCATGTGCAGCCTTTGGGCAGGACAAGGGCATGGAGATGGAGGGTTTGGGAAGAGTTTTGTTATTACAGAATTATGAGAGTTATTAGAAAAAATGCTCTGTGGATTGATGCTTTTGCACAAACCATCTTCTCCCATTCTTCTCCTCCGTGACAGAAGAAACCATCCATCATGTGGGAAAAAGTTGTTTCCAGCAAGATGGGCTTCAGAGTATGATTGCCAAACTTGTTGGGGGCAGGAGAAAGTAAGGGAGAGCCTGCTGAGAAGCAGGCCAGCCACTGAAAAAGGGGATGGGGGGGTGTTGATCTGAGAAAGAAGAAACCAGGCAGAGAACAGAGAGCACGTGCAAACGTGCACAGTTTGGAAGACAATGAGATTTTCCAGTAAGTCAAAACTATTTCTGACTGCAGTGAGAGTTTCTTGCAGCCTCCAGCTGCTTCCAGAATTAGGTGCTGGGTGTTATATTGAAAAGATCAGACAGGGCCTGGTGTGAGCAGCTGTAAGTGTGCTGATGTGGGACTGCTATGAGCTCTGCAGGTGCTGCAGTACTGGATCTGACATGGAAGCTGTCCTTGAGGAGCCCATGCTCTTTCACAGTCACTCTCTGCAACACTCCCTTTATGTGTCCCAAAGCAGCAGTCCTGCCTCCAGTGACAGGGAGAGTGGATGGGAAGGAGCAGATACAGGGCATTCACCTGCTTGAAAACTGACCTAATCAAAACCACCACAAAACACAACTCCAAAATACAGTGTTTGGCATTAGCAGTTTCCAGTTCTGCTTGTTTTGACATCAGTAAGGAAGCAGGGCGGGTTGCAGCATGAATTTTGACTGGCATAAGATGAAATTGAACCTCTAGCCCAGCAGATTTGGGAATCTAAAGCTAAAAGACTTGGGAATATTTCAGTTAGTGAGGCACTGAGAGCAGAAACTGCTAGTAAAAGTGAAAAGCAACTTAATCTGTGAATACTTCTTCATGGGAGTTTTGTTCAGTATTGTAAATTTGCTAAAACTTCTTCCCAACCTGAACCTCCTGCTACCTCTGGAGTGCCTGGGTGCCTTTGAAGTACTGAGCAGAAAGCATTCTTCACCAACCTTTTAGATGAGAAATGCTTGCAAACCAACATCAACATATGGAATAGTTGCCAGGCACTAAGTGTGGATCTGTGGACTTCTGAGTCATTATTTTTTTCCCCTGAAAAAAATCAGAGATCTCTCTTCCCTTTGTTGAGAATGGGTTAACTCAGATACATGGCACTGACAGTTTCAGAGTCACCAAGACGGTGATGGAAAAAAGTCTGGCCTGAGGAATTCCGTGAGTAGCCAAACTCATTTCTATGGAGTTTGCTGCTTCCCCAGTCAGCCAGACCGGCACCGGACAGGCAGGTGTTGGGGTGGGCTTGTCCTGCAACAGCAGACTCTCTTTGTGATCTCTCGGAGAGACAGCTGCAGGCACCGGCAGCTTTTCCAGAAATTTCATTAGCAATTGCTTTTCAGGAACGAGCAACAATTCAGAAGGATCAATTGCTTTTTGTAACCGTATAAATAATGCATTTCTTCTATGTACTCAAATGTGTACTGTCTTTGTCTCTGCCTGCAAAGCTGTTAGCTCAAGTGATCTTTTCATCATAATGTATTTCTAATTGATTTTCTTGTGGTGCTCTTAGAGCTTCACAGCATCCCTAGCTTTAACACAGTTGATTACATATTCATGCAAGTGTTCTAGGCTTTCTATTAAGTAACACCTCAGAAAGTTTTCAGGCTTTCTTTTAATTTACTGGTGCCTAGTTTGACTTTCCAGCATTTGTAAGAAACCTTTTTAACAATTTTGAGAGAATTTATTACAGGACGGCTGAACTGCAGAAACCCAATGCTTGATTGAACATGCTGAATGAGATGTTATTTTCCAAAACACTTAAACTTTTAAAAATCAACCTGAGCCCCATAACCTGGCACGACCACTGTATGGGTGCCAGGTGAAGAAAACACACATATTGTTCTTGGCATGACATGCTCAACAATTGCATTATTTAACAAGGCTGTTTCTAGTTCGAGGGAATAATTATCCCGAATCACTGTGTAGCTGTGGTAATGATGGGGGCTGAGGGTTTGGGAAAGGGCTTTAGGGGCCTGCAGGAGACAGATCTGTAGGAATCAGACTCTTATGTCTCAGGGAACAACTTTTTCTATTTGTTCCTGTTCTCTTGCAGTCCTGTTTCTTTTGATGAAGCCTGTTGTCTGGCATGTTGAGTGCTAGGCGCTATTTCCCAGAGCAACTCAAACTGTCTTTACAGAGTTACTTTTACATCTTGCTTACAAATGGTAGCAATAGGGAAGGCTGACCTGATTCTTATCCATCTGTTCTTAATAAGCTTAGATTTTTCTTCCAGATGGTTTGCAGCAATGTCAGAGGGCCTATTAATTGGTGTGCCAGTGCTCAACTTATAAATACTTGAGAAGTATCTACACATGATATCCCCACCACTGGAGGAAGCTCTGTCTTTACCCATCCCCAAAGAGAAGCTTTATTTCAATGTGTGTTCTCTGAATAATTTTTCTTTGTCTGTATCTTCAGCTTTGGTCTCCTTAAGTCAACATGGTTTTCTCTTTACTAAGTCCAAAGGAGATATTGGAAGTCCCACTGGTCTCCGCTTTAACACTTTGCTTTCACTCTTGCTTCTTGCAGGCTTTTTCTGACTGCATTTTGCAGATAGCCCCTTGCACCTTCCAGTTGGTTTTTCTTTTGAAAATTCTTGTAAGTTTATGGGGATTTTTACTATGCTCTGCAGATCCATCTCAAGCTGTGATCCATTATTCTGTCCTGAAGGCCAGATGACCTTTATTTTGCCTCTCAGCTCAAGCAGGTTTTTCTAAAAGTCTTTTTCCATATTCTTTTTCCTCTTTTATCCTCATACAATCTGACCTCATTTTTGCAATTACACAACCTCTGCCTTCACATAACTTATTTGACTAAATGTCCTCATATCTATCATAATGTCTTTAAAAAAAAAAACAAAACAACTCCCTTTTTGTTTTGCTTTATGGTGTTTTTTGTTTGTTGGTTTGGTTTGGCTTATTTGTTGTTTTGGTTTTTTTTCTTTTTCACTGGGCAAATCAAATTCTTTACTAACAGAATTCCCTCTCTTCATTTCTTTAGTCAGATATGTGATTAGTTTCACTGCATGAAACTGTAGGCTGCTAACTAAACCTAAACTTTGTGACAGTGCTACCAAAAATACATTTCTCCCATCAGGGCCTCCTCCAGCTGCTGCTATTTCTGTACAGTCTGAGTAACTCCATGATGTGTCCCGCTCACCGGATTTTCTTTTCTTTCCCAGATTGACTTTTGGATTGTTTTTCTTTCCCCCTCCCCCTCAACTTTTAGTTCTGCTTGCTCCAGTTAACATATGGCACCTAGGCAGTTCCCTGAGCTGAAACATGATTAATAAGACTCATAAGTAATGCAAAAGCTTCATTACATAGCTGGGAAGACAATTTGCAGGACTCCTGTCTATTTAAATGTTATCAACTGACATAAAAATTAACATAACCCTCTAACGCCTGTGAATTCAAGATCATTGTGGAAGTTTTTGTTCTCCAAGGGAAGCAGCTCCTTGCAGTGAGTAGTACAAGGGCCATGGACTTGGTAGCTGGGGGATCTAGTTCCACATCTGCAGAGGTTTTGTTGGGGAACCCAGGCAAATTCAGAAGTATTGACTTCTACAGGTGAAACATAGATAATACTATTGTTATCTAAACAGGGTCAGGCGTCTGCTCGGTGTATATGGGCTGGCATACTCAGAGGGCAGAAAATTCCATGCCTGGGTTTGAGCACAGGCAAAAAGAAAATCCAAACCTTTTAGGACTTTTTTTCTTCCCTGAGGATTTGGAAACTGGACAACTTTCTGGGCTGTGAAATGATGACAACAGTCCAGGAATTCCTGCAGAGTTCGGGTTTCCCTGTCAAGATTACTGTTAAGCAACCTGCCAGAAGCTGATAATCTTTTTCTTCTTCCTCCCTTTCCGTGTGCTGGCCTCCACATTGGGATGCCATTTGTTTTGCTCCTTGCATATGTCTTGCCTTGCCTCAGTGTCTCACCAGGGTGCACGGACATTTTGACGTATTCAGCAGCCTCTCATAATTTTACTTGTATCACTCAGGACCATAAGAGGTTGAGGTCTGACTGTTGTTTATTTTCTTGACCAAATCAGAGCCTTTCAAAATTGCTTTAATTTATTTTAATTTTTTTTTAATGCTGTGTGTCCATCTGTGAGGAGAGTGCTCTTTTCTTTTGGAAATCCTAACAACTTACAGCAGAGGACAGTGCCAGAAAGCTGTCCCACAGGCTGATGAGGACCATTTTGAGAGCTGTGGTGATGTTCTTCAATCCTGTGTGAAAGGGCTGAGGAGAAGGCAGCAAGCACCACAGACTGCAGAGATGGATGGTACTCTGGGAATACACCACCCTACCGGCCCTCAACCATGCATGCTGTGATGAGGAGGCAGCAGTGTCCAGCAAACACCTTCTGGTGGGAGGTGGGGTTTGGCTGGGGTGCACTGGGAAACTCCAAATCATAGGCCATTACCCCTGGCTAGCAGATAAAATGCTGTTCTGCAGGCCCTTTAAGCCAAATTTTTTTTTTTTTTCTGATGAATAATTCATCTTTTTCTAGTCTCCAAACGACTGTGCTGCTCCTTTAACCTCTACACAGGCAGAGAAGACGATTCAGGCTGACCAGAAAGGCAGCCTCCAGTTTCAAGACGTGTGTTCAGAATCATTGCGATAGACCCTGAAGATGGAAATAGAAGGGATAGAAGGGAGAAACAAACTAAGGGTACCCCAAAGAGAAGGTGACCCGAACTTCCACGCGTTGCTGCCGGTGCCGACGGAGAAGGTGTCCCGGACGCGCTGCCAGGCAGCCCGGTCCCTGTCCCTAGGTGGCAGTGCCAGCCTGGCCTCGGGAGCCTGCGGGAGCCCGGGAAGAGCCAGTCCTGCTCTGGACCCCTCGGGCTGGGGCACGGCATGGGGATGGTGGGGGAGACGCGGGGGTCGCGGTGCATATGGGGCTGAGCGGGAGCGGGGGGCACCGCACGCGCCCAGCGCTGACCGTCAGCAGCCGCAGGATCTGCTGGGTCCTGTTCCTCACGGGCGTCTGCACCACAGCCCGGTCAGTGCCCCCGCCCCAAAAAGTCACGGTTTAATCACGGCTGCTGAGTACTACGTGCGGATTAGTGCAGGGCAGGACGCACCGCAGGCAGAGCTGGAGGAGGATGTAAGAGGCAGAGCACGCCGAAGGGTAGCTTTTGGGAAGTGTAAATGCTTTTGGGACTGCCAGAAACTCATCTGCCTCATTCATTGCCCGTGCTTATCATTCTGCACTATCTGTCCATCACTGACAGGATGGAAAGCTGCCGGTATCGGCTGGACGGGCACATGTGGATGATTCAATATGGGAAGCAGGTGAGCATCTCCCTTCTCACGCCAGCACTCCATGCCAGTCACTCCCTTCCTGCTCTTCTTACCCCGAAGTGTAGGAAAGACTGTAGCGTACCAGGACAAGAGCTACAGAGAGCCCATACTCATCACTGAATGCCCAAAACCATCATAAGCTCAAGGCAGACCTGTAGCAATACTTTCCCAAAATGCTCTCCCTGCCTCCAGCATTTTTTGGCTTGGGAATCTCCTGCATCAGAGTTGGTATCTATATATGTAATAATCTCAGATGCATTCTTCTTTCAGTAATTATTCCATTGCTTTTTAAATTTATATAAAATTTTAGCTTCTACAATATCTTGTGGCAAATATTCTTGCAGCTAAATGGGATATTTTTTGATCGAGTCTCTCCTTTGCCTTGCTTTGAACTTAGCACTTGCTAGCTTTGTTTAATAAAAGGGATGCAGATATTCTCCCAATGTTTTCTTCATCACCTCGCACATTTTTGTCATTTTTTGCTGATTTTCCTCAATGCTACCAGGGAACTCAGCTCTAAAAAGAGGCTGCCTTTACAGATGGCTTGGGAATTTGTTGAAAAATCATTTTAATTTGAAAGTTCTGTGTATGTGAGAAGGGATCACTTTCTGCAAACTTCTGCTGAAAAACAAATTCCAGGAAACCACCTGCTTTTCCCACCAAAGCCCCTGGGAGACATCTCCATCTATAAGCTGACTTGGAAATAATTCCAGAGCCTGAAATCACAGCTCCTCCTTCTGGGAAGCCTCTATTCCACCCTTTGAGGACAGTCAGAGGAGAGTGAAGGGCTTTTGGGAGCAAGGAGGGTGGCACAGTGCAAGGATGGTGAAGGGAGGTGACACTCACAAGTGCTCAGACTGCACTGCAGCCACCAGCAGTCCTTGGTGGGGGACACAGAGAGAAGAGGTGGACATGAGAGAGCCCCTCCAATCTGCTGTGGTGCAGGGAGTGGCAAAGGGGATGTAGTGATAGGACAAGGAGTGATGTCTTTGAACTGAAAGAGGATACATTTAAATTAGGTATTAGGAAGAAATTCTTTAGTGGTGAGGGTGCTGAGACGCTGGAACAAGTTGCCCAGAGAAATTGTGGATGCCTCATGCCTGTAAGTGTTCAAGGCCATATTGAACAGAGCTTTCAGCAATGTGGTCTAGTTGAAGGTGTCCCTGCCCATGGCAGGTTGTTGAAATTAGATGATCTTTAAAATCCCTTCCAACCCAAACCATTCTGTGATTTCATGATTCCATGAAAGACATCAGAGAGACCCTGATGTAGCTTGGAGATGAGTCCATGACCTGACTGGTTTAAATCACTGGCTTTTCCCCATAACTTGTATAGACGCTAAATCCAACCTGTCTGTGACACCACTGTGGCTCAAAGCCAATTGCTAGCAAATATTTCTCTCCCTTGTCCAGAACAAGGTGCTGCCCCCATAACTTCTGCAGGTGTGGAGCCGTGGTTTCAGATTCATCTGTGCACTTCTGAATTTCAAGTTGGTTCACAGAAATACAAGAGAGATATCAAAGGTAAAAAAATCTGTGTGCTTACCTCTTGACATACAGGGGAACTAACTGTCATGCAGCTTCTTTTGTAAAATGCCATTGAAAATCCCTTTCTGCTTGAATGTGAAAGCAATGAGGAAATATTTCATGGAGTACAAGCAGCCTGTCAGCACAGGAAGAAGGGGAAGGAAGCGAAACATAAAATAAAATGTAAGCAGTTTTTGTAAACTAATCAAAACTGGTGGCTGTGGTCTGAATAGAGACTTTTTAAAGTAGTGTCTGTGTCTCCTTGATATTACGGCACGCTGAGCTAAGGTTGTAAATATGGGAACCTTCTTTATGTATTTATAACTAGGAAATCAAGGGCTGAAATAAAGATAAAAGTATGTTGAAGGGAATGATAGTGGTTAAGTCATCACAGATATGATGTCCCTCTTGTGCACACACAGAGTAGGTGGTTGTGTACATTGTAATTTGACTTTTTATATGTATTCGATTTACACTGGCACACAGTGAGCGTGACATGCTGACATCTCTGCTTTCCCTTGGCTGTGACTGTGCCATGCAGCTAAGCCTTTACCAAGCAAAAAAAACAAACAAACAAACAAAACCAAAAACCAACAAAAAAACCAAACCAAAAAAATCCCCACAAACTGGTGTGACTATTGCCTTGGGAGAGAGGAACAGGGAAGCAAAAAGGTCAGGGGCATAATAGCTTAAGCCAACTGTGGACTGTATTTGAGTTTCTATGGTATATATACATCCTATGCAGAGCTTAAAAAGAATAATGTATACAGTGATGGTTGCTCATGATGTATCATATTTGAAGGAGGCTGTAAGCTGTGGAAGGCAACCTTGATTAAAAGATTAAAAAGTGTTTATGTCATGCCTAGAGCAGGTAGTGTGCATCACCATATAGGATCTTCCAAAACTAGTTCAAGGGAGCAAGAGGGTGGTAGGATGTCCCCTTCTTATATCTGGGGCTGGAAAAAGAGTGTGGCTTCTCTGGTGCCCTTCTTCAGCAGCTGAAAAAAGAGAGAAGTTTGTTCAAGGTCTCTGCAGGGAAAGTGAGCTGTAAGCTGACCAGGGAATCAGTGCTCAGACAGTGCCCAAGCACTGCCTTGGTAGTTCCTTCTGAGTTTTACCTTCTCATAGCTCTGCTCCATTACTGTGCTCTGGTAAGTGAGTGTGTGGAGCTCTTATCCTTATGTCTTCCCCAGCAATAAAGCTGAGCCTGAGTCATCCAACATAATCTGGGCACGTCACTGGGAGCTGGTGATTCTGGTGCTCACCAGAGGGGCTGCCAGGCTCCTGAGGCCTCTGCAGGCAGCACACTGGGCTTCCCCAGCCTCTGAAGCATCATCCTCCGCTGAGCTGCTGGCGGGTGGGCAGAGCCAGCTGCCAGGTTGTGGGGAGAGGCAGGAATTATCCTGAGCATCTCCGGCAAGCAGAAAAGAGCGCCTGGGATGGGGGTTGAAGTACGAGGCACTATGTCACATCAGTGGAAAACAGAAAAGATGTAGTGCAAGGCAGAGTCTAGATCCCTGGAGAAGGACTACATGTTTCAGAGGGGCCTGGTTTTGTGATAGAGATCACACCACTATAAACGGATCAAAATGTTTGCTGGGTATCACCACCTGGAGTGAGGCACAGTTAAAAGAATGTCCACAAACCTCCACAAAACTTTCACAGGCAGCACTTCAAGTGCCTGTATGTTTTCCCTCTGCTATCATCACAGGTTCTGAGGGGAGAAGGTATCTTCTTTCAACACCACAAGAGGAGCTAGTGCTGGTTGGAAGCCAGGTCAGCAACTCTCAAAGAACTCAATGACTTTGGAGACAGATTCTATGTGAAGGGAAGAAAATATGAAGCTGGGATAATCAGCTCCTCAGTCAATCACTACAGCATGAAAAGACTGCACAGATCCCTCCTTACTGATGGCAAAAGACCTGAAGCAGAAACAGTGGGGAGCAGAGGAGGGGCTGGATTTAGGAGCAGCATGAGCACTGTGTTGCACAATGACATCTGCTCTCTTGGGCAGCATTCCCAGAGAGCAAAAACCTCCTTTCTCATTCATAGTGCATTTATTTGTATTCTCTTTCAAAAAATGGTCCAGAGACATCTGAATCCTCAGACTGATAAAAATCTGCAGAATTTCTAGTACTGCAATGAGTGGCAGTAGGAAGCAGGACAAGGAAAGATATGGGATGTCATGCTAATTATTTTCCTAGCTGTGGAAATAATGTCTGTTTATTGAGTCCTCTCCTGCTTCAGAATGACTCATTTATCTGCTGATGTAGACTTGGTGCAGGTAGGCTGGGCAGTGGGTTTGACAGTGTTAGCAGGCTGTCACTGTGACAGGCATGCTGGAAGGGGAGTGCACTGAGGAGAGATCCTCGTGGCCTGGAGACTGCCAGGGCAGCTTTCCACTTTCTGCTGAAGAAAAGTTACATGGCTGGGGGTGTTCAAAGAAGTCTGATGGAGATCGAAAAACTCCACTGTAATGGAATTTCTACTGTTGTGTTTTATATTCTTCTATTAAGGCTGATACTGGTGACAAGGTGAAATAGCAGGTCCAACTGAGGGATGCATAGTCATAGAGCCTGGAGAAAACATAATTTTGGTTTGCCACACAGCCTGCTAGTGAGCTGGGAAAATCAGGGAATAAGGCTGACATCCTGTTTTTTGGATGCTGTATTCTGGAGCAGGAGGAAGAGTGGGACTGGAAGAGCAGAGACATCAGTTCAGGGAAATTTGTGCAGTGTTGTTGGAGCAGGGATGGGTAGAGTCTTATAACAGTCAAGAGAAATAAGAGAAGAAAATGAATTGATCAGAAGAGGTCAATATGGCCTGCTGGTGGTAAGGAGAGGTAATGCAGGGATCATGCCTGTAGAGCTGTTGGTGCTTACTTTAGGCAGGTCTAGGATATGATATTATTAGGTATGTTTATAAGCATGTAGCCAAGCAAGGAAGGAAAAGCTAAAAGGCTTGGTTGAAAGCCTAGCGTGATGCATCTTACTGTAAAGCATCACTGTTACGTACATGGACATTCTCTACTTGTAGCTTGAATTAGTAAGAGAGAACAATTTATACAGAATATAAAGACAGAAGGTTTTCTGAGGCAGTCCCTGAAATATGACCAGGAGACTCTCTCGTGGAAATCCCTTGAGTTTGTTAATCTTGGTCAAACTTGTTTCAAACAGTCAGTCAGATGCTGTTCACATACAACGTTTCCTTCGGACTGGGGCCATTCAGCACTGCCTGAAATAGGATATGAGGTAAATATCTGTTCACACCTGCTCACTACTTTGGGAAAAATTGTAGTCTGTAACAGCTTGCATCAAATAATCTCAAATACATGCCTGAGTCCAAGAACTAGTTTTGTTAGCTTACAAATGCATCACTCCAAAATGTACAGCAACAGAGAGACAAGGATGGTTGTTTAGAAGAGCTTTGTTGGGGACACAGTTTTGTCCATTTACACCATAGCACTGTATATTTAAATGGCCAGTGCACAGAAATGTTGGTTTATCCATTATGCTTTTGTTTTGACCTAAATGACAGCTGATGATCTGATCTGGACATTAAGCCTCAGTGCTCACTATTCACGGGACTGTTTCTCCTTTAAAACACTGTCACGCTCTGGAATTTCAAATCAAAGCATGACCATCATCTCATTTAGTACTGCTATAATAAGGTTTAGGTCTTGTGTGTTTTTGAAACATCAGGCAGTGTGATTATAAATAAAGTTGCTTTGATGACTCACTACAGTAACACCAGGGCTTGTCTATAAAGATGAGTCAGAGTGCCAGAAAGTTAAGTGTGCACTTGATATAGAAAAACAATTTCACCTTCTCTTTTCCAACTGGGCACCTGTTCTGAACTCCCAGTGTCTTTGCACAGCTTTGCTTCAGCTTGTTTAGGACTGCAGTGTGCTCTGGGCAAAAGAAATGTGCTCCGTAGATTGCAATAGCTCCTTTCCATTATGGACAAGCTCTCAGAGTAGGAGTTTAGAGCCCACTGGGACAAGAGTGAGAGAGAGGAAAGGAGCATGAACAGGGGAGAGAGGGCTCTGAAAAATCCCAGGCCACGATTGCCTGGTGGGTGTTGGCTAGGCCCTCTGGGAGTGACCAGGGAGGTGTGACTGAAAGTGCTGTAACACATTTGTTTGTGTTGCGTTAACATTTTTCCAGCTAATAGCAAATAGAGGGAAATTAAAAGCCAGTAAAGGATTACAGCATCCTCAGGCTCTGGAGGACTCAGAGCCCAACGCTTTGGCAATTTTTCCAGTTGTTTGTGTCCACTTTACTTCATTCCCCCCGTGGCAGCGGAGCCATTCAGATAATGGCTGGGCCCCCCTCCCATTCTCACAGCATGTGGGTGGTTCCCCCTTGGCAAAAGGCAAACCCTCTTCCGTGCAGCCCCGTATCCCAGGCACATTCCTCGGGAATGGACCAATCTGATCCTCTGATTTATGATGGAATATAACCAAATCAAAAAATGGGAGGGGAGATGACAAAAAGGTTGGGGCCTGTGGAATTAGACCCGGGTTTATAGAAAATTTATGTTTTAATTAGGAAAATCCAGCAGCTGAAGAGGTTTTTTGTTACGATGATGGCTTTTATAAACCTGGGGTTTATATTCAGGGTGCATTCAAATTCTGTTTTGTAAGCCTGGCTTTACATAAGCCATTTTAAAAACTGTCAGATTCTATGACATTTTTAAGGAAAAAAACAGCAAACCCAGGCATTATAAGTTCAAGTTATACATACCCTCCCTGTTGGTAGAACAACATGATTTGGAGAAATGTTTTCTTTACTGTTTGGCTTCTTGCAACTGCGATGCTCTCATTCAAAATGGAGAAGGCCAGAGTTTTATTTGTTTTTGAGAAATCTGAGAGGTTGATTAACCACAGCTGGAGGAGTGGGTGGACTGTTTCCCCAGGACATGGGAGACCTACATTTAATCCTATACTTGAACTGAATCTGAAGCTCCCTGTTTTGGGTGCCTCCAACTATCATTTCACAATTGGAGACAGGATAGGGTCACTTGAGCTCAAGTGTAGCAACCAGAGATGCCAGTCCAGCTTTGAATTTTCCAAGGAAAAAACAGGACCAAAACTGAATGTTCCTGGAAAAAAAAAAAAGTGTGGTTCCAGTTGGCATGAGCATTTTCTACAAATTCAGAAAAAACATTCAGTCAAAGCTCTAGTGGATTGGCTCTTTGTTTTGTAGGTATAACGTGTGGTTTTACACATTTTCTTGTGTCAAACTTGGCCATGACTGAATAGAGCATGAGAAAGTAGTAGACAATACATCTAAACAGGTGACTGCTTCAGTTCTTGTTTGAGAACAGATATACTAAATTTGTAGAAAATGTGGTCTGCTTGCTGACCAGTGTCTTATCAGAAAAATTGTGGTCTGAGACCAAAATTTAGAGTGCTATTTCTATTTAGACTTAGAGTTTAGGGCTGGAGAGGAGCATGAAAGAGCAATCTTTGGCCTGTGACCTATTGTCTTTATCCCTGTATGAGATGTCACTATCAGCTATTCGCTATATATCAGAAACTCAGTTTTCTTCTTTTAATTTTCTTCTTCCCCATCGAGACAATCTTGTATTTCTGAAATAGTTCCTGTTATGTTAGCAAAGTTTCTTTTAAATATATTTGAAGCACAATGGAATTTTTTTGTTTTGCAAAGACACGGGGATTCCTTTTAGCTCCAGCTCCAAGTTCCCTTGTTGCGTCTGCTGGTTTTGCAGGGAAGAAGGTCTAAGACACTTTCCTTAGGGTGGAGGTCAGGCAAGGAAAAAGCAGGAGTCAGGAAGACCACTTGTCACACATTAATTATCTTGGCCTTTCTGGTGGTGATATGAACAGGAAAGAAGAAAACTCTTGTTGAAGGCCAGCTAAGGATTAAGCCACCCCTTCAGACATGCCATCGGTTCCAGCCATCTAGCTCAGTGTCAGGCCATGGCCTACTGAGATCAGATCTAGCACCACAGAAGAAAGAGATTGCTTTTCTTATTCCCCAAGTGCACCCTTTTTCTCTGTTGAGGGATTTTTGCAAAGGCGATGCTCAACAGAGAGTAGCTGTGGGCACTGGCACACCTGCCTTCTCATGGCACGCAGGAAACCACCACCAGCCAGCTGACTTCAGGTGGAAGGTTTAACCTGACAAGTGAGAGGGGAAGGCTTGAGTCAATGTGTGCAATATGCATGTGTTTCACCACACACTGGGATATGGGTCGTATGGCCACACCGTTTTTTTTTGTTCCATGTACCATGTTATTTTGCATCTGGTGGAAAAGTGGGTGGAGAAGGCAGCCAACCCCTAAAGATAAGTGCTTGTGCATGGGTGTATATGCATATGCTAATCCTCTGATATGTTTTCCTGTAGGTAGAAAGAGCACATGGAAAAGAGAAGCCCAGGGCAGGAAGTCAGTGAGCAACTCCTGTTCCACAGTATGAATCCATCTCACATACCTGTTGTCTGTAAGCAGAATTTTGGCTGGAGGTTTTGTGAGACTCGTGGGACAATGTATGGAAAAGGTGTAAGGGTGTGGGCTGGACCTACATCAAAATTCTTGGGGGGGTTTCAAGAATGCAGGGAAAATGCTGTGCTTTCTACTGTGTGGGTCTGATCCTGGCTCTTTAAACCTTTCACAAGAGTAAAGCAACAAAAATCAGTGGTGAAAGCTGCTAGATCAGCCCCATCTGTTGATGGTTTAAAATAAACTCAAACAGAAACACCTGGCAAGGATACGTTTGGAGCTACCCGGATAAGAAAGAAAAGAAGGTGCTTGTTGAGGAGTTGGCTGCCAAAGTGCAGATAGCAGATTGTTGTTACTTTGGTTTATGCATTTTTTACCCATGGTTTTTCTGGTCCCTAGGAAGCTGCTTTGCCAGAGATGCCACTTATTCTCATCATTACCATCCACTCAGCACAGACCACCACAGCATGTTTGTGACTGAAGTTCTTGTTGGAGATTTTGTTTCAGGGAAACCATGAATACTGTTGCTCTCCAACTAGACCTGGGATTTCAAACAGACTTTTGAACAGCTGTGTAGATAATGAAAAAATATCCTTTCATCTTTGTCATCTTTGTGAAACACCAGATTAACATGGCATATATCTTGGAGGATACACGTTCATTCTGATGAAGATGATGTTGGAGGTAACAATATCTTGCCTGGAAACAACACTTTAAGGTTTGACTTTTTTGAGCTCTGTGTTGCTTGTAAGAATCTCATGTCTGACATTCAACTATACTGCAGCTGTTTCACTTACAGGAATGAAACTACAAGTACAGTAACTTGGGAAATGGCTGGGTCCTCTAAGAGTTGTTTTCCTCCCAAACTGGCTGGTAGCAGTTAAATCTTAATAAATAATATAAGCATAACAACATGGTGATGATTTGGGTACAAGTGCAATATAGATTTAAATGTGAATTGTGGTTAATTTCTAAAACTAATTGCTTCCATGTAAAGTATGGTACATAAGTAGATGTTTTTTAGGACATGGGGAAATGAATACAGAAAATGGGGAAAATGGAGTATAAAAAGCATGTTTGAGGGGTGACTCTCTAGAGTTGTTTTTCCACAGAAAGAAAATCATCAGTATCTTGTCAGTGTAAGAAAAGTAGACAATAGACTCTGAGCTGTTTTTGTCCTGTGGTTTGGCTGCTTTAAATTTTGTGGCAAGAAAAGGCTTTTAGATCATATCCTAAAGGACTGTTACATCATGTTCCCTAATTTCTCTGCTGGTCCCATTTGGTTATCTTGCAATAAGAATCATAAGGGCTCCAATTGAGATGGAAAAAAAAAATGTATTCCTGGATAACAAAGAAGCAAATGACTCATTGGTCTTCCTCAGTCTGCCTTGGCCACTGACTGTGTGCTGAAGCCAGAGTGATGGGACCCATCTCCCTATAACCCTTCTGCGAGAGTGGGGAGATGCCTCAGGCTATACTGCAGTCCAGTCATACCACAAATCAAAACAACAGTAATTTCCTGCTCTTCTAGAAAGAGCAAAGTTGTTATTTTGAGCTGTCTGTGCCCTCCTGAACTGCAGGATGGGCTGGGATCTCACTTTAAGCTTATGCAACCTTCCTATACTGTAAGATTATGTAACCTTCTTCCCAAAACTTGAAGTATGAGTATGAAACCTTCCTTGGGTTCACACCAGGATATCATAGTTGACTTTTCGTAGGTGTTGCCACACAGGTGTGCAGCAGTCTGCTGTGTGCTTGGCCCTCCCATGCTGTGGGCAGCTCTGGCATGTTTGGATGTTAAACTAGATCAGGGAAGGGGGAGCAGAGCGGTGGTGCCTTTGCAGACAGCTGTTGCTCAGGTTTTGCTCATGGTGAGGAAAGAGCAAGCAATGTAGAAATGAGGAGACAGCAAGCTCTCCTGTGCTTGCCTGAGGATTGGCCATGGACCAGCTGGAAGCAGCTCCCTTGAGTTCTGCCCTGGTACCTGCCCTTACACTCAGCTGTCCTCCATGTGCAGCCCTGGCCCCTGTGGGTCTCGAAACACTTCAGCAGACCCATAAAGGGGCCAAAGGTGCAGGGCATCATGGCTACTTTCAGTCGCATTCTCTCTTCTGGGGATGTTGTCTCCCACTCTTGCCCAGAGCTGAGTTTGGGATTGTAATGTTAGAAACACCTGAGTGCTGGTGGCCCCATCCTGACTGTCCACTGGGAAACACCGTGAGGAGTTCTGCAGCTTCCGTCAGTGGGACACCCTGGGAATGTAGGATGATGATGTTAGAAAGCATCCTGGGAATCCCCTAACTAATGCTGGAGATGGAGTTTGCTTTATTCCCTGATTACTGCCAGGACTTCTCACCCTGTTTTTCTGTGTCAAGTCGACTTGTCCCGCTGGTGACACCCTATCCCAGACCAGAGCTTCCCTGGGCTTACCTCAAGAGAAGCAGGGATATTGCAGCTTCTGAAGTTAGATCTCTACTATGCCATGACACCAACAGTGAGGAGGTCTATGGTGAGCTGAATAATGGCACATGACAGCATCCCATTGGGGCTGTACAGCCAGTGGCTGCAGCAGTGAGGGGTGAGGTAAAGGGGCTTTGTGAGGAGTTGCCACTGTCACAGCCACCCCCTTCCCACCCTGCAGGGTGAATCTGGCAGTGATTATTTGGAACTACCCTGTTGCTGCCTGGAACTTCTCTTGATGATTGAGAAGTTTCCCAGTGATGTGTGCTCTGACTGGGATGGATGGGAGATTGTTCTGAACTTTCAGCTTATTTAATATTTTCTGTAGGAAATCCCCAAAGTAAATTAGCCCCTGGACCAAACCTTTGCATTTGGTTTGGTTCCACTGTCTTATCTTTCTGAGGGGAGTTGGAGGATTTGATCAGAAACTGAAGGTTTTCCTTAAGCAAACTAGAGCTCACCAGGAGCATTTTGGACAGAGGATGTGGGTCTCATTTATCACGGTTAAGCACAGGGCTTTTGAAAGCACAAGGTAAAAGTACATTGGAAGGGGTGATATTTACTATACAACAACTCCAGTTGGTGATAAGGCTGTTCTTTTAACTGTCTCTCCAATAAACAGCATACCAAATCCAAATCTGTTCTTGCTCTAACCCACCTGTCTTGCTTGGTGGTGTTGGGGTTTGCTGGGATGTAGGTGCTTTGCACTGCGCATTAATCAAATCTTGTATTCGTAATCCTGAAGTGTTCCTGTCTGTATGGATAGCAAACATTTCTATGTGTGAGAGTCTGAGGACCCCATTTTACTGATTCTCTAGTTTCTGACTAAGGGCTGGAGGTGCAGATGTGTGGGTGTCTGAGATGGACTCTTGCCATTACTGGGTACAAATATTTTATCTGTGATGCAGAATACCCCCAAGGGTTTTTAGTTAACTGCTGTCTGTGACTGACTGCACACACACACACACACACACACACACACACACAGGAGTCTACTGCTATGTTTTTTATGGAAGTCACATTTCAGATTCCCAATTTAACAAAAACACTCTGCATTGACAGGCTTGTAACAGAGCAAACACTGTTAGTTAAATCACATGCTTGCTTCCTTCCTGCTCTGTTGTTAAACCTTGTAACTCAAAATCCAGTCATCTCATTTCAGGCTTTTCTGAAAGTGAGGAGGGAGATGAGTATACTTTAATTTTGCAAAATGCTATTGCATAGAGTATTTTGTACTTTTCAGTGTTTGAAGACTTCTTTGCTAATGAAGTGCTGGAGAACTGAATGTAATATCTTGCTGGTTTGCTGTGCATCTTCCTCACTCTCCGGAAAGCTTTCATGTACCACAGCATTGGAGGATACTGTCCTTCCATGTGGTCAAATCTGAAAGGGACTATTAAAAATGTATTGCTATATTTTGATTCGATTATTGTGTGATAAAGTTAAACAGTGACTTCTGTTCATTGAGGTGCAGGAGGAAGTGAAAGAGGTGAACTTTGACTGGTACTGGAGAATACCTGCTGACCACAGATGGCACAGCTGGCTCCAGTGTATTTACTGGAAGAGGGTTTGGTGTTTGACAAGTAGATAAGACGTTGTCTAACCACCTGGAAAGCCCCATGTAGCTTAAAATGATTACTTATTTACCCTGCCAACAAATAAACTCACTGTCCCTATAACAGAGAGGTGACTGTGATAAATGTAACTATTTTCACTTTGTGGGATTTATAACTCTCATGGGAAATCATTACTTTTTGTTCCTGCAGGCCTAGATAAGTTTTCTGCAAGTCTAGATAAGGTTAATAGAAAATGCTCCAGTTTAGTATTAGGGCCTCATATAATTGTGTCACTTTTCTGGCACCAAGTATAGTTTGGAAGTTCAAAAAATACTTTAAAACAATTAAAATTTTCTTTAAAATAGTTCTGGGTAAAATAATAAAAATAAAAAAAAGTAAAAATTGTACTTACAGACCCAAAAAGCAAGGCAGAAAGAGAAATAAAACCAGTGGTCTTTCTGTGGATTTCAGAATTCCCTTCGCACTCTTTAAATTGTCTTTTTTCTTTTTTTTTTAAATATGTCTCAAGCCCAAAACCACACAATCAACAATTCCCCAGTCATCTTTTATAGTGAGGTGGCAGCCAGAGCAGGGTTAAGGTAGTTTAATGTTATCCCTTTCTAATTTAATGACTGTTTATTATCAAATACTCTGTTGTTTAAAACAGAATTGCAGCTTCAGTCCATATTGTTCTCTCAGAGGGAGTTAACTTTTCAGGGTAAAATTAAGCTCCACTGATTGAGGGGTTTTTTTTGAGTACTTTATATTACAACAGGAAGGAGCAACACTAAACCCCTCAAACCTCTGCCCTCTCAAAATTGCTAGCAGGTTAGAAAGCTGACTCAAATGTTGGGTTTCACCCAGAAAGCTGACTCAGGTGGAATTGCTGTAGGTCAAAGCCTTTGCCAGGATGCCACCTGCATGAACAGTACCAATTAGATGTTAGATCTTGTGTGAATTACTCAACTTCTCATTTGCTGGTGTTAAAATGTAGGTGTTGAGATCGCTATCATTGATACCACTGGCGTGGAAGGTTCTTTAAATATAAAGGCTAGATCTGCAAAATTGAAGTTTACAGCAGCAAATTTTAGATTTTCAACAACCCTCCCTAGTTTTCAGAAAAACAGAAATCAAGTTTTTTAAAGCCTAAATTGAATAGTAAAAAAAAAATTTTCTCAAACCAGCCAGAAGCATTTATTTGTTCCTTGACATTTATTTACATCTGGTCCTCTCCAAAGGATCTTGGAGACAGAGCTACCTAAATGTGAGCTGTGATCTGAGGTCTGAGGTGCATCAAACACATTCATTAATATGTCATTGTGGCTGTTTTATACAAATTTGCTTTGCCATCAAATTTTATTTGATGTCTACTTATTTTCAAGTAGACATACTGTAATACAAGGACAAAACACTGCCTATTTCTCAGAAGGTGCAAGCTCTGTAAAGACAAGCACCTCAGATAAGTTAAGCAAGGCAATCTAAATGTCAATATTTAAACTCTAGAAAATGTATCTCCATCAAATACACCATGTTCCTTCAGAACATCAAATAAGCCAGAGCAATATTGCTCTTTGAAGTGCACCTCTCAGTCTCTACTGTTGGTCAGGTTGGTTCATTGTTCAGAAATCTTTGAATATTCCATGAAACAGAGGCTGAGATTCAACAGACCATTGCACAGGAAGGAGGGCATGGTCTATATAAACCTCAAATACTTATAATATTTTATGAAGACATATTTTCTAGAGTCTAAATATTGACATTTAGATTATCTTGCTTAACTCATAATAATATCTAATAAAATCTAATCATGCATAGTTTTCTTTGCTATGTACATAGTTTTCTTTCTTGTCTCAATGGTTCCGCAAGCCTTTCTGTCCTTCTGTGAATATTCTCTGTACACTGTTTCTTTCTTGCACAGGTTACAAATGTGTTGTCTTTACACAACTTTTACTACTCCATAGTTATTACCAGAAGGAAAGGGAAGGATATTTAAACACACACTAAAAAAGTGCTGTTTTTTTTTTTTCCAAATATCATTTGAACATATTGAAAAAATATGGCAATTTACTAAATTAACTATGAATTAATTAAAAACAATTTTTATTTGAATAAATTCTGCAACTTTAGTTTCAGAGTAGCATACATATGTACATAAGCATGTGAAATTCTTCAGCCTTGACAGGACAAAATACCTTCTGGCTGAAGAAATGGATCATTCAATTTTCAATTTTTTTCTCCATTCTTCTTATCAAGTTTAACAATGTGTAGACCTAAATAAATGACATAGACAAACATCTGTCCTTAAATAGCAACAATTCCACCTGCCAATAAAATTGTTTTTCTTCCACCACACTGGGCCTTGAGTTCACAACGCAAGGGCTGAGCGAGCAGATGACAGCACATAGAAAGATCCCCATTTATTGAGACTGGGGATTACCATCTGGTTTTCTCCTCCTGCTACAAATTGAGTCTTAATAGTAGAGGGGGTGGGGGTGTGCTCAAAACACAGAAAGAACACAACATCATTTCTCTACCTGAGCAGATCTTGCAACGATTTTTTAATTAGTATTTTAAAATACTCAGTCCCTTTTAGGACGATGTATTTGCCTCTTAATTGCTCTTGTTTTGCAAAGTTGCGTGAGAACAAGTTCTGTGTCTCAGGTCACACTCATCTGGATCTTATTTCTTAATGTTTCTGAGAAACCAATTAGTGAGTGCCTCCTTACTGAATGAATTAATGAGGATTCCCAGTTCATTATACATTTATTGAGGTAATAGCTATGTTTGCTTTGGGTTTCTTAGTGTGGGCAAGGCTCCCAAAAGTGATACTACTGGTCTGAGGAGTTCTGTGTGCCATTACAATGATGCTCCTGCCACTTCACTTGCTATTTGTTTTAGCTGCTTAGCAACTGTAACAATGGTCCATCAGATTGCCGGTAACTCCGAAGGTTTTGAAAACTCAGTAGTTTGTAGCTGCTGGCCAGAAACACTTTATTACCTGCTGGCCTTTCTAGGCCTTTAGAAATAAACAAAACATTATCTTTGAGTTTCAAAAAGCTTAGCCTGTAGTGCACCTAGTCTATCTTCCAGAGGCATGTTTTGAATTTTAGCATGTCAGCACAGTGCTATTCCTTTTATTTTAGCTCCTCTCTAATCTCTAGAATCAGGCACTTTCTTACCTCTCTCCCTCCTTCCCTCTCTTTCTTCCGCTCAGCATGTTTTTATTTTTTCTGTCTCCTGGCCCTTAAAGATATTAATTTTATTAGATTAATTCTGAAACTTTGTATACAATGATAGGTACTCTTGAACAAACATATATAGATAAGCACAAATACAGTGTGAATGTTAGTACATATTAATACAAATTTTTATGCAAATGAAAAATGAGCATTTTTTATTTGCAGTTTTATTAGTCAAAAATACATTTACTGTACACTGTTAGGACTTTACACTTCTGTGAATGAACCTGAGATTACACGAGGACTTAGAATAAATCTTGCGATAAGGGCATAAGACAAAACAAAGAGTAACTTATGTTACTTATGTTTTAAATGTTATACGTTTAAATGGAAAGCTCCCATCCGCAGGGGTCAGTCATCCATTAGCCTCTACCCAGATCCCCCTCCTGGGAAGCATGCCCAGAGTGCTTTCTGATGGATCACAGTGCTGTTCTCTCTGCCGGCAGGGAAGCAACTCCTCAGGCTTGGGGGCTATTTTAATGAAACAGCTGAAGAGGGCAGGCAGAAAACACCTTCCACAGTCCTTACTTCTCTAGAAGCCCTCTGCCACCTCCCTCCCCAGCCTCCCCGCAGCCATAGGTTTGCATCCTGGACGCAGAAGAAGAGAGTACAGCAAGGGCCTGTCCTGCCGCAGTGTGTTTCACAGGAAAAGAAGAATGAGACAGACAACAATAATTGCAAAATATCCATGCTCTGAAATCAGGCAAACTGCCAGAGAGCTCTTATGCAAAAAAAAAAAAAAAAAAAAAAAGCTAGAAATTCAGCTCTCCCATGTAAACAGCTTCCTTTCAAAGTCAGAGTCCGGAGCATACAGGCACACATTCATATAAAGCTCGTATTTTCTGCTGTTCCCCAGCAGTCTTTAGACATCAAGTATGTACCACCCATCCAGTGTCAGCACTGTTTCTGTCATAGTCTCCACCAAATAGTGCAATTGGGCACTGCGATAGATCTGTTTGTTTTGAGTAATTAATTAATCTTCCCACGTTCTGTCTTCCCATGCAGGAGGAAAGGAATTGTTATCAGAAGGTAGTGCCTGCCAGAACACAGGGCGCCCTCTGACAAGCAGGACCTCGGCCCCACCAAACATCCCCACGCCCTCAGAACAGAAAACTCAATGTTCTGTATTCTTAAGGCTTGGAACAAGCAAATATTTCATCACAAGCTGTACATTTCTAAATTGATCTGTCTTGCACAATATCACTATGCATTCAGGCAGTTCACTCTAATTACCACATTACAACATTTTGCATCTGCTTCTGTTAAGTCACTGAAGTTCCTAGTATGTTTTCTTGAGTTGTTTTATTTTTAAACAAATTGTTTCTGTGACTGGCTGTCAACAGCTGCACTGTTCATTTTACGCAGTTTGAATACGCTAATTTTCTGCAGCGTGTCCTGATACTGCAGCTCAAACCTGAACCCACAGAATTCTTTTGATGGGCTGTTGATTAGGTTTATGGGTCATCCCTAATTTCAGTTTTTCCCCCAGAGTCATAGAATTTGCTCTTGAATAAGAAATAATACAATTTATGCCCTGACAGAAGTATAACAATGGTTAGTGGATCTTTTACAAGGTTTTCCCAGCGTGCCAAAAAGATCTCCAGCCTCAGCCAGAAGCAGGCTGGTGCATGTGGGTGAGATGTTTCACTCTTTGGAGCTAGCTGGTGTCACCCACTGCATCAAGGTGGTGGTTGGTCTTTTCTTCCAGGTAACAAACAAGACAATGACATTAACTTGCACCAGGGAAGGTTTAAATGGGATATTGGAAAAAATTTCTTCACTGAAAGGGTTGTCAAGCACTGGAACAGGTTGCCCAGGGAAGTGGTGGAGTGACCGTCCCTGGAGGTATTTACAAGATGTGCAGATGTGGCACTTAGGGACGTGGTTTAGTGGTGGACTTGGCAGTGCTGAGTTAATGATTGGATTCAGTGATCTTAGAGATCTTTTTGAACCTTGATGATTCTATTGTAGATTCCATCCCATTTGGAGTAAAATAATGGAAGTTCAAAGAAAACACAGAACAAAAAGTACAATACTTTTAAAAAGTAAGTTTATTTTTATAGTTCTAAATTAAATGCATTTTCTATGACATATTTCAATCATTTTTAAAAATAAGTCAGTATCCAATGGAAAAACTGTCTAATATATCTCTGAAGAAATATCTGTTGAAAACAGTCTACTGCAAAGTTTCTGATGTTCATGTTCATAGATATCGTCCTGGTTTCTTTCTTTCTGTGGTTCATCAGTGCATGTCGTTAAGTGTGAATTTGTTAAATTTAGTGGGTTTTTTCCTCCCTAGATTGTACCAATAGTAATTTCAGATGGCACTACATTGCCACAAGCTTGGGCAGACTGGCATCCATTAACGGTGACGTGCTGAGACTGGTTGAGGTGCTCAAATTGATGAGGACACCTGTATGGTCCTCCATTCTTCTATTGGTGTTTAAGAACATTCAAGTCAACAATTAACCAATTAGATACATGTCAGTATTTGTTTAGTCTTATCTTCCAGAGAAAATACCTAGGCAGTATCAGTTTGGACAAAACTCAGAGATTAAATACTCCAAGTGAAAAAGATGGAAATTTGTATATTTATTTATGCTGACATTCTCTCATGTTGTTCTGTGTGACAGTGTTCTTGCTGACAGCAACAGCAGTTGTTCATCAGCAGCCAGCATCGTTACTGTGCTCTAAGCAGTGAGGCATAAGCAAACCACCAGTGACGTATATTGCATTTAATAATTTTCAGCTGCAAGCAGGACTCAGACACCTTGATTTTAAGGTTTAGCTTTGGTAAAGTATTATTTTGAGACTGCTAAACAATAAAGTCATAAGTTGTCATACCGTGGTGGGATTCCACACTTTTCATGACTAGGTGGGTGACAAAGATTGCCCTGTCCCTGACAGGTGGTGTGTCCGGAAGGCTGCGATGGTACGTGTCCCTCGGGCAGAGAGGGCTAAGCCATGGAGACTGCCACTTCAAACAAAGGCTTGATTCATGTCTTTTCTTCCTTGAAGGGAATGAGAGAAAGAAATGTAAGTAAAATACACCAAAAGCTGTTGTGAAACAAGCCTGTTGCTGTTCTCTGAAAAACAAGTATGTGAGGATTCATTTGTAGAGGCACACTGAAGCAGCGGGACACCAGGGGGTGGCCGCAGCCACTCTTCCTCCAGGGGCTGTCACTGCCTTGCCAATGCCAAGGACTAAAATTGTCCGGCTTCTTAGAAGAGGACGTGGTCCTGACTGTGTGCCACAAAAAATGTCTGCTGTGCAAAACCACAAGCTATTTCCCACTCCAAAGCAAAATCTTTAATAGTAGCTGCTCTTGCAGTAATTGGTGGATGACTGCTGTGCAAAGAGGACTCCTTTCTGTCAGCATATCGAGGCTTGCAGGGTCTGAGGGGTGTCTGCAATCTCAGACAGGTGTTTGTCTGTGAAAATGAACATTTATTTCGTGGCCAACTGAAAGGTCAGTTTTCATCCAACAATTAAAAAGTCAAAAAAGCAAATGCCTCTATGGAAAACAGCTGATAATAAGTTTCTGTGGCTCATAGCAGTGTTGACAAATTTTACCACAGACAATGAGTTTTTTGATTCTGGCAGCACTCCTTGACCATCAAGAAAGTAGCTATTACTGAAAATTTTGGCATTGATTTATTAAGGGATTTTTATTTAGAATTTGGACATTCAGAAGCGTGGGACTGCACTTCTTGAAACTGGAGGAATGGTATGAAACTGCAGTGTATTGCTCTTACCTGCCTACATGGTTGTCAATACGTGCATCTTAGCATACAGCTCCAGCAGTTTCTTGCAACTGCACCAAAATGCACTTCTAAATGAAAGTCTGGAAGTAATAATTAAAAATTTCAAATAGCCCTAGGTAAGATCATGAAAAATAATTTTGAACATAGAGAGCTGTGGACTTTATGTTTCATTGTATATACATATGCATGTATATATATATAGATATGCATAATTGAAAGCTGCTAAATGAAATCACACTTCATTAGGCATGTTCTGTAGGAACACGGAGGAATATATGCCTTCGTATTTTGAAAAAATGTGTTTGTGATACTGCTACATCACAACTTTTAAAATTACTTTTATTCTGAAACACATAAACTTTAAATGAGACTTTTCAAAACAGGATTCAACCTTTTCAATCCAATTGCAACATGTTTTATTTGAATACACATACTGAAACACAAAATTATGACAATAATTATTCCTGGAATGTATTAAAAAGTTGATCCGTGTGCATAAATTGAATTATGGCTCTGGCAAAGGTGCAATATAAGCAAACAGACATAGTATAAACACTTAATACTCCTCTAGCATCTACTGCCAAGGTCCTCTAATGATTTTAAATCAGTTCAGACTGTTGCTGTTAGATAGCCTGCCTGTACTCGATTACATATGCACAAAAATAAGAAGATTAAAGAAAATGTCAAGAGGACAAAAGGGATTTCTTGAAAAAGTTAGTGAGGAAGGGCCAGGAGCAAACTTAGTGAAGATGGTACCGGCTGCAGTTTCAAGGACTGACTGTTCAAATTCCTTGAGCAACACAGAGAAACCAGAGGGGAGCCCAGCTGCCAAGAAGTCTAAAGGCATTTCAACAGCACATTTGTGAGGAGTAATTTTGCAAAGACTTATAAACTGACCACACTGGGCAGGTTTTCCTGGGATTAGCAAAAGACATGGTCTTGCTATGAAAACTACTGCTCTGCCAGACCTGATGTTCTGCTGCAAAGCATAGTTTTCCTCATGGAATAGATGTTATAATGTTCCTTGGATATTAATGTTGTTAAATAACAACAATAACCACAAGGAAACAGCTCTCCAACATGGAAAGTTTCAATATTTGCACAGAACAAAGCTAGCTGCAGTGGAAATCAAGGTGTTAGAGTGGCAGGGATGAAGCAACCCAGTAATAGTAGTCAGTGTTGTGTCCTCCACCCACTGCAGGGACATACAAGTGTGTATGTTTTGTTGCTATGCCAGCTACAAGTCAGCGCTGAAAACTTACTGCTCATCTACAACTGTGTGCTTCTAGTAAGTAAAGACAATTAAAAAAACTAATGGAAAGGTCTGTCATAAAGTGGGGTCACTGCTTTGACCCAGATGAATGCCGTGGGGGTAGATGCATTCAAGACTGGGAGACGCATCCATCTTGCAGTAATAAGGAACCACCAAAGCCAGTGAGAATGGCCTGGACTGTCAAAGCCTCCTTGCCTCTATCAAATTGTGTCATTCAAATGAATGTTGATCTTGTCGCAGGACTCAACGACTTGATCAAAAAAAAGGGAGATTCCCCCAGACATTGAACTTAAATAACATGATGGTCAGTTTGTGAAGAACAAGGCAAATGACCTAATACAACTTTTTACCTTCAGTCTGTATGAGGTTTACTAAGAATGCTGGCAGAAAATGTAGGATGCACTGTGATGTTCCTGACCTGGGAAAGAGGCTTCAGTTACATTTTGTCCCGTGTCTTTGGAGTCTTTCTCTCTAGGACATCCTCCACAAACCATGTCCAGAGTGCCAGCTGCATGAAGAAGAAGAGGGATCCTTGGAAACCATATACAGATGGGCTGAACCAATGACGAAAAAAGGGAGAGAAAGGACAGACAGCCTGTAGGTGATGGAGCATGTATTCTAAAGATCTAGACTGCCTTAAGCTAAAGCAAACAAAGCAAGCTGGGGAAAGTTACAATGGTTTAGATTTTCTAAGTACAGTGATTTTTTATTTTATTTTGAAACAATTTTCCCTTAAGGAATGTCCTTTCATTTTAATTTGCAAAAGGCTGACAACTCATCCTATGAAAACTGTTCCCTTTTGCTGGAAAGAATTAATCTTTTTTTTTTTGGCTAATCCAAAACATTATTTTCCACTCTCGTATTCATCACCCACCTTTCAGTATAACTTCCTCACCATTTCAGTCCAGTACTTGATGGGTATTTAGAATAAAATTTCTCCAATGGACGGATTTTCTCATATTTGTTCTCTTATTATTTTTGCCAAATAACCTGATCTGATCTGACATAGCAGTTTGTGTGCTTTAGGAATATAACTTTCTGAAGTGCTCAGATAACATGAAATGGAAATGGTGTCTAACTCAAGCTGCTCAGTGCCAAAACACAGTGCTGGAGGGAGAATAGGCAACTCAGAGATCCATCCCCCTGTGCTAGTTAGCTGTAGATGTTCGTTTTAAAAGTCTTTGTAGAGCATGCACTCCAAGCAGCTCAAAAAGCTTCCCGGGGCCCTCAAGAAAACCTGGAGGTCTGTGGTAAAAGACCCAGCAACTTCCTGTGTTATTTGATGAGAACAGGAGAGAGTGAGGGCACCCTGACCAGGACAGTTGAGTCCCTGTCGGGCAGAGCAAGAGGCAGAGACTGTGAAGGGCAGTAAGAGAAGATTTGGTTTAGACTTAGGTAAAATGCTTTGTACCAATAAAGACAATTCAGCCCTGCTACAGATTACTGGGGAGTGAGGATCCCATTCAATAAACTCCTTAAGAATATCAGTCAAAATGGTATGGTTGCTTCATCTGGAATTGGATGTTCTTCCATGGTCCTGTTCAGATTCTTCTCTGCATTTTTTCTGTAGTTCACAAAATGTTATTAGCTTTTTTTTCCTCTCCTGCTATGATTTGTCTACAGTACTTCTGAAACAATTTTCAACTATTTCCTCTGAAAAAGCATTCCCTGAATGTTAAAACTCTAAGCCTCTAACTGGAGGAAAAAAATAACAGCTGCAATATCTCCTGAGATTGCATCCACAGGAACAGGAAACCCTTAGAAGCTACATGGACCCTGGACATCTCCTGAAACTATGGCTTTCAAAGAGTTTAGCTGGATCATACCTTCACTCCTCATCTCTGTAACCATCCCAAATTAGCCTGGGGGCCACTTAACCCACTTCTGGGAGCACATCTGCCCTAGCCATGCTCAAACCTGTCCCTCTATCCACAACCAGATTCTCCAAAATCTTGCATTGATTAGCAATTCTCATAAAGGTGGAAACTTTCTGTGATGCTTGATCCAGGAGTGTGTGTTTGCTAACGGACATAAGGCCAATGTTTGGGGGCCCATGAGTGCCAATGGCACAGAAGGGACTCCCAAGAGGGTGTAGACATCCACGTGGTGCTGGAGGTCGGTGCAGGCAGAGCACAGACATCAGCTGCAGCCCGGAGAGAGGCATTACAGTGTTTTGCTCTTCTGACACTAGCAAACTGAATCACTGAGGTAAAGTTTGAGATCCATTTGTGTATTTTGCTGTGAACAGGAAGAGGAGCAAGTAAATAAGACTGGATGTGTTATGGCTAGCTGTCTTTCATCCTGTTTGATCACTTGAAAAGACAGATGACTGCTTACTTTAGGCTATTAGGCATGTTTGTTACACATAAAGATTCATGGGCTTTGTTATGCTTTTTTTTTTTAAAAAACTTGCTAGAATTATACTGAGTATTAATTAATGGGGAATGAAAAAAGGGTAAGTATCAAAGCACTAGTTCTCTACACCATGCTAATATAATGCTTCCTTATATTAAATGAAAACACAAACAAAAGAGAAATGTAGATAAATAAAGTGATAATCAATGGCAGATTTAAATATAGATACATGCATAAAGAAATAAAATCTCACAACTTTATTATAATTTATTGCCAAAGTAAAAATATTGCCAGAGGAGCAGTTTTTCATAGGAGGCAAAAATGCTGTGGAGCTGTAACAACATATGATCAACCTTTACACCTTGTTCATAAGAGGAAAATTTTATTAGATTACAAAAGGCCAAGTAATTTTATTCCATTAATAACTAGAAATGCAGAAAACAACAACTCACTGTGGGAAAATCCTGAGAACTGACTCATCTCAGAACTTGTTCAGAGAAATGATCTGAACTAATTTATTCACAGAAGGTTCATATTGAACATCACACTCAGTAACTAGCAAAATACATTTTTAAATTATGATCACTTATGGCATAGAAAAAGGAAACAGTTGAAAAAAATAAAAATAAAAAAAAGAGGTCATTTTGCACATAAATATCTTTTGTGCATCTCTGTCAGGACCTTTCAGCAAAGGGCAACTTGGTGGGGCAACTGATCCCAGCAGGCACGCAATCTTCGGGAAATTAGACCAGATGGGTGGAAAGTCCCATCTTAGTGCATCATAGTAGTTACAAATAGGCAAGAACAATTGCTTGTAGGATCCTGGGAGTGCTCTTTGGGTTTCCTGCTGTAAACAAGAGACAGTTAAAGACAAACCATCTTTAAGCTTCGTGATGAACTGAAGCACTGAACTGGGTTGCTCAGAAGGCTGCAGGAGTTCTCTGGCAGAGGCTGTCGAGATTTGTCTAAACCATGTAACCTGAAAAAGAGCTGTGGAAGCACAGGTTCAACAGAGCTCCTGAAAACTTATCGGAGGGCACTTCCCCCAAAAATGTCAAGGAGAGCAAACATTTTAAGGTCAAAAAAGGGCGTAAACCAAGGTCTTCTATGCTCTTGCTTAATGCTCTGCTCTGTTTATTGACAGGAGAAGTGAGTTGGCTAAAAGGTGGTGGAAATTCCTTTTGTTCTTCTCATTGAGTTTCTGAAAGACCAAATACTTATCCTCTGGATTTTCAGAGGGAAAACCTTCATGTTCTTCTTGAGAAGCAAGGTACACTGGAAATGGAAGCCTTCCTACAACTGAGACATTAGTGTTTAATTCACTCTGGAAATGGACTGAGGCTTACATGCCTTATTCTGACACCCATGCCCCTGCAGGGTCCCTCAAGTCCTGCTGTCCACCAGAGCCAACAGAACCTTTGATTCACAAATCCTCTGGGACCAAAAGTCAGTGATGCAGCGTTTAGTACTACAGCATCCAAGGCCCTCACCCTGCAAATTGAGATTGTAACTGATCTTCCACCTACTGCTCTCCTACAGTGGGTAGGATGGCTCACAAGATCATATCTGAATGGCACTGTGCAGAGCATGGATTTATGCCATGTACCCACATGTAGGAGAAATATAGAGTGTTAAAAGTTATTTGTCTCAAGCTTCTCTTTTTGCCTTTTCTTACCTGCCTGCTTTAATTTTCAAAATCTAAGGGACCTGCAAATACAAAGACATCCCAGCCCCAGAGGGGGGGGGGGATGTGTGTGAGGTGTGCCTGTACTGTGCAACACTTACAGGCATGAATTCACCCACTATCTCCTGATTCTGTGGGGGCACATCCAGGCTGATGACCAGGCGATGGGACTGACAAGGCTCATGAGCACGAGCTGCCCCCACCTGCATGAGAAGCAGAGCTGTGCTCAAGTTGCTTTCCTGCAAAGCTGCCTGGTGAGACAGTCGATGACCAAGACATGCTCACTGCTGTAGGCTTTGGCTTCCTCAACTCGGGAAATACAGGAAAGTCAAGGGGGGAGGGAGTTACTTCGCAATGCCTGTAAAGACAGTGATTTGTTTGTTTATTCTTCTATGATCACCCTAGGCAGATGACTAAGGCAGATCTGCAGACTGATGACCTAGAAAGAGTAGAGATAAATTTCATATGTAGGGAAAAGAAAAAATAAATTAAAAGCCATATACAGACTGTTCCTTTCCCAAGTTCAGTGGTTTACCTCTCAGCCCAAGCCCTGGCCAACACCAGGAATATAGCACAGAGACTTGCTCAGAGGCTTTTTTTTTTTTCTACCTCTTTCTCCTCTCAGGGTGAGGTAATTGAGGTTATCTACACCTGTGACTTCTGAAATTAGCAGTGCATAAGCTCATTACAGCTCTGGGTCTCTCAGGTGGGAGTCTTAAGGTGGCCTGTTTTTTTTTCTTGCTGAAGTTCAAGCTGCTGAGATGGAGGTTGCTGGTTTTATTGCACCTTTTCTTTCCTTCAGGTAAGACATTTGTCTTTGCAGTGGCGTGGAAAGAATGGAAGAGTGTCAAGTGTAGTAAGTCTGCTCTGGTAGCTAAGGCTGCTGAGCTCCTGCTGGGGAGGCAGGAACCTGTGGGGTGGCTGCAGTGACTTCTGAGGAACTGAAGGTAGACTGGAGGGCTGTAGGGGGAAAAGTGTTTCTTGTTGTAGCTTCAGGCCTATTTGTGAAAAACCTTTCTGTGAACAGAAAGCATCAAGCTACAAAGCAAAGTGGGTTGAAACAATCTACTGTAGACTAACTGGTTAAACTGTGACTAATATCAACCTGGTGCTAAGCTAATGCAAATGACTTTAGTATTTTGTTCAATTTTTTTTATTGATTTTTGACTGCAGTGATATTCCATGGGAAGCTCTCAGTGGTGCAACTGTTGTGTTTGGGCTGTTGGGCTGCTCTCAGCCTGTGATTCCTCGGTGCCAGTGAAGTGTCATACATGTGGCTCTAGCACATAGGTTCTTTGGGTGCCTATGGAACCTGCTGTGCCTCATCCCAGCACCTGCTTGTGGAAACATGTGTCAGGACTCTGCAGAGGGCAGGATTTCTGGTCTGTCTGTGTGTGCACGCCCATGAGAGGCTGCAATCGTAAATACAGTCAACCTCCTGGCTGAAAAGATCCAAATAGCTTTTCTAGCTTTTTATCAAATGCAACTTGAAAGTATTAAGCCCTGAGCAGCATGTGATCCTAGCACTAGAAAAATCTCTTTAGAGTCCTCGGTCATATAATCCTATGTGCAGCATGCAGGGCAAGGTGGGAAAGTTCTCTTCCCATCACATCCATTTCCAGCTAGCCAGGCAGTATCTAACATGGAGGTATTGGCCACTGTGTTCAAACCCCAACACCCTTGTTTGACTCTTTAATGACTGTAGCCATGAATTCCTGAAAGTGGCCCTGTATAGTTAAAAAGTCATATCATGACCAATCTTATGCTCTTTGATTTCCTCTTTTTTTTTTTGAGGAATATTTCCTAAAATATGTGACTATTTCCTTGTTCCTGTACCATGATATAGGCTGTAAATGTAGAGGCTAATGCATCTCCCTTATTATATTGTTTGCAACAGGAGAATATTGGCTTCTCTTCCTACCACACTAAACAAGCTAGTCTTCATAATCCATCATCTGGCTTCCTCGGATACCCCACCACAGTCTTTACTCCTTTCCAGTCTTGATTCTGCCAGAGACACTGTTCTGTGGAGTACCTTAGGCCTTTATTCCACACAAAGTTCATAAACCTTTACAGGGTCAAAATTACTGAAAGGCATATAACGTGTTTTCCTCGTGCTTTCTCTCTTCTAATTAGTTTTGGTTTGTAACTCTCACGGTCTAGCACAGCCTATCCACGCGTACACCATAAATGCTACAGAAAATACATACTTTACACCCAGTACTTTATTTAATTGCTGAGTTTTACCAGAGCTGGAAAATAGCTTAGGTGAGTGACCTTTCCCTGGAGATGGGTCACATCAGGGCCTCTTTCCTCAATGGACAGGAGAAATCCAGAAGAATGAAGACAAGTGTCCGAGCAATCTTTGCAGGGACTGACAGTGGAAACCTGTGCTAAGCAGTCAAGTTTGATTGAATTAGTTGTTCATGCTTGCGACAAAGTGAAAGTTTGGAGAGCAGAGAACAAGAATGGATGTATTTAGCTGTAAAGAGGATCAAGGAATAAGGTTTGGAGGAGGCAAAGGTAATCACATGAGGTCAATCACTAATGCCTCTGGAGTGCTGGAGCAATTGGGTGAGAACGAGGTGCAAATCAATGTCTTAATTCAGTTGTATCTGTAGAATCTCTGTGAAGCCTGCTGGGGTATGTGTTTGGTCAAGGGATGCTGTAGGGCTTGCTCTTACTATAGTAATAAAGCCTAGAAATGCAGTGAAACTCACTTTTACACATATTGTGATGGAAGGGGTATTCTTCCAAGATGGAGAATCCTCTCTGATAATATAACTGGTGTTGTGTCCAAAAGAAACAGCAAAGAGAGCAATTCGCATAGTACAAGGAGGGAAGGTTTTGATCCCTGTTCTGTAGGAGTGTTTTCCTGTCACCAGTGACCAGAGCGAGGTCTGGACTGGAAGTGACCTCCTTCTGAAGAAAGTACATTAAGTTTCTCAGCTACCAAAGCTACTCACTTCCCCCTTTCACCCCAATGGGTCTATCATTCAAAGTTGAAAGGTTCAGTGGGGTGGATGGAGCCAGATGCCTTCCAGAAGACTGTGTTGCTTGGTAACTGGATAAGGTGAGACATGCAGGTTTAAACCACATAAACATTTGAACTTGACTTGTTGCATCACTTGGTGGTGCTCTAACTGCTAAGGAAAGGGAGCTATAATGTCCCTCACCCTCCAACCATGCTCTCTGAGAGTGCTTTTATAGCCTCAACGTCTTGTACACCCAGAGACCAATTCTGGGAATGCAGGAGCTTGAGCCAGGACAGATGCAGATTGCCAAGAAACTTCATGACTGCTGGTGTGCTCTAAATGCCACAAATAGAAAAAAATTAGTAGAAATCCTAAATCATGTCCATATTTCTAATGTCACCTCCTACATTCCTGCTTTGTTGGAGGGTACAGCAGGAGGGTACTCCTGCTGTGAGGTACAGTTCTGTACCTCACAGAGGACCAGAGAGGTAGCACTGGCTTGTTGAATATGAGTGTGGATTTCTGATCCACAATTTAGAAGAACCCTTTTGAATGTTGGAGATTTCTCTTTGAAGTTTATCAAGTACAGATCAATATAGTCAATGAAATGTAAAGGTGATCTCCTTATCATCCTGTAGAAAAGCCATGCAGGACTGCAGTCCCACCGCTGTGAAAAGCAGGGATTAAGTGTGCAAAATATGCTGCCAAACAGCTGATTTGGGCTATTCTGGACTGTGTCCACCAGTGGTGAACATGTGGGATGATGGGGTCACCTTGCTGGGAAACCTCCTTACTTCACATGGGTGGCTCTGGGTGTCACCCTGTAGGTGGAAGCTGAGCGACAGTGGCATGAGGAGCAAGCAGTTTTCCTAAGAGATCACAAAGTTCTCTTGGCAACCTTTCCCCAGCATCTGTCCTGGCTTGGGAGAGCAACACTGATCAGGCTAACACTAGGGATGAGTTTCCTTGCACTGAGGGCATGTGGCCTGTGTTTTGTTCATCTGTACCTTGTGTCAGCAGAGTCAGTCCTGATTTGTATGTGCTGAAATGTTAGCAGGATCCTTCCCAGAGTCCTCAGCACCATGCGCTTGCAGGGACCTTTCCTTGTCATGAGTGAGGTTGCTCTGAGACATGTTCTAGGTCATTATGAGCTCTCATTTAACCTTTAATTGAGTGTGCATTTGGTCTGGTGCAGCATTTTGTCTTTGCTATGTTCAATGACCTTGGACTGATCTGAGACCTCCATCCAGGTAGCTCTGCAGTGTACAGAGCAGAAACTGAGCAGCTTTATCCAGTGGTGCCCCTCTGTGTGCATGTGTAAGTGTTTATACACACATGCATCCTCTTTCTTTGCAACTCCTTCTCTCCTTTTTCCATTTGGTTCTGCTTTGCATTTTATTTGCAATGTGTTGTCTTGTTGTGAGTATTGCTCATGCATGTTGAGTTAGGGTTCCCTGAGGAGTCTGACTGGCATTGAAAAATTAACTTTTTTTGGGGTTTTGCACTCTCAAAGCCCTTTCTTATAAGCTAGAGGTTTTGCTCTGGGGTAGTAGGATGTTGGGAAGAGCTGAAATATGGCATTGCTGAGAATCAATTAATGTAAAAACTGCATTAGTTCCCGACTGTGTGCTGATTGCTCCACCCCAAAGACAAATGTGTTTGCAGTTTAGGTCACAAGTGAAATAAGCGTGTTCAATCTCATTCTAACATGTCACTCTTACAGACTTTCTTCTCCTCCTCAGTGCTTACCTCTAGACTTGTGAATTGTGTCTTGTTGACAGCTGTGCAAAATACATTTTGAAACAGCAGATCCCTCCCTTCCCCTCCCCAAGGAAAATAAGGAAATTGTCTTGCAAATATCAAACCAGTTCATTTCAAAGTGTTTCAGTTTGGCAGATGGCAACAAGGAGACTGACACTACTCACAATAGAAAGGGGGTATCTCATCTTAAATCTACAAATTGAACTTACTTCTACAAAACAGATCTGAGTTTGTCCTCACTGCTCACTTTAGAGATCTGAGAAATGTCTTGTGTATCCCAGGCACGTGATTTATTTTCCTCTTAGAGTCCTTACAATACTGGCTTTGCTTCCGCACTTAAATGATTCACACTTTAAATTGAAGAAACAACTCTGGTTCTGGTTGTGAGATGATCTTAATTAGTTAAGGAAAGTAGCAGCCTCTCTGCTGTTGAATACCTTTGCACATCGCAAGGATATAGTAGTGGTTAAATATCCTGCCAGTCTAGAGGTGAGTAGCTTTCAGACTTGATCGGATACAAGAAAGGAATGAAGCGAAGAAGCCTCATCAGGTGAGGACCCTGCTGTGTGTAACCACAGGCACTGCCTTTCGTGGCCACCTACCTCTCCGAATGTTTGCAAAACTCACTTTCTGTCCTCGGTTATCATTAAGTTTTGACCAGGAGAAGAGATCTCATTTTGAAAGCAGAACACCCAGCAATTTGGCATCCAGGCCTGAATGGCACGCAATGGAGGAAAACTATAGGAGGCACTGTCTTCCTTCCCCCTGTGTTCTGTTCTGTCTACCCAAGATTGCATCCTAATTCTAGCTGATGGCTTGATATGGCTACTCCCCCTTTCCTCCACAGGACACATTATACACTCTTGTAAAACCTCTTGGGTAGCTTTGTAGTACAAAAATATGTGACATAAATCCAAAGGGCATTCTTTTAATATAAGACTGTAAAATGTACACAGCGCCGATCCCACTTCGCCTCTTACTATTTTCCTTAGTCCTCTTATGGGCACCTGGATAGTATTAGGGAAAATTGAATGCATGTCCCTTCTGAGACAGGGTCCTGTTCCAGATACGTAGTCTTGCGGAAGATGAAGCTCTGCCTCCCTGTGGGGAAACAAATTCAGCTAACCACACAAGTGTAGGGTGGGAGTGATGTCAGCCTACACACAGTAACTCTGTGGCGGTGCTTTCTTGTCGCTTCACCGACTAAACATGAGCGTGCACATGTCCAAGGGCCTGGGTGCTGCAGCTTCAAAGCACTGTGCTCTGCCCTGAGCTTGTGCAACAACAGGGAATGCCAGGTAAGCCCACGCTCTAACAAACAGCTGTGGCAGCTGCTTTGCTGCTGTGGATGTGTGCGTGTCACCTGGTTTTCTGCCTAGACCAGAGCAGCTGCTGGGCTGCTAAAAGAATCTAAAACGCTGCATCACTTCTTGTTCTCTTCGCTGAAAATTCGCTTGTGCATAGCTGAAGCAAACATCTTTGGTCTGGATTTCACTTCATTTTGCAGCTATAGGAAGAGGCACAAATGATGGGTTACTTACTATAGAAGTGAGTAAGTTTTCCCAGTGCCCAGTTGTCCTTGGATGTATTGTCATGTGTGAGTGCTATCACAGCAGGAGGTGCTGGAGTCCTCTTTCCTTGCTGATCCTTCCAGCTGGAGCAGGGTTCTATGCAGCCATTCTAAGTGATGTGTTTCACACCAGGCAGCGAGTCCAGTAGGACTCTGAAATGTGTTAGATGGAAGCAGATTTTACATGGGGCCGTGGTCTGGGGTTTCTCTCTCTCTTTGTGCAGCTGCTGGTGGAATGGGTTTCCCAATTTCCCATTTGCAGGCCTGTTTATTTCCCCTGTCCAAACATTTTCTTTGTAGGGCAAGTTGGAGAACAATGGGGAGAAATGGTCTGAAACTGTGCAAAGCTGGGGGAGAAGTGGGCTATACATCTGAAGCAGTCTCATAACTGATGGGAGCATTTGCCCCTGGGAAGAGGCTGAATCTTTTTTCATCAGATACAAATGAGGCAATGCAAAGGAGGAGGAGAAGGATTCTATTAAAATTAGAGGGGAGAGGAATTTGGTGGTATGACCTGGGCTGGAAGAAATCTTACAATTTCTCCTGCCTTGTTTAATCAGTATGGATTGAAGATTTGATTATATGGTATTTCCTGTTAGAGAGGTTTCAGCATATCATCTTCCTTACTCACACTTACAAGGTCACCTGATTTATCAGAATCTCAAGTGCTGCCTAACCTCTGGGAGAGGACTGTCTGGAAAGAGCAGTGAGCTGTGAAGGGGCTGGTGTGAGCATTTAAGCTTAGCATTACTTGACATTTGCAGTTGTAGACAGCAAGAGCTTTGCCAAACCTGGCCTGAACGTGGGCTGTGACTGGAGACTTGCACCTGGTCAAGTTACAGTGCAAAAATTTGTACAGTGCTACTGTTAAGCAGTTGAGCCCTGTGAGCTCTATTTAAGGCTTGTACTTATGAAGCAACTGGAATAACACATTGGGTATGGTGGTAACTGCTCCTCTCTGGTACTTGAATTTAGACTTGGATTGTTCAGACTTTTGACCAGCACCTCAGCTGTTCACAAAGGGGCAAAGCACGGCTTTATATAGTGGTTCTGAGCCCCTCTGGGAGTAGAGCTCCACCTGACCTTAGGATTGCCCTTAGATCTACACCAGCAGATTTGTTATGTGTCTTCTTCCTCCTCAGCTATCTCTCCCCCTCTTTTTTTATATTTCCCCTTCTGGTCTAAGTGGGTAATGGAATAAAATGGGAATTGTCCTTGGGTAACCTCCAGCAACCAAAATGTTCCTTTTTTTGGCATAGTTTCAGGGATTTACAAATGCTATGTAAAGGCCACCCCTGTTGAAGGAACCAAACTTCTCTAGTGGTGCCCACTGAGCTCATCCAGGGATGCATTTGCACTAGACCCATTTGGGAGCCTTTCCTGTTTCTCCTGTGAAATGCTCATCCCTGTCCCTCTTTGTCTTGGTTCTGAGGAGCACACCATGACCAAACAGAAGTGTCTCCATGAACTGTACACTCTGGCATTTTCCTGTTCCAGTCAGGGATAATAAATAGCAATGGTAATAAATAAAAACATATGCTATAGACTGAAGTTTATGTATGACACATTTTCCAATGGCAGTACTCACGTTCTAGTACATGAAGTTCTCTCTCTGTGTGTGTATGTTTTAGTTTCTACTCCAATATCCCTCCAATGTACCCCTTCTATGGCAGGAAACTGGGGTGCTTGGACACAGGAGGGAGGGAAAGTAGCCTTCTGGAGATGTGGGTGTAGGCTGATGCACCTATAGGCTGCAAAACCTGTTGAGCAAGCAAGTGGTCTAAAAAACAAATTCATGCTGAAGGAGTCAGTCTTGCTTACTCTGGTGTCCATCCTTCTGCCTCCCTGTTTCAGAGAGAGGACAGATTGAAGGAAATGTCCAGGTTTCAGCCTGGCTGTCTCTGTCTGATTTGTACCCTTTCTTGGACCTGCCAGTGTTCTGCTGCCTCCAAGCACGGTAGAAAATTGTATTTTTTTGATAACGTTTTCTCTTTCTTTGAAAATTTAGCTTCTTAATTCAGTATTGTCTTGGTCAGGATTTTATACAAAAGTCCATGTGAACTTTGAAGTGAACAGAAATTTTATTGGGTTAATATCAATTTGTGGAGCAGGAAAGAATTTTAAGGGGTTTTTAATTTTGAGATGAGGATCTCACTAGTGCTAGCTCCAGGTTGCATATGTGATGCTGTGCAATACCATCATTGAATAGCAAGTACAGTGTAACACAAGTGTCATACGCTTTTCCTGTGTTTCACTGAGGCCCTCATCTGACAAGTGTGTGTGTGTGTGTGAATTTGAACATGCTTATAATGCTTTATAATGCTTTATTTACATGTGGAGCCAGCTGGGGTGTTCCTATGGAATGACACTCATATATGCAGCTGAAGAATATTCTGGTTAGAGTGAAATGGGCTTCACTGCGTGAAGCAGTGTACATGCCTGTCTAATATCAATAAGCATATGTTCATATATATCAAATTCAGTTAGTTGCTCACTCTTGACTTTCCGTTACTTTAGCTGTACAAGAAAATGATGTTGGGTTGGATCAGGGTTACCTCACTGTGGTCTCCTCCAACATTATCCATTCTGTGATTCTGATTCTCCTTCACTCCAACTGAAATGGAATGTCTTGTTTCAAATTGAGTGAAGAATGTGCTATTCAGTGAAAATGATTTGGTTTGAACTAATTAGCCTGTTTTTGAGAAATCTTCAGTTTTACCAGCTGTCAGTTTTGAAGCTTCAGTTTTCAGAGTTAAAGCCTCCTAAGCCAAAACCAGAAATTCAGTGGATTAAATAGATTTGGCCTTCACTAGCAATAAGAGACTGATAAGACAAGAAGTAGTAAATGTCATGTATTTAATGCTCGTTTGAATAGTCTCACATGAAGTCAAAGCACCAAAAGTTGAAGCTTTCTCAGCGAAGCCTAACAGCACTGACTGTCCAGACCCACCTTGTTTTCAGTATTCATCGCTGAAGGGATACTCTGGATGGTCACGCCACCTGTGGACAGATCAGGTTGAACAAGTGAGTTCCTTGGATGAAGCAGAATATCACATCACTGATGCAGTTGTCTTGTGCCTAACAAACCTCTTCCTTGCAATATATATGTGACCTTCATGGAAGGCTCTTCTACTTATTTAGAAGCTGCCTGCTCTGGATAATCATCCCTGCATTTAAGGAGGTGACAGTGAAGCACCATTTTTTGGGCCTACTTTAGGGAGAGATGGGGGAAAAAACAAGAGTTTGGATGTCAGGTATTGTCATTATTTAACTCAAGCTTTTAAAGTGTTTTAGGAAAGGGGGATGGCTTCACTATGTGTGCATTGTGGAAGGCGAAGACTTCTTTGTTCAGGTGTCTAGAAAGACCCCTAGAAATAAGGGATAAATGTGTAAGTGTGAAGCAGAGGTCGAAACATCAGACTGTACTACTTTGTCTTATGCCCTGAGCAGGTCTGGGTCTTGACGGTGCTTTCTACAAGTGACTGCCACATCCAGACTAGGTCTGGCTGTCCTCTAGCTCAGTCTACATGTAGATGCTCTGCCAGGTTAATAGCATCAGGGGCAGGGAATTTACAAAGAGGCTTTGGGGTGACCCAGTTCAGGAGACAAAGGGATGTTCATGGCTGCATGTGACCAATGGTAGAGATGTTTCAGGCTTCACTTTAGAAACTGCATGCTCAGGGAAGATGCACAATCCAAGATATTATTAAAGGCAATAAGAAAATTCCCAAGGTCGACTTCTGGTGAAAAAACAACACTGTGTTTACCCATTATTGGCAGACTTGAGAGAGGTAGTTGTTTTCTGTTGTGGATTTTATTTGTTTGAGAAGGTGATGCTAAGTCACAAGCCCTGGCTTGCCAAACACTTTCCATTAGCAAAATGAAAAATTTCTGAAGAGCATTCTCAGGTGTACCATGGCAGCTGGCTGCCTTGCCTTACAGCAGAGCACAACAAATACTGGCATTTGTCCCAGCTGTGAATCGCTCCAGTCTGGGAAGGATACATTTCACAATATTGAAGGTAACTAATTGGAAGGCATCAAACATTTTGAATTGGTTGTGTCAAAACATTTCATTCCAATATTCAGCCAAGCTCAAGTGTTAACACATTAACAGATTGATTTGGTTGAAAAAAAAATAAAACAAAAAAAACCAAGCCACAACACTTTGGCTTGTTTGACTCCAGTATAATTTGATGATGTCTGAGTTGCCAGTGTCATAATCTCTACTTTCCATCTGTGGAGGATGCTGGCTAATCAGATCTCACATGCTCAATAGTCTGAATCCTTTAAGTGAAAATTATTCACTTGGAGGAGTCAGTGCAGCTTGGAATAACTGGTAAGGAAGAACAACTGTAACAGAGAATTGGGAGCACAAGATAAATCAAGCAGATAGATTAATGTAAAACTTGCCCTGCACAATACGTGTAGATTTCTCCAAGTGGAGAAGAAGCAATTTCAGATTAAGATTTCCTGAAGTACTCATATTTTTACAAAACCTCCATTTTCTTCTCAGATACTTATCTTGCTAATTCATTCCACTGATTGCAATATCCTGTTTGTATGGGCTTACTCATGCCATCAGAACAACAGATTTGCACATGGGACCCATATGTTATTTGATAATTGGAAGAGCCAGAGAAAAGCTGGATTTCTCCATTCTTGCTGGCATTTGCATCACAGCAGTCAAAGGTTTTGCACAAAATTGACGAACCGAAAGTCCTTCTGTAACAGGGTTTGACTTTTTCAGGTATATATTGCTGGATGAAATAAGAAATGTCTTTAGACTGGTAACTTATCTGTTGCAATGTCAATTCCAGACACTTCAGTGTGAGAACACACAGTAGGCATACATATATATATATATATATATATATAGCTGCTCCTTACATGGCAACATCACTTTTCCGATAAGGTTTTTTTCATAGAGGAGATCAGACTGTATTGAAGCATTTTCCTCAAACATGGCACTCCTGTGAAAACTACAGCTGCCAAAGTGCATCCTGTTTTCCTTATCCTCAGTGGCCTCCTGTGACCAAATTTAGTCTAATAAAGTAAATCATTTAGTTTAGTAGTTTTTTGGATTGTTGGCTTAGAAAGTTCTTCTTCTGTGGGCATTTGCATCCTTTCCTGGAAAAGACTCTTGCATTTGCACCAAGATTACATTTTGTGTATATAATCACTAAAAGTTTAAATGATATTACTACTCAATTTAGCTATGTAAAAGCAAATTATTTTGAATACCAAAACACACATAAGAAACTCCAAGGCCATTTGTGAGGAGCCTTCTGGAACTAACTGCTGCTAATTGATGGAAGGCTATTTTAAGTTTTAAGAAACTAAATCTTCAGAGCACTTGATCTTAAATGTGAAAGATTAACTTCATCATGATGCTTTTAACTTAGTGCATATCTTCCATAAGTTATGCAGCATAGTAAGTGGTTTATTTGTTTCTTTGCAACATTTCCTCCTATCTTTTGAGCAATGGTCAAGGTTTTGGAGTGCTATTGATGCTGTTATCCTGCTTTTCATTATTTTTAGTGCTTGAGCATGCTACAGTTTGGCAGGACACAGATAATCCAAGATAACAAGAGAAATGCATGGAAATGAATCTCTAGCATTTGGCTACGTATTGAGTGCCCTGAAAAGGGGAAAACAAGTTTGGTCATAAACTGTAGGTGCTCTTGAACTGAAGGAAAAACAAACTGCCTCATCCTCTGGAAGAGGGGATGCTGGGTCAGTCTGAGCCTTCTGGGATAATGCAGCCTTCAGGTGAAGCAAAACTACATTGGGTGGCAACCTTTAGGTGACAAGCAGCAAGAGATCAAGCCTTGTTAGTTCTCAGAGATGGTTATAAGTGGTTAGAAGAGATGGTTAGAAGTGGTTTAGCAGTCAAATGAGCTGTGTGGTTTTCTGTTTTCCTTAGAAGAAGGTACAACTCCCCATGACAACAAGGCAGGTAGATTGCTGTAGAAGATAGCATCAGAGGAAAGGACAAAACAAAGTTTCTGACCACTTGTGGTCACTCTTTTATAAGGAAGTGAGAAGGAGCAGAGCTCTCCCCAAATTAGTCCTGCTGTTTCATGTAGCAGTGTTCTTCATTCTTAGCCTCCTCTGTGGTAATTTAGGACAGGTTGCCTCTTGAAACACTAAGTTTACAATCCATAAGGCTTTGTACTTGAACAGCAAAGTGGCTTGCATAGCACAGAAGTGAGGGTAAGACACGTCAAAGTGCCCCTATTTGAATTTCAGCTTAGATGTCTACACTGCTAGGCAGGGATGATGCTACACCTTATCACTGCCTGAAACTGTCATGACCACATACAATAGAAAGAGCTTAAGGAAATAGGGTAGAGATGGAATAGCCAGATACAGTCACTTTCTACTAGGTGGGCTTTTGGCACCTGAGCTGTAAGGAAGTATTTTACACTTCTTTTTGCAGCGGGTCCAGGAGCATATTCAGGCCGCATTAAAGACCTCCCATACTTAAGCCTTACCTTTAAAATAAAGTTGTTTATACAAAAGATAATATTAAAAGGAAGATTTTTTTTTTTAAATCCTCTGAAAAAGCAGGAATGTTCTGTGAGGATCTAGAATTCCTCCTGTACTTACATTAACAGTTCCACGTAACGAACGTTTTTGTTCAGGGCTTCAATTTCTTTCATCTCTTTCTCAGTGAGGGAGAAGTCAAAGATCTAATGGAAGGAGATGTTAGGAATGAGTTCACATTTCTTGTCATAATCAACCTTCACATGTTCCAGATTTCAGAAGTACAATCCGTCCTTCTCCCCGTACCTCTCCCACAAATCCACGCACTGGTTGCATTTATAGTAAAGTCTCGAGGACATGAATAAGCCCAGTCACATTTGCCTACACTCTTTTGCAAGAAGGGGAAGGTAGTCTGGCAATGCTGAGCCACCAGCTTTGAAAGCAGCATGTTGCCAGGGAAAGTAGAGAGTAGTGTGGGTACTGAGTGCTGCAGGGGACACAAGAACAAATTCTTCATCTTTTTCGGGTGTGGTGGGTTGTGAATCTTTCTGTCACACTTGTATGCAGCAATCCTTCCCTAATAAAGCTGTCCCATACCTGAAGACTGGTCAGAACAATCAGTCATTCCTAAATACCTGCAACCTTGGGCTACTGAGGTACTGAATTACTTCATCTTGCTTGTGCTGCTCACTGCAGCAACTGGTGCTCTGGGACACACCAGCTGGAATTTTAGGTACTCCAGAGAGTTAAAAGACACCAAAAGTTCCTCTCTGCTTTGCTCTGTTATTGTCATATCATGTTACCTTTAAGTGAAGGGGACAAAAAGCATCAAATGTGGCAAAGGTTGATATTGGTTAAGTCTTGTGTACATCTACAGAAAGAAATGGAAAAATTGCCTTCTATAGGGGCGAAGCCAATGTGAGTGGATTCATCCATGTACCACTGGAGTATGAATTTACCTGGAAATTCTCTCTGATGCGTTGTGGATTGAAACTTTTTGGGATGACCACCACCCCTCGCTGGACGTTGAAACGCAAAGCAACCTGTGCAGCAGTCTTGTTGTACTTTTTGCCAATGGCATTCAGCACAGGATCCTTCAGTAAAGGAGGGGAGGACACATTTACCCTGGAAGAAATTGGGGAAGAAAAAGAAACCAAAAAATCCCTCATCTTTAATATAAAATCACAGAGGCATCTACTTCTTTGTGAACAGAACACTGCACCTTTTAACAAGTAGCGTGAAAGATGAGAGAAAAGCTTTGCCACTTAAGTTGGCGGGCTGTCAAAGGCAACTTCCTATGTGATGTCCTAACGTTGACTTAGCTTCTACTTCCTCACCTAAGCCTCACACGTTCCCAGTTACAAACACTTGCTTTCTGTTAGACGAGACCTAAGGCAACCTCCTTTACAGACACCTGGCATTCTTTGATGACAGCATGCAGCAGGAGTGTGGCAAGTTTACATTCACAACTGTAATATTTAGACATTGAAGTTCAAAACTACTTTGAAAAATGGGGACAAAGGTATTTTACACAGAGACCCAGCAGTGGAGAACTATATGATTCTTTTCCTGGATATTGTCCTTCTGTTAGAAAGTAACATGGAGACTTACCATGATTCATCCCTTGAGGTTCCCAGTGGGCTGTACCCAACAATAACAATGTCATGTTGTCTGCAAAATTCTGAGAGTTTGGGTTGGGTGAAGTAGGGGTGGCATTCGACCTACAGGAGTAACACAGAAAGAATAATTATCAACAGAACCAGATATAGAAGCAGATGGTATCTCAATATTTGTAGAGCTACAGAGCAGCTGATGCTTTCAGGAAAGGATATGTGTAAATTAGGAAAACTTAATCTGTGGTTACTGTTCTAATTGTACATTGCTGGGTGATGGATTTTTTTTTCCTTTTTTTGTGGACAGCAGATCAACATCTGTGACTATAATTTGGCTGCAGGGAACTTCCATTGCCTCCCAGTGAAAAGGTGGAAATAAGTGGAGGTGATGGAGGTGAGGGAAGCTCACTAGAACAAATAGACTGAGAAGGCAGTCCATCTCATGTGGGTCAGTTCTCTATTTCTCTGCCTCTGGCATTCAGGATGTCTAATCTGACGTTGTTTTTAGGGAAGTGTTGGCACAAGCTGTCCCAGATAGAAAGGTGAGGGGGGCATACGCAAAAGATGAGATTATGACCTTGTTGTGAGCTCTGCCCTCCCACATTGCAAATACCGTTGCCTTACAGGCAGGGATTTTCTGGCTGCGATCTCAGATTCTGGGAAAAGGATGTCTACAAGGTGACAGAGCAACCACTGTTTGCAGGGCAGTCTGAAGCTATCTGGCACATCTATGCTTGCTGGCTAGCTGCCCTAAGCTGGGCTTAATCTTTTGCCCAGTTTCCCTCGACCCCAGGAAGCAGCAGCAATGCTCAGCGCGGTCTTAGGGCACGCCAGAAACAGCAATTGCATTTTGCACCCGCTAGGCATGTTAATACCAGTGAAGGGTGCTGGAATTTCCTCCTCTCACAGGCTGCCTTTCCCGCCAGGACAAATACAGAAATGAAGGCTGTGGTCAGCCACCCTGCCCTGCTCCATGGCAATTCCAGCCCTCCAGGCCAGGCACTGAGAGTGGGAATTTGGTCCTGGTTGCTGGCCCCTTCTCTGATACTGCTAATGTGGATATCTGTTTGTGCCAGATGAGTCAGAAGAGCTTCCCAGTGATTTCTAGGAAATGCAGTGACCTGCCAAATGCTAGAGCCAAAGGTATTGGGCATTCAGATGGGTCGCTGCCACTTATCGCCTTCTCAGAGCCCTACTGCTGTAATTTAACTCAGACGTGCCTATCATCTTCATGGGCTTGTTCAGCTCAGGTCAGTCACCTAATGGGGTCTCCTGTAATTGAGGTTTTTCTCTAACTCTTAAGAATGTCTTATAGGAAAGGCAAAAGAGAGCAAGTGCAGAAAATTTAGGAGTCAATTCTAATGGCTTTTAAACTTGAGAAACTTAGAGTAACTCAGGATCCCCGATACTTAGTGTTGGGTTGGTGTCAGCTTCATCGAGGAATGGTTAGCTCTGAATGGTTTGTTGTGGGAATTTTTGGACTTGAAGTAAGGTACATGGAAAAGATTTAAGACCTGCATTGACTCAGTGTTCAACCTCGTTACGGAGCTTTGGCACAGAGGCACCAGTTTTATAGTCCTGGAGCAGAAACAGGAAAGCGGTTGCTCCGGCACATTCAAATATAGATCTTTAGCCTGGATAGGAAGAGTGATATTTTCAAGCTAGAAATGGAAGTGTGACAGTATGGAGGGCAGTGTCTGTGGCAAAGTATACATCACATTTCTGTACATGGCGGCCTAGGCTATGTGTGTGCCTCTGCATTCCCTAAAGGGTAGTGGCACTGTGGCAGGCATTGCTCTTGGCTTGCAGTCTTACCTGGTTGCTGACAGGTTTGTACTTAAGTCCTGGCTTGTTCATGATCATCTCCAGTTGCCTGCGGTTGAAATTGGATACTCCAATAGACTTTGCCAAGCCTGCATCCTTACATGCCTCCATAGCCTGCAAAGAAAGCAAAGACAAGAGGAGTCTCACATGTTGACTTTATTCCTCGTAGCATGCATTTTAGAGAGAGATGGAGGAAGTAACAGCTCTGTTAGCATGAGGGCTGGTGTTGTCCAGGTAGCCCAAACTCCTGTGGCAACATCCAACACTAATGTGTTTATCTGCTTTCCAGACCAAACCCTAATGTTTTATATCTCCTGTGAAGATAGAATCTGTCTGGAGAGCAGAAAGATTAACCCGAGATATAGATACTTTAATGCCAGGCATGTACTTTCAAAGAGTTTTGCTTAATTTACGCTGCTTTAGCATAAAAGCTGGAGAAGGAAGAGTGAACAAAACATATTGCTTTCCTGATAAGTCAATTTACTCCTTTAGATTGTAAGACTCTTTTTCATATGAAGTGTCTATCTGGTGAAATCCCCTAAATATCTGGCAAGGCAAATCACAAAACCTTAACAGAAAACATCAGTACAGTATAAAATAGAAAAAAAAAAAGAAGGGTTGGGGGAGAGAGGCATTCTAGGTATTTTGCATTTAGACAAATCCTAATAGATGAGAAATCCTTATGAATACTGGATATGAATAGGTGCCCTGGTCTTCATTAGCTTCATCTGCTGGGTTGTTAAAGGAAAAGGGGGTCCTTTCATATGGTCTTCCCATTTGCTCCCAGAAACTCTGCACACAAACAATTTAGTGACTGTTTGAGGCAGAGCAGACCCCACTGTGCAGCTGGATGCCCCTCCTACTGGTTTTGTTATTCCTTTCTGTCTCACAGGAGCTGAAAGCAGGGAGGTAAGAGGCACTGTGTGTTTGATGACCTCTAGTTGGCCTCATATGCTTTATATCACTTGGTGACAAGTCAGCAAATATAGTCATCTGGAGCCATTTTTGCCTGCTAGCACCATACTGAGAGAGTGAAATTATCTGGATTCAGTTGAGCCATTTTTATTTAGATTGATGTTGCTATTTGCAGGCACTCACCACCACCTTTTTTTCTCCAGGCTTGTTAGCTGAAGAGAGAGGCCTGCTATAGCGTAAGCATTACAATAAGCACCAGCTCAAAGATAAAAACATTACAGTGCTGTGAGATCTGTTGCTTTCAACATTTGAGCAACCAGCCTGTGAAAAAGAGAGGGATGAACTGCATCAGTCAAAGACAAGAGTAACATAAGCAGCTAACTTGGAAGTCCCTGTTCCCCCTGAAACTCAGTCTGGATGGCTCAGCAGCCAAGGGAAAGCTCAGTCCCACTCCAGGCCTTCTCCCGCTGAAATTTCACTCAATCTCACCATTCTCCATCTCTTTCTGCTGTACCTTGGGTAGAGCTAAACTGGCTCACACTATCCAGATCTAGACAGTACAAGCTGAAGTGGACCATTTAGTAGCACCTATTACCTCTCTTAGTGTGAACTGGGCTGAATTAGTGATGCTTTTTCATCAGACCTGGTGCAGAAGGAGAGCTGAAGAGCTCTGGCCATGAACTAAAGAATGTCCACGTTCTTGAGAGAGAGAAATGTGAGGAGATTGCTAATTGCGCTTTCTGCCTCACCCAAAATACTGAGACCAAGTGGCAGCAGGCTTAAGGAAACATTTGCCTACAGGTCTAGAACACATCACAAACAAATTTAGGATGCAATCTTTCAGGCAAATGCTACTTCCCTCCAAGTTTTCTAACCAGAAAAATCTTGTGTTCCCATCTGATAAGTAAATTTAGAAGTGAGTGAACTTGTTCTAATGGCAAGTGATGGCAAGGTCTTAGGCTTTGGTGGTTTTTTTTTGAGAAGGGAAGAGGTTGGTTCTTTGGTTCTTTTTTTTTTTTTTTTTTTTTTTTTTTTTTTGTTGTTGCTTCAGGGCAAATTCTGGTTTTTCTTGAAGGTGTTTTTTTTTTTTTTAAGAGGATCCAGTCTTTTCTTATGGCTCCAATTTTCTTCTTCTGTAAAGATCTGATAAAGGGGAAGGATTGGTAAAAACCTAATGATAAAAGCCTCAAGAAGCGAATGTAGAGTGCACTCTCTGAAAGAAGGAATGTGGATGTTGGGTATTTCAACGATGTTCTGTTTTGTTATAAAAGTAATTAAATGATAGAAAGAAGCAACATCCTTAGGGACAGAAGTCAAATTCATACATAGGAGCTAATAGAACCTGATCCATTTGCTCTGGCAAATGCTTCAACTATGTTTATGAAAACCACAGGTAAAATTGAGAATGAGAATCTGGGTTTTAAAGCATATATGGATGGATGTTGTGTTTGCTTACCTCCCAAGTGGCACATAAGTCTGTCTCATGGTAGATAAATTTTCCATTTTCATCTCTTGGGTAGAGTGCGTCTCCAGGCTGAAAAGTAAAACCACATTTTTGTGCTTTAAAGAAAAGTTTTTCACCCTAAGTGCAAAGATTTTTCCACAGACTCTCTTTCTACTAGCAAACAACAACAACAAAAAATATTGAAAGGCTTTCTGAAACACCCTGAGTTCAACAGGTCATTCATGCTGGGCTTACCACATCCTTGACTGCTGGATTACCCTTGGACACACTCCTGAACTGTCACATGAGCATACACTCAGCAGTTCCCGGATAGCCTTGTTTTTCGGTAAATTTTGACCTTTATGTTGGGGCATCCAAAGCACTAGTCTCCTTCCAAAGGGCTGGATTAGAGTACCAACCTGTATTCTCTTCTACTTCCCTCTTTCCTTCCTAGCCCTTCCCCTGATCCCTACTTGTGTCCTAGGCACCGAGAAAGAGTGTCAGCTCAGTCCAGTTCCCAACAGCTGGATGGACCAAGAGCCACTAGGAGTAAAGGGTTACATGCATAGCTAACCTCTTAAGTGCATTATCCCCTTTCTTTGGGCACTAGAAACTCTTTCTTCTGATCTCTATACCCTACAGATTTCAGAGATGAGTTATGAGCTGTTACCTCATGAGGACAGCTTTCTCTTATTTGCTGGTCATTTCACTGTTGTTGCAGGCAATGCATTAACACCTCCCTCCCTATTGTCTGATCACAATTTCACTCTTTTTTTTTTAACAACTCTTCACTGATGTTTGACATCTGATCTGATGTCAAACCGCTACATTTCAAAGGGCTGGGTACAAGATGTTGACATGGTAACTCCTTGGGAACATGCAGCTGTGACTAATATGATCAGTAACTGGCACCTCCCAATTCAGTCAAGTTCAAATTCAAGGCATTTAATGGGAAAAGTGAGCATAAGGAAAACAGACTCAGATTTCAGAGGGCCAAGGTCTAAGTTACAGGCATAAGGTTCTATCTTCCAAATGTGCTGGTTTTCCCAGAATTCGACAAAGACAACTTGTTGCTTGCTGTGTCTTGCTGGAAAAAAAGAATATCTTGACTAGAACGAAGTAGGTGGCTGTTGGGTACCTTTTTTCTATTAGAAGGCAAAATTTGCCATCATAATGTGAGGTGGAGAAGCCCTTTTTACACCTCCCCCAGCCCTCCCCCATGGTATTTTGGAACAAACCATTCATCCCCATGATACCCCAGCACATTCTCCAAGGACTGCAAGTTCAACATACAGAAATTGTACTTCTTAAAGTTCAGGGGATGAATCTGAATTCAGGACTTTTTTACTCTGTTCCACTTCTAATTAATTAATTTTTATTCAACATTTTCTATAGTAGTCAATAGACAGCAATCACATTAGCTAATTTATCATCCTCTCATTTTTCTCTGTCGCTTGTGTTCTAACAAATGAACCAAGTCAGGATGAATGGTGCTTGAAGATGAACTTCTCTTGACTGAGATAAGTGGTGTCAACTATTGTGGATTTCTAGGGGGATCAATAGGTTTTCCTGCCACCATAGAACTGTGCAAGGTTCTGAAGTACAGTTGCCTCTCCTCAATGGTCTCCAGGCAATACTTTCTCTGCCAAGTTACCTTTTTATTCAGGGGAATTCCTGAATGAAAGAACTGTTTGCAGATGCATAAAGTGCTGTGAGAAAGACAGTGATTTGACGGTGACAGGGTGGTGGTTATGGGGTCTTTGAAAAGGTCTTTCAGAAGTTGGTCACCTTTCTTAGCTCTGGGTTCTCATGAACTACACCATGCCAGTCATTTCGACTAATGTTGTTGTCTTCTCTTGCAGTTCTCTTGGAGGTAGCTTCACACTTTACACTAAATGTAAGGTGGCTTCCTAAGATGCTGCCCCATGAGCACTGAAATAATTGTGGCAACACTGTACAGTCACTGCCACTATGCAGGGATCACATCTTATCATGTCATGTTCAAAGTCTGGAGGCACTCCAAAAGATATCAGACAACCTACTTGCCTGTTTAAAACACAGCAGTTTTAACCACTGAGAGGAAAAGCCCTGCTCCCATTATAAAACTTTTCTCACCAACACAGATGCAGGAAGGCAGGTCTGCAAATCCCACTGCTTTCATAAAATGGTCTTTGACAAGCAGGCTTTCTCAAGAGAGCAATTTCAACAACTTGTGAATGCCTATTCTGTAAGCAGAAGGCAATACATAGTCAAATAGTGAGGCCGCTAGTCTCTCTTGGGTTATTCTTTCAAAATGACAAGATACTTAGATGAGACTTTTTCAATGTAAGGCTAAAATACCTGCTTTTCTGCCAGATCATGGAATAATTCAGCTGAGAGGGATTTGCAGATCATTTAATGCACACGTACCTGCTTACTAATAAATCAGTCATCTGAGCAGAGTCTCCTACAAAATCTGCTAGTGGGTATGAGCTCCCCAGGCAGAGGGCACGTGGTGGCCAGCAGGAGACCTGTTCCTGCTGGTCATCTACCTTGCTTGATTAGAGGGGCTGAGCACCACTGTTGGGGTCTAAAGGCAGTAAGGATAAAAAGTCCTAAAGGGGGAATCTACGTGAGGGAAAAATACAGGGAGGTGCAGGCTAATGTTGGTAGGTCAGTGAACAATGTCACCCCAGGCCATTCTTGAGCCACTGAAAAACGCTAGCTTGGTGGGGCTTTCCTCCTCTGAGTGGTGCTGTCTGAAACCAGATTGCTCTTACTCTGCCTGAAAGTCCCTATGACAGCTTGCACCAGTGGCTGGGCTCTGCAGGGGCATGTTTCTTACTGTTTTCAGAACAGGACTGTAAATTCTGTCTCAAGTACTTCACTGGTTCCAAGCAGAGACTGCTTTTGCTAGAAGGCTTTGGGAGAGACAGGAAAGCACCAATGTTTGCAGATTAGAGGAGAGCAGGAGTTTGTTAGCATCACACCTGCATACCAAAGGCAAGCATCACACCCAGGATGGGTGTGTTTGCGAGAGAGGGAGCAAAGGAAGGAAACCTGTCACCATTGCAAAAGGATGGGTTTTTTTCTTTCTGTATTTGGCACAAAAAAATGTATATTTCTCAGGCAGAAAGTGACTTCTTTTTTTCTCTCCTCTCATGGGGGACATGAATGAATCTCTAGGTCTGCTACTCCTTTAACAATTCAAGACTGTTGATACAAGCCTCGGGGAGTCAGATGTACATTACTTTAAAGCCAGCTGTCTATGTCTTTATATTGTGAGACAATGACCTTCACTATGTGGGAGAATGAACTACTAGAGAATACAAACACAGGCAAAGGGAAACAGGAAATTGCTAGTGGTGGGAAATTTTCAAAAATGTACCCAAAAGGATTCCATACGTGTGACTGTATAAATAAAATTTTAATATTAGAGTCTGGTTACTCCTATACAGGTCTTAATAGGGTATGGCTTCCTCAGGGGAAAAATACTGCAGATCTAAGGTGATAGCCTCGTTGATAAATTTCTTCCTATCTGATACTTCTGGTAGTTTGGAGTCTGTAGCAAAATATGATTTTAATAATCAGAGGTTTAATAAACGTTCCTTGCAAAAAGAGGCCAGTTTAGAGCTTAAACATATCTCAGAAACAATTAGCCAGCTAATTGCCTGACCTTATTCTCTCTAAGAAGAGGGATTTAATTAGTTCAAAACCACTTAAATATTTTGAATAACATACTTCTCATTTCAGTATTATTTCGTTTGCCTTTATATCATGTACCTGTAGAGGAAAATTGTAAAGCAAGTTACAAAGAGCTGTGAAACCAGAGAGTTTGCGGACTTACAAGAGCTGGTTGCAAGGCAAGAGGCATAAAACTCTGATGTGAGCTCCTTGCCTTGAAAGGTTTTACCTACAAGTTGCCCATAGCCAGCAGCATGAAGGGATATCAGACTAACTTTTGAGAGTGAGAGATGGACAACCCATATTTGGGACCAACTGTGGTCTAGTGAAGCTGTCCGAGAGGAGCACTGCAGTTACAAAGATTAAGATCATAATCATGATTTGCCCAGTGGCTTTAATTTGGGACAGAGTAAAGAAACCAACTTGGTGGTTTTTTCCCCTTTCCTGCTCCAGACTTTGCCCCTTGTGTATTGCTGCTTTGTATAACTTCTTTCCTCCAGTGACTCGCTCCTCATGGCTCAGAGAGGATTCGGACACATACACTGTTCCAGCTACAGTATTTCTTCAGCATAGGAAGCACTCTAACCCCAGTTAGGAGACCTGTCCTTCCACTAGAAAGACTCTATGCAACAGCTGTCATTTACTGTTCTCACACCACCTATGAGCCTCTCTTTGTGTGGATAGTGCACAGAAATACATGCATGCAGTATACACAAAACATTATCTGGTCAAAGTGCTACTGTCAACATAGGCTAGAAGTTGCAAGGAATACGTGGGATGGAGACCCTGGCAGGAGCCAAGTTCATGCACTTTTTTCAAGCAATTTTTCTTTTTACCTTGAAAGCCATTGGCAGCTCAATAATGTAGAGGTCAACGTAGTCCAGCTGCAGGATCTTCAGTGTCTTCTCCAGTGTGGGACGCACCAGCTCTGGTGGGTGGCAGGTATTCCACAGCTGGAGAGGCAAGCACAGGCTCTTTTCTAGGCCTCAGCAGGAACAGTGAGCCAGCTGAAGCCCCCCAGCACACACTCAATCCTTCACTCCTCAATTCCTCTTGTCCTCCTGACAGAGCCCGTTATGCACAGTGCAAAGACATTGTCATTTACATCACTGCAAGGCAAAGGTGAGGGGCCTTACCCTGTCCTCTGTCAGAGCCAGGTGCAGAGGTCAAGACAGGAATTCTTGCCCAGGGCTGATGTAGTGTTGACTCAGTAAAGCCATCATGCATTTGTTTATTACAACACAAGTTCTTCTGAGCTGAGTATATTACAAACTCTTGCTCAATGAACTTAGGAAGATTCCTTTTGTTTTCCAAGCATATGCTTTCACTGGAAAACTTAGTTCCCACAAGGAATCTGTGGTCAGTTTTATGCTTGAAGGCAGAAGTTCAGATCACATGAGTTAGCTGTTGAACAGCCAAGCACCCAGCACAAAGAGAATCTCTTGGTTCTCTCCTGTGGTCATGGAGCCCTAGTGACTGCCTGACCTAGTGAAGTTTTTGTTTACTCCCCAGTCCTCACCAAAAGATGTATTTGTGTTTAGTCCTTGCAACGCAGGTGTGACTAGTTAAAGCAGTCTAAACCTCTTTAATCCCACTTCTTCATTTTTGGGTTATGGATTGTGCTTAGTTGGTTACTGTTCAGTACTACCTCTAACTGAATTCTGCTGATGCAAATCTCTTGCAAGAATAAAACTATAGCATGGTAATTAGTAATCAAGAGCCCTCTGTAAACTGATTGTTGCAGTCAAAATCCACAAAACTCAAAATTAACACACAATAGAAGGTTTAAAGTGCCATTTGAATGCACAAAATAAGATGGACTATTTAAATTTCTTTTTTTTTTCAATGCACAAAACTGATATGTGGAGTCATGTTGAAGTTTTTGTCACTTTTGTTTGCTGGAACAACCTGTTGTTTGCTGGTGTGATCATTGTCTAGTCAGTTCAGCCTCCAAATCTGACAGCCACTGAATGCCAAGGTATAGAATGAATTTGTTCCTAAGACACAAAACACTTGAATTGCCATTTTTGGGAGAAGATGTTGATTATAGGTCCTAAAGGGTATAGCCTGGGTAAGTTTTAAGGTATTTAAGATGCTTGGCTTTGTTTTCTTTGTTTTGTTTCCAACTGAGTTATAGTTATTCCCTGGGAAAACCACCTGCTAGTTCTGCCAGCAGAGGCAAGAATACATTATCTTGAAGTTAAGTTGTACTGAAAGCAGCACATCTGACCCTGCCCTAAGCTGACAAACCAGAATAAGGTTTGGCACCTGGGAAGTCATACTAGGCCTTCCCTAGTTGTATCCTGCAAGGTGTGAAGAGTTTACGGTCAACAGACAGTGGAAAGAGACTGAGGTGTACTACAGTAAAGGGACCGAGGTCCTGTTCTCAAGTTTTAAGTTGTGCCACTGGATTTCCTGAAAGATTTTGGTCTATGTATTTTTTAAGCATTTACATGTAAAATGAGCTTAACTTGTATTTAAGTTAGGAATTGTAGACCCTTCATGTTCAGTTTGTTTTGTTACTGTGGTTTAGAAATTTGATAACCTGAGGTATATGCTAGTTTAGAAGCAGTTTTTCCGAGTGCCCTTTCTAGCTCGGTGCTATTGAGCTCAGCACTTGCTAGTGAATATACTTCCCTTTAAAAAACTGCAGAGTTCTAAAGAAAGAGCCTTTAAAAACAGCAAACATTTGTACTATGTCAATACATCGATGCCATGGAAACTTGAGAGTTTCATAACTGTTTTCATGATTTGTACAAGTTATTGTATTATCTACCTAAATAGAACCCGTGTAGATGTTAGAGCAGTAGTCAAAGCTGCCAGCTGGCTTTGGCATTTTAGGACACCACATTTCCTGGAAATGTTACTTCTAGTTTAATGAAAGAAATATCCTGGGATGAAAGAGGAGACCAGAAAGGTCTTGCTGTATAAGCCAAGTGAGATGCTGGCAGTTGATATAAAACCTCTAAAATTTCTGGATGCTGAGCTGCTCTGCCTGATCAGCCAGCAAGAAGTGAGAGCCAAGTGCAAGTGCTGATGATTTCAACTGGCAGATGCAGCCCGATCACACCAGGTCACTGTTCCAGCAACACTGCCACTCAGCGGGGCTGCTCTTGTTAGTCCCTGCTGACACATCAGCCTTCCATCTGCATCATCTTTGCTTAAGGAAAGGTCTGCATGAGGGGCTTGAGTCTGAAGGGTCTTGGGAATTTCCAGTACTTGTGATGTCAGTAAGGCAGAAAAAACCCCCAACTTCTGTTGTGCTTGACTGCTTCCAAGAGTGCAACAGCTCATGTCAGTCACTTACCAATCAATGCCTGATGTATCTACTGGTGGCTTGATATTTGCCAGTAGTTTGTAAGACACATAAGTTTGTGAGGTACATAAAACTAAAGATACATAAACACATAAGGCAAGGGACATCCATTCCCACTCTTCCTGGGAAGTTCAGGGCTCCTGCGAAAGTGTTCAGTGAAACCTGTGAAAATCCTGGATTGTGATGGATTGAATAGGTTGAAGAATATTTTCCACTTCTGCCTTTGAACTCTAAATTTAAAGACTACAGAATCACTACAATGAACTATTATCCTGAGCACCTGAAATTTTGTCAAGCACGAACAGGACACAACAATAAGGTAAATCCATGTGTGTCCCATCTCACAGAGACAAGGCAGGCTGGGACCACAGGCATTGATTGTCATGCTACTCTGTGTTGCAGCCCTATGGCTTACAGGATCTGCAGTTTTGCAGGTAACTCAGTGTTTCAGTAGTGATTATCAACTAGAAGAATCATCTAGTGATTAGATCAGACAACTGAATATAGAAAGGCTTAATAATAAAGTAAGTTTGGAAATTTTACCGGGAGGTGTGCTTTTACAGACTTTAAAGGTTGATATGGGAAAATAAACTGCAGGGGAAGAAGTTGAAAAAGTTAAAATACTCAGATTTGTTGGGACATCTGATTCTAACCTTTTGGCATGATTTGGTGGTTTTGATTTGAAATATTACTGCTAATTTGCAGTAGTGAAACTATTAAACAGTCGAAACGAAATATTTTCATTGATCCAAATCAACATATTTAACATACGAGAGACTGACAAACTTCCCTGATAAAGGCAGGAAATTTGAGGACATGAAGTTTTTCTCAGGATGGCAAGGTTGCTACCAGCAGAATCAGGCAGGAAACTTGGAAAAGAGTTGCATATTTTACAGATTGGAAATTGCTGTACTTGAATATTGGTCTATAGCTGCTGAAAATCCACTTGGTCTGTAAACTACCCAATACAAAGCTTAGTTTTCCAGATCATAGAACTCAACTAAATTGCTCACAGTGTTTTATCTCATGGGATCTTTCACTCTAGGAACAGTGTTTATTTGCAAGTCTGTTGAGTAACTTTTGTGCATTACGTCTTATTTGGGAAAGGAGAAAGGGAAAATATTAGGCTAATATGTTCAAAGAAGCACTGCAGGAAGGGCAATTTGAGGCCATAAGCTCCCTTAAAAACTGGATGGGAACCATCAACCCTTATTCTACAATGTGCAATGAGCTTTCTTGTACCTGGGATATAGTCATTGAAGTTGTAACAGCTTTTGTCAGACACCTCATTGGACAAGGGATTTGATTCTTCTAGGAGAAAGTAAATTTTTACAGCTAAGACTGTAAAGTATTAACTAGTTCGTGCATTATTCCAGCCTTGTTGCTCTAGAGCAGGAGTGTAATGACATCTTCTCTCCAAGTAAGTTGATTCATCATTGTAGAACTTTTTAATGACAGGTGATACAGTAACTAAGGGTGTAGCTTGATGAGTAATTTTCTGGCAGTAATATCAATGTAAGCACTTGTTGTTCTCCCATACTTAGACACTGGCATGCACATGCTTGCTCCCACCCCTTTCATTGTGCAACCTCATGGCAAACCTGTACAGGGAATCACTCTGACAGAAAATAACTCATTGGTAGGATCATTGTCCATATCAGGATCAGTGTGTGGCTATAAAAATGTGCATGACAGCACAGTGTGTGGTACAGTAACAGTTTAGGCAACACGGCTGAGTGTAGCAATGGTCTTAACTTGCAGGTACCTACAATACTAAGCAGAATGGATGTTTCATGGTTCCCATTGCTATCAGAGATTTAAACAGAGAAAAACAGTGATTCCTGTGCCTAGCAGAAAAGCTAGTGTTCATAAAGATCTGAGGCATTATGGTAATGCTAGGAAAGAAAAATAAAGGATGTTGGATCTGGAAGGAAACATGCCAGATGTTGACCACCGGCATTCTTAAGAAAGACCATTCACGGAAATCCTGGATTTAGTGTAAATAATCTGAGCACAGCTTCTCACCTTGCCACAGTAGAAAATGTCTTCTCGCTTGATCTTTCCTTCAGCAATCTTCTCCCGGATGGCTTGTCCCACTTCATGCTCATTGAAGTAGACAAAGGCACCGTCGATGTGGCGGTAGCCAGCATCAATGGCAATCTTCACTGCCTCCAGACAGGAACCCTTGGGGGTCTGGTGGGAGAAGAATAAACATAGCTTCAGCCTCCTGCTCACCTCGCCTTCAGTGCTATAGAGTCACTGAGATAAGCACAAGATTCGTGCTGAAATTCATCCAGTCTGACCATCCCTTACCTCCCCAGATATCTGTGTTTCAATTTCTAAATAAAAAAGTGCTGTGCACTTTTCCTCGAAACTGCTGTGAATGTGGAATTGGACTGGAAAAAGCAGCAAAGCAAAAAATTTTCTGTGTTGTGAAAGAGAGAGTACTAGAATCCTCAGAAAGTAGAATTGAATGTATTTTATATAAAAATTATTTCAGAAATTGTCATCTAGAGAGCAAGGACTTTCCCACAACAGCCATTTGATAAAATTCCTTACTCATTCTTTACCATTGGTGGTAGCACAATCCTAAGGGTGATAACTCAGGACTGTCTACTGATATTCCCAGTTCTGGACAGTTCCTTTATTGTGTAGTTAAGAACCAGTAGCTGTCTTAATATACATTTATATACACTTTATTGCTTCACTTTAAGATGAGCCCAAGAAACCTCCTAAAAAGTCCAAGTGACATTTTTGTACTGTGTACTGCATTTATATTTACTCATCATTGCCAAAATTCAGAATAAGCTTGTTTTTTTGTAACAGTCATATTTTCCATTAGCCACTGTGGCAAGCAAAATTACACGTAGGCTAAACCAAGCAAAAAAGCATAAAACTGGTTACCAAAATTATTTGTTCTGGACACTGGAATTGTACTGAAAACATCTTATTGTTCCTACACTTTGTATAATGAGAGAGCAGCTCTAAGGTGGTCAAGGGCTCTCAGCAACATGCAGCAAGACTATTCTCCCACCCTTTTCGTGGGCATTGCTCTCCTATGACAGGGACATCTGATTCACTTTAAGAAAAAGAGAAATAGGGGGAGTCAACTTGCTCTGCTGTGTTGTTGTCTGTCAGCAACAAATGCCAAGAGTTGAATTCTGCTACCTGCAAATGCAGGGCCAAACCCACACGGCTTCTCCTATGAAGAAAACAGATGTCAGAGACATCTGGAAATGAGAAGGTACGAAGAGAACGTCAGATTTGTTGTTTTTGCTGATGCCAAGGGAAGACGAGAAGCAGGACTGGCAGTAAGTGTTGTTAGGAAGGACCACTTTTCACCACAGCAATGGCTCTCTCTCCTCTCTGTCCTTTTACAGCTGCCACTGGCTTGGCTGTCCAGGAGTTTGCCATGAAATAAACAGCTGTTCTTCCATCACCTGATGAATTAGGTGTGAAACTCATAGCTGCTATAGGATGCTTCAGTGATCAAGGACATTGGTCTTCCCTTCCATGTTCATGTGAGAAAGGTCTATGAAGGATTCCTGCAGACACATGAGGGTCAACTTCTCTCTTTCAGTCCTAGAGCTGTGGGCTGGTGACAGACTATTCTAGGATAATAGGACTATATTCCAGCCTGCTTCCTCTGCTCTTCAGTGTCCCACCCCAACTGACTGCTGTTGGACACAAATGGACCAGCTTCTGTTTGGGCCTGTGGGGACTTTCTGCTCCAGCACACAGTGCCCAGAGGTTACTTAAAATGCAAAGCCGCTCATGCTTGCCCTGATTTATGACGAACATGAGCGAGGACTCAGAGGCAAAAATGGCACAATTTGGCACTCTACAGTATTTACAGCAGTGATGATGCAATGCTGTTTGCTTAATTGAGAGAGACAACGAAACACTTGTTTCAGTGCTTTGCTGCTTTTATTGTGGGAGCCTCCCAAAAGCACGCTTGGCTCCTGCCAGGGCCCTTTCCTAGTTGTTAGTAGGTTGTAATGAAGACCATGGCAGCCAACAACCTTTCAGGACGAGTCAATGGCTAGTTTTCACTTGGGGCATGTTGGGCAGCATTACAGAAGTGTGAGGCATGGAGTAGTGACAACCTCCAACATGTTCGCTGCTTTGTCCCTGCCTGAACCTGCAAGGAAAGATTTGAGAAAGGCATCAGGAAGAAAGCTCTGACATGAGTATTACAAGCCTGCTGTTACTGATGACAGTAACCTCAGACCTCTGCCCCAGCAATGAGCTGCACAAGGCTGTAGCCGCAGTTGCAAAGCTCAAACTGATTAGCACAGAACAACAGGACTCAGCTAAAGATCTGGCAAGCTCAAGTTTAAGTGATGATTAGTTGTCTGAAAGAGAAATGTATTTCCAGATTGCAGTCAGTGTTTCCTCTCTGAAACCTGATTTTTGAAACTATGTGACTTTTAGATTGCTTCAGCCTGTTTCACTTTTACCATTCAAGTGTATGAAAGCAGAATATTTAGTAATGCAGATCTTAAGAATTTTTTTTTTTTTTTACATTTTCCATTTGTTGAAGAGCCTGAAAATGGGGCGTGAACCTGGTACCAGAATTTTCTCTCTTCCTTTCGCATGCTTGAGAGATTGCATGAACACAGCTCCCTGTTGTTTCCTGAACTGTAAACCAAACTCCATCAAGTAAGGAAACATTGATTATTGAGTTGCATCTTTTCTTGGACACCAGGGCCACTTTGGTCAGTAAGAAAAGCAGAAGGAATAGGTCGGGAAAGGTAGAGTCTCACATATAAGGGAACAGCACAATTGCAAACTTGGGAGAAGAGTAGAATAGAGAAAAATGAGAAAGCTTGCAATTACTGCAACTGCTTTTGGCTGAAGCAGTTGACTCATGTTAGAGCTGAACTTCTACGTGTTTCTTAATTTTTGCATGGGACTTACATCTGTACAAACAATCTTGTGAAAGACTCTTCCATCTCAAGGAATAATCTTATTCTTCAGGGGCTTGGAGAGGCTTTTTTTGGATCAGACCTTGATTACCAATGGCTAGAGATGGGTTTACATTGAATATAAATATTTTCATTGCACCAGTTCATTTAATCTGATGTGGTGTATTAGTTCTGACAGATTCTGGTCTAAGGTGCTCCATATAAAAATGCAAAACAACCTAGGGAACAGTTTTTGGAAAATTCTGCCTCTATTGAACCATCCCAGCTGAAGATCTGAGACATCTGTGAGTCTGGAAACTTTATACCATATGTTAACTTTCATTCTAACAGAGAAACTATCATTTCTAGGATTTCATGTGTTTAATCCTTCCAAATCCTGCACTAATAGGCTGTGGTAAACTGTGCTGATGAGTTGCACAGGCTAGTCATGTTGTGGTATTGCTGCTTTTTAGAAGTGTTTCCTTAAATGTCACATTCTTGTTCCATTGTTTCCTGACAGACCATACTAAAGTTGGATGACTCAGATCACCACTGCTCATACGTCTTTCTATCAGAGAAGGTACAAACCTCAGTCTTTCCCCTCTACCTTGCTGCTCAGCCTGAGGTGTTTTAATCTCTTCTGTCTTTCATGGAATTAAAGTCTTTAGTAGTGACCAGATCAGAGATTAACAACTGAAACCCGGCTTTTATTTAAGCGTAGATGGAAGTTTATGATATGACTATGTTGTATAAGGACCGGCACCACTCCAACCACAGCACCTGGTAAAGCAGTATCTCCCAGGCTATTTGGCCATGGAGCAGCCACCTTTACTTGGAATCCCAGACCTCTTCCTTCTCCTTGCTGCAGCCTATACTCACTAGGGTCTGTTATCTAAAATGCAGTTGCCTATGCTGTCTACTCATTCCAGGTAGGCCTTTATTCTTGTGCCATTCCTAAATAAGCAGGGCTCACATATAGAGAAGAAGTACCAGATGAGGTACTGAAATGTCTCCATGCCATAAACTCTTTGTGCTTTATCAGTAGTAATTCAGGACTCTTTGGTTTTGGCCTTAAGACAAATCTTTGCTTTTTATTACTTTTTATTTAAGTGTAGATAACAGCTATGCTTGATCCTTAGCTATAATGAATGTTTCAGCTTCTAATCAGTGTGCCCTACAACTATGCCACTTTGATCAAGGACTTGTTTTAGAACTGGAATTTTGTAACCACTTATACACTGTAAGTCAGATATTTATCTTCGGTGTTCTTGCAGTCAGTCACTGATTTGTGCCAAAAAAATGTACTAAATTTATCACATGTTTTATGATAAAAGAAAAACTTCTTGATTGACTAGAACGATTTGCTCCATTGCTAATAAATTTCTTCAATAGCATCTATGTTATTCTTAAGATCATAAAGTTTAAGGAAACAATACACACAGTTATTCCCTCTCTCAATCAATAGCTTGTAAACCTGCTGATTTACCACCACACATGGCAGATTAAACCAGTATCAGTTCCCTTCAGGCTCCATGGTAAATAAATGGAACAGAAGGGATGGGGGAGCAGACTCAGATATGCACCTTCACTGGAAGAAATGAAGCAGCAATTTGGCCCCTTCTCCATAGATGAAGTAGCCAACTGGACAGTTACCACTTTCTGTGAGTCTGAAAAAGCAATGTGCTTCATCAGTCCTGTCTGTCTGAAAGGGTCTGCTCTCTTTTTCCTCTGAGACCATAAACTTTCTTATTTTTTAATGTTTATTCCAGACACCTTCCATCATATCCCATTTTGTCAAAAACTATTTTCCCTACCGTAGCAAATGAACAGTTGCAGTTTTGTTCATGATTGCATATGACCAAGCCACAGGAGAATATTTTTGTGCAGGCATACCCATGAATTTTTCTCTTCCCTCTCAAGTAGAACAGTATTTGCTCAGCAGTGTTAGTGGTTTTCCAAATTATTACTGTTATTTAAGTGTCACAGTTCAGCTGCCCTCCAATTCTTTTGCTTTTTCTATAGCATCTTTTTCTGGTCAGCAATTTCCATTGGCTTTCCAGCTGGTTAAAAGGGTTATCTCCAAAGACAAAGCTAACAGCACACATTGGTGGTAGACTCTAATCTTGCAAAACCACGCCACTGCTTGTGTGTCTTAACATCATATTGTAATTTATTTTTTGTTAGTCCACACAGTAAAGGAAAACAGTCTGACTCAGGCTCTCAGATTCTGCTCTGCCTTGTTTCACACGTGCAGCTCTATGGAGTTGCGCCAGTGTCAGCAGCACATGAGAGCTGAGGAAGCAGCACTTCAGGGAAGTGCTTTAGGAGAAGTGCCCTTTACCTTAGTCCTGAGCATCTCACCTGGTTAGTGCAATGTTATCCAGTCCCTCAGCTGGAAATAACGATCCTAGGAAGAAAAGCTTGAGGTGTTAGGAGACACAGGGCCATCTCCTGGAAAAAATCTGAGCTTAACTGCAGCAGAATTATACAAGAGACCCAAACTGTGGGCCAAGCGCTCCAGTCCTAACCTATAATTTAAGATGTGGAGTCGCTGTTTAGGAATCTTAGTCAGCTAAATACAGGAAGGAGAAAGTAGGTACATTCCTGGGCTCAGAGCCTCCTTCACCAGAGCTCGGCACTCACACACAAATTCTTATGCAAGTTTCTAGAAGCCCAATTCCTTATTTCCATTTGCCTGTTTTCCGGACAAACTGGCAAGAAGGATTGGCTGAAGATGTTAGGAACAGAGCATAGAAAGCATGTGTACTGAAGGCACTGCAGGAAAGCACAGGTTGAGTTTACAAAGCCAGAGGATATGAGCCACACAAGGGTACATTCTTAGAATTGTTTAACCTTGTAAAAGAGAAGCTGTACTGTACACCTCTTTCTTGGAAAATGCAACCGCCAGCACATCCCTCTCTCTCAAACACAGGAAAATCTGGCTTTCATCCTCCGGAAGCATTGGCAGCCACCATCCAGGAAGCACAACCCAGCAAAGGGTTCTCTGCAAAAGCAGGTATAGCTGGGAATGGAGGCAGAGAACAGAGCTGAGAGCCACAAGCTGCTATGCTGGCCCAGAAGTTTGCTTTATGTCATGCAGTGTGTTGCCTTGGAAGGTGGAGGACAACAAATATGGATTCCTAGAGAAGATGGGGGGAATGGTGACACTTGTGGCCTTGTGTCACACTGTGAATGAGCATGAACAAGGGATGCCTTTCTCCTCTAACCTGATGCTCTATCAGTGGCCTAAAGCGTGAGGTTTGTCCGTACAACAGAAATTAGATTGCATAACTGCAGATTTAGCATTTCTAGAATTCTTCTGACATTGTTATTCTAGCATTTAGCCGAAGCTGTCTTTAGGAAAGCTTTATTATTGTAGCTGGCAGAAGTTGCTGGAGTTATTTTTATCGCTTGATTGCAGAATCCTCAGTTTTAGGATCGCTGCAACTTTTCACTTGATGCAAATTTAGTTTATGCAAACTGAAGCTAAAGAGCTGCCTTTCCTCTCTGCTGGCAGCTAGAGGATTAAAGCAAACCAGGCAAATGATGTGCATGTGGGTTCCCATGCTTGCAGTGCTAGTGGAGTGGACTGAGAAAGTTTCCTGAAGAGCTGGAGGACACAATAGCCTGCTGGCAGGCCCTGGAAAGCATGAATCTAACTGGAAGGGTGGATGTTATCAAAACACCCTTCAGACAAGAAATGCAATCACAGGGATGTGTGAGGTACAGGCGGAAGGCAAAGCACCAGCTTGTGCAATAAAAGAGAAGAAAAGGTTGCCAGTAGTTCTTCTGCTTCGTTCCCTAGAGTTAAAGGGGAGAGGTTTCTGGCGCCAGTTCGAAGAAGTGTTTGCAAAGACAAATGTAAAACTTGGGGAATTCCACCACCTAGTTAGCTGAACCAAAAGCAGTCAGCTTTGATGAAGCCTAGAGAGGCATTTTCTGCACAACGTTTTCAAGTTTTGACAAACCTGGCCTCTTAGGTCAACCAAAGAGACAACCCAGATGTTAGCTTCCCACAAGAGCTGCAAGAACATGCTTATGCTGTTCTTTGGAGGACTGTGGGGAATCAGGGACACATGGGAGTGTACAGCCATATTTAACGTATGGAGTCAGTCTGGGACGTTTTAAAAATGGAGCTTTGCCTGGAAAATTGGGCTTTAAATGTGCTTGCCAAAAAGCGTATCTCTCAGTTGCGGTAATTCCGATTACTCACTCATAGGGGTTCAGCTTTTCCCCTCTTCAATAATGCCAGTGATTCCCTGTCCCATCTTCTGTAAAACAATCTTAACTTTTATTTAGATAAAATAAAAAGCCACAGGCTTTCCCTGTGGCTCTTCCACAGGGTTAAAAAACCCAGTATGTTTAGAAAGGCAGAGGAAAAGACAAGAAAAAAATTACTATTTTTTTGGTGTCAGTATTTGGCCTTAGTATCATTGCATTGGTAACAGCTAGCTTTGTAGTTTTTGGAAGAAGGTTGTATTGAAACAGCTATAGTCAGTGCAGTACACAGCTATGGAATGGAAAAGATCTGTTCTCTGTTTGGTTACTTTTCAAACAAGAATCTTGTGACTGGGTTTGAGTAATGCTACTGTCCTAAAAGCTTATCTGGATTAACCCTCTATTAATTTTGGATCTGGACTGATTGAACACAACTCTACCTTATGTCATAGCTGGACATGTACCTTGGTGGGTGATGCTGGCACCTGATATCCACCATCCAAGAGCTGTACTGACTTCCAGACAAAGTTGTCATCTCCTAAATGTCACACTGCTCTGAGAATGTTTTCCTCTGGAGCGCTCTTGCAGTGTCCAAGTCTGCATGTCTTGGTACCATGTCTTTGGGAGCCAAATGATGTGGTGCCAGGTGGGCTGTAGGAGCCAGGTCACCTGCTTGGAGTAAGCAGGCATCACTACACAAGGCCAGGCAATTATCTGGCTCTCAGAGGTTTCATTAGTAGAAGTCTTCTGCTCTGCAAGGGTGTATGTCTCTTGGTCCTGGAGTAGTCTGAAAGTGTTTTCACGCAGCAGCTGAGATGCCAGCATAGGTTGGAGGTACTATCTTTTTAAGAAGAGGGTTTTTTTGAAAGGCTTATAGTTTAAGGCATTCTCAGGTGGTAGGGGCGGGGGGGGGAAAGAAAGAAGTCATTCTAAGCACAATCTACTCCTCAGAGCAAACCAAAAAATCCCCCATTTTCCAGGACTAGCAATTTTGTGACCGTTTTGCTCAGAAGTCCTCCATAGGTTAATGAAATATGTAGCTAGAAAGCTAGTCTTTCATTCATACTCATCTACAATGCTGGGCCCATCCTCATTAGAAATTTTACATTTTGACCACTTCAGTAAGTGCAACTTTTAGTCTGCCACACGTGATTAGACACTGATTGTGTTCACAGCTGGAAACAGAAGCCATTGGTACAAAGTAGAGATTAATAATACTGTGAATTTGTTTTCTATTAAGCTTCAGGTTTCATAGAAATGAAGAACCGCAGAGATTTCAGCAGAGAATATATGTAGAGGTAAATGAGCATTTTGCAAATTCAGCAGTGTCTTAAAGCCATGGGTTTTGTGCAAATCAAAGTAATAAGAACAAAGCTTGTGTCTTCAAGAATGTTAGGGACAAGAATCTTTCCTCCAAACTGACAGAAAGCAGTAAGTCATTTTGCCAAATCTGACTTTAAAATTTGAAATTAATGGTTAAAGTACAGTTCTTACACAAAAGCTAGAAGTTCTAGAGTCTGCCATGTTTCAGAACAAAAGCATCTACCTTTTCTAATTACCTGTTTTTTCTTAGGGTTTTTTTTGTCTTAGTTTTCCTTTCTTAATGAGATAAAGATACAACCTTGCATTTATGAAAGCCAAAAATGTTCCATTGTATAACGTGAGATTACAGAGAGGTAGCAAGAATTGAGGCGTCAAGAGGTGGCTGCACACAGGGGAGGAGAGGTCAGTGTTAAACACCAAGAAGGCAAAGTGTTGAAGACACAGAAATGGAGAAAGACTGCTCCAGTGGCAGAACAGAAAAGTTGTATGGCAGAGGAGAAAAGGAGAATGCAAGATAAATGAGCTCTGCTTTTCAGGGGCAGTAAGCATGCCATTAAAGCATACATGAAAGGGATCTTTAAAATGTGTCATGCAACACTGAGTTTTTAAAGAAAGGCATTTATGAAATCAGAACTTGTTGGAGACCCTTTAGATTATTCTTCTAGTCTATACCCTCATCTCTTTGCTATAAAAAAATCCAATCTGTGAAAGAACTATCTTATTTGTGGAAGGATTTATCTTATTTCCTGGCATATTTTCCATCTCTGTAGCAAATAGCAGGGATGGATTAAGGCAATACTACTGCCCAGAGACACTACAGTGTCTTGAATCCTCGCACAGGCTCCTGCCCAAGAGCCATATTGTTCTGCTGCCTGCTAAAAGCTGATGCCTGCCACTCCACCTCCTCAAGCCATCTGGGGATCAAATACCTAGGCATCCTGCCTTTATCTGCTCTTGGCAACTGCGTCTTGCCAGTAACTGACTTAGTAGAGGAATAAGGAATAAAAACTGAGAGATTAATCAATGAGGGCATCACTCAACACCAGGATGCCAACCACCGAAGGAAAGGCATGCCATCTGCAGCCTGTGCAAGCAGAATCACCTGAGTATGGTTTAAATCCTTCAAGCATGAAACTAATTGAGTCACGACTTTGTGAGTAATCTGGCTACAGATATTTGGTTTCAGGACAAATATTGTTCAATGTGAAGGCTAGGCTGAGTTTACTAACAGGCAGGCAAGGAGCCCTCTGGGACACATAGCAGATTAGGCACAGTTGTCTTCCTGGGATGCTGTAATTTATCTCCTTCCCTTCTGCCCTTGACTCAAGTGCACAAATCTCCATTTGGAAGCACGGTTTTAGGATATCCTCAGACACCAAGGGAACATAAGGCTACCCTCTGAAACATCTCAGAAATCCCAACCCTGAAAGACCGCATGTTGCTACGTGTCGGGTAGCTGTGGCTCTGCCGCTCCAAAGCCCTCCCTGAAGACAAGAAGAGCTAGTACTGCATGAGGTAATAGTGCAACTTAAAAACCAAATGGCTTGAGAAAGCCAGTGGTGGTTACTGAAAGGGACTCTAAAGTGCACAATGTCCTTTGGAAATGCTGGTCAGGGGATATGGCCCAACAACTTCAAAAAAAATTACTTTGTTTTGGGAGCTTTATTCTCTTCTTAAATTCAGGGTATAAATATGAGGTTCCATAGCCAAATATCCCAGCTGACTCCCACAGATCTGTTCAAATCAGGTTCTCAATACTTTTTTATGGGAGAAAAAGGTAAAATATTTCCCTGGCCTACTTCTGTGATGATTTTATGTAGGTTCATAGAGATCGTTTCAGTAGAGAGCTAACTTCTGACTCAGTACTTGCTGAGTTCAAACACATATTCATGTGTAATCATTCACATTAAATGGATTGAGGTATTTTCTTTACATATTTATTTTACTAGCATGTCATGGGAAATAAGCTAAGGCTGTAAGAACACTTGGATATTAGGGCAGTCCCTGCTCTTACCACTGCTTCTCTCATCTCTTTCAAGAAAAAATCTAGAAGCCAAGTGGGAGGTTTACCTCAGGAGGAAGACAGTTAGTTGTCTGAGTTAGAGGAGAAATTTATAGAGAAAAGATCAAGAAGTAGAAGCCTTTAAGATCAACACTGTCTGCAGAGATCTCAGATGTCACTTCTCCCTGGTACTCTCAATACATGCTCTATTCTGTAGCTTTGGGTCAGGCCAGGTGACTTTCTTTACAAGTCACTTGAAATCATTGCTGTCTCCAGCCGATCATGTTTTGGAAGCCAGTGATGACCAGGAGGAAAATGGGGAATTAAATTGTGTGTAATGCCTCCCTTGCTGCAGCTGAGAGATCCAGATCCCACCATGGGGACAAATCACTTATTATCTCTTTTGACTTAACAGTAGCCTACAGCAGCTCTGAAGGCAGGCAGCCTGCAGCAGGGGTGCAGCCAGCACCATTAAGAGTGATTGAAATAGTTTGTGCATGCACATCCTTGTGTGAGGAACTTTTTGGCATAAACGATCCTATGAGAGCACTAGAAGCTGTTAGACCTGTACAAGGAAAAGTTACTCTGTTCAGCTTCTATCTTGGGTGTAAAAAGTAATTCAAGGTGCCAAAACAGTGTTTTTACTTATGCAAGACAGATTTTTTTACTTGGTCACTCAGACTGGATACAGGAGCCCTGGATGAACTTTTCCTCTTTCCCTGATTCAAACCAGCAATTTCTTCTTAAACAAAACCCAGACTGTCTGGGCACTCACAAGGGTTACTTTGTGGTAGTTAAAGATTTGGGGAAATGGGTCTCTCTCCCTCCTGGCTAGAGGCCATACCAAGTTCTTCAGCATCCAGAGCTGTGGGGCTAGTGGGCAGTGTGTTTTCCCATGGGGAGGGTGCTCCTCCTGCTCCAGCGTGTTTCTTCTTGCCTCTCTCTAGCTATCACATACCCCACGATCATGTTATATCCCTGAGCTGTGTGATATGAATTTAATCCCCAGAGGCTGAGTGGAGGACTGAATCTGGTTTCCCACCACCCATGTGGATTTCCTTACCAGCGGGCTATTCAGGGAAAGGCAACTGCTACCTCCAACTGCTTTAATAATTCTTTGATTCCTCAGCTTGTACTGCCAGTGCCCAAAATGAAATGCTTTGCCATTTGTTTTGCCTGAAACTATTCCACAAAACTGCTTCCAATTTATGAATGGATTTGGCTACCTCAGAACCTCATTTTTAGCTAAGTTGCAACTTGCCAAAAGCCCTCACCCAGTGCTATTCTTGAGTGCTTTGCCCAATCTTATGTTTCAGAAGCAGCGCCTGTGTACAGTGTGGTTGCTACAACCTTCCCTCCAAGCCCTGTCCTCCCTCAGTCAAAACAGGAAGGTAGGAGAGGAGCTGCAGCCAAGGCCCCTTGACCTTCCAGGGAAACAGCAAGTATTTATGTGGAGACACCGGACTGATGATCTTAGCTGTGTTGACAGGGATGAGTTATAAAGTGAAGCAGGCATAAGTGCAGTTTTAACGAGGCATAGGATTTCCAGGATTTAGGAGTGTTTTTAGCACCTTTACCCTCTAAGCCTGTTCATCCCCACATGCCATCAGCTTCTAGATGGGTACCAGTATCACTTGACGGGCGGAGCTGGGAACTAAGCATCAACGCTGGGAGGTGTGGGAGCGCAGGGTGGGCTGATCTGGTTCTGCTGTAGTGCAGGGCGATGCCACAGGCTCATCAAGGGGGCTGTCCTCCTCTACCACCCTCCCCTGTGGGGCTGCTCTCTCCCTCCTCCCCCATCTACTTAATACCCTGGAGAATTGGGTAAACGGCTTGGGGGCCCTCAGGGAGGGAGAGCTGGACACGGTGCATCTGCTGGAGCCTTGGCAGAGCCACTCCTCCACATGTGGGGTTTTGCCAGAAGGATCCACAGAGCCAGACAGAGGTAGAATTGGCCTCTAATTTTAAACGTCTGGAGTGCCTTGATAGTCCTGATTCACTGTTCCCACTGTGGTTCCCATCCAGACCCATGAGAAGAAGGGATATTTGGGAAAGGAAAGAGAATAGGGGAAGGAGTCAGTGACTGAGATTTCCAGTTTTTCACTTCAGTCCATCCTGGCTAGGATAAATAGCCTAGTTTATATAGTCAAGAATCCAGTACAACTCACAGATGTCTTTCCATATGTGAAGGAGAATGCAAATCCAACTTGAAGGCACTGAAATCTGCACCAAAAAGAAAACTAAGCTTTATAGTTATATAGCTTTAAAAATAAGGATAGGGAATACCAATTAAAGCTGCCAATAAAAAAATTAGGTTCTTTTCTTGATAAACAACCCAAATTTATGACTAATTCCATGACCCAGTGAAGACTCTTTTCTTTTGTTAGCAGATGAGCTGATAGCCAATGGATTCATTGTACTTTCTTGCTGTGGTAAAGAAAAAAGAAACCCCCAACATTGCACTTTTCAGTCTCAAAGAATTAGCTGAATTGTCATCCTGACCTCCATTAAATCAGAAGAAAAGCTCTGTTACATCTAGAGGGAAAGAGCATTCAATTAAAATGAATTGGATTATCAAACAGACTTTTCCACAGTGGTCCAGCTCTGCTCCAGTTGACTGATGTACTACACTGAGTCAGTAAATTCGTACAGGGGACCAAATTTCAGTCAATAGGTTTATTTTTTGTTCAGTGTTTCACAATCAGAGGAGCATGACTTATCTCCCAAAGTCGTCTTTGGGAGAACAATTAAGTTATTTAAGATGAGCAAGGCAAGCTGCTGACACATTTCAGTTTTGAAGGCACTGCTGTTCAGTTTATCCAGACAAAGCCTGAAACGTGAAAGCTGGCCTCCTGCCTTTGTTTTCTTGTAACCGACTGCCGAAGAAGCAGATTTCCCTGCTCCATGGCTAACTAGATTTGCCTGGTTTGCTTAACCAGTGAGCACATTCCTGCACTTCAGGAAGAACACTCCGGACTCATTACAAGCTACTGGGCTACAGCACGACATTGAGAAAACAGATTTGTTTTGGACAAGCTGCTCTGATGTGGAGGTGCCAGGGTGAATAACCTTTGGAAAAAAAAAAAAAAAGAAAAACAACAAAACCCCCAAAAACCTGCCTCCAGGAACAAGATGAATAATCTGACAAATGAATAGCTCTGTATTTTATATCAAAGCACAAAATGACTAGAAGTTGTGGAGATCTGACTCATGAGCAGAAATAGAGTGCTGGGGACGGCTTGAGCCGTCGCTACCACCAGCTGCCTGCCCCCACCGCTGGAGAATGGGTGGCTCAGATGCTGCTTCTTAAGCAATTCAGCCACAAAAGGCTACAGTTAAGCATTTTCAAGGAAACGTGTCAGCGCTAGTTTTTAGCAGCACTCGTTAAGATAAACCTTGAAACGGTCCCGAGTTGCTACAAAGCCTTTCAGCTCTTGAGGCAGGAGGAACTGGACAGACACTTTGCCAGGCATCCCGGTGGAAGTCGCACCAGGCATAAATCAGTACTCAGCAAAGCAGCTTGTCCTATCTAAGTGGCACTCCGCTGCCACGGCAAGGCGTTGATAGAAGCCTCCTCCCCGCCCCCTTTCCCAACCCTCTTATCAGTAAAGCAGCCTTTTTGAGACGGGCAAATTTTAAGCCCGTGACCTATTTAAACGTCCGGTCCCATCACCGACCAGCAGCGCAATTCTGCAACAACTCCCGTAGCACTCTGCTACTGCATTTCCCCAGCTGCTCTCTGTGACAAGTTCCCCGCCTCAAATAGAAGCCCTAATCCTAGTGTAAAGCTCCAGCCTTGCACCTTCAGATAAACATACATTGTTTCACCTGGTCTTCTGCGAAAATGGGACTGTGGCAAGGGCCTTATCAGTGCTGCTTTCTCTACCTCTTCTCAGCTCCTCCTCCCACCCATAACTTTCTAACGTGTTTATCATGCAGAAAGAGAAAGACAGCTCAGAAAATCAAACTCCTACAAACGCGGGGGGAGGGAGAACGGGTGGTTGGGTATGTGCACCCATCCCCACTGAGGGTACAGTTACACAGCAGCTTCAATTGCTCTAAATTGGAGTTGCCGTAGCAATGCCTGCCCTGCCTGCATCATCCTGTCCTCCCCACCTTCTGTCAGCAGAAAACAAAGGAGGTACATGTGAAAAGCAAAAAGTCACTACCTGTGGCTGATTCTTCTGAAAACCAGCCCTACCTAAAAAGTATTCTTTTTGGTTGGTTGAGCTCCATACAAAGGCCACTTTGAACCAAACCGAGGATGAAGGAAACATCGGGATTTTGCAGGATAGGGGGAAAAGAAGCAGCACTGTTGCTCTGTTGATTTTAGGACAACTGAATTTCTGTAGAATGAATTCTTAGCAGGGTTATAGCAGTGCCGAGAAGCTGTCTCCAAAAGCTGAATTCCCATCCACCTCCCCTCTCAGCTCCGGCAGGCTACTTGCCGCTTTGGGCTCCCTGCCTGAACCTTGGCTAATGCCACAGCATCGGACCACGGCTTGTCCCGGCTGCAGGTGGGAAGTGCAGCAAGGCAGGAGCCCCGCTGCTGCATGTTTCTTAACTTAAAACTACCGTAAAATTGCAACTCGAGGGTTAGGGGCACAATACAAAAGTATGGAAAGAAATGCTTCAAGTTCAATCAGAGCTATTTTGTCTCTGAATTGTGCAACATTCTGCTTTGCTACATTAAAACTCCTGTTAGAGACCTTTAATTTTGTTTCGCTAACCATTATTCAAAGAATGCTCTAGCTGAAAATATCTCCAGAAAGCCTAGTGATGTGGGGGATGATGACCAGCCTCTGAAGTTGTGAATTCCAACTGATTCGCCCCATGTGAACCAGCGCTGTTGTCCTGGGGATTTCTTGCACTCTGTCGGCATCACTCATGCAACAGTGTTTTTTGAAAATCTTCAACACCGTTATTTATACACCATAGTACGTTTAGCAGTTCGCAAATGGTTTTAATCAAGAGTTTTCTTTAAAAAGGTAATTGTAAATACCTGTGGTATATGGAGTCATACACAAAATATTGCATCTCAACTGATACTATTACACAAGAGGGGTCTGGCCACGATGCCCCTTTTCCACCCCTTCAGACAAACAAATATCAGGCAGTTTAGGAGAGCTTTATAAGGCAGTGGCTAGCGAATTGCGTTTGCGCTCCCAGGTGCGCAGAGGGAAGAAGCATCAGGTGTGCTTCCATAGCCTCCACACAGCCGACCAGCTACGGTTAGACGGGATGCCTGCCCAGGACACGCAAAACCGAAGGATGCAGAATATTTGAAAGTGGTTTGGCCGCTGGCAGTCAGCTGTGGGAGCCGCAGGAATCAGAATGCAGGAATTTGGGTCTTTGTTTCAGGAACATTCCTTGGAAAGTGTCGAGGCCAGCTGCAAGACGGTCCGAAATCCCTCATCTTATCTACGGTCGGCGCAGGGAGCTACCCGGGGGACCCGGCGGTACCGTCCCTCCCGGCTCCGGGAGACCGGGGGCTCCCGGCCGGCTTGCCGGGGAGCCGGCGCTCGCTGGGGGTCACATCCCTTCCCAACCCAGGAGTTGCTCTGCACCGCCCCGACCCCAGGTACCCCAGGACCGATGCGGGGCGGTGGGCGGCAGGGGCAGCTGCACAACACCGCAGGCTGGGCGGGATTTTTTTATTTCTTCCGATCTTTTCCTCATCTGCGCTCCGCGCACTGCCCGCTCTGCTCACGGGAGAGCTGGGGCTTTAACTTTGCACGGGGAAAGGAGCAAAAAGAGAAGCAGCCGGGACGGGAGGAAAGGAGGAAGGTAGCCCCGGTTCGGGGGTCCGCAGCGAGGGCGGCCGCCACCTGCCCCCGCCAGCGGCGCGGGGCGTCCCGGCGCCCCCGGACTTACTTTCTGGGGGTCGGCGTAGGTGCCCAACCCCAAAAGCGGGATGCTGTTCCCGTCGCTCAGCGGGATGCGGTGGCTCTCGGCTGTAAGGTTCATCGTGCCTGCAGGTAGGGCCGCCCCGGACCTGGGGCTGACTCCGCAGGGGGGCGGGAGCCGCCGCTTCACAGCCAACCGCGGCCCCTGCGCTCCGGCACCCACCGACGGCTGGACGGAGCGGACCGGCGGCGGCTCTGCAGGGGCCGAGGTACGGACTGCCCGCTCCCGCCGCCGGGGAGCGCCTTTTTGGGGGGCTGAGCCACGTGTGCCCGCGGCTGCCCTCCACCGCACCCCGCCGCGCACCGCCCCGCGCCCCGCCCCGCCCGGCCACCGCGGCCCCGCGCACCGCCCCGCGCCGGGACGGCCCCAGCGCGACCCCCGAGGTCAGGCACGGGCTGAGTGCGGGATAAAGGCTGCTCCATGTGAACCTCAAGGCGAGCCGGTGGGTGATCTGCACCCTGAGGGGCTTGGGGTGGTGCTGCTGCCCATTGCTAGGGACCCCCCCCCGGCCCGCCGTGCCCGGAGCTATCGGCAGCAGGGCACCGACTTCACACGGTTTGGGGTGTTCGGTCTTGGAACTTTTCCCACAGAGGTGTAAAACCCGGGACAGTTTCCACCCCTCTTTTCCAGTGGCTGAAACCCACTGCTGTAGAGGCAAGGAGAGAATGAAGGAAATTCCAGATTGCTGAGTAGTTCCTCTGCCTCAGTGTGAGTCCCAGATTATGGTGAATGGGCTCAAGTTCCTCACTATCAGGTTCTGCTCCACTGTAGAAAAAATGTATGTATTTCCAAACGCTGATAACCCAGAAAGGGATAATGTCCTTTATGAAATTCAACACATGGCTTTTACTCTTCTCTGATCCTCATAAAACACTCAGGGCCATCCATGCTTTTACACCACTCTGCAAGATGTACCCTGTCCTAACCCACCTGTCCTGTATCTATTCTGAGTTCTCCCCATTTGATTTTGAAGTGTATGGTCTTCTATGTCTTCCCAGATCAACCTGAAATTAAGCCCTCAGAGAGCACTATTTCTTAGCCACAGTGATGTGGCTTAGCCTGGCAGATTATTTTATCTTTTCTAATACCCCACTTGGTTTTCTGTGCGTGGTAATAGTTCAGCGGGTTATGCAATTCCAAGAGGGGTTGATGGATCCATCGTGATAAGTTATCTTTGCAGGGTTCTTGAAATCAACAGGTGTACTCTAGTTTGCATTTAGGGAAAGGGTTAGTGGCTGCTAGGGCTGGGAACCTAACTTGAAGAATACCCTACCTAGAGACCCTTTTAGTGTTACTGGTTAGATAGGGTATCCAGTGAAGATGAAAAAATTGCCACTTTCATGGGTAGGAATGTGTCAAGAAGCTCAGGACTAAGTGCAAGCCAACTTGATCCCAGCCCAAAAATTTCTAGCTAACTAGGATGCCCTGCAGGACAAAGGGTGTTGTAAAATGCTCCTTGGAAGGTGGATTGAGTGTGACTGAGGCTTTCCTGGCAGCCTGTGCTTTCCCTGAACAACACAATGCAAAGAGCTATCTGTAAGGTGACTGGGTTCCATCTCAAGGAGGGAAGCCGGGGCAAACTACTGTGGGCACACTCATCCTGCTAGCCCCTGTCTGCATGTTACTGCAAGCTCTGGGTACCTGCAGGTCTGACGTGGAGGAAGGAAACCCAATGACCGCCTCCATGCCTCATTGTTTCCATGTAACTGATTGCTGTTTTCTTGCTACAGGAGAAGCTCCTGTCTCCTCTCCCCATGCCAACCATGCTTAAACGTACCCTGTGTTTGTTGGAGGACAAGTTGATTCTAGCTGTATGTCTGAGCTACAGCCCTCATCCTCGTGTGTTTCCAACAGAGGAGCAAAAGCACGGAGAGAGGTGAAAATGGGGTGAGTAGAGAAGAGTCTGATGTGGCAGAGGGCACTCAGAGACCTCCTTATTTTCAGTCCACCCCAGAACCCATTTTTCCATAATTCCTCTCAATCCAGCACCTTGTGGGGAGTTTTTAAGGCACAGTTTGCTCATTTGCTTTGGGATCAGAACACATCCAGTTTGCTCACGTGCTCTGGGAAGAGAGTGATGTGTGTGCCCTAAGCTGTGCGTGATCCTGAGCTAAGCAAAGAACGGCTGCCTCGGTGGTGCCTGTCCTGGGCAAACGAGCAAGCGAGCCTCTCTGGCAGGAGTACACTAGTCTGATACATGATAGCCTTCAACAGCAACTGTGAAAAAAGGATTGATGGACCTGCCATAATTCAGAGAACAGGGAGCTTGAACAGGAAAAGGACTTGTGTTTCTAGGAACAGGCAGGCAAAGCAGTCTCTCACCCACGAGGCAAGACAAGAGCCCTTCTCTGCTACAGCACCCGTCAGGGTGTGGGTAACAAACAACCTTGAGGTAACAGGTAAAAGTCATCTTACTTGTAGCTTCACTGCTAGACCCGTCCTTATAAAATTCAGCCAATGTGTTTGTCAGAGAAATTGCAGAGAGGCAGAGGGTTTTACAAGTTGTTCCCCCCTCTCCTGCACCTTAACTGACAGCAAATAGTGTGAAGACTTTTTATATATGAGACTTTTTAAGTCCCATAGCACCTCTGGCTCCCTACCCTGCTGTTCTAATGCATTTTCAGATTTTATATTAAATCCCAGAAAACAGATAGGAAAATGCATTTTTTCCCGTTTACATCTGAGTTACTAACTCAAAAGAGCTTTATTTCACAGAAGCTAGAAATACTAGCAGGTTTTGAGCTGACAGTGAGTATCCTTTAAAGAACAAAGGAAGCCAAATAATGCAGCCCAGAGCCTATCACATACACTTCTTGTTAGTAACAATTTCTGTTAGCTGTTCAGGGGAGTACATGCAGCTCTCAGTTTCAGAGCTGAAATGACTTAGCCAGACTTTTTATGAGGACATGGTATCTAGCAATTCCAACTGCAAAACAATGCAAGTTTCTAGAGGCAAAGCATTGGCTGCTGGTTGTGTCGATCAGTAACTATTCAGGAGCTTTTATAAAATGCAGATGTGATTTCAGTTCTTTCTCTAGGAAATAAAAACAATGAAGTCTCAGCCTGATCTTATTAGCAAGTAGTGAGTGTTGCCATCCTATCAACCCAAGTTTGCCTTCTCTAGCAAAGCTCATAAAGCACACAAGAACACCTTCAAAAGCAACTAAGGGAGGTTTGTGATTCCTGTATTGATGGTGTAGAGTTTTACAGTTACATTAGTCCTCTCAGACAAGTAAAGAGAAGCAGTATCTTATGCTTGCATGTGTTTTGTTCCCTGTCCCCTGTATCCAGACATAAATAATATAGATTGAAAATATAGAACGTTAGATCTAAGTTTTTGGAGGAAAAGTGGGTCAGACATCTGAAGATTCTTACTTTAAAAACTTGCAGAAATCCCAGGTAAAGAAAGTACTTAACGGCCTCCTTACCTGAACAAACCTTGTCAGCGATCTTTTCAGGTAAAGAGGTGACCCTTTTACTCATTTTATCTCAAATTGCTGAGTATCCTGGGAACATGGGAAAATGTGTGAGGCCTTTAAATATAGACTCCCTAGTTCTTGGAAGAAGGAGCCATGGACTGAGAAGGACTGGCCTTGCCATCTTCTAGGTTTCATATTTTCTTGGACATTTGTATATTGTCTTTTTTTTTCTGAACTTTTGGTTTGGACAAGGGAATACGTTAAAAATAGTATTCTGAATTTTCTCAATCTGGGTGTGTTTACACATTGTAGATTAGATTAGAGAGATTCTAGAGGTGGCTGACCTGTAGCGCCTAAAAATTTGCTTTTTTAAAAAGGAAAATTGGAAGTACTTTTATAATACATGTATTTATTAGATAAAAAGAGCATGTTGCTACAGTTTCTGTTTTCTCTATGCGTTGTGCTCCACTCTGTGCAATTATCTGCTAGAATGCATACTCTGCATGTGTTTTTAGTTAAAATTTCTTAAAACACGGTCTTAAAGTCTGCATATTTTCAGCCTAGTCCTTTAATAACTCACATAAAATAGCATGTGTCTGTCCTGCACGTGGAATATCTACTTGCATATTTTCAACTATTTAGCTTAGAGATTTTGGTAGCATGTGTTAAGACTAATATTTCTTTTGCATTTTTGCCATTAAATATGATAAACTAATGCATCAAGGAAAAGCTCTGGTTTCACTTTTAAGCTCTAAGAAATAAGGTCTATGTAGTGTTTAGAAGGTGGCTATACATGAAGTTGCTTTTTTTCTTCTTGCTACTTTTCCAGTGTGGTAACAAATTATGTAAGCTGAACTGGACAACACTTCTACTAGTTGTTGTAACATCTTTTTGTTTTATATTCACATCATCACATGTGTCACAGTATAGTTCTTAAGGACACCCAATGAGATGAGGGTTACATCTCACTTAATCTTGCATTGTCTGCATGATTCCTTCTTTTGGTGACCAAGGAATTTTTCATATGGAAGCATTCATGATCTTTTTGATCATGCTTGTTGCACGAGGGTGATCACCATCATGATAACAGCCTTGGCTTTGTGGGAAGTGTGATATAATAGGCATTCTTAGCAATTTCTGTGCAAAGACCTTTTTTCCCTAGCTCCCATGCTGCATGTAAGATACATGGCAAACAATGAAACGCTTAAATAATGTGTTCTTGTTTTATTTTGATTATTTTTATGTCTGCTAAGGACTTGTTCTTGGTAAGTTCTTCTTTGAAAGACCAAAGTTTGCTTTCATACTTTCAAGACTTACAGCTTAGCAGTGATTGGAGTATAATATATTTATACTTTTAGTGAAACTCTTCACTGTAAGTCCCACAAAGCAGTACCTGACCTCCAAAGACCTCATCTGGCCCAACTTTTCCAGAATTGGTACAACACTTCTGCTGGATCCCTAAGGAGAGTATGAGGACAGGGAGAAAATTGTGCCTACCCTCTGTGCCTGTAGAGAGATTTCGGAAAATACTTGATGACTGGATCACTTATCCCTTCTGCTTCCTATAAATGCTCTCTGGCTCCAGCTGTGATAAAAGGGAAATTCCTATGTATCCTTGACACTGTTCCATTCTTCTAGTAACACTGAAAAAGTGAAGCCACTTTTGAGGCCTTTGATCACTCCTGGGGTACAAGAGGAATGTTGCAGCTGCTCCAGATTATTGTGCCACCGCTCCAGTGGCTGTGGAAATGCGCTCGCGCTGCATCAAGGCACAGGGGCTTCCCCACACACCAGCCTGGCAGTGGCCATCCTGGTCTGTTCTTCTTCCCATGACACCTTGGAGCAGGTGCAGAGCCCCAGGCTGTGGCATCAGCTGGAATGAACGTGGCGACAGCCCTGGTGCTGGGTGCTGTGGGGTGCCATGGCGGGTGGCTGTGCAAATAGTAGGAGTCTGCTCAGCACTTTAATCCCCCTCTTGTTTGGACGGTAGTAGCTGAATGCATTTGTGGAGGATGCTGTACCAGAAGCAGCAGCCACATGGGAGAGCTCCCACATCTGATGGGAGTAGAGGAAGCAAAACTTCACAACACAAGAGTCAAAAGTAGCCAGATTATATATACACCACCACACATTTCCTATGGCACAGCAAAAGGGCAGCCAGCACTAGCAGTACAGCCCGTAAAATGTATCCTTTTTCCTGTTGGGGTCCTCTTCTGTGGCTGGATGTGGCACTTAGTGGCATGGTCTAATAACTGCGGTGGTAGTGGATCAAGGGTTGGACTTGATGATCTCAGAGGTCTTTTCCAACCCAACTGGTTCTATAATTCTATGATTCAGGAGCTGAGTTGATCCATTACCTTCCAAGGAGTGTTACTTACGGCCTGAAAAGCCCCATGGAGGACCAGGAGCTCCTTTGGAGGATCAGGAACTGTGGGGAGAGCAAAAGAGAGACTCAATTTGAAAAAGTAATCCTTTGGAAAGGTAATCCTCTGGAAAGGTAATCCTCTATTTCTTTACGCGTGTCATTTACATAGGCACTGCCTCATGAGCCTGCTGTCCTTTGGGCACTGTCCTCATGCTCCAATTTGGTGTTAGCAGGGCTTACAACAAACCAAGCCAGAAGTCAGCTTTTTTTCCCCATCACGATCTGTTTACTGATGTTATCTCTTTCTTCTAGCTATAGTATCTCAGTTTCTGATCCAGACTGTCTTTGCTGTGGCACATGCCCGACCTGGGAGCTGGTGAGCACTGCCTCTCAGATCTAGGGGCAAAGGTCAGTAGCTGCATAGTGGCCTCTGGATTCTTCAGATACCGACCCTCATCATGTGGGGAGGCATTAACCTTTGGCCCTGAGTAAGTGTCCTCATATCTCACCTCAGTTAGTCTGCCCTGCTGTTTGATTCTGTTCAATATAAAGCCCTTTCCTTTGGCATCCTGCAAATCTAAGACCTATCTTGATGTTTTCCAGCATGCTATCCCCTGATGCTGGTGGGAAATACCCTGTGTGTTGCACCCAAGGCTAAGTAAGTAGCGGCAAAAGGGGCAGCCTGAGGAGAGGTGATCATACATTCACAGCCTCTTTTACTTCCAGAGAGAGCAGTGGTGGTGGCTCCCTCTGTGTAACATTTCTTCCTCACCAGAAGAGGGATAGACACCATGGGAGGTTACTGTCTGTATCATGCAACTAAGGCGTTTTGAGAATTTGAGGTTTGGGGTTTTTAACTCATGATTCAGGGGGAGGGACTCACCGAGAGTCCTTTAATTCAAATCAAGCTCTTGGGACAGATCTTAGTGCCTTCCAAAAATGCGAGATTTCCCTTGTCTCCTTTTAATGCAGAGCTTGGTCAGGGGTTCACCTCAGTACATGACTCCTATTCCAGCCAACTCCTGTGTTTACCTTATGCGTAACTTCACACGGCCCCCTTGGGTCCATCTCAGGGCTGTACAGGAGTTCTTAGTTCAGCTCTGATGAATGATCATTTTACTTCCTTGCACTGGATAAACAGCTGTTTTCCATGTTACCTACTTTAGGAGCCTCACTGGCATGTTGTTTCTTTCCTTGCCTCCAGCAACAAGCAGACATATCTGACTAATTGCAACAGGGCTGCACCGGCACCTTCTTGCAGTCGGGACTGCACAAAAGTCGGACAACATTTTTCCTCAGTGCACCACATGGCAAATAGCCAAAAGAAAACATAGCAGGGAACAAGCACTTGCAGTTTCTTTTCCTTATCTTTTATTCTTCAAAAGGGTTGGAAGCAACACAGGCTTGGAGATGAGGGTCCCATAGTGGCCTGTCCCCGTTGGGGACTGCACTTCCAGCTTTGAATCTCTACTGGGGAAGCTCTTCCTTTGAAGTACATCTCGCTTGGACAGGAGCCAACGTCACGAGGAGGAAACTAATAGCTTGTAAAGAGAACCCCACAGGTAAAATCTAACAGCCTACTGGTTTCTTTGCTTACAGGTATTTCCTGTGGATGCTTTAAAAACAGATGGTATTTTGGGTTTTGCTGGTGCTGCCTGCTAGTGGGCAGTGCTCTGTGTCAGAACGAACAGGGATTTAGAAGATTAGACTTTAAAGCATCCCATTGATGCTCTTTACCCTACCTGTACACTTTTCAAGGTGTTCCAGAATACTTTAAAAGGACAGATAAGCTCATCTTTATGTGAGTTAGTCCTTGTCCTGGAGCTGTCATGCTGGAAGGGGACCATCACGGCAGCCCAGGAGGAGGGCAGTGCTGGTGGGAGCAGAATGGTGCTGCCAAAGGAGGTGAAGCCCCACCTGAGTGCTTGTGCTTTATGAACAGAAATTTTATCGGGGCTGGTGGGATTTACAGCTGTGTTCAACACTTCATTCCACATTTAGTACCCAGGTGCTGCATGCAGACCACAAAGATGGTTTTTTACTTTCAGTACACTCTCAATTTGCAATGGCCATTCCTTTTGTCTGCTTTGCAGCCCAGGTTAAAAAAAAAAAAAATCATCTTCTGCTTTTCTTTTCCCACATTGCCACTGAGTTTTTGGTGTTCACATGTACATTGGCGAATTGAGAAATCTCCTGATGTATTGTGAAACCCACTTATCACATTCTGCCAAGCTCTACGAGCCTATCGCTTGTCTTCCATACCACCTTGCCTGCTGGAACTTCACTTGCATCCTTATTCAAACTTATGCCCAAATAGCTACCTTTTATAAAAGTCTTGACCTTCTACCCTTCCACTTTTCCATGCCTTGTGTCATCTTGTGCAATGAGGCAGCATGATGTTAAACCTGCTCTCTCCGGGGCATTGTGTGGCATCTCTGCAAATCAAATGGTAGGGTTACAATTTGGGATTAGGAAACAGAAATAAACGAACTATTCCTTGTTTGCATAAGACTGGAAAAACAGCTGGGGCAGAGCTGGGGCTAGAACCCAGAATAAGTCATGGGGCTGCCTGTCATAACAAGAAAGGGGAGCTTGCAGCAACTTCTTTTTTTGAGATGATTTGTTAAATCTCCTGTAATTGCTTTAGTAAACACTATAGACTGGAAACAAAACAAAAGGTTCTCTTCCAGCTTTCATAGGTTACTTGGTATCTCCCATAGCCATATGGGATTAATGGTCGCTGTAGGGTAGGATTGTATGATAAAATTTTCTTAAATGTTTTAAAGCCAATTTGAGCTTTCTAAAATTTTGCAAAGTAAATTTTTTCCATTGTTGGCACAGTGCCTTTGAAGTGCTAGATCCTGAAATTTTTAATCATTTAAAAAAATAAATAGCCATATATTCTCTGCAGACCTGACACTGTGACAGCAATTCCACTAGTTATGCACAGTACTGTTGTTGTAGGCAGACAACAAGTAAAATTCTCCAAAGTGGAAATTCACTTTTTTTATCTTCCTTCATTTACAGAAGTATTTTATATCTTACCTGTAGGCTCATTAAATGACAGTTTTGACAGGAAGGCTTGGGTTCTCCTACCAATTCGATATGTCTTTCAGATAAGCCTTCCTTAAAACTTTTGAGTCTCCAAACTGAGAAATGGGAAAATCCATTTGTGAGTATAATAATGATTATTAGAAATTCCATGTGTCTGAATTGTTGACTTTCCTGAAAAACCAAGCTTCCATTTCAGGTATTTAGTTCCACTTACTGTAGGCACAGATATAAAATGTCTTTCTAATCCATGGAGAGCATGCAGCCTATATTTCAAGGAACAAGCAGGCCTATGACAGGAAAAGGATCTGCAGGGCTCAGTGTCTAGGGTAGAAAAGAAAGGGCTGGATGTAGACGCAGTCAGTTTGTTTTCATAGTTAATAATGTATTTGCAGTAGTGTGAGAATGCTCATCTCTTGATGCAGCCCAGGACATGGTTGGCTTTCTGGGCCACAAGCCCACATTGTCGGGTCATGTCCAGTCTTTCATCCTCCACTGCCCTGAAGTCCTTGACAGGGCTGGTCTCGATCCCTTGATCCCCCAGCCTTTATTGATACTAGAGGTAATTCCTTTTGAAGTTGTTACTATGATTAGAACTGCAGGATCCTTGATCTTTACATATAAGGCTGTCAGGGCACCTCTTGGGCTGCTATAGCATCCTCTGATGGACAAAAACACCTTCTCGGTACCTGTAGTCCCTTGAGTGTGGTCCACCTCTGCCGTGAAAGGGCAGCAGAGGCTGGGGCAGCAATACCTTGCCTCTCCTGCCCAATCCATTTACAGGGTTCTCTTGGTGCACATCCTCAGCTCTGCACGTTGCAGAGGGCAGACACGTCCCTGCAACGTGCCTGGTGATTTCTTGCACACTCGCAGGGCTGATGTGTACTTCGGGGAGTCCATCGAGGCTGGAGGTGAGTGAGCCTTGGCACTCAGTCACTGCCTGGTCTCACAGCTCATTGTTCACCCGCAGCTGGGACCAACAGACTTTTTTTGTCTCTGTTTTGTATAAATCCTCGTCGCTGTAGCACTTCATCTGATATGACTAACACGCATGGTTTTTCTCTGCTCTCTCCCCTGAGGAAGGTGGGGGGAGAATAATGTAGGCAGTGCAGTATTTCTGCTTCAGTCTGGTTATTTCAGAAACAAACTTAAAAACATATGTTCTTTTCAGTTTGTTTATGTGACAGAGACAAGGTCGAAGAGATATGCCTGGAAAGTGGAGCTGAAACCTCCCTAAGAGCTGGACTAGGTTGAGGGATCCTGTTACATGGAGTTTATTGCAGGCTGGTATTTAAGTTCACTATAGCCTACCCCGTCGTTGTACTTTTAAAGGTCCCTTTCTTTTAGAAATATCTTCATTTTGTCTCCTCCTGTTTTTATATTTTCCATTTGTTTTTTTTCTTTCAGGACAATTTAATTTTTTGAAATACTCCGTTTTGCAGAAATCATCATGTATAATATAGAAACACATTTGTACAAATATTGATAGCCCAAATTTTCTCCCTGTCTAGATCTTCATTGTGTTGCATGTTGTGTCCTTGCTCCAAAATTCCTATCTAAATTTCCACTACCGGTGAGGCAGTCTGTACCCTTGAAATATATGCATGTTAATAAGGCAACAGTTGGGGTTGGCAGGAAATGGTGATGGAAGATTTCCTCATGAAAAAGTGAGGATTAGCACGTCTGGTTTTCATTCTTCATCAAAGCAAAAGGAGAGTTTTATAAATGATGTTGTGAAGAAACCTGAGGAGGGGAGATTTCAGGAGATGAAACCCTGCCTGCTGGGCAGGGACGTAAAGGGGCAACTGGCTTCAAGCCACAGCTCAGTTAGACCTGGATGTAGACCTGAAGCCCCTGTCTCTTGCTGGGTGGGGCTGTTCCCCCTGTTCCCCTCTGGATCAACGTTTAAAGATGTAGAAAGTGAGAAGAAAAGTGAAAAAACAAATGGCAATTAACTTAATCGTGAGAGCAGAGCACCTGAGTGTGATGCAGGAGACAGAAGGTCAAGCCTTTGCTGAAATCTCTCACAACAAGGAATTAAATTTTCTCCTTCATGTTCTCCTCCGGCACCGTAATCCCTGTGGTTGCTGAAGTTCATCCTGCTTCTCAGCGGCCAGGTTTTCCCTGGGGCTGGGAACTTGCAGCCATTCAAGCACTTCTTCTGGGAACAAGTTGCCATAAAGTGCTTCCCAACACTTCCAGGACTGCAAAAGGGATTTGATGAAGACAGCTGTCATTTGGTTATACCTGTATGCAACATCTTCTGGTCTTTTGCACAAATATAGTTAGAAGCTTGAATTAAAAGGTGGAAAAAGGTAAATTGGGAATTTTGGAGGGATTTTGGTAAAGTCTTGCACTTTGTTGTTGCGGTGATGCTATGGAAATGTGATTTGTGGGGCCAAGGGGAGTCTAAGTTGGATATCTTTGTGAAAAAAACTCATGGTTTTGAGCACTCCTTTTTAATCTTGCACCTTGGAGATGTGGTTAATTTTAAAGGGAACAGGATCAGTGTATAAACCATGATAAGCCCCCATTAACTGGAAATGGGAAAACACCTACTGAACCAGTTTTGAAATGTCTGGATGCAAGTAAAAGGGATCAGAGGTCTGTTTGTTGCTCAGAGAACGTATTTGACACAGTGGACTAATAAATTTTCTCGGATTTTCTTTAAAAAGTTAGTTAAATGAAAGGTCAGTCCCGTTTGTAAACAAAGCTGTCTGAATTTATTGTAAAGTAAAAGCATCAGGGGCTTTTGCAGTGCTTTCCGCTGTGGCTACGTGCCAGTACAGTTGCTATTTAGAAAGCTTAGTGTGTATGATTCTTTTTTATTAGAAAATAAATGGAAAAGACGTGCCAATCAGTAGCTTCGAAAGGTCCTTACTGCAATATCAGTGTTAGAGCTGTGCAACAGCCTCCTAATGAAATGGAAAGCAGAAAAATTGTTTTCAGGCACTTTGGTAGAAAACTGAAGCTCTGGATAGCTTAGTGGAAGGTTTATGAACCTTCTGGAGAGTGTCCGCTATGTTTACCCAACCTATACTGATTTTTTGCTGCTTTTTTGAAACCAACTGAAAAACAGTAGTTTGAGGAGTCAAACCAAACAGAAAACAGGAGAAAGGGACACTCTGAGGATGGGAAATCTTGTACAGACACCTGCAAAAATCAAGCAGCTGTTTGTTATGTTGCACTGGCAGGAATGCTGTGCTGAGCAAGGGTAGTGGTTGCCTCACGAACTTTTGGGTGATGACATCCTACTCGCTCTCCACCTACCTTGTGGCTGATGTTGGCAGTGCTGCCTAGTTCTGTTCACATTATCTGTCCAAACTAGAGATCTATCAGACACATGAGCCCCCTGCAACACAGTGGGAAAGAGCAGCTCTGCGTAGGGACCCAGGCTGTGCAAGCTGGGCAGCTGCAGCAGCGGGACTGCCTCTCCAGCTATCCCTAATTGTTTTGCCACAGCAGTGCCAAGTTTAGAGTAGACTGCATTTGGCTTTTTGGGCAGGACCTGTAGCGGTAGTCTCATCATTTGAGGCTAGTGTGGATATCTCTGTGTCTGGAGTGCTTCGTATCCCATGCCTGTGCTTCCTTTGCTTTTTATGTAATGTGGCTTGTACATGGTGTCGTTTTACTAGAACAACGCTTCTTAGGCACTGCTGTAACCAGAGATACCCTGACCTTACTGTCACATGCTGCCTATTTCTTGTGCCAAAACAAAAAGGTGAGAAAATAGATATAAAGGGATACAGCAATTGCCATGTATGTATTTGCCTGTAAATAATCTAGTGGCAATGTTTCTGTTTGGGATTTCTGCTTCATTTCTGCTTGGCAACTGGCTTTGGAGAGGCTTAGGGGGTTTTATTTGCTTTTTCGAGGGAGAGAGAATAAAGATAAGAGGAGGCTGACTGAGGCTGTCGTGAGACCAGTGAAGCTGCAGCACATAGGCTAGGAGCATGGCTCATCCTTCACGTGTGCTTAGGGAAACAGCCAGGTTCCTAGATGGGATGGACAGCTAGCTGGGAAGGAAAGGATAGCACAAAAATATTCTATGGTCACATGGCCAGGTTTTATTTGGGCTGGCCTTCACCCCCTGTCCCCATCACCTTTCCTGGGCAAGGCTCTCTCTTGAGGCTTGTATAAAAAAAAAAAAGCTACACCCTTTTAATTAAAGCCGTATATTTAAGCAGGTTTCCAGTAAACTACTGCAAGTGCCTGGACTCTTATTTCAGCATGAAGGTGTGTTTTGTGGGTTTTTTTGTTGTTGCTGTGTGGGTTTGGGGTTTTGTTTGTTTATTGTTTGTTTGGTTTTGGGTTTTTTTTTTAAATAATTGACTTTTGAGCTATTTTAGCTTAGGAAAAACAATTAAGAGCAGATGGCAATTAATACACCGTCTTCACACCTCCTCAAAAAAAAAAAAAGGGTCACCTGAGATTGAATGAAAATCACTGGAACATTAGCTTGTATGGGAGAGTGTCCCACCAGATGGAAAGGCCTCATCACAGCCCAAAAGCTCTTCTGGAATACCTGGCTGAAGGAACACAGCTTTTGTAATGGCCACCTCTTGGCTCTAAGAGAGCTTATTTCTCTGAGCAGCAGAGCCCTTTTCTGCACCACTCTGCCTTTGAACCAAAGAGCATGAGACCTAAATGATGCTGTGTGACTTGCCGAGTTTTGTGATATGCACGGATGGTTTGGCCAGCATTGTTCATGCCAAGCGCTCAGATAGGCGGAGGGGCTTTGCATGCGGCATGTCCCCTCCGAATTGTCCCACAGCGGCCCGTCCCAGCGGACCACCTCGATGGCTGAATGAACAGCAGCTGTTCATTAACACGGAACAGAGATCCGGCGCTGGTCATAGGAAGTAAAAGCCCTAGAGCACACTGCAGTAGCCTTGTTCTCCCTTTACAAAGCTGCTCTCTGTTAAACTGTGGTATCGACCCTCATTGGCGTACAAATGCCCTTCGTTAGGGTTTGCACGCTGTGTTATATGAGTCCGCAGTTAAAAAGCAAATGAACAAAACCTGCTTGTGGTAATTTACTGTAATGGCACTGGAAGTCAGTTTAATCAGGGAAAAAAATGTTTGGGGCGATTATGCTTAACTGGAGTGCTGGAAAGAGAGGGACGCTTGGGCGCTGAGGTGGTGACTTCACCGGTGACTGGGGAGGAGATGGATTATTTGCAAAATCTCAGCCTGACATGGCTCTCCCAGAACAGCCTGCTCCTAAGACACAGATCCTTATATGTTTAATAAGGTGTTAAGAGCAGAACTCGAAATGTTCATTCGCATTCCTCTGTTCTGGATCATTTCAGTGACCACCTGGTGCCCCTTTCTTCTTTTTCTTTTCTTTAAAGAGGCTTTTGCATCCTGTGTATTACTTTCTCTTTACCCTTTGGGCCCCAGCTTGGCAGAGTGCCATGGAATGTGTTTGGTGTCCTGTCCTTTCCTAACTCAGCAAAACACTGAAGACAGTGCATAAGGATAAGCTGTCGTGTTTCCGCTCCCACCTCACTGGGAGAGCCTCATTCTACCAGCTGCTAGAGTAGCCTTTGCTTGGAAGGTGGGAGAAGGATGTTAAAGTTTGTACAAACAGTACTTTTATTCCCAGCAGATTTTTAACATTTATGTTGGTGGCTTGGTCAGATTTGCATACTTGAATAGTGATAGCAGCCTGGTATCAAAGCGGTAGGAAGGAGTTCTGTTCAAATAGAAAAATAATTTGCTTTCATAGGTCCAAGAAAGTTTACTCTCAGACATCAGGAGCTGAAAGACTTTCCAGCTGAGGTGCCATTTTCCCTGTGTTAGTGCTACAATTGTGAAGGTAACTGTGATTTGCAAATTCAGTTAATTTGCTTAGCTGGAAGCAAAGCAATAACTCTACCCTTCCTGAAATGATCAGAGTGAAAGTCTGTATTTTAACCTTAAGAAGAGGTAGCAGGTTTGGGGAGTGTCATGAGAAAGTGGAACTCATGAAATAACACTGAACAGTGAATTGCCTATCTTTTTAGTGTTTCCGTGTGCGTGGATGTGATTGAGAGAGGGAGAGAAAGGATGAATCTGACACAAACTGTATTAAGGAACCTGGTGTAAATGGCTGTGGGCTGCTGCCATGCTGAGGGCCCCTTTGGCCATCAACTCTGCATCACCTCCAAGGGACACAGGCTAAGGCACCTGAGTCTCCTTCCAGCAGCAGCACCCAGCTTCTGCCAGGAGAGGTATTCTGGTGAGGGGACAGAGCTGGGGTGATCCCCATGTCCTGAGTGGACCCTGCTCTGCTGGTACGATACTGGTCTATAAATTATCTAAAAAGATAAACCAGCTGAACTGTTTTAAGTTTAGTTTGTTTAAGCCTTTTAGAGTGGTGTGAGCACACTGAGTCTTTCAGTTGTCCTTCTACAGGTATCTTTTGCTTTGTCATGGTGATGACGTGCTTATCTGATCTATTTAGCCCCAAGGTATTTTGGCTAACACTATGTTGTCCTCTGCTCCAGGAGGCCTCTTTGATTCAGGTGCCACCACAGCTTCTGCCACCACAGCTTCTGTAGGAAGCAAGCCAGGATTTTTCTGGTAATCAGAGCGCATTGCATTTGTTCACTGTTGTTCCTCTTCCCTTATCTCTGTTTGTATTACGTTACCATTCAGGGCGTTCCCGCACTTGTCCCGTGTTTGTATGGTGCCCAAAAGATGGCACCTCCGTGAGCTTGTGATCTCTGTGGGGGACAAAAAGTACCAGAGAGAGTAGCTAGAGATTGCTATAAAGATCTCAATGTTGTATTTTTCTGCCCTAAATGAAATTCCTGCTGTAAGTCTTCCTGCATGCTGAAGTGAGGAATCTGTGTGAAAGTGCCTTCACTCCATGCGTGTTTATTGTCAAAGTCCTTCAGGTTTTGTTTGACTATTTTGATGTGTCCAGTTTCTTATCTGATGCTTTCTGGTTACCTTTCAAATTCACGGGCAAAGTCCAAAGAAAGATTGGCATATACTTATGGAGGGTGGAGTTGGCAAAGAAATGGTTTAGTTCTGCCTCCTTTTTGATTGGAAAGTTGTCCCTGTAAAATAACCCCAGCTGGTGTCTGAAAGAATTTCTGCATCTTCTGTGACTGCCACTGTCACAGTACCCAGAGGAGTATATTTCATTTCAAATTAGAGGAAAAGACTGTTCCCACTGTGTTACTGTGGTACCAGAGAGGTGATGGGGCTGGGGACATGTTCAAAAGGAGAATCAACTTCAGGCAAATGTCTCTTGGGGTTGCTTTCATGACCTGTCCTCAAGGATGTCCAGTGTTCAAGGTCCCACACCATCCCCAAGTGCTCCGCTCCACTATTTCATCATCCCTACTGCTGGAAAAGAGGCCTTTACACCTCACCTGAACCTCCCTTCCTGTGATTTAAAGACTTACTTCTTGCCCTAACCCCCCAAAAACTTCAATGCATATACGTTATGATGCTCTGCCTGCTTTAACATATAATGTTTGAATTTCTGAGAGAACAGAGAAAAAAGCCAACTCACATCTCAGAAAGTGACTTAGGGGCCTTTCTGGCTGAGCAGGGTCTTGACTGGAAGACAGAAAACTCCACTCTTACCATTCCAGTACAGATTTAAATCACCTACATGTGTCCTGACTGATAGTATTTAGTGAGTGGCAAGGCTTGGATACTGTGAAAGGAATATGAGAAGGAATATAAGAAGGTGTGTTACAAAGAGATTGTGTTTTCTTGGTATGCGTTTGCGATCTGCCATCCTCAGGAGCAGGAGCAGCAGTGATTCTGGAACCTCATTCTGATTAGAGTGACAATTACAGGTGTGTACCAGAGTCAACAGTGAAATACCTGAGCGCACTAAGACAGCAGGAGATCTTGTGGTGATTATTAGTGGAATATTTGTAACTATGTCCAAGCAATTTACTTGATGAGTTACTCACAATACTCCCTGTTGGCAGAGAGATTATTGAATTTATATTAATGAGGAGCGAAAATTATTAGGGAAAAGGTTAGTGGTTGTGGCTTTAATTGGGGAGCAGAAAGAAAATCCTCCCTTGGGTCATTTACTCTATTCTCTTGACACTCTGATAGAGCAGAACTTAACTCTCAACTGATCCTTCTATCCCAGCTTGAAATGCCTGAAGTGATGATGATCTCATTCTTTTGAGCTATGACATAAAGTGTGAGTGTCAGTCTCGGCAGGTGACCACATCTCTCAGGGAAGTTCCCTTGAGAAGTTTTTCAAGCAGCTAAACAACCCACTTCAAGTGGCTGTGCAACAGATGATTTTTCCATGTTTCACCAAAGCTTCAGGAAAAGCAGTGTTTTTTAACAGTGTTCCACAGCCGTTGTTTTAATTTTGGAAAATCCATTAACAACAACAACAACAACAACAAAAATCATTCTAGTGAGCTGAATAAAGCTGAACTGGCAAATCGCAGATACCCAGAAGGAACAGTGTCTTGTTTATAAGGAAAGAGTGTGGTTACTGTGGTCGGACAGCTGGGCTACAGGCCAGGTCATGCCTCCTAAACATATTTTATCTAACCTCATGTCACAGGCAGGATGTGGGGAATGTAAGATCTTCTCTTCTGAAAGGTAAGGGCCATTCACAGAGAGTGTAGACTGACTCCCTTGGCAGCTGCTTTGCCTTACACCCGCTGAACCTCTGCTTCTTCATTAGGGTATCAGAGGAAATTTCTAGACCTGCTGGGATCAGAATTGGTGCAGATCCACCTCAGTGGCTTTCCCCAGGCAGTCAGAAAGGCAAAGACAGGCTGCAACCAGGCCTGAATGGACCCGTTCTTCTCAGCCAACCGCTAACACTTAAGGTATGTTTCTGCTTGGCAAGCACGGGGTCTGACAGTAGCACATAAATCATGGGTGCAGCTAACATGGTCTAAAAACTGTGAGGTGGTAGGTAGAGTCTCTGGAGAGTCCTTGCTCCTTTCCTGGCCGCTGGTGTTGCACAGGGTGGCTGGAAGAAGCCATCAAGGCTACGGAAGCACCTCGGCTTGGTTGGCTAGAACTAAGGGGACGTCTAGTGGTGACATTTTAAAATCCAGATTTCCCTTTAACTAGAGGCATCTAGTTTTTCCACTGTTGCTGCAGCTTCCTTTAAAGTGATGGGCAGAGGCAGCAGTGAGATTAAAGGTGTCTTGTGTCAAATTTCCCTTGTGAAAGAAACTAGCAAATTGAATTACTGGATACAGGTAAAGCTCAGCTCTTAGTCTCTGTGCTGCAAACCCTGGGATGGTGGTGGGACTTCCGAATGCAGAATGGGTATAACTGGTGTAGAACTGATGCTGTCTTCCTGAAATAGCCTGATGGGTTTTATATTACCTCTGTCTCTGCAAGTGGAGACCCCAGACCATAATAAAAAATAATTTAAACTTTGTAATTTGATTTTTTAATGTGAATTTACAGAATATGTAAGAGATTCATGACTTACACAATGCAGTGAGACCCTGCTATATGACACAGACCTTCAAAAGTCAGTTGCTGATTTCTCAATACAGTACACTGATTTTTGCAGTCATATTCCATGTCCCCTTGGACAATAACTGGGGACTTAGCGTGGGGTAAAACTAAAAGAGACAACACTGTATCCCCTTTGTCCATATGCTTATATACTGCTGTGACTAAGGAGAATGTATGTAAATATAGATATCCATGCAAGGCAATGCAGTAAATAAATATTGAACGCAGATTAAAAGAGGTTCACTAATATCATCCTGTTTTCTTTTAGGATTTACGAAAAATTTCCTTGGCATTATGTTCTTGGTGGTAAGCTTGCTCTGAGGGAATGTGCTCATAGAAGGACAACTCTTTGGCAAAATTATCTTTGAAGCTGTGCCAATAACAGCTAGAGGAACTCAGGTGCAGCTCCAAAAAGGCTGCTCCCCCACTGTGAGGACCATTGCAACAGGCAGACATGGTAATGTAGTGCTAAACTGCCTTCTCTTTCTCCCTAGTCTGAGAAATGCAAAGTTTTCTCTATGCAAAGGAACTAATTACTTATCTTTCAGGCTATTAAACCAAATGCAATGTATACATGCCCCCCGATGTGCTCTGGCATTGTTGCTGCTGCAATCACAGCAGGAAAGGATTTTGCTGCTGCTGTTGTCATATTTTTCTTGTGGCACGTTTTTAGACAAAGCTGTGTCTTGTTTTTGGATTTTTTTCTAATGCACTGGGAAACTTCTGCTCTCGCTCCTTGGCCAGTTTACTTTTCCAAATCCCAGAATTAATTTCTTTTAATGTTTCTTTGTTATTTCTCAGTAAGTCTTCTTTTTTTTTCCCCTTTCTCTTTCTCATATCATGAGGTCTTTTTCCCCTCCTCAAACCAGTGACCAACAGAAAGACCTTGAGTAACAATCTCTCATCCTTAACCATCTAATTTTTTTAGTCCAGACTTTTCTCCACCATTCTATCTTTTGTGTGTTCAAAGCCAGTTATTACCTTGATTACAGAGCATCCCTTCATGATGAAATAGCTCTGGTGCTGAGCAGGAGCACAGGCAAAGCTCAGATACCTACCCTTTCTTCAGACAAGCTTTCATGCTCCTGTGCTTAGAGATTGATAAAATTCCCCATGTTATGTACTGAAGTACTCATGTACTGGTTTCCTTTTCCATGGATCCACAATGAAATGTGGTGGGTTTGTTCTGTTTTGTTTTCTTTTTTAAAGTTCCCACCCAGATGTTTCCAATTGATTACCTTTTCTTTAAATTTAACTTGTTTCTATTTAATTCTTACATATTCTTCCTTACTTAATATTTTTGCCAAGACTTATACTACTAAGAGCTAAGAGGAGAAGGGCTGCGTGTGGAGGCAGTATTTTTTTCCCAGTGAGATTCTCTCTGCCCCTGCTACACAAGTGTAAGTAGTTTTAACTGTCTTATTTTATTTTTTTGAGTGAGGAGCAGGTAAGGTAGTTGTAAAAAAACAGGATCTGAGTTTTCCTTTTGCTGTGCTCTGACTTTTCCAAGCCTTGTGAAGTACTGAAGGGGTCTGGGATGGGAAAAATGAACAAATGCCTCTTCCTTTGTAACAGCATGTTCTGCAAGGGCTGCCTTTCCGTTGTGATATCCCCTCTTTCAGCCTTGCTTTGCTCATCTACACTAACTACCACTACTTTGGACTGCACTGCAAATAGCAAACCACTGAAGGAGAGGAGGGGCCCTCTTATTTGGAAAAAAGCTTCCCTTTTCTAGATAGTCTTGGAGTGAGTTTGGAATTATCTTGTTGCTTTTGTGAAGGATTTTGTCATTTGCTGCTTTGTGACATGTGGCAAATCAATTTGAACTTCCCAGCTCTTCTGCAGCACATCACTCTGTGTTCCACCTGTCCTGCCAGACAGATTAGATTTGCACTTGTAGAGTCTAAGCAAGCATGGTATTTGTACCAATGATGGAAATATTTTCTCCTTCCTCATGACACGACTGGGCAGAGTGTGTATGAAGAGTGGGTGTGCTCAGGTACAGGCAATGTGTGTGTATCAGGACTGTGTTTACAAGTGATGCTCAGAAGACCAGTCCCTGGGCTTGCACTCTGCTGCTGCTGCTGCTGCATCCTTGGCTGGTGCTGCCCGTCCCTTCTCCCGTGGAACAACAGTGCCAACTGCTGGCTGCCGAGCCTCTCCTGCCAGAACCGGCTGTGCCTGCGGGTGGAACCGGTCCTCTTAAGCTTAGTTTTAGGGTCACCGCTACCTAAAACAAAGCATCCCTTTGCTGATGGTTTGGGTACTTGACAGAAATATCTCGGTTTGGTGGTCCTTGTTTCCATACCAAAATAATATTCTACTGAGCTCAGGTGAGCCTGGGCCGGTTACCTTTCCTTGTGACATTTCTCACATTCATTTCAAAACTAATTGTTAATGATGTTTTAAAACTCTGTGTCTCTCCTCCTCTCCCAGGGCTGGCTGCTCAGAGCGAGGAGAAGGTTTCTGCTCTGAGCAGTGGAAGGGCCATGAAAGGTGTTGTATGCTCCCTGGAAGATTTTAATCATGGAGTTGTGGTAGCAATTTGCCATCTACAGATTTGAGATACACATACGTGTTATAGCCACAATGAACTCTGGGGAAAATGAGATGGTGGTTTATGTATTTCTGCACAGGGTACTACACAGTGGTTTTGTTCAGGGAAAAAAGGGAAAGAAAACGGGGAGGATAAGAAAAAGAAGACAATATGCAGATGTACACGTAAGTGTCATTTTGTTTGAATTCCAGTGAAATGCTTTAATAGAAAAAGTAGTTTGTTTGAATTGTTTTTTGTTTTGTTTTGTTTTTCACTAAGAAGAATATCAAATGGGAAAGACAGGCCTGTTTCTTTAAATATTTCCCATGAAAAAGTGCTCACATTATTTTTTTGCTCTATAAGGCTCTGTGTTCCCTGTCTCCTTTCCTTTTTGGCCTGTGGTCTTATTCTGGGAGGGTTACAGTGTTTGCAGGAGGTGGCAGTAGAGAGGACACATGTATGTGGAGTAGGAAAGGGGAAGGGAAAAAAGTATTAAAAAAAAGAAATTTAGAGAGCTTTGCAGAGAAAGGGGAAAGACGGTGAATGGGTAAAGCAATAAACCTGGGAGAGATGATCGGGGGAAGTTTGCAGAGAAAAGAAAGGGTAGGGATAGGAAAAGACAGGCAGCCAAACAAACTGAAAGTGAGTTTAATGAGTCAGTGTTTCTGTGTGTTTCTGGCACCTCTCGAAGGGCCATTTTTTACTTACTCCCAGCCACAAATGTTCTTCATAATTTTTGGAACAGAACATAAGAGGAAAACTAATAAATCAGCTATTCTTAAACATATGTGACAAGTCCAGGCTGAGGCGCAGGTGAACCACAGCCATGTGAGGTCTCTTAAAACCAAGTTGGAGAACTTTGGCCACCACCACAGGTTTAGCACTGCTTCCAGCCCTCTGTTACTCTTTCACTCATGTGGTGTTGTGCTCCCCCTCCAGCCCCAATGTCTTCATAAGGAAATCTAAACGAGGCAGAAAGGAGAAAAAAATAAAACCAAACCCCTCAAAAAACCAGCAGTATTTTGACGCTGCCGTAAAAGACAGGAACATCAAAACTCCTCCTGTGGAACTGAAACCTCAGGTTTTGGGGAGTTTGTTTTCAGGTGAAGCTTATAAATCCTATGAAAAAAGTAGCCCTCAGGCAGTCTGTCATTGTAGCCCCAACTGGGAGCCCCAGCTGGGAGCCCCAAGCTGGCTCTGGGCGCTGTTGGGGGTGGGAGGGCCACCACACTCCACTCAGCAGCGGAGAAATTGTGTGCAAGCGCAGTTCTGCTTGTGTAGCGGGTTCCATGCCAGTCAGGTGTTATGCTAAATGTCAGGAGTGGGAAATTGGAGCAATTAGGGGACAATCTCAGTCAGTTTTTCAAGCCATGCAACAAAATATTTCTTGTGAAAGAAATTGACATTCTGTGAAACTGATTTCTTAAGTATCATAAATCACAGATTTTGGGTTAGAAAGGACCTTAAAGATCACCTAATTCCCACCCCCCTGCCATGGGCAGAGACACCTTCCAGTAGACCAGGTTGCTCAGAGCCCCATCCAACATAAACACTTCCAGGAACGGGGCATCCACAACTTCCCTGGGCAATCTGTTCCAGTGCCTCACCACCCTCACGTTAAAGAATTTCTTCCTTATACCTAATCTAAAGCCACCCTCTTTCAGTATGTACTACTCTGTTTCTAATGACAGTGTGTTGAATTTTTATTAGTGATGTGAATAATTAAGCCGGATGTCATGCCATTATTTGTTATTTCTTTTAATTAAACAAAATGAAAATTTTGCCAGGACACGTGGTTACAATTTTCAAGAGTCTTGTTCTAATCACACACTGATTTATTTTACTTTCACACAGACAGGCATTCCTCCTACACTGCATGTTTCTCCGAATAAAGGGAGCAGGCTACATGCTTTCCTATCCATGGCAGGCCTTTGTCACTGAGATAGCCAGCCTCTTACTGAAAATATATTTATATGTATAATATATTATTATATTATTAAGGAAACCTAATGGTGGAGCAGAACTGAGCCTACTCAACGGAGAGAAAGTGCACATAAAGGTAGGATGAGAGGCTGGGGAAGGCAGAGAGCTGTTACTCCCTGTACCAGCCATAGGTTTTTCCTGCGGTGGGGTGGGATGCCATGGGGACAGGTGAGGTGGCTGTGTTTGCTGTCCCTGCAGCCTGAGCAGTGGCAGTGGTGCTGGGAGCTGCAATGCCGCTAGATGTCCCTTGTCACCCGAGTGAGGTAGGCGGCTCATCCCCACCCCTGAGCTTCAGGCATATAAGATGTAGTGTTATAAAGAAGCCTGTGTTTTAAATATTAAATATGGAGAAAAGTTGTGTCTGTATTAAAAAAAAAAGTCTTGTATCAGCCTGTGAGGTAATGTTGTAGGTAGCAAGGAAAAGGGTACTTCTTTAGCCACTTTATATTTAATTTTTGTTGGAACATACTCCACCATAGGGAAGATTTCATTTTGAAGGCGTATTTATACCAGGGCAATTAAATATTTCCTGGTGGAAAAGAAATCATGCTAGGAAATTCTGTTTTGGTGAGCCTAACACTGTGATTTCAACTAACTTTTCCCTGCTGACACAGACCTGTCTGGTGCAAGATGGGATCCTGGCATCCTGCACCAGTTGAGCTGATGGAGGGGTTTGGGGGGAAAAGGACCTACAGGCTTTCCTTGCACCTGCTTAATGATTTTGCCATTTTAGGCATGTTCATGTTGAAAAAGGCCAGAAAAAAAGGTCACTTCTTTGAAGAACTCAGCCCCTCCACCTCACTGGTGCAGCTGTAGCCCCAAAGGCTCAGTGTGCCCCTACAGAGCGGGGAAAAGGCTGGTGGAAGAGGGAACAGCTGCTGAGGGAGGTGGACTGGCGTAGGCATATGGCATGGAGCAGGTAGAGCTAAGGGCAAGAGGCTGCCAGCTCTTGGAGGCAGTGTCTAAAGGGGGCACAAGGAAACCTCCCAAACCTGCTTCCACCTGGCTTTCCAAAACCTTTCCTTATGTTTCCCAGCCCTTGTGTCACTCAGTGTACACAGATCCATGTGGAACCCATGCTGCTCAGCCACATGGCTTGTGTTTGCCTTGTGGCTTGATCCTCTCTCCAGCCAACTGTGCTGGTGCTGCCGTGCCAGTGGTGCTCTTGCCCCTCCAGACCAGTGTGACAGCTGAGTTTGAAGGGCAGCCTCCAACAGCAGGAGTGTGCCAGCCTCTCAGCAGTCCTGTAAGAGTTAATGCCTCCCTGTGTCCATGTTTTCACCACAGTGGAAGCTGTGTTTCCATATGTCCCTAGCTTCCATAGCTGGCGCCTTGGCGTGGGCATCTGTGCCACTCCGCATGCCTGTGCCCTTGCAAAGACTCACCTGAACTTGTGCTGGGCAAATCCTCCCGCTCCTGGTCTCCTGCAGTGCCCCGTGTGCCCTCTGCACGTACCACGGCTGCACAGTGGGGTGTGCATGCCCCTAAACTGCCCTGAAAGCAACCACATGGCTCACCTGACCAGCCACTGCCTACCATGTTATGGACTTTTCTCCAGTGTAGGTAATAACTGATTGACTGTCACCTGTTTCTCAGAATGAGCTGCTGCAGTGCGTGACTGCACAAACCAAGCTGTTGTGTATTCAGAGTCATATATGCCTGCCTGGATGACAGAAATGAAGCATTTGCTGCTTTCTACTTCATTTAAACCTGCGGGAGCCCATGGGGCGCATCCTCCTTGTGCACCAAGGTGTCCATGTGTGCCACTTGTCAATCAGGGACTTCTTCTTCAGCAAGTGACATCTGAGCAAATCTCTTAATAACAGAGGGACTACACACAGATTATTGTGATCATAATTTCACCAACATAACCTTTATTACTAATGGTGATGTTGGAGATGGAAAACCCAGCTCGATTCTCAGATCCCTGCTGGAAAGTAATAAAATAAAGAGGAACAAAATCTGTGCGTGTATTTGCTACCAAACCTTTGAAAAACACAAAAGTGGAACCCTGCCAATGCGATTGCTGGCAATTTTTCAGAATGGAGCCTCATTCTGAGGTAGGACTAGAAGTGGAAGTGCATTTTGTGTCTCTAACATTAATGTCATGTTGTTGTGTACAAACGGAGGGCTTACAGTCATTTGGCATTTGTTGGTCTCTATTTTAATTATTGTGTGCCACTCTTAACACCTTCAGAGTATTTTTGAACACCTTCTGATAATAGAATAATTAGAAAATAACTTCATCAATCATAAAAAAATGGTACCTATTTTGTTGAGGCGAAGAACTGACAAAAGAAGTACTTCAGTGGAAGTGGTCTGATAAAAATGGAGCCGTGTTTCATTTTGCTTTGTTGAGAACATAGATGAAGGCAGGCTGGCTTTTATATAGTCTTTTGTTCATCCCTGGGCAATGGCAGAACTCGCAGCTAAATTGTGGTGTCAGAAAATTCTCTGACGGTAGCTGAGAATGATATAATATCATGTATACTCATGGCAACAACAACAAAAAATTCCTAACCCATAGCTCGGATTTTGAATATCAGAATGAGCCTTCAGTACTAAGAAATGAGCCTGCAGTACTAAGAATACAGAAAAAAATTACTAAAATTTGTCAAACCCAAGTCACTTGATATAACCAGGAGCAAAAAAAAAAAAAAAAAAAAAAAAAAAAAAAGGAATGTAAATGTAATTTTAAATTATTTATTTCATTCTCTCTCTTTTTTCATGTTAATGTATCCTTGGCTCCTAGTTCACAATGACATGCTAATTACGAATGTAAGAAAACCTAACTTTTTATTGTGCTAATTAACCTGTATGTCACATAGACATTTGGGGAGAATTTCCCATGCTTTCTAGTGTGAATGGAAGGAAAGAGCAGCGGTGCTCACTTAAAACTGGATTTTTTTTCCTAGTACCTTGCAAAAAGGCATCATTGTATTTTGATTAATCCATGCTTGGTCCATCTCGGATGTTTCCATGGAAACAGAATTTTTTTCCTTGATGGAAACTGTTAGGCTCAGGAAAGCTCCTCATTGCACAAAACCATCAAGCTCCTAAAGAACCACTTGTTGGAAATTTAATGTGCATAAACAAAACTCCCAAATTCCTCCTTAGTGTTATTGTTGTCAATGCTAATAGAGAACTGTTTTCTTAATGACACACAGTGGTGCCTTTTCACTCCACAAGAAAATAGAATAACAGTAGTATTCTTTCCATTGCAAGAGAGTACTTTTCCTGGTCCAGAAACAATTAGCCTGCAAACCTTCCAAAATTAAATTTTAAGAGTTCTGATGTGTGTATATTACTTATTTCTGGATCCAAATAATTTGGCTTAATGGCTGTTAAATTGTAATTGATTTTATAATGAAGATTATTCTTGTGTGCCTCAGTTTGGGTTATGGAGTTTTGTTGGGGTTTTTGTTTCATTTGGTTTTTGTTTGGTTTGGGTTTGGATTTTTTCCTCCCCAAAAGTATATACTCTCTTAATGGATGCTACTGTGATATTCGGAATACCATTTGAAAATCAACCAACAGAGGGAGCATTTTTCTGTTATTATTTATTTAACCAAGTAGTTGGAAACCTGACCATTATTTCTCCCATTATTTTTGGACAACATATTTATTGCGTAAAATTATAGGATTTCTTGACCATTAAAATGTCTTGGTTCAGAGTGTTTTAGTTTTAAAAAAGTCCAGTCTTAACTTCTGCTGACAATGCAAGTAGCTATTTTAAATTGTTGGGTTTATTGCTTGTAAATCTAGAAGTTTTAGACCACAGAGTATTTATTACTTTGATTAATAGGTAATTGCTGGTTAAAAATACATTGAGGAAAACAGTTCAAACTCCTCTAATTTATATTTGCCTTTTATTACATTGGCATTTAGGAGTACTACCCAGACTCCAAGATCCCATCATACAAGAGCCCATAAAAACACAGAATGTAAATAGTTTTGTTACAGTAATGCCCTGATGCTAGTGCTTGTGTGAGGGCAGAGAAAGAAAAAATCTATTGACTTGTTCACCTTTTTTATTTTTTGTTTCATCTTTGTTCATCATGGTAGGGAATCTGCCGAATGGAAAAAGGAAAATCACTTTGAGAGCTACCACACTTTTTAAACTTCTTTGAGACATACCAAAAACAGCAATTACATATCAACTAGAGGAAAAGAAAGTGGAAGCCTAGGTATTTCTTGATACTTCTTTTATGTGTTCCCTATTAGAATGTGAATAATAATAATGATGATGATGTTGATACATTCACTATCAGAATGTGCATGATGATGATGATGATGATGATGATGATGATAATTATAATGTTTTGCACCCTGTGTTCTATCCTAATCTTTGCTCTTAAGATTTTGGGGTACTGTTACTTTTAACTCTAAAATACTTCTCTATTGTCAGCATGAGATGTAAAGCAATTGCTGCTCTTTGCAGTGTCTCAACAGGTCGGAGTCAGGTACCCAACTGAGTGACAAGGGAGGCTATGCAACACTTCAGAACTATTAAATAAGTAGAAGACACCAGGACCTGGCTGCAGCAACCTAAGCGAGACTTGATGCAGGTTCAGGGCTGAGCATCCCTCTTGGCTGGGAAACGTGACAATGCCCAAAATGGTCACGTAGTCAGGGTCTGTTGGTGACATACCACAAGCTTGACTTTGCAGAACTGTGCTGCCCAAAGACCAGGGTTTCTTTGAGGACAGTGTTTCTCCTTTATAGGTGGAGCTGCTTTAATGAGTGTTCATTTTGAACCTCAAGAGAATAATGCATGAGATACTTTGAGGTAGTAAGGTCTTTTAGTTGCTGAGATTTTTTTCCCTTGATATTGCTTTCCCTGCTGATTGAGATGGAACTCTTTGGATTGCTATTTGTCTAACACCCAAGAATGAGCAACCCCAGGAACCTGCAGTGTCTAGGCCTCTTGGGAACAGGAAGACACAGTATTAGCAGCATTAACAGTGCCTTAAAATTAAGTGTAGAACAGTACAGTCTGCAGCACTGCCATGTGCAGGAGAGGGAGAACCCTATTTATACGCCAGCAGGCTATTCTGGGAGTGCTAACACTGGGAGTGAGCAGCTGTGAGAAAAACAGAGAATAAGTGACAGTACACTCTGAAATGGAAATCATAGCAAAGCGCCATATGTGTTGACTGAGTAGTACCGCCAGCGCCCTCGTTTCAGTGCTCTGAAGTGATAGCTTACAACTTGCTGGATGAATTTTCCCAAAGCTGCTGTTCCACACAGTAATCTCCAGAATTGCAGCTGTTCTGACTTGTATACAGCACAGGGGATAACAGTGGTCAGCAAAATTCAGTCTTGAACGCTGCTGGAAGACCAGGCAGGAACTGAAATATTTGCCTTCCCCATTGCAGACCTCATTAACACATGTACATATCATCCCCTGGGAATGCAGTTTCCTGATCATGAGGTTCTTCTATGAGCAACAACGCAGATGGATTCCTGCTTGCAGGAGTCATGCATTGCAATGTTTACATTCACCTCCTAAAGCTTTCATACAAATATGAGAACAGAATATTAATTCCCTTGACAAGGTTGCTTTTTCACACAGTTAGGTTGTTTATTTGCCTACCGTGGTTACTATCAATAGTTTCCTTTCAGTTTTGTTCTTGGGCTCTTTAAAGATTTGAGAAGTTCCTGTGGGCTGTGTTTGTCTGTGCAATGGAGTAACTCCTGCCAAGCATGTGTATGCAGCCAAGGGCAAGCCAGGACTTGTGATAGTGGGGATCTGAGGTGGGCTTCCTAAAATATGTGAAAAACCAGACTATTAAAAGAAGTCAGGGCTCTGTTATGGCCTCATCTCTCAAATCACTCTGCACTTAACATGGTAAAGCCTTGAAAATCCAATGGTTCTTGAACACTTTGGCTCCATCACAGGCGTTAAGCCCTTCACAAGTGTTAAGCCCTTCTCATCATGGCAGCTCCAGGCATCAGTTTGGAATCACTGCAACTGCAGCCATGTGTCCATCCTGGAAGGGCGTCCCAGACCCAGAGGTCTGCGCCACAGCTGTGACCCCACTTCTGTGCCCTCCTTCTTCCTCACCCTTGCAAATCCTGGGGGAAATCCGTCCTCAGATCAGGTATTGCTTTGAGAATGTCTCAGTTCTCCATCTTTGCTGCACGTGCATTGCTCTGCCAGCACGCCTGGTGGTGTCTCAAAAATGCCACCATGCTTTCTGATATTTCCTGTGGGGGAAACACACTGTTCCCTTCCCAAAAACCCTGGGAGGACATGGACATACTCACTACCTGCACGCTCAAGACCCTGGAGTGACCTAGGCCAGGTATTTGACAGCTTCAGTGTCAGTGTTTTTTCAGTGTTCCCCACCTACAATCTTCTTTACTTTTCATTTTCTATCTGAGGTTCATGTACTTATGCATAACAGTAAATTGTGCACCTAATATCAGAGGTTTTCCCAACAAGTAACTCTTGTGTTTAATTAACCCTGGCAATTTTGCAGTCTATTAGCTTTTCAAAAAGGTATGCATTTGTCTTGTGGGAAACACCAGGTAGATGCCAGATGAACTAATTCTGCCAATTTATTCTTCTGGATTATTTGGAAGAAAGAAAGAAACAGCTTTGTGGTTTGGTACCAGAATAAGTTAGGCGTCAGAAGCAACTAAATCCTATTTTCAAAACTGAGGTTTAGAGATATCCAACTCTGTGTGTCTTACTGAAAATCCTGAGGATGCAAGAACATAGTAAAATACCTAACAAATCTGAGAACCTAATGGTGCTGTGAGCAAGCCAAGAGATTTCCAATTCTAATGACTGTAGATATCCAGATCTCACTGACTGTTGAGTTTATGTGCCTTACCATGGCTGTTTAAAGGTTATGTTGAAAGATTAAATACAAGGGGTTTCTTGCTGGTGTTGATGAACAGGAGTAATTTGCTGTCATGATGCAGCAGCAGCAGCTGTGCATGGGAAGATTGTCAGTGGGAAGGTGCTATGGATTAAGTTAAGCACAGGGTTTGGGGCCACAATTTTGGAAAACTCTGCAGCCGTTGCTTTCATCTTAATTGGCTTCTTATTTGGGATTGTCCTCTTCCAGATGGTAAACTCCGAGATTGTGGAAATCCAAGGTGAAAACTAGGGCACCGAAAACAGCTCCTGACCAAAATTCCTCTCATGACTCAGATTCCTCTCACCTCGCCGTGGGCGAAGAGCACTGATGCGAGAACAGCGGTTCCCACAAAGAACCGCAGTTCAGAGAGCAGAATTATAGGCACATGCACATAGCTGTGTGGTTAATCGAGAACGAGTGGAGTGTGTTTGGAAAATGTTGCATAATGTAATTACTCATTTCTGTGCTGCGAATTCCTCGGGGAAATTACTGTTGTTTGAATGTACACGTTAGACATATGGCCATTGTATTAATGTTCTGTTCAGGAAAAAAATACGTTGGTCAATAATTTGACCTAAGTTCATGGTTCTCTTATGGGTCATCAAATTAGTCAGAACTGTATTTGCTGAACTTTAAAGCATAGTTATTTTGGGGCCCATGGGATTTGAAGGTTCTTAGTCAAGGAAACAAGCTCCATAATGTTTTTTATTGACACCAGTTAAATATTCTTTCCTGGTGCATTCAAATGCAGATAATACTTTTGTGTACCTCCAACTCAAAAAACCCAAAGAATAATTAATTTTTCTAAATATTCACTCTTTAAAAACTAGTTGCTTTAAAGTGTTGTGAGCTGAGTACAAAAATGGCTTCAAATCAGAACAACTAAGGCTGGGTGTAACCTTCGGAATTATCATTCTTCAAAAGCTATTACCATGCCAGGGCAAGGGAAATAGCTGAGAGAACTTTTGGTAATGGTGTTTGAAAATACAGTATGTATGAAGAAAAGAGAAATTGCAACCTAAAAAAAAAAAACAAAAAAAAAACAACAATAAAAGGAAAGGAAATTCTAAACATAAAATACCAAGTGGTCTTTGATCTGCTTCATTCCAAGCTTTCTTAAAAGTTGGCCTATTCCACTTTCAGTTCAGACTTTTTGACCTTGTTTTGCCAAATCAATTTGAATGTAAGTATAGGTGCCTGGGAAGGTTACAGAAGTTCATAGGTCCAGACTCTTGGGGCATGTCCCTTAGCTGTCTTGTACTCAGTTACTTCTACAGAGTTTTGCAGACAGTGTAAGCCATGGCTGTGTAATCAGGGTCTTTCACAGCCTCAAGAACAACCTGTGGAAATGCCTAATGAGAGTTAATAGGCCTAACAACCCCATTGGCCAGTCTCACCTGGACCCTCCAACCACACCATGGGCAGGGGGGTCATTTCACTTCAGCCTGGAGGTGCTGGTCCTCTCTTGAGTTTCTGTGAGGCTGTGGTTTCCTCTTCCCCCTCCTAGGTGGCTCCTGGCTCATCCTTTGCTATGCTCTAGACTGTCAATGGACACCACTACCATGTTCAGCATTGTAAGTCTCTGCCTCTCAGTGAGGACCTGGATGGTATGATGTGACCTTCCTCTCCTGCTTCACCCCGTTGTGAGAAAGCTGGGCTTGTGTCTCTCCAGTGGTAAGAGGCTGATTCCCAAGCCAGTTTCCACCAGGATGATGATGTGGCTGTTGTTACCTGCTGTTGCTTAGCATGTAGGTCAGTAACCATTTTTATATCCTGCACCTGAAAAATTTTTAAGACAATATTGTAAGCTTCAACCCATATTGTTCTGATGCTCATTCTTGTTTATCATAACTCATGTGTTTTGCTGTATTTTGTTGTTATTTGCTGCTCCCTTTGTTGACATGAAAATTTTCATCCAGTTATGATGGGTATTAACTAAGTTAGCTCTGTACCATCTAAAAGACCTTAAATTGAGGGTTCTAATTCATTTTAACTAAAGCTTATTTGATCTTTTGTAGCTCTAAAATTGCAGACTTCAAAACCAAATTCTATGTTTAACTTTAGTTTCAAAAAATATTCTGTAATTTAACTCAAATTCCAGGTTTTATTTTGCTGGAAAATATTATTGTGTGCCTGTAATGGGAGTTTTTGAACTCAACAGTCACAAGACACACAAAAATAAATAGTTTTTCATGCGAAACGTTCCTGTTTACACTTAAAAAACCTCAAACAACAAAAAAATACAAACAAAAAAATGAAAACAATCACCTTTTTTATAGAAGGCCTCAGCAAAATAAAGGAGGGATTGCCAGAGGTTCTTGGCAGGACCAAGCAAACCTACATAGCTTACATAACTTCCTTGACTGAAGGTACAATGCTCAGGAAGATGATTTTGTTGGCTTGACAAAGTATTCTGCAAACTTGGGCTTGTTCAGCACTCCAGGAGGGAGCCAGTTCTGGAGTGAGATTGCTGTAGTCTGTTGGATGTGGTACTTGCTGGAGATGTGAGGCTCTGTCTCGGGCCTTACCTGGTGAACACAAATGCTCTTTTTGCGTGGTTGTGTTTTGGTGGAAAATGAATCAGTTCTGTGGAGATCTGGTGAAAGAAGCCTTCCTGGCAAAAAGTGTAAGTCTGCTTCATGATTTGACCCCATGTCTTGTGGGGTTGTTGTGTCCAAGCACATTTCACAGCTGTCCAACGAACTGGGGCTGAATTTTTTTGTGTGTGCATCAGCCTTAGCCTGCAATGCACTTGGTGACCCTCGAGACGATGTGTGTGTTGGTATTGTGAGGGGAAACGGGTGTGCTGAGGGCTGATGGGGTACTCTCAGAGTGGGGGAGAGGAAAGTACACCCAAAAGCTGGTGTAGGATGAGCTCACCGCAGAAACTCAAGGACTGTGCAGTTTAGCTGCCAACAGTGACAAAAGCGTGATTGCATGTGAACTGTGATGTTTCAAGGGCACATGGTTTTCCCTCTTCCTCTGTGGTTCATCATAAGTTTGGCAAGCAGCAGACCTCCCAGCTGAAGGTTATTTTCCAATCCAACTTTTGGTATCTCTTCTAAGGACTAGGAGCCCTAGGGCAATTCACATTAAAGGTCACTGAGATTTTGTTCCATAGGAATTTACTTCTATTGCCCTGCTCTCTGGAACTGCTGAAGCAGAGAAAAAGCATGGAAAAATCTCTCCAAATCTGTGATTCTTACATCCAATATCTACCAACTTTGCCCATCTATGACAAATGGTTTGTTTTCTTGAACCCAAGGAGCCCTTTGTAAATGATGCAGTTTTCATAAGAGTTAAAAATATTTTTGCCTTTTTGGTTGTGATTTTTTTTTTCCAAGTACAGTTAATTGAATTTCTCATATTAGCTTTATAGTCTTTCTGGCATCAATAGAACATTGCTAAGCTATTAAAACATGTGACCAGAGCCCACTCATGGCCTGGCTGGTATTGATCTTGTTGGCCAGCAGCACCAGTGCAAGCAGCCCTGTTGCTCCATCTGCGTTCTGTCCCTTGTCTGTTTGGGAATTCTGGCCAGTGCAGGGCACTGGTGGAAGAAAAGCACTGGAATTGCTGAGGAACAGTGTGTGCAGGGGGAATAAGTGTGCTGGGAGCTGCTGAATCTGATATTGCCACTGAAAAGGAAAGTAATGGTCAAGCTACAGCCTTAACTCATGCATGCAAAGAGGGCTTAGCTTTAGTGCTGCAGTGGTCAGAACCATTTATCCTACAGCATGGAAACAGAACTGATGTTCTTGCCTCTGTTAACACAAAGAGATGCAGAAATGCTCCCACTGCTGAAGTCTGGGTGAATTATTATGCTGGCTGATGAAGAGGTTTGTACTCCAATTCCAGTGGTAAGCCACTGAGAAAATAAGTTTAGTTTCATCCTAGACCAATTTATTTCCACCACACTTGGACTGAATCACTTTTGGGCACACTTAAGAATATTTGTGCTCTGTAAAATGGCACAAGTAATAGATTTTATAAAGGTATAATACACTGGTTTGAGGCTTTCAGTGACTCACATGCCTTATGACTGTCTTCTACCTAAAACATTCATAAAATAAAATCTGCTGTAATTCACTTCCCAGATCTTACTGATAGTGTGAAACCACAGTCATCCAAAATGCAAAATATTTATGTCAAGCAAAATTCCCACTTTGTCCTGTGATTTAGATCTCAATTTCTTCTAACTATAGTTATTATCCATCACTCTGAGTTATTGCTTGTTAATGATGTGTTTGTTTCTTTGATTAAAGGGTTTAATGTCAATAAATTTTCCAGTCACTGTTTATCTCAGACTTCTTAATCACCACAACAGTCACCACAATGTCTAGTCAAGTAAATCCCATTTTGACCTTATTTTTTTTTTCCCTGAGGGAATGCATTCTCAACTAAACAGCTCTTTTAATATGTTGGACAATATTAACATGCCTTATCATTCTCTCCAGCATAAAATAGCTTCTAGCACTCCTCAGATAACCAGTTCAGCATCTCTTTTTCCTTAAGCCTAAAGTAGAGTTCTCAGCACCAGTTTGTTCTTGATAATGTCACTGGACATGAGGCTAAAGGCAGGGAAGTTGGGCATTTGTCGGTGTAGCATGCAAGTCTCCCAAAACAAAGATTCTGCAACTTGAAAGCAGCTCTCCTACACCTTCCAAATGCAGATCTGCTCTGTAACTGCAGGGATGACCCTCTGAAAAATGTCACAGTTATCTGCTTTTCCCCTTGAGCTTGTCTACAGGCAAAAATATGCTGCTTAACATCTCCTACTATCCAGCAAAGCGTGTACGTGATCGCCATTTTCTATTCCTGCACATAACTATTAAGGGCATCAACAGGAATTTTTTTCCTAGTAAGCATAGGGGAAAATGCTTGGTGGCACTTCTGGGTTTCTCACTGAGCACTTGTAGCAATGTCTCCATGTCCAACATGGGGTATAATCTGGGTAGTCAGCAGCTTCACGACTTGGACCAGTACAGAGAGAAAGGGTGGTTTTTTAGGCACATTGAAAGCTGATTTAACTTGAAACTTGCTGAGGTATTTGTAGCAGCCAGTTCAACACAATCTGTAAAATTTACCAAAGGAGACAGGTTGATATCTGGGATGCTGGTGGTAATGTCCCCAATTTCTGTGGTTAAATTGCTTTCAGAGTTCGACTTGCTAGTGTAAGAGTAACTTGGACAGATCCAAGTGAAGGGCAGGCAGGACTATTGAGATCTACTGTCTTGTGTAACATGGTAAAAATTATTTTCCACAACTCATTTCTGAAACTTGCTTTAAACGTGCTCATTCTTAGGTTAGCTGTGTACTGCAGCGTGCACCTGCTGATGATTGATGGAAAAAGATGGGGTATATTAAACTGTTACCACGCACATTTTGTCTATGGGTCTGCTCAGTCAATATATAAGCGTGAAGAGGGCCTATGTTCTTTACAAAAGGGTATCTGGACTTTAAGTTCCTACCAGAACTGGCCAACATTTGATAATCTGTAATTCAGAAATCAAATTGTATATGCATTTAATACATAGCAAAGCACTGGGTAATTTACTTCTTGCTACATTTTTTCTGCTCTATACGGGAATCATCTTTGCAAGAGCAGTCTTAGGGGGCTTGTTTCTCACTTTCTCAGTTATCAGTGGATGGTGTGGCAGGTATGAAGGGGTGCAGCTGTGCAGCCCCCTGCTAGGAGGGGCCAGGGACTTCTGTACTTTAACAGAGAGGCAAGAGTATCTTTAGTTGTCATTTCCAGGCAGCAAGTTCTTCTCCCTGTGCAGTTTTCCATATCATGTGCTGGTGGGTCTGTTATTGAGTGAGCATTTACCTCTAAATATGAATATGAGAGGTGTCTCTACTCTTTTTCTATTTTTTCCACACATCTATTTTTTTTATATTTTACTTTTTCATGAAAGTATTGTGCAGGAAGCAACATCTGCACATTTCTGTCCTGTCTCCTCAGCATTTGCCACCTCTAGTGTCCTGTCCTCTCCAGATCCCATCCCGTCTCTGGAAAGCTGTCTGCAACACAGCTCCTCACTCCTCCTTGTCATGGTTACTTTTTATTCTTATGACAACCCAAACTCAATTTCAGCTGACTTGGATTAGATATCTTTTGTGGGAAGTTACACTTAAAAAAAAAAAAAAATACAAAATTGTCACTCACTCTTTGACAAAAGCTCAATAAATCATGTCAGTTTTCCTCTACCTCCAGTTCAAATAATTCAGCCTTTTCTTACTGTCCTTACCCAAGAAAATACTGCAGGGGGTTGTTATCCTGGGTGTCTTCTCCTTAAAAGACACACAGGGGACTGTTGTTTTGGTTTGAGTTTTCTGTGGTTCAGTTGGTTGGTTTATGTTGGGGGTTTGGGTTTTTGTTATTGCCGTTGTTGGTTTTGTGGATTTTTTTTTCATTACACCTTAAATATTGTTATTTATTGATTAAAAGGAGGTCAATTTTTTAAAAATCAGAATAGAGCTAACAACACCATTATGTTCACTGTTAGAATAGCACAGGTACAGCTCTTACCATATGGATGCTGTGGTCCATGCTCACCAGAGCTGTAGAAATCTGCCTAAGTCTATTCATCTTATACTAAATGTGAATGTTTCATGTGTGATCAACAAGGCTGGTGTTACATCAGAAATGGAAGTACTTTGAAGCTATGCAATAGCAAACTGTTTGTGTGTGAGAGGGAGGACAAACACCAACCAGATAACATGAGCCACTACTGGAATTTTTTCTTCTTTGTCCAAGTCTTCATTACCCACCATAAAATTTTTTTAGTAACTGATCTGTAGGAGACATTTCTACTTTTCTATAACTCTGTAGGTAGAATTCACTTATTTAGTATGCATTAGTTGACCTGGCAGGAACGGACGTGTTTATATTTCACAGTTATCAGGACTGCTGTAGTTGGTGATGGTTAAGTTACTCGCCAGTTGTCCAAGTTCCCTTTGGCATTGCTTTCCAGCTGTGCATTCCAAGTCCATTGGATTCACATTTCAGGTTCAGCTCTAAATTCTTGCTTGATATTTTGCATAAACTCAGACTGGATTAAAAAGTTTCTATGGCAGCTAATAACCAAGCTCTTTGGAAGATCTGATAAGGGCATTCATTGCTCTCAATTTTACTTTTGCAGGAATACAAGATGGAGTCTGAATTCCCGAGATTTCTGAAAGATCTGCTAAAAGCTCACTTGTTTATTCCCTTGGGAAAGATTTGCTGATAATTTCATTCCTTTTGCTGAAGCTTCACATCTTCCAGTTACTCTTTCCCTGCAGAAGTTGTAGTAGCATTGTAGAACAAAACCTTGGACAAGACAAATGCTGTTCTGCACAAATTAATTCCAAGGCAATCAGTTACTTTGTCAACATGAGTAAATCTTCTTTGGTTTACCTTCCAACTTTTTGGATATACGGCAAGATATATGATTGCTGAACCTATTGCTCAGGGTTCCTAAATCCAGATGTCTGATAGGAAAGAGGCTGCCAAAGCTCCACCCCCACAGGTCCAACTAGCTGTGTAGCTGAGCATGTATTCCCAATAGATGTGTGCACAAACCTGTGTACACACAGAAGGACTCACAGGTGAACACAGGCAGAAACACTCATCGCTCATGCAAAGGCAAACAACGCCGACAGACTCATACTGTTCCCGTTTCTGGCTGATCAGGTTGAAGGTCTGTTAGTGGGAAATACAAATATGCAATGTGGGTCCATCCAGGTGATGATCTCAGACATTCCTTCTACTCTGCAAATGGCTCTTGGATCACGTAATCTCCAGCTGCCTCGTGCATGGAAACACATATGTTATCGCACATAGATGTGCATGTACATTCAAAGGTATCATTCAGTTCACCCAGTGGTCTCTCTGGCATTAGCTCTGGGTATCCTGCTCCCGCTGTTTTTGCCTCAGAAGCACATTTGTGTGCATCTTGGCTTCCAGCCCACTTATCTTCCAGTGGCTGTCTGGCTTGATATTCACTGGTGGTCATGCACTGACATGTGCACCCTTGCTTGCTGCAGTTGCCTGTGCAACTGTGATGAAGACTGTGGTGATCTGATGCTAGACAAGATGCCAGCCCTGCTTATATGTGACTGGCCTTCTTTTTCCCTCTTATCCTTCTACTATACAGAGCAGGTTTTTCTACAAAAAGTCTTGCATCCTCCCTTCTCCCACCTACAGTTCCTCTGTTCTAAGTCTTGTGCAATCCTGGAATGCTCTTCCTCTGTCCCATATCGAGTCTCATGCTCCTGTAGGTGATACCCTACCCCTGTGGATGAGGATCCCTTGAAGCAGCCCTGAGAGGGCCCAGGGCTGGGGCTCTTCTCTCTGTTATCAGGTGATTGAGGTTTCCTCTGTGCTCTTTTTGCGTTCATGGAAATGAGCCTCTTATCACATAGCCTAACACCTAGCACAGCTCGAAGATGTTATTAATGGTTGTGACTTGCTGGATGAATGGATGCCTCCTTGGAGGCACTGAATTGCACGGTAACTTCATAGCAATTAGTAGGTTTCTGATGACAACAGTATCTGAATTCACCCTGACTGTACTTTTTTTCTGTTGTACAGCAATTTTAGATTATTTGAGAAGCTCAGTTTCCTCGACTGGGTGCTTGGTTAACTCAAAGCAGAGAGATTTGCTTGTAGTACTGCAAACTCTGTGGTATAATGTAGTCTTAGTCTTGTTTTGCTGTCATAAATGGTTGTCTGTGGATAACAAATGAAAACTTGCTGAAAGGTAACATACATATATGGGTAAATGTTGGGATTTTTTCTGCGAAAATTTTGAATAGTGAATCTTCCCTTTCTGGCTGAGGTGCTGCATCCTATGCTTGTTCATATAATCAGCAAACATAACAGAAAAGTTCAGTAGTAATTAGGTAAGTAAAGAAGCAGTTGTTTGCAGGGTTGCAATTAAAGCCAAACTAGGTTCTTCATTTGATTTCACATCCTACTTCCCAACTTCATGGCAAAGAATCCTGAAGGAAAAGCTTCTCATCTTCTGAGAATGGGTCAACCATCTGGTAGAGCCACAATCCCTTTACTGGCAAAACCAGAGGTTTTGCTGTCCGTCTTCAGTACTGTAGGACTTGGTACTACCCCTCTGCATGTGGCATCTTTTACTTACCCAGTATTTAATGAATCTGAATCCTTTGGATTTTTTTTTAAGGTACTTGTTTTTCTCCCAACAAAAGATGTATTCTACCTCGTAATATAACATATTATCACACTTGGAGCATGGTGACTTCTTGAAAATTTCTCTCTTGTTCTTTGTCAGGGTCATTGGTGTCCCGTTCTTTCAAAACAGTGTCATCAGAAGTATGGGGGTTTTGCATATGCTGCAGAGTTTTTGATGGTGTTGATCTGTGACGTTTTGTCCTATTCTAATTTTGGCAATAACTGACTGAGATCACAAACCTGAGCTTGTAGATGGAGAACATTCATTCAATTTATATCCTTAGGTGACGCTAGATTGGCACAAGGATTTTCTGAAGAGATGTGACTCATGACCCTTCCATTATTGTTAGGAAAGGCATTGACTTGCTTGTTCCACTCTCCAAAGCTTCACAGATATTATCTATGCTTCAAGTTTGAAATAATTATTTCAGAATAATGTACAAACTTATCTTTGCTGATCAGAGATCAGAAGTGCCAGCAGGTATGCAAGCCAAACTGATATTGTGACATATTTTATTTCGGCAACCTTTTTTTTGAGAAAAGCAGCTCTACCTAACCATGTTAATAAATCTCTCTGCCTTAATTCTTTTTCACTTTAGAGGATGCTACCATGAACTAAATGTAAAAATAACTATCCTAGTTGCCGTGTGAATGAGAAATTTTTCTGTTTTTTTCTGTATAATACCTTTCAAAACTTCTAGCAGTAGGCATGAGAAGCATGATTACGGCTTTTTCCTTCTTGGGAAATAAATAGTGTTTAAAATCAGCATGCGAAACAGCTGGAGTGGGTAGTGTCTCGGGAAAGATTTCTACAGAATCTCTGACTTCCCATAATTAATTTCTTCAATCTAATAATTATTAGGTATGTTTTGCAGTCTTTCTTTAAAGCCTGGGAACACTCTTTGTGTTTATGAATAATTTCAGTTTTCTAGGCTCACATTTGAAAAGCCTACAAAAAATGCTTTTTTAACCAGCTGAATTGTTCGGTTGGTCTTCTCAGGAAGCTCAGTACACCTGAAAAATCTCTTTTCATTTAAGCTGTTTCCTACACTGCCCAGTTCCCAATCCAAGACCAATGGTACAGAATATACAGGAAATAAGTCATAAGAAATCCTGCAAGGGCACTTGAATTTGATAGAGAAAAGGCATTTTGATGGTGGAGGATGGGTTGCCACACTGCATGCCACAGACACCTTTAACACTTATACATTTGAAAGATAAGTATCCACAAATCTGTAGCAGTCCTGCAGTGGAAATGCGGACTTCTCATGGGTAATAAAGTAGAAATTCTTATTATATTGAGTACCATGATCCTGGACTTTACGACTTCTACTGAAAAACAGTGGCTTCTGCAATTACTTCTATTGATGAAGGTGTAATTGACTTTTTTTTATTTACAAGAAAATAAGGACTAGACAGCATATCTTCATGCAGGAGGTTGTAAAGTGGGTAACAGCCCTCCTCCCCATGCTGATAGATTGATATTCACCCTATAATTCTGGTAGGGCAGCTTTCTTTGGTAGTGACCAGAGACAACTCCGGTACTGCAAAGGTGGAGCTGCTGCTGGAGACGGTGGTTGGCCTGTTTCTCCCTTTCTTTAGTACCTTGTTCTCACGAGTTATATCTTGTGTCAGAGTCACCTCACTGAGAAGCGAGGCAAGGACGCTCAGCATGACACTAATCAGAGAATTTATTTTCTCATACTATCTATATGCAAAGTGGTGTCACAGCCCAAAGCATGAAGGAGCCTTATAATGGAGTGAGGTGTGTGACTGAACTAGTGCCAAGGTCTCCTTAGACAAATATCCTATTGTGTTATTGTCTGCATGTGGTGTTCTCAGCCAGTGAGTCTGTTTAGGTTGGGTCTTCAAGTCACGTTGGCCCTGAGGTTTTAAGTTCATAGTGCTGGGTAGTGTTTGTTTTAAGTAAGTCATACAGCATAATTGCCTTGCATTTCCTATGTGACTCTGAAGAGTAAGGTATTTCTTGCTCTTTCCCCCCTAAATGGCCATTTCTAAGGTTTGTTGTACTGCATTCATTGCTAACATCCATCTGTACTTTGGAGTAACTGCCCTGCTGCTCTTGTTTTCCACTATGAATCATGCCCAGAGCATATGCCTTTGAAGAGAATCAGCAGAGGACCTCCTGTCATGCACAGACTTGTCTTGGCAGAGTCAAGAATCTGGTGTCTTAATTTCTGCTCAAAAATTTTTTTCTAAATAAAGGTCATTGGGAGAAGTTGCTAACAAAAAAAGAAAAGAAATATTTTATTTCCACATGTGTGTAAGCTGCTCTGTGAGCATGCAGAGGTTTAGCCATTACTGCTGGCAACTTGACCCCCTTTCCAGAGGGCCAACATTGTGGTTTGTAGTAGGTCATGTGAGAAATTTATGTCTCAGTCCAGACTTGCAGGACACTTTCCACATCTGTGGTCTCAAGCTGGTGAAAACAAGATAATAAAATTGAGGAGAGGTGAATCTCCTCAGTGGGTAGCCCTCTACATGCAGAAACATCAAATGAGTCAGTAGAGTGCTAAAAATAGCCAATGGTGGTGTCTAAAGATCTGGAAAAGTAGGTCACGATGCTCACATATAAAAATTATGGATGCTGCTGACAAGGATCAAGGGAAAACTTCGCAGGTGGTAAGGTATGAGGAGCAAGTGTGTAGCAGAAACTATAGCATTTTATCCAATAATTCTTGTGTGTAGAGAAGATGAGTCATGTGTGGACTTAACCTTAAGCATGTTCTGAAGTATATTTTTAAAAGAAATTTTGCTTCTTTTCAGTGCTCTGGTTTTTTCTCTCTCCTCTTTTCCTGGAGCAGAAAGAGGGAGAGATTAGACAGAACCTCTTGATAATTCTTAATTATTTAGCACAGTTAGAGGAATGAGAGGCAACAAAGAGAAGTGAAATTTCTGTTGAAGTGAACTGTTCAGTTCACAGTCTCTCTTACCTGCCTTGTGCTTAGCTTTACTTTGGTAGTATGTTGTCTAGATTTGTATCTTGTGGCATTGGGATGACCTTTTTGGGGGAAATGTATTAACAGAGATAAGGTAAAAACAACAAAAAAAATCACTTTAAAGAGATCTCCTTTGATTAAACTCCTTTCTTTCTAAAGGATGATCAACTGAAAAGCAAATAAATTTAGTACTGTGATGTAAATATAGTCATTTCCTGTGTCTGTTCTTGGTCTTCATCACTACCTATGACAAGAGAAGCTCAAATAGAATAAATAATAGTTGGATGACATGCAATATAAAGAACATTTTGCATGTAACATAACTAAATGAATAAATCCATCAGAAAGCAACGACAGAAAGTAAACACACATACTCAGATTTATCACACTCTTTTCCTAAAAGAAACGTGTTCCAATGAATAATTGAGAACTGGTTCTTTGGGATTTGTCCACAGAAAGGAGACAACACTTCAGAAGCATTCAGTAGTCATTTATTTAATAACAAAACCAATTCAAGTTAAGATTCAGGAAAATTTTTCACAGGTAATGAAATATGCAAACTCTAAATAACTTAAGAACAAAGGGCTCAGGCCTGTATTTGCTTAGTTTCGTAATGTGTATAATGCCATTGAGATCATCAACTTAAATAAAACCACTGAGGAGTATCTAAAACAAAAAAAAAGCAGCATAAGTTCATAAAAATATAGTAAATGAACAGGTGAAGAAAGCATACAAGTTTGTCAAGTTGAGCAGGGAGAAAATCAACCTATAATTAATGTGAATGAGCTAATGCATAAAGCAGAAATATTGCTTAGAAAAAAGTACTAAAAAGCTTAACACAATAATATGACATATTTAAACACCCGGAATTGTTGATGGACACACAAAAAATATTTTATATAAATTAACACAGTTCAGGAGAAATTAGCACAAGGTAAAACTGCTTCCAGAAACATCTGAGGATATATTTCACAGAAAGGAAAAAGTACTGTGTGAATCCTGTTTAGACACCATTAGTATACAACTATATGTGCATATTTAAAATGAAAATAACTGTGTGATCATCATCATATTCTCTTTTTGGGAGCATATAAAGTACCTTTGAGCTTTTTTTTGCTTATTTTTATAGTTGTTCTAAGCCAACAACGATTGAGTTTCACAAGAGATGTGAATATATTGTTTCATCATAGAACTAAGTTGGATGAACAAGCATTTTTCCATACCCTTGTATGTAAATTTTATTCAAACATCTGAGTTACTTCAGGTGTTTTCTTTCATCAGTTCCTCAGTATTCAGAGATATATCTGTCAATGGTTTACAATCTTTTAATCACTTTTGAGTAGAAACTACAACAGTGAAATCAAACTTAGCGGACAGAGTTTAGGTTTGTGCACCTAGTACGTAGTGTGATAAACTGAGATGGTGAATTGTGGCTGCAGAATACTGTTTTATTTACTTTTACTTAGAGATGACATCTCTGAGAAGAAGTCAATAGTAAGTTTGATATGAGAATTACACTTAAGGTCTATGTTATATACTGTCAGTATAACTCAAGGTTTAAATTAGCATATTTTTTCTAGTACTTAGCTCACATTTTTACTTACCAGCTTGGATTTCTTAGATGTTATTTTGAGAAAAGCGTAAATTATATAAAAAGAGAAGAGGAAATAAGCTATGTCTGATCGCTCAACTTTTAGTTGTTTGCAATTAAAGAAGTTTACAACTGGTAAAGAACAGCATGTCTCGCTCTTTTGCGTGGGGGGCTTTTTTGTTTGGTTGTGTGTTTTTGTCACATATTATGGATCCCAATCTAGAGAATTCAAAGGGCCTGCACATTTTACAGGGTCTTAAACTGTAATGATAAATTAGTGCAAGGAGAAGTATGTCAACCACAAAGTTAATACTTGTCAGAGATCTTTAATGTATTTTATTTTAGAAGTGACAGGAATGCCATAGCTTAAAAGACTTCTGTATGGCAAAGAGTCATTCCCTATATGTGTTGATAATCAAATTCTAGTCCTAGCACACGGAGAAACTGCCTACAACACAGGACAAAAACAAAACTTTTTTTTTTTTCTTTCTTCAGACCAAACCTATAGCATTAAATTCAACATGGGAAGGATATCTTTGTAAAACGAACAGCAACAACAATGAAAACAATACGTAGTAAGAAATTAATCACTGAAGGGTTTTCCTCAAGCTTTGTGAAAAAGAATAACTGCCTAAAATTTCCATTGTTTTATAGAACCTTAAAGATTGAAAAGAGAGTATAGGGAATTTAGTGAGCTTCGGGATAGCAATAGATATTTTTTGAGGTTTAAAATGTTCAGTGAAAAGCAGTATGTAAAGCTTTATTCATTATGTTAAAAAGTGACTTCACTTGGCGTTATCTACTTAGAACAACCTTCCTACAGTTAATATGGCCTTAAGCCATATTAGTTAGATAATTCTACAGTTCTTACAGAAGTGGGAAAGTGTTTTAACAGTAAAAAAAGTTATATTTTAGTACTGGAAATATTTTTAAGTGTAATCTGTTACATTAATGGAAATAATTTAGTAATTTAGTGTAGAAAAAGATCTGGGATACACTTTCCAGTGCTCGAGGCTAGAGTAGATTAAATTTATTTGAAACAAAAATCATTTAATAGTATATATGAAAAGTGAATTTAAAAACTCATAATCAAATTAACTTTGAGAGTTTTGAACGTGGAAAGCAAGGTCAGACAAGAAGTAACAGTGATTGCTGGATGTTATGAGTGGAGTTGAGAATAAAAAGTGGTGCTGGAACACCTGCATTAATTTTGTTAAACAGTTTATTTTTAATTAATGCAAGCAGGGTGTGGAGACGTGTAGCAAATATTAATGACCTGGGAAGGGTGAGGGCCAGTGGCTCATGGCCATGGTGACTACGCTCAGTCGGGTGTCCAGGCAGGTGGTGGTGCTGAAGCATCCCATGGGTGAGATGAGAGATGCCTGGGCAGGCAAGGCTCTGGGCTGGGCAGGAGGCTTTCCACAGCACAGGTGCAGTTTAGGCCAGGACCAAGGCATAGGAATGAAAGTCCATACTGAGGTTTCTCACAGCTTCTCACAATTTAACTGTTTCCACCCAGTCTGATTCAAGAGTACAGGTGCCTTTTATCAGGGCTTACCTAGAAGAAAAGGCAACAGGGCCTGTTGGTGGGCCAAGGGCCACCCTAGATCAAATGGGGATGTCTGGGTATGGAATCATCCAGAAAAAAACAAATGCGGGGTGTACAAGAAGTGTGCTGATAGCACCTAGATTAGCAGGTTGTAAAGATCCCCGCCCACCTACATTCCCTTTCTCAGGGCACTCCAAGGAAGAAAACAAAGGTCAGCCAAAATAAAGGCCAGTTTGCAGCCATTTAGAGATATAATGGGAAGGTAACAGGACTGGAGATAAGACAGCCCTATAAAGAGAAGAAGGAGCAGTGTGGAAATCATAGAATCATAGAATCAGCTGGGTTGGAAGGGACCTCCGAGATCATCAAGTCCAACCCTTGATCCACTACTGCTGCGGTTACTAGGCAGTAATGACTGGCAGAGGTGAGATAGAGTGAAAAGAGAGAGAATCACAGTTGCTGTTCCTGAAGGGTACATACATGCAAAAATAACTTGAGAAGAGCCCTGAAGAGGTGGTGAGGATTTGTTAACTGTACACCTTGTCCTCCTCCACAGCAAGTAATTGTGACCAGGTGTCTTGAAGACCTGTGAGCCTGATGGTCAAAGGCATCAGGCCTGTGCATCTTAGTCCTTGTAGGTATGAGTGTCAGTGGGTGAAATCTGTTCGGCTTTGAAATGGACGCCTTGCCCTCTGCCTCCTCCAATACAGTCTTGAAATGAGATTTACTACGTTGACAATATTGTGTTGCAGCATTAATTGTGTTCCTTCAGCTATGTGATGAGAAAGGCGAAGATTGCAGAGCTTTCAGGCAGAATAGGTACTCTGTGCTTGTGTTGTGATTTAACTCCAGCCAGCAGCTGAGCCCCATGCATCCACTCACTCACTTCTCACCACAGTGGGATGGGAGAGCGAATCAGAAGAGTAAAAGTGAGAACTCACAGGCTGAGATAAAGACAGTTTAATAGGTAAAGCAAAAGCCATGCATGCAAGCAAAGCAAAACAAGGAATTCATTCACCACTTCCCACAGGCAGGCAGGTGTTCAACCACTCCCAGGAAAGCAGGGCTCCAGCACGTGTAAAGGTGACTTGGGAAGACAAATGTCATAACTCTGAATGTTCCCCCCATCCATTTTCTTCCCCCAGCTTTATATGCTGAGCATGATGCCATATGGTGTAGAATATCCCTTTGGTCAGTTGGGGTTAGCTGTCCCAGCTGTGCTCCCTCCCAGCTTCTTGTGCACCTGGTGGGGTGCTGTGAGAAGCAGAAAAGGCCTTGGCTCTTTGTAAGTGCTGCTCAGTAATCATAGAATAATTTAGGTTGGAAATACATCTAAGATTATCAAGCCCAACCCTTAACCTAACAGTGCCAAATCCACCTCTAAACCATACCCCTAAGTGCCATATCTACACATCTTTTAAATGTCTCCTGGGATGGTGACTCACCACTTCCCTGAGCAGCCTGTTCCAATGTTCCACAACCCCTTCAGTGAAGAAATTTTTTCTAATATCCAATCTAAACCTCTCCTGGTACAACCTGAGGCCATTTCCCCTTTCCTCTCACCTGTTACTTGGTAGAAGAGACCGACCCCCACCTCACTACAATCTGATTTCAGGTAGTTGTGGAGAGTGACAAATAACTAAAACATCCCTGTATTTTCAACAGTTTTCAGCAACAAATCTAAACATGACTCCATACAAACTACTCTGAAGAAAATTAAATTTATTTCAGACAAAACCAGGAGAGTGTGAAAGCATAGCCACAGCAGATTTAGAAAAATCTGCAATTAGTTTTCACTCTGGCATGGTTAAGCCATAAAAGCAAAGAGAGGACAACAGAGATTTTAGCCTGTGTTAGTCACCTGAGATACATTACCTATTTTCAACAGTCGTGGAAGTGATGAATTGATCATTGAGGGGTTCATCTTCAAAATGTTTGGGACAGTGATAGAAGAATTAATATCAGGAGCTTCCTCCAAGGTAGTATTTTTTTCATTCCCAAGAAAATATATCAAAACCATCAATCCATCTGAGCTGGAAAATTACGTATAAAAGAAAAAAAACAAGCTGATAGATTCAAGCAAACTAGAAGTTAAACAACCCTACCCGAGTCTTGATCCTGATTCAGAACCTATATTCGTTCTCCCATTCATGTAGTTCTAGGAAACAAGCATCTTATCCATGGGGGTGCAAAGCGATTTCTTTAGCTGAGCTCTTCATAGAATCTTGTATGAAACAGCCAGATTTTAATCAAACTTGCTTAGGAAAGAATATTTCTTAAGAAACTCAGAGAGCTTTCAGCCTTATCTGAGCTCTGCAAATTTCAGGAACTGATCACCCTGTCCTATTTAAGTGGGAAGAATTTGAAGAAGCCCTACGAGTTGCTCAGATGCCATAGGACAGCCCCATGTTCTGAACAAAGGAGCGTTTATCCCACTAGTGAGTGGGATGTGCTGTTTCTCTACAAAGCAAGGAAAATAGGGACAGAAACCTTGTAACATAAACCTTCACCCTTTGTGATGATGGGATTCAGATTCTATATGAGATATATTCAATAACCTAAGCAACTGCCAGACAGATTAGATAAATATTCTTCTTCAATTAATGAAAGGGGTACTGCAATAAAGAACATAGAGAAAGCAACGTATTCATTGGTGCTAAACCTGGAAATATGTACTTTTGTAGAAGTATAATTTTGTCACACCCTTAGAGGCAAACGTCTGTGAATCTCCAATTCCACTTTGGTGCAGAATTTCCTTATCTTCTTGGCATACTTTAAGGCCAGATGCAATGGCAAAATTTTATGATGAAGTAAGTTAATTATCTTGAAATGGTAGTGTGTAATGTCATGATATTATAGTAGGAGTGTGATGCAGCGTTGTTTTATTGCTGTTTGTCATCACATTAAGTTGGCTTAGTTGGGAATTGGAGTAAGGACATTAGCATTCACAACCATTACTGCCTTGAACACTGTCCAGCCTTTTCACTTCACTCTCTCTCTCCCCACTCGTTCAGTAATTCTGCTTTATGCCTTTTTTGAATGCCAAATAGATTCTATCAGATTTTCTCCCCTCTCCTGACTGCCTTTGCTGGGAACTGCTGTAGAGAGGAAATCTGTCTTTAAGTTCTTAATCTTGTTTCAGCCCTGTGATTATGGATGACCAGTTGTTTTTTGCACCTTTGAGTTTTTTTCATTTTCTATATTGGTGAGCTGTGAAAGCCTTTATAAATTACAAAAGTTGCACAGCTTTAAGCACTTTAATTTTCATTTTTTATGTGTCAGAGAATCTGGGGACTCCAAGCATGCAACTATACAAAGTACAATTTAGGACAGGTCAGACAGAAGATTTATTAACTATGACCATAGTGAGAGCTCCTGCTCCTCTACTCCCCTGCTCCCCTCCAAGTGATTGCAGAAAACCAATTTTTTGTTTCAGAAACACAAGAAAGTGGTGAGGAAGTCAGTTCAGTGTTAACAAAGCCAGGTATCCATCCCTCCCAGCGATGGGCTCCTTAAGTATCTTGCTAACTGCTACAGTGTTAAGGAATCAATAAGAAATAAGGGAGAGGTGGCTTTTGATGGAGCCTATAGGAGTGGTACACTCAATACAATAGGTCAGAAATGCAGAACTGGAAACAATCACAGACTGTCAGCTTTTGTCAAAAGGAACATTCTTTTAGTAAAGATGACTTAGACCTCTCAACCTTAAATATTAACAACTTTATTCCCACACATGCATGTGTTAGTAGAGATTAGAAAAACTGGGGATTTCAACACCTCTAGAATTGGACTAACAAACAAAAATAAAATGTTTTGGTTGGGAAACTTTTAAATAAAATGTTTCTTCCTTTCTGAATATTTTTTTTTTTTTAGTAAATACATCAAATTCGTTTTCCATTTTAAGCATAAATTTTAACCTCATTTTCCAAATGTAGTGAAATAGAATGCCTAGAAAGTCCACACTGAAGTCGGTGGAGGTCTAAAATGGGCTTAGTGAAAGCTGAGTGAACCCTGAGTTGCACAGAGACTTGTGGAGGGGACCTTCTGTTTTCACACAGCCCTGCCTTCTGCTAACGGCATGGTGGGATGGGTCAGGTTGTCATGGTCTCGTCCAGTTGAGTTTTGAGCTCAAAGATATAGACTTTGCAGCTTCTCTGAGTGTCTTTGCCAACAACTGACCACATCTAATGGGGAAAAGTTTTTGTTAAGATCCAACTGGAATTTCTCGTTACAACTTGTCTGTTAGCTGTTGCACAATTTTGCCTCTTGTGCTTTCGCTGTGTACATACCTCAAGTTTCTCTGCCTGTTCTGCAGATTGTTGAAAACAGCTATAAGATCTCCCCTCAGGGTTTTCCTCCTCTTATGGCTGAACAAGACCAGTTCCTCAGACTCTTCTTATTCTTGTGTGAGCCAGGCCTGTGTTACTGGCCCTCTACTGGTCTCATTCCAGTTTGTCAATGTCTGTATTCTATCAGAGATTCCAAAACTAGACGTGGTACTCCACATGTGGTCCCACGGGTGCCAAATAGGAGGGAAGAGGATAAATTTTGTTTCAGCTGCTGGCTAGACTCTTGCTAATACAGCTTGGTACCTGGTTATTCATCTCCATCTCATGGACTCACAGCTAAACCACAACGGCCATATGTGTCAGAGATGACAGATAAAGATGTTACCAACTGCTCAGGGTGATTTAAGCCTGTCAGTGCCATTGGGGACCTGAGAGTTGGACTGTCCTACATTAACTTAAAGTAAACTTGATGAAGATTCACTATCAGTCTAGACTCACTTTTAGCTACCAAAATTTAAGGTATCCTTTCTGGATGTCCCAAACAGGTGGATTGAATCATCCTCTGAAATACTTATGCCTGCCTGCAGATACCAGGGGAGAGACAGACACTAAGTTGAGGTTCAGCGTGTAGGCAGCTAAATTCAGATGAGATGACAATTCAGATGGGATCATAGCATCAGATGGTACTCTTGCACCCTTGGAGTAGAAAACAAATGTTTATGCTGAGTTTCGCTTCAATTTAGAAATTTCTTCCTCACCTTCAAGCCTCAAGGTCTTATCTTCAAAATACCTGGATGCAAACCATGGTTGCTTCTTGCTCGTGTTAGGACACGGTAGAGTTTTTTTTGTTCACTGATGTGGTTGCCTGTGCTCCGGATAGGCTTGTAAAAGTCTCAGAAGTTACTCTTCAGGGGTTTTCCAGCTAAATCTGTGTAAAACATGGCTTGCTAGCGTACCAAAGAAAGCTCCGTCTTGAATGAGATTTTGAAACCATTTAGTAAAGATAATAGGAGCGTGCTTATGGTGCTGGAGGCTCTAAACAGATGCTATCCAACATCCACCTAACCTGTCTGGTGTATGGTTTGAATAGAACTGATGAAAGAAAAACTCAGTAAAAAGCACGACTTGCTAAGAAGGGCTAGATGGCAGGGTTGGGGGAGAAGGAATTTAATCTTCTGAGGACACACCAAAATGTAAAGGTGTTGGATTCTTCCTCTCCCCCTCTTCCCGCCCTCCTGCCCATATAATACCTATTTGGGAAACTTTCAAATTGACTTTTTCAGTGGCAAATTTTTTTGTCATATGAAATTCCTTGTCTACTCTACATATAAAAGAGGTAGATTAATGGCCCATGAATAGAGCTCCTGTACCAAGGCAGTTGTAAATCTCTGATGCATCTGAATATGCTAAACTATCAGTCTGTGCTCAGCAATAGAAGCAGCTAAGCCTCTTTTTCTGTAGCACAAAACACAACTGGAGCCACCTGGCAAGATCATGAGATGCAAAGGGAGAGTGTGGTAGTGACTGAGTTTCCTGGATTTCATGTTCTAACAGGAAGAAGGCTGGAGAGAGAGGAGCTGGGGAGAAACCACGAGTTTAATTTTTCTCAGGAAATTCCATGATTAAAAAAAAAAAACAAAAAACAAACATTTTGGAGTAGAAGGTCAGATGTAGACTCTTTGTTTGTTTGCTTTAGAGAAGGTATGTTGTCCTGGCTGATTGCAAAAATATACTTTGATGCCTTGTTTGGCATTTCTGAAAGTAGGACTGCTGTAAATATATATTTGTTCAATCTAGTTTGTGCCTCAAATGTTGCTCAGAGAAGAGAAGAAATACTGGGTTGGCTTTTCAGAGGAGCTACGCAAATCCAGGTGTCTCTGAGTTTAGCTGAAATTGTTTCAATTGAACACTTGAAAAATCAGGGCTGTGACAGTCATACATTGTGTGCATGAACTGGAACAATCTTTAGCTTGAAGTGATGCGTCGGTCAGACTATGGAGAAAGAAAAGGGCTCTTTCCTCAGATGTCTTCAAGCTTTGTCTGTAAAGGTCTTCTCTATTACTTTGGAATTCAAAATCTCAGGTTTGATTAGCAGTTTTCTCTATTGTATCTCAGCTGTTGATTTTTTAACTGTAAAACTCCTCTTTCTGTTTTCATGAAGTGCTGAGAATATCATTTAATTAGCAGAACAGGGATTGCTCTTGAAGCACTAGTACCCAAGACTCTTGACTGTGACCACCTGCAGTCAGCTTTGTGAGAGAGACTGTGCTTTATTCCATTAACAGTTATTATGAAAGCTGGGAAGAAAGGGAACGGGAATGACATGATGGTTAACATCTTTGGAGAGGGCATTGATGGGGATGAGTGTTTTCCTTAAATTTAGGGAGGAAGGAGGGCCACTGACACAACTCACTCTAATAGTGTAGGATGTTGGCAGTCCTTACCAAGGAAAGCCTCTCCTAGTCCAGGCTGGGGGAGGACATTACAGTGCAAACACTGTGAGCGCCTGCCATTGGCCCTGACCCCTCTGGTTTCCAGAAGAGCACACCTTTTTCCTTCTGTAAGCCCTGGGAATGGCATCACAGCAGCCAGCACAGAGTTTTAAGGCTTCGTACACCCAAGTTGCTTTCTAACTCTTCTGAAATCACACTTAGCAGTAAAGATGAAAGCAAATGTAAATGAGAATTTGTTTACATAGCACAAATGTCTGCAACGGTAATTACAATGAATTTAGAGACAGAACTAAGAAGAAAAATGTTCTTTTATCCACCCATACTTTAATGAACTCAAAGAGGTCTTTCTCTATGCAGTGAAAAACGTTTAACCAAATTTGTTGCCTGGGATCCTTTCTGGATATAATGTTTACACCTAATTTATTCTCTGTGGTTCCATTTAAATGTGGTTTAATCAAAATGTTGATTTCAATCTTTTCCCAAGGGTTTGCCTCCCATCTGCCACCCCACTTTCAGAAATACTTAGTTTCACGTAGCCATGCCCGAAAAACATATCTACTGCTTAGATGATAAACAGTCTCTGCTAGCAGACCTTCTTCACTGTAAAGAAACCCCAGATTTACTCTAAGCAAAATACTCCTGTTGGTTTGGTACAGTCGCATTCATGGCTCAAGGCTAAAAGCTTTTCTCACATGCTGAAACTTACATTTGCATACATGTTAAAGTTTGCCTCTAACTCTGCAACCCTATTTCAAATAAGCTGATACACAAAGTTATATGTGCATGCAACACATTTAGTGCTTGCTTTCGACTGGTATAGCTGCCAGTAGGAAACACGTTGGTGTGATATCATGTTAGTGCCCAACCCTTGGGATAGCTGTCGTGATTTAATAAATATTCTAGTTTAAGTAAAATATTATAGCAAGCACGGTGTCTCCCAGTAGCTGTCAGAAAGTGCTGGATACAGAGTGATTTAGTGAGTTTGGTTTGGGGTTTTTTTTGGTGTGTTTTGGTTTTTTATTATTGTTTTTTTCTGATGACACAACTTGCATTGAAATGAAGTCATTGCTAGTTTAGGGTTAATCTGTTCCTGATACTGTTTATTTGCTTTGGAAGCTCAGTCATAATATTTTATTTGCAGATTTATCTCCATAGCAACTAATTGTGATTTATTAATAATAACACTAGTAATGTAAACAGAGGTAGGGAAACTATACTATGTACCAGACATGTTGGTAAAATTGTTTCCAAATAAAATGTCTTTCAAATCTTTTTGAAGAAGTAATGGGTGATCTTAAGGCAATGATTGCATATAGGGGTGGGAGTTTTTGTAGACTCTTCCTGTACAACAGAATGCATTTAGATATTAGCACAAAATTTAAGTTACACAGTGACTGATCCAAAACTCATTGAAAACATTGATTTTGGTAGTCTTGGGATCAAGACCTTGTTTAAGAAATTTCTGAACCCACTGTCAAGCAATCATTCAGATTTTACATCTTTCATAAGAGAACAATTCAATTGGAAAAAACTAATTAGATTTAAATCTGCTGTTGTGATGACGAACAGGAAATTAAAGATTAAGGATTATGTTTGACTGTGGAATTTATTCAGTAGTCCTATAAACTCACTGAGGAACAGATTTCTTTTACACACTGAATAATCAGGCTTTAATAATTTAAAGAACTTATTCCTAGAGCCTACAAATCCAAAGTCTTGTATATTTTCTTTAGAGATGAGGAGGACAGAGCTAACCAGGATTGGATTTTTACATGTAAATCCCAGGGATTACAAGAGCCCTTCCTGACTCTGTGCCATCACTCTTCCAAGTAAAGCCTACAAAAGTGGGGCAGGAGACCTAGAAAACATTTCAACACTCACTTGAAATTTTTTTTCCTACTTATGACTTGGTTGTGGGTTAGAGGTGGGGAATGAAAGTCTTCTGGGGCCCAAGGAAGGAAAACATGAAATCCTTGAGAACACAGACGTGCCAGAGAGGTTATGTTAAATCTGCCCCTGAGCTTGCAGGTCTTGTCTGCTCAAGAAGGCTGCTGCTCTTGTGCAGCCCCCTCTCCCTTGAGATCCTCAGTAGTTTTTCTTAGCAGCAATAGGGCAAAGCATGTGAGACTGCTGGTAATACACCAACATGTGCTCGCAATGTGAAAGACTTGTTCTGCTTCCCATTGTGGAGTCACAACTGGCAGGGCTGTGCTAGTACTGAGATCCCTAAAATTCTATGATGAGAGAGATTAAAACAAACAAACAAACAAAAAAATACCCAAACCAAAATAACCCCCCCAACAACAACAACAACAAAAACCCCAGGTGAACTTGTGATATTTGTTGCAATTGTAGCAATAAATACCTGCATAAGTGACTCTGGACAATAAGATCCTACAATAAACATTTAGTCCATATAGAAAATCCTCTTCCCATAGCTCACCCCAAAAAGTCCTATAGACCTGTCATGTCATGGTAAGGTCAAAGACTTGACGGAGGGACAGTACATGACTTCTTTTCCAGGCTGCTGCTTTAACATACAGGAGAGGGAACCTGTCCAGAAATTAGGTTGCTAGCCTTGAACTTGGAAGATTGGATTCAGTTTTCTCTTCTGCAGTCGGTTACTTGTAAGACCTCAGGGAAATAATTTTGTGTCAGATTCTTCAAGTTATAACACCTATTTGTCTTCCATGGAAATTGGTTAAGGTTAGATGCTAACTATCTTGACATTCTCTGAGGTGTACTTGAATTCAAACCCGAAATATGGAGATGGGATGATTCATATACCTGATAAATGTACTAAAAATTGTGAAGCTGTTATACCTAATAGGTTTCTAAGTCATACTCTTACTGCAGATAAAACCATATAGTTCCACATCCACCTTTCCATCTTGTTTGAAAGGATATTTTTTGCTGTAAAGATGAGCTTCTTGAAATATTGAGATCAGTGGTAAATTTTATCATTGCCTTCCATGGCACTGACTCTTTAAGGGATTTTATTCTTATTTATATTTTTTCTCCATAATAATTGAAATAATACCTACATCACTAGGCCTGTAAATTAGCCCTACAAAAGAAACATTTGGCATCAGTCAAGGCAATGATAAGTTTGTCTAGATGGAAAAATACTGTACCTTGCAGATGGTGCACAAGAACCCGAAGGCTACATTTTTCTCCAGAGCTTGAGAGATTTATATTCAATCATCCTCTCAGGACCAGGCACAGACTAGCCAGGATAAAGTGCTGTTCTTAATGCACTTCTCAGAAGGGCTTTAGTTGCTTTAGCTCTTTGAGTAAGTTCATTCAGGGTCCCTGTGTAGCCTGATATTGTGCCATGAAGATGTACCCTGAGACACTGGACAGAGTTCAGAGGTGTAAATAAAGATTGCACATGGTCACAAGCTAATCACTTTCCACTTAGAGCTTTACTGATGGAGGGTTTCTGCCCTGAAACACCTCAGAAAGTTGTTGGCTGTTTTAGTCCTTTCATTTGACCTCTGCTGTTTGCTGCCTTCTCCTTCTGTGGTTGTCCTCTTCTACCTGTCAGATGTTAATTTTCTGGCACAAACCTGCATTGTTTCCTTTTCATTTCACAGTGCACAAGTACTACAGGGAACTTCATTAGTAGGAGAATTTGCCACCCTGTGCAAAACACTTCTTATTCTTTACTTGCTGCTGGAGAATCAGTAAAGGAAAATTGGTATAGGATTTTTTCCCCTGCTTTTTTTTTTTACCTTTTTCTATTGAATTTATTTATAAAAAAATAAATAAATACATCGGTTGATTCATACTTCTTCCACCCAAGATGCATTGACTTATATTAATGCACTTGTCAGAACAGAATTAAATGCCTTGGTCATGATGAACCAAGAGAATTCTCAACCTCGCCTTCCATGAATTTTAAGAAAGGAATATTTATTTTTCTTGCGTACCTTCAGTCTAGGAAAGAACTGAAATTGTTCCTCCGCATTGTGCTGAATCAATCACAGGAAATAAATAGTGGTGTCAAATTGCCTCTTAAAGGACCATTGGTGCTTTATCTCAACTTAGAGACATGAGCAGTTTTTGAGCAAGTGACAGAATGCTATGGACTGGTCAGGACAGGATCCAGGCAACCAAGTGTAATCCACTGGTAGCAAATAAAAGAAGTCAACTCTGTGTTCATTTTCTGTAAGCATTTTCCGTATCACGAAAGTAGGATCTGGTAATAACAGGCTGTTGTTGTAATGAAGGAATCCTGACAGCCATTTTGCTCATGTTAACCTTAATGCTCTTAATGTTCAGAGTTGGCCAGACTCCGACTTACGAGGGCTGCTGTGGGATGCTGACACTTAGTTACACCTTTATCTGAAAGACTGTGAGGAGAGAGGGCATTGAGCAGACCAGCAGGACAAGTGGTAAAAATCTATAAAAAAAAGAAACGCCTGTGTGCAGACTTTCCCAGACTGCCTTAACATTCTACATATTCAATATTCAGAATTATTCCGTGAATAATTTATGCAAACATATTCCAGTGGTACAACTGTTTCACTGGGTATTTGCTATTTTGGGACTTGTGGTTGGTCAGCTATTTCCATGTGTCAGTCACCAGTTTCTGCATGTGTGATTCTTACATGTGGCTCTTTTGGGTGAATATATTTAACTATTTGCTGAGCTTTCCTTATGCGTAAACACATTTTGCTTTCACCAGTATGCACACGAAAACCAAACACAGATAAGGGTTGCAAATACTGTCAGGAGGAATGTCAGTACCAATGAAATGCATCGCTACAGCAATTTCTGGTATTATGACGTTCCAGTTGTAAAAACTGCATTTCCAAGAGGTTAGGAAGCTACCCCTAAAAGCTACTCCCCGAGTCAGTTTGCGGAGTGCCTGGAGGGGTGCCTGGAGCCCTCCTGGCAGCTCTGAATCATAAACTCATAGAATAGTTGGGGTGGAAGGGACCCTTAAAGGTCATTTAGTCCAATCTTCAACTAGATCAGGTCTCTCAGAGCCCCCTCCAATCCAATCTTGAGTGTTTCCTGAGAGCAGCCCAGCAGCACTGGGCTAGTGCTCTAGCCCTCATCAGCCCAGGGAAAAGAAAGCCATGCTGTGAAGCCTGAACTCTGGTTCTCTGCACTGCAGCACAAAGCCTGCCTGGCTGCAGGAATGAAAATAGTCAGGGATGGTGGTTTGTCGTGATTTATGAAAACGTGAAAAAGGTATTGATTTTTTTTTCCCCTGCTTTCTTCCTCTCCATTATTCTATCCTTTGTCTTGGTTAGAAGTATCCTTTCTGGGGGGAAGAAGGGGAGAGAATAAAAAACCAAGACACCAACACATCATATGGGCATGGCTTCTTATTTCTGTGCTCTGCCATGCTCAGTTGCCACTGGAGTTGCTTGGAGAATTCTCTGGTGCAATACTTTGCCGTGCAGGACCGGACAATAAAGCTCCATGTCATGGCCGTGTGGTGCTGCCCAGCGCTCAGGAAGCAGCATGCAGGGCTGCAGATGGCAGGGACATTAATAAACCCGGTGAATTTTCAGTTTTCTCTGGGTGTGGGTTTAGCTGTGCTCTCTCCCGCTGTGCGAAATGATAATGAGGCAATCGATCGTAAACAGGTGCAGGCGAGGAGCTGCTCAGTGCACAGCAAACCTTCGCGCTCCATTGCCGTGCTCGGCGTCTGAATCTTAATATCATTCCAGAAGGAGTGACAGAATAATAACTCTCCTCTCATGTTAAGGTAGAAACTTGTTAAATGCAGAACCTTCTAGAATTAATGCCATCCTTTTCATAGGTTCTTTGCATTTGCCAAGCTTCATTTCAGGAATTCCTCGAGCAAGGAAATGTACCCTTAGGAAGTATTTGTGTAATGAATTATTTATTCATTATCTGAAGTTGCACAACATTTTATAAACCTTCAAGTACTTAGAGGTTTTATTTTTTTTTAATGATTTTTTACTATTCCATGTTTTTAATTAATTTTAAAAACCCAACTGGGTTGTGTTCACCTTTAGTCTGACTTGATGCTGTGATCTTAATCACCTTGCATTGGAAAGCTAGAGCAGAAAACACACACATGCATGTGTACACACCTCTCTAATTCTAGTGTATTTAACCCGTGGACAAAAAGACAAGACTTGATGGATAATTGCTGAGTTTCAGTAGGACAGTGTTCTTTGTCCACAGAGGGGGGGAATGAGGATCCACTTTGGATAAGTATTGACTGGGCACAATGCTGTTACTGTTGGAGAGAGGGGATAGCACAGTGCAGGGGCACCTCCTCTTACCCTGCTCTTCCTGTGATCCCAGTCTTGCACAGGTTTTTTTTTTTTAATTCCTTCTCTTTTCCTCCTTTGTGTTTTCACTGTATAGGAGATTTTTTATACCTATTTAATATCAGTTCCTTGTTCCCTTTTACATGTCTTCTTTGTTATGCCCCAAAGCAAGCCCTGCCCAGCTCTCAGGGTTGCAATCCTTTACTGACCATCCTTGACCATTCATATTTGTGCTTTTACCTCTGGAGTCATCCTGTGCCTGTGCTTTCAAGGGCTCTGCTGTAACTCTGTGAGTGTATTCTTGGAGACCCCTGTGACAACTTGCCTAAAAACTCCTAAAAGGAAAAAAAAGGTGCAAAGACTCACATATTTATTTGTGTCTCAATCCAGGAAACTTCTACTCAGCTTTAAATATATGCTGAAGCAACTTTTCCAGTATTTCATTAATTTAAGTTGTCACTGGAATGACATCTTTTCCTCTTGCTCTTTGAAAGGATTTTATCTGATCTTCTCTATGTTTTTGTGCCTAGAAGCTTCCATAGGAACCTCTTCTGCTGAGAAACATATGTACACATGGCTCAAAAACCATCTGCTTCTTTGTCACCTGAAAGACTTAGCACAGAAAGCTAATGCATAATTTATCATAGACAGTTTTTGTCACATTTCAAAGTTGAAGATTTTTTACCTCAGCTCTACAGAGGGGAAGATGCTTTTCCTGGACCAAATAGCTTAGGATCCAGTGTTAGCACTGCAGATAGAGATTTGCATGCTTGGCTTGGCCAACATCTGTTCTGTACCTGACATGCTGGCCATGCAGTGCTTTTGAAGGCCAAGTCACTCTGTAGCTCCAGCTATGCATGTTTGACTTCTTGACTACCTAAAGAAGTTCAAGCCTGTGGGTTTCATCTGCCTTTACTGGATGCAATGGACAAGGGCAACTGTCTTCCTCTTTCAGTACCATATTAAGGATGTTACCCGTGACTCCTCAGTTTCAAAAGAGAAAAGTTCAGTAGATATAAAAATAGTTTTATATACCTTATTTAGGATTTATTGAAAAGCAGCTGCCCAGGGTACTGGAACCGCAGTGGGTGAATCTGAGATACAGCTTGGCTATAGAGTTTTGACTTGTGCTTTCATTATAAACCTGAAATACATGAAGTGAAACCCTCACCTGTTGTTTGTGCCATGTGCTGAATAGTAACTTGATATACATCATGTTTCTAAATCTGAACTTGTTCTTTTGGGAACTGTATACAGCAGTGGGGGGAATGGGGGTGAGGATGCCAATATGAGCACATTACCCATGTAATGTGCTTCGTGTAATGCTTCATGTAAAATCTTCTTTCTAGGAACTTGTTTTAGCCAATGGCTGTGGTGCCTTTGCCTTTTGACATTCATATTTCTACTTTAATACTGCCCTACTACATACCATATGGAATATTTTTATAAAATATAACTAGAGTACCAATATGTACCATTACATATTTGGAAGTTATTCTGTCACCATCCTAAATATGAAAAAGCAGATGTTTCCCTCTTAGGTTCTCTTTCTCTCTCCTATTTCTTTGGACCTTTCTAGTAAACTATAGAACGCTAATTTGAGCTTCACTAGACTATTAAATGTTGTTCTAAATCACTTTATCCCCTCCCAGGTGGTCTTAAGCAAGTCTTCATAACATTGTCAAAGTGCTTGGCTGCCATATGTGCTGTTGAATGTGACAAAAACCACTGAAAATATTGCACCTTATTATATTATTCTACTTGGAGTTTTCATGACAATACAAAAATAATGTTTTTAAGCTCTTGCATGAGTTTCAAAATGCTATACTTCCTGTCTTAAATTTGTCATTTCTGTTATTCTTCCGTTACTTCTTTTGTTTACTGTTCTGTCAGAAAGACTATTTCTGATTTGGCAGTAATACACACTGCTTGTGTTTTCATGAAACACTTAACCAGCGGGTTTGAGGGGGTACTTTCCAAAGGGATTTCTTTTATTGATGCTTATATTAGTTATTAATTTATTTTTACATAAGATAGAGACATTCTCTGATGGTGCCATAGCAGAAATTGTAAAAGGGGTATGAAGCAACTCTTTACCTGGCAGCAAATGCTGCTCTCAGTCCCCCAAGGCCCAGACAGGGACCATCATCAAGATCAGGGCAGATCACTGCTGCTGGAAGCAGAGTGCTGTGAGTACTCCTCCTGCATTAACTTCTTTCTTGGCTCCCATTCATTATTCTTTATCTATGCTCTGTATACATGCATTTTTCTGGTGAAAACAATATGGGTTTTCTTTAACTCTGAGAAAGGAGCTCTGAAAACTTAGTTTTTCCAAACACACATGAAAGGGACTCAAACATGCTGTTTTTCCTGGTGCTGGCAGCAGTTCAGCGATCCCAGCGGTGGCCTCAAGGGTGGCAGGAATGGTCACAGGAGCTGCAGGAATGGGAGCACAGAGAGCAGCAGGAGGCCGTGCCTGTCTCATGAACAATCACATCTTGCCTACCAGAGAACATTCACCATTACAAGTGAGGGCACACAAAAATGTAAAGAACTTTACAGCTAAATTGACTTATGTCTTTGAAATGAAGTATGTTGCAGCACAGCACCAATAAATAACCTGTGAAGGCCAAGGCAATAATTGTGCTGGCAAAAGGCAGCCACTGTTGGTCAGTGAAGTCCATTTTTAAAAAAGTTTTGGAAGCACCTGTCCTCACTAGCAGTATATCATTGGTATGTGTGGCCAGAAGCCCAGTGAGAAAATGCAAAGGACAGAGGGAAAGCTTCCACCAGCTTTGGGTTCTAAAAACATAGCTGATATTCCAGAATTCATTACATGTAAGCATTGCATCATTACTTCTGTATTTCCTTCAGCAGTCAGCAAGCATAAAACAGCATACAGCTGCTTTGGATTAATCTGATACTTTAGCATCTTCATTTTGCTATGTTAAAGCCATGTTACCTTGGCATAATTTCATTCAGTGACTCTAATACATCCAGCCAAATACTGATTAGGGGTTTTTTTGTTCAGAAGCCAAACCAAAAAAGCAGGAAAAATGTCTTGTGTCAGAATTTTCTGAAGTTTTCTTTGGCAAAATGAAACCAAAAAGCTTATCATGCCAAAACCTTGAATGAACCAAAGTGTTTCATTCCACCAAAATTGAATTGTTTGTGTTCTGATTAGTCTTGTGTTTTTTGAATTGAATGGTATTTTGAACAAATAAGTTACAAAATTTTTACTTGCAAACAGTTGGAGTGGAAATATTTGCCATCTTCAGAAATCTATAACTTTACTCTTCTTTCAACCAAGAATTTAACTGAATTCAATCTGAATTTACTCATTGTTTCAAGTTTTTCTTCAAATGCCTGTGGAAAAATATCCCCCAGAACTTTTCTTCTTACTATTGAACTGATTCTTAAATTTTCTTCCTGCCCTGTCAGTGAGATATTCTCCTACTTTTACAGGTTTTCTTTTGACTTCACTTTTTTCTGATGAAGAACATTTTAGTTTCGGATCTAAAAGTTCCTGTCATTTGCTGGGGAGTAAGGTAAATTCTGTCCCTGCCTTTTTTAGAGCAGATGTTGCTGTCAATACACTTTCCTCCTAGGTTTGCTCTGATTTTTCTTTTTGCTTTTTTTTTCCTCAAAACCTTTCCTTTTTCTCTAAGGAACGTTCAGTTAAAGCACAAGTGCGAAACTGTGCAATGAGAGATGAATCAAAGATTCATATTTAGATTGGCACGTTGCATGCTCTCGAAACACCTCGTGCCACAGGGATGCTCGGCTCTGCCAGGGAAGCCCACAGTCCTTCAGGCAAGAGTCCATCTCTGCCCAGAGACGTTTCTGTTGCTGTTTGTTTGTTCCTTGGCCCAGAAGCCTGGTAATGTACTTTTCCCAAAGTACATATACTAGTGGGCGTGGGCCACCATACTGCATCCAGTGCGTTTGGAAGATATCTGTTTTTTGGTTTTATTATGGAAATAAGAATTCTCAACAAGAATTTCCAATGAACTTCTCTACAAAGCTGGAATCTGGGTTTCTTCCCCAAGCTCTGCACAACATATATCCTGCCATCTATTCACCTTTAATCTTCTGCATGTGCATTATAAATATCCAGTAAACAGTGTGATTAAAATGAAATTATTTTTGGAGGATGACTGTTGTTTCAAAGGCTCATAATTAGCCTCTTCAAACCCTCAAAAAAGTCATGCTTTTGAAAGAGGTTTTCTAAGTCTGCTTTGTCTGCAAAAGTGAGTTTTAAATATTCCCATAAAAACCGTTCATTTCCTGTGCCATGTGCATGAAAACACACTGTTTAGTTTGTTGGGGCAAGGGAATTTGAGATTTGAAAAAAATGCTGCATTTATATAGAGTTAAATAGGCTTGAAAATAATCCTTGTAAAAATTTAATTTACATGACCAAAAATAATCAAGATCTGATTGTTTGAAAACTACAGTATGGAATGTCAGTAATACTTTAACAAGCAAACTAATCAACTGTTCCTCCTACTGCCTAGTACTGAAGAAATAAAGAGATTGTTATTAATTCTGCACTTAAATGCTTGGGAGCCATGCAAATTCTCACTGGTGAGAGCCAGATGGGTCCCTTGATAGCGAGATTCTTTTATAGGCTCATTCCTTGTTTCTGTGGCTAATGGTTTTCTCCTAAGGAGGAGATTGTCCCCACTGATCCTATTTCTGGTAACACTGTTGTTCTCAGAGGCAACAGGAATAAAAAACATGGCTGGCATGTCATTTTGGTGGCTGCACCGGGCACTTAGATGACACTGAGACTTGAGCCCTCCTCCAAACCCTTGTTGCTGCTGGGAATGAAACCTCACGCCGGACTGAGGATCTTCACTTGTGCCTGGTGTCTGGCCCCCTTCCTGGCAGCTCAGCTCTCAGAAGAGAAAGGGGGCTGGGGTGAGCTGTCCCAGGTGGCTGGTCTGGGGGAGCCTGCTGGACCACTCTGAACTTGGTTACTGGGCTTTTTGGTTGGATGAAATCTTCCTTTGTAGCTTAACAAACCTAAAAGTCTCTAACACATTTTAGGTGCAGTTACATCCTTTATGACTTTTCATGTTTTGGGGTTTTTTATGGCAATTTCCTTCCATCTGTGTTTATGTCCAGGATAAACTTATCAACATGCCTCCTGCAGAGCTCAGGATGGATTGGCAGATTCACTTCTTGCAGATCTTCTTACAGAACAACCTATTTGTGCTTGGGGGACAAACCATGACACTATTGTAAGTCTCTCAGACATCTTTAAAACCCAAATTCCAAAAGAATTGTTGAACTTTTGATTTAAAGTGGTTGTGATAGTGTTGCAAGGGGACAAGAAAGAGTGAGCCAGGCAACAAGTTGTCTCTTGGGACTTTAGGTCGTTGAAACTCTCTTACTTTCTTGTTTTCTTTAAAAATTATCTGCACTTGGCTACCTCTGATTTGACAGATGGGGGTTCCCACAGCCAGGGCAAGCTCAGCACCAGAGATTGTAACAGTCTTGGCTGGGGCCTGGGAAAATGCTTAGCACGTAGAGAAAGCCAGTGTCTCTGGGAATCTGCTTCCTCACTGCCTTTGCTTGCACTTTCAACAGCACCAAATACATCCTGGGCTGAGCATGGGCCTGCATCTATGTGCCAACCTTCTACAAGGCTCAGGGATAGGGAAGCTGCAGACCTCTCTGCTTGCTTTTACAGCTGAAATGTTTTTAGTGGTAGAGGAAGTAAAATCTCCTAGAAAATGCCCCATTATTAAGCTGCAATGGGGAGCCTTGTTGGAAGGGCAGAAGGCAGGTTTTTGACTATTGCCATCCCTTCCAAGGGTGGGATTTCTAGCCTGTGTGTGCCTGTGCATTAGAGTGTCCCAAAAGAGGCATGGGAGTTGCAGTGTGAGCTCTCCCAGCCTTGGCAATTGGCCTTAAGCAGAAACCCCACTGGAAAAGCATAGATTATGGGAATCAGGTCAGCCTGATTAGCAGCAAAAGCCTTTCCAGGGATATAAACAGCCATATGGGACGGGCTGGCTGAGCCCCCTGGCTATAGAGACCTGATTGCATATCAGCAGTGGAGAGCCTTGTGCTGGACTTCAACCAGAACTGGATGTCTGTCAACCAGAACAAATCCATAGCTGGAAAGTGTCAGATCCTGAGCCTGGCACTCAGGAGTGGCAATGCAAGGAGGGAAGGATGAATGCAATTAAAAGGCTGCAGGAGGCAGGGAAAGTGCCAGCTGGGTGCTGGTGGGCTTTCATGGGAACAATAGTGGATCCTCATTTCTGCAACCAGGGATGCTGAGATGAATTGTGTATCTTTTTTGGTAAGAAGGATCAGAGAAGTGCCCTGACCAAGGTTTGACAGGAATTACTGAGGATTCCATGAAATTTGAAAATGCTTTGGGCAGTGGGAAATTTTGGAAGCTGACATTCTGACAAGAACTGCATGCAGATTAGAGCTTAAATAAGACAGAGCCACATCATGGGCTTTTGCTGGTCAGTAAATTCTGGCCCCTGAGGTGCCAGAGGCCCACTGCAGAGTAATGGGTCCCAGCTGAGTCTATGGCAGAGGTATTGTCCCTGGAGTATGTGGAAATAGCCCTCCTCCAACACATTTCAGAAACCTCTTCCTTTGAGGATTGCAAGACTGCCAGAAATGCATGCTGGATGTAGCAGACAGTTGTTAGACAAATTGCTTTGGGATTTCACAGTGATGTGAGACTTTTCTCAAAGAACATAAATTAGGACTAATTTTCTCTAGTGAAGAGTGGAGTAGGTCTCAATAGATGCACAAGGCCTGACATCTATTTGGGAACTGCATCCCTTGATTTTTGGTTGCTAGGGGTATGTAAGGTACCTATAGTGGAATATATAATAATAAATGCTGCAACAGGGGAAAGAATATTACAGCCCAAGCAAAAACGCAGTAGCTGCAGACAGCCAGAGATGCCTAGTGAGTGACTTTTTTTACTGAGAAGGCAACACTGGCTGTTGACTTGCTGTTTTGGAAATACAAAAATAGCTGTACCTTCCCAGTCAGGACATTTAGCAGCAGAACCTCTATGAAAATGCTGCTAAATTAGGAGAGATCTTATGTAGTATTCCCTGCTCCGTAGAATAATATAAGAAGCATAAGAAGACAAGCGTTGGCCAGCCTCTCCCATGGTGGTGCTGGGAAACCTGTAGGTCCCATCTCTCTGTACTGCTCTGGGCAAGTGACACGGCACATTGTATCTAACCAGCAGTATGCATACTTGGTCAGCAGGCTTGTTTGGGTTGTCCCTTCTACTTGTTTTAAACAGAAGTCTGCACAACAAAAAAGGTGCTTTTAGAGGTGGAGCAACTGAAGAGCGTGGGCATAGTAATATTCATGTGTGTGCATGAATTTGCACAATTTGCTTCTTGTCCATCCAGGGAAAAGGCCATTAACAGCTATAGACAGGGAGCTGATTCTGTGTGGTGTGTCTGTCTGTTCATGTCTGCCTTACCCTGCCAGTGACTTTTTGCTTCTTTTGCCTACAAGAAGGAGACCTGGGATGAGGTTATAAAACCAGATGTTTATCGTTGCAAGTCATGTGACAAACCACCTGTTTAGCTTTCTTTTGCCACATTTCCTCAGCTCCGTTTATGTGCAACCAGGCAGTATGTCTGCAAACAGTGAGGGTGCCATTCCCTGTGCTTTCTGTGTAGATGGCTGTCTTTGTGCCACAGCTCCGTCCCTTGGCTAGGGAAGAAGAGCTGTCCCCTGTGCCATACAGCACTACATTAGCTGCCCCTTCCTTGGCTGTCTTCACAGACCTGACAACTCTTCTACCACCCCAAGGCAGACCAGGTGCACAGCAGACCACCAATGTTCCAGCCACAGACCCATGGCTGTGGCTATTGACACTGGTGTGCCTGGTCAGGGCTTCCTTCTTACCCTGACTGCATTGCCTTGGGATACAGGAAGCTTTGAGGGCCAGGATCTATTTCTTCTCTGACAACACAGCACCTACTGTCTTGGTCCACTGCTGAGAACTGTCACAAAACATGTCATAAACAACCAGGTATATTGACACAGCATTACAAAGAACAGCATCCTAACCTGGTATCTGGATGCTCTCTGGTAGCTCTCAGGGACCACTTGGTGTAAAACTAGTCTATTCCATGACAGGAGTACCAGTGGGGCAGATCCCGGTTCTGTTTCCTGCCTTTTCTTTACTGTGTTAGTAAAAATTCACTGTCTCAAACTCAGGGGTTTTTTCTTAAGCATTTTGCAGAGAATTAGTAATACTCACAGGCTATATGCCTAAATAAAGACCATACAATTATCTACAAATTCTTGTCCTGAGACCATGTTTGTAAATAAATCACAGATGAGGAACTGAGTCTGCTTTAAAAAAGCACTCCCAGGGTCTTGCAATGATAATTATTGTGATCAAAAGGGAAGCTGTTACAGGCTAATAAAGAGGTTAATCGAGATGGTTCACCCTAGTCTAACTGTATAAAGCATGAAGTGGTATAATTAAATTCGGAGTCTCTACAAGCAGCAGTCCTGTGTTGTATGAAGTTTTGACAGCTCTAGGAATGCGCAATAGAGAAGTCTGGTAATGTCCTGTAGGAAACCCTACAGTGAAACTTAGACCAGAAATCATTGGATTACAAACCTCAAAGGCAGATGTATAGTAGACTGGGAGAAAACAAAATATCTAGTCCAATCTGGTTTTAAATAAGTTTATTTGGGGTCTGTAATTCCTTGGCTTCAAGGGTATCTTATGTAATCAAAATAATTAATATGTGCATCTCTTTGGCTCCATGGGCATCTTAGGTGATCAAAGTAGTGGATATTTTGATTTCCTAGGTTCACCTGTCTAACTCTGGGCAAACTTTCACATGGATCAGGCTTCCGCTGTTGAGATTTCTGCAGTTATTTACTTTTTCACAATAAGTTGAAGTTAGTTAATTCAACTTTTTATTCACTCTTCTGTGATGAAATAGATCAAGTCATGTTGAAATGAACAACTTTTGAGGACTGCTGTCATGGTCTGTCTGAATAGTCCAGATTTACAGGACAACATACTCTGTATACTGAAGTATGTTATGAGCTCATTGAAAAAGAAAGAAACACAACAAATAAGGGCTCAGTCCCCTTTGCACAGACTAATCTACCATGTGAATTCACTAATTCATCACATAAGTCATGAGGTTTCTTTCTAATTTACAACTAGCAACGGACAACTTGTAACTCAACCGAGGTGCTGATGAGCAAAATAGTTACCTAACTTGTGGTGAGATGCTCATCCTTCCTCTTCTGTCATGGTGCCAGTATCCCTGCTACCACACTGGTAAGCACAACAGTCCCAGCAGCGCAACTGCTGTTGGATCAGATTCCAAGGCTTTTTGCTTTAACTGGTGTTTTTATACCTTCCAGCCTGGAAGTTTAGTCTGTGCCATTTCCATGAGTCAGTGGATTCTGACAAAACTGCCAGACAATCACCATACAAAGACAGTGGCTGCAAGAAACAGCAATCTGCACGTGGTAATGGTTCTTTATCCCTTCCCGTCCTGACTATTTGATAGTATTTTAATGACAGAGCTCCCAATATTACATCAGACATGAGCCGATTTAGCCAAAAAATCTGACCTTATCACTCTCTCCAAATATCTGAAAGGCAGTCATATTGATTTGGAGGTCAGCCTTTTCTCCCAGGTAGTAAATGAAAAGAAGAAAAGGCCTTAAGTTGCACCAGGATATTAGGAAAAAATTCTTCACCAAAATGGTTGTCAAGCACTCGAACAGGTTGCCCAGGAAAGTGGTGAGTCACCACCCCTGGAGGCATTTAAAAGATGTGTAGACGTGATGACTTAGGGACATGGTTTAGTGGTGAACTTGGCATCATTAGGTTAAGGTTGGACTTGGCAATCTTAGAGGTCTTTTCAACCTAAATGATTCTAAGAGTCTATAAAGCTTTCCCAGGAATTGTCAGGTTAGTGAGTTCCAAACTCTGAGAAAACCATCAACTGAGTTTCATATGGAGACAGTAATTTGCTCTCTTGCAGCCAGACCCCAATTCTGTTCAACGTAGCCACCATTTTCAAATATCTGGTCAGACAAAAGTCCATTTTAAAGTCATTGCTACTATAGCCACATCCAGGATTGGAAAAAACACCTTTATTTTTTTCCCTGAATATCAGGAGCAGGGTTGAGGATTGGTATGCATTTATTATACATCTGCAGAAGGCAGTTGATGGCTGTGGCTATATACTGCTCTAGAGCTGTTCCTGTATTATTTTATCACATTGCAGACAAATTGCTGCTGGATTTGTGTAGACTCATTATTTAACCAACTGTCTTCTAGTGTTTACATTTTGTTACCATTTCATAAGACTGGACTTTCTCCTGTACATACTGCCACAGGCCTCTCACTGCTTAGTTCTAAAATATTGCATCTCAGTGACCTCGATGAAGGATGCACAAACTGCTATGGAAAGATCACAAAGTCATAGAATCATTTATGTTGGAAAAGACATTTAAGATTATCAAGTACAACCATAAACCTAATACTGCCAAATCCACCATTAAACCATGCTCTTAAAGGACATGGTGACAAACTCCATGGGAATGTTTGCATCGTATAGCTTTGAGCATCTTCATCTGCCAGCGGTGAGGGCTTAAGAAGCATTTTGGCACACAGTTTCCTGCTGCTCTTTTCTGCCCTCTGTGCCTGCACACTTATTTGTGCAATGAACCAGATCAGGGAGTTGATTGAGCTGGAAAATAACTATTTAAGGAGTACTGACCCTAATGGGTAACTGTTGCCTCAGATGTTAGATTATTTTTACAGCTGTACTGTGTAACATCTTTGGCCATGATTACCATTCTCACAGGGGTCCCCTTGCACTGCTGAAGTGAAACAGAGGAAACAAAGCAGTCCTTTATTATTTACAGTTATTTTCTCTTTGCTTATGATGGAGTGGACCTGTTTTACTATAAAGGATTAGCCTTTAGATATAGGAAGTAACCTAAATCTATGTGAATGTTGGTGGTGACCAAGTATGATATTTGTAGATAGCCACAGACTGAAGCAGTTTATTTTTCCTGGCAATAATCGGGCTGCTGTGTCTGAATGCAGCCTGTTCCACAGTAATTTAATGGAGCCCAAACTGAAAGTTCACCTGTAAGGAGGACAGAGTACAGTATATGGTAATACAACTACAGTAGGTACTACTTATTCACATGTAAGCAGAGCTTTCAGCACTGATGGCATAAGGCTGTAACCCAACCTTATATTCCCAGTCCCATATGGAAATTAAATAGTTTGAATTTTTTTTCAGCACCTACCTCTGTCTGGTCCTATATGGATTTATTCTTGTTGAAAGTGCTTCGAAAAATTAAAATGCTAATTATGCTGATGTCACAACTTTCTTATTTAAGAAATTCTTGCTATGGAAATGATATTTATTAACACTTTTGAATGTTACAGTTGCCTGCAAGATATTTTAGTACTTGACCATAAATGATGAATGGGGGACTATCACAAGCTCATAAAACATTTAAAGGTGTGTACTATAGTTACATGCTACAGGAGTTTGCAAAGCCATTAATAGGCAAGGGAGGAGTGACTTGTTTGTTAAGACTGGCTTGGCATTTAAGATCCCCTCCCCAGCCTGCAAAGTTTATCGGGTGTCTTAGTGGACTGACAGCCTAAAACTTTGAAGAGGTGGACATCTGGTAGTGGAGATGGATATCATCTTTCTGCAGGCAGTAGAGGCAACTGACACAGCTTGTCAGTGTTACAGAGGACATAATGAAGGACTAGGGAGTGATGGTGGATCGGTGAGATCCTCTTTTGAAATCTATGTAACATTCCCTGTGCAACAGTCAGATGCTGCCTTGCAGGAAGCCAAGTAAGCTGTGGCCCTGCACGAGAGCCAGAGACATATGGCAATGGCCATGGACACTCAAAGCCCTTCACCATGTGCTGGTTGTTCTTCATTTGACCTGGGACTCAAATCAAATTTGATTTCTGCCAGGAAATCACACCTGTGAGCATGTGCTGCTGCTTAACTAGCACAGCCCATTTGCACATTGAGGCTGAGTCCCGGCAGGAGCATCTTCACTTGCCTGGTGGGAGGTGAACCATGGAGGGGCATCCAGAACTGTTCTGCAAAGCTAACTAATGGAGCAACCCTCAACAAGAGACAACACAAGAAGGAAATTTATTTTGCTTTGTACAAACCAGGTGTCACTTGTGAACAGTCAGTCTTCTCATAGTTTTACCTACTCATTCTTTCTACTAGGAAGCTTGAAGGTGTGTCTGCACGCAGTGTGTCCAAGAATATTTGTGGTGACAAAGGGTTAGGGAAGCTAGCTATTTAGAGCTATTTAGTTCTCATAGTTTCTTCTTGTCTTCCGGGTTGTTACTAGAGGCAGCCGTGTGGTTGGTTTATGAATGTGTCTTTTACACCTTTCAAAAGATGCCAATGACTGAATCGTTTGTCTCTCCCTCTGTCCCACCTCTGTGAGTCATTAGGCAAAACTGCTGATCAACTCATTGGTCTTTTGTCTCTTGTTCTGGGTGTAGGCTGCTGTATTTAAGCTACCAATTGTTTTTTTTCAATTTTGGTATTTATAAACACTGTAGATAATTGTTCTGGAGACTTTAAGACCTACAAATTTAGGTGCCATTAACACATGCTTTTCTATCACCCCTTTTTCTTCCACTTCTTCCTGTTCTTCCACATTGACACATTTTCTACTTGTGCTCTATCCATACTGAGGCTGACATTTCTACTACCGCTCTTCACAGAACTAAGTGCAGGGCTTCTGCTGGACTTGGGATCTAACGGGTCTGCAAAGGCAGAGGACTGAGGATGCCATTTTCTATTGAAAAGATTTCCAGCTCATTACAGCAGCAACTCAGGCTTGTTTCTGCTTCACAGGGAGCAACGTAAATATGAACTTCTAAAATTAAAGATAGCTCATGTGAATGTGCAGGATCACTATAAAAGAAGCTCAGTACACTTGTGTCCTTCAGGATAATCTCCTTGAGGTTTGTAATGGAGAGTTCACCAGAGCAACTTTAGAGGTGTACACTGCTGTAAGATCTAGAGCATCTTTATAACTTCCATGAGCTAGTGTCTCCAGGCACTGAGGTGACCATGGGTGACAAGGAGAGAGCCATGGATGAAGTCGAACCCTGCCTGCTGTACAGTGCCAACCTTTCTAGAAGTGTGGTAGAACCAGCTGAACCCCCTGTATGTCCCCAGGCCAGCAGCAATGTCCCAGTAAGTGCATCGGTGTGGGAACTCACTTTGTCAGGAAATCAGTGATGGGCTATGAGCCCAGGAAAGCTACAAGTAAACAGACTCTGCTGCTCAAGGGACACATTTTGGCTGGCACAGAGGAGAGGCTCTCTTCCAACCAACAAGGAGGAAGGGCCCAAAGGGATGCCGTAGCTGTGGCTATGGGAGGAGCAGGAATACCAGGTTGGCTGAATGGGATGGCCATATGCTCCATGCTGGCAAGACCACAGCAAGGCAAGTTGGATGTAATGGCTGTAGCTGCTGCCATTTCACGATGCAAGGTAGGAAGTCAGGAATCTTCTGGTGGCAGCTGTGAGCTGTGGCCAATGGCATTGCTCCCCTGTTGTGTGCTGCAGCCAAGTGGAGCAGCCACTCAAACCCTTGCTGAACACCTCTAGCACTAAGACATGAGGAGCTGTGGGAGCAGCATCTCCTGCAGGACTGCCTGGTTCATTTGAAGGAACACTTCCCTGATTCTGGTTACACAGTGGTCCTCTCTCTTTCAAGCAGTAGGTTTGGACAGGTGGTTGTTTGCTTTTTCAGGGAAATGCCTGGTCAGACTTAAGGCTGCAGACGGCCCGGTGGGATAGACTTGCCCCAAAATAATCAAGGGCAGAGATTCACTGGCTTGCCAGATGGCTGGCATGGTATTCCTGCAGAAGGGGCTCCAGCTTCACACCAGGATGGAAAAAGGAAATGGTGATAGGTAATTTCTTCAAGAGGAGACACAAATAGGAATCCAGCACACAGGAATGTGGGCTTTCCTGAAAAAAACAGATCAGTCCTTTGTCATCTCACACTATTCCAAACCATAAAATAAGAAAAATGGCATGTCCTTTCAAAGAAGTTGGAGATATTAATTAATGTTTGTGAAGCACTAAGAAGTATAGCAATAAATTACATGGGTGATCCTATGAGGATATTACTAATTGTGTATTCAGGGTAGAGTTTGAGTAGGATATAGTAAATGAGGCATGAGGCCATGCACTTAACAACGAGGATAAAACAAGCTAATGAATAGTTGCTCATTAAATGTATGCCCTCCATGTGCACAGAAAGGCCAAAGGTGCCATGTAAAAAGGTATATGTTATCCTGTAATTAAAGATTTTACAGTGCACATAAGAGTTACAAGTTTAATTTGTCTGGGAAACTTTTAATCAGGCATTTCCTACCGTCTGAGTATCCAACTTTGCAACCCTAACATTCTTTGAACATAGGTTTTTTATGGAATTGTTTAAATAATGTGTTTCTCATGCTTCTTTCACCACAGCTGGCAGTGAGGTCCTTCTCCTGTGCTTGCCTTTGCCGACTGGAACAGACTAAATGGCTTCCTGAGTTGCCTTAAATCCCATCACCATGTCCCATCTTTTGGACCTAGAATTCCTGTACATCTTTCTCATAAAAGAACTCAGTCTCATTTCTTGACCAAGCTTGGCTCCACTAAACTTATGTCTCTGTCAGGTCTTGTCTTTACTTCTCCACTGTATTTTCATACTATAAATACATGAATCTATAAGATGTCAGTACATCTGCCTACATTTATTAATATAAAATGAGACCATAAGTGATATTGTATTCTGAAGTTTTCCATGTCAGATTAATTAGTTCAGAGAAGTGTTTAGTTCAGTCTACATTAGGTTTTAATGAAATAGCAGCAAACTGACTGACTATATATAGAAGCTCAGACTGACTGGTCTCTTTCTAAAGAAATTTGAATTCCAGTATCCTGCTGAAAATAGTAAAGGTAAATAAAAAGCAGAGAATCAGATTGCTTCCAGAATTGGATATCCTCCAATATGTTTCAGTTTTCTATTGTAGATATATTATAAATACAGTCAATAGAAAATAAATATCCAACAGTAAAATGGATACAGAGCAAATGCAGTATTGATACAGCAAGCACATTGATTTCAGTGCCTTTGCTGTTGTTAAACACATACTAGCTGGATTTGGCCCAATATGTTCTGTTTCTGAAACAAAAAAGTGTAAGGATTTGGAACAGACTTGTGGCACAATGATGTCTCTGATCAGCACTTTAATGGCTTTAATAATTGGCTTTAAATATAGGGTAATGGCTTTTTAATATAGGGCAGAAATAACAAGTAGTGCAGGGGATGTTTTGACTTGGCCATCAGCAGAAAGTGGAGATGGCACTTGGTGTCCTTTGTGTTGTGCTTTTGTTTCTAATATGTCTTTACTCTAATTGATCTTGTGGTTTATTGCTTTACAACTTTTCTTAACTCCCTTGAAGCAAGGAAGCCCTGTAGAGAGACCTCAACAAATGAGAGCGCTGGCCAATCACCAGCCATATGAAGTTCAATAAGGGGAAGTGCTGGATTCTGCACCTGGGATGAGGCAATCCTGGATGTACAGACAGACTGGGGAATGAGATGCTGGAAAGCAGTGCCATGGGAAGAGACCTGGGGGTCCTGCTTGATGGCAAATTAAATGTGAGTCAGCAGTGCCCTGGCAGCCAGGAGGGCCAACCTGTCCAGGGGGGCATCAGGCAAAGCATCTCCAGCCGGTCGAGGGGGGGGGATTGTCTTGCTCTGCTCTGCACTGGGGTGGCCTCAGCTTGAATATTGTGTGCAGTTTTGGGCACCACAATATAGGAAATATATTAAACTGTTAGAGAGTGTCCAAAGGAGGGCCATGAAGACAGTGAAGAGTCTAGAGGGGAAGCTATATGAGGAGTGACTGAGGTCACTTGGTCTGTTCAGCCTGGAGGAGACGAGGGGACACTCATTGCGGTTACAGCTTCCTCGTGAGGGGAAGAGGAGGGGTAGACACTGATCTCTGTGGTGATTAGTGACAGGATCCAAGGGAATGGCCTGAAGTTGTGTCAGGGGAGGTTTAAGTTGGATATTAGAAAAAGGTTCTTCCCTCAGAGGGTGGTTGAGCACTGGAACAGGCTCCACAGGGAAGTGGTCACAGTACCAAGCCTGAGAGAGTTCAAAAAGTGTTTGGATGATACTCTCGGGCACATGGTGTGACTCTTGGGCATGGTCCTGTGCAGGACTGAGGGTTGGCCTCAGTGATCCCTGTAGGTCCCTTCTAACTCAGCATATTCTGTGACTTTGTGACTATTTTATAAGATATTAGGTTTTGTTTTCTACAAAATTTAAATATATCAAGCATGTTGGTTCTTCTTGTCACTCTGAATTTTTCAAATTGGCACCATGTAATTTCTCTTTGCTTTGGATAAGGCTGTTACAGTGATGCTATTATCTCTGCCCTCCTGAGCCTCCATGGCTTTGCAGAGATAACAGATCAAATGCTCATGTCCCACGATTTTTCCTGGGACCACAGAACCAGTGATTCTTCAGACACTATAAACTCTCCTAACTCAACCTGAAAAAAGACAATCATTCATGTGCTATGTGAATTCAAAATTCATTTGTACAGTATTCACTGCATTCTGTGTTCTTTTAAAGAGAAAATAACCCTAAGAAGCATACAGACAAAATTTAAAGAGAAGAAACCAATCCTTCCCTACTGACAAGCTAATTTATAGCATTTTAAAAATTACAGAATGGAGTAAAATTATTTTATTGCTTTCTTTCATCATTATACCACAGTACTAATTATGGTCTTGGTATTCTAAAGTCTATAATGGTATTTCCTGTTGCTGAGTTTCTATTTCTTTATTAAATTAATTTTTCCAACAGTGGTTTATGCTTCTGGTAAGGACCTGGTAGCAGACTATCATCTTACAATGACACCAGTGGGTAGATTTTATCTACTGTGAAGATAGAAATGATGGAACAATGATTGCATAAAATAGAAACAGTAGAAAAATTATTAACATTTTCCAGGATGATCAGCATATGCTGCCACAGAGTGAATATGAAATCATCACATTTTAATATGGAAAACCGATGAAGTCTAGAGCATAAATAATACAAGTTATGCAAACGTATCTCTGCATGCATATAAGAGACTGGTGTATGGAAGGCACTACATTCTGACGGATACTTGCTTTGCTGCAATCACTGCTTTGCATAGACTTCAGTAAGAGTGACCTTTTATTTCAGACACTATTCCCAGATGGCTTCAGAAAGATCTAAGGAATTTCAACCAAGGAACGAGCACTTCTCTGATAAAGGTAGACCCACTGCCACAGCTCTGATAAGCTTAGGGCTTAACATGGAACAAAGGGTCATTGCTGTCTGGTCTGGGAAGCGTTAGCAAACTGCATGCAAACATAGGCAAACTTAAAAATAACAATCAGTTTCAAGGTGCTTCCCGATCACTGCTAGAAAGAGATGCATGAAATATGACTCTGTTCTTGTTAAGTGTATAATAAAGTTATTGAGACAGAGAATACACAATCGAAGGATTAACCTCCAAGGAGAAACAGTCCCTCATGGGAATCGAGCTTGCGCTACTAAAGGGAGTGTCTTATGGCAATTTAGTCCACGGGCCAATTGCAATAATACTTCAAAAAATGTTTTAATGCAGTCCTTAAAGTAATGTTGTACCTTTTCCCATGGCTTCTAGGAGGCTTTTGGCAGCTGGGGATTTCTGCACAGAAGCCATCCCTGAGACACCCCTATGACTGGAGCTGCAAAAGGTGATGGCAAAAGGCTTGGCACTACACTGGCTGTAATGCTTCTGGGGACGTGCTGGAGAGAAGTCCTTGGCCAGGGAGGAGTGGTGAGTTAGTGCAGCTCCTTTCCTCTATTTCAGCAAAGCTAGGGACTAGGGCCAAACGTTAACAAATGCTGAGCCCATAGGAAATTCCAGTGTTAAGACTATTACAGAACACATTAACGCTTGAATGAGGTCTCCAAACATAGGATGCCTGTCCTTAGTACAGTTGCCTGGCAAAATTTAGTGGTGTGGGTTCCAACTATACTTCCAGCAATTGCCATAGGCTTGTTTGGAGACACTGTCAGACATGACTGGAATCTTTATGCTCTTCTCCATATTTTTCTCTCCATTCACTGATTACAGGTCCAATTCCGATAAAACCATTGGAAATCACACCCAAATATTTGGCAATGGAAACTTAGCCTGTTCATTTGAAGCCAGTGTAGCATTTTTCCAACATCTTTCAATTAACTATAATCAGGAAGTTGTTTATGTTTTTAATAAGTTGATGGTAGACAGTTTTATTTTTAAGAAAAAAACCCATTTTTTTCTTTTTTTCCCTCACTAAGGTACAAGATTTCAGGTATTGACTGAAACAATGCATAAGTGAGGCAGATCATGGCAAGATTTCGTTTGAAGAGCTTTGTCACTGTCTTTCCTGTCCTAATCACTACCCTATTTAAACATTCAACCTTGTCTGCATGAAACCACTAAGTTAGACAAATTATTGCAGTGATTTTGTCATACAAGCAAGTGCTTTAGGCAAATTTAGATCATCAGAATAATTTCTCATTTTTCCCACATTTATAAAGTTATTTTGTATTTCACTTTGTCTTGTTGAGAATTATTTTAAGAGGGGCTTTGTAATAGAAAAGGAGATTTGTCATCAAACCAGTCATTTCTCTGGCACACTGCACTGCGAGTAATGTAATTGCTTAAATAAAAATGGTGCAGCTTTAACATCTAATCACTCATTTCCTTGCCTTTCATTCTAATAATGTAAGACATAATGAACTCGTGGTAGATATAGTAATACCCCATAAGTATTTCTATAGGATTTATGTTGTCATTTAATATTATTTCAAAGGACAAAACATAATTCTTGCCATTTTGCTCCGCTACTCATTTTGTGATTTTTATGTTCTCCCACTATCACTGAAAAGAAATGATCAAATTAACCATTTTAACAAGCATTTGCTAGTTGTGCCTACGTACAATTCACTTCAATGACTAGTGAAATCAATCAAATAATGGGGCTTAGTCTCCTTTCCCTGAATAATGACTTCAAGGAAGATCCACCTCCCTCTCAGGGAAAGAATGGATAGCTGGGAATGCTCAGGGGAATAAAAGGGTTTAAAGCACCACACATAAAAGGCTGAGTAGAGGAGTCTTTGAAAATAAATGCAGGCTTCAACAAAGGATGAGAAAGAAAAGGGTACAGAGGGAGCGGCTTGGTGTAGATATGGACGGCGCATACAGAAGAGGTTACTGAGGCAGTGCATAATACCCCAGTTGAAGGGCAAATGGGCTGTAGGTGAGGGGTTGTGGGCTGAGGAAAATGCATTTTGATGAGGAGCACAGGATGTGCAGAGGCTGGCTATGGCTAACAGGGTAACGAAAAGACCTGAAAAGGAAGCCAGTCTGGAAAATTAAATGAATTATCTCAAAATGAAGTGTTTGTATTTCCACTAGTATACAGTGACCTATTCTTCACAATCAAAAAATTATGGTGAGAAAAAGAGAGATGGGGCCCATATTAATATTTTTTAAATGACAGAAATTATAACAATTCTTTTCAGTTTTTCCCATATCTCATCTTTAGACTTAACTGAAAATAAAAGGCACCTGATTTCTCATCATCCAGAGCGGTGAAAAAAAAAATCATAATATTGCCTCACAGTTAAACACCTTCTGTCTGGATTCTTTGCATTTGTAGTGAAGTCACACTGGAAGATTCTCTCGGAGGAGGGCTGAAGGAGGCTGTAGCATTTCTAGTGAGTGTTTACATCCACTTCTCCAGACAACAAGCAAACACAGAAATGATCAAAGGAGTTGGTAGGTAACCTGCTGGCTGCTGTCTCCTTAGGTTAGCATCCTTTGAGTTCAAAAGATTGAAAACTGCCTATAATTATTTTAAGCCATTTTCTCAGTTTTTGTTATCAGTAAGCTGTTGATACGTTAAGCATGTAATTAAAAAGGAATTGAGCAAGACTTCAGTGAAGTAGCAGATTTGAGCTGTTGTAGCTGAAAGACAGATTTGATATAACATGGTGTCATGGTTTAATCCTGGCTAGAAAGGAAATACCATGCAGCTCCTCGCTCACTACCCCACCAGCAGGACTGGGGAGAGAATCAGGACAAAAGCTTGAAAACCTGTGGACTGAGATAAAGACAGTCTAATAGGGAAAGCAAAAGCTGCACACATAATCAAAGCAAAGCAAGGAATAAATTCCCTGCTTTCCGTGGGCAGGCAGGTGTTCAGCCAACTCCAGGAGAGCAGGGCCCCACTGTGTGTTAACTGTACTTGGGAAGACAAACTCCACCACTCCAAACATTCCCCCGCTTCCTCCTTCTTCCCCCCACTCTATATACTGAGCATGATGTCATTTGGTATGGAATATCTCTTTGGTCAGCTTGGGTCACCTGTCCCAGCTGTGTCTCCTCCCAACTTCCTTGACAGTGTGGCAGTGAGAAAAACAGAAAAGACCTTGAGTCTGTGTAAGTGCTGCTCACCAATAACAAAAACATCTCTATCTTATCAACTCTGTGTTCAGCACAAATCCAAAGCACAGCCCCATACTAGCCATTGTGAAAAAAATTACCCCAGACAAAACCAGCACACATAGTTAACATTTTTCATTTTGTTAGAGCTAACAGCTTTATGAAGATATGCTAAAAGATCCTCACTGCCTGACAAAATTCCAATAATGTATGTTCAGCCACCTCCAATTACTGAAGGAGCAGTTGAGTCACAAGACTTACTCATGGATATTTAGCTTTACTCTCCACCTGAGATTACCCAATGGACTAGAGCAGCCAAGGGGCTGACCCAGTACTGTAATGGCAATGTTTTAAGCTCTGTTTTTCTAGGAGTGTTTGCAGTGCTCTGGGAAGATCTTGTTTAGCAGTTTGATGTCACTGAAGAGCTTAAAAATGCAACTGTCCCTCCATAATACTTTGTTGAGACTCAAATTCTGCAGTGATTTTTGAATATGGAATACAAAATTTAAAATAAGTGTTAATATTGGGACTATGTTGACTGTGACAGATAGACTGGATAACCAGCGGTGGGCGCAAGACTTTTGGATGATGAAGGGTATCATCAAGGCCCTCTTCTGTGAGTTGGTGCCATACCTTCACCATCCTCATGTGAGATTTCAGAGCCCATAGCTGTGTCCAAATAAATGACTGCCATGTTTTAGAGTCTTGCAACCTCCAACCATTACTCCTTGATCACTAATTCCTTTGAGGTGATCAGGTACACCATGGGCAAAGAGGTTACGGAGATTTTGTCTTCAATAGTGCTGTGGGTGACATCTAAGAAGGTCTCCAAGTCTTCCTAAATTGACAAGAATCATATTCTCCTTCTGCTTCCAGCCTACTGCAGATACAACTACATATGTTGTAAGGCTTTGCTCAACCTCTGAGATTACCACTGTGTTACCTTGCCCCTTGAGAAACTCCTCTTTCTCTCATGGTACAGGTTTGTGGGAAACATCATATCTTCGGGGTGCAGACTGCAACTACCTGAGTTTTTTGGCAGGGGTAAGAGGGAGCTTCCAGAGGAGACAGAAGTGTGGGGGGAAAGTAATACAAAAAGGACGGGTTCAGCAACAGAAGGCAGGAGAAATGAGAAGGGAAATGTTTCAGATCTGAAATCTGGATGAATGAGGATAAAGCAGCAGGATAGTCACTGCTAAAGCAGTTGAGGATGGGCAGCTGGCAGCAAATAGAAAGATAAATGCTGACCGTGCAACCTCCTTCAGGGTTTGAGGCCGCTCTTCAGGGAATGCATGTACCTTAGTTATGTGCTGGAGGTCCTTGTGATGCAAAGTCCACACAAGGATTCAGGACTAATTACTCCACTGAGTGTTGAAATGCTGTGGAGCAAAGCTCCTGGTCTGGTTTCATTCAACAGGAATCTGCTTTGTGCCCACCAACACCACTCTGAGTAACCAGCTAACATATGACAAATGGGGACAGTCTGAGTATTTGCTTCAAAACTACTCTATTGCTATGAACCAAATTACTAAGATAGAATGGCTGTGACTTAAAAGTACCTGAATATGTCTGTTCATGGCCATGATCAAGAATTACTACTATTATTTTTTCCTTAAAAGTTCTACTTAAAGTTGTATGATTAAAAAGAAATAATATGATTACTGCTTACTGTTTCTGGCTTTCTGCAAAACGTTGAAAAAAAACGAAAAAGAACATTTTGTAAACAAAACAGCTTTGCAATAACACAAAGAACTGCATTCATACTTTGCTTTTCTGCCACGTTGTAAATATTTCAAACCCAAATAAGTTTGTGTAGTAGCTGACATATGTATTGTTTTTGCAAGTATAAATCTTTGAACAATGTTATCTGCATTTTTTAAAAAAAGATGAAGTAAATTAAGAGATCTGCAGTCCTCAGAAAGAGAGGACATAGTAACCATCTTTGAAACTTGATTTCTATATTTGCGCCACAATAGTGAATTATTTGCATATTCATTAACTAAAGGTTAACTTTTGTTGATTTCCTAAACCCTAAAGAATAGAGTCTGAGCCTTCAATTTTGCAAATGTCTGAAGCTCTGCAGAACTGACATTGATAAGCTCTATCATCTTGAAAACAAGCTCTCTTGTAGCTTTCATGTAAGTAATTTTCTTTCATGTTCTAGTTTTGCTAAGTTTAGCTGTGGTTGAGTATTTCAAACCATGACCACGTGGGTAGTTATGGCTAGAAAAATACTTCTCCGCCCTTGCTCTCCACCTGTGTCCTGCGCACCAGCTGTGATCTGGAAGCTATGGGGCTGGTTTAGATGAGGGAGAGGGGTTTTCAGCAGCCTTGGAGATCCACACATGTGCCTCTCTAGCTCCCAAACTGGCCTGAATCCCAGCATCCCTCAGCACACACAGTTCATTTTGTTTCTGTTGGGTCCCTACCCATGTAGCTGTGCCTTTTCTTAATTAAACTTCATCTTCATGAAGGCTTCAGACATCTTCTACAGTAGGTCATCTCCTTTTACTTATCATGCATGCTACTATTACTCAGGCAGTAGAAATAAGCAGGGTAGACTTGGTTTAGTTTAATATGTAATGCAGCTTTCAGGAACCCCCAGAATATAGCAATGTCATCCTCTGTTGATAATAATCATGAAGTCAGTCTTTAAATGCAGGATTTGGATTGCCTGTTAATGATTGCACCTGTTTGTTATCTCATTCGTGGAAAGTAGAGATCAGAAAGATGCATTAACATCTTTTGCTCCCTCAGTGAAGAACCATTCTCTCTATTTGATTTTTTTCCTTAGCCTAGCTTATTAAAAAGTTCATAAAATGGCACCAGCCAGGAGAGTTCAGTGTTAATGAATATTCTTTGATGCAATATTTCACTACATTTTTATGGGTGAACCTACAACTGAACACACTTTTTTTCCTAGTGAAGATAGATTATAAAGTTGTATCTGGCAAAAGGGGTTTTCCTATAACTTTTTCCTTTTATGGATGATGGTTCTTTGCACCTTTTTCTGAGAGCTCAGAGTTGAACAAGGCAAACTAGTAAACATAACTAGAGATCTGGACTGCAGAGCAATGTCCTCACAATAAGAAACTGATAGGGGGACTGCAGAGCAATGTCCTCACAATAAGGAACTGATAGGGGCTGTGGCAGGAGGATGAGAGATGTTTTGGGGAACTTTTGAACCTCAGCTATGTTTATCATACAAGCTGTCACCAATGGGGCCGTACTGTGAAGAAGTGCAATCCCTGAACTGGGCTAGTGGAGAACTTTAATGTTATTCCACCCAAACAGCAAAACTTCAGAAAGTGTGTCTGTATCACGCCACTATTTTACTGAACTAAAGTCTTGGTCCTTCTGCTTCTCTCAGCAGAGAGAATCTTTCCTTTATGTGGAAAATGGGAGCCAAGAACAATTCTTGTACCTAGGAAAGGGCTGGAGACAGAGGCTTATTGAATTGCAGTGTGAGATGAGGAATGGCAAAAAGAAGATCCTGATTGGTACAGTTTGTCACTTCTCTTCCTCTGTAAGTCAGTGCCTTTCTCTGTTCATGCTTCAGTGATTCTCTCTCCCATTAGGCTCAAATTCTGCATCTGAGCAGCCAGGAGGTATGGGCAATAAATCCTGAATGCAGACAAGGGGTACTTAAGATCAGGAATCTCAGCCCGCAGGATGAACCAAGAAGCTGGAGACAGCGGCTGAAGTTTGCCAAGATTCAGAGGAGCACAACAGCATGCCAGACCCTTGCTGGATCCGAGTGTATCAGCCTGGTAATTGTCCAGTAAGGGGGCCCAAACTGCAGTGCTGTTTTTTTGGTACAGTATCAGGATTAAAGTGGTTTTACTACACAACTCATCTCAAAACCTGGCCAGTTTTCCCAGCTAATGTAGGGCAAGGCCTTGAAGACAAATAACATTGTATTCATACAGTGCATTTCTTTTTACCAGCAAACATGAAAAAAAGCACATTGATTCCAGATTACAATGTCAGAGATACATGAAGAACATCTGTCACTATGACAGAATCATAAATCATTGTGCTGAAATCCTGACATGCCTTTTTTCATTGGCAAAGTAATTTTTTAAAGTGGGATATAATTAAGTTGCTTAGCGCCACACATTATCTATTTTAAACCTGTTATTTTTCTCATGTGAAAAATGTCAGATGAAGCACACCAGTTTTGTTTTGTTTTGTTTTTAAATGAAGCTAGTAAAAAAAAATATGACTACTATATATTGCAGCAATTCAGGGTGCTGATAAGAATTGTCCCATGTGAAGACATTTTAAGGAAAATAAACCTGTGAGTAAATGAAACGGTGCTGTAGGTGTACCAGCAAACCATCCTGATGTGAAAGACAGATTAGTAAGAGACCAGTATAGCTGGATCAGGAATTCTCTAGTGACTTGAATATTGAAAAGGAAATTCTGCAAAGAATGAAAGCAAGGGCACAGAAGTGAGATGAGTAATAAAGCAGTGGCACAAACATCTAGGGATAAAACTAGAAAGAATCAGTCACAAAATTAGTTACAACTTTCCTGGAGTAAAAAACGGAAGAGGTTCTATAAATACCAAGAAATTAGAGGAAGAGAAGTGTAGAGGGACAAATAACAGACACACTAAGCAGAGTGAAATATTTTATTATTTATTTTGCTACGTTCTTTACATGCACATAAACATTAATGACAGGTACTTAACAATACCATTTTTAACAGGGAAAAGACATATGCTAGAATAGGGGGAAAAAAAAACAAGTAAAAGAATGTTTGACTAAGTTATACATACGTGAGTTTCTAGAGCTTGCTGAAATTCACTTAATACCTACTGGGCTCTTGACTTATCTCTGAGAGGTCCTGCAAGAGTGGTTAAGTCACTAGGGCCTACAGCAACTATGTAGCCTAAGATGGAAATACAGTCAGCATCATACTTCCAATTTTTGGTAATGATCAGACATCTGATACTACGAAATACATTTTGAAAATTATTTTAAACCAAACACCTGGTGGGTTTAAAGGCTTTCTCTTCTTTAATTCTTGCCATCATGGAACATGGTTTTAAAAAAGGAAAGGAAAAGAAAAATTTGTAAGGTTTCTTAAATGTGACATTAACAGCAGGCTCTGATTTTGACACTATTAAGAAGTGGTTGGCTGCAGCCCTGGTTTGCAGGATTATAACCATTTCTGCTTTTAAAAATGGGAAATGAAGAAACCTAGGGAATTACAGAGTACTCAGCCTAAGTTCAATACTGAGAAAGATAATGAGACAAATTCTTGAGAAGTAAATTGATACATGCCATGAGAATAAGGTGATAAGAAGCATCCAACATGAATTTGTCAAACTAATCTAATTTCCTTCTTGAATAAGGCAACTGGTCCAATAGATAAGGAAAAGCAGTAGAAATGACCGTATGTTGACCCAAGAAAGGCTTTTGACACTGTCCTGTATGCACATAAATGAACTGGGGAAAGCTGTTCTATTTAAAATCACATTCTAATTCATCATCATCATCATCATGGCTGGGCTTTGCGAATGAAGATTTGGGAAGGCTCTATCCACATTTGTTGCAGGCACGCTGGTGGCTTATGAGGCCAATACGAGACAGACATATCCGATTGCAAAAGGCACAGCAGAAAGACTCCTTAGATGGTATCTTTTGCAAGACACAGTTCTTTCTGCATTGCCTTTTCTCCTCAAGAGTGATCCTGCGTGTGTTCTCAAAGGAGACAGCTGCGTTATAGATGGTGTGTCTCCAGGCCTCCCGATTTGAGGCCAGAGTAGACCAGTTATGGTGATCAATATGGCCAAGGCTGAGATGTTGTTTCAGGGAGTCCTTGTATCTTTTCTTCGGGGCTCCCCTCATGTGGCAGCCAGTGGCAAGTTCACCACAAAGCAAGATCTTAGGGAGGTGGTGATCTTTCATCCTGGAGACATGTCCTGCCCATCGCAGCTGTGTTCTCATCAATATGGCTTCTATACTTGTGACTGCTGCTTGTTCTAGAACAGATGTATTGGTCACAAAATCTGACCAGTGGATGTTTAAGACTGTACAGAGGCAGAGTTGATGGAAGCGTTCTAGGAGACGCAGGTGGTGGCGGTAGATGACCCACGATTCGGAATCATACAGGAGAGTAGACAGCACTATGGCTTTGTAAACACTGATCTTGGTGCTTTTCTTCAAGTGTTTATTACGCCATACTCTTTTGTGGAGTTTTCCAAAAGCACTACATTCTAATTCAATCCACTGTTAAAAGTAAACCTAATACCTGGTTGTGGGTAGCTGTGCTAGGGGGACGTTGAAGGTGTCTTGCACAGCTCCTAAGGACAGGCTTCTGTTCAATGTTTCAATAGAAGCTTAGGTGACAAAATTAGAAGTAATTATATACTTAAGCCTGGTAGGTGGCAGCATGTAAGGATTTGCAAAATGTGCTCAAGGACAGAATTACTATTCAAAAATATCTTAAGAGGTTCTGAAGTCCAACATTAAATATTCGAATAAAGACAATCACACAGGACTACATTTGGGAGGATGAAATCAGAAGCATAACCACAGAATGGCACAGTAGATAAAGATCTAATGATTAATGAGGGCCATGAATGAGTCAACAGTGTGACGCTGTTGAGGAAAAGAGATAAATGTAATCCTAGATTCTCTTGAATTGTCTGCTTGAAACAATATAGGAACAGTATATGTAAGACGAGATAATTAGCATGCTCTTCTTGGCACTGGTAAGGCCTCAGCTAAAATAGTGTTTTACTCTGAGGCACCTTAATTTAAGAAATATGTAGATCAGCTGGAAGCAATCCAGAGATCAACTAGGATGAAATTTGGAAAATTGGATCCATAAAGCAAGGTTGAGATTTTTAGTTTTGTTTTAATCTAAAAAAAAAAAATAAGGTTATATGGGGTTCAACAGTCTTTGAGTACATAAAAGGCTAATATAAAGAGAGTAGTTCTATGTTTTTTCATGCCCACTAATGATATAGGCAGAATGTGAAGGAAACCTTTTTTTAGGTCTACTATAATAGGTATTACAGTAGCATGTTCTAACTAGAAGAAAGATTACTGCTGAATATATTACCCAAAAAGGTTGTATAATCTCTGTCATTACTGTTTTTAGATACATATCAGAGGGACTGCCATCCACAATTATCAAGACAACTATGTACTTTCTTCAAGGTTAGGAGATGGACCAGACGAATACATTAGGTGGCTGAAATCCCTGAAGCTGTGACAAAGTGTACAAGTTATTACAAGGTAATCCATAACAGATCTTCACTAAGAAAGCATTTGAAAATACCATGTGTGGTTCTGGGCACATTAATTTGCTGTTATGGAATATTGCACAGGTTGTTCTCTGGTCTTTTTAAAAACAAAACAAAAAAACCCAAAACAAAACACCCTTGTTTCCTTTGATTTTGTCTTGTGGGATTTTTGGTTTGTTTGTATTTTACCTCAGGAAGGTTAGGTACAGCTTTGATTAAAAATATTGAGGAATAGCAGACTACATAACCCCTTGAGATTTCACCCACGTCTACATTTCTATGATTCATATACAATCTGCAGTATTTTTTTCTGACCCGTTGAAGAGCTTTGCAAGCAGAAGTTAATTATTAAACTAGTTCTTTTCCCAGGGTAGTAATGACCTAATCATTTATGGTTGTGCTCAAATGAGGAATTAAACAAACATATCCAGAACAAACACAGATCAAATAATCTTTGCCAATGGAAAAGTACAAAATCTTGTTTTCAGGCCGGTGAGTGTGCAAAACAACAGCACAGATACAGACCTCAGCAAAACGAACAAGCCAGGATTTCTCAATCTGTGAGAAATTCTGTATTTTAATAATTATTTTAATTCAAAATTTTAGAATTTTTTCTAATTTGGAAAATTTTAAAAATGGGAATGAGAAAAAATGAGATTATTTTGGAAAAGTTGGAAAGTTTTGAGGACTTGAATTACAACTGAACATTTCAACATTCAAACCCCAAAATATTGCAGTCATGTTGTACTTTATATATATATCTTAAGTAGGGGAGCACAGAACTCTATTATACACAAGAAAATGCCAACAAAAATTACTGTGCAAATAAAGCAGCATTCTGCAAAATTATATTTTTTGTTAGCTCAAAATAAATCTCTTTAAAATCATACTCCCAAGGGAAAACTGAGCAAAACTATTTATTTTTCCATTTTATTTTTTTTTATTGTTTAAAACTAAGTTTTTCAGAAAATAAGCTCTTTGTTAGAAATTCAAATCCATATAAAACTTTTGACAAATTTTGACAAATTTTTATATTGAGTCACTACTCAATATAAAAATAGCTAGCTCAAAATATTTTCTAGAGAAATCTGTGCTCATCACAGTCGACTGTGGTGTTGACCAAAATATGACTGCAAACACTGGTAGTTTTTGCATTCACCATTGTTATTTTAGTCTAGTAAAAGATGATCATAAGACTCAAAGATAGGGTCATGATAAGATTATGACTTTCCAGAAGTGCAGAAATATTTAGGTTTGATTTTAATTGATAAACCATACTTCAGTGAACATCCACTGGTCCTTTTCTTCTTTTAAAAATATGCATGATATTTAGACACCAGAATAATGATTTCATCCTGCACGAGAACTTTCTCTCTTATAAGCAAACACTGGAGATTGTGAATTTTGCTGTGCAAATGGGTAAATATTGACCTAATGAATCTGGCTAGCTTCAGGTATACCATTACACACTTCAACCCTTGGATGAACAGCAGTAAAACACCTGCAGAATTTCAAAGATGCCAGGACAAATCTATCAGGTGTCAAGGACAGCCTTAATACCAAAGCCTAGAGGGACAATCAGGCAATGGGAGTTGGAATAGATGGTCTTTAAAAGTCTCTTCCAATCCAAGCTCTTCTATGATTCTGTGACCCATGAGAAGAAAACTCAGCTTGGCTGACCTTGCTTAGAGCAGCCCTGGTGAGGCAATTTTGTTGCTGGGACCTGTAAATCTGAAGGTGGACTGCTTGGTTTGCAGGCCAGGATGTTGCGTACAGCCCCACTGCACATGCCAACAACCTAAAGTGTCTTAAGCAGCTTAAGTAGCTTTAAGCAGCTTTGAAGACTTAGATACTTTAAGCTTATAAAGCAGTTTAAGCTGCTTAAACCGCTCTAGGACTTTAACAAGGGCCCCACGATGCTGCTCCTCGCCAAGCGAGCGAAACAAAGGTGCCTGCAGCTTCCTCACCATTGGCTCGAGGGATGGAGCCACAGGGTTGCCACAGATCCAGCCAGGAATCTGCTGATATTGATATATTTTGTCAATGATGATGTATAAAATAATGTAACATATACTTTCTCCCCTTGGTTAACTCAACGTTTCTTTCTTTTTGTAGCTACCTCCCTTTCCCAGCCACCTCTGTCCCTTTTTTTCTATTTTTGCCCATTTAGCTCAGGCTCTTTCAGTATCTCTTTCGTCTCTAATTAATTCTTCCTGAAGAGATCAGTGGACTGCTCTTGCTGCAGTGATACACTTTTATGAAGAAAACATGTCTTGATTCAGCCTATTCAATCCACAGAACCGTGCTGGGGGTAACTGTTCATTTGTATCACTATGGTTTAACCTAAATCCAGAATTTTTTTCACAGAAGAAGGGCATGAGTTGATAGAAGCATTATGAAAAACCCAACTGTGTAATCCCAGGAAGTACTGGTGCCAGCCATTAGGTTATCACCTACAAAAGCAGGTAACCAGATGGGATAGCATTGTTCAGAAGAAGGAATACAATGCAGCGAATCTGTGTTACATTTTGGAGGTTTCAGTAAGGATGTAGGAGGAGCAAGTCTGGGGACAGCTGTCCAGAAAAATGGGTAAATGTGTCTTCCTACACCGATGATCTCTTAGGGCTGAAAGGACTTTGTTTTCAGTTTTTACTCCATCTGTCTGAATTTGGGTTATGCTGCATAAACCACAAGTCATCCTGTTCTTACCAAAGGATATAACACCCCCTCCCACTTAGACACAAGACAGCAAGTGAGTGTCTGTTTGGTTTAGTGACAATTCACCTTGAACTGCTGTGTTAATAACTAGGACAGTGGTGATGATGTACTGGAGCACTTGAGCTGGATGCGGTGTCTTTGGTGCTGAGGATTCACTCAGGCCTACATCATCCTACTTTTCTCATGTTTGAATTCCCTTTCTAGTTCCTTTAGAAGGCACATTCTCCTCTTCTCTTTCATATCCCTCACCCGTTTCCTGGGTCCATATCTTAACTTCTCAGGTGTTCTCTCTCCATAGTCCTCAGTTTAACTGGGCCCATATTTTTCACAGGCTTATGGAGTCCATCACATGCGACTTTGTATATATCACACTAATCAAAATTTAGCTATGAAATGTAACTATAAAGCTTATCATACTCGAACAATGTGTTCTAAAGACTTGAAGGTGTAAGCAGAAAGAGGGATAACGGTCAGCCTCACTCACTGATCTATTTTTTGCTGATTATCTATGTTATACATTCCTAAATGATGTTGCATATCACCATAGTGTGTATTGAATGCACACCGTGTCCAGTGTGACATATTTACACAAGCAGCATTTAACACTTTTTTTGAGGCTTGATTTATACCAAATGCAATTTTTTTTCCAGTAGCCTGAAAGCATGTTTGTCTCAATTTCTATTAAAGAAAATAATTTCTAGCGTGATCTATTCTTTTCAAGTCATCAATGCATTTTAATCCCTTTTCTCATTTATCAAACTATTCATTATTACTTCCTTCAAAATGTGTTATAATACCCTACATATGATGCCAATAGGATTCACTAGCTTGTGAGTGATTGAATTATTTGTTTCTTAGTCCCGTCAGGTGACACCACTGGTAGTTAACAGATGTATTCATAGCGGAATACTGGAACCGTTGGAGCTGAATATCCTTGGGTTCATGCCTTGTGTCTATATCATCCTCCCAGTAGTTCCAGCTCCTTCTAAAACTTCAGTCAGTTTTGTAGGAGAAAGGGCAGGTTGGACTACCTGTGGGCTTTGTGATCAGTGGGACAGTATTAACTGTTTGGTGTCCATACAGCTCTGGGGCTGGAGAAGATGAGCTGCACCTGCCATTCCCTCAGGTCTGACAGTGACTTGGGTCCCATTCTCCTCTAGGAAGCCACTCATTTGCATCAATGATTAATGATGGGAATTAATAAGGTTAATTAAAGTTAATTATAAGCATGGAAAAGTAATCTTTTTCAAATTCTGAAAAGCTGTATGTGGTCACCTATTCGTAACTTCTGCATTTTCTTTGAAATATTTTTTTATTACATCTGAAGACAAAAAGGTCATGTTCATGTTACAAGAGAGTTTGGGTAGTTTCAGATCTGAGGGACTTTTTAAATATTTATAAACCAGAAAACACACAACACCAGGCATCAGGTGATGTATACAGGCCACAGTTTGGCAGACATTTATGCTTATGCCCAAATTTCAGTTGGAACTTCATTTCCTTTGGCTTCTAGAAAACTTCAGCGTACGTTAAAATTGCCTCTGCTGCTTTGAGGTGATAGCAGCACTGCATGTGTGTACGCCTTGATAAACAACCGCGCGTGCGCCGAAAGTATCCCATTGACTGCGTTGAGCCTGATGGGGTCACACATTTCTGCTGATCCATTCACCACTGGAAAAAGAAATTTTTCAGCGCTGCTGCTGGACTAAATCACCAAGTGCTGGCAGGCTGCCGGGGTCGTGTTGCTGGGCAGATCGTCAGGTGTTGGCCAGTCACTGAGGGCTGCTCACACAGCAAAAATGTACAGGATAGCAGACTCACCCTTCCTTCCTTCCCCAAACTCATGACAACTGTCTCCTTGATGCATCTGCAGGATTACAGCTGACCTCACTACAGGACAGCATGGGGCTTCACAAGGCAAATTGTCACTTTTTCTCATCCCTCCATCTTCTTCAGCATTTTCTCCCAATCCTTGACATTCCCACCATTGTTTAATTTATTTTTTTAACAATCTTGTTTAGCTGGAATAAACTGATAGCTTATTTCAACCTCAAAAAATAACTTCCCTTTACACTTGTTCCTAATTAGTTTTTTCTCTTTTTCTTTTTTTCCAGCTTTGGTGGCTAGCTTCTTTGGCTAATGGGTTACACAGTGAACTGCCTGAATCTGTTACATGTCTGTGAATACTCTTTCCCTAGATTGCAATACCAACCCAATTCTTTGGTCTGCTGGAAGTCATCCTAAGAGGTGGGTAATGTTTAGGATTTTAGGAAGAAAGCCAGAGTTTGCACTCTACCAATATTAATTTCGTGCATTCCCCCTTGCATTCTTGATTCTGTAATTGGGCCGTGCTTCCATCTCCACCCATATCCTGCCTTGACACACATCCACGTGCAGATGACAGGGGCAAGGGTGGATGAGCCAGCCAGCTTGCAGGCTGAGTCACCCCAGGAAGGCAGGTCGTCATCTGGCAATTAAGATGGAAAAGGAAGTGTGCCAGCATAACAGGTGATCTGAGCAATGCACTGCGCCCCACATGTCAAAATAGATATTGCACAATATTGGCAATGACAGAGAAATGTGAAGAAGAACACAAACATGCATTTCCAAAATGGCCTTCGTAGTAGGAATTAAAAAATATCACAGCTCAGCCTGTTTCTTTTCATGGACAACTTTAATACCAAAGATGAATATAACAATCAAGAAATGGATAGAGCAGTGGTGTAGTATAAACCTCTTAGCATATTTGGTCACTTTTATATGGGTGTCTTTTCCTGAGCATGGAGGCTTGAAAGCAGGATCACAAACACAATTTATGAGTACAGAACAATTACGCTATTTGTTGGATAGTACATACAATAAATGGCTGGGAGTAATGTGCTATTAGCTTTGGCACTAATGCCCTCACTGCCTCTGATGCACGTAACCACTGGGTTTCTGCTGGTCAAGCAGATGGTAATCACATGGGGAAGTGCCAGACTCCATTGCTCCTTGCAATAGAATGATCCTCAGTTTTGCTGAGTTGCTATTTTCTATTTTGATTTTTTTTTTCTCAGGGTTTTAGAGCTTTTTCAGTAGTTAGTTTTTCCTTCAGTCCTTGAGTGTCTGCTACAGGCTCAACAATTTCACTTGTGTCCTTGTTTCAGCTTTTTTAATATACCTTTCTTGACTTAAGTTTACATGCTGTTACTCATAGGTTACCAACCTTTTTTTTGTAAAGCAGAGTTGGGGTCATACGGCCTACCTAGGCCTTGTGTTAAAATAGTAAGACTGTGAAAGCTTTACCAAAACGGTGGGAGACAGACTGATCTATGCTTGTTGTTTGATGTATTTTTAAGTACTTTGCTAGCTTAAACATATGAGTCTTGCCAGATGGCAAAAAGACTCATAAATAGATACTAACATGAACACCACACAGGGTCAGATGTGTTATATAACTGATGGTATCAGTGATGGTCTATATAATGCCAAGCAGAATAGTCTGGGAAGGCTGGACTTCAAAGGCAAAATTACTTAGAAATCAGTGATATGAAGCTTGAAAACAAAAGAATGCTGCATGATATTCTGACTTTGACCATGTTCAGATTTATAAGAAGAAAAAAAATTCCTGTGAGGATAATTAATCATCGGCACAGGTTGCTCAGAGAGCTTTGGCACTCTCCATCCTTGGAGGTTTTTCAGACGTGACTGGATAAAACTCTGAGCAGCCTGGTCTAAGCTAAGCATTGACCCTGCAAGGGTACAGGTGAACACACCAGGAACTTCCTGAATTCCCTTTCAGCTCAGGTCGCTCAGTGATCCTATGAGTTAAGTTACTGTTGTAGTCAAGGGTAGGTGAGGTGGAGAAATAGTGTTACAAAGGGAAAATGCCCAGTATGACATTTCCCAGTATGTCCAAGTCTCTGTAAAACTTGGCTGCTGCCATCTGTGTAAGGTGATCCTGTCTCTCTCCAGATCCTGTCCTGGTGTTCCTAGTCTCTCTCTTGAGCTAGCGCTGGCCCTTGTCCAACATCACTGTGAGCTGTTTCAGCTCACCAAACTGACAAAAGCTGATTAGTTTTTTTTAAACTGGTTGGCTTTCTGCTAATTTAGTTAGCTGAACTACTTCAATAAGAGACAGATGAGCACCACAGCATGAGGAGGAGGTGGGAACATGCGGTTGAGATTGGAAGGAGTTAAGGGTGGGCAGGGCCCTCTCAGTGGGAGCAAGCCATTACATTTGCCTTGTTGCTTCATGAAAACAATGCGATATATTGGAGCAGCAGCTTCAATACAGGCAGAACAGCAAACTGGGTAAGCCCAAAAAGAAAATAAATCATAAAGAAAATAAAACCTCTGAAATAAAAATTCTATAATGCTAAGACTGATGAAAAGTGTGGAATTACAGAAAGGAACATGAGCAAAAAGATCACTGACTAATAATGTCCAAGGAAAGGTGAACAGAGATATATCAAATGCCTAACACTTGAAACTGAAACTCCTGCCATGGTAGGAAACCACAGATCTTGTTTACCAAGTTACAAAAATCCTGTGTGGGTAGTTCAAACAGGAAATGGGCTGATCAAAAGCAAAGATAGGGAAATATGTACAACAGAGATAATACAGATAATAAAAGCATTTTAGAGAAGTCAGTAGCAAAAAGTTAGCCCTACGTTGACATGAGATTCTGTGACATGAGATGATCTGACCTTATAAGAGACTGCTGTTGGTGCAGTGGTGATACCAGAAAACCAAATTGCAGTCCAGTAGGTAGCAGCAACAGTACAGTGAGAGACATTTTGGTTGTAATAGAAATGCTAAGAGCCCGTGATGTCACTGCAGAAGTGAAATTTTAAAACTTGAAAAAAAACCCTGGGAAACCCCAGATTCTGATGAGGGGAAACACGGAGTTGTTAAAATACTACAATGTGAGACTGGGAAAGTGTCTCTCTGCCCTATACTATAGGGGACGTAATTTGCAGTGGAAGATGCAAATTGCACACAAGATGACACAGATGATGGATGCAGAATTGCAGGGGAACAGCCTCAGGACTCAGTCCCAGAAAAAGGGATATTCATACAAAAAAGCATTCTGAAAGAACATGTGCAATGACATGCTTTGCTCATCAGCAGCTTCATTGATGTTTTTTTTTTTTAAGGTTACTTGACATCGGCCTCGGGAACACCTTGTGGAACTTCAGCACTCAGATCTTACTCCATCATTACAGCCCTGCAGAGAGGGGTGGCTGGCTGCATCTGGGAGTCCATCTAAGTAAGAGACTGGTTCACTCTGAACACTGGTGTGGAACCAGGGTACATTTGCTTTCTGGGGCTGTTTAGCATTATCCCACACAGCTACTGTGTAGGCAGCACAAGTAGCAGCATACTGTGGGGTGTATTGCACATATCTTGGAGGTGTGCACTGTGTTACTGAGCCATAGACCTGAAAAAACCTGTGAAAATACATAACCTAGCAAAAAAGTAAGCCAAACAGGATTCAAAATAAGCTACCAAAGCAAACATCCCTGAAAGCTTAATACCGAAAATTGAATTCATGTTAGAAAACACAAATTCTGGGAAAGTAGAGCATCTTGCCTGTCCTATCTATATCTCACTTCCAAGTAATTAGGAAGGAACTGACAGAAAGGATAGGAGAGTCTTCCACTACTCATACTCAATTCAAGATATTCAGTTCCAGAATGAAAAAAAGATTTTAAAAATTTAATTTACATGTAATTACAAGGTTAAAATAGACCCTGAAAAATACAGACATCAAAGATGTCCTTTTAAAAAAAAAAGTGCCTATTAAAAAGTTTGACTGTTGGTCTCTGTCTCAGCAGAGTCAAACAGCCCACCACCTCATCTTTCACCAGAGTCAGCAGGGAGCACAGGATGTAATTGTTGTGCATTCTCTGAATGGCAGCCCCCAAGAATTCCCCCCAAGATGATCTAGTGGAGACCAATGTGTGTCAGGAAGAGCATACTTACTAGAGATCTTAGGAAGACCCACCTGACCAGAATGATGGTGAGAAGTCTCAACTGTGTCCACTAGAAACAAGAACAAATGACGGAAAGGAGTGGAAGACATGAACTTCCATGGTAAGAATAATGTAAGGGCTACTAAGAGGATCCAGTATGTTCTCCATAATTGTTTTGTTTCCTCTGTGAAGCAAAACTTGCATTAGCTAGCTTGTTTTATGAACTGCCACTGGAGGTAATAGTGATGAACCTTACCTAAGGGGAGGAAAATAATGCTCTTGCTTCAGAGGTGCAAAGAGTAGCTCATGTCCAGGCTAAAGCACTGCACCAAATGCTTCAAGGAGCCAGGGACCTGTTGCCAAGGCACTACCATGTAATGACAGATTGGGGAGAAAATCCATGCCAAGAAGAGTTGGCAGGTGTGGGACTCAGGTAGACATACCACAGTGGAAATTACATGATTTCTGATTAAAAGGGCTTTGCCTTTCATATATCTTCAAAGGTATCTGAAGCTCAATTGTGTCATAAGCAACAATGGTTTATTTTCATTACCTAGACTGAATGAGAGATCTTTAATCAAACTGTGTTGCATTAGAGACAGTTCTGCTGTTTAACCATAAATATTTGGGTGTGCAATCTGGTGCTGATCTGCAAGGTTACTAATATCTATAAAATAAGTAATCCTTTTTTATTTGCATCATCTACCAAGTTGTTTCAGCTTCAGCTTATTAAGTTTGAGCTTAGATCGGAGGTGATGCCCTTGATATGACAGGGCGCACAGACTCCTGTTACGTTGAATATATTCAGGATATATTGTTTCTGCTACAATTCCCAGACATTTTCTTAGCCAAGTTTTAACACAAGCCCACTAAATATACGCTTCTTTAAAAAAGTAAATCTCTACAGTCTGTTCTCAGCTTTCTTTTACTTTTCTCATAATATCAGGCCCACACATAGCCCAGATTCCTCAATGGTAGCTCATGAAATTTTTCCACCTTCTTGTGCTATATATATTCCTATGTCCTGAGCAGCAGCCTGTGTCTGTGTTTTGAGTACAGACTGCTGTTATTTTAGATATCTGCCTCCATAAAGGAGCATCGCTCTTTCTTATATGTCTTCATAATGAGATTTTTTTCACTATTTTCACAGAGGTTTAACCTCATTTTGAAAATGAGGTTGTTCTTTTTCTCAAAGTTAAATAATTGTAACTGTAACTATCTATCTATGTATCTATACATATATACATATATAGATACATACATACATACATATAAATATATATATATATATATATATATAAAAAGTTGGGAGTCTGTCCACCAGGGCCCATATGTATTTCTTTGTACACAGCAGTTGAAGTAAAAAGCCTTATTCACAGGAGGGGCTCTTAAATGTGTGCCCTCTTTTTAAGCACCTACTAAAGAAAAGTTTCGTGTGCATGTCCACACTTTTCTCAATGGGGATGCATCGAAGAACAGGCTTATTTTCTGGAATCAAAAACCTTGACTGAAATATCACTGCCTGGATCACTTGCTGCTTGCAAGGCTGATAGCAGCAAGGGGATATAAACCATAGCTCATACCAGCCTCACCAGGAATACAAGGACACGTTGTATGTAATCATACATGTTGTTCCTTGGGTGAGATCATGTGTTCAAGTATCCTGCCTTCATGCAGTGGAAGCATCAAGCTGAAGGTCACGGGTCCCAGAACACAGCTGTGATGAAGCAAATCTACATTGTGACATTCAGTTTTGTTATATAATTAGAGCATTCAATTATAGACTGGAAGACATACTTAGACTGTATTAGAATATTCTCTGATGTAAATGAGGTTGGGTTAATTCACTATAACAGGCCGGGCAGTGACAAGAGGTGGAGATAAGCTCCCAGCACTAACTCAGGACAAAATTAAGCAAGTGGCATGCTTGCCTGCCCTGCCCTGCCCTGCCTTGCCTCCTCCCACACCCTGGTCCTGCAGCCACAACCGCCAGCTCCACACCGAGAGCCCCACCAGAGAGAACAACTGGGCAATGCACACCTTTTATTGTAATCTGCTAATAAATGATTTCTCATTCAGATTCCAGCTGCAGTTTTGCTCTTGCACAGGCTGGGTGGAGCAGCTGCAAACCTTAGGAACAGCTAAGACTCTTGAACAATTTCAGTAGTTTTCTTGGAGTAATATTGGATTAATTTAACCTTTGAAAACAATAACTTCTGATACAAGACCTTGTCTCTCTAGACTGATCTGGCAGGTTTAGCCATAGCTTACATAAGCTGGAACATCAAGGCTTGTTTCGAAGAGAGAGGGAATATGAGCCAAGATGCAAATATGGGTCCCTATTTTCCTCTGAAAAATATTAATAGCTTTTCATTTTCCTCTTAGGCAGTGTTAAGCCACTCCTCTTAATGAGCAAAGGGTCCTTCATTTTTTGTAGATATTCAAAGAAATTACCATGGCATTATTGTTCCATAAGTCACTTTCAAAACATTATAGATAGCACACTGAGATGGAAAGAGTGTGTGACCAGAGTGCACAGCCTAAAAACCAACTGAGATTAAATGCAAGGCCACCAGGCACAATGTCCAAAAGAGATAAATCAGGGTGACTGCATAGCTGTATTCTTGTTTTTCCACTGTACTAACTCATAGAGAGCACAAAATAAGCCTGTGTAGCAAAGACATGAAAAAAGGCACACTGGAAGAAATATTTATGTTGTATTAGCATATTCTCTGCTCTAAATGAGTTTGGACTAATTACTTATTAGACCACAATGGGATAAGCAGGAGAGATAAGCTCCTAATATCACATTAGGAAAAATTAATTAAACAGAATAAACATAATTTATTTGATTCTGCTATTTCCTATTTCAATTGCTTTACTTAGCAATCTCAGTAATGTTCTTTAACAAATTCTTTATTTATTTTTTTAAATAGAAAAAAGATAGACAAATGAAAACAAGCTGGAAAGAGATGAATTTTATTCATCACGGTACCTCATTTTCCTTGGCAGACTAACAACTGCACTATCTGCACAGATTTCTGCTACTTGAGCTAATAGAGTGCCAGTACCAGCCATGGGTTGTCATCCTCTGAGTAAAGCACTCCCAGAAGAAGATTGCTGATGGTCCCTGGTGAGAAACACAAACTGAGGTTTTGCTAGTTGGCTGGGGTGACAGGTAATCAGATGGATTCCAGATATAAGGTAACCCACTGTGTCTCCTCCAGCCTCTTGCCATCCTTGTCCTTTGCTTTCCCCACTTCATCCCAGGACCCCACATTCTCCTACAGGAAGTCACAGTAGATCCCAGCTCCTGATCTCCCAATCTGGTTAGCTGTTTGCTCATTCCCCAGTATGACACTCTTTGCTTCCAATCTACCTGGCTGGACCACCCTACCTCTCCAATTCCTCCTCCTGACCCCATTCCTCATCTAGCACAGCTTTGGGATCCAGTATATCTGCCTGAGAATTTCTTCACAGTGCATTTGAATAACTGTCTTCTGTACTCTTGATTTGGACATCTAGGATGCTGGGACCAGAGCAGGGCAGACTCCTGCTTTCCTTTTGGTTGCCTAGACCTCTTACAACTTATGGTAGCAGATGCCCATCCATAGCAAATGAGACCTTTTAGGAAAGTTTGCTGTTGAAATCAAAGTCATCTTTATTAAACATGCACCATGAGTTTTCACATACTTATTTAATGAGGATAAAACCAACATGTCATTGACACAAAAGCTGTCTTCTATCAGATTTTAAGTCCTTGCACCAAACTTGCAAGATTTATCTTTTGTCACAGAAGACACCAGAATTTTTAACTGCAGCACATTTTCCCTACAGCCTGACAGACACGTCAGACATGTCTGAGTTGTTTTATGCTAGTTTCCCTTGGGAATGTGTGTCAAGTAAAAAGTCCTGAACTATACAATTTCTTATTGTTTAGACAAGACAACAACATTAATAAATTTAATCTCAGAAAAAGCATTCTAATATCTTTAGTGGCCACTATGCAGACTTTCATTCCTTAGAGGAGATAAGGCATGTCCTTGCAAACAAGAAAAATTAGATCCTGATTTGCCAAGGCCTATGCTCTAAGTAGTTCAAGGTGATCAGTGTACAGTTCAGATTGTTACATAAAACAATTTGCAAAGATCAGTAAAAATTAAACACAAAATGACAGCTTTTTCAAGAAAACAAGAGCCAGGGATAAGCCCCAAGGACTATGCTGAAATCATGTGCAGTAAAGATGAAAAATGTGAGACTAGACTCAGTGGGACTGTGGCAGAGTAGTAGAGAGAAGACTCTTGGTCAAGTGTGAGAAGTATGACACTGATTATGTGGATTATTATACTTAGATTCATTGCTAATACAGTATCTAAATATTGCCAATGCAGTGTATAATATGATCAGATCTAAAGGGTTATAACATAACCAGGTCCAACTGGAAACATGCAGGTTTAGAGCCTTTGGCCTTGCAGAAAGCACAATTACAAAGCAGCAAAGCACCTATGGAGCTACTTTAGGATTTTATCTCTGTATATGGCTGGATCTTAGTGCTTTTACTCAACCATCCAAAAGTGAGTGTTCCCATCTTAGGGCTGGATGTACGCTCCAGGCATCCCTTCTAGGGTGGGATCCATCTGGAAGCTGTCTGCAACCTTGGGAGATCAATTGGCCTAGTCCACAAATGCATTTTATACCCTTTCACAGGCCAATGTGTATCAAAACCACATCACAGCTCCTCCATCCCTGGAATGCATTAATTATGTGAGCATCCAGACAGTTCCTCCTGCAATTCCCACCTGGTGTTCTTATCTTAGGACAAATCACATTACCTATCAGAGACTGCAAGGGAGAGGGGGTGTGTGAGGGCAGGATGTGCTTCGAGACCCAACTATCTTTCTTTACTGTCACAGGGACAAAATAGATATACTGTAGAGTAAGCCTCACCAATCAGCTAAATCGTGAGTGGATGGGCTATTCTTCCTCTCTGGTGCCCCCAGTCTTGTGCTGCAAGGATGCTTAATTTGACCCAAACTGAAGAAAAACAGGCAAGCAGCAGAAGTGCAGCAGCTTGGTTTGTGTTTTTCCTTCCCTCCCTCGTTCTCTCCTTTTTCATTTGTGTTTTCCTTTGCTTTCTGTTTAAGAAAAACTTTCTTGAGATATCCTTGAGATATTCTTGAGATGTCCTTTGGAGACCTACCAAGACACTGTTAATAAACAGCTTCCAAAAAGCTGCGTTAGAGACAGCAGGATGTTGCTGCAGTTTCCATGTGTCTGTGTGACCAACAGACAATATGCTGTCCTGGAATTCTTTTAGCAGTGAATTTGCTGTTCAGCGCCAGCACCACAGAGAGAGGCTGAGTTTCCTTCCCCTGCAGCTCTGGTGCCCATACTGCCTGCCTCTCCAGGGAATGACTGGACTCCAACAACAGGTCTGGCAGAAGTTCCAGCCCATGTCAGTGAACTGAATAACTCTCTCTTCTGAAATAAAAAATCCAATACTTTTTGGTTCTTACTGTGTCTTTAAGACTGTTAAGCAATGGTATTTTCGTCACATAGACTTTTAACAGGAAACCAAAATTGGATTTTTTTTTAAAAATGAAAGCCTTACTTTTCTTAATTCTGAATATTTTTATTCTTTTTTTCCCCCTTATTTTTTTCTATCTTTAATAAAGGTTTTAAAAGATTTGGTGTGGCTTATGTTGCCACAGGAATAAACAAGCATTTGAAATCTCAAACTCTATCCAAAACTTGTTTAGCAATATAGTTTTGTTACAGTGACACAGCACCTTTAATTCATTTGACCCTCTGGATCTGTTTATTCTACTGAAATTTGACTCAGCAAAGTTAAATCCCCTTATATCATTCTGCAAGACAACTCATTTTATGTTTGGATGCAAACAGCCAAAGCTGCACAATCAACTCACCCCCAACATGCCAGTTTGCACTAGTGTGGCTGAATGGAAAAAGAAATTGTGGTGGCTTTATAGAAATGTACCTAATTTCTATGGGATGCTCAGTGAATATCAGAACAATAGATGGTGTATTAACTACTATGTCTGCTCTTTTTCCTTGGCATAGGTAATATTTTTATGTAAGGGGATGGCAGCCTCCTCTCATTATATTAAGCAAAATTCTTCAACGGATACCATGAAGTAATATTTTTTTTTTTTTTAGCTTATTTTTACTTGGTCTTTAGGAAACTGTTCTGTAATAGCAAGCTCTGGAACAAAATCTAAAAAACAGAGCATTTTTTGTGTTTGAAATGTCTCTCCATATGATTGCAAATAATAAAATTATGGAAATATCTTATTCTCCAGTTACTCTATATCATCCAATCAGCATGATTTACTCTTCCCTCTTGCTATATACTTTTGTGTGCAGATTTTATTGTGTCTCTGTTTTGGTTTTAATATTTATATGTATTTATTAACAAGCAAAACAGAGAGCAACCAGTTTTTTAAGGATGTACTGGAGTGAACCACTACAGGCAAGTTATATTTATTTCCACATTCAGGATACGGAAGGCTAGCAAGGGATACCTCTTTGCACCTAAATATTTTAAGTCCATTGGAAAAGAATTACAGGTTGGTCAAATAAGGTTTTTCTTATCTTTTTTTTTTTCCTTTCACCCCCATTTTGTGTTAAGCATTAGAATCTGTTAAAAACAGCCCATTACCTTAAGCCTTAAAGCAATTCTTTCCCTGTTGCAGAGAAATCTGCTTGAAATGTGTTCTGCCTTTATGATCTCCAGGCTCTAGCCTGGCCAAACAGAGGGAGTGTTTCTACCTGGGCTGTCACTTTGTTTTCCTCTTCTCCCCATTGAGCTAAACCTTGCTCCCTATGCAACCTGAGGGGAAGGACTTTTAACACAACATGAAACAACATCCTTGGCTGAGCAGGTTACAGAGAGAGCCCAAAAGCTCTCGGGACTCTTCAGTTCCAATACACCAGCTCTCATGGAACCCAAAGTGTAGGTGCACATCTGCCTTGTTTCCTTCCACTGCCTGATTACAGCATTTCCAGCCTCTGCCAAGATGGTGATGGCCACAGGACTGCAGCCTGAAGAGGGAAGGACTGAAATCCTGCTTTCACCAAGACCAACGCGTACATGAGAGGCAATCACCGGTTGCTTGTAAGTCTGAATCACTCAAATTTCAGTAGCTTGAAATATCATTAACACAGTTTCTCTTTTTTCCTCTACCTTACAGAAGTGGAAGAGACCCTTCTCTTTTATTAGAAACACTGGTTTTCTTCAACTCCCTCTATTGCCTCTAAAAGTCCTTAGGCATTTTTCTTAATATAACCCTGTGCCTCAGCTATGGCACATCATAGGCAATCAAATAAGAAGAGTGGAATATATATATGGAGTCATGTATATCTGACATGACTCCTGCACGGCTCTGAACTGCCACAAGCCCGTGATGCTGTTGGGATGTGACTGCTATATGGCAGTCAGCACAGATTTCCCACCTAGCAGAAATCTAGGTGGGAAATCTTAAAGGCTGCAACAGGAATGCAGCAACATTAGGAAGAAGGCAGTCCCATGTGGCAAAATGTGAGTAAAGGAATGAAAAGACTGAAATGGAATATTAACAGTAAATTATTGGAAGGTGAAGGCTCGTACTGTCTGCAGGTTCTGGAAAGGCAGATACTGATAGCTGATGATTTTTTTTTTTTGATAGAAAAGAATGCATGTAAGAAAAATTAGATAGGAAAATGAAAGAAAAAACATTAACAAATGCACACAAAATTGTCAACGGTGTTGGCCTGGCATTATTCCAGTGCCAAGAGCAGGAATCATTACCTTGAGCTATTTAGCATTCATATCTGGGCAAAACTGTAGAAAATTACAAAATAGAAAAACTCTGCACTGGCTTATTGGATAACTATAAATAATTTAAAGCAACTTCTGTCTTATCTTTTACAAATCAGTGGACAACTGACTGCGCTGTTATGCAGAAAATGGTGGAAATTTTTAAGCTAATGTACATTTTTTGACCACTCCTATTTTCTGACTATGCTGTTATGCAGCTTTATCATAGCTATCTCCTTTTATCAGAAAACAGTGGGGTTTTTTAGGTTAATGTACATTTTTGACCACTCCTATTTTGGCTGTTAAATTTTCTCAAGGGAAAAGTTGTGTTCACTGCTTGATACTGGTACTATTCTGGTCTGGCTTTACATTAATTCTCAGTTTGTCACTCACCTGTGATTAATCAAGCAGAAACTTAGAAATAAAATTATGTATTTTGTAAAGGGGAACTAAGCTTTCAGTAACTGTGAAACTATGATTAGGAACACTAGGACAGACTGTCGGGAATTCCAGCTTGGTCTAGTTCTAGAACTTTGGTAGAGTTATGCTGAGCCATATTTGCCAATAATCTGAATTTTAAGTATCCTTGCTATGTTTTCCATAATACAGTTAAATCTCTGTGGGAGTAATAACTTGGGAAAACTTTGTTTTGGTCAATATCTGAAATGAAAATTATGTGTGTTGAAGGTGAGAGCAAAATACATCAAGTTATTACTTGAGACCAAGAAAAAAATTGCTTCATTCTCATTATTTTAATCTTTTACTGGACAACAATAATGGCAAATTAGAAATTACTTCTGAGTTCCAACTTCATTTTAATATTTAGGTTATCTGCCTGCTGCTTATTTTGCGTGACATCTAATTACAACGGTATGTGAGATATCTCAGTCTTTGAGGTCCCTCACAACAGGCCCATGGGACAAGAAAATGCAGTTTCTGTGCAAATGCAAACAGAGCTACATATTCGCTATTTTTCCCAGGGAAGTATGTGATATATATATATACATATATATATATAAAATATATATATATATATACACAGAGAGAGAGAGAGAAAGATGAATATTAAAGTCAATCCAGCTGTCTTTAATTCCAGAGTATGTCTCTGATGCATGAACCATAACCTTTGATCCTAGCTGAAATGTTGAATGATGCCTTCAAAAATATATTAAAATTCATTATACTGTAGATTACTAAAATATTCCCTTGGAATATGACTTTTTTAATAGAAGCACAAGAAATAAATTAGATATTAATTACATATTGCCCTCAGTTCTACAGAGTCATGAAGAAAACAAATTTGGAGTGCTGCATAGCACAACTTCATAATGCTGCAGTTAGATTTTCCCTTGTATTTACAGACTGGTTTATTTTAAAATCTATTCAAGCACTGGAAAATCATAAATATGCAGCTCCACAGATCTGGAGATCAGGTTTCTGTGACTGTAATACATGGCTTCTTTTGACAAAGCTCTCCAATTAAAGGTCAAACTCTGCTTGCTTTACATTTGATTTAGGATGGAAATACATGTGTGAGTGAAGGAGTGTGTTTTGTCACAGTATTTTATGGCTGTACACTGCTCCAAACATAAGTAAAAATACGTACTGAGGTTCTAATCTAAGAGGGGCAGAATATGACAGTGTTTGGTTGAAACGTTTCTAAAAGGTATAACAGCACGTTAAAGGTTTCGTAGGAAATACAACTAAAATATGCCTGATATACATCTGTTTTTCTCTCCTTACCAGAAATTCCAAAGGTTCATACCAACACAGCTGAAGCCTCATTTTCACTCCTCTATTAATATTACAAATTTTAAATAAAACAAGTCAACAGATACAACAGTTGGTATCAGTCTTAAGCCCTTCAATTTTGCCAGTGTACCAGCATGCAGTATTTTTGATTATGTAAATCTCAAGTTCTACTGATTGCTATACCAGTGTAAAGGAGCAGGATGTAAAAGTTTTAGCATGTACACTTTCCTCTCAAATCTGTCAGAGGGACACAGAGAATGGACTACCCCAGTCATGTAACATCCTAAATCAATAGACATCTATTGATCCATGGGAACCATAGGCCTCTGACCTTACAGCTAATCCTTCTTTAGCCCACTGTATTGAAGGAGTTGGTTGTGATACTTCAGGGTCTCTCCAGAAATGGCCACTTGGTTGACATATTTTGAGAGAGAGAGATGGCATGGAACCAACAACCACAGGTGTGCATCTCAGCTTCTAGTAATTAGAGTAATATTTGTCACCTTATGTACTCTTTTTTAGACTGTAAAATACTGTTTTTGATCATAGATGCAATTAAGAATCACCTCTTTATTTTAAATCAAGAGGAGAGTATGATTGAGAAGTTGAGAAGTGAGCATCATCTTATCATCAATGCTCTATAACTTTGTTGTGATGGAACAGTAGAGTTGCCACTGGCATAGTCATTGACTTTTAAAGATTTTCTTTCCAGCAGTCAACCAAAGAACGATAACCTCCTGCTCCATCAAAAAGCTGGTACACATAGCAGTGCTATGTTCAGGCCATGACTGAACATTTGAGCAGATAAAGTGGCACCATGTCATCACTGGCGCACTGCCAAAAGAGCTGTATGTCGTATCACAACCCCAGGAAAGAATTTCTGTACAGCTGGAAATTGCATGTGGAAAAGCAAAGGCAAAGTGAACTTTGCCTGTCTCTCACCCTTCTCCGCCAGATACTAACCAAACAAAAGGAATTTGAGAAGGAAATGCTCTTAGATCGTCAGTATTTGCCTAGATCCATAAATGTCTTGAGGTAACCGAGAGTAAAGTGTGTGAGATTTAGATATTATCTATCCGAAGTTCCTATATATGTAATCTATTCCCTTTAATTTCATTATGATATAATACCCGAAGAATTAATACCATGAATAGTTTCATTGTCATATAATCCCCTAAGAATTAATACCAAAAATAGTGATGGCAGAAAGAAAAAATTGGAGAGAAGCTTGGAATATCTCATCCCTTAAGGCCTGGGGCTCAAATGAGTCATATTGCCATGCCTCCTATGGCAAAGAAGGCTTTCATAGCTGAGAGGCAAGGCAAGAGCCTTGAAATTTATGTGCAGCAGTCTTGATGTCTGTCCAGACATAGATAGATGGAGGGCTTGGAAGGTGTTATTCCAAATAACACAGTCTTATGTCTATCCACTGTGGTTTTACACAGGGTTGTGACTTGTTTATCCTCTATTTTGTTGTCCCACCCTCTATTCAGGGCTGTTCAGAGAAGTTGCATAATAAAACATAAGAATTGGTTTGGCTCCAGCTGGTCCTGGTGCCTGTTTTCTACTGTGGGGCTAATTTAGTTGTGGGGACAACATTTGGGACACAACAAGAGAGAAACTCGAAATAGCTCAGAGACTTTTGAAGAGGCAAACATTTTATTCACTAACAAGTTGCTACTGCAAATAAAAATTTTAGTACCTATGATAAGAATAATTTTATCTTTTTGCCAGGAAATTTGTAGCGTGCTCCTTTGGCTCAAATAGATAGACTTTGTGTTTTGTAATAAGCTTTGCTTCATTGAAAACCAACTCTGTAAAAGCAGCAATATATAAAAGCAAACAAACCCTTCTTATTTTCCCTGTATGTATAGTCGGAATCCTATCTTCAAACGACCTTAAAGAGAGTTTTCGATGCTACTTTTTTATTCTTGTTAGTTCAGCATAGCCAACAGTAAAGGCCTTGTTGACATTAAGCAAATATGCAGTGATGCAGCAAAATTAATTTAGTCACACTGATGCAAATCCCTCACACAGATGTAAAGCCTGTGTGCAAAGTAGGGCATTTCTGAATGTACACAATATTTAAAATTAAGTGAGAGATTCTATTCTTCCCAACTGATTCCTTAATGTGATTCACATAGATACCCCTGAAACCCTAAGCTGAAAGAAAGGGACTTTCTGGTCAAAACTAAGGGTACATTAGGAGTACTGTTGATTGAGAAGGAATATCATGACCTTTAAATTGCAAGTTGAAGTAACTTAATAGATAGAATAACACTTTAAAAAACACCCTTTACATTAAACTGAGTATATTTGACCTTAAAATCACTAGGAAAAAATATGTCATTGCATTGCATAATTCCATTCTATGGTTACTTTTCAGAACAGAAGTGAAAAAGAATGCACTTTTGGTCCTGGACTGTTCTTTGTAATTTAATGTGATCTGCTGTCAACAAGAGGCAAAATAAACCTCTGACACTCGGTAAGAATAAGAACAGAACAAAACGTACCTTACTGTGGGTATTCAGTCAAAGATCTATGGGCAAAAAATGGCACAGTTTGTGAAGGTGTAACTGAAAAACAGGTGGGGTCAGCAAGGGAGGTGTCTAGTAGGAATACTGGTAATGAGGTAATGACCATAATGACCATCTTCCTTTGTAACCTGAAGAGGTTTGGGGAATTTTATTTTTTTCTTAAACTAAAAATGCTTCAGAAAAATGTGAAGTTGACTAAAAGTTCTGGTAATTCAGTAAATGTCTTTTACATATTTTTTGGACAAAAAAATTCTAAGTATTTCATGTTGCAGTATAGCCTTTATTTACTATAGTATATAGTAAATAAAGGCTATACTTTGTTTGGATCAAAATCCAAACAAATTATTCACATTGAAAGCACAGTTTTTAATCTAATCAGACTATGTCCCAAAAATTTTCTTTACAAAATATTTTAAAATCAGAGAAACTTTTTCCTAATCTGAATGGAAGCATATTCTGAAACCTGGGAATCTTTTGTTAAAATCAAACTTTGATTCTCCTTGCAGCTAAAGTTTCACACTAGAGAAGTGAAAAGATATCACCCGGGACTTCCTTTCCATGTACATTCACCTACTACCATCGCTACTGATGCTGTAAGTGACTGTTAAAGCAACATTTTTTTCCTCTTCCATTCTCCCTCAAAAAGAAGTTTAAGAAGTCCCTCTTCTGGAATGAAGTCAGGGCAGAGCCTCATTCTAGTGGGCTGCGGTTTCCCGGTGGATCCGCGAGACTTGAGAAACACTGTTCTGTACATACATTAACAGGAGTTTGCAGTGCTTCATTTTGTTCTACCAACAGCATTGATGCTAACAAGAACCCAAGTAGGAAACCCTCATAACATAAAGAGACAGGGGCGAGGGAAGTGATTTAGGCAGGTAGGGAGCTAAGCAATCAGTTATTACTGAATTTCTAACTGTAGGCAACACAACTATACCCCCTACCTTATAGTTCCTGAGATTACTGAGCTTCATCAACAGAAGCTGTGGTCCCCACTGGATAATTCCCGAGCTCCTTGAAATGAGTCTAATACCCAATGAGGTTACTTGTGCTGCTGCAGAAAGATATTTCTGGCCTTTCACATGTCAGAAAAGAAACTGGATGTGACAGATTTGGAGCTGCCCTGTGATAATTTAGGAATATGGTCTGTTGGCCTGATTATTTGGTTGAATGTCTGGGTTTAACTCATCAGGGGTTAGCTTGCAACTGCACTCTTAAATTATCAGGGCTGGGCTGGGCTGTGCTTGCTACACTGGGATGCCCCACTTCCACTGTGTTTGCACAGCCAGTGAGCACAGGGAATTGGAAGGGGCATGAGACTTAATTTTGAACCACAGCATCTCTGCATGGGCAGCCCTAGCATCCTACTCATCCCTAAAAAATACATTTTGGAAGAAAATGGGTTTGTGAATACCACAGTCATTTTCAGCAGTTGTTATCAAACACTGGGCATTCAGAACCGGCATGTTTGGAATGTCCTGCCCAAGCCCAGAGAAACCATACCCTGATCTCATCAAACCTTTGCAGAAGACCTATTGTACCGTCTCTCTCACTTTGTGTTCCCTGGATCCTTGCATTCTGTAAACCGGAATTCCCCCAAGATAAGATGGGGTTTCCCCTATGATGTAAGTGGTAAGACCCAAAAGTTTGTAATTTAGGATTTCCCCTTTTCCTCATCCCTGTAAAGTCCCTAATTGTAATAGTTCTGCCCCCCCCGATGAATATGCAAGCCCCCTGTTGAATATGTAGACCCTAAGCCCTTTATATATGAACTTGTAAGTCCAATAAAGCATTCCAGTTTCTGCCCCCATAACTGGGATCGTGATAGCTTTATTGACCTCCACATGAGACCAATGGGAAACTGTGCAGAGGTGATGTGATTCCATAGTTTACAGTGGAGACATGTTGGGTGGAGAACTGGAAATATTACACGGCAGCTGGCCCACTCCAGGGTGCTAGACCCAGCCTCATCTGTGGTGAGCTTCCAGCTGAGGCCAGGCTGGTCAACTGAATCTCTTTTCAATTGTGAAAGAAGAGTACCAGTGGTTATTTGCCAGATGCTTAAGAAATATTTTAGTTGGGTAAAGAGTACATATATAAGGACAGAAAAAAGGTCTCTAAGAAACCATTCCTCAATTTTGGAAGAAGAGGTTTTTTGTGTGTGTGTCTGTATATGTTGCGTGAGTGAAGTGCAAAAACCAGAAAGTTGAAAATCCTAAGAAAATTACCCAAATTGGGTTTCTCTCACTCTCTCTTGAGTGAGAGGACAAGTAAGTAGTTTACTATAGCTTTATGGGTTCTTGATTGTGGAGTTCCAAAACACAGCCTACAGGCCTCAGCCATATTCTAGATTAATTCCAAATTCAGTCAGCAGAGCTAGGGAAGCACTATGTTCATTTACTGCTTATTCCAGGGGTTTTGGCATGTAAAGTTCTCCTTCACTGTTGCTGGAAAGGCTAATATATTACATCTCCCTACCAGTGAATTCCTAATGCACTCATCTTTACTCCGGCGAACATCTTTTATGGATTTCACTTAACAGGAAAAAACCCCATATATTAAGTTATCCATTTGTCAAAAGAAGCCAGACTAGTAAATACTGTATATTTTGGTACAGATCCTCCCAGTGATTGCTTTATGCTGCTGGTAGTAGAGTCTGGCCAAAAAGCTGCTACATCTACCTCTTGGATGACTGTAGTGGCAAAAGCATTTTTTAATGATACACATGGAGTGCTCAATCTCCTCGCCACTTCCTTCGCTGTTGCCACATAAAGGTTAAACTGAGCTGTCCAGATCAAACTGCAAAGCCCCATGGCTTTATTTTGGTCTAAAAAAAAAACTTTGGAAAGAGACTATTTAGCGTCACATTGCTGTTCTAGGAGGAGGAAACACTCATGTTGATGTTTAGAGGTAATTTGGGAAGGGTTGCATTCTGTAGGGGCTGAATGACTGACTGCTACAAAATCTAGAAATACAGGGAGTAGACAAACTGAACCAGGGACAAAAGTAAGAAATCAAACCTAAGAAGTAAATTCTAAGTGCAAGGAGTTCCTACTACGAGCTGTCCATTGAGAAGTTCTGCTGTGAAGTCGGCAGCCATTTCTTTCTGCAGCCCAAGTTTCTGAACGATAACTTTTTGCGGAGTATGTTGCAGGAATCTAGATTACAAATGGCAAAGATCTAGACTGCATCCACAAAGTCTGTATCTAAACAGAAGGCAGGATATTCTGGAATTTGCTTTAATTGGGATGTCCAGAAGAAGCAGAGGGTGTACTAAAACTCATAAATTGTAAACAACAACTGTTATTTGTGAGCGGCATAGGAAGCTTTGAAGTTCTTCTGTGAGCGTGGAAGAGGGAAGCAACCTCAGCTTCTGGATGTTCCCTGCATCTAGCCACCTTGATTTCCATGCTTTCTAAGCTGACTATCAGCTTGTCACCATCCTCATTGTTTCTTCATTGGTTTGACTCATCCCAGTGAAACACTGGAGAACCCAACAAGTCGTCTTTTGTCAGAAACTAAACAAAATCATCAGCTATTTCCAGACTTTAGAGAGTACAGCCCCATGGCAGGTTTGTCTACATGACCTTTTACAAGCAGCCCCAAGTCAGCTCTGCCCAGGGTCCCTGATGGCCAGACAGGGTGTAGCTGTGGCCTAAAAGCAGTGCATCCCCGTGAGTGCAGCTCACCATGTGAGTGCAATGTGGTGAAGGGTGCAGCTTTTTTCAGTGTCATCTAAACAATGCAGTTACATTTAAAAGGTTTTTCCCTCACTCCCTTGTCTTCATGTACTAACAGCTGGTTATCTCAGGGTGGTTATTTCTGTTCCTCCATACCCTTTTTGCTCCTGTCCTGAGTACTCCTAATATATGCCACCACTAACAGGAAGGCTCTACATTCAAATTTAAATTATGCAAGTTCAAACATTTATTTTAAATCAGATGCCGTTCAGATACTATGCGACTACAGATTTTACAGCGCAGTTTGAGTGAGCTTTGCAAACATCCCAAGCAAACAAACTTTTCAGGAAACATAATCCTATTATTTTATTAATCTTTAGGATACTGGCTCACCGGGATCATCATTTGCAACAGAGCATGTTTGGCTCCTTCTCAGGTGATCTTTGTATTGCTATTTTCCTGTGTTGACACCTATTGGAGAAACGGTTTATACTAGTTTAAGAAACCATCTCATTTGATGATCTTATGACTTGCTACAGTAAGTAACACAAATGTGTTACTTACTGTATTTCCGCAGTTTCCATCTATTAAAACTAATCAAATGTGCTTCAGTTACTGCCTGTTTCCCCACATACCCTTTCTAATGGTGTTTTTGACACTTTTTTGCCTTAGAGAACCTGTAGCATCCTCCTTAGCTTTAATTCTGGAACCCGTTTCATCATTCACACTTGCATGTTCTCAGCATGTTAGCTCCTGTCACAAGGAATTGTTAGTACATGATCATAAGGTATTGGATATCCCAACCAGTGTGTGTGGGATCAGAGAAGAGAGGACAACAGGATGTTATCCGACCACTTGGTGAATCTTAGCAAAGGGAGAGAGGCAGCTGGGCTGAGAGGAAGAAGGTGTGCTTCAGGATACTCCTTCTGGTGGCGTTTTTTCCCTACGTGTAGGCAGATCAAGGCTTGAGAATGCATGGCATGTGTCTTCCATTGATATTCTTAAGCAGGGAATGACATTTATCTCTTTGCAATTCCTCATTGTAAAGCTAAATCTGCTCCTCTACCCCAAAACAACCTGTAGTATTGTTCTCCTGTTATCATGATAAATTATGGATGTGAGACATGCTGAATCATGACAATGCTCCTTGTGCTGAAGAAATTCCTCTTTTGTCATGTACAGCTTTTTTATAGTCCTATTTATTGTGGGACCAATGTTAGAGTCCTGATGGGGTTGCAAGGAAGCAGGAAGTGCACTAGCTGCTCTGGGATTTTAAGCACAGACATCTCGAATATTCTGAAGAGTTTGTATCAGTTTATGATTGACCAGCAACCAATGTGTAAGCAGTTGTGTCTGCATGCATACTTCATAAATCACAGAATCTGTTTGGTTTGGAAGGGACGTTAAAGATTGTCTGCTTCCACCCGGCTCTGCCATGAGCAGGGACAGCTTCCAATAAACCAGGTTGCTCAAAGCCCCATCCAACCCGGCTTTGAACACTTCCAGGGATGGGGCATCCACAACTTCGCTGGGCAGCCTGTTCCAGTGCTTCACCATCCTTTGATTCAATGAAATGTTGTGTCCAAACCAGAATTGTACTTCTCCATTGTACCTTTTTAATTGTACCGATCACCAATTAGCTTCAGTGAGGTAACGTGGCTGCATGTGGTGGTATAGCTGTGATCCCCCAAACCGAACACAGGCCAAAACTTATAGACACCCATCCACACAGAATGTGGAGAAGGGTGACCTCTTTAACGCCCTGCCCAGGGGACAAATGCCTATCACAGAATGGGTGAGGCTGGAAGGGACCACAGTGGGTCATCTGGTCCAACCTCCCAGCTCAAGCAGGGTCATCCCACAGCACATGGCACAGGATTGCATCCAAATGGTTCTTGAGTCTCTCCAGTGAGGGAGACTTCACAACCTCTCTGGGCAACCTGTTCCAGTGCGCAGTCACCCGCATAGTGAAGTTCTTCCTCACATTCAGAGCCAGGCTGCCCGCCCAGCCAAGAGAGAGCGCGGCCATTGGAACTGAGAGGGCTCCAGCGGGTGGGTGGGAAGCCCTTTCGGCGGTGTGTGCGGGCCGGGGGGGCACAGCCCCCGGGAGTGGCGGATGCCCCGTGGGAGCGGGGTGCGGGCGGGGCCGGCGGGGCGGGACGGGGCTTCCGCCGGCGGCCGGGCCGGTTCCCGGGGCGGGGGGGGAAACGCTCACCCCACGTGAGGCGGCGGGGGGGGCGTGATCCCGAAAGGGGCGGGGTAGGGCGGGCGTGGCTACGGGCCCGTGCCCGTGGGCGGGCCGTGCCCCGCGGGGCGTGTCGCAGGGCGCCGTTGGCGGCGGGGCAGCCGCTGCCGGGGCGGGCACACAAACACCGCGCGGGGCGGGGGCCGGGCAGGCAGCGGCGGCGGCGGCGCGGGCGGGAAGCGGCGGGGGCAGCGGGGCCGCCCCGCCTCCCTTCGGCGCTCCTGCGGCGGCCGGCGCAGGACAATGGAAGAGGCGGCAGTGGCAGCGGCGGCAGCGGCAGCGGCGGCGGCGGCGGGGGGCCCCTGCCCGGCGGATCGGCCGGGGGCAGCGGTGGCGCTGAGCGGGGAGAACGAGGCCGAGAGCCGGCAGGGCCCGGCGGAGCGCGGCGGGGACGCGGCCCCGCTCAACCTGTTGGACACTTGCGGCGTGTGCGGGCAGCCCATCCAGAGCCGGCGGCCCAAGCTGTTGCCCTGCCTGCACTCGGTGTGCCAGCGCTGCCTGCCGAAGCCCGAGCGGTACCTCATGTTGCCCCCTGTCCTGGCGCCCGCGGCCGCCGCCGCCCCCAAGGAGCCGTTGCCGGCGGTGCCCCCTTCCTCACCCGTCCCTCCTCCGGCCTCCTCCCTGCACTGCACGCCCGGTAAGTGCCCCTTCTGCCGCCCACTTCTTCCCCCGCCTGCTGCCCTCTCCACCCCGCCCCACGGAGGCCTGTATGTCGCGATAAGCGCGGGGGAGCGGGGAGCTGTCGCGACTGGGTGCGGTGGGTGGGGTGCAGGTGCCCGGCCGTCGGACTGCCGGGGCACGGAGCTGTCGGGACGAGCTGTGCGCGCTGCTCGCCAGCGCCAGGGCTGGCGGCGGCGTTGTGCTCTGGCTTGGTTTGTTTTAATCGTTATTTTTAAATTTCCCACCTCGGAGGGAAGGCAGCACTGTTCTACTTTCCCAGGACCTCTCTGTGCGGGTGGAGAGGAGCGGTGAGAGCCGCTCCCCCCGCCGGGCCGGGGGTGCGGGGCCGGGGCCGGGCAGCTCTTCTCGGGGGAGCCGGGGGGCTCTGGCCCCTTGCTGGCGGAAAACCTGGACACGGGCTGATACCAAGGCAGAAAAACGTAGCGAGAAAACAGACTTTATTTGAGTGGTGTTTGCAGTGTGGAGCGCGGCCGGAGGGGAGTCCTGCAGGTGTCATCCGCTCAGCCGGGAGCGACCCTGCGCCTGGGCGGGGACCGGGGCGGACAAGCGATAATAACACTTGCGCGCGTGATCGGCAGCCCGGATGGGTCTGCTGATGCATTAATGTACAGTTTAGTTGTTAATTGTCGCGCCGAAGGGAGAATGCTGCAGAAGTTTTGGTAAGCTCATGTACTGACACAGGAGCCTGTGTCAATGTGTTTGAAAAGTACATTTTGCTGTAGAAGATCTGCAATAGATTCCTCCAGTCTGAAAGCACTTTCCTAATGTTTTTCTTTTTTTTTTTTTCCTAGTCCTCTTAGGTGTAGTGGATCACTTAGTTTTGTTAGAGGCATCTAACAAAATCTTCATCTTAGAAAAAGGTGCAAACAAGCATCCTTTACTGGAAACAGGTTAAGATCTTGTTATGATCAGATTAGTGAGATATGCCTGTGCCTGAATTACAGTGCAAAGGAGACCATATGACCAAGTCAATAATACAGCTTTTATTGAACAGTAAATGTGAGGTAGAGAGATAGAAAGAAATAGGAAAGAGGGGGTGGGGAGAGAGAGAGGTCAAGCAGAAGATAGTCATCTGTGGTGACTATGAACCAGCATGCTGTTGGTTCTTCTTCACCCTGGCTTCTTGGTGGCGGGGGTCCTGGAGTTGTTCTTCTGGGGGTACCACCTTTTACAGTCCAGGTTCCAGGTATCCATGGGGTGGTCACAGATGCTGTTCCCATAATTTGGGGTGGGAGTGTATGAGCGTTTGCTTCCTTTCCCATAGTTCCCTACAGTGGGAATTTTTGTCCAGATATGTTAACCAGGATGTGCTAACCAGATCTCTCCTCAGCTAGGCTTGGGATAAGTGCCTTCCTGTCATAATTTCTCCCTTCTGTGCTTATCTCAAATTCCCACAGTAGTCTCATCTTATGGCAAGTTCCTTCTGTGGCCTTGACAGTGTTTGAGACAGACAACTGTACTTTTTAAGTCCCTACAGATCTTGGAGAAACTTGAATAGAAAAGAAGTGTGATGAAATTGGGCTGCTCTGTAGGTATTAGTGGAGGTTGTGCTTATTGGAATGTGTAGTGGGGGCTCAAGTGAAAAGTAGTAACTCCAACTGACCATTTTTAAGTCCTTTAAGTGCATTTAGGAAAACTTCACCATCCTGCCAGCAGTTCTGACCAAAAGATTACAGCTTGAATATGCAAAGTGTTTGCAGCGGTTCATAAAGGAACGCCTTCTTGAGAGAAAGGAATATTTGGGACAATAGGAGAGACTTGTTTCAGAATATCTGAGAAACTCCTGAGTATGTTATTAACAGGATATGCTGAACCTTTTAATCTGTATGGATGTCTGTGGTAGTATATCCATTCAGTCTTTCAGTTTAGCATGTAGTGTATGTAGTAGTCAGACTGCCTGGTCAGAATTTACAGAATAGGAAAATCTGAGAGACCCAAAGCCCATATACTTCAGCTTGGTTGATCGAGGGGATGTTATTGCTCGTAAACCTACGAGTAGAACTCTGAAATTCTGCATGCAGGAACAGACAAAGTACAAGCTTTGGTGTATAATGAGGTATTTCAGGACAAGATACTTGGAAATAGGAAAGAGGGCAGAGATACAGCAAGCCCAGAGGTTGCAGCATAGTTCAAGAGACAATATCATCATCTTCTGAGTTTTGAGGTCATGAGCAGCATAATCCCATTCTCAGATGTTCTGTTTAAATATAGCAGAAATTGGGGTCTGTAATTGAGTGAGAAATAAGATACATCATAAAAATTAAAAGATTAGTGCTGTTCAAACATTTTGAGAGAACAAATGATAGATGAAGTAATGAATCATAGAAACAGAAAACCTGTAGCTCTGTGTTCCTCCTTTTGATTGTGAGTTAGTTCTGTGTGAATGAATTTTACAGTACATAATCCTCCTCATTCTACACATTTGCAGACATAGTATATTTTTGGTGACAATTGTTTTTACCCTCTTGACTTTTCTCCCAACCGACTTTCATGCTTCCACACTACCATTCATTGTCCAATAGGAAGAAGAAACTTCTATAGATCTCACGCTCTCCTTGAGGCATTTTATACATCTTTTTTTGTCATGGTTTTGGCCCGGCTAAAATGACAAGGGCTATATATTAGCTAGCTATGGCCAAACTTGATGATGTGCATTTTCTGCTTTTTGTTTTCCAACTGGGACAAAAACACCTGTAAACCTGAAGTTAGGATTGGGAGAAAAAAACCCCATCAGTGTCCAAAACTGATTATGTTGAGGAAATTTGTTAGGGTTTGGAAATTCTCAGAAGAAGAAGGAAGGACAAAACTGTCATCTCTTCTGGTAATATTTTGTGCAAAATGCTTATGAGAAATGACATGAAGAAATAAACTGAAGAGTATAAGCTTAGAAAGTTGGATAATAAATGCCTCTCATGATGTAAATTATGAAATTACTGTGACTAAACTGAAGAAATAAACAGCAAGGAAGCTGTTTGTGCTGGAAGGAATGTCCTAAGTAAGGAACACAATAGAATTGCAAACTATGAAAAGCTCCTGAAAGATAAGCAGACTGCTTATGCTCATCTGCTGAGCACTAAGATGTTGCACAAAGAGAAGCCTGAAGAAAGAGGTAGAATGGAGTTTATCTTGAACAAAGGAGAGGATGTGATTTGGAAAGAGCTTCACTGAACCAGCCTTGAGATGAAGTGTTGTACCATCATCCAAGTCAGTGAAGGAACAGATAGCTAAAGAGGTACAGAGTCTCAAGTAAAATATGGAAATGCTTTTTGTCTTCAGCAAACTCTTTCAAAGCAGAAAGAGTCCTTCGCTTTACTAGGATAAAGTGTACCTTCAACTTCTAACATACAGACAAGTTTACTTGGGAGAATGTTGACTCTCTTTCTAAAAAGCTGCGGGGGAAAAAAAAAAATCAAACTTGAGGTTCTAGAATGAATTAAAAATTATCTAGAGTTACTCACTTGAATACAAGATTCAATATGCACAACGGCAGTGGCAAGACATGCAAAGGAGTTTAATATGGTGGATGTTAATCCTGCAGAGGTAGGCTGGTGGCAAGGCCAGTTGACATGGATATGCTCTATACTGCCACATGAATTTTCTATAAAAAAGAAGAGCTAGAGTTTCAGATTTCTGTACTGTCCCTGAAGTTTAAGATGTTGCAAAATCATCTGTGTGTTAGACACCAGTGGTCTTAGCACTGGAGAATTCACTGCTTGCTTTCTGAATGTCCGGTGACAGCTTATTTGATGCAGGTGACATTTTTGTTGTTGCATTGCTCAAAAATGTGTTGCCTGACACACAGCATTATGAACTGCAGGGAGTGCTGCAAGAGTGGGTCTGTAAATGTGACAATCACTTTTGAGCAAGTGTCTATAGACACTGAATATCTTGGCTAACTTCATGTGAGTTTTCCTTTTGTTTCTCAAATGGCCATTCTTTACTGTTTGATGGTGTGAGTTGTAACTGGTGCATACAAAAAGGCTGTTATTAGAAATCTACTTGCCCAAAGTTAGTGCTGGGCAGTGCTTCAAAGACTAGTTGAATAGTAGCCTGTACTTAAAGGACAGTGTCTGTAATGTGGAGAACCTCATAGTACTCTTCTGGAATTTTTAAATGTGAAATAGGTACATGAAAACTGTGAAGTTATATAGATTGAGATACTATTCCTTTTCAAAACTATTTAAATTGTGAGTATCTTTGTTTTTTCTTAATCATCAATCTGTACACAAAATAGATTGAAAAGTGATGTGAAAGAAACTTTCTGAATGGAAATGCATAGCAAAGTTTTATGCAGGAATCACGATGAAATCTTACTAGTGTCAATGCCAAAAATAGTAGAGGGAAACTTCTTTTTCTGGTAATTTATCTGCAGACAAACCTGCTAGCAAACAAATCTGTACGAAGCTGTTAGAAGCATATCATGTTTGGACAATTCCAGGATATGAATTCTTCTGGAATGTCCACACTAACAACTCAAATAAGTTTGATACTTGCTGTTAATTAAGGAATAAACACTTCAGAGTTACTTAACAAGGATTTCAGAGATGTTCATATTTCAGGTTAATAATGCCCAGAAATGTTTGTTTAGCAATACAGTTTCAGGTTTTCTAAGGCATGGAATGAAGACCTTACCCTTGATATCCCCTCATGGGATGGCATCTATTCTGTTATGTCCATAGTCAGTCCTTATACAGATAGCTTTAAATTCTTTCAGATTCTCATCTGATCTGGATATCTGGACTTTCCAATGTCATCACTTAATTTGACCTTGAAAATACAGCTTTTGACATCAACTTAAATTTTGTTATTTGTCTGTATGTAACATGTTCTTTCCCTCTTTTAGTTTGATAATGATTAGGATCCTTCTTAGTTAGTTTGAAGGATATAATAGCTTCATTTGAAGTTTCTTAAGGTGAAGTTCAATTTTTCTTCCATGTCTTTGTAATCTAAGAAGACTTAAGATTCTTTTTTTAAATCTGCCTGATACACATGATTATTTCCATTTCATCGTTCGTATTGCCACTTGCTTGAAGTGAATTTTCTCCGTCTTCACCATTACAAAGTGCATGTTTTAATTGTGTGGCTAACACACTTTCACAAACATGATTACATCTATGTATCCTTTCACAAGTCTTATTTCTACTGGTGCATCAATAACTGAATTGTTTAACCTCCAATTTATGGAGATTTGGGAGTGCTAATGTTTAGAATTAGTGAATATTATTGGAATATGTATAGGAAAGACATGTCTAGTTTTCATACTGGTTTTGGTTTGTGCTTATTTTGAATTCAAAACTCACAGAGCTCCAGAGATTGAATATGTGGAAAGCATTTAGGATTGTTACAGGTGAAATACAGTATTATTGTTTTGATAGCCTGAAATGGACAAACCTCTTGGTTAAAAAGTCATGAAACTAGTAAAAGCTTAAAATATTAATCAATAAACTATCTAGAGATGGTTCTTATTTTTCTAATCAGAATACCCTTCTTTTAGAAGAAGGCATACTTTCAATATGATACTTACTGTACAAGTATAATTTCAAGTAGGGATATATTTGCCAAAAATTACTGCGTTCTTTCCTACCAGGAATTCCCCAGAAATCTGGAGACATACCTATGCAGCCTTTATTAAGGTGGACAACCACATGATGTGGAAAGAAGCTTTAATCATGCTTGCTCCAATGTATGATTAAAGTATGTAATAGATGTTTATTATCTTATGTATGTATGCAGAATAGTATTTTTAGAGTAGGTTGGATGCATTTACATACTTGCTTTCTTTCACCCATAGAAACTGGGAGATTGAAAGGCTGAAGCCATCAGGAACATCAGATAAACGTTAAAACAACTGCAGTGATGTAGCCCAGCTCATTCCAATTGGAAGCATTACTGAATTTGAGCTGTAGAAGTTATCAAAATAGCTGTATTGGTGTGTGAAATTTTTTTCCAAACCAAGATTTATATCTTCAGAGGCCAACCTAGTTCAATAAAAATTCAACTTAGAATGTCTCTGATAAGTGATTAGTATTTTTAACAGTGGAAAGGAATCTTAGATCATAAGGTGAAGATCATAAGGAAAGAAAATATATACTAATGTATTAAAAATTCTCAAATACATGTCTAGTTGAAAGTGCATTTTGTTGTTTTAATGCTTATAATAGAGATATCTCTTAAAAAAAATGCCTTGTTGAAAGAGCAAAGGAAAATAGCTGTGCATATGTTGATGAAGAGGCAAGTGGAGGGATGAGTGTGCTCTTTGTGGGCTAGCTCATTCCTAGGATAAATGTCCTGAAGAGCTAGTAGGTTATGCAGCAGGCTTTTAGCTTGGTCTGCTAACTTCCATGAGTACTACGAAGTGACTATTTCTCTCAACTTTACCCAGTCAGTTAAATTCTAGAAAAATTTTGTTGAAACTCTTGATTCTGAACGTAGAAACTGGTCTTCTGTACAGGAAAAGCTTTATGCCAGTGTTGTCTGTGTTAGTTAAGATGCTCTAGGAGGAATTTCCATATTATTGGTGGAATTTCCCAGTAACGGTAAACTTGTGAAGATGATATTTTGCCATTTATATCTAATCTAAAAATGAAACAGGGGAAAACCAAAAGTAACGTAAAGCGAATTTTAAATGTGACTGTATTTCAGGATGAATGACTTTATGAAAAATCCGTTATTTCTGAAATTGGAAATTTTGACTTCTAAAAGATTTTTACAATAAAATAATAGAGTAGTGTGGTGGTTTGACCTTGGATGAATGCTAGATGCTCACCAAAGCTGCTCTATCACTCCCCTCTGCAATGCATAAGGGAGAGAAATTAAAACAAAAGGCTCATGGGTCAAGATAAGGTCAGGAAGGGATCACTCAGCAATTACCATCGGGGCAAAACAGACTCAACTTGGGGCAATTAACTGAACTTATGACCAATCATATCACAGTAGGATAATGAGAAGTAAAAGCAAACCTTACAAAAAACTTCCCCCTCCTCCCCCTCATTCCCAGGCTTAACTTTATGCCCAGTTTTCTACCTTCTGCCCCGTGGTGCCACATGAGGAGGGAAATGGGGGTTTTAGTCAGTTCATCACATGATGTTTTTGCTGCTACTTCCTCCTCAGGGGAAGGAAGCACTGCTTCCTCTGCTCCGGTGTGGGGTCCCTCCCGTGGGAGATAGTCCTCCACAAACTTCTCCAACGTGAATCCTTCACATGGGCTACAGTTCTTCACGAACTGCTCCAGCATGAGTCCGTTCCATGGGGTGCAGTCCTTCAGGAACAGACTGCTGCAATGTGGGTCCTCCACAAGTCACAAGTCCTGGCAGCAGAGCTGCTCCAGCATGGACTCCTCTCTCCACAGACCCACAGGTCCTGCCAGGAGCCTGTTTGAGGGTGTGAGTTTCCCACAGGGTCACAGCCTCCTTTGGGCATCCAAAGCAGGGCCATCCATGGGCTGCAGATGGATATTTGTTCCATGTGGACCTTCATAATATGGCGGTCAGGCAGGGATCTTCAGGTGGATATGGCCCTGAAGTGTGCATTGAGGACCTGTGCGGGTGATCTGGCTGAACTGTGAATGGTATCAAAATCTGCTGTCAGACCTATTACTTAACTTATGTGCTGTAACAGTATAGTGATGCATTATTTTTTCTTTGTCTAAATTAAAGGCCGCAGAAAAATTGTTTTCATAGAAAAAATCCAGTGATGCTTTTAAAACTTACCTCAGCAATTAGGTAGCTATGTAGTTGCGTACTGTTTAAACTATGTACTCACAGCTCAAATGTGCTTTGAAGACGTCAGTGTCACAGTTGGAATGACTAAATTATTTCCTTTCTTACCTGCTGGCCAGAGAGTGTGTATAAAAACATAAATGTTTGCCATCAAAGAAAGCATGAAACAGTTGTGTGAAGTAACTAACAAAATGACATTATTTTTAACAAGAAACAGTCTTGTAAAGTCGGCTATGAAACCAAAGGTTGAGCAAAAGAATGTTCCTAATTACTTGATACCGTCTCTCCAGTGCTTCAAGTAAATGCTTATTTGAAGCTTTTATGTGGGAGAAAACTGTGTATTACCTTGCATACATTACAAACTTATGATTGAGACTGATGTTAAACAAGCTTTCTAGTTATTTTTGAAGTTTATCAGTGGGCTATGGGGAAAAGGATGACAGTAAGCAAAGCTCAGCTCTTTGAACTGCACTCATGGGTTTTGAGGGCCCTTGTTTGTAATGTGGATTTGGGTCATGGAGACATCCTCATTTCAAAAAAGAAATCTGCAGCTCTGATGCTAAACTGTCTGTAATTGGGAGTATATGGACAGGAGAGCTGAGCCATTTGCTTTCTGACTGTAGAAAGATTTCTGCTTCTGATTAATAACTAAGTTGCCACAGGCAACTTTTTATTAAAGTGGAGAGTTCCCCTTTCAACTGTAGTCCCTCAAGTGAATATAGTGCAATTTGAATAAAACAAGACTGTAGCACAAATACCCTTTGAACTAAAATGATTGCCTAATTTGAAAAGTAAGTGTATAATTTTCCCGGTGAGCTGGCACATCTGTCAGTACTGTAAATCGCAAAAAAGAAACAGGACTATTTTTACCTAAATGTTGACTTGGAAAATCCCCATGTATTTTCTAGGGTGTCTACTTGAGCTCAGAAAGCGTTTAATAAAATTTACTTAATCTGCTTCATTCGTTTCTAGGCATCTGCTATAGAGTTTGAGCATGGTTAAGGGTGTGTGGAGCTGAAGTTTGTTGAACTAATGCTATAATCCAACCTACCCCAAGTTCATGCTGTGCTTAGGCGGCTGCTGCTGAACCTGCTATGTCAGGGTACTTGTAACACTGATGCTCTTAGGGGAGGGATGCTGGCAGCTGCGAAGGGAATGAGTAGGTGGGAAGAAAGAGATGGAGACCTGCACTACTCTGCTGGGGCTGGAGAAGGTGGCTGGAGATGGAGAAGATGACCTTCTTAAAATTAGAAGGTTCTAATTGTAAATGGAAGTTACACTGCCTTGATAAAACAGCCCAGCACCAACAGATCTGTTATTAGAAATAAGCAGTATGCAAAATTGTCCTGAACAGCAAAAGTGTGAATTGAAACATACGTATATATATTTTATTTTTTTTTCCAACATGGACTCTGCTTTAAAATGAGTAAACTACTTGCAGAAATAATGTAGGAGTGCAAATTACGTGCCCTCGTAGTCAGTTGGTTTAAAGAGAAGTGGTACTAGGTTTGAATAATTTTTGCCTTTTGAAAAACAACTGTGACTTGTAAGTATTGTTTCAACAGTTTTCAAGTAAAAGTTGAAATTCATAGCACTGTCCAACCCCAAAGTGCTAAATTAGAATAGCAGTCAGTTAGGAACTGAGATAAATTTCTATTTAGCAGACAAATTTGGCTGAATGAATGTAGAGCTATTATAGCAGGACTTCAGTAATGGCTAAATATCTGGGAACTTTAAAACCCTGGGGGTAGTATACTTCTGGATTAGATTTATCTCTTTTGAGTGTTTACAGATTCCTACCTATTCTTGCTTAAGCAGTTGGTTTTCTTCACTCAGTAATTCTGTTCCTTATTTGCTTTTGTCTTGTTTGGGGGCCTTTCATCACACATTAGCAGCTATTGTTCTCAGTTGTTTTAGCCTGTGACTGTCGAGCTTACCAGCTACAGACTACTTGGCCTTCAATAGTTCAGTTTTCTCTTCCAGTAGTGAGAGAGAGCCATGAGGGTCTAACACACTGGCTAGCATATCTTGGAAACCCCTGAATTTAGAGTACTTAGATTGCTGAGTTTAATCAATGCTTAAAGGAACTTGATCTCCTTTGAGAAGTTCTAAACTTTTCCTCAGTCCCTTCTCTATGTAAAAAGCTCAAATGTGGTTTCAGAGTTCATGTGTTAAATACTGCCTGAGTAACTATTATTTCAGACACACAGTTCTTTCCTGGGATGAACATAGGTGTTGTTTGCATCCCATAGTCATATCTGAATGTAAGTCCAGAGATGCTAGCAGCTCTTTCTTCAAATACTGCACTTCAAGTTGTTAAATAGAATGTTTATTTTCTACTTCATGGCAAAGGCAGAGTCCAGTATTGTGAAAGAGTGTTCAGAAGTTTCTGTGATGGAACATATGGGAAGGCCTGTGGTCTTCCCACATCTAGCAGTGAATTTTAAAAAAAAAACACAAACAAACAAAAAACCAACCAACCAAAAATAAACAAAAAAACCCACCAACCCCCCCCAAGTTTTATTTTACATTTGTCTTGACTCTTATCTGTATCATAAGATTGACTTGCAAGTATTGCTCTTATCAGTCAATAAATAAGTATTTGTTGTATAGACCGTTGGCAGTGGGACCATCAGTAAATTGTATGCACCTTGATGGATGGAGTAGGTTGACTTGCAGATTGGGAGACAGTCCTTGTTGCCTTTTTCTTTTTAGAAATTACCTTATAACTGGAACAGATACAAGTCAGAAGCAAAGCCATGGTTTATGGTAGCTCATGAGTCTTCTAGGTTATTATCACAACCATTCAAACTCAACAGAGGCAAAGATCTCTTCTCAAAATAATGATTCTGGAAGCTGTTTTGGCAAATGGAAGATGACTTAATACATGGGTGTCCCAAACGGATTCAACCGACAGTCCTCTTTCCTACATTCCACCCTTTGTGCAAGAGCTGAATGTGGTTTGGATTCTTTAAGAAGCTAAATGCTAATCTTGCATCCTTTAAAAGTCCATTTAACAACAGTGTTATTGTATTGTGTTCCAATCTGATTGTATTTATTGTGTGGGTTTTTTTTTCTTTTTCCCTGTTCGCAGTTCCATTGAGATGAGATCAGATTTAATGTGGTTTCTTTGGCTGCCTTTTGACTGATTTAAAATTTTGAGAATATAGTGTAGGTGCTGTGAGCTGCAGAATGTCTGATTTCAAACTTTTGCAAGAATAGCTGTTGTTCTGCCTGAAAGTTGTAGTTGGTTGGGTTTGCTTTTTTATTTGTCATTATGCCAACCAAGTAGATTAAGAACCATAATGTCATGGTGGAACCCTTGTGAATATTCCTTAAAAATAAAGTAAAAATAAAATAAAGGAATAGAAGTATAATCCTAGTTCATTCCCAAACTGGTATTTGATGCTAAGTGTAATGTTTCCAGAACTTCATTATCAAGCCTTTGAGGCAGTATGGTGCAAGAAGGTGGAAATAGATAAGTGACTCTAAAGGAGAGGTAAATAAATGGCACTTATGAAGATCAGTTTTGGTAGAAGATTCATTTTCTTAAGCTTCATTCTTAGTACCAAGAGTGTCAGGCTGGGAAAGCACCTGTGAAGGAGCTCTTCTTTGATTTGGGGAAAATGGAGGAAACCTTAGGAAGATTAGACTTCTTCAGTGGATGTGGATGTTCACATCAGCCAACAGGGTCTGGCTCATGGTTCAGTTGCCTACTGCAGATTACAGCAGCAGGAGATACGCCGTGGGAGCATAAGTAATATCACTGCTGCCTGTGTAACCTGCTGTCTTCTGAAAACTGTGGGGCAGCTGTTGGAAATCCCTCGTGTTCTTACTCGATCATCTCTTGGACCCAGAAGGGTCTGTTTTATTAGTTACATTCAGTAATTTTCATATTAATGCAATGTCAGAGGAGAAGATAACACTGCTTTTTAATTAATGCTGGTTCTTGAAGGCTGTATAGTCTGTGTGGATCTCACAAGCATGTATTGCTCCAGCTTGGTGGTGTTTAAGCTATGTGGGAACTGGAAAAAGCTGGTCACGTTGCATTTTGAACTCTTACAGCAGTGCTGAGGGATACTGGACATATGTAAGAGAGGAATATAAAGTGAGCTGGCTTTTTATTCCGGTACCTCTACACACAAAAGTGCAGTGCCTGTGGCTTGCAGGTAACTTCAAGGATATTCTCCTCTCTAATTGCTGTGTTTAGAATACTGGAGGGATTCTTACAGTTGAGCTGGATGCCCAATAGTGGATGAGTATTAGTGTAGTTACTGGAAAGAAGTGGATGTTTTTAAGGTATGATTTATCTGACCAAGTGTACACATCTGTTTAACCATGAAGCCAGACAAGGCCCAGAAAGCAGGTAGAGAGTTAAAATCAGAATATAGGTATAAGTCAGAATATAAGTATAAACAAGAGAATGAAGAATTTGCCAATATTTAGCTAGAATGTACTGCCAGAACCTAGAGATTAGTTGGTACCGTACACTGGAAGAATGCATACACACCTGACTTAAGTAAGATAAGGGGCTAAATGGGGGCTTGAGTCCAAGAGTCCCTGCAAAATTCACCATGGAGTCTGCCAAAACCAAGAAAGTTGAAAAGTTCAGCTGAGGAAGAGGAGTAAAATACGACCCCCTGAGGATGAAGAAACAGGAACAACCACCAAATATCACCCCAAAAGGATGGCTCCACCCCAGACTCTGCCCAAACTCTGCCTATTATGAATATTATAATTAGATGTTGCAATTATATGAATATGTATGTGAAAATTTTGCAATCACCTGTAAAAATGGTATATAATAATGTCTTTTCACTGGAGAGACAGAGCAGTTTGTCCAGCACGAGCTGGCTACTCTCCATCGTTGCCTAATAAACATACCTCGCTGCTTAAGGCTACAAACTTTGTCTCTAAGCAGTTTTTCTGTTCGTGCCTTTTTGAGGGCAAAATATTGGCATCAACCATGAGACCGCTTCAATAACTGTGAAGGGAACTTCTTGTAACACTTAGATGAATCCCACTGAAGGGATTAAAACCTGGCAACACTGCAAAGAAACTTTATCTGTCTTTCAGGTGCAAAGTTTAACTCTATGGAGTCACTTGAGCATAATAAATCAGTATTAGTTTTGTGCTGCCGTTAAGAGTTACTTTTCCATAGATGTAAAAATTCTGCATGTGACAAACTTTATTGTTACACAGCTTTTAAATACAACAAGTAGTCAGAATAGACTGGATTTGGGAGTCTTGGGATTGTTTCACTTAAATAAATTAAATGGCTTGGATCTTTACTTTTTTTATTCCATTAATAATGTCTTGTAGAGCACTCAGACCTATCTGATGGAAATAAGAAGTATCTTTATTTTTTTCTCCTATTTGACTACATTTGTTCAGAGTGGGAATTTTCATCAAATATTTTTTGTACATTTCATTGTCTCTGTCCCTGTCAAGAACAAGCTTAAAAAAATAAATCTAGAAATCCTTAAAATATTGCCAGGTTAAAGTATTTGTTATATAACAAATTTAATTGCAGCACAGATTAAAAATGTATTCAGAATTTATTGATAAATACATACTAAATTCCTCTTTCTCACTGTTGAGCATATAAGTCCTGGGCATTTTACTTGTGTGGTAAATGGGCTATTACCATATTGTCATTGAAGAGACACTAATTAGTTAAAAAATCTATTTTTACTAACAGTCAACCCTTTCTTTTTCTTCTCTCCGCCCTCTTACTAAACAAAATGACTTAAAGGCAGAACCTATTATTCTAAATCAGCATATTATTTATACGTATTTTTGAACATCCATTCCTTGCACATACATTTTACAGAGTCCTCCATTTTTTGGTGCATCATTGTAATCTATATTTTGAGACAGTTTGAAGAAAACATAATAGAGGTGTTTTCATAGTAGATGACTTCTGAACTCTAAGTCTGTCTTGGAGGAGAACTTCAAAATAGATATCCATGTAGCAGAATACAGACAGATGCAGTTAAACACTGCAGGTAACAAGTTCATGGCTTTGAATATTGACACTTCAGAGATTTTAACTGAATTTTCCTTTGGAGCTGAAGACTGCAGTTTGTTTAGGTGCAGAGATCTTCTGTGTGCTTAAACAGTGTTTTCTGCCAGGAATTTAAAATCACAATAGCAAAGATATATGGCATAGAGTAGACAGGTAAGTTGAGATTCAGCTGTCCAAAGCAGAATACCTTCTGCCAGTTCTGGGATACCTGTGATATTTTAAAAAGGGCTGGTAGCTGTACTGCCCAATCCACAGGAGCCCTATTTCCTCCTGGAATAGTAGCTGGAAGCCAGGCAGGATATCACCCTCAAATTAGGTATGTCTGTTCAGGCAACTAAATTGCTCCCCTGAGGCTAGTGGCTTGAAAAATGAGGAGCAAGAGTCTAGTTTGCCAAGTTTGATAAGTAGTTTCCTGTTATTGGGCAGTGATCATATTGAGTACGGGAGGAGACCTGTGAAAAAACAGATCGCAAGGGTGCATCTGAGCACTTGAAGAGGGAGTAACATGAGCTAGTCAAAGGCCTTGGATTGCATTATTGTTGCTGTTTTGAATGACATTTATACTGAAATACTCTGACTAAAGCCCATTACCTACTGCTCTTTCCACTACTGCTTCTAACTTGATTCCCTTAGTATGTTTCAGATTTTTAGAAGTTATTTTTTGAGACTTCTTTTACCTTCACAACTGCTTAGTGTTGATGGGAACATTATGATAGCTGGGGCTAAACAGAGCAAGTGAGTGAAACAGTCAAGAGTGTCGTATGTTGAAGTATAGTTTTCATCCTTTCAACAAAGGATTAAAAAGAACCAGCTCTTTCAGTGCCTTCCAGACAGGCTTGGTTCTTTGGATTGTGACTGCCCAAATGATACTGTGCTTACCTGCTTTTTTGTAACTATCATTTCTGGTAATAGATGCATTGTACTGTAACTACTGAACTATCAACTGGTGGTAGATGAGAACTCGAAAAAATGAAGACCAGAGTATGAAATTTCTTGCTACAAAGAAATGACTATTAGCTGTGTTGTGCTTGTAACTCTAAGATATGGATCCATCTCCTTACCAGAGATTTTTTTTTTAATCCTAGTCATCTTTTTTTAATTAATAATAACATGTTAACATGCTGCTATTCAGGAAGAAAGGTACTAATTTCCTTGTTCCAGATGCTCGTGGATACAATGGACTTGAGCACTGTTGGTAAGATCCTAGAGCATCTGCAAAATGGTATTTCAGTAGAATGTGTACATCTAAACAGCATTAAATCCACTTTCAAAATGTTATTTCAAAATTAAATACATGGCTGCTCAGAAAAAAATGACAGAAGAATATCACAGAATCTTAAAAATCCTTGCATGTTGTATACCTGAATTCATTACATACCACCTGGAAATACTTGACAATTTCAGGACTTGAAAGAATGTATTTTAATGAAAGAAATGCTCATCACGGTCAGCGGTGACAATTGGCTTAATTGTTTGTAGCTTCTGCATCATTGTTCGAGCATGTTCATTGCAAGACAGTGAGACTTTTTGTTCATCATCTTGTACTTAAACATTGTCTATCCCACAATAGCAGTGTTTCCCTTTGTTACCATTATGACACTTCTTATAATTGTGTTGTTGAAGAAAATGTGTTGGACAGCTCTGGATGTGAATATAAACTCTCTCCCTTCAGAATTTCTTAAAGTATTCAGAAGTGGCTGGAGAGTCAGTCCTTGCAAAATTTACAATTTATGAAGTCTAATATGCAATATCTGAAATGTTTGAAGATTGGGCACGTAGAGCAAAAACAATGAACCATTTCACAGAGCAGATGAAATATTTTAATTCAGCTCTGCAGTGCTTTCCAAGAAAGTCAATGCACTGCAGCATAAAAACTGGCCTGTAACACTCTTCCAGAGGGGGGATTACAGTAATAGTCTTTGTCTGACTTTCATTTATTTACATTTTAAAGGATTTAAAATAATTTTAATTAACAATTAATGAATTATAATTTTAATAAACTTTCTTGCTAGATTGGTGGTTGGTTTGAATGTTTATACTTTGGCAGTAGGTGCCAGTTTTCCCTTGAGATGTGCCTGCTTGTTGGTTTAACCTATCTCCCCTCCACTAGCAGCAGCAGTCTGTCACAACTAGATGGGAGCAGCTTTTTCTGGAACAAACTGGTTTAAAGAAGTTGCCAATTTTGCAGCACCAATAGCGGCTTAATGAGAAGCAAGAGGAAAGCAGTAATTATTTTAAAAATTGATTCAGACATTATTGCACATGATATCGTTTCTCAAATTGAGTTTTCTAAGTGTTTATTTTTAACTGGGAAACATGACCTGTGTAAATATGACCAGTTTACCCTCAACCCCATGCATTTTAATGAAAAGCCTTGCTAGTATTAATGGTGTCTGTAGACACAGTGAGAGAAGATTCTGTAGGTCAACATTGAAATGCCCTAATTTTCTGTATAGTTAATGTTAAAAATCTTATAGCCGGCACTGCCTCCAGTCTCTGATGCACCTTTTATTAATATTAACTGGCCTGTCTGTTTTTTTAAACATTTTAACTGCATGCGTGATTCACTGTTAATATTTTTTGTTCTGAAATCTGTATAGTTAGAATTTCAAACAGAACATATATAAAACTGAGAAAAATTGCTGTACAACCCCCTAATTATTTATTCTGTAATGACTGTGTCATTACAGGTAAAATTGCCAGTTGCTTCCAAGCACTCAATTTAATTAAGAGAGCGCTCTTTCAGAAAACTAGTGGATTTTTTGACTGATTTGTACTGAAGAAAGGGAACCATTAACTCCTCCTCTTTTAGTAAACAAAAATACCTTCTTGGATCTACAACTGATCATCCATTGGCTTTATTAAATTGGCTCTGAAACGTGTTCGCTACAGTGAAGACGCAAATGAGCCAAAACTGGGGCAAACCAGAGCAGTCTGCTCCTATTGTCTCGGGATGCTTCAGTAGTCTGGAATGTACTCCCAGGAAACTGGGAGCCGAGTTGGAAATAATACTGTGTATGCCCTGAGTCTGTTGTGCTGAATGGGCTGAGATGCCCTTTCTGTGGATGCAACATGTAACTTGTGAAGATTAAGAATGGGCCATGATTTTCCCTACCTGCCTAAAATGCAGGCTAGCATTCCTCGGAAGAGGCACACATGGTGTGAGCCTGTAGCCAGTGGGAGCTGTTATGGTGGAAGCTCTTCTATCCTGGCACAGCCCCATTTGATCCACATCGCAGTACCTAATCCAGCTCATTGCATGGCATTGTTACTTCTGTTAGCAATGTGATGTCCTGGCCTGGTTCAAGCAAAGTCTGAATATAAAATTCCACAAAATTGGGTTTTGTATGAAGAGATACTGCTAAGAAGGGTGGAGGTCTTCCCCTCTACTCCTCCTACTCAGGAGCCACATGGCTGTACAGCTGCTTAAACAGCTCTGCTGGTGTTAAGATCTGATTATTGAGAGATGCCTCTGTCCAAATTAAGGTGCAGACAAGACCATATGCCAAAGTCAATAATATGTATTTTATTTAACATTGAATATGAGGTATAGAGGTAGAAAGAAATAGAAAAAAGGGGAGGAGGAGAGAGATCAAGCAGAAAATAGTCACCACCCGTGGATCCAGTGGCATCCTGTTGGTCCTTCTTCTCCCTGGGCTTCTTGGTGGTGCAGGTCCCAAGGTCATTCAAAAATTTTCACTGTTTATACATTTCAGTAAACAAAGGAATTAATGCTCACTGGTTACACAGTTCTCTTATTCTATTGGTTGAATGATTGCTTCATGCAGTCTTCCCGATCTTCCCCTGACGGAATTACCTTTTACCCAGTTGGAGCTGATTTCCAGTTGCAAGCACAGTTGGCTTTCCTTGCGGCCCATAAATTCTGCATCCTTTGTGTCTACTACCAGTGATATGTTCTTCTCCCTAAGCTTTGTTTACCTCTGCTAGGTCTGAGGTAACACCTGGACAATAGTACCACCTCTATCTTATCTCAAGTTCATGAGGTATTACAGTCCAAGTTCCAAATATCCACGGAGGCATATTCAGGAAGGGGGCTTCCATGATTGTTGGTGGTCACAGATGCCATCTGTCCCATAACCTGGGGTGGTCTTTGTTTGACCAGTGACATGTGTACGAGCAGTTGCTTCTTTACACAGTTTGCCGCAGTGGGTATTTTTGTCCAGATATGTTAACCAGGATCTTGCCTCCAACAGGCCTGGACTTAGTGCCATCCTGTCACTCCATTCTGTGCTTATCTCATGGCAAAGTCCTTCTGTGGCCTTAACAGTGTTTGAGACAGGCAGCTGTGCTCTTTAACTCCCTAACCTGGTACAAAGGAGCACATGAAAATGTGGGATCTGATCGCTTACTGTTCTCACAATTACCATGATGGTGATTATGAAACTTCTTCTAAGTTAGGTAATATATTTTCACCTTCCCATTGGAGCCCACTGTAAATGCTTGCTCCATTAAAAAGAAATAAGAATCTTACAAAATTACTTTGACCCTGACACTCAAGATCTTTCACTTAAATCCACCATCCTGACTAAACCTGGTTTAAAACTGATGTGTTTAGCAGTCTCCAATCCAGGATTATAACAAAAGCAAACTTCCTCTCACACGGTGGCAGAAGAAAACACTGACTTAAGGCTAGACAGCATAAGGAATTCTAGAAAAAGATTCATGAGGATTTTGAGAGTTGTAGGCAGTTTTCCTTTTTTCCTTCTCCCATGTCAGCCTAGAATTTCTAAGTGATCTCTTGAACAGGTAGTTGGCAGTATTCTGTTGGTGATAATGGAAATGAAACATTTGTTTTATGTGGATACATTTCCTAATTTCTCTCCTTCCCTGCCCTCCATATTTGCAATTCAGCTGATTTATAGACTCTGCTTAATGCTGCTGATGAGTTTCAGTGGTTCCATGTTTAATCTTCAGTGGTGGTGGTGTCCTCTTCCCATCCTTGTGCTGCTTCTCGTGTTGCTTCAGCATAGGCAGTAGTGCATTTGGTCAGTGAAGCAGAACAGGGGATGAAGGTAAAGCTTGGGAGAGCAAGAAAAATACATCCATGTCAGAATGAGTTTGCCAGTCTCATTCTGGCCAGCCCATCTCCCCAACACATGCAAAGACCGACTCAGTCACTTGTGTTGACTCACAGCACTGGGCTTTGTCAGGGTCAAGAAAGAACAGTGAAGGAACAGGAAGAGGGTGGTTTGTAATTGGGACTGTTGAAAAATGTAAAAAATAGTCTTTTTTGGCAAGTGAGTAGCTTGAGTATTAGGAGATTTATTTATTGACCCTTGACTGTGGTAAATTGATTTGCTTAATAAAAGGAGAACTTCAGTACTTGGAGTTCTGTTAACTACCTGACATACCAGAATTGGATTTCTTAATGATCCTTCCTGATTATGGTATAAAAGATGTTACAAAAGTTGTAGCCAAAATATAGAATTTGTATATCAAAGGAAGCTGCGCAAATATGTGTTGATATGCAGACTGGTAAAATGGCAGTTATAGTGAAACCAGGCTTAACATCATAGGAGTTCAGATGAAAGTGAAATGTCTTGATAACAAGTGGAAAACTGCTTGCTGAATTTCCAGAGTGAAGAATTGCTTTAGTAAAACTGATGGACTTTTATTATAGCACTGCTTTGTAGTGGGTTGGCAGTTAAATCTCAAGCATCTATTGGAAGAATGTGCTAGTGAGACACTCATTTTCTTCAGCCAGGAAAGATGTCTCCTCTAAATTGTTTATATAGGTCTTTTCAATTTCAACCGAGTCTACTCACAGCCGAACCCCAAGTTTTGAACTTGACTTTGTCCTTTTCATACTCTTGAAAAACTGATTGTTTAACCCTTTGTGTTCCTGGTTCTCAGCTCTTTCTTCAACCTGGAGCCCAAGTATGTTATTGTCTTAGAATTGTACCCCAGTGTGTCTTGCAGAGAAGACGAGGGAGAGGACCTTGATTGTTTGTTCCTTTGTCTTTCTTGCTTGCTTTCCCTTTCCTAATGTGAAGGTAGTCACAATATTAATACAGGTCTGCTCTTCCTCTCTACAGCTTGCCTCGTTAATATTGCATGTATTACATTTCTGTGTCTCATATGACGTGGTTGAAGGTCATGTCACACTGCTGGCGTGTACGTGTGTGTATGTAATACCACTCAGTGTCATTAATTATTCCACACTAATAAGTGTTTACTTTAATCCATTCTATAACAACAAATTGTCAATGGGAATACATTATCTTTAGAGTAAAGGAATTAATTTTTTATAAGATTAAGGCAAATTCTTTATGGGATTGAAACAAAAAGGTGTTTGACCTTGACTGAAAGAATATGTCATTGGGGAAGAACATATAAAGGTTACTTCAGTGATTAATGAGAATTAGCTTCTTTTTTCCCATACCTTGTTAACGGGGGAGTATTAAAACATCCTCTCAAAAATATTTATCCTTGTAACCTGTCTTTGTAGTTGTTTAATATATCTTAGTTTGTGCAAGCATAATCAGATATTTTTTTTCCCCCCGCAGTCGGTGTTATCCGCTGTCCAATTTGTGGTCAGGAATGTGCAGAGAGACACATCATAGATAACTTTTTTGTGAAGGATACCACAGAGGTTCCCAGTAGCACAGTAGAGAAATCAAATCAGGTAAGTACATTAACATGTAATCAAGTTAACACCTTTTGCATGTGTATGCATATCCTTGGCTTCTTGCTGTGTGGCGTTTCTGCTGTTCATATGCAGGTAGAACTTCAAGTACTTAGACATCACATGGGGTAGCTACTCTAGAAAATCAGTTAAATCTGAAAATGCATGTGAAGAAGGTGATTATCATACTGTAAACTATTTCAATTGTTGATAGAAAATTTCATCATGATAGCAAACGATAAAAGTACGGAATAGGCACTAGAATGGGAATTTCTATACTTTGGACAAGGTACTTCAGGCACTCTTAAGCAGGGACTCAAACAACACTGCATCAGAAGATCTCAGTGTAAAATGGAATCCTCTAGTGAAATCTGCTTTATTTTTCTTATCTCAGTATGGACAAAACAGTGCTAAATAGCTGGAGTCAAATTGCCAAGGAAGAGGCTCAAAATTCTAATTGGGGAAGATGGTATGTTCTAGGGGTTTCTTGTTTGGTTTTGTTTATGTAGACTACTTCTTCTTCATTTTGCAGTTGAGTAATAGCCATCTCATAAAAGCTGCTTATCTGGAAGAATTGTAATATTGGTGTGATTTTTTCTCATGATGATTTTCAGGAGGCAAGTACTAGTGTGGAAGCTGTACCAAATGAATAATCACATTTGTGTAGGACCATAGTTTAGTAATCTCTGTTATCAAAATATTGCATGTCTTCATTTTTAGCTAGTAAGAGAGTATCTCACGTATCTCTTTACTCATAAACTTTTTATTAAACTCCAGGAACGTATTGTAAATAATTCAGCCTCTTTGTATGGTGCTGCATTATTTGTAATAATAGTACAAAAAGGTTGCTATGTCCCCGTCGCTTGCATTTCAGCTCATCCTTTAATATTTGGATGGTGGTCTCCTTTTATTTTGAGAATGGCTCTATTTTCCTTTCCTATTTTAGGGACATGTATTATTGGCTCTTGATTTTTTTGTTTGGAGTGCAATGTCTTAGAGGTCCTTTACAGTGTATTCCGGTTGTTTCAAAGATTAGTTGAAATTTGTGCTCATGTATGTGAACGGGCACATCCCTTGGGAACAGATGAAATTCCCCAGTCAGGTTTGTGATACCAGCTCACTGAGTCCTGAAGGCATAAGTGTTGTCATCATCTCTGAGGAGCAGAACTTCTGTCTGGAAAATGTTAAACTGTGTTCAGCTTATAAGGAATTTTGAAACTGGATTTCTGAGAAAAGATAGACCTTACCAGAAACTGAAATTAAGTTCTGAGTCTCTGGAAGTACAAACAGTGTTCTCACAATGTAGGACTGTTTGACCTTTGCTTTTTTTTTGTGTTTGGGAAGGGGGAGGTGTTGGTTTGTTTTTTTGTTTTTCCCCTGGGTGTTGCTGGAAGATATCTGAGTTTTGCAGATGGTTGTGAGATTTACACAGTCTCTCAATACTCTACCAGTAAGATTGACAAAATGCATAGTCCCTGTTGAAAATTTGTTAACTGTTATAGTGACTTTAAAATTAGGATGAGAAGCAAAATAACTTTGTTATGCAGAAGCAGTCCTGAATTAATTTGGGGGGCAGGGGCTGTACCATATCCTCTACTTAGTTATACAATATGTCCTCTAAGATAGCACTTTGTGGAGTGGTGATAATAATGGATTTTTTTCTTTTTTCTCAGGGGTGGTGACTTATTTTGACGTCTCTGCTCTCCCCACCCCTTCCCCTTTCCCCTCTCAGTTTTTCTTTCCTTTCTGTGGAAGTTAAGTGGGACATCCACTGAGTGGTGTGAGCAGATGTCAGGGAGGTTCTTGAAAGCCTTTATGTTTCCTTTGGATCCTTTCTCAAACTTCAGTCTTACTCTTCCATTCCATATTTGTTTCTCCCTCTCCCTAACACAAACCAGCAGTCTTGCATTTAGAAAGCAAGTCTGTTCTTCAGCTAAGTTCCCTGGTTGAACTAATCACACTTTCTGCAGCAGTTGAAGGCAAACCAGCAGACTTCGCTGAACCAGCAGAATAGGACATTCATGTGCTTTTCTGTTGATTTTTTAAAAAAAAAATGAAGCCAGATGTTTGGTTAGATGCCTGCTAAGTGAGCATGTACCTTACCTCTTGGAAATGAATGATGTGCAGTTCTCTTTGTTTGAATAGATTTATTTTGGTATGATAATGACAGGTTTTGTACACTCCTTCGTACGTTGACATAAAAAAAGCTACACCATTCTGAAAACCTCTCTGTTTAGGAACAGCAAAGGTAAATCAATAATAGTTAAACAGATTAGTGTCCTGTTCAAGGGGGGATATTATGAGGTTTAAGGATGATACAGCCTTCTAATCAGCCTGTCTTGTTTTGCCTTTGAAGGAGGAAAGAGAAAAAGAAAATTTGCCATTAGCAAGATAGGCAACAGAGCAGAGGAATTAAAGTGGAAAAGATACTGACATTTGCAGGATATACTGGATCAGAGATTCTGTCAAAAACTTTGGCTATTTTATAGAATTTTTCTACTGAGATAGTTAATTTGTCTTTGATAGTTAGGCAGCTTTGTCAGGATGCTTTAGAAATTAGAATTGGAAACAGGCCATGGGTTCTATGCAAATAATGTAGCTTGGAACCACTGGTCTGTATCTATGACTGGCCTCTATATATGTGTTGTCAGGAAGGACTAGTTTGTTTCAATTCAAGAGAAACTGCAAAAGATCTCTTTCGAATAAAATGTTTGGTTGTTTCAGATTTAAAATGGTACAAACACTAAAATAATTTTTAGCATATTGAATTAAAACTGTAGGAGTGAATGTCATATCATGGAGCCTGGCATTGTGGGATGACAAAAATAACTGGAACCCATTGAAATGCTATCTTTTTATCTAAAATGATGTTTATCTTAACCTGATTTGGGCAGTTCAGCACCCTACTTAAATGGCTGTGCTTTATAGCAATTAGTACTGAAAACTTCAGGAGAAAAAGAAGTGAGCATAAAGAAAGTGTAAAACTCCCCATTATGTATTCCACAAGGGCTTTCCTGGCTAACAGTAAAGAATTTTGTGCTGGCTATTAGCATAGGAAGCTTTCCAGAAGGAAAGAAACAAACAGGCAATGCAGTTGTGATACTCTTGAAAGTAATCATTGTAGGTTGTGGACAACTAGGACATAAGTACTTCAAAAGAGCAGATGCTTTATAATTTTTTTCACAAAATTATCAGCTTCTAAAGAGAAGTTTGAAAATAAAAACTAATTATACTTCATTTGTAAGAATCAGCAGAAAGCTGAAGCAAGTGCTAGATTTGAGTAAGACTAAAGGTGAGGGAAATTTAGGAACTTTAGAGAAATTTGGGAACTTTGACAGAAGAAAATTGTTTAATGTGTGGAAAACCATGAAAGTAAAAATGAAATGTGAGATTGATGCAGCAGAGATCATAGCAATAATATGGATGTTGGTGCAGCATATTGAGCCTCTAGTGCATTTTAGTCTAGGTCCTAATTCTCATAGCTTCTGTGTCCAAAAGAGAACATGTATAAAAGTATTTGTTATTTTACTTTCTGTATCTTTACCAATTACTGACCAGAGAGTTTTAAATATTGTAGTGGGAATGAAGAACAGCTGGGCTTTATGTGAGATATTGGGAATGTAGTAACAAAACAAGGTACGAGCTTAGACCTGATACTTGATCCGGATACTGGCACAGCAAGTCTGACTGGCATAATGAGGTGATTGATGAGGACAATTTAGAGGAATGTTCTTTTAGATTTGTGTGGTGTCAGATGAGCCACTATGTATTTTTCCAAACAAGAACTGTATGCTTAAGCAGCTTATAAAAGCTGTACCTGTGCCTAAAATATCTTTGAAAGCCAGTGGTTTAGAGCAGTGGTTAATTGACTCCTGGAGTCACAATGTGGTGGTGTGTGCTTTGGAAAGATGTGGCTGTTGATCGGATGGTGGGGTTAGAAGGATGTTGTTGATGCGTTTTGAGATATCAACACATGATTCATATTTAGAGTTACATATAGGCAGGATTGCCCCAAAAGACAGTCGCTGTCTTTGGTGAATTTGTATGTGCCAAGAGATAGTTATATAACTTTTAGCATGGATGGTTTTTTGGATCCAGTAGGGGAAAGCATTGCATCTAATTTACACTGGTGAAGTTTGGAACGTTAGTTCACTGAATATTCATCTGGACTGCTTTGCTCTCTTCCTTTGAAACCTTTGCTTGATTATTTAATCTCTTTAATACTTGAAGTATATTTAATTGGAAGAGTGGTTAGTTACTGCAGTAGCTGAGAAGACAGGTCTATTACCTGCATGTAAATCTGGGTCTTTTTCTGTTGCAAAAGCTTGTATATTTACTTAAAATACTACTTACCTTGCAACATGCCGAGTAATTTCTACTTTCATTAAATTTGACTGAAGGCTGAATGAACACTTCCCGGGGTTATAAATACTAGAGCTAGTAACTGAATTAAATGTAATTACAAGGAAAACTCAATTAAAAATAAATGCTTGCTAACTAGAATAAAGGCATACAGATTAACTAGGGAGAGTTTTCTTTGAAATCACTGAAACGCTGCTTGTATGAGTCACAAAAATAAGAATGAAATAAGTTTTAGGTTTCGTAAGAGCATAACAAATATTTGCAGTAATTGTACTTCCATGTACTTTAGCTGTATGACTTATCCTAATAACTAGAAATTCTAGCAAAATCCAACCTGTGTCTGAAAATGCGTATTTCAAATCAGAAGTTTATAGAAGCAAATCTAGTTTCTACCTAGAAGGCATAGCTATTTTGACAGCTTTTGTTATGATGTCTGTGAAAAGCTTTAGAAATTTATTTCGCATCCACTTGGTGGCTTTGAAGGGTATAAAGTTGGAATATATATTTTTGGGCCTACAAAGGAGGAGTTTGGATTCATTTGGCAGCACCTGATTATTGGTTATTGAATTACAATCTTCATCTCATTGTACATATAGCAGGTCAAACCAGTTGAAACAGAACAATAAAGCATATTGAAAAAGGAAAATAGACATAACTCTTGGAATCTAGGAAGAATGAATTAACTTAAAAAATTCTTTGAACTTATTCAAATGCGCTGGCATGTAGCAAGTTCATCTGCCTAATTGTGCCAAAGGTGACCTGGAAAGGCAGTTGTGGGGGTTTTGTTTGTTTGATTGTTTGTTTTTTATTTGGGTTCCTGCCTTTTTTTTCCCCTTTTTTTTTTCCTTTATTTTGCTTCTTTGACTTAAAGAATGCCTGAAAGACATTTTTTTTTCTTTGCTTATTTTGTTTTCACTGTTGGTCTTTTTACACTAGAAAACCAAATATCCAGTCTGTTATTCTGTACTCCGACTTGCACTTCTGGTTATCTGGGGACACAGCACAATCATACCTCTCTGGCAAAAAGACCGATTTGAAAACTTTCTCATCTTGCCCAGTCAGTTCACTTGCCCAGTCAGCAGTGATGATGTAACTGAGCCCTGGGCTCCAGTGATGTAATCAGTCTGGTTTTACACCACATTCTTGCAGAGGGTTGCATTGGCACACCTAAGACAAAAGGAGGGAATTTCTTTTATGGGAGTTTCTGCCAGACAGAATGTAATGTTGAAGTAATGCCTCAGTGATACTTGCTGTTCCGAGGTTTTTTTCCCAGGAATCTGTGCTGAGTCAAGAATACTTTTCTTTCTTTCCCCCCCCCCAAATGTTATTGAATTAAAGGGTTAATAGCAAGTGTTGTGATTTAACCCCAGCTGGCAATCAAGTACCATGCAGCCTCTCACTTTACTTCCCCCTTTTTGCTTTACTTCCCACCCCCCACCTTCAGTGGGATGGTTAGAAGAATTGGGGGGGAGGGGGAGGTAAAACTGTGGGTTGAGCTAAGAACAATTTAATAATTGAAATAAAGTGATATTAAATAATTATGATAATAATAGTAGTAGAAGTAGTAATGGAAGGTGAGGGGGAGAGAGAGAGAGAGAGAGAGGAATAAAATCCGAGACAGACAAGTGATGCCTGGTAAAATTGTTCACCACCCACTGACCAATGCCTAGCCCAGTCCCTCCCAGCCAACTTCCCACAGCTTATATACAGAGTGTGATGTCCTATAGTATGGAATATCCCTTTGGCAAGTTCGGGTCAGCTGTACTGGCTGGCAGAGCCTGGGAAGCTGAAAAGTCCTTGACTCTGGATAAGCACTACTTACCACAATGATGTTCTAGTTGTTGCTATCAATATTATTCTCATAATAAATCCAAAAACACAACACTGTGCCAGCCGCTAAGAAAAAACAAAAAACAACTGAAATCAGGACAGCAAGTAAAAGTTTTCAATATCCTGATTACAGTTCACTTCCTTTAATTGCTTTATTTCCATTTTCTAGACCTTTATTTGTGATGTGTGGACCTTGGTATTTCTCCCTAGTCTAGTAGTCTGGATAGGACTAAGAATTTTTATTTGCTAAGAGAAGAGGGGGAAGAAAAATCAAGGAGAAGATAAAAAAATTATATTATTTTGAAAAATAAAACTTTCAGGCCTCATTTTTGTAAAGAAACAGAGAAAGGGGCACAAGCCCAATTTTTTCTCCTTTGCAGGTCACCTTTAATGAAAAGAAACTGCTTCAAACTCCTAGTGACAACAAGAGGGGTCAACAACCCTTGTGTTGTAACTTCATTTCTCAGAAGATAATTGCTTTGAGAGGCAACATGATCCAGAAGAATAAACACAGCATTGGGAATCTGGAACTTCTATGTTCAAATTCCAGTTCTGTCAGTAACTTGCTATGTGGCTTAAGGCAAGTTTTGTGCTAATTTTCCTCTTTTTCTTGAAGGGGAAACTGGGACATAGTTCTACATATGTATTTTCTATCTACATGGGATGTAAATATTTGCTTCCTCTTTGACTTAATCTATATTTACCTTGTGTGGGTGCAGAAGTTGTTTCATTGGGTTTTTTTAATCAAACTGAAAGCAAAACTAAAATCTAAAAATTTTCTTCTTTTTGCACCTGCAAGCAGAATTCTGTCACTGTGACCTGTAGGATATTGCAATCTTCAGATACCTTGAGGCTTTGGTTTGCAGCTCCATGTTGACAGAAATGGGTGGTTGTTACCTAAACAGTATCTGCATAAGCACGTTCGCTATTTTTTACTACCAAAATCCCCTTGAAGGTGGGACTACAGAGGCATTGTAAAGGAGGAGTAAAAAATGAAATAATGTTATGAACATGTGAAATGGTGTTGTATAACATTCAAAATTTTCAACGTGTTGTTCAAATTGTGGTTCCATAGCAATTTTTTCTTGTGGGTGTATTGACTCTGGGCAGAGAGGTTTTGGTCTGCTGTCATGTTTGCTTTCCTGAATTAATTTTTTTTTTCCCTGATCTCTTGGGTAAAGTCCAAAGAGCCCCAGGAATTAACAGGCCACAGTTTGAAAATTATTATGCATTGGTTGCAAATCTGTTCTAGAGTAACTTTTCTGATAAACCTAACTGGAATACTGTCTTTAAGTAGTGATGCAGAGATTCTTGAGAGGAACTCTGCTGTGTGTGCTTCATGAAACTCTAAGCAGGGGACCAGAAACTGAAATTAAAGCTGCTGTATGAGCTGAGGGAGGCTTCTAAAATCAGAGCAGTGCTGATCATGTTCTGTCATTAGTAAATATTTCCCAACAGCATCTTGCATATAGTAAACATTGTATGGCTTCTAAGGGTGCAGTGACTGGCAGAAAGTAGTGGTTTGACTTTTATCGTGTCAGGTCAAGATTTTAGAGTAACACTGACAAAATGACCTCTTTCTTTAAAAAGTCACATTCAGTTACTTTTATGCAGTTATTTATAGTGTTCCTGTACCTCGGGCAGTTTTCCATTCTAATTTGACTGTTCTCACAAAACTGTAAAAGTGCACTGATGATGTATGAACAATAGCTTGTATGTATATTCCAAACTTATTTTAACAGCTACCTTTTCTTCCTCTCGTCAGGTCTGCACAAGCTGTGAAGACAATGCAGAAGCACATGGTTTTTGTGTGGAATGTGTAGAATGGTTGTGCAAGACCTGCATCAGAGCTCACCAGAGGGTTAAATTTACGAAGGATCATACTGTGAGGACAAAAGAGGAAGTATCTCCAGGTAACACACTTGATTTATAATTTCCCAAAGAATGTGTGTCTGCACTGGAAAAACTATACTGGACCACCACATTTTTTTTTAAGTGATACACTTCAAAAATTGTATTCCTGAATCCTAGTAAATGTAAAAGGACAGATTCATTTTGATACAGCCCTTTGGTGCATATGAATTAGTGGAACCATTTTATTTTTCTGGCTGGTAGTGGATATGTTTTCGTAGTTTCCTACCTTCCAGTCACTTATTTCAATTTTTGTTGCTAAAGGCTGCAATCATTTGAGCAAATTATGGTGTTTCTTTGAATCTCCGTCTAAGTGGATCTCTTAATTGATGCCACTAACGAAAGAGAAAACTTATTTCAAGCGTTAGATGCATTAGAACATAGCTACTGAATAGGAAGACTTCACTAAGGCTGGGACTATGAAAGCTGTTTTTCTGTCAGTTTTTTCCTGTCAGATAGGCTGTAAAGTTATAAGAAAACCCTACAGGTAGTTTTTTTGTAGGAATTTTTTTTACATAGATTTTATCTCTCACCTGGAATGATTGCAAAGTATCGTCTAGACTTTAGAGATCACTTGCAGAAAATACTTTTTTAGGCATTTGGCTCCTCTAGTTTATCTAGAGGTCTACCAGATGGTTTATATGAGCTTTATTGTTGTATTCTGCAGCAAAAGGAGCACTAATAGATTGTGTTTTTTCAGCAGTCTAATAATAAGCATACCCAGTTAGCAATGAAGTGTGCCAGAATTCATGTTTTAGCTAAATATCTTTTAAGTTTGACATATTTTGCCTTAGAAATGAAAGGGAAGTACGCTATGAATTGGGGTATTTTTCCTTAGTAGAATCTAGGATAATTCAGGCTGAAAGAGACCTCAGGAGATATCAAGTCGAGCCTCCTGCTTAAAGCGTTCAGCTCAGAGCAGTTCAAGTTGCTCTGGGCTTTATCTGTTTGGGCCTTGGGAACCAGCAGTGGTGAATGTGGTGTACAGTACAGGCTCCCTGAGAATCTTGGCTGTTCTGTAGTAGAAAAGGTTATACTTCTATTCACTGAGAACCTGTTTTGTTTCCATTTTTTCCCATTATTTCTTGTCTTTTAGTGACATTGTAGGACAATAATAAACATATTAGGATGTTGACAAACACTTTACCAGTTCTAATGCATCCATTGGACTTGCATGCTTTTTCTTGTAAATATATGAACTTTTGTATGATGTTTATAAATTATTATATATTATTTTAAATATTTGCATTATAATAGAGATGCACTGTCATTCCACCCATAGGGTGAATTTTATATATAATGTGGGATTCAAGTTCTGCAATCTGTTGCTCAAAAGGTATCTTCCTCCATGATACTTTGAAGATATGCACTGTATTCTGTATCCTACTTTCACATGGGGTTAGTCAAAAGTGAGTACTGAGTGTATTTTCAGGAAAGGACAGAAGTAGTGGGTAAAAGTGGCTGATGGACTGTTAGGCAGAATGTGACTTGGTGGTAGGAATGGTCTCAGTTCATTCAGGCCTCCCTGAAGGATGCAGATCTGAAAATAACTTCTTCTAGATTTCTTGCAAATAAGTAGATGAATGGGTACGGAAAAAAGATCTTACTGATCTGCAGTGAATGATGGGCTACTGTGTGAAGCCAGTTTTCCCTACAGGCCATATAATCCTCATGAACTCAGGTGCCCAAACTGACTCTCAGGAAATTAGACTTTGTTGGTTAAATTGTTTTAAAGAACAGATTTAATTTCTATGATCTGGTGATGTTTCCTATGCTCTGTAATATTTACTCGCTAGAAACTGAAGAGAGATCCCTCACCTACTTAGAAGGGGGTCCTGAAAGGAAGTTAGTAACTCCTGCTTATTACATTCTGTATGTTTTACACTTTTGAATGCCTGTGTCTTGATATCCTCAACCCTCCTTTCACCAGTTCAACTGAGAAAGAAGACAGAGCATGAATTAAGTCAGCCATCTCCTCAACTCCATTTAAGAAAGGAACTTCCAGTCATGCAGTGTTTTGCAACTGCAGCAGTACTGGCAACTCCTTTTTTTAAACAGTTTTGTGAGACCATAATAGATTATGGTAATAAGTTCTAGACATTTTCCATGAGAGAGGGTGCTAGCTCCATGCTGGAGCAAGAGTGAGACATTGCAGTTTAGGCTTACAGCTGTTATATTCTTGATTAGGTGGCCCAATACACACTTGTAGCGTCTAGGGGAAGAATATGGTAAGAAAAACCAGGAGAATGCAAATCTTTGATAAGTTTAGGAGACTGGCTAACATCTTCCTTTATTCAACAGAGGCGGTTGGCGTGACCAGTCAGCGACCAGTGTTTTGCCCTTATCACAAAAAGGAGCAGCTGAAGTTGTATTGTGAAACCTGTGACAAGTTGACCTGCCGAGACTGTCAGTTACTAGAGCACAAAGAGCACAGGTATCAAAGCAAAGCATATGTTTTATGCATCCCACTTATAGGAAGATAGCTTGACGCAGATTGTAGTTCTAACTGTACGGAATACAGTCAGGTGAAAAAAGTGCAAAATAAAATTTTCTGCTTGGAAATGAAGCTGACAAATAAACAGAGATTGTATCCAAAAGAATGTGACTGATGAGTGTGTGTTAGTCTGGAAAGAAACCTAATTCCTCCAGTTTTTAGTCTGGTGACTTAAACACAAGGCCTTTCTTTTACTGTCAAGTTATTTGGATAGAATTTGTTGCTATGCAGCTCTTCAGAGAGTCCTTAGAAAGCACAGGGGCTGTGTTATGCAACTATACACTTCTGTGTAATTTCTCAATTTGTCCTTCAACAAGATGGTTATATAACAGAACATTACCAAACAGTCTCAGAATGGAGCAAATGGGAAATTTTTTCTGTGAAGAACTCTGAAGAGCTCTTCCAAAGGAAGAGTAAACCTGCAGTTTGGCTAAACTGTACTTTGACAACACTGTTTATAACACTCAAATCTTTGTGTTGCTGTTGTTTGGTCATCTCTTACTGGTCACAGAAACTGAAATGCAGAATTATATACAACTTCTGAGTACAAGACAAAAGTCTTGCTGGTTAAAACATACAGAAGTGGTCTGGGACAGATGCACTCTGGTTAAATACTGATATGCTCGCTATACTTGATGCAACCACCCAAAAAGCTTGCTTGCCTGACCAGGTGAGCATCAATGGGTTGGTCACTGTTGCTCCTTGGAACAGGCTAAACAGTGCTCTTGCAGAGTTACAGTCTTCCTCTTACATTCTCCTTTTCTTAGGATTTATATTCCTTTTCTTTCTCAAATTGTTGATGATTTCATTTCCTTGATTTAAAATGTTTCAGTTCCTTAATTTAAAATCGGTTCCTTGATTTAAAATGTTTGATTTGAAATTAAAACTTCTGCCAGCTCAGCAATCTCTCTTCTGTTTCTGCATCATTTTCTTGCACAAAGTAATAGCTTACATGTTTTTTTCACGTTCAAAGTGATGACTACATCAAAATATTAATTTTTCTTTTATTAAAATTAGACCATGGTCACACAATATCCTTTCATATTTATGAAAATCATAAACTCTGCCCCCGGTATTACAGGAGATAGAGTATAGAATCAAATATACTATAAATAAAATATATCAGCATTTGCCGACATTTGCTTCCATGATGACAGTTAAATTTTGTACTTGAGCAGCACCTTTCTTCAGTTAAAGATTTTGTAAGGCACTCTGCTTTTTAGCAAGTATATCACACCTTTTGCATGTGTAAATACCCAGTGATTTTTACTACAGGTACCAGTTTATAGAAGAAGCCTTTCAGAACCAGAAAGTGATCATTGAGACACTAATCACCAAATTGATGGAGAAGACTAAATACATAAAATATACAGGGAAACAGATCCAAAACAGGTATGTATCAGATTTTGAGGTTAAAACTGACTGAGGGCAATTTACATACACTGTAATTTCTTGAAATGTTTAAATTAGTGTATTTTGTATCTCTGGCCTTTTATTCTTCCAGAAAGAGAAATTCTAAAGTCTTCAGTTCACTGTAGTGACTGATTCAGTGTGCTTGGTTGTGTTAGGTAACTCTTCTGCTCAGCCTGTGGACTTAATGGGCAGCAGTTGCTTGGGTGCAACAAAACAACTTATGCAATAAAGACTATAGAAGGCAATCTTAAATGCTTCCCCACCATCAGCACACTTACTTTCTTAGTGTAGATCCCTCTTAGAAAGTGAAAGGTTATGACTCATGCTTTCATAATGCTTGTGCCATGTATTTGAAGATTTATGTAATACTTTTGAGCTTGGGGCTTTGTTCATTCGGTACTACAAACCTAGTGATGGCAGAGCAAAGTGCAAAAGGAGTTTTGTCTTAGTTGGTAAAAACACCTTGCCGTGCTGAGCCAGGAGAAGGTAACTGCCTAATATTTGTTCTGCCTGCTTTGCTAGAAGAACATTGTCTTGTTCTGTTCTGTTTACTGGACCAAAGTTTTATTATAGAAAAAATGCTAGGATGTAGACCATAAGGTAATAAATCAGGTAAACTAGGTGTTTAAAGTAGATATTGGAGGCTCAGAGCCAGGATTTTGCAAGCTTGAGGAATCTGGGTCACCTAACAAAGAAAGTTGAAAAGTTCAGCCCCAAGGAAGACAACCATGGCGACCACCAGAGAGATGAAGGCTCACTGTCAACCACCACAGTGAAAGACTGTGCATGCACCAAAGAAGATTCTGGAAAGTCTCCGCCCAGAGACTAGTCTACTTATTAATATGTATGTTATGGGATGTAACTATGTACTTAAAAGCATACAAGATAGCATAAGTTGCACTTTCAGGCTGAGCAAGTTTTGTGTGGTGCGAACCGCCTTGCTCCCAGCATTGCAATAAACAAATACCTTGCTGCTTAAAGATGCAAAGTCTCTGAGCAGTTCTTTTATTCCGAGTTTTTGTGGCATCACTGGGAGAAAAATAAATCTGTGAAATGCAATCTGCAGTGGGCCTTTGTGACTGCTCCTTCAGCAGAGTTCAGAGGCAGCAGTACCCAGGGAGATTCAACACAGTACAGGATGCCGAGTGCAACTTGAACTCTTCCTTCATCTTAGCAGTAGAGGTTTTTACAATATAAGATTCTGCTTTGCTGTTAGGAGTTGGAACACTGTTGTTGAAATTAGAAAATCTCCTGGTTTTGTCTGTAGTGGAGTGCCATTCTGCATTAGATGGAAATTAGACTTAAGCAGTTTTGATTGCCATGGACCATTCCAGAAATGTGCCAAACAACTGAAAATCGAGAATTTCAACTACAATGAGCATTTAATTTTTATCAGTGACAGATGTCAGTAATTTTACAGACTTATGGCATTAGAATTTGCCACCAGTTAATTAATTTTATCATAGGTCACTTACTTGCTCTTTCTATTTCTCCTAGTAATTTTCCTGACTATAAGTATCTGATGATATATGTATTAATTGGTGCATATGACTGAGAAATATTGTAGTCTCAGCAACAGATTTTTTTTTTAATCCTATGTAGAGGGTGGGTTTGTGAGCTAAAGAACATTATTTTCTGTTCTGTCTACTTACAGAATTCATGAAGTGAATCAGAATCAAAAGCAGGTGGAACAGGATATTAAAGTTGCCATATTTACACTGATGGTAGAAATAAATAAAAAGGGAAAAGCTCTGCTGCATCAGTTGGAGGTAATTTCATTTCTAAGAAACAAAAATGTCAGTCTTAATATTTTTTTTTTCTATGTATTCACATTAAAGTAAAAAACCTTTCTAACACTAGTCCCCTGTGCATGTCCTGTCACAATTCCAAAGTGGAGGGATGTTCTGTACAAGGAACTTGAGCAGGGGGGATTTTGGTGGAGGAGAGTTTGGGTTTTGAGGAGTGCTTGCTGTTTTGTTTGTATTTATTATCTGTGTTCTCTGCTTTGGGAGTCAGGGGTTTCTCTGAGCCCAGTTACTTTCTCCATGCTTTTGCAAGTCATAATTCTATGCATCATATATGAAAAGTGTTCCCATCAGAAATGTTCATAAATTCACCAATCTGATAGCAAATCACAGCATAGAATTGTCTAGAATGAATACCTAGAAAAATATTACCTCCAGTTTTAAAATGTGTGTATGTATGAAGAGACACACACACACACATGTATATATATGAAAATGTGTTGTGAGAGAAAATGGGAATTAGCACAGAAAGTCCTGATATCCTGAATAAACTTATACTGATTTTTCTGTTTGATGGCTACATCAGGGGGCAGCTAAGAGAAGAACTAAGTGAAACCACTTTAGCATTGTGAACTACGAATGTGAAAGCTAATACCTGTTAACTGTAAGTTGAACCCTTTGACTGCAACTGCTTTTCTACTTGCAGACTCTGGCAAAAGAGCATCAGATGAAACTTCTGCAGCAACAACAGGAAGTGGCAGGTCTCTCTAAACAGCTGGAACATGTCATGAATTTTTCCAAATGGGCAGTTTCCAGTGGGAGCAGCACAGCACTCTTGTACAGCAAACGCTTGGTAAGGTTAGGAAGATAGCTCTCTCCATTTACTTAGAGACTATAGTTTAGGCAGATACCCATGCTTGTCAGCAGTACTAGGGGATTAGAATTTTTAATGACTTTCTACTAATTGGAATATTTATATATAGTTTTTCATGGTTTTCTCTTAAACACAAACACAGAATATTTCTGATAATTTAGCTCTCTGGTCATGATTTTCTCCTCTTAGACTGCCATAGAATTGTTGTAGGTCTGCAGAAGTAGGAGCAACTCCTTTTCAGTGGATTGAAAACTATGAAGCCCTGAAACACTGGGAAAAAAAGTTGTGTGTCCTACGTCATCACTGCAGTTCTTTTCAGTAATTGCTACAGCTTCAAAGTTATAAGCTTATAAGCTGGTATATATCACAGTGTCTGATATCTAGCATTTTAATGCAAAAATTACTGTTTTTTTTTGTTCTGTCAGACTCGTCTCCCACTGAAAGTTTTGCAGAACATATAAAAATGAAACTGAGGCTTTTGTTTGTCCATGCAAACATTTGCAAAGCTAAATATTTCATTACTATAATGACACTTGGGATCTGAGTGCATGTGCTCTCACTAAGCTGACTCCTCAGAGTGAACAGAATTCCCAGAAGATTCGAAATAAAAGACAAACCAAATGCTGACCATGATCTGTCCAAAGATTACTAGATTGTACTAGCCTGGTAACAGAAACCCGTGACTATGTGGAGGAAAGATGCTAGATTTGTTTTTACCCGTTCCCATAACCGACTCACAAAGTTTTTTCTTTATTTTCTCATTGCTTAGTTGAGAACCTGCCAGAGGATTTTGTGGGGTTTGTTTTGTTGGTTTTGAGGGTTTTGTTGGTTTTTGTGGTGATTTATTCTTTTTTTTGATATCCTTTGTTGATACTGCAGGCTATAGCAAATAGTGGAATATTACTTGGTTTTATCAACTCCAAGTAGTTAAATTCACTTGCCTGCCTTATATTGCCTCAGCAAGTCATATTTTTTTAACTGAATAGAGAAAAAGGGCATCAAACTGAGTCATGTTGATATAATTGCTTAGTGTTGCCACAAAGACTCTGCTATGTGGGTAAGAAAACCAGTAGCGTTGAAGGCATCTTAATTATATAAACATTATGCAGTTGAAGAAAAGGACCATCTCCAGCCCATAAAGCCTCACCAAGTGTGAAATATTTTTCAGAATAACAAATTGAGCTTTAGAAAGGTGGTGTTACTTGGGAATTGAGTAGCTCACCTGTCTGTGGGCATCTGGAAAAATCTAATCCTGAACAGTGATGCATAGAGGAGCATGTGAGACTTCTGCTCTGGCGTATCCAACCACTTCAAACCAGGAGGGTGGAATGCCCATCAGACTTAAGTGCAGTGTTACAGCTCAGAGGCTGTACTTCAGGGAAATAGCACACTAAACTGTTTGCAGGAAGACAGTTTACCAGCCTAGTTCTCCAAAACAAACTAAACACTGTTAGCTACCACTACTACTAACGGGAGGTAACTAGTCTAGTCATGAATTTATCTACAGTTGTATGTGTGTACACAGTAATAGGAGAATAATGGAGCAAACTATGACAAGAACTACCAGTATTGGTAATGGGACAAAAGATTAGAATTTCTATAGTGCTGTATACTTGATTCTGGTAGCGTACACAGAAATCCTAATAAATCTATATTCAAAATAGTAGTAGTACACTTAAAATTTTCCATGGTCATTAATAAAACTTAAGTCTTGCTAATGTTGTTTATCTGGTTTTAAACTGTCCTGCCGAAAATTGAAAGAAAAACTTGTAAACTGGAATCTCTTATAAAATTCCGCTGCAGAAAAACCCAATAGACTAGTATAATTTGAAACAGTCAGGATGATTTTGCTAAATATGTCTCTTGAACTTTTCCAGGAAATAATCTATCATTCAAGAAAACAAGTGTTGATCTCCTCAAGTTTTTTTATTTCTGTGTCTGCTGTGTGTGATTCTAAAATCAGTGCCTGTTATATTTCTGTATATCAGTGCCTGATATTTCTAGTGAAGCAACTACAAGAAAACATTTTCTTTCTAGGAACTAGATTAATACTGAGCATTTGATAGAGTATTCTACTGTGTAATCATAGTCCAGTCCTTTGGAACAAAAGCGTTGGGAGAATCTGAAAATATCTGTGAATCTGAGAGTTTTCAAAGACAGACTTTATAAAAATCTGTTCTTTGACTGTCTGAAGAAAACTTAAATCTAGTACAAAGGAAAATTCCCTGCCATGATACTTGTTGCCAAATGGATGGCATACTTTTCTTTGAAAGAAAAATGAATGGGCAAATATAGATTTGGGGGGGAAAAAAACACAACAATGGTTATGTGAATCTGTATTGCACTTGCAAGTAGTTAAAGTTATTGAATGTAATGACCAAGTTTGTGGGAGGATATGTATTTCTACAGGGAAGAACTTCTTTGGGTTTTGAGGCTGTAGTTGATTTCTTTTTAAAACTACGTTAGGAATAAGGGAAAGATGTTAAAAATATCTCTTTATATGTAGCTTGGACAAGTGTCTCTATCTTTAACCTCAGTTCTCCAGGGGCTAGTTCAGGAGGTTTTTTTTTGGTTGGTTTGTTTGTTTTGTGTGTGTGTGCGTGTGCTGTTCAGATACATGGCTCTGGCCACAAAGGAGTTTATGTTCCTGTTCTAGATTACATATCGACTGCGGTATCTTCTCCGAGCAAGGTGTGATCCTTCACCAGTGACTAACAATACCATCCAGTTTCACTGTGATCCAAGCTTCTGGGCTCAAAATATTTTCAATCTAGGTACGATAAATTTTTATTAGCCCTCTGGTGTCTTGATCCTATTTTTAAAGCAACTTTTTTTTTGTGAAAATAGGTTCTGCATTATTCATTTCTCATTTTACTATGTTAAATTTATTTCCTTACTTGTAGGAAACATTTAAAGTGGATTGCATGGGAAAAATTACTATTTATGGATGCTTATGATAAAGTATTAACAAACTTACCTTCCTTGAATGGTACATGAGATGGTGAAAATGACAGCTTTCAGTTTTCTGATCAATACACATAACTTCGGGCTTCTGAAACAAGGAGCACAGTCTATAACCCTACTTCATATCCTAAGAGAAAGGGTTCCAGAACTCAGTCTCATTCTGCATCTTTCAGCCCTTTCTTCTATTCAGTCCCATCCTCCCAAGCACAAACCCATAGCAGCAACATAATACAGAATCATAGAGTATCTCAAGTTGAAAGGGATCCATAAGGATCATGGAATCCAATGTCTGCTCCTCACAGGACTACCTAAAACTAAACCATATGACTAAGAGGATGATCCAGGGGCTGCATGAACTCTGGCAGGCTTGGTTCCATGACTGCATCCCTGGGGAGTCTGTTCCAGTGACCACACCCTCAGTGAAGACCTTTTCCTAAAGTCCAGTGTTCGTTTGCTCCCTTGTCATGCCAAACAATAAGCCTTGGAAAACTGAGATGAAGAGAAGGGGGAAAATGCCAAAGAAAAACAGAAGGACCGGGAAGAGAACACTAATTTTTGGCAGTTGTATGGCTTTTATATGGTCTTTCCTGAAGTTGTGGGATGGAATTCAGGAGGAAGCGCGTTTTTAACAGAGTTGCAAAAGTATTTAGTCTTTATTAACATAATAGATTTTGAGCTCCTCTCTAAACTGGTCTTTACATTTTTTCTTACAGCTATAAATTGCTGCTAGGGTTTTATTATACTGGTGATTTCTAGGACCAGGAAGCTTTGCAATTAGCCTGCTTGTGTGATTACCTGAAAGCCTGAGTTTAATGAATCATAGAATTGTTAAGGTTTGGAAAAGACCTTTAAGATTATCAAGTACAACTATCGACCTAGCACCACCACCAAGTTCACAATTAATCCATGTCCTCAAGTGCTATATCCACACATTTTGTGGAAACTTCCAGGGATGGTGACTCCACCACTTCCCTGGGCAGTCCGTTTCAATGCTTGACAACCCTTTCCGTGAAGAATTTTTTCCTAAGATGTAATCTAAACTTCCCCTGGTGCAACTTGGGGCCATTTCCTCTTTTCCTCTCACTTGTTACCTGCGAGAAGAGACACGCCCCCACTGCACTACAACCTCCTTTCAGGTAGTTGTAGAGAGCAATAAGATCTCCCCTGAGCCTCCTTTTTCCCAGGCTAAACACCCCCGGCTCCCTCAGCCACTCATAAAACTTGTGCTCCAGACCCTTCACCAGCTCCATCGCCCTTCTCTGAACAAGCTCCAGCTCCTCAATGTCTTTCTTGTAGTGAGAGGCCCAGAACTCAACACAGGATTTGAGGTGTGGCCTCACCAGTGCTGAGTACAGGGGAATGATCACTCCCCTGCTATTTGTGACACAGACCAGGATGCCATTGACCTTCTTGGCCACCTGAGAACACTGGTGGCTCATGTTCAGCTGCTGTTGCCCAACACCCCTAGGTCCTTTTCCACGGGGCAGTTTGTCAGCCAAGAAGATAAAGCACCCTAGGAACTCAACAAGCTTAGAAGCAGGAATTAAGGGTCTTAGAGGTCTTTTAGGATTTTGACTGCTGTCATGGTTCCTTTCTCTCTCCACTGTTAGTTTGATGGGCATTTTTGTTTTTCTGTCATGTGCAGAAGGCTTTATGAGATACCTGTGGGACCTTTTCTGCCTTTCATCAGAAAGTGCTCTACCAAGGTACAGAGGTGCAAATGTACGTTTCTCTACAAAGTCAGAGAAAAAAAGTTGGCAGTACTTTGAGGCAAACCAGCTCCTTTTCCCAGACATGAGGACATTGGATGGCAGCAGGGAAATTCTCCCAAGTTCCTTTTTTATGAATAATTGTCTTTGAGAAAGGAATTGAAAGTGAAACTTTTTTCCAGAAACAAACTGTCAAGTTCTGTGGTGATAGCTATGAACTGCTGCTTAACTGAGGTGATGTTTGTCATGAATTGACTTTTTCTTGTGTTTGGTTTAGGGACTCTTTTTTTGCATATGTTTATTTAATGAACTGCTGCATTTTTCCCTGTTCACTTTAACATTGACTAGACCTGTTACAGACTTAATAAAGGTTGGTGGGGGTTTTCCATTGTGTTTACCATATTTAATACTTTTGTTAATGACTGATGTGGTACAATCATGACTAAAACTTAAGCAACACCAAAATTGCCAGATGTCAGTATGAAATCAGTGTTATTGACATTGCCTCGTTGCCCTTTTCTGCACCACAGTGTGTTGGCTATGCTCCCTGTCTGCCTGTGGCTAGATGGGAAAGTAGAATGGTGCTACATGTGCAGTTTCTCAGCTCTTGGGATGAAAAAGAAGAGTATAAAATGCAAGAATTTTCCTCCCCCTTCAGGTAATCTATCCCCAACTGAGTCAGGCTAGACTGCACAGGATCCACAGATGAGGACTCATGGATATAAGAAGAGGAGTGGCAGAGTGATTTCAAATTGTTATGTAACAGGGATTTACCAACTGTCATGTAGTGCACCCGCCTCATGAGATGAACTCTCCTGGGAAGCAGCTATAAATCTCTGGGTGAGAAGGGAGTATGAGATATTTATCTCCCACTTGTATTGAAAAGATGTTGTGCAACCTTCCGCAGGTCATTGGAATTTTTTAACTCTTAGTCTTGGACCATATTTTTGTCTCCTTCACTCTGTTTTAAAGAAAGAAATTGTCATTGTCTTTTCGTCTACAAGCGGTGGGCTATTTCCTTGAATCAAACAAACTCTGTTCTGGTTGGAATTCATGTTTCTTGGATGAGGTAACCAGAATTTTGTGTGAGGGTGTCCATCACATCCTAGAATTGGTGCTGTATAGCACTTGAGAATGCCCTTTGAATATTTGAGTATTTCAATATCCATGATGTTGACTCAGAAGCCAAAAAGGATCACAATATCTTTAGGTTTTATGATACAGTTAAATCTTTTTATCAGATGATTAGATCAGGATACCCTTTTCCATTGAAATTTCACTTCCTTGCTCTTCTGGACAGGCCAGGACACCTTCCCAGGAGAAACCACTGTATAGAGGAGGCTGCAGCAGAAGACACTTGCTATAAAATGCAACCTTTTTTTTCAGGGGAACAAGCAAAATAAATGGAGTCCCTTATCTCACGTTTATCCATTCTTTACATTACAACAATGAGCGGTGACCACGTTATAAAAGGATCTAATTATGAAAAATAGCATTTCTTCTAACTGCCACTGATTTTATTTATTTTGTTTAAAATAGGTTCTTTAGTAGTTGAAGATAAAGAAACCCCACCACATGTGCCCAAGAGCCCTGTGACGGAACCAAACTTACAGCCACCAGGCAACTTGCCTTCAAACCAGCTATCTAAGTTCCCAACACAGATAAGCTTAGCTCAGCTCCGACTCCAGCACATGCTCAGCCAGGTCATGGCTGAGCGACAGCAAGCTCAACGCAGAACAGGTCCAGTAGTTTTACCAAATCCAAGAATGCCAGGAGCCATGCAGCAACCTCCTGCTTCTCATCAGGTAAATTATGATTATTTCCAGAGAAGAGTCTCTTTTTTTCCACTGCACTGAAGGAGAAAGTAATGTAAGATAGGGGAAAAAAAAGAAAAATTAAATCTAGATACATAATTTCAGATAGCTTCATCTTCAGCACATGGCTATTTAGGTGGGTTAGGGAACATTTTCTTTACTGAGAATTGAATGGGCATTTTAAATGTACCTGGGAAAATGTGTGGTAGCACTCGGCCTATGTTTATTCATTAAAAAAACAATCATAGAGTATCCAGCCTTATAGAGTGCTGAGCTACCTTTTTGCATTTTGGTCAAATGATCAAAAAGTGAATCTGTCATTAATTTTTTTCCATGTCTATTTTGCATATTACGCAGTGATTCTCCCACATAACTTTCAAAGCTGGAAACACTGTCACTGGCTCTTGTGATCTATCTTCCTTTATTACATCAGAATAATTCAAAACTATCTACTAGATTTTGGTTTTAACATTGAAAATCAATGTGTTCTGTGATCATTCAGATAAATAGTGTGGTACTATTTGTTTGCATATAATTTGTGAAATTTGCAGAGGTTCAAAAGGACCACTTAGTAAAAAATGCCTGGAACATTGAATAGATATCAGCTAACTTGCAGAACTGGTTTTTTGTTTTTATGCAGGCACCTCCGCGCTTGATTCATTTTCAGAATCAAAGCCCCAAGCCCAATGGTTCAGTTCTTCCTGCACAACAGATGAGATTTCCCCAAAATCAGAACCTACCAAGGCAAGCAATAAAGCCCAACCCATTGCAAATGGCATTCTTGGCACAGCAAGCTATAAAACAGGTAGAGGTTCTATCCCTTTTCACTCGCCATGTAGAAATGAAACATTAAATGTGCTTCTTACCATCTTTCATACTGTGCTTCTAGAGTGCTTTTCAATTAGAACAGAGACTGAATTTTTTCTCTATGACAAGATACCCACAGTTTTCTTAATGAGGAAACTGTCAAGTTTCTTTCATTTTGACAGTTCTAAGCAGCTGAAGCGTTATGAAAGTGATCCACTGTGTGTGCTGTGTAGGTGTTTTATTCCCTTGTTTGCTATTACTGTGGTTTCTGACCTCTTACGCAAAACTTAGCATGGCCATGGTCTGCACACTGCAGTCACTGAATAGACAAAAAAGAAAATCCCAGTTGAGCTTGATGTTAGTGACTTCACCAGGAACCAGGTAAAACCTTAACTAAAAATCTAAAGCAACCACAAGTATGGCAAATCTGAACTTGTACAGGTGAGGAGAGAAGAGAAAGACCAAAGTTGTGTCACCTCTGCTAAGACTGATCAATGCCGACTAATCAGCAGCTGAACTGGGGCAGAAGTAAAACCACATCATATGTTTTCTGGATGTTCAGGAAAGGCTCATCCTTATTAAACAGCATATTAACACAAGAATTTTGGGTACATGGAAGGAAAGAGAAAATCATGTCACTAGAGATAAGCAGGGAAGGATCAAACAAATCTCTGACCTGAAAAGTGGTGTAATACCATTCATGTTTGCAATGCTTATGATGTCAGAGAACTATTTCCAACTAAATTGAAGAAAGCTGTACAATATCTAGAAGAACCTATAGGAACAAAAACTTAAGTCATTTCTATTCTGTGCCTCTGAAAATAAAATTTGCCTGTCTGCAAGCTTTTAACGAATTCTCATCTGGTAATGCCTTTCTGGAACTAGAGACCAGTAAATAGAATGAGTAAACAGGAATTGAGGGCAGTCAAATTTTGCCTACCATGGGTAGCCATGAAATTCTCTTAAAGTCATTGAAAACTGCATACATCCAAATGAGAAAGAAATTTAGTCTGAATTGACAGTGCACTTCATATCATGTTGTTAAATGGATATGTGGGTAGAGATCCAGTCAGCATTTCAAATTCTTTATCACTGACACTGTAGCTGTTTACTTAGTAAAATGCTGAAGCAGTTGTGCGTTCAGCCTATTACCTATAATGCTTTTTTTTTTCACAAAAACTGTCAATGCAGCATAAAATATTAATAGATACTTAGCATTGAAGTATAGCTTTGAATTTAAGAATTTGCATTCATTTCTTCTATTCATAGTTTTCAACTACTTGTCATCTTCCCTTCCTTGTCTTGCAAGATTGGTTCTTGAGATGAGATAACTTCAGAGTATATCAGGATTTTATGTTTGAATTGAGCTTCCTGAACTAAGCTGCTTGTTTTACCAGTATATTCAGTAGATGTGACCTGTTGCAAAGAAAATAATGTTTTATTGTGGATTATTGTCTTTTTTTTAGTGGCAGATCAGTAGTGGACAAACTTCAACAGCCCTTACAACTGCAAGCAGCACAACATCGACTCCATCCAGCCCCACAGTCACCAGTGCCGTTGGATGTGATGGGAAGACATGTGGTCCCCCTGTGATAGATTTGAGTTCCCCAGTGGGTAGCTCCTATAATCTACCATCTCTCCCTGATGTAAGTGTAACATAGAAGCAATGTTTGATGGATTGATTCTATTTTGAAATAGGTCTTAATGTTTCTGAGAAGTAGAAACCATATAAACTGAAATTCTTGCTCTCTTTGTCAAAATGAGGCAGGTAGGAAAAAAACAATGCAGGGTTGCTGGAAATATTCAGAGCTGTTCTTGGAAGACAGCTGAGAAAAATAACATTATGGTTTGTGATTGTAATTGGACTTGTTTATTTGGATGCTGCATATTTTTTCCCTGCCTCTGGAATGATACTAACGAAAATGTGTTAGCTTTCATTTACCAGTGTCCATAGGTAGCACCAGTTTGCTGATGATATTTCTGCTAAATGGTCAACATTTTTAAAATACATTTTTAACTAATTGAAAGAGCTATCTTGGGCAAGTATTAATGGTTGACATACTGGATATATTCCTTATATCTTTTCTTTTTGGTACTTCTTTTCTTCATATATCCTCTAACATGCCTGTGAGCTGGTGCTAGAAGGAGCATCGTAAGATCATCTTGTCTTAAACTTCTCTCTTGTAGTTTTTCTGAATGGTACATATTTGTCAGAGATCCATGTTGGAACTGTTGAGTTTTAATCCCTTGACTTTTATTCTTTCAAATATTGTCAAGCCTGTTTTTTGTGGTCTAAGGTTTGTAGATATCTGAAATGCCATGGTTTTCCAGTGGTAACTTGCTGTTCCTTCCTGTTTCTGCCACCTGTGCTTTGTCCTCACTGATAAACTGTGTTCTGTTTATTAAAATGGAGTACATAGAGTACAGGGTCACACCGTATATATCAGGTTTAAAAGGTGAACTACACACCATGGTCATAAAACTACAGAGTCTGTGACACATTTTAGCATACTCATTTTTGTTCACAGTATTATGAACTCTTCTACTTGTATATGGTTGCATTTATGCTCTTAAGATACATGGCTCAAATCACTGTAAATATGCTGATCTTGCCAAGGCTTATGCATCCACTTTGGATACTTCTAGCTCACAAATAGAAATTTCAGTGGTCAGTATGTTTGCAAGTAGTAGATTTGTGAGGTACCCACTGAGAAAACTGATACTAAGGTGAGGTGTTTTCTTATGGAACATTATTTCTACGTATTGGAAGAAACCAAACAGTTCAAAAAGTCATTCCTCATTATCAAACCAGAATACGTAATTTTTACAGAAAGTTAAAATGGTAAATTGGGAGCCCCTGAATAAAGTTCAGTTATCTGGCTTGAGCCATAGGAAAGAACAAGTGTTGGTTTGCTGTTTGCATTTTGAGTCAATATGGATGGCCTCTATTCAGAAGGTATGTGGGACAGATGGGATCGAGTGTCCTTTGAGGTTCTTCCAGTGCTGTTAAACACTAGTGGATTAATGGGTAGTTTGTGTATAGCTTGTTATCTTTTTTAGAGTATATAATGTGAGCGTGTCCAAAGAAGGTGTGGAGATAGAAAATCATCTCTTACTTCATTGTGTGAAAACCACCTGTCTGGTACAGCCTTCTCTGAAGCTGGTGGAGAAAAATTGGCACTTACAGAATCATCTTATCTTAAAATGAAGCACTGTCTGGATTTGGCTATGTCATTTGCTTTTTAGAGAAAGCAGGACGACCTGTTTTAAACCATCTCACTTTTGGGTGGTTGAAGTTAGATGAAGTATATTTTGGTCTTTACCTTCAAAATAACACTATGGCAGAGGCATGGGTTTTTGTTGTTTTGGAGAGAGTTTTTTTCCCCTTCCAACACTAACTGCTTCCTCTCATTCCCCCACCTTTTAGATTGATTGTTCAGGAAACATCACACTGGACAATGCTGTAAGGAAGGATGGTACTGCAGAGCAGAATCAGCCAAAACCCCCTTCAAACAGGACTGTGCAGTCACCAAATTCCTCGGTGCCATCACCAGGCCTCTCAGGTAATGGAAATGTGGTGCAATTTTCTGTTTAAGTGGTGTAATTGAAAAGTCTAATGTGGCAATGTTAACACTGATATCAGAATTAATTATATCTATTTTATATCAAAGATTAGAAATAAGAAAATGAGGCAAAGTTGTAGAAACCCTAGTAGGAGGTAAAGCTACAGACAGTATTTTAGCATTGTGAACACAAGTTAAGTGACCAGATCTTACAAACATGAAGGGAAAAAACCTGTAGATTTTAGCACATTGGATAGAAATCTGTAGAAAAGTGACACTCTCAGGTGTACACCAAATGAAAACCTAGCTGCTGTGGTAAAAGTCAAGTATTTGAAAAGGATAGATAGGATGTAACAGGAGATAGAAATGGTGACTTGGGAAGTTCAATTTGGATATTAGAATATGTTTTTCACAGAAGGGTAGTGCAGCACTGACATGGGTTGAGCAGAGAAGTTAATGTGATGGGTGGCTAAATGTGGTGGACCTGAAGGATGCAGGGGATTCCTGTCACCATGCCTGCTGGCCATCAGCAGCTGTTCCCATTTTCTGATCTGGCCTGTAGTGAGGCTGTGTGAGTGAGTTCCCAGTGAGCACTCATGCAACATTCATGCACTCACATGGCATTCACAGACTGAGGCAGGTTACCTGAGACAGGTGGGTAATGCATTCACAGACAGCACAAACAGCCCGCTTGGCTTTCTCAGGACTGATGCTCAGCAAAAACGTCCTTCACAAGTCTTTAGCAAAAATTTCCTTCACAAGTCTTTTGGCTCTCTGGTCCTGGTCCCCAGACCTTTGGTCTCTCTCATATCTGTCCCCCAGACTTCTTCCTACTCACCAGCTCAAAGTTTCATGGCAGTTCTCCAGAGAGATCTGCTAGAATTTGATAAGGTAAGACAAAACAAACTGCAGTGATCAGGTGGAGGGGTCAGCCAGGCAAAGGTACTGATCCATCAGCCAACTTACGGGTCCCTTTTTGGGCATCTCCTTCTATTATCCCATGCCTCTCATCCTCTCATAAATATATATTAGATGAGAGATAGGTTAAATAAATGATGCTGCAGGAGACATTTTCCCCAAAACCTGTGTACTTCTCTGACTCAGACTTGGCACAGACCCAGGTTTTGTTCTAACCTGATCCTTCTCTCCTAGGAGGAATCAGTGTGACGAACGTACACCCTCCAATTCGTTCACCCAGTGCCTCCAGTGTTGGGAGCAGAGAGAGGTAAGGAAAGAGTGGGAGAAAAGAAAATGTAACTTCCACCTCCACAGAACACGCATCAGTCTCTTCTCTCTTTAATGCATATATAGATGTCAATTTGCCTCACCTTCTCTGTTAACAGGTCAGGCCTAATGGTTATTACAGCACTCTTTGCATTCTAAAAGCAGTAATTTCATTTGTGATGTATTAATAGCACATCTAAAAACATATTAACACTGTAAATGATGACTAGGTTGGTGTTATTAAAGGAATACCAATTGTAAATTAAGTTTTAAATTCAGAAAAATCAGCTAAAGGAAAAGGTTGAATATTGAAAGTCCTGATGGAACTATAAATTACTTCAGATTTAAGGAACTGATGTTACAAAGAAAGCTGTTAAAAATTTTCTACTGCAATACGGTTGGTTAAGTGAGCACTAGGTATCTACTGAGAGTCTGCACAAATGTTTTTATCCATTACTGATGGAATATTAATGAACAAATATATTTACACAATGTTGTTTGAAGAGTGCAGATCCATTAATGTGTTGCAATAAACTCAAGCATACATATGACATGAGATTAATTTTTCATGCAGAGAAAAATCAGATGACATTCATCCTACTTGAGTTGGAAATGCAGGTGCTTTTTAATATAGAATATGTTTTTCTGTATTCCATTTACATGGCAAATTCTGTGAAGGACTCTTGTGAACAGTTTAAATGTTTGTCTGAAGAGTCTTTTACTTGCATTTAAAAAAATATGCTGCTGCTTGAATTAATTTTGTTAGATTCTTAATTTTTATGACTAAATACATAAAAAAAAGAAAGATCTAGTTCCAAAAGCAGGGCCCTTGTTTTGGTAGAGTTGCAAGGCTGTAAGAAATCCTTCCAAGAAAATGTAAATATGTGTTTTATCTGCCTTATTCGGTTGTGTCATTTTCAATGATCAGTTCAGCTCTGGAGAAACACTGGTCTTCCCCAAAATACAGCTGCATCTCCTCCGAAGTGATATGATGTTCAGTGGAAATCCTCTTTTGTGTGTAACCTGAGAGAAAAGGAGATTACTTGCAAATCTTGCACTAATGGGAAGTCAAACCATGAATAATTCTCTAGTTCTGGAACTGCATCATTACAATTTTTCCTTTTGGTAATGCTTTTTCAAGATATATCAAAGGAAATAAGCTTGGATACAAGGATATCGAAATATCCTTGTATTCGATAAAAGGAATACTGCAGTGCTCAAGCTTCAAAGAAGCAAAATAGATTTAGCATTCTGAGGTTTTGGAAAGCACCACTGTACAAAAGTTCTGACTCTTAATTTCCCTTTTTTCCTGCCTTTTCTTGTCATTTACAGTTCTGGCTCCTCCAGCAGGCCACCAGGAGCTGATTCTACGCACAAAGTCCCAGTTGTTATGTTGGAGCCCATTAGAATTAAACAGGAGTCAAATGCACCAAATGAGAACTTTGATTTCCCAATTGTTGTAGTGAAGCAAGAAACTGATGAGGAACCCCGGCCTCGGAATGTAATATTAACAGCTATAAAGATCTCCTTTCTTTTTGGAGGGTATTTTGTATTTATGGGGAGTAAAATAATCTACTTGTGTTCTGTTGGGAGCTTCTCAGGGGAAAACTAAAAAAGCTAAAGAAGGGGAAGAGGTGAAATTCAAAATCAGACTAGCCCTACTGCCAGTTAAGTTAACTGTTGTGATCAGACTACTTTTATCCATTGAAAATCTGGGAAGATGGGGAATAGCTTGCAGAGATCAAATTTTCAGGTGCCGCTAGGAAATGTTTCTAATCATAGTGCAGTAATTTACGTAAATAAGATTGCTAGATTTTTGGGCCATCAGAGATTAGTTTTTTATTAGTGGAGCAGTAAATATCCTTTCATAGCTGGTTTCTTGTGTTCAGCTGTCTGATGTTATAGTATGTTAGTAATTTTTGCATGCATGTTGCAAGTTGTATGGCTCCTTGCATGTAAATTTGTTAGTCGAGTTAGTTTACTTGTTGCTAGGGCCATGTAAATTCGAATAAATATTATGGTCTGGCTTTCTTTGTTTCTTCCTACAGTCCATACTTACTTCATTGCTCTTGGATGGAAGTCATAATTCCACTTCTGATGAAGCTGTCTTAAGAACAGATGCACCAGACAGCACAGATGATCAGCCAGGGGTCCTGCAGGAGAACACATTCAGTGGGAAAATGGGATGGATAGGACCCTCCCATGTTGGGGAGGGCAGAAAAGAGGACGATCCAAATGAAGATTGGTGTGCTGTATGTCAAAATGGAGGGGAGCTCCTTTGCTGTGAGAAGTGCCCCAAAGTATTCCATCTTTCTTGTCATGTCCCTTCATTGATGAGCTTTCCAAGGTAATTATGACCCCTTCAGTTCCACCTAAAATTGCACTAAAAGACACAAGCTTTGTCTTGTGAAACCCAAGATAAGAAGTTTCAGTCTCAAAGGAAGCAACGTCTTCTTTAAAGTCTTGAATCCAGAAGTTTTATTAATTAGTGAAAATTGGAATTTACATTGAAACTTCAATTGTATTTTTTCCTACAAATTCTGTAATAAAAATCTTCACTTATTTGACAATTAAGCAAGATCACTTACATCTAGGGCGTGAATTATTAAAAATGGGACACAGAATTACCAATCTGTCATAAAATGTTTTAAGGGTGAGAGAAAATACTTAACATTTCTTAATAATAATAATAATAATAAAGAATAAAAATTTAAAAAAAAGGAAAAATTAACAAATGTCTACAGGAAAAATCTGAAGTAATAGAGTAATAAGTATATCACTTACTCTAGTGCTAAATATGGCTACACTGAGCATGGGATGTGTAGTGACTGACATCTTCTAGTAACATCTCTGCCAATGTTGAAACAAGCATTAAGTTTCTTTATTGGCTGTTACAAAACCATTACTCAGTTTCTTGACTTTCAAAATACAGTCTTAACTAGCATTACCAATGTTTGCTTCTGGAATTAGTGTCTTTGATTAAAATAAATGGCATTTTGCAATGTCCCAACTTGGAAATGTCATGCAATAAGCTTGTTTGTGTTAAAGGATAAAAACATTGGTCATAACATGCTCATTGTTTAATGCTTTTGTAAATATTAGGTTTTTTGATTAAATGTCAGCATAGTTTACTGGTGGAAAACATTTGAATAGCAACTTAGATTAGCACATTGATCACCTCTGTGCTACTCTGAACAAGCGAGTGTATCTAAAACGTCACTTGAAATGGCACGTAAGAATGTTTCTCTCACTTTTAAAACTTCAAATTGCAGGGAGTTTTTTATTAAACTGGTGCTATGTTACAGCTTTGTTCCATAAGCAAAACCTAGTGAAGTTACAGTAAGCACTTAAACTAATAAATATTTATGCCATTCTGACAAGAAAAAAAAAATCTTCAAGAAGGCAGAAAACTATGGATTACAAGACTTTTTTTCTAGTAAAATTAAATATTCAACAATAAGTCTTTAAAATGTCTCCTTTTTACTGGATTGTTGAGGGGAAACTGAGGTGATGATGTCTGAGGGCAAGGGAGCCAAAAACCACTTCGATGACAGGTGTTCAGATCTGTAAAGGTGCATATTACTATGAGTACATTGTGTTACTGGGCTTCAGAGCATGGTTAGCTGAGGTTTCCTCCTGACTTGAGATGTATCAACTTTCTGTTCCCACCTTTATGGGGTTACTTTTTTTTTGCAGCTGTAACTGTACTGAACAAACTTTAGTCTCTTAGAATTAGTTCCTTCAAACACACAAAGTAATTTCTTTATTATTATGTCAGCAGCAACAGTCTGCTTCTTTCATGATTGCTTTTTGTTCTTGCTTCAGGTGGATAGGGCAGTTTCATAGGTTCATAGAATGGTTTCAGTCACAGAATGGTTCAAGTTGGAAGGGACCTTTATAGGCCACCGAGTCCAACCTCCCTGCCATGAACAAGTTGCTCAGAGCCCCTCCCAACTTGACTTTGTTTCCAGGAATGGGGCCTCTACCATCTCTCTCAGCAACCTGCGCCAGTGTTTCACAACCCTCACTGAAAAAATTTTTTTTCCGTGTTTCTAATCTGAATCTACCCTCTTTTAGTTTAAAACAATGTTCCCACATAGATTCCTGAGGTTGCTGCATCTTTTTGTCCTTCATTCCAACCTGTCACACTCTTCCTGATTCTTGGATATTCTAATGCATCAGTCCTTTATCCCTAACCTATTTATTGTTTTCTTGTGTCACAAGATCTTTAGGTCATGGCCTGTATGAACTTTTGTATATCTGCCATATCATTTCTGTGATGCAAGTCCAGGCATAGAGGTGACAGTGTCATAAATAATTCTGGGAAGTTAAGACAGTAGAAGATAAATGTCTCCTGGTAGTAAAATGCTTATTATTCACCAGTGTATGCTAAAACTGGCAGATGGCAAAAATCTTTGGATGACTCTGAATAAAAAAGAGATTTTTTTTTTTTTAGTTTGGAAAGTCTTCTGCCTTACTATCAAAATGAAATAAAAGGTACTGCAGATATTATTTCCCATTTTCAAAGATATTATTATTATAACATACCTCTGAGTAAATACACACAGTTAGATCCTTTTTATTGCGTATTCTGTCATCTGTGTAACAATTCAGCCCTCTTGTGGTTACCTGCAAGCATGCAAGTTCCTTCCTTTGTCGAGAACTGTATTAAAAACATAGACCCTTCACAGGTTTTTCAAAACTTTGAGGTTCATAAATTGTGTTAGGGAATCAGTGAACATAGCTTCCAGAACTGATTATGTAGTAATCTTATGCTGTCCTTTAAATCTCCACGGTTTTCTTAGACCAACTGATAAAATCATGAACATCTGAAGGTTTTAGGGAGTAAAATATTTACAGTTTTACAAAAAATCTTGTCTAGGATAATCTGTATATGTTATAGATCAAGCTTGTAGAGAATATCAAGTTCTCACCGTATCACACTGACATGTTTTGTTCTGTTCAGCCCATACGATTCCTTCAGTCTCTCTAGTTAAGAAAAGGGCTCTTAATAGCCATTTGCTTGAACCCTTTAAGCTCGAGTGAAATATTTCAGTACTGACAAAGGTAGACACCTGCTGTCTATTAAGATAAACCATCTTTCTGTTAGGACACCATTAGTAACACTGATGCCACTAAAAAGGAAAAAAAAAGTTGTAATAGAGCATTTTTGCCAGCAGTCTCTGCTTTTTGTAGTGTTTTAAAAACCAACAACAACAAACCAACACATGGCACAGAAAAAACAACACCCAACAAATGAGGATCTTACCCAGAAATATGTGGAAAGTCTTTTGTCAAGGGTGTGCTACCTCACTAAGGTCAATGTGTCTCTTTGTCTTCTTTAGTGGGGAGTGGATTTGTACATTCTGTCGGGATTTGTCCAAGCCAGAAGTTGAATATGACTGTGATAAACCTACTCACAGCTCTGAAAAAAGAAAATTGGAAGACACTGTGGGTTTGGCGCCAATAGACCGTAGGGTAAGGATAAAATTATTATTTATAACGTCTTTAAGCTGAAGCAGTTTTGAGTTGTGCTAGAAACTTTCATCAGTATTTTACCTGGTTTCAGTTGGCGACTTATGTAAATACACTGAAATTAGTATTTTATTCGGGGTCTTAAAAACCATTTATTGCAGAGTGGTAGAGAGAAGACTCTCGGTCAGGTGTGAGAAGTATGGCACAGATTATATGGATGATTATGATTAGATTTATTGCTAATACAGTGTCTAAATATTGCCAGTGCAGTATAGAATATAAGCAGATCTAAAGGGTTATAACATAAGCAGGTTTGGTTGGAAATATGCAGATTTACAGCCTTTGGCCTTGCAGAAAGCACAATTACAGAGCAGCAAAGCACCTATGGAACTGCTTTAGGATTTTATCTCTGTATATGATCTTAGTACTTTTACTGACCTGTCCAGAAGTGAGTGTTCCCCATCTTAGGGCTGAATGTACCCTTCAGGCATCCGTGTTGGGGTGGGATCCATCTGGAAACTGCTTGCAACCTTGGGAGATCAGTTTGCCCAGTTGGTCCAGTCTCCAGCAGCATTTTATACCCTTTTGCAGGCTGATGTGTACTAAAGTCAATGACAATCATCACAGCTCCCCCATCTCTGGAATGCATTAATTATGTGAGCATCCAGACAGTTCCTCCTGCAATTCCTACCTGGTGTTCTTATCTTAGGACAAATCACATTACCCATCAGGACACAATGGGGACGGTGTATGTGTGGAGGACACACTCCAAGACCTGACTGTCTGTCACACCATTATTTACATGTGCTCAATTTCTGGTTTGAGTTAAATGTAAGTTATTATTCTGATAAGGGATCAGCAAGCATAAAATCACACAAAACTATTTTTAGAATCTCTTTCAAGGCTCAAGATCTAGTGTAATATATTTGTACACACAAAGAGGAAGGAGGAACACTGCGCATCTGTTCTGTATTTTCTGTGGTTTGTGATTGCAGCATAAACCATGTAGGATTCTCAAATGACTTAGGCATTTATTTTTTTTTACAGAAATGTGAAAGACTGCTGCTATACCTCTACTGTCATGAAATGAGTCTTGCCTTTCAAGATCCAGTTCCTCCCACAGTATGTACCTCACTTCTTTCTATGTTAGTAGCAAATTGGCCATGTTTTTAGTGGCATTTTTATGTCCTATTACAGTCCATTACCAGAAGTCAAGTTCCCCAGACACTAAGTGTATTAAATGTGTTTAATTTTATTAAAACTATCTGAAGAGGGAAGTTGAAAGTTGAAGGGGATTTACAAGTAAAATTCCACAATACCTTAGATTTTACTTAATACTTCAAAAACAGATTAAAAAAGTAAGTTCTGACCCTATCTGCTAATATCATGTGCTGAGTGATATCACTAAAAAGGTGAATTGCAATATATTTGGGTTTTTAAATACCACCTGATGTTGAGAATTAGGGTACTCCATAGTACTAATATGAAATTGAATTTCTTATTATTAGCTTGAAATTTATTAGTTTAAAATGGTAAACAATACCTGGGTGTGTTAGAAGTCTAAGGATACACAGAAGAGTTACCAGTGTGATTAGATGAAAAGATGTTCTTTAAGATAAGTCAATGGGGGAAGAATTCAGTAAGTAATATGCTCCTATGCAGCCTTTATTTCATTTGAATAGGAATTCTGAAGAACAAATCAGAGAGTTTAATAATAAGAAATGGCATAAGAGATTAATTGATTAATCATATGATGGTCTTGTGTTACTAAATTCAGGTATTACAGCATTTCTCTTAAAATGTGAATCTAGTTAGGAAAAAAGTATAAAAATATTACCATTGGATTTCATATCTTATTTTCTAATTTCTAATTCTTTCTAAAGAAAAAATAAGTCTTAGTCCTACAACCACAGTTTGAGTGTCAAAATCATTGATATCTCTGAAATTTGCCGCCATTTCGAAGGACATATTTCATGACCAAACCTCATTTTAAGCAACTCATTTACCATCTCCATTTTAGTTGTCGTATAGTGGTCTTGAGAATAAGTCTTGATAGATAGCTTATTTGACTACATCTGAAAATAATGTCCAGACCAAGTCATTTGCTCTATAATATGTAGTCGTCGTAGGTGGAAGTTATGTTTGTTTCTCTTTGATTTTAAAATGAGCATTGCAAGGAGTATATTTTAGCCAGCAAAACTGTCATAAGTCACTGTCATTCCAGAAACTGTCTGCATGTATGTTAAAAGTATAATTCTTGTATCTCAAGGTTGTACTTTGAAGATGAGACTAAAACCCTGCCCACTCCCTAAGATCTAAAGGTTTATAAAACAATAAGTAATGAAGGTGACTGCATTTGGTAAAATTTTTCTTTCCCTTTAGGTTCCTGATTACTACAAAATAATCAAAAAGCCTATGGACTTGTCAACCATCAAGAGAAGACTTGAAGTGACCAATTCATTCTACACAAAGCCAGAAGATTTTGTGGCTGATTTCAGACTGATTTTCCAAAACTGTGCTGAATTTAATGAGGTTAGAAAACTAGATACTGTATCAGATTTTGTAGCTTTAGTTCTTTCAGGAAAACTGTAATGGGAGTAGAACTTGCAATGCAAGAATTTATTGTATTAAACTTACTTTGACGATGGGACTGCAGTGAAAATATAGATCACATTGAATGCTGCTGTGGTGTTAGATGATTATGCAGTGGAGATCTTTCCACAGAAGGAAGGAGGATTGTAACAAAAATGCTAGCTGAATGGCAGGATAGCAGGTAAAGAAAAGAACAGTTGCCACAATGGTGGGCATTTGATTTTAAAATTGGTTTAATTCTCCTTGCCGCAGATATTAGATGCAGTGGGATTTTCATTCTGGGAGCTCTGGACTCACCCATATGATTTCAAGTTACATGTTGAGTGATTGTTATTATTATCCTGTGCTGCATGTAAGGGAACATGTGGAACATGTGGTGAAAAAGGGTTGTGGGTGGACCACAAAATGAGAGAGAATTACATTGGGAATAAAGGCTTCTCTAAGTGGCCTCAGTGGGGTTCTCATCCAGTGACCCCTTATAGCTGGGAATAATTCCTGCTGTGGTGATCTCTGCTTCAGGAAACTGATGAGCTGTGGTGGCTCTGGATGACTTTAGGACTGCGTAATCTTCCATGTTACAGTCATTGTCTACCAAGTAATATTATCACCATTATTAAAAGCTGTCTGTAAGCTAGAGAAATTCTAACACTCTGAAGACATACCTACCTATTTCACAGCATAGCACAACTTCTTTCCTCCCCCCCACACCCCTCAGTAAGGTTTTAAGAGGTTTTAAAATCTCTTCAAATAGCTTTTAGAACCCAGGCAAGTATGGCTTTTGTGACTGGCTTCTTTGGTAATCCCTCAGAGAAAAAGGTCCTTGAGGGTGTCGGCTGAAAGATTTATGCTCATGCTGTTTTGCAGACTTGTGCTCTTTGGGACCATATGTTCCACAGGTGCCATTCTTGCTGCTGATTGATGTTTTCTGTAGTTTTTGCCTGAAAGACCTGATGTGATGTGAGTATAAAGCTATTTCATGATGCACTGATGTTGTTAATTCACCCAACAGCCTGATTCAGAAGTGGCCAACGCCGGCATGAAACTTGAAGCGTACTTTGAAGAACTTCTAAGGAACCTTTATCCTGAGAGAAAGTTCCCTGTACAACCCAATGTCCAGAGTGAAAAAGATAATACAGAACTCACTGATGACTCAGATGATGACTTTGTACAACCCCGGAAAAAACGCCTCAAAGGAGAAGACCGTCAGTTGCTTAAATGAGCCACATGTGTTACTACGAAAAGTTTTTTAAAAACTGAGAATATTTATCACTGTTACCACTGTTTTGACTTGTAGGTTTGTGAATATTTACCAGACTTTCTACCCCTTGTCTGAAACAGAAATCTGTGGAGATCAAGGCATGTGAAGAGGTTCTCTGAAGTTCAAAACTTTCATCTCTTTTCTGGAGCAGCGCAGAAATTGCCATTTTTGTGGGATGACAGCTGTTTAACTTTGCTTTGAGGAAGAAGTTTGTATAGAATTGAACTTCAAAACATCACATGAGTTTAACATGTGGCTTTCTGAATTTGAAGAAAATATGATCTCACCGGACTTTTAATTTTACCAAAGGCATGTGGCTGGCCATAATTTGATCCCTTTGTACTGTATTTAATACAAGCCATGAAAAAGGATGGTGTAATGTTATTGTCCTGCAGTACTGATTGGTACAGTGAAAGTGTAGTTGCCCCCAAAGAACTTGTTGGGAATTTTAAAATGTAAGGGGGGGGGGGGTGTATTAAAAATAACTTTTGAAAAAAGGAAGAAAAGGAACTTTTTTGAGAGTTTTTAATGGAGGAAGTAAAGGACAGAATACTTTGGTTTGCGCCATTTTTCTCACCACCAGCAAGAAACAATGGTATTGCTGTACTGTTTTGTTTAACAGGTGTCTCAAGTGTGCTGTACCTCTGTTTAATAAAGTTGATGGGAAAGTTTGTTTGCAATTATCAGTCAGTCTTTGTCTATGTTTAAAAAGGGGAAAAAATCATCCTTTGTGTCCACAAGTTCTTGTTCTTTTTCCAAATTTGTAAGTGTGTTGTTGTCAAAATGCAACCATTGTTGTAACCAGTGGAAATAGCCATTGTTACTTACTTGGGAGTACACAAGTTTGAAGGGAAAGATACTGCTCTTCAGCCCTTCATCTGTCCCTGTAACAATCACCAGAAGATGAGTATGAATTACCTTATTTTGTTCTGTCTACTTCCCAGAAGCTCTGACAACATAGATGGTTGGTTTTGCCCCCAGAGGTTGCAGAGTTAGCGAAGTGCTTGTCTATGGTTGCCCCACTTACAGGCTTATAATCTTCATTTATGTAATCTTAAATGAAAACTGAGTGTTCAGGAGAGCAGTCTTTTGAATTAATTGAGCTCCGATTGTGCCGGAATTTTTCAGCGGGAATTGTGAAGACAGCTGAGTGCACACAGGCCTGCTTTTGACTTGCTGTGTAGTCCTAATGTGGTGCTGTGGATACATCACTGAAGAGACTGGATACAAGTGCTGTTTGTGCCTCCCTGCTGTGTACACATGCACTCAGAAAAAGGCCCTGGTTTTGCCTCTCACCAGATGAGATGCTGCCCACCTGCCTTTGTCAGAGGGTGGCACTGCACACTAAAATGTAGCGGACACTCCCAAAGATGACTCAGTTGTGTTTGCAGCAGGCCTTTGACATAGCTTTTGATCATGTGGTGGATTTTTAGGCTGCCCTGAGCAACCATTTATTTTCTATTTTTCTTCTGTGTTTTTTTGTTAGTTTGTTTGTGTGCTCTGTTTTCGTGGGGGTTTTAATTATCATTATTATTATTGCTTTTGTGGTTTGGTTTCCTTTTTTATGGAAATTTTTTATTACCTGAAGAGAATTGCTTGTAAATTCTACTATCCTAGAGTACAGATAAATAATAAAGAGAGGTTAAGGAGCAGAACAAGATAGTGAGGGAGACCATTCTAGCTAAACAAGTGTGATCAGTGCACAACACAATAGCACAGACTGAAAAAATAAAGAGGCACTGCCATTGCAATATTTGAACTCTTAAAGATCTAGCAAAGCCTAGAAGTCCTAGATACTCCAGCACCAAGTTCAACAGTGCTTCCAGAGGAAGAAGGTGCTGTGTGTTTCCCCGGACCATAAGTTGCAAGCACAGATTTATTAGGAGGCTTTTAATGCATTTAGAGGTGAAGCTGGACACCTACTCAGCTCCATTCTCAAGTTATCCTGGTGGAAAACACTTGGGAGAGGAGAGTAGATGTACTCCTACAGTCCTTACTTAGTTGTCTGCTGTAAGCTGCTTGAAAATGTCTCTCTTTAAATAATCCACTGGAAAAAATATGACTCACCTTTTATTTTGTGGTCTTGGACACCACCCTAACAATCCTCAGAAATTGTCACTGCAGTGAGGTTTGAGATGTTAAATTTTTGCTACTTCATGCAGATGGTATATGCACAAAGAGTTGAGGAAAGTATTATATTCTTTCAAGCTGCTATGGCAAAGACCATATCTTCTTTGTGTACTTTTCCCCCCTTTACCTCAATTCACTGAATGGGTTTCCTATTTTTTTTTAAATTTGTGTGTGTGTGTGTGTGTGTGTGTGTGTGTGTTCTGTGTCACTACTGACAGGACTCATCATCTCACTTCACAGGAAGGGTAGAAAGCATCTATTTATTGAATCATAAGAAAAGGAACATCTTTGAGAAATTTTCCATTTTTCTATACAAATCATAACTTTCACACTGTTCAGTTGCAATTTTTTTATAATGGAAATGGTATGGAGAAGCAATCAACATCAAATGCAGCTCACAGGAAATGACAGATTCCAAAGGTTTATTTTTCTTTCCTACCCAGTCCAACATCAAACACTTGTTTTCATTTTACTTGCTAAAAGGGGAAAAGAAAAAAATACATAAAATTAATAAAATGCACATGAAAACCAACAGAAATGGATACAGTGGAAAATAATATGCATTTGGATATGTCCAAAAGGTCTCGCTTCTGACAAACAATTCCCTGACTGCTTCGAGAGTGGACTGATACTGTCTTAATAATCTGAAATGAGTAGATGTGCTTTTTAAATGTCAGTGTCTAGATTTCACAAAAAGTTACTTACATAGATTTTATTTAGTTGGTTCATTTTGACCTAGTTTTAAGGAACATATCTATTGCCTGGAGCCTTAGCACTAAATATTGCCATGTTAGAAGAGCTTTTACATCATGTATTTAAATTCCTGTGTGGACTGGATGACTGTACTGTGTGAGGCCCTTGGATGACATGTTCAACAGTCGTGATTTGTCAGTCCCTGAATGGCTACACGACAGAAATGTAACTTCTTAAGTGACCATGAGATAAGAGTCATAAGTTGAATTTAAGATCTAAAAGGCACTTCTCTGCCTACACAACTAGTTCTACAGATTTTTATTTTTCCGTTCTTTTGACTTGTGCCATGTAAAGGCCAGCAGCTGGAGTTTATACCTTATTTGTAACAAGGAGGATAATAAATTAATTGAGTTAGTGCCCCAGGAAAAGAGAGATCCCATTAAGGAACGATTACACTTGTATTTTTCTCAACCGCTGTTAGCTGAAGTTATTCCAGCTGTAGCTGAATCAAAGCTTTTATATTTAAAGCAGTTTTAATGAAGTGTTTTCCTTAGTAATTATTGTAAATCCAACCTTATGAAGGTCTAAGTGGCTCTCTGGCCTCTTTGTATGGGTTTGAATTTCACCCAGGAGGGAAGAATAAGTTGGTTTGTCCATTTCTTTATGTAAACTTTGATCCTGCCCCCTCCACCCCACCCCAGTCTTCTAGGAAATATTATACAGATACTTCGAATTACATAAAACCATAAAGCACATGCTTTTCTAAAAGGCAGTCATTTAAGGAAGCAGGCAGCAATTAATTTTTTAACCCTTAAAATCCTAGTGTTAATTGTCCCATGAACTTTGGGGGAACCTTAGAAGATGTGACCCAATGAAGTTAAGAGTGTGTGTTTGTGTGTGTCTGTATGTAACACATGTGTGTTTGTATATGTGGGAGTTTTGAAGTCTGGTTCCAAAGCCCTCATAAACCAGTTTGATCAATCATCTGCCATGCTTTAGGCTACTAAAGAATATGGATTATTTAGCCCATGGTGTTGTGGTTTATACAGGTAAGACTGCAGAGTGACACAGAGTGATGTGACCGTGCTGCATGCATGCCATGCCGGTATAGATGAACTGACTGGAATCACAGAAGTGCTCACCACCTCCTCTAATTAAACTAGTGTGACTTGCACATGGGAGGCTGGCTGAATTTAAACTTGCCTCCTTAATCTTTGTGCTTAAGTGTTTTGGCTGTTTGCTTTGTAAAGAACACTAACCCTAAGGGCTTAGCTAATGGACTGATGGAGGTGGGGCTGTAGCCCTGAATTTGATGAAGAAATGGCTTTTGTAGTTTAAAGTATTCTATGCATCTGCTGTCCTCCCTCCTTGCAGCACAGGCAAACCAGAACATGTGCCTATGAAGTAGCAGCTTCAAAGTCTGGATTGAAGGTAGGAATGAAGAGAGGCTTGCACAAGCTAAAGCTGACATGCTCACATGTAAACTGAGGTGGCTGAGGCTGGCATTCTGGTTTATTCTTTCACAAGAAATGAGTTTTAGGCAGCTGGAATAACTGCAACAGCATGTTCCTGTGCTTGCCTATCTGGCTTATGAAACCTCAGGAGAGTTCAGTTTGGATTCTGGCTGAATCATCAGCTCCAGTCTCTAAACAGCATTTAGATACACAGGAGCTGCTGGGGTGGTGATACACACCTGCAGGGCCCTGCCCTTGGTCTCGATGGGCAGTGTGACCGCAGAGATCGCACAGACAACACACACAGATGAGAAAAGACACAGGGCCCCAATGAAAGAAGCGTTCATAAGGACCTGCAGGCAAAAGAACATTGAACATGAGCTTGGTGGTATGGGGGGCTGGCACTTAATTAGGAATTAAGAGTGAACAAAAGGTCACAAAGAGCTGAGAGACTCCGCAATAGAAAAATGTCTTGTGAATCTTAAGAGCTTTCAGGAAGTAACAGATACTACCAAGACGAACTCCATGATGAGAATTATGCAGAGCTATATCTGTCAGAGACCATCCAAATACTCTGTGTACAGGGTTGGGTGATTGATTACACCCTTTTATTTGGATGAACGTCAGGGGTATCTCTCTATATCTGACAGCAATGATCGCAATGTTTACCGACATTATCAAGCATGCTCTTACTTGTGATATAAATGGGGCCACCATAGCTCCAACACGGCACAGTGACCCACTTGTTCCCATCCCCAGCGCTCGCATTGTGGTGGGATAAACCTAAAACAGGCCAGAAAGAAACTGGATTAGTGCAACACCAATCTGTGATATCTGTACCTTTCTTTTTTGTTAATTTTTGTTCAGAGAGACCCGTTGTGTTATCAAGGGCAGCTAGTGGGATAAGAAATGAAAAGAAAGAAAGGCTGCTTTAGGTCTTGAGCCATTACAAATCTCTCTTTTTTTGCCCAAAGTAAAGTTTTAGGGCAAGTCAATCAAAGCTAGAGGTGATTCCCCTGCATTTGCTTAGCACCACTGCTATCACCTTTCTCCCAGCTACGCTGGGCAGCTCACACCAAAGTCACAGAGTTGGGTGCTGAAGGAAGAATTCAATTAATATTGCCGGGCCCGTATCTGGAAAGCAGGAAGAAAGGACATTGTCTGCAGCCTTCAAGACTGCCTATTCATTTTTATCAGCAGCACTTTTGTTTAGAAGGAGGAAAAAGAAAAAACAGATCCCAGTAAGAAAGCTCCAGGCTTAGAAGAATATGTTTTGTGTAGTTTATCTCTCACATTTCCCAAACACCTGTGCCAATAAAACACTTTAAGTATGGATTTTGTTTAACTTTTTTAAATCCTCTTAACAGATTTTAGCAAGTATACTCACATGAGCCTTTGTTCAGATACTTTACTGGGCCAAGTGAATGGAGTAAGTTAATTCAATAAGAGTCCAGGCACATGGCTTAAAAGGGAATTTTCAAGTTTGGTTTTGACCATTGATTAAATTGTGAGTAGAATTGTTTTATGATGTGGCTGTTGCAGCAATGCTCTTTACATCAACACCAGTCAAAACTACTAAAATTTTGGTATTTTTACAAGCCTGGTGCAAGTTTAGATATTATAGTGCACTATTAAAAGAAATATCAGGCCAAAATGGAGAGCTACTTTTGTTTGCTCTTTATCACTTTACTCACTTGAAAGGAAATACGTTTAACTCCATACAATTGTTTTTTTAAAAAAGAAAAACCAAAAAGCCCAACAATGCATACTTAACTTGCAGAACTCATGGCTCCAAAGCTGTATGAAGGACAAGCTCTCTGAAGGATTAAAACTATTTGCAGATAGAACACAGCAGTTTCCATTAAGTGAAAAGAATCATATACATAACCTTATATACTACCTCAGTATTACTACATCAGTCCCTTTAGTCTGGAAAAGGTTCCTTTTAGTGGAAGCCTATTTTCTAACTGCAGGGGTTAGAGAGGGGAAAGATTGTGGGGTTTGAAAGATGGTGGTACCCAATATCCTCAAAAATAGTGGGGTTTTTTCAGCAGCTGGCTCAGTAGAGTATTCCTCTTCCACCTGCTCCTGTCATCCCCAGCTGGTTTTCTGATTCCTTCTCTGATCTTGCATGTGAAACAGTGTGGCCAGGAAGCCAGAAATACTTAGTTCAAGAAAGGTGACTAGCTAATCAATAAACTAGTAGATAGCATTCCTGGGTATATGCAAATGGTATTTCAAGCAGCATAACAAACTTCAAGGAGGACCCACCTCTGCTGTGTAAATGTAGATGGTGTTGAAGTTTGCTGAAACCAAGGCACGCAGCATGAAGAGAAACCCAACCATGCCTGCACTAGAGAGAAAGCCATGTGGGGCAGAGTTAGCATCACTGAGCAGAAATCAGCAGAGATACAACCTAATATATGCACTGTGCTAAGCCTTTTACCAGCTTAATATAAGGGAAAGCATAAGGAAAAGCTGATTGTTGACAAGTAGTCATCGTCAAGGCATGTTTGACAACAGGCTATTACATGTAAGGTTTCCTTTAAGCCAGTGTTAGAGGCTAGAGAAATGATTTGAACAGGACCTGAGTGGCTCAGCTGGTGCCCTCAGCATCATGGTAAAGCCTTGACTTCCAGCCTGGCCCTCCCTTTTGGTCCCTGTATAAAACTTTTGCAAGAAGATATTATGGTCAGGCTCAGCTTTAAGGAAACCTGAAAATACTAACAGCACTGAAGCTCACTGAATGACTGGAAGCTTCCTGACATTGGCTTATTTAGCTTAACAACTATTTGCAGCCTCCACTCCAGCTCCCAAGTATTCCAGCCAGCCTCCAGGACCGGTGTTCCATGGGGAAGGGATGTACACCTGTGGCGAGCAGCCTTCAGGCTACATGGTAGTTTAGAGGAAACTTCAATGTGAAGCCATCCTGATTTTCAGTAACCATTAAGCTCTGCCAGCTTGAGAGGGATCAATCTTACGCATCCTGACAAATTACAGCACTTGTGGCAGACTTTCTCTTGATGCCTTGAGCTCTCATGAAGGGCCTGACTCTACAAGTTAGAGCAGACATATGTAACATTTCCAGAAAAGAAAGAAAGGGGGGAAAAAAGTGAATGAAAAATATTACTTCTTTTCTAGACTGTGTTAAAAGCAGCTTGTATGCTAAGGTGAAGCCATGTGGGCTCAGTAATACAAGTGAGCCCCTCTGCACACCACTGCACCACAGCATCTGCTGCCACAGCTTTCCCAGGAAGAAGGGGAACTAGTCAGAGGCTTTTTTCAGGTCTAAAAGAATTACTGGCCTGACAGACTGGTGACCTGAGAATACTATAGGTCTCGCCCTCAGCATTGCATGACCCTCAAGAAGACCCACAGTCTGAGTCAGAGTACCTGGAGGTGCAGATATTAAGGAGAAGAAAGAATAGGGCTGTACATGCCATGGTGATACACAGGCTCAGACGTCTTCCGAGGAGATTGATGCCAAGAATGTTCAGAGGATTTACTGGAGATAAAAAGGAAAACCATAAAACATTAGATCATCTAACTGCAATGACTGCCTGTCTTGACAGACCTTATGCAGTGTGCCTCAAAGACACCTGTCTGCATCCCCAGTGCCTACCAAATGTTCTATAAAATGCACACACCCTATAATTCTTTTCCCGTACCCAAACCCTGTAATTTGCACCCATCCTCCTTTTTTTTCATCTTTCCCCTCAGATGGCAGAGCCTGTGCTTCTTTGAAATTGCCCTGCTGTGCTGAGGCAGGGCACCAATGCCTGTCCTGAGCTGTGCAAGGAAGGCACCCGTTGGGTGAGCAGCACAGGCCTGGGTGGTTTTCCTCCCTCTAGCCACAGCCCAGCCAAGCACCAGGGCCTGGAGTGCACCCCACTGAGTCCCCCATTGAGCCAGGAGCCCAGCAGGCACCTGAGCACATCACTGGACTGATCCCAGCCTGGCTGCCCCTGCAGCCAACACCCCATTGCTTTGTTGTTCATCTGCTGAGACATGAACCAGGGAAAACGTGCACCTCTCAGGCATATTGTAACACTAGACCCACACACCACACCAAGTTCTTTCAAGAGTGCCACATGGATGCTTTAGGCCATCCTACCATCCATCCCCCAGTGCTCCCAGGCAGGTTGCACCAGGGAGCAGTTTGGTTTGTTGTAGATTCCCTGGGCACTTAGCTGTCCTTTGCTGTAGTGCTCAGCACAGTATCTGCTCCCAAGGCCACCATCTCTTGGAAAGCAGGGCATGTGATACATTCAATTATGCCGATCTAACTATTTGCAATCCTTACTTGTTTATGACTTTCCAAAATCTGCATATTTGGGAAGCCAGGCTCAGTTCTGTTACGTTAAGAGCAATTTCCCCTGGAGTCTAACCAAGGCTGTTGGTATGTACAAACTGCAAAGGAGGTCTTTAGCTCTGTTCCTGGAAGGACCTGTGCTGTCACCAGAAACTGAATTATTCACCTGGGGAGCAATGCCCTCTGTTTCCCCTTTGCCACGGGCTCATGGCCTGTGTCCCAGAAGTTGCCAGCAATGCATGCACAACTAAAACCTTTGCATTGAGCTCTGGCTGTCTGCAGTAGGGAACAGGAGGGCAGGGAGGGGAGGAGAGGTTACGTGCGATCTCTCCGGCTGTGCTGATGATCATGGTCTGGTAGGCAGTGGGCCCAAACAAGTGGCAGTGGCAGGGGCTGTGGCTCTCCTCAGAGTCATCGCCAGAGTCCTGCACTGGTGGGGCTGCAGAGCCACAGACGACGTCCCGCTCCAGTAACTCAGCACTGGCCAAGATGACGCCATAATAAGCGAAAGCTATGCCAAGCCTGTGGGGAGAAAAGATAAATAAGGTGCAGCTATGAGCCCACACTGAAGCAAGTTTACTGGCAGGACTTCTGACCCCAATGAGGTTCCAGGCTGGAGCAGCCTGTTCCTGAAGGACTGCACCCCGTGGAAGGGACTCACACTGGAGCAGCTCGTGAAGAACTGCAGTCCATGGGAGGACTCACATTGGAGAAATTCATGGAGGACTGTTTCCTGTGGGAGGGACCCTATGCTGGAGCAGGGGAAGAGTGTGAAGAGTCCTCCGCCTGAGGAGCAACGAATAGTAGAGACAACACATGAGGAACTGACCACAGCCTTCATTCCCCATCCCCTGTTCCACTGGAGGGGAGGAGGGAGAGAAAATCAGGAGAGAAATTGAGCCTAGGAAGAAGGGAGAGGTGAGGGAAAAGTGCTTTTAAGATTTCATTTTATTTCTCATTTCCCTACTCTAAATTGATTGGCAATAAATTAAATCAATTTCCCCAAGCTGAATCTGTTTTGCCCATGATGGCAATTGGTGAACAATCTCTCCCCGACCCACAAGCATTAATTCATATTTTCTCTCCCTTGTCCAGCTGAACATGGGAGAAATAGAGCAGCTTTGGTGGGTACTTGGTATCCAGCCAGGGTCAACCCACCACAGTCATTATGCTTGTCATTTTGCTTGCCCTTTATTTCTGTTTCTTGCTCTGCAGCAGGTGACCTGCTGTGGCCATGCTGAGGAGAGCCTGCCCCTTCAGTCCCTTTCTTAATGCAGGGCTGTAAGTGAAGACATTTCCAAACCACCCCTTCCTGGGGAACCAGGGAATCTCAACATCGGGCCTCAACACTTTCAGCTCCCATGAAGCAAATACCCAGGTTATTTTTTAGTCCTTATCCTTTCTACCCAGGGATTTTCAAGAGGAGTTTTCATTAACTGGCTGGAGAGGCTCACATTGCACCCTGGCTGGCTGTCAAGAATACAGAATTGGTGATGGCAGCCTTGCCTTGTCTTTATCAAGTAATTCAGCATACGCATAATCATAAGCAGGCTGATAAGTAATTTTCACTTTTTTATTCCCCCCAGCATTTTCAGACACAAGTAGCAGAATCTGGGCTGCCTGGGGAGGCAGGAGATGCTTGGGGCAGGGAGGGATGGGAATGCAAACCCAAGAACATGCCAGAAACTCCTGAGAGGACTAGGAGAGAAAGGAAGATTAAAAAACAAAATGATATTTCATAACACTCATAACAAGTCAAGAAGAAAAAAAGCATAAAAAATTCAAGGCCTGGCTAGCAACATTTTGGGTCAATGTGTTCCCACGGACCTATTATTTATACATTTCCATTCCAGACAGCAAAGTCAATGAAACATGTATTACCCTCGCATACAGCTACTGGGAACATTGCATATGAAACCCATTTCTTCAATCTTAATTTTCCCCAGTGAGTGGAACTGGCACCAGTTAATGTGTTTCTGTCAGAGCCCTGTTTCACCAGGACTTTGGCTGGCCTGCAAAGGTGGTATGTTTGTCTTCCTCTTGGGAAGAACAAGTTTACACCAAGAAGGGAAGCGGAGTTGCGGGGACATGGCTGGTGCGTGCTGCAGGCAGGCGTGGGCTTTCTCCTGTGGCTCTCACCTGGCTCCCAATCAACCTTCCATGAGCTGCCCTGTCCTGAGAAACGACTCATGGCACCCTACACCACCCTGGATGTCCAGCCCTTTTCTGCCTCTCTTAACAGCAACCAGTCAGGGTGTCTGAGGAATAGTCTGAGGTCAGGGCAAACCTGTGGTGATCCATGTCTGCATACTCCCCTCCAGCTGCCAAGGATCTGCAGTCACCATCTGAGGCAGAGTGGTGCCTTGTAATGGCAGAGTCAACGAGAGACTTCTACTCCCTGCACACTTTCAACTGAGAGAATGAGATGATAAACAAGAGAAAAAAAAATTACCATATGATCCATATCTGTAAAGTGGTTCTGAGGTATTTGGGGTGGATGAGGTCCTTGAATCTTCCTCCCCTTTCCTGCAAACCATATGTTAGAAATAGAAATTATAAAAAGGGCATCTTTTATACAGGGGCAAATGTCCTGTGGCAGCAGCTGCCACCCCAGGCCTCCCTGCCCTTGCCCCAGGCTGCTGGTGGCACAGACTGACAGATGGTGCAACACAGAACCCCACCAAACCTGCAAAGAGGAAAGCCTCGCTTCCTAAAAGATGCCCACAGGAGGATGCACTGCAAAGGATGGAAGGGGGGAGAAAGAACATCCTGAGCACTCCCAGCAGGTCTCACAGATCCCAGTAGTCTGGCCCCAGTGTGACCATGATGGAGCCAGAGGGGGCCTTGGTTGCTTCTTATGGGGTCAGCACTGCTGGGGCTGCTGTCAGCTCTCCTTGCCCCACGTGCTGCTCTGCTTGTGAAGCAAGTTTTTGGCCTGAAATGCCAGCGAGCACAGACACAGGCAGGCACTTGGGGGACCCTGCCTGCCCTGCTGCTCCCCAGGAGCCAGCAGCTGCCCCAGCATCCCGCCACCGAGGGGAGAGGAGTTCACAGCAGTGGTTTGGTTTGCCTTTATTTTTATTTTCCTCCTCATTGGTTAAGCTTGAGAGGGTGCACAACCAACAAAAACGCTTCCCACAGCCAATGTGGGTCCATTACATAAATTCAATTAAACTACAGGGAAGCTTTAATCCTAATTAATTCCACTACAATAGCACCATCTTGCATGAGTTGCTAAGGACAATATTTGGTGCCTGTGGGATTGAATAAGCAGCAAAGAGGTCCAGGAAAGAGACTTAAAAGAGCTGGATACTAATTTTGAGGCCCTTGACAATAGATTTGTCTAATCTTCCTCTCTTGGGGGCCAGAGGAGCCACCTGACTAAGTCCTCCCACCTACCAGAAGGCAGAGCCCAGACTAGGGGGTAAGGAGGAGAAGCCTGGGAGGAACCTGGCCCCAGCTCCTCTCCTGCCTGCCCTGAAACACCCACACACACTTGTGGGCATTTCAGTCCAGCAGTGATTAAATCCTGAGCTGCTCAGCTGCTTACAGGTGCAGATGGTGGTAGCCGTGAAATGGTCTCTCCTGCTTTGATCCTCTTCTGCTGGTCAGTGGCTCCACACTCAGGGAACCTGAGGTGCTGGGACACAGTGGACAAGCCAGGCCAGGGGCTGGGAGAAGCCTCTGGCAGCACTGAGTTGACCTCATGGCAGGGATCCTTTCAGCCTGCCTGGTCACAGCCCTGAGACGGACTCCAAGGGGCAGTTCCAAGGTCTCATGGCGCAGGGAACACCCCTGTGGGACGGATGGGTAATAAGGAAGAATGTGCTTTGCCAGGAGCCCTTTTCATGGTAAAGGAAATAAATCTTTCCTTAGCACAATATTTTTTTGAGCGAACACAAAATGAGGAGAAAAAAAGCAGAAAACTCCATTCTATTTTGAGGGCCAAGATTCCAATCTCTCCAAAAGAAAAGCCCAGGATGGATGGGCTGGGCAGCAATGCAGCCTCAACTTACCTTGGCAGGCTCTCTCAGCACCCCCTCTGGCATCGCCGCCCCATTCATCCTGGCTATCCTCTGCAGCGTGGCCAGGGCAGCCCCCATGTTTCCCGTGGACACGTTGTACCGTGCCGATTCCGGGATGAACTGAAAGCAGAGTGGTGTCAGAAAGCCTTTCTGCACCCCTCTTGTCCTCCTCAGCTTCCTGTCACGCCCAGGGGTCTGGTCAGGTTAGCAGGGGCACTCCATGAGTCAAAGCAGCCTTTCGCCTGTCCTCCTGCCCAGCCATGCCCTGGGGTACCCCTCCAGGTCCCCACATCCCTTGCTTGGGGGGCTCACCCTGCCCAACAAACCTGTTTCTTGGTCCAGCTCCCAGGATTCTGCCACTGAGCCATCTGTGTCTAGCACTTACGAAAGGTGGGAGCCAAAGATACAGGCTTAACAAAACCAATCCTGAATTAATTGACATTCTAAAATGAGACGAGGCACATGTGACTTACTTAAGCAAAAGTCCTGGAAGATACCACAAGGCCATTTTAATAAAAAGAAAAGCATAACTGAAATTTAGGAACTAATTCACTCTTCCCTAGCATTTACAATGTTGACCCACACTCAGTGCTCTTTCCAAAATAAAATACTTCTAAATTATAAGCAATTACATCTGTATCACTGAAATATGAATTAAAGACTCATTTTTTTAGAGGTATGTACGCTGACTCAGTCTTTTTTTTTTCTTCTGGACTAAGAACTTTTGCTATCCATTTTTTTTTCTGGTAAAAATAATCAAGGAAACCAAACATCAGAGTTATAGAAGTGGATGCTTACAATGACCTGGCATTTGCCTGCCCAGGTGGCACCCCAGGTGGACTTGTGCATTCATTCAGCTGCAGGAAGGGCTTTTACATCTGTGTGGCTTCCACCAGCCACAGCTCAGGACTGCAGTGCCTGTGGACACTGTAAATAGGGATTTTCCACATCACCCCCACAAATAAGATGGTTCTTATGTCTGAGCCTGATATTTCTGAAGGAGAAGTAAACCTGGGGAAGCTGTGCTCAACCTTCACATGTTCTGTGAACGCTTTACTGAGGTTGCTTTCTTCAGCCACAGAAAATGTAAAGACTGAAGAGGGTATACTGTGGCCACACTAGACTGAGGATATTAGTTGTGATTTTTTGCATACCCTGCCTAGCCTGTCTTCTTCTCGGTGCCTGGTCCATCACCCCAATCCCTGGGTACTACTGGCATCCTGGACACTGAAACCTGGGGTGCTGAAGGGCTACAGAGGAGCAGCAAAGCCAAGACATCACTAGCAAGGTGACATCTCCCCAGCAGCTGGTCTGCAGCTCCACCAAGCCATCAGGACCTTACCAAGCTCTTGGGTGAGAGGGTTGAAATGATGAAAGGAGGACTAAAGGATAGTCCCAGCCTTACAGGGGGTGGAGAGCAGTGCCTCTTGGCGCCTGGGGAGACATCAGGTCAGTGGCAGTGCAGTGGGGAGTGGAGATCTTCCTACCTTGAACAGGAGGATGAGAAGGATGCCGGGAATGGAAGCAATTCTGATCAACCACCGCCAGCCGATGGTTGGGTTCACCACTGATGCCAGGCCAATGATCAACAAAGATCCTGCCAACCAAAACACCTTTTCAAGGGAAAGAAAGGAGTTAAAACATGAACACATGGCAATGATTTGTTTATTTTCTTCCCTTCTGGTCTGATCCTATGGGTAGGTGGGGAACTCTGCTAGGGAATGCTGAGGTTCAACTGAGCCATCCCGTGGCTATCTGAGAAGCTGGCCTTAGGTGGCAGGAAAGAGGAAAAGACAAGGATTTGGGGAGGAACAGCTGAAGATAGTCTTAATTAGCTGCAGATGAAAACAGACAACTTGCTGTGGATACCACTGTACTTAAAGCCACTTCTTTTGTCCTTCCAGTGACTTCTCTGCTAATGCTCATGCTCATGAATTTTCCTCTTGTCTAAATCTCTGCAGGGAAGCAGCAGACTTACAAGCTCAGAAGGCAAAAACAGGCCAGATTTCCACTGCTGAAAGTTGGTGGCTCTCCAGTAGACTCAATGCCAAGTCTACCAAAAGAGAACCTGGCCTCCAATCTGCGTGTACATTCCTCTCTGTAGTTCACTTGTTGCCACTAGGAGACATCCCTTTCCAGGGGGCCACCCAAAGGAGCTCAGCCAACACAAATTACACAAAAATACGTAAAAGCTACAGCAAGTTCATGAATAATCTGTGTGCAGAAATAACAAATTTCTAGGGAGAAATACAAGATTGTTCTCTTATAAACTCTTCTGTTTCTGATGCCACTTTTGTAATGATGCCCTGGGATCAAAGAGACTGTAGTGAAAAGTGAATTATCCCTGCCACCAAACACATTTGGTTCAACAGTCAGATAAATCTGTGGGCTCAATGGGGTCTCCACTGATCATTTGCATACACAGCAAGTGCCCATTGCAGAAGCCTTCAGTAAACACTAACCCCAGTTACTCTTGCTGTGGTCTTTGCCCAGCAAGTGGGCACAACCCTCACAGCATGTCTCAGGCCAAATTTGTGACTATCTATGCTAGCCCTGTCCTGTGCAAAGCCCCTTGCCATCCCTGAGCAGGGACAGGGAGAGGCACAGATTCCCTTATCTGGGAATCACTGCATAAATAATTTGTTATGACTGGGGATCCAAAGAGAGGGGAGGATGAACCTCAGCATGGAGGGGCCTGGGAATGCCACTAGCTCCAGTGCCTGCTGGTCCATCAGCACTGGTCCCACCGGAGCAGGTAACCCCATTATCAATAGGACAACCATGAGACCGGTTGGTGACAGCCAGCATTCAAAGTTCCCATACAATGCTTGGAGGGTCAAATTATTTGAGAAGATATTGCCTCTCTTCTGCAGGCAGCTGCCTGTGTATGTCTTTAGTAACACAGATGCCACATTCCAGGATGCAGGAGGCAGCAGACGCTCACTCAGACCCAGACAGGTGTGAAAAATCTGGGAGAAACACTGACGGCTGGAGACCTGGCTTGCCAACATCAGTGAGACAAATCTCCCAGGACTCCCAGCTAGAAGAAACAGTAACGGGCTCACTCTTCTTACCTGAGATAAGGGCAACATGTATCCTCGGTATTTGGTGGGCAAAAATTCCGTTTTTATGATAAGCCTAGCAAAAAAAGGAAAAAAATGCAGAAATATAGCAACACTGAGAATTTTCATACAAGTCAAGTAACAGTTTAGCTCAGCTCAGTCAGTGCTGGACATTGATGCCTACAGACAGAGTACCATCACCCTTCCACCACTGAGCACCCAGAGACAAGGAATCCCTGCTCATTATGCCTTCCACTCAGGCAGGCACCGAATTACATGCAAAGGAAACACAAGGCATGAATCCTTTCTAGCCCACACCTGTGGGGTACAAGCAGGTAAGCGCTGCACTCTGTACATTAGGAAACCTACAAGAAGGTCCTGTGGGCTGATCGAAGTGCCAGCATAGGCATAGAGTATGTTCACAGAATCGAACAGTTTTAGTGAATTTTATTTTCATTAAATAAAGACAACACTCTGTTCCACTTTTTAAATGATTCAATAGCCCTTGGTGCAGAGGGATCCTGGCACTGGCACCTCTCAGGCTCACAGGTGTGAATTGTGCTTCCTTGGCTGGACAGAGAGAGAGGTCGGGAAAGACCCACATTGGCTCCTTCTGTCTCAGCTGGTGAAGTGTTTCATAAAATGTGCAATTTCCCTCCATCCTCATGAGGCTCAGCAGCAGCCTCCATGGCCAGGGAATGGGGACCTTCCTGTGAAGGAGGCAGTGCCAGGAAGTCAGCGGATGCATGACGCAGGCACAGGATGCCTTCTCGTCACAACAGCAGATCTTTCCCCCTTTATCCTTCCCCTACTTCAGCAAAGGGTGCTCAGACCAACATGACCAGTTCTGGGCTTTCCTGTGTGGGAAGCAACCAGGCTTTGAGGAACCATAGAAGATGCTGAAATGTTGCTTTTGTTTCCCTGAGAGAGACAAAATAGTTTTCTAACCAGGCTCCTAGTGAAGTGGTTGGTAATATTGTGAATTTCTCCTCTCCCTGCCACATCCCCCTTTCTGCCCCAACAGGACAAAAAGTTTCACTTAAGTTGGAACGTTTTACATCATTCAAAAAGAATTTGCTACTTAAGCAGAATTGTTGTGACTTTTTTTTTACAAGGAAGCAGCCTTCACTCTTCTGTTACCTGTCTAATTGTTTTTATATGTGCTTAATAATCCCTCTGTCACCAATTTAACGTAAACCAGTTGCCCCTTCTGTCCCAGGCCTCAGGAGTCCCTGGGAACTGCAAATTAGTTCGATTAACTAGGATTTAGTGAAATTACAGAACAGCATTTTGGTGATATGGGAATTTTCTCCCCTTTCCCCTTCCAGCCCCCCTGAAGGCCCCTGCTCCACCATCGCCTTCAGGTCACAGCTCAGCCACAGCTCACTGGGCTCAGTGCACGGAGACCCAGCACTCCACCAGGGTCAGCCAAGATGAGCTGGAGGGCCTGTCTTGCTGTAAACCCAGGAACTCAGCCCCTCAGGGCCCGTCAGTGCCTCTGTTAAGTTCCCTGGGAAGGTGAGCTTGCCGCTGCCCGTGCCACAAGGCATGAGGCACAGCCTTACCCTTGCGCGTGACCCGACACACCACCTCCTACCATGGCCCGCAGGAACACAAACCAGATGTAGGATGGGGCAAACGAGGTCAGCAGGGAGAAATAGGCTGCCCAGAGGAATGAGAGCAGCAGAATCTGCAAAAGGGGAAAAATCAGGGTCATCAAACCACAGGCTCAGCCAGGTGCATGGCTCCCGTGGAGCTCAGGAAAAGGTGGTGCAGCCCCCAGCACTCACTCACCTTCCAGCGGCCATACCTGTCAGCCAGGAGCCCGAGCACTATGCTGAAGACCATGTAGCCAAAAAACACCATCTAAGGGGAATTGAAACACAGCTGTGGAGGGCCCACTCCCAGGAGCACTGGGAAGCTCTACTCTTTGAACTGTGGGTGAGCTGCATGCTCCCAGGGCAGCAGGATGAACTGCAGTGCCCAGAACCATGAATAAGGCAGCTATCAGGGGATGACCTCCTTTGTGTGGGCACACACTCCTTCAATCCTCAAAGCTGGGGGATGGATGGTAAGGGCATCAAAATAAGAACATGGAAGTGGGGACTTGCTTTGGAATTACAGCTCTGTGAATGGACATCTGCTCTTGTCAGCTTGATTTCTGGTTTTCTACAGTTGTGGTACTGTTCTTATTCCTGAACAAAGGCCCTAGGAATTTATTTGGCCCACTGGGAAGTGTACTTTACAAAGCCCCTGACAGTGGCCACATGGTGGATAACCTGTCTGGGGGGAACACAAGTCACTCACCGTTGTGACTAAAGCCACCTGCCAGTCTTGAAGCTGCCACTCACATCGGATGAGAGGGGACACAACAGTTATTAGCATGATCTCCATGGCTTCAGCCACCTTTGGAAACAAGTGTACCTGTTAGCAAGAAGGGAAACTGGAAAGAGCCCACAGGGGAAAGTCTCTCAGTCCTACAAGCCTGCACCTTGGCAGTCCCACAGTGTCAAAAGAGTCCTGTGAAGCCATGGTGCCTCCAAGTGGTCTGAGCCCTGTGCCTGATCTGGAAGACGCAAGCACTTGGCAACAGGGAGAGGAGGGGAGAAAAGCGCATCTAGAAAGCAGGTATCTAGGTACACCCTGTATCTAGGAAGTTTGGAAAGAGTCAATCCTTAGCAGAGGAGACTCTTATCCTGCTGTGCTAGTGGAAGACCTTCAACTACCTCTGGAAATGAATCTGCTTGGTTAGGCAGCTGACTGTGAATTCAGGAATCTAACATAGAGATGAACTCTTAAAACTGCTTTTGATTAAAAACTTCATAGGTCCATTGGCTGTTTGCCCCAGCAGCTGGCTTCGGTTAGGAGTGAGGCTATTGTTTACACATAGTTACAGACTTCTACGCCTCAGCTGCAGTGATTCTCTTGAATATACCCTCATTACATCTTTACCCTGGCCTGGCCTCAGGCTTTTGCCAAAGTTCTCAAACCAGATACACCATTCACCCAAGACCATGAAAGTTAAGAAATTTTTCAGGTAGCCAAGGGTGAGAAGATGGCAGCCCTCCTGTGCTGTGTTGCTCAGCGTTTGGGCACCATGGAGATGACATGGAAAATGCCAATGTGAGGCTGAATCTAGCCCTCAGGCACTACTGAAGACATGCCCTGACAGTGCCTCAGGGCAGGAGCCAAGCCACGGTGCTCTGGGCCATCCTGCTCAGCTTTGCCCTGAGATAGGTGTGATATCCATGTGGCCAATATCTACTTTGGCCAAAGATGACAATAGCAGAAATCCTGCTTGAGAAGGTATGTGTGGGAAAAAAATGGGCTACAATATGTGCTCCCAGTGTTTATGGTTATTACTGCACAATAACAAGAGAAATAAGAACATTTTTTTCAGGCCAGTGCAGATGGCTGCAGATACCTACCACAGTGCTGCCCATGATGAAGAAGAGCATGATGTGGAACCTCCCAAACCCAATGGTTTCCACAGCTTCTTCCACTGTAAATGTCTTCTGCCCTGAACACCAAAGGGAAATAGAGAAACAAAAACTGTCAGCAGTCAAATTGTACCTCCTCTTCATGAAATGTCAACGTTTTTCATGCTCCTGTAGCAATGAACCAGGAAAAAGACTGGAAACATCTACCAGTTTGTGTTCACTGACCAGCCCCTGGGCGTTCTGGTGACCAGGCATGGCAAGGAGTTGCTGAAACAGCAGCCAGTGGTAATGGAGGAAGGACAGCCTTGCACTGAGTTACCCCAGCTGCTTCAGAAACCTATGGCTTGGACTGCATCTCTGGGCAATGCTCTACTGCCTTCCCCTGCCCAAACTGCTGTGACACTCAGTCCCTCTGCACTCCTGGGATACAGTCCTTCTCCCAGCAGGAGTGGTGGGAGTTGAGGGTTGCCCCAGGCCCAATTCCTGCAAGATGAGCACAGCTCTGAGCTCTGGGCTGTTTCATGCCCTAAGCCTTTATTCCTGACTTCTTCACCGCCCTCCGCACTTAACCCATTTAATGGTCAAAAGAAGCATCTCAAGATCAGGGCTGGGTCACCCTTCTAAACAGACTTTGCAGAAAGATTTCACTATATGAATACTTTCAAACTCTTATTTAGGTAAAGTCAGAGCTGCATAAATTTTTCTGTCAGGCCATATATTTCCAAAAAAGTAATCTCAAGCTCATCAAGACTACCTCTGAAATGAAACAGAACTAACTGCAGAATTTCAGAAGAAATTCAGGTTTTTTTGCAAATGCAGGCCCTTTTAGATGCTTTTCGACATTTTTTTTCACTTTAAAATACTTCTGAAATAGAATAAAATTTAAAAAAATAATATCCAAAATAAATGAGTCATCAAATCACCAATATAATAAAATGTTTACACAAAGCAGAGGCCTGAGAAAAGCCAAACCAGCCAGCTCTTCCCACTGCTGTAGGTAGCAGTCACCAGCCTGGTAGCTGTGATGGGAGAGGAGTGGTATGATGCTGCTGTTTGTGGCTCCAGTTACAGAAGATTTAGGTAGCTGGAGTAGCAGGACTGAGGACCGTCCCCCTACCCCAGCTAAATGAGGACCCAGATTTCTAGTCCTGCCAATACAAACCCACCTTTTGGTGATTCTTTTCTCTCTGTGTGGATTTCCTCCAAGCCAATAGCATTTTCTGCCTCTTCTGGTGCAGTGGCCATCTCAGCTCCTGCTGGGATCCACCATCAGACAAGGCTAGGATTTAACTGTGAAACCTCTGGACAGTCACAAGACAGCAAGGCAGTTTCTTGTGCTGGAGTGGAAACATTCGGATATGGTCAAACATAGTTTGTTTCATGCAGCTACTGGGAGATATCCCTTCCCATCATGGTTTTGGTGAAGAACAGATAGAAACTTCACAAGGTAAGTTGGTTGAACTGACAGTCATCACACTGCACTGGCTGTTTTTATGGAAAGTTCAGGGACTGCCTTACGGAAGACTAGAGACCTACTAACACAAGAGAGCATGTGATGACTTTCCTAGCCCAGAGGTCAATGAAATGCAGAAACAGTCTAAAAGATGCTGCATCTCCAAGAGCCAAGACATGATACAACTAGTAGGTGGTTGTCTCTGTTGGAGGCTCCCCTATGGGTGCTGGGTTTGAGAGGGCAGTAGAGGTGCTGCACCCTGTAATTGCTCAGCCTGATGGGAGCCCCCAGTGGGGCAGAGCCAGGTGACCCATCCAACTTCCTAACCCCGGCTGCTTGAAGATGGCATGGCTAGCCCAAACTCCTCCTCACCCAGTGTGCACCTTGCTGCTTCCTGCTGCAAACTTTATCCTGTGCCTCGCCCCCTGCCGTGCTAATCCCCATCCTCTCAGGGTATCAAGAAACACAGCCATGGATTGTGACAGGGAGAACTTGGCTGCCTCTGCTGGTGTTTCTGGTTTCCAGTGCTAGATCCCTTGGCCTCATCACTGTTGCTTTTCCTCATTAGAAAAGCTCACTTTAATCCCAGGGCAGGGATTAAGCACACTGACGGCTTAAACCCACAAGCTTTTCTGCTGAGTGAATGCTCAGACACTGGGGGGGGGGCCTCAACACATCTTCAGTTTGATGACACCTTCTGCTTTGATTACCTCCCTGTAGAGGTGCTGGGCTTGGCCCAGGCAGAACTCACAGCAAACCAGCACTGGGGAGGCTGCAGTAGGGGGAGAGCTGGAGGGAATTAAAGGCTGAGAGCATCTAATGAAAGGTACAAAACCCCAGCTGAGGTGGAGGGCAGCACAAACATGGGAAGCATGGAGTTACAGTACTCACAGGCTGGATACCTTGAAAGCATTATACCGAGGTGCAGTCACAAGGAGGTCATTAAGGGCTAATGGCAGCTTAGTCAGTCGGATCACATACACTGACCTTGCTGTTAAAGATCATTACAGTCCAGCATGCAAGAGGATGTGTAGGATATTGCTTACATCTGTCTCACAGTGTCCTCAGAGGCAGCAATAGCTGGCAGCAGCAAACAGTGCCACCAGCTGACCATAATGGCCAACAGCTAGGGACCATTTCCAAGTGGAACTGGCTCAACAGAAATCAAAAAAGGTGCTTGGAAGATCCCACAAGAAGAGGTAAAGATCTACTGTGTGGCTGAATCGCAAAAGGCTTTGCAATAACAAAATCTGGGCACCAGTTTATCTCCTTTTCTGTTCCTTTATGACTAAGGACCTGCAAACACATTCTAAGCTGCCACATCACACCTCTGGTAAACAGCTACTCTCTTCCAAAAGCCTGTGGCAGGCACGCCAAGGGTGTTGGCAGAAAAAGGATCAAGCCCTGGGCCTTTGTCCACTCATCCTGATGCTGGGATGTTCTGCTAATTTTTGCTGAGGGGTGTTGGAACATTTCATTGGCACTTACCTACTCTGGGCCATATGCCCTCCTTCTGGGAAGTGCCACAACTCTTCCAGACAAGGGGAGGGAACCCCAATCCTTGGTGTTGCTGTGCAGAACTACCAGTGAGGGCCAGATGCTCAAGCAGAAGGCTGCAGTGCCACTTCCAATACCTGACAGTAGACAGACACCCTCAGAGGTATCAGGATGTTGGATAGCACCTAATGGGAGAACCACACTACTCAAATAGCAGCGGGTGAGCAGGTGGGATACATTCTCTAGCATCTCAACACTAGAAATCTTTGCAGGCACAGTAAACCTCCTAACAGTTCCTACCAAACCCAGGATTTCATGCCAAACCTTTGCAGCCCTGTTTGCCTTAATGGAACAGCTAGTGTCTATCATGCATCTTCAGGGAGTCACAAATTTTCCACTATTTGCAATTCCCAATTCCTAAATGCCAGTTACATGAGCCAGGAGAACAGCAGTGACAAAGCTGCTGCTGGCAGGGAAAATAACAATCCTCCATCTGAAGGGAGCAACCAAGAGTGCAGTGAAACTGTTGCTGGGACCCGTCGGAATGATGACATGAGCCCACACCAGAGGGCTGTGAGGCACGAAGGCCACACAATGTGCACTTCTGCATGTGACACCAGCTGGGAACTTTGTCAGTAAAGTCAGAGACCTCCCTCTTGTGAGAATTCCCCTCACAGGTGAATGATCAGATACCCCCCACTATTAATCAAGACCTGATTAAATATTTATTTACTTAGTGAGGTTTTCTTACCTCTGCGGTGTCTCAGGCAAGAGGAGCAGACCTTTCCTCCTGTATGACTGTATCTCTTCTGCTACTTAGTTTTTACAGTGTTGGTGGTGCTGTGGGTTTGGGATCCAGCTCCCAGGAGTCAGGTTTCCTCCTTGCTGGGCACAGGCACGTCCCTCTCCACCTGCCTCCACCCCCAGAAATAGGTGCTGCAGGCAGAGTGCCCAAGTGCTGATCTGTGCTTTTCCGATGGCATCTACAGGTCCTCCACAGGTGCTGCCCACCACAGGTGTTGGTACTTGCCCATCCCTTTTTGTAAGAATGACCCCAAGTAGACGCAGGGAGGATGCTGAGGAGGCCCCTACTGCAACACCAGCTGGATTCAAGCTGATGGGTTTCAGAGGCGGCTCCTGCAGCATCAGTGCCCATATAAGGCACCTTTCCCATCCCCTGCAAAGCCATGAGCAGTGGCTGGGCACTGCAGCCACCAGCACTCCTTAGGCCAGATGAAGCCAACTCAGATACCAGCACCATCAGAAAAATAAGGTCAAGTTCATCTGCTTCATCCTTCTAAATTTCCTGACCAAGTAGCAAAATGCAGGGAGCGTTCCCGGTTTGAACTGCCACAGTGATCCCAACCCTGTTGTGCAGCAAATCTCAGTGCTATGACAACTATGGGCTCTTGACTAGGAATGTACGTGTCTACCTTTACTAAATATTGACATTGGTATAAGCCAGCAAAGATGCTGGGAGGTTTTTTGTCTTTGTATCTCATGGGGGTTCCCAAAATCCTTCTGTTTTGAAATATGTACACTGAGCTGGTAGCAATACTGCAATAGTTTTATCACAGTATGTAACTCCCATGCTGAATCTTATGCTTCCATAAGCATCTGGAAGACATTTGCTACCAGCCAACATATGCTATTTCACAGCCTTATTTTACCTCTCCTTCTTAATAATATCTAATATTCAACCGTTATTGGCATCTGCTGAATGACATGCATGATGCAGGCTGCCAGATCCATACCATTTTGTTTTCATTGCAAAATCTGAGACAGTGCACATGCAATCACAGGAGGGCACAGATGTTTCAGCATTCCAGCTTCCCAGCACAGAAGGGAAAAAATGACCAAAATACCAGTGAAATTCTAAGCCATGAAGATGTGCTTTCAGGCCCAGGTGTTTTGGATTGCACAAAGGGATACTATGTCTATAATTTTTTTTCAGCGACCTTATGATATTTTAATTATTTGTCACGGAAAGGCAAAGGCTGGTCAGAATAAAGCACAAATGGAAATGTCTACATGCATGAAAGGTCCAGAAGAAATAAAAGACTGAGAGCAAGAAGAAAGGTCTCCATGCTGGCCAAGGACATGATGGAGGGCCATCATCTGTGTAAACACTGAGGAAAGTATTGTTTGCTCCAGGAGCCAGAGGCCAGACTCCAAGAAACTGACTTCTGGAGTTTATAAAAGCTCAGTCCAAAAGCCAGTTCATCATTACCAGCCCAGATGACCTAAGGGACTGGACAAAAACTCAATACCCAAAATACTTGATACTTTCTTCATCTTCCACATCACAAGGTTGTCCTGGTAGGAGGGCCTAGGCACACACAGCAATAGCTCTCATGAGGAATAAAATACTCAGGAAAGAATGAGTGTGGGTGACTGAAAACAGTTTGCTTGACTTTGCTATCCCTTTCCCTTCCTACATGGTCATTCACTGAGGGTTTTTTAATGTTCATTTCCTACAAAATGATGTAACTCATGTCACCAATTCTCAGAAACAAACAACTCCTTACCCACAGGATGAGCTTTGGGTCCAGAAGCACCCATTCCACCCTAGGCACCAATCCTGAGTCTGCAGCAGTGGGACATGCTGAGGCCCTGGCTTGGGTCAAGTCACACCTTCTCCAGCAATGGGCAAAGTTTAGATAAAGTCACTGGTCTGTTGTACCAAGAAGGTCTACTAGTCTGTAACAGTGGTCTCTGCTGGACCTGACCACATGCGATGGCCACAGTCACAGAAACAGCCAGAAAACATGGTCCCATTCGGCTGAGCAGGTGTACAGGGAAACAAACAGCCACTGCTCTTCTCTGCTCCAAAATCTCCCTTATCTTCTCCAGGAAAACCTTTGAAAAACAAGGCACTCTCTGGAACATTTCTGGGTTTTTAAAGAATTCTTCAAAAACCTCAGATGAAAGCCAGGGCTCTCCTCAAAGTGTATCAGTGCAACCGTGCCTCTCAGCAGTATTTCATCTGAATGCTCCCTGATTATAAGTGGGCTTGGTCTACTTGTGGAGTGAGGAAGTGCCATCCCTCTATCACAAATGCTCAAGTGAGACACAGGCTCTGCTGTGTTTTTTCAGTTGTGCACAGAAAAAGAGAGCTGAATATGGAATTAAGCCCAGTTTTTGAATGGCTGTTCAGTACAGTAAACAACAGACCACCTCATCACCTGCAGTAATCACAGGATAACTTGCTTTTCTTGCTTAAAATGTAAACCTCAGACAAAAAGCAAAGCACCAAGAAGTTCTAAAAGGAACAGATATTCTGTTTCTGGTAATCACCTTCTCAGTTACACTGCAATCACATCGAAAGGTGTAATAAAGATAAAATGTGTATTTGTGCAGAAAATTCACCCGCTGTTTCGTAAAGCAAATGGTTTTCTCTGTGTTTGGTAATGCATCAAACTACTTTGGCCTTTCTTGCTGCAAAACTGCTTTTCTCCTTAATAGGAATAAACAAAACAGGCTGGAAGGAAGAAACAAGGGTGATGAGCATACACTGAGCAACCGTGACACCATCTGCAGTGATATCCATGTGGTTTTTGTCTGTATTGTAGGTTACCCATGCCCAAAGAACTGGTGACACAAGACCATGCAAGGGTCATGGACACACTCCCATGCCCACCTCTTCTCAGCTCCAGCTGTTGCTCCTAACCCAAGCTGTTGTTGAAAAAGGCTCATGGCTCTGCTGGCAACCAGTGCCCAACATCAGTGTGGCTTCTTGAGACCACAAGAGAAAATTAGAACAACTGCTTTGCCTGGGGCTGTATTTTCTCCCCTGTCGCTGTAGCTGAAGGTGACTCTCAAGCCTGAATACTGCAGAAATATTACCTGTGATGACTCATTACACTGTGTGTCCTGCTGAGAACACTCCCAGGTTGTTTTTTTGGTGGAGCTGGATATCAAGAATGTGAGGTTTGAAAATAAGGGCTTGTTTGGTCACGTCCCATGAAAGGGAGCACTGTCCACTCCAAATCCATTGGTGTGCTCTGTTTTCTTTTACATACTTCATGGTTAAAAAAACATAGCCTGATTAACACTATTCAGTTTGAAAGATTAGTAATTAATGAATATTTAGGAAGATCACAGTACATCAGTACTTCAAATTCATGTCAACTGCTTTGATTCCACTCTTCTTTCTGTTCATTAGGTATTAGCATTTCTACATAATCTACTTTAACAACCCATCTTGAAACATACAGCACAGGAGGAGTCATCTTAAGTCTCCAGTGAGAAACAAGCCAACAGAGATAAATAAAATGTCTAAAAATGTTGAAATGGGTGCAGTCTTTTGTTTACACAGGTCAAAACTAACACTTTTGTTAAGTGATGATGTGTGCAAACATCTATAATCCAGTGCTGTCAAGCCCTGGAGAAAAATCAAATAAAAAGAAGGTTATTCTAGTAAAGCACGCAGAAAATTGCAAGCCTGCAATACAATCTGTCTTTGAGCTGGTTTGCATTGTGTGCTAAATGACGGGCTACAACCTTGTAAGGGACTTAATCATGTCACATGATCAACCACAGCTTAAAACAACAGCCAAAACATATTTTCCTCTGAAAGAAATATACCACAAAGACGAGGCAGTAAACGGAGCAAAACATGTGTGAGTTGATTATTAATAACTGGTTTAATTCAAAAGCTACATCTCCTCTTTTCAACCAAGCAGTAGGCAGCTGACCTCATCAAATCCTGAGGACCAGGTACTTGGCAAAGACATCAGTGGAGACACTCAGCCAAGGGTCCAGCCAGCCCAGCTGATACAGTTCAGCTCTCAGCTGATACAGCAGTATATTGGAATGTAGCTATTACATTTTCATCTGCAGCTGCTCTTCTTTCAAGGGCCACATCCCATTCTCTTTCATCCCATATACCCTACGCTGTGGGTGAGCGACCACAAGGAAACAGAGCCTGGTCTGAGGAGTGAAGCAGTGATGCACTGGCTTCACTCTTCTGCAGTGCCACTGATGATGTGCTTGAAGGAGAATGGAGAAAATTTGTACCCGGCTCCCACGTAGAACTTGTTCTGAAACTCCACCCTGGGGAGGAGCAGAGGAAGGCATCAGTGCTGCTCACGGGCAGGATCTACTGGCAGCCAAGAGGCTTATACATGGCACCCATGAGAAGAGGGAGGCCACGATAGATAGTGGCCTCTGAGACAGGACATAGGCTCTTTCTGGAGCCAGCAGTGAGACACAGGCAGCCCAGGGAGCAACCTGGCATGCATCAGTTTAGACTTTCCATCAGCCAGCCTGGAAATGCTTGTTGTGAGGCCAGTCAGCAGAACTTTGCCTGCCCAGTAACCTGCTTCCAGCAGCTCTGAGAGCTGGGATAACCACCTGCTGGTTTAACACTCTGGTAGGAGACAGACATCTCCCGTGCCCTGCACAATGACAAGCACCTGCACCCTGCACCCTGTTTTTCCTTGTCAGTGTTTGTGGTTTATGGTGGGACATTACATGATGGAAAAAAACCACAGCTTGGCTGCTCAGGCAGGAAGACGAGTTATGGTGGTGGTAAAGGGTGTTTTGCCACCTTGGTCTCGCTTACATACTAGCCTGACAGCGCATCTGCACTGCTGTCCTTGCCTGCACTGACATCCAGTTAAGGCAGATATAAGCTAACTTGAAACTGCTTTGCCACAAAGCCAAACCAGCTTGGAGCTCAACTTGAGCTGATGGCACAAGCGTTGACCCAGGTTTTCATCAGGTTTTGTGCCCCCAGCTGAACTCTTCCTGACCTAGGCAGTCCCAGCCCTATTGTATGACAATAACCTTTGACAGTAATCTTGTTTGATGGTAACCTTGGGTGGGATACACAGCCAGGGGTGGGGCTGTAGAGCCTTTGAGCCTTGTCATGCAGGTTAAAGTGGCCTTGCTGGCTCTGCACATTTACCAGGACAGAACTGCAGATTGCCATTGGCCTCACATGCTCACAGCCACCACAGGCACAGGAGGACAAGCAGGTTGCTCCAGGGAGCAGCTCAGAGCAGGGAGCTCTGACCTCCCTTTGGAGGAGTCTCCCTCGCTTCACTTGCCAAAAGCAACTGATGTTCTAATGCACAGGTACTAGTACAGCGTGTCTAGTACTGGCTGACGGGGCCACCTGTGTTCACAGCCTGATCCCTTCCAAAGACTGCTCCAAGAACCTCCAGAAGACCACACCACCTACCAGTGCAGACGCAAGGCATGTAGGAAGGCAGAGAGTCCCTCCATGACCAGCAGGATGGCCACTGTCAGCACTGCAAATGCTGCAAAGATAATGAAGATGACAATGAGGCCTGTCCAGCCACTGCTGCTCAACCCGTTGTGCATCACCATGGTCCAAAGCACCTCTGACAGCTCTGTAGAAACAAATAAAGGGAAAACAGTGCTGAGCAACAGCTGTGGACAGACATGCAGTCTGCCAGCTCACCCATTTTTCCCAGTCAGATGAATTGGCCTAGGATAAAATGCACATGATAGTAACATATACATGACAGTGATCATATTTGGCCACCTCGGCTTTCCATGATGACCAGGGAAGGAAAGTGGATGCAGCTTGTTTTCCATTGCTCCTTTTCACTGTGTTAGAAGCTGATGGTGCAGTTTTGGCTTAACTTTGCATCACAAGTCCATGGAAGCACACTACCAAGGCTTCTGTTAGCCTGTCATGATACACTCATCAGTTTAATTTACACTTCCTTAACATGGCAGGTAGGCAGTATGTGCAGCCTTCTAGGACTGCCTGCTACTAAATCCCAGTGAACATGATCGATTGACATAGTCAATACATGTGCAGATTAGGATACAAGCTGCACTGACTGAACCTAGCTAAGACTCACAGGAGACATGTAATTCCCACTTGTTCTCCAAACCACTTCTCCTACGGTGTCATGGAGATTCTGTGGTGGGGAAAAAAAAACAAAGACAATTGGCTGGTCCCACCCAAGGCAGGATGTATTTGTGTTCAGGTTTCTTGCCATGCTCTTAAAGATTTTTTTTTTTTTTTGTGCACAGGTTTATATCAACATTCACAGCATTGGTATATCTGACTCTCAGCTCAATAACATATTCCTAACTTAACTACCCCAGTCACACAGGAGCACACAAGAGCAATTTGTCTCTTGTGATACAGGCAAAGCAAGGATTTAGCCCAGGTCTTCTACATGTGGATGCTCCAGCCACCAGTTCAGCATCCCAAGGATCCCTTCCAATTGCTGCTCTCAGGAAAAAAGAAATCTTGTTGATGTAATTTTGTAATGCTGCAAAGGAATATGGTGGTTCTCCAGGCAGAATACATAGGACTGCCCTTAGCTAAGCTTTTCAGTTGGTTTATTTTATTTTATTTAGATATCTGTCCTCCATGTAAAGCTAATGCGTATTAGCTTCCACTCAACTCCTACTAAGCTCATTTCTGTGTCAAGCAGTTCAGCTCACCCCTGTCAACCCATGGCACGCCACACCACAAGCCCTCCCCTTTTTGTTTTCATTTTTTGTGTGCTCAATTCTTTAGGGCAGGTGCAACTCCTAGCCAGAGGCAGTACAGCAATACTAATAAAAAACATTTCAGAAAAATTAGAGACGTTGAAAACCTGAAGTTCCAGCCTGAGGCAGTTTCTAGTTTTTGAGCATTTGTTTTTATCATAAATCAAGGCAAAAGACATTGAAATGCTGCACATTTTTCATGGAATGTAATGTTCCACTGAATGTCGCTGGGAAAAATCCCACTGAAAATGACAAATTCCAGAAGCTCTTGAACCCAGATCTTTTCTTTCTAGTTTGCTGAACAAAATCAAAATAACTGTTTCAAGTAATTTTGACATTTGTCTGCATACCCTGAGGCTACAGCAAGTGCTTCTTGGAAAAGAAGCTATGACTCCATACTGCCTTTACCTCCATGGACTGGACTACCCATTTGGACTGCACCACCCACTGTGCCACACACCGTGAGGACTATTCCAGAGGGGTTGCTACAGAGCAGCGTGGGAAAGGGGCCCCAGCCAGTAAATGCAGTCAGGAGCTGACTCACACATAGCTGCCAGGGATCACCACTGAAAACTGAGATGGCCACTGTGAAATGCTTGGATTGACCTAACCTGAAGCAAAATATCCTGAGACACAAATGGCCACAAGGAGAACTTGGATTTTATGAAGAAATCTGCAGGAATACTCAAACACCAGCAGAGGCAGTGATCAGCACGGAGTTGCTGGTCAGGAAACAAACAGGTGGACAATCACTCACGTGCATGGGCCAAGCTCAGCGCCCAGAGCCGCAGGTAGGATGCTGTGTTGGAGATGCAGCCAAGGCAGTATTCAATGGTGTGGATAGCTTGGTGGACAAATATGTCTCCAAAATTGAACTGAAACAACATAAAACCAAACACATTTTATTAGTTCCTAGTTCAGGACTTCCTGGCTAACAGAGCAACACTCCACGAAAGGCTCTTCGTACTCCTTCCTTTTCCTTGCTGTGTCCCAAGCAATGCAAAGATATTTCCCAGGTAAAGGGACTGCTCTGAAAAGTGTCCATTTTGTATGATCTTCCCAAACATTCTCCCTGGAGAAATACAATTCCAGTGAAAACCAAATGCTCGGGAAACAGCTCATATTCCACTCTTACAATTTCAAATATTTAAATGTCAATCCAATTGCTAACAATGTGATTTCTGATAGAGACATAAGTCCTTAGGTAAAATAGTGGCTTTCAGACTATCTGCCTATGGGCATACACATTTTGTGAGATATCACTGAATTATTGTGTCTTATAATAATGAATAAACAAATCTGTGAAGATTCTCCGTGACTGGGAACAGCCAGCAATATCCACACTCAATATTGTTGATACTCCCAACTGCCACAAACACTTCTGTTACTTTTTCCTGGGCTGTTGCCTACTGCAGAAGCCAGACAGTATCTGCCAAAGGAAGACTTTTCTCCTTAGTCAACAGTTCTGGCTTCCAACTTTTAAATTCTCCTTTGCAAAATAAAGGGAGGAAAACTCACTGACTCTTGGGAAAGGGTTGACCTTCTCTGGGTGCAATGTGGAAATGAAACAACCACCCCTGAGGAAACAAAACCTTGAGGTTTGTAAAAGCTTGAGGTTTGTAAGAATACCTGCCACCACCAGGCAAAACTGAAGGAAAAATTTAGGGGAATTATTTCAGTGAAAATTCAAACCTCTTTCTGTTTGGAAACACAAAGTGCTACAACAGTGTGTGTTGACATCTTGTTAAAAAGAAGGGCTGACAACTCTGAAAAAGTCTTCTGCTTGACTTTGTGTCTTCTACTATTGTGTCTGTCTCAATAATTTCCTGCCCAAATTTTCTTACCTCTTCATCATCACCCTCATGTCCTTCATGGCCACCACTGTGGTCTCCCTGGGAAGCTTTCTTGGAGTGATTGGTCTCTTGGACATCTACCTCATTTTCACCTCTAGGGTTTCCTGAGATGGCTTGAGAACGGATCTTTCAGAAACAAAATGTAATAAATCTTTTGTCATGCTACAGGCTGATACCAAAATGAAGAAGTCCATGGCACAGACCTCCCTCAATAACCTCATGATGGGTAACAAATGAAGGATTATATCATCAACACGAAGACAATTCAAAAATGGTCATCTTGTACTACAGAAACTGAATATTTCCATGGAATGGCTAACAATACCTAAATATTTTCCATCCTAGAGCATTTTCCAGTGCTTTCAACTATTTCACTATTGACAAAAAATGGCAACCCATCTTCTCCCTGTAATTATTCTTTACGGAGATTTTCTAGAGGCCTGAATAACCTGATCTGAGTCTCACTCCAGAAACAACAGCACAACATGAAAATAGCCCTACATCATGTAACAGTCCTCTTATACAGCATAACCAAACATGGACCTCATGGCTTCGCTCAGGTTCTGTCACTCTTTATAGCTTCCAGGAGGTTTCATGGGAAGGGTCTCATGACAACATATTGTTTCCTATTGCAGCAGTAATCACTGTCACACCCACTTTATCTTTGCTTTACCTGAACGTCAGCGTAGAAAACAGATTTTGTTGCAAACATATAAATCTGGGGGAATGTAAGATGTGATCAGACAGCTAACATATGAAAATTAGGAATGGAAATATGGGGACACAATAGGAGGTAGGGAAAACCTGTCAGATGTTGGTAGCATAAAAGCAGGAGATGGAGTCAGCCGTGTCAAGCTTCCATCCAAATCCCAGAAGAATGACAAAATAAGAAATTACAGCGCAGAGGCAGGGCTGCAAAGGTCTCCCAGGGACCTGGCTTTCAGTTATAGGTCAGAAGTGACTGTGTTGGAAAAGGTCAAGCAGCACAGCCAGCATCTCTTTCTTCAAATGGAAACATCTGTACCCTATAAAAGGCACTCCAGGCACTAACTCTAACTACAAAGAGAAGTAAATCTTGACAGACAAGTAAAGTCCTATTAGTGTAATAAAGGAGAGAACTAATGAACAACTGGGAAACTGCAGCTGCCACAGTTATGTGCTGCAGAGCTGGGCAAACCACAGAGCCCATGGGAAGGAGGGCTCTGTTAATGTGAAGACAATCACTTAGGGAAGAAAGCACTGCTAGAAAGCGAGCAACAGCTTTTAAATCAAGCTTCTTCTTTAAGCAGTGTTTTCTCTCCAATACCAGGACTATCAGAAATGCTCCATTTCTACAGAGCAGCTAATTGGTGGTTAGTGGTGACTGTGGACTAACAACTGAGGTCTTTGCCCTGTCTTGGCTTTACCAGAACTTCAGTCTTTCTAAACTTTCTATGACTTTGGATGTGACATGTGAAAGAGCTTGATGTCAGCTTAACAAATAGGGCATGGCCTTGCGACCAAAGCTCCTGCTTCCAGGGATATGTTTCCTTCTCTGGAGATATTTAAAAGCTGACTGGACACAACCCTGAGTAACAAGCTCTAGGGGACCCTGTTTGAGCAGGGAGGATGGACTAGATGACCTCCAGTGATGCCTTCCAAACTTAACCATTCTGTGATTCTAGTTTAGATGGCTCAAACATGTCCATACACATGCCCTTGGTACATGTGGCATAAAGCACACTTTGAACTCATCAGCGAGAGTCTGAGATCAGAGAAGAGCACTTCTCAATTAGATCACTGCAAACGAGTTTTGGGGTCTATCTCCTCATCCTTGCCTCCGCTGTACTGAATCACCCTTGACTGATCCACATCCCTTACCATGCGCTGTGCTTTCTGGTGGTTGGCTCGGAGGATGAAAGGTTTAATTAGGAGCATCCAGGGAACAGCAATCAGAGCAAATATGACCAAGAAACTCTGCACTTCTTTCTAAAAGACAAAACAACAACAAGACAAAAAGTTACTTTTCTTCCTTAACTTCCTATTTATGGTTAGAAACCTGATTCTGTAAAATGGTATTTTTTTTTAATACAACAGATATACTCCCTGCTTGGTTGTGTATCTTCTGCTTGTAAGGACATGAAAAAAAATGTATACTGCTTAAGGCTCCAGAAAGCACTTCCAGATAGAGATGGTTGGAGATTTGGAGGTGAAAGGCTTTCATGCTGGAAAGGGCTATTTTACCAAAACCCAATGTTACTGACTTGAACCTGGCTGTCCAGTGTCCCAAGGGAATGTCCTAACTGTTGTGGGAGCCAGTCAGTCTGCCTTGCTTTGATCAGTGTGGCAATGCTGCAGTAAGAGCCAAGTCATTTAAGTCTTGCCCTGGATTTGCTCTAGATTTGCAATTCCAGAAGGGAATTGAATTCCCATAGCTTAGGCTTGGTACCACATTGTCCCCACAACAAAAGGTGTTCTTTCAGTGCAGTATGGCACCCCTATTGCTGTCCTAACATAACTGCTTGTACTTCAGGAAAAAAAATGACAACAAAACAAAGAAAACCCTTAACTACAACTTCTGCATTTTCTTAAAGCTGGCTCAGATCTCAAATCACCTCATGATTTGTCTCATACACTATTGCATTCAGACTACCCAGGTGGATGGCACAGACTGTTATTGGTGAGGCAAGGAGATAGGAATCTGAGAAAAAAAAATTGCCATCTTGGGAAGGCTTTGGGTTGTTACAAAGTGAAATGTTACCCAAAGACTTTTTGAAGGCTGGGAAAACTGTGTTTTCCCAAACTCCCTCTGAAGCCTTAACACAGTTACTTGGAACTAATTGGGACTCTCTACTAACTGACTCCCCAGCACCCCTAAAACTGAGCTCACGCTGAAGTGCCAGAGTGTGCAACTGTATTGAAGTAGGTGCACATATGTGGCTGGATGCTGCATTTGTTTGCATATTCTTCATTGATGTTGCTAATATAAAATCAATCAAGGAAAAAAAAAAATTCCATGTTTTGACCAAATAAATAGAGATGAATTTAAAGGAAGTTTTCTCTTAGAGGAGATTTTTTTGATGGTACTTTTGCCTTTTTTTTTTAAGTGAACTCCCCAAAGGAGATATTTCTGACAAGAAGCTGCCATATAATTCTCTAGGTGCTTCTATTTTTTTACATCAAGTTGTGAAATATTTGACTTTTTCAAAGAAGAAATAAAAAATTATGAAGGGAGGGAGATGTCTCTAGCGTCGTGACCAGACTTCAGGACAGCACATCTGCAACACCCACCTCTGCATCCATAATCACCCTTCTTTCCTTTTTTCATCAAAAGTATCTTCAATTGTACCATTGTTCTTGTAAGGATAACATTAAGAATGAGGTTCTCTCTGCATCACTGATTGACAGCTTCTCCGTCCTATCTGTCTACAAGGTCAACACAAATACCAGAGGAATAAACTTCACTTCTGTGACAGGCACTTGTGATTGAGCTTCGGAGCATGTTCCCCATATACTTATGCCCACTCTCCACAACACCCACTGCAAATACAAAACCAACTACAGTGGAATCAAGCTGCTTGATTCATACCTGATGCAGATACAGTGGAGCGTTTGAAGTGTCACCATAATTGAACAGAAACATGTTGATGAAGTGGATGAGGATGCTTGGTGCACTCTGGGATGAGTGGACATCAAAATGACACCATTTGAAAATAATCATGAAGACCAGGTAGCCAAAAAGAGAGATAATAAAAATCATCTCTGGAATGAACTGAAGGATAATGTTTATATATTTCCTGAAGTAGCTGGAAAAAATCAGGAAAGATAACTACAATTAATACACTAGGTATTAATACAAGCTTGCACCCAAGTATGGCAGTACTGTACACTACTTAGCCTTTGGAAAACAACCTAATGAATATACAACTGTCACTAGCCAAGAAAGAAGTCTGTAATTACAGTCTATATCAATGAAAGCTATTGTTTAAATACAAGATCTTTGTTGTACTGATTACCTTCAGATTTTTATACTTGACCTACCAGTATCTCAGCACCTCAAAACACTACTACATTGAAATAGAAGCCAATTTTCAAAAAATGGCTAGTTTACAAGGTTAGCATTATATTCTGAGGAAGGTCAGAACCAGGTGTAGTATCAGTTATGTAGGGGCAGTCCTCTCTGTCATCTGCAAACACTTCTGTCCTTGAAGGTCACCACCTCATTTCAGCTTTAGAGAGTCTCTCAAGACAATAGTGTCAGCCCCTCCACTCTACCACCATGTCCTATTTTTTGTTGCAAAATATAGAGGCAGAGATGTAGACACACAGACCCACAGATCCTGACTAAAGGCCCACTAAGCCAGGTGAAACTCACACGCACACATACTCGGCAAGATTTCAGTGTACTTTGGTTTAGACCAAGGGAGTTTGTCTTTTAAGAGAAAAATTGTCCATAGTGGGAGGTGCTATGTATTTTTAATTTAGAGTATTTCAGTATTTCTGCTATATATTTTTAATTTAAAGTACTTCAGTATTTCTGCAGAATCAAGAATATAAGAAAGTTAAAAAGAGAGTTTATCCAAGAAAATACCTGCAATGTAATGGCTGTCCTTTGGACTTAGCACCATTTACCAACCACAGTGTGAGTCAGTCAGGGTACGGGACAGTTCAAGTCATCAGTCAAAGACATGAGGCTTTCTTTGAATGAATGACACTAGTTTAGCGATGAGGACCTGTGTGCTGCAGCAACAGGCTTGGTGAAACAAACTTACATGTGGTTGAAGAGACTGAGTATCACCCCAAAAATCATGTGCACAATTCCTATGACAACCGACATCTTCATTTTGTAAGAGTTCAGGAAAGTCAGCTTGTTTGATGCAACGTTCCAGATCTTCGGGGAAAGGAGTAGAGAAAGAGAGAGAAGAACAAGATTTTCAGGTGTTTGATTAGTAACAGACTTGTGGAAGTTGTTGCTTTGACACCATCAATTTACTACTCTCAGTTATAGTAAGAAGATAACAAGTAATGGAATTCTAATTGTTCCTTATAATACTTTTCACTCTGCCAAGCTTCTCATCTAAAAAGTATAAGTATTAGTCTTGTTTAATAGATGAAACAACAGGATATATGATTCTGTGACTTTGCTTCAGCCCTCCAGAAACCGATGCAAAGGCTGGTAGCAGAACTTTTCTGTGTCATTCCTTGTCTTTAGGCTGAGTCATCTTCTTGAGCAAAGATGGAAAGGCATGAGAAAATCCCTCCTGCTGCTATGGAAATTTGTTCCACCTTCACCAGAGAAGTACTGAGAACAGAGCATTTTCAAATGTTTTGTTTGGAAAAAAAAAAAGCTCTTCCCAGCTCTTTGGCCGTGGAGATCAGCATATCACCTGCCTCTCTGCAGTAACTTTTCAGTTATGTTAGGACAGTAACCATATGTCTCTTCTCAGTCCTGTCTTTTTCATGCTACAAAGCTTCAGGTTGCTTCTTCTTTCCTCTAAAACTTCCTAGAATCCCTAGTCTTCTGTTCTCAGAGACAGTAAGTAGATACCGCTTTCCAGACCCTAAGTATAGTACCTGAACAGAAAGGAGGAAGACAGGATTATTTGGAAGGTGAAACATTAGCTTATGCGCCTTTGTCCAACATGCTTTGCCCCCATTATAGCTAGAGAAGACTGCCTAGCTTCTGCATCTCAGGGTGACTCTTTTTTTCCAGGATACACCTCAGTCATCCCACCAGGATTTGCAAAATGCAAAGAGCCATCTGTCCTTCTGGGCAAATAACATGGATAATTTCAACAGAGAGGGCCACGTGGGGGCTGATGCTTCCAGTCTACCCCTTCCCTGCCAGAATTTGTTTAGCCATTCCTCCCTCCCAGCCAGGGGTCCCAGTCTCTTGAGTTGGCAGAAGCCAAGTTGGAAGTGGTAGTCCAGGTAAACCTAAATCAGGGATGTGTAAGAGCAACATACAGAAAACTCAGCTGCTTCTGACATGGCTTCCTGAACTGGACTGCCTACATCCTGGGCAGAGCTTTAGAGCTGGATTTATTAAAAACTTACTACAAGGTCAATGTCTCTGAAAAGCAGGGGAAGCCAGTGTTTCTTTGTGTGACCAACTGAAATGAGAGCGCATTCAGTAGGGAACAGAGGTTAATTGGCTAATGTGAAGTTTGAAAGAGGAAAGCATGATGTTAACAACTACATTTCAACACATGATCAAGACAGAATGGTGAGAAAAATGCAAGTAGGACACAGAGAAAATGTGGATAAGTTAACTAATACTGGCCTTTACTTTACACTTCATACAATAAATAGACTGCATTAAAATTGGGACTTTGCCTTCAAACTGGTGAGGTATCTCTGGAAGGGGTTAAATACCCAAGTAAGGAAACTGAGTCCATCAGATTGTGGATGGAGCAGAGACTGTAGCACAAGACCACCCTCCAGCAAAATCGAAGATCCTTCCTTCTTACCATTTTGCTGCTGCCTGTGCAAAACCGTCAACAATATATATCCTTAATATATATCCTTAATTGCTAAAGAAAAGCATTAGAAGGACTGATGAATGGGAAGAGGGTAGTGGTTAATGAAGTTGTATTGAATAGTGTAGGATCTGAGCATGATGTAAATGGTACGGAATAAGGGGTGGAATGTGCTGGGTTTGTCTGGGGTAGAATTAATTTTCTTCACTGTGACTAGTATGGGGCTGTGTTTTGGATTTCTGCTGAACACAGGCTGGATAATATGGATGTTTTTGTTATTGTTGAGCAGTGCTTACACAGAGCCAAGGCCTTTTCTGCTCTTTTTACTGCTATGCTGGCGTGGAAGTTAGGGGTGCTTGGGAGGCTGAGAGGAGACACAGCCAGGACAGGTCACCCAAACTGACCAAAGAGATATTCCATACCATGTGACATCAGGCTCAGTATATAAAGCTGAGGGGAAGAAGGAGAAGGGGGGGGACATTTGGAGTGATGACATTTGTCTTTCCAAGTAATCGTTACGCATGATGGGGTGCTGCTTTCCTGGGGATGGCGAATCACGTGCCTTCCCATGGGAAGCAGTAAATTCATTCCTTGTTTTGCTTTGCATGGCTGTTGCTTTCCCTGTGAAACTGTCTTTATCTCAATCCACGAGTTTCCAGGCTTTTACCCTTCCGATTCTCTCCCCAGTCTCACCGGTGGGGCAGGGGGCGAGAGACTGTGTGGGGCTTGGCTGCTGGTTGGGGTTAAACCACGACAGCTCTGTAAAGAACAGGCAAAGATCAAGAATTGAAAAGCACAGCTTCAGGAGAGAGTGTAGGGAGCTACTGATGTACCTGATATGTAGAAACAGGATTGAAATACAAATTATCTTAGAGCAATTTAATTTAATTACCGGATCTATTCCAAATGGATATGGATTTCCAGAGTAGACTCCTGGGACTGCTGGATCCAACTGCAGCACCGTATTGTCTAGAAGCACGTCCTTACTACAAGAGAAAAGGGAAATGACCTTTGCAGCTTAATCTCTCCATCTAAGCCTACAGTATATTTATGTGAGGTGTGCTGAGGACTACCACATGATATCTGTATCCAACTCCAATCTCTCTATGACCTGTTATCCTGCACTTGTGTGCACATGTGTGTGTAAATGGGCCTCACACAATGACAGTCTCCATGCATCAGTCCTGGACACCTGCAGATTTTTATGCACATCAGTGCCTGAACAAACAGGCATGTTCCCAAGGACTCTACATTTCCATTTCAATAGCAAGTTTATCTGTGTGTGTCAGACAAAACCTCTGATTCATTCATGACTGCATCCACAGCAGGGAGTTCTTCCCTTCCCCACACAAGCAGTCTTTCTTTCCAAGCCTATGTGCTCCATTTGCTGCGGTTTCACTTCTTTCCTACATTTAGCCACTTACTTCCAAGTGTTATTTTTAAACATGGGGATGATATGCCAGGAAGAACCAAAGAAGTTGAATGATTTGGAGAAGCAGTCATTATAGATGAATCCAGTGTACATGGAGAATATGCCCATGAGCAGGATCAGGTAGCGCCCGCTGAAAAAGGTATTCCAGATCTGCAGGAGGAGAAGGCAGTGACAGCGACCAAAGTACCCGCAGGTCCACCAGGTGGTGGCCCTCGCCCAACAGGAGACATGATTGTACTAATCTATGTACATACAATTATTCATAGGAGACTTTGAGTCCCTTAGGCTCATCTAGGTCTATGTGTCTCAGTAGTCATAATTATTTGCCAAATTTCTACCTCATGAGTATCTTCAAAGAATCTCCTCTCAGCCTTTGGGAGGGAGGCTGGATGTCCCCTTTATCAAATGGGGCTGATGAGCCTTTTTCTATGCTTAAAGGGTGCATCAGCTCCCTGGTACTCACCTCATTAGTGCTCTTCTGGGCCAGAAGGCTCTTCTCATTAATGACCATCCAGAGTGCAAAGCCCAGCATGACAGCACCATGGCCACAATCCCCAAACATCACCGCAAACAAGAAGGGGAAAGTAATGATAGTGTATGGAGCTGCAGGAAGCAAAGGATGAAAAGCTCAGCTGCTTCCAAAAAAAAAAAAAGGCCTCAGCAGAGAAGCTGTCTATCCCATCAGGCCATTCCTTACAGCTGCTGCCCTTAAAGGCCTCCCTGATCCCTCCCCTACTCACCAGGCAGTCAGATCTAGTGCAGAACTAGCTTTACCATCAGAAAGATTGTCCAGTTGTATGACCTGTATCTTCCTTGCAGTTTTCTTGTCTCACCATAATAAGCACCACGTGTAGAGAACTGAATTCAGTTTTGCAATGCCATAATGTACTTGAAGTTCACTATCATGCTTCTCAATCTGTTCAGCCTCAACAATCTGAGTTAATCTGAGCCTTTTCCATGGGTCCCAATTTCTAGGCATCTCTTAATTTGCAGTGGTCTCTCTGAGATTCTCTACCAATGGTTTCACTCTTTTATCAGGTCCTTTTGGCCTTTTTTGCCTCAACACAATGAGCTCAACTTACATTTGTCTTATGAGCTTCATTCTTTCCCTCAGAGCTGCTACCTCACCATTTTTTCCCCATCTCATATTTGTATAGTTCATTATTCCCATCACAAGAATGGGAAGAAGACCAACAGCCAAATTCTTTGCTTGAGAAAATACATGCCTATGCACCAAAGAGTTCCAATATGGTTCAGACTTCTTAATCAAAGAGTACACATTTTAGGATGGTGACAGAGCTCAAAGGCTTAACTTTGGCTCATGCGAGCCAGGTGCAGGTAGTTGAATGTTTCTCACCTGGGTTCATCTCCCTGTAGTTGCCCACACCATACGCATCCACAATGTTCTGAAATCCAGCTGTGAACTTGTTGGTCCTGTTGAAGGTGGGTGGTGCCATCCTGGTGTGTATGGCAGTAAGGATAGGGGCAATGGTAGAGCCACTGCGCTCCTGCAAACCCAGTGACAAGGGCAGACACAGTCAGAGTGGCTAGGAGAAAAAAATCAGCCCCACAACACCACAATCTGCGTCCAAACATGCACAGGCAGCAACATGAAAGCTGGGCTCAGGAGTTTTATATCTCAACCCTTTCTCTAATATCCACATTTTTCTATTTTCTGTGCTATTGATTTGTTTAGGGAAAGATGCCAGTACTGCTGGCTCATGGACCAGTCACCTGCTAAGATTTAATGCTGACCTTAAACTCCCTGAGTCCAAGCGATCATACAACAGCCTCAACTTAAAACAGAGAAGGTAGCCCAGCATTATGGTAACAGACAAGTCTGAACATATACTCAACATATAAACAATGCAGTTTGCGTGAGAACTTCAAGGACCCAAAATGTTGGTCTCTTACCATTCCTTGATGGAGAGCTCTTTTTATCCGGTCAGCATCAGCCACTGGGAACCAGATCTCTGCAATGACACACTGCTGGGTGACGTCGATGTTACAGCAATTCAGGATGTGGTAGATAGCCTTGATTTTCTTCACTTTGATCCCCCAGGACCACAAGTTGGCTGCTGCCTCATACAGCAGTCGCTGGCGGTGAGATTCAGTTTGTGTCATCACCTGTAAGCATAGCATAGGCAGCACTCGAGATGGGGAAGCATGGGGGGCATGATCAATTCAGTAGTTAATTAGAGAAGGTAGGTGGAAGAGGGTTGCAGAAAGGGAATGATTTGTATGAATGAGTCTCCTGTAGGGCAGTGTGTGCAGGTCTGGACACGGGAGCACTCGACACCGGGTGCATAATGCTGCTCACTAAGGACTCTCCCTGGATGGTCCCAAGTCACTATGAGCGTAGAGGAGGTCACTGGGAGTTACTGAGCTGTGGAATTGGCTCCTTACCCAGTCGCTTATAGACTTGCCACATCTCACTACACACTCCCAACCTGACATCTCCCATAGGCAGCTCTGTGCCATGAACTTCGGGTGTATCACACCCACGAGTTAGAGCCACAATGGCCCTGGAACCTCCATGCCTCATGTGGCCACCACAGCGCTGCTGCATAAGTGAACGAAGGAGATAAAGTGTTAGGAAGATAATCTGTGTGGTCTGCAGGTGCTAAAGAAGTCTGGCTGCCCATGATGCTCGGGAGTGACAGCAGTCCAATTTTGAAGCGGACTTGTGTGCAGGCTTGGCAGTCACAGGCATTCACAGAGTGGGTGACAGCAGGACGCCAACTGCCAGATGGACCACCTCAGGCAAACAGGGTGCCCGTTCCTTCCTGCCTCGGGACCCACTGACTGTCATGTGTCACAATACACAGTCCTGATACAGTGTACAAATATATAAGCTCCTGAGCACCCATAGCAACTGAACTTGTAGTTTTCAGCCCCATAGTAAATGTTGGAGACTTGTACTTCTATAACAGCAGTCTTGGGTTTCCACTGCTAGTGTGATAAGCACCCCAAGATTTTGTCAGTAAAGAAAACTTAATGTAAATATAAAAGAAATCCTTAGAGTCCCCTCTAAGCCTTGTACTACAGTTATGACTGAACAACTTTGCAAGCTGCTGAGGGCAAACCATGCTCTAAAAGCTAGACTAATCTTGAATAATGTGCAATTTGGTTACAATACCTGTAGCCTGCTGATGATCTTATATTTCACTCTTTAGCCCCATATCATAAGGTCTAAATCTCCGGCTTTTGCATAGAGAACAGCAGCAAGCAGTTTTCAAGCCACTCATGTGGGATGCTTTCCCCCAGCAGCTCCTGGAGGTTGTAAATGGGCAGAGCAGAGCGCAAGCACTGGCCTTTGCAACTGGCGGGGGTACCACTCCACGGCTGGTGGCTTCATTCCCAGCCCCTGGCCAGCTCTGCACAGCCAGCTCCCAAAACAAGCCTGGGGTCTGGCCATGGCCAAAGGGTTTCAGACAGGACAAGTATCTGGGCAGGTCCCACTTGCAGGGTTCAATCCTCAGTGAAGCCGCTGCCACTTACTGTGTTTAAATCCTCAATCCTTGTGTTGACTCCATCAAGCATTTCTCGGCGCTCAGTGGCAGACTCTGGACAGGGATAGACTGTGGCACGAAATCTAGCCTCAGTAAAAGAGAAGTGAGAAACACCATTTATTTGACTGAATTTTCTTCCTCTGTACTCTTCTCAGCTCAAAGGCAGGGAAACTGGACTTCATTCCTGACCAAGTAGTATACTCTTCCTACATACTGTGCAGATGTGTCTGGTCTCACAGAGAAGTCCAAAAGGGTACACTTATCACTTCATGAGAATAAAAATCCCTTCACCTGTTCTAGCTGAAAAAAACCTTCCTGTCTCAGGTGACACACAGTAGCTGATATCATACAGTGGTCAGTACTAACATGTAGGCACCTCCCTTTATGCCCACAAGCTGCTTCAACTGCAAAGAATCCCAACAAAAGCCCACCCTGGCAAAGGCAGCCCTGCTAACACGGTAGCCAACAGATGTCCCTCTTGCACTGAGGCTGGAAAAATACCATGTCCCTGTCTCTGCACTACCCTCTCGAAGGCACTGGGAGAAGGCACCAGCTGAGCTACTGCCGCACTGCAAGCAAGCGCCCTTTGTGCCGGCAGGCTGCGTAAGTAATTAACCCTTGTAAAACAAACAAGCGAGGAAACAAGCATAAACAAACAAAATACTATTTCCAAGATAAAACTGAAGGAGGATGGCTGGCTCTTGGCTTCCGGCTCACCTGTTTGGCTAGACAGCTTGGGAACAAGGAAAGGATGTGGGTAAAGGTTTTTAAACACCTGAGAGTGGTATCTGTCAGCTTAGATATGCCAGGCTAGTATAAATGCTTTTATAAGCTTCCCCCCAAGGTTCTGTTTGGGACATTCAACGGGTTTGTTTAGTGTGGTATAACAAGGACTAATGTGGGATTCTAATATGTGAGTGAAAGTCTTAATTCCATGCAGGTGTTGTACACTGCTTCATCTATGGTATGCAACATGACCTTCTCTAGTACAGCTGCAAGTCACCCTGGTGTAGAGGTGCTTGCACCAGTACAGCACACTGCAGTGTCGTACAGCCACTGCATGATCCTGGTACAGCCAATTACAAATTGGTTGCATGTCTCTCTGAAAAGTGTACAGCTACCTCTCCTGCCTGCAAAACAAGTCCCAGAGGACAATTCCTGCCCCACAGCAAGCACAAGGAGCTCCCCTAGGACCTTGTAGATCACAAGGTGCACTGCTGCAAGACTCTGCACCTGCAAGCCTGAACTGAGCTGAGCTGTTGCAGTAACTAAAACAGCAGAGATCCCTCCTTTTTTTCCTACTCGGTTTGTTCAGTGATAGCTAGTGCTTGTGCCACTCCTGCTACTTTAATATTGCCCAACAGATCTGCAGGAAGAGATCCCTCCTCTTTACAGAGTGGGGATCTTCTGCCCACCTAAGGCAACGTGTTTCCACCATCCTGTCATGGAGGTACACTGAGTTAGGGTTGCTGAAGGGCTGCCTTTCTGCACGTGAGCTGAATTAAAAGGCGGTGTAATAGGGTCATAGGGGTCTATCCCTGCTTAAGAGACAAAAATGTTCAGGCTCTGTGTACAAATAAGCATCATATTCTGGCTTTGTCTGAGCACAGGATATTTCACCACCTGCTCTCCAAAATCAGTTCCAGCACACACACAAGTGAGGACAGTTGCAAATTGAACAAAACATGCTGCAGTTTCCTAGAGATCAGCCCAGAGCTGTGTGTAATGACAGCACGTGCTCTTCAGCTAAACTTCCCTTTCCAGAATTGAATTTCTCCTCACTCAACACCTGATATTCGTTTCCAAAGGTTATTCACCCCACCTAATTATTTCCATCTTCTTATTCTTCCCAGCTCTTAGTTCATCTTTAATAAGGATTTTTAATCAAACTTGAAAGCTTATTCCTCCATACTGTACAGTTCCCCCGTTCCCAATAACGTTATTGCAGCAGTGCTGCTTTGATCTTTTAACAGCCACTTTGCATACTGAGTATCAGCTTTGCCCTAATGGCACACACATCTCTGAAAGCTCCAGGAGAATTCAGCAGGGAATCCTTACATCGATAAACCCAGTTTAGTATTCACATTAGCACTGAGGCAGCCGCAAGAAAAGGAGGAAAAGAAAAATTCTTATATTTTCCTCCTCCCTGTTCCCTCTACATCTTTCACTAATAAATTTGTGCATGGACTTAATACTCATGAAATTGGCAGACTAATGTTACCAATTAGAGTCAAGCAGGGACTACAAGCGTAACCTGAGGCACACAGCTCTGCAAACAAATCTTAGCCTGCCTTGCAGGAGACTGGCTAAGACCAGTCCCATGATTTTTGCAGGGTATTTACTTGTCATGAATGATGACTTAGTGCTAAGCAGAAATGTCCTGCTGGGGCTGGAATGACACTGCCACTTGAATTAGGTATAGTTAACTCTGCCTTTAAGATGGCCAAGATCAAAATGTCTTGGCCTGGGTACCAGGGGCAGCTGATGGCCCACAGAGCACAAAAGGATTAATGTATTTAGAAACCTGCCACTCAGCAAAACATCCTTATGTGTGTGCATATTAGCAAGTAAAAAACTTGAAAGGAAGAAGGAACATAAAGGATGATTTCAAGTGTAGCCTACTTAGCTGGCAACAAACAAAACCCAGTGCAGTAGGACTGCAAAGGGCATCCTGTGAATTTGTCTTTGGTAGGTATGTTTTCCTTCAGTTACAAGAGCCCAAGAGAAACCAGCCAAAGTTCCTTTCTATGAGCCTACTGCCACATCCACACTAGTTCCCAAAAAAACGATCGTGTCATGATCCCCCTGCAGGGATCTGCTCACATTTCCAGCACTGCCTGGCCCCTTGCTCCCACCTGCACTCCACTGCAGAAGGTTATGCCTACGGTCTGGATGATTTTGGAGTCAATCAATAATGAAAATGCTGACAGGCACTGCATTGCTTGTTCTTTTACTCTCATCCCAGAAAAAAAGTCTTGGGCTTTTGGCTGCAGGGAATTTAAAATGCTGCAGGGGAAAAAAATAATAATCCAAAATGAAGCACCTACAGCACTCTGTGGGGTTGTTCAGTTGGGAGAAGATAAGGCTCTGGGGAGACCTTATAACAGCCTTCCAGTACATAAGGAGGCCCACAGGAAAGCTGCAGAGGGACTTTTTACAAGGGCATGTAATGACAGGACAAGGGGGAGTGGCTTTAATCTGAAATAGGGTAGGTTTAGGCTGGATATTAGGAAGAAATTCTTTACTGTGATGTTGGTGAGGCACTGGAACATGTTGCCCAGAGAAGTTTTGGATGCCCCATCCCTGGAAGTGTTCAAGGCCAGGCTGGATGAGGCTTTGAGTGACATGGTCTACTGGAAGGTGTCCCTGCCCATTTGAGGGGAGCTGGAACTAGATGATCTTTAAGGTCCCTTTCAATCCAAACCATTCTATGATTCTATGATATGCAGGAAATTGTAATCCAGAAGGAGAATAAGACTCACTGAAAGCTCAAAGACCACTGGCAGGAGCAGACTGATCCTGCACAGTGGCTATGGCAGAACTCCCTCCATATCTGAGGTTCAGGATCAGAAATCAGTGACTGAGAGCTGGGAGTCTTCCCTCAGCTGTCTGTGATTGCTTTATAGACAGATGCCCACCTCAGGAGGGCTGAATTCTCACAGGATGAGAGATTGCCCTCCACTGCCTGTAGAAGGTATCTTGGAGGGCCCCATTTCTAATGCAGGAATTGCTAATAGTCCCCAGGGTTCTGTCAGTTCACAGGACTGCAGTCAGTTATCCCAGCTGGATGAAAGATCTACCTGTTTTTATTCTGATTAAAGGCAGGATGTAAGGAAAGACCTGCCCTGAGTGCAGATGTCAGAGAAGAGCAATTGATCACCCCCTCCCTGTGACTTTCTACAGCCTGCAGGCTGTCCCTTCTTGGTCAAGGTGCCATACCTGAAATGGGTTTGGTGACAGCAGAGAGATCCTCTCCTCAAATCTGATTTATACTGCAACAAAGCCCATCGGTCATCAGTGTTATGAAAGAGTAACAAAATATTCAACCTGAATTATCTTTTCAAGATGCTTAACAGGGTGGAAACAAGTCAAGTTGCATGAAGCTTTCATTTCTCTCCTGGGCTCCTTCTCTGATTACACAGATATTGTTCAAAGGCCTTGGGAAAGGGTTGAATAAACTACAGCATCATCTTTTTATGAAGAAATGCAGGAAGGTTTGAGAGCAAGTTGGGGATTACCATGTTTCCAGTCCCCAAGTTAGGGCCCCTGATTTTCAGGGAAAGGGTGCTGAGTATTCCTTAAACAACAGTCCCCTTTTAGATGTTTCAAATTAAAAACCTAGAAACTGAAGCTCCCAAGAGCTGTAAGTCATTTTTTAAAATTTAGGATCTTGATTTCCAAGTGCCAAGGTGATGGATATCTTTCATGATTAGGGGCAGAAGAGCCGAGAAGGAGAAGGGAGGTTCTGGTGTCAGAGCTGACAGATGGAGATCTAATCTCTAGTTCCAAATTCAGCCAGCCTGGGCTGCCAGCTAAACACCTCCATGGGAATCATAGTAGCTTGCCCACAAGCCTGCCTTACCCATCACAAATCTTCTTGATTTTTTGTTTAAGTTGCTCTCCTTGATAAAAGATAATGAACACATTCTTCTTCACCTCTTCTCTCTGCAACAAATTAAAGCAGAATTTAATGCACCCGGAGTCCTGCGCAGAAAAGTTGATGGGATTTTTTTGGCAGCCTCTCCACTGGGTTGTTCTTTTCCCCCAACCCCAGGTGAGGACAGCCACGGTCCATCTCCACAGTGGTCCCCATAATACAGCCACCCTGCTAGGCCCCACATGCATCTTAACCAGGCAGGAAAAAGAAACCACCTCGATAGCAGCAAAAGGGGAAAGCAACGTCAAAGAAACCTCCCATCCTCAGACTTTCCCTCTTTTCTTCTACAGGCTGCCTTCAGACACCCAGCTCCGGTGAGGCAGCTGGTGTTGCAGCATGGCCAGGGTATGAGTTTGGTTTCTGCAGGTCACAGCCATGGACGCAGGGCAGAGTAAAGCAAAATCAGGTTGGTACCTACTGTCACAGGGTCCTCCATGGGGGTGTCCATTTCCGTGTACCTCAGGTAGATATTTCCCCTGCAGGCTCTCCACAGTAAACGCTCAAAGGGTATCATCCTTTCCCTCCTTATTACCCCTGCCGTGAATCTGAGCAGAGTTACAAGACAAATAAATTACAAGCCCATCCTAGGCCTTTTAGGACCTTGGTAATGCACACGATTTTACAATCTCATGTTTTCTAGCCCAGGTTCTGCTGCTGCTGCAGGCACTTTTAGGAAAACTTCCTTCCTCAAGCCTGGCTTTTATGTCAACCTACTGACTTTATCCTATTGTTCTTTCCTTAAAAAAAGACTTTCCTAGATCAACAGCTGAAGGAGAAGAGACAACTCTGGCCAGAAATGGAGGAATGGGTAGATGCTCAAAGTCACATGAACAGAGAGTGCCTGAATGACAGAGGCAGGAGAGAAATTTTGAAGTGGTGCTTTATCTTTACTCTCTCCTGTTTTCCTTTCCTGGAAAGCATTAGACTGCACCTCTGAAGTGAAGCATGACACGTTGGTATACACCCACCAAGGCCAACGCCCTGCAGACATAATCTCTGCTCATAATGGAGTTGAACAGGATTTCAGAACTACCAGCATAAGCAGCTAAAAACACCAGCCTGGAAGAACAGCAGTGAGTTTCACCACACCTGTCTGATGTGCAAGGGAAAGCTGTTTGAGTCTATGCTGTCCACCAAACTACCATCAGCAATATACACAGTGGTGTTTCAACTCCCCTAACTCTCACTCTTAGAGCAACTTCCTACCACTGGCAAAGCCCAGTGCAATCCCATGGCTTTTTGCTGTGGTTAGACACCCATGCCTGGAGTATCCAGATGTTTGAGCCCAAAAGTCACAGGTGAGATGCTGTAAGACAACAATTTTCTGTCAATACCTACTAAGGGGTCACTGGAATTGGTCCATTTGTCCCACTGACCCATAACCTGACCAAAGTTTCAATGATAATTTCTGAGGGCACACTTTCGACTTCATGAAACAGCTATGCTGAAGAGGCTGGTGAGCAACCTCTGCTAAGAAGCTGAAGGAAATTGTGCCAATGTCACAGCAATGCAGCACAGGTGGGAAGTCTGGCCAAGCTGTGGCCCATCACCAATACACACCCCAGCTTGGCAGCAGCAGCAGCAGGAGTGCTTCTCAGCTCCAACAGTCCAGATGTGTCCTCACTGAAGAAATCATCCGGCAGATTGGTTTCTGCCTGGAAAACATTAGTTTTAAAAAGCACTATTCAGCACTGCCAGTTTGAAAACTATATTCACATTTTTCTCCTGACATTTTTTCCCCTAAAGGTATCTTTCCACAGAGGTTTAGACCAAAGGAAAAACAATAAAAGTAAATTATATCTTAGAAACTGAAAAGCATAAATGCCATTTTCAAAGAGATCTGGGAGCCAAGTTCTTAAGCCCCATTGACTTACAGAACAATGCAGGCTCCAAAGTGACTGAGGTGCTTTTGCAAACGTATCTTACTGGCTTTTGACTGAAAATTAATAACAGTGACATACATCAAATGAAAGTGTCAGTACTTTTAAGAACCTTCCACATCTCTGTTGGAAGAACAAAGGGGCCTCTCACCTCAAAGAAGTCCTGGGTTTTCTTCAGCAGATGTTTGAGCTCTGTCAGTTCAAGGAAGTTCTGCTTCAATGTTTGCTGGTTCTGGTTGGCTTCCAGAAGCTCGGCTTCAAGTTTCTCCAGCACTGTCTGTTTAGGGTCCAAGCACATCCAGAAAAACTCTGAAGCAGACCAATGGCCCTTTATCAAGCTGATACCAAATAGCAAACTAGATATTTTTTTCCAGGGGAGAGTGCAGAAATATTCAATGAGCACTTTGATAAACCCTTTTTGCAGGAAGATATTCACCAAGGCTAATGCATCAGGTTTCCATTGCCAGCATTCCCTACTGGGTGTGTTGTCCTCTTCTGACATTAGAGTTCTGATGCATCTGACCCAAGCATAGGCAGGTAAGTGGGTGTGTTGGGTAAGTACCTCAGCCTGTCTCAGTGTCTCTGTGGTTCCTCACAGGACATCTCAGACCCCAGGCTGGCTGGATGTCAGTCTACAGGCCAAAAGTTAGGTGAGGATGTGGGCCCAAGAACACACTAGGAAACCAGCTTGCTTGTGAAGCTGAAGCCCTTGGTAAGCATGATTTGTCTTCCTAGTCACCCACTTGTGCAGCATTTTTAAACTACCCTGTCAGTAAACTTAAATTCCAGCTGGGCTATAATAAAGCATCCCTTGCACATCCAAAAGCAAGGTACAGATATTTGTGTCAGGCCCCAGCATTACTATATCACAACCATACTCCCACCAGGACAGACAATCCTGGGTTTTTTATTCAGTGAAGCTGGTTCTAACATCAGCTCTCCTGGTAAAATACCCAAACCATTCTTATTCTCTCCTACAGGATGATGGGGACATTCTATGAGAGTGATACTTTTCCATTAATATGTGGGACCCGAGGGGTGTTTCACAGGGGATGGTGAAAAGAGTGGGGTCCTTTAGGAACATGCCAGTAGGACCAGCCTTAACCTAACAGCTGAGAGAGCAGCTCGGGGAGCACCTCCTCAGGCAGGGAAAGCCGTGCCAGCCTCAGATACCAGATCCTTTCTTGCAAGGCAGGGCTCTACTGAGCACATCACACAGACATCCCAGTGCACTGCCTCTTCTCTCCATGGTGCATTCCAAATTCTGTACCTCCATATCAATCATCTCCCGAGGCAGGGGGGTCTCTGGGTACTTTTCTCGCTTGACTATCTCAACATCGTCTTCCATCTCATTTTCCAGAAAACCTACAAGGAAAGGACACATAAATCTCAATACAGAGCCATCTCTGCTTCATCGTCCTGGTCATCAGCTCGTTGCTTAGCCAGGACCGAGGTGCCCCACGGAGGTGTGACAAGATGCAACGATATACAAGGGCCATCATCGCAGTGCATATACACACACGTCAAGAAATTACACCCAGCAACCTCCTTTCGCAGTGAAGAGGCTGTTTCTTCTGAAGTCGTGGTGGCCACTCCCACCTGGACAGCCCTCAGCCCCGCCACAAGTAGCATGGTTCCCTTTATTTGGGGCAGTGAGTAAGGCACACAGAAAGCTCAGGTTTCTCTCCTTTGCTCCTACAATGGCAAGTGCAGTCACCGTGGCTACAGTGGGCACCAGTGTTGTGGTGGGGAGAGTGCAGAGCTCTCAGGACACATGTCCACAGGACAACAGGCATCATGAGCTCTGCTGCTGGGGTTTTAAGGACTTATCCCTTGGGCCACAAGAAGTGTGTGTGCCAACAGCTGGTGCACTGGTGTAAGAGTGAGGTTATTTGGATTAGCCTCCTGCCCAGCTCCAGATTTATCTTGTGATTTTATAAAAGCTAATTAACCTCCTTTCAGTTCAATTAACCATTTTCAAAACAGGGGCAATAATTTATTGCCCATATGGGGTGAAGTGGTAATTAGCTGACGCATGGAAAACATTTCCAGGGGCTCAGATGAAAACATCATCATTTTGCCACTAATTCTGCTCCCCAGTGTGAGAGCACTTAAAGAAATAAATCCCACACCACTAGTTGGCAGGAAGTCGACTGCATTTGACAAGCATTTACTTACGCAGGATCCTCTCCAAGGATTCGCACCTTCTCACTTCATTCACAAACTTTCTCTGGAAGCTGTTGACATTCACATTCAGCTAAAAACAGGAGGGAAAACAAACCTGGGGCTGAAGGCTGCACACTGCTGTGCTCATTTTTAACATCAGCAAAGAATGAATGCCTTTGGTGCAGATGGCAAACACTGCTGCATCTGAGAGGCTCCTAGAGGCAGGGTGACACCATGAGCTTCCTTATGGCCAGGGACATGGTGGCCTTACACCAAGTTCATTGCCCCACAACCTTGCTGTGACAGCAGGAGTCACAGAGGGACTCCCATCGAGAGAACTCCTGTTTTCTGGTGATGGAAGGAATTGTTCTACAGTTGTGTGGAGGGCATGCAGAGCACTGGATGGGAGGAGACTCAGGGATGGGGAGGTTCTCGGCATCATAGTTGTTTTTCAGATCAGCCTTGGGGAAGGCCTGTTTTCACCATGGACTTTTTGGCCATCCTCCAGACGCACCTTTCCCAAGTGCTTTGAGGGAAGGACAAGCACACCACAGGGCACATCTCAGCATGACAGCCAGGCACTACTCACATCTCTGAACTGGACCAGACCCAGCTCCCCAAGCTCAGCCACGCAGCAGTAGGCAGCCTCCACCTGAAGGAAGAGCTGCATCAGGCTCATCTCCTCGCTCCGGAAGATCGAGGCCATCTTGCCTGCTCTCCTCTGACTTGGATGTCTGTAGGAGTCTTTGTGGCAGCAGCACAGTGTTCCTTGCCCGGGGAGGTGCCAGAAGGTGCCAGGCACTGCAGGAACATTGGAAATCACTGAGTCAAAGTGCTAGGAGATAACCCAGTGCTGCCCATCATGTCCTCCTAAAGGGTTTCTTCACCTCCTAAGAGCCTCCTTGAACCCACATGAGGCTTCATCCCACCAGAGCAGTGATAGGTGCTAAGGTATGTGCGTACCATGGGGAAAGAGGGGAGTCACCAGTCTCCTGTGACAGATGATGAGAAAATACCTTCCCCTGTCCTCTACTGGACCTAAGACCCTTCAGACCACTGCACTCAAGCGCTTTAGTTGCATTTTGGATGGTGAGCTTGTAAAGGACTGAATTTCTCTCTGTCTTAAACACAGAGACAAAAAAAAAAAAATCATTAATTTCATCTTGCAATTAGACAAGTGAAAGAGGCCTGACTGGTTTTTATCACTTTCACTGGTAGTGTGAACGCAACATCACAAACACCTCTGGAGCATGTTATATGGGCGTGAGAAGAGCAGACTAATGTATTTAAATTAAAACAACCTCTGAGATTTCAAAATAATTTTCTCCCCATAAAGGACTGTTTTCAAAATGAGATACATGAAATAACACGTATTAACAAAAGTTCCTCTCATCTCTATGCTTCTTATTATTTACTTAGAGTAACCTGAACATACAAACTGCCTTTGGTTGTTCTCACACAAAATTAACTGATTAGCATGCACAAACACGGTAATTATCCTTTCTCAGAGAAAAACATGCAAGTAGATACACTTCTTGCATGCATTTAATTTTGCAGCAAGCTTACATTTTAGAAATAGCAAAACAAAATCCCTTTACAACCTCACTTCTATTTGTTGACAGAGATGGCAACTGAATTGTCTTTAATGCCTTCTCTCTTCATAAACCTTGTCTTTCAGCATTTTTTAAAAACTGTGGATTCTATGAATTTTCTTTATAATATATGACAGATTTATCTTAAATACAAAAGAAACATTTTGCAAGATATTAAAGGCTTTTTTAACAGCAGCACCATAGTCACAAATCTGCATTTACAATTGTCCTGTGAGTTTTCCTTGTCTTACTTTCTGTACCCATTCACTCAAAGATTTAAGATGCTGAAAATACAATATATGACAACTAGTAGCTTGTTAAAAGAAAACACCATGTGCCAACTCCAATACGTTGAGTGAGGATATAAATTTTAAATTGTTTGGACATTTTTCAGCAAACTGTATTTTTCACAGGGAAAAGAGACAAGAGCTACAATAGTCTCTCACTACTCATGCAATTAAGTAAATCTCATTTTCAAAAAGTTTAAAAGATCAAAGTATCTTAATTTCTCAAGACTGAAAAGTGTGAAGAAACAATAATTTAAAGCAGTTTGTATTTCTAAACCTGCGGTTAGCTTGCATAGAAAAAGTTACACCTTTAGAATTATAAGAACAAAACTCAAATGAGTTATTTAGAAATATCTTCGTTAAAATGCTTCCAACCATCAAAACCCAGGGTTCTATTTTTCCTTGGCAATCAGCCAGTGAAAACCCCAAAGGCTCACTTTCATCTTGATTTGGAAGGGGGGGGGGGGGGGGAGAAAAAAAAAAAGAGAAACCTCTTTCCAGCCTGGAAACCCTTCCCAGCCCCGCTCCAAGGAAGGCAGAGTGTTCGCCCCTTATCCACTCCTACAAATGCAGGAGGCTCGCCCAAAAGGACTTGCTGCCAGCCGTGCCTCTACCAACACCACCTCCCCCCCGCTAGCCCTCCCCCCCCCCAAGTTTTCGCTTTGGCAGAAGAACAGTTAATTGAGGAATCACTCACACTTCCCCCGGTCGCTATTTCCCAGCAGTGCTGCACTGCATTAAAACGCATTAAAACGCACCGGGTTTCGGGCAGGGTAGATCCCAGTGCCGTAGGCTGCTTTGGAGAAGGTGTCTCTGGGATTTACCTTTCAGCCACCACGCTCCTTTCTGTCAGCCCCTCTGCCCAGGGCAGGGGGGAGCTGTCCCCTGGGTTTGCCGGGTGTCCGTCAGGCGATGACAGCGGGGCTGTGCTCTGGCATCGCTGCGGGCACCGCGCCGGGCGAGGAGGGCGGCGAGCGGAGCGCCCTGGCCACCCGTCCCGTCTCGCACAGGGCACGGCAAATCTCTTCTTTTAAGGTCAAAACTGGTCTGGACCAGAGACGGGAAACCCTTTCTATCCCTAAACAACCCCCGGGTGGACTAGACCCAGCGCTGTCTGGCTCGGTCACAACCTCTGTGTCAAGTCTGTGACAAGTGCGAGGCGTTTTGTGGCTTGTTGAGACCAATAACAAATGGGGCAATGCCGGCTCACACCGCCCCGGCCGCCCGAAAACGGGCGAGAACCTTCGAAACCTGCTGCGTGTGGAGCGCCATAAAACCCGTAAGAGCTCATTTGCAAGCTCTGGATGGAGGATCAGTCGTCAAGCAGGTGGAAAACTTCTGCGCTGTTTCTCGCGGGTTTTTCCTCGCTAAAGGCAGTCTGGGAAAGGGCAGGGGAACAATGGGAGATTAATGATTTTCCTGCCGCGGGGGGAAGAGAGGAAAGAGAGGGCTGGGAGGGCAGGGACTCTGTCAGTATTGCTGCGCTAACCTGGGGCAGTACTGGCAGGGAACTTGATTCTCACCCTTTGAAATAACAAATGGTGGGGGGAAAAGTGGCTTTATAGACTTTTTGCCACTTCAGCTGCTAAAGCAAAGGCACCAGAGAGAAATTTGACCCCTTCTTAAACCAATGTCTTATCTCCTGCTGAGGCAGAGGAGGCAGGGTTTCACCCTGACGAATAAGGCTGGCTGGGTTACTAGTAAATCTAGCACCCAGAAGAAAAAATTAATCTCAAAAGGAGAGCTAATGAAAATGCATGGCTATATGCAAATTGTAAAGTACCCCTTAAAGAAATGCTTTCTCAGGCCTGTTCTTTCTGAGGTATCCAGTAACCCCAACCCGACAAGCCCAAGGGTATAGTTTGCCCGGGGGAACACTGCTGAAAAGAGAGCAACAGCAGAGGGTTTCCCAGCACAGGGGGTTTCTATTCAAAAGCAACAAAGAGTGGTCCCACTTGGCAAAGTCAGTCAGTGTGAGAGGGGTCCCGCTGGCTTAAATCCAGCTGCCTCAAGCTGTTTGACCCAAAAAGGAGGTATTAAAAATTATAAGATGGGCCTAAAAGTTGCACTTTACTCAGCAAACCACCCAGCTGAACTGATTGTGGGGCCCCCTGGGCTCCCACCCACAGTGGCTGCACTGTGCTCCTCCTATACCAGCCACTGCCCACAGTCAGTTCTGCTTTCTCTATCAATTCTACCAAAGAAAGGCAGTAAAAGCTTTCTGCTGGGAAATTGGAAATTTTCTTGGTAAGGCAGATGTGAAGTCATTGCTGTCGACCACACAACTACCATGCAGGGCTGTGGAGAAACTCCTGTGGCAAAGAAAGGACTTTGTCTTCCAGCCCATGCAGTAATACTAAATAACAGGAATCATCACTCAGTTCTCAACTGGTGTATCTTGACACAACAAAACGAAACAGCTTCTCAGGCTACTCCCCTCACCTCTGAACACATTCTTCCTCTTGGATTCATTTGATGCTATCAGGATTTGCTTCCATTTTGCACCTTTACTTCTCTTACTCACTTTTACTCAGTCCCAGAGTTATACTCAGCTACTCCCCTACAAGCTGTCAGGGCTAGGGGAGCAGAAGCAGGTCCCAGCACACACTTCATGGCCAAAGCAAGCTGCACTATGCTGGCCGCTCCGTCCTGTTAGCCAAGGAGCAAGAAAACATGGAAAGCAGGGTTAAAGTAATTTCTCCTGCCCTCCCCTGCACCCTTCCCACGTGAGAAGCAGAAAGGAGAGAAGCAGAAAGCATATCCCATTTCATGCCTCTGGCATGTGGGAGTAAGAACATTATATTCTAATAATCTCATTAATGCAGATCGGATGATGAGGGCCAATGATGAGGCACCACTTGCAGAAGCCCCATCAGTGGGCCCATTGTTGGTGCCGGCTGCTCTGCCTGGGAGAGCTGAAGGCAGCCCTTCTCTGGCAGCCCTGCACTGCCTGGCTCATCTTGGGCCCCCTCACTGGGGTCTCCAGAGGAACAGCATGGGGTCACAGCAGGGTCACAGGCTCAACATTTGTCTAACAGCAATCCCAGCCTGGACTGGAAAACACAAAGGGCAGGGTTGGGGTTCTTGTCCAAAATGCTAGAGTTGTATTCCTTTTTGTGGCAGAAAGCACATCCTCTCTTCCCTTCTTTCCTTTAAAGAGTAAAACCTTTGTGGTTTTGATATTTTTCTATATTTGCCAAGTTTTAGAAATCCTCTGTTTATCTTAGACGGCTATTTTTCACATCAATGAAGACACCAAAAAATCAACCCCCTTCCTGATGGACACATTATTAGCATCAGGTTTATGATTTCGAGTGTTTAAAAGTAATTTTAAGGCTTTTATAAAGACACTTAAGTTTTTCTGAGCTTTATAAAGGCCACACAGGAGGGAGTTCACCCCACAATACAAAGACTGGGGGTTGCTAACAGGCAGACCCGTACCCCCAACAAATGCCTTTTCTAGAGTTGAACCGTGAGATTTTGCTACCTACAAAGAACTTGTTGGAGAAAGATCTGCTCCTATGGTCCCACCAAGAGCACAGACCACCTTGGTGTCTAGCATCATGACCTCAATGGCTGCACACAGCAACTAATCAGCAGCTTCAGTGTGCCACCACACACAACTCAAGAGGGTCCCTAACACACAACCCCTCCAGCCAGGCTGTCATCACCTTCAGCAGCACTGGGAAGTGTCAGGCAGCTGTAGGTAGCTCTGGGATCAGACCTATAACTACTCCATGCTTAGCTCTACCATGCAGAGGGTTTGTGTGGTTACATGGGATATTAATTTTTGAGCTCTCTTTTACCAAAAATCCTTTTTGTCATAACAGCTAAGCATAGCACCACCTCAGGTACACTGAAACGAGAGTTGGGGTGTAGTTATCCCAACCTCAAGTGACATTCAGAAAAAAAAAAGATTTGTCCTCTATCACTGATACACCCAGAGGTGATGCACCTGCTCTGCTCTTGTGGACTGTGTGTTTTGCCCTGAGTTAAATACCATGCTATGGCTCAATTGCCATCGTGCTGGTTACTGCAGGGATGGAACACAATTGCAGCAGCAATCAGATTTCATTTGGAATGAAAAATACAAACATGTTGCCTATGTAAACAGAATATATATAGAGAAAGAGACAGAGTGTATGTGTGTATGATAAAGGTAATAAATACTTGTCTGAGAGCCACACCTGGTGGTGACGTGTCAAGGGCAATACTTCGGTCATCAGAGAATCTTAACTGTGAAGCTCTCTGTGGCACAAAATATACTGAATGGTAGGTATTGCCTCATTTGTAACCATCAGGAAAAGCTGACCTGGAGCCCTACACACTGTGGAAGAGACTCCAAGGGGAGAGCTGGGGAAGTATCTGATTTTAGAGTAAATAGAGTCTTGCCTTGAGAAGTGTATGAAAATGGGATCCTGAGGAAAGGAAGCCCTGTCTCTGCAGGGGCTGCAGTTGTGCTCTGTGTGCCAGAGCACTCTCATGGAGGGAGACAAGTATAGAAACTAGGGGAAGGCTTTGGAGCATCTTATCACTCTTCAGGCAGTCACAGCACTGAAATATGAACATGTTACAAAGAAGAAATGAAACAAATCCAAATTTGTGTCAGGAGATGATTTTACAGAGCTCCCATTGTGTCTGAACTTATCAAGCAAAGCCTTCATTTCCAATCCAATCCAAAAATCGCTGAAGCCAAGTGCAGCCTGTTCACCACTTCAGGAGAGTTTGGAGCAGGCCCTTTCTGAACCACAGAGGGAACACATTTTGGAAAGGAAAAGAAATACATTATGTTAATTGTGCAAATGCATTTTCAGCATCCCTTAGAAATGGGCACATTTACCTGCAAGCTGACAAAGAGCATTTAGTTATAGTTAAAATTCAAAAGACATTTCATTACAAATTGAATCATTCATGCAATAGTAGAGCAGTTTTGTCTTTTCATTTCCCCTCAAGCATTTTGTGCTGCACAGAACACTTCTGTATTCATTACTTTTGCAAAATTAACTGCCAGGTCAACTTTCCGGGGGAATTGTGGTTGAGAAATTCAGGAGGGAAAGGTGAAACTGGAAGAAAGGAGAGGGCCCTTTCCTGGTAAAGACTTGAGGTTTAATTTTGATGCAACAGGTAGCTCAGATAAATACCCTCAGATAAATCAAAAGCAACCACTACAAGAGGATCTAGACACTGAAACGAGGTAGAGATAAAGATTATCCTATAGGTGAACTTGGAGCAGCTCTGAGCAGTTGGAGTCTCCTGCCGTGACTCAGGACTGGGGTCACACACCCAGCCTGGCTGCCAGCCGAGCACGACACACCTTGTGCCACCCCGGTGTCAGCTGAAGGACAGGGCCTTGCATCCCGGCAGCAGCAGGAGGTGGCTGTCACAGACCAGCCTGCACAGCCCTTACTCTGCCAGCCCTGGCAGCATGTTGATATGAAAACAGGGAGACAAGGTGGGTAAACATGCCCGTTTCAGCTGACCTGCCCTCATCTGCAGCTCAGTGTGCCCTCTCTCTGGAGGAAACCTCCAGCTGCCGTGTCCTGCTGCATCATGGAAATATTTTCAGCTGGGTGGGAACAGAATGTTTTTGGTGGTGAGAGGACAAGTGGATTCAGCCCACAGAAATGCTGGGCAGGGCTAAGAAGGGCTCTGCTGCCAAGGTTTTTCTTAAATGAAAGGAGACCAAATCTACCTCACGGCTTTGCACAGCTGTCCCCTGTTGTATGCCATTCCTGTGGTAACCCTGTCATGTCCCTCCCTGTGGGTTTTAGCAGCGTGAAACGAAAAAAAGAGAAAATTATTAAATTCTATCCTACAAGGATTGCTGCCCAAGGTGCCTTCCTCTGTGTCTCCTTTAAGACTGGCTGCTTATCCAGAACAGGCCCCAGACCAAAACCATGAGTGACCACTGCAGAAGAGCACCAGCAACCTGCTCCCTGAGGAGCCCACCTCTCCCAGTGCCTTCCTGCCTGATTAAATGCCTGAAATTTTCTCTAACAAGTGCATCATCACATCAAAGATAGGAACAAGCACAGCCAACAGCCTCGGGAAGAGCAGCAATGTGTGCTGCTCATCAGACCAGGAAAACAACACCAGCACTTCAACAATGTGGCTTTTCAACCACAATTGCTGAACAATTCTCACTCTCCAGCTGGTATCATTTTGCCAGCAGCCCTCTTGGTATGCAGATAGAGCTCTGCTGGTGTGAAGGCACAGCTTCTGGCTTTGCCCTCAACAAGGAGGAGTTGGCACAACCACCAGAGAAGAAAGAACAGCTTTTCCAGAACCACGTTGCAGATGGCAATGGAGGCAGTGACACCGCTGTGTTCACAGGGCGAGAACAGCAGCAGCTTCTTCCTGTGCAGAGGCCCCAAACTGGAACTGATCCCATCCCAAGCCATTGGTACTCTGCAATAGCTGTCAGTAGCCTACACAAAGCCACTGGTTTCACCCCATTTCTTGGTGGGAATGTGCCCACACTCTGTGTATCCTGTGTTAACTCAACAGCTGCTGTACCAGCATGACCTAAGCCTGCTGTTTTTTAGGATTCCACACAGCCCTTCCAAAAAAGCATCACTGGGAAAGTCAAGCAAGAAAACATGCGAAATCAAAGCCAAATAGGGAGACAAATTCTCTACCCCAATCCTCTGCTCCTTTCCAGCTCTATTATACCATCTTCATAGGACGAAAAGAATATTCAGAAGCTGCCTGGGACTCTGCTGGGAAGGGCTGGCTCTGGAGGCCTTTCCTTCCTCCAGCTGCAGCATATCCTAGGGAGAAAACTTTAGCTTAACCTTCAGGGGCCAACTCCTGGTATCCACCTCCCACTGAAGCTGTTTCGGTCAGAGCCGTTCTCTTTCCTCACCCGGTTTTGGCAGGAAAGTTCAAGGTGTCCTGGCAGCAGGAAGCTCCCTTGCTCCACCCTCTGCTCTGCACACCAGCTCTCTGAGCTTATCAAGGATTTGCTGCACCAGAGCTGCCAGAGACAGTGACCTGTTCCGTGTGGACACTCAAGTGGGAGTTGGACCCCCGGCATGAAGCACTTCGAGCCCTGGGCAGCCTCCACAGTGCTCCTCTTCACCGCTGCGCTCTGGGATTCCTGCTCAGCAGGTATTTCTCTTCTACGCTTCAGTTTTTATACCCTGCCCTTTCCCCCTCCCCCCATATATTGCCCACAGACAGTAATTTGTTCTTTCAAAATGAGGCGGGCTCCCTTGTCTCACCTACGGAGTGTAAAGAGCTGGAATCGATTAATGCTAATGAGAATTACTGGACATGATTGGTCATCATTCTGTAGAGATGCTCTTTTGCCAGCTATTTACAGATCCACTGTCAGTGTGAGGAGCTGCAGGCTGCTCCACTGAATGGCAAGGAGATAGGGAACCACAGTTATTTGGTCTTCCTGTGCTTGCTGAGGAAAGGACCATTTGCAGTAACACCCAAGGGGCTCGATGTAGTGTGGTTGGGCTTTTATTGGGTGCTTTTTGCAGAAAATCTGGTTTTGGTCCCACCTTAATTATAAAAGTTGCCTAAAACCAAAATGCAAATGAGACCTGTGAGCTGCCCCTTTCCCACCAGGGTCCTGCCTGAATTTGTATATCAGCACCAGATGAGACCTGCCAGCTGTTTAAAGATGGGTTAGCTTTGAGAGCCTGTTCTTTGGGCTGCAAAGTTTATAAATATGAACCAATGCTCAGCATGCTGCAGCACTTCCTTCCACAGATCATACACAGGTTTCAATGATTCTTCCCAGTGCTCTCATAAGGTACTTATTAACTGAGAAAACAAATTATGGGCTTGGCCAAGGTCATTCAGCAAGCGTCCTAACAGAGTCAGACAGAGGCCTGGGGAGTATTCAGACCCTTCCCTGGAGCAGGCTGCCCAGAGACCCACTCTGAGCATGGCAGAAGCCATGAGGAAAGCTCTGGTATTGCTGATGGTGAATCAGCTCAAAATGCAAAGCTGAGCAATGGAAGGTGACCCAAGAGGGACATCTCCCACAAGACAACCTCAGTTTATTTGCTGTTACTTGGAAAACACCAAACTCAAAGCAAAGGTTTGCTCAAAGGTCTTGTTCTGTTTTGTTTTCCTAAGCTGAAATTAAACCTGAGCTATTACTTTGCAGTCTTCACTGAAATCAGGCTGAAACTGATTTTCGCTATCAGACTCCAAATTATCAGCTCTGAGTGATGGTTTGACTGGAAACAGTTATCTCATAGCTTCTGCCTGGTCTGTGGACAACCAGCACACCCTCACCCTGTAGCCTCCCCGGGCCATTTTTCATCTGTCTGTGCAGGGGATGCTCCACCTGGCTGAACTTGAAGTATACTGTTCATGGGAGCACAGGAAGAGCTATTTCTTAGATTCCCTTCCTTATGCAGCAGGGGACAGACAGGTGTTGATGCACAGGGACCACAGCAACCCATGCTTTTCCCTCACTCAGGCATCCTGCAGCTGTCCTTGCATCTGATCCCACAGTGCTACAGGGAGCACGCTGAAGCTGAGGGGCAGGTCTTCCTCAGGAAGACTAAGGAAGGTTTGGCCGATGACATGGACAGATTTGGAGGGCTGGAGACCAGCCAAAGAGTTGTGCCAGAGTGTATGTGTGTTCTGACTATGAGTAGGAAGCAGGATAAAGAGGCAAAACCTTCATCAAATCTTCTGACCCTCTCCGGCCGTTACTCATTTCTGTATGTTGTATTTTCCAGCCTGAGATGGTTACCATGCTGGTCCAAACTGGAGTCCAGCCAGAGCAGGATCAGATGCTCTGAACTGCAGCAAAGCCAAAGCTTCCCCTTGGAGCCATGGTGGACCTGCTCAGGGCCTCCCTGGATGGGCTCAGCCCTCGGCTCTGCCTGACTTCTGCACACCCTGGAGTTACTGGGATTTTTTTAAGGACAAAAGGAGGCAGATGTACAGCCTGCTGGCCATGGATCTCCCATGCCACTGAATGATCTTTCTCATTTCAGTCCTTGCTTGTTCTGCCCCTGTAGTTTGGGAAAGGACAGTGGTTAATTTGAGCTCCGAGTGAACAGCTCACATCAGGGTCCCACTCAGGCAGAAAGACAGTGATCCACCTCCTCCTTATGGCTGCTGCTACAGCAGGTCTCTGGAGCCTGTGTTCAAAGTGGTGGGATAAGAAAGTGTACCCTAATGAAGCAATGTTTAGGGGCAGGAACTTCCTTTCTCGAAGTTGGTTCCATCCTATGGACCTCTGCAAGGCCAGATTTTTCAGATTTTCATGTTAGATGTCCAGTATTGCTTTTCTAATCCAGCTTGCCTTTTCTCCTTCTGGCAGCAACAGAAGCCATCTCCAATGTTTCAGGAAGCTCCATGCCCACAACTGAGTATGAACCACCATGTCTTAGTAAGTCTTCATAAATCATTACTACCACGTTAAAGTCAGGTGATGAGTCTACACAGGTGACTGAGAGGTTGTCCTGGAAAGGGATTTATCTGTTGTCAAGGCCTACCGTTGTGGGTGAACCTCTAGGATGCACTTCTAAGACTCCTCCATTGGCACGGTATAGTATCTTAGGTACACTAAGAAAGATGCATAGGTTTGAACAGACTAATTGATAGCTAACTCAAAGCTCCCTGCCAGACCACCTGCCTGTAGGCACTATATGGATTCCCAAGAGAGCCTCTTTCCCTATCCTCTCAGGTCTTTTTCAAAGAGCCAGCTCCAAGCAACTCGAGATCCCACCAGTACTCCCAGAGTCATTCTCCAACTCAAACATCAAACATCCCCCACAATCTTGCACTTCCTGTATTATAGAACATGTACCAACACAGGTATGTTACTTGAAAGCATGGCATAGGCATATAGGGCAGGCATCCCTCTCCCTTCTCTGGGCACACACAAGACATACCTCTGTGATGGGAATTCCTGCTCTCTGCAGTGCAGGACAGTTGTACTGTGTGCACTGAAAGCCAACGCACAGGACCATGGTCCTCCCTGACATACATGAATGAGAGCAGCTGAGCAGCACCTGCACTTGCCTTTTCCCTGGAAATGTGCAAGAGGCTGGATGCCCTTCACCAAGCTCAGGGGGCATTCCCTTTTCACAGCTAACGAGATTCATGAACATCAACACACAATATATGTAAATTCCGGGGTGCTGGGGTTTCACACTCAGCTTCTGTCCGAGCCCAAGGGGTTGAAATACCATGGTCCTTCAGGCTCCCTTTGATATTTCCACATTACCACACAGCATATAGACACAGAGCTGGTATCTTCACGGTGCCCTTGGAATGGAAAAAGTATATCAGATGCCTTTAAATAAAAGTATAAATGAAACAACTAACGACATACTCTTTAAGTGCCTTTAGGAAATTGGAGTGATTAAAACAGACAAAAAGATGCAAGAGATGCAAGAAAAAAACCCATGGAATTGTTAAAAGTTATTTAATTTTTAAACATGTAAAACAGGGATCTCCTGATAGTGGTGTGTTTTGCAGCTGTTATACTTAAGTCACAGTTAAGAGCCCAGCAGAGAGCTGTCACTGCCCCTATTGCTGACAGAGGTATTGGGTACCTAAACTATTGGAGGTCCTGCTGAAGGTGTCTCTACCAGGGATCCTCTTACTCTCCCACATGAGGGTTTCTCTACCCCAGGTTTGTTTTTTATTTTAACTAGCTACTTCTGTCATATGCCATTCCTAAAACTGACAGAGGAGACGCCAATTAAAAGATTTCCATAATGGTGGGCACAGTGGTACGAGGAGCTGCTGAGGTGTTTGGCCAGACAGGGATGACTGACTGAAGACATGCAGATGGAACTGAGCACTGCCACCCACCCGGGTTAAGGCTTAGGGGAAAGATGCCAAGGCGGAGTGACAGGCCACAGGGCAGACAGTGAAGTCACTGTCTCATCTGCCTTCTAGTAAAGGAGACCTGTTGTGTACTTGGCCTCCCATCAGCTCACCTCATTTGTTCTCCACCAGATGTGAACTTCTGCACGCAGGCGGCCGTGTGCTGCCCGTCGGGCATGGACGATTACGGGTGGATTGCAGCGGCCGTCGGCTGGAGCCTCTGGTTTCTGACTCTCATCCTGCTCTGCATGGACAAGATCATGAAACTCCGGCCTGATGAACCCAAATACTTGGTGGCCTGAAGCAGGGACTGAAGCCAGCAGGCAGCAGCACCTGGGAGCAGTGAGGTGCAGACAGACAGACAAAGCATTTCAAACACTTCCTAAGAAACTGAAAAAGAAAGGAAACATTCAGTCAAAAAGACCAGATTTAAGCAGGGCAGCTGCTGAGGCTTCATCCTCCCTGGCAGGTTGGAGCTGCCAGCCAAGGTGTGGACTAGGCAAGTCCTTGCAAGCCACCACATATGTCCCACTGCAAAAAAAAAAATAATCTTTTCCCTGAGCCGCCTCATGCTTGCTGTGAGAGCAGCAGCAGCAAGGAGAGGTGAAGGACCAGTTACCAGTCTATAGCCTGTTGTCTTAAGACAACCCAGTGCATGATCTTTGGTATGAAACAGAAAGTGGGCAAATAAAGATATTTTCTGGAGGATCAACATAACCAGATCTATTACTGGGCTACAGGCCAGGTTACATCAGAAGGAGGATGTAATTCACTGACTTTACCGAGTCCTTCTCCCTCACTAACCTGCAATATTTAAAAATCTATTAACTGATGCATGGGAAAACTCTCTTATGGAAACTTAGGGATCGTTTGGGCTGGTTTGAAAGTAAAACTAGTTTTTCCAGTGCCATTTGTATGTGAACTGTGTTGCAGGAACTGAATGTTGCTTGTATTTATTCAGCATGCACCTGTCTGAGTAACTAAGCCAAGCTGAACTATGGCAAGCAGGTTTAAACCAGCATATGCAATTCATGCACAAAACTGCTCCTATTTATATAAGGTGATAATAAACACTTATTGATTGAAAGATTCTCACTGACTGGTTTATGTGGATCAAGCTTATATTGGCAAGGAATTACTCAACCCAAATTGTTAGAAACAGGATTCTAACAAGACATATTCATGCAGGAGGGTTTGCCTCACTGCAGCCAAACTCTGATTTGGGGCAGTTGCACCAGTCTTGGTTTCTATCCATTATTAAAATAATAAATCTGTGTTAAACCTATCTAGACCCACACAGGATTAGCAAACTTGCTAGAGACCAACTGAAATGAAACATAAAAAGTTACTTTTAAACCAAACAAAGCACCACTGGAGATCTATATCTACTAAAAATCATTATATTCTCCCACCAGCTCATCAATACGTAACTTCTCCTGTGAGAAAAGATAGGCATCAGTTTAAGACTCTTCACATTGATTCTGGCACAAAGTAGATACTTTGATCAGGACAACTCTGTGCCACTTCAGAGTGATGGGCAGTTGTCCCTTATCAACTATCCACCATCAACAGGAACGGTGACAAGTTTGACACGGAGGAAAGGACACCCTTCCCTATCATTAGTATCACTTAAGACAAAAAACCTTTCAAAGTGAAACACTGAACAGAGATGCTAGTATCAGGAAAGTAAGTTTTAAAAGGGAAGGCCTCAATTCTCAGTATTCCAATACAGAACAATTAAAACAAAAATAATTTTCACAGGACAAGTCTTGGTGTTGGACCAGCCAGCTCTTTCAATGAAAACAACCCCAACAACCAAACAACAAAAAAAACCTCTCGTGTATTTACAAACTTACAGAAAAAAGGACTCTCAGTCAACATCAACACTCAGGTGTAAAGAGCAGTGAGTTCACAGTTAAAAACCACTTCAATCACTCATGTGTAACAAATCTTCTACATACATAATTTCTTTCCTATTATATTAGTGTTAATAGTAACAAATGTTCATTGGCCTGAAAGCAATGTGAAAGATACTGTGAAAAAATCTCCACGTATTGCCTTAGTGTCTGCCTTCTGCAGGCCTCTTCCCACAGCTCTCCAGACTTGAGGACATTGTTCTCCTGGTTGGGAACGCAGAATTGCCTGCTGGATATGGCACTGTTTTTCACCTTTGAGAGGATGTGCTTCTTAGCTTTTGTATGTCTGAGTTTTAAGTACGTGATGCAAACTTTACATGTCTTACAGCCAAGTGCAACACCCACAAATGAGCTTTGTAACAACTGGGCAATTCTGGGGGGCTTCCTGAAGCCTGCCTTTAGAAGTACAGCTTGTTTATTTTTCACGCTCTCCAAAACAGTCCGCTTGTGGGCAGCTACCTTCAAGGACTGCAGTAGATTTAAACTTCAGGTTTTGCTTCTTGCAGCTTCTGTTGAGGATTCCCAGCTCAACCAAACTGGGGAGGAAAGCAAAAAATCTGTATTTTTTCATATAATGTAGTGCCCCAAAGGATTCTGTGTGCCTATGTTCAAGGGTGAAACCCAAGTCCTGACAGAATCATGTATACAAATGGAGTATCTTACAGATTATTTCTGTTGTGAAATGTATACTTTTTCTAGACCTGTAAACCTCTGATCTAATTTCACAGTTTTGTTTCTTACTGTATCACCTACTTTGACAACTGACATTGTCAGGTTTGATCTGTAGCTGCTTCTTTTCAAGTCACTTGATTGGGTCACTTAGAAAAATTTAGTCCTGTAATGAATCTCATGAAGATACTACTACTCCCAGCGTGTTTGAGATCCCTAAACAAAGTGACAAGTGCCCCAAAAACTCAAAGGCTACCAATGTAAATATCTTACCTGTTCCTATGCAATATAGTACAAAAAATAAAATATTATCTTAAAGAGACTCTCCAAGGTACACTCTATGTGTTGTACTGATCATAGGCACCACGGGCAATCACAGGTACATAAGCAAAGCAACACATTGTGCAAAAGGAGGAGAAAAGCTCTAATGGTATTGTCAGTGTTTCAGGGGCTTGTCAATAGTTACAGGAAGCACAGAATAAAAAAGTTGCATCCAAAAGACATGAGAAATTGACATAAAACCAGAAATTAGTATGCAGAAATGGATTATGCATACCTGATTTCTAAAGTCTAAAGATTACCTGTAGTCTACTGTTACACTTTCTGCAATAATTTCAACAAGGCACACACCGTAGCACACCTTGTGAGTTATAATTCCTATTTAAAGAGCAATCAAGTCACAGTAGAAGGCTGTGGTCTGGTTGTGATGCACAAATTAAAGATGAACTGTATAGTACAATGCCTTATAAGTGTGGTCTGTGAGCAGTGTTGCAGACTGATACACTAATTTATCATGTATTATTTTATGATTTTAATAATATCACTGACAGGAATAGTTGACCTCTAATCGTAGATGCCAACTAGTGTAATGCTACCCAAGCCCTGCTGACTTCAAGGGAGTCATACATCCAGCACGGGCCTGGTTTTGTTGTTCGGATTTTTTTGTATTGTAATTCAGGAAGCCTTTTTGTTCCCACAGGAAATCTTGGAAACAAAACATAACTCCTGATTTGTCAGCATGCATAAATCATTTCACCAGTGCTAAACCTAGGTGCCCCATCAGACTACTATATACAACATTATGCAGGCACTTGCACATCTCAAAGCATGTCAAAAGTAAGACGGCAGCTCACGTTGCCTATTAAGCTGCAAATTACCCTCTCAGATTGATGATGGAAATGTTAACGCTCCAGTCATTTATAGTCATTGTCTGTCCAGTCAAATTCCATGTCTTTGGACCTAAAAGTTCATCACTGGAATGAGATGTAGGAAAAAATCTATTCCAACTCTTACAACTTAGTACAAAGAAAAGGAAGAAAATTGTTGAAACCTGAATGGCTGAAAAAAAAATAAGTGTGACTGAAATACACAAGTTTGAACCTCAACACTGCTGACCAAGTCAGCAGAGTTCTTCATATTTTCTGGACAAAGTTTCTGAATTTCAGGCATGAAGGCACATAGTGCCTGACAAAAGAGGTGTAAAAGGTACCCGAGAGAGCTGCTGGTCTGAAAACATCTTGGACAGACAAACAGAGCAGTGGGCACATGTAACCGATCAACACTTCTAATAACTAAGGAGAAAAACATTAGCATCAGCACAGCATTCCAGGGTAAATACTTTAATTTGCCTGGAGATAATATCAATCACATCCGACCAGTGGTTTTTAAAATTCTTAATTCAAGACTAAATGGATTGGTACTTGATGCATGAGTCTTCATCTTTTCAGATACCATTGCTCTGGTAATGACTCACATTACTCACTGCCTTTATCCTTGGGGTTTTAGTGAATGAGCTACATATTAAGCAATTGCACTTTACAATGATTACACTTTGCAAAATCACTAGAGGAATGAAAACTGGCAAGCACCAGAGCTCCCTACTCACATGACGCACACAGACAAAAGGCAGAGGTTAAATTCATAAGAAAAGGTGCTGTGTACTGGGAGTATGTAAGAATTTTGATAAAGCCATTACAAAAACTAGGATTTCAGAAATTTATTGTAGTTAATTATGGCCAAGGAATGGAATGCAGGCATTCTTGGGAAGCAACCACCCTCTCTCATCCTTACACTCCAGATTCTGCTTATTTTGTTTTATCAACAGTACCAGTATATGCTGTGGAATTGTTCAACAACTCCTATTTTGTAATAACCTTCTGGAAATAAAACACAGGGTAAACAATGCAGTACTGTCTCCCACATCTGCAAACTGCTTGAAAAAAGAAATATAGCTCTAAGAGACTTGTGACTTTTCCTGTCCAATTTGACAGCATGAAATCTAGAGACACATTCAGTTAAAAGATTTTGCTCACCCATCAGAGATTTACAGGCTCCAATGTCTCGCTGACATAAAACTCCCTCAGGATTAACTTTTCCCTCCAAAAAGAAAGCAAGGGAAAAATGTCCAGTCCCAGTGACCAGCAAACAAAGCTCTGTTCTCATATCCTGGTTGTCATGGTGACCTTCACTCTAAGAGCTAAAGAACAGAACTAATTGTAAAAGTCTATGTTTGTTCCCTCTATCACTATGTGTGGTAAAGTCATGTCCCTGCCAGACACATTTTGGGAACAGCTAAAATGTTTGTTTGGGGACAAATTACACATTCACATTGCATCAGTCCCAAATCCTTGCATTTCTGTCTCCAAAGGTTCCCACCACAATTTGGTTTGCCACTTGAAGGAACCAAAAGAGCCTGGGGCCATTTATAACCTAATTTAGATGAAGATGTCACAGGCCATACAGACATTTTGTGGGCTATTGCAACAGCAAGGTGAGATCATAGAAACATAGAATGGGGTAGGTTGGAAGGAACCTTAAAGGCCATCTAGTTCCTATTGCCCCTGTCACGGACAGGGACACCTTCCACTAGACCAGGTTGTTCAAAGCCTCATCCAGACTGGACTTGAACACTTCCAGGGATGGGACATCCTCAACTTCTCTGGGCAACCTATTCCGGTGCCTCACCACCCTCACAACAAAGAACGTCTTCCTAATATCTAATCTAAATCCACTGTCTTTCAGTTTAAAGCCAACACCCCTTGTTCTATCACTACTTTGTAAAAAGTCCCTCTCCAGCTTTTTTGCAGGCCTCTTTAGGCTCAAAGGTCACTCTAGTCGAGCTCTGTCTCCCAGCAGCAAATACTGGGGGAAGAAGATACAACCCTTGCCGTACGTAGCAGTCATAGGCTCATAGAATCGACTGGGTTGGAAAAGACCTCTGCGATCATCAAGTCCAACCCTTGATCCAACACCACCGTGGTTACTAGACCATGGCACTAAGTGCCACATCCAGTCTCATCTTAAAAACCTCCAGGGACAGTGAATCCACCACTTCCCTGGTCAACCCATTCCAATGTCTGATTGCTCGCTCTTTAAAAAATTTCTTCCTAATATCCAACCCAAACCTCCCCTGGAGGAGCTTAAGACCGTGCTCTCTTGTCCTACTGCTCCCTTCCTCTTCCCTGCTCAGCTCACAGGTGAAATAAAGCACCCTCCCAATACAGAACTGAGCTCTCTTACAGCAGCTCCCCCCCCCAGCATTTCAAAATAAATCCTCTGAGGACTGTAGATAGTTTCATGCAATAATACCTTTCTATGACTTTTTCAACTTTTCCCTTGTGGAAATCAATCACTCCTGTTTCTCCCCACCCTCCTCTCTCCTACTGATCTCATTTTCCATAAACTTCACATATTCACTACCGAGCTCGTGCATGAACTTAAACACAGTGTGTCACCCTTGAACTATTTCATATAAGTGACTGTATGTTTCAAGAAAAACACAGAAGACCCAAGTCCTGGTTAAACTTTCTGTTGCCTCTGTGCTCTTTGATGGCTGTATATTCCAAACTATTTACTCATTTCAGCTTTACCGTTATTATTCACTATTGACTCAATATACTAGGTTTCTGCTCATCATGCCCTGCTCACAGCTGTGCTGGTTGCGACAACCCGGAAGACCCGCCTTGTCCTTTCCTTCTCTTCCCTTTCCAGTGGGGAACTGGAAATCAAATTGACTCCCAACTAATATTCTGTAATCTTTGCCTCTTTTACCATTACTTCTCTTCATAAAGTTCTTTTTATTATTCTTACATTATCAGTGGCTTTTTCAGCCTCTGATTTATCTAATTATAAAGACAAAACAAGTGATACCAACATACAGAGCTGCAGTTCATGAGTCACTGGGAAAGCCAGAACTACCTTTTCTAGCTTGTAGTTTCCAAATCACATGATTAAACATGCAGCCAATTTTCAGTGTGACTTTCAGAGCAAAAGTTAAAGTACTTATTGAGGTCTTTCACAGTTCTGTTTGCTTTGCCTAAATGGCAGAAAAGGGAGACACCTGCAAAGCCATCTCTGCTAGACTGTTCCCACTTTGTGCCATTTCAACATATCGTGTATTTAAGTCAGATCAGTCCAACAATATTCAAGTTCTAATGTAGCAACTCTCTGGGCTCAAATACATGAAGAAATCACTGTGCTTTAGCTGAGCAATACTAACCTTCTGTATAGACACATGATAATGTTAGGTAAGAGATGTTAGCTCATCCTTAAATGAAGAGGACTAAAGAATTCTCATTGGCACTGGTGTTGAGTGCTCCTCAAGCTGCAGGAAACAGTGCTCTCTGTTCCCTGGCAGAAGTAAGATTATTGTAGGCAATGCTGTATCAGTGATGCCATCTGCTTGAAGGGACAAACAACTTCTTGTAACTTCTTTGCAGTTCTACTCTGCAAAAGCAAGATTGTTGTTTCCAGTGTCCCACCAAATTTTCTTCCACACTGCAGTGAAGTACAGAAAGATGTAGCAATAATGTGAATATGTGGCTGCACATCCACAAATCCTCTGAGCAGGAGATTCCTCACCTTCAACCTTGAATTTTCAAAGTGTTCTTGCTTAAAGCTGCCATCATCAAGCCCAAAGACAGAAACTAACCTAAGGATTAAACTCATCCATGGAAAAGCTTGACAGAAGTGTTCCATGCAAAATATAAACCAACTTACCTGAAACCATTTTATCCAGGATTGCATGAACCAACAAATCCAGTAATCAGTTCACAAGTTTGTACTTGTACTGCACTGAATCTGAACAATTTCATATTTAGTGACTATGTTGAATTACTACTAACAGTGGCTAATCAAAAATTCTCTTTCTCCTGTTTCCTCAAGTCCAACAACCAAGGATAAAAGCTTTCTGATTTTTTATTATTGCAGTATTTTTTAACTTTTTATTTCTTTACTCAAGTTCCTTTTAGATGTGTGTTTTGGGACCAAAAGAGCACAGTGCACTGCCAAATATAACACCACATTAATTCTCCTTGAATATAAAAAGTAGTTTTTCCTAAAACGCAAACAATATGCAGCTACTGCTTTTAAATCATGCACAGCACTAAAACCTTCCAATAGCCTGGATGAGGAAAGCAACTTCCAAGAAGCCTTGGGACGGAAATATTTGAGAATTTTTTATGGGAACACTACAGAGCTCTTAAGTGTGTACGTTAGAATGCATCTGGAAATTGCAAACAATAATTGTCATCTTTCAGTCTCTTTTCTACTCTCTTAGTTCTCATTTCATTTCACCTGCTCTACAAATGGCAATAAAAGGATTTCTGCAAGTGAACCTGAAAACCATGTCAGGGATCCATGGAGGTTTAGCATTTGTTTCAAAAGATTCTTCAGAGCATTTGTTCAAATGTGCCAACATTTTATTCCAATTAAGGCAAGATGTAACAGCCTAAACACAAACTTCCAGTTATGGAGTAAGAACTACTCAAAACTAAACAGGAGTGGCCACTACAAAGAAAATATACGTATTTGATATTATAAAAGGTATCAAGAAAAAGTAACACAAAATCAAGACAAAACATTCTATTTCTACAAACTATGAAGTGCAAAGAAATGTGTATGTTTTCTAGTACTAATGTAACTTTTTTTAATTTATCAGTCTTCTGTGGAATTCATGAGACTGCAGCTCTACTCCGGAAAAGTCTCTTTAAAAAGGCAGTGCAACTCCACAGGATTTTTGCTTCTCAAGTTTCTTACTCTGGGTGAGTAAATTCACCCAGGAACTTGTACATCAAAGCTAGACACATCTTGCCAGCTGCATCCCAAACTCCACTAAAGAATCTGTAGGATAAATTCTCGTTCCAAAGAACACATGTGACTAAATGGTTTTCAGCGCAAGACATGCAGATGCAGCCAGGGGCAACATGCAGAGCAACATTTGGATCTGAACTACCAATCCTATTGGTAGGAGCTGTCACAAGCCAAGTGTGTTCTGCCCTCAAGTATCAGAGACAGAAGTAAAATTTTACAGTCCTCCCTCTGACATAAGCTCCATTTTGAGAGACACTCGCTATAAGAGACACACTGCACTCAAGTGCACTCACACCAAAATACTTCAAAACTAGAGTGAATCGTCACAAGCATTCCAAAACTTGCATTCCCAATTTCTGCTTCCTCAGTATTTAGGCCCTACAGATAGTTGAACACGTGAATGGCAGCAGACTGATGACAGCAGAATACATCCCCATTGTATCTCCTCAGTTTTTAAATACAAGTCTGACAGGAAGAGAAAAAGATGCCGTCCACAAAAGGGAAGTGGATTTGTATTTCCACATTCAAGCAATTCAAAGCTGCTGCTTTTCTCTATGCACATCTAAACAGCCCTGGAGAAACTCTACAGCCTTGGCGAACTGCTTGTGGGAGTCTCACTGATGAGAGATGTTCCTCACTTTTGTACAAACCAGAACTGCGAGTGCTGAAGGACTGCAAAGAGGGGCTGTGTTATGGTCTCAGCTTGAGTGGGGGCAGGTGGGCTCCCTAAGACTTTTTCTCTCTCTTTTTAGTGCACTTTACAGGTGGTCCTGGAGACCTCGTTGCTGTCCTTTGCCTTCTGACAATCGCATGTCACTCTTTTTCTTTTAAACTTTTAATCCATTTCCAGCTCTGTCCATATTCAGAGTACACCAAACCAGGTGTTATTATTTAAAAAATCCATTTTTTTTTTGTCTGCAAAAATACGGCCCACAACATGCTCCTACCTCAAAGTCACAAATGTTCTTCGTCCTGCCACTTCAAAGCTCTTGGCCAAAATAGGGTATTTTCAAGGACCGGCACCTTTTAACAAAGAGCTGCTTGATAAGGCATGGAAAGGAAAACGCTCATTTTTTCCTTGCGCTAAAAACTATTGAAGTTGGAAAAGGGAGGAATGTAGTGAGGGCAAAACTTAAAAAAAAAAATCAGTTCAGCTGCTTCTGCCATCCACATCACACAATTGGTGACTTTACTTGAGCCTGAATACACACCAGCTTCCTTGTGTAATCCATCAAATGTGTTTTCAAGCCATGAGTTAACACACAACAGCATCAGCTGTTTTGGTTCTTGGGAAGTTACCATCCCTGTACACAACCTCTTTCTAAGATAATGCTGTAACCCTGCTGTCCATAGTCTAATTTAAAGGCACTGGCTTCAGCATTTACTGGGAACATGCACTTTTGGATGATCAATCTTTGTATATATGTGTCCATAAAGGTGCACGATATTGGGGTAGCCAACACTTCTTTGGGTGCAGAGGGGATAGGCAGACCTTGTGTGATGCTGCTGCTCCCAAACCACTATATAAGCCTGTTCCAAACCACTGCAAGGACAGTACATTGCAAAGGGTCAGTCAAATTCCACTTGCTGTTCCAAAGTGTGCATAATTAACATTATGAGTCCAGTACCTACGCAATTCACTCCTCCAAAAACCAAGGTTTTCTTTCCTCAGTTACATGCCCACAGTCACTGGTAGGACCATGTGTTACATCCTGGTAGGGAATATTTTATAGTACTGAAGTGTGCCCCACCTTTCAAATTCAGTGTATGAAAAATAACCGTAACATTTCACTTAGCTCCAAAAATAATCAAGAAGCAGGCTAGGGGTCAACATCTTGGCCACGGAAAGGAAACCAACCAAGCTAAATTATGTAGCTCTCATCTTGCCAACTTCTTCTACGTGCCAAACTAAACACAGACAAAACACAAATGTCAAGGAAAACTGTGGAGAAAGGGAAGAGCCTGAGGATTCCATGAACCAGATGGTTTAGTCATGGAAATGGATGCAACTGTTGGTAACAGCTTTCTGTGCCTGTACCAACTTCTCATTCGATCAGTGTTTTCAGAAACTGGTAAATTCATTAACAGATACTTAAATTCAGGATACTTTAAGTTTCAGGAAAAAAAGGTTTGTTTGGGTTTTATTTTCCTCCCTTTTAACAGGGTAATAAAAAGAACTGGCAAAAGAGCCCAAATCCATGGGGATATAGAAGCTTACAGATTTTTTCCCCCGAATATCCAAGTGGAAACACACATTTTGGCACATGCATTCCACAGAATCCTTTTTTCTTAGCGCATGGAAAAAGCCCCAGCTTTTCTTGTAGCTACAGAAAGTAAAGTGTGGGTCTCCCTTGTTAAGACCATTCTTGGAACTGGTGCTACTTTTCTTATTATATGAAGATACAGACTATGCCATACCACTGGATCAGGTGTCCAGTCAATTTGAGAACATAACTTCCAAACACAGCTTTCCGACTTCTTATATTTTACTGTCCTGCCCAAGGTTTTAAAGAGGGATTTTTGTATCAGGAAGCCTCTTTTATTTATCAGTATATATTTGTCCCGTGTCCTGTGCTTTTCATAAGATTTGAGACTGAAAAGAGAAAGGATCTTCATCCATATATAAAAAGATGGAATTTCACAATAGCATCACCACCACTAGCAAAAAATGAATAAGAAGTGGCTTAAGTACCTCTAAATTTCAAAACTCTTATTTCACAGTCCTTCTTAAATAGCTGAAACCAGAAAATTAATTTTTTTTTTAGAAGCCCACATTTTCTTGAAATGAAGCCATGGTAATATGTTAATATTATAAGCACTGGTGTCTCAGCTCACTGCAGAATTAAGCTGGAGAAGAAAGTGGGCTTGGACACACATGATTTTAATGGGAACCCTTAGGAAAAGTCAGTCTTCAGCACTGTCAAAAAGACCAAATGAACATTGCCTGATACACTCTTCATTCTTCAAAACCTGACATTTTGCAGAATTATTGGCAATATCCATGTTTACAAACTTGGCAGAAAACAAATGTTTATTTTTACCCTAGAGTTGATTATCACACAAAAAAGCTTTAAAAATTTAAATCATAATAACCTGTTGGTACTGCTGTTCACAACCATGCTGGTGTTCTGATCCCATTCACACCTCAACCGGTGCCCGTGAGGGCTTTACACATTGACCAAGGAACTGGAAACTAATTTAGACTGCTTCACTGCACTAAGCCGCTCAAAACAATTTCATACAGCATTTTGACGATCATAAGTAAACAGAAAAATAACTGTTCTTCCTAGTAAAGAGGGAAACATACCACATTTTTTTTCCACATCAGTGAGCGACTGAGGTTTTGGCTTCAGCAATGAGTTTGGTGTACCAGCTTCATGAATAATGTATGTAGTTGGTTTCTTCCACAGTGTCCTCCTACCTGTTCTCATTCCAGCCTGAGTTAGTCCTGTCACAGCTACTGAACTGTGCACTGGAACCAGGAACAGATTTGGCAGCCCAAGACCACCATACCACACCAGTGTTACACACCTGTATTTTACCAGTGCCATTTCTACCCCAGTGAGTGAGGCAAACGCAGCCCCTACCCAGAGCAACTGCCCAATGTTCTCTCTGGCAGACCTCTGTTCCTCAGACCTTTTATGACTATAACCTGATATTATTTGAAATACCTGCACTGTAGCACATAACAGTTTTGCTTTTCATTCTTCTAGGGTACGGCTCCCAAAAATCCTCACAAACACTGACAGAGGGTAACTCTGTCTCTGCGCCAGGTTGTTAACTTTAGTTCAGTTTGATCTGAAAATGAACACACTCCAACAAATCGTAACTTAAGTAAAATTTCTGTATGTATTATGTCAGTTACAGTTATGCAATGGTCAATATTAGTAAATTTGTAGCTAATATTAAATTAAAACTCTGAAAAAACAGCGACAAACAGTTCCATGGCACGTACCATTTTTACCATGGGGATAATGCTCACCTTTTGTCCAAAGGGACAGTGGAAACAAGTATAAATATAGAAACTGTCTCAAAACTGCAAATCTAAGCCTATGTTAATGCTCTAAACTGTCACTGACTTCCACTAAAATTATTCAGATCCAAACATCAGCAATGATTTAGGACATCAATTTATAATGTAATGCTGGTGACCCTGTACCAGTCAGGCTGGATTGGTTTCTGTCCACAAAGCAAACTACAGAGTGGCAATATTTTATCACTGGTCTTGCCAGAGCATTTAGCATGTAAATATATTTTTTAAAGATATACACACACATTTCCCCAAATTCAACTGTGGCTGAGTATTCCTCTTCCAGTTTTCAATAATTTTTAAACAAATTAGATACCAAGCCCTTTCTGTTTGGATGCTTTGTTTTCTTTTTCCAGCCTGAATGAGTCTACAGATATTTTCTTAGTTATACAAGGCCAATGTTTCACTTTGCAAACATTGAAGATGAAGGAACACTTGAAGCTTCAGCACCAGAAGGAAAACAAGGAAGAGTGCAGAGGGTAGCTCCATTCGGAACCACAGAGCTATAACAATTATTGTTCCAGTTTGATACAAGTAACTCAAAAAAAGACTTTTATTCTAAGCAGTCCCATTGTTCCTGACAACCAAAGTGATTCTTATGTTGGATTGGACCTTCAAGACCCTTGAGCTGATACAGTTTGTAATCCTGCAGAACAGCAATGCAAACCAGTTCCCCATAAGCACTGGAGAGATAAGAATACTTGTAATCTCTTGCAAAATGTCATCTCAGTTTATTCAAAACATCACCTACTTCCTTAGAAAAAGGAGTCCATCATACTTGGAGTTTGTTCCTGTCTTTTTTTTGTTTTGTTGCTGGAGTATTGAGTTCTTGACCTAAGGTTTTATTTATATGTTAGGTTGAACGAGGGTAAGGAGAGAGAAGGAGCATCGTAATATTAGTAGATTAATTAATATTACTTGTGATGACACTGATGATTTTCCCTGTTTGTCCCCCATCTCTCTCTCCTTACTATCCTCATTTTGCTGTCTTCTTCAGTTTTTCCAGAGTGTTGTCAACAGAGCTGTAAAAGTTCCTTCCTTTGAGAGAATAACATTGCTGATTTCCAATAAGTGTTTGCTTCCATAGGAAGCAGATACCTGGCAGATTTGCAACGGAATGCTAAATCAGCTATGGAAGTTCTGCACTGTTGTCTGTTTCTGAGAAAGTCGCAGAAGTTCTTCTCTAATTGCTTTGATAAGAGAGGCTGATGAGTGACCTGGCTGGAGGTCCTCAGTGGAACTGGTGGTGTAGCAAAGGCCCTGGCCCTGAAGGCTGTTGTGTGGAAGCTGAGCAGGAGGTGCTGAGGGCTGTCTGGCTGAAGTCCTCGGCATCTGGAATACTGGTGAGGAGGAATATTCTTGGTGTCCATGCATATGCGTCTGGAAAAAGGTAGAAAGCATTACTGTACTTTCTGAAAAAACATGATTATCCCAGAAAAGACAAGAAAGCAAAAAGGCGAAGAACAGAGGGGAAAGCAACATGGAGATGCTTCTATCTGCTGCAACTGTTCTTCTGCTATATGAATGAGTGATTCCTCTTACGAAGCACAAAACAACAAGTGTACACAAAATTGTTGGACTGCCTCAAGTCCAGTGATTTTCAAAATCTCTCTCAGTATCCATTAAAAAGCCTTGACCACCTTTCCAATCTCTGGTATGTTTAGAAACTGAAGTGGAAGGAGGTGGGGAGAAAACCCACAGAACTGGAAGTCAACAGAATTGGCTTCTCTTTCCTTCCATCTCTATCAACTTCCTAAAAGACAACAGGCAAATCACTGTCTTCCTGGTTGTCATATCTCCATACTATTTATAAGCACAGATGCTACTAGTTTGACCTTCCCTTTCTCTGCCTGGCTTGCCTGTTCAGACCGTACACTTTTTGTGGACCCTGTGACTGACTGACCAGTGCCCAGGAAAACACAGTCAACAGAAGAAGCAGAAGGAGAAAATTACTCAGATTTGAAAGATTAAATTTTTCATTCTCAACATCTGTTTTACATATCTGAGAAACACTATCCCAGTTTAGGGACAATCACTGTTTCAGGGTAGAAAGGGGTTAATTCTGCATTTGTTCAGTAACATGTATTTTTTTTAAAAAACAAGAGAGAAACAAAACAGAAGCCTGAGTTTATGGCTCCTCTATCTGGAAGAAAATCTGCTTATGCTAAAACAAAGCATGAATTTACAGTACACTGGGTGACTGCACCAACTCCCAGTACGGACACAAACAATGTACATTTTGAAAATCTAAATTCCAGCTGACACCCCAGAAGCAAGTGTTCCCCCTTGCCTCATACTGCTGAAGGCTGAGAGACAGCCAGAAGAAAACACTGGACACAAAGGACTCGAACACACAATTGGGAGCAAAGCAGTGTAATCCCCTTTCAGAGGGTCTGCACTGGGGATGGGGAGCAGCCACCTGCAGCAAATTCAGATCACAGTCATCACAATTCAGTGAGCACTACCTTTCTCTGTAGATAAGCCTTAAGTAGTAGCAGAGAGAGCAACCTGATGGGGGAAGAAAGGACAGCAAGGTCAGCTAGTAGGGGATTTGGGAGTGAGGGGGAGGGGAATGAAGGGATTACAAAGCAGAGCCCGGGAAGGATATGGGGGACCTAGAGCGAGTTTGGCAGCAGTGTGCAGGGAACACAAAAATGGGCAGGAGTAAGTTCCTTAACATCTCTCATAATATCATAGAATAGAATTTAAGCCATTTTTTATGAAGTAGAACTAATAATAGATTTTTGACTCTCTTGCACAGCTCACGTACAGCACTCATCATTTACACAGTTAATTTGGGGAGACAGATTAGGAAGAAAAGAGTCTTTAATAGAAGAATGACAGGTAAAGGTTTTCCAAGTAACATCCTGTCTTATATCTTACAAAAGAGAAGTGATTTCAGTATCAGAAGGAAATGAATGGGTCTCTTGATTGTTCAGAGTTATTCATTTGGCAGTGAAACCTGAAACTAATTCGTATGTGCAGCCTAGAGTTGGCAAACCTGACAAGTACTCTGTGGGTTTATAGAGAAGAGATGACATAAGAAAATATTAAAAGCAAACATTCCCTGATACATGAGTCTTAACAGCATCCTAAATTATATTCCTGTTATTTCACATTCAAATGCATTACATGATTCAGCTCCTACCTCACACTGCATTGCATTACTACCATAAGAATGGTTACAGGGGTATTAGAAGAGGAGTTAGAAAGAACATCTGATGACCTCAGTGGCTGTCTTTTACGTTAAGGTTATCAAGGTTTTCTTAAAAATCTAAGAAAAAGAAAAGTATGTGTTTCTGTGATTTCCCATATAACATCAGAATTAAACAGGCCTGACAACTTTCAATACCACATTGGTTTAGAAACCTAACGTCTACTAAACTACAACAGCAAAATAAGGAGACCAAAACCACTGACATGTTTTTTCAGTTTGCTGGTTTTTTCTACTTTTAAATTTCTTTACTAACAGAAATACACATTGGTATATTATATATGTAAAAATATATAGTTTTATATCGTATTCATAAATTTTAGATTTTTATCTAGAAACTTTTGCATAATTAACAGCAGTACAAAAAAATTGACAAAGCCATATTTACTGAATCTTCCTTCTTAAAAAATGAAGATTTATGAGATCACATTGTAAATTTATTAATCCTCATTTAGTACCTGTTGTACTCTGGCCAATTTCAACTGAACTGGATGTATAAATATATACACAGACATATGTGTGTATATATATATATATGAACAGATATATAAAATTCACAAAACCAGGTAGCTAATTAGACATAACCCGATCTGTGCTATCACTGAATCTGCTTCTGAGTGGCAGAAAGGTCAAGTTAGGCTGTGCTCATGTAGACCTGTCAGGCAGCACATATCTCACAGGGGCCACCTGGGGTACATGACAGACAGCTTTAAGAATGGTCAGATTGTTTAGACACACTACAGTGGGCAGCTGGAGTAGAAAAATAGAGTGAAAGGGTAAGAGTAGCTTTGGGGAAACACTGCAAACCTGGAGAAGACTTGGGAGAAAACGGAGACCTATAAGGGACTGTAGATGGGTAGGAGATGATGCCAGGTGGTGGTAGGGAGGTAGAGATATGCAAGACACTCCACCCACCTGTAAGAAACCAAGCTTTGTTTGTTCTGCTGCTCAAATGAGCACTTGCTCAGTATTGTATTTTGTGTCAGCTAAGGAAATCCTGTAATTCTCCTGGTTGCCTAGGTCTCCTAGATGGAGAATTAAGGTGAATGGATGGTACCCTGCACACTGGCTTTGGGTTGGGAGGTACAAATGCAGATCCTTCTCCGGTTTGAGTGTGAGAAGAATGATCTAGATTCTAATCTTCCTAAATGCAGAGTTTAATTTTAGAAACTTGCTCAGAATGAGGGAACAGTAAGACTGTTTGCAAAGGATCAGTTGAATAGTGCACCATAAGGAACATGACTGTTATTAAGTAAAGCCTCATTTCCAAAAGGAGGAAAGATAAATTCAGAGCTCTGTCCTAGTGAAAATATCCAAACTCTGAAGGTAATTATTTAAATACAGAAAGCTACAAGACTAAGGCATTTTTTTTTAATGGGAAGAATCCTTTGCAAAAAAAAGAAAATACTGTTCATAGGAAAAGGAAAGTGTGGGAAATAGGTGAGCTCTCCTACAACTGAATGATATGAGTCAGATAAGTTTTAGTCCATGATCTCCTCCTTTTGCTTTTTTTTTTTTAATAACTGAAAAAAAATTCACATTGCAGTAATATATGAACTGCAGCAACCAGTGAGCAAAAAGTTCTGTCAAAGCTGAGGCATTTGCCTCAGATGAACTAAAAGAAAGTCAACCTGGACTGAAATGACCTGAACACACCTGAAACTGTGACTGAAGGTGCAAACTGCAACCAAATCAGATTGCATTGGGCCGTGAATTTTTGAAAGCTGTGCAGGTAACTCTTTGTATAAGATCTCATATAATGGGTCCACCTGAACTTTCAGTAATAAGTTTGCAATTCATGTAATAAAACATTAAGAAAGTAACAGTCGAATATGCACTTGAGAGGCAGAAGGGACAGGTCCACAGATTTAGAAAAGTCACCTTCAGAAAAGAGAGACAAGTGTTAAGAAGGGTCAATGAATGGTAACCCAGAGATGTCTCTGAAAATGGAACAGGAGACACTAAGATCTCCCGTGCAAGTGCTCTTTTCTATGTAAAATGAAATTGTGATGATCTTGCATTGAAATACTACAGTTTCAAGCACAGAGAGAGCACATTAAATTAGAAAAAAATACACCTTTCATCTTTGACAGATAAAGTTTTTGAATAGTACCAATAGAGTTTGTTTCTAGTGCACCTAGTTCTCAAAAGCTTTATGCTGCTCCTCTCCAGCTCAATTCCACCAAAATCTCAAAATAAGGCCATCCTGCTGCACTTCCTTTCTGCAAAGCTCTTTCAAGATCATGCAGTACTGCATAGCAAATTCAAGTAGTGTGAACACACACTGCTCTAAGCATGCAAAAGGAGGAGAACCTGCCTTCCTCCCTCGAGGAAAAAATCAGAAAAAGATTGTTTAAACAAAGAAGCAAAAGAAGCATAAAGCTGTCGCTCTCTAGAGTACTACGATAGAGCTGTCACAGGTCAGTCTGCTTCAGGATGCAAGTACACCAAAGAAGGACTGGAAGCAGGCAACTGTCTCTCTCCTGGAAAGGCCATATACTATCTTCAACCTCACATATCTGGTTGAATCAGAAATGTCAACCTCTAGAAGCACCACCGCCAAGAACATGGAATCAGCATGGCTGCCTAGGCAACACTGGTAAATGAATACATATTAATTTACCACATCCTGCTGACTGAGGCTAGGAAAATAACTTGTTCAGAAACACCTCTAATGTTACATGCAACTATGCAGCTTATTCTTTTGCCCTGACTCCTGCTGTTGTTCACCAATACAGAAGACAAAAGAAATACACCCATACAAAGTAGGATGGTAGTCTGGGACAATTTAATTCAATGTTTTCTACTTACAATGATCTCAAAATACAGAGGCATATTTCAAAGAAGAAATGGAAAGCAGTATCCACCTCTGCTGGAGCTCAGAAGCAGAACTGGATGAACTGCAATTAATGGGTGAAGGCCTCAAGTGAGAAAAAAAAAGGTTAGGGTAAAATGAGAGAAAGCAGTTAGAGAGAAGCAAAGGTGAAAGAACAGCAAGCAGAAGTTGGAATAACTAACAAGGGTTCGAAGAGCAAAGCAAAGAATGTCAGAGAAGCAACTGAAAGTATTCCAGGGGTAAAAAGTTCCAAACAGTAATGCAGGAAAAAATACCCAAACATATCACTACTTTGGAAACTATGCAAATGTGTAACACAGTACTCACTGCATCTCGCCTAGCACATTCATCCTCTCCACGGTACTGGGGCCACCCTGGCCCCCCCGGCTGGCCATGCCCTGCTCTGCCTGAGGGGATCTCCACTTGTTGACCTCCGATCCTGCTAGCAATTCCCACCTGAGTGAGGTGCTGTATCTGAGAACCTTAAAAGCAAATATTGTTTTTTTCATCTTTATACACAGTCAAGTTTGCAGGGCAGACAAATGACAACATAAAACTTTGTTGGAAGCAGGAAACAAGAAGAAAATGAAGCTCTGTTTCTGTGCAATTAATAAAAATCAGCAGAAAGAAGGCTGTCAGTGTAGAACAAAGAAGGAAAAGTTATGTGCATTTTGTGCAGTTCATTTGAGTGTGATGCATTTCATTTCACTGCACTGAAAGATCAGGTTGAGATATGTGCATCTCAGACATCCCAGCCCTTTCCAAACAGCGTTTACTAAAAGCTCTGGCAATGCTTTCATGTAAATTACTTAGCAGCAAAGAGAAGACATTTGCTCCTGTGGCACACCTTACTTGCATCACACTAGCAGGACCCTAACTCTCTGCCTTCTGTTCCATCCCTCAGAAGAATAAAATACATGTCTATGTAAGACTGTGGTTCTTTGAGCTTTGCTTTGTGGTTAAATATTAAACGACGCTGTCATTAACTAACGGGAAGGTCAGAACACGCTGTATCTCCTTTCAGTCTGAAAGCTAACCTCCTCCTTTCTCCTTTTCCTTCCCTTCCCTCCCCTCCTGCTGCTTTCAAACACATGCAAAGGATAGCCGCCACCATTAATTTCAAGAGACATGCCAGTTTTCCTTCTTCCTGAATTTTCCCACAGAGAAACGTAATTTTTTTTTACTATTATAATTATTAAAATAATATTTTATTATTCCTTAGAAATGAAACACATTTAACCCAGAGATACATAAAACTGTGTGTATGTACAAAAAGGAAGGAAAAGACAAAAACAACAGTGTGATTTAAGTGATGGACAGTTAGATCACTTTCATATTTTCCTCTTAAAAACCCCCAATATTTGACAAGTTTGATATTCACACATAATTATGCTGAAGAACAGAAACTAAATATATGAATTACCTCCAAGCTTTAAAGCAGAATAGATATGAACATTTAGATAATAGTGTGAATCAGTGAATAAAATAACCATAATTAAACTGTAATAGTTACTATATTCCTACCATTCTCATTCTTTTAACATTTACAGGGAGAGGAACTATCAAAACTAGGCTTCTGACATGAGTATATGATCGTATTTCCAATCTTTTTCAATTCTCCAGGAAGAAAATATTTATCTGGGAGAAAATTAACTGTGACATTTGCATAACAATACAATCTTTTATTCTTAGAATCAGTGTTTGCTGCTTAATTGCCATATGATGTTAGCATCTTATTCATGATAGCATTGATGAGTGCTATGGAAATTATCTCACAACCAAATCAGGGAAGGTGATTTCCTATGGGACAGCAGCAATAGATAGTATAATCACAAACTAAAGGATCCTGCTTTTATGCATACAATTCTAGGAAAAGAAATGAGAAACACGTAGGAAAGTATTAAACAAATTTTGCTATTTAGCATGCTGATTTGGGATGCATCAATTGGTTTGTTTAGCAAAAAAGAAGTAGCTGGCAGTGGAAAGTTAGCACACACTGTACTCCCTAAAACAAGTAATTTTCCATTCTTAGAGAATGAGGTTTTGTGAAAATATGCTTTGTGATAACCAGTGCCTGTAAGATATTAAAACGGTGGCAAAGCACTGCCTTTTTCTGCAAGGTCCTGTGGATGTAAAGTTAACCTCATTTCGTGATGATTTTTTTTTTTTGGGCAATGAAGGCAAGGACCACACATCATGTGTAGCAGCTGGAGGAGAATGACGTCTTAATGGTGACCTTGGCAAAAGGGTAGGTACAGAAAGGGATCAGTTATTTTAGTGCACATTCAACTCAAGTGAAGTGTACCTGCAGTGCTTCCAACGGGCCGTGGCCGTGCCACTGACGGCATTTCCTCTGAGTACATCCCTCTGGAGGAATACGGAACCTCAGGTGGCGGCTGCTCAGGGTGCATTAACTCCGCAGGTTGAAGGAAACCTGGCCCAAAGTTCTGCCTGTGGAAATGGAGTCAAGATTAAAATAAGTGAATTCCCTAACCAGAAACAATAATGTAGGCGTACCTCATACAACAGCTCTTTACGAGGCCTTTTACTGTACATGATAACCTTAAATGTTCAGGAAAATATTTACACCCGAAGAGCATAATCCTCCTCCATGATCTGAACTGCACAGGAATAGTATAACAGAAGTTTACACAAGTGTTTTTCACATGTTGCAGTCTCCTCAAAGCAAGGGAAAAAGTCCACAGATCTTGAGATCTTGTTTTCCCCTTAAGGAAAAAAGGATCTTCAAAAACAGAAAAATAGGATAAGAGTAGTGATGTAGCTGCTTACCTCAGCAAGAAAGCTGACTACTCTAGATTTTCTGGGCACACAGTTTTGGTCTAAAACCATACAAAGTGCATTACATGTGTATTTCACAAACAATTATTACTTCATCAAGCATTCTGATAATTTTCCAGGAAGTTTTCAAATTTTTTGCTCTTGAAGATTCATCAAAATACTCAAAACTGTAATTAGCACATATGAAGAGTAATGTATACTAAAGTTAATGCTTCCTATAAATCAGGCTGGTGCTGGTAGTCACTGTTATATATTTACTGAAAGAGTTAACAACAGAAACTGTAATCAATCTAACTTCACTAATTGTGCCAAGGTAAGTGCACTTGTAAAAGAAACCCTATAATTAATTCACTGAACAGGGACAGAGAGGGAGATGGAAATGCTGCTTTTCTTATGCTTCCTATTAACATACGTTAACCCTGCCACGGCGAGATTGTATTTTAAAGGACTGATGGTAGTTGACTTTTCAGGGGTTATCAATTCCTATCAATATAGTGGAAGTGTGGATGCCCAAATTTCAGGTGCTTAGGTTACTAGGCTCGCCTCAGCCTCCAGGTATGATCAGAGGCACTTCTCAAGAGGCATCCAAAGCAAAAGATTACCTTAAACCGCTTTCTGCAGGAGCCTCTCACTGGTGAGTATAAATGAAGCAAAGTGAGACAAACATCCCAACTCAGGCACATGAAATCACAAAAAGTGAGGACTGGGGATGACTTTTATATGCCTTTTACCACAATGGCATCTAACCCCATCTATGGTTATGGACTGCAATGTATCCTATTCCTCAAGACCTCAATTTTACATCCCTTTGTTTTACAGGAAAATCCTGTGACTGCATCTAACTCAAACTATTCTTGATTTGTGCTTTATTTGGAAAATTACCCACCTTTGTATGACAGCCAGAGAGAAAAGAAAGTTGACGTAATAATAAACTGACTAACAAAGCCAAATAAGAGCCTATTAAAGCACCTCCAGGTACTTGGCATACAGTATTACTAAATGGAGGAGGTATAAGACCTTCAAGTTGTAACAGTCTTGCTGTGGAAGTGCTAGAATTTCCCCAGCTCCCTTACATACAATTCCACCTGTCCACTCAGCAGATGCAAAGGAAACCATTTCCAACTACACCTACAAACCAGTTAAAATAAATGCTTCAATGGGTAGGTAATGTTTAACAATATCACTTCTGTTATGTTAATCACTGCAATCAGTAAAGGATGTGATCATCTGGCTTTTTATGCCTGAAGTGTTGAGCTGGAATTTTGAAGCTCATGAATTGCTACAACTTTCTGATGTTTTCTAAAGAAAATATTTTTTCAAGATCACTGCAAATGTATTATTATTGTGCTAACTTTTCAGAGGACAGGAAGTATATCCTTTATTGCTGATGTGTTTGTACTTGAAAGGTACACATTTAATAACCCTTTACCCTCTCTTCTCAACCTTGTTTATAATAGATAGATATAGCTTCTCTTTAAAGTCAGAGATCAACAGAGGAGTATTAAACCGGGATACAGCTCTGCATCTATATCATACAGGCTTTCTAGTGCTCCTTCCTATATCCAGCTTTCGACTTTTGCACATTCAAAAGAAGAAAATTAATCTCCAGTCATTTAATTAACTGGGGAGATACCATCCCAAAAATCAATTTTACACCACTAATCCACTATGGCTAAGTAGCTCTATCTCTGTTGCATGATGCACTATCCTTTTTCTGGCAAAAACTGTTCACTGTGCCTTTATGTTTGCCTAGCTGTTATGTGACCTAGGTCTTTTACATTTAATTTTTTGCCCCAGGTTGGTTCTACACCATTAAAGATGCTGACTGCATTCTTATAGAGAAGAGAACAGTACGCTCACTCAACTATTATTCCATGCACTGCATATTTAAGCCAATGGACTATGACACTGATACCACCTAGTCACACTGACCTCAGGTTATTTTTCCTTCCTCTAATTGGTGAACTGGTTCTATCAATTTGTTCATCATTATCTTCAGAATTTGAGAATACCTCCCATTGCACAACCATGACAACTCTTTCCTTGTTTTCTATCGACCAAGCTTTAGGAAACTTTCTATTTTAATGAAAATTTAAAGGAACTCTTTCTGTTAAGGTCAATGACCTTGCAGATTGTTAACTTAATCTGTCTGCACTGGCAAAGGCAGTATTTAAACTTTTAATCATGATGCAATTAATTTGTGACTTACATAAATTCAGAGTGCCTGTGTCAAAAGGTGATAAATTTTTAAACAGAAAATATGTTGCAAAACCACTATCCTGCTCAGGTGTACTAATATGGGCTACAGCACTTTCATGGTTAATTTAACACATTTTCCCTGAATGTGTAACAGGTCGACAAAGAGCAAATCCTCAATAACAAATCACTGGTTATGCTTTGTATTGGCAGTCTCAAAGCCCATAATGTTCAAGGTAACCTAAATTACCAAAAATACACCACATGTCATACTGTGTTCCACTTCATGTACACTCACACTGAAACTGCCACCTCCAGACAAGACCTAGGTAAGAAAACATGCTTGGAAACTCCTCCTTTTCTACTTGGTCCTTTCAAAATCAGGTTGCAGAACAACAAATAAAGTTCTTCATATCCATTTTACCATCAAGTTTCCAAGGCAGTGAATACTTCAGGTGAATTCTAATGAATGCCATGGATACCAGCAGGGTTTCATCTCATATGGTGAGCCGTAAGAAGGTAATGAGAGAGCAGCACAAGGCCACCATTTCACCACCTTGGCTGCAGCGGCTTAGAGGGGGTGAGACAAGTCTGAACACAGTGGGTACCATGACTCAAGGTTCACCTTGACATGTAGACAAAACACAGACATCAACTGGGAAATTAGCAGTCACCTGGACAACCATTTTCTTCTCTTTACACAATTCTCCCATAGCAAGGGCAGGAGAGGATGGAAAAATTGTTCTTTCCCTGATTTTATAATAATAGCCAGGCAGGCTTTTTCTATGAGGGTCACTGTGCTCTGTCATTTGTTCTCAACTTGGTTAAAAATAGAATGAATCTGTTAGTCATATGAAAGCTTTTGCGAGTGAGTGTTGCCCTGAGGATACAGAAACAAGATGAAAGTCAGAGCATTGGGAGAATTACATGCATCTGAGTAACAGTTTCAGGCTCTCCAAAACCTGAAACTCAGTGGTTTACTGAATATTTGGAAGGATATCTCTATAGCCAAGGGGCTAGAAACACATTTCTGTTAAACACATTCCATACCACACGCATATGTCATTCATGCTACATAAATAAATTACAAAGACTGGATCTGGACTCTTGTTACTTCTCATTTATACAGTACTTTGCATAATAATATGCCAGTGACAGTAAGAAATCTGGAATAATTGCAAGGACAATAATAAATTATAATTTTATCAGTGAAAAGCTACCTTGGTAGGAGACCTGGTGCTGTTGGCGGAGTCATTCCAAATTCCATATATCTCTGTCAGAAGAATGAAAAAAAACCAAAAAAAACCAAATTAAAATCAAAATGCTTACCCTGGGAAGCCCACTGTCAGCCTTTTAAGAGATGAATGGCAGAGATCTCTAGGCCTCTATGTGTGACTTGATGGTAGCCATAAGAGCTCGGTTATACACACACAGAAGTACAAGAAGATCTGGGAATCACTGCGACAGCAGGTTACTCTCTAATGCAAGTCTTAACTTAAAAACTGCCCAGAAACGCTTTCTCTCATGTGCAGAAGATCAAGGGCTGCTCCAATGTCTGCTTAGCTGAAAACTTTCAGCAAACCAAGCTTTGCATTTGGAAATCTCATTAGAACCTCAACCAGCTTAAGACTGCAGCAGAGAGACCACAGGGCTCAGACTCAACAGAACTCGAGATGACCTAAAGGATTATCCGTGTGTTTCAGTGCTCCATTAAATGCAAAACGTCATACACAGAAATACTGCTTCCCTATCCCTCACCTCTTGAAAGCATTTGGATACCCTGATGACAAACATGACCCAGGTCAAATGTTTCTTTTTTTTCGTTGTCAAGTTACCACATATATTTAAAACAAATCAAGTCTTACTCTTGGACATGGCAAGACTGATCGGTGAAAGATCCTAACTGAGAAGAACAGAAAAGTTATCCTAAAGGAGAACTCCTATATTTTCTTGTGGTTGAGATGGGGAAAGAATCCAAATAGTTTAAAAGCAAATTCAACATCTTGTGATGGTCCTTTCTGAATTCTCCTGGTTCCGGGAACTGTCCCACATTTGTGGCAAGTCCTGACAGCAAGGGCACAGTAACAGTGACCGTGGCTCAACCAGTGCTAACTTGCTAACTACCTGCCCAGAAAAGCCCTTTAACTTGCATCACTCACGTTAAATGGGTTGTTTACTGCCTGAGTTGGGCCATAAGGTGATCCCCACTGGGGGCATGTGGTTCCCCTCCCTGCTCGAGCAGGAGTGCTGTTTACCGGCTGTCCTGCAGAGACCCCGGGCGGTGCCACAGCTGTGGAATTGGCAGCTTGGCTGCTGGGAGCCACCAGCGCAAAGGCGTCATCCAGCAGCGAGTGCATGGTCTGCCGAGCCTCTTCAATGGACGGCTGCGGGGGCACGTACTGCGACACCGGGTGGGAGGGCAAGCCAGGGAACTTCCCCAGATCGGCTGAAGATGATGTCTGAGGTTCAGGAGGCAAGTCTGGATCAGACTGGAGGAAACAGAAAGAAGGTGAAGGGCAGCTAGGGAAGGGAAGATTTAACAGCCAGCTTCCAAGCCCCTGTGAGCCTTAAGTCTGAGCAACATTGTCTTTGCCAGAACCACAATGGGACAAATGGCACAAGTGCTGGTGCTGGACAACACCTGCCCCTTACCCTTCTCAATTCTGCATGCATATATGCATGCACATACATAACACCAGCTGTTCAAATACTTCATTCAGTGTGATTTGAAAGACATTGATCTCAGATAAGGCAGCAGAGCTTTGTGCAGGAGTTACTCAGCTATAGAAATCTTGTGGTTTGCAAGCACATAGTGAAATCACGCACTTCTCCACCCAGAAAAAGACAATCAGCTCCATCTACATCTTTGACTTCTTTGCAGCTTTTGCAGTTCCAAGAAATTAATTCAGTCTTTAGCTTATAACTGACCACATCAGCAATAACATTAAACAATTATTACCTCCTAGAAAAACACACAAAGGAAGCTGTTAAGGATCTAAGTGGTTACCTGCATGGAACTTGAACTTGGGTGCATCACCTGAATGGGATTCATGTAAGTGCTTCATAGCAGCAATGCCTGAGGCATGCATCATAATTACTACCTGGGATCTTACCACATGGGCTTATTGTTCATCAGCAAGAGGAAATTAAAAGAGCTTTGCAGCAGCAGACTTATTATCCAAGCTCATTCTTACCACTGCATACAGACTGCAAAATCAGTTGTCAAGAGGCACAAGCCTCTACTTTATTCGGAACTTAGCATTCTGAGCACTGTCTCGCTACAGATGCCAAAGGGGCTGAGCCTGCTGTGTGACATGTCTTAATTAAACAGCTTCAGATGATAATTCATTCTGCTGCAGCATGACATTAAAATCATCACACTCATGTTTGAAGGCAGAAGGAAACTGCAGAAATCGACATTGTAGTCACCTGACTGCATATGCAGCTAATGGTGAAATTCTTAAAATCTTTAAACCATCTTTCAAGATGAAAACTGTCCAGGGGTTTCCAATATTAGCATTAGGCTTAGTGAAGTCTGCTTAGAAGTGGTTAAAGATGCCTAAATACAGTTTGTGACATGGATATGATTGAACAGAAGTATTCTCCAGGGTCTGCTTTTTTTAGACAGGAAACAAAATTAATTTTCAAGACATTGCATTAGAATTGTTTCAAGCTACTGTAGTACAAAGACATGTTTCTTTTTCATTAATAATTAATTCCCACATTTTAAAGATGAGAAAATTTCTCACAAAATGAACTGAGTCTTCCATTCTGTGAGAGCAAAGGGTGAAATTTTCTGTAACATATGAATATATAACATCCAGCAAATTGGACTAGAGTGAAACTATGTTCAAGATATTATGGAACACGCCAAGCACACTTTCATGTGCATAACCCAGTGGCATTAATGCAAACAAGGCTTTGCTTCTTGGCTTCTAATATCAAGGAATACTTGGCAGAATTTTACTGCTTAATAGTGACAAACTGTCAATTAAATCTTTATTTCACTTTGATTTACATGCTAACTACACGTGACTGAAACTAGCCATATAGACCATAGTCAGAAGGCCAAAACCCTCCCAATGTCACAACCATCATTATGATTACCAGAACATTCTTGCCATCACAGACATACATACAATATATGCAGAATTATTGACTCCTGGAGGCCTTTTGTATGTCCCATCACTGTCAGTTGTGATTAACCTGTCCTTTTCGGCATCAATCGGACTCCCATTTATCTGATGTCGCCGGCGCTGCTTGGGAGAACGTTTTGCACGAGAACTTAAGGGGAAGAAAAGAAAAAGTAGAGAGAGAAAGAGAAAGGTAATCACATTTCTTTTTGCAATTTTTATTCTCATCCCATTCAAGCTTGAACTCCTCTGTCCATTTCCTCCAAGTCATCCTTGCCTCAGCCCTGTTTCTCTTTCCTTTCCCAGTTTTTCATGCCAGTTCCATTAGGTAGCCTCAAATCTCTCTCCTTGAGCTCTCCTAACAACACTTTCCTTGGCAACTCTCCAAAATGTCCCATTTCTCCCTCAAATTCTTTCTAGTGTCACCTCCCTTCTATATTCATCTGTCAAAGTTGCCTGTGCTCCAGTTCCCCCTGACAGTGCCTCTCCAGGTCTCCCAGACCAATGACACATCTGCAGTAGCAGAACAGAACACACTGCCAAGGCGGCTTTGTGCTTGGCACGTTGGGTTTAACCCCACCAGGCAAACCAGCTGAGGAACACGCACAGCTGGAGAAAAGCTACTTTCTATCAGTGCAGAACCAGTCGCAGGGTACTAGTGCTCCAGAAACAAAGTGCTGGTATTCATAAGCCCTAAACAGAAGCCAGGGAAAACTTCCTCTGAAAATACAATGCCAGGAAGGCAGATCTGTGAGGTTGACAAATGTGCCTCATAATCTTTTATGTATTCCCTCTGGGTAATCTCATTGATTTGTGAATTTGCTTTTAACATTCAAAATCTTCATGCTTTTTAGGTTGTTCAAGGTTTTTCTTATTTTGCTTATTTTCCTCTCCCTTTATAAAAATATTATTACTTGCAGGTTATGTTTTCTATGTATCTTTTTTAGTGCTGATATTGTAATTTTGATCCCTCTACACCACACAAGAATTATTCAAACAAATGGCTGAGCAAATACTAAATTGTTTTAAGACAGTTTCCATACATTTGGGCTTATTTATCAAGAATTCATTGCTGAGAACTTGTTAAAGAATAATGTGAAAACAAAACATACTGGCATATAGTGAAATAAATCAAAATGCTTAGAACAATCCAATCCTTCTCACCTAGATAACTCAAATTCAACCAGTGATCAAAATGATTTTAAGCTCTGAAAGTTAAGAAGTACAGTTTTGATGTACTTTGGGCGCTGACTCTAAAAGAAAATTGCTCTTTCCATCTCTGAAATCCATACCTCTTCCTGGGCTCTATGAAGACTGTAGGCACACTGCCTCCAGGGTCCAAGATCTTGTCAATCTGCATCTGTGCCTTGCGATATATTCTGTGCTGTTCTTTGGAGTCAACCACCACCACGTCGTCCACCACTGGAAATTCATAGTGCCCTTTACGCTTGGCGCGAAGGCGAATCTTATTGCGGTGATGCTCAATCTCAGATTTGTGCCTCAGGGCTGTCTGTATCTTAAAGGAGGAAAGGAAGGGGGGGGGAAGAAAAAGAATCGCGTTTTTCACTTGGATATTTTGCAAACTGGATTTTGCTGCTCTTCCACAACCCTCTCCTCCCCACCTCTCTGTCTGCCTCTCCCTCCTTCACCCCCTCCCTCCCCCAAATCTCTGAAGGACTAAAATAAGTCACACAATTAACAAACACACTTTCTTTCTCGGGTATTTTTCAGTATCCTCATTGTCTCCCCAGGTAGATGTACTATTATACACAACACGACTGCCAGCACAGCAGGTGCAATTAGAAGGAGGTTGCAGTTTGTTAACAAAAGGTCGGAGGAACACAAAAAACTCCTGCTGTCTGCCAGAAGTGACACTGCTCTGAAAAAATAAGACTAACCAGACTGTAGTCAGCTTTGCTTGTCCAACAGAGATACATTTGATCAATAGTGATGAAATCTGTCACCCACTCCCTTTAATGACCTTCATCACCTATGAAGCAAGAACTTAAGGAGCTAACTGAGCTCATAACTCAGTGCCTCTGCTGAGCATGAGAGGTCACCATAAGCTATGCAGGAATGTAGCAGCAACAGAAGGGCCCAGGTCCCTGGATGAACATGTCACTATCAGCTCTACATCTTATTGCATGCTGAGGTTTCATGCCTCTCTCCCACACTTTTTCAAATTTCCTGCAGTGCATCTCATTATCTGGGAAAAGCTATTGTAACACCACATTTTGTAAGTCCTGGCCCAACATTCACTGAAATCATTCTTATCACTGGAAAACACTTGAGCACCAGAACAGGTAGCAACAACTGCTCTTGCCTGTGCTGGACTAGTCCTGGAATACATCTGCATTTAATTTGCTGAATTAAAAAGGAGATAAAAATTGATTTTTGTGTATTCTTTCATGAAAATCCCTAAAAAGCATATAATGGACACAAGTCAGACTTACTATTTACATTTATAGTTAGAATTATGTGTCTTCTGCCCATATAATGAGATTTCTTTTCTGTGGCTCCTCTTGCCTGTGTATCCTAGATATATGTGTTTACCTCTCTTCCACAGGGTACTCAGAAACACAGAATCTTAAAGTTAAGTTACAGGTTGTAGTAATCTTCCACTCTGAATTACGAGAAGGTATCATCTTGTACTCAATACAAAACCAAGATGCTGGTATGTGGTAGTGTCAGGCAGTGTATCACTTTTATAGTGCACCACCTTTCCTCCTCATGCCCCAGCCATGCATATATTCTGCTTACAGTAATGTGAGGCCTCAGAGAAAGCAGGAAGTTTCTGTATGCTTACTGTCAGATAAACACATCTGAAGTTGAAAGCAATGAATGTGCTGCAAACTCACACCCCAGAATATTTTGAGATAAGTTCTTTGTATAATCCACATCCTGAGTTGCTGAAAATTCAAGTGAATAATGTAAAATGAAAACCAAGGTGGGCAACGTGTTCCAATTCTCACACATTAATTAACACAACTCTAATTCAATCATGTCCTGATGAATAGCAAAAGGATGCTGACATGAGGTATCCCAACCATCAAATTTGCTCCTCTCCCATTGTTTAATTTTTGGTTTAGATACCTCTTAAAAACAGGTCAGATTCTTCCTCTGGACTGAAACGGGATTATTCCTGTAACTTGTCATGATTTCACTCCTCAGGAACTAACGAGGAACTCCTGATAACAAGAAACTGCATACTTTTCACTTCTCTCTTGGCTGGGCATACAGTCCTCCAAAAACATTCAAAGCACTTTACCTCTTTATTAATTTTGTTGGTCTCTGCCACTCGATCAGAAAGCACTGAGTTCTGAACCGGAGGTGCTGCCATCGGTTGCATAGCAATCAGCTGGATCTTGCTTGGGACCCGTCTGCTGGCATCTGAGGAGCGAGACATCCTGTCCACATGTTCAAAGATGGAGGCTGAGGAGTGCTGTTCATTTCCACTGCTGGTCTGAGGGGGTCCTAAATCACCAGAACCAACAGAGAGTAAAGCAGTACTGCCAGGGTTATCTCAGTCACATTTTAAGCTCTACAGATGCTGCGCTACAAGACTATGCCATGTTTTCCATCTGTGTTTAATTTGCCCTACAGGCCTTCCAGCTGATTCACATTTAGTGTACAACAAGTTTACCCTGTGGTTTGCAAATGATAAACATTTTTCCATTATATTTCCAGAAGGTGAGCTGTCATTCTTTATTTCTGTAAATCAAGCTCTTGGCATTTGCAAACCCCCAAAATCTCAATCTACTTTACTTCATAAAAAGCTGTTCAAGTACATACTGCTAATGGTTCCTCTTATCAGTACTTAAGGAGATGCAAATTGCTCAAATGGAGGTTCAAAGAGCAATGAAAGATGTCTCAATGCAAAATGTATTTCTTAAGTGATAGGAGTGATATAGGAACTAAACAAAAAAACCTCTTAGAAGTCCACACAAACCACAAAGAATTTTATGAACGGTTTACTGAATAAAGCTTTTAAAAGTAGTCTTTTTCTCTGTGACAGGATAAATAGTTCAGATTGTAATAAGCAAGCTGCACAAATATTGCCTTGTAATTTGTTGGAAAGGTTAAACCAACTCAAATACGATCAGCAAACGACAGAAACTAATATGCATGGAAGTTGCAGCCCAGGTCCTGCCAACAGTTAATCACTTCAATAGAAACAGGTCATCTCTTTCAAAAGACTTGAAATCTGTAGGATCACCCCAATGGTTTGCCGTTAAGCACAGATTTGATTATTTTTTTCAAGCTAGACCTAAACCAGGAACTGTTACGCAGATGAGGCTTGCAAAAGCTGTTCAAAGTTTGCAAAGGAACCTTTTGTCTTGTCCACATGGTAAAGCCACAAATTTTCAAACTGCTTTTCACCATGAAATACAAGCTGTGAGATCAAGATTTGTCACTCTCCTTAAGGAGGAACACAGCAGTGTGGAGGGACATAATCCCACATCCTTGCACAGACAATAAGGGTTCTTAAGATTCAAATCAGGAGGTAAATCTCACTTGATTGTGATACAGAATCAGTTGTTGCTCAACACTATCCAACTACAACAGACAAAAGCAGGAAAATAAAATAGTCACTGCTCTGATCCATTTGCAACATGTGCTGGTAATGCAGGATAGGGTTCAGAAGAGGAGTGAATGCTATCTTCTGTAGAAGATCACAGTAGATTACTTGCTCCTTTGCTTCCCTCTTCTAGCACAAAAAGGGAGCAGGAGAAGGAAGGAATGGTACACTTTATTATATTCACAGCACATTACTTTTGGGCTGGAAAGCAATCCGGCCACAAATTGAGCAAAATTCTTATTCTTCATATTTCTCAAAGTTGATCAATGGATTGTCAAATGTACCCATTTATAAATGGTATCCACATTTATAAATGTGACTTTTCTGTACGTGTCATTAAAAAGAAGGTAAACAGTTCCTTTCAAGACCTCTGTGTCCCAAATGTTCTGCAAGACACTGAGACTAAATGAAATATATCCATCTCTCTTCTATAGCTATTTATATCATCTTTACCATTTGTCATCTTTAAAGCCCAATCTTCATGCATTTCTCAGAAGTGTGCAAGCATTGCCTCTCACAGAGAGGGACACAAGATATATTAAGTAGTTAGTGTGAATCCCTCAGAGCAATTGTGTAGTCAATAGAAATCTGACCTTCTGCATCCATCTTTCCCATTTTCCCCACCACACATTAGTAATTTTTTTCCAACCTTTTCACTCTAACAGCCATTCTCAAGCTCACTGACCTCCAACATAAAATTTTAAGGTTATTTTCATATTACTTGGTTAGCAAGGTCCAACATATTCAATTACACTAAGCATTCACTCTGACTCTTTATAATTTCATCCATAACCTCCCCTTTTACACACACAAACAAGTGCTTGGCAGAGGCCTCTTAGCCGAAACAGGCTTATACTCATTTTGTAAAACTGTCCAAAAGTCCCACTGACAAATTTTGGTAAGGCTTTACAGTAACAGTGTATGTAACTCCCTTTTGCAGAAAAGATACACATACACACAAAACCCTCATAAGCTGCATCTGACCTTTAAATCTCCTGTGTGTGCATACACTGAATGTGTCTGTAAATACAAAGTACAGTAAAGTAGATAAAGTCAGGAACTGCACAGCACTGTATACATATAGCAAAACAAGAAATGGTTTCTAACTCAACACATAAATAAGCAAAAAGTTTTGACAGAGAGAATAATTCCTCATTTCGAAGTTCTTATATTACACTATTGTCCATGCTTAGAAAATCTTCCTTATAAAGCTATCAGATGGCACTACATGAAAGAAAATTTGATCTCAGACTAGTCACCTGAGGCTAAAAAATAATGGAGAGGAATTAATACCCCAATACTGGGCAGAACACATTTAAGCAAGTAGTCCATATAGGTCACATGTCAGGATCAATGTTCATCACTGTTCCCTGAGTTGTACTACTAATTGAATTGAAATGCCAGGGAGATTAATTGCTCTGCAGGAAGCTACGATTTCATATGAAAACCAATACAGTCAAAGATAGAGGAAGCTTACTGCTTCCTGCACCCTCTTGAAATAAAAACAAGAGACATGGCAACCAAAAGGCATAAGGCCTCATCCAAAATCAGATTAAGTCAATGGGATTCTTCCTCTGATCCACTGGTATCTGAATCAGCCAGAGTATGCAGTTTCAGATACATTTCATACCGTTTCTTTGTATTCCAGTAGGTTATGTCCCTAGGATGCAGCTGATGACTCATTAAACCCAACAATGGAATGCATCATAACCATTCTATCCATCCTTCTCTACCATTGTAAGATGGACACTGCTGTCAGAGGACACAGTCCTTATTTTATCATTAGATATGTTATGTATTATTAAAGACAGTGTCAGCTTTCCCCTGCCCTGTGTTTGCTATGTCTCACTCCTGGTCAGGAAAACACTAGTTCAGGAGAAAATATTTTATGTTTTTTTGCAGGTAGCTTGGGTTTGCCTTGGGTTTCCAGTAAAGAAATTAACTTCTAACAATACCTCTAACTTGCTTGTACAAAGCTAGTTTCAGACCCAACAGCTGCCTTAGTTTTGCTTCTTTCACAGTCATGTTTTCCTCAATAATTTGAAAAAATTGGGAGGAAATTAGAAAAATGTGCCAGATGACTATAATTTGTGTCACTGAGATTTTTTTTTTATAGTTCCACAGCTCAAAAGCAATTTTGGTTTTTTAGACTCAGAAGACAAACCCTGCCATCCTTAAGATATAATAGCAGCTACCCCAGCACCTCTATTCATATTTGTAATCAACTACCAGCTCTGGTTACTTACCCACTCTGTTTGCTCCTGACAACATAAAGGAAAAAGAAGAGACAACACAGTAATTATGACAAATAATTCAGCTGAAATGGCAACTGGAAAAAAACCACAGCAGCAAGATGATTGCATTTACTTTTGAATGAAATTCATGAACTTGGATCAAACTGCCAAGCCTCAGCTGCACAAAAAGGGAGCTGAATCTCCCAATTTAACAGAGAGCTCTCTCCAGACAGTGCCTGCAATTCTGAATGCTAAAAATAGTCCCTATGATTACCAAACTAGAGGCACCAAATGCTGCAAAAATAGTGCATTTGATCCAGTAAGCACATGATGAGTAGAAAGAACACAATTTACACAGTATCCTTGCCGCCTTTATCAGGTAATTCAGATGCAGCAACACCTAACATTTCTACACCGAATCAAAATGCTAAACCTTAAAGTTTTAAGCCACACAGAAAATGAAGAGACGAAAATGTAGTTCCCACGTCAGAAGAAATGGGAGAACACTAAATCAGAGCAATGGAATTGAAGTCAGATAGATTGGAGCAACTCAAACCATTCTGAGTTCTGTCATAGCATAATTGTTTTCTATATGTTTTCACTTGGGCATGATTTCTGGTCCTTAGAGCAAACCCAAGGCATTGAAAACATGTAGCATCAAGACAGTATCTTCCTTTGTAAATTCTGTAAAGTATATAGAGCATATGCTGCCTGCTGAATTATTAGAAAGTTTAACTTTTTAGTCACATCAGCAGATCCTGTGCTTTGTTTTCTTACCTATTCATTACATAGGAAAGCCTGATCCATCAACCCCTGCTCTTCCAGGAGTAGTCCACATTACAAAAGTTTAAGAATCACACATCATTTAAGCTGTTGTTTAGCCACCCAAAAGCTAGCTGTTTATATAATAAACTATCTTACATAGTCCTCATTTCTGCAACATAAAGAAAAACTGAATATCTATTGTCTGCTATGACCTTAATTTCACTGGCACTGCATTCCTCAGAAGTCATCTTTACATCTCAGCTGGTATTTCACAGAGGGTGTGGAAAAACACTCAATATACCAAAGAGACTGCTCACAATGTGGTCAATATTTTCGTCTTCTCCTAATTTTCTGTTGCCATCAAGGCCATGTGTATTAAAAACTGATGAGGATATCACAAACTCCTTTACCAGACAGTCAGAATTTGCTCTAGGAAGACTACTGTGATTTAAGGCAAAGATCTGGTAACTAAAACCACAAACAAGGAACAAGCCATCTAAACCAAAAGGCTCTCACAAAAAACACTTACATGTTTGTGTAAGCATAGTTAACCACACACTTTTAAACCAGAAAAGAATTTAAAAGAATGTTTTAGTTAAAAAAAAATGAAAGTGCATTTTCACTGTTTTATCAACTTTTCAATGAGAAAAGAAATATATTTTAGGGTACCTCCAAGACAAATGGCATTTTAACTGGAAGGAAGATAGTTCTTTACAAAAAAATACCACTGTTATTAACATATTAGCAGTGGATTTTCATCTTCTGAAAACACAATCATGCAGGCATTTTGATGTCTGAATTAGAACTTATTTGTAAAATTTTTACCTCTCTGATCTCTTTTTTTTTTTAATCTCACTTTTTCAAAGTTACAGTTAAAGACACACACCCACACAGTATAAAGTCCTGCTGTGACCTCTACTGCCCAAGTAACTGCCTGCAATTCCGGTACCACAAGCCCCAATTGGGCCTAAATGGAAAGAGTTCTGCCAGGGGTGTGTTCGGGACAAAAGGAGGGAAGATCCATTCCTGCTAAGCCATTAGTTTCAAAAGCTTGCTGGAATCAAAGGAATGTGTAGCTCTTCAGTTTCACCGGAAAAAAACTAAATCAAAAAGGAAAGGATTTTCTGCGACAAAATCCAGAAAAATCAACAACCAAAGATGAATTTACGAAAGTTACAGCACCACAGTAACTCTTCAACCTGAGTAAAGCTCTGCTAGTGCACACAAGGAAAAAAAAAAGTAACAAACCTTTCTTCACTGCTCTGCGTGGTTTGCCCTCGTTTGCAGTTGATGGTCTTGCAGTTTCCTCTCCAGTCTCTCTCCCGCTGGATTGTTCACTGGCTGTGGAGTCAGCATCTGATGGCGAAATTCTGCCACGAACAAAACAATATTTGCAAGTCTGCAAAGGGGCACAATTCTCACGCTCAAAGAATCCTGCACTAAAATATCTTGTGAAGACTGCTAAACTTTTCCTCTGTTTTTAAGTAAATTCTTAATACATTATCATAGCCAGATATTCATTGCCATGATGTCATTGCGTGCGAAAACTGACTGCAACAGGATTCACATGTGACAATATTGTTATGTAATCTTTCCTTTAAAATACACTACAAGAAAAAAACCTCTGCATTCATAAGTAATAGTTTATTCTTCAGACAGAAGAAAATTATATTAGGAATAAAAAACTCATATAGGTAACCAGTGTAACATTCAGCCTTGCTAACTTGGTGTTGTCTTGCCAACAATACAAGACCACATGAGTATTCTCCTGACTAGTCAAATGTAGGGTCATTCAAAAATGCTTCTTTTATGTATTTATCCCATGCAGTCATGAGATTCTTCAAAAGCATTTTTTACCTAAAAATTACAATCTCAGTGTTCATAGCTTTTGTGGGAGATACAGAAAAATAAAAAAATACTTCAACTGTAAAATTATTCAGATAGCAGTATAAAAATAAAAAAAACATAGGGCACACATTACCTCCTAGCTGACACCAAAGCCTGTCTTTTCATATGGGATCAGCCTTTGTGACAGTGTCTCTAGTGACCATTTTGTCTTATGAACATTCATATTCTATTCTGGCAGGGAGTTAATCACTGAAAGTGTGCACATGTCTGTGCATTAACTTCATTAGTGCAGGATTTGCTTGGGCTAGATGGATATCTGAAATAGTTACTGAGGCTCTTGGCTAAACATCAACCTGCCTAGAGCCCACAGACTAAGATAACTATATCCAGCTTGACAAGTCCATTGCAAGTTAAATCTACTCCTTGCAGCAGGCAATGTTCCAGCTCCAAACTGACTTCCTTATTTTTCCTCACAGAACAATGCACTGATCTGCAGGATCATAATACTAATGTCAAATCCCAATTAAAAAAAAAATTGCAGGGAAAAGAGGATAAATGGTCCTCAGTGAGCTTACAGACCTGCATCATTGCATCTTTTTCTAAGGTGGAAGGTGTGCAGAGCTATCATCTCCATCACCTTTGCCTTGGTTCAGTAGAGTATAAGGCTGGAGTTCTTCTTTCCAGATTTCCCACCAACTTTGTTTCACCTCATTGTGCTTTGCGTTCCTTCATACTCTTTCCTCAGTCTATCTAAATGATCATTAAGTTATAGGAACATAAACAGTGCTGAATCAACATCAGTCATTCCTTAAAAGTGCTGAGGAATATGTAGTTGTATCCTCTCAAGCCAAAACAATGGGTCCAATTCTCAGCTGGAGCCCAGAGATGCTGTGCTTTCTGAATTCAGCTGCTCTTGCTTGTTGTTTTTCAGAGATACAGAACATGTACTCACATCACCACTATATTTCCTGGCATGCAACAGACAATCCTGAATTGCACTGTGATGAATTGAGTTCTGTATTTCCTCACAAAACAGCAACCAGCTAAACCCAACATAACACAGTATGATATCATTTCATATTTCAACTTCTGCCTCGGGGAATAAATGTTTTAAATCGCAAGCTGACATGGGCATGTCAGCATGGTAGGGAGATGATGGTAACATCTCCATAGTTAAGTCTAAAGGAAGATTTGTTCTTAAGGGAATATGAGGGAGAAGAGGGAAATTCTCTTTTGAACTACAAGTTAGTCACTCATCTCTGTGCCTAGCAAAACCATGGAGCAGACTCTCCTGGAAACTATGCTAAGGCACATGAAAAATAAGGAGGGACTTGGTGACAGCCAACATGGTTTCACTAAGAGCAAATCATGTGTGACATATTTTGAGACCTTCTACAATGGGGTCATGGCACTGGTGGATAAGGGAAGAACAACTGACATCCACCTGGACCTGTGCAAAGCATTTGACACTGTCCCACATGACATCCTTGTCCCTAAATTCGAGATACGTGGATGTGACAAACAGAAAATTTGGTGAGTAAGAAATTGACTGGATGGTCACACTCGAAGAGTTGTGGTCAATGGCTCAATGTCCAAGTGGAGAGCAGTGACACGTGCCATTCCTCAGGGGTCAATACTGGTATTGGTGCTGTGTAACATCTTTGTCAGCAATACAGACAGTGGGATCAAGTGCATCCTCAGCAAGTTCTCTAACGACACCAAGCTCTGTGGTGTGGTCAACACACTGGAGGGAAGGGATGCCATCCAGAGGGACCCTGACAGGCTTGAGAAGTGGGGACATGTGAAACTCATTAAGTTTAACAAGGTCAAGTGCAAGGTCCTGCACCTGGTTCAGGGCAATCCCAAGCAAAAACACAGGCTGGGAGGAGAATGGGTTGAGAGCAGCTCTGAGGAAAAGAACTTGGGGCTATTGGTGGATGAGAAGCTCAACATGAGCCAGCCATGTGCACTTGCAGCCTAGAGAGCCAAATGTATCCTGGGCTGCATTAAAAGCAGGTTGAGGGAGGGGATTCTGCCCTTTCACTCCACTCTCGTGAGACTCCACCTGGAGTACTGCATCCAGCTCTAGGGCCCAATATCAGGACGACATGGACCTGTTGGAGTGAGTCCAGAGGACAGTCATGAAGATGATCAGAGGGATGGAGCATCTCTGCTATGAGTCCAGGCTCGTGGCACGGGGGTTGGAACAAGATGATCTTTAAGGTTCCTTCCAACCCAAACCATTCTATGATTTGACACTTAATTAGATGCTATTAAAAAAAAAAAATCTTTATTCCAAATTTGATCAATGATTCACTATTATCTTCGGGGGAATCATTAAAATGTTGGCTTCTGAAATTTGTCCTGCGTAATTCTCTGAATTATTCTAGATGAAATATAGTAACAACCTCAAATTTAAACTTATATCTTATGCTGATGTGTATATAAATATAGATATCTTCCCTTTCCCAAGGTATCATCTCTTAGGCCACTATTGAACTTTTTAAAAGAAACACAGAAACACCCATCCTTCAGATTTATATTACTTTGTTTTAATTTATGTAAGCTACACCAAAACAAGTTAGCTCATTTTTCTTCTATTATTTTCCAATTTTGCCCACATTCCACTGTACCACTGGTAGTCTACTACTTACAAGGTCTATAGGGAGTTAGGAAGACAGGCTTAGCATCTGGAAAGGGGGAAACTGAGCTTTATGAAGCCCATATGGGGAAGATGAAGTAAGGATCTTAAGACAACTGGGGCTTTAGAGAAAGCACAGAAGGCTGAACAGAGGAGCAAGCTGTGTCACAGAGATCTACAGCTCAGTTAGAATCACCATTAGTTTCCATCTAAGCTCATTCAACTCTGCCCTTGATTGATTGCTTTTCTTTTTCTCTCACCATGAAGCATCATGTAGGTATAAGCACAGGGGATGCAGAGCTGAAGACAGGAGTGCACATACGAGGGTGAGGGAGAGGAAGAAGAATTACTGGAAAGTGGAGCACAGAGGAGCTCAACTCCTCAGAGTTCCATTTTTTCCCTCAGCTTTTACCTTCCCACTTCTCTCTTTTCTTTTGTGCACAGATCCTTCTTTACTGTGTAGCTTTGTTACAGCAGGTATCCCACACAGTTCTTTCCACCAAAACACGCTTGATTATTGGAAAACATTAGCAAATTTGTGCTGAGGTTAACAGACATTTCTCCACTTGCACAGCTGAAAATTATCACTGCTTTTTCTGACTAAGGCTGGTTTGCTATGAGAGTAACCAGATTATCGTAAGTAAAAACATTCATGCATCTTCCCTGAATTTTGGAGATATAGCTTATTATTGGAAATCCCAACTCTTCGTACATGTGTTGGTCACTATTAACGTTATTGAAACACGTTACTATTTGTCAATGGCTTTCATTTGTGTTAACCACCCATTGTCTTAGTAGCTAGAGATCACATCAGAGACTGCACTGGAAAACATACACGATGTTTCTAGTAAAGCAATGACTTGACTCTAGTCAACTCAGCAGTGTCTTAAATACTGCTCTTAGCTGGGTATGTTCCCTTTAAGAGAAAAATGAACACTAAATTCTCACAATCTTGTACGAATGAGTAGTGAGGTATAACTGACAGCTCACTAGAAAACACAAAGTTTCAGAGCTCTGGAACAGTTATTTCTACTGAAATTGCCCTAAAAATACTATAATCACTAGCCATTAATAAACTGTTGTCTACTACAATTTGTTTTATCTCTGAACTGACCTCCCTCTGTGTCGAACAGTCTTTGAAGGCTTTGTGGAAATCTTGGATTTGGGGCTGGGCACATCTCCATTTTCAGACGGGGTAGTATCCTTAATAGGTCCTGGTAAAGGAGCTGGCTCGTGGATAATCAGGACATCGTCTTTATTGTGCTGGCCCAGATGCTGCTTAGCAAAATCAAAGCCTTTCACACTGGGGGCTTGTAGCTGTGAGAAAAGAACAAAGACAAAAGACAGGAACTGTGAGTGACAATGAGTACAAAGGCTTTGGCTCAGATCTACAAACAGTGGCCACTAGGAGGATGGTTAGGCTATGGTAGTCTCAGGAATGAACATGAGAGCTGCAGGGAAAAGAAAAACTCTCCACAATTCTGTCATCTTACATATGATACACAGTTTAAAACTCCAAATCAGTAAACCAAGTTAAAAAATAGCCTTCTGATGCTGCTACATATTTTTTTTACAGCTATTGCTTCAGATTTCATCACTGTGTGAGAAGCTTTTTGTGTACTTGTGAGTGCAAAGCACAGTACACCTGTGTACTGACTGAAACAGTTGCCAGTGCCAGGTCATCTTTTCATTTCTTCCAGTCAAAATGGATGAAAGATTTAAAATAATTTGAATAATGTCACTGTTGATCTTTCTCATTTTGAGCTCCCCAAATCTGCAGAAGTGTGGAATTGCTTGTACAAACATCTAGTTCATCTGATGAAAGATTTACATTCTGCAGATCTGAGTTATACAGCAGCCTGGTAATTACTTTTTCAGTCAGCATGGATTCCTCCAGGAAAGAACTGAAAACCTAGCTCTTAGGAATTTCATACTGAATAGACAGAAAAATATATAAAAAACTTTGGAATTTAGAGAAATTATCCTAGAGATCTTATAGAGGGATTATGGATTCAATGCACATCTTGCTTGAGAAAACTTTGGAATTTAGAGAAATTATCCTAGAGATCTTATTGAAGGATTATGGATTCAATGCACATCTTGCTTGAGAAAGACACAGACTTGGGCCTTCTATTTTCTTAACTGTATTTATGAAAAAAGCTAGTCTCACCTTGTCAATGACTTGATTCAGACTTAATTTAATCAAGACTCCAAGTTTCAAGCGCTCTGCTGATTTTTTGGGGCTTTGGAGTAGTTAGAAATTCTGAAGAACTAATTAAGAGAAAGTTTTTCTTCAAATCCCACTCACTTTTACGTAGTTTGAAAGCAGAAAGAAACGATGACAACTCGAGTTTCCAAAGTGCGGGCACGCATCCCCACTGCACACCACACGCACAAACCCCTACGTGTGTGTTCCTAGAGCTGATTTCCTGCAAAGTGAAGCACGTGCTGGAGTGTGTGTATGGGTGCGTCGGGTTCCAGATGTTTAAATGAACCCCCTGTCATAAAGCTTGGCATGCCAGCATAACTAACTGCAAACAGACTCGTCTGATATCATGCCAAAGATAAGCTTGCCTAAGGAATATTCTGAAACAATCTCTTCAAAATATTTTCTCAGTAAGCAAACATCTTCCAAATGGTTCTTAGAAAGGGTGATGCAGTCGAGCAAACCGTATTTAAACCAGTAGATGGCAATAAAAGCTCTTCTGAAAAATCCAGCAGTGCTCTGAATGGGTGAGGGTTTGGAGTTCATTTCTTACACAAAATGAGTAAGCTTATTATTTGAACAGATCTGGATGTCTTCCACTGTACTCCATTTGTCTTGGGCTTTACAACAGTCCCTTGAATTCAGCATTATGGGTGATTCAGTTATTGAATTTATGCAAATGACTGCAACCACTGATTCAAAAAGGCACTGTGGAGCTTCAGCAGGTGAAGGTATAACTGTGTCTCCATTTTTTGTCGTTGCCACCTAGTGAAGCCTTCCTAAAATTTGCCCCCCTTCAGACATTAAACATTTGTCTTCAGGATCTTGCTTACTTAAAAAAAAAGCCTCCAAAAAACACCACCCCCTCCAAAATACTTCTGAGGAAGAACTTTTCACTTCCTCTGTGAATTATCATGCCAGCTTGCAGCACTCTGATTACTGAAACTTCTCTTGGTTACCCCACCTCCTCTGTTTGACCCCATCTGTTTTTAGGTTATGTCTATTCTCTTTGAAGATATTCCTGGGTGTGACACTCTTCCTTTGAACCCTTTAGTGGCTTCCTCTCTTCTAACACTCCCCCTTTTACACTCCCCCCTCCTGTCCACACAGCCCTGCTGCTGATCCCTGATGATCACTTCCTCTATTTTACTACATTCCACTCTGTTGCCTCCAGCCCCCTTAGCCCCAAAGATGAGGAGAGTCTTCACCATGTGCTGCGCACAATTCTTCCACAAAAAATTTTGGTGGTGCTCTAGCCTTTCCTAAGCACCCACGACTCGACCTGCAAAGTTACTACCACTTTTTGAATAGTGTGATGGGTGGGGTGGGCAAGGACAACCGAAGAGACAAACATGGTAGTAATATTGGAATTACTAGTATGGTTTTACTAAGATTGCTGCATGTCTGAAGCATGCATTTCAACCCATCTTTGAGTTACTCCAGCATATTGAGTTTGTAAACATGTTGGGGAATAAAGCAACATACAAAAATAAAAATTTTTAAGCTTTTAACTTTAAATAGTCTTATTCCTAGCTGCAGACTAGCACAACCTTTCATGTAAGCACAGTTACAGGAACAGATATATTTATGTGTACATGTACATACACCACAGCATATGTATGAACAAATGTTTATCTGCAGACAGACTACACAGAAGCTGAATTATAAGGCTGATAGTATTGCAAAGACTGACACTCACACTGTAAGAAATGGCAGCTAAGATTGTCTGAACAATCACAACTGGATCCTCTCACACACAGGTGTTGCAAGAGTCTTGAGTTTCGAAATCATAAATTCAGTTCTTCCACAGGAACCCTCTTGCTCTCTCCCACCCTGCTGCACCCTTGGCATAGACTGAGCCTTCTGCTATTAGTCAAAGTTGGGCAGAATGTAAGAATGTTATTTGCAGAACCAGGATATCGACCTCCTTTCATGCAGAAGCTGGCAAACACATAGTGAAAGGAGGAGGGGATGCAGGATGAGAAAGGATGTATTCTTTCATGCACCTTTGCAACTAGGGTGGCTGAGACTTTGCCAATGGCTTTTATGGACACTTGCTGGCAACAGAGGACTTGCCAGTCTCAGTTATTACCACCCCAGGCACCAAGGCGCAGCCCGGTAAACTCCTCATCTAGTCTTACTCTTCCTTGCCAGGCAAAACTATTCTCTCTACCCCAATCTTTTCCCCCTCCCTCTCTCCCTCTGCCTGCCAGCTGTCCATTCCAGTTTACACCATCCAAGAACCTTAGGCTCAATGCTTCTTATGCTTTGAATACAATCTCAGTGTACAGCAACAGAGAAAAAACCCTCTCAGCTTTTGGTACAGCTCTACAGACCTTATATGCACAGAACAGGTATAATCCTAAGAGAATTTAACTGGTAAATCTTTAATAAGTCTCTGTCAACCCCACGCAAACAATCTCCTAAAGGTTTAAAACTGAAGTCAGAAATGGGCAGTTCCCCACAGAATCAGCAAAAGAATTTCCCTCACACAAAACAACCTTCTTTCCTTCTCCATCCTGCACCCCCTAAGGCTGAGAATATGCATTAGAGCTTCTCCAAGACAACTTTTAAAATTTGGACAGAGCACTTTATTTTCTTTTAACCTTGTTCTTCTTTGAAAACCAAACTCTTTTTATCATCTTAAAAAAAAAGTTTCAGTATGAAACTGATCCTTGAATGGAAAAATTTGATCCTTGAATGAGTCAAGCCTTGCAAAGTTCTGTACAACCACATAACAACATTTCTAGGTATTTCCTGCTGAAAAAATGTAAGTTGGCACTACCAACTCCAGACAATATAAGAACAGTATGAGAGACTGTATGCACGTACGTAGATACGTGTTTGAGCATATGAATGAAAAAAGTGATAGAAAAATGTGACAATACACACATATAAAACATTATACATAACTGAATATGAAAAAAATAGTCCTCAACTAAAAAACCGATAAAATCACTTATCAAAAATAATATCTATGATTTGAAAAACAGAAATACTAATAGGATTACTACTGCAGAAACAATGCTGACAGAGTGCCACCTTGTTTTCTTAAAGAAACAATCTACACTTCTGATACCTCTCCCCATAGACCATGGCAACATTATGACTTTTAACTGAGAACTGATACTAGCCAAAATCCACATTTTCAGTGAAAAGTGTCTGAAGGACACTGAACCACAACTCTGCTTTCTGCAAGACTAGATGGTCAGATCACCGAGACTCAGTGAAATGAACAGTGTTATTGCAGACTGAAGATGTTTACTACATTTTCTTATAAATTTTGTGTGCCACCTGCCGCATTCTTTCTTTTCTTTATATCAAGTTATGTAAGTGTAACAGATTGTATTACCTCTGCTCATCTTGGGACCGGTAGTCAGAATACCATGTGTGGATCAGTCATCTAGTGCTCATAAATTAATCACCACCAAGAAAAGAATGCAGTGTCTTTTTAAGAGCACAAGTTGTACTGATACTGTTACCTGCTCTGGTGATGAAAATGAGCATCTTTTCATCAGCCTCAAGTGCCTTTACCCAAGACTACACAAAACTAGTCTTGGCAAAGATTCCTTGTTGTAAATGTAAGTTGTTAGAGGTTTTCATTTATCTTTATATATTTGCGAAAGGGAAAAGATAAACTACTCTGAAGTTTACCACCAAAATGAACATATCTAAATTACTGCATTCATAAGGAATTACGTTATCATACAAATGCAGAACCTGTGAAATCTAAGAAGAAGATGATTTCAAATTGGTAAGTCAAGACAGTGTTTTAATTCTATTGTTACATACTGAATGAAAAAAGAAACCCAACAACCAAACCAGTATTTGAAGCTCAATTCACAGAGAAGTCAAATAATTTTTGTAGAAGCCTACAAAATCTGTGCACCTCAGTCAAGACTTATTCTATAAAAGCAGATAACAATTTTAGTGCTGTTCAAGTCACAGAAATACAAAATGGTTGCCAATATATTGTTTTGCTAGATGCAGAGACACACCAGGAATGTCAACAGCCTGTTTTCTCAAGAAAGCAAATACTGCATATTCAGGTCAGTGAATAATTTCAGCAGAAAGCAGAAGGGAAGAAATACACTTACTGAATATTCTCCCTGTAGTTCCTGCAAGCAGCATTTGAATTTGGACATAATATGAAGAATAATGTATTAAGACAATTTTCTATTGACTTTATACCATGATCTTGCCCTGTTCCTTGTAGACCCAGATGCATCGAGCAGAGGCTGCTAAAATAGATTTCTTAGGAAACAAAGGAGCTAAGCATGTACTTTACTGTTGGCACATAACCCATGAACAGGACAGGAATCCCTGTAAGTCCTGCTGACTTATAACCTTAGTATCATTATAGGACATGGAATGTTACAGGATGAAGCTTTACAGAAAAAAAAATGTTTTCAAGTTTACTAGCTTAAACACAGAAAGATAATGAAAATCACTGTTCTTAAAATTAATGTGGGTTGAAGATGTAAGTCAGTGTGATTTAGGACAGCTTGAACATATTTAACGTTGCCAACTGTGCTCACACCACCAAACCCTTCTCCATCTTCCCAGGGCACCATAGTATGGGGTAGTGTGAATTCACTGCATTACTCTCACGATGCATCAGAAAGTACAATTATTTGCAGCTGCTCATGTGCTTGGTAGCATCTTCCTAATTTTAACTCTTTTTTTCACCAGGTGTCTATCTATCTCATCCAAGAAGTCACCTACATCTTCCTCCCACAAGCATCATTCATCCCTATTGTTTACAGTCACTGGTCCATGAGATATTTAAAACACCTACCAATAAATAAGAATTTAGAAGTATTGAGGCATGTTCACCTTTCATGGTCTCCTTTTCCTATTCAGCTTTATTCTTCTATTATCGTTCCTACATATCCTTCCTTATGTACCTAAGTATAACCTCTGTATTTTTGTTTGCATCACTCTCCTTCAACAGAAACCCCTTTGTGATCACAGCCAGGGACTGCCTGTAAAGTATGCATACAAATTATACATGTGATTCAGTAACAATAATGCATATCAGAATTAAATACTCAAAAAACCTTTTTTCATGGGAAAAGCATATTAGAAGATCACACAGGTGAGTTGCAACTCCATAGCCACCCCCAAAATACTAGAAAAAAAAGACTCATTTGTATATCTCAAGGTCTTTTCGTGCACTGTCTCTTTTGTGAAATGGGATATGACATAACCCATTTGTGCCATAAGCACAAACTCTTTCCTAGCATACTAAAAAAACCCCACTAAGTACCATTGACAAATGTGCAGAGGGGTCCTTTTGCTGCTGTTGGTTTAGGAAAAATTTCTAAGGACCAAACCCCAAAAAGTCTCTAATTTAAACACCTTCACTTGATAATGGTGTATGTATGTAAAAAGAAGTGCATGTGCAATGGCAGGTCACTGTGCTACGCCTTAGGTGGGACACCATCCCGAGACAGCAGTTACAGTCTGTGCCCTCTATGGCAAGCCCCATCTCAAACAGAAGGAGGATTTTGAGTTCTGAGGGCCAAAAAAGAGGTTGCATGTACAAAATGCTGCCCATTTTCTTATCTTGGACCAAGTACCTCCTATACAAATTACGTCTCACAATTTGTCATCACAACAACACTTCAGTCAACTGTCACCATTTCTGGGAACAGGTAAAGCAGTTGAGCAAACATGTCCTTGTGGAGAAGGAATATGCTTATAGTTTCTCAGGCTTCTCCCATCAAGTTGGAAAAAAGTAGCACATTGTATAGACAGCACTGGCATGGAAAACCAGAATAAGCTCGTGTACAGCCTCGGGTCCTCCTTCCCTCCTCGGAAAAGGTAAAACTGTGTGTTACTGCTTACCACCAAACAAACAGTAACTGAAGCAGGAATCCCACAAAAAATACCACCTCAGGAATTTTGCTGCTGGAGTAGGATTAAAAACAAATAAAGAAACTCCCAAACTTACAAAACTTTATAAAGCCTGAAATTCTCAAGACACCTGTTCTTCTTAAGACAGATTCTTCTCACGGATTTTCATCATCCCTCTTCTTCTCCTTTGTGCATTTCTTCCTGCCACACTAATATTACCATGACAGCTCAGTAAATTTCACAAAATACAAGAGGGATCATGTTGTTGAAAGCCCATAACTCCGAGTACATATATGCCCACAGGCTGCTGAGATAACTGCTCTAACAGGCAGAATTTTGTTTCTGAATCACACAGAGTTTTAGCTTTCCTTCTCAGACAGAAATGCCGCTGGGTGGATACTATCTTAATCATGGTTTGGTGAGGTTCCTTTGCACACTAGTTGGAAGGAAGTGTCAGGATTAAGTTAGAAAAAGACTGGCAACTTTGCAGGATAGACAGGTCACTGCTGTGCCTCACTTTCAGCAGTCTTTTGTCCATAAGTTATGTTAAACAATTACTCCTCTAAGGCCATGTATGCAACTCCAACCCCAACTGCAACCTCTAAGAAAGGTAGCACAACACAAAAAAAGGTATAAATTAAGGGAATTCTTTTCTAAACTTGCAAAGCAAAAGAATGAATTCATAACATGGTTCTTACCATCTGCACAGAGCATATTTACAACAGTCCAGAAACACATCCTCTCTGTAAATAATGAGAGAAGTCCTAACAGACTTCTAAGATAGAACATAGGTCAGCAATTTTAATTTATTTTTTGTGCGGTATTTTTTGAGCTCAATGAGTCAAACACGTTTATATACCTAGAAAGGGTTTAATGCACACAGAAAGAAAGTACGTTCATATATTCTGCAGAAACATTTTGCTTACTGAAATGAAACTGCAAGTGAGGAGCAACATTGAAACCTTAGGCAACAATGATTTAATGTTGGTGCATTTCCTTGTTCCCAAACCAGCTAAATTCTATGGTAGACTTACTCTTACCATCTTTTATTACGAGAAACAGAATTTATTTCCCCAGTATTAATCTTGTCTCAGAGGTTAATTATGTTTGGGATGGTATAATGCTCATCTGTATCTTGAAAATGGATTATTTTTGTTTAACTCCTTCTCAAAAGTAACCAGTATATTAATGCTGCTCTATAAATCCATGGGTCACCTACATTTTCAACAGCCTATTCAGTTCTACTCTCCCCCTCTCAAAAGCGATGAAAAAGAATTAGAAAATGTTCAGATTTTTCAAAGGTTCAAAGGCCAGTTCGAAAGAAGGGACAAGAAAACCAGGACTCAGGAATCAGCTGTTGACTGTCCCCTCCAATGCAAGGACTAGGGGCCATCACAGAAAACAAAGAGGTGGCAAGACAAAAGCAAGATGAAACAAGATGACATGGTTCTTCTCGTAACATGTTGTGGAAATCCCTGTCAGCAACTCAGATGGGTTTAGAAGGACCAAACAAGTTCATGGAAAAGAAATCTACTGAGGATTGCTAAATATCATCACTTCTAGAGAAAATTCTCGAGACACAAATAACTGAAGGCTGAAGAGTTACTCAAGGCAAGGCATCATGTGTACTCGCCCTGTCTTTCTCCCCTTCTATATGCTTTTTCTTTTGGCATCTGGGCTAGCTGGCCTTTTGGTCTGATCTCAAGACAGATACTCAAATGTTTGTAAAAAGGCAGATGGAGACATTTTACTTTTTATACCTATTGGCATAAGCAGTATATCTAAGTGTGGTATTTTATTTCTGCCATTTGTGAATAGCTAATCCCCATTGCAGAAGAAGAGTTACTACAAAAGAGCTCTTTCAGAGGAATTGCCACCAGAGAAATGTATTGTTGAGACGTAATTAAGATGTTGAATACTGCATTCCTTGTTAGAATCCAGCTATTGACTCTGATGCAGAACCTGTATGCCATCCCAAAAAAGACAACAGCTTGGAGAGTTAGTCAAGGTTGCTATTAGAAATGAATGATATTTGTTATGCAAACAGTAGGCAGACATGAATCTCTTGCATAAACTCATGTCAGTTTTCAAGTAGTTTTTGTAGGATTGGTGTCAGCTGCCTTTCTTAACATGAGTCTCTTTTGACTGAAATTTTTCCGCAATGCAGAGCTGTTGCCTCAACATTATACAGATGAACAAAAGCATTACAGGATGTCATAACATCACAAGAATTCTTTATATCAGGAGCAGAAGCCTAGTATTTAGCCTCCAGCAGGGCTAGCCTCTGATCCTGGGAACATCCAAGAGACAGTCTACTGAATACACAAGAATAAGCAAAACTCTCAATTCAGAGGTGTAAAGTTACACCTGACACATGATATTTCGATATCAGATATTCCTGCTTGGGGGAAAAATATAAAAATCCACACAAGTGCCTCTCAGACTCCTTGCAGAAGGCATGACTCATTACCTGTAACCGTGAGCAGCACACGGAGGGCTGGCTGGTTGTCAGGAGCAGTGTGGATTAGAGCAGACACACAAGGGCTGGTAACTGTCCCCAGGTGATGATGACACATTAGCTGAGGTTTGCTGGCACAGGATGCAAACTGGCAGCCCTCCAGCTCTGGCACTACCTGTGCTACTGCTCAAGGAGAAGGTGTGGTGCTGTATGCTTTGTCCAAGGCTTTGTGGGGACCAACCCACTCCACCTCTCCCACATGTCCCTCCCACACTGAGTCAGAAAGACATGTCCAGCCTCTAAAAACCATAGTGGCATGCAGAGAGCTCCAGAGAGGAGTGACTTCTGACTGAAGAAGCAGGCATTTTCCCCCTAGGGTTTTAGGATGTGCCCTCAGAAAAACAAGGAACTGAGCAAGCCACTAAAAGCTGGCACTGCAAAGGCAATGACTTCAGCATGCCCAGCATTTACAGAACATCCAAGACCTTCTAAACAAACTGCCAATTAGCTTGTCTATAGGTGTCAAGCTCTTGCCATTAGAGCAGGGAGCCTTTCCCTGAATAACTGTCTATAGCTGAAACTATCTCTTGAGAAGTCCTAGAAAGGGATTTGACATTTTTCTTCAAATGCTTTTACACAGCAGGGAAGGTGAAATCCCTAGTGAACCAGGTTCCATTTTAATTTCTGGATGTCCATAGAGAAAGAAATAATATTGCTGACTATAATATTGTCAATAAAATAATGTTATTTCCATTACAGACAACATATAAAATTTTTTTTTGCTCCCTGGGGAAGAGGAAAGGAGTTGACAGTGTTTTTGTACAAAAACATCAGAGACCCAGTACAGAGTAAAATGATGGTTTAGGCACTGAAGAAATTTATCCAGTTTTTCCTGAAGAAAAATAACCCATGGCAAAAATTCAGTTGCCCACAAAAGGCACAGCTTCTTTGCAGGGAAAAAAGCTCAGGTTGGGACAATGTTGTGGCAGATATAGGTAATGGCAAGAGAGAAAATCCTGTTATTTAAAAATGCCACTTGTGCATCTTCTTACTTCCTAAGGCAAAGACATCTTTATCCAGTGCAACAACCCAGCTCACATCAAGGTGAATTTTCAGTAGAATGCTACGGCTTCCAGAACAAGTCATGAATATTTGATGTGCCCTTTAAATATCTTAGTACCATCTCTTTAAAAGAATTATCCTTGCACAGACCAATGAATCTTGCATAGAAATTTACTTCTCTCCTCTGCTTCCCTAACTCCCATTTTAAAAAGCATACAAATAACTTTCATCTAAGCATGTTTTCCCATCTAATCTCCAGAATGAAAAAGGAAACCTAATATTTTTCAGGTATTGTTAATCCTGCTTTCACACAGAGGGATGGATTAGCAAATCAGAGTCTCTTCAAGATCCTTTATTTTTTACTACTTTATGATCAAACCTGGTTTTGCTAGCATCAGTTCCCACAAAGGTTTTCTCTCCTATGTATTTATGTTTATATTCACTGAAGTAGCAGACTTCTGAGACTATCAGAAGTAAAATATCCCTTAATATTTTCTGAGTTCAGGCTCCTTCTCTATATTCTTTGCAGAAGAGAACATTATGAGCCCTTTTAAGCAGGACCCTTGTGCCATCCTGTCTGCATGACACTAATCCTGTAATGACACTAGAAGGCCAGATGGAGAGAATAGAAACTGATAGAGTGGTACATCCAACCTGCAGAACAGACCTTTGCTGCAAATGGTCTACCCTGCCCATGCCACCACCTTAGAAGAAACATTACCTTTGCTATTATCTGTATTACCTTTGAGAATGACCTGGCCTTGAGAGTGGGGACAAGCAGTACATGTGGACTCAAGCCCAGCTTCAGGGCTGATATTACACATAAATATCAAAGCAATCCTGGGTACTGCTATGGACTTGTCACCGCAGGATCTCAGTATTTTTTGACAGAGCTGTGTCCGCTCAAGTGGGAAATATGTTATTACTGACTAACACGAGTGAGGGACTGTGACCCAAATATTCTAAAGGGGTGTTCACAGAGCAGATAAGGGGCCAGAGCCAGATAGCTGTGCTGGCATGATATGCTAGCCAGCATGACTGAATTGTGTAACACAAATACCTGGTGATCTTTACCTCACTGAGGTGTACCCAAGCAGCCATACCCTCAGAGCACACCCAAAAAGGCACGTAGGGTCTTACTGCCAGCAGATAACAGTACTGGTTTGCTTCATTAGAAGATAGACTGTGAGGCTATGCAGCTTATGACTTACTTTTAACGGTAGCCATACGAACACAGAAATCATACCTACTCTGTAAAAATAAATCTTTACATGCAGAAGATTAAAACTTACACTGTCTGAGCGAACACCAAAATATTTCAGGAAAATGCAGAAGTTTCAAATCCAGAAAGAAACAATTAAGTGAAAGGAAGGAAGAAAAAAACCTTATGACTAAGAATGACAAACATATGGGGCTACAGAATCCAGGAAAATTTGTAGCATCTTTAAATCATCTCTCTGAAGAGAAGAAGACAACTTTGTAAGAGTGATTCTAGACAATAATAAAAAGCTGCTGTAAAACTTATGGCTTACTTATGCAATCTCCATTTACCATATATTTACTGAGGTTCCCTCTCTCGATGTTTCAAGGCACCAGCCTTTTAGTCTTTTCCCAGCAGCATGAAGAAAACCGGCATTCCCCTCGACCCATTCCCAACCCCGTTCCAGGCTTTTAAGTCACAGGTGACATAATTTGCTATCAGCTGCTACTGTGAATTCTAATGGATTATTATGCTGCCCACTGATCTGCTATGTCAAAATGGCTAATTAAACACACTGAAGAAAGACTGGTGATACCTCCGGAGATCCACCAGTGCAGCATGATATCCGATTTCAGCTGAACAAGAAAAGTGTCTCAGTTTCTTATCTTACAATCAACACACATTATAGACTTATTACAAGGTTGAAAAGTACTGTCTTCTATTTCCAGTATGAATATGCCATACGTAGGTTAACAAAATACTCTGATATTTAAATATTCCATTTCCATATCTACATTATTTTTTTAAAAATTATTAACGAAAGTCAGAAGAGCTAGCACACTATAAATGCATCTTTATGTTTTTTACCAATGAAATATAGATTCCAAGAGAAAAACCCAGATCTTTAACCTAAATATCTTTCCATTTACAGATGCAGTAGAGGTCTTCACTTTCCTTCAGTACCAAGGTCAAGCTCTGGAAATGGAAATAAATGTGGGTGTGGTGAGGGAGATCCTGAGTCCATTTTTAAACTGAGTTTATTTACAGACTTAAATCCCTGACCACATGATGACACTCCTTTGATCATTTCTTTGCATTTACCCTAATACAAGTATAAAATACACAACAATTTTAGAGGGCAGGATCAGACCAAATGTCTCTAATAATTTGTATGCTGTTGTGACTAGGGGTCTTCAGTGGTTGTTAAATATGTCCTATTCTGACCTGGAATTCCAACCCACTGTTTGAAGACATGAAGACGTCCCAAAGACAGCCTGCTACTAAGGCAGCCAGAGTACTACTTTTGTTCTGGGCAAAGGAGGAAATGGTTAGTGAAAGAGATCCTGCCAGTTGTTTGATGTGCAAAGCGATAAAAATTTAAGACACTTATTGATTTACCTCCACTGGCAGGCACAAGGATTGAACTAGATGTCCTTACTGGTTCTTTCTAGTTTGCTTACAGCAACTTCCCTAAAGAAGGCAAAGTGACAGGCTCCCTAGGCAAACCAAAATGAGACTTGCATATAAACAAGCTCAAGGCTTCTGACTCATGAATGATTAAGATGAAGAATATTGTGGAAGCAGTGGGGAAAAACAACTGAGCCATTTTCTTAAAAGACAGCAATTCTATGAAAGATGTTTCTGGCCTTACAGGCAACCCAACTGCTTCCTTACAAAAAAACCCCCTTGTGACAGCAGAGGTATTGAAAATGTACATGATGAAAGTGTACCAAGGGTAATGATCCTCTCCTGCCTCTTTTGGATGACCCTTCTCAAATTAGCCAAAACTACCATGGGGAACTTCTTCAATAAAAAACCTGTGTTACCACAGGTGAAACAAGGTACCAGGGGGTGAAGTTCATCAAAGGGTACCACTTGTTGCCAACCTCTATTCTGACACACAATCTGCAGTCGCAAGACAAGTGGAAGTTACTATTGATTTGTTCTGACTGCTTTAGAAGTGCAACCGCTTTCTGCTTCTCTCATCTTTCACATCATTAATTATCTTGAAAGAAAGCACGGTGTACAGACAAGGCTTGTTATGGAGAAAACTGTATGACTGAACATGAGGTGACAGTACAAGAACACGACTGCAGTACCACAGGATTAGCACAGGCAGATTATTTTGCCTTTAATAATGCCTCTGAAAGTATAGTCACTAATAAGCACTTCTGACACACAGACTAGTTCTCTTTGGTAATAAAAAGAAAGTAACCTTTCAGGAACTTTTCCACTCTTTTTACTGAATACATCCTGGATCACAATTTTTTAATTTACAGTCTTGGGCAAGAAAAAGACTGACTACTGAATTTCTCACCATCCTAACCCTGTCCTCCAACCCTCTGTCCAACACACTCACACATGCAGTCACGTGCAGATCCACTAATTCATGTTCTAGTCCTGCAACAGGCTCTCACAATGGCAACAAGAGCAGAACATGGAGCAGTCAGGATAGGTTCTAGAAAATTCTAGTTACAGCATGAGGTATAACAGATATTGCATTTCAGCTGTCAAATTTGGTTAGCAGAAGCTCTCCACAGAAAAATTCAGCCCTCTGCGGAAAACAACGTCAGCGATTGAAGACTCAGTACATTTCCTCTTATTCAGTCCTAGCCATAGCCTTGAAATGAAGTGATAAAGAAAGGTTCCTTTCAGCCTCAGTGCCCACATTTCAGAAGGATGTATCTATCTAATGCAGTATCATATACTCAGGAGAATAAATAAAACACTACAGGATTCTTGACTTCAGCTATCATTGGACTTCTTACAGGATTCTTGACTTCAGCTATCATTGGACTTCTTCCTTTTTTTTTTTTTTACCTCTAAACTGGAATGCTCTGAAACTGTGTTTACACACGCTGTTTAAGGATGCTGGGTGTTCCCTAGAGTCTCACATTCATTTCTGCTCAGAATACCCAAGCTCCTCTCAGCACAACTTCCCCTTTTACCTTCTGTCGTTGCTGAATGTTGCTCATTGCGTCTGGCTGAAACTCCAGCTTGTCTGTTCGGCAAAGTTTCCAGTATAAAATAATAACGATCAGGAGCACCACAGCAACTGGGACTGCCACACCAACGATAATCCACAGGTTGCTGTTCTGTGACTCTGAAGCGGACTCCTTCAGCTTCTCCACAGCTGTGAAGTAAAAAAGGAAGACAAGCAGTATTATGTGGTTATATTTTAAACTGAGGACACTTCAAGGTTATGTATTTTTATGTTCTTATAAAAGCTAGTTAAAGAACTTATCAGAAACCAGCTGCACATCACAGGAAATGTCACACCACTTACACGTTAAGGTATGTCATGCTCAGGAAGCATGGGGCAGGTGGATCGATTGTCCTGGCCTACCTTCAGAAGACCTGTGCTTAAAATACTAATGAAAACGCACTTCTGCCACATTATTCTGTAACCCAAAGCTGAGCTGACACAGTGAAATGGGTCTAAAAAAAGACTCTACCACTGACAAAGGTAAGATGGACTTTCAAACATTTTTGCCTGTTTCCTGCTTTAAGCGGTATTATCAGCTGCCTCTTCTCTTTAATGATACATTTTGTTACCTTCCCCATCAATAATCACAATCAATTTGAAATCAGTGAGACCTTCCTCCCCAACATGTATAGTTCTGCGTTTTTCATTACTTTTTTTCTTTTCCCTGTTTCATTGTCAGTGTGTGAGATCCCTTAGCCCCAAACAGAGAACAAAACTACTGGAAAGTGTAATCAAACAAGTCATGCCTGTAAAAAGTAAACTGGAAGAACTGACAAAACTTTCATTTGCTCTATTTTGCATAGTGGTTAGATGTGGAACTAAAAACCAGAGCACTAATACATTTCTTGTCAAACTGCTGCACTTGTAAAAATGATGTTTTCAAGTTAAAAAGAGTATTTATATGCATTTATTTGTATATACTATTTTATTAAAAGCCATTCTAACAATGAATCTAGAGCTTAAAGGAACATATAATTCTCATATTTTATACATCTGACAGCTCATTTACGACATTATGTTTTCTGTTAAAAAATAACCCTTTTTTGTCTAGTTTCTTCCAATAAGAAGCATTTAAAGACTTCTATGATTCTATGACTCTTAGAAGAACTTTCTAATGACGTGTCAAAGATAACAAGCTTCAACATGCACAATAAACTATAAATACTTCATGAAGTTTGTTCAACATATCATTTTTGTAAAGAGAATTTATTCTTGCAACTTTTTGCATTTCTGTCTAACCAGTATTATAGTCCATTAATGGATACTAAGCGGATGTATATGAGCTACTGACCTAATCTGTACACAACTGTTTTAATGAGGGACAAAATTTAGAAACACATCCAGATGGTGCAATTATTACTATTTTCTTTCTTTCCGCAGAGAATTTTAAAAATCAGACACATGTTTGTTCTGTTGGCAAAATACCCTGTGGTACAATGTAACTCATGCCTCCATATTGCACGGAAAAGGTAATTAAGCATTCATACCAATGAGGTATTTTGCGGATCATACTTGTCTGTTCCTGTTTTAAAATACCTTCAAGTGTTCTTTCCTAATTGTAATGCGGAATTTTGAGTAGTCTTCTGTCTCACTACTTACTGAAGCCTCCTGAATAAAGTCATTATGTAACTTTATATGACCTGTAATATTTATTCTGATGTGTATCTAGTTAAAGATCACATTACTTCTACATTATATTCATTAAAAGATCACATTACTTATATATTACTTATGGGTAAACAAATAAAGTCAGTCATAGTGTAGATTAGTGTACATTTTTTACTCACAGAAAAAGTAATTCAGACAAAAAAACCCCAGCAACTTGTGCTAAACTTCACTGCTATTACTCAGCTAAAGGAAACACCTATCTCACACAGATGCCCTCCCATCCCACAACGCTGAGGTTTATGTAATCTCCTGGGTAAAATAAACTGTAAAGAAATACTGGACTAGCAGGAAGAGATGAAAATGACAAGAAGGTATTTAGTTAGCACAGCACTCTTCTAGCTCAAGCACTAAAGTGAACACAGCGAGGCTTGACTTAAGGACCCTGTTGCAACCCCAAGCTCAGCAGTCTTCAAGAAGCAAAGCGACACCTCATAACTCACTGCACGGCTGCTAAAATTTATTTCCTCAGGAGTGTCAAAGCTGCAGCATTCCAAGAACAAAACACTGCAACAGTGGGCACTGTGCAGTGCCATAACCTACAAAGCTAATGTCACCCTTCCTGTTTGTCTTCGTTGGCATCAGTGTGGTTTTGACAGGGCTTACGCTGTGCAACGGTGCCATCGATGCGGTATCCAAGGATGATTGCAGCCCGCTGGATATCAACTCTGTTCATCAGGTCTGAGCACTTCAGAGCGCTCAGTCTCTCTCCATCTTGGTCTTCCACGAAATATATCAGCTCCACGGGGTTATCAACACCAACTAATCGCGACACATTCACAATCTGAAAAGAAATTGGAAAGCTTTTACATTTTAAGTTGTATTTATTTGGCGCTCCCATGGTCTTTCAGTCCATACTCTCTCCTCTTCCTTCCTTATCTCAAAATAAATACTGGTGCCGTCTTGGCAAAGCTCTTCAAAGTATTTGTCTAGTCACAGTGTGCAAACCCCACTGCATAAAAAAGATTTCACCTTGTTTGTATCATGTAGAAATACAATTGTTGTTAAAGAAAAACCCTTTATCTGTGACACTAAATAATATGGTATTATACTAACCATGTAACTGCTATGAAGTAGTACAGTTTGGAAATTGTTAATATCCAGAGAAGTCTGATGGGAAGATGTGCTGTGTGTAGTGCTCCAAAACACTGTATACAGCAAAGGGAACATAGACACCAGCTACTTCTCCCACCTGAGAAGAGCTCAAGTCAACACTGGACAAACAGAGCTAATATTCAGCAATAATAATCTGCTTCCAAACTAAAATTCAGGATACTTTCACCTAGTACTTATACAAAAGATTCTGAGTGGAAGTCATCCAGAGGAAGACAACATTGCTGGAATAATATATAAGAGCCTAATTACACAGGCACTACTCAAGTGCTCCAGAATCCTGGGAAATTTACAGAAATACCTATTTTGTAACTGAAAGGAAAATTTCCAGGGAAGCAATCCCTTGTGTAATACATTTTTATGGCAAATATGAAATTTCAATTTTCCCCCTCACCATTTGTTTCATAACAACATACAGATCTGATAAGCAAGAGAACTGCTTTCACTCTATAGATGCCCACACTGTGCCACCCTGGAAGCCTCTACTGCCTTTAGCAATTGTCACTTAGTAGGAACTACTGAAGAGAATAGTGTGACTGCACTTTTCCCCTTCTCTAAATACCTACTTTGACTTTGATTTGTTATTCGTAACACACACCTCTTTGTTCCAGTTTTTCCAAACGTTAAGCAGCCACACAAGCGAATATTCTGTTAGCATCAAATAAAACTGTTTGCTCTGCCTCAACAAAAGCACTTGCACAGTCACCTTCATCCTCCAAACGCTCCCCCTGGCATCCACCTTTCTTCAGGAAGGAATGTATTTGACGCTGTGGGAAGCAATTCTTCCTACCTAGTTCTAAAGACATTAATAATCAAAAGAATGCATGCTATGAGGAAGCCCTGTAGATACTCTCTAACCACCAAACATCTACATTGCATATGAGAATCACATAACTTTGAATTCCTGTAAAATTAAATCTTTATATATGACAACTCTCCTCATTTTAATCATTTACACATAATGGTGAGCTCAAACAAGAACCAGGCCAAACAAATAGTGGGAGGTATTCTATCATGTAAAACAGAGTTTTAAGAACTCTAGAAGTAATTGGCACAAATAGAGCGATGTATTTTGGTTCTTTCAAAATTACCTTTTTGCTATGAAGTACATATTTAATAAATTCTAATCTCAAACACTGCCCATAGGCTTCAAGTAAAGTAAACACAAAAATGTTTGCATGTCTGAGGCTTACAAAAGCATAGCTTTGTATTGTTTTCTTTCCTAGTTTCCAACTAAACAATCACGTTGAAGGAAAGAAGTGCAATGTTCTAGCTTGACAGGGATGATATTCTGGTCTTTGGGGACACCACCTCAACATGTCCTAAAACAGCATTTTTCAGGATGGTAACAGCAAGTTATACATGTATAAAAAAGGCAGTGAAAAAAAAAAAAAAAAAAAAGGAAAAAAAGAAAGCACAATTGTCATAAAAGTCTTCTAGGACAAAGCAACTGAAAGCAAAGAATATTGTTCAGTGTCTGTCACATCTGATGTAAGAAACAGAGTGTGTACAAACAGAGCAGAAAAATGTGCAAATTTGAAAAAGAGCAAGACCTGCTAACAGGACCCATTAACCAACACTGCTGCTCATCCTGAATATTATTCACTATTGTACCAGCTAAGAGGCAACCAATCCTCAATTTAAGGTAGTAAAACAATATCAATAAATAAGGTTTCAACACACATTCAGCAGCTGTAAGGCTGAATGTGGTTTCATGGACTCCAAATATATAATTCGTTAACGAATGTCCACAGCTTTGTATTATTTTTGCTTCAGTGGGTTGCCACAGCCCAGCCTCAGTGCACAGAGCAGCAGGGTGTATGGACTGGTATTTGCTTTCAGCACAGATGAAACCTTTCTGAACAGCATTTAACTCACACAGAGGGTGAGGGAGTTGAAAGGCCACATGTGAAAAATCGTGTTCTTCATTTTAATTTTATGAAACCCCTCTGTGCATAGCAAAGCTAGAGAATCAGAGAAATTTAGAAGATTCTTAAAGTGAATTGTCATGTATTTTATGGTGCCTGTGAAGCACACAAGAAGCACTATGATTACGTGTGTTATACACACTGGGTAAAAATCAGAATCTGACTGAATGGGTTAATAAGAAACTTCTCCACCGTTGCCTTTAGAAAGGGCAGGGGATAAGAAGGACAAGCTTCCAATGCAAGTTGCCACAACTGAAACTATACAATTTTTAACACAAAATTAAAAACAACAGCATATGGTTCCCCATGTTGAGGAACAGAGATGGGTAAGAACAGCCAGAACAGAGACAGGAAGAAGTAGCTGGAGGTATTTCAGCACAGTATAGAGAACATGGCTGTAAGAAACTCAGTGGAGGTACAGGCTAGTATTTATGAACTAAACTCATCATTTAAAGTTTTATGGGTACCTCAGTTTTCATCTCTGTCACGCTGATTCACTAGATTTTTTTTATTGATTGTTTTAACTAACCTCTATGTTAGCTGCAACACAGAAAATGGCATGCTGGATCTGAACTGTTTTAAGTATGCTCACAGAACTAAGGCACATAGTCACTGTGCCTATATTTTACACAGTTTCTGTATATTAAGTTTTGTGGCATATAGTTCCAAATTACACTCTTTGCACAGCTTCAGACTGGTTTTGTCTCTACCCTTGAGAGTGCTAAGAATGCAAGCAGAAATATTTTCCAGGCATCCAGCAAAACAGCCTATGTGTAAGGAAGCATTTAAACATTTTAAATTTATGCTCTGGCAGTGAGGGATGACAAAGGGAGGGAGGACAGAAGAATTTCAATACATGGGAGGCAGAAAGTGGGGGAAAAAAAAAGAAAAAAAGAAAATACTAATTCAACTTCTGTGCACATAAATGATACCACTTTTGTTGATACTAGATGTGCATTTAACCTCCATAGAGGAAAGGTTTAACTGTGTTCAGGTGTCAGCAAATTTAATTTAAAAAGTGTTTTCAAGTGAATATCATAGGTTAGTGAACAGAGTTGCCTTGGTAACCAAATCTAGTTTGTAATGTAAAGCGGGGAAATCCAAGGGGTAGGGAAGCTCCCAAGGTGTTCGCAGGGGTCAGTCAGTCAGTGAGATGTCCTGGTGAGCAATCCACAAGGAGCAAGGAACCCCTGGATGAACTGTTTCAGGGTTTCAAAGGCATGAGCACCACTTAGACACAAGCAAACATGCAGACACAACCTCCAAAATGCATGCATGAGGGTTATTTTCCTCTTCGCTACATTCATCCCCTTGGGGAAAAAAATCATCAAAGCAGATTCTGCTTTCTGTCTTACTAAAAACAGGATTTTAGTGTCTGGGCAATTAAATCGAGCTGTATTGGGGTCTGAACAGCACACAGAGGTAGGAACAGCCTATGGGTTACCTGACAGAGGGGCTGGTTGCTGCCCAGGGTGGCGATTGGAGGGGTGAAAAGCCTCTGAGGAAAAGGTGAAGCAGCAGCAGTCCCCAAAAGCTTTATTTATAAACCTAAAAACTCACAGCAAGACTGGGGCTTTCCTCAGATTACACACTTGGGAGAGACATGTAAGCTGTCAGTAGAAAAACAACAGAATGAAACTTTGCCTTAATGAAAAGCTCAATTACGTCCCCTCATAGCTGCTACTTTACACATTGCAACTAACATACTACTTAACATGTTCCTTAAATCAGAACATTGCTCCTTTTGTCATTTACTGGGATCATCTTTTCACTTCTACTAGGTTCGAAAAACCAAGCACATTGAAATGAAGGAAAATTACTTAATTTTTTTTTTATTAGTTCCTACTGTATTTTTAAACTACAATTAAGTAATTTAATTCCTAAAGAAAAGTAATGAGAATCGAGTTATTACAGTAAGCTATTGACAAAACATAGCACAGGTCTTAATCTCTGCAGAGGCAATGCAAACCACATTAAGCATGTGCCTTCAAATTTGCAGCAACAGCAGATGCACACTGAAAATATGTATGATTTACTAAGTGAAATATTAATACACATCATACAAAAATCAATGGAACTATCTCATATATAACAATCAGGTGTGAGGTTTCAGGTTTTTTTGTACGTAATGGTTATAGGCTTTTTTCTCTTTTTATCATGGAATGCCACCTGTTAATAGCACAGATAGGCAAACAGGAGGGGAAAGGATGATATCTGGGCACCCTCCAAAGACCTTATTCAGAGTGTCTAGACTTAAAGTACAATTTTTTCACATTCTTAGATACTAACCCATGCCTTTAGAAATGAAATCTAAACCTCACAACGTATCACTTCTATTTCCTTAGTCTGTGAAAGGAAACTAATATGCCTGCAGTAACATTCACAAGTAATTGCTTCACCTTCTGACCTGCAGTCCTGATTTTCCACAGAGCTTAGAAATGTCACATTTCAGTACACTATAAATATCTATCACCCCAGGAAAAACTCTGGTCTATGGGGTCACAACACAAGCAAAATATAAGTCTAGTCTTTAATGGATATATGCACATCCTGTTAATAAAACTATCCAACACTTTGTGTTGCTGGCAGCTTCTGTTCTTATTTTCACTTCCTTGTGCTCTACTATCATAGCAGTCACTGTATGGTGTGCAAGAAATATATGTGGGAAAATCTGAATATAAAGCACAAAATACATTACTAGCTCTCCTGGAAGACACAAACAGATGCAAAAATACAACACACTTCTAACAGAACTTATAAACTTGGCTACGAGGAACAGAATTAGCAGCAGTAAAAGGTTTATGGCAAATGACTATGGACCAGATCCTCAAGTGACAGAGAAACATCCTTGAAAGAAACTGTCCTTTACCCACTACCAGGTACGTGAGTCCAGCTGCACACAACAGCCTCCAAGGTTGCCTCACCTGCCACACATCCTGCCAAAGCAAGCTCCCAGGATGCTACAGTACCTGACAGTACCTGCTGTTCTCCTACAGGAAAGCAGGACACCTACCTCAGACACCTTGCAGCAAGGTATCTCTTCAGCCTTCATTCTTCCACATCTCCTTTATTACAGTTCTAACCCTGTTTAAAAGTGTGGGCTGCGACCACCTGGAGAAGCCCTGTGTTACATGGGATGGCAAGATGTGCTGATTGTAATGAAGACAATCTTCCTCTGCCCAAAGCCAGCAGTTGGCAGACTTTTTGCACTAATTAAGTGTCATAAATGAGCAACACTGTTTACTGGAACATGAGCTGCAGCCCTCATTTTATGTCCCAGCAAGTAATACAAAGTCAAAAGGAAAATGCTGTCTTTTCACTTTCCCAAATACTATTCTTCAGCTAAAAAAGATATGCCCGTAATTTTGTGCATGCAGAAATAAATTACCTGAGCTTTATTATCTAAAATCATGAAATCGTAATCTAAATATACACATTTTATAGGCTGTGGTTATCTTTCCTAGCAACACAAGGAATATTTCTTTAATTTATATGCAAAGGCATAAAGAAAAAAGCGCAGTAAGAGGTGCTGGGAATAGAAGACCTGCAGCAGACATCTATTTACAGCAATTCAAAGCCATACAGAAGAAAAATAAAATAAAGTCTCTATTACAGAAACAGATGTTTCTGAGACAGGAAAACAAAAGTAAGAATATCCCAACATCTGGAGATTTAAGTGGTAGCAAAAACTGTACAATTAAATTAAATAAAGATAATAGGTCTGAACGCCTAGAAGGGCATCTGCGAGGTAAACCAACTGTCATTGAATTAGCTGGAAAAGGTAATTTTTAAGAAGATGAGCCATTAAAAAGTACTTTGGCTTTTGGTTTGTAGAACTGACTAGAAACATCACATGCCAGAATTTAAATCTGAAAATAAAATACCCAAGTCTTCTTGGACTTTATGTGAATAACTCCATCTGTGACAAAACCCTAAAGCGGCACTGGAATCCAGGTAGTAGAAGTTGCCATGTGTGCAAAATTTGACATGATTAATTGTTTTTACCTGAAAGTCAGCCCTGTGACCAGGAGTCCTGTGACAAATAAGAAGTTAAGGGGCAGAATATACTACTCTATTGCTGCATCAAGCTACACACGATTCTATTTCGTATTTCTACACCACTACCAGAACACCACAGAGAGTTGTGAAGTAGCTGTTCCAGCAGAGTACTTTCTTTCAGATGACCATCCCATCTCCTTTCGCTAGGCACCTTGGGTAAGTCAGAGTAGATAGAAACTTTCTAAAATAGGATTTTGGTAAAATAATTTTCAATGTTGTTTTTAAGAAGTCATCAGAAATTTTCAGTAGATGCTTACAATAATGAGTTATTTACATTTGTTATATTTACCTTAAAAGACAACAAGGTATTCATAAGAACTATATTTTAGGTGCAGAACACAAGTATCATCAACTAGCTAAATGTGATACACGCTTTTGACTTATATTTCTCAACTCAAAACCTGGACAATATTAGTTTATTCAGTAATTTATTACCCTTTCTATTTCTTTCTCTGATTCTGAGCTTGTAATACCTGCACAATGTTGCTTCCTGCAAAGCTGGCTCGCCTCCATATCCGCCCTCTGACCAAAGCCTCGTTCAGCAGGTGAGCAAGTTTCCGCTCCATCTCAGCCCGAAACACTTCCTCCTGAATTCGCTGGTCGACGACACCCAGGAGAACTACATTGCACAGAAACAAATTAATTAGCAAAACTTTTCAGTGTCTTTTCTGCAACTTCAGTTGCAGGCTTTGAGTTGCCCTGTGACAGCTCATGGACAATTCAAGAGCAGCTGTATTCACATGGGAATACTGTCCTGTTCAGCCGGAGGTTACATGTTGGAAAGGAAGGCATTGGGTGGGAAAAAGTTAAAAGAAGTTTAAAAAAAAGAAAATTTGGCAAAGGATTTTTTTGGAATCTTAACTAGGCTATACAGACACAGGATATTGAAGAAACAGTTTCAATTTCGAAAATACATAAAATTATGAGCACTCAGTGAATTGTTAAAAAACTAATAGAAAATTTAGTCTAAATTTCAGTCAAAGAGTTGGAGATGGTGAGGACAAGGCAGAATCATGAAGAAAAAGTATAACAGCAGCATATGAACGAAGCTGTGCATTCAAGTGCAACTTCCCAAGATCAAGATAAACAAGCATGCCAATCACAGCACAAAAATATGGTTAGTAGCCCTGCCCACTTCACTTTCCAACCCAGGTATCCTGGATCACTGGGGCAGCTAGTGATGAGAGGAATTCCCAAGGAAACATGAAAAAAAGGGTGGATGTTTACTGTCAAGATGGCATCCAGCTAAAGAAATGTGGAGTGAATGAAGTCACAGTCATTCAAATGACCTAACTGAGAAATCCTATAGGATAGCAAACCCACTCACTGCTGACTGAAGTAACAAATTCAGTTTTAATTCCTGTGCCTCTCCACTAAAACGATTTATATTTTTTAGAAGCCACTCTTTCAGTAAGTGTTCCCACATTTATTTTTTCAAGTTTGGTGCTTAATAAAAAGCCATCCAATTAGATCAAATCAATTAAATGTAATTTAAATTTTTTTAGTTTTTAAAACAAAAATATCAGAAGCAGTTTTTCAACGTCAAGCTTTTCACTGCATATGTCAGAAAAAGGAAACATTTTCTTGATTTCTCACAGAGATCAACAGCATCTGTCTTCTAAATCCACTCACAGACTAAGTATCTCAGAATTAAATTGCAAAATATTTAGACAGTGACCTAAGGCTATTATATACACCAAGCTGAAAACTGTTCCTGCCTATGTATTGGATTTCAGTATCAACAAATTATGCTCAATAGCATGAATTGTACTCTACGAGTGAGAGGGAGAATTACAGAGAACACTGCATATCCCAGCGTTTTATGACTATTGGGAAACATGCAAATATATCTGAGTAACTTGATATTAGAAACCTTTACATGCAAAAATTCTATCATTTCCCTGTGTCATGATTCATTACCCTTACATTGACTGAAAGGACTGATCCAGCCAAAATCTACTAGCTCTTCCCAGACTGCCTTCAAGAACTGGGATTGCAAAAAATTCCTCTACAGCAAAATGAAAAGTTGTTGCAATTAGCTTTCAAAATCTTACAGTCAGGTAGTTTATAAAAATCCAAGGGGACGTGATTTCTGAGCTGGAAGAACCCTTTTCTTACTGTAAGATCTAAGGGAACTTCCAGCAGCAAGGGACAAACCTAAGGCTGAGCAGAAGGGGGAGGGAGTGTTAGAAAAAAAGCCAACATAAATCCCTAAGGAAGGGACATTGGATATTAGACACACACATGAGCTTCTCTCCTGCTAGTGAGCATTATCTGAAATTCTAAATCTTTCTTCTGTAAAACAAATTGCGTGGGCTTCAGAAATTAAGCTACAACTTCATTTCCTGCTTAAAAAGTGATCAGTGGTGAGAGGAGACAGAGATGCCTGAAAAAAAGGTAAGTTTATGCAATAGGTGAACTACAGGTGATAAAGCTGTAGTAAGACAAAGGTGTATACAGTGGGACATCTGCACCCTAAGAGCCAGTTTGATAGGCACAACCGGTCACCATTTAGGCTTAAAAGCAGCAGGTAGGACCTACAGCATGCAGGCAACCTCAACAGCCTTTGAGCATCTAAAGGTGACAGCTCAACCACATCTGTGAATGACAGAATAAAACATTCAGAAGACTTTGGTGGGAGGGACCTTCTACAGATGAATCAGAAGAGATCAATGAAATGTGATGAAACTCTTTCATGTACTGTTTCACTCTGTTTTATTCCTGGCGTGTTTTGGTAGAAAATGCCACGCAAGTAAAATTTTAATTTTCACTTAAAACAAAATAAAAACCTAAAAATCAATGTGACATATTGGCAGCATGCAGAGCAGACACTTTATGCCTGACAGTCTGAGTTGTTTCACGAAGAATGAACTGCCTTATAGACAAAAACTGCTTTGCATGCATTATCAAGGATTTGCAGTAGTTAATTCTAGACCAGGGAATTACATTTCCCAGATATTCCAGGTCACTAGGCTTTTGGTTTTAGAATTTCTTCAGCTCAGACATTTATTACCTCATAAAATTGCAGCACCCCAAGCTATCAATATTTATGTAGGCTAGTTATCCCACTAATAAACATAATTGCACTCTTACTTACTCAGAGACTGTACATACCTGTTCTCACCCAGGAAGATTTCATCAACTGAGACACATTAAGCTTCGGATAATGAAAGGCTGAGGAAAAAACAGAATGGAGGAAAAACATCCATAAGAACAGTATTCTCAACAACATAACAGACACAAAAAAAGAAGCCACTTCATAATTTATACTGTCAGCAAGCATCTTATTTACACAGATGCATTACTGCTCCTGAGGCAATGCAGACACAACGGTAAGGAAAGTGCTCCAAACATACACTCCCCAGTTCATCTCTAACAAAAAGAAGCTAACTGAAACAGTCAGATTTATTATGGGAAAGATTTCAAGCTGCTGCACTGAGGTCATTGCTCCTAGAAATTTAAAAGCTCAGTGTCTGAATTCTGACTCTTACTGAGCTAGCTGCAGGATCAGACTTTTGCTCAAAGGGCAATGAGGCAACTCATGAGTGTCTCAGGATGAAAATAAGACCTTCTCTGAGGCAGAAACTACATGGAAGCACTAAATGTAAAGCAGAGAACTAAATACATATGATTTGTGTTCCAGACTTGTGCAGGGGGAAGCATTTAAAAAAACCACACCACCTTGATCTAAAAAACAAAACAAAAAATTAAAAAACCCCCAAACACAAATAAGTGCAGGTAGAAACGTTGCTATAGACCAATCTCGTGGACTTTTGTGTTTGGCTTGGTGGGTTCAAGCTTAATTTCTAAATTTTTCCAAAAAACCACTGCTCCAGAGTAAAATCCTTGCTCCAGTGAAGTAAAAATATCTATTTCTACTGACTTCAGTATGGATAAGATTTTTCCCAAGGTTTCCACTGGAGAGCAGTAAAGACATGTTGGGAAAGAAGTGAAGATGGGGGCTGGGCCAACAGTTTCCTCAAGGGAAGTTTTAAGCTTCACTATGGCAATATGGAAAAGGAACCGTCTTAACTTTCTCAAAATATTTAATCCAGATGCAGTTTGCTAAGCATTATACAAAGGTTAATTTTTAAACCATTTCATGGATAGAAAGAATGCAGCACACAACAATTAAATGACCTGGCCCATGTTGGATCAATTTAGAGTAAAGACGTCTTCAGTTGTAGAATAGTTTGCCACTATCACATGTTTCAGAGAAACAGAAAATGACAATTTTTCTAATTTAATGATGCAGTAATTTATAGAGAAGCTGTCCTCTGTCAGTGTACCTAAAAACTGATTCTTTTGCCCCTTAAAAAACTTAGGAATTCTTTTGCTAAGGCAAAAGCCAAAGAATCACTAGTTACATTTACCTTTTATTTTCATAGATTTATAAATATTCCTATTGGGAATAAAAATTTGGTTCTGCCACCTTCATTTCAATAACAGCACCACTGGTTTCAAGAGGACCACCTGAGGGGTACTTTGTGACTTAGTATTCAGAAGGGTATCAGAACATGGTCCGTTTTTTCTGAACGGGAAACACTGGCCCTCTATACAAGTGACGAGGATGCATTAAATTTCCAAAACTCTCAGACACACAAAAAGCACCTCACAGTCCATTTAAACACACACATTTATTTTTGGCATCCTGCTACTTGATTCCTCTGATTGTAGTTTTTCGATTGGAATTCTATTTATTCTGGTCACACAATTGTTTACTTCAATTTAGATATACAACCTGAACAAAAAAGCATAAACTAAACTCAATCTGTTGTTTTCCAAAGCATGGAAAGAGCCTGATAAGGAAATCAAAAACCTTACAGTGACCATAATGCTTTGAACTGCTTGCAGTTGCGAGCTTTTTCTTCTTTTAAACTAAAATCATGTTTTGCTTCAATACTTAATGTGCTCTTCACACTTTTTCTAATTAGTACTTGAAAATGATTTAATTCATGCAAATTGCTGGGTGACTATTCACTTAAACTTTTCACAGAATTAATGCAATTTAAAAATAAACCAACTTGAGCAGAAAATCTTGACACTGAAAAGGAAGATGTGCTGTGATTATCGGCAACTAAGGCTGAGTTCTAAAACCCGAAGAAGAATGCACGAAATAATGGACACTTGTACAGCTGAGAAGTGCTCAGAAGCAAATCCAGGTTCTAACTCTTATTCCACAGGTCACTCATGTGTCCCACTAACACACATGTGGTCAGATTATGAGCTCATCTGGAGTCTCAGCACTGCAGCAAGATCATATTTGCAAGATTTCTAATGTCCCCTGGAACTAACAATTTAAACAGCACAAACTGATTGTTATTCTGAGGGGGAAGCTGGATAGACAAAATGCAATTATTAGTTAGATTGCAGCTGGTCTGCTAATGACTATAGATGCATTAATGAAGTAGATGCTAGCATCATTAGAAGATTCTAACAGGCAGCCCTGAAGCACCATACCGTGTAACAGCATCGATTCAACGCTGACTGAAAAGGCAAAGGGTCACCCAGTCACCCAGAGACCTACGGACAGCAGTCTGAAGCACATCACTCAGGCAGCGTGGCCTTTGCCAGATGCTCCAAGGATTTCTGACTCTCTCCTACAGAGATGTGTGGGACCACGCAGGATAGAACCTGTATTATGTTGATTGTTCTTATTTCTCATAAATGGAGGAATGGTAATAAAAAGCATGGAGGGAATGCAGTATTTGGGGAAAGAAGGCATTAACTGAATAATAAGATTCCATGCAAATACCAGGGGTGTGAGCAATAGCAACACACTGTGTCTGTTAGAAGCCTGATCCAAAACTGCCAAATATTTCTGCAGTCTTTGGACTGTATCATACAATTTCATATTATCCTATTGGCCTTGCAATATCTCTATGACAGCCAAAATAGATGACATGCATCAAAGTGCTACTTAGCACTGAAAAAATAGCAAGTCCCAAGGCAACTCTCTCTATTTAAAGTCATAATAAAAACAAAGAGATTTATTCAGGGGAAGTTCATGAAGGCAAATGCTGCTCATCAACTCCACAGCTAGCCTCTGCCTGTCCTTCAAGACATTTTCCAGCCATAAAAAGATAATAAATACGTTATTTCCTATTATTTTTAATGAACTAGCACTCAAAACCTGTGATTAAACTTGGTTTTCTTTCTGCTGACATGTAGGTCATGACCATCTAACCAACTTACAATCTGAAACGTGAAATATAAGGTGGACAACATAAAATAAGCATGCTGGAAGGTGTAAACCTGACATTTGAATGTAAGTATGTTGCTGAAGTCACATAGAAGTCTTGTGAGGAAAGAAGAAAGTCTGGAAGTTTCCAGGTTTGGTCATTTCAACAGCCCTATTCCTGCACAGAACAGTCCAATTCTGTCAAACTAGCAACTTTCACTACTGATCCTGACTCTGAGTGGGGAAAAAAGCAGACAAAAAATTCCTGGTGCTAATGATGTACTGCACAGGGACAAACCCACATAGTTAAAAGTATAATCAGTTATATTTACGTGAATAAAAACAGTGAGAGGACTGTGTGTGAAAGGCAAAGCAAAACAACAAGTGGCAGGGAGCAAATAGATTTCTTCCAACAAGGTTCATATTCAGGATATTGATGTGAAGGTCTCACTTCACTTAACAGAGAAGTGCACAAGCAGCTTTTCCTCAGTATGTATCAGCTTCAACCCCTGAAGCTGGGAGTTGAGCCCTGACAGCTCAGCTCACCTACAAATATTTTCTTTTTCTTCAGATGCAGGCTATAAAATCATATACAGAGCCCTAAAGGGGAAAAAGAAAAGTTACCACCAAGAGTATTACCTGTTAGCATGCCTGATAACTAAGGCACAAATGGCATAGAACAGTATGGCATGGAACATTTCATATTTACACAGAAACAATAACATACGTAAATTGTTTATATGTGAATATCCGTGATTCCCAGAAAAACTCATACTGAAAATAGAGGGCTGCATATTAATTTGCACAGACTAAAGCAGCTGTCTAAGGAAGACCTTCAGAACACCTTCACTGCTACAACTGCTTGGTGGACCAAGGCAGAGCATGAATGCAGAGATTTCAGGGTCTAGAAAACAAAAACATTGAGGCGTCTTCCTGCCAAAGTAGCTTTGAGGATCTGGCTGTTGGTCACCTTCAACAGACTGTTGAATAAGATGTCTCAAGAAGGATCTGCCCAGTGCTGCTGAGCCTTTGGACAGGATTTCTGGCTCTGAATACTGAAGATCTAAAATCCTTAGGCTCAAAATACAGTCACAGCAACAGTGCAAACAACTGCAGAAACAGCTAAAAATAACTGGGTGTGGTTGCCTCACTGACAAAAGCGTTTGAGCTACATTCATTAATACTGGGCTCACTGACAGATGGACCCATAGGTCTAATAGTATGAGAAACTGTGCTCCCACTTTGCCAACTTATCAAACAGCACCATATCTGGTATTCCAGAACAGTGGCTACAAACACATCGAGGCACTACTGAGACCAAATTAGAGCAATTCAAACCAAAATGTGCTGTCCTGCAGTGGGCTCAATCTACAGCAAATTTGAGTTCCTCTGACAACAAGCAAGTCAAATACTGACAAGATATTCCTTAATTTAGGATGCCATATCCACCAAATCCACATGTTTTCTACATTGCAAAATTTGGGAAGACCTCATTATTCCTAAAAATCCTGACCTCCTCACTCTTTCTACTTTACTTGGCTTTCTCATTGACATGTGAGCTACCACAGGACTCCACCACCATTGCTCTGGAATCATCACGAGGCACTATACACATGCAGGTAACACAGGTAGAGCTCCTGCTACAAGCAGGAAATTTCAAATTTCCTCAGTACCATCAAAAAAGGAAAAAAATAGAAACATAGAATTGTTTGGGCTGGAAAGGACCTTAAAGGTCATCTGGTTCCAACCCCAAGGAGAACAGTGTACATGCATTTTCAGTAGGAACACTTTTCCTCTATGACCACCTTCTCTTTCAGGATACACTGGCCTTGGTAGAAATTGTTATCACTTAATTGCACTGTAGCTCCATTGCATAATCCAGAAGATGGATTTGCAGCAAAGGGCAACCTGCAAATGCACTAGAAATTATAATTTCAGAATATGTGGACAAAACTGAAAACCGTAAGACCCAATGTAGTATATCACAGGAGAAAAAAAGCCCCACAATCAAATATATTACCCAAGAGACCAAAAATTAAATAAATTCTAGGTCAAACGTTTAAAAGAGATGACACAGAGCAAAGAGAACTGTCTTTCAAGCAATCAAGGCAAGAGCAACATTTAATTTGAATTCAGTGAGGAAAAAAAGACCACAACCCCACAACCTGAGACGTTCTGTGGCCTCGCAAGAACAAAAGAAATGCTAGTCATTTATGGACAGGGATTCTCAAGACTTTTGGTCCTGGTTGCATTAAATACAGCTACCACTGCACAGGCTCCATTAAGTACAGCTACCACTGCACAAGCACACACTCTATGTGAGACCAAATGAGAGCAGAAATGCTTAAAGAAAATGAGTCAACAACCTCATACATTTTTAAATTGAGTATGGTAGTAGAGGGATCAAAATTACTGAAACATTAAAATAAAAAGCTTCAAAAAATTAGTACTTTTAAATTACTTCTAGTAAATGGGGAAGTATCCTGTGCATCTTACACAGATTGAAAGATGTTAAGTAGAGCAATTTCTGTTGACAGTCACTCTCTTTATAGTATCTTCACTGACATACACAGCTGCATACTGAACATCAGCTAGCATCAGGCCTGATTTTCCACTAGATGTCTAACTGTATTGCAAAACTCACTGTGTTAGATGTTGTGCACCTCTACAGCTCACAGAAATAACTCCAAAAATTAAAAATCTGCACTGGAAAGCAAAGTGACATAGGAGAATCAGGGAATTAATGGACTGAGTTAACAGTAACACCCACCAGAAGGGAAAAGCAAGTACTGTTCTCTCATGATCTTGCTTATATTCATGAGTCATCTGAAAATTCTAACCAAACCTGAGTTGTCAAGGCTGCATGTCAAGCAAGCTCTGCTAGGCAGGTAGTGCCTATTCATCCAAGTTTAGGATGATGATGGTCTGAAAAAAATTATTTGCAATGCAAATTGTACATGAAAAGTGAGAGATATACTTAAAAGATAATACCTTAAAACACAGTAGACTACTCAAAAAAAGCACTGCTGCTGAATAACAAGTAACTTAGATAGACTACAGGGGCAAATAAAAGCTTATGTGGCCAGTGTCCCAGGCCTTCTAAAAGTCAGAGACACAGTTAAGTGCTACAGAAAGCCCAAGGTAGTAAACTCTGCTGAGAAGCAGCAAAGGCCTCTGTAGACATACTCACAGACACACTTTGGATTGCACTTCACAGCAATAACGTGATTTTCTTTTTTTTTTTTTTTTATCTGAACTAAGACCAGGGGACTAATGAAGCCAAGGTTAAACACAACTGGCCCATCACAAAAGGTAAGTTATGATGACAAAAGCAACAAGCTGCTGTATCACCGATATGTGAGCAGAAAGTGGCACAGATTTGCTCTGTAGAATTCATGATACAAGTTATGTACTCCAACGTGCATTATCACTTATGTGCAAAATTACTTTAAAATTGTAGAGAGGAAAGATGCTAGAAAGAAGTATTTTGCAGCACTGGCTAACAGCAAGTACTCACGTTCAGCAATTTGCTGCACAGGAAAGCCCAGATAGAAGCTGAACTCCACCACGGACAAGTTCCTCAGCTGCTCACTGACTTCGGACCCATTTAGAAAACCGGATCTATCTCGGATGGCAAAAACAATGCTCACGGGGCCTTGTCGAAACGCTACCCCAGGCCTGATCAGAGTTATGTTCAGTATCTGAAAAGACAGGATTGAAGCAGGGTCAGCAAAATCAAGTCACTGGCATTTTCATTCATTCCTTTACAGACTTTTTTCCCCACCTAATATGAAAAAGCGACAATTCACATCAAAACAGAGGAACATCTGTTCCAGATTGGTTCTGCCTGTTGAACCTCTCAGAAGAGGCAAAGTTACATGTGAATTCCTCTTCTAAGAGTTATCCTTTAAAGTCAGTCATAATCCAGAATGATCTGAAAGCTACTGTCCAGAAAATGATGAAAAAAACCACCTAGCAGGACAGTCAGCAAAATAGATCTAGTTGTAAAAAAAGTCTCAGATGAATGCCAAACTGCATGGAACAGACAGGAAGGAATCATGGTAAAGAAACATTTTGAAAATGGATGATCTCTTGGTTAAAACCTCCTGCACCATGCACACCCAAAACCCCACCACTGGTTAGAAGCCTTATTTTGGCAGCAATGTACACAGCAGCTGCGTTCATGCAGATAAACCTCCTCTAGACAGTAAGGAAGTATTTAAAATAAGTTTTCTAAGCTGATTGTCCAAGAAATGGTTCTGCATGTTCTGTCTTCAGTCTGTGCAGTCACATTGTGTCAGTTGTACATTTGTACAGTTCCGAGCCCTTTTCTATATGTACTACACAGTACCTTACGTACTAGAAAGTTTATGCCATTTTTCCTCCTGATTTTATCTCAGGGTACCACAGATAGGCATTTATGGTGTCAGTTAAACAACATGATATAATTTTTACTGATTTTGGTATTGCAACAAAGTTAGATTAAATTTAAGAACTCAGAAGAGGGAGTTGGTCTCATCAAACTGAATTAGTGACTTTTCAGGGAGTTTTAACCTCTGCTGTGTGATTCAGCACCCAGCACATATGCAATACCTGTCATGTATGAAGTTCCAGCAGCAGCTGTCAGAGATATCATATACTGTAAGTATTTCTAGACCTCAGAAGCAACCAGCATGTTTGGTCACGTGACGGCAGATTGCATATAACTCCTATATTCCCTCACAGAATCCCCTGCATGGCAATGAGACCTGAAAGTTGTCTTCCAACAAAAACTTTTTAACTACACCGTACTCTCTTATAGTAATATCTGATGGGAATTATTTTGATAAGGGTTGGAACAGTTTTTATTTGAAAAACTACAAACCCTATCATATTCAATAACGCTTTTGCATATAAGTCATCATCTTGGGTCAGTCTTTCAAAAAGCTTGAAACCAGGGGGATATGTGCAAGTTGCAGTCAGTGAACACCTAACTCATTTTACTGTCTGGATGAAACACAGGACAACCAAAGGTGAGGAAAAAAGGGACAGACACAAAACATGCTTATCTTCTTACCTGCACAGTGAAGTTGTAGAACTCCTGGTGTTTGTTCACCTCCAGGAATGCCATTGTCAGCCCTTTCTCAATGTGCTGGCTAAAGTTGCAGAACCCAATATCCATATTTCTAGGTACAAACTGAAGCACTGAAGACAAAGGGCACACATTATTCCTGCAGATAAGTATTTCCACGAGAAAGAATAAAACAAGCAACAGAATCCAAAGGGCTATCATTTTTTTTTCATGGAGCTCTGGACTTATTCAGTGAAACACTGGGTAAAAATACAGTAGAAATACATTTTGTGCTGCTGCAGTAAATTCTCAACTCACTAATATCTGTTGCAGCAGTAATTAGATTACTGAAAGATACTAGTGACAAAATACCTGCTGTTTCCTCCTGTATACTAAAAGACCTTCACTTCATACATGTGGCTAACTTCACATGATTTGAACACTAAATTGGCCTCACTGAAATCCCTAGTACCCAACAGCTCCATGAAAATCTTCAGGAAAAAAAGCAACAAATATCTTTTGCTTGTAGACTGAAATACAAGTATTTAGCTTGTCTAAAAAACCATGACTGCACTTTAGCATCACCCTAACACTTTCAAAACACTAAATTAGCACATAATCTTTTAAATTTAGATACATTTTAAAGTCTTTCAGAGGAGAGAAAGAGCGAGCACAGGAGAGAAACACTGAGCATAGGGGAATGTGATCAGGCGCACAGACTTAACTACATGCACATCTGTGGATTTCCACATAGTCTTACCCCAAAAAAAGCCATATTAGGTTACAGACCCTAATAGCAATGTTATACCAGGTTCAAGAACAGAAAATATGTCAACTGCCTATCTATATAACCATGTTAAGCAGTGGAAAAAGACATCACACCTGTACAATTGAAAAAGTGATGTCTTGCAATACAATTATTAACAAAAGCAAAACCAACAAATGAAACATACCCAAATAACAGTACTATATTGACATTTATTACCTCTCTGCCTGTATGCTCAATCCCTGTCACTACCTCATTACACAGTCAACCAACCAGGCAGGCAGTTTCATCATGCAAATAGGACTTGGAAGATTTTAAATGACACCATTGAGTCTCAAAATCTGTTACACGGGTGCTATTTTGCTTTAGATTATTAATAGTCATGAACTTCACATAAACTGCTGCAATACAGCAGCCATGGAAAGCTAAATACTACATAAGCAATCCTACTGCTCACATACATGAGCAATCAATCCTCCTGCTCACCAATTCTCCTACATTATGACAACACAAAAAAGTAGCATTTAACATAAACTTAATTTGAAACTTGACACAGGCATTACAAAGTAGCTGCACTATGATTTTATGAATAAATATTTCACAGCATATTTTTCTCTTCTTGCCTTTTGAAGCAAGAAAAAGAGCACATCTATTTCGCAATGTACTAAAAAAGAAATTCCTGAAAAAATCATGAAATTATGGGGTTAGCAGTTTACAATTTATCATCTCTCAACCACGGACTTGTCAAATCTGTCACTAAAAATGTAGAATTAAGATTCACCACAGTAGAACACAGGGTTTTGACTCAATCTTGCATACGTAATCACAAGTGAAGAAGTGTGAATCAATATGAAGTTACCTTTCCCCCTCTTTGTATCAGGAGGTACTCACCTGTCTGAACTTGAAATCTGTTGTCTGGCACAGTGAAAGAAGGATGCAGTGAGAGGATCATGGGGGCCTCACCACGAAGGAGACTGCTGTTCACAAGCACATTTATGACAGCTATTGCCGTGTAAACAAAAGGACCTGATGTCACCAAGAAAGCAAATTTGGGGGAAATTTTATAAACCTACCAAAAAAAAAAGAATCAGAAATTAAAAAAATAACAAAACTTCAATGTTAAATTTGGCAACATTTCAGACCTACATAGTCTCAGGCAGTTCAAAGCCACATTGCCAAGAGGTAGGAAACCACAATCTTTATTTTCAAAGAGCAGCAGAACCACACGCCCTCTGTTAGTGCTGTGCCTTGCAGCCTCTGCTCCACTGTTGCATCTGAGAGGTGACTCCCCTGTGGTAGGTACAACTACTAGAATCTCTTCAGTACAACACACTAACCTCAATGCTTCTTGATTTATCACATCCCTACATAGTAGCACTCCCCCTCGCCTGCATTCCCCTGGAGTACATAATATTTTCCATACAAAATTTCTGTTTACTTACTGAACTGCTTGTGCAGCTTCTGCAGTTCAGTCATATACTGCATAGTGAATATCTCCTATGCCACTCACATCTGACACACAAGGAGTAAAATACACATAACCTATGTTTTATGGATATAATTTTCACACTCGAGAACACTTTCTTCCAGGGAACACTTCTATCTGCTTATTTCAACACAGTTACCACAATTAGTTTTCCTCTTCCAATTCACATCTTGACTTTGAGTCTTCTTAAAAACCCCGAGGAGCCTTAGACATCATGCAAAAGAAGTGAGATTTTAATATAAACCCTGATGAATGTTTCCATGCAGACACTATTTTCTACTATTTTTCAGTCACCTAAGTAAGAACAAACTGAAGGGGTTTATTTCCCCAGTATTATTTTCTTCTTCTTTGGTTTATTCTTCCAGTTTGCTTTATTTCCCACAGGCAGTCACATTTCAAAATATTTTGAGGTGTCCAACATGATAGCCTCACAGATAAATAACCTAGAGACCTCAAGTTTCTAATAAATATGGACCTCTTAGATGAAGAGATGCTAGCACCTTGCAGGTGCTGTGATGGTGAAGGGATTTGTTAGATACCTTCAGCTTCAGAATCAGCCTTATAGAAAAGCACAGTGTTGCTTAAATTGTGACCCACATGTTCCTTAGTGGTATTTCTGCTGTAGTATAAAGTAATGGCAACTGCTGTTTAGATGAGACAGCAAGCAGCTCTTTCCTGTCCTCTAAAAAGCATGCATTTCAGAGAGCTCATCTTCATCAAAAGAAAGTACCTCAGTAGCAGAAGGAAATGAGAAAAATAATCTATGCTGCTCATTATGCCTTTCTTCCTTCTTAGCCCACAAATATATGCAACATCCAGCTTTTATTTTAAATGGATTTAGGCCCATAAAACTCAAATTTGTTTGATATGAATAATGTGCACAGCTCTTTTCAGTTCCTCTTATCTGAAATTTTATTCTTTTATCTCATGATGAAATAATCTCTGCAGCTTCAGTTTGTCAAATGGAAACAGCAGTTATAATGGGGAACACATGGCAAAAGAAGTTGCCCATTACTTGCAAACGAGACTACTTAAAAGGCAAGAAAAAGAGGAATTAGAATTACAAATTTCAGTGACAATTTGCTGGTGATTTCTGAAGGAATATATGCTGAGGAAGAGAGGCCTAGTGCAGCCAGCATATGGTTATGCACTAGTTAGGTATTTCAGACACAAAAGCAAGGTCTGATAACTAACTCAGCTGCCTCCATCTCTGACTGGCTGCACTGCACCCTAGAGGCCAGGGTAGCCTGAACATCCCCCCTGGAATTTTGCATTAATTTTTTTCAGCTTAACAGCTAACATTGGTTCCCTTTTGTGCTTCGCTGCACCAGAAAAGTTGCAGCAACTCCAGAAAGGACATCAAAAACCCCCCACTTCTAAAAGTAATTTTGAGGTAGGCAGATTAGAACAGCTACAAGTCAAAACAATAGTTATTTCTGCTTGAGATATAACAGGGTTGTCTAGAGTAAGCTCTCTACAACCTCATTCATGTGACAGAAATAACAGACCCATGCCAGCCTACAAGCTAATTCAGAGAGAAGTCTACAAATTTACCTAGGATAGATGAGCACAGCTCATGACTCTTGATATGTGATTCATGAATAAGAATAGCTGCTCTTGGCACAGCTCTAATGGTTCACAAACCCAGCTGTCCATCCAACTCTCGGAATTTTCACCTCTACTGCCAGGACAGCTAGATGCAAGCAAATCAGGTAGCTGAACCATTCACATTTTAGAGTATCACCTATTAAAGTACACAAGCACAGATTTCTTACATTAAACAAGTACAAAATTTTTATCTTAACACTTTGGGCCAGAAAGTCAGAAAAACATGCACATGTGCACTGTGAAGCCATTCCCACAGCAAAAGCGGAAACCTTCAGTAGGAGCAGAGAACCCCTACAACACCTAAAGTTAAGCTAACCCTTCTCCAAAGCACGTCTAACCCAACTCTGCTGTTTTCAGGATACAACCTATCTCATTCCCAGCTACCCTCACAGGAGAGAGTGCTGCTAGTACAGAAAGTTTTCAAGCCTCAGTTTACCAGAGGCTAGAAGAGTATTTAGGAAAAATATCACTGTATCCTTACTCTGTTTCTTATGATGTCCCCGAAGCATTTCCTATTGAATTACTATCTGCTGAAATATTTGATTAGATGCACCTTTGCCACAATCTAATCCATGCCCACACTGCACTGTACCATGCTGTGTAAACATCTGGCAGAAAGCATGAACAATTTCCTCACTACCACCTTATTAAGCATCCTGTAAAGAACCTGTAGAGAGTGTTTAACTTCCTGAACATGGACTACAAAGGCTTACAGGTTTTAAAAATGAAACAATGCTTCTGCTTTCATGCACTTCAAGATCCTAAGGCAGCAATTCTCATTGTTTTTACACACCTCAATGATACCAGCCAGAACTTCAGCAGCAGTGAGCAGAGATGAAGCCAGGACGAGTCCACAAGGTGGCATCTCTGAAAGGAGTATTTAACTGCCTGACAATGAACTGAACTCCTTCCTTTGGAGGCAGAGTGTACTGATTTTGGATTACAGAACCCAATAGGTTAAGAACACACCCCAAACCGCACATTAAATACAACAACAGAGTGGTTGAGGTGTACACTATACCTCATGATAAAATTTCCAAGCACAAATGAGGCTGGCAAAAACCTTTTTCCTGTTGGCATGAACTTAATGGCACCAGGGGTCCTGGCAGCAAGTCACTGCCAACAATATTTTATTTCACACCCCACCACAACAAGTCAAGTCAAGGGAACGTTGTATAACAGATTTTACTCAAGTGTCATAAGGTTTACATTACAGAAAGTTGACAAAAATTACTCTTATTCAGACATTACGTCTTATTCTTTTGCAGATGCAATATGTTGAGACCAACTGAAAAGAACTTTGAAATTTTAGGTTATTCTCACTTCGCTGTAAGGACCTTTGCTAGGAAAAAATTGAAAAAAGTTTTTTTTTTTCCACTTGGCAGGATTCAAGCCTGCTTCTTTTTTTTTTTCTTCCACTTCAACAACTCACAATGTTTGAAATAATAAAAAAGGAGAGACCAAAGCTGCAACTGAAAAAGTTGGAAAAAAATTTTTTAGTTCGCCTTTTAGTGTTAAACTTGTTTCCTATTTAAAGTGAGCAGCAGTTATAGTCATCATTGAGATGAGTTTTATTTTTAAAGTATATACTACTACAAAGTCAAATTTAACTAGACTGTCTCCTGATTTACTGTACATTATATCACAGCAAGGGAACATCTGTGAGCTGTAATACGAGACACAGTAAAAAAGCAGCTTAGAGAAGCTATACCATAACTTGCAAACATACACATGGTTTCTGAGTACTCTTAACTAAAAAAAGTCAGGTCTGTTTGACTAATTAAGTTTAGTAAGATAGACAAATTCTGTTTAAAATTCTGCATTACATCACCATTTGACATACTGCTATTATAGGCAGCTCTTTTTTTTAAATAACAGTTTTGTTAGTATTTGACTGTTAGAGGTGAAGACATTTGCCAGAGATTATTTTTAGTGCAAAACCCACACCCAAGGCATCACAGAGAACACGTAAGACAGCAGCATTCTAGCATAAAATAAGCAAAACTGATTCCACAGAGATGTTTCTTCCTTTTCATAAAAAAGATTTTGCAAAGAATGAAGCTAGGCTAACTAAATTATTTATAAAAACAGATACTTCTGAGAAGCCTTAGGACTTCTCAGAAGCTTTTCCTATTGAGAGCTTTACAAGGTAATAGTAGGCATGACAGGAAGGAATTTAAAGGGCAAAAATACAAAACAGTATATCAAATGTTTGTTCCAATCAGCAGTCAAATATTCAGCAATGGGTTTTGTCTTACTGCTGTTAATATTAAGAAGGTAAGTGCTTCCATATTACTGAGTTGCATAAGGTCACTGGAAATCAGTGTAGTTGTATCTTCATGAACTTTTGACCTCTTGACTACGCCAGTTTGCACAATCTGAAAGTATAATTCATAAACTAGAAGAAAAATCTCTTATATAAAAAACCCTGAAAAAGTTCATTGCCAAAAGGAGCTAAACTAGACATAATTCATAGTGGCAGCTCACTGTAACTGAAGTTTGGCAGAAATTCATAACACTCCTATCTTGACTGAGTAGTAGAGAGGTATATTCTCAGGCAGGAGCTGTTTAATTACTGAGTGCAGTGATTATGGGAGGTGCAGAAGTTAAAGGCACCAAGGGATTCTGTGTATGGAGAAACTCAAGTTATGCTCAACATTCAAACTGCTCCTTGAGTTAATTTGATAATGAAAATGAGATCATTAACTCAGAAAAGATACTGTGGTGCTTGGCTATGACAACTAGATGAATACAGTTATGAAAAACTGCAAGTGCAGCTGAACCTCATCAACACCAGCAACTCCATTACAATATTTCCTTTTGTCCCCAGTGTTGAAGTAGATGATTGTACAACAAAGGTACATCCAAACTACCTCTACAGTCTTTTCCCATCTGACAGAGGGTTTGAGACAGAGGTGGGGAAGAGAGACTTTAACCCTCATCTCAACCAGACAGTCACCTGGAGGTTCGAAAACAACACTGATACATTGTTCAAAGAAGATTCCTTGAGTATCAAAGCAGAGGAAGCTTTCAGAAAAGCCCAACAGTACAGCAATTTCTAGCCCTATGAGTGGGGGGAGGACAGGAGTTACACATATCTAAAGGCTTAAAAATAATGTCTTACGATTGCACACCTGATTTTTTTCATCTGTTTTTTTCATCTGCCAAATCATGCATTTGGGATCCCACCACCTCCCCTGCAAGTGTTGATGGCCTCACTTACAACATTAAATAGCACAAGTTTGTGCAGAAGGTTTGGTTTTATTTATACTGCTAAGTATATAATCAGCTAGCAGAATGAACAGAATTTTTGAAGGGTAAAGGTTCTTCAGTTCAGTTTCAATTCACCAGCCAAAGGAGGTGAGCAGTGGAGTCTGGACACTTCTTGCTCACCTCTGGTAAAACCAAGAAAAATCTGTCATAGAAAATGATGACACTCTAAAAGTAAAAAAGCTGACATCACATTCATATTAAAAAACCCAACCACAACACAACTAACATTCAAGTTAAAATAAATCTCTCTCATACAATACCTCATGGACTGTTTGAATTACCATTTCAGCTTGTGAACTAAACCCACTATTGTATGACACTGATCAAAGAGTACTTGTGCACACTTCATACCACTTACCTCTAACTCTACTGATCTCCTGAACTGAACTCTGAGCACTTCTCTGATGGATTCACTGACATTTCGTAGAACAGCTCTTCGGGCCAGCACTAGAAATTAATATTAATGTCAGTCAGTAAATACATTTTAGCTTCATCTGTTGGGTTTTGATTCAAAGCTGCATTTTCAATTGGGCAATGCATGAAAAAGCAGGCAATGAGATCAACTGCATCAAACAGGTAAGACAATAGACAAGGAAACAGGTAAGACAATAGACAAGGAAACAGGTAAAGATGTGACTGTATCCTAAAAAGTGACTGTACATAAAGTTTAAGGAACTCAAGGTTTATTTTCTCTCCCATTTTGTTTTTTCATACCTAATGTCTTTAAAATTCTAGTAAAAGAATCTTCTAGAGAGCCACTGAGGCACTCAAATGGGATCTGAAAGTAACAGCACATTCAGTCTGACCTGTGCACAACAAGCCTGCTGCCACAACACAGTTAAAGTTTGGTAGGCAACGCATGGAATGCAGATGAGGTCAGAAAAAAGCCACAGAAAATATGGATCTACTTTTCTCCTAAATAGAGAGTAAACAAATGTGACACTAATTAATGAAAGGAATATCCACAGAGTAAGAAACGGCTTTAAAATCCCCACATCCCAATGGATGTCATGTCTGTTACAGTCACGCTTGCCACTTTGACTATGGGTTAAGCAAACAACTGAGAAGTGTCATGTTGTCATCCTGCAGTTACTTTCCATCAGTTACTTGCCTACAAAACTACTCAAATTACAGATTTAAAAAAAAAGTCTTCCTCATCGCTAGCATAGCTAGATCACTTACATACCTGGAGGATGAGATTATGCTCATTCTGCTTTACATATTACAATTAAATCTTAAGGGTAAAATGTGTTGCTTACCACAGAACATGCAGCACTTCTGCAGCTGCCCTGGATTAGTTTGCTGGTATTGTTTTGTTAACAAGCCAGGAAGAGGTAGGAAAACACCAGAAAAGCAAACACAGATGCTAAGACAATTAATTTTGAAACACATTAATGTCACTTTTTCTGGTTACAAACACACCAAATCCAATTGAAAGTAAGTATGGGAGAAGGGAAGATATAAATATAAGCTAGTAAGGGGAAAATTATAAAAATGGTAGTGAAACCCAAACATTTTTTAAACCGGTTCTCCTCTTACATATTACAACATTACCTCACATGCAGGTGGTTTTTTTTTTTTTTTACAAACAGCAGCAACAACTGAAAGGAGAAACTTACTCAGTCAGAACATTTAACATTTTGGCAGAACAGTACCATGACAGTAACATTCATTTACAACCCATGAAATGATAAAGCAGCCTCTAACTCAGCATACTCGTACATACGCATCAGCAATTTTAGAAGACAATTTAATTCTCTGTGCAGTGTAAGGTATATGTAACTCACTACTAAAATGGACTTTACTCAAGTGAATTCTATTATTTTAAGAGTAAATGATAAATCAATGCTTTTACAGCTCTTTGTCTAAATTGACACCATATTTCTTTGAAAGGTTCACTTAGTTAAGTCAACATCTGCAATTTAGCTAGGGGGTCACATTACTGTGGCCTCTAAAAAAAAACCCAAAATAAAACTGTTAGGAATATCTTACCTGCAGTGACTAAGTAAGCATCGGGAATGGTGATGTCGCAGACATACGGCTGCCTGGTAGTAGTCACAGCAGAAGTCACAACCACCAGTTCAGACGGAGTAGTGGTTGCCACAGGGGTGGAGGAGAATGTCCCTGGGCTGCCTGCAGCAGCTGTGCCATGGCTGCCTGTAGCACTGGTGACAGCGGTCGTGGGGACGCTGGTGGAAGGAGCTGATGCATCAGTGCCAGCAGTTACACTGCTTCCTGCTGGAACTTCATATCCAGTGGGAGGGCTAGAAGTTGGAGGAAACTGTGTGGGAGTAAATGCCACAGTCACAGACAGAGATGTTGTAGGAAAGGGCATCACGCTGATGGTGCTGGCGGCTGATGTGAGGTTGTCAGGGTCTGTGGGAGGAAGGGCTGTGGGAGCACTGCCCTCGCTGCGAGATGTTAAAAGCAGCGTGGGGTAAACTGTAGCACCAATATCCTCATCAGAAGCCAGTGCAGTTGAGAGCAGAGATGAAGATACATTTAAGACAGGAGTTGCTGGAAAGGTAGTAAACAAAGAGATCAGATTTGTTTCGCTGAGCAAGATGCTGCTGGTAACAGACTGGGTGTCCGAAGTGGGCAGCACCAGGGTAGGAACCACAGAGTGAAAGGTGGAGAGTGAAGGCTCCAACTGAGAGGTAGCTCCTGTAACAGCTGAGGTAAATACAACTTCAGAGCCCACTGGCAGTACCGAGGGTGCTTCCAGAAACACAGATGACCCAGAGGGAAAATCTGATGATGGCATTATTTCAGGAACATGTGCATCTGGAAGGGATGATACATTTGAATAAACGTACGACGTTTGGCCGAGATGTAACTGAGAAACCTTGGTGTCAGTGGCAGAGCTGACAGTGGTAGCTAAGTCCCAGCTGGTAACATCCTCAGAAAGTACTGATGTCCCAGTCAACAAGATCTGAGGTAAGAGTGTTGATAAATCACCTTGCCTGACAGAGTAAGAATCTAGCATGGTCGATGATAAAGATAAGTAGCTAGATTCAATAAGAAACGGTGTTGATAAAAGACTGGATGGAAAATCTGAAATCTTTAAAGACGGTTCCTCACTCGTAAATGTCTTGTCAAGCAAAACCACAGATTCTGATGGCATTAATTCTGGCAATTCCAGCAAAGTTGTCCGACTGATTGAAAACGGCGCTACTGGCTCACTCGGGATGATGGTAGAGTCAAACAGAACGGTGGTGGCACCAGGAAGTTCCACATGAGTGCTTAGTGTCAATGAAATTGTTTCCAGAACAGGGAGGGATTGGGCAACAGAGATATTCAATGACATTCCTCCAGGGAGCTGATGGTAGGAAGGAGAAATGGTTATAGGTGTTCTAGTGTCTGTAGTGCTTACTAAAATGCTTGAATCAGGGATCTCTGCAAATCTTGAAGACAATGAAACAACTGGTCTTGATGGAAAAGAAGTATCAAAAATCTCAGGTGTAGGTTCCTCTAATTCATACCCATCAGTAATTATGCTTGTAAATGGAGTTACGCCTTGTACCTCAGAGGCTTTGATGGACATAGTTTCAACATAATCGCCTGAGCCCACATCATGTTCTGGGGAAAAGCCTGCTTCTGGCAGAAGTGAAACCGAGTCACAATACAGGCAGTAACTGTATGATCTTGTGAAAGGCACTGGACTCATGAGCTCACTGACAAGCTCTGATTGACTTGGTATTTCTGAACCGGCAGGCAAATTTGGTGCTGTAGTGGAGAATTCACGTGTAAACAGGTTGGCATTAAGAACTGTATTAGAGTTCCTGGAAATGGCAGCTGAGTTAAGTGGGAAAGACACAAGTGGAAGACTAATAGGAAAAAAAGCAGGTGCAGCACTGGCTGCTGAAGTTGGCGTGGCCCAGGGAAGGCTTGGAGTGGGGTATGTCCTTAGACTGAGAGATTCTGCTGCCTTGGTACTCCCATCGGTGTAAATGTCACCATACAGGTCTGCACTTTGTGCTGTGGCATCTGGGATCTCAGGGCTAGTTTTACCCAGCAGTTTGAGATGAAGAGGCAATCCTTCTGAAGCAGTCCCAAAAGGCAGAGCTGTTAAACTCACATTAATGTTTTCCTGTGCCACAACTCCACTCTCTGAAGGGAAGGAAGTGAAATGAATAGCTGCATTTGGAGGGTACAACAGCAAGTCTCTGCTTGCTGTTAGCGTTTCACGATCTGGTACAAAAGGTTTTAGTTCTGTAAGAGTGTTACTGCGTTCAGGGATGGCGCTCAACGGAGTCTTCTGCTGTGCTGTTTTTGAGATATCATATGGCGAAAAAAGGACAGATAATGAAGGTGTTAGCAACACAGTTTCTAACATTTCTCTTGATGGCTCTACTGTATTAACTGAGTGATGATCTGTTAAAACTGCAAAAGATTTCAGCGGAGGAGTCCACTGTGCCTTTGAAAATGAGCTAACAAATTCATTGTCACTTAAGAACGCCTCATTGCTTGTTACGGAGACATCTACCAACAGCGTACTTCTCCCTTCTGAAATCCTGGCTGTTTCTTCTTGGCTAAGTAAAGTCACATCAAAGGAAGTGGTAACTGATGATAAAACCGTTTGAAGCAAATTACTTTCTTGGGACTTCAAATCACTTTTTGCTAAGGCCGTTTGTGTCCTGCTGCCTGATATGCTTTCGTGCACCTTTAAGTCCATTGAGAAAAAGGAAAAATTCTGCTGCCCCAAGGATCTTTCATCTAAGTAAAGAGGGAGAGAGAAAAACAAAAGCCAACAGATTGGTACAACTAGTAAGATCACAATGAGCATACCTCACACACGGTATTTCTGGAGACACATGCCCAGAATTCAAGGGTGAAGACAAAACCTCCGTGACCAAGTCAGATCAGACAAATCGTAAGATTCCCTATGAAACTCCATTTCTTGGAAGTGAGCCAGGCAACACAAGCTCCTCTCACTCTGCACTGACTTGTCTCTACAGCAGCACTCTACTGAGCCCCATGGATGGCCAGAAAGTGACTCCCTCTTACCTGTGCAAGGCTACAGTGCGTGGCAGCAAATGGTCTCACAAAGTACACACACCAAAATTTTACATAACTTTAGATATGCTGTTTTCCTTTCATATCACTTCATTTCCTCCAGTTATATTATTTCTTCATATTATATATATATATCTCACTAGAAGATCTATTCTCTTTCAAGGACCAGATCCTCCCTCAGAAATGAGTGACACTTATGAGAAATGAAGAGGGGTTCCCTTTACAGAAGGCAAATGTGGACCTGGTATCAACCACACAAATTTCCTAAGTAACATGTCCACTAGTTACGCTTACATTGTCCACCATTCATCTCAAGTCTGGCCTGTTAGCAGTGACAAATTGCTTCATTACACAGTTGTCACCTTTATTCACAGCCTTCTACATGACTGTTCTGTTTACGGGCCACCTGTAATAAAACTTTCACTGCTCCAGTTTCCAGGGTTCAAGTAGTAATGGCCAGGGGAGAAGAAAAAGCTAAGAAATTCACCAGATACTTTAACAAAATACTCTCCTCTCTCACAAAAGTGTTCTTGGGTTACAGAGAAGATCTGTATATAAGCTTTTCCAACCACGGATGAGTTTTGCAGAGAAATGGTTGATTATTGCTTGAATACTTTCCTGAAATGCCAAGACTGGATTAATAGCATTCAGAGCTGAATTATTAAAGGAAATCACAGAAAATTGCTGCAGAATATTTTTCAAGGACACACACAAAAGGTTCATCCTTAATTCATCTATCCCACCTGACCATCCTGTTTTCATACAGGAGTGTCCAGGCACTGCTGCTGGACACACATTAACAAGGCTGGGGGTGCAGGAATCACATCCAGTTAAACCACCAGGGATCAGTTTAAAATAAAAATGAGCATATACAGTACAGAGGGCTGGACAGTGATACAGTACACAGCTCAACTGCAACTACATCTGTGACCCTTTAGAGGATGCCTTGAACTCAGTAACGCATGGAAGATCCTGCAGGAATAGCTCATCTAATCGGTTACCCACTGTTGTCAGTATAACACCACCTACCAAAGGTGATAAACTGCTCTCCTTATTCCCTCCACCCTGGTCTGTTTACTTAACTTTTTGACAGAACTTTTTAAGTGCTGACACACCAACTTGATAAGTTTTGAAGGTGCTGCTCTAAAAAGCACAATGACAAGAATTAATGCACAGAGCAAATACCACTGTGCCACTAATGATACCTAACCAAATAGGAGTGCTGTGATTACATCCCTTATTTGACAGATTTCATGGACAATGTTTTGCAGCACTGCAGATACTATTCTCTCAAGTAGTCCCAGTCCATTTTTAGCTCCTGAAACTCACTGTAGGCATTACCAGCTTTATGATGCTTAGCTGTGGTATAAAATATATTGCCTTACAATGCTCTCAGGTGAAGGGAAAAAAAGAGAAAAAACACTCTTGTAAAAGCTATGTAAGACAAATACACAAGTCCATCCTCAACCTCTTCCATAGAGGTCTACTGTTTGAACACAGTACAGCGCAGTCATCATGGAATAACAGCTTTCACAAGGAGTTAACACAAGTAACAGCTTCTCGCAAGCACAGGACCAAAAACATACGCTGAGCCAGCTCTGTTTGCTGACCAAAAGCTGTTCCATGTTTTTTCCTCACTAGAAGCCTCCCTGGCCTTGGTTCCTTTCTTTGACTTAGGCTTCCAGCCTTTATTTTTCTCTTTGTGACATTTTGAGTAAGCAGGGAGTTACTAAAGGAAAATACTTACAAAGCTATGAAAATTAATCACTTCCCTCCCTATATGCATGCACAATTCCTTTTAGCCAGCCCTGTAAAATCCTGTCCACCTTGGTCACACTTCGGACACCCAGCCCTTGCTTACAGTGAATTCCACACTGCAGGTAAACATGCTAACAGAGAAAGCAGTTCTTGCTCATGATGGCTTCATGCTGCAAATCCCTGCAGCAGTACACAAGGCAGCTGTGTTAGCTTCAACACAACATATGTATGGTAAATGCAGAGCTGATACACCTGACAGCTAATATGATCAGGCAAAGGTGAATACACCCTAATTAGTAACTGCACTTTTGATCACACATTTCCACAAATCTTTGACCCAAAGCTAGCGGGGATTTCACAACTTTACTGCCTATACATGCCTATGCTGCATATCAATTTCCTTCTTCACCCATAGAGAGCTCCTTTTATCTTTGTTCAACTTGATCGGGAGCTGTCATATGGCAAGATCCTGCTGGAAGTGACTACATGTCACAGAAAGATGTTTTGAAGAGTTACTTGCACAACCATAAGCTGTCCGACAGACATGCAGAACAGGCAAGGCCAATCTTGGATTTAAATTCTTTCTGACTTTAGAATTAGCTTTTGGGGTGGTTTTTTGTTTGTTTGTTTGTTTGGGTTTTTTTGTTTGTTTGTTGGGGTTTTTTGACAGTCTGGTATTATTTTTTCCTTGAGAGACAAAGTAATAGTAAATAACAATTTTATCATTGTGCCTCCTAATGTAAAGAATATTGCCACTGATGTCAGGAAGGAAAGAATACAGCTTCTGAAGCAGGCGTTTCATTTTATGAAGGAAAACACACTGTGTCATGAAAAAGTTACAAGCTATAAGACAAGTTAAGAGCAGTGCTACTTGAGTTAAGTGGAATGGGAAAAATTCACCTGGGCATATAGGATTTTGAAATAACTCCTCACCAGCAAGTTCAGGAGTTGATGTTCCACACTATTTGCTTTGCTTAGTGTTTTAGAAGCAGGGAGCATTAGTGACATGCCATTAATAACACAAATTGGTGTTTTCTGTCGTCTCCAGAGAACAGTGTACCACTTGAATCCTGCTTGTCAGAACTGAGCGTGCCTCTCAGGGAGAGCAGATGGGACGCGTGGCAGATGTGCCTGGGAGCAGCCAGACAGTCCACAAAGAGCAAGGAAAAGCAAAGGAAAAAGAGACGGAGAAGGCACACCATGGCATGACAATCGCCCTCATCAGTGCAGAGTGGCCGATCTGGCTATAGCATGGGACAAAGAAAGCAGACAGATTGCACATGTTCTGGGGCATCTCAATGCCACGACTGCACAAAGCTATTGATGAATATCAATGCTGACTTGTTTGTTTGCACAGCTGCTACTGTCGGGTGACAGTTTCCCCCGTACTGCCGTTGAGTGAGGCAAAGGGGACAGGCTGATGATCAGACAAGCCAGACTCGGCCAAGCTGATAACATTATGAAAAAGAATAGATAGCTTAGGGAACAAAGCTGTGATCCCAAGCTACAGCAAAGGGGAGGAAAGGCGAGCACTAGTGGCAGGGACCACAGGAGGCACAGATGGCACCAGTACAATGCCTCAGCTCAGACAAGGGCACAGGAGGAGCAACAGCATAGGAAGTGTGCTGGTGGGCTTGGGGTGATGAACTCTCTGCTGCTTCTGCTGTCTCCCAAAACTGATACGAGTCACAAGCAATTCACGAGTAATGAAACCTGTCACTGAACACAACAACCCCTTTAACTGCCAGATCCATAATTACAGAAGCACATCCCTGCAACCAGTAACGCTGGTGTAGACTTGTGTGAATTTGAGAAGCACAGCACTTCCTCATGACTACAGCAAAGGACTGCTGCAGTCCACAGACTTCTTTGGGAACAAAAATATACCATCTCTGCTTGCCAGAAAACGATGTGTGTTCATAAACTAGGAACTAGGCTAGTCATTTTTCCAGAAAGCAATTAGAGGGATGCAGATTTCATCCTTCCTGTAGTTGCAGTGCTAAAAAGTAACGTCTGTTCTATAATCTATAATGATAATTTTTAAAAGTTTCAAATATGTATTTGTAATAATATATGTACATAATCAAGTGCTTTCGTATTTTCTTTAATTATAATAAATATACGTTCATATATTTTTAAATGCAGGATGCAGATGTAATCTCACCTCTGCCACTGATGTCTCATGTGACTTCAAAAAAGTTGCATCATTTCTCTGCACTCTCCTATTAAAATGTGGCAATTGTACAATATCACAATTCTCAGTATCTACTAAAATGTAGGTAATTTTCTATATTATGAAGACGTTAAACTATAGATGAAAAGTACAATCATGACAACAACAGAGAAATCTTTACTTGTGATAAAATTAAACCTTGAGAATAGAACTAATAATTTTCGTTTTGTCACTTTTGAGAAACCACGTAATTGCTAATAAAGTATACAAACATCAGAAAGTGCCACTAGACTCTTCTGTGTACTAACACAATGATATACAAAATTAAATTTTAGTAGCTTTATCTTTTAGGCATGAAGAAAAATTGCTCTTTTATTGCTGCCCATTGTTTCAAACTGATGCATTTTAGGTAGAAAGGCAGCCAATGTTACATACATTCCAAACATTATGGGAAAATTCCTAAATAACTATGTAACAACAGCTCCCAAATTATTGAAATTAAAGCTATGAACTCACTAGGCACATTCACCACTTGAAACAGCTCCCTGACTATGGGGTAGAGTAGCATAACACATTTAAGGGAAGCTTTTAATAACACTAAGTTTTTCCTTGAGAAATGGAAAGTAAGAAATTGAAGTTACTGAACACATCATAGGATGAGACCACCCAAGGGTAGAGAAAATGATGGATGAAAATGTATCTTAAAAAAATCATAACTCTTCCTTCCTAAAGCTTAACACTTAATAACTTTCCAATGTACTTAACAGCATTTAGTTCAGCTTCCATCAAAAAGAGCTTGTATGCATTAGGTCATTGCAAAAAATTTACACAGTTCCCTTGTGTAAGCCTCTAACTAAATTTCTTAAGTGTCTGGCTTGTAGGAAAATACCAGTCACAGAAGCATGTGCAGACGAAAAGCTGTCTGCTTTCTTCTCTGAGAGGCATTAGGCATGGATTGAACAGTGACAGTAATCACCTCTGGCACACAAAAGCCAGGGAGAGGAGGGGATGGGAGCCTGCACCATTCCTCCCTTCCTGAGCTCTAGTTCACAGCTCCGCTGTGGGGTTCTGGACAGATTTTGGAAGGTTGTGTTCCTCAGAGCACATGCTGTACCCATGCTCGTTTCTCCCTCAGGGCAGCACAGGACACAAACCATCCGGAGTTCTAACAGTTCTTTCTCAAAGATGTTTATTTTCTTATTGAAAAAGAAGAAAATCTCATCATTTACCAGCTGTACTTATGAATTTTAACTAATTAAGCTGCTTGTACCACCTGAAAGACTAAAAGAAAGAGAAGGTAAAGAAACAGAGCAATTATGCTATGTCTCGGCCCTCTTTCTCACTGCAGTTGATGATAAAACTTCATGACAGAAAAAGCTGCATCATGAGAAAAATAACAGTGTTCATGGGAAGCAGCATGCAAAGTGAGTGCCCATGTACACATGCTCACTTTTACACACTTCAGTTTTTAATACATAGCCAAGAAAGAAGAAGAACATCTTATTTTTCACCCGCATGCAACCAGATGTGGTTCAGCTGCTGCCCAGGTGCAAGTAGACAAGAACCTCCTCCTCCTCCTGCACAGCGAATGACCACAAGCTTCCATCTCTGCTTGAGGAGAAAAGGTGCACCAAAGCACACAGGAAAGGGGCAAAGCAGAGTTGATGAAGGCTTTGTAAAGAAAGTTTTAGTAGAAGGCAGTCTAACTAATTTCAAACCTGAGTAAAAAAATACACCATGAGATCCTCACGCACTCTTGAGTCTGGCAAATAATACCAATGAGCCTGTAATACTAGGCACTAGCATATACATTTTCTTCCTTCTCCAACATTAAAACCACCCTCAAAAGTTCCTTTAGGACACTTGTTGGTAATCATCACATTAAAGAGCTGTAGCCAGTGTGAGATCCCAACTTCCACTGCACGGCTGATGGAACAGCTCAGCAGAAAACTTTCAATCTGTGTTCTGATCCAGGAATCTTCTTAACATATCCACTGCTGAAGTAGAACTGGACCCTGTGGTAGTTTACAGTAAATGGTAGACCAAAAGGAAAAAACCCCACAGCTTGCCTTTATTTCATACCACTGTAACATATTCTGGTTTGCATGGAAGAGAGAAAAAAAACATGCAACCCAAGGAAAGTTTTTTGTAACACAAAAGGAGGTAAGAAGCAGACCACCAGACTGGGCACTAAGGGCAGGAGACCATACAGAGGGTGTCAGAGCAAGCAGCCCCACCATTCGCTCCATAAACACAAGCACACAATGAGATCCACCTCCCAAACATTATTAACACCTTTGGAAAAAACATGACTTAGCTAAGAAGTGGGCTGGGAACAAAACCCATGCACAGAACAGTTTGTTATGCCTACACAACACCTGCAAGCCCAAACGATACAGAAATCCTTACTCATGGAACTGCATAAAGATCTTACAGCACCAAGATGCCTCGAGTTGACAGTCCCTCCCTAGAACGCCTCTGATCAGAGATGCCGGGAAGGTGAGGAAGCAAATTAGCCATGACAGTTCACACCATTTCCAACATCTCAGGGGGAAGAAAAGTAGATGTTTCCCATACAGAAGACTTCTATGGCCCCGATGTCTTCCTGCAGACCATCACCCACAGCTGAGGAAAGCAATGGCTTTGTGCAGAGCTCGGTGCTCTAACGTGACCAGCTGTCTGGTCACAAACACACACGCACAGAAACCGCAAGTCAAATTTTAGTTCAAAGTGTAGCCTTTGCTGGGAGCATTCACGCTTTTTTTGGCACTTAGCTGTATATGACATCATCGTGTGGGAAGCCATATGTTAGAGACAAAGTACACACAAACTTGAACTGACTTTACAAATGTTAATTCTAAGAAAAACTCTCATCAGATTTGCTCATTGGTATAACCAGGTCACATTTTTTAAATGAGAAAGCTTTCCTTCCCCCACATTTTTTTTTCCTCTTTTTTATTGCTCTCTGCACAGAACTTGATTTTTAGTCTCCAAAGAATAAACTGACACTCCAGTGTCAGTTTTCATCCAACTGAATGATTACTGAGAAGCTTTATGTTTATGCTCAACACTGCAGTGTCCACCAAAATGCCGATCCTGGAAGTTTTTGAAAAGAGCAATTAAATTAAATTTCTATTAGCCTTTTTTAGTGCAGATGACAGATCAGTAAGTGGCATTTTGCACACAATGCATTCAAATGTTTTAAGGATGTATTTTTTGCTAAAAGTAAAATAATTTTACTTCCTAAATTGCATTAACACTACAAAAATCTCTAAAAGCAATGAAGTGACAGAAAGTCTGAAGACAAGAGGAACCACCTAATTAAAACAGAAGCTATGCTGTATCCTAGAAACCCAGTTATCCGCAGGGACTCTCTTCATTGACACATATCCTTAACTGTGCCATGCTGACAAAGGAAAAATACCCTTGACTGAGCTTTAAGTTGTTCAGGTCAGCACGTTTGCTTCTCCAAAACTGTATTACTTCAAGGAATAAGTGGAAGTCCCAACCTGCAACACCTAAAAGCAGCTCCTATGAAAGGCTAATTCACAAGGCTTCTCTTACATACACAAAGCATGATGAAAAATCTGAAGATGAGATTTTCAGATGGCATAGTACAATACTCTGTATTGAACTCAGAACAACAACTTCATTGCTCCAGGGCCAGATTGTAACAATATGCCTGTAAATGCTTAATTTTTCAAACTGTTGTATATGCACAAGCAAGTAATACTGAAAAGCTCTTGCACAGTCGGATATGAAGGCATTTAGTGGTACTTGCAGCGTGTATCACTCGGCAAATCTAGTCACATGAGAGAGAATCTGTCAATGCATTTTCATAGGAAAAGGAGATTTCAAAGAAAAGCTGGGAAAGAGAACAGTCCCAGCTACCCCAGCCTTTGGAGCTGAAAAGAAGCGCTTTACCAAGAGAGTGCTGAAAACATGAAAAGAAAAGGGACATACAAAGAGATGGAACAGAAATTCAAGAAGTACTCAATTTAAGTGGAGGTTTGAAATAAGTTACCTAAGGTTTTTCTTTACAATGTGCAAGTGTTATTGGCCTTGGCTTCACTCAGAGAAAGAGAAACCTCCTAAAAAAATCCTGTAGTAAAGAGAGTAGCTGTGCAACATCAAAGGTCAAACTTCTCCCATAATTTATACCCATAGAACTTCCAGAAGACAATTGCCTGGCAAAATTACAAGAAAAAGAAGACCACAGAAGTATTATTTCAAACAATAAAACCCAGAAAACCCCATAACCAAAACAAATGAACAAACAAAATCAACACAAAAGCCCCACATTTTTCTGCCTCTTCCCTATAAGCTGTCAAGTTTAGGCATCCACAGCATAACATAGGCAAATTCAATGCAAGTATCCCTACTAGAGATTCTGGAACCTCACTAGCTTTAAGAATAATTATATCATCAAGTAGTTTTCCTGTGCAAGTATCTCAAGATTTAGCAATTAATTTTCATCTTTTCGTCCGTTTCTCCTTAGCAACATCCTGAAAACATGACGAGTAAGGAAATCGCAGTTGCTCGCATCTTAAGAGAAATGAAACTTGCCCAAAGCCTTTTCCTCCACGTCCTTAATGCAATACAACAGGCCTAATCACTGCTCTTGGAGTACTCTGCTGGAAACAGGTTATCCTGAGTTTCTGCTGTCTAAGCTTGCAGACCTGGAGCCAAGTTCATTGCCAACACGAGTTCAACTCTGCCAGCTCCAGTAAAGTTGCCAATATTGAAGTCGGTTCTGTGAGACCACCAGTTATCAGCCACACATACGATACCCTTGATATTAAGTTGTGAGTCTTCTCTCTCTTGCTGTTCTTAGTTGCTCAAGAGTCATGTGGCAAACTTAGGAGAAAGAAGCTGTGGACACTGAAGTCGCCACGTCATGGTAATAAGTTTCCTGCAATAAGTTTCCACATGGCCCTAGAGACTTCTTAGTCTCAGTTAACAAAGGAAAAAAGAAAAAAAGAGTAAATATTATGCTAACAAGAATAAAAGAAATAAACCAGAAAAGGATTTGCTAGAGGAAACAATATATAGATAATCCAAGAAGAGAATCTAACCACAGACTACTAGATTACATATTTCTAACTAGAAATAGGTATAGAAGAACTAGAAAGGTAATAAAACAACTGTCAAGGAACAAGAAATATATGGGAGTGAAAAGCATTACACAGCCCTACTTTATGGGGCAGTCTGTTGACAGCATTTTGTACAGGAACAATAACTCTTCAGGAAAATAACAAACTAATATATTCCTAATATATTGGGAAGTACACTACAAAGACAACAATAAAAAGGACAGGCAAGGAATGTCCTCTTATCAAAACTTAACCTTAACACACATGGGTCAAGTGAGAAACAAACTTGTTGGAAAACAGATCCACTAATGTGCCTTTCCCAGGCAAGACCACCAGCAGAGTAACTGAAACATGCTTCAGAACAACTGAGCATTGAAGAAACTGAACAGCCACAGCACAGCCTGGAAACGTTTTTGTTATCACTGACATTTATTAGGGGCATACAAGAAAATACATTTACCTTAAAGCAGTGAGGAGAAAAGGAGGTGGACAAGGCATCATGCACAGGCAGATAACAGCTAAAGTCTGACACGTTCAGTAATAATCATTGCATACTTGTCACCTTGGCTGCCATAAAGACTTCGCAAGATCCTGTAGTATAGCACCATGTTAGCTCGGCTGTGAACTGCTGCCAAAGCAACTGATGACATTGAAGAAATGATCCTTCTAAAACCTTACTAGGAACTTCCACGGTCTTTAAGCTCCCTGGGTTATCCCTTCGCTTCTCCATAGGCTCTACTGTGTAAAGTTGCATTACACCATCACTGTTCAGTAAAGCTACTGACACGTGACTCAGTAAGATTGCAAATTGCAGCACATACTGATTAGGCAAAGACCTATAATCACTACTCCATCTACCACAGATGGCACTGTTAAAGGAATTCTCCACTGAAAAAAAAAAAACTGGGCCAGGATTAGAAGCTCCGCAGGTGAATCTTACATCTGGTTAAAACCACGAAAGCAACTGGGAAACAGGGCTGAGATGCACTCTGGTTGCACAGTCGCCAAGACAAATATGATAAAAAGAATAATATCCCAGAACAGTAAACATAGGTCTCATGAGAAGAATACAGGCTTCTCTTTCATTCAGACCCTGGTATTTGTTTTTGAGATTATATCATCTACATTTCAGGACAACCTATACGTTTAAACTAGTGGAACCCCTCTGCACAGTACACAATATCTTCAGAAGCTAAAACACATGCACCTTAGATTTTGAACAGAACTTAGAAGTGTGGGGTTTTGTTTATGACATGGTCAATAGCTTCAGTCTTTAAAAAATACTGTCATATTGAACCTGGTGAAGCACCAAGTTCCTTTCATATGTAGTACACCTCAGGACAGTACACTATGTTTGGAAGCTGGAACAGCTACCCATTGGAATCTAAACTGAATTTAGAAGTTGAGGGTTGATGTCATGAATAGCTTTAACCTTCCTACTTGAAAAATATCACTGCATTGAAACTGGGGCTGACATTGTTCTCCACAGGTTATCACGCATTTGAAGCATTTCCTTTCCATTTCCAAAATATTTCCAGTGGAAAGAGATAAACTCAGTTACATCTGTAATAAGGCAGAACTGTGGGTAAGCACGAGTACAGTTTTATAGGGAATCATGACCTGAGTTTCAAGAATAAGAACACAAAGTAAAGGCAAGGCTGATGCACAATTTTTATTTGCATATAAATGGAAGTAGATATGATTTTCTGAGATAGAGGGAAGACCCGTTTCTGAAACACAGCTATTCTCCCTTACTGCATGCTTAGTACAATTTAAAATAATTGTAGGCTTCTTCTGTTGATTTTTTGAAAAAAATGGCTTAGCAACACAATGTCGCCAAACAGAACTGAAATGAAAATGACTGCACATGCTATTAACTACTTCTGCTGTTATTCAAAATAATGTTAATATACAATATTACTGGAAAAAGAAATAACACAGATCTGATCATTTCCACAGTGTATCAGTCTTAAGAAATTTAATGTTCAGAAGAATTTTATCTGTAGCGAAACAGGTTCAAAAGAAAGGGGAAAAAATACACTAACCTTCTCTTGTAAGTTATCAGTTACTTGAGATGTAGTATTTACAATGTACTTAAGTGTTGTTTCATACCACCCTTATAGACCTGAAAAATCCACTCCTGCCTTAAATGGCAGAGGCTGCTAGAGGACAGCATATTAGGTATAACCAGACATTCTCTTAGGAGCTGACCCAGCTCCTGTACATTGGGATCCTTCCTCTGTCTTAGGTGGAAGAGCTGAATTGAAGATCCTGGTTAACTCCTGATGCATTCTTCTTCTAATAACCAGGAAATAACATTATACATAGTAACTATATGCCCACACCTTAGAAACCACCAAAAAGTGCTAAGATGAGATATTCCAAATGAAACTTTTTGAAGCAACTACCTCAAGTACTGTCAAATACATAAATGAGTGAAATTCTCTCTAGATGAAATATTCTATGGAATTTCTGTGGAAAAGAATGACCCTCAGTAAGAGAATAAAGTCTTCCCTATCAAGTAGATTTCAATTATTTAGGAGGCTGCACCATGCATATGGCTATATTCTTCCCTTCTTACCACAGCTTGGCCTTTCACAAGTCACACTGTTTAACTGCCCATGATCAAGAAAGGCCAGTGTTTGTGGATCAGGTCACAGCATACATACTCTCTACTACTTTGGCCTGTATAGACAAACTAGTATAAAATTTCTATTTATGCTAAAGGAAAAGCAGGTCAGTCTTACACAAATTATGAGCTACAGTTTACTTATTTCACTCTCTGTGGTTTCAAACCCCCCTCCAACAAACAGTCACTTAGGAGTGGACTTCTAGCCTAATTACCTCTAACTGCAATATTCCTATTCTCCCAAAAATACTCTCTTGCTATAAACCGACCTTATATAGAGGCTGGCACTAGTACAGTTACCGTAGACATGAGGCATGATTTCTCCACTTCCTGCATAGAAAAAAAGCACTTCAGGGAGGCTTTTTTCCCCCAAAAAGTAGACGAAATCATTCTGAAAACACAGAGAAGTTTCTATTTTCTTTATAAGTGGACTAGATGGGGCTCATAAAGGTCTAAAGAAAAGGTTTTGGAGTACATGGGCTTGATTATCCTTTGCTTTTAACCTCACACAGGTATTCACACATCCATAAAATGTTGTTATCCTAACCTGGGAAAGTCTGCACACAGAGAGTAACTGTCTGCACAGAGAATTCAGTCCATTAACTAACACTGGACTAGCCCAGGAAGAGATGTGGTACAGATAGAATCTGTTAATTAAAATGAAAAGAGAAAATGTGCTGGGAGTATGACAGTTTGAGCTTTGTTTTCAGATGCAATATATTTTAACACTCCCATCTGCCATGAGCTGAGCCTTATTCAACCTTCGGAGCAAGATTTTTCTTTTCTATGCAGACTTCCTCCTGCAGGGCCAACATTATATGGCACCCAGCACAGTGGTACAACTCAGCCCCTCCAGTGTGGTCCTGAGCAGAGTCCCTTGAGTGCTGTAGGAAACACAGTGCTTCTCACCCAGCTCACTACACAGGGTTCTACAGCAAGGAGCACAAAACCAAGTCGGTTGTCTCATGCTGTGATATTAAAAAAGGAATTAAAATAGCCTTATGTGTGACTTATTGTCTAGTTTTGGATGTTTCATTTAAAGAAATATATGGTCTAATTATAAAGAATCCAAAGAAGAGTCCAAGAGTGGACAGAGGTGCTCTAATGAGGAAACGACTGGGATAAAGTTGGGATTAATCATTCTAAAAGAAAACTGATTATAGGGAAGGTGTAGAATAAAACGTGCCAATTGTTTTTAAGCCTATGTAAAATTACAGCAAGGAGGAATAATCTATTTTCCACATCTATACTGGACAGTTCAGCAGTCCTAATAGTCATTAGGACGAGTTTTCTAAAGGTCGATGCTGTTCTGTATTGGAAAGGATTGCTACAGAGGGTCCAGGAGCCTCCATCAACAGAGGTCATTAAGAACAGTTTAAATAACAACATGAGGAATTATAATTACAGCTGATTCTTGCTTTGAGACTTCTTTCAGACTTATTTCCTCTGATCCAAGCTGTTCAGATGCACTGTAGATGGAAATTAACGTCACATTTTAAAGTTGCAGGACTAAACCTTTAGTTTATCATATACAGCAAAGCCATTTTAAAGAAAATAAACCAATAGGCTGTGTTTATGAACATCCCAACTTTCCTGCTACTTGAGAAAGCAATCTCTCCAGGATCTGTTAAACCAAAAATTTTAGCTTATATATAGTGAATTTTCACCATAAACATGAGGTTGTCCAAAAAAAAAAAAGTCAACTAACACACTTAAAGGTATGCTGAGCAGGGATTTTAATTGGTGATTATGGAGAATTCCCGAATCCTAACTGGCAATTAGTTGCCAGTGGGTAGTAAGCAAAGTACACACAACTCTAAAAGCAGCACAACAATATGTTCTGTATTCAGCTGGATAAAAGCATATACAAACAGCTTCACACCACTGAAGACCCGGCAGTGAAAGGGACCAGTGTTTGAAAGCAGTATTTGTAGGACTTAGTCACCAGTTGTGCATCCTCTGTGGTGAATGTGTTATTTACAGTATCTCTAAACAACCACAGAAACTCATTATAGAAACACAACTTGTCTAGCTGTGCTGTCAGGGACCTTTCTCAAGTGAGGCAAGCCTCCAAGTTCTCCTTCTTGCCTTCCAGCACTGTCCATTCCTTTTCAAAGGCCAGACTGTTCAGTCCTTGATTACAACTGGAATAAAAATAAGTCAAACATTACGAAAGACTCAATTGAACAGAGCAGCATTTCCACCTGTGAGCAAATCACAGCCAACGTTCAGCTCCCTGAAATTTGTTTTCACATCTTCTTACAACCATGACAAAGGAGAAGTTACAGCCACAAACATTTTAAAAGCGTTCAGTACAAACGCCTGTACGATTACAGTCAAAGAAGTCATCCCCCCTTCACAAGCATACCCCTCTTTACTTCATAAGGCTATTTCACCCTCTCTTTCCCTGCCCTGCTGCTTCCCACAATACCTACAGTGAGGATAAAACCAAAGTAATGAAAAATGTATTTTGAGCTTTGGACTCCCCTACAGCAGCCCAGGCTGTGGTTATCCTCAGCTGCACTTCCAAGACATACTTGGGCCTTCAAAACTGCACATTTTTATCAACTAGTGCTGGCCTGCTAACTGAGATTAAGAGCAAAGTAGGACAGTTCCTGCTGCTGTGGAATGCTTTAAATTCCTATCACTGCTGACAAAAACTGTGTGAGATAAAGTTGTGAGCATATACTGCACACTGTACCGAAAAATTTTTCCACAAACTTATACTAAAAGACTCTTCCACCTGAAAAGGCTCAGGTGAAAAATGGGTATGGACAGTTACACTTCTGTGCTGTAGAGTCAAGGCTCTGGCACCTGCAGCAGTACTGGATGTTTTAGCGTCAGTTGGGAAGGCAAGAGAGGTTGTTCTTTATGTGGAAATAAAACTGGAGGAAAATCTATACGTGTCTTGCCCTTAGAGATAGAGCTGTTCTAACAATGCCATCCTAGGATCAAAGAAGTGTGGTTTGCCTCCTCTAGTCTAATATATTGACACCTGACAGGCAGAATAGTTAAAATGGGAAGTCTTGGTGATGCTTCAAGGTATAGCAGGTGAAAGATATTTTGCTGTTACTTGCTGTTTTGTGGCACCATGTACAAGTCCCTAACAGAGATCCAGACACCACACCCTGGCAACACCTGTTCCATGACAACCTGCTTCATAAAAATTAAGTACTGACAGGAGCTCTGCCTTAGTCATAATTTTCTAAATTAAACTACTTCTCAACTACTGAAACTAGACCCAAACGATTTTTTTTTGTCTCTAGCTTCTTATTCTCCCTCCCTGCAAAGTTAACTACTTGGCACTGCTTTTACTTGAGATGACTTAGATTTTATTCATTCACACACATACACATTTATTCTTTATTAATTAGGATTTGGAAAAAGATAGAAGCATATGGTCATGTAAGCTTCCTACAGATTCAACAGTAACACTGAGATTACTTCCAGTAATATTTTCCATTCTGGCCCATGAGATCACTAAATCATTTAACCCACAAGTAGATTTGCTTATTATTTCTCCGAATGAATGACATAAAAAGACCAAAACATTCAGTACCAAACTCAGCTAAGAGATGCAAGCAGCAGTGTTCCCATCCAAGAAAACTTCAGTTGAAAATAAATAGCTGGGTCTAGCATACATTTCAGTCAAACCACAACCTGCTTAATAAAGAAACAAAAACCATACAGAAAAAGAGGTATATTAGCACAAGTATTCACAAAGCCAGAATACAGTCATCTTCACAGGCAGATAGGTCACCAAAGCACCCATTATAAGCTTCCTTGAGATCCCCAAGGTCCAGGCATCCCTGTAATTACCCCTGTAATCTTCTTATGTGCTCAAAAGTCCCTGCTAACACCAGTTGACAAAAAAAAAAAAAAAAAAAAAATCACTTTCACACATCTTGCAGCATTAACTCAAAAAATAGTAACCACACTTTGTGGTAAAGGACCAGTTATCTTTTTAAGGGATAGGAGAAAAGTACCGAAACTCAATGCACTATCTGCAGTTGTCAGTTCTAGTTTTAGCAGTTTTCATGCCCAGAGACATGGGATGTGCCTTCTTGTTTTCCAGGTCTCTGAAATGTCACATTATGCAAACCACCCTAAGATGAATGCAAATGGAAAGTGTCTCATGCCATGAAAATATAAACAGCTAAAGGTCTGAAAAAAACACGTGAAGAGAACATTAAACATATATACACACATATAACATGTATATATTAAATTGAATATATATATAGTACATAATGCATCAAAATGAGTATGTTCCAGGTCAGTTCTAAGGGTCCTCCCTCCTATACTGCTGAGCTTAAAGCTGTGATACTTTCCCAGTTTCATAGGCTGAGACTCAGCTTTTATTTCAGTAACATCTTCTTCACACTGTCTTCACACAACAGATCAAAGTATAGGGAATCACATAATGCTCATATCCAAACTCTGCTGTGATTTCACAGAGACTTAAATTCTTGTCTCCATCTCTCTTTTCCCTCCAGTTCTTCAATTCTCACCCAGCAACTTAAGTCAGGATGAAGATCTTAATGTTCTTGAGAAGATTTATACCATCCTGACCTATCTTCAAAAATTCTAAGGGCCTTTGGGCATCGTAGGTGAAATTATCACCTTAAGGAAGGCTACAAGAAAACCAGCCAGCAATAACATGTAAACAAAGCGTGCTATTCCTCCTGTCAGAAGGCAGCATTGGAAATGGGCAATATGAGGAACAGGATTCCCAGTCCAGACTCTGGGACACATTGTAGCAGCCTCCTTTGCAGATCTGCCCCAACAGCTGCCAACAATGCACAGTTCTGCACAGACCATAGTCTAAAAATAGCTACACGAAGCCTGATTTCCTAAGGGAGTATGGATTAAGTAACTCTACTTCCGCCTTCTCCAGTAACTTCCGAATCCAATGGCCAATTCAAAAAATACTCAACAGAAGTCTAAAAACTCAAAAATAACCTGTTTCATTCATATTTCATGAATATAAGCATCTGAGAAGAGGAAAGTATAAATTAATCATTCATCCTCCCTTCTCTCCACTGAGTGGGGCTCAGGCAAAAATCATGTTTTTAACATGCCTTTTGGGAGCAGCTGGCTACTGAACTTGCATATTCACAGTTCCACACACAGCATCACATGTACTGTTTCCTCCCCAGTTCAAATATCTTTTTGATATTGATCTGTCGTGACTGCTCTGCTTGGATAGAGATAGAGAAGAGGGAAACAGAACACTACAAGGTACTGGGATTCATAAATTCTGCCCATCATGAAATATATTTATTCTAAACCAAGGAGTCCTTCCATCCACCCACTTACTTCTGTCCTGTGCAGAAACCCCTAAATCCACCTAGTCACGACAGGTTTTCAAGCAGCTGCACAACACACTGAACCCAATCACTTTAGAAAATGGATCCTTCTTCCGAATTACTTCTGCTCATGGATTGAGGAGCCAAACTATTTCAAATTCAAAGCTCAACCTGGCAATCAATCATTGAATTGGTTAGGTTGGAAAAGACATTAAAGATTGAATCAAGCCATTAACCTAACACTGCCAAGTCCACCACTAAAACATGTCCTTAAGTGCCACATCTACATGTATTTTAAGTACCTCCAGGGTTGGTGGTGATTCAACAACTTCCAAACCTTCCCTGGTACAACTTGAGGCCACCATTTCCTCTTGTCAGGTTACTTGTTTCCTGGGAGAAGAGGCCTGGCGATAAGGTGCCCACTGAACCTCCTTTTCTCCAGGCTAAACAACTCCAGTTCCCTCAGCCTCTCCTCGTAAGACTTGTGCTCTAAACCCTTTGCCAGCTTCATTTACTTTCTTTGGAGCACCCCAATGTCTTTTTAGTTCCGAGGTTCATTCCCAAAGTCAGCCCATTCAAGACAAGTTTAAGAAGAAAAAGCTGCATAGGTTCAGCCCACAGTGCTTGGGTCACCCCAGGGCTGCCCAAGAGTTCTGACCCACTGAAGACAGTGGGTTTTCACTCAGTGAGAAAAAAGGCAATCTTGTTTTCCTCAAATAATTATTCACTCGTTAGATAAGTAAAAAGATTAAAACAATTGCTTGACAACAATAATGATAACATTATGAAGCTGTCACATTATTCCAGTTCTGACTCCTGTTCCCATTACAGAAAGAACCCACATGCCAGTTCTACAGCAGATTCCACATTAGTCACAACAGAAATTTTCATCTGAAGATCATATTTGACAGTTCCTTCTTCCACTAAAACTAATTCCTGTATTACCAGGAAAATCTACCCTCTTCCAAATCCTGTTTCCAGCTCTAAATACTGCAAAAACTTGAGCACAAGCATGGTTTCCTTCTTGCCTTAATAATGGAACAGTAATACATAGCCACAGAATTGCCTACATTTCACTCTGCAGTTTTAAGTCCTCTTAATATTGATTTCCTCTCGTGCTGAACATTTTGTTCACTTCAAAAAGAAAATTTGATTAATACAAAAATGTAAAATAAGCATTCTATCTGACGTGGTATAAAAGAGAATCAATGGGAGGGAAGTAGGGTTATAAACTAAAAAGGTAAAGTAGACTGAACTACAGTGATGACTTGGTCTGAAGGCTGGAGTTACTGATAGCAAGCTAAATGTTCTTCTAGGCAGGTCTATAGACATCATGAGTCAGATTTAAGTAATAGCTGAGAACAGAAAGCATCACTACACACTAGTTGGAGCACTGCATTCAGCATCACTCAGGATAAGAGAAAGGGACGGAGGATATGCATCTACATTACTCTCCAAAGCCTTTTGGCCCCTAATTTATGTGCACAATTAAATTACATGTATATTAATGCATTTGAAGTTATTTAATAATTTGACTTACAAAATCTATAATAAGGCTTAGCAATTCACATTGCAAAGTTGTCGTTTCTGGAGACTTAAAGCAGCACTGTATTACTGCACATTTGGAATCTAGTCAGTCCTCTTAACCTGTACGGATTAGAAATTTTACTTCCATTTCCAAGCCATAAGCTAAAATTTTGCACAGTCATTGAATCTTGATAAATCATAGAATTGTTTAGGTTGGAAAAGACCTCCAAGATCGCCAAGTCCAACCATCACCCAGCACTGCCATGTCCCCTAAACCATGTCCCTAAGTGCCACATTCACATGTTTTTTGAGAATTTCTAGGGATGGTGACTGCATCATTTACTGGGCAGCCTGTTCCAATGCCTGACCACTCATTCAGTGAGGAAATTTTTTCTAATATCCAGTCTAAATCTCCTCTCACACAATTTGAGGACATTTCCTCTTGTCCTATCACTTGTTAGAAGAGATTGACCTCCACACCCCACTACAATCTCCTGTTGGGTAGCTGTAGAGTGATAAGGGGTCCATTCAGCCTCCTTTTCCTCAGGTTCAACACCCCCGGCTCCATCAGCCACTCATCATAGGACTCACGCTCCAGACCCTTCACCAGCTCTGCTGCCCTTCTCTGGACACACTCCAGCACCTCCATGTCTTTCTAATAGTCAGTGCCCAGAACTGGACACAGTACTGGAGGTGCAGCCTCACCAGAGCCAAGAACAGGGTGACGATACTGCCCTGGTCCTGCTGGCCACACCATTTCTGATCCAAGTCAGGCTGCCATTGGCCTTCTTGGCCACCTGAGAACATGCTGGCTCATGTTCAGCTGCTGTCGACCACCACCCCCAGGGGTCCTTTTCCACCAGGCAGCTTTCCAGCCACTCTTACCCCAAGCCTGTAGTTCTGCATGGGGTTGTTGTGTGCACGTGGTCTTGTCGAACTTCACACAGATGGGCTCAGCCCATCAATCCAGCCTGCCCAGGTCCCTCTGCAGAGCCTCAGCACACCAACACTCCCACCCAACTTGGTGTCACCTGCAAACTGACTGAGGGTGCACTTGGCCCTCTCATCCATATCATCAATAAAGATATAAAACAGGACTGGCCCCTGAACACACCAAGCAGGCCAGATCTGGCCCAAAGGCATGGTGTTCAGCTTTCCTGCTTATGTTACATTCTGACTCAACAACTTGAACTTCAATATGCACAGGTTAGACTATGGAACTGATAGAGATAGTTTTGGGAGGGAAGTCTAAGATCTGTGGGCTATTTTCCCAAATCAAATCATGTACATGCCTGTGATTTAGCTGGAAGCTATGTAAAAACAGAACTACAACCATCATTTTATCTATGTCATGTCAGAAGCCAGGCTGTCAATACACTAAGCAGCAAAACTAAACTAACCCTTGAAGAGAATGTCCTAAGACAGGGAAGAAAGCAAGACACCAAACCTCTGGTAAGCATCTGCTAAAAAAAAAAAAAAAAGAAATTAATATCAAATAAGGCCCTGACAGGAAAGGATATAGTAAAACAGATTGGTTGAGGCTGTTTTACTTCTAATTACTTAGAAAATTATGTTGGTGCAGTACTATGACTAAACAAGCTAAGGTCTTTTCTCTTAAAAAATACAGGATTCAGCAGACACCAGTTGCATGCCAGCTATAAGTCAACTTTGTTAGCTCTGCATTCAAGAATCCCACTGTGGTGAACTTTTCATCCAACCGGTAATTTAATTCCCAGAAGGAATCAGAAAGGCTAATGAATTGAACAGCTGCATAGTGCTATCTCCTGCATTCTCAGTGCATGCATGTTTCTTATGCTGCTTCCTGTCTGTGCAAGGACATTTCAGTTGGAAGAGGACAACGATAAGTAAAAGGTTGAAGAAAAGGAGAAAATCAGAATTTTTCTATTGCACCTTGGTCTAAGAGAAAATTAAATTATGTGAAAAGCCATTTATATGTTGACCATTATAGTGACAGACAAAAAAAAAAATTCTGGACCCTCTAACTTTCTACAGTTTGAACTTTTGAAATAGAAACAAGTTATTTTGCATTAGTAACAGTTTAATTAAGTTTTTCTTTTAAACATACGAAGAAAGTGTCAACTCTTGAAATTAAAGCGGTGATAGAAACTTCTGTAAAGTAGGTTATTACCTTCAATTAATACTAGCACTATGCTTACATTTAAAAGATGATAGAAAAAAAGACCACAGTGCTTAAAACACTCCACACATCCACCTACAGCAGCTTGAAATCATATAAAATGAAGCTGCTAATTCTTTCCCAAGAGATAACAAGGAGTGAAGAGAGGAGTGAGGCCCAGTACAAAAGAGAAGTCAAGATAAAACATGCCACTTTTAAAATGTCATGGAGCAGCAAGATAAGACAAAATCCCAGGAGAGAACAAGACTGAAGAGATGCTCTGTCATTTAATTACATAGCTGAATAGCTAGCTGAACATAAGTATAATTTTTAGCTTGATATTTGTCCAATAAACCACAACAGCAAGCAAACACAAATTGAATGTAATCTCTTCCTCATTTCCTTACACACAGAGGAGTCTTAGATATGCAAGATGAGATGAAGGGGAAACATCACAAAATGTTTATTGAGGTGCCAAGAATGGAAGTACTGAAGCACTGCAAATACAATAAATGTGAAGTCTGAAACTGCACAGCATTTCAGATGACAGTAACCAGGAGGACACCAGGCGTGGTCTGGCTAAGCTCAGTTATGAACATAAAACAAGCACAATTGGTGCTTTACTGATTAAAAGCACCTCCATCTCAACAAATCTGCTGCTTCTGCATTTGATTTCAGAAACTGAGGAAAGAGATAATGTGAGGCTTTGATCTATTTGAGGATACCTGTAGCTGTCAACTCTTGATCTACAACTTTTTTCTATATTCTGGTGTTCAGTTTTCTAAAATCTAAAATCAGTGTACTAATTAGTACAATTCAACAGCAAATTCCACTTGTTCTGGGTGACCTACAGTGCCTCCCCAAGTCAGTTTAACTACTGCAAATTTTCAAATTTTGCAAAAGAGACTTTAATGTTCTGTCTCCAAGAGTAGTTATGACATAGAGGAAAAAATATGATGCAATCATTTCAGCAAAATTGTTTGAAAGGCATCAAGCAAGTCCAAGGACAGAGCTAGGTTATACAGGTGAGCAGCCTACAAACGGCATAGAACTGGTAAAAGCAGAATTTTTGCTGCATTAGTTGGATAAATTGGCTCAGTGGAGAGAACAAAGTACACCAGAATAGTTGAAAAAGTAAAGCTGAGCAACAATCTGAGCACTGGAAGGAAGAAGTCAAGTAAGATGTCCCCTGTTTCAGCAGCAGTAAACAGTTCAGCCAGCTCACTACTGAAAGCACCAACACAAAGCCAGTACAAAAAAATCTTCCAAAACCAAACAAACCCCCCCTCCAAAAAAAAAGAACCAAACAAACAAAAAAAAAAAATACAAAAACCAAACTACCACCACCAAAGAAAAACCTTAAAAAGGGAAAATTAAATGAGACCAGTTTCAGGTTAAGTAGTTGAGCAGACAAAATCTGTCTTACTTATGCTCTACCTGTAGAGAAACGTACGTAAGAATATCTGATCTTAACAGCAGCAAACTCAGCTGGTGGTGATGAATGCTTTACAAGTGAAGTAAGTATTAAATTTGTCCTGCCTTTTGCTTTCTTCCATATGCCAACAACATAAATCTAAACATCCTAGTCACTGGGTGTGGTTTATTTCAGAGAAGATTCTTTCTGACATTTATGTAAAAACAAGTCATTGATATCAGACTGATATTTATTAGGACCACCACCACAATAAAACATTATCCAGCCTTCAGAATGAGGAAAACCGTGAAGGGAACTGAGTGAGACTCAAAACACTAGAACATAAATTTGCACAGGACAATGTGCACTTTTGTTTTTTAATATGCAAATGTCCACTTTGATGATTTCACATTTTTTGGTAGATTAAGTCATTGTGCAGTTGTTGGATTTTGCTTCTTCATCCCATTAAGCTCTATCTTTGATATACTTTACCTGTGTTATATCTAAATTCTGCCAATCAATATAACCTTCAAGTGCTACATGTTTCAGTACTGACCTGGTTATCAACAGAGCTGTATCACAGTATCTTCCTGCAGCTATCATGCTGGGCATGAGGACTCCCCATCATTTGCAATTTGCTGGTTTCTAAGCACAAATTTGAGCCACAGTCCTCAAGGTTACCATTGGCTAACTCAGCAAGTCCAACTGAGAGTGCACCACATACGAGTCTGCTTTCGGGAAACACAGACTTGAAGTTCAGTAGCATAATTCAAGCACCTTAAACCCAGTAGGTTTATCACTACCTCAGAATCAAAACTTTAGAACAAAAAAAAATTAATAAAATCTCTGTGCATTTTTTTGACTTGCAACTCTCATTACTCCTAGGTTGCCTGAACTCCACACCTCTGGCAGCACCATGAAACCACATCCTTTACACCTCTGATCTTCCCCCTCTTTCTCTGGGTACCTCCATCCTCTCTTCAGAGCACTCTCCTTTATCTCATCTGTGAACTGGGATCTCTCTTGATTCCCTACTTAACTTCAAAAAAGAGTAACATCCTGGTCTGGATTATGCCAGCTTATCAAAGCTTCTCCCAACAGTTGGTAACCCAGCAAGTGTTATTTTAGGTTCTTTAAAGCAAAGCTCCTACAAATACTCATCCTTGCCACCATTTTCTTTTCTAGCCCTGATAGTGCAACCACATGACACTGTTCATGAAAAAAAGACAGAGTTATATAATAAAAAAACCAGTATGGAATTTTTTTTTTGTCCCCTTTGTTGTAATCATTCCAGAAGGGCTGAGAAATCTTTCTCAAGACAGAAGTGCCGTACAGGCTGCTCTAACTCCAGATTAACTTCAGTACATTCTACATTAAATGCTCTGCAAATTGTGAACATTTTATTTTGGGTTCTCACATTCTGCTAACTCATTAGGACCATAAAGTAAATATTAAACAGCTATTCTTTTTTAATTCGTATTTATTTATATTTTATTTATTTATATTTATATTTAAAGCTGTAACACATGTTAGAACAGGATGTTAAACCCTTGGGAGCTTAAAGGATCGCTTGATCTAATTCTTTTTCCCCTCCTTCTGTAAAATGTAATGACATAGTATTGCAATGTAACAGCTGTGTTGGTGATACATCAAGATGTAATCCCTAAGACTGTACAAAACTATGTATTCTTTCTTAGTAGCCTTCCACCTCACACTACAATTCAAACAAAAAAAGGGAGAGAGAAAAATGTTTCCTGAATTCTTAAATCTTGAGATCTACCTGCCATCCCCCTACTTCTTTACTCTTCCACATGAGCAAGAGTATATCTGTTTAAATCCAAGTCAGCTTAGATGTACTCACTTGTATTCATCTAAATATTCAGCGATGCAGCACTTCATCTTTTGCAACAGCTTGTCAGCTTTATAACACAAGAGCATATGATGTTTATCTATTTTTTTAATGCATTAAAAGACTTTAATTATGTTATCCTTAAGCTGATAAAGAGCTTCCAGAAGAGTCTTACAACAAACAAAAATAAAAAAAAATCATCCTTGGTTACCATGGTAAAGAATATATGATTATTACATAAATATCAAACATTCTAATGAATATATCAAATGCAAGCTTTCATTTAAGTACTAGGTAACCCGTTTCAAATTAAAGGTTCCTTACAGTCATTCAGTTGGGAAGACACAGACATCTGAATAGAACATACACATGGCTCGTTACCACTTTGTGAAACCTGCAATAATTTCTGTTCAAAAAGATTCAATTATTAGTGGTTCAGATACAAAGCAAGTGCCACTGTGCTTCCAGAAGACATACTAATCACTGCCTAGAGTGCAAATGCATTTCCCTAGGAGCTAATCAAGGTAAAACCTGATTGCTTTTCTCCATCTACATGATTATTTCATGACTCCACAATAATACTTTGATATCCGTATAGTCCAAAGGGCTTTGCTTTTCACAGACAGGTTTAATTTACAGATCCCAGCATTACATGGTTAGAAGTTCAGCAATCTGGCATTCTCCAAGCCCCTCTACTCTCTAGAAGAACTAAAGTCTTAAAAACAGGGATAAGAAGACAAGGAACATTTCTTGATTTTTAGGTATTCATGTATGTTGAAGAAAGAATGAAACAATAAGAGAACTATACAATGAGAAGCATATGTTATTTCAGAAAATGTTTTAAGTTAGGAAAAAAAGAAACAAAACTCATGCTATACTTGAACTCCACATGCAAGGTTTTTTTAAAGGTGGCAGTCTTTTAGTATATGAAATTTACTTCCACCCCTTCCCCTTCATCAATGATGGTTTGCATAACCAGATGTTTTTATACACTGCAGTTAACAGCTGCCCCATATGGAACTGCAACAGTAAATATACATAACTATGGAAACCAAAGAAAAGGTCATGAAAAAAGTCAGTAGTTTAATAATCTGATATCACAGTTTTAAGTTACTGAACCTACATCTTTCCCGAATGAAGCTGATTACAAAATATGTCAAATGTATTTGGCATTCAAATGCCTCTCTCTATTCTTAAAACCTAAAGAAAACTTACTTTTTACTTAGGAAACTGTAATTTGTGTTAAGACTGAGCTTCTTCCTACAAGCTTCCAAGTGCTTCCTGCCAGAAACAAAGTACATTAAATCCGCACTGAATTCAACAGGTTCCAAGTGGTACACCTCAAAATCTAGATCTTACTGAGCTACACCTTCCTTTAAATAATCCTATGGAGACACTGTCCATACAGCAAGGACTTCAGTGAATAAATATCACCAGCTTTTTCTTTTTCAAACCATCTTCCTCCTTTAGTTACAGAACAAAAAGTGGACATTAGTACTAACAGCTCAGTAACAGTGCAAACATAAGCTCTCTTACCTTTAAAGTTACAATGAATATTAAAGAGTATTTGCACATGTCACTACATAATCTTTTGGTGAAGAACACAAGTAAAACACACCTGCAAAAGCATGTTCAGCTAGTTGGTTTATTTACTAAACTGTCATTTATCCTAAGCTAACAAAGGATATAATTTGTGCCCCCAGAAATACATACAAACTCTCTTCCTTGCTATTGGCAGGAGATAAAATCAGGAGAAATAGTTTACTACAAAAATATTTTGCTTTTAGTTGTTCTTCTTTCCATAAGTAGAAAAGGAAATTTAAACCCCAATTTCCTTCTACCCCTATATTCAGTATTCTCTCCTCCGAAATAAAGCGCCTCAGACTTGCGCTTGAACATGCACAGCTTATGATTTCAAAAGTAGGACTGTCAGATACCATCCAGTTGAAATTGGGAAGTGGTGTTTTTTTGGCTTTTTTTCTTTTTTTTAAGCAAAACTGTAGTTGTCTTGGCTCTGGTGCACATTAGAGAATTAGCGAATAGCTAATTGAGTAAGGCTTTTAATTCCAAAACCTATAAGGCAATTAAGCCACTTTACATAAAAATTGAAGCATTTTCTAAGTGGTCCTGGCAATTTGAATGACAAACTTCAAACAATGGAGTTCTTCTTACAACAATAAAGTTGGGGCACAATGGAGAAGTTTAAATATTTAATTAAGACTGAGCTGTAAATCATTAATTTTTTATTGCTGCAAATCTGCAATTCAGCTAGAGCTAGACAGTTGCAACCCATTCTGGGTGAACGCAGGGTGAATTTCTCCAATACAGAATGGGATATAACCCTCCTCCTCCCAACAATCTCAGCTGCTTTTACACGGAGATCTCAGGCCATGTCAGTCAGAACAGCATCTGGGCCTGGATGAAAGCCCATCTGTTGCTTACCATTTTGCTCACTGTTCAAAAAACGTGCCCTGATCATGCATCTGGAATATGCATTTACACAGAACTGCCAAGAAAACTGCGTTTTGAGAATGCCATAGGTAGTCAGAAGCTACTTTGGACTCAGTCCTTGTTGATGGTGAGAGAACATCACTCAGCCCAAGTCAAACACTGAGTAAGTAGAGATATTAACACTGAAAAATGAAACATATCTACAGTTCTTTATGCACAGTAAGAGAGGTTTTAGCTGCTAGCTCATCTACAACCAGAAGCAGTCTACCTAAAGTAGTTAAGGTTTGTTAATCCAACAAATGTGCCAAAAATGGGAAAACTCTAACCTCTTCCAAGTCCAACCAGTATTTAAGGCAAATTATTCTTTTATTTTCTTTTTTAATGAATCTTAAATATTCTGCTGAAAGTATATAATAAAAATTTAAGCCAGGCTTGCTGCAAAGTACTAACAAGTCTTGACATTAGATATCCTTCATGAAATTTACTTCTTTTCTGGGAAGCAAGAAGAGACCTGATACCTGGTCACACTTTTTCAAAATAAGCCTTGTTCAAACTTCAAAAGCTCAACATTTTGTCAAGATCAAGATTTTCAAGATTAAGTCAAATTGGTCAGCCAGCTAGTAGTGAAAAACCTGAACCGATGACATATGGTATGCTGTTGTGCTCTTAAGATTATACATAGGCAAAATAAAACATTTAGTGACCTCATTTTGCTGTCACACAGATATGCATAGCCAGTTCTGCAAGGAATCTGCTTATGTGCCATTTTCACCAAAACCCAGAAGTGACACGTGCCCAAGAGACATTAAAAACATTTTAATTATACAAGAAGAACGTACATCCTTAGCACCACTCAAAGAAGAAGGAGCTCAGAGTGCCATGCTATCACTGGGCACCTGTAGGTGTTATTTGGTTAAGCTGCCTCCTTCCAGCACTGTGGATGCATTGGTTGGCCAGGGCCGAGAGCAGACACTGTTGGGTGGAAGAATGAAGATTACAAAACAAAGTGAAAAGGAACAGCATTACTGAAAGAATGAGGGGGAGTGCTGCAGTCCAGAAGACTCAATATATGCCTGCCTCCCACTCTGAAGCAGAGGGTGAAACACCTCAACTCCATCAACAGGGATTTAAGGAGGTCTGCAGACTTGGGAATGAGCAGCAGGACTATCCACCATGCATGTGGGGCATTAGGGGTTGTACAGCAGGGGCTCAATGAGGTCACTTAGTTGCCGTGGGGCAACCACAGTGTGCTAAGATTGTGCATGCAATGGTGCATGCAAGAGTATCACAGAAGGAGAAGAAACAGCAAAGGCAGCTCTGGGAAGTGAATTCCAACTAGACAGAAAGCAAAAAGTGAAACTACAAAATCAAGATGCCTGTGACAACTTCTAGAACATAATCTTTTAAATATTTAAGGTTACTTACAAAAAACGTAGAAAACTTTGAAGGGCAGGAAGTTTCAAGTGGATAATAAATGTTTAAATTCATGAAAATTTACTGCATACACACATCTATTAAATATATATTTATACATCTGTATACATATACAGAGAAATAGTTGGAAAAATAAAAACTGAGCCATCAGTATAGATAAAACAAACAGATTTTTCTGAGTAACATTTTTAATAAGAATTATCTTTATACTTTGGGGATTCCATCTTACAAATGTCTTGATCAGGGGCAAGTCATTAGATACTTGCTAATAGCATTTCAGTTTTATTTATGAACTAGGAGGTACAACAGGACACGTGGAGCATGCTGCTGAGATATAGGTGACCTGATTTATTTTCTAATGTACATGGGCCTGCCACCCACTGAAAACAGAAAAAATAGGACAGCTTTTTAAAGTTCAACTGGACAAGACTGGACTTTCTGCCTTGAAATCAGAGCTCTGAAAGCTAGAATTATTTTGCTCACAGAAGTTTTTTTTTAAAATTCTTTATATCGGTATTTAAAAACCAGGCTGCATCACAAGTGAAAAAACTTAAACACTTAAGGGTAGCAAGATTTCCCTAGTTAGTAAAAAACACCAGAGTTTCAAAGAATTTAAGGTTCAATAATGCTAAAAAATCACAAGAAGTTAGCCATGCCAATGAGGACAATGAATAAAAGATGATGCAGCAATATTTTCACTAAAATACTAGCCAGTTTCTTACTAAGAGACCCTCATCATTTCTGAGGTGTGATTTGGTGGTGAGCAGTCCTGACTAACCAGGGAGGCTCCAGCTGACTGTAGGTTAGCAAATGTGACACCCATCTACAAGAAGGGCCAGAAGGACAGCAGGGCCTGTAAGCCTGACTTCAGTGCTGGGGAAGGTCATGGAGCAGGTCATGAGTGCCATCATGCAGCACATAAAAGACAACTGGGGTTCAGGCCCAGCCAGTGTGGGTTTGTGAAAGGCAAGTCCTGCTTGACCAACCTGATCTTCTGTGACAGAGTGACCTGCTTAGTGCATGAGGAAAAGGCTGTGGATGTTGTCTACCTGGACTTCAGTAAAGCTTTTGACACCATTTCCCACAGCACTCTGAAGAAACTGGTTGTTCGTGGCTTGGATGGGTACACTGTCCGCTGGGCGAAAAGCTGGTTGATGGCCTGGCCCAGAGACTGGTAGTGAATGGAATCAAATCCAGCTGGAGGACAGTCACCAGTGGCATTCCCCAGAGCTCAGTACTAGGGCTGGTCCTGTTTATCGTCTTTATCAATGATCTGGACAAGGGGATCAAGTGCCCCCTTAGTCAGTTTGCAGATAACACCAAGGTGGGAGGGAGTGTTGACTGCTGGAGAGCAGGAAGGCTCTACAGAAGGACCTGGACAGGCTGGACTGATGGCCCAAGGCCAATTGTATGAGGTTCAACAAGGCCAAGTGCCAGGTCCTGCACTTTGGCCACAACAACCCCCCGTAGCACTACAGGCTGGGGGAAGAGTGGCTGGAAAGCTGCCCAGTGGAAAAGGATCTGGGGGTGTTGGTTGACAGCGGCTGAACACGAGCCAGCAGTGTGCCCAGGTGGCCAAGAAGGCCAATGGCATCCTGGCCTGTATCAGAAAGAGTGTGGCCAGCAGGACTAGGGAGGTGATTGTCCCCCTGTACTCAGCACTGGTGAGGGCACACTTGAGACCCCACCTGGAGTACTGTGTCTAGCTCTGGGGCCCCTACATAAGAACGTGGACCTGTTGGAGCAAGTCCAGAGGAGGGACATGAAGATGCTCTGAGGGCTGAGCCCCTCTCCTATGAAGACGGGCTAAGAGCTGAGGTTTTTCAGCCTGGAGATAAAAAAGCTCCAAGGAGACCTTAGAGCACCTTCCAGTATATAAAAGGGGCTGCAAGAGAGCTGGAAAGAGACTTTTTATAAGAGTATGTAGTGATAAAGACAAGGGGGAATGGTTTTAATCTGAAAGAGGGTAGGTTTAAATTAAATATAAGGAAGAAAGTTTTGAGTGTGGGGGTGGTGAGACACTAGAACAGGCTGCTCAGAGTTGTGGATGCCCCATCCCTGGAAATGTTCACGGCCAAGCTGAATGGGGCTTTGAGCAATCTGGTCAAAGGGAAGGTGTCCCTGCCCATGGAAGGGGAGTTATCCAAGGTCCCTTCCAACTCAAACTGTTGTATGACTGAAGTGTACATTATAGCATAAAACCAGATTTGATGGTGTTAAATGGGTTAAAAAAAAATAGGCCAGAAGCACTGAGAAGCTGTATATGAGGTAATCCTCTTCTCTTTCAAGATCTTAAGACTGTTATTTTACATTTAAGTCTTTTCTGCATATGTAAAATGTATTTCCAAGCATTTCGTTCCCAATGCAAATGAACTGACAAAGAAATCCACAATGCTGCTGAGTTGCTACAAAAGCCACCCTGCCTCCTACAGCTCCAGGTCTCACCACAGACATGACACACTTCTAAAAGCTGAATGCTTATTATCTCTTCCTTCCTCACTATATGACGGTCCAAATTTAAAAGCGCAGTGGAAGTAATACTTGATTGAATCACCTCTTCACTGAGACCATCTCTATCCATATGAATGACAAGAAGGTGATCAGGAGTACTCAACATGTATTCACTAAAGGTAAATCATGCTTGACTTACCTGATTGCTTCTATGATGAAACAACTACCCGGATGGATGAGTTGAGAGTTGACATTGTCTACCTCTACTTCAGCAAGGTTTCTGACATTGTCTCAAAATATTCTCATAGGCACATTCAGGAAGTGGACTGGATGAGTGGACAGTGAGGTGGACTGTGAACTGGCTGAGTGGCAAATCCAAGAGGGTCGTAACCACTGGCACAGGGTCTAGTTGGAGGTCTGCCCCTAGTGGTGCCCCCAGGGTTCAATACTGGGCCCAGAGTTGTTTAATTTATCAGTGATATGGATGAAGGTGCAGAGGCCTCCTCAGTGAGTTTGCCAATGGCACAAAGCAGAAGAAGTGGTCAATACCTCCGAGTGCTGTGCAGCCTTTCAGAAGGACCTCGACAAGCTGGAGAGATGAGCAGAGAACGGTCTGATATTCAAAAAAGGTGAATGCAGGGTCCTGCACCTGGGGAGGCATAACACCAGGCACCAGGACAGGTTGGGGAACAATCTGCTGGAAAGCAGCTCTGCGGCGAAGAACCTATGGGTCCTGGTAGACAGTAAACTGTCCATGAGCCAGCAATGAGTGTGCCCTTGTGGTCAAGAAGGCCAGTGGGATCCTGGGGTGCATTAGGAAGAGCACTGCCAGCAGGTCAGGGGAGGTGATCCTGGAGTTCTGGGCTTCTCAGTACAAAAGAGACATGGAGCTCCTGGAGCGAGTCCAGCCAAGGGCAACAAAGATGATTAAGGGACTGAAGCATCTTTCTTACAAGGAAAGGCTGAGAGTTGAGCCTGTTCAGCCTTGAGAAGAGACAACTGAGAGGGGACCTCATCAATATCTGTAAGTGTCTGATGGGAGGGTGTTAAGAAGATGGACCAGGCTCTTCCCAGTGGAGCCAAGTAATAGGACAAGAGGCAACATGTAGAAACTGATGCACAGGAAATTCCACCTGAATACGAGAAAGAACTTCTTCACTGTGCAAGTGACCGTGCAGTGGAACAGACTGCCCAGAGGGGTTGTGGAGTCTCCCTCACTGGAGATATCCAAGACCCATCTGGACGCAATCCTGTGCCATGTGTTCTGGGATGACCCTGCCTGAGCAGGGAGGTTGGACCAGATGATCCACTGTGGTCCCTTCCAACCAGACCCATTCTGTGATACTGTAACAACATCATAGAATGAAGCAAACAATACTCAGGAGGAGTCCAATTCCCCTCTGGCTTTATAAAGTTATTGTTATTTGTATTTGTGCTTATGAAAATGCCATATTAAAAATACCAATATAAAAATACATTGAGGAATCAGTATGCTGCTTTAATGGTAATAATACAGCACACAGATTGCATCACTTGTCAATAAGTAGAAGTTTTTCTGTCAGTGTAATGTCAACTCTTCTTTGTCCATGCACAGACTACCTAAGCTACTGTGGTAGGAGAATCAGTTGGAGGAAAGAAGGAATACAGCCTGCACCAACCTTGTTCTGGGTACCCCAGGCCCAGCAGGACATGCGAGCTCAGTGGCAGGGCTATGAAAACAGAACTGCTGGTTTTGGAATCAGCAGCATCGCAGGTTTGTGCGAACTAGCAAACCCGTCAACATCCAAGCCAGCTTTGCACAGAGCCATCCTGGACATAACCAAAATGTCAATTTTTAAACACAGTTGTATTGCTGAATTCCTCTCACTGAAAGAAAAAGATAAAGGCAAATAGTCATAACAGGACGACCAGCAAAAAATAGTCTCTCTCTCCAGGTTTTGCAGACAGACCTTGGACAGACAGAAGAGACACTCCATACTATTTTCTTTGACACCCCTCTCTGTCACCCAATTTCCAACAGTGATCCAACAAAATGTCCATCTTGACAGAAGTGAACCTTCATAAGGAACTCAAGAGTGCCTTGCCAGTATAAAAAAATTCCTTAAATGAAGCATGCAGCCACCTCCATAAAGAGCTCAATAATTAACACCTATAGCTGGAAAACAGGAAATTATAAGGAACAAGAAATTAAATGAGTTCTTTCAGTGCTAATGCAAAGCTCTAGAAAGTGGTTTGTAAGATAATTAAAACAGTGGACCCCACCCTGCAGCAAGAGATAAATAATGGAGCAGTTCTCTCCACTGCATTTAAAACCCAAGAAAATACTATGTAAATCATCATTCTAAGCTCTAATTGTTTGTACACAAAAACACAAGTTATTAAAATCTGCATTCTCTTCCTTCTTTGGAGACTCAAGAGAATGTCTCTCAATCCAATTACTAATGGAATAACAATCACATTAATAAAAAGCCTTTTTGAATAACCAATCTGCAAAATCCATTTTCTGCCTAATTAAATGGGTAAAGTGTTTGTGGGGGCAGTTTTTCTTCCCTTGCTAGTATATCAAGTGTCTTCTTTCAATACCATTATTATTAATTCAGTATTTTCGGCCAAGCAGATGCTTTGGGAAGATGTGACTATCGATTAAAGCAATAGATATAAATCAGGGGGTACACGAAGAGGTCTGTAAAAGGCATCTCTCTAAAGCCATTTTCAGGAATCAAAGGCCTGGAAGACACATTAAATGAGACATGCTGCTATGAAAACTTAACCGCAATTTCTCCTCCCAAGATTATTATTTCATTTGAGTCTCTCCCAGGCCCACGTTTCCCAGATGTAAAACTATCTGTAAGACAGGAAGATGACACACACCTCTTGAGGGGTAACAAATGTTTCCTTTACCTGATCCAGGACACTCACCAGTGTCAAGTATTACACAAAGGCCTTGCCTCTACCTCACTGGGAACACTCTGGTTTAGCTCGCGTTTCGTGGAGCAGCATCAGACCTGCTTCACATATCCTACCTTTGCTAAAGGAAAAGTGTTATTGGTCTACATTGATCCTCATTCCCCCTCAGGTCTTCCGAAACATCACTGTTGGCCAACTAAGGTTCAAAATCATTGCCTGTATATCTTGAACACTTCACTGCCCAGAAGAATTTTATGTGCAAACCAAGCACACTCGTCACACAAAGTGAAATTTAACCTACTATTTAGAAAAGCATTGCCTCAAGAGCAAAGACAGATGGACTCACACTGCCTTCACCACAAGATATTCAAAACATTAAAATAAGCTTTATGATGCAAAGAAACAGCTTTTACTCCAATACTTGATCTCTCACAGGATTCAAAGTTTAAGTTAAAAACCTTCAGCTGTGATACAATCAATCTCCAGGAACTAGAAAGAAGGTACAAAGCAGGGCCTGAAAAAATCTGAGTCCTAGCACTGAAGTCTTCCAGACACTAAAGAGCTAGCAAAGGTTAGTGGTGCAAAGATGTCTAAGTCCCCAGCATGGATGAGGACATTTCACTGTTTCCCATTTACTATAACGCTTGGGCATTTTGGGAGAGGTACAGTTACGAGCATACAGACTTTTCAAAAGATGACATTTTGGGGGAAAATTACCCATTTTATAAAACACCATTTCCATAAAATTAATTCATTTCGTACCTGAAGTCCATTTTGGCCACTAGCTCCATGACCAGCAGAAGTGAGCCAGCATTGTTGAGAATACAATAAGCTGATGCAAAAGGGAGCGAAACCAACCCCACCCTCCCCTCCAGATTCCCCCGAGATAAGGCTGCGCCAAAATCCTATCAGATCTACTTTGATCGTTCTTAATTCTTCAGTGTTTCAGACAGTATGAACTCGGGCACATCTGCATTTCTTTATTGTCGGAATAATGACAGGATAATGGTGCTGGCACTAGGCCAACCATTTTTTGAAACATTGTTGGCACAGAACATATTTGCAGCACAGAGAGTAAATGGTCTTGTCTGACAGTTATGGAACAAGTCAAGGAAATATCGTAAAAGAAAGTTATCCCTAAGTTTCCTGCATTTGTAAATAACTCCTTGTTAGTTAAAATCTTTGTTATTGAGTAGTCCACATAACTGTTTTGAGACTTTTCTGGAAGGTGACATCACCTGTATACAGAGCTAGGAGTGCTGAGAAAAGAGAAAATGGGCCTCAACTTCCAACACTTAAAAACAAAAGCTGTACCTGCAGAAACACTTGAACCAACTCCCTAAACACTTATGAACTCACTTAATACCAATGTATTTTTGAGCTGTGGGAGAAGAAAGCTGAAAAAGATTTCAGTCACATACAGAACATGTCTTTGCAATGCACTGACAGACCATAAATACATTAAATAAACTACAAAGTAGAAGGCATTCTGTCTCCTCCCTCACCATTTCAGGGAAGAGCTTGTGCACTTCGGGTTTTCTTACCTTTCCCTCAGAAATAAGTGTATACTGAAGAGGAAATGGCAAAGCAGTAAGTTCAAATCAATACCTACCTAAAAGGTCACAGGACTCTAAAATATGGAAAGTGACTGTGCCAAGGCTATTTGTGAAATTAAGAAAGTGACAGCCAGGCAAAGCAGATGCTTTTAGCACCATAGAGCCTTCAGACTTACCACATATGAAAGTATCTCTTATTCATAATAAGGCTTTTAAAAAGTTATGGAGATACACAACCTAAATAAGCTTTTAAGAGATTCATGTCTGGGTGCTCTTATCTGTAACAGGTTTCTGCTACATCTAATACTCTTGTGCTCAAATAAGGCTGCCATGGAGAAGTCTACAAGTCTTACCTCATTGCTGTGCAGGCAAAATATAAAAATCAACAGTAACTGGTTTGATTTCAAAATGAAAGATTTAAAAGAAATATTTTACCATCTTGTGGTTTTTAAGTTACATTAGAAATATTACCGTGTTTAAGATAAGAAGTTGGTCAAGTCATCTGATCTAACATAAGTGTAATTAATTAAATAGTATTTACTTATGTTTGCCCATACAGTCATACCAAAACTACCTGTTTGTTATAAATTACCACAATAGACTTTAGCTAAAGTAGTTTCAGAAGCCATATGAGCTCTCTCCAACTCTTGAAATAAACAAGGATAAAGATCTCCTGAAACAAATAGGCTTACCCAGTTGTAACAAAAGTCCCCTAGGAACTCTCCACAGCCACCATGTTGGGAGCTGTAGACAAAAGAATTGGCTGGAATAAAAAAAACAAGAGGATTCATGCAGAGAAGAAAAAAAACCCACGAACGAACAGCAAGAACTAGCACAGAGGATCAAGTGCCATTTAAGACTCGCATCAGGAACGTCAATACCATTGCACATCCTTCAGTCTGTGTGTGTCTATCTGGGAAGACGCAAGAAAGCACATATATTTTCTGGAAGTTTTTTTAGTTTAGGCAGCACCAGAGAAGTATTTAGGGAACTACTCTTGAAACAGACAACCTACTCACACTATTCCCTATCTTGCTAGTTTGAACCGAGTGAAAAAACTGCACCCAATTTCATCAAGGTGTCACTGATCACACAAAAGCATACATTAGGGAAATTTCTGGTCTCAGAGTAAATAATTGACCCTTAACATAAAGGGGACAGGGCTGGACCAGGCCAACTTCTACAACAGAGAAATTATAGGTAGCTGTGACTTTTAAATGCCCTTGAGCCTGGGATCTGCTTGGCCTGGTTCTGCCAAAACTCATCTCAAGGATCCCGCACAAACACTTCTCTGGGGAAAAAGAGACAGTCACCTGATACAGGTACTGTGGTCATAGCTCAGAGAAACAAAAACACTTACTTCAAGAGTGTATAAAGGCTTTCCTCAGATTTTCTTTTCACCATGATAATAAAACCATTTATGCGCTCTACAGACAGCAGTTCAGGCACTCAGCTCTTCTAACTAAGCTTAGTAACTTCTTTTGGTCCAAAATGTACTGCTTAATTTTGAACTCAGCTTTATGTTGATTCTGAAGAAGACTAGGCTACTTATCGAGCAGCTTAAGTTAGGTGTGATTCAAGGTCTCTGAAGAGTTACTGGTGAACTGGCAGTACTGGGGATAGATAAGAGTCCTCCCACGAGCTCTAACCATCACTTTCAAACACAGTAGTGTCTACATTCAAAAGCTCTCAAGAATTTGACCACGACGAAGAGCCTGCTATAATTTGGGATCAGTTGGCACCATACTTCTGGCAGTACTTCTAGGCATTTTCTAGCTCATGTCACTCTCCCATGCAACACCTATGCATTCCAGTACCAGAAGCTTCCCACTGCAATGACTTTGATGGCTCACATTTTCCAATCGTTGCTCGAGACAGGCAACAGGGAGCAGAGAGGTAAGACAGTGATAGAAAGACATCAGGATGTCCCACCATATCCAAAGCATACCAGTGGTCTCAGCTCAGCGCCTTGAGGGCTAGTGACTGTTATCCACAAACTTTTTCTGTCTTTTCAATTAGCATTTGCAGTGAAAAGCGTATGGAGAATAAGGGATCCTGAAAGTACCACTCTCTCCCACCCTATCACATGAGGCAAAGTTCCCATCAGCAATATGCTGTATGGGGGCGTTTTCCATTCCCCACTACACTGCAGCTAACTAGGAAGCACACTGCTATTAATAGCAGCATTTATTGTAAAGAGTTTACAGAAAAGCCAGAGTTAAATGCATGTTATTTTACAATTAAAAATTCACTAGTTGCTTTAAAAATTATTTCATTGTTCTATGAGGCAAGTGCAAGCTTCTATTTAAACAATGCACCTCCAAGAAAAAATCATGGACAAGTGCAGTTCTTCACTCAGAAAAATACTATTGGAGAGAGCTTTTGATATATTTTCCTACTCAAGAAAGTACTTGAGAGGGAAGCTCTCAAGATGAAGAGGGAGACAGCCTATCTGGATTTTAGCCTTTATTCATATAACTGTGACAAACATGAACTTGACATTTTAAAAGTGATAGTGAAATGTTGGGAGGTACAGAAACCTGCAGGTCTTCAATCCCTCAGCATCTGTGTGATATGAATGCTATGTTCAACACAGACATAGCCATGGCATATCCAGGAAATGGACATTTGAAAGGGACCTCTTAAAGAAGAAACTAGAAGTTATCGAAGCTACCCAATTAAGTGCATGTGAAAATACAAATACTGAGAATCCCTTCAATTATAAAAGCCATGACAGATGCAAGATATTTATTTAAATAAATTCATTATTGCAGAAGAGGGCAGAATTTTTATTTTTAGTGAGGAGCAAGCTGGCTGAAGAAGACTAAGTTTATGAACATTTTTAAAACAGTCTTTAAGTAATTAAGTAATTAATTTTACACAATTAATTATGCATCATTCAAGCCTTAGTCCCGCAAGAGCAGTATTCTTCCTCTGTCATTTGAGTTATCACAAACCATGAATATGTGATATAGTTAAGAAAATGGGTCTTTTGCTTGTTTAATTGAGATATTTAAGTGTTTAAAAAAACTGACTTGGACCAGTTTACAGAAGCAATGGTATAGTTAATATAAACATGTATGTCAACAGAAACAGAACTGTGATTTTTGTTTAGTTGAAGTTTCTGGCAGCTTTTGAGCTGACAAATTTAGATAGCCACAAGAATGTAAAAGGCACTACTGGGAATTGTAGCTGAACAGAGAGCACTAAGAATCCCTTGCCTACCTCCAAAATATTTATGTTATATCAAGCAATATCTCAATTAACCTCTCAAGCAACAGCCAGAACAGCAGCAAGTTACAGTTCCACAGTACTGCCCACTATATATATCTAAAAGACAGTTTAGATATAAATCTAAAAGACAGTTTACCTTATCTTTTCCTACATGTTAGGATATCTGCATCACTCTTCCTGTAACTATAACATAGTAACAGTAGAGTCAGGCTTTCTCTGGAAACTGAGTTTTATAAGGTTTTCTACATATTTTGGCCATTTTAATAGTCACCGTTTACAGGATGGATTCTCAGTCCCAAAAGTAGCTCCTACAGAAGTTTTTTATCAGGGTTTGGGTTCATGACCCTTTTATTTTCTTATGTTATTAATAAGAAGACATTTTAACAACTAATTTTTAGAGGCAGGTTACACCCTGATGCACAACAGATACTCTGCAGGCATATCCAAAGCCAAAATTGTTCAAAAACTCTCACCAGGAATGATGAAATACATTGCTTTGGACATGGAGGCATGACTTGCTAGTTCGCTTAAGTTGTCCTTCCTATAACCTGCTGTTCACTGTGCTCTGGTAACATTAAATAAAGTTTGCATTTATTCAAACTACACATAGGAAATTACTAGAACTCACTGCAGCTCAGGTTTCAAAGTATTTCTGGACTGCCAGAGAAATGTACTAAGAGGAAAAGCAGGCAAAGAAGGGGGGCATATAAATGACAAAGCCCTCCCCACACACACATTAGATCAGGTCAAAAATCACTGTAGTCCTTTTCTCTTTCTTGAACTTCCATGACAAGGTAAAGGGGGAAAAAAAAAACCACCAACATGACAGTTCTTTTCTTTATACCATCATAAAACTGAGCAAGAACTAGTGCAGACAGTTTTCTCATTATCTCCCAGAGAGCTGAAGCCAAAATAACGCTGCTCAGCCTGAAAAAACAAGCACTCATATGCTCCCTTCCTCAGTTTTAACCGAAGCAGCAGCTTTAGCTTATAATGCACATCTCACAGGAAAAAAAAATGACACCAGAAAAAAAAAAATCAAGAACTGCCATACATCTCAACATTTCAGGAAGTTCTTAACTAAAATACTTAGATAATTCCCTGTAGGACTGTCAGAACAAGCACTACCACCACTCCCAACATGCTAAAGGAATAGTGGGATACACATTGCAGATTACATACTTGAAACTACCACGCCTGGTTTTACTTTGCCTGCTTTGGTACTCTCAGATCAAGAGCTGGGAATCTTTTCCATACTGGAATTACATATTAAAAGACTCCTCTTTTAAAAAGGAACATCATTTCACATGCCATAATCTTAGATTAGGCCAAATATGGTCATTCCAAGCTTTTAAAAATGAGAGTGGATAAAAAGCGATGACTTGTCTTCCTAGGAAAATCACCACTTCTCCAAGCTTTCTTTTACTTCATGGCAACGAACATGAACAGAACGACAAACCTCTCCTTGTTTAACAACTCAATTTAACTGACAACAAAATGCACCCTTGCAATCACAGATTAGTTCAGGTTGGAAGGGACCTCTGAAGATCATCTTGTCCAACCTTCCTCCTTCAAACAGGTTGCCCAGGACCAGGATTTTTTTAATATCTCTGGGTGCTGGCACAAGTTACCTGGGAAGGTTATGGAGTCTTTGTCCTCAATCACCCTCAAAGTAAAAAGTGTTTCCTGATGTTCAGGGGGAACTTCCTGTGTTCCCACTGCCTTTGGTCCTGTCACTGGGCACCACTGAATACTGTCTGGCTCTCTCTTCTTTGCACCTTCACTTCAGGTATTTATGTACACTGATAAGATTCCTCCTCCCCCCAGAATTCTTTTCTCCAAGTTGAACAGTTCTCAGCATTCTCAGATTGAGAGATGTTCCAGTCCCCTCATAAGCTTAGCAGTCCTTTGCTGAAGTCTCTCCAGTATGTCTGTATCTGTCTTGTACTGGGGAGCCCAGAACTCGACTCCATACTCCAGGTGTGGGCTCCCCTGTGCTGAGTCAAAGGGAAGAATCACCTCCCTTGACCTGCTGGTAACACTTTGAATGCAGCTGGGGAGACCAACAGCCTTCTTTGCCTTTGATCTCAAAGGCCAGCACCATCCTCTCTTTTGTGCCTGCATAGTTAAAAAAAAATACAGTGACAGAAAGAGAGTTCACGGTGAACAAACAGCTGGGTACTTAATTTTCTTTAAATAATAGGTTTCTTTGAAAAGAAGAAAGTCCTACCAGGACATTGCTACAGCATGCATCTTTCACACACCTATACAAAACACAATGCTAGTGCTCAAAGTTACAGATGAAGATGAAGCTCATCACTTTTTCAATTAAAGGAATTTGTGTCATATACAGTGAAGTGTTTCTCAAACAAAAGTGATTTATAACAGATGACCTCAGAATTACCTCTGAACAGTCACAGTTTTTTCGTTAGGAAAACCCAGAAATAAACAGCAGTGTTTACTCCTGAAGTAATCTTTTCCTATTAAAAAAAAAAAAAAGAACAGAAAACACCTTTTGACAAATCAAACTCAAATTTTCCACTAACTTCAAAATGGACATGCAAGAACAAACGAGAGCTTTAACTTTCTAGCTAAGATTTCAAACAAACAGAAGTGGCAAAAGATGTCTCATATCCTGTGCGTTCCACCCATACACGTACTGTTTCACTGCAGGTTACTGTGGTGCTTTTATCCCCACATCTTTTACTGCTTGTTTGTTCTTTTTCATTTTATAAATGGACTGTTGTGCTGCAACTAATTCCCTCAAGGCCAGCCACAAGCTAAGGGCATTTTCCTTGTTCTACCCCATCTCTCTTCTTCAATGGATGACTCTTGCTTATGACTAGTAGTAAGTGAAGGAAACCCTCCCCAACTCTGGTGTTTAAAACTCCTCAATTCTTGTGAATTACTAGCTGCTGTTTAGCCAAGCCATGCACATGGCATTTAGTCATTTTATTTAAAAAAAAAAACAAATCCCCAAATTACTGAACTGGAATTAAGTTCATGCAAAATCCTTTCATAGGAGCAAAAAAAAAAAAAAAGAGTAACAAAAGCCTAGTTCAAAAGCAACCTGGTGCTCTGACAGCTGAAGCTGTAAACAAGTCTGCCATTAAAAGGGACTGTTACAGCCGCCAAGTCATGAACAATGGAGGAACATTTATTAAAGTACTACCTAAAATTGGATGCACTTTTCTTTACGACAGTGCTTTGCTTCTCCATTCCCATCAGAAGGACAAATTGGACAGGAACAGGACAATGTAACGTCAAGAAACTTGTCTGATGTGCCTGATCATCCAATGTGTAAAAGAGACACAAGAAAACTGCATTTGTGTTGATAACTTGCCCCAAACTGAATATTTAATACTCTACAGAATTACCTGTTATGTAACACGTCGTTTAGTCAAATCTTCCAAAACAACATAATGTCTTGTTCTGAAAGCACTAAATAATTTGCTTTTTTCGTACGTCTCCTGTCACATTCAGTAAATCTACTTAAGGTTTCTCTCCATGCAACAGGAAATTGCCTTAACTCACGCATTCCATTAAAGCAGACAGCCAGTACTTGGCTTTCAATTGCTCCTTTGTAAAAAGTCTATGAAACGCTAAAATGAGAACTCCGCTGTATCAACATGCACTCTTACAGGCCAAAGGAAGCCAGATTTAAGCAGATGACTCATGTTAAAGTGATATAATATCAAGTCTGCTTTGCAAAGAAAAATGTAGTTTAAAGACTCCTATTAGCAATTATACATCTATATAGAATCCTGAGGACCCCAGAAAGTCATTTTCAAATAGTAGATGTAAGCAAAGCTTCAAAAGGCTTCCCCCATACACCAATGTAATTGATTACGTACAATAAATTTTTGCATTTAATCTAACTATACCTCAATTTTGCACTGTGAAATCAAACCCCCTGTTCTCTTCCTAGAGCACGAGCAGGATAATCTGTTGGTTCATATTGCCCTACCATACCCCAGCTGCCCTTTAGCTCTTAAACTCTCAAGTCTGGATAGGCAAATAAAACAGCTCTTAATAACTTTCTGGGTTTAGCTTTTTACCTATTAAGAGTCCTGCATTTTCAGACATAACTTTTACATCATACTTACATATATTTCACAAAATAGTAATAGAAGGGTTTATTGCTTTCTCTGTTTCATGCCGGTAACACTTCCCTTTCAATCTGATTTGATGACTATTGACTCTCTGGGACAGAATTTCAGCATATTATGCAAATCAGCTTTTGCTTAGAGCTCAGCTTGTATACTACTTATGATTTAGATAACTGAAATAACTGAATCACTGGCCAAGGCCTGCACAGGTCTGTAAGCAGGTTGTATGCAGAACTTTGACAGAGTCTGCCAGCTCTGCAGCAAATGTGTCCCTTTTGAAGTTTCCCTAACAGCAGCATAATGTATTGAACACAGCAATATGAACTACCATTCTCCAAAATTCAGAATATCCTGTTTCTTTAATAATTCTGTATAACTTAGGAAATTTAAGACTTAGTGACTCATTTAGGGACAGGGGCCACATGTGATGAGGAGGTCAACAGTAGTTCTTGGGTTTCAGCTTAAAGCAAAGACAATTCTGAACAATGGACTTAAATGGCATGGTTCACTAAGTAATTTACAAGCAAATGTCAATTAAAAACAGAATCATATGCCTCATGTAAGCTTATATTTGCCTTTTATTTTTGAAAGCTTTATGACAGACCTGAAAGCAAAATTATTCCCTTCCCCCTCTGTACATACTACCATTGTCACTCCTTTTATGTTGCTTTTAGCCATAGATGGTCCCCTCCCTCTTCCTTTCCAAGAGTGTAAGGTACATTTCCAGAGGTTACAGTATTAAACAGAAGCAATGCTTTGCCACTGTTTATGCTATCCCATCATTCAGATACACTGATTTACACAAGAAATCAGAGCCAGCATCTTATGTTCTTTCAAATACACATTCTTCCAAAAGTTGGTGGTTTGTAATCCAAGCTCTGGAAGGTCCAGCTTTGTCTAGCCAGCAAGAGTCACACATGGCCTCAGCAGTTACAAACAATGGCAGCACACCGTGTGTGCTCCCTGTGAGACCAAAAGATAGGGAGAGGAGATATCTTGTATCTGGGACCTTGGTAAAGTCTGGACAACTGTCACTTGTCATCAAAAGAAAAAGTCCATTTAAAAAGCATATACACAGAAGCACCAACACTCATGCCCTTTGCAATCCTCCACCACCTACTGCTGCTCTGCATGTTCTCAGCATCATTGTAAGGGCTGTACTTTAAAAAGCTGGGTACCTGCAACGTACGAAGATTTCTTCAATTACTTTCCATAAGCTAGCAAACAACCTAATTAAACAGATTTCTATCAACACATTTGTATTCCCAATTCTGCAGTCATTATTTATGCAAATAATCTTATCAGCTCTAATAGAAGTCACTATGAGACAGAAACAAGTGTTACACCCATTAAACACAGGTCTCACTTACCTATCTCCCATATTAAGGATACAAAACAATACAGATAGGGTAGCTGTATTACTAAACACAGCCAGGATATCTTAATTTCTCTTTGCTCGGGGGTTGCAAAAGAAAAAAGACACATTGTAATTATTATACAGTATATACTATATATTACATAGTAAAAAGTAAGAACCCTATCATCAACAGTGCAATTTGGAAAGCAATTAGAATTATGCCTTTACAGAAGCTCAATGTGAAAAGTTACTGTAAGTCAACGTTTTGGACAACACTGAAGTTACATTCTGCTGCCCAATTAAACAGCAACAATCACAGTCCTAACCAGTCTCACCACATTTATACTGAGCAGTGAACTCATTCACAGCTGAGACAACAAAAAGGTTCATCAATACCAATGAAAAATTAACCTTAATATTTTAATTCTGGCGTAGTAGGACTTATTATGCGCCCAGGGATACTCAGAGAGATCCCAGCATGATTACCATTCTGCAGTAAGTATTTTCATCACGAAACACAGGAACATCCATATGGGCAAGACACCCCACTTGGCTGTTATCGTATAAAAAGTCAACTGCCCTGAACCAAATGGAATTTTCTCAGTATCCTAGACACAAATAGAGAGTTAAAAATATTACTTTAAAAAAGGACTTTCCAATTAGGATGGATATGTTTGACAAGTCTTCATGAACATAATGTAATACTTCTACAGACAGTGAGGGAGGAGAACATGCAACATAGAAGGGACGAGGAATACTGGCTTCTAAAGATTTTCTAAATGTAGGAAAATAAATACAGCTAACAAGTATACAGACATGGTACAGTTTCTGATGGGTGATGTTTGTCCAAGTTTTATTTCTCCTACCAAAGCTGCCATCTGCTACCTTTGAGAACTACAGGATTTGGTTTCATCTCAGTACAATCATGTCGTTTCCAAAATACACAACACTTGTAGAAATAAATCCCATTCAGACTAATTGTTCTACTGTAGCCATGAACTAGAACATTGACCAGCACTGCAACAACTCTATTTTCTTTTTTAACTTCCAAAGTGACAGAATGCAAGAGTTGAAGATGGATATGCCGTTCATCCGGTATCGACTGCTCCCACAAACCACATAGGAATCTTCCATTCCATTAAAGTTACCACTGGACAATTTAAAATTTCAGGTATGTGGCTTAAATAGGGACTGTGCTCTAACATCCCTCTTATTTCAGGCAGTCAGAACACACATGAAAAATATCTTCAGGCACTGACTTCTCACACCAGAATTTTAAGGCTCCATTTGGTTGCTATGTGGAAACTGGAAGAAATAATGACAAACTGTACTACTCAATTAATCTTTCTTCTAGTAAATGGATTATATTCTTTGACACAGTTCACAGCTCTGTAAGAACAAGGCCTTGAAGACAGAACAACAGAATACCTCTGATAGTTTGAGGACATTTTGTCTGGATCATTTTGCTTATTCTCAAATATTATATAAGTTGCCAGAAACTAAAATTTGAGTTTTATCCAGACAGGTCACCTGCAAAACTGTACACGAATGCCAGGATACTGAAAAACATTCCAAGTTCGCAACTGAAAAGACGCTCAATGTGCAAATTATTTTCAGAAAACAATTGCCAGTGTATTGCAAGTCAAGGTTTGTAATGAACTCAATCTTTAGTTAGGAGCCTCATAGATAAACTGTAACCCCCTGAAAATGTATATTATCTCCTTAGTGGTACCATTAAGGATCTGAATTGCATAGATGCTGACAATATATTAATATTCAGCTGTTCCTGTATGAGTCAGCACTTACTGACAGTTATGCTAGAAAAAATAATAGGCAACATGATGCAAAATCTTCTATACATTTTAGAAAGGAAATCTTATTTAAGAGAAACATTAGAGGCAAAAGGTTAAGACATAAAACCAAGTCATCACTTATATCTTTATGACAGAAAGAACTAATACACAATGATTCCTCTCCAGTCCAGACAGGTATTTACAGTTCTGAATTCTGAAGCATAAACTTCAAGTGAAAGTGCTTAGACAAACACTTTTTAATGTTACAAATAAACCAACAAAAAGTAAAAAGACCTTGCAGAAAAAGCCATTGTCTGGCATCTCTTATCAGCTTGCTGTCATCTGCAAGAATTGTAAACATCAGTTGGGATGTTGTGTATGGTCTGTAAGGAAATTATATGTCCCTGAACATAACCTCCCCTGTTATTTCAAGAGAAGATATGGCTACCATTTATATTGCTCTCCCAATCTTTCTGTTAATAAGCACGAATAGATGAAGGTGACAACTAAGTTTATTATACATGACCTTGTTCATAAGTGGCCTTGACAATCAATCTATTCAGTCTTTTCAGCAACCTCTCTGGTGCCTTCATGATTAAGACACTTATAATGGTTTCACAGTTGGAGAAAGAATGCTTTGCATACTGTCTTCACTTCTGGCACATCTCTAGTTGCTGGGACATGGTAATCCTGTTCCTAATTACTTTCACTCCTGCAGCAATCCATCTCAGATTCCACAAGTTTTGTTTGCTAACTTCAGCCCTATGTGAATAAGCAAGCCCACTCCCCCCTCAGGTCAAGGGAAAAACATGTATGGCCAAAAATAATTAATCTAATAATGATGCAAAAATGTTGAGCACATCACTCAGAAATACACAATAAATCATAGCTTCACTGCTTTCAGATATCTCCCCCTAAAAATTCCTCCACAGCATCAGTCGGCAATATTTGGATGCTATGTATGCACATATGCTGCATACCTGAGATATCAAGAGCCCACTCAAAAGTTGCAGAAAACTATAAAACAACCCCATATTTTTAAGAGAATGATGTCACAAGCAAATATCCACCACTTAGGGTGATCCAATGAACCACATCAACTCAGCAGCTTAAGGATAGTTGGAAAATTGTTAAGCACTTACGCATTGTTTGATTTTAAGCTATGATCCCAAAATTTCTTGAAAATGTATGGGTTTTCAGTAGACACAGCTTTTTTTTCTGGGATCTTAAATTCATGAGTCATGTTGCATAATACCATACAATTCTTAAGTCCACTGATAAAACATTTATATCAGAGAAACACAAGAAAATCAATTACAGAATATACTGAGCTCAGATACACACAGTATCCTGAGGTTCAACCATTCACTTCTAAATAATTTCAACTATATTCCACTCAGCCTCCTGAGAACTGGTGTGTTAAACATACTGATTTTCTTCGCATCTTTTGTTCCATAGCTGTGCATACACATTCATGCAGAGAGAGAAACTAAAACGTTTTCATTCACATAGATCATTTTCGTTCTTTCCTAGTGGTAAAAGTAACTCCAAATTGCTTACAAACTGAATGCAAATAGGTAAGGCACAAACCAAGAAATAAAACATTTGTAAATGGTTGCAAATCCCCAAGAAAGCCAAAACAGCAAGACTACTTTTCTCTCCGATGATAACAGCCAAACACTCCAAAGTTAAATCTCATGAGATGCATTGCTTTTACTCTCACACCCCTGTGCTAGGTGTACAACAACAAAAATATACAGCCTTTTCTTGGAGTTGGGTTTTACTGGTAGCAGATAAAAGCCTCCTTCCCAAGTTTATTCTGAGCATATCTCCAAGAAAACCTACTTTTGGAATAAAGTCACTTAATGACTACTCTCATTCAGGTTGTTAGTTTCAAGGGAATAGAGTTCCTTATGTTCCCCATGATCCATCAGCATTTTTATCTTGGATCTGCTACTTAATTGGTTTGCACAGATGGACTAAGGACAATGATCTGTGAAAGAGTTAATAGTTGTAAATCTCAGAGGTTCCCAAATAATTTTAGTAGAAGCAAATTGCCTCTCACATGTCAGTGACAGTACTGTGAAGAGCAATATCTACACAATGTTAATTCACTTGAAACAATTTTAACTGGATTTTCAGAGCCTTTAACAAGGCTCCTAATCAAAACTCTTAAATTCAACTACTATGGACTAAGTTCAAGATGTCAGCAGGAATCAATTAAAAGCTTTAGAATGCAAAAAATATTTCCAGCAGTGTTGCAGCTACAATGCTTCATTATCCTCAAAATGCAACCAGGAGCAGAGAGGTGAGTTGACAACATTTGCCAACAGCGTTTCAGAAAAGCCCCAACTGAAAACTGACACTGAAAAGCAGTGGAAAGCTCTTCCAACACCACAGACTTACATCAAGTTCGGTGAAATTCAAGACTGGTGAATGTGAAGTATAGAAAAAAGGAAAAAAAAACCCTATCTACAGAAGCAACGATAAGGTCTAAGGGAGCTACTACCAACCTGGGAAAAGAGACTGTGAAGTACCATCCACCATGATTTCAAAATGTCAGTTCAGCGCTCATCAGAAATCAAAGACACAAGCAGAATACTAAAGACCACTAGGAAAGGAATAGAGAATAAGAACAGGAACGTGTTATTATGCCACATTATATGCAAACATTGTGATTTCATCTCAAGTGCCGCACAGTTATAATTATCACTGCTGAAAAGGAATAGAGAAACGGAGGTGTCACAGAGAAGATTAAGGATAAAGTGTAGCCTATACTGGCTGCATGGTAAGATTTTTTAGATTGAAGGAGAGACAACAGAAGTTGTCAGACTATGAGAATGAGGTTTCTAGACACAAGCAGGAAAGATGTGATGAAGTAAAACCAAAAATTATGACATTTCAGAATAAATTATTAAAAATTCAATAAAGGTATCAACTAGCATAAGTTTAATAGCAACAAAAGAAACGTTTTCACTCCAAACATGATGAAATTGTGAAAATCACTGCCATGGGATGTTAAGAGTCCAAAGAGCATAAAAAGTTTAAAAAAAAAAAAAACCAAGACAAATATCTGAAAAATACTGCATTCATACTGCATTCAGACTACATTCAGTTGCAGAAAACTAAAATAAATCATCAGAGAAATGAATACTAGAAGCTTGCTCTGTTTCCTTAGCTTGGAGAAACCAGAATTAATTTGACCTTTGCTGCAAAACAGCAGAGGCAGAGGAGTAAAGCAGAAACAAATTTCAGTATCTGCAACATGGATAAAGCACACTAAATACACAGCCTCAGACATGAAAGTTGCTAGGTATGTTATCAGAACATGTAGTGCTTTTTAAACTGGTAAGTAAAGTTTCACTAGTAAAATGTTATCTCCTCCTAGAACTGCTTCCCGAAATTAATCTGAACCTTTATAGTAACAGGAATATAAACCTCACAACTGAGTGGAATCACAATCCTCCTTTAAGAAGTTTGCAGTTGATCAGTGGAAGCTACCTTTCTCCTCATGTGGCCAGTGCAAGGTTTGAGAACTTTTGACCAAATATTTTATCTAAATATTTGCTTGAAAACTTGTCTGACAACTTCCATGGCAGCACCATCATTCAATTCAACACTATGAATCTTCACATGGTCTGATACATGTCCCACAAATTTACATTACTCTAAAATACGCTGTTCTGTATGCAAAATATTGCAACATGAGTTACAGCCCTCACTTTAAGGGGAATTAAAGTTCACCAAGTCACGAACACATCACATACCTTTAAAGGTTTGTCTGGTTTTAACTGACAACTAAGTTCTTTGTCATTTCAAGAGAAACATAAGGGACACAGACTTGTCTTGGTTTCTTCTACACTGGCAAGTTTTTCTCGTCAAAACCTTTCCTAAATGGCAACTTTTTTGTCAGACAACTCCCGCACATAAACGTATTTGAATGGTGGGACTGGAGCTTTTGAATAATTTTACTGAAATTATTTACCACTACCTACTGCACTGGAGACTTCTTTTTCAAGGGAGCACAGATTCCTAGATTAATTGCTTTTGAAGATCCTATTTTAATTCTCTTTTCTTTCTTCTGTTACTCTTTTTGTTCTAGTTGCACCTTTATCTTTATCTGCCATGCCTTTTCAAATCTGTCCTTCTCTGCTCTGACTTCTCAGAATACAATCCTGTTCAATCACACCATCAGAATCTTTCCCCTCCCACTTTTCACATTCTTGCACAGTTTTCATATTTTATGTCAACTGTGAATAAAATGAAGGGCACCATCAATAAAAAACACTTCTTAAACTACATTCATTTCTCTAAGGAGAAGCTATGAAAGTTGCCTCATTTCCATTCAGCTGGTCTTTTTTCCATCCAGTGCTTTTCTTGGTCACCCACTGCCCTAAGTTTGAAATCTGGTGTAAACCTGGATTCAAGAACCCTCAAAGGTCATTACAGCAAGATTTTTCAACCATTACTTCCCAGTTTCCTGGGGAGACCATATACTACTTCTAAAACGTCTACAAAAGGAAACTCAGAAGGGAAAAGCCTATCACCATCAACTCTACCTAACTAGGAGGAGCCTACAAGTTAAAAAAGAAAAACAGCTCTGCTGCATATACCTTGTAGATAAATAAATGCAGTAAAGATTTCTGAACATGGTAGAAATTCACCAGCAAACAACTAAGTTGAACAAACACAAACTAGTTCAGGTAGCAAACAGTAAATGGGCTTGGCCCCAAGGGTCCAGGTCAGATGACGTCATCTTCACCAGAGCAAGGACAAGATCAATAGGACCTCTCCTCAGAATGACACAGACAATCCCCTATGCTAGCAGAGACCTTAAAGGTCACAGCTGAAAACCACAAACAAAACTACTGAGATGCTGCTGTGTCCCTTTGTTCCCCTTTCCCATCACAGTTTAAAATGACAAACACTCCAGGTTAAATGGCTAACATAGCAATGAAGCGAGAGAGAACCGTTAAAATGAATGATATTGGTCACCACAGATATCAGCTTCCATAGTGCTGCACTGAATTATTTATTAAAAAGTTTCCATTGCTACAGAGGTGTCAGCTTCATCACTCTGTGCACACCAACAGTTGCCAGCCTGCAAAACATGCTTGAGGGGAGCTCTACTACAAGTAATACTGGCCAGTAACATTGAAACCCTGGCATGATGCCCATGCAAAAAAAAAAAATTATTTTTTTAAAATAGTACCAAATATTCCAAGGAAATTAAACCTTTGCTATAATGGAGTCAATAGGGAAGGGAAGAAGGTGGTGTTATCCGGTCCCTTTCCAGTTTTATTTCTAGAGCTACCTCTCATTTGCGGTAGCACACATCTCTGGGGAACTTCTTGTTTGCTGGAAAAGTTGACTCCAAGACTTCTTTTCCTTTCCTTCCTTCTTGCCTCTTCATGGAAATTCAGAGTATCATCCAAACACAACCATCTGCTTCTACACCCACAGAACCCTTCCTAGTACGGGTATACAACAGGCTGTGTAACACCTCTACTCCTCTCTGGCACTTGCTAGAAAAAGGGAGGAGCAGTGTCAGTCTGGGTGGTAGCGACAGAGCTCAGCTCTCCTCCAGCTCCCCACTGCTGGGATTGCCACAGCACCACCAGCATCACATGTTGTACCCTGTCACCCTCCAGAACATTGTACGTTCCACAATGACACTGTAAAACTTATATAAGCCAAAGCTTTATTTACCAAGTTGCACGTTATGCTTTCAGCATCATATTCTATAAGTTTACTGCAACTCCTTATCATCTTGACATTTTTTGGTACAGAAGGGAATGTTTTTAACCACTAAAAATTCTGTATCAATCTCCTCTAAAACTCAAACAAGAGAGGCAAGCACAACCAACATGATCAGAGCAGGTTTTTCTCATTTATTCCAACAGAAGTTGACTGGAGCCAAAGGAAAGGAGAATTAGATTCCATGCTACATGATTAGACTACATAATGTCATTCTTCCACACCACACAGCCAAAGGTTTATAAGGGCAGAAATTGACATTGTGGTCTTCCGGCCCCTTCTCTGGCCTAATTTTGTTCATAAATCCTGCCCAAATTAACTCCTGCTTTTTAAAGGTTCCAAGTTGCTCTACAATTAATTTTTCCTCATTGTTACAAACACCGTATGTAACTCCTACTCTTCAATTTCCCTTCACTCAAAATCTCTCCTATCTAGTTCAGTGGCCCTTCCACTACAGAATTAATGTTTTCCACAACACAGAAATTCTAGTCATCCCTACTGCTCACCTACAGCAGGTTAACTGGGCTGCTCTTTTTGACATTTTCACCTGGAAACATGCTTTCCTCAGAGGGATACTCTCTGAGCCATTCCCAGTTAGTTAATAAATATCCTTCCTGAACAGCTGACCACACAGATAGGCGAGAAAAACATTAAACATGTGAATGGAAGCAGGAAAGTTATTTCCAACCATACCACTGGACAGTGAGTTCCTCTTCAACAGCCTACCAAACTCTTCCTCCTCCACATACAATACCCTCCAGCCCTAAATCACTGTTTTCCAGAAGTTTTTTGTTTTTGCTTTTTTAGAGATCTTCACTGTTTATCTCTACACAAATCAGCTTAGCCTTCCTCTGCTATTGGTACAAAAAAAAAATATTCCTACAAATATTTACTCAAAATATTAGTGAATTAAGCCTGGTACACTGTGTTAGTGTCTGCTCTATGGCATCTTTAAATAATGGGTTTAATTAGCTTTTTAATCTAAAGTTAATTCCTAATCACAACAGGTACCTTTGTGGAGTACACTTTCAAGGACTCAGCTCCCAGTAGACACAATACTCCCAATACCCAACAACACCCCTGCAATCCAGCAAGTCACTTCATGTCTTTTCACACTGCCAGACAAAAAAACGTATCTGACACATTTAATACACCCGAAACCAGCAACATCACTCTCATGTTTGCCAAGTAGTGTCCTACATTTCCCATGCACTGGTCTGGTATATTGTGTGATAGTTAATAATAGTTCATGACAGAACTGCAGTAATGCTGTGTAAATGACAAATGACTGCACAGAACATTGCACATAAAATGCTACCCAGGGATTAATCTAACAGAAACCACTGGAGCTGCAATAGTAGGTCTTTCCATAGTCATAAAACACAGAGGTTATACTCTGAATATTAAACTGTTCATTCATAAAGCTGGTCTAAAACCACTTTAATAGAAGTGTAGATGCTGCTATAACCTAAAATCTGAATGCTACCCTCCCCACAGCTGAAGAAAGAAAGGGAAAAAGTACTCAATGTTTTTCACTATCAACAGCTTTAGTAAATTAAAAGTGTTTGCAGTATCTTTCATTAAACACAATAACACTTGTTCCTCACAGCAAATACTAAATTGGATAATGTCAACATGCTAACAGACACCTGCACAGGATTCCTTCTTCCTCCTCACCACCATTTTGTTCTATGAACTTGTGTTACTGGGGAACAAAATCACTTAAATAGGGATTTAAACAAGGGGAATGGAAAAAAAAGAAAAGCCTGCCTTCCTTTGTTATTAGGGGTCTAAACTAGCCCAAACCATGACTAAATATACTTAGCTTTTTTTATCCTACTGTAATGCCAAGATTCAAGCATGGTCCACTTACTTTCTAGTATGTTAAGCCAATCAACGAGATGTTTAATTTCCTCTGCCCTTCCTCACCCTTATCCAGTTCACTTCCAGGTTTACAAAACCAGAGTATTTCAGCAATGCTCCCTTCTCCCTTTCATCAAGAAGCATTTCATTTCTAAGAATCAGCATACAACAGATATAATCATGAAGAGTAAGATCGAATTCCCTGGAAGATACTAGACTTTTGCACAGAAGATAGTTTCCAAAGGCTCCAAGTTGGACAAAATTATTAATTAATAATTATTAAGATTATTTAATATTAAGCATTTCTCAGGTAAATTACATTGTTTGGAGTGTTAATCTCATCATAAACTGATGTATACATGAAGTGAAATAAACTTTTGCATTTAACCAAGCTGAAAGCATACCCTCAAGATATTAAGCCTCTAAAAAGTAGCCCCTGGTTATCAAATGCCAGTAATATGCCAGCATCTGTATTGTGGGTACCATAAAGCGCTGGTGTTGACATAAGAATGAATTTTCCTTATCTGAAAAATCAGCACCTGTATATTTGACTCAGGCTTGGTCTAGGAAGAAGAAAAACCTATACATTAAAAAACAGGCAGCTGATACCGTTTTTCTACCAAACACCTGGGACATCTCAGAGCATCCTTGCTTTCATGCCAGCTCCGCAGAACTCAGTGACTGATGAAAAGCACTTCACCACACCAAGCCTGCACCACAGTTTCCTTGCAGAAGACTAGTAAACCTGCATTCAAGTCCTTACACCTTCCTCAGATGCATGTCATACGCCACTATTCCTGCAACACAGAAATGGGAATGTGTAGGGGATTAAAAAAAATACTCAATACAGTATCGCTTTACAGCAAAGACTCATTTTGGTGTTTCCTTTACTGTACAAAAGGTTCAAGTAAAGTCCACCTCAAACATCCATCTAAACCCCAAAAATCTAATGAAACCTGGCATTTCCAGTACTTTTAGTTTTCTTTAAAATGTCAGCACGTTCAGATTTTTATGGTGCTCTTGAGCCTCCCAGGTTGGTGGCTTTTTTATTTTTTCTTACTTTCTCTGCAAGGGATTAAGAAACTGAGAACCTGTCAGTTCCTAAACTGGTTTACATAAACCAGTTCTAATTAGACCCTAAGTCTGCTACAGTCAGCATCATGAGAGATCTCCACATTTCCCTGAGTATCTCAAAGACCACTATACTGCCACACAGGATGGACAGAAAAACTCCTATTACTGATCTTCAAACAGTTACTGAACAGAACTCATGAAAATTATCAGCATGAATAAAGTGAAATATGACTAAGATTCTATGTTGAAATACACATCTCTGGAAAATTTTCTTAGTGGTAGTGCAAAATTTTATTATCAAAGCAAACCATGCAAAACAACAAGAGGTCTAAAGGTTTTACACCATTATGGACGGACATATCAGGAGGTCTGTTTTTCAATGAAAGCCTATTCTGGCAAAAAAGTCTTCCTCCATTTCAAGTACCACTTAGAACTCCAACAATGATTTTTTAAAGTTTAGTCCCAGAGATGCTTTACAATTTTTAATGCTTTACATGCATGTGATACTTAAATCATAATTAAAGAAACCACAAAGGTGTCAGTTCCAGTTCAATACAACAGTTTGTCTAAAATGACCTACAATATGCACTGTCTGAAATAATTCACTTTTATCAGTTTCTCTCTGATGAGGCTTCCTCTCCCAAAGACACTGTTCCATCATTAAGCCAAGACACAAATTAAACAATTTTGGCTTTAAAAAGCCAAATGACAAAAGTAAAAGTCATTTACATTCCAATAACCAACATGTTGGCTTATCTGTTTCTCCACAACACTTCAGTACTCTTTTCTTCTTCCAGCCCTCCACAATATCACAACCTTCAGGAAGACTCCTACATTTTCTACTGTAAAATGCATTAGTTTCCCTCTGAATGGGCTGAGAATTGATTTGCCACCATGCAAACATCCCTGCTGCCCCTCCTGCTCTGGAAGGCAGCACCACAGGCCCCACACCATTAATCCAACTCTCCTGTTCGCATGAAAGCTGCCATCAGCAGCAGCCACCAGCAAGTTAGTGCTCATAAGACTCTGCAAAAGTCTGCTGGAATTGATGAGTGTGTTCACTACAAAATATTTTGTCTCCAGTACCGACAGTGTTTTCAAATCCTGTCTCTCACATGTTAATATTGAATCAGGCAAGAAAATAAACATTTGCACTACCTACTTAATGCTGAAGCTCACTAATTGGAATCTTGCTCTCTCTTGGATGATGCAGAAAACATCTAAAGCAGCAGTAGGCAGACAGCATGATATATCGTAGGTCCCCTATAACCTGATTTCAGTCAGGAGCTAGACATTTACAGTTTCATATTGGGTCACCCAAATGTGCACTCCCAACACCTTCTTGCTTTTCACATGGTTCTGGACAGCCTAGCTTGCTGAACTAAACCTCTACAGATATATTTGGGCATTCACCTCAGAACACCCAGGCATGCAACTGCTGCCCTGCAGACAAGCATGGCTCGTCAGACCGGAACAAATTTATAATCCGGGCCTGATTTGCACACACAAGTAATACAGGTGTAACTACAAGGTGGTTTTCTGTTTGATAAATGAGTGCACAGAAAGAGAAGAGAGTCAAAAATGCAAGAGCGATGCTGGTTTAGCCAGTACCTCAGCCAGTCCTTCAGGACCACAGAGCAGGAGCTGCTGCTCAGGGAAGCAGATGGAGGGAAGCCGAGCATGTTGGCAAAGCTCTGGGCCCATGAGGCTGCACAGGGAGAGCGTATGCAGAAACAGTGTGAAGAAAGGAACTGTTCTCATGGGGACTGAACACTAAATAATTCTGATGCTAGAGCAAGTGTTGAAGCCAGTCCTGAAACAGAAGGCATCAACTGTAAAAAAGGACCTACTAAAATGCATTAGTAAGAACAGTAGTTCTCTAGACCTGCCACTTAGAAAGGTGAAAATTCTTTATCCAGATAAATTATGGAGCTTAAACTTTCTATACAAAGTACAATATGACTGAGGACCAAGGAGACATTTTAATCCAATCATTCATATAAATGTTTCCTTAAAGAAAAATATTTTACCGTGTACTCCAAGTTGATGTACTTAAAAATACAAAGCTCCACTTTTCTTTCAGTGGATAAAACTTCCAGAAAGAGCAAAAAATCCTGAAAATTACTAGTAAGAAATGGAGTTCAAATGAGAAAGGGGTTGCTGTTAAAATGAAGGTCTCTCAATAGCAGAGGTTGTTTAAGATCAAGCAAGTTCTAATCCACTTGCTCCTTAACAAATTAATTTCAGAGTAAAACAGAGCTGTGGTGCCATTCTGTCAGTGGCAGCTGTTTTGAAAGGTTCTTGCTGCTCCCTTATGTCCCCTGATACTCATTGTTGCGCTCCAGAGGTGCCAATACAATTGTTTGCATGACTCTGCCCTAAGTCAGGGTTTCAAGAATTGTCCATTTAAAGGGAAAAACAATACCAGAATAGTAAAAATATCCCAATAAGGTACTTTTTAACAAAATACATCCTATAAAACAACCATCCAAAAAAACTGATGTGACAAGTTAAGACAGAACTAACAGAAACATCTTAAATTGAATTTTCGCCTTCATGGAATAACACAGTCACAGTTTCATAAGAGGAAAAATCATTCACTTCTGGCAAGAGACTGCACTCCTGCTTTCTTTCTTCTCCCCTTTTTTCCAAGTCCTCCCTTCCCCAACAAGCAAATAACCCCACCCATGCCTAACAAGTTCTACTGTCCCCTTTAAGAGCTTGGAAGTACTGAGTGCAAAACCAACACAAGCTGGAATCAGGTAATTTTTTTTGCTGGTTTTCAGTAGGAGGTAAGATGGAACTCTATGTAACAGAGACACAGCAAATAGGGTAGAATATATGTGGAAAAATAAGAGAAGCATTGAGGAAAGTACAGAAGGGAATGTCGATACATTTGCTCAAAAAAAAAAAATCCCATAAGAAGATTTTCTTCCAAAAAGGGGAGGAAAAAAAGGAAGAAAAGGAATTGAAGTTTACTATATTGGTTAAAAGCAACCATGTTACCACGTTTGTGAAGCAAAATCTCTTGGTCCTGTGTTTCTACTTGAATAGGTACATATTATGACAATTCAACATTCCAGACAAACAACATAAAACATTGATATGAAACAAGGTTGAGCTCAAAAGACTAGCTTTGACTCTATTATTGTTGTGTCTTCTGATTAAATATACATAACACCTGCTGTAATGTGTAAAAACAGAGGAAAATCTGGAGGGTTTACTTGTTTAAAATAGAAATTGATTGCCTCATGAACAGCCCACTTATCAAAGCATGATTTTTACTTAGAAATGTGTGATTTTTCATAAACACCAACAGAGAACATTATGAGGAAGCCTGCAAGATTTTTTGGATGGCAAACAGACTATTGATATGACTATCAGAGACTACATCATCACAAGTCATGCTACTCTAATTCAATTACACAGTCACTGAACAATTTCTGCATGAACACAAGCATTTAATTAAAAACAAAATTACACTTACCATGTCCTTTTCAACTGCTCAATACAAAAACCATCCTACACATTGAGAAAAAAACATACCTGTTCCCCCTAAAGACTATGAAGAGGAATTTCAGACATGCACAACATTTATTGTTAATAACATACCCCACTGGCTTTGATATTCTTTCATGAAAGCAAATCAGAAAAAAAAAAATCCAAATGTTCTTTTTAAATATTAAGATTTCAAACAAAACTTCTACTTCAATATTTTCCACCTAGCTTGAAATAACAGAGCTCTAGCTTAAAGGGTCTACATTCTTTAAACTGGAAGAGACAGGATGAAATTCCTGCTTCGACTTAACAGTTTTACCTTCACCACATTTGAAGTATCAAGGAATCCAGTGCCAAAAGTTACAAATGATGCAATAATGTTATTTCTCTTACACTGTAGCAACAATTCAGAAAGCATCCTGAAGCTTATGACCTTACAAAGTTTCCAGGCAAGATGAACCATAAAGAAGTTAGCACAATAATATCACTGCAGGTTTTAGAGATAACCAGTCCAAAGTGACAGCTTTAGTCACTTGGGTTCCCCACCTCGTAAACTTCACATTGCTCCCTGTTCTTTCCTGTTGACAGACCATGTTCACTCTCCTTCACATTGCAATAAAAGAAACACTTAAGGAAGGTACTGTAGAATTACCAGAGTAAATTGGTATCAGATTACTGGATGATGTAGCTCCTCAGGTGAGCACAAGAGAAACAGAACTTGAGGCAGCAGTCCCAATTAAACTTGGGCAGAGTTTATACAGCCAAACTAGCACAGACACCCTCCAACCTTTAAGCATTGTTCAATCATGAAAATAAACCATCTAATTTAACATTTTCCCTTATCTCCCAAGTGGGGGGAGGAGATGGGGGAACCCCCAAACAAACAGCAAACCAAAACACACGCATGTTACTGCATTATGAGGACAAACCAGTACTACATGCCTTATACATGAGTGTTCCACAAACACCTGCTGTTTTGGGTTGTTGCTTTCACTGTCTATGATAAACTATATTTAACATGCACCTGTGCTTTTCACCTGTCCTCCTCCAAAAAACTCCATCCACCAGAACTGATCTTAAACACACAGAGGAATCCAAATAGCTGTTACTTTAATTCATTACTTTTATTCTGCTGGTAATATTCTCATTGTTTTTCCAACTCTCTCAAAACTGAAAGCATCAAATCCCAAAATACATTTTTCATAAAGCCCAAGTCCATTAATTTATTAAAAATGTAATTTCTGATTAAGAGAAATGAAAGGAGGAGCTAGAAGTATTCACTCAACTCACAATCCTTGTCTTCATAAAGCATATTAACTCTCACCCCTGCATTTGGAAGATGTAAAATATATATTTCTGCTTTTGAAAATATCTAGCAAGCTATTTAACATCGTATTTACAAAGAACAAGTTTTAGATGTGACCTCCAGAGTTGACGCTATTCAGCAATGAAGGAAAGTATTGCAGAATATTTCTGAAGTATCTTATCTAAATGACATAGATGTTCATACTGAATATATGACACAACATAAGGCGTACTATTCTTCAAGGGCTGTGTTTTATTTTAAAATATAAAATACAACCATTATAAACTGTCAGTGCGATTTCACACTTCAATAACATGTTTCAGTGATGGTTTTGGCTCGTTCAAAAATACATAAAAACACCCTAATTGGAGTGCTATTTTAGAAAAAATCTGAAAGAACCTCTTTAAGGTTTCTAGAACCACCTTCACCTGACTTCTGTGATTACACACAATAAATGGCACCAGTAAATACTAAATCATTGTAAGAATACGTCAGTACAGAAACTACATTCAGTTTTGTTTCTAATACTCCCAGGATTTTAAGGAGATTATACTTTCAAGTGACACCGTCTGCTTGGAATCCAGTCAATTTGAAAAGAAAGAAAATGGATTTACATTCATTTCACATTCCTCAGCTTTCCTAATCCTGCTGACAAATTTTACAGTTTTAGGAACATGGCTGCAGTAGAAGCAGCAAAGTAACTACTCACAAAAGCAAACAAAGTAAACAGATAATACAATTTATTTTCTTGAAACTTCCTTGCTTGTACTAACGCTGCATAAAATACTTCTTGAGAAAACTTTGATTACCATCCTCACAAGCAGTTACGTAATTTTTTTAACCAAGTTACTACAAAAAGCACATGCACTCTGGAAAGACAAAGGAAAATCTTTTTTTTTTTTTTTCTTTCTTTCTGTTCTTTCAGAGTGGAACAAATTACATCTTCTAAAAATTGAATGTCAATGGCTGGAAGCCCAAATCTGTTTCATCTTTCTGCATAAGGACAGGAAGTAAGGTCACTGACAGATTCTAATGGAAAACATCTTCAAACCAAACTCCTGTTCTTGATCAGGATTTTGTTCTGTGACATGCAATTTCTATCCCAATACATCACCCAAGTTTTAAATACAGACATCCACTGGAGAAGTTACCTAACCAGAATCCAGTGTAGCTGAGAAACAACCGCCTGTCTCCCATTCAAAAAGTAACCTGATACTAGCCCAGAGGACTCTGCTACATAAATGCTTGGAGCTTTGTCTCCAAATAATGCAAAACTATATCATTGTGGCTTTGTGGTTGAGCAGTGCTCGCTGCAATCTGCATACATGTGGTGGTATTTATTTGCAATAGAATTGCAGGCCACAGGAGAAGGTGAGACAGGCTCAACATCTTATCAAGTTCACACCCTACTAGAAGGAGAATAAACTTCCCTGCACCACCCTGCAGCATCAAACTGCCTTTACGTGAGGAAAGAATTTTTACTTAGAGACTGTCCACAAACTAGTTTCATACATTGTTGGCTGTGGTGCAAACAAAAGGAAATCCTTTTTTAAGAAATCAAATCAGTTTAATTTCCTTATTCAGTATGAAAACACGTACTAAGTAATTCAGACCAATAAAATGTAAATTAAGAAAAAAATAGGCTGGAAAAAAAATCTGTAAATTGTATCAATACTACTTAAGAAAAAACACCTTTACCTGTATTGTCTACCAGTCCTATGTGACCATTTATATTCAGGTACATTTAGAGTTCTCAAGTACATCTTACCGGGTACCTGTGAGTTTTTTACTGAAATTGAGACCAGCTACTCATTTAGAAAACGCCCTTCTGCACAGTTCTAAGTCAAGCTCTAAAGTGAAAAAGCTCAAGTCAAATATTCAGGGAAGCCACAAAAAAGCTCCAACTTAGCAGTATCAAGCAGCCCTCCTCTTACCAACACATTCCAACTCAGCCTTCCACTATCAATACCCTAATCCATCTCCCCAGTTTCAACCTCTCCTACAGCAGCCTCAGCCCCTTCAGTTATCTTTGCCATTCCTTATTTCAGCATCCTCCTGATCAAAGTGCCTGTCCTCTCTCTCTCTCTCACACCCTGCCATGCCAACCAATTTCAGAAAAAGGGCACAAAGACAGCTCCATACTGCTTTAACTGTCAGGGAAGCTTTGTCAGGACACACTCACTGCAGAGATGAGAAGTGCACACACCTGAGCTGAGACCAGCAAGCACACAGCTCCGGCCACGACATCCGAGCTGCTCCAGTCAGGAAGCTCTGCCACTTCCCAGTCACCAGCTGAGACACCCATTGTCTCTCAGCTACTGAAGAACCAAAGCTTTGCATTCTCCCTGTGACACAGACCCTCAGTCAGCAGTGCACACAACACAGACAGCCAAGATTTCATCTAGTGCTGCTTATTTGCCCAGTCTCCCAATTACCTTGCATCACTTAGGACCCCTTGCTTCCACCATCGCTCCCTTCACTAAGGACCAGGGCAAACCCTACGTTCTGTGCCACAATGAAGTTCCCAGTTTGCTCAACTACACATTTCATAGAAATAGCAATGAAGTGTTTTGAGCATAATACTGCCTCTCTTTCCATCCCACCTGTGAGATACACAAATGCTAATAATAATTCAGTCAATGAATAAAGACATGCCACTTAGTTGTACCTGTCCTCTCAGTGATAACCTATGTAGTATTATAAAATGCTTCACAAAGTGAACTTGCATGGAGAAATAGCTTATAAAATTAGTGTGTTCCTCCTGCCTGTTAATTACCACAGATAAAGTCACTACAGCAAGGATTACAAAATGTTCTCTGAAACCTTACAAAACTGTTAAGCCTAAAAATCAACATAAACCACAGATTGTTCCTTCACTTCATCAACACACTGAAGTTCTCAGTAACAAAAAAATCCCAATGTTGCAGTCTGCACATAAAACTACATTATTTATTATTTATTTGTTTGTTATTTGTAGTATCTCACAAAGACAGAATTGCAAAATATTTCAGAGCGTCCTCTACTTCATCCTTTTACAAATTACTGTTGCAAACCACTTCTGTTAGATCATTATATAAGCTCATTTTTCAATTCCAGTGACACATTACCTTATTGCCCCAACCCATGCATTTCTGGGTTTCATTATCCCCACTGTTAAAAAGATCAGCAGTTAGAAAACCTGTCTTGTTCACTGCAATTCAAGTCTCTTTCCTCCCACTATTTATTACACTTCTCTTTATATTTATCTTTTATATGTTTGAATGAAGTCCTGTCCACCTGGATTCTTTTCTAGATTAGGTAGTTCCAATAGTTCTGTGATCTGAACAGTCTCTAGTAGCTTGTCTCTTCCTTGAAGGCCTCATCTAGACAGAACATTCCAGCTGGAGCTCTTCTGCCACAAAAGAGAACTAACAAGTTATTACACAGGATATGTCTAAGATTAAAACTCATGTGTTCACAAGATCCAGCACCACTGTGATCCTGTTGAAGCACATTCTGTCTGTGATCCCTGATAAACACCACGTCCCTTAATACAACACTGTTGCATTGCTTAGTTCCCATCCTACAGCCATGCAGGTTTTCAATCCCTTCAGTATGACACTATTGTGCATGTTCCTTACTGAAAAATATGGATTTCAGACCCCTGATTTACTGTTTCCACCATTCCTCCCTCCTCTTCCCCTTACTTGCTGGTGGATTTTAGCCTCTTACATACCTCACACCACAAGACCTGATGTGCTGTCTTGACCAGATGGTTGAAGCCAATTCAAAATTCCATATAGGATATTAATTCATAGAGGAGAAACCTCTCTAAATCAGAGGGAAGAATGGAAGAGGACTAAAAGGATTAGAAAGCAGTTTATGCATGAAGAACAGACAGGCAGGGGATGTAGGCTGAAATTGCTAAAACTGAAAGTGAGCAAACATCAATAATCATGAGCTCTTTTTAAGACTATTTTATATTTAAAAAAATCAATAAAATCCTAGTACACTTTGATACAACACAGTACATCTTCCCATCTACAAGGCTAGTTAGCTCACTAAAAAAAAGTCTTAATATGGTAAATGCATACTGTTACGCCACTACCTGCTACTTTCTATTTGCTTAAAATAAGTTATTTTTTGCACTTATTTTCTGTGGATTCAAGTTCTGCAGACTGGTTTATCATCCACTGGATCTCTACGGTTCTAAAGAAAAAAGTCTGGCTTTCTGATGAACTTTCATTTGCGCTGTTACTGCATCTGCACATTTCATAGTATTTCATAGTATTTTGAAAACCAAACAAGGAACTGTATCTGAAAAAATCACATTTTACAAATGGTGAAAAGAAGAAACAAGGTCAAATTCCAAGAGCCTAATCTGAAACATTAATTAGTATTTAGAATTAGACACAACATCTATTCAAGAACTGCTCCTCTTGACTTCTTTGGCAGCTGCAAGCACTCAGCATTTCTGCAACACAGATCCCAGAGGTCTCACATCCAGTAAATGAGGAACACACACAGCTAGTGACCACCTGTGGGAAGCTTGGTTTAAGCAACTTGAGCATCACTGAAACTCTGCAACAGCAACACAGTTCAATTGTCTAGGACAACATTTAATTACATTAACAGTGAAACCCTTATTCAGACTTTCCTGTCTCTCACTTCGTTCATGTCACACCTTCAAACATCTGCTACAAAAGGAGCAAGAGTCCTGTGGATAACTTCTTCATCTGTTATCCAACACCCATTTCTCCCCAGAGCAGGATCAGTTTTGTACACTGAATGCAATGATGATCTTGTCTGTGTGCAGGTATTTGTATGTGCAGACAAGTTATGTGTAGGTGCCTGTATAGCTATAAACATTATCCATATGGATATAGGCTTTGTGACCATGTGAGCATAGCTGTACTGTAACTTTACAGGCACAGAAGTTTAAATTGTACAGGTTATTTTAACATCAGTATTTCCAACCTGCTGATTTTTGCCTTTGCAGTCTTTATATGCCACTACAATTTCTGTGGAGGAATTTTACCAGTTTTTAAAACAAACTTGGAAAACCACTTCTGTCACAAAGATGAAGCACACACATTCATGACATGTTCAAGGACTAGCAGCAGATTATCATGCTCCTGACTGAGAGGAGAAAAGAGCTAACACTCTGAAGCCCTGGGTTCTGTGCCAGATGCTGGAGAAAGTGTCCCAGAGCAGTGGGTACAACACGCTTTCCTATTCCTAAATTCCAAGCTTGATGCTTTTGGCACGTCTCCATCAGTCTTGTCCCAGTCCCTTATCTTCCCCACTTCTGATTCATCCTTTCAACACTATTTTTTGAGGCTTATTTTCCTTTTTTAAAGTGAGTCCATCTGTGTTTCCCAGCGTGCTTATCCTACTACCAGACTGCACTGCTTACTTCATCTAGGATTAATTCCTGCATTGCAGTTTCCCTTATCCACAGACCTATTTTGCACTCCTGACCTAAAGTCTTGCCTCCTAGTCTTTGTGCCCTGCCAGTTCCAGTTTCTTTCATCTCATAAACCCTCTTGCAATTTTTGTCTCTACTCCTACAACTTCCAGGTTTCTGAACATATCTCATCAATGAGCAGAGCAGTGACTGGAAAGATCCACAGACCCTTCTCTTACCTTACACCCTTACTCCAAAACGAAACCTGAGTCCCCTGCTGGCTCCTTCTAAAGCCTTCTCTCTGTTTTCCCTCTTGGGCCTAATGCAATTAAGCACCACCACACAACAACACACCAGAAGGCAGATGCTCAAGTTGCCCTAAAGAAAGTAAAGCACTCCAGTACACAGCAGAGACATGTCCTTAAACACAGGTAGGCAGGTGCCAGTTCTCAGTCCTAAAGCTCAATCCAGTCCCACTTCTGGAGCAGTTTGGATACACTTTCACAGTGAAGTCCAATCTTTCTCATAACATTTTGGGCTATAGGAAGCCTGCTGAGTACATCTGCCCAGGTGGCACTCCCTGGTCAGTACTAATAAGTAGGTGAGGTCCCATGAGAATAGGCTATATTCAAGTTTTAGCAGACAAAAAAGGGTATCATCTCTATCACAGCCATGTCTACCTAAATTTAGCTGTTATAAGGTTTTGAAAAAAAATCACTTTCAAAGCAGCAGTCAATAAAACATCCCCTTCGGAGCAGACACAATCAGCCAAAGTTTAACTGTATGCTCCAAAGCATAAGGGTTCTTTTTCAGAAAAGAGGCTGGCAGAACTCAAAGCAGAAACAATTGTTTTCCTCTTGCCTCAACATCAGAAGTAGCTGAACTCTTTCAACTGACATTTTGCAAAGAAAAAAAGCTTCAGCCCATAGCAAAATGCACACTTTATAAAATTTCAATTGAAATATTTAAGTTCGTTCTCAATGCCACTGCAAAGCAGAAATACTTCTTAGACACATCTTATAACATCTTTAGTAAGAGCTAGCACAATCAGACCAGTTCACCATTTTCCAGTATTTTTTATGGGCAATTTATATACAATTAATTACACTGATGAATCAGGAATTAGAGTACTGATAGTCAGTTTTATCTTCCCCCCCCACCTCATGTGTTAGACATCACTAATGCATTGCTGTTATGAAAAGTTTTCCCTTAGTCTTCCAAAACAGCTGTCTCCAGTAACATCAACAGCTGAAAATACAGTACATATAGGGAGTGTCAATCAAATTTGTTATTGAGCTCATGTGTGTTTAGCAATCACTAAAGAAAACCATAGAAATATATGAATTTTCAAGGGATTAAAAAAGGTATCATAACATTTAACTCCAAAGCGAAAAAACTCTCCATACCATACTGAAAAGGACTCCATGAAAATGTGATTCTTACACATGAGCCAAAATAGAAATTAAGTCTGCATTGTTTATTTAATGCTACCATTTGACTTAACTATAGGATTACAAGACAAAATTTAAGGACAACCATTTCCTTACAGCTTTTTACTTATACATAGGTTCCCAGGACACACTGTATTTAATAACTCTTATGCAATTAGTGTTAATGGTGCTGTATGCCACAATGGGCCAGGCTGGAGACACACTGGTAGTTAAGGGCATCATCCATAGTAACTTACGCAACTGGTGTTATTTATACTCTGTGCCACAATGGGCAAGGCTGGAGACTTGCTGGTAGTTTAGGACATCAGCCACAAACAGATTTACTTTCAAATGAAGGAAAGCCATGTCTCCCACAGCTGAAATGAGACTGTATTATTAAGAAGTCTATTCTGCTTCATTTCTCTCCCAAGTGACTCCCACACACACACACACATTTTGAACTGACAAGTAAGAACTGGGATGTCAGAACCTGCCATTTACCACAATCATCAGCTTCCCAAGATTTCTTGGAAAAGATTTGTGCTGCAGCAAGAATCACTGCTCTTTAATGTGCCCAGTTCCTGAAATCTATTACCCAAGGAAGGTCAAAGCTGTTAAAGCCTACTTTGCTAAAGGCATGCTGTATTTCAAGTCCTAGCCCTGCCTGAGAAGGCTAAGACCTTGCTTCACAGAAAACAAATGTCACTCACAAAACAGATAAAACTGAACAAAAAGCTGCACTGTCCACTAGCTTGTTTAGCATTCTAACTTCTTGAAAGAACATGCAAACAAAAAACACATTTCCTCTGGCAAGACTACAAGTGCAGCTTGTAGACACAAGGCTGACATAAATAAAGCAAGAACAGCATAGAAAGCAGTCTTAAAGAGAATCCTCCAACCATATGGGTCTTCTGTGAAAATGAACTGGAAGCAAGCTTGACAAGCTGAACAGGCCACAAGAGACGTGATGCCAACTCAAGTGTCTGCAGCAGACTCATGCAATTAACTTGAATAAACAATATCCTGCAACTGTCCCATAAGGCAGCTACATCTGGTTCTTTGCCTGACCTCCACAACTTGTCTTTGGTCCTTGAGTCTCTGAGGAGACTCACTGCAGTCTTTTCAGAGTCCAACATACAGCTCTCCTCCCTCTCATGAAAACAGTGCAGTGAGACAAGATAAACCCTCTTGATTGTCAGTGCGGGAGTTGCACAGATTGTGCAATGGAACAAAAGCAAAAACACAGCCTGGGCTGAGCAGCAAAGACATTCACAGAGCCTGGAGAAAGCCCTGCTTCGCAGAGGTGCTCAAATGCAGACCTGCCTTTAGCACTCTGGCAGTACAACCACATATTAAGAGTTCAGCATCTGCTTAGCTGTGGAAGCTGAAGCCCTGATTCAGTGACATGTGATTTCAGGGGGAGCTGGATCAAGCATTCCAAAACCTGAGTTGATTAACTATTAGATTTTCTTAAGTGCTGACGTTGACTTTGCTATTTCAACTGTGAGCAAGTGGTCATTCCACTCTTACTGTATGCCTCCTCTGCATAACTCAGACCTGTAGGAGAGCTGTTCCTAGACTGGTCAAGACCAAATGGCACTGAAAAGCAAATGAACTGTACCCTAGGGAGATACACAAGAGTTGTAAATCTGTTGATCAGGTAAGTGAATGCTGTCCAAGCCTACTGCATATGGTCAGTATACAGGTCTTCTATTTCTCACCACCCATTACACCATCAAAACATTTCAAGGCTAAAGAAAAGATTAAAGACTGTGTCCAAATTTTCTAAACATAAGGGGCCCCTGACAGAGAAATCAGGCTCCTGTCACACTTTTTAATAACACATTTCACCTTAACCAAAAGGAACAAGACATCCTTGTTCTCTGTAACCTGCGGACTTTAAATCTCTACAATCAGTGGATCATTTCTGAGGTGCCTGTGAAAAGCATCCTCTGAAGAGCAAGTTTGCTCTTACTTTCCTCAACTTCATTGTACACGATTCACATGCCCCATGGGAAGAGAAAACTTAGAGGGCTCTCAAATCAAAACAGCTTGAAGGCTCCTGCCCTAGAATGAGCAGGAAAGCATCGCTTTGGGCAAGATATGTTGTCTCTGAGTGCTCTCTTCCAGTAGCCCAAGCACTGGCTGAGTTACATAACATTTCTACTGCTGTTTTTAAGTTATACAAGAATGTACAATAATCACAGAAATGTTTACAGAAATTCACAGTCATGTTTAATTAAGAGCTATGATGTGTTAGAGAAACAATTAAACAAAAGCCTTCGCTGACTTACTATGAAAATACAGAAGAAACCCAGCCATTCTATTAAAGAGCAAATCTCCAACTTATGAAACTACTGCTTTGCCTCCTTCCTACTTGTATGCAAAGCCTGTTCTATTTCAGAAAAAGAACTGCTGAAGTTTACTAGAAATTATCAATTTTCATGTAGGCTGGAATGGAACATCGCGTGTTGGCTACGAAGGGAGCTGGAGGAGAGCGCAACTTCTCTGAAAACCCAACTAGTCACCACCAAAATCGAACTACTTTCTGAAGTGAAATAAAGGATTATTAAAGAGATAAGCATGTTTTGTAACACCAGGGGTTCTTAAGCACCCAACAATAACCACCACAATTCTCTTCAAGTAAAAGAGTCAACACTAGCTGGTCCACTTCATGAAACAGGTTAATGCAGGTTTTTATCACTTCTTACCACTTATCAACAACTTAATGATGTTGATAAAAATGTATTACTTTATACATGTTATCTAACAAAAAGAAAACCTATACTTACAGCAAAATTGTACCTTTCCAAGAAATGGTAGTTGTTTCAAATTTGAAAAAAAAAAAAAAAGAATTAAAGATGAACCAAGATGTGCTATGGGAGCAGAACCAAATGAGACATTTTTGTGATTAAACTGTCTGCTTAACTACAGACTAATTTTGATACCTAGAGCCACCAGAGAAAAGAAGAGAAAAAAAAAGGGGGTCACTGATTCATGGCTTTTTCGAAATACCTACTGAATACACCACCCCCCCTGGAGCCCGAACCATTCTCTCCACACACAAGTCATGCCACAGCAGCGCTTGGAAAGTCGCATTGTGCGTTTCGAGGGGCTCCGGTGCTTCCCCACTGGAAAGGCGAAGGACAACCAGGCTACCCTGCACCTCGCAGGTGCTCCCACCGCCTGACATGGGGCACCCCAAACGCCCCGGGCGCTGCGGCCACAACTCGGGGCGCCGCCGGCTGGCACAGGACACGCCACACGCCCGAAACGCCGGGTCCCCCCTCCCCACAGCGCTTCTCCCCTTCACTCCCGCGGGCTGGGTCCCATCCCCCGAGCCCCGGGGCTGCCCGCGGCCCCGCGCCGGAGCCTTCGCGGTCTGGCTGCGAACAATGCGCGCCTTTTCTGGCGGAGCCCCCCGCGCTCAGCCCAGCCCGGCCGGCCCCCGCCCGCCGACACCGCCGCATTGTTACCGGCGCTGCCGCCCCCCGCACCGCCCCGCGCCCGGCACGGCCCCGGCCCCGCACACCTGCCCCCCGGGCCCCCTTTGTTCCCTTACCTGCGGCGGGCGAGCCCCGCAGCGCCGGCACGGCGAGCAGCAGCGGCAGCAGCGCGGGCAGCGCCGGCCGCCACCGCGCCGCGGCCACCACGGAGCGTGTCATCCCCTCCATGGCACGGCACGGCCCGGCCCGGCGTCAAGTCATCGCGGCGGCCCCCGCGTCCCCCCCGCGGGGGGCTGGAAGGGCTGGGCGGGCTCGGCGGCTCCTCCCGGGCGCATCCACCGCCGGCGGGGCTGGGACGCCCGCGGACGGGAGGCCGCCGCAGCACCCACCCTTCCCCACGCCCACCCCGTGGGGAGTGTTCACGGGGGCAGCGCCGCGGCGCCTCCCAGGAGCGGCGGGCGGGGGCGAGCGGCGCGGCTCGGCAGGCGGAGGGGCAGCCCCCGCGCTGCGGGGCGGGGGGCTCCGCGACCGGGCGGCTACGGCCCTTCACGTGCGAGGAGACGGCGGCGGCCGGCGGCAGCAGCCCGGACCCGGCAGCCCAGACCCGGCAGCCCGGACCCACCGCCCGGCGCCCGCTCGCTCCCCGCCCGCCAGCGACGCGCTGCCCCGGCGGAGCCCGGCCCGCGGCGACGCGCACAGCCGGGCCGCTCGCCCGCCACCTGCGCGCTCCCGGCCGCGTCCGCGTCTGCGCGGGGGCGCGCCCGGCCCGCCCCCTCCGCCGGGGCGGCGGGCAGCGGAGGGCGGGGCCGAGGGCGCGCCCCCGCGGGAGCCGTGAGGGGCGGGGCGGCGGCAGCTCCGCCCGGCGCCTCCCGCCCGCCTCGTCCCGGGATCGGGGCTGGAAGTGCCGAGGGGCCGGCTGAGTCACCGGTGGCTCCCGGTACCGTCTCTGTGAGCGGGGCGGCCGCAGGACCCGCTGTTTCCTGACTGCGCTGCCCTCATGGCACAGCGAGGTCGGGAGGATGGTGATCCCGTCCCGCAGCCCCCAGGGCAGGCGGAGTGGTGCCTGGGGTCAGCCCCGCCTTCCCACAGGCTGTGCACGGAGTTTGAGAGCTGAAACTGTAATAAAGGTGCCAGCGGGAAAGGCGAAGGCTCAGCAATGAGGACATAGCTGTGTGGCAGAACATCCACGCAGCATTAGCCTTCCTTTGGGGGACAAGGACGGAGGGACTCTTTCACGGAGCTCTTCCCGAGCCCCGCTCTCCTCAGGAGCACGGCTGAGTACAGCAGTGATAAAACTACAGAATATCCTGAGCTGGAAAGGACCCGCAAAACCACCAAAGTCCATCTTCGGGCAGGACAGCTCCAAGAACCTGAGCTCCACGTGCCTGAGACTGTTTGTCCAAATGCTTTTTGAACTCTGTATGACTTTGTGTTGTGACCACTTCCCTGGGGAGCCTGTTCCAGTGTTTAACAACCCACTGGGGGAAGAACCTATTCCTAATATCCAACCTAAACCTCCCCTGAGGTTCATGCCATTCCCTCGGGTCTTGTCACTGATCACCGCAGAGAGATCGGTGTCTGCCCCTCCTCTTCCCCTAGTGAGGAAATTGTAGACTGCAATGAGGTCTCCCCTCAGTCTCCTCCAGGCTGAACAGAGCAAGTGACCTCAGCCACTCCTTGTATGTTTTCCCTTCTAGACCCTTCACAATCTTCATGGCCCTCGTTCGGACGCTTTCTAATAGTTTTACATCCTTCTTACATTGTGTCACTCAAAACTGCACACAAATGTTCAAGGTGAAGCCGCACCAGCACAGAGTAGAGCAGGACAATCATCTCCCTCAGGTGGTCAGAGATGCTGTGTTGGATGCAATCCAGGACACCTTTTGGCTGCCAGGGCACACAGTCACAAGGAGCACCAGTAACAGCTGGGAAAGGTGCCACCACAAATTAGAGCTGTGCTCATGTAGTTTCCAGCTACACTCACAATTAGACTATCAGTTCATCAGGGGACTTTCTTATGCTTTTCTCAGCACGCATCAGTTGCAACAGAAACAAGTTACTCCCAGAGATGTATGGAAAGGGCAAAGGATTCATTTTGCTGACAGAGAAATAAAGCAATAAGTTTTAGCTGGACATCACAGCATAGTATCACTCAGAAAGCAAAGGAAAATAAAGCATGGCCAGTCCTTGGCAGTGGAAACAAGCGAAGCTGAAATCACAACAGCTGAAGCTGTGGCTCAATATAGACACAGTGAGTAAGGGGAGGGCACGAAATCTGACTAACCTAACTGATTTTAGGTTAGACATTTTCAGGGTTAAAAAGTCCATGGATTCCCTCTCTTTTATCAAAGGCAATCACTCTGATGAGTATTTCAGGCCTTCTAGCACAAGACCTACACTTTCATTCTAAAAGTCTCAGTCAGTACAATATAATTTTCTTTCATTTTGTACAGTGGAGCAATGTTTTACAGAACATTTTATGGGTGTTTAGAACCCATATCTTAAAGGTAAACTAAAAACCTAAGCTATAAAATCCCATGAAAAGATGTTAAACATTGCAAGAAGAAGACTACAGCAGGACAAAAAAACCTCACCCCATGTTTTTTGAAACACCTAGCAGAAAACTGAACGCAGAAATACTTGCATAACACGCACTTTTTTTTCTTTTATCTGAGCAAATAAGAAGAAAAATCAAGGCCTGAGGATTGTTTCTGCTGCATTACATTGCTGATAGACAAAAGAATGTCTTTGATGTTCCTTTTAATTTACTAAAACCAGAACCCATTAGGACACAGCTTTTTTCTTTGCTAGTTGCCAGTCCCTGAAAACAGTTCAGCTCAAAAGAGCACTCTAGCCTTTTTTTATGATTACCTACCCACCATTTGTGGATACATGCCATGTCAGGTTCTTCCTTGCTGCCATCTCCCTCAGTTTCTCTTGCCCTTCCCAACCTCTTCTGCAGATCTGCAGTGCAGGCTAAACAATAGCCACAAAAAGTTTAAACCGCCCTACGTTACTCCAACATGCCTTCATTGTAAGCATCAGTGTGCATATATGTTTGGCATTGGGGCGTGCAAGGCACATACTCTTTGAAAAATGTGGTTTTCTTTTTCTTTTAATAAGCTAGCCCTCAGAAGTGTTTAGCAAGTGAACGGGAATCCATCCCTGCTTCAGATTCAGTGGGAGCTTTGGCAGTTAGGACCCTTGAAATACTTAATTACACAACATACTTCAGACCCTATCATCTTCATTGAAAGATACCACATTTCATCATCCTGAGAATGCTTTTAGTAACAGAGCACATAAGGCTGCCTGTAGTACATTTCAGATTGCATGTAGATAATTTGTTTCACCAAGATCCAAAGGTAACTTCCCAGACTAAAGTGTGAGACAACTTCTCTCACATTTCTGAGATGTTATCCATAATGAAATATGCCGTTACTGCTAACTCATTCACTGTCTCAGCTAACACGATTTCCTGCTCCAGTTCCCAGAGTTCAGTTCACGAAAATAATCCTGTCTTGTGTTTGGGTTCTTGTTCCCTAGTTTCTGTGTCTTTTGAGATCAAACTGGTATTTATGTTACTTCCCCACTTCCAGGGCAAATTTAAGAACTGTCACATTCGATCACATATTCTCTATTCCCCTGCAATTTTACACATTCCACCAGACACCTCTAAATAAAAGTTCCATTGTTAAATAACAACTGGCATTGAAAGAGGAACTGTGAGGCAGCTACCTGTTATGCTACAGTTCACCCTCTGCTTTAGTCTGTTGTCTCCCAGAAGGTGTGAAAGAATTTCCCTACTCTCATATGACCCTCTGTCCTGCTTAGCCTCCTCTTTCACTGGAGCCATATTCAGGGCAATGCTTTTGCAGCTGTGGCTCCTACTCCTCTTAGCAATTACATTAACTTTAGTATCTTTGTACTGTTGTTTAGATTCTTTGAGTTTTTGCATTCTTTCTAGTCCCCATTTTTCCTGGAAAGCTACACTGTTTGTGTCAATCTGGCTGACATTTACTTCGTCCATTTGTCTTGAACCAGGATAGGAGTTATCCATATGAATTATCTTTGTGGTAGCTGATTCCCACCAATTTAAGACCAACTACAGGGTTTTTCTCCATCTTCCATTTATGTAGCCTTCAGCTATTTTTTCAGTGTACTTCTCATTTACAAGAAGGTCCTGTTTTCCTCTGTACAGCAAGAATTGTAACAAAAGACATGTTCTTTTGGTTACAGCTTCAAGCCTGTACTTCTGTTTGTGCATTCCTCAGGACTTCTTCCAGCTGTGTCAGTGCATCCTTACCACCTTCTCTCTGTTGTTTTTCACCTGTTACAGATGTAGATAAAAAGTGCTACAGAATAACCAGCAAGAACTTCCCACACATACCCTTGGTCAGATAACATGCTGGAATTTGTGGTGGAGATTACGTTTTTGCTTTCCCTTTGGAACAGCAAAAAACCCCCAAACACCTTACATGCTTCTAGGAAGTACCTTAAGAATGCCAGTTAATTATATCAATATAAACAAAACAAAACAAACAAAACCCTAAAGATCTATAGAAGGCTTCAGATTCCACTAAAACAAAACTATAACAGATTTTGCTAGGATATGAACACAGGGCAGAAATCCTGGAATCTTGCAAAATCATAAAGTGAAACTAGCTATAATTTTAACTAAGTTTTACTCTACAGCTTGCAAAAGAGTTCACTACAAGAAGTAACTGATTTGGAGGGTGAGAAATTCTCTTCCCTATGGAAGCACATGGATCCTGCTGCGATCCATGGTGCTATGGAATAAGAAATGAGACATCCTGCTTAAGGAGAGAGTTGAAGTAATCTTTCCTAACAGTGTGACTTGCAAGGGTTATTTACTTACTGCTGAATGACTTCCCATTGCACATACACCAGGAAGCTTTTGACATTACTGTGCTTTCCACTACAGCGACGGCTACTCTGATTTATTACTGGGTCAAGGCTGAGGATGCAAAAAAATCAAAGGCTGTGTAAAGTATGATTAGATTTATGATGACAGGCTTCACCTGGAAACTGAGAGTTTGCTTTGTGAAGGATGCAAGGGGGGAAACCTGCACAACATTGTAGATAGGAACCTCTCAAGTGAGCACACACGCACACACAGAGGGGCATTTGGAAGCTGAAACCTCAGCAGCGAAAACCTGCATCCACATTGCAATGACAGAAACAAGAGCGTCCTCAAAAGGCCCTCTGTGGAAGTGCTCACTTCTTCTAGTTGCCCAGGTTTTTCCCGAAGAAAATATCTGAAATTAGACCCTCTTGCCAACCTCGATGCACTTTCCAATCACCTTGCGTTTTGTGGCAAATGTAATACCCAAATCCAGAAACATGATTCTCAAAATTGCACATCAGAACCCTGGTTCAGAGACAATGGAGTGAATCAGAAACCATCAACATTATTTTCAGTGGATCCAGACAACTGCACAGTAATTTAACTTTCAGTTATTACTAGTTTGGGACTCACTGACCAGAAATACTGCTAATATATTTTTCTTCTGTGAACAATATTTGTGTTAAAAAACAACTGGTTTTTTTTTCTCCTGCTCTTTTGCTGCTGCTGAAATTTGTGAAGAAATACATTTTTGTCAATGTTTCCAGTTGACTGACATACCCCTTGAGAGAAATGTTTGAGGGCAGCGTTCTAGCCTGGCTTTGTGAAGACCTTCAGACAATTTGTTGGGCTATTCCCAGTGCTCTCAGATGACTAGTTTTGCTGAAAGGCTCGTTATCTCCTTGCAAATATCTTGGGCTATCTATTTAATTAAGTTCCTGGACCTTTGGCTTTGGGTCTGCAACAAATGTCTCTGATATACAGCTTCATACTACTCCTCCTAAGAATGGTTACTCTGATTGCCTCCTCTGGCTCCCTCACTTTCACAACCTGCCAAAACCTTTTACCTCAAATTCCTGTCTCTTCAGTTCTTCTGAGGCGACATCAGAACAAATGGGCTTGGTGTTCCTCCACTAAAGAGGTGTGTGGGTCTCTGAACCGTTGATCTCTTTTCCTTCATATCTGCAAACAATCTTGACTTTAACTATCCCATTTTGTTCAAAATCTATCATTTTATAACAGACATACCATATTCAGAAATTATTGCGCCGCAGATACATTTTGCTCTCTCAAACTATCCTTCATTCTTATTCACTGAGCAACCAAAAATAATTCCATCTCCACTTAGCTAACTTACCATACTAAAAATAATACTATAAAAATGCTATAGCACTGTTCATACCAGCAATTAGATTGTTTCTCTTTGTTATGGAATGACACACCAAAAATAAAGAGCAACTCTTGTTTGCGTAGTTTTGGAACTTAAGGAAAGTAATTTTCAAGTACAGTGAATTTACTATAAAATATCCCTGGTAATCTCCTTTTAAACAGAGTGCTCACTGAAAAGGTCACTTACACATACATCTGTTAAACTCCTCCCACGAAACAGAATCAACAAACCTTCCTGCCACTTTATGCAATGTCAATAAATACTTCCAAAAAATACCCAGATCTTGCAAAATCTTCCCCCACATCTGTTTCTAGTCATCACTTCATAATTCAGGGTACATCTCCCATCCCATTCCAGAAACCATTTGGACTTTATATAAAAAGATAAGGCTTCCTCCTGTCCGGCCCAGATACAGTTTATAGCAAAAATTACTCAAATGCTCTCCTAAATTATATAATGAACAAGGCAGATCAGTAAGTTTTGCCAGTCAAGGATCAGTGTTTTTTGGAAAGTAAGATCAATCAGTAGATGCTTTGCCAGATTTTAGCAAGAACAGCTGGAAGGTACACTTTCAAAACCTTGTCCATGACATTACCCTCTAGTGAGCTTTTGCTCCTGCTGACAGATGCTAGTAGCTTGATCTTCCTGAGAGAAATGTTTTAACAGCCCTTTTCCCTTCCCTCAAATCTACTTTTGTTTCCTACTGCTAATGGTTTCTCGTCCCTCTAGAAGTTACAACCCCAGGCTCCCTCCCATTCAATAGCTGTCACAAAATACCTACACTTCTGTTCTTTATTCTTTTTTCTTCATTCACATTCATATTCCTGCAGTCTTCCTGCCTTTATGTCACCCTAAAGACCTTTTCTCCCCATGTTGCTTCCCCATCTTTCAGTGAAATGTCACCATCCAAACCTTTGGAAAGCAAAAAACTTACGTTATGTTACTATACTTGAGGCCCAAATTCTGTGATTCCTAAACCATGTTTCACATTATTTGCTTCAACCAGCATTGTCCCCCACTGAACACCCTTGTCTAGCATTGAACATTGCAGTCAGAGGGGTGTGCAACTCCTTGTTACTTTCATTACTTTTTTTCTTTTCCAAAAGCAGAGCTTACAAACCCTGCCTGCAAATCAAGACCCCTTTGTATCAAATTCAACAGACACAGAGCAAAGTGAGCCAGAAAAGATGGTCCTTGTCTCTCTCTATTAAACAGCCAGAATACAAATCCCAGTTTTGGAGCCAGCTCATTCAGCTTTGCCTCAGGGATATTTGCACCATGGCGTGTCACAGCGCAGCTGTGCCCTAAGTAAATTTTAAAAAACCATTGTACAGACTTGTGACAGGCAGACATAATAGAGAGGCATAAAACACTTGAAAAGCCTTAACCGTCAAGAAAGAGAAGAGCTTGTTAAGGACAATGTTTGAAAGAGAAATAATTTAATCCAAAAAAAGGCAAACCTGAGTCAGAACCTCCGGATAAAATTTCTGGCAGTGGATACACCGGCATGGAAATCACCCTCCAAGAACAGCGACAAAACCCTTGGAATTTTAAGGCTTAAGTAGACTGGGCACAGAGCAGAGTTCAGGGAACAACATTAGATGCCATGAAAGGCTTACTCTGCTGCTAAATTCAGTGACAGAGAAATGAGCTGAAAGCTCTGGTGTTACTAAGGTACCTCTTATTCACAGCTCAACTGTCTTTCACTGTCTTCAACATTCATTACAGGTTGCTGATGTGGTGTTTTCTTCTGTACTCTGATACGGATTTTAAGCTGGAAAACACTGGGAACAAGATTGAATTACTGACACAGATACATGAATTGGTTATTTGATATTGTCAGATTTTATGTTCATCACAGAAATCATTAAAATTATTTCCCTTCCTTCAAAATTGGGAGGAAAGACACAGGCAAATGTGAAATTGCCTCTAAACCCCACAGAGGCATTAGTGACATGGGCATTCACCTCAGCAGCCCAGCAAGTCATGTGGCTGGCACGTGCTCCTGAGCAGCCAAGCCTTCAATAAAGATAAAAGCATCACTAAGTGCAGTCTTCCTTCTCAGGTGCCACAGCAGCAGGCATTACCCAGACTGAGGTCAAAGCACTAGAATAATTAGCCTGAGTCCGTGGTGGGCCAGTATCTGTCTGCTGTGATGACTTTACTGGAGTGGAGCTGCATTGCCAAAAGCCGCCTCTAAAACTGACCTCTGTAAATGCTCGTTCTAAATACTGAGGCTGAGTCTCAAGAGTGAACACAGGGCAAAAATAAAGACCAAGAAGTTAAGACAAAGGAGGATTTAGGACACCTCTCCTGATAACTTTTCTGCTGAGCTAGGGGAAAGCCACAGGACAGAGTAATCTTGTCCCATGGAAGAAGTTAAAAAGGCACGAGCCGCAGCTGCTGCTGACGTGTGGTCAGGAGAGCTACTGGAGCGAGCAGCTGCAATTTGAGACGAAACTCTTTCCTTCTCCAGTTCTTTTCAGTCATATTTTATGCAACGTTAAATTAAGGTCAGATAAAGGACATGTTAGTAGTGTCCTTGCCAGTGAAAACCACAAGTTCACTGTTAAATTATGTTTATTTACTTAGTGTTTGATAAAAAGAGTTTCCCTTTGAAAGTCCATTTGAAGAACCTGTAAGGCTGAAAACAACATTTGGACACAGCTCTGAAGAGTTAATGGAAGTTCTCTGTGCTCTGTCTGAAACCAGTTGGGGTTCCCTTTTAGCACATTAGTTGAATGTATACACTGGGAATATTTTTCTTTGTTTTATGTTATTGCAATTTGCAAAACTTACACTAATAGCCCAATTTCATGCAATTATCTGAATGCAAAACATCGTTCGGTTGAATTCCCATAACCTAATCCTACTAGTTCCCTTGGCTGTCTCACTTTCAGTTATGAACCAAGGTCTGCACATCAGATGAAATGCTGTTATTGTAAAAATGGATCCTTTCTTTAGAAGTTTTTTTCAGTGGTCTTCTGCCATACAGGCTGTTTTCATTGTCTGCAACCAAAGGCACTTTAAGGAAATCTGATTTTAACATCACAGGCCTGCAATACATATACTTTAGCTAGAGTGGTTTGTTGTGTTTTTGTGGTAATGACCCAGTGATGTTTGCACCATAATTGTACCTCTAAATGTCTCTTGAGCTGCACATATAGGGCAAAGTGTGGATTTATGAATACACAGGGGAAGGGGAAGAAAAGAGGAAGGCCATACAGAGAATTACATCCTTTTTTTCCTTACATATATAACACAGCTAACACAGTTTTGGAAGGCAGGCAATGGATGATGTTAACACTACATTAACGCCTACTTGGTGTTCAAATCTGAGCATTCAGATATCATAAGGCTGGCTAAGGGATCGTACATATCTGGTTTAGTATTTGCTTTTCCCTTTTTGGGACCTTTACAGTTTGTATCTTCAAGTTTTACTGCACAATCTAAGAAAAAAAAATGAGCTTTTTTTTCTTTTTATGTGAAGTCCAAGCTTTTATTAAATCACATGACTCCAGGACCTAGGACTTCAAGAAAAATACCAAAGAAGCTGAGACTTATAAGAGTCTATGTCCTATGGTCCCCAAATCAAGTTAAAGAATTAACCCAGCCAAGTGACCTGCCTTTCTGGAAGGAAAATGTACATCTTGAAAAATGTGGATAACATCATACTGTGGAGTATACTTCCTTGAAGCTTTGGAAGGTTTGACGTCGGCTCTACTACATCCCTTTCTTCCTGTTCCTCTGAAATACCGATCCTGCATTTCCTCATTTGTATTCAATTTACTGTATCCTTGATTGATTACAGACCTCTCCTTTTGGGGAGGAGGAAACCATTCTTACATCCACTTTGGAGAGAACTTGCATTCCCTGACTCAACCAAGACATATGTAATAGATCCTTTCTAACTGAAGTTACACGCATATATTTCTTTGAAACTCAGTCTCTAAGCTCCATTCCTTTGCTTTGAATGCAAAGAAATGATATTAATTTCCTTATGAGGTAGGACAGACATCAGCCTCTGGCCTTGCCTCTCTCCTTTGTCTATAGAGGAAGGCTTCGATAACGAGGGCTTTTCTTGTGGATCAATAATGTTACATGAAATCAATCTCAACCTTGATGTCACATTTTGGATACCCATAAATCAAAATAGTAAAATTAAATTCTTTTTTTCATTTTCACTGCCTTAAATATCTTCCATCTTTTTTTGTCCTATAGAAACAGCTGCCTCTCCAGGCAGTGAAATTTCTGTTCCTTATAAAAGCTACACATTTATCTGACATCATTATTCAGGTCTCCAAATGACCTTCATCAAAGAAGAGGAACTGGAGACATGATATTTTGGTTATTAAAGGGTGAAAAATAAGCAGAGGAGGGGAGGAAAAAAAACAAGTAAGATTTTAAAAAGTAGAATAAGAAAGAAAAACCACTGCTTTTACCATTGCATTTCACCTTTTACACACTAATTAAAGAGTCACACACCCAGATAAACACACCTAGATACCCCATTACTAGTTATCTTTAAGGAATACTTCAGATAGTAAGGCAGGATTCTCCCATCCTATTTTGGCTGGCATGCTCTATATTAGCCCTTTCTCACTGAGCCTGCAAACATGGCCATTGTGGCACTTTCCTTATACAATATTTTATTTGTGAAATTACTGTTAGCCCAAAAGAATGTCTTGGGGAAAGTAAATTTCATTTTGTGCTCTATGCTAGCCACCTCCATCGCAAATGCCAAAGAATAAAAAAAAAAAATATAGATCAGCTCTCTAAGGATCCTTTAATTTTCTTCATCTGCTTTGTTAGAACTGCCACAGTTGCGTGCTCCTCGCAGAGCATCAGACAGACACGTGTAACATCTCCACTCCCTTGCACAGAGAATCACTCACAAAGCTGGTTTCCTATCATTAAGCCACTCTAAGAAGTAACTGAATGTGATGCAGGCCTCAGCAATTATTTAACATCATGAACAGACAGAAACAAGTGGACTGGCTGCCTTGATGCTGCAGCACTCCATCCTCACATGACTGTCTGGAAATTCTGCTGCCCCGAGTCTCTGGTTTCTAGTGAATGTGTAGTAATGCCTCAGCCTCTTGCTCGGGGATGCCTTTCACAGGCATGGAACTGTATAATACCCATTCCAGCATTTATCTGTTACATGCACTGCTGGCACAGAAGTTTGCGTTGGAACTGGCAAGGTTATTAATTACTATTCTGATTTAACCCTGCTCTGTCTTTTGCACCTTTGCAACAGCCATTTATATATATATACACACATATATATACATATATATATGTGCATATACACACACACATGCATTAATATATATATACATCCGTATATATACATGCATACATACATCTATAAATATACAAGCATTTGATGCTCTATTTTTGGAGCAGAAATCAATACTAGCTGCCCACTGCCAAGTGGCTCCTCAGAATGTGTGGCCACGAAATTCTGCATTAATAAACACCTGTACATGGGACACAGAGAAGGAAAAGGAAAAAATGTTCAAATGAAGGCATCTTTCCATTTCCTGCTTGCAAAGCACTGTATAAACAGAAAATTGGAAGAGATCAAAATCCACATTCTTAGAGCTTCTTGTGTATCACATATTGTACTTCATTATACATTTTTCAAAAGGCTCCACCTACTCTTTGAGACTAGAAATCTTTTAATAGCATGAAGTTAGTCAATCTTTCTTTCATTAATATTCATATATATGCCCTAGTTCTTACATTTAAATCCACTAATGAAGATTCACTGCTGCTGCAGTCGAATGCTGTGCAGGACTGGGACCCTTTTGTGCTGGCAGCCCCTGTGGAGCACTGAACTATGCAGTGGGCAAAAAGCACTAAACATCATTAAACAGCAGCCACTTCACCTGCTTTCTGCTCCCTTAGCCCTTCTGCTAATTCCTTGGACATCTTCAGCGCAGTCTCAGTCAATGGGGGTTATGTTTCCATTGCAGTGATGTGAGAGATAGGCACAAACTTGGGATGTCCCTGTCCTCTGTGTTGCAAAAGACATTTTTAATAACCTTTGCCAGGTTATTCAATCTTTTCATCTTTTGCATTGTAAAATGTTCCCCGTTTTATGAAAAGGAGACAATAGTGCTTCTCTTCTTCCCAAGGATTTCTTACAACCATACACCTTCTGGTTTCCATTTAGAACTAACTCTATCCCTTTATGCAGCACCACACTGTGATGTGTAAACTTAGCCTGGAACAGAGTCTGAAGGCAGAAGAGACCATTATGATCATCTAGGATTTTTCTCAGGGATTCTTGCATGAGGCTCCACGGTTTCAGTTGCCAAGGAAACAATTATCAATCTTTTCCATCCCTCACCATCCTTATCCCTCCTTTTCATTTTGCTGTTTCTTGCTATAACAAAAAGACCTTGTCAAATGTCCTAGTCCCTAGCTCTTGCATGCTCACTTCCACCCCAAAGAAAGAATAGGAAAGGGTGGCAAGGATCCTTGGCTGGGAGTTCAATCTGAAGCTTACCTCTTATCCTTAGATTTTGTGCTGCGGGTGGACAGGCCTTTGAAAATGATCCTTTTAGCTGCAGATAGTTTATCAAATGCTCTATTGTTTGACTAACATGAGACATTATATTTTAGATTAACCAGCAGTGTACCACTTAATACATTTTTGATATTTTTCCTTTTATCACAGCTTTAGCTCCACTACAGCCTCATGCAGAATTGCTTTGGGAAAAAAAAAAAGCACACTTTATTACAACATGCAGCTGAAGGGCAAAAGCAATAATGAGGAAAAGAAAGGAAGATGCAAAGAGATGGGAAACCATGTTGGAGGAAGATAGAAGGCAAAAACTCTGCAACAACTAGAGAATAAATTAGATGTAGTCAGAGCCAGAGATAAAATTTTTGAGTCTCGGGAGGCTAAACTTGGGTACCTTCAGGCAAGTTACAGAATATCTGCATGGTCCCCTAAGGTCTAATCAGTCCTACCTGTAGAGTTCATAGCTTCTGAAAGTTGCACTGATTTTATGCCATTAAATACAGCTATAGGATAGAAGGGTGTCTCACCAATGTAATTTGAAAGGTACTCCCCTCAAATTCAGTGGAATTACATCAGTGTAATCAGTTCCTCAGTGTGCACAGGAGGAAGGATGAAAGCAGCAACTGCAGGAAGGGATAGAAAAACCACATACTCACAGAAAGCTTATGGGCAAGAGGGCTGCCATTTGGCCTGTTTTGATGATTCACCACTTAGGGCAATTGTCATGCTTTTATAAGTAGCCTAACAACAGCTCACATAAAGGAAAACAAACTTATAATGCAAATCTCTTTGGAACATCAGATAACCAAGAAAAAGTCAGATATGTAGAAACTGAAACATTCCTCAGAGTACGCTTCTAGGGAGAGAGAAACAAGTAGACCACATTAATAAGACAACTGTTGCTTACGGTCAGGGAGTGATGCTTCAGCCCTTCCTCTTCTGGACACTCAGTTTTGGAGCTTGCTGAGGGGTTTTTTATTCTCTGTGTGTATGGAGACATAACAGGATGGTTCTGAGGATGGCCAAACCATGTGTGTGTACACAGAAGGTGTTATGTCAAACACACACCACTGTGGAAATGCTCAGCATATGTCCAACGGATCTGGCACCAGAGCCATTGTGCCTCTGCTGGGACCTCCATGGACCAACCCCTCAGGATAGGGCTCACTATCAGCCTGGGAAATCTAGATGTTTTGGCCATTTGGGTCCATTTGTGTAAGGCATTGCACCTAAATGTAGCCCAGAAAGATGCACCATACCAAAATCCCTGGATTTTTTTTCTGCAGAAATCACTTGCCAATCGTTTAGGGTGCTTGTAACAGAAGTAGTAAGAAAAAAATCTGTGTGTGAAAAACGATGAAGAAGACAAGTTATTTTTATGAATGTCAACAATATCTCAGTTTTCCTGTTGGCTATTTTCCTGTCAGGCTGTACAGAATAATGTCAGAGACGAGCAAATAGGAAAACAACAGTGACAATACAGCAATACCGTTTCAAACATCACAGAGCTATTACAGTAGTGTACTGGGGAATACACCTTCAGGCAGGCGAGTGTTAATTTCTCCCAAGTCCAGGGAGAATAAAGAAGACATTGAACTGCTGAAAACCACAGCTAGACAAAGAGGAATGGATGAACAGCAGTGTTGAGATGAGTCAGAAAAAGCCAGTCTTTAAGAGAGAGTTGGGTTTGGCACTTGACCTCAAACAGGTGTGTTTATGCTCTGTGGAAACGATTGAAACAAATGTGTTTTCTAGTAAGACTTATGTACAAATGCTCTCTCTTTGTTTCATCTCGTGTTTCGTCTGATTTTTTTTGGCAGGAGAAACATCTTTTCTGTAAAGAAAAGATATTCTTGAGCCCCCTGGATCAGCTGCTGGCCTGAAATACTTTGGGTCAGTGCAGTACACAGCAGGCACTGCTGGCTTCTCTATTCACATGTTGACTGCTGGATTCAACTACCCCAGAGAAGACTTATGTGGAGGGAAAAAAAATCCCTGGCTGGCAGTGACATGAGATGACTTAGTGTGCCAGCTGCCTCCCAAGCCTCTGCTTCCTCCCCTCGGCAGTGGTACACAGTTTTCTCATACAAGAAAAGCAATTCCCTAACAACAAACCAAACCAAACAAACAACCAAGAAAAAACTCCCAACAAACAGGTAAACCTGAGAAGGGTACTGTCACTTGACCTCACTGCTTCTCCCACTGGGCTGTGCTGCATAGTTCCCAGGCAACCGCTCTCCTGCTGCTACCTGCTCCTGCCAGGCTGATGGCAGGGAAGAGGGTATCAGTTTGCAAAAAAAGTGATCCTACTCCACAGAGAAACAGCACAATCTTCCCTTATGGCAGACCTGAGCATATTAATCAAGCAAATGGCATGAGGAGGCAGAACCTGAAGGCTCTCTCTTCTGCTGTGCTCATGGGCTTTGAACTACTCAACTGCTGTTCACACTATAAGACAGTGGGACTGCACTCCACTTGGTAGTGGGATGCATGCAGCAGTGTCTTCTCCACAGCCCTGGCTAGAGATGTACTGGGGAGGAAAAGGCTCTCTGTTGCTTAGGAAGATTAGGAGGGGGTCAGAGAGGGTCCTGATCATGGAGATCTTGTGTCCTGGAGCTTGCCTTTGGTCTAAGACAGACCTTTTATGCACTCAGGATCAAAAATAGCCCATTTCACTAAATCTCTTCTAAGATCTTGAATGTTTCAGACTCATCACCACCACCCACTATGCCAAAACTTCCCCATCTACTCCCACTCACATCTTCCAGCTTTCTAAGACTAAGTAGCCCTTTGCTGTCAGACCATGCCTGATCACTCTGCGTGACTGATTGCATCACTGTCTTCTGTCCTGCTATCCATTGCCAACCCCTGCTGTTAGCAACAGTGATTTCATGTTCATTTAGATTATAGATTAAATTGTTACATCAGTGGATCAGACAGCTTCCAGCATTGCCCTAATCTGCATGAGCCTCTCCCGGACTTCTCGCTGGCTCTTTGAGGTTTGTCATTTGGTCTCCTCTTGGTGCTGTTCACACAAGCTGTATTGATATTGCACAGTGTTCATTTTTAGACTCAAAATGCAGGGTGCTACTGACTCATATGCCCAACACAGTTTCTCATACATTATTACTATGCAGTTATCTTTGTCAACCAAATATACAGTTTCATCAAAGCACAAAAATCAGCTTTGTTTGGCAAGTTTGCTTATAGTTACCATAAAACTGTTTCAGTGGCATTAATTATATTCTTTCACTTAGTTCTTCCTTGACTGAATTCCATACCAACTTCCCTTTATTTTCCCAGGAACTGAGCTAAACCTAGTCAGCCTCCGATTACTGGAGTCATTCCCTGGGGCAAAATTAATACTAGTCCTTTTGCCCTGTTCTTTGCCTTTAATGTGCCCTGACCCCACCTTGCTCTGAGTGTCCCTGCCCTGCCTTTCTTCACAGAGTAGCATGTCCTCTTTTTCTCCTGGAGAGGCTTAGGGGAAGGGATTGAGGCTTCTTCCTCTACCTTGCAGAGCACTGGAGAGCTATTGCCTGGATGAAACTCTGGGTTCTGGGAGGGCAGAGAGTAAAAGAGAGTGCTGTGGGGATCTGCATGCCCACAGTACCACCTCAGTACCCCACAACACGTTGGTCTGTCCCAGAGACAGCCCCTGGTCACAAGAGGGACCAAACTGCCCAAGAGAAGAGGGATGAGTGAGTAAGAGCAGAGCTGGAAAGTTCTCCTGCTCCTGCTTACACTGCTCTTAACCTTTGTCCAAAAGTTTTAACAGTACTGCCATGACTGATGATACCATAATATCATCCTTCTGGTTGTTATCAGCAGCGAGGTTCAAATGATATCATTCCTCCTTACCCGCAGGCATATTCCAAAGTCTGCTGGAGTCCTTTTATTAGCATAAATTAGCATGAGATCAGAGTTTATGATTGCATTTCCCTGGAGGTGTTAAAGCTGCTTCCACTCCTTCTCTTCCTTTTTTGGGATACTTAGCATGATCAGAGGGTCTCCTCTGCAGGAGAGCAGTAGCAGTTGCATTTGCATCTCCAGAGGACTTACAGGGTTTCTTCCCACTCGCCAGGCCCCTTTCACACAGCATGCAGTTGCAGAGCCACTGGTGTGGCTCCTGTCCACCAAGCCAGATTCTGTAATTGCAGGATTCACCAGAGAATTAAAATAGATTTTTTCCCACAAGTCCTTAAAGAAATCAGTGCTTACTCAGCAGGAAACAGACTCAAGATCATATAGCTGTCCTGCAGGGGTTACCTGTCATATAAGCCTGTGTAAAGAGGATATGCCAGGCCGCAGAGAGTGCAGGAGAAACACACACTGCGCAGTACAGAGGGTTGATGCAGCAGAGTCGGTTTCAGATGATGATTAGTGTATTCAGCATTGTACTTCAAGTGCCATTTGCTGGGAAAACCGATTAATAAATGGAGACAAAGGCCATAATAAACTAAAGAGCAACTGCTTCACAGTTCAGAGAGTAAATACAGTGCCCTGGGCAGGGAAGCAAGATGGCTCAGTAACAGAGAGCTTGGCACAGACCAGTTCAAACCGTTGATAACTCTGCTTATTACAAAGAAAAAAATAAGGATGATGGGAGAAAATAAAGAAAATAAAGAAGAAGAAAAGTGAGAGAGAAGGCAGCCAGAGAAAGCTGGGCTTTAGAGTAAGTGTGTGCATTACCCTCTGACCCTGTCTGCCTATAGTTAGAGAGCAAGGAGGCACATACCTTACTAAAAATCTCTTGAAGAATCCAGATCCTTTCTCTGTAACCTTCACTTGTAGTGAAGTAAGGTCATATATGGTTCTGAAAAAATTTCTAAAAATTTATATTAAACATCAGAAGTAATAAAACATTATGAAAGGAACACAAGCATTGTTTCCAGTGTAAACTGCAGGTGGTTTACTTCTCAGAAAGTGCTTATCAGTTACGCTTTTGCTGCAAAGCAGATCATTGGCTTCTCAAGTGTTTGCACATAGCTCAAAACTTGAAGCATTTCTTGGTGAAAGACCTGTCTTCTTTGAAAATTCTGAAAGTGGTAATGAGGAAAAAAAACCAAAACAGACACCTTTCTCCACTCAGTTTTTTTTTCTCATGGAGATGAAATCAGGATGCTGTCTTTGCAGCTGAGGTGAAATATACTGGAGAAGGGAGGTAGGAAAAAAAATACCAAGCAATCCAAATAGTTCCTCACCTTCCTCAGGAGTCATATTCTTCATCTTCATTACTGTAGCCAGGAGCCTTTTGAGAGCAATGGATTTAAGAAGCCGGGGACTTCCATTTCTCGTGAAAGGAAGGGCAACTGAAATGGATGAATGGGACTCCATGACCTTTTGCCATCCAGATTTTGCATTCAGATAGTTCCATCACTTTGCTGGGAATCTCACAATCAATGGTTCCAGCATTAGATGTATCAGAGCTGTTATTATTTGATATCCAACTGAGGTATTATAATATCCTCTGCGAGGGCACAGCGCTGTTCCCTGTGATCAAAAGCAAGCCCTATGATCAAAGGTATGCGTTTGAGGATCTTTGACTCCTTCTAGAGAAAAGCACCGGTGATATCCTTACTTGAGTGCTGAATGAATATTCTGCTCGCTCTTGCTTTACCTTTAGTGCCAACTAGTTTTTGCCTGGAATCTGTGAGTGCTTTTTTTTTTGTAATTGCCTGTATGTTCTCTGAATTCTTCTGGTACCTCTGTCTCAAGGCACCTGAATTAATAGTGTCTCTCACAACATTTCCCAGCTCTATCGGGTTCAGTGGGGATGGAGTCGATTTTCTTCACAGCAGCCCATATAGCCCAATGTTTTGGATTTGTGTCCAAAACAGTGCTGATAATACAGAAGTGGTTTAGCTATTGCTGGGCAGTGCTTGCACAGGGTCAAGGCCTTCCCTGTTTCTCCCTCTGCACCCTGAGCGAGTAGGCTGGAGGTGGACAAGAGGCTGGGGTGGGACAGCTGACCCAGGCTGACCAAAAGGATGTTCCATACCATATAACGTCACTTTCGGCAATAAAAACTGGGGAAGGGGGAAATTCCAAAAGTAGTTGCTCAGGGACTGGCTGAGGTTCGCTCTGCTGGTAGGAGGTGGTGAGTAACCTTGCGTCACTCGTAGGTTTTCTTCTTTGCTGTCTTAACTTCAACCCAGCTTTCTTTCACCCCTGTGTTGTTGAGTATTTATTTCGACCGCGCTCAGCACTGAAAGCTGCCACCTACCACCCACCCGCTTTGTTTCGTACGGACGTACAGCAGCTTGTAACAGCACGCTGGCCAAGACTAGCTTTCCAGTGCCACCCGATTGCAGCTAAATAGCAGGAACAAGACAGGATTTTCAAATCCCTTCCCCTCCTGGTACCGACAGCGCGCACCTTTCCCTCACGCCTGCAGCACAGCCGGGCCGAGCGGAGCGGCGGAGGCCGCGGGTGCCCTCTGGCGGCAGGCGGGGCCCTCCGCCTTCCTCCTCGGGGCCCTCCGCCTTCCTCCTCGGGGCCCTCCGCCTTCCTCCGCGGGGCCCTCCGCCTTCCTCCTCGGGGCCCTCCGCCTTCCTCCGCGGGGCCCTCCGCCTTCCTCCGCGGGGCCCGGCGTCGGCCGGCAGGTTCCACTGTTAACAGCATCCCCATGGAACTGCCTTGTGCACGCTCCACTTTGGAGACCACTGCTCCGTAGGCTGAACGGAAACAAATCTGATGGCGAGAGGACCTGGTTTTTTTGTTTGTTTGTTTTGTTTTGTTTTGTTTTGTTTTTTTGTGCACACCCTTAGGACAACCCCAGTCTTCTGTGCTTTGGTTAGAGCTGCAGAAACTCACAGCTTCTGAAATTCCCTCTTTCACATCGATTTCCTGCTCCACTTCGACCCCTTGCCTGCTTCCCACTCAGCCGTGTTTCATTTCCCCTCGTATCTGGTCTCAAAGCATTTCATCGCCTTTATTCACCTTTCCTAGTAATACTAGACCTGCCAGAATCACAGAATCAATTAGGTTTTGAAAGACCTCTGAGATCATCAAGTCCAACCTATGATGGAACGCCACCATATCAACCAGACCATGGCTCCCACTGCACATCCAGGCTTTCCTTAAACACCTCCAGGGATGGTGACTCTGCCACCTCCTTGGGCAGCCCATTCCAATGTCTAATCAGCCTTCTGTGAAGAAATTCCTCCTAATGTCCAACCTAAACCTCCTCTGGTGCAGCTAAAGTCTATGTCCTCTTGTCCTGTCGCTGGTTGCCTGGGAGAAGAGACTGACACCCACCTGGCTACAGCCTCCTTTCAGGTTGTTGTAGAGATTGATAAAGTCACCCCTGAGGCTCCAGGCTCAACCCCAGCTCCCTCAGCTGCTCCTCATAATCTTGTCATGGGAGACTGTGTCTCCCATGTTGTGTCTCCAAGCTGTGTCCAGGCCTTGCCTCCCTGCAAACATCATTCCTGGTATTATTTTAAAGCCTTAAAAACCCCATACCCAACATAATGGGATTTGCTTTTCCCGTCACTCTCCACTGCCCACCTAAGCTCCTTGCAGGCCACAGCCCCCTCCCTGTGCCTCTGGGGTCAACACCACATTAAGGGAAAATAAAGGGGCTGAGAGGAGAAGCGAGGAAACAGGATCATGCAGGACAGCAGTCATTTAAAAAAAAGAGGGTGGGGTATTTTGAACCCAGGAAAGAAGGGATAAGGAGGCAGATGTGACCAGCACGCTGATACAGGGGAGAGCAGAGCTCTGACATCTGCTTCTCCACTTCATAAAGAACAGGGTACAGGACAGACAACCTGGCACATGCAGGTGAAGTATGGTTGAACCTCTATTGATGCCTCCTGTGGTCCTCTTCCAGGCCTGCCTTTGTTATTCTTATGCCTCCTATTCTGTAAATTCCTGAGGAGGCCTGTTGCTGTCTGGAGAGAGGGAGAGAGAGAGAGAGAGAGAGAGATATTAAGGATATTCGGGTGTGGAAGAAACACCCTCAAGAAAAAACAACTGAGCTTTTCTTGAGCAGCCCAGCAGCACCACGATGGAACTGTTACCCAAAGCCTGGTCCATGGAGGTGGAATTCAGTAGCAGCCTCGCTCTTTGTGGGTGCATGAATTCTTTTCTGCAGTTTTCAGACTGTCCCTAAGTATCTAGAGATGGGAATTTTTGACACAGGGTCCAGTCACAGTATTGTGCATTACAGTAAGTTCTTCTTTTTAACCATACTTCTCCCCTTATTCTCCCCCCCCATGACATTACTACAAGTTTTAATTTATTTTTTAACAAGCTTGAAATAAAAAAAGGGGAAAAAAGTGACTTTTTTGTATTTAATGAGTTCGCACACCGGAGGCAATATACTGTGCAAGTACAAACGGGAAGTGTTCCAGATGCCTCCTGTGCCCCAAAACCACATGTCTGGATGTGTCCGGAAAAGCCTGTACACAAATGCAGCCTGGAGTTAAGTGTACTTAAGCTACCTGGTGTGCCTTTCCCATTGGAACTTCTTACAGTGTTAACATAGGGGTGACAAGTCTCCCCATGGGGGATGGAGTGCTGCTCCCTGGCTTGTGCTGGGTTCCCAGGGTTGACAGTGCTGCCTGGAGAAGCCTGCTCCTGTCCCAGCCTGCTGCTTTGACACATGGTTTCTAGTGTGGCTCTGGATCTGTGCATCGAGCTCCTCCTGCGGCTGCTTCCCTGTGAGCAAAAGCTCCACACAGCAGAAACTTTGACATACAGTGCTGTGTGTGGGTCTTTAAATAACAGCCTTTATTGCTCATTATTTGCACAGCCACCTCACAGGAGAAAACATAAAGACAAAGCACATTGCAGGAAATGCTGATGCAGGCACAATTGCTCTGGCCTGACCAGCATAGTAAGAAAAAAAGACATGAGAATTTACAAGATGCAGATCCAAAACACTCTTGTATGGGTGACTAAAGGGCAACAGCCTGTGTTTCACAGAGCAGGACCATTTCCCTCCCTCTCTCAGACAACCATTTCCAGTTTGATTTGACATGAATAGCACCTAGGAGGGTAGAGCTGCATTGGAAGTCAGACAAGCTCTCCTCATATGCATAAATACAAATTCAGGTGCCAAACTTTGGACTCAAAAGAATTAAAACATAGTCACTACACTGGAAAGTACAAGCAGCACATGCCAGAAACAGCAGCACCACTGTGCATTAGGCCATGTTGGTGTCCCCCCCATGTTCCCAATTTTAAATAAGAGCCACACCTACCTGGAATAAACCAGTCTGACTCTCAAAGCATCAGCAGAAATTCCTTGTGGCCCAGAAAGAGCTGGACTAGCTCAAGTTTGTTGGTGATAATTTGTACCAGCTGCTGAGGACTGTGCTCTACAGGTGCTGACATTTACTGCAGCTCTAGTGAGTTTGAGAAGACCCTTCTCAGTCTCTTTTATATGGTGGCTGAATCCCTCGCTGTTTCCTTTCACAAGACGCTGCAGGCTACATTAGAAGCAGCCCTGCTTAAATTGAGAAACTATTTTCCCCTTCCAGGAAAAAATGGTCAGAAAGTACATCCTCTGGCTAACAATGCATTTTTAATCTATTTTGGTCTTGGATGACAGAGTGACAAATCTCTTTTACAGTTTTATAGATAAGTTTTACAAAAAGAAGAAACAAATAAAGAAGAAACCATAACACACCATGCACATGGAGAAACTCTGCACTAGTTAATCTAGCTGTTCTAGATTTACAGCTGTTTCTGAAGTTAGATCATTCACTAGTGTCTCTCATATCATGACCCAGTAAACTCCTCATTTCCAGCAGAGCACTTAACTGTGCAATTACCTGTTAGCTGTTTAATAGGACACATGATTTTAAATTAAACACTGACTTAATTGGTTTGCTGGACAGGCACAGACATTACAGCTTTAATAGCTTTTACTGAGTTGGGGTCTCAGCCAGTTCAAGGCAGCTGGGAGAAAGGGCCCATGACCTACTGTTACTGAAAGTTTCATGTCCACCTAGAAATTCATTGCAACAGTTTCTGCTATGCTCCCTGCTTGTTTCAGGGAGTCTTTAGAGAGAAGGCTGGAAAAGCAAGCTGCCAGTACTCACTGATAAAATGAGCCTCCTGAAGGTTTATGTCCTGACGCGATCGCATCGCCCGGCAGTGCTGTGCAGGGCCATCCGGCGGTGATCACACGACTGCAGAAGCAATTTGCCAGACAGCAAACTCAAAGCGTGTCCCTGTACTTTAGAGCAGTCCAGTTCAGCTCTGTGAACATCCCTCTGGCCATCCCCAGGAAGGGAGAAGCTGAATTAACAAGATGAATCCCACAGGCTGGAAACCTAGTAGCTTGCATATGAGTCACTATGTTGGGAAAGGTCAACAACAAATCCAGGTCAGTCTTACACTCCCTCCATTAAGAGGAGTTCTTGAGGAGCCACTGGCCTCCTCCGAGGTGATGCTATGGTACAATAGGGGACTCATTGCAGATGCCTCCACCTTGCTCCTGAGTGAACCTCACAGTGAGACTCAGGCACAGCCCAAAAGGAAGGTATGGCAATTGCCAACAGGTGGTGGTTTCAGCATCTTAATGTCTACTTAAGCCTTTCAAAGCTCAGCTGGGACTTAGCAAAGAAAAGAAAGGGAGCAAATGAAATGGGGGCTCAGGCTAAAAGGAAAACCAGACCTACATTTGCAGCCGATATCCACACTCCAATCGGTACCGTGGGACGTAGCAGAGAGCTCTTGACAGAGCCGCACACGGCAGCTCTGTGCAGCCTTCTGTGCTTCGGCAAAGCATCTGAACGCAGATGCTCTTCTGCCCTGGGAAAAAAATACATCTCACAAATCTAAACATGTCACCTCAAAGGGAAAACTATTTTATTATTAATGATACTATTAGTGCTGTTTTTCCAATAGACTGAGGAGATTAAATAATAGGATCTAAAAACTAACCAAATGTTCAGATCAAACTAGCGAGAAGACATACAGACACACAAACTTTGCAGTGACTTAAAACAGTTTAATGTAATTCCAAGACAAAGTGTGATTACATTTCTACACATATACAATATGCATATGTGAGTTGACAAATTCTGATTAATAACTCGTTTCACCTCAGAGACCGAAAAAATGATCAAAAAGAAACCGTGAATAACAAGCTATAACATAGTTCACCACAACGGGACCTCCTTTCTCACCCTACAGTTAGTAATATTACAATTAAAATAACTATATTCTTCTATAATGTATTTTCTGTTAAAATCATCTCATAAATTTACAATGCTATTATTAGTTTCCAAGACTAATATAAATTCACTCCATTTTTCTACAACGAAAATGATTATTAATTAGAAGCACACAACGTCATGATGAAAAACACAAGCATTTTCTTTTTTTTAGTAGCAAGAACTTGATTGGTTAAGAATTAGTTTTCTTGTAAAACATTCTAAAGCCAAGTAAAATATCCATTCTTATTACATACCTATAATATGAGACTAAGGAATAGGTTACATATAGGTCTACAACACATCAGTTTGTTTTTGTTTTTTCTTTAAAAAGAAGAAAGACGTATTACTAAAAGAAAAAAAAAGAAAAAAGAGGAAGGAAAGGAAAAAAAGAAAACAGAAAAGGGACAATTCACATAGGTAAAAAGCAGTACACAAGAAAATACTGTTGCACACAATAATTTTCACAAAGATTAACATGGATTAACACTCTTATTACAGAAACCGTACAGTGAAGGAACACAACGGCTCAGGGCTTTCGTGGGGTTACTGGGCTGAGATGATACTGTAGAGAAAGAACCACTTGAGATCCAGAGCTGGGGCAGGGGCATCTTTTCTCTTGTGATTACAATAGCATTTCACAGCTCCGCCCCCCCTTCCCCTTAATAATTTTGGTGCAGTGTATATTAACTTCCACTTTCCATCCAGAGTACACTGGGCTTGTGGGCAGTCGAAAGGCATAAAATATTCCCTCCATTTCACCCCTTCCGTTTTTAAGAGGATTTTACAGCTCATAAAAAAAATGTTTCACCCATTGGTTCGTTTTTAACTACCCAAAATCTAGACTTTTCACCTTCCAAGATGCCCCTCCTTCTTCTCTCTTTCTCGCTTCCTCTCTTTCTCTCTCTCTCTCTCTCTCTCTCACACACACTCCTTTATTAAAGCTATTAATGACACTTCCTCTCCTTTCAGAAATTGGATTTGGTATGAAATATACAGGCTACATTCTGGTTCTGCCCAAGTAGAATCTGGTACCCAAAACGCCTTGATTGCTTTGTTGGTGAAACATGGGATGTGGAGATCCTTTTTACACCTGAAATGGTTGTGCCCTGGAATATCTGTGGAAGTTTCATTTAAAGAATACAGAGCAAAAAAATATAAAAGAAAATTAAAAAAATCAAACACATAAGGGATAACGGGGGAAAAGTCAGAAGTGTTGTATGTAACCACGTGAGGTGGGAGCGTTCAGAAGCACTTTTTTCCTTGTGAGGGCAGAGGTGCTATATGTAACCATCCAGATCCTACAGGATGTGCATTGCCAGTGTTGGAAACCCCTTCTTCCCTAACAAGCTGCAAGCCAAAGCATTTATCAAGACTCTCTGGCTCCTTCATTTGAGTGTGCTGGTATTTGCGACTCTGACTCCTTCCCAAAAGAACAGGAGACCAGGCAGGAGCCGGGGGCAGCAAAGCCTGTGGATTGGGTGGTGGTGAACGGTGAGGGAGGGTGAGCTTTTTCCAGCTGGCCCGAGTGCTGCTGACAATCCTGGCTCACCGTATGACACCTTATCGCTTTGGGAATGTGGACAGCGGGGCAGGCACGGCTGCCCCCTGGAACGGTGCTGCCGGAGGAGGAGGCGGGTTGCACTCCCCCGACCCCACCGCTGCTGATTGTACGGGGAGCAGCACAGGTGCCCAAGTGCAAAGCATCGCCGGCTGCTCCTGTTCACTACCTCTGCTCTAAGCTGACTGATATAGCCCCACCAGGCATGGTGGAAACACGTAAGGAGCCCTCCCGTGAGTACCCGAGCTCCACTGCTGGAGTTGAGATGTACATATACATATTTTTAAATGCCAGTTCCTGTACTTTCATGACCTCAAAGTACCATTTTGCCCAGCAGACACTTATACCATGTTTGTTGTTTACCCAAGTGAAAGAACACAACAGAAAAAACTAGACAGGCTGAGTGAGACCAGGGAGTGGGGAATGTGATATATCAAAATGCAAATTACAGGGTAAGAGCAGCAGAGAAACATCATTATCAGGAACTGGCATGGGCTGAGAAAACAGAGTTGACAAGGAGATGGTCAGTGAACTTTGTATTTTGTTTACTGGTTTAAAACATTTCTGTGGTGGTAAGCATAATTTGTAAGAAAGGGGTGAACAGATGAAAGCCAAATTACAGCATTGCCTCTGAGTGGCTCACACACACACACACAAGCTCACAAACACACCCCCAACCCCATCCCCAAAAATAAAACAGGCATTCACTACCTCAGGTATTAATTGTTTGGCTAATGATTTATCAATAGTACAATACAATCCTTCCTTTGAATATCCTTCATTCTCCTGATGTGGGTATCTTCATCCAGATGAGGATCCTACATAGAACAGTGAATTTCGTGTCGTGATCCCTGCTTCAACCCAGGGACGCCTGATAAAGCACATTATTAAAACAAGCGAACAAACAAATAGCTTATCTGTTGAACTAAATCTTCAAAGTGGGTGGAGTGTTTTTTTGATCAGACTTTGGAATACAGTGGATTACTTCATCTCTGGACTGACTTTCCAACACTATGTTATATCTCAAAACAGAATATACATATTAAAAACACACTTGTACTTTTCCATTTCTAACGGGTGAAATTAAGAAGAGGCAGCTGTATTGAGTTTTTGAAGGTGACACTTATAAACATAAGATTTCCCTTAAAAAGTACCAGTTTAAATGTAAACTATAAAACACTGTAATAACTATAAAATGTAGGCAGAAAACTGTTAAGTAGCCACAGTCTATTATTCAGTTCACATTGGTTTAAAATGTGACTCATTAATATCTTCTAGAAGGCCAAAGCATTTTACAGTAGCTATAAACATATATACTTACATGTGCATTTTAACATCACAATTGATTAAAATACATAAAAGAGTAATCTATTCCTTGGTTTAATTTTTTTTCTTTTTAAAGATTCACTGTCTTCAGAATTCACTCAAGCAACAATGACCAGGGTGGGCATTTATCGCTATTCCGCCCCTATGGAGTTCAGAGTCTTTGAATCAAAGTTCAAGCTGGCTACATGATTTCAAAAAGGCTAAAACCAGGATGAATGCCCACATTTGAGGTAATTATTGCCATTAGGTCACAGTTTGCGTAATGTAAGTGTATTTAAATCCTTCTTTTAAAAAAACAAAGGTATCCCACAGTACCAGGGGATACCCTTTGAAGCAATCAGAATCCAGAATCCTGATCAGTGGGTTTGCTTCCAAAGGAGCCGGCGGTCCCAGAGCACGAGGCACTCCTGGGACAGTTGCTGACCAGCCTAGAGCTCAGGTGAGCAAGCCTGCAACAAGCCTTTTTTTTCATTTTTTACTTTTTTTTTAAAGAAAAAGAAAACAGAAGGAAAATCAGAGGTGCCATAAAATAGATGGATAACATTTCTGATCAGAATTCCAGACCGAAGCTTTTCTAATCTGTCTTATTCCTTTCCAAACAATTTGCTAAAAAAAAAAAATAAATCAAAATACATCGGCTTAAATATTAACTCTATGCCAGCACTGCAAAAACTCCTTGGCTATGTTCTGAAAGTGGGATAAGCTTTGCTTTTGCTGAGCATTGTTGCCCCATTGCTTTCTGTTTCAAGAGGAAACCTTGTTTGAAAGAAAGGAAAAAAAAAAGAAGGAGATGAGGAAGGAAGAAAATGAGGAAGGAAATGAGGGAGGGAGGGAAGAAGAGAAGGAGGGAGGGTGGAAGGAAAGGTGGAAGGAAGGAGAGAGGGAGGGAGGGTTGAAGGAAGGGTGGAAGGAAGGAAGAGAGGAAGAGAGGGAGGGAGGAAGGGAGGGAGGGAGGGAGGGAGGGAGGGAGGGAGGAAGGAAGGAAGGAAAAATAATCCCTGGCTGTCAGAAGTACACACAAGTATTTACAAGGTTTGTGTGAATCTGCACACAGTTCCCCTCACAGCGAAAGAGTTAAGAACAGAGATGTCACAATATTTATCAGTGCAGTAAAAAATATCATTTTTGGAAAAAATATACCTTTAGTATTGCCTTTCTTAGATTAACTATGATAAGCAAAAGATTAAAAACAAAAACTTTATCTTCAAACACACATGAATAGTCTGTTATAGCAGCACTGCTAAAATTGGAAGGACAAAGCTAACCCGTAAATGAGAAACAGGAGTTTCAAACCACAAATGCCGAATGCAAAGCCTCCTAGTATGCTTCCTAAGATTTCTGAAGAACCAAGCCAATCTACCATTCAAATTTCACTCTCAACACACACAAATGCTCTAAACCCACGTCTTCCCACTGAAAGCATGTGACACATGCAGAGCTCACCTCAGTTTACCTCCAGACGGGTTCTCACACCTCCACCTGCATCAGCAGCTCCTCACAGAAAACTAACTACCGCCTTGGGGGTCATTCCCAGCGATTACATTTGCCCCAAGGGAACCAGACACCTTCAGCACAGAGCCCTGGGTTGGCAGTGCTCCCCTGCACACTGCCCGGGCTTACTTCCAGGGGCTGCCCCTGCAGTGGGTCTTGCTGCGTGCCCAGGGCGGGTGTGAGCGTGGTGGCGTCACAGCAACACACGCAGGTAGTGGTGCTCCCGGGTGGTGGGAAGGATGGACCACGGGGATGGAGACCAGCCTGGAAAGCCCAGCGCCTCTCATCCAATGCAGTACTCCAGCAACGAGCCTACACACAGCCTTTGACAACAGGACTGCCACCATCTCTTTGAGCACCACTGTGAAATGGTGTCAAAATGGTGTAAAAAAACCTAACTCTACAGCTCAGGGAGAAATTCTCACCATCATCAGAGGCAGCTTTGTTGGAGTACGGCAGTGGGAGAATCCCAGCAGCACAGACTCATCTTCTTCTCCCTAAGTCTGGAGAGGGCAAAATGATTTGTAGGCACGTAAGTGAGCCTTGAGAAGTAGGACGGGGACTCCTGAACTTCAGACACAGGCCCTTCTCACAGGAGCGCTGAGGGAGGTGATGTAGATGAGTGCCCAGGACCACAGATGAACTGCTTTGAGGCTCCCACAGCACATGGGATCACAGCAGGGACAGCTATGTCAACAGGAAGAGGGAAAACATTTCCTTCCCACATTTTTCCCTTCTGCACTATCTATCCCCTGCACACCTTGCATACAGGTTTCCAGGATTTGGCCCACAAATAGTACTGCAGTTCTCTAATGGGCTGATTGCCAAGCCATGGAAGAACATGAGTGTAAGTCCAATACCTTTGCCCTGCTGTGCCTGTCCTGACCATGGCATCACTGTTTGGGGTCCAACCCACAGAACAAACCCAGCATCCTAAATCCAGAGAAGGAGACACTACAGAAGCATGCAGAGCATCCAGAAGCTTATCCCCACTACACAGCTCACCATTTCCACACTGCATTGTCACTACTACAACACTTAAATCAATGAGAACAATAACGAGAGAAGAAAAACACTTTTGACATCCCCTACAGTTTAGGATAGCAGCAATATTTAGTGTGAATTTCTCTGCTCATCAAGCTAGTACTCAAAACAATGGCAGAAACTTGAGAGAGAGAGAGAAAAAGAAAAAAAGGGAACAGAAAAATATAATTCCACGGCGTATCCTCATTGCCTGGTGCTCATGACTCGTGGCTTCATTTAATTTCTGGAGTAGGTGGCGGTCTCTTCTCTCTTTCTTAAAAAAAAAAGTATCTTTGGTTAAAGAAAAAAACAGGTTTATTGCCCTTCAGATTTGCTAACGGAATTGCCTTCAAACCAAGCTAAAAAGACACAATTCCTTGAAAGTATAAAAAAAGGAAAAATGTCACAGTCAGAAGTGTCCCTTTCTTGGAATGTTTTACATATTGTGACAAAACTACTAGGGAAAGAGAGAGAGTAAGAGACCTGCCAAGGCCCAATTTGTTGGGTACAAGCAGGTAAAACTCTGCTGAGGAAGATGGAATTGCATTTGCTCTCTCTAATGACTGGATTTGACCCAATCTACAGTGAGAAGTGCTTCCATTTGGGTTTTCCAATCTGCTCATGTTGGCAGTTCTCTCCCCTCCCTCCTGCATTCTGGCTTCACAGCAGGAAATTGAACATCCATCTCCGAGGAGCGGCAACATCCGTGCTTTCTGCACAAGAAAAATGCAAGACAAGATGATGGGGAAAAGGACCACTTTCTCACTGTGCCAGCCATAAGCCACCCATAAAACTTCCAGCATTTAAACATTCGCTTCCCCTCTCAAGTTTCCATGCCATTTACCCTATGCACACAAGGAACACCAACTGAACCAAATCATGCCAATCCTATTTCCTCTCCAAAGGATTCTGCAAACACAACAAGCTGGCTGTTATGTGTGTGGTACTGACAGCATGCAAAGCTTTTGCTTCCTCTGCTGAAATGACTGCTTCCCCTGTGACCAACCACACCTTTATCCATACAATGCCTTTGTACAGGTGTGAGGGAGGAGGTGTTGCTCAGCTCCCTCATACCTGCCAGAAAACAGCTCTCACACAGTGTTTCACCATCAAAGCAATTTGATGGTTCTGCTGTGCATCTCTTGCAATCAGCAACCCATCACCGCTATCATCTGACCACCTACAGCTGGCAGACCAGCAACTCCAGGATGGACAATGTGAAAAGTGGCTCCTCCGATGCGCACTGCACTCCTTCTCACAGCCATCCTGTGTAACAGCTCTGCTGCCAAAAGGCCCCCAAAATCAGATCTGAGCCCACATGGGAGAGCAGGTCAGATGGGAACACAGGGAAAATGCAATTAGTACAAGTAAAACATTACTGTGATTTTGCTGGCCCTAGGCTACAGGAGCACATAAACAAGTATTTAACTTGAAGGGTTTAAGTCTGTTCTTTAGTAAAGCACTCAAGCGCATGATTAACTTTCAGTCTCTGCTGAAGTCCTGTAATTTTTTAATGGAATTTAAATTCAGTCACTGCTTCCCCCTATTCTAACAGAGCAGGTAACACAAATGAAACCATAAATATCTAAACTGTAGCAACCAGAACAGCTTAACAAATTTCCACAACAAATAATTATAAAAGAAGGGAAAATCTACATCAGAAACAAACAACAACAAAAAAATCAAACCAAACATCCTGACCCTGTGGACATCTAACCTTCAGTGAGAGTGGAAGATTAGGGGAGGAACACTGCCCTGTCTGCAGCCATGGTTTATCCAGCCGATGCCATCCATCTGCACCAGTGTGCTTTATCCAGTGATGGGACTGAGCTGCACGCACGGCTGCCATGGCTCCTTCAATACTCCTGTTTCTGGAGAGCCACCTATCTGCTTTCTCCTTTAGGAAAACCAAACCCTTAACATGTAGCGTGGCCTTGGACTCATCCACAGGGCCCAGTGATCCTGGCCTGGAGCACAAACAAGTCTTAATCTTATATAAATGTCCTATCAAACTGAGTGATGGTGAGCTGGATCCTGAGGCACCAAGGTCCTTACCTGCCTCTGATCCAGCTCTCCTGACAGATCATTACGTTAGCTGCTGTTGGGTTTTGGCCTCTGAATGAATGTTTTCTGGACTTATTCTTAAATGCAGATGTGACCGAGAGGATAACTCCTGTTCCTCAAGGCGGTAACCACTCTCACGGAGTGGCCCCACACCCTCCCAGTTAGTGGCAGAGTTTTCATCCTCGGAATAATTTCATTCCTCCTTTCTCCTGCAGTTCTCACAATCACAGCAACCCTTCCAATGCCACTGATGAAGAGAAATAAAATTAAGAACAGTAACAACAATACTAAGAGAAAAAAAACCCTACAAAGTTTAAGGAATGCGTGTGCAATTAAAACCCAGAGTAAAATACAATAATAATAAAATAATAATCATAATCGTAACAACCATACAATAAAATAACATTATCTTTCCTTTTCATGACATAAGCAGCATGACACTCTCACTCCCGAACTGGTGGGAGAGGAGAGGAATGCAAGAGAGAGAGAGCAGGGCTTTATTTTCCTGTCTCAGGTGAAAGGGGACATGTCGTCTTTCCAAAGAAAGGGGGGGTAAGGTGCATAGGCTGCTGGGAGATTGCATCCTCATCTACAGTATATTGAGCTGGAATGAAGGATAGGCAGGAAAAGAAAACTGTGCAAGGGTAGCCCAGGAACCAGAGCTGGCAACCAAGGAGGTTATTTGGTGGTTTGCCAGAAGACAACAGCCTTGTTGAACAGCCTATGCATAGTGGGATCCCTTCTTCTTCCAGGCCAGCCAAGCAGTTACCACAAGCCAATATATTGTGCTTGTCTTTCTGTCAGCTTTTCCAACCTGAGAGAGCCTTCTTCATCACTTCCACTCAGGGGAACTATCCCTTACCACCCTGCCAATGAACCTGCTATTTTCCAGCATCTTGCAAAATACCTGACTACTTCATGCTCTAGTTACAGGGAAAGGTAGAGTGGAACCAAATAGCCACAAAGACTTCAGCTTTCATGGAAATGTTTTACTAGATTCCTTTCTCTCCTTCCTCCTCAGGACATGCACATGCCTGGGTACTCTTGAGACATTTCCAAGTACTGATGCACCAGTGAAACTGCCGCTACCAGGAAAACTCCCCTCTGAACCAAACCAACTACAGGAAAGGCTCTCTTTAAAAACTGTTGGAAAACAAGACAACCGTGTAGCATTCCTTCGTGTGGAGGACTGCAGCACCACTGTGCTCTCCAGTTCCAGGGTCACTCTGCTGCTGCAGGCAGTTTTTTGAGGTGTAGGTGAGAAGAGAGGAGGGGAGGCACACAGTGTCACAGCTCTGTTAGAGTGGGTAAGGCTCGATGTATTAAAACACTCTTTTCACTTAAGAAACCTGAGATTGACTCTCTCAACTGGATTTTCTCATGCTTGCTTTGGGACTCCAGCCCTTTCCTGACCCCTTCTCATCAACAGTGAGAGATGTTGGCAACCACTAGTGTTTCCCCCTTTCAAGGGCTAAATGTTTGTTCCCATTTCAGACACACAACCAGGACAACCCAATGATGAGGGTGGACGCTGTCCTCCCACTCCATCAAGAACATCGTCAAACAGCAGAATGAGAATTCAGTTTCCGGGGAGGAAACCTGCTATTTCAACAGGACAAAAACAGACCAGTCCAGAAACAAATCCCCAGACCCCCTGGAAGTCACCCTGGGTCTCACAACTGACCCGGTCACTTCCAGCCCATCCAGTGCTTGACAAAACACTCAGTTATACACACTCCTGACCCCAATGAGCCTCCCCAACACCTCGCCAAGTGAGCTAAGATTGACGACGTGAAAAAAAACCCAACACCACCAGCAGAAGGAGAAAATCGGCAATAACACCCCCCCCCCCCCAAAAAAAAACCCAACAAAAAAACCCCCCCAAAAAAAAAAACAAAAAAGAAAAGAGAAAAAAAGAGAAGAAAAAGAGCTGAGAGTAAATTCCGACTAGCCTCAGTCAGTTTCTAGGAGTACCAGTGGAAGTAAACCCTTAAACCGCGTCTGTAGTTCGGTAAGGCACTACGAGGGAATGATGTAAAACTAAGACTGTGACAGTTGTAATGGCTGTGCCGAGGAACACACCACAGAGAGAAGGCAGCATCTGCACGCACACGCACACACACGCACACACACGCACATACCTGGACAATCACATTTGTTACATGCCTATGTTATATCACTTTTCTTTGTGCAATCACATTGAGGAATAGTCTATTGGTATCGTTGAAGTTCAACACAAAAGAGTAAAAAGGGGTATGACCTGTATAGTGCTACATTCTACCGGGGCTGGGGGCAGAGGGCTGGGGGCAGCTAAAATGTCTCCTCCTATACTAAAACGGCTAGGGATTAAAAAGGAACATTTCCGAAAAAAACCCTAAAATAAAACACAACTGAAATCCAACATACATTATTAGAGATCTTGTTTAGGAACAGTATTTCTCAGGGATTTATCCAGTGTGTTCAAGAAAAGGGAGAAATACCCCCATTGCTTCTGCTCTCAACCAATGCTGCATGGCTGGATTTGCCCAGGTGCATTTAAATGTAGCAGTGTTAGGTCCAAATTTAGAGCACTGGGACAACATTTTATCCTCCTACCTCAGCCTCTCTTACCCACTTTCTTTTTCAATTAAAAATCCACCAAAATTTGTGTATACTTTGGGATACAAAAACCACTGCAAAGGTGGGGTATAAACCCTTTGAAAAGCTGGATAAATCCCTAATCCACATACCTATAGGATTAAAAACCTAATGGATTTCATTTTAGGTGTTTTGGACAACAAATTTCTAAATGTAGCTCACTATTGGATGAAAATAACCTTTAAAAGTCTGTTGGTGAAGTTCTTCAAAAGACAAGACCCGCTGGAGGGTCCTTCTGCTTCTCTCTTTCTCTCTAGTTTGGTGCAGAATGGTTGGTTTTTTGTGGTTTATTTTTTTTTCTGTTCTTTTTTTTTCCATTTTCTTTTTTTTTTTTTTAAATAAAAATTGTAGAATTGGTTCTCCCCCTTCTTTCCTCTTTTTCTTTTCTTCCTTAAAGTCTCCTTCGTTCAAGTTTCACACGAGCCTCCCATTGCATTGTTAAGTTTCTCATGTTCTTCAATACAAAAGCGGCTGCCTCACTCCCCCCGGGATGGGTGCGTCTCTCGCTCTTTTATTCCAGTGTTTAGATGTAAGGGTACTGGTTCACCTTGGTAGGGCTCAGTGGGTATCCAGTGTAGACTGTGGAGGCTGGAGAAGCACTGATATAGGTCTGGTGGGCAAACTGAGCCTGGTACTGGCTCGGGTGGATGGTGGGTGAGGGCAGGACGCGCGGGCCCATGCTGACAGGGACCTGGTGGACGATGCTGGCGGGGTAGGTGGTGTGCTGCACCGCGTGCCGTGCAGACCCTTGGGAGGCCACCAGGTGCGCGACGGTGCCCGTGGAGCCCAGGGCGGCAGGGGCGGTGTATGTGTACAGGTGGGGCTGGGTGGGCAGGTGAGCAGCGGCCGCCGCGGCCAAGTGGGGATGAACTGTACCATGGCTGGGACTATTGTGCGGGAAAGAGTACGGGGCCTGAGCTATCGTTGGAGTGATGTAGGCTTGCTGTCTCCGGTGACTCCCTGTGCGGTCGGTCGTGATGTGCTGCTGGGCCTGGATAAAGACAGCAACAGTGATAAGCAGTTACAACACAAGAGATGGCTCTTCACCTCCTCAGTAGTGCCTGGGAACCTCCCTGCAATGCCAGGACAGCCTCAGGGAAGTCTCTTGTGCTCCTCCTGACACCGGCAGCACCACCAGTCTTCCCTTGGAAACGGGTGACAGCAATGAGTCCCTCGCAAGCCTAGGTTTCAGACATCATCCCTGTAGTTTCTTACATTGACTGAAATGCCCCCCAAGAGGTCAACAAGTCCCTCAGTTTGAGCCACAAGCTGCTGGCACAGCTACCAGAAAGACAAAGCCTTGGATGCTCAGCTCCCAAGAACATCTTTCACACAAAACATGGTTTTTGTTAGTGAACTCTCTGCTGACAAAATGTACTGTGCAGATAGCTCAGGGGAATGAAATTGCCTAACTATGCCTGGAACAGGCAGTTTATTTTTGCTCAGTTTGGGTGTTTGCAGTTAATAATTTCCTTGGTTAGTAAAAATAACCATGTTATTTTTTAGAGATACAACCCTTGGTTTGATCAGATCCTGCAGGTGTCTGGTGCCCTCGTGTAATCTGCTATAGTTACTTGAGCACAGGCAACTTCTTGCAGTGGGACAGGAGCAATGCACTTTTTTACCAGGGATTTTCTAAGTTGTTTTCTTGCACTGCACAATAATGTAAGAAGTTTTCCCTGTCATTTGTAGTCAGAGCATTAAATTACCCATAAAGTAGGAATTAGAAGACAAGAAGGAAAATGCCCCATGCTATCTCCGTCTATTCTTCCAAACCTTTTCACCCTCTTTGTAAGCACGCCCTGCGCAGTCATTGTGGTCTGAAATGCAGCAGCCACACTCCTCCCCAGCTCTTGCAAACAGCATCTCGCCCAGTTCCTCCATTTTCATGCACTTTTATTTAAAATTTGTTCACATTTTTAAATTTCATCTGCATTTTGAGGGGGAGGGGACATTCTTCTCCATCAAATTACTTTTCCTTTTAAAAAACAGCTCTGTTCATCCACCTGTCCTCTGAGCTCTCCAGACTTTCTCCTCTTGAAACACTGGTAACTGTGCTGTAACTTCTCTACTCTTGTTACCTCACCCCAGGGAAGAAAGAGGCCCCTGGTGCAGGATATGAAAAGGCGATTATTTACTGAAGCTCCCGTCTAATCATAGACTGTGAAACATTTTGAGAACTGCATGCTTCCAAGAAATGGGATTTGCCCAGATCTCAGCTCACGTTTATCACAGGATGGATCAAACTCCTAGGTCACGTATATGCACAATGAGGTCATATGCTCATGAGGTCACGTGTATGCACAGAGGCTTTGCTTTGACTTCTCTTCCAATCCCACAGCTGGGCTTATGCACTTCACTTGCAAGATACCCTCCCCATGGTTACCTATAGCTAAGGAGAACTCAGTCCTTCCTATGTGCTCCTGCTCAACTCTGTTGGGGCCAAGCCGCTGCACTTCCCTCTCACGTTATTCCCACTCACACTGTTATTCCCACTCACATCTGACTTCGGAACATGTGGTAAGAGTACCACCAGCCCACTCAAGGGTGTGATCTGCACTACCTCTGCTGCCTGAGTGGGAGGATCAAGCTCTGCAGTCAAGTAAAAACCAGCTGATCAAACTCAACATGGGGCTCAACTATCACTAGACTGGAAGGGGACAGCCCGTGCTGTAGGAGCAGTAGGGAACAGCTGGATGATGCACCACCAAAATCAGTCTTGGTTGACTTACCTGACTTAGATTAAGAGGCTGCTGCTGCTGGAAATGTGCTCCTGGTCGCTGCTGCCTATAGGCAACGGCTCCAGACGAGCTCCCTGAAGAGTGACCGCTGGTGGAGGTCACGGTGCTGGAGGACTTGGACTTGTAGGAGGATGAGTGGTGACTGGTGGTGACTGTGCCAGGAAAGGAAACACATTTGTAGCTTACATCACATTCTTTAATTGCTCACCCTACCTTTTCCTCACTGAGTCTCCTCCAGAGTGGCTTTTGGGAGGAGACATACAACAGAAGCAGGGTAAGAAAACTGTTTCTCTTAATTAACAGAATACCTCAGCAGTGCTTCGTATACACGACCAGCCTGTTATCCTAGAGGCAGACAAGCAAACCTGATAACTGGACCCAAAGCAGGCCTGAAGAAGGCTTTATAGACCCTTCAGAAGTGCAAGAAACTGTTCTGCCAGCAGAACTGTACAACGCAGGTACAAATCCCAAGGAGAGGAAGGAAAGTGTGGTGTGCACAGCATAAAAAATCCCTGTCTTGCCTAACATCAAGGTGAGTGAGGGAGAAGGTGCTAGTGGGGGGGCTCACCCTTTGAACCTTTGTGTTCACCAGCAGTGCATCAAAAGCAAAGACTGCCAAGTAGCTCAAAGCCAGTTGCTTCATGCCAGACTTCCACCATAAACCTCTTTTCAACACATCCTACTATCTAGCATTGCAGAGGTTCTGGATGAGCAAACCTCATCAGTCCATAATGAAGATCCTGGGGAAATGTTCTTCCCAGAAACGTCAACAAGTTTGGATGAAAATTCACATGTGTTTTCAATCTCTTACCCATTTTAAAATACACCTATGGAAAGGCAAGGCAGCAAAGGTTCACACTTGCATTTGTGAGCCTTTAACGTCAAATGTTGAGCTACAGGCTGCATTCTGTTCTTGGGTTTGTACAGAACTAACTGGGTTCGACACTTGCCCCTGTGACTCGAGTGGACCAGGGCACATAAATAACGCAATATGGCTCCCAAGAACAGATGTGTCACTTGAGAGAAGGGCAGGAGCACGTGGGTTTTTTTTGAAAACAAAACAAACAAACAAACAAACAAAATGAAACTGAACAATGAGATTCTTCCAAGATAAATCATTTATTTCTTACTAATTTTCTTGACGGAAGAGGTGCAATTTACCTGGTGCCAGGCTATCGCACTCTACCAACACCTCACTGGCCTGGGTTTTCAGTGGTGGCACGATGATCGTTCGGGGGTTCCCACTGCAGTGAGTCTCTGGAACCCCTTTGGTGTCGTAGCTGTTCCCGTTATTCTGCCCTGCACGATGTTGCACGGCGTAAGGGCTGTTGTTGCTGGAGGAATCGGAGTAGGGGGAGTCATGCACGGTGACACAGCTGATGACATTCTTCCTTTGCTTGGACAAGGTGCTGAAACACAAGCAGACAAGTGGAAAGAGTGATCAGGCAATGATCAACTCAAAATCACTAGAAGACTCTGCCTGTGGCAGACTAGCTCCATAAAGGCAAAGCACATCCTTCAGTCCTCTGCCAGAGAGAGGCTGCTTAAGCCAAATCCCAGGCTTCAAAACTCACTCGTTACTATTCCAGGAAAGCCCTCATGGAGGTCAAGGAGTGAGTAAGACATTGTGGATAGATCTTATATTCACACTGCTTAGAATAGCACTGAACCAGACTGCCAGATTTATTTTCAGACTGCTTTTTATGTATGTGTGCAGTAGAAGCCCAGCACTTATACTATGCTTTGTTGCGAGTCTCACCACCCACACAAAAACGTGGCGGTTTCTCCCAGCCTTCCAGCAATGATTTAATAATAGATGCTATGACTTTTCATGCTTAAATTCCATGAATCTACAAAATATACTCCATTCTATTTACTAATATGGTGCAATGGGCATATATACTCAATAAGCATCTGAAAATGAGGAATGAAAACAAAGAAATGAGCAAAGTATGTAACGCTTTTGATTTTCTTTTTCTCTGAACAGGCACTGGGTCTCCTGACTCCAGTGTGGAATATCAAGGTCCTGCTGCAACTAATCTATCTATGACATCAAAAAAGTGATTAAAAAAGAACATCAACACTTCCCAGATTAGTGCTAGAAGTTCATTAGACTAGACTGCATGAGTACGATTGGGATTTGCTCTGCTATTGTGTCTAATTATTCCTGATGGTTTCTCCTTCCTGTTATGAGCTTGTTTAGGGAGAAAAAGAGAGTGAGAAAGAGGAGGGAGGAAGGGGGATGGTGAAGATTTGCTTAAATGGCTCACATCCTTGACAGTGCACAGACCTTGACTACAGAAAATAGCTGTTATGTTTCACTGATTGCATTATGTTGTTATGGCAACTGAAGTTTTTAAAATGATGAAAAGAAATGGATAGCACATAAAAAGCTAAGTAATTAGGCTTAATGGTGGAAACAGCCCCAACAGGAACAGAAATGACATGGAGAAAAAGGAATCTTAACTTCTTGAGTGTGCACTTTAAACAGAGAGAGATCTCTTTCCCATAGAGTGTTCTCTCTGGTCTCCCACTCTGCCTAGTCCGGTCCAGTGAAGAGCTGTTAAATCCAGTCTGAGTCTGTGATGGAGCTGTTTGTTGCCTACTCTCAGCATCGCTTCTTACCCAAGGAAAGGTGGGTGGAGCAGACACTGAGAACAGTTTCCTTCCAAGGACATTGTTTGCCATATTTATTTTTCACAGTGCTAAAGGAGCACTGGTGGATTCCCTTCCACTTGTCCATTCCAAAGTCTCTCTGTCAGCACTCACAAACTGCAACTGACCACCTCGCTCCCAAGACTTGTGATTGAAAACCTATTACCTTTTCCTTTAAAGAATGCCTTGGGGTGATGCATTCACAAACAAGTTACCATCACACAGACTTTCCCTGGGCTATCATCACAGGATCCTGGTGTGTCCCAGGAAGGACACACAACCATGTCCGTTCTACTCACAGTGAAAAACATGTCTCAAGAGGCCCCTGCTACTGTCACTTGAAACAGGGCAGATGATAGAGGAGTGGAGGTATTGCACAACAATCTGGAATTGGAAAGTGATTCTTCCAGGGGCAGGGATGTATCAACAGGAAAGATGTACAACACCAAACCCTCATATTCTGCCTTTTCACAAGGAGCTGGAGAGCTCTGGATTAGAAATGGAAAGAGCAATAGCATCTTAGATGGACGACGACCGTATGTGAAGAAAGATGTAGCAGTTTGGATATGCTGCTACGAAAGAAGAATATTAAGCCAATAAAAATGACTAATATTGCATCAATATTCCCCTCTCCATCAGTAGAAGTGCCTGTAATCACACATTTATGAGTATCCATGCTGCTTGCCCTTTGCAGCTACCCTTGGCTGCCAGTTGGGAAGAGAGATATATTCTTTATCTCTGACAGTTATTACATTTTATAAAGAAAAATCAAGTCACTAAAGAGTTTTCTGACAACTGATAAGGTCTAACTGTTCTTTTACAGTCCCTTCTTTACATAAGTGGCTGAGCTGCTGAACTGGAAATACCTGCTCTCAGATGACACTTGACATGGGAAGGTTGAGCTGTAGAACTGGAAAGGTAATTTTCTGTGTAATCTGTGCTATTTATTGTTTTAGAATGGATATATTTTTCACCAATTTGATTGAGGGCTTGTCAAAGTAGGGACCATGAGAATTTTTCTCCTTCAGAGTGGCAAAGCTCCTTGGTTACAATAAGAAATTCAAGTATAACTGTTTGCTTAAACAAATAAGTGACCTCAAATTCAAACCTTTCCAGAGAAAGGGACTGTAGCAGGGTATTAAACTAATTTCATGGATTGGAACCTGAAAAGGACCAGAACTATGGTCCTGCCAGGCCTTACGCAAGTGCTCAGCAGAACTAACGTCTCATCTCCCATAGTCAACTGGGCTATTCCAGTAACAGGGCTAAAGCCCATGGGTAAATATTTGCAGGATTAGGGCCCGAGAGATCAGCCTCTTGATTCATCAGGCTGCATCATTTCAAGGACACAAGGAGTCCCATTGAAAGCAGCTGGATTTTTGTATTTAGGAAAGGTAGCACAACTGCAGTTAATGTTACAGCAGGCAGAGAAGTCACTTGGGACTAATCACACACACCCAGAGCTCAGCACCTGCTGTACCATAGCCTGCCCCAGAGATTAAAGGTGGGAATTTCAAGAACATCAAAGGCCCAGCTCATGCTGAAAATCAGTTGATTCACAGGCCTAAAGATATACACTAATCCAAAATGGAGATTTTTGAAAATTCAACCCAACAGAGTTAGCATTCCCCCTACTCAAAGCCTTCTTGCTCGTCAGCAGCTGTTCTCCTTCCAGCTCCCTCTAAGGACTCAGCTACTCTCCCCACCGCACAGTAACCCAGGAGTTATCTGTGTGAGGTTCAGACTGATGTATTGCCTTCCCTGCTCACAAACTATGAGGACTGAGAGCTTTTACCTGTTGACGCAGCACTTGCCTACTCAGCAAGCTTACTGTATTCCTATAACTCAGCCACAGCTTTTGGGGATGTTTGTGCTTACACAGAAAAATACTATTAAAAGTCTTGCCCCCTTCCTATTAAGCTCAGTCCAGGCCTGGTAATTGCTTTCCCTCCTGCAAGCACAGTCGTGGCAGCATACGTGATTTAGTAGTTTTGGGAGTCAGTTTGTGTTCCTGGTCAGCTTGTGTGCCTGCCTGCATATGTGGGTAGGTGTATTTTAATTCTCCAGAAGAGGGAGGGGAGAAGGTTACTGAAGTGGCAGTGAATGAATGAAAAGCACTAATCCAGAAAGGCATTTCAACCCTTACTGCATGGGGCTGTACCCTCCCTTTTGAAACAGCAGCTGATAAAACATGCATTGCTTTGCACATTTATTTATTAGTTTATGAGTAGTATCCTATTCCCACCTTGTCCTGAAGAGCTTGTTCTCAAACTTGGACACAAAAGAAAAATTCATATCTGTCCAACGTGCAGACACAGAGCATGACCATGCCTTTGAACAAGTAGAAGCAGGGTTTGGAGACAGCTCTCTTAAATAACATCACCCTCCTGAGTGCACAGCAGAGATGGACATGGGTCCCTATTGTCTCCAGCCAGGAAAAGTCTGATAGAGGAAACAAAAGACAGTTTGTGCACAGGCACCAGGCAAGAAACTAAGGTGGGCATCTGATAATGGAAAGGGGATGAAGGCAGATGTTGAGAACAAAAAATGAGAGGAAATAAAAAAAAAGGAAGATGCTGAATTAGGTGTTAATGCTGAAACCACCTCAATAGCCAAGGACAAGGACAACTCTTATAACAATGCAACTTGAGATGATTTCTACTTGCTGAAGGCCCAGCCCAAAAGCTGGATGTGACAGCATTGCATGAATGGGATCTTTTTTCCCCTGGAATACCTTGAGTTACACCAGAATCACAGAAAAAGCAAATGGTGTCTAATGGGGGCAATTCTTCAGTGTGTGGTTCACTCCAAGAGCTACAAACCTTTCAGTGTGTCTGACACTGTAGCAGCATGGTCTTACAGCTCTCAAGGTCACAAACTTGGCCTTCCAGTTTGGAGGATGAAGGAAGCCATTGCACACGAGTGCCTTTGAACTGGTGTGTATATACAACCAGGGCACGTAAGCTTTACCTCACATAACAAAAACTCTGTTCCAGGTCTCTGAAAAGGTAGTAACATGCACCCTTTTCAGTTTGCTGCTTCAAAATAATCCACCTATCCTAGGAAAGTATAGAGTCAGCCAACAAAAACCCACACTACAACTGCACTTGCTCTCTTCATGCTGAAATTTTATGCCATGCGTAGCTCAGTGTCGAGAACATGCCCCCCCTCTCTTCAGCTCAACCTCCACCCTGACCTGTTAATCTGCTCTCACCTTCTTTGTGAATTTGTGATGGTAAGAGGTCATTTTATTAGGCTACACAGGACGTGCCATAGCTATTTAAGTCATATATTCTGAATTGCTTAGAAGGTTGTAAGGGTCCTGCTGCTGAAGGTTTGCTGACAGAGCTACTGTCTATCTCTGTTATTTTAAGTATTAGTTGCATGTCATTGGTGTGTATTCTAGGAGATGGAAGGCACCAATCTTTTTACCAAATGACTGTGGTTAGTCAACGTATTGCTATGCAGAGTCAGTGCATTACAATGCACAGCACAACACAGCCACAATAGGCTACGTGTCAAAAGAGAATTACAAACGGTGCTTTGCCCCTACCACATGCACATCAGCAAGTTGGCAAAAACACCTGGTTTGTGCCTGCCAGAAAATTCTGTGTGTAAGGGGAATTAAAGTCTTCTGAAGTGGGGCCCACCACCATTGCACTACAACGTGAACAACGCGAGTAATGACTTGCATCAGCTTAAGCTCCGTTATAAAGACAGTCTGTCTCTCACATAGAGGTCATTGTATAGTTTACCATCTTAAGAGAGAGGGAAAAAAACCACAACCCTGCAAGGATTTTGTTCCAGCGAAGATGGTCAATGAGGCAGTTACTCAGTATGCTGATGCACCAGCTGCAGTCAGCCTGCCTTGCCCAGCAAGACAGTGACTACTGTGAGGATCCCATGGAAAACCAAGATGGGGAGATGTTACTTATGACACCAGCATAGGCAGTGGGGAACTGAGGGGCTCTCTTGTCTCTCTGGGGTGGAAAGACCCTCAAAACCTACCACCTGAAGGCCATAACTGTATTGTTTTAAGAAAAATCCTGTTTTCCTTGTCTGCTGCACTCATTGCTTGGAGGGGAAGGATTCTTGGCACATCACAACAGCCACCTCCACTGCCCTTCCTTCCACCCCTTCCTCCTGCCGTGCTCTGTGATGAGTCTCTTGGCAGAATGTAGAAATACCCCTCACTGAACCAATAGTGCAGCCCAATGCATCCCTCCCCAGGACCTTGTGTGCTCTCCCTCCCAGCCACAATTCCAAGATGCCTTTGTGTCTCTCCGCTCCATGCTTAAGCTGTTGCTTTATTTTTTTCCACTTCTAAGCTTCAGCAATGTTTAATCAAAGGAGGATTTATATTTAAACTAGAGCAACAGGTGAAGTTTCACACCGGGGAGTACTTAACCCCTACTACTTGCTACTTGCCGAGCACGTGCTCCAATCACCACAGCTGCAGTGGCACTATCGGTCAGTTGGTCTGCCTGCTTGACTTTCTTGCAAGAGCAAGCAGAGAAACTAAAGAGGAATAAATTTTAAAAAGTAAATATCAGTCTACTTTCTGTTTCACTTTACAGGTTAGACCTGAATTCTTCTATGCAGAATAAATAACAGCTGGGGTATTATCTTACAGCACAGCAGTGAATGTCTCTTCAGCCTATCAAGTCTCTTTGTAAAGGATGCAGAGCTGAGAGTGTGCAAGTTCACTGATGATAAACAAACAGGGTGACAAAACTGTTTCCTGTTCATAAAATGCATTTTATATGCAAATTTTCCCCCCTGCTGTTTGAGGGGACTAAATGTCACATACAGTGTGGGCATCAGAAACCAGGTAAAAACAATTTCATTCAGTAAAATTTTTCCCCCTTTATTTTGACTATTTCAACTTATTCTTCTTATTATTTGTGTCTATTTTGAAAGAATAAAACTCTCCATTAAACCAGAAACAAGAAGTCTTCTCCTCTAACACTTTCTCCCCTTAAATAAAGGTCAAAACTTTTTGCAGTTTTGAAGCTTCGCCAGATTTCATTGTATTACTAGAAAAAAACTCAATGTATCTTGCAAAAAAGCCTTGGTTTTGATGAGCTGACTTTTCTAATCAGGATTTTGCCCCCTGAAAATCTCTGACCATCTCTCTGAGGATGGTCCCTGCTGAACTGTACCTGAGGTTCCTCCTTGGTGACTCTGCCCCAGGCTCGGGGCTGGGGCCCAGTAGATGGCCCCCTTCGACAAGGCTCCACTAAGCAGGTCCTCCAGAGCTCATCTCACACCACCTCCCCAGCACCTTTACCCAACAAAAGCCCAACATTTTCTATTGATTTTATAAAGATTACACCAAGCTATGCTCTTCAACAGTGCAAAAGGAGCAATGTGCTGCCCTGCCTTCCTGATCAGCTGGTATTTTATAAACATGTAACATAACATTTCCTAGTTTTCAGTAGGAAAAGGAAAATTCTACCCATCTCATAATGATTTTTTCAGATTTTTCTTTCACCAATAAAAAATTCATATCCTCTGTATGAGAAAAGCTCTCTCTACTGCTCTGGTATTACAGAAAGGCTTTTCTGATGGAGTAAATCCAAGCCGTAGGACTCCTTTCCTGCATCAGCAACATAATATTTTTTATCAACATTACCAGTACTGCTTAAACTGAGACTGACCAACTCTTACATCCTCAAAGGACCTACTACTTCTCACAACCACAAGTAGCTCTAATCTCTCTTCACTGAGGAATCAATAAAATAAGCCTTTTTAGTCTCGTGGGTCAAAGAGAAATTTCTAACCCCGTAAGAAATAACAGAAGGAAGTGCTGTAGCAAATTCAGGAGCTGATCCAATGACAGTGAAGTTAATGTAAAGCTACCATTGCTATCAATAAGATGGGATCAGACAATTACCTTTGATCTGTCAAGTGACATACGATTTCTATATCCTAACCTAGAAAAAACTAATATTGCTAGGATGTGACCAATAGCATGTTTCAAATGATTCCTTATTTTTCACCCCCACACCACAGCTATTGCCCAATATGGTAATATTTGCATATATGGGTGAGACAATGCATTCTTTGCATGGTTTCATTTTCGACTCAGATCCTGAACCTTTGGGCACTGATTACATTAATGCACATACTTCACTGTCACTCCCATTTTTCTTGGAGCCAAAAAAATAGGCAAGTGAGAAAACTTGGAGTATTTTCTTACATGTGACAAACTTTCAATGAGAAAGACACCAACTTCAGCAGGGACAAAGTTCCTTGGTATTAAATGCTGATACTTTACTGGAAGCTACACTCTCACTCCAGCTGAGACTATGGTATTAGATATACCCAGGTTAAAAGGCACTGAGCGAATTGATTTCACTCTCCTGGAGACATTAACCAAAAATTCTCATTCTGGACATGCTGTTTTCCACCTGTGCCTCTGCCTCTAATTCTCTATTTGCTCTGGATACATCTGCACAGGCAATTTAACTCACTCTGGAATTCCAAAAGGTGCCCGAGAACAGCTCGTGTCCATGCGAAATGTCTCTACATGGCTCAGAAATTAAATCTAGCTCTTAAGCTTTGGCCTTCCAGGAATGCTGACATCCTGGCACTCTGTATAGATATGCCATATGGATACAAAAAGTAGCCAGGGATCTGATCCCAGGCAGGAACGTGTCCGGAATATGCTTTAGTCACATCAAAGCCAGTTTGTTTATGTAAGTCTGGCTCCTGGGACAACTTTTCAAGCCCCTCAGCAGACCCAAATATTTTAATACCTCAAACTCCCAACTCAATTTCTAGACATGTTCCTGAACTTTGTTCTGCCTGTCTTCCTGGAGAGGTGTTGAGTGAAGAAACCGGTCAGATGGCAGCAAAGTTGAAGCAGAAGAGACAACCATTGGTTGAACTGGATGCAGTATTCCAGTTCTTCCCTCCACCCCTCTCTGGACCAAAGAAAGACACCCAGATGGTAAGTTTAAGTATTTTCACATAATTCCCAAAGCCTGGGATCAGCACCATGGGTAAACATGCTTGAAAAGAGCTCCCATGACCCTTGAGATACCTGCCCTCTTCATGCTGCTCCACCTCACAACCTTAGTTTTCAGCATCTCTTTTGTCTTACCCTTACTTTCCCGTAGAGCCCTGGAAGTAGGGGCTCATTATTTCTAGTCTACCTGACTTTCACACTCATCTTCACTCAACTCCCTCTGGAATCCCACTTTCTTCCCCCTACCAAAGCAAGGAATGCTGTAGCAATTTTTAATTTTATTTCTTTTTATTTTTAAAGTGAAATATGTTACACTGTCCTGTGATCAAGTGCCTATGATAACCACTGCATTCATGGCAAGCCTGACTTTGAGAGGCACTGAGCTCTTGCTGCCCAGTGGAGTTCATTGGTAGGGAAAAGGGGAATGGGAAGCGGCAGTGGCTGTCAGGAGGCAGCTTGAAATTCCAGCCTAGATGCCTGAATCATATGGCTCTTTACAGATTTTTAGTTCCTGGAGGCCAAATGCATCTCATCTGTTCTGTGCACATTTGCAGGCTTCACTTATCACCACAATGCAGAGATGCAGAGACATAGATAGGTATCTCCAGTGACTAGAAAAAAATCTGGCATGGAGTGTATTTTAAATAAATAGAAAAATAATTATCTCTCACCAATACTGGAAAGATAAGGTTAAAAATTTCCTAGCTCAGTTACCAATATAAAAACGGTAAAATTATTCAGCTGTTTGCAAGACTACTTCTCTACAACTTATAAAGCAGAGCAATGTCTTGTGACTGGCATCAGATGGGAAACCTAGAGCACTTGCATGTGATGAAAGGTGCTGAAAGGACAGTCCTAGAAAATTAAGTCCTCTCTGATCCACAAGACATGATCAGCAGTGGCAGCGGTCCTGGGCCACACTGTTCAGTCAGGTGAGTTAATTCCCTAAGGAGTAAACTCAGTCACCACGGTGTTTCTAGCCTCATCTACGCCTCTCTGCAGTCAGACAAAAAAGCAGTCAGTTTCTGCCACTTTTACAATAGTTCAAGGATGTTTTGACAACACAATCAGAACTAAGCAAATCTCTTACAATATATTTATTATTGTTGAGTGTTTATGACAGAACCATTGTTCTTGAGAACCTTTTTAAGGAAAATATCACATATCGAAGGTGTCATTTAATGCTCTTTACAGATGCCTGGATCAGTTAGAAAGAGAAAAGGCAAATTTAAGGCATCTTCCTTCCAAGCCCTTCTTTTTGTCTTTGTTTTAAACAGCTGTCTCAGAGAGACTCATCACCATAGGCTCTCTGAAGTCTCCTTTCAACAGAAGTGAGATAGAGAGAAGTATTCTTTCCTCTTACAGATGAGACCCTATGGCACGGGGAGACTACTGCACTTCTCCAAGGTCACACAGCAAATGTACAGGCACAGAAGGGAGCTTCAACTAAATCTATGCAGTCCTCAGCTAGTATTTTTTTCCTTTCAAATGAAAGGAAAAACTGGATGCTGACACCCAAATATAGCTCCTGGAACACTACAGCAACTCCTGGGATGCTCCAACACTTCTCTGCCTCTGTCTCTTTCTCCTGCACACAGGGAAGAGCAGAGAGCCACTGCTCACCTGGTGGGTGCATGCTTCTGCTCCTCCTCTTCATCCGTGTCGCTGCTGATAGTGATGACACTCACTGCGGGGCTGGGGGTGTCGGGAATGATGATCGTCTGCCGCTGCCGCTCCCGCGTGGTGCTGGTGGCCACGTCGCCCCAGCCGCAGGTGACGGAGGTGCTGCAGGCAGGGCTGTTGTGCACCATGGCACAGCGGGGAGGCGTGTTCTCCTTCACTCGTTTCGACCGCTGGGGCGAGCTGATGGACTGAGAGGATGAAACTTCATAGGTGGATGTGTTTCTGGAAAAGGGAAAAGGTGTTAGTTGGTTAAAACTCTGTTTGCTCAAGTTGCCCGTCACCAAGGGCTTGCGAGTCCCGGTCTCCGATTCAGTGGCACTGGTCTATGGAGTCTAGGAAAACTGCAAAATTGACACAGTCAACTCATCAAAGGAGAGAGTGCCTTGCATGACTTATTCATATCATTGGCTGAAAAGCAGTTTCTTGTAGCAAAAAATTCAAATTTTTTTTCCTAGAAATTTCCAGATGAGAAATGCTGCCTCTCAGGAGTTTGCACTGGGACAGTAGGGGCTAGTCACACAGCCCAGACATACAGAACAAAGGCAGGCACTCCATGGTTGTCACAGGAGAGAGAACCACCTAAATGATAATCTCTTTCGCCTGTATCCTGCACAGATGCATCATGACCAGATATTTTTTGACCAGAAAATGCTAGAGATAAAATTAGAATTTGCTGTGGAAAATAACAATCATTTATCAGGAAAACTGGTTTTTAATTTAATTAAACAGAAATTAATTTCTGTTTAAGAATCTTTTCAATGAACATTCCCTGCCCAATACTTTGACCTCTAGGACAGTGGTGTCCCATAGATGAGAGCAGGCAGAAGGGAGGACATATACTCAGTTTCATTTAATTTCCATGTGAAGTAGCATCCAGCATACGTTAATCAGAAAGAAAAGAAAAATATTCTTATTACACAGTAAAAAAGCATTCTCAAGTCCTGTTTCTTTCCCAGTCTTCCTATGTCAGCTTCCCTACCAGACCAAGCGGAAAAGGCTCACTTGGATCAGGGGTCTGAACACAGAACCTATCTACCCAGCAGTGCAGCGTGGGTCTGCAGATGGGGTTATTTACCAAAGCACACTGACTAAAGCCCATTTCACTCAATTCCCACACTTTCTTTCTCCCTTGTATTTCTTCTCACTACTGCAAAACATCTGGAGATTCAAAAAGGAAAAAAAAAACCCAAAGTTCTGTTTTTGTTCCACTGTGGGGCCTGGGCTGCATGTTCAGCCTGGTCCAAAAGCTAACAAAAGGAATAGGTGGCATCCATCAAAAGGAAGTCACCCTGGCAGTATATCACACTATACCAACTTACACAGGGTCTTTTGCATAACAAATGGCTGCACAGTAGCATTCAAAGTGCTTTTTGAATACCAATGAGCAGCGTGGAGTACCCTCCTCTCCAAAGGAGCACAGTTCCTCATTTGGCTACAAAAGAGTCACAATTAATGAAGCTGTAGAAACCCTTTGCTCTGAGGATGCCCAATTCCTCCTGGACACTGCCATCCTGCCCCTGGAGAGTGAAGGGAGAAGGGGGGCCCTGCACAGGCACACTGGTTCCAGCAGGTGCTCTCTTTTGCTGGCTTGCTGGGGACGTAGCTGCCTCTCCTCTGTGTTACCGATTGACTAAGACAGCTGGAGCCCACCCAAAGTAAATTCAACATTAGAGAGCAGATACATGGGGAAGGATTTAAATAGTGGCCTCTTAACTAGAGTCAAACTGGTTGCGAACTCAGAGCTCCTCTGACCCCAGTGCAGTCACCCAGGAAAACCACAAGCTCCTCTGTTTTTGCCTCTGCACAAATGGTGACCCATTTTGGTTCTCTCCCCTGCACTGTTCTGTGTTTTTGTTGTTTTTTCTTTTTAAAGAAGCGTCATAGTTGCACAGCCCAGAGGACCTTCCCCAGAACAGGTACACATGCATCTTAAACATCCTTGTCCTCTAGACAAGCTTACACTGCTGTGACAGGCACTGCAACCATCCTACCATCTGAGTTGTGCAAGAAACCCCAGTCTCCTCCTTGCAGAGCCAAATGGTAGACTGAGAGCCGACAGATTCTAAGGACTGCCCTTGTGTGAGATATCCTTACAAAATGCTCCGTTTTGTACTGCCACGATTATAACAAGGCCAGCATGGAGATCTGTTGCTGGTGTGTACTGCTGAAGATAGGGACTAACCACCTATGTTAGGAGCTAGAGAGCTTGAAGTGGCCTAAAGCCACCCCAGTCCTCCACTCCACACGGAATTAAAGCTCAGAAGACAGGTCATCACTCCATTGTTTTTGAAAGGGCAGATCTCGTGTGCACACATCAGGCACGTGTTCCTGAAGATGCGGTCCCCTGAGATGCATCATCTCATGGAAGTGCAAACACTGCACCTCGGGAGTGCTTTTTCCAGATGATGAGGGAAGAAAAGGTGTGGCAACTGGGCACTGCGGCACACTGACCTGAGAATTCAGTTACATTTTTGATAACAAGGCCTCAGGTAATCACAGCAGCATAACGAGTGTATGAACAGGGCCCGAGTCTCCCATCTTGCATCTCCTGTAGCCACTGACTCCCATGCAAAATGATGCTCACTGGGTGTACAATGCACCGGATCACCTCTTACCTGCCACTCTCCTGACCTGGGTGCCAAAGAGCTGAAGCAGCCAAGACTCCAGTCGCAAAATGCGTAACCTAATCCCTTGCAGGCTGTGGAATAAACTTTATTCTGCCCTGCAGATGTCAGTGAACACCACTGGCTGCATCGCAGGGCTGCACTCGGAAGCATGGGACCCCCATCCCACCACCACGGCCAGCGCCGGGGTGGGCACACACTCACCGGGGCGCTGACTGGTGCTGTTTGCTCTTCCTGGCGGAGGTGGTGGCGGGCGGCTGGCGCATGACGTGGGCGACGCCCACGTTGACGGGCTGGGCGGCGGGCAGGGTCACGTGGCTGGCCAGCAGCGTGGGCTGCTGCATGATGGGGTTGTAGTGGCTGCCGTGAGCGTGCGTGTTCCTGCGCGGTGGGGAGACAGGCATGCGTTTAACATGCAACCAGCTGTTCCTTGGCAGGCTCTTCCACAGGCTCCCACCGCCCTTCACCAAGGTACCCTCCCTTCCAGGGCCCACTGGGCTCCTAGTCCACCCAGGATGGAGCATTTTCCCCAGGGAGCAGACTGAAGAGAGCGTTGTGGGCACAGCACTCCACCCCGAGGACATGGAACGGAGAAGTTGCCCATAGCTTTCAGACAAGGGGGCGACGGGCTGCAGCCCTTCTCCCTCACAGCCCTTGTGAGACCCCATCCCTCCTGCCCCCACTCTTCTCAGGCCTCTTCCAGCACTGGTGGGTACTTCAGGGAGCCTCCAAGCATCTCCAGTTTACCTCCAGTCTGCCAGTGGTTGGGTGCCTGCCATGGACTCCGGGATGACGGTCGCATGCTGGACAGATGTGTGGGTGGCCACCCCAGTCAGCTGCTGCCAGGCAGGAGGGAGCAGGATCTGCTGAGTGCCACTGGGCCACGCTTGCTGTCAGACAGAGGGAAAACAAAAGGCATCATGCACCAAGCATGAGTGGTGGTCCACGCTCACCTGGGACCCCCAATAATTATCATGGTCATACTACATAGCTCTTATCCCCTTTCAAATATCGTTAGGAAAGCACAGTAAAAGCAGTAAAAGTCATCAATATAGAGGATCGAAAGGAATGGGGAAAAGTCCCTGCTGTATAAAGCAGCAGCTGTGTTTTAGGCTAAACTAGGAATAGGAGGGATTAAAACTAGTTGGTATTTCAACCCAAACATCAAACACTTTAGCACCTTTTAATTTTGACTTTCCAGACTAGCTGGGCGCTATGGTTCCATTGCCAATTTCCCCCTCCTACAGCCAGTTTTCTTTCTCATCCCAACAGGACCTAAACGACTTCAGGAACTTAAAAGGAACTAAAAAGGAAAATGAACTTTTCAAGGACCAGAAAAAAGAACTGGGCTTTAGTAAGGAGGGGAAAAAGGTGAATTTGGGGATATGGAAAGGGAACACCTGTAAGCCACTGGGTGCTCCTCAGAAGGAACATCTTGCTACACAGCCAAGAAGCCCAGTTGCCTGCTTGCAGCTCACCAGGAGCCTCTCTGGGCAAAGCAGAGTGAAGCCATGCACATCTATGTATTGCATGCCCGTCCTCTCCATGTGCTTTCCTGCTTTTTCTGAGTGAGTGCCCCCCTTAGAGGGTGTAAATTCCTGCCCTGTGAGTTGAGCCATCGTTCTGGTATGCAATATCCCCCCAGCTGCGCTGCCACAGGCATGACTCAGGTTGTCCTGCTCCAGTGACTCCACACAGTCAGATGGTTGGTTTTTTGACTTGGGAAACTATTTGCTACGCGCTGCCCAAAGGCAGCTCTGGCAGCTTATCACTGCCTGGGCTGAGGAATGCAGGGGTACCAGCTATGGCCCACTTTAGTCTCAACCTGCACTACTATACTGGACCTGTGTTGTGTCATCTCACAGCTCCAAGGAGGCTAAATTTGAGGGGAGGCTTGTTCCAAGCATACATTTGTCCATTTCTCTATCCTCACAAGAATCCAGTTAACTGTCCCCATGATCCCCTCCTATCCCCCAGTGGAAAAAAAAAACAAAAAACCACTCCCCAAAAAACACCTTTTCCCATTCTGCTCCAAAGTTTGACTGTCTTGTAACTTTCCATGTTGCTGAGTTAGATGAAAAGGCTGCTACACTGAGGCCTCTCACAACATCTGCAAAGGATGGACAGTCACAAGGCTCCCGAGACCCTTTCATCTAAGGAGCCACAACCACAGGCTGCTGCTGCTTGGAGCAAGTAAGAGAAAGAGGCAAAGACACTAAAAGATCAGGGAGGAAAAAAGCCTTTTTATTCTTTTCTCTTTTTTCCCCAGCTTTGCTTTAAAAGAGAAGACTAAACTACTCTTGCAGTCAGTCCCAGGGGACTACCTGGATTTACTTGCAGAGAAAACTGCTTCCTCCCTTTTCAGGAAGAGAACGAAACAAAACTAAGCTCCTTGCCTGACTGCAGTGCATAAATTTAGATGCAGTGTCAGGGTCTAGGCACAAATTCCTCACTTATTAGGTAAGGACCACTGAATCATTTAATCTGCAGATAAGACTTGTCTAGGCTGATCCACCAGCACAGCGCGCTGTGCTCACACACAGGAGGCTTGCGCCGGCAGCCGCAGCCTGTTCCCAGTTATTGCCTCACTATGAAATCTTGCAGCCGTGGTGGAGCACCGCGCTCGGGAGCTGGGGGATCCCCTGGTGCGACGGAGCTCGTGCTCCGGATATAGAGCAGGAGCGACTAATGGAATAACTGTGTTTGTTCTGAAAGCCGGTGGCAGGACCTCCGTGGGAAGTGGTGTTGGGAAGGAGTTAAGAGGAGGGCAAAATCAAGAATTCAGGGCATTATTCAAGGATAGGGGACAGTTCTAGGTCACGTCATGGATGCCTGCCAGAAAACTGTACAGTTTTGTCTCTTTTGAGATCAAAAGCTATTAGAGAGCTATTAGAAAAGACAGGATCAGTCTCCTTTCACCAGTCCCTGTGCATACAGTATGTGGACCACATTTGCTTGAGAGGGTGAAAATAGACCCAGACAAGTTACAAACAAGTTACTTTAGCCACTGACCCCACATCTTGCAGGCTGCTTGCTTTGCCTTGCACTGCCTAGCTCCATCCCACAGACTGCAGACACACAGCTGCCAGAGATGATGCTCAAAATCTGTCAGTGCCTCAGCGGGGGGTCCCTCCGGCCCCTGGAACTCCTTCCTCCTTCCTTCCTCTGGTGCGGTTGGTCTTGTACAAAATGCACGGGGGGAATTGGACGCCAGCTGCGCTGGGATGCAGTAAGGCCTTACCAGCCACAGGCATCCTCATGAGGTCAAGCACAGTGACCTGTGCTGTGTGCTGGGAGCACAAGGAGCAGCACCGTGCCCCATCGGTGGGACAAATAAAGCAGGTGGAAAGACAGAAGTGGGCTCTGGAGGTGCTACACTCTCTGCCGGGGACAGGCCCTCTAATAGTTGGAGCAATCCCGTGGTCCAGTCTGAAGAGTATTAGATAAGCAGCTGTGCATGAGGGAATAGCTCTCTGCTGGGAGAGAGACACGCAGCCGCTCAGAGATCAGATGTGACTACAATGCATCACAAAGAAGCTGTGTTTTTCCATTCAGGAAACTGGAATTGGGTACAGATTTGTTTATCAGACCAGCTGCTCAGCCCGAACTGAGTGAGGCCCACGGACACCAGATGCCACCGGCATCAATCAGAGTGTCCTGCCACCAGAGTGACAGCTAGCATTTCTCATCGCGCCAGGCAAACAGATACATCAACAGGCAGACCGCCTCTCTTTTATTAAATCAAAAATTAAAAATCTATGCAAGTGAGGAGAGTTTCTCAGAAACAGCTTGAATTCCCTTTTGGAAGTGGCAGTAAATAAAATGTCGGTAGAAAGTATGAAAGGGGCAGCCCAAGAAATCGGCATTCATGTGGCAGAGGCAGCACCGAAACTGGAAACCTGTGGGAGGGAGGGCGTTCAGGAGGATATTTACTACAAACATTCCTCGTTTGTATGAAGTCCAACAAGGCCATCTCGAGAAGAAAGAAGGAGCGTGAGGTCCTGAGATCTTTCAGGCTCCTGCTGCCTTTGGGATGCTTCAGATCACTCCGTCAAGCCCCACAGAAAGCACACCACAGGAGGCCTGGCAGAATGAAGGGGGCATGTAAAGCCCTGTGACCTCCTTCATCCACTGCCTTGGCTGACTCCTTGCACAAGCAATAGGTGCCAGGCTCTGAGCCTGCACAGACTGCTCTCGCTTTGCCACGGCTTTTGTTTTGACTGCCTCATAGGCTCTCCTTTCCTACCAAACTAGAGTGGTGGCCCATGTCTGTTGTTACAACAAGCTGTAACAGAGATAGGTTCGATGTTTCAGACAGTCCTCTAACAAAGGCTCTGCTATTGGGAAGGGGTAGGGCAGGTGGAAATCACACAGACTGCAAGTTGCATTTTGATCCACCAGGTAAGCAGAACTGGCATCTGGCAAAGGAAGGCAATAGCACCAACAGTCTTACCGCAGCAGTGCAGGGCACAGGCACAAACCCTTAAGTCTGTGGGTACCTGACTGCAGACCAACCAAGACTGAGTCAGAGGCATGCATTTTTAATTAACAGGTCACCTTTTCCAGGCTGCACGACTTAGTATTAAGTATACTAGGTGGGTTTTTTTCCTGCCTGTTATCAGCAAAGTTACCATGGCACCAGCTCAAAAGCAGTAGGGGCAGGTATCGCTGAAGCCAGCACAAGGTGGAATGAACTGCTCCTCTGGTTTGAGAAGCTGGGGTTCCCCTTGAGGATGTGCATGTGATCAGTGGTACCCATTTCTGATTGTTTTTCTTCTGGAAGGAACCATGCTTTTCCTATGAGCACAATTCGACAACTGTGCCAATAAGTGCTGCTGACAAGGAGAGCTCCTTGCCTGTGGGGCCTTTGCCTCTGCTCCTTCCATCTCACTCATACCTGAAGAGCAGAGGTGCAGCTCATAAAACAGAATGGTGGAGTCTTAAAGCATGGAAGACATTTACTGTCAACACACAATTCACCACTGGGACTCCCGACTACAAACTACCACTGAGACTGCAAGTTCAGGAGGATGCAGGAAGGTTATTATTGGTTTCTCCTCAGCAGAGGCCGGATACAGATTTCCCTGAGGCTTTCCCACTGATTCCAGTGGAAAACCAGAAGGAAAGAAGTTTTTTCTGGAGGCTTTTGCAACTCTGACATAGCCTTTGAGCTGGGGGAGATTTGGACATTTCAGAGAAAGCTGCAGACCCTTATATAGCTGCCCAAGTCTCCAAACTGCACCACAGAAGGCCCTTAGATAAAGCTACTCTCCTCAGCCTTCAAGAGCTAAACAACACCGTAAATACCTGCTGAGCTCAGTGTCTTCAGAATTCCTTACCTGTGCGAGGAGTCCTGGCTGGATCTGAAGAGGCTGGGCCCCAGGAGCCTGAGTGACAATGGGAACTGCGTTCTCCATCCGAACCGAATACCCAGCATGCTTTGAAGGGGAGGCTTGTAACCCTGTTCCACCAGCACAGAAGGTACAGCATTAGCCATCAGCAGCACTGCTAGGAACAGGGCTCTGGTTTTCAGAGGTGCCTAAAGGCACTCGCTGATGTCCACTTAAATTGCAATATACAGTCCCTCTGAAAAATTGGGCTATCAGAGTGCCACATGTTCTACCCCAGCCCAGAGATGTCCAACAAATGTTCACAAACATGATACATGTATAAGGGTACAGAAAAGACATTTTCAGAGGTATTAAGGGAATAACTGAGTTCATATTTTTAGCGTACCTCAAATGCACAGCAAATATCACGATACAGTGTATACAGGGAGAAAAAGAAAACAGTAGAGTGAATGGCTTCTCTTCACAATATTCTCCAGTTTGACAACAGAAAATGGTCTTTGCCAGCCCAAACCTATTGCTACGTGAGAATGCTATCTTTAGACCAAAGTGGGACAGTGGGATGGGAATCCAGAACTCAGTACTCCCTTTTCTCTTGAACAGCTTCTTGGGACTCATATTTGAAAGGCTCCAGCACACCCCAAACTGATTAAGCCACACATAAGCCTAACCGAGCAGCAGGAAGCTTCCCTCTCCACCACCTCAGCACAGCCTGTGCTGCCTCCTCTGCTTTAGAGCTTTCTCAGGACAGCAAGCTGAAGATGTTAGCTTATGTACTCTAGCAATACATTTCTGAAGTCAAACCCCTGAGATGCATTTTAACTACGTAGAAGAGGTCTAGCTAAACTTCTCTAGTTCAAAAGAGCTTTGATAATCTTGCAGAACATTTAACAAGTGCCTAGAGACTGCTGCACAGACAGGCTTGTAGAACTGAAGAGTAGAAGTTGCACCAGCTGAACCAAGGTCTATTTAGCCCACTTCCTACAGATACCCATCTAGTTTTCCAAATTGCTACAGCATGTAAAGTTAAGAGAAGGACAAGTGGCTAATTCTGATCATCACCCAAGTTGTCTAACAGTGGTACCTACTACTATATACACAGGCAGAGCTGTTTGCAGTGGGGTGGAGCTGAGGGAATTTTATTCATAAATGGTCATGAGCATGTTATGGGGGCAAACCCTCATCTCCACCCCCACCATGCTCCCTGCTGCATTACCCTCCTGAGTTCCCCTTTTAGCAATAGAATCACTGAGAAGTGATGAGCCCATTATTCATGTGCTGATTCACGTTACTGTGGGGGAAAGCTTTCAAGTTTACCAAAGTATGGCAGAAGAGCCTTCAAACTCTGTTCAGGGCAAAAGAGGACAAACATCACATATTCTCCCTCAGCCCCTTCTCAGCATCTGCCCTGTTGTTTTAGACCAGCTACCTCCAACTCATGCTGTCAGAGGTCCCTGCAAGATCCTCCACCACTGCAAACATTTCCACCTGCAACAACCTCACTGCTCCGATTTACTAGGCCAGCCTTCTTCCTGCCACATGACCTGCACTGAGGGAGCTCATTTCCAACACGAGCTGGACTAAACAGCAGTGGGGAGGGAGCAGCAACTGGCCAAGGTCCGGTGAGGCTGTTCCTTACCTTGGAAGCCTGGTGGGCAGACGATGAGAGCTTGCTGTAAGGGGTCGGGGCGGGCACAGATCTGCGCTGTTCCTGTCTGCAGGGGCATGCTCCGCTGGGCCACCGCAGCCATGGACGCCGCTGAGGGCTGGTAGAGTGCAGATTGGTAATTTAGTATGGAGACCTCGGGGTTGGCTAAGGAAATAGTGGCACTGGAGGAGGTGGGAGCCAGGTTGGTGGTCTAAAGGAATGACGGGAATTAAACAAAAAAACAAACAAAAAAATGAGGGAGATGGGTACGTTGGAAGAAGCAAAATCCAAAAACAAAATAAAAAAGTAAAATAGTGTAAGATAAAGTGAAAAAAAGAAACCAAACAAACCAAAACAAACAAAACAGCAAACCAAAACCAAACAAGGGGTAGAACAGGACACTGAGGAGCACAGAGATAAGGGCAGCGCTGGGGAAAGGAGCACAATCCGCCTGAGTAACCACAGCTGTACCACACCACAGGGCCTCTGGCCATGCAGTGCTGCTGTGAACTGCTGAGAGACACAGCACATTCTCTAAAGCAGAACTGTAGCCCCATTTCTCACCCAACTGCCTCTGATTTGCAGTATGATGAAGATGGGGTCAGAAAATGTTACTATCCACAAATCATGTTGTTCACTCATCATGTACATAGGTCTAGGAGCTGCTCATATTTCTGAGGTAAAATAAACTCAGCACCTCCACGCCTTGTGAAATCTCATCCTGAGAGGGGAGATTCATTCCAGCCCTTTCTCTTAGATACCTTGCATCTAAGATGGCACATGCCTCTTGAATTATGTTTGGAATTTGAAGTAATCAGAAGGCATAACAGGTGGTAATACTAATACTTGCAAAGTCCAAACTTGGCTTGTCTTTAAAATCTCTTAGAGCAGAAACTCCAACAGGGGATGTTGCAAAGCCACAAAAATCATCCCAGTGTTCTGCAAAACATCTAGAAATCTGAAGACTTTTTTCATTTGGACTGAGCCTAACAGTTGCAGACAATTAAACAGCTCTGTCACTGCTCTAAAACTATGTCCTTAGCATTCATGCCCAGGCAGCCAGACTACCAGACCAGAGCCCATCCTTCCCCTCTGCCCAAACATACGGAAGCATTGCTGGACATAGGTCAGACACTACTTTCTCCTGGCAAATGACAGGTCAGACAACGCTTTCTCATGGTGAATATATGAACCCAGGAGGAGGCTTTGATCAAGGCTGGAGGAGACAGCAGACTAAGCATTTTGCACTGCACTGGTTGCTACTGGACCCGTGCTGCACTGCCACAGCCACAGCCACGAAGAATGTGACGACAAAACATTTCTTCCTCCTCCCCTCTCCATGCAGAGGCAGTGAAGTGCAATCTGCTCTCCTGTGCAACATACTGAGCAGCAACCACAACAGCTCCCACACTCCTAATCTCAGAAGCTGTAACTGGAAGGAGGCAATCCCCAGACATTTTGCAGAGACAGGAAACAAAAGAAAGCTAAGATGAATGGTATGTTGAAGAGAATTGTGAAAGGCTTAGAGCTTGTTCAAACTAAAAAACCCTTCCTGGAAATATTTCTACCACTTCTTCTAGGAACACTGGAGATACTGGTTCTGCTCACAACACACACCCCTTGCGAGAATTCAGAAATTACCATGGATCTCCCCAGCCAACAACTGATCGTAATGTCAAGTGAGCTGTGAGGAAATGAAAGCAAGTCTGCATTTCCTACTAGCAACTGTGGTACAAATGGTGTCTCTGCCCTGCAGCTGGGGCCTAGGGGAGCCTGTAGTGTGCATTTCTTTAGTCAGCAACTCAGAAAGAGACAAGAAAGGGAACTGGTGTTTGCAACTAATACCCTATCACACCAAGTCATGACCTATCTCTGTCTGAATCTGCTTGAATTGTTTCAAAAGACCTTCTGTGATCACATGTATCAGGACCTGAGTCACGAAGTCTGGTTTTCTGACTGACGCAGGAACACCCTGTAGGTCTACACAGACTCCTTTAGCTCCCCGGCTTTCCAAACACCACTTCCGCAATGCCACCTGCAATCTCTAGACTGAATCTTGAGCAGCCTGTTCCCAAGAGGCTTAAAAGACAGTAGCTATTTCTTGAGCTTCAGTCTCCTACAGTGCTCTCCCTGGAGAGTTTCCCTTCACTGCTGTAATACAGTACCGCAGTAAACAACTTCGTCTGCTAGTCACAAAAAATTTGTCAACACAGCACCCCCCCAACACTGGGGCAAGTGAAACTAATACAAAGCACAATTATAAAGCCAGAGCCCACTGAAGTAGAGTGCAGTTTGTTCACAGTGGGGATACGTGCACACAGTCCCCACATCAACTGTGGCACCTGGAGTAAAACCAATGCGAGATAAGAATAAACATTATCATTAAACTCTTCTTTCATGTTGATCAGTTACAGTGCTGTGTCTGTTCCAGAAGGGTTTAAATTCTTTTTACTTCAATGCAAATTTGAAGAAGTGCTGTAAGATCACAAATACTTCTGCCTGACCCAGGGAGTGAAGTCCTACTTGCTGCATTAAGGGACTAATGAGCTTTTCCCCATAGCAACTTCCAAGTAAGCAGGATTTATCACCCCAACAACAACATAAACAACATGGGCAACATTTCACCATCACACAAAATGCCACGAAATTACTGCTTGCCTGAAGAAAAGAGAATGACGAAAGGAGCAGAGGAAGGAGAGTAAAAAGGCACCATCTCTTGGCAGGCATGTTAAATGGGATGCTACTTCGCTTTTCATCTTCTAGACCCTGCTGACATAAAGGTTTCAAGCACTGTCTGCTTCTGATCAATGCCCTTACCTGGTTGTGGACTGTGTTCAGCTGGTTGTTAAAAGTCATGGTCAAGTTGGTTGATGTACTTGGGGCTACGTGGGTGATGAATGGCGTCTTGCTCTGGTTCACTGTGTCATACATATTCACCCGCCGCTTGCAAATCTCCATGTTCTGGAAGCAGGACTTGACACTGTGTAAGGAAAGGGGGGCAAGGAAGAGACAGAAAATCAACCAACCGACTAACACAGGTTCATCACAGTGGCCCTGCATTAGGTCTCCACGGCAGGTCTAGCACTTTCTAGGCTCTTAAAGCCCTTTGCTGTTTTATGCAGGTCTCTCTTAACCAGTGAGAGTCAGTTTAACTCTGTACTGAAAAGGCCAAGACGAGAGCGGCTGCTTTGGGACTCCTGGGTGCTCCCATGGGTCTCAGCACTGCAACACAAATCACAAGCAGCAAGCAAATTGGTTGCTCTTTAGGTGACAAGGCAAGAAATACAAAGTGGCTATTTTTAAGGACTGAAAGAGACTGAGAGCAAGAAAGAAAGATAGATACTGTTTTTTTTCTGATGATTGAGCCTGAGAGGAAAAGACAACTCACGCTTTTGCCTCTGTGCAAGCCTAAAGGTAGTTTTACACGTCCTTTGCAAGGAAGAATTCTACTATTCTTGATCACTGAGACCACTAAAAAATCTCCCTTGTTCCTTTCAAGAAGTAGTTTACTGAGAGCTGAGTCCAGCCTAGCCCTTAAAACATTGCCCCTGTCTGGCTAAATGCTTGTACAGATGCTTATCTTGAAGCACATGAGACCTCCTCTTGCAGTCAATGGGACAATTCATATTGAAAAAGGTTATGCCAAATCAGATTCATCAATGCCCCAAGGCAATCCGGTTCTGAGGTTATCTCACACTGAGAATTAGATCTCTGGGGGAAAGATTACAGCTTCTTTCTCTACGCTGACTTTCCCTACGCTGACTTTCCCTTAAATGTTATTGATATAGCAATGGAAATTTTGAGAAGTATCATATTTTGTGCCTCCTGCAAAGGAGATGAAATACTCTCTACATTTTTAGAGCTCACCAGGCATCTACTACATGAAACTGTCAGTATTTCATTTTTATAATTAGGATACCGAAGCATACAGAGGTTAAGAAATAACAACACAGCAAACCTGTGCAAAACTATATTTTTAATAAAATCTCATTTTTTGAGGTCTAAAAACCAATACAGTTTTCCCACAATTCCTCCATAATAATTGATTTTACAAATGCAATCTTAGAGTCTGAAACTCAACCCCAAAAAGTATAAAGGCATTTATTTTATTTCCATTATCTCAACACAGAAAAATAGCAATTCCAAGCAGTGAAAATCAGCTGTAGCTGTAAAAATCAGCTGTATGCTGATTGTTTTGTAATGATCTAAACTGCTAGAGGAGGTAAACATATCCTCACCTAATTTTTAAGAAACGAAATGTCCCTTCAAAAGGACAACCTCATATGATCCCTCGAGCTGGTCAGGAAGAGGACCTAAATCTTTTCATCCCTATCTTTTCTCTTATTCAAATGGTCACCTCTCTTTTCCTGTGAGTAATATCTGGATAACTGGATCTGGGCCATAAACACCTGCAGACAAGACAGGCTCAGGACACTGTGCACAGCTGCACATTATGAGCATTCACTTACAGAACTATACCTGTTAGTTGCAGAACATTCAGCAAAATCAAACACTTATCAAATAAATACAGAAGACTATTGAATTGCATTTTTTCCAGTCAAGTATGAACATAATTCCCCATTCAAAAAGCAAAAAGCATTGAAAAGAGTGTATATTCTCTACATGGTGAACTGTGTGTGTTACTAAACAGTTTTATATAACAAGGTGTAAGCTCTACTAATGCAACACCATGTTCTCTGTGCTTACTTTAAAAAAGGGGGGGATAAAAAAAGGCAGGGACAAATCAAAACAGAAAAAGTCCGAGGAGTACTCAGCAATTTAAGATCCAGGCAGCTAATTATGTGAAATGGGGACCTAAAGTCACTTTGTTGTCTGCTTGCAAGTAAGCAGAACAGCCCATCTCGTGCTGCTCAAACTTGCAGCCTCCCTGAAGCGTGCCACAGCAGATTCCTTCCAGAAGTTACAGCTTCCACATATTCTCACTTTCTCTGTTGCCCGATTTACTTTCAAGACAGATTACAACTCCCTGCATCTCTCAAGGCTTTGAAGTTTCTATTCTCCAAACTACAGGCAATCACAGACAAAATTTCCATCAACTTGCCATGCTGGTTACAGCTTATTGCTCTCTTTTCCAATCACTGCTTCCTACATGGAGGGGCTGTGCGGGGTTACGCACCCGGCTGGCACAGCATTTAGTATTCAGAGACCTGATGCTGAATTCTTTACTTGGGTAAAATCCTCACTGCTATCGGCCCCACTGATATTTTCAACCTTTCTGGGGCTTCGCCTCAGCAGCCACAAGTGAGCACTTCAAAAATGAAGATGTGGTTATGGTCTGTTGCGTTAGTGGAAAGATTTCTGACGGCAATGCATTAGGTCACAAATCTCTCCTATCTTACACAATCAGTTGTTGCACAGTAAGAAGGATTGTTGCAAATTAAGAGACTTCTGTCTATGATGCTCACGCTGTTAGAAAATACTGTCATTTTTTATTTATGAGTGGTTTTTATATGAAACTTACTTTCTCCCTGTTTAGCACAACAATCTCCCATCTTGTTTTCATTACATTTATCATTTACTATCTATTTAGAGATAACAATGCTCCAAAATGGCTGTGCATGGTACGTCTGGGTCTACACAGATCGTGCACCCACTACCTTCTGGTAAGCAGCTGCTCTTATCTTGTGATAAATGTAACAAAAAGGCAGCTACAGCTCCTTCAAAGAGGGAAAGCTACCTTAAATGAACTTGAAATACCGCAGCCACACATAGAAGCAGGAGAGCTGACACAGTTACCTGTTGCTTTGCAGCACTCACACACACATACTCTAGAGCTTTTTAAGGAATCTCCTTTAATTTTGTACCTGAGCTCCTGACAGCCTTTAAACACTCATGCAAATGGTACCCAATGAAGTACAACACTGTGCTGGCCACTGTTCTCCTGTCAAGTGGAAGGGACAGCCTGCAAAAGCACCTTGAACTGCAAGTGCTGTAGAGCAGGATATTCAAAGCTAGGTGTCCTGAAGGCTTTGGAAAACTCCCACTATGTATCTACCTTTTTCACTTACACCTGAGAAGCCTGGCCCTATGTGAACTGCCCAGGGGACAAGGGCAGTGGGCTGGGTGCAGGTTTCCTGCACTTCAGGCTGCTCTGCTCTGTAATGCAGCCTTAGGAGAAGGGGCAGTCAGGCTCAAAGGCATGACACTTCTTCACATCTCCAGCAAGCCACAGAGCCCATCTCCATTCCACACGTGTGTCAGATGAGGTCACAGCGTGGTATTTAAGGTGACACAGGCAGACAACAAACAGCTGAAAATCGAACTCCTCATCCTGTTGCCTATGCTTTTAAAACAGAGCTGCTGCAGAATAGCTTTTCCCTTAAAAAGCAAAGAGCCCCAAACTGACCCCTGCAAGATGGGAAGGTTCTGGGAGTAAAGGTCGGTTCCCCACTGCAGATAAGGTTGATTACTTCAGTAACAATCATTACTATATTACTTTGAGTTAGACTGATAGTTTCAGCACTAATTGCATAATTTCTTCTGCATTTTAATGGAAAAATACGTAATTATTGAATATTTACATAATTAATGTAGCACACACTTCAGCATTTTAAACGCCAAGCACCCACAACACAATTCTAACAACCTTGACTTGGCAATCCCCTTTTTTTTAACCAGGAAAAGATTAAAACTTAGGGTATAAACACCTTAACAATGCCCTTCAGATACATTTGGTCTCCACCACAGCCAACTCTTCCCTTCACCCTCCAGTTCAAAACCCAAGGGAAACAAAAGCCACGTACTGTGTGCTGTGAGGGAAATCGAGCAAGTGCGTCATGGTGACAAAAGGGTGGCTCAGAGTTTCAATGGGTGTTATCCTCTTATCTGCATCTATCGTCAACATCTTCTTTAACAGATCTATAAACTCCCGCCGGTCTGCCTTTTCCACCAACATATCACTTCCTTCCAAATCCGTTGTCATGTTTACCTAAAGGAGAAACGACAAGAGTGAGCGCCAAAGGAAAGAGCAGATGGTCAGGTCTCCAGCAAACCGTGTTTACTCCTCGCTGGAGCACATGCCCTGCAAGCCTCCCTGTCTAAAGGGGTAGTTGCTGAAGTCACACGGCACACTCTGGCTGGTCATCTGGCCTGTGCATGTCAGATCTCTAGACAGACTGTAAAGTGTTCAGCTCGCTTGGGTCAATGGCTAATGAAACACTTAGTCACCCTCCACTGATGATGAACAGCTTCCATGTGGTAGCAGGCAAGCTCTCATAATCAGCGTATTTATCATACAAAGTACTGTGCTATCAGATACTTATCTATGTGTCCCGTGAGCAAGAGATATATAAAATAAACAAAAATTCTCAGAAGTTTTATGAGAAACATCCCATCCATGTATCAGGTGCCAGGAAAAAAAACCCCACGTTATTTCATGCATTTATAAAGTCTCCCCTGATTCCAGTCTTCCATTTCTGCATATTTGCTTATCAATGCTACCATGTCTAGACTTTGCTAGTACAAACTCCAGTGTTGAACCAGTTTTGCACAATGATTTGTGTGTTAGCACAAACTCCTGTCGCAGGAGTGGTTATGCTGGGATTACCTTTCGCAACTATATGGAATTGACAAGTGAATTAGTACTCCCCATTCCCCCAGGCAGCCACATTTTACAGAGAGCACTCTTCTACAGCCATGGTGAGTATTTCCAGTGTCACCATTTATCAAACAGAAATATTAAAGCACAGGGGACTTGCCAGTGGTCACACAGAGGAGTACTGCATAGACAAGAGAAAACGCAGGATTTCAACACTCAGAGATGTGACTTAGTCATTTTCCAAGGCTGCTTTACTATGGCTGCAGTCACCCCTACAAAGCTGGATATAACAGCTAATTTGGTAGGCATAATCCTGGTATTTTTCAGGAGCTGGCACAAGTACAGGATGTGCAGAGAACTCATGTAATTCCCTTTTTTTAGTGCTGCCAGAAGGCATATAAACAGTCTTCCTGGTTACTCACCAATACTCTTACCTGTGCCATATCATCCAAACAGTTGAAAATATACTTTCTTGCTTCCTTCGACTTAATCCCCGTCTCTGCCTCATGATCATCTGGCGTCTGCTCAAAAAAGGACAGAGGCATTGACCAACACCACCCTGCAGTCAGCTGTGCTTATGTGCCCACATGTGCCTCACTGTCCTCATCAGAGACCACCGTGCCTCTCTTGCCTGACCAGACAACATCAATGTGATTTCTGCTATGGTTATGTGACATCTTTTGTGTCACAAGGTGATTTATCTATTCCCTTTCACTTCTGAGGATCCTCCCAACTATGGTGGGTGTCTTACACCCATCCTAGCTCAGAATCCTATCCTTACAGCCAGAAGCCCACTGGCCTCTCTCCCTGGGGGACTGCGTGCAGCCAAACACACTGGCACACGAGACTCAGGGCTCACCTACATTACAAGTGGTTTTGATTGTCAGAATTAAAATGCTTGCCTTTCCCCCCCCCCCCCCAATGCATTAGATATTAGAGCAAAGTCTGCCAAGGGCATGTTTCATTTAAACTACACACCAATCCACAGACTACTTAGAGGAAGATTTCCAGGTCAATTCTAGACTTAAATTTCCCATAAAGCAATGCTGAGCAGGTGTGTTATGGGCTGCAGACTTTGGGGATGGCAGTTTTGCCTTGGGCCATACCCACCCCAATGTCTGCACTGCACTGCAAAAAGCAGAGACCTAGGCTCTGAGGTGACCTGAATATCTCCTCACTTCCAAGCAACTGCAAGGTAAAAGAAATAAGGAAATGTCTTCCTACCTTCAGTCTCCACAAAGGATATGGTGAGTCTGTATCCCTGTTGAAAAACCTCGTAGTCTTTGTCCCTGCACTTAACAAATACTCTGCTGGTAAGCCCTGCGTCTGTGAAATATAGCGAATCTGTAAGAGAAGGATGAGAGGTCACTGTTCGTCCTGTGAAGATCTCTGGAGGTCTTCCCCAAAGGAGTGCAGGAGGCATTTGAAACAACGGAACAAAAAAAGAGAAAACGTAGCACGCAGTTAGACTTCACCCAAAAAACTTCAGTGCAAGGAATGAGAGGAAGGAGAACTTCCGTATGGAATTCCCTCCGTTTATCATGTACATCACTGGAAACTCACCCTACAGCACAGTCCCACAAGGCCTAAGGACAAAGACAGGAAAGCCCCTAAGTTTTGGAGATCAGAGAAAAGATCCAGACAGCTACTTCAATGGGGTGTCTCATCGCTTTGCACCTTTTTATGTCACTCCCTCCTCTCCCAGAAAGAATTTCAACAATTTGCTATTTTCTCTCTAACTTTTGCTGGTTTTCCTCCACCTGAGTGCACAGCCTGTCCTGGGAGCAGTTTGAAGTTCAAAATGGAAGACTATGAAGTGACTGTCTTTGAACTTGGACGAAATATACTCTCAAATGAAGTGACACCCCCATGGTATGTAAAGTACTTCATCTCTAATGACAACTGCATGATGTCATTTATTATGTGGGTTACATCCACAAGCATGATCTCACTGGCACCCACACAGCTAAAAGGTACTACACATGTTTCCAGAATCTCCAATTTTAATTTTTTTATAAAGGAGAAAGGGTCTGTGATTACACAATTAAAAACACACATGCCTGGGGTGCCACATGAAACCTTAACTTTGGTATCTTCTGACTCCTGAACGTTTCGTTCTGAAAAATTGCTGCAGACTCTGCAAAACTGCTCAAAACAGTCATCTACTCTAGAAAACTCCAGGGAAGAATGGAAAGTGATTTTTAGAGAAGAGACAGAGAGGGATAAAAAAATTAATGAAGGCATAAAAATCAGCTGCTGTTTCAAAGACCTCCAAGCACTCAGTGCTTGGAAGGACACAGTTCACTGTGCATGCAGCTCTGCTGCTCCTTAGGTCCATCAGAAGAGCTCATGCACCAGAGAGGCACCAAGATCCTGCCCCAGTGCTGCAGCAAGGGGCCAGGATCAGCCCCTACCCCTTTCCCAGCTCCCCAGGAGCCCTCCTCATACTTTACTAGAGGAAGCCTTGTGCTGGGCAGTTAAGCTGGCCAGTAAAGGTATGGTGATTTCTTTTTCAGCTGCGTGTTTTATGGCTTTTGGGGTGCAAATGGGAAAGGAAAGAAATCCACTCTTCATGCTTGGTATGTGATTTTCAAACGCTTGTAAGTTTTTCAGCTATGTCTGATTTCCTTTGGAGTCACTAACAGCCCTGCTCTTCACTGCAAGTTATTTCCCCTGCCAAATATTACCTTTAGAGCTCTGAGTAAAAAAATACTAGTTTCAAAAGAAGAGTCAAAACATTTAAATTTATGATAAACTTATTATCCTGCTTTTTTTTTGGTAAAATCTATTTCCTAAAAGAAAAAAGACCCTTTACAGGCTGCATTTGCAGACAGCTAAGATCAGCCTGAAGAAGACTGTGGGAATGGAAAGTGTTCCAAAGCCCTGGCTCCAGCAGCCGCTGTGTTATCAGTTTTAGGACTACAAAAAGAGCACAAAAGCCTATAGGGAGAAAAAGGACGACAGCTTATATTAACTGGAAACCTACATCAATGCGAACCTTCTCCTTCTTGTCATTGCTTTTAATATGCACTCTCATAAAAGGGTTATGAAATGCAGCTGAGTTTGTGCAGTTTCTTCTAACAAATAAACCCTTATTCAGCCCTTGCTCTTACAGCAGAGAAAGGGTGCCTGCTCTGCTCAGCGAGGAGAGACATGTACACAGCTCTCCAGTCAATGGTAGCGTTGACTCTTGATTGAGATTTCACTTAGGCAGTCAGGTCTTAAAAGCCAGCATACCAAGCAGCACACCGGTTACCCAGAATAAACACCCCAGGTGGATAACGACAGGGTTGCCTTGGGAGGGTAAGAAACACAGACCCCTCATTAGCAAAAGTGAAAAAGCTGGCATCTGTTCACTCTGACAAGAGAAGGGAAAAGCACCCGTGCACTTACCAGGACCCAGGGCAATATCCATACCCACCTGATCGTACTCCGAAGCTCCCGGGTATAACGGCCAGCCCAAAAACAGCTCTGCAATGACACATCCCAATGACCACATATCGATTGCTTCACAAAATGGTAAACCAAGGATGATTTCAGGGGCTCTGCAAAGGAAGAGGTTAGAAAACATCAGTAAGGGGAGCAGACCCACTCAGCTGGCATAGGATGGCTGGTGCTGATTGGGACACCCATGAACCTGTGGCCAACAAGTGTCACTGCTCTGACAGAGCTGAGGGACCCACTGGCTACTGGCAAAGTGCCTGCTAACCAAACATTAGTCGGTGAATATTTATCCTTGCAGAGGAGTACTATGGCTGTATACAGCCAAAAGACAGCCCTATGTTTTGCAGCATTTTGTAAAGGAGAGTGTAGTGGGTTTATGTAACTACCGTTATTTTCATTCAGCAAGTGGGAATTTGAAGCCACCCACTTAAGGCCCCAACTCGAGGCTCTCAGGCCCAGCTCACTGTCCTGTGGAGAACTGAGTAGATTCCCCATGGTGAAGCATCCTCCGTTCACACAGATTGGTGAGTTCACAAACAGCCAGACATTAAATAATCATTATAGGACTGGTATAAAAGGATTACTGACTTTTTAAACAAATGGTTGTAACAATAAATCAGAGAATAACGTAATTAGATCTATTAGACCTAAGCTTTTTCCTCAGGAGGAAGTAGCCATGAAGTCTTCCTTTCCCAGTCTGTCCCAGGCACCTGATTAGATTTGCTTTTCCCTTTCAGCCCAAACAGTCAAAATGCAGTGGCACTATGACTGCATTTACTGTCAGCTTCAGGAGATGCCACCAAAGCACCTCTGACCCACCCCTTCCAAGGGGAATCTGTCCCACTGCTTGGGGATAGTTTGAATCCTTCTTCACTGATGCTGAAAAGGTCTGTATGACGAGGTTAGACAAGCTCGCTCAACTCCAGTGGCCAAGGTGAGATGAATCCTGACCTTAGTGCCCCAAATGCTCTGTTTCAGAAACAACTTCTTTGTGGAAGGACGAAAAGGATCTAACAAATACTGAAAATCTTATACACACACAAACACCTTCCCTACTTTTCCCACCTCTGCCTAAATGTCCACATGCAGTTCAGTGACATAGTTTCTACTCTACACTGGGATCACCGAAAGCTTCTCTCCTGCTCTTTTTGCAACATTTCTAGAGCCCCAGCTTCTGGAGTCAGGTGATGTACAGCAGAAAGAATAACTTCCTTTCCCACACTCCTCTAACTATAAAGAAAAAAAAGAAGACAGAGAAAAGAAACGCACATTGCTTTAAAACTTTCATAATTTTAAATATAGCCTTGAGATTTCTTGGGCCCTGATGCATATCTTGGGAATGCCTGGGGTTGACTATTGAGCAAATCAAGTGCCACCATCCGAAGCTTGAAATGGGACCCATGGTTCCCAGTTTCCCATCTGTCATCAGGATAAGATCTGACAGTAGTGAGATCATACTAAGAATTACCAATTGCAGTGGAAAATATTATGTTTTAATCACACCACTACAATCATGTGAAGACAAGTCTTTAGCCAAGAAACCAAGCAAAATGGGTAATTTTTTCCAAAGAAAGAAGCAAAGGCCTTGTAGCAAGAAGCCATGCCCCATTTTCAGTCCACAAACTTCCACAACTTTGGGTTGACCTGTAAAAATAAAAGCCCCAAAATATCTATTCTCAAACCAGCAATGCAGAATGTAAAAATTTCAGGAAATTCTGGGATTTTAAAGTTAGAATACTTTGTGTCATTACCACAAAAACCAAGCCAGAAACTTAAAAAGTGGCTACCTTTAGCCCTCCTAGCTACATCTGTGTTTGTTGTCATACTCTACTGTTCTTTAGCCCACTGTGACAATTTTTTTTTTCTAACACCAACTTCTCCTTATGAGGAAGGGGTTAATTTTCCTCCCTTTCTCCCTTTTCCATCATCCCTGTCATCCCTGCACACTACTCGACACCTAGACAAAATGCAGAGAAAAAAAGACAGCTATGGTGACCTGAATCTCATTACTATGTAAATCCTGCATTCAAAGCCATCTGCCTCTCCCTGTCTGCCTTCCACATTGTGAACGAAATGTCCCTGGTCACTAATGGGAGCTCAGCCACGCATCACTCCCCCCCCCCTCCAACTTCAAATCCCTCCCCCTAACTCAAGTGGAGGGAGTGGAGGGGTGGACTATCGGTGGGATATTCCCAATGTTATTTTGTGGAAAAAACTCCCTGTTTATAAAAATCGCTTGCACAGCTTTCGTACGCAGCACACTCCTCCCTCCCTCTCTCCCCACACTTATGCTGCCAACACCTCCAGACCCCGGCAAGAAGGGATGACCTAGAATTTGAGGTTCCAATATTCCTTTTTTTTTTTTCTCCTGAGTCTTTGGCTGTCCAGTGGGTTTTCCTTAAAGCTGCACTTTCTGGAATGCAGTGATTAGGAGACAATTTCTTTTCTACATGCAAAAGAAGTTTTGCATCTCTGCTGCTGGGAAGAAAAGCACAAGCCAGTGCCCATATTATTTAAACACATAAAATGCAACTAAACGGAACACCATTCATTCTATTAAACCAGACCCATCCTTTTAGGGAGGGGAGATGGTGAGATAGTTTTATTTTATTTTATTGAAAGCTGTATTCGCATTACACAATTAAGCCTAAATGTTAGTTGCAATCTTTGCCCGTTAAGTCCCAAACAGATGATCATTTTGGAACAGTGATGAGAACACCTGTGAGAAGGGGGCCAGATCTAAGTGATATGGTGCCCTGCGTACACCACTTGCTGCACCTTTCTCCCAGACTTCATGTCATAACTGCGATTTTTCCATGGACAGGGAGTGGCCCTGAGACAAAAAGATCTTGTTAACTTAATTAAGCAGTCATTAGGACAGCCCAAGAACAACAGGTATTGGACACCACACAGGCTCCCAGATTTTTAGCCAGCAGACACCTCCTGTCTGCTGTGTGAAAGAGAGAGTTGGAGTCAATAGAGGCAGTAGTGGTCTGCCTGCCTGAGATGGCCAATGCCAGTTTTGGTGGAGGATGCTACAAGTTTTGCAATGAAAGAACTTGTCCACTGATAAAATACCTCTGAACCTCTCTTGGGTGGACATTGTTCTTCATGCTCAGTTAGGGATGCATACATCCCTCTGCATATAGACCTGTATCTAACATGTGAAACTCCTCTCTTCCTTAACATAAACATGTCAATTTTTTAAGACAAGGTGAGATCTTGACTTCAATCACATGTTGTGGCACAGAGTTCCATAGACAACCTTCTGCTTTGAATAGCATCTTAACTCAGTTGTTTAAAGCCTGATTTTCCTTCACCATGTTTAAATTTGTTACCTCTCACCTCATGTTTACACAGATTGGTCTAGAGGTGAAGATGGAAGTGCTTGAATCACCTTTCCTTTAGCACAAGCTATTTTTGTGTCTCTGCCCTGTTCTCCCATGTCTGTAGCACCTTATGCCTTCTCAGTGTACCACCCCATGGATGTTTCAATCCACTTCCATTGCCTGACCCTACAACTCCTCTTTCTGATATGACTGCTTGGAGACAAGCTGAACTGACCTAGAAAGAGTTAAACATGAGGATATTCCCTAGACTTATTTTACACTATTTGCAGAATGCTTTTGCATTCCAGTCTTCCCTAAGCTTAATATTTTGTTTGCTTTTGGAGTGACATGAGGCATTTCAGCAGATGTTTTATCTGGGAGATCCTCTGAGACACACAGTCCTCCCTCCAGAAGAGCTGCAGTTAATTTAGGACATAGAATTATGTAGAAATAGTTCATGTTTCCTCTTCCAATGTTTACTGCTTTTCAGTACTGCACTGATCTGGCATAATGTTTTCTGTAATCTAGATACAGCCCTTTAAATGCTCCTCACTCTTTTCTGCAGCCTAACCTAAGCAAGTGTGTGATATCTGCACGCTTGAACACTTCACTCCTGGTCCACCACTTTTTACAGATAATTAATGCATTAAATAACTATGGTCCTAAAATGTCCATGCAGTCCACTCCAGAACTGATCCTTGAATTCCAAAAAGCACTCAGATCTAGCTCAGCAATAAGAATGGTGTAACTGTCTTTTCCAAAGGGACAGAAAGCAGTTTCCATGTCTTGGTCCCTTCTCGTGTGGGATTTCTCCATTTGGCAGCACATGGCAGCAGGTCCTCCTGGAACAGCAGTGAGGTCTTCAGCAGATCCCTCCATGGCTGCATAGAGAAGTGTTTTTTGTACCAACAGTACATTTGTTTGTTTTTTTTTTTAAACACAGACTCACTAAACCTTTCAATTGTGGTGAGGATCTAGTCTGACACCACACAATGGCAGCCCATTGCCAGATACCTTGACACATACAAGAACATCCCCATTTGCTGCTCTCTGCCAGTTTTTTGGCATCTGCAACATGCTTGGCACAGTAACTCCTGTCTCCTGTACAAGACACATGGAATGAAAACAGAAAACTTTGCCCTCCTGTCCTTCCTCTTCCATGAGCTGCCCTCTATGTCTCCCAAAAAAGGCACTCCCCTTCTGCATGTGCAGGCACAACCTGTTCTATAGCTCACACAGATCTCAGCAGCGTAGACCAAAGATTTAGAAATCATTTGCCACCAACCTGGGAAAAACTGAAGGGCCCTGCCAAGAGCCTCTGTCTCCAGAAGAAAAGCAACCAGCCCATCCCCACTTTACACATCTGTTACCCCTTTCCAACCAAATTACTTTCCTGGACAGCAAAGGGTGAACTGCTCCTTGGCTCAGCCCTGGGTCCAGCAAGTCCCTCACTACATTGGAGCCCAGCTTGAATGTGCCAATGTGTCCCAGAGAGCTGCCGGTGTGGGGGACCCAGGGCATGAGGGTCCACGTGCTGGCAGCACTCACAGGTCCTAAGAGGCAGAAGTGCCATTTCATCATTTGCTTGCACCTCACATATGACCCCATCCTGCTTTCAGGCCTGCCGCTGGCAGAGTATTTACTTTAGCAACCCTGCTTTGTGGCAGGGTAATTTCATTGTCTGGTGTTTCTGTCAGGAAAATTAATTACCAGTCTAGCTCACTGGCTTTTTCACCCACACATCACAGGACATTAAAAACAAATGCCAAAAAAATTCATTTCCACAGACTGGGATTCAGAGAGCTGGGCTCTTTCTGAATTTTAAAACTTCCCTGCAAACTGTCCTCCTCAGGGATAATTTACCACCTCTGGTAGGGTCCCACGGCCAAGTGTGATAGTCTCAGCAGAATCCTTCATGGACAAGTATACATATCAGACAAAAATATAACTCAAAACTTGATACTTGCTGGCACCTTGAGCAGAAAGTGTTCCTGCTTCTCGTCTTTGGGATGATGCTTCTAGAATAAGGTTGCAGGTAGCTGCAAGCAGTGCAGACAGACCTCCAGTAATGATGTCTCTGAGCTGACATACATAGCTCCTGTCTTACTCTACCTGCTAGTCTCACCTGCTAAAGCCTGAATTCTAGGAAGCAGCAGGTTTCACATCTCCACCCAGGAAGCCCCGGGCAGAGGCAGAGAGGCAGGAGCTGAAGCCCTCTGCCTGAGCAGGCAAGCACTGACCAGCTGCACACCCAGGGCTTGACCCCACTCAGGGCTTGTGCTCTCCCATGCACCGAGATACCTCCTGTGAGGACAAGGAACTGCATTCTTCATGTGTCTTACAAAGGGGTTTTTATTCAACTGAGGGGGCTCTATCCTCCTCTCAGGTGAACCATTTCTTTGGCATCGTTATGGACTCTCATACGCACTCACTCGATCCTTTTATATTTTGTATCCACTTTTTATTGCCAGATACCGCAGGATGCAAAGTGCTCTTAGCTCTTATTTAATGGAGTGCACACAGCATCTTTTTTTGTCCCTCTGTACCTCTCAGACCCCAAATCACTTCTTAAGTGAAGGCATGTAAAAGGAGACAGGCTCATATTCTGGAAGTAAAACGTTACCGTTGGTATTTCCCTCAGCCCGCCTCCTCTCCACTTGCACAGACAAGTGGAAGGGATGCAGACATCAAATATGGATGATGCCGAGACGAAGGCCATCCTCTGCTCCAGAGTCTGTGATAAAGCCAGCCATCAGGGCCAGAGCTTAACACCTAGAAGCATCAACAGCTCCTGCTCACTCACTCACTCCCTGTCCCACGCAGTGGACAGGAGAGAAGCTCCAAACCCCACCTGTGTCACTCTCTGCAAGGGAGAGATGGGCTCACCCTCATTGCTGGCCTTACACAGGGACTTCTGCATTTCTCCTGCATCCCCAAGTTCTGGAGTCAGTTCGAATGCTCAGCTGAAACCCATAAAGAAGTGGTAAAGCTCTGCAGAACATTTGGTGGGGCCTCAAGGACTGTGAGATGATCTCTGGACCATGTTGGGAAACACCAATCCAACAGAATCTCAGCAAGGGACATCCCTGGAAGTCAGGACTTATCCCAGAACATGCAGGCATGCTATGCCTTTCAGATTCCAGCACAGAGTTCAAACCCTGGTGAGTTTAGTCCACACAGGTATTTATGAGGGAGGGAAAGGGCCACTGAGGAATGCCACCCCATCTATCACGGTTTGCCCACAAAGATGTGTTGGTCTGAGTGATAAGCAGGGACAGTGCCTCTAAAGGGCCTATAAATACATTCTCTACTTCACAGATCAAACACAGGTACATCTGGTTTCTGGAAAGGACTGTGGGTGTAGCCTGAGCCATTTACAGGGCTGTCAGACCACCAGCACAACCACCACTAGAGGGTAGCTCCAACACTGCATTGCTCACATTGCCCTCACCCATCCCTCAAGATTAGTCTGCAACACATCAAAAAATATCTGTATCAGCTCAGAGGACTGGAAGCTGGATCCCCTCAGCCTTCGGTGATGGTTTATATTACAGGACATAAATATAAACTGGAGGCTGGTAACAAGTGAGGTACCGCAGGGGTTTATCCCTCACCAGTTTTGTTTAGCATCTTTATCACTGACCCGGAGGAGGAGGCAGAGTGCATTCTCATTGAGTTTATGGGTGATGCCAGACTGAAGAGACCTGGCAATGCACCTGAGGGCAGGGCTGCGACACACAGGAACCTGGACAGGTAGGAGACATGAGCCAATGGGGACCTCCTGAAATGCAGCCAGGACAAACTCCAAGTCCAGCCCCTGGGATGGATGAACCCTGGTGACAACTGGGGAACTGCTCAGCTAGAGTGGCCATGAGCACCTTGACTTGCAGGGCAGTGGGCGTGAAACAAGGACCCGGGTAGCAGCTGCCACAACAGCCTCCCTGGAGCAGGGCCAGCAGAACAAGGAATGTGGTGACCCACCTCCAGCCACATCTGGACACCACATTCAGCCTGGGGACTCCAGTGTATGGCTGAACTGGAGTAACCTCAGTGTGAGGAGGGACGGTCATGGCATACATGACAGCAGCCTGCCTCCTTCTCCTCTGCCATGTGGAGAAAACAGTGCCAGGCTATTCACTCAGGTTGGTAGCAGGAAGTGGAGATGACAGACAAACTGAAACAGGGGAGGTTGCCATTGGGAATGGGGAAAACACCTCCACTGTGCTGATAAATGAACCACCAGCACAGGCGGCCCTGAGGGACTGTGCAGTTGCTATCCTTGGAGGTTTTAAGACCCAACAAGACAAAGTCCTGATCTTTATCTCATGGCAGACCCTACCCTGACCATCAGGTTGGGCTAAATAAAAGCCCCTTCCCACCCGAACTACTCTAACTCTGTAAGGTACAGTAACTATACATTTCTCAGTAGGAAGGTCACTAAGATCCTTCTGCATGCAGACAAAATATTACATAGCTGGGAGTGCTTCGGGGGTACAGATGCAGGTCCCAGGGTGTTTTTATCAAGTGTACACACAGAGTTAGGTCTTTTAAAAACAGAGAGCAAGTTACACAACAATTACTCCTGAACTTGACTGGCGTAATTACCAACCAGGCCTAGTGAGCCTATCATTGCTAAGGGCATTTAATAGCAAATAAATCATAAAAGCTGAATATACTACTCACCCCTTGACACCACTCATGTTCCACCAGGGAAGGGTGAAAATACTCCAGAGAACGGTGTCAGAGGCTGACAGGGTTAGCCCGGACCCCAGGAAAGTCACCCACTCCCTCCCTGTCCCAATCCTGGGCCATCCAATCAATGTCTGTGTCACTCCTGGCAAGCATTCAGCCAGCTTGTCTTACAGACCTCCCATGGCGGAGCATCCACAGACTCTGCTGTGCCCCAGAGGACCTCACCCCTCGTAATTTTAAGGAATAATACAGCTGTGCATAGCTGATTTTATGTCATGCTTAATTACAACTTGTTGTCAATCTGGCATCTATGTAATACATATGGAAAAACATAATACATCTCACTTGACTTTGCCTATACCCGGCTTTCTGGCAAGCTGCCCCTCCTCCCTCTCTTCACCCTGCCTTGGCCTCAACACATACTCAGTACCTATAACCTTGTCTCTTTTTCTCTCTTGCTTACTATGTCTGTCTCCTTTTTCTGTCTCATCTTTCCCCCTCTCTTCCCGCACTGACTGTGGATGAAGAGAGAGGCAGACAATCCACACAGGAGCTCTGAAACTCCCTACCTCGTGGAGGGGATGCACACCATGCACTTGAAAACACAGCCCTACATTGCCATGGGTTTGCATCCATCTTTAAAAATCAGGTGTCACATAGACACTCACATGTCAGGTACTCCAATAGGATCCCGATGCTCACTGCCACCACCCACATGAGGCTCTTGGAAAAAGCAATTTCCATAGGTTAATCCTGGAAGACTTTCAAGTAAACCGCACTTACATATCAAGCACTTGCCATCGCTTTGCACCTTTTCCGGGATTAAGAAAGCTGGATTCAGCCATGAACAAAGCCTGGGTTTAAATGGGGAGGGAGGGGTCCCTGCTGGGAGGCTCTGCACCACTCTGCTTTCCTACATACATTGCATATATACACTTCATTTAGGTTAGGGCCTTAAAGAAAACCTCCTGCTCTCTTCAGCTAGAGCATGTGAGCAAATAAATGACTGAAGCCCAAAGCTGGAGAAGGGAGTGCAGCTGTTTGTGGAAACAAGACAAAAGATTTAGAAACAGTTGCTTTTTTCCCCCTCTCCCATGTCAGGCTGTTTACAGAAACCAAGGGATGAAATTTTGCAGACAAAACCACTGAGAGCAGCCTGTCAGTCTCGGAGGGAAGGAGAAAGGGAGGGAGAGGGAGGGGAGCGTAGGCTTCTTTCAGGATTATGGATCATTGCTAAATTGCTCTATCAATTATTAAACCCATCACTCAAAGCGCAGTAACCAAAATATAGCAGATAAAGCCTTTCTCATCCACTCTCTACCAGCTGCTCTCCTCCTCCTAAAGCCAGAGGGGAATGAAAATTCCCATAGTTTATATTTTATAAACATAATTTTCCCCATGCCTTGAAAATAAAGATTTTTTGGACAAGGTACAGTAGAACTGAGCCCACAGCAGGATGATACTACAGGAGAAGTTGCCCTTTTGATTAGCAGATTGAAGGAATAAAAAAAATATCTCTCCAATCAATATAATTTCTTAACACTGACAGGTTAAAACATTTGTCTGTTAATAAATGAAGAGGCAGGCCCCAGCTATCAATAGCTGTTAGTTGCTATTTGCCACTGCCACTGAACTGATCCAAGATCAACAGCAGGGTGGGCATGGTCCTAGGAAAGGACAGGACAAAGTGGCACGAGGCACATGGTCTGGTCAGTGGCTCTGTGGAGAAGCAAACTGCAAACATATAACCAGGATGAGAGAGGAAGCCCTGAGAGCAGTGCTGACAAGGAACCACATGGGGAGGATGACCAGGACCTGACACCCGGCTGGAAAGGCTTCCATGTGGCTGCTGATGTCTGAATGGACACGAGTTTTCAGCAGCACTCTGTGCACTTGCTGGAAGCATTTACCATGCACATCACCTGAAGCACACACGCGCCCGAGAACTGGCGGGGGCCCTGGATGCAGCTCAAGTTAAGCATGCATTTAAGTGCTTTGCTGAACCTGATTCAGCCAGCAAGTCCTCGTTGCAATTGAGCTGGAAATCATAAAAGTCAAGAAAAGCCCAATAATGGAAAAGAAAGCCAGGCCCTGGGTTTGACCAAGAGACGTGCTAAGCTTGCCCCAGCCAGAAATGATCTTTGCATTGTACATCCCTGGAGGAAGCCCTACTGGACTGACCACAACCATGCTCGTCTCTTCGGACTCAGAAATGCAGGAATCCATAAACTTCGGAGGAGGTGAACAACACAGAGCACCACGACCATTGCCCCCAGGGGTCATCAGCTCCACGCTGACCCAGAAGCGGGAAACATGCACGGGGGGGTGATGCAACAACAGCTACATTCAGCACAGCACGACCTCTGGTTGTTCTCCGAAACAAAGGGCCGTGCACGGGGGGAGGGCTGGGGCTTTCCCAGGTTATGGAAGAAATCAGAGAATAGAAAAATCATAATTTGAAAACAAAAGCCCTATCCATGCCAGGCAGTGAATGGATGAGCTGCAACGTATTGGGTGCAGAAATCCCCTGAAGGAGGCATCTGATCAAGAGGGGAAGAATGCCAATTATGCGCTCCCATTCATGCCACTGCAATGAAAGCATAATTCTGACTCTGCTTTCTGACCCGCAGTATGCAATTTATGCAAATCCAAGCTGTTCTCGCTTCCCTCAGAGCCAAATGTCCACCAATGCCAGAGCTGGCTCTAACTTTTTGTTTTCCTTTTCAAAATCTATTGTTTTCACTGCTGAATATTTAAGACCTTTTGTTGTTGCTGCTGCGTTTCTTTGGAAATGAAATAATAATTGAAAAAATCCCATAGCACACAGAAACAAACAAAAGTTGACTTCTCATCTCCGACGGCCTCCCATTCTGCCACACTCAGTTCCATCCCAGCCCCTTATTGTTCCAGCCCAGAACCCTGCCATGTAACGGCCAAGTGAAGCTTCTCGTGTCTGATCTGTAACGTTCCCGAGACTTTTGTTCACAGCAAACACTGGAAGTTGCATCAAGCTGCATGGTAGTTTTATGGGATTAGCCTGAATGCTGAGCCAACTGTCAATAAAAGGCTCCAAACGATTTCTATCCCTGGCAAACATGGATATGAACCAGACTCAGGCCATGATCCTAAGATTGACTTCACAGAGCAAGTAGCAGGTCTGAGGCTAAAAATATCAAATTACTGCAGCCTTCTTTTATTTTTTTTCCCCTTTTTTTAATCATGTCTACTGGCTGCTTTCTTTTTTTATAATTAGAAAAAGACAAAGACAAAAATAAAGTACTTATCCTGCCTTCTCCTCGGAGAAAGGAGCATTGCCCTTTACTTATCTCTGAAGAGCCACACAGATTTAATATTATTATTAGCAGCAACTATTTGTGTTTCTGTAACACACAGAAGTCCCGGCGGAGACCGGAGCCTCATAACGCTAGACGCTAAAACACAACGTGCTAAGGGACTGTGTCTGCTCCGGAGAATTGATGATCTAAGACGATGTGTGGTGACAGGGGAACAGATTGGTGGAGCAGTTCGCCCAAGATCACACGGTGAGAGCACAGAAAAGCCAAGAAAAGAAGCGGGGTCCTTGCGAACAGCGTGCCATATCTATTAGACCCTGTCTTCTAGTTATGATATTAGGGAATAGCAATAACAATACATGGATTTGAAGGCTCTTGCAAAAGAGATGGGTAGTACTGAGGTAAGGCAGATTTTAGGGCAAAATGACCTGTAGATATGACCCAGCAAGATAGCAGCCATGTTGGGAACGGCTCATAAAATCCAAGGCTCACTTTTAAGCCCTGCTTGGTGAGTCACAGCACCCTGCCTACACTATGAGGACCTGCCTGGTCTACAAAGAAGTTTAAAGAAAAATCCAGGGAATGCCTGCCCATCAGCACATGGAGGTAGGTGTGTGTGGCTGGGAACAGCGGGGACCCCTCGGAGCTGCCCCAGTTGGCTATTCCTGCTGCAGAGATTTGAAAATCTCCACTTTCAACTCAAGCCCCACTTGAATCAGCACAGTCAGCAGAGCAGGTGACAACAGCCCCCCGTACAAGTAGCAGGGCACAGCACTGTGGAAAAACATTCCTTTTCCACAGATTGCAGAAACACAAATCCACTCTGAATTTAATTTATTTTTATTGCATTTATATTAGGGCCAACATCTGGAAGTGTTAAGTAGAGCCCTACTGTACTGGATGCTGTAAAAAAATCTAAGAAAACAGTCCCCGCACTAAAAGACTTGCAACCGAATTTGGGATCCCTTATCACCCTGGAAATAAAAGCTCAGCATCTGCTAAGATGGGATCTGCAACTAAGCCTGAACAAAACGCAATCCCTGACCCACTGGGGTGACCGCTACGAGCCTGGCTCCTGCAGCTACCATATTTTAGGGCCAAAGACTGCAATTGCTCCATTGTCCAGAGATGGAAGAGGTCCCTTGCAGCTGTAGCAAAGGAACAACTCGGACTTTAACCCGTAATGTCACACATCTTTCTGGAGCCAGAACAGAAAACCAAAATAAAGCAAGAACGTGGTGTGCAAATAGTCCCAAAGGCACCATGATGCTTGTGGGGAGAAAGGCACCACTTCAGAAGAAAGACTTCTAAAATAAAGTCTTCTGCAAAGCTAAGTTCATTCTTTATTTAAAACCATCGCATGGAAAATTCAATTGTTCTCCAACGCATCTCTGTACCAAATCAGAAGCCTAAATTCAATCATTAAAGTGTGAAGCTGATGAATTTAAATCCATAGTAAGTGCAAATCTCAACACAATTTTAAGTAAGGAGTCGCTCCCAACACCTTCATAACATGTCAACACATAGTCATATATTTGTTTCTGGGACTCTTCAAATGTCTCCTTTTACTGTTTCATTTTTTTCTTGCCAAAACAAATCCTTAAAGCTCTCCCACTGTTCTGAAAAAAATATAAACATTTCCTGCATGTTAAAATCTTAGGTGGCCACGACAGAAATTTTGGAGAGACAAATCTTGCAGAAAAAAAAAAAATAATATGAAAGAAACTTTTTTCTGTACGCGAAGGGAATTTGGATTGACTCCCATCTGATTAATTTTAACTACTAATTTGTCCTTGGATCATACTGCAGTACAGATGTCATTTCTTAATTTGACTATTTTGTAAGTAGCCAGTACTGTCCTTGTAAAGGGCGAAGAAATCCCCATATATCAGTAATGCTTTTGGCTGAGGGTAAGTTTAGTAATTACTCCAGAAAAACAAATACAATAATCAGAAGTACTCCCCAGGACATGAAGGCAAAGATCCACCCTTTCTTGAAAGAAGGGGTTCTCTTATGTATACATTCCTATCTTCAATTATCATGACTGCCTGTAACCATTTAGCTCTCTGCTAAGTCAACTGCAGGGTTCAAGAACATTTCCTGACATTCTTCACATTTTTTTTACATGTTGCAATTTTATCTGGTGTATATCATATGCTTTCCTCCAGAAATGCCTGAACCAAAATGTCCTCCTCCTGACAAAGGAGTTGGGGCTTCGTGAACTTGACTGCAGCTCTCAGAAACCTCATCATTTGAGAGCTGTGTTAGAAATTAGTGAAAACAGAGCAAGTTTGCCTTTGACAGGTAAAATCACAGTACATTCAAGCAGCAAGGGATGCAAATGGACCCAACACCTCCCCCTAAAGACACTTTCATTCAGTTCTAAGCCCATGAATTTATCGCCTCAATGTCTTGGAGCTTCCCTGTCCCTCCACCAAAAACCTTACAGTGTACACCTTTGGTTTCATTACCTTCTTTACTTCACCCTTCCCCACCTCTATCCCCGCAGCTCCCTGACACCTATTTCAGCTGTGGAAAGCCATGCTTTTTGGTTTAACTGGAACTAAGACAGAGTCAGTGCTGCTGCCTACACCTCAACAGGCAGGCAGCCTCCAGCTGGGCAGGGGCAGGTCACTCCCCACCATATGATTTACTACCAACACATGGCAATATTTAGGGAGCAATAATAAGGTGGTACACAAGCGCTTTACCAACAAACAAGATGGGGAAAGAAATAACTGTATTTCCCCCGTTATTCTAAGGGTAGGTTCACCAAAAGGTTAGTGAGAAAACAATGCAGGCCATCGATCACAGGGACAGCTAACCTAGAAAGGTTACTGCGTGTTCCTGCCTCATTTTTCACATCTATAATTACCCCGCCGCTTCTCCTCACGTCCCACCCATGGCCAAGCAGCAAATGCCAACCACCGCTGCTTTATTAATTATGTATTTTGCTTATGCCCGTTGTCACCGCCCCGCAACGTGCCACGGCGGCTGAAGGATTAAGTAGCACGGCTTCTGTGATCCCCGCAGGGCAGTGTGGCCAGGGAAAGGGAGCTTGAGGGCTTTCCTGCCTTTCCTTCACCAGATGTAAGAAGCTACCACCTCTCAGCAGAGGCTGAGGTGGGACGGAGGTGGAAGGGATGCAGCTCTTTACACCTGCCCTGTGAGAGGGAGAAGCAATGTAGGGGCATATGAGGGAAGACCGTTTCCATTCATGAAGGGCTCAGATTTCTTTTGGATCTTCACCCAACTGAAACAAAATGCCAATATTGCTGAACATACTTAGCACCTCCTAAAGCGCAATCCTACTCTGAACAGTGCCTGTCTAAAAACAGCAACGCCAGGCTCCTTGTTTACTGCGTCTTCCTGATGCCTGATCTGAATTTCTCAGTCTAAAAGGAAAAAGAAAAAAGAAAGTAATTTTTCTATCTGCCAGTCCAGCAAACCCAACCTGTGCTTTAAGAGCCACTCTGGACTCCTTTCTTGCATATTTATGCACACAGACACGAGCAGTCAAATTATGGGTTATGCAGAGATGGGCAGGGGAAGCACAAGGCAATGATTTGAAGACAACAAATTTGCAAGGAACTTGATGTGTTTCTACCCGAAGTACAGTACCACGTTTCTGATTCAGGGAAGCCTGAGGGTTTTTTATTTTTATTTTTTTTTTGCTTTGGGGAAACCTAAAATAACTTCCTTTGAGAATTTGTGTTCTGTAACCACCACTTCATCCTTCTGTAGTATTTCTGGATCCAGGTTTTTCAGCTGTAGAATAATAGTAAATATGTATAAAATAACGAAAACTTCTGCCTTGATTGAGAACCATTTTCTGTTCTTGCTTTTTTCTGTCCCACCAGAAACTATAATTAATTCACGCTCCAACAATACTAAAATCATTATTTTCTAACTGCAACCATATCTGCAATGAGAGTCATTGTTGATGAAAAGTGGAATAGAAAAAATTTGCTGACAAAAGCAAAAAGATTGCATGACAAAAGCCAGCACAATGATACAAAGTTGTATGCATGTCCTGTTTTAGACTCCAGAGAAGTTCAGAGTGGTAATGAAGAGAAAAACATCCTGGAAAAGATAGTAGGAGTAGACTCAAAAAGAAATTAAATACAGGATTTCTCTTGAGAAAAAAACCTAGAGTAAAAGCTTTTGCAGTGTCTTTGAGGCTGCTGAGCTCTACAATGTTCACCTCGGGATCCTGATAGCAAAGTACTAGGCACAGGTAGGATCCAGAAAAACCAAGGAGGTATAGGCCTCCTTCACACTGTCAAGGAAAACCAAAAGCACAGCACCTGTTGACTTGCTGCCCTCCAAGGCTAACTCACTGTATCAAATGTAATGACTCTCACCACACCAAAATATTCTAATGTGGTTCTAAATGATCGTGGAGGGACAAAAAAAAAAAAACCCTGACCAAAAAAAAATAAAAATCACAGAGCATCAGACCAGCTGGATCCACAACAGACCATGGAGAGGATGCTGGAAAAAATCCACAATTGACATTGGTTCCCATGTCCCAGAGGTGAAATGCAAAACCTCTCCTTCTCCACACGCTTCTCCAAACCCTTCCTCAGACAAACTCACTGCTCCCATGCCTGCAAGCACTCAGATGAGGCTTCCCTCAGCCAAGTTCTCAGGAAAGCAGCACAGGATGGCTATAACCATGACCTGCCATCTTCGGGATTGACCGCGGCACAGATATTCCAGCTACAGGCACAGCTTGTTCAGCTCTTCACCCCCTCTTCACAGCTTCCCCCTTCACTCAGTGGAGTACCTCATTACTGAACCTTTGTGATGCTCCACACCACATCCCTGTTACTGGAGGTGATCCTGGCACCTCTTCCAGACCTGGTTGACAGCTGAGATCAAGGGAAAACCCACCAGGAGCACTGGCTTTTTGCACTGATGCCCATCCTGCGCACAGACAAGGCACGGATGGCTCCAGACCAGAAGTCAGAGCTACCATCAGTACAACACCCGATCACAGAGCTCATTCGAATACAAGAGAGTAAAACCCACCTACAGCTACTGCTGGCTGTGCTCTGTGCCCTCCTCCCATCCCCACCCCTTGTGTTGACTACTCCAGGAAGGCCTGGTTTATAATGATCTTCTTTCTTCCAGTGGAGAGGGCCACTAACACTGTGCCCAAGTACGGTTCGCTGGACCAAGGGAGAAGAGAACTGGACCAGGAGATATCTAAAGCTTCTGGTTTTGACACTGCCTGCAAGATCCTCAGGGACATCAAGAGAAAAGCAGGAAATGCCCTTATTATGTTTTCAGGGTAATTTATGACAAAATTTGAGTATCTCATGTATGATCAATTTTAAAGATCGAAATTTAATGACAGGAATTTTCTTGCCCTCCTGATTAAGCCCATTTACAGTTCTTTCAGATTGATGGTTTAGCCATAGATGGGGCATATGTGTTGGGGACATTTCTTGGTATTTCTTTGAATTCCATTGTTTATTTATTTGTTACAGAAACAAAGAACAGTCAACAACACGGTACAGAGCCGCATGCTCTGGACTGGAGCAACAGCCACAGACCCTCCAGAATTGTTATGGGTTCTCTGAGGACCCATCTCACTCACTTTCAGAAAAATCTCTGCCTTTCCACTTTTCCTTGAAGCAGCAAACTAGACGAAGGAAGGATTAATTAGCTGATGTTTGTAAAGCCTTTTGAAGATGAAAAGTGTTATTTTTATTTTCAAGTCTCACCAAGGGAAAAAAAAAATAAAAAAGAAAAGGCCAGAGAAAGACTTCTGCTGTTTCCTACAGAGAGAGGTCTCAGGACTGAGCTCCTGTACAGAGACACTCCTCCAACACTAGATATTAACTGGCAAGCCGCCACTGCAGCCCTTCCCTCGGGGCATGCATTAACAGGGTCTCTGCCCAGCTGCCTATTTTCATGAAACATGTAGAACTCAATACCACTGAGACCTCTCCCCCCTGCATCGAATTTGCTTGAATTTGTCCACCAGATTCCAAAGTTGGGGGGAACACAGCAGCAGTGTGATCACACACATCTCATTTCTTTAGAAAAGCAGACTAAAAGCAAATGAGGAAGGCCCTTGAATACAGATGCAGAGTGCCTGGCTACCCAGAACTCTGATGGGCTATTTTCTCCTAAGTGTAAATTACAGAAGTGATTTATCTTTCTTAAACACTTTACACCTACTGTTGGAATTTCTGTATGTGTCCTTTTTCTTTTTTCCCCCCCCTCTCCTTGTGTCTTTGGAATCACAAGGATGCACTCAAACAGAGGCATGCTGTGATGCAGGACAAGGATCCCCTGGCAGCTGGAGAGCAACAAGAAGCTTACAGGTGGGTGCCCTGCCCGAGGAAGACAAAAATAGCAAGAAGACAGACAGGATTGCAATGTATTAGCCAAGCTGTGCTTAACACCCAAGACAAGGACGACAATGAGCTGCTACAGGTCAGGCCTGAAGTGAGCTGGAAACCAAGAAGGGGAAGACTTTCTAGTGTGCAGCCCAATTTCAGCTCCTTCAACTCCATGATCTCATCAAAATCTCGTGACCGCCAAAAACAAGCAGGATGTTTGCTTCGAGTTATCCTGTTAGGCAATAGGTAGAATATTAATCTCACTGATGCCTAAGGTCCAGCTCCAGGTATGTTCACCCCCCCCCATGATCAGGGACAGCAGCACCTGTCCTGACCCCGCTTTCATGTCAATTCCTTTCCCTGCTCTCAGCTCAGCAAGGCACAATGTGCAAGAGCTGAGAGGTCCTGCATAAAAACAGCCATCTGGTGAAGGGGCAGGAAGAACCAGTTAAAAACAGAGTAGCTCCACCATATGGAGAAAATAATTCAGTTGGGCAGTGTAGGAAGAAGCAAACCCTATTATAATAATTGTGTTGCCAAGTGATGTTGCAGACTTGTTTTTCCCCTCACGGCTTCAGCACTGATTAAGAACAGAGCTTCCCCCATAACATGGCACCATCTCCACAGAAAGATCAAACTGTTCCCCCTAGTGACTTGTGGGAATACCATGTTAGCACCGAAATGTCTACAATGTGAACTGAGCATGGAGACAGGAACACTGCATTCCCTACCACCTTGCTTATACTTTCATTCTGAGTTAAAACACCAAGACTTCGGGATAAGCCAACCCAGTTCAGCTGGACGGCACCCTGCGGAAAGCTGACTCAGAATTAGCACACTAGTGACAAGCTAGGTTTGGAAAACTTCTGGCCCACCAAACCCAAGGACAGGCAATGGAAACCAGCTTGGGGCTAAGGCACCTCTCTTCCTACACATGGGAACTCTGGTCCTCCCATAATCACCCATGTATTCAGGACAGAGCAAATTAATAAAGCCTGAAGTCCTTCTAGAACAGCTCCCCTTCTTCTTCAGGCTGTTGATAAAAAGGTACCAGGGGTGCCAGCTCCAGAAGTACTTCTTACTCTGCAGAGTGAAGGTGACTCCTCCCTAGAGATCACCCTAATGGCCTCCCCCCCAACACAAGCTATTGCAACGTGGGCTCCTAGGGTCCTGCAATCAGATTAGCATCACTGAGAGCTAATTATGTGCAAATGTCGAGTTTCCAAGGTCCCACCCTGGCTCTCCTGGGAATTGGTCAGGCAAGGGATCTGTCTCTCCTGCTTCTCCCTGCCCATTTCCCTCACAGACTAACAGGCAGCCCCTTGGACCACAGTGTCAGTACCATCACCTCGGTTAGCACGTGCTGCTGCTGAGCCTGGCACACAAGGCAGAACAGATGCCCAGGCCAGGCTATCGCTGGGGCAAGGATAGATCTGGATGTCAAGCACAGCCACCGCACTGAATGATGGCAGGTAACCCCAACTCTCCTGCCTCTGACGGACATACCCTTCTGCTGAAACATTTGTTACGGGCGTGAGCTCAGTCTGAGTTCAAGGCATTAGCTTTCTCTTGGTAAAAAACTTGCTCTTTCCCCCTTTTTCCTTTGTTTCCACACCCTCCCCTACCCCCTTCCCCCTTTCTGCCTCTCATCCATCCCCATGCTGTGGCTTTCTACTGGCTGCGTTTATTTCCAGACATGCAGGATTGTAACCAGAGAGATTTCCTTGCATGAGAAGCCTTGCAGCTTCCAGCCAAAATGGACAAATCCACTAACATCTCCAAGGGTGTGGAAGATGGAATGGGAAGCACAGCCTCTTGCTGCAGACATCATTCCCAAGCAAGCAAAATCCCACTCTGAGGCCAGTTAACGTATTAGTCATTAATTCTGGATAAAAGGAAATTTATTTGCACGGCCCTGCTTAGACAAGACTGAAATCTTAACGTGCCCCTCCCCCTCCCCCTGCTCTCCTTTAATACCTTATTAATATTATACGGCAGCACAAGCCAACATGCAAATAGAGCTCTATGCAAATACGACTCAACGCAAAGACAGCTGCACTTGGTTCAGTGCGTTAGTGCAACTCCAGAGGAATAGCCAGGGGAAAAATAAATCATATAGATGATAGAGAAAGCATGTCTTAGCTTCCAAATTTCCAGGGAGAAAGCCGTGTGTGCACGTCTGTCAGAGCAGAGCTTACCAAGTTTCATCAAGGAGATAAGGTAGTTAATACTCTGCTTAATTAGAGGCTGCAATGTTCTTTTTGGGACGCCAAGAGGATTGCCCTCCAAAGTGTCTAAGGCTCCGTCTTGCAAAACCTACTTCTAAAGTGGACTTAAAAGTACAACTCTGCTCACTAAAAGAAGTACAGTCAACTTTTCTGTACATTATTTCCCTGTTTACTATTTCACATCAAATACACTCAGTTTCTAGACAGAAATCTTGTTACGGGCTTTCCCTGAAGCACAGGCCTGCAAACAGCAGCCCTGAATTTGAAAGTCAATCACTTCTATGCCTTCCCAAGCACTGCTACCAGCATTGCATTAATTGCTGCTGGCAATCAACAGGTCCCCAGGTATAATGTTGATGAGGGGCAGAAGTATTCCTAACAAGAGAATTCTGAAGAGATACCTAACAGAATGAAAGTTTTACTTCAACACATACACTGTCTGGTCCCTTGGAGCAGAGTCTAGATCAAGGGTGCTCTCAGATCTGGTGATAACTATCACTCTGCTTGCAGGCAGGTATGAAGTTCCATTTGACTCTAGCTGTGAGAAGCAAGCCAACAGGTCAGCCCTTAGGGTGTGGGTAGTATCAGAAAGACCCAAGCACTTTGTATTTCCATAAAGACAGCTGTTGGACTTTCAGAAACTTTAATATATCCAGGTAAGGCAAGCACTTCCCACTTCATAGCTGGGAAGACCGAGAGATGTAGCAGAAAAATAATTACAAAAAGTTCACAGAAGCAAACAAGAAAATAACTTCCTCTGTCCCAACCTTGTATGTTAGCCACAAGACCATCTTTAGTTACACGTGCCAAGTTTAGTAGTAATACATATCACTGTAATTGGTGACCTTACATTTAGAAATATTTCTCAGCTGTAAAGGATAGCTGAGAAGGCATAAAGGTCACTTGGAGCACTTTTTGAGAACAAGCAGTCCAAGGAATGTAATTTTTGTTGAAGAACTATTTGGAAATGAGGTTCCCAGCTGGAAAGCTCATCTGATAGAAATGACAAAGGAACGAGGGCATCTGTCTTACCCAATAAATACTGAAACAACATGTCCCTGCTCTTAGCATAGGAACTGTGAATCTCCAAGGAGCTGGAATTCAGGAGAGAACTGAGCAGGAACACCTTGCATCCCTCAGTGGTGACTCTTCCAGCTGACACCACTTCAGCAACGAGCCTGAAGGAAGGGCTTGTAGAAGTTATCTCCACATGCCTCTTTCAGGCATTGGGTTTTAGATGTTATGTAAATACCAACTTCAAAATAAGGGAGAGCAGAATGTTACAAAACAATATAACTGAAATGTTTACAAAGCAACATCCTGTCTTTGGTGATCATTGGTTCAAGCCCAAAATGCAGTTAACTTTGCTGTTAACTGTACTCCATACTATTATCCCACATACTGCTCTTTCTTACAGATAACGTTATAGATCCACACCTGCTCCACGGCAGTGCTTTTATTCAGAAATAACCATAAGCAGACAACTGGCATGTAGCAACACATCAGAAAGGGCCTCAACGATTTTATTTTTATTTTTTAAATAATTTCAGTGCAACCACTCTTTTAGCGTTTTTCCTCTTTTATGTAACTGGGAAAGGGCTGAGGTGAGAAGGATCCCACACAGAAAAAGAGCTGGCTTGCAATGCAGAAGAATGAAAGCACTGCTAAGAAAATGAGAAGACAGCTGGCTTCCACAAAGGGTGCCAGACCTCATGTCTAAAATTAAAGAATCTCATGTTCTGAGGAAAGCACCTAGTCTCACCCTTAAGTAGAAGATTAAGAAGCAAGAACTGGAACACACCATGTTACCATTAGTGCCCAAAAACCTTACACAAGTTAGGATCCAGACTAAACCCTACACCTGTTGGTAGTACCCAGCAGGCTTTATTTTTCAGTCTTTTGTTTCAAGACCTGCATGAATGGACCTACTCTATAGTCACCTGTAATAGCCCAGCTGGGCAGCCCTAGCAAGGCCAAGGACCAAGAGACTCATTAGGCTGGCTGAGCCCTTTACCTAGGTATGATCTCTCCAGGCCATGCAAGACAGAAAAAAAAATGGGCATTTTACTCCTGCTTCAACACCAGTCACACTGCCACATTCCCCACCTTCCCTCTCTACTTCCTCAGCATGAGCCTAACTGTTCTTGATTGGAGGGAGACATCCTGATTAACAGATGAGTAACAAAGCTGGTACCAATATAGGCAACTCCTGTAAAGCTCTAGTCAGATGTGAAGAGCAAGTACCACCTGCAGAACCTGGGAGTCCCACCTCCATGGAAAGCTCAGGGAAGCACAGCCCCAGCTTGACAGTTGTGGAGGCTGTGGTTTCCAGGTACATCTCCTCCTGGTGGCACTGCTGGTTTAACCAGTCTCTGCCCAAAACCCCAGGTCCCACCTCTGATCTTTCCCTTAGGACAAGCTGGTACAAATTCTCACTGGGTCACATGAGGGTGGACCAGCTGCAGAGGACCAGGGACATAAGATGGGGATAGGGAGGCATCGCTGCTCAGGCAGCCGCTCACCAAAGGGCACGTGTGTGAGCATGCCCCAAGAAGACAACTTGGTGAGCTCAGGACCAAGCTATCACACACAGGTATGTAAAAATCAAGCCAGAGCAACAAGCAGAGTGACAGACATCAAAGCGGGGGAACCCACTGCCGGCCCACGGCTCATTTCTCCTATGCTCCGAACAGCGCGGTCTTTCAGGTGGTGCTCGGTGGTTTGGACATTAATCACAGATGAAGGGTATTTTCTCTCACATGAAAGCAGAAACCCCCCAGAAGGCAGCCTGCCAGAGAGGGCTGTGACTCACCCGGGTGCCTGGAGGAGGGGCTGGCAGAGCCACGCACCTCATAAGGGACCACAGACCTTATGCTGTCCCTCGTCCTTGCCTGCAGAGCTGCCAGAGAGGCAAGCTTTGCTTTTAATATTGACGCATAGTAAATTAATCTCTTTCTTTTAAGAAGGAAGGGGGAAATTGCATCACCTCCCCAGTTTCCCAGCGCTTGAATCCTGAATGTGTTTCCCACCAATACCACAAGCAACCAATCTCCAGAAGGCAAAGAACAGCACAGAGAAGGAAATGGAGAATTTACCACTCCCAATCAGGTAACAAATATGGGAGAAAAACATCCCTGTCAAACAGTAAAAAGTACTTTGGAGAAAAATCTCTTACACTTTACCAATCTCCTCCCAGTTTGCTTCTATTTACAAAAAAAAAAAAATAATATCCACTGTCAGTGATGTAATTTTGAATAATTAGTTTTGCATCTACTTTTCTTGCATTGCTTTTGCACTGACTCAGGGGTTCACCTAGTACTTCGGTTTTTGCAGATTTTCTTTAAGGCATATTTTCTCCCTGGCTTTGGGCCAAGCCCTGGTATTCTTTTTACTTGGGGAAAGTCCTCAGGAAAGTCTGTCAAAGATTTGTTTCGAATTACGGGTCTTGCCTGTAAAGATTCATCTCTTACCATCACTGACTAACACCTGAAAACAATCTAGATCTAGTTGTCGGGAATTCGGTAGGATCACAGAAATTACTTAGCTACAGCAACCTTGGCCGCAGCAGGCTGTGGAAATGACCTTCACACTCCATGGATCAAACTATGAGAAGCCACTTGAGAATCCATGTACGCCGGTATTGGTATGAGAATCAACACTTATTTTCCCTGCTCCTACTTTCCTGGAAACTAACTATGATGACAAGGTTCCAGGCAGCTTCATTTGCTCGTCTGGTGGGCAACCAGCAGAAGGCGGATGCAGACCTTCTCCCTCTCTCTCCATCCTGCCAATGCCCCTGCCCAGTCACCCCCTAGTTCAAAGTCGCTGGAGGCCTGGGTTCTTATCATGAAATGTTCTGCCAAATCAAATGTAAACAAATGACATGCACAGTTGACATGGCAACAAAGCAGCCCTGCACGCAACAGCAGCATTTAACTCTGCCGGGCTGGGCACAAATTTGCAGGAAAGACCAGAGCAGGAAACTGCAAAGGTAAAAGAAAGTGTCTTCTCTCCTTTCCCCAGGTGCCTGGAGAAATACACTGCTCAGCACCCGGGAGTTTGCTGCAAAAACTGCCAGCCCATCTCCTGCAAGATGTCCTCAAATTTCCAGGCAGTTTTTTGGGTGGTATGAGAAGAACACTAGAGCATCACACATGTTTATAGATCTCAAAGCCCCTCAGGAGGAGTTCAGCATCTCAGACTAGTCTTTCCTTCTGAAGGCTGGTAGCATATCCCTCTCCTGTCGTGACCCACCCTTGTGTACAGATCATTCACAGGAGCAGAGCCCAGGCACACACACAACCATGATAAAAAGCAGGGGAGAATGAAAGGGCTCAGGAAAAGGATATAGAAGCACACTGCTACAATCACTTGGTATACAATATTGTGTTATTCACCCCCTTTGCAAATCTCCCACCAAAATACAGCCCCAGGCACATACATATTTAATAAAAGGTGTCAGAGTAAAAGCTGCCACTGCACTTGGGCTTACCTTGGACTGTGCAGTTTTATCAGCTCCCTTAGACTAAGTCAGATTCAATGGAAGCTTGGAGCCAGAAGGTGGGTGTTTAAATGCAAGCACTTTGGGGCAGGGACTGCAACAGTTTGATTTAACACTGCTTTTCTCTACAGACCTCATAGTTTTCTAATTTTAGATGCCCAGGACAATCTTCATGCTCTGACCTAATAAAAAAATATCATGTGCTGTCAAAGAGCATCTCACTTTTATCATGTGGAAAGCACTGTTCCAGGTATGGGGGTACAAATCTCTGCAAAGCCTGCACAGGGTGCAAATACTTTGGGAGCCTCAGCACTGGGAAGCATCCTTTTTGGAGCAGACTATTTCAGTTTCACCTCTCCAAGAAGGTGTGTGACCTCTGAGTGCCTTTCCAGGAGAGCCTAGCAAGGCAATGTTAAGTCTGCAAAGCAAAGTCCCTTTAAATAAAAGCGGCTGGTGATGTTAAGATAAGCATCCAAGCAGTAAAAATAATGAAGCTGGCTCTTAAATAATGAGTGCTGATGGCCCCCTCTGCTTGCATTCCTAGTCTAATTACTTACATGGTTAGCTCAGCCCTATATGCCTTTCAAATGCTGCCATTTAAAAAATGAAAGTTAAATCCACTTGGAGAGGACAAGAACTAATGGGAACTACAGTGTGTGCACATTGCTGCCAGAGGTGAGGGTCCTACCACAGGGGCCTTTCCCCTGCGTCTCTACTTTCAACACGAAAACACAATTTAAAAATCAAATGAGTTGCCAGCTTACAGATGGAAGAATAGCTCTTTAAGATGGAGGAATCTGCAGCTTTTGAGCTTGGGAATTCAAATTGTTGCCTAGTACTAGACATTATGAGGCCTGAGTTATGGTGCTGATGCCAGAGAAGGCAGGAGGAGAAGGCAGGAGGAGCAGCTCCTGATGAACCAGAGGCTTGGGTCACAGCCCTGCTGCAGCCCTTTGCCTGGGACCTCCTTCAGCTCTGCCCAGCTCCAGGAGAGCACCCGTGAGCATCCTCACCCCCTGTGGCACGTGTCCCAACCGTGCCCCAGTCACACGGACAGGCCACTCACTGCGCACAGACATGTATGTGAAGTTCCACCAACAAATCCATAGGGTTCCTTGCACAGCCTCCAAGATCAAATTAGAGGGTTAAAGGTTGTTTTTTAAAAAAAAAAAAAAAAAAAAAAAAAAAAAAACAATGGCACAGCACAGATGGAATGGGATCAAGAAACTGCAGGAAGATTTGGCGAAGAGGTCAGGGCGAAGAGCATAACCCCACTGTCACAAGAAGTGTACCCACCTGAAGAAAGGCTACAACCCCACAGGCTAGCACCCCAGCTGATGTTTCATATGTGCTCTTCCCATTTAGTTTGGCACCAACATTTTGGCTCCAGAAGCTATCCTGGCAACAAGTCCTTTCCTGAAAATTTATCACATGCCTTTATACAAAGCTGCCAGAACCATTTATAGACAGTTATCTAACAATACTTGCTTTTTCTTCAGTCATTAAAGAAACAAACAGAGGCTGGAAAAGAATTAGTATGGAAAAGGGGCCTCTACTTTGGAAGAACAACAGCCTCGGACTACCAGAGACAAGGGAATGCTGCCCTGCCTCAGAGACAGGCTAGCGTGACAACAGTGATGGATTACGGAGAGGGATTGCTTCTCAAAATGATGTCCAATTACTCTTCATGCCCAATCAAATTGGTTTTAAGTTATCCCTCAAGTGAAAGAAGCATTCCTGACCTGGAAAAGAAGGCAGGGGCTTTGTGTGTAAATAAATAACCAGAAATAACCATAGGCTGATGGTGCAGTTGCTGGGGTCTATCAGAGAAGAAATGAGAAAAAGGAGCTGTAATAGATTGCTATCTCATATCTGTGAGGATTTTTTCCGAGATCTGTAATTTATGACAGATTGTTTTTATGAGCCAGTAAATGATGATTTATAACATTAATAAGCTGCGATAGGTAAGTTCCCCAAATACGATTCCCCTGTGTACTTCCCCATGACAGGGATGGAAAAGATTTTCCCTTCTAATATGAAGATTGAACCTCACAAAACCCTTAGCACCATTCCTTAACACAAAAGCAAGTCCTGTGCTTGTCAGGGACGCAAACCCAGGGTTCAGCCTGCCTTTGTCCCCATCCCAGAGTGCTTGCCCTGGAGCAAGGAGGAGGGAAAGAATGGCTGGGCTCACTCGTGCATACAAGTCCACAGAACTACGGGTCCTGGCTTGCAAGGTGCTCAGGGATGTGCTGTGCCTTTTGTAAATAAAGCACCAGCTATACATCTATGCCCCTGGATAAATAATGCATTCACTGCAAGCACTGCATATCTCTGGTGCCAGTTTTCCTGCATTTAACAACTCCAGAATGACCCTGATCACTTCAAGAAGGGACACAGGCAAGCCTGACAATTACTTTTCTTTTACAGACTAGATTTGGAATAAACAGCTTGGAGGAATCCAGAATTGGATTCCCTTTGCCCTTTTCTCTAAAGTCCTCACAAATTTCATACCTCCAAAAAGCCCCTGCAACCAGCTGAGAGCTCAGACATAAAATGTGGTCGTTAATGAAGATGTGCCTCTACTTCCAGAATGTAATTCATTAGGAGAGGAGTGACGAGGAGAGCAAAAAGAGGGAAATCAAAAGCAGCTCCCTTAATGTTCACAAGTATTCTATGAACCAGGAGTCCAGTTCTAGGGAATACGAATAGTAAATTGCTGAGTGACTTTCTAATCTAATTATTTCACTTGCAATTCAAATTATTTTCCAATTAAAACCAAGCTAATACATTCTGAAATGTAAATCAGACTCTATTACCTCTTTTTAATTGCAATGCCTAAACTATTCCCCTTTTCCCTTTAATTGATAGAAGTCAGGGGGAGATTTCCACACATTCTCCTTCAATCCTGTAGGGTTATTTCATGCTGGCCTTGGCAGTCTCACCATCCTTCACCTCTGCCCTTGTTTCCTCCATAGCAGAGGCTGATGCTCTCTGCTTAATGAAAGCAAAAAGCCTAGAGAAAGAGCCAGAGGAACAGCTCTTTTCCCCTGATGGCAGAGGCACAAAGGTACAGACAAAAGACGTCCCTCAGGTGCCAGCTCTTGCCCTAGAAACAGGGTGTTTGTCCCTGGTTGGTGAGGACCAGAGAGCCCTGGTGTGGTACACACAGCACGTTCCCGTGGCTTTGCTTCTCCTGCACTTGACTGCTGCCTTCTTGCAAAAAAAAAAAAAAAAAGGAAATAAGTACAGAACATTTTGTCCATTCAGCCAGTCTAAGTCAGATATAAATACATAAAGAATGAGCAAGGAAGCCTCTTCCGTAAAGGGAAGCTATTTTTGATTTAAGCAGGGCCCTTTCCAGACTGAAAACTTTTGAATAAACTTGCAATGTCTATATTACTTCCCCTTTCTGCTTAAAACTAACTCTGCAGACTACCTCTGCTCTTGAGTTTAACTTACATCCTACACTTGCTTTTTTTTCCCCTCCAAGTTTCTTGCAAGTACTGATAACCAATTTTGACCTCAGCAACCACTCACAAGTCCCTCTTGCTCCTGGGTGGGTGTCCTCACTCTCCCCCCAACTGCTGGTGACCTCCACAGGAGCTGGGCCCATAGATCCCTGCACAGCAATGCCACCTGGGAAGTGGATGATTACAGCATGCCCACCTTGCAGAAACACCAGCAGAGGTGTTCATTGTCACCACTGTTTTATCTGCACGGGTTGGAAGTGGGTAAAATGCCAGGTAACTGCCCATTGACTCTGCAGGCCATGTCTGTGTCAGCCCCAGCCTGCAGTCCTGACCCCTACTGATAGTAATAGGATGGATGGAGCTGAGGAAGCAAAAGGTGCCATGAAGGGTGGGTGCTCATTCCAGAAGTGAGAGGCATCAGCTCCTGCTGCCCACAGGGAAAGCAAGTGAACCCAGTGAAACCAAGCAGTCACACCCCATCTGTGTGGGCAGCTGCTCCAGCCGTGATGGGCTGTGCTCTTAAGCTTTCCCCTTCTTGAGTCAGAAATCTGAATTAAAGGGAAAAGAGAAAAAGACAAGAATAAAGAATGGGAGACAATCAGCCTGGCAGACAGTAACTGTACTGACAAGCAGCATGAACCCTCACCTGTATTCCACTATTAATGGAATAAATTAATAGAGATTGCAGATGTGGAAAGGCTTACTTTGAATCCAGAGGGTGCCTAATCCAAATTTAGTGTGGATTTATACTTCCCACAGTCACACTGCCTTCATACAAGGCTAATGGAGATCCAAGTCAAATAGAACTACCCTCCACTTTGGTGCAAATATGCTCTTTTCTGTTGTTTAATTTTTAAGCATTACCTCTAAAATGCTCTGGGAATTTTCAAAATTCAGATTCACTTCATTCTTCATTCAACAAACATCCTTTCCCTACCTGTGCTCTTCCTACAGTTTGATATTAAAATTTGTATTGCTTTGTAGCTGATGTCACTACAAACACTAGAAATCATTTGGAGAATACAAACTATTAATTGTCCTCACATATAGAAAAAAAATGATATATGATTTTTTTTTTCAGGCTAGTCCTCAAATGAAGTGGATTTTTTTTTCATTAAAAAAAAGTCTCTAAATACTTGAAGTATTTAAAATATATATATAAAATATTTTAACTATATATTATGCATTTAGATTCTTGAGTCAGAGAACCAGCCAGGTAGTTAAAAGGTGGGATGCCTTTTGAGTCTGAACTACCAGCACACTTTAAAAATTGTATGCAGAGACACTTAAAAAAAACCCTGGCCATAACATACAGTTTTCTAGAAGTCATCTCAGCAGATGGGTGGTGATCTTCTACTATGGAAAGCATTTCAGATTTCTGGCTCACTGTATTGTTTAAGCAAGATACAAAACAAACCCAAATGTTAGATGTGAAATCCCCATTTTCAATGAAGAGGGGAGAAAGGAGAAGAAAAAATCCCTAGTGGCATTTTTATGTGTTTAATAACTCACTGGTAATCTCTTCATCATCCAGGTGATGGTAATCCAGCCTGTCTCTCCCTCTCTGGGGCCTCCAGTGGCGAGCTGCAGCTCTCCACGCCGCAGTGACACCCCTCAAAACCGCTACAACCTGTTGTGTTTTTTTCTCTTCTTGGTTTTAAGCCATGTGTTGCCTGGTATGGCCAGCCCACAGATGAAACAACACTGCATTCATCCAAATCCCTCCTTCCCAACCGGTTTACCGACTGCAGGATGGTTTTGCACTGCTGTCCCTCCCGGGTACTGGTGATTTCTGTGTTTTATTGCTCTGATCTCTTCAACTCCTTCTTATTACAAGCACATTTCTGAGAGAAGCAGCAAGTGTAGGGGTCAGTGTGAGCAGAGGCAATGGAGGGTTTGGTACTTGGCTTTTGAAAACAAGGAGGTTCGAGGAAAAGAACAGAACGGGAATGACCCCGCGCTTCTTTCCTGCTCCAGAGTTTTGTCTTGCACCTGGCTGCTCACCATGAAGGCTTCCTGGCACAGGGGCCATCATCTTCCCCTCTGGTTCTTCCCAATTTCTTCCCCCAATGGATGCTGAGGATTTTAAGAATCTGAAAGGCTCTGGGCAGCTGTGCACAGAGAAAGGATGTCCACCTGGGCAGCTCTCCACTCCCCAGGGCCAGGGCTGGCACATAACACCAACCACCCCAAACCCCTTTTCATGTGGGATGTCCTAGGGCCTGCCTAAAGCAAGAGGTGTAGAAAGAGCACTGGCCCTGGGACATCCCCATGCAAAGGGGGATGGGTCTGTAAAAATTAGAAAAGCGGAAAAAAAGAATTAAAAAAAAAAAATAGCATAGCCTAGACTTCCTCGGCAGCTGCTTTTCACAACTCAGGAAAATTCTGAAAGCAGATTTTCTAAGAGCTGTCATTGCAGTGAACCTGAACCACAAATAACTTCACAGCTGTTGCACTGGAGATGCATGGATTTAAATCAAGAGAAGCAATTCCTCTAACTTCAGTATCAGGGAGAATCACAGAAATATTCTTCTCCCACCCAGGTTGTTCCTTCAGGTTTTCTCCCAGGAAAGGATAAGGATAACCTAAAACATCACTTGCCCATCCCTGAAATCACAAGATTATAACACTTTTTTTTTTAAGAATGTATTCAGTTTTTTAAATTTAGCTTGTTTTCAAACTCCTTTTTGCAATATCACTGAGGTCTAGAAATGCCTCTCCCTTTCTTAAAACCCCGATTCTGTCAGGGAGGTAGAATGTCCAAACAAAAGCCTCTCAGTCGCACCCACTTGTTCTGTGCTCCCACTGCAAAGAGGTCTCAGAGTGCACGAACAGGCAGTGACCCACTGAACAAGACCTAATCCAAAACAGTCACCCCTCAAAATGCCCCAAACACGGCTGTTGGGTCCTTGGCACCAATTAGTTTGCTCTCCAAACCGCCTCCCACCTGGCCACACTTACTGCAAAGGCACATAGAGCTACTGTCTCCTGGGGTCCCCCCCATGGGTTGCTTGTTCCCTGCTGTCATCCATCAAGAGTCATTTTATGTTTCCCATCTCTGTGCCCATGCCCAGAACAGTGCAAATTTCGCTGTGCATCCCTTTACATGGAAGAACAAAAGCACAGGCCTGATTTATTACATTACTCTTCAATAAACCCAAAGGATTAACAAAATTAATTGAAAGGGTTAATATACATCTGTAACAGGCTATCCTGGTTATGACATTTAGCTTCCCTGCCACAAACGAGTTATCCGGCCTCTTCTCTAGAGGAGAGGTAAATGTCAACAGGAATCAACAATCATGTATTATAAATATACAATGTGTAATTTTTTTCTCCTGCTGTTTTGGAGCACTGAAACTGGCTTTAGATGACAGGCATGAATACTTAAAAACTTTTGGAGTAGGTTTTTCTGAATCCTCCTAAACCTTTAATAACTTACAAATTGTGCTGTCGCCTACAGGACAGCACCAGAAAGGTGCCTGTGCCAAGCAGCAACAGCCAAGAACCAGCTTCACGTTCATTGCGCCGAGCAGGTACCATTTCCCACAAAGCAGACATTGTACCCGCTGGGTGTCAATTTGTTATACCCAGACAGTGGGGTATTAAATGCAACAGAAAATCTGCAGAAAAATTTTCCCAGTTCAGTAAAATGTTAGAGACAGCCCTCAGTTCTAATGACAAAATGTTAGAGACAGCCCTCAGTTCTAATGACATTGGCTTCTCTCACTGTCCGAGAGAGACAGAGCCCACACAGGATCTGCTTCCACACAGGAAAGTAGGATCTGCTTTACAGTAGGCACACATGTGCTAGATAGCTGTTGTTTACTAGGTCATGTTGATTTTGCTTTCAGCTATGTTTTCTTAGGCACCCACGTCTCTTCATGTAGGAGTGCCTTAGAAATTACAAAATATTACTCCCACTCAACATGCACTCGTGTATGTATACATTGGGTTTGTGTGTACACAGCTACAGAGATGCCCACCATAAACAAACATTTGCATCCATAAGCTTTCAGAAAAACAAAGATATTTTTTTATCCCCTCACAGGAAAGGATTGCACCTGAAAAGAGCAAGAGCTGCACTCTCCCTGCTTTCATCCACTCCCCCCATCCCAACAGTACTTTGGAATCCCAACTCCTCTGTGCCTCACTTCCAAAGGGACCACACTCAGGCACAGCTCTGTTGGCCACCTCTCTCCTGAGGTAGACAGAGGAGCAAAAGGGGGTCCTGCTCTGCTGAAAGCCTTTCCCTGCAATGCAACTCACTTGCAACTCATCATTTCCCCACAGAGGGGCCTCCAAATGCACAGATAATTTCACTCTATTCCTTCCCTGCTTCTGAAGCATCACTTCTGCTAGCTGTGGAAAAGCCCAGTTTCTTGGAAAGAAGCAGATTCTTGCTTAAGATAGGAATTCCTGTTACGGAAGCTGATCCCAATCAAGCCCTTCCCTTCTGCCACGACCTCCACCCCAGTTTAGCAAATTCACCTTCCTGGAAATGCCTTGGCTATAAATACAGCCCTAAGAACAGCCCTTGTGACATTTTTCCCTTTACTACATAAAACTTTCCACTTGCCTAAACCTTCCCAACAAAAGCCACCACACAATATAGACTGAGGAAAGCAGCACTTTGCCGGAGGAGCAGCACGGGTGGCAGCAGGCGATCCATCGGCACAGACTTCAGCATGGAGTTACCTTGCATGTGGATTTGCAAGACAGTAATGTAAACTATCTCAAGGATTCTTGCCCCTGTGCTCGGTACCCCTTGGGCTCCCCACCTCGCTGTCACCTCGGGTTTGTTTAATTTCGTAAGCAATGGTTTACAGAAGCCACGCAGCAGAAGTTATTAACGCTGCTTTGGTACGGGGAAAAATCTCATTAACGTCAGCAAAAGGAGGAAGAGTTCTGAAAAGCTCCCAGCTAATTTGCTTTCTTTTAATTTCTTGCAATTACAGTAAGCAGCATAACGCTTTCCCAATAAATGAGTCTTTAGCATTGTGGCAGCAGCCTTCTCCCCAGCCCGTTCTCGCTCACGCTTTTAACCCTTTCCCAGATTGCTGGAGAGCAGAAATGACTGTGAGGTGCACCTTCCCAGAACAAATGGACTTCAGACATTTCCAGTAATTTATCCACATGGTGGAAAATCAGTTTTGGCTGTGTCTTTTTTTTTCTTTTTAATTTTTTGCTTTGCAGCCATCACAGCAGTACTGAGCTGGTGCTTCCCACATCCTTTACTTGGTCTAAATTCAGTTTCTCTTACAGTAAACACAGTTCCTAAAGGCTGCAATCCAGTTCTTTTCTGAAAAGAGGTTCAGTGTAGCATATCCCACACACTGGCTGATTTTTAAAACTCGCTATGTGATCTATTTTCCCTTACTGCTTTGAAAAGTTGAAGAGCAACAATTCTATTTCAGACTCCAATTTATTATTTTTATTCCACTGTAAAAAAAAAAAATAAAAAAAGGAATAATGTTGAAGAATGTTTAAGCATACAGTCTGGAGGGTAGTAAGAAGAGAGGGTTTCAGTTTGCTTTGTACAAAAAAAAAAAAAAAAAGGCAAAAATTGTCCTCTCTATAAAATAAAATTGGATCGATTTTTCAACCACCAAAAATGTTACAGTAAAGCCAAACCCCAAAATTTCATTTATTTTATTTGACTCATAGTGGTAGGTTTTCAATTAGAATTAAAGAAAAGAGTTTTTTTGGGGGGGTTGGGGTTTTTTTGTTTAGTTGGTTGCTTTGTTGTTGGTTTTTTAGTTTTTGGTTGTTTTGGTTTGGTTTTGGTTTGTTTTCTCTTCCCCCCCCCAAAAAAAAAAACTTGGAGAAGTGAAATTTTGGAAGGAAATCACATTCAGATTAGCCTTACATGGGATCACTTATTCACACCAAAACAAGATATAGAAGTCCAAACACTATTATTATTATTTGATAGATCTTTCAGTCAATATTTTTTTTTTTAATTCTCAACTATGGATTCATCTAAGAACACTAGCTTTTCATTTCAATTAAGTTCCTAAACATCAAGGTTCCAACCCAAATCTTTAAAGTATCAACCCTGAAATCTAAAAAAAAACAACCCCAACCCAAAATACAGAAGAATCTGTTGTTATTTTTACACACACACACACAGACCAACTAACATTTTTCACCCATTCCCATGGCAGCACAGAGGGAAGCAAGGATGGCAGGAGCCCCTGGGAGGGAGAAGAACTTCTGCTTGGACATTTGGAAATCTCTCCCCAGGTCCCACCAAACATTGCAAAGGTCCAGCCCTCCCAGCAGAGAACACTGCAGACACCGGAGTGGAGAGAAGGGATGGATCAAAGCAGCATGAGAAGTTTCTTGCCCTGATAGTTAACAGAGGCTTCTCCACAACAAAAATGACCTACCTGTCCTGGGGACTTCACAAAGTAAGAGAAAAAAGCATGTCCTGACACATGCTAGAGTACACTGATTTTTTTTGCAGGGCTAATCAGCACACCAGCACATATGAAAAAAACCCCTATTGTATTGATTAAAAATAAAATTACATGAGGAAATTGGGTGGTTAGTGAACTGATATTTGACTAGACCCTTTGCTGAACACATTTCAGACAAGGGAAGCTTCTTGCACTGATTTGCAAGTTGCAGAAAACCCCACTGCTGCCAACATTTGAAAATAATTAAGTAGGACCTTTGTTGTTTGTGGAAAGAAAAGAAGCCAATAAAGACACATTTTTAGCTTCTTTGAAATAATATTTAATGATCACAAGCTTCTTGTATGGAATAAAACTGTGTCTGCACAATGAAAAAGGATGTCCACCAGTACATACATACATATACCAAGCCCTGCACTGAGAAACAGTTCCTGCATCATTTATAGTTACTTTATGTACTTCATCATGTATGCATGGATGAGCTAAATTGAATGCAGGATACTTAAACTGTCTCATTTGTCCAGGCCAGTCACAATCACACAATTAAAGGATGGCCATAAAGAAATTCTCACTCAAACAGGGAATGGAAGAAGGTTAATTTTCTTGTTTGTTAGAAATGTGGCCCCCCCATTTGTAACTGAAATCCAGGAGTGATGGGGATTTTTAAAACAAAAAACAATCAAGAAATCTGAAGCAGGTCAGGAAAAGCAAACTCAGATGATTTCCCTGGACAAACCCCAGGGTTGCTACCCCAGCAGCAGCTCCCACCAGGAATCAAACACCAGTTGAAGTTTTCCTCTTGTTTGTGGAGACATGAAGATATTAGAAACACAAGTCTTCCACTTATCCGCACTCCATCCTGACAGCATTTTAAAATCAACTCTTGTTTAGCCTTGAAAAATATAGACCACCAAACAAACATCTTCTGGTGGTGCAGTCAGCGAGGAAAGGTCCCTTCTTGCCATTCCTTCCTTCCCAAGACCCAGAGCTTCTCAGCTGCCAGGAGCATTAGAAAACCCATTCTGTTGTACAGCCAGAAATTTCTGCTCTCACTCAAAACACTGAGCTCGCTGTGCTCCTAACAAAGCTGTGTTCAAAACAAGCGCTGGCATGTGCATTTATGTGAGACGACTGAATGGCCCTGCAGGTTGATAAAAGGTTCTGGAGTCTTTCACATACAACTAAAGTCGTCAGCTTGAACCCTACCCATATCAGTGGTGTCTGAAACTGGCTGCAGCTGGAAGACTGCTGGTGTCCTATCTAACAGAGTTGGTAGTATCCCTCTAACTCCTGGAAGACAAATATACACACTGCTTGGTGTGTTTGCATGGTGAGGGCAAGACTCAGAAAGGAATGAATTTTGAACCTCTTTTTTTGACCCGCCAATGCAGCTCTTTAACTAGATACAAGGCCTATCATGGACTGTGATACACACTCCACAGCTAAGTTTTAATTGAAAATATCCTCCATGTTACCATTTCATACAGTCTCACAATTATCTACCACAGCCTCGTGAACTTACGGATGACACATGTCTCCAAGAGAACATGCTGGAAGAATCCATTCCTTCCACACCATGCAATGAAATCCTGAAAAGGTTAAATCCCTGAAGAAGTAATAAATAAAAAAACCCTGAAACAATACCATCCTTCTGGAATCTGCCCTTCCCTCCATATCCCAAGACCATGACCAATTCTGCCAGTCAGCTTTCCCACGGGAGCTCAATATTAGTATGCCACAAAAGATAAACATGGATACATAAATTCCCCATTCCAATTGTTTGCATATAAATGCTTAGTCTGAATGAAGTCAAACCCCATCTTCACTGAAACTCCCTTCTGAGAGCAAAGGGCTCAGAACCCCACAAGATGTGGCAAATCCAATTGTAAAGTCATACTGAAATAAAGCATGGTTTGGATTACACCTCATTTTACTGGGATTTTCAAACCTGCTACGGGCACTCAAAATGGTCTGGTTTTAGCCCATTTTTACTGCCTCACACTGACCACTTTAAAAATCTAATTACCTGGTGAAAAGTGCTCCCTATGGTCTACTTTCTGAACAGTACCAACTACTCGTCCTTTACCAAAATGACGGAGAAATAAAGGGTGATCCTCCCTGTGTGAGCTACAGGCTTTGCCCCTGCCTCGCTGAGGTGGCAAACCCCGCTGGCTCGCTCCCATTCACACAGACCTGCACATGCTCAATAACACCATTGATTTTGTTTGTGAAGGCAGAGAGAATCCAATTTTAAAAAGCCACATTGATTCCCACCCATTAAAACAGAGCAAGCTGCAGCATTTGCTAAATGGATAGAAAAAGACTGAGGTCAGAGTGGAGGGGTGGGATAATGTCATTACCCTGGGCTTATTCCGAAGGACAGAGAATTCAAAAAAACAGACAACAAAATAGTAACGGTTTGAGTTTATATTATTTGCTGTAGTTTCTAAATTACAAAAATAGTGAGTCAACAACAAGGGAGTGCCCGGGAACAGTGACAACGGATGCACAACGGAAGGCATCCAAGAGCATGTAGCTGTGATTAGTTGCATTTGGAGCATGAAGACACACACGCACAGCAGCAAAAGAGGGCACAGACGCAGGAACTGAGAGAGAAGCCCTGTGAGTATCTGCGAGGGCCCTGTCTGCTTTTCAGTTCTTTGTTTTAGCACATTAAACAAACAGAGACATCACACAGGTCACTGAGGACCTTCCTTCTGCAACTGTGGCCCCAGCTGCACTGCACACAAAAACTATTATTATTCTCTAATGGCTGCACCTTTTGGACAATGATTCAGTGTTTTGGTTTTTTTCCCCCCTCCTTTTGTGCAGTGCCACTTAGTCTTTCGCTTCATTTTATGTTTTATTTGCACACTCTTGAAATCTTCATGTAGTGACTAAAAATTCATGAGGCAGCCATAAGCAGGAGCCTCCACTTCCCTCCCCCCTCTTTTTCTAACCGTAGCAAGCAGTTAAGTAGGTACTGGGCATAAATTGGTGCTGCCGCAGCAGCAAGAGGGTGGGAGAAGCTGCGGATGGGGAGGGAGATGTTGCTGCAGTCCTGGGGGTGCTTCCTCATCCTGCATCTGGGAGCACAAGCTACAGACGGTTGGGCAGATACAGGTGTTGGGCACCATGGCTCATCAACGCCCAGCAAACACATCCCAGAGCACAGACACCCCACGCTCGATGTGGTAGCTGCGCTTCAGCTCCACCCTGCGCACTGCCCAACCACGAGCCTGCCCACGTGTGGCAGAGCAGTCATTCATCTCTTCAACCTCAGCCCAACAATGCAAACAGGCAATTCTAGCATTAGTGAGGCTTTCGTAATTGGTCCCAGCTGGTTAGTTGTAACATGCCTTGTTGTTGAGCAACTAGGTAACGTTGTCAGATATCCCCTTGTTGCTTAAGGAGGGTTAATATCTTTATTACTTATGGGCTGCCACCAGCCTGTGTCACTCTCTACAGATAAGAAAGCCTCTAAGCTCTTGGTCAGTCAGGGCCTCGTTGGAAAGTCTTGTGCCAGCTTCAAGCAAAGCAAACTCTGACTATAGCCAAAGCAGCCTCCTGCCCATTCTTACCAGGGTTCCTGCAGTGTCTCAGTCCTCTGGCTGCTGCAGGGTCCACTGCCAAGGCCAGCTACCTGCCAGCTCTCCGACCGCTGTGCAGAAGCCCTGGCTCATGAGTATGTACGATCAGAGCACGACAGATGTTTCAAAGCATTGTGAAGAAACGTACTCAGTGCCCGGCCACGCTGCTGCTGAAAGCGGCGACGGAAGCAAATACTATAGTTTGGCACAGCTCCAAAACTCTAAGCAAGGCAACACAGTATCAACCAGATGCACTCTTCCTGGTGTCCAAGGGAAAGGTGCAACAATGTGGATCTCTCGAAAGGCAAAAGCATGGAGGAAATAAGTGGAAGTCCTCATTTCACAACATACTTGAGCATAATACCAATGGCTCTGAAAATTTCAGTCAAAGTTTGCAATCATCCCCACTCCCCCAGCCCGCACCTGCCATGAAATTTGACCTGTGTAATACAGCAAGTCAGGGACATTTTCTGCCAAAAACCAAGCACTGTCCCCTTTTTTCTGCTCTGTCACCGGGCCGCTGTGACAGCCCCCTTACAAAAGCAATGACTAGAGTTATATTCTGCACATAAGATTCTTACATGATTTCAAATGTCATTGTGTGGGCAGTAATCAGATCCTGTTGCCCCAGGCTAAGGTAAAAGCTGTGAGTGTGTCTAGGAGCTAGAGCTTCAGGGTTGCTCAAAAGCACAGACCTGGAACTGGAAATGAGTCTCTTCAAATCCCATGTAAGACCAAATCACAGAACTGAGCTGCAAGGAGTGGTTTATGTGGCTGTATCATCTATTGTCTAGAGCAACTCTGACCTTTACCATCCTCATTTTTCATCTGAATCAATCTCTCATACCCTGGGTTTACTCCTGCTTCTTTTCTCCCTAGCTTCTACTTTGGCTGCCCTTCAGAGCCTGAGATGGGCACCAAGGTGCTAGGAAAAATCCTCACAGCTCAACATGGGACAGACACTGCTGCACTTCTCGAGCTGCTGGAGTGAAGTGCCTGGCAATTCTTCACTTCTCTGATGAGGCAGCTGAAGGCTTGGGCTTGTTCAAGCTCCACTCAACAGCTCCCCAAAGTGACAGGGGTTCTGTTAACTGTGTCTTGACACTCAGCTGCCAAACACTGCAGAGGGATCCTTCTTCTAAGACATGAGCTATCTCCCCATGCATGCCCAATGCTTCCAACAACCACACACGAACAGCAAACACACCATAACGACTCATACCCATTACTACCATTCCTCATATTAGAGCAGCAATTCAACACAGGCTTTAACATTACCCATGACTCTGAAAGCCAAGAGGGCCATTCACATAAGCTTAGTCTTAGTTACTCTTGCTAGATCATAGGTACTGAGGCTGGAAGGTAATTCTCTAAATCCAGTGTAAATGTTTAAAGTTTATTCCCAAAGGATTTATGTAGACATAAACATACAGATTAAAAACAAGCAAGATTTCAGGAGCTTTTTACTACCTTCTAAAGTAGCCAGGCACATGGATATTTTATCTCTCCTTTTGTCTCTGCTTTCTTCTAACTGCACAGTTTAGAGACTTCATACAGATCAGAGGCAGAGTTCAGGCTAGCACTGACAATTTCATTAGGAAAAAAAAAAGGCAGAATTGTGTTTTCTTATGTTCTCTGCTCTTTTATTGCTATTTTCAAAATGAAGAACAGACCCTACTGAAGTGCTAAGGGTTGAAAACATAACTCTAAATGATACAGGAAACCCAACTTTGCGCCAGTCCATTTTTATCCTCTCTTTGTGGCCATAACAAAGCTGAGAACGAGAGCTAAACAACAGAGAAAAAAGGAGTAATTTCAACATAATTTTTTTTGCCAAAAGTAACATCGGTGACAATAACAAGAATCCATTCAAAAGACAGAATGTTATCTTCCAACCCAGTTAACATGCTTTTCTTTCTATTGCTCATTATGTATCTTACCCATCAAGCTGCATTCTGACCTCACTTACAAAGGAATACATTTGAAGCCACCGCATCTCTGTATGCATATTGGCACTGCTAAGTAAAATCCAGCCCATACTACCTTTCTCTTCCCTGGTCCCTCACACACCTGCCAAGAGGAGATAGGTTATCAAATGAGCCTCCAGAAAAGCATTTCCAGAAACAGCAATATGACTACCTTCTGCTTTTGCTTGCGCTCATGGAGCCCTCCAGAATCCAGTCCACTAATTTAAGCGGCTAACAATGGCAAGAGCTGTATTTTTGACAGCTATGTGGATGAGATCACTTAGATAAGCTTTTATTTTTTATATAGGCCTTCACCACTACTTCCTTTTACCTACTGAAATCAATTGGCAATATTTCATCATTAACTTTTTAGCACAGTAACCAGCAAATTCAGCTAGCCTCAGCTGAACCTGTTTACATTTTAGATTTTATCTGTCCCTCTTAACACTGTTGTGATCATCAAAGACATATTCCATTTTCCTCCTGGATGACTTTTCTCTCTTTGCAGTCTCCCACTGGCAAGTAAAACACTCTTACACGAAATATACTGAAACTTCTCTTAACTCATCAGATGTTCCTTCCACTCCAGTACCCCAGACTTTGAGTGCAAAGCTCTGCATAGAAGCAACTGGTTGAAATAAAAAATTCTTACCATGGTGGATCCAAAAAAGGCCATCAGCTTTCCTTCTGTATGCCAGCTGTCACATTAACATGAGTGCTACCCCTCGTGCTCACATGCACCATTATACTCTCTATTACCCTTTTGTTTAAAGGCCTCAGCCACAAAAATCCTTGTGCACTAGGTGGTGTAAACAAAGCCCTGCTCCAGCAAACACAGCATCCAAGGAGAACAGTGCAAGGTAAACAGTGACAGACACCTATAGTCTAGAGAGTGGGTTGCTCAGCAGTATTACCACAAGCAATGCAATCATACTATCTGCAGCTAAACCACAACTCATTACAATACTGCTCCTCCTGATGTCAAGTTAACTGAGACATTGCTAACTTCTCCTTGCCTGCCTCAACGTGAGCATGACCATCAGGTGCTGGAACACACAATTCTCCTTCTCCTCTAGACGCTTCAGCTGATGACCTCCCTGGGCTCAGAAGCTGTGCCAGTCACCAGAGTTATCTGAAAACTGTCCATAAAACTTTTGGCACTTTTCATGTCTTATCAGGCCAATTCCCCCATATCTACCCTGCCTCTGTCCCTTAGCAGCAGCCTTTAGAGAGAAACAATAGGTTTTGTAGTGTGTAGAAATCTGCTACTCCCCAGTTAATGCAAACCAGCAGAAGCAGGGACAGAGGGGACAGAACCTGGACATGCACCCAAGCACTGATACCATGCAGTCACAGTAAAATAAAGGCAAAGTAAAGGCAAAAATTGTCAGCACAGAATGACTCACGTCTGTAAAATTAAAACAATGTCTGCAATTACTTCTATCCTTCAATAAGCGGAAAATAGAGCTCAAGCTGCCACTCAGGGACTCACAGATTACCTTCCAGCCCATCACAGGAGAGGGGCATTGTCCTCTTTGGAAATCAGCTATCTCTGGTCTTGAAGTCTCCAAATAGTAAGTAGAGTGAAACCTCATCTTCTTTCCTCCCACACCTTTCCTTATATGGGAAACAGTAACTTCCAGGTAGCCATGGCCTGTAAGAGGATTCCTCCTCCGCCCTGCCCCTCTCTCAGTTCCTAGAGCCACTTTCTCTTAGAACTGTTAGTCTCTCACAGGATATATATATGGATGCCTCTCTTCTGCATTCCTTTTTTCCTTACAAAGCACCACAGAACAACTATTGTATGATCTAGCCTATAAGGCAAAGGACATTTCCTTGACCTTCCTCCTTAAACAGGTAACAGCTGTGGCTCTAACTCAGCTTAAGTCAGGCCACAAGATTAGTGTTTTTCAAGCAAGATAACCGCTCTCAACTGCTTGAGAGTTCCTTTTCCCCAGTGTGACCTGGAGAAGGAGGTAGCTACTGAGCTCCCACCTGAGAACAAGGTGCTTTTACATTAGCTTAGGCTAATTTGAAGCATCAGTGCAGCAAATGGCTTGAGAAAATCTAAACTGGGGACTGAAATCATGTCATTCAGGGGTCTGAAGCTGGGGAATGTGTAACCCCACACTAACTGTAGCATCTTCAGGTAATTTCTCTCTTCTGGTAATGACTCATTCATTTATAAACCGTCAGTCACTTTTCTAACCTCATTGCTAATAAGCACCAGAGCAGTAACACTTTCCAATCAGAAAATGCTCTTCAGTGTAAGACAGCTTTCCAGTACCACTGTGCTGGGCCCTAAAACTCGTGAACCTAATGAATGCACAGACACACCCAGTAAGCTTCCTCCATGTTATATTTACATCTCTTGCCTGCAGTGAGCAAATGTACAGAAGGAGATAAAAACCTGACAGGATTTAAATACATGGTACTTGAGCAAAGTATCCCTGAAATCCTGTGCAAACTGTTGCTAATGCTTTTTCATACTCACAAGTGCGGATGATGAATTTCACTACTCATAATTCTTCTTATTTTCACACTTGGAGCACCGATCTCATGCCAACAGCCCCTTACCTCATTTGCTTCTCAGCAGACACCACTGCCCTTGGCCAGCTACTGCCCTGACTCAAATATGCATTGAAATAAGTGTAGGAAGACACAGAAAATGATACCAGTGTGTGTGATCACAGTGCTTTTGCCTTCACTGCCCACCTATTGCTCGAGTAACAGCTGTGGGTCATCACACTGCTGTTCCTATGAGCTGCTGCTGCTGTTCTGTCATTGGAGCTGAAAAAAAAGAGCACCCTCTCCCTGCTCTGTTTCCTTTGCACTTGGTGAGGAAGTGACTTGAGTGGGAGGAGAGAAAGAAGAGCAAACAGAAAACCACAGAAGTAAGCAACTAGGAGCAGAGACCAAACTTTATGCCTTTCACACACATGCAAACAGTGGACTCTGATTGCAGTTGGCTCTTGCTGTAGCCCTGCCAATTGTACCGTCACTCACAAGTGTCACCGCAGAAGCAACTGCTTGTCACTGTAATGAGCCTGGTTATGCCCTAATATCCGGGCACAGGGATCTTTACCAAAACACAGTAGGTCTTTTATGTACTGCAGAGATGGAGTCTGAAGCTCTACAGCCAACAGGTGGAATAGGAGGGTTTTAATTTCTCGTAGGTAAAGCTAGCCATTTGTAGCTGTTTCAGACTTGCCCTGGTACAGTAAATACAAGAGTGACCTTGATTTTTCACATCATTTCACCAGGCTGCAGCCTTAAAAGGACTTACTGTGCTTATAAAGCTGGAGAGAAGAAAAACAGACAGCAGGAAGTCCTGAGACAGGCTTGTTTTGGTGATGATGTGGGAGAAACAGTAGTAGGAGAAGAAAAAAAAAGAACGAAAAAAAAGTAAACCCAAGAACACCTGTGGCCAACCTACAAGTGGGGAAACTGTGACTTCCAAGCCACTCCCTGATCCTCCCAGCTTTATTGAAACTAGTCTGGCAGTAAGTGTAGAGAAGGTAGGGATTAGTTTAGGATTCATTGCTAGGTTTAAAAGAAAAAGGTTTGTGATGTTTTCATCAGGAGTTCCCAGACGACTTCAGGTGGTAGTACACGGACTGGTAACAAGTGTATTTGTGCACTGCCTCCTTTCTGCAAGCCCTTAAAATAAGCATGTGGGAACTCCAGCTCAGCCCCTTTTGGAGTGTTATTTGTTCCAAATCATAAAGTGTTGTGTTTGGGGAGGTCAGCCCCAGGCAGGGGACTACATGGCACCGAGTGGTGTGAATGTACACAGAGGGAAGGGATGCTTAAGTCGAAATGTTGTGGAGTAGAGGGGGTGGAGGGGAAGGGGAGCACAGTTCTCCAGAACCACGTTCCTCTTGAGCTGATGTCGAGAAGGGTGAGGTGAGATACTCCAGTTTGGGCAGGACACTTGTGTCAAAGCTGGTGGTTGACCACTGAGCCCTCATCAGCAGCCATGTCACTTCAGCTCTGCTCCTGCTCCTGTTCCCTGTCCACACAGCACTGCCTGAGCTGTGGGCACCATCACTGAGAGTGAATGGGGCTGCCTGGATCTAGAAGGCTGCCTTTCCCTCTGTGGGGATCACTGATGTCCTTAAAAGCTGCAGCAGCCTTTGGAAAATGCTCTTTTTTCAGAAGCAAAATTTTTCCCCATCTTTTGTTTGCTCTTTTGCACCAGAACCAGAGCCCCTCACCTGTGGGGTGGCAGCCGCTGATGAAAAAACAGTGCTTCTGACCCTGGTACCTGCCTCTGGCTGCCTTTCACATACTCATCCCTGATCTACAACACCCTTAATGGATTGGTCCCTGCCGGTGGGCACACAAGATCCTTCCTTTCCAGGCACCAAGACAAAACTGAGATCTGCAGAAGGAATAATTACTGTCAGTAAGTATGTCAGTGCCCCATCTTTGCCATATAGGAGCCGTTTTCAGAGAGGAGAGGGGACTAAACAGATTGGCTCAGCATTCAGTTGAGATATTTGATTTTCCACTTCTCAGACACAGATGAAGCAAAAGGAGACAGCACGAGACTCCTCCCTTCCTTGGCCTATTGAAGACCTCTCTTCGCCGGGGAAAGGTTCCCTGTCAGGTTCCTTGAAAACATGCCTTTGTTACAAATATTCTTGTGCCTGGAAGCACATAACTGAGCATATCTTATACACTCAGTTAATAAATAAACGAAGCCCTCCTGTGACAGACAGCCTTTCTGACTCTACACAGGGATGCAGGGCTCCTCTCGGAGCTGGAGCTGGACAGGGAGATGGTGCAGCGTCACAGGGAAAGGGGTAGACCACCAGCTTTGACAAGACAAAGGAGGAGCTGGAGTGTCTGCTCAGAGAAAAATAAAAAACACCTAGGGAAATGGTAAGAAGGTTTAAACAGAGAAAACACTAGGGAGAGTCTAGTCTGAGGAGATTGTTTAGGCTGAAATACAGGGTTTTTTGTTTTAAATTAGACCGCAGATAGGGAGTTATTTTGGAATATACAGTGTGAATCTTCTGTTGGATGCACTGCAAGCATAATGCTGGTTTACCATCCCTGCTCCGAGGTGATTTATACACAAAGGAACTTGGCAAAGAACTATCTTTGCTTGAATTTTGTAAAACCAAAACCCAACCTGGCCTGACTATCACAAAGATGGGACAAAGCCAAAAGCTTTCAGCTAAATGTCTGTTGCTTCCAAGACTTGGTGGTCAGGGTACAATGAAACTGAGATTCAATTAATCCTGGTGTTGGTTCGGAAAAAAAAAATCCTACTGAATGTTAGTTCTGAAAAAACCAACTCCAAACTCCAACTGTCCCTTGGAAAGAAACGAACAACTGCTTAAAATAGTATAGCTTGAAGTCTGCTTTCCTCCACAAAGTCTTCTGCAATGTATTGCCAGTTTTGCAAGCCTGCAGTCCTACTAGACATGATCATCACTAAGTGAAACGAAGCTTAGACTTTAGCAATGAACTCTGTGGTTTCACTCCAGTCCCCAGAAGAAACTTTCCTCCTCAAACCATCTAGCTATCCTGCCCTTTACCTTGGAGAGGCAGAGTCAGTAAAGCAGTGAATGTTGCAGGTAGGACTGAAACAGACTGGTAGAGCAATGAAACTCCCACGGCTGCAAATGCAGTCAAGTCTGAGATAGAGATGTTTTTGCAAGTCCAGAATGGCAGAAGATTTTGAAATATAAGTGCACTAACACTGTTATACAAGGACTTAACAGATGCCAATTCACTGAGTAAACAAATAAGCACAGCCTATCCCTGTGCCATTATAACTGCCTCATTTAAAGGGCAGTTTTGGCCAGAATGACACATACCGTGAGTCACATGATGGGGAAGAGGTTGTGACTCTGCTCAGGAATCTACCCTGCTTTGGCTCCCTGTCAGCACAGTTAGAGGACTGATACCTGTCATGGCACAATGTCCATGTGTGACAAGATGGACCCAGTTTAGCCCCCTGCACCCTCAGGACCTGCATTCACCCAGCTAAGCATGTACAGCCAGTTAAAAACCACACCTGCACACAGCCTCACTACTCTGTATGGGCGTTTGACAACATGCACGTAGCCTTTATGCCTGCATATTTTCTTGCAGAGTCTGAAACTAGACTGATAAACACCTCTTCAAACTGATACTCGGCTTCATTCTCTGTTATCCAAACATTTCATCAAAGGCCACTTACCTACAAAGCAGACATCCCAACTCGAGCCAGACACGCCACATACCAAAGCCTTTTGAAAACAAGGAACCTAACCTACATTTATCCACTAATAGTGCAGAGGTGACAGCCACTATTTTATATCTGCAATATTTTGCAAATTCTAAAAGACTTAAATCTCGTAAGGTGATTACGCCATTAATTAGCGGAACGTTATCATCCCTGCGGTGCCAACACAGCAGCTGTTTCAGCTGAACAGCAAAGAAAAGCCAAGAGGGCAAAGTAACATAGTGATAGTGCCCCCATGAGCAGCCCAACAGTTCCGAGCATCCCGGCGCTGCCACCCCATGATAGGGAACCACTCTGGTTCCAGCAAGGGAGGACCACAGCTCTCCCCGCCACCCCAACCACCCCCACCTCCCAGAGGGTAGTATCCCCTCTTCCACCTGGATACATGAATAGGGGCTCTATCAAAGGGGACATCTGTTGCAGCCTGAGCCCTGTATTTCTCAGGATATGGGTTTTCCCAGGAAGCTGTCCATACATAGCTTATCAACCCAGAAGGGATCTCTCTGGTCATTCATCTCTCTGACTCTCTGCAAAATGGAGATCATAGAGACTACCTCAGTGATCTCCCCTTCAAACTGCAGCACGAAAAAGAAAAGAAAAAAATAAAATCCCAGGAAGATACCCTGTGACACAGCAGCTGTCGTAGACGTTTGATCGGTTGCTCTGTGAACAGGGCTTCATTTATAGCTTAAGAAATTGTCTGGTTAAACTGCCAGTTGCAGAGCCCTGCTCCTGCACTGCGAGCTGGGCAGAGCAGCCTCCCATGGGCAGCTTCAGTTCCTCACACAGGCACCTCCAGACAACGGCTGCATCACCATGTACCCCCATGAAGGGTCAATGATCAGGCCCAGGCTGATGTAGCTGGTGATAAGGGACAAGACAAAGGACTACGGTGACTGAGGGGAAGGCTGGGACCCCTGTCCCAAGCAAGGGACATTTGGACAGCCACCAGTCAGGTCCTACAGGCACTGGCTAAGGATGCCACATGAGGAACTGCACCACAGCGAGTTTTGCACCACAGGCTGAAGATGGGTGGGCAGAAGGAGGACGATCCTCTTCACAGCACCACCCATTCAGATGACCACAGACTGCAGCTGTAATGTTCTTTGTCATGTCAGGGCAGGACCCATGGTGTGACCCTGCTGGGGCTCATTCCCTTCATCAGAGGCCTGAGGCTGCACTGGTGACATGATGGCACTGCCCTCCCAGAGAGGGATTCTTGGCAGTAAGGGAGCTCCTGCAAGGCCCACCTTAGGCCATCATGTTATGCTTTGCCTTGGGCCCCTCTATGGGCCCAGAAGCAAGAGTGAAAGACCTCCAGAGTATCAATTATGGCACCAGATCTAGCCTGGAGCTGGCTATATCCTCTGAGAGGGTTGGGAGCTAAATTCTGTTAGACTGAAGACATTTTGATGTCATTTTTGGTACTTTCCACACCACTCTGCCACCTTAATTCCATAACCATTCTTCCAGAGAGCACTTGCTTAGAAATATCCCTAGTGGGACAGAAACATTGCTGAGTTTGGTGCACCCAGCGAGGGCCCCCGAGCAGCACCAGCAGTGCAATACCAAGTTCCAATCCATCCCTCCCACAAGAAATGGGCTGAAGGATCTGGTTCATCTTCAGAGCATGTTACGTGGCAGCAATGGCAAATCCCTCATGTAAAGTCTGCAAGCAGCCATGGGGCTTCTCTTAGTTTATGCAGATTCAGGTCAAGAAAGAACACAGTTTGTTTAAATATACTTTTGTCTCCCACCTCTGGGAGAAGAGGAAAGGCCTTATATTGCCCTGAAAATGAGCAGGATCCCAAACACCTTTCAATCCTTGAAAGGATTTATCCATCACAGTCTCAAAAGTAGTGATACAGAAAAGAAAAAGCAAGTTGTTAATAAAATATGGGGACAACTTAGGAATTTGCTCCCAAAAGCCTATGATAAAAAAACTCCAGCTGAGATTCAAACTCTACATTATATTCCCCAGTGCTCTGCCTCATCTTTCCTTAAATGCATGAGGCACAGGGCTTCTGTCACTTCTTTGGCACGACTGCTTAGAGTCTGAGAGGTTTTACTACTCTGAGGAAGCTTTTCCTTCACATTCAGCTTAAATGTGCCATTTCTTGAAGTCATCCCCTTGTCTTTCATACTCTAGCAAGCAGAACAAGTGTAAATTAAGTGGAAGACACATGAAATCTTTATAAAGCCCAGTGTTTCCCCTAGCATTAAAGTTTCTTCTCTTTGGAGTGGAAGGGGTCTTCACTCTGTGCTGTATTTTTCCCTATCAGAAAATGAAGAATATAAATTTTCCTCATGACTTGAATTTAGCTTAATCAGCAGCCCCCTGCTGATGTAATTCAACCCAACAAGATTTTTCTTTTTTTTTTTCCTGGTGAGCTGCTGCCCTTTTTCCCCTCCTCCCACCAATTCAGGCACGGAAAACAAGGGAGGAATTAGACAGACAGAACTTATTATCTATCAAGTTGTAACTTCAGACTGGGCAGGAATAACATTTAAAATACAAAAAGCAAATTTTATCAAGCCTTTTCCTCCCCAGAGACTGACACAAAAATATTCCTTGTTTGTCGCTGAGAATGAACCATTTTTCTCTTTCACTTCTGCTTTCTGTCACATATTTCATTTTGGCTGCCCCTTCTGTCTTTCAGCTAGGGACCTAGGCTGCTAACGCAGAATCACAGATAACTCAACAACAAAATGCCTGTATTATCTTTTTTTTTTTTTTTTATTTTATTCCTAGTCTGCCAGGTAATTGCAATCCTAAAAGCTTTTGCATATTTACCACAGAAACATGTCTCTCCTGGAGGATGGGACTGTCATCAGGTAGAATATTTCATTTAATAAGCCTCTTCTGAGGTATAAACTAGGGTTGAGGATTTTTTTGCTCCTTCAGAGCAAAGGACAAGAAGATAAAAATCAGCTGCTGCAGTGCTACACTGTCAAAGTTCCTGTTCCTGTGAAAATTAACTCTTTCTGAGCTCAGAGTTCAGGTAGGCTTTGCCACCCTGAAGTTTAAAGTAGGAAAAGGGTCTGTTATTAACTCATGTTGGCTTTTTGTCCCTAGTCCTATCCATGTATGACAGATTTCTTTCCTATTTACAAACAGAGCGACTACCCCGGTTTTCTGTAACCCATCTGATGAGCTGTGGATGCTGCCAGGACTGATTGTCATTAAATCAGTCATCAAGAAGGATCGCGTTTTCCCTCTTTGCCTGTTTCACAGAAGTGCAACAACAAAAACATGGTCTGAACATTTCCAAATTCAGCTGTTATCTAAAGATAAATTCTGTTTCCCCCCTCCCACTATTTTCCCCCACCCCTGATGTAGCAGAATTGCTTTTCTCAGTCCTTGAGATGTTGACTCAAGCCGACTGGTACCAAAGTGAGGGGCTGAGGAAAACATCTACGGAGAGACTTTGTGTCTTGGAGTCAAGACGGAGGGTGAGGACGGCCTTCCAGGGGTTATGAAAAGAGGCTGCTTTGCTAAAACTGTTCACCAGAATGAAGAGGGATATAGCTGGTTCACAGGTTTCACCTCAGGCACGCCTTCACAGAGGTCAGAACTCCATCCTAGCACATAACAAAGCACTGTGAGTGGGAATCAACAGACCACACCCAGTCCTCAGTCCAACACCAAATCACTGACAATACTCATTCAGCTCTACCAACAGCTTTCCCACATGGCAATAGGTGTTTCCAGCCTGGCCAGGCTGTCTGCTTGCTGGGAGGAGAGTTCACAGCCAGAATACTCCCATTGACTCTAGCAAGCTGCACAGCCTGTGTGAAAACTACTCCCTGACAAAGCATCATCTGCATCCACACAGTTTTCCTGTGGGTCAGTCTCATTCTTGTAAAATCCCTGTTTTCACGTATGAGTAAAGACTGGAAGACATATTTGAAATATAGATTGATTGTTTAGGTTAAAGTAATACTGACACCAAGAACCTACACGCATTTACTTGGAATAGAAATGTGGACTCTCCAGAGACGTCCTCTCATCTGGAAACATTCCCAAAGAGAAGAGAGGTGAAAGGCTTTCTAAACTGGAACTGGAAAACTCTATTTTTACAACACTTTTTAACTATTTACAAATTTACAATGGTTTTCAATGCAAGTAAACTCCAAGGGGTTAGGACACCATTTTTTCCTATCACCAGCAAGCCATTCTAAGACCCATCTTTGTTTAGGATTAAGGGATGACTTTCATTCATTTACCTGAATGTAGCAAAATTCCCATAGGTAAAATGCTTCTAGTTATGTTACATGAGCCCAGTCTCTTACCTGTAATATCTGGATTGAAGGTAGGTAGAACACACAGCTTTAGATACATGGCTAGCTGAACCAAAGTCTATGACCTTGACCCTATATGGCTGTCGGGATGGGTCTACCAACATGATGTTCTCTGGTTTGAGATCAGCATGAATCAGTCCCAGGCTTTTCAGCTTCATTAGGGCAGTTGCTACCTGCTGGAGAATTGGTCGAATGTACTTAAGGGGCAAGGGACTGAATTTATTTTGTTTTAGGAAATCATAGAGGTTCTGCTCCAACATTTCAAAGACCAAGCATGTGTGATTCTTGTGCTGGAAGCACTCGTAAGCACGGACAAAGTTGTAGTCATCCGCACTTTCCGTGCTCAGCCGAGCCAGGATGCTCACTTCAATCTGGCCTTGCCGGGCATAGGAAGGGTGGTTTTTTAGGATCTTGATAGCCACAATCTCATTAGTGCCACGTTTCCAGCATTTGACTACTTGTCCGAAGGTTCCACGGCCCAGAAACTCTAACACTTCGTACGTGTTGGTCATGGAACAGAGCACCTCATGTTGCACCAGCTGGTAATCCCCTTCACTGTTGGAGCCACTGTTTTTGGAGGTGGCTGTGGAAGTGGTGGCGGTGGCTACAGTGGCCCCACTGGCATTGTTCTGAATCATTGGTGGATGCTCCTCGATAATCTGCACGCTGCTTGTGTTCTCAATCTCCTCACTCTTGCGCTTAAGTCCACATTTTTGGTAGGTGTCCAGAAGGCTCACAGTGCTGCGACGCATCAGGTTGTGTGGCCCGCCCAGTGTTTGCCCAGACACTGCAACCACACCAGAAGTGCTGTTGGCAGATGTCACCACGATGTGCCCCGTGCTTGCTGGGAAGATGATGGTCTGTTCGTAGGGGATGCTCGGATTGGGGATCTGGAGGGAGGCGTTGACGGCTGCTGCGGCGGCTGCTTGGGAGGACTGCACGTTCTTGCTCTGGCTGTAGACTTTGCTGTGTGTGCCGTACCCAGTCATATCCCAGTTTGAACTCGGCTCCACTTTCAGTTTCTTCACGCTACAGAAGGCACTTGACTGAAGGGTATGAGGAGAGAAAACTTGCACATGCGAGGCCATACCTGCAATACAACATCAGAGTGAAACCACAGTGTCAGGATGCCATCCCCAGCTTTTTTCATTTGCTCAGTGGCAGGAAAGGGAAATGGGACACAGGCTTCAGACACAGCACAGACACACACATGCAAAAATCACATTCTTCCAGAAATATGTATTCAACAGAAATAAAATACTGTGCTCTAAATAAATCACTACCTCTGATTGAACTATACTAACAACATTCAAGATTTCTGCTCTCTTGCTCTCCCCCTTCTCATTTTTAATAACAGGAACGTACATGTTATTTTTACCTCCTCTGTCTAAAGAGACTCCTATTCCCATTGTCTCCAGGAATATATCTAGCTCTCTGGAAGAACTCATGCCAAATACTGCAAAGTATTCTGACTACAGAAGCCAAATTTCAAATCCTCAGGCTCATCCTGTATTAAGCACTTCGGTGGATCTGACTTAAGCCCTCCATTTATTTCCATAAAACCACTGTGTAGCTTCTGGCCTGCAGAGAGTCAAGATGGGACCAGGAGATGATACACTGTGACAAAATGGAGGTGCACAGATAAAGTTGAGGAGCGAGGGCAGAAGAAGAGGATGTTTCAGATTGCTTGCCAAGTCTGCGTGTGGGAATCGTGCACAACGCTGGTCTGTGCTCAGGGACAGTGGAGATAGGAGTTACACAACATGAGCTTTACCGTGTGCTCTCAGTTCTCCCAGATTTATAAAATTGTGTTCATCTATTCTTATTCACAGTGACAACACCATCACTGGAAAACTGATCCCCTGCAAATTAACAGCATTGTTAATGAAGTAACGTACATATTAGCATGTGGCAGAATTAGCTCCTAATATTACTTTACTTTTAAAGAAAAGACAAAACCCTATTTTAATGTAAGCTTCTTTGGCTCCAGAAGAGTTAATGATCTTCTAAATCCTTATTTAAAAAAACCAAACACCAAAGAACAACCCCACAAACCTCATAATCGAGGTGAAAATACAGCATCACTGAGACAGACTTACTGAAGGACTCTGAGTAATATTCCACTGTCACAGAAAATGTGTCTATTCAGAAAAAAAGATGTGGTCCACAGAAGAGGGGACTTCTAAGTCCTTACTTGCTGCCAGCTTTCCCTGCCCAGGGTAGGGATAGTACCACTGGGGCAAAGGTACTGTGAAGAACACAAATCCATGGGGATTCCTAGGGAAGGAGTGAGCACCCAACAGGAGTTAGAGCAGAAAGGCACAGCCTCCTTCACCTTTCTATCTGTCGTCAGTGTTTCTTTTTAATAAACCAGAATGACTAGGGAAGGAAAAGACAATGTGCTGAGCTGGCACCATTGCTGAATTATTAAGCACAAACATAACCTTGACTTGTTTTCAACTTTAAAAAGTTAAAAGCTGAATAAATGCTTCAATAACAAAACCACAACAAAATCCGCAATGCACATGGATGACTTCTTCATTTGGAGGACTGACAGTATCTGACACTCAGCTCTCCTCCAGACCATTTTCTGGAGCTCATACAAGCTCACATACATGCATGAACTTATACACTCACATAGAAAAATACGAAGGTTACTCTACATTCACAAAATTCAGTAGCATGGTGAAGCAAACAGACCTAAACACATCCAGTGCCCATTTTCTAGTTAATTCCCAGCTGCCCAAAGCCCAGGAACTACTCAGGAGAGGGGTGCTGTGGCAAGCCAAAACCCACCATACATAGCTACTAAGAAGTAACCAGCAAAGCAATCACTCCAGTTTGCTTCAACACTCCCACCTTCAGCCCTGCCACAGTGACACATTTATGAGGACAAGGTAGACGCAGAAGAAAACCCCCACTGGAACACATGGGGAAACCAACCCTCACCCCTGCTTGAACACGCCGCACAAAACCCCGCTGACCCTGCTCTGACAAGGAAGCCCTGCAAACCACAGTGTGCTCCCCTCTGCAGATGTGCTCCCTAGCTCTGAGGGGATTTCTGACGCTGTTTGCTGTCATTCCCTTTAACTCCACTCCCCCCTGCCTCTCAACCTCCTTGGCAGCAATTTCCAAGGTCCCTGCAACCGGGTACTCAGACCCACTCCAGCTCCCTGCCCCTCTAAGTACTTGTTCTCCTCTCTCCTTTCCACAGGGCAGTGCTGCCACGAATGCTGTAGCGTGTGGCATGTGGTGAGCTCGGAGAACCGCAGCAGTATTACTCAACTTGTCATCCTGGACACAAGGATCGTATGTGAGTGAGCCAAAACTGTGTTTGTTCTTCCACTGATTAAGAGGAGTCACAGTGTTCCTTCTAGTACAGTACCAACCTGCCTGGAGAGAGTGGGGTTGGTTTGATGTATGTTTTCCCCCTGGACGCGAATAATGTAACAGACGTAATTGGTAACATATTGTGGACCTAGCAGAGGTGTAATTTATAGCTTTATGGCTTTCATTCCATGGTGTGCTTGAGCAATCTCTCTTCGTACAAAATAAAAAGGGAAAAAATGACTGACGCAGAACAAGACGAGACGTTCTTCTCACACACTCCTCTAAAGACAACACGAAACGACCGAGGCACCCCAAATTAAAGTCAAGGATGTGAAGTGCAGCAGCTGCAACTTTCCCAGTGCCACTGTAAAAATCAGGATAATCGCCACCATTAAGGGACAGACTTTCAACTGGTGCAAACTGGCAGTACTCCAGTTGACATCAGCTGACGCTAAAAACAAGGTCAGCAGTCACTCAACACTGTCAATGTCAGATGGCTGCCTGTGCCCATTGGTGAAACGACTTGTTGTTAGGGACTGGATTCCACATCAACAACCAGCCCCTTGCTGTCTCTGAAACACTGCTGGCAGCCTCAGCAGGGGAACAGGAATAGGGGATAAAATCACTGACCCACACTGGTACCCCAAAAACGGAGGGTGTGGAGGAAGCGGTGCTTTCTTGCGGATAAAGGGAGGACTTCAGACTCTTGCTGCCACTTCCACTCTCCTCAGAGGTTATTTCCCATCACAGGAGAGGTATTTTTTTCCCCTAAAAAAAGAATTATGAAATCTTCTTCCTTCCATTCAAAATGATTTTCCCATGTTTGAGGTTTTAGGGGAGAACAATTCAGTGAGTCCTTCAGCATAGTCCGATACTAAGAAATTACAGGCTGATTGACAGCTCAGTGATGGGAAAAAAGGCTTCTGCAGCCAAGTAATTTTTATTGCAAATTTGCCTGTGCAGTTAATGCGAGAAAAACACAACCCTAAATTTCCTAAGGACACAATCAAACTGTGCTGGTGGCATGTTCTTTTTTTCAAAAAGGATCTTTGCTCCATGGCAATAGCAGAAATAGTAATAAATGTGAATAAAAGTTGGATGGTTTGTTACAGGGATCAAATTCCTCATTACAGCCTGTAATATGATTTACAACTTCAGCCTTTTGATTACAAAGGCTGACAACAGCTTGCCACCGTGTCCATGAGGCAGCATGCCAGTAGTAATGGGGTGACCCATGCCAGCCAAGCCCAATGACACTGATGCTTCAGAGACAGTGGGGATGCCCTCAGAGAGCGTCCTCACTCCTGGGGTCTTGGAAAGACAAAAGGGGCCACAAGCCATGGAGGGATGGAAAATGTAATGTTTCACTTTGGAAAAGTTCTCTTAAACCTCCACTCCCAGGTCTGACAAGAAACCTCCTGTGCAAGACTGTGCCTTTCATGTCACCTCCCTTCGCTTGCAGGAAGATCCTAGCAGTCACCTTTCCGCTTTCTGCGTGGAAAGGCCCAAGGCTGGCACCCAGCTCCTCCTCTTTCTGCTCTCCACCAGGAGCAGAGAGGGTAAGGATACTCAGGTCGAGCAGCTTTGCTCACCAAGCACTCCCACTCACCTGAAGCCCAGCTCAGCAGCCCCACCTACACCAGCAAAAGCTTTGGCTGGACTAAGGCAAGTGGCAATACCGGCTGAGCTTGGTGCCTGCCTTGGCAGGGGTGCAGGGCAGCCCCCACAGCCTCAGTTAGCCAGCCAGGATGCAGCCAGGACTCTACAACAGTTAAATGCTCATCCTGATGAGTGCAAGTCTAAGTTTTATATCACCCCGAGCATGGTGAGTTTCTGGGCTGGGAGCAGAATCAAGGCTGGGCACCATACATTAAATAAAATTGATAGTTCCTTTCTTTAATAATGAGTTTTAGTGCAGCCATTTAAAGCTCTCACACAACTGACAGTAACTGGATTTAATGGGGCCTTCCCTGTCCTTGATACGACTCACGTTAACTCCCCGTAGCATCGACATGAGCTGAAGTATGTAGCATGCAGCCAGGGGATAATGTTAAAACATCTGGAACAACTTTTATTAAAAGACTTGAGGGGTTTTTTTCCTGAGAACTCCTCCCACGTCAGCTTTCACTTAATAATAATTTAGCAGGTGCTATTTACAATTCAGATGGCCCTCTTCTGCATGCATACACAAATCATGCAGCCGCCTCACTTGTACTTCTAAGAGGTTTCAAGAAAGCAAATGAGGTAAAGCTCCCTATCCACCCACCTCACCCCAAAGGGCAAAAAATACACTTTGGGGACTAAAGAAGGAACAGTTTACAAGTCACTGATGTTTTCTTCTGCTTTACTCTTAGCACTTACTGTTGATTTATAAGTGTGGCCTTTGCAGTGGCAAGAGACCAAGCCCCTGCCCTGTATTAAGTAGGCAGTAAGACCTTTTGCAGTACCTGCAGAGCTCTGTAACCAGAGGCTGCTTGCTGACGGCCTCCGGAACGACAGTGCCTGCTTGAAAAATACTGTAGAAAGCACATGGCGTGTGTTCAGCATATAAATGATGCACACAAGACACTACTGAAATAAGTATCTTCCACTTCTCCCCAGAGAGGCACAAGCCAGAAAACCCACATACACACCCAGGTTGAGAAGGCAATGAAAAGGGGATCTGCCAGGTATGGCTAATGTACTGCACCTTCAAAATAGCCACGTCTTCACAGTGGCCTCTGTGTAGCCCTTTTTGAGGCACTGTCCCCCAGTACCACTTGGAATCTCCTTAAAATTTATGTCCCTGGAGGCTATACAAATTCTTTCCCTTGTGCTACTGAATGTTTGGAGACAGTCTCAGAGCGGAGTTCAGACCTCAACATCCTCAGCTCCTTCCTGTTCCTGGTGAGCAGAGGATGTCAAGGGAGCCTTCATTCCAGGTGAAAATCAACCTGACTTCCTGCTCAGCTTTTCCTGTCCTGCTAGTAAAACTGTCTCATCCTAATTAGTAGTTTTCTACTAATGTGCTGTGCAGCAGTTCTCAAAGATGGGACAAAGCTCATCCCCAGCACTGCTTCAGACCTGGATTCACACGGCTCCAAGTTGCCATGTTTGATCCACAGCTTATGGCCAAACGAAAAAGTGAGACTTCTCAATGCACAGAGTAGCCATAAACAAAACCAAATGGACAAAGCCAAGGATCTGCCTCCTTCCCTCTCATTTCCACTCAAAATACACATCCCTGAAGTGCAACGGCCAAAGAACTCCATCATCATCACCTTCAAACCCCATACCCCCCCACCACCCTGACTGCCCTCCTACATATCCCTCTCCTGCATTTATAGCATCCACAACCCTGCCTACTATTTTATTTTGTGCACCGTGACTTTCCTTTATAGGTATGATAAAAATTATCAACCAGGACTTAGTACTCTTGGGCATGGAGGTGGTGTAGGCAGTTACTCCCTATCATGGCCTGAGCAGGTTATTTTGGCATGTGGCTCAGGATATTGCTCTCTCTCCTCACAAACCATCTTTACTCCCTTCTTCATCTCCCTTTTAACTCCTTAAATCCAGGGCAACTCATCTGCTGGGTAGTGAAAGCCTTCTCAGCTGACCAGGGCAAAGAGGACAGTTAGGAAAATCTGGGGAGTTCTTCCTCTGAGCCAGTCATGTCCATCTTGTCCCCTTGCCTGAGCATCCAGCTTTACCACACCCGCCTGTGGGCACAGGAAGAGCTGAGATGTGGTAAGGGCTGGCTGGGACTGCTAACCAGCACGTCTGGGAAGCAGGGCAGTTGGCAAGCCCAGGCTCAGTGCCTATGTACCGATGCAGGCTGAAGGCTGGTGAGTTGGCACACACCTGCTTCACCATACAGGACATCTTCAGTGTTGAGGTGGTGGGAGATGGCTGCTCTCTAGTGCACAGAACCCACAGGGCAGCACTTCTTTTCCTAGGGCTGTGGGATGGAGACTGCAAGATAGGCAGAGCTGACCACGCTAGGTCCATATGCTCCAGGAAGCATCTCTGCCACCCTCATGAGCAGCTTGGGGGAAAATGGGACTACCCAGAGCCCTGGCACATCCCACACAGACCTAATGGGGCAGCACCACCCTGAGCTTGGCCCTCCCCTGGAGCCTGGACATCTAGGCAGCTCCAATCTCATCTCCCACACTCCCCACACTTGATGGGTCACTAGACAATGGTATGTGAGCTGTGCAAACCACACAACCCTAGTAATCTTCCGTAATCTCGAAACATTATGATTCTTATTCATCTTTTTGATGTGGGTTCAGGTGCCCATGAGCCTGAGTAACAAGCTGTGGGCTTCTCTGACACATTCCTGGTTTTACACACATGAAGCAAAATCTCAGGGACAAATACATACATTTGAATACTTTATTACACCTCCATGAAAAATTCTTTCAGGGTCACCTCCATCTCCCACTTGAGTGAATTGCAGTAATGACAAGAGATATTACAGATTTCCTCAGTTAATCATGTGACTAGTTTATGTTTCACATTATAGTTAATTAACTATGCAAGACCTGAGAATGCAGGTAAAATATACCTCACCAGAGGCTGCCTCATCACTTCCCTGTAGATGCAATTGGACCTGACACCAATTTCTAGATCTTGGTGTCAGAAAGTCCAGCAGTCAAGTCCATTCTCCCCTGAACTGGAAGGTAACCCCTTTTTCCTATGGGAAAACCCAGCACAACTGGAATAGTGCAAAACTTCTCTCCAGGATACCTCAATGTCACTGAGTGGAAAGCAAATGAAGGCAGCAGGTCAATACAATAGTCTACAGCCTTGACAAAACAGAGCCAGACCCCAGCAGGTAAACCCCCTTCAGCATATCTGTCAAAGCTGACAGAAAGACTGTCCCTTCTACAGAAATCATGAAATGACACTGCAAATGCTCTACCAAGACGTCAAAGTGCTCTCCAGACATGAAGTAAGAAACCTGGGAGTCTGCTGTGCCCACATCAGGTCTCAGCAGATCAATAGCCCTGCCAGATGCACCTTACTGAGCAGTAGTCCTTCGAGCCAGGGAGCGAGGTCAACAGCTCCTGTGACAATTTCTGGAGTCCCAAGAGCAAAATAAGGTGATGAACAACAAAGAGGCAGGGACAGCACTGAAAGCCTTCAAGGTCTGAATGGGAGTGCAAAGAAACTTATGCACAATGTCAGCATAAAGACATTTTAGGAAAGTGGGTGTCAGTGAAGTTAGGAAGAAGTTTTAAAACCAAACACTCAGTACTCCCAAGGGCCTCAGAGGAGAAGAAAGTCTGCTTGGGAGTCAGAGATGGGATGAGGAAAAAAGGACAAGAAATCAGACAGGTGGGATTGACAGAAGCCCTGCTTTGAAGCTTTATCTTTGGAGGATACTGAATGATGTGTAACAAAATGCTGTGCTGAAGAAATCCCTCTTTCAGATTTCTTGGAGAGAGGCCCAGCAGAGCCGAGGAAAGTGTGGGGTGCCTGGCTGGGGCTGTGCTGCAGGCTGTTGGGGGACCCACAAGCAGCACCACATCTGTGTAAAGAGCAGAAGATTGCGGTAACACCCACAGCACCACTCAAAATGAGGCATGACACACTGAGGCTCGTATAATGCCATGCTTAAATGAGCTCCTGAGGTGCTACCAAGGAATGTTTCCCCATCCCGAAGCCAAAATGGAGCCAGATGAGCCTAAAAGCAGTCACTCACATCAATGTGCCAGGTAGGACTGTTTGGCAACAGCCTATGTGTTCTGGCCACCTTCCTCTCTCCCATATGTCCTCCACAGTCACAAAGTGGAACAAACAGTAACCATGGCATTTCTACAGCACCCAAAGTTTCCTTTGCAGAACTATACAAGACAGTTTCTGCAGTAAATGTGAAACTGGCCACGGTTTGCCTTGTAGTCCAGTTTAATATCTGTGTGGGTCCCTACATTTGACCTCCAAACAGGTCTATAAGGTAGGAGCTTCTAGGTTCCCACAAGCTCCATCTCTGATTGCTACTTGCTAACAGAGTTGCATCCTGAAAGCAGAACTGAAAAAAAGAAGGATCTGCTTTCCAGGCAGCATGGTTTAGGTCACATTTGTTCATCTTTCAAAAAGGGGTTGACCACACTCCAACTTATAGGGGAAACAGAGGACTTCCTCAATTCCTGACCCCAGATTTCACTGGCCATCCTATACGGTCCTCTGTTATCTTAGTTTCTGGGAAGGAGTACCAAACCAAGGCCTCTCAAAAAGGGACCAAAATGAATCATTTTCCCTTTGCTGCTCTGTCTGTGCCCCCTCAGCCACACAGCACTGGCACAACTCATGGCTTCCCACAACTGCCTAGTGGAAAGGATATTTTGGCTTTTTCCACAATGTCTACCTCCCCACCTGGATGACTTTCCATCTGTAAATATTAGTTTTGTAATGTCAATGACTCCAACTGGCCCACAAGTGTGGTGAAACCACAGGGAATGGCTGGCCCCTCGCATACCTCACTTGTTAGAAGCAACCCTACTTGTGAAGGCAGGACATGGGCAAGGCTTACTGGAGTCTCAGGCTCAGCCTCTCACTCCCACAGGATTTTTTCCTAAGCGTTTCATTTGCAAAGAAGCCATTGCATGACATTCAGCCCTTGCTTTGTTTACGAAATCTGAAACTCAGATCAGGCTCTAGTGGGGCTGAAAAGGTCAGTTTGCCTATTCGCAAAGTCCCTCCCTTCATTTGATATCCATCAGGATACAGACCTATTGGAGAGAAACAAGCCCCTGGTGAGGTCTGGATGGAATACACAGGATTTGGTCTGCAAAAGAAGATGAAGGCGCAAGAAGGAAGGCGGGGAAGCTGGGCACGGGGCTCTGTCAAAGCAGAAAATTGAGACAGACTGATTTGTTGACCTCCCAACAGCCACATATCGCTTTCAAATATGAATGACCAAACACAAGACTTACAGCACTCTCAAACATCGAGGGCTCTGGAGTGTTTTAGGAGATGAAGAGAAAGAATACTGCAGGTGGATTACCTGACCTTCAGTTTAAGCAGTTAAAACAATTCTGTAAACAGCCTGTCCTCACATCGGCACACAAAACACCCACCCGCAAAGAGAAAAGCCCTTCCTCAAGGAAACATAATGAATTTTTCACCCAGACTTCCAGACTTCATTTTCCTCACCATTTAGGGCTAACAAAACATCCTCAAAGTTATGGCCAAACAGTCAGAAACCTTTTTTTGGTGTCACCCGTGGCTTTTGGTTTGCATTCCAAAGTAGAACTGTAAACCCAGAAACGTATGACATGAAATGGTCCATAAGCTGGGACCAGAGCAGGCACAGTGGACTGAGCCAACTAGCCCAAACCAAAGACCATGGAGACACAGGGTGTAGGATTTGGGCGTGGACCCATTTTTCCCCCAAAAAATCTCATTTCTCCCCAAAAAACATGTCTCTCTTGATCCATTCACCTTTGAGACTGGCAAGTAGCTCTCGTATGAGACCACGGCAAAAGGGAGCTGCTGCAGTCTCCATGAGAACATAGCGTGTTGACAGGTTTATCTGTGGAAACCAATGACTCTGTATTTGGGGTTTGCAGTATTTGGGGTTGTACTGACCTCTGTCACACAAAACGCACGCTCGCACTCAGGCACACACAGACATGTAAGTACTTGCATAGCCAGAGGATGACCCACAAAGGCAATGAATCTCATCATCTCCAAAAGAAATGAGTGATGCTACCCCAAGCAACCCCACAGAAGTGCCTCTGGATGCCTCCCTGGCCCACTGCTGGCTTGCTGCTGTGGCTGGGGGCTGGTGGTGCATGCCTGATCTCACTGTCTTAACAGCCACTGTCTAACAGGAGAGATGCTAAGCGATCAATATGCAGAAAAGAAGCCCTTTTTGGGCCAAGGACAACGTAGGTGATGTATGAAGCTCTTGCTTACACAGAAAGAAAACCTGGCTTAGGCATGGGGATAAACTACATGAAGGATTTCAGAGCCTTGAAGAGTAAACATCCAGAAGCTCAGGAAAGGATATCTACTTGAGAAAGGAGGATATGAAGCCCTTATGTGCGATGAAGAAGCTCAGGGACACCAGTAACAGCCTACTCCCCCTCAAAGCTCTACAAGAAAAGAAATGAGACCAAGGGAAGTCATTAAGGGAAACAAAACAATAAAAACCTCCACCTGTGTCAGCAAAACTCCCTTTTTACCATCAGTGTCTCCCCCAGGTTTCTCTTTTGTGCCGGATATGATTATTTATTGACATATTTATTTACTCAGCTCTATAGTGCTTAACATCATGGCTGCCAGGCTTCTTGCACTGTAAAAACTACAGCAAGACAGGAGTGAAGCTAAACCTGGAGATCCAGTATGACACATGCCAAATGCCTTCTGTGTGCAGCCTGAGGCACGCTGCCACTGTGATGGGCTAGAAAGGGGGACCACACAGCCAGCCTGGCCGTACACACTCCTCCTCAAGCAAGAAAGACCAAGCGACAGCTTAGGAGAGGTGTACAGTGAAACTCTTGGTGTAACTTTGCTTCAGATCACTCAGTGCTTTTGAGACCCTGAACAGCACTCTACAGAGACACAGGCCTGCTGAGCAGGCCTCATGCCCTGGAGAGCTGGGCTCAGTCTATGCTGACTGTGAGTAATTGCTTTGTGGCACTCACAGGTATGGCACAGCTGCTGAAACCAAACCTACAGAACCAAAAATCCACTCCAGGAAGGAGAGATGGCTGCAGATGACAGACTAGCTAAAGGGGCTGTCAGGTCTCCTTCTCACTCTTGATCCTACATTTGTGAACTGACATGTCACTTTGCACTTCCAGCAGCAGGCAGCCACTTGCCACATCCCTTCCATAAGCATCTCTGGCACTACTACAACTTTTTTGCAGCCATGCGCTTTCAACCCAGAATACTCAACTCTTTCCTTTTCCTATAGCAATAAAATTAAAGGATTCAGCCTAGACACAGTGGGACAATGAGTTCAGAATCACCAATGTGCTGATGATACCACAGACAACCTGTCCACAGCCACACCTATGCATTTTGACAAAGTTGTAAAGGAAGTCTGGCCAAACGGAATCACAGGGTAAGAAGAGTTTCTGGGAAAATAAGCTCTGTGTGATTTTCTCACAAGGAGCAAATACACCGCTGTTTCTGCAGCTTCCAGAAAAAAACAGATTCCATTCAAGTAAAAACTTGTAGTCGAATCACAGCAGCTTTCAATAGGTCTAGGAGAAAACTGGGCATCTTAGCTTTGCCATAGTCATAGGAATGACTCGGGAGTAGAGCGACCCTGGACCCATGGTTTTTGCTAGAACGATGACAAGACTTCCAGGAAATGATGAGAGGGGGAAACTGCCATAAAAAACCAAAAACAGCCAGGGGAATTTAGCACCAAAAGCCTTGTGAACTTTCATCACATATTATGCACTCAAAACTCACTGAGAGCTTTCCAGCATCCATATGGATATAAAGTAAGAAGAGACTGAAAACTAGATTCAGCAGAAGCACAATAACTGGGTAAAGAATTTCAAAGTAAAGCAGCAAGTTTACACCCTGTATAAATGCCCAATTAATTCAATGTTGGCAGTACTCTTTTGTGGCCATAGTCCTTGGTTTTGGTAATTTTTCATATCCGAAAATAGCCATGCTTCCCTCTTTAGTCCTTTCTGGGCTCATGGGAGACTGAAATGAGTCACCAGAGGACCAGCTGAGTCATGCAGCCAAATCTTGGAAAGCAATACAAAATTGGTCATCACATCCACAACTAAAACGTGGATGACGGCAGCACTCCTAGCAACCAACCGTGCATTAGGCAGAAAGGGTTGGAGACCACTGACACTATGAGCCATTAAATGAAGCCAGGCAGAAGAATGCCTTAAATGAAACTAGGACAACACAAAACAAGTGCTGACAAACATGGCTGGAAAGTGGCCCAGTGGAAAAGGAGCTGGGGGTGCTGGTCGACAGCCGGCTGAGCATGAGCCAGCGTGTGCCCAGGTGGCCAAGAAGGCCAAGGCATCCAGATCAGAAATAGTGTGGGCCTAGCAGAACTAGAGAAGTGACTGCCCCCTGTACTTGGCACTGGTGAGGCTGCACCTCAAATCTTATATTCAGTTCTGGGCCCTCACTACAAGAAGGACATTGAGGTGCTGGAACACATCCAGAAAAGGGAAATAGAGCCACTGAAGGATCCAGACAGTAACTCCTATGAGGAGCAGCTGAGGGAGCTGGGGCTGTTTAGTCTGGAGAAGAAGAGGCTCAGGGAAGACTTTATCACTCTCTACAACTACCTGGAAGGAGGCTGTAGCAAGGAGGGGGTCAGTCTCCTCTCCCAGAATACTAGCAATAGGACAAGAGGAAATGGCCTCAAGTTGTGCCAGGGAAGGTTCAGCTTGGACATCAGGAAGAATACTTTCACTGAACAGGTGGTTAAGCATTGGAATGGGCTGTCCAGGGGGGTGGTGGAATCACCATCCGTAGAAGCATACAAGAAATGATTGGACACGTCACTTAGTGCTGTGGTTTAGTTGACATGTTGGTGTTCATCCAAGGCTGGACTTCATGATCTTAGAGGTCTCTTCCAACCTTAATGATTCTTTGACTGCTGGTTCTGCAACTGACACAAAGCCCTTCTCCATTCAGCTTCTCCATCCCATCCCCATTGCATTAAGAAAAAGGGATGGCCATCTCCATCTTCCAGATCATGGGATATTTCTAGCCCATTTTACAACTTCTATGAACCAAAGTCCCAATTCATTCAATTCCTTTAGAGTATCATCAAATCTTAACAGGACCTATTTTGACATGCAATCTCACTGAGAAGCAAATAACTATGACCTTTTATGAACACAGGTCTGTATTTCATTTTTATGTCTATTATCTTCAGAACAAAAGGAAGTGGGGCAAGTGCTTTTGGGCACAGAAAATGTATTTACCAAGCAGGTTTTTTATGGTGATTACAAAAGTTTAATGAGTGAATTCAGGACAGTGGAGGACTGATAGACCTGTCCTGAGGAGTTGGGCACGCTGTGGGCAGATGCAGTGCATGCTCCCTTGCCCCACACGTCACTTGGACAGCACACCACAACCTTGTATTTGGGCACCGAACAAATGATGCTCAACCCGACCAACTCCCCAGCCCTCTCAAACCTGCTGTCGATCAACACGCACCATCATGCATGTTGCTGGCACCTGAATGGGCTAGAAATGCCAAGTGGGACCTTGGTCCTACAAAACATTACTCTCAGACATGAAAAGATACGTATTTATTCCAGCACCTACAAAATCAGCATCCCGCAACACTAAGCTCACCTTGATCCCCTTTACGGAAATCTGGCAAAAATGGGAAACAAAATGTAGCTGAGTGATCAAACCACTGAGGGCCACAGAAAGTCCTAATATTAACTATTATGGAAATACTCACAAAGGAGACAAACGAGATTTGGCTCTGCAACAAAACAAACAGTTGGTAGATCTCTATGGTAAACGCCTGTTCTCTCTGTGCTGTCATGGAAAAGCAACACTGACCTGCAAGGGCTGGGTCTCATTGCACAGCTGCTCAGGGAAACCTGTCTCGGCACTGCTCGCTGTCACCCTGTGAGCCTCGTGCCACGAGCTACCACCGAGCCAAGCGTGGAGGACTCCGAAGCAGCAGGGGGCTATGGGGACAGCACGTGTGGCAGATCAACAGTGCAAATCCCTCTGTGGCTCACCCAGAAAACCTGCTGGCTGGAGGCTCCCAATGACGCTCCTGCCACCTGCCCCAAGCATCAGCAAATGGTGCTCAGGGTCTACCCACGAGACGGCACCGAACAGGTTTGCGTGAAACTGCTCAGAATTTCCCAACTAATGATGTCACTCCTGTTTTGCCTTGGTCCTTCCCTCCAGCTCATCCCTGGGTTACATCAGGGCCATGATGTATTCACCTTGCTGTGCCTCTGCTCCCAGCCCTCTGCACCTTCACTCCGATTTCCTTTGCCAAAAAAAAAAAACCAATTGAAAAAAAAAAGAGCTGGAAGGTTCAAGTGGGCGTCAGTGAATGGAAATGAAGAACCCCACAACAGAGTAATGCTTAAGCCTCAAGAAGACAGATGTCAAACAGAAGCAGGTGTAACTGGTGTAAACTGGTGTAAAAACAGGTTTAAGTGAAATTCAAGTACAAAGGTTCAAGAGCTATTAAAGTGCCTAAAATTCATGAGGTTTTGATCCTACAGTTCCTAAAAACTTGTTATTATTTAGTCTTTTAAAGGCTCAGCAGTAGAGACTTCAAGCTGTTCAAATGGAATGATAACTTATTCCACGCTCTGCTGCAGAGGTAGAAAATAAATGTGAAACTGGATCCTGACAGCATCATTAGATCCCAGAATTGACCCTCTTGCTTTCTGCTCTGCCTGCTCCAAAGAGCATGCTATTTCTGGAGGAGTTTTAAAAAATAAAGCCCAAGCAAGCATTCTCATGTCCTCTCCACTTCCCAAGGCGAAGGCAAGCAGCTCTCTTGAGTGGCCCTCCCATGTACATCACCCTCTGGGTCCTGGCACCAACCACGAGCCGTGCAGCAACTGCAGTGTGCAGCTCAGCACACATGAGCTACAATAAACCTGTCAGACTGTGCAAGACATGAATCATATGGACTGTCACAACAGCAACACAGCGTGTGCAGCCCTGTTAAAACAAACAAACAAACAAACAATCCAAAGACATCCCAAAACACAGATGTAGGTAAACGGCCACTCTCCTGAGGTTGTCAGTACAGTTATGTGACAGGGCTTGCTGGAAAATATCTACCCTCCTGACTTGTGACAATTCAGAAATGCTTCAGAATGGCTGTAGTGAGGTGCCAGGGGAAAGAGACTGACACAGCCTCTTCTCACTGGGACACCGGACCCTGACCAAGCAAATGCCTGGGTTACCTGGGATGCTGGAAGTGAGAGAAAACACCTGTAGCAAAGGCTACTTTCATTGGTCACCGTGGCTGCAGAGGTTGCTCAGGGTCTTTTAGAAAACACATCTCCAAGTGCACTTAGCTGGAGGTGCTGCTTCTCTCACACTGGCAGGGAAGTTACATTGGAGAAACAGCAACAACTTTTCCTGCTTAAGGTTTTCCTGTAGCCCTTGGTACAGCCATGACACTGAAGTATGGAAATAATGCCACAAGTGAATTTGAGGGGCTTGCATTGTCTACTCTTTGGGGCAGCCTTCAGAGTGGATGACAGCTCCATTTATGCTTGCAGACCATCAGGACAGGCTGTTTCAACAACGAACCTGTCACCATAACTAGACTTTGGATGCACATGTATTTTTCAATTTATTACTGTGATACGGTCAGCAGGGATATGGACCATTTCACCATTCTGTTTTCCCTCTTGCTATTTAATGATCTCACTGTGTAACCTCTCAAGCCACAGTCCTTCAAACATTTGCAGACATGCCTCACCTTCTCATGCCTCACCAGCAACTGCAAGGCTATGAGCCACGAGATGAGTTAGGCAGACAAAAGCAAAGGGGAAAGGTGTAAGGCCAGTCTGTTTGCTTTTCCTGGCAGATTTAGTCTGGAGACTTCAGCTTTTCTAGGTCAAGACAGCGTCTGCATCAGGATATATTCTATAAAATCTTTATTTAACTGTTCCCCTAGGGCAGCTGGCAAGACCCTCACACTACTGGCATGTGGGCCTGTGTCTCAGTTTAAGCATATGAACTGTCTTAACTGACCTCAGCAGGACAACTCACGCATTGAAAGCCCACCACATATGTGGTGGCAGTAGCAGGGCATCAGTTATCTTCCCTTGGTTTTTGAAAGGGGGTTTGTGTAGGAAAAAAAAGCAAAAAAACTCCATAAAACTTGGGGATACAATTCAGGTATCCCAGTGATACATGAATCTAAATTAAACCCCTCTCCCGCACTCTCTCTTTTAAAAAGTAAGTACTTTTCTACTGGTGTATAAACTGTAGTCAACTGTAGTTAAGTGCTGTTAACTGATTTCAAAAGAAATCCTATGGAAGGTAAAGTCTCCACAGGAGGGTAAAGTGTCTGGGGTGTGCCCACTTCAGTAGCACACTCTCAGAAAAACTACATTTGATTTTCTTGCAGATTTTTCCTTCCCTTCTTTCTCCATGATTAGCAATATGCATAGAAAAATACGCTCTCTGCTCTCGACAGAGTGTTTGCTGCTGCTGCTGCACATTCTCCACCTGGAGTGAAAATTCTCCGTTGTCACGGCAGCCAACGGTGATGTCACAGACTGAGTATTGTGACTTCAGCTGGAAAAGGAGCAGTGGGAGAAGATGAACTCTGAAAACAAAGATATTGTTTTGGTGTAAACAGCCTTCACAGAAAAGAGGGGGGGGGAAAAAGAGGGAAGTATATATAAACATATGACAAATACAGTTTTCTCAAAGAAGTATAAATAAACATATGATAAATAAGAGTTTTCTCTAGGCAAATATCTTAAAGGTCCAACTAAGTACTGAAAGACCTGTCATTTTTTTTCTGTTCTGTTAAGAAATGGGACCCTTTTAACTTTTGAAACAAACATTTTCTATTCTTTTTTTAATTTTGTTTTTAATATCTTCACGTCTGGTCATTGTCCCAGAATAAGCAAACAGCATTGCTGCATAAAGAAATAAGTCTCATGAAATAATCTACGGTATGTTTCCAAATGTTTCATAAATCCACAGGCAATGTGCAAATACTGCCTGCATTCCTGTGTGAAGGTGGTTGTTTTTCATATAAGTCATGTATTAATGTAATCTGAAAACAAACTTAACCCCATTCAATCACATCCCCTTCCACCTTTACACTGAAACCCAGAGGTTATAATTACACCTGGGAGCAGGAATAAATCAAAACAAATACTCGTGTTGCCTTGTACTCTTTTTTGGAAAGAAAAGTGATCCCATCTACTCTGCCTTATGTGCTTTGTCTAACTCGGAACCAGGATGGCTGGCAGGCAAACAGGCAAAGAGGTTTTCATGAGGTCAGAAATGAAAATAAGGTCACCTCCAGAGGTCAGAAATGGAGTAACGCATCCTATGTCCTAACATGTACCAGATCTTCAGAGGGGGGACTTTATCTTCACTACCTCACCTTCTGCCTCCCAGGACATTTGCAGGCTGTGGCACCCCAGGAGCTCTGTGGAGCAGAGGGGAGGGAGGATGCAAGGACTTTATGGGTTAGACACTGTCCACCCTTTAGTGAGGATTATTTAAAAAGTACCACATCATGACAGTCAACACTTCATGTTCCACAGTGTGGATGTGGAACACCAGAGGTCAGGGCAACAGACTGATGCATCGCTCCAGTGTCTGAGCCCTTTGCTTGCATGGCTCCACACTGTCTTTTGGAGGAGACAAGCCCCTCCCATGGTAACAGCCCCTTTCCTCCAAAATCCCTGCCCCAGAAAAACTTTGTGTTTCCTTTGCTAGGGTGTTATGGGAGATGGGGCGCTGGTGGTGATCCACACTAACCATAGTACAACCTGGAGGTGCCCAAAGACGCCCACACCAGGGGTTGCCCCGGTGTGCAGACACACACTGCATAAAGCAAGACCAAGGGACTCTGGTCTCCTTGTTCTTTCCTCACTGGACCCTCAGCTGAAGCAGAACCACCTGCTCCACCCCAGCTTCTTCTCCAGGATTTCAACAGAGCTGAGAGATTTCAGCTCAGAGTTACACACAGAAAGCTGCTGGCTAAAAGGCATGCTCCTTTTGGAGAAGTCAACAGTAGGGCATGTGAAAGGCATTTGCTATGAAAAGAAATAGAAACAAAAAAAGGGAAAGAGAGAAAGAAAAAGAGAAACTATCGTTGCTTGCTAAAACACAATTGCCTAATGCTTGAACAACTGTAATAACCAGCCAGTGCTGGCAGACTGATGCCTATCCTGACAAACCTTTCTGAAAATTCACATGCAGAAAAAGTGGAAATACTGGTAGGACTTCAGTTATCAGCTTCTCAGGGGACACCACAAATAATAAGCAGTTCCCTCACAAAAGTACCCTAATGGCATCCTAGCTCTACAAAAAATTATGTTTGAAAATTTTTTTCTGAAATATAAACTTGCCATGCACTGTCAAAATTAAAAGGAAATATAGGGCATTTTTAAGAGAAACTCCATGGGGAAAAGCAACTGTGAAATAGCCAAACATCAATTATGAAAACCCCAGCAAGAAGAGGCTCTTGTGCACGGGCTTCAGGGTTTAGGGATTTCAAGAAAATGTGCATCCTAGTTTTGACTCAAAATGTAGGCACAAAATGAGCAACTCTCCTCAACTTATACAGCGTGGTGAGTATATAACCCTTTAAAGTCACTGTGTCTATACAACTTTCTTGCATCTCCCAGCTCACGGCAATCTTTGCTCTCCACTCCCACGTCCCCCACAGCATTGGAGTGACAGGCTTACTCCCATCCTAAGTTAGTGCAGAAGGAACAGCCGATACTACTGTGACATGGGCAAACTTCTGCTGACGTGTGCACCCCAGCCACCCAGTAGCTTGCTCACTGGTGGCATTATCACGATTTCTACTGCAAACCTTCAACCAAAGCCTCCTCCTCCCCTGCTACTTCCCACAGACAACTCTGAACAGGCTGTGGGCAGCACTACTTCCTTCTACCTGAGGGCAGAACACATATGGGAGGAAAGCAAAATGTAAGAAAGTGAACAAAAGCAGAGGGATTTGGGATGATTCTGCCTGTGAGTCAGGGCTGGATCATTTTCCCAAGCTTAGAGATGATCGTCTCATTAGTGCATGATTTGGGATTTCCACAGGGCAGGATCCAGGAGAGGGAGCAACCAGAGCAACGAGTACCCAGGGTAAAACCAGGAAATGCCTACCCACAAGACCCACAGAAAAAGCAATGGTGTGATCTTATTCTTCCTTAAAATAACTTGCAAGTCTGTTGGTTTGTGGCATTGCTGTTTAATAGTACAGAGCATTATTACAGAAAAACAGCATAAACCAAACAGTTTTCATAAAGGAAAAAAAAGACATCTTGGTTCATTTGCTTTTTTCCTCCACTCCTGCGCTTCTATCTCAAGGGTCACACATCCTCCTACATGGAATGCCTGGATGCAAGGCTTCACCAAGAATTTTTCCTCTCTGATGGCCAGCGGCACCAGGCATTTTCCTGTCTCTTCTTCCAGGAGCAACGGCTGTTCATTATTCCCATGCCCACTCCCCATGGCCAAACAACTACACAGAAAACAGAAAAGGTGAAAGCAAGACTATTTAAAGCTGCAAATCAAGAACGCAAGGCTTAGGAAACCTCAGCTTTATGGTTGCCTGTGCAACCTTCGACCCTCTTTCCTGCCTGTGTACCATGGCAGAGCTGTTAATCACATAATCACAGGCTATTTTTCTACGGGACCTCGGCCTCACCCAGTAGAGCAGGATACACAGTGCTCACCTAGCGAGCACCCAGTCCCTATTTCATCTTCTCGGCACTGTTTGAGGTGTGGCCCCAAGCCTTGTTTACCAGGTACCTGCCACGCTCTGCTCTGCAGATGGAATTAGTAATTTACTCATGGCCTTTCCTACAGTACGCATCACTAGAGTAACTGAATGTCTCACAAACATAAAGGAATGTATTTTCACAATGCCCTCTTAAAGTAAGACACTGTATTATCCGTATGTCATGGGCAGGGAACCAAAGCACAGAGGGATTAACGTGAAAAGCTTCCACTAATTTTAAATGCCTAACTGAAACTCTTAGGTACAAATCCTTCAAAGATTTGTTTTGCCTGTTGAGGATGTGGTGACAACCATTTCTTTAAGCCAAGTTTGGGCTGATGCTCTTGGAGACAGAAGAAATGATGCCCCTGACATATATACCATTCAAATTACTGAGTTGTTAATGTGGAAGCTTGCTTTCTCATTTCTTTGTACATTTGTTATATTTAACATGCATCAAAAAATTCAAGAGAGGTATAAAAGAGCTGTTTTCTAAATACACATTCTGAGGCTGGGATGGAAAATTTCTGCCCAGACAGTTTAAGTTTAGTAAAGTTGTGAACAACTAAAAATGAAGGTCTTAAAATAGGGAAGCTGTTGCATGGCCTCAACAGAAGGTCACTGCCATAACATACACCTTTCTTTCTCTTCTCAGCTGTTGAAGAAACGACACAGGTCAATTGCTACACTAACAGAATCAAGTCAAACTGAAATAAATGCAAACTGTAACTAAAGCTTTATTTCTTATCCTGGTTCTGTTCAGGTAAACAAGATCAATTTATTTTTAACCTTAATGCACAACAAAGTCTTGTTATTCAATTCCAAATAGCAGCTTTTGCTTTGAGAATAAGCCCCACCTTTCCTCCTGTTCTCTCGAAAAGAGAAAGCAAGTGTCAGGCACTGAGGCAGCACTGGTCATAAGCTGGATATAGGACAGGCAGATGGACAGTACTCTGAGCTAGTGAATCTTACATTGGTATAAACTGATCCCTCCCCTGATTATTTGCAGGGAGATTCACAAATTCCTAAAAAAAAAAAAAAAAATAAAAGCCCATCTGAAAATTTCAGGGGGTGATTTATCTGTGCTAACACCAGGAAAGAAAGACAGACAGACAAAAAGACAGACGGTTGGGGGGGCGTAAATAATTCAACCAACTGCTGGTGCCAGCCTTTTTCAGAGCAATAAAGTAATTTTAGAGACGCTTTTGTGGGAGCGTAAAATCCAACCCTGCAACTGTCCACCAAGTGTGCGCAGGACTTGGGACACACACACACGACACTGGATGACACTGTGAGACAATGCGGGAGCTGGTAGAATTGGTTCCTCCATCACCTTGGGAACACGCAAGGACAACCCTGGGATAACTCCCGACAGCTCCTCTTTGCCACCCAAGCTGTATTCTTGGCAAATGATGAACTGTTCCGCCCCTAAACACATTCCACATCCACAGAGAGAGAACACAGACCCGGTTTCTCTGTCCTGCACTGAAAACTCGCACTGAAAACTCGCACTGTATATCACTGTTTTTCAGTTAGTGATGTCTCCTGACTGCACTAACATTGACTAATTTAGTATTTTTAATTACAGAGGGATTTAAAGCACTGCACTACAGTGCTCTCTTTTATTATACCCACTGTTTCTGCTGAATCTGGGTACACTCTACATACAAAGTTGCACATTAGACAAATTACACTGTACATTAAGTAAATCTCTCTCTAGAAACAGGATTAGATGGAGAGGCAAATCTTCCTCATTCCTAGTGCATAAATTAATATCTACAAAATCAATATGAAATAAGAGCTCCACATCAATTAATGAAAGAAAAATAGTTTAAACGTACTCCACAATGAAACAAATTTATGTAGGAGATGCATTCCTTTTCTGCTATTTTGCTTAATAAATAAAACAGCTGGTCCGAGGAATCAGGTCAATCAGTGTCTGGAAAAAGCCCCATTAAAGCTGCTATATAACCTAGTTTCTCAAGCTGTGTAAGGCATCCTAATATTGGAGAGGCAGAAGTCCATGCAGAGACAGTTCGGATGGCTCAGCTCCTAGCCCTTCAGGGTCATGGAGGATATTTATCACAGAAGACAGCAGTAAGTGAGGTATCTCACCAAGATCTAAGGAGATAGGCTCTGAAGGAGCACAACCGAGACAACGCAATGCATCCAGACCTATACAAAAAATAAGGCTAGTAATCCTGGGCACCCAAGATGAGGTCATCCAGCATAAGGAGATGGTAAAGGACCAGATTTTCACATATGCTCAGATCCCCTCAAAGCTAGCCTAGCCTTGCTGCCACAGTAGGTGATAACACCTCTCCTCATGGCACTCAGTGGCTACGTGGTTCCATCCCTGCCATGACATGTGGGAGGATGAATCTGGCAGTGCCCAAAGCCACGGGTGTGTTGTGTGGGCACAGAGCCTATTCCAGTGCAGGCAGAAACCTCCAGCACCAGTCCTCCTCCTCCCGCACAGCACACAGCTATTGTCACGACATCCAGGCCCTGGTCACCTCAGAAAATGTAGCCCTTCCTATCTTCAGTAGGTTTAAAAATGTTTTGCAAAGGGTATCACAATCCACATCCTACAGAGATAAAAATGGACCCAGAAGACAGCCAAGTGACTTGCTCAAGCCTAAAGAGCAAGGCAGCAAGGGAATTGGGAAATGAAACCTCCTGGCCCACAGCCCTAGGTTTTAGCTTCTTAAATAAAGATTCTCTTTCCTCATTAAAAAACTAAAAACGGGAAGAAGGAATATTCTGTACACAGAATGAACTTCACCCTCAGAGGGCTAATGACCTGATATACTTTTTTTTCCTTCTCACCTCCATTTCCCCTGATAAAGTTACAGTAACTTTAAGGACTATCCTTCTTTACTGGTCTACTTTAACCTAGCATGTCGGCTCAACATCCTTTTCCCAACCATCTGAAGCCAGAGACCATCCTTCCCAGAGAGGAGATTACCTTCTCGCTTTCAGTCTCTCTGGACATCCTTGCAACATCCTGGACTGAGACTACTCTGCTTTCTGCATCGTGCTGAGGGACTCCAAAGTCCTATCCACTGGTCTCAGCCTGCAGTACATGGCAGCCTGAAAGGGTACCCTGGAGGTAAAACCTGGTTGTTCTCTATTAATTTTTCATTTCAAGAATGGCTCCAGGGAAAGGAGGGAGATATAGGTCAGAGACTTTGGGGGCTGATTAGTAACTCTGTACATCTTCCTTCCTTTTTTTCCTCACTTTTTTTTTTTATCTTCCAAATTCAGAAACAGAGGGTTTTCCCTGTGTATTTCTCATTTACTCCTTGAACATCATCGGCATTAGTCAGCAAACTCCTGCTATTTCCTCCGCAAGCCCCTGATACTTGTAGAGTGACTAACCCACTCTCCACACACACTCTGGCTCCAGTAGTTGCATCTGGGTTGTTTCCTCAAGAAAAATGGGTCTCCACGTTGCACACGTGCAGTTCTCCCTGTGGTCAGAGCCACATAGGCTCCTGCTGCCACATGGCTGCAAACACCGCGATTTTTTACACACAGACTTGAAGAGTCAGGAGGTGATGGCAGGGCCTGCTTTCAGGTCACTTCTTAACTCATCACCACAGCAGCAGTGTCCCTCAAACTGGGAAGCGGTTAGCTACTGCCCCAAGCACAGGCATGTGGAGAACATAATGGAGAAAGCCTGAAGCCACCTGGCTTCTCTTCGCAGCCCTGCCAGTAACCTGGTCTGTCGGGTCACATTGCCTTCAGGGGTCTGCATTAGCCTCTCCTTCCCAGGACCAAGAGCCTCTGCCCTTGTCAAGCAATGTGCAGAAGGCCTCAGCTGGGCTTCTGAGGCACAAACGCCGGGTGAGTGAAAACACAGCTCCTCATGACTCAAAGCCGCCACATCAGAGCATGACAGAAGGCTCGTCCTGGCCAGGTGGCCTTTCACAAGATGCCCACTCACAGCCACGCTCACAGAGGACCTCGCATGCGACTCACATTCACGTAGGCTTACCCACAGACCTGCCCACACTGTGCTCGAACAAACAGCAAGTTTGTTGCACTGACCTTCCCAGAGTGATGCCAAAATTGCACAGACCACTCTCCCCTATATCCACACGCATAGAGGATGTCTGCCTCCGGGAGAAGGCCATGCCCTCAGGCAATGGTAGGGGCTACGTGCTGCCACCCACAATGGGAACAACCATCCAGAGCAGACCATATCAATAAGGATCAGTGGGAAGGCTGGTCAACTTGGTGCTGCGTAAGTTTATTCCCCATTTAACCTTGACACCCCCACCCCAGCACCGACCCCACTCCCACTGCCGTTACCTCCATCTCCATTGTAGGAGAGCCTTCTGCATCACTGTGTAGGGAGGCATGAAAATAAACCACAGGCTCCACTGCCACACTCCCTCCTGGCAGATCTGCTTCTCTCTTCTTAACTGTTTCCAAGTGCCTGGCTGTTTTATAATCCCCACTGAGCATTCCCTTAACTCCTTCCTCACTGAGTCCTTCCACTCTCCCTCGCCTGCTCTCTCCTAAAAGGCAGAAAAATCCAAGGCGAGGTGGGGGGTACAGAAAGCAAAGGAGGGAGCCTGAATCAAAGAAGGAACATCTGAATCAAACTGCATGTACAACAGAACAAGCAAATTAGTCACTTCCCCAGCCTTCTCTTACACAGATAAACTGACTCTTCTATTAAGATATTTCTTTTTTTTTCCCCCATGGACATTTGTGTACCTTATAAGCTTACTTCTTTGCTAATCTCCTCCTGCTTTTTCATACCATGAGGTCATATGCTTCTGCTGGTAGCACAATTTTAAATCACACGGCAGCTTGCCCTTTGAGGTCTGAACCGAAATTGCTCTCTTCGATCATAAGTAAATATGAGTTGATGGCTTCATGCCCAGTGTCACCACCACCCCATTTATGCATATTGCAAAATTCGAGAAGAATCAAGTGCAGGTATTGCTTCCCAGTGGAAAGGACCTTAGCAATCACTGCAAGAGCTGTGAGAGGGCTGTGCAGAGGAGCTCGGGCAGAGGAACACATCCTCTGAGATGTGGGACACTGCAATTGCCCTAAAGTGAGCTGTTGAGAGCTCCCCATGCTATTGGTGGTAAAGGCTGTGCACTGCATGTGTGTTTGCATGCACGGCAGCGAGTGCAGCTGGTAGGGGAGGGAGTTACTTGGCCTGAGACATTTTATGAGACCCACAGGTCAGGGCTATACCTGGATAACTACAACATACTGAAGGTCACTGTGTGCCAAGGTACGCCGGCAGCACAGCGTAGGGTGGGACAAGTACAGCGACCCAGCAGCTTTGGATTTCACAACCATGATTATGTGTAAAGCAGCGTCACAGAACGCTCTGCTGTGTACGCTGCTCCTGAGAGAGGATGAATAAAGAACGCGGGAGAAAAAAGCATTGGCTTTCACATGTCCCCTCTCAGGTGGGAACACGACACCTGCAGCTGGCTGCTGGTCTTCCCTCAAAGCCTATGGTTGCTTTTCCCAGCGTCTTGAGGTTACCCCTGACAGCTTCCACTCAAAAGTTTGCCAAGGTATCTTTTTCCCTGACAAAATGAGTTATTCTGTCACACAAGGCTGGCCCGCAGGGCTTTTAAAAATGGTTCTGCTGATGTTCAAAGAGAGCAGCTTGCTGTGCAGAGGAGTGGTAGAGTTAATAGCAGTAGGATCAGCACAAGCTCTTACCCTGCCATCTGCCTTCAGCTCAGCCAGGCCTTCTGCTGAACAGCCAACATGGGCTGGGGCCACTGGAGTGAGCAGCAACTCAATGACATGAAAGACTGCCTGGGTTAGTTGATTAAGAATAAGATTAAGAGCACAGGAATCCTGTACAGTGCTGGTACTGATTCAGTTCAGGGATTTCATGGGGATATTTAAGCCCAGTTTTCCAAAGAAGTCTTTTATTTTGCACAGGTGGGTGCCTGTGTGCCAGCTTAAACAAGCCCCATGAACTGATGATCCCAGAAAGAGGGGTCATCTCTGAAACTGCTATGCTTTCTTCTTCAGTCACCTCCAGTAGAAAACAGGGATAAATAACACTTAACTACCTCACTCCCCTGGAATGTTGAAGATCTTCACATTTACAGAGCTCTGGAGGAAACACAGGAAAGCCCACTGGACTGGACAGGGATGCCCCTCACCAAGTATGGGTCACGGATCTCTCCTGTTTGTCTTGTGAACTCCTTTTAAGTGCTGGCCACTGCCAGCAGACCCCAGCAGAGGTTGCTCAGCTCTGCTCCTACACATCCAGACTGACAGCTGCCTCAAGAGTACTCCCTCTTTTTTAATGAGTCACTTAAGGCTTGTGATGACCTCAAAGTACCAAATTTCCAACTTGCCACCACAGTCTGATCCTGCCAGTGCAACCACTTGGTCCCCTTGAGGGATGGTAAGGCCAAAACAGCTCTGTAGACCCAAAACAGAATGCTGAGGTCCCCTCTATTGTCATATTATTTTGTGGAATTATCCTACAGCAATTTAAAGGACTGCTGTCGCTGATGTCCAAACCCAGGAGGAGACAGGTGGAGGGAGCAACAGAAGGGTGCTGGTCTGGAAGGGGGATGGGGGAGCTGGGATGAGCGAGGGCACAACCTGCCTGCTCTGAGAGTGAAAAGAACAGAGAGGCCCCTCCTTTCACAGATGGAGGAAGGAAAAAAGCAGGATGAGCGAAAAGCCTGGACTTAATCATGAAAAACAATAGCTCATCATTTATTTTCATATCCCCTAGCTAATGCTGGCATAATGCTAACAGTGGAATTCTTATGGCATGCATGCCATGCCTGCAAATACCAAGTGAATTACTTCTCAGCTAGGCTATGGGCTATGGCACTGAGCAGCACATTCGTTACAAGCAATTGGATGATGAACAACAGTTCCCAAATTCCTCCTTCACAATGCTACTTGCATTAGTTGTAATTTAATGAGTGAGAGAGAAAGAGAGAGAGAGAGAGAAAGTTTTGGCTCAAACCACAGAAATAATACTGCCTGCTGTTGCTTCCCACTGGGTCGTGTATTAACTCACACCACCTCCACCTCCTACTCCTCTACCTCCTCCCTTTTCACACCTATCCTCAGGTGCTAAGAGTGGTGTCATGAAACCCATCAGTATGGCAAGGGAGCATGCAAGAAGCCCCCCAGCACATGAATTCCTTCTGGCTAAAAGGCAGGAGAGGACACAAACCTCTCCCTCTCCTCTGCCGACAGTAAGGGCAGGTCTGGCGGGGTTCCTCCAGCAGCCAGTCTCTGTGTGGACAAGCCTTCAACTCTTCTTTGGTTCCTTCCTCCTAGAGAGTCAGTGCAGGTCAAAGACACTGAACTGGCAGTTCTGGGAACAGAGCACCAAGAGCACACTGCATGACCCATGTTGGTGCAGAGCTCCCGTCATGCACCCTTTCCAGCATGGTCCTCCTGCCTGCCCAGAGGGAGCCACAGTGGGGTAGCCCAACCTCATCCCTGCCTTGCAGCTGTCTTAGTTTGTTTGTTGCTCCTTTTAACAATTTTGAGATCTGGTAAGCAGCTAGTAAATGTAAACAAAACCTTTGCTAGGGATAAGGCCTTCAGCAGTATAAATGTGCCATCACTGGTGACCTCCAGCGAATCCGGGAATCACTACCACACTGCCTCCTCATGAGCTCTCGGGCAGATCTGTACCTCCCACATCTTCAGGACATAAATCAAGTCCCTCTTCTTTGCTCCATGGACAAAAAGGATGGCCGCTTCAGAGTAGGGGCATCTTGCAGGTTGCTGCCCTGGAAGGAGCCTAACTGGCCAGCGTCATCTCCCACTCCTGCGGCACCTTGCCACAGAGCCCACACCCCTTCCATGACAGGACATTTATCCACCAGATGACCCTGCATGTAAGGTTCACACCTGAAACATGACCCACTCTGTGAGGTCTCATATGGTGGGCCAGAAGAAAGCTGAGAGGTCTCCGAGTAGCAGACCTACAAGTATGAGACTGCAAAAATCATTACTACTCTCCTGGTGTATCCAGTCTCTTCAGTGTTCCCCACCGACAACACATAAATGACAACCATCCACAGATTCCTACCCTGTGAAGCACCCAGAATACTCCTTATCCCTTACGTACCAAATATAATTTAAAAGCCCCCCACCCGCATTTTGTGGTGTTTTGAAAAAATAAATGCAAACAAAATTTACATGTTTCTAAAACAAAAGCGTAAGTAGGGGAAGGGAAAATGCCCTTAGGATTGGAACCAAATGCATTTGTGCAAATGAGACCTAGGATTTATAGTTACCTTCCAGCCTCCAGCATGTGCTACAACCCTAGCTTTGACTTAATCACAATCTGTTTTCTTGTAAAGGTTGACGAACACGAGTGATACTTTCTCTGGCATACTGGATGAAGTCCTGCGGCCCTGACTGGTGGAGGAAGGTGGGCAGCATGCCACAGGATGCTTCCAGGGACATCTGCAGACAGGTCTGTTGTGGGCACACAGATACATGTTATGTGCTTCCCAGCAATACAGCAGGCATGATGCTGGGGGTTATCTTCTTCAGAAGCTATCTGAGCACAGATAAGCCCCTCATCAAAATCCCCTCCCACGCCCAGGTGTAGCATTGCACACTCTGCAGCTTTCCTAAAACTATGGCTGTGCTTTGAGCAGTGACAGGGCTCCGAAATAGATATCTCATGCTAAAGTGACCCTAAGTGAACGCAATAACAGTTCTTACAAATAAATAAACAAGGATCACAGCCGCAAAGAAAAAGGAAGAAACAGCAAGTTTCAGCCTTCTGTGACTACCTGTGTGCTGGGCAGCTCACCCACTCCAGCAGTGTGGGGAGCCAGGCATCTCCCCAAGGGGCATCAGATGAAAGGGGTCCCTGAGCAGACAGCAAGTGTGGACAGAAAGGGACACAATTACAAGAGGGAGGTGGGGGACTCTCCCAACAGAGGTCCAGTATAGTGGCTATGTGGCCTTTAGGAGCCTGGCACAGGGGTGCTGTTATTTGCTACCAGCCACAGGCTGAGCCTGCTGCCTGCCAGGAGAAGCAATGAGTAGGCTTGGGAAATGAAAAGCACTTATCAGGGCAGAACTATAGGGATGACCATACTTAGACGTATGGAGACGAGCTGGACTGCTAGAACAGGCCTGTTACTGCAACTACTTCTTTGGCCATACAGTGCAAACCACAGAGGTCAGAACTGCCAGCCACAATTAATCACATTTACAGATTAAAACCTGACCAAATCCAACGCTTCTGTCAGAACCAAGAAACTCATCTGAAGGTTCCTGGCCCTGTTGGGAGTGCAGAGGCTGCCCTGCCCCTTGGTTGCCCTTGTGGCAGGCTGTCACAGCTCAGGAAGGGTGAAGTTCAGCCACAGCACGCAGTGTCACAGTTCAGCTCCCTTTAAGCCTTCAAATTAGAGCTTACATGGGGCTTAAGTGCAGCCTGTCCCAACACAGGGTTGGATCTCACAGCTCTCGTGTGCTGCTGGGTTGCCACCTCCAGCTGAAAAGGGGACGAGTGCTCCACAGGCTGACTGGCAGGCAGCCCGGTGGGCAGTCCATCTGCCCAGACAGCTAGAGCAGGGAATGGGGAGCACCTGCTCCCCACAGCCCTCCCCATTCCCTGGAGGGCAAGGCAGGAGGGTAGAAATCAGCAGGAGAGGCTCCCAATTCCCTTGCCTCAGTTAGCCAAATAACTCCCAATATCCATCTTCTCAGCAAGCATTTCATGGTAGCCACAGAGTGTTTTACCCATGCGACCATGCCTGTGTTCTTCCTCCCCCACATGCCTGCCGGCCCCCACAGCTCATCCTGAGCCCCAGGGTGACCACAGAGTCCCCACACTTGCTGGCCCATGGGTTAGGACGTCTGACATGAAGCTTTCAGTTCCCACATGAAGTCAGTATGTTCTTGATGCTCTTGCTACGTCCTCAGCCATGAACACCTGAGGAGGGCTGGTCACCTTCAACCAAGCACAACTGAACGTGACAGGGCTGGGCTGGACAGGGGGTGAGAGAGGGGAAGAGGCTGCCAGGAACAGGAGAAAGAACTCAAAATACCCAAGGAGTATTCCCTTCACAAGCCCTGCAACAACAAGAAGACGAGAAGTACCCGAGTACCAACAACAGTGAAACAAAAAAACCAGGACCTGCAACTTGCTCCAGTGATGCCAAGTAACAACTGTGGATAGGAAACATGTTTCCTAGCTCACCATCCCTGTTACCAAAAGCATCTGCATTATTGTAACGGGTAGCAAAAGCAGCAGGCATCCTCACCTGAAATTATGCCCTCTCCTGCCATTTACTCACATCCCATCTTCTTTTTCCCTCCCACTTTATTTTCTGCAGGCAGTGGCTTTTTGGCAGGAGTCTCAGTGTCTGTTTGCGACAGGGCATGGCAAGGGAAAGCAGACATCTCCTTGTAAAATACCCTCTTCCTGAAACCCCTTCAACCCTTCCTGGCTGAAAGGAAATGCAAGGATTGATAATGACTCAAGTGCTCCTCTGGGAAACAGCAATGATTTTGGAGGAACATGAAATAACTTTTAAGCCAAGCCCAGTCCTAAACTCCACGCTCTGCAGCTTGAGTTTGCAGTTGAGCAAGAACAAAACCAGGGTTCAGGTGCTGACCAGCAGGGATACTGGAAAAGACACAGCTATTTACTGAGGTGGTCTCACCTGCATTAGATACATTGTGAGTGATATGGTAAACACATCTAAAGGGATACAGATTCCCCAGGGGATACTGTATTTGCATACAGAGCCCAACTACACTACATGACTAAGACAAGATTGAAATAACTGAGGATACAGAGGACAGACCTGAGACACATTAGCAGAGCTGAAGAGATATCCAAGAACTGGTCCAGTTGGGCCACCAAAACTTGGCACTGGGAGAAGATGCATGAAAGATGCCTGTCATGCGGCTGTTCTGGATCAGGATGGAGATGAGCTAGTGGATGCAGATTACAGATCACCCTCTGTCAAAATGTCTTGGATGATATTTTTCTCAAGTTTGGACTTCTAGTAACCCTTTTGTTCAGTCCGAAAAGTCACACTGCTTCAAAAATCTCTTCCTGCCTTTTACAGGCAGAGTGGCAGTGTCCCCTCCTGAACACACTGTGATTTACAGTCTTCCACACTCACACTGGCAACACAACCTCTTATGCAGAGACTGCAGACAGCACTCCTGCCAACACATACACTGTCACAGCACTGCTCCACATAAACACCCTGCATTCACCTTGTTTATATTTCCTCCTGTACAGGCTAAGACAGCTCACAAACACACACAAAGCCTAATTTATATTTATAATAAATCTCCCTTCTTCATTCCCTGCAGTGGAAAAGAGCCCAGGTACAAATGAAATTTGTTGAGAGAACGGTGTAATAGTTCCAAGGAGAATCAGGCCCATGCTGTCTTCCATAGATAAAGAGGATGAAGCCACATACAAACATATGTGCACCCTCCTACACGTGCCTGCAAACATGGAAAGAGTCCCACATATACACACATACACACATACACTCTTCCACCTGTATTCTCACACACACTGCTCGATAACAGCATCTGCAGTCCCTTCTGACTCGCACGTGCTTTCAGGCAGCACAGGCTTTTGGAAGGTGCACTTTCGTTACCCAGGTGCTCACAGCCACAGATAAGTGATAAGAAAATGACACTTCAAGAGAAATATTGCCACCATCAATGGGGTATGCTTGTGTCTGGGTCTCACACATCCTTGTCAGGTGGTGCAGCTATTTTAAAATGGGGTTTGCAACCTGTTTCTTATCTCCACCTGCTAAATACACAAATATTCTGATGTTGAAAGAGGGGGAGCTAGGTGGGAAGGCATGTTTCTGGTGGTGCCAGTGATAGTGCTAGAAGAGATGAAGGAATTTATAATTGTACTCATCACTAAATGTGATCCCCACTTCCTTTGCAGGCACATGCCTTGAGGGAGTTATGAGGACCTGTGTTTCTCCATGCTGTCCACAAACTGCCCGTAGCCAAGAGCTGTCCTTTTGTTTCAATTTGGCTTCAGAGTAAAGGCTGAGATCTCTCTTCCCTCTGCAAAAGACCTTGTTCCAGCTTCCCTAGCCTCATCACCCTGAGGCCGGATCATGCAAGCATTTCCCTGCAGGACAACGCCATCAGCCTGCTCTGAAACTGGGGCTAGTGTACCGTTCAGGTGCTGTGCAGGGGAAGCACAACCAACCAGCCCCCTGTGGTCTCTACTGGCTCCCAATAAGCTTCTATGAAGATGACCTAGCTATTCATTCCTGTCAAGGTGTTGTGTGCTCACATATATTTTGTACAAGCCCACCAGCAGTCTGCCCAGACACCAGAAAGCTCTTGTGCACTTCTGTGTTGGGAGCTGGAGGATGGGCATCACCTAATCCCAGCGCTGCTCCACTGCTGACCCAGGGCTCTTCCCGTAATGGAAAGAGCCCCATTACATACTCCCCTAGCCAATTGTACTGCTAAAGCAAGCTGACACATACCTATTACTGCTGTGCTCAGATCCCTCCCCTGCATTCCCCCCGGGGCACTACAGTGCCTCAGCATGGGATCAAAACTGTTTGTCAACGTTAAGGTGCTCACCTGCATCACCAGAGACTTCCATGTTAGAGACGACCCTACTCTGGGTATTTTAAAGACTAGTTATTTAACTCCCTAGAAATTCTGTCACAAGAGGAAGATTAAAGGTTCCACACACACTACTGGATATCCACTATGAGGATATCCAATAGGGTTTTCTCGGAATTTTTTCTCCAGCTTCTGAAGTCAAACATCTAAATAGGAAAGTAGTAATGATGGCCAGAAATTACCACCGTTTGGAGGCAAAACAGAGACTTGCTGAAAATCCTCACCAAACTATTTGGAATTTGCCAACACTAAGTGCTGCCTAGGAGAAAATAAAACCCCATGCATTTTAACTGGACATTCTTCACCTTCAGCCTATTACTTTAAGCAAACAGATAGCCTTCCTACCAATGTAAGTATGGAGCAATATGGACACTCGCCCTTCTGCAATCCTGCTGCTGTCAGCTCCTGTCAGAGGGACAGCCTGAAGCCATGGAAGAACCATGCAGATGGTCACAAACCAGGCCCCTGGCCCACTACTGACACAGCTCTTCCAGAAACACCACTGTGAAAAGCTAACACTGGGATGAGGCTCAGACCGCCTCCTCCATGACCCTCTCTAGGCAGGCTGGAGCAGTCTAGAGATGACAGTCCCTCCAATATCCATCCTTCTTCTGGGTACTTCTCCCTCTTCTCCCCATGCCACCACCTCTGGCTGATTTGAGCACTTGTTGCAACCTTTCTCAAATACATGTTGCACGTTCTCTGGGGCAACACCATGCCACATTTGTCCATCGTCTGAAAAATCTGCAGCACAGAGATCTTTGACTTGGGATACCAGCTGCCAGGGGCTATAAATAATCTATAATTAAAATAAAAGTGAAGCTGTACCACAGGATTGTTGTGCCTCCAAGTTTTCTCCAGACTATTCTCAGGAGACATAGAAGAGCTATCAGAGATAAAACACCAAATCTCAGCCTACTAGGTTTACACAGAGACCCACAAAAATATGTGTCTGTATTGTTCTGACCTCCAGATCTTTTTTTTCCTTCACATTTTCTTAACCTTTAAAAGGCACATAAGATAAACAGAGGAGAAGCTAGGCAGACAACATCCTCGGAAGAGATGTAGGAATATAATCAAGCCCTCAGACACACGCACACAAACACCATAATTTATCTCTTCCTCCTCCTGTTTGATATTATCCTCTGCTCTAGTATCATAATCTGTTGCTATGGGAACAGCTATGATGTCACTACAAGAGTTTTATGGATGCCTTGAACAGGAAGGAAAGGTACATGATGATGGGAGAGAAAAAAAACCGCACCTACAAACAGCTGCTAAGCAGGAGACGTTCCAGGAACAGCAAGTGTTAACAGGGAAAAGATAAATACATCAACAGTGCTGGAGTCCTTGCAGACAAAAGCAGAATATAAACCCTGCTTTAAAAATAAAGAATGCTTACAAATTTTGCCTACAAGTAAAAATATTCTGGGAAAGCTAAAGGACCTTCCTGAAAAAAACAAACTTTCTTTGAAACGTTCTGCAAGTTTTCTGAGACTGGATGTTCTCTGAGTCTTGCTGCTAGAGTCCAAGTCTCCATCAAACCACTCCATCATCTGCTGTAACATTCCCTTCAGAAGTCTAACACCCCACCAAGGCAGCTATTAGGTAGGGAGCTTGCTGGCTATCCACCATCCTGTATGCCTTTACGATCTGTAACTAGGAAAAAACCTCATGTCTTCAAGCAAAAATAAATAGAACCATAGAATCACTTAGGTTGAAAATGACCTCTAAGATCAATGAGTCCAACCACTAACCAAACACTGCCAAGCACACAACCAACCATGCCCCTAAGCACCACAACTATACATCTTTTAAACATGTCCATGGTGACTCCACCACTTCCCTAGGCACCCTGTTTCAGTGCTTGACAATACCTTCCATTAGGAAATTTTTCATAATATCCAATCTACACCTTTCCTGATGCAACCTGAGGCCATTTCCTTTTGTCCTATTGTTTGTTACCTGTGAAAAGAGGTCAACCTCCACCTCACTACAACCTCCTTTCAGGTAGTTACAGAGAGTGACGAGGTCTCTCCTGAGCCTCCTGTTCTCCAAGCTAAGCAACCTCAGCTCCCTCAGCTGCTCTTCATAAGACCTGTGCATTACATCCTTCAGCAGCTCCATCGCCCTTCTTTGGACACGCACTGGCATCTCAGTGTCTTTCTTGTAGTGCTCCTATGCCTTTAAGATTTGTTTCTTGGAGAATGTCCACCATTCCTGGACTCTTTTGCCCCTCAGGACCGTGTCCCAATGGACTCTGTTGACCAGCCTCCTAAACAGGCCAGTGTCTACCCTACAGAAGTCCAAGGCAGCCATTCTGCTGAGCCCCCTCCTTACTTCTCCAAAAACTGAAAACCAATCACTGTACCCAAAACAGCCTCCGACCACCACATCACCCACAAGTCCTTCTCTGTTCACATAAAACAGGTCCAGCAGGGCGCCTTCCTTTGCTGGCTCACTCACCAGCTGTGTCAGGAAGTTATCTTCCACACATTCCAGGAACCTCCTAGACTGTTTCCTCTCTGCTGTTTCCTCTCTGTGCAGAGACACACTGAATCTACTGGATCACATCCAGTAGCAAATAAACACCCTGACTCCAAACTATAAGAAAAAAGGAGCTTTTCTTGCTCTCTTCACCCAAGAGAAAAACCAAAATCTTACAGACTCACTGCCAAACATACTGACATACCCAACCTGCTACTAGAGAGAATAGTATGTTGAGCCTCATGCTTGAAACATGCCCAGCCTTTGGGCCATGCACATCTGTGTGCAGGATGATGCACATGTGGTTCTCACCCATAAGCACAGGTGTTGATGACTGTGCCTCCATGCTCATACCTGTTTTGGTCACCTGGACTGATGGTGAGAGTAGAGCAGACAGGACAATGGAGAGGGTGGGGCAGTCACACATGCCCTTAAAGGCATCATGTGCAGGCTAAGGGAAAATTCAGTATGCACCTCCTGATGGGGAGGAGGAGGGAGGATGGCAGATCAAATTCATCCGCCATAGACACCGCCGTCACGGGAAGGGCAATGGCGGCGAGGGAGGAAACCACAAGGATCTCAGATCAATGGAAAGTGCTGGTGTTTCAGATAACCTCTGTCCCATCAGAATTTCTTGAGTGTGGTGAGCAGGATCAGAGATCTTAAGGGAATGCCACAGCATCAGTTTTGCCTCTAGTCTCAGCTCCAGACGGGGGGAATTCCCAGGCAGACACTCTGTTTTGCCTGTATTAAGATAGAGGTGGCATTTCCTGTCCTTGCTCACTTTCCTGTCCAAAGACGTTAGAAACAACTGCAGACAAAAAACCTGGGAGAGACTGAAGTCAGTAAGGGCAGTTGCAAAAACAGTCCAAGATGGGATCTTCAGCATTTCACTCAATTTTCTGTTCCTGCCAGATTTGGCTGTGACAGCCCCAGCCCCCGTACTTCTCAGAGATCACTTTTCTCTCCTGTTACAGTCACTTACTCTCACCTTTCTTTCCCACCTCTCTCTCTCATCCTCTTCTCTCTTGTTCCTAACCTACTGCCTTACTCCACCTCAATCTTCAGCCCACCCTTCCCTTCCCTGAAGGAACCCCTGTCAGAAACGTTCAGGAAAACCCACACATTGTGATTTCCTCTCCCCAAAGAGCTCAGCCAATTCCTACGATCCATGCTCCCGGGTCTTCACTGCAGGAAATGCAAACCCTTTGAGGTGGGAACTATCTGCCCCTTCATGCCAATACCATGCCTTGTGCAGTAAGGTCCTGTTTTTGTTTGGCACTGGCACCACTACAGCAAATACAACTGTTATTAGGAATACTTCAAAAGCATGAGAGTAAAAGAATAGGAGGTGTAAAACAATGCAAAGTGTTTTGTGTGTTTTCCAGTTTCTTTTATATTTGTGGGCAAGGTTCTGTTTCTATTTTTTATGAAACAATCTCTTCTGTGTTTTCTATTTGAGGCAAGAGTGGAAAACAAAGCTGATCTTGGTGAAGAAACAGAGATTGTGCTTTTTAAATTGGCAGGTGACAGCAAGCAGGATTGCAAAATAAGAATTCAAAACAATCCTGACAAATTGAAGGGTACAGGATGAAATTCAAATGGGACAGATACGAAAATCATACACTTAGGTAGGAAAGCCTTGCTCCATACACAGAGAATAGAAAACGGCTCATGAGGCATCAGACCTCTTGGACAGGATCTCGTAGCCACGGCACATCACAAGCTGCACACAGATGAACAATGTCATGGTGCAAAAGTTAAACCAAACAGGAGCACTGCCTGTAGGAGATGGAAGGAATGCTTCTGCTCTACTTGGTCAGCACAGGATCCAACATACAGCACTGTGCTCTAGCAATGCCATTGAAAGGAGAGGTGGACTAGCTGAAGGGAGCACAGAGAAACGGGAGGATGGTCAGAGCTGAAGGGAACAGGACACAGGAGAAAGAGCTGAAGAATGTGTTTGAGATATGATTCAGCCGAAGGAACACAAAGTCAAGGACAGACATGACAAAGACAAAGGAATAGTTTTCCCACACCCACTGTTAAAAGGACAAGGAATCAGAGCAAGCAAAGCAGAGCAGTTAATGAGGAGGTAAAATCTTTTCAGTGACAAAGCAAAGGGCAGTGATGACAGCCTGGGTAGGCTGTGCACCCCATACATGGGAAATATGCTGGACAAGCCTGTTAGGGAACATGCTGGATGGGCATTTAATATCCTGCTTTGAAACACTTTTTGAAATCTTTCCTATGCCCACTTCCTACAGTTTCAATGATATTGGTGAGAGGTAAGTTTCTCTGGCATTTCAGCATAACCCACAGACCAAGATAAACCTGTCAGTCTTTAGAACAGAAAGAGATGTCAGCCTGCAGGGTACTGCTGTGTAACACCATTGTTCCAGTTCTTGCTAATACCTTAAAGGATTAAAAGTCATAATGAACGGGGAAGACAGCTGCCTTCAGAGTTTCCCAAGTATCTCTGGTAAATACCACTGCCTTGAGGACTGACCTTTCCCACTTTTCAGGGTAGGAGCTGTCTGTGACTGCTCTTACTTCATCCCTCCAGAGACAGATGTCAGCACAGGCCCTGGAAGGTGAGCAGGACAGAGAACACGTAAATAAAGTGAGCTTCAGCTTCTCCAACCAAACGCCCCATTGAGAGGTAATGCTGAAGAAAACCAAGGGAGCAAACTATGCCATCCTTCACCCAGCATGAAACTCCCTCTCCCTCCAGAACACAACACAGACAGGCTAATGCTGGCCATGGGGAGATGGTGCTTCTCCTTGTGTAGCTCCGCAGGTTTCAGTGACTGTGGCTGTTGCTGACCTATATCAGAATCGAGCCCAGGAGCAGCTCAAGGGGTTCACATCTTGAGATTGCTTGCCTCCCACTGGCTATTCTGTACACATCCTGTAAATAAGCAGAAGACTGTTCCTTGGCATCATTCTGTCAGCAGCTTGATCAGACAGCCACTCTTTATATAGCACCTTGAACATACACAACATTGTATAAACATGCACTATTACAGCTTATTGTTACTTCCATTCAATAAATAAATCCTAATGTTACAGCTTTTTAATTGTTTTAGTCCTGAATCTGGACTCTGGCAGGTATTTTGAAATATGGTGATGCCTTTGCCAGCCTACGGAGATAGGGGCTGCTCCTTCCCTCACGTACGTGGGCAGGTCTTAGAAGAACTGGTTTTACTATCAAAATTACCCAACTCAGAAGGCTACCTGAATTCAGGAGTGGTCCCAAAATACATGCACTTGTGCTTTCCTGAGGATGGACCTCAGTTGCTGATATGGCCAAGTGAGGGAGGACTCAGGTGTGCTCTGTGCTGTTAACAGGGGGGGAAGCATTAATATGCCTCTACTCTTCCTGCACGACAAACAGAAAAGTTGCTAAATGTCCTATCTGAACTGAAATTATCACCTGGGTTTATTTTTAAAACAAAAGCTGAACTCTGTACTGCAAGGGGGAATAGTTTTAAAAGAGAAGGCCTCCCGTTAAACACCTAGGTCTGTATTAGGGTATGTAAACAGCTGAAGAAACAACCTTTTCTCAAAATCGCGTTTAATTCTCACTTCTTGTTATCCACCAGTTATCCTTCTAAAAGCAAGAAAAAGCCCTCTCACATTTAGAGGGCAGAGATTTCCTAGTAAAGGTGAGGAAACAACCTCATTTTTATAAATGGACTGATTAAGCTATAGAGGTCATGAGTCAGAAAGGTACTTCAGCGTGTGGCCAGCTTTAAAGACATAAACAATCCTAATGAAGTCACCAGCACTGAATGTGAGCTTAAATTTAGGCACAGACCTTAAAATATCTTCTTAAATTGGGATCAGAGAGGAAAAGGGTGGAACTTTAAAAAAAAAAAAAACAAAAACAAAACAGTCTCAGCCTACCTACCCACTACAGACACAGGGATGGGGACATCATAATAGCTGTTAGCCCACCACTGAATGCCTTTGCAAACTCTCCTCACAAAGTCCAAAGGTAGCGCTATCACAGTTGCCTCAATTCCTACAGCTGAAAGAACTTGTCTAATCTGCCTCATACTGGTGTCTCAGCCTGGTCCAAGCAGAAGGTGACTGCACTTCCTCTTGACCTCGCCATCTGGCAGCACTGCTCTAACACCATCACCTGGGACCCACTTGCTGAGGTCCACAATCAGGACAGCGATTTACCTCCAAGCCTGGGTCACTAATCCTTCCATGATTTGACTTCCCAACTTTCTTCCTGACCAAATATCCACGTACTTTTACACACCATTGCTGTAATGTGGTCAAAATTGAGCCTTATTCATTTAGCCACCCAAGTACGCTATCTACCTATGGATATGCAGTCTAACTTCTCAAGACTGACCTAAGTTCAAAAGCCTCACAAGCATCAAGGAGGTCTCTGGGCTGTCCCTCATCAGTTGAAGACCTACACTGAACAGGGTGCGTGCACACCCAGTTTGGGTGAAACCGCATCCAGTGGTTTCAAAGCACCATGTGAAACTGGGCAGTAAATAACAACCACTGAGTAAATGGTGAAACTGAGTGATGGGAAAACAAAAATTACTTCATTTTCTAGGCCCGCTGACTTGTCCAGCTGAAGCCACCTGGGTTTTCCCCACCTGTTACAGCCATGAAGAGGAACACAATGCACAAAGTCCAAGGGCCGATGACTGTGGCGAGTAACTGTGTTTGCCTCTTTGTCTGCTCACCCTGGGCCCAGCAGTGCTCTTTCCCCTTCTGAAAATAAAACAGCATTTTTCACCCATTACATCTCAAACTCACTTAATCGCTAGACACAGCAGCACGATAAGAACAATAATTTTAACTGGAGGGGACTTCCTGTTATCCTAGCTATAGCCATATCCTGAGCAAATAAAAACTTAGGCTTTTGGTCCCAGCATTGACACAGCTTAAGTTCTGATTATTATTTCATAAACAGGAAGTGCCTTTGAGTTATAATCTCCCTGCATGAACTTTGGGGTAAAGACCTTTACTCCGCCTCACTGGGGCCACCTCCCTGATGAGCAAGTTTTGTGTGTAATGAGCAAGTTTTATGTGCCTTAAGAGATCTGAGGATGCATTCAAAACCCAGCAGGGCTGGCCTGTTCCTGGCATTAAATGGGACCTGCTCCACGACCAGTCCAGGGTCAGATTTTCAAGCTTTCCCAGCCCCTCGTGTGACAAGCAGAGCATGCAGGCAGGTCCCTGCCTGCGCTGAGCTCCAGCAGCGGCACCGGTGGTGAGGTGCAATTTACAAATATTACCAGATTAATTCCATAAGCCACCCACATAGACAACTACCGATGCGGCTGCTAAAAATACACCGTGAGTTGCAAAAAAGTTGTCAAGAATAAGTAAGGAGCAAAGCAAAGAGGAACAAAACCAAAACAGAGGTAATCACTGTTTAGAAAATAAAGATTAATGCATATAAATACCTCTCTTTACCCAATTCTGAAGGATGCCAGGTACCAGACACCCAGGAAATCACTGGAGACAACCAGAGGCACCTGCCCTAGGCAAAAATCTACCCACAGCTCAGGCACTGCTGATGTCTAGCAGATCCCCTCTTAAAATTGGGTCTCCCCAGTCCACAGAGCCTGGCTCTATTCTCTGCACAGTAGAAAATGTCACAGGTGAGGACACAGGCGATGATTTTGCACAGCAAGGGCAACAATGCCCAGAGGAGGGTCCAGAGAACCAGATTCTCGCCTGCCTAAACCATTCATCTCCTCTGAAGCCAATACAGCTGCTCCTGACAAAGCTGCATCTCTGGTGCTCAGTGGGATGGCAGGCACTAGTTTGCCCCAACTCTGGAGCAGAGGCATGCAGGATTACACCTAATGAGGTCCACTTCGAATCCCAACACATTTCCTCGTATGGCTCAGAAACAAAACCAAAAAACAGGTCAAAGATTGTTCGGTGGTGTTACTTCTGTTTTGTTCTACTTGTTATGTTTTTTATGTCCTTCATTTTACTGCTCAGCTCTGCAGCACCCAGAAAAAAAGAAAAAGAAAAAAAAAAGATGAGAAAAACCCAGGAGAGGAGAAGTCAACAGCAAAACCTCCAAATTCTTTAAAACCAATGGGAAAATTCTGCTTGCAGTGTGTGTGGGAGAGGATTTCACACCAGATATTCACTTATTTATCATGCCTCGCCTATTAATATGAGGTGAGGCACCATTCTGCTTCCCAGAACTGGTATTTAAACCAGATTCTCAGAACAAGCACGGACCACCCTCACCTGCACATCAAGAATGGTGGGTGACTTTGTGCATGTGCTCTATGTTATCACTCACTTAAATTTCTACTGGAACCATTTCATAAGGCCTTAGAAGGTGTCACATTTCCTCCCAGGGTGCCTTTTCTGTCAAAGAGCCTATGTTCTGAAATCGGTACGGCAGGGATACGGTTTCACCTACCCTCGCCTGCCTTGCGGTGGTGGCGGTGGGCGTGCACGTGTGCCACCGAAACTGCTCGGTCAAGGGCAGGAGCCGAGAAGCAACGCAGTGCTGATCCAACCCCTCGACTCCCGTGCTCTCCACAGTGGCCTGACCGTACCTGATGCTCCAGAGGTGGGCTACAAACCAGTCTGCTTATGCACAAACCGTGAGACTCGCAAGGGAGGATGGCAGTCCTCGCCTCCTTCCAAGGAGGAAATTGCATCCCCTGCGATAAGTTTTTATCTATGCACTGCAATATTGCAGGGAATTCTAAGGACCTCTCATGGCAACTAGGAGGCGAAAAACAATCATTAACCCCTCCTCCACCTCCCTCGAAGCCATTCAGCAGCAATTTAACCCGCAAAAATACTGCATTACAATACAGATAAAACAATCTCTATCAGCCTTTACGCTATCTACCGGCTCCTGCCATTTGGGATATTCACGTATTTCCAGGCTTAAGGCTGCAGAGCCTGGCTGCGGACCCTCCCGTATCGGCTGCGGGGAATTTGTTTTTACAGGTCACTTTCATGGCATTTTTCCCCATCTGCTCCCTTTTCCCAGTCAGGCAGAAGCAGGGGCGCCGCCGAAGTTAGGATGCTCTAAGGCACCGCTAAACTTCCACCGCACGCTCCGGTGCGACACCGGTGCGGCCTCGGGAGGAAGCCGGCGCCCTACCCGCCCCGGCAGCGGCTCCCTTCTCCTCTGCCTCCCCTCCCCTCCGCTGCCCTGCCCGGCTCCGGGGAGGCGGCCGTGCAGGCTCTCGCCCGCTGCGCTGCGCCGGGAAGGGGGGAGCGTGGCCAGGTTGACCGCAGGCCCCGCGCCTCCCGCCGCCCCCGGCCGCTGCGGACCCGCCGCGGGGCACCGCACTGCCCCGCACCGCCCGCCGGATGCGGCCCGGCGAGCAGCGAACTTCAGAGCGCTCGCCGCATTACCCACCCGGCCGGCGGCGCCCGCCCGGGAGGGGCTGGGCGGGCTCCGCGGCGGCCGGTGCGGTGCCGGGCAGGCCTTGCCGGCCCGGGGCCGCACCGGGGGCGGGGGGGGGTCAGGCCCGGCCCTGCGGGGCCGCCGGGCGGGGGCTGGGCAGGTACGCGGCGGGGGCCGGGGGACATCGGCGGCGGGCGAGTTCCCCCCGCCCGCGGCGGGGCCCCGCTGCCGGGGGAGGCGCCGGGGGCGGCCCGGGGAGGGGAGGGGAGCGCAGGGTAGGGGGGGCTGCCCGGGCCGGGGCCGCCCGGCGGCGCGGCGCGGCCGCCAGAGGGCGCCGCCGACGGGCCGGCCCCGACCGGCACCCCGGGCCCGCCGCGGCCCCTCCGCCGGCACCGGCCTGGCCCCGCCGCGGCCCCCCCGCTCCCCCGCTGGCCCCGCGCTCCGCCGGCCTCATGCCCCGCAGCGGCGAGCCTGGGCAGGGCCGGCTGCCCTGCCTGCGCTGCCGAAAACGCTCCCCTTTGTCTGGCCGCCTCCGGCGGGGTCCGAACTCCGCGGCGCGGGTGAGCTCGGGGCTGCCCAGAAATAACCCGGTGGGCCGCCGGTAACTTTACACCGCCCGCCGAGCGCCCTCCGAGCGGGCGCCGCAGCCCGAGGCTCGATTTCCTCCTCAGATAAGTTTTACCGGCCTCGCCACGGGGACGAAAGTACTGTGTCCCCGTGCCGCCCCCCCCGCCCGCTCCCCTCCGCGCCCGGCTCTCTGCCGCCACGGAGAGCGGTCCCGGGCGGGATGGAGCGGCCGCCGGAGGATGTCCCTCCGGTTTATGTAACGCTCCCCGGGCAGCACCGAGCCGGGAGGGGTGACGGGGGAGGATAAATGCGTCGCGATGGGATTTAAATTAAACCCCGATACATCTTTGAATTTTTCTTTTTAAACAGACACCCTGGACTACGCACCGGTCTAACACACACACCCATATACATATATACATATGTGTATATATATGTAATTTTTTTTTTTTTTTAACACGGAAAAAACTAAGTTGGGGCACTTGGGCTTCTCTCCGCAGCCCGGGCTGGGCTGAAGGAGAAGCCAGGGCAGCTGACAGGCGGCTGCCGGCAGCCCCGTCTCCCGCCGCCGCTGCCCGCGGGGTCCCCGCGCCCCGGAGAAGCGGAGCCCCGGCGTGGGGAACTCCTGGGAAACCGGCGAACGGAGCGGGGTGGCCGGTCCTGGAAATGCGAACTGCGGCGAGGGGCAGGCAGGCAGCAGGCACACACACACGCACACACACACGGAGGCGCAGGGCAAGCTCTGTCCACCTCATTGTTCTGCTCGGCACCGGCACGGACTTCACCCACCGCCCCCCGCCGGGAACCGAGCGCCCGGGACCGCGGGGCCGGGGGCGGGCAGAGCCGGAGGGCGACCCGCGCCTCGCCCTGCTCCCGCCGGGCGCCGGGAAGGGCGGGGGTGCCCCGCCGCCTCCCCGCGACATCGCCGGGGCCGCGGGGAACCGCGGGCGGGCGGCCGGGGACCCCCTGCTTCCCCCCCCCCCTCCCCCGCCGCCACCGGGCGAGGGGTGCCGGCGGGGCGCGCCGGGCCGGGGCTTACCTTCGTACATGGGGGCCATCGGTGCAAGGACGCCTGTTATTCATGGCAACGCCGCCACGAACGACGCGAGATCGCAGCCCCCCAAACTCAACACACATCTGCCATCTTGAGCGGGTGTCTCTCGGCGGAGGCGAAGCTGCCGCCTGCCTTCTGCATCGCTGCCCACCTCAGCGCGGGGGGAGCCGGGCACATCCAGCCCCGCTGCCGGCCCTCCGACGCGGCCGGGGCGGGCGGGCGAGCGGGCGGGGGGCGGCGGCGCCGGGCCGGGCCGGGCCGGGCCGGGGCCGGGGCGAGGCGAGGCGCGGGGCCGGGCAGGGGCGGCGGGCGGCGGGGCCCCCCCGGCTCGGGACGGCGGCGCTGGGGAGGGAGGGAGGGAGAGAGGGAGGGAGGGAAGGAGAGAGGGAGGGAGGAAAGGAGAGGGAGGGAGGGAAGGAGGGGGGCTGGCGCGGTGCCCCCGCTCTCAGCGCGGCATGGCTGCGTGTGCCGGGGCGCCTGCAAAAGTTGCACTGGGGGTGAGAGAAAGGGAGAGAGAGACGGAGGGAGAGAGAGGGAGACGGAGACCGAGACGGAGAGGAGGAAAAAAAAAAAGGAGAAAAAAAAAAAAGCAGCGAAGGGAGTTTGCAAATAATCAAGCGCCGATGGCACCGATCGCGGCTTCCCAGAAGGAGCGGGAGCGAGCGAGAGAAACCCTCTGCTGAGATTATGTGGGATCTTGTTTAACAACACATTTCAATCAGGAGAAAAAAGGAACAGTCAACAGAAGTTGGTGAAACTCTTCTGTCTTTCCCCCCCCTCCTCTTTATAGAAAAGAGAGGAAGGGGAAAAAAAATAAAAAGGCAGCTGATTGAAGCTTTGCAACTGACTGGCTGTGGGGATCATATAATTTGAGCTCATGTTTTACAATAGCATGGAAAATTCCTACCTCTCCCCCTCTCCCCAAATAAATCTTCTATTCCCTCAAGGCATTTCACAATCTGGTTCACTGACAAAAGTTCCAATTTATCTTTTTTTTTTTCGTTTAGCTTACTTGCAGTGTAAATATTTAGCGGATGCATTTAAAATAAACATACGTTGTTGCTTTTAGGATTCAGGGGGGTTTTTTGGTTTTTTTTTTGTTTTTGTTTTTGTTTTTGTTTTAAAAAGGAACCACATCAAAGAAGTGTTTACTAAGTAAGATTGACAGCCTATTCTCTCCCTCCCCTCCCCCCCCAGCTTTTTTTTTTTTATTTTAAATGATCCATCTCTCCGGTTGAGCTCGTGCTGTAGGATCACCAACCCGACCAACATCATTTTTGTCAGTGCATACAGGAAAGCAGTAGGTGAAGCTGCAGGAGCCCCCATTGCCTGACAGGAGCTTTACAAAGGAAGGTCAGTCATCAGGTACCCATTACGAGGGCAAAGGAAGCTGAGACTCATGCAAAGCCTCTGGCAAAGGTGGAAACAAAACCTCGGGCTGTGATCCTGCATTAACTGCCGTCTGGATCTGTCTGCCTGGAGCTCCTTGCAGATGAGTAGTCTGGGACTGGACCAGTGAAGACATACTCTCTCTGTGCCTGCAGTTACTGCTGGTCCCCAAAAACGCTGCCTCTTGCTGCTGCTGGTGCCAACTCAGACCTCTCCCACCGCAGTATTTGATCGCAGCAGGGCTCAACACCCGGCTACTCCCATTGATGTCTCAAGGAGGAGGCAAGAGGTAACTTTTACTTGTGGATTTCAGTGAGAGCCAAGTGCTCCTGCCAGCCTGGCCCCTCATCTCGGGGTGCTGCGGGTGCCTATGCTGGCAGATAAAAGCAGGCCAGGGAGCAATGCATGGTGACCCAGCCGATGGAGCAGGATGGCCATGCTGCGCTGTGGAGGATGTGATTCCCAGGCTCCCGTGGGCCCTCTTGTTAGCAAGGTATTTTCAGTGTTTTGCATGATTTTTCTCCCTCCACTGAAAAATGCCTGAAACTACAGGAGAGCTGTCTCATGGCCCATTAGCATTCTGTTTACTGCATGAAGCTGAGGATACGTGTTAAATGTGTCGAGGAGTACCATGCAGCACTGGTGGAGGTGATTGAGGGCTCCAAGTAGGCTGGGATGGCACTGGAAGACTATGTACAGCAGAGGGAGCAAAACCTGCTCCTGTCTCATCCCTGCTTCATTGAGAGTGATCCAGAGACCAGCCACGGTCAAATCTTGGAAAGAAATGGTGCTGTCTCCAGCTGGACCACGGGGGAAGTCCAGGCCAGAGGTGGAGGGCAAGCGTGCGGATGGACATGGGCACAGTACTTGAACTTGCTTCTCGCCCCTCTTTTATTTAGCCATGGTAACCCTCAGGGTTCAGCTCTAGCCATGAGTAGAAAATCTAATATTTTCTTGAAACATGTTTCTGGTCATTGTAATTCTGTGCCGCTCTCTTCTTTATGATGGAGAACATGATCTGCTTTCCAAGGCTACTAACGCTTCTGAGCCCAGCCTGCCTCCTTGCCCTTGATCAGAGCAGCAGCCATGGAGCCCTGTCTCAGAGCCACAGAGGAGAAGTGTCGGAGAAAAGCAGAGAACAAAACCAGAGGAGCAGGCTGCTATAGGAGCCAGCTTCACTTCTTGCCATTGCGTTGTGCTGCAGCATGGCTCCAGGTTAGTCACATCATCCTTACTCTCCTCGGCTGCAGAATGGGGGCAGGGGTACCAGCCTCTGCTGCGTGAAACTGCACTGATAGGTTTTTTTCCCTCTGTTTCTGAGTTATCCCATAGCCCTTAGGGTCTGCATTAACTCCATGTCCATCAAAGCTGGCATGGCATAGGAACTTAAAACATAAACCAAACCCACTCCTCACCCCTTTTGCCAGAAGAAAAGAGGAAGGGGTCGACAAAGGAGTCTGCAGAACTCACTGTGTGTGGCCTGGACATGAAAGTGGCGTCCCTGGCCCTGTGGCTGGTGGGTAGAGCACAAAGGGGGATGCAGGAGCAGCCAAACCTGCGTGTAACATAGGCAAATGCTAAAGCTGTTCGCTTCAAAGCACAGGTTATTCTGCTTCTTTTAGGGGAAGGGTGATGAACTTAATGGACTACTTGGCTGGTCTAGGACGACAATTCCTGATTGCCTCTCAGGTTCAGTATTGCCAAGGACATTACAGATTCTCATCTGCTGATAATGGATCCAAAGATAGGAAAACTAATAGGGATATTTTCACCAACAAGGACTGTTCTGATCTTACACGTTTTTAAATGTTGTTGCCAAATGAGGCCACAGCATATTTGGTAAACAAAAACCAGCCCCAACAGGTCCTGACCTCAGCCCAGAATGGCTGTGAAAAACCTGGTGTGCAGAGGAAGCTGGCGGTTTGTGGGCACGCAGAGGGAGCAAGGATTTGCCCTGCTAGGCACAGCCTTCCTTCCCAGCTCACACAGGGGCCTCTGCCTGAGAGTCTCCTTCAAAGAAGACTTAGGGCGTATGATTGGATCCAAGGTGCACAATCCCTTGCTGCGCTTCCCCATTTCTGTGCACAGATGGGGATGCACTCTGGAGGCAGCCCAACTCTGAGCCTACAACCTTCTTTCCATTCTCTCCAAAACTGAGCATCCATGCAAGGATGTTACACCTTAGGCCCCTGAGCTAGAGACAAAACCGTGGTGTGGACATACCTGTCAGGAGCCAGTCATTGGCAGCGCAGCTGCAACAGTCCCGGGACAAGGCCGTTCTGCTGGAGAGATCATGGTCCACTCCCTGCAGGCCTGAGACTGCAAGAGGTGTCACTAAAATTTTGAATCCTGAGAGACTTTCCCACTTCAACAGACTACTTCTTCTCTTTGGCCTCTTCACTCGGGAGAGGATGGCAAACCAGCACTGGAGAAGCATATATTAATGTCTCATCTTAAGATTTTTCATTTCTCCATTTGCATATTTGGGTCTCCTATAAACAGAGCCGCAGTCTGAGTGCAACTACATGGCACGCTCAGCCGTATCACGGAGTATCATGTACCACCAAAGTCGCAGCATCCCCACCTATGTCCACAATGGCTATGGGGTGGTGATGGCAGATACTAAGCCAGGGAAAGGAGAGGTGGCCTTTTAACAGCACTGGGCGGGCACTCAAGGGGGCTCCATTTCTGCTCCCCATACACAAATCTTGGTGGTCTTAGCATGTAACTCACTTCTCCAGAAAGGCATATGGTGTTTGAGTGGTGTCTCAGGGGACTGCTGGTAACAACCTCAGCCTATACTTAACTGCAGTGGGAGTAGAAGGGGTTACTGTTTTTTGCTGGAAATGTGAGAGTTTGGGCTTCTCTTTCTTTTCTCTTAGAAATTAATACAGATTTTGGAAGTCAAGATATAAGAAGGAAGGCAGGTGAGTTTTACAACATTCATTGCCAGTTTAGGGGGGTTGTGTGAATGGACACAAGGTGTCCTTTGGTCTCTCAGAGCCAGAAACACCATGGTGGCATCACCTCCTCTTCTCTGGTACCTCCACCAAGCCCTGGCTTTGCCAAGAGCATGCCAGGGGCATTTGCAGAGGTGCCTGCTGCTGAGATGCAATGTCTTCCTCTTTCCCTCAAAGAAAGCTGAGGGGGTTTGTGGCTCCAGCTTTCTTGGTTAATCATCCACTGCATTTGTTTCTTTGGAAAGATTGAGCCCAAGAATGTGTTAATAAAAGACTGTAAGGTACATTAAGAAAACAATAACAACATAACAAACCAAAAAAACCCAAAAAAAACAGGAGAGAAAGGCTGTAATCACACAAGGTGAGCACATCCCCTTCAGTGACAACCTTTTATACCTGTTTGCCTTCACGGTGGAGCTGGAAGGCAGCATGTTGTTAGTAAGGATCGGGTCCCAAATATTTCACGTTAAACAAAGGAAAATATTTTCTTAAAACACCAGGGGAAGGTTTCCCAGTGAAATACACACAGATGTTTTCTTTTTAAATGTAAATCAGTGAGGGAATGGACAGTTTAATTAAAAGTAAAATTATTAGGTAAGTGCTCAGGGAATCTACTTTATTTGCTGAGTACACTCACATATTTTTACTGGTGAGTCAATTGCAATTTTTAATTTCTTTCCACTTAAGAAGACCAGCTCAGAGACTAGCCACTGTGATGTGGAATATTTGGGGGAGGATTTTTCCGTGGATAGCAGGAGTGTCTGTCCTGTGTACAAGTTGTGGATGCCCAGGCAGTTTGCTATGGTATGTCCATTCCCAGCCTTACATCACTGCTAATCACAGTATCTCAGAATATTCTGAGTTGGAAGTGACCCACAAGGATCATCGTTAGCAAACACTCATTATAGGCTGCCTCTGCAGAGATTTTCTCTCACCTGGAGAAAATCCTGTCCCTTGTGACAGGGATTTTGGGTCCTACCAACTCAAACACTTGTGGTAATGGCTGTCTGGGATGCTAAGGGAAAGGGACTATAGTTTTAACTGACTTTACACCCTGTTGCTGCTCTGTTGCTAGACTCTTCTCCCTTCAGTATGACCCATCCCTTCACACACAAGCCTTTTTGCAGGCAGGTGTTTTGTGGAAGCCCCTTCCCTCAAGCCCATGCGTCCCTCTTCAGCATGGCAAATGATACAGACAGACTCCTGAGCACATCAGAAAACAGTCAGCGAAAATACGCTGCATACTTGAGTGGGGTTGAGGACTGATGGCTCAGTCATAGCTTAAGTTCAAAATAAGATCACAAAAACCTCCAACAAAATTATCCTGTGCACCATCGAGTTGGACTCTATAAGAACTCAGATATTTTTACTCAGTCTGAACATCAGTGGCGTCCTCAGTGCAGTTCATGTGATGTAAATGCCTCTTTCAGGGGGTAACAAATGGATTTACGATGCAGACATACAGGGGGATAAGACTTAATTCGCGCTATGAAACCAGATGATGCTGATAAAGCCTCAGTGGCTTCAGCAGATGTACCCCGACATAGTCAGGAGTGTGGCAATGGACAGATGTTGTGAAACGCTTCAGGTACCACGGATGGCAGAAAGGTGCGATGAAAGCGCACAGCCTGATTAGTGCCCCGGGGAAGGCAGAGATCTGGGTCACCTCATCCAGGCCTACCACCACAGATGATCACATTTCTGAACTTTCTTCCCCATTAGGAGTATCACTGAAATAAATGCCCTAAAAATGATGTGGCCTCTCTGTTTGAGGGGTTAAACACAGTTTCCCATCGTCGAGCTTTTGCAGTTGGCTCAGGTATTGTCGCAGGGTCTTGGATCCTTTTCTTATTATTATTAATAAAAGAAACTTTTAAATATATTAAGAAAAAGTGCTTATCAGATAATGAAATTCTAGCTGTGGTTGTCTTTCAAACAACCAGGGCCATGATTTAATTGGAAGTAATTATAGTCTTTTCTGAAGTATAATTTTTAGGGTATTTTTTCCCCTGACATTTGCAGTGTGGAAATTAAAAATAAAACGATGTCAGAATCACAAGATTTCAATCTGTCTTCAAACAATAATGTGGGCTAGTGTCAGAGGTTTGTCCTTGGCTGGAAGGAGGAAAAACTCACCGAAAAAAATCCTTATGGTGAAAATCGCCAGTAGCACCCACTTGTGCATTTTCTGTGCTCAGAAATTCCTGGGAGACTCCTGCTTACCAGAGCTCACTAGAAAGCCTTCTAACTCTGGTGCAGTGGGAAAGGGCACAACAGCACCTAGCTCCTTAGAGCGTCACATTTGTGATGCAGGCTTTGTTAATTATTCCACCAGTAAAGGCTGTATTAAGAGACACAATTAGAGCAAGGAAAAAACTTTTCCCATTCTATACAACAAAGATTAAATGTAGTCCTTATATCCTGCTAAAAACAATCCAGGGTGTAACAAAGATATTTCCATGCTTCTTTTCCCCCCAGTACTTTTTCCAATTTTTAAAGAGGAAATTTTTCAAATTATCTCTTTCTAAATTTTGCCCTGTTTTCACTTTACAATTCCTCAGCTTCCTTTGGTGAAACTACCAGTGCATCCTCTAAACTCCAACTCACACACTCTACCTTACTTAAAGTGCTATTTCCAAGGGAAGGACAATCTCCAGCATCAACTCAACTTTTTTGGTGGCCATTGGCCTCAGCAGGGTCCTGTGGGCAGACCCTCGATTCCTATCAGCCTGTGTGGCTCTACTGGTACTGGACGCTATGATGCCCCTGAACACATATGCATCTCTAAATACAGCCACTCAGAAGGAAAGTTTGGCCCAGACTTTTAAATCACATTCTTCAGACTCCAAATAATTTCTGTATGGATGCAGACATGCACATGAGGAATTATCTTGCACTCTGAACTCTCTGCTTCTCTGCTTATTATATATTTTATATATAATGCCCATTTTAAATCTGTTCCTGAACACCAGTCAAAGGGAAAGGAGGAAACTATTTCAGATTAAAAGGGCAATATGTATGAAAAGAAAAAGCTACATATGAGGCAGATTGTGATTCTACAGCACTGTATAAAGTGCTGTAGAGGAATGTATGAGGGATGGAGAACTGAGGTTCTGCAAAATGTGTTGACTTTTTGAAGAGGCATCAACTATCATTATAGACTCTATGGAGTTATTAACCAGATGATTTACAAGCCAAATTCCTACTGGGCAATACCTGCCTGGTCCACTTACATATCCTGCCTCACCACTCAGCTTTATTTATCCCATTCTCCACTCTCCACCTTAAAAAATCCCATTGCGTGGCATTACCAGCAAAGAACAGCTGTGTTTTGTCTCAGACATGGCTTCAGCAACAAAGTAAGAGATTTCCATCTATTCTTCAGCCTCTGAAACAACCTTTTCAAATGAAGGTATTTTATTAAATGGGGGAAAAAATTATACAGACTGAGGTAAAATTTTGGTCAGGCCTTATAAAACAAACTCAGTGACTTTAAAGTAATAAAACTTTCTGTGGCACTTAGCCTAAGCTGATCTTCTATACTATACTTCAGGGATAAGTGCAGATGTGCTGACAGAAACCTCGTGGCTTCCAAGCCATGCGCTGTGTAGAGCTTTGAGGGATTTTCTGGAAAGCAACTACTTTTCCCAAGTTAAACATTTTTATCTCCCCTCCCAAAATGTCCAGCAGACCAGCAGCGTTTCAAAGACAAGCACACGTGTTTACTTCCATGACTTTCATGCTGTCAACAGAAAATATTTGAAATTGCAGGCAAAGTTTCCGAGAAAGCAGAGATGAAGATTTTCTTTGCTTAGATTAAATTTCCAAGTGCCTTCCAGCACCACTCCTGCCTTTGCACCACTCCTTCGCTCAGCTGGGAGCCTGGAGATCTGAGCCCATGATTTGACCATAGATCTGTTCAGGGGCTTGGTGTGTTTAGGCACTGTGGGCCAAGGAGCATATTTGGTACATGCAGTGCCTGCCACAACACAGCACTGAGCTTGGCGGGATGGGAAACCCTTCTAGTATTTACACTTATTTGACTACTTAATGGACATTATCTCCTTCTCCAGCCCAGATCTCTACAAGAGCCAAACCTGACCATGATGTCCATCACTGTTAATGCTGTACCAATAGTAATAGCTAAGCTATTGGTGGTGGGTTCACACAAGAGCATTGTTCCTTGTTGGTTAGCCGCAGCCTGTGACTGTGGCTTTAACAATTGTGATGATCAGGTCTTGTCTTCGGACCCTGCTGCCCACCCACTTCTGTGCTGAGAGAGCTGAATAAATATTTACTACTTCTCAAAATAACACCCAGACACACTCACCCTTACCACTGCAGAGTAGTTCATCTAATTGAAATAAGAACATAAGTAAACTGTTTGTCAAGGCGGTTTATTAGGAAAAGATTGCTGTGTCAGGAGCTCCCTCACTGCGAGAGATGCTGTGTTGTCTCTCTTAATATTTAATGCCATTTTAATAATATTTCCTAGTTAGGGGGGCAGGCTGATGCTACAGACTAAAGGCCAAGCCTGCCAAAGTGGGGAGGAATAAAAGCTGGAGGTCAGGTTCACTCCATTGACTTCCCCACCTGGAGGCTAGGCAAAGAGCAATGTTGCTCTCCTCAGCCACGCCCAGGTCCTTCTCTCAGCAACTTTATTTCAGATTTGTTGATATTGCCTTTCCTTACTCAGAATGACACTTCAAAAGGTTAGGGCCACATCCTGAGGTGGTGGAGATGAGAAACCCACATTTTTCCTTTGAAAAACCTATTTCTCCTTGCAATGCTGCTCCAGTTGGGCTCGTTAATCAAACAGGACCATAAACTACTGAATTTATCCCAAGCTTGTGATTGCATCTGCAGCTACAGCACTCCTGCCTGTCTTTGGCAAGTCTTGTTTTGGAAACCTTTGGGTTAAACTCAGAGGTGTTTTATCTCAAAGAATGGGGAACTGCAGCTTAAGCATAAAAGGTCCTCACTAGTAGAACTTCCAACAATGCTGCCTCTGCCTTCCAGCCCACACAGACCTGCCCTTGGCTGCAAAGCTGCTGCACAAGGGGGTACCCCAGTCTCTACATCATTCCTCCAGAGTTCTGGCAGCAATGCCCAGCTCAGGCTCTTCCTTGTTGTGAAAGACTCCTGGCTGAAGGACCGTGGAGTCAGAGCCTCTGAAGCTGCTGCATAATAAGCCGTATTCTTTTTCTAAACATCACTAGACAGTTCAATAATAATTACATGAACTTTGTAATCAGCCAAACCAGCGTAGGCATCTACTGACCTACACGTAGCATTTGTGAGTAATTTTACATAAAGGGCAGGTACTTTTGTACTTAGTGCACAGGACTTGTGCACAAACAGCTACAGAAGGAGGGCCAATTATAAATAAACCATCCTTAGTTGTCACTTTGCTGTCTCTGACTTCCCACGCATTCAAATGGTGAGACTGATTCATTTAATCTTACTCTAAAGCAGCAAGCCACAGAGGCAGTTTCCCGACAGTTGCTTAAAAAAGTGTAGCTCAGCTCTCTTAAATTGTCTTCCCTTGTATTATATTTAGACATTGTGATTAGAGTATCTGTCACGATATGCTTTAACTTTGAGGCAGAAGTTCGAGCTGCTTTCTGAAAGCAAACGGAGATGCTCCCAGGAACCAAAAGGGCATGAGCGCCGGGTTTCAGCGTTTAGGAGCAGAGATGTTCAGTGCTGCTTGCACTGCCGGCTCCCCCGGCACAGCCAGCCTTATGAAACCTGAGTTTTCAAATAAGTGCAACATTATTTACCGCAATGAGACTTCTGGGAAGGGTGGAGGCAGTGAAAGACTTAGCGGCTGTTTCCAAGCGTTTTAGCAATATCAGCTGAGAAATTTTTATGATCTTCCCTTCTCTCCTCCTTTCCTCTTCTCCCCCCCAAACCTGGCTATTCTTGTCAAAGACTTGGATGCAAAATCTGGACAATCCTGTCATATGAACATGGCTTTTACACATTTGTGTCACTGCAAAGCAGATTATAATGACTACACTTCATTAATTTTATTCTAATTAAGTCAGTAGAGGTTTCAGCATAGATACAAACTTGATGTGCAGCTCTGCCCTTGACAATTGTATGCCAAAGAGAATACCTGAAAGCTCTTGTTTTGCTAAATATGCTATTTAATATTTTCTAATGCTTGGGTAAAACAGTCAGTGAATGTGGAGCCTTCCACATTGCTATATTATTACGGAGGAGGTTACTAGAGTTACACTGAAGGAGGTTTCCTTGTTCTGTGACTTGCTTTGCCAGAGCACTTATCAGATACTGAACTGTGGGTTCACCTGCTGACCACTATCTGTGATGAGAAGACCCCCAGATTCTATCAGACTCTCAGCCACTGCTCTGGCTGCAAGAGCTCTACAGCAGCCTAGCAAATATGACCAAAATCTGGCAGACAGGACAAGGTGAAAGACCCTCTGGACCCTAAGGTACATGGGGAGACAGGGAGGGTTCTGTGTAGAGGGGGAATGGTAGGGAGCAGATGCCATACCGCTGTTGCCTGTTGTTAACCTGGAATAAATGCTGCTGTGGAATTCAACACACTGAATTAAAAGGTGAGTTTCTCCCATGTGCCATGTATAGGATGCCTGTCTCCTCTAGCTGATCTACAGAGAACTGTAAATCTTTTATTGCTTCCACATACCCTCATAGAAACTTGTGCTTTTAATTTAATGTGTAGAAAACTTGAAGTCCTACATCCAGATCTTAATGTTCATCCAAATATGATTGGATTACCATTCTTTTAAGATCTGCTATATTCCTCTTCTTTCAGATAAAAATGTCGTGCTAGAAGTTTTCCATCATCCCTGTGTCTCTAGAGAGAATCTTGGAGACTTGAAGGTGACTTTTCTGTGAAATGGTCTCAATATAATTCCAAAAATACTTCATAATTTGGAGTCTGCTCCTCAACCTCCAGCAGAGATCAAAGAGATCCCAGAAAAAAATTAAGCAACATCCATTCCTAGGAGCTGAGCCTTTGGCTATAATGAATCAATCAACTACCCTTTTATCAGCCAGATATATATTGACTTGGGGCATTTTGGAGCCAAAGGCTAGTGTAATGCTGCTGGTTTAGGCTTTGTTTCCATCAAAATATTGAGTCCAAGGAAAGATCTTTGTTTTCAGTGTTTTTTACATCTTCTTGTTATTTTCACCTTCAAGCTTGCTTGGCCAGTTGGGTATGAAAAGCTTGTTTTTGCTTCCTAGTGGCAAGATCATCTGTTGATGGTATGTATGAGGTGCTAATTACTATCTGTCATTGGTATTTATGAGGTTCAAATTGCTACAGGAACTAAGTGCCATGTACAATATTGAGATAAGCATAAATGTTATTGAGTGTGGATTCTGCTCTTCCCACCCTAGTGCTTGGGCCCTTTGACTTGAACACCTTGTCCTCTCCCTCACACTCCTTTTCATACTTGCGAGGCATCTGAAAAAAAGTGAGTTATGTGCTTTGCTGTGAAGCGACCCTGGCTTGTGAGTGAGTGAGCTTGAGAGTGGCCCATGGCTCCATCTCGGAGCATATCATGCTTCTGTCCCTCATGCCGGCAGGTGACCCAAGGCACTGGCACTGTGACCAGCAGCACTGGGAGCAGAGCCCACAGAGCCTGGGTCTGCTTTGCCTGGAGCCTGCACGCCAGCTGTTGTTGAATTGCTTTCCAGAGGATATTTTCTAAAATCCAGCAAACTGTGGCAACTGGGAGAGCTGAAATCAATTGAGGTGCTGCTTCCCAGCCTGTGCACAGTCACAGAAGGTGTACCAGTCAGAGAGCATGGAAAGCTTTGAACTATTTGGACCAGGAGCTGCTGAGAAGCAGAGAGCTTCTGGAGCCTCGCTGGCATTAATGTGAAGAATTTCTTGTGGCTACTGCTACTAAAGAGACACTTGGCTTCTCAGACAAACTAGATCCTTTGACCAACTTGGCCACAGCTGTGGTCAGAGATTCAGTCTCAGCCTGATTCTGAGAAAAACAAATGCCTGCAACACCATTTCTACCACTACAGAGAAATTAATATGATCCCACAAGAAAGTTGATTTGAGATGAAAAAAATGCAGGTCACAGTAGCAGCTAATTCCCAAGAGGGACAGGCACAAACTTCTTTAATGTGGATATTGAAGGGGACATATTTTGTTTCTATTATTACTTGATTATGGGAGACTAAAGGGAAATTTTTTCACAACCAAAGAAGTATTTGAAAAAAGTTTTTAAAACATGAAAATTAAAACAAAAAATTAGGAAGGATATTGAAATGAAGCATCTGTGTAAAACTTTTTCTTCCTTCTTTTTGATCAGTTCTGATTGTTCTAATTGATGTCCAAGGAGAAAGCTGGAAATAATTTAGAGATGAAGAAGAAAGGAATGGCACTGCCATTTAGAGATGAAGAAGAAAGGTAAGCCCTGCCTATGGGACAGCAACCCTGGGACACACCAAAAATGCTTGAATAAAGAAGGTGCCATGAACCAATATTTATCTCCTGCTTACCCTAACAGCTATTTCCTTACCCTCAAATTTTTAGGAATGAAAAGCTATAAGGATCACTAGTTTCACTAGGACTTTTCCTTTATATATCACTGCTCACTCAAGACTTTGAGCCCATTACACAAATTGCAGTGACGTGCTTGGCAGGAGCCCTTTGAAGCACATACTGCCATTCCTGCCAGCTTGGTTTCCCCAGCAGAAGAGCAGTGGTTGAGGGAGATGAAGGGATGGAACCTGCAATGCTGGGATACCCTGTGCTGGTTTAAAGGTAAACCGGCAGGGGAAATGAACCCAACTCAAAAGAGAGATTATAAGTCAGAATAACAATTAATAAAATAATACAATAAGTATGATTATACAGACAAGCAATTGGTTTTAACCCACAAAACCCAAATGTATAACCCAGCACCCTGAGGCATGAACAGAGTGGTGTTCATTGGGCCCCCTGAGTCTAAAGTAAAGGGAGAGGGGGAAAATCTGTTGGTGAGAGTGCTGTTGCAGTCTGGTCAAGAGTGGTGATTGCAGTCCGGTCGAGGGTGGTGGTTGTAGTCTGGTTGAGAGTGGTGGTCTGCAGTCTTCCTCTGGATCCCATGAGAGGTTAAAAAAGTTCCAAGACTCCAAAATTATATATTCTTCAGTTCAGGCAGGAATGCCCAGTACTTCCCTCAGGGCGGGAAGTTCACAATGGGTGTGAGGTGTGAGGACAGGGGGCACCCTCCTATCTTGCAGACCTCTTAACACCTACTTTGTAGCCTGAGGAGTCAGGCTGCTCTGGGCAGAGGGTGTAAATAGTCTATTGATAACAGTTTCTGGGAAATGGCATGGAAGGCTATAGAATACACAGTTTTGGTTACACCCATACAATGATGAACTGGTCCCAGCTGTTCTAACTAGGACATGCCCTCACTTTCCTCACCCTCCCAAGTTGCTCGTTCCTCCCTTGCTTTGCCCCCCCCAGGTTTCTGGCGTCACAGCCCACCCGAGGCCAGGCTCTGTAGGGATGACAGCTCATTGCCAGATGCTGTGGTGCACTAGGCAAACAGGGAGTGGGCACCCAGCAGCCAGTGACCAGCAAGCCAAGGATCCTATCCCTTGATTGCTGAGGGCTGCTCCATAATGCCAGTAGATTTGCAGAGAACAAGCAGAGCTGGAGTCAGGTTACACTGACTCCCAAGGACCAGGCAGCAGCTTCCCATGGAAAATACATGCCCACGTAAATAAAGAGGGAAATAATTATAAGGGAGTAATTAACTGAGCAGAAGTATAAATGGAAAGCAAAAGCAGAGCTGAAAGACAGAAGAAAAGAAAAGCGTTTGAGCTTTTTTGTAGATGCAGAGGCTTGCATTTTGCATTTAAAGAAATAGAGGAAGAAATTTAAATATGTATTTAGGAAAAAAATTCCAATGGGAAATGTGAAAATAACCAGAAGCTTTTGCGAGGCAGCCTCTGAAGAGACAAAGCTATAAATGCAGAAATCCAAATATCAACCTTTGCTTCTTAAACAATAAAAAAAACAAGTAATTTGTTCATTATAGAGTGCAAGTAAACTTCTGAGAAAGCACCTGATGACAGTGCTGGGAATTCCTTACCCTGTCACTTTTGCTCCTGTCACTGGGCAGTATGAGGTAGTTATTAGAAGTGTTATTTATTCCAAGAAACATTGTGTTCCTTTTTTTCTCACCACTACCTCGCTTATAGTCAGGTGTATTTGTTGAAACATGCTCAAAGCCCTGAGTTGCACTAACATCAGTATCCCAGCGTCATCCATTCAGCTGGTCAGTGGAAAGATGAAAGACTCCTATCCAGTGAGAGACCCTTCCTTCCCATAGAATCATGGAAGGGTTTGTGTTGGAAGGGACCTTTAAACATTATCTAGTTCAATCACCCTGCCACAGACATCTAGATCAGGTCACTTCATCTAGATCAGGTCACTCAGAGCCTTATCCAACCTGACCTTGAATGTTTCCATGGATGGGGCCTTTGTCACCTCTCTGGGCAACCTGTGCCAGTGTTTCATCACCTTCATCATAAAAAATTGCCTGTGTATATCAAGTCTGAATCTACACTCCTTTAGTTTAAAACCATTACCCCTTGTCCTGTTGCTACTGTCCCTACTAAAAAGTCTGTCCCCATCATTCTTATAAGCCCCCATCAGGTACTTGAAGGCCACTATTAGGTCTCCCAGGGGCCTTTTCTTCTCCTGTTGAACAACCCAAATTCTCTCAGCTTTTCCTCACAAGTGAGGTGCTCCAGACCTCTAATTGTCCTCCTCTGAACCTGTTCCAACAGGTCAATGTCCTTCCTGTGCTGGGGACCCCAGAGCTAGATGTAGCCTTCCGGGTGGGCTCTCACCAGAGCAGAGAAGATGGGCAGAATCACCTCCTTTGACATGCTGGCCACACTGCTTTTGATGCAGCCCAGCATACAGTTGGTTTTCTAGGCTGTAAGCACATATTGCTATCTCTTCATTCTTCTCATTAAGGAAAAACTGACAAAAAGGGTAAGTCTTATGGCACATGCAGAAAACCAGCAGCTGCCAATGACAAATCTCCCTTGGACGGATACAGATGATGGTTCTTAGTCCCTTCCTAGAGGGATGTCCTGCCCCGTTAAACAAGCTGGTGGTGAGTGAACCTGGGGCAAGCACTAAGTAGAAAATGGCTTATCAGGGAAGCAGGATCTCACTTATAGAGCTCCTGACTGAAAACCTAATCTTTAACTTTCTTGCAAAAGCCTAGGTGGGAAACAAGCCTAAATACGCTTTGTTTGCTCAACGACACAAGGTACCTTCTGTACTCTGGTCTCTCATGTTTCAGGATGAAAGACAATTCAGCAGGCAATTTGTCACCAAATTAAAGTCACCGCTATAAAAATCATTCTGGATCCAAAAGAGAGGAATAAATTTGATTGTACTTGTAGAAATGTATTTGGGGCAATGTTAAAGAGCCTGGACCAGCTGCTTCTTGCTTAGCTCTTATGTAGGCAACACCTGCATGGATTGCAGTTGTGGGTGGCTGAGTGAGGGCCGGCTGTGCCATGAACTGAGATGGAGATGGAGGGGCTGGTGCTTGGAGACCACACTATGTTCCTCTGCCTGGCATACTCCAGAGTCCCCAGAGACAGGAATGTCAGGTATGTGCTGCCTGTTTTCTCCAGCCTGGTTAGGAGATAATGGGAGTGACACTGTAGGGAAAAGATGCAGGCAATATGATTTAAAAAAAAAAAAAGGAAATAAGGTAAAAACTCCTCCATGATTTTGTGGGTCTTTGAGCATGCTGGGTGGTGGGGCTGGAAGTGGGGGAGCACAGAACACAGACAGACTGTATTAATTTGATAAACTAGAATGACTAGTGTATTTTGACACTCCATCACTGTGACTAGCTTTTGGTGAGACAGGGTCTTTGGCCAATGCTGTTTCTAAGGAGGATTTCTCTGTCCTTATGCTTACCCTGCCTACCAGCCACATGAGAGCTGTGCTGTTTAACCCTCCTTCCCCTCATTTGTATTCCCCATTCCCACACAACCCATCGGCAGTGTAGCATTACTCCCCTCCCCCAAACTTTCCCTCTTTCAGTTGGTGTCACCACAAAGGAATAGATTATTACTGACACTGATTCCAATTTAATCCTCCCAATAATCTGATTTTTCCAAGCCTATTTATATCCTTGAAATGACAGTAAGGTTTAAAGTGATACAAATATCTGAGCCTAAGCGCTGGTACTATCCACACCAGTCTGTTCCAGTTTTGACCCTCCAGAATAAAGTGTAACCCCAGATATTATTTGATAAATCCCTTCCCAAATGTTTGTAGAATTAGACTGGTCCTTGGTTACTCTTTTTGACTAGCTTTTTCACATTACAGGTTTACTCTCCATTACACTGGCAATAAGCTGAAGTCCCAAAATAAGTTTTAAAGCTCATATAAATGTAGAATTTCTTTTCCCTTTGTGGATTTTAATAACTTTCTGGTGTCTGGAAATGATCAAGAAGTAAAGCTTTCATAGCAATGTAAGAAGTATAAACCCACTCTAGTTTGTTATTTCATCCAGCAACTTGAGAACTTTTTTTATTTTCCTGGGCTTTAAGGTGATCAGCCAATGTTTTCTCCCATCCCTATTCTCCTTAAGAAGCTTATTAATGTTTTACATTCAAAATAAAGACAAACCAATCTGAAAACAAAGCCATACTTAGGGCTGCACATTGTAAATGTGCTTGCTGGACTATTTCCACTATTTGTAACCAATTCATTTTAATATTGCTCCTACTTCTTGCTAGATCTGCAGAACTTCAGCTCACACATAGCCCAGGAGTAGTTCAACCAGAAGTCAGCAGGTTTTTGTTCTTTTTTCCCCCCACTCTTATAATTCAATGCACTGACTTGTTTATATAACTGGATCCTTTTGTTTCTCCAAAAGGGACTTGGCTATTTCACTGAGCGACAACACCCGTGGTAGGTGATGGTCTGTTTTTTCCAAAGCAAAGACTTCAGTTTTCAGCAGAATTTACATTCCAGTAATAAATATTTAAAGGAATTATAATGGAACTGAAGTAAAGAATGTCTCTCTGAAACACACACACACGTGTATACACACACACACAGACAAACACACTCACAGTCAATTAGTCTGGGGTTGCTCTGATGCAGATGGTGCCTCTGTTCAACTCCTGAAGTAGTTTGCTTTTCCCATTAGAAAACTTGGCCACTTCGGATTTTTAATACCCCATAAAAAGCTTATAAAATGTTATTCTTTATTGTCTATGTAGCAGATCATTCAAACATCTATGTCAAAGGCATTTTCTGCAGCAGGGTCTCTTTCTGCCCCTCAAATAAATGTAAGAAAGAATGCAATCTGTGCTGATTTCTTGCTGTCCTTTCTCAGGTATGAGCTTTAGGATTTTCAATCATCTCTATTTTATTTTGCAACAGACTAAAATAAATGACACCAGAATGGCAGTTTTGGAACATAACAGGACTACACAACTACCTTTTGGCTTCAAATGTGTAGTCTACTATAAAGCAAATAAGACACTGATGTACTTTTCTATTTACAAAGCTTGTATTTGTCCCTGTGGGCATAACACCAGGTGATGTCTTACTTAATGATGGTGAAGATTGTATATATGACATAAACAAAAGAGCTGCTTTTTAAAAATACTAAAAAAAAAAAAAAAGAAGAAAATATTCCAGCTCTTTTGAGGAAGTAGAATGAATTGACTACAAAAAACAGAATGAAAACCAAAAGGTGAAAGCAGGAAGAATGTGGCATAAATATTGGAGTTACCTACAAATGTCTCTCTCTGCAAACAAGACAGTATTTATTCTGTACAGTTTTATCCTTATCTTTTCATTTGCACTGAATGGTGCCCACAGTAGTAGCACTACAGCTGGCTGAGTATAATGCCCACTGATTGCTGCCCACCCAGGAGGTATCAGAGCCTCCTTGTCCCTTCTCATGCCCTGGACTGCCTCATTCCATGAACAGCTTCACCATGAGGAGGCCTGTTACCCGTGGCGGAGTTAAAGGGCTGTAAGGCAAGAGGTTGTGAGGGGGAGGGTTACATTTGGGTTTTTTTCATTCCTGTGTCTGGGGCTAAGCAGCAAAATAGTACTTCTTCTCCATTTCCACTCTATCTCTGTTTTTTCACCTTTGAAATCTGGTTATTCTTAGCTCACTAGGTTTGATTTGCTGACCTGACATGAACATATCCATCTTTCATGTTGATCCTGGCTTAAACTCAGCAGAAACAGAAATAAGAGTGGAAAATAACCCGTCTGACAGCTAGAGACAATGATACTGAACCAGTTTAGGAGAAATGGAGGGTGGTCACAGGTATGTGTAAGGTCTCTGTCAGCTCAAGGTAGTCCACAGCTAGAGAACAAAAGGATGAGTGTCTGTGGACATGAGTGCATGGACATGCACACACCAGTGGAGAAGCAGGGATAGATGCTTTTATAGTCATCAGCCCTTATTGGTGGATTCAGCTTTCTGCAGGCATCGGTGCAGGGAGGCAGCCCTGGAAGAAGTTTACCTTCATCGAGAGACACCTTTGGAATGGATCAGCTGGCCAGGAGGGGGAATGAGAAAGACCTCCTGCAGGAAAGGGGAGATCCATGTAGGGTAGAAGAAGCTCCTCCTAGGAGAGGGGCAGGCAGGGATGGAGGCAGGAGGGCCTCCCACTTCTACAGCACACTCTTCCCATGCCAGCCCTGCTCCATCTGCTGGCAAGAACAATGTGGAGCCTCTGCCGTTTGCCCGCTGGGATCCAGCCCCTCCTGTCCTCCCCCTCGGCCCAGATTCCATCCATGTCTTCATTTCATCTGCCACAAGTGGCAAGGGTGAGAAGAGCAGAGCCTTGCCCAGGCACAGGAGGGACAACAACCCTTACTCTTGGATCCTAGGACAAGGAACTGCTCTCCCATGAACTTCCCTCTCCTTTAGCCTCTAACATCTTGTCAAAGTTACAAATGAAGTATTGTCCACACTGGGTATTCACCATCTGATCACTGCTCACCTGTGGTCAGTCAAACCCCAGTGTTAATACCCTGCAAATCTGCTGAGGCTGCATGGCAGACTGGGATACTGCTGGGGACAGAGTGAGATGGCAGCATCAGCTCCTGCCTCAGCAAGTGCCCAGGAAAGCACGGTGCAGCTATGAAAGGTGTTCAGGGAAAACACCTCTGCTTTGCTGCTCAACAGTTTGCAAGGTTATTGTTTTGGCTCTGCCTCCATTTTTCCCTTGCCTACTAGGTGTTTAAGGGAATGTGCTGAGGAAAGCTCTGGCTTTTTCAAAATATGGAAGCAATATGGAAAGCTTTTGCTATGTATGAGCCTGCATGGCATTGCAAACTTGACTCGCTCTTCTCTGCACGAGGAGTTGCAGGCTGGTCGCAGCTCCCCTGTGAAAGGCAGTGGGATTTTTTAGCTCTGGCACCATTGGCTTTAAATGTTTTTTCCTCTTGTCCTACCTTCTGCTATTGGGAAATCATCTGCACCTGGATTTTGCTTCTCTTTTCCATGTGGGAAAAGAAGCATGTTCATCCTGCTGTGGCTCTTACATATGGCAACTCTTTCAGCTCTGAGTTACAGGCAGTCAGGCGAATGGGGTGGGCTGAGGTTCCTCAGGTCATCCAGCCCCTGAGGGAGGGAAGGAAGGCAGCCAGCATCAGACCAGTGTTTACAGAAAGTTTAGTCTCCAGTGGATTTCCCTACTCCAACAAAACAATAGGAGGGGCTTGTGCTATATTATCCACGCTTCCTCTTTATTCTGATATTATCTGTGAATTCTTGCAAATAATAGATGACTGAGACCATTTTTGTTCTGGGAAATAGGAAGATGAAAACATTAGACAGACCTTAGCAGTTTCAATAGACTTATTCATGGTGTATGTAGTTATGCAAGTCAGGAACTAGCAAAATACCTGTTGGAATAAGTAATAATCACAAAAGCAGTTCTCTTACATCTCCTTTTCAGTAAGAGATATTGTCTCGGTCAAAACAAAAGAAGAGTTCAAAACAAAACAAAAGTTCAAAACAAAAAAAGAAAGCAAGCATAACGCCACTCTTAATGCCACAAGATCTTGGGAAGCAATCCATTCCAGCTCTTCTATGTGTCTGCTTAAATACAGGTGTTCTGATGTTCTGATATAAATTGCATGCTGGTGATTAATAGATCTTCTATCACTTGGACTTGAACTGAAGTCAAAGGAACATACTCTTCCCCCCATCTTCTTTTTCTTTTCTAAACCTGCATTAAAATAGATTATTCAGAAATCTTGGAATGAAAAGTGCTAGGTCAAAACTCACATTTTTCTAGCAAGTCTATGAAAACTTACTTTAAAAAGCCACATACTGTAGAATCTCAATTATCCTGGAAGGCTTATCCGGGTTATGGCTTAAGTATGCTGTTCATGTGCTTGTTCTAGAAGTACAAGATGAGCTGTAGTGCTCTGCAAAGCAGCTAAACCCTTCCCTGGGCCAAATGGAGTCCAGAAGCCATTCAATGGATTGACTTGGGCGCAGGACTCCTGCAGCTTCCCTTCAGTCTCGTGCAGAGCTGGGCTGTGTCTCAGAGCTAGAAGCCACAGAGCAGTGGTTCCTCTGCAATTCTGGCAGGACTCCGTGTCTGCCTCTGTGTCACGTCGTCCTCATCTGGGAAGTCTTCTTGCATTGTCATGCAACTGCACAGAGACGGCTGTGGTGTGGTGCTGCATAGAAGCTTTATGGGTACCACCTGTCTCCACATTGAAACCTTCTGCATCACTCATGCATTATTATCTCCTATTATCTAGGACCTCCTTTCGTTCTCCTCCTCCTCTTCACCCCAAGTAAAGAGGGCCTGTTGGTGTATCCATGGGCTTAATACCTAGTGGTCTTGGAAGAACTTCTCTGGCTCGTTGCACATTAACATTGTTGACATTTTTTATGCATATGCAATTAATAAAAATTGGGAAAAACTTTAAAGCTTTGGCTATACTCTGGACAGATTATGAATTTTATGTTCTCTGTGAAGTATTGTTAATACTTGCTACCCACAAGGGCTAATTACTAAGAGCAGATTTTACTCTGAAAGGAGGGCTTTCTCTCCTTTGCACAGCCTTCCTCTCCAGGTTAGAAAAACAAACATTCCCAGTTAGGCAAATAGGGCCATGCTCCCAAAGGGGTTTTTTGTCAGTCTTGTGGCATTTAGTGTTCCTATTGATCTCCCAAATTCAGGACAGCAGTGACTGTGTGAGAAACTTCCTATCTAGTTTTCCAAAGAAATGCACAGCTTTTGGGAACAGGTGCCTAAATAAAGGCTCAAACACAAGGTAAAAACAGAACGTGCAGTTTAGGCTCACCTTGCGTAAGTCCCTCAATTTGGGTGAAGGTAGCTTTTGAACTGAAAGCCTGAATGGGGCAAACTAATTCAGAATAAAGCACTGTTAGTGTGAAATACATGTCCAGCACAGGGAAGGGGAATTCTGCAAGTGGAGGTACTCTGCAGCAACTCCCAATGTGGATAAGCCCTTAATTACTTTTAAAATCTCACCATTACTAAGCCGTGCTTATAATTTCTAGAGGCCTCGAGTTTCTGGAACAACTGGAGTATGAGATTCAATTGCATTCACTTCAGTGGAGGATACAGTTAAGTATCAGCACGTTTTTCGGCTTGAGGCCAGTCATTAACTAATTAGTGTGTGGGAACATTTAAGTTTTTCCCATCTGATTTTGCAAAGTTGTTTGGCAATACTTGCTTATGAGCTTTTTTCCCCTCACTTTTTCCCCTCTCCCTTCACAGCAAAGCAAACCGCCACCAGAAGCAAAAAGAGAATTGGAAGTACAGTAACTTCCCATTTTTCCCTTACTGTAGTAAAAAATATTTGCTGAGTTTTGCTATTTTTTTTTAATGCACACATATATATATAAAACACACACATATATATATATAGCTTTTAAAAAAAATATTTAAAAGGTTTCAGAGTGTTAGTTTCCTTTGCGGCCACGCAAAGCCTCCCTTCCCAGCAAGAGCGTGTCGGTGGGAGCGCGAGCGGGGCAGCACTGGAACTACAACCCCCAGAGGGCGTGTCGGGGGGCAGCCGAGGAGAAGCAGGGCAGACAGGCGCGTGGCCTCCTGGGAGTTGTAGTTCCTCGGCCCTGCCTGGCCCCTGTCCAAGCACCTCTCTGTCCCGTGGGAGGCAGCTCTGACTCCGCGCCCCACCGCTCCCCTCGGGCTGTTGCAGGGCAGCTCCCTGCTGGCAGCCCAACCAGGAACCGCTGGAGGAGGCATGGGAGACCTGTAAAGGTAAGGATCTCCTAGTACTTGCCGTGGAGTAGGTGGAGGAGCGGTGGCGTAAATCCTGTTGTCCCCTCCAGTCCTCCTCGCGCCGTGCTTTTGGCTGTGAGGTGTTGCCATGTCGTTCCCGTGGCACATTTGTTGGGCGAAGTCATCGGGGCTTGGGTTGGCTGGCAGAACTGTCAGCGCGTGGGACCGGCTGTGTGGAGATGTCATTCTCCCCTGCAGCCATGCAGAAGTGTGGCTGTTGGCTCCTTTAGACAAAGGTTAGTGGGATAAATTAATCATTCAATCATAGAAAAAGTGGAGGTGGAAATCCCACTCCCTGCAGGAAGTGGAATCTTTCTCTAGTGAATAACATCCAGGTTTTTGCTGAATTTAAACTTGCTTTTTAAGTATTTTTTTTCTCTTAAGTTGACTTTCTTGGTCTTAGTAGAGAGAATTAGCCAAATACAAATTTGCATAAGTGGCTGCAATCGTCTCTGCCTGTGTACATTTCCTTCTTTCAGTGTATCTGCTGTTTGCTAAACTGGAGGCAACTGAAAGTCTCAGGCTGTTCAGATCACTACAGTGAAAATCCTTGGAAATGCTACCATTTCATCCTGCTGCTTAATAAAACAGAGCAGTGGTCAACATAGCACAAGGAGGAGAAATGGCTTTGTGTGCTTCATGGGCCAGGTAAAACACTCCTGAACATTTCGGCTGTGATCCTCTGGCAAGCAGGTACCTGGGAAACTATTCTAGCCTTGCTATTAGTCCTTACACCTGAATGTAAATTTGCCAGAGAGTTTTGGGAAATACCTTGCAAAAGGATGCTCTGCACACCTGCCATGGCTGAATGCACATGCATAGAGGCTTGGTTCAATGACACAGTTATACCCTAATGGTCCTTTCCTACGAATAATTTACTAATTATTCTGAAGACCACACATTTTTGCAAAACAGTAATTTGCATTACTTATGGTCAGGGCCACTGGTTCTCAGCTACTGCTTCTGGGGTGAAACAGCAAGCAGTAGGCAGGCTGAAAACTGTGGGAGCAGAATGGGAGTTTTTAGTTAAGGCTACCGATGCAAGACCCTATTTAAACAAAAAAGGTGAAAGTGAAGACAGGAGTTAGTCCTAGTAAAAGGTCTCACGTAAGAGAAGATGTGAAAGGCGGTTCTCAGTTCTGCTGGGAATTGCATTTTAATGGCAGTAAAGTAGCTTTGCTGTTGATCTCCGCAGATGTTGCCAAATGCTGAAATGAACAGGTCTGGACAATGAAGCAGTTTGCTTCCTGTTCAGAGGCTTGGCAGCTCTGGATCAATGTGGAGATATGGCTTTTGGGTGTGTTGGGTTTGTGCATCCTGGGCAGCAGGAGCGCTGTCGTACGGAAAGGCAGAAAGCAGAAAGCTAATGAGCCGGTGTCCTCCATGAATCAGGCATGCAGAAATGTTAAACACAGTGCCCTCTGATCTAAAATGAGGATGCTATAGCTAATGGTAGAGGTGTTGGTAAGAAGCGCTAAACTTTCTACCAACTAGTCCATTACCTTAAAAATCCCAACAGCTGTAATGGGGAGGGCCCATGGGCTGCTTTCCATGGGAAGTTTTTCATATACCTCATAGACCTACGGTGTATTTGATGTTCTTGCTGTTTACAGTATTAGTGGCACTGCTAGTACGTTTGCAATAGAAACTAACTAATGGAGGCATCTGAATCTGAAAGCGTTCCCTACATATTCAAGAACTTTCTCAAATGTGAACAGCACTAATATAAAAAACAGGGATCATACCTGGCATGCAGCCTTGGTGAACTTTGAATGTTTCTCTGTACACTGACAGTACCTATGGCAACTTAAGCCAGGGTATGAGAACCTCTGCAAGACTGTCTCCAGAGAGGCATGAAACCACTGAAAACCTTGAGACAGGGCAAGGGCTGGAGGAGGAGGATGGTGGTGGTGGCAATAAGCATCATGCAGGCAGCAACAACAGGTGGTGGGTGCCTCTCTTCCCTCCCTTCTAGTGGTGAAGGCTGTGCCAGCAAAACACATGGACCTCCCTACTCTACCTTCCTCCATCGGCCAGCCAGGCTGCAATGTTTAAAACAGGCATGGATTTTCCTGTTTACCCGTCAGCATACCTCCCAAATGGCAATTGTGTCGGTTTTGTTTTCCTTTCCTCATACATACCAGAAATCAAACAGCGTGATATGGCTAATGGGATTATATTGACCCACCTCTGCCATTGCTATTAATAGCTGAAGAAATTCCCAATTGCCTCAGCCCCAGTCATAGTACAGTTGCCTGCCCATCTTTCTCTTGCCAAACAGAGCGGGGTCTTTTTACGTTAGCAAGTCCAGTAATTGCTGGTTGAAATGTTGCTTCTTGGTAGTGTTAAGAAGCTAGGGACCAGATTATATATAGAAGAGAATATATAGAAAATATCCATTTATGACTGGATAGCAGGTTGCTTTGCAATGTCATCTGAACAGTATCCAAATAGCCAATTTCTTTTTAAAAAAACAAAGGGGGCTAGGGAGGGCTCGTGCCTTTTTCTTGCTGACCGTAGAAACATAACTCACCCTTTTTAAAAAGGTGCATTCAGAATCCAACCCTGGTGCACAGGCTACTAAATTTCAGTTGCTGGTTTTGTCATTATTGCAATTGCAGTAACTCTGTAAGAGACAAGATGAAAGGTTGCTCTTTCCACTTTGAGCTCTTTCCATCCTCCACTTTTACAGCAAAGGTTATCCTAAGCGGTGTGTACATCTGTCTGTTGTAACTGTAGAAATACCTATTATTCATAACTTGCCAATGTATATGCTGGAAAAGAGAAGCTGAATTTATAACTATATTTCCTCTCTGCCAGGGCTTTTAGAGTTGAGTGTTTCAGCATTTCCATTATGAACTCCTGTTTTCTGAGGTTTATAACAGTCTTGAAGAGCGTAGTGGTCTTGAACCATAATAGAAAGCATGAAATGTTGCATTTACAGTACAGTTGTAACTGCACATTAAGGAGTGTAATCTTCTCAGTGTACCCACAATGCTCCAATAAGGTTAATTGGAGCTACATATACTAAGAGAAAAACAATATTTTACCCTTGGACTTGGTGCTCTCTATTCAGAGAGCTGAGTGCATCACACAAGAACAGAGTGCATCTCTCTGCACCAGACTTACAAAAACACCAATCCTTGCTACACCTTAAAATACTTGCATGCATCTGTAGGGGCCCCTCTGAACACCTGCATCCCTTGTGTGATGCCTCACTGCTTTACAGACTTGGCCAAAGGAAGCCAAGGTAAAGATGACTGAAAGAAACTGTATTTTATTGAATATATGGTGAGGCTTTTGTCCTGTGCAGTTTTTCTGCTGTTTCTCTGCCTTTGGCTTCTAGTCTTGCATAAATATAGGTCCCATCTGAAACCCATCTTGTCCGCTTTCAGTCAGCTTACTCCATCTGGCATCTTGCATTCATGTGTCACTTTACATAAGGTAAATGAAGTACAGTTCATCATAACATCCCACTGTCCCTGCGCTGTCTGAAGTAGTCCCAGCTCCTCTGTCATGCATCTGGGTAGTTGCTGGCATTTCTAGTTAGTCTGAACTGCCACAGCCAGAGCAGGGGCTCTTAAGGAGAAAGCTCCACATACAGGGAGGATACATATTTCCTTTTCACACTAGCTCAGCCACAATATAAGGCTGGGTTTATCTGCCACTTGGTATAAGGCATCAGAAGGTAGAAGGCTGGACTCTGTGAACCTTAGATCCAGATCTCAACTGCACTAGAGTTTGAGAGAGCAAGTTAGAAGGAGTGTCAGCAGGGTCGAAATCTTGTTGAGACTAAGTTTTTCTTGCTGTTTCAACTCAGACATCAGGTTATTTACTCTTCCACTTAACCTCTCCTCCTGTGGCTAGCAGGTCAGCTTATTGGGTTCGTGCCTTTTTGCAAGTATTGCTAACCTCAAGCATTGAGAAATCACAAATTTACTCTCATATTCATGAGACTTCAGGAGAAACATGCATTTTTTAAATCGAGCAATTAAAATAGTTTAATTAGTGTTTTAGCCCTGATCCTTTGAGTTTCACAGCTTTGGAGCATTTTTTTCCTTGCTTTGAGCTTGACCATCTTTGCCCCCTGTAAAACTGTATTTGTCACAATTGCACAAATGGACAACCAGTGCTTTAGCAAAAACCTCAACTAAACCAAGAACTTGCAGAAATAACCTGAAATTTGGAAATTCCTGGTTTTGCGATTGTGTAAGTTTCGTTTTCACTTTTTCTTTTTTTCTGTCCCGTCATCAGTTATGCATGTCTGTGTTACAACATATCTGCTGAGAATGAGAGAGCTGAAGGGATTTCTGATTTGGTGAATCAGTGTACAAGTGGTCAGCAGAAAGGACTGCAGCAAAAAAACCCGATGAATGAGAAAGCACAAAAGGCTGAACTAGAGCAAAGCCACCCGTATATTGCATGTGCTCTTCTGCTGCATATAAGGGGGCTGCAATTTGCATGTTAGTTGTCTGTGATCCCTTTCATATGGGTAAGAAGGCCTTTGGGAAAACTTGGCATGATCTACCAAGAATTATTCATCATGTGATGCATACATTTAGGCAGCGAATACCCGCTTGATAGGGGCGTGACTGAAAATAAGGCTTTTCAATGTACTTTATATTGTCCCTGCATTTGCTCTATAGTCTGAAGGTGCTGTGTGTTTTCCTGCTTTGTGTGTTCTAGTCCCCCATATATTTTGTGTTCTTACTGCCTTCTGAAAATATTTGTCATGATTGTTCACAGTGCAGTTATTGTTGGTTTGAAATGCTTATCACAGGGAACATTTTCAAAGGCAAGAGAGGCAACAGAGCAACAACTTCCCCTGGCTGTGTACAGGAGTCAGAGCAGCATTACCAAACCCTGTAGCTGGTGTTCTCCACGAGAGCTTCCCGTGTCCTGTGAAGGGACGTTTCTGCATCCTAAAAGAGTGGCTCTGTGGATGCCACTAAAGAATTGCTGAAGAACTGGGACTGTTCTTTGACTACTTTGAGCTGCCAGGTTTAGTTTCTTTGCAGTCAGGTTGCCTTTCTACATCTGGATGTAAACTAATAGCCTCTGGGCTTCTTGAGGTATGAGAACCATTGCTGTGGCAATAGTATTAGTCTAACTTGCTTGATCGTGACCTTTCTTTTTCCTTTGTTCCAGTTTACTGCCTCTTTTGTGCAGAGACTAGGTGGTGGTGGTACTTGATATGTAGTACCTCTTTTGGTGTTGGCATGTTTGTATCATCTAATACATTGCACAATCATTTTATCTGTCTTTTTTTCTATCTTATTCATCTCAGAGGGCCCCAAAACAAAGAGGCCTCCAAACCCTATGATTTTAGGCCATTAGAGATAAAGCATGAAGGAAGAACTGATACTGCCCCCAGTTCCCAGGTGAAACACAATTCTACCATTCTTGTTAGGCCGAAGGCCATAACCTGTGGGGACATTCTCCATTCAAATCTGTGAGGTTTCTGCTGGGAGCATGTGGTATTTGAAAAAACAGTGGTGGATCCCAGGTGAAGAATACTTTTTTACCTTTTCTGAGGTTCACGATTTTTGAGAGTTTTGGTGCCTTACCCTTTTGTCATTTTGGATTTTGACAGGGTATTGATAAATGCATTGTATTATGGAATTTGCTGTTTCGATTACCCTACTCCCATGTGCCTGTTATTATCTTTTTACCTTAGTACTGAGCTTGTCAGGGCACTGAGGGTACCAGTTAATGTTAATTGTCTTGACTGATCTCACCTGAGACTCCCCACTGGCATGTTGTTCCCATGGGCCCAGGACCCCACTGAAGTTTGGGTCTGGGTGCTCAGTGGCTGACTTGAATCCCTGTGTGGGCCCTGGTCCTGGTTCACTCTTTGCTGTGCCAATGGACCTTGTTACCTGCCTCCAACGTTCAGCCTGGTGAGCCTTCACCCCTTTGGTGAGGGATGGTCTGTGTAGGGGTTGCCCTCAGATCTCATTCCACCCCCCTTCTGGCCCTGACAGCCCAGGCTGTTGATAGTCTGCATCAGCAATCAGCTGCTTTTGAAAGAGTCACCGAGCAGCATGTTCATCCAGCTTTTGGCTTGTCCTTTTCACAGGCACAATGCAGGGTGGACAGCTGCGACTGTCTTCCTGCAACAGGATGGTCAGATCTACCTGTTCTTTGCTGCTCTTCTCCCTGTTGTCCTTTCTATTTGTTCTTCAACTCCCCTTCTCCTGTCAGGGCACCTAGAAGGATGCGATGTCCCGAGTTTCTCCAGCTGGCAGTTCAGGAGCCATTGCAGTGCTCCATGTGGTGCTGGTTGCTATGGCTAATTGCCTCTGAGGTGCCTGCCCTGATTTTAAGGAGGCTGCATGTAGTCATCCTCTAATCTTTCTCGATCTTTTTCTCTTTGTATCGTATTGAAAAGATTTCACAGTAAAATTATTGAACTGTAAGCTGGAGAGGTAAGGTGGGGAATGTAGTAGCTAGAGATAGCACATTGAGCTCTCAAAATATTTCTATTAATTGGGGAAAACCAGCAGGAAAGGACTGGGCTTTATACGTTTTGGTGTCAGTCTCACCAGCTAATGGATGACAGAGAAGTCAATATGCACAGTTTATTTAATTAAGTTATAGAACAAAGTACTTCTGTTAAGTTTTTCACAGTTCTTTTGACCTGTGATCCAGCACTGATATGCAGTTTGGAGAATTCAAGCCTGGAATTTGTTATCTAGAGTAGCTTCTCAATCAAATAAAGAAGGTAAGGTATTTCTCATGGTGTTTAAAAACTGAACTTCACAGAAGAAATTCTAAATTACCAGCTCTTACCATGGTATTGTTACAAAAGCAAACTCACCTTGAATATTATGTGCAGTTTTGGTCACCACAATATAAGAAAGATATTAAACTACTAGAGAGCGTCTTGTCTCTTCAGCCTGGAGAAGAGGAGACGAGGGGAGACCTCATTGCAGTTACAACTTCCTTGTGAGGGGAAGAGGAGGGACAGTGGTGACCAGTGACAGGACCTGAGGGAATGGCCTGAAGTTGTGTCGGGGGGGGTTTAGGTTGGATATTAGAAAAAGGTTCTTCACCCAGAGGGTAGTTGGGCACTGGAACAGGCTTCCGAGGAAAGTGGTCATGGCGTCAGGCCTGATGGAGTTCCAAGAAGCATTTGGATGATACTCTCAGGCATACGGTGTGACTCTTGGGGATGGTCCTGTGCAGGGCTGAGAGTTGGACTTGATGATCCCTGTGGGTCCCTTCCAACTTAGCATATTCTGTGATTTATATGTCTCACTGCAACTACAAGACTAGTCTAGGCAGGGTTCTTTGGCTTTTGCTGTCAATGTGGAGCTATTGATCCATCAACATAAATCCTTACTTATCTCCAGTCAAGTTTATAGGACAATGAAATTATAGGATTGCTTGAATCAATCAATGTTTCTAAAGCAAGCTGTAGAAATATAAACAAGTTACTGATTATTTAATAAAGTCAATTTGCTTAGAAATGCCTGGCGACGGGCAGCAGATGTTACAGTAATTTCTGCTTTCTCTGGAATTTCACAGGGGATGCAAGATCTTAATGTTACTATTAGCAAAGGTAACTTTATTTTAGAAACTCATTCTGAACTCTCACAGCAAGAGGAAGAAACTGTCATTCCTTTTGACCACAAAACCTGTGCTATTTCTAAGTGGAGTTCTTTGAAATAACTAGGATATCTCACAGCTTGTTGCTTTTAGAGGGGACTTAGTACAGTGGCACTACATTTAGTTAGCATAACGAGTATTTTAGCCCCTAAGATATTGACTGAGTTTGAAGTACCAAAACTTTTAGTCAGCTAAGATTAAATTTGTTAGTGAAGTACAAGTTTGCATAATATTTTAGCTTTCCTAGAATTTTAAGCTGGGTGCCTGTTTCCTGAGAAGCATTTAGGTTAATATAACGAGGTTCTGACTTGGCAAAACAATTTAAGTGTAGAAGTGTGTCTTTCAGTTTCTCAGTTGGAAGTGTCATGAAAGTGGCCTCCTCAGCGTGGTTTTACAGTTATTGTGTTTGCCCCCTGAGATCCAGTTTATTGGAGTGTTTTTATTCAAGGTGGTTCAAGAATCTTCCATGTGCTCATGGTGTCCTTTTGGTGCTCCCATCTGTTTTGAATGTAGAGCAAGATCTTTATTAGTAGACTCTGGTGCCTTGGTGGTCTGTCTGTTGGGTAGTTTATCATAGTTTGTAATGCAGGAGTACAAAATCATCTGATTAATCTGCCTAATCAATCCTTGAACAGGGATAGTAATAATTAAGTCAAAGATGGCCATTATAAATCCCTCTATTCTAATAGATTAATATTCCCCGTACTTTGGATATTAGGGTTGTTTTAAATTTTAAAAAAATCCATGTGAAATGTGTCTTTGATCTTTTTAATTGGTATACTTTCAAGATATTAAGAATTCATTTTGGCTTTGGAAAGGTTTTTGTCTTCAAGATAAATTATTATCATACATACACATTTTTGTACGTGGGCTTTGTTAAAGTTTATACATAAACTAGTCTCTGATTAATTTTTTTTAAGCCGTTTTATGGTATTTTGGTCTGCACTATTTTGTTGCTAAGCTGTCTATACCAGAATGTAGTTGATCTGTGCTACAAATTTCTATAGACCCTGGGCTTCCTTCACCTATGATAAAGTAGGTGTGGCTCAGCCTTAATTAGATTATTATAGACCTAAAACATACAAGGTAGAATAGCATGAGAGGAGTTGAAATTGGTCATTAGCAGGAGTGCATGGTTAGTCTAGCTGGTGTAGTCATTAGCTTCTAAAATAGATAAGACTACACTTTCCATTTTATATGCTTTGAAGACAAGTCATAGTCCTTAATGTGATCTAGGTTTACTGAGAAGGTCTATGATCCTGCTTTTTAATAAGCTCTGTATTTCGTGTCGGAGTGATACCAGCATATGTCAAGCATTGCTGAGGTTCATAGCCATAGTTGTATTCATTTGGAAGTTAAAATGCATTGTTTTTGGAAGAGCATTTACAGAAAATATTATTGCAGTCAGACAGGGCTTTAAGACATGAAGGCTTCCTGTAAAACCTGGATTGTTTGGGTGCCAGGCTTTTTTTTTTCTTTTACAGTTGAGGAACAATTCAGTTCCTCAGACTTTGAATGCTGTTACGTACTTCCCCGTTTAATACTTAACACTGCCAACATCTGTGCAGGCTGAAGCTCTGCCTGCTCAGAATTGAATTGCTTCTGTCTTGTACGTCTGCCATTTGCTGGGGAGCTCCAAGGCAGTGCCGGGGAAGGAGGGATGTGATGGATGTCTTCTTGTAGATAACATTTTGTTTGTGATGAGCAAGGCAGTGATCTATGGAATTTACTTGCTGCAGGAGAGAAGAGCTCGGATGGCACCGTGTCAAGGAGCTGCAAAGCTTGGTAGATGCAATCTGGAGTGAAGCCTGGTGGAGGCAAATGCAGACAGTGCTGCTGACTCATAGCAGTCTTAGAGGAAAAGGCTCTCTTCCACTTCTGCTTGCCTCTGGCTTCCTCCAGCATGTGGTTGGTGAGAACTTTGTCTCCCTAGTTCTCTAGGGAGAATAATATTGACCAGTGTGGCTCAACAAAAGGAAGGGAGGTTGGTGAAAAATATCTGTGCTATTAACTGGTTAATTAGGATGACATTTCTCATGTAAAGGACCTCTAAAGAGAGACTCGGGATTGATAAATAGCCTGTATGCATTGCTGTCTGCATCCCTGATTCCTTTTTCCTCACCCTGCAAAGCTGAGATCCTTAACTCTGAGATGATGAGTGCGTGGGTCTGTGATGAGGACTGCTCCGGGTAGGTTTTGGAGTCGATGCTGTTGTGCCACCCTTCCTAATGGCTGGAGGTGCTGAGTTAAAATCCTTCAGCAAGTAACAGGTGATGAGGCTTAAAAAATAAAACAAACACCAACATCAAAACCAGAAAAGGATGAAAAGAAAAGCTTGATTATGTGTCATCTTACAAATTGTATGCTGATGTGAGAGCCTATTTTCTTTCATAATCCATGCATTTGAGAACTATTCATCCCACCTATTTCCCGATGTGACTGGCAAAAGACTCCAATGCTTCTTAAAAAACAAGTGAGGTGTGTACTTGACCTGTGTGTGCTGATAGGAGTTATACAGTTGACTTTAATAGGAGAGCATCTGAACTCTATATACAGAAAAATATGTCTTTTAACTCAAAAGCCAAGTAAATAAAAGTACAGTGAAATCAGAATATTATTTCTTACCTTCTACACTTATGGTGATTAGTTTAGTTTTTTTGAAGAGACTTTAATCCATATGGATATTTTATTTTTTAATTTTTTTTTTTTAAAGAAGTCCCATAAAATCAGTTGCTGATTGGGGTTGGCTTCTGCCCGCTGATTAATTTCTTGTGTCACTGATCTTGATTCTTGTTGTAGTTGTTCTCAGATGACTTGCCAGCAGCAGCAAACCAGCAGAGCTGTTATTGACCCAGGATAGCAATAAAGTTGTTAATACAAGCAAGGTTTTCTGTGAACTACGTTGCTATTCTGTGGAGCTGATGAGCTGGTTAACACCTTTTACTTATTCTGCAAGGATCTGAGGCTAGAAGGGAATTAATGCAGCTGTGAAGCACAGGAGAACCAAAATAGCAATGATTCAGTTAGAGTAGAGCCAAATCTTCTTAAAATTAAACTCCATTGTGTTAGAGACTTTACTTTTTTTGATACCTATATTATTAACTTCTCTGATAAATGCAGGAAATGTAATACAGTGATATTGGAGAAGCCTTGCACATTAAATCTAAGCTATTGTCTTGGGGTTGTAATAGAAGAAACCACTCTTCATCTGGTGTGTTATAAGAATCAGATTTTACAGAATTTCTGTTTCTCAAGGTTACCATATAATTCACAAACTTAGTTTTTTCATAGCATTGATTTCCTTAACTTTCCGATAGGTTGTTTATAATGAGTGGGAAGTCTGCAGTACATTTATGAGTATTTATAGTTTCATAAGTAACAAACAATACTGGACAGGTTTTTGTCATGGTCAAGGGCATTTACTTGAAAGCTGCTGCTGTTGTTGTCCTGAAGATTTTTTTGATTATGGAATTTGGTTACTTTGGTGTGTAACAGGTTGGTGGTCTTCTCTTATAGAGTTTTCCTCTAATTCCTCTTTTTAGTTGTGATAATTTACCTTGTTCCTTTCTTTCAAGATATAACCAGCTTGTAAATTAAGTGCTAATGAACTTTTATGTTGCAAAAATGCTCTATTTTTGCTGTTTTGGAGAATGACACTGTTTGTATGTCAGGGCACCCCTGAAAGTGTCTTAATATTTTTCTTCCATGATCTGTAACATGGTCAGGCTCTCTTCCCCTGTTTTTTCCCCACACATTCCCCAGTTTCCCATACTTGATGTCTAAAAACCTATTCAGCAGCACTGATGTCTCAAGCGGTGGATATGTAAATATTTACTGGCATGATGGTCAACAACAGTGGGAGGGGGGAAATTGCTACATTCTACCATTCAGGGAACCTTCCAGTTCTGTGTCAGAGTGTGCAGTCGATGAGAAGAGGAAAGGTTTGCAGTTTGTACTTGACATGTTTTTGCTCTCTCGGTTCCTGTTTTGTTGCAGATGTCATTCATATAGCAGTGGAAGGCTTTATCAGCTCTTGCCGAGGCTTTCCCCTGCACTCAGCACTCAAGGCTGGAGCTGTAGTGGAGGAAAATGGAGCCTGTAGATCTCCTGGCATTTGCCTCTGTAGAAATGAATAGTACAAGAGTCACCTTGGCTTTGCTGGTGGTCTTCCTGGTCCTGCTGTATTGGTAAGTGATAACAGTGGTATGGGCTGCATATCAGACACAAAGCCTGCTGAAGCTCCACCAACATCTACAAAGTCTTTTATTCATGTGGGGAAACTGGGAGATAATTGCCTGGGAGGGAAATGGAGGGGGAGTTGGTTTGGATGCAGGGATTGTACTAAATACTCACAAAACTCATGATGCTTTTAGAGAATTCTCCCCTTGCAATATTGTCTTGTAAGTGCTTTACCAACAAACTGCTAACAAAAATTGTCTTCAAAATGAAAAAAACCCAACTTATCTGTTGGTTTCTTTTTAATTTCTGTGGGCAGCAGGAACATTGGTTAAAAAGAAACCAAGTTTTCTTTGGACTTCTCTCTACTATGCAGCACACGTGTCCCTTGCCATGTTTCTTGGCTGAAGTGTACAGACACTTTAACTGCTGCTTAAATTTCCTCTCTTGTTCTTTCCACACTGACTAGTGGATACAAATCAGAATAACAGCAGCCCTGATGGTTAGCACAGTAGGCATTGCAGTGAGCTGTGCTGAAATGAGAAAACCTACCCTGTCCCAACAATTTATTTCAGAAATTAAATAACAGAACTGGGAGTACTTTTCTGACTGTTTTTACTTGTATACCTCCTCAAATCCTGCTTTCCAGTCAAAGAATGTTTTTTTTCTCAATTGTATGAGTGTTCAAGAAAAAGGTGCAGGTATAGTTGTAGAAAAAAGAACATGTGACAAACCCCCAAAGCTAACCTAGAAGAGAATAGTGATGGCACCATGAGTTTAGCACAATCATTGTAGCAATGTAAATGACAGATCACTTCTGCATGTATTTTGTCATTCATTCACCCTGTTGAGCATGAATTTCCTTCTGTGTCCAGGGAGGGTCTGGAAAGACTAAAAAGAGTCAAACTCATATCTGATGTGCATTGCCATATCAAGTAGGTGGGTGGCCCTGATTTCTTAACAAGATCTCCCCAAATCATCACAAATGTCCAAGTCCTACTTCCTTTGAATTTTACTGGGAAAAGAATGGCAGCTCTAGATCTTTAAGTAAGACCGTGCTGTTTAGCTGCCAACCTGTGCATCTCTGTGAGCTTAAGGGGATGAGAAGGAGGACAGAGGCACATCCACAGTTCAGAAAAGCAGCAGATCAGGTGGTGAGATCTGACCACCTGTGAGTTATCTGAAAGAGCCTGATACTTCCACGTAGTACATGTCCAGATGTGCAGAGATCTGTGAAGACACAGAAGTGCTCCTTGTAAACGTTGGGTACATTCTGGTGTATGCTTGTCCAGGGCCTCATTTTCCGGTTCCATTTAGGGAAGGCAGTTCCTTCCCTTGAAGTTATAACATGGTGTTTTAGTGCACATTCAGTCTTGCCATTAACAAAACTAGCTCTAATTGCAGAGTTAAGGCAGGCTCATGGCTATGGTCAGTCACTGCTGAACAGAGTGCCTATCATTTAAGTTTCAAAAAGTTCAATTTAGCAGTGAGGTGGGAAATTGTCTGACAGTAGAGACACTCCATTTAGTGTGTCTCCTTTGCTGGTTGAAGGTGAGTTCTGTGAAAGCATCAAGAAAAGGAAGCTGAAGTTTTATATGGGGAAAGTGTTTTATACTCTTCCCTGCCAATGGTTATTACTGCCCAGTCTTGTTGATCTACAGATTCAGGTTGATTTTTAAGCAGCTTATTAAATACAGGTGTCTACAGGTCACTATTCCAATGAGAAGCTTAAACCTGCAATGAAATATGCTGGGCAACATCTGTGGGCTATTGGTAGGTTTGCCTGGTGGCTGAGTTATTCAGACTCATTTATCTCAGTAAAATGCAGTGACTGAACCTGTAAGCTAATGTCTTGAAGCACATCTGCTAGTGTGGTGGTTGTTGTTCAGATTTGTCAACTTATTCATTTTGAGTCTATTTTGTTTAGGTTTTTTACTGCATGCCTGTTTAAACAAATGAGTAAAGCTCAGTGCATGCTCACAGATTGCTTTATTCATGGCTGAAACCTTGGGTTCAAGGAATCATTTAAACAGTAAAACGGTTGCCAATAGAAATGCAGGTTCTTAATGCTAGAGAATGTTTTTATTACAGTCATGTTGCATACCTGATTATCTGGCTCTTCTAGGAGTCAGAAAACATGAGTGTTGTGTATGGCAGGAGTGATAATAAAGTAATAACTCTTAAAGTTCTTTTGATGTTTATGTTTTCATTCTAAGCCTTATTCTCATTATTTAATAACTCCTGAATTATTCTTTTTCTAGCTTTTTCTGCCAGGATTGTACCTTTTCAGAGGGGCAGTCATGGGGGAAGGGAGGAACGAATATTTGCTGTTGTAAATTTTGTTATGGTAGTAGCTTATAATTGATTGGGGTCATGTTGTGTCAACTCTTGTGTGAGTACAAAGAACAGGCAGTTTGTCCACCTTGTCGACTGCAAAAGGCTTAGTAAGGCTCAAAAGAAGGCAGTTGCAGGTAGAGGAGAGAGTCAAAAGATCTAATGCACACTGGAATAGGAACATGGTGATGGCAGCTGTCACACTATTGAGCTATTTCCTTTGCATGATTTTTGTAGGTGGGGGTACTCAGTGGTTTAAATGACAGCCTTGAGCTGCTGTCCATCAGCTCGGCCTCAGTCACTGTTAGTGTGTGTGTATTGTAGGGCCAGCTGTGATTTGTCACAGTTCAGCTGGCAGGTGGTATCTTGCTAAGCTGTGATAAGACCAATCTCTTCACATTTTTGGGTATGGTGAGGTCATATGAAGAATGGGTTGATTGGGAAAGGGAGGAGAGGGCAAAGTGGCATAAAAATAAACTTCTGGGGAAGGTAGAGTTCTTAGGAAGAAACTTGAATGATTTGATAATTTTTTTGGCTGTTATTTATGGTACAATGAAGATCATCAATAACTCTTTATAAAAAATTCTATAATAGCACATCTCTGATTCCTCATGTGTTGTCATCAGTGTAATATGAGGGTGATGCTTGCAGTGAGTGCAGTGTGTCAATTTTAAGTCAGTGGAAGCAAGTATAATCTCTGTGTTTGTCTTCCACATGACCTTAAGTCAGCTATAAGGAGAGGCTTTTTAAGGTAGCTGATCTAATGTTGAGATTAGAAATAACTGAATAGCTTTTGGGTACGTAGTCTCTTCAGACATGAAACAGGAAGAACAAACCCGAGGTTGGTTTTTTGGTAATCTGTTAATTCAAGAGGCTGCTCAAACCTGTTTGCTGTCCCCCATTCCTGAAGGACTTAGTCGTCTGCTACCCTCCCCATTCTACTTGTTCTCTGTAGGTCAAAGTCTCTTCTTGCAGACTTCATATCACGGATTCTTGATGGCTGTTGCTACATCATTGCTATTGTGATAGGCAACTAAATTACTGCTTTATTGACCACAAAAAGGCATAATATGGCTAAATACCTGAAGTTCAGTCACACCAGTGGCACAACACTTAGCACTCTTAAAAAAATCTCTTGTCCGTGTCCCTCCCAGCCCCTGTGATTTCTTTCTACCCAAACTGATAATCAGAGCAGTTTCTTTTAAGTGCACTTTCTTTCTCGAGCAGTTGCAAGCACTGCTGTCTCTATTTGCCTAATCTCTGTGAATCTCAGGGTTTTTTTCAGGCATGAAATAAAACCAAACACTTAAGGGAGGGATGAGGTTAACATTTACAAATCCCAGTGATATTCTCTATTGAAAAATACAGTAGTATATCTATGCAACATATTGTTCATTTTCATTTCAAACATATGCTGAGTTGGATATCCCATGCTTGGCTGTAGCTGCAAACATTGCTTTGTGTCTTTCTTTTTGCTGTCTGGGTAGATGTTTGATAAAATGAAAGCAGGAGTTTATCTTGCTTTAAAGTTTAATGTACCATAAGCTGAGCATTATGAAGAAGCTGTCACAGCATTCAGATACCTGTGTTCAAACTGGATTATCAACCCCTTGTCTAAACAAACCTGGGTTTTTTTAGAAACATGGAGGTTGGATGGGAGTGTTTGTTTATGTTTGTAAGATACATGTCTAATTGCATGCTTTCAAACATAGCAAAACATATACTAATGGTGTTCTTGGCTGTTTCTGAAAAGCTAAGTAATTCAGAAAGATGTCATTTGCACATTTTTACATTCTACATTTTTACAGTAATATTAATAATCACTTGTGTTACAAACGTGTATAGAGAGCCTAAGAGATTTGGGTTCCACGGGATCAAGGTACTGTCCACCCATTGCACAGCAAGTCAATCCTGACCCAAAGCATCTGCAGTCTCTGATCAGAAAGAATGAAAACTAAGTATTTTTCTTCCTCTGATCTTAAGTTTAGAAGTTTGCATACAGAGAGATTTGGGAGATACTTACATATGGGAGACATGTTAGAGTTCATCAGTTGGTACAATACCTGTACTAGACCACATAAGAAGTTGAGCTCAGGACAGGCAGTATTTCAATACAGGTGACTTCAGTATGATTGCTTGTTTGGCATTACTTGGCATTCCATGGTTTTGGAAAGGGAAAGTTTAGAGGTGATCTTTCTCCAGCAAAAACTTCATTCTGGTTTTGCAGAACTTTGCTCTTTGGGCTTGAGTTAGGTAAAACTGAGGTCAAATAGATCTCAGGTGTTGGGGTTTTTTTCCAAATCAGATACTATCTAATACGAAATCTTCAACCAATTTTTGCTGCTTGAAAAATCAGTATTTACTGAAGATGTTTGATAGCTAGAGCTTTGAGCTTATAGTCTGAGCGCAGGCGTAAGGTGAGCAGATTATTCTCCCTAACACATCCAGATAATGCTTCTGGACAGACCCAGGGACAAGCAGTATGAAGTCTGGATCCTTTCTGGATCCACCACTGACTGTGGATGGGCAGGCTCTAACCTGTCCACCTGTCGCTGCTACCATCAAAGGCACAGTGTTGCAAGGACCACTGTGGCTGGAAACAGGCCTGAGTACAGAGCATCAATATACACTCAGAAAGATGTACAGCTCCACTCTCGCACCAGGCTCTTTGAGCTGAGAGGTTCAGAGAGGCATTCTAATTCTCGGATGTTAAAGCAAGCTTGTTTCCCTCACTGGCAGAAAGCACAGCTCTGTAGACAATGAGTGCTCAGGGGCCAGTGCTCCTGTACTGCTGCTGGGCTCTGGCTGCTGAACGTGTCTCCATCTTCCACATCCCTCCTGCAGCCATGGCCGACCTCTGAGCTGGGATCTAAGGTTACGGTCCCTAATGAATCTGCCCCTATTACAGCCTTCTAGCTTCTCAGTTTACAGTGAACACAGCATCAGGTTTACAGGGTCAGAAGGCAGGGAGGTTTGAGGGGTTTTATATTCTGTTAACCCCAGCTGGTGTTTTTCTTTTTCCCTAAAATGGCCGTTATGTCAGTGGAAATCATTCTGCTTCCCTCCCCTTCAGTTGAATGTCCCATTATGAAAGCTGGGAGGATCTGACTCAACAGGAAACATCAGCAAACTGCTGTTGATGACAGAAAAGAAGCCTAAAAGATTGTGAATTGTCTTTGTCATGCAGTTTCACATCGAGCAAATCCGGAATTCCCACTTATGTGTCAAACATAATTCGATCCCACAGCTGTGCAATGTAAGACCTTGTCTTTGAGCTAAATCAAGCATCTCTAGGTGAGCCTGAGAAGGAGCAGAGTAAGCTACTGAATTATAATTTGGAAAAGTGCCACACCACAAATGACTAAATACTTTCTTTCTCTGAGAAAAAAGTAGATTTGATCATCCAGAAAGAAGTTCACTCAGTGCCCTGATTATGCTGCTTTCAGGTAAACAAAGTTATCTTATTTTTTTGGGAAGAGGTAGAACAATTTTCTGTCACTGTTGCAGCTTCAGAGCTAGATTCTCTGGGATGTCCTCAGAGGCTGTTAGAACACCTTGGTTATTCTGATAAACGTAGCTGGGCCTCTAATAATGTGCAGGTTTTGTTTGCTTGCACTGCACCTCAAAACTCAGAAACCTCTTATGTTCGAGTTGTTTTGTTTTAAATTTAGCTATTACATGTCAAGCAGTGTTTATTTGGAGGCCCTCAAGGGCTTGCTGAGTTTTTGGCTTTTATGAAGGTCATTTTACCCTAAAAACTCTGCGTAAAGAAGTCAATAGCCAGCCTATTAATTCCTTGTGGCCTTTGTTTTTCCCTAAACCTTTTCATGCCCCGTTAAATCCCATATTAAAACAGAGTTTTTGGTGCATGGAGATTAGAGCATTAATATGTTAAGGTAGATGTACAGGGGTAGGATAGTTTCCTTTAGTTTTCCTTTCCTTCCTACTCTTATGGTCCAGATGTAGTGTCCAATGGAGCATGCTACAAATGCACACAAATGATGCAAGAGCAAACAAGAGCTGTACACAGCCCTTGAACCATCCCATTTCTGCTTTCCCTTCCTGCAGGGCTTGCAGTGGACTGGGTCCGGTCTGGACTGGGTTGCAGAGGCAGCAGAGATTGTTAAGGGGGTGAATTACTCTGACTTCTCCATCAGGCAACTTCTGCCTGCAACTGTTCTCTGGAGCTTCACTTAGCTCTTCTGGACCAACACTTTGGTTTTAACTTCTGATCTGCTGTTTACCTTGGGGCAGGTTGCTTTGTTTAACTTAGGATATTTGGGCACCTCTCAAACTGATTTTGGGGGCTCCGAATTAACTTTGAGGAGTTCCTGCCTCCATCTACTGACTGTATTAGAAACTTTATACACTGCTGGTAGTGCTTTAAATGGATTTGAAATTAGTTGGTGAAACAAGGCAATGTTTCCTCCTTAGAGAGGATGCTCTGCCTGTACAAGCAGTGGGGCACTCCATCGCATTGCACTGGGGCTGTCTCTTGCCGTGTCTGTGCATTTAATTGCATGTCTACTGCAAAGTCTCCAAACAATGCCATGAACTTTGCTCTTCCCTGAACCCCAGGGGAGCATACTGGCAGGTCCTATGACTGCCCTGCACCGGGGTGCTCCAAAGTATGTGGACTTGTCACATATTTCAGGTAGCAGACCAAGTGTCCTGCCAGCCTGCCTGTTCTCCCTCTTAAATGAAAAGTTAAAACTTGGGCAGTTTTGACAGGTTAGAGCTCCTCAGTGCTGAAACATAGACCTATGTTCTCCTTTCTCTCGTCTTCTTTAACACTTTAACATATCATTTAAAGAAAGTTACCTATATTCTTCTTCACTCCTTTTTGTCCTTGCATCAGACTTCATCCATACCAACGTTTGCTATATTTTGTCCTCATTGCTGGCTCACAGGTAATTAATACCTTTGATTAAGAGCCATGCCTTGCTCTTCTGTAGGAAAGTTTTATACAGTACTTAATGGAGTTGTCTGAAAAATATTTTAAAATAAAATATTGACAAATTATTGAGAGATTGCCTTTTATCAGTTCCCCTTGACATACCCAAAATCTTTAGATGGATTTTTCCATCTCTTGTCTCCCTAGTTTTGTTTTTGACTTTTTTTTCCCCCACTGAAGACAAAGTTTACTCTTCCATGAGCTCAGTGTGTGCTAACTGAGCACACAGCAGAAAGAGCTCAAACTGTTTTCTGGTTTGGGTTTGGATATGCATTTTTTTCATTTTCACAGGAATAGTGGAGGAGCTTAAGAAAATGACGTCCAATGCCTGTGTCTTCCTTCTCTCACTTTTATGTGCCATTACTTACACTGATGACAATTTCTTTTAAGCTTTACTTATTAATTTGACATGTGTTTTCTATGGCTGGAGTGATGTGCAGGTCAATAGAGAGTACAAGGGTTTTAAGGCAGGGGTCATCTAGAATGTGGGAGATTCTCCATATCCATTCCTTTGGTACTTTCTCTCCTGGCCAGTTGCTGCTTTCATGGTTCTGCAGAACCTGTGAGGTTGTTAGGGGAGTAAGGAAGCAACAAACAAGGGAAGGGGCAAAACCTGTTATATTACTTTTTACTTGGGTAGGAAAAGAAACTGAATGCCCAGCAATGGCTGGAAAAGGACTGGGGAGAATGGGCACAGAAGGATAAGACTCCATATGAATTCCTAGTGGGTCGTTACAGATTGAGGCTGGAAGAAAGGAGCTGAACTGAGATGTATGTTGGGAGCAGGGAATGGGGCAGTGTCTGGGTGCTTGTGTTGACAAAATAAAGTCTACTTCCTTGGAAATAGTTCCTGTCAGCTAGTAAAAGCCTTGTGATACTCATTAGGAGTTGAGGGGTATGGGAAGCATGAAAAGGCAGTGGACTTAGAGGACATGAGAAATTGGTAACTGTATGATCACAAACTCCTGCTGAATGAATGCTCTTGGATGAGAACTATTGGCAGAGTTCTGAACCTGTAACCCTAAGTATTGTTTTAACTTACTCAGTAGCAATAAATCTGATGTAATCTGCACATGCATGTTTGTGGTTTCTCATCCAAAAAGCTCCAAAGAGCTTTTATGTAAACACCCTCTCAGTAGAGCTATAACAATTGAAGAGGTCATCAAGGCACGTGGTTTGAAATGTGGGAAAGAGATGAAATAAAGCACCCTGGGTGAGGAAGGAGCAGCTGAAGGATCTTCAGTGGGTTGCATGCTAGCATGAGAGACAGAGACTGATGGTGGTCAAGACTGCGAGGGCCTTCTTCCATTACTTATAAAATCAATATGATCTGTTTGTTCTCCAAAAACTTTAGCAAACCCCTTTGTTTTAAGATTTTCTGAAATACTTGTCATGGGTTGAGATGCAGCAATCTCTCCAAGAGAATTCTCACTGTAAGCTTCATGGCAGCAAAACTGAGAAGCTGTATGTTTATGTTAGGATAGATTTCAGTGAGTGTAACACTGTTGTACTGGATTGATTAGTGTCTCTGAAAGTTATGATGAATTGTACCCAGTATGGGACTCTGAGCTGACCGAGCATTTCCTCGGTAGCCATTCAGGTCAGAGCTCTGGCCAACAGCTTTAGGAAGAGCAAATGCCTCTCAGTGGTTCTAGAAGGACTTTAAGTCCGCTCTTTAGCTCAGGAAACAGGGTTGTTTGGTGTAACATTCAGAAACCTTCACCTCTAGATATGTATCTGGCTTGCTATTTCTCATCCCCTCTTTAGAGCTAAGAATAGGTGGTGCAAAGGTAAAGGATCCTCAGCTTTGTGAGAACTGTACCTAGCTAGGACAACAAACCTTGAGCCTTGCCTATTTCAGAAGTATCTTAAAATTGGTTTGTCTACTAGAATGTTTTAAACCTAAGGTAATTTCTCACAGTTTGGACACCATCTTCAGTAGTTGTGTTTTTAAACTTTAAAAAGTTTAATTTTTTTGCAGTAGTTCAGTATTCGGTGGTTTCACAATTTATTTTCTTTCCTGAGATACAACTTTTGGGTAATATAAATGGAAATGCTCTCAATTTTAGTGGAAAATCAGCCATCTGGTGTTCTCCTAGGACAAAGAGCTGTGTTATTAACTGAAAGAGACCATCAGATCTTGAGCGTCAGGCACAGAGCAGTGAGGAGCCTCCCTAGAGCAAGGTTGCAGAGAGAGCTTGGAATATTAACTGTGGGCACAAGATGGTGGAAGGACCGTAGGAACTTACACTTTCACAGGCCATGAATCTCTTAAGGACTGATGTATTTACAGTGTAAGGGTGTTCATCCTGTCAGGACTCAGGCTGGGATTTGAGAGTTGGGATTTGAGTAGTTTATCCCTAACCTGCCTTCTCAGCTTTAGTAGGCTCAAGCTATTAACAAGCATGGTAAGGAGGCCTTTATTTCCATGATAGCTGGTGACTCAGTTCCTCTTTCAAGCTTTAACTGTATCACTGGCAGACATTTTTCTATTTAATTTTTGACATTGCTAGGGATTCTGTGCAGTAAAGCCTTTTTCTCCCTTCTTATCCCCCTTTTTATTTACGTTCCTGAGTGAGAGCATAGCCAAGCAGTGAGCTCAGTGCCATGGAAGCATTTTATATTTTGAGCAGAGATAAAAATCTCATTCCTTCTATAAACAAAACAAATCAACAGATGATGCCCAGGAGAACCATTTCTCTATAGCCATTTTCCTCCAGCTGCTTTCTATTCTGTGCAGCTTGCAACGCACCATATGAAATACGTGTGTGCCTTTCTGTGTGTGCAAAGCACAGGTTTCCTCCAGACAGTGGCAGCTTTATCATTAAAAAAAACCCAAGCAACAACAACAAAATCCCACTTTTTTTTTTCTTTTACAAGGCTGTAATAATAAGATTACTAACAGTGAGTTGAGATGTTTTGTTGTTTAATACTGTGTACTTGCTAGAGGATATGCTGCAGGGACTCTGCAGCCACAGCCACTGCATCTTCCCTCTGAATGGCTTTGGACTGTTGTCTGTGCGAGGATGAGGGACAGAAATAATCTGAGTGAGTCTGAGTGCATCATAAACATGGCAGGGATGAGGGTACAGAAGAATAGCTTGTTCAGAGTTTGCTGCCCTGTGTGTGCTCGCCTGTGTCCCTGTGTCAGGGAGGAGTTTCTCTCCGGTGCTATGGCAGCTTTGTGGCTGGCACAAGCACGTTGCAGGAATGAGACTGGTGGAAGGCAATAGGAAGTGACCCCTTCAGCCTGTTGTAAGCCCTTGGTTAGTGGCACCTCTTGCTCTCCTGCTTTTGTTTGGCTATAGTGAACAGTTCAGAGGCTTAGCTGGATGGCCAAAAGCTGCAAGGGGGTGGGGGTTGAGACCCAGAGGCACCATGGAAGGAGATCATGCATGGGAAAGAACAGAGGGTTGTCTGGATGAGGAGTGGGTAGATAAAGGTCTCCCATGCTTGGGAGTAGTTGCAGGTCAGCCCTTGGCAGAGGTGCAGCTGCAGGTATATCTTATCTCAGCAGCATCTCTCTGCTCACCTCCCCCTCCTGAGGTGTGCTTCTGTACAGGAGGACGGTGGCTATGCCAGATGTTCCTAAACTGGGGCCTGAGGGAGTAGTATCTATCCTTGCAGGGGCAAGGAAAGGTGATAAAAGTTTGAACATTGCTAGGCTAATGGACTGTCTTTTTGCCATAAATAGTCAGCAGTCTCTGAAACGTGAAGGAACTTGGAGCTAGCTGGGGGGGCAGGAGTGCAGTAAAATTTGGCAACACTACTTCTGGTCGTCTAGATAAAGCATGGTTTAGAACTGAAGGAAAATAATGTGGTTTCTCATCCAAAACACGCCCAAAAGCTTTTATGTAAACACCTCGTAAGTATATGTGTATGTACACACATATGTGTACGTTTACACTTGTATATAAATACATAGAAAGTGACTCAGAACAAACAGCTTCCAAATAAGCAGCCAAACATAACTGATGTGATCCTTGGATAGATCATGCTCAGCGCCCAAAGCAACCCCCTTGTCCCATCTCTGGCCAAATGACTTCTGGCAGCTAAGGAAATGACCTTGGGTAAAACCAATAGGACTTTTATAACAGGGACGTTAGCTATTGACCCTGGGTGTATTTTATGACACTGCCTTGGTTTTGCCTTGTATATCTTCATTCTGTTGTTGATGTGTTGTTCTGTGTTTTTGAAAAACTGCAGTCTGTCCCCAACACTCCAGTATCTGTCACTGCAGCACCTGGGCTGTGGGTTCACCCTCATCAGCACCAGATCATTCTCTAAGGCAGATCTCATCTGGGCCAGGGTGGGCACATGGGAGAATTTTGATTTATTTAACTGGAGTGCAAGACAACTAATTTATACCATTTCTGCTATGCTACTGGGAGAAGATAAGCTGTACCTGATCTGCTTTGAAATTCACTTTTCCATATTGACAAATTTCAGTTATCAGAGCTTTTTTCTACCAGATCAATGCTTTGGGTGGTGTGGCTGAGATGGTTTTGATCAGACTCTTCTTGCCCTAAACCTGAATCATTTGCTGAATCATTAAAACGGGGTCTCAAACTTGCTTGAGAACTCAGTTCCATTTACTTTGCACAATTGCTCTGGTAAAGTTAGGGAGCAGCAATAAAAGTTCAGTAGAAATTTCCCTGACTGCCAAGTGCACATAAATCAACTTTTTAAAAAAAAACTTCTATTGCTGAAAGTGCTTCCCAAGGTGATTTGCTTGTGTCTGAGCATTTAGGCTTGTAGCCTCTGTGTAGTTTGAACTCAGAGCTTTAAGGAAATGAAAGCTGTGTTGTAATATAGCTGACTTTTTATTTTATTTCCCAAAGAAATAAAATATTTTAGGTACGTAGTTATTTTGAAAATTTGAGTTAGAAGGGGCTGGTTAACAGTCAGAAATCTTGTTGCAGTTGCTAGAGGCAGGGGCTGGTTGTTTTTCTGAGTGACACTATTTTGGGTCAAGTTATAGAGCTGACTGTAAGATTTAAAAACATTTTGGTAAAGTTGACATGGTCAGCTTGTCTCATTAATTATCCAAGAAATTTTGAACTCTTAAATAACCGCTCTAAGCTGGTTTACTAATGCAAGCCCTTTAGATTCATAGGCTGAATTTGGCTTGCATTGTTCAGACCAGTGATAAAACAGTATGTGGCTTTTCTTCTTTCTTACCTGAGAACAGTTAGAAATAATTCTCTTACCTTTTGTTATCCTTCAACTTTCGTGTGGAATTTTTTCTGACTGAAAAATGTTGTTAAACATAATATTGATATAGTAAAGAGCAACCCACACAGAAACCCAAGCTGCACCATAAATCCTTCTCTGAAGTTGCTCACACTGGTTATGTAAATAAAAGAAAATTGATGCTGTTAGCATAATTGTGATCACACAGGGGAGATTGCTCTTATGTGATAGAAGTGGCGTGTGTATATGTGTGTCCAACCACCTGTCCATCCACCCAGCTCTGTTGTTTTGGTTAGCTCTGTAGCTGACATAGGCACCACAGAACCTGAGGTAGAAAATGCGGTTTCTCAAGGTTTTGTGGAGGATCACTGAAACGGCTGTTTTGTCTTTTCCTTGCTTGGCAAAAACCTTTTGACTGAAAAATATATTGCTCTGTTCAGGAGAAATTACTATATGTAGTCAAACACTAATGACTTTCTGTTGAATGTGGTGGATTTTGGATTCAATTCCAAATAGTGCACTGTATCTCTACAAACTAGAGATGTTTCAAGCCCTGTGACTGTTGATCTCCAAGGATGCAGCTGATCCATCTATGGGTTTTTTATTTGTAAATTGCATTGCATTTGGAAATAGCTGGTGGCCAAAATCATTATCACTGTGTTAATTTAAAGATCAGTCAGCGTTTTCAAGGGCTGGACAGTTTCAAGAGCTTTCTCTGAGCAAGTTGGAGGCTTTGTCTTGTAGGCTCTGAGCAAATTGTTACAAAACACAAGAGAGTTGGTAGGAGTTTGTAGAATCATAATTAATTGACAATGGTTTTTCGAAAACGACATTTTTCAATTTAAAATAAGCTGTTAAAACAATTTAGAACAGTGTTGTGATAGTCCCTTGACACACATGGGGAGCTTTGGGTTAAACATATAAATAATGCTGAAAGGACTATATTTAGTTCCAGACTGATCCAAGGACAACTGAAAAATTGAAGGTCAAATAACAAAACGACAAAAAGAAAATTATAGCCCTCCTTGTTCTGTTCTGCAGCATGCTGCTTGGCAGCCGTGAAAGTTCAATACTGGGGAATTTGTCACATACAACTATTTATGATTTGTACTTTAAACAGAGCAAGTAAGCATGAAGTGTGTGTACTTATTGACAACAGCACATCACTGAGTCTTGTCACACTGAATCTGGACAGCAACTCCCAAGTACTGCAGAATTTTGGGGGACTGGATATTAAAAGATCTGTGAAAACCCAATCAATCAATCACAGCTTTCCCCATGCTCTGTCTTGACCCTTGGGCTCTAGCAGTTTCTACTTGGAAAGTGTAACCAGGTGCTAAGTGTTGGGCTAAGACCATTGCTTGTTTCACTGTTTTTATTTGTACAAGCTATTAAACCTATTGAACAAGAGGAACTTCAATTCTCTACTGGTTGGGAGAACTTTTAGTCTATGCTTTAGCAGGACTTTGTTTAAACAGCCCAAGTATAGAGCTCAGTGCTTGCAATTGCAGACAAGACAATGACCTTCAACCTGTCCAAGTCAACCCTCTGGTTGTGGTGAACTTTCTTTCCTCCTTTATGGACAGACCTAGTGCCTGCACTGCTGATCCAGTCAGAATCCGAGCTAGGTGCTAGGCTGTATCTTCACCCAAGAACAGTATTTCATTTAAGTGGCTGCAGGTAGCACAGGCACTGTTAGAGCCACGGGACCAGATCTCAGCAGGTCATGCCTATTTATTCAGCTGAGGTTCTACACAAGGACAGCGGAACTCTGGATGCTCAGGCTGATAATACATTGATGGAAATTGCCAGTGATGTGATTTGTGCAATCGTGTTTATGCGATGTTTCACTTGACCTAATCTTGCCAAGCCTGATCATGCCTGCCTGTCCTCTTGCGCAGCTCCCAGCGTGCCCACAGCACTTGCCTACTGGCCAACCAGGCCACAGTTCCTGAGGCCAGATCACTTCCCTGGAGTATCTGCTGGCCAGTTTGCCCCTGCTGCTTGACACATGGTGACTGCTATGTTTTTATTAGGGGATTTTGGTAGTACATGGTGTAATTAATTATTTTCAGAGGCTTTATTTCATTTAAGCTAGTCTCACACTAGCCTTCCTCTCCTTGAGCTGCTTATGAAACTGAGCAGTGGGGTTTTCAAATTTGCTAATACACTTTATATCAAATGTGTGCATTGTAGGGATAATGCCTATTCAGACAAATATTTGGCTACCAGCTGGGCGAGGATCGAATGCACTCCTAGCAGTGTTCAAAAATGAGTGGGAATACATGTGGTCCAGCTCAGTTAGCAACTTGTCCCAAGATAGATGCATTCAATTCTGAAACTGCAGCATTCAGAGAAACAGACTTCTTTTTCTTAGATGGAAACCATGTCTTGCATAATCTGCGTTTTGGTGATTTCATTTTAAATCTAGGCTTTACCTGTCAGATGGGAAACAATCGTTTACTTCAAATACTAGCTGCTATTGTTTACATTTTCTGTGAGCATCTCTCTCTCTCCCTCTCTCTCTCTTTCTCTGTCCCCCTTAAGAACATCTTTGTGCATGCTCTGTCTAAAAATAAATCAAATTGGAGGCCCAATAATTAGGGTCATTCCTTTAGCAATGAGTTAATCTCTTTAGAGAAGTGAAAACCAAATTGGGATTGTTCTCAGCCCAAGTCCCAGATAATGCATCGGTTTTGGTCTGGTTGTTTCTTCAGCTCCTGAAATTTATGTATTTAATCTTGACTGTGTTTTGGAATAAGACGTAAACTTAGTTATGGTTTAAAGATTGGTTGAAGTCTTATCCTGATGAAGGCCTATGTAAACTTGAAATTTGGCCTTAAAAGTTGTGGAAAACACTAATTCTTGCAAATGTGTCTCTTAATAGGCATGTTTCTAACAAGACAATGTTCACCCGCTCTTTTTTTTTCTTCCAATATTACAAGGAGCAGTTACATGAACAATGTATCTGTTTAGTTGTGCTATTCATTTATAGCTTCATTTCCTTTATCTTCAACTTTTACAGATTATTTATAGACTAATTCTGAGTTCATAAACTTATATATGCAAACATATGATTTTTTTTTTAAACTATCAGATATTCGTGATTTGCATGAGGAGTCCCTGGGCAGAACAGGGAGTGGCACAGGTGAATGTGGGTACAGGTCTGGCTTTGCTTTTGTTTATGAAGCTTGACACTTGGATATGCATGTGCATAAGAAGAGGAAGAGGAGATAAATTCCTGAAACCACCATTTCCCTTACTGTTGACTACCAAAAAAGAAATAAAAAGGGAACTCCCAGCCCTCACTATTTATGGTATGTCACCACAACATATTTTGGAGTTGTTTTTGAAGGGTCATTAACTTCACTATCTAAAAGCAAGCAATCAACTGGCATTCTTCTAGCTGTCAAACAGAAGTTAAATGGATTCTTTTAAATTAGTTTTCATCTATGAAGAACATTTAGTAGTTCATGTTTAGTCTGTAAGGGTGCTCAAATGCCCTAGTTAAAAGTCAGAGCTAGCCACATCAGGAGCAATAATCTTTACACATGTGGAATCTAACTATGCATGCCTTTGTGATGAGAGGAATACACCTTTCCCAACATAACCAAGTAAGAAATACCTTAGCAGCATAGCAGGTTTGATTATGATCTTTATTAGCTTGCTGTAAAGCAAGAGCAGCACTGCTGAACTCTGTGGAGTTGCTCTAATTTGAAGTGTGAGCTCTGAAATACAGAGCAGAATAAATTCACTTTATACGCCTTAACTTGGAGAAGACAAGTCTGTGGCAGTCCCAGCAGGATTACCAGCATTCAATCAGTTTTGGGGCTTGTATATTCCAGCATTGTAGGTAGGCTTGGGAAGCTTAGTTTGCAGTAGAAATGTCTCTACTCTTCTACAGAATGCTCTGGTAACAGCCAAACTTCCTAAATAATCATCATCCCTACTGTTCAGTGTGTGAATGCTGGGAACAGAAGTGTTGGGGGAATCTTTCACAGTTCTGGCAGAAAATGTGTCTCTTGGAGAATAGGAGACTTTCCACTGGCGCAAGTCCTTACTTTCAAAGACCTGTCTCTTTGCTGAGACAACCATCTGCCCATCTCTGAGGGATGGCAGTTTGCGGTGCGTTGCTGCTGGGGGTGGGTGTTATCTTTCCAGGTGGCTAGGAAAGCCTCTTACACTTGCATGCCGTTGCCATCGACAGAATGCACAACTGCAGGATTTTGAATGCTTAAATTCGTTATTCGAACTCCAAAATATTGTGCAATTTTTTTATTTTTTTTTTTATCTCAGGGAGTGGGGTGATCCCTAATCCTGATGACTCCCACTTTTGCTATTCAATCCATACACATGTCTTTACTTGCTCATAGGTTTCGGGACTTTGAGATTGCTTTCGGTTCTACCTAGCAATGACAAGCCTAGAAATGAGCTTTGGTTGGGGCCCTTTATCCATGCCCAAACTCCACTTCCTTGTGCAATCATGCAGTTTTAATATTGATGCTTTCATAAAAATCCAAATAATGAGAGATTCATGATAAAGCTGTGAGATTTTGTTGCCAAGTTTATGCTTGTGGAGCAGAACTAATAAAACTTTAAGGAGGAAGCTTTAGCCAAGTTTTTAAAAGTAGGTTATTTTTATTGTGAAAAACAAAATTTAAAAAACCCAAACAAATCCAAATCTTGGAGATTGAAGCTCAAGTTAATTTAATTTATGTGGCCAGTGTAGGCTTTTTGGTGAGCTGGAACCAGACAAACAGGTGTCAGGTGCATAGAAAACAAAGTAGTATCAGTATGCTGGCTATGAACTGATCTTGGCTTCCTCCTCCTTGCATGCATGTTACTACAATGAAAGTTGGCAGAAAGAAATACGATTGCACGTGATTAAATGTTGACAGCTGAGGAGCCTGACTTTCTGTTTACAGAGGTGAAAATGAGAGCAAAAAAAAGGGGAGTAAAGCTTCCTATGTCTCTTTACACAGTCCTGAAAAATATGAGCTAAAAAGATATAAGAAAGGCTGTAGTACCAATGTGCTTAAAAAGAAAAAAAAAGAAAGAAAGATTATGATCTCCAACATGTTCTAATGAAAAAAAATACTCTGATTCAAACTGCAAAGGAAGAATCACTGCTTGCCCCGGGTGTGTGCTGTATTCCAGAATGATTGAGAAATGCATACTAATGGAAAGGGGGGGACAAGTTTCCCCCTTTGCTGGACTTCTGATATTATTATTTAGCCAACACTGAGAGAATCTCTGCATACTCTAAAACTTCAGTCATTTCTGAAATATTGATCTGGGAAGGTCACTAAATTCCAGAGCTGGTGAGGTCAGGGTAATGAGATCAAGTGACAGGCCCAGTGGTACCCACTGATTTAGTTGTTTAGACTCTGTAACCAAACCATGACCTTCTTGATCCACAGCCTCTTTGATCTAACTGTGTGAAAACACAGCTGCTTACTGGATATTGCATGTTAGTGTGCATGTAGGAGTTAAGGCAATGTTTTGTGACATTTACTTTAATCATTCTGGTGTCAATTTGTAAAAATGAGTATCACCCACCTGCCCACCTTTATCTGTTACTCAGAGCCTTATTTTTCTCTCCATTGATATAACTAGTGAGAAGAAGACCCTGCAGGGTCTGTGAGATACTCCCCCCTTTGACTTGGAGGCAATGGGGGAAGATGGAAAAAAACCCCTCCTGAATAAGTCAGGGAGAAAGACCAGATCTCCACAGTTTTCTAAAAGATGTTGGTGGAGTTGGGGTGAGCAAAATTACAGCCATTTTAAATCCTGAGGGCTTTGCTGAAGGACTGACTATGGGGTCAAAGTTTCTAGATGGGTGACTTCAAGTCACTGTGGCTCATGCGGTGTGCACTGGCGGAGGACCCTCTGACTCCCAGGCTTTGCATGAAGAGATTCATGGATGCCCCACTCCCCTGCTCAGTGCCAAGTCCTCGGTGCCCGCTTTCCCCTGCGCCTCTCCGTGCAGTGCAGCCCATGGTACTGGTGTTGAGCAGGCAGGCGGAGCCTCCAGTGTTTCACTCTCTACAACTACCTGAAAGGAGGTTGTAGACAGGTGGAGGTCGGTCTCTTCTCCCAGGCAACCAGCAGTAGGACAAGAGGGCACAGTCCTAAGATGTGCCAGGGGAGGTTTAGGTTAGACATTATGAAGAAATCCTTTACAGAGGGAGTGATCAGACATTGGAATTGGCTGCCCAGGGAGGTGGTGGATTCGCCGTCCCTGGAGGTATTTAAGAAGAGATTGGATGTGGCACTTAGTGCCACGGTCTAGTTGACGGGCTGGTGTTGGGTCGTCGGTTGGACTCCATCTCAGAGGTCTTTTCCAACCTAGTTGATTCTGCGATTCTGTGTGGGACCTGGGTTTGCCCTGGGTTCTGCTTCTGTGTAAAACTGCCTGTGGTCCCGGGCTGTTCAGGGAGGAACCTGTGTTTTGCTATTTCCTCGTCAGTCTTTTTATTTCTCGCCATTTTGGGTAGCTGTTTGGTTTTTGACATCTCTGCAACACAATGGTTCCCTCTGGATATACTCTGCCATCAACTCTCCACTGCCTGTGCCAGAGTCCACATGGCATTTCCTTCCTCCGCCAGAAAAACACAGGTATGGAGCAGAAATTAAGCCTGCTAAAGCTGTACCATGCTCCCATGGAAATATCTGCCCAGATCCACATGAGATCATACACTGGACCCCAGCTGCTTCCTGCCCCAAGTTTAAACACCGTGAGCACAATAGTAAAGTTCCATGATGCATGTATGTGACCTGGAATCACTTAGAGCAGAGGAGCGGGATGGAGAATTTATGTCTAGCCCAGGGCAGAGCACGTGGGCTCCTGGCTGTTGTGTACTGTTGCCATTCCACTTGCACACAAGCTTATCAAAATGTTTTTCCAGGCTTGCTCCAACTTTCCTGCACAGCTTTTAACTCTTCATTTGAGGACCTTTGTGAACTAAGCAGTAGCAGGCAGTGCTCAGAGAGGGCAAATGGTGAGAACTCAGCTGGAGCCAGGCTAAAGAGGCAGGCTGCTGCAGAGCTTGGCAGGAGCTGGGAGCCCACAGCAGTGTTTCTGCAGGCCTGCTGGCTTGTCTCCTTTCCCCACAGACATAAGAGTAGATGCATTTTAAAATAAACAGGAAGGCAGTGTGGAGTGCCACTGGTGTGTCCCTCTGAACATAATTTGAAAGCATGTACTCGGGAAGTTTAAAGCTGATTAGATATATGGACTGGCATTAGAAATATAAAGTGCATCCAGAGAGGCACCACTGCTCTCCATGAAGTCAAGCAAAAATAATCCCATGATGCTTTCTCTCCCCATACACATATACTTCCATGGAGACTGGTATGGTTTATGGAAACCTGGCCCCACAGTACTGAATGCTGAACAAAAGATGAAAAGATGGTTGCTGGCCTAATAATCTTGAACACATTGAAGTGCAGTTTAATTTGTAGTCTCTTTCATGTGTACAGTAAGCCACAAGTTACAGATCCTTAAAGTATGTTTTTGTTTAGTAGAGAGATGGTTGTCTTCTGAGGCAGACAGGCATTACCTCAAGCTTTCATTCAAAGTAAAGTAAAGAATTGAAACACCTCCTTTATATGATTTTTCTGTTTTTAAGAACACTGTCTCTCCCACTTTGTATGTAATGTTTGCACAGTGCAGGCATGAAAGGTGATCAGGATAACAGTTCTAGGCACTGGCAGGTTTTTACAGTGTGTACAGGTCTGGAAGAAGCAGTTCTGTAAATGTTTTCCCTCTTGCCACAAAATGCTGCTTAGCTACAGAAAAATAAATTACTTTAAGGTGGAGGCTTTTTATTTTTTGCGTGAGTGTGTAGATATTTTATTGTAAAATTAAGTAATTGGAATGCTCTGGTCTTTTTCTTCTTGTGTTTATGTTTGTTCCTTGCTGTGGTTACCCATCAAGCACCAAATCAAATTGCTAAACATAGTACAACACCAAAGCAGAACTGCCAAACATAGTCCAAATTCATAGCAAGGCAAAAAGTATAATTATTTTTTATTTTATTGTGGATATCTGAGGAATCAGCTGAGCATTTGTAACATACCTGTCTGAGCTCTTATCAGGTTTATTTCTAATGTGAATTTATATCAGAATTTGTATTATGAAGGAGTGTGGAAGGAATTATTTCTGCTGCTTAGCATTATCTGTATGAAATACTCACCTAGAACAGAAGACCTAGTTGAACATTTCAAAGAAAAATAGCTTTCAAAGCATGCACTTTCTCTCTTCTAGGTTAAAAGAATTATGCAGAGGCTTAAATAGCTATCTGTATTCTGCCCTTTCACATAATGCGATAGGGAATGATAATTTACCTTTGTGTTTAATATTGTGCAGCTGTGAGTTGGCTGTAAAGTCTGGAAACACGCTTACACCTATATGAGAGGCGTGCTCCAGTTCCACTGTCTGCTAGAGAGATGGAAGAAGTATTGCTAGAAAACTCCATGGAGTGCTGTAAAACTGTGTCAGGAGCGTGTTGCTGCAGGGATCAAATAACTAAACCTGAAAAAAGCTGTTATCTGCTCTTCTGATATGATGCATGTAGATAATAGTAAACTTCTCAAAGAAAATTTTGAAAAGGCCAAATTTGAATGGGACTGAAAAGTCACCTTGAAAAGTGATGAGCAGTTTGTGTTTACTTGCTTTGTTACTTGTATGCAAATTGAAACCATGCACACATGTATAGCAGGAAAGGTATGACCAGAGCATTTTCACATGTGGCTCCTGAGGTGTTAAATCAGCCAGCACCTTGAATGGCTGCAATACAGGAAATTGAAGCTGGGTCCTGGTGTAGTGCAGGGTGAGGCTGGGCTGCCGAGGAGACCTCTCACTGGAGTCGGGGAGCTTTCACGGACCAAGGTACTCGTCTGTAACATGTGGTATCACGGTCCAGTACGAGTCATGGAAGTGGATTTCAAAGATGGTGTAGTCAAGGGAAAATTGGGAAAAGCAAGCAAGGAAAGAAGTTAGTCAATATTAAGGTGCCTGAGCAAGTCACTGAGAAAATGGTGTTTCAGTAAAGGGTGTTGGGTTACTGTGGAGAATGGTGGTAGTATTTTCTGCTTTACTAAAGATGGAAACACTTTGTTAAATTTAAACTCACCCTAACTTTCACCTATCTGGTTCTTATAGCAACCTTGTGAGGTGTGTATGTGATATTGAAATGGATTAGATGGGTTGTGATGGAGACTGTGGGATTAGAGTTTACTTTCCCACAGTGATCCTCTTGCTGCATTTTTGCCCCCTGTACAGCGGTACTTGGCTATGGGCATGCTTCTGCTCAAGCTCTTTCTGGAGTTCTAAACGCCACAGTATTGCTGGCATAACACTGCCAGCTGTGGAGCATGTATAACCCTAGCAGGCTGTTGGTATACCTTCTCTTTTCTTGAGGTCCTGGTGTTAAGGCAAGGAGTAAACACACAGCAGGAGCCTGGCAGGAGAGAGTGGGATGCTCAGGAGGGAGAGGGTGCTACCATGGGAGGTCACATTTCTGTAAGCTTTGTTCTTCCCCCGTTTTCAAGCTGTGCTGGAGAAAAAGGCTGATGGACATTGATGTCAGACTGTGCCAAAGCAGAGTTGTGTTCTTACATAGCTCAATATTATGCCGTATCTGGGAAGAAAGCCTGAATTATTCACTCACTTGCATAACTGCATGTAAGAGTGTTTATAATCAGGGTCTTGGGTTCTGTCCATATTTATGAATGGCCAGGGCTGAGTCTGGGCGTAATTCCAGCACTGATACTGTGTGTGAGTTGCACAACTGTTGTGAATACATGACATTGCTGCTCCATGTGAGGCCATGGGACGGTCAGGACATCTGACAGAGTTTGTGCTCCCTGCTTTGAACAGCTCGTGCACAGTGGGGACCGCTACTGTACAAGCACACAAGCCCAGCACACTTAGAAGTCCTTCCACTGATTCAGCCACAGTCTCTGGCTATATCAGATAATTTAACTAGTTACAAGCTACCCCTTGAATTTACCAGGAGCCTATCTCCGGCAAAAATAATAATAACCCTCCACGCCAGCTATTAACTTCCTTAAGTACTAATTGTTCACTCTTTTTGCCTTTTATTAATGACATATGGATATAGGGTCTTTACTGTAGTTGATGAAATGTTGGGCAAAGTGTTGCAATTAGTTCCACAGCTGCTTTGGTCATTGATGTTAAACACTTGCACTTCTCTAGAGGCCACTTTAAATGGGAATCTGATCCAGACCATTATTACCAATCTCTTTTGCTTTCACCTTCAGCTGAAGGAGTGGAAGCCTTAATGTTACCTTGGGGAGAAAAGTAGCAAAACTGCCATGTCTGTTTCACTCACGCCTCGAGACTCTGCTCTGTAATGTGTCTTCCTGCACCACAAGTAGACTCCACCTCACAGAGAATGAGTGTATTGCTTTCATCCCCTACTTACCACTTTGCACTGAGCTAGTCACAGGTGGTCTGTTTGTTCTATTTTCCTCTTCTTCAAGGTCCTTTGTGTCAGGTGAGAGCCCTGTCTGACAGGATTAGTTCCCAGAGTGGGTATTCAGCCCCTCCTGGAAGTAATATGGATCCTCTCAGCCCCCTGCATCTGATCATTCAAGGCATGAAGCAGTGAGACCTTCCTGTTTTGCAGATCCTGTGGTCTAGAGAAGAGGACTACTGGTACTGTTGTATTCATTATCAGCTAATAGCTGTTGGCCAGTGTCCTGGATGGAGGCTCTGCCTGCTGTACTGACACCCATCCAATTTGGCTAAATACTGGATTGAGGGAGAGAGGCAGTGAGAAAATGTCACGCTGATCTCCCAGAAACAGCCTGTGATGTATGACTTCCTTGCCTCTCTCTAAACGAATTAACACCACTGTAGAAAATGGAAAAAAACAAGCCTCTCTATGCTTTCTACTTGTACATAATAAGAGAGGAAATTTGCCTTCCTGACGGCATGTTGGCAGGCCACTAGATCCCTTCTGAAATGACACAAAATTAAGGATGTAAGATAATGTTCCTGTGCTTGCATCACAAACTCCAATTTCACTTCCTTATCCAAAGTAATCTTGTTTTTTAAGAAACACAATTCCAAGTTAGTGGGAAGTTATCCTATTTATTTCTAGCAACTGTGAGTAGCTTCTGACAACATGAGGAATTTGTTTTGAGGGGGAAGGATCATTCCCAGTTGTAGCATGTTGTGGGTCATTTGGTCATAAAAATATTCTGTCGTTTCTCTTCTGGTGATAAAACAAAGTTCCCTCTGTTGCTTCTAAAAATGTGCATGTACAAAGCACACAGCAATGGAGCTCTGAAGGAGCTCATCTTTCAAAGTAGGTGCTTATCCAGCTGATTTTCAAGTATATTTTTGTCCAAAGCCAGGATGTAGCATCTTGGTCATGCACTCTGCTTGAGGAGTTTTAATTCCTCATAGTTTTCCAATGGCTGGACCTGTTCAGCACAGCATCGTCTGCATCTGGCAGCAGGAACACAGTCCAGCCCTAAAGGGGTAACTTCCTCGTGATAGTCTGTCACAGGAACGGCACTTCTCTTTGAAGACAAACTCTCTTTGGGAGGAAGATGATGGCTGCTGTTTTTAGAAAGAAAAAAAACACAATTACCTTTACCGAAGGAAGGGAGCAGCTCTAATAGGATTTTTTTATCACACTATTTTTTTTGACTATTTGGGTAATTCACTGATTATTACTACACAGCTCTTTTTCCTTAGGGAATGCTAGACTGTTCCAAAAGCGTTTGTTAGTTTACTTAGACATTAAAGGGGTCCTTATGAATTTTGATTATGCTAAAGTACTTCAAAGTGTCCCTAGAGGTTCAAGCTGCTTTGAACTTAACCTTTTGTGCCCAGTCTTGTCATATGTGTTAGCCCAAAGTTTTTAAGCAAGAGGTCAGTGATTCTCAGTCTTTTTAATACCTTGACCTATGTTACAACAGGAAAAAATAAACAAACCAGATTCCTTCTGATCTAGCCAGGAATAAAGAGAGAGGATGGTTCCAGTGGGCCTCTTTGTAACCCTCTTCTTAACCTGCTACCTCGCCTGACCCATTAAATAGGACAAACAAGGAAAAACCAAACAAAACCCAACTTTAAATACTCATTACCTTGCTTCTAGCTGCTTTCCTTTAAAATGTGTTTGGTCCTCAGGGCACCTTGAGATCCTAATGTCTTTTTTTTTTTTTTTTTTTTTTTGTGTAAAATTTGAATAATGAAGCATGTGACACACTTGTGATTGGAAAAATATGAACTTTAATAAAGCTGGTCACGCTGCCTGTGAGCTGTGTATATCACACGAAAATGTGTGGCTAGATCGTCCGCTGGGGCCGTTCAAAATAACTGCAGTGACTCCAGCAGTGCTCTGCTGATTTACGTGAGGTGAGAATCTGGCTCGCATCCCGTATTATCTTGCAACGTGACTGTGCAGCTGTAACGCAATCTTATTCATTGGGTCCGGGGGCAAAAGAAGTGCCCACGGTTATTTTTAGAAAAGCACGTCATCAGAGAGGTTCATACGATTCTCTCTCTCTCTCATATATTTATTTTTTATTGCTGTTGACCTACTGCTGTGGTTTAACCCCAGCTGGCAGCCAAGCCCCACGCAGCCACTCGCTCGCTCCCCCACCAATCTCTGGGAGACTCATAAGAGTAAAAGTAAGAAAACCCACAGGTTGAGATAAAGACAGTTTAACAGGTAAAACAAAAGCCGTGCGTGCAAGCAAAGCAGACCAAGGAATTCTTTTATCACTTCCCATGGCAAGCAGGTGTTCAGCCACCCCCAGGAAAGCAGGGCTCTGGCACACATAACAGTGACTTGGAAAGACAAACGCCATCATTCCCCATATCCTCCCCTTCCTTCTTCTTCCTCCAACTCTATGCTGAGCATGGTGCCATATGCTGTGGAATATCCCTTTGGTCAGTTGGGGTCCGTTGTCCTGGCTGTGTTCCCTCCTAACTTCTTGTGCAACTCCAAACTCCTTGATGATGGGATGGGGTGAGAGGCAGAAAATGCCTTGACTCTGTGTAGGCACTGCTCAGTAATAACTAAAACATCCCTGTATTATCAACAGTGTTTTCAGCACAAATCCAAAACAGAGCCCCATACCAGCTATTATGAAGAAAATAAACTCTATCCCAGTCAAAACCGGTACACCTACATAAGTTTTTTTGGTGTTTGGAGACTTTAAAATTAATAATTCAGTATTTTTCTCCCCTTAAGGGAGCTGGATAATTTGTCTTTTCCCCTTTCTGTTGCTTCACGGTGTTCATGGCTATACAGACAAGGCATGTTTTGCACATGATGCAACACAGCTCTTACTTTTCTTGAAAGGTGAGTCTGACTGCACCTCTTCAGTTTTTAGGTATCTCTTCTCAGCCTGTATTCTCCTTCACTGTTTAAAATAGAAATTGGACTGCTTGAGGGTTCTGTGGGTCATGTACTTCTCGTTTTCCCATCTGAAATCTGAGCCCCAGACCTTACAATCATCTTGGCTACAGATAATTGTGACAGTTGTTTTTCCTGTTGTGACCCTTTGCTTCAGTCCCTGGGCTACAAAGGGAGCATGAGGACTATTAGTGTCCTTGGGATCAGGCTCCACTACTACTCAAAAAGCCTCCTGGACATGTGCATCCTGTTCATATGCCAATATCTCCCCTAACAGCTTTAGGGAGGAGGAAATTTGAAAAGTCAGTTATTTTTGTAAGCACAAAGTGCTGCCTATTTCCCCCTAAGGCATGAGCAGCTCTTTAAGAATGTTTGGAAGCATGAAGCAACAAGGTGCAACGGGGTGTTATCATCAGCATTCTTCTTTAAACTATTTTTATTTGCACGTACTTTATCTCCAGCATTTCTCCAGTCTGAGAAGATCAAGCAGACGCCACATGCAGAGCATAGCCCAGCCAGCCAGATGACACAGTAATGTTTTGATTTGAAAGTCAGACTTCTGCTAAGCATCAAGGGGCAAACCTTTATCTCTGCACGTAGTGCTGAGGGGTGTAGAGAAGAATTCATTCCCTCTGTCAGTGGAGCTGATCTAGATTTTCCATTGCAACCTTTAACTGCTAGTCTACTTGCTACAAGGGTCTTTTCTCTAAAGTAGCTCTTGGCCCACTCCCCCCACCCCAAAATATAGATCCACCAGCACTGTACAGGTTCCTCTCCCTCACCTGTATTTCCTCTGAAATTCAGTTGCTGCAAAGAAAGTGCAGAAGCCTCTCCTTGGTGCTCACATAAAGGTAAATGAAAAGGCTTTGCATTCTTTTACTATCCCACCTCTTAATGAAGTGCAGTCGCCACCTTGGTCCTGCTGGAATGAAGATTGCCAGTGCCCCAAGTTACTGGCTTGCTCCCAAAAAATATGTAAACCGTAAAGGTGGTTCTTGAAATGAAGAGCTTTGAAAAAAAGAATTTGTCAGTAGATTGTAATGTATTTAATCACTTGGACTGACATGGGTTCTGGGTTGCAGCTTGCTGTTAAAGGCTAAGTCTTGTCCCTTACAAAAATCCTTAAAATAAAATTTCTTTTAAAAGCATGAGGTCATCTTGTTCTATGGAAAATTTAGTTCATTTGTCTTCCCTGCTGCAAGGTAAGCATAAATCAGACTGTGTTATGATAGAAGTGCTCACTGAAACAAATTCCTAATAAAAGAATAAACATGGAAGCAATCCATCTGTACCCTCCACATTCCTCAGTGAAACCTTCCTAGAAGCACAGATTGGAAGGGTACTGGTGGGGTGGATGGGGGATACCACTTGCTAGTAAGTACTGAAAATCCAGGAGATTTGTTTAAGTTAATTCTGCTCCCCAAAAAATAAATCAGATTCCCAGTGTACTTTTATTTTGCCAGCCAAGCTAATCCAGCCCCCACAAGTCTTTGCTTTCAAAAGCTGGGGAACTAGTGCAATGTGGAAAGCTCCTTCCATTAGCTCAGATGTACATCCTCTGGTCTTTTTGGTTGCAGTATAGCCCTGAATTTAGCTGTTGAAGCTGGCAACCCTGCATATTTATAAATACCTTTATTAATCTCCTTCCCTGCCCACTCTTTCTCCCCTTGCAATAAAATCCCACTGTTAAAACCAAACCACCTTCTAACAGGTCCAAATACAAGCATGCTATTCTTATCTAGGTTAAATTTTGCATAGGCTTTGCTTGGGTTTGTGTCTGGCTTGCAGTCTGTCTTGTTGAACCAGAAGACTGCATTTAAATAACACTTGACAAATGGATACTTATGGCAAATGTCAAGAGCTTACAAGGTATTCCCCGTAAGCCATGGAGGAAGCATAGAAGAGGCTTGACCAGTTTCACCCTCAGTTCTGAGTTATTGATCCTAAAAATTAAATTGACTACTGGAAGGTGTTTAGATTTGAGAGTGTGGTCGCTGAGAAAGAAGAGAGAAGTGGTTGTCCTTTAGGGAAGAGGAGTTACGCTAACACAGCTTTAGCAGAGAATTGTATTTCCTGTCCTGGTTTGTGCAGCGACTTTTGCTTTAAGACTTCTGAAGTTCAACAGACAAGCCAGGAATTCTTGCGAGAGTGTTGTTTTTCCCATTTAAAGGTGAGAGAGCTTGAACACAGGGAGATGACTTGTACCGGTGCACAAGTCCATGTCAGAGCTAAGAGTGGACCCAAAATTTCAGACTTTCTTGGCAGTGTGCCAGCTCTTGCGCATTATATGGCGCTTGTGTGAAGAGCGAGTACCGTGAAACTATCTCTCCTCCCCAGTGTAGCTGCAGTGCTTCCTGCATATTGATAACAAAGCAAATCCTCTATAATAAATTCCAGGAACCTTTTTTCAATTGTCCTGCAAATAGTGATTACAGAACAAGGGGAAAGTTGTGGTAGCAATGAATGCCTTGTCACTGTCTGAAAGCTGCCTTGGCTTGTCTGCGCCTTTCCTGCCTTGCATCATAAGGACTCAGGCAAGTTCCTAGTGAGTTTGGTGCAGGTTTGGCCTCTATGTAAATGACATGAACTGCAAGGAGGAATACAGAGTACTCACCCAAACTTCATGCCCATCCTGGGCTGTTTCTGAAAAGACATTTTCAGCCTTCGATGGCTGCTGTTACTCTGTACTGTTAGAGAAAACATAGCTTTTTCTGATGTTTCATCACCTGATTGTCTGCTGCTGCTCCCATGAGGGCCCCCATGCTGAACGATTAACATAGGCACTTGCCCTTGCAGACTGGGGCAGGTACCCAGAAGTGGTGGTCTGGAACTGTGATGGGAAAAGAAGGCTGTGGCCTGAGGTTTGCTGGTACACTTTGTGTTTCCTTGCCCATGTGAGTGCCCAGAGGAGCCACCACAGGCACAACAAGATGTCCTTTGCGCCATGCCTCTGTACTTGCTGGCTCTTGCAGCTGTGGTACAGCAGTGCCTTTCCCTCAGCACCGTGGTGTGACTGCCAGCTGAGCTTGAATCCTGCCTCAGGGGTCTCTTAGTAGGATCTCCTGGTGCACTTCCAGCCAGGCCTTTCAGAAACAGCATCTGTATGGGGTGGGTGGTATGGAGAGAAGGAGAGAGGAGGGTTATGTAAACTGTCTCTAAATAAAGAGTTGCTCCTGCTGTCTGTGGTTATATTGATTTAACATATTTTTGCTACAACTCAATTTAGGCTTTACTCTCATCCAGCTGTGGGAGCTCTGGTTTGCAATTGCCTCTGTGATTAATCCTTTTGTGCATTTGTTTCGTTGTGTGCATAGTGTCAACTCTCACCTAGCATATCACATGCTGAAAAAATCCAGAAACCTGCCTGTTTTCATTTGCTCTGCTGTACGTATACATCAGTGTTGGGTTTTTTTTTAACAAAAGTATCCATGAAAACAATGCTGCAGTGTTAAACTTATATCCCTCCCTCCTTCCCCTTCTCCCACTCCCTTCCATCCTTCCCAAACCTGTTAAAGGTATATATAATCATTTGGCTTTCCTGGCTTACTGCCACACTTATTACATGAACAGCAATGCAGACCAGCACCTGTGAGCTTTATAAAGGTTCTATTCATCTGATGGGCTTGTGCAGCACTGGGCACGGAGAGGAGGAATATGTACAAATGGAGCAGGAGGAAATACTGAGCACGTGCTCATGAGAGAAAGTACGAGGACCACAGGAAGCAGGGTGAGGGGATTTTTGAGTTGAGGTCTCTTTTGTGTACTTTCTACTGATTGATGAAGGTGAGTGCTCACCCCAGCCACAATGCTCTACTCTGCTACATCCAGGCACACTGATGCCTATGGAACATCCTCCCCTATAGATCCAGCACACTGGATGTGTGTTAATGGACAGAGGCAACCATCAACTCTGACCCTGTCCTGTGCCTGCTGGGCAGGGACTGTCCTGCCACCGTGCGCTTGAGAGAGTAGGCAGTAGGACATGATGTCTGACGTTATGTGCACAGCCATGTTTGTCCATCAGCTGTCAAACAGGACAGTAATATTTGTTGCATTTTGCTCTTTCTTTTTTTTTTTTTTTCCCTTTGGCAAATAAATAGGGGATCATATAAACAGGGAAAATAGTTCCTGGAAGATTTCTTTTTCTGTGGGTATGCACATGCACCTGTGCAGGGTTATCTTGAAGTTTGATATTCTTTATGCTGAATTATTGAAATAGTTGCCTGGGTTTTGTTGATAATTTTGAGAAAGGTTCTTGTGATTTTTTTGTCAGTCCCTTTGAAGAAAGCCAAAGTGGTATACATTAATTTAGAACTGGTATGAAGGTGCCCACACTATGTTGTCTGCAGTGAATTTAATCAGTGGAAGTTTTATGTGAAGGACAAGACCTACTGAAATTAAATGCTCAACACACTCCTCCTGTATTCTCTCTGTTCTCACTGCTTACATGCAGGTGACCCTTATTTTAAGATCAGTGAGATACTCTTGCTTGCAAAGAACATGATTAATTAACTGAAGGGCAGTAATTTTGTAATCAGTAACCGGTGCAGAGTGTTAGCAGCCCAGATGAATCAGCCTGATTATGGATCCACAGGAGCACCATCATGGGCATTTCTCTCTCTACAAAGGGAGCCTGTGCTGGTGTTCTTGGGTAGTGGAGTCACTTTCTGGAAGGGGCAGTGAGAAACTGTGGGGATGAAATGCCTGAAGCAGACATGGGCTTTTGCCAATGGGAAGCTGGGCCTGAGTCTGAAGCTCTACAGGGATGTGCCACCTCTCTAGTGTGAGTTCAAACTTTGATGGAGTAGTACTTTAATTTGAGGTGAAATGATTAAAAGAGCTGTGGATTTTTCTTCCCCTCTGCCAGAAGAGAAGCACCATCTGGCCAGGGTAGGATGTGTCCCGCCTTTCCATAGCAATGCTCCTATCATGTTCTCAGAGAAATAAACTGGGCTTAACATATGATTCTGTACTACAAGATGGTGATGTGCACGGAGTATGATGATGTGTGGGCCTTGATGGACACAATTCTGCTGGCTGAGCTTTGAGTGCTCTGAATCCCCTGATAGAGCTGTACTTGGTCCTGGGCTTTGCTATGCGGCGGTGGAGCTCAGCTTTGCTAATGTAAGGTGCGTGGTCAGTTTGGCGTGCTAGTAGTCCTGTGACAGTATGGATTTTGTACTACAGTTGTATTTTTGCCGCAGGTCTATGAGGGAGAACAAGAGGACAGCGTAGGTTGCCTCCCCTCCCACCCTAGGCTCAGGCCAGCTGTAGTTCTGGGTTAAATCCTCAGCAGAAAAGGGGAGGCTGTGCAGGACATTGAGTTAGATAATATGTGGGTTGTAGATTTTTCTTCAAGAAGCAGTTAAAGGTTTTTTTTCCTTTAAACACAAATCAGGTTAATTTTTTTTATCCACAGAAGTCAGTGGAACTCTGTTGCTATAAAATCCTATTAAGAAACATCATACTCGAACTCCAGCTTCTGGTTTTAGTAGAGTTTTCCAAGTCTTTCCTAAGATTGTGTTCCTGTTAATATATTAGTAACAAAGATGTGCATTTGGAATCTCATGTATTTTGAGAAGCCTTGGAGGTATTTTCCACTGAATAAGGTATGTTTTTGAGAACATAATGTGTTTACTACAGGTTATCAGATCACATCCCTTATAATTTTCTCAGAAAAACAATCATTTTCTCTGAATAAAATGGCATTAAAAAAAACCCAAACATTCAAGTGTTTCCTAATATAGTGCCCTTTAGCCTATCTGTCAACGTTTTTTTTCCCTTGTAATATCTAATAGTGCCTAAGTGCTGAAGTGCCTTCTCCTAGTGTTATGGTTTGCATGAAATGTAACTCAGAAAAAGTGCAGTACACCTTCTGTAAAGGCTTCATATAAGACTTAAGCGCCACTTAGAGTTTAATGTGAGCCCTGTTTTGACGGGCTGAAGTAGGATACCTGCTGACTCTTTGCACAGTGATTAATTTCACCTCTACAGTTGGAGTCGCAATTGATGTTAATAAAGGGATGGCTTACAGAGAAAGCAGGCAGCATGAAGACAAGTGTGGAGGCTCTGCCTTCAATTGGAAACAGTAATAAGTGTGGTGTGCTAAATTTGACATGGTTTTTTTATAGCTTGTGAAATACAGGAATAGGTAGGCCTGTCAAAAAATAAATGAAGGCATGTTTTCTGCCTTCCACTGCTTTGGGTGCAGCCCAGCAATAAACAGCAGTAAGCAAGCCAAAGGTAGGGATGAGAAAGTGTGTCAGGGTAATTCTGGGAAGAGGGTTCCTGAGACGCTGAGCTCAATCCCCAGCAACTGCAGGCACCCAAGCCTTTTCATAAACTCATAAAGAGTTTATGAGCTCTATCTTATTAGGTGATTTTGGCTCCTCTATGCAAATAACCTCAGTAACACATGTCCTTGTCTTGATGCCTCAGACCTCATTAATTTGAGGCAATTTATTTAGGAGACCAGTAAGAGATGTGGTTAGGAAAGAGGTAAAAGGGCCAAAATATTCAGTGTAGTAGATGGGTTTTGGGAAAACTTTTACAGAAGTGTAGGTTTCTTTGTCATCTATGGAAACAGGAAAAAAAAATATGGGAAGACTGATGCCTTTGGTAGGACAGGAAGGAGAGAAGACACAAAAAGAGAGTAAGTGAAAGATACAGGAAAGTGTTGTGTGATTTTTTTTCAGTCCATAAAAACAAAGATGAGAAGACTTAAATTTTTAATTCTGTTTGCAGAATATAAATACTGTGTTGAAGGGGAGAGTTTTTTTAATTTGCTGATTGTAGCTGGAAATTCAGGGATAGTCTTCTGAAAGCTGAGCACTGAGCAGAAGCGAGTGCTGCAGAGCAGTTGTGTGACACGGTGACAGCCAGCAGATGCAGAAAGCAAGCATCTGCTGTACTGCCCCTCACTCATGGGCCAGCTTCATGCCTGAAGGACAGGCCAGGGGATGTGTGGTATGTGGTTAAGACTTTGAAATGTCATTGGCAATGGGGATGGGAACATATCTGAGTCCTCTATGTCACCTCCATAGAGTGCTCTCTATGGTACCAAAGTGCACCCCAAGGGATGTGCAAGATAATCCATTAGAGTGCAGGAAGAAAATACTTTTGTACCTGTAATTAAAAAAGAAAGAAGAATTAGTACATCTTTATCTCATCCTTTCTTAATTTCTATTTTTGTATATGCTTTATAATGTACATAGTTTATTAGTACAGTACTACATGTATATAATTTATAAATAAATACATATCCATACCTTGAGAGGATGTGATCAAAAGTGTTCTACTGAGGAACAGGAAATGTAACAAATGAATTGATAAGACACAGTATGACAAACTGGGCAGTGCATTTTTTAATGCAGATCTACAGTGTGCTGTGGACATTGCTTCTCTGAAAGTATTATGTAAGGATGTTCATCCATCAAAGAAGGGCAGAACTAAAAGGGCTTCTTCAGATTGTTTTGGGATATGGCCGAGGACAGCAGTGAAGCTGGAGTGTTGGCATTGTTCATTTCTACATCTGGGTAAAGCATTTACAAAGGAGGGGGTGTTTGGGAACAAGACCAGTGTTGTCACAGTAAATTTAAGAAGTGGGTTAAATCGCTTATTTGGTAATTAAGAAGTGATCTTCGTGTTGCCCAAACTACTGATATTCTTCACTCTCAGTCACCCTAGTGCCTCTATAGCAAGGCCAAAATCCTTAAATTGTCTTTATGGTGCTCAAGCCTTATTGCTGCTTTCCAGAAGTCAGATTTTGTCAGCCCTTCTAATGCTCTGCATTTTATACTAGCAGTACAGCCAATTAACACAACCATATCAAATGAGATTACTTGCAGAGTGGGTCTGATCCAAACCCCACTGAGGTCAGCTGGGGAACTCCCACAGTCTTCGGCACATTTGGTATAAGGCCCAGGATAAGGAGCTCATTGAAATAGGGTGGTTGAATGAGTCCCTAGCTCTTTTCAATAAATGTGATTGAGCTGTGCTAACAATTTTCTCCAACTGGAGAGAAACAGATAACAGCGTGTTTGCATACGCGCCTGTGCCCTCCTCCTTTCTCTCCCCCTCCTCCGTGCGTGCACATGTGTTTAGCACAGAGGCAGACCCGTGGTTGTGTCAACTAACTGACATGAAGCAACACATCTCTAATAAAACTGGGACTCTGTTTGATGTAGTTGCAGTCAAATGTGCTTGATTTGAATAAGAGATTTTTTTAAAATCTATTTTTATGCAGATTTTAAAGCCTGTAAGGTAATGAGTCAATAAGACAGCTATTAACACTTCAATCTTTCTGATATCTGGAATAAGAGACAGAGATGGATAAGATCTAGCTGTTGTAGATTTAGCCAGCCTTTTCATGCTTGGGTTAAGTTAACCCTGGTTTATACGCTGAGTTTTGTGTTTCAGTAGTTCCAGATTTTTGCAAATGTGAGGTTCAGATACATGAAAGACTATTTAGGTGTGTTGAGATGTGCACACTGTTGTTTTTCGGCTGCATCCTTCCTCCATTTCCGCATTTATTTCTCTGATAGTGTTTGTTTTTTGAAGTAATCACACAGTAACTTTCACTGACCTTAAAAATCATGTGATAGGACTGCCGCTCATGACTGTCCTCGTGTTTTCTCTGTATTGATCACAGCAGGCTTAAATAATGAGCTTCAATTTCTGTCTTTCGTGCAGGCCATGGAAGCACTGTGTCCAATTATTTGAAAGAAAAAAACCACAGAAAACACTTGATTATATATTTTAGAAAGGAATTTTCTGTTTTCATGTAGGGTTCCAGGATAAATGACATATACAGTGAATCTTTTGTTTATTTTGCTTGCCCTTTCAGGGTTTGATCTTAGTTAGCTTAGTTAGTCTGAGAGTTGCCTGTGTACAAACACAGGATGCTATTGAATGTATGAAGTGTGCCTAACATTCACATATTTGTGAATGCTACATGTTCAGACTCACTAATTATACATGACAGTGCAGATAATTAGGGGTTCGTGTAGGCATGCACTTGGTAAAATGGTACAGACAGTTGTGTGTCTTGGCTGTGTGAAAATTGTCTCTACTCTTCAAATTACAGCTTTTGAGGACTAAAGAAATTTTATACACAGAACAGGTAGGGCAAACCCAGCAGTTCACTTGTTGCCTTGCAAGACACACAGCAGACATGCAGCACTGCTTCCTGCTGACTCAGTGTTTCTCGGGGTTGATCTGCAGGTCTGCGTGTTTGTGAGATGGGGCACCTTGTTCACTGTGCTCTCTCAAAGCCCTGTCCCCCTTTCTAAGATGCACACAAATCCCTCATTGTTCATCTCATGCTTCCTCTCTTCTATTTTTCCTTCCTTCTATACACTGTTATTTCTTCCTTGTGTTACAAGTGCGGCAGCCAGCAGTTTCAGCTCGGTATTTCTGCCATTGTAACTCTTCTGACCAATGTGGTCATAACTTATTTCCTCTGCTATCTTCAGATACCTGTATTAGGACACTTAAACATACCTAATGTGATGATTCTTTTTTTCTTTAAAAAAATCTGTGGGCCTGCAACTTCCCTTTGTTTCTGGAGAATTTCTGTCCAATGTCTGGTTAAGAGAGAGCCCCTTTATTTGGGTGGCTGAGTGTTGATTTAGGAGCTTTGTCTTTTGACACCCAAGTTTGAAAAACGTGGCTGTGTGCAGCGATGCAAACTGTATAATCTTTCTTCCTTATAATGAGAGAAACACCGAAATACGTTTCTAATAAGTGGGGATAATGTGGTGTGGAATATGCAGCCTCTGGGTTATTTTTTTTTATTTTTTTTTTTTAATTAAATGCAGGAAAGTTTGTTTTGGTTAAGATCTTAGTAAGCTGAGAGTTGTGGAGTAACATTTGTGTGCAGGACTGCTGTTTTGGTGCCTGAACAGAAAAAAGACTACATCCAATTCACTGGCAAAGTGGATAAGCTGGAGCAGCTAACATGGATTCTGTAATTACTGCATGCTCGGGGTTCCTCGGCTGCCTGAGCTGCCATACCATGTTTTGTAAGCACTGAATTGTCTTTAAAACCAAACAAAAGCTACCACATACTTGCAGCATTTGAGACACACAACCTATTTTATCGCCAGCCACGACTTGCTAATGGAACAATAGGAACCATGGTAGCCTCGGATGACTGGTCTGAGGATGTTTCATAAGGGCCTCTGAGTCATCTCCCATCTATTTGTTGCAGTGTTTCACCAACCAGGTGCAGGCAAGTCTCAGACGCCCTTTGACCAACATGCCAGCAGCTGTGACTGTAAAAACCCCTTTGTTTGAGCTCAGACACAAGCACTTCAGATAAGCCAGTACCCAAATTTTATCCCACTGCCATATACTGCCATCAGACTCTTCCTTTTTTCCTTCTCAGATGATGGTTTCTTACATCACAGGTCAGTCTTTTACTGCTTTGCTCCACAGCAAGGAAAGCTATGATAGAGTGGTTGCATTCGAAAGCCTGTGCCAGCGGTCAAGCAACAGGAGACAAGTTGCACACCTGCAAAAAAGGGCTGTGCTCTGCTGTAAAATACAACCCTGTTCAAATAGCCTTGTTTCAGAATCAAAAAAGGAACTGTTCTTCTGGCTGTGATCTGTCAGGAGAGAAGAGTAATAACTCAGGTTTAATTTTTAGGAGGTTTAAGTCCACAGGTGTCCTAGTCACAGTAATAAGTCTCAGGTGCAATATTTGCTGCTAATGGAATAATTAATCCTGCTTGCCAGTATCTCATAGAGTGGCAAACCAGTGCAGGCATGGCTGCTGAAGGGTATGTGGTCTCTTTTGGATGCTTACTTTTTGGAGGTGAGAATATGCCTTACGTATTACAAGCAGGTTAGAAGAATGAGCTGTTTCTCAGTTTTATATTGGAGATGAAACTTTGTTAGAGGTTCATTATATCAGTATGGCTTTTAGAAAGTGCTCTACATATTGGAAGTGTGTTTGGGTGTGTTGACTTTGAAATTGTAGGTTTTTGCTACTTTTTTCCTCTGTCCTTAAAAGATGCTTTAGGTTACTGGCAGTTACTGTAAGTTGGAAATGAAGCTGTTCATACAACCACACATGCTCATCCCCCTGTACCTCTAGAGGGTTGCACGGAGTCCTCTAATGATGTTGTGCTCTAGTTGTAAGCTTCAACCTGGTGACTGCATTGTGGTCTAGCATCTCTGTGACTATGCCCTTTAATAATAAATATTCCCCTGTGCACATGAAGAAGTTTTGTTTGTTGTTTTCCTACTTTCCTTCAAAGACTCACTATTCCCAGTAGTTTTGGGTTTTTTTTGTTTGTTTGGGGTTTTATTTTTTGTTTGTTTTAATTTGATTTTTTTTTAAAGTGAAATATTTGTGGAATAATTGGTTTCCCAAATAAGTTTTATTTGGTATGACGAATGACTTATTTGGTATGACTTGTCTTTCCTCACAGAGGCTTTTGTGTTGTCTTTAGATAGAAGGCTACATGCCCTAAAATATGTTTAATGAAACTGTGTGGTGGGATAAGGTAATAAATTAAAGACCAAATGCTAGATTCTAATAAACCTTTCAATACAGAAAAGCCTAAACATGTCTGGAAGTGCTTGGCTAATTGTTAGCTGGCTTAGTATCTTTGCATAGGCTTTCATCAAAGAGGCAAAGTATTTGGCTTCACAGATAAGCTGTGGGCAATTTCTAGCCAAAGCCTTTTTGTTGCTGTCTTTAGCTATGTGACTGTATTGGTGTGGAAGTGGCCACTGCCATGACTGTCACCGATTTGTATTGGTAGCACAAATCCCTCCCTGATGGAAGAGGAGGAAAATAGTCCCTCTTCCATCAATAGCAAACAAGAATTAGAGCAATAACTAATCACTTGTTTATTTTTAGACCAGAATGAACTATGCTTCCATCTAGTTTGACTTCCTGTTTTTTCAGGCTCTGTGTTTTCCTTTAGACTTTGTAGGGGGAAGTGCTTTGTGGTGTGAGGTTTTGTTTGGTTGTCTTTTTTTTTTTTCTTCCTTTTTTTTTTTTTTTTTTGGAAGAAAGAAAGGGGAGTATTCTAAAAGCTGAAATATACAGTGAGTCTATTAGCCTCCCTAGTAAACTGTTTTAATCTTTACGTGCCCTCCACCCCAAGAAATGGTATCTGAATTCAGGGTTTCATTTCTGTAATGTCTGTACCCAGCTCTGTGAATGTTTTGGCTTTGTCCTGGAAGATAGGGAACTGCTTGTTGTTAGACCTTGTTCCTGGGTAAGTATTTGTAGGCACTTCTCAACTTTTGTTCAGTATACTGCACTGACACATAAAAGCTTGTTTTATTTTTTTCTTCCCCATCCTTAGATCTCTTTCAAAATGTCCTTTGAGCTCCATCCTAGTGCAGCTCCCATGTCTTTCCTGAACAGTACCGTATGCAGCAGTTGTGTGGTTGTTTTACCAATGCTCTACATGTTGTTTCCTCACTTCTACCTGGTATCTCCTCTTCGTACCCCTGGGGATTAGGTTGGTGCACCAGCAATGCTGCCAGCTATAATCAAAGCAGTGACTCAGGACATGACAAAGGAGCTGTACCTGAACCTGAAAGGAGGTTGTAATGGTGTGGGGGGTCAGTCTGTTCTCCCAAGAAACAAGACATAGGACAAGAGGAAATGGCCTCAGGTTGCACCAGGGTACGTTTAGGTTGGGCAGTAGAAGGAATTTCTTCACTGGAAGGGCTGTCCAGCACTGGAACAGTCTGCCCAGGGAAGGAGTAGAGTCACAATCCCTGGAGGTGTTTAAAAGGTATAGATGTGGTGTAGGGACAGGGTTTGGTGGTGGACTTGGCAGTACTGGGTTTAATGGATGGACTCAATGATCTTGAAGGTCTTTTCCAACCAAAAAAATTCTATGGTTCCATGTGACTTTTCCAAGCAAAGCCTTCCATCCTGGATGTATGATCTGCATTTCTGCTTCCGAAATGTATCAATAGGCTGCCAGGTGAATTTAGTTCCCTGTTCAGTAGCTGCAGCTTGTCTTTTTTTGCTTTATGCTGTGCTACCTGTCTTCATGTCAGTGATTAACTTTGTCAGGAAAGAGTTTTAAAGCCACTGTGTCTGAGGGGAACAGTTAACACAGTGACTGAGCTGACCTCATCACTTGCAGCTATCAAAAGGAGAATTCCCCTCCCATCACCCACTTGCTGGTGCTAACTCAGACACTCAGTTGTGCCTTTGGTGGACCTATCCAGGGAACCACGCAGGCACCCTTCCCTCTCCTTCTAGATGCAAAACCACCAGCATGATATGTTCATTTCTCCTGGGATAGTTTGCTAGTTTAGCGGCTGCATCAGCTTGAGCAGGGACCAGATGAACACAGGGAAAGCAGCAAAAGGGAATATGTGGGAGGTGGGTGGAAGGGGAAGGGTGCAACTTTTTTTGGCAGTGGTCAGCTCAGCTCTCAGCTGCCTCCTGGCATCCCTACTCTAATAGATGACCTTCTGACTGGATTGTACCCTTACAAATGCCATGGCCAGGATGGATTGGTCATAGTTCAGGTGAGCAGTACCATTGCTAGTGCCATGTGATGCCCAAGAGCTATGAAACAGCTGCCAAGACAGATTTCCAACGATCAAATCCCATGGCCATGCCAACGACTCTATGGCAACAGGATGCTACAGAGAGCCTATGGACACATTCCTTAGCACAGAAAATCTGGGACCAGATTTAAGTGGCTGTAGCTCGTGATTCCTTTTATTAGTGAATAGGAAGGTGTCTCTGTAAATCCTCCTATCAAGAGTCCCATGGATCAATACCTCATGATTATCAGCCACATTTTGTGACCAAGCATTGAACCAACTTTTAGCTTGTCTAGTTTGGTGTCTTGTTTGTTCTCTAAATAGTTCTCTCATTTTCCTGTGTAGTGTGATGTCTTTTAGGCAAGTTATGATGTGATTCAGTGCTTCTGTTGCATTGGACTGGCCCAAGCAGATACTATTGGGAGAGTTGTATTTATCAACTGTACCCATATACCTATCAAAAACAACCCTAACCTCACCCCAACCTAAAATGAAAATCTTTTTTGACAATACTGAAAGGCATTAATTATATTTTTAGCCTCTCATCAAATTTGTTAGTGACATCCCAAAATGATAATTTCATTATTTTATGTAAGGATGATGTCAGGTTTATTATTGCCTCTGTTTTTCTCTTGTCCCTTTACATTTTGGGATTATGCTGGCAGTCCTTCAAATGCTCTGAACTGTGTTAGTGTTAAAAGTCAGTATTGTTAGTGCAGAGCATCTCAGCCATTTTTTAGGCGTATGTTATGTGCTGCTACTTAATTTTGAAAACATTCAAGTTCATCAGGATGCTGCCTTGTTTTTTCTTCAGTTACAAGTTGTACATTTTCTATTGTATAGATGTAAGAAATTATTTTTGAAAATATTATTTGTCTCTTTTGCCTGTGGATGCAAAAGAGAAACCAATGAATTTTCTAAATGACTTTATGTAGGCATCCACCTGATTCCTTCTTCACATAACTTCCTTGTTATGCTTCCAAGAATCTTTAAGGTCTATCTTTTTTTTTTTTTTCTGATTTTATCTTGAGGACAGGGAAATTGCCACAGCAGAAAGCCTTTACACCAACTTGCTGGTCCCTTGGCTAATGTGTAGACATGGGTGGACTCTGGCCTTTTGCATGGATTGGAAATAAAAGGAGTTGAGAAGGGCTTGATTCTCCAGTGGGCAGCCCAAACAATAAAACTAACTGTAATTGGTGGGACCATGGCATGAAAAATCTTCAGCCTTGCATTTTAGGCTTTCTTTGAGCGTTGTTCAGTAGGGGAGCTTCCCAAGGAGGAGGAAGACAGTCCTTTCTGGAGGGGTGTGGTGGGAATGCTGTATAGCAGAGTATCATCTTAACACACCTCTCTCTGCTCCAGATGCATCTTCAAGGAATAGATTCATGTTAAAGACAGGTGTTTAGTGTGAAAAACCCATCAGTGGTGTATAGTAACCCTTACAGAAAATTAACAGTGTCCAAAACATGAATACCTAACCATTCTTTATTTTGTTCCGTGGAGAAATGAACAGATTCAGAGTGTGTGTATGTATATACATGAATGTACATATATGGATATATAAATATATATATAAGTATGTTTTCCTCAAGGATTCAGAAGTATCTCAGCTTGAGTTAGCTATTCCTAGAGTAGTGTCAGATAAATAAGGTACATAAAGCAGCCATTGTGCAGTGTGGGATGACAGTGTAGGAATGCACCACTTTATATGGGCCTTTACATTGCAACTAGAGTTTCCCTTACCACTTGGGGGACGCATTAAAAGTAAAGCTTATCTTCAGAGCTCTGGTAGTGACCAGCAAGGGTAACCTTTTTCCAGGCTGCTATGTTTGGCACGTGGTAAATTACATCTGTGCACTACTACCCTTTACCTGGTTTGAGCAGATTTTGCTAATGCTTTCCTGAGCGTCTTTTTCATATTCCTCCAATTCAAAGTGTCCTATCCATTGCGGGTATTTTTGGCCATCATTGGATCTGCCAGTCTAGCCTCTCTTAAGACAGGCACTAAACTTAAACTATCCAGCAATAAGTAAAGGTATTTGTCTTCAGACATCCAACTTCGTCTTATGGTTAGCTCCTTGGAGACAAACTGAAGCTGGAAATAATGATGCTGATCTGTAATGAGCCTTAAAAAAAAATCGTTGTTTTACTTAGCACAAAAAAATACACAAATTCAACTGCAATAATATCTTCCTCATTTGTGGCTCAAGGTGATGTTGAGATCCTATATTCCCTCTCCCTTCTCTGAGACTTTGTCTGGCTGAATGGGCCTTTCCTCTCCCTCAACAAGCCTCTTTCTTCCTTCCAGGATTTCTGTCATTTGTATGACATCTTGCTCTTACTCATTTCTGCTCTCAATCCCAATTCTGTTGTTATTCCTTTTATTTTTATCAACTTCCTAATATTTTTTAAAGCCTCTGTATATCATCATCTAATGCCTTTGTTCTGCCTTAGAAAAGATCACTAATCTGCACCCAGGCACTTGCAGAGATGGTGAAGAAAACTGGCTTCTCTGGGCTTCAGCTCTCCTCTTGCCCCTCTTTGAAGGTGAATCGTTCATGCTAATGACTTGCTGTCCTTACCTCCCTCTGGAATTTTCGTTCATTGTGGTGGTTAAAAAGTAATCGAATGACAGTGAGTGCGCAGACTTCCCTCCACTTTAGGGGACCTCGCGATGATGATTTATTTATCATTTTTGTTTCAGCAGGAGCTACGAACCCCTGTCAAAGATCAGGGCTCTGCTGTGCACATGAAGGGTGTGCTGTGTAATGGAAAGATGGTTGCTGTCTCACTGAATTTGCAGTTGAGGCGATGAAGCGTTTTGCTTTCATGTGCCAGGAGCATTTGAGAGTGACTGAAGGAGAAGAGGGTGAGCTGGGACAGGGGTGCAATAGCAGGTCCTTTGAGAGATGCTTTGAAGGGGGTCTTTAATGGATTCATACGGTACATTACTCGTGCAGCAGTATGTCAGATGTTAAAAACCCAAGAGTCAGAGGAACAGGTGACAGTAATAGACTTTTCGGTTGTTAGCAGGGAGCAATGATTACAAATTGCATCCAGGAGCCTGCCAGATAAACAGTTTGAGAGAGAACATGACCAATACAAGAGCAAAGATGCTTTATTAAAATTAGTTCTTCCTGTCATGTGCACAACTGCTTCACGGAGCGGAGGTTGGTGGCTGTGTGGATTATGGAAGATCCAGACAAGCGAGCTGCAGAGTAAGCTGTCATGTGCTATGACACCGAGTAATGCAAATCAACTCTGTTCCAGGAAAGCCATTTCCATGTCAGCCTCTACATGAAAATTATCAGACTTGAACAAGGGTTTCTTTATGAAGTTAAGAGAATTATTCCTAAGGATTGGAATTTGTCTCTGTCATGGGGGAATGGCCAGAATGGACTTCAAAGTGCAGGCAAAAGATGAGATAATGTGAAACAAGCACTTTTTTTTTTTTATAGCCAACAGCCCAGAGAGGAGCATGTCAACTAAAAAAGTATATTTCTGTCTGAACAGTCCAACCTGCTGTTTTACAAGTAATGCATGGTGTTACTGCATTTTTCAGTGATTAAAGAAGGAAAATACCTCACAGTCCATTCTGCTCTGGGTTTGACACTTTGTGCATACCCAGTGTTGCTATTCCTGTGAGTAGTCGGTTGCTCAGTCTCCTTACGGTTTGAATGGGTGATTCAGAGCTCCAGGAAACCCCAATTGCCTTTGTTTTGCTTTTAATCTGGATGGCACTTGGGAGTAACACTTGAGCCTGCTTTTTTTAGGCAGTTTTTCAAGTTCAGAGAATCTCCTTGAAGTTTGCTTCCTGCGATGCTTTCATCCAGCCTGTTTGAAATTCTGCTTTTCCTTTGGCTTTGTTTGGCATCTATTCAACTATCTTCTGTTTTGTAGTAGGTATCAGCCTTTGTTAGTGGCCCATGATAGCTTGCTCAGGCTGGTGATGTTGGTTGACTGCTCAAGCACTGAAAGGTGATTGAAATAATTTCACTGCTCCTCCTGCCTCATGCCTGTGGTTGCTAAAGGGTATTCTAATAGTGCTGGGGTAGGAAATAAGTTATGCACATTCCTTGCTCTATCTGCTGTGTCTCTTTTATAAGATGAACTCACATTATGAAAAGGACTGAATTACTCCTCTTTTCTATGGGCTCAACTCTTGTCAGTCCACAGGTACTCAAGAAGTCATGAATAAGATGCAAAGGAAAAGAGGAGGCTGAGTTTATTCTCTGTATTGCCACAAGGCTTTGAACCCCACTTCTGTACTTCCCCTCACTGTTCATGTGTGCAGGAGCCCTGAGGTTGGAAGGATTTTCTCTTCTTCCCTTCAGAAATTAATGATGTTTTTCCCTGGTGACTCCAGTGCTGTGCTTTGCTTTTCATGAAGGGAGCTCCAGACACCCTTTACTTTAAATCTAGTGGTATTAAATCATGCAGTGCAACAGAGCTCTGGACTTGCAGTGTTTAGATGCATGTATGGTAGCTTCTCTTGTTCAATTCTGAGGCTTTGCAGCCAGCACCGGTGCTATTTTGTGATGTAGCAGATTGTCATTTATTCCCCGAAGCATTTTCACTTCTGGAGGGTCTTTCTATGCTGCTTCATGTGCCTGGTTCAGCCACCTGCCAGGACGTGGGATCGCTCCCCTAGAGGTGTTTGTGTGTCCTCTGTACCCAAACGGTGTGAAAATGAAATGTGTATGTGTGAAGTAATTTAATAGGTAATTGTTGATGTTATATGAGAAAATTAGAGAATAAGGGGAATGAAAATCTGAGCAAGACAAGAAAAATAAAGAGGCACCTTTTCTCCTCATGGCATCAAAGTACTGTTAGTTTTCAAGTCATGGGGAGCAGGCAGTCTCTCCAGTATTAATTTCGAGTTTATCATAGGCTGTCTGGTATGTACAGACATGATAGCATCTTTCCTGTAATTAAGGGTCAGACAACGTTGTCATTGTCACCCCCCTACTATAATGGATTAGAACTTGCATAAAATAACTAGCTATGAGCTGAGATTTTATGGGCGCTCTCAGACCGAGAGCCAGCATTTCCTTTATTTTTAATCTGGTTTACTTAATTATAGGCGGGTCTGAGAGCACCACAAATTAAGGTTGTGTGATGCTCCCATTATACATCTCTATTTTAAATTGCTTTATCCAAGTCTAAGTATCTAGGCTTGAAGTTTTCCAGGGCTGCTGTCTGCCTTAGGTGGAATTATTGAAAAATTTCAGTTAAAATGAGCTCCATCATGTCTAACACAAATGCTAAAGAAAATTGTTTGGTTTATTTTGGGAATCTTTTTTTTTTTTTTTAACTCTTTGGAAGTGATGTTTTGATTTTTTTTTTTATATTAGCTTTGAAGCAGGGGTTCAATATTTGGTGAGAGGAGGTTTTTTTTTGTCAGTGGATGTGCTTTTTGCCTTTCTCATGCAAATTTGGGCAAATCGTAAGTCTTTGAAAAATTGCAGTTAGCACACGTTCACTGGAATCTCTTATGTTTGTATATAATTTTAAGCTAATATTTCTGATTCTGTCTTTGCTAAGCATATTCCCACCCTTTGTCTGTGCAGAGGGTTGACCAGGCAACAAGTCCCTAAAAGCAGTTCAGCTTGCTCCGATTACAGGGAGTGAGAGAAGCATTTCTGTAATGGGATTGCACTGGGGTATGATAGCATCCATGAGGCTTGGGCACAAGAACTGCAAGCTGGGAGCCTGTCTTACCTCTCCACCAGCCCTCTTCATCCACCACCTGTGTGCTGGGGAGGAGGGAAAAGCTGTGTACTGTGACTGTCAAAGTGAAAAGGAAAGTGGGGACTTTTGCAAACAGTCTGGTAAGAATGTGCTTGGGTGAGGAGAAACTGGGATACATTGCTGCATGAAGGAGGGTGAAATGGCTGATACAAACCAGTATGGGACTGTGTTGGGAAGGGATCGATTGGGAAGCTCATGATAGAGGGTAAGAGGGGCAGTGCAGTAAGCTCAGGTGTGAGAAGCAGGGGCCTGGGGATGGGGCAGGTCCATGAATGAGGAAGAGCAGGGATGTGGCAATGCTGCCAGAGGAGCAGATGAGGGCTCACTGGTGAAGTGTCAGCACCCAGCAAGAAGCCTAGAATTTCGGTTTAGGAACTTTTCAATTTTTCTGGATTTTCTATCTGAGGAAGCATTAGAGAGACCTTCTGGCAGGCTGAGCCTCGCAGATCCCTTACGTGAAAGACAACCCACTCTTTCTATCAGCTCCACCATTAGCTCACTTGGCAAAGGTCTCTGCTGTAGTCCTAGGGCCTTTTGATGATCTCTGGGAATGCAAAATGATGCAATGTGATGTATTTTTAACAGGCTTTTAAAAAGCCTGATAACTTGCACAGAAAATTACTTTAAAGACACATTATTGAGGTTGTGAAGTCAAGCCCACACAAGGTAGGAAATGCCAGAACAACGTTGTGCTGTGTACCATTAATTCAGGCTCTCTGAACACTGTGAAATGATCTCTGGTGCTCTGATCACATCTGTCTCTGGCTGATGGGATCTCTGCCATATTCAGAGGATATATGGATAATTTATGTTTACTTCCTTGTTGCTAACTTAATAAATAAATAGAATTATTTCACGTGCTGTGTAATCATGAGGTCTGAGCATTTATCCAGAGCTGTCTAAAGGGAAGTGAATTGTCCCTGCAGTCTGTCACAGCTGCTTATTTGGGACTACAAGAGAGGAAGATGCCTGGAGGTTTGTTCCAGTAACTCTCTTTGTCCTTGCTTTGGTACCTGCCATACGTATGTTGACAGGCTGGTCTCAAACAGGAGGGTAGGACTGCGTTTCCCACCTTGCCTTCAGTGAAGGAAGAGATGTCTCAGGCTCAAAAGCACTGGGAGCTATTGAACCTTCTGAAGCAATTTTGTTTTTCCCAGGATGCAACTTCATGCAAACCTTGTTGGCAGCTGGTTCTTAATAGTACTGGGTGGCTCTGCGTGCACTGTTGCTGTTGAGGACTGTGGTATAAGAGCTGAACCCTAAAACCAGTTCCCTGACAGAAACAGATATCAAGCAAGTTGTGTGACAGACTGCAACTTCATGGATTAAAATGTGAAAGGCAGCTGAGGTAGGTATGCTCTAGTGGGAATGCAACATGGCTTTGCCTGCACAGAACATCACTTGATGTGTATGCTAGATAACATTTTGGGAATTCACCCACTATAGCACTGCAATCCCTTTTTGACCCTAGGAAATAATGACCCCATGGCCTAGTGAGTACCTCCTTTATGTCAATGAAAAGAGCGAATGATCAGGCTCCCAAGCAGACTTTTCTCCCTCAATTTAAACATGAAGCTGCATCCTGCATCCATACAATTATTCCTGGTACGTAGGAATGGTTGAGCTGCATACAGAGACTGGTGCCATGTTTTCAGCAAGGGGAGTTGCATCACTAGGATATGAACTCACGTAACAATTAGGAAGGCTAATTAAGTTGAAACTTCATGTCCTTTTAATTAAGCAATTAAGGTGTCCATCTGCAAAATTAAGATATGTAATTACTTGAGGAGGGAGGAAAAAGACTTCATGAAATTTTACTATGGTTTCTGAAAACCTTGTTTCTGGCAATGCATCTGTTTTTGCAAACTTCAGTTCCTGGCTGAAGCAAGACCATTTATGGGCTTGAGGTGGTACCATTTTCTTCTGTATACCTCACAATATCTGTTAGAATAAACAGGCACTTGAGAAAATTAGTCCTTAAGAAAGGTATGGTGCCAGTGGTCCTAGGGAGCGAAAGGAAGGCATGGTCTGTGGTAAAGGCAGTGGGGTTGAGATATGAGAGCTGAGCTCTGACCCAGGCTTCCTGCAGACACTGTGTATGGCCTCATATATGCACCAGACCTCAGATCTGCTGTGGACAGTCCTCCTGGTGAGGAGACCACCTTTTTGGTCACGTGGGATGGAGCTCCCACCTCCTTTCCCAAGGGCATGTGTTGCTATAAGGAGGCAACAGCCTCTTTTGCGGTTGACCTCCACTGTTCTATTTAAAGGTGTAGCGCCAACAAAGAGGGGCTGAAAGCTGGATTTATGACTCTTGTTCATTTCCTCTTTATTTGGAAAAGTCACCGCCCAGTGTGAAGAGGTTGCACTCTGAGAGAGGTGATGAAATATTGTCATTGACCTGCTGTACAGACCATCTGTCTCTCCTAGAGCTACTCTGGAAGATGGTGAAGTGTGCTGCTTTTTCTGTATGGACTTTCTAATTTAATTGGCCTTGAATCACTGCTAATTTTTTAAAACTTATATCAAAGCCACCCCCAAAACTTTAAATACACTGTGACGACCTGAAGCCTTATTGCAACCAGTCCCTTGAGACTATCAGTTCTCTTAAGATAAGAGACACTGAAGAAATAGCTCAACAGACCAGAACAGTATGGATTAAAAGATGATTGCTAACAGATAGATGAGGTATAAATTTAATACTGGGCATATAATTCGACCTTTCCTGCACATTATTCCTGACGTATTAGCAAATATTTCAGTGAAATAGTATCCTATGATCATTTAGGTTTTGCAGCTGGAAAACATCTGCCCCAGTGGAGGCAGATGGTGCAAGAGTGTGCAATGTCTTCTGTTTTCTTGTGCAATTATATCAAAATTAAGGCACTGTGAGTGTATGCAAGTGATTAAGGAGAGCAAGTGTTACATGGAAGTGCTCATTATCTCTGAAACTGTTGTTATAGACCTACAAATTCATAGTTAAAAAGGTGTAGATTTGTTGAGCTTGAAAATTAAATTGCAGTACTCAAATATCCTTATCCCAAACTGACTGAAGTGTGTCTTGAATATTACCTTTAAGAATGAACTGAAATTATACTTGTGGATATGCTGTATCTCTTTTTGGAGGTATAGTAATAATTCCGTGTTCTGAGCTTGATATTCTACACAACCAAGTGTATTTTCGTTCAGCAAAATGCTCTGTTTCCACCAGGGGTACTGCTAGGTAACAGTGAAGGGTAATTGGGTAACCTGTGTTGACCAAGGAAAAGGGATTTACCTTCTCCATTTTTCTCTCCTCTGTTTTGTGAGAGTGTACTTCAGGACCTAGCTGTCTTTTGGGGATGGACAGCTGATTTAACTTGTGACTTGCTCTGTTTTTCTTTCCGTGAGTATTCTTTTCAGAGGTAATAACCAGAGGTGGCTGTATCCTTCTGGGGTGGTATCCACTTTGGCTGCAATACTCACCCACTTGCAAGACCTGGGTTCTGTGTGTTCCTCTGTCAGAATGGGACCAGATAATGATTTTCTATCTTGGATGATATCCTGAGCATGAGACAAGAGGAAAGACTTATGTGATGGCAGCTCTCCAGTGACCCTGCTGCAGTATTCATAATGCAAAATTTCCCAGAGAGAGTTGAGAACAGAAAGTCTAACTTTGTAGCCAGCTTGGGGATGATATCAGTGTTTTGGTGAGACTGCTCCAAGGAATGCTTGTATATTTTTTTCATGAGCCATCATTGTAATGCTGGGGAGGCTACCATTATTTTGTATATTATCTCTACTCTGTGAGCAAAATGCATCCCAGTGTTAACTGGAATCTGGTGTGGGTATATGTAAATACAGACAAAGAGGTAAAAATGCATGGTGATTATTTCTTGTTTGGCAGGCATTATGTCAGCAAAATACTTTGTTTTCCCACTCAACCTTGCAAAATAATGTACTTCCCAACCCTGAGATTAAATAACATCACTTTTTTTATCTCAGTGTCCTAGTTTATAGTTTTCAGATATTATTAGGTTGTGCATTGCTTACACGTAGAAGGAATGACACACTTTTTCTATTGAGAGAAATTTGGGGTAATTTAAATGGTAAGTTGAACTCTATGATGCAGAATTGGAAGCTCTGTAATGTTATCTGCTACACAAATTGATGGCAGATTGTGTAATACTTTTCCTTGCAGTACTGATCAGTACTGACCTGGCTGGGCAGATGGCTAGTTTGGTTGATTATATATTCATCACAATTTGTATTAATTATCTGTTTCTCCTTATTTTTTTGCATGGTGTTTTGTGAAGTTAGTATTTCAGAGAACTTATATCTGCCATGCTGTTGTACAGGAATGTATTTGGCATGTTAACTTTCTTTTAACAGTTGTGTTTAATATATGCAGAGAGCATCTAGCTCTGAGAGGCCATCTGAACATCTTCAAAGGGTTATTGAATTGTTCATCGATCTACTTCATTACTGCTGTTCCTCTGGTTCCTTTTGATGTCTTGTCACTTTGTTCAAAATATAATGCCAAGCTTTTAAATTAATAGTTGTGCAGGAAGCCCTACATGTGTAAATATTAGGGTATGTTTTTCCTTTGAGTGAGAGTGTGCTAGATTGTCCAGTAAATATTGCTGCCATCAGAGTGTTATCTTTTTCATGCCTCTCACTTTACATAAAGACTCCTTCCTATCTTCCTCTTAAGGAAGCTGAAGTGTCTGAGGTTTTATCTTTTAGGTTTTATAACAGTCTAATCTCTTATTCTGCCAGTAGAAGCTTACAGACTCGTTCCCTTGATTAGGAAAATAAATTTGATTAATTTTCCCTCTTTTCCTTTCATCTTTTCCATGTGTTTCTCTTACATGTGTTAAATTTACTAGCTAAAAGTGCCTGCTGATTTCCCCCCCCCCCTTCATTAATTTATTTATTCACTTTTTGAAGCTTTTTAAACTTCTGGAGTAGACAACATTCCATGGCAAGGAGTTCAATAGTTAGTATATTTATTTCTTGGGAAAATGCTTAATTTTTAATCCTACCACCTGAAAATTCATTTGTGGATTTTATGATTAATTTTTTAGTCGATGGGTAATAATTCTTAATTTATTTCGTAAGATGTGCAGGATCTTAAAAATATTTGTCATAGCATGCATCAGTTGCTTCTTTTTTCCATGATTAAGATTGTAGCCTGTTTGCTTATTCCTTGTACAGAAATTGTTCCGTATCTTTGGTCATCTCCATCATCACCTCTCAGTATCTCTTCTATTTCTAGATTTTGCATTTGATTTATCCTTTATAGTTCGTTGGCTGATCTTCTACGCTTAGTGTGTGCCCACAGCAACAGCAGGAGGTTGCCTGATATCAGATTAATTTTTGTGATAAAATAATGTAGAAGAGTGTTAAGTGGCAGAGTGAGAAGTAAGACTTCCCGCTGGTGATAAGGCAGGCTTGGAACTGTTTCATTTAGATGTCCAGACAAGTGTCTTTGCCTACAAGGCAACCCTGCCTGTTTGCACTTGTCCAGCTTCTAGCCCACCTCCCCTTCCCAGCAACAAAACCTGGATGCTGTTTTCCCAGTGCACTGAGTTCATGGGGGTGCTGAGTAACCGAATCACATAAATCAGCTGGTTCAAGTTATCCATCCCTTCTGCTGAAAAGGCAAAGGGTTGTGCCACAAAGCTGTCAGATTCACGTATTGCTGGTGTTCACTGTGTGTTATACAGGACTATTTTTTTTTTCTTTAAAGAAGCTCACAAGCTATTACTTCCTCTCTCTCCCCCACCCAAAACAGTGGGAATGAACTGAAATATTGCAGAGATGGGGGGAAGCTCTAAATATTTAGAGTTGCAGAGTGTAAGCTATTCCATTAGAAATTATCAAAGGCAAGGTTACCTGTGCAGTGTTAGATCCTTCTTTGGTACATGCAGCCCCATCAGTCTTTGGTCACTTGCATACTCTTTTCTTTTCTGTAAAACTGCAGGTATTTCAACAATACCAGAAATATTGTGAAATCATAGGCTAGAGCTGCATGTGTTTATTGGTGAGATTCTTTTTTTATTTCTTTTTCCCCTCCAGCTGGGCTCACCCTTTCGTTGTTATATTTCAGTGTGTAGCTTGACTACGGGGCTTCTTTCTCCCATCTCATTGTAAACTGTGGTTCCTTACCTTTCGAAAACCTACTTCAAACGTAACTGAATAAAAAGCAATGGAGACAACCATGTTAGGAGGGGGGAAAGGAAAGCAAATTCTCAGCTATGTGGAGCTGCCAGTAATGTTCAGAAGCTGACAATGATGAACTACTCATCTAAGCATAAATAGTCTTCACAGTCTGTGTGTTTCTTGCCTTGTGAAACTGGGCACACTGTACTCATTAGTTTTGTTCCTTTTTAAATATTTGGTGATCACACAGTTTACTTTGTCTAGTGTAAGCCTCTGTTGCAGTCACTCTTCCCTTTGCTGTACATGAAAACCAGGAGTCTACAGTGTGTCTGGTCTTTAGTGAAATGAGCAGTTAACAGTAGCCCAGGCTGGTGTTTTGTGATCTGCCATGTATTTTACACTGAAAACATAAAAATAGAATCCTGCAAAATTGATGGGTTTCCATTGACAGGGATTTTCATCTTTTTCACTGTTTACATACTGAAGATGAGGACTTTGCTATGACACAAAGACACTTTAGGAAGATCTCAAACAGCAGCAAAAAAAAAAAATCCTCTCTTTGGGGAAGAAGACGTATCATGTAGGCTGTTTTGTCATTTTAAAGTTAAAACATTTCTTTTCCCAAGAGTATTAGCTGAGGAAAACCTCATATTTTTTAAAGCAGTTAAGTAGCCAAGAAGTCAATACTATGTATAAAATGTGTAATAAATGTTGACTTCTGTGCCTTTACTCCATGATACCCTGTCATACTTGAAATAGTGTCCTTGCAGAGGCTTGAGACACATCATTTCTATTGAGAGGGTTTGTGTTTTTGGAGGCTTGTACTGCCCCATTAAAAAAAAAAAAGTTGCTATTTAAAAATGATCAAATCCCTATCTTCTGGTTATGATTTTTGTAAAATATCTTCACAAAAGAAAACCCATTAAGACAATGGGTACTGTGCTCCTGGAAATCTCTGGAAATGGAAGTACCAAAAGCTACTAACTCGATGTTTAAGTCCCATTTTGCTTAGCTGATCACATGAGATCTAATTCTCTTTATCTTATATATTTGACTTCACAACACTATTCTTTCCTTTCCCTCTTGCTGGAGGAAAGGATCATTGTCTAACACCAGCTCTTCTTTTTTCTCCTACCTCTTCACTGAACCCCAGGAATTGTGTGCTGTTTGCCCATTAGGTTAAACCTGCCTGCATCATGTAAGGTCATTTGAAATGAGGCATATGTTGATTACTGGAACTGAAGGAGATGTCCAAGTCATAGCAATGCTTTAGCATAATCTACAGTCACCAAGGCTGTACAGTGGGATTAAGAGGGAGCCAGCCCATTGGGATCTGAGAGCACGGCTTCTTCTGTGTCTCTCTTATGTCATTAAGATGGCCTGCGGACTCAAGAGACTAAAGCAGTTGGTGTTGCAACACCTACACTATATGCAGTTCACAGTTTTTATTTTGCATTAGATTTAATTTGCTCGCCAGGTCTAAGCAGTCTCACTGCACTTGGGATTCAAGCTGAATGACTGCTTATTACTGCCCTGATAAAAGGTGAAGGATTGGAACAGAGCTTTGAGTTCAGTTTCCTCTCACAAAAGCGTGGTTTCATGTGCCAAAACTGCCCTGGGCACAGAACCATCATGTAGAGGGAGAGCTTTAAAACTATACCAATGCTCTGATATAAGGTGTTAATATAGACATAATAGCCTTTAATAATCTTAAAGATCTTTTGCCCAGGTCCTCCCAGTGATGGTGTTCAGCATGATAGTATTTAGTATTACTGTGTCTTTTGGTAATCAAAGCTGCTGCTGTTAGCTCCTGCTCTTTCAGGTTCACTAATTGAAGTCCATTGACTTAAATCCATTGTTTGTATTAAGAAAGGGGGAGGGGAGGGGGAAAAAAAAGGCTCTGGGGTTGGGTTTTATTTTTTCCCTTTTTTTCCAGTATTGTCCCTGTCAATGTGCCACAGTTTCATCTGAAACAAGGGATGCATGAAGCTTTTCAGTCTGGGTTTTGTTTCCCCGTATTTTTTATATTTGTTTAATTTGCTGACTGGCAGCTCTAAAAATCACTTAATCAGCATATCTGGCCCAAATACTAGGCTTGACTTGAACGTACTGACACTGTCTTGGCTCATGGACAACAGAGACTAGTTTGAATTCTTGTTCTGTGATCTATATAGGTAGAGGTGATTGAAGAAGAAAATAATAGTCTGAAAATCTGTCTTATTCCTTTCCCAGCTGTGCCACAGAAGTCAAACCCCAAATGCTTCTTTTGATCTCGTTTGTAACCTCACGTAGCTTCGGAGAGTCACTTCTGACTTATAAGACCTTCTGTGGGAAGAGGAGCAGTTCTCTAATTCCACTGCTCAATTTGCAGGCCTGTGTTTGAGTCCCTTGGTTCTTTTGCCCTCTCTGAAGCACCAGTGTATTGCATTTATTTCTGTGACCTGAGGAGCTGCTGAGCAATGTCATCTCATTGGCAGTTCTGTTTAGCCGATACAGAAAGCATCTTCTCCCTCCTGAATCTAGGGAAGTCATCTGAACTTGTTACTGTGGCAAGTCCTATCATGAAAAGATCAAAAATTAACTTACTACGTTTTTTTTTTTTTCCCCAGGTACTCCACATCTGCATTCTCCAAACTAAGCAGAGTCGGGATCCGACATCCTCCGCCTCTTCCTTTCATTGGAAATCTGCTCTTTTTCAGTGAGGTAGAGTATGTTTTCCTTTGTATCGATCCAAAGTGATGGGAAGAGTGGACAGGAGGTAGAAGGAATTGAAAGGAATCCTACACTTCAGTGATACCATCTCTTCCAGCATTTCCCTCTGGAAAGGACAAGCAAAACTCAGCTTTTTGAATGAATTGGTAGAAGCAGTTGTGTGCAAGCAGCTTTAATTTCAGGGTAAAGTAAACTTGAGGGAAAGAAAATGTGTAAGCTTCTGCAGTTAATTACTTGAGCTTTTTCATGGAAGTTCATGCCCTCAGTGAAACTAAGTTATGTGAATAGAGCAGATTATGTTAACTAGCCCCAACTGGTTTGTTCTGAGTGGTTTTGGCTCCTATGACCTTTCTGTTTGTTTGTACTTTTGCTGATTGTATACATTTATTTTAAAGCTTTTAATGTTGCTTGCTCCTAAGCAGTAACTGGAGTTAGATACTGCAGAATGCTGTTGCTCTGTGCCCCAAATACTGGAACTGGGAGAAGGGGATGTACTGGGGTTCTCCCTCCAGATTTCGTTCCCTTATTCTCACCCATTTTCTTTCAGTAGCCTGCTGATGCTACATTTTGTTCCTTGCTCAATTTCAGTAATGTTGCTGAGGGTCCAACATATCTTAATAATGAGGAGCTGCCATTTCTCTGTTTGGATCTTACAGTAAAATCTCTCTAGTGTGTCTCTGTTGCAGTCCAACAACTTTTCAGGAAATCTGGGCCAATTCCAGCTGCTGCCCAGTTTTCTCTTTTAAGTGCATGGTCATCAATACCCATGCTGAGATTTGAATTATTAATGGGAATATATTGCTTCTTACCTTGGACTTCATGGTGATTGTTCTGTCAATATCTGACTCATTATTAGATAAAACCCTTTTAAATACCGCTTTTGCATGTACATCTAGAAATGTACATCTACATTTCATTTAGAAAATAGCATAAAAGGTAGACTTAATCCGCTCTAGATTAATTTGAACTGGAATTGGCAGGGTGACTTTAACTTACAAGGGTTGCTGGTGGTGTGGAATACAGACCAGTTCACCTTCACTCTTCTGGTTTCAGTTCATCTGGGTGGCATAAAGCTACTCATTCTGTAGCTCCTTGGTGGTGAAATCCACTCATCATTAGTCACCTGCTAACACTTGATGTAGGTAAAGGTGCCTAGAGATGAAATTATTTTGATACATTGTAGATAGGCTTGCCCTGTGCCAGTGTACAAGTGGCAAGTTTCTGGGAACTAGGATCCAAAATGATCATATGATCTGTTAGGCAAATTTCATTACCAGAATAGCATTCATTAAATTAACTTAAAGCAGGCTACTGAAAAAAAGACAAACTTGATTTTCCTAACTTTTAGGAAGAAAAATAAAATAAAGGTAGCTGAGAAATTATATCTTGGGATACCAAGAAATAACAATTCCAGATAGGGTTTTGAAACAGAGTCGAGTGATGCAAAGCCATAAGCACTGCCAGGCTGTATGTCCAACACTGTGACATTTCACCATCCATCTTCCTTACCATCCTATCACTGCCAGTAGAAACAGGCAGGGATGAGTCCAGGCTCTGCAATTTTTCTTTCTTCCCTCATATATTTTGCCATTTTTTCTGGATCTGCTCCTGTGGCTGCTTTCTTAGAATAGTGCCCATAGCAACGCGCCAGTAATGGGAGCACTGCTTTTATACTGCAGGCTGTTCTCTATGAGAGCATTTTCAGGGACAGAAGTGCTCTCACTGCAGTCAGTAGAGGACATCATCCACTTTCCCTTTCCCAGCAGGGGGGAACCAGAGGTTACCCATCACCGTCCTGGGAATAGGGGTGATTTTAGGGGTTTAGCTGCAAGCAGCACAACTGTGCATGAGCAGTGGCTTGTTAGGGCTGGATTTAATTTTTTTTTAATAGAAAGTAGCAAAAGGTTTATTCCTTTTTTTTTTTTCTTACATCTATAATGTTAAGAAGTTCTTGCACTTCCTTGTTTATGCAACCATGTCTTTCCACTGAACTAGCTTTTTAGACAGGCTTCCTTTTAAATAGGCTAGCTCTTTCTTAGTATTGCTAATGTTGTGCAGGAAAAACACATGAGCCACACTCCCACTAAATCATCAGACTAGTGCTTTTCAACCCATGAACATTTATTTCAAAGGAATTAATGAATGGTGACTAAGAGGAATGAATTGATATGTGCTGTATGGCAATCTGCATATGTGTAATTCATACATTTCCAATGTCGAATTTGTGTCTGCAAAGTAACACAGGTTGAAAAGCCCTGAACACCAGTGAGATCTAAAAGTGAATGACTGCAACATATATAGCCTTGCAGTCCAAAAGTGCCCTCGTCTCATGGTTTCTGGCTTTTCTCCTAGAAAATGATTGCTAGAAACTCTAAAAACAAATAAAAAGGAGAGGGTGTTCCTTTGACATAGTAGAGTAAATCTAGGACCTGAGAATTTAAGAAAAAACCATTAAATATCAAAAGCTCTCAAGAAAATTGTGGGAGTAAGCGGCATTTTTCAATTTGTAATGGCATAAATTCAAGGATTTGCTTGTCTTCTCCCTTACTTGGGTGTAAATCACTTCTACTGAAATAAATGGAGTTTTCCTGTTTTGCTCTACTGTACATGTGAACAGAGCTTCAGGTCTTATCATCCTTTTTTTTTCCTTGCAATTGTTCTTCTGTAAATATGCCTGAAAACAAATGAACAAAGCAGGCAAGATTTGACCAGTAGTACTGGGTTGTGGGGTATTTAATAAACTTTCAAAGGTATTTTAAACAAGAAAATGTTTTGTCCATGAGACTTTTTTTTTTAAGGAATTATTTTAGGGATTTCTTGAACAGTATATTTTCTTTGAGTAAAATAGGAGTTGCTGTCAGTATAGTGTTCTGAGAGAGGAAGAGGAAGTGTGGAAAGTTAAGGGGCTAAGGGAAATGCAACAGCAAAGACCTATCTCCATCACAGAGAAGCAGACTTTAAGAGCTGACTTGGGGAAAACAAAGTTATTTTACTGTAAGTCACCCTTTCTCTCTCAAGTACAATAAAGGGAGATAATCTCACTCTGAAACTAAAACATATCCAAGTTAGTCGGCCTATCTCAATAATGAGAAGATGGGAAATTATTGCAGTTCTGCAGCTGGGAAATTATCTGAGTCCAAGATATTAGATTAAAAATTCTTCCATTGTATGAGAACAATTTGTGGTGGGCAAGTCTGATGTAATAGTAAATATGATTAGGCTATTTAAAAAAAGCAGCATGTTCAATTTTTTCCAATAACTGAGCAGACTTGCAGCCGACAGGCTGCTGTTTTGCTACAAACTCCTGACTCTTCCTCCACCTCTCCATTTACTGCATTTTTCCTACAAGTCTGGAAGAATGTGAGGGTTGTTTGTGATGGCTGTGTTATGGGAGACACAAGGGTATACACACCATGGACTTTCACACATGGATCTGCATGGACTTCAGAGCAGCTTGTTCCAGAAAAACTAAACCAAAATTTCCTATCCATTCCCAGGCTAATGATTTCATTATGTGACAAATGCTCTGAAAACGGAGAAGGCACACGCGCTGCATCACCCTTTCTCCTCAAGACCTGCAGCAAACACTTGACCTGTTGCTATGGCTGTGCTGTGCTTTTCTCTCTCTTTCCCATTTCTTTCCTAAAAAGACAGCTACACTGTTTTTAAATGTCGTAGGCTCTGACATTTACACAGCCCTGGTTGCCCGTACCTGTGTGTGCTGCTCCCTACCCGGCCTTCTGGAGAGCCACGCTGTGCTGCAGCAGGCTTGGGGCCGGCCTCTCTGAGGTTTTGGGGTGGTGGTGGGGGTGTGGGTGGCTGCCTTGTTGTGGTCCTTGGTAGGCGAGATATGTAATTGTGCCCAGTGTACGGTCGGGTGGTGTGCTTTGGGTCCTTGTAAAAGCACGATCATGTGTTGCTTTCCTCCTGTACTCCTAGCAAGCTCCAGTGATGCCTTTGACTGTCTGTGTGCTTGCATCCCTGCCTTGCATGTTAATGAAAGACATCACTCTCTTTAGCTTCTCTCTGCTTGGACAGGATACTCTTTGTTTACTCTGTTTATTTCTGTCTGGCCTACTTGTAGATCCTGGGCTACCCCAGAGCGGCCCATTTCTGCTGAATGGAACTGGGGGCTGTGTGGGTGCTTTGTCTTGCTTTCAGTTTGGGATCTGGCTGGGCTGTGTTGTTTTATGGCTGATGGGTGGGAGTGGAGAAGGGGGGAGTGTAGGGAGGAAGCAGAGAGCAAACATTATTTTTTTTTCCCACTATGCATCTGCCAAAAGCATCCTTTGAGTTGGACGTAAAGAAAAATAAAAGGCAGAGTCCTTGCAGGAATGAAATTAACCCCATGTCTAATTTTCAACCTAGAAAGCAGTGTGTGGGTACTTAGAGAGACTGCAGTGTTTACTGTTCTGGAATTTAATGACACAGCATGTAAACCTAAACAAGGTTGGAGAGAGGCAAGTGGTGAGGGGAGCAAAGAGGGGGAAAGGGGGAAGGGAGGAAAAGGAGCTCTCAGGCTGTGGACCTGGATTGAATTACAAGAATAGTATGGCTTATATTGACAATGAAAGCCTGCATGTGGTTTTGCGTTGCTTCATGCAGACAAAGGAGAAGAATGGGATAGGGAACGTGTGTTTTGCAACTTGATAGCTATCTGTGCGGAACCAGAAAGGGTGGCTGTGGCATCACCAACCAACCTGTCTTTATCTCCTCCAGTTGACTGTGTGCATCTGGGGTAGGCTGCTGACTGCCTGAACAGACCTTGCGGGGTGCTCCAGGTCTTCTCTTATGTCCTGGGAACACCCCCAACCTAGACTGGGATGCCTGTACATGCATGTGAGGCAGATCTAAACCTAGCCATGTCACAGTCTGCAACATGACAGAAAACCTGGGGTTAAATGTGGTTTTATTTGTATATTTCTACATCTATAAAGCGTGTCTCTCTTCCCTTCAAAAATGTGTATTTTCCTAGTCTCAGCTGATAGTCTGTGCTACCTCCTTTGATCAGATGTTAGCATTGTCACATAACCTGACAAAGTCAGTGCAGTATCTGTTTGTGGGAACGTAATGCAGGAAATCAAGACATCACAACTGTCTGTCTCTCACTTGGCTAAATGCTGTTGCACCCTTCAGCAAGAGCAGGACTTTAGTTTCTCTGAAGGGCATTGGGTGGAGCTGTGCTGTGGCTCACCCCAATTTCTCCCTGATGGGGTGTCAGCAGGGTGAGCAGCCTTTTGGGGGAGCAGTGTGCACACCTCAGAGACCCTTCTGCAGAGGCACGACATCCTTGGCTTTTTTACATTCAGTGTTTCTGATAACTGTGTTTGCAAGATATCCCTGGATGTGATGTCAACTTTAAATAACATTATGGGAGTTGGAGACAGTGTTAGGATACACAAAGCAGGTTTTATGTGACAGGAAAAGGGGGTGAATCATTACTGCTTTGCTGGAAAATAATAGTGACCCAAGAAATGAAGGTGGTAGTGGTCATGAGAGATGCTTTTGCTCTTTTGGACTATAGCATTTTTTCCTCTGAGGGAAGAAACAAGTCCTTTTTGTATTCCAAGGAATGGTGGGTTGACTGTGTGGCTTTTGCCTAGAGAAGCTCTGACATCTATTTGCCGTGCAGGGTTGGGTAAGTGTTTACCACAGACCTCAGCAGTTGCCCCTAGAAGAAGATACAGAATTCACTGATGAGCATTATCATGGTTTTGGTATTCCTTAACCCATATTTTGGTGGTTCCTCTTGTCATACTTTATGCTTGCTTTATTAAACGCTGCATGAGGTGAAGAGGCAATGGCTGAGGCAACTGCTAGCTGTTAAGTGGAAAGGGCTTATGTTCTCTGTGGCAGCACAGCAAGTGAGAAGAGAGACTCCCTGATCATGCTCCTGACTTTCCCCAGGCTCTCAATGTGATTTTGGGCAAGTCTGATGGGGGGAAAGCTTTATTCTTTTCTGGGTAAGCAAATATCTTTCTTTTGCTTCACCTTGGGCCTCTTTTAGCCCCCTGCAAAATGGCATAAGATGGTGTTCTGGAATAGGTAGGTCTGCTTTTTCATCAGATTATGGTGAAACACTTGGAACAACTTCTCTGGGGACTTTGTTAGATTTGGGGAGGCTGGTATCACTGCTGTCTTGAATGGACTGGGATGCTTGAAGGCTGGAAGGAGTTTAAATGTTTTCACAATATTCACAGAGCAAGCGGGGCTGTGAATTAATGCTGGGCCTGAATTCTGGTCGAAGAGTGAAGGTATCTGAGTGAGGTGGGTCCCCAAGATAACAGTGCTAAAGGATACTTCTCTGCTGTTCTATGCCAGCCTGTTCTTTGATGGGTTTTTGGTGGCAGCTGCAAATGACTGCCCAGGATTTGTCAGAGCAGAGTTCTGTATCATTAAAGTGACATGTAGCTCTCAAAAATGGTGTAGGGGAAGTTTTGCCACATGTTATGTCTATTGGCGAGTGTATTTGCATAACTCTCTGGAATTTGCTATGTAGCCTTCTCTTTAAGCAACATGTACTGCTAAATTAAAACCAGCTCTGGCATGACATGCAACAACAGTGAACACAAAAAGTGGTGCTGTGCAGTAGTTGGGTTGAGAAAATGAAGATAATGTATAGTTGCAATGTAGTAGCATACAGGTAGACCTACTGTAGTCACTTAAACTGCACTTTACCTTGGGCTCCGGAAGAAGTAGGGACCTTGAAGAGCATGGCAGTAGTGATATGGTTGAATAGGAGGATAGTAGCTGTTGTAGTAAACTCAATGGGCTTTTATACATGGACTTAAAAAAGCAGGACTATTTCTTAGGCGTGATTGTCTTCTCTGCAGTTTTGTCTGTAGTCACATCAGTGAGGCACTGGCCTGGAGAGGATGGGGTTGGACCAAATGAAATCTTTTAGTCCTTGAAATTAAAAGAGCAATAAACTCAGGACTGCAATGAATAAAAGCAACTCTATTATTTTACATGAATTTGTAACTTTCTTATATTACCTGTCAGTTTGGAGTTTAGTAGCTTCATATGCTCTTCACCTTCTTATTGTGATGTGGAGAAATCCATATTCAGAAAGCCAGTTCTTCTATGTCAGCAAGACCAGTACATATAATAATGCCCAGGTATCAGTTATAATGCTAAAACTATAGCAAGCTCAGATTGGTTGTTGAGAACAGTTGTTATCCACGAGCCAACAAATTTATCAGAGTCTTAACTTCATTAGCAATGTCTAAATGCATTAGCCATATGCTCCTCAGCATATGGGTAAATACATAACAATTTATTTTCATTAGGGTTTTCTTACAAGTGCTGCTAACCCAAGCTCCACTAGAAATGTTTACAGCATGACATGTCTTTTCACAGAAGAAGCTGGCCTTCTGTACAGCAAGTCATCCTGAAAGGGTGGCAAGCAAGACGTTTCCCCTGTCCTTTCTGGGAGTAGGCAGGTGCAGCTGCTGTGGGTCTGATCTGCTGCAGCTAGCTAGGCTTGGTTTCTGCAAGGCTTTACATTAAAATGAGTAATCGAAGGCTTTGGGGAACTGCCTCTTCAACCATGTGTAGTTAATTCCCTGGTACTTGTGTGCTGCCTTCTGGTTGTGTACGATGTACCTCGGCTGGCATCACCTCCTGGTACCTTTACTTGGACGTAAGACTCATGACTTCTGGGTTCTCCCTGCTTCCTCCTTGCCCCAGGAAGGATGTAGGGTTGAAATATAACTTTCCCTAAGAGGGACTGAGTGTGAAATGAGGTCATACTCATGGCCTGTGCTGGGAAGGGCAGGGTGGGTTTGTAGGGTGGGCACTGGGTAAGGGCTGCGAGGGGCAAATGTAAATGAGCTGTTGTGTGCTCAGGATTCGCCTAATTTCTCAGAAATAAATGAAAAGTTATTTTCTTGAGTTTTTTTTTTTTTTTGGGGGGGGGGGGTTAAGTATTTATGCAGCCTGATCCAGAAATGCAAGTTGCCTAGAAAGACATCAAAGTATAAGAAAGAACTGATCTTATCAGAGAGGTATAAAGTTCAAAAGTTAATCTATTTCTCTATGGCCTTAGAGGCCTTGGCACATGTCTAAATTTAGATGGTAATGTGAAACAAGAATCAGCTAGAGTTGGATTCCAATCAGGTTTGTTTGAGAACTGATTGGGTTTTTATTGGGTGTTTTTTTGTTTGTTTGTTTTAGAAAAGAAAAAAATTTCAACCAAAAGTTTAAACAAACCTGTGTGCTTCAAATTGCTATTTTTCCTATTTGTTTTTATCACCATGCAATGCAGTGAAATGGATCATAGTCTTGGATCATAGTCCTTGGACTTTTTAACTTTTCATTTTGTTTGTTAATTATTGTTAAATTACATTTTGTAATTTTTTAATATTCTATGAATTTTAGATAATTTATAATAAGTCGGGGGAAAAGTGAAGTAGTCTTTGGACAGTTACACAGGGACAGTTTTAAATATTCAGGCAGTAAAAAAACCTCACTGAACACTGGTGCCTTATTTTACCCTACTACAAGAAAACTGAAAATTATAAACAAAAGAAAAAGAGATTGAAACTTAGCTATATGTTTCAAAATATTCTCAAATACATGTTTTGAAAATGAACTATGCAAGAAATAAATATTAAAATAATTGCAAAATTAGTCTTGACTATTTGATGAATTTCCGTAGTTTTTGAGCATTATATCTGATGGCTTTTTTTTCAATTCTCTGAGTATACAAAGCTGTTAACTTTCAGAGGCAGCGTGATGCCAGAGGTGGTTTAGGTAGGGTTAGTGAAAGCTGGGCTAAAGGAGCCATAAGAAGTGACATATGATGATAAGTTGAAATATTCTCTGGGAAGTTGAGTGGGACTTTAAACATAGTGGTTATTTTTCTGCTGAGTGGGGCTTTTCCTGTTCCACTCAGGAAAAGGGAAAAAGATACATGGCAAGAGCAGATGTTGGAAGGAAGAAGTGTTTCTTTGGACACACAGAGAAAGGGGATGGGGAAACCCCAATGTCTCCACTGATTTGCCTCTGTTTGCTTCTATGTCCATATATTTAGAGGAAACAGCAGGTGATAAGCTCTGGATAGGATAAGGGACCTTGTGGCTCTAGAGAGTAGTCTAGGAAAGAAGTACAAAGAGGTATGAATAAGAGATTGGTGATTGATGTATGATTTTTGCAAAGGGGTGAACTCATCTACCTTGATCTTTTAAAATGCTGCAACATGTGATGTGTTGTGAAAAGTATGTGACAAGGCAGAAGGAGAAAGGGTAGCATTTGATGTATCCTTATTTTTGTTCCACTTCTGAATGCAATCTAGGACAGGAGCCCCTTGCAGCCAAGATAGAGTGGGAAAGGTGCTTGATCACACAGAAGGGGGAAATGGGAGAGCTTTGGGGGGAAAAAAAGCTGCAGTTGGTGACCTTATACCAGAGGTCTTTATTTTAATAAAGAGTCTCATAAAGTTCATCACAGATAGAATTAGGGACCTTGGAAGTATCTTGTAGTTATATTTGTGTTTATATTTTTCGCTACCTTTTTTTTTTCTCCCCAATGCCCCAGGGAGCCATCTCGAAGACCTCATAAACGCGAGATTTCATTTTCTAATGCTATTTCATTTCCTGGATGGAGGACCTGCCACAAGAAGACCAGACCTCAAATTATAATAGCCCTATAAATAACTCCCTAAGGCAAAGGGGAAAAAAGAAAGCCTTTGAAAGACAACCGCAAATGCAAAAATGGAGGGTTTGGGTTCTTGCAGAACCAGACTAAGGAGTTGTAATTAGGACATGGTTAATTTTGGGGTTTCCCTGTTTATCTCTTTGCATTGTTTACCTACAAAGTTATATCTCAAAAGTCCTCAGAGGTCTTCTGCTTGAGCTTAATTTTCTACAGTGTTTTGGTGCCTTTTGGCCTGTCTTTAGAGCCTGCTAGAAAATGGAGTTTCCAGGTAAAATTGAAAACAATCCAACAAACTGACTAAAACAAATACAATGATGGATCGAGCAAAAATAGTCTGAAAATGCAACTTTTTCTTCTTTCTGGGTGAAGTCGTTTTATTTCAGCAGACCCAGACAGTCTGCCTCCTTTCTACTGGAAATCTGTGCAGAATTGGCACATTGACTAGAATAAAAACATTCCCAAGGAATCGGCGTGTTCTGTCAAAACATTTGAACAGCTCCCGTCTCCCAGAGCACAGCACTGCTCCGGAGCCGGCATAGGGAGCTCTGCAATGTGTGGTGCAGGCTTCCCCTCCAACCTCCCATCTCAAATCTACCTTTTCACATATTTACAGGCCAAGTGTTTCAGGTTCAATTATTTTTAGTTGTGGAGGTGGTAGAGAAGGAGGTTTATGAGAACCTTTTGCACTATGATGAGACCTGTGTAAGGGCTGTCTTTTCTTTGTTCCCACTAAGGCTGTGTTGTACAGAGAATCATTTAGGTTGCAAAAGACCTTTAAGATCGAGTCCAGCCATTTACCCAGCACCATCAAGTCCACCACAAAACCATGTCTGTAAGTGTCACATCTACATGTCTTTAAAATACCTCCATGGATGGTGACTCAACCACTCCCCTGGACAGCCTGTTCCAGTGCTTGACAGCCCTTTTAGTGAAGAAATTTCCCCTAACACGTGAGGGAAAAGTCATGAAGGTAAGGTTGTAGGATTCCAGTATCTTTCTGTAGCAGGCTGGGTCAGTGTACTGGCCAGGGACAGCTGGGCTGGCAAATCTGAGCTCCAGGGGAAGTCCTGATGTGCAGGGACGGGATTCTCCACCAACAGATGTCTCTGTGCTGTGCCTCTTTGCTGCTGCATGACTCTGCTACATGTGAAGTCAACCTCCAGCAGCAAAGTTAAATCTCTCTGTTGTGGAGTAATGATAATTGTTTGGTGTTTTTTTTTTATTTGATTAATTTTTAAAAAATAAAATTGTAGTCTTTGGCTAGAAGGTGATACATAGCAATTACAGTATTTAACTAAGCAAACTGTGATTATACTCAACCTTTGCAGCAGGACACTGATTACTTTACTTTTGCTAAGTAGTATCTTAGTCCCCTAGCACTGAAATGAAGGGGTTTCGCTGGTGAGCTCTATTCTGAATGAGACTTGTAAATTCAGGCCTGCAGCCAATTTACCAGAGGTGCTGTCTGTCTGTTATTGAGACCAATTGCTTAGGAATGTAATTGTATCATTCTTGTTACTAAAACTGATATCCCCTGCCTGACTGCAGCTAAATGAGTTTTTATTTTTGCGGAATTTCTGGGCTGTTGCGTGATAAGACATTGTGGTGGACAGCATGCAGTCAGTGGTTTGAAACAAATGGGGTTTTTCTTCTTATTTGACACAGAGGTGTGTATTAAGCAATACTTTACTGTGCTTGATGCAGTAGCAGATGGTGTCCTTTAAGGCTGCACATGTGACAGTAGCCTGTTAGAATGAGTACCATACCTGCTTGTCTAAAGCCTCATTCAGCAGAAAAATAATTTATAAATAACATAAAAGTAAACAAGGTGAGAAGGCAAGCAACCCTACGTATGTGCTTATCTTGTCTGCTGCGGCGCGCGCCCTCGTAGCAGTGCAGTGCCATTTTATACAAGTGGCATCACTGAGAAATGTGATGGAAGAAAAAGATCTGTGCCAATCAGAGCAGGGAGGGCAGAGGTGGCCCATAAACCAGCCCTAGATCTGCTTGGATTAGTGTCAGCACAGCAATCTTGCAGGGGGTGGGCTGTGAATGTGCATTCCTAACTCTATTACTTATCCCCTGGGCCGGAAGGGCCAGATGTGTTGCATAGGCAACATATTTAATCTGTGAATGATCATTCCTGATGGATCCCCTCCAGACAGTCCAAAAGTTACATTACTGAGCCCCAGCCCACTTCCATAGAAAGGCAGGACCCCCCAATCTAGTGCCTTTAGGGAAGGGAGAAGGTGGAATTGCTGTGATCTCACATTTTATCAAGCAGCTGAATGCTCTATGGCCAAAACGCTTATATACTGATGTCTAACCCAAGGCAGCTAAAGCCATGCTTAGGCACCAAAAAGCATAAACATATGATTGTCACGGGAGTTAACAGGTGTTGGTACTTTCAAACGTTGTTGTAACTCCTTTTATTTAGTTATGCAAAGTCTAGCCTGCTGCACTTCAAAATTTTATCTTGAGCATATATCATCCTGAAAAAATATGGTCAACTTTGGGAATCATGTTTCTGGAAACTGAGGTTTCCTACCCCTGGAAAGTTTCAAGGTCATATTGGACAGGACTCTGAGCAACATGATCCAATTGAAGATGTCCCTGCTTATTGCAGGGGGGTTGAACTAGATGACCTTTAAAGGTCCCTTCCAACCCAGACTATTCTATGATTCTATGACTGAGGAGAAGGCAATTTACCACAGTATGGCCATATGGGAGGGGAAAACCTGTTAAAATCCTTCTATGAACAATTATGGCAAATATATGTGAAAAGGCTTTGAGACCTTGCCCATCTCTTGCTAGGAAGGGTAACAGGCTGCAACAACAGTGTCAGAATTGAAGCCTCTTATTATATTATTGTCATGTAAAGATCTGAGACTTGGGTTTGTGCAGATTTACCACTGTCCTAACACAGGAGCATTCACTAGATATGCTAAAAAGCTTATCATCTGCAGAGGCAGACTTGGAAGACAGGAAGCATACTTGCAGTTTTATGGGCAAGGAAATGAAAGACTGTGGCTATAAAAATTTTGCTTCACCCGCCCACTGAGACCCATAGCCAAGTGCCTGCTGTCTTCACTGGGCATGGGAGCAGGTAGCGAGTGACTCCTCTGAGCTTGTGCAGGAAGAGGTGGCAACAAAGGCTGTGGGCTGCATCTGCATCCAGTGAGCTATAGCACAGTACCACAATTGATGCCACCTTCCCAGAGTCCCCTGTTGCTGCAGGAGAAGTTTATATTACATGTAGGAGGATAATGCCTCAAAACATCCCCACTGGAATAAATAAGCATCCTAAGTTGGGAGTTCAAACACAACTTGCTTTTCTACTACTTTTGTAGTCAGTCTCATAATTTTAGTTTGGCTTAGGGAAAATAGAAATACGTGTTAAATTCATGCTTAAAAGATTGCCTCTGTTCAGAGAAATTTGTTATCCTTTTTCTCATTTTCAACAAGTAAACTTGCTTTTGCAGCAGAGATTTTGACATTAAGTGTCTTGATAGAATAATAGGCGTGTGATGGATTGCAATCTATTGCCTCAAGACTTTGCCAATCATAAACTAAAATCAGTTAATGCATTGAGTTAAATCTTGCTATATTGTGCAATGTGCTAGTAGTATTAAAAAAATCAATCCAGAAAATATATTGATTATATTATCTCCATAGCAACAAACAATAATAGGATAATGTTAGCTTAATAATTGTGCTTTGTGAAAACCTTTCAGAATAATTACTGCATTGTGGTCTTTTCACAATGTGGAATGCAATAACGCTTCTTCCTTGACTGCAGTCACCATCAGCACTGCGTCAAGAGATGTTGTTTTTGTGTGCATGCATATGTATTCATGGGTAATTTTGCTCCGGGTGAAACAATTCAGCAGACTATTTTGGGATCCATTTTTAAATGGTCAAGACCACAAATTGGCAATTGTTTTCCATGTGGGTTGTTTTCTCCCACCTCCTCTGACAACTGGCTACTGTAAAAAGAGGTCATTAACATTCCTTCTCCTGCCTCTTTCTTTACAAGGCACAAATATTTTGGCACGTAACAAAACTGGATGTCCAACTACTGTGTTAAGGATTTATGGGAGAGAGGAGCCCTGCTCTAAAGACAGTGCTTCGTATCCGTTCTTTTAATCAAATTTAATCTATCATCCTCTAGGAATGACTTATTCCACAGGAGCTGAGGTATTTGACTGTATTTTGGGGGACCTGATTCTCTTGTCATCCTACATTGTCATATAAATAATAACCTGAGGCTGTTTTGAATATACAGAGATATTTTCTTACATATAACTAGGGAGGTGTATGTATAACATTTTTAACTTGAAATTTTGGCAGGAGAGTCAGAGGACTAGATATATACACTCTTCATCTGGGTCTTGCTCTTACATTACTTCCACATCAACCCTGTAATTTTTATCCTGAGTTAAAAAGAGGCATTGACCCAAATCTATGTCGAAGAAGCCAAGTATTTAGAGTCGTGGTGTGGTTTAACCCCAGCCAGCAACCAAGCCCTATGCAGCTGCTCACTCACTCCCCCACCAGCAGGAAAACGGAGAGAATCAAGCTTGAAAACTCATATGATGAGATAAAGGTGGTTTAAAAGAGAAAACAAAAGCCTCACACACAAGCAAAGGAAAACAAGGAATTAATTCATTGCTTCCCATTGGCAGACAGGTGCTCAGACATCCCCAGGAAAGTGGGACCCCATTGCGCATAACAGGTACTTGGGAAGATAAACACCATTGCTCCAAATGTTCCCACCTTCCTCCTCCTTCCTTGCTCTTTATATACTGAGCATGATGTCATATGGTATGGAGTATCCCTTTGGTCAGTTTGGATCACCTGTCTTGGCTGTGTCTCCTCCCAACCTCCCATGCATCCCCAACTTCCTTGCCAGCGTGGCAGTGTGAAAAACAGAAGAGGCCTTGGCTCTGTGTAAGTGCTGCTCACCAATAACAAAAACATCTCTATATTATTACCCCTGTGTTCAGCACAAATCCAAAACATAGCTACTGTTAGTAGTAGCCACTGTGAAGAAAACTAACTCTACCCCAGTCAAGGCCAGCACAAGTGGTGAAAAGAACCCCAGTTTAATCCATGAAGTTTAAGCAGACCCTAAAATGTCCTGTGTCTATGAAAGCTGTCAGGGACCTGGCATGTAGCTCTGGAGTCCCTTCACCTTCTGGTCATGCCAGTATTTCCTGATGTACCTGGTGACCAAGGGCTGGGTTTAGAGACAGTCAGCAGAGAGAGTACACTGCTGCCAAATCTTGCACTGACGGAAGATTCTCCATGGCTTTCACAGGGTGGCCCGTACTGTTCTCAGTGGTATGGTGGAATGCCCCATTACTTCCAAGAGCATGGGTGGATGCCACATTCTCTGACGGTCACTCCTCCTGCCCTTTTTCTGTGGGACAAACATTGATGTCAGATAGGTTAAACTTTTAGCACCTCTTCTAACTGTGCATCATTTTATTTTAATTCTTACTTCTGGAGAGAATTCGTCCTTCAAATGTCCCATAATTTGATTTCTTATTGTTTACCAGACAGGAGTCTCCTTTTCTTTGAAGACCTCCAGGAGAAAGCCCCTGCTTTGGAACCACTGCCTACAATATGTGACTCCCTTGGAGCTGGGAATGTGCAAACCTTCTACCCTCTGTAGAGTATAGGTATATTGCATACACAAGAAAAGCAGTAGAGTGCAAGAGTGCTGACAGTGTTCCATCTGAGATGATGTCTTCATCAGGAGCTTGATTGTGCTATTTTCCTCTAAAGTCCCTCCAGGTGGTTGCTTTATGGGGACGATGTGATGGAAGAATTGTTTTATGTCCCTGGCAGTGGTTACTTTCTGCCAGTGGCCCAGTCCCCTTGAGATGTAGTTAATTCACAGGGAGAGGGAGGAGCGGTGGTTGCTCTTAACTTTGTGCCTTGTGCCAAAACATCTAGTCCTGCATAACTGCTGTACTAAATGAGGATGCCAAACCCCTCTCTCCTTTTCTGAGTGCAGATGAATTCAGTTATGAAAGGGCAGCTAAATGCATTGGTTCCTCTGGAAAATATCTGATATTTGCAGATGTGCAGATTCATTAAAAAAAAAAAGCCCAGATGGTTTGACAAGGTGTTTTTTTTCTGATGCTGCTGCAGAATCCAGCCCTGAGTGATGATCTAGAAACAGAAATGAATGGCTGATATGAGCCAATTCAATCCCCATCTCCAAACCTGAGCTCTTTGGTTTATGAAATCGTCACAGTTGAAACTGTGACTGTGCTTCTGCTTGGCACCCCCTGTGCTTGCCCTAGGTGCTGGCCAGTGGCCTTGCTGATTCCTAGAGCTGCTTCAAATTCTCATTTCACTGCAGTCTCCTGTTTAGTTTCCTTGTACTATCTCAGCTCCTACTGCTCTCTGCAGTCTTCTCTCCAGCCCATGCAGGGGTTGGCACTGTGTTTCTCTCTGCCTTTTCTTAATCCCTTGATCCAGAGAGGCCTGATTTGGCTTCTAGTGTTTCTGTTTTCCATGCTCAGATGCTACCAGCTATAATATGGGTGGCTTGGGTCTTAAACAGTGTTTGGCCTCAGGACAGAACATGAAGAGTAACTTACCTTATGAAAACAGGGAGATTTTGTTGGAATAATTATTTTAAGATAGCTGAAAAGTCAACTGCCTGGTGTAATGTGGCTATAGGGGCTGCAACTTGTCTTATTCCTGAAGGAATAAAACTTCTATTCTGCACAAGATCTTACAGCACATCTCTGTCTGTAGTGGTTGGTTTAGGATAGGCCTGTCCTACCTGGTGGCCTGTCATTCTGTGACCAGGATGAAGCACACCGAGTGTTTGTTCCCATGGCTAGGGTCAAGATGCTTGTCACTCTGCATACACGTGCCCCCCTCATGCCCTGCCAAATGTATGGGCTCACCTCAAGGCTTGTGTGTGTCAAGCTGACGTGCCTGCCCTTAACCTTGTGGCTTTTACAGAGGTGCCATGTGATAGATGGTAGCAAAAAGGGAGCTGTCATGCCTATGCCTGGCCTGTCCATGCTGCAGATAGCAGCAAGCTCTGTTCTGCATCAGAGGCCGGTACAATCTATAGGGACGTTTTTCTCTTTTCATGCTTGAGAGCTGCATCCATACAAGGTGGGAATTAGACAAGAGGAAACCTGGGCTTGTCCAGCTATGTTAAAATACAGAAATAGTCCTAGTATCTTTCAGTAATGCATTATGTGGCATGATTAATGTCTGTCACATGTAATGCTTTTTCCAGGTCTCTTTGCTTGATGCAGCACTCTAGTGCTTTGGTATGGGCACTGTTTTGTGTCTTAGTTTCATCACAATAAAAGATCAAAATTTGGGAGCTGAACACAGTTGGAATTTGTGATAATCTTTAGTTTTTCCAGATGTATGTTTCATAGTTTCAAACTCATTGGTTGCAGAATTAGGTGGCATTGATTTTTTAATCAGTTCATAAACAATGGCAAAGACCCCTAGCACTACACAAGGGCAGTGTCTCTGAGGAGGCCAAGATATTATCACCCACTGATTGAGTAATCTTGATTCCCAAAGATGAGGTTTTCTTCTAACCCACCTGTCTAAATAGTAACTACTTAGGCACTAATGAGTTAAGCAGTATGAGATGGCCCAGAGTTTGCATCAGAAAAGAAAGCTTAACCACTGTCATCCTAATTCTGTAGGTGAAAATGCAAGATTTTCACGTGGACGTGTAATGTTTCCAATACGTATTTCAAAGTCTGTTTACACTCTGTGGCACCCAAGACAGATTGTTGCACAGTGGGTTCAATTAATATATTTTATCCTTTAAAATTACATTTTTCATAGTCTGAAGGAATCTGCTGTTGATGGGTCTGAAAATGAAGGGCATGCTCTTCTGAAGTGGGAAAATTCTTCGAAGGAAAGAGTCCCTGTCTTCTTTTCTTGGGAGAGAAATCAACTTTCATTTCTCCAAATGTACCAATTTGTTGCCCCCTAAAACAGTGTTCCCCAAATATTTGTTTTCCTTTGATTTATCTAACATGTCTGTCTGTCCTACAAGAAGTTGTTTCCATTTCTTTAAATTATGCAATTACTGTTTTGCTTCTCTTAAGGGAGGCCGGCAGAGAAAACTCATAAATTCATTCACCATTAGTAAAATGAATGCTGAATGCTTATGCTAATCCATCTGAGAGACACTGGGCTCACAGTGAAAATCCACATTGCAAAGGTCTTCTATTGCACAATGAATTTCCTCCTATAGAAAGTGCTGTGATCCTCTGCTTTGTTGTTGTAATTGACGATGTAGAAATATTAAGAAAGGCAGCAAAGGTGGTTAGGATCTAGCAGAATTACATATAAGTAGAGATTGTTTGGAAAGAAGACAACTCAGAAAATATTTAGTGGAAATTACATACTCTAGTAAAAAAATAAATCCATCATTCCTTTATATTTTTTTTCTAGTTTCTTATTTTAAATATATGTTTATAGTAGGATCAGAAACTGCAGTGAGTCTGTAAGACCTCATATGGAGCTTTTCATGAACACACATTGAACAAATTGTATTTCTATTTGTACATCTTCATAATGACATGTTTTCTGTTTTTGATAAAGGTTCCTAGAAGCCTGAATAGATGTCTTCTGTGACATTTACTATGAAGTAAAATAAAGGCCTAGCAGGAGTGTTATCTAGACAATAGTTCTAATAAAAATAGTAAGTTTGCAATTATATCTCTATAACAGATATAAACAAGGTCTAAGCTAACAGCAGGTAACTTTCAAATAGATAAAAAGAAATATTATTCTAGCCAGTGTAATCAGACTGAAGAATTCATCATTGCAAGAATCAGGGAGTCGAATACAGCAGCTGGAATAATTTGAGGGTCTGGATAATTTTATGACTAATTACATTTGTAGCTATGCATACTATGATAAGAGTAATTGAATCTCAAGCTAATAGCTGGGTGAGGAAGAAACCTCCCTCTATTTAAAGCATTTTAGAGTCAACCACGTATGTAGGGTTCTTTTACTCTTGCCTTCCTTCAAAGCCTCAGGCATGTGATATGTCCAAAAGCTCAGAAATAGATCAACTTTGTTGATATTCCTTTCCTTTCCCATATATTGTCTTGTGTTTCCATGGCAGAGAAAGAACAGTTTTGTAAGCTACCAAGGAGGAGGACTGTGAAACTTCAGCTTGTTTCTGGCTCTACCATTGACTTCTTGTTGGCATTTGGCAAATTGCTGAATCTTGTGTGCTTCCAACTCCCCACCTGTGACAGGTGGGCGTTTACCATCTCAGAGATGTTGTGGAAATGAAGTTTGTGAAGTGAAATGAGATTGAAAAAAGGAGAAAGACAAAAAGAAAGTGAGAATCTCATTGTGCCAAATTAATGTATGAGACCATATTTATATAAGAATGAGTTGTAAAATTAAGTTGAATCAATTAGAAGTGTGAATGCAGCGTGCACATAGGAAAGTGCAGTAAATAATTTCCAAGAGAAGAGTCCCTCTTATTCCAGAAGTGACTGCATATCACCTTGCGGGGCTGGTGGAGATGGGCTGTGGGTTATTCATACTATAGTTCATTTTTTCTAAGTATCCACATCTTGTCTTCTGTGCCACAAAACCCTTCTTGAGGATCTTGTCCCCAGCATTCTGACTAGAAGGGTGTTCTAAAATCTTACTACTGTGATAATCAATAATGTCCATCTAATTTCTAGCAACATTTATCCACAGCCAGTTTATACTACTTTGATCTTTTAGTAATGTAGGCCTTTATATTAAATAGATATTTTTCTCTCCCTGGTGATTACTCCCGGTACAGTTATAGACAGCAAGCATGTCTCCTCCCTTTGGTCTGCTAAAATGAACCTTTGGTTAGCTAAAATGAACTCTCCTAATTATGACTTGTAAGACAGGCCTTCTGTTCCCTGAGGGTCCTTGTAACCCTTTTCTCCACTTGTTCCATTTTTAATTCATTCCTTTTGAACGTGGCTCATCAGATTTACATGCAGCATTCCAGAGAAAGTGCATCCCAGATATTCTGCATCTTAGTTTCCATCATACTTGTTCATCTTTATCCTGTGGTTAGTGTCCATCCAAGTTTTTCCCTTCTCTGTTATTTTCAAACAATCATCTACTACTGCAGAAATTCTTGGTGTTAACATAGTCTCTCTAAGGGCATGAAGCTTTGCTTTCAACTAAAATCTCTCCTCTATTGCAGTTGTTCAGGTTCTTTATGTTGTCCAGTTCTTCTGATTTGACAATCTCAGTCTCTCTGCCTGCTGAGGAGAGGATCTGTCTTTACAACCCAGGACCGTGTACTTCACTGAAGCCTGACTACCTTTTGTGCCAAACTCAGTTCTCCAAAAATTGAACAAGGTTTGTCCCAGGACTGACCCTTGAGAAAACTATGGGTTTCCTCCTTTCCTGCCTGTACCTTTTCTTTCTACTCAGTCCATACTCATTTCCCTACACCTTCAGTGTTTACTGCCTTTCATTTTTAATTCTGATTTTCATCCTTTCGGGTATGATTGTTTGCCAGCCACCAGACCAAATGCATTACTGAAATCTATGTACATCTTCTGTTGTTCCCTCACCTAGAAAATATCTTACCAAAGAGAGATAGCGAGCAGTGTATCCCATTTCCCATTCCTGTGATCCTCTTTAAGTTATCTGCTGCGAAGCAAGGTGCCACGTTGGTACCAGTGGGCCAGGTGTGGTGCCTGAGGGACTGTTGACTGGCTGGAGCTGTTCCATCCAGCCATGCCACTTAGGCAGTGCAGGTGCTTATGACTTGGATGTTAAAAACATATGGTGGAGTTTGTGAGGAAAATTTGAGGACTGTGTGTGTTCCACGCACTGAGAAATCTTGCACGCTATTGAGGTCAGGCTTGCAATTGTGTATTTACTTGCTTGGCTTCCCCTCCCTCCAACTCTTCAGTTACCAGCCTATTAGAATCAGCCATTAACCTGGTTAATGGGGAGAAACAGCAAATACCAGAAAGGATGCTGTGCTTTACTTAATTCCCTCTTGGAAATCTGACTGTTATAAAATGTAAATGTATCAAGAAAAGGCTACAAAGGGTCCAAAATATGTCTTACTTTTGTAATGCAGTCACACTCAGGCAGAGGAGATTGAGATGAGGACTTCACTGGCGAGTGGTCTTTGGGGGCCAAAGCTGCCAAGGTGGCTTTAAGCTGGCTGCATGCAGGCTTTGGGGTGCTGAATCAGCATGACTGAGTTGTATTGTGCCATCTGATCCTTTTGGGTGATACTATTGGTTGAGGTGATATCTGGATGCTTTCTTATCCTTTGTGTGATATGACTTGAACCCAAGAGCCTTTGGCCTCTCTGACTGGGGCAGGTGACAGATGGCAGAAGGAGAAGAGAGCAATGAAAAACGTAGGGTCAGGGCAGAGAGAAAGGAAGAGCTTGTGCAAAAAGGGAAATAACCATCTTCCAGGGAAGGACTCGAGCCGTTTCTCTGAACAGTGAGACAACATCTCTTTGTTACGGACAGCAGGAACTGATACAGCACACAGAAATAAACCTGCCCACTTAGTTTCTATTAAAGACCTGAAAAGGTAGAAGGAAAGAAATTTACAATTTGTTTGGTATTTAGTTCAGGTAATTTTTTTTAATTGTGTAATGAGAACACATTGTCCACATTTTCATATGCAGATTCAATTAGTGTTTAGTTAATTAGCCTTTACAGATGAGGATTAACTTAATTACATAACACTAACCTCTCTTAATAACTATTAAGGGTACGAAGGCTGCTTTTAATAAATTTAGAAGGGCTATATGTGTTTTTTAAAATCTGAAATGACATACACATAAATTAAACCAAATTACACACAGAGGGCAACCATTAATGGTAATGATCAAAGGAAACAAACTATGTACATAGCTCAGAATCAGTCTGGTTAGAAGTTCATGCTGTTTTCTTCCTCGTCTGCTGGCATCCTAGTGTTTTCAGTAGGATTATTACTGGAGATGATGTACAGTCTGGGGTCATTCCTTCAGAGTGAGCTGCAGACTGATACAAAGTTGCTTTAATTAAATGTTAGCTTGTGTTAAAAAACATCCCTTTGGGTACTAGGTTATTAGCAATTGGGGTTTTTTCAGGTGGTCTAAAGAAAAAAAGACATGTAAAGCCCATTGAATACTAAAAAGCTGATCCATAAATGTCATTCATTGCCATTTTATACCATAAATACTTGTATAGATTTTTAAATCTTTTGATATGAGATGTGCAATCAAACAATGCTACTGTGGTTATTAATATCATGATGAAATAGAACATTACATCTGACTGTAGGGTGGTGAGGGTGGAGCATATATAGGACTAGTTGTGGGATGTGGCATCTTTGGCTTCTGAGCCACAAGTTTGAATCCCAGGTGTCCTGATAAGTGACTGACATCAGGTAATATGTGATACTTTTCAGAAAGGGGCAACAAAAGAAGCCTTTTCCCTTAGCTGTTCTTGCATGGGTAATGTTTCCCACTTGCAGTGAATTTTGATGGGCTCATCACATCCACCTCCACAGAGCTCAGTAGCTGTTGTGGCATTCAGTATGCTACAAAATTCAAGGGCTACCATCATTGCATTCTCCAGGACCCTTTTTTGGAGTCCAAATTTTGAGTTACTGTCAGGAACCTGCATCTGCTGGATCCCAGCTTTGTGGCCCTCTTCAAAGCATTTTGTCTAGTGACCCTTAAGGACTATAGCTAAATTCATAAACCACATGATTTGTTTTCCAGCTGCAACACGCTGAAATGTTCAAAGCATCCTCCACTCAATCTGAATCAATTCTCAGTTGCAGCCAGGAGATCTGCAGGTATTGAGCAACTAATAGGAATAGTTTGACCATGCCTCATGTTAAACACCCCAAAAATCAAAACACATTGCTACTCTGAAATACTGCCTCTTTCTGAAAACTTTGGCTTAGTGCCTAAACCCATTTTCAGCAAGGAGAGAAGATGACATTGCTGCAGATTTTTTCCTTGCTGTGAGGAACTAGCAAGGTGAATATGCAATGAGGAGGAATTTGCTGAAGTATCTGTCTTGGAGTGGCAGAGTCTATTTAAGAAAAGGAAAGGGGATACTTGAGCAATTGAAGCCCTTTCATGTATGCTGCTCAAGCTGAAGCTTCAGCATATGATATCTCAAGACAGATGGTTGGCAATGCCCAGACTTTGCTCTGGCTGATGCAGACCCAAATCTTGTTGTCTTCCATAGGGATTATACCTGTATCTGAGGGCAGGACTTGGCCTTGTGAGTGGTTCTACCCACAGATGCAGCTGATGATACATGCTCAGAGGACGGGAAGAATGCAAATTCCCTGCAGGGAGGCAACTGCCAGCCATGTAAACAAAGAAGCCTTCTGGGTGTGCAGCAGTCCCCCCACTTGAGCTGCTGTTTCCATGGTATACCAGATGCTGTAAAATATGCTTTCTGGAGGGAAAGAAGCTTTTCATACTCCTGCATTCTTTCATTTGATAATGAACTGTCATCAGGCTGGTACCTCACTGTATGGGCCACCTGCATCACATCCCCCCTGGCCTGTCCCTTTTCTGAATTGTTGTTGATAACAATTCATATTCTGCAGCTTCCAAACAAAGAAAAAGCTAAGTGACTTTTTGGACTTGGAGCGCATTAGCGACTATGCTTTTAATTGTTATGAGTGACTGTGTAATGCACTACAGTTCCTCCTGATGCACGTGATATCATCTCATGACACTGTGTGTTGTTTTGCTTTTCAGTTTCCTTCTGTCTTCTTAAAAAATTAGAATACGTGTTTCCATTTTTCCTTGATTTTTGCCTGCCTAAAAGCCATATTGCTTTGTTATAACTCCTGTTTTAGGACTGTTAAAGCCACTGGATACAAGTTAGAAGGTACCATTTCTGAGTTTGCTTCCTCTCATATTTATCCACTGGTTGATCTTCAGCCAAAGAGAGGTGATCTCTACCTCCATTTTCTTGTAAAACAGCTGCTGGTGATGGGCAGGTGCTTAGTTATACAATATATACCAAGTGCAATTGCAATTATAAACCTGCACAAGCTTGCAATAATGAGCCTTGAAGCAGACCAACCTCAGCCAGTGTATATAAGTTACCAAAAGCACTTACAAGGCTTGCTGTGCTTCAAACATGACTCATAGGAGGAGGATGTTTTCAGGGTACCTGTCTGCTGGAAGCTGTGTTCAGGGATGATGCTGCAAAACTGGCAGAACTGTGTGGATGTGGTAGATCCCCTCACTGTGTTCTGAGTCCATTGCAGGTTCATTGGCCTTCCTCGTGGCTACCAAAAGCAAACACAGGCACTTTCGTATGACTCCAGCTTCCTCCAGCTGAAATGTGCGCCTTGTCTTGTAAGGGATGCGTGCTCATGTACTCTCTGCCTCTCCCATGCTCTGGGCACTGCAGCCTCACAGGGCTCTGCGTGTGCTTGTCTTTCCCAGGCAGCCCAAGGCTTACCAGGCCTGTGAAGAGGGCTAGGATAGCAGGGGGTCCCTGGGGGTGAACAGTGGAGACAGGTAGTGGTGAGTATGTGTGTGCAGTGGTGCAGGACATAAGAAAGTGTCCTGAAGTGTAGAGAATGAGGGCGTTTCTTATTCCTGAGGATGCTTTCTCACAGTCTCTACCCGAGGTACTTTTCAACTTCTTCTCTCCCCCCACCCTGCAGGCTTGTACTTCTCACTTTAGGGAAGAAAAATTAAGTGTGGTTAATTTTAAGCCAGTGCAATCATTTAGGAGTCCTGGAGGTGAAAAACCAGTTACTGGTTAACAGACCTGATTTGAAATGTGTTCTGCCTGACCCCTCTACTGTAGTGAGCCAGGAGCAGTTATTCCAAGAAGCTGACTTTCTGGAAGGCTTTTTCACTGAATCATTTAAAGCCTAGGCTTTTTGAAAATGTTAATATCCTGCTGGCTCGCTGGAATGCAGCTGGTGGGTACAGCAAGTGCAATACCTATGTGCGTGCTTGCAATCCAAAGCACAGTTTGGCGGGCAAGGCTCAGGCTGTGGTGTGGGGTGTCCTCACTGAAGGCTCAGGCTGGGAGGAAAGTGGGCTGGAGAACAGACCTGATTTGGCATCGTCTCACAGACCTGGAAGTCCCTCTGCCCTGAGCAACCAATACAGTTGTGATACAACGGTGCTTTGCACCCCTTGTTTGACTGTGCCCGGTGACCTCGAGCGGTGCCCTGTGTCACGCTGGTGCCTCAGCGTGGCTGCAAATGTCAGCTGTGTTTGTGCAGGTCGGAGCTGCTCTCCCAGGCAGAGTGGTCAGAGCGCGCCCATGAGCTGGGCCTGCTGTACTCAGCCTTAAACGATCGCCTGGAGAATAGCGCTGGGGGGAATCTGGCCCCAGAATTTCCCGTTGCATCAGCAGGGGAAGGCAGTAGACAACCTTTGTAATGCTGAAATCATGACAAATGCAGGCTGAAGTCCTGCAACGGCTGAAGTATCGCTATAGCAAAATGCAGGTCGGTGTGAATGTGTATGTAGCTTTTCCCCTCCCATGGTGTCTGCAGATAAAAGTCTTTTCGAGTTAGCTGTATGTATTTGTGGTATTACAAAGGCTTTGTCCACCTTCATTTCTGTGTGCTAATGGATGAGGCTTTTCTGCTTAGCTTAGAAGTAAAGAATTTTTCATGTGAGAATATGTTTTCTTTTCAGGCAATGCATATTCTCTTCAGGCAGTCATCTAATTCACCTCTTTCATAATTTTATCTTTAGTGTGTTTTCTTACACATCATCCAGTGCTTTTTGTAGCTAAAGAAAAACCTAAAGTTCTTGCCTCTAAACCGGAGACGTATTGTCCTGCAGAATAAAAGTATTGCAAGTCCAGGGTTAAAAAAAAAATAAAAAGCACAACCATACTATAAGAATGAAACAGAATTGAGGGGCTCTGCGAGAGGAGGACTGTAGGTGATGGCAAGTGCTTTACTGATTTGAGCAATAAGTTAGCACCCAAAGTCAGATAACTACTTCTGATTACCAGATTTTCTTGTGCTTAGTGTGGTAAAATGCTCTCGAAGCGTACACACGTTTCATGGTCTTGTTTATTTGTGTCAACAGTAGATGTACTTACAGCACTTCATATTGTGTGAGCTAATACCTACCGTATGTCACAAAAAATAAGAAAGATTCAACATGAGGCATAAGTATTCTACTTTATTAGTAATTTTTTTTTAGAAATGAAGATAGATCATGATAGACTTCCTTGAATTGAAAGAAATGCAGATTAATGCAGTTAAATGTGTTGTCTTTTCCATAGACGGGTTACAAACACAATGGAGCATGATTCTCAAATATTGTAGTTTCATTAAAACAGATTTTTTTTATGTTCACTTTTGGGGATGTATTTTGCACACCTTTAGATTAATCAATTTGAATCCATTTAGGACACTAACAATTTAGTATAGTGGCAGGTTTATTTAGATAAATGTCTACCAATTTGCATCAATTATGACAATGAAATGCAGTAAATATTCCAAAAATGTTTTAAAATTTATCTGCTTACTGTTCTGCAGAGTATCTCAGGTGACTGCCTTGTACTAAACTCCGACTTTGCAGGTTTGCGTGGGTTTTTTTAAGTAATGTGACTAAAACCAAACCAAGATGACCTCACCACATTCCCTGTGTTTCTCTTCTGTGCATTAAGTCACATATTAATTTCTCTGTTAATTTCTCTGTCAGTTTTTCCATCCATTCACGTATCTGAAAAAAATTGAGTCAGGACCCCAATGAAAAAAACTAGTTTAAAAAAGAATAAATCATGAAACGCTAACAGATTTTGGAGTGTAAAACCTTGATGAAAACATGTTTCATGGCTTTCCAGGTATTTTTTTGGGTTGGGATTTTTTTTCATTTTCTGTCGTAATTTCTGGACTCTATGCGTGGCACGTATGGACAATGAGAGAAAGGTGAGGCTATGAGTTAATGCTGTTGTTCCCCTGGATGAGGTTCAGAGCTCTTTGTGAGTGTTAGCAACACTGAGTAATAGTCTCTGTTAAGTACTGTTCTAAACCGCTTTGTTATTTTTATTTTTCTCCAGGGTTTTTGGGAAAACCACACAAAACTCATTACGGAATATGGACCTGTTTGTGGGTAAGCTTAGCAGTGCCATCAGCTTTCTTCTTTCCTGACTGGCTCTTGCTGTTTGAGTTTGTTGGGTGGGAGAGGAGAAAATACCAAGATAAGATGTTCATTAAAATTCCGAGTGCACTGTTTCAGCCTGGGGGACAGAGGTGGAGGTGGTTTGATTACATGCAGCAAGTACTCTTGTCTTATTTTAGTTCATCATTTGGTGTTGGACTTCATTCTTCTCTTTCTTATTTTAATTATGCACATAAAGTTTAGTCCTTTTCAGAACTGTACAAAGCTACCAGCCTTCAATATTCTCTTTTCATCTGCATATTCTTTATACTTACAGTGAACAGTGGAAATAATAATTTGTCATCTTAAAAAAACCCTAATTTAGTTTATGAAATAGTAGGAATTTGGTTCAGCTGTTCCTATCTATATTTATGCAAAATTCCTCAACTTAAAATACAATGAAGCATAGATTAGAAATGAGGCATTCCTCTCTATATAGCTCTATATAGCTCAGCTCTGCTATCTTAGCAGTTTATTAGGAGTAAAGAGGGTTTAAGCAGTATATCCCTTCATAGAAGCCCTTCCACATTTCTGTGAATGTCATTTCTGTTCCAAGAACTACTTTCCAGTTGTCATCGTTTTAAATGGAAATGCAGTTATTTCGTGGTAGCTTCTATTACTGTGGTTATTTGGTATTTGTAGCATAACTATTATTTCAATATATAGCTATCAAGCAATATTCACAAAGTGCAGAAAATGTCATTTCCCCCCCCCCCCCCCGTTGTCTGCAAGGGCTTTAAGACACTTGTAAGAGAGCATGTATGAACGTTTGTGTGTATACATATTTGATCGTAAAAGATACCAATACGCTTTGTATGCTCTTCCAGCAAAAAAACCCTAGCAGAAAGAAGTCAGACTCAGGCATACGAAGCATTTGATGCTCCAGCCACAGCCGCCTTGTGGCATTTATGCTCAGCCCTAAGGACAAAGTGCTGCAAGAATTGATGGAAATAATGAATTGCAAGGGTTAGGTGCTTGTCTAAGAGGAAATAATACAGTGTCTTGGCTGGCCAGGAATGGGAAAAGATATTCATTAATGCTGTGGCAATTTGTATGTTGTGTAACAAATGGAAAATGACTGAGGCATATTATCTCCGTGACCTTTGGTGCGATGCCCTTAAATGACAATAATGTAAGAACACTGGCATTCATTCTTCAGTATATTTCCCTCCTTATTAATATCATGCCTGTTTTTTTCCTAAGCCAAATTTGAGACAAGTTGCTATTTAGTCATCTGTCTGCTCACTCAGCCAGGCAGAGGCTGTGTCATTGGAGAAAGAGATGTATAATTACAGTGTGTGAGCAGATAGAAAGTTTCATTTCTCCAGTCTACTCACAGCTGTTAGGGAATGAAACCTCTGTGAGACTTGCATGGACTGCAAAGCTGGATGATGGTGGTAGTGGTCAGCCAGGACAGCACTGCCTCTTTGGATTCCGTAGGCAGGAAGCACGAGCAGATTGAGCACAGGTATACTTCATTTATTGCATGCATGAAAAACTCAATTTGTGAGGGACCTAGGAGGCTGGCAGAGAAAAAAAATGCTGCTGCTTGATATCTCCCAGGAAAACAAAGCTGGATGCAAACAATGCTGTGTTTGAGGTAAGGTCTATGTGTAGTTTAAGGAGGATGTTTTAAAACCTGGCTCGTGAGCTGCTGTTCAATAGGTGTGGTATGTGTCAGGGGATATTTATCATAGTCCTGTCAACTAAAAAAATTCCTTCTCTTTCCCCATAAGTCTTCTGTATGATTCTTTCTGTGGTCCTTTAAAATAGGCAAATAAATGGTAGGTGTGTTTATGTTTTATAGTCCCAGCAAAGTATTGGATCTGGCAGATGGAAGAAGATGTGGCATTTTTCTTTTCCCAGATTGAAAACTGCTTTCCAATAAGCATAAAGAGCAATGATCTTTATTTCTACAGTGGTGAAGTGAGTTGAATACAAATCTTTGGAACTGAAGCCTTTTTTTTCTTTCTAAGGTCACTTGAATAGTCTGAATGATACCATCACAACTGTTTTCTTTTGTGTGTGAATTGGTTTCCTTGACAACAGGATGTCAAATCAACTTTTCAGCTTTAATCAAGTCAAAACAATATATCCCTTCCATTCCAAAAGGCCTGAAGTCGTAGAGAATTATTTCAAGTAAGGCTTTTGTAGGTCACAAAAGCTTTTTATTCCCTTCACTCCCGTGTGTGAATCCAAAGGAGAGGTGATGGTGTTGGTATTTTATAGAGAGAGACAATGCAAATAGTCATCAGTTGTGAGTGTGTGCTGTGAAAACTGTCTGTTTTCATACAGAGGTGGCCCAAGATGGAGACCAAGGCAGAAACAAACAGCTCGGAGATGGAACATTTCTATTCAACAGGGAATCCAACCACTGATATGACTTTTGAAGAGATCCTTCAACAGAGTAGTAGTCTTTGGTTTAGCTATAGTTCAGAGTACCTTCTATAAAAACACTTCCTCTCAAATATATGTGCTATTTCTCCATAACAAAGTAAAATTGAAAAATATCCTATTTGGAAAACAATGTACTGATACCTATTAAGATTTGCCTTGAATATTCTCCTTTTCGTGTAAGAGTTTTGCAGGAGAGTAGTCCTATTTTCTGTGGAAATTAGTGACTTACATCACTTACTTCTTGATAAATATTGGTGTTTTGATACTTTATTTTCACCTGCATCAAATCCAGTTGTTCCATTTCAATTATAGGTTATGGCTACTGATCGAAAAAAAGTGGTAAGAGCAGACAGAGAAACAAAGCTTCTGAGTTGAAAAGGAGAAATAAAGAGGTTATTTTATGGAATCAGAAAAGCAACTGCTACAATGTGAGCAGAGGTATAGAGACAGTGAGTTAATTTTACTTTATATGGACATTTCATATGTGTTTGGCCACTCTACTGCAATTGCATCATGGTGACTGTGCAGCACTGTAAGCATGTATGGTTGTTTTGGAGTTAAAGAAATCTGCCAAAATAAGTAATATATTCTTGGCCCAACAACATACTACCAGTGAAGGCAGAAAATACGATACAGCACCAAGTGGGCAGGGGATTGCTTTGGGATGAATGAACTTATTCTGCCTTCAATTATAGCAATGCATTTGGATGTGGGGAAGAATGTAAGAGTTCATAACACAGACCTCACTGTGTATAATCAGAGTGAGAACAGATTAAAATTCAGTGTAATTTGTAGGGTGACACTCTTTCTTCATGTTGTATTGCATCGGAAACAGCTTGCAGCAGGTCAAACCCTATTCTTACTCTTCCTTCACTTTAACACTCAACTTCAACCTGCTGTGAGAAGTCTGAAGATGTATACATTAGAAGCTCTAAAAAGGGCAAAAAGAAGTAAGGCAGAGATGAAGAGATGGGTCTAGAAGTAGCAAGAGAATGGAGTTTGGATTAAACCACCTCTAGAATGCAGAAGACAATTGGGAGGTTGGAGTTCAGGGTTGTCAGGCTGTGAACTGGGAAAGGGAGGCAACAAGATCGAAATCTGCATTTTCTTAATGTGGGGAGGAATTAATGAGAACATTTCTGACAAGATTCAGTTGTAAACCATTCTCAATCCCAATAAAACCACCATCAGCAAACTGCATCTACCCATGCTGAGCCTCTGCTGGGCTCCAGCATAAGCATACCAGAGTCAGCACAGCACCACAGGAAGCAGGTCAAGGTGCATGCATTCCTCAAGCATCTTGTGAAAACATGGATGTGAATGGAACTCCATTTCTGTATAAAGACTTATCTTCTTTTGCAATGAGTTACTTCAGCACATTTTTATGTATTACACAGAAAGCAGCTTAAAATAGGATAGGCAATTTTTCTTAAGGTGTCTGTAGGATTACTCAATGTCTGATCTGTGGGCGACGGTTTGTTGGTTTTTGATTTTTTTTTTTGTTTGTTTGTTTTTTCATTTTCCTTAAAGACTTCCTAATATTCATTAAATGATTTCCTAATAAGTTATTGAAACCAAGATGAAGGCTGGTTACTTAAATGATTGGGTGGTTTAAAGGATTAGGGTAGACCATGGAGCCAGTCACTAACTTGAAATGTGTCCGAGGTGAGTTGTGATTGTAAAGTATACAGGCAGCTGACAGCTTTTCAGAAGTCTATGCGGCCAGACTTTGTTCTGGCTTAACTTCTCCTCTCCCTAAAAAATACCACCACAGATGGTACTAGTTATCATTTCTGCAGATGAGTCCATAACCAAACAGTTGTGAACAAGAAACAGTCTTTTCTTGCTGCTGCTTCTGGCCTCTGCATCAGAGCTGAGGCACACTGGTTAGTCACTTTGAGGGTTTGGAGCTTTCCCCTTTTGGGGATGGAAGAGGGATGTGCTTCTGGGATTTAGGCTTATGGAACTTTTTTCAAAGCCTTTTCTTTCCTTCTGCCCTCATCAAACACCTTGGGACAAACCTAAGGTGAATAAAGCAGGATCTCCTCCTGAAGGGAGTGGGCCATATCTTCATCATGTGTCTAATTTAACTGAAGAAACAGTGCCTTAATTGCTATTTTAATTTCACAAAGGTTTTTTTAACCTCTCTATTTCTGGCCTTATTCTTCTTTCTGTGGAAAAAGTAATCCCAGGACAAGTATTCTCATCTTTGTTTCTCAAGGGTCATGTAAAAAAATAACTTATTTTTATGAAACAATCTTATCCTGTTTTATTTCCTCTTTATTATTGGGAGGGTCTAATGGACTTATTACCTCTCTTGTGGTCCTTCCTTTAGTTTGATATTTTAAAGAATTTGTTTTTCATATTTCATCTAGAGAAAATCATAACTGGGCAAGGATAGAGAAAAACAAACTTCCTGTTGCTGATCTATAGGTCTTAATAATCTCTGTTTCATGTGTAACCTGATAGGGAATTTTGGTAGTCTCACTTGCCTGGATTTTTGTTTCCTTAAAGAGTGATAGATTTTCTTTGCCAGTGTCAAGTCTTTCATATTCCATCAAGATTTGTTTTATCAAGATTTATTTTCTTCTCACTGTTTTCTCCTTTATGTGTTGTGATAAGGTCCTTTGACTCTACAAGATTGTTGATCAGCCCCAGAATTGCTGTTGTGAGTTAGTTATCTCTTTCTTCCTTTAAATACCTGCAAATTGTAGATACAGTACTGCAGAATTGTTAAATGTGTGCCAAACTTCCAGCACATGAGTAATTCCATTGAAGTCAATGGTATTAGTCAACATGCTTCAAGTTAGGCAAAAGTCTGTCTACCTTGCTGAATCAGGGCCATAAAAGAATCAATTGCATTTGTGCCTTAAAAATATTTTTATTACTGTTGGTACACATAAACACCTGGTTCTATTGTATCTGGAAGAATTTAATGGGGAGGAAAATATTTTTTTTCCCTTCCCCACTCTCTCTGTGCATGTAGACAGTTTCGTTGCTCCTCTGTGAAATGTGTTAGCCATTCTCTCTGAAATGGAAAATACTACCTCAAAAACTGACTGAACAACAGGAGAATCTTAGTGTTCTTAAGTTAAACTTTCAGACCCCTCCTTGCTTTTTTTTTTCTTTTTTAATTATAACTTTTAAAATTTGTTAATAGTACTCTATTTTTTTTTCAAGTTGTCTTTTAAAAAAGAACTGAATCCCAACAATAGTCCTGGCAGAAGTTCCAGGGCAGAAGTCACAGTGCAATCCTATATATCCATCTGAATCCCTACATTTAACCATAATTAGGTATTGGTTATAGTTAGCTCCAATGGTTAAATCGAGCTGCTGGAACCAGTCCTGTGAGTTACTTATGGGTATATCATCATCGGTTTCTCCTCTTGTCTCTAGAGCTAATTGTCTTAAAAAGATAACCTTCTATGGGACTGATGCCTAAAGATTTACCCAAAAGGTGGCATACCACACTGTTTTGAGAAATGGAGTTTAGTGTTACTGTTACAGTTGTGATAATTTTTGTGGGCTGCCTGGTCATTATGGAGTGTTTTACATTCTGCATATGCAGACCTGTGGGCTGCAGTTTATTGGCAAAATTTATGGTAAATTATTTGACTAGTTTAATTCTGGCATGTTTCAAATGTACTTAGGTCTCTGGAACATTGCAAATTGATGCTTAGTTACTAGTAATGTTGAAGGTATTCATTAATGAGCAGCTCTTAGCCATAGACAAATCTAATGTGTGGACTGTGACCTCCCATGAGAACTGTGCAACTTGAGCTTGCGTCATCTGTGATGGCTCTTGATTTGTTACTATAGCCTCTTGCTGTCCCAGTAAGGTCCAGGGACAGTTGTGGTCTATGTATTCACAGACAGAAACTCAAAGGCCCATGAAAATGTCGCAGTCCCAGCCCTCAGTGCAGGCAAAGCCGTTTGGATGAAAACGTTTGGTGCAAGTGGTAACTTCTTCTGCATGCCAAGCTCTCGCACCCTGAGGCTCCGGATGTTGCCCTGGAGTGGCTGAGCTGCAGGCGTGTGCTCACTGCTGGGCTTTTTCCCATTTGTTTCCTCCATCGAAGACTGCTCCATGACTCTACTGCAGCTGTTTAAGCCAATGTAAGTCAAAGACCTGATGTAATCTTTTACACCTCTGGAAAGAGTGTGAAATCCAACCCTATGAGACAGAAAAGATTTTATGTGCCCTTGGCAGGGCAGCAAAGGACATTGCCTGTCACCTGCACTGTGTTCCTGATGCTTGTTTCTGTATTTACGGTGCGTGGAAACTGCTGTGATTGTAGCTTCTGTGAATTGCTGTTTGTGCAGAGGAAAATCTCCTGGTTGGTATGACTCCACTGAGACAGCATTGGCTGGGCACAGGAAGGGTCTGTGAGAGTGGCCAGAGCTGTGTCAGTTCCTAGGATTGACAGTGGAAGCAGAGAGCAGGCTCTTGTACCATATCTTAGCCTTTGACGAACCTGATGAAATCTTGGTATGCTTCTGCGTGTTCAGGTAGCAGCCTTGGCTGGGAGAAGGTTTCACCTTCATTTGCTCCTGTGGAAGTGTTTCTTCTTTCCTTTGTTTCCTTGCACACTGGTAATGCATCATTTAGCTCTTAAAGCACAGTCCTTGTGAGCTCCAGGTTAGGATTATTTGAAAAATGAAATTTCTTTTGAAAACATGCTGTCCAAGGAGTGTTTTACAGCTAATATACAGCACAGGTGATCATTGATCTCTACTGCCTACTTCTTAGCTAATTAATGCTTAAAATTATCATTTTAAAGGACTTGGAATGAGACTGTTAAACAGATTGCCTCTTCTTATCATGTTATACCTTTGTGATGAGCACCTGCATACCAGACTGCATCATCTTCATTCAAGGAAGGGGGAGGAACTGATTTACAAAAACTAGTTTCCTAGACTTAATTTCACCTTGCTCTACCATCTTCACTATCTACTGGAGCCTGTATTTGTTAAACTTCTTAACAGGCTGTAAAGTCCACCTTGTAATTTCACCCCCCCTTTCCACCATTTGGAAAGAAGTAGGAGGAAGCCTTTTAAAAGATTGAAAAATCTGAGGCATTTTTTCAGTATGCCAATCCTACCAGAAAGTATGGGAAAACAGCAGCATTGTAGATTTTGCTGTGCATATCAAATGCTTTCATTAGAATTTCCTACAGAACCCAGAAGTATTGATGCAAACCTGAAGTGGATACATGCAATATGTAATGTTCAGTAGCTATTAATGGTCTCTGACTTCACTCACTATGTATCTGATTATGAACTGGTGTTCCCTGTGCCACACATGGTAATTTTTAAATGAATTTCCTGAGTTGTTTCCCCTCACTCTACATAGAAGGAGGAAAATGCATCATTACTCCCAATGTGTGCGTGTGTCCTTCCCTTTCTTGGCAGACTTTGAATCAGATCAGCTTTAATGTTCAACTCAGGAGCTCCTCCTGCCCTCCTTGGTCGTCCAGCACTTCACAAGGGAGTCAAGTTACTGCCTCTCCAGGTGGCTCCCTCCTGCCAGTTTACTCTTCTTTCTGGCAGCCCAAAGAAATCCCAAACCAGCTTGTGATTATTTGTCACGTGCCATGAGAAGTATCAAGCAATAGGGATTTCCCTTTCCCACGTATCCCACACTGGCGTGTGGAGAGGGATGCAGAGAAGAAACTGCCTGTTGTGTGTGCCTGTTGTCTGCAAGCCAAGCACAGGCTGAAGCATCCATGGGTCTGTCCCCTTCTCATGTCCATCTACTAGGAGCTTCTGGATGCAGATGCTGGTTAAACCCTCTCTCCCCGTGCTGGGAAGCCCTTAGACAAGCCCCTTAGGACACCAAAGCATTGCACAGGAAGGGATTGGGGATGTCTCTTATTTAGTTTCTTAGGAATAGTCATATTTTCTTCTTTGAGGATGACTACACTTTGCCAGGTATCTACAGAGGCATTTCTTATCAAGTGCTGCCTGTTATCCTTTGATGGTACCACCACTTTGTTGGGGTTTGTTCTGTTTTTTCGTTTTTTACATTGACAACCTTGACTTGTGGGCTCTGTGTTCAGGCTTTTTTGTTCTCTTTTCCCCCCTAAATATTCGCTCTGGCTTTGTTTTCTTCCTCTCACTTCTCTCCATCCTCTTTAACCCTATGCTATCTTTCCTCCATGCTCTAATTTTTATTGCTCCCTGTTTTTTTTAACCATTTTGAGTTGAAAACAGTAACGTGACCTGACAATTTTAACATCATTCCAAGGTTTTTATGTAATTCCATAAATCTCTTCATTACTTTTTTATTGTTTTGTCATATATAGGTTTTTGTTTTTCCTCTACCTTATTAGTCTGGGGATCAATTTTAGTCTACTATGTTTTATTAGTAGTAAGGGAAACAAAAATCTCCTTTTTCTTTGTTGGTTTGGCACCAACTTCAAATTACCCTTTTTCTCTGTTCAACTTCCTCTCTTCTTTCCCTAGAGAGTCTGCTTTACGTCAGACCTTCTGCTGGTAGTGAACTGGGTATGATTTCATCAGGCAGTAGGTAAAAGTATACCCCACTGCAGAAGAAGTTGTTTTCAGCTGTTACTCTGTTTATTTTTTTTCCTAGTTTGGGAAGCATGGAATAAACTGAGCCACCATTACCCCTGGGGATTGTGAATATTTCTTTCCCTCCAGTAAATTTCGTGGCTAAACCTGAAGGCTTGTCTTGAAGGAGGATTTATTTTAGTCATACTGATAAAATTGTACTGGTATAATTAAACATCTATGCTAACGTCAAAAAACCTCTCCTGTGCAGACACAGCAGTTCTGGAATGACACAAACTACATCAGGGAAAAGACTGACCATCTCCCCTAGCCATTATAGAGGTGTGCTCCTGTAGGAGTTTTTTCTAGTTTAAGTTTATTAAGATTCAAATCATGTCTTGTCCCAGAATCTCCTCTCTCCCCCATATAAACAAGCCTAAAAAAGTGGTCTGGACCTTCAAGCTATTGTTTACTTCAGTGTAGCTCCATTAAAGGCATAGAGTCATGGCTATTTGAGGATCTTGACCCAATGTTTTTAGGTCTCTCTTATGTTATATAACTTCATTTTTTGGATGATGGTACCTATTGAATAAAATTAGGTTTTGCACAGCAAATTTTAAGATATACCCAACCCTCTTGAAGTAGTTTACAGAAAAAGGAGTGAGTTGGGAGCAATGTTCTGTCTTTGTAAGGGCTAGCAGCAGACATTTTATCACTCAGCAATAATCTAAGCTTTTCTGTCAATGTTGGAATCTATTTCATTGAAAAAGGATTTTGGCAAGGACACTGGGAATTGCTGCGGAGTCTTTCAGAGTGACATTATGAGAGGATCTTGGTTCTTTGGGACCTTTTATTGCATGGAACATCTTATGAAATACTCTGTTTGAAGGACCAAAGCAAAATGTTACCAAAGCAATTACCTAACAATTTTATATGTCCTCTGGCTGTCCGTTTGGACCAGTAGGAAATAAGCTATGTATAGGGCAGGAGAAAGAGAAAGTACATCTGCAAGTTCACTGCAGAGACGAATATTAAAGTAGGTCAGATGGTAATGTAACATCAAATGGAAAGGCATTAGCTTTTAAATATTAAATTCTATTAAAATAATTTAAATTTTTATTTTTGAAGCAGAGAAGTATATTGAAAAATGGGAATGATTAATATTTGAAATACCTAAAGTTATTCTTACCACAGACCCATCTTTTCTTCTGCGTCAGTGGCATTTTATTTGCTTTTGCCCAATAATTGGTGCAATTAGATTTTCATCAGTAGTGAAGAACAGAATCAAGTTTGTGAAACTACCAAAATATGCAAACAAATACTTGTAAGCCTTCAAGTAGACCCTAAAGCCCCTTTGATACACCCCTGTGTTTATACATACCCACAGGATTGCTCTGGGCATTGCATTCAGTGTATTTCCCAATCCTGTGCCTCTTTTGAGCTTGCCATTTTGAACACTGGATTTCTGCAGGCAGCTCTGTTGGCACCGGCTGGCACCCCCAAAATCCGCAGGCTGACCCTGCTGCTGGAGGAGGGGAAGCAGCGGATTGCACCGAGGTCAGAGGACAAGCGGGTGTTGCTGTCAGTGCTAAACGTGCTGTGCAGGCAGTGTTGCGTGTTTAACTGGAAGGTCTCTGCTGGATTTAAAATGCTCCAGGTGAGAAGAGCATGATCAATAATTACAAATATTAAAAGTGGTGTCTTCTCTTGCTTTCCTACCTTTTTTTTTTCCCTTCCTTCTTTGCCTACAGGACACGAAGCATCTGAATCCCCAATGAGACAATTGCTCATGCATTTACATTTTCACTTGCTTGGTTTACAGCAGGATTGTTCCAGCTTTTGGGAGGGGCAGCTATCAAAGATGTACAGGCACTGCCATTGTGTTTTATTGTTCCAGTCCATTTTTCCCTGTGAAAGTAGGTGGGAGTTTTTCAGTGGGTTGGTAGTGTGATTTTTTTTACTTTCTCTTTCTTCTAAGAATTTATAACCCTTTTATTGTCAGTCTTCAATCATTTTTGATAGATCAATATATTTACTTCAGTGATGGTTCATCCTACAGTTGTGCTTATATTACTTTTTTTGCTTTGTTTATAGCGGTTATGAATAGATTCAGTGGGTTGTATCTCCTGTATACCTCTGTAGTTGTGTGAGGATCAAGTTGCTTGAACTTGCCCCAGTACCTTATATTCAGAGGGAATATTGTTTACATTGGTCTGTGTTCAAATCTACTAGTTTTTCCTTTTTTCTAGGTAGACGGAGCAGTTAAAAATGCCATTTTTGTTTCAGAAATGTTCTACTCAGAAATCTCAAGTACAACTGCTGTTTCATGCATGCTCAACTGTATGGAGGAAAGGGCTCTAGGAAACTGCTCCAGCAGACTCCAGAGATCCAGAGGGTTTGGGGAGTAACACAGCAAAGTGGTGTTGAATGATAACATTGACTCAAAAATGAGGCAGGTCTATGGGAGTCCTGCAGTCTTTAGCCAAGCAGCTGTGACTGAGACAGAGAGGAGAAATTCTTGAGCCTACATCTCACTCATGTCCCCAGGCAGCCAGATACGGGCCTGGGACAGCTGTTTAATGCAGTTGTGATGAGAACTCAAATGTGTGCAATGCAGATGCGGGGATTGGGTGCCAGCACCAGTGTGACAGTCTGCACAGTGTGACAGGTAGCTGGGTGTCAGTAGAAGGTGGTGGGTGAACAGGACCTGCTGGTGAAGGTAAAAGGATATGCCTGTGGAAGAGAGGCTTAATGTACTCTTCAGTCCTCGAGGATTTGGGTTGTTTCATGATACAGTGATGTATATGCTATTTGTTATGCCGTTGCCCCCTTCTCCTCCCACAAAAAAGAGAGCGGCAAAAGAAGTGTGTTTGTTACAACTGATAATATGTACAACATGGTAAATGGAAAAGAGGTCAACTAGGCACTGCTTCTGCTAATACTGGTGTTTGAAACATGATCTGTATCTTATGACTACACATTAAATATGGGGGAAAAAGAATCCCTGAAAGTGCATGGATTTCAGTGAAGTTTAATAATTAAATCCAGGTGAGTGTATTAGCTGTTTGTAGGACATTATCCTCATAGTTACCTTACCAGAGCTGAATACATCCTGGATTTTGGTACATTCATTTTTAGGCTGAAATATTTTGACATGTTATGAAACTTGTGACTCAACTACCTCTCAGCAGTGTGTTGTCCATTTGTAACAGCAGATTTTCCTGGAAGTCATTACTTTGGAGTGCCATTGTCAGCTGTACACATCACTCCTGCTCTTCTTGTCTTTTGTGGTGCAGAATTGCTCACTGATGTTAGTGAGGATGTTACTGCTGATACACAAGCTATCAGGTTTTCCCATTTTTTTTTCTTTCTTTTCTATCCCTGTTGAATTGCAGTTTCCTTTGTCTTCTGTGTAGTGCACTGAAAGAGGTTGGGAAATTTATCATGGTTATTTTTAATGGGTTTTTAAAGTCCAGCACGACACAGATTGAATTGATTCAGGAAAATTTCCTGGAGCTGTACCGTTTCACTATTAAAAATATTTTTATCATTGCAATTTTTCTGTAAGAAAATACGTCTATATTTTTCCTTCTAGCCCATAACAAAACCCTGCTTTCTAATGTTTCCACATGGTCAGATATTAGCCATTTCCCTAGATAATTTAGGTTGATCATGTGTACTGCTAGCATTTTTATTGTAAAGAATTCTGCTAGTGGTTTCATGATAAATGCATAAAGCACTGGGAAATTACTTTTATTTGGCTTAGCGTACATTTAATAATGCATTAAAAAAAATAAATGGTTTTGTGTGTGTGTAGATCCTAAGAATGTATAGAAAAAGTATATGCTTCTATAGGTAAAAAATTAATCTGTCCTGTGTATATTTTGTATGCTGTAGCATAAAATAGTACATTCCCAGGAGTGGGTGGTTACTATCTTTTTCTTCTTTGCTTCGACATATTTTTTTTTAGGCAGATCATGAAAGAAAAGCGGGTCCCAGTGACTGTCCCCCTCATGGCCAGTCTGGCAAACCTTTCCTTCCCTGAGTAAGGCTGTCCATTGTTGGCTGGAATCTGTGTCGTTATTGCATGCAAACCAAATGAATGGGTTGCCCATCGCTTCCCACTTATGAAACCCTGCTTTCATTTGCATAAACTTGGGATAATTTCAGGCTAGTAACCATGACCAAGTCAAAGTGTCATTTCTTATTCTACGAAACAGTCTATGTATGTGTAGTTACACAAAATTCAATTTGTCTTATTCTGTTATGTTTTTGATGCAAAAAAATAAGTCTATTGAGTCTTATCTATTATTGGAGAATTAAAATATTCTAATATTAAGACACTTATTTCATAAATGCATGCATCTGCATTAACATAAGCAGAGAAAGGAATTAAGAGGGATGGCATGCAATGTAATGTAACTCTCTCATTGATTTAAGATCAAAATGCCAGTAAGAAGGAGTAGACTGAAAGAAAATTATTTGCATGTTTATTTCAAGTACACTGAAAAATAAAATATTGTATCGTCCACCACTGCTGATCCTATTTACAGGAGGCAGATGAGCTGTCTTGACTATAAAGAAATGAAAGATAAAGTGCAGAATTAAAACAAACAGAAACAGGCTACTGATTTTGAATGCCTCTGTTCTCAATGCTGCTTTTGAAGATATGTATGAGGACATGACTTTTCAGCAGATAGAGATACTCAGTGTTTCCTGAAAGTCTTTTCTTTCCTTCAGGGCTAAAATGGCTAACCAAAACCGGAGAAGTGAAAAACTCCAGTTGCACTTGAGTTCTGGCCATGATAAGTAAAGTATATGTGAGATGAAGTTTGCAGAAATGCAGAGTTGTGGATGGCTTTTCGGTATACCCTGACGTCAGAATAATACAAACCTCAATTTTGTCATGGTCAGAAATGCTTTATGAGAGGCAGAAGTCAGATCACATGGGTTTTGTTTTAGTCATCCTGAACTGTGTTTGCTTCTATGAAGTTTAGTGATGGGCATGTAACTAACAACTTTATTATACTTGTGCTTTTATTATAGTCAAACTGTTTTATCACTTCCTGTATCTTGTGATGTCGTAGTATCACAAATTATATTTGAAACCTTTGACCTCCTTCCTGTTTCGTTCTCTCTGTATGGTCTCACATATGCTCTACTTCTTTTGTTCCCTGTCCCCAAATTTTTCTTGGATCCTGCACTGTGACACGCACATGCTGCCCTGCTTTCTGGGAGACTGAGAATCCTCCTTGGCTTCATGGCCACCTGTTCAGATAGATCCCCCATACTTTGCTAGAAAGCAGCCCTACACTTCAGGCCCCTTTTCTACGTGTTCTCTCAGCCATATTATTCGATGTAGCATCACAGTCATATCCCTCATCTTCGAGTGCACTGCTCTGTCTCCATTTATCTTGTACGAAATGGCTGTAGCCCTGCCAGGGTAATGCTGCCTGTTGTTTCCCAGAAATTGCTTACCTGCCTGTCAAGGGAAGCTGCTTAGAGCTCCCAACTAGAAATCAGGATAAGAATTCAGCAGATTCTTCTCCCTCCCTGTGTGGGGGAAAAAAAAAAAAAGATGGAGAAGAGGCTGCTCTTCTTTAGATCAAGTAACATTGTCTACTTATCCTCCTCAGCCATATTGTAGATTTTTTCTTTTCCTTGCACTGATAAAAATAGGTAGCAATGTTGAATATAAATAATAGACTCATACAAATCCATACAAATGAACACTGTGTTCATAATAGTAAGTCTCAAGTTTGGAGACACAAAAAGTTTGCTATTTCCCAGAGGTAGCCTTCCCTAGAAATGATATTCCAGTATTCTGGAAATAGTAGCCTGATGGTTTTTCCCTCGGGGTATGGCAAAGGAGTACTTTAGTAGTGAATTAGGTGCAAGAGATGAGACTGCTATCACGCTGCATCTCAAAAACCAACAGAAAGGCCAAGCACAGAAATATGCTGAAACCCACAGGAAACGCCTGCTGCACCATCACATGAGGTCAGTCAGGCATACTGCGCTTTAGTGAGCACAGACAAAACAAGCTTTGGTGAAAATGTCACAGTCTAAACATGGGTAACAAAACACAGACTAATACAGTCCAAGCTTGGTGGGAAACACCATGGGAAAAGTTTTAGAAACCTTCTTCTGGCACTCTTGCTGAGGTGAAGAGCTATGAGCACTTTCTGCGTCACTCGGTCACAGTAGCACCACACACCCCACACGGGAGGGGAGCAACTGTGGTTTCTTGTTAATATCACACTATTTCTCATTTCCAGTAGCATCCTATAAAAGCAGTACCCTATTTACAGCTTTCATTTTGCATTAATGAAGTGGAATACTGATGTAGCTAATCAGCGCTAGCGGTATGATGCAAGCACACAGAGCGGTGGTGGTGGTGGCAATCATCTTAGCCCAGTTGGCAGGATAAAAATAACCCCTACCAGCCCTGGGAAGCAGCAGCTCCCTGGCTGTGGAGGAGCACAGCCCAGGACCCCGTGGCTCTGCGCTTCTGTGGAGGCCAGCTTCTACTGCAGCCCACGCGAACCGAGAAAAGAAACAATTCTGTTATCCCTGTCCATTTTGCTGAATCCCTTTTGCTGATTCTCTTCCCAACCCCTGGACATGAGTGTGAGTTTTTGTACTTGCACTTGGATTTGGACTCAGATTTCCTCCAGAAACCAAATGGACATAGATTGCTAAATATGCTTGTATAATTCAGACGTGGGGTTTTTTTCCTCTTCATGGCACTTTGTGAGTTTAATTTAATCTCTGTCATTTCTTATATGTGGGTAAATGTCATCTACTTCATTTCATGAATGAATTAACACAGCCATGCAAAGTCTGTGTCTCCTGCACCGCTCACTTGGAAGGGGGAAGGGAGTAGTAAATGTGTGTGACGCTCTCAAGTTACTAAACCCTGGGGTTGGAGATGCCCAGAAATAGATCTCGTTTGCACCCTGGTGTAAGGTACTTGAAAGACTCTACCAGCTCTGTACCTTGTAATGGCCCCAATCAGCCCTCCTTCTTATTGTCACCCTAAATATGCTACTTTGATACTACAAGTCTCTTACTGCACCTGACAAGGGAGGAGCTCCTTTAAAAATAGCTGTGTTTTAGTGGTGGGGAGAATATAAATAATCCCAGAATTTTCTTCCTTCTTTTGGTACTTCCTTAAGCATGTCAGAAAGCAGAGGCCTTTTGGCAAGGTGCAAGTCTGAGATAGCACACATGGTTGGTGTGTAAAAGATAGCATTTTTAATCCCGGGTATGTGGACAAAGAGGTGGATGTAGCTGTACGGAGCAGTGCAGAGAGTATGCGTGAGCAAGCATCTTATGTTACACGATATTTTTAATACAGTCGGGAGTTAAATTAATAGTTCCATGTGCTTATTTTAAAGCTTTCATGACATGAAAAGAAATGTAGTTCATCGAAAAAGGAAATGAGGAACAATTTATTCTTAAATAGAAATCACTGTGGCCATGTCTTTTTTTTTTTTCATGAATTTACACAATGGGTTGGATAGTCTCTGGCTGAGGGGTGTGTGTGTGTGTTGGCGGAGCTGTGCTTTGAAACTTTTTTCCTTTCCTGAGACTGCTCAGTGCTACTGGGGCTTCTTTTTCATGTGCAGTAAGTTCACTTGTTTCTAGGGTGTTGTGTTTTTGGGCCATTTTCTTCTTTTCTTCTCCTAAGTGGTAGTGTGTTTCCAGTTCTCTAATCTGGAGATACTAAGTTTGTGAGTGCTTTATAAAAGCAGTCCAGGAAGGTACCTGCCCAGCTAGAGTCACAACCCGGAAAGCAGGAGAAGTGGCACAGCAGTTAGGTCCCAACTTTCCTGAAGAAAGCTGGCACAGGTTTTCCCAGTGTATGCGGCAGCTGAGAAGCTCTGTTCTCACAGGGTGTCAACAGAAAAAAAAAAAAAGGTGATTGCTGGCAGTTCCTTTCTCCTCCGTACCTGCCTGTCCCCCAGTCCCTCAGATGGAAAATGGAGGACATAGTTTGTTTTCCCCACTGTTTGTCACTCCAGGTTATTTAAATTGTAGGCTCCACAGGCCTAGAATAAAGCTTTCTACTTATGTATATCTCCTGTCAAATTAGGGCATGGGGACCTTGGAGGCCTCCAGCTGCTAATATAACACAAATAATTATGGGACTCGTGGTACTTGACAAATTTGTCCTGCTCCTTTCCTTTCTTCTCAGCCCAAAATAACCCTTTCTGTGAAGACAGTGTTTGGACTTTGCAGCTGTTCATTATGTATCGCTTAGTCCGACCACATCTGAATTGCCTGTGAGTGCTGAAAGGGGACAGTGCTCATGACGAATCAGTTTGCTCTGAAATAATTAAGTAATGCCAGGCTTCAGTCCTATTTGAAACAAGCCGTGTGCTATTCATTTTTACATTTCTCTGCCTGCAGTTAGTGGGTATCACTAAACAAAAGAGGCAGAGTGATCAAGGTACTTCTTTAAAGGAAATATCTCCTAAGAAAATTAGCCTTTCCCCCGTATCTATTTATCTTTGCATACCTCTCCTTCCTGCTCCCACCTTTTTCTTTGTTCTTTGCTCCTCTCTGAGGAAGATAGAGATAATAAAATATTCTGTTTTCATATGGCTTTGCAGATGATCTTTGTGTACTTCACCAGACCACAGCATAGAATACAAAGCCTCGTTTATTGTCTAACAGCATATGTATGTTTTGTGATTAATATGATGTGTTTATAATACATGGGACTGATAACAGATAGGGAGATCAAAATCTTCTGTGAATTGACAGCAGCACTATAAACAAGGTGAAAGGGTTGCAGGTGTTTCCCACATGGGTGTTATACAAAAACATATGGCCCTTTGCCGTAAGGTACTATACGTGCTCTTACCTTTTCCTGTGCAACAGGGCAACATTGCTGCAAGCACATTGGTGGCTTAGGATCTGAGGGATGCTGTCAGCAGCTGATGACCGTCCAGTGTGGTCAGGATGATCTTGGGAACGCAGAAAAGATAATACTAGTTTGGTAGCTGATTGATCTGCTACATTGTCTGATAAAAGAAATCTACATTCTGGGGGAGTCCCTGGCAAACCTTGGGAAGGAAGATGACATGCTTGGGTGTTGCTGTGGCCATGGCAGGCACTAGGTGTGGTTTCAGACACCTAGGCCACATCTCTGCAGCGAGCAATGGTGGTGCATGAGCAAAACAGCAGACATAGTTGCTGGATTGCTTTTTATTCTTGTGGATTAAAAAAAAGAGATGCATTTTCTAAATGACTAAATCATTGTAATGAGAACTACAACATCCTGGGTGAAACCTGAACACAAGGCAGTAGTCTCTGTCCTTGTCATTAATTGCCTTAAGAACGGTGCTTCTCTGATCTTACGAACCAAACTGCTGCAGTGGGTGTTTATTGCCTCTTCAGTTGTTAAAACACTTCAGATGAAGAGTAATTTATTTTGTTCAATATCCTGTAACCTAGCCATCTCCTTGACCTGTGAGCCCTTTGGTAACCTTTGCCTTTTCCATAACTTCTGGGAATAGGTCCATCCATGCCTTCTGTTGAACACCTGTGAAAAATTTTTGCCTGGCCCTCCTGAGGATGGTGCAACACAAGGCTTCCTGCTTCTGCCCCGACAGCCTGCTGGGGCAATGGTTCCTGATCTGCACTTTCATTTGCTGGAGGAAGCTGACTCTGTCCTTGTGCTGTTGATAGACTAGTACCAGGTTTATCCTGTCTCACCTTCCAATGGAGCTAAAGCTACTGGTCTAAAAGGTGGAATTTTTTCTCTATTTTGCACAGCTGCAGTTTAAACTGAAATATAATAGAAATTGCCCCAACAGCATAACTTAAATAACTGAGGCCTCATCTACACAGGAAAATTGCCTTCATGCATGGGTGATGAAATTTATTTTTACTGGTATGGCAGTAAGTGTTTCCACAAGTGTTTCGATGTGGACAGAGTTGTGTCACCCTGAGGATGCCAAACTACATACGTGTGTTCTTGCTTCTCTGCAGAAGTGAGCTAGGTAGTCTCAAGCATTTGCATTATACCCTGAATGCCCTACCTGAAAGTAGTACAAAGGGTTGGGTCAAGCAGTGTAATGGTACTGTAGCTAAAGGTAGGACTTTTGTGTGTGAACGAGCCGTGTGAAAAGATTAACCTAAGAAAAGTTAATAAAAAGTGCTGTCCTAAATTATTCATGAATCCATTTGCAATGCTCTTGCCCAGAGGCTTTTGTTTTTCTCAAACTCTTATTTATTAAAATCTGACAAGAATATCAGGTTTTGTTCAATAATAAATCTAAGTCTATGTGAGACTGGTGATATCCTCATGTAGTAATACAGAATCAAAATGAATTTACATGGCAGGGGTGAAATACGTTATTTACTTGGGAAGAATAGATTATTGTTCAGGAGGATTTTATCTTTTACTTGCAATTTTGAAAAAAAAGTGAAAAAACCCCCCAAACGCCGAGTTGGGAGATATTCTCCTGGAGTGTGACTGAGGCCTTGATCCTGCAAAGGATTTTAAATGTGTTAAAATCAGGTAAGCATCTTTCTGGTGCCTTTGCAGGTTCTGAACCTCCGTTGGCTAAATGAAATGGCTCAGATGATCTTGTTTCGTGCTTAGTTCTACCTGTCCTTTTTCCTTAACTTCAGGGGAAGATCATGTAAGTCATGCTTCTAGCCTCAGGACCTTGACTTCCAAAACATGTCCATACGCACACTCTTATTTTTGTGTCCTAGAAAAGGTTAGAAAGATTATATACAGAAAGCAGGAGAACGGAAAAAAGGCAGGAAGAAAGCCTTTGCTGTTTGGGATGCAATAAGAGATGGTGGTGTGTGCTTTACAGCAGTCATTCCTTAAAAATGGGCAGAACTTTGCTTAAAAAGCAATTTAAGATTTTTTTTCCAGAATTTTCAATTTATTAGTTGTAAGGTATCTTTTCCCCCCTTCTTCTCCTTCTCTGCCCTAATTTATAACTGGATAATGAAAGAAAAAGCAGGTGCCTATAGCTAGAAAGTTAGAGGAGAGTGAACAAAAAAGAAAGAGCTTAGCTGTGGAAGCAGAACTGGGAGTTCGGGTGACTGGTCTGAGTTGGAGGATGATGAATAGATTTGTTTGCATAAGCCTGGCTTGTGAGTCACTTTCTCATAAAAGCAGCTTGAGTAGGAGATGCTCCTGTCCCAAATTTTTAGTCCTGAATGCTTTCAAGCACAAAGTGCACTGTGACATAAAGACCCCTGCTGTGAGTACTGGCCTGTTATTCCATTGGACAGGAGCTGGAGCTCTGCAAATTCCCAGGTTTGAAATAAATTAGAATTGTGTCTCTTACACATACATGCTTTGCATGATGTATCATATTGTGCCTCTTACTGGTCAGAGTTAGGCTATCTGGGTAGACATAATTAGCTTCTGATTCAGATTTGGAATCTGGTGTCAGGAAATTGCTCCCTGTAAAAAGCTGTGTGTTACAGGACCATCAGTCACTAACCATTAAATGTGACAAGGAACTTGATAAACTTGGAGAGAGGAAGAGAAAAGCAAAGTAGGAGCATGAGAGGTCGGTATTCGTGGCTGGGTCTTTGCCCTGAGAGCTTGCTTTGTCTCTTTGATGCCAGAAAAACTGTACAAAGTACATACAGAAGGTGCACGTATGGCATTATCCTCTTTTGCTAAAGTCTGTGATCAAAACCCTCTTTAAAATGAGGCCTCAGTGCTTTCTTATACACCTATTGGGGTTCTGAATAAAAGTTTGACCATTAACAGACAGCTATTTTACTGTGGTCGAACAAACTGGGAGGGGTGAAAAAGTTTATCTTCACAGACCACACCACCCATATCTAAGGTTCAAGTAGAGCCTGTGGATTGCATTTGGGAAATAAAAGTTCCCTCTGGAAACCCACCAGAGAAGAAAAGATGATATCTTTCTTCCTGAAGAAAATTGTGTTCTTGTTCTTCTTTACCATTTGTTTGTTATGAGTTTTGGTGGTAGGGGCGTCAAGGTGGTCTGTGAAACCTAGCTTCGGAATCCAGATATTTGTCTGATTTGTTTGCCCTTGGAGAAATCAAGCTGCTGCAGCTTCATTGCCATGGGAACCTCTAGTTACTATATTTAATTCAGCCCAGGGTTTGCTTGTCTATTCAGTTGCTGCAATGTAGACAGGTGATAAGCAATATATTGATACTAAGCTATATTGTACAAAAATGATTAGGCACAGATATTACCACAGTTTTGCAGCATCTGTGGTATTGCTCTTGTGTTCTGCCATGAGCTGCCTAGCCCTCCTGTGCCTGCCTCCAGTCTCTTCTTCCTTTCTCCTAGTGGAGGAAAGACAGCACCGCCTGAATAATCTTTCTGGTCCAGCAATCAACAAAGGTAGGGACTGCAAGCAACCTCTACTTCCTGGTGGTATTTCTTCCTCCTCTGGCAGAGCAACCAAGCATGAAGTGCCTGTGGGCCTTGGGGGGAATGGTGCTGGAGAAGGGAGCTCTGCACTCCTAGGAGTTGTGGTGTTGGGTTGGGTCCCAGTACCTCTGCAGCTTCCACGATGGTGTGAAGACATGCAAGGACATACCATGGCTCCACGAGATCAGATTAAACTGGGAGCAGGGAGATAGAAGGTGTGCAGGCAGAGACACCCCTATCACTTATTGTTCTTCTAAACCTTTATTAATTCCCTTAGACACTTCGTGAACCCTTTTTTTTTCCTTTTCTTCTTTTTTTTTCCCCCTCCTTATTGGTATAATTGGTAAGGTTCAGATGGTATCTGTTAGATTGTTATGTCCATGGTTATGTCCTGGAGTCTGAGATGCACTCAGTTCCAGTGCTAGTAGAAGCTGTGGAAGTGTGCCTTTATAGCAGTCATGGTGGGGGGACTTCTGGAAAGGCTCATTGTAGACAGGGCTTTGCCATCATGTGGCTAACTGCAGGAAAATCTATTTTGTAGGTCTTCAATGCTTATTTGGGTTGTTGGTTTCTAATGTTTTGCTCCTCTGTAGTTTGGTTTAGTAATACTACATCACTTTGTACTGCATTCAGAGTGAGCATAGAGCATACAAACCTTTACATTAAAATATTGGCTGAGTTTTGATCAATCAGTAAAAGATTTTAAGCTGTTTCCTTCAAATTCCAGGACCATGCATCTTAATTTAATAGTTGAGAGGACTGGGAAAAGATACTGCTTTACCAAAGGGAATATGTTTACCGTGATATTTGTTCATGGCAAGTATTTTCAAGCAAAAAGAGGTATTTTACGGAAGGAGATGGTTCTCTGTTGTCACTATCTGCTAAAATGACTCTCTTTTTTCTTTGTAGGTATTACATTGGTCGCCAGATGTTTGTGGTGGTTTCCTCACCAGACATGATCAAGCAAATCTTAGTGACAGACTTCAGTAACTTCACCAACAGAGCTGTAAGTACATAAAGAAGTTGACTTTGTGGATGGAGGTGGTAGCACTGCTAATTTGAACTCAGACCAAAAGTGGCTACAAGAAGGTTGGAAACAGAGAGAGGAAAATGTACAATGTGGTGTACAACAAGACCTTAAGCTGTATACACTCAATATATACATTCAGTCTAAGACTCTTGTTACCAGAACACTCTGAGGATAAAAGGGAATGTCCTTAGAAGAGATACACTGCCCTTTTGCTGAAACACCAGATGGGTATTGAAGAGGGAGGGTTTCAATATCCAGTTTTGCCACTGACTTCCTGTGAAATCCTGGGAAATTCACTTCCTAGCTCTTTTCCTCAGTTCTCAATCTCTAACATGGAGATGGTACTATTTGCTTTCTCCTACTCATGATCTGTTTTGTGCTTTTAGACTTTATAGGGCAGGAGAGGTCTGCCTGGGACAAGGACATGCCTCTCGCAGCTATTGTATATTACTTAGTCATACTTACCAGTCTGACAATAATAAATAGCAAAGAAGGAAGTTGGACTTAGCAAGAACTTATGTTGTTGGTTACAGACTTACATATTGAAAAGCTCTTTTTCAAGCACTGGTTAGAACAAATAATGGGGGGTAATGGCCAGAGGGGATGGTAAAGATTTCCAGGAGTTGCTCAGCATTTTATGAAGAAATACTGTCACTGTGAACACTTGCTGCCTCAGTGCCATTCCCCTGTTTCCTTCTGGCCCCCTTATATGCTCAAACCTGCTCAAATAAGCTCACATGTATTCAGGAGAGCTGTTTGTGCCCTCAGGGCAAATTTCATCTCTGATTGGCTGTGTGTCTCCTCTGCCCCTCTGATCCTCTCTGCAACTAGATAGTCTGCAGACTGCTTGTCTCCTTTGTTTGCTTCTTTTGGTACATGAGATTCCTCTTGTGACTACGTCTATCTTATTTAATAACTACTTGTACCAGTTGCCCTCCGTTCTGCCCACGAGTCACACCTGAATGTAAGAATCTATTCTTAGGGTTCTTAGACTGAAGTTGTGTGTGACAAGGGTCTTTTCCCCATTTTCTCTATACTTAAAGAAGTTTCCCAGCCCTTCCTTTCTTCCACTGCAACCAGAAGTCCTATTTCTTCCTGTCCATAACTTTCTCATGCTTTTCTCATGGATATTTGATACTAGTAGACTGTATTCACTCTTCCTAGCAGTAGCTAGTAACCAAATAACATCTCCCTGAAATTGGAGAGCATTCCTTTGAGAGCAATCTCAGAGGTTTGTTCTGCTTTTAATTATAGTCAGCCTTATAATTTGAATATACCTGTGTCTGTATCATCACCCTTCTCGGTGAAAATTTTCTTTCTTCTTCAGGCTTTTTGTGCTCAGACGTTTATCTTTCTTGAGGTTGTATGTCCATCTGTCGTGGGCATTTGCGTTCCTCTGTAACATTCAGGTAGTTAGGTCATGTCACTGTAGCCAGTCTTTGTCCCTCTCTCTCTCTTTCTCTCTCCCCCCCTCCCTCCCTCTCTCTCCCCTTCCTCTTTTTGTTTTCTTCAGCAGGGATCTGTGAGGTATAGCTGTCTCTGCAGGTTCATATCTTGCCCTTATCAAGTGACAGTCCCCTGAATCATTTGTGGCTTTTCTGTACAACATCCAGCTTTATCGATGAGGGACTGAGACATAGACTGAGTGACATCCCTGCCACTAACCAGAAAGCCTATGACAGATGAGAAAATTTAACTCCTAGCCCACCCTTTAGAAAAATTAAGAGTTTCTCACCTATGCAGTGTTGCTATTTCTGGCTTGCTTAACGCCCAGGAGTCTAATTCAAATGAACTTGCTTCATCTTATATGCTTCTATGTGCTTGTTCTATGGTCATCTCACATACAATCTTTGATCTTTGTTGTTTCTCCCTTTCCACTTTGTTCCCGCCTTCTTCTAGCCATTGCTTTTCACTTACTGAGGATAAGCAGTCCTCTATTTCTGAGTCCTTCCACGTTTAACTTTTGGATCTTTTTCCCCTCTGGAGTTTTCACAGTGGAAGCTGTGTCTCCTCTTTAATTTGCAGTCAGCTGTCTCTGTGAAGTGTTAGGCTATCCTAATAGTTAGTACACTAACTATTCCACATGAAAATAGATAATGATGGTATGTAAGGAAGGCCAGTGGAATTTATTCAGAGGTGATTTGGGTTGTATGCAAGTAATGGTTGAAAGGTGAGGTGAGAAAAGTGCTTTCCAAGTAATAGAATTCTTTCTTCTCACATTGTCTGAATAAATGTAGTTTTAAGACATTTAATAGGGTTGCTTCTGTTTGTATATTTTAAAATTAGTCAAAGCAAGCTCCTCTACTTTAAGGGAGGGTTTCTATTTGCTAGTGGAGAATTTGAAACATGAAATAGATCCCACTACTTTATTTTACCAGTTCCTTTCCCAATTATTTACTGATGAGTGGTTATAGAATTTACTTTGGAGTCAGTGCTATTCACAAACCTAGGCTAATATATTTCAGTCCAGACATGGCACGTGCTTATTATTTCAACCCAAAACCTTTTTTTAGCTTAAGAGTGTCAGTCTCTTAGGGTGAGAAGGATGGGAAAGCGGGTGAGACTATTGTGTTTGAACAGGCCTTAGGAAAACACACATGCATTTTTCTTCCCCACCTCTCCATATCTATTTCCAAAATCAAGATTTGTACTTCATCCACCAGAGGTGAGAGTTATCTAACCCAGAATGCTGCAAAGGAGATTACTCACCATATCCTGTAGCAGTTGTAGCAATTGTATGTTAACAAAGTGTCACTGAGTTTCAGGATGTGCTTCTAATTCTAGAAGCGAAGTGTAGAAAAAGTTTATATTTCATGTTTATTTTCTTGCTTTTTCAATTAATTATAAAATATGTATGTATTCAATTTAGAGATGATTATTGTGAAGGGTTGCAAACAGTGGATGTACTTGATAGACAGAAGCCAGTAAGATGATGATTCAGTGAACTCTAACAGCTTTTATTAAAGCTGTCTGTAATGTGATGTCATGCCTTTGAGTGCTTGTAAGAAGGATGACCTTAATCTGGGATTGTGCATTTATGGACTACTTGCTGGGAAGTCATCAGAAGGCCTTTATGGAATCAGAGTGGTTTTAATCTGCTGAGAGGATTCTTTTGGATGCATCTCTTGTCCTGTCTTCACATCCAGAGATCTGGACCATTTGTGCACTTCTCTCACATTGAATCTGTCTGCTCACTGATTATATAGACAAAGTAGATCTTGCATGTGAACGCAAGCCAAACTACTCTTCATTTTATTTAATTATGTTTCTCTTTGATATTATACATTTCACATCTTTACTATTAATATCTTTCAAATGTTGCTGTAAAAAGTCTTTTACCTTCCCTTGCTATCTTCTCTTGTTTCTGAATTGCTGATTAATAATTCTTGCAACAGAAATGTATGGTGACTGCAGATCAAATCTTTATTAAGGTTCACATCCTTTCAGAACATGCAGCCAAATCTAGCATGCAAGTTGTTATTGCCCTGTAGGCATGGGGTATATGTATTAACTGTATAATCACAGAAGGCAGTCATGACATTCTACTTTCCCACTTAATTTTGCCTCAATTAAAGTAAGCATTGTGGCAATTTAAAACCAAAAACATCTACTGTAATATACCTTCATACTTGAGACATACGAAGCCTTTTCCCTACATTTTTAATTATAGTTGAAGAAGAAAATATGAAAATTAGTTTATAGACATTCTGCCAAAAAATATGGAATTAATTTTAATTTAGGTTAACCATGGAAACCTCAGCCAGTGTTTTAGGAGGGCTGTGCTGCAGTAAATGATACCTTTTTCTCACAACTGTGTTGTCTCGTGAATGGAAGTTTCCTTTTAAGAGCACTAGAACCATTTTTAACTGCATTACTGTGTTGCAAGTGAGATAGGATTATGATGTTTGTTGCATTCTGCCAGGTGGGATAACGATACATAATCTGTTTTCTGATTGTTTTTAGTTTCTGCATTGTGAATTTGTTTTTCAATAAGTACTTGAGAATCATGAAAGTGCACTTTTAAAAATGTAGGAGCAGAATGTTAAGGTGGAACAACGTGAAGAGAAACATTACCTGATACATAATTCAAGTAATTCAGAAGTTGTATGTCAAAATATTTGCTAAAAATGTGGATCAGCGGGCCCTAAGGCAAAGGTAAGTACTGCCTAGTCAAGATTTACCAGGCTGCTGGAGTCAGTGTTCTGTCAGGATTCATGTGGCTATCACAAGTGGAAACTAGTAGTTGATTCAGACCAAATCCTTAAATCTATATGCATACCAGTTGGAGGAGGATGACATTTTTAAATTCAAAAATCTACACCCATTGCAATAGCTGTGAGAAAACATCACTGTTTTCTCATCAGGAGCTTTGTTGCTACAGTGGAAAAAGTAATAATACATTAACAGCAAACAATAATGAAGTGGTAAAAGAACAAAAAAGTAGCATGAATGTTGATAAAACACAGCAGTACAAATTCCTTGTATCCCTCTTGAAGGAAAAGCAAGTTGCTCGAGCTTCTTTTCTTTTTGCTTGTCTATCCTTTTCTTCTAGTTCATCCTCATGAGATCTGATTACTCTTTTCACATGTAGAATTTGTCTGTTACACTAAGCTGTTGGCTTCATCTTTATTTTGGTAGATCTGTAAAGCCTCAGGCTTACCTATGCTATTAAACAAATAAAATGCAACCACAAAGTAAGAAGGATCCTGTTTTTTGCATCCTGTTCAGTTGTGGTCCATGATGGCCATCATATCCCTGAATTAGCTATTCTTTCTGGTCTTGTACTAGGGGGGAAGAAAAAGTGTCTTCATATTACTGTATCAAAAGATCTATCCAAATTTGATACAAGAGGCCCTCCAGAGGTCCCCTTCAAACTCAACCAACCCATAATTCGGTGGATTTCGGGTCAGGTCCTCAGTCAGCATAAATCAACGTACTTCTATTAACTTTAGATGACTCTACACTGGCTGATAGTGATTATGTGTCTCCAGAGCAGGACTGGGATGCACAACTGGCTTCAAACAACTCTGTGTGGTACCTCAGGAACTGACTTGTGTGCGTCTGTGCTCTTGGCCTTCTGCAAGTGAAAGGTCACTTGCGTGTCTTGTGCAAGATCTTACTTGATTTTTAAAGAACAGGCATCAGCCCCACTGTGCTGTCTTTCAGTAAACAGTGATAATGCAGTTATGTATCCAAACCCAGAGTCTGATACAGTTTATGGGCTGGGTGTTTCTTCAGTATCTCTCTCACAAATACAGTTTTTGTTTTGAAAAATGAACCCACTAACATACTCATTTGGACACATATAATGTAAAAATAGTTAAGGAATGAAAAGTTGTGTACTCTTCCCAAAAGACACATATACATGCTGACTTGACCCAGTACCCTTGGTTGTTTGGTTTAGAAATGTTTCTTTTCTTCAAATCAAACTTCCTAGCATTATTTCCGGCTGTGTCAATGCCACCGTCATCATCCTTTCATGTGAATTTCTTAGTTTATTTAGAAATTGTTGCTGTAGAGTCCGATGAACTCACTTTGTAAACAGATGATGCATGAGCTTTGCTGTAAGCTTACCTTCGTGTGGTGGTTTGGAGCACCAGTGACACACAGTATGACAGCGGGTAAGCCAATACTTGGAAAATGATTCAAACAAATGAGAAAAAATGGTAAATATATATAAGAAGGTCTTCATTTTCCCACCCTTTAAAATGACTGTTCAGTGGGGTGGTTTGGTAGGCAAGTGATGTTCCGGTGCATGCAAATAGTTTGATTGTGATACTTAGTTTTGAAAAGTTGCTGGGTTTTGTGGCTGCTAAGAGAAGTAATGAGGAATGTGCTTTAAATTTGTTCGCTGCCTCAGTATGTTTAGATCTGTTTTTTCATTTTTCCATTTCTTCATTTTGTTTCACCTTAGTTTTTGTTTGGTTCACACAGGACATGAAAGATGACCAGCATAACACCTCTGGAGCTACCATGTCCCAAGATTAGTTGCCCACACCTGCATGTGGGCATGTGTACATACCTGTATGTATTTATGGATGCATACAGATGAACACATGTTGATTTGGGGTCTCTGTGATTTGAGGAGAGGCTGAATCTCTAATCCTCACTAAAGTGTTGTAGACATCAGCTGTGCCATATCTTATTATGAAAACTTCACAAAATGTGCCTCTTTGTACATGCTATGGTGACATTTCGGTTCCTGATGCAGTAAAGCTGCCACGCCTGATGGCAGGCCATGCCTTGAACATCTGGTTGTTTGTGATACAGAGCTGTGATGTTCTTCCCTCCCTCTCTGACTTTTAGGACAAACCCAAACATCAGTCCTACCACATGTACAACAAGCCTTGGTCTCATTACCTAAGAATATTTGGCGCTTCCAAAAATCATTCTGTGCCTTACGAGGATAAGTGAAAAGGTGTCCAAGCAGAGAATTTTTTACCTAGTAGTTTTCTACAGCTTCTAGATCATAGTTGATTTGAAATCTTGGCTGGTACAGCATCATTACAGAAAGGGAATTATGTTAGCAGGAAATGCATTTGACTATATAACACTTATCTGTTTAATATTAATTTGTTTGACTGTGTATTTGTGGTTGCTGTTGTACAACCATGTAAGCCCAGATGCCTGAGTGATTTTCCAGTGCCAGTCCCTGCCAGGAAGCTGAGAAAGGGCTCTTATCCTTGTTTTGACCTGATGGTTCAGGAGCACTGAGGCTCAATCACCATAATGATGTATCTGCTTGCTTTCCCATATGTGTTTCCATGGCTGTCTTCTAGACATACTAGAATACCTTTCTAGCCGTGTCAATATATATGTAACTATTTTGCTGCCTTCTATACCTGGTAAAATAGCTTTTAGTTCTGGATTTCTTTTTTCTTTCCTCTTTTTGCTTTCAGAGCTTGCACGTTAATTTTTCTGAGCAATTAAATTCAGTTTGGTTTAAATGTTTTAAAGTAGCAGTGCATATGCTTGCAATAGAAACTTGAAAATTAAAATAATAAATTTTGAGAGGGTCATTTCTTTCACACTATGTAAGTCTTTTTATGCATGCACAACAAATCGCCCCTTATTCCCCATATGCTGAAGCTAATAGCAGAAAACTAATGTTCTCAAATGATCACTGCTATTGACTGTAAAATTAATCAGACTTTGGCTTCAGTTACCCTTAAAGAAAGAACTGATGTATTAGTAGACCGTATTCTGTGAACCACCTGATCCTCTGAATCCCGGTGAGATGAAGTCTGGTTTTGCGATTAGGGCTCTAGGTCGGGATTTAGGAGCTCTGAGCTCAGTTTTTGGCTTTGCTACAGAATTCCTGTGTTCACAAGGGCAAAGCATTTAGGAAGTGCTTTGTCACCTTAATAAATGTAAAAGACTATATTGGGAATTTCCAGCCGAACAGTATCATTAGCGAATGTTAGTGCTTTAGGACTGATGGCAATGGATTGGGATTTGGTTTATCTGTTAATTCAAGTAGTTGTGGTGGGAGGCTTTTTTTTGTTTGTTCTTAAAAGAAGCTTCAGAAATGTAGATTAAAAAGTTTTAATGAAAAGCTCCTTTTTTTCTTTTTAAGTAAGTTTCTATTTTGAAGTATTAAAAAAATGCTAAAGTAGAAAAGCTAAAATTGTATTGTAAAAATACAATTGATTGTATTTGAGGATTATCATCTCTCAAGTTTGTAATTTTTATTTGTGATTCTAATTCAGAATAGGAAACCAAGTGAAATCTCTGTCCTGCAAAATGGGAAAGCTCACCTGTACTTACCTTGGAACACCTGGCATTTGCTTCTGCTGACCACTTGTCCTGATCCCAGCCAGGACAGGCTGAATTTTTTTGTGATAGCCAGGAAGGGGCATTGCCAGGACCCATAGGTTATTCTGTACCATCTCATGGCATTACTGGGGACAGGGGAAAGGGATGCTTTTCTGGGGAGCCATACAGTATTGTCTATTGTCAGGGGGTTTCCATGTGAATCATTTCTTTTCTTGTTCCCTCTGTCAGCAGTGTTGTTGTTACTGTTCATTTTCTCATCTCATTGCTGTTTCCAGTAAATTGCTCTTATTTTAACCCATGATCTTTGCTCTTTTTGCCTCCAGTTCTCTTCATCCTGCTGCAGGGAGGAGGGGAGGGAAAGTGGCAAAGCGAGAGAGTGGCAGTGTGGTTTGCAGAGTCTCGGTGGGGGCACTGAATTGGGGAGTACCATTCCTAAACCATGACACCACTATACATAATAATATGGTAGCATTTACTTACTTCTGTTCACATTCTTACTTCTCATTTAATTCCGGGGGTCATGACTGTGTATATACATGTTTATTCATAGGCTGTCCAGAATTAGGCTATTCCCTTAAATAGGAGACTCTGTTTTTCGCTGTGCCTCTCATGGAAAAGATGGTGAAACCTCATTGCAGTCTACAATTTCCTCAGGAGGGGAAGAGGAGGGGCAGGCACTGATCTCTTCTCTGTGGTGACCAGTGACAGGACCCGAGGGAATGGCCTGAAGTTGTGTCAGAGGAGGCTTAGTTGGATATTAGAAAAAGGTTCTTCCCCAGAAGGTGGTTGGGCACAGGAACAGGCTCCCCAGGGCAGTGGTCACAGCACCAAACCTGACAGAATTCAAGAAGCATTTATTTGGACAGCGCTCTCAGGCAGGTGGTGTAACTCTTGGGGATGGTTCTGTGCAAGGCTGAGGGTTGGACTCAGTGATCCTTGTGGGTCCCTCCTAACTCACTGTGATTCTTTGATTCTCACTCATTTAAGTATTTGATAAAGACTTCTGAAAATTTAGGAAGATATAAATAAAAATAGGTTGGAATGCCACAGAACAACTTACAAGCAATCAGTCTTTACTACTGACTGTAGTAAAGTCCAATTAGCTTGAGGATGGTCCTGTTGACTGACTTGGAGAGACCCTGTAGCTGACAATGCATTTCCTCTGAGCGACAACTTAGGTAGTTTGCGATTTGAGTAACGTTTCCTTGAAGGTTTCCTGTGTTGTTGTGATGGGAGGAAGCTCTCAGCATATCCCCAGCAGTGGTGGCAAGGCTATCGCTGGGCTTTTGAGAAAGCTACACTTCTATTGAGGCTGCTATTTTAAATGGCTACTGTATTGTTGTCCAGGTAGGTCATGTGAATTTGTTTGCTTGAGATTTATGGATCTCTAATTGAGTAAGTAAACACTAATATTTGTCACACTTCCTGGTAAAATTGCAAATAAAACTGACTGCTACCTTCTGTATGAAGGGTTAGCAGTAGTGGTGGAAACAGATGGGTTACACACAGATGGAATACAAAATAAAAACCTTCCACTTTTTCTCTTTTCTGGACACGGGTTGTCTGTTTTCAGAGGCTATGGGCCATAAACCTTGGCAATATAAAAGCAATGCAATTGACTGTAAAGAGACTAGAAGACTTGAAAACAAGTTTCCTCTTTCCTTGTCCCCCATCAAGAAATGATGAATCAGCAGGTTAAGGCCACAGCTGATGCTGAGATGTACAGTCCTCTTATTTTTTCTAGGAGTTATTTTATAAAATGAGTTATTTTTCAGCATGGGTCTAAGTATTTGAATCTATCCCTGAGTCTTTCTCTGGTTTATTAATGGACTGCAGTGCTGCCATCACCATGGTATCCTGCTACCTCTTCCCCTGTGAAGACTGAAAAACCGCATGTTGAGGAAATTTACATTTTTAATTCTCCACTCTCCACGCCTGTACATATAAAGATGGTTTGTGGAACCATGGGAGAACACAAACACAAGGACAGTCTTGTATTGAGAAATGACCAGGGTTGCTGTGTTGTTTTGTTCATTTTTAGCACTCTTTCTCTGTGCTATTATACTGCAACCATCATTGGTTCAATACCTGCTCCTAGGTAGACACCAGAACACCAGATGGATTACGTACTTACAGCACTAATGATAGTGGCTGATAATGTGTGCAAATCTCCCTTTCACTGCTTGTTCAAGGCAGTTAAGAAATACTGAATACAGCTGTACATAATTACGCTTCTTTTGAAACTAAATCAGCCTGTGAAATTTCTGTTCCTGGAAAATGGTCAAAATTAGTCAATAAGAAACCAACAAAACAAACAAACAACAAAACCCCAAACCCCTTTGCATGTACTTAGTGGTATATTGTGACATTCTGTTTCTTAAATGCGAGGCTTCCCTGCCGACTCTATTGAGACTTAAAGTGTGGGGGGGTGAATACTGCATAATGAAACTACTAATAGGTGGTTTTGCTGCAGGTGTAGGAAGATGCTGATTTGACAATATGCTGTGTATATGCACTTGTTTATGTCATCAGAATTTTGTGTAAGACTAAGTATGTATGTGTCTTAATGTGTTCCAGGTATGTGAAGGGTCACTTACTCTTTCTACCCACTCTCTGTTTCTTTCACGTTTCTTTGAGTTACTGTAAGATCAACTTTTGAAATTATCTATTTTGACATGTTTATCCTCACCTCTTTTTTCTTCATTCTATCATTTGCAAAATTTCCTTTTCTAAACAACTGAAGAAAACAAGATCAGAGTTTTATTAGGTTTTGCCTTCCCTTCCCCCAGTTTTTCTCTCGTTGAAACTTGCCAATCATTTTTAAAGCCTACATTGGGCTTTTCTGCAGCACAGGAGATATCATTAAGGCTTTAAACCCACTAATGAGGGAAATGTGCGCTGCTTGAAGGCTCCTGCAATATTAACTACATCCAATTATGTTAGGTAAACGTATGAGTATAGTCAAAACAGGATGAAAGCATATCTTTCTATTCAGGCCAAAAGCAGTCTTCTGAGCCAATCTTTCATCAAACTTACATTGGCTATTTATTTACTGGGTTTGCAGCACTTTTTTTTTAATACTGAATAATAATGCCGAAGACAAACAACACTTACAGGCAGGAAAGGACTATCTATTTCTAGAGCTCTGTTCCTTATTTAAAGAACATGTTTTACTGCTGGATAAAATATGTGAAATCTTAAGTCTGATGAATATTTCTTCCTGTTTAAATACAGTATTGCTTCCTTATCTAATCCTGTCCTTAGTTGACTGTGTTGTGAGTAGGTGGAGTAGAGATGCAGTTTGTACTGGCCTTTGCTGGTCCTGACCTTTGATTTCTGTTGATTTGGGTTTTTTTTAGAGGGAGATTCAATTTATCCTACTTCTTTCGATGTATGCTGTGAGAATATTTTTTCTGAAGCTTATTCAGTCTAATAGCCCAGGTTTTTAACAGTCCCTCATTTCTGACTTCTGAAACTGTTATTTGACAGTAGCAGATTGGTTGTTTTGTTTACAATTTTCTCACTTTTCTCTATTCTTGACATACAGTAGAGTGTCATGTCCTTTGATTCCTGCCTCTCCCAGTCTGCTTTTGTTTAGAAGAGTAATTAGTTTGTCACTTGTTCCAGAATTGACATAGGCTCAGATCACAACATTCGAGTTGGCCTTTTTTACATGCTTGAGCAATCAGAGTTCAGACCCAGCACTTTGCTTTGCTTCCATGTCTTTAACCACATTTGGAGGTAACTCAACTTCTCCTGTACAAAAAATCCTTTTGAAGCATCTGATGATAGACAAATCGTCTCAGGTCTATGCAAGTGATGTTTTACAGCACAGAGAAGTGATTTATGTGTATCTGCCTAAAAGCCGGGAAGTTCAGCACTGGAGTGGATGTGACATGGCAATATATGATATTTGAATGGTTGTCATGTATCATGCCAAAGATCTGTGTAGCCTGGTTGAGTGTCCTCTTCCAGAAGTGGCCAGCAGCAGAGTTCAAAAGACTATCATAACAGCAGGACAGACAGTGACAGTAATCTTCCTTCTGGTTTATCTACCCAGCCTCCAGCAACCAGTGCTGTGGTGAATTCCAGTGCCAGAGATTGCATCTGGGCATCATTTCTCCCATTGGTTCCATTGGCTCCAAATCTGTTCCTACTCCACCCCGTTTTGAATTCTTTCTATTAACTGTTGTGCCAGCAGGTGATTTTTTTTCCATGGATAAGCTTTTTGTTTTGAATGTGATAGGAGTTCTATTTGGAGACCTGTCTGTGTGCAAGTGAAGTTCATTCCTCTTCAGCGAGAGTTAATGTGATACACATGGGCATTATTATAATAATCCTTGCAAGCCTCTGCTCTTCATTTTAAATCTTTTAAAGGTAGTATTGTCATCTTCAAAATAGTGGAAATAATTTTCTTTTTAGACATTCATCTAGATAGCTTAATCCATTTACCTGCCTTTATGTTTATATTTGAACTTAAAAGTATGAAAGGTTTCTTCCTTTCCTTTTTTTTTTATGATATAATGATAATATTCTTATCTAACACAATGCTAACAGCCTTTTGTTAAGATGTCTTAGCTGAACTTACCATTCCCACAGCAAGACCTACAAAAGGGATCATGTGAGCATTCCTCATCTGGTTCAGCTCAGAAGAAAATTCATCTTAGTTTATGTGTCAATGTAGACTTTTTCAAAACTATGCAGGCTGACTTGGCACTGAAGCAGATGATGAGTGCTCACAAGGGTGCTCCACCAGCCCCATTTCAATGGTGGTTATCTCCAATAGATGGAGGGCGGTGAACAGCTGGTGGGGTCGTAGCATCTTAAATTGATGCAGCTGGTTTGTAGTGGTTCTCTGACCAAAGCATGGAAAGTTCTCTTCTACCCAGTGATTAACTCCAGTAAATCTGTTCTAAGCAAAAAATTGTTGCCATCCTGGTTTTTTTTTGCTTGTGACCTACACTATATAACATTCGTTCTGTGAGAATGAAACCTCCACGGGAAAGGACGTTTAGAGACCGTGCGCTCCTTACCACTGACTACGTGTTACAGCCATAAATCTTGTGGATCGTAAGTGAAGAATGAGTCTGCAGGTATTATTTTAGTCTCTGGTGAGAATTCTTTGTTTATATAGCAACCACATATCTTGGCACCATTTGTTGTAAATAATTGATAGCAAATAGTTGGCTCATCTGAGCCTAGGGGAGGGAAGATGCTGCTGTGTGTTTTGCAGGTGCTGTGGAAGTGCTACTCTGTACATGCAGAGCTACTGACCATGACCAAGGAAAGTTGCAGGACACTTGCCAGCCCTGCTGATGTATTTTCAGTGTTACATTCACCAAATTAAAAGGGAAAGCGAAGAGGATGAGGGGTGTAAAATCCAAGTTTTTACGCTGCGTGGTTCACTCGCAGCTCTCCAGCATAATGAGTGCTCCCTACTTCGAGCACACCTGGCCACTGCTCATTTTCATGTTGATTCTTCTGTTTCTGAAGGCTTGGGGATGGCTCGAGAAGACTCCGTTTGGCCCAACAGACACATACACAGCAGCTTATATACCGGGATCAGGCAAAAGCTATTCTGCAGCAAAAGTAAAGGATTGTTGATTCTTGTTAATTATTTACTCCTGCCAGCCTCCTCTCACTGGTGCTAAGCAATAGAAACAAAAATAACTACATTCTTTACTGAAATAATATTCCATTTCTCTTCTTTTCCTTTCATGCTTGCTCTTGCAGAAAAGAGTTTGGGGAAATAAGTAGTAAAAACAAGAACTATCTCACACTCTTGTCTTTTGCTAGATAAATTCTAAGTTGAAGGTACACAGGATATTATTTTTTCTCTTTTTGAGGCAATTGCAAAGGACAATTTCCCAATTTCCTTTTCCATTCTCAGTATGTGCATTCAGATGAAGCTAAAACTGCACTCTTGCACTTTTTATACAGCTTTCCTAAAATAATTCTGAATAATTTAACAATGGCTCAGAAACATTCCAGTTTAACCAGTCATTGACCTTCAATCATATTTTAATGTCATCAGGACTATATTGGTATTTCATCAGTTCCAAAGAAGCTGTATTGTTACAGAGGCAATGGTGAGATCTATAATTAAAGTTGCTCATGTCTTCCATTACAATGTTTTCCTTTCAGCAGATTATCATAGTTTAACTGCTTCAATTAATATTTTCCATTTTCAGTCAAAAAGGTCTTGCTATTTTGGAGACTATGCCTAGGGAAAAGTTAGGGTTATTTATCGATTGTGAGGAAAATAAACTCAGAGTCTATTTCTTTGGTTTTGGCTTTGTTCCCTCTAGTGTTAAGGGCTGGATATAAAAACCACTTTGAAAATCTGACCAAACTGCTTAAGTTTATAAGCCCCTGAAGAATCTCAGTAAACACAGACTCAACAAAAAATTGTTAAAGAGGACTGACTTACTACTATCTGCCCCTGCTGACAGGACTCTACAGATGACTAAGAACTTCTACAAGTCTTCATGTGAGCTTTACATCTCAAGGATGAGAATCCTGAGTTTGTGACTGATTCATTTCACATGAAAGGGGTTTTTTATGTGTAATATTAAAACCTCCCAGATTATAAGATTTCTCTAGAAATCTTATGTTTGAAAAATCAAATGGAGATCCTGTGGCAAAAAAAGTAGTATAGAATAACATAACTAAAGAATTGGACCCATTTGGGCCCACTTTTGCATATGCTTTAGGATACAAAAACTGCAATAAGCCTAAGATTTTCAAACCTCTTAGTGCTTTATTTTGCTGTCTTAGTATCCTCCTAATATAACACTGATTGATTTCAGTAGGAATAGATGGCATACTAGATCATCAGCAGCAAGAATTAAAAAAAAAATCACCGTAGTGATTTCTGAGATTCGATTAAGAGATGTGGGGAAGACAGATGTTTCATGTTGTGGCTGATTTTGAAGAGTCAGAAGAAAAAAAAAAGTTGATTAAAATAATTTGTTTCAGTTACAGCTTTTAATGTAAAAAGTAGTTTCAATTTATAAGGTAAAGTTATTTTGTTCCAGAAACATATATAACCAGATATTTTGTTGGAACTTTTCTCCTTTTTTTCTTTCAGAAAGCCCAGAGAAAGAAATTGATTTTGCACTTTTTCTAGTTTCTTGCAACCACACGGCTTTGTTTAAGTTGCTGTAACTCTGGTTTTGTTTTGTTTAATATTTGATTTGAGTTTTTAAAAGGAATATTGCCTCTTTAGTTGGTGTTTCACTGTGTTAGATTAGATGTTCTTTAAATGCTCTCGCTGCTGGATGGCACATCCTTGGTTTTACCTTCCTCAGTCGTCTACTGGGGCAGCTCCCATGTCCTCACTTTTTTTCAGCAGTTTCCTTGGTGCTTGTGGTAGTATTTTGGCAGTGGCAGTCATTTCTGGCTGTAAGAACTTAGGTTTGTCCTAGGGTCAAGATTTATTCTAAGTGAAAAATCAGTAGGGTTTTAGACATGTCACAAAGGGTTACTTTTTCAGTTTCAAGATCTGTTTTATTTTTCAGGCTGTTGGATCCTGGGGGGATTCAGCATGAACCTCAGGTGAGGGAGAAGCAGCTGCACAGATGGAAAATGAATTCTTGTGCTGTGGAAGCGTGTGCTGTGCTGGCCAACACTGATGATTGAGAGCTACAGCTTCCACCCACCAATGAAGCTGGGCTTGGAAGTGCAGATACAAATAACTTGCAAATACTAATAATTTGCTGGGTGCATGCAATCAAGTGTGATGTGTGTGCCGAGTATGGGTACGGCCTGGCAATTCCACTGGTGTGGGGTCCTTCTAGAGAGTGAAGCCTCTTTTCTTCTTCATGTAGGAAGTCCCAGCAGGCAGAACTAGGGCAACCTCCACTCAGGTTGCCCATTGCCTTTCTGTGTATGCTTGGCTGTCGTGGTGTTAGTCCTCAGTGAAAGGTTGCAGGTGTCTCATTCTCGTGGCTGGCACATACTGCTTCCCAGGGCACTCGACGAAAGAGAATCTAAATCCCAAATCCTGCTCTGTCGCTGTGTGCGTTTGCTGAGCTTCCAGCCTGTCTGTGCCTGAAATGCTAGCGCTGGCTTTTTGGGCAACATAAGTGGGGAGGACTCAGGCTCTGACCCGTCCCCTTAGTTTCATGTCATGGTGACAACACAGTAAAACTGAAGCAACAGAGTGGTGAAACAGGCCTCCCAAATGATGCATTGCCTGAAGGAAGCCTGTTTGGCGAGAAAGGGATCGGTGAGCTCTGGGGTGTGGGCTCCAATTTGTGGGGTTTTTGGTTGTTTTAAAATTTTATCTTGTCCTAGAACTCTTAATTAAGATGACAAGATATGGTGATGTGCTTTATGCTTCGTACTCTGCGCTACTTGCTATTCCAAGTCTAATATGTTTGAGAATGCAAAAGTAGCTGATATTGTTAATATATTTTGAACGAGGTACTTGCTGATACTCAGAGGAACATTTTAGCTTCTCTCCTTGAAGAAATGAAATAAGAGCGATGTGAGCAACAGTCTGCTTGCAGATTGTTTGTGAAGTAAGGCTGTTTTACTGAAATTATAAGCTCCAGGGAACTCATGATAAGTCCTGTAATTTTATCTGTGTGCAATAGGTCTTTATTATTCTTGAAATTATCTTATGACAAACATTTAATTCTTGATGTGCTCAAATTAATTTGTAAGAGGCAAATGTACAAACACTATTTCATATAAGCGTGCTTTGACATGCTTTGATAAATTAGGATTTATTTTTTTAATTTGATTGAAACCAGACAAAAACCCACAAATATGAAATCTTGGAAGATAAAAATCCTGAAAGTGTGCTTTGCAGCTACTGAGAAAGTTTTATAGCCTAACTCTTCTTGAGGGACAAATAAATGAGGAATGAAAGCAGCTACTGAGATCAGGAAAATGCATTAATGTTTTGACAGATAGATGTGGATATCTTAATACATGAAGTTTGGATTTTTTTCCCTGATGTGTAAATATCCACTCAATGTAATTAGAAACAATTGTGAAGTACCAGGCAGGGAATTCAAATTCTTCAGCTGAGCAGATACTGCAAATGTGATTTGTTGACAGCTTGTCATCCTGCCATTAGAGCTGACCTGGAGTTCTTTTTCTGAATGACTTTTTAAAGACAAAGTAACATAAAAAGATAAGTGTTTGGCCAGGGAGTGTTCTGACTCTGACTAACAGCATATGCTTAGAGAAAGAGTAGAAGAACAGGGCAAGTGCAGAGCAATATTACCTATAGAACATCCGCCTAACATCTGACTGTCCACGGTTGACTTCCTAGGCTGGAAACTGCATCCATGTTTTTAATTTTTAATAACCTTTTTATTCAGTAGTTTGATTTAGCATCTTGGACCCATTTTTGTTTGTTGGTTTGTTTTTTGTTTGTTTGGTTTGGTTGGTTTGTTTGTTTGTTTTTAAGTATGAGGAGTCTTCACAAGCAAACTTTTATCTGCTTTGTTCAACATTGTTTTCAAATTTTCTTTTTGGCATAGGTGGGAAAAAAGGTGAAATACTTTTTCCTTGGGTTGGTTTGCACATATTGGAGATCTTTGGTCTGAAATATTAATCCAAAATGTTCTGTTTCAAAATAGATAAATGCCAATTTGAAGTATATTTTGTATATCAGGATGTTGTCACACAGGAAGTAGGATACTAGGCAACAATTTTTAGGTGTTACATGGGAACTTGGAAGACTGAGAGAAACCCTTTAAAAAGTCTTTCAACTTTCAGTCATAGTTTGCCACTTACTCGCTTGTTTATTTTTAGTGTTTCTCATTGCTTTGAGATGTTAAGCTACACTGGCCCCACTATAATTTTATTTCTGTATTACAACATCTGTGTGAAAGAGGTCAAACCAAAATTGTCAATAAAATATTAAATACATGAAAAAATGACATTTCTTATATATCCTCTTCTCTGAATAAAAAGGTTGCATACGAGTGATATTTTTAAACTAAGCTGTTGGTAAGCCTCCCCTTCACCTGGCTATCTTGCCTCTGCTAGTAATCAGAAATTCCTAAGCATTTAACCCCTATTTGAGGAGCTTAATTTGACGATACAGGTTTAAAAGTCTTGCTCAGCTGTAGCTAATGCTTGGAAGTGCCTTGAATCCCTTGGAACTGGTGATTTCAGCAGCAGCTGGAATATTACCTGCTGGAAATAGTTCTAAGACACTCATCTCATCTCTCTGTGAAGTGCCCTATGTAGAAACTTATAGGTGATTCTGTGGGAAGATGCACTTGCAGCCTTATGTGTTGAAGCTACTCCACATTTCATGTGGTCCATGGGATCTGTGGTAGAGAAGTTAGTGAATCTCTGCAGCCTGATAGGACAGTCATCTGGATCAGGGAAGTCGAGGTTTCAGATACTACTACAAAATATTGCTGATCATGAAGGCTGAGGTTTCAGATATCACTGCAAAATATTACTCATGTATATTTCTCTAAAGATAGTTTTATATAAACAGACTTTTGAGAGGAACTGGGGCTTAACACCTTTTCACAAGGGGAATGAATGCTCTAAGTCCAATTGAGTTCACTCCTAAGTGATACCTTAAGGAGGTGCAGGACTCTTCCTACATTGCTGTCATGGCAGCTTGGACAACTCTGTGCTCAGCTTTTGTGAATTCTTTTTCTGAGGTATCTAACAGCATGCCCAAGGCATTTGGGTCAGGATTATGGGAGGGGTCAGCAGCCAAGAACACAGGCAGTGGGAGGCTGGGTAGTACTTACAATCTCTCTCCGTGCTCTCTAGAAGCTTCAGGGTTGCTGCAGACATATCTCTGAATGAGCAGATTACGGAATACAGCGGTCTTGTGTAAAATAAAAGATCTAGCCAAAGTTCTTATGGGCATTGCCTGTCATTCCTATGTATGCCAATGACTGAAAGCATGGAAATAGATCTGTACCAGAAGTTACTGGGGACTGTTTTTTCTCCAAATACTGCTTAAAATCTGTAAAAGGAACTTTCTGGTCCTCAACTTTTCCTCAAGGAAAAGTGTGGATAAACAGAGAGGCTTTTAACAGTATTATAACTTTATCCGATATTAAAAAGTCCAGTTACGTCAGCTGGAAAGTAGATTTAAACATGTTTAAAAACTGCTTCTCAGCACAACAGACACTGTGTATAGAATATGGATTCTCTAGTGCAACCTGCTTTTGTTTATAATACACAAAATTCCTAATTAATTAAGAGTACATATGTTTTTCTTCGGTTTGATTGTTTTGATCCGAAATATGCAAACTGACCACCATATGCAAACTGATGAAGGCGTGGACTTAATTTTGGTCTTGCTTGCACCAAAAAATGGAACGTGTGACTTGCATCAGTCTGGGTCAGACTGCAGGAGGCCATATGTGTTTGTTTTAGCATTTATGAATGGTTATATTTACCTCATTGCAATGACTCGCTTTGGTTTCTATTGACAAAATCATGACTTAAGAGAATGTTTGCAAAGACAAGAACAGATGTTTCCAGGCTGCTTGCCACAGAGAGGGGAAAAAAAGCTGGTATTTGCTTGTAAGCTGGTGTTGACTGTGCCATTTTTCCAATGAGTAATTGTGAACGGTAGTCATTAGTCAGTTGCTGAAGATCTTGACTTGACAACAAAAGAACGGGCTTGGAGATGCCTTTTTGTATAGTCTCATCTATATAGGAGAGTGAAAGACAATTGCTGTAATCACTGAAACCAATTCTACCCTCTTGACACTCTCTTGAAGTACCTTAATGACCAAGGAGAACCTAAAAGCTTAATGAAATAGATAATCCATAGATATTTTCTCCTCTTCTTCGCAGGCATGTTGGTTTCAAATTAAGCTGAAAACTTTTACTAGGCGCTTTTATGAAATTGCAAAGCAACATAAGCTTTCTGGAGTTAGTTTGGTCATTTTCTTTTTCCCTCTGCAGCCATAAGATCAAGAGCACCTCCTAAATCACAATACTAAAATCAAACTTGTTTTAAATGAACTTTTCTAGAGGGTGGAAAAAAGTGTAATAGACTCTCAGCAGGGCTGATGATCTGGGAGGGTTTTAGGCAAAGTGTTTGTGAAGTAATATCTGTGCACAGAGTTTTAATGGGCAAGGAAGGACTGATTTCAACTACCCAGGAGCTGCAGTGTGGGGTGTGTGGCATCTGAGGATTTGGAAATGGAGTTTTGGAAAGGCAAATGAAGAGAGAACCTGCTTTGGGAGAGACAACGCCTGTGTGTAGCAATTGCCTTGGGTGTTCAATGGATGGGAGGCCCCTCACAGGTAGAGCCGAGGGGTGGGAGCTGCTCAGTGGTCTCCCATGCTGGGACACAGCCCTCAGTGGGCAATGCCAGGCCTTTGTCCTCTGTAAAGGCTTTAATTTTTGGGTAAGGAGTTGGGTCTTGCTCCATTATAAGATGATGATTTGTGAAAAGAAAAAATTCACATGTTTTGAAGAGATGTGGCTATAATATTTGTGTACTCACAGACCCTCCAGATGGAAAAGACAATGAACTACAGGGTATATGACATAAATGAACTCTATTTTGGCTTTAAAAATATGCAACACAGTGCTCTCCCGGCTCAGTCAGAAGCCACTACACGATATGTCTTTGAATGTCGTGAATGCAGGGGGAACTGAGCGTGACTTAAAACACCAAGCAAGTTTGAAAGAATATACTGTATCAGTTTACCAACAGGGAATTTTTAAAACGAATGTATGGAGGCATCTTCTGCCTTCCCACTTCCATGATCCACTTACTGCAGGCTTGGTAAGATGTATTCCTTGAGATATTTCAGGGTTGGTTTTTTTTCTGTTACTTTTTTTAATAGGCAGTGTTATACTGATCTGTTAAGTGTCATGCCACTGCCACTGACTGGATGAAATACCATATGAGCAGTTCATGGGTTTGCTGGTTCCACCTGCTGGCTGAACTGGTGGTGATGACCTGTCAGTCAAGCGGAGTTGAATGAGTAATCTTAAAAAGAGATTTTATTAATAGTTCCTGTCTGAAGTATGGGGGTAGTGTCTTGTCTTCATGCTACAAACTATCTTTCTCATTTTTTATTAACTTTCATTTCATTAAATTCAATTTAAAAAGGCAGTTTCTTAAACAGGATGAAAATATTTAACCACAAGTGCATTTTTAGCAAGAGCAGGACAGCAACCCTCTTTGAAAATAAGAAGATGAACAAGTTAACCCGGTGATGTGCAAGCACTGCTGCTTGCTCATTGCTTCTGGAGCTTGCCCTGGGAGAGAAAGCCTAGAGCTGCTCCCTGCTAGAGCTACCACAGAGAACTGCATGGCATGCATGAAGGCTGGGAGAAGAATGACCCCTCGTATTGGGAACATACACCAAAAATTTCCCCAAAGAGGGAAAAGGGTGGGGGTGGGAGAAGCCCAGAGTTAGACTTGACTCTAGATACTGCAATGCCCTTAGGTACCAAAGAAAGGCTAGAGGAGAGAGGAGTGAATGGCTCTCATTAGCATGGGTCATAGGGTTGAGACTAGGGCTAAAGTTCAAGGCAGAGTGGGCATGGGATTCCAGTTAAAGCTGGATACTGCAAAGCCTGCAGGGCTGGAAGAAAGCTTACATGAAACGAAAAGGTGTTTGCTAGGTATGACTAATTCCAGAATTAGTGTTGGTGTTACTGTTAGGATTTGGGATTTTTGGTGCTCTAGAGCTCAGTTCCTTGTTTGAATCTCACCAGACTGAGTGCTGAGGTTTGACTCCAGTAGAAATAAATCTTTTTTGATTGTTTTTTCTTAGCACTAAGCTATGATTAAGTCTAAGTTTAAGATAACAAAGTTTCTGAGATCCTGTTTTATAGAATTTCATTTCTTGCTGTGTTGTCAAAGCACATGGAGTAGATTAGCAGCTGGTTCTGTGGAGGTGAGTGGTTTATATTGTAGGTTTCCAAGCTAGTAGGTTTTTAAGGGTCTTTAAAGGTACACTTTAGGTTCTTCAAAGATTCATCTGTTCAGGATATTTAAAGAGTGAGGTTTCTAAGGGAACATCATGATGCTGTTACCCTTCCTCCTCCTCCAGGCAGTCATTGCTGGTTGCCAGAGGTTCAGTCTAGCCTGCTAGTGACAAACTCAGAGAAGGAACAAACAATGTATGAATCACAGAAGGCTACAATTTTACTCCAGGATAAAGCAGGGACAGGATATTAGTGCATGAGTAGGTCCTACAGATGTCCATATTGACATGCTTGTTAGCATGGTTTTGTCGCGTATCGATTAGTTGTCCCCCAGGCATGGTCTGAGCACAGTTCAGGAGGTGAACATGTACCATGGCTATAAGCAGTTTGGATATGTCCATTCTTTTCAGGAAAGGGATTTAACCTTGAGGGAGGAGGTGTTCTGTTCCACTTGGCCTCAGAGCCTGAGAAGAGTCACTTTCTTGAATTATTTAGTAATACAGAGCAAACCATATTGACTCAGGGACAATGAAAACTGATAACTGGGTCTGAAGGGTCAGCCTAAGGAACACCTTTATGGGGACGGAATTCTTGCATCAACTGCAGAGATGCTGCTCATCTGCAAATACTGTTTTGTTTTCTGTTTTAAAAACTCTGATGTTCTAAAGGATTTATTTGCAAGCAAATCCCTCCAATTTTCGTCGTTGTTGCTGATGGCATGTCTGTGATTGTGGGAACTCAGCAGCACTTATAGATATACTGCAGCAGATTACCATGCTGCCAGTAGTTTTCATGCAGCATTACTGTACCACGGTCAGAAATTGTTGATTGCACAGGAGAAGGAAGTGTAGAGGAATCATTGAGTATTTAGATAATGATAGATGGAACATGAGCCTGATTGCATTTGACTTAAAAGCAACCTCCTTTGCCGCTTAAAAACCAAGATCCCTCTCCTGAAAATATTACACCTGCCTCCCATGGTAATTTTTTTAGTGATTTTTATAGAGAAAGGATTTTTAGAAACATCTAGTACTTTGTCCATTTGGAGAGAGGTGACACTTCGTCTTTCACTAAGACACTTCAGGCTCATTCTCACACCAAATCCATTTTCATTCCTGCTATATGAACCTGTAACACAGGTTATACAATTAGGAGGAAAGTGTTTGCAGAAACAATAAGGAAAACCTGATAAATGAAATCTGCTATACGCTGCCAGTCATGCTGATGCTGTTCCAATAAACACAAACATATTTTTGCATACCCAGTTTAAAGATACAGAGTAAAATAATTTATGGCCAGAATTGTCTTTCATTCCTTGCAGCATTTATACGTATAAAATACTATACACACAAAAAATGTGTTAAGGGAGCAATACTGACATAAAGTAGAGTGCTAGAAAGGCAATGCTGTAGTTAGTGTTGTAGTTATAATATTATAGTTAACACACTTTTTGTTCAGAAACTGGGTCCCTCTCTGTGAATGCTCTATATACAGTCTTTATGCAATTATGAACATTTTTTAAGGCAAGTGTTTGGTTTAGGGAGGGAATTTGCTTTCAAGGCAAATGCAGTAAGATTTATATCACATCTGTTATTATCCAAGTGGAGCCTTGTCTTGCAAAGGAGATTTGTCTTATAGAGTGCACAGTTTGGGCAGCCTTCAATTTAGGAGTGGATGCAAAATACTTTTCCAAGTGTTGCTCTATAATTTTTTCTATTTTTTTCCCCCTGTACGCTATTCAAACCTTTGGAAGACAAAATCGGTCATTTCCTTGTGGGAATTGTTATTCAACTCTTTCACTGTAGTTTCTGAGTGCCTCAGAAATGTTAATGTGTTGTTACCAGTTCTGAGGAGGTGATGTGATAGCTCCTCTTTATAAAACAGGAGTGAAGGCTGGTGGTTGAAACATGGGTCTGAGAGTGTTTGCTAATTTGGGGGCCATATTCCATGACCTGATTTCTTGGACTAGTGCATTTCTCTTGATCAAGGCACATTCCCTATTGTTGATTTCAGTGAGTGCTGCAATCTCACCCTCAGGGTTTGAAACTGAAGACCAAAGATATAAGGAATAGTTATTTGGTGACCAGCTGAGTCAAGATTTAGTGTAAGCAGCTTCCCTGGCAGCACATAAGAACTGTGAAGCAGAGGCTGGCATACAGTGCTTTCTGAAAGGATGGTGCTCATTTCCAATTGTCTAGAGCCTCTTTCTTCTGATTCTACTGTGTCTTTGAATATCTGTAACAAATGAGGGAGCGCTCCAGTGAGCCTTTCTAGCTGGACTTCTGATCCTCAGGAAAGATACCTACTGACAAGTCAGAAAACAGATTGTTTATTTAAAGAGCAGACTCAGAGAAAACAGTCCTACTGCTTCAACTTTGACAGCTTGTCCCAAGTTTTTCTTGTTATTGCACAAAATAGAATGGTCTATGTATACATTAAAAAAGAACCCATGTTTTGTCTTACAGTAGTCATCTGATGACAGCACCTAAGTCAGTCTCTTCCTTCAGCTTAATATCCTACTATGTACTTTTCTACTTGAAAACCACTCATCTCTGCTCAAAAGTGGTGTGTAGTGTCAGCCCAGTGACATTAGTTTACTACACTGAATGGTGTTACTGCATGTAAAACTATCCCATTAGCCCGTTTGCAATATAAAATAGGCTTCTGCATTTTACAAGCTTATACAGTGTAGTAAGAATCTGGCAAGTGTAAAGGAAAAAGGTGTTAAGGAGAGCTGGCAGCTCCTTAAAGAAACAATATTAAGTGCAAACTCTTCCAATAAGGAGGAAAGTTAAGGAAGTGCACTAGAAGACCAGTGTAGCTAAATTGCCAGCTCTTCATGGCTCCTGAAGAGAAGTTTTTTTTTACAGAGTGGAAAGTAGGTCAGATTTCCAAGAAGAAGGATAAAAAAATAGCATGTAGTGACAATAAAATCAGAAATATTGAGGCACAAAATGATATTAAAATATCCAGGTTTGTTACAGGCGGTAAGAATTAATTTTTCACGTACATTAGTAATGAAAGAATGACTGAAAGGAAAAGTTAGAGGGTGAAAGGGATCAACAGATGGCATTGGGAAGGCCAAAGCATCCTTGGTTTGTTTGGGTCTTTCCCAGTACAGTGGATACTGTTGATACTGATAACATGGGGGACTGTACTGCCACTGCAGTATCCAGAACATCTCACATGCACAAATGAGTGTCTCTGTACATCCTGGTAACTAGAGAAGTGTACACCTTCCACCTGCACCCACCAACCTTAGGATGGTTTGTCCAGAGGACATTGCTGTACAATGCCTGAAATACCAATTGAAGATGACTTGAAAAGTGTTTGGGAACAGTGCACTGTTGGAAGGAAAGGGAGGAGCCCAGAGGTGCCTTCTTTGCAAGTACTGTTCTGTAGTTTTATTAATGAGTTAGATGATGTTACTAAGTGCACTAACAATTTATGTAGAAAGCTGGTAAGGATGAAAGAAACGGCTAAAATTCAAAGTGGTGTTGGTCAGTTGGAGAAGTAGGCATAAAAAGAATGGTCAAAGTTCAACAAGGACGTGTTCTATATGTGACTCTTGGGAGTAACCAGCTTTAATGATAAAGGCTGGGAAATAACTTCCTAGGGAGTAACTATTCAGAAAAAAAATCTGAGAGTTGCAAAGAATCACAAGCCAGTACATGAGTACATTGTCACGGTGTGGTATGTAGTATTCTGGAGTGAATAGAAAGGAATATAGCTTGCAGAACATATGGCAAAAAAAAAAAAAATCCTTCCTTGCCTGGAGCACCGTGTCAGGTCACAGGGACTGTACCTTGAGAAAGAAGTAAATCAACAAGACTATGCAGAGGGACAGTAACAACACTGAACAGTCAGTCCCGGATAACGTGACTAATATGTATTGAGCACATTGGCATTATGTGGGGTAGATGGCAGCAATATGATAAGTGGTTATTATAGTCTTCTGTATATATGGGCTGCTGCAAAGCTGGGGAGAATAAGCTGGTTTCTATGCCTGTGACAGCACAAAGACTAAAGGTCATATGGTCCAGGAGAAGAGATCGTGCAACCACAGTAAAAGTACTCCAGCACTGGAAGAGTTTCAGTGGGGAGGTTATTGAATCCCCACAAGGCCTTCAGGAACAATTAGGAAACATCTGACAATAATGTAAGTTGTAGTAGATTCTGCTGTGGTGCTGGACATCTCCTGATGCCTCTTCCAGGCAGAAGTGTGTTGTTTTCTAACACGCTTTCCTCTTTTATATCCTTTTAATCCTTGGTGAATATCACTGTTGTCTGGATAGGAATTTCATGAATGGTGGGGGAGATTAAAATTTAGTAAATCCATAGTAGTTACCTTGGTACAGACTTCATGGGAAAGTGCTTTGAGCTACTATATTTGACAGCAGCTGCAGCTGTAAGAGTCATAGGCCACAACTTCTTAGTGAGAGTGTTCCTTATAGACAGAGTAACGACTGGGACTTGCTTTCTAATCAACATATTTTCTGAAGACTTTTAAAATGCATGTAACAGTCTGACATACCAGCTGTCACCAGAAATCATGTCCCCCACCAACACCCGCATGTGGTGCGTTGGCACTCGTCACACGGAGAGGGAGTGTTGACAAGTCCTCTTGCTAGTCACCTTAGGAAGGGAGGAAAGAAGCCAGGGTTCAATGAAGGCAATCTCAGGAGAAAACCATGAACATCAGAACTGGAACAGTCTGAGCAAGGAGTAACTGGGCTGGCCCAGGGCTTTTGCAAGCCCAAGAGGAAATAAGTGCAGCAAAAGAGAAATTTTCTCCAGCCTCATCCATGTTTAGCTTGGTGTTTGGGACTGATTCGAACCTCTCTCATCATGGGACAGCAGTGCAATGCCGTTCATGACCAATCTTTCCAAGTTCCAGAGCCTTGAGTAGCTATAGTTGCATTTGTGTTAAAACTGAATTATGCTTTCTTTTGACTTAGAAGCCGAACTTGATTTCCAAGCCAATGCTTGACAGCATCCTTTGTCTTCGAGATGACAGATGGAAGTATGTGCGGAGCCTCCTGACCCCAGCCTTCAACGACACCAAACTGAAAGAGGTAAGGTGTAGACAGTTCTGATTTCATAATTTAGAAGACTTGTGCAGGCATCTGCTTTATGTAGGTCCATATTAAGGATAGGTAAAACTTGCTACTTTGTGCCAGTTTATTTAGGCCTGAAGAGCATGTGCAGTAGAGCATAGGTACAGCATGGTCCAGGTCATAGACTGGTGAAAGTCAGAATAGCTCAGCTGAGGATATGATCCTCTGTCTTCCTCTGTATGAGCCAGTTTGTCCATGAAAGTGTAGCATACTCAAGAAGGACCCTTACATCTTCCCTATCCTGTTAGGAGTAAGCTAAAGTACAGAAAGGTTATTGCTCCCAGTTGGAACATAGCTTTTCATGATGTGCAGAGTCAGCAACTCTCACATTAACACAGGAACTGCTATCAGTCTATTTTCATTTCTCCATCTCCTTCCCCTCCCCTCCTCCTTTTATTCTTTAATCCTTTCATATAATAAAATAAGTCACTGGAACAGAATGTCATTGCCAGATAAATACCTCTGACTGAAAATAAATGTCTCTGTGCTGACTTGCTGCTAATTTCCTATAAATGTATCAGCATTTGCTCAGCCATGGGAGCCCATTACCTGGTAACAAAGTCCTGTTCCAGTGACACGATATCTCTTAATTAAACGCAGATAAATGATTGACTGGTTAAAGTCTTCTTTCAAGGGGAAAAAAAAATCAACTCCACAACAACAAAAAAATCACCTTTTCCTTTACGTATTTTATTCTGAAGGGGAATCATGCCTCACTCCGGTGCCCAGTCCTGGGTTGTAAAATTTTCCACTGGGCAGACGCTTGTGTTGTTTTGACATGCCGCTGTCGAAATCCACAGTAACATCTAAATGTGTCTGCCTCTCCCAGCTCTATAGACAGCGGTTGCTTAGCAACACCGGCTGTCACCTCCTTATTATGGTAAATTCTAATTGGCCGTGAGCCTGGTGGAGATGCTGATTAATCACGACTGACAATGCCATTGGTTATGCGCCCCGACATTTGCTCTGTCACCGGCTCCATCGCGAAATTTTAGCAAGGCAAGGATGTTTAAATATGCAAGCGATTAGGTGCACATGGCATGGTGGGAAGAGGAGAGTTTTGCATTTTCCTGGTGGAAATTAATCTTACTGCAGGTCATCAGCTCTTTTCTGGCGGACTAACAAAAGATAACACTGCTCTCCCCTCAATTTGTGGAGAGCAACCTCTGCTGGCACCAGCCGGGCAGGCTTGGCTGAGGAGCACAGAGAGGGCAAGCAAGTGGAGCCTCGGGTGTCCTGCTTGGGCACACGTGGGTTTGCAGGGTCTGACTGATCAAACTGACTTGGGAGGAGAAGTCATGGCACTCCCTTTGCACTGCTTGGTGGTGGAGCTGGAACGAAGGAATAGTGGTAGGAGGTAGAGTTGAGGGCTGGCCAGTGCCTGGTAGCCATCTCGCATGCAAAGACTGAGCTCTTTATTTTTAACCTGATAATCACCTTTCCCCATGATGCCTCTTCCAAGCTCTGTGGAAGGGGTGTGACTGTGGATGGGCTCAGGGTGACCTGGAAATGGTTACTTTTTCCTCCCGTTCTACCCCAAGTGGGAAAAAGAGGAATGGGGCAGGTCTCTCTGAAAAGCTCAGCTTTGTTCCTCTCTCCCATACCTTCAGCAGAAGTCCGTCCATTTTGACACAGAGAGACACTTGCAGTAAGCCCATATGAGATTAAGAGCTGCTGTTGAACGGATGTGCTCCTCAGCCTCGCATTTCATTTTCTACCCAAATACATTAACAGTCCTGGGATCTGAAGTTAATGCAATTTAAGTCCTTGCCCATGTGCTTTTCTTGCTGTTGCTTAATTTGGAAGCCATACCAACACTTCTCAAAGGAAATTGATGCTCATTAATTATGATCTCACTTTTTAACTCTCCCATATTTGGTACTCTCTCGGAACCTCTGCAGCAGCATGGAAACAAAAATACCATATTCTACTATTGGCCATACTACAGAGTATTCAGAGTTATATAGAAGACATCCTGTTTATAATAATCCCTTCCTCTGTACTTCAAAGCAGTTACAAACAAGCTAGCTTTGGTATTAATTTATTGCATAATAACCTGGATATGTTATTTTATACATATTTATAAATACTACTAGGCACTTTCCTTATTTTTTTCTCCCAAGACATTGATTCTTTTGCCGCAGAGGTCCAAGCTCTGATAAAATTCCACACCAAAGTCTTCCTCTCTGTTCACTCTGGATGTCTGCCTTGCCTTTGTTCCTGTATGCAAACTTACCAGTGATGCTGGAGAGACTGCACACCTCCTGAGTGGTTCCTTGAGTGCTGCAGCCCCTGGTGCCACTCCAAACATAGACTTGTCTGTCTGGATGCTCTGAGGGAACTGAGAGCTGTTAGCCTGTGACAGAGCAAGAAATGTTAACAACTCCTCGTGCTCCCCATAGCAATCACTTCACATAAAAGATGCACCAAGAGCCAGAGACTGGTGGTTCCTGATAACTCCATTTCAGAAACACAAGAAGGGACAGTTTCAGGGCCAGCAAGAATGAGAAGCTGGTCATCTACTTTAACCTGGCTGCTGGAGGACAAGAACCAAGGCAGAGCTAATGTATGTTGCTAAGATTTAACCTGCAGTGCTCCACAGAGGCACCTGGCTGCTGTGGCTGTGACCAGAGGCATACTTTGCTCTTGCCGCTCCACGGAAGTAGTGTAATGTCACTGAGAAGTTTGCTGAGCTTGAGGAATTTCCCCTTAGTTTGGCAAAAATCTCCAACAGCCAGTCACCAAATGATAAAAAAGTTGATTCCAGAAATTTTTAATTTTTCAGTTACAGGAAATGAACTGAAACTAGAGGTTATAGAGCTGCTGGGTAGCCCATATAGTGATTGCTGCATGTATGCAGAGTTATTTTCATAACATTTTTCAAGAGCTTCTGGCATCTTCTCTAGCTTTCTCTTTTCTCAAATTCTTTTTAAAAGCCACGCACTGTTTCACTGTTGCTTTTATGGATTCCTATATATTGGGTGTTCTCCCTTTTTAATTTGCTTTTTCCAATAAGCATGTGAAGATTAGTAAAGCAGTTGAGATGAGGGAGGGGGGCTTGGACTCGAGAATTGGATTTTGGGGCTCTCAAACCACGACAGCAGTCCACTCCGAGTGAAGGAAGTTTTGGCTCCAGATAACATTAAATAAAAATACTATAGTGGTGGTGGTGAGCATAGCATAAAACAATAGACTTCTAAACTTGGTCCTGCAGTAAGATTTAGTAGCATCCCATATGACATGCCACTGGAGTTGGTAGCAGATCTGATAATAAGTTCTTTCCAGTAAGACCCCCTCATAGTGCCATTGCTATGGGAGCACTAGGAAGGAGAAATGAGAGACAAGAGGCAGGAGACCCAAGAAATTTCACTTCCAGTTTTGACATTGACTGCCTGTGGGTGATCTGACAGTAGCTACGTAAATTCTCTGCACATGAAACAACTTTTATCTTTTAAATGGGAATATTACCAATCACTGAAAGTTGATCCAAGATGTAATTCATGAGGAATTGATGAATACCTGGAGGCTCTAAGTAAAAGAATAATTTCCCAGTGTTCCTGTCATGCTCTCCTCAGCTATTATGTATTGAAACAAACTGACATGTTAGTGATCTTACTGTACCGATCTTGATTCCCTATTTAGTATTTCTTATTTTATTCCTCTTCTTTTTGCTGTGGTGCCTGTGATGATCCTGCAGTTCTGGACCCCTTGTCAGACTTGATAAATAGCTTTGCTCTCTTTTACAGCCAACACCAGCAGAAAACCTATTGATTTTTATTTATTCTGATGGTGCTGCAGTAGTCTTGTCATCTCCTATCAGTATGCTGGGAATCCTCTCCTCCATTAACAAACCATTAAAACAAAGCGGAACACAAAAATTAGAGGAGAGAGCACAGCATAATGTAGCATTGTCCTAAATAACCTGTGAAGTGGAGTTTGTGTTGAGGCATTTCTTTCAAATGAAGGGAGACACAAAGCAGAACTTGGGATAACGTGACAGAACAGTGCAGGAAAATCCTCTAGTGTCACTCTCAGGCATGTAGATCTTTCATGTCCCACTAGGACGTAAGATCTGACAGTCCAACCATTGAGATTTCCTTGATTTGCTCTTATTCTGTTTGTGCACGTTGGTCAAAGGTATTTTGGAAGGGTCTCTGGAAATTGTTGTTGCTGGGCAAAGCAAGCGTGCTCACCTAAGGCAAATCAAATAACTAACATAAAAACTGATTTGTGAAATGTGCATATCCTTGAGCCACAGATCAGTGTCTGGTTGAGTTGCTCATTTTGGTAAGTTGTGCCCAGGAATAGCAAGGCCCACTGTCAGGTGATGGGAACAAATCCGCTCACAAAACGTCTTCCTGACACTCTAGTCTTTTCCTGGTTTTATTCAGGACTTGAAATCTGGAACAGAAGCAATTCTTGTTTTAGGGATGTATTCTTTTTCCTTCTCCTTCCTTTATATTTCATGACATTTGTGGGACAAAAGGTCCAATGTGACTTCTGCTTCTGTATGCGAACAGTAAAGTCTCCAGTGTGTCTGTCTACAGTGAACATGATCCAGCCTTCTACTTTTTAGTTTGCTGTGCTAATAATAAGGGGAATAATAATACTAATGAATATCGAGGGCCACATCTTACTAGAGGAACGTGACTCCGATGCCTTTGAACAGTGCAAACATCCACATGCGCTGTGTGTACGCAGAAGCAGAAACTAATTGTTGTTATGTGCCAAATAGCATATTGGCAGGATTTAAACAGCAAAGCCCCTGGCATCATGAAAACCCTAACCCCAAATGCTCTTCTTTGGCAAAAAGAAAGAAATTTGGACTCTGGGCTACTCTTGCTATTAGATAACTGGCAGATCAAATATTTACAGGGACCATATTGTTTAGATTTTTCTTCATCCTGTTCCTCTCAGCCAATCTGAACACAGAGCAGCTGGGGTTTGTTTACCTACCAAGAACTGAATCTCAGGCAGGTTATGCAGGTTTTATGTTCTGACTGGCAAATGAGAATATATAAAAAGTCACTTATACCAAGGCAGTGTAGATCAACGTGTCTGTTTCTGTGCTGGTTTTCAACGTTCACCTCCCCCAACACTATTTTTCTTGACAATTGGACAAAGAGTTTGAGGTGTTAAGGGACTTGAGAATGTTTCAGTCTGTGGTCTTTGTAGTTCACAATCTTGGACTAATTTATACCCCCCAGGGGAATAAAAATTCAAACACAACCTACGATTCTTGTGTAGATATCCCCTGTAGCTTTCATACACAAATTGTCTCATCGATATGACTCTGTCTTATCATGCTAACAATAAATCAAATCCATGTGCCCCCCTCCTTATTTTCCTGGTTAAATTTACTAATAAAAATACCTTATGGCTAGAAATTAATTGCAACAGTATTTTGAAAGCTGGTGGAATGAGGAAAGTGCAGAGGTGCTGTGGGATGCCCTGACCAGACGTGCCCCTGATATCTCTGCCAGCTGTTGAAGAGCAATAGCAACTAGCTGGGTGGTTGCAGATCTGGTGATGTGATGAAAAAAAAGAGAAAATAAGGCAATAACAGGAACATCTGAAATGATCACCATCTGTTTAGGAAACATCATACCTGTTAAAATACAGATTTTCATTTTGTTCTCCTTGACTGGTTCAATTCATTGGAGGGGCTGGACTCAGAGATTATAAAATATTTCACCCTGGTTCAGTCTGTTGAAAAGAAATGTGTTAATGTTGTTGAACCATTTGAGAAGCAGCTCACTGCAGGGGATCTTCTTTGGAAAGCCAAAAGGGAAAGAGAACTGCCACATAACATGGTGTGCCCCTCCCAAACACATAACAGCTACTGTTACCAAATACTAATCTGCTGTCAGAATTGTCTTGTGAGACTGTGGCAAAGCCCAAATCCCCCCGGCTTTGAAATGAAATTTCTCCTGTATAGGCACGGGACCTCGAGAGCAGCTAGACACATTCTTGACTCAGACTTCTGCCTTTGGAAAACATATTGGATGCTCCCGCGTTGGCCTTTTGACTGTGTATAGTCTTGCCCATGTGTTAGGATGGCAGTGTGCCTGTGCACAAAGTGTTATGCCAGTTTCACAGAGGTAGAAGTGCCAAGCAAAATGGACTTGGCTGGGCAGGCTGCGCAGCTCTCAGAGAGTGCGGCGAGGCTGCAGTAAGTCTTTTTTGGTAACAAAAATGTCAGAGGAGTAGGACGAGTCTGTTCTCATGTTTGTTGACATCCGTATGCTGAAGGAGGTTGTTCAGGAAGGAGAGGCAGGTTTCTATGTGTATGCTGTGGGTGCCTGGCATAATTATTGAGGCAAGACTGTGGTATTAAGTTGTAGGCTGTAAGGATCTCTTGGCAGTCTCTGTGGGAAAGAGCCATAGGACATAATTCCTTTAGGTTCACAGCTGGATTGCTGCTATACCCTTCCTCTGCCCCTGTAGTTGGTGTAATCAAGGAAGTGTCTGATCCCTTTCATATGTAAAAAATTAAAGAGAAAGAAAGAGAGACTTTAATGAGGTCTTCTTGGTTGCCTGTGTTATGGTTTCACTGAAGCCCTAGAGAGGAGACTGTTGCACTGTGAGCTACAGCCAGGCTGTGGATAAGTCTACCCAACCATCATGTGTCAGTGACTGGAAAGAACAATTAGTTGAATAAATCATGTGAATGTCCATTTAATAGCATCATCCAGAAAATCCTTTCCTCATGTAGCAATAGCAGTTTACCCTCAGCTACCTGTAGTGGTACACAGGGTGGTTTTCTAATGTACATGTTAAATCCCTCAAACTGAGAGACAGCAGGATGGAAGTGCTGGGACTCTGATGCCAGTGCCTTTACAGGACTTTCTGACTTTGGAAAATACTATTCTTTCTGCCCTGGAGCATATGTAACCTGAGTGTAAAGTACTCTAAATACAGATCACGATAAATCTTCAGCTAGAATGATTAGAAAGAGAGGGGGATATTTTTGCTTGATAGCTCTCTGTGTATGTAGCCACAAGTGAGCAAGAAGCATAGGTCAGGTAAGTGACAGAGCCTCTTGTATTTAGGCCCAGAGCTGGAGAAGGTCACCCCTGTAATTTGTGGGTTTATTTTTAGCAGACAGTGCCAACATTTCATATTACCTGCGCATAAGTGCCTAACTACACTTGCAGAGGAACCTGAGAGCTCCATCCCATTTGCCAGATAAAAATAATTGTGAATAATTGTTTGTTTTTGTTGGTTTCTTTTTTCCTTAAGATTTTCATGTTTTTCACAATTCAGTGTGTTCCTTTCTAGATGACACCACTAATAAACCAGGCCTGTGACATCCTGCTGTGTAACTTGAAAGTCTACGCAGATTCTGGCAAAGCTTTTGATATCCAGAGGTATGTTCTACATGCCAGAAATTAGTAGCAGATTAAAAAAAAAAAAAAGTCAGTAGCAGCAGTTATTCTAAATATGCACTTACTGTATAAAAGTTTTTTCTTCCTCCCTTACTTTTAAGAGTGGAGATCATAGTTTAATAGAGGATGTGTCTGATAAATTCCTTTTCTTCCTGGGGGCAGCCATTGCATACTTGAAAAGTAATTTTGGTAAAGCATCTAATGTATTTCTAGTGGTTGTTTAATGAAGTTTTAACAGCTGGAAGCAGAAAGGAGGGCTGTGTCAATCCCCGCCCAGTCTGTTCATTACAGTCTGTCAATAATGTACAAGTATAAGAATTGATCTGATATCAAATATCTCTAGTCCATCACACTCTTGCTTTTTTTTATATGAGGTTTTTTTGAGCACTTAATCATTCTTACCAGATTCTTCACATCCCCCCTCATGGCACACTAGCCTTTTGTGAAACAACGGGATCGGTACTCCAGATGAGAATGCACCATTGGTTTATAAAATGACATTTTAATATTTTCCATATTGTGCTTTCATTTGTTATGCATTTAATATCCTATTATCTTTTCTGTTGCTCTTTCATCAGAGGTTTTCACTGAACTGTTCACAACACTGTCTTCTCTGAGTAGATGCATTTCCTCTAGGACACTGTGCAGCATATGAGTGGTTTGAATGCGTTCTTTCTAATAGGCCCTATTTTTGTGTACACTTCATTTGCTGGGTTGGTCAGTGCCCTCTGAAGTTCTTCATGGTTTTCCTCAAACTGAAGAAGCACAAATAATATCGTTTCATCTGAAGAAATGGATATTTAGCCACAATTCATTCATCTCTTTTCAAGGACATGTATACATGTGCACATGCAAGTGTATGTGTGTGTACGGAGATCTCTTTATTAAACACCTGAAGAGATGCTATAAAACCTCAAGATACACTACACTAGCTGAGTGCTCTGATGAAAATTGACCTTTTGAGTCCTTCCAGACTTTTCCCTTTTTTCCATTTTTGTTTTGTCTTTGCCTGGTCTCATAGCTATTGATCTATTATAGGGTTTCACCTCTCAAGAGGCATTTTGGAAAAGAACTTTTGAAAGCATAAATGAATGATGTTGACCATCTCAGAACATGATCTTCCAGTTGTTTTACCATACTACCATTTCAGCAGGTTTGACAGTTATAAATGTGATTCTCATTCCACTGCAGTTTCACAGAATTGCCTTGGGAACTGGTTTTGGATGTAAATACCATATCTGTAACCTCCGGTGATCTTGTATGTTAGTTGTCTTTAGCCATTTTGTGTTTTGCCAACAAGTCAAAATTTAGTTTTTAAGATCTTTTTCAGTACCTTGGAGAAATAAATGATTGAGTGCCTCTGAAATTATTGTTTTATAGCAATGGATGCTCTTTTTAACATTTCAGCTTCTAAAAATTCTTTTTTTCTTTTTTTCATGTGTGTGTTTGTAAGAGTTGGAGACCCAAAGAAGTTACTTCACCTTGCAGTATTGTTGTAATCTTTCAAATCTGATCTGGTGTCATCAGAATGACAGCGCCCAAAGATCATAGTTTAGAAATACTGTTTCACAATGTACACAGGATATAATGGGCCTGACTCTTGACCTTCTCTTCATACGTGCTCATTCAGGTTAAAACCCCAGAGATTGAAATTAGCCTTTTGTAAGAGATCATAGAAGAACATTCATTGCAGACTTGACCACAGATCAGAAGAATGAAATTTCAAGGATATTTTACATTCTCAGTCCACTTATCTCAAAACTAAATAGCTGCTAAAGCCCAGTAGAAAAATAAAGATGGTGAGGCAACTGGATAGATGGTTAGACATGCAGGGAGAGATTCAGTAAGTTCTGAAGTTTCTAGATCATGGTCCACAGATGATTTGTAATTCTCGAAGCACTGGCTACTCCTCTGCAGAGATACAGATTTCACATGGTGGCAGTTCCTCTTGGTTTTGTCCATGGATTTACATTACAAAGGAGGTATAGAGAAGAGGAAGGAAATCCTTAAGCAGTGTTATTTTATTTAAGCAACTCTTGTCTCTGAGAGTTTAGGCAGGACTGGTAATAGATGTGGGTTTTGCAGTTTAAAATGAGAAAGGAGTGATCTCTTTTATTAGGATGCATACTAAGAAAATGCTTATGAATCTCTGACGACATGTTGCCTTTGATTTCTAGGTAATAAAAAATTAAATTGTTTATTTCTAATAGATTTTTGATGGAATTATTGAGCTAAATGAAAATATGTTCACTTTATATGTGGAGAGAAGGTGACCGTTATTAAGCATCAGCATTTGTCAGAATGGTGGAAACATCTCTTGTTGGCAAAGCTCAAATCTAAAAGGAAAAAGAAACTCAGTGGCAAAAATTAATGCTATGTGATGTTTGTAGAAGCAAGATACTAATGGATATGTGATTTGTAGATAACAATGTATAATTCTTCAATTCAATGCAGGTGTTACAACTGCTTTACGTTGGATGTCGTTGGCAGCGTAGCTTTTGGTACTGAGGTGGATTCCAAGAAGAATCCTGATGACCCCTTTGTTAAGAATTGTAGAACATTCTTTGAAATGTCTTTGTTTAAGCCTCTCCTCATTCTAATCCGTGAGTATAGTCTACATTTGTTTTCTTCCTTATGGTAACTTCCTAAAAGTCATTCTGAACATACTGAAACCATAGCAGGAAGATTTATAGCTGACTTTATTTCAGAGGTGTTCAGAATGCAACCTACAGGCCAAATACACCCTCGAGATTTCCACCATATGCTCTGCAGCTTCTGTCACCATTAATGAAACTTGCTCCAGAAACTGAGAGTCTTGGAACACAATGCTCCAGGTTCATCTGAGAGAAAAGTTTCTGGGTCCTGCAGTTTTTATGGTATTTGTACACTTCTCATTAAAACAGAGTAACAGCACTTAAGTGTAAAGTTTTTTGAACGTGGTAGAGATTGAAATCCCATCTGCTAACAACATTAACAACCCACCACAGTAAAGAGGTGGAGGAGCATAAGCAGATAGTGTATTTTTTGAAAAACAGCAGCAGCTTGGTTAGTGGCTATAAAGGATAAAGATAACAGGCATCATGAAGAGAATGCACTTATTGTCAGATGAATAGATAGCAATGCATGAGTGGGGTATAAAGCCATTTAATTCTAGGACGCAGAAGCTACGGCTTCATGGTGATGATGGTCTTGTTAATTCAAGGGCAGTAAGAATTGTAGATGAGGAAGCCACACCGTAATCAATCCTATTGAAGTTTTATCTTCTTGATGTCTAGACCTGCACACAGTAATGTCAGGTGGCAAAATGGCAAAGTTTTCTGTGCCCATCTGATCCTGCTGGCATTACAGATTGCACCTGGACTCACAACACATGAACTGTTTCCTTCTGGAGTTGTGTATCCAAATTGTCCCGGGGTTAATGTTTAACCTGATTGCGAAGTGTGATTTGTGACCAGTTTCTTAAGGGACAGAAATGTGCCCCTACATGTCTAAGAGTGTGCCCTTCATTAAAGCAGGTCTTTGTAGGGTTTGAGGTTGGATTCCTTGGTTCATCTCTTCTGCTGATTCATTATGTGGTCTGAATTTCCACACTGTGTTGCTCTGTTGGCAGGACAGGGTTTGTCCAATGACTGATTTGTTAGTTTTACGTTGTTCATAAGTTAATGAGGGGTTTATTAGGATGCAAGACTTCACTCAGATTTCTAGTTCCTGACTATGAAGGCCATGGACTGGAGACCATTCTTCCAGAATGTGCGGCCTGTTTAGAGAAGCAAAATAAAATAGAATCATAGAACAGTTTGGATTAGAATGGACCTTTGCAAGTCGTTTAGTCACACCCCCTACAATGAGCAGAAATGTCTTCAGCTAGATAGGTTGCTCAGAGCCCTGTCCATGCTGACCTTGCATGTTTTCAGGGATGGAGCATCCACCACCTACCTCTCTGGGCAACCTGTTCCAGTGTTTTATAACCTTCATTGTGAAAAACATCTTCCTTATATCTAATCTAAATTGGCTTCCTTTTAGTTTAAAACCAGTACCCCTTGTCCTATTGCAAGAGGCCCTGATAAAGAAAGAGTTTGTCCTCATCCTTCTTGTATGCTCCCTAATGCTGGAAAACTGTAAATGAGAATGAACACTACACAATTGCATAGATTGGTGCCATAAGCTGCCAGGATAGTTCAAGATCCCACACCTTCTCTGTGTAATTGGGTAGGCAGAGGAAATAATGCTCCACTTTGTTGTGGTGGCTCTGTGGCATCAAAAAGCTGAACCAAAATCCTGAAGCATTGTGAAAGCAAACTTGGAAGGCATCTGTCTGGCAGGAGAGTCCTGGACAGCATGGCATTTCTAGAAGGAAATCCTTTGCCAGCCTGGGAGGGTGGAAGAAAAAGAGGGAGAGGGAAAGAGGAAAAAACAGGTTTCACAAAGGGAACACATCCCACTTGATGAGTTTTATAATCTTAATGAAAGGAGTGGGGGGGGGAAGACTATTATATACCTTCACAGTCTGATTCAATGTTTTCTGCTTTAAAATATCTTACAGTTTCTTTCCCATGCATAATGATCCCACTGCTACGCATTTTTCCAAACAAGAAACAAACGGAACTGAATGGATTTTTTATCCAAACCATAAAAAATGCAATTGTCTACAGGCACCAGCAAGATGCAGCTGAGGTAAGGCTATTTCTGTGATAAATATATGGGTAAGCAAATGTTTTGAGAAAAACTGTAAGTGACATAAGCCTCAGTTTAAAAAGTAAACTCAGTCTGTTTGAACAGCCAGAGTATTTTTGTGAAGATTTTATTAACTTTTAGCTTTATGTACCATCAGGCAGGGTTGGTGTTTATGCAGAATTGTTAACACACTACAAGATTGCTTCTTTTAGTATTTCTGTTCAAGTAAGGATGCAGAAAATGTTACATCTAGCATGACTTTTCAACCTAGTTTCTAGACCCAGAAGGAAGGATTCATCCTGTAGAATTTCTTCTTGTCTTAAACTCAGGTGTTGTGTCTATGCTACTTTTCCTTAAGGACCAGAGGAAAAGAAGGCCCCACTGAGTGTTTTAACCCAATCATTACCTAGGAGCTGAGGCACATTTTATAAGCCCTGCAATGGTTCCTACAGCTTTGCAACATGGAAAGAACCTGAGTGTCTGCTTAGAGCAGTCGATTGATATAGAGATGGCTAACTAGAAAGGTAGTAAATACCACCTGAAATATGCATATAAATGGATATGCATTAGTAGCAAATAATTTGTTCCTGCTTTGTTTGGTCATAAGGCAGTCTGAGGGGTTTTTTGTTTGTTTTTTGATCACTGTTGTTTATGAAGTATCTGAAGGCACATGCATTTTTGTGAACATCTCTCTATTATTGGTATATGAAGCATTTGGAAATAGGCCTGTGCTTCAGTTCTATGATACAAAAGTTCTTCAGGTCTGCTTGTCTTTTTGGACCATTTTTTACTGCAGACTGCACACAGTATCCCTAAAAATAAGTTAACCAATTAATTATGGATGTGTAGTGAGAAACAAAGAATATCAGTGGGAATTCCATTTTTAAGGTAGCTGAGACAAATTTTAACAATTGAGATGAACCGTACTACAACACAGACATTAAAGAAGCTGTTAATATTGAAATATGAGAGATATCTGTTTCTGAGATGAAGAGCAATGGTGATGGGCTAACAGCACGGGTGAGACTGGGTCCTCCCAACTTTTTACAGTTTTTTGACCCCACCACTTCACCCCAGCTGTCACCTTTCAGGATAAAATGAATTTTAGTTTACCCTTAGTCTACCTCCAGAAGACATTTAAAAATAACATTGATATTCAGAAGTATTGCTGCTCTTTACTGTGTTGCATGTTCTGCTCTTTGACTTCTTCTGCAGTGAAGTCTCACTTCTGTGTTGTGCTTTGTCACCACGTGCTATTGGTCGTTCCTCCAGCCCACCTTCATCGGTCTTTACCCTCACCAGCCTTTAAGTCTTTGTCCTTCTTTACATCCAAAAGATGGTGAGCGCCACTGACTGGCCACAAACAACTCATGGTTCATAAATGTTGTTGCTGACCCAGGCTCTGTGGTGGGGGAGTATTTGGTGTATCTAAGCTGCTTGCAGACGCCTCATTTCTAATGCACAGGTCCAGTGAGAACTTTTAATGGCATACTGATGTGGCTGTATGTATGGAAAGATTTGGATCAAAGATTCATGCCAAAGGGGTCTACATGAAAAGTCTGTTCTGTGTATCAGTTATCAAAGGATAAAAGGGACAAAGAAATAATCCAACATGGATTAAAGGTACTTACTGTATTAACTATTATTAATAAAATGCAGTGTATTTCTGTGGCAGTAGCACGGAGGGCTTCGATCATGAGCAGAATCCTTCACTATACTTGAGATGGTCACTCCCTTATAAAAGGGAAAATGGAAAGAAAAGCAAGATTAGTGACAACAGGTCGAGCACAGAGGGTAGTAGTGAATGGGGTAACATCAAACTGGTGACCTGTCACTAGTGGGGCTCCATCTTAAGGCCTTTGCTCTTAAAAATCTTCATAAATTACTTGGATGCAGGACTGGAAGGGATACTAAACAAGTTTGCAGACTACACAAAACTGGGAGGAGCTGTTGACTCCCTTGAAGGCAGGGAGCCCTGAAGAGAGACCTCAACAAATTAGAGGGCTGGGTAATCACCAACTGTATGAAGCTGAACAAGGAAAAGTGCTGGATTCTCCACTTGGGATGAGGCAACCCTGGATGTTCACACAGACTCGAGAATGAGAGGCTGGAAAGCAGTGCCAGCAAAGGGACCTGGGGGTCCTGGTCAATGGCAAGTTGAATATGAGTCAGCAGTGCCCTGGCAGCCAGGAGGGCCAACTGTGTCCAGGGGGGCATCAGGCAAAGCATCGCCAGCTGGTCAAGGAAGGCGATTGTTCTGCTCTGCTCTGGTGCAGCCTTACCTTGAATATTGTGTGTGGTTTTGAGCACTGCAATATTAAAAAGATAATCAGCTATTAGAGAGAGTCCAAAGGAGGGCACTGAAGATGGTGAAGGGCCTTGAGGGGAAACCATATGAGGAGTGGCTGAGGGCACTTGTTCTTTCAGCCTGGAGGAGACTGGGGGGAGACCTCATTGCAGTTTACAGCTTCCTCATGAGGGGAAGAGGAGGGGCAGGCACTGATCTCTTCTCTGTGGTGACCAGTGACAGGACCTGAGGGAATGGCCTGAAGTTGTGTTAGGGGAAGTTTAGGTTGGATATTAGAAAAAGATTCTTCACCCAGAGGGTGGTTGGGCACAGGAACAGGCTCCCCAGGGCAGTGGTTGCAGCACCGAGCTAAGGGTTGGACTCAGTGATCCTTGTGGGTCCCTTCAACTCAGCATATTCTGTGACAAGAGCAGGAGGCAGAAATCTGTGCATATGCAGCCTGTTTGCAGGTTTTACTGGTTGATGGAGCAGAGGTATAAGGTTATATTGGAAGGAATATAGGGAGATGCTGTAAGAGATAACACATGGCAGTAACTACCCAGTATCAGGGCAGTGTGGAGGAAAGTACAAAGTCCATGTTTGCCTTAGCAGTGTATGCATAAGTCCATGGACCCATCTGCTCCTGGACTTTTGCCTAGTTTGCAAAACTGGCATGTGGGAACTATTTCAAATGCTGGGAGTTAAACACTTAGGACCAGATTTCTAAGGGCACATTAAATCCCCTTTGCAGTTCAGGGTTATTACTGTGGCTTTCAGAAGTGGCTGGAAAGTTTGGAGCTTCCTCTTTTTCCCTTTTCACTGTCTGTCTTGTTACATGCTCTTAGAATTTTGACTGGTTTAGGTTGGTGGTGCATGAGTCTCGTTACAAGTGTGGGCAACTTAATAATTTGCCAGGGGCATAAAAATGGTATGTGAAACAGATCAAAATGCAGGGTTTTTAAAAATTAATCCAGAAATTAAATCTGTAGAGATTAGGTATCCCAGGTAGCCCTGCATGTGAAGGAGAATTATGTCCTGTGTCCTAGGTCTCAAATGATGAAATGTACTCACTGAAGCCACTCGAAATTTTGGCATTGAATTTTAATGAGCCAAGATATAACTGGTGGCTACTGGTTTTTGCTAATATTGAGAGCTGTAAGCCAAGTCTTATTATCTTCCTGAGGTGCATCAGGCCAATGGGTATTCCTTAGGTTGCCACATTCCTAGATGTTACATTGTGTGCATCTTTTACTCCTCATTGATTTTAACATCATTAAAAATACTTTTGGGTTCTTTTCTTGAGGTGGGGGGTGGTGGGAAGGGTGAAAAAAGCCTTTGGAGCAAACAATGAAAAGCTCCATGACAGTGATTCAGCTGAAGCTTGTCTTCCTCTCATCTGCAGCTAATGTGAACAAAGAATAAAGAAAGGCCAAAAAACAACGTGGCAAGCAAAGTCAGCCTGTTATCATCCCCGTTCTATCACTAAATGAAACAATGCTTCTGAATGCCTAAAGATAATCCCATGGGTAGATAGTAATTTTACAGCCAGGTTTAGATCTAATAATACGCTTGCAGCTTACATGAGATCTGTGATGTCACTTTCTCTCATCCTGTCGTTTAGTGGTGCAGATGTCATTTTAATTATATATTATCTTTCTGTGGTCACTCGAATAATTTTAGTCCTGGATATTCAACTCATTTGGCTTATGTACAAAAACATTTAGTGGTTGTACTTTAGAAATTTTAATATGTTACATTTATTCATGGATTCAAATTATTGTAAAAGGCTTTTCCCACTATTTACAGAAGAGCAAATTTACCCTGCTCAGAAGAAAAAGCACAAATTTAATGCACCACTTAACACCTACTTTGAAGACTCCAGCAGGATTTAAGTGTTCAAATACCTTATCCTGATTATCTGCCCAGGTTTAAATTTTTCCCTGAGGCAAAATGTTTCCAGAAACAGGGCAGATAGACTGTTTATTTCAATAAATGATCTTTGATAGATTTTAATTTAATAATCTGATATGCAAATAATTATTCATGTAAGAGTTGTTTTATATCATGTTATAGCTCAGTTCATAACCTACCAGTTTCTTTTAAATTATGATATCTAAATGAAGGAGTCTTTCATAGCGCTCAAAACTGAAACTCCTTTCCAAAACTGTGGGTTGAAACTAAGCCCTCTGTCAGCAGATGGAAGTCCAGAGTTTAATTTGTAATCCATAGTAATAGCAATTGGAATGTAACAATTTAAGAGTATTGCAAAACATTATTTTTGGAAAATCACAAGATATCTGTGGGAAAATCCATTTTTCAAACTATGCATCCTTTAACAAGAAGAATTGAAGAGTTCATAAAGGCTTCAACACATTGTTCTGACATCTCCTGATTTTTCCAGTCATACTGTCTTCTGTGAATGCATAATTCAAGGTCACAGATCCATGCCAGGACAGTAGTGATCCAGTGATGTTTCTGATGATCATCAGCTCCTTCTTGGTGGTCTCAAGCTGATTTGAAATGAGAGGGTGACAAAGCACAGGGAAGTATCACCAGAACTGTTTTCATTGGCATCTTTGTTCACAGTTTAGTTGGTCTGGATGGAGACCTACAGACTACCCGAATGCTTTTAATGTAAATGCAGAACAGACAGAAGGAACCACAGGAGAATAGTGTGAAGGCTGTGCTGCTGTGAGCTATGCTTTCCATTGAGCCATGTGGTGTAAAGCCACAAAAACTGTATAGTGTTGTCAGTTCTGGTGATGATCTGGCGTCCTGTGGATTGGTATGGCTCTGGGATGCTCTGTTACTCTGCTGTGCCAGGCAGAGATCAAAAGAGGTTGTCCTCTCGTCAGCAATTACCAGTGAACAATTGCAGACCCCTCCAGTTTTCCCCACTTGCCATTCTCATTCCTGGCCAATCTTTTTCCTGATCCCTGGTAGCTACAGTCAGTGGCTCTGCTGTTCCCAGGTTGCCTGTGTGCCTGGGCAGGCACAAGTGATTCCTGGTGAGTGGAGATCCTTTGGTTTGTCAGCATCGGCCAGGTCAGGAAACTGAATTTTGAATAACTCTGAAGCTAAGGTATTTAAGTATTTGCAAAGGAGATGGGGCTGCTCTTGCACTATGGACTAGCAATCAAAATGTGCTTTAAGGAAGAGGTATCTTTTAATATCTTTCTGGGAAATGATGGCTTGGTTAGAACTTCAATCTCTGGAACACTGATTCCCAGGGAAAACATGCAATGAGCTCCCCTAAGGTGAAGAGGCACGTGTGTGTGTGTGTGTGTGTGTGTGTGTGTGTACCTGCATTCTGGAGGATAAGGGACAATCTGAAAACCTAATTACTCTGACACTCTGTTCTTTTCTCTTCCTTCCCCAGCAGTTCCCTGGAGTTTTTCCTTTTCATGAACTAATGAACTATTTTATTCAAGAGCTGCTTGAAATGAGTTGAGCAGAGGTAATCCTCCTGAAAAAGTCTGATCCTCTCCTTGTCAAGGGAAAACTATACAATTACAAAGAAAACTTAGTTAAAAATTTGCTAAATACTATGTACAGTCCAGGGGCTATGTGTGTGTTTGAACTGTGTAAATGCAGTACAGATGTTAAAAAGTAAATATTTTCGTACAGAAACAGCAGATGGGAGGATCAGACACCTTCTAAGACTGTGCAGTATTCTTGCCTTTGTAGAAAACCAAGCAAAACTTGTTTATATTTGGAAGAAAGCGGTGTCCATATAAGGATACACACTATATGGCAATATTAAATAATCCATTTTTATTGATTAATAAAGTCATTAAAACAAAGGATCAGTCTGGTCCTTTTGTTTTTCTAAGTCTGTAGGAGGGATGCTGTAATTCTGTTCTGCTGGGTGGTTCTCATGGTTTGATCATCTCATTATCCTCTGCCTTTGTCAGGAGGAAATGCAAAGTGGACTTTCAGAAAGGTAAATGTGTGTCTTAAAGATATAGACGAAATTTGGGCTAAATATGTAGTTTGAATACAATTCTCAAACCTGTATTTCTGCTGCTTTAAGCAGAAGGATACCGTTCCTCTAGAACATGTTAAAAACCTTTTGAACATTAAATCTGGTGTCTGTGCTTGGGCAGCATACAGTGATTCTGAGAAAAAAAAAGTAGCATTATGTTAAAAGGCATTTTAGTTATTCACCTTCTTCTAGGAATCAAGCCATTTCTTTGCTTTTTAAATTGTGTTCCTTCTTTCTTACATTTGAGGAAAAATATTTTCTTTTAAATGTATTTATTTATTTATTTTTCTTAAAGATGTAATTCCTTTTGTGACTTTCTCAGGATTTCTGAAGTGGGTCTTTAAACATAGCAAAACCACAAAACCTTGAATAGAGATGAACTTGAAATCCCTATTACTTTTGGACACCAGTTGTAATTTCTTGATCAGTCTGCTGTTATCTTTCCAAGGATGAATTGCAGGCTTACCAAATGTGATCTTTGGGTTTCAGGCCTGGACTGAAGTGTCTGGCTGAGGTACTTTCATCATGAAATGTAGTTCTGCAGTCTCTCTGCTCAAAAGAGATCAAGGACAGAATAAGTAACGAGAGCAGTAACTTTCTCACCTCCCTGAGGAGCGTTGGTAGAGAGCGCTGGAAGAGTTTTGTGTTACTGCTGCATCTGTCCCAGTTCTACAGCCCAGCACACCTGTGAGCCCAGCGCTTTATGAGCACTATGGTCGCAAGAAGTCAGCAAATACCTGCTTGGTTACCTGCTGCCAGCAGGCACATACCAGATCTGCTTGCCTATTGCTCACCCTTTGCTCTAACACAGCATTTCTGCTGTCTCCTTGGTTATGTCTCAGAGTACTTTATGGATTCTAGACAAGGAATAGGCAGGTGGTATCGTGTATATATTATCTGCCCCACTCTAGCAAACCCTGCCTCAACCGTAACAATATAATCTTGGCATCTGGGACTCTTTCTCTGATGCCTCCATCTCTCCCCACTCCCTTTCGGTCTTTCTCAACCACTCCAGTGTATCTTAATTTCTTCTTCAGGAGGTGACGGGAGTGGTGTCCCTATCTCATATTTCACATGTCCCACCTCAGCTGTAATCTGGGGTTCAAAGTGCTATCATGTACATGAGCCATCTCATTGACTTCTTGGAGCACTGCTCACATTGAATCACAGAATCATTTAGATTGGAAAAGACCTTTAAGATCATTAAGTCCAACCATTAACCCAGCACTGTCAGGTCCACCACAAAACCATGTTCACCAAGTGCCACACCTACATGGTTTTTACATACCTCCAGAGTTGGTGACTGAACCACTTCCCTGGTCAGCTTGTTTCAATGACTGACCACCCTTTTGGTGAAAAATTATTTTCCAATATCTGGTCAAAACCTCCCTTGGTGCAACTTGAAGCCATTTCCTCTTGCCCTGTTACTTGTCACTTTAGAAAACAGGCCAACCCCCACCTGGCTACAACTTCCTTGCAGGTGGTTGCTGAGGGTGATAAGGTTCTCCCTAAGCCTCCTTTTCTCCAGGCTCAACACCCCCAGCTCCCTTAGCCACTCCTCATAAGATTGGTGCTGCAGACCTTTCACCATCTCTGTTGCCCTTCTCTGGACTTGCTCCAGCACCTCAATGTCTTTCTTTTGGTGAGGGGTCCAGAACTGAACACAGGATTCGAGGTGCAGCCTCACCAGTGCTGAGTAAGGGGGGGATGATTATGCTTCAGTTTGCAAGAACGTAGACTTGTACCAAAGGACAGAGATGAAATCAAAACCCAGGTTGTTCATGCTGATTAGTCTGGTTACATTTTTGCATATCCAGAGGTACCAAGAATAATCTTGCAGATAGTACCAGGAAAATGTGAGTATCTATGCAGGAAAAACTAACTTCAATTTTTAAGAGACGTGTGGTGGAACTCCTCCAGAGGGCCTTCAAAGAAATCATAACTTTGGGCCTTTCTGGGCAGAACAGGGGAAGTTCAGATGCTCCCTGTAGCTGCATTAATCCACAGGAAGTCACTAAGTCAACAGGATGCCTTCGGAGTTAAAGGGGGAAGGACTTAAATGCTTCTGTCAATAAGTTTTTCATGCATTTTCCTCCTGTTTTCACCAGCCGGTGTGGGAAGTGAAGATGGACATTTGGCTTTGCTAACCTACAGCATATGAGAAACATCTTTTAATTGAGAAGGGTGGCTTCTTCAGTGTTGAAAAAAGGCTTTTTCATCTAGACTGAAAAAAAATAAACCCACATGCTCAGTTGTTGGTAATGTCAAGGGTTTTAGTGACTTCTAAAAATTGTATTTATTTTAAGTGACTGATTTTACCATATACTGTTTAACAAAAATCCAGGCCAAAAGATAGCTTAAGGACTCTTTCAAATAATGTTTGCAGTAAAATTTCTCTGAAAAACTGGAAGATGAAAGAATTGAAAGGCAAACTTGCCTTTTTCAAAAAACCCGACCCCATCATTGAAGGGAGAGATCTAAAGTACTCTTTTCTTTTTTTTTTTTTTCCTTTTTTTTTCCCCCCCTCCTTCTAAGTGCTGGTTGTTGTGGCTATACCCTGTTTTTCTTCTTGATACTGAAGGGGAGGGAGTGGTCACAGCTCTGTTTTATGTGTCCATAAAAATAAGAAGAGCAAGAGCTCATTGTTCTTTGAAGGTGGGATCCAGAAAACACTGGTTTGTGTCGCTGAATTTTGTGGTGGCTTGACCAGCACAGGCAAAAAAACAGAGGATAAGGAAGCCAAAAAAAAAATGGTTGTTCCTTATAAGGTCTTTTGCTTCTCCTGGCCCACCCCATCATGAATTTTTTGCTTTACCCTCCTTTATGATGAAAAGGGGACCCTGTGTTTGCTATCCAAAGAGAGGTTCAAACATTGAAAATACTGTTTATGCCTGTGGTAATTCCCTGTAGGCAATAACGTCAGTGCTGGCCACTTGTCCCAGCCTGATCCTGTTCTAGTAATGAGTATTCGCAGCATGCATTTCAGTGTCTGATTAAATCTTTCTGAAAGGCCATCTGTTTGAGGAGGATGTGGCATTGGCTTAAATACTTTTTATACCTAGTACTCAATACTGTTCTTTCATGACCTTAAACATGAAGTTTGTCCCCTTGGTTAGGCAGCAACTTTCCTGATACTCTGATCAGAGAAAATAATTGAATCAAGGCTGTTGTAACCTGTTGGGTCACTGTGTCTTTGGGGAAATGTTCCTAGTGTTGAAGCCAAGTTACATGTACCCAATGCGATTTTGTTGTGTCCAGAGCTGAGAAAAAGGTATCTGTTTTCTAGGAAGGGAGTAAAGCATCTCCAGCTGCCTTTCTTTTCTGGCACTTGGAGTAGAATCTGATGTAGTCATATATCTGTTGATACATGCCAAATCAGCAAGTAATCTGGCCTTTCTGCTGCATGTTTTCATCTGTGCAAAATATCCAACCTAAGCAGTGATTTGTCTGTCTTTCAGATTCATCTTCCTATAGGCTTGAAAGCACAGTTTCCCTTTGAGATTCTGTTGGCATAAAGCAAATCTTGTCCAGCCTGTCTTTTCCTGCTTCCTGTCATTTGTTTTCCTTCATGGTATGGTCTCAGTATTCACCCCTTTGGCTGAAAGGAAAAATTGTCACCCTGAGGTTTTGTGCATTCCCTTTCTTTTGTAACTTCTCTCTCTTACTGTGCCTCATCTCTTCTGTATGTTACCTTTGCAGTCTGTTCCCCACAAGTCTCTCAGAAGATCCTGCTGGAGGTCACTGAAAGCTCTTCCTTTCCCTGCTTAATCTATAATCTGGGTGGGGGGTTTTCAAATCAGCAAACAAAAGGAGTGATACATTAATTTAAGTAATCTGGAGATTAATTTTCTGCACAAGAAAGTGGTGACCTTTAATGCCAAGGTGGGATATAAGATCTAATCTTTATTTATGTAGTCTTTTATTTTGTTCTGTTTTTACTTTTCTTGATCTAAATCTGCAAGGGATCTATTGAGTGGGACTGGGAATTTCATGTATTTACTTTACCTTGTTGCTCAGAGCAATAGCTTGTTTGGGTATTTTTCCTCTACAAGCAGACTTTCTTCTGACATATGTAACTGGAGCATAGCATCTAAATTCTTAATTTAGAAAAAAAAATCACAAATTTACTGACCTAATTGCAGTAACAGAGCTTTCTCTTTCTCTGTCAGTTTTAATAGTTTCAGTTTTGTCTTTCATATTTCATCCTTTCCCCCCCCTTTTTTCTGTTGTTAGTTCACCATTTTTCTTCCCCGAGTCACTTCCAGAACCAGAGGGGGAGTTGCAGCACTTGTGGTATTAGTGGGTGATGTTTGACTTTGTCTGTTAGTCTTTGTGGCCCTATTTGCCTACAGTGACCTCTCTCAGCCCCCCACTCTGCCTTCTTTTTGCAATACGTGACCTTTTCTGAAGCAGTTATGAAACAGCCATTCCATGGTATTTCATACTTGTTCAACCATCTTGTCCATCTTTTGGCATGTTTTGATCTCTGGAGGTTTTCCCCTTGATCTGTCTCAACTGTTGCTATCTACTTTGCACTCCTTTGATATTTCTCCCTTCTCTCTTGTGTCTACTTACCTTAGCAGATCCATACTCATAAGAGACACTGGCAGTCCATCTTGCCAGCAGGAGAACCATTTATGTGGCCAGCAATTGGATGCCAAGTAGCTGAAATTGCTTTTCTTTTGAACCTGGTGACAAGACAGTCTGACCATCTCAGTGTACAAAGGTGAACAACTTGGTTTTCTGGGGTAATTCTCTTCTTGCCACTCTGTCTAGGCTGCCCCAGGGGCTGCCTCTCCCCACCTACCCCCTGCCTCCAGTGCGCTGAAGCCAGCAGAGCCAGAGGATTTTGCTAGACCCCATCCGCTCACGGCCGTATTTGGATTTTGAGGATAATTTAACATTAGAGTTCTTATTATGGAAAACGACAGATTGTCTGTCACTGGAAAACTTGAAGAGAGGCTTTCTAAAACGTGCCCTCGATGTCAGCTGGCTATGAGGCAGGAATCCCTGCGTGGCGTTCCTCCATCTGCCTTTTGTTAAGAGCAGCCTGAACGACTGTGGCAATTCCTCTTCTTCACGAAAATCTGCATAGGAAATCCTGCATCTGTGGCAGTCAATGGCAGCCTTGCCCAGGCTTCACAGCCTGTGGCTGTTCAGGGCTTTCTCCACTTTCTTCACAGCATCTACCCTTCATTTTTCCCTCCCGCTGGGATAAGCAAGCTGTATCTAAGAGAGACAGAGACTAAAGGGGAGCTGGGCACCTCCTTTCTCTCTTCAACAGAAATGTACACTTTTTAATAATGTAATCTCAATTAAAAACATACCAATTAAAATTGGCTTTTTAGTAGCTCTCTGGGGAGAGGGAGCTATAATTCACATTAAAATGTAAAGCTTTAGAAGCAGGGAGAGCTAGGTGCATTGCAAGTGCCCAAATATTCAGTGATTTTAATTACAGTGGAAACTTGATAAATTGCTTTGTGCCACAATCCATTATTAACAGCTTAATGAATATCACTGCTGCCTGTTTTAAACTGCTCCACAGTGAAAATGATCATCAGCATTTCGGTTGTGAACTCTGATTTTTTAGCATGTTCGTATCTTACCCCTTAGAAAGAGGAGGTGGGTGAAAGTCTGCAGGTTTGGCTTTGGGTCTGGGTAAGTTCTGCTGGTGGCAGCCTCCTGAGAGAGAGAGGCAGGAGGAAAGATGGTGCTTTTGTATTTCACCAATAATTGGGACTGGCCAGGGTTTAAATCTGCTCCTTGCAGTTTAAGAACAATGTCTTTGAGCATGCAAAGAGCCTTCTGCATGCCCAGAGCTGAGGGATCACCAGATTATGAGGCTACCTTTACATGTGCTGTTTCTCTGCACAATACACATGAAGGATAAATGACTGTTCGGGGTGTCTGCTCAGGGGTAAAGGGAAGCAAGTGTAGCAGCTTGTGATCAAACATACTGCTGCTGAGCTTATTTTGGAGTGAGCAAAGTGCAAGCTGGTTTGAGTTTTCTGAATTTTAGCCAACAAAAAGCTGATATGAGGCATGGAATTAGTCAAGTCCTTTTGGAGTGCTGAAATGTAAGCATTGATCGTGCTCAGCTTTGAATAGGGACTAACCAGTTATTTTTTTCTTGACAGTTATTATTGCTGTAATTGTGCTAATATTATGATGCTACATATTTATATGTATATTTGTAGCAAAATGGTACCTTTATCCCACTTTTTAAAGCAGCTTAATATTTCAAGGATAAAGGTTATTATTAGGAATGTTTTTATTTTAGATGCTAACAGCAGGTGTAGTGGACTTATAGTTGTGCCCCATTGAAGTGTTAAGTCATAGGAATTTAAAGAGCCATGGCCTGGCTTCTATGAGATTTATTATTTATTGTGGGTGTTCTGTTTTCACTTAATCATGTGGTCTGACCAGAGGGTCATAGTCTCCAAAATGGGATTACTGCCAGGTGTTGACGAGATTTTGACAAGATCTTGACAAGATCTGAGTGAGGTGCAAGGTAGATCTCAGGACAGAAATTACTGGGAACTGTTCTTCTCATTCATAGAAGTTGCAAGTGCCTACATGAAATAAATATGATTTTTCTGAATGTCTTAGGGGCTTGCTATTATTATTCTGATTATGTTTTTCTGTATATCAACAAAAATTTATTCACTTTCACTGTCTCAGATTAGTCATGATGATGTTAACTTGCACTCTGTCAATTACACAGAGCTCTTCTGGTCCATCATATTGATAATTACACATAGGACTTTATTTTTTTCTTTTGAAAAATCTTTTATTGACAGAGGAGTAATGATGCCTGTAAGTTCCTTAAGTATTGCTCAGTCAGGGATATGTAAGATGCAGGAGATGTCCTCATATTTTTGGGGAGAAAGACAGCTCATACTTGGCATGCTGTTAATATTCATGTGTTTCTGTGGTTGTATTTTTGGTTTTAGTTTGATTTTAGGAAGCATTCCAGGCCACAGGGCTGCCTGGCTGTCATTTTTCATGCATCCCTGTACTGGCAGAGGACAAAGTGGCATGAAGGATATAAAATGCCATCTACTTTTTCTTTTGTTCTTTAATTCACGCACACGTGCTTCTTCTGTGTGTCTATCAGCGTGCACAAAATGCCTATATTTGCAAGATAATAGCTGTGTAAATATTAGAAAGTCATATTGAAACTCTGTGAAGGAAAAGAGAGCAAGGGGAGAATCCTTCCTGCTACCGAGGAGCCATCTATTGGATAAAACCCATAACTGAACTGAGCATCCATGAAACTGCAGAGGATAACACAGTTTGTTGTTGGTCACCAGTAGCTAAAAATAATCCTTTCCTTCCCAATTCCTCTTTCACCCACTGTGTTAGAAACCTGTAGAAACCTTTGTCCCTTCATGCACACAAGTCATGAGAGTCAGATATAGGTGTCATTTAGGTACTTCACGTAAAAGCCAGCTTAATATAGGTGAAGATCCAGGATAAATCTTAATGAAGGATGCAGGTGTGATCATGAATGGATAAGCCAGCAGTAGGATTGCCTGCCAGAAGTGGAGAGCAGTTGCTCAGAGAAGTGATAAAGACAAATGTTTTTTTTCCATTTTGTTAATAAAGAGTGCAAATAACATTACCTGTACCTTTGGTTTTTTTTTCTGGTAACAGCACATTTATATCAGTCTCACAACCATGATTTGTTTAGTTAAAAAAAAAAAGTATTTTTTTTTGTTACCTGAAATTACTTAATGGCATCACAAAGCCTAATAATGAGGTACTCTTTCCCTCAAAACATATGCAATCTATATATCTTGTAATGCAGAAAGAGAGGATCTTGAACAAACCCTGGGGAGAGATAAGAGAGGGCAGGATGTGAACAGTAAATTCCCAGAATGGCCCGGAAACATCCTGATGGCTCTTCGAAGTGAGTGGTGGGGCTTTGCAAGTATGTTAAGAGGAGCATATGTGGCAGGAAGAACAAAGGATAAGGAAGCAATAATGTAATTCCTGTGCATTTTCTTGAACATCAGGCAACTGCTAAAATAAGAAATTATTATTATTCAGGAATTAAATTTAAGCAAATACAATTATAATCTGTGGCAAATAGAAAAGGAACAGAGGGCTGCCTGCAACAGCAGCCTTTAGTCAGCAATTTAAGTCAGCAGAGGGTCAAGCTTCTGGGTGTCAGATACTTAGCCTAAAACACTCCCTTCCTGTATCCTCCCTTCCTTGTGCAAATAACAGAGAAGAGGAGTGTCAGAGTGTTTGCTGGGAGGCCAGATAAGCTTTGGGAGACAACTGCATGCACACAGTGTGAAGTAGGATGGTCAGCTCATTGCTGACTTGGGAATCTGTGCCTGTTCCACACCCTGGCATACATGAGGGGGCCTGGCACAAACTATTCTTTTACCCCATCACTCAGTTAGTTCTTCTCTTGCTCTGTTTTCCCACTGTGTATTCTGATAAGCTCACTTCTCCACCTTCGAGCTGCAAAACACGTGTGGGGCAGGAGAAGCTCAGCTACCACACACTCAAATCCAATATTTATTGTTTGTACTGTGATAATGCCAGGAGTCATTATCAGAGTGGTGTTATCCTAAATGTTTTGCAAATACAGAATTAGGAGGTTACTGTCCACTGATATTTGCTACCAGTGTCTCTTGCTCACCACGATGAGAACTGAGAACACTGGATAACAACACTCTCTAGCCATTGAATTTTGGGCTGTTTTCTGAGCCTTCCCCTTGCGTGCATGCAATGGAGGGAGTTGTCCTGGTTGTAATGCTGTGCTGTGCCCTGGGCTGAGGCTACCAGGCCTACATGGCAGAGGTGCCAAGCAGCAGCCACAAAGTGTATGACATTTGTTTGCGATCAGAGTGAATTTCGTGGAGAAAAACTTAGCACTTCTCTTAGACACTCAGCTCATTCTGCTCAGCCTGGTATTGGAAAGAAAATTCCCAGAGTCAGAGATGGGCCAGTTCATTAGGGGTGTAAATGGATGAGGCTGTGAGCAATCCCTCGATTTTACACTGAAGAACTGCTGGAAGGGTTTCCAGCTCTCTAGGAAAGCCATGGGTTTCTCTGTGGGCCCATACAGTTAATGAAACAATCAAATAGATGTGTGTCTTATTTTCTCTCACCCATAACTGTAGTATTTCTTCATCCTACAGATCACTTCAGCCAAGTCAGGCCTCTGACTAGGATCTTAAAACCAGTCTCCTTCTAGAAGAGTTGTAAAGACCTATATTAAGATTGCCTCAACCAGAAACAGTTCTTTGCTCCCTCTTCATTCACTAACAATTAAATCTGAAATTCAGATTTCTTTTCATCCCTGCTCTGTGTGGGAACATGTGGAGAAGAAGACTGCTGTCTTTCAAGATGTGAGTGCTCTAGTGCCACTTGCAGCAGTTTAAACTGAAGGGAGATGGGTTGCTAACAAAACCTTGGTTTTAAGAATTGCCCACAGCATTATTTTCAGGTTGAATTAGGCTTACCCATGCTTCTGTAGATTATTAATGCTTTTAAACTTTGCATTTTGATGGTCAGAAAAGTGCAAAACTTTTGAGGAGGAAACCATCAGTACCTGAACACTCTTCTCCCTCACCTTATGGGTAGAGGCACTACTACATGAAAATAGTTTTGTATTTTTCTACACTATGATTTTTCTGTTATCATCATGCTTTGTTAAAGACCTACGGGACCCACTGAAGTTTTATATATATATATATGTATATATATATATACAGAGACAGAGAGAGAGAGAGAGAGAGAAATATATATAAACACAGGTTGGGGGTGAAATCTAATGATTTACAATATTTGCAGTGACTCACTGGAGGAGGGGAAACCTCTCCAGTGATGAAAAATGGTCCAGTGCTGGGGTGGACTGCCTGGGGAGGCTGTGGGAAGTGAGGGTTTGCTGGGTTTTTAAGAACAGGTTAGACAAACAGCTGTCAGTGCTGGTTTGGCTGATGTTGCCTTGTGGCAAGGGGATGAAGTAGATAACTTGCTCAGTTCCTTCCAGGGCTCTTTTCCCCCTGTGATGATGCTTTTGCCTTAAACTCTTTGAGTCTTGTAAATCTGTTTTCATCCTAGGTCTTGAAGGGTTTTCTGAGAGCATCATTAGCTTTTCTTCATGGGGTTTTATAAGATTTGATGTTTGTTGTCCCAATTTTACAGATGGAGAAGCTGTACCAGTTATAACTGTGCTTTAAAGGCAAAAAGGGGACTGCAGCTTTAAGCATCTCAGGTCAGTGCTTAACCAGTAATTCATACTGGTCACTTGGAAGATTTAGTGGCAAACTCAGCCAATAAAATCCATATCATACTCTAATTCAGGCCTCATCTTGGCTTTGTTTTTATTTTTTAAAAGAACATTGGTCACATAGAGAAGATACGTTTTGTTACCATGTTTAATACTTTCTATTTTCGAGTGCTTTCATCTGTTTGCTGACATACCTGCCCCTTCTGGGCCTGGTCAGCATTTCATGTTGCCTTTTTGCAGCATTATTGAAGGGACACTTCTTTTTTCTTTCAGGTAGAAAGCAAAGGCATTGCTGTAACTTCTGATGCCAAATGCAGTGTCACTGAATGCTCCCTCTTAGCTGTGAACTACTGCCAGAAACTTGCATGGCAGATTAGTGATGATAATATATGAAAATATCAGAAAAAGTCTAAAGTTATACAAAATCTTTACAGTCTAGGATTTTAACATAAATATTAAGATCAGACCAGGATGGCAAAAGGCGCTCCACTTTCCAGGTGAGCACTTAGTGAGTTTTTATTTTTTTTGCCTTAAATTTAGTCAGTTTTTAAATGCATGTTAAATTGCTTTGTAAAACATGCCTGCCATCAGACATTCAGCCCATTTGCAATAAAAGCATTGCAATGGTTTCATCAGCTGATGTTAAAAAATGCAAACTAAAGAGTTTTATCTGCCAGACTGAAAAGTCTCCCAACCACTCCTGAATAATGACCAAACCATGCAGTCCCTCCAGAGCTGAGCATCACCTGTGAGAGCACCGTGTCCTCAACCTCCAGACGCACAAATTTGGGGGCTGTCAACTCCGGCATTCGAGTTGTTTCAAGCTTTTGTGTTCAAGCACAAAGCAAAAGGACAATCTCTCTGAAATGTTTTGGAATTGGATATATTGTCAGAAACTGGGGGTTTTTTTGTGATTTCACTGAGAAACCAAAGGAAACCTGTAAGTGTTAGAGAGAGATTGAATTTGATCCTTTCAAAGAAGGTTGGCAAAATAATACTTTTAGTGGGACAGCATTTTGTGCTTCTTTTTCCAAAGGATCTGGGTAGCTACCACAGTGCTTTACTGATGACTTCCTGGTGACATAGGTTGTCTCACTTAAAAAGGTGGTTGCCAAATCAAGCTTATAAAATGTGACCTGTATATACACTGATATAGCAGTGTGTACAAGTTTGCTGAGATAATATGAGTGAGATGTGATCTTCCTACCTGTTAGATATGGATTCTGAAGTCTATCTGTTTTGAGCTGCCCTCAGAGCATTTGAGAAAGACTAGGAGGGTCTGTACAGTTTATTGTGAATGGTATTATATTACAACATTCATTGTATGACTTTTACACCACAGCAAGTGCTTTACAGAATACCAACCAATTATGGCATTTATTTTTATTCCTTGATTCAACTTAAAGTTGCTTTTTGTGGCTCTCTTGAACTCCAAATGGGGAGCTAAACTATCAGAGTGGTGCAAAATTTGAGCATAGTATGAAGAAAACATAATTGAAATCACAGCATTAAGAACAAAAATTCCAACTGATGTATATTAGGTAGTTTTCCTTAAGTAATTTTTGACTTCACCTTGCAGAGAAGTTGAATGGCTTAATCTCTTTACCAAAAGCATAACCCAAGGGCCCTCTGGACCCCCAAAGCAGTGGTGAATTTGCCAGAAGGTCAGCTGGCATGTCAATCTGAGGTATGAAAACACAGTTCCCTGTTTAGGATGGAAAGAGCTGGAGATGTCCCCCGCCCCCCAGGATGCTTGCCTCCTGTGAGGAAAGTCATGATGCATCTCGTGTGTGAGGGATACATCTCTCTTCTTCTGACAGCTGCAAAACTTAAAGGCAGTGATTTGAGGAGGGGAGATGGATGCTGTGGATTGGCCTTCCCCAGCACAGCACACGTCTATTCTTCCAGCGCCTAGCACAGCGCTCGTTACGGTTCTGTGCAGAGTGATTTCTCTGCATGGCCAGGTGATGTTTAAGGAGACTAATGAGAGAAATGATACGGCCCAGAACACTGGTGTCAGGAAATATATTGCAAGGTGTCTATCTTGGGGAAGCTGGAAGCGGGGCTTGTCTTATTATATATTTCAAAGGGGATGTCTGTGTCACCACCAAGCTAGACATGCACCCTGTCCCATACTGCATTCAAATTACTTTATTTTTTTCAAATCATAGCTTTCCATTCAATTATCATTGGCTTAATGACAGGCTCTATGTTGTATGAGGGCAAAAGAAGAGTCCATCGCGTTAGCACACCGTACTTTTTTGGCAGGAACTTTTTTCTGAGGCCATTGTAACATAACTATGCAAGTGTCAGAGGGCAGGATAGAGGCTATTATGGGCTTCTGCTTTTTGTGAGGAAAATCAAACAAATGTCCCTGATGGAAAAAAGGAAACCAGCAGTGGGATGTGATGACCAGAGAATGTTTTTTGTGCAGTGACACTGTCAGTACCCAGTCTGTTGTCAAACTGAAAAAAATGCCTTTTTAAATGTTTTTTTTCATTCTGCTGGTAAGCAAAGTGGAGAAACCCCTCCTGTGAATTTTCATGAGATACCTTTTCCTCATTTCTAGCACTTAACAATCCAATTATATTTGGTTTTATGGTAGTATTTGCCTCTATTGCTATTGTTAGGTTTTTGAATTAGAGTGATTTTTCCATCCTGATGGTGCGGAAAAAAATATGTTTCATTATGACTTGTTATAACCCTGGAAATATCTTCTCTTGCTTGGGTTGATGATGATTTTTTATGTTGCTTTCTATACTGATGCCTAAAGTGAAGTAGAATGAAGCATAAGGAAGAGAAGCTTTACTAGAATATCGCTCCTTCCACTGTGTAAAATTATCCTGGAAAAAGCTTGCATCTTTCTAATGTTGCACTTTTCTTCTCCCCACTATTATTCAAGTAGTTTTTACAGATGAATGTTGTTTTTGCAAGGGCTGTTTATGAAGCCATTGCTCTTAGCAACACCTGCTCACCTGTGAGCAAATTACATGGCACAGATAAGGTATCTAGTTGTTTCTCGATAGGGTGACCTTAAAAACAGATTCTGCAACAAGACAAGCTTTTAAATTCCTAACCAAATATATTATGTGAGTAATAAAAAGAGCTCCTCAAAATGGCCACAGAGGCATTTCAGAGCACATTCTTGGGAATATTCACTTGTGCTAGTATTCATTAAGTTTGCTTTCAGCAAAAATTCTCATGAATGAAATTTTATTCTCTAGTCATTATGGTTATTACTTTACTATCTTAGCAATAACCACATGCTTTGTATAAGGCCAGGACCTGATTTTGTCTAAGGCTGGAGAAACATCTTATGGGGTCTCCAGAGAGTGTATTGTCTAAATATAAGACCAGACTTGGCTAACAGCTCATGACTGGGAACTGCAAACCCTCAGAGAGCAATGGGTTTGTTTACAAGAAAATTCACGGCTAGAGAAGGATGGTTGCAGAACCATACCAAATGTTATACCTTTTGAGCTATAGGATGCTACAGTGTTACAACTCCACTGAATATGAATGTAATTTTACATTTTTATGTTATAAAAGTAGTTAAGGTGATGGTGACTGGCTTTACAGATAAAAGAGAATATTGCTACAGATGTGGTTCATTACTACATTGAACTAGTTTATCCACACATTAATGAATATATGGGATCTGGACTCTCTTTGTTGTTGTTGTTTTGGGTTTTTTTTGGGTGGAGGGTGTTTGGTGGTGTTTCTTTTTAATTTTAAAAGTGGCCAAATGCAAATATTAGTTCCAGGGAAATCTCTGAAGCACAGGCTGTGTCAAAGAGTTGGACTCTTGAGTTGTGCAATATATGGACTCCCAGGATGTGAATAAAGCTCTTCCTGGAAAAGTTAAATGAGATTTTTAGCTATTCACAGCTGAAGTCTGCATGAAGTCTTGTTTCCTCCAATCTAGAGGAATATAATAGAGCAGAGGTATCCTATCATGCTGGTGGAAATTGTGCCTAAGTCTAGGCACAAGGAAGTATTTTCAGAGCTGGAGCTCATTTGCTGAGCACAATGTGTATAACGTTGCTTTGTGTGCCCCTGCGTACTGGTGGAAAAGCGTATCTGCCATGCCTTGGAAGTGATTCAGTCTGGCTGGCCAATGTGTAGAGTCCTTCAGCATGCTGTGGCTGGCACTGGCTGCTACCTGGAACATTGATTTTTGGGTGTACCAGGGTGCAAGCTGCACTATGGTCATGGGTACAAGGTGCATAATATACACATGCAAAATGAAAAGGTTCTGTGAGGTGGAGGGAAGGAGTGTTAAAGAGGCAGTGTGCCAATCCCTTGTGTTACTCAAACCCCAAAATAACCATTCCTCTCTGCCTGTAGATCGATCAGAACAGTTTGTTGGCAGCAGAACTAAGCACAGGACACTAAGTATTTCTCCTGTTTTGTTGTTTAACTGCTCTCTTTTCCCATGTCATGTGAAAAATAAATAATCTGATTAAATCCTTAGACATTTATAATTAATTAGTTCTTCCTTACTCTTATCTTGTTTGCCCGTCCTTTTGTCTGGCTCTTTTTTCTACTTTATCTCTCAATCATCAGATCCAAGAAATCATTCAATGATTTATTTTTAACAGATAAATGCAGCTTTACAGCATATTCTTTTCTTTTGAAAAAAGACTTGGTCCCTTCTTTTGTCCATCCCACTGCACAAGTTGTCATGTTCTGGCACTGCAGTCACTTTGAAGTCCTTGAGCTATCACGTATTCTGTTGGTATTTGAGGAATTGAAAATCAATCACACAGCCTTATGGCTTGGGTTCAGCACAATTCTATTATGCCCACTCGCAAAAGTCAATTCAAACCTTTTGGGTTATATTTCAAAGCCTAATCAAGCTTGCTGTCCAGGCTGGTTTGGAGTCAGCTCACTCTTGTCTATAGGTCTGTTTATTAGAGGTTTTGTGTCAGAAACCAGTGTAAAAGAAAGCAGTTTTCATAGCAGTAGAATCATTCGGTAGGCATTTTGCAAATACAAACCACCCGAACAGGTTTTATGGTAGAGGAATACTTACTGTTGTAATACAGTTCTGCAAATATGTTTTTAAAAAATGTAAACCCCCCCAAAATTATGTTGGTAACATAAAACTACGTTTATATCTGTACTTGCTCATAAAAAGATGTCCCAGTTTGCTGAGATCAGTTTTAAGTCCTGTCAGGTTAAGCTGGTAAGAAAGTATTGTAGATTCAACCCTGAATTTAGATGGTGACTTTCATGCTTTGGACCATATGAACAAACGAGGGTGGTGCACCCAAGCAGATGGACCAACTCCTCCACGAATGAGTTGTGCCACCTCCATGTGACAAGTGCCCATGGGGCTGAGTGTACAATGTCTATGTCAATCCCCTGATTTCCAGCAAGTGCCAAAAACTCACCCTGAGAATGAAAGTAGCTCTGTAGAGAACTGACCATCAGCAATCATCTGTGAAAATATGTACCTGTTGTGTATTGGGGGCGGATCAATCTCATCTCTATGTGAAGAAAGCAGTGACAGGCTCTTGGTTACAGTATTTCCAGCTGATCTGTAGAAGCCTTCTCATGCACTGAAAGACTGGTGGCCATTTTGTGGGAGCCAAGTGTGCAGTACAAATGGGAAGCAGCTCTCTCTTGCCATCCCCTGTGGGTTAAGGTCTTTCTCTGTGACCCATTCATGTTTCTTCTCGTCCTGTGTTCTGCAGAGGCGCAGTGATTTTCTCCAGTGGATGCTTGACTCCTGTGACTCAGCTGGCTCCCTGGCAGCCGGGTGTTCTGATGTGATCAGCCCATCTGCTGCTCCCAGACAGAATGAGGCACCTCTTCCTGGCAGGACCCCACCTGAAAGGGTTCAGAAGACATTAACAGAGGATGAGATAGCAGGCCAAGCTTTCCTATTCCTGATTGCTGGGTATGAGACCACCACTAGCACGCTGTCCTTTGCCACATACTTGCTAGCCACCAACCCAGAGTGCCAGGAGAAGGTGCTTCAGGAAGTTGATGAGTTCTCTGCAAAACACGTGAGTATGAAGTGCTTGTGTGGAGCTTCCTGCAGGGGCCAAGGCAATGTGAATGCCATCATGCCACTGTGAAATTGCTGGGAGAGGTATCCAATAGGATAGGTACGTGATGTCATTCATGTCTGTCTGTAGATGGTGATCTGAGTTAGTTACCTTTTCCATGTTAGTGCATAGAAAGCTGAATACAAACAGTAATTAACTGTCTGATTGTTTATGGATATTTCATGTAGGGAGTCCATGCATATGGCCATGTCCACGTTAACTAGTAGTGTGCTGTCATAGACAGATTCGTCCTCTAGCATGGCTGGTAGTGAGGACTGTTGGATGCACAATCTATGCACCTCAGGAGTTTATTCTGGGTTAGTCTAAGCCTGACTCTGTGTACCAAATTCCTCTTAGCAGTTGGTCTGGTTTAGTTCCAGTTAAAGGAGCCCTTGCTGTGTACTTGGAGACTGCAGTGTGAACCAGTGCAAGAGATTCGGATGAGTCTGCTCCTGATCCAAGCTCAAAAACTAAATGGTACTTGTGTTGTTTATGGTCTGTCTGAGCTGTCACTCACCATAAGTAATATTTCAATAATAATCCAATTAAAAGGCACAATTCTTGACTCTCTTGGTTCTCTAGGAATATTTTGCTAATAATTTCAGCTTTTGCACTGTCTAGGAGACATAAGGATGCTTGTGGTAATGTGTAGAGAGATGGCACTCAAACTAAACTAATAGTTTTTGCAGATTAGCACTGTATAAAGTCTGTGTGGTGCCTCAGCCCAAACTGGTGTCCTCATCCTAAACCATGCTGTCCCACGTCACATATAATTACTGGAAGAATCTTTCACATAACTTCCCTGTACTTTATGAATTTTCAGGTTTAGCTTTAGATGATGCATATTTTGCTGTATGGCCAAGGGTAAGAGGGAGAGAAGGATAACTATACATCTGCAGTCCCTGATACAAGGAAATTTGTAGATCTGATCTGTGCAGCCCCATCCTTCAAAAAATTTCCTTTTATAAACAGTTCATGATTTGGCAGGGGGGCAGAGGGGCAATACACTACCCAAGGAGCCCATCCCAGAATAAGGAAAAGAGTGCAGCAGTTCAGTCCCCTTAGTGACTGTAATTAACTACTTTTAGCCTAGAAGATGAGATCGATGTGAACGGTTTGCAAGTTATGGGAGCAGCAGCTATTTTAGAGCTGAGTATATATAGATGCTATGTTCAGTTGTCATGCAAGAGAGAGGAAGGGAGAGGACATAGAAGCTACAGGCTCACAGTTAGTTATCAAGTCAGTTGCTAAGAAATTTGATTAGGTTGTTGCTTGTACTCAGCACATCAGCTTTGCTCTTAACAAGGTGCTTTGCAATTTTCAGAAAGGAAGGGCTTTAGAAGGCCAAGACATGGGGAATGATACAGTCAGATTGTTTTGACAGGTGGTGGAAGACTGATTTGATTTTCAGATATGCAAGTATTAAACACAGTACCCTCTTCAGCCAAATTTATACTCAGGTAATTATAACTACAAAATGCTCTCCACCACATCCCCTTCCTTCCTTCAACCATTTCAGTTGCCTCATGCAGCGTGTTTTATTGCCCTAATCTGTGGTGTAGAGTTGTGGTCTGATTTTACAGCAGCTGCTGTGTATCATCCCAGAGATGGCTGTACTTTGGTGGTGGACAGAGTGATTTATATACTCATTTACCAAAGTTTATAAAGACATGTGAGAGCCATCTGAGAAAAGGTGCTCTAAATGACAGGCACAGTTCCAGCTTTTTGGCACTCCAGCTAAAAAGGCAAAGCATGGTGACCTTGTGATAGTAAGGAGAGAGAGCAGGATTAGTCCATCTGGATGTACAGCAGTATTTTGGTGGCTCTGGGTGTTGTAGTTGAGTTTGCTGTGATTTTCGTCTGTTTTGCACAGTGGGTATCTTAGCAGGATGGGAGAGTGTAAAGGGAATGGAGAAAGCCGAGGCACTGCTGTGCTAGAGATCCCTGGGCTAGCATGGTGCAAGTGGCTGCAGCATGGTACAGAAATACAAGACTAGGTGCTGGAAGCGGTCTAGCCCCAGCAATGTGCTGGGAGTTGGAAGCCCAGAGGAGAGTTAGGTCTGACTGATCATGTTGTCCTGCTGATCGTGTTGTGTCCAGCCAAATTTGTTTCAGAGCTGCCTTGGGAGATCTCACTGCCTCTCTCTGCCACACTGCCTGAATACATGGTGGAGATGACACTTCCAGGCAAGTGTCCTCAGAAAACAGTGCCTGAAGTGAGTCATGGGTTGTCACCTCTTTTTTTACCTCCAGGGCAATCCTTATGTGTTTGCTAAAGGACCTTCTAGGTCTTTCTTGGCTGATATCTCAGTGTGGAGATGGTGCCTCTTTCCCTCAAAGTGAGAAGAGGCACTTGGCCCATTTCATAGCCTGGCAAGCAGGAGAAGACTCTAGCTTTGGTTATTGTAGAGGGTAGGACACACAGATTATTTCCCTCCTCACCTCTATCTGGGTCTCTGGGGTGTAGGGAAAGAGAGTGCACAGCTTTTTATTGTCTCTGGGGAAGTAGAGAGACAAGGTACTGAGTGGTGACTACTGTCATTCACACACTGCATCTTTCCATTCTACTTCTGAATCCCTGTGTCTGCTCTAACTGCACTGGGAAAAATAAGTTTAAGCATAATTCCTCTAACACAAAAATAAAAATTCAAATTGTAGAGGCTTTGACCTCATCCTCTTCATAAATCCCTTGAGGGTGTAGTATGTGCACTGTGAAGGGCAATCCACTGAAAATAAGATGCACCTATTTGCTACAAGCTCGTTGCTGGGTGTGCAGCTTGGTTTGATACCATGAAGACAAAATAAACAGGATGAAAGGAGAGTTAAATATGAGCTAGTGGGGGCAGGACGCCTACATCTGTGTCTCTATAAAATAATATTACTTTCTACAGAGACCACAAATCTGTTTCCAGGACAGCAAAGAGGGGTCAGATCTTCAGGAGGCTGTAAACTGGCACATGCTTGGTATTAGTAGAGGTATGGTGATAAGCATCAGTTGAGAAGCAAGCCTGGTATATACTAGTAAAGGAGCACAGGGGGAAAAAAAGAAAGACTGCTATTTCAAGACCAGATTCTTTTTATAGTGTTTGTGGCTAACCATCCCTAAACTGTTAGAGGCTATACAGTTGTGAAAGAGATGTTTTTATCCATATTTACCAAGTGAGAAGGAATGCACCCATGGTCTTCACCCTCTGCAATTTCAATCAATAATGATCCCTGTGCAGAGTTTTTAAAGAGCCCTTCACAAGACATGTATTTAGGAACAGTTCTTGTGCTTGTGACCGATTATTTTGTTGTAAAAGCATATTGATTTTTGTTTATGTGTGTGTGCTTAGCAAAAGCATAGCAAGCCTGCAGCACACATTCGTTCTGAGCAGATGTACACTTAACTTCTGAGCACCACTGTGTGCTCTGAGCTGCTCTGTGTTTTGTCCTAAGCCACAGTGCTTAGGGCTTGAAAAACTGCATCTTCCATGCTGGGGATTCCCTTAATGTGAGGCCTCTTTTTCTTACCTCTATTCCCATTTTAGCATTTACATGTCTCTCTCCCTTCCTTCTTCCTACTCTCAAGCCTGAATCATTCACAATTATCAATTATTTTTTTGTTGTTTGTGGTTTACTGGACTGCATAATTTTAGACAGAGAGAGTTATGGCACAAAATAGATAGCAAAAACATAGGCAATCAAGCTAACTTCTCATGAGAAGCTATTTGTTACCCTTAGGTGAAATGTGGTGAGTGGCTATGTATGTGCTCCTGATCTGTTGCAAAGTAAACACACCAGGTTAAACAAGTGAAACTAGGTCATTTTCTTGAGGGAGGGAAAGCAAGAATGCTTGGGGCAGCTAAGAAGGGCAAAAGAAGTATAAGAATGAACTACTCTGTCTCTGTAATAATGAAATCCATACTTGAAGGTGCAGAGCATAAAGCCTGGAGCAAGGAGCAGCCTGAATTCTAATCTTGGCTTCAGGAATAATTTACTGCATGTTCTCAGTACTGGATAACCAAGCCTTGCATTATCAAATGGGTAGCCTTGGCACTACAAGTTTTGGAGGTTTTCTAGCCCATCATTACTTAAAGCACCCAGGAAAAAGTTGCATTGAAGAGTTAGTGCTACTTAGTGACCCTGAGATGTGTTGCTGCACTGACACATAAGGCTTCTGGTCTAGTGAAGGACAGAGTAGCAGCTCACCGCTCCTTGCTACTGGTGCCTAGGAATACTTTCAGGAACCCTGACAAAGGTGAAGCAGAGCACAGGAGTAAGGAGTGGTAAATAAAAGTGAATAGAGGAAAGGGCAGCTATTACTGTAAAATGGTCATTGGAGACTGCAAGACTGTGTTTTCCATTCTATTTTTAAAAAGCTGTGTACAGCTCTTATCACTGTTTGATATGATACTTAGAAACGTCAGTGTGGAGAGGAATGAAGAGCTGGATAAGACCCAGTATGTCTCTACTCCATCCAATTTTGTATCCACACAAAGTACTAGTGTAATGATTCAGTGCTGGTATGACTTACCAACATTTTCACCTCTGGCTAGATGCCGTAAAGTTTAGGAAACTTCAAAGTCCTGTCATACCTTCTCACTATTTTAATGGTGATGTAGAGTTTTTTTCTTTAATAGGAACAAATCTTCCTGTTCCTATAAATACTCGATTTTCTGTTACTCTAGGGCCCAGGAATATTTTCAATACATTTAATTGAAAATGTTGACCAGACTGTTTCATCTTTATTCTTTCATGTCAATAATATTGAATGAAGTCATTGCAATCCATAATTTTGTTTATGAAAAGACACTGCTAAATCCCATTTTAGCTGCTGTGTATGGTCACTTGTGAATGGGCCAAATTCAACTGGATTTATACACAAACACCTCCTTTATGACTGATGATTCTGGTGCTGTAATTTATCAAAGTTACTGGATGTGGCAGTTGCTCATCTTGGATAATTGCCATCATTGACTTGAGTGGAACCATACTACTTTACACTGGCTTATGATTCCATTCTTCACACTGAAAAGCTCCTTCACTAATACCTCTGCAGTCTAATGGAGATGTCTTACTGTGGAGATGTCTTATTGTAAAGAGATTTTACCATTTTAAAATTTTCCCTTCCCATAAAATTTCTAGAGAGCAGAGAGAGGTAGGACCATTTTTATGGTGTCTCTCTGCCTGATTGAGTACTTTAGATTTTTAAGCTGTCTATGCGGAGAGTCTCCTTGGTAGGACAGAGAGTTTTCTCTGAGCATTAGTGAAAAAAGAGAGGTGAAAGTCAGAGAGATAGATGTCACTGTTGGGGAATTACTACAACAATTTGCATGAGTTTGGTGCCTTTCATGCAGTATCTCAAGGCTCTGTGCTCTCAGAAGCTTGCAACTACAGAGACTAAGCTTCACTAAGCAAATATTGCTGACAGTGGAGGCTTGCATTTATCAAGGGAGATTGAATTGTAAATAGTGTGCAGAAAAAAGTCCACAGCAGAGAGTCGCGGTTACACATGCATACACATGCACACACAAAACATACAGAACCAGTAAGCACAAGCAATATTGTGTGTTGTTGCTGTTTATTCTCTTGATGGAAATGACACTCTTTGATTTCTTTTTTCTTTAAGAAGGTGTTGCAGAGCCTCACATAATTCACGAGTGTCAGCTGTCAGCAATCATTTTTTTTGTAAACAAATAAAAAGATACTTTTAAAGACATCAAGACTGAGTACTGTTAGGTTATATTTCTACAGATATTCATGCAATCACTCAATGTCTGAAATCAGTTATTTATCTTAGTCTCTTAGTACTTCTGTACGTACAGGTTGAAGATTGCATTGTACTCCATCCTTGACTTTACCAAAACCACAACCTGAGTATGAAAAAAACTTATTTCATTCCTAGGAAAGTCCTTTTGACAACTGGTGATTCTATGTGGCCTGAAATGGTGTTGTTGAGATGATTAATGTACCTTTATTTCAAGGAACTTCTTATTGTTGACACTGCAGGGTTCATTTACCCCTTTTCACCCAAGTAAAAGAAATAAAAAGAAAAAAAAACTTTTATTTTTCCATTTGTTCGGGCTTATCAGTCTCTTGCCCATGAAGACTAATTTATCTTTTGCTTGCAATGTCACATGTTGCTCAATGACTCTGCCTTATTGCTATTCTTGAGCAAAACTGAGTCTCAGGTAATGTATGCTAGACAGATACTCATTTTCACCCCTGAATTTTCCTGGTATTTTGCCATCCTCATAATAATTGACCCACTATCACTGCTACAGGGTTCATGTTAAAGAATAAATTTTTCTAGTGACATGGAACATTTAATGGTGAAGATGTTAATAATGTAGCTCTTTAAATGCGATTAGGCAGATCTGTTTAAAGATGAAGTAAAGGGAAGGATACATCTTTCCCCTCTTTCTATTCCTTCTCTCCCTCACTTCCATCCTTTCATCTGAGGCTTTTATGGAGGAATGAGCATATTTGCTTTTAATTTAAGGAAAAATATCACTGCTGAATAAGAAACTGGTTACAGTTTTCTTCAGGATTCGTATCCAAACTGCTCCTGTATATGACAATCAACATGCTTCCCCCAGGGACTGAGCAAACCAAATTAAAACCAATATCAATGTCCAATCAATGCTAACTATTTCTATCAGGATTAACTTTTTGGCTACATGTAGGTAACATCATTTTCAGGGTGGAACATCATTCCAGGTAGAATTGGTAGGTCAAATTTGCACTGAGCAGTTGAGCCTTGCAGAAGGGAGAAAGGAGATAAGCTCAACCCACAATAAATAGCACCACCACCCACCTCCACAACTTTGAGAGGGACAAACTCTCACCAACCTAGCCAGAAGAACTACATATGACAGGAAAAGAAGTGAACGTAGCATGACTTCTCAGGAATGGGCATGCCTTCATAGGTATAAGTGCCTATTCTTTCGGTGGCAACCTGTCTAGCACTCAGGAGGTTTCTCAATGGGAAATAGAATACAAGTCCAGAAAGGTATTATACTAATATATATATTATATATATGTATATATTTATAAATATATATTCATTATAGATTTTTTCATGGAATTTAGGCACCAAAAGTTTCCATAAGGTATATGCTGCTGAATCATAATTATTTAGCAAAGAAAGAGAGAACAGTAGCCACAGGCACAACCTCAGGTGCAAAAAAATTTGGAGAAGCCAAACCATCTGGCCCTTGAAAGAACTTACAAATGAGAGAAGGTGGCCTTGACCATCTGAGTCAGGACCCCACACTGTGTCTCAGCGTTAGCAGCCAGTCACATTTGTCAGGTGGGAAGTTGTCTCCCGAGGAATATTAAATATTAAATACTAAGCTAAACAAAGAAGCATTTTCAAGCTTTTTGTTAGTTAGCATCCATTTGGAATGAGATCCCTCTGCAAACTCGGACAGACAGACATGTTCTTCAGAGGGTGAAGATGTTGGTCCAGCCCTCGCATCCTTGTCTGCTGCAGGGATCTCCACTGAACTGTCTGCTTCTGAGAGGCCTTCAAGACCAAGGGCTGAAGTCTTACTTTAGTTGCACTTTAACTGGTCAGGACAATAGTGACTCAAGATTTGTGAAAACAAATACCACTTTCATAATAAGGACTTTCCGTGGGACCTGCTACAAGGGCCTGTAGTGACAGGACAAAGGGTAATGGCTTTAAACAAAAAGATGATAGTTTTAGATTAGATTCTTTACTGGGAGGGTGGTAAGACACTGGAACAGGTTGCCCAGAGAAACTGTGGATGCCGCATCCCTGGGAACCTTCACAGCCAGGTTGGATGGGGCTTTGAGCAACTTTGTCTACTGGAAGGTGTCACTGCCCATGGTAAAGGGGTTTGAACTAGATTGTCCTTAAGGTCCTTACCAACCCAAACCATTCTATGATTTTTTTGGGCAGAGGAAGAGAAGGATATAGGGGAACAACTTATAAACAAAAGTGACTAACAAGTCGTGTTTGTACATGACTGCATGAGAAAAAGGAGGAAGAGAATGAATCATGGCTGAAGAAAAGAAGGTCTTTCATCTGAAAGTTTCACACAGACTCCTGAATTGCACATATTATATGCATAAGGTGCAAAAGTTGAGCTGAGGAGAACACATGCCTAATTTATTAAGAAACAGCAAATCCCCGGCAGCAACTAAGAAGAAATTAAAATTGTATTCATCATATTCATAGTTTAAAAATGATCTGAGCTTGTATGAATGTGAGGTCAAAATGGAATTTTTCCTCCAGGTATGTACATAAATTAGGAAGCATTAATAGGAAGTAACCAGTCCATTTATTTGTCAATAAGCATTCAAAGTGAAGGCTGAATGAGCCGGTGCCAGAAGGAATGGAAACTAGTTTGCATTTCATGATTATGTAAAGCAATTCTTGGTAGAATGAACTTCTTGTGACCTCCCCTCCCTCTTTTTTTTTTTTCCCTTCTTTACCACACTGGCAGCACATGTGTATTTAAATAATTTCCATTTCTAACAATGTGTTTGTGTTACTTTTAATCAGCACGAGATGGCTTTTGTATTGTTTATCCTGCTTCATCTTATGCTTCTCTTTTAATATGCAAAGAAAGAAAAAGTGGTATTTTTGGGTGTGCCCTTGCTCTAGAAATGTAGTGGTCTTCTAGTGACAGGAGTGAACATTTCCTTACTTAACCAGATAGAAGGACTGGGGCAAAGGGAGTAGTCAGGAAAACACAAAGAAAAGTAGGAAGCACATGCTATCTGAGGAACGTTCCATTTAACACCAGTTAATATATTTTACTGTCTCAGAGAACTGGATGATACCAATTTTTCACTAATATTCACAGAATCAAAGAATAGGCCGGATTGGAAGGGATCACAGTGGATCATCTGGTCCAACCTCCTTGCTCAAGCAAACTCATCCCAGAGCACATGGCACAGGATTGCATCCAGACAGTTCTTGACTATCTCCAGTGAGGGAGGCTCCACAACCTCTCCGGGCAGTCTGTTCCAGTACATGATCACCTGGACAATAAAGAAGTTCTTCCTCATATTCAGGTGGAACTTCCTGTGCATCAATTTCTTCTGTCCATTGCCTTTGTTTTCCTTCTGTTATTGATGTGTTTGAAAAAGCCCTTCTTGTTGTCCTTGACATCCTTGGCCAGATTTAATTCCAGATGGCCCTTGGCCTTCCTTATCTCATTTCTACTTACTCTGACAAGCTCTCTATGTTCATTCCAAATAGCCTGACCCTGCTTCCATCTCCTCTGTATTTTCTGCTTATGCTTGAGTAATGACGGGAGTTCTTTCTTCATCCATTAAGGTGTCTCTCCTGCTTTGCCTAAATTCTTACTCATTGGGATGGACCATTCTTGAGCCTGGAGGACGTGATCCTTGAATATCAATCAACTCTCTTGAACCCCTCTTCCCTGCAGGGTCTTTTCCCACAGGATTCTTCCAGGAAGATCCTCGAGGAGGCTGAAGTTAGCTCTCCTGAAGTCCATGGTTGTAATCTTATTGACAACTAGTTTGATGCCTGATTTTCAGAAGAAAGGTTATGACTCTTTTCCAAATCAAATCCTTTATAGCAACCAAAAAATCTTGTTCCTCAGTGTAACTGGTCATGTTTTGAATGTTGTGGTCAGTGTTCCACAATGCTTTCTATGTAAGTGGTCTGGCCAGAATTGGAATTTTACCACTGCAGCAACCACTGAGAGAGGCATTTGGGGCCTTGATCAGGGGAGGCTTAGAATTTTTTTATACTAGAAATGCCAATAGCTTGTATGGACTGGAATGCTGGTTTTTTAGCCAACACTGAGTGGATAAATAGATGCTTGAATGAAGACTAATTTAATAGCTGTTACCATCCTTAGGTCTCAGATATAATGAGACCGAGAACTTAGTTACTTTCTCAGTCCTAGGAATTATCCTTCCTGGCTGTCACTGAGGCATAGCACATTAAGGTGTGTTTTGCAAGCAGAATAATTCACTCTTTAGTACTGTTGACTCAGTGTTTTCCACCTGTATGAAGTGTGCTTTCAGAACTTAATGAAATGTTAATATTATTTTCTATGTAAAACATTTTGCTTTCACATGCATCTTAAAAATTGAATTTCAGAAAAGTTTCTGTTAATATTGTGGGGGTTTTATTAATTTTTTTAATGCTTAACACTCTATCAGTTCTAAAGATGGAACACATTAAGATGATTTTGACCTTCTGGTTCAATAGAAATTTTGAATGATCTTTCTCAATACTCCTAGTTACACTTTAAATTTGAAGGAGAAAATTGAGAAGTGAAAAAGTTCTGAACATTGGGCTATTGTCCACAAACCCTTGCTGCTGTTGTTGATCTAAATGAAGTAACAAGGAAGTAACAAACCGTCAAAAAGTCATTGTGTTGTGAACTGGAACAAAACGCTTTTAAAAGCTCTTGCTTTTTGGAATTTGTTTTCAAGATGCATCAAGTTTGTTTGTGCTCAGGATAGAATATGAAGAAGATTTTGTGCAGTCAGGAATTAAGATTTAATAGCCTGATAACTAGAGAACCTTACAGATGTCAAGGTGTTAATCCAACCTTGCTGTGCTTTAATCTCTTGGTGTTCTGGAGAGTGTAAAAAACAAAAACTGACTGTTCTAATATCATAGAGTAGTCATAGAGAAAAATTTCTTCCATCAGAGCAGCTTTTAAATAAATTATTAGTTGGGTTTTTTACTTCGATGGGGAAAAATAACTCTAAGATGGATATAAAGGGAAGCGAATTTACTAAATGTCCTGCATCTTTCCCTCTTGTTAATTAGTAACAGTCAAATGCTCTTGTTCTGCAGACAGTGACTACAAAGAAAAGGATAAAGAACTTGGGAAAGATTCTAGAGCTGAAATAATTAGGCAATTTATCATTCAGGGTAATTGGAGTTGTACAAAGCAGCATTATTTACCATAGGTTTCCATTTCTTCTAACTGGTTGTGAAAAATACAGCTACATTGAGTGGGAAATGCTCTCGCTGCTTTTTCCAATATGCATTGTGCCAGGAATGCTCAGTTCAAAGTGTGGTGTTCCTCCCAGTGATTTCTTTTCCCTCAGTGATCTTCAGAAGCAGCCTTCAGCTTCTAAAACCTCAAACCAAAATTAGATTAAAGTGCCCAATATGGGGTCAGAAATGGGAGGGAAAGAGAGAGGGGTTTCCACTGGGGAATTTTCACTTAACAAATGAAAGCCTTTGCTTTGTTTCAAAGGAAAAATTGCAAAGTGGAGGCACATCTTAATCACATTGGTAGCCAGCTGAGATGTTTATGCTAATTTCCAAAGGTATGTAAGTATAGGAATCAGGGGGTCCAAAACTCCTGTCTCTGTGATGTGAAAAACACAAGCATTTAAGTACCACCAGCAGATAGCTCTGATGTTGTTTCAGCATCAGGGAAGAGGTGGGGAGTAGCTGTGAGGGGTTACTTGAATTTCAGTTCTTGATTTGCAGGCAGTACGAACGTCCCTTCACCCAAAGGTGAGGTTTTCCACTGGTTTTCTGCGGAGGAGGGTCCAGCTATTTCTTTACAGTTTGTCAAATTACAGCACTCTCCCACCTTTGTGCTGTTACCCTCCACTCTTGATGAGTCCATCTGCACAAGCAGCTTTGCTTGTGATGTGTGTTCCAAAAATGTTCGGACTCCCTGGATTTCATCACCAAAGTCTCTGTATGTGGTTCCCCCACAGCTGGCTTTCTGCCAGACCCCCAGGGTGTCCAGGGTGTCACATCCTGCTCCAGCACATGCGACTTCGAGCTGTGGGTGCTTTGTAGTGCTGGCATCCCAGTGTTCAGATACATTTCCCTAGGCTTTAGGACAAGGAAATCAAGTAGTGGGAGAAGTTGTTATTTAAAAGTGGTAGTGCTTTACCTGCCTGGTAGAAACCAGCCAGTGGAGATCCCTGCTGGGAGGAGAAGTCAAGGGGGGAATAAGATGATGTTTAAAAGCATTTTACTCCCTGCCTGTGAGAAATTCACAAATATGCACTGCCAGGCTGTCTTAGGAGGGTGCTGCAAAAATGCTTTAAGTTGGCACAGCTTGACACCAGTTGCATGCACGTCTTCAGGCAGTGTCACAGGTTGTAGGGTTTTCCCCCAATGGCTTGTTATTTTAAAACTTTTGTATGCGTTTGATGCCTTCTGTAATAAGAAAGTCCTGACTACCAGCAGTTTCCTGTGGAAGTATGAGGAGCAAGAAGTAGTAGTTGTTACCTAAAATACTGCCTGTTGCCTGAGCAAGCTCAATGTGAGATAAAATGCACAATTTGGATTCAAACTGGGAGTGCTTGATCCCTCGCCAAAGGAGCGTGTGAACTCCCATACTGAAAGGTGGATGTGGCCACATTGTCAACTGAGAAAGGCGCCAACATTTGTCAGATTTAGTACCATGTCATAATTTGTTGCCTATTTACATTGATTACCTGTGCTGAGCAGCCAGCTGAAATTTCAGAGCCTTTGGGTTGTTTGGCTTAGAGCTGAGATCCAAGTATCTTTGAAGTGACCCTGCTTATTTACAAGGAATGTGCATGCTCTCTTTTTGCCCATCCCAGCAGGAACTGAGTAGCAGGGCATCCTGCACTCACAGCTCCATTAAGCAGCATGGATGGTGGCAGTCCCTCACCAAGCCATGTTTGCCATACTTCTGAGACGGTGCCTGGTGCTTCCTTGTCTCCTCCTTTTTTTTCCTTTTCTGATCCATTTCCTGTTTTCCCGAACACACAGGTCTGTGCAGAGAGCTATGGTGAGAAACCACTGTGCCCACAGGTGCCATCATTGCTCGTCATTTTGTGTTGCAACAGTCGCCTGCAACTTTGCACAGGGGCTGTAATTCTCCTTACTTGATTCTGTAATGAAGCTTATCTGTTTGTTATCTTTGTCCAGAGAGAGGAGTGGTTGCTTTACCTACAGGTCTCGACAATGTTTAACCCAAACAGTAACTGTAAGGGAAATGATTCTCTTTTTGTTCAGTTCAGTAACCTGGTGCCACTTCAGCACAGCAGACTTTTGACAGTGGGAACAAAGATACTATATCTTTTCTAAATATTTTAGGTTATTTTAGCAGTTTTCATATGATAACATCCAAATGCTACATGAATACTAACCTCTAAAAGTACCTACAAGTCTTGTAATATTAATGGTCCTGTTTCTTCAGTGTGAGGCACAGAGAATTTGTAAGTTTTGGCATGGGAAATAGAGAACTCATTGATCAGTATTTGCACGTTCTGGTTAACTTACATCCTTCAAAAAAATACTTTGCAAAATCACCTGGTATTTCCCCCATGGATTTCAGTGAAAATACAGTGATTTTCATCAGAGATCTGAACCACAGAAGTCAACAGGTCTACTGATGTGCACAAATTAAAGGATGTGCATGCATCGCCCTATGCAAGTACAGAAATGCAAACTCTTTTCAACAGAGTTTTGAGTAGTCCCTGCAAAGCACATTCTTTTTCATTCTACAGTGTGGAAAAAGAGACGTTGTCTATGAAAGTCATTAAACCATACATTTAAATATTAGGAATTTGTTACTGTTCAGGCTAATCTTGTGTACAAACAAGGACACAGGACTTCTTTGAATTAATTCTGTTTAGTGTATCAATTTTTTAAAAAAAAAAGCCTCCCAGTTGTTTTAATTGGATGGCATAAAATGTCTTTCTTGACTTTGAAAATGAAGGATCCCAAGAAGAACAAGCAAACCAAAATGCTTTAGTAATCTTTTTAATTATTCTTGTTCCGTTGCTGCAAGTTTTGTAGTTCTAGAAATGTTGGGCAAAACTGTGTTTAACATATTGTCTTTATAGGGTTGTGGAAGCTCCTTCCTTTTGTGTTAATTAAACATATAAATCCTACAAACTATATCCAGGGTAACTTCAAACCCAGAACCTGATTCTCAGCTTACATTTATGCCCTCTTTTGCCATTCCTGTAATGGGAATGGGCCATCAAGGTGTATGTACATCAACCTCACAATTTATCTGCAGCAGGATTGTCATCACCTCCTTACTCCTTGGTATTATCTTGTTAACATATAAACAAGTGCTTGCAACTGTGGTAAGGCCTGTTAAGGACATTAATGAAACTGAGAATCAGGCTCCAAAGACACTTCTCTTTATTCTTACAATCCAGTTATTTAAAGGAAAGGAGCAATACTCATCATGCTTTCAAGGAGCACAAAGCAAAACCAGTAATACAAAAAATGACAAGAGGAAGACAAAGCAAAACATAACAGACTCCATTAAGTTAGTTTTCCTCCTATATTAGTGGGAAGGACATGGATGTTTTCCTCATGCTGTGTACTGAATTTGATACAAGAAGAGTAGCCCATGCTAAATAATAACTTTTCTTACAGAAATTAAAAATGGAGTGGAAACAATTTTTTTAATTCTTTTTTTGTTCACACCACCTACTTTTATATTCTCTCTTGGACTGAAGTAGGAGCCTTGATATAGGAATGCAGAGAATTTGATTAAAATTTGGATCTTACGAGAAGTAAAGTTCAGCTTGTGAAATAGAGGTGCTTGTCATTTAGGAAATCTGCAAAGGCTTGACCTGAAGCCTTAGGAGGGTGTTGTTTTAGTTCAGATCCTAAGTGAGAGCCCAGCTGTGCTTTTATAATCAATCAAGAGGTTTCTGTTGCTGGGCTCAGGCTTGCAGTTGTACCAGCAACCCCAGAGGACCAGCTGCTCTGCTGCAAATTTGGGCTGGTACTGAGGGGGAGTGAAAGGCACAGTAAACACACAGAGTAGCAGTAAATGACAAGAGGATATGATATGTAACATTAACCAGACTCGGTGTTTGCTTAGGTTGTGGAATGGTCTTTTAAATCAATCTTTTATTATCAGTGGAGACTTAGCAGTGCACTTAAATGGAGAACAGTGTAAGGACATAGAGACTTGGTGCAAAGTGAACATCCTGCTTTCTTTCCTAGCTCCGATTTTACAAGAAAAAAACATAGATCCAGGCCATAACATTGAGATGTGAACTTTTTTCATTTTTGGTATCCTTTGGAATTGGGCTCTGATTTCATCCCCATTCCTGCCATATGGGTTCATCTCACCACCAGTCCTGACATCCTGCATAAATATAGCTGGGAATATGTTGTGTCATGCCCTCCTGCTTCTGCCTAACTGTTCAGGCAACAGTGAATTTACCCCAATTTTGTTTCACCTCTTCTCATAGTTAATTATCCTTCTCCTAAATAAAGATTAGGTTTGTTTCTATTTTCAATTTATTGCCCTTAGATTCTCCTTAACTTCCATCATTTTTGGACTGCTGTACAAAAGACTCTTTTTTTTCTTTACTATGTGACTGTAATTGTAAACCACAGTGTAAACCACCTGTTAATGTTTTCTTGTATTAAAACTATACATTCCTAAAAATATTTCTTTTTTTTTTAAATTAATTAATTAATTTTTTTTAGAAGTTGAACAGTATGTGTGCCTGCTTTCAGAGTTTCACCTATGGGTTTTAACATCCTTTGGCACAATGTGGATATTAGAGTTGGATAGAGTACTCTAAAAGCAATTTTCCACCATTGTGAAATCTTACCAAATTTATCTTACAGATCTGATTTTGCTCAGTGTGCCCTTGTTTCAACTGTTGCAGTTGATGTTGCAGTTAAGTGTTTCTAAGTGTTGTTAGATCCTTTTTTCAATGTATTACTACCCAGTTTCTATGATTCTATAAATACACAAAGAGAAATTAGATGGGAAGTGTTGCCTCAAACTGGTGTTTAAGGTTTTGTTTTGTAGGAAAATGTTGTTACCAGATCTCTTATCAAGTCAAAACTAATTGCTGGAATGGTTGCTTGAAACTGAATAGAAATCCGAGTACTGCCTTTTGTACTTTTAGCATTTCAGGTTAAGGAAGTAATAATTTTAATCCCACTAATGCTCAGACTCTGTAGAGCAACGTGCTAGAGACACTTGCTGTGCTCAGGCAGATATGCAAATTCTAAGCAGTGAGTGTTTTGGCAAACTCTATCAAGCACTCATGTGCATTTTTATGCATCTAAATATACGTACACTTATATATCCTTCAACACTGGACTATGCTATGGGATGATAATTATAGACCAGGTCATTTTTGGTGGTAAGTTTTTTTGAAAAAGCTCTTAGGAGAACTTCCTTTTCCAAGCCAGCAGTGGGAGAAAGGGTTTAATTTCAATGTCTTATCCAAAGGGTACAACTCTTTAGTGGCTCAGTACATCTTGTCTCCTGGTCCAGCTCTGCATTTCTGTCAGCAATACAGTAATCAAACCAGGCTATGGTATTTTAACCTCTTCATTTCTGGACTGCAAGAGGCAAACAAAGAATCAAATAAGCCCACATCACCAGCTAGAGTGAGGAGGTTTCTCCACTGGGCTAAGAGATACTAGACTGAATGCTGGTCCAGCAGTGAGCACTAGAGATCTTAGCTGGAGCTGTTTGGGTCTGCTGCAGAAGGGAAAGCGGTAGGAAATGGATTTACATTTATTACAGAGTGAGGTAGGAAACAGATCTCTAAGTTAAAAATTGAGCAAGGCTTGTGGATGTATTCAGTCCGGATTCAGAGCAGGGAGAAGCAGAGCCACCAAAGGAACACTCGGAGATGTAATATGCAGTTAAACCCACAGCAATGGTTTATGGACTGGACAATCACTAGTTAAAGTTAGTTAATTATTTAAGAAAAAAATTATGAAGTATAAAATATTCAAACTGCGTGTGCCTGATGCATACCACTGCCACAAAGGCACCTGGGTTTTAAATTCTTGCCTGTTTATTACATTTTTTTGGAAGCAAAAATATTTTAATACTAATGATGGAATAAAATTTTTTGTAAAACATTAAAAATAAACACAATATAGCTGAGAATCTTTGCTATTTATTTATTCCAGAGGATGAATATGCCTGCTTTCTTTAAAATGAAAATAATTTACAACGTTTCTTAGCTCTCTCAGAAATGAATAACTTACTAAGTGTTGTGATAATTGTGCGGAGAACCCATTACGGTAACAGAGTGTAGCTACAAAGTGACTGGGAAATTGGTGCCTTGAGTCTGAAATTAGATGTTGCAGTTACCAGGCGTCATTTCAGATTAGCTGTACCTGTCTCGTGGGCAGCTCATCGGGAGCTGTGCTGGTGAGTCAGAGAGACCCACCATTTTCCTCACTTAGAAGTTGGCCTGGCATAGACAGCTTAACTTAGAAACAAAGGCGAAATAAAAATCAGGCTGTGATGAGCTGTTGAGCCCAAAGACAGGGTCTGCTGGAGAATCGGTTCGTTGGAAACCTCAGCAGAAAATAAATCCTTCCTCCTGCAAAAGCTTGGAGATGATGTGAGGCAGCTTACATACCCAGTGACAACTCTTGAGTACCTGGCACTCGCGTGAACTCGCTGTCGACATCTGTACACCTGCTCTTAGCAGGCAGAAGGCAACATTTCTCCAACTGTACCTAAAAATGGCATTTCTCACAAAAAAAAAAAAAAAAAGACTGTTAGTCGCGGTATCTTCGCCAAAACCCATTTACATGTTGGCTGCTTAAAGACCCATCTGCAGTGTCGATTGCCTGACACCAGTTCACTTCCTGTCCTAAATTGCTGAAAAATCCCAGTGCATAAAATGCTGGCGCCAGGGTTTTTTTGTTGAATCCATGACCTTCTTCCTCCCCACGTCTGTTCTGTGTGCCCTTGTCTCACTTTCCTGTGGCCTGCCCTTCTGAGTCCCCGTGATAGAGCTGGGTTGAGACCTGGCCCTGCAGACACCAAAGCTGGCACTTCCCACCTTCTCTGCTTGTGATGCCATACATGCTCCAATTTTTGTCATCATGATCTCAAGTCCTCACCCCTAATCTGGGAACCTTTGCTGGGTATGCATGAGTAGTTCGAGTCTCCTTGGGGAACAGGACTCTCTGGATGTGGAGGTACATGTTTTGGAAGTGCACTGGGATCCTTCAGGGTTTAAGTTTTATGAATGACAGATATTAAAAATCCTAACTGCCTGATGGCAGGCACTAGAGTGGAACATTTTGTCATCAGTGCTTATTATCTCAAGATTCTTAATTAGATTCATTGATAATTTTGTCGCACTTGAATGTTTCAAATGATTAAATATTTCGGTGCTTGTTTAGTTGAAAGTCTCTCTGTTGTGTACAGCAGGACATAATACCAGCTCCAGATAGTTACTGGAGAAGTGGTGCTCATTGTTCCTTTTTCAGCCCCTCGTGGGACTTGCTCCCTGAGCGTTGAGTTTGGGTCTCATCACAGCTGGTGGCAGAACACTGAGGTGGGTGACTTAGGGATACCAGAAGGGGGAACGGTGTAAACGCCTAGTTTTGCCTCTCAGCTTTGAACACAGTATTTTTCCTCCACTGCCCAGTCCACCATTCAGGTGTCCCAGCTGAATGCACAGGAGTCATTTGCCCTATTCCTGCAGAGAAAGATATTTCAGCTAGATGGGTTTTCCAGATTTAAAAAATGATACCTGGAGGAGGCTGCCTGCAGTTTTCTTTCCATCTCCTTTACACTTGTGCTGAGGACAGCAGGTTCCCGTGTCATGGCTGTGGATCAGTGAGTCTCCCTTTTGCATTTGCTGTGCACGTCCTCAACTCCTGCCCACTCTCCAGGCCCAGGTGAGATGTGCCTCAGCATCTGCTGGGGACCAGGTGGATGTTTGTGCTGTGGGCATGTGCACACACAGGCAACCCAGCCAGCAGAGCACAGGGCATGTGTTAATCCCTTGAAACACTAAGCATAGCTCATGTCTAAGGTAAAAACTGTCCTGAATCCCAAGGATTTTCACCACAGCATGGGGCATGTCTAGTTCATATAAAAGAAAAAAAAAACTGAAATCAAAGGACCAAAACCCTTTAAAATGCCATTTCTCATAAGTATTTACTTAAGCCATAGGCCTGAATGCTGAGTGTCTGTTGTAAATTGATGGTATAAATTCTCTGCTTGCTTCAGAAGACAATTTGGCTCTATGCCTTGAGACTTGTAAGAAGATAATGTTTTAAACCTATGGTTAGGAGACACAGTACATTCATATAATTGTTTTAATCAGATTATTGTTTTCTTTTTTTTTTTTTTTTCTTTTTAGACCAAGTTGTGGAGCTTTTTTCAGACTCCTGTTCCTTAGATGTTCCCCATAGGTGGAATGTAATTAAACTCCCCTGGCATCTCGTCCTGCTGGGATTTAGGCTAGGAACAGATCTTTAGGAAGCATAAAACAAATAATGTGAAACCTTGTTAGAAGAGTTGCCAGAGAATCAGCTCTGCTTCATTTACAAACTGATAGTTTTGAAAATCTACCCTTTCTCCTTTTATGAACTGCTTTCTATAAATTGTTAATTAATCATTTAAACATTGGGGGTAAGGGGGAACCCATGAATCTTTTGCTTGTGGGCTGAGAATTCACATGTCAAGAAGCACTTTCTGTCTCAAACCTTATAATTTGATAGGAAGCACTGTGCCCTGATGGTATTGAGGATGGAAGGCTCTTAGAGCAATGGCACATGCAATGGATACTTGAGCCCTCACCATGGTGGCATGACAGTGACCTGTCCCCTGGGAAGCTCCCAAGACTGAGGGTGTGGGGCAGCTCCTTCCCCAGGTAGCTCACAGGTAGTTCCCCTCCACATAGCCCTGTGAGCACAGACAGCCTTGTGCTACTTCTGTCCTTGAGACTATTCCCTCAGCTACCTCCAACTGCAAAAACAAAATATGACACCTGCCTCTCAGTTCTAGGGGTATAAATATGGAACAACCTTGTCAGCTCAGGGGTTTACTGTGCTGTAAGCAGGAGAAGAATCTGTCCCTAGATTTGCTTGACTAATAGGTAGCAAAGGCAAAAGTGAAGTGATAAGAGTTTGGGATCAGCACCTAGTGAACTAATGTCTGTTGCAAAACAAACTGTACCACAACTTGGACTGCCTTTGATGATCCTCATGCTTTGGGTTTTAAAATGTTTTCTTTGGAATCAGGAAGAGACCCAATGCTGGGTGTGATGTGTTTTTCACCTGCCTGATACGATACTGGATATGATTCCACTTTTCTACAGACTCTTGCAACAATGAAACAAGAGTCCTTCTTGATTGGCAAAGTCTGTTGCTGTGGATGGTGGAGCAGAACTCAGCCTGGTAGAAATGAAGAGTGTTGTGCTGCTCTCCTCACCGGGCAGGGCAGTGACTGCAGTTGCTGACACCTAAGGTGGAAATTAGGTTGTTTTGTAATAGTCCTTTGGTAGGTGGTGATAGGAGAAGCAGTTTTAAGAGATTTTTTAAAATCAGTTGGGGAAAAGCGTACAGCATACATTGTAATGGCTAGGAGCATAAGTAGTCCAATCAAAAGCAGTTTCTAGTGGTTTATGTATTAACTCTGCTAATTTCCTTTTTTCCCACCATCTTTTTATTTATACCAATTGCTTTAGTGTCTGTGTGTGGATATACAGATGATTACCACACTGCTATACTGTAAACAGAGTACAGGTCACCACAAAGTCATTGCTCCACCTTCTTGCCTCTGTTATCTCTCATTGCTTCCATGCTCTGTTCCTCCTTCATGCTCTTCTTTGTAATTTTTGGTCTCACCATGACTCCTCGTTCATGAGGGTGCTGGGCTCTGAGCTGCTCTCAGTTTGTCGAGGAAGCTTTCTTTGTGTCAGTCATGTGTGGCTTCAGAGTGATCATATGGGAAAATACGAAACAAAATAGGACGTTCCCATAAGTGCTGTGATCTGAAATCACACTCATGCCAGAGACCACACATAATTTATGAAAAATAAGTACCCAGGTTCAATATGGATGAAACAATTCTGTCTGTGCATCTCTTTGCTGCTATTAGGAGTATTAGTTTTCAAGAGCAATCCATTATACTGTGAAGTACCTTACTTTGTTAGACAAACAAAAAACCCCACACTTTTAATCTCTTGAAGCTTTTAATGGCATCACAGGATGCAGGTGCTTGAGATACTGATACCTACAGCAGAGGGATGAAATGGCCTTAGCTTCTCCTTACTGCTGGCCTGAAACCAGCAGAAAACTGAGCAGTGCCATTTTCAGAGGATTTTGCCAGGAAGGGCATTTTTTGTAAGCACATCAGGTGCATGCATTTGGGCAATAATGGCTATATATGAGAGAGAGGTCTGTGCTTTGAGCACTCTGGATTCTCTGTAACTGTGTGTTAAATTCAAAATTATGGTCCAAAAGAGTACCTTCATCAGCAGAGACTCCTAAAGGGGAGAATGAGAGTGTTGTGGGAATTAGCTGAGGCTCTGTCACCTCATAGGTACAGTATTTGGGGGCCATGGAGGCTTCAACATCAGCTGCTAAAGTATGGCAGGAGAAAGAGCAGCAGCAAGCTGAGGAGCTGGCTGCTCACCTCTCTGTGTAGCCAGAGATAAATTGCTGCAGCAAAATTGCAAGCAGTGTCTTGTAAAGAAAACGGAAGAGCTGCCCGGGGGTTGAGGAAGACGAGCTGTTTTTTAGGGCTGTCTGGAGCAGAGTGGAGTTCAGGGTGTTCTGACATGTTCCAGCTGCAGCAAAAGTACAAAATGGGGGCAAGGATGCTCACCCATAGCCAGGGAATTATACTATAATTGTATGTGGCTATACTTTATGAATTGTCTCTTTGTGTACAGACTGTTTGTGTAGCATGTGCATGATGTGGGGATGTTTCTGTGCACACAAAGTGGTGAAGCCAGTGTTTGCTGCCATGCTTCTGCATTTTCTCTAATGATCATTGTAAATTTGCCTCTTCTCTTTTTGAACTACACAGCCAGCAGTGTAATAAAATGCTCTTTGTGAAGAGAATATTGAAGAGCAGGGGGGAAAAAGAGGGCATGGGTGTACTTAATAAAAAAAGATTCTCTACACTATCGCAGGTGCAGTTGATGCTGTTTAGAGCAGTCACTCATCTCACTCCAAATAAATAGTAATGACTGTTTCCTGTGACTGTGCTGTGAATCATACTCAGTCCATGCAGGGGAGTAGAAAATAAAGCTGCATGCAATCCACACGAGATGATGGCTCTTGTAATATTCAGCAGTTGGGCCTGGTTAGAAGCGTTTCATTATCTCAGAATTAAGAGAGAGCTTCCTGCTGTCGCAAAAGCTTGTTTATTCTTCTGCCTTCCCTCCCCCACCCTCCCTTTTTTCTTTCTTTAACATTTATCCCCTCTCCCTTTCTCCCATCTCTGAAATGCTGGCTTAATGTTTCTGAGCAGAACTGCAAGGTCAAATTAGGGACAGTGGCCCTGGAAGTACATTAGCCATTTATAGCATGGTTTTTGGCTTAATAGGAGGGCGCCTGAATTTTCTTTTATCTTTTGCCCTCTGCTTCTTTTCTTAGCTTATACTTAAAATTTATCAGGAAGAAGCAGAAGAAGCTGACCTTCTTTCCCATTTCTCAGTGAGCTTCAGAGTTTTTTCCTTATCCTTGGCTTGCTCCAAAGTTAATCAGTGGGAGTCTTTCAGTGAACTTCAGTTGCTGTTGTTACCTTAAGCCATGACAGAGTCACCCGCAAGTAGTTCTCTGTGGATGCAGATCTGTGCTTAAGCTGGATGTTAGAGGTCAGCTAGCAAACACATAGTGAAACCAGTCAGATTAGCTCCTTGACTGGAGAGGTGAGCTAGAACTTTTTGCTTAGACCCTTAAGGAGGAGGCCAACAGCCAGAGCCTGCTCTTCAGGCTCCACCGTCTCTGCAGAATGGCAGTGTGGGATCAGTAAAGCCTGTGTGAGGCTCATGTGAACCTGCATCATGATTTTCCTTTGTAGTTGGTGGAACAGGATACACATGGAGGGAACTGTGTCATGTCCTGAGGTCTGAATGATCCCCTGAAGTCTTTTCTTTCCCTGTGGGCTAGGGAAAAAGACAGCCTGAGGTAGCCGCGTTTCTAACATAGGTGCCAAAATAAGATGGGGTGAAGCTGCACGTGCCTTGCTGCTTCCAAAGCTGTGGAGGATGAGACACACACAAGTTCCTAAACCATTTTATGTCCTATTTAGAATAAGCATGGATAATGTGTCCCTGTGTGCTGTGCATCACTACAGTCAGGATTGCTGAGGCATCCCACTTGAGTAATCGGTTCCAGTCAGCAGAAGCACACGGCTGGAAAGTTGAAGGTCCATCTCAAGCCAGGTGTGATTCATAAAGCATCTCATCTCAAGAAGAGCTCTGATTCAGAGCAGTTTTCACAACTGGATGATTGCTTTGATTCCTTACGGGTGAAGGAGGACAAGCTGGCTTGTGCAGCCCTTCAACATGGCCCTGCTGTGCTTAGTGACCTGCACATTTGACACTAAATGGATGCAACCAGGGTCTTTACAGGGCATCCAATTTCAGCTTAGAGCTGGAGTGATAGAGAGACCTGTGTGATCCTTCCTGGCTCCTCTCCAGTAAGTTCTGAAACTAGAGGAAGAGGTGTACTACCCTAAGGATGCTGGCTTACATGGACAGTGCCATCCTGGAGGGTGAATTCGTGAATACTAATGAATTCATTAGACCTCCTAAAGCATCTCTGTTTCAGTAGTGTTTGCCTCAGCAGCAGTCAAGATGGTTAAAAGGCAATTGCAGCCACTGAAATAAGTAGCAAAACTATTATCAGAAGATGTCATTTTTCGTAAATGTCAGTATGTAGATTTTTTATGGAGATATGGTGACAGGTAGTGAATAATTTAACATAAATTTACATAATATAGTGCAGCTGTTAATTTATGACCATATTAGACTACAAGGTTATGTATCTAATGGCTTTTGGTCTCCTCTTTTTTTTTTTTTTTAAAGTTAAAACTTTCCCTAAATTGTCCCACTTTAGTCATAATTCATGAGACACCTGTCTTCCCTCCCTCGTGCCATACAGAAGGCTCTGCATGTCATACCCTTTTTGTAGCCATATGATTCACAGCAAACTCATTCCCATCTCCAATCTCAATCATTTGAATTCAGTGTACCCCTGTTTTTATTCAGAGCAGGCCTATGAGGGTCAAGAAGTGCTGTTGCTACTGGTTCCTTAAGACTGAGCTCTTGCTTCTCCCTTGTTTGGAAAGCTGAAGATGTCCAGCTGGAGCTAGCTGCTCAGTAGTTCGAGGTCTCCACCTGCCTTCCCTTTCCAAAACAGTCAGAGGATTTGACTTCCATGCTTGGCATCTGCAACTGAGGATAGATTTTTCCAAACATTTACTTGGTGACTTTCCATGGTACAAATACTTGCCTAAATTTTAGAGAGATGTCCGTGCAGGACACTAGTATAGAGGTGAGGTTGTGTATTGGGTTTGCTTGGCAAGTTTTTGGCAGTGGCGGGGACTATGAGGATGGCTTCTGTGAGAAGCTGCTGGAAACTTCGCCTATGTACAACAGAGGCAACATCAACTGGTTAAACTGTGTGCAGTTTTACACGTAAACTTTGGTAAAAGGTAGTTGAGACAAAGGGTGAATGTTTGTCCTCTTGTCAAGGATAATGGAGTGAGGGGTTTTTTAGTTTTCTGCAGAGAATAATAATAATCACCAATTTTTTTTTCAGATGTTGTACAATGTGTACAGTTTCACACCTCCTCTTATGACACACACCCTTTCTTGATTTGCAAGCCTCTGTAATCCTGGAAGTGGGGGAAAAGAGTGGTTGTTCTATTTCACCCTTATTCCTACCTTCATCATTGTGTCTCTCTCGAGGCCTTTTGGGAATTAGAAAATCCTGTGCCATTGACCTCAGGGACTATCTCCATTCTGCATGGAGTCACAGAAGTCATCTCCTCTGCTAAGGTAGGTAAAGCTCTGAGAGCAGTGAGACCACTGTTTGTTTTTCTGTACAGCACTAGGGAAAACAATTAGTGTTCTAAAGAGCAAGTAAGAGAAGTGTAATTGTTCTCTACTCTCTTACAGTGGAGGGGAGAGCAAAGGAAACATTTTGTTACATACAAAAGGATAGTTCATCTTCCCTAAATGAAACATTATTTCTTTAGTTTCAGAGTTTCCAGCAGACACTGACTTCTCATCTCTCCTCTTCCAATCAAGAAGCAACTTGCCTTATTTTGCTAAGGTAGTTCTCCATATGCTTTGTTTCCTCATGCAACATGTAGCATCATGTGCCCTGTTACCCCTCTGAGTCTGATATGTTATACCCATGGCTGTTACCCTGGCTTGGTGCAGAGATAAATCGTGCTGATAGAGCTCTGCAGACCTTCTCTTGGAGCTCACCACAGCATAGTGACAGCAAGCAAATGTCTATTTGCCTCTCTAGGGAAGGGTCTCCATTAAATACTCAGTATGTTCCTAATTGCTCCATCTTGCTGTCCCACCTCTGGTTTAAGCTTCTCTTTGTAGCCAGATAGCACAGAGAGCTGTGGTTTAACAAGATATCCCTGCCCCCCATGCCTGTTGTGTTTCCAAAACTCCTGCTTCAATAATGTATTAGCTTGATTCATAGAAAAACAGTGGACCAAATGCCTGCCTCTCTTCTCATGTTTCTACCAGGCTTCCAGGAATGAAAAGAATTAGCACACAGACAGCTGATTTCCCTAGCATACCACAGAGCTGTATTTAGTGTGGCCTCAAACCTAGACTGGATTCCCCCTGGACACCATACAAATGTTTAATAATTAATGTCTCTTTTTAAAAAATCAAAGGGGGTGAAAAGAGGTTGATCTATCCCAGCAGTTTTTAGCTGAGGGATGGTAATGGATTGAAGAAGCCTAAATTCTTCCTATCCTTGAATATGTCTCGTCAGGCACAGTAAACAAGCCCTGCAATTTTGGGACAGTGTTGCTCAGCATTCCTGGAGCACTAATGGGAATATTAAGTATAAGACAGCTATGAGTCACTGTGGTTCTTATTCAAGTCAAAAGCATAAATAGCACTTCTCATATATCCATGCTGTGTCAGTCAAAGATACTGCATTTCCTTTCCCCTCTGCCTCTAATAAACATCCGCCGACCTTAAGCTGCTATATACAGGAAACAGCCTGTTGGTTATTGTGTAAAACTGATAAGGTCCCCTGGGATGCTTTATCTGTCTCTGTTGTGTGTATAAATTTAGCTTCAGTCATTGTAGGTTTTGTTCTTTTACCCTTTTTCCTCTCCTCCTTTTTTAATGCCTGCTAAGTAAACATGGCATTGTGGATAAGGGGATAAAGTAATTATCTACCATAATAAGATCAACACCCAGAGATTTAAGATTCCATCAATACACTTTGCCTTTCAGTTCTGCTGCCTGCATTTTTCTTACAAATAATGGGTTTCTCTGTTTTGAAATGTATATCTGTTATTTTATTTGTTACTGTACCCTACTCACACCCCCATTTCATGCAGTTGTAAACTGCAGCAGCCCAGAGTGCCTGTCACTATGATTTTGCTCAGAGATGTGATGGTATTTACAGAAATACTCTGTTTCTGTCTCTGTTTATGGCAGGTTATGGAAGTTTCTTCCTCGGCACAGTGCTGTGAGATGGTAGCCAGAATTATCTTTTTATGTAATGGTCTGGGAGGTTGAGTTCTCAAAGCTGTAGAACAATTAACACTCTTAATACTTCCAGTGCTGGTTAAGGGTTTGGTGTTGGGAGGGTGGAGCTAGGGTTTGGGTTTGTTGTTTTGTGTTTAAGAGAGTCCTGTCTTTCATTCTTAATTGTTGGTACACAAGCCCAAACTATGGCTGGTGGTGTCTCAAAGGTGGCTTCAGCTTCTGGGTGTGATGTGTGTGGTACAATGCTATTGTTCCTCACTTTTGCCTGTGGTGTGCTCCATACTGAAAGCATGTTGGAGACCTGAAGGATGTGTCTGGATGCAGCAATCCTTCCTTACTCTGCAGTCTGTCAGAGGCTGTTTGAATTGAGTTGTCCTGAGGTGACTCAAGCTCTTTTTAAGATTCACTTGCAGCCTTCTGTTATCACTCATTTTCCGTTCAGAAGCTGGTGAGCCTGATGCCCTGGAGTGTGTCTTTTGTGTAATTCGTCCTTATGCAGCTTGGAGGTAAACACCTCAGGGTGCATTTTATGCTCAGTTTGTAGAAGTACAACTAATTTGGCGAGGTGCTGGACAGAGAAGATTTGGGCCAGACATTTTGCCAGCTACTTAAAGGATGAAGTGGTAGTTGGACAAACTAACAGGCATTTGTGCCTTGAAAAATCCCCTGCAATGTCTAGCCTGACTCTCACTGTCCCTTAGTGGAAACTGGGCACCTTTTTACTGGTTTTAGCTTTCAAAATGTCCTCTTTGGTCTCTTTCCCTGAAGATGGCTGAGTGACTCCCCTTATTGCTAAACAAGCCAGCGGGGTCTTGCTGCTGCTCCTGTAAATACTGTTATGGCTGCATATGGGGTGCGTTGAGGAGCAGCAAAATTGCTCTCAATTCCATTGTAGTACATCTGTCCCTGTCATGAGAAGATAACAGCCTACAGGACAGAAAAAAGCGAGGAGCGTTCAAAAGGTTGTGCCTTTACCAACCCCAGACACAAAAAGATGCTGTGTTGGGATGCTGGTCATATGTGTGTGTGATCTAATGGCTGCTGCGTAACCAAGAGAATGGGTTTGTTTAGCTTTTGGTCACCTAAGTAACCATGGTCCAGATGACAGGACAAGTTAATTATCTGACCACTTATCTAGTTCAGCCCTCACTGACCTTTCTGCTTCTGGTGTGGTTTCCATTACTCTTAGCTGGCTCAAAGCTGGCTCAGCAGGTATGCCCACATTTGTAGCCTTAGCTGCAGTATAGATTTAGTCTAAGAAGGTTGGCGTGGTTTTCAGAAAAATGGAGATGGGATCAAAAATTCTTTAAAAATTGTAAGCTAAAAAAATCCCCAAAACATCCTTTTGGCATCTTGTCCTTATGTCAGCTTCCCTAGGGCAAGGGCTACACCTCCTTTAATATTGAGAGGTTTGGGAAATCTAATTGAAAGACATCTAAATGAAAAGGTCAGATAAAGTTTTCAGGGCACTGATGTTTCACAAATTTACCCCAGCCCAACATAGTACCCGCATTTAGGCTTGCAAGGCAGTTTTTGGAGGTCTTCCATAGTGTTTGGATGAAGGATTTGTCCAAGCCAGCCAGGGGTGAGGATCTTGCCCTGTTTTCTTCAAAGATGATTTTGTCATGAGTTGTACATAAAAATGCATTAGTACTTTTTGTCAGTAATGAACTTCTTTGTTCATTAGGTTAACATTGGCTGCTGTCACCAGTAAGTACATTTTGATGAGGAACAGAGCATTCTGAAATTGTGGAAACCTGGCACTCTTGGGTATAATTCACAGCTCATTGAAGTCGGTGAACAGACAGACTTCTGAATTCAGGTCCCATTCAGAGCTAAGGCAATTTACCCTGGTTGAGGACCTGCCCCTGGTTTCCTCATGTGCCTACTCAAGTGTAAAATGCAGCTGCTGCTGGCAGGTTTTTTTCTTCCATTTAGAGTTCTGAATCCATTCAGCATTATTTTCAAGGCAACAACACAGCAATTGAAGTTTTGTTCTACGTCCCCAAATTAAACATAATTCTCTTACATCATTTACTTCCACTTGCTGGTTTGCTTTCATTTGACCTGCTAACCATGTCACACAGCATTAGCTTTGTAAATGCTGTCACGAACTTGGTTTGCACGTCTGTGCCAGGTCAATTGTAATTCCCTGTTTTTCTCTTGTGTGCCAGAACAAGCAGAGAAATGTATATCATGGGTGCGAGCCCAAGTAAAATGAAGTTTAAAATTTAAAGAGTTTTCTGCTAGCAAAATAAGTGAACAGGTTCTTGGTTACTGTAATGTTTTAGATCTACTCTTTTGCTTTTAAGTCCCTCAAACTTGCTTTGTATCCATTTATACTGTTTCTGATTTTAAAAAAAAATACAGATTTTTATAAAACATGCAGAACTGACTTTCACAGTAAATAGTTCTATGTACAAATTCCACTTGTTGCTTTGTGGAAAAATTACATATGTGTTTTAAAAAACTCCTTCTTCATTATTTCCTTCTCAAATAACAATAGTACTTATTTTCATACAAGCCTTCTTTTCCTGCACAGTACATTTTAATAATTTACACATCCCTGCTGCATGGGAACCAGCGAGCAAAGCAGACTTCCTGAGAGAATGTTGCTGCAATCCTTATTCCTGTGATTATTGCTACAGTACCACTGAGAATTTCCATCCTAGATCTGGACTTTATTGGAGCATACGATGTTCAAAAAACTTAATAGGACATAGTTTCAAAACAGCTTACAGTGTGTACTTAAACTGACAAAACAATGTGGATTTAAGATTGTATATTGCTGTTAGAGATGTTGACTCTTTTCCTAGTACAGGAAAAGAAGATGGGTTGCTTTGCAGTAAAACAACACTGAACTGATTAGGACCCTGAATAAATACTCGGGTTCTCAGCATCCCTTCTGTGGCATTAGAGCTTGGATGTTTCCTAAAGTCGCCATCCAAGCTTCTGATTATGGTCATGTAGTTCTCTAGTTGGATGTGAGCTGAATGCAGGACAGCAGTGGTTGGTCAACCAACCCTTTGTCTGCACCACAGTTTACATTCCCTTCAAATCTACAAGCCTGCATAGTTGCCCCCCACACTTGCCTCAGTCAAAACAACCCTATTTAGCATGAGGAAATTTGAATTTAGTGTAAGGCTTCATCATAAAGTAGTAAGGATTTTGGACAGAGTGAGTGGAGCGTGAATACCTGAGCAGATCTGCTGTCAGGGTCTGAGGGGCTGGCAGCTTGCAGGTGAGGGTGGTGATGAGTGATGGAAGCAGTAGCTCCATCCAGCTCAGACACAAACACAATGCCCAGTGTGCCTCTGACCCAGCCTTACACTGACCTGCCCCACGTACTACCACAGGGCAGCACTGTCTCATACAGTTGCTTTCAGTGGCTGCTGCGGTGCATCCCTGTGAGCATGGGCTGCTGAAATGAGACTACTGCCCATTCTGAGTAAAGAAATTGCATGAAGGAAAAATGCAGTCTTAGACTTTACACTGCTTTCTTAAGAACCCAGGAAGACCATCATCATAATGCGTGTCTTCACATGGAAGCAGACCCTTGGAATCTCATTTGAAAGGATCCACAAAGCTCCTTCTCCACACAGCACCAACATGTTGTGTCCTAGGCCTTCATAAACAACTAGAAATCTCTATTAAAACATCACTAGCTGCAATTATAATGTAACACAGGAAGAAAGAAAGAGAGATCAAGATCTCAAGTCCTGGCAGTAGCAAGGCATTTGTTAAATAAAGCTCATCTTTAATGATCAAAGCTGTTATTAGTACATTGGTGAGTGCAGATATCTTTTTAATGGTTTTCATTTTCAGATTAACCTTTTAATAGTGAGTGAAATCTTTCTAAACTGGAGAAAGAAATTATATATTTGCAGCCTACCATGTCAGTGGAAGTCATAAAAATGGGACCTTTTCCAAGTGCTAGTTTTGCTGAAAATTTAATTTCTCAGGATGCTCCCATTAGTCAGTGGTTGAATCTGCCATCACGCAATTCCAAGTCACTTCCCCAAAGCCATCAGTTTACTCAAGGTTTCCCTTGGGTTCCCACAGACAGCTGCTGCAAAGGATTCTTGCTTTACTTCTCCAGGCTTATGTGTTGTTTGGTTGCTCTTTTAGTACAGCCTTGACCTCCAATGTCTTCAGATAAGAACAGTGCACATCACAGTTGGGATACATTTTCCTTAAGGATATTGTATTGTGGCTCTTTTATATGAGTGGATTGAACTTAATTTAAGAGGAGCAGAAGTAGAATGAAAGGGAATTTTCAGTTTCCTAGGGTAAAATGAAGTGAACTGTGTAATCTTAACTGCTTGTTTTAACTCTTACCACAGTCTTTGGCTTTCCCTAAAGAAAGTCCTTTGTCTGCTGGCAGTGACTGCAGAGTGGTTTATAGCTTCCCATGCTTTAGCTTTGCATCATAAGAGAAGTGGTACATATAGGCAGTGCTGTAGGCAAAGCATTTTATGTTGTAGTGGGGAGTGTTTTCTCCTTTAAAAATGTCAAGCTTAATACAGTGATGCAAAGGAGCAGGGCCTCCATTAACCCTCCCCAACAAGGAATGATCCCAAGATCCTACTAGTTCTTTATTAGAGCAGTGGGGTTTCCCCATAAGGCATCATTTGTTATATTACTTCCACCTTGTAAATTACTTTTTTTTTTCCTTTTAAATTATGCTCTAGGGAGAAGAGGGTAGGGAAGGGACAAGGTATGCCTCTGAATTAGGGTTTAGGGGGTGGGGGGTTGAAAGGAGCCTAGTGAAATACTTTCCATGCAAACACAGGGAATAGAGCAGGCTCAATAAGGAGAAATTGTCCTACAGAGGCATGCAGAACAAAAGAATTTTAGGAGAGTTTTTGAATCAACTGCATCAGGATTTTTTTGGCCAGATTAAGTGCTTTTGGAAACCTATAGTGTTTGAACCTTTATTTTCCAACTAGTTGGTCCTTTCTTATATTCTTGGGAGGGATCCCATCATCCATTGCATTGTTGAATATAGACAGAAAACCAGTGATGCTCAGTGCTGAATGAATGAACTGCTTTGCTGTCAGTGCTAAAATGTGTGTGGTGATGAATCTGGCATTCCTCATCCCCTCATATGAAAACACGCTGAGGTCTTTGGGCTGGTCAAGGACTGGATTAAGACTGAAGGTACTGATTATCAAGCCAAAATGAAGGAATGACTGTCTTAAGAAAGAAAGTGGATGTAGCATCTGTAAGCCTGAGAACATTTCTGAACAACTTCTTTTGCCAGTATCGGAGTCCCTTCACTCTTCCTTTTGCAAGCAGAAATAAAAGCAACAGGGATAAAACCTAGTCAGTGTTTTAGCAACATCTGTCTTCATAAGATGTTGACATGCAGAAACATGGTCACTTCCTTGTGCCCTTCCTGGATACTATTAACGTAGATGTGATATGATACTGTGATGTAATGTCATATAAATCAATCCTTATGCATCCATTGTTGATCGATTAGATGACAACTGTTAACTATTTATCTGGTATTTTTAAATTGATCCCACAGTTTCATCATCCAAGTTCCTTACAAAGTGTAAATAATCTCAGTGACCTCTATAAATACCCAGTTAAATTGAAGTTTTTTCTATATGTGTCACTGGCTTCAAAGAAGCTATGCTGATTTGTGCCAGTTGATGCCCTGGCCCAAAACCTCAGGCTCACAGGGTTCACAACGGAGAGGGGTGTGTAGCCCAGAGGCAGAGGCCAGCCATCTCTACTGAGGCAGGCTTTGATTGTAATGTATTAGGAAGATCTTTTAATTACTTTTAAAAATCATAATGTTGAAATAATGACATTTAACAGTTGCATATTCTTCATTTCTTCAGTGCCATTGAAAAAAATGAATACTGGATCCTTAAAATCTTGCAAAGGCAGGTAAATTGTATTAATCATGAGCCATTCATCAATAACTAATTATTCAATTACATTAAGGATAATCTTGTTTTCAGTGAATATCAATCATCAAATGAACTATTGTTTATTTCTAATTCCTAACATCAACACTATTAATATTGTAATTGCAAGTGTCATGAAATGTCCAGAGCATAATAAAGCATACCTGCCCTATAACCCCTGTATTAAATCAGAATGTCACACTGACAGATACTGTGGCATTGCAAATAAGTCACCTTTTGCAACCACCTTTTTCCAATTGAAATAGCTGGGATTAAATGAGAAATAAATACTGTCCATGTCCTAGTTAAGCCTATTTGGAAAAGTCTAAAGAGGCAAACTAATAGTTAGCAGACTGATAATTACAGATGTTTAAAAATAGATACATAACTATTTATGCTGTCTGGACTGTTAATAACTTTGTTTGCCACTGGACTAAAGCTGAGTTGGGAGAGTCAACCCCTATATGACATTTCCTTGTTTCATGTGGTAGTAGAGGTGGCTCTAATATTCTTAACTAGTGGAGATTTCACTGGCAAATTTTGTAGCAGATCTTAGGCTTTGTATGCGTGTACAAATAAAGCAATGGAGGTTTGAGAGAGCATTATTGTGCAAGACAAAAACATACAGATTATTCATTATCCAAACAGTGTAAACAAGATGAGAATAGTTTGTTATGCTGGCAAACAAACAAACAAAAAAATTGCCTTTTAAAGGACCTTGTAAGGTTTTGCAATGTGCTGTGTTTGTGCTCAGCCCATGTTGGCATATGTTGTCTTTATGAGCTTATGAGTAGTCAGGAAATACCCTGCTGTGGGCTGCTGTGCGGGTCCTGCATCCTTTCCACTGTGGTGGTGCCAGGCTGGGTGCTACCAGGGGCACTGTCCCCACTTAGCAAAGGTGGAAATGGTGCTTACAAAGATTTAACTAAAGGTTGTAAAGTTCTTCTGGGGGTGGACCTCACCTTCTCAAAGGTAAGAGCCCACTCCGTGGTGGGAATGAGAAAAGGATGAATTCATGCAGGATTATCTGCATTTAATAATCTGGAGGCTTAGGAGTTCGTTCAGGTGAGACAAGCTTGCAGGTTGAGCAGGTCTGAATGCCCAGAGCTCAGTGCCAGATGCTTGGTGCCCACAGTATCAGCCCCAGCAGCACGAACGAAGAGACGGTCGTCTGTTCAAAGGCTGATGCCAGTGATCTTTTAATTCCTCTGTGAAATGGAAGTAGACATACCCATCAATGCCCAGCTTTGCTGCTTCAGCAAGGCAAGCTGTTTATATTATTAAAAGTTGGGTAGTTGAATTTGCAAAAGCAGTTTTTCCCCGTCTCATTCAATCTTTCTGCTGCAGCAGTTTCTGTCACTGAGCAGGGTCTGTGTGTGTTGTTAATAGTTGCTCATGGAGAAGGTTGGGTAGTGAAAGAGAGGGTAGTGAAAAAGGAAGGGCTGACCCTTTTCCATCTACAATCCCCATCAGCCCAAACTGTCCTGCTTTAAGCACAAGCAGCCGGATGCCAGGTGAAGCAGCCCTGTGCTCTCCAAGAGCCATCCAGGACTGGTGTTCAGCTCACTCCCTGGTCTGCTTGAGGGCACCTTCAGGACTTGTGGAGTTCAAACCGACCATTTGGGTTTGAACTATCAGAGCCAGCAGGCCTTCTTTTTCTGTTCATTATGCTGTCTGTCTCCCAGATGAGATTCATCACACTGTTAATGAGGACTTAGCGCTTTCTCTGGGCTGTGCTGCTGTAGTGGCAGGGGTATGTCCTGGCCCTGGGTTCAGAGTGTGTACTACCTCTGTGCCCGGCACTGGATGTGTATTGGCTCAGATCCTGTGCTGGTGAGTGGGCTGAATTAAACTTGCAGGTCTGCTTTCTCACTCCCTGAACTAGCCAGAGCTAAAGCTCCCACAGGAAGAGCCCAGGTTGTTTGCAATGGAGAAAGACTGTCTGAAAGGACTGCAACTGTCCCCCCACTGAGCTAGGAACAGTCCCAGAGACCTCTGGCAGGAGGCCCATCACACCCAGCCCTTCCTGCTGCCAGGAGGAAGATGCCAGCAATGACCTTGCACGGGAGCCTTCATGCAGCTTTGGCTGTTGGCTCCTGGTAATCAAACTTCGATTGTACAGGTACAGTGGGAAGAGGGTAAGATTTTGAGGGTGTAAACCCCTGTGTCTCAGTTTTTTAAAGTATGTAAGAAGTCATGTAGCTGTAAAGTTAATGATTGCTGAGATGTCCCTTAGCTCTCTTCTCTATCTGATGCTTGCCACTTCAGTACTGTTGGTGTATCAATGAACAACAAGGGCTTTGTTTGTTAGATTGATATAGCGGCATGTAGTTTAACTGCTTAATCAACAGTACCGCTCCAGAAGCTCTAATAAGCTTATTCTAATAGCTGCACCCTGGTGGAAAAAGAGACATGGCTGCCCAGCAGAGTGGCAAGTCTAAAAGCAGACCCACCATTTCATGGCTTAGTTGTAGAAACAGAGCTGGAGTGGGTGGGTGACAGAGACAGTGACATCTTCGAAGTCAGGAGGAGATGTGGGCCAGGCTTTTTGTGCATGACTGCCCCTCTTACCCTGTGCCAGCTGGCACTGGGATCATCTGCAAAAGCATATGTTTGACCAGCCCTCCTGCCAGGAGAAGGTGATAGCTTGGGCTGGTTTAAGGAGAGCAAATTAGTAAAGTGCACAGTGAGCAATACAATTATTTCTTTTGTCAGTATGAGGGTTTTTTAGATAACTTCAAGATGAAAATATTGTTCCCTTTTGATTAAACTGTGGTGTGCCCTCAGCCCTGACCATGGAATTCATGATCACAGAATAGTTTGGGTTGGATCATCAAGTCCAACCGTAACCCTAACGCTGCCAAGTCTATCTACACCATGTCCCTAAAGACCACATCTTGTAAATACCTCCATGGATGGTGACTCTACCACTTCCGTGGGCAGCCTGTTCTAATGCTTGATGTTGGTCTTCTCAGAAGGACCGTAGCAAATATGTGTGTTCGTCCACCTCTAAACAGAGAGGAAAAGGGAAGTGGTAGCTGGCAAATGTTATTTGAACTCCTTGTTTCTGACTTTCTTAAATTCTGACTTGCTCTAAGACCACAGACAGTTCATGTGGTAAATAGAGCATGCTTATCTTAATGGGTGTTTGAGATTCTCAAATAAAGGGCATTAGGGAAAAGAACATATTATTATGATTTTGTTATATCGCCTATTTTTTCATGACATTATGAAAAACTCATAGTAGTATTTCAGCATCAGCCTGCACAAATAGTATTTAGTGGTGATATTTTCAGTCATGGGTGCCTAAAGTTAGTCCCCTAACTCTATATTTAAGCACCTAAATAGTTGCTTAGGTTTTTTAAAGGGACTAACCACTGGCAATCTACACCAATGTGAATGAGAGCTTTACATGTTCAGTTCCCTTTAACACAAAAAAAAAATTATTTATGAGGGTTGTCCCAATCTAGCATCTCATTCAAAGTTTGAATATGGTATGTCGTAGCTGATTTGCATTCAGCATCTAACTGCAAAAAAACAATAGCTGAGTGTCAATGCAGTTTATGCAGTTATCAAAGACAGTTGGTGTCTCTTTGGGGCTTCTGCTTAAATCATCCACTTCAGGAAATACAATTCACATGTTTAGCAATCTTAATGTAAAAAATACTGTATATTTTTGAATAAAGCCAGGCCCTGAAGTGTTTTCTGATTCTAGTATCACTTATCTTTCCCATCAAGGTGCATAGCAGTGAGGGCAGCCAGGCTGTTATTGCTTTTACTGTATTCTAAACACGCACAGGCGTACACACACATCTGTATCTTCAAAATCTGCCAAAAGTATTTGTTGTTGTCTCTAAGAAGGAGTAATTTTCTCCTACAGTGTGCAATTTATAGGCACTAGGTTTTGCTGCCTTTATTATAAAAACAATTCATCTCATTGCAGAATGTGTGCTTAATTATAATTTGCTAATGCCCTTGAGTTTTTTAAAGTCAAAATTTACTGCTCGAGTGTACTGCATCCGATATAATCTGGTGACAAAGCAAGGGAATTAGCTTAAGGAACTGATTTTTCTAGCCCCGAATTTGTGATCTCTGACCCTAAGCAAAACATTTTACCTTTTTCATGAGTCAGCTTTCCCATCTCTTTTTTAAAAAATGGCTGGAGATTACTAGTTGAAAGGTGCCATATTTTTATTTTGTTAAGCGTCAGAGCACAGGATACGTTCAGCACATTATTTATAATGTACAGCTCTGCATTTGAAACACCTCATCATATTTACACTTTTAATTTGGCTTTACTTTTGCTATCGTTGCTAAATGTAAGCCACCCACAGATTATTGCCATTGATGTTCATAGTAGTCTAAGTCATATCAGTGACTCAACCTAAACTTAGTGCTGCAACCAGTCAGTACTGCCAGTGGTCTTAGGGCTCTATCACAGCAAAGCAGCGTGGAGTGAAACCCATTTTTCTCTTGGCTTCTGGTTCAGACCAAACCAACGCGATCCCACTTGCGCAGGGCACGTTGTCTGCGACCACGTGGTGCGTGAGTCTTGTCTGCACTCTTCATCAGTCCTAAAGACCTTTATCAGCTGTGCCAAGGGAGGACAAAAGATGGGGATGTTGTGCACGACAGAAAGCAGAGAGAGAGATCAGCTTTTTTTCTCCAAAGACATGAGCTTTCTCTAGTTTGTGGCAACTTCAAGTAGCCTGCTAAAAAATCTGCACTGCTGCTTCTGTTGCAGAGGGCTGTGGATGTCATGTCAGTGACTGCTTTCAGAGCAACCCCAGGGGCATTTGAGTGAACATTTTCTCCAACTGTTGACGTCTTGGTGGCCTCAGAAAGCTGGTCCCCTGTGGCTCATAATGGGATGGTGGCTGGATGAGATGAAACAGGGCATTTAAACAAACCACTGTTGTTTTTCAGCTCTTGCATGCATTCCTGCCTACCTATGTATATATCATATCACATCATGCATCTGCATCTACATCCTGTATTTGTAGTTGACCGAAAAATATCTTTGATGAGAGTATGCAAAAAAACTCCACTATCTTTAAAGCAAAACTGCTCCAAAAACTTTGTTTTGCTGCCCACAGCACTGAAATGTTTTCTTTTACAGCTACAATATGAGAACCACTGGGAGACACTGTATGCCCCAGGGGTACACATAAACTCCTGACCCTGCTTAAACTGTGTGGCACACAACACTGGGCACACGTCAGCAACATTCATGTGTTCAGCACCACCATACCAAACCATGTATTATGACACATCATTCATATCCAGCTGACCACAGGCCCAGCAATAATGTTGCAATCACTGGTCCTGATTGCTTCCTGCCAAATAGCAAACACAGCCTGTCCTCCCTAAAAATAGAGAACTTCTTTGCTGCACAGTAATTCCAGCATCAGCACCAGAATCATACCTCTCCACAGTGTGTTTCAGGCCTTAAAATTTTTCTCCTAATTTTTTTCGGGCATAAAGCACAGTTTGGGAAATCTATTAGGGCTATTAATTTTGTTTCAGGGAGCGCAGGGGTGCTAGTGTTTTATTAGCACAGTAGCTCTGCTCAATGGCAACATCTGGTTTTCAGTGAGGTTTCAGGGTTGGTTGTTTTTTTTTTACTCCATTTTCCAGCTGTGTTGACTCAAGTCAGAAGGCAGTCAGCCACTTGTGAGACTGAGGTCTCCAAACACTTAAAGACCTGAGATATTCTTTGAAACTCCTGGATCTTGGAAAATTAGGGCAGAATCTGACAATACCAATTTTTCGTTCAGAGACTTGCAGCACTCACAGTTCTGGTTCCAGCTAGGACCAGGAAATTAAAAATCACATGGAAACTTTTGCAGTGTTTTCAGGAGATGACTGTAGGTTAGGTCTCCACAGAGGCAGAATGTGCAGGAGGGAGACTTAGTTTTCCCAGGTCCGTTGTGTTGTGTTGTTTGTGTATCCTGAAAGATGATTTACCTTGCTCAAGAAAACATGTAAGCCAAAAGAATAAAATCTAGGTTGTCTAGTGCTAAGAATGAGAATGCAGCTTTGGTGTCAAGGCATTAACAATTCATTAGGCTTACCTGTGTCCCAGCAGTGGGGCCAGCCACGAGACAGATACTCTTACAGATAACACCAGCTGCATTTCAGATACGTATTGTAAATCCCATCCCTTTGGGACTTTCGTTAGCCAGGTGTGGGTACGCACCTGCGGCTCGAGCTCCAACGCAGCAGGGAATGGGGGGCCAGAAGGACGCGTAAAACGTGCACCTCCACGCTCCTCACCAGCTCTCCTGCTCTCTGCTCCCCAGCACAGCCTGGGCCCCAGCCTTCCCCTAGCCCAAGAGCTGTGGTTCCCTGCTGAATCTCAGGGAAAGGCTGAGATACCTGAAAAGCCCTGAGTGCTGGCAGGGTGGCTCGCCTGCTATCTCATCCACCTTTTCTTCTGTCCTTGCTTCCTTCCCTCTATCCCGTGGCACTCACTTTTAATGCATCTCTCCTGTTTTCTGCTCCTGCATTTTCTCCTTTCCCTGCTCCTGCATTATTCAGCTTTCCTTCTCTGGCAGGTTTTTGTCCTCTCTCTTTCACCTCTCAGCTCACCATGCTCCTTGTATAGGAGGAAAACAGCAAGCCATGCAGTACAGCCTTGTAAGCCATGACTAATGGCAGAATGAAAGGAAGAGAAGGGAAGGTGGTTTTAATGCTCAGCATCTGAAAATTAAATGTTTGCTTTTTCTGCATTCAGTTTTGGTAGAGGCGCTCTAGGATTCCTTATTCCTGTCCCAGTTACCTGACTGAAGCAGGAGGCTGTGCCAGCTTGGGATGTGGACTTTAAGTCCAGACTCTACCTCTGTAGCACTCTCCAAGGCCAGAGGAGCTTCCCTGATGCAGCAGGAATTTGCCCAGTGCCAAGCATAGGTGGCATCCACAAGCCACGATGCCTCATGTTCTCAGTTTTAATCATTTAATGTTGCCCTAACTTTTACCCTATTCTCAACCCTCTTTTTTTTTTTTTTCATGAACAAAAGCATAGCTGAACTGAGGAAAATCAGTCTGCACAACAGGAACCATTGAGTTGTTTTAGGGTTAAGTTACAACTGTGTTGGTTTTTTCCATGCGTGAGTTTTCTTTTTTTTTTTTCCTTTCCCAGACTGCTTGAGTCCTAAATTCCCCCTGTAAATCTGCTTTCTGTACCATCGGTTCTCAGAACAATGAACTGCTTGATATACCTGATAAGAGTTAACATGAAAAATGAATAAATCATTTGCTACTCCCTTTTCTTTTCTGCTGAAACTGGGTGTTGGTCTATAAAATGAAGGAAGTTACATTGAGCAGGAAGTTTAAAAATGCTTAGACAGATGTCATTAAAAAAAAAATCAAAATTGGCTTCCTGCCAAGTGTCTGTAATTAAAATTCTTCTTCTTAGTGAGAAAAAAGCAGATGCAAAGGGAGGTTTCCTGTCTCTCAGAGTAGGAAATACAAATAACTGTTAGTCTCGCCTTTGTGTGTGCATGTGTGCACGCATGTGTTTGTGTGAGTGTGTCATAGTGTGGGACTCTGATGCTTACTTGTGGAGTGGCTTGTCATAGAAAACTTTAGTCAATACCGTGTGGATGGGTGCCTTATTATTCTATCCTCTTTTTCGTCTTGTTTTTAAATTAGATCTTTGTTGAAAAATAATGTATATAAATTGCCCTTTATGTATTACAGATCACAGAAATGGCTGCTCTTATAGAAAAGAAGAGTGAATTTCTGTGTGTGGTGTTGAAGGGAGAACAGGATGTGGGTGGGTGTACACATGTGTATATAGCTATACTCATCTATATACATCATATAGCTATAGCTGATAGCTATATTAACTGAGAAACCAATGCAGTTAATGTCATGCAACTTCCTAGCATACATGGAAGTATAGAAATATAAAACTGCTTCTATCAGTATAACTTCTTTTTTTCAGTACAAGCATCTTTAGTTTGATATAATGCCTTTACATTATATTTTAATTTTGTTTCTTGTCTGATACACAAATTCTAAAACAGTCTATTAGCCAAATTAGGCAAGTCTGCCAGCAGGGGATGTGCTCTATGACTTGGTTCTGTAACCACTGTTTAAAAGGGGCTGATTCCTTTTCTCTTTTATGCAGCTTACACAACGTACAATCCATTTACTGTGTTTTTTTCAGATGTTGCACTGAAGTTTGGAGTTTTGTTTCTTTTTAAAAAGAAGTTCTTTTTGAGGAATGGCAGACAAGGCATGTTCCAATGTTGATCCATGGGGACGTTGCTGGAGCAATACCCCTTGGCAGTAGCACTAGTTTGTGTAGTGCGTGTTCTGTTTACATATCTGGATGGGGTGTTGTTTGCTGCTTTTAGAAGCCTCGTGTTTACACAGGACAGATGTACCGTATGGTTCTTCCACCAGCACTCATAACCAGCTTTAGTTATTGTATATCTGCATTAGTTATTGTATATCTGCATTAAGATGTATTATACCATAGATACAGTTCCCTGGAAAAAGTGTCCTGGTAATATTGTTTATTCTCCTCACTGTATTGGGACAAATGGCTCCAGTGAAAGGAGGCAGTAAATGTTGGCTTGTAGTTTTCCTGATTTATTGTGCTATCCAGTGTCTTTAAGTAGACTATGCTTGAATTTGCCTCCAATTCTGAAAGTCAGGTATAACCCCAGCACTGTTCATCCATCAGTGCATACTGCTCTAGCACATATCAGATAACATGTGATGACTATAGGCATACTTCTCCTTTTCCATGAGTGCATGACAATACAGTGGGATAGCTTAATTCTACTGCTGTTTTCTTCAGGACTCCACAACCGCTCAGCTTCTGTTTGTGGGCTGACTGGTCTCAATGAAATTATTTTTCTGCAACAAGAACCACCACTTATATTGATAAACCCTGGCTGACCGCAGTATCAGAAGCTGGATGGTATGCTGATGCCATGTGTACTGACCTTTGTAAACAACTCTTCCATGATTTTGACATCTTTGAGTGCTCCTGGAAAAACTTCCCTTGGAACAGATAACAGAACTCGCTTCTATACTTTGAGTTGCCAGATTATCTGGCAAGAAAGCTGCTAAAGAGAGGTTCTGAGAACAGCTGAAAAAGAGCAAGAACATGCCTGCTGCAAGCAATAGAGCAACTGGTACCCACTGAGCAATAGTAGTAGTGGTCTGAAAACACGGGAGAGGAACATGCACATGTGTGTCCTATGATGTTGCGGTGCTGTGAGAGCAAAGAAGAGCTCTTAACTGCTCAGAGGAATATAGAGGGGCTAGTCAGAGTGGTCAACGAGTAATGCAGGCTCTAGAGAGGAGATCAGGTTACAAAAGCTATGCCCAAGAATGCTGTTAGAAACTTTAGCAACAGCTAAGTTTATAGTTCTTTCAGAAAATGAAACAGAAACAAACTCACAATCCATTTTATAGCACAGCCCAAGGCTATAGGTAATCCATCTCTGCCAATCCTAGGATGACCCCAGTAAACACATGTTGAAAACCAGCATTGCAACAAACCTTCTTGTTTCTGTTGAGATCCAGAGACCCTATGAAAAGGTAGGGAAGGTAAAACGTATGGCACTAACCATGAGAAATTCCTTGTTGTTCTTCCAGTCCTGACTCTATGCTTTTCTGGGGAGCAGTTTGCCTAAATCTGATCTGATTGGGTTTGAAGTTATCTGGTATTCCTGGTGGAAGACTACCAAATGCACCTTTCAGAGGGCCCAGGCAATCTGCTGGAGAGGTTTTATTTCTGCTTCCCGAGTGGAAAGGGGAGCCACAGCGGGATTAAGTGGCCTCATCTGTGGCAGCACCCACAGCTCCCAAATTCTCATCTGATGCCCTACATGGCTAATCAGCAAATGCTTAAACTTTTGCTTTGCTTTAAGCTTCTGAGCCATTACATGGAAAAGATAAGGCAGTCTCTGCTGTTGGCAATGGTGACGTCCTCTCATGCTTCCCTCTGTAGTGGTGTGGTATTGTCTGCATTTGGGGAAATGTGCTGTGAGGGGAGGAAAATGGGGAGTTTTATTTGGGGCAAGCAGAGGGAAGACTGATCCTTCTTCTACTAAGTATTAAATAATGTACCAATGGTTTTCACTCTTGTGCTGCTCTGCTGCAGACATTTTGCAAGCAGAGAAGGAAAGCAGTGGTGTTTTTTGTTTTGACAAAGCATTTTCATGAGCATGGCTGCCCGTTGAAGACATCTGTTTAAGTTCCCACCCCGAGATAACAAGCAGATTTGGGCAAATATTTGAGACTGCTTTTTTCTGGCAGGTTTGCTTACGTTTCATACACATGAATCCAGGGACAAGTAGCAGATGCCCTGAGGAGGCCTAGCCAATGCTTTCAGCTGAAATGTGTGTTTTGTGTCCAGCGCATTCTCAAGGAGCTCTTCTGAGGAGTTCTAAGTAAACAATAAATCTCTCCACAATGGAATTTATACTGAGTGAATTATCAGGGTTAAAAAAATATTCTGTTGCTTTCAGCTCTTATCTTTGTTTACCGCATCGCCAAGGACAGTGACCTGCCTTTGTGCCCTAATACTGAACTGTCAGCAAGAGAGACAGGAAATGCTGCCTTCTCTATAGGCTCAGCATATAGGCTTAATGAGAAAAATAACATCTCAGCAGCAGTTGTTGGTTTTGCTCAGTTCAGTTTATTCTGTTTTGTTGTCTTACTTCAGTAAACCTAGATAATCTTAGAGAAAGGCCTTTGTGCCAAGTTTCTGAACTCTAATTTAGTGACCTTCGGATATTTAAACATTATTAAGACCAAGTCAAGCTGACAAGAGAGTCTATATTCCTTTCATTTCCCACCAAGCTGAGCCTGCTGCATCCTGTCTGGAGCCTGATCGTGCGCAGCACTCTCTGAACACGAGCCATCTTTCAGCTTTAGTGAGGAAGGAGTGCACCAACACCAAGCAAAGCACTGGCTCTGTCCCTCACTGGAGTAATCTTGGGTTCACAGGAAACCCCACCACTCCTGGGTCACCTGATTAGTAACTCCCCTCAATGAAGTAAGAAATGCATGGTGGAGAAAATAGTCAAATAGGGAAGAACCGTCCAGGATGGAGCAGAGATGTGCGGGTAGCACCGCATGCAGTGGAATGGCATTGCCTTGTCTCAACAGCCCACCCTCTGGATTTTGGGGAGCATGGGACCTGAGAGCAGCATGAGCATGGCTTCTAATTCCTGACACTGGCTGCAGGAATCCATCGTGGTGTCTGCTCAGGGACCACTTTTGGTGCAGCTCCTCTTGCAGAGGTCTAATAGCAGCAGTAGTTTCCCTGCATGGTTCCCACTTCATAATTTGAGAGGTCAGAGGTGCACAGAAGAGGGAGAATTCCCATGGATCTCAACCTCTGTTTGGAACCCAAGGACAGCAGGTCCCTTAAACTTCAAATTACAGCTATTTTTTCCATGCTAAGGTAGGCAAACGCTGAGTTCCTTGGCTGGTGTGTGGGTAAGTGTATAACACTTATTATAACTTTTTTCCCCCAGCAATTACACATCGTAAAGCAAGCTTTAATCACAGGTTAGGTTCACTTCTTTATTTATGCAGAAGGAATGTGTAAAATTTCTGTTCTGGTAGCCTGTCCACAATTTTGTTTTCCATTCAAGATTTACCTTTATTTTGTATAATATCAATATTAGCTGCCAGGACTTGACCTTACTCATGACATAAAATCTTTTCTTAAAAAAAGCAGGGGATTTGCTGTTAGTGCCATGTAATGAACAGGCTTTAAACAGGAGCATCATTTGCAGCCGTCCACTGAGCATGCCAGCAGTATCCACACAATCTCATGATTAAGGTTTATCGGTCTTATTAAGAGTGCTGAAGGAGAGGAAGAGACTTTCCCAAATTTGCTTGGAAGGCTGCGTCAGGACTTGACCTTCTGATAACAAGCCCCATGGTTGTGCCACGCAGCAGCTACTCCCCGCACTCCTCCTGTCCTCGCAATAATGTGCCTGGAATCTGACCCCGCATTTCTTGCTGTCATGTTGGTATCAGCTGGAGATAAATGAAGCCTTTTGTTAACTTTGCAGGGTGCTTTTCTCTTCTGCTTTAAAGAAGAGCCAGTGGTGATGTGGCACTGAGGCAGAGCTACATATAGGCACTGTCAGCATGGTGTTTGTAATATACTGGTCAAAGCATCTCTTATGGTAAAAATGAGGAAAGACTCCATTATAAGGAACATAAAAGGGATTTTTTCTATCAAGTTCACTGGAAGCAAGGAGCAAGCTGTCATCTTTGGCTCTTCAGCTCCCAGCCTGTGCAGTACCAGGGAGCAAAAGCAGTGACGTGCATATGCAGAACACAAAAAAAAGTCTTCCCACATCCTGACCTAGATAAATAGGACTTGGAATGAATTTTCTGACTTCATAGCACTGACACTTTGAATCTTCTGAGATTTAAAGATTATATATATTTTTTAGTCATTTTTATTCCACTTCAAATAGATGGATGCGTTACAGAGAATGCACATGTACACGTGTGTGTGCACATGAAGAGAGGCCAAAAGTACTAATACCAATCTCTCTTAGTGTGCTGTCATGTAAAATAGGAAATGAATGTGCTAGCAAAAGCAGTGGATATGGACAGAAGTGCAAGATGCTCTGGCTCTTTTGAGCTGGATCACAAATATCCTGGGACTTAAGGCAGGGAAAGCCACGAGGTTGCTCCAAGTTACACTGGCAGAAGGCAGGTCTAAGTATGCAAGAGGTGCAAAAGGGGATCACATCCCCTTGCCCTTTTTACCAGCACATTTCTTACAAGAGGTGTAACGCAGGCAGAATATGAGAATATGATCCCAAGTAACCTGCTTTCAAAAATCTTTTCTTTCATAATTGAGCCAACCTCCCCCCTGCTTTTTTTTTCTTTAGTGCGATCTAAGTAACATATGACTGAGGCTATGATGGGGGCTATCGAGATATTGCAAGGTGTCATTTAAACCAGAGCAGCAAAGTTGAAATAGCAGAAACATACCACTGGCTTTTTAATTATCCTACCTTTCTGCTAGAAAGTATTGTAGATTTCTTTATACACATAGAAGTAAAAGAAATAATAAGCACCCTTCATCAGTCAGATAGTCTCTATTTATACATAAGGGTAGGTGTGAGAAGCAAGAAGTCCTGTTTTTTCCCTGTTTTTTTTTTTTTCTTCCTGATTTTAATTTTTTTACTTTTAAATTAAATTTCTTCATTTAGAATCACACAGATGTTTAGGCTTTGGCCATAGATAAGTGGGTCTACATATAACAGCAACGACCAAAATTTATCTTTCTACTCCCTCTCTCCCCCTCACTTCCTCCCTTCCCCACCTCCCCCTAGAACTCAGCAGAAACGGAATGCTATATATAGACTCAGCACAGTTCCCTCTCCCCCCCCAATTACTTTGCCTGCATGTTTCAATTTTGTTCTGTGTCAAACTTTGCCAAGGTACCAAGTTTGGCATTTTCAAGAGGAGGTTGGATAATCCCTGAGGTCCCCCCCTCATAGTAACACCCTGCAGCACCCCCCACCCCCCCAAATGTGTGCTACAATACTGTGGGCACTCTGAGGGGCAGCTCACACTTTTCTGATGTTTATTCACATGAAGTTCCTGGTCTTGTAGACTTTTTTCTTTTTTTAAAAAAGTCTATGTGATTTTAGACCTGCACTAGCAGCAGATGGCCAAAGGGCAGGCAGGGATGGCCCATGGTGCTCTGTAAATGGAATATTACCGGCATCCTGCCATCACGCTGCAAGTCTCTGGTGTTTGTTTTGTATTCTCTCAAATCACTCAACACTGAAGTCAGGTGTATAACCAGAATCTCATATTTCATTATTAAAACAATAGACAACCAATAAAAAAAGTAAAGTAAAAAAGGTTTCTAGTTGAAAAGGTAAGACTGAAAACATGAATCCCTGTTCAGAGGCCAGAAGGCATATGAAGTTCAAAATACTGTTATTTGTCATAAATCTCATGTGTTTTCCAGCCAATTTCTAAGTATGTTGGGGCCTCACTCATAATGTTTGAGTGATCAGGGTTGGTAATATGCTAGCTGCTCTCATGTGTGTGACAGGCCCTTTACAGAAAAAGCCTACAGCTGTGCTTCATCTTGGTACTTAGAAAATCCCTCCCCACAGATTAGCCCATCTAAGATATCTCTAGGTCTTTGTGCCACAACTCGTGCTAAAAGGGCAAAGGATACCATCCTTTATTAGTTATTTTATATGGGCAAAGCTGCTAGTGAACCCACTGCAGAACACAATGGTTTATGCACTTTTCTGGCTTAAAAGTGCTTTTTTATGTTGAATGATTCTATGACGTGTCAATTTGTGGGTGCCACCTTTGTGTCTCAATGGCATCTGGATCGAGTGGCCTCCCTGTCAGGGCTGGCTCATACCCAGGTGGGTGCCACTGTGTTGGCCAGGTTCCCCTGCACTCCAGAACTTTTGGGACTTGATGCAGGATAGAGCTTTGAAAAAGACAAATAAAGAATAAAATACTGAGCATTAAAGTAGTGTGGCCATAAGTGAAAAGGCAGCACAAAGGCGAGGTGTTGAAAATTGTAAAAATAAGGGTATCCTTGGAAATACAGAGGTAAATGAGTGAGGTAGCCAGGCCCTGAGACAGGAAAGGATCAGGTTTAAGAAGCGAAAGTATTTTTGAGAAGCAAGAAAGAAAGAACAGCAAATTGGTCTTCACACCAGGACGTTGTGGGACTGTGAGGTAATAAATAAATAAAGGCCAAAGCAGCTTACTCATAAAGCAGAAGAAATGAGCAATACTTTCCATTTGCCTTCCCTGTAAAGTCTTATATCATCCTAAAACATGCTAGAAATGACCTTGTTCAGACTACAAATGAATTCTCTATTTTCTCACTGCTGACCCTGTGACTTCATCCTGCAGCTTTTTGAGTTGTGCTTTTGTTCCCCTTCACTCCCGTGTGCTCGCAAGGGCCAGTGAGTCAGTACACGTGAAAGGGCTTCCTACCCGTGGCAGTACCCAGTGCCCCTCCCAAACAGCTGCACTCCCCAGGCTCTGTCCTCAGCTGGTGCAAATGGGTGCAGTTCGTCTGACTCTGTGATTCAGGTCTGTGCTAAAGGAGACCACGAAAGATGTGGTCTCCTGAATCGAATACTATTCTTTATAATCTCTTCTCCAATATGCATCTTTAAACATCAGGAAGACCCCGGTCTCGGTTTCTTTTCTTGTCTTCTCCTCAGTTTTTGTGGATCACTTGGACACTGATAATTGCAAAAGAATTCCAGATAAAAATTTTAAAGTTTTGTTTATACTTCTTGGGATTAAGGACAGGAAGGCTCTCCTTGGGGAGGTCCTGGTGGAGTTTTTCCACTGGCCTTTTTTTGATTGGAAACATTCCCACAACTTGGGTACAGTTTGAGTGTCATTATAGAGGTCCAGTTGGACCTTGAATAACCTACTGTGACTATCTGTGTAATCAGGACCAAGTCATTGTGAGAAGTAAATCATAAACAGATGGACAGTCGTACCGTGCTGCTCTACAAAGGATAGAGGAGAGCAAAGACACAAAACAGCACCAGAACATGACACCATGATGGCTTCACTAAATCTAAGCATGAACAGGCTTAGGAAAATTTCTATGTTCCCAGATGGAGAGAGATAGAGTAAGGGAATAAAAGGAAAGAAATCCTTGAATAGGCATCTGTCAGGATTTGTTGCAGACAGCTTTATCTGAATATCTAGAGAGGTTTTTCATAGGTTAGTGTCATGGTAGCAGACACCCCTTCTCACAGCCAGCTCCCCACTGAGCTTGTGGTAGCGGGTTTTCGACTGGCATATAGTTTTGTTTTTTTTAAAAAGGTCTTCTTCATGCACTGGAGGAAGAAAACACAAAAGCTGTTTCAAGTACTATCAATTTTTTTCACATACCAGTTGCAAATTGCTTTGTTGTATCCAAGGCAGTTAGCACTTTCCAGAGGGAGCAAAAGAGGAAAAGGCATTGAATAGCTTTGGTTAGAAAATAATTTTTTTCCCTTTCTTTTTCCATTGTTCATCTTTTCAGTTAAACTTGAGAAGTTTCAACAGGAACAAACTTTTCCTTTGTGCTTTGTAGAAAGGACACATGCTAAAATTTGGAGCTATGACTGGACATGGCTTTTACCTGTAGATTTTACTTGTATTACCTGTAGGAGATGCAGAAGTCTACAGCAAGCTTTGACACCAGAAACATTTTACGTTCTGTACTGTTAGTAACATCAGTTTCTCAAGGACAGGCTGGACCGTGAGTTACAGTTTTGGCAGCTGAAACCAAACAAAGCTCTTTTTTGTTTAAGACATATTGAAATGCCGTGCAATGGATTTATTTCTTTTTTGGTCACTTTAAGTCTATGCATTCAGAGCAGTATTTGCCTATTTATGAACAGGAGTCACACTGAGGCTGAAAAAAAAAAATCAGGCTACTTATGAAGGCTTCAGATGGTAGGTGCTCGACTCTTAAGGTCGTAAATTGATGGTCTCAGTTTTCAGCACCTCTGCTGGCCCCTTGTGCAGAGGGAGGGAGTATTTACCAAGAGCACCTCACACATGCATTTGGAAGATGACCAACTAATTAATGTTTGCTAAACGCTTCGTGAGCCTCAGGGGAAAAACAACCACAGAAAGGCAAAGTCTTATTGTTGTCTTACTACACCTAATGTACATAAAATGTTTTCAAGGCATCAGGCGCAACATAAATGTTGTATGGTATTAAAACTGACCTGCCCTTGTCGGAGCAAATAATAATTACACTGAGTGATGAGAGAATCTTGCAGTTTCTTTGCTATGAATGTTTGCCTGTTTACTAATTCAGGAAAGGTCTCATCCAGCAATTGCTGCAACCAATGACTTAAGAAGCCAGTGGCTCAAGAAGGGTGAATTACAGAAGTAATTTATTTTGTGTAAAATCTCCTGATCTCCTCATAGGTTGGACTGTGCTCTCTAGGACATATTTCCCCAAGTTGCGTGCCTGGAGCTGAGTCACCTCTCAGTCTGTAAGGCTGATATAGAGTTGAAGAACGACCAAAGATGACCTCACTTCATAGCCCATAAGATAGCCTCTATTTGCAGAACGAAAATTCATGCTGATGCCCTTTAATATAAACATAACGTGAGGAAATGAACATTTGATTAAACTAAACACACGGGCCTTTTATATGCAAGGCCCTAATTTAAAGCACTGTCACCTCCATACAGAAAATACCAGCTGGAGCAGGAATGATTAAATTAAATCATCTGGCTCTTATGTGATACCATGAATGTCTGCTGAGAGGGAAAAAAAAAAATCCCTCCTCTTTATTCCTGTAGATCTGCAGCAACCATCAAGGGACACTTCCACGGCAGGAAGGATTAAGTCTTGCAAGAACTTCAGTGGTTAATGTGCTTTGGACTGGTGACATGCCCTTCGGACAGACCTACCCCAGTTTTATAATTCTCTTTCGCAGCCTTTTGGGCCTCTGGCAGTCCTTTCTCCTGTTTAATTTCCTCCTTGCCTCCCTCCCACTGGGATCCTTCACCATTCAGCATTTCTGCCACCCAAGTAGAAATTTTGTGTCAGACAAGTGTAGAAAGAGAGACTTTGAGCCTCGGTGGGCTGCAGAGAGAACCGGGGCCGATTTCCTGGGGGCTGAGTGTTTTTTAAGGAGGCAAGAAAGAGGCAATGTCTGTGCCTCTGATGAGCTTAGCTTGCTACAATGCATGGCCAGGGATTATACCCCATCCACAAATAGCTGGAGTTAGGCAAGCATCGCATACAGGTAGGGAGCCACTTGTAGAGGGGAGCTATTCTTCCCCACCCAACTAAGTAAAAAAATAAAAACTAGTGTAGTGAGGGCACTTGTGTATGAAAAGCTGCCTGGCTTGGCAATATCAGCACACTGGGGATCTGGCCCTTCCTTCATGACAGCAGAGTACTCCAGGCACCCAGTCTCACAGTTATTTATTTGATTTTCATTTGAGGGCACACAGTTCTCTTGGTATGGGAATCTGGGATTAGGTAAAGTTGACGAATTTACAAAACCAAAATTGAAACAAGTTTTTTTCTTGTTTCTTTTCATTTGTAGCTTGCCTAAAAAAGGATTTCCTTAGCGGTTTTCTTCTCTTTTCCTGACTTTCTTTTTTTTTCCTGGATCTTCTACCTGATGGCACTCGTTCTGTTCTTGCTGATTGCCATGTGTCAGTAGTAATGTAGGTGGAAGAGAATTTCTGACTGTTTTGGTTGCAGCTTTTATGTTTATCTGTTTGGTTTCGGGACACTGTTCAGTTTCAGGAAGTATTTTTATCTCACAGAAGTTTCCTTGTGAGCAGTGATGCTACAAAGACTTCATTTTAGCACCGTGAAAGCCACTGGAGGTAATGCAGGTCTGTCTTCTGTCAGGAGCTAAAGTCTTTGATTCAAAAAGCAAAGTAGCATTAAAGTAAGTTGACATTGGTGTAACCTTATACCTTCTGGCTCTTTCCCCAGCACTATTTGGTGCATACTTAGAACCGCATTTTCCTCTCCCTTACACTGATACAGCCCCAGGGAGCTCTGTGGATTTGCACCAAAGCAAGGGAGGGAGTTTGGCTGCAAGGTCTGCGTGTAATGTGGTTATCAGTGTGAAACTGGTGCACCGGCCTTTCCCACCAGCTCTGAACGTGGCCTTCAAATCAGCACCTTCTTCTGTCTATGCTGAGTGGACTTGCATGGTAGTAAACCCAGAGAGAGGTGGAATTAGAGGTGATGGTGACTGGTAAGTGACTTGAAAAGAGATCTGTAATACTAAATTTATTTGGCACTCACAGTCTTTAGGAGGAGCTGGGAAGAATTTGTTTGACGTGTCTGAAGCACTTTGTGTTGTCATATCTTGGGAAGTGCCTCAATGAGCAAAGTAACTTTCCCAAACCCAGTGAGCATCCACTGAGGGTGGGGGTGAGAGTCTGACAAACTTCCATTTGAATGACAACCCAAGCAGATGAGAAAAGTGGTATGTAACCCACATGGAATAAAGGAATAAAAAAAAAAGCTTAGGAATACGTGTTTTGGATAGCCTTTCCTTGCTTCTGGGAAAAGAGGCATGAGGGGATGGAGCTGAAGACTTGGTTTAATGTTCATTCCTGAGAGTATCTGAGAAGGCACAGTGCTGCTGATAGAGGCTTCAGTGCTACCAAGGTGTGCTCTAAGAATTTCAGAAGTGGTAGGCAGTTTAGAAAGCCTCTTACTGCCACATCTTAATCTGGAAATCAGGCTTATTGTCCTATTTTCCATTCCTGAACCTTGTCCTTGATTCTGTAGTCAAGAATTTAATATTTTACTGAAAGATTCTGTAGGCCTCTGTCACTGGAAGTGGCTAACAGGCACTTGGTGATTTTAGGCAGGCTCTTTTCTATCTTAAGGCAACAACTTCTGCCATGAGCTGCCTCTCAGAATGAGCGGGACTCAGGAGCTTCAGGGTCATGTTTCCCTAGCAGCATGGGCTGGTTCTGCCTGGTGCCATGCCTCAAAGGGACATCTCACTTGGCAGGTGCAGGCTGGACTGCAGACAACAGAAAGAAAGGATTTCCAGTAAGAAATAATTTGCAGTAAATATTGCATGAGGACTGTCTTAAGCATTTTTTAGGTGTTTGGTTCAAGTTCTGAGGATAAAGCTAAGAAATTTTACTTCATCAACTCTATCCCTATCTTGCTGCCTGAGACTGTAGGGAGGTTTTAGTTTGGTGCTTTACAGATATTCCAGCATGGTGTCATAGAAGTGGTAAAACATGAGACAAGCTTTCTTTAAGCAAATAAAAGATAGGTTTCTGTTAAACCATCCCAACCCTTTTTTTATTGATCTACATTTTGAGTGCTGTCCTGGCTCTAACTTTTCCTTTCTTGATATGGTTGTTGGAAGGTTGTCATGGGGCAACCCTAGTTTGACGTTGTACTTCCCGGTCTTGCATTTCTTCCCCTCTCAGAAGCTGAGTGAGGCACACAAGCTCTAGATCTGTTGGAGGATGAGCAGCTCCTAGAGGTGACCAATAGAGGTCAAAACTCCAGGCAGATTCCTTGATCTATCAGCAGCTTTTGATCCATTTGATCAAGAAACATTATTGGCCTGTTTGTGAATGGCTGTTGTCTGAACATCTCTTTTGGCAATTTGAAAGGGGAGTGGGTGAGAGAAATCAGGGGTGATGCTGGCTTGTTTTTGACTCCTATCCTGTTGCTATCCAAAGTCTACTTTTTGGGGGAGAGCCCATGTGGACTATGTAACTATGCCTACACAGATAACTCATGGTCTGCCTCTGCACATCATCTCTCTGACATGGACTTTGTCACAGCCACACCTGCCCATGAGGCATCAGATTTGAATTGCAATTTCTCAGAAACCTCAGCTGGTTCAGTATCAGGCCATGACTCAGCAGCACTTGTTATGAGGAATGTGATCTCGCAGACGTTGCTGCTTCCAAATTGATTTCAGGTGCACGTCACACTGTCAGCTACACAAAATTTTCTCTGGTTTTTTTTTTTTTTTTTTTAATTTCTGAATGCTGAGCATTACTAGACCATGACCAATAGGATAAGTGGAAATCTCTTATTCACTGATGTGTACTTTGAATTACCATTCCCAAAACAGAGGCAGTAAAGGAGGATGATCTGTGCCTCACTCATCAGCTACTTTGGGGAAAAGTTAGTATCTCATCTTCAACTGTCACTGAAGATTGGTTCATTCTGGACGTTGTATGGAAGCAACTGAGGTGCAGGCATATGTTCCCTTCTGCTGACTTGGCTGTGGTGATGCTAACCACAGCCAGCAAAGAAGAACGAGCAACTGGTAACAGTAACATCTCAAACTGCCGCAGAGCGATTGGCCAGACCGCTCCTGTCAGCACTTGTATTTCCTTGCTGTTCATTGAAGAATTAAAAGTTAACTGAGGGTGGTGGCAAAAAATAGGTTTGCCTGCCTAGAAAATGCTAAAACCAATACTGAAAAGCAGAGGTGGATCTGAAGGTAGTTATCTCTCTTGGAATTTATATGGGGATTAAAACGCGTGTCATCAGTGTAGCACATAGGCAATTTTATAATCACTGCTGGTATTTCACCTCAGGGTACTCTGTGGGATGAAGAATTAATTTTCCATCTTTTTCTAAGGAATAAAGGCCTGTGATTTTCTGTCAGTCATAAAGGAGAGTTTGTAGCCAAACTAGATGCTTTCTGCCCCTCAGAAGTGATTAAACGGTCTGGGATTAGCGAGGGTGTACCATCACACCTCTGGAAATCAAACTGAGGAAACGTGTGCAGAGAAACACCTCAAGATGTTACATGGCCATTCACTTCCACATCAACAGGAAAAGACACTACAAGGCTGTGCAAAGCATAAGAAAAGCTGATGTGCAAAGCAGTGACTGCAAAATTAAAATATAGGATGGTTTACTATATGCAACATCTTTCCTTCACCCCATCTCTACTTGTTAAAGACAAGAATCTTTCTTAGTGAAAAAATACCTCATCTTCAGTACAAGGCAATTTATACTTTTTGTTGTTGGTTTTGTTTTTTGTTTTTTTTTTTGCAGGGGGTTAAAGTGGCACGTTTGCACAACACCAACCCTCACCCCAGCAAACCTGCCAGCAGTTGATAGATATAAATAGGGACATTTAGGGAGAAAAGCATATTTACGCTCCTTTGAAATGTGCTTGGCTAAAGGCATATTTTTAAGAGAGGGAGTGGAAAAACAAATGGAAAATATTTTCTTTGAAAGGGAAAAAAAAGCAACAAACTGTCCTTCCTAAATAGAGATGCTTGGCTGATGTGTACTTTACGCAGCTGTAGGTCAGACCTTGCAAACAACTACTAAATTAGGTCCAGCTACTTTGATGCTAAAAGCATGGAAGTGCCAGTAATTAAGTTGCATCAGATGTAGGAAATGACTGATGTGTCTGTTGTGCTCACGATAGCAGAGTTCACTCTGCTGCCATTTGACTGACCCCCTTTATGTAAGCAAAAGGAATTTTCTTTTAAGGAAAATCAGCTGGTTTTACACCTTTGTTTTGTTTTCTGAGCTGCTAATCCCCTGAAGGTATAGAAGCTATTTGAAAGAGCAAGTCAAAGCTCCAGTAATTTAGTGTTATATTATTTGCTGATGTATGGTTTGATTTAGTGGCTACTTATTATATCAGGTTACCATATAATTATCTTAATTATTGACTCCAGAAGTAAGTAGAGGGATTATGAGAGAGACAGAAAGGCCCAGTGGAAAGAGCATGGTTCAGAGAATCGAACACATCTTGGTGTGCTCTTGGCTCCACCACTCATTTTCTCTGAGCCTGAACTCTTCCCTCAGCCAGCCTGGCCATGAAATCAGGATGGATTGCAGAGACAGGACTCAGATGCTTAGCCAGGATTCAAAGAGATGCAGGAGAGCAGTATAAAAAGAACAGAGGAAGGTTCTGAAAGACAGTTGTAAAATTAGCAGAAAAAAATGAATACTCACCACAGCATGCATTTGCGTCAAGGAGATGTGGGCATGGAGAAGGGTAGTTTTGCCATGAAGGCTTGAAATTTGAACCTGCATTTCCAGCCTCTGCTACTGATTCTCCCACCAACTCCCCCCTCCAAAGTTACGCAGCCCTCAGCCCCCTTTCTGCAAAACAAGGATGATAAAAATCATCCTCCTGTCTTTGGTTTTAGCCATCGACATTATTGGAGCACAGTTCCTCACACAGCCTTCAGCCATGGTTCTCATGACATTGTGGCCATTTTTGGCTTTTAGTCTCCTAGTCCTTTGTCTGATAACCATTGACCTAAGCCAAAGGTTTGAGTTAGCAGGCACCACTGCAATATTAAAAAGGCTGTCAGGGCAGTCCGTACTTCCTGTATTGATAATATTTGACATATACTGACAAAATACTTCATCTGTTGACAAACTGAGTTGTATATTTTTCTCTAAGAGAGGAGCAAACGTGCTGATTCTGTTCAGCCTGTGCAAATTACTTTCTCTGATTTTGCTTTTCTTTCCTGAGCCAAAAAATGGGGATAATAGAATGTATCTATTTCCTTCCTAGAAAAGATCAGCTAATGTGAAATGGTGCATGGTGGCTTAGTGCTGAATAAGTGGGATACCCTAATCCAGCAAGGTATCCTTGTTCTATTGTATGCCTTTTCTGCATATCATCTGGAGTTGTTCTCTGCTTAGTATTTTCAGTATGTACCATATGTTTTTGCATGAAAATTCAATAAAATATGCATTATACATGAAAAGTGCTGTAGTAAATAAAGGAAGGATGGAATCCAGTCCCCTTTGTGAACGGCAGGGGCCCCAAATCTTCATAAAAGGTTTAGTCTAGTCTGACGTCTGTGCTTTTCTCCAATTTACTCTGTGTCAGTCTTTAGGAGATGCTCTAATTTAAAACAAAACTCCACTTTCCTGATGAGGTTATTTGATGTTCTTTGGCTGCCCTCTGCCGAGAGCACTGAATAAGACAGGGAAAATATCCTCTTTCCAAGGAAGGTTCCATTGGAAGAAATTCCCTGTTTATCCATGTGCTGAGTTCTGTCACTGCTGCTGGTGGGCACCCATGGTTTGGTGTCTCTCATTGTCCCTTTGCTTCCAGTCAGAGGAAAAAGTCTTCTGAGCTACAGCCCTATTCAGGTTTTAGTGCCTACCACTCATTGTCAAGGGCTGGGTGGCTTTGTACACTTATGAAAATGTGGGTTCAGGCATTGACCACTATGCAGAATTAAGCATTAAACAAGGGGTGACCGCAGGAGGAAACAGGCTTCTCTACCCAGGCACTATTGCAGTCCTGCCAGGTGGGATTTGAGCTGTACCTCAGCACCCCCCTTCTTGGCAGAGCAATTTGCCACTGCCTGCTGTTCCTCATCGGGGTGCCCATTTCTTCCAGTGCCACTTCCACCCCTCCACAGGCATCACAGCACTAGCTCTTAGCTTTATTTCTATAACTGGGAAGGGGCAAAGGGTTTGTTCCAACATCAACAAGAGTAACTGCAGGACTTGCTGTTTCTTGTGAACAAAGTGTGAGCCGCGCTCTTGTCTTTGGGAAGAAACAAGGGTCCTGTGCAGATTTTGGTGCATGTATAAAGCGATAGCTCTGTTGTAGCTATTAATGCTCTGTGTAATGCCCTGTTTTTAATACTTCCTAGCAAGTTGATTTATTATTATATCTTCATCTGGGCTGTGCACCAAAGCATTTTGATGATGAAAGGAATGTTATACACACATTTAATTACTGCCCACATTTTTGTATAATTTTATCATTTACTGTTTTAGATGAGACATCGAGTCCTTCTACAGGAAAGATGCCCAGTAAAAAACAGATGATTTAAAAGCTAATCTGAGATGAGTTTAGCTCTTAAATATGAGAAAATATAATTGTTCCTTTCTTTCTGCCCTTTCAGATGGTCCCTGATTACCAAAATGTACAAGAACTCCCTTATCTGGACATGGTGATTGCAGAGACATTGCGCATTTACCCACCTGCATTCAGGTATCTGGAGTTTTTACCTTCTGATTCCACAGGATAGCTCCTTAGCTCTATAAAATGGAAATCTGTTGTTGGAAGACCTATGGTCTCTTAGTCTCTGTGCCAACATCAATACTGCTTTGTGCATTTGAAAGATATAATGTGGCCTATTGAAGGAAAGCTGGCTAATTCTGGTATTTCTGAAGTGCTTTTTTACAGTGGCTTGGCCAAGGTTGCTTCCTCACCATTCTCCACATCCCCCCAAGGTTAGAGGATGGAGCCATTTTGAAGCAGGCCTGGCCTTAGAAAGCCAGATGCTGCTTCTTCTGTGTGCATCAAGCTTCAGAGATACAGACCAAAGACCTGCCCTAGCTCATTGGTCATTAAGGCCCTGATCTGTGGAGGGTTGCACATCCAGAAAGCTGTATTTTACATGTGTATTTAACTTCAGCACATTTTCACTTAGTACTGCATTATACTAACATAGCTAAACTAATGGCAATATCCATTAACTTTTGAAAGTTTTGTCCTGATTCACACAAGACTAATTCTACTATGTTGATGAACTGAAAACAAGGGAAAAAGAAGTTAGAAGATTGTTTGATGAAGTTCTGACTTATCACAAACATAAATACAAATGTTAAGGAATGGAACTTTTCAAAGTGATCAGCCCGTTGCACTGCTTCTTGTGAAGCTGGAGGAAAAATTCAAATGACTGGAAAGGAGCCAAAGCTGAACTTGCTGTGAGAGCCTTTGAAAAATTTAACCTGTGATTGCAAGCACCTTAAAATAGAAAAACTTTAAATCATATTCTCTTCTATATGTTCACAAAGATTGGAAGTTCAGAGAGTAAACGTCAAAGATATTTGCTCCTGGATGAGGTGATGGGGCTTTACTGTGTTATACATGGAACATAAGTGGAAACACATAAGTGGTTAAAGCAACAAGGGTCTTTGAGTTTTGTCTGTATCACTGGGAAACAATTAATGTTTGTCAGATGGGAAACAGAATGAGAATGGAGCAAAGTTATTCTGAAATTTTGGTTGGCATTTTCAGTGCTGTTTATTGACTTGGCTTTTACTCTGATGGATGTGGAATGGATAGGACAGCCCAGTGCCTCTGAAAGATGTTAATTGCCTATGACAATGGTAATGCTGAGTTAGGGGAAAAATCCGTAGCAGCCAAGTTTGTTATAAAATGAGTTGATTTTCTTTTTTTTAATGAACTTACTATCCAGAGAACTTTCTTCTGCAGAACTCATGTTTCCACCAAATTCATGTAAGAATGAAAAGAATAGCTTGTCAATGCAATTTTTTTAGCATGCCAGTGTTTTGTTGCAGGTTTGGAGCCTTTGTTATTTATTTGTCTGAGAAAGAGAGATGGGTGACAGCAAGGAAAGAATGTGTTTCTGTAATGATACCAGACTGACAGCCCTGAAACTGAAATCTTTATTCAACTTTTTAAGCAGAGTGTGGGAAGCAGGAAAGGGAGCTCCTGCACATTGTCTTGCCCCTGTGCTCGCAGCTGGTGCCAGGGAATAGCTCCCAGACTGAGACAGCAGGGCACCCACCTGGCTCTGGGTTGATTTGGGATCTGTAGTGACCACTGAAGCACCAGATGTTCTAGATCAGAACCTACCACCACACATGCACACCCACACACAATTTTTTGTAAGGTTTACAGACCCAAGCTTGGCTTTGGCAGGTGGCTTTTTTCAGTCTTCTTGTCACAATGAGGTTTCTCTGGACAGTCCTACTCTGTCACCTGTCACCAGGGGGTGGGAGGAGAGTGCAGAGTTTTTTTGCTAACATCATGGCTGTCTTTGATGCATGTATGTGAAATGAGGTTTTCCAAAGCTTATGAATTAGTTGTATTTTTGTAGTGGCAGCTGCAGCAGAACACCTAGCCCTAATATTACATCTCTTGCTAAGTTTCAGGTACCAACGTGGGGGAGCTTCTCAAATAAACAAACTCCAAACTATATTTGGTGTCCTTTTTTTTTTTCCTGAAAACAAACCATCATATTCTTTGTACTTATTTAATTAGAGATGATAGATACATCTCATCAGCAATTTTCATAAAAAATTAGTCTAAATCCAACATTCACAGTAAAGTTGCAGTTTAACAGTTATTGCCTTGGAAAATGGTACATAGTCACAAATTCTTCCCTTTGAAAAGGGCAAAGATTAGCTGTCTGGGCTGGAGCTATGGGCTTCTAGATGCACTAGCATCAGCAACAGTTGTTGTATTTATCTACTGAGAAAGTGTTACTCTGGAAATTGTAGGGTCAGCTGAAGAGATTTACTTTTATAGATCTCTCCTGCTGTGTTTTTAACCTTTATTAATCATATAGGATACATGACATTGCAGATTCACTCGGGAAGCAGCTAAAGACTGTGTGGTGCTGGGGCAGCATATTCCAGCTGGAGCTGTCATTGAAACTGCAGTTGGACACCTCCACCATAACCCTGAGTTCTGGCCAGAGCCTGAGAAGTTCATTCCTGAGAGGTATGTGGAATAATGCTTTTCATTCTTAGATTGAAGTTCTTATTTGGGCCTCTTTAGATCAATGTTAAATGCTGGTTTATGCATTAGGGTGTGTACAGAACTCCAGCCTGTCCAGTGGAGACACCAGATCCTGCTGCTCTTTCACAGTCACAGTCACCCACAATTCATCCAAAGCAGTATTTCCACCAAGAGTGGAATTTAGTTTAATTTAGACCATAAAATTATGTTATTTCTACCAAATTAGACAAATGATGATAGTGGCGCATCCCACAGAGGGTGTGCGATTTCGTCAAGGTTGAAATTTGAGATGGGTTTTCAGACCCATTTCCAAATCAGATACTGTGAATAATGTCTCTTCTGGATGCAGAAATTCCGAAGTGAGATAGTATATTCACTGACATGGATGTACCTGGGAAACTCATCCAGCTCCTGGCTGGTTTAGAGCACCCTTTTCACCTGAAATCTTGTAATGGTGTGGGTCCTCTGTGAGTGGGGAACCTACCCCATCTGCCACAGGGAATTTGCTCTCCATCTGTAAGTTAGGATCCTTGGTTCTTTCTTGGCAAGACATACATACTTTCACATGGAGCATTTTTTCTCTTCAGCTGGTGGGGGGACAGTGGCAAGTTGTGGTTTTGTACCATGCCCTATCTTACAGATGCTGAGTTGAGCTTACAGGGAGAGTTTCAGCTGATGTGGTGCTGTGTAGAAGCACAGTTCAGTTTCGTGGACAGATATGTTTTTAAGCAGATATGTTTTTATGTTTTGTGGGCAGATGCATTTTAAGGTACCACTACACTGAAAAGTTTACTAAGTAAAAAAAGTGACTGCTCCACAAACAACTGGGTGTGAGGCAGGCAGCCCAGAACCACCTTTGCCAGTAAGACAACACATGTGTGGTGTGTAGGTGGGTTTGCCTAATGCTCCTTCTGGAACAAATCTAGGCATATGCTCCGTCGGGCTCTTTTGGCCATGAAGAAGAACATTTTCAGGGTTAGAGAAGCCCAGAAATTTTGCTGGAGAGGAATCTTAGCAGTAACTGGAAGTCTAGGGTGGGTTTTTTTAGTAATGCTTATCTACAAATGTTTTCTTAATTGTTTATTCACCACTTCAGTGATAGCATGAAAGCACATTATGGAGTAAAATGGACAGTGGGGACTGCAGTCCCCTTGACTCACACAGTGCTATTTGTAATGAATCTGAGATTAATTCCCTTTTGAAACTTCCTGAGGAATGATGTATAATTACTAACATTCTCCTTGGATTGTATCATTTGGTAATGTTAGTAAGAATTACAAAATAAGAGCTTAACAAAAAATAAAATAATTTGTCTACAGCCTTTTTACCCCTAATATTTATTTTTGAAATCGGCCTTTGCAATAATACAGGGGAGACTTTAAATTTACCAGAATGATATATGGGGGTGAGCAAGGCAAGAATTGCACTAACCTATTTGGATGGGATATGCAACAGTATATCAGTTAATGGTCCTTCAGTCCCAAATTACAGGCTTCTATAGTACTTTTTGGAGTAGTAACTCGATCTTATTTAGGATATCTAAGCATGGAGATGGGATTAGTGGAAATACATAATATTATTTTTTTCCAAAGCTCAAAATAGCCTGTATTACATCTCATCTCTTTCTACCCTGCATGAGTTCTCTGGGCCTTAGCGGTCTGAAGTTCTTGCAAACTATATCCAAAGAGATGAGAGATTCTCAGGAATGACCCCATACATGAAGGCAGAACCTGTATCCATGCACAGAACTGGAAAAGTAGTTTGGCAGTACAAGAAAAGTTCCAAATACCTTAGGACATGGGAGGATTATGTAGATTTCCAGGGTAATGCCATCACTGTAAAGGTTTGCTTCTTTCGAGGCACCACTCTGAGTAGTGACTCAATACAGCCCAGGATTAGCCTGACCATGTTGATTATGCATTGGCCCTAATAATTTGTACTGACTCAGACACTGTATTCTTGTCTGTATATATTTTATCCAATAGGCATTCATCTTTGTGGATGTTGGCAAACAGATTTTACTTTTTTTTTTTCCCTTTGAACTGCTGTTCAAATAGGAATTTTGTTTCCCTCATGGAAAAAAAAAAAGGCTCATTTCTAATGGGCTGATCAAGTATTTTAAAGCTAGCTAATTGATGCAGATCTGCATACAGATTGACTCATTAATCAGTCTTTCCAGCTGGACTGAGGTACTGAGATGGCTCAAAGAACAGAACCATGTGCAATTTTAATGTTTCCCAATTGTGAACCTGGTCTCTTTAGGCCAAGAGCAGAGAGAAGGGCTGTACTGAATTTGTAATAACCATCTTCCATGGCCTGTCCAATGCCATGAGATTTCATCTCCCCTTACAAGCTTCAAAGAGCAATTCCTGTTGACCTTCATCTGCAGGGCACAGCAAGGAATGCTGTTGCTAATTCTATTCAGTTCAAGTTGCAGCCTATTAGTTTCCTCTTAGCTGTAATTTCTCCCTCACATGTGCAAAGGTGTGAGGGACATGTCCCTAATCACCCTAGCACCTGAAGTTATCATTCTTCTGGGCATGGTCCTCAAATGAAGGAGAGTCGTAAAACATAGATTGGAATTAATACTCATGTCTGCATGTCCTCTCCTGAAATCACCAGCTGACAAAGGCTGATGGTTGTAAGTCAATTATCTGTTTACTTAAGATGTCAGGACATAATCTGTCAATAGTTCCCCTAACCTGTCTATTAAGACCAATTGAAATAACCATCTTTTGAGATTTAAATGAAAATCATGGAATCAGGAGCAAAAAGCATTCCTTGAACTGGTTTCCATCTCTGCACTCTTTAGGTTTACAGAGGAGGCCAAGAAGAAACGACATCCCTTTGCATATCTGCCCTTTGGGGCAGGACCTCGTGGCTGCATTGGCATGAAAATGGGTTTGTTAGAGACAAAAATGACTCTGCTGAGGATTTTGCAGAAGTTTCAATTCAAGACCTGCCCAGAGACTGAGGTTTGTACATGCAGGGAGGCTAAACTTGAGAGAGTTGACAGTATATCTTAGACAGAGGGCAACTGATTTGCCTTTGTGACTTCATTTGAGAAAACTGCTAGAGACACTTTCATAATAAGGAGGGACAAGAGGCCTGGACTGCATGTTTTAATCAAAATATGATTCAAGATATATGATTTTTCCAACAAAAGAAATGGTTACATAACCCTACCTTAGTGGAGAGCGGTATAACAACACCACAGTCAAAATATCTTGATTTATAGAGGGTGAGAATGGGTGTACATACTTCATAGGATCTCAGCACTTTAGTATATGCCTATTGCTATTTACATTGCACCTGGCACTTACTCAGCAGCTCTGGAGTTTACAGAGTTAATTTCTTCCTGTTCAGATCTACAGTATACCTGGGCAACCAATGCCTCAGCCTCTGGCTGTAAATTCTATTTAATATTATGCTAGCGCAGCTGACTGTAGAACAAGTACTTTACAGCTTCTGCAGCAGTCCTGGTATGAACTGGTCTCCCAGCAAAAGTGTCTGTCTGTGTATGGGGGTGTTATACACACAGAAACAAATACATACAAATGTACATAAGATGCTCTTTTTTCTTTCAGATTCCTTTGCAGCTCAAATCAAAAGCCACACTTGGACCAAAAAATGGAGTCTACATTATGCTAGAATCTCGCTAAAAGAAAATGTACATCCTGAAGCCTACTGGGATGAGACCCTTTGTTAGTGACTCACTAACAAAATATAATTATTTTTCAAAACCCCAAAGACAGCTGGGAGCCCAAGTCCCACTGATGGTCAGTAGGTGCTTGCTCAGTGCCCTCCTGTGGGAGAGCCTCCAGTCACCTTTTAAAATGGGCTCCACAGTCTTTTTTGGCAGTTTTCAAATTACTGTGAATAGCATCTGAAAAGTAGCATCCCACTTTCACTTGCTTTTCACTTCCTTTCACTCATCTTTGAGAATGCTTTCCTCCTGCTCAATTTCAACAAATGGAGCAGGTGTTAAGCGTACAAGCAATTTAAAATAGATTTTAATTACAATTCATTATATGGCACATCCTTCTCATGCACTTCAAAGTTTCTACTCTAGAGAAAGCCCAAAAGGCACCACAATTACAACAGAAAACCTGGGATGCAGTGCATTGGATTTTGTCATCAACTCTGCTAACAATCAAAGCTGAGGCTCCTGCACAATGCTTAATCTCTTCCTGTGTCTGTAAAATGGAAAGAGTTGCACCTCCCTCATGCTTTGAAGTGATTTTATATACACTTAAATTAACAATTTGCACTTGGCATGTTGCATTGATAGAGGAATGAGGAGTTTCCCTGCTTACCAGTTAAGTTCCAGTAGCTAAGACCAAGGAAATGAGGTGACTGCCATTTCGCTGGCTACTGAACTGCTGTTGGAAAACTGGAGAAAAAGAAGATACAAATTTAAAGCAAGCAGGAAGACTGAAGGAAATTGAAGGTTAATCAGAAGGTGTTGTTACAACATCTGCTTCATGATGAGGCTTTTCCTTTCCAAGCGCTGGAGTTGGCACTATTCTTGTCTAGCTCCTTGACTCAAGGAAATTAAGAGCATGTATGCACTAGAGCCAATGTTAAAGGAGTGGGATCCAGGATCATCAGTCCCAGCAGCTCTCTTGTCTCCTTATGTGACCCTGGAGCAGCTCATGTCCCAAGTGCCTCACTCGCCTCAGGAAGGAACTTGTCTGATTTCCAGCTGCAGCAGCACCATGGATCCATTCAAGCTGTATGACTGTGCACATACACCTTCACAGCCAAAACAGCTGTACACTTCCAGTCGTCAGATTTTCTCCATGCTCTTTCCTACTTCTCTACAAAGCCCTTCAACCACCACACAGCTAGTGGAGCAACACACAGCAGGGATCAATTGACAAGGAAAAACCCCACACCTTTCCTTCAGTGGGTGCCGCAGACTGGTTGTCTGTACAATTGTGCTGGTTTTGTCTCAGATAATTTTCTTCATAGCAGCATGGGGCTCTGTTTTGGATTTGTCTTTCATTATTAGCAGTGCTTGAACAGAGTCAAGGCCTTTTCTTCTTCTCACACCACTCCATCAGCAAGGAGGCTTGGGGGTGGACAAGCTGGGACAGCTGACCCCCACTGACCACAGGGACATTCCATACTGTATGCTCAGCATATAAATCTGGAGGAAGAAGAGGGAAGGGGAGGACATTTGGAGGGATGGTCTTTGTCTTCCCAAATCACTGTCATACATGCCAGAGCCCTGCTGTCCTGGGGATGGTGGAACACCTGCCTGCCCATGGGAAGTAGTAAATGAATTCCTTGTTTTGTATGTGGCTTTTGCTTTACCTATTAAACTGTCTTTATCTCAACCCATGAGTTTTCTCACTATTACTCTTCTGATTCTCTCCCTCAGCCCACTGGGGGGAAGTCAACCAGTGGCTCTGTGGGGCTTAGTTGCTGGTGGAGGTTAAACCATAACAAAACCATGAGAAGAAGTTGGTGCAGTCTCCTTTTTTTTTTTTTTTTTTAATTCCGTCCTTTATTTTTTCTTTAAAATTTTTGTATATCACAAAAACTCCTATGGCACTATAAAAATAAGGAGGCAGCTTTGGTTCTTTGCAAGTCTCGACCTTCTGCCTGCTTGACGTACTCTGCTTGAGGTTTCCTTAGGTACAGCATCTCTCTTTGTGGTATGCACAGAGAAGTGTCTCAGCAGCAGGAGGAAGAGACTGACTGCTCATCTTCATTGCAAGGATTTCTGGAAGGAGCCATCTGCGCACTGATCCCTGGCTAGGTCCCTATCTTTTGCTGCCTTCTTCCCACATGCTGCCTGAACACTGATCAAATTACTGTATCTTGTTTCTCAAAGATTGTGCCTTTCTCTTTCGTGTTTTTTGTGTTTTGGTTTGTTTTTTTTTTTAAACTGGAACTGTATAGGTACTAGTGATGAAGTGCTGACCTGGCAGTCTTGGAATAGTTCCTGTTTCTATGGAGCATCTCTGGCATGCTAAACAGTAGTGCCCTGTTACAGACACACTGCTTATATGAATTGCTGATGGAGTGATTTTTATTTATTTAAAAAGCAACACACTGTATATACCTTAGTTTCTATACATTATCCATAATTTTCCCTCCTTGAAAATAGTGTGCTGGAGGTTGATTTACTGTATACCTTATACGTACAGTTGGCAAAAAGCTGGATGGACCTTGCCTAAAAACATCTCACCTACTTGAATGAGCAGAAAGCTTATTCCATCTGAAGTCAGCTGCCAAAGGCTTGTTTTGTTTTCCTTACATGAATTAGAGGGTTGTTGTGTGCTTCATTTTTGACAAAATACTCCATCCTTAACCAAGCTTGTCCCCTTCTAAGATATGATTTTACATAGACTCTCCTTCCCAGTCCCTGCCTCTGCAACTGGAGCACTTACCAGTGAAGATCGGGGCAAAAAAAGTCATTGAGTACCTCAGCCTTCTCCATGTCCTGGGTAAACATATCTCCTGTTTCCTTCCAGAGGGCCTACATTTTCCCTGGTCTTCCTTTCATCACAGAGATACCTATGGAAGCTTTTTTTTTTGTAGCCCTTAATGTCTCTGGCCAGATTTATTTCTATCAGGGCTTGCTTTAGCTTTCTTAACTTGATCCCTGGCAACTTAAGACAGTTTCTCTGTATTCATCCCAGGCTACTTGTTCTTGCTTCCTTTTTGTGTTTCAGTTTGTTGAGGAACTCCTTATTCATCCATGCAGGTCTCCTGATATTGTTGCCTGACTTCTTTGTTGTGATGCATCACTCCTGATCTTGGAGGAGGTGATCCTTGAATATTAACGAGCTTTCCTGGGCCCCTCGTCCCTCCCTTTAGTCCTTACCTGTAAGCTCTGAGTCAGCTCCTCATCCATCCATCCCCAAGTGGAGCTCCATGCCCTCCACCTGGTCATTGACAGAGGGCAACACTCCCTTCTCATCAGGCTTGGAAAATGAACCAAGAATATTTCCCAGCTGCGTTCAAGTTGAAAATGGACAGTATGTGTGCAAGTAAACTCCCTTGAGTCTGTGATAACATTTTTTCAACTGTTCTGCAAAGTTTTCTGGTTAGGAAGTGTTATCTGTTTTCACCTGTCAGTTTGTAGTAGTAGGGAATAGAGGAATTATTTTTGCATCTGAAGTCAGATTTCTGGAAGTGCATCAACCCTTGTTCTGCATGCAGACTGAGAGAGACAGAAAAGACAGAGCTGCCAACTTTCCAGTAATATAGGAAGAGCCCCAAGCCATTTGTTCCTTTTAAATAACAGTTGGTGGTACAGTCACCAGACACTGCACAGACACGTACCAAGATGTTTAATGACACTGGACCTCACCGTAGCTGTGTGAGCTCAGTGACATACCTAAAGAGCAGGCTGTCTTGAGGGATCAGCGAGCCCTCTGGAAGCACACATTTGCAGAAAAACAAGACACTAAACTGCCAGCAGTTCTCCAAAACAGAAACTGGTAATATCACGATAATCAGTGTGTTTGTGCACTCATATAACATGGTCCCAAATTGATCCTGAGCAGAGTTGGCTTTAGAATTAATTAACAAAAACCCAAAAAACACAACCAAAAACAACCAAAAAAAGAACCCAAAACCTGCCAAAAACCCCCCAAAATTCAGTCAACAGCAGTTAGATTTAGGGAGGAACAAAGAAACCAATTTAAACTAATTCCTTTCCTCAGAAACACTAAGTGTGTTGTCTTGCATTGCTGAGCTGTGGGTTTGTTTAAAATTGGGCACGTCTGTGTTACAAAAGGGTTTTAGTCATTCTCTGACAGCTGATACAAAGCAAAAGCTGCTTGGTAAAGGAAAGCTTCTATTAAAAACATCTTCTAATCTTTGTAATGATTACAGAAAGCTGTCAGTATAAAATGGTATTTTTAATAAGGCTGCTGATAGGAAAAAAGCTTTACAGTTTTGTACTTTATAAATAGTATTCCTAGAAAAGCAGAGTTGCATGTTAGAAATCATTATGTTTCACTGATTGCAAATTTGAACTATCTGTTCTTATCTGGCATTAAACTGCAGAATTTTCTCTGTGTGTGTGATACTTTCAGGAAATGAGCACCTTCTCATTTCCCTTTGTTAAACATCTTGGACACAGCCTTACCTGATACCAGATTCCTCCAAGTGTTTACAGCAGAAAACCTGGTAAAAGAATTTACAGCTGACTTATAAACTGTGTCATTGCTTGGTTCATACTGGCCCTGCTCACCTTCTTCTGACCCTGATAAGTCTCATTCGTCTCCAAGGTGTTTTCTCCCTGCACTACTGGATGCTGGGGCTCCTTTCAAGGAGGGAGAAGGATTCTTTCAGTTGATAGGATTTTTGCAAGTAGAGATGAATTCGTGACTGGGCCTGAAGAAAGAGGTGCAAGGGAGCTGTGGAGGCCCAGGTAGTCTATCCCTTGGTAAAACAGGTAAGCATCAGTAATCCTGGCCATGTAACAGCCATCCCATCTGGATTTTGTGCTGGATTTATTCCAAGTTAAGCAGCATTTCTGCAACTCCCACTTGCCCTCTGGCCCAAAGGTAGCTCTGAGCAATGGTTCCCAGAAGCAAAGTGCAAACTTTCTCCAAGCCAAGCAGCGCTGAGCACATCACCATAGCTGGTATGTGCCATCCACCCAAGATCTTCTCCACCACCCCCTACTCTATCAGGCTGCAGGTATCTGAACCAGATAGCATACTGCCACTTAGACAGGATTTTGACACACACATCTTATAAAATCTGGGCAGAATAGCATCACAAACCTGGTTACAGGTAAAACTCATTGAATAGTGCAGTGTGTTGACTTTGGTGGGCTGCCAGACCCTTTCTCAACCCAGCAGGTGGGGAATTAGGGGTTCATAAAGTACCATCCTCCATACCACACTGCTGGCATAGCAAAGCTGTTTGGCTTCTGCTGGCTTTGCCGTCTGTCTTGCCTGGATGGACCTGTTACCAAAAAAGGAAACAACCTTCACAGCTTATCTTTCTCCTCTCACAGCGTAGGAATGAGTGACAGATTATTACACTGTTCCTGCTCAGTTTCTTGTCTTAAGCAGCCAAAAGATATCCTCCTCACTCAGAAAAGAAGTTCAATATTACTTTTTGTCTAAAGTTTAGATTTAATGCAAACATCTCTTTAATCTGTTCATTTCCAAATGCAATCCAAACAGCTGTAAAAGGACTACTACTACCTCTAAGAGTTTACAAATACTCACAAGTGTATTGAAACGGTATTGACAGAGAGAAAACCATTACAGGGAATTTAGTGGTTTGAATATCTGTTTATTTACTACACACAAGAAAAGTTACCACTGTAGTTTCAGAAGTGGAAAACACAGCAACTTTTCTTTTTCTGTGTTAATGGAGAAATAACAGGTGACAAAGTAGGACAACCAGGCATTTTATTTCTTGTTTTACTTACACACATACACACACACAAGCATACGTACATCCTCTCCAAGAATTAAGTTAAAGGTTATAAAAATATAATAAAAAAGTCAATTAAAAAAAATCAAAACTTTTTGCATTAGAAAGATTGTTTCAATTTTCTGGCAGAAGATTAACATGACTGAAGCTATTCTAGTTCTTAGCTGAAATGCTGCTTATGTTGAGAGGAAGAAAGGCATCCTACTAGTATTTTCATTTGCCATGAACATGGGGTTTCTTTTGGACAAAAACCCTTATTCTGCACAGGTATTAAAGCTGTCATACATACATGTTATCCTCCTCAATGAATGTACTATTTGCTGACAAGTTCATTTGCTGACATGAGATTTATCGTCTGTGTTCTATTACAAGTCTTTCAGAAGGAAAAATACAGTCAACTTGCTTTTCCATATCCAGTGTTTTACTGGGATTAAACACAAATGGGAGTTAAATTTTCCTTTCGGTAGCATGCTGCTAGTTTTATAGGTCACATAAAAAGGAGCCTTACTCCAGATAATCGTGGTTAAATTTCTGGTTCACAGTGCTGAAGTAATAAAGAGTTACCCAGTGTACACCTGTCAGTCACCATGCAGATGAATTAAAAAGAAGTGGTCCTAGAGATGAGCTTTTTTAGGTCATATAGAAAGTATATCTTAAGGCTTCTGCAGTACACTATAGCTAACCAGTACTCACCTACGCACATTAAATCTGTGATAAAGTATCTATCTATGCATCAGCAATTACATCTTATAAAAATACAGTTCAAGTCTTTTGATTGCACACATATATGCTGATTGCTCAACACTATTAACATCTTATGCTGAGAACAATTAATATTCAACTTAATTTTCAGATTTTTAAAAGTTTCTGCTCTGTGGTTGAAGACTACTTTCCAGGTAAGCACATTTCTCCTGCAAAAAAAGTCCAGACAGCTTGATGACACAGGTAACCTGTGTATCTTCTGCAACCAAAGAGGCAGTGCACCTAATGAGACAGTCAATCACCATCCTTCCCAACAGCTGTAAGAGAACCATGAAGTTGCTCCCAGAAACAAGGTACTGATAATCAAGCAGTAAAAGGAGTGTATTTTACTCCTAAGTAGGGTATTAAATAACAGCATGAGGTGCCTCCTCTGCTTCCTCCATGGCACCTGCTAGCATTCTTTCATTTGTAGGCACAGTGAAAGTCATGAAAAACTGGTGTCTTCACAGATAGAAAATACAGCACGTATTTGATAGAGTAAATCAACCAAATCACACAGCACCAAGCAACCCTTGTTATGCTTATACCTTTGGTACTTGTTTTAAATGAGAAAATTAACAAGTAAAAATAAGTCTCTGTTCCTTTTCAACAAGCAAGTTTAATTTTTGAGGTTTTGTTGGCGAAGATTAAGCAGGAACAAAAAGGAGTGCTAGTAAGAATATATGCAATGAGTTGAGCACAGAGATTGTACAACACATTTGCAAGCACCGGAATGTCTACTGTTACAGGAGACAGATTACTAAAAAAACCAGCTTTTAGCCAGTTTTGAGTTAAAAGATAAAGAGGTAGAGGGACACAGCCAGTGACCAATGAGCATGTGTAAAGATCTATCCTGAAACATTTCTGTTTGAACTTGTTAAAAAAAAATATTTGAACTTGTCATTAATTATTTGCTGTTATAGCCAATCCTCATGCTACAAGAATCAGCGATTTCTTCTAATAAATTTATAAAAGTCTCTAGTATTGTAGGGAAATGTAAAAGCTGCTAAAGAATAGGAGACAGACACAGGATTTTAGGAATTATAAAACATCCTGTGTCTTTTTATCCCTTGTTTTCTATTGCACAGAAAGGATAGAGAATAAATGTTTCTGAATATTCACCTATCCATCACACAACTTCTATAAAAATCACTCTTTCTCTCTTGTGGGAATACTAAAAAAATGTTTATACCAGTTAAACACAATGAGGATAGGGTTTGCTGCTATATGAGTTCTACTGGTGCCCTGTATTCTATGAGATACTCTGGATAAATCTGCTGCTTCTCGAAGATGACAAAGATAGAAGGGTTTAAAGCATCATTCACACAACTGTCATAGAAGTTTTGGCTGTCCTTCATGGGAGGCCGAACATAATCAGAACTACCACGAGTGAACTCCCCCACCAGCACTCGTGCCAGAAACATGGTCTTGCTTGAGTCTGTCCCACAATACTTGTCAGAGTAAGATGCATCCCTTGCAAAATAACTTCCTGCAGAAGAGACACCAAGACAGAGCTGATAAGTCACCAAAATTGCAGGGAAGAAAGCGATAGTGTGAAAGTGAATTAATAAAATCCATTAAGCAGCTCATGAACAGCCTTTCCAAAGCCTTCCCTTGTTCTCTATGTCCCTCTTAGTGAAAATTATCACTGTGCATTATCTACACTTTTTATTTTTCACAGCACACATATTTAAAAGCCATCCAAGTAATGTTTTAAATGTCATCATATTCCTGTAAAAGATTTCCTCCTGACCCTAGATGTCCACCTTCCCCAATCCCACCCAACTGCATCTCCTGACAGAGGCTATTAACAGTCATCAAAACATTTCTCAGAGTTACAAAGTATTCAGTCAGAAAGGTGGGCTAGTCAGCCAGTCAGCCTGTCTCTGCTATTGCACTTGGTATGCTGGTAATTTCCTGTACACAGGACAATGTAAAGGAATATAATTTGCTAACAAGGCATTCCCTAACCAGAATGGCATTTAGGTTCCTGGGGGAAAAAAAAAAAAAGCCATGTTGCCTTCCTATAGGAGTTTGGAAAAACTGGAACAGAAGTAATTCTGGAGTCTAGCAGAAACTATCCCTAGAACAGGCCTCTCCTGTCTTTTCTTGCAAGGACTGAGTGGAGCATAGAAGCCAAGGCCTTTCAGTATGCCTTAGCTCGAAATAACCATTGCCAAAGTAGCTATGTTGCCCACATCACGACAGAGAGAAGCCCTAGATTGACTGAGTGCCCCCCTTTTAACTGTATACCTCTGCAGTAAATACTGACAATTTTTTAGCAAGTCTAAGATTAATGAAAGAGCTGAAAAACAACCTTTGCCGTAGACTGTCCCATTAAGGCCACAGATTCTCCAGTCGAAGTTTTGCTGACAGATGGCATCAATGTCTTTTTTATGGGTCCCATGAAATAAAAATCGCTCATCCGCAGCCTTTCCACCATTGCTCTTCTGCATTAGCTCCTTCTGCCTGCAATAAGAAGCAGTATCTTTGCAGTTCCACAGCGGCCATACCCACAGGTTCCAGCCATACTAGCACTCTGAAACAATTTTACAGAGTACATTCTGAAAATCCTTACATTAAGGCCTAAACTTAGAGCAAACATGGTATCTTGCTGTCTAGCTGCATACAAACATGCTTTCATTATACAGAAATACCTCCACATATTTAATATTAAAAATGTTTTCTTTTTGTTCACTGCCTGTGGGGAGGAGGAATCTTAGCAGTAGGTTTTTTCCAAAACACAGGAGTTCATGGAGTTAAGGCTTTCCCTCGTGAGTTTTGCATTTAATTTTGAAGACTATTTCAGTTTTGACCAGCTGCAAACCAGTGTTTGTGCTAGATGTGACTGATTAGCAGCTCCAAGGCTCCACTGGAAGGCAGTTGTTCTGGACACAGGTGTGGCAGAAGTCAGAACCACTTACTCAGGAGCAAGGATTCCTCCCACACAGCTCCTCTGACTATTCTAAGTTCTGTGCCTTGAGTGAGTTTTGGTTTTGTTGATATCTCTTTATCTAAATGTTGATATTGGCTAGGTATTTCAGTGGGAGAGTGGAAGCAGATGCATTTCAGAAATGTGTGTCTATCTTTAGCATACAGCATACAGCTAACTGCAGAAACAGCAAACTTCATGCATACATACCAGACCAGTATTTTACACATACCATTGATACAGTTCCCAGAGCGATGGGTTCTGAACTCTACAAATTCTTTTAATAGCTGTTTTGGGCATTGTACGTTGAAAGTCCACCTTGACTTTCTTGTATTCTTCAGAAGAACTGTCAAGCTCAATCAGCTGTAAAGAAAAGTTTGAAAAGTTACTCTCATCTTTTACTAAACCATGCCAAAGCCACCCTACCTAGTGCACTGCTTAGGCCTTTAAAGTCCTTTCTGTGAAGCAGAGGTATGAACAGTGGAAACTGTCTTGGAAAAAAAGCCGATTAAAGATCTCTGCTCTGTAAAAGTGAGCTCTTATCTAGGGAACGTTAACTCCTGGTGTTTATGACACCCAGGTTGCTCTCTCACAGGACATTAAAGGATCTGCATGCTTTTGTGCAGACACTCAGCTACTCTTAATATTTAGGTCAAGATACATATGTATGCATATATCAAACAGTACCTAAATCCACAGCAGAAATGAGCACATAAATAAAAAATCTATGTTGCAGCAAAACAAAGAGTATTTTTTTCAGATCTTTCTGTTTATACTCCCTACAGCCAGTTAACACAAACTGCACTGCCTGTTGTCTTTCTAAATAAATAGAAAAGGCTTTATTTGAACAAACATTTTTAGGGAAGAGTATGGTCACACTAACAAAAATCAGTTCCTTACATGACATTTGTGTTTTCCATAGGAACATAAAAAAAGTCAATGTTAGCCTTCCCTACTTTTAATTGACAATTTCTTGAGGATTTGCATTTTGCAAGTTAGCAATTTTCAAGCTTCAGATAAGATCTTTTCTGTAGGTATAGTTACTGGAGTTGACAGAGGAGGTGGTGGAAGCAGGTAAGAAAAGGCAAACCGTGCAGATATTATCTGGCTGTGTTACAAAGGTAAACAAGTTCATTCTACTGGAGTTATGATACATATTAATAAAAGATCCCATCTTGAACAGGCTGCCCAGAGCAGTTGTGGAGTCTCTCTGGAGATATTCAAAACCCACCTGGACACAATCCCATGTAATCTGCTCTAGGTGAACCTGCTTTAGCAGAGGAGGTGGACTTGATCTCCAGAGTCTCTCTCCTTCCAAGTCCAACCATTCTGTGATTCTGTGTGATTCTGTGAACTCTCCTGATTTCAGCAATTCTCCATAGATGTACAAAAGTCTACACAGCTCAGGGAATGGTTACCCTAAAGTTCAGACGCGTGATTTACTTCTGATGCTTCAGTGTATGTATTTTGGGCACCAGTAACACTCTTGTTAACACAGTAAAAACTTCATGCAGATTTGCCAAGGCAAGGGATCAACAGCAGCAGTGAAAGCCAATGTTACCACAGTTATACTGCCATCATTTGTTTAAATTTGAGTTTAGTGTCACCTCTAGGTCTGCCCAGTGTGATATCAGGCTCAAATTTACCAACACCTCTTCATTATACTACATAGTAAACAATAATTTACAAAGGCCAAGAAACACTGAACTTGTGATGTAACAAACCTTACACGACAAAACTGACAGAAAGAAAAAACCAAAAAGCTCCAAACCTTGAATCCCAGTTCAGGCAGGGCAGATTTGTCCCAGTGAGCTGGAATGCCCTTAAACTCCTCTGTATGTTTAATGCCCCTGTTGATTGTAAGATATTACAAATAGGCAGTTAATATAAAACAAAACACTACATTTTAGGTACATACGATCCTAAACACTTTTGTCAAGCTTAGGGAGAATACAGGCAACTGAACATATTCAGAAATATTTCAAAACTGTCATTTCAGTTCAGCACATGAAAATATTTGTTCCAAATCATCACGTCAAGACTTATGGCAGGAAGAAAGATGCCAAGCAAGGAAAAAAACCCACAGATATACACTGAACTAAACATGTAAGTATTTCTCTTAGTTGCAGAGTTGAATACATAAAAGCTCTGCTGCACTGGGGTAGATAAATACAAATGCATCCAGTATCACATCAGTATGACAGAAACAGCCCTCCCAGCTACTTCCAACCCAATTTTAATTAGTGGGTTTAGCTGCTCGTTTCAGTGGTGTTTAAGCAAGCACTGTGTGCTGCAAGGGAACTGGCTGTTACATGCAATTATATCTCCTTGCAGACTCCCACTTTTTGCTCCACCTGTAACAACTACTACTTTCCTCTCAGATTGTCTGGTTGCTCTCAAAAGAATTATTTGTAAACTTGTACTTAGCTTTGAAAATTACTCATCTCAGAAAGAGCTAATGTGCATAAATGTTATTGCTTCCATCTGTATTAGCTATTATAGCCAGCAGCTCCCTAAAACATTGCTACATGTTGAATTATTTCCCACGTTTCCACACTTTCTATGCCAAGCCCAAACTTTCTTCACCCCTGTAGTGGTTTCTGAGTTGCTTGAACTGTTGGCCAGGTTGCAATACTATCCTGGCAAGACATTGTTGTAGGAAAGGTATGTCCCTTTCCCTCTCAATGTCTTTCACAATTGCCTTAACAGCTACTTCTTCACCTTATTGACACCCATGGAAGACACTGCATTCACAATGCACTATATCCATCACTTCAGAATAAGCAGCTGCAGTTTACCTGGCTCTTGTGGTTTCTACCTCTGCCTGAGAGACAAATTTAGGTCTTCTGCAAATCTTTCTCTCTGTTGTGAAGCGAAGGTTTTTTTGAATCATGGCTGGGAAAACAAACAAACGAACAAACCCCCCTGAACAATTAGAACGATTTTTAGAAAGCTTTCACACTCCAGCAACATTTGTCACTAAGTTGTTTTGTCAAAAACATTGACAAAAAATGCACTGAGCATTTGTTTTTCTACTCTTGCTCTTAACTTTACAGGAAATGACAGATATCGGTGGCTATTTTCCCTTCATTTTTCCATCAGCCACACTTTACCAAAAAGGATCATTTTAAAATAAGTATTTACTTTTTCTCCTTCTCAATATGCAATCGAGATACTGGTTTCCTCCATTTAGTCATAGATTTCAAATCCTATAAACAGAACTTAAGATCTATCATAGGCCATACTAAGAATTAAGAGTCAGTAGCACCCAGGACAATGAGGCCTCATCTTCAGAGATACACGGGAAAACAAAAAAAAAAAACCCTCTTGGCACCAACAAGCCTAGAAATTAAGTTTTGCAAAAAAATATCTACACTGCATATAATTGCCTAAGTTACTAAAAAAGCCCAAACCTTAGAAAAGGGATTGATTTACTATTCAATTTTCCCTTCTAAGCCAGACAAGTTTCACCAGCATTGCAATTGACTGAATCACAAACAGGAAATCACATGTCCTTTCTGTTTTTCTGTGTTTTGTTGGGGTTTTAGGGGGTGGTTTGTTTGGTTACTTTGGTTTTGGTTTTTTTTTTTTGTTTGTTTGTTTTCGGGCAGAATGAGATAGTAATGGAGATTGGATCAAAGACAACTACACCAAAATGACAGTCTAGGCAGGCTGATTCCCACCACTGTTTTCCGTAATTTTGAAAAGGATATCAGGAAAGGCAACAGCTCAGAGAAGACAGTGCCATTACAAGTGGCTTAGGTTTCCTGAACTCTTGGGAAACACAGCTTTCTACTTTGACATAGTCGAGGTATTTCCTCAGCCTTTCTAGACAGGATGAAAATATCTGCATAAATCTTGTAATGCTAAGGATTGTATGGATCCTATATCTTGCCCAAGTATTTGTTTTTCTGCAAACCAGTGACTAAAGCAGACCAGAAGCTGGCTTGATCAAGTCTTCTAGAAGTTCCTCACCATTTGTGTTGGTGCCAGCATCAATGACAATGTCATACTTGGACCTTCTGGCAGACATTTTGAAACCTGGCACAAGAACTTCTCAAAAGTAACAGGTCTGAAGGAATAGGAATGCTACTTTGCCTATGTGGACAGCTCTTATCCTGAGAAATTTCACAGAAGCTCTGACTCTGTAAGTGTTCAAATTTCTCTCTTCTATCTCCTGTAATGAAGTAGTTTAAAACCACGAGAGACCTTGGAGGGAGGGCCAAAACAAAAGAACAGAAAAATGGAACCTACCTTCAAAATTTAATTCATATTCATGCCTTCCAGCTTTGAAGTTCAGCTTTGGAGAACCTTCAGCTATATAAGCTTTCTCCAGGTCATCACTGGAGACCGTAGCAGCTACATGAAGATCATCCTGTTAGGCCAAAAATAGAGAAGAAAAGTTTCTCCTGGTTATTATATGCAAGCAAGTTTAAAACCCAGCAACTCTGATATCTATGGTAGCTGCAGTATGTATCAGCTTTTGGGAATTATAGTAGCTATCAGACAAAAGCCAATGTATTAAACAGTTGCAGCTGCCCCTAAAACAAACTAAACACTGTTACAAAGCCTAAGCTTATACTGCAAAGGGCACGCTGTGAGCACTACTGCTCAGAGGGTGCTGTGGTTTAACCCCAGCCAGCAACTCAGTACCACGCAGCTGCTCACTCACTACCACCCCCCATACCCTGGTGGGATGAGGAGGAAAAGGGAAAAGTGGGTTGAGATAAGAACAGCTTAGTAATTGAAATACAGTAAAATATAATAATAGTAGTCATAATAATAAAAATAATTGTAATATTTTAAAGGAAAGAAAAAAGAGAGAGAAAGGAATAAAGCCCAAGACAGACAAGTGATGCACAATACAATTGCTCACCACCTGCTGACTGATGCCCAGCCTGTCCCTGAAGAGTGACTAGCCTCTCCCAGATAACTCCCCACAGTTTCTATACTGAGTGTGATGTTCTAATGGTATGGAATATCCCTTTGGCTTGTTTGGGTCAGCTGTACTGTGTTCCCTCCCAGCTTCTTGCACATCTTCTCACTGGCAGAGCATGGGAAACTGAGAAATCCTTGATTTAGAGTGAGCACTACTTAGCAACAACTAAAACATCAGTGTTTGATCAATGCTGTTGTCATACTAAATCCAAAATCCTTGTGCCAGGTACTAGGGAGTGAATTGACTCTATCCCAGCTGAAACCAGGACAGACACATTCACCAACTAGACCAACAAAGAGGCAGAGTACAAATCAGAGAAGGAAGTTTTAGTCAGGAGTGACAAAAAGAACATATTAATGCGATCCTATCCAACGTGACTCACTGAGTAATTATCTGTCGATAATACTTGTGACTCACCAGAGATCACTCCCCTATCTGAACCCATCAAATTCCCAGGGAAAAGATCCCATTAGGCCTTTAAAGTCCACCTATGCAGTATCAGTGAGAAGAAGAGGGTGACAAAAGAGGGGAAGGATATAAACACTGTGCACTTTTCAGTAGTTCTGCACTTTTAGCATAGAGTTGAGTCTCCCTATTTCTCCACACTTACTTTTTTTCCATACTCCTGCCACATGCCAAATTCATCTTTCCAGTACCAGATCCATTCTGTTGTTAGAATGAAGTGAGGGGGTTTGGTCACAGAGGAGGCTGTAGAAAGACGCCTAACCTTTGCAAACCCACAGCACATACTGAGAAAACAGATACATGCCATGACAGAGCCACTTTCAGTAACACCATTAGTAAATCTATAAAAAAAAGGGGAAAAAAAATCAGAACTGTTTGTGAAGCTTTATTCAGAGGTTCAGAAGCCCACCACAAATTTGCGAATTAAGCCATCACCAAAAAGCAGAACACAAACCTCCACTTTCCATAAAAATCCCAGCTCTGTCTTGTGTTGGTACATATTTTGCATTACAGTATTACATCTCACATTGGTTCCATGGGCAGTAACCATTACCCACTTGTAAATTAGTGAGTTACATCAGACTAATAGAAACAGTGGAAAACATGCACTGCCTTCTTGCTAACCAACCATATTCTGAACAGGACACTGTCATAACTTAAGTAGTGCTTCAAAGAGCCTCTAACATAACATAAGAGGGATGTGGGATGGGATGTGGCATATTGGTATGAACCCCTTTCAATACCCTCTTTGTAATACATAACCAGTTCCAAGCCCTTAAAGGTATTTTCATATTCCTAGTGTTCTCTGCATGCAAGAGTATCTCTCTCTCTCTCTCTCTCTCTCTCTCTCTCTCTCTCTCTCTCTCTCTCTCTCTCTCTCTCTCTCTCTCTCTCTCTCTCTCTCTCTGTCTCTCCAGGTACACAAGGTATTCTGCCAGTTCCACAATATGGACTGCAGGAAAAGGGGGAAGGAGGGGCAAATCCCATGTGAAGTGAGGTCAGTAGGAGAATACCAAATTAAGCTACTTATGTAATGACTCCAAACATTATTAAATCTTAAAAGAGTTTATACCTGGTCTTATTTGGGTCACAATACGCTTTTTCTATTTCTTCCATATTCTTCAAGTCCTTCCAGGTATTGCCATCAGAGATCTGCCATCTATATGGCAAGTGAAAATGAGTTCTGATACACTTTTCTGAAAAAGTTTTTTAAAAAAGAAGTATTATTTTTACAAGCTATGAGAAAACTCTGATATTTCAGGGCTGGATAACTAGTCAGTGAAACCATCAAAAGCATAGTCATGGAAAGTGTTTACTTATGGAATCATTATAAGCAGTAGTTCAAAATTTTTCAGCATAAGCAAACAACATTTAATTTCTGGGCTTAGGTAAAAGTTCAGTTTCTGTACCTACTAGGCTCTCTTTGCCCATTAAAATTGCACAGACCATTCTGTCTTCTCAGTTTCAGAGACAAAAATGAATCGAGATCGCAAGCTCATGCAGGGTTATTATTTCATATACAGAATAACACTATAGACTCAAACATCTATGCTTAACCACTTCTTCACAATACTTCACAAAGTGGTATTACTGAGGAAAAAACCAAAAAGGCAACAGTGTTTAGTTTTAGGGTAAGAGGAGAACTATGTGGTTTAATTCCAGATGGTAACAAAGTATGACATCCACTCACTCACTCCCACTTTCCCTGGTGGGATGGGGAGGAGAACAGGAAAAAGGTAAAACCCACGGGCTGAGATCAGAACATTTTAATAACTGAAATGAAGTAAAATATAACAACAACAACAACAAGTATACATATACATAAAAGGAGAATAACAAAAAGCGAGAGAGGAGTAAAGCCCAAGACAGCCAAGTGATGCACACTACAATTGCTCACCACCCACTGACTGATGCCCAGCCCATCCTTGAGCAGTGATCTGCCCCTCCCAGCCAACTCCCCACAGTTTATATGCTGAGCATGATGTTCTAATGGTATGGAATACCCCTTTGGCAAGTTCAAGCCAGCTGTCCTGGTCATGCTCCTTCCCCCGTTTCCTGTGCACCTCCTCGTTTGCAAAGCACGGGAAGCTGAAAAGTTCTTGACTTTGGGTAAACATTACTTAGCAACAACTAAAACATCAGTGTGTTATCAATATTATTCTCACATAGAGGTATAGAGGTATATACCTTAGAACTTAAAACTATGTAACAAAACCATGTAGCTTAACCTACATAGCTTATCACTAAAGGTCAGACAGTCTCAGTGGAAAGGAATTTCTTAAGAGACAGAAAGTATCTTTACTTTGAAGCAAAGCTGATAAAGCTGATGAACTAGACAAAACTGTCCTCATGGTTGTACAAAATTGTACAAAGTGCACAGCCACTGACGTCAAGGGCATGAAGATGTGCCAGAGTAAGAGTTCAAGAAAAGGACAACGTGAGGAAGACTATGGAACAAACAAGAACTACCACTCTGAAGGACCACCGACTCAAAATGGAAGGCATATCTAGCAGAGGAACAATTCTGGGAAAGGGGTGGGACAGTATTAGGTAATGCTTTCAATTATTAATTAGGTAACTAAATAAAAGCAAGAGGCTTTTATGCATCCAATGTCATAAATAAAGGACCGCTGCCTGCTGAAACTCACAAATTGAGTCTTAGGGGTTTTCTTTTACGGCCTGATTTATGGCATCACTCATACTAAATCCAAAACACAGCACTGTATTGGCTACTAGGAAGAAAATTAACTCTATCCCAGCTGAAACCAGGGGAGTATCCATCGCTTATTCCATACTATTTACATCATGCCTAGGTCCCACACTTTCCAATACAATCCAGTTAATCACTGTCACCTTTCCCATCTTCTGATATATATGCAGATATCACTCCCTTAGTCTCAAAGTTCATTGCCCTTCAAGAAGTCTCCAAGGGTCCAGGCCTTACCAGGAACAAGAGCAGTGGTAGCAGTGACTGAGGGACAGCAAGTGCTACATGGAGTTTAAAGAGTCAACATGTCAACTTGTCAACAGAAGCGAAGGTGACATCATCAGTACCAGTACCTATAAACCTGAGGCCAGTTTTCACAGCAGAAAAGGCAACTTAACTATAGGGAAAGTGAAGGAGGCTGCACCACGTAGGTCATATGAGAAAGTGTGCAGTCCTTCAGGGAGCTAAAGAACATCAAGAAGGAAAAGGAGGACAGAAGGACAACAAGAAAGCTGGCACAGCAGCCTTTTTTCTGGACAAGCTGGAACATTTTGACAGGGAGAGAGCTGAAAGAGAACAGAAGAGTACTAGAAGAAACAAGGGAGTATCTTTAGTATCTTTCCTATTTAGAAATGTGACTCCTATCATTCAGCAAGTACCTTAGGTAAACACAGGTGGAGTAGCCAATCTTCAGCACAGGTAGATATTATGCATTCCAGAGGAAAATAAAATGGCTCCTTTGTTTGGTATACCAGATAGATCAAACACTTGCCTACCAGCAGTCAAGACTGCAGTGAGATTTAAGTAAAGATAAGCATAAGCTCTAAAGTTTCCTGTTTCTGTGAAAGATGTCTATCACCTCTTTATGGGAAGAGGCAAATACACTGGGCTTGATACAGTCTATACGGATACTTGATACAACCTACCTTTAAAGCCACAACTTTTGTACAGATGATATAAACAGATCTGTTCTGACTCATCATCTTTTGTAGTTGCAGACTCTCGTCCAGAGCTGTGTTTTTTGTCTAGAGGGGAAAATCATAAAACTTATTAATATAATTTGTATTAAAGTGCTCCTATCAGTAGTGAAGATAGTGTTTGTAACTACATAACTGCATTCAGCTACAGAGAAACATTGTAGCCTTTGATAACCTTGTATACTCAAAAGTTCCATCACTGTATCCATTCTTTCTGAACGCAACTTTCCTGTAACTGCTAAAACAAGAATAGAATCCAGTGCCTTTACACTTCCAAATGGACTTGAGTTAACCGTGCATTCCACACAGCTGATAACACTGGCAGCTATAAAATATGAAGTTTCAAAATTTGATACATCTGTAAAATTAAGCACTGGAGGCAGAATAGTGGAGATGAACATACACACTTGGATTTTCCATTCTGTTACCCTCTTTTTTTCCTGCTAAATTTTACTTAACTTACAATTCTAAGGAACTTCAAAAGAAAAGAGCAAACAAAATGTTACATCTCTAAAAAGTAACTAGGATAGTGCTGTCTCTGAATTCTTATGCTAGACAATCACTACACCAACGAAAAAAATTGAATAGTTATAGTCAGACACAACAGTCCTATTCTTAAAGTTCTTAACCTTTATGTTTTTTACAAAAAAACCCCCAAACTATAGACCTCCCTATTTCCAGTTCCTGTTATGCTTTTTTAGCCCCAAATTTATGATTTTTATAAACACCAGCACTTTGTCAGGAACCCAAGTCTTGAAATTCACTTCACTTGTCAAGACACAAATTTCTGTCACTGAGATAGGTACAAGGTCCCTCCTAAAAGACAAATCAAAATGTGAATTCAGTTTTCTTAATGACACTTGTGAGAACTATAGTGACTCTTCTTCAGATGTTTTCAAAAGATGGTATCACTTACCTTTGCATGGTGAAGTCTTGGCCTCTTCTATGTCTTGCATGTTCCTGTTGCTGTTTTTGATGTCATACATGTTTCTATAGAGAGAAGGTAGTCTCTCAATATTGTCTAAGCTCATTCCCTGTTTCAGCAGTTTCTCAAGACATTCTGACTTCAATAAGTCATGGGATCGTTTGCAGGTGTTGCCAAATCTGCACTGTCCCCGCAAAAAGTACTGGCAAACGTGCAGTTTGGTGCAGGACGTTTTAAAGGTACAAGATCCGTAAGGTCCATCACCTTTGTTATAATGCAAGCAGACCTTGGGTAGAGAAAGAAAAAAGATTTTAAAGATTAAGGTACAGTGTGCTCATACAGACTGTTCGAATCTATGATGTCTACTATGAGTAGACATTTGCTTTTAAAAGATACATTTCTTCTTGTTTTCCAAATGATTGTTAGTTTTTCCTTTGCCCTGCTAATGTTTAGAAAGATCTTCCAACAGACAACATTCTTACAGACATTCTTAAGCAGATGGAATTTAGTGCTAAGTCACATAAATGTAGAATAGTGGATTTTATTGCGTCATGACCTTTTTATTTTCTAGTTTTGGAATACTGAACTTTTTTGATGGTACCTGTGTTTGATGGTAAAGGGATACTGGATCTGGCTGGGATGGACTTAACATTCTTCACAGCAGATCACACCACGCTATGTTCTGGGTTTGTGACCAAAGCAGTGTTGATAACACATTCCTTTGGTCTGTTTGGGTTAGCTGTCCTGGCTATCCTCCCTTTCAGTTTTTTCTGCACCTCCTCATCAGCAGAGCAAGGGAAACTGAAAAGTCCTTGACTGAAGGTAAGCAACAACTTGGCAACAACAACTTGGCAACAACCAAAACATCAGTGGGTTGTCAACCTTATTTCTGTATTAAATCCAGAACACTCTGTATCTGCTACTAGTAAGAAAATTAACTCTATCCCAGTTGAAACCAGGAAGAGTGAAACACCACACAGCTACTTGCTCGCTTCCCCAGGGAATGTGGGAGAGAATCAGAAAAAAGATAAAACTCATGGGGTTGAGATAAACACTGGACATAAATGGAAGGGGAAATAATAATAATAATAAAAGAATATACAAAACAAGTGATGCACAATGCAATTGCTCACCACTCCCTGACCAGACAGTCCTCAAGCAGTGTGACACCAGCCCCTGGCCAACTCCCCCCAGTTCTACTGTTCAGAATGATGTCATATAGTATGGAATATCCCTTTGGCCAGTTTGGGTCAGCTGTCCTTGCTATGTCCCTTCCCAGCTTCTTGTGTATTCCCAGTCTACGGGCTGGCAGGGCAGTATGAAAAGTTGAAAAGTCCTTGACTTAGTGCAATCACTGCTTAGCAACAACTAAAACATGACTGTGTTATCAATATTACTCTCATCCTAAATCTAAAACACAGCACTGTATCTATCCCAGCCAAAACTACGAAATAGTCCAAACTGGCCAAAGGAATATTCCATGCCATATAACGTCATGATCTTAAAAAAAATAAAAAATAAAAAAAAGGGAGAGGGGACAGGGGGAAAGAGGGGGAGAAGGGGGAAGGGGGAAGAGATGGGTCTTCCTTACATGGTGGCCCTTGCTCAGAGACTTGTTGGGCATCAGTCTGCTTAGGTGATGAAGCATAAGTGTTCCTTTGATACATTTACTTTCTCCCCTCCTTCCTCCACTTGCTAAACTGTCTTTATCTCCATCCACAAGTTTTGTCACTTCTGTTCTACTTGTTATCTCTCATCTGTTCTGCTTGTGACAGGGGACTGAGGAGTAAGTGGGGGACTGTTCGAGTGCTTAGCTGCCAGCCAGGCTTAACCCACCAACCACAGGTGAGAACAGAGGATGCATATATAAAGTTTTAGATTTGCATTAAGCTGACACCTAACATCTCCATCTCTATCAAGACTTTTCCACTTGGTGATGCTCACTGAAACACAAGGCTCAGAAACTGTCACAGTAATACTCACCTCTGGTAAGAGGGAAGGGTCATTTTGGAGCAGAAGCTGGCAAAGTTCATCACTGTCTAAAATCTCAAGCCCATGGCGTCTTAGAACACGGAGATTGTGGTCCGAGAAGAAGTTGTGAGCAAACCTGCATTCCTTCCTACAAGTTAAGAAACCCAACTGCAAAATGAGTGTAACAGACTAGCACTGTTTTGCTATCTCATGGGCATGACACTAAACAGTTTCAAAACTACACCTTTCAAAACCACAGCTTCAGAAAAATCCGTACTGCTCCTTTATAAAACAATTATGTGATTTGCAAAACAGATTACACAATTACTCTGAGGATAACTGCCACGCTACTTCTGATTTACAGTCACAACAGCGTCTGACAATACTGGCGTTTTTGACCTGCAGCTCACAACCACGGAAACACCAAGACACCGGAGTAACGCTGCCTTCCCACTCCACGAGCACATTCCCCAACATCCCGCAGCACAGGCTGCGTGGGGGATGAGCCGGCAGGGACCCTGCGGGAGGGAGCGGCGGTGAGCCGGGCAGCAAGGGCTGCGAGACCCGCAGCCTGTGAAACCACCGCCCGTGTCTGCCTTTTTAGAAACAGGAAGGAAAAAAAAAACAAACCAACCACACACACATACAAAAACCCCCAACCAGCCCCCCCTCCCCCAAAAAACAAAACCCAAAACAAAACAAACCCCCCCCAACAACAACAACAACAACAAACAAACAAAAAACCCAGGAGGGGGAGAAAGGAGCATTTCAGACACGAAAAGGGCCGCACGGCCTTTACCGAGGCCTCCTTCCACTGCAGGGGCACACCGTGCCCAACGCCGAACCCCCCCGACCTCCCCCGACCCCCCCGGCGAAGGAAGCCGCGCCCCCCCCTCACCTCGCCCCGTGGTTGCGGCAGTGCCCCTTCAGGTGGTACTTGCAGAGGTGCAGCTGCCCGCAGTGCCCCGGGCAGCCCGCGCTGTACTGCTGGCACAGCCGCACGGGGCTGGTGGCCACCACCACGGCCACCTCCGCGGCCGCCGCCGCGCCCTCCTCGCCGGGCCGCTGCACCAGCGTGAAGCGCTGCGCGTCCCGCAGCACGGCCGCCAGCTGCTCCGCCGAGGGCCGGCCCGGCAGCCAGCGCTGCAGGTCGGCCTGCTCCAGGCAGCCGCCGCTGCCGCACAGCACCCGCAGCGCCTGGGCCGCCAGCGCCATGGCCCCGGAGAGCTGCCTTCCCCGGCTTCCAGAGCAGCTCCGCCCCGGGAGAAGCAACGGAAACGGAAACGAAAGCGAAACCGCCGGCGATGGAACGGGCGCCACCCGAAAGGCTTTGCTCCCTCCGCAGCGGGTCCCGGGGGTGTGGTTTGTTTTGGGTCTCTTCGAACTGACTGCGGAGAGTGCGACGCGTGCAGCATACTGTGGGAGGGCCCTTCGGCTCCCTCCCCTGCCTGGCTTTTAGGATGTATTGACGGTTTTTAGTCAAAGTTCACCAAAACGGGATGAGCTGCAAAGTTGTACAGTTCCCACAGGAGAAACTGGCACAGGGAAGAAGAGAGACCACAGCCAAGTCTTCTTCACCACCTTCAGTTACAGGAAGAAGGCTGATGTGTGAATTCAGCCGTTGTGAGGCACCAGAAAAACATCTCAGTTAAGGCTCCCGACCTGTGCCAGTTTTCTGATGACGCATCACGAAAGCCACTCTCACACTCCTTTCCTTTCACTATCTAAATTAAAAGCTCAGTCATGGTTGTGCGTCTGCTGGACATGCAACTGCCCTGTTCCCAATGCTCACAGAACCATGGTGTCCCTGCATCTGCTTGGACTGCCACTGCACGGCACCAAAATGTGGCCAAGCCATATCCTCACCCTCTAGGAACTTGTAAACTCTTTGGAAGGGTGACTATTTTTTAATTAAGTACTTTTGTCTGGGTCATTTTGACACTCCTGGTGCTGCATCACAGTCACTCAGAAGCATGTTTTAAATGATGGCAAGACGATGTAAAATGCCATCATTTAAATCAGACTGGCAGCAGTAGGCATGGGGACTCTCTTTGATGGTGATTCTCATTGAACAAAAGTCCTGCCTGCTTCCTTCTTTTGCCAGTCATGTTCTGTTGCCCCTTTCCCCTTGTCTCGTTTTACTTCCTGCTTGTCCCGTGAGATCAGGAGGGGAATGACAAAATGAGAAGCTAGACAAATACGTTGAACAGAAGAACAGCTCTGCTAGGTCACTTACAGGTTCATATAGATCTGTAGCCTGCCTCCAACAGGTCATCAACAGATGTCTAGGAGGGCACGTGAGGGGCTGTAGCGTTACTGTCCTTCATCTCTGCTTTCCAGGGTCCACTGATTAGCTTTCCTGAAACAAAGGAAAAGCACTATTCACTTTCTTGTTCAATTTCTGATTTTATATCTACTGATGATATCCCTCTTTGTTGTCTCTTTTCTAAACTGAAACATTTTGGTCTATTTTAGTCATTTGTTCTATGGAAGTAGCTCCCTAGCTTGGACTGTCTTTGTCCTCTTTTGTTCCTTACGACAGTCTTTCCTTGAGGGGCAGACCTACCGATGGTAGCAAGGCACTTCTAAGTGAGAGATCACACACCAGCGATAGTAACTGACAATATCACAGAACACTTGAGGTTGAAAGGGACCATAGGAGGTCATCTGGTCCAACCCCAAATTCAGCTATTTCATCCCTGAAAGAGCATATGGGTGGAAGCCTCCTAATTTTGGTGTTTTGTCTAATGTTTTCAAATTAGTGGATAACTGTGTACTGCCCCATCAGTAGGATATCTCTTGACTGAACCAGAACTCAGGGAACCCTTCAGTGTAAAAAAACATTGAAGCAACATTGTACTTAGACAACTCCTGTTCTTCCCAGTATGTATCCATTTACTTTTTCCGTCCAGTGCCCCAAATCCATCCTATCTAATCCATGCCCAACCTTTTACATCTTAAAGACCTGTCCCAGCATCACTGTGCTGTCTAGGTAACTGTTTTAGCTGTATCTTTCTTTCACTCTTTCTTTCCTCATGCATCTGAAAAAGCCTACTTTTTTGGCAGAAATATGGCATTTTTTATCATATAATTTGTATTAATGACTACACTAATGTCAACATTATATAGAGACAAGTACAAAGAAGGAAGAGCAGTACAAGATCAGGGTTGTGGAGCTATTTGCAGTTGGCTTTATACCACTGCAATTCATTCCAATGTGTTGGTGTGCATGTCACTGGGAAGTCACATTGCTGTTCCTACTTCGCAGTTTTTTGAGGCTCTTGAGCAGGGCTATCATTCTATCTCTTCTCATGACAAAGAACTAAAACTAGTAAAACAGGCAATGATTGATGTGGAGAGAAGATTTGGAGAGTTTGAGTTACAGCACCTTCCCATCCCTGAATTCATACCCAGAGTAAATCATAGCTTATTCTTTCTCACACAAGTTTCTTGTAGTTTGTTTTGTGGCATGTTCCTCAGGAAGAAAAAAGTACCCCTTTGATTTAATAGAACTTCCCCACCTGTGAATTATATATAGGCAAAATTGTGCTTTCTTCAGAAGAAGAAGAATTTTCTGCTAATGGAAAAGTCAATTTACATTTGTAAAATTAAATACTTCCTATGTAAGAAAGACTTATATTACATGTCAAGGGCACCTAAAGCAAGTGGCTCCTCTCCATCACTCAAATACTGTAATTAAAGGTAAGGCTGGAACTGTTTTCTTAAATGCCATTGCAGCATAATTGCATATGAGCTATTCTACCTACAGTTTATGACTGCTCTGTGCATTGGCCCTGAAATAAGCTCCCTCTAAGCAGTTGCTATGGTTTCTGAACAGCTGCTGAACTCAGAGCACATGGGTTTTTAATAATTGTGAGACTTCAGGTACTGCAGTTTCAGTGAGCCACATTTGTTAACGTCTGATGTGTTGTTCTTTGAAAACTTTACTCTAGAAATTTTCAGATGTCAGTCATTAGACTAATATCTTTATTTTTAGGAACAGTTTATGGATACTGGTGTTAATTTGAACTATGACATCATTTCTTAATCTTACATGCATCAACCTTCAGAATGTAGTAATTTAATGATTTTCCTGTTAATTTTTGTATGCATCCTTAAAACATCCATTGCTGTTATAGTGCATGATGCCTTCCACTTCCCACCTCATCCATGTGTTTCAGTCTTATGTGTTCAGTCTTCTTTATATTTATATTTAGATTTATCTAGATTATACAGATTATATATCGATTATTATATAGATTTATATTGTCTATTCTGGAAGATGATGCAAGGAAAATGGGCAGAACAGGACAAAATTTAGACACAGTTGTGACCTGGAGTGTTCTCTGGTGAAACATCACCTTCTGGTTTATACAGCTGCTTTTTTGACTCTCAGGAGTTCAGAAGCTTAGAAGTGTGATATGTTTGCTTGCAGGTGTTTTTGGTTGCCTCTCAGCCTACATTTAAACCCACATTTGAGGGCTAATCCTTGTCCCAGTGATGGTCTGACAGCGTGGTGAAACACTTTACTAAACCTTACATAATTTATCTGCAACTGGTTGGTTTATAATGGCTTGTATTTGCTATATATTATTTTTGTGTGCTACTCTAATTTCTTCACTTACGACTAGTATTTCTGAAATCTGTACTCATTGACAGTATATCGAGCTTACAGCTGCATTCCCGAGAGTTTCCCAGTGACACACTAACCTGAAAATCAACCATCCAACAGCTAACACAAGCACCCACAACTCAAAAGCAAGAAACAGGAAACTCAGGTCTGGTGCAGTATGTGAGTAGCACCAGACTGTGGGGCTGTTGGCTGTCCCAGGGATCTTGCAGCCTCTGCAAAGAGCAAGATAAAGCCTCATTTTTTGCTCTTGCCTCAGGACACAAATATAAACATATATTTTCACACGCAAACAGTCTGGACAGGACCTAGGACAAAGTGTCTATTTTATAAGAATAAGCCAGCCTAATGTAACATGCAAGAATTTGTATTGTGCACATTTTCTTTCATTCCACAAGTATGTTTCAAGAGGTCTTGCTTGTGAAAATAAAAATAATTTGGGCTGAAATTTTGGTATAGTTAGCGATTTGTCCTTGGCACACTTCTAATCTTATTCTGTTGAAGATTTTATTACCTAGTGCAGTTTATTTTGTAAGCCATAGGCTTTTGTTCTCAGTTACATAGCCTCAAAAAGGTATTGTATTCATACAGGCCCGTCATCTTCCACACTGGCTTCCTCTATCTTTCAGAAACCTACCAAGAACCTCTTTTCTCCACTCTTCATTCCTCCACAGATCACATGTCTCCTTGACTTTATTCTTGTAAGGACTGAGTTGGGAAATCTTGTCTCCAAGGATTCACCCTAAAATTATGGGGATTAATGTAAGAGGAAATGTTTCCATTACTTTTGAGACCACAGGTCTCGTTCCTTGTGGCTGTTTCCCTAGTTCAGTATTTCAAGAGGCTCACCTCTTGCTGGGAAGACAATGCACAGCCCTGTTAGATCACATGTAGACATAGCCCTAAAACTTGAATATTTGCTGGCACTAAGCCTATGAAGCCCATCTCTCTTCCAGAACTTCTTAACAGAGTTCATAACTCCTTTAATACTGTGACGATCTGCAAATGAGCGGTAAGTGAACCATATTCTAGCAGTGGTGTTTTGATTCACCCATGGAGAAGCTGTGTGAGTGGTAGCATATATGCTGACTACAGTTATACAGAATGCCCTTAACAAGAGGCTTTGTGTGCTTTTGTCCAAATGTCTTGCCACAACCATTTTTATACCTGTGAAAATATCTTAGTCCCCAAAGCAATTCCTATAAAGGACAGGGAAGGTGTCATGATTATGATAAGGGGAAAACACCAAATTCATTGATTTCAGCTAATTTTTTGTGTTCCCAGTTCTCTTCATTTAGAACAGAAATTCAAGGTGAAATGTGTGCAAGGAGGAGGGGGAAGCATAGGAACTAAACAAAACCAAAAAAAGTATATTGAAAAACACAAATAGAGAGGGCCAAAGTCTAGAAGCCTATTGTTGTTTTAGAACAGTTTTGCCTGCATTTGCCACCACATTATCCATTGTCTGTATTATCCACTGTTTTAACATACTGAATCTGAATGTGCCTGTTAATTCTTCCTTTAAGCATTTCACTTTCTGATGAGAGTGACCTGTTGACAGCTAGTTATTTTCTTTAAGGTAGGAGTTGCCACCAAACCACTTTTCTTTGTTATTACAGTGATTTGCTTAGGATATGTGCATTTAAATTAGCGGTTCCAACAGTTAAAAAGTCCCTCTAAAACTCAGCACTTTTTTCAAGACTTCTTGGGATTTAAAAAAAAAAAAATAAATTGTCAGGAACCAGAACAGTCATTGAACCCTGTCACATTTCATTTTTCACTGCAATCAGCAACAATACAGAAGTTGGCCTCATCATACGGTGTTTCATCTTGCGTTAGACAAAATATGAAATTCCATTGATAAGGATTTACCTCTGCTCAGTCCCTACCAGGTGTATGAAGAGATATGTTTATGACAACATGCAATACTTAGAAATAAAAATGCTATGTCTGCGTACAGTATCTCAAAAAATCCTTGCTGCTTGATGGCAGATTGGAACAGGAGACAGAAGGGATCAAATGGATCAGCAAGTCTAGACGCTCACAATCACAAGCATCTAATTTTTGAGATATCCAGTTCAGAAAATGAGCCCCAGAAAGCTCTTCAGCACTTTGTAAAAAAAATGTGAGACCTGTAGTCTCTGAACACACCAAGGAAAAACCAGGATCATTGTTGCCTTAGGAGAAAGCATTAGATTTCAAAATGAGTGGGTATGTTTCTTAGGCATTCTGCCCAAAGTGTTTGAAGATGGCAGTCAACTGCATATGGGAAACATCCCAAGCAAATAAAAAAAAAATCAAAATTGCTTCTGCAAGAAATCAGAAACTTCCAGCTTTATTTTCCGGTTGCTAGCCCCTACTTTTCGTTGAAGCTTCCTAATTTCAGTGACAATTTCTGAAGTTTTCTTGTCACTTTTTCTTCTATGGGTTTATTTTCTTCTGTGTTCATCAGCTAAATTCACAATTGTTCATGCACTGTGTCACACATCAGCTGGAATGTCACAGGAAAATGATTTGGAGATCAGCAGCAGCTACTTATCATGATGGGATAAACAGAAGGAACAAAGGATCTCATCAAAGGCAAGAAATAATCAGTGCTTTCAAAAGCTTATTGCAATAGTATACTAAGATGTATAACTAACATGTTCATAGTATCTTAAACATCTGTCTTGATTTACAAATAAAATAGATGCTAAATTACACATTATATTCAAGCAGCTATAGTTTACCTGGAAGTGTAGCAGAGAAATGGGAGTTTATTCAGAGATATTCATCAGATAAAGGGCATTCTGCAGAAAAGTGCTTCCAGTAGGACCAAAACCTAATATGCTCTATATCACAGTTTACTGCTGATGCAAAAACAACAACAACAAAAAAGCATCGTTTCAGAGAAGTCTGCTGCTGCTCCTTTGGTTCTTTTGTTAGATGATGACACATGAAAGAGGTTTTTTTTGCCAGGTACCCATTCCAACTAGCAAGATAGGTTGGCTAATATGGATTATCTGTGGCTAATCTGTGCAAAGAGAATGTTCTACATGGACATAGAACAAGCATGTTTATCAGCTGAACTGCTTTTAGTCTTGCGTACTCCTTCTGCCACACAAGGGCAATCAACTATGTAGTACCTTATAATTTCTGTATAAAAATGCATTCTGTATATTTTTTGTCTAACAATTACATTTACTTCTCCAAAAAAGTCTTAAAATAAAAACAATGTGTCTGCTGAACTGTACCGTGTGGAAATACTGCTTTTGTTCTGCAAGAATGGTGCTACTATATGTTAGCAAGTTTCAAGCTCTATTAAAAAAAGAGGAACTTATTTGCAATAAACATTATGCTGAATCATATAAGTCTTCTAAAAGTAGATTTACCATTGTTTCCTAGCATTCTCATGGGAATTCCATACTTGCAAAAAAAGGTTATTTTAATCAAAGCCGATGATGTTCTTTTGGGTTTATTTTCCTTTAATTTGGTTCCTTTCAATTCCTAAGGTATTACCAGTCTATGTCATTTTCACAAGCAAATGTTTTTTTCGTCAGGCTTTGAAATAGCAAAGAGAGAACTCTGACAAGCCACTTGTGGGATTTATTATCACTGATGCTTAATATTTAACTATAGGTAAACAGTACTGAGTAAAAGACAATCTGATTACTCTGAAACGATGTACAGAGGAAAATACAGACGTTCTTTTTCTGCTTTTAATTTTGCTAATTAAAAATAAAACACCTGATTTCTCTCTTTCCTCATCAGTATGTAAATGGTTTGGTTTTGCATTACACATATCAAGATTTTTATGTCATGTTTGTGTTAGAAGAGCATTTCATTAATGAAACCATGAAATGAGGAGAGCAGATGTACCAACTCTCTGGCTTCTTATCCACAGGCACAACTTAAGCTCTAATTGGAGCTTTATTTACTGGAAATTTATTTACAAACTCAGCCCAGACAACTTCACAAATGGAACACTAGCAGTATATTTGTTGACTCTGAACTGAAAACACTCCCAGAGATTCCCCTTCCCAGAACTTTCTGAAGTATGTTAAATGTGCTTTTTTACCTCTAATTAATCTGAGATTTTGTTATATTAGTCATTTTTAGAGATGAACACTGAAAATCTGAGAATTGAAAAGAAGGGATTTTTCGCTAGTTACACTGTTTTAAATGTTGTTTTATAGGAATACATTTATCAGAGTCAAAAGTCTTCAAAACATTTTGGAAAAAATATCGTTGTGCTGTTAAGGCAGCTCTGGAAGGATCAAGAAGTCCCTTAGATGTCCATGATTTTTTCTTAAAGAGGAAGAAACTAGTTAAAAAAAAATTACCCTCCTGTCTGTGCACCGAGTGAAATCTTTAAAAGGATACTCTGATTGCAAATAAAGCAGTAAAAAGTTAATTACAACATGACAAAATTAAGTTGACTGGTTCAACTTTAATTTGTCCTCACTGTGTAAGTGTGTTATGGTACTATTATGACGTGACCACCAGCTGTTTCTGCTACAAGGATCTTTCCTTCATTCAGTGCATACATGGGATAGTGCTCTTTTAGTGACTAATTAGCCAGTGAGATTTCAATCTTGATTGCATCCCCAAGCCTTATTCACTACAGGGTCAGATGTTACTTTCAAGAGAGAATTGTTAACATCTTTATAGATTTTTTTTTTTTTGTTACGCTTGCTCCATTACAACATATGAATGATATATAAGGATTAAGACATTTATAAGTGCATTGTGATGTGAAGGTAATTTTTTTGTCCCTGCTTAACAGGGATGAAGGCACAATGAGATTAAATTAGAGAATACCCACTAATTTTGTATATTTGTTCTAAGATACCTAAGAACTCATGTTTTAGAGATTTCAGCATTTGTGGGCAGTTTGTGGGCCCAGACCAGTGCTCAGTGACTGCACTTGCACCTGGTACTGCTCAGCATTTCTGCAAATCTGGTACCGGGGTCTCAAGTGAGAAATGAGGAACATACAGTAAGTGACCACCTGTGAAAATTTCTTCAAAGGGACTTGCCTAGCATCATTTGGGAACTCTGTGGTAGAGACAGGCTCAGAACCCAAACCCACTTCTCCAGGGTAGCATTCAGCTGCTTTAATTTTGAGAGCATCCTCTCTCTTCCTTATTCATGAGACAGTTTATAACTTCTGCAACAGATGCAGCAGGGTTTCTGCAAATGACAGTCTCATTTACTGAGCAGTCTCAGCTCACTATTAGAGCAAGATTTATTCCATGCACATTAAAAAATAGGGGCCTTCAGAGGAAAGTGTTCAAGTATTCACCCAGGGAGGAGGAAAGAGAGATGATTACATTTTGATTTGATATTTTCTGTCTTGAGAGTACTTCCATATTCTCTTGGAAGAGGTTCCCCCATGCCCCGCTTTCAGATGCTTCAGTTAACAAAAGTAACATTTGGAAAAAGCCTGGCATTAAAAAAAATCCCTGTGGACTGCCACTTGCATCTCCACCATTTGAGTTAACTGCTCAGCTGGTGGCAATAGCAAGTTGCTATCCTCTTGCATCACTGAACAATTTCACCAATATTTGCTGCAGCAGGGAAACATTACCAGTCCAGGTGAAATCTTGATCTCCATAGTACTCTTGGGAGTTTGAGAGTGGGAAGAGGACATTGGTCCTTCTCCCTCCATTCCACAAGCTTGATCCCTCCTTCCCTTATCTTTCAAAATCCAGTCTTCCCTTTCCACTTTTTTTGGCTTCTATTCTTCTTGCCCCCTCTGTCCAAGATACATTGGTCCAAGCTTCTGATCCCCAGTCCTACGTTCTTCAGTCAGGCCTCACAAAATCAGTGCAGATTCTCAAATGAATCTTAGCCTTACTTTTATCTTCTTGTCAAATAGGTTCCAATCCTCTCTTCTCAAATCCTGGTTAAATCTCTTTCTGGCACCTCTCCCCACAACTCCACTGAGCACACTGGAGTTCAGAGCCAGTGTCTGTGCAATCACTTTCCGTCTCCTATAACCTCCAGCTCTCAGTCTTACTTCCCAGCATCTTCTGCTCTTTTCCTTCTTACACCTCACCTAAAGTTCCCAACACAAACCATACCTTAGCTGTGAGATTTTCTGTGTCTGATCAATCAAAGAAGATGTTTTTTAGGGACAATGCTTGCCATGCATTTCATTTAACACGGTTGAACAAATGTTCAACATGAGACACACAGTGGCATGCAAACATAACAACTACCTGGTTATTTCTGTCATTATTTGCATTTATGTACCTTTTTCAACATATATTTAGAATCAGCCTTATTCCCCATGTTGTTATAACTCCCTGACATAGAATGCAGTAAAGTTTGATCTCTTAGGCTGTACATATTAAATATGTAATGCTGCTGTTGTACTTAATTTAACTGAGTAGTCGCTATATTCCCTGAATCTAAAAGTTGCTCAACATGTATTTTGCATGGGTAACGTTAAAAGCTTGGCTTTAAGTGAGGAAAGCATGTCAGACAGGTGAAAAATACTATCTGATTTGAAGATTGATGTGGAATGTTTGTCATTCTCCCTTTAGACATCATGTTAACAATGTAACTTGCAGGCTGCCTTCTCTGGAATCCTATTTATATTTGTTTCTGTGAGGTGTTTGACATCTTTTGGGGGAGCTATAATACAGGGTATTACCTCTTACTATGCAGTAGTCAGGAGCTCAGCTTGTCCAGGCATATTAAGCAAATACTCAATTTTTAGTTAAAATATGTGTCTGATTAGTCATGAGTTTAAGATCACCTCTGAATATTTTCTAGAACTGGGTCCCTTGCTCTATCTTTGAAGTGACCTTTAAAGAAGCCACTTTAAATCGAGCCTCTCCTGTCTTTATGCAAGATTTTTTGTGTGACTGAATTACACACTTAGCTGCCTAACAGCTTAATAAATGGTTCATAAAACAGGCAAACAGGGGCCTTAGCTTATAAACTCACGATTCCACTTCTTGATTAATTTCAATTTCTTTTACATTTCTTTTGTATCTGCCTTTATCAGATACATCCTAGAAAACATGAGTGAGCTAAACTCACTGAGATCACATAGGTGTGGATTGGGGAAATTCCATGGAGGACATTTACAGGACATATGTAAGGCTGTTGTGTAACTGTCAGGTCTCGTGCTTTTTTTTGAATTCAATGATAATTCAAAATGAAGGCATCTGGATATCCTTCTATTGTAGGTCTCTCTTATAGGAATTAATTTTTATGCGTTTATTTGATTCTGTAAGCTTCTGTGGCAGATAAGTGGAAATGTGAATGGCAACAGGGCCAAAAATACATTCCTAATTTTTCACTTTAACTGATAACTTTTCCCCTTATACTTCACTTTTCTAGTCGTTTACCCAATAGCATATATTAAAAAAAAACCCTCATAGACAAGTTAGTTGTTAGAGTTTACCATTTCTTTTACCTCAAAAAGAAATTGAAAAGAATATTGCTAAATAGAAGTCATTGCTGAAAGGCAGTTTCATTCGAAATTTAAAATGAAAAAACACTCAGCTTTGGTAAATTCTCTTTCAAAGAAGATTCCAAACCAGGAAACCATTTTACTGGCATACCTCCTACCCTACCATCAAGATATAGGCTTTCTTTAACAACAGATTGTAAAAATCCCCAAAGCCTAAGTACTTCTTCAGCACTTTCCTGACAGTATAGGAAGTATCTATTTGCTAGTCATAGCACTTTATGCCCACATAACTGTTTGCCTCATCAAAGCATAAAACCCCATTATTTGGGACAACTGTTTTTCAGTCACCTTCAGAGTATAGAAGTGACAGAAATTCTATTTTTAAAGAATTTCCTTTACTTCTCTGCAGTTCCTTAAAGCATATTTTTTAAATTATAATTTTGGCAGAAATCTGACCTCCTTCCCCTCTTTCAAAAAAAGACAGAATGTGCTGGATTTTTTTTTTTGGTTGGTTGGTTTGGATTTTTTGTTATATGACAATTGTAACACTGAGAATGTCTTTAAATAGTTTTTATATTCTAACTACTTTTATTCAGAGCATTTGACTATAAGGCTAGATATGTTTTTGCCTGTCTAAGTGAATTTATCAACTGGTAACCTTTCAGAACTATTTATTACCATCTTCCTCACAACCTTACAGATTCCTTCATTTTAGATTACCTGTTTTCAAGTCTTCACTACTTTTTTTCCATCTCAGCTCTGTGCAGGAAATATCTGCCCAACTCCCTGGTGGCACTAAATCTAGATGTCTATCCCTGAAAATGGGATTCAGAGGCTCAAACAGCTGTGCTTTTGGTGCTTGCATGCTTAAACGTTTTCTTAATTTGTGGTACCAATCATGTATTATGGTAATAGCTTGTATGGGAATGATGACAAAATGTGATCCCACATTTTGCTTTAGTAGAAAAAATTGGTGCATGTTCACTTTGCAGTGTTTCTGCCTGGGAAGGGCAGCTGACCTTCCTGCTGCACATGGCGGAATCTGGGCCAGCCTGTCAGGGTACCCTATTTATATTTATTTAAGACAAAAGTACTTGCAGCTGAAACAGCTGGAGGAAAACTCCTATGGAACATTTCATGTTTTGATCGAAGGCCCAAAACATTTTCTCTTTTCAACTTTGAGGAGGTTAATGCCAACATAGAATTGGTTTTTCCAACTCTTGGTCTTCTGATGAAATTTCATATTTTCTATGAAAGGTGGTGCAGAAAACTCTTATTTGTGTTAAAAACATTTCTCTCCCTTTTTAAGTGGCAATTTATTTCTTTCATACTGTCTTTTAAAATTTCTGCGTATTTTGGACCTATAAATGAACTACATTTACTTCATAGGCCTTATACTAGTATCCTGTAGGGTGTTGAATTTCATTTAAGGTGAAGGTCAGCTTATATTCTTATAGTGAAGAAAGCATGTTGTATTCTTATAATGCATAATATCAATATTTTGCACTTGTTATTTCTATCCTCAACAGACTTGAAGATCCCAGGCTGGCCCCATGATTTGCTTCCACTGCTTTTTGATATAGGCATATTCTTCTATTGCTGGTAATTTACACAGGATTTAAAGATCATTTAGAGTCTATAGATGTTAATTTTTCTTCCTGTTCAACAACTTCAGATGCAGTGCTTCAAGAGATGCTTATGTGGTCTGTCTGCCTGAACCTAGTATGTACCTTGTCTTAAATATGTTAGAACTCCCCTACTTGGATACTGTTCACTTCTGTATGTCTCCTACAGGTCTTTAAATTGTAGGTTTCTTTTAGTCTGCTACAGAGTTTCTAAGACATTCTTTTCCTTTCTCTTTAAATGTCTGTCCAATCTTTTTTTTTCCAATTACCTCTGTTTTGTCATAACATTGTTGTGTCCAAAACCTCGACACAGGTCCTTTGAAGTCGATATATTCTGAGACTTGATAATAGCTATTAGTGATTCTACTTTTTTCATATGCATGTTAGAATAAGACATTAATGAAAGCAATCTGTTAGCCACAAGAAGGTCTGTGTGCAACTGATCACCGGGTGAAGATGTGCCATAGCCTGGATTTAACACACAGGCCTGTTGTTCAGGGCCTTCTGCTGAATGGTGCAGAACAAGGGGTTAAATTCCTGAAACTGTGGAGGCAACTGAACCCACATTACTACTGCCCAGGGCAGCACTGCAATAACTCAGCTGTCATACACACCACTGCCTTGCTCCCCAGTGGGGCTTTGAAAGAAAAGAAGGGGCTGAGATCTCAGCTTGTTTCTTACTAGCTAGGTAAAGTGCTTCTACTTCCTGCATGGTGCTCCGGCTTCTGATTTGATTTTGAAATACAAAACTGCCTCCAAGGGCTTCTGAGAAAAGTAAAGTTTTGAGTTCTGGAGACACTAAAGCATATATGTTTCAGTACCTAAATTGTAAACTCCACTTTGTATTGACCTGGTGTGTCTCCTGGCCATAAGACTATGCCCTGGAAAGGCAGGGTTTCTAAGTTGTAACATGGTTGCAGATGCTACAGCAGCTATTTATTATGTGTCTGTCTTTCCAGCTTTTCCAAAAAGAGACACAATTTCTTCCATCCATTCTTTAGAGTTCAAAAGACTGTTGCCTAGTTTTGACATATTTCAACTCTCAGCTTTATGATTTAGGAGGAATGGAATTGAAATGGAGTATTGAATTAGTCCTGTATGATCTAAATACCCCTTGAATCTGAAAGCATGTTTCTTCCACAAATAGATCAGTTACTTGGAAAATTGTTAGTTCATATTTGGCTTCCCCAGTTTCACCATTAAGAGTTATTAAAATACTGTGTTCTTCTTTCTATATGCTTTCTCTTTCAGTAAAGAACTTTCATTTTTACCCTTGGTCCATTCTTCATCTTTGAGCTTCACATTTCCACCAGCTGCTCATTGTTGGTGAGAACAAGATGTAGCATGGAATTCTTTCCTTTGTCCATTGCTATTTTTATGGAATACTCTCATATTATTCCTGTCTTGCTCTGAAATTTTTCCTCTGAAATATTATTGATTTTGTGTTTTATTTATCCTAATATTTGAGAGAGTACTCATTTTACCTGTAAATTAATCAAAATAATTATTACATATTTCATTTTAGAGTCTTCTTTTAGGGGTGGTTTTTGGTTTCTTTCCAATGCACTTTTTGTTATTAGTTCCTTGTGCTTCTGTTGTGGTTTCTGGTTTTCTATCTCAACGGGGCTTCCCAGCAGAAATTCACTTCCTTTGGTTATATGGAGCCAAAGAAGAAGCTTCCCAAGAAGCCTTGCTGACATGAGCAACTGGACCAATATACTGGGTCTAGTTATAAAGTTGGGGCTTTAGATGTGGGTTTTCCATTGAAGAGCTGATCTGCCTACTCATGCAACTTCAGCCTTCATGCTGCACTTCTCTTTTTAGGCCCCAGAAGAGGCAATTCCATGCTTAGACCTAACCTCTGCAATGATTTATCAAAATATCTAATTTTATGACTGTAATTATTCAATGACTCTAAGTAAAACATATTACAGATGTAATGTTAGCCAAATAAATAAATCTTAAGGTTGGATCATAACTTATGATCTTCATTGAATTCCATATTGAGATGGAAATCTCAATGCGATATGCAAATGTTTCATATTTAGAGGTAAGGAAATGAGTCTGATTGAGATAATCTCTCATTTTAGGCTTAAAATTCAGTTTGTAAAACCTTTTCAAGATCTTTTTTTCTATCTTAAGATAAAACACTTCATACATAAGATGTACTTGTACATAATGGTTGGACAAAACTCTTTTAGAAAAAGGATGCTCTGTAAATAATTATAAAGAGCTCTCACAAGAATTAAAATGAAAAAATGCCACTCTTTCTGGTAACCAACTGTAATGTTTTATAAGGTAGACAAAGAATTAAAGCAAATCAGGAATTCAGGGAAGAATGTGTAACATTAGTGCTGGCACAGTAAGTTTCCTCTTACTATAGTGAAAATAATACTGGTGTCAACTATGAGCCAGAACCTCTGTTTGTAGAAATCACTGATCCTTTGGCTTTGGCGGCTCTATACCAATTTCCACCAGCTAAGGAACCGATACTATAACTCCACCAATTACAATAAAAGTCTGTATTTTGCATTGCAGAGTTTGCCATTTGTAGAATCATTTGTAAGGCAAGTGAAGCATTTGAACTTATGGTTCTCATCTTCTGGTATTTGAATAAATGACCATGTTTGTTGAAATGTATAGACTAAACTCTTCCAACACAAATGGAATCATTAGACCCAGTTTCATAATCTGATTTGCTTATATTATATGATGCCATAATTGTTTTTTTTTTATATATTCTACACTAAATTATCTGACCAAAATCATGGTAATAATACTTAGGCTAGTACTAATCTGCATTTATTTCCTTTTTGTGTTTGTTTGGTGGTTCAGTTTGGATTGTTTGGGGTTTTTTTTAAGGAGAGTTTTCTTTATATTCTGGGACTGGGAATGTGAATTCAGGGATTTTCTGAGCCCACTGATTTGAAGTTCAGACTACAGACTGATTCACTGTGAGACACTCGTGCCTGGATTACCACTGCACGCTGCATGTAAAAGAGAGCTCTCCATGTGTTGATCCCTGTTCTTCTTGCATAGAGAAAAGACTGCACAACTGCTGCAAGAAACTTTCCAGTTTCCTTTGAACCTTGAAGGCAGCAGACCAGAAACAGAATAATGGCAGAGATTTGAAAGTTCGCTGGTCAACATGGTTAAACTCAGAAGGTGAGCTCAGGCAAGTGACCTCTCAACCTTTCCACTTTCAGGGAGAAAGCATCTGCAGTTGTGTAATTACTGTTAATCTACACCCATGAGGATTCATGACAAAGATTATTACAGAGCTGCATGGCCAGACGAGGAGTGGCAAAGGCATCTGACAAGGACCAGAAGTAGTATATAAACACAGAAGCTCTCTGTGGCTGTCTCATTCAGCAATTTCTGATTTCTGGAGATTCTTGACCTGGTAGCCAGTCTGTTATGTGTGGGTAAATGACTCCTCATGACAGAATAATTTCTACAACCAGACTTTTTTTTTTTTAATGAATTACCTTTTATTGTGAGGGGTCTATTTGTGCTATTTGGGCGATTACAAATTGCTGGACATTCAAAAGAACCTGAGAAATCTACAAATGCCTGGTGAGAAAACTTGCCATTTCAAGTTTGATAGTCCTTTAGGAAAAGAGAGACTGGTTTTTATTCTACATTTGAACAATGCCTCATACAAGAGTCTTTATGCTTTCTAAAACTCTCTGACAAGTGCTGTAATACATTATTTAGTTCTAGGGTTTATTCAGAGGTGAAAATGCCATCACTTTACCATCACTGTGAGCTAACTTTTAGTGCCAAGCAAGGATGGAAGTAAATTCTGAAACTTAAACAACATTCTGTTTGAAGTTTATTTTTAAAACATGGAGGAAGGAGAAGAGCTCGATGTTGTGGTTTCTAACTGATACTAAAATTTTGTTATCAGGCACATCAATTGTTTGAGACATTTAAATGTGAACAGTAAGTTCTCTTTCTCAGGCTTGTATCTGGAATCCATCTTCCCATCCAATGAAAATATCAAAGCAGGATTTGTTCTGTAATAGTATTTCTCAATAGAGGTCATCGTGCTGCCAGCCTTGACTGTACTGGGATTTACTGAAAAGTGAGAAGTCAATGTTTGCTGTCACTCAATCCTCAGCTGTACTTTACTCTGCCTCTTCTGAACCCTTACAGGCTTCTCAGGGAGGTAGGCTGAACCCTTGCTCTGAGCTTGTGGTGGCCAAAGATTCAATGTACAAATGGGCCACAGAGTTTAAAACTGCCCTATGAGACAGCATTTGTTCTTGTTTCTCTGTTGTGTGTTTGTGCTGTGTATGGCACCTTCCCATTTCCTCTGAAAACAAGCTTTTGCAGACATGCCTGATGTTGTAGCCCCTCATCTGAAATGAGAACTCTCTGATCAAGCAGTTTGATTTAGGAAGATGGACAATTTTATTGGTGTTAAAACCATTAGTTTTCATCTCTTGACCTTCACTCTCTTTTACGACACCCAGCCAGCAGCCACAAACACACACAGCTGCTCACGCAGTTTGGGAATTTAACTTAACTTATTGTTATAGTATATTTGTTTGCTGATTCAGGTATTGGGAAGTGAAGAAGACAAACATTAAAACATCTTTCCTTCCCCTTTCCCAGGCTCAACTGAACTCCAGACACATCTCCTCCCCTCTTGTTATCTCCACAGGTTATACTCAGTTCCTTTGGTGAAGCAATGAGTGGTACAGGGGTTTGGGGTCAAGATGTGGTGGTTTCTCTCTGCCTTTCCTTGTTTCTCACCCTTTTGTTCCACTGTTGCTTCCTTCTTGCTAATTTTCTCTACACTGATGTGGTCCCTCTGTGGGCCACAGTCTCTCTGGGGTTGTGGCTGCTCAGTTATGGAGCACCTCCAACTCCTCTGACTTTGTTATCCCCCCATTCCCTTGTTTCTATCTCTATCACCTGGTTCTCTTGTTCCCTCCTTGTCCCCTCTCATGTTCCCTCACAGGTTTGTCTCTTCCCATTTGGCACTTTCTGCCCTTTCTTCAGTGTGTTTTCACAGAGGCCACTCACTTGTGGCTTTTGTGCTCCGCTTTGGCACGTGGTGGGTCCATTGCAGAGCCTCCCTCCACCACTGGGGCCACTCCTGCAGTTTCATGACCAGGATGAGTGAGGAGCACAGGAGGCCAGGACATTCACTGCCCAGCTTCAGGTAGAGATGTAGGAGTAGGCAGGTCAGATTGTATCATCAGAGGGCCTATTTGGACATAATTTATCAGAAAGGAACCCAGGAGGAATCTTGAAACTCATTCATAATTTTAAATCCAATACATATTTCTACTTCAAGAAAGAACTGAACCATGAAATTTGTGGTTTTCCATGTTGCAGACTAAAGTTAACTATATGTGGAAAGGAAGTTAATTGTGTAATTGTATTTTGGCCTGAAATCCAGTACTGAGTCACAATTCGATATTTTAAAATTACAGTGGCCAATTAATTTTCCTTTATAAGCCCAAGTCACACATGAGAAGTGGTGCAAAATAGAACTTGAAATCCAAAAGAAAAAGAAAATGTATCAATGTATTCCACACACACAAAAAGATATTCTGAAACTTTGCGGTGCAAGCTTTGAAAAGGCAGCTTGCATCTGAAAACAGCAGAAATGGTTGATGCTAACCTTGGCTTCAAATTGTTTTCAATGAGTTTTCATAACCAGGCTAGTTCTTGACTAGGTTCTTTGTTGAGGGAGTATAGATAAATAATGTAAGAGATAATTACTGTTTTACAGCAGCTAATGGCAAATGCTGAGGAAATTTTGCAAAATGTGCCTCTGAAAGACTTGGCTGGAAAGAGCTATGGCACATATTAGATTATATCAGCAATAAGAAGTTTTGTACTGAAAAACACAGAGTTCTCTTTCTGTAGGATGCAACATCATGTCTTAGAGCTGCTCAGAAAGTGTTTGGCAAATCAGTGACTACAGCTTGTCTGAATCTGTGCTGAATGCTTTAGCCAATGCTTTAGATCTGGGCTTGGGCTACAAACATGAGCTTTGAAGAAGAATTCTGAAGTTCCTTCAAACTCTTATTTTGAGGTCTAGTTTGAGCCAACAAGGACGTTCCAATAAAACCTCTAAGTCCACTGCAGTCTATATGGGACAGACGAGGGATGTAGGTTTTTGCCCTGGATTCACCATACTACCATATCAGAGATAGATTTGTTAGGAGGTGCCATAGCCAAAAGAAATCTCTCCCAGTGCTTAAAACCTCCATGTTTTGGGCCATAGTTAAAACATTTAGTTTTGTTTCTATCAGTATAAATCATTGATATAAATCTTTAGAGCAAATGAAGGGCCAAGCTAGCAGTTTACTATACCTATACTCTCAAAAAAATCCCTAGCCAAAACACTTCCCTAAAATCAGCTATTTAATGCAGCCCCTTTGCCAGCTCATTGCTGTGGGAACTCAGTCTTTCATTTATTTATGAAACCAGACAGATTCTTGTCTTGTGTGTGGAGCTGAAATTCTAGGTAAGTGTTCAGAATTTTTTTTAAGCTTACTTAGGATGGGACTTTTTCTTTTTTGGTATGAATTCAGTGGTGTAAATGGTATGCCCATTCAACAGTACCTTGCCAATATTTGTACATTTTAGGTTTTGAAAAGCCTTGACAGTGACTGTAGATGTTCTGTCAAGGTTTACCAGGTATTGGTTTGGAATCTGAGTTAGACAAAATGAATTTAAGGAAAGTGAATTAAGATTATGGGGAAGGTCTTTACAAAGGAGATTCCTGTCTTTAATTTCTACAGCCCTACAGCCCAAGAAGCTGTGGCCACCATGGTAGCTAAATGATTAATGTGGCCCATTTTGGTTTCAGAATGAAATTAGATCAGTTCGTTGAAATACTTGTTGTGCTGAAGCAAAAGAGAAAAATCCCATCAATGTCAGTGAGATCAATTTACTGAATCACCAGGATTTCACCATTTATGTTTGGTGTCGTCAAGATTTAAAAAAAACTTGCAAATTTCGACAGTGCACTATAACATACTTACCTGAGAGATTATTGCCACATTAGAACATTCATGATTAGTCTTAGATAAAATTCTTCCTTAGTAATATTTATATATCCTGTCTCTCATTTGTATTTTAAAACATATCACAAGATAATCAAATATTTAATGAGTAAAATACTGATATATTGATTATTATATTTACAATTTTGAAAAAATAATGTAAATTATAACAGGGGAAAAAACCTGCAAAGCAACAAAACTTGATTATTGTTTTCTGTAACAAATATAAATTAAAAAAAAGGTACTAGGGATATGTTTCTGGATAATGTTGTATATAAAGTATAATCCATGTTAAACTGGATGAAAATGTGTCTATTGACACTGTTTATTAAACAATCAAATTTGCTTCTGGAACTCACAATTAGTCTGAATGTTTATGTATGTTCAAATACAGTCATGTGCTAGTCTGCATTAGAAAAAAAACTAAGTTTGTTTCAACTGGCTGTGAACCAAAGGAACTTAAACAGTTGCATTTAGTGCAGATTAGTATTTTCTTTGGGAAATTAGTAGTTATGCTAAGTAAGACTCAATGTCAACAACAACAACACATTTTCACTTCATAATGTCTTTAAAAAATGTATTTAAATTGATGTGGATAATAATTAAAAAGTTACAGTTTTGATGAAACTGGAAGATTAGTTGCAAAAACTACTATTAAATTTAAAAATCAAAATACAATGTCACAAGCATTTAATTTAATTTAAATGCTACCTTCTAAAAATAAATCCCTTTTATCTGTTTTATTAAAAATATTTTACCTCGTAATTGAAAACAATACTGAGTTGTTTCATTTAGTTGGTTTTATTTATATTCAGAGGATTATTTTTTGTTTTGAAACATACCATTTAAAAATATTGTTTACTTTCAACAGGATTCAAGTTTTGATATCTAAATAATGGTAAGTCTACATTACTTTTATTCTTTTTCATTATTGAGTGTTTCAAATACTACAGTAGACTCTTAGTCAAACTCAAATATGGCAGGATTTTTTAGCTTTTTACAACAAGGCGTTCTAAAATTATAATAAACCATTTTGTGAAAATCCACACTTGGTTTCCTGTACTGGCATAGTGTAGCATTTTCTCTATATAACTGCTTCAGAAATTATACATAATAATTTTTGTCATGTCAATGATATTGAATGATAACTTTGGCTTAATAGATCATGTTAGACAATTGATACATACAATTCTGTATTACAGACCATAAAACTCTCAAGCAGTATTAACACCCTATATGTAAACTTCTGTTACAAATTAAGGAAATGAACCTTGAAACATTTGACCAAGTGAGTAATGTTACCCATGTGAATTGTCCCACTGACCTCAAACAGACTTCTGAAGGAGTGAGAACTTTCTCATAATAGTAAAAAATTATGATAATTACTCAGTGCCTGCAAAATGCCTGTTCCAGGAGGATGTGTATTCTATACAAGCACTGTATTTGTTTGGGATTTGCTGATTGACAATGCTGAAAGAACCAGCCTGGTCTTTTCTGGTTCCTGAATAGAAAAATGTTCTTGCAGAGTTTTGCTGACCAAGATGTCCTGGGCCAGGCTTTTGAAGATGCATTAGAAGTACTGCAGCAGCACTCTGACAGAGAAATGCAATATTCACCAGGTAAAAAAGACCCTTATTCCACTTCATTTACCACTTCCTATTTTTACAGGAAAGTAGCTATTAAAACATATAGGTAGGAGAGTAATTTCGAGTGGATTGATGGATAGCAGAGGGATGCTCTGGGAGGATGAAAAGGAGGAAGAATATTTGGAGGGTTTCCACCCCTCTATTAGTACTGCCCTATGTGGTGAGTATCTTCCAGGTCACAGCACAGGGAAACTGTTGGACTAGCCCTGTCTACCTGCCCCCCAGTACTAGCCCAGGTGCATTGAGCTCAGATTTCCTATAATCAGAGGATACACGACCATAGTGCAACAGACTTTTCCAGTTTTGATGCTCTAACTTAAAAATGCCCTTCTGCTATGCTATAAATAAATTCATATAACAATGAACTCCAATGAAAAAAAAAAACAACAACCAAAACCAAACCAAAACAAAAAAACCCACCAGCAAGTGAAATTAATTAATTTCCACATTTAACTTTTTTTACATTAATATATAAATTTTAAATATTTTTATTCAGGAATGATAGGTTGAGTCTGGATAATTAATAGAACGTTATTTTCCTTGTCTTCGAGAGTTTTACACCTTAGAAAATTTAAAGTGCAATAAAACTGTAAATTGTTCCAGTTCTGGCAAGGTTTTGGCAGTTAAATTACTATAAAATTTAAAATCTGTGTTTGATGTTTTCACATTGTAAACAGAAACTGAAAGAAAGGAAAATAGGAGGCTGCATCACAAACTCTCTAAGTCCGTAACAAAATATCTACTCTCTTTTGTGTGAAATGCGTTTCATACAAGGAAGTTTATTTACATTTATCTATTATAAACTGAAATGTAAAGAAGACTGATAGCTCTGTATCTTCAGCTGTTGCTAACAAATTTTTGGCTCCACTGCCCTGGTAATTTATACATGTTGAAGGGCTCACTATATATAATTACTTGCAATGTTCTTGCCTGTATCTATTGTTAGGGTCATTGGAGACAGGTATTGTCCCACAGCTGCACCCACATTTCCACTCGCAATTGATGTACTCATCCCCTCCAAAATCTTCTTTTGACCACCTGCAGAGTTTAACTTTTTCCAAGTTAACTTAGTCCAGTGTTCTCCTCTGCTTCTTTTAAACATCCTAAGTGCTGAGGTTCCTTCCGTGTCATTCTTTCAGGCACTGCAGACGCTCTGATGCTGCTTTACTTCATTCATGATTGGAGACTCTGACTTGCATAGTCCTGATGGTCTGCAGAACTGCATGACAGTCCCTTTTCCTTTTTACATTTATTATAAGTCTCTAATTATACAATTCATTATGTTTGGTGATCTGTTTGCCCTCCGTTTTGTAGTAAACAAACTATTTCATGATGCTATAAAATATCTGACATTTTATTTTTAAAAAATTGCTTTTCCCCTCCTTCTTTCCCTTTTACTCACTTGATTTTTGCTCTCTCCTCCTAATTATCAGCTTATAAAAATTGCCTTACTGTGATCAACCATCACCACCACCTCCGAGCAAGTCCCAGTTACTGTGTGGCACCATCTACGGAGGAGCAAGGGTATAGCTGGAGGAATGTGATTGTAAGTGAACTCATTACCAATAATAGTCAGATATAATTGGAATATAGGTTGCTCATTTGTGATTCATGAAACAAATCTTTATGCTAACACTAACAGGAATTTGATCTAGTCAGGCATGATTCAGATGAAACTTCCCTGGGAAATGTTTGAAAAACATGATTAATAGTATATTTTTAGGAGTCATCTTTGCCTCTGGTGCTCTTCTGTGGTTCATCACGTCACATGACAACTAACAAACAAACCTTCCACTATGACAGGGAAAAGGGCTTCTTAGCGTTACCTGGGAACAGGCAGAGAACAACAAATTCCAACCTCAACATATCTTCTGCCACTCTGAAAAAACACCACAACTTTGATTTCTCCAACAGCTGTTTACTTTAAAAGTTCTGAGAAGACCATGATTATCAGGACTCTGAGCTCAGCTTCAGCCAATAGAGTCCATACTCATTTTTAAAAACACTGGGAGTATGGCCTCCAGGAGTGATGGAAAATGCAGGGGAAATAATAGATTCCACAAAAGCCCATTTTCAACCAGCAGATTAGCGACAACATGACACAGGAACTACAGAGTCTGTAGGGGACACTGTCCAGGTGGCCCTTGTCTTTTACTAACGCTGGAAACTGTTCCTCCTCTGCTTCCAGCAGAAGGGTTAAAGGTTCAGAGTGGGGCTGTTTTCTTTTTTAGTTCCTCCTCTGATGGGCAGATCTTGCCCTTGGACATAAATTAGTGCTACTTTTTACTGGTAAACCTGCCTTCCTGGCTGAGAAAATTCTTCTGTGGATGAAGTGATGAGAGGTTGCATTTTGAAGGCTTCAGGCAATTAATTACCACAAGTTTCTTTTTCTTTTGAGAATGTACTCTATTAGTAACCTTTTGTTGTCTTAATTCTTGAAGAACAGTGCAGCGGATTTTTATGCAGATGAGACTGTCTACCATACACTGCAGAATACTCCAGAAAGTCAAGTGATGCATGCTGCTGGTGGCCAGCCAAAACCAGGGAAAGGTCTGTAAAAAGCTAATATCTTGAACATTATGCTACTTCAAAAATCTGTTGGCAAATCATGCTTTCTCCTTTTCTTAATTTTTTCTTTCACTTTCAATAGGAAAAGATAAATTAACATTTAATAGTTCCCATCTGCTAAATCTTATAAGATTTGATAAATCTATTATTAACTTATTCTGTCTTTGTTTAGTACCTGGAAAAACAAACCAGGGATTTTTTCACTCCAAATCATCTGGGATGAAGTCTGATGCAGAAAAATAAATCTATCTATCAATATCAATATCTATCAATCCATTGTTATGGACTTACACAACTTATTTTATTTCATGTGATTCAACAAGCAGTGATTTTCTTGGAAGTTTTTTACATACATGAATATTTTTACACCTGACTTATGACTGCCTTTTTTTGCTTTTCAAACTACCTTTTAGCTTTTGTCTCTTCCAGTGTGAATTTTTATAGCTATTTTTCTGCTCTTTTTGGTTGACTTTACTTAAATGGCTATCTGTGGATGCCTATTTTACAAAGAATGTGTTGGGTGACATTAGTTGTTACTTTCTTTCTTTTTTTTTTTTTTTTGGTGGGACACAGCATCCTTTCTATGACTGCCAGCTGAGATTTCCACAGCTTCCACTCTGAGCTGTTGCACCTCCTTTTGAGTAGCTTCCTGGTTTTGCCGATTTTTGAAATCCCCTTCTCTCAACACTAACCACAGAGTGTCGGTTTTTGGTATTGTCTCTTCCCATTGATGCCGAACGCTGTGGTCTCTGTTGCTTAATAGCTACTACTACTACTACTACTATACTACTGTTACTACCACAGACTCTTTGGGATGATGGGAAGACAAGCCTCTTTTTTTAAGCTCTGTACTTCAGGTATCTGAAATTCACCATTGCAAATGAGAACATTTCAATCCAGAAATTTTGCTTTTCTAGGTCTTACCCAGTGTTGCACTGGGGAATTTTGCATGTCAATATCTGATTTCACCTTCAATTGTTACTGCTGTGTTAAACTTCATTTCCTATCTCCTATTTCTTTTCTTATTTCTGTTGCCAATCTTTCCCAGAAGGCAATACTGCAGAAATTATTAGAGTAACTGACTATTCTTATGGGGTTATTTTGTGTCCTCTTATGGGTTTCTTTGTGTCCATGGTGATATTCCTGCCAGAAACTGTGATTTAGGGGACTATTTCCACTATACCTAAATAAATGTAGTCCTCTTAGTTTCTTATTGACACATGAGAAGTTTTCTGTACGCTAGCAAGTAGAATGGCCCTCTAGGAATAGATCTGTAGATGAAAGAGTCAGTACTGAGGGCCCAAATCCTGTGTTTAAAGTGTTTTACAAAGGTTTATTTAGGGCAATCTCTAGGCTAGCCACAAGTTCTGAAAGCTGCACTGACTTAGATATGTTCTGGAAAGCATACCTTTTGAGTTAGGTTTCTTCTGAAAAGAGTCCTATTCATGCACATCAAGACCATTCCATGATCTGAACTAAAGCTCAGTGAGTGGAGGCATTCAAGGGAGGTACTTCAGAAATGTGTTTGAATTAGTCACATCCTCCCCAAGAGAATTAGGCTGCTTCAGGACAATTTAGCACAGAAATTTAATACAGATGCTCTGAAACACCTCCTGGAGGAACCTGCTTCTCTCCAGTCATCACATAAGAAACCTGCAGGCACTCCCCTGCTAACCCAGGCTGATGTTTAGGGCCTGGTACTAAACAGCACTAGCTTATGCAATGAGGTGCAGAACACAGGTCTGTAAACTAACCCCAGCTCAAACTCTTGCCCTCTCCAACCAAGACATCGACTAGAGGCGATGTGTCTAGAAATGAAAGCTTGGGCAGAAATCAGATGCTGCGGTAGATATTGCTATGCTATCCTTTTCACACAGAAATTCAGTCCACAGTAGTATGTGGATTTTCCTCTGATCTTATTTGTTCTACCATAGGTTTATAGGATAATTAAGGTTAGAGAGGACTTAAGGAGCTCACCTACTAAGAATTGCCTACTGTGACCAAGCTTTTAAACTTCTTGTCTCAATAGTATTGTATGTATTTCTAGTAGCATATGTACTTCCAGTCACAGGCCAATTTTTATTTAGATAATAAAACTTTATTAATTTTTTGGAAAGTACCTCTGATTTCAGGCTCCTCTTCTTCCCAGTCCGACTGTTACTTCTCCCCTCTTTCCTTATCACCAGATACAGAATTACTGTCATCCCTGACAGATGTCTTTGACCTCAATGTTCCTTAGCAACTGTTACTTTTCCCCTGTTCCTAGTTTAAAATAGCCACACAAGACAAGACTTTATGAACTCTAGGTGCAGCTGCTTGTTTGCACTTCGGTTAAAGTGGAAGATGTCCTTCTGCATAGATTCTCCTTTCTGCAAAATGTTCCTCTTTGTCTCATAATCTTAAATTCTTCCTCCTTACAGCAGCTTCTTGATCACCCTTGGCTTTGTGAAAGGAACTACAAATACTTCAGAGAGGAGGATCCACAAGATCTAACTGAAACTAAATAAGCCTCACTAGTAAACTTAAGTTTGAAAACTGAGCCTGTGGAGAGAAAAACTTAGTTACTAAGCTTACTTTATCCTGCATGGGAATGCAAGTTGACATTTCTGCAGATTTAAAAAAAAAATACAGAGTACCAGAAGGTCTAGCTCCTTTTTGACTACATGAGGTTTCTGCTTAAAAACTAGCCTGATTTTCCTGCTCACCCTTATATCAAGGACTACCTTGCATCCCCAAAACGTTCCTGAACCAAACCTGACAAAACTGAACCATCTCAAAATCTTGGAGTTTTGAATAAACAGGGAAATTGTTTATTCAAAAACATTCTGATTGGCTCTCCAGAACCTCTTTCCCACCCTGTCTGAGGCTGTAATTTCCTAATGTGTGTTCCTTCACCGCTCATCTGCACAGCATCTGTCTGAAGACTGCTGAAAGTGGCTTCTGAGACCTACCATACAGTGAAGTCACCAGATATTTGTCATGATCCCCAAATAACCTGCTCTTGAAACTCTAATGACCAAATCCCTTTCTGTCACCACATGTTTCAGAATAATGATCCCATTTGCTGTCACTGGTCTTCCATTGAATAGTTTATACTGATCTTTTAATTTGGGACAGGGTAATAGGTTAAGCTATGCTTTTGCCTGTAAGATCCTTTCCAGGAAAAAGACAACTGCTCATCCTTTAAAACAAGCATGAGTTCCGTTCTGACCTTTTGTACTTGATTTCTTTATAGGTAGAAAAAAACTTCGACTGTTCGAATACCTCCATGAGTCTCTGTATGATCCAGCTATGGCAAACTGCATCCAATGGGTGGATAAGCCAAATGGTGTCTTCCAGTTTGTCTCCAAAAACAAGGAGAAACTTGCAGAACTGTGGGGAGAAAGAAAGGGAAACCGCAAGATCATGACATATCAGAAGATGGCCAGAGCACTGAGGAATTATGGAAGAACAGGTGAAATAATTAAAATTCGTAGGAAGCTGACATACCAGTTCAGTGCTGTTGTTCTAAAGAGACTTGCTCCATCTTATTTCTTAGGAAAAGAAACAGTTTATCACCCCTACATTCAGTCTAATCAAGAATATCAGTATGCAGATGACTGGACCAGTTACAATAATTACATGTACAACAATGGTTATGCATTGCAGCATTCTAACAGCTAGACTTATCCTTCACATAAATAGGTCTTTGTTATCCAGCAATACTTTCCAGTACAGAAACTCTTCTCTTTACATAGCTTTTCCTTTAAGATATCATACATGATACATGAAGGGGAGGATTTTAAAAATTATGTTTGCCTAGTTTTGTTCCTTTTGAAGTTAATGATATACAGTCATTGAATGTTGAAGAAAACCAGCAGCTGCAGGACACATTCTATTCTCTATGACATTAATCAAAGGAATTACTGTAGTTTCAAGATGGTATATCCAAGATTAGGATCAAGGCTTTTGTCTGTTAGTGGACACCAAAGATCTCATCCTGAAAACACTCATCAGAGGTTTTATGCATATTTCCAATCAGAATTTAAATGATGTTTTGCCATAGTTGCTGCACTCCCTAAACTAGAAAAGGAAGAAGTTTATCAACTGCATGAAGCTACTGTCTGCTTTTTTCATCAATGTTCTTAAAAGACATTTTCTGAGTGAATGCCTGGCTGAACAGTAGAGTCAGCATGAGGGTGCACCTGTTGACCAAGTTTTTAATCCATAATCACTTAAATTAACACATTTTAACACAGATCTTGATATAGTACTAGGATTACCAGACGCATATTTCACTGTTGGCAGTGGATTCGTTGGGAGAGTTAGTAAAGGATTGTGCTTTTCATGAAGTTATTTACAGTTCTTCCCCCACTAATATGAGAAGCTCCACTTTTAACCAGCAGTTCTGTACTCACCTAACAAACATAGCTTTGTCATGTATTTTAGGAGTTATAACTTTATACATATAGATACAATTTCACTTCTCCAGCTCTCTTCTTACATGGGAATGTAACTGAAAGGCTCAGTGATTTTACAGTCTCTTCATGGGGAAAAAGAACTACAGTTAGGTAAAAATAGAGTAGTAGCCACTTATTCCAGGAGAATACCTATAAATCTACTTTTTCTCATACTTCTGTTACCTGATCAACTTGTATCATCATATCAGTTGTCTGTTGTGCTAAGATATTTCCATTCAACCGTGTTCGATTCCAAGTTCTGCATTTTGCTTCAAATAAGTGCAGGCCTGGATATTAATAAAGACAAAATTAATTTCTGTGGAGAGGTATAAATGGTGGGCTGATATGTTTGATGAAATTCAATGGCTTTGACAGTTGGTCTTGCTCTGACTCCTGCCTACTTGTACAGGGATATAATTTTATGTAGCAGACACAATGCAACACACTCTGCTTCAAGTTTTAGAGGTAGTACTTTGGTAAGATGAAAGATGTCTGCTCTTAGAAATACAAAGCATGTTAAATAGCACTAAAAAGAGATTTTATGTCAGTAAACATTTGCCAAAATAAGGTCATAACTACATTGGTAATATTTCATTTTGAGTGGAGTGTCTTATAAAAATATAAACATTGCTACAAAATAGACACAAGAATGCATCTGGTCTTATAGAACTGAATCTGAATCCTGCTGTAGCACTGAATGCAGTGGAAGTTTAGCTCTTACAAAGGACTGAGGTCTTTCAGTTAGGATCCTTCACTATGTGAGCACATATGTAAATACAATCCTTCAACTGTCATAATGTACATAAATTTGCCAAGAAACTGCACAGTTTAGTTACTTCCCATCTGTCACCTGTTGCACACTGGTAACATACACTCTTGTATATAAGAGCCTGCTTGGTGTAAAATGCTTACTTAATCAGTGTAAAAAGCTAACTTAATCAGTATGTTTAGATTCATCTACTTGTTAAGGAAATAAATACTTATTCAGACTATTTGTTATCTTTTTAACTTAGGTATAAACATTACTATTTTCTTCCTGTAAAACTGGTAACCAGGTGAGATGTTATAGTTGCAGCTGGGAGAACAGTAGAGAGCTGAAAGAGAAGAGCATAAGTGGGAAGAAGAACTGAAGGAAATTCAGGCAGAGTAGAAATGAAGCAATCATAGTATCTGTGCATAGAAGGAGAATGATTTCAGCCACAGGAATTAACCATGGAGATGAACAATATCAAAAAGTGATTTCTTTGAAGAAAGGTACATGGCCTCCCAACTTTTGCCTCCCCAATCAAATGTGAGGACTTAGAAGCTGCTACTGTAGTTCTGTGGATATTTAACTGTGCAATGCACTAATACTGAGCTTACAAACATAAAAGATCCCTGACTGCCAACAACACTTGAGTCTAGCAGAGGAAGGTTAAATCATAAGCAAAAGCACAAGGTTCCCAAATAGCTCAAGCACAGACTTAGGCTTACTGAGGTCTGAAATAAGGTGTAGCTGTTTTTAACTGTGCAAGGATTTAACCACTGAAACAATACAGCAGGGGATGTGGTAGATTTGCTGTTTCTCAATGTCTTTAACTTGAGACTGTGCCCATTTCTAAGATGTACAGTACTGCAATAAAGTCATGGTAAAGTCATAGCTGTACCACAAGACACAAGACTGAAGGTAGGAAATTAGACTCCTGCTAGTCTCAGTATTTGCGGGATCCTGTCATGTAACTCCACTTAGAAAATTCAAGTCTGTGTGTGGAGACCTAAACAGAACTGAGCTGGGTGCTTGTAAGGCATTTTGATTTCCAATGTTTGGGCACCTCACTGTCCCTTCCTGTCCTTCCACTTTCAACCTCTGTGTAGCATCTCTGATCCCTCCCATCTGCACAGGCTTGGACACAAAGTGTGATGGTGCCAAGTACCCAAGGGAAATATGAGAGACCCCTCCCAACAGAGCATCTTTATCGCGTCTATATAACCCGTGATAACTGGCCCATTGCTGCCATTGTTGACTTCTCCTTTGCCTCTCTCCTATCTCCTTTCTCATCAATCAGCCAAATCAGACCAGAAAGCAGCATGTCTGCCTACCCATCTGTCTATATTTCAAACACACCTCTGACTTAGAGGCTGCATCTCACCTAAAAAGAACTCAGGAAAGGGTGTAGGAGTGGGGAAAGAAGCTGTGCTCTTTCAAGCTCCCACACTCAGTGCCCAGCTCTAAACAATACCGCAGTCTGAGCAAGATGCCCCACACTGAAGTCCTGCATGTACCTACCCACTGTGGGAAGGACACTGAGGTGCTGAGGTGAGTCCAGAGAAGGGCAACAAAGCTAATGAAGGGTCTGTAGCACATATTTATGAAGGATGGCTGAGGGAGCTAGGGATGTTTACTCTGGAGAAAGGAGGCTGAGGGGAGACCTTATTGATCTCTACAACTATCTGAAAGGAGGTTGTAGTGAGGTGGGAGTTGGTCTCTTCTGTCAAGTACCAAGTGTTAGGACAAGAGGAAATGGCCTCAAGTTGCACCACAGGAGGTTTAGATTCTATATTAGGAATTATTTCTTCACTGAAAGGGTTGTCAAGCACCGGAACAGGCTGCCCAGGGAAGGGGTTGAGTCACCATCTCTGGAGGCATTCAAAATACACGTAGATGTGGTATTTAGGGACATGGTTTAGTACTGGGTTAATGGTTAGACACAATGATCTTGGAGGTCTTCTCCAACCTAAACAATTCTGTGATTCTGTAATACTGTGCCTCATGATACTTCAGGCACTCATGAGCCTTTCAGAAGCCTCTGAAGGGTTTGCAGAAATCATCTTGCATGGGTCTAGTTAGGCATGTGATTAGTCTCCTTCTTCATCTCTTACACCAACTTTGCAGTCTGGTTTCTGTTCAGACATGGCAGACAAGATCAGAGAGTCCCAGGCAAGTGCTGGCCTGATGCCTCTCCCCATCACACAGCACTTGTTTGCTCAAGTGATCTCAGGTATGATATCATGCCTTCTCTATAGAATCATGGAATGGTTTAGGTTGGAATGACCTTTAAATGCCATCTCATCCGACCACTCTGCCATGAGCAGGGACATCTTCAACTGGGTCCGGTTGTTCAGAGCCCTGTCCAACCTGACATTGAATGTTTCCAGGGATGGGGCAGCCACCACCTCTATGGGCAAACTGTACTGGTGTTTCACTACTCTCACGTAAAGAACTGTGGAAATACTAGCTGTAGCTCCAGAGCTGTGCTCCAATGGAAGGTCTCTGTACTACCATCTAGGATGGCATGAGGTGGGGTTGCACCTTGGTGGAGTGAGCTTTGCCTCTTTGGAGTGGGTGGTGGCTCTTGGCCCACAAGATGGCACCAGTGGACAGCTTTTCACAGGGGGGCTGTGGCACTTGCAGGCCTTCAGGCCATTTCTTCTCTCAATGTCCCTATTATTTTTTTCCTTTCCACCTCCCCCCATGTTTAATATTTTTCATCTTCGTGCACAGCACTGCTGCTGATGTGGCAGAAACAACATTGTGCCTTTTGAAGTTACTGAAGTTACACTCCCTGTCCAGTTCCAGCTGTGGCAGAGAAAGTGTCATGACAAGATGATGATACAAAACCCACAAATTAAAGCAGACACTTTATGTCATCAGATCACAATTCTGTGTTGACTACCTGAACAACTGTCAATTTTACATCTGGAGCTCAACGTCTTCTCCAAAATAAATATGACCTCAGTGGCATCTGATATGGTTGATGGTAATGCATGAGGAAGAAATAAAGCTTATCTTTCAGATTTAGACTTCAGGATTCCTGCGAGCAGGAATTACATCAACAGCCTTACAGATTCTGTGAAGGAGACAGAACTAGAGCACCTTTGTAATGTATTTTATCTACCCCATTTTTCCTGTCCTGTGCAATACTTATGTATGTCCTATTCAGTAGACAAAAAGCAGAAGAGATTCTTACCTTCCAGCTGAGAAATTATTTGATTTGATTTAGTTCTATTTGAATTTGACTCCAGTGAAACTTTTCCCTTTGGCAGCACTTTGAGCACACATCAAGTATCTGCCTCCACCTTGTCAGACACCTGCCATTCAGGTGGCAGATGGGTCTGACTGCCCTACCATCCCAAGTGCAGATGGATGCTGTCTCCTGGAGAACGCTGGGCTACCAATTCCCACTATTTCCATGCTGAAATCTTCTATCCTCTCACAGATCTGCATTAGTGCTTACCATTAGTGCATTGCTTAGTGAGTATAAAAATGATGGAAAATACTACAAACAGTAGTGAGGGGTTTTTTACAAGAAACTGCCCCATGGATTCTTTCCTAAAAAGCATCATGAGTGCCAAATGTAAACAAAACTATGTGTTCTTCCTTTTTTTTGATTAGTGAGAACTGCCCCTTCATTCTCGGCAACATCTAAACAAATACAGTTAATTGCCTAATAGACGACTGACTGCGAACAGCCACTGGTGAACTCACAGGGTGACACTGGAGCTCAGTATGGGTGCTCAGGCTATCTTCTGGTTATGTTTCATTGACCTTGGAAATTTTCCTAGTTTCCTGATTTTCAAACTTTCTTTTATGGAGAAGGTCAAGCCCAGACTGCCTCTAAACTGCAGGAGCAGATTCCTACATCCATGCTTCAACTGAGGGCAACAACATTGCGTATGCCTGCTTCTGTCTTCATGAACTGATTTTCTTGAGAAACTGGAGACAGTCTGGGATCATAAAACAGAATTTGTTTTTTAAATATTTTTTTCGATGATGGTCTTCAATTCTGCTTTCAGTCTGCATTTCAGACTGAAATATTTGAAGTAATATTCCATTAAACAATGTGATTAAGGGCTCACATATATTTTAGAAGACCTGGAAAACTGCACAGTCAGTGCACTATGTAGAGAAATCCCTTGTTGATAGTGACAGCAGAGGGCGTTTGCCAAAATGCATTGTTTTCTTGGGCTTTTTAGGTCCAGCAGAGCTCCCTGTGAGTTACCATCTGGCCTCCTGCAAGTGGTGCTTCACAGGCAGTCACTCTCCACCTGTGTAAGGACCTCTGCCAAAATCTATCACAGTTTTAGATCTTGTTTCACCCAACTTCTATCTGTCTTACCTGCTGTGAATTTCATGCGGCATAATTTGGAGCAAAAACTGGCAGCAGTACCCTATGGACTCACCCTTGGTTTACAAATGTGCATCACCAGCAACACAATGCCTATCTGATAATATGGCTGACTCGTCCTGACTTTTATTTCATCACCTCAGCCTTCAGTGGTAGATTTCAAAGGGCTCTGTAAAAGTACCATTATCGCTGTTGTATCTGCAGGAAGAGCACAGTGTACATGAGGTACTTTCAGATGTGCAGGGACTCAGTGGCAGATGAACCTGACCTGCAGCCAACAGTCAGGACCACTGTGTGCTGACCCAGTTTCCTGCTCTTTCTGAGATATGAAAAGAAACAAGTAAAATAATTAACAAAATCCAGTCCATGCACTGAAAATGTCCAAAAGCGAAGTGAGCAGTACTCCACTGACACATACAGCACACCTGGAGGCAGCATAAGCTTTTCATATTACTCAACAGCACACACCAGATTTGAAATGTGGGATCATAGAATCATAGAATTGTTTAGGTTGGAAAAGACCTCTAAGATCCTTGTGTCCAACCTTTAACTCAGCACTGTCAAGTCTACCACTAAAGCAGGTCCCTAAGCACCACATCTACATGTCTTTTAAATACCTCCAGAGATGGTGACTCAACCAGTTCCCCCGGCAACCTGTTCCAATGCTTGACAACCCTTTCAGTGAAAAAATATTTCCTAATATCCATTCTAAACATTTCCTGGAGCAACTTGACGCCATTTCCTCTTGTCCTACGGACACCTTTTTGCCTGAGCAGAGTATTTCTTTTTTCTAGTGAAGGAAGTTATATCTAATTTTGACAGTTGGGAACCTCTGTGCAGGCAGCTTTTACCCTGGACATACATTTTAAAATACCACTCTCCCAAGGCAACATAGCGCCTAAGAGGCACCAGCCACCTAGTTAGGAAATTACACATTGAACAGTCAGTGTTGATACAATGGATTATAAGGTGAATTACAGTGCAATAGGGCTGTATTAGCAAGATGCCATCAAACTGCATGCAGAGTGTAAACTGATGGATGGAAAAGTAAATTCCTTATTTGACATTCCAGAAACACATAACCTGAGCCAAGAGTTCAAGAACCACAACGAAATAAAAAGACAGACAGCTGGTTGTTTGTCATGATATCTCTGGGTAGAATTAGAGGCTTTAATTACATATGGGGAATATTAATGACAATTTAAAGTGGAATGTAGCTAATCATTACAGTACTGTCTCCAAGTAGAGTGCTGGGAAGCAATATAATATTTTCTTTCAGAGGAAATGAAAACTCAGCAAATCTATTTTTGAGTACTAGCAGTGTGTAGTAGTCTGAGGATCTAGGCTGAATTTTCATTAGAGCAGTATTCAGTCACAATTAGAAGACACAATTCTTTACAGATTTGACTAACCTCTCTAGTCATGCTGAGAACCAGAAAGCACAGGAGATGGCTTAAAAATAATGAGATCAGCTTAAAACAATAATATTTGAATAATTTGGTTTGCCTTCTAGTTTTTAACCTTTCTGATTTTAGGTTCCCAGACTGCACCCAGCAATGTTGAGGCTAACACTCTTTTCAAGCAGGGGTTGTTGGAAAAGCAGCACACCTTCTGTACAAGCATCAACTTGCTTTGTAATGGAGGCAAACCCATCCACTACGAGTGGTTATTGACTTGCAGACAGGGATGAAGGAAAAACAAGGCAACAGTAAGATGGTTTCTGGCCACTGGAAGTCTGTGGCCAGTGCAGTTACAAGGGCAGACACATTTTCACTCAACTGCTACTGCTCTTGGTTTCCTCTTGGTTGGTTTTAGGAAGCTGGTTTACTTTGGACCTCTGAGGTCTGCAAAGCCTCTCAGTCTTCATAGACTAAGGTATGGGATTTAGGCAGCATTTTGGTATGCTGGGACAAAATCCAGAGAATCTGATTGTCCATTACACTGGTTTAACAGTCCACAGTATTCAAACCAGATGAGAATCAGGACTGAACATCTCAAAAGAGCTTGAAAGGTCTGAGACTCTTACTAAGAGCAGTCCTGCAGGAAAACTACAGTTTTCACTTGGTCACTTTATGCTGTATTCTGTGAAAAGCACGCTAGAAATGGAAAGTGCTGCGTTGGCTACAGAGCTTCAGGGCCCTGAGTGCATGTTCCCCTCTAGCATGGATTTGGCTGCCTGGGCTCACAATCAAGTTTGATAAACAGTTGCCTGGACTTGAAAATGTTGTGAAGAAAGAGTTTATTGAGAAGAAGCTGAAAAAAACCTCAGCAAGGGCTCTCGCTCTTTTCTTGAGAGCTGCATTTAATCTGACTTGGACCCTGTCTGAGATGTAATGCATCCATGCTCTGTCTGACCATGTATCTTGTTGATCCTGATCCATGGACTGTCTCTGTGACATTGCCTCAGACATTGCTCATCACTGTGGACTTGTCTGGCGATCACTTGACTGAGTCTGACCTGGCTTCTCTGGTTTGTCCACCTTGTTATCTAAGCATCCTGCTCCCTTTCTCTTGCAGAGTAGCTTGCCCTTGCTGCTCACGGGCACAAGGGCAGCTGGGCTGCAAATAACACTACCACATCCTGGGAAGCGTAATGAAACACAATCTCAAGCGGAATTGCTTGAAAATAGTATCTAATCGGTTCTTCAGAGTATTGTTTGGTGTATGGGAAGCATTTAATTCTCTCTCTGACCTCTGTGCAAAAAAAGCCACCTCTTGCATGGCTCGTGCCTACAGAGGGAAGTTTTCTTACTATGTGCTGAACTTTGAATTTAAACCACTGTTGTTATGCTGGTATTTTCCTCTCCTCATGTGAGTTCTTATTCCTCCGGGTTTCTGCCAAATTCACATTTTCTCTGGAATAAGCATTACACCAGTATAATGTCAGTCATGTAAGTGGCAGGACTTCTTTATCTGGACTAAGCAAAGTGATGTTTTGATGAAACAGCTCTGCAGGATTTGGACTGTTGCAGGCTGCAAGTAACATGGAAGATTTGTTATGTTATGGAAACATAAGTCTTTCTGCTTTCTGTATTGATCTCCCTCAGATTGAGCTTTCTTTAATTTCCAGTGTGTATCTGTCAGTTGGATTTCTTCTCATGTTTTAGCTGTAATTCACCCATTGGTTTTCCCCCTGATATGGTGAGGACAGCAGCACATAATCAATGGCAGGCTTTCTGCTATTAATCTTGTTCAGTAAGATCCTGATGCTCTTCCTGAGAAGGTCAACAGGACAGTTCACACTGGCTTCAGTGTAGGCAGGAGAGTGCCCCAAACACTAATGGTGTCAGCAGCAGGTGTTCCAGGGTATCCACATAAATCTTATCCTTTACTGAAATTAGGACTTTTGCCACCCTCTACTGGGCTGAAGTCAAATATCCATGGTACCTGACTCTCCAGAATTAGATGTGAAAGGTGTTGCCACATAAAGCTCTCCATTCATTTTAATTGCAAGAAAAAACCCCAACTAGTTCACTTAAAAAATTGACACCTTTAAAAGTGCTTACAATTACCTTGAGCTCTTATATTACTGATCTTCTGAGCCCAGAAGGAAGAAGCACTGTATACCATGAGGAAGCTGAATTTATTACTTTCCAGTGACAAATATCTCCCTTTCATATGTTTTTTATGCCTGGAAACAGGTACAGATGTGGGGTTTGGGTCAGAGAAATGACTCATCAACCTGAGACTTGGGTCAGAAACATTTGGAAGTAGAGGAGCCCTCATTTCAGAGTCTAAATCTTCCAAGGCCATGAACTGCCTGCAGTGGGACTGGACATGAACATATGCCTTTGTACTACTGTGTCATAGTTAATTTTTCAACAACAGCTGTTCAAAGATATTCAGAGGCCTGGAATGCTGCAGTACTTCCTGGGGAGGTAGATTAAGCTTCAGTTCTACAGGGATTTTGATCTGTAAGTCTTTATTTTGTATGTTGCAAAACTCATGTAAGTCCTTCTAGACACAGGCTTGCACAGAGGAGATTCATTGGCTAAATGCAGTCCAGCTGGTCTGGAACTCAACAAATATGCAATTTATGTGATTACACAGCCAAACATGGCATTTATTTCATGTATATGTGCATAAGTCAATCACTCAATGCCTAGTGTTCAAAGTTTTTATATATTTGCATAATTTATGTTGCATAATGCAGTACATATGCATGCACATAAAAGTTTATGTGTGATTATTTGGCACCAATACAGTAAATATTTAGATTTTCTATATAAATTGAAACAGCAAGAGAAAAAGGCATGGGCTATTTGAACTCCTCCTAACCCTTTAATATGTTAAAGGTTTGTTGCTGTTTTATGTAAGTGGTTAATCAGATAGATGAACTGCATCTCATGAAAATACTTTTCATATCATGTTGCCCTTTGAAAAGGAGTCTATTTTTAAATTTTTGCATGATTTATGTGTTTTGGACAGGATCAATTTTTAATTTTAAGGTAGTGAGAGTTGTGAGTGTCTGTAGAGACAGCTTACAGTTATTCATTACAACTTCTAGTAGTACTCAGAGCTATTACTGTCTTAATTGTTTTGAGGGCATTGCATTATAACACAAAAGGAGTAAAGCAACAAAATTTTGTTTCTAGCTGTACCTTTGCTAATATTTGTTAATAGATATATAAATGCTTTGTAGGGTAGTTTTAAATAAAACAATGTACAATTAGATATTTGTCTAGAAGTGGAAGAGAGTGCTGCTTTGAATTGGTTGGAAATAATTTTACTCAAATGCAGGATAGAAGGGATCTTCATAGTCAATACATGTAAGGGAACCACATCCATACATAACATACATGCTCATACTACCTTGTAGATAAAATATCTGAAAAAAGTTCATGTTTTCGTATTTATTTCCTGATTCAAACATAGGTAACTAGTTGGATTCTTTGCGATTTAATGTGCTATTGGGAAACTCAGTTTTATTTCATGTTTCCCTAGGCCCTGCATCGCTCCAAAGTGACTCCAGTCACCCACCTCTGAGGGGACAGACCTAACTGCATCCCAATTTGCCAGAGGTGAGAAGATGTCTGTGAAGTTTAGAGGTCTAAACAGTGTCGAGACAACAGTGTGTTGGGGACATGGTGAGCTGAACCCCAAAATGCCTCCTAATGAATTTTGTTCAGACCCTAAAAGTTAAAATAGAAGTGGAAGTTTGCTCCAGCTAATTAAGTCTTTTGTAGGCACCAAAATCCAGGACATGTTTTGTGAAAAAACACCAGGGTTGGTAAATAACCTCCCATGCTTCTTGCATCCACCTGTGAAGGTAAAGTCTTCCCCACCCTGAGCTACCATGAGGTGGCTGCAGGAGTGTGAGAGAGGAAGGACACTGAGATTCACACAAGCAGCCTGGTGGGGTCGGTCCCTGCAAGTTAGGGTGCAGGAATACAGAGTTGTTTTTTTTCTTTTTTTTTCTATGTCAGCAGCTGTGACTGCCTTTTCATGTTGCAATCAACTCCTGTGACAGGTATTGCAGAAATCCGTGGTGCTGCTGGGCTGCTTCAGTTTCTAGTTTCCAGCAATGTAGCATAAGATCTTGGGGAAAGGTGCAAAAAGGTTGGCAGTGGTTGATGGTGAGGATAGCCTGCCTCCTGGAGGTACCTCTTCTTTGGTGCTATTTGGTAGCTGCAGCATTGCAGGAGGGTTGATGTTCTTTCCCAATCCCAGGGGAGTTAAAAGTGTTTCATCAGAGCATTTCATAAAGTGACATGCAAAGGCTTCATATACTGCTTTGATCATGATCTGAATACTCCCAGTTCATTAATTATCTTGTTATGACTAGTCTGGCCTAGGAGCCACAAAATCATCATTTCAAATTCCAAAAGGCAGTGTAGCTTGCCTGCTCCATTCAGGGATGAGCACATAGTGAAGTCTGTATTGACCCACCTCCCTTGCACTCCATGAGAGCAAGGAGTATTAAAAATTCCTGTTTGCATTTGATCCTCTCTTCAGCTTAATGTTGCCATTGAAGCACTCTTTTGGATGGGAATATTTGTTGCTATTTGTTTTTCACCCTTTTTCTCTCTTGCCCTATACAAACACATCACGCTCCTAATACCTTGCAAATATACTCACTAGGTAACAGAGAAACAATGCAGGCTCTTGCCAGTTGTCAATCATACGATCAAAGAGCGTGGCACAGTATGTCCCAGGTCAGTGATGGATTTACATCCAGTGTCGTCTGACATTTTCTTGCTCTGGATATTAAAGAGAGTATTTAGATGTGGAAAAACTGGAATCAGAGTCTTTGTCACAAATTTATGAACTTAAGTCCTTAACAGGTTGCTGCAGCGACTACCTTTTTCTCTGAGCCAGGTAGAAGCAATGTCACCTTTACCACTTTACCCTGCATGTGACTTCAGTTGATCTTGATCCACAGCCAAGATAATGAGTGTTAACTTTATGATTCAAGTTTTGGCATGCTGTAGTTGGGAACAAAAATGTAAGACTTCAGATTACACTTTGGCAAGGCCTGTAAAATTCAACACTAAACCCCTTTAAATCCTTTTGGTTAAAGCTTCATTTTTTAAAGGTTAATGACCATTTGATTATCAGAATGAGTTGCTGCTGCAAATAAAGAGCATAAATTAGATCACAGTAGAGCTATTAATATTCCTTTTATGCTCTTTGTATGCAATTTAAGCTTTAGCTTTAAAAGATGGGTTTACTCACATGGATGGAAGACTTGCTCTGCCTTCCTTTTTAGGAGAAGATTTGAGATGCCAGCTAATTGACAACTCCTGCTTGTAGGGAGTTGAGAACTTCATTAGAAACCATTCTTCAGGGACCTTGGTTTTACTGTATGTCCGGTATGTAGGACAGATAAGATGCAAACAACGCTGCTTAATTTTGCCAAAGCTTTATTTCAGAGGTTTGCAGACACAAATATCTATGGGCAGGAAAGATTCCCCTTTTGCTATAAGGCAATTGTGGTAGTGTTCTGTGTCCATGAAATAATGTATATCACATTTCTGTAAGGAACATTAGGCTAATGTGTGCTCAGCTCAGTGTACTGTTAACACTATTCTTAATGCCTTTCCCTCCATCCTTTTTGTTCCTCTCTGGTCATCTCCCATGCTTTGGCCCGTTCCAGTCCCATATTCCCATCACCCAACACTTGACAATGTTCTCTCTCTGCAGTCCTTCCAAAAGTTTCTAGTCTTGTTGTATACTAGCCTTCAATGGTATGGGTTCATGTTTGACATTGGATGGACCTAGAGAAAGTTTTAGCATGCCTTTGATCCAGGATGAGTCCATGATCAGTGTGCTAGCAATGCTAACATATCAGCTTTTCAGTTTTCCAGTAACTGCACCACATATCTGTGTGTAAGGTATACCTCATCTGTTTCCTCTTGCTAGACATGAATGTTTTATAGCTCTGTATAGAAATTTTTCAGCAATGAAAATAGAAACACTGATGTCAGTTCTTGATAAGTTACTCATATCAAATCACATCTCACTGGTAATCTGGCATAGCTCTTTCTTACAAAAGTATTATGTGAATGGATGCCCAAAATAACATTTGGTGTTATTAGGAGTATCAAGGTCTCATCTGTAATAACAATAACTACTGAAAATCCTGCAGGAATAAAACAGATGATGGTTACTAAATAAATTAAAAAAAAGTTTTAATTTCCTTGTGTGACATGACTTATTGAGACTGTTGCAACCTCATCATTAAATGTCACCAGTGATAACATAAACTTCAGAAAAAGTAATCTTCATGAAAGTTTCAGGCCTTTTATCCAGCAATAAAAATTATATAAAAATAATTTCACAAATGCTGAGAAAAAGAGTGCATTGCTTTCTCTCATAGTTCCTCTGTAAGTTTATCCTGAAAACATTACTTCCGCCACTTAAAATTCAGCACTTGCCACTACAGTACCAGGTAGGTTAGCAAACAGGATTCAACTCAGTCGTTAGGAAAAATTTTGGAAGTGTGAGGGAGTGAAGAAATACAGTACATGTCTAGGGAGGGTACACATCCTTCAGCCCTGGAGGTGTTTGTGGTCAGGCTAGAAAAAAAAAGGAATCACACTGCGGTAAGTGATTTTGCCTTAGGATAGAGGCTGCATGAAACAGTCTTCTGAGATTTCTTCTAGCCCTATTTTTTCACAATTTCGTGTAATAGAATTTCCTATTGCAAATTTATATGAGTAATAAGTAATATCAAATAATAATTTCTGGATAGGAGCTGTCAATAATCATTGAAACCTGTAGGTACAAGAGGAACTGTGTCAAAACTTATGAAAAGAGTGAAATAAATTACTAGTGCAGTTTATTTAGTTAAAATTAAATGAAATTAAATCCACCCAATGGAAATTGAAATAAAAATCTGAGGAGACCACTAGAAACTTAATGGTGCTTCTGTTTACATCTAAACACCCATTTATATATATATGTAATATACATACAACATATGTACATATAGATAGGGATCTTTATTTGGTCTGGGTGTTAGGGCATAACTGTATGAACATAGGTCCTGTGTGTTACCTTTGAGATTAACTTGTCAGATCATAGGCTGGAGGAAAGAATATTTGGGTAATGTTGCTTCTGTCCTCAAAATGTGCTAAGTCTGTGCCCTATTTAGCTGTGCAATAAATGTGAGAGGAGGCTCTGTTAAATCTGGCCAGGTTCTAACTGCTTATACACACTTGGGAATCAGCTGGGGATAAAGATTCAGTCATTTGGAAAGGCGTCACTAGACTCAACCTAAGAAAGCAACCTGATTCTACTTGATTTTGAGAATTTAAGTTCTGTCATTGGTCTCTGTAAGTGACAGTATGCTGTAAATGAGTGATTCTGCTGCTCAGAAATTACTAAAGTGAGCCTTGGAAGAGAGAGGAAATGCAGCTTACCTGTGTGGCTCATGATGTGTTCTTATTCAAGTGTTTGCAAGATTTTTTAGGATGGGGGAAAACTTCATATTTTTTGCCAGCTTACTATTGCTTTGGCTTCACTCCCAATTTCTGCAACAAAATCTCCATCCATGGAGAATTATTGAATGTTGACCTCAGCATCTAGCCTGAACTGTTGCTCTCAGTTTTGACTAACAAGTCCTGTTCTGAAACTGTTAAGCAAAGAAGGCAATTGTATGTTCCTGCCACAGCAGACAGAACCAACTTTTCTTCATATACTCTTGCATATGTTACAGCTGTGACAGCTACTCACATTGTTTTTCTGCAATAAATACAAGACAGAGAGAATCACCCTGCAAACAGTTGCTCTATTCAGCATACTCATGCCCATGAAGAGTCTTTAAAGCTAATTGCAAAAGATTGTCCTCAAGGAAGTAAAAGTGGTGCTTCTTCCAAGAAGAATTGTTCTCAGTGCTTTCTGTAGCTCTGCACAGTACTCTCAGAAGTGACTGCATAAATTTTGCAGTGCTAGCAGGGATTAAATTCTCTGTGCCAGGCACTGAAAATTTTAGGACCTTATCCTTTGATTTCTTTTCTTTTTTTTTTTTCCTTAGATCACAAGGGAAAGTAATTGATAGGCAGCACTTAGACACAGAACTATGCCTAATCAGGCCATCTCTATGTGTTAGATTTCTACATACAAATTCAAAAGCAATGATGACACTTCAAGGGGTTTTCTAGAATTTCCATAACCTTTCTGTCTGTATCTGCTATGTATGCTAGTGGAGACATGAATAAATGCACAGCATTGCTGTTCTCCTGAAATTTTGCCCATGGTCCCATCCATCTAGCCATTAGAGGTATCCAGAAATCCCAGAAAAATATATTCAGCTCTTAAAATCTACCTGTGCAAAAATATTAGAGCAAATAGGTTGTGTCAGTGAAACTGTAGATGTATGAGAAGCTCAGTTGTTCAGGAAGTCTTATTCAAATTTATTGCATCTTGACCAAATGCACTTGTAATTGCTTTGCATTGCTAGGAGGGAAAGAGCAAAGCAGAGCACAGCAATGGCAACCTCCCAGTGACCTGCTGCCTTGCATTGTGCAAGGCATGAAGCTGTACCACAACAAATAGATAACACTTTGTTTGAGGAGACTGGGGAAATTAGCCAGCCCATGGTTGAGCTATGGCAGCAGCTGAGGCCGGAACATTCCTTCTCAATTGAATTTTCCTGGCATGCAGTTTCTAATGCTTTCTCCCCTAGAACTGCAAGAAAAAAATCGAAGTGGCTTTAATATCTTCCAACATGAAAAAAGAGGGGACATTACCATGCCATTCCACTGCTTTATTGGCTTACAGAAAGAAAGAAGAATTTCTTTTGATCCCACACAAGAAGAACCATGTCTGTTTCTCATTTTGAATTCAAACCCTGTGCACAAGGAAAAGGAAACCAAACTTGCTGTAGCTCTGTCTGCGTACATGTAGGGGCATACACATAATGCCCGATTTTACCAAGAAACACTTTCCACCAAGCCCATCCCACACATAATGGAGTGGAAGTGGTCTGCTCTGATGCAATTTTGAGTCACTTCAGTAAAGCCATGGGTTTATTGCAATAAAAAGTTCAGTGTGAACGTAGTAAACCCATGGGTATAATTCATTAGTAAATTGAGCACTGATTCCATCTCTTGAGTCACGGAATATTGAGTTTCTCATTTTTTGAAGTTCTTCTAATTGTGCTCCTTCACTGTCGCTCATCTCAGCAGCCTGTGGTCAGCATCTCAAACAAACCAGTAAGTTGGAAGGCATGTGTTTATATGCAAGGCGTGTATGAGAGAGGGTAAATAGGGGAGAGAAAAAGAAAGGGAGAAATAATAAGAGAAAAAGAGAGAGAGAACAGGTGAAAGAGAAGGATGGAAGGAAGAAAGGAAAAGAAAGACAGAGATAGAAATGTCAAGCAGGAGTGTCTGTTGTCTTCTACTATGTCTATCCTATGTTTATTTTCTGAATTATGTTGATCAAAATACATTTTGCACTGTTATGAAGAAAACACTTGGGTAAAAATATACGCATTAAAGAAGTACAAGGACTTTCTCTAAGGACACAACATGTATGTAAATGCTTGCTCATTACTTTGTTGCATTCTTGTCCAGGCATTATTTAAACTGTTTCCATATGGCACACACCTTTTTTGTAAAAAAACACCCACGAAGATACCATATTAAAAAAGGCTATCGGATTTCTTTGGCATTGTCTCATTCACAAATCCCGCTTGGCTTTAAGCCAATAGGTTTGTCTGCTCTACCCAAGCGAAAATAGATGCTGTTCTCAGGTTTTGCTAATATTCTACCTGGAACTGAAGTCAGGCTGCCAGATCTAGAGTTATCCAGTTCTCTCTCTAGACTTTTTAAGGATCACAGTGTTTCTGTTCTTTCACTTTGTTTTCCAACTTTTGACATTTACAGAAGCTTAGGCTTTCTTCTGAACATGTGCAGAAGAGTCAGTGTTGCGCAAATAATTGTATGCTACCACCTCTTCAACAATAACCTAGTCTTCTTTTTTTTTCATTATTGTGCCCTTGTAAGAATTAAGAATTGATTCAGAATTAAGAATTCTAAACCTCTTGTTGCTGATATCCTCTTGCATCAGTGTTGTGCTGTGCTGTCCTCCTCTACAATGTTAGAGTTTCCATCTTTTTTCTCCCTTTCTCTTTTTTTGATGTAACGGGATTAGACTGCAACTTTTGGGCACAGCTCTGAGAAACAGGTGGTAGATAAGCTGGGCTGGGGCAGAAGTGAGCTGACAATCTGAGCTGGAGGCAAACCTCTGAGCAGGAGGATCCTTCTTGCATCACCCTTGCTTCTAGGAGAAGAGAGGAAGTAATGTTACTAATCTGCTTTCTCATGCTAGCTTAGCCACTCTGCATGGAAGATAGTGGTGAGGGGACAGAGCCAGACACCGCCTGTCTCTTCCTCCCCAGCTCCAAGTTGGCCCTATGGAAGACTGCTTCTCATTTCTCTGTGCAGATATTTACTCTGAATTTGACCCTTAGAGTCATGTCTAGTTATAGTTTAGATAAGCGACAAACTGCAGTGATTTTTCAAGTCTTGTCAGAGCCTCTTGGCTGGAGTTATCATGAAACCTCCTCCCATGAAATAGAATTACTGTATTTTTGGCACAGTATATGCTTATAGTTTCTAGCCGGGAAACAGCTGCCCTTCCTCCAGAACTCTGGCCATAGCCATTAGTTGGGAATAAAGAGACAAACACAAACTAAAAAGATCTTTAAAATGGCATGCAGGAAAGCCAAGGGTTGTTGCAGAAGTTTGAACCCACTCCTGTTTTATCTGACTTTGGATATATCCTCTCTGATTTCCAAGAGCACAGTGACTACTACGTAAAGTAGTCCTTGCCTGAGGCTGCCCAGACAGCGGGTGTCTCCTTCCTTGCAATTCCAGGGATAGTATGAAAACTTCCATCGTGCCATCACCTTGACATCATCAGGAACAGCAACTGCTTGTTCTTCTTGTGATATATTACTCTGAAGCAACATAAATGTCAACTGGCTGCCTGCACATAATACACTGGGAGAAAACAGCATTGCTCTGAGCCTTCGACTTAGTTCTGGGTAAATTGAAATGCCGGTAAAATTAAACAAAAATAGAATATTGCAATGTAAGTAATAGTCAAAATCAAATTAGGTTTTTATTTCATGCGCCATCTCTCCTTTCACAGTGCTAGGATGATTTTCCATACATTCTTACATCTTGATCCCAGCCAGTTTCACATTGCTTCTGCTGGTCCTAGTCATCAGCATAAAGCTGCATTCATTTGTCTCAGACCTTTGTTGCCTCCCCCACTGCAGAGGATGTCTTGAGACACTGTTTTGTTTTGAAAGAAAATGTTTTGAAGAAAATGGTTTATAAAAAAAGTGAGAGCCAGTCTCTGTATTCTCATCAAACATCAGAAAGGGAACCTAAGGCTTGTCTTGAATGACAGAATTCTCCTTGCAGAAAAATATATAAAATCACCAAAATTAAATAGGAATCTTTGTATGCTCCAACAAAGACTTATTATATTGCTGTAATGCCTTCAACAATTTTGTAAAAGATGAGTTGCTTTTACAGAAAGATGTGTTTGATACACCATGATTATCTTAGTTTGAAATTGCATAAATAATTACACATGAGAAATTCGGTGAATTTAAAGAGTGTGCTTATGAAAATTCAAGTTCAAAAGTTGTCTCTTAAGCAGGCATAATCTGTGTTCCAGTTTTGACAGTATACCTATTTTTTTTTTCCAGTTTCTGGCTGGACAGTGGAAGCAGATTCATGACTGTTCTCAGAACAGTGCAGAAACAGTAGATTAGAGCTGAGCCACCAGATATTCAGAGATTAAGTCTGCCCTGTCATGGTGTAGTTTTAAGAAAACTATTTCAAGGACTGATTATAGCACAGGCACAGCAACACTGAGCTCTGTACAGCCTGCAACCTCCACCCAAATATCTATCCAATCTCTTGTATGGTTTTGCATCCTGTACTGTATTCCTGTCTGCCACAGCTAAATCTGCTACCACTATCCAGCTTAAATCCAGGTAGGTATCCTTTAATTGGGTAGGTTTACATGGCAGGACCTACAGTGCACTCATCACTACAGTGCAATTTCTTGTTTTTATGTTAGTGGACCTATTCTTGCAAGCCAAGTTATTCACATGCTTACGTCTTCAGTAGGTGTTGATATTGTGCATGGGGCTCTTTTTAATAAAAGGAAGGAGTCAGCACTTTGCAGAGTTTGCATATGCATATCTGTAACTTTGATTCATATGAAAAATTGTAGTCACCATACATAAAATGGAGATCTTAAGGTTTCCAGGAATTATGCTGAAGTAAGAATTATTGCCTGTTATTGTCCTCTTAAGAAAAAATTATAAACCAAAGGAAAAAATATTATACTCATGAAACACTCCCATTGCACAGAAAAATAAATTCAAGTAATAGCAAAAGATTAAGTTGTAAAGATGTCTGCATTACACTATGTGTATGTTATATTATATTTTGCAGTTCTGTTATATTTTCTGTCTTAGCTGTTTTTCTTGTCACTGTGCAACAGGATGTTAGCTTTTGTTTTGTAGTTATGGATTACTGTGCAATTGCTCAAAGTTGAGCAATTCTCTGGAATCGTGACCATAATGCATTGCAAGAGACTTCATTTTTTGTACTTTTCTTCTAGTACCATGGAGGCTGCATTTACCAGAATAATTTCGTAAACACAGTTTTACCATAATGCTTCAAAGTAACTGCAAACCTCTGACAGCTGCAACTGTTTTCAGACCCTGTAATGAAATGGAAGATGAGTCAGACTGTCACTGTGCCAAGGGATACTGCCAGTGCAATACAACCTCCATGATATCTCCAGTGAGGAAAGCAATGTCAGTGAAGAGGAGGTGTTTAGAAAGGTTCAGCCAAAATATGCCTCAGTGACAGATCTCAAGAAAGGAACTACATCCCCCAGAAGGGAAGTTAGTAGATACAAACCTGTTTGTCTGGGTTCCACACTATCAGCTTCGCCAGTTGGATGGGCAGACAACATCTGCTACACAGCACTCACAGAAGAATGTGCTTGAAGACATGCAGGTCTGCTGGTAGCAGAATCAGCAAGTCCAAAGAGCACCACTGAGTCAGAGATACATCCTCCAGTGCCTTCTTCCAGAAGCTTTGTTACATATAGTGTTGTAAAATAGAAATAGGGGTAGACTGGAAAAGTGAGATAAATGAACAGCATTGAAGTGGGGGGCTGCACACACAAGGTAGCAGATTTTAAGATGGAGATTTTTTACTTTAACAGAGAAGAGAAGGGAAAGTGCAAAAAGCAACAATGAGAGATTCCATCAGTAGCAGAACAGCATATAGGGAACTGAACTCATGAAAATCTGAAGACACAATCCTGCAATCTTTGCTATAGAGAAAATATTAGAAAACTATGAGGTTTTTGAAAAAATACAGCTCAGTTCTTAGCATTATAAGTTTTTATCAAATGGTTTGTGCAACCTGCTAAGCAACTCAATAATGTAATCTGAGATACATATGCAAATGTCCAAAGGGCATCCCAGACAGGGATTCCTACTAACTTAGATATTAAGTTGTTATTAAGGAGGAGAGGGAGCACATTTTGATCCCCCAATCATCTCTAGCAAGCACACTTTGCTCTTTGATATGATCTCGGTTGCTGAGTAAGTAAAACAGTACTTGGTGTGAGTTTGCTGGCTCCTGGTAGCACCATTTACTAAATAGTGACAAAATTAAGGGCTAATATTATTTACAGTAGACCTTTCCTCAATAAGTTAGTCAGTTTTTCCATCCAAAATGCTAAGGGCAGGAAGGTTAATTTAGTGTCAAGGACAGGATTAGAAACCAGTTTTATAAAAATACAAGAACACTGCATCATGTCAGAGCCCATTTAGTCTGCAGTGTTTGCTAGAATCTTGTTTAAGTCAATGTCTGGGCAGCTGGATGTTCCTTAACATCTGAAAACATGATGGCTGATATATATTTATTATTTTTAGCTTCTGTAACAGTGGATGACTATTTAGACTTCTGAGAAAAGGGCACCTTCAGAGACAGCTGAATTTGTTTTGTCAAAACTTCTTCCCGTGCAAGAATCAAGAGCTGGTCCCCTTGCCTTTCTTCCTGCAAGTGCTGGGAAATCACACCCTTACCTGGAGGGTAGAAAAGTTTCTTTGGGGTATGATGGATTTTTGCATTCTCTTTGAATTCCCAGAGGGCCTTTTCATACATTCCCACCAGCATTTGCATCAAGGAACGCTGCTAGGTTCAGTGGGATAAGTACTTAGGGAGAAGTACACCTCTGTGCAAGTAAGTTTGTTCTTACACCATAACTGCATCAATGAGTATGGCTAATCAAACATGTTGGTGGCAGAATTGTGGCTTACACTAGAGCTATTTCAGTTATTCAATTATTCATATCATCTTCAGACTAAATATCCCTTTATGCTTTAACCTCATTTTGTAATTCAAGAAAGATTTATCAGTAAAATCACTCCACTCTTTGGTACTTCCCATAATTTTGAATCTTTTCACTGCATTCTCTGTTCTCACTCTTCCAAACCCTGAAGGTGCCGTAGTCCAGACTTAGCTTTCTTTGCTTGCATCTCCTTCATCCTACCTATCACAATATCACAACGTTTTCTTTCTCTTTTTCTGAGATGTCTTATAGAAACTGAATTACATCTTAGTTGTAGTTCATAAGTCTTTCATCTTCTTGTTTAAAATCTTCTTCAAGTTCTTATTGTCCTGAAAAGACTAACTCCCTTTGAATTAAGACTGTGTGCCAGTAGCTGTCTTACAGATGTCTAACTGTCAGGACAAAGACTGTCATCCTGAGATTTATACAACTCCAAAATCAGGATAAAATTGACCTGTGTGGTGTTCCACAGACCTGCATGGCAACAGGGAGAAGGTAGGTAGGATCTTAACTTTCTAATTCATTGTATATGTTGCTCAGTTCCTGAGGATGCCATGTCTTCTCCAGTTGCTGGGCCTAGTGGCTTTCAGTGATGAGGAAGCCAGAGGCCAACTTCTCCCAGCTAACGCTTTTCATTGTCACTGGTAAATGGACATGGAGATTTTCACCCATTTTCCTCAGTTTTTTAGGTATGAACACTACCCTGGTTTCTTCAGGGGCACGATAGAGGATGGGTTTAGAAATTCTGCTCTGCATATTCATTATTATGTAGTATTAACTTGGCATATCTGCTCATTTTCAGTAAAATAAAACTAGGATTTTAAAAACTAGAAATCTGAATTTGGGTTCTTAAGCCCATATTTAGATGACTGTGATGAACTTTAACAGTGTTGCATAGAATGCAGCTGCTCTTCATGACAATTTAGGGCTTCTGAAATCTAGACTAAAATTTGAATATTGGGTTTGGTAGCCACCTTTAAATTCTATATTTTTTTTTAATATTTTTTTAAACCAAACAGAAGTGTATTCAAAAAACAATGTGACGTTCACTAATGTGACATTTATCCCTGTTCATAATGTTTAATGTCAAGGAAAAATGATAGTGCTACACAGAATCTACTGGCTGATACTTTTGACATTGCAGAAATCTGATAGTTTGATTTTTTTCCTCTATTTTTATAGTTCTCTGCAGCTTGATCCTTGGCAAAAGCATATGACAGATGACAATTTGCAGAACAGTAACAGAAGAAACAGGAGAGGGTGAGAGATTTGAGACAGGAGATAGGGCTGAGCAGGAATAACAGTCTCTCTTGAAATACACTGGAAGTCACTCAACATGTTAGCTAGATGGCTGCTGCTGGAACTAGCATAAGGGTTTGAGAAGAGGTAGTTTTCAGGTAGTCCCAAATGCCTGAGACAGCCTGAGAATATAAAACAGAACATGAGAGTGCTCCTGGTCTGCTTTAGTGTGCAGTTAGCATCCCTAGCTCAAATCAGTGCTGAAGCCAAGGGAGGGTGAGAATAAACTAGCTGAGACGACAATAACTGCTTAAACTGCTATCTTGTACCTGCGAGAAGGCAGCAGTAGAGGGAGTCTTGAGCACTGTCCAGCTGAATTGGTCAAAATGCCCATAGGAAAGGTTTGCTGTATGACTCACGAGGAAGAAGCATTGCAAGTGGGACTGTGGCTGGTTCTTTCTGGGCAGGGCAAGGGATGGACTGACACTGCCTGCCTGAGAAAGTTATAGAAAAAAGTTTTTTCAACCATAAAAATGATCAGTTTACTGCTGATATTTTTCAAGTCACAGAACTTTTTTTAAATTTAGCACTTGAAAGAAAAAAGTTTGTCATGCTTGTTAAGGTGCCAGTAGATAGCACCTAGGTAGTCTTCCTGCTTATGTAGTTAATATTCAGGCAAAGAATCCTGTGGAAGCAATCCCACAAGTAACTAGCAACAAGAAAGCAGTGATGGCATAGTGCACAATGGCTGTTCAGCCCTCTTTGGGCTTCTCATATGTTTGTATTGTTATGGTTCCAGACTGCTAATACCCTAAGCCCCAGGCTCTAACTTGAGCCGGAAGGATTTATTTTTGGAAGAAGAATTCTTCCCATAGAAGAGTGACTGCAATACCAAACTTTTTTTTTTTTTTAATAAACCATATAAATTAAATTAAAAAAATGGTCCAAAACATCATTGTACCATTGAGATAGGAATAGTTAGGACCCAGACTGTAATGTCTGTACACTGAGATGCTCTGCACTGACAGCAGCATGTCCAGGAGGTGGAGAAGAGATGGAACCGAGTGGCTCATGTATGCACAGATGAAAGACTTTGGCTCACACACAATTCTGTGGGTGCACCACCACTGCAAGGGTGAAACACCAAACTGAGTTGATCTACTGTGGCCACCCAGGGAGAAGCTGCACAAGCACTGGGGTTTGCTACATGAGGCAGCTGTGAGGAGTTGGTGGGAGAGGGGAAGAGCACATGAGAGGGCTTAGTTTTGGGCATACAATATATTATTGCAGTTATGAGCCTAAAAATCTCTCATAATCATTAATCCTTGTCAAAGATGCATTGAGAAATCTACACTGGAGCACTGACATATGGGCTGGTCACCGTAAGGGGCATCACCACTGAATTCCAGAATATGCAATACCTTATCCTAAAATTCACTTCTTCATTGACATGTAAGCCCCATTTGATAAGAGCTTAGTTTATCTCCCTAAAGATAGGTGTCTAGTGCCATCAGAGTTGCCTGCAGTTATTTAGTCATATGAAGGAGATGGATTTGACACCAAACCTACTGATCACCCATATGCTCTGCAGGAGCAATGGGAGGCCATGACGGACATGGGGGGGCACTCTCACATGGCTGCATGTGATCATGTTCAAAACTGAGACCTCTGACCAAAACTCCACTGACTGCATGGCTGGGAAAGATAAGTTCAGATGCAGAAGCTGGCACTGCACTCACTAAAACTTAAGCATAAAGGATGTCACACCAAAAGCCAAAAGAACCATCTGTTCTGAATGTGATATGTGCAGCCCAGGGCAAAAGTGAAATATATCCCCTTGAGATTTCTCTTCCAGGTTTCAAAGATCCAGAAAGCAGCATATACCTCAGACTATGAGCCAAGGAAAAAGACTGAGAACTAGATCTCCAAGCTCCTGTTCTTTGATATTCTCACATGGATCTTCAAATACCATTACTTGTCTTTGTTTATTCCTTTATATATAAAATATTCTTTCTAGCCTATTTTAACCAGGCTGTTTGTGAAGCTTAATTAATGCAGTAAGTCCTTGTTAACTGATTCTAACAGCGTTTTTTATATTTAATCTTACCAATTCATATAGCTTTTTGAGAAACAGCCTCCCTTTAAAATTAATGCTGGATGATCTCCAAAAACTTCAAGTCAGGATCTTCTACACACAGGGTTTTCCCCAAAGAAATCTCCTCATCACTATTTAAAAGATGTCACTAATATCCAGCCCACTGCTGACTCAGAGTGGACAGAGGTTACAAAGACTTAGGAAATACTAGCACAAACAGTTTGTCCCTGTCTAAAGAAGGTACATCATCACCATCTGTCAAGGTCAAGGGGAACCACAAAGTTAGGAGGGTTCATAGTGCAAGTGACAAAAACTGAATAAACTTCCCTTCTTAGTGAGAAGGTGGAGGCCTCCACCAAGGCAGAGATTCACAGCTTATTTGTTGCAGGTTTACTTTGTGCTCCCACTGGATGGTCCTGTCTTTTCAGCCATGTTCCCTGCAGGCCATGTTCACTCTCCTCAGTGAATCAATGGGACCACTGAAGTTTGAAAGGAATTTGACTTTTTTCATCCAATACAAAGGAAAAAAGATTTGGTTAAATTAAAGAAAATCTCTCCACACAACAGATGTTTTTGGAATTAAGAGATCGATATGCAGTAATTCACACGTATCTCAAATATCTTCCAGAATGGGAAGTGGATGTTTATAAACTGTGGACCTCGGACACAACGAGAGTATAATTTCCTGTTAAACCTAACACTATGTGTGTGTAGGTTGTAGCTAAGAGAGACAGTCCCACTCCCCTGCTGTGTGTTCCCTTTGCCTCACATCCAGCAATCGCAGAGCTGATAGAGGGCATTGCTTCAGCCAACTCTGCCACCAGAAATAGTGTACCTCCTGCTCCAAAAGAGTGAGATCCACTCAGATCAGTAAGGTGAACTGACTCATCCTGCACAGGGCCAGCACAACTAAGGGAACAATGCCTCCTGGCTGAGGAAAGAGGAAGAGAGAAGGGAGGGGAGAATGGACCCATCCCGACAGCAGCAGTCCACAGCAGCACTGGATTACATGTCTCAGGAAACTATACAATTAATATGTCAAACAAATTAGCCTAATGTATGATACCGTTATAATTATACTGCAGTTATGCTGAGAACAAGTGATTTAATAGATAAAAGATAATACCAGCTCCAGCACTTGACACATTTTATTCCATCTCTTCATATCCAGCAGTATCTTTTAGTCACTGTAAATAATAATAATATATCGTAATAGCAACTAGGATTAAGGTTCCACTCTGCAAACCAGTACCCATGTACACTCCATAGGTTCTCTGAGGAAGCAAAGAAGGTATGATGATAGACGTAGGGTAAAAGAATGGGCTATCAACCCCAATTTACAAAGAGAGAACTGAGGTATGTCCCGGTTAAGGAAGCTGCCTAGGATGATGTGTGTGAACTCCTTTGGATATTTTGGAATTGACTATATTTCTGTTAAACCCCTCCATAGATTTTTTATAATGTGAGAGTAACCTTAGATGGTGATAATCTGAATGGAAACGACCACTTTCACAATATTTCCAGGCTATCAAATAGTTAATTTCAGTTTTCAGTCCCTTCATGTTGGGATTTGGATGTTTTTCTTTGAATGCTAGTGGACTTTGACACTTGGATTTATATAAATTATTCTGAATTTTTTAAATATTCATCTACCTCAATGAAGTATTAAAACTTATAAGACTACAATATCTAAACTTCTGAAGGAGACAAAATTAGTATTTTTAATATCAATGTATTTCTAATATTTTCATTTGGAGGCCCTGTGCAAGTATTTCCCATAATACAGAGAGTGTGAATCTCTGGGTATAAGAGGTACCTGCAGCATACTGAAACTGGAACATGCTACTTGTAACCAGTAGGGAAACAGACTCGGAAAAAAGAATTTGGGAAGATGTGTGCTATTGCTAGGATAGTTATGGATTTCAGGAATTTTCAAGGCTAAATTTCTACAGCCATGTTTTTGAAATTTTGCAGACTGCTTAATAAGATAGATCAAATGAACTGAAAGTAATTTAAAATGAATCCACCAGCCTCAATGGTGAAATGCTATATTCACATCAGAAAAAAACAACAGCAACAAAAAATGCAATTCTCAGAAGGAACCAAGATCAGAGCCCTCAGTTCATAATGATGAAGGGACATTTTTCTCATCCCAGGCCTCGTTGGCCAGTGGTGGTGACACAGTACCAGTGGGACACATCATAATCTGCTGGGTCAAATCATGTGCTCTTTTTAAGCTGCTGAGGTAACTTTCCCATGCTTAATGAAGGGGTCAAATCAGGGCCAAAGAAACCTCTGCTTGATATCCCGCATTAGGCATTCACAAACAGATTCCAGCACAATGGAGCACGTAAACCCAGCATGGGTCTTGCTTACCTAGGCACAGCTCAGGTGAGGAGCTGCTCCCAGTTTCACCTGCAGAAGTAAGAACAAAAACCTGTCTCTCTCCTCTCCTGTCTGCAAGGTTGTCTTTCACATTTCCTCCTAAAACCAGAGTGAAACAAACCCTGGCTCTCTTGAAGTGCAGTGGTAAAGTTCACTTTTCCTTTCTTAGCAACCCTCATCTTAACTTTTTCTCAGTGATCCAGCCAAGCAGTTGACAGAAAGAAGCTGCTCTCTTTCCTCCTCCTGCTGTTTTGCCTGCTGCCCTGACCTAGGGATTGGCTCTTGACTTTGGTGCCGAGTGCCTCAGTGAGCTGGAATTTACTGCCAGAAAGGAAACACTCTGACTGCTATAGGACACCACAGGGCATGTGTTGCTTACACAGTAATGTCACCCTTTGGGTCATTGTAAGGCAGAAGGTAAAGCTGAGAAGTGGTGTTTATCTGTCAACGACATCTTGTACATGCCTTGAAGTGTCTCCAAGCCGACTGCCTTGGAAAAAAAAAACAGTGTAGGCTTTAAAGTTTAATCTTCCCTCGTCTTGCTAGATAGAGTAAGACCCCATTTGTGGATGCTACATCAATACAGAAAGTATTTCTCTTCAGTTCTCAGCAAAGGTCATGTGTCATTTACATGGCTGAAAAGTAGAGCATGTGACAGAGTAGGAAAGTTTTTTCTTCCTGACCGGTCTACAGTGCAAGGCTGTGATTAAATTGAGCTGTACAGGTAAATCCAGGTGTCTTTCGTCAACGCTGACAAGTTCAGCAAAGATGTCAAACAAAAAGGACTACCTTCACAAATTAGATGGAGACTTAAAAAATAACAGATATACAAATAAAAAAATTCTTCCCTTGCAAAAATAGAAGTTCCATGTTTATTGTTTGTACATTTTTAGCTTTCCACTTGCCAGCATGGTTAAAATCAAAATAACAGATTTGTTATTTTTAGTGGTAAAAAAAAGAAAAAAATGCTCTGCTGATTATCAGTGATATCAAATACCACTGATAGTAATAAATAAATTCACCAGAATCTATTGTCCTATTTTCACGAGACTGTGTGGCAAAGGCAGAATCTGAGCACAAAATGTCATCACTATGATGAAATTCTGCTGTGGACATGGAGTGTTACGGAAACTTTCCTTTCTGACCATCCAGGAGCCGCTCTGGCAGTCACACCCTCACCACCTGAGCTGGGACCTTTGCAGCAGGTGGCTCCAGTGAGCGATGGGTACCTTGCTTGACTCCCTACACACACCAGCCTCACACAGTCAGACAAGGTTTCCTCACCGGATAGACCCCAGGTTTCCCATAGCAGAGTCTCAGATGTCTGGATCCTTAAAATAATTTAATCAGGGTACAACAAAATAACAACTTGAGCTGGATGCCTCCAAGGAGGGACCCAAACCAAGGATTCCCTGGGATCACAGTCTAAGTGTGTGAAAGTCCGTGGTCTTCCAGCTGAGTCCTTTCCTCCTGCTGTGTCTCCGTGTCTGGACACCTGGCTGGGACCACAGGTCCCCATGCCCTTTGTTAGGCAAAGGGTAAGCACCTCTTGCCTCGGGCTCCTGCAACCCAGAGCTCAACCTGCAGCTGGCACTGCAGCTGCACGCAGACCTACCTGCACTAGGTATTCCTCAACACGGAGAACAGGCTTTTCAGGCCTGCTGGGAGAGGATGTCGGACCTGGATGGGGCGTGGGCACTGTCAAACCTCATTCCGGTGTCCTCCTGAAGAAGCGCATTTATGTATTCCTCCTGATGGGAGCGGAAACTCCATCTGCTAGTGCTTCTTATCCTTCGTCCTTCATTCTTGGACTCTGTAAATAACTGTTTCCTGAAGGCTCCAAAGCTCCAAATATTAAGGCTGGTGAAAAATTGTTTTCTTTTATATAAGATCCCAAAACTTTTCATCATTTATTAAGAACAAAAACCAAGATGCTTTTTATTTTTGTAACATAAACACATAGACACATTAGCGTTTTGGGTGCTATTTCCAGATTTTGTTCTGTGCAGACTGGGAATCCTTTCCCATTCTCATCTAAACAGGTCATTTCTGTCCTGCATTATTACCTCAGTCAATCAGCTTTTCTCAGTATTGCTTAAACTTTGCAGTGGAAAAATTTTAAGTAGAATATCTCAAGCTGGAAGGGATTCATAAAGATCGCAAAGTCCAACCCCCTCCTCCTCACAGGACTACCTAAAATTAAAACATATGACTAACATTTGTTTAAATACTTTGGTTAAAGACTTGTCTCTGAGGTCTTCTGGGAGTGTCCTGATCCTTTGGCTTGGTGACAAGATGAAGATTTTTCTCTGGTAACAAACAATTACTTTAGAGACTGAAGTAAGTGAGAGAGTTCAGTCCTTGAAATAGCATCAAATATGAAGCTATTGATGCAGATCTAGCAGCTGCAAGTGCAAATAAGGGCTTTGGATGTTTAACCAAAGGAATTTATTAAAAACAGATGAGAGAATGATTTAATTATCCGACGCCTTGATTAGCTGCTGTTTGGAAACTGCTCAAGGAGCTGAACAGAGTTTAAATAGGATAGTCATGCTTTGGAAAGAGACCACAGAAGATTAATTGGAGCAGGCATGGAAGGGAAAGGGTCAGAGAGCTTCACATTTTTGGCCTCTGAGGTGGTGGAAGAAGAGGGCTTGTGGTGGTACACAAAAGCCATGCTGTGATAAATTTTGTTCATAAGGCATTCACTTTATGGAAAGGATGAAATGCAAGGTCACAAGCTAACGTGTGGAAGGAGAATACCAAGTTATGAGAAGGGATGTTTCTATCCAGAGACATGAGGCAGCCTGTGCAAATAGGGGTGCTTTAGCAATAGGATAAGTTAATGAAAGGATGACTGGGGGTGGCACAGCCTTTAGTTCTATTGACTGAAGTACAGGAGGTAGGCTAGAAACAAGGTGGAGCTTAGCTCTTTCTACCTCACAGTTTTTGTGAAGGGTTTGGCCCAGTCATTTGGCAAGTAGGCTGGCAGCTGAGTCCAGAGATGGTTCATGGCCCTTTCACTCACTCAGAAGTCAGCACAGAGGAGCTAACTGCTTCCTCTTCTGGTTCAGCTCCTTCACAAGATGAGCTGCAGTGATGTCTCTACACAGAGAAGCTGAGTGGTCTCCATATACAGGGAAGCAGAATGAAAGTCCCAATAGCACTGAAGTACTAATTGTTGCAGCACAAGCAAGATGGGAGTCAACACTGTGACGATATTTGTGCAGGGAGAAAAATAAACTGATATGACTAGGTTGTTTTGATTGGAGTATGACGTATCTGTAGGTGTTAAGGCATGGACTCAGCTGGGAATTAGACTGAAACAAATGTAATATGGATTACTTTCTTAGGAAATAAACTACTTTCCCTGTCACTTCTAGTGCTAAGGTATGCTGAGATATCACAGTCTAAATCTAACCTAGTGGTAGCTTCTATTAAAAATTATATTACAGAAAACTTGCAACACAGGAATGTTTTATCAGATTAAAAGAGAACATAACATGAAATGCAATGAATTATGCAAGTATAATGTAAGGGTAGAAAAGAGTGAAAGGATGAGCAAATTTTCATATGGCTGCCACTCCACTGTTTGTTTTGTGCAGCTGAAGAGCAGTTTGCACTTGCAGCTGGCCCTTAAAAAACAGAGACCTCAAAAAGAACAAATCTTTCGACTGCCTACAAAGGCAACTATAGTATTTCATTATTTTTTTCTAACCACAATCTATCTTCATCCCTTGCTGCCTAGCAGAGGTTATAGAGACAATTTCATTTTTCTAGCTATGTCTATACCTGTAGATAAAGCAGGGCTAGAGCATGGGTTCCAATGTTATCCTGTGATTATAATCCTGGGGGATGATTAGCGTTCTCCCTGGTAATATTTTGGCTTGGGCCAACTAGCATTCTCCCACCTATTCCTAATCACAACTCAGGCACATGCCAGCAACCCTGTATATGTTTTGACTGCAGTCTCACAGTTTAAGGGTGGAGAAGGAGTTTTGCTGTGCAGATGAGAACTGCATACTTTCACTTGGCCTCTGGTCCAGTGAATGGTCTCAGTACTGATTTATTTAGTAGCATAAAGGTTGACTATGAATGAGATTCTGTCTTCCTGAATATCCTTCTTCCTCTTGCTGTAAAGGAAGCCCTTTAGCCTGTAAGGATAAGCACCTGCCATAAACTCTTTCTCACTGTAAGTTTGCAGTGGAGGTCCTCTCTAACCCATCACTACTAGAGTGTGACCATATTTAATCCTGTTTGTATTAACAGGGATCTCCAGAAGCATAGTTCTCAGCACCTCTTGGCACAAGATGGGTGGAATGCAAAGCCCTTACAAAAGAGCCACTAAGGAAACACCACGCTGGAGAGCATCAGCAGTTGCTTTTCCTCATCCTCTGGTTCAAGCCATCACAGTATTCGGTGCCTGGATGCGAGTAGAAGAAAGGGGAACAAGAAAAGTGATCTCTGCAATGTTATTGAGTCTGTTCATGCACTGATTCCCCTCTGCCAGCCCACTGCCACCTCACACAGAGGGACAAAATCCCCAGTTACCTTTTCAGGGAAGCACTCTTAGGTTTCTGAAGACAGGAATTATTACAGTGATATAGGGAGATTTACATAGATAGTGATGTGAAAAAAAGGAGAAAAATAGTGTTAATAATCCTTGTTTAAGTTCATGCAGACAGAAATCTTGCCTTTTCTCTGTATTTTACAGGCATTGTAAAAAATACTGTATTTGACTGAGTCAGTCAAATAATAAACGCCACAATGAGTAGAGCAGGAAAATGTCAGATGGTGGTCTGGTCTCTTAAAAAAAAGAAGGAATGAAATGCCTGTCCTTCATAAGATACCTGTAAAATGGCTAAATTTTACAGGTATCATATGTTGGCTATAGAATAACCAGGCACATGAACACTATTACAACTCCAATTCCAATTCAAAGATGTAAGATATATTTTCCATAACATTTGTGTGTATTCATACACCGAGTAGTCTTTCTAGTAGCCTAGTTCTTATTGATATGTGCTAATGATGTGAACATGTGTTTCAATAGCATGAAACCTTCAAGGACCACTTCATCTATTGTGCTACAATCACAATAGTTTTGTTTCAAAATCCTAAAAGAGTATAAGAAAGTAAATCCCAGTACCCTCTGATTACCTTGACCTGCATTTCTATTGCCTACATGTTCATAGTTTAAGTGGGAGTCTAAGAGGAGGGCAACCCAGTGGCTTAGTTTAGTGGCTCTGTGCGTGTGCTACAGATAGGATTTCCATTCCTTCTGTCTGGTTTCCTGGCTTGGCAAAGGCAAGCAGTGTTGGATCTCCTGGATGAGTGGAAAAGAGAGTATCTCGACTCTCAGCAGTGATCTCTCCAGTTAATGAGATAGCCGTGCTGAAAGGAACATTATAGTGTCTACCAAAGCTGAAATGAGGGTGGCTACAGGGAAAGGACTCAAGAAAGTGTAGTAAGTGTAAACAGAATGGAGATATGGAGGTTCTTCACTGCTGCAAACAGTTTTTTCTTCATTAATAATTTTTTCTTCATTAATCATTTTTTCTTCATTAATAATGAAAAGTATTTCTCACTTTGTCTTTGCACACAGCTTTCTCTTAAAGGAAGAAAATGAGGTTTCACTGCAGGCATACTGTCTGTAACTACTTATCACATTTATGTTGTGGAAAAAGGCACAAATGCATACAGGCATTTCCCACAAGTTCTGCAGGCAGGAGGGGTTCTTTAATAGCATGGCAGTCACTTTTTCAGCCTCTATCTGCGTGTGTATGCGTGTCTGCATGTTGCAGAGAGGACACAGAGAGCGAGCTCTGCAGCTGAATTTAGAAAGTTATAGATGTTCTCATCAGCCCCATGCAATGCAGCAGAGATTCCTTCCAAAAGCCCAGGGAGCAGAGGCTGCAGACAACAGATGTGAGAGGGTTTCCCATAACTGTCAATTTTCGAAGTGTTTGCATTGAAAAGAGAGGAGGTGCTATTTTGATTGATATTTCAGCCGCGGTATATAAAGCAGAGGAATTCCTCTTACCCTCTGCTTGTCATACTGATCTGCATACTCTCTCAGCTGGACTTGGGGCTACTACTTACTGCATCTGAAAGGCTGAAACTCACTGGGAATAAAGAATTCTTGTAACAATGCCGGAACCCACCAAGAAAGATGGTAAGCATAGCAAACATTACCTGAACATTTCTTAATTACAGGAATTATGAGGACACACATGCAAAAACCATCTTTTAGACCATCTTGCATATATCAACCACAAATAATATCTAAGAACAATAGCTGGGTAACATTATACCATTAGATATCACTGATCCTTTTAGATTTAGAAATTACTTTCAGGCAGGAATATAGCACAAAATTGTTTTAGACAAGAAACAATGACTTTGAATGGTTATTGAGAAACTACTTCATTGGGCAAATGTTGTGTTTTTTTAAGGACTGCAGGATTTCCATAGTGCAACTTGTGGTTTCTCTATTCTAAGCTAACTAGACTCTGGAAAAGAGGGAATAAACATTTCTTGTGGTTTAAAAAGCCAGGACACTGACATATTTTTCATACAGCTTTCTAGTAGTTATTGAATGGAAAGGATGTATTCATGAAACAGTGCTAAGGTTCTGATGAAAATATATTCTATACATCTAATGCATAAGTGAAGAATGTAGTAAGTTCCTCTGTACAAGTTGAACTGGAATGATTCATTTTGCCACACTACAGAAATTATTTTTATGTTTCAGAAGGATAGTTAAAGGCAGTAATATTGACCCCTTTTGTGGTGCTGTTAAGTTCATAGCAAAGAAACTGAGCATATAGTCTGCTAGTGAGTTGCAGAACTGTACAGTGGAGGCTGCACAAAAAGGGGCAAAGTGGTCGGAGTCAATTAATTAATAACTTTTTGAAAGCTAGAATTTATTTTTCTACCATTTTGAAAATTTAAACTAAATAAGCTTCATCTATTTACATTACTTCTATAGCCCTTACTGTATTTTCCTTTCAAGTTTAGATGTTTTCGCAAGAATTTTTGATGATTATTTTCTAACATTGACTACATAAATAGCTTTTGCGAAGCTGTGAACGCACAAACTGTATATGCTTTGCAGATATCGGCAAATGAAAGGTATAAAGACAGGTTCTCTAATGCACTCCCAAATGCAAAACTGAATTTAATCCTTAAGGTAATCTTGTGGAAAGAATAGAACTCATTAAATAAACTTTATTTCCCATAAATTCTGAAAGAACTGCTGGGCCCATGTCTGTAGTTTAAGTACATTGGATTTAACACCGATCTACCAATCACATTTGCTTGATTTTAAATGTCTTTTTGAAATATTTTCTGGTTTTGTGAAGAGCAAAGCAACTGTCAGGAACGTTACTCAGTTTTGGTACCTTCTTTGATTGGGGATATATGAAAACTAAACTTTTTGCACGACTGAGTCTCAAGCAAGCAGTGTTGACAGACCAGTGTGATCACTTTACTTACTGGCCCTCCTTAGTGATCGAGGACAATGATAGATGAAGTATCCTTCTGAAAATAGCTACACCAAGTGCACGTATTAATACAAGAGCCTAATCCTCTGTATCAAACCTAGAGCCAAGCCCCTTCTAGAGTGTCTTATTTGTAATTCAAATTATTTACACATGTATTAAGTGTCCTTTTTATTTGATCTGTTATTTGACTGCATATTACACACTTTAATCAGAATGCATTCTGTAGCTGCCAACTCAAAAAAAAAAAATCCACTAAAATATTTATGCACTTTCAAAAGATATGTGCTTTGAAGAAAATTAGTTTGGAGGCTCATGTTTCTGGTTCTGTTTAAAATTAGATTGTTTCAAAGACGTTCTTACAATGCAGTGATTAACAATGCAACTCTGTGTTTGTGTTACAAAATAAGTTTAGCAACTCTGAACAACATTATATTGACAGTGGAATAAATGTGATTTTTGATGAGACAATATTCAGGATCTAAAAATATTGAATTATTCTCTCCTGATAGGGCTAGAATTCACAAGTAGTAATGAGCTCTGGAGAAGTAATACAATTGGGTTGTACACTGGTTGCTCCTCGTTGCACCCAGTTTGTTTGCAGCCAGTAGATCAGTGGAGAAACAGGTTTATATTATGGTACTTAAGAGATTAGTTGCTTCCTAAAGATTTTTTGTTGATCAAGAACTCACCTGAACCGGTGGCAGTACTTGTATAGTAAGTATGAGTACTTATTATATTAATGGCAGGAGGATTTGGTTCCAATAATAATACAATACCGCTGCTACTACTCATATTAGGTCTACTCATACTATGTCTACCAGTAAGAATTCAGAAGCTCACATGTTCATCAAATGCCTCTTCTCAAGGTAATTTCCAAGGTGTGAAGGGTTGAGGGCAATTAATTAATGAAGGTGAACCTTGGACTGACTAATTCTGGAAAGTACCACTGGAAGGACTGTATGAGAAACCTTTGATGAAGTTGTTGGAAGACTACAATAGAAAGCAGAGGGGAAAAAAAGAGGCTTAAGACTTCTGCATCACATGAGCACCTGAGCAGTGTTCTTCTGACATTTCCAAAAGAAGCAATCTACTTGAATTATCCCATTCCCATAGGTCCTGCCACTTAAAAACAGAATACATAAGAGCGAACAGCTGAGAGATCAGAAACTACCCAACACTCAAATGTTAAAAAAAATCTCATCTTTGCATTTTTTTTTTTATCTCTGCAGTCTCTGGAGTGCATAACTAAATTTTTCAGAGGCGGTGCTATAGCAAGCTCATAGGCTTTTTTTCAGACCAAATGATCTTTTTAGTTATTTTAAGATTATTAAAATAACAAAGTGAGAAATTTCCTGACTTGGTGAGAGTGTAGCCTCACAAAGTGCTCTTAACAAATAGGATCACCAAATTAAACACACCACTCAGCTTAGAGAAGGTTGCTGGAGAGCTTCAGCCTGGTGGAATTTGTCACTGTAGAAACAGGCTTCCATGACTAATGATTCAAGGCCTTTATGATACTCCTAAAACGTTGAGTCCTGTATATAATATCAGCTGTGGCTTCTCTGCAGTAGATGGTCATGCCGTTGTCTTAGCTGGTTTAAAATATCCTATTTGCAAGGTGAAGTTTACATCAATGGGTTAACTGATCCCAGTGGATGACTAGGATACGACTGTGATGCCAAAAACCTTTACCAGTGCATTTAAATTCAACAGTCTTTAGTTTTCCTGGTGACTAATAAAATAACCCTCCCCCATATAATTACTTCCTGTAATTTATTGCAATCACTCAGTCAATCTTTGCTCTCCCCCCTTTCCTTTAACCAATATTCATAAGAGCTGCTCATTAATTAGGTGCCCTCTTAAGCTGTCACAGGCCATGGCATTTGGATATGCTTTTGTAAAAGTGCCAAGTCTCTCAAGAGCAACCTTTTCAAACTATTTGTGGGCATCATCCCACAGTGACAGGTGCAAGTCCGTCCCCAGTAGGCAGCTCTGTAAATTTGCCTTATTTATTCTCCCCAATCTAGGAAATAACTCATGGCCATGAGTTAAGTGACCATTCCAAATTTTGAGCCAAAGCATTTATTGACTGTCTGCCAACTTTATTTTGTAAGGGTTTGCGAGGTCTGCTTGAATATTGCCTTGGAGCATCCACATATTGGCAAGGAATCAAAATTAAAAGTCAGTGTGTCTACTTTAGACAGAGTAAAAACTTTATTCGACCTATGAACAGGATACATGTAAAAGCTGTGAAGAAAACTATGTGCATATATTGTCTGTTAGAAGAACAATCTCTAAAACATGAAAAAATCTGTGAAAGGAGGTAAACAAACATACCCGTTGAGACTGCTTTGGAGATATAGTAACGTTGTTCTCTCTGTAGATACCCTGTAGAAACAAACTTTATTTCTATTGGCTTTTAAACATGACTAATTTTTTTCATTGTGTGATTTTTTTTTCTATCACCAAATTTGAATTATATTTAAAATATTTTAAGCAATACCACAGTGGTGTATCAAGATAATAGACACTGTCAAACAAATCACCTAGTCATATAAATCATACAGGTAGACGCATAAAGCAGCATTCCAGTAGGTAATCAATCTGAGCATAAATATTGGTTAAGAGCTAATTAAAGTCAGATTCCTTTTAATATTATATTTTCAGGGCTAGGCAATTTTTCAGAGGTGAAAGAGAAGTTGAATGGGAATTCTGTTTCACTACAGAGTTGGCTTGTGTCAAAATTAACAACACTGATGGAAAGTTTTCCTGAAAATTCAAGAACCCAGCATGTGAACATTTTATAACATTGTTTAGTGCTTTCCATGCAGGAGACTGGACCTGTATAATCATTTCATATGGCACCACACTGGATAGTGCAGCTGCTGCTCTCCTTGTTGCATAGTGAGGGAAAAGAAAAGCATACAGACATCCACCTTCTGCCATCATCATCTGCAGCACTGACTGTAAAATGCATTCCCGTCATTTCTAACTTCCTTCAGTCTCAGAGCCAAATCACACTCCAAGTCAGGCTCATATATATAATTTCCAAGCACCGTATTCAAGTCACAGGTAAATGAGTTTTGGTGGATGAGGGAAGGATGAAACCCTAACCCCTTAAATTATTTTCCCTCTCAATTCTTTAGAAACTTTCTGTTCATCACCTCTAGCTAATAAATTAAAATCCCTCCACAAATGGAAAGCAAACTTACGCCTAACTGTTGTAATTAGATCTATGAGGGTGGGCTGTGCTCCCGTCCTGAGCCCCACGGAGCAGCGTCCTCCTGCACAGATCGTGTTGCACGCTGGGAACTGAGTTGTTCTTAGACTGCCTTTACCCTCCCATTGCTAACTTCTAAGTGTTGCTCCCACACTTCCTTCTAAGATACCAGAGCATCTCAGATTTATTCTTTGACCTTCCGCCCCCATCGTTGCTAAGTTTCAGACTACTTTTTCAATCAAATTAATTTGATTAAAACCCCCCTACACTGGCCAAGAAAAATCCCCTTGATCAATTTTTGAGCTTTTATGTTTTGTTTGTTTCATTGTGGTGTAAATTGAAGGCACTACATTGATTTTTTTTCTTATTCAATGCATTGACTTTATTTTAATACTCGTGTAGGAGGATAATGCAAGATTGACCTGTCTTACTTAAGGTTGTTCTTACTTGAAAAGCTTGTCCACACTGTGTAAAAAACAGTCCATCTATGTACAGGGAAAAATATTTAATATTATCACTCTAAAATAAAAAGATCTTTGATTTTAGGAGGAAAGAAAGGAATGGTCTTTTAGCAGATCAGAGGGTGCTTTGTACTTCGCAAAACTGAAATTAGCAAATGCTGCCTTTGTGCCTCTCTATACTGCACCTGTTGGGAAGATAAATAAAGGCCTGCCCAGTTCTTTCCCCTCATACCTCCTAAATATATCACTTTGAGAGAGCTCTAAAAAAACCAACCATGCTACAGTACTCTTCTGTTCCACGAAAAACTGGATGAGTTTTTTCATATTGGTTTCAGAGATCTACCAAACAAGATGGTTGCATAACAAAACAACAGCAGAGAGATCTGGTGAGACTTCAGTTGTCAAGACATTAGTAGCTGCCCCACACATCAATGGTCCTTGGAAATAAGTAGTAGAACATATTTCAGGTTTCATCAGCAGATGTCCAAAGTGTTCCTTGAAAGGGAAGAGCAAATCAAGTTTGGAAATAAACTGCCTGCAGAAATTTCCCTTGGGATAGGAACAAATACTAGACTCATCACTCGTGGAAACATAGAGATTCATCTAAGTTGGAAGTCCTAATTTAATAATTGCTCTAGAGTGAAACAGAAAAAAAAGTTCTCATTTAGACACTAATGTGACTTTGCACTGAATGTAAAAGTCTGTAAAATAAAGGCCAAGGCAAATGGATAGGACTGTGAACTTTAGTCATCATTAGAGATTTCTCATACCCACTGCAAGCAGTTTTGTCTCTTGAGTCTGAGGAACTGCGTGACTGAGAAACACCCCCTTCTCTTCCCACCCTCACTTCCCACCCAGCTCTCTCCTTCTGCTCTCAATCACTGAAGTGCTATTTCTGAAGACTTCAAACACAAGATAGATGCAACGGTTTCTCTTTTTCACTGTTGTTAGGGAACCAGTACTTGAAGCTATTTTTCCATCAATTCATCATCATTCACTTTATGACACTGTGAGATTTTATTCTTTTCCTTTGAAGAGTTGTTGGTGTTTTAAGAGTTAGGGAAGCAAGGAGTGGTCTGACATGAAAGTCCATGTTAGATCACTGAAAATTTTGGTAATTTTGCAACCCTAGAAATCAACCAATAGTGTTTATACTGTCACAGAAATCTCTGGGTTAGGAACCAGATACCCAAATGGAGCTATGTGCAAGTGAACTTGGTGTACCCACTCCCAGAGGAGTCAGGGACAGCAGTTCATTAAAGTCAGAGGTTCCTGGTCTGCTGCTACTCAGCTGACCAGCCAGCAATTGCCTAAACATACGTGCCCTACTGCCAAATAAGATGCCTTGGGATACACAGAATACCTATCATGGGCTGGCAGATATGACTCAGGACCTGTAGGAGGTCTGCAACACCACAAAGTAGCAGCTAGAGAAAAAAAGACTGTGCTCCAGGATCTGAATGTCATTGATCAGCTATGATGAAGAAAATTAAATAAGCCATAAGCAGCTATTTTAAGGTGAAAAAAAAATCTAATTCCATTGGTTATAATGGCAGCTTGGTCTCCTAGTTCACACTATAAACACATATATATGCTTCCCTTTTTCTGAGTACCGTAAGGATAGTGCTGCAGAGCTATCCTCTACAATTTGTTCAGTTGCTGTTCAAGGATTTTCTGCAACGGGTAGTTTTACAAGAAGACAAGAAGAGAGTTACATTCCATCATTATTTGCATATTCAGATGCTCTTTCTCAATAAATAAAGAAGTACCTTAGGCCCAGATTCTCTTGAGCATCGTGCAGCCTTCCGTAATCTGTAATCTACAATCTGCTTTGTGCATTGATAAAATAAAATAATAATGATAAAAAGATTCTACTGCCATTTTTTTGTTATTTGGGAGGATCTGATGCTTTTACTTGTTTTATTTTTATAAGTCAATTATTTTTAAGTCAATATATTTTATTTCATGGCTGAGCATTTAAATCAATGAAAAATTAAATTTCTACTTTACATCAATGAGAGAAAACAGAAAGATGAATTCCTATTCAAATTAATACTAATTTATCTACTTCCTTTCTATTCAAGCTTACTCTCACTTCCTCCAACAGCTTTATGCTGTTAGATGAATGACTGGTTACATCAGTGATCTTTGTATCTATGAGCAGTAAGCCCTTTTTATGTTAAATAATACAGTGTTTCTGAATACTCTATGAAATGTTCAACAAAAAACATGTAGATTTAGGAATCTCCATGAATTGCCATTTCTGGAATTTACTCTCTCTAATTTGCTAGATGTGGCTTTAGCTCCTAGAGCTCACTGAACTAGCAGATGTTCAGCCAAGATGAAGCACCTCACAGAAGACAGTTCTGTGTTCAACAAGATTTTATGTCCTAGGAAGCCATTCTAGCAAACATGTTTTGGGAAAAGTTTCGGTCAATTTTTACTGCTTCCTGAGATGCTGTAGGGACAGAAAGTTCCTCTGGGTTCAAGTATGAAGATAGATTTCTACTCAGACCCTAAAAAATGCAGCATACGCAAAACAAAGTGGTTTCTCTCTGACTTCCCTCACCCATTACCTGTGCCTGTGTTGCTAATAGCGTCTCCACAGAGGAGTCAGTGGGACCTAGGCTAAGTGATGCAGGATGCCTTACATCCACATGCCTTAGAACAGCCTCTTCTGAAGACCAATAACACCCACTTCCCCTCTACTGGTTAACCAAGTGTCTTTATGTGTATTTTCAGTTCAAAGTGACAAAATAATATGTGGCCTCTGCTGCAATTAGTCATGGTGGTGTTACATGTCATAATACTGGGATATAGCACACCCTGCTCTCTTCTCTCAGCGATAGATGGAGGTTAATTTAGGATATTTGACCTCCTGGAATAATGTTGAAGGGTTGCTGAACAGAAAGTCAAATAGAGTGCAGTCTCAGAAAACTTCAAAAATTAAAAAAATAAATCCACCATCTTAAAAATTGCTTCATGGTCTGCCTTGCAATAAAGTCATTTTTTTCAGCAAAGGCCCTCACAAATAAGATAAGTTGCAGGTTGGTCATTGCATGTGTTTTCTATGCAGTGCAAGGTTGTGCAGTGCCAGGACCTGGGAGCATGGTTGGGTGACTCATTCCATGATTTAGAGCTGCTGCCTCTGCCCTATGTACCATCTCCGTGTTCCCAAAAGTATGCAGACACTGCATCAAGAAGGGAGTCCTGCTGTATCTTGAAGCAATGGAATGTGTTTGAGACAGTCATTGCTTTCCCTTCTCTGGAGATTAGGAAATAGTTCTTACATAATTTGCTCTCCCTGGCCCTATTACTAACTGAAAATAGCATGTGATCTACTTCTTAGGGTGATTGTCCTTATATGTGATGGCTCCAACAAGTTATTTTGGTCAGGTGATTATTACAAAAAGTTCTATTCTAGTTTAATTCTCTGTAGGATCAAATGCTGGTTTCAGTGAGCATCTGAAAGAATTGTTCAATAGTAGCATTATGCTTTCTGAGATGGATCTGTATTAAAATACACTCATCGTGTCTTTGCAGGCTCAGAATAACTTCCTAATTTTGGTCATACATGCCAAGAGTAGTTTGAAGTCAACCACAAACATAGATGAAAATTCCATTTTCCTATAGATTTCTGTTTATAAATCTTAGCTCTGTGCATAGACATTAATTTGAGACATTTGCTCCCCATATTGAACCAACTGGACGCAACAAAATGGGCAGTGGTTGAGCAAAAGCAACTCACAAAACAGCACAAACAAGTACTTTTTTCTCAAAGGGGAGTCATGCTTTGCTCAGTCAGCCTGCAAATCCAGTCCAAAAGCCTATTCCAGATTTTCTCTTCTCTCAAAGGCCTGACTTTGTGATGAAATTAAACTGAATACAAGTGCAGCTAAAACTGAAGGAGACTCCAAAAGAAAAGTTTATTGGCTCAGTTGATGAGACAGAACTTAATCCTTGGTAGTCACCTAATCTACTATGCTGGTGGACTAGAAAGAGCAATAAGACATAGTTGTTGAACAGTTGTTGAACTCCAACCTTCGGATATTTTTGTGTTTATTTTCATAGCTTTCTGCCACAAGATCTTTTCTGTGGGGAAAAGAATGCACAAATTATGGCACCTAGCACCAGTTCCAACAGTTCTAGAAAGAAAAACTTTCTCTTATCAGTCTGAGCTGATTGTGCATGTGTGGTGGGGCCTTTCATGATTTTCTGAACTGAAATGAAATATTTCAAACAGTTTGCACACCTTGATGTACACAATGTTGCATTTCTATCCTTTTTCAACAGCTTTATTCATTTGCAGTACCACTAAAGCATTATTCCTAACAAAAGTTACACAAACCACTTATCCTTGGTAATGTGGAGAATATCTGTGGCTTGAGATATCTAGGAACAACCACATGAGAAATGCCATGCCGATGGAGTAATTAATGGACTAATAGCTTCTGTGTCTCATCCTGTGATACTCACGTAGATAGAGATACACATGCACACCCTGTAGCACATTTGGTATCTTGTATCTTTATAAGAACGTAGTATCTAGGCCAAAAACCTTATTTTAGACCCAAAAGAAGAGCCTAATTCCAGTGGAGACTGTGGTTGCCACTCCTCCACAGATGCAGACTTTAGTGAAGGCACAGAGGGTCAGATGTCTGATGACATTTTTTCCATGGCATTCCCTCCAGCCTTACTAATCTTTCATCTACGCTTTCCTTAGCCCTATTTTTAAAGGGGAAATCTGACCTCTGTCCTGTGCCCCTTTTTTCTTTGCCCTTGTTTTGTATTTCCATGTTTTGCAATAAAGTTTCCTCTCTTACCCAAGAGCTTTTTTAGCCGGAGAGAAACCATATGCCATGAGCTGTGATTGTAATTCACAATAGCATCTTAAATGCATTTTGCTGTCATGCTTTATAAGAGCTTTCTTTTATACATATCACTTACTGACTTACTGATGCAAACTCTCACAGTCTGTCTGCAAACATCCTGCTGTGTGCAAACACTCCCTAAAGGCAAAGCTAAGTGATTTTTTTTTTAAAGTGAAGCCTTATAATTCTCACAGTTATCTTCATTGATGCAGAATGAGATAGAGAGGTAGAAAATGTTAACAGTATTAACACAGAGGAATGTATGCAATTTTTTATGCTGAACACCCACAAAGGGTCATACATGACTTTCCTGTACATAACTATTGCTGCAGGACCCACCAAAGGTTTGCCTAGTACCGTAGGTCTCTGGCATGTTAGATCTCCTAAATTTTCACCTACGGAAAGAGTCCTTTCTTTCCACTTGTGCAAAATAGTCCTAAAGGTTTTTCAATACAATGCTGAATTGCAGGAATATGAGCTACAACAAATATTTATATGCAAACAAGCTTACAAAAAGAGAGAACTCTATAAGTCAGTACATAGAAATCCTAATAAAGAAGTAAGTTTCTGAGTTTTAGGGTAATTGCTGATTGTTAGTGTTTACTATCAGCAACACTGCAACTCTGATACAACGCCTTCCTATATTGCAAGTTATGTTTGGAGTTTTTTAATTTTCTCCAAATTAATTACAAATCCATTTTGCTTAGCATGTACTTGGACATCAGCACTCACAAAAAGTAGCAACCACTGAATTTTGCAGCCCATAAATTTGAGTTTACTCTTGGTAAACTAAAAAGTGGATGCTACTACCCTGTTTTTCATCTTGAGTGAGTTGTTTTCCATGAATGTGATGGGTAAAAAATTCAGGGTGACATAAGTAATGAATTATTAGTGATTAACTACTTGAAACAATCCCTAACCACCTAGACACCTGACAGTCCTGAGTCTGGACTCCTGTTACAATCCATTCTGTAAGACAGTGTCTCTCAAGAGGAGGCTGAGGACTGAAGTGCAGATGACAGAAGAGTGCTCTTATCTGAAGGAAGTCTGAGAAGGCCCTTTCTTCTTGAAAAGATCACAGAGTATCAAATTATCTGTCACCCACTGTCAAATAGACTTGAAGCAAATGTTTTTCTTATTTGGTATTTGGATACGGTCATGGTAATGTTTATGCCTAGTTGTAGCATATGTTACTCTGACAAAGAGTTGATAACAAGCTGATAAATTCAATCCTTGGGAAATCTCAACATGTACACGTTTAGTTTTGCCCTGACCCTCAAAGAGAAGTTGACATTTCAAAAACCATGGAATGGGAATACCGGCAGGATTTCATTTTAAATTGCTGAAATGTTTTATTCTGAAATTTGGTTAAAATGAAGCCTATCAGCATGTCTCAAATGTTTCCTTATAACTGGTTGAAATAAGTTAGATTTCATGAATGCATGCCACCATGGTCTTATGCATCATTTTCCCTAAGAGTCAATCTCTCTAAGCGGAATTATTTCCCACTATCTTCACATAATCACATGGCTCTCAGGGCTAACCTGAATGCACTGAATGACAGGAGATTTAATCCTTTGTGGAACTGACTGCAGTTATGCAGAGCATCCAGTCCATAATGTGATTTTCATAAAATAATACAATTTCCTTGACTCAGAGTGAAATATTTCAGCAAAACAACGCTGTCACAATTTGGATTGAGCAAGAGTGAAGATATTTTTCTAACTGGTAAAATTGCTTTCCTGAGCTGGTTTGGAAATTATCTGGACAATGTGAAAGGAAGTTCGTTACTGGTTAAATATTCATCTCTGGAAATAAATGACCTTTCAATTTTATTGCTGACTTTTATTCTATAATTAGAAGTGCAACTGTCATTGAAAACACATTCTTAAATTTGAGGAATAAATTACTATCATTCCTGAGTAGCAGTTCCGTGGTTTATGAAGTGTTTTATCCAATAATGTGGTCCACTTTATTATATTTTGCAGCTTTCAGAAAGGAAGTTACCATTAGTGTATTGCTATCTCTGATATCACATTGTGGTGTCTTCTGCTTTCAGTTTTCTCTAGGGAATCTCTTGAGCACAATGAAAATATTTACTTCCAGAGAAAAATTATTAACAAACTGTTGCAAGCAGGATAGGAAACTGAGAATAAAGTCTATGTTTTGCCATACTTTTTAACGTGGAATTAAACTATTCTGATGAGTGGATTAAGTGATTTTAGTAAATACATAACAAAGATTCATTAGAGTTGGGTCATTTTAAAGAAGGATTGCACTTGGCTGTGTTAGTTGTAATTTTGAAAATTTGGTTTCTCATTAGCACCTACTGCCAAAAATAAACCTTGTTATTCTAAGGGCAATTTAACACATTAAAAACTAAAGTATGCCGAGCTCCTGCCTTTTGTGTTCACGCAGTTCAGTTCCGGAGTGTCGGAACTAACAATGCTCTGCTCTCTGTGCCCGGCTGCCTCTTGTCCCTGCAAATACTAACACGCTGATTTTCCACCTATGAGCCAGACCATTCATTTTTTCCCCGAAGGCAGGAGTCTGAGTCCTCCTTGGCCTCTGGACATCACACAAGGCACCCACAGCATAGGTAGTGTCACTGCTGCCCAGCAGTGGCCCCACGGGGCAGGAGCGACAACACCACAGAGCATCGGCCGCGGGTGCACGGTGAGATCCTCTGCCCTGACCTCACTGGGACCTTCTTATGTATAAAAAAGATGGAATGAATGATCACAGCTGAGCTACAGCACAGTGGGAGTGATTCTGCAGAGCTTCTACCACACCTACAGCCCCCACCGAAGACAGGAACCTGTGACGAGTGCTCAGGCTAAGAGCAGGGGCTTTCAAGTATTACACTGTATTGGTGAATCTATGAGGTTCAGATCAGGTATTTCAGAACTGTTTTATTGTTGGTTTTAAATAGTAGCACTCTTTCTGTCCTTTAGACATAAGCACCCATCTCATTGGCAATATATAAACAGCCAGTTTTCTCCTTCCCCTCTTTAACTGGAACCAGAACCATGTAGAGCATAACATGACTGTGGCTCAGATGACTGTGAACAGCTAGGTGAAGGACACAGAATGGCAGGAGTCATTAATCATTTCATACTTACTGTAAATTGGTGGCATATAAACTGAGATGGTGCAATAATACAAGACAATTTCAGACTTTCTATCATCTGTAGTAAGAAGCTGACTCTCGATGGAATTTCCACAGTTTTCACTACGTAAATTTTATGAGGAAAATGCCTACTAAGAATTTTTTCAGTAACATTTTATAACAAGTATTGCAGTGATATTTCAAAATAAAATGCCTTTATTTCCACACATGGAAATAAAGGTTAACACTTCAAGATGTGGAATAAAATATAAATCAATATCGACATAAATAGACTCAGGCTCTGCAAGTGCAGTTGTGCTGACAAAAGCCTTCTCATAAAGGTTCAGTAATGACAGCAAACTGAATTACCTTATGAATACAAGTCACGTTGGTAAACACTATAACACATTTCAGCAAAATTCTTCTGTCATACAGATGGTTAACCAGCAAAACTTTACGTACAAGAATTTGCAGGATTGATAGCGTCACAAAATTTCAGTTTCAGAAGTTAAAAAACCCCCACAAGTGTTTGTTGTTTGTTTGTGTTTAACGTTGGAATGAACTAGAAAACTGCAATTGTGAAAAGGTCAATAGAAAAAGATGTAGTGAAAAAATTTTGATGAAGTTTGGCACTCAAATTGTAGTCTACTGCTACGTCTGTGAAATACAAGATACCAGTATGATACTCTTAGACACTTAAATACTCAGGAAATAACTTTTATATATTATTTTCTGTGGTATAAAGTAAGACAAGAAAGATACCATGGAAATAGAAATGGAATTTAATTACTCCATGCTGGTGCCTTGTGGGCTGAGCAGGTTAAAAATGAGTTTAAGAATGCATGGGAACTTGATAACCAGAGTGAAGCCACCAACTTTAGCTTTCTCTATCTATTTTAAATACTGTCAGTGCTTGGCAGTCTTCTAGATCCCAGTTACAGTATACATGAAACTTCAAGTCTGCAAAGGAAGAAATGCAGAAGAATATAGACATATAAACATACATTTTATTAAATTACTTTTGTTCAAGGTCATGGTTACAGTGTTCTTTAGAGATTAATTCCTACATAAAAACAAAGTTCTCATAAGAAATGAAAAGATGTGGAACCTCACATATGGTCAGATTTGATTTAATAGCATCATTTTAGAAAAATGGGAACAGCGAGGAAAACACACAAAACAAGCAATGGTTGCTTTTTGCACTTCTGTAATTATGGATGACAATGACGACAAAATCTGGAGTCACCAATTGCACTTGAGTGGATTTGTAAACTATTTCTTTGGTGTATAGTCCATTCTGCAGAATTCACTATTACCAGAGTTTTGTTCCAATTGTTCATTCAGTTTTTCACTCCTTAAGTCAGGGAATATTTCAGCATATGATGGTTTGATTGGCTGCTGTGGCCCATAGAATCATATATAAACTAAAGTATTTAGGTTATTCCTAAATACTCTTGGTTAAATTATACTCTTGGTGAAATTATATTATTATCCTAATTAGGACTAATTATTATCCTCAGATTTGTTTGTGTGTTCTTGGGGTTTTTTCTACAAACTGAAATTCACTAGGGATGGGTTTGAATTTTAATCAGATGGAAAATTAATTTTTTAACCAAACTCTTTGTTAATTTTATTTCTTCTCCAGTCCCTACCTAGAGATGCATCACCAGACTGTGACACTTTTAGTTGTTGGAATATAAAATAATTTCAGCTTCAGTGAACATGCTGCTGTGTTCACTTTGTCATAATAAAAGACAGTATTTAACCTAAGGTTGCTGTTTTAATCTTTAACCATAAAGAGTCGTGAGTCAAAATAGGCAGTCTTATCTGTCTACTCCATCAGTACAAGTGGAAACAGAAACTAGAAATACATTAATAAATTTATCAGTCTGTCTCTATCACACTGTTGACAACAGTAATAGTCATTTGGCTAGCCACCAAAGCACCAGCGCTTATTTACTTCAGTCCTTTAGAATAACTTCTGCTCTCAGGATTTAGGAATGAAATCTGCTTAGAACAGTTTCTGTAGCTGTACATCTTTTAAATGTAACATGAAAAGATGTGGACATTCATAAAAACAGGTAATGATTTCAGCTGGTATTGTAGTTTCTCACTTCCACTCCGGTTGGGAGCTGTCTGCAGAAGTTGCTCACAACTTCAGATTATTTCAGATTCAGATTATTTCTCAGTGAGCAATAGAGGCTCATGAGGCACTGGGCAGACCCTACCTTCATGACTGTGCTTAGGTTTTGCAGAATGATGACTACAAATTACTTTGAACCAAGACCTGTGTTTTCCAGCTCATTTAATCTGAAGTCAGCTAACAGTATTTTTTCCAAATGAATTACTGTGGTAATCTCGATAGTTTGTTGAGCAAGTTCCTGTCTTCTAAAAGATGTGGCTCTGGCTTTTAATCACATCACTGAAGCCACTGTGACTCCATATCTACCTGGGTGAAGTGACCCACAAAAAGTAGTCAAACCATTTTGAGCCATTTCTCTTCTTCAGAGCACTTTTTTTTTTTTTCAGGGAATATAAGGAATGAAAGGAAAAAGCCTCACTGCTTTTGCGTACTGATGATCTGGACATGACATTTGTCAAGTGACTCTTCCACGTCCTTGGTCCTTTCCTGCCCACCAATTTCAGTGGAGTATCTACCCCTGAGAGAGCCTTGTGCCACAACAACAGTTCTTGTGTCTTACAGTGGTCAGACACAGGAGACAATCCTCACGCACAACAACTGCACAAGGGCTGGGGTGAGCCATGCTCTCTCCCCAAACTAGCATTTTGTCTATTTTTGTCTTACTAGCAGAGTCAGCACTTTGGGAATGCCTACGTAATAGTTATATTTGTCTGATCCCTCGAGGCTATGTCCACAAGCTTAATCCACCTACTTAAATTTGACACAAGTTGACGTTGACAGGTCTTTGTGACAAAAAGCACTAAGTGACTATCCTCATGCTCTTTGACATATGAAAGTATCTTTAATATGCTGCTGTTACACAAACAGATATCATACCTGTATCCATGATGGTGCAGCCATAGTCCTGATTTCCTTTTCAGGTAAATGGGGGATAAGTCCTTTGATCAGACTGGGTGAGATTCTGAATCCCTTGGCTATTCTTCACTGGGTTGTAAGTGATCTGTATATAACTGAAGGCAGAAATTAGTGGAGGAGACTTTCCTCCTCCTTCCTGTGAATGCCCCAGGCCAGTGATGGTGAAATGATATCTTTGGGCTTTCTGCAAGCCCTGACTTCATGCTCAAGGTCATTTTCTTTACCTAAAGAAAAAAACCCCAAAACCTAACCCACTACTCATTTTCCAAAATCATTGAAAGTTCCTAAACCTACCCAAAACAAACCTGGTCATGAGTAGAGTTGTAAGATGAGAAGGGTTGTTCAGGCAGACCTCATTCCCAGTATGCTTGTTGATAAGCTGTAGTTCTTGAATGGTCTGAACTTCAAGTCTCCAAGGTGCTTTGCATCCAGCACAGTAGTAGGGTAGGACCTGGAGACTGTTTTAGAACTGTCAACATGCCTCATTATGATTACACTTCAGTGTGAAAATTAATACATATGATGTCAGGGAGTTTCCATGCTTGGTGCTGTCAGAGAAGCCAGTGGAAGTGGGAATTCAGAGACCTTGAAAACTGGCCACCACACACAAACTGACATCTGTATGTCAGTTCCCTGCCAAACCTTCTTGTGGCTGCTGCAGGTCAGATGTCAGTGCAATCAGACCTAAAATGGAACTGAAATTTTAAATAATGATGGTCCCACTTTAACATGGCTCTTAAGCATTTCCATAACCTAAACACATTGGTAATCTCATGGAAATTTTAAGCTTAGTTATCTATATACATAGCGAGATATTTTAAGTCTTATTTTATCTGAAAAATTGAACATAGTAAATGTGAAACAGTGATAGAAAATTGTTGGTAATGGGTCAGATTGCATCTCCTGCTGATTTTCAAGAGTGTATGTGCACATGTATAATTATAAATCACAAATAAAAATGTCGTGGCTCTTAGTGCTCATATCCTATGTCAAACTGGATCCCGAATGCATCTCATGACATGGATGAGGCATGAAAGAATTTATGGAGATGTTATCTAAGTGGCAGTTGTGTTTTCCCTTTATTTGCTAACTACACTTCTTAATATACTCTCCTTTTCGAGTAGCCATGTAGAGAGGACTGTTATGTTAATTCCTATTCTTTCTGAAGAATTACATAGAGCCAGATGCATTACAAGTTTCACAACCAATGACTAACTCGAGGTTGGTGTTTAGCATGACACAACCCACTGACACGCAACATTCTTGGCTTCTCAAACAAAAAACTGTAAAGAAGAGACCTCATGTCTTAGAAGCTGCGAGGCAGAAGTTAACTTTAGTTGCTCAATAGAAGGTCCAGTGGACATGGTGGTATCAGTTCAGTGGCAACTGGACCTTCAATAACCTCTTTTCCCTGTAGCTCAAGAGGCATCACTGGAACCCAGTGAACAGCACTTCTTCTCCAAAGGGGTTGAGGACTGTGTGCTGGAGGCAACACTTTCTCCACCACCAGCCCCCCTGACAATACCTCAACAGAGCACCATATTAGGCAACGGGCTGTCAGGAATGGCATCTGGGGACTCCAGTGATCATGCCTCCTAGGGAAGGAGCACAACCATAAGCTGCTGGTTGAGTGTACAGAGCCCTTTCCTGGCTGACAAGCTTGTTGCAGAGGTCAGCCAGAGAGGGCTATCATTCTTTGGGGAAGTGGAAACCACTCCGTGCTATTAATGGGTTTTTTCCTGGCTGTCCTCAGGAATGGAGCTGTAAGCCAAGCATGACCATGAAAGGGGTTGCACATGGTCAAAAGATTATGTTGAAGTATCTTCCATGTCTCTGTCACACCCAGTGCCTGGAACTCTCCCCTTTTTCTTCCCACACTATACGTCAGGTCTCTCCCTTGAGCTCAGTTTTTGTCTCAGTTTTCTCAGCAATAGTCCAAACAGTCTAGAATTATGGTTTAGGAAAGAAACCACTGTCTTCTTGGTTTGGCTTCAGCCGTCATCCCGTCACAGAATTGCAGAGTAGCTGAGGTTGGAAAGAACCTTTGGAGATTATCTACTCCAACCTCCCTTCTAGGAACAGGGTCAACTTGAGGCAGTTGCCCTTGAGAGTACTCAGGTTTTAAATATCTCCTTTTGTGTCTGCAGTTTAGACTATGAAGTTTAGACTATAATAATAGTGTTTCAGGTCAGTTTGTGCTGTAGATTTTGGCTCATATCTGTGCCTACTGCTGGGTAAGGCAGGACTTGAAAGATATGTTGTTTCTGAGCAATGTTACTGTGTTGATGTAACCATGAAACACCTCTCGAAAGGAAAGAAAAATTCTAGGCAAGTCCCTCAGAAATCTCATAAGTTTTTCATCTGAGTCTGGAAAGTGCTTTATTTGTTAAGCTTTTGTTTATACTGGTGAGCCATGGAGAATTTTCTAATTCAGTGTTCATAAGAATACTCCCTGTTTCTAGTTATTAAATTTCACAAGGAAAATTATGCAGTCAATAATTTTCTGCTATGACTTTTTCATGCAAGAAATACATTTCCACGCCATAGAGATGTTATTTTATTCTCAGTGGAAGTAGTGAGAAATGTCATGGCAGTGAAGTGAATATATTCCGAGGCATACTTTTTGTGTTGTAATTTTCATATTTTTCTAGGCCACAAAACAACACTTAGTAATTAGACCAGAAAAAATAAATTGCTATGAACCTAAGATATTTTACTGTTAGCACACTCTGTGTGTTGGTCTTTAATATACTTCTGCCTTTCATTCTGTGTGATGGGTGCTGTGACCAGAATGTACAACACTAGCTCTTTCCCCATAGCGAGGGTTTCTCTTTGGAATCTCTACAAGGATTTGCTATTGTATCTGTGTATGTGACTGAAAGTTTCTAAACCACATAAAATGCACACAATCAGCTTAAAATTATATTTGCACTAAAAATATTCTTCCCTTTGAAACTTTAATGGATTTATTAAGAATGAGAAGTATGTTTTAGTTATATTTAGACCTGAGTGCAGAGGAATAGCCTTACCCCCATTTCTGTGTGAAAGAGATTGAAACTTTATTTCCTGAATATGACCTGAGGTGGGGCCCCAAAGGTTAATACCCATAACATGATAAAGGTTAGTAAGAGCTATCTACTGTTACAGTTAAAGACTTCAACCTTTTAAATCTTTGCTTTGTTCTAAGTAGTTAAACAGTAAGTCAATGAACTAGTTCCAATAAATATTGCTGGTTTCAACTAGTTTAGAGTCCCAAAGCTTTTAAATGTTGGAAATAAACTTCCTCTAATGTTTTAAAAGTAAGTTTTAGATAGTCAAGTTGTTCTTATATTTGAGATGGGAGAACATGTCATCCCAAAAGGATAACATTTAAATAGGATAAAAAGTCTGGTTTCTTTATCACACGTCTGATTGGGAAGTGATATATATTAAAAACCATAACTGAAAGAAAGAATACCCAAACATACTGTAGGTCCTACTCAGAGAGGATAAACTGATTTTTTTTGCACTGAACATTGATCTCTAGATCTGATGGTGTGGTGAAAATGAGATAAAGGTCTCTGGATTCACTCTGCATGATCCTGCTAAGTTAATGGATCAATTACACTTCACTATTAAAGTCATATCAGATATTATATCGGTGGAAATTTTCCTTAAACATAAGGTATTGTCTGACAGAAGCATATTGATGTGGTAAGTTATACCTTTAAGCATAGGTTCAAGCCCAATTGACTTAAATAAATGAAACCCAAACTTGAAATTCAATTTGGATTCCATGATATTCCAGAACTGTCCTAAATTATAGTTGCCAAAAGGTCCTGAAATGTACTGGGTCCCAATTAATATAAATACATGCAGGTAGCTGACCTGCAATCAAGGAGAGACCTTATCACTCTCTACAACTACATGAAAGCTGTACCTGAAAGGAAGTTGCAGACAGGTAGGGGTTGGCCTCTTTCTCCCAAGTAACAAGTGATAGCACAAGAGGAAATGGCCTCAAATTGCATCAGGGGAGGCTGAGATTGAATATTAGGAAAAATATCTTCACTGAAAGGGTTGTCAAGCACTGGAAGTGGAGTCAGCATCCTTGGAGGTATTTAAAAGATGTGTAGATGTGGTGCTTGGGGTCATGGTTTAGTGGTGACTAGTCAGTGCTGGGTTAATGGTTGAACTTGATGACCTTAAAGATCTTTTCCAACCTAAAAAATTTTATGATTCTATAAATATTATATATCTCCATACTGAAAAAGTTCCTTGACCTATCTTCGCAGAGCATAAGCTTTAGACCTCTGACCTTGTCACTCCAAAGTTGTCATGTATTGCATGCATGAAAGTAAAAAAAATTTGACAACTGCATGAAAATATGAAATGAACCCAATGTCCAAAGTCAACAAACACATATTAAATGTGTGAAAAATATTTGCTTTTATTTGAAGCTCAGTATCTGTCTTCTTTCCTCATTTTTCAGAAACTGAAAATGAAAGTGCACCGCCACCTCCAGGTTAGTGTAAAAAACACTAATTTGAGCTGTAACCCAAACAACAGTTGCATTAGACTAGATACTGCATGGCCATAATATGATTTGTGTTCATTGTCCCTTTGAAAGTAAGAGGACAGTGAGAAAATAAGAAAGCCTGCCCAAGTAAAATATTCTCACTTCACTTTGCCTGAATGTTGATTTTTCAGACTCAATTTTTGTTTGTGAAAGACTAGTTGTTTGCTTCATATTGCACAGGTCCTTCAGGATACAGGTAAAGGTTAAATTCTATGGCTAAATTATGCTGCCTTCTTTGATGCTGGACAGCATTTAATTACCAAAATATTCCCTTTCATTTCTCCTCAAAAGTACTCTGTGAGTAAAGCTGACAGAATCAACCATGGGATTCATTTCGCTTAGTTTTAGCCATTTGAAAATTGTCTTGTCTAAGTAGTTCCATAGTGCTCCACCCATGACCAGTGGAGCAGATCCTGGGTCATACATGCTCATCCAGTGGGCATTTCCTGGATAACCTATCAAAAATGTCACTGGACATCTGCATATGGGCAATTGTCCTGAGAAGCCTGATTGTCTAGAATGGAGCTGGTGAGTAGCTGCCCGGAAGACAAAATTAGGTGACCTGAAACTCGCTCATAAGGACTAGAGCTTCAGGTAAAGTTGAAGATCTGTGCAAAGCTGCTACATTCTCTTTAGTGGGAGCTGGAAAGGTAGGGAAGCCTTTGCTTTGTGGCATTGACTAACTTGAGTTATATTGCCAGACAATGGTTAATACATATATACATTATGCATGTCTAATTTAACCATTTTGTGAGTTTTATTCTCTCTGTAGCTACCTAAATAGCAATTCCCAACAGAACAAATACTCTACAGGTGTTAAACCTTCATTTACTTACAATCTTGTTAACTGGCATTTTAAGGGGCTGTTCAAGATGTTTTTGTTTCAACAATACACACTTTCATTGAAAAATGACAAAGGTAGTAGTATCATTTGCCACAAAGAGTTTCATGTTTCAATAATCCATGTATTATTTTTATGCGATGAACTCTTTCATATTGCATATATTTGTAAGGAAAGTTAATTGAAATTTCATTAATGATGGTTGTATTTAACTCAACTGTAAAATTTGTACAGTTAACATTAAAGTAATTAATTTCACACTGAGGCTCTTACCTGTTGTAGTTTGTACTTGAATTCATGGTTTTCATCAGTCTTAACTTTGAAGTAGAACTGAAATGAGAAACAGCTTTTTGTATACAGAAAGGCACAGCATCTTTGAAACTTTACATTAAAAACATCTATTAACATTTTCAAATAATTAACATCTTTGTTTCTACTTAAAAACACTGGATTAAATACAAAATCATTTCTATAACCCCCTTTCTTTTCCTCATACCTGTACCTCTTCGGTAAAGTAAGTAGGGTGTCAGCAGGCCTTTATGGTTAGGCACAGACCAAACTGGGATATTTCTAAGCTGGAAGTGTCAGTCACTTCTAGCTTCCTTCTGCCTGACTCAAGATGCTGTCATCTTGGATTACCAAGTGCTATCACACAAAGAGGGAAGTTGGTTGTTCAAGAATCCAAATTCTGTAACATATAAATAGTTTATTGGACATAATCAACACCTTGAACTGCACCCACTTACAGTGGGAAACCATTGTAAGTGCTCCTTCTGGGTCTCCATGTCAAGCCATGATACTGGAATAACCAGACCTAGTGAAGTTTTCAGATGAGATGTAGACATTCTACCACCTGCCAAGAACAGTGAATTCTCCTAATCCTAATTCCTGGTGGGAAAAGAAAGTGTTACTGTAGCAAAAGCCCCATTAAAAAGGAACAGGCTTGACCATCTAGGCAAGATGGACAACCTGACAACTGGAGCTTGGAAATTTAGGAAATATGGACAGAAGCATCCAGAAGTCTGTCATACTTTCAGAATGTGGATTTGCTTTCTAAACTTCAAGTTTTGTTTTCATAGTTACCATGGCTACACACACGTGAACAAGAAATCAGGGTAATCACAGTATCAGCTGGCTCTTGCCAATGTTTCCTCCATGGAATAAATATTATCTTAGCTCCATCTAGATAATGTTAGTCCATTGACCATCACTCAAACTCATGTTCTGTCAGGTAGCTGACAGGTAAGTTTGCTACAGAAAGTCATTGTTCACAGGCAATCGGATATTGAGTGTTTATACCTTGAAGACAGCACAATTCATAGGATTTGACAAGATTCTAGATGACCCTGCATGCAAATTGAATGAGGTAGGAAACCAAAGAGAACAGGAGTCCTGTCAAATCCTGAAATAGAAAAAGTGTAGAAATTTTTATCTTGTTAAAAGTACAGTCCAAGGTTTCTCATACATCTGAGGTCAAAAATAAATTACATTCACCTGCTCAGAGTAGAGGACAGGCTGGTAATTGTTCTGATTCAGAAAACTAAATATGAATAGTATTTTAGGAAAGACTGTTGATAATAATAATGATGATGATGATAAAGAATTAATAAACCCCTCAATACACTCTCTCTGTACTTTGTCTTAAGGATAAACTGATTGGTGTGATGGAGCTCTGGATACCATTAGTATTTGGCAGTATCTCATGTCTGATCCAATGCCTTTCAAATTAACAGTGATATGTAACTCATTTCGAAAGCTTTTACAAATAAGCCCAAGAACAAGAGACTAACAACTGTTACTTCTAAAAAACCTAGTATTTTTCTTCCACTGAGTCCAGGAACATCAATCTTACATGACTTGTTCAAAACATAGAAATTGCATTGATAAATGCAATTGAAAAGTGCTTTAGGGGATTACAACTGTTTATTACATATACACATATATCAATCATTCTATAGTGTTGTTTTTTCAATACTAGCAGAACCTAGAATATGACTGCATTTTTTAATGCTGTGTAAGTTTTTCTTTTTACTTTAAGATCCTCTCAAAAATATACTTGTAATTCCTACACAGAACAAACAACACCGCAGGAGGGTGGAAATGAAAAGGGTAAAGGTAAGTCTGAAATCATATTTTAAAAATTGGCAGTAAAGGCAACATTTCTAAATGCAATTCTGAGGCTGAATTGCTTGAGCTTTAATTCAGAATTTTGATGTTTTATTTCAGAAGTGTGATGTGAAGCTTCCTAGATCCTTTTCGTGCATGACTTAGCCAGCACAAGGAAATTATGATACTTATATTTTCAAAAACTCTGCAAACCAGACTGACACTTTAGCAGCAGTATTTATACAGATTGTTTAATTAATAGATCAAATTACAAGTGATTTGCATGAGCAGAAAGCCATGTTTAAATGAGCCTGGATGTTGCCACTGACCAAGCTTGCAAAAACTCAGATATTGTGCACATTGGTGGCTTTTAAATAAAGTGGACAGTCTCCTGCTGTCATTCTAAGCTGTTTCTGTTCTATCACAGAAACTTGATATTGTGTGTTTTATTCTGCAAAAAGCCCTATAGATTTTTTTCATCTGAAAATAGAAATCACACATTCATCTTTCTGTCCTCACTAGGAACCCAACAGCTGAGCTCATTACAGGTTCTGAAAAATGTCTTTGAGGGCTGTTGGCTGTGAGCAAACAGATAACTGTTCCACTAGCAATGCATGTAAAAATCACTTCCTGTTTTAATGTATATTTTTGTGCTGCTAAGATCAGACTCCAGCTCTGTTTCTTCTGGTTACTAAGATAATTTTTGAGGAAACTGGGCTAAATTCCTTTCGTTTTTGTAGGAGCCCTGCCAAAGTAGAAATCAAACACCCCATCAGCTTATTTTGAAATTAATGATCTTTTTTTTCGTTCATTCTGATAAAAGGCAAAACCAGACCAAGATACAGTTACAACTGATGCAATGCTTGCTTTTCATTTGGCATGGTTATGCTTTTTCATGGAAAATCAATAAATGGCTTGCTTGAAAATGCATTCTGGCTTTTGGCCTCTTCCAGACAAAACCTTGTCTTATAGGCAGACTGGATGCCTACCTGATACTTGAAGATTCATTTGGCAAAGGCATGCATGGCTATTTTTCTCACTAAAGTAAAAATATAAACACTGAGAGTGTGTGGTTAAAGTACCCTTTTGAAAATAAAAATGCTGAACCAAGATTCAGTGCATGTTATTTTGCCAGTTATCTTTGCATTGAGCAATTATTTTGACACACAAAGTATTGTGTGAGTAATCACATCTGTCATCTTGGTAACCGAAACGCAATTCAGGAATAATTTGCATGCCTAATGATAGGAAAAAAAGATGAAGGTCTTGCCTCAAGCTATTCCAGCAGTTAGTTCTGCTTGCTTTAATTTTGACATGAGAGAAATGTTTGCTCCCAAACTGAACATGGATGGTGTTTTCCCCACTGCTCATGAGCCTACGTTTTACTGAATAAAAAAGAAAACATGGTAGGTAACTTATCAAATATTTCTATTACCTTCTACATTATTATGTTTATGTTTTGAAGTTAGTGAAGGACACAAGTATTTAATAAGAGAAAAACTGTTCCTCCTAAGAGGAACCATTTGATGCTAGGAGGATTTTACTACCAAAAAAAATTGTTTGGGATCCTTGTATGGAAAATGTTTCCAGTTTCAGTCCATGGTGGCAGCTGCTGCCTCAGTAAAAATTCCACTGAAAGTCTCAATACTACTTTGTAGATGACCTTCTGCCATGCTCCAGTGAAACTGTCACCTCTGCAAAGCAATGTAGATGTCATTGTCAGGCATTCAGTAGTAATTTTTTGGGAAAAGTTAGTTATAGTGCAATTGTTCCTATTAGCTCCTGTTTTGTTGCAGAGTATCACCTAGTAAGGGAAAGTATATTTTCTTAGAGTGATTTCTTCATGTTTGTCTGCCAGAAGAAAATCTTTTTAATGGTGAACATAATTCACAAAATGGGAAAAGTTTCCATTCTTCCAATCTGTCCAAAATCATATACATATCTAGGAAAGAAAATTTGGTAGTCCATGTAAATCCCACAGCCCATAATTTTCACCTCATTACTAAGACAAAATTAAGATCAGAAGTTAGGAAGATAGAGTATAACTGTCTGTGTGTCTGTTTTGCTGTTATATTTCTTTTTGGTAGCTACTGTCTGTGTGAAGTTACAAATTTGTGTTCCTTTGTATTTACTGTGAAGTTAAGAAATGGCAAAGAATGCAATAAATTCTTTTTATCTTGTGGTTATTACAGTATAAATTAGTAGCTCAGAGCATTAGACATAAAATTTTCTTTAATAAAATAAACTAGTTAAATAATATCTGAAATAATGTTGTAAAAATTCAGGATTATATGATCATGCATTTTATTTTCAGAGAAAAAAAGTGACTCAGCAGAAATCCCTCCAAATTTACTACATCATCTTATATTCATTCAATTTAAATGTTTATGCCTTTGTTTTCAATTTTAACATTATCTTACAGATTGAATATTGTTATAATTTTGTTCCCACTTACTGGAATAATAATAGAATTTTAATATCGATTTACTCATTCCTTTTTTTTTTTAGGTCCCATCCAGCCATTCAGAGAGCTACTAAAATTTCTGCATGTTTTACTGATACCTTTTCTCTAGGTTTCATCCAACCATCCACTAAAATGTTTGCATGTGTCACCCTTGTATTTTTCCAGGTTGCAATTATCCATTCATCTCTCTACTAAAACTTCCATTGCTGTATGTATGCACTTCATTTACCATTTCCAAAGTGCCAAGTCCCCTTGATGGGACTGCTGAGTAATCTTTGAAAATCAGATGGGTAATTGAAGTCAACTAAATTTCAAGCTCTCGATCTTACTGTGCTCAGTAATTTCAGCATAAACCAAAATTATTCAGCTAGTTGTTTGACTTACTCTGTATTTATTACACACCACGAAGTTCACACTTTGTGGCGTTTACCTGCCTCCTGCCTTAGCCCTGAACACTGGCTCCAGGGGGCAGTAGCACAGATAAATTTCAAGGTGCTTTGAAGTCACCTGCAGGAGCAAAACAGTGTGTCTCCCCTGTTCATCACTTCACACATATACATACACCTGCCACTTCGTGTGGTAGGTTTCAAATCAGGGGAAAGTAGGTCTAAAACTCTGGTTACCAGCAGTTCATATACAGATCAGTAATTACATTTTTTCTGTCAGATTTTTCTACATTTTACGTATCATTGTTCAGAAATTTTAATATTGAGGTTACACTAGCTGTGAGTATAAAAAGGTTTTTGTATTAGGTACTACTGAGATATGGAGAGTTCTTTTGTCCAACCAGACTCTACTCCTAATGAAGCTCAGCCTGGTCCTCAGTTAATATTATCATTTAGATACAAGGCAAAAACCATAAATACCCTATTTGTCAATGAAATTGTACCATAGACAAAGAATAAAGATCTCTATAGAGTAATACATTTATCAACCTATTATGGATGACTCTTGGCATACAACATATTACTAAATATACTCCATTAAAAGTTTACTTGCAGAAGATAAGGATAGTGAATTAATGATCATAGTTCCACTGAGAGGTTTGATATTTTTGGTAATTTTTTATCTTTTTTATTGCCAACATAAACAATCATTCGTCACATAAAGCAAATCGGTCATAGCTGTTTAACCAGTAGTTGGTCCATTTTGTCCTAGAAGCCTGAGATATAAGGATTGATGGATTGTTAATTACCCATTTGTCGAAACAATCTTATTGTTTTTATACTCTTTCCATTTCTAACACATTCAATTGTGCTTTCATTTTGATGCTTCTGAAAGGTTTGTTTGGGTTAGTTTGTTTGTCTTCAATGTTAACATTTTGTTTGAAGAATGGTAGGTAACCATGGAGAAACCCCAGCAATCCCCCTGCAAAACTAATAATATCTTTTTTGGTTTTTAGCTCTAAATTATTTTAATTTAAATGATTAAATAAAATAAAAATCAGAGTGGTCCTTTCACAACATGATTATCATACATCATCACGTGGGATGCATCACACCAAATGTTTTATGCTGCTCTTAATTATTTTTTTCCAACCAGATGGCTCTTCCAGCCATCATCAATCAAGATGGTGACATTATTGACAAAAAGAGACTAAAGTACACTTTATGCTCTCATGATATACGGAGAAAGATTTACAGTGGAGTTACTAATCCTTGCATTCATTTAGTTGCTAGCACAGTATATTAAAACCTCTGACAAGACTTTGTCATTATTGTGCTTTCACTGAAAATCAACATCTTCAACATCTGCTTATGGCATTGGATGATGCAGGTCATGAGAACTCTTCCATTAAAAGAATGTGGGGTTTTTTTGCTAAGAATAAGAAAAGATTTTTGTAAGATAACACATTAATCCTAATATGCAGGCATACCTTTTACAACTCTCATTCTCCTCCCAAGAGATTTCTAAAATGAAGTTTGATGAATCATTAAAAAAGGAATGGGTAAAATGTTATGGCTAAGTACTTAAATTCTATTAACAGACTTTCAATTAACCTTCAGTGGTTAAACAACCCCAAAAAATCAATATCACGGGTGTTTATAAAAATGCAACTATACTTTATCTGTGCTTTTGTCATAGTTGCTACATTTGTCCATGAGAAAATATAGACAAATTATAACTTTAAGGTCAAAATCAAAGGATTATGGAAATCCAAATCAAAAATCTAAAAAAAAAATGACGCCCAAAAAAGTACCTTTAAGTATGAGGTTGTTCCTTTTCAATTCTCTTATCCATGTTGAAGTATTCTTCAGATTATTTTCTGATACTGTATTCAAAACATTTTATCTTTATCTTATATATGTATTAAATACTAAATATATCTAGTTTATTCTTGCCTTTCAAAGGATACATTGGTAATTTTCTTTTCTTTTACTATTAGGCTTTTAAGACACTAAGACTTTTTGCTTATTTTTATCAGAAATTGAGTTTTCTAGTCAACTTCTAAAATTCAAAGATATGTAGGTGACTCCTGTAAAGATAGTTTTTACCTTATTCTAGTTTTCTAATAATCATGATTACAGTATTTCAGTTTAATGACAGTTTCATGTTTTTCCAGGCTTTTGATTTCTGTAAATATGTACTCTCTGTGATTAAAAATTTTAAGATATCTGGTTACCAATTACTTGTAGTGATTTAATACCTGATTATGGTCAACTTCTAGTGTGATTAAAAGGAAAGTCCAGCATGATGACAATAGTTCTTTCCTTATTCTAAATTATTCTCCTATAATGTGGAAAAAAATGAGTTGTTTATTCCTTGCATTTTAAAATTATATTCTAATACAGAAATTACAAAGTTAAAATACAGGGGACTATTTTTAACATTTGCATATCTTGATTTAATAATGCTAAATGCATGTATGGTGCGCGTTTTAATTGCAGACACAGTCACCAGAGAAATGGCATCTTCCTCAGGTTAGATATGTGATTGACCTTCATTTCATTGTGGCTTTTTCTTTTGTATTTACTGTGGATTACATCTCTAACAAACAGAATCACTCTGCAGCTTTCATATAAACTCATGACTTAATAACAGATCACAGTCCACGTCTCATTTTTCTTTTACTTGCTTGAAACATTAAGGTTTACCATTTCAACTACTGAATTATGCAAAGCTTTCCTCATCAGTTTGAAGCTTCCATTGTGAATGCCTATGAATATTGTGATTTCTTTCCCTTTCTTTTGCAGGTTTTACATTTTCACATAGTTGTTTTAAAGCAGATGATCGTCTGTGCTTTCAGTTTCTTTATGTACCTTCTTATTTGTATTTCTCTTCACAGATGAAGATGACACTTCAGTTAGTACTCCACCAGCAGGTTAGGACTGTGATAGTGCTTTGAGTGTGTATGTATGTATGTATTTTTCTCTTGACTATTAATGAAGAACGAGTCCAAACCATTGGACTGAACTCAAAACATACTACTTAGAGAAAAAGGTTTTTAGAGTGGCCTACATTATATTAATCTCTCTTCAGAGGTACAAGACTTTAATACTAGATAAGTCCCTTTCCAGTCCTGTCTTGAGGTTTTTGGTAGAACTTCTACCAGTGGAAGGTAAAATATTGGTTAGTAGATCTGAAAGCAATTCCAGATAAATAAATAGACTATTTAAGTAATTCAAAGTACTGCCCCCAGATAAATATTGAAGAACATAAATTCATCTGTTACCCGGAACTACACAAATCATGGAAAAAACATCAGCCTCATGTAACCCTTCTAAATACAAACTACTAAAAAGGAAATCTTGAATGGGAATTATACTAGTTTAGATTTCCTAGAGAAAAAGGGGGAAGATTTCTGGGTTTTTTTTTCTCAGTAGTTCATTTTTTTCTGGTATTCAAGTAGTTTCTCATGGATATGGTCCTAAATGTTTAGTCTAACTTTCATGAAGAATCAATGTTCTTGAAATCATAATGATCTGAGGTCAGTTAAGTTATAATCTCTGAGCTGGTATCACCTAAATTGCTCTTCCCTTTCAGATGGGATGTCTAAGCCAGCGGAAAGAAAAGATTCAGGTGAGACTTCCTGAAAAACACGATGAAAGACTCCAAAATTACATAATAAAAATATTACTTATTATGAATTTCTTAAAGATAATACTTTATTTTATTTTCATTGCTTAGATAGTATCAAACTATAACTGTTCAAATGTCTCTAAGTAGCAGAGCAAGCAGGTTTCTGGCAGCTAAACCAGGAATGAGAGAAGGCCCTTCTGCACAGGACAGGACATGTACCAGTATTTCACACATACATACATACCTATCTATCTATATCTATTTCTGTATAGATAGATACATAGCTGTTTCATTCCTCCTCAGCCTACAGGGTGACAGTGGCTTACCTGAATCCCAAACACAGGTCCTAGGAGACTGTAAGAGAATGGCTTCTGCTCACACCTCAAAGGACAGTGGAGAAAACTTAGCAAAATCATAACCTCTTTCTTCCTACCCTGGCAGGTAATGCATACTACACCCACTTTTGTGGTTTCAGGATTTGCAGCCTCTGGAACAAATTGAGCAGCAGGTACTTCAACCATGGTTGTAGACCTGGCATAGCCGCCTATGCCAGCCCCTTCAGCCAGCGCCAAACCCGCCTTCTGTTCTGTTTGTTTAATAATTAGGAAAATGTTAATGTCTAAAGGTGATGATAATATTTAGGTGTTCTTTTATGTGGTACCAAATTAATGATTCTATGTATGCTTTTCCCATTCATTAATATTCTTTTTCCATTTATTAATATTCTTCTTCCATTTATTAATATTCTTTTTCCATTTATTAATATCCTTTTTCCATTTCACCCAGTGGTATGTTAGGTTTGTTACTGCACGTGACCAGGTCCTGTACTGAGCATCATCACTTCATTCTGTTCCCATCAGTAACCTTCACTTGCTCTTATGTTGTTTCCATATACTACCATGTAATACTGGCATAATCTAAACATTTATACTATGAAGAGAGTATATATAGATATGTATCTATATATATATTTGTGTTCATGTATGTCTGTGTATGTGATTTCATACATGTGTACGTGTGTTTTCATATATGTGCATATACATGTGTATATACATGAATGTCTTTACCTATGAGAAATATTGCACAAGCAGACATATAGGCACACTACCTAAAATTGACTGAAAGACTGAAGGACAAAAATTTTATACCAAAGCCATCTAGAATTTCTATACCTTTAACATTCCTAATAGACTTTAGGATAATAAAAACAGTTTGTTTGCATTTTCTCATGGTTGTCATGAGTTGTGTTGCATTTGTGAGTGATGGAAATTTTCATGAGTTAAAAAGGTTCCCACAGCAATAATCTCTACATAATAGAAAGACAATCCTGACTTCTGGCAAATGAGTTTCTACAAAAAATACTGAGCAGGGAAAAGAACTTTTAACTTCAAGACCAGGGTTTGACTAAGTGGGAAGTGTTGTATGACTGATTCCTCACTTATGTTAGTTATGAAACTAAAACTAAAAGAGCATTATGTAAACTATAAAATGCTAACTTCACTTTTGAAACAAATAGAAGTTTGAGGGAAACAAGGGAGAGGCAGCTCTGTTTTGAAAGAGACAGATGGCCTTTATTAAGTACAGCTGTGCCTTTCCTCATTTGCCCTGCTCTGCAGTAGCACCATTGCAGCACTCAGTTTCCCCTGTGCACTGGGGGTAACTCCTCACAAAAAGGAGATGTGGCATTTGGACTGCAAGTCGACAAATGGAACACACCAAGGAGTAAAAAGCAAGAGAATTTATACATTGAAGTCTGCATAAACCTGCCTATCTACTACATAGTTACCACCTACCTTTTGCATAATTGATTAGCTTGCACAACCTTATGTGTCACCGTGCCTGCGTGGGCCTCTTCAGGGGTCTCTGGTGGTTATCTGGGGAGGTGGCCCCTACTCAGTCTTGAGCAAAGTTCAGTTCAGGACACACAGAACCCCAGGTTGAGTGCCAAAGATGTGATCTTCTCAGACAACTGCCAAGCAGGTAGTAAAATACAAAAGCTTCTCATAAACATCGAACATCTGCTTAACATGCCTGGTAGCACCTTCTTACATTCAAAAGAGGGGTTAAAGGTGAGAATAATACCATCAGGTTCTGTCTGCAGCAGAGATCAAAGGAAGGGTAGGGACAGTAAAATCTGCTTAAAGGCTCAGAGATTCTGCTTAAAGACATCATTAGAAGAGAACAAATTTCAGAAGTAAGCTTCATACCTGCCCTATTTTGCAGACAAAGAGGAATACCCGGCTTGTATAATTTACTTAGTTTGATAGAAACCCACTGAAACAATGTGTATGTGGTTTTTTTGTGCTTGTAGCTGTTTGTGTTTTCAGAACCTCCATCTCTTCTGAAAAACAAAGAGCTGACCTTTGTGCATCACCTCTGTAAAGCACTCATGGTTGAATGCTCAAGTTGCTCAGTACCCATCTTGGCTGATCAGGTTCCCCTCTCTTCCTCCCTGATAGTTTCATTTTCTCTCACCACAGAGGTAGCATTCTTGCAGGAGCTGTACACAATGTGACAGCCAAGCAATGGATGTCAGTGTGAACAAAAACTTACGTATCTTTCAGGACATCTGAAGAGAGAGGTGATAGGGCTAGAGAGTTTAGTAAGTTCAGGTAAGTGTTCTTTGAAGGGAGTAAAACACACTCAGATGATTAATATTTCCCCCTTTCTCTGCATCTCAGTATGGTCTCTTGGAGAAGGAGCTCCAGAAGAGTCAGAAAAACGAGATGACTCCCAAAGATCTACTTTATTCGTCGAAAAACCTCAGAGCGGTACAGTGAGTGTTGGTAAGTGCTTAGAAACAAAATCAAAAACCACTCCCAGAGAGACAGGCAGAGCTGGGAATGGTAGGTGCCTTTCCTGTGACACTCAGCTTCTGCCCTCAGCTGCAAGTATTGCCACTGGTTTTAGCTGGGTGTGAGCTCCACTCTGAAGGAAAAAAGAACTGCACAGAGAGAAGCAAACCCTAATCGTTTAATTCAAGACAAGCTCAAAATCTATTAGTTTACTGAGCGCAATGGTAAGAGGTATAGTTTCTGGATAAGAGGGCTGGTTACTGTGACACTGTTGGCTGTACTCTTACTGATATATCAGGAAGATCTTCCCAAAGATCTGCAGTATACCTTAGAGATTGACAGGTCACCTTTTGTACCCTACAGCTCCGCATAAATTAGCAAGTAGCCTGATTGGAGCAGCTGCCCACTGTAACCGTGCTGGGGGATTTGCTCTGGACTGGCTTTGGTTCAGAGTTCAAGCACTGTGAGGACTTTCTGTGTTGTGAACCACAATACAGTAAATGAGGATAGTTAGGAGGTTCACTTCCAAACTGCACTCCTGAGCCATGCTGCCATGGTAAGGTAGCCACTCCTAGTAGTAATGATGAAAAGTTCAGTGCAGGTTACTTAATATGCCTGTTATTTCATTGGGTGCACAAAGATGTGGGCAGATCTTGGGATTTTTTTTTTTTATGCCTGTTATTTTTCTCAGTTTCTGTGCAGAAAAGGGAATTTAAGGAGGATTTATTTAAAAAATAAATATAAGGAATTAGTTGTAATCTCTTATGGATGAATGTTAGGATGGAAACTCATCAGGGACTGTGCAGTGGTCTTTTGAAAGCTGAGATAACATTTACTATTCCCAACTTGCTATTTAGAGAAAACTCTTTTCTCTACCTTCTCAGCTTAAATAATTCATGATAAAAATGCATGAACTGTTCCAGGCTTTCTTTTCCTAACTGGAGTTTATCTATGTTACAGCTGCATGATAGCCTGTGGTTCAAAAGAACCTGTGCTTCTTTTGAGCAAGGAAATTCAAATACTAGGAACAATTCACCCATGAGAACATGGAGCTTTGCCTCAGATTTATTCTGCTTCTCAGTGTCCCAAGCTCCACATTGACATGCACAGAAAGCTTCCAGACCCAAAATCTGGAATTAATGTCTATCGCTGTAGTACTTTCATGGTCTGTGCTGACTTGTACTCTTGTGGTAGAGCACAGGGAGACTGAATGGAGCAGGAGTGAAAGAAACTTGTACAGATGTAACTGACTGTAACTAACATGTTCCTCAACAGCTGCATTATTCTTTCCTCTTTTTAAAAGGTGGGAATATTACATTTATAGCCAAAGTAGAAGCCAAAGATCTTCTCCGAAAGCCAAATGTTAAGTGGTTTAAAGGAAAATGGATGGACCTGGCCAGTAAAGCGGGGAAGCACCTGCAGCTGAAAGAGTCCTTTGAGCGTCACACTAAGGTGTGTCTTTGCTTTTCCTTCTTATGGGGGTGAAGCTCCAAAGAGAGTTTAAAGATCGGTTTAAGACAACAGGTAGAAGTTCAAGAGCAGTGGATTCTAACCCTGGCTTCCCCACACAGATTTCAGTGATGATCTCTGACCCTGCACAGAAGCAGACTTTTCTGCTCTAACAGTGCAGGACAAGTAGTGGTGGGGAAAAAAATTGCCATTTCTGGGTTCCAGATTCTTTTCAGAATCCATTATTTGAGGTATTCTTTGCTTCTGGTTTAGAACTGAAAGACTAATGTTTTAACTTTTGCTTTGTGCAAATGTATCCCCCACATTAATGAACAATTATGTTTGATTTTTAGATTCACACATTTGAGATGCATATCATCAAAGCTAAAGAAAACTATGCAGGGAACTATCGCTGTGAAGTATCTTACAAGGACAAGTTTGATAGCTGCTCTTTTGACCTTGAAGTCACTGGTAAGGTTCCACTTGTGTCTGTAAAGTTTTATAAAGATCTCTTTCTTTTTTTTTTTTATTTGAAGTGCAACTTCATTTTGTTCAGAACCTTTAAATGGAGTAATGCTAAAGTGAACATTTTTAGCAAAAGTCTCAGAGAATTTTCTTAAATGTCTGTAATTTATTGTTTAAATGAACATTGGGATTGGACGTTGTAACATGTGAGACATTTATCCAAAAATTAGAAAAGCTGGCAGGTAAAACTAATACAGAGTTCAAATCAGGCTCTGGCACACAAGACATTTGATATCTGCTTGACAGCCCAAGGGGTGTAGTACGTGCCTATATGTACTCAGAGGTCAGCAAGGCAGAGGCAGCCTGGCTGTGGATCAGAACATTTAATCTGATTCAGGTTGGCACAAATGGGTAATTGCCACAAGGGGGCTTCCTCCTTGAACTGAGAAACAATGTGAGTCTGCAGCTGTAGAAGAAACTCTTTCCTCTGATGCTGAGTGTACAGAGAAAGCGCAAGATGCAGGCAGGAGAGAAAGCAAAAGAAACGGGAAGATGAAAAGATCAGAGCCCGTGTATAAGGTAGGAAGGGGAATGGAGAGAAACATCAGAGAAATGTCTCCTATGCAGAACTGCAGAAAGTAGTTTAGAGAAATTCGTTAATTACGCTTAGCTTAGCACTGAGCATCTTTGCCTTCATCAGAATTTAGTATCTTAGTGAGAACTTAAAGGGGAAGCACAGACTCTGGTCACTTAGCAGGAAACTGAACAAATTTCATATTCCTAATGACACTGACTATATAAATTTCATGAATTTTAAATTGTGTTTTTAATTCTTGAATTACCATTATTTCATAGAATCTTCCCAAGCTGCTCAATCCATTGACATCAGATCTGCTTTCAAAAGAAGGTAACTTCAAACAGTGACGCCGTGAAGCTCCTCAGTAATGGATACTGGTAGCATAGACAGAACTTGCATCAGACAATTGTATCAAGTACTTTAAAAAACTTGTTTTGTAAACACAGATTAAAGAAGTGGCATTTAAGGTAGTTGATAGTGTGTAGAATGTAGAATCACAGCACATGGATAGTACATTTGATATTAAATATTTTAATTAATTACAATTAAATTACAGTGTCATTGCTTTAAGGAAAGAATGCATATTTAAGAAAATTAAATATGTTTCTTTAGCAGTTTTAAAAAATATGCTTTCATTCCCTAAAATATTCTACTGCATGTTTCCTGGAAGCTGTCAGTTACAATATGAAAGACCCTGGACCCAATCCTGTGCTGATTAAAAGCAGAGAAAAAATTCACATTGATTTCAAGAAGACAGGATCTGGTTTTATGTTATCTTACAATAAGCAGTAAAGGTCATCATTAATATATTACATTTATATATATAAAATGTATAATATAATATATTATATTACAGATAATGTAAGACAAAGCATTGTCTTAAGTTTTGTTACCTTTCTGATAAAATAGCAACTCTAACCAGTATAGATGTCATCTTTATATGCTGAAATATGTAAAGAAATATAAAGAAATATACAGAAATATTCAGAATGAAAATGTTTTACAAACAGAAAGAACGCAGTTTGTTAATTTACAAGTAAAGCAGTGATTCCAAAGTCCTACTTTTATTTAGAGGGGTTTAATTTAAAGAGAAAATGCAAAAGACATTACACTCAAGGTGCACTCCTTTCTTCAGCACATTTAAAAAACCCTGCAATAACTACTCTGCCCAAGCAGATGAAGGTATCTGAGTATTTTCTGATTTTCTAAGTAATATCTTGCATGCAAAATTTGGATGAAATATTGGCATCATTTCAGTTAAGATTTGCAGTATTTTGCCCTTTTACAAATATTAAGGGCAAATGATAAGGCAATCCTGCTTAAGGTCACATTTTAGAAAGAAATGCACCTTCATAGAACTCTGATTCTATCTGTAAAAATGTACAACGGACTGTTTCTTCTTTTTTGTCACTGGTTCCTCCCTTCATTTAGAGAAAGGTTAAATCTAAATACAATGCTTTAAAGAGTAATGCTCTTCAATCAGTATTTGACACAGCTATGCATTGTTAAAAGCACCACCAAGCAATGCAAATCTTTGTTTTCTATTCATAGCAAAAGATCAGCACAAGCCCTTTGTTTTTATACACATTCACTACAGAAATGAAAAACAAAGCTGGTTGTGTTGACTAGCTCACATTTGTTTGTGTTACTGAAATCTAACACAAACCTTGGCAAATTTATGTATTTAGTTACAAAAATTTGCCATCAAAATATAATAAGAAACAATACAAACCTCTGTGTTATTTTTCACAAGCGCCTACGGAAACATAACTGATGTGAAAAAGGATACATGTTTGTGTTGATTTTATACAATTATTTGTGTGTCCGGACAGTGTTGAGTATAGAAGATCTGTAGATCATTTCCAATGTGTGTCGTCTAAGTCTTCCTGTATTAAACAAAGATTTGATCTTTTTTCTATTAATAACAGCGGTGAAGGACAAGAGGATGCAGGAGAACTTGACTTTAGTGGTCTCCTGAAACGTAGGTGAGAACCAAGTGATGCAGTGAGCAGGTGTGGATTGCAAACCGTTAGGTTCGCACACAGAAAGAGTCAGGTGTAGCATTAATAACTTCTTAAGAATTTTCTGACCTTTCATTTTTTTAATGTTTCTAACTATTATTTTCATATTATAATATGCAAATATTCAGTTAATTTTGCCTTCAAGTGTGCAGAAAAGAAACCTCAGATTTAAGCGCACTGGGAAAAAAAGTGAGCCACAACCTAAAGAGGCAAATAACATTTAATTCACTTGCTATTTCTTTTGTGTTTGCATGGAAGGTGGAGCGGGGGGAAATTTCCTACACAGGGATGAGCAGTTCAGAAAATTGAGTCTGGTGCAAAAATAAAAAACTGCAAGGGTTAAATTTACCTCTTTGGGTACATCTTAATTTGATTTTATAAGTATCCTGATATTAAAAATCATATATCATGTTTCCAAGCCATAAGCATTGGTATTAATTCTTTGTAGCTTTTAGTTTCAATATGTGCACACAAATGCTCAGTCATGTTTTATTCAACTTAAATGCTTTGATGGAGAAAAAATTGGGCACTTGTTTCTCTGGTTTGCTTCGAAAATCTGGTGTTATGGTAGTTGTATCTCTAGCTATTTCAGATCTTAAACCCACTTTAGAGTTTTACCAGGTTAAGACAAAATAGTTCGTAATTTTTCAAAATTTACCACAGAAATCCTATATGCCATGTAAAACAATGGCAATTAATCACAGAGAACTGGAAAAGGAACTAAATCCTCTATCTCATCTACCACTTACTCTGAAAGAGGAAAACCCCATAAGCAGTATTAATTACATTAGAAGTTCACAGCAGGCTCGTTGGCTTTGAGGGTGAGGATAGCATTTAAGCAACTAAAGCAAACAGGAAAAGCTGAAGGTAAAAGTGGACAGGGAAAGAATTACCTGAGCCAATTCCAATCCACCAGGTCTTTGGTTTTTTAATCTTCTCATCCCTAACTAGGATCTTCAGTTTGACTTTTTATATACTAATACAACTTACCATGCCAGTTCTCATGACTGCCTGTGGGGTAATTTATTAGCGACACGAGAGTTGCATGTAAGAGGTCTTGGTGTTTTTGTGGAAAGAGAAATGAGATTTAAGAGGCATTATCACTTCACTAACAAGTAACTCATATGTTTTGTAAGATAAATACTGTATAGCCATATAAACATAGTATACTTATTGTGTGGTTAATGGATAAAGCAAATGTTTAGTTTTTAAACACCATTATTTGACATCAGTCAAATTGGTTCATCACCTCCTTGTTTCAGGCACTGAAATGCAACCTCACATTTCTGAGCTTAATTGAATGAAATTCTTAATTAAGCCACATTGTGGATATTAATATCTGTGTGTGGATATTAACATCCACTATTATGAAGACAAAGAGATGTTTTCATTCCAATTTTTTCAACAGGCAATGTCGGAGGTGCATTCCTTCTCTTTTGTACCAAGGTGCATCCCTGGGTTATATAACCAAGGAAGGACCTAGAACTTTTCACCTTTGGTGCATACTACTTGAAACATGTTTTTTTTTTTAAAAAAAACTAAATGCATAGAATTTATATACTATTTTCTAATTTCATGCTGGTTGGCAGGCAGAAAACCCAGTTCTTATCTCAGTAAGCCACTCCATGACTGGTTATGCTTAATCAGTGCAATGCATCAGTAATGGCACAACATTCCAGAAGGCACAAGATCTCAAAAACACTCAAACATTTGGGTCCCTTTTTTTTTTCTTTTAAAAAGGACATCTTTCAACAAAATGCACATTTTTAGGATAAAGATCTGAAAGTGATCTTGTGAGGTCAGTCTGCTTAGGAAATACCAAGCACTGTTTTCCCCCTACCCTCAGCAGAAACTACTGAAGTCTAAGAACAAAGTGTCAAAATTTGTTCTCCAGTAATGCAAGAGGAAAATGAACCTGGAATCATCGTTTCAAGCTGGTTGAAAATCAGGATTCTCTAACAGATCCTCATTCTCAACCACTGCCTGATTCAAAGGGGTACATTATCTCGATTCCCACAGAGATCACCTCTCCTTAGCACGGACAGGCATTGCACGGCTTGTGGCCAGCCCTGGGAGAGGAGAATGCACCCCATGGGGTGTGTCAGCTTTTATATATGTTTGCAAACTGATCTCAACTTGCTGCCATGCAGAAGGAATCTCACTGAAATGCCAGTGTTCACCGTACATAGTCACCCTCCAGAAAGCATGAGATAAAAGCAGGTAAAAGTGACAGGAACAAAATATAAAATTATATATCTGAGGTTGTGTAACCATAATTCTAAGATAGCAATGAAAATATTTCAAAGACTGCTCGGGGAGAAGCTTTCTTCCTTTTTAAAATAACTCTGACATATTACGAAAATTAAAAAACCTCATGGACTAAACAGCAAAGTGGTTTTCCATAGTTCCTCATCCAACATAGGGATTCTCAGGGATCCCTAGTGCTATTCCTGTATATGTCAAAGAAAATCCTCTGTCAGACTCAATAGAGCTCAACTCTAACAGTGTCTCACAGCAAAGCTCAGTCTTTCTTTATTTCTCAAAAATTTATTTTCTCACTCTGTTCTCAAAAGTACTGATTTTGTTAGACCAGCTAGATCAAATCAGAATGATACTGGTCTGATCCTAGTGAATTTACAGGAAGAAAAATACAGATTTCTGCTCTAATTCCTGGATTGTTCTAGCAGTTAACTTTTTTGAGCTAAACTTTAAGTCTGAAAAATTATCATCACTGTTCTCTCATTTAATAGTTGCCATTGTGAAAATAATCGTACTTCTCTTTATTGGTTATCTTAGCCTGGAGTTGCAGATAGTAAACACAGTATTGAAACTTCTAAAGGTGATGCCTCACACAGGCCTCTGAAAACTTTTCCTGCTCTTAAGACTGAGATGCAGATCCATCCTTCAAGTCCAAGCTGGTGTGGAAATGTCCATTTCCTATTCATATGACAACTTCAAGTAATGCTGAGAAGCACTGGTATAACTATAAACAGACACAGATTCCCCTGTATTCTAATGTCCTTTCATTGGTAACTCAAAGTAGCAGTTACAGGGACTCAGGGTTGAAAGCATTTTTACATAATTATGACATGCACAGATTAGACTCAGCTCTCAGAGGTGCCATCATAAATTGTAACTCAAGTTACTCAAGTTACAGAAGATAAAACTGATTTAAGTGGGATTAGCCTGTATGCTATTATAGTACTACATTTTTCAAACTATATATATTTTTGAAGTAACGAAGCAATATAAAAATCCTCATAACTGATTGTATCAGAAAAGGCCAAATTAAAACTTATATCTAAATTCTCACTCGAAGAAGTGTAAAGTCAGGTGTGAACGTCATTCTGAGCTATTCTACTCGTTCTGAGTGAAATAAAAAAAAAAGGTGGCAGCCTTCAAATTTTAGTCAAAACATTTCTAGCCTCACCATAGACTCAGCTTCACCTATTTTTATGGTGTGATAACCACTAACTCCTCACCCGTAATTTTATTTTGCTGATGTTAGGGAGGTTAAACAACAAGAGGAAGAACCTGAGGTAGACGTGTGGGATCTCCTGAAGAACGCGAATCCCAGCGAATATGAGAAGATTGCTTTTCAGTACGGTATCACTGACCTGAGAGGAATGTTAAAGCGCCTGAAGCGGATGCGCAGGGAGGTGAAGAAGAGCGCAGGTATGGATATGGGAGAATATTCTTATGCTCATTAGTCAAACATGACCATCTACCTTAAAAACCCAAATATGCTTCATTTCCACACAAGGGAACTTGCACACTACAACTCAAGCCTCATTACTGCAGGGAGTTAATCAGTCGCTTTGTTCCACTGTGGATAGTATAAGCACCTTGTCACATTCAGTGCTTACCAAAAGCACCCTTCCCTCTCAGGCAAACATTAGTTCCATCTGGAGCAATGTCTCTCAGTTGTGTGGAAAGGTGTCATCTGATCAAACAATATGGAAATTAGACCTTGTGCTATCATCAATATCTTCTACTCCAAATAGAGGTCACTGCAAACATGTTGTTTGCTTTTCATAGTTTCATTTTGCACTAAATCTACATTCCTTGGAAATCCCAGCTGTACTAAAACCCCTGCACTCTGCACTGGGTGGGGATATTCAGGCCTGTCTTTCTCCATCTACCCTATTGAATAGTATGAGTGGTGTAATTATATGCAGAAATATAAATATGCGTTTCTATGTATGTATGTATATGTGTGTGTATAAAATATATGTATATGTCACATAATACATCTACACACACATATAAATACTACACACTGTCCATTATGTTGTTGTGGCTTCTGCTTGTTCCTGGACAGCATTTCAGAACTGGATGCAATATATACATTTAGTGTTTCACTGGATTCCTGGAGGAGTCTCTTCTGAGTAGGTGAAGTCCTCCATAAATCCAGCTGTAATTCAGCTTCCTGATATACACTCTCTTCTTATCCATTACCTCACATCATAACATGTGTTATGCTACTACATATTAGTTTTTATTTGTATTTTTCATTTGCTGGTATATTTTATTCAGGCCTCATTGAGGGAGAGAGGAATGGAGTCAGTGGGCTTTGGCTGAGCCACTGGGGCAGTTTTTGTATCCAGTAAAGCTCTCTATGCAGCTGAAGCCCAAGGAAACACCTCATCTTCCCCCAGGAGTCTGGAGCAGAAGGGAGGGTCTGGTGGGTCTGGAGGTTGGAACAGGAATTGTGTGGCTGGGAGGAAGAGCTTCTCCCTACCCAGGTGCATCACATAGAAATGCCTGAATGTTTCCTGGGAAAGAGGCATCTCTCTGCACCTGTGACCAGTCTTGTCTGGCCCCTCTCCCCCATTCCCTTTGGAGTAGGATGGAGCTGCCAGCTAAAACAGGATTTTTTTTTCAGTGGACAGGGTTTTCCCTACAGGAAGGGCTCCAAATATTGGGGAAAATGCCTATAGTAGTGACAGGAGGAGAGCAGGGCATTTTTCCCCTCATGCCACCTTTATTATAAATTGGAAACTTTTTATACTGCAACAAGATACATAAAAAATCCTTTTCATATTTAATAACTCTACTCCTGTTGTGTTTGATACATTCTGTCTCCTGTAATCAAATACATGCATGATATAAACCTTAGCAGAAACTGGTTACTTAGCTGTGGGCAATTTGTTTGTAGTACCATTTAGTTATTTATTTTGGGCCCACAGATGTCTGCTCTCTGGGCCTGACTTCTGTGTCTGGCAATGTCAAAATGTTGATTCTAAAGTGTTTTGAAATATTTGAGTTGCATATGGCCTTACCTTGGCCACAACAACTTGGCCTACAGCAAGCTGTAAAAGCTAAATCTACCCCATCCTATTCAGAATACAGTCACACTGCAAAGTCATGAAGAGCTACTAGCCTGAACTTGGTCAGGATAATCAGATCTGCATAGCTTTGTACTTATTCTAGTGTTTCTGGAAAATAATCTGATTCTATGCAGACTAGTGTAAGAATACAGAGTGATGCATAACATTGTGTGCATGTATTCTCACAGCTTTGATGAGATTTATGCAATGTCATTTCAGCATTCATTCTTATTTTTCTGATCTCATTTTATAATAACACTTGATTTCCATAACAGCTTTTGCCAAAGGTCTCGATCCTGCATATCAGGTGGACAAAGGAGGTAAAGTAAGATTCATGGTGGAGCTTGCAGACCCAACAGTGGAACTCAAGTGGTATAAAAATGGCCAAGAAATACGACCAAGCGCAAAGTAAGTGATTTTATCATATGTAAGCAATAAAATGGATATACGTGTACTTCCTTGACAAGAGTGTTGCTTAGATCTCTCTCTTCACTCAGCTTGCACCAATTTTATTCCTGAATTTCATTAGATGTGAAGACTATGCAAATGATGCTATATTGTTCATGACCCAGAAAAGTCCACTGTAGGCAAAACGTAATGCAGATCGACTCCTTTGTCTCAAGAGATCCTCAACAAACCATGGTGCCATTTCCTACTCAGTAGTTTTTAAAAAAGCAGGAAGAACTGCGAGTAAATAAATTGCTTGTCCTCGGTCCTATGTCCAAAGGTGGACATAATCTTTCTGCAGTAATTGTGTGCTGAGAGGAGAGATGTTTGACATCACATACTTACCCACCTTGCTCATAAACCACCTGGCAAAAAGGGTGTGAGGTTTGTCTCATTTTCTACTATCCAGTTAATTTTAACATAAAGAAGTCACCAATGTTTTCTATCAGTCATGTGCAACAGGTCTAATGTACCCAAGATTCTTCATCTGTAATCACCTCAATTGGTTTACTCTCTGACCTTACCTAGAAGAAGTGGTCTTTCAGGTGCAGACATTTGAGTACCTGTAGAGCAATGGCTGAAAGTTGAGCACAGTCCCTCCTGTGGGCGCAACCAGCTCTTACAACTGGTGCAGAAAACCCCATTCCACAGTCAGACACAGCTCAGAATGATGATGTGCATAACAATGTAATGCTCCTCAAACATTTCTCAGCAGCACAAAATCCTAGTAACTTTTTCCTCTGGTCCTGTGAAAAAAAACCCAGTAAATAACAACAGCCCTCTTTCAGAGAAAGGGCAGATTTCCTTCATTCTCTTGATGCAAAAGTCAATGAAGGATTTTGATTAATCTTCATAATTGGCAAAAAAAAATGGATAATAAAGAGGGTACTGTTTCCTTAGCCCCTTTATCTGCCATGAACAGTTCAGAACTGTTTTTCAGGCAGCTCTATGGATACCTCTCCAGCAGAAGGGCCTGGGTTGAGTGCTCCAATGCATTTCTACCAGGCTGCTGAAGCAGCTGTCAGACGCTAATGAGCTTTGGTCATTACAAACCTGGAGCAGATCTAAACCAGTGACATAAAGGTGAAAGGCTCCATTACCAAAACCCCATATCCCATTACTGATATCTTGTGCCATCTGGCCTACCAACAATATTAACTTCTTAACTTTGGCTATTATTATACTTCACAAAAATGTTGGAATGAGTGATGGTGTCCTCTTACTAGTTATTTTCAGCTTTACTCATCTAGAGTTTCAGACTCCATTTTATTTGCCATCATTCCATGCCTGCTCTCTCTTTTTTTTTAATTTGTGTTTTTTTCATATCACCCAAGTTTGGAATTTTGGAACAAGCCAGAAGGAGCTCACTGTCACTCTACACCATAGCTCTTTTTGCTAGAAGTCTATGACAGCACTGTTAAAACTTGGAAATTGCTTCCAAGGACAATTTTTCCAGTACTGTGCAAACCCCAGAATTTTTGCCTCTAATAATCCCTAAAGGACTTTCTACACAGAACAAAAGGGGCCCAGCAGTTTTGCTAACATATCTTTGCTGCATTCCCATTCAAACAGATACATTTTTGAGCACAAAGGCAACCAGCGAATTTTATTCATCAACAACTGTTCGATGACAGACGATGCTCGCTATTACGTAACAGCTGGTGATGAGAAATGCTCCACAGAACTGTTTGTGAGAGGTAACTATGTCAGCCTGATGCTCTTTCATGTGCCGTAAATTGATGTGGCTCTTTTGGCTGCAACAGAAATTAACAGGGAGGATCTGGTTCAGTATATTTTTGTATTTGTATTAGCAGCCCTTAGGATTATTCTGTATTTCTGTGATCCCTGGACATTTTGTTTTACTCATCCTGTGTTCAGTAACTTAGTGAAAACCCTGAAATAGGGATATGGTTGATTTTATACTGTGCATAGGGATCTAGTGGGGTTTGTGGAGTTCTTATGAGTTTTAAGCCATTTTGGAGACTTGTGTGTCATAACATTTCCCTAACACCACACTTAGGTACCTGAGGATTTTGATACTATTAGTCCAACTAGTCTGTTTGAAGTACTCTCAGATCAGGCTTTCTAGCAGTTAGTTTTCATTCTGCCTGCGCTAATTTAAGGGAAGACTCTGTCAAAAATTATGAATGGCTGGCCATATCTTCACTCTCTTTGCTCCCTTGGTTCTGATTACTCACATGTGTACAACAAAACAAACAGAAAAATTCAGTGAGAGAAAAGAAAATCATAAAATATTTCAAAAATCTTTTTAAAATAATGGAGTCCATTGCACCTATAAGCAGCATAGGATAACTGTTGTACAGTCTCTCGCTATTAAATAAACTTGAGTTATGACATCAGGAATGGATTAAGCCAATAAGGTCACCATGATATTCTATCAGGTCATCTTATTGTGCAAAATGAGCTATAGAACCTAATAAAAACCCAGTTTTATGAGAGGGATCTGTGGGAGGCAAGAGGGGAATGTCAGCTTCTCATGTCAAACTGCCTGGACAAACTGTTAACAAAATGGGATGCAAGGCAGGTATTAATATGAACAACTATATTGTTTTTTTTATTTAGCACATTTCCCACTATCATCTTAATGAGCAACCACTTTTCTGATTTAAGACAGAAAGAGCTGCCTTGATACCCTTATTAAAATTTTAAAGTAGTATCACCTTCTACCGCATGATTTAGAAAACCTCTCTCACTTAGTTTTCTCTCTCAAATCATAAATCTGTAACTTAATCTTTCCAAAGATCCTCCAATTTTGGTGACCAAAGGCCTGGAGGATACCAGTACCTATGTTGGTGAACGAGTAGAACTGAGCTGTGAAGTATCTGAGGATGATGCAAATGTGAAATGGTAAGCCACACGTAGTTTTTTCCTTGAGAATAAAACACGGAAAATTTTAATTGTGGGCAAAAATGTGGGCAGCTTTTTCTATACCAGTAAACCTGAAAATTGTCAAGAAAATCTCAATAAAACATTATTCAAAAATGTATCCTTATACATTCATGGATGCATTTGTTTACTCTTTTCTTGTGCCTTAGAGTCTTGTAAAGTCTTCTCTGGCAGTTTCAGTCTATGGAAGTCTTATTTGTACAGGACTTCTATTGGAAAATTAATTATTCTTTGTTTTTCCATAGGTTTAGGAATGGTGTAGAACTTACCAATGATCCTAAATCTCGGTATCGAATCAAGGTTGAGGGTAAAAAACACACTTTGATCATAGAGGAAGCTGCAAAAAATGACACTGCAACTTACTCAGTTATGACAACTGGAGGGCAATCAGAAGCCAAGCTTGCAGTTGACTGTGAGTATCATCCATCTTGCTCTTGAATTCATATATCACAGTTTGCTGGCATACAGAAATAAATAATTTGCTTGCCTTTCCCTGGGGGTTTAAAGAGAGACTTAACCTTCACACCAATTTCTTTGCTGCAAATTTCCAGAACAGTGACTTCCCTTTAAACACTGTTTGCAGTAGCAGGCAATGAACTAGTTCTGCTTACTATCACTCCATTAAGGTGGAAAACAAAGCAATCCATCCAAAGATACAATAGGTCAACAAAGTGAAATTTGCAAGGAAAGTATCTTCTTTTCCTGAATCCTTTCAGGTTTTCACAGGAAAGCCAAACCTAGGCACAAACACATGACTGCGTAGCCTCCTCAGCTTTGTGCAATATCTCTTTAGAATATCTGTGTTTTTTAACAAAATGTATCTATCTGTCCTCTAAAGTTTTCATGCATTATGCATAAATGTACACTTTTTTTTTTAATACTCATGCTGCTTTTGACTATTTTGTACAAATTGGCATCCTAACAAATTCATGCTATTTTATTATCAAGTTGGAAATTATCCTCCATGGCTACTGAGCTCCATCACCTTTCCTTTCTTGCAACTTCTTCTGAGGAATTTCCAACCATCTTTCTACAAAACACTGCCTTTCCCACGGGTCTTTTTTCTGTGCCAGATTATAGCCAGGGATATTTATTGCATACAGATTAAATGTTCAGCCTGGACTCTGCTCTGCAGCATCCAATCTTCCAGAAAGTGGAAGTGTACTAGGGTACCAGTTCTCAAACTCAAGTTTTATAAAAGCCAGTAATATCTGTGGGCCTTCATAGGGTGAGTTAAGGCACTTCAGCAAACATGAGAACCAGTAGTGTATGAAGTTAAGCTTACTGGCCAGTCAGCCTTTGCCACAGCCTTGATTGCAGCTCGATCATAGGAAAGGTGGGCTGTAATTCCTTCTAGTGCATAGATCTGGGGAGCCGGGTCATTCACTTCTTGAAAGTTTCTTATGGGTCTGGGGGATAGAAACACCCTTCCTCCAGCACCCAAACATCAGAGAGGGGACAGCATGCAAATTATGCTCCTGGGCTTAGTTCTTCTACTGGCAACATCCATAGAGTTTCCCCATTCAGGGTATTTTGGATCATTTTTTCTAAGACATCAGACTACATGAAGAGAGTTAATTTATGGTGCTTACATGTTCATATTATCGGTATTTCAACTTGACAACTTCATTATTGGAGGCATTTTTCTGTTTTGAAGTCTGTTGTGCTGGTTAGCATAAGCTCTGTGACAGAATCAGGAGCTGCTGTTTGTTATCACCATTAATATCTCTGCTTCTGTTTTCCTAAGTGAGACCACTGAAGATATCACTTGCACTAGAAGATCAGACTGTGAGGCTTGGACAGGAAATCCACCTGAAGTGTGAGATATCTGAGAACGTGGAAGGGAAATGGTACAAAAATGGACAGCTGATTGAAGCTAGTGACCGTGTAAAGCTTTATCACAAAGGAAGGTAAGCCTATTAAGTATTGACTTGGCTTTTGATGCAATGACACTGTAGAGATGAGCCAATATATGGGTTACTTCACTGAAAATTATTTGCTAATCAAGCTAACCTCTGTCCCTCAAAACATATATTTTTATCATCTTAAAAGCCATGTCTCCTTTCTTCTTTTAATCTTGGGTATTCTGGCCATGGAGGAAAATAATCAAGTCCTTGATCCATCTAAGTTCAAGCTATTAATTTTTCTTGACATTGCTGTTGCTGTTAGCATGGGATCTTAAGTAGTAAAGTAAAATAATTGTTAGGCACTATTAAGAATACATAGCTTTTAAATGACTCTTTTTCTCATAGCTCCTCGGACCATGTAACTCTGCCCATTCAAAGTTTATGGAAATGTCAAGTTTCTTTGCTTTTATAAGTTGTCCTTTGTCATGTGAAGTAAGAAACCACAAACCACAAACAACCTTCAAAACCCCCAAAGCAGGTCCTACCTTTAACTGCACACCCTTCACCATTCATACAGCTGGGAACTGCTCTTGTGAAGGCACTCCTAAGCTGGCTTTGAAATGTTTGCATCAACTCCCTAACAATCCCTAAGTAGCAGTAAGTGTCAAGTGCCAGCTGTGCAATGGCCTCTTGGATTGACATTAGGTGAAGGAGCTCCCCACAAGTCATGCAGACCCATAGTCTGAGGTGAAGGAAAGGGGAGCAGGGAGGACAAAGAGTGGAGTCCTACCTTGAACAAAGCTAAGCCACAGCAGGTCACAGTATTTAATCAGCTAAAATACCACTAAGTGACCATAAAAGGATTTTTAGTCGATAATTTGGTACACTTGCACAGATCTCCTAAACTTTTCAGAGATTTTTCCTTACAGCTCCAAGCAGTCTTCAGAAATAATTTACGTTGATTTCTTTTTCAATTTTTTACAGAATACACAGATTTGTTATACCAGCTTCTGCTGTTGATGATGAGGGTGAATACATGTTTGTACCAGATGCCTATAATATTAATATTCCATGCAAAGTACATATTGTGGGTAAGTATATCGAACTTATATATAACCTCTCTTTCCCTGAACTTTGGAAATTAAAAGCAGCATGAAATATCCTTGATTACAATCACTTAGTATCCTCTGAGGAGGCATATACCAGAGAAAACAGACCTGCTGCTTTGGCAAAGCGCAAGTGAGCTGGTTGGAGAGTTCTTTTCCTGTCCTCAGGACCTGCTCATAGTTTACACACTGGGGGGAGCTGAAGGATTCTTGACATTGAATTACTGAACTTAAGCCACTATTAAAAGTTTGTGTAAAATATCTGGTGCTATTCACTTCTCAAATATATTGTTTTGTCTTTGAAGAACTGTCTCACTAACATTGCAAAATATGATTTAGTTTGGTAAAAGATTAGTAGAATAAGCAATATTTATCTATTCAGTGAATACATTACATGCTATCTAAATGGAAAAAAGTTTCCAGCCAGCTTTCATTCATTCAGTAAAACAGAAGGCTTGTTAATGATCCCAGTCCTTCAAACAAAAATAAAACAAGGCATTGACTCTTCCCACAAAAATACCTCACCAGCTTCTAACTGCAACCAGCAACTTGGAAGTCAAAAGGAGAGCGATACAAATTACCAAAGTTTTAGAAAACATGTTCTTTAATTGAAGCTGAAAGAACTGCAATTTCTGTGTTAGAAAAAGTATTGGTAAGATTTAGGGAGAATGAAAAGGGAAGTGGTACTAGAGGGGAACACCCACCGCTATATTTGCAATATGTTAAAAAAATTTGTAAGAGGATATTCATCAGTTGTTCTCCATACCCATGGGGTACAATAAGAGTGATAATTTCATTTTCAGGAAAGCATATAGGTTAAGAAAACTTTATAATTGTAAGAACAGTGAAGTCTGAAGCACGGTAAAAATGTGGCAAAAAGCCTGCAATGGAAATTCTCTTAGAAATTCACTTAGAGAAAATCTTTCTCAGAAGTTACCTGAATATACATAATTCTGCTGCAGGAAAATATTTTTTTTTCTATATGGTCTTACTATTCCAAAATCTCTATGGTGCCATGATTTCTTTTTCATCAGATAACTGTTTTCTTAAATAGATTTTCTTCACAAATTCTTTTCCAAACAAAAAATCAGTTGCCTAGAAAAAACAGGAAAATGTGAAACATAGAGCATGTTTCTTTATGTTGCAGACCTGTGTCAGGTCACTGAACTCTCAGAGCAGCAGCTGAATGACACATTTGGACGATCTCTCCTTTTTCAGATCCTCCTAAACTTCACCTGGATGGTCTTGGGGAAAATAACACTGTTACAGTAGTGGCAGGAAGCAAACTACGACTTGAGATCCCTATCACTGGTGAACCAACTCCAAAAGTCGTGTGGAGTAGAGGTGACAAGGTACATTGTCATCATACACATTTCTTTAGCTCAACAAGGAGCCTTTTTCTTCAAAAAATAACCTTTAGCCTCGTGAATACATTGATTTTATCAGAAGAAAATAAGGGGAAGATGCCCTTTATCTAAAAACTCTCTTTGGTCAAGGATAAAATAGATAAATATTATTTAGTATTTTTGAGTCTTTTTAAGGAAATGCTGAAATTAATGAATGAAAAAATATGGGTTTTCTATAAATTAATAGTAAAGGAGAAGGATACATGAGATGCAGAAAAAAACTAGAAAAAATCTACCAAATGGCTGCTTCTTCTATACATACTGCCCAGAATGGCTGCCAGGTTTTGACAGGAAGCCGTGATATGTTCTGGTTTTGGAAAATGAATGAAAAATTCTAATGGAGTGTCAAGTCTCAAATGAAACAATACACTGGGCGATTGGCATCTTGCATTTGGTGTCTTAATGCAAAACTTTTGCACAGATCAATCCCTGGCTGTGTAAATACAAAAAAAGTCACTTTTTACATATAAATTTCCATTGTGGTATGTGGAAGCTGGAACATGTTATTGCTACTACGTTCAACAGACCTGTCTGGTCAAATCTGTGACAACTATTTTTCAAATATTAATTTGAAAATTAATTGTGGTGTCCAAATAGGGAATTATTCCAAGAGAGCTCCTACTCCAAAATATGTGACAGCATTTGAAATATGTGAGGACAAACTACTGACCATTACAGTCACTCTGACCTTTAAAGTGAATTAATTAAATTTTTATTTGACTTTTAGAAGAATCCACTATTTTTTTTTTCCATCAAATTAATGTCAGATGGTGTTAAAAAAGTGTGTTCTTGCTCACAGGACAAGTAAGCCTAGTGCCTCATCCTTTATGGTGCAATGGCTGAACTGAGTACTAAACAGTTACCACGCTATACTTATTTTTTAGTTATTTTGTCATTTTTTGTCATCATTAGGTGACTAAAATTCTGAATTTTACTGTGTTTTTTCTTACAGTTGCTTTAGGAATTTTTCTGAACTTTAAGAATTTTTCTTGAATTTTGATTTTTGTCTTTTATTGTCAAATACAGAAAACATGACTTTTGCCTCTGTTTACCTTGATTCCTAGGGAATCACGGACAGCGGAAGAATACGGGCAGAAACATATCCAGACAGCAGCTGCCTGGTCATTGATACAGCTGAGAGGGAAGATTCAGGTCCTTTCAGAATAACTTTAAAGAATGAGGCTGGAGAGGACACAGCTCTAATCAACATCAAAGTGGTTGGTAAGTCATGTGGAACTGTGCATATGAGCCATGTCTTTTATCACAGCCATTGTCAATAAATGCTCCTTGAAGACCCACACTTTTATGCACTCCAACAGGAGACAAATTCTTCTTCTCCTATCTGAAGGTTCTCTTCTGTAGATGCTGTCCTCCCTAGCTACCAAACTGTTACAGATTCTCAGAAAACTTCCATTTACCTCTTTGTCTCCACTGTCAGGTGAGGAATTGAGATGTAAGGGTACTAAGGCTCACTGTTACTGAAGGACACAGGAGCTTGGCAAGGGATTTAAGTAGGAGTTAATTATCACTCTGCTGTCACTTCATGCTGCAGGGACCAAACTTCTGTAGTTCCCTTAGGCTGCCCTTATCATTCTTTGCTCTCTATTCTCCTTATGGCTGTGGGCTCTGTCTTACCATATGTCCTCAAGTGCCTCTATAGTGTCTTGACTGTGCTGAAGAACTTGGCACTTATCCGTTCCCAACCGCCAGACAGGATTCACAAACGTTCTTTTTCTCTCTCTTCATTAGGAATTCCTGTTGCACATCAAAAACTATTCATGTTTGTTTCTTATTTTACATTTTTAATTCAAACTATGCAGTAAGAAGAAGATTTTTTAACATAATATTTACTTTGTTTACAACAGATGTCCCTGATCCTCCTCAGGCACCAAACGTGACTGAGGTGGGTGAAGACTGGTGTATTATGACCTGGGAACCTCCAGCAAATGATGGTGGATCACCCATCTTAGGTACTTTTTTTTTTTGTGTGTGTGTGGTGATGTTCTAATATAGACAAAAGAAACAAAGCCCAAATAATGGATGAAATAGGATCAGAGTTTAGCTCAGGCCCTGGAGGGTTGCACTGGGAGTATCCAGTTGCAACAATGTTCTACCTTCTCTTTGACTTTATCGGAAATTTGGTTTTTTTAATGAGTTGCATTTTGTCATTTTGTATGTTGCCACACTATCAAGTTCCCTACTTGAAAGACAACCTCCTATAAAACAAAACTTGGAACTGTTATTAGCCTGTTTGAATGTTAGAAAGAATTTCAGAAACAACTTACTGAGTAAACTGGAATATCTTCTAATACACTGTACCAAGAGGAAAGGCCCAGAGGCCAGTAGACTCAGGCCCTTTTCACTCTGAACTAAACACAGCAGTGTTGTATGTGAAGTCCAAAAAATGCTCATATGTGGCCATGAAAGCAAAGCAGGTGACTGTCAGATAGCTTGCAATTAGCAAAATCTAGCAATTATCCCTAAATCACTCTGAGGCTAGAAGGGGATATGGAGGTGTATCCAGAGAAAAATGCCATTGGGAAGTCAAAAACCAGACCCTTCACAATTGACCTTTATGCCATCACTTACTATAATAAAATTTTGTTTGGTCAATAGGATATTTCATTGAGAGGAAAAAGAAACAAAGCTCCAGGTGGATGAGGCTGAATTTTGAACTGTGTAAAGAAACAACTTTTGAGCCAAAGAAGATGATTGAAGGTGTTGCTTACGAGGTCCGTGTATTTGCTGTTAATGCAATAGGCATGTCCAAACCAAGTATGCCTTCAAAGTCCTTTGTTCCTTTAGGTAAGTAATCAAGAGCACAGAGACAGGCATGTATTTAGAACACAATTATTAATACATTATTATAGTCCTTTAATTATATAACTGTAGTTCTTGTGGCACTTGTGTTGCTCAGGACCTGTCTTTATGAGGTGCTTCATAAAGTACATGTCTATCCCTGGAACTACAGTCTTTTATAAACGAGACAAGCATGCATAGACAGAAGAACGGTGCACTAAAATAAACCAGTGTTACTATAGGTGAGCCTGATATGGTCAGTACTGCAGTCAATGTGTTTTAAGGACCAGAACTAATAGTTCCACATTTTCGTGTATCTTAGACACATCCTGAATCAATAGAGTCAAACTATTGCCAGTCAAACCAGTAACTTCAAGAATAGGTAAAGATGATGAATCACAGGCAATCACTGGCTTTTGGCCAAAAATGGTCAGGAAAAATGAGAAGTCTAAAGATCACTATTTGCAGGCTGCACTGAGTGAAAATGAGGCTTTCTTTCACATTTCTCTATTTAGGCTTTGCTACACAGTAGCTTGCCATTTTAAAACGTACAGGTAGTCACAAATAATTCATACATTTCCATTTCTAAAAAATTACAGGTCATAAAGGTAGAAACCCATGGGAAAAAATTTGCCCAATTTTGCAACTAATCACAGGATAAGATACATTTGAATAGTCCCTAATTTCACTCTATGCCTCATGGATTCCCCATTAGCTTAAGCAGGGATTTTTTTCCCAGAAAGGAATCACGTATTTTTAATATCCTTTTGCAGACAATCCTGATTTATACTATTCTAAATGTCATCTTACTGCTTTTTATTAATGTAACAGCTAGGAGGCCTTGTCATTCACCTAGTGACAGACTAATTCTGTTGCCTCTTCATATAAAGAAGCAGATTTTCAAGCTATTATGACAACCACAAGTCCCTGTAAAAGAGGGGTGTCTTTTTCTGTAGGCCAGGAAAGGTTCCCACCTTGCTCCGCAGCACACCCAGAACAAAGAGGAGAGGGAAGAAGGTGGCTGTTACTGCTACAGCATGCTCGCTTCTTGACAGAAAATACCTGCTATGGTAGAATACACTGCTCTATCTTCCACAGCTCTTTATCCTTCTCTCTCCTCAGCAGGAGGAATTTATCTCTGGCTTAGGCTGTGAGCAGATATGGGATGAGGTAGCTGCTTCTCCTCATGTGGTCCTAGTCGAAAGAAAGCTGTGCCAGGGATGATTTGAAATCATCCTGGTAGGCAGGATTTAGCCTGTCACCTGTGATGCTAAATTAAAGGAATACAGACCATAAATGTAAACCTTTAATTGTAACACAGTTTTCTGCCTTCTCCCTTCTGCTTGCTTGTTTCAGCTGTCACCAGCCCACCGACTCTCCTGGCAGTGGACGGAGTGACTGACACCTCGGTGACAATGAAGTGGAGGCCGCCCGACCAGATCGGAGCGGCGGGGTTAGACGGCTATGTTGTAGAGTACTGCTTTGAAGGAAGTAAGTGGGAACGCCTGGGGTATGTTACTCATGGTGAAAGTAGGTGAGACTTTCTCCATTTTCTCTCTGCGGGTATCAGGTGCTCTCACTGTAAGGCAGAGACTAATCAGTCAGAAAACCTCAAGCAGCAGGGTTTTGTTCAGGCTTCCTTTGGTTTGTATTCCAGATCCCACTCATTGATTGTAGTTCAACACATCTTATATTTGATCTGAAATCCAAATCAAAAGCCATATAATCTGTTGCAGTGTACCAAGTACTGTGTTAATAGCTATCCTCTTTTAGAAGCTGTGACAGTCAAGGCAGCAAAGAGCGGATGGATGCATGAATGTATAAAAAATAATGAGTGCGGTCCAAAATATGTTCAGGTGGGTTTTAGGGACAGGAAGTCCTCAGTGTGGTAATCCCTACGTTGACATATCACTAATTGGCTACTTCAAGCACAAGTCCCCAACACTAAGTTTCCTGTAGGAGATGCAGACATGTAGACATGCAAAGTTTATGTCTAGATATTTAATTTCTCCAATGTTTCAGTGCAGCCTTATATGGGATCTTCAACTATGTCTGCCTAAGACAAAAGTTGATACAGAACTGAAGGAGACAGATAAAGATACCAGAGATTGCATAAATATTTGAGAGTAGGGAAATACATTTTACAATTAATACATCGTAAATATTGTCTTTGGTGATCAAGCAGCAGAAACTTAGTATTTTCTAGCAGATTTTTTTCTGAACTGGCATCAAATGAAGTTTATTCTCAAAAAGTAAAATCCACCAGCACGTGGGTAAGTATAAAATAGCCTGGAGTGGTATGTGCAATACCCAGCCTCTGCGGGCCAACACCATCAACTGCAGCAACATTGTGGATTAATGGGACACAGATATCTTCAGCTCCACTAGCTGCTGCTCTCAACTGTGCTGTAAATCAAGTTATGATTTACATAACTTTTTTCATGAAGCCATTTGTTTCAATGAAACCTTTTAATGAATGCAGTCCACAGCCTGGAGACAAGAGGTAGAGGACATCGTCATTCACACTGTCACGTTTCAGATTCAGAAACCCAGGAAAACAGTAGTTCATAAAAGTGGTCAGATTCCACAGGATAAGAGTACGCTCAGCTCTCTCTCAGGCGAGCGGGAGAGGGTGTGAAGAAGAAGCACTGGCTTTTCTCAGGAGCACTCAGCATCTTGTAGTATTTAGATGAATATCTTTAAGGAGCAGAAACAGACTGCAAGAAGCTCAGAGACCTCAAGAAGAGCACCTGAAGGCAAACACAGCTGGAATGGTAGGAAGGGTTTTCCTTGTGTATTGGGAGGGAGCTGCGGGAACATCTCAGAACGAGTAAGCATGCAGTCTTCCATTAAGATGCAGTATTCCTATATTGTTTCCATTCACAGGCCAGATGTAGGGGAATATAAAGGGAAGTGTCAATGTGAGGACTTCAGTGTATACTTTATATTCTGCTTTGTTTAGCACTGGTAGACTGGCAGGGAAAAGTTATAAGTGCTTGTAACATGCTACTGTCACAAACCCCTTGACATTACAGTATGTGATATCCAAATAAGGTGACAAGAGAGAATGAAAAATATAAATACATTAATTCTAACTATGTCTGTCAGAGGAATCTTCCTAATCTATCTTTAAAGGACTGTTAGACAGAAGATCATTTTATACCTGTTGAATGGAACAAATTCTTTTACTTTTTTTTCAGATAGGTTTAAAACATATGAAGATACAACAAAATGGCAGTCATCTGCCATTTTATTGTAACCCACCTCAGTTAAAATACAATGGGTACAATGTATTTTACATAGTTTTCTGAGTGTTTTCTGTATATCTATATATGCCTCCTATATATGCATATACATCTATATATACACAATTGACATTATGTATATATGTTATAAAACTGTTTAGGAAGAAGCAAGATAAGTAGAAAATACCAATTTTAAGTCATGTTATTGGATTATAAATTTTTCTCTCTCCATAAAGTCCTTTTTTCCTTTCTTGCAATATCTCAGTGCCTCCTTTTCTCAGTCTTTTTACTGCCTGCTCTGCCTCAAACTAATTTCTTCTGTAATGTTTAATAACTCTTCTTAATTTCAAGGTACTTTTTATGACTGTCTATATTCATTCTAATATTCTGTTCTCTTAGTTATCTGTTTGTAAACTCATTTGTCTTTACATTCTCCATTCTTTCATTGTTGTCACTGAAATACTTTTAAAGAGGGCTTTTTCGAGTCTTCCTTAGCATAGCAATCATTAGGAAAAATCACAAGCTGAAAAGAGAAAGACAAAAATTATATCATGATAATTCAAAAGAATAATGTATCGTGAGCATTTGTTTGGCTTTGCAGAAATTGGTATTTCCCTTTAGTCTCAAGCTCCTAACTTGATCACTGCAGTGGACTTTTGTACTTCCTTACTAGTTTTGACAGCTCTCTGTGTTTATTACTGAACTAGAGTCTCATCATGAGTGTCTGGATCCAGCATTGCATAGGTGTGACTAACACGAATATAGAACTCCCCAGGTCCAGTTTTCAACGTCCAGCTTGAACCTTTTGCTATGGTGATGCGGAGTAGACCAAATCTTGTTGATATTGGAGAAGTCAGTTACTAGTAAAGTATGCTGATGACTGGTTCTTGTGGGACATTTCAAGGGTTGCCTGAAGAGCTTGGCCCTAGTGTTCTCTTGGACACTATGTTTATCTGCTTTTAACGGGCTATTGTACCTGCACATGATCTGTTTTCATAGCTGCTAAATAAGCACTTCAGAGTGTCTGTTGGCTGAGATCTTTGCCAGTGTACTCATCCAGGACCATGCACAGATACTAGAATAATACTTTTATTATCCTGAAAACAGCCAACTCCAAGATTACAGGAAATCCAGGGCAGTGATAGCTTCGTCCAGGAAATGAAGCCTTAGGGTCTACGTCATATCTGTCATCATCCATGGGTTTGGTCTTCTTTAATATTCTGTGTTGCCTTTAGCTAAATGTGTTCTCTTCATCTGTTTCCTCAAGTTTTTTTCCAAGACCTCTTTTTTTTTCTGTCTCTCTTACTCAGAATTTATCTCTGAATTTCTTATCTCTTCTACAATCTGTTTTCTTCTCCTACACTTTCTCCTATCATCACTTTGTTTCATTTCTCTCTTCCAAATGTTCCTTCTGTCTCTTCATTTTCATATTTCTAGGGCTGTGCTCAGGCCCAAAGAAAAATATACAAACTTATCTCCTCCTCTTCCTTTATCCTTTAGCTTTCCCGTGGGCATCACATATAACTATGCTGTGATCTAGATGCCTTCTTCCCATCTCTTTTCTCCCTGTAGTCTCCCTAAATATGGGTCCTCTAAATCTTTAAAGCCCAGCATCTATCTTTGCATACTTACTAACAGGAATTGCTAACCACTGACAAAATGCTCCATCTATGTGAAAGTGGGTGTCTCTGATTAATTTTAAAGATGGATTCTCACAAGGTATATCGACAGATCTGTCTGAGGAATTGCTGGAGCCACCTTTTAACCTGGAAGGTACAGTATTCAACAAAGGATATAAATCTTCTTTAACAAAAGAAAAACTCTCTTCATAAAAGCAAAGATAAATTCCTGAGAGTGATTTTTAGGGGTAACAGTCTGCAGAATTTTCTGTAGTACATGTATAAGGGGAGGGGGAGGTTCTTGGGAAACAGTCATCGATTGCAATCCTTTTCTGCTAGAAGCTGAAAGGAGCAGCTTGAAGGAGAACTTTATTCCTAAAAGTAAGACACGCAGTTATGAAAAAATATCATAGCATTATACTTTGAATCTGCAGGGCTCTCTAGTTTATAATAGTTCTCTTGTCTTCTGTGCCCATTTTATAATGCTATCTTCATATGACATGGAAAGTATTGATCCTGACTTGCTAGTTCATAAACCTGGCTCCAATGTCCAGGTGCCAGCAGTGTTACAGCAGCCTATGTTGGGACGACAGAGTGGATAAGAAAGTGTTATTTGTAATTGAAGCTCTTCTGAAAGACTGTACTATTAGGATCGCTCTATGACTTACATGCAACTGCCTAGGGGTAGGATTAAAAATCCAAGAATGATGTAATTATGTGAATAATTCTGACACAGCCTTCCTTTTTTAAAGGCACAAGGAGAGATGGCATTTCATTGCAATATGTAAATATTCTGTGTTTCTCTTATTCCTCAGTTCTACTTTCAAGGCTACTCAGTACCAGCTGAGATTAATTGCAAACCCCATTTCTCTCCAAGGAAGCTGTTAAAGAAATTATGAGCGCTTTTGGAAATATACTCTTTGTTCCCCTTGTTTTCTACCAGCTGAATTAAAAAACTAACCAGTTTTCTTTCTGCCACAATTAAATTATAGACATATTCTAATAACATTTGTACCATTATATATAAATATATAATCATCAGGAACCCCTTAAGGTTTAAAACATTCTTCCTATGTATGAAAGTGAATCTATATTGTGTTTACAGCATAATTAGAAAAAACAAAATAGAATTATTCATTAGAATCTAATGTATCTATTACTGTTTTGTAATTTTCCTCATCCATGCAGTGGGTGTATTTATAATTCCCTGTTCTTTCCATTTGTCCTCCTCCCTCCATTTCCCTGAACTAGCCGATGAATGGATCGTGGCTAACCCGGAGCTGACAGACAAAACGAAGTTTACTATCAACGGCCTGCCCACTGGCTCAAAAATCCTTGTGAGAGTAAAAGCTGTGAATGCTGCTGGTGAAAGTGAGCCCAGGTACCACCCACAGCCTATTTTAGTCAAGGAAGTGATAGGTAAGATTCTCCTGCCTACACTTAACGCTCTGTTTCCATACTGAGACCTGATTTTTTAAGGCTAATACTTATTTGTTGTTGGAAAGTGATGATACAGCCTTACAAAGCCATTGTGTTATGGCTAGAAATCATGAAACCACCTTTAAAAAAATGTCATAATTATTTTTATTTGTTTCATTTCTGAGCCTTTATCTCAGTTTTTTAGGGCTTTTTTTCCCTGCAGAATTTGAAATTGACGGTGCCTTTTTAAAGTTGCACTAAGTTTCTCACCTATTCCTACCACCATAGCATTTGGTGTTCTAAAACCTGATGGTGTACTAAATGTAACACTGTGGGACCAAGAAATTTAAGATACCTCACACATTAGTCACTTCTGGGAATTGTAGACCACATAGTCTCCATTTTATATTGATGCCCACCAGTGCTGCCTCAGTTAGAAGACAAATGTAATGCACAAGCTTTTTTTTTTTTCCAGAACCTCCTAAGATTCGTCTACCAAGACACTTAAAACAAACTTACACTAGAAGAGTTGGAGAAACTGTGAATCTTGTTGTTCCTTTCCAGGTAAGAGCTAAAAAGATTCTCATTTGTTTGGGTTTTGGGGCTTTTTTTGTGGTTTGTTTGTTTGTTTTTTTTTATACTGATGCTTTTTAACTTACTTCTCTGTAACTTAAGCAGTGTGGAAGCACACTGAAGCACAGAGGTGTTTGAAAGCTTTTGCTTTGACATCTCAGAGAAATTACGTTCAGCCAAGTAATGAATTGGGTAGCTAGATCAGACAGACTGATTGGTCATCTGTCATCCAGAGGACACTTATTAATCCTTGCAGTAGATGTTACATGTGAGATAATTGCTAGCACAATGCAAAGTGCTTACACTGTTAGATATAGTTATTGTGGGTGGAACAGTAGCATTTAATAAGTTTCTCAAGAGAGGAAAAGAGAGGGGAGGAATGGGCAGACTGCAACTTTTAAATCCTTGTGATCACAAATATGACTATTTCTAAATGTATAGCATGTTTTCCTACAGTGTGATGTTAACCTTCATTCCCATGCCTTTTACAATAGTGACTGTCTCTTTACTTGCATAATCCTTCTTCTGGATACAAGAATTAAGGAAGAATTCATTTCTATTTCATGTTTGCACACTTAAAGATACTGGGTGGGCATAACTCAGCTTTTATAAGGCTGCTAAAAGCCTTATAAAAGCTTGATCAGCAATACACTGCAAGCTATACTTCTCTTGAGAAATTAAAGGAACATTAAAATCTATGGTTAATTAAAGAGATTAAAGTCTATGGTTATTCTCTAAGATAAGGTGTTCAAAGCAGTGTGAGAATTACCCTTTTCAGATAGCATCTACAAACTGCCTCTGGAAGGCAAATCCCATGGTAAAGCAGGTGGAATTCACTCTAAATTAAGTACCTAAATTGGACACTTAGATATACAAAAAATGGCACACAAAAGACATCATCCAGCCTACCTAACAGCTATTCCAACTTCTTTTGCAATGAAAGAAGAGAGTTTAGGTTCCCTAGAGTCTTAGTCTACTATTTCCCTCTTTCACTGGCAGTGGAGGGAATGTAAGCACTTCCAGAGGGTGAAATACTTTATTCTGTATTTTCTGTGAGTTATTTTTTCTCCTTTTTATTTTAGAAAACTGGAAGTTATTTGTCAGATATAGCCAGAAAGATAATTGCTCAATATAGCCAGAATGCGCAAATATTTTCAATGTCCTGGGGCAAAAAAAAAAAAGGAAAGAAAGCTATATTTCAGATGAATTGGTATGATTGCATCTCTAAATGCTGTATATTTTAAAAAAGAATTTTTTGTTTCTTTCAGGACAGTTTTTATTTCCTGTTTGGGAAAAAATGGGAAATGAACCTGTTTTCTTTTCTTCCCTTTTCTCTCCAAAATTCATATAAAAATTGTTTTCTGGCTTCTTGCAGGGAAGACCACGGGCAAAAGTATCATGGCAGAAAAACGGTTCTCCAATCGACAAGAATGAAATCAACATCCGCAACACTGAAAACGACACCATCATCTTCATCCGAAAGGCAGAGAGGGGGCACTCTGGAGAATATGATATGAAAGTGGAAGTAGAGAACTTGGTGGACAAAGCTACAATAGATATTCAGATTGTTGGTATGTTTTGAGAAATGGAAATAAATCCAGCCTATAGGAAATTCCAAGCCTATAGGAAAAACAAGGATCCCAAAGAACATCTTTCTTGATAGTGGTAACTCTCCACATCCAATTACTTGGCTATAGAATTGTGGACTCTAAGTAATAATCTCCATAAATAATAGCAGATGCTTGTTGGAACATGTCAGTCTCTTTTTCCACTGTCATGCCCTTCATGTTCTTGCCTATCCAGGATGCAAGTTTTTTCCTGTTGAGTGGTACCCATAGCCAGAAATAGCAGCAAATTCATAGCAAGTTTGTCACAACTGTAGTGTAAAAGAAATCCTAAATGTTGAAAGTACATGAAGGTAGGAAAGACAGGCAAGAAAACACACTTACTTTTCATTTTTGCCAATCTATTTCTTTACATGGTAGTCAAAACTGGTAGCACAACTTTAAATAATATTAAGTTTATTTCAATTCTCACATCTCAACTTTGGAAAGTTTTATTTTGCAACCTTTGTTTTGACATTGGTTTTGAGGTTTTTTGCATGTGTGTGTTGTAGGAAAGAGAGAAATTAAACTAAGTGGAAGATGTGTGTAGGAAAAAGATAGAGAAAGCAAAGAGTAGAAAATGTCAGCTGCTATATTTTTGTTACAGATCGCCCAGGCCCACCAGAGATTGTAACTATTGAGGATGTTTGGGGAGAGAATGTAAATTTATCATGGAAGCCACCAAAGGATGATGGAAATGCTGCCATTACTGGGTACACTATTCAAAAAGCAGATAAGAAGAGTATGGTAAGTAAAAATGAGATGTTTAAAAGTTTGATGTACTCATGAATTCTCCCTTTTAAAAACAAAAAGCATTACATGCTTAAAATTATGTAGGTGGGCAAAGCATTGATTTATCAGCATTCAAAGAATCTGTAAGGCATCTCTAAAACCTCTAAAAATCTCTTGTTCACTATAACTAAAGCCTACAAATAAAAATGTTTTCAAATTATGCCAAAGAAGAGGACTAAAAAGGGACAGGTGGATTTGAGAGAAGTAATTCTGCATTTTTCCCTTGTCTCAGTAGAGAAAATAAAACCTCAAAAATATTAATCCTAAAGTCAGTACGTTGCTACTAGAACAAACTGTTGTACTGGTGCTGCTGTTTTCAAACCTGTAATGTCACACTGTGTGAGTCATTACCACTCCTTACTACCCCTGACAAAATGGTACATATTAATGCCTATACTGCTTTGAGATTCACAGATGAAAAGTGTAATATAGAAATGCTCATTATTTTCATTAAAATAACAGGAATTTTTCACATCCTTAAAAGACAGGAGTTGGATTCTTAGATTTAACATTTACTGCAAATTTAAACACTGGAAATCTAGGACAACATTTTGGGAGTTACCTAATCCAAGAGAATCTTCTAGTGTCTTCCCCCCAACTCCTTGCATTAATATGTTTATCTGCTTCATGATCTGATCAGTTCATTCTTCCTGTGTCACTGTTTCCGTTTCCATCCTTTTTTTTTTTCTTCTTGAGACTGTAGGAAGATATGGTTTCTGGTACAGTAATCAAAACAATGTCCCCTCTCCCTAAATTACTGTGTTAAGGGGAAAGTAACAACAGAAGCATCTAGGGTCCAGTGTGACATGGATCATTCAGGTCACAGTTTCCTCACATTATCTGTGATGGTGTATTTTGCAATTCTGGCACAGCTGGCCTTCTACAGAAAACTGTTTTTCCAAAGGAACTTTGGCTCTTTAAGTTGACCAAATAGCAGTGCAAACTGTGGTACAGGGAACTCAGCACAAGTTCATCTTGAGAAAAGTAAGAAAACTATGTAGGGTAGAGTAAAGAAAAGCAAAAACATTGCTGTGCTCATATTGCACTTTATATTAATTGCATTTTTAGCATTGACCTCTTTCATCTCAGATTGTTATTTAAGCATTGTGTACTAGGAAAGAATTCACATGTCCTGTTACTGCTGCAAGACCAAAGCACTAAAACCCACTTCCCCATGTGAACCTTTAGATGTCAGAGGATCACTGGCATAAAACTACATTTCTCATGAACACTCAACCTGTGATAGAGAGGGTAGATGAGTGTAGTGGTGTCTTGTGAGTACATGTTACTGCAGAATAGCACATGCTACTGCCTTTGCCCCCAAGCCTAAGTTTTCTTATCTGCAACTGTACTTTCTCTGTCAGCAGACTGAATTAGGAATGAGGGTGCCCGCCTTGCTCACACAACAGCACCTTTGTAATACTGGATTGCCTGAAACAAACCCCTCCAGCTACCAGAGTGTAACAATTCAGGAGGATTCACTTTCCATTCGGCCTTCACTGCTCATCGCTGAGCTCTGCAGTGTTCTCATCATCACTCATTTCATTAATTATTGTCAGTGTCACTACTTTAGCGTTAAGTAACATTCGCTTCAAAGAAAAATCTACTCCCACAAGCTTGATGATTCTTCCAGTTGATGTCTGCGAGGTGCAGGGTGCTGTGGGGAAGCTCACCCTCTGTGTTTGTGCCTTTCAGGAATGGTTCACAGTGATCGAGCACTACCATCGCACCAGTGCCACCATCAATGAGCTCATCATAGGAAACGAGTACTACTTCAGGGTCTTCGCTGAGAACATGTGTGGCCTCAGCGAGGATGCAACGATGACCAAAGAGAGTGCTTTGATTGCAAAGGATGGTTAGCTAATTATCCATTCCTTGTCAAAAGGGAAGGGGGGTGCTCAGAGGCTGGAGGGTGATCAGAGGTAAAGGCCATATCTCTAGAGCATTCAGAGGCACTCCTAGCCCCAAGACCAGGTACCACCAACAGCTAGGGCACTTCCTATTAAGGCACTTCCTTCTTCATTTGTACACATAGTTCACAGGCATTGTTTTAATTAGGAGTGGGACTTTTTTCCCATGTTCTGTCCTATGGTCTTGGATCTCAGACTCACATCACCATTGGCAGACGTAAGCTGACAAGAGCTGGAAGAGGATTAAAGCAGCTGTTCTGTTAGAAGCAGCGGGTCACTGCCTCCCAGTGGAGACTTGGCATCAGCTGTGCAAGTGTTCCCTCCATTTCAGGCAGGATCCAACAGGAAAGCATAACTCCTGCTTCACATCTCTTGAGGGTGGGGCTGGACAAACTCTGATCCTGCAGTCAAAAATCCTGACATTTCAGAAGTTGGCAGTTTGAAATGGTACTGTAAACTTTAAAAAAAACCCAACCAGACAAAAAACCCTGCCCATTTACAGAAGGGGAATTCTACAAACAAGTGGCTCACAGGAAGAAAATCAAACCAGATCACCTCAGTTTGTCTGAAAGGAAGGAATACATGACTGCCATGATGCAGAGGACAGACAACCTGTACAACCCACACTGCCAGGCTGAAGAACTGAAGGTCCTCTCTTTTAGAAACAGGGTCATGAACAATGGCTATAGAAATTGATTTTTATCACACCTTACTTGCCCTTCTCATGAGAGCAAGTATCAGGCCTGAGCTGCACTGAAGTCAGTATGAGAGCTTGGATCAGGTTTCAGTGAAACAATGATGTTTGATGATACCTGTGCACAGGAATAGATGTCTGCCTGTCCAGCTGTTTTAAATGCTGGCTGAGTTTGTGGCTGAAGAAGATTTATTGATGGTAATCTCCACTGCAGAGCAGGGATAAAGTGGCAGTGAGAAAACACATTTTACTACCATGTTTTCCTTGTACAGAAACTACATCCCCTCAGGTATCTGTATTATTAGTATAGTGTTTGAAGCAGAAAGAAAAATGGATTTTCAGATACAGAGACAGTTTGTAAGCAGAACAAACTGTGAAAAAGTAGTTGGCAACAGAGTGAACAAGGCTTGTCAAAGGTAGGCATCCTGCAGTACATTGGTCATGATCTGTCCTATTCTGTAACACACAGGGAAATCAGGCAAAGACATGGAATAAATATGTGTTATTTTGTATACCACCTACACAGGAAATAAAGAGAAGCTCTCAGGCATCAACACTGTAGCATGGGCAGGGGCTGTAGTCACTTTGCAGGTGCACTTCCAGCTTCCCCTACGAGTGCAATTACTAGAGTCACAGTGCAGATCAGAACCGACTCCTCGTAGCCGTTTAAGATGCTTGGGTATTTGTCTACATGCCAACACTCTTTTTCAAAAATGTTTTATTTTCATTTCATAGGTAAAGTCTACAAATATCCAGTTTACGATGATTTTGACTTCAGTGAACGGCCGTTGTTTACTCAGCCTCTAGTCAACACCTTTGCCATAGCTGGTTACAACGCTACTTTGAACTGCAGTGTTCGGGGCAACCCCAAGGTACAGCACAGCTCCTAACAACACTTAAAACTTGAGAGAGTTTAACCTGACAATGCAAATTATAAAACCACTTTTGCCATTTGTCTCTCTCACAAGCCAGGCTGAAGGCAAAAATACAAAAAAAAGGACCTACTTATTCGTGCTATAGGGACTATAATAGTTAATCCACAAATAACTCAGTGAAAGGGCAGAACCTCAGGAAAAGGCTGGGCTATACTGGGACCCACACTGACAATAGCTGTAAAATTAATATATCAGTAAAGGTTATTACAAAAATAAAGCCATAATTATTTTTTAAAAAGCTAATTATTCTTTAAGTAAGCACATTGCAGGAATACTCTGGGGATCATTTTGTTTCTCAGACCCACTGCACATTGTGTCTTGTGGTTTCTTTTGAACTGTGTCTTTTTGTGATCTATTCTCTATTGTGAGAAGCTGAACTGGCCTAGTAAAATGAGAACTCCAGAGTGTTTAAGAACATGTTTGCTGTTCACTCTGTACCTTCACAATTTCTGACTGTGCAAATTACTGCGGAAAAACATGCCTTTCTTGTTAACTCAGAGTAATTGGGTGTCAAAAGCTAGTGCTCAGATGTTTGCTATCATTGCACAGTCCTTGTTGTATTGATAGCAGGCTTAAATTTATGACTTTAATTATGTGATAGGAGCCGCATTGAAAAAAAAATCGTGCTTATAAACAGATGTATGATGCAGCCCATATTTATCTTTGAGAAAGGAATTACAGTTTCCTTTCTATCACTACTGCATCTGTTTTCCATCATTTCTGGATTGTTTTAACTGAACATCACAAAGAAGTGATAAAATAGTTCACAATTTGTGCATGTGGGCTTTCTTTTGTTTTGTTTTTGGTTTGTTTTTGTTTTTTTTTACCACAGCCCAAAATAACCTGGATGAAAAACAAAGTCCTTATAATGAATGACCCAAGGTACCGAATGTTCAGCAACCAAGGTGTGTGTACCTTGGAGATCCGCAAACCCAGTCCCTATGATGGAGGTACTTACACCTGCCGAGCAGTCAATGAACTTGGAGAGGCAGAAGTGGACTGCAAACTGGAAGTAAAAGGTAAGGCCTTTAAAATATTGCAAAGGCCCTGTTTGTCTGAATTGGAGCTGAAAGTACATAAGGCAAATCCAAAAGGGAGTTCAAACAGCTTTTTTTACCTTCCTGTATTCAAATAATAACTTTGCTAAAGAAAAAATATATTGTTTGCTTTGTTTTATTTTTGAGGACCAACATACTATGCTTATGCTATATTTCATTTTCCTCAATGATGATTCACATCTTCAGTGATTTCAAGGACTTCTTCACAAGTGACAGAACAGTGGACTGTAACTCTCAGAGCTGTGCCATTTACCTGAGACACTCCAGTAAAACTCAATCATTGAGCTCTCTGGGAAAACATTAGGCAAAACATCTCAGATAAGAGGCATTCCTCTGAAGCAAATGACAAGGGGAGAAGGAGAGAAAGAAGAAAGATTAGTTCAGGGCAGAATTGGTCTGCTTTAAAACTATTTATTAAACAAAACAGACATTTGCATCCAAGGAACTTTGTTCGCAAATCATAGTAAAAAGTAGTATTGTTCCCAAGGACACAAACTAGTTGATATAATTGCTGCATTTGCTTTAAGAACACAGTATACAAACCCATGGATTTTGCAAAATCCTTCTATAACTGAAGAACTATTTTTGTTTTCATTAACAGATAAATTTTATGAATTTCAGGTAGTTTAGAATATCATGAATGGCAAATGGATCTAGATTGGACTACTAATGAAGAATCTCATGGCCTTTTTTTCCAGAAAATTACTTCCTAGGAAAAGATAGCGTCATATTTAGCTGGACTAATTCCCACCAAAGGCTTTAGTTTCAACTGTCAAATAAGCAAAGTATTTCTGAAAAAAATTAATCTGAGGTTATAAGTAAGGAAACCTGCCTAAAACCAGCTAACAGGAGGTGTCTAAGGAATTTAGAGGGAATTTAGATGATATCAATATGGTCCTATCTATATTACTTCCATCATGCTAGTCTATAATGACAACCACATTTAATATTTGTATGGATTGTATTGTGTTTACTTCAATTTCCTTTTTCTGTATTTTCTGATATATCTTGTCCCACAGCTCAAATTTGCCAACAAGAAGACATTTCAGTAAATGTTTGGTCTATGAAGTTGAACACTTAATGTAATGAAAATATGCATAATATGTTTCTTAGTTTCTATCTTTTAAGATACTGCGTTTAAAAGATGATGTCCTTGTACCGAAAATGATTGTTTTCCTTAAGCACAAGCAAACTCTCTATTTCACAGCAGAACAGAAGACCTCATCACCTGAGAAGGTTGCTTAGTCTACCTTTTTTATACTGAAAAGCCAAGTTAGGTTGTTATTTCATTGAACATTTTAAGTTCCCAAGCCCTAAGATTCTTATGCACATTTACATTCAATTGTAGCTTTTTAGTCTTCAGCACTTTGCTTGTAGTACAGTCAAATGCTATATTTGAAATACGAGAAGATGTTTATTTATGTCCTCTGTTTTACCAAGAGGTTTTTTGCATATAAAGTTCAGAAAATAATGTGTTGTTAATCTCTTACTAGCCATATAATGGGCTGCTTCCTTAACCTAAAACCCACCTTCCCTAGCTCATGGTTCAACCGATGGATTCAAGGGGAACAGGATTAACTGAATACAGCAGCTGAGGCTTAGTAAACCAGGGAAGGCTCAGGGTTTGCTCTATGCAAATATAGCAAATTACTATTTAACAGCCAGAATATAAAAATATAATTACATCTTAGTTCTCTCTTCTACTGACTTACATGTTGAATTATCATTCTTTTAAGTTTCCCAGCCTGTTTGTTCATTTAGGAGGGCTCTTCGGATGACTGCTCATCACACTGATGCAGAGCAGAGACCTGCGGATTTCTCACTCACTGGAAATGAATTGCAGTGTGTGTGTGTGTGTGTGTGTGTGTTTGTGTTTGTGTTTTCATTTGTATAGCTTTAAATTGGTTCAGCTTTATTCCAGCAAGTAACAATCAAGGTCTGGATTTGTAAGATGATGAGATAGTTGACTGTTGCCTGAATAAGACTAACAGGTTCAAGGCTGTGCTACCTATCTGGTGAATGCACAAGGTAAATGCTATTACTACAAATAGTAGGTATTACTTACTTACTAGTAAGTCATGCTAAAGAGCTCTATGCCATGCAACAGTATATATTGTAGTAAGCTATTTTTCCTTATGTTGGCTAGAATTACTTTTAACTATCTATCTCTGACATATGGGAGATCTGAAATTTATCATGCATATATAAGCTCAGCCCCAGGAATGTTCACAGAACAGCCTAGCATTTCTGATTTTGCATAATATTTGAATAATTGACTAGCTAGGAACACTCTGGCTATGAATCCTATCAGGATGCTACATATTTCTACATTTTTAGCCATTTGCTTACATTATTTTAGGTGTAAAAGCAATGACCCCTAGTCTTTGCTAAATTTAATTCTCATTTCCTGAAACTTATAAGCACAACAATTGAAATAGTAAAAACTAATTCTATCTTCAAAAGAGGTTTTGCATGTACTGATGTTATTTCAGATGGACAGTATTTCATTCTTCAGTTTTAAGTTTTGCTGGGTGAACTTAAAGATGGCAGTTATATGAGCTGCTCTGTACAATTGCACATACAGTGGCCTTTTTTGTAAATATAAGTGTGCTGTAAAAAGTAATGTAATAGATCTTAGAGAAGAGAATAACTCTACCTCATCTATCTTGAAAGATAATGCATAAACAGAATCTCACTGCGTGTTTCATACTCATCTTACTACAGAAAACAACATATATATCTTTGAGTTTGTTGAGGCAGATCCCTAAATTTGGCTATAAATCTCACATTAGTAGCAGTAAGGAATGATTCCTTATCAGTCTCACTGAGGTCAATGAAAAGAATTAGATAAGGTGTGGTACCTCTTTTATCTTGAAAAAAATGGCTTTGGAGGACTTTTGTCTTAAAAGTGAAATCCAGGTTGGTGATCACTCTGGCAGGTTGGTGATAGCAAAGTTGCTGTACAAGAAATATTTTTTTAAAAGGTGTTAAGATCAACTGGGAAGAATTTCAAATGCGAATAAATACCACTATAAATATTCTAATTCTGCAGTGATCTATCATGGAGTAATTAACCCAGGAGAACCAATCTGCTTGGCGGGGAATAATCAGGTTTATAATGCGCATACTCCTCTGGACATTCCATTTCATTCCCTTCCTCTCTTTCCACATGCAAACGCATTTTCTGCATGCAAAGTGTGTATTTATTTCCTTTTTTGAATAAACTAGCTAGTGTCTCATGGCATACATTGTTTATGTCACATGAGCAAAGAAGGCTAAATTAATCAAGAATATGGGTATTTAACACCAGAATTACTAAGGTTTTAGATATATTTCATAGAACTACCTGTACCTATAAAGAATTTATTTAATGACTGTGAATACCTCTGACCACTACACTTAGACCTTTCCAGGAGAATGAAGTTTGCATTTCCAAAAGCCATCTCTCAGTTAGTTTGTAGAATTATTGAAAGAACAGAAGTATCATAAAGTCCTTTGCTGCGCTTAAAAGGCATTCTTTATTACAGATTAGTTTTTGGTGACAAATTAGTGCTCAGAATGATAATCCATACCTGAGCTTAACCTACTGAATCAAGGATGAAATATTGATTCAATTACTTACAAGCAGAAAATTTTACTTCATTTATTTTATTCCTTCTAGAACTTATTTTACATTCAAGTTCAGTGGGGTTCAGAGATTTTCCTCTTTCTATGGAAATGTGATTTCTTGCAACCTTGCCCAAATGTCAGAATATTGACAGTGCAGTTTTAAAATTATAATGATGTCCAGAAACCAGTCTGTAGTATATTATCATCCAAACTTACAATTCCAAACCTAAACCACGTTAGATCAGACTAGATAATGTTCCTGTAGCTTTGAAGTTTTAGGGTATTTTTCTTAAAAGGCTACAATAGTCACAAAGTTGAGTGCCTTTACATACACACACATACATAAATGCATATATATGGTTCTTTTATAGATTCAAAATGTTTAATTAAAAGTAAGGGCTCCTACAGAGTGAATAGCATGCTTTAAGTAATGTAAATGTGGATATATGACAAAGTACATATTCTAGTGCACAGGTATGTAATTAGTCTGTACTTGATTATTTTGCCTTACAGAGTTTCAACATATATATATATATATCCTTCAGTGTTTTGTGTGTGCTTTTTTTCCCTGGTGGAAAATATTATATATATATATGTGTTAGCTTTTTTGAAGCTACATTTGGAAACTTTTATCATAAATATAGTTTGCATAATTTGGTTCCAATCTATACTTTAGACTAATTATAGGTTTTATAGTTACTTGTACATATTAATATAACTTTTCCATATTAATGATAATTTTGAAGTGGAACTGGATCCCTACCTTTTACTCTTCATGTGCTTCTATTCCTACATATTTTACATGACTAAGGATTAAATTATCATCTTGACATAATTGTAATAATAATTTCACTCAACATTTTCTCTCTACTTTTGTGTTTGCAATTAAATTGTTCCTTCTCTTTCTCTCTCTCCCTTAGTAATCCCACAGTAAGGATTTTTGAATGTATATTGTCATCTAAGGTAAGCTTTCATATGGTTCTTGCATATGAAGCTTATGTCTGTTTACAGGTCATACAATGTCTGCCTAGTATGGCATGATTTTCATTATGTCACTTAATGAAAATGTTTTTTACAGTTAGTAGCATGATAATTTTAATGCACATAAATACAGATTTTTATAATAATTGCTTGTTACGGTAATTCTTCTTAGTAGTACATCCCACTATCTTCTAATGGTACATGTTTCAATGGAATTTAACAGTGCATGAGTTAGCATGATTAATTAGCATGAATAAATACAAGTAATAAAAGAGCATTTTGCATTTACAGTAAGTTATTTTTTATAGGAATATACCTCTACATAAACAAAATATTTATTCCACAGTTAACTTCATTTAAAAATGAATGACTCGTATCACAACATGCACTCCATGAGCTGAAAGAATGCCAAAAAGCATGCTTTTTTTTTTGGTCTGTATTTTGCATCTACCTAAGGTTGGGAGCAAACAGTTCTACCACAATGACAGTGTTAAATGAGACAGTGCAGTCTCATAATCACTAGTAACTAATAGCACTTTAATTGGATAATCCTTGTGTTAATGAAGGGTATAAATTTTTAAAAATCCGTACACGGGATAAATGCTGTGTGTAAGTATCAGCTCAATTGCATTTAGCTGAAGCACTCAGAGACAGTGTTATCTTCATCCTGGCAATTTACTTTTGCTTTAAAGCTTTTGGTGTGTTCCAGAAAAAGCTCAGAAGGTAAGTGCAGCTATCAGCGGGTGGTTTTCAACTTACAGAACACAATATTCGTGCAGATTTGTAAGGGGAATTGTAATGGTATATATCTTTTTTTAAAGCAAATAAAGATAAAGCAAATAAAAATAAAGCAAATAAAGACACCCTTTGTCTGGAGAAGGGGCAGATTCTAAAGTTTTTAGCAAAATATATATCTTTCCCTGTTTCTTCCAAATATCATTTGGAAATCATGAAATTAATATCAATTAAATGAACAGAAATACTCATGTGTTTAGTTTCTGTGACTTTATTTCAGTGACATGGGGCGTCTACAACCTCTCTGGGCAATTTGTGTCAGTGCCTCACCACCCTCACAGTTAAAAATTTCTTCTTTGTATCTAATCTAAACCCACCCTTTTTCAGTTTGAAGCCATCACCCCTTGCCTTATCACTACATGCCCTTGTGAAAAGTCCCTCTCCATCTCTCTTGTAAGTTCCTTTTAGGCACTGGAAAGTGCTCTAAGGTCTCCCTGGAGCCTTATCTTTTCCAGGCTGAACAACCCCAACAAAAAGCGAAATTCAAAGCTGAATCTAAAAGCAAACCCAAAATGATTCTTCAGACTTTCCCAGCAGATGAAAGTTTCAACTTTCATCATCTCTCTCTGGAGGCTAAAGGCACCTATATCTAAAATCCTGGCTTTTTTCCATACGATTCTTTCACATACATCATCCCAATTGTTATTTTCAAGCAGCATGGTAAATATTTTGCTAAGGACATATAAACCATTGTAAGACCCAAAACTAGAATAAGTTGAGTATCTCTGCATGTTTTCCACAACTCATCACAGTCAGGTGTTTTCTATATTGTTCCCCCTGCACTGACTTCCATCTCTGACCCTACTCCACCCAGCCCGATGGAAAGCCAAGAGAGTCATTTGAAGTGAAGCTTATCATAGACTATTGCATGGGATGAGATAAATGACTGAATATATGATATCCTAGAAATGAAATTCACCCTGTGCAAGAGGACAGGAAACGCCTGTATAGCACCCACTAAATAATGGTTAAGTCTCATGCTGGACTTTTGAACAGGGTTGAATTTTACCACATCTCAAAGAATGCAATATAGACTGACTAAAACTTGTCATTTATGCCAGAAAATAAAGGTACTAAAGCTGTTGCTCCAGGGACCTTCAACCTGAAGACTATCTTTTTTTCTTGTTTGTAGGTGGGCTTTCGTTCTTCAGACTATTGATGGATGGAGTGCCTCCGCATATCATTCATTCGTATATGCGTGAAGTACAGGCAGACAAAACTGAAGCCAAGTGAGAGTCCGTCCACAGTGTTTCCTCCCACTGCACTGGAAGTTGGTAGCAGAGTAACAGCATTTGAGTTCTTGCAATCACAGAAAAAAATGTGCGGTTGGAGATTTTATTATTTTTTTGCCCCCTCCCTTTTTTTTTTTTGTTTTCCTTAATTGTTCTTTTGTTTTCCCTATCTGCTCTTACTGAAAAGAAAGAATACGCATGGATTGCTTTGGGGTTGAAATGAAATGAACTGAAGACAACACACATTTTGTAATGTTCAGCTTTATTTTCTGTTTGATATTGTGTTCTGTTTTTTAATGAGGAAAGAGGAGAAACTGTGTAATAAACATGAGGAGGCAGTCGGAGCCTGTACCCGTTGGCACAAAGCATATCTTTCTCAGACTGGAAGTACATGGATTAATCAGTAGCTGTGCAATAAGACCCTTGGAATACATACCTCTTTGATAATGTATCTGATTCACCTGGGAATTGTTTAACACAATATGGTTTTACTATAATGTAACTAATACGTATGTACTTAATGATCATTTAAGCTGAACATATCTTCCTATAGAAGTTTTGATTTCCTAAATCCAACCCATCAGTCTCTCAACTTAACTGAAATTGTTTTATTTAATGTACAATAAATATGAAGTGTTTAAGACCTGCTAAGTTCTTGTTTACTATTTTTATGGGTTTTCTTCCTGTCTCCTCTTACATATACACATTTAAATATTTTAAATGTTATAAATACCAACCACAATGCCTTTCATCATCGTGAATCCACCCCCTTTCCTCAGCAATTCGTGGAGCTCTTTTAGGTATCGTATCTGAAAAGGGACTCAGACTGGAGCCCTAGTGAGTTCACTGTGCAAGGCAAAAGTGCCTGAGACGGGGTAAAACAGCTGCATTACTTCTTCGACTCTGGCATCATTAACTTCCAAGTATTTTAGGAGTGGGGGTGATTGTCCCCAAGTCTCCAGCAAACTCTGAAGCACATGAGACACAAGGTCACACATATTTTGGCCAGGTTGTCAATTCCCTATTGCCCTGTCATTTATTTACCAGTTCTCACTCTGGCTATGCAGACAGGGCAGGTTATGTGCTTACTGGCTAATGATTGATCTCCAATTACAGTTTAGAAAGATAAAGGTCTACTTAGACCAGTAGTACATTACAAGATGTTTATTTGATGTTAGTGCATTTTCAAGCATTCAGCAGTCAGTAATTATGCAATAATAAAGAATGTGTTACTATGAACCGCCACGGCTGAACTGGTGTTTTTGCAGTTTAATTAGCTCTTCTTACACTCTGGGGATCTGGATGCATTTTCTTATGTTGTTCTGTGAATTTTACTTACTCATTTCTCTCCGTCCTTTCTGTCTTTGTGATTCCTTCAGTAGTGCTCTCTGTACAGGGGAGCATTCTGCATTTCCAGCAATTCTGGAGAACCCCCCCCACACATACACACACCTGCATTTCACCCTGCTCCTGCCAAAATCAATACCCTCCTACACATTCATTCACGCCTACACATGAAAGAAAGCAACACATTTAGTAAGACAAGATATAAATAAAGGATTAATAATTTCTGTTTATTCTGTATATCACCAGTGAATTGGGATTCCATCTATTTTGAAGCACAGAAGGCTGCGGGAGCGGGTCAGTTTGAATAAATGCCATGGAGGTTTAAGCATTTAAGCACATTAAGGTAGTTACCAGCCTGTTATAGTCAGCCCCAAAAGCTACAGTTATTGTGAGTTTGTGCTTGTCAGTACACCAAAAATGATGCACACAACCATCTCCACTTTGTACACAATGATGTTTACAGCTCCAAGTTTGTGTCTATCTGCCTCCTCGGTCTTCATAAACACACACATAATAACGTGGAAGCCAGCATAAACCTCAGCTCCTGTAGGCCCTCTGACGATGGAATCAGCTGCTCTAATTCCTACCAGATGCCAGCAGTGTTAAACGACAAGCTGAACTAAGCTACTTTTCCCCATGTGAACGTAAGTTTTATACTCAGATGCCCTCAGTTCCTCCCCAGTTGCGTTTCCCAGCATTTGCCATTGGCCATCCCTCGGGCTGGAGACACAGCACGGCAGCAGGAAGTGCTGGGTATCGAGCCGTGGGTGGAACTGAGATGAGTGGGCATTAGTGTGCTATAAATTCATGGTCTCACCAACTACGCTGAGCAGCCAAGGCTCTGGATTAAAGATTAATTGACTTTGACAGGAATGATTGAATGGGGTGGGACAGGAAAGGGACTCCAGTCGATCTAAAACAGGCTGCAGAGCCTTATACAGAGAGAATAAGAAAAGGTAAACTTTTGATTTATGATGATTTGTTTAATGATATTCTCCAGGGATGATGTTTGATAGATGGAATAGTGACCAAACCCACAGAGTTCAGAAAATGCTAATGAAATCTGCAGCTAATACCATCTTAGGAGAATGAAGATGTGCCGAAGACAACAACAAGTACAGGCAAAATAACTTATGATGAAATAGAAGCAGCAGAATATCACGCTGTAAAAGATATGGCACAATGCTCTGAAGAATAAATTTCTCCAAAGTCACATGGAATATTCAGGTAATTAGTGAACCTGAAAGAGACATAGGAGTAACAGAGGACAGCAAATAAAACCTGGTCATATGAGATAAAGTAGCAAAACACAAAAGCTAAGGAAGCAGTGAAACTAGCAGTAATTTTGTGCATCAGGTTGTGCTCCCTGATGCCTCATATTATGTGAAACCAGTTTAAGTCTTCAGCTAGATGCATTATTCATATCACCTGTTTGCTACGTACAGTCTCCATCAACTAGTATGTGCTGAGGTTATAGTTCAGCAGAATCTTTAATCAGATTTTTCTTTTCTGCACACTTTCCTGCATCTAGTAGGAATTCAGTATTTTTGAAAGCTCTGCCTTAGTGTACATAAGCCGAGGAACATTAATCCTTGGATTAAGAAGGCAGACCCAAACATGTAAACACACATAGATACACACACACACACAAAGATGAATCAAAGTTAATTTTAAAAAAAGAAGGTTATTTTTAAGGAAGTCAGAGGAAAATATTTTGTCTTCCTTTAACTTGCTCTCCTTGCCCATGGAAGGGCATTTGGCATGTAAACGTTATAGCTGCATAAACACAGATCCATTCTTGAATTGCTGTGTGGGGAGCTTGATACAGGCACTGTAGTTACTCGGTTGCATTGCAAGATTGTGGCTACTGTCAGCACACTTTTCCCTCACAAAAACAATCTCAGAAATACAGGAAGGGAAGGAGTAAAAAAACACCTGTAATCTTGTAAAGCTTATTTAAACTGGGATATGCCGTTTATAAGGAGATCTTTATGGAGAGTCAGAAATTTTTAAAAATATTCCTCTTATAAAAAAATGTTTCAAGCTTCCTGAACTTCTTTATGAGGGGAAAAAGAAAAGTATAATATTGCTACCTTTTACAGAGCATTGTGAAGGAACTCTTACTTTATGAAAATCTTTTGTTGCATTTTGAGATTCTGGAGCAAAAGGCATTCTATTTTAAGCACAGAATACTTACTGTCACTTGATTTTCATGTCCTGCTTTCCTGACTGACAAGTGAAGCTGCTGCTTTGCTGAAGCAGAGAGCATTTGGAAGCAAAATGTGTCCTGAATACTGAGGAAGTAGTGCAAGTCTAAACACATTGGACTTTAAATCTATGTGCTCTTGTTCTATACTTAGTTTCTGAATATTTTTTAAATTAAAACAAACCCTTCTCCAAGCCCAGTGACTAATTCAGTAGGGAATCTGTTTCTTCCTCTACTCATGTGGCTTTTTATGCCACTTACTTTCCCCTCCACTTTTTTTCCTAGTTTCTCTTCTTTAACTCTTGCTATCGCAAAGAGCTTGAGCAACATCTACATAAATACCAGTACCATTATATTCATTGGTGACAGTAATGCACAGGGTACTGAAAGAAACAGTTTTACATTCTTCTCAGTGATCCCAGAGGACTGGGGATCTCTCTGGTTCTGAATTTGTCACATTTCCCTTTAGCCATTCTCTAGTTGGCTGTTACCTCTTCTTTTGTTAGCAGTTCCTCTCTTCTATGTTTTGTCCTCTAATGACAATTGCTGTACCATACTGTACCATACTGTTTTTTAGTGATCTGTAAATTAAATCAGGTGATGAATGACATAGCACTTGGAACGTGCATACTGCCTCATGGGATTTTGAAACCACTCTTTAGCCTGACTCTTGCAGTAAAGAAACCTACTCAAAAACATATTAACTTTATCAGTTGAAGTGAATCAGCTCCCTTTGAATAACAGGAAGTGGCTTTGTCTGGCCAGAAAGCTGCACCTTCTGGCTCATAATGGAGTAACTTAAGAAAGAGTTCCAAACTAAGATGTCATTTGGGTTTATAATACTCATTGCAGGATGCATTTTACACTTGCTACTTCATCTTTCACACAGCTACACAGGGCTCACCTTTCCTCAGCCTCCCTCAGAAACCACACATCCTTCTAGAGATTCAGGGATACATCTAAAATTCTTCACGTGACCAATTCAAATAATTTGATGTGCCGCTACTGAAAAAGTGTATTTGTTTTGAAGCGCTTTCTCTGTGCAGGCCAAGGAGGTAAATTAAGTCCTGTGCTAACACCGTGTCCGGGTGTCCCACAACATGTTAAGACCAGAACTCCCCAGGCAAACCACGCTCCAGTCACCTCTGGATGGTGGAGGGACCCTTGGCTGACAAAGTGGGGTCACCCCCCTGCAGGCCCTGTCCTGCTGGCTGCAGGGAGGTCACCTGCTGCCCTTATACTTTACTACAGCAAAAATCCTTGCCGGCCACCTTCTGCGTGCCCCCGCTGTGGCCATCATCTGCACAATGAAACGCGTGAAAGTAAAATAAGCTGAATGAGGAAAATCACAGGGGAGAGGGGGATTCGACCCACGCTGCCCGCATCCAGGAGGGGTGAGAGGTGGGCGCATCACCCCGGGACCAGCACGGCCCGTGACTGCCCACGGCCCGGGGGACGGACGTGCCCTGCCGGGGCGCACCCCCGCCACGACCGCGGGCTTCCCCCGCCGCCGGGGGATCCCCATCCCAGCACGGCGAGGCGGGGCCGCGCCCGCTGCGGTGGCGGAAGAGCGCGGTGCCCTCGGGGCGACGGAGCCTGAGGCGCGCCGGGGGTGAGGGCGCTTGCCCTGGCAAGGGGTGAGGGCGCTTACCCCTGCTGGCCGTGGCAGGGGCGGCCGCTGCCCTCCGGCCAGGCCGCTGCTGGGCGTCGGCCTCTTCCGCCGCTGCCCCCGGCCCGGCCCCGCCCCGAGCGGCGGCGGCTCCGTGACCCCGGTGCCGTCCGGTGCGGCGGTGCCGGCATGGCCGTGCCCTGGGCTCTGCCCGCGCCCCTCAGCCCGGCGCAGCTGAAGCGCCTGGAGCAGCACCGCTACAGCGCGGCCGGGCGCTCGTTGCTGGAGCCGTGGCTGCAGCCGTACTGGGGCTGGCTGGTGGAGCAGGTCCCGCTGGGGCTGGCGCCCAACGCCATCACCATGGGCGGCCTCCTGCTGAATTGCCTGACGGCGCTGCCGCTCATCGCCTGCTGCCCCAGCGCCGCCGAGCAGGTACCGCCAGCCGCGGCCGCCGCCTCTCCGGCACAGCCCGACCCCTTCCCCGCCGACCGCCCCACGCGTCCCGGTGCCCGCTGGTGCGTCCTGGCCGCCCATGGAGGCCCCGGGCCGTGCCCCGCGGGGTGCGGTGCCCCGTCACTGGCGGCTGCACCGGGCGGCCCGTGGGAACGGGGGCTGAGGCAGCGCTGCGGGTTTGTCCTGAGAAATCAGGGGAGCGGCGGTGCGAGGCTCACACTTCGGGGCAGCAGGGGTCAAGCTGGAGATGGATGTTAAGGTTTGAATGCCAAAATGCTGTGAAAGGACGAGGTTCAGTGGGCTCCGCTCTCATGCCCGGCCCTTCGCTGACCAGAGGGCCCCGCGGGGCCGGGCCTTCGGTGGGCACCGTCCTGCACTGCACGGTGTGGTTCGCACTGGTGCGTGGGACCCCTGACTCCTCCACCGGCCGTCATATCCCGTGTGTGCCTCAGCTTGCTGGGTAGGAAAGGTAACCCTAGGGGCTCGGGAGGAATGCTGTAACACAGGGGCCATGGAGGCAGAACCAGCTGCTGGTCAGGAGAGAGAGTGCGGGATGTGCCCAGGAACGGGGCAGGGCTGGCTGGAGCTGGCCGTGGGATAAGGCTCCTGCCCCTTCAGCATCGCTTGATTCACAGCTGCAGCTCGGTGATGTCGCAGGTGTGTTAGCTGATAGTAGCTTAAATGTTTCCTGTCCTCGTGTGGGAAATATTTAATCGCTTTAACTTCTGGAGGGAAAACAGGCTTGTTAACGTGGGGCTGCTGTCACTTGAACTGCGTTGCCTGCAGTTCCTCTGACAATTTAAGGAGCTCTGTCAGCTTCGAAGCCTGTTAGAAGTTTCCCATTGCAGTCTCTTTATGATGGTTAGGGTAGCAATTATCAGGGGAAAGTTGCTTTATGTGGGTAAAATACCTTCAAAGGTGGCAGTTTTCCTTGTGTTCTAGTGGGCTTAAATCCTAATAGCAGAGGTTAGCTGTTGGTTGTTTTCATTTTTTTAATTACACAGATTTACTTTGGTGAGTGTTCATGCTAGAAGAACATTTCTTTTTCTCTAGTTGCTTTGCCCTTTGTGCTAGCAGAGGTGTTTGTAACAGACATATCAGGAATCTGATGCAGATCAAAATTAATTTTGCTTTGATCCTGCCCTAATCACTGCCCTGATATACATCACCAGGCACTCTGGCGTTCGGTAGTAGGAGAAGGGAGAACAGAGGCGATACCGAATGGTTGGAAACCACGTATTGTCTTCTAGTGGCACTTTTGGAATTAAAATATTTGTGGAACTGCTACCTTTAGCTTAGCTTTGTGATGAAAATATCAGTCGAGTGCTAGCTATGTGTCTGGATGTTCATTTTAACTTTTTCTCTTTGCTATTCAAATATAAAAGCAGAAAGTAAATTTTAAGTTATTTTCTCTTGAAGACTCTTGTACCAAAAGAAAAAAGTTGTGTTGCAGACATGCAGGGAATTATTCCTTCCAAGAAAGCTTAGGTTAGATTTCAGGAACTTTACTGGTTTTGTGGGTTTTGAGGTGTTGGTTTTGTTTTTTTGTTTTTTTTTTTTTATTGTGGAAGCTGAATTTTATAAGAACCTACAGTTTGGACTACACTTTTTTGTTCAGATGTCAGTATATCCTTTATAAATATGTACTGTGAAGCCAGACTCATCCTGTTGTTTTGTTTCTTGCCTCTGCACTGTTGAGAGTAGCCCTGATTTTCTCTTGCTGCATCACTTTGGAAGCATCATTCTCCTTTGCTTGTTTAATGACTCAGCTTGTCTTCCACCTAAGGTGAGGTCATGTTTCTGGATGGCTTTTTGAAGCTAAAACTGTTGCAACACTAATAGGTGCTATAGGTGCTGTTGTAATATCTACTTTGTAGTTTTGGCTGGGAGGTGTAGACTGGAGGGGGTAGGTGGAACTGAAGATGATGTTAAAGGTGATTGAAATCACAGATTGAACTAATATCATAGTGAACTTCAACACCACTTCTCCATATGGCCTAGGCAACTCTTCCATTCATGAACAAGTCTTGATTACCTGATGGACAAACAAGAACTTGTTCTATTCTCTTGGTGGAAGAGTGGGTGCACTGGATAGAAGACTTGGATAAAGTAACAAGCAGGTTTTGGTTTGAGTTTGTTTTTTTGGGGAGGAGGAGGTGGTTCTGAGTTGGTTTGTGTGGTTGTTTTTTATTCCCTAACCAGTTTTAAGTGGGCCATTTTGTTAGGCCTTTGTTAAAAACACAGAAGTCTTGATGTTTGTACAAACTATCCAAAACAAGTAAGACTGGTAGCTGAAATCCCTCAGAGAGTAGCTGCTGACGGATGCTTGGAAAAGACATATTTCTTCAATACGCCCTTCCAGCTGCCAAGACTGTGGTTTAGCAGTTTCTTTGCAGGGGATTCTACTTGGGTTACTTGCTAGAACAGCAGCTGATGGATCTGTTTCCCCATGGACACTTTCCACCTCATGATTTTGCCCTTTGAATTAGTTGTTTTGAACCTGTTTGTTCTTTCAGCTTCCATTATGTCATATTGCAGTGATTTCCACAATTTCATACTGCTTACCCCCAACCCCAGTGCAATTAATGTCTCAAACCATACAATGCTCCCTTGGTCTCTTAATGTAGAGGCATTATTTCCCTATACACTGTTCTTTTTGTCTTCATCAGCATCAGTAGCCACTAAAAGCCAGTTTGTTACTGACCAACACAGTATGTTTTGGATTTATAAAATATTGTCTGCTTCAGGAATGTCTTCTTGTCTAGCAGGAACATGGGTTGTTTCACTGCCTCCTGTAAACGCATGTTTCAACATAAGCCTTCTTATTTGCAGCTAAGCCATTAGCAGATTGCACCCTTCAAGCACTGTTGTAACCAAAATCCATGTGTGTGCGGTTTTGTTGAGTGTTTGTCCCGTTTCCTACCCTCTGTAACTTAGGAGAGCAATCTATAAAAATAATATACAGGTGTGGTGGTGAGGTCACCTGCACATTTCATTTTCTGTGGAGGGCTGAAATATTTGGTTCACTGTGACTGCAGCCTGGGTTATATTTTGTTTTGGGGTTGTTTGGGTTTTTTTGACACTAATTATAAAATATTAGGAATGAAAAGTTTTGCTGATGTTAACTATGAGCAATGTGTATTTGCTGTGTTAGAGTGCAAAAAGGAGCGCTTTTTAGGTGAGGATTTCCATTTTATCCCCACCATTTGCCAGTGAATTGTTTTACTCCACTGCCAGCAGACTTCTCTGAAGTAGCTACAGTCAGTTCATTAGGTTTTGCAGGTGAATCTCATGTACTCCTCCCCATTCTGGGTAAAACTGGGAAGAGAACTGACTAGACATAATTCTCTGTATTTCTAAAAGAGTGAAAGGTAACTTTGATCCTCTACTGTCATGGTTGCTCATGGAGGGGCCTAACTTTGGTAATCCAATCCTTCAAGCTCAGCCACAGGTCTCTCTAAAAGCATACAATAGTTGAGTGGAAGAGACCTTTAAAAGCCATCCTGTCCAACCCCCCTTCCATGAGCAGGGACATCTTCAACTAGATTGGGTTGCTTAGAGCCCCATCCAGCCTCACTGTAAGTATTTCCAGGAATGGGGCATCCACAACCTCTCTGGGCAACCTGTGCCAGTGTTTTACAGCCCTCATCATAAAAATAAAAATCATCCTTATATCTAGTCTAGATCTACCCTCTTTTATAGAGTCATAGAATCTTAGAATGGTTTGGGAAGCTGGAATTTTAGGACAGAAATGCACACTAACTGTAATTATTACTTTGTATTGAATTTATATCTATTAAAAAATCTCGTAGCAATTACAGCAGGATCTCAGCAAACAACTTGGAATAGAGGGAAGACAGGAAGAGAAAAGCATGGATTATGGATATGCAGTTCGGGCAATTATAGCAAAAGGGGGCAGGGGCTCAAGGGTTCTCATGCAGAGGGAAGGATGGGAGGCTTGTGATGGCTACCTCCATAGAATTGTTTAAGAAATAGTGTAGTGAATTTATAAAAGGATGTCATACCTTGCTGAAACATACTGTTTAGAAAGCCATACATCTAGGGAGACCAAAAAGCAGTGGAGGGTCTAGTTGACTCCAGCTATCTCTACTGTTAACTGCTTGGAGGGAGAGGAACACTGGTGAGATGCTGCCTCTGCTTCTCTCTCTCTCTTTTTAAAAACCTTTCTTAAAAAAACAAACAAACAAACTTCTCCAAACAAACAAACCACCTTTAAAACTGAAAGAGGGATTATCTTGAAGTTTTTCCTGCCAGAGGTAAAAATGAGGGGAAGATATTCACAGGCATGATATTATGTAAACAGCAAGGGCACAACTGAGGTTTTTGGGAGAGAGAATAGAGAAGTAAAAGAGGTCGAACTGGAGAAGCTGCTATGAACTGGGTGTGTGTGTCAGTGGGGGAGAGTATGAAGGACGAATCCCCTGACTGTGTAGAGAAGTGTGAAGCAGTGAGTGGAGTGGGAAATTCATCCAATACCAATCAGTGAGGAACAGAGGAATCAGTTGTGAATGGGAGAAGGAGGTTATTTAGCATGAAATAAGACAGTGAAGGTCCAGGAATCCTGACACTTGAAGGAAATGAGCTCTTTCAGAGAGCTTGTTGGAGAGAGGAGGATGCTACAGGAATGCAGGGAGTCCTTGGTGTGCATGTACTTGGACTGCAGTATGATTTTTTTATTATTATTTTTATGATTTTTTTATTTTTTTCAACCCTGCCCTCTTCCCCTGCTGTAGTTCAGGTTTGAACAGCCCCCTCCCTTCTCCTGCTGTTAGTACAGTTGCACACAGTGAAGGGAGGGAAATGATCCGTGTTTGGGAGGAAGAGGGAGGGAATCCAGTCAAAAAATGTCCTCCTCTGTTCTGGATTTGTTCCAAAGAGGGGCCATGTAAACTGGGGCAAAACTATTAGCTGTGGATTGAGGAAGTGAGATTATGGCTAAATGTGATGAGTAGTTAAGGGAAACTGAATCTTTGAATATTGCAAGAGCTTGGCTTGTTGAACTCTCTGGACTTGGACTTTGCTTGAAACAAGTCGTAAGGGATCTCCCTGGCACATGTAGTCTTCTGCAGCTTTGTGCGCTCTTTTGTGAGGTGGAATCACAGAAGCAGAAGACTGGCTGCTGTTCTACCTCCATTGTTTCTGAAGGAGAGGCATGTCACACATACCTGTCAAACACAACATGCACGTGGCTTATTGTTTTGGCACCCTCTGGTTCAGTAGATGACCGAACCTGCTGTATCGAATCTGTGTGTGACAAGATTCTGGGGCTGTATGGTCTTTCAGACATCCTTTTGAGTTGAAGCAGAGAAGTATCTCCTCCACTGCTGGCCTCCTTCGCCCAGGTTTGTGTTCTCTTCTAGTTCTGTGAGAATAGCATCTGGCTCTGGCCAAATAATACATTTGCTTGGGCAGGATATCACTTCGGGCAGAGATAATAAACACCTCATCAGTGAAAAGCTGATGATTATTGGGAGCCTCCTGACCTTTCTGCTCAGTCTGTCGGCCATGTCAGCATTCTCAAATGTTCCCACTTCTCTAATTTGTGAACTACTTGGGTCCAGTGTGGGAAGCTGTCAGGGGACATCCCTGGATGGAGAGCCAGGCATGTGAGAAGGCGGAGGAGACAGCAGCTGTAGTTGTATTGAGAAGGGGAATAGCAGAGAAAATCTGTGGTTATTAGGAACTTTGGAAACCTCTGTTTACCGTTGGTGATTTGGAAAACTGTTTTTTACTGATTAAAACATTAGAGCATTCATTTAATATGTGAAATGACAGTTGATCACAAATGAATTTTGGTTATTACCACTTTGGGTTAAACTTGAACTGACAGCTAAGGGATGAAATGCTCCAGATGGTGTTTCTAAGCTCTCTGACACCTGTTCTCCTGTTCTTAACCAGGATCTTTTTCCCTTTTCCTCAACTGTGGGAATACTGATACATCCGCTACAGGTGCTAATGGATACAGATGATCCTTGGGAAGAAGGTGAACACTCTCTCCCTGCCTTTCCAGATCAAGGGGCAGAGTGCTTTAGTTTTGGAGTCTAGGAGGACTGTTGCTTTGATTTGTACCAGTAGGAGCTAATGCAAACAGATTTGGATGAGCAGTCTGAATGATTATACCTGTATCATAGCTTGCAACTAGACAAAAGCCATTTCTTTGTCAAAAAGATCTAATAAGAGAAGTTTGAGTTAAAGCTGATTTATTTGTTTATTTTTACATTTAATGTATTACATTTGTTTTGCAGCAAGATAAATGTAGACAGTGTTACCTTTAACAGAAATTCTTGCATCATGTTCTGTGGGTTGTGGAAACTTTCATAAACTGACTACAGTGACCAACATGCAGGCCTTCTGGTTTGGTTAGAATTGAGGCTGTATTTCTCATGGAGCTTGCATTTAAAAAGACTGTGCTGATGCTATGCATGCAGCATACAGCACTACAGCTAATGATAAAAAAAATCATGCCATAACACGTTTCTCTTCCTTAGTGGTGTTTCAATGATGGAAATGATCAAGTTAAGTAAGAAAGTGCCCGTGCTTTGGCATTTGACTTCATTGGTGATGTGCCTCACGCTGGGGTGAATGCTGAGTGGCTAAGGAATTTGGCTAGCATATTTAGCACTGGATACAGTCTGCTTTCGTCTGTGGTGTGGAGAACCTGATAACTAAAGCAAGCTAAAATCTGTTTCAGTTAGAGGTGTATGGTTGCAAAAGGAGGGGAGCCTAATGCAACCAAAAAGCCAGTGTTGTCCTGTGCAGAATTGCCAAGCGTGGCCTTGTTTACTTGCTAAAATCCAGGGATTAGGATGACAAGTTTTGATAGATCTCAGTCATTTCATAACTGGTAGAAGCGTGTCGCAGCAGAGACGCCTCATGAAACACTGCAGGTTATCTTTGTGGCACTTGATGGTAATATTGGTGAGATCTGATCTGTCTAAATCTGCTTAATAGCCTTTACTGGACTTAGGGAATACATGAAATCATGTTGGTCAATGTGTGCTGCAGGAGAGGAATTGGAGGTGGAGTGCCACAGCAGCTGTCCCTTACCTGGGAGTCGGAAAGGATCCAGCCCTGTGGGTGTTCATCTTGTTCAACCTGCAAGTTGCATTTCCAGCATTTATACCTGACTTTTCATGAACAGTGCTTCTAAATGCTAAGGATACCACTTGACACTACTTGAGGCAAAAATGTTACCTGTGCTTTGTTCAATAGATGTTTTAAATAATTTTTATCAAAACTTAATTCCTAGACAAAGTCATACTGATTGTGCATATGGAAATAATTCTTTTGAAAGGAATGACTGCAGAACAGTTCCTTTGAACCTAAGACTGGTGTTAATGTAACTAATTCACAGCTCATTTTGAAACTCTGATAGTGTAAATTAAGTAGATAGTTGTTCCTGCATGTTTAGTGAATTACTTAATTTCTCTAAACCCCCTCCAAAGTGCCTATGTAGTCAATTTTTCTATGTTGGAAAAAATACCTTTCCCTGGAGGCTGAAGTCTTTATTTAGTAAAAAACGTAACAGGTTTTTATATGTATATGTTGTAAATCTGAGCAAATCATCTAAGTGTCTATCACATAAAACGCTGAGAGCTTTAGTAAGGGCTTTGCCACTGCTTTCTTTCTTAAAGATTAATCTTATTTTTATAACATTTTTCAGCACAAAGAATGCAAATAATTACAGAAATATGGTGGTTTTAAGGTAGAAAAAGAAACCAGTTGATGCAGAAGAGAACGTAAAGTTTTGGGTTTTTTAAAAGTAAATGGAAAGACCTGTGTTCCACTGGTGTATCTGAAGTAGTTCATTACAGTAGTTACTACAATTCACATAGATATTAGTGCAAGGTGTTTGGTTTGCCCGTTAATTAAGTAACAAATAGCACAATATAGCATCGTTTTTTGCTGAACATTATTTTACCTTTAATGAAACAGATTATCAGATAAGAAATTGGGAACTACCTAGTGACCTTTTATGTGAATCTCTTTCAGGCACCTTCTTGGGCATACATCCTGGGTGCATTAGGACTTTTTATCTACCAGTCTCTGGATGCCATTGATGGGAAGCAAGCCAGAAGAACAAACACTAGTTCTCCTCTAGGAGAACTCTTTGATCATGGTTGCGACTCTATTTCCACAGGTAGCCTTCACCTACTGTTACCCATCCTAGTTTATAGAAGTTACCCCTGCTCAGAGCAGGGTCAGCATATTCCCATCTTTTAGTATAACTTCTCCATCTCCTGGTCCATGCAGCCAAGTCTGCCTCTGACCTTTGCACCCTTGTCCAGTATCAGGGGGGATATTTCAGAACTTCCTTTGGCAGGTGTTGGGTAAGATGCATTCTGGTCTTACTTACTGTGCACCTTCACATACAATGTTCTTTGAATGAGCTACATGGCGAACAAAGAACCCCATAAGAGCATGCCTAAAAATTCTTTACTTTGCATAGCCTGTGTTTTCCATAGGGTACAGGTGATGCCAAATAAAGTATTTGAAGGATATAAAAGACTGATGCTGGCATGTGAAACTAAAGATTCAACTTTAGGAGTGAGGTGCCAAAATATCAGTTTGGTAATAGGGCATCCAGCCTGGCACTTGGAAGAAGGATAATTCCATAGAAGAATGAGTTTTAAAAAAGTTGTGAGTCCTTAAGAAGTAAGCCTTGCTCAATTTCACTTTCCAAAACTTAGTGGCTGTTGGTGCCAATGCCTTCTATAAAGCTTACTGGCTGAAACCAGTTGCTCTGGGACTTAGTAGGTTCTTTATGCCTCATTTCCCAGAGGAGTGCAGCTGCCAGTCTCTGAGCTGAGCCCTTCAGGTGAAGTTGCCAGTGTTGCAGAGAACACGGTGATGACAAGGCTAGGAGAAGGGAGAACCCCTGAAGGCCAGAAGGCAGGGCCCTCACTTGGCAGAAAAGGAGTGCTGTGTTTTGGCCTCTGCTGCCAGGACTCTCCCTGAGGTTAGCAGCTTAGCTACTCAGTAAAGTATCAGTCATAGCATTACTTTGTTAGAGTGATTGTAAAATGCCCTGTGATTTTTATTTTACTTTTTGTAATTTCTCTGTATTTCAAGCAAAGAGGTTATAAAACTAACGTGTTCATTTCTGCTTTTCAGTTTTTGTTGTCCTTGGATCCTGCATAGCAATCCGACTAGGAACAAATCCTGACTGGTTGTTTTTCTGTTGTTTTGTGGGACTGTTCATGTTCTATTCTGCTCACTGGCAGACATATGTATCAGGCATACTAAGGTTTGGAAAGTAAGTAGGTATCTTTAGAAGCACATGTGGCTTAATGTCTGAGGCTGCTAGCTGCTTTCAGTTTCTTCTTGGTTTACTCCCTTCTTTCTCTTTCTCTCACGTTCTTTCTCATCTACCTTCCACTCTTGTGTTTTACCTGGCAAGAAGTTTAAACTCTGTATAATACTGAGGACTTGTTCTTTTAGCAGCTGATTTTTAGCTATATACACTTTGTTTGCATGCATTTGGCTCTTTTGTCTGCACATTTACTCTCAAAACCCATAAAAGCACCGTGCAGGCTCAGGCCAGAGACGTCTTGTTTACATTGCAGACAAGTACTCTGTGTAAGAGTAGGGACAGACCAAGCATGTGCAGTACCTACCTTTGTAATCTCCCAGCCACAGAACAGTTTCAGCCCCAGGGGACTCTGAACCACATACATTTTTAGATATATTCCCCTGCTAATGGGTTTCCCTTTCATAGACATCTTCAGTCTTCCTTGGAACAAACTCTCTGCATCCATTGCATCATTCAGCGAGGAGCTCCACAGAGCTATGGCAGTGCTTGAAGAATTACCCCACGTTTATGTGGGGGCCTTGCTTTTAATCTGGCTCATACTGGTTTTGATGTCCTTTAGGTTTTGTGTTAGGTCACAGTTCTGGAGATTGCTGTGATGCTGTTCATGACCTGATAGAAGTTTCATCTGTTTCACTGCAGCATAGGAGGAAAAGTCATAACATTCATGTAGAAGATATGATTTCAATTTAACTGCTAATAGTGTGGGGATTGCTGCACCCTCCTGTAGCTGTGGCGGTGCCTAGCCATGGCCTTTGCTGTTTTTAAGCAATAAACTGCACTTCAGTGAGGAAAAGATCAGAGACTTCCATGGCAGCAAAATGGGAAATAAGTGATAGATGAAGGCTGTCCTTCTGCTAATCCCAGTCACTTTCCAAGTCACCTGTTCATAGTCCTTCTTAGCTTTGACCTGTGAGAAGCAAATCTGAGCATCCCTGGGCACACAGGCTGGTGACCAGCTGTCCTCGCATACTGTTCGATGTCTGCATCGAATGCAGGCTGTCCCTGGGATATTGCTAAGGGCTCTTTTTAGTTTGCTGATAATGCATTTTACCATGCAAACTATAATGCTTCTGCCTGCCTGCACATCCTGAATTTTTAAAGGACATCTTGTGCTGTAAACAAAAATAGGTGCTTTAGAGTGATGGCTGAAATAGGATCATTTCTGTGCGTGACTGAAGGGAGATGGACTGTGCCATGAGCCCTGGCATTTTGCAGACATGATTGCTTTTCTGTGCCTGTTGTTCTTGCATAAAGTGTAAGAATGATTTCCCCACATCAGGAAGGCACTGAGACTCCTATACCACATAAAAATTACATCATTAAAAACTCAGTTACTTCTGCTTAAGCACAGTGATAGTGCATAGTACAGACAGTTCAGAACGGCCTGGTGTTCCATGCTTACTGTTTGAAGTTAAACAGACAAAACTTTTCTCCAAGATAACTCATTTCTGTTCAGTGAAAACAGGTCACCGTTTTTTTCAAGGCTTGCAGTTTTGTTTCTCTTAAGAACAGAGGTGTGAGTCTAAATGAAGAAGGCATTAGTATAGTGTTCTAAACATGGTAATACATAATAACATGGATGGAAGCTTTCACTGATGCTGTTCCCGAATTAGCAGCACTTGATTTTAGAAATCGAATCACAGATGAGAGATTCCTACTGCTGATGGCCAGGAAGGATCAGAGAGCTGAATAATGTAACACTGTCAGGTTATGTGGAATACGCACAGTGTCTGATTAAAGTCTTTGGACTGTGATTTGGGCTCTGTTGCAACCAACAGTCTGAGCCTCTGTGAGGCTGAGTATTAAACTTTGGCACATATAATGATTCAACTTCAAGCTTCCTCCCACCACCAGCAGCAACAAAGCCAATACAGATTAGAAATAAGTGTTAACAGTGCAGAGTGCAACCTGTGAACGCTTGCACTTGCACATGGACACTTTTGAATGATGTAACCAACAAGTTCGGTAATGACTGGGTAGATGTAACACTTCATCCCTGGCAGAGAGGGAAGAGCCCACTCCCAGCACCACTGTCCCATAACAGACTGTCATTTGACTTCGAGCCAGTTCATGAAATGGGCAGAAGATGAAAAGCCTACACTAGACTGGCAAGCTGAACTGGCTCACCTTGGAGTGTGATGAGCACTACAGCTGGTAAAGTTGGAGGAATGCAATGGTGTAGGAAGACAAGGACTCCCCATTCTAACAGCTTTAAGTAGTGACAAGCACCTCAGCTTATTACCTAGCTACAGTTTAAACTTTGGCTCTAAGAGTCAGAAGATTGTCATGAAACCTAGCATATTTTATCACCATCTTTCTAATGAAAGAAGAGAGTTTAATGTTACCATGATTATCAAGTTCAGGTGAATGTTCTGTTCACCAAGAGTTGATTGCTCTCTCCCTTTAAAAATACACTGTTTCCTATGCAAACAGTTCACATGCTAAGTGAGTAACAACACATTGACTTTGGTCATAATATCTTAAACCAGCAAATTTATTCTAACTGCTTAAAGAAATTTTGTATTTTGAACATTTATTGTCACTGCTGGTAGCTTCAGAATGAAGATCAGGTACCTGTCTCAAAACCTTTGGTACCTTAAAAGGCACCTTTGATGTGCACAACTTTTTTTTTTTATTATTTATTTTAAAGCTTTATTGGAAGTTTTTAGGGTTTTTTTTGTTTTGAGCCTCTGCTTAACTTTTTTTATATATAAGTTCTTCTCATAACATTTCATCAGTTTAAGACAGTACTAAAGAGTTGTCTGAGAACAAAAAAGTTGGAAGTCTAGACTTGATAGGGCATACAAGGCCACCTTTTTTAAAACAGCTTTTATGAAGAAAAAGCAAGATAGCAATTACATGTCCTCAGAAACGGGACAGATGCTTAGCTATCCATTGACACAGTCCTCCCTTACATCCTGCAGGCTGTATCTGTCAGATTTTCATGATATGTTGGCTTAAAGAAATCCCTTCTGTCCCAGCCTGCTCTTTACAGTCTCTGCTTTTATGTGCTCTGCTTCTATTGGAAATGGTTGATTGCATTTACCTGTGAGCTTCCCTTAAACTTTGATTTGACACTTACATACCAACAAGTCTGTAAATTTGTACAGAATTCTCAAATAGTTAACAATGTATTCATTAAAGATTTTCCTCTATTAAAATGATATGCAGCTTGCTCCAGATAAGAAGTATAGCTTTAATATTACATCTTAGCCAGAGGTGTGTGCCTACATATAGAGTACCTTTCTCAATCAAGGAAAGTAATTTATATACATTGATGTAATTTGAAGTACAGTTACTGGGGTTTTATTCTCCCCTCCCCACACGCATACACTTTACACACAGCAAAAAGTCCTTTTCTTTAACTAAATCTCTTCTTTTGCTTCACAGAATTGATGTAACTGAAGTTCAGATAGCCATAACAATGCTGCTCTTGATATCTGCATATGCAGGAACAGCCATATGGGACTATAAGGTAAGTGTGTTAAGTGTTCAGAGTTCCTGTTGAGCATTCAGTTCCTGTAAGTGCTCACAGTTCCTGTGGTATTTGAAGCTGTCCTATGCAAGTACCATTGACACCGACCAGTTGTCTAATGTTCTGTTTTAGCTTATTGTATAAATGCAGGTTGTTTTGATGTTGTAGTTACCATAGATATAATGGTGTGACTGCCTATGCACAATTTAGAGCTACACAGAGGAAAAAAGACCCCATCTGCCACTTATATGAACTTCTGATCTGGAAATAATACTCTACACTTCAGCAAATAGTTTTTGTTCTGGTTTGATATATTTTGGATATTGTAAGACATACATTTCTTTTCAGTTAAACGATCTATTTTAAAATTTAAGGATGAAATGTTTTAATCTAATGAAACCATGGGATGAAGTCAGGGGGGTTTTGGTTAGTCCATATTTGTGTTGATTCAGATACACTGACTTTTAACAGTTACATCACAGCCACATAAATGTAACATCTCTATTTATAGAATTCCTTTCTCTCTCTGACTTTTATTCTGATCTTTAGAGATGCACTTTAGTGGACAGTATCAGAAGTATATGAAACTTAAGATCTTCATCCTTTCTAGGGTCTTTACTCAGAAATTTATAGTTCTGCTTGGCTGTAGCACAAGGAAGAGCTGAAACCATTCCATACTATTGATAACCAATACAAATTAACCTAAATATAAACCACCAAGAAATTAAAATAAATTCATAAGTTTACTCAGCAATTAAGAAATGCTTAGCTAAAGTTTTTCCTTTCCCCATACTGCAAGATATTTTTTGTTTGTTTTCAAAAAGCTTATTTTAATGTTGGAAAATAAAGTAGGTGCATTAGACTTTAATTATGATTGATTTCTTTTTCCTTCACTATTAAAATCTGTTGTAGTTATGCTGTATCTCAAAACACTCTATATTCAAAAATATAGTCAATGGTTTCAATTTATTACTACTTTTTTTTTTAATCCTCTGCTGCCTTTGGAGGGTTCCTTGAAACTGCAATTGATTCCAAAAGGTAACTGTTTAATTAAAATTTGTATCTGGAGACTATTCAGCATAGTCTCATGATATGCAAAGATACAGCATACAAATAACCTACCAAAACACACAGCAGGCAGATGGTGTTTGTGTTTCCTGTGGTTCAGTGTTGTGTTATCCAGTGAAATAGGAGGAACTCCCCTCCTCCCCCCTCCCATACCATGGTGGTGCAGTACTCTGTGTCAAGTTTTTGCTTATGTAGTAAAAATGTTTGAAGAATGTAGTAAGGAGGAACAGAGTAAGATCTAGCTGAATCTCAAGAACAGAACTTAAGTATTCAAGAGTTGAGTTTAAACATTACAAAAGATATTTCTTGTTTCCTTAGTAAGGAAACAAATTCCAAACACTTGTCCTGAGCTTTTTCCTGGGAAAGTGAGAATTGAAATAATGTGTTTGTTTAGTAGGTGTGAGTGGCTTCTATAATCCCTTTGTAAAAAAGGTGTTGTGCTTAACCTCTGATATCTTTCTCTTGTCTTGTGGTTTTTTTGGTTTTGTTTTTTTGTGTTCTGCTAAGGTCCCTTTGGTGGGCTTAGAACTGAAGTTCTTTGCAGTTATTGGCATCCTGTGTGGAACAGCACTTTCTTTTTTCAATTACTTCCGTGTCATCTTTGGTGGAGGGGTTGGAAAGAATGGATCTACAATAGCAGTAAGTTGCTCTAAAAATCTGAATGAGGTTTCAATAATTTATGCCTGTAATTTATTGCATTTCGGATGATCATAAGGGTTTTATTTGTTTAAGCATTTAAGCAGAAAGGCACATGAGTGTTGAATGGCTAAAGTAAAGACTGTATTATCTAACTTCTCTCTGCCTGTTACTAGATTTCTCCTGTCGTGGGAGCCAGCAATGAGTTTTCTTACAAAATTGATTAGTGGTCACTGCAAAGGATACCAATAGCAGGGGCCTAATGCTAATGGACTTTTTCGAGTTTTGGCAACTCTGGTTTTGTTTAATGGGATTTGCAATATGTATAAAATCTGGACCTTACTGTGTGACTGAAGTCTAAGACAAATTTTCTGTCCATTTACATTTCAGGGAACAAGTGTTCTTTCGCCAGGCCTGCACATTGGACTACTTATCACACTGGCCATTATGATTTATAAAAAGTCTACAACTCAGCTGTTTGAAAAACATGCTTGCCTGTATGTCTTAACATTTGGGTTTGTGAATGCCAAAATCTCACAGAAGTTGGTGGTAAGAATTTTTCTTTCAGTCCTTAACCTCCTAAAACTAAATTAGTTCTTGGCTTAACACTTGCTAGGTCAGAAGGCTTCACGCAAATTTTCCCATTCTGCTCTGCCAGTGTATTACCAGTTTCATTATGACCAAGACACTGAACTATACTCAGGGTCCTACAGACAGATTCTATATGATACTGCTGCAAATGCATACGTCCTGTTGAATGTACTGATTAGAACTTTCAGTTTTGTTTAATTTACTCCTAGAAATATACTGTTTAACATCCTAACTCTGGTCCCTCAAACCTTACTAACAGTGCTGTGACTTCTGATTTAGTTATCTAAAAGAGGAATTTACTTTAATCATTAAAACTGTGAGAGAAACTTTCCTGTCTTTTCCTTTATTAATACATAAGAACCTCATCAATGGATTAAAAAAAAAATTAAAAAAAATCTGCCTTACTACATATTTTGTAATAACAATAATCCAGCCAGCTCATTTTTATCTCCCAGCATCACATTTTTCCAGCACTAGAAAACAGGTATTTGACAGACTTTTTTGCTAAACAGGTGTTCACCCTAGTGAGCTACTACCTCTTCAAGAGAGAGAATGCTGATAGGAATACTGAGCCTTAAGACTGAACTTGAGGCAGTTCTGTCAAGCAGATGAACTGCCTTGTTCGTTCCTTGCTCATTCGGAGGAGCCCTGGGTCCTTGTCACCAGCAGTCACCCCTGTGTGTATGTGCCCTCATTCATGGGCATTGCTGAGCAAACCATATTTCCCTCGATGCCTTATGTGTAGCTTTAAGGACAATCTGCTCCAGGAGCAAATGTGTAACAGTAGTGGGGAGAGGATTTCGTGGGTTTACCTGGAGTGAGCAAACTGCAGTAAAAACTGAAGGTGTCACCTGGTGGGAGGCCCAGCTGAGATCAGTGCAGTTTTTGTGGATGTGCCAGAGCTACTCCATGGGTGCTAACCCTGCAGGGCTGCTCTTGCACACCACTCCAGATGTCAGCCAGGAATTGCTCCCTTCAGCAGATCCCGCTAGCAGGAGGGATGCATCCTTGCCTGCCTTAGTGTGGAAGCCTTTGTCAGCTTCTGCCCTGGTTGTGTTTTTGGTTTGTCCTTAGACTGGAACACTCACAGGCTTTTCTGTGAATTTTGCTGTTCAGCATGGAGTTGAACATGATATATTCTTATGCTAAGAGACCACTTTGTTCACTAGAGCTTCTCGATACTTTATTCATACTTGCTGAGTATCCACAGGCAAGGAACTAAGGAATGACAGGATGATTTCTTATGGCAGACTTGGCACTTAAACTCCTTTCCTTTTGCTGTTTTTAAGCTTCCTAGTACGAACTCTTCATATCTCTTCTATTAGGTCACCAAGTTTTTACAAAGAACTCTTAGTTAAAGGTGAGCTCAAGTTGTCTCTAAGAGTGCTAAATATGGGGAGAACAGATTTCTTCCCTTTGCCCCCAGTAATGTTCTCCTGGTCAGTCTGTAAAGTGTCTCTGAGCATACATCATTATCTTAACTAAACAGTGAGAACAAGTCTTGTTACCTAAGCAAAAGCCTGCTTCTTAGTTAGCTTTTGGCTAGGAAAAGCCAAAATTTTCAAGTTAAACTTGAAAACAACATTTCAAGTGGATAGGATTTGTTTTCAGTAATACACTTGCATAGTCTTACCCTTTGAATACAACACTGAGAAATTAAAGAGTGGGAAACCCCTACACTGGTACAGATGTAACTTACAGGAGAACAGGGCTGTGCAAGGAGGTCATGCGCGTTTGCTTTTGTTTTTTACATAGGTGGCTCACATGACAAAAAGTGAAATCTCTCTTCAGGACTCTGCGTTTATTGGGCCAGGACTTCTGTTTCTGGACCAGTACTTCAACAGTTTCATTGATGAATATATTGTTCTATGGATAGCATTGGTAAGTGTTTTATACTTTTAATTTGGACCATAGTTAAAGAAATGGATTGAGAATTGTCCCTGTAATTCTGCTCTGCCATTTCTGACCTGCTCCCATTTCAGCTGTCGCTGTGGAGGGAGTGCCAGGGTACCATGTATTTTGGGAGCTGACTGGCTTTCTTTCCTTGGAAGAGAGATGTGAAAGTAAATTTACAAATCTCTCATGTAATTATGCTTTAGCCCATGTAGGTTTAAATTGTTCTGTGAACTGCAGATTAACCTTTGTTTATTGGACTTCGTAAGTGTTTAGTGCTGTTTGGGTGTTGGGGTGGTTTTGGTTTTTTCTAAACTAGACCACTGTGTAGCTGTACGTTAAAATGATTGTTACACTTGTCACGTGGATAGATCCTGGTTAAAGTATAACATATTTATAGTAGGGACAATTGAAAAAAAGGTTGCACTTTGTTTTAACCTGTTCTGTTTTGCTTTTTTGAAGTTCATATCCTTGTTTGATATGCTGAGATATGCCACTGGTGTGTGCCTACAGATTGCTGCTCATCTTCATATACATGTCTTCAGAATTTCATCTCATCAAGCTCCTGAACAGGTTCAAAACCATAATGACTGATTAAATAGGTCAAGGACAAGAGAAGAAGCATTTAGGGGAATGTTGAATGAAGCAGCCCCTCTGTTTTTGGGAAGACAGATTAAGCTTTTGAAGAAAACAGTTTTATGAGAAAGTTCACCGTATCCCAGACATTACCAGATGTTAGAATTAGTAGATAACAAAGTTCTGCAGATGCTATTGTGATCAGTACTTTTGAACCAGGATGTATTTCAGACCATCAATACCACATTTGAAAATGTTGCCCTTTCCTGTTAGGTAACTTCAATTTTGTACTTCTCTTTTGGTGAATGTAGGCTGCAAACCAAGGTGCTACCAACCAGAATTTAAAGAGGAATTTCACATTTCCCTAGACCAAGTGACTAATATTGTAGCATTAGTTTCTAAAGTTTTCTTGGAAGTGCTCTGAAGTGGTAGTCAGATGTACCAATTAAATACAGTACTGCAGTATTAAGACTTGTAAAATGAGGCAGCCATGAGGTAAAACCACTCAATCTCTCTTCTGGTATTTCTAAGGAACAAGCTGTTGGATCAGTAGATGAAGGAGGCAGAGTTCAGGAAAATTTTATTCTACTTCAGAGTACTGTTACAAGTGCCTTTAGGATTCATGCATTCTCTAGTATCCAAGCACATAAATTACTGCTACCAGATAAAACTGTAGCTTGTACTTTCTTTCAAGGCCAGTTTCTGGTTTTGTAGTCATAACAAGGTTTGCCTCATTACACTTCATCGTTATCTGGACTAGAGGGAGCTGTGTAATTCAAGGATCCTGACTTTAGCTACCCTAATGTGTATCTGTGAAACTGTGCAAGCAAATGACAAAGGTCATTGACTTAAATGCAGCTCTAGCAATGCAACCCACCCATGTGTATTTCCCTGTGTGGTATTTTTGCTATTGCTGTGTTCATCTTCCTTATAATTGATCTAATTTTCTTGTAGCTACCGCTGTACTTTATCCAAACAAAACAGCACAAAACTAAACCACAGTGTGAAACTCCAAACCAGGAAGTCAGACCCACTGACCCACAGACCCCAAGCCTGTCTCTTTAAGACCAGACCCACTGGCTAACGTAATGTGCCTAACTACAGGGCTGTTGTCATTGGAGAAAAGTAGCTTACTCTCTGTGTGAACAAATCAGGACTTGCACTCAAACCCTATAAACTTAAGCTCCTTTAAAGAGGTACTATTTGAATACGATTTATGTAAAAAGCTGTTGAATGTAAGTGTCCATTACTACTATCAGTTGTTGATATGTACCTGAGCTCTGAGTTCATGAAGTCCTTCCTGAACTGTTCAATAAAGAATGCTGTGATTTTTTTTAAAAATTCTACCACTGCAGCTTCCAGGCTGCACACTAATTCAGAACAACTTCCTGAGGTATTCAGGGAACTTTATTAGTGGTGTACTGTCTGCTAATCTGGAGGGAATAAAATAGCATCTACCACACTAACAAGAATTTACTGATACTCTTGAGGGATAACTGTAACAGTTACTGCTAAAGGACTAGAACTCTTAAGTGACTCACATCAATTCTGAATGAATCCTACTACTCCTATTTGAGACTGGGAAAGACACAGCATCTACACATGAAGTTAGCCTGAACCCAGGCCATGGGCGAATAGAAAAGAATACTGTAAACAACCCCCTGATGAAAAGACACAGGCACCTTCTTTGGAGTGAGATGATTTGGTTCCCCACAATGGTCAAAACTATGTCATGTCATAGTAGGCGTAAGTAATTCTAAGGATATGATTGAGGCATGTGGATGATAGGAAACCAACGCAGGAATCACTTAGAAAACCAGAACCGTGAGTCAATACTAACAAATAAAACCAGAAACAGGAGGAAATACTAACAAATAACCACCTATTGAAGATAGGAAGCAAAATCTGTTAACTATTTCATAGCATTTAATTGTCCTTAGAGGGCTGAGACCCAGCAGCACAGTTACAAATCCGCCTAGTTACTGGTACCCAAGAGAGGCCTATATTGCCTTTGCATCATTGTAACAGTGTAACTTCCATAATTGCTCCTTCCCTGAATCCTAGTAGAGGCAGAACAAGGAGTTCAATACTGGTTTCTTATTCAACTTCAGTTGCAACCTGATAGCTGAAGTTTCTGTAGGTTGCTTTTCTCTAATCCGACTTCCAGAACTGAAGAACCATCAAATGACTGGATTCTGAACTAAAAAATGCTAGTAAGCTGAGGAGAATGATATGGTTTTGAAATATATTGTTATGAAAACATCCCATTTGTGTGTGTGGGTGTGTGGATGGTTTTTGTTTTATCTACTGTGGTATGAAATCAAAGCGTTAAATGTGTGAGCGACTACCTAATTTGTGAAAGTGGATATTCAGGTGTAGCGGTTTTCTGTAGAAACAAACTGCATGCACACTAAGCCAATCGTTTAATTTATACTTATTTACTGCAATGAGATACATGAAAGATAAATGCTTTACCCTTAAAATTCAGGCCTCCCTAAATTGCTAGTTATTTGGGATTGCAAAAAGTAATATTCCATCTCAAAGGCTTGTAATAGCTTGTACTAAGTAAATAAGGTAAATCTACCCCATCTTCTTGCAGTGGCTCTACAAGAAGTAGATACCCCAAAATGCATAATGTTCAGTTATGCTTACTGGAGCTGATACATAAAGCTCATCATTCAACTAAAAAAACCCCAATGTTTTCTGGACAAATTACAGCAGTTCATAAATCTCATACTAATACAGGGATATTTAAATACCTAGCGTAACAAAAGAGTTAACAAAATTTACTTTAATTTACTGTAATACACATCATTAAACAATCTTACATGAGCTATGTAATACCCTGTGAACTTATAACTGCTATGTTAGCTGACTAAATGCTGAAACTACAGAAATCTGCATCTTGTGAAAAATGCTTCTATTTGCACAATTTACCTAAAGGCCTAAAGTTAATATGTAAAATCTGGCTATTGCAGTTTTTTATTACTTCTGCCCATTGTAACAATTTGGCATTAGAAAAAGTGAAACAATTTTAACAGTCCAGTGCTATTGAAAGTTAAGTAGTTAAAAATTAATTGGAGAGACAGTTTGGGGTCCATACTGCCCCCCCATTAATACAATTTAATAATATACGTGCTTACAACATTATCAGACACAAGATTAGAACAATCTGTGAAAGCCTTTAATAGGAACCTTAAAACATCTATAGCTTAGCATCCTTCTCTGTGGCTAATGCCTGTACTTGTGTCATGTTACTTAGGTACAACTTGTTTCTCCATTGAGCCATCAGAATAACATGGACTGAAGAGACTTGCGAACAGTTGCCATCTCCTGCTGTTGCTGTGACGAGAAAAGGAGATAATACTGAACAAATGCCATATCAATATGAGTCCTTTGAATTAAATGAATGTCAAATGACTTTTAATAGAATGTTCTATTTTTGCATTTAACTAACTTCAGAGATCTGATACTTACGGTGTCCATCATAATCTTCTTCTGCAACATAGCCATTTCTTTGCGGAGTTCATTTTGGGCACCTGCCAGAAGATTTTCATTGCTCTTCTCCAGCTCGTCCATGCTCTGAAGTTAAGGATAATCTTAATTCAGAACTCCTCAGTGTCAAAGAGTTAATTTAAAACAAACCAATCATTCATTTTCTTACTACAATTTAATTTTTACAGTGATCACTGGTAATTGATTAGTTTTGTCACAGACTTGACAGAGGAATCATACAGGACTTCATACTCCAGCCTACATTCCTATTTTAACAATGTGGACCCTGTGAAGGAAATGGTACCCTCCAGTCAGTTTCTGTGAGGTCTTAGGTAGTTATTCTGCATTTTAATTAAGAGTTCCACAAGAAGAACTTGAACAGACATCTGTCAGGAATGCTAGGGGTTCAATATTATGGCAACCTTGAGGGACTTGAAGTAAGGATTATAAAACCCATTACATGTCTTTGCACACTTCTCCCCAAATAAAACTCACTGGTTATCTTTCCTTTTGTACCTACAATTATGCCTACCTCTGTGTCTAGTTGCATGTTCTTTAACTTACATTTACTTAAGCATATTTGAGGCTTGACTTCTACCTTTTGATCTTTGAGGAGAAAAATCAAAGTAATACTTGACCTTCTATTCAGCTTTTCCTCTTTGAAGAAGACATTTTTGACATTTTGGAATAGTTATTAATGCTTCTGTAATATCCTCTATAAATTTTGACTGTCTTAAACTAAGAGTTGCTCTATTTCAGATTTATTTTCCTAAACTACCAGACTTGGAAAAAAAACCCCAAACCAAACCCTAAGCTTATTGTAACTAACTGAAATTTCAAAATGGGACCAGTTAGAAAATGACTTGAGCAGAATAAATTAAAATTTATCAGAAACTGAGAGACTTGAATCCACCCCATATAGTGGGGGCCATGCAGCTGGAAAACAGCTTGGCAGAAAAGGTCCTGGGGGACACCAAATGGAACATAAGCCAGCAATGTGCCCTTGCAGCAAGGCAACCAACAGTTTCCTAGGCTGCATTAGGAAAAGTGTTGCCAGCAGGTCGAGGGAGGTGATCTTTCCACTCTACTCAGCACTGGTGAGGCCACACCTGGAGTGCTGGGTCTGGTTCCAGGCTCTTGAGGTGCCCAGTGACAGGACCAGGAAGGACAGACAAACTGAAAACAAAGGAAGTTCCCTCTCAGCATCAAGAAATGCTTTTCCTGTGAGGGTAACTGAGCACTGGAACAGGTTGCCCCAAGGGGCTGTGGAGTCCCCACCCTTGGAGATCCTCAAAAGCCATTTGGAGGTAAGTCCTAAGCAACCAGCTCTAGACAGCCCTCCTGTACCACCTGCTGGCAAGACCAGATGTCCTCCAGAGGTCCCTTCCAACCTCAGTCCTTCAGTGATTCTATGGTGCTGTGCCTCTGTATTCATTATAAAATCAGTCATTTAGGGTATTTTCATTTTTCTCACAGTTTAATTCTCAAATAACTTAGAAAAATAGTGGGGGAAGGACATTCTGGGAATGAAGTGTTTTGTTCTTGGTGTAAAATGAATGGAGAAAACCTTTTTTTTTAACTAAAAAGTAAAATTTTTGTGGAGTTATACTCAAAATATTTTTTTGCTTGCTGTGTAGTATGTAGCTACTTTGTTACAAAAATACCAAATAATTTAAAAACCTAAATTACTACGGCTTTCTTAAGTGATATGATAAGGATCAGCTGCCTTCCAAGGAAAAAATTTACTGTACCTTTAAGAACTGCTCATAGAGTTGCTTAATGGTTTTCAGTCTCTGACTTTGAACTATTCTTGCCTGTTGAAAAACTTTTTGTTGCTGACGAAGCATATTCTGAAGTAGAAGCAAAAGGAAAACATAATTGCATTAGCTGTTAACCAAAGCACTTGGACAGCACACCAACGTCATTTTCCAGAATCAGAGATTCTGCCCTCACTGGAAAATCTGTGCCTTGTAGATCTCTGCCCAGAGAGTTACTCTTGCTCTTAGTAATAAAAGTAAGATGAAGACTGGATTAAGCCCCGAATCACCTCCTAAGGTCCCTTCCAACCTGAATTATCCTTGTAAAATCCTATGAGGATTTTGCTATCCCCTGCAGCTCCTTAGTGTGCTGCCTAAATGTGCTGCCTGGGGAAAAGCAAAACTTGCAAATGTGTTGGAAGAACAAATACAGCAACATCACTTTATTACATTCCGTGGTATGGTTCCTATTCCCTTTCAATTATCAAATTCTCTTACATTTACTACATCCAGGCATATCTTTAAGCAAACTACTTTTAAGAAAAAACTTTCCATTATTCCTTTGTTCCCTGAACCAAAAGACTGGATGCACAGAAATAGCACACATCTTTCTTCTCCATAAATGTCTTGGCTTTTCTCAAGCCATATGCTGGCCTAGGGCATCACTTAGTGCCATTTATAAACTTGCAATAAAGTTTAGAAATGCAACTCTCTTTGCAAAACGTAATCATATATTTGTTTCAACTACATGAAGTGTTTTTACATTTTTTGAGTGTCTAAACAACGGTACTCCCTTCTTGTAAAAATACAGTGAAACTCCTGCCACGCTGGAAACCCACCGCTAGTTTTTCTTCCTGCTCCTCTGCTTTTTGCACATCTACATCCCATTGCTGAAATAAAGTCAGGAACTGCTGGGAGAACTCATGATTGAGCTTCTGCCTATAAACAGACACTATCTGTAAGTATGACAAATACTATCAAGAATTACAAGGAAAGCTTAGATTCAACATACATATGGAGTAGGATAAAAGCTGACATAGATAAAGAAACAGGATATTTAGACATCTGACCCTAATTGAATAATGTGTGTTTTGAAAAACTGAACACACATATACACGCACACTTTGAGTGAATATGGATTATATACATATAAGGAGACAGCACTCACATACAAAACTCAGGTTAAAAAGAAATATAACAACTTTTCTTCCTAACAGTGTCAGGTTTTCTGACCAAGTTCTTCTAACCCAATTACAGATCTTTGTTTTAACTTAAGGGGTTTTTAACGCAAAGTTGATCAGCTTATTCATGAGTTTATGATGATCTAAGTTTCTCTATGTAAATTTAAATTTTGTCCATAAACATTTCAGATAAATATATATATACACATATATATGTAGAACAACACCAAGACAGTTGTAAGTATTGCTGACTTTCAGTTTTTAGCTGTCTCATTTTTCAGTTTGCTCTACCTGTAGTATCAGACGTAGTAATTAAATGTGTCTTAGGAGGGGAGAGAAATATTATGTAGGGTGAAAATTATTTTCTTTCTTAACCTGAATAGCATTAAAGTTTTACTGAACATTTTTTCAAGTTTTCAAGTAGAAACAGAAAATTCCAAAGTGGAAAAATCCCTCCTTGTTTTAAAAGACAAAAATAACATCAGAGGTCACTTTCCATAAAAATAAACCCAGCTCTTTAACATACCTTGCTCTCAGAATTCCAATTCTTAAGTTTCTCTGTTCAAAAGAGAATATGCTAAACTATTACTGTCAGTTTTGCAAAGTGGACACAATTGAAGGCAGCAGAGGCCCTGAGCAGATATTGAGCTAGAAGATACAGTACTTGACATTTAATTGCAGGAAGACAGAATAACTATCCATGCTGTGACACAAAAGGCAGTCTGGTTCCACAGGTTTGAAAAACAAGGGTAAATGTTACCTTTGCTCCTGCTGCATTTTCCAAACATGTTCAATCTTCTGGTTACTGGTTTTGAGTGAGGCTTTTGTATACATTTCTAATCTTTTTCTCTTAGCTAAGAGAGCCTTGTTAATGTCAGCTAAAAGTCAAAGAATATTTAGAAATTAAGCACAGTGGATACATTGTGCCATTTATTAAAAATACTGAGAAGCAAATGAGGTGTGTTCTAAGGGAAAGAAGCGTGCCCAGCCCCACAACAAGTGTAGCATTGCCTTCCAGTCCCACCTCTCTCAGACGCCAGACCAAACAGGACCCACTGTGATGTGACTCAGCTGTAGCTGCTTTGATTTTGTCAGACCAGTGGTGGGTCCAGTGTCAGACTGGCTTTGAACTGACACACACAAGTGAACTCAAACTCCAGTGGCTTGAACTCAGGGCAGCTGCAGTGCTTCCATTCCGTACACTGAGATCGGGGCTTCCCTACTGATTATTGTGGTCCAACGTGCACTTCCAAGGCATCACCTATGCAGGAACTACACACACATTCTTGGAGCACTGGAAGCACTACCCAGTCAATTCACACTGCGCAGGCACATTGTATTTGGACAACTCACAGCCTATAAATTCTCCATTCAAAGCCAGAGATACCTTGCACAAACTTCCTCTTTTCTCCAGTATCTCAAGATATTTTAGTAACTCAAAATCTTCATGAGTTTAGCTGTATGACTGTGGTGCTAGCTCAGAGTTTCCAGACCTTCAAGGTCTGCAGGACCTAGATATGCTGACACTTTAACTATATTTTTCCTAGAAAAACCACACCTGTTTCAGAGTAATATTCAAATTACTTGGATTTCGGAAAGAAATTAAAGGTAGTATGTGGCTACTATCTTTGTGAACATATTGAATGAACAACAAACTGTAATTTATACTTCAGAGACAGTAGTTTTTAATAATATAAGGTAGTGTGTTTGTTTCACTTTAATTTACATTTGGACACCTAAGTCATAGTTTAAGGTTAATACAGCAATTTCTTTTCCATCTCACTATAGATTTCAGGAAACACCTGTCAAACCTTTCTTATTTGTTGAGGCATCTGCCCCTGCTAATGCCAAACGTACTGTTTTGTGCAGACAGCATCCTCTCTCTGATCCATTAATTTTCCTTCCATCCATCCTTCCTTTCCTTCCTTTTTTAAGTCTTAAATTACAAGCAATCATAACTTTTTACCATCCTCCTCTTATCTAAATTGCCAGACCTATGCTAGTATTCTATTCTATAATACAAAATATGTAATTTTGTGACAGCAAAAGATCTTAATTCGTGCATTAAGGAATCCTTTTAACTCCTCTTTCACCTTAAGATTGACATGCAAGAATTGACTCTGTACAGCTTATTTATTACATACAATGAAAGTATTAATCAGCTATTGAGTATGGAATACTGACATTAAGATGGTTTCCCTTCCTTTTTGATGTTTTCTTACACTGTGATAGGTGTTACACATTCTTTACAAATGAAAGGTGGTTTTTCTATAACCCATCAGCTATCTAGAATTCAGCTGTAAGTAAAGCCATCTGAGGATCTGACTATGACTGTACTAAATCCTACGAAGTGACATGCATAAATCATCACTAGGTGACTGGCATTACTTACCCTCATTATTTGGCTCTTCTATAAACTCATATTCATCATGACTGCTAAAATTCTCTTAATAGCTGATTCCCTATTCTCTAAATTTCTGAAGGTGCTGAGTACAGACTACTCTCATTCTCTACTGCAACTAAAGTTTACTTCCAAACTTGCTTGTCTAGAATTACAACTATTTGTTCTACTTAACTGCTTATATTCACATTTACCTGCCCCTTATTTCTCACTCGTCTTGCAATCTCCAGTATCCTCCATGTCAGTGTAACAAAAAATTGAGTGAGAACAATACCTAACTATCATCATCTCTTTTCTCTACAATATATTCACTACCTCTTAAACTTCATCTTAAAATTGGAATTATCAAAAGCACTCATGCATCTTTCCCTTTTCCTTTGTAGTTACCTACATAATACTTACTTTATGTGCAGTTATTCCCTTTTCTTCTTTCTCTTTGCTCTACTTAGATATAACTTTTTTTTCTGAAAACTGGCTTTATTCAGAAATGCTGAAAAAATGCTACAAAGACTGTTCATTTTATGTAAGTCTTGAAAGTTATGTTACAGTAAGAAATTACTGCCAATTCTGCAACTTTTTTTTTTTTTTAATTTATTAGAATGTAAATGTACTTACCTCCAAACCTTTCCAGCATATTCTGTACTTCACCCCTAGAAAACAGCATTTCAAATTTTTATTTGCCCGTTTTCTGGCTTTAGAGTAAGACCTGTTTTATATGCTTAAAACTAATTTTATTCACGTGCCTATTACTTGTAAGCAGTCACAGAGCTGCTACTGCTCTACAAGATAAAATAATTATACTCCTTTTCTCCTCCTGTGAGAGGTCTCTTTTTAAGACTGATTTGCTTGTTTAAAAAAAAATACTGGAATCTATTAACTTACTCTCCAGTAAAAAAACACTATTAGGCATTTAAAGGGTCTTGAGTGAGGGCATTCAGTAAATAAGATTGATTATTCCCTAGGCAAAAAGAAAACACAAATAGTATTTGGAACATCAAATGAAACAAGTCTGTACCATCCCAGATAGCATGACTGGCACAGTAAGAAAAATCCAAGGTAAATAATATCAAGTTCTTTTTACAGCACCTTTAAGATGATAACAGCAGTGTGGAAGGCAGTGGTATAATACAGTAAAAGCAATATATTCAACTCAACAGCTGTAATCTCCTACAAAACTATTTCAGCATACACTTTCTTATTACATTTACACTGCCCATAATTATTAAATTTAATAAGATTTATCTGTAAAAATAATTTATTTTTCATGCAATATTTGGATCATTCAAAGTACTGGTAATATCTTCAAGCAACTAAAATCAGAGGAAAAAAATAATGGAATTTAATGAAATTATCAACAATTTAGGATAAAACAAATATTTTTAAAAGAAATAAATATTTTAAAAACTCACACAAATATATCAAATTTTCATTTGTGTTCAAAAATATCTACAAAGAAACTGCAGAATTACTAATTTTAAAATGTTACATTTTCTTTTTTTACCTACAACTGCTGTATTGTCTGTCACTTGATTTTGAATCAAATACTAACTAAACCAAAAACAAAGCAAAACAAACATAGTGAATAACTGAAATTGGTATCTACTTGCTTATTTTGGAAAAAAAAGCCTTAGACACCTAACCTTACCCCACATCATCTGGAACCACATGAGTAGTCGCCAAAGGTCTTTTCTTTCCATGCTTGTCCATTACTGGTGTGTCGCCTTTAGAAAAATTACAGAAATACTTACAAAAATACCTTCTATTTTGTGCAGGTGGTTCAAGTTATTAAAAGTGTAGTTACTTTTCTGTAATGCCATTTTTCTGAACATGTCTCATGGGTCTCAGTTCCTGTCAATAACACATGCAGCTCCTAAAATTTTGGTTCTGGAGTTGACAGATGGTGGTGAATTATTCTGCAAAGCCAGATTTGAGCTGGCACTGCCTTGAGTTCCTCTACACTGGTCCCAACCTGTTTTACTTTCCCTGTCCACTACTACCCCATTAGTCGCAACCCACAATATAACAATCACCAGAAAGGTAAAAATAACGTAAAAATCGAAAAAGCCCAATCTGTTAGATTTTTACTGTACAATGAGCCCTGAAATGCTCTCAAACTTTTAAAAAGAAAAATCTCAAATATGTATTTATATTACTTTGAAAAAAAAAAATATCCTTGGCTACCAGATTTCTGTTAAAGGCAGGGATAAGTGGAACAGGAATTTAGTCTAAACAAATGAAGGGGAGAAATGAATAAGAAACAAGCCCAGAGATAACTGCTGAAAGATAAAATTCAGAAGTGGAGTTGCATCAAACTTTACAAAAAACTAGCATGTGATGAATGAAAAGTGTATTTTTAAGCAAAGTCCACTTTTTTATGACACTCCCTCAAAATTAAACAAGAATCCCTTGTCTGATTTATTTTCTTTTTGCCTCAGCTTTCTCTCCTTCTTCTTTTCTTTGGTTCAGATTCTTCCTGAAGTGCTTTTAAACCTGCCAGACTCCAGCTACCTTATCTGACTCAGTACTCCATACAAGCAGGCAGAGCTCTTTGCTCTGTCCCGCTCTCACAGTGTTCTGTGCAGCCAGGTGACAGAAGGATATGGCATTAAAATAAGGTAACATAATCATGTAGCAACATTCTACTCTATTGAGGACTCCACCTGTAATTTCAAGACGTAACAGTGCACTACACAGAGCTATTCTGTTGGGTTCTCTCCTTACCAATCAAAACCACACAGTAGGAGGCTGGTTGTCTTAAGCATTATAAACCCTGCTTGCTCAGACACTGGCTGACACAGTCTTTCTGTTCACAGTCAGGAATGTGATAAAGTTCACATTTTAAAAATGTGCTAAAAAAGGGCATATAAGCACCTTCTCTAATATCTTCCTCTGATCCACTCAGTTCTTTTCTATCCTCCTCAAAGTCATAGGCAGGTAGGGTCTGTTCTTCTGGTGCTGGTTTAGCAGCTTTTCCTCCATGCTTTCTTCCCGATGGTGCCATAATGAGATCTTTTCCTGCTGAAACAGTATATTGTATTTGTTACATAACTTTCCCCACAATAATTTGAAGATAAATATGTTTTCATGCTTACATGGACCTGTCATGGATACCTCTGTAACAGTCTCCACCTGTAAGGATATGTAAGCAGTCAAACTGGTTTAGTTTTGAGGTGCTCAGGGGTGTTTTAAGAACTCAATAAAAAAAATGCCAGGGCTAATAGGAACACACTTGATTCTGCTGAAAAAGAAGTAAATTATCCGTTTTCTTAAGGTGCCTGCCTGCTCACCTTGCATGTTTATTATACATTTTGTCATATCCAGTACTACATTCCCCACAAGCTATGCCAGTATTCTATTTTACAAAATATAGAAATGGTAAACCATAATTGTACAAGCCATCCTGCACTATAGAGACAAATATATAAGTGCTTATGCCATTTTTAAAAGTCCTGGGCAACTTTCGGCTTCTGAATTATCTTTCTTTATAGCTATTATGCCTCTGCACTCTGTAATGTAACTAATGCCATTTCTATGTTGGCAAACATTTTACACATACACTACCCTCTTAAAAAAATATTTCTTCTCATTATCTTTTTCTGATAGCAAGAGCTATGAGGTATTTCAAGTTAAGTGTCACATGACATTTCCTTTTAAAAATTCTTTAAAAATAACAGAATTTCTTGGAATATGGAAAGATATCAGCTGCTAGTACCCTGTTTTCCAAACTGAGCAAGACATGACTCAGTAGTGGGTAAACTTCTCATTCTAGATACAATTCAACACAGCTACAAATATATGTAGGTTTTCCACAAGCCAGGGCACAGATGGATCTGAAAATTAAGTTCACACAGTGAAACTGGGAACTCCAGTAGAGGTCTTCTGAATTTCCATGACTGTGAAGTCACCAGAACATTAACAGCTCTCACACACCTCAGTTTCCTATTTCTGGTTTTTTGTTTTTGTTTTTGGTGTTTTTTTTTTTTTTTTTTTTTTTTTAATTATTTGTCCACAGTTGTGAAAATATTTTTTAACCACAGATTACATGGATCTATGTAACATGACCACACTAAGCTAAGGAACACTGCTTTGTAATACCCAGCTTTTTCTGAGGTTGATACTTCCCTCTGTGGTACGAAGATTTTTAGACCTTACAAGTGTCTTGGAAAACAAAAGCAAAACCTCTTTCAATTATTAACTGGAAAAATCAAAAGTCCTTGCATTAAAATTATCCTCAAATGAGTGAGAATTTTCAACACTCGATCTGCTTTTCAACTACTGTGATTGTTGAAAACATGACATAAGGAGGAGAGTCCTGGTGCGGTATCCGGCTGTGCCTGTTTCTGGGCTGCCAAAGCACTTCAACATTTTACTGCAAGCACGTATTTTATCTGACACACAGACGCTTTGTCCTGAAAAGCAGTTTACAAAGCAGGACTCCCCAGTCCCCCCCACAGGCGTAAAACGATCTCGCCACGTCGCAGCCCTCGTTCAATGCCGTGTACCTGTTTTAGCCGATTCAAGGATCCTCAATCCCGAGCTGTGTAATTTTTTTTTTTTTTTTTTTTTTTGAGAAACTCACCTCTGTTTTTCACCCTGACCCGAAAAAAGACATGAAACAAAACGGGGCTTCTGTGAGTTTCCTACGTGGGGCTTTTCACCGCGGGGACGCACCCGTCTCCACCTCAGAGCAGCGGCGGAGACTCGGGCCCTCAGCCGCCTCACCCTGAGGGCACCCAAGGGGGCAGGGACAGGGCGCCTCTCACCCTCCCGCAGCGGAGGGAACTCCGCTCGCCCCAAGCCCCTCTGCGGCCCCCGCAGCCCTCACGTTCCTCCCGAGGCTATCCCGGGCGACAAAGGCTGACGGGCACGGCGGGACGCGGTACCGCCTCAGCGCCTCCTCCCCCTGGAAAAGGCGGGAAGGCGGGCGGAGCGCGGCAGGGACACACTCGGCGCCCTCAGGAGCAGGGGTCGGGCCGGGCCGGGCACGTCGCGCTCATTCGGCATTTAACTCGTTTAAGGCTCACCTACCTTCACCTGGTTTTGCCCGAAATAGCTTTAATTTATCATTCAGATAACAAAAGGCCTTCAGAAAGTATTCTGGTGTATGTAGCTATGGTATGGTAGCACAGGAGGATTTTTCCATAAATCACTGCAAACAGACAATATTTTTCTGCCTCATGTTTTATATTTCAGATTGTCATTTCCTGCCCTCAGCCAGTTAAGGTATTCTGCTTTTTCCTTAGGAAAACCAAATCTAAATTAAAGAAGAACCCTAACGCTATTTCAATTTCCAATGTTCTCATTAACCCCAACCACTTGAGAAATTTTACTTGGTACATCCTTGACCAAGTTTAAGTTTTCCCTGGGGTGGAGTTGACTCTCCTCACAGCAGTCCTGGGGGTGCTGCAGGACTGCACAGCATCCCAGGTCTTGCTCTGTCCCCCCAGCCAGGAACGCAGTGGGAAGGTGGGACATATGGCTGGGACAAAGAAGCTTTGCCTAAACAAAAAGGAATTGCAGTGACAGCTGAGCTACCTATGCAATCTGCTTATTTATACATAACTTCATTAAGAAAAACTGCCTTGAAAATTTCAACAGTATTTTCCAACTATCTTGATTAGAACGTCAAATATAATTTAAAAAAAAAAAAAATCCCAGTCAAACTCAAATCTACCTAGTATTTTCAAGCATAAGAAGTTATCAAAGCTTTCTTGTATTTCTTGAAATGTCTCATTTTCTGCTAGGCTGAAGTACTGCAGATTTAAACTATTTATTTATATTCTACATTTCAGCATAATATATATTGTTAGCATGAAATATAATTCAAAGTGCTTGCATTTTTATAGTGCTTAAAAGCTTCATTCCACTTTGAGAACAGATTCATGCTTCAAAATAATAGTAAATTACTATAGTTGGAGTTTTTTAAAGGGAAAAATAATATAAGCTTTCATATACATTACTGGCTAATTTATCAAAATGGGCGAGTTTTTGTTTACTTAAAAACAGAAACAACAGACAAAACTTTTAGCACATTTTAGTTAATTTCAAAGCAAACCAAGTATTTTACAATACATATGCACATACATTTTGTACATCATCTGATTACAAAAATTAATGCTTTTTTGAATACTGTTAACACAATTAACTGAAGATACACCACCAAAAGTTTCTGCTTGAAAAGATTCAGTACCCTTTCCTACATAAAACCACATTACTCTGATGTCTCAGCAAAACGCAGGGCCAAACCCTGTTAAATTTAAAAACACCAAAGCTTTGTATATCAGTACAAATATTGTTTTCCGTAGTGAAACACTGCTCCCATACTTTTCTACTTTAAAAGTTTGTTACCCATTCATATAGAGAGGCACTTTTGCTTTTATACTTACAATGCTTGTAAAATATTATTCCTTGATCATTTTCATTGTGTTACAACCCTCTCTTTGTAATCAAGGCAAGAAATAACATCATTGTATTCGTTGGAGTAGAATACACCAGATATAAAATACCTTTCAAATAACCATTACATGTTTTATTACTGTGTAATTTTTTTATTAGCATACATTTCTTCCAAATCCCAGTTAAATACTACAAATAGGGAGATGAATTGTCACTGTGCTTTAAAGAATGTCAACATCTCTAAATGTCTACTAAATTTAAATGACAAGTTACATAATTCTCAATTTCCCCATAGGTTTAAAAAAAGCAGCAATGACAGAAATTTGCAAAATGCTTTGGAATGCAAGATCAAAGACTTGTTACGCTGATCCCAAACAACATTTCTTTCCAACATTTTATCTCGTTGGCAATATCCACTGCAATAAATGCAGTTACATTTATTTAGGTAACCCTTTTTATAAAAAAGGATAACATGGCCATGGAACTAAGAGTCATAAAGTAAGATCTGTTGAAAACTGCCTATGTACAGGTTTCCGGCAATTATTTTTTGTTCTTTTGAAATGTCACAGCTCCAACAGCTTTTATATCATGAAAGTACTGCAGAGATTCTAACTGTAGATGCATGATTTTTTTCTTCATATCAACATAGTTAAATGTTAAACCAGAAAAGACACTTATGAAAGAGATTTAAAATGCTTAATCACATCTTGAGGTAGACTGATCTCCAAAATAAAGCTCTTCTACACTTTGATTCGTTCATGACCAGCTTCTTTTTGGATCCTTCTCCTTGGAAAAATCTTTCGTTTAAGTGCAATTAGCTGAGGAGAGAAAAAATACAATATGTAGTTCTCTGCTGGGCTAAAGGTCCACAGCTGGTCAGGTTTTCACCCTAGAAACTATAAAACCTGTACCATCTACAGTAATTTAGTCAATACTGTACTTTTTCTTTTCCATTGCACAGGAAAAATATTTTTTGCTCAAATTCATCTATTAGGTCTGCACATTTCCACTGCCCTTCCTAATAATCAGAATATAAGCAGAAAGTATGCCTATATTCTGGTTATTTTAAAGGAAATTTGTGTATTTAAACTAACACTGGGCTCCATTCAGTTTCTAAAAGATCAACACAAAGTTGGCATCTTAGAACAGTATTTATATTCCTAACTGTAACACTGAGTTGAGTATCCCCTTCCAAAACCAAGTTACTGATGGAGTTTTCTAATATATACAAAAGACTGAAAATCAAGGGAAAGAGTCATGCAAAAGTCACAGGTGGGAAAAAAAATAATAATCAAAAGCCAACCTTTCAAGAATTACACCCTCTTCATCAGACCACGGAAAGTGTTACTTAAGGCCCCAACCTGCAAAGAATTACCCATGTGATTTGTTCCATTGACTCCCTCTGAGTTCAGCAGGACTAATCATGTTCAAGAAAGCCATTTTAAGCTTGCAGAAGTGGCATTTTTTTTTTCCCCTTTGAGTCAGATTAAAAACCTTTTGAATCCAACAGGAGTCTTTGCAATTACATAGGGAACAGATTTTGAAAAGGCCTCTAAATACCTTAAGATTCTCTTCAGGACTACAGTATCGCTATTACTTAAGTTCCCTTCCTGCTAATTTACTTTGCACTTTTACCAATATGTAAGTTAATAGACCAAGAATTTCAAAAACAAATACTGATTTTAAGCTTCCGAATTTAGCACACTGATGATGAACTTGACAGTCACGAGGCACCTGAGAAGGGAACACCACTCTTTCCCCCCATATGACTCTCTTTTCAAGGACTCTCAACATGATGACTTAAAAATTGAAGCCAGCTAATCATTATTCATATAACATCATTACTTCTTTTATGAAGGAAAAAATCCTAGCTACTCTTCAAAACCTATATAAAAAAATACATCTGATGTTATCCTGAAGATTCCACAATCTGTTAAGTGTTATATAAATTTGATAATACATTAACTTTACCTGTTCAGCAAAAAATGAGATGACTGTAAATACAATAAGTGTTACTAGAACACAATGGGTCCAGAATTTGAGCTTGTCTCTATATGCCCTCCTGGACAAGGAAAGAAGGAAAGAGAAAAAACAGCTTCATATATTATAAATTCAAATTTTCAAACTTTAAAGACTTTCCACAAAACATGCAAAGAAAGTTTTTTTTCCAGGATTTAAAGGGTGACTAAAAAGAGGACAGAGGCTCTCTTCACGAAAAGCCTCATGGTGAGGACAAGGGGCAACACGTACAACCTGGTTTTGTCTTGACACAAGGAAATTTTTTTACAGTGAAAACAATCATTCTGGATGCAGCCTCCCCAGGGACATGGTACAGTCTGCACCACTGGAAGTTTCCAAGATGTGACTGGTCACAGTGCGAGATCTTAGAATCAGTTAGGTTGGAAAAGACCTCTAAGATCAAGTCCAACCATTGTGTGAACACTGCCAAGTCCAGCACTAACGCATGTCCCCAAGTGCCACATCTGCACATGAAGTGTTTCCCATGAAATGTTGGATCAAATGATCTTTTGAGGTCCCTTCCAACCTGGGCTATCCTGTGATTCAGAAACCATTTTGATTTCCACCAGCACTTCAGCATGCTTTAACCCACCCTGGTAGGTTCATCTTTGGCTACAAGCAATTCAAAGTGTCTTTCTGAAGCTACAAAAAGTCTTGATGGAGGTTCTCAAAAAGGGAGCCAATAATGTCTATTCCTCCAGCGCAAATTTCTAAAGCTAACTGCTGAAATGGGTTTGCCCCCTGCTCCCTCTGCCACTACAATCCCCACCTGTTCTTGTCACCTACAATCCTTCTGATTCCTTCTACAGTTCCTCTAATATTTTAGCTTTCCTTATTAATGGCTATTTTTCATAATGTGCTGATCAGCAACAGATTTACTATATTAGTCTTGTCTCATTTCTGTCACTGTATCTGTCAATCTTTTGCTTGTATTCTCAAGTCAACTACCCCAATTTCTGAAGTTATTTATAAAATGGCAAGAGATAAACACACAAAAGTTTCACATATTATGTACAAGTGAGACACACATATATCTTTACTGATTATTATCAAGACGGTTTGGGATTTTTTAACATTTAAAGAAACCCAGAATTCCTGAATTACTTAAACAAAACAACAGTAGATTTTCTTTGCAGTAGATTAGGGCCAATTGATAAAACATTAATGACTATTTAAGCACCAGAAAAACCCAAATCCTGCAGACCTCAAATTTTACTCTAACCAAATCTTTTTCACTTCATGAAAATACTGGGGGGGAAATGGCTTGTACCAATATCTTCCAAATTATATGCTGTTGCAGTGTGATACCTTGAAAACAACTTGTGTAACATACCATTCTTGGAGTTCATGCATGTGAAGGAAACGATTCCGATATTCTCTTGGCAGTTCAAACTGGGAAGGTATGGGAAACATTGATTCGTAAAAATCCCTAAGCACTGCTTTCACTGTTTGAGCATCCTTATGATTGTGATCAATATTGTCATTTAGGCAAACAAATTTTCTAGAAAACAAGATGAAATTGTTAGAATATTTCTTTAGTAGTATGGCAAAGGTATTGGCAAACCAATAATACAGAGTCCTTTTTAGAAAAAGTATCCTTTTAAAACCAAATTGATCTATTTTTTTATTGTTGCATTATTTTAAATTAATTTGATTTTAATTTTAATAGGAGTAAGGTTGAGAGCAAGTCAAAACCTCTGAGGAATCCAGTGACAGGCCACATTTCTCTTCTAGTTATATAATGCTGCCATCTAATGGGCACCAGAGTATGCCCATCGTAAACAGCATTATGATTTGTGTAAGGATTTTTATAGTTTTAAATTACCATGAGTAAAGTACCTTAAATAACAAAGTGAGCTCCACTGTAGGAGGTAAACATACTCAATTAATAATATTTTACTGTGTATGCTGCATTCTTTAGAAAAAGTCAACATAAAAACTACAGAAGATTGTATAAGAGAGAGCAAAGCTTGGTCCCCAGGCTTTGGATTACTGAGAACATTATATAAATTGGACAAGACATGGCTTGAATCATAGATCCAAAGTTAGACTTGTATAATCAACCAAAATACAAGCAACAACAATCTGGATAGAATTTATATGGAAATCACTGTGACTGAATAAGCACATTCCCAATAATGCCTCTTGCAGAGAGTAATTTCTCATATATGAAACATGCAACTATTTAAGTTACTGCAAAAAACCTGAAACTAAAGGAGCAGTTAGTGTGCTAGACTGCCGTGTACCCTTGGCCACTCTGACCTGGTGCTCAACTACAAAAATTCCTCTTCCCACATATGGGCAAGGTTATGTGCTTTATTTATATTGTGAGATACAAGACCCCTACATTTTCCCCAGAGGCAGAAATCATATCTGGTGACATATGCCTTGTCATTGCTAACCTTTGTAAATAAGTAGTTCTGGTCAGCTGTATTCTCTATAGTATGGTATGCTCTTTCAAAGAGCAAAGTTCAGACTTCCTACACGAGGCTGGATATAAGCAGAACCCTATAGCATGTGTAGCAGCCCACACAGGGAATTACCAGTGAATGGTAATGTCCTGAATCTGGCATAATTGTTAACCTTGCTCTAGACAGTTACGTGCAGGGGATAAACAGTCATTCGAATTGTTACATCTGAGAAGAACAAAATACGCCTCTCCAAAAATGAGCAGGCTCTATCTACCCTATCAAGTAATACCATGCAAAGCAGCTGGTTATGGCAATCATGTCTACACTATAAGCTATTTGGGAGCTCACTCTGGACTATCCCTGACCTTGTCCCTTGGACTGGCAGCTCATTAGCCCTGGGAATGCAGTAGCTGCACTCCTGGAGTATATATATCCCTGTTTAGCTTCATCTAAAAGAGATGCAGTTTACAGACTGAGAGGTTGCTACACACAGCAAACCAAACCACCGCACATGGAAGTGATGAGGATATTAGCCTGTTTCTAACAGAAAGACTGTTTTAATTCATTCAAAAGAAACCAAACATGACATTCCTTTGGATATTCCAGAATTAATGCCTAGATGACTAATGCTCACTTTGCCTTAAGGATGCAAATCAAACATTTTAGCAGATCAGTAAGTGAATGATACTTTTAGTTTGTTCCAAGACAGGCACTAAATATCTGTTTTTAGAGACTGTGTGTAATAATTGGTTTATATGCAAGGAAAAGATAGCAAAGAGAAGGAAATGGCATGCCTACATAACTGTGTCAGCTCTCCTCTGCTAACAAGGTATGACTAGAGTACTGTGCTATATTTTGCAGGAATACAGCCCACGTAATTGACTCAACCTCACCTCATGGACTTCAACACTGAAGGTGAGAAACTCACGTTATGTGCCCTCTTTGGGCCTGGTAAGGCTTGAAATCACACCTACCTTTAAAAAAAACCTCCTAGCCAGCAGACAAAGAAATAGAGAATAAAGAGAAAGCAGAAGGATGAGCTAGAGCACTGCCTACTTTTCCTTTGAAATGGGTCATTGTGGGAACTGGAATGCAGGAGTTATGTGGCCAGAAGGCACTCTTGTAAGGCGTAGCAATAGATACAAACCACCTTCAGCTGAAAAATGTCTCAAGACTAGCATTTCCCTTTCTGAATGAATGACCTGGTAAAAGTAGTACAGTATGAGAGGAAAGTGAAAACCGGCTCTTTATCTAGAAATACAAATACTGGTTCAGTGTTAAAGGCACCTGAGATTACCCAATAACTTGCTGTGACCAAAATAGGTTTCACTTTCCCTGGCCCAAGGTACCTGGTTCTATGTTTCTCCTTGCTCTGTCTTTTGACACTTGTCAGACCCCTTCTTGAGGCCAAACTCGTTAAACTGGTAGAGAACTCTAGTTTTCTAGAGACAGAAGCAAGATGCAAGATAAAAGTGTGGAATCACGAGAAGGAAGGAGAGGAGAAAAGTGGAGGCGCTGGCCCATTTCTAAGACATTTAGCTACTAAATTATCTCACAATGTCTTCTCAAACCCCAGTTTTATGCAACGGACTCAGGTCTACAGTTAAAGGCTTCTGCGAAGCAGTTTCAGACTGGAGTCCCAAACACAGCACCCTTTGCTTTGCAAGGTGGTTGCTGTGCAATGTATTCCAGGACACAGATTTTTTCCATTTATCACAGTCATTTCAAGAGCCTAATTCAACACTACAGACTCTACTCTCAGATTTGAGTACCTAAACCTTTTACCCCTGCAGAGTGAAAAACAGAGGACTACCTTCCACCTTTTACCTGTTTCTCATCAAATATTAAAAAATGAAATAATATTAATACTTCTTGCCATGTTGTAAAAGAGCATGAAAGCACAATGTATATGCAAAATTGATTTTGTAACAAAATAATACACACTCAAGTTTTAGTATAAAATACCTACACAAAGCAGATAAGCCCTAACATAACAGAGAGGAGTCACTTAGCTTCAGTCAAATAGAAAAAATAGAATTACTTTTGGTTCAAATTGGTCTTAGCTTTGTTTAGAAACATACGACAATAAATTATTCTTTTAACCCATAAAAAGTTTAAACAGCCAAAGGAGAAAATTAAAACCACCTCACAACTTCATCACAGTGAATCACAAAACAGGATACCTGGGATTTTTTCGTATGTCATCCAGCTGACCAACTACATGAGAAACATTTGTGCGAATCATTTTGAAGGCAATTTCCTCTTCTCCCATGATTTCAAACCTTAATGTTAAAATAATATTTATACATTAATAAAACAACCTGAAGTCTGGTTCAATAAATATTAATCTTGAATTTAACATAAATTAGTAACATTTCTAATCTGACTGGCCAATCTTCATTAGAATTTGCCATTTGCTTTCTATCAATATGTTTACATTTTTTTGGCCAATGCTCTTGCACAGAATCACTTTCCTGTAGATTTATCAGTAACCACCTATAAATTGAAGATCTGAATTCTAACAGAAAGCTTAAAAACTATGAGCATCTGACCTCAGGTTAACAGTCTTACTAGTGGGACTACACTTACATTTTTCACCTTTCTTATCTTGATATAAGAAAACACCTTGCTGACAATGGAGACAATCTACTCCATTTGTGAAGCTCACAAAATTAATAGAATCATTTAGCACATACCCTAATGATATAACTATATTACCATAAATCAGTTTAAGTACAGCAAATCCTTGCCCCCACCCTAATGTTTCTCAACCTCATTTGTTGGTCAGCTTTTCCGTTTTAGTGGTAACTCTTCTGGCAAGGGAATGAATTACAAAGTTTACAGCACGACTGGATGTTCCATAAATTAATGTATAATAATGCCCCAAAGTTGCCCTAAGCAGCATCTGCAACCTTCTTTCATTCTACAGTTTTGAGTTTGTAGCCACCAACTATGTGTGTTGGAGACCACCTGGCCCTGCCCAATGCTGCTGGTGAGAACAGGAGCCAAGGCTGTAAGCTCCAGCCAGAAAACAGCCTCACTGGCCTGCAACTGGTTTGCAGGTTTCATAGAGTCACAGAATATGCTGAATTGAAAAGGGCTCATCATGGTTGAGTCCAACTCCTGGCCCTGCACAGACACCCCAAGAGTCACACCATGTACCTGAAAGCACTGTCCAAATGCTTCCTGAAATCAGACAGGCTTGGTTCTGTGACCACTTCCCTGGCAAGTGTGTTCCAATGCCCAATCACCCTCTGGGTGAAGAACTTTTTCCTGATATTCAACCTAAACCTCCTCTGACTCAGCCTCATGCCATTTCCTTGAGTCCCATCACTGATCACGAGAAAGAGATTGGTACTTGTCCCTCCACTTCCCATTTCAGAGAAAAAGATTTGAGAGAACCTGAAAGATTTGATCTCAGTCAAATCTCTGCAGATACAAGTATTCAAACAAACTTATGGTCATGACTGTGGCTTGTTCTGCCCTTTTCCAAGGGGGATGGAACAGTTTTTCTTATTCATCTCCTTCCCTACCTATCACTCCTCTTCCTCATAGGAAAACATGGTAGTTAGGTCTAAAATGCTTTTTCTGTTTTCTTTTTTATGCTTCAGTAGAAGAAAGGATGAAGTAGATTTACAACTTCTAGGTACAGGACCAGCTCTTTCCTCCTTTTTATGCTACTTTAACTGTCCTCACTCATTACACGCAGTCAGTTTATACAGCCATCTAGACATACTCTGGCTTACTATTGTACAACAAAAATTAGGATATGGCCCAAGACAGCACAAGTAACACGGAAATATTTAGTCTACTAAATAACAAACCACATCATTCTGCACAGTGAAATAGACATAAATTAATAACTATGTTTCTTTAGCTCCACTGTTAAAATAAATCAAGCTGAGATTTGTTAGCATACACATACAATCTTTGGCTATGTATGCATTTATCCTCTTCTTATGGCTTTACAAAACCTAACATAGCTTTTCACAGGACTGCAACAACATACCTGTATTTGTTTTTGTCCTTGTATGCCTTACGAATTCTGTCGGTCACAGGTTTGCAATTAGTCACTAGGTTTTTGGTTACTGGAGGCTGCAAGAAAACACTGTTTAGATTATAGGTTACTAAAAAACAGAGAGTCTGTTATAAAGATGTGCTTTGTAGAAAAACTTGTATTACAGTTAGAAAGGCCTGCATACACTTTACTCTCCTGGAATCAAAAGCATTAGTTTCTTGATTAACTGTTGAGGGAAAAAACAAAACAATACTGGTGTATAACATCACAATTTCCTATGCATACAAGTAATATATGAAAACTACGGATTTTTTTTGGCAAAAAACATTGCAACTTCTAGATTTCATTCTCAATAAAATATTCAGAAATTCTAACTCTTTTGACAGATATTCCTCTGATAAAGGCCACCAGTAACACTGGCCAGGCAAACTCTGCACAACAGCTGATACATATGTTAAAACAATTCTGGAAAATAAAATCCCTATTCTTAAGGGATATTTCCATGGTAGTAGGCTCATTCCTAGAAATATAACTGTTGCAGATAACAGAACTAAAAACAAATTAAGCCTCTGTGATGAACACAGACACTGTTTTGTCACTATTTGAACTGACTGATAACATTAGTACATTAGGCATTACTGCTTAGATTAGTAATATTTTACTGACTTTCCAAAAAGATTAAAGTAATTTGACATTGTTCCCAATCACTGAGACTTATTTTTAACTCATCTTATAATATATTCATCACAGCTATCCTTTAATTACTACTATTCTTCAAAGTTTTCTACTTCACAAAATTTTTCAGAATGAATTGAATGCCATAAAGAGGCAAAGTGAAGTAAGGCTGAACTGGATGAAAGGTCCTCATACTGTACAGGATTCTCAAATCCATACTTTCATTTCTTCAAATCATGATGACAGAATGGCTTGATATAGAATTTTGCTGTAATTCAGACTTAGGGAAAAATATTTTTAAAACTTCATAACATAACCTGATACAAGGCAGGATAGATCTCCAGAGGGAAGGAAAAAGGAAAAAAGTCAATGTTCATACACATTTATCTACACACATTTTGCAGATCTCTTTACTATGATTTACTATGATTTGCATAATGCCTTCTATTATCCAAAAGTAATAGATACTCTATTACTCTATAGTAATTCTATATTCAAATTTTTTTTGCTTTGAAAATGTATTGATTTGAAGCTATAAAACGTGAGATCATCCATTTTGCAAAATACATCCACACTTTTTTCAAATGCATGGGTTGATGTAGGAATTATCATTGTAAAAGCAATTTAGCTATTAGCATCAGATCTAAAGCTCAGATCTAAATTCCAGCAAGTTTTGATGAGAATTTAATCATTAAAATAGAAATTTACAACTGAAATAATTAAGAAACATCTAGTCCTAAGACCTCAGTTTTTACAGAATCACTTTTTTTACAGAATCACTGGTTTAGGTTGGAAGGGATCTTGGGAGTTTATCTGGTCCAGCTTCCTTGCTCATGCAGGGCTACTTGGTCACAGTTGCTCAGGACTATGCCCAGACATCATCTGAATATCTCCAAGGAGGGACGCTGTCCATAAACAAGCAACCTGCACCAGTGCTTGGTCACTCGCACATTAAAAAAAATGGTTTTATGATGTTCAGAGGGAAACTTGTGTTTCAGTCTATGCTCAGTGACTCTGGTTCTGCTACCAGGCACCACTGAGAAGAGCCTGGCTCTGTCTCCTTTGTGCCCTTTGTTCAGATATTTTTATATATTTAAGAGATCCCCCCTTGAGACTACTCTTCAGGCTCAACAGCCCCAGCTCTATCTTCTCTCATAAGAGAAATGCTCCAACCCCTCAATCACGGTCCTTCATTGGACTCCATCCAGTATGTCCATGTGACCCTTGTACCAAGGAGCCTGGAACTAGACCCACCATTCCAGATATGGCCTTACCACTGCTGAGTGGAAAGGAAGGGTCATCTTCCTTGACCTGCTGGCAACACTTTGTGTAATGCAACCCAGGCTACCATTAGCCTTCTATGCAGCAAGGGCACACTGCTGGCTCATGTTCAGGTTGGTGTCCCCCAGGATCCCCAGGCCCTTTTCTGCCAAGCTGTGTTCCAGCTGGGTAGTGCCCAGCATAATACTCCTGCATGGGGCTTTTCCTTCCCGGAGCAGGATTTTGCACCTCTCCTGGGAGGACTTCATGAGGTTCCTGTCAGCCCATTTTTGGATATTAAAACACGTGAGTCTAAAGTCTTCAAATTCTACAGATGTCCAGCTGGTAGTTTGGTGGGGTTTTTTTACTTTGTTTTGGTTTTGTATATACGGGTTATAATTCAGATAAAGACTTATCAGAGAGTTCTAATCAGAGGGTTACTGATCTTTATCTTTTTGGTTCATAACAGTAAATTTTCCTAACAAGGATGGACTTTTAAAATCCCAATTGTAATAACATTCTAAAGCTCAGTTTTTCTCTACTTTTAAAGAAAATTAACGGGGTTTAAGTTAGGAAGTAGCTTGTAAAATTTTTACTTTGTAACACTTCATATACACACAAGTAGTAATTTTTATAAATACTTTCCCTCTAGAAATCAGACGAGCTTTTAAAGCACAATAAATACATATCAAAGAAAACAAGTATTTTTAAGACCAATATGTCTTACCAGATTTGGATCATAATATGCTTCCTGAGTCGGAGGAATAACATGGATCTGAGTAATGTTGGCAGGAAGAGCTTTAGAGCAATTTATTAGCATTTGTTCTAGACCCGTCAAATCCTAACAGAAAGAGAAGGAAAAAACACATATATAATCCTGTTTTCTCACTGACATAGTTCTAAAAATCCAGGGTATGTAGACATATTCAATGTTATCTACACAAGAAATTTCCACAAAAAGACTAAATATTCAGCAGATCTCATTTCAATAAGTGTTAAGTCATGGGACTCCCTATACACCCAAAGTGTAACATTGGCATATTAAATCCCAAATTAGGCAAACAGACAGAAAAGTAAACTGAAAGGACAGGAAGACTTTCTGATTAAGGTACAGGCCAGGAACACACTAAAGTAGGGCTGTGTTCCAGCAATGTCAATCATTTTATGCACTGTCACAAAGAGATGATTTCATTGGTTTGTCCCCATTTCCTCTCTGTAAAGCAGGAACAGTACATTTCATTCTTTACCTGCATTTCTAAGAGTGCAAGTCTTAGTAAGATTCTGTCTCTGTTTATCAGTTTCCTAGAAAAACAGAGGCATGAGTCTTTGTATATGGTTATACTGTTTACTAGCATGACTTCTTTGTTACCCTTTTTCTCAATTCTTTCTTTAGACTACATGTTCCTCAGGGCAAGAACAGTCTTTTACTGTGTGCAGGAACTAGACTAAGCACAGAAGGATCCCACTCTTCACAGTGAAGATTTTTTCTGACAAACTTAACACTGCTTTCTTGAGCTGGGATACCAGTGAGCCATTTTTCTGATGCTGCTGATTGCAGACCCCACAGAACAATGATAAAGTAGAACACAATGTTATGTGCTCCACATAGTATTTAAAAACTGCTAAATGTTACAGACACTATAGGCAAGGATAAATAAAGATGTGAATCATTCTATTTTAAGAATTTTTTACTTTAAAACTGAAATTACTCTGAAAGTAATTGGTAAGGAAAGAGTACCTGCAAACTTAGTGGTAGTTCATGGATTCTCGTGGCCAACGTGCGGATCTCTCGGTCAGACAAGATGCCTGACTGGTCCGTATCAACCTCATCGAAGATCTGAGAGATGTTCAGTGGCTGAACTGCACTCATAAGATAGTAGAAGTATGAAAAGGCAAACTGCATATCTTCTGAGTGCCGCACTTTGTGAAATGATGTCTTGTCAAACTCCTCAGGAAACCTAGATAAGAATAAAAACTAATTTAGCACTCTAGTTCCTTGACGTGAAACATTCCTTACCTATAAATAATTTCTTATCTAGAATTTTGAAAGGTGTTCAGAAGTCTCCTTTTTTTAGCACAACTATCATATGGTAATAAATTTCTTATTTCTTTTTCAAAATATAATTGTAATGAGTGGCCATTAACACGTTGGAAATAGCTACAGTAAAGCAAAAACAGAAAGGTAGAATTACTTGCAGTTTTACATTATTCCAAACAAAACCATACTCACATATCCTGCAGCTCTTGCATAACAGTGCGGTCAATCATGTGAGGCATATGAGCAGGGACTTTACGAGATGTAAATCCAAACTTGCTGTTTAAAAGTTTATTTACATATCGAAGGGAATCAGCAAATGTATCTTTCAGCTGCCTTCCAAAACGCTTCCCTTCGGTAAAGTACGACATTTGTTTGAGTAATGACTCTTCTTCCTAAAGAGCAGGGCAGGCATAAATCAAGGTTACATTACTGAAAAAGGCAGAAAACATTAACTGCACAGGAAAAACGCCATTTCAGCTGGGTGTCAACTCTTTGCAACATGTGAAAATGGGAAGAGAACTTTTGAATATTTTTCTTCACATTCCTTAGTTCTCTCTTTAAAAAGAGAAGATAAAAGGGAACCTTTTCCTTAAAGCTTTCATGCTTTGAGGACAACTACTTTATAAAAGGTGTCCTTAATATTTATGCTCCAACACCTCACACACAATTAAGTCCCTGTTTGTCATCAGATTTATTTGTAATATTGCCCCTTTTTTTGCTGATTATTCATCCATATTTGATAAACTGAAATCCTATGAATATAAAGATTCCTCATGCAAAATTCAATCTCAGATGAACAGAAAGAGATAATATTTTAAAAGCATAGCCCCTTTGCTATTTGGAAAAGGGCAAAGCAGTTGCTACCAAATGAAGCACAGTCTTCTCTTCTAGAGGTTTTCAAAACTGCCAAAATGCTTTGGCTGGAAGCAGAGGAAACTTCCTACACATTTTCTTGACAGAGTTGAGATATGCAGCTTCTTCACAGGCTTTCAATTTCACTCCTAGAATGTAAGTATTTATTATTATACCTATTTTCTACATTTTTAAAACATAAACTGGATCCAAATTTGCATAAATGCTATCAAAACAAAATTTATGCTTTCTCTTATAGCGCTAGATATGTCTGAATAATAGCACTGAGCCAACATACAATGAATAAAAAGTGAATTTCACCAAAAGAAAGGCAGTAGAAAGGGAACAGAAATGGCTATTTGGTTTAACCCTAGCTAAGAGAGGCCCAGATCATAAACAAATTAGATTTTATGTGAAAAGTCAAAAGTAGCTTTAAAAAAATATCAGCATTTGCATCAAAGGCAAAACACATTCCAAATATAGAGATCATATTAACAGTATTCCACTAAATGCAGAAAGATGCAACTATTCCAATAAGCAATGACATTAAGATACTCACATCAAGAAGGTCCTGGAAATATTTCTTTTTCTCCCATGGCAAAAAGCCTTGGTAACTTCCAGCATAAGACTGTAATTTTCTTCCCACTAGCCCCTCCCTTTTATTTGTATCCACCTGCTCCTGCTCTTTTCCTCCTTCCATTCCCTGTGCGCCTTCTCCAGTATCTAAATTCCCAGTATGTTTTGATTTCTGTGTTTCCCTTAATATGAGTGCATTCAATACTTTTTCTCGAGTTTCATTTTTTTTCCCCATGCTCTGGGAGGCAAGTGTGGCTTTAGGCTTTACTTTATAAACAGATTCATCTGTGTTCATTGTCACAAGAGTCCCCTTTGTTCCCATAGGCCTTGAAGGAACTTCTTCATTTGCTTTCACAGTTTTTATTTTGCCATTATTTACATCTTTATAAGGCTTTTCCCAGCTGGTATGGTTCTTCTGATCTTCTGAATGATTATGCACACCCTTCTTTTCCAGGCCTATAATGTTCTTCACTGTAGCTAAGAACTGGAAAGGTCTCAGGAGAGCAGCCTTGGATAGATTAAATCCTTTCTGAGTGATATCACCATTTAGTAGTTTTAAGTCCAGGTTCTGCAGTTCCAGCTGAACATTTTCAGGAAGAAGAGACACATTTACTGATGGTATTATCACCTCTTCACGCAGACTCTCTTTTGTGCCATTTTGACGTCTCCTGACTCTTGGAAAGCGTTTTTCTTCAGGAATATCCTCAAATATCATTTCAGCTTCTGGTACTGAAGTTATACTTTTAAAATCAGAGTTGGATTTTTGTGTGGAAGTTGTGTTCAGTTTTGGTTCCTCTCTAGTATCAACTTCAACAGCTACTTGCATTTTAAACTCTTCATCATTTTTATTTAGGAACGTAAGGTTAAAATAGATCACAGTTGCATTCATGCCACTGTGCATTATCAGGTGGATAGTCTTCCACTTGTTAGCAACTGAAGCATGACGGATAATTGGATTATCACTATATGAACCCTCAATTCCTTTCTTGGCTATTTCGCTGAAGCTGAAGTAGGGCAGACATTCACCTTTGGGAATAACATAGTAGGTCTGATTAAGCTGAAGTGTCACCTTGTACATCTCTTCAAAGCGATCTGGAAAAGAAACAAAACCATGAAACAAAACAAATTTCTGTCAATTTCCAGCGTGACATGTATCTTTCACTCTGTTTTAAATTGTAATATGCCCAGCTAAATTCACTGTATTAGCAGGGAGATAGCTCTGTGAAAGAACACTTACTCTAGCTTCCAGTTTCTTGCTCGCTTATCTTCAATAATGGATGACTAGAACATACTCAGATATATAAAGCTATCAGACATTCCTATGCTAACGCTAAAACGCAGTATAATTTATCATTCTTTTCAGTCTCTACCTGAAGAGCCTTAGTGGTTTGTTATCACATGCCACTTCAAATTCTGTATCAGTCATAAGTAGCTTGCCCATATTACGTTTTTGTCACATTTTAGGAGACTAATGTTACAGTGACTGGATTTCACTGCTACACTGCATCTTGATTTGAAACTTCCAAAAAGTCAGATAGGCTGAATGGAAGTTCTCCCTCCCACAGCACAACAGAACAAATTCTGTGAACTCTCATATGAACAAAACCTCGCAGCCGGCAAGAGAACTGCCAGTAACACGTTTGTCTGAGCTGAGATGCAGAGGAGCCTCTACTCTTCCAAAGAGGCCAAATTCTTCCCCGACTATACCAGACAGCACTTTCAATCACTTCATTCATTCCTGCTAGCCTTTCATAACCAAATAAACTTCTGACAAGTGCACAGGTGACTGAGAGTAGCCTTTGGCAGGAGCCCAGAGACAGACTTGAACTCACACTGTCAGCATCAGAGAGGTTCTTTAATTTTTTTAACTGCTATAGGCATCATCAATTCGATTGTCCCTATTCAGGTAACGACACTTTGCATTACTGAAATGTCATTTCTCCACTTAAAATATAAGTCTCTCAGGGCAGGCAGTTCAATGCTTGCTGCTCTCTAAGGTATCAAGCCTTCACCCACGCTTGGTCACTATTAAATAAAGCAGCATATAATATTGATCCAGGTTTGGATTAGTGAGTACAAGAATCACCTGACTTCTTTTTCATCTGCTACCAGCCCTTTTCCTGAGCACTGTACAGGGCATCTTAGCACAGTCTGAGAGTAATGTTGAACCAAAAATGTCAAGAAACTCAAGAGAATCCCTAACAGAAAGTTTATCAGTGATGCATTTTACATACCCTGGCCACAGTCACCAGCATCAAATCCACACGAGAGGACGTTGCAGGCCTGATCACAGAATTTGTCTGCCAGCCAGGAATTAGCACAGCCTTGGTTACAGTATGAAACACCACTTATTCCTGCACCAAACTGCCATGGTGGTCCATTCCCAATACCTCCAACTGCACCTCCGCCAGCAACGTAGCGACTACCCCCACTGTTACCTAGAGAAAAAGGAGAAAAAAACCCCACCAGAAATAAGAACTTCAAGTGACTGAAGAAAGGCACATTTTAAGCCACGTTGTTAAATCTAGACTGAAGACTCAACAATCATCAGTCAAATTAAAAAGGGGTCAAATAATATATAAAACTGTATATTCATTATACAATAATACATAATAAATTTCAAACCCCTTCCTTTCAGCTAGTCAAATTTGGTACCTAAATAAGGATTTTCCTATGCCCTACTATTTCCTGTCATTTTCCATAGAAATTTGTAGTTAGCAAGAAATAAGGTTTTCATCGTTAAGTCAACTCTTTTATTATTATTAAAGGAAGTAAATTTTATGGTTATAGGAAAATGACCAATTACAGAATTATTCTTGTAAGGAAAAACAAACAGTTCACTTTTTCTAAATTTAACATTGCTGTCTTACCAATGCAATCACCTCCATCCCAATCACATGCTGAGTTATTACAGGCTTTATCACAGTAACCATCTTTAATCCATGAGCCAGGACATCCCTCAGCACAGTTTGGCACAGGCCAAGTCAAGTAAACCTGGAACAATATTACAGTCTGAGACAAGGACTGGCAAAACTGAAGTCAATTGAGCTTGTTTCTTGGAATATGGAGACTTAAAATAATGCCTCCCTGTGTGCTGTACCTTAAGATTTCATAAAGCTTTACAAACAGTATTTAAACCCTATCACATGTGAAATAAATGTCATCAGTTTCAAACAGAAGGAAGAACTGAAGAATTCCCAAGGCCACATAGCCAAGCAGAAATGGCCAGAAATAGAAAGCAGGATTTCCCAAATCTACTTCTGCAAACCACAGACCAACAAAAACTAGTATTTTCTCGTTTGCCAGATAGGAAGGGTGAACTTAACTCTGAAATAGCTCCGCAGTTCACTTGTTCTCCTGACTCAAAATGTTTCTTCATTACTAACCAGTCATGAGATAAGCAGCACATGTTGAACATAATCCCTGAAGCATCTGACCCTGTGACTTAAACAATTCTGAGAATTGCCACGATAAAAAAAGGTGTGTAGGTGTGTATATTTTCAACTGGGGAGTCACTAAAAACCACACATATTTTCCTCGAGGCCTTATGGTTTCAAGATTTTAGCAGCACATTTCCTACTGAAACACGTGCTGATCAGGTTATCACAAACAACGCTGCACCTACACTGACTCCATCATAACTGGGATGAATAACTGAAGAACAATACAAATGCAGTAACAATATATTTTGCAGTTATATGCCTACATCTTCAGAGATTTAAAACAACTAAAAGCTTCCTAACATCCTCAAGTACTGAAACAGCTATTTTAGTGTAGCTTAAACTAATTTTGTGCAACCCTTCTGTGTTTGTGCACACGTGTGCAGATCTGCCTGCATGAAATGTTTAATTCAATGGTGCCTTGTGTACTCACTGCTTTAATATAAATAATATATATAAATATTTACCTTTTTCCTCCATACCACTCTTGTAGATCAAGCTCACGGATGAAAACTCTCTTAGCAACCAGAGCCTTTTATGCATAACTACTGCTAATGTTTCCTCAGCCTGCTCTCCTTGCTTAACTCCAGTTGTTGATAATAGGTTTGTTGAAAGACTAAATTACTTTGTGTTCATGAACATGGAACAATATCTACTTCAGTAAATAATTATATATATGATTATATACAGATTGAGCAAGATATTCCTGGTGTCTGGAACAAAGGTAATGGTAAATTTAAATACTAGACCAGTTTAAATGTCACCTGACCTCAGTGTTCCCACGGAAGAATTGATTCTGGTTTGAGTATTTCCCACAAAACAAAAGGAATATTCAAAGGAGGGAAGACTGATAGCTGTCAAACACCACATCAGTCTTACCAGTGCTCCAACAGAATGTGGGAGAAGAATTAGAGAACAACACAAACTAAAGCATGAAGCCTGACAGAGGAACCATTATACCCCCTGAAACCTACCAGTGAATATGAAAAAAAGTAATTCTGCAACCCCAACATCAACACACCACACATACAAAAAAAGACAAGAGCCTTCCCTATTCTGCACCTTTGCTAACAGTTGTGTAGTTAAGAATAATGAACCTTTCGAGACAAAAGGGGGAGTGGAGAGCAGAGGGAAATAATCTTACATTTGCTCTCCCTTTTAAAGTACCATTTCTGTGCTTTTTATTATATTAGCATAGAAAAGTTCTACATCTACTTCTGGTAAGATATCTTTTCATAATGGCTTACCTTTTGACCTTTAGAGTGACTGTAAAAATCATCAGGCCAAACATCCTTCCCAAACATAACATCATCATTGAGATAAATAAACTTCTGAGAAAGGCCACTGATACGATGAATATGACTTTCAATAGCTGGTGAACTGAAAGTAGGCAAGTGACTCACATTCTGAAATATTTCCTAAAAACAAGAAAGTCACCACCAACAAAAAACAGTTTCAGAAGGCAAAAAAAAAACCAACCCCGAAACAAATAAACAAAAAACCCCAAGCCATAAAAGGTCAGGCACACCAGATATTTGATACTTATCTACTAAAAAAATTTTAAAGAACAAAGAGAGATGAAACAAGTATTTTAGCAAATCAAAGACTTCAATATCTCATTTTTCCCACACAAAACCATTTTCAAGTCTGCTGCTTAACTAAGAAACTGTACCCGGTTCGTTACAAAGACACAAACTTTCACACACTCCTCTTTCATTGGGTACTGCATCAGGCCCAGTGTACACATTTATAATTCTCATGGAGTACAGGCTGCACAAAATTTCCAGCAAACTGAACCTCTTCCAGCATTCAAAGAATCAGGATTGTTCCATCTCTTTCAAGTAACTTCATAAGCAGACAGCAACAGAAGTTGAATTAGTATCTTATTACCACTTTGGTTGATCAGAGCTCCTATTGCATGTCCAGATACCAAAATTACTCCCAAATTCGTAATAAGCTACTAGAGTATTTTTGTTTAACTTATTCAGGAAGCTTGAATTTCTCTTTTTAAATAACACTTTTAGAACGCATAGATACTTTTTTTTGTAGCCACTTTCTCAGTTCCAGTAATTGCAATCCATCCTGCCTCAACACAAGCTTATTAGGTTATTACTGGTTCTGAGAGAGTGTCTGTGGATTCAGATTACATTTTCTTCTCCCCAGGTTTTTTATAAATAGACTCTATAAGGAAATTAGACATGGGTATACATTAGTTGAAGCCTTAATATTTGGAAAAGTGGACTAAATAAAGGCTTGACATATATTGAGTTATCTGGTTAGCTAAAACACAAAGACATACTGGGGTTTAATAAAACCATGGATGAGACAGGGAATTTATTCTTCCAAATAAATGCAGCCTTTAGCTGAAAGTGGATAACTGCATTTCAAAGCAAACACAGCATCATACTGGTATTTTTGTTTGGGTTTTACCTGATGTGTCACTATAGTTATCCGAGGATTATCCAGGTTAAGCCAGGAAGGAATCTGCCCATTGGTGACGATGAAAATATGCCGCACCCAAGGGGCATGCCTCTCTATTGAGCGTAAGGAGTATCTCAGCTCTTCATTATCTTCAAAACGGCTGGCAGAAATATCTTCATCCTGTTTGGACTATAAAAAGAAAAAATCCTTCCTTGGATTCTACACAGAAAATTCAAGTTCTGATCCAGCTAGGTAAGGATAGTGTGCTTGAGCACATGGGTGCATAAGCGCTTCAGGACTTAGCCGTTCAAAAATAAAAAGTACATTGATCAATAACAGTTATTCTTATATAGGATCATATTCTTCTGAATTATCAGGATGAACAATACAGTCTTCTGACATCATTGGCTGACCACCTGGGATCATTAGGATGTCTGCTGACCACACTGCAAGGTGACACTGCCTTGTGTGATACTAGTTCTTCTAGAAAGAAGCCCAGTAAAAAAAAAAAACCCTCCTGCATTTCAAATCAGTAACATTACCTTTCAGAAATCCAGTTCCAAGAGGTTGGGACCTTCCAAGTACATTGCATCATAAACTGTGTTTAAAGGTCACCTAATATAGATATACTGGAAGTGTCATGACGTAGCAGCTCTGCAATTTTCCCCTGCTCTATTATTTTAAAGAATTTAAACAGGAGAAAATGAACAAAACTTAGCCTAATACTCACTATCAAATAGCTAAATGTTTCCATATGTTTCTATTAAGGAGAAATTTTTTCAATTAGAAACTCATTAGTTAAGTAACAAAATTAGGTCACATGGCACAGTAACACATTTCTTTTCCCTTTCATAAGAACTTAATAACCTCTTCTAAAACCTACAATTAAGGCTGCTTAACAGGAACATTTCTAAAGTCCAAATGAAACAGGAAACTTAAGAAAATATTTAACGATTACCATTTTCACTGCAGATGCTAAACACAAAATAAGCCTTCTATTCTGATATGTACAGTAACACAGCTTTCACGTCATCAAAAGCTTAATACCTGAAAACATTTCAGCAACACCAGCAGCCATTGGCTAGGTATCCATTCCCAAAATAATGCATAATTTCAACACGGGGAAACAAAGTTTGAGTTCAGGGTTGGTAGGAAGAGTTCCCCAAAAGCCCTGTTCACAGGATATAAAGACACTGCAAGCTTTTCTGGGTTGGGCACATTTACTTTACCCATGCCACTTGACATTTACTGTAAAATTAAATTCCAGCAGGAGAAAAACCCCAAGATTTTAGAAAATCTTATCTTGGAATAGACACCTTGTTATTTCATTTCCTGTTTCTAAACCAATTGTCCTTTCTGTATCAAAAAAGATTCAAAGTAAGCCTCCTTTCCTTACAGACATCTATCTCTATTTCAGGACTTAAACGTTCTCAGAAGAGAAGCAATTAGCATTTGCTCAGCATAAATGATGCTGCAAAGCAAAAAATTACTAAGAAACATATTGGGAATGAGATAATCGTGTTTGCTAATAAAAGCCTTTATCTGCCCCACACAGGAAACCTGCTTATCTGCTAGTCAGTATCAATTAAGTCTTTCAGGACTTGACTGCACACAACTTCATCAAAACATGTGCAGAGGGCAAAATTTTTCACTTAGTGGAGAACATGAAAATTTCAATTAAATGTCACACTGCTTGATTCTTCCCCCTCCTTGACTTGAGAATTGGACAGTGTTCTTGTGATGTTTCTCACAACCTCATAAGTACTTGATTCTTAATACTTCCAAGCTTCTGGAAGAAATCCCATGTTCCTTGTCATTGACTAGTTAGCCTCTACTTGCAGTTTTTAAATGCTGTAACCTTTATGTGCTGTAACAGAATTCACCTACCTGACTGACAGAGCTGAGGTCCCATAATAAATAAGCAGGATTAAGCAGCAGTTCTTTCCCATCTATAGTCATGTTCTTCTTTGCTTGCTTGTTCAGTTCTTGGAAACCCTTAGGGTTATTCAGTTGCAAGAGAGCCACGCTGGCTTCTGAATAGAGCTGTAACTATACAAGCAGAGAAAACAATTTCTGGCAGGCAGCCCAGCAGCACTCTTTCTTTGCCAATTCCATATTTTTGTTGTATTTTTCTTACTAGAGTTACTAATAAGAATGACTGCTAAGTACTGTTTTTAAAGAACTACAATTTTGTAAGAACACAAAAAGTAGCAGTAAGATGGGAAATGAAAAACATTTAAAGATACAGAACATTTCTAGATGCTTAATTTTCACTTTACAAAGAAAATTTCTCTTTACACAATGATCCAGTCAGCAGTAAAGCTGTTCATGTTATAAATATTTCTGGAGCAAGTGAATACTAAGTCCCCATCCATTCTCTCCCACCCTAATAACAAAATTAATGTTTTATGAAAACTTTATTATATGACTGAAAGAATCATCCCTTTTTTTCCATCTCAATCAAGCAATGATCTTCCCAGAAAATTAAGGGCACCAAGGTATCGTCGCTGTCAGACGCGTGAAATTTTCAGGATGGTTTACAGTTAGTTCAACCTACAGCTCCGAAATCTGAGATACAAAGGGCTCCAGAGCTAATCCATGTGGTTCTCCAAGTCCTTAATGATGGTTGCCAATATGCTGTTAAGGTCATTTCTTACTTGAGGACTGTTTGATCTGTTTGCTGTTTTTATCTCTTGCCATCAGTAAGTCCGTATATCAGATTTCATAATGCACAGGATGAGGGGCTTGCACTACACACCCGCTCACCCTTTCTCTGGCAGCTAATAGAGCTTACAAATGACAGGGCACCAAAGCATCTCCCTAGTAATATGGCATAACCCAATAAAATGCTGAGTTTACCATATGAAGTAGCATTAGCAAATACCATCAAGCTAAAAGCAGAACTGCACTTTGATTTTCCAAGTGCATGCCTGATTGAGAATAAATGCAGTTAATCATTAACAATATTTATTTGAGCCTATGCTTAATTTTTGTTCCTTCAGGCAACATAAGACAAATAACCACATCTACCAGGTTTTCAGTTGCATTAAGATCTGTAAATGCAATTCATAAGTTACCAAAATTTGAATAATGTCAGGCTCAAAAAAAGCAAATCCATCAGTTTCTTTCATAATAACCTTAAGTGGTTTTATTTTTTTATTTTTTATTAAATGTGACCCTTTCTGCTCATTTTAAACCACCACTTGGTCCCAGAGTTAGCAGCCCTTCCCTTAGTAAGACCAGCTGTTCCACTTGTGACATTTCAAAGCTGTTGATGCTTTGACTCATGTGCTATTTGAGATCTTTCAATCTGACTTATGAGGCCTGCCATTAGAAAAATCTGATAAATCTCAGACCTTCCAGGGAATCATCTGAACCTATGGGTGGAAAGGATGGCTTCAGTAGCTAAATGGCTGAGGTATAGTTATGGACTGCAGCCAGCAACCTCCAAAAATATCGGGATCGAAATGCTACAGATTACAAAGCTGCCATCACTGGGTATGTGCTTTATTTAGGAATACAACAGTGTCACACAGTCCCCTAGAATCTGTTATTTAAAACATACATATAACAAACCAAAAATATTACCATTCTAGAGCTTTGAAAGCATTTGAGAACATTCAGTTTCACTTTAACTTGTTCCTACCAAACTCAGCAAAATAAGTACCTGTACTACAGACTCCTAACTAGACTTATTACAAACACTTCCCCTTTCCCCCCCCCCAAATACAGCATATATGCTGTAGTTTTTTTAATTTGGAATATTACAAGCACAAACAACAAGTAGTGGAAAAACACTCCAGTGCTCAGTATCAGTTAACCTAAACACTAAAATATATAGATTATTTTTATTACATCAATGTGGGTTTTTTCCAGTAATACTTTTTTTAAGACACCAGTCTTTTCCTAAGCAGAGCTATCAATAAAGTTAGATTTCAATGAAGTCATCTGGTGACATAACTAACCAGATTTAATAAATTGCAGGCTCTGATCTGAGCATTTTGTTGCTGGTATATTCAAAATGGAATTTTCTCCCGGAAGATTTTCTAATGTCTCACAGGTATTAACCTCCTCTCAGTAGGGATGCACACAGTTGTCCATTCCCTTGGAATATTACCTTCTACAGAACATCTTCATTCTGCCAAAGCAGGTCAGCAGATCCAAAGGTATTGTAAAGACAGAACAGAAAAACCAGCAGGTAGATGGTCAGTGTAACCAGGTGAGGCTCTGCTAACACAAGTGGGCTGGAAACACACTATGCAGGCACACGCACACACCACCACTGCACATTTCTATCACACACTTGAAAACGAGACAGGAAAACTGCATTTTCTCCATCAGGTAGCTTTAAATGCAGGTTCTCCTTTGGAGCCAGCATGTTTGGTAATGCTTACTAGGAGACAGGCTAGATGAGCTCAGACATCCCATGTGGAAGCAAACATCTTTATTTCCATTGTCTCAAGGTAAGGGGCCTTGAGGACTTTTTTTCTGAGGTAGGGCTTAGGCTCTTAACCAGTCTTTAAATTACATTGCTTTATTTTCTTAATGACCAAAGTTGATTGTTAAAGAAATGAGATGCTCCTTTTTTCACACTGCAATATGGATATTGCGAAAATTCATATGCCCACATAGCAAGGGAAGGGGGCCATGCGTTGTATTAAAGAGTTACAAACAGCTTAATGAATATGAAACACTATTGTCTTTACAAATGTCTCAAGTTCCCTTTATAAGGTGATACAGCAGGAGGCTCATCTCTAAGCCAAAACTAATGCAATGCCTTAAGTTTTTTTCCACCAAGCTTACTTACTCCATCTGTGTGATCATACAACACCAACTCCTAAAGCCACCTGCCTGCTCCAACAACACTGACAAGCCGCAGTAAGAATCCCAGACCCCTCATCCTCAAGTCAGTGAGGGCAGCAAACACCCAGCATCACCGTGCCTGCAGGTTCCCAGGTGGATTTTCTTCCATTAGTAAAACAAGGTCACTAAGATAGCCCTTAGTTTCTAACATACCTTGTTCATATTTGTGTATATATGTGTGCATATGGATTAAAGAAGATAATGTTTTGCAAAGAGGGAGATCTCAATTGTCCTTGAGGCAACCAGGATATCAAATCTTGAAAGAAAATCACCTTTCTTCAAAAATTCTCACTTCTATACACAATATAAAATCATTAGCATGACAGCCTCAAAAAAACCAAATAAAACAAATGAAATTCCCTTGCCCAGTCAATCCTTCCCTTGTCAGTCTTTACATCACGACTTAAAAATTAAGTCACAACTGTCTCTTTAAACTGAATAATAGTTTTCTGTAGAAATGTAGTTAAGGGGCGGGAAAGTGAAAACAAAATGTTCAGTTGTTCTTCATGTAGAGGTCCAACATAATGTCTTTTAAACAGCTCAGCAGCCATCAGCTGCACAGTCAGAGAAAGACCTCCATCTAGTGGCTTGTTAACGCTCAGTTAAGAAAGCACAGACAATAAAAAGCAGCCAAATATAATTTTCAACCTCATCGGTCATAACACTCACAATGTAAAACAACAACTATGACCAACAGACACACTGCTGATTAACTTTCATTTGGAAATAAAATTTCATATAATTACATTACAGTGTATGTAATGTACATAAGTACAAGAATTCAGTAGATAACAGACATAATTCACCTTGGAAATGAAACCATTATATCATAAATCTTCACCTTTTAACCACTTCTAGTTGAGCTCAGCTGTTTTTCTCATACTTTTAGAAGAAACATCTGGCCCAGATGTCTGAATAATTTTTGGTCCTCTTTGGATTCAGAAGGGATTTGAATCAAACTAAAGCAATCCAACTACAACAGCATTATCAATATTCAACACAAGCTCATTGACAGCTACGCTCCTCCTACTCACCAACAGCTATACTCCTCCTTTTCTCACTTTTCTTCCCTTCTAATAGCAGCATTGCTGGAAGTGTTTTTCATCATTTCTTTACTTCGAGCATTGCACTAAGAAACAGCTATTTATAGCATGCAGAAACCCATTAAGCATCAGAAGGCATCTATGAGACATAAGTCTAGCTTAAACTCAGGTGCAACTTTCTTCCTCTCCACCAGGCATCTCACACCACTTCAGAGAGCTTAGATTAGCAGATATGATAACAACAGAGGAATTGCTTCAGATTTCAGTGGAGACTGTGAACAACCAACCTTTCTTCTACTTAACTGTAGCATTAACCTAGCATGTCTCTTTGGTAAGAAGAAAACCACGGTTGGCTGTGTTTACCATAACTGTGTTTACCTATAACATCCACTGAAAGAATGGAGTCTGAGTTTGGATCTTAGCAAAGGCTTCTATAGAAACAACACACTTCATCCACGCTTCATGTGTAAAAATTTTATGCATGCAAATAAAACATTTCTTACATTTATATACATATATTTCATTTGAAGTATAACATACAAAAAATGCTGTTATCAAGAGTAGAGAACTGGTTGAGAAAGAACTCACTGCTATGACCACATGGGGTACAATAATCTCAAATTAACTGTTCTGAAGCATCCACGACCAGCAAAAGAAACACAGAAAGCAAAGATGACTGGAAAGAGAAACTGCAGAATGCTGTGGATACCTGACAAAAGACTGTGTTTATACAGAGATATGCCTAGCCAAATTGCAGAAGAGAATTCTTAGGGATAGATAATGAGTTGATCACAATGGCACTGTTCCTGCAAAGATAAGAACACAGTAAGGAAAAGGGAACCAGCACAAACAGATGACACATGACTGATGACAAGGAAAAAAAACACAATCAAGACAGCATAGGGAAAAATCATGTAGAAACATGATAGGCATGGGATGCCACTTCCATAAAACCAGACAAGGAGATGGAAAATATATCTAAGACAACCCAGAGATACAGCCTTTATGTTCATCTGGACAGTAGTGAAAAAAACACAGAGAAACTACAGTATTTCTAAGATTTGCTGAAGAGCTAACCTGGTGATCAGCCTGGGCACAGACAACAGATTAGCCAGCTGCTTGGATACGAAAAGTACAAGTGCAATACAGGAAGAATTCATCTGTCATGTTTTCTGTTGGACTAATACTGCGAGGAGAGCCTACTGAAATGCAAAAAGCGACAATGAAAGCAATCAGCTGATCAAACGAAAAAAAAATAATACTGTAATCAAAAAACTAAGGTCCAGGAAAAATTGTTCCACAAGTCTTAAGACCACAAGAAAATAATAAAACCAGCAGATGGTTCAAAGGTAATTAGGAGAAATCCAGGTATTTCGTTCTTCAAAGGTGTCCATGGAAGATGAAATGTCTCTATTCAAGCACATGGGTTAGCCGAAGGTCTGTGCTTGACACATTTACAGCAGAAATCCTGGAGACAATTATGAACTTCTCAATGCTGGAAGCAAAAAGTCCATACAGGAGTATTAAGGAAAAAAAAAACTATCAACACTGACTTTAACAATAGTCAGATAATGCAATTAGAGAAATAACTACAATGAATGAAGACAGAAATTATCTGCAGAGAGCTGGGGAACAAGGAAAAAAAACAGAAAAAACCCACCCTCAACAGGAGGTATTCATATACTAAAAGTACTGTGTTTTAGCAGCAAAAATATTAGTACAAGCCATGACAACAGACATCAGAGGAAAGAAGAGAAGGTGGTAAAATATCAAGGACAGAAAGACACTGAAGGGTCCAAGAAAAGCACATAAAAAGTTACTCTGACAAAGGAACACCAAGTGTTAATGATACAAGACACCAGAAATAAAACATAAAAAAGTGGGTACTGTGGATAAAAACTGATTTAAATCAAAATCAGTTCAGAAAAGAGCATAAAGCAACATCTGCTAAAGGACAGAAAATGAAATTCCAAATATTGTTTGCAGGGAGAACATTCTTCTCATACGTTACTATGAGAGCCTATGTCTATGATGTTCAGCCAGAGAACAAACATTGCCTGGGAGGATGCTCCAATATATTCCCAGATGTGGCAGCAGACAGATTTCTTTTCCCCAAAATAATCTGTGAACTGAGAGAGGCAATATCATTTCATATACCAATTTGGTAATTAATGAGAACATTACAGAAGAGCTGCTCCTAGAAAATAACCCCATGTCAGGAAAACATAAGCACAAAAAACATAATTAAGGAATGTCATGTTACTGGATTTCTTGAATGCTAAAAGCACAATTTTAGCAAATGTAAAAAGCTAAAGACATTCTGAGCTCTTCAGCTATATTAAGTCAGATGTGTTAAAACTACCAGAAACCTGTAACTTAAGCTGTGGTGAGGAACTAGATTAGAATCGAAACCCAAACAGATGAACCTGTGCTGAAATAAGATTCTTCAGATGGCTCAAAGTCAGGAAGCATTTAACTAGCAATGTTCCTCACGCAAACTTGAAATGAAGAACCTAGCAACTGAAGTACCATCTCCTGTTGGATAGTAATCTCATTTCTCTACAGAAACACCATTTCTTTAAAATGATTAAAAAAAAATACCCACAGCTTATGAAACAAGCAGAGACTAGCAGACTGGTCATATGAATATCCACTGTTGTTTAACCCTGTGACACTAGAGATGTAAACAAAGGCAAAAAAAAGCTATTCAAGCTTAAATGGCTGTTTAAAAGCTCTATTAAGCTGTTTTATGTAGGAAGATGAATGTGGGAATGTAGGAAGAGAGGTACAAATGTGTTTACTTTGCAAGGTTTCTACCATTAGCAAGACTAACACAGCCAGCTAACACAAGCTGAGACAAGAAAGAAGAAATTCAGCTTGCATTATATTGCAGTGTGACCAGCCTATGAAGGGGATTACACAAGACAATTTCTGCAATAGAACACAGGAGTTGTTAGTCCAGCTTGCCAAAGAAAAGGAAAGGAACTTGTGCTCATTTGAGCACAAAGAACAAGCCATAAAGTAAATTAGCACATGGTACAGGTGGACATTAGATTAATGAAGACAAATTACCTACGGATTGCCATCCCTTTATCCCTGCTACCTCCTTCTCTTCCACAAACTCAGTCCTTTTCACACCACGAATCACATCTCTCTTCAATACATAAACTAATGACTGTAAGAAACTTCTTAAACTTTTACCTATCTGTTGAACCTGGCATAACTCAAACAGCTCTCCAAGCAACAATGAAGAACAGGAGGCGCTAAATGTCAGTGGCTGCTCAAGACCCTACAGAGTACGTGGCAGAGAGAAATGCAGTGTTTGGTGCTGTTACTATTACAAGAATTCCTCTAAAAGCAGAGAGGGAAGAAAAAAGCTAAGAAGCTACATAAACAAATTGCTGTCACATTAAACAAGTCAGTGATCTAGAATCCTACAGCAAGACAACAGTCTATAGCAAATGGCTGAGAGAAACTGATAAGGCTGGTACCTTTTAACCAGTTGCAAGCTAGCAAATCTAATGCCCAATAACTTGCAGTCACAGAATGAACAACTGGTCTTTTAAAGGCAACTCTTCGAGACGTTATTTGCTACTCTTCACCACTCAGGAAAGAGTCACACAGAAAAAACCAGATTACTATCAGAAACATCCCAAATCTCCTCAGTGAGTGAGATCCCATATGTAAGCCATTCCAAAAGACCAAGACAAGTAAGGTACTGTTTTTTTCCAGACCCTTACCAGAGAAATGCAGTGTTTGGTGCTGTTACTATTACAAGAATTCCTCTAAAAGCAGAGAGGGAAGAAAAAAGCTAAGAAGCTACATAAACAAATTGCTGTCACATTAAACAAGTCAGTGATCTAGAATCCTACAGCAAGACAACAGTCTATAGCAAATGGCTGAGAGAAACTGATAAGGCTGGTACCTTTTAACCAGTTGCAAGCTAGCAAATCTAATGCCCAATAACTTGCAGTCACAGAATGAACAACTGGTCTTTTAAAGGCAACTCTTCGAGACGTTATTTGCTACTCTTCACCACTCAGGAAAGAGTCACACAGAAAAAACCAGATTACTATCAGAAACATCCCAAATCTCCTCAGTGAGTGAGATCCCATATGTAAGCCATTCCAAAAGACCAAGACAAGTAAGGTACTGTTTTTTTCCAGACCCTTACCAGTTTTACTTTAGAGGCCAGGCTCTCTGGTAGTTTTGTTCGTAGCTGATTTGTTTCTTTGAATGTAGCTGGAAATCCACTAAGGAAGGCCAAGTCTTGCATTAATACCAGACCTGGAACTTCTTTGTCTGTAGTCTAAAAAGAAGAATACAGGGTATGAAGATCTTTTTACACTTACAATGAGGTTTGTTTTAAAAGTTTTCGCTATTTACTACATGCGAGTTATGGAAAAAGGATAGTCCAGAAACTTCCTAAATATATACAGAATGTTTAACACATACAAAAGCTAATCAGCAGATTTTAAAAGAACATACCAAGTAAGCCCTCCATACTATCTGTTTGCTGTTGTCTTTCATCATTCCAGAATGGGCAGCTTCAACTAGAAAACATAAACTGTATTGTATCAATGTATTGTATAGAATACATAAAATGTATCAAAAACTGAAAGTCATTTCTTTTTGATATTCTATTAATCAAGATATATTTATGCAAAGTAAAAAGATTTCAATATTTATGGTGTGAAGAGTTATCTTTGTAAGTAGTAAATAACTCTTGGTAGTAAAATAAACACCAGTGGTTGGGCTAGTGGGTGGTAGTGGTTGGGCATTACACGTTAAACAAAATAGGAAGTTCATACCTGCCCTAAGACCCTACTTACATATGCTTAACACATGAATAATTTTGTTTTACAGTATGCAATCCTTTGAGCAAGGGCAGAACTTATTATGCAATATTTAAACTAGACTTCACAGCAATTAAGGGAGGACTTCTAAAACTATTCTTCCTCCCTCTAAACCTCAGCCTTCTGAGATTATCAGTGCACGACAGATACTGAGATATCAAACCTGTTTTGCAACAGTCTTTTAAAGCATGGAACTCTAATCATCTGTAATCAGTTGTCTGGGAGGTAAACAAACGGTATCATTAATGTTATCATTTAGAGGAACACACTGAGGGCTAGAGACACAGAATGACTTGCTAAAGTCAAACAGAAAATTAGCTGCAGAGACAGTAATTGGAGAAAAAAAACCCCAAAACTAATTCACAGCAGCTTACCAAAAAAGCTTCCTCTAGAAAACTGGATGGAATCAGACAAAGAGGTTCTTACCATCCTTAGGGCTATCAAAAACAATTACTGTCACATTGGTAGAAGGATTTTTTGGTTTTGCTACAAAGAACATATTGTTAGCAGCTTGTAAAGCAGGATGAATGGACAGCAGGTCCTTCAGTGTGACGTTGATAGGCAGTGCAGGATCCAGGACAAGCATTGGCACTTTGATGCAGTGTGTCAGCAAACACTCCAGTTGCTTCTCGCTACAGCAAAATACCAAAGGTATATTTAACACTAGTAGAAAATTTAGGACAAAAATCAATGTCAGATGCAATCAGAGATGCTTTTGTAAAATCGGATCAACTGTTTGTAACGCTTGCTGTGGCAGGGGGACATTGCTGAAATCATGCTTATTTTGCTGCAGAAGGGGAATATTGGACTGCCAGTGTTTAGTTCATTGCCATAACTGTTTTTTCAGAAGTTTCCAAGATTTCAAAGTCTGCCCACACAGAAGCCCTTATAAAAATCTCTAAATAACAGAAGGACCAAGCCAAATGAATGGGACAGATCAGGCCCTGCCACTTCCTGGTGGCAGAGCCACAGGTGGCCCTGACCCTTCACAGGCAATCACTTGCAATGCCATGTATACAAATGGCAGGTGAAAGCAACATCAAAAAAAGTTCATGCTTTTGAATCATAAAACTTCAGGTACATACACATTAAAAATTCGTACTAGGAAGAGGGACTGTGCCTAAACAGTGACAAGGATATGGTTTTCAGACTTCAGACATTGTTATAAGAAGGTCATTCACACAATGTCACAATACCTTTACTTTTATTCAACATATATATTTATTATCATGCTGTCATCTTTTCTTAAGGTGACATAGGAAAGCATGCATAGACCACAGAAGAACAAACCACCACCCCAAACAGCATCTGCTTTCAGTTAACAATGAACAGATTATCACTTATTCCAATTTATGCCCAAAACCACAAAAAACTCACCTCTTCTTTGTTGGTTCTGTTGCGTTCTTTCCAAGGATTTCCCTATTACAAAGTTAAAACAACTATATTTAAAAACATTGAGTTGATAGTAAGGAATTAGGTCTAATTTCAGATTGTTAATTGAGTCAGGGACACATTGCAAAAGCACTGATAACTCAGTTATTAAGCTGCCAAGGCCTTGCCATGGGCCTTGCCACAGCAAGCACAAGCTGACACAAGTGCCCTTCACTGCTCACCCTGGTGCAGTGTGGAGCTCATAAATTCATGGTTGTGCTGACAGCTGTGGCAGCAGGACTCTTTTTGCTAACAGGATTTTATGGGCTTATTATTAGATTACTTAACAAAACTGATATTGATATGAAAAACACTGGTAAGAAACCAGGATGAAGTGACCTGAAACTAGGCTGACTTGATTGTTTTGCCTAACATAAATATTCTGATAAGGTCTATGAAAAGCTCTTTCTGCAATAGTTCTCACTGATTCCAAAGTACACGAAAAAAGTTACCTACAAGGGAGAGAACCAGGTGCCCCTGTAGAAAGTGAACGTGGCATGGATTTGAGTCTTACTCATAAGCTTGATATCAACTTTCCAAATCAGTTGTGGAAGAAAACAATATGTGTTTTTCCCTTTCCCGAATGGAAATCACAGCATGAGGGATGACAAAGCTAAAACCACTAATATTAGCTATATGAACTGCTAAGGAAATATTAGCACAAATTTTGAAAGTTTTTCAGAGCAGAGACCATGCCTATGTTTAAGGTCAATGGATTTAAAGTTCTACTAATATTTTCATTGTTTAGGTAGCAAAGAAAAATTCCAGAATTTCCCTTATGATCATATTATCAGTGGTACCTAAATTGCAAAATATAACATGGGCCAAAAATCAGATCAATACGCTTACTTGTGAATTTCTGATTATTCTGAATTAAACTATTACAACCCTTAAAATATGAAGTTGTTCTTCCATTCAGCATATTTTCTGCCCAAAACAGATCATGTGAACAAAGCTGATTAGTAAGAACCAAATCAATGGTTGCAAGACATAATCTAAGGTGTCTGCAGCAGCCTGTGTTTAAAGGCTTAGATCAGTAATTATGCAGAACTGTATGTCACCATCTACAACACCAAATGCAGTAACACAGGTCTTTGCTCCTTAATTAAAGCACAACTCAGACCTTTATAACATGAATAAATTATTTTCCTATTTATCAGTTTCAGTGTTTGGAGACAAGAAATCTACCTTAAAAAGAAAGCCTTTAAGAAACATATGCTTAGCATTTATTAAGTCCATTATAAAAAGAAATACTGGGGGAGGGGATGGGGGGGAGAAAAGGGGGATGAAGAGAGGTTATACATTTGAGATATAGTTTTATTATTATTATTATTGTTTACAAATGGAGTTAGAGAAATCAATACAAAATTACATATACAACGCACAGTTCTTTGGATGGCATTTTAGAAATTCATGACAGAACAGCCCTAATTATTACGCTTTATATCTAAACAGTTTTCTTATTACACAGTAATTCACAGCTAAAAGCAGAACTGAAACAAGGCTTTGAGAATAATCAAATGAAGAAGGGAGAAAATGTGCTTTGAATTTTCATGTTGAGTAACATAGGAAAAAATAACAACAAAGGGAACTAGTACTGCATTAGATTGCTGCTGTTGGTTAAAGGGAAAAAATAAATAAGATCATTACCTCATTATTTTCTGTTCTTCCTCCATCTGTTCCCTGACCTGTTGCAATTCTTTGATCAGTTCAACATCTGTGCCGTTCACCCAGGTGTAGACCACGTCAATTGGCATGGGCAAACATAGCCTACATAATTCAAAGGAAAGCTACATGAGCTGTTTAATATTACATTACAAGTGTTCCTGGCATCCTACAATAGCAATTTCTGTCTAACAACAGAAATACTTGGTGTCTGGGATGCAAACAAGACAAAGCAAAAAGCCTCTCTTTAGCCATATATATCATGTCTTAATTATACACAATCCTTTGACAAAACAGCAGACAAACCAAAAAGGACACCAACTGGCTATAACAGTTCAGTAACTAAAGAAAATCTTAGCTTTATGCTCTAAATTTCACCTACAGAAACCTATAACCCAATTCCTTCAAACCCATCAAATATTTTACAAGTCAGCACCAGCATCCAGGCACATTCTTAATTCATCAACTACATTAGATTGGACAGCATGAAGCATAATGACTTAAATCATACTTGTTGTTATTTAATTGCACAGAGCCAATAAGATCTCAGCAGGACCAGGTCTCTATCCTAGGAATATGTCTTAGTTATCATTAACAGGGTGTTTCATAAACCAACAACTTAATTTGGATACAAGAATTCAGACTCTAGACACAGCAGACAAATTAGTTCTTGACACAACTGAATATCCTGGAACTGTTTCTGGAGAGTTACAGATTTCCTAACATACCCAAGGCAGAAGAAAGGGGTTTGGGTATCTTTTTTCTATTTTTTTATGATAGTCTCCTCTCCAAGGCCCACTGCTTTGTGTCAGCAGGTACTCCAGGCTGCTGCCATAGATGAACCTCTCAGTCCCAGAAAGCAGGAGGCTGCTCCAAATATTATTTTCAAAAGTTCCAGTGTCAAGCTATTTAATATCTTCCTAAACTGTAGAAGGCCTAGCAAACACTGAACACTTCTCTAATGCTGAGATCCATGGGGTCATGCAATGATGTTTTCCAGAGGTGTTCCCTCTCCACCCACTGTGTCCTTCAAAAATCATTCAAATCGAGACAGAGCTTACAAGCAATATTTCACCCACATTCCCCAGCACAGCACACCAAGCAGACAGCTTCCACCCAGCTTCATTTTCTACTGGCTCAGATTCAGTAATTGAAGCACAAAATTTGGTAAAAGGTCAGCCAGTAGCTGGTCACAGCACAATAGACAGGAACATTTCGTCCTCAATTTACCACTGTTCCTAACTGAGCTATGACACTTAAAGAATAATGATGGGTCATTCTGGGACAGTTTGAACATCTAAGCAACAGCACTGCCTTCCCCAGCAGCACCATCCAGAAAGTCTCTCTCACGTCTGACCTGTAACATTGTGCAGAAGGCTATCCTCTCAACTGGCAAGGAAAAAAAAAGCCAATTTACTGAATACAAATACCCCTCTAATCAGTTGTTTCCCCAGAAATGACTAGCTTCTTGTCCATTAATAAGACATTTTTTGAACTAAAAAGTTCTCCACAAGAGTAGAAATTCAATGGCAGTAGTTCTTCCAGCTTTTCTACATTTGTGATCAGTTAAATTATTGGTTTGATAGTCACTGGAATGCTACAGCTAGGAAAGGAGTGTTTCAGGTGGAAGCAACTGACTCAATTCAGCAGATTTCAAAAATGCCCAACCCTCAGTCTTCTGGATAAAGTGCAGAGTTTATTAATGTAGGTTTCACTGAAGAATATAGTGTCCAAAATAAAAGCCTGAACTCCAAGTCTTTCAATGATATGAGGCAATTCTGACTTCTGTGAAGCCTCTCTCCAATTTATAATTTGTTATAAGCGTGTCTATGCAACAGCACATATAACTACATAATTTGCTATGCTATTGTCACATACAGTCGAACGCTAATAAATTCCAGAGGAAAGGCATTTTTGGTCAGATGTAGGTATCCCAACTCTGAATTAACTGTGGCATGGCAAGCTCATTATTCATTACCAGCAGCAATAGAGATAGACCAGTAAAATACAAGTGAACTGTTCGCAGATCCACTTGTCCAACTGCTTCAAATTTACCCAAATAAATTTTCTGAATGCATTTTTACAGCATACATTGTTTCAGAAAGTTTATCAAACATAATTATAGAAAACATATTGCAAAATTCAATTGATTGCTTCCAATTAGGCTAAGTAACACTATTAAGATTTCACCTTTTTGGGCTTTGTCAAAGCTTTCTGGATGGTTTCATGCCTTCTTAAAGAGTATTGAGAGTTTATATTTTGACAGGTATGTAGTGGAATTTTGATTTAAAATGAAAAGGAACAGGAAAGCCACTTCAGTGGTATGGTTCTCAAACACTATTTTAACATGTAGAGTCTTTTGCAAACTTTTGAAGGTCAGAAAAGATCAAAAACTTTCTCCCTCAAATTCTGTAGCTGTGTTTCTCCCTCATGTGGATTTATACATTTGGTTTTAATCACAAACACCAATCTGGCAAACAGGTTAAGCCCAAGATGAGCTGAGTCAATTTACTAAATACAACTACCCTTCCAATCAGCTATTTACCCTTTTTGAGATGACTAGCTTCTGGTTCATCAATAGATGCAAATCAAGGCACTCTTTGATTCAAGTGGGAATTATCTTAACACCTTTCTAGAGAAAATCATCAGTTTTTCCATTTGCTACTGATTGTAATATCAGCAAACATGGACTTTGGAAACTTCCTTGGAGACTCCCAGACAATTAATTAAGTTGAGGCTTGCTGTGGATAGTCTTTTACATTTCTCTCTTTCAAAAACGTACCCATTTCTTACTTGCAAATCTAAAAATATCAATAGGATCCTGCTTGAAGACAAAGCCAGAGCCACCAGCTCCCCCAGATGGGACAGGACACACACCTGCTGGGAAGTATTTTTCATACCCATGATGTGTTTACACACGAGAACCATGCTTACAGCCAAGATTGCAGTTAGAAGACAAGCCTCATTGTCTCAACACCCACTGCTGCTGAAGGATTACAGCAGGTTCTGGATCTTCTCCAAGCTACCATATGGTCCTTGCTGAGCCTCTTTATGAACAAGGTAAGTCTAAGCTCCTCACTGTAAACCTCCCAGCCCTCCTGCCTGTTACAGCTCTGTAACTACGCACCAACAGCAACTCACCTGTTCCGTTGGTATTCCTGCTCCCTACTTTGTGCATCTTTTCCTCTCTCCAGCCTCACTCAGCTCAACAATTAATGGCTGGCCAACCACTGAGAGCTCTCACTTGCTGTACCATACTGAAATCAGTCTGTACATTTTAAAAGCTGAGGATTTTTCCTTCACATTTTCTTTCCGTACATATTTTGGAGTTTTATACATGACTTGGTCACGTCCTGGAATAGCAAAGTTACACTTCAGCATTTACTAAAATACAGAATTTGCATGTAGAGTAGTAAAATACAGTTCTCATCCAAGACACTTGTGCACACAACTCCATTATTTAGTTTCCTTCTCTCCCTTTTTGTTTTCATATCAAACCTAAATCTTCAAAAATGGTTTTGGATGAGGTGACTGGGTAAAAAGCCTTGGAATTTCTACTCCACTGTCTCAAGCTGTGTAAGAGCCTGGCAATGTAAATAGCAAGTTTAGCAGCTGATGTGACTACCTGGAAAGTGCAGCAGTTGAGATGTCAAGGGTGTGCAACAGGAGGGAAAAGCAAACCAAAACAATGGCTAAACTTCAGAGCAAAAGAAGAAATCTTCCTTGGTCTGGCAGAGAAGATTGTTCAACAGGTGTTAGTAATGATGCTCTCAACATCTCTCTTTTTATGTGACAAGTTTTTTGAGTTTATAATCATAAGGAGCTTGCCCACACACACAAATCTGTCTACATTTTACACTGAGGTTCTCTACAAAAGTTTATAACACAACAGTTACACACAAATAGAGATGTTTACCTGCAAAGTTCCTAGAAAATAATGCTATTTAAATTCAGTTGAAGATCCATTAATATTTCCTAAAGGCCATGCAGCTTCTACTTTGCGCGAAGCAGTGGATCTGCTTTACTTCCCAACCAACAATCTTCCTGCTATCCAATTCTGAATAATTTTCTCTAACGCTACAATAAGAACTGATTAAAATCAATGGATAAGGAAGATTCAAAACTGGAAGTCCACAGTCCCCAGTTTATGCATAGCCCTACATGCTGCATCGATACCAGTCTTAAAAACTTCACCAAACCACCAGTGATACAAGTGCATACTGCAGCACAGGGTCCACTACTGCATTTGTGCAGTTGGATAATAAAAATAAAGTGAACTCCTGACAAGGGACGTCTAAAAGTTAACAGATGCATAAAAGTATGTATCCACAAAGGTTTTTTTGTTGATATTAATTTTTTCAGGAAGTTGGTATCTGCATACAAATATCTCAAAAACCTTCTGTGTCACGCCTGGTATATGAGTATTAAAGGCATATGGGTGAACCGAAATAACATAAGCACCCATCAAGAAAACCTAAAGCTTTTGCTCAGGCAGCCGATAGCTCCTTCCCAGGCACTGGATGTTTTGCTCACAATCCACAGAAGTGAAGAGTAGCAAAGGAGTGCTTTACACAACCCAAATGAAGTAAGGAAACACAGTGCAGAAATGGGAACTGACTATACCTACACTGCAACAGTAGGATTTGTGATTTTGTTTTGGACAAAGTCCACTATTTTATAAAAATACTGCGGTTTAATTATCACAAAGTCAGGTATTTTAGTCCTGACAGGAACAAACTGCCATGTTTTCACTTCAGTACCACTGAAACATGTAAACATGAAGTCAATCATCCACATGAGTTGTATCACTCTGCTTTCATCTGTCATCCTTTGGAAAAGGGGGGAGAGGGGTACGAGATGAGACTATAAAAGTGTATAGTACTCAATGACACCACACAATGTACTTTTACAGAGTTATCTCACATGAACTAAAGCGTGACAAATTGATCTGACGATTTCTACTGTCCCATGACTCAACAAACCTCAAGGCAGATTAAAGCATGTGCTTTCAGGGTTTTTTTTCCCAGTCAAGTGTATCAATGTTAAGAGTCAGATATCTCCTTAGTAGCTTTCTTCCACCTACCACTTCACATCCACTGACTTCCTGAGCAACAAACCCCAGGCTATTCAGACACAAATGATGAAGCCACGGGAAGCCATGTAGCAGTTAACACAACTGAAACAAATGACCCTTATGACTTGGTTCCCAACTTGCTGAGAGAGACTTTTCCCATGCACTCAGCTTTTAAAAGCTTCTTACTAGCTTTGTGACTTCTCTACTAAATAACGTTCCTCATGAGATGTCACGGAAAACTTAACGTAAATGAAAAATAACTTTTCAGAACACTGTAAGTTGGAATTTTAAGCACACAGGAACAGTACTTATGTTTTCCTGTCTTAATATAGAAAACATGTCATGTCCTCCCTTTATTGTTAGCATTGTCACCATTTTGATGTTTCATTAGAGACTGGATGATTAAAATGCATTTAAAGCGTCAACTCCATTATATCACTACAGCTTCCAAATGTCAAACATCTTCCAAAATAAGAGATTATGCACTGACTGTGCACTAATTTTAAATCATTAACTTTAAAATTTGCTGTGGATTTAGAGCCCATACATTAAGGTCCTACTCAACAGTATGTTATTTCATCTCAAATATTTTACTTAAGTGTTTAAAAATTCATTGAACAGTAAAATGTGCAATATGTCAAGTGCAGGTAAAGCTCACCGATTCTGAAATGATTTGCCAGCAACGTTGTCTCTGTATGAATCAAACATAACATGATACTGGTCTCTACTCCACTCCAAGACAACCTGCAAAGAAAAAAAAAAACCAAACACAAAACAACTTAATGTCACCACCTTCTAAAGTTAGACACTAATTTCTCCTTTTGAAACGTTTAACCACTATGAATTTAATTTGAATTGATCTATGCATTAATGTACAACTGACCAGACCATAATCCTAAATAAGTTGTTACACTGAGTCAGTAATCAGACTTAGAACTGAAGAGCCCACTTAATTTAAACAAACTTTGTTTTGCTCTGCATGAAAGGATTTCATGATTTACTAGCATGTTTTAAACTACTATTTATTTAGGTTACCTCCCCATTGTCTCTAAAAATTCAGGAATGTTTTCCCAAAACTGAGACCTAAATCAAATATATTCCAATACAAGCAGAAAACCCCTAACATACACACAGACCTGCATAGTTTTGCTCATCTTCCTTTCTATTCTCATAAAGGACATATTGAAGTATACACACCTCTGAAACCTGAGCATCGCAAACAAACAGCCAGGCCAGGGCATATCAAATTATGTGAATTCACCCAGCTACAGACTTAAAACCCAACAGTTCTTTCCAACAGAGGTAAAGTCTTACATTGCATCCCAACTAACCCAACAGCACAGTATTTCTGCAGGCTGCAGCCTCTCTTCCATCCCCTTGCACTCCTGCCATCCCCCTTTAGCTTGACACGAGTTCACCTGACCCCACAGTGAGCCAAGTCATGGCTAAATCAACAGAAAGATGAACCTCCAAAAACTGGAGCGCTTGATCTTCCTCTGCTTGGTTGTTGGAGCAGATGACAAATGGTGGTGACAAACACACAGCTAATATCTTTTAAAGTGAAAGTCCAACCTTAAAAACTATATAAGCATCTTGCACTGTTTTAGAGAAGAAAGCACAGTGACTAATTTTACTGGGGTAAGTACATATTTGTATATAGTGGAGGGTAAACAAAAACAAAACCCCAAACAAACAGACAAACCCCCCAAAACAACACAAAAAAACCAAACCTGCAAACCAGCAAAGGATAATAGTTATTTACACCACTCTTCTTAGATATAGATTTTACTAATGTTTATTTCTTGTATTATAGGAACTACGAAACATACTATTTCTCTAAGGTAGGGTTCAAAGCCATAACATAAACCTTCCTCCCTTTTCTGAGGATACACACCTCTTTACCCTGATTGACCGTAAAGTAAATTAAAGCCTTCCAGAGAGCAGAGAAGCTCCATCATGTGCCTGGGTGACAAGTGCATGCACATGCAATTCCTGCCAGAGCTGCAAACAGTCTCTGTAACCAAGATCACATCAGTACACTTCTATTCTCCTCACACAAAGCACATATATTCCCCAGGAAGGCATACAAATCTCCTCCCTTAAATACCAAGGTCAAGAATTGTCTTAAAAACATACTATTACACTTTTTTTATGCACGAGTCATTATGTCCTTCTGCCAAATACCCAGTTTAATACAGCACACACTGAAAGATCATATCCATGTGGAAACTTTTGCTACTACTGACAATGATGAATTGGCACATGCTGATCTGCTTCTAGAAGAAATACGGAAGTATTGAGTAAGACTGTAATATATATGGCTCTCCAGAAGAAAAAATTAACATTCAAGCCTTTGCCTTTGGCATTTGTGTAATTGTAACTACAACCAGAAAGGACAGAACACAGATCTCTTGGAAACACATTATGAAGTTAAGCTCTTCCTACCTGATACATTTTTTTCCCCTGCAACTGTTTCCTCCTGCACACATTATTTGTCTTGAAACAATGCCTGGAGGATGCCTTAATTTTAAATACTGATATTATAAAAGCACAAGGGGAACACTAAAAAACAAAGTGAGAGACACTGCCTATTAGGAGATACTGTATCAGATACGTGATAACAGTGGCTCAGACATGTTCTGGTTACAAAACTTTTTACAAAGCTGATCAACCTTTAGAAGGACGGCCAAGAAGAGTTTTTATAACCAAACTGTCCTAAAACATAAAGCACATCTTACAGCCAAGTTATAGCACTGGCTTAGACCTGGCTACCCTGTATGTTTTTGCAGAAATATTTCTGAATCACGCTCAATGCCCTGGTATTTTATTGAGCTCAAGTTCTTCCTTGAAAGGAAGCTCATTTTCAGCTTCTGGCTGCAAAGACATCATTACAAATCTCAAATTATTTGCCCTAACCATCCATTTTTACTTCACCACCATTACTGATATTAGCATGAATCTAAGAAATCAGACCTAATATTACCTACTATGACAAAAAGCTGGCTCTGGTGGTAGGGGAAAAGCAGAACTGAAGATGCTGCTCAGACACCAGGGTCTGATAAGCGGTGCCTCACACTGCTTTTTATTGCTTGAGTTCGCCACAGATGGCTAAAAAATGGTTGAGTTGTTAATTTCTAGAAAGACTTCTTGGTTTCATTTTCCAAACAGTTTTATATTTTTTATTAGCTGCTGCCTTACAGACTGTACTGGAGAAGTGTTTTCCATTCCCACTACAGTTGTCAGAAGATGTGAACAGTTCATTCTCACAAGCCTAATCTCCCTTAAATTGGTAAACTACCACTGTTTACCAATATACAAAGGCAAAAAGCAAAATGCATTCAAACATATCTTACCAGGCTAATTTACCATCATTGGGATGGGGGGGGGGAAGAGAGTTTTATACATGGCCATTCTATAAAGGGTGAAGGTTTTGTTGGTGTTTTAGCTTGGTTTTGGTTGGTTGGTTTGTTTGTTTCAAACATTGCTAGTCGCTTTCCTTTTTTCTTAACATATAATTTGGAAAATCGACATGAATTTACCACTTCTTTTGCTCACTGTCTAAACAGTATCTAAGCTTTCCAAATAGCTTTAAAAGGGTTGGAAGCATCAAAGTAAAAGTAAGGAAATAATTCTGAGCAGCGATTTCAATTGATTCTCACCAAAATCAACAAAAACTTGGACAACTACTGAAGTATTTTTAAAAACCTTCAAAGCTCTATGGTATCCTAAAGTTGAGTTTAAGTCCCCCTTCTGAAGAAATGCAAAACTATACTCAGTTTCACAGCACCAAGAAGTCTATACCAATCTAAGTTGATAATCATGTACAAACAGGTGTCTAAGAGTACTATATAATTACTTAATTTGCTGATGGCTTTGAAGTGTCCTGGGTACTTGTGAACCCTGCAAAAAGCAGAGATGAAGTACTTTATGCAATGAAGATGTACTGATAAAAAAAATAAAGTTTTGATTGTGGCACACTCAAGAGTTTCGGATAATACTCTTTATGGCTCTTCTTTTTTCCCTCTCTATCTGAAAGAGACCATCAAAATAGAACAGGGAATAAAAGAAGGAGGAGAGAAAAAAGGAAAAAATAAGAGAGAACAACTTAGGAATCAGGAAATTCCAGTCTATTTGCATTAAACACTGCCATCCTTTTAGACTGACAAAAATACTTGAATTCCCTGAAACCTTACTATATTCTCAAACAGTGGAATGAAGTAGGAATGGGTTCTTTCCTCTCCACATTCTTTCACTGATAACTTCCCAAAGACATAGGGCAACACAAAACGAAGCTTTAAAATATACATCTGTATAAAATCATATATAGAAAAAGGGTAAGTTACATTGCATCATTTACAAAAGAACGCGGGCAAACTGAGTAACAAGCAGCGAGCAAAGTAAGGTAGACCCATATGAGCTGCAGGTAGCTTGGAGGGAGGATACATTTAACCACTTAAACTCCGGAAGGGGGAAAGATTCTGTCACTCCCAGTTGCCATGTGAAGGTTACATCCAGCACAGGCTTTACGAGACTCAAACAAAAACACAGCACTAATAAATCACTTGATAAGGGAAGTGGAAAAAATTGCACAAGACCAGCCAACAGCTGCTGGTTTGTGTCACCTCTGCTCCGCCGGGGCCCACCGAACCTGTCAGACCCCACCTAACAACCCCTTGGGGCACCCGCCGGGAGAGCGGCCCCGCTGCCCAACAGGTGGGAACACGGCGGCCCGGGGAGCGGGAGCTGCCGTGGGGCTGCGCTCCCTCCGGGATGCGGGACGGAGCCATTCCCTGCCCGGGGCACGGCGGGCCCGCGGCCGGCGCCGCCCGCACAGCGGGAACAGCGCCCGGCGGGCGGGGCGCGGGACTGTCACCGCACGGGCCACAGGGTGCCTGCCGGGGGACCCCGCTGCTCACAGACACCACCACCGCCCGGCTCCCCAGAGGAAAAACAGCCCCGAACCGAGCGTTCCCGCGCCCCCCGGGCCGTGCAGCCGCGGGGCTGAGTCTCCCCCGCCGGCACCGCTCGGCTCTGCACGGACGGACGGAGGGGAAGCGGGGCAGCCACGCCGTACTGACCTCCCCGAACTGCAGGGCGGAGACGATCATGAGGACGAGCCCGCCGAGGCAGAGGCAGGGCCCATACCTGTGCGACAGGCAGGTATAGGTCTGGCGCTGCAGGAGCTTCAGCAGCATGGCCCGCCGGCGGCCGCCACCCCGCACGGCCCGGCCCGGCCCCGCTCCCCCCGCGCCCTGCGCGGGCCGGGGGCGGGTCCCGCCCACAGTGCGCCCGCCCCGCTTCCGGCAGCGCCGCGGCGCCCCCTGGCGGCGGCCTGGGGGCGGTGCCGCCGGCCCGGGCCCGCGCCGCGCCCCTCAGGGCCCCGCCGCTCCGAGCGGCACCGCGCCGGGCTGCTCCCCCGGGCGCTGCCCAGCACACGGGGCTGTAGCTGAGAGGGATCGACGGCACCAGATCGATTCTCCCGCTCGGCCCTAGTGAGGCCACAGCTGCAGTGCCGTGTCCAGTTCTGGGCTCCTCAGCACAAGGAAGACAAGGAGCTGCTGGAGAGGGACCAGTGGAGGGCCACAAAGATCTGGAGCATCTCTCTTATGAGGAGAGACTGGGAGACCAGGGCCTGTTTAGTGTAGAGAAGAGAAGACTGAGAGGGGATTTCACTAATGTGTATAAATATCTTAAAGGCCAAGGGGATGATGCCAGACCCTTTTCGGTGGTGCCCAGCGACAGGAAAAGCAGCAATGTCCATAAACTAAAGCACAAGAAGTTTAACCTCTACATTGAGGCTGGCAGGGCACTGGAACAGGCTGCCCAGGGAGGTTATGGACTTTCTCCTCTCTGGAGACATTCCAAACCCACCTGATGTGTTCTTGTGTCACCTGCTCCAGGTGGCACTGCCTTGGCAGGGCGGTTGGACTGGATGATCTCCAAAAATCTCTTCCAACCCTTGCAATTCTGTGGCTCTGTGACTCTTGGATTTCATAAAGATACAGTCAAGCTACAGGCTGAGGTTTAATTTAAATGTTCAGTTGCATGTTTTGGCACAGAAATAAAGTGCAGGGATGGCTTCATGGAATGGGAACGAGTAGGCTAAAGAGTGTTATTTGTGGACTTCTTCAAAAACAGCTCTTGAGGAAAGAACATGATAACAAGAAACTAGCTAGCAGTCACTAGCTGACAGCACACTCTGTAAATCCTTAATCTGCATCAGTCTGCTTTCTGCCGTGAAGTTCAGCCATCTACACAGGACACTGCTGGTATCACCACTGACAAATATTGCATCAGGCAGAGGCACTTCTTGTTACCAGAGCAGAATGATGTGGTGTCATAGGCCCTCATGAGGGGCCTAAAGACAGTAGCATCTATCTTGGTAGTCTATCCCTGCACCAGAAGTTCTGAGTATTTCTTAAAAGTCCCTGCAGTGACTTTTCTGAGTAACAAGCATCACCCTTGTGATCTTATTTTTCCCTATGTGAAGGAACAGTACTTGACCACTTCCAGAAGTTTGTCCTAGTATATTTACACCTATACATATAGTTGGTTGTGTGAGAGGACTACACCTGGCTGTACTTTAAGAAATGTCCAAGAGTGCACGGCTCTTTGGCACAGCCCTCCCAGGCCACTGAGCCCCCCTCCGATTTACTTTTTGGGTGTCACAGTATTTTTCCTTTCTCCATGGGCCATTGCACAGGATGGCAATTTCATTAGGGGCTACCTGTAGAGTCTCAGAGCCCACCACACAGTGCTGTGTTCCTCCTCCTTATTGTGTGTTATCAGCCTGATTATACTTATCTGGCCCTTCATAATAACCCAGCCTTCCAGTCTCGGTGTGCAGAAGCCTCAGCTAAGCTTTTTTCACAGTCAGCACTTTCTCCTCACGTCTTCTTCCTTCACAGGCCTCAGCAAGGTGCCAAAGTACTACCCTGGGGGAATATAATCTTTACATATTTGCTGGTACTTCCCTTACCTGCCTCTCCTGCTCAAGCAATGTGTTATTATTATTGAACTATTATTACTCAGCTGTTATTACTGCACTGTAGCATCTCTTTACCACCACCTACAGCACTGTGGCTGCAGTACTAGTGATGGCCTAGTATTCTGAATCAGCAGAGTGAGGTTTTCATTGAGAACTAAAGTACAGTGTGTATGCAAATTATGACAAAAATATAATTTCTGGTCAACAATACAGCATAAATGCAGAAATTGAGTAGAATATGCTGAAGAGATGAAGCTGAGAGACATAACACCAAAGTAAAGCAGAAAATCAGTCAGGGGAAACTGAATTACTTCAAGACCTAGATTAATAATTAGTGCAAAGTGCGGGATGATACATTTACACAGACTAATAAACACTTCCATATGATACCGATGTGATAAAGCCATTAAAATTCATATATTCTTCAAATTATTTTATAAGGTATCAGCCAAAGTATTCCAGTAGATACAGAGATATAAAAAGCTCTGAACAAATCATGATGGGACTATATCTGTCCTTGTTTGTAGAACACTCATGTTCAACGAATATATATTTAAACTGAAATAGGTGCATGGAAAGGAACAACTAGATCTTTCCTTCTGAAAAGACGCTAAAAGATTTTGACTTGTTCACATCACAGGAATGAAGATCAGAAACGTATTTAAACAATGCTATACTGTCAGCAGGTTAAAACAAAACAAAGGAAAACTCAAAACAAAACAAAACAAAATCCAAAACAAAACAAAATCCAAACCAAAACAAAATCCAAACCAAAACAAAACAAAAAAGGACAGAAAAACAAGTTCTGTAATATACTTGAAATAGGAATAGCAGGAATACTTATCAAGCTTTGAGAGACAGCTGAGCCAGCTTGTGATAGGAGACAGGACTCTATACTCCAGATGTTGCCCTATATTCCCATTTTGCCATAGGCTCATGTACTCTTGCCATCTTCAGTCCATCAAAGGCTTAATTATTCCAGGCAACAGAGAAAGAGGCTTGTTCAGTTTGGAGAGGAGGACACTCAGGAGGGATCCCAATCCTCTCTACAACTATCTGAAAGGAAGTTGTAGTGAGGTGGGGATCAGCCTCTTCTACCATGTCTCAAGCAAAAGGACAAGAGAAAATGGCCTCAAGTTGTGCCAGGGAAGGTTCAGATTAGATATTAGAAAAAAATTTCACTGAAAGAGTGGTCAGACACTGAAATAAGTTGCACAGGGAGGTGTTAGAATCACCATCTCTGGAAGTGTTCGAGAGGGGTCTGGATGTGACACTTGGGAATATACAGTTTAGGGGTGATTATGGGTGCTGGTTTGGCAGTTGGACTAGATGATCTTTAAGGCCTCTTCCAACCTTGATGATTCTGTGATTCTGTGCAAGGCATGGAAAATGGATGAAAACAAAGCCATCCTCAACTTGCTAATTAATTGCAAGCTCTTAAGGTACACGTAGTAGATGCAGATTCAAATCCCTTTAGAGACAATCTTTCCAAGTTGCTTGGATTCTTCTATGGCTGTCACTAGAAATTATTTTCAAGCTCAAACCCAGAAATCAGATCAGGGACCTTGTATCACTTTGCAGCTGACTTAGTAAGCATGTCTCTGAAAGGGGCAGGCTCAGGCCAATTCTTTTTTCACATTTTATCGAATGCACTGCTTAGGCAGTTCTGCAGGTGAGAACCTTGCTGTTGTATCCAAGAATGGGATACTTAACTTTCTCCATTTCCCCCAGTCACTGTAGATACAGATGAACCCAGATATTCTGCTTGAAGCAATAAATTCCACTAGATGTCAGGATATCTAAAAATTAGACCCTGCCATTTCAATCCAACATATACTTAAGGGCCTTGCCAAGTCATTATTCATGTAAACCACTGGACTCTTGGAATAATCTACTTGACTGTATTTGTATTAACTCAAAGATGGATGTAGCAGCACTTAATGCAAAGGCATGACTTCTGTGGATTATGATGTAATCTAAATTAGCAGTCAAATAGTTATAAACACACTCTATCTTGATCCTGATTTTCTACAAGTTGCCTTCACCCACACTTTCTCTTAGGTCTTACAAAACTCTGAATTTGTGATATTTTTCTCACTACAGTTAGACCTTTCTAAGAGAGGGTTGAAGCTACTTTAAAGAGGAAAGAAATATCTACTTTCTCTCAATGGGAATGGAGATCCTGTAATGTTCAAAAGCTTGAGGAAGGCAGAATTTGCTTCTGGATATGGTAGACTTGTCCAGTAGCAGTTCTTTCCAAATCTTTCACATTCTAATTTCCTGGGAAGGGAGAATGCTAAGAACTAAATGTATGAGGCAATAATGTAATTATCTTTGTTTGAGGCAGAAGACCAGAAGTAATCAACATAGTATCTCAAGCTTCCCTGTTAGCCAAGAATAATATTCACTGCACATTCCATGAATCTTGCACTAAAGCAAAGAGAACTATCATTATCATAGGTTTCCTGTATTCATTGCTGCATGGTCTTTTTCAAAAACATGAATTAATCTTTTAGTACCTCTGCAAAGCAAATATTACTGACCACAAAGGTAAAGACAAAATTCAGCAAGTCTGATGCCTGCTTCCACTTTAGGACTGAGTTTCCACAGTACAGGAGCTAACTGGTAGTACTCTGAAGGCTCAGCAGTTTGCTCTTAAGGACTTTGGTTCCATTTGTGAATGCTCTGAACTTCAGAGCGTTCAGAGGTGTCTCAAGTCAGACAAGAAAAAGTTAAGAACAGAGAGGTAATGACTTGCCTGTGGAGAATTTGTTTGAAGTAACTTGGCCATCAATAGACAAGTTTTGCAGCTGAGACAGGGGCCACTTTATATTTACTTACTGTAATGATGCAGCCATCATTTCTATTCCTGCCCTATTCACTATGTAGATCTACAATAGATGTACCAAGAACTTTTTTAAAATCCTAAAAGTTCTTCTACACAGCTATGAACAGGTTTCCCCCATGAACTGAAGAATGGAGACCAGAAAAAAGCAGCCAATTATTTCCCCACTCACTCTTGTAATGTATTGTATTTTCTGTGCACAGGAGTGCACAGAAGGAGCCAACAGAGGATGTCATAGAGGGCTAGGCCCTAAACAGGCTGGTGTGCTTGTCAGTATTTTGAAGAGCTGTATGAGCACTTTCTATGGAAAGAAAATGGGAGACAATAGAGCCTTCTAGGACTTCTCTCCCTGCCCCTCCACCCCCAAAACCCTATAACATCCACGCTTCTAAAATTGAAAGCAGTAGCCTTGGGCATATTGGAATTAATAGCTTGGTACAGCACTGTGAATTTGGTAGTACCCCTATCTATCAAATACAATAATTAAATCACATTAGTCACTCAGAAGATAAAAAGACAGTGACCGAGCAGTATTCTATCCTTCAAAACATAATCTCATTTTGACTCACCAGTTATAGAGCTCTTAGTCTTTGATAAGACTCAATGCCACTGACATTACCTCTAAAATAGAGATTGAATACAAGTGATTAGTTTCTGAGAGATGGTGTTAGACCTCGATGCCTTGGCTTGTAATGGATTATCTCTTAATCAGTCTGCAGTAATTTTAGCCTCATAAGCAAATGCATTCTAATCATATGCAGTTAGTGAGAGTCTTCATTTAGTGCTGCAGCAAAAGTGAAAATTTTAAAATTGTGCTCAATACTTGAGTACTTTTGAAAATCCTCAGATGTTCAGCTCCCAGGCCTCTGGACAGGTATGCAAGGAACACTTATGACTTGTTACTTGAAAATTTTGTTGACAGAATATAGAATCTTTTTTTTTCTTCAGACCCTGTTTCTCTACAGGAAATAAAAATTTATTATCTCCTAAACATCAGTCAGTTCCTACTCTTTCCACTTCTTTTTTATTTGTGCAGGTACTAGAAAGGATATCTACAAAAATTTGAAGATCATGGCTGGTAAGCATGAGGTGTAACTAAAGAAAAAAGGAAAACAGTAATATCTTAGACAAGAAAGCAGTGTCAAGAGAGCAAAGGACTGGAACAATGCCATTTCAAAAATCTCTGCAAGTGAACATCTAGATGGAGCTGAGGCAGCATGTGCACCTGGCAGCACAATCATATTTTCTAAGCATAATATTTACCAACATTTTACCCTCAAAGATCTGTTATTTCCTGAGCACTTCAAACTGAAATAACAAATGCTTGAAGAAAGCCAGAAGAAACCTTTTGAAACTCTGCAGAATCTGGCATGTGCTCTTGGTTTTGGTTGTTTTGGGGGGTTTTATTTTTGTTGTGGGGGTTTATTTGTTGTCCTTGATTTTCTTTACAGTAAGTCCTTGGTTTTTAAAGAGAGATACTGTTAGCAATGGTCAACAACAATTTAAATAGACTGTGGCCTTCAAGCCAAATCATATCTGTATGTCTGTTTCTAAAGTTCCTAATGAAGTGGATGAAAGATCCTGACCAGTCTCCCCAAGCCATGATTTGATATATATAAAATATATATTAAGAATTATATGTTCTATAAATATAATCTTATTTTTTAAATATTAGATTTCATCATGCTTTTGGAAAATAAACAATTAGAATTCATTATCCTTGATATTCAATTATCAATTTAGACTAGAGTATAACAGAATAGAATTTCTCACAGTAAAGTCTAGTTCTCTGAAATGTTTGATTATTCTAAAGAGTAAAAATGTGTTATTTTTTTATTTTAACACTAGAAACACAGGGCTTCCAGTACACTGAGGCCATTGTTAGAGCATAGTGCTGGAACTTACATTTCTTTTGTTAATCCTGCCAAGCTGTAATAGCACAGAGAACAGACTGTATAGATTAGATGTTTAGAACGGGTAGGGTGGTCTTTTAAATCCACTCAGCAGCACACAGCAGAAACAAATGGAGGTGCCTTTAGTGATGAGCAGTGGTCAATATGATTTTGTGGCTGTATCAAATAGCAGGTAAGTAAGATGGAGACTCAGAACATTAGAAGAACACCTAATTTCGGTTAGTTATATCTCAATGATCTGAAATGGATCACAGTATCGGATAGAAGGATGAAATACATAAAGGATCTCTTTAGGATGAACAATTTCTTTTGTTGCTTAGAAATATACTTTCTATGTTTAAAAACGCTTAAGAGATTACAAAGAGAGTAGAGTGGAAAAAATTACTACAAGATCTTTTAGAAAAGCTGTATTAACTGTTCTTCATATCTATTTTATTTCAGAACACAGAATCATAGAATTGTTCAGGCTGGAAAATGCCTTTAAGACAATCAAGTCCAACCATTAACCCAGCACTGACAATTCCACCAACCATGTCCCTAAGTGCCTCATCTACTTATCTTTTAAATACCTCCAGGGATATCTCCAGAATCTCAGTGCATCCTATTGACCAATACTGTGCCTCTTTCACTTTATTGCTAGTTGGTATTCCCCCATACTAAACTTTACATGTGTGATGGGTATTCATCATGATTTCTTTATCTTCATGCACCCTACACCTACAGTGAATTACTCTGCTATCCCCAGAAAAACTAGACTTGGAATTCCTGCCCCATGAGCCTCCAAGGAACAACCAAGGAGGTTTTCTCTAACGGGGTGATGACAGGTGGCCCCATGAGATGAAGCAACTCACTCAGGTGGGCTCCAATGGGCAGCCTCTGGCCGCTGCTGCCTAAGGCACCACTTCCCATCTCCCACTGAACCCTGATAGTGGACTACAAAGATGCACAACTTGAACCATTGGAGAACCTGATGCCTCTGTCTGTCACTGCCATTCCTGAGTGTGAAAGGGCTGGTACAGGCAAGACACATGGTCTTTTCTCTGGGATTCTCAAGTTGCACCACCTTTTCCTCAATCCAAACTTCCTCAAACAATAAGAAGCAGTGATGCTCCAATAGGTTATCACAGTGCTCATGGCAAGCGACAAAGCTGAGCATTTGCTTATGCCTCATACTACTGTTTTCACTGTATTTTTACTGAATAAGAACAATCCCTCTGCCTTTTTTCCATACTGTTTGTGGTCTTAACAGAGTTGCTATGCAGCACAAACCTTTGATACAGAATAACTATGAAGGACATGGACAAAGACCAAGAAAGGATGGAAAGCACAATTTGTTAAAACTGAAACAATGAAATTGGACACAATATTTAGGTTTTGTAAAATTACATTTTACTAATTAAGTCTATTTTTTACATTTGTATCAGCTTGAATCAAGCAGTTTCTACATGAAGATATTTCATAATATTACCCTGAAGCACATGAAACTCTTTGGCCTTGTTAGAACTTGGTGTCAGCTGTGTCCAGGCACAAAAGAAGTTTATGAAAGAAGCAAATAGTAATTAGATGTCAGCAATGTGCAAAGGACAGTATACACAGGAAGAAAAACTTGAGTGCCCTGTATTTAGCAAAGCGATGTGGTAAAGGCAGACAAACCAACATCCCCAAATTGTTGTGGCAGATCTAGATTAATATATGGAAATAGGATCTGATTTTTCAGAAGTGAGTACTCCTCATTTGTGGGAGGTTTTATGTTGGATGTAACACATCATTAGCCACTTCTGCTTTCTGATATTTCTGATAGTTTATCCTAAGACTGATCGATTTCTCTCAGTTTAGGCTCTGAGTGCTTTAATACCTTTGGTCATGGATTTCATTATTTCTTCTTACTCTTCAGCAAGCAACTTAGTGTCAGCTACTGTATTCCACTAAGAAATCTGCAAAGGTACTTCTCTCAGATGGCAAGGCCACATAAAAACTCCCATTTCGCTTTGAATGATTTCCTTTTCACTAAAAATGTGCTTCTGCAAAAATGCACCATCAAACTTTATTAAAATCCTAAAGCCGAATTCTCCCACTAATTGCTTCAACATGTTGCCTAACTCATTTAGAGTGAAGTAGAACAAAGCCACTGAAGAATGGTTTATCTGCAGCTAAACAGTCTCTTCCTTACCCTTTATAGCCCACATTAGTCTACAGCTCATGCACCCTGGAAACAAAGATTTCTCCCAATAAACACTTGAAAAAAATCCCACCCAAAAAGTAAGTAAAAATAGAGAGTAGTCAAAAAATATATTTTGAGAGCTAATCTTCTCTAGAAATTCTGGAATAAACCTTTTCACATCTCATCATTATTGGGAGATATTGATTCAAATCTGTCTTGCACCACAAGAAGCATCTATTTTTTTTTTTGAGAGAAAGTTAAACAATTTCAACCCAGTAGTTATCTCTCTTCATTCTTAAGGATTTTGTCAACTTTTTACATGTCATTTGACTTGACATTTTTGAATTTTCCAATCTTTTTGACAGCTGAGACCTCTTTACCTGCATTTTGGTTAGACATTTAGCTAGATATTATAATCTAGATAGCTATAGAGGGACCCAAACCAAACAGAGCAAAATAAATCATCTTTTAAACAGTAACACGTGATAAATACTTTATAATTAAATTGCATTTCTTTTTAGAAATATTAACATCATGCCATGAATGCCTCACAGCATAGGACTTCACAGACTTTGTAGATTGTTAGTACTGCCATTCCAAACTTCATGTCATAGGTGGGAATAGTTTACACATGCTTTTGTTACTGAGAGGTTAAAGACATTGGCATGTGACCAAAGAGGAAGGGAAGAGATACCACAAACCATCTTGAACTCTTCACACAGTAATGTAAAGAAGTTACAGGTAGTGTATTCGATTTCTTCTGTAAATGTACTCCTGGTACAACCTGTGTCTGGAAACTGTTTCCTCCTTTCCAGCCAATACTATCTTTACCACAGCAGTCCCCAGCTGTTGCACAGCCCTCACACCCTCTTTCCCTTATTTCACCATATGCTGCTTTTCTCTTTACAAGCAACAAATTCTTCCTCTTGTGTCTCACTTTATTTCCTGGGACAAGTTCTGCTTATGAGCAGTTGTAAGTCTGTGCATTCCAAGGGGTATGTCATTATAGTGGAGTTCCCTGAATATCCAGGTCTGCTTACATGTAAATAAATTCAACAAGCAATCTGTGAGTGCAAAACCTGCAGGCCTTACGTTTTTGTATTCTAAATGTAAACTTGTCACAGAGTTTTAGGTTTTTTGTTCTACACTGGAAGCACTTTCAAGTTTAAAAAACGGGTAAAGTTCTTGGAGAACAGGGAAGTAACCAGCTAGAATAAAAATTGTACTTTCAATTTTATTAGGGTTTTGAACGACTGTGTATGACAGCCAAAGCAAGCAATTAAAGATCACCATCCAAATTATGTATTGTTACTGACTACCTTCTACAATAAAATTATAAAGAAAAAGAAACATCACATGAGCTCTAATAAATGTTTACATAGCAACCAAGTGCCTTTCCTAGTGACGACCAAAGAGTAACTTGCCACCTTCTTGAGCCAAGCGTGTGTCTTTCTTTCACTCCAAATACTGTTCAGGCATTTCAAAAAGTCATGTGAAGAACTGAAATACTCAACTCACACTTAAGAGAGATTTATTTACTACTTACAAAACCAAGGTTAGTATAATGATTTTGCAGAACTGCAGATGAAACATTTTTCCAACAATGTGACTTAAATGTTGATGCAGTAAAATAAGTGAGTCCCTTCCTCTTTCTGCAGGAAACCAAACCAGAATACTAAATTACTGACACTTAAATGTAAAATTCTACTTCTATGCATATAATAAACATCAGGACATTTCTGCAGTTCATTTATTTACAAAAGACACTAGATGTTGTGCCTGTATAGTATTTCTTTGATTTTCTGTTTCAAAGGAAAAAAACCCAAAGATACCTGATACTGAGGTATAATTAAAGAAGAATTTTTAAACCAGCATATATTAAGACATCTCAAATATTAGTTTAATTCAATTATTTTTGCACCTCTAACTTAAAAAGAAGTAAACTTGTTCTTTCAGCTAGAAATTTCTGTCACTCAAAATTACTAGAAGACAGACTAGCTATGGGAATATTAAGTATGATTTTGTGGTTTGGTGTTGATTTTTTTGCCCAAACTCTTTCTTTTGCTATATATAAAATACTCTCTTTCTGAGTAGTACAGAAGTATTAGCCAATATGAAAAGGGGTTGACCTTTTTTTTAAGTAATCAACTGTAAATATGAAGTATCAGTGAATTATTACATTCAAGTTGTATGTAAAGAATACGAGCAACATGCTACTGCCAAAAGGCATAGTGTGTAGAGTGCCTCCAGTCTTAGTGGTACAATAATTTGTTTTATTACTTTTCTGTACTTCCACCAAGATATAATGTTCCAAGCAAGTCCTTTATTAAATTTCTATTTCCCTTCCTAATACTTTCAAAGGCCTGCCAAGTACTCACCTTATTTGCATCCACCACAGGGGATGTGTACCTAAAGCAAGATTCCCAATACATTTTCAGGGAGGGAAGCAGAGAGTGCACATGTACGTCTTTGTTGCAGAATGGTGACCTTGCGTTTACATGTAAGTTTGGAAGGCAGATAGCTATGAACAGTCAAAGGAAACATAAACAACCTTGACAGGTTGTCCATGGCTTCGGGTTAAGCCAAAGCAAAAATGCTGAACATGACGTGATTTTGAATTAAACTATGGTTTCCCTCTAAGCATGTGAAAAAGTGAATCTCACGGAAGATTTGCAAATCAAGGCTACATTATGTGCTTGAAATGACAGTCCCAGGCGGATGAGCTGTGTACCATGCAGGGCTCCACAATGGGACCTCCAGACCCCGGGGTTTCTGAACAGGTTTGCACCTCCTGTTCCGCGCCCCGGTGAGGACCTGCTGCCCCTCGGCCGGCAAAAGGCGAAGAGCCGATAAACGCGCACATTGGACCGCTCTTTTAGCCCTTTTAAAGAAGGCACAAGCCGGCGTGTCCCGCAGCCCCCGCCGAGCACTGCCCGACAGCACCGCACCGCCCGCTCCCTGCCCCGACAGGGCGTAAGAAGCCCCGAGAGGCGGCAGCCGCCGGAGCCGGGGCTGTGGGGAGGATTTCTGAGGTCAGAAACTCTCCGAAGCGCTGCTTCCAGGTGTGGGCAGGGGTGAAAGGCGAAGGGCCCCACTGCGGTCCCCGGCCCCCGCCGCCCTCGGGGCCGCCCGCGGGCGGGGCGGGCGCTGCCCCGGGGGCACCGCTGAGGAGAACCGAAAGTGAAGGGAAGTCGTCGGGCGGCGGGGGATCCCCGGGGCCGCTGGAGGCGGCAGCGCCCCTGCCTGGCGGGAAAAGACACGTATGAGTGCTCGTGTGTGCGTCCCCCAGGTCCTCGGTCACGGTCCGTGACTTCGGGGCGCCGCCACGGAGCCCGTCCGGGCGCTGCCGCCCCGCCGCTCGTGCCCCGGGCAGGGCAGTCGCCGGCGATGCTGTGCTGCATGCCCGGCGTGGCTTTCGTCCCCGCTTTGCTCGTCAGCTGGTCCTCGGCCGCCTTCATCATCTCCTATGCGATCGCCGTGCTGGAGGGGCACGTCGAGCCCCTCGTCCCCTACATCAGGTGAGGCGGGAGCGCGGTGGGAGCGCTCGAGGAGCAGGGGGAGCTGCGTGTGTGTGTGTGTGCGTGTGTGTGTGTGTGACACACAGGTGGCGGTTCCGAGGGGTTCCCAGTCGGGTGTGGGATCCCCAGAGGAGGAGAGGCAGTGGTGGCAGGGCCTCCCCGCGATGGGGGCGCACGCTGTGCCCTCCCGGCACCCATCACACCTCCAGCGCCCGGGCCTTTCCAAGAGCCACAGGACCCAAAGGCTGGCAGACGCAGTGGAAAGGACCTGAAACAGTTTTCTACTGGAGCCAAAGTGTCCTGAAGGCCTGATCATAGCAAAACTTTACAATCAAGTGGTGGAAATGTAGCTTTGTTTGTATAACTCCAGAACTGGGCCAAAGTACACCAGATGATGACTTGAAACCCTATGATGGTTTTTGCAGTATGTGCATCCCCACAAACACGTGTATTTAAAATTTCAGCATAGGACCAATGAGTGTAAAAGACTTCCCAAGAGGTGGCTGGCATCTCTTTTCTAAAACCTTAGTCACTTAAGTGCAGTCCTGTATAAATCATTGCTTGTGATTTATGTTAACATTTAAATATAAATGATGAAATTGCTAGATTTTATCTCTTAATAGATTAAAGCTTAGCCAGATATCCAAGAGTGTTTCTGATATACAGAAGATCTAAACAAGATTTTAAAATACATCTTTCAAGATACATCTAGACCTAATTCCTTGAAAGACTTCATGGACATTCATAATTTCAGAAGACTGCTAACCTGATTGGCACATACAAGCAAATTTGATTGAAAATTAGGGTTTGTCATCATAGGCAAGTGCAAATGACACCACAGCCCACAAGAAAGCTGAGCTTCATTCAAATTGAGCCAAAGAAACTTGGGCCACATGCTTATGTTAGCAAAACTTTTTAAGATTATCTGCACAAATTTGGGCTCAGCTCTTGGAAAGCCTCGTTCTTGTACTTGAACAAATACCTTGTAATCAAGGCTCGTCCTTGATTACATACACAGTTTTACTGACACAAAAGCGCTTCTGATAAGTGTAATTTATCTATCATTAACCAAGGGAAAAACCCCCATTTGATATAACTGTTCATTCTCAGTATATGGTTTGTGCTCAGGAGGATTCTGAGGTCCTGTAGTGAGAAATTTGGCAAAATTACGTTTCTTATGTTAAGCCACGTCATAGAATAAAACATATGAGTAAACAGGATGTGTTTTTTTCTGTATAATTGTTTTCAGTTAAGTTTTTGACAGCCCAAGTATCTTAATTGTGTCATTCTTTTTAAAGAGATAGACCAAACCTTTAAGTCACAGCTCTATAACTCTGATAACTGTATTGCAGCTGCCATAGTTACATCAATCTAACGGAATAGATCACAGAAAAAAAATCATTCTTATACTTTAGTACGGAATCACAGTATATGTCAGTGTACCCTAAAAGAACCCAAACAAAGCAAAGACTTGAGAGGCTGCATCAGTGATAGCCAGTCACATTTCAGGCCCTCTGCATTTACTAGTAAAGTTTTTTAAAAGTCTTTTTTATTTTACATCCATTAAACACCACATTTGGATTAAAGATATACATTGGCTATTGTTGAAGAATCTGTAATAATTCTAAAGGCACATGGTGTAAGCATAAGATCTTTGTAGAGGTGCATTTGGCAGTAATATGATATTTCCTTTTAAGTACTTAGGCCAATAGTCATACCATAGTTCATATTTTATTTTGCAGGTCATTGCTTTAGCCAAAGAATCTGAGTCATGTGATTAAGAATGTGATTTAGTAAAGATTAGAATCATAAAAAAGAGGAAGAATGTTGCAACATATAAGTTGTGCAATATCTTAAAATGAGCTTTAAAAATTAAATAGAGCTCGTATGGGAAAATTCCAGTTACACAAAGGAGAAGAATATGGACAAACTTTAGTTCAACATTTCTATAATTCTTATATACGTTCCTCAAGTACCCTGTGTATGCCTTGAGGTAACTTATTAATTTTATTTGTTTACCATGTAACAGCTGTCACAGTGAGAGACCACGCCTGAATTTGTCATTGAAACTGCTAATGTCTCATCAAGTAAAGTCAATACATTTCTGGGTAGATAAAATGAACATGATTTTGTGTTTTCTAGCAGCTGAGTCCTAAAATTAGGTTATGGCCAAACTGTCATGTCAATGTCATGGCTAGGCTTCGCGAACGAAGATTTGGGAAGGCTCTATCCACATTTGTTACAGATGGCCAAACTAGTTCTTTTGCTAATATACTCAAAATCCAAACTAATTTGGATATGCTGGGGTGGCTGTTTCATGGTTTGAATTCTCAGTGAAAGCATAAAGGGAATTTTCCTAAAGGTATTTGCTATCAGGTATACCTCTGGATCAACAAGAATCCCTGTAGGGAGAATAGAATTTTCCTATTTTAAAAATTTGGGACTTAAAGTTTGGAGAGAAATAGTTTATGATGGCTATGTAGTAATTAGATGACGATGAGTCTTTTGGCCCTAAAATATTTATTACTTGTCTCCTCCACCTTCTTGTCTTTCCACTCTTCAGAATATTGTTTGGTTTTAGAATTCTATTGCATGAGATGGTGACACAAGTAGAGGATTCCTCATCTTTTCAGTGGTGGCAGAGCTCACCTATGCACCACTCCAAATAAGTGAGCACATTTTTGTTTCAAATATGCCATTTGCTTTTTGTCTTTTTCATAATAAGAAAGGGACTGTTACCCATACTTTTTTTTCTAATATTTTTTTTTCCATAGCAACAGACCAGAAGCAAAACGAAAATGAACCTAAGTCTTCATTTAGCTTCAGGGATTTTTCAGTGGAAAATATGACATTAAAAAGATTGTGTCCTTAAAAGTCCAGTGCAGTACTTTGTAAATAGATTGTAGATGTAATATAGTATTCTTGGTATGAAATTTCTTGAAAGCGTAGGTCTATTGAGTTTAAAAATCAACAATAGCAAAATTCACCTATAAAGCTTTAGCTTGAAAAAAGCTTTAATTAAAAAATGTAGACCAGTGCAATTTTAGGTTATTTGGATTGCTCTTATGGTGTGTTCCAAGAACTTCACATGGCTTTCTATGCATGTGCCAATTCCATTCTCTTCTCACCTAAAGTCCTTCAAAAGCTTTGAAGTGATTACAGTCCTGTACTTACCACAGAGCGGTTTCTGATTTGAAAAAGTCCTTGAAGATTGTCACAAGTGGCTGACTTTTTAAATGGAGTCCTTTGTCATATTAATGAAAACACTCCAGAAACACAAGGAAAAGATGTGAAGTTGAAGGTTAAAAAATGGGCTAAGTGAAACATGGATTAAAATGATTTTCAGATGTGTCAAACAAACAAACAAAAAAGAGTTAGTTTACTGTTTTCATCAATTCCACTATCAAAGAGGAACAACACTAGTACAAAGTACAAGCTGAAACAAGTCTTCAGAAAGCATTACAACAAGAACCAATCTAGTAAAAACAAATGTTTTAATTTTCTCTATTTTTTGCATCAGTTTTTCAGAGAAAAGGATCCTTCCTTTATCCTAAACTTCCTCCTATTGTTGGTAAATCATCTTAGCAACTGATTACACAAATCCTTCTGTACACAGAAGGGGTTTGAGAGCAAATATTAATTTCTAAAGAAAATCAAGTCTTTTGAGATAGTCATACTCTTCTGTCTTGAACTTAACGAAATTGTCAAAATCTTTAAGAATGATTGCTTAAGTAGAGATTGCTTTCTCTTTTGGATGTTGAGAGCACAAGCATTCATGCTGAGCAGCTGTCATTTTGGCTGCACTCAGCGGTAGGTTCAGAAGCTTAGCACTGAAACCTAATCCAGCCTCACTGTTGGAAAGAAGAATATTCATCTTCTTGAATCACATAAAACCCCCACATCTAGCTAGTACCTACTTGTCCCATCATACACAGAATCACAGAATCAGTTAGGTTGGAAAAGACCTCTGAGATCATCAAGTCCAACCTAGGACCAAACACCACCATATCAATTAGACCATGGCATGAGGTGCCACACCCAGGCTTTCCTTAAACACCTCTCAGGATGGTAGGATTCCACCACCTCCCTGGGCAGTCCATTCCAGTGTCTATCACCCTTTCCTCCTAATGTGCAACCTAAACCTCCCCTGGTGCAGCTTAAGACTATATCTTCTTGTCCTGTCGCTGGTTCCTTGGGAGAAGAGCCTGATCCCCACCTGGCTACAACCTCCTTTCAGGTAGTTGTAGAGAGTGATGAGGTCTCCCACGAGCCTCCTTTTCTCCAGGCTAAACAACACCAGCTCCCTCAGCTGCTCCTCCCTGTGCTCCAGACCCTTCACTTTGCTGCCCTTCTCTGGACACACTCCAACACTTCAATGTCTTTCTGGTAGTGAGGGGCCCAGAACTGGATGCAGCACTTGAGGTGTGACCTAACCAGTGCTGAGTACAGGGGGAGAATCACTTTCCCTTGTCCTGCTAGTCTGTATCAGAAATAGAGATATTTCTGATATGGGCCAGGATGCCATTGGCTTTCTTGGCCACCTGGGCACACTACTGGCTCATTTTCAGCTGCTGTTCACCAACAGCCCCAGATCCTTTTCCACTCAGCAGTTTTCCAGCTGCTCTTCCCCCAGCCTGTAGCACTGCATGGGGTTGTTGTGGCCACAGTGCAGGACCCAGCACTTGGTCTAATTGAACCTCATACAACTGGCCTCAGCCCATCAATCCAGCCTGTCCAGATCCCTTTGCAGAGCCTTCCTACCCTCCAGCAGGTTGACACTCCCACCCTCGGAGAACAGTTAAGTCTCAGAACCTTTGCTCAGTTTCCAATAAACTTTGACATTAACTGAATCCCTTACATGTTTACATTTCTGACGGTAGAGTTCATTGGGTGGCTCTGTTTACACACACATAACTGTGCCTCCTGGTGCTGCCCAGTAACTGAAAACTCAGCTCACACCCAAATTATGTAAAGATGTAAGAACCAGATGTTTTCTGTTGGCTTGACTGACAGAGCCTGATCAAATAGATATCAACTGATTGTATGTTGGACAAGAAAAAGTAGACATTGGACAAGAAAAATAGTGTAAAGAGGTGACAGCATCACAGTATTGTTCCTTCAACAGAGCACTCACCCTCTATAGAAGAGTCCTGCTTGAGGGAACTTGAGCCCACATACTCCCAGGCATATGTTCATCTTGTGAAGAAAGGACATTCTTTGGGGTGGGTGTTTGCACATATGTAGGGAAAAGAGAGAAAAGGATGCTGTGATCAAGGTGTTCCATTTTCTACACAACAAATATTTTGTATATGTGGTGTTTTTCATATATATATATCTATGCACATACATATGTATATAAATTCTGTAGATATTCTCACACTCATGCTCCCTCTTTCTATCCCAGTGAATTCCTAATTATCCACTATAAGGGTAAATTGCTTCAGCAGAAGAGACTTACAACACCTTAAGTGTAGACTACTCTTACATTAGCAAATTAAACCCCTCCTAGGAACATTCCTGGGCATTGGAACACAATTACTCTCATGGGGTAAGATCCTTTTAAGACAATGAGGAAATTAAGGCAAATTCTCTCACATCTTAAGATGTGAGATGCCATTAGATATGTTTTACTCTATCACAGTGTTAATTCAGTGGATAAAAGAAATGCCATTTCTAAAATGTCATTTATGTAATCATGTCATTCACGAACAAAGTATTGCTCTGTCACATCTCTGCATGTTGAATACAGAAAAGGAAGAAATACAGTTCAAATAGTATGCTCTCAAAATACACTTACTTTATGAAAAGAAAGATTCACTACTACGAATGGAGGCTACATGTTCAGCAGAAATGTTTAAATGCCCTATCCCCAAAACAGCAGTTCACACAAGTTATATTTTTCTTGGGATTTCATGTGTACATCTCATTTATGTTTCACAGATCTCAATTAACTCTTAATTTCTTTCTCTTCCTGCTTTAGTGACACTGGAACAAAACCTCCAGAAAGTGGTGTCTTTGGTTTTATGATTAATATTTCAGCTCTTTTAGGTATGTATAAAGTACTTGATTTGACCAGAATGAAGAAATGAGAATTAGCAAAAGCTGTCTGCTTACATTGCAGTCCATTCAGTATTCTGCAGAAAAACTACTCCACAGTCAAATGGTAGTGTCAGATAGATGTAAGTAATAGCCAGAGGGCCAGGTCCTTAGGATCAGTTAGTGCAGGCTTAGAGGCACTTATGTCTCTTAAGAGCACCTCATCAGTGCAAAGTAGTCAACACGGCTGGAAATAAAAGAGGAAGAAAGATGGTATAATTACTGTGCAAAAACTCTCTCTATGATATGGGGACACTTTAGTTTCTAATATGCTGCAGCAAAGGGAAGAACTGTGTTGAAGCAACACCTGGTTTTCTCCACAACATGCCTACTTCTCTACAAAATGACTGATGGGAATCAGGAAGTTTGACGTTTTCTATTCACTTCTAGGGGATGGAGGATCGATAGCTGTGTAGTCTACCATGGCCTTAAGGCAAAGTCAAAATCACATATTTTACCTTCTGTAAGGGCCTCATTCAATCACACTATCTTGACATCTTTCTTGTAACCTCTCAGTGCCTGGGCAAAGCTACCTGATGTATTTTTCCAACTGTAGATAGACTAAAACTATGTTCTGTGTTGTATGGAACTGTGGAATTCAGTCTACAGCTTATTATTTCCTCATGAACCACGACTTTCTTATCCAGTACAGGTGTTTGTCAGGAGTGAACTGCATATTGGGGTCACATATGTAGGACTGCAAAAATGAATTGATTCTACAGACCATCCATTGTAAGGAGATGTAGTTCTCATAAAAGACTGTGTGTCAGAGCAGAATAAAACCTCCCACTTCCAGCTTATAGTTCATCTCCCTGTGACATCTGTTCCTAATGCAGAATGGCAATACCTCTGCCCAAAACACTCAGGAGAATGGAATTCAAATTGGTGTTTTTCTTGAAGTGATGTACAGTTATTTCTAGATAGCAATAATGTGTGATGTTAAGACTAAGATAATGTTAAAGTTTTATCTAAAAGTAATATATCTGAAATTCACTACTTTTTTCTTCATCCCAGTAGATTTAAAAGCAATATTGGTTACTGTATTACGCTTATAATTTCATTCTGCATGCTCATTTGTTACAGGAAAAGATGTTTAAATGTAAGCAATACATGATCATTGAACAAAATGTGTATTTTTGGTTGGTTTTTTTTCAGGTGTAATTACAATGTACATCAGATATTTATTAATAGAGAAGCAAAATGAGTCATCGCGCTTTGTTAGGTCTTCGTGCAACATGTTTTCATTATGTATTGGATTGATGGGCTGTATTGGAATGGGCATAGTTGCAACTTTTCAGGTATGACCATAAATTTCATATCATAAATGAAACTAAAGTTGTTTTACAAGTTAAAATTTCAAATAGGTAAGAGTGATTAACACTATCCTAAGGTGGATAATTGTAAAATGAAGTAGGAATGCCTTTCTTGCTCTTGGCTTTATTCAGTGGCTTTAAAGAGACAGATTTGTTTTCTCCCCATATACTAGATTTTTTGCTTGTGCAGTTATGTCAGTAAGGGGTTTTCTGTGTGTTTGTCTTGTAAAAGGTCTGTACTATAAAACAACTTAATATGGATGCTTTTGCTGTAAATTTTTTACTATGAGAATTGGACTGTGAAAAGCTTTGCTATTCAGTTTGCTTCCAGTTAGGGAGTCAGACTAACTAAAATAAGTCAGACTAACAAATGCACTTGCATTTTTGCCTGAATGATGGCACACTCACTAGCAGAACTTTCTACAGAATAAACTAGACTTACCTGACAGGTGAGAACACTGAGCACAATATCAGCCTGTTGTTTTGAGTCTGTGGGAGATGGCATAACAACGTATTAAGTCTTTATTTATAGAGACATGTAGAATTACTGCTTACTTTGTCAGAAAGAATTTGACATCTCATTAAAAATCAAAATCCACTCCTCAGTGTCTGAAAGAAAATTCAATAGAGACAAAAAATACTAAACGGATTATTAATTTCACCTTTTCTAGTGAGGAAGTGTGTAATAGGGTAGATTCTGACACAAAGAAGTATTAGGAGAATTGCACTGAAAGCTTCAGCTTAGAATCAAGTAAAATCTAATTGGCAGGTAGTTTGAGACACTGCCTTTAAATCTGTGGAAACAGCTATATTATTTCTTTTAAAGGATGGCCTACCTTGGAACAGTTTGGTAAATACTGGTGTGCTCATACAGTGACCTGACAAGATACAGAGGAATTTAAAATAAAGACTGTCAGGGCTTCAGCAGCCAGTACAATTTTACATGTAATGGACATGGTATTTTCAGACAAAAACGCTGCCTTAGACTGATACCTTACCCTTTTTAGTTTTATATCCAGGCAGTATGTGTGGATTGCCAACACCGCAGGCACTGCAGTCAATTCTAAGCACACTGTTTTACTTTTAAAAGTCTGTACTCTTATTGATAAGATTTATATGTGGCACAAAAAAAAGTTAGATGATGGGGAACAGTGTTGCTTGACTGAAATAGAAAACAGACTCAGCTGCAATAAGAAAAAGACAAATTAAAGAATGCAAAATAATTGTGACAGTCAGGGAAGCAGAAACTTTGATGCTAATGTTCCCAAAGGGGTCCCTTGACAGTTATCTCATCTCTGTTTTCTCTCATTGCCAGTTTTAAACTTCTGCCTTACCTAATTTCTATTTTTTTCTGCTTTGACCTTGCTTTCCATGCTAAGTGCAGTTTGTAGAAAGGGTTCAGAACACAGTAAGGATCTAATCTCGCTAAGCATCTCCCTAGCTGATTTTTGAGCACGCTTACTTGCCCAGGAAGCTGCAAATGGTGGCTTGCAAGTCTTTAGTCTTTTAACTGTATAGTGTACAACCAGTGAACAGTACATTCCTATCCCCATTTAGCCATTTAGTAGAATAACTGAGACATGAAGAGGATGTGAGATTTCCTCAAGGTGATTGTTTCGGGTCAGGAGATCAAAGCAAAGCTGGAATTAGAAGTTATTTCTTTAGTATTCAGTCTAGTCCCTCTAATCACTGTGTCATGCAGGAAATTCATGTTCATGTGCACTACCTGTTAGTTTCTTAACACTCATTTTTCCCCAGCAGGTGAGTTCACATCATACCTGAGTACTGTAGTAGAGCTGATTGACACTACTGGGCATCAGTTCATTTTCTCTTTCTCCAGAGCAAAATACCTAGTCTGCTAAAAAGGCTTCAGTGTGAAATTATACTTGAAATATTTAAGGTTTGCTTTTATTTACTCAATTTAGTGCCACTTGTGGTGAGTCTTTTAAGTGGCATAATTAATTGTAAGGAAATTTTTTTCATCCTTTTTGCTTCAGGATGAGACAGGGTAGGTAGCATGGAGGTTTAATGGTATTGGTGTCTGAACACTTAGTAAAAGTGAAGAACAAGGTGGGACAAAACACTAAGAATGTGTCCCTTAAAAGCAAATGATTTTCTGAGAAAATAAGTAATGGTTGTGAATGTTTGTTCTCTGTTTTAAATAACACAATGCTTGAAATACAGAAATGAAAGACGGTGGAGGGTTAGCTTTAAGAAGATAATTGGATGTGGAAGGCAAAACCCTGTAGTCCTTAATGAACGAGGCAAAGTGAAATCCCAGGTCCTAGCAGCTCTGGTTTTGCTTGTTAGACATTACACATGATTAAAGAGTGATCTTCCTGCCTTTGCCTGGAAAACTTCGGAGGCTTACTGTACCACATGTAGCAACAGGTCTCAGCTTCTGTAGGGATTGGGCGTGATGGTCTTTTTAAAGGAAACTGTGACAGTTTGATAGGAGCAATCACGACAGCCATGTTAGCAAAGCTCTCTATATTGTGTATAGGGCCAAATGCAATGCTTGTTAAATGCTTTCCATACCAAATCCTGCCATTCCTGTATTTATGGGAGGCAAAAACTGGGACAGAGGAGAAGAAAATGCAAGTATAGATGAGCTGCCACTTAAATATCTATGTGAGGAACATGCTTTAAATTCTGGTAGAACTTAATACATCACAGAGAGATAGAAGGGAATGAGTATAAAGAAAAGCCTGGAGAAAAAGAATTTGAGAGACCATGTGAACATAACCACCATTACAAGACAAAGAAAACAGTGGCCTCCAGGCAGGAAAGATGTTAAGATATGTAGTGAAAGGGTATAGATATGTGTTCATGAATCAACAGATCTGTAGTAGGTCAGTTCATAGGTTCATAGTGCCTGTTTGGTTACGCTCTGGTGACAGAAAGGAGCTTTAAACATGACTTACCTGACTGATATTGGATTCCAATGTGCCATATCTTTGGTTTTGTAAAAGTTTTTGAAACATTTAGAATACAGTAATTTCTCTGGAATCTTAATCTCTATTGCTACTGGATATTCTACTTGTTTTTGTTATAAAGGAGAGAATTTTCCATAGGCAGGATATTACAAAAATATAGGCCACATATAGTGGGGTTTTTTTATATATAACTAATTTTCTCCTGACTTATTTCTTGGAGCCTTGTGATTGGCCACTGGAGGATGGGGGATGGAGCTATAGGAGTCACTAGTTAGAACAGCTCCCTTGAAATTTTACCAGTAGAGTTTGGCCACACAAATGCAGATTAGAATTTCAATATGGAGTTAAAATCTGTCAGGGTATGGGGAAGAAGTAAGTATAAGAACCTTTCAAGAAAAACACAAACCAGTTCCTGTTTGTGAAACATTAATTGGTATTAGAGCAACTGTTGAACTTTTACATGAACATGGGAAAGGACTGACCCAGTGGCTTTGGACACAGTTATTTACTTCTCTGAGCTACTCTTTTTCTATTTTCTTTTGTCTTCCCTGTTTGGAAAAGGGACTGTTTCCCATTCCTTGTGTGTGCCCAACACAATGTGGCTGCTGTCTCCTCACGCCTCATTGATTCCTACCACTACTCAGACAGTAGCAGCTAACCATTATGCTGATTCTTTTTCCAGGAGCTGGCTGTTCCCAGTGTCCATGACATAGGAGCTTTGGTGGCATTTGGCTCGGGTGTTGTATACATTACACTTCAGTCTATAATCTCTTACAAGTCCTGTCCACGATGGAACTCTTACTTTGTGTGTCACATAAGGATGGCTATATCTGCAATATCATGCATTGCTTTCATTCCCAGTATCCTTTATGGTGTGTCCCACAGTTTTCCCTTTATGCGTTCATGACTTTCCTTTTAAGTTAAAACACTGTTGATAAAGGATGAAAATGAAGTTACACTCTTTGCTTAGGGCTCTTTAATGCATATAATATAGCATGTTGAGACACCATTAATAGCATAAAGATGAGGTTTAGGGTCTTCTAAAAAGCTTTATCTCCTATTTCAGTGGTATATTTCAAACCAATGCCCCAGTGTTCTTCACAGGATCATACACTAATAAAGCTTCATTTGAAGGAGAGAAGGGAGAAAGGCCTGCAAAAGGGAGGCACTGCTTCTACAATGAACCAAACACACAGATGTATAAAATACAAGTGGCAAGATTTCCTTCAAGCCTAAGCAGGTGATTTTGATCATGTTGGTTGGTGCTAGTTTTCATTAGTTGTCTCCCCTAAAGACACACTCAACACACTTACTGGCTTTTCCCACGGCATGCTGAAATTTAGGGCCATCCCATTAGTTTCATTGGCTTTGGGTGATCTGCCAGTTGAAAACTGGTCACAGCAGATTCATCACATCAGTCAGCCAGATATAGCCTGGTTTTGGTTTCAGCAGGTGGGAAAGTGTTTTTAAAGATGCTCCCAGTTCCTGAGAGGAAGTTGTACAAATATATCAAGCACCTATTGTGGACCAGTGGAAACCAACATAGTTCCCCTTCCAGCAATGAAGGACTATGCTCCCACAGTTCTTGATCACAAATATGATTTAAGTTTTGGAGTGTCTCTCCTTATCATCTATATTTTGAAAGAACCAACAGAAATGTGTTTTGGTTGCTGCTACCAGTTACCTTGTAATAATGTGTTTCATTTACTTGTTTTCTTAATATCTTGTTTTGATATTCTGGTTGTTCAGGTTCTGCTATTTCACGGAAGGGGAAGATGGGGTGTTTTTTTTGTAAGCAAACATTTTCACTATTACTCACTAAAATTTTATGGTTTTCCTTCACACTGTTTTTCCCAGTGATTGTGTTTGCTTCTCAGGTTTCCATGACAAAAATTGATTGGACTCCAGGTGAAAAGGTAAAATCTTATTAGGTAGCCAACTCACCCTCTATCATATTATTTTGGAAATGCTGTTATATTTATCTAAAAGTGTCTAGCCCTAGAAACATTTTAGGGACTTTAAATAGTGCATTATCATGAACAGATTTGTGCAATGCTGGTTACTTTTTATTAGAAAAGTGTATGTGGCTTGGGTAAGGGAACTTACAACGGATGGTTCAGTCTTTAGAGAGTTAGATTTTCATTTTAACCAAGCATTTGAAACTTTCCCACTGTAAAAGAAAAAAAAAAGATATTCTGGAAATTAGTTGTTCTACTTCCTCAGTTTCTTGAAACTGAACTTTACACATGAAACTTAAATGGACCAATTTGATTCTGAAGTTTCTGAGGTTTTTTTACAACATTGGTTTTCTCAGCTTTTTTACCATTCTTTATTAAATAGTCTTTATTATTGCCATAAATATTTGGGGTCTGACCTGAAGCACACTTAAGTCAATATTAGGTATTTTAGTTGATTTCAGTGTTCTCAGAATGATAACTATGAAAAGTAATTTTTATTTTTGGTCAAATTGTGCCACAATGAAGTATTAAAAAACAGGTAAAATAATGCAGAGAGTGTATCCTACTTGATAAGCTTGATAAAAGCAAACTTGGCAGATGTATTTCAACCAAACAGTGGCAAGGCAGCCGTGAGATAAGTCTTTACAAGTTAGACAATCTTAGTAATACCTTGAGGTTTGGTTTGGTTTTTTTTTTTTTTACTTGAGATGCACTTACCATTCTGTAAAAAACAAAATCTGAATTGACTTTTATACAACAGGACATTAAAATGATGAGTCATAAATCTTATATTGAATTTACAGAAGGAAATGTCTATAGCATTCCATATGTATTCTGTTTAGCTGTTTTATTTGAAAATTTGTTTTATGTCTCATTCCATCAGGATTACACTTATCATTTTATGAGTGCAATCTGTGAATGGACGGTGGCCTTTGGTTTTATCTTCTTCTTTTTAACATTCATTAGAGATTTTCAGGTTGGTATCTACATATTTTAGCATTATTTAGTGACTAAGTGCTATGAATTGTATAACAAATGCAATTGAAAATTACCATTCTTTATGTCAGACAGATACACCAAAGCTATACAAAAACAAATTTTACCACTGTCAAAAATTATTTCTGTCTATGTAATGAGTATTTTTCCCCTCACTTTTAAAACATAAAATTCAGTTTAATAGTTAATTAGGTATCTGGTGTGGACAATTATTCAGTAAATTAATATATTCTACTTATTTACCAATCTTTTTGAGAAAGAGGCTCTCTGAAGTTGATGTAATAAAAAAATAAATGATGCAACTAAAACTGCATTTCTTTCTACCTGAGGTTTTTATATAATAATCCAGTGCATTTCAACAATGGATGTTTCCTTTCTTTTTAGATATTACACATCTTGCTTGACATTCCCTCACAGTCCAAAAAAATATCAATTTTTGGAAAATTTTTGACATAAAGACATTGTGGTTTGGGTAGCTGGATCTGGTGATGCTTCAAGCCTGAATTTAAGGAAGAGAAAATACTAGATTAGTTAAAAAAAACCACTTTTATATGACTTATGAAAGGCATGCCTTGAACTTACTTTCCCAAGCTTTGCCTCACCAGCTCTTGTTGCTTACTGAGAACTGCTGCTTTATACCACAGTCACAAAGATGAACTGACTCACTCGTAATCACTGTAGGGCTCATACCCCATATGTTGGTCTTTCATTTATAGCACTGCCTCACACAAGTCCCAGAAAATTGAAAACTAGATCCTAGTAAGTATGTGCATAAGTGTAGAATATGAGAACAAATTGGTGCTGTGATAAAGTGCTGGAAACCATATCCAGAATTTGTGGAGGTGGGAAGGGTGGAAAAATAATGAGAACCCTCTACGTCCTCTAGTGTAAAACCAAAGTTTGGCATCAGATCATGTAAAACTTTGTCATTAATTCACTTCCTTCTTCACTTCAGCATGGAAGTAGTTAATACCTCTATATAATATGTACATAGCTTTGTACAGAAATCAATTTGCAACCAAGGATTCAGAGTTGACATATATTTTACTAACCAACAGCAAACATTTCTATGTCTGTTTAGTTTTGACTTAGTACTGAATAGACCATGGCTGTAGGGCTTTTCCTTATTAAATAATAATAAAATCCCCCAGGCTCAGCAGAAAAAAGCACTTCATTTTTTTAAAAAAGTACTTGTTCAAAATTACACAACACATTATCTTAAAGGTATATAATTGCCTTCTAAAAGTGACGGAATTATTGAAGTACCATTCAGAAATGCATGCATCATTTAATGCTCCATTTTGTGGGGAGATGTTTATTGCTAGTCCATCACTCTGATGCCTGCATATATGATGGCATCTCTTTTATCAAAGATAAAAGACTCTTCCCTTGGAGATGGATATTAACAGGACAATGCTGTAGTCCTCAGAATACCTATTAGCAAGTTTTAGTTGATAATTTTACTTCTGATCATGGTGTTAAACATTCAAAGTTTAACTATATATAAATATTGTGAACATAATAAATAGGACAAAATGATGGAATTAAGAAATATAAGAAAAATTAAGAAAAATCATCCCCTTTTCAAAAAAAATTTCCTATGGGATGTATTTCACTTAAACACTTTTTTCTTTTGTTTTGTTTTATCTCCATGTACATTAGATTGCAGAACTGTAAAATTAATTTATCTTAAGCTGATCTTGTTTTATTTTTTTTTAGAGATTTTCTTTGAGGATATCAACAGAAATACATGAAGACTCCTGGTAGTGAAAAGTAAAAATATTTTATATCTATGAATATTCTAGGTTTCTTTTTACTCATAGAAAGTGTTGCAGAGGGACAGGGATTGATAAATTGCATTAAGAACCCATGCCATTAACTCTGCAACATCTGTAACAGCATCCACTAAAAGACTTTAAAAACAACAATGTTCCTGCTGCCTTTTTGTAATATTTTGTAATTTTTATACAGTTTGTTATATTAAAAATACTGTAATAGAAGCAATCCCTAGAAGCACTGCAAAGTCATTCAAGGACTTGATCTCCTCAGATCTTCCCTTTTGGACATATCCATCCTTTATAATTTGCTGTAGTCTAATTAGTAACGTTACTTTTAAACTGGAGAAAGTACATTTTGCAAACAGTTAGGAAAGTCTAAAGGCAATGGAAATCACTAAGGCTGAATTCCTACTCTGTCAAGTTGCAAGAGCTATGGAAGATGTTGAGAGCAGAATTGGGCATCTTTGTTTCAAGACCAGAAATTTAAAGTTAGTAGGTGGTAACACTATGCTACATGTTTCTGATAGTGGGCATTGTATACAAATACAAATGCTAGGAGAAGTTTAAACTATATTGCTTGAAAAGGTGTTTTCTGATCATCACTGCAATATGTAAACATTTACCCCTTTTTCCCTTTTATGCACTGCTGGCCATAGGAAACTTAAAACTAAAGTGGGAATAGAATGTAAATTTACATTTATGCATGCCATAGTAAAGAGAAATCTTACTGCAATTTGGTTAGCACAAAGCAGAAATTTCCAGCCTGTATTTTAACCTGCAATGATGGAATGAAGAAGGTCTCCAAAAAGTCTTTGGAAATGAATGGAAAACAAGTAGTTTTCAGGCGTTTGGTCCTATGTGTATGAGTATTATATATATAAAACTGAAGGAAAAAAAAACCCTAAAGAGCAACTGTAGTGAAGGTATGGCATATTTGCTGCTATAGACTTACTTCTGTAATGAAAAACTGGGAAAGGATCTAATTGTGGAGTCAGATGTTACAGGTATCTGCAGGCAAAAAGTTATTTTGTTGACTGATCTGCTACCTCCACTCAGTGCATTAGCCACTTGGCTGTCAGTTCAGTTCTCTGAAAGTTACATTTGCCATGCTCTATCACAGTTTATGCAGAAATATTGATGATTTTCAGTTGCTAATTTTCCACCAAATAAAACGAATGCCTGTTTTGGACGGTGATGTTTTAAGATTAGTCATATGTTGATATTTCCTTTAATGTGTATTTTAAACTGTATTAAATTCAGCTGCTTCACAACATGAAGAGTCAATGTTTTCTTTATAAGTTCTTCCAAATAAAAAGAGTAAAAATGTTTTTCATTGGCAGATTTACTTTCCATAGTAATCAGGTTATCTTTCAGAGGTTTATAGCTACAATCAAATTCAAATTCAAACCTAGTGCTGACTAAATAAAGCACCTATGTCTTGCTGATTAAGTATCCTGCAAGGGACACACATTCTTTCAAGAGAAGATCAGAAATACTCAAAAGAAAATTTATATCAACCATAAAAATTAACATCCTGTTATTTTGAAGGCCATGTTACGAAAAGACAAAATTTCTTACTACACTGTGTATTGTTCTTCTATTGTTTTTTATTCCTAGATTTTGTAAACTAAATTATAAGAAGCTTAAAATTTTTATTGCAAATGATAACCAACCTTTACAGTGATTACAGTATCCTAAAGGGGGGAAAAAATGTTCAGGCTGAATCAAGATAATCTTGTTTGCTGAAATCAATGTGTTAATTCAAGTACTGAAGAACTACTGAATGAAGTACACATGGTGTAACTCTTGGGGATAGTCCTGTGCAGGGCCAGGAGCTGGACTCGATGATCCTTGTGGGTCCCTTCCAACTCGGCATATTCTGGGATTCTGTGAAATCTTTCACCTTTTTCTGAGCTTTATCATGATACATTTTAATGAGAGATATAGTCATGACCAAAAGAATACATTGTCAACTGTGTACCTTTTATTAAATTTGTTAGGCCAAAAACATCAGCATGCATCGACATGCAGATAAAGACAATGGATTATTTCCTTTTTATTTGTGCAGTGAACAACTGTTGAAAACACTGTGATTATTCTCTGGCTCCAGGTAGATTTTCAGTCAAGAGCTTAATTACTTTTTCAGTTGAAATGGGAGTTGACAAGTTGCAAGCAATTGAAAAAAACTATTATTCTAGCAAGGTGTACTATTTTAGCTGTGGCTGACTCTTGTTAGTTAGTACACTTTCATTTTTTTAAGCAAGTGATCTCTACAGGTTAGTGTGGATAATGTCACATAAATTTCTGTTGCCTTTTCTTTATTTTCCCACTTCTTAGCAACAATAAATAACTATTTTTTCTTGGAACCTATACTAGAAATATTTTCATCATCTGCTCTGCATGATGTTTTCTATTTATCAGCCCATCAGCAGTGATTGAGAAATTCCTTTTGCGTAAACTACAGTAAATCACATGACAGTTGCTGTTATTTTTAGTGGTTATGTTAAACCATTCTATCCCTTCCAAAAGTGCAGAGGCTCATTTTTCTAGGTTGTGCAGCTTGATCTGCGGATGAAATGCCACTGGTGTGGTCTCTGTAACAGTTCCAGATCATGTCATGTAAGGATGAAACTCAATCAACTCAAAATACCTAAAACCAGTTTTGTCTTAGGACACTGTTACTGGCACTGCTTTCCCTTCCTATGTGCACTAAGCCAGTGATCACCATATATTGCACCTTTGGCTTTTCTCATGAGGTCTTCTGAATTTTAGTTTCTGATCTGCTCGGTTTGCACACTGCCTTGTGTGCGACAGCAGCATATATTTGACAGTAGTAAAATAATCTTGATGGCAGGGGATTTGCTACTTTGTCCTAATACTTGTTGCAAAAGTTTCAAGTGGAACAGAGTGATTATGGTAACATGTCAGTGAATTTTTGACATTCTGGTCTGAAGTTTGTAAAGACATTCAAGAGCTTGGTATTTTAAACTGCTCTGTAAATACAGTCTTAGTCTCAATATTGATACCACGTTTTCACAAGTGTTCAGGTTTTAGAGGGCCTGCTTGAAGATGGCAGAGTGTTTGGGGTTGGTGAACTGTTCCTAGCGGTTTGCAATGTCCACTAGAAATATTCTCTCTGGAAGAAGCTGGAAGAGCTGTTCTCCTCCAAGAAACAGTGAAAGGCAGCATTTTAAGAAGGGATAATGTATATTTCCTTGGAAGATGAGCTAAGGTCCCTTTATTTGGGAGAAATTCAACATAATGTAGGGAAGTAACAATAGGTTTTAATTTATAAGATCTCTGAAGCTTTGACTAAACCCATCACAGTTGGATCCGTCTTTCACTGCATTTCTGTGCATGTGCATGTGCTCATATGGTCAACACATGCATATATATACAGTATTGGCATGATGAAGCCTGACAGTGGTTAGAGTCCTGTATGTTGCTGAAATACACATAAATAATAATACTTGGTGTATTTTATAAATAACAGAAGGGCTTTAATGACTTTGGCTACATTTTTTTAATTGGTATGGTTATGCAGAAAGAGCATTTCTCAAATCTTAAGGAGAAAATAGGCAACTCCTACACATGGTATCTGTAGTTTTCCCTGTACACAATAGATGGCACTAGGAGACCACATGATCCGGGTTTATTTCCCACGTTCAGGCTGGCAAGTCCAATAGTTTTGTAGGTAGCTTTAATTGATTTTAATAGTCGTCTGGAGGCCCAGTTAAATGATTTTTTTATTGTGCCTTTGTGGAAAACAAGTCAGATCTAAGTTTCCTTGCCATTCCTTCCTGCCTTCGTCTAAGTAAATATGTTTTGCTACTGCAACATGTAGTTTCATAGCAACTTCAATTTCAATTTAATTTGTCTAAGTCAAAGGAGCCACTTGCTGCAGTTAGCACTGGTGCAAGCTGCAATCCAGCTGTCATTATTAAGCCACTTCTCTTGGGAAGTTTTTCCTACTCTATTACAAAGAAGGAGCATTTTATTCAGTGCTTTAGTAGAATTCAGTCAGTTTGCAATGGAGCATCAGAAGACAATATAGACCTTATTTTCATGGGACAACAGTATAAAAAGAACAAGATTTTAACATTTCAAAATTGCAGCCAGTCTGCACCCAGAAAGAATGATGTGTCAGGTTGTAAAAAAAATTCAAAGGCAGCTGCTGTATCTATTTAAAATGCACTTTTGTGTATGTATGATGCCTTTTTTTTACTTATTTCCTTGCCTAATGAAACATTTAGTTAGCATTTTTTGCATGTCCTCTGTGAAGTGTAGCAATAATCCAGGCCTCTGAACATTATTTCACCTGCAATGATATAAGCTCAGCATTGTCAGTCTTAAATAAACCACACTGAGCATGGATAATCCTCTACAAACTCACATCAAATTGTTGTATGGATAAAAAAAAGTATAGAAAGCGCTCTGACAAAGTAAGAATATGTCATTATTATAGACATCTTTAACACTGTAGAATCTTCTTAGTCCACAACAAGTCCTCTCCCAACACACACTCATAATTTTATTCATTGTAAATAGAAGGTACATTTCAAAGAAAGTTTCTCTGATGAATATCTAGACTTTCATCATAAGATCTGCAGGAACAATCTCTGTAGCCCTACTTTTATTAGGGCTATTAGCAGCTGATGGATCTCCATGCAGTTATCTTTCCTGCCTTTCAAACTGCATCAAGTGACTGAAACACATTAGATAGTTTGCATGGAGTTTTTTCTTTTGGTTTGAATTATTCGAGAGCATTTTGCTACGGCAATGGCAAGAAGAAGAGTGCTGGCAGCACAGACTAACATCACCTTGGTAAGATGGTCACAGCAAATGTCACTAAAATTTGCAATGTCATGGACAGAAAGAGGTTGGTATGAGAAGATCATGTCTGCTATAAGGGTCTTGGTTTGTGTTGTTTGGCAAAAGTGGAAACCATGCAAAAAGTCAATAGCTTAAAGTTAATTTGAAAGGTCTTGTGGAAGATTAGGGAAATTCTAACCAGGAAAAAGGAAATAATACTGTTAAAGAGATATAATATATGCCTTTGCTTTTATCTTTGAGTATAAAGGTTCTTTTAAAGTCTTTGTTCATTTTAGCTAGAATATGGAACTATTTATATTCTGTCTGTCCATGGGTGACTGGGTGATACAATTCTTGAACAATACTACAATTCAAAGGATTTTTTGTTGTTGTCCAAATCAACCAACTTCCTCCCTAAACATCCAATGTGTAGATACCTCAAAAACACTGACTATGCTCCAACCAAATGTTCTGAAACAAGGTCTTATGCAGCTAGGCTTTGTCATGTCCCATCATTTCTAGACTGGCTCTGTCTTTTCGAGTATTCTGTGCTAGATTTAATTCATATAGGTGACCTGGGAAAGACAAAGGCTGTTATTGTGAGGTTACCATAAACATTGTTTTATACAATTGCTAGTCTTTTTTCAAGGTTTGTTTTTGATAATACAATAATTTGTGGGCTTTTTTTCCCTCTGAAAAGTTATAAATATAATTTTGTACACATTTGAACCTTCAATAGGATTACACAGAAAATCTCGTCTTTACTGCTTAAAAAGGATGTTGACCATAGGTCTTGCTCTTCAGGCAAAAATGTAATGTTCAGAAATGCCTCTGAAGAAATATCCCTGTTTTCTTACAGAGAGCTATTTGGATCTTTGAAGATCCAAATTCAATAGAAGATAAGAACCTTCACTTGAAGGAAAAGTGATCTTCTTCTTTAATCAACTGATATCAGATTCCAAGCCTTCTACTGGCTTTAACTGTCAGCATTTCTCGCTCTGCTCAGCAAGCGCATATGTTGTTCACAGAGCCTGGGGATGTTTCCTGAATAGCTTCTGGTGTCAGCAGAATAACCTCAGGGATGAATCTGGAAAACAAGTTATCTCCCTGTAAGCAGTTTGAAGGAGACGTTAAGCTCTAAGACTCAGCTTGTTCTGCTTCCGCTCCTTAAACCCAACTTGTTTTCTTACTGAGGAAACAGAAACAGAGAGTTCAAAGTGAATTATTTAGACTTGAGGTCTCAGAATGGATACCACAGCTACAAAAGGATGTAGTTCTGATTAAGCCTCTAACAACATTTAATTTGAAATTCAGCGCAATTGTGTGCAAAGATCCTGGCACTGGGGCAAGATTTGAAGTAGCTGTAACAGTCTTAGAAGCAACTGAGGAGCCAGGAGCCAAGCTTCAGCAAGCACTTGTTTTCTCAGGAGTGTGGAAGCTTTCCATTGGCACGGCTTCCTATGGGTTTTGGGGGCACAGAGATGGCGCCATTTCTTATTTCTCCCTTTGTCCTCTGTCCTTCTGTGTTACCTAATACTCAATTCACACAAATTGTGTTGGCAAACAGTTCTCCTAGTATGTTAGTATTAGGATGTGGTTTCTGTGATTCTGTTCCAGAAATCATCTTTCTTCGTGACAGTCAACAAATTAGCCTTACTTTCCTCCATTTTGTGGTCTCAATTTGATGTCTGGGGAATTTAAACGTATGCAGGTAGTAAGTCATGGGTGCTCTCTGACCTGACTGCAGACCAAAATCAACTCTCAACTGAGATCTTGCGTACAGCTGGCATGGCTAGTTAGCTTAAAAGTGTTTAAACCAAATATTTGGGGTAATTATAGTATTATAGAAGATTTTAAAGGGTGATTGCCAGTGCTGTCAAAGGGTGAAGCTGACATTTTTTCAGTACCCCTCCTTGCCAAAAAGCTTTAAAATTTGAACGCTATTATTGTATTAGTATAGGTTTTTAGTCTTGAACTGAATTTAAAACATGCTTACTGTTTAGGGTAGGCAATACAAAATCCTGATCTCTACTTTCCTAGAATTTCAACCAAAAGGAATGGTACAACATTATATAATCATATTTTTTAAAAATCAACTTGCAGTTTTACATGGCATCTTGTGTCTGTTCGTGGCAGCCAGAACTGAGCGTTGCCATTGAAAACAGAGAGTCATGGCAGTATATTCACTCCAAAAATACCTTCTGGTTGCAAAAATATTTAACAATGTTAAGACTAAAGAGGAGTGAGAGGAAACTAAAGAAAGACAGGATTGGAAACTGTTCATTGCACAGTCAGATAAAAATTCACTCTGGAAAAATGCACAAACAGACAAATAAAAAACAATTTCTGGAGTAAAAATGCAATCCTGCCGACCACTGAGTCTTCTTGGGTAGGGGTTGAAGGATGAAAGGACGTGTACTCTCAAACCACTCAGTTAAATTCAGTGAGCAAATAGCGCTGGACATCAAGCGTTCAGCTCGGGACTGGGGACAGATAAGTCTCTCATGGATTTCTAGGAAGAACAGAAGCACTGCCTTCATGCATACCTCTGGGTTTTGGAAAAACAGAAGTCTCGGAAACCAAAATCCTAGCAATACCATGGATGGGTTATTGAAAGCATCCCATAAATCATACTAGCAGTTAAACAGCATGACAAAACAGGAATTAGTGATGTCTCAGTTTTCTTCAAGAGGAGCTGGAGATGGGTCATCATCTGCAATACTAGATTATGTAATCGTGTTTCAGAACCAGCAGTTCCCATGTATTTGTGTTCTATTTGTGTCAGTTACTCTCGAGGCATGCAGCCTCAGAAACAGGTCTAAAGACTGGAAGCTGAGAAAACTGGTGAGAAAGAGGAGAGTCCCTGGACGAGAAATGAGGGAAAGGAAAAGGTAGGACTACAGGCATTTGCCTCTAAACATGCTACTTATCACTGGCCTCAGTGGAAATGAAGAAAAACAGAAAGACTCCTTTATTATCTTGCAAAGAATTAATTACGTCAAATGACAACAAATTACATAGCGGGGTCAGGAAGCACTTTTCCTCCATTTTCTGGATACTAAGGATCAATACCCTGATAGGTTTCTTAGGAGCAAAGTTATATTGTAACTGCAGTCACAGGACCTGGAAAAGAGGTTCCTGCTCACAGATTGCAGCAGGAGGATTTCCCCTTTCCATGGATTTTCAGTGTAGACTTTGGGTTAACAGGAGGTTGTGCTTACTTGTAAAGGTCCCCATGCAGCTTCTGGTGGGAACACACCAGCTTGTTTGGCAGTCTCATAGGGAACACAGGGGATTTTTTTGACAGCAAAATCACAGAACAGAAGAGGAACAGAGTCTCTAAAATGAAACAATGAGGAATGAGCTACACAGGAAAGATACTTGTGGTGACCTGCTTTAGCCCCCGGTGTCAGGTAGGAGACTCTGAAACGGGTGTCGCTGTGGATGCAAGGAGGGTTTGCTTGATTGGGATGGGTTCTCCACTCCCAGCAGCTAAGTGATGGCTGAAATACATCTCAAGGAGTCATAGGAAAACAGAAAAAAAAAACAAGAAAGGAAAACAGTGAAATTGGAAATACAACAGATGCAGAATTACAAACCTATGGTGAGTCTAATGGATCAGTACTGGTCTGGGGACAAGTAAAGGGAAGAGAACTATGCTTATGCAACTGGAAGAGCCACAAGGTAAATGATCACCCACCAAATAATATGTAATGAAGTCTTAAAACATCTGTTGATGATCAGGAGGATAGAGGCTCCAGCAGAAAAGGGCAAAGATGGCTTTTCCTACCAGTGTTTATACTGGCCTGCATTAGGACCAATCATATATGCAGTCATACTTCATCCAACGAAGCCTATGGAATTAGTTCTCATCTACTAAATACTCAGCGCAGGGGACAATTATGTTAGTCTACTGCTAAACCACTGTTCAACATAAATTATTGCTAATCTGAGCTCACTCCTTAGCATATATTTGTTGCTGCTCTGATCATTTCTTTTTGGGTTGTTGCGAACTGTCAGTATTGGTTTTTTTAACAAAGGAACACAGTATTCAGAAAGTACCAAACAACATCTTTATAATTATCATGAAATCTCCTATAGAGCGTTTCCTGTTAACTTTCATAGTGTTTTGAAGAAAATTCTTTTGAAGGCTTTTATAGGCTCTTTTCCAACATATCTGGGGAGTCTGTTTTTCAACATCTAGTTTTACTGTTTAACGTTTATTTATGGCCATTTCAGTGCCTTTAACTTCCTAGGATTGTAAAATGTTTTTTTAACCAACTTACTGATTTTAGATTTACACAAATTTGGACAAAGACCAGCTGATTCACTAGTAATTAATGTATAATCACAAAACTCGTTCTTAAAACAACTTCATTTACAGCCTGTGTTCTTCTTTCTAATGCTGCAAATGGAGAAGCACACAGAGCTGGCTTTGTTTTGGCTGTGTACAGCTACACCTTGTGCAGGGTACAAGGAGGAAGCTATAAAGGCTGAAGTTCACGGTAGATATTGCAAACAGGACATGAATTCCAGTACAAGTTCCTTTCAGGAATCTAGTAATTTTTGTCACTTTTTCCCACACTATTTTTTTAACTTTGTTTTTAAACCTGCTTCTTTTTAAAGGATATGGATTGGTGTAATCGTTTTCCCCATGCACTTAACTACCAGCCCTTATCAGGACTGCAATGTAAGATCCTAGAACAAACTGGAATGATTTAGGCTTCTGGTATTTCCTGGCTGCTTATATAAATCAGAGTACCTTCTGACTTCTTATATCTGTATTTACAGTGATGGGAGCAAATATTTTTGTAGTAAATTCTATTAAACTTGAAATACAAATCCAGTCACATTCTGAAGTGTCCATTCCCTTAAGATTGTGTCACGGTAGTCGCTGCTTTTGGTTCTACATATTGTTCATGGTAATTCTTCTGCTGGTACAATGAAAACTAGTTCTCCTCTGCCACTCAACTCTGCACATAACACACTTTGTACACAGCTCATTATTTCTTTACATCTACTTCTGAATAGGGACAGTGCTGTTTCAAATAGGGCAGAAATTACTAAGCCCATCATCCTACTGCCCAGGTACCCTTAAGAGTGTGTGTCTCTGCAGACCATATCGCAGCTGACATCTGGCATCCCACACAGAAAGAGAGGATTCTTTGCCTAATGGTTGAAATGTTCTCAATCAGTAAATACTTAAGCATAGCTGGAAATTGGAAGAATATGAGGGGTCTCCTGTTAAGTAGGACATCTGCCTGTAGGATCTTTCAAAAGAAGGCCCTAGGAAGAAAAATTATGAAGTGAGAAATTGTTTGTGTTAAGGCTGAAGTGTCCAAAAAACAAGTATTGTTATTAGTTTTGAATTAGCTCCTCTGATGTTACAACAAACCTTATTAGCCTTCTTTCATCAAAAAACTAAGGTTGTTGCTTAACTTTCTGGAACAAGCCACGAATTCCTGAATTCCATTGTTTTTCAGAGGCTGTGGTTTGATTCCCAGAACCAAAATGAATCTGATTCTTAAGCTGGCATATACCATTAAAGCATTCCTAGATCAGGGTTCTGAAAAGAGAGGCTTCGGTTTCAAAACCTCTTTCACATTAATGGGTTCCTTATGAGTTATAATGGTGCAATTATGAGAGATGGAGAACCAGACTGAGCAGTGGGCTACGCAACAATCACCCTCTCTGGATTCATTGGAGGGAAGGAGTAGAGGCTGAGGGTACTTAAATTTAGCCTAAGGAGGAAAACAAGACCTTCTAACCATGCTAGATGGCATCTGCCATGTTTAGAAGGCTGTTTGCAAAAGGACTCATTCAACAACATCAAAATCTTGTGGAATCTTTCTACTCTGCTTGAATTTAAACTACATTCTGTTCCTGTCATGGTTATCTGCTCAATGCCTTCGAGAGATATTTGCAGAAAAAAACTACTGCTTACTAATTTTTGGCTGACAGTAAGTTATGAGGCAGGTAATCAGTGGTTACCAATACCACTTTTATCTACTGACTCCTGAAGTACTCAGTGCACACATGTTGCTGGTGAGGCTGGTCTGTGTAATTTCTGTTTTCTGTTTGTCGTCACCTGTCAAGCAGTTGAATGCATTAACTAAAATTTGTCTTCAGTTCTACAAATATGTGTGTGCTTATCATTCACCCTATGCATGTTTGAATGACTGGCCATGAGTTCTGTGCACTGCTGTGAAACAACACATAAAAATGAGCTTCTCCTGAAAAGAATGAACTGCCTGTACTATACGACATAAGAGTAAGGGTATCACAGAGATCGAGTTAGCTGGCACCATGAGCCCTGGGCTATTCACCTTGATGCACTGGGTTAATTAGCAGATTACAGCTGGCACTGCATCTACCATTATTTCCAATCTCTTATTCAGAAAAGGTGCTTCATGTAAATCAAGACCGATAAATAAGTATTCACGTGAGAGAAAACCCAGAGGCAAAGCTAAAAAAGGTTTTGTGCTCATTTACACCCTGCCAAAAACTACAGGCTTCACTAAAGAACTTGCTGATACCTTTGTGGCAACAGTGTTGAAATGCCCAGCTGAGTTGGCAGGTTAAGGCTGCAGAAATCTTGGACAACTGTCTTTGTCAGTCCAGTCTGCATATCTGACTTCATATTTGACCTGGCTGTTGGAATAGCTTCTAAAAACATACCTTACTTCATTAGGTACCAATCAGAGCTATCTAAATAAGTCCTGGACTGTGTATACAGATTCAACAATAAGGATTCCTGGATGGAAAATTTTCAAAGGTATCCTTTTTAATGGTTAATACTCCTCTTCTGACATTATTTAATTAGTAGATGTTTGTCCTGGTTTCATGACATGGTCTCCAAATGGTTTTCTCCCTTTATTTTCTTTTTTTAAAAAAGTCCTGTGTTTAAAATTACACTAGATGAGGGTAGAAAACTAGAGAACAGATAGTCAGAATCCAGTGTACATCAGATTTGATGGCAGAACCAAACTCTACAGATTTATACTGTGATTAGAGTAGATTGGGAAAAATCTTTCATGTATCTGGACCAAAACTGCTAGATCTTGTCTTCTAAAGCTATTTGGGACAGCAAGGCTTTGATATTCTTCTGGAAGAAACCCTGGAAGGCTGCTAAGCAGATGGGCTTCAAAGCTCATGCCTTTATTTAGGAGGGCATCCTGAAGAGTACAGCTGCATTTCTCTCTTACCCAGCACATAAGCTTTCTTGCAGTCTCAGAACAGATTACATCTGTTGTGAAGGTTCATAAGGCACAGGGTGTCACTTACGAATAGAGTAACTAATACACTCAAGCAGAAAACAGATCTTCCAGTCTTGTGGCACAAGGGTGGAAGTGGCAGTGAAGAAATTCTCTCTGCTTATGATACATGAATTCCAAGACCATTCAGTACCAAAACTTTTGTTCTTGTAGGCAATCATAAAGAAGCACGGAAAGGTAGGTGACAAACTTATGAAAATCCACACCCTTAGTCACCAGTATTTAATTACTCTAGAACAGAAATACTCTAGAATTATTATTAGAGCCAAGGAAAGTCTTCCCTTGGAATGAGAGCTTTTTGGGGTGATAACACGAGGCTACACCTTGTGAAATGAAAGAGGAAAGATGTCCTTACAGGATTCACTTTGGGCTTTTTGAGGAACAAATGGTGCCAGTCTGGGCAGGAAAATCCGTTCATTCTGAAAGAATACACCTAAACCCAAGAACTTTTCTGAAGAAAACTGAACTATAACCTCAGTGAACTTTGTATGATGCTGAGAATTGTTTATTTATAACAAAATGGAGAAAAAAGAGGCAGGAGCACCTATCTTGTAACATGAACTTTAAAGTGTAAAATAAATATAAAGCCAAGAAGCAGTCAGGCCCAGGAATCCAAAACAAAGTTTGTTCAAAACGTGAGCAGAGGCACAGCTGTCACAATGCTGACTTAGCATTCTTCAGGTTTCAAAGGAAAGTCAAGCCCATCAGTATTTCCATATCCGAGTAAACCCATACCTAGTCTTAGCTGCAGACATTGCTCTCATTCACACTCCTTCATCAGGACAAAAACCAGAATGTCAGTTGCCCTTAGACATAAAAAGACCCCAAAGAAACCAACCAAACAACACGAGAATAATTGCATAATAATATCATATTTCTGCCTTTCATATAGAAGCCAAATTGGAGTTATAAATTGTCATAATTAAGGGTTGGACTTCATGATCTCAGAGGTCTCTTCCAACCCAGCTGATTCTATGATTCTATGATTCTATGATTCTATGATAATTTCAATTACAATTTGGAAAAGTGATTCCCAAGCAGAGTTTGTGGACCACTAGTCACCTACAGCAATCCTCAGAACCACAGACTGTCCAGACTCCTGACAGACAAAATCTGCAGGTTGATATCGCTTTAACTTTTTAAATTATTAAATTATAGAATATTTTTTCTCAATTCTTTTTCATAAAAGCAATTTTTTCTCTGCAGTCACTTCAGTATTTCACTGAGTTTGGTCCACAGCACGTCGTTTCGGAAGCACAGGTTTTTTGTCCTTACTATGTCATTGACTATTGCAAATTGCCTGCAGGAAATTTAGGAATAAGACAGGTTTTTCATGGGCTACTGATGTTTTACCTGGAGAAACAGGCTTTATTTTGCACTGCGTACATAATTTCTTTCAAAGAATGGGTGAAAGTTTACGTAGTGTATTTTCAAAATATTACTATGCTGAAAGATCAGTAAATATAAAAGCTGAGAATTTGAGTGATTCGCTCCATTTAGTCTGGCCAGACTAACAGTGGCAGGAAGGATGGAACCACGCTACATTGACTTTATCTTAGTTCACCAAAACAAGGTTTCAGCTGTGGTTTTAAAGAAGCAGAAAACATGAATGGCTGGCAGCAGCAGCTAATGAGAACCAGAGCAGAGGGCAGCCCCCTGTGAGACAGACAGAGGGCTACGTGGGGTTGTCTCCAGTGGGTTCCATAAATTGTGGCTGGGACAGACACCTGTGGGCTCCCAGCTGTCAGAAGGGTTCATGTCGTTTGTGAAAGCTGAGCACAAGAAGGACAAAATCCCAACGAGGGGCCATTGTTGGACACCACAAAAAAAAAAAGACCAGTCTTCTTTACTGCTGCTCTCACCCTAACTTCAGTTCATCACTTGCATGCAAGACTGTTGTAGTACAACACTTGGCATTATTTCTCCTATAACCTCCCATTCCTGTTGCTGTTTTCAGTGTCTTGATGACAATGCTTAGCTTGGTTAAGAAGCACGACTCCTTCATAAATCTCAGGTATAGCTTTATTCTCTGCAAGTTAGACCAAATGGCAGCTAAAAATCTGGCAACTCCCTGCAGTCTGCCTGCAGGAGGACTCCAACTTCTCCTGCCTTTGGTGGATTAAAATCAGTGGGAGGTAATTATTGTTATTTTTAGCAGAACACAGAGTACAGGAACCATAAACTGGCTGGAAAAGTCTGAAATGTGGAAAATCTGAAATTATACAAAGGCTTGCTTCCAGTCCTCAGTTATTATCATAAAGCAGCAAAATCTCATTCTCTTCCTATCGCTAAAGCTTTCTTATTGACTAGTCTGCCACATTTCTGCTTGCACCTCTCACCACAGGTGTCCTTGATCCAAGGTTTGTATCTGTGATTCAAACAGGAACAAAGGAATGTAAATATTTTAAATTGGAATTTGTTTAAATTGAATGTGATTTTTGAGCACTTTTGGACAGATTGCCTTTAAAAGAAGCAATATAGAAGCAAAAAAAAAAACAACAACAAAAACCCAAAAAACCTCCCACCTTTTAAATTTAGCTTTCTGGCCTGAGGTGGTCTTCCATCCTACTGCCCTCAGTCACCCTGTGCATTTACTCCAGTATTTGCAGCACCATTTTGAGACTAAGCTCCTTATGATTTTGCTTAGTGGAAAACTACACGCCAGCTTTAAAACTTCTACAGTAAGTTTTTATTTATGAGTCATTTGTACCAAAACCAGACACTTTTGGAACTGAATGCTGCCCACTTAAGACATCTAAGGAAAACAAAAGTGAAAATTTAATGTTAAATCTTTTTAAAGTTCCTTACAATGATCTGACAGCAGGAAAGTCCCTGCCTCACATGATATTTAGAATTTCATGTTTTGTCATATATTCACCTAACTATATTGAAACACTCAGACATGATAATTTCTATTTAGGTAGGTCTACACTTTTGCAACAGCTTAGGCATTATTATACTTGCTATTTTAAAACAGGTGATGGCAAGCAAATTTTTGGAGCAGTCACCCTTTGGCCACATGTACACATGTGCTGATGTAGGACAAAGGTTTTCTCAACTGGAAGTCATACTTTCTGCTCTACCCACACCTATTGGGGACCTTAAGGACATTTATCATGCTGGTCTATGTTGTTTTCTCTCTTTCTGTCTTGCCATGATGTGTATACAACCAGAGCAAGTGATGTCAAGAATGAAAAAGTTCATACCTGCAACATGGTTGCATAGTCCCATTTTTATCTTGAGTCTTTCTCCCTTATGTGACAAATCATCTTCTACAAGACAAGAAAAGGAATGAATGCAATAATCAGTAGAACTTTGTCAATTAGAAATGCCTTCCAGTGTGCAATGCAATCCTTCCTTTTGCAAGCACAAGCCTTCTATACTGCAAGGATGCTGGGGAAGTCAATAAGCAGATGTTGCAGATCTTATACTGGTGGTGTTAATAAAGACTAGAAAGACTCAATGCTTTTAAAATAGGGAAAATCACATAACACATATAATGTAACACTTCCATCCCTGACAGTGTTCAAGGCCAGGCTGGTTGGGGCTCTCAACAACCTGGTCTAGTGAAAGGTATCCCTGCCCATGGCAGAGGGGTTTGAACTAGATGATCTTTAATCAATACAAACCATTTTATGATTCTATGACTCTATGATATTTCCTATTTGCATGTTTTAAGTATGAGGAAAAGTATGGGCTGTCTTGATCATTCAGTTCCTCTTTGATAATAAAATGCTTCTGGATTAAGTATGAATTAATCTAAAAAGCTACATATATAAAACTAATAAGAGTCTCTCCACTCCTATTTTTGAATTTAAGGCAGGATTGGGATAAAAAAGGAAGCTCAAACAACTTACAGTATAACATAAAGAGAATAAAATACATCATATCTTCATTAAAGGGATCTTAGCAGATTTACACTTAAATCCTTACCATAAGGATTTGTAATATTTCAAAGGGATTGTGACAAAAATCATTGTTTTAAAGTTTCATACAAATCAATTATACCTCTTTCCAAGTACTTGGAAGTCTTTCAAAACCAAAAAAAACTGGTTAAAAAGTGTTTTTTCTGGATATTTCCATTAATCTGTCAAACATCCACTTCGCCAGATAAATTGAACTCACTGAACACATAGATGAACATCTTTGCATTTGTGGAATTCAAGCTACTGCCCCCATAGAGCTCAGAAGATGCAGTGTCATACTGGCAGTCGTTTTACTGGATTGCTTGTTTCGTTGTGTGTGTTGTTTTTAGGGAAAAACATGTATCTCCATGGTTCCACCTAACTAATTAGAGAAAACTTGCTACCACGTGGGACTTATGTCACCCTTTCTGTGTTTAATTATTTGCTACTATCTTTTTTTCTCATTAGGAATCCAAGTCACTAACCATGTTAGATGGAAAAATACAAGTATAATGATGGCTGCAACTGGGTTTTGACTCAGGAAATGCAGTTCTAACACATTGCCTCAAGTGTCTGCCTATATATTTGGAGATGGCCAAGATACACAATTTATACCATCGGGCATTCTCCAGACATTAGAAGTGGGATAGAATTTTCTTTAATCCTAGATTTGCCCACTTTTCCACTTCAGCAGCCAAAAAAATGTGTTTAGAGGATGCGTTGTAGGTGCCTGTGGCAACTGGATATATTTATCAGGGCATCTGTTGTTGCACCTTTTTACTGCTCTGTCAGAAAAATATTTCCTTTTATTACAATTGGAGTTTTCAGTTTTCTGTCAAGAAAGCCCTCCAATATTCAGAGAGCCTTTTGGTATGTATTATTAGTGCCAAAAAATAAAGTTTTACCAGACATCTTCCCAACATTTAATTTATATGCATCACTGCCTATTTTTTATTAGGTGTTATTTGGTATCTTTTCCACTCTATCCCTCCTCACACAAGAAGAAGGAGTCAACCCTTTTCTCTTAGTCTCCCCTGTATATACGTATTGCAATTTTAAGCCAAAACTGGGCCTTGTGACCATTATGTGTTTTTTCCCCATAAACATGCAAGCTGTAAATTGTCAGTTTTTTTAAGCCACCTGTGCAACAGTACAATCTGAGCTTCCTCTGCAAGTGTACTGCCATTTGTGTTTTAATTTTACAGTTATGCCCTATATTTCCATAGGGAATCTCTCATTTTATTATCTCTCCTGGACAGTGGTGCAGGGCACCAACTTCCATGATTCCTGTATGTGGCAGTCTGATGCTTTTAACCTGAAGGGGAGCTCAGCAGAAAATGTTGTAGCAGAAATGGACAGGGAAATCCCTGCTGTGGCTGCTGCACAGGTCTTGTGTCCCTCTTGCTCCCACTGTTGTGGTGCCAGGCTGGGTCCTACCATGGGCACTGTCCTCACTCTGCACATGGGGAAAAATAGGGCTAACAAAGATTTTACTGAAGGTTGTAGAGTTCTGGTGGGGCTGGACCTCACTGGGAGGAGAGAGACAACTGAGGAGGCCAATCACCACTCTTGTAGCTCTTTAAAGATCCTCAGGTCTGATTTTCTAGCTTGGCTTCAGACCTTCCTCCACACTATGAACATGCTTGGTGATCACTGGAATGTGCAATGACTTGGTGTTTGTCTCTGGACTGGATGCTGAATTGCAAAGTCAACCTGACCTCGAACCTGACTCACCACTACAGACTTGCCTGTGACCTGGACTTTTGGTCAAACTTGGCTCCAGTCACTGGACCCTGTCTGCTCCCCTCCCTTGGGGGCTGTGGCACTGTGCCAGTGCTGACCAGCTCTGCTTCTGCCTTGCCACCAGCCTCATTTCCTGTCTTGCCCTCCCTCAGGGGAAGGGAACCTGCCCTTGCTGCTCCCTGGCAAAGGCTTTCTCTCTGATCTAAACAAAAGAACACTGAAGCTTCTAAAAAGTAATATTTTTTTAAAAATACAGGAAAAAAAAAGCAACTGATTTTCTTCCCCTAGCTTTCTCAAGAAGGTATTTCGAATGAGAAGTTTCAGGAACGAATCATCCCAAGAGGGCACCTGGTCTGGAACATTTCGCCTCAATGGCTGGAATGTGGCAGGTCTAAAAATCTGCTCTAAGTGTGTCTGAAATTTTTATAAATACTTCTGTGGCATTTTGCAAGAAATGGATGCAGGGGATGAGGAGAAACACAGAGAGAGGGGACTTGGTAAGTCAGTGAGGCATCGAGAAGGAGCTAGAGGAAGCAAAAGGAGCAGGTTAATCTTTCCTCTGCGGGAGCTCCAGTCGCTCCTATGAAAGAAACATGAACCGAAAATTGACTCGAGCTGCTGCAACCAGATGGGATTCACCACCACAGTGTAAGAGAACAGGCAGGAATTTCAAGTGGCATCTTGACCAGTCGCACTCGGAGCTGATGTACTTTTGGGAAGTATGGATGAACACTCTGGTTTAGAGAGCTAAATATTATTCTTGCTATTGCCATGGGACTGTATGTGCAAATGAATGTCATTGAAAAAGGGTTCAGCAGGAATGAAAATTATGACAGCCTACAAGACAAAACACTGAGTAGGGTAGTAGAAGTGAAAAGGACTTTTAAGTCAGACTCCTGAACTTAAGCCTTTGTTTAATCTCAGTGACTGATTTAACTACAAGAAAGCCTTTGCTCATGATGTATTCTTTTATCTTTCACTAAAAAAGCTTCTGAATATTAGACACAAAATTCATAGAGAAACACTGAGAAATAAATCCCTGGTGAGATTTCTCAGAGATGAGAAATAGCACTGGTGTTTCGTATATTCGTGGTTCAAATATAAGTTCAATATGTACATATGCCATCTTGGAAGTGAAATGGAGCTGAGAGTGCTTAAAGCAGCTGTAACTTTCCCCTCCTCACACACTAGAGAACCAAAAACTGGAGAAATCCCTCCTTGAAAAACTAAACATTTTCAAAAATACTTACTTTACTGTGTTCTGTTCAGTAAACCTTATTCGGTTTATTTTTGCTTTGTTTCCCCCCCCTCTTTCTTCCTTCCCCCTTTCACATGCAGCACAGATCATTTACAAAGAGAATTACAGGTGCCTTCTTGAGAGTAATGATCCAGGAGAAGAAGAAAGGGACAGCAGACTTAGGATGTTTTCTATTTATAAATCCTAACCAAGAGGTTTCTGTTCCCTCTCATGCAAATTTACAAAACTGTCTTGTCTTGAAAACAACAACCAAACCACAAAACCATTCTGCTACTACTTTTCCAACCTTACTATAAAATAATTCAGATATTGAATACCCTAGTGCTTTGGGGCTTGTTTATTTTTTCACTTGTGTGTTGTTAAAGAACAATTTTTGTAAGGCTGACCTAATATATCTGTGATTTCTTGTGGGACTCTTGAATGGAAGTGCTAGGGAGGAGAAAAGCTTTTATGTGGCTTTCCCTTCCACATTTCTTCTTTCCTGATCTAGAACCATCTGATCTTGGCTTGTGCCTAAATGCAAATAAACCAAAGCTGTAATTGCGGTGTAATGGTGTCACTGACTCTACAGAAGGTTTCATCACAATGTTCCCCCTTCTACCCAAATCCCACTATAAACCAAAGAAAGAAACCACTTCAGAGCAAGGTGAGGAGAAGCCAGAAAATGGTTTGTGATGGCAGGAATTAGGGGAACTTAGTTGAAATTAGGGATAGCAATGTGTATTGCCATCACTCCATGACTTAATGAACTTCAACAAGCCTGAGTATTTTTAAAGGCCCTTGGGGCAGCAGAAAGAGAGTTTCAGATCTCTGAAAACACTGAAGTTTACTGGGGGGTTTCCATCAAATTACCAGCTGCTATGGTTAAAAACAAATCCTGTCATAATCTACTTTGTTAATTCTTTGTTTTTAAAGAAAAAGAGTAGTACTCGTAGACAAAAATCTTATGTAGGTCACTAAGGTTGCAAAAAATACTGTGTAAATGCTGTCATAAAACCAAACAAAGCAAAATTATTCTGCTGTGAATAACATGTGGTTACCATTTGTTTACAATTTAGTCCAGCTATCAAAACAAGCTACACATTTTGCTAAATGGTTCATAGTCATTTTAGAAAGAACACAGATAAGGGGAGGCATATCCAGGATTTGCTCTTCTAGTGTCAGCAGTGCTGCTGAACCTCTGCTCCCTCTGCCTGGGCAATAGGCAAGCTACACAGGCTAATTGTATATGCTGCTCACTGTGCTGTCCACTGGTGAGCTGATCCCACTGAAGCCATCCCAACATTTTAAAAGAAAAGAAAGAAATGCAACGAATTCCCTCTTTGTTTCCTTTAATTCTTTATGATAGAAAGAATTTAGAAAGAAGAGTTGGGTGTGGGGTTGACAACACATCGTTTTCTTAGTATTCAAATGACTTAAGATCAGCAATTGTAACTTGTCTGGAGGATAAACAAGGAAATATTTTGCACTAAAGAGCTGTTGGAAGTGATGTGCAGAGGGGGAATGTCTGGTTGCCTGTGGAGGCTGAAGAGAGGCTTGCTTCAAAGCCAAGTTTCAAATATCATCTGTTTTCACTATAACACCATGTAACAAAACAAGCCTCAGTAAAATTTTCATTTAAGTGAGGAAGAATTTAAATGTTTTGCTTTTTTTCACTGTCATTTCTTCTCTAATTCAGAAAGATGTTTGAAGGAATTTTGTTTGCTTGGATCTTGAATGTAAAGAAAGAATGTTCACTGCCCAGGAAGAGATGAAGTGTGGCAAATTGGAACTAAAAATATAAACATGTTGGGAAGTTAGGGGTGTGTATGTGAGAACATGTATGTGTAGATGCAATTTTTTTTGTGATGTGAAAGAGCTTATATAACAAAAACTTTCAAAATCTAAGGATAAAGATTCTGTCCATGCTGAAGTTAAGCATCAGTAAAAGTTTTTTTTCTCTCCCCAGTTCACTGTGTTTTCATATGTAGGCTAGACAAAAAGAGATCAAGCAAAACTATTAAGTGAAGACAGGCACTAAAGTGATTTTGCTACGCAAACCTAAAATCCCAAATGCTGTCTATCTTCTAGCTAAGCTGAGGTGCATGCATTATTGGAGAAATGCATTGGTGGACAATTGCTTGCAGCTGACAGATCCAAAACCTGATACAGATGAGCAAAATGACAGCTGATCATAAGTTTCACTCTTACGGCAGGGCAGGAAGAATCTTGGCAGGTGATTTCTGTGTGATAAGGAGGCTCCCACAACAGGGACACATACTGAAAAATTGCTGAAGTATGGCATTCGAAATGGCTGCTACCTGAACTGATTGTGTGACATCAGTTGTGGCTGTGGCTTGACTGTGTGCTCTGCGTGTGAATAAAATGGTAGTTTAGACGCCCAACAGAGACATACTAAAAGCTAACAGAAACACACACAAATCATAAGCTCTTTTCAGAAAGGAAAAAGGAAGCTCTTTCAGGGGAAGGTGGGGCTCATGGCTCCTGAAGTCAAGTTTTTGGGTCAGCAGTGCCCCCATTGTACGTCATCTGGCAAACCCCCCCATAATGACAGCACGTCCATTACTTATCACACTGCCCTAGCAAAGGCATCTGAGAAAAAATCCAGTGCCAAATACTTGGGTAAGATTGAGCAATTCAGTCCCTGGGAGAGGTGAGATTAGCAACACAGGCAGCAGCAGCCAGCTGGGGCCTGAGGATGGGTAGCTGCATTTGGTCCTGCTGGTGGCTGAGGCTCATTGCAATGCCTGGACATCCTGTGGAGAGTAACAGCATGCATGTAATGGAGCAAAGGGATGGATGCCCAGGAGAGACAGGTCCTGGAAAAAACAGCTAGTGCAGGGTGTGCTGATATGTATGACGATATGGACACAATAATTGAAATGGAAAAAAACATCCAGAACAGGAGAAAGACAAATTTAGTTATGCAACCCACTGTTTATACAGCAAAAGGAAAGTTTGTACTCCCACCTGATTTCCTGAAGACTGCCTTACTCAACACCAGCACAGCGTGGTCCACTTGTGAGCACAATATAAATAATTCCCAAAGAGAACTGTCCTATTGTTCCTGTCCTCACTGCCAAACCTTCAGTCACCACAAAAGCATGGCACCTCTCTTGATCCAAGCTGGTCACATTTTGAAATGTTTTCTGGTAACTGAATACTTAGAGCAAGAAGTTCAGGGAAATGAACAGAATTTGATTTCCTAGGGAGCTCGAGCATGTGCCTGACTGGCTTTGATTTCTAAGATGCAAGTTCTATATTTCCTACAGCAGGGCTACAGACCACAGCCTTATGTTCATAAAAAGCTATGGGACACAACGGAAACCCTGTTTAACTGCACCTCAGATTCTAGCTGCTGATCAGACCAGTTGCCACTGGTTATAATCTCACTGGCAATGTATCAGTGTTGTGCTGTCCTGTTGATTGACACAGGGCTTGAACGAAGAAAATCCAGGTGACAATCCTATATTTGAGTCAGGGCTGTGACCAGAGGTCTAAAAGCTTCTAACTAATGAGGGGCCCTAACCTTAGGAGAAAAGCATGAATGAGAACTGAGCAGCACCCTTTTCTGGCATGGATTGTTACATTATCTCTCCTTTTTACTTAGCTATTTATTTTCATCAAACCCATAAGGACCCTGATCTTTGAGATGTCTTGCTCTCCCCAGTAGCCAAACATGACTGAAACTAGCCAGTAGGTTCTGAAAGTTGAGGGAAAGTAAGGACAGACACATGTATAAAGTGATGGTTTTTCCTTAGTAAATCTGGCTGAAATACTTTCCTCTATTAAACTATGCAGAAGCCGTCAGAGTCATCCTATAAAATGGAAATGCTCAAAAAAGAGCTTGGTTTTAAATATGGTAACAGGTCAGCTCAACAATGTTTGAAGAGCAAGGATGCCAGGAGGCTGGAAGAACCAGTAACAAAGCCTCACATTTACAACAGAGGAGGAGGCAAATACAGAAGCCAAATGTGAGGCAAGTTACAGTAAGAAAAATACTAATAATAAACCCCCACCCATGATACTTTAAATGTATTCAGCTGTTTTGAAATTTTCTTCTTGATGTATGCTTTTATGCAGGCAGGCAAGCTTTTGAGATCAGTTCCCTAAACCACATCAAACACATGATAAGGCATTATGGACCTAATCCATTTTTACAAAAATACTGGCTGTCCTGTGAGGAAAAGGCAAATGATGAAACAACTGAGAAAAACACAACTCATTCTCTCTGCTTGTTCCCCTCCCTACTTCTGATCTACTTTAAAAGTAGGTGAACTGGATCTCAACATGCAAAAGTATTCCCTTTTAAAAAGCTGTTGGGAAGCATTGAAGAGAAATCAACACTGCAAGCTGTTCATCATGAACAGTTTAGTTCTTACTGGGGAAAGATTCCCCATGCCCTGGAAAATGGTCCAAACTGTGCTGTAAGAAATCACATCAGGATTATGGAATCTGTTGGGAGCACGGAATCAACTAAATGCTAGAGATCATTTGTTTGAAAGCAAAAAGGATAATAATCACAGTTCTTAGGAGACTTATTATTTAAACTGGACCTCACAAGTTTTCTTCCACTGTCCAATTCTTCACAGCTTGTTAATTCAAGTGTACTCAAGTTCTCACCCCTACAAGTGACTTAAAGGATAAGGTTTATTAAACAGTTCATGGTAATCACCTATAAAAAGAACAGTTTGTATAAACACAAAAAATTATTCTCAGATCCCTTTCTCCTGCCCTGTATTTTCAGCACTCAGGTACATACTCTTTTCATTAAAAGACTGGTCCCAAGCTTAGCATTCACTTTACTTCAACTTCTGACTCTACAGACCAGGACAGAAGCGATAATTTCTAGTGTAAATATATTAGAACATACAAGAGCTTGAGAAGCAAAAATTATACTACCTAAATCAGGGAATACTGTTATCTATGAATTCATTCCTTCAGGGAGAGGGCACCAGTTTTGAAGTCTGAAGCAAAGAAAACCAACTGTCTGCACAGTGAATGTTTATTCAGAATTTTCCTTTCGACCCATTAACCTGAAAATGGGAAATACACTGAATGAGAAAATAATCCACTAGTTTAAGGTCAAGACACTGCCTTATTTTTTTTTTTTTTAAATGCAAATAAAACTGAGTGCTTTGTGCTACATCTGTTCTCACCCAATGACCTGCATTTTAATTTATGGTCATTTCAACTTGTTTCTTCAGAATGTGTATAAGTATTTGCAGACACATCCTTTGCTAAGCTTGTTTCTGTCACTCATTTTTTTGTATGGTATGAGGTATATTATTTTAATATTCTGCTTGGTTTCCCTCATAATGAACTAGCCCATGGAGCTCCCTTAAAATAATATTGTATTAGCAAAGTTAGACAGTCAAAACCAAAGCAGGAATATCCACAGCTTCCCAAATGAATGCAAATATTTTTGGAAGCAGTAGCAAACTTGTAATTTAGCACTGAACATCAGTCTCTGCTCACAGCTGGAGTAAAATCTTGATGTCAGGAAAAGGGACTGCAGGAACACTGCGGTGTTTCTCACATCTTCCCTTAAAGTGCTCTACTGATTTTTACCAGAGACAGAACTGCAAAATTAAGCAAGCCACAGGCCCCAGCTAACGTGGCAGTTCCTGTTTTGCTTGTAAAGTGGCCTGAATGAAGACACCATCACATGAAGCAGCAGAATAATGCTTTGGACACTAACGCGGGCATTTGACCTGGAGGCATCTCAGACAGCAGGATGCAAAATGTTCTCAAGGGTAAGAAAATATACATCCCATTTTGCAGACAAATCCATTGGAAGAGTGTTACCTCCTATCAGCTTTTGAGAGAAAAAACTGGATTCCCAGAAAGATTAAGCCTGTGATAAACTTAAGTTTCATGCTACACAATACTATGGAAAGAAAAATTGACCTGATCCCATGCAACTCAAAGTTCTGATCTTAGCAATGTTCTCTTTTTCCAAGTACAGGCTATAGCCTGTTATAATTTTTTTTCACAGAATGTCAAACTATACACTTACTCACTGGTGTAAATAATACACACTGGAAAGAAAAATGAGAGGAAGAGCTTGGAAAAAGAACCATCAATTTTCTTTTTAAATGTAGCTGAACAGATGAGTTGAGAGGGAACAGATTAATGATTACAAGTGCTAAACCAGGACTTCACTATAAAGTTATTATCATGTCCAGATGTTGGTTTTGCCTTTGACAGTTTTTTGAGGTTTCACTTACGTAAATACAGATATACATCTAGTCTAAGGGCATCTACGTGCATTTAAAATGCCTGTAATGCCTTTAAGAAACTGACCTTCATGCATTCTGCACTCCTGTTCACCCTCAAAATGAGGACTATGGTGATGGGATAAAAAAGTTTGTTTAAACATTGAATATAGAATTTACTAATAGTACATAATTACTATTAACAGATGCATTCAACAGCTTTTCCAGCAACATACTGCAGTAGTTTTCATGCCTACAAATTGTAATATTGCCCCAGATGATGAGTTCAAATCCATGCAAAATTTGGGTTTATTAGATGTGTATTTACTGACATCTCTTAATGCATACTGCATCTTTTAAAAGTTCTTTGCTCTCAGAAGCTTTTAAAAATAAAAGTCTCTTAAAAAATGGACTTCTTCCCTTGAAAGTATTACGTATATCTGATTACTGTGCAGCCAAGTTGAAACACTCCCTCCATCTTCTATTCCAAAAGAGATGGCAAATAACAAGCAAGTTGGAATATTCTCTGCTTATAGTATTTAGCTTGTGGTTAAGGACTTTCCAACTTTCTGGGTTAGCACGATCTCACTAGAAAACTGCTGTAGATCAAGGAGGACTAGCACAGCTGACATAATTCAGTCTCAAACCAACCCTCCCACACTTAATAGCTCCTTGTATCATCATGTGTCCTAAGTTGAATTTGGCTACAACTTAAGAGTAAAGGGATGTGTTCAGCAGATGACACTGGCAAGAACAGAAGAGCCTAATGTGGTCAGAGGTTCTGAAGGTAGTGTAAGCACTATGGTTGCTGATACACTGAATGTAAAAAGGGAAGGTTTTATCATTTTTTTCCCTCTGGTTCCTCACAATTTAGACATTTGGATTTTTTCTGTGCAGTGTGCCACCACTCAACTGGGAGGTAAGACAAAGTGGCAAGATTTTTCTTAATGTTTCTGCAGATTACAAATGTTGCACTATTCCAAAGTAAAAATCTATCCGGAAAAAAACCTGAAAGTCTTAAGCAGTTAAATTCACCATGCCTACTAATGAATTGTTATTCTGTGACATATATAATTACCAATTAATTATCCCTTATTTAACAAGTGACTGTTGGCTAGAGGCTCTCTTTTTCGTTCCTCATAAATGTACATCGGCAGTGATGTAAAAGATTTTTTTTTCCCGACTAAAATTCCTTTACACAAAAAGTTTCTTCAGAATGTTAAACAACTGAAGTTATACCTCCTTAAATGTCTTTCAGTAACCTTGTTTACTTCTTTAGAAAAACAATTAACCACTATGTCTCAAGTCAACTCTTTAAACCATGCTACTTCCTTACATAGGTTCATATCAGTTTAAAAGTATCGAACATACAGTCCTCATTAATTTCAGTCTTCCTTAAATTCGCTTGTTAGAATAGTGTTTATGGGATGATCAGTTCTCCTCTAGTCAGAGTGCCACCTTGGCTTAGGTTAAACTCCAAACCCCAATTTTCAACACTCTCTCTTCAGGGTAGCAGGTTGATGTAACTTCAGCAGGATTAGTTTTGGAGAAACATGAATTGCAGAGATTTCAGCAGAATTTTCACTATCTTGCTTAGACCAACATACAGGAATAAAATAGAATCACAACTTTGGTTTACAAAGTATAGCTTTAATTATACAGACTGCTTAAATGAGGTTTTAAATATAGATTTTAGAAAGTCACCAGTGTTTCAATACATACTTTCTGAAATAACAGTATCACATTTACTTCTGAAATACTTATTGCTAATATGTTAATATCTGCTGACTTTTACCAAGTGTTAACTATAACTATTGAATATTTTTGTTTAAGTGTTCAATAATTAATCCATCACTGAAATACCATCTCTAGACATTCTCTAGTGCATATATGCTTTTGTAGGGATTCAGGCATTACTCTGATTTACAGGTTATGGAGAGCAAAAATATGTCTGCTAGACTCAGATGTGAGCCATGTTTAAGCTACAGAAAAAAAAAAAGGCAGCTAACCTACTGAAGTGGCATAAGTAACTAAGAGAGAAGGTATTGACTCAGTCATAAGGCTAACAAACTTACATACTTAGCTTCAGTTTTAGTCTTTTCTTGGTCTCAGAAGAATGTGAAATACCAGAAAATTAATGATTGTCTGGCACACAGCATTCTGGTATAATCAAAATAATCTGGGGAATTCAAATAGATTGTGAAGAATTTAATGTGGAACAAATTATATTAAAGAAGATTCTTTAATGAAATGTCATTTTTGTCATGGCAATTTGGAGAGGAGTCTTCAGGGCCAGTCAGGCTTGAAGAGCATTTCTTTATATTGTTCCCCAATGTATACATCAAGAGGTGGCAAGGTAGTTTTATCATTATACAAACTGAATTTTACATTCTTTGCCGAAATTATCAGCAAAGGCACCAACTTGGAGGGGATTCCTCATCCTGTGGAAACTGCTCATCCAGAGCTTCTTTTGAATAAGCCCAACAGCAGCCAGAAAGTGGTTTCAACAGACCCACGTGACAGTGGACAAGTAGCGAGAATTTGGTATTCTATTAATAATCACCCAGTCCCTTGCTTTTGTCACAGTATCACCTTCAAACCAATCTTGAAATGTTTGTAGCTTTCTACAACACTGCAAGCTGAATTTGATACATAACTCTTATACAAAGTAGGAGTTTCTTTAATAACTTTGTACAGATTCTACGGTGGCATCGAATAGCAGGATATGCTTTGAAAATAGATTCAAATTGGGTTTTAATATTTTTTCACTTGTATTTTAGTTTCTCTCAAAACAGAGTATCACTGATTTGCAATCACTATAAGATAGCTGACTTATATGTAATTCTTGTCATGTCACTGCAGATATAGTATATTGGGAAAAAAGTAGAATTCATCAATGAAACAATTTCATTTTCAAAAGTTACTTTACCTGTAAGTTATGAGACAGAAAGAAGGTAACTTAGGTTAAATGTTTTACAAAGAAAATCTAAAAATGATCAGAATGCAGTTTTAGAGACTTGGAGGTTTAGAGTTGTGGAATTCTTAGAGTTCTATGAAGTAATTTCTGAAGAATCAGAAATGAATCTGAAATGATGCAGCATCAAAACTGCAAGGATCTCATGACTCATTTTAATAGTGGAAAGGTTCAGGTTGAAACATGCTGCCTGTCCAAACTTTCTGGAAGAGAACGCAGAGCATCTTAGTTCTTAAAACCACTGTCGGATAAATCACGTCACCCATGTGACCCACGCAAAACCATTGTCTGCTAAAGCTCCAAACACATGAGCACTTAACAGGGGTTTCCAAAGGCTGAAATCAGTCTCTTCAGTCACTAAACGAAGATTCACTATCAGAACTGTCTTCTGCTTTGCCATCATCTCCCCAAGCAGGCACAGGGGCATCTGGGGTCCTGCAGGCAACAAAAACATTCTGTGTTGCAAATCCAGCTGAGAACACAAGCAACCTAGCATTAAAGCTAATGTGCTTTCACTACAACTGCATACACTTTATTTCCACAACATTTAACACATTAACTGTTTATGGTTCACAAACTCACACCTTAGTGGTATTGCTTCACCTACACCTGAAAGATAAACACTAGAAACTGTAACTCACTGGACATCAAAACTTTGCAGACATCAGTCTGAATGCACACCTTTGAGGTTGTTTGAAGTAATGACAGATCACTAAGAAGTGGCAAACACTTGTAGAAAGAGTTGAAAGCAGGCAGTAATGATTAATTCAATTTTTTTCAATCTTCAGAGGTTCTAGGGCTGAAAGGAACATTCTGTACACCACTGAGCAGTGTAAATAGTACATGAAAAAATAAGACAGGAAATGAACAATATTGTATCCAACTAAAACTGCAGGGATAATTTAGAGAAGCAAAAAAAGAATTACTCACAGTGGAATTTGGCTAGAACATTGGGTTAAATTTGACATGTAAGAACAGCCATGGGATTTTTATGCACTACAAATGATCAAACCTCTTGTTTTTAGTTTTAAAGGGAATATTTAAAAGGGATCTTAATATCATGGCAAAACATTTGCTTGGGGAATCTACTGGAGATGGAGGGGAGAGAAGCAAGCCATCTAAAGAGTAACTAACACTACTGCCTGAAGATGCTGGCTCTCTGGAGTCTCCCTTCTAAGTATGTAATGAGTTTGACATACAAGCAAGACTGAGCCTGATGAATTCTGAAAACAAGGTAGAATATATGCAAATAATTATACTTGGGAAAGAATGATATTCAGAGAAACCAGCTTCCTGTATGACAGTTAACATCTCTTGGATAAAATATTGCATTTTAAACTGAGCTGATAATTATATTTTTCATCCTGTTCTTATTTATCTTGGGGGTTCAGAATTTCTTTTCCAACTTTAGTTCTGTTTATTATAATTTGTCTGTTGTGAATCCCTAAGGTACCTTCAAAGTGTTTCTAAACACTTTGGGTGCAAAGATGAGAAGTGTGTTAAAGAACTGTAGAAGAGCCTTCTCCCTCTCCCCTGCACACCTCTAAAACAAATTAAGAAAGCATTTGCTTTCTCATGCAAATACCACTTCACAATATTATTCCTTGTTGCCGTGGTAATGACAAAACAGAAGAGCTGTGCAAAGACATGTGATCTGGAGAGAACAGTGCAAAACTCTCGTCTAATAAGAAGAGGAAGATGGCACTGAATTCCTTTAGTTTGTGAGAGGTGGACAAACTCTCCTGGAGTTGAAGGTAGGCAAGAGAGGAAGGGTAAGAAACAGAAGTTAAAAATAAATAAATTGGGAACTTGACAGAATAGGCAGTTACCAAATGCTGTAAAAAGCTGAGGAAGGAGCAATAACAGAAGTGGAACAGCCAAAAGAAAAGAGTAGAAACAACTCCATATTATTAGAATTAGCATATCTACAGCCACAAAAACCCATGCTCAGTGACTGGCAAGTAGATGGGAGAGTGTGCAATAAGTGAGTGAGCCCACAGCAATATGCACATTTTCCTAATTTTCTTTGGGACTGAGTGACTAGGTCTAAGGAACCTGAAGACCCAAGAATTGTGGTGTGAATGGCAAGATACATGTAAAAAAAGAACTCTATAATATTGAGACAAGAAAGCAAGAAAATTGAAAGAATGGTCACCCTCGACGCCTTAAAATATTCTGCATTATGCACCTTGCCAAATAATTAGCTTGCTTTAATCAGTCTTCAAACCCACAACATTTTAAAGAAAATCTGACTAAGCATTATTATTGCACAGAATCTTTGAAGATGGACTTTGGGACCAAACCCCAAACATATTCTGCAAGCCTCAATATACAGTAATAATGTTTCTGTCTTAACCCAAACCAGAAAACTCGAAAGCAGATACTTTTTTAAAAAACAGCTTTTGAAATATTAACCTTTTATTAATCTACTATAAAAATCCGCCCAAACACGAAGAAATAGCAGCAATTACGGAAAGGTATGGATTTGAAGTGCCGAGTAAAAAATATAACACATTTAATACACATATAGAAAAACCATGTTTGATAACCCTCAGACTTGCACAGGGTCTTACTTCTGCTCTTCTTCCTATTTCTCATTCAATCAGTAAAAAATATCAACTGAGGAATAACTATTTTAGGTTTATTTAGACACCGGGAAGTAGCTGGGAGATAAACTGACTGAGCACGTGATGATACTTCAGGTTTATGTTATTAAACGAGTTGCTACTTTCAGAATAAGCCTTTACAAAATGTAAAAAGACTTCACTGGAAAGGAAACATGGACTTTCCAATACACTGACAGTTTCTGAAGAGGATGTAAAAGTGCTTCAAACAGTTTGGTGGCTATAATGTAAGAATGACAGTTAATACTTTCATCTATTTAACAAATTCTGTGAAATATTACAGTAAAGCTAAATTAAACGTCAAATGTAAAATAATCCTAAAATTAATGTTTATGGCCACTATGACAAGTAGCTTTGAAAATTAGTATCTATTCTTAGTAGTCTTCACATCAGGTTAACTCAATCAACAGCCAAAATTTCAAACTGCTGACTTCAATTTACACTGACAATGCTGAAGTCAAGTTGTACACTCCATCTACTGAGGGAATCTGGAAACAACCGTGCTGTCCCTCATGCATCCAGCAAAATAAAATTGAGTTTGTTCTTATTAGTCTACAGTTTTGACAGTTTGTTATTGAAGTGTTGAAAGAAAACATCTGGGAAAAACCTCACACCCTAAACAGTGCAGTGAAAATGGCTACTGACATTTTATTTGATTTCTCATTGCTAAATGCATGTTGTGAAATGCTACGCTGTCATTGCTATATCCTTCTCCTTGAATCTCACCACCTCTGGCTGGCTTGGAAGAAATGCTTTCATATTCTCTTAAGCCTGGATGGTAAAGTCCTGCAGCTTGCTATTGGGAGGGTACAGTACTGACCCATGTACATTCTAGTCTCTGTATTTCCTGGGACACGCCTTGGACTAGACAATGTTGAAAAGATAGCTCATACTTGAGATTATATCCCTTCTCCTTTGATAATGATGGGCCTCTTCAGGCCTGTAAAATGCTAAAAAAACCTTTCATGGAAGACTTCAAAACCTGTTTTAATGCTGATAACTTAGACTCATAACATCTTGAACAAGCTTTTCTAAGCACACTTTTTTCAAAGTTTTTTAAACACATGTTGCACACCAGACCTACACAAAGTTACAAATTACTTACTCGAGAAGATCTGGATTTAGTCCCTCAGAAATCATTTTGTTTCGTATTGCCATTACAGGAACACCCTGTGTAGCAGGAGGAAGAATAACATGAAACTGCTGGAAACAAACCGGTGAACTAAATTACACAGGTTCATTTAAGCCACACTTTCATACAAATTTATGCAGGTCACTTGTCAAACGAGCATGGAATGATAATCTTAGTTGCCATCAGTATGAATCTAGAAGCAAGGAATGATTAAGATTAAAGGCCCTTTTAATCCATTTTATATTTATGGCAAAACATCTAGAGAAAGTCGCAGAGAGAGAATCAAGACTGGATACATATATTTGCATATCATGCAGACAAAACCAGGAAGGTGAAGTTATCTTTATGGATAAAAATGTGGAGAAAGCACAAAGCAGCACAAAGACATCACAGGACAGCTGTGCTAGGAAGATAAAGAAAACTTGGACATGCTGAAGGTATACCTAAGAAAGAAAGGAAAACCAGGACAGTGCATCTGCTACCACTCCAGAAGGATACCTTAAGGCAGTGCTAAAAATTGGAAAAGTCTAAAAAGCATGCAGAAAAAGGCAAGCAGGACATGAGAACAGAAGTACAATTTAAAAGTGACTTGTCTGACTTGTGCAGTCAGGCTTAAATTTTCTATGACTTGGGGACAGATTTCAGCCAACTATGTACATGTTAAAAAAATTCCTTCCTTTCACTGCAAGTCATTCCACAGCTTCTGCACTTTATTTTATTCATCAACACCTAAACATCCCCTCATCTTGGATCACATACCCAAGACCCACTTTATCTTATAAGAGATACATTCCAACAAACTGCTCCTATGTTTCCACTAAAGCCCCTCAAAGGCAACTTGTTGCTTTGCCATCTCCTGTTGGAAACCATCAGAAATACCATCTGGATCACTCCATGCCAATATAAGATATGGTGGGGGGGTGGGCAGCTGGGGTGGAAAAGAAGGATACAATTTCTGATTTGAAAGGGACAAAGCTACAGCTCTTCTAGCAAATGCAGGAGAGGCCTCACAAGCCAAATGAAAAGTAGTGTAGGACTCTTTTTGCATAGAAGAAGTATCTCTTGTCCAAAAGTAAGTAAAATAGTGATAAAATAAAGGGCAGCCAGAGAAATATGTGGTGCTCTTGACTAGCTAACCTGGCAAAGTGTGTACTAAGGTAGCTGCTTACTGTGTTTTGCTCGTGCAGTTTCACAGTAAGAATCACAATCAAGACTTGTGCATGAATGTTCTGGAATAGCACACAGACAGGTACATAGTATCAGCAATCTATCAGGCACATCAGCAGAAATGTCACTCAAATAGTTGCATGGTAATAGCCTGAAATAAAGAACTTCTCAGTATTTAACAACTAGTGTACAATATGGAGGTGAATATTTTGAATATTCACTTGAATATTTCATGATAGCTTAAAAATTCACTTATTATAGTATAGACATGGACAGCACGGATTGTGTGTCTAAAAAAGTACAAGTGTGTCTTGTACTAATGCTTTTTAAAGCAAAAATGAAATTGAGTCAGATCAGGCAAAGCAAAATTCATATTTGCTTTCAGTCAAAGGGAACTTGGTACAGGAACTTCTGAGAATGGGTTGTTCTTATGTTGACACCTGGAGTAGTGCTTTATTCCAACATTGTGTGCATCAAAATCTGCAAGAAGAAACCCTCTCAGTACCTTTATATATCACGGATTTACAAAACTAATCAAAGTTTAATCAAAATACCCTTTAACAGTGGACTTCTTTCCCTGAAGGAAAACAATTAAGATTGTACTTATATCTGTTTATAACACAATCAAGGTATTACAATTACTTTATCCTTCATGGTCTCATAAGTTTTAATCTGGAAAAATATTTTAATACTAATATTCTAATATTGCTAAATTTTACTAAAATGAAACAGAAACCTATTTTAAATCTAAAGATTAACTACACTGAGCATACAGGTCCACTGAAATGGCACATTTGTACTTTTCTAACCTACAAGCCAGTACTAAATTTCCATCGCATTTGCCTTGTTTAGTTAAGATTTAAAATAATCCAAGTCACTGCATACTCAACAGTGCACCCCAGCCCCACTCCCAGACAGATCCTGCAGATCAGGAAGTGTGCATGTCCTGGAGAAGCCACAGTGCAAGCAGCAATCTTGTTGTAATATGGGTTTTAGTTTTCCATAGCGCACAAAGAGACCACATCCCATCAGTGCTGGCAATTCCTGAAGATCGGTGCACTCTCCACGTTTGGTTTTTATTTCAGTCCTTTAAAGCAAGGACTAACCTATTAACAGGCCAGTCAGAGTCCTGGCCTCTATACAGCCATTTCTGGTGTTTAGAATCAAGTCAGACTATTTGTACGTTAAACATGAAGTTTATCTCAAATCGCAGACTGCTCCTGTCCCACTGTCAATAGAAGCATTCTGAACATTTATTTTAGCAAATATTATACTGCTTTTTAAAGATTTGTTTGAATATTGTTGTTGTATATTTTAAAAAGTAAGAATTTAGTATGTTCAACTGCATTCCATCAAAATGAGTTTGTTACTATTTCACAGGAGAACTACCTTAAGTGCAGAATGGTGCTAATTCTTATACACTACAAATATAGCGAGTAATAAATAAATCATCAGTTCAAAAAAATCTTCTGCTAGAAACTTAATTTGGGCAAATAAATGACACCAACTGAAATACTTGACTGGAGGAGAAGACAAGTTTGGCAAATACAAAAAACACACATTAAATTGTAGTATGTTAGTTTGACTTTCCTACCACACTGTTTACAACTGGCACAGGAGTCACCAGGAACTGCCAGTACAAAGGAGAAATATGGAAAGTGAGATCTCACTCCTCTAACAGTCACAAAAAATTCAAAGTAATTAGACCATCCAGCACTTTCACATTGACTTTGAAGTCTGGCATTAAATCAATACACTAACACAGTGTTCAACTCTGCTACTATCCCACTGCTAAATTTTCCAAATGGTTTGTAACAAGCTACCCATAAAGTGCCAACTTGTGATTCAAGTGAAAAACAAGGTCTGGAACATCATCCAAAAGACCAAGCACACCAATTGTAATAATTTCTCTGAAGAATGAGTGAAATTGAGAAGTTAGTTTTAACATTTTAGTAATACTACGACATAGTCATACTTTCCAGAATTATAATATGTATCATAGAGGAAATTTTCCACTGACAGATTGAAAATAAAGACAGGTTATTTTCTTTGTTTCCAATCTCATTTTTAATTTTGTGGATGTGAAAAAAAGAGCTCTTAAAAATGTCATGAATAGTCTCCCATTCATCCTTTCATTCCTTCATTAGCTTTCACACGTGTAAATATTGAGATTACATTAATTTCTTTCCTATTTATCTGTAGAACAGAACACAGATAAATAGGTTAACAAAACCTGCATCTTGAATAACAGGAAACTGAAGTGGAACCACATAGTGAAGCAATCATTGTATCTCTATTTTAGTCTCTACAAAAACATGAAGTACTCCTGTTCTAGATTATACTAGCAAAGCTGTATTTTGTACCCTAAAGCAAAACCAAACTGTAATCATGTCTGTATGTAGGGAATGACTCCAATTCTGCCAGAATAACTACACTTTCAGTGGCATCTTCTGTGACTCCAGCTAATATCACTTTGCATTACACATTTCACACCTTCAGTTCACAAGTATATCAGCAGAATTTCATAGAAAGATATTGCCAGGAGCTGTCTGAGGGAATATATGACATTAACTCATTTATTAGAGAAGATGTGCTAGAAATATTGTGATGTTATCCTAGCTTAAAGATTACTGCTGCAATATATGTTTTCAGACATTAAATGTTCACTTACAGCTGTGTGTGACATTCCACCTAAAAATAAAAGAGTAGCCAAAGAATGACATGAGAACTGACTTACCACTTGTACCATTTTGAGATATCTGGCATATCTTGGATCCTTGGCCACAGTTGTGACATTTTCTGTAACTACCTCCGTTTTCTGTAACCCTTCTTCCTGTACACTGTTCTGCTGTATACGAAGAAGACAACCTTTAATGGGTAGGTTGTACAGACCAGGTGCATGAAGAGATTTCAATCCATGAAATTTGATATTTAAAGTAAAGTGCAATTCTTCTTCATCAAGATTACAAGTTATACATGAAAAATCAAAAAGCCTCCAATGGCCCTGTTAAATCGTACTTAGTGAATAACACAGCACTAAATCTAAATGTTCCTTTCATAAAAAAATACTTTTAAGGATTATATCTATAAATCTCCTTCAGTAGTCCAATGCATTTTTTCCTCAAAATATTTATTTGATCCCCTAACAAATGTTTCATACAGATCATGCAATTTTTAAACTATACCTTTTAGTATAAATCATTATCTAAAGGATAACGTAAGGAAATCAAAGAATCCTTGAAAGTATTTAATTTAAATAAAATGAAAAATGACAAGAAGTTCTACTACTATTTAAACGAACACAGAAATCTGTATTTTTACTATAAAACTGACCATTTGAAAGCAGCACTGGAAACCTCCTTTCAGAAATATCTGAACTTTAAATACTTAAATATACTTTATATACTTTAATATCTGGGAGGAGGAACATTTTAAAGAAAATAAAATAATGGTGAGTCATTTTCTAACATGGCTGAAACACACAGTGCTGTCCATTCTGTCTCCCATGCTGCTGCCTGCAAATCAGAGTTATAATCTCTGACAGGTAGGCAAAAGCAGCAGAGTACTCCTGCTACTGCTGCTCCACAGCAACTTCCACCAACTAAGAGAATGAGCAGAGATTGAAGATTCCCTGAGAAGAAACCGTAAGGGGAAACTGGGAAAAGAAGTCCATCTACAAATGGGCTGAAAAGCCTCACTTAGTTAAGTGGTGATCATAGGATTTAAGTCTGGGTTAAAAAACCCACTACCTATACACATAAACCCCCCAAAACAATATAAAATTAATTGCAGAGATAGGATCTTAATGTTGATTGCTTGTAATAAGTTGGCATTTTTTGTACATAGAGAATAATATACAGAATATATTATAGACTGTATATAGAATATATAGCTATGCTTCATTACTTACTCCAGATTGAGGTGATACAGCTGTCTGTTGATCTGTAGTAGCTTGTGCCACAGGACCATTTGTAACACTATTTGTATTTGCACTGGACACTTCAAATTTGACATCTTCTAGGCCAGGAATAGAGGATAACTGAATGCATAAAACACCATCAAATAAGCAATGAGCACATCAGAAGCCTACATGTACAATAAAGCCTGCAGCATGCTGCTTACCATATATTGCTCAGCTAGGCTTTACATTAGTAAAACTGTAGCTCTTTATCACTAGTTTTGGTATTTTGATTGGGGAAAAAAACCCCAAAAATCTTTCTATTCAGGTGGCTTCCACAATAGAAAATCCAAAACAGTCCATTGGAGCTGACAGAGTTAATACAGGGTCGCAGCACAGGAAAGGCTTCCACACCTTCCCAGAATTTTGCTGCTGCACTTACCAATCACACAAGACCATGCCATCTCTGCTACTTCTACAGTGAAAGAAATCATGACAAGAATAGCTCTATCACCTAACAGATGGATGACTGGTTACAAATTTTTCAATTTTCTACATATTTCACTCTTTTTTAAGGGAATGCTGAAAGTGGATATTAAACACACTGCATATTTATTTGAAGAAAATTCTATTTAACACGATTATGAAGAATTCTGCAAAAATCATCAATACTGATAACTCATAAATATTTTGATATAAATGAGTTATTAAGCACTGTTCGTATTATTACACTATTTTTTTCACAAAGATCTTAATGAACAGCTTCAAAATGTCCCACCCCTGCTCCCAGAAAAGCCAACCAAAATTGCCTCCCTCATTACTGAAAGAAGTACTGGTTAAAAAATGCACAGTGGGTGGCTTATTGTCTTTGGGATTTTGATTTTAGTGGTTTTTTTTTCTTTTAGGAAATTATATACTATAGATTATATCCTTTTGTCATTTCAGCTAAAGAAGACACATCAGACACATTTGCAGTAGCTTAGACTCACATAAGATCCCATTTCAACATCAAAGACTTACAAGGCTTCTATCTAGTTACTTATACCAGTTGAAATCCTTGCAGCCCATACAAAGATAATTCTGCTTTATAAAGGGAGCAAAAATTTCTTTATTAGAGTTTGCTAGCAAATGCTATTTTGTACTGCAACCCTGCAACACAGGCTGCATATCAGAATATCTGAAAACGTCTCTCCATTTTCTTAAAAACAAACATCGCAATAAAATCAACACAAGTAAGGTACCAAATAGTTCAGCTGCCTTTTCAAGATCCACGTGCTCCTTTCCTGTTCCATATGCTTAACAGAGACAAACTCAACGTTTCTACTATGTGCCCATGGTTCCTTTCTTCCGCACCAATTACACGTTCAAATGTTACACAGTATAAGTAGCAAGGCAGGAAAAGAGAGAATTTTTGACATCAGGATTCCATATTAGCTCCTTCAAATCATTTTGAAAACATATTTGCTCAATTCAGGCTATGAAAAGGAAGCTAGTTTATGTAATCTAGGAGGCTGTCATTGCTAGAAGACAAAGTCTATATACGTACAAACCTTTGCATCCAGAATATTGAGTGTTGTTTCGATCTGTTGAATACGGAGAGAGAGTGCTGACAATTTCTACAACAGGAAACAGTCAGAATGTGAAAACACTTCCCTAGGCAATTGTACATATAAAACAGTTTGCATCTAGATAAAAAAAATCACTGTTGTCTTCTACCTGTTGGAGGCAGAGTGTAAATGAGATCATCACATTAGGAAATAAATGAAGCAATGACAACTCTTCTTAGTACAGTAGCTACAGTGGTTCAGATTTTAAATAATTTTACTCTGCAGTTAGTTTTCCCAAATAATGACTGACAGAAATGAAGACAGACTATGTACAAAAGAAAGCCAAAGTAAATAGGGTATTCCTTTGGGGAACTGGAGACTAATGGTACGTATACTGTACTCTCACAGTTATCAAAAGATCTTTCTTCAAAGTTTTTTCCAAATGTGGAAGATGAAAAGATGTTATGTGTGCATATGTAACAGAGCAAATACAAAGAGAAAATCTGATAAATACAGCAGATAATTCAAACTCTGTACAGTCAAAATTCACAATGAATCAGAACTAACCAGACACTTTATATGCTCCAAGTGCACCTCAATCAAATTTCGACACTTTTTTAAATACAACTCAAGTTTTTCTAAATTACTCTATAAGAACTGTCAGTCTTTTAACTAATCATTACCATACTCTACCAGACCTGTCCAAGAGAAGTTGGCTAGCACCCTGGCTGGCAGATATGTACCACTCTGACAGCTTTCTGGCATGTTGGCAAGATTCTGCCTGGCTCTGAGGCAGAACTTTAACACCCTAAGAAAAAGACAGTTCTGCCAATATGCTAGAAAAAGTAGAAAGAGACTGACAGGAGTTAGTCTTTTTGGATAGTGCACCGACTTGTTTACAGATGGTCCTTTGTTCATGAAGAGGAGTTAGTTCCTATTGGAAGGAACTATGTGCCCTACATGTAGCTGGGTAAGGGGAAGGAAAGATGTACAGAAGGCAATTATGTAACTTTATGGGTCTATTTGACTAGACAAGAGCCAAGAAATTTAGAGTTAAGGATGGTGTCAGCCCTAATTTTGAATTTCTTGGCTTCTGCTGACTTACACCATGACCTTTCACATTAAAAACACTTCGGTACTTCACAAACACAAAAAACTTTTCAAGGAGTTTATAAAGCAATTATTTATTCTCTTCAGGTTAGCTAATAACTGTTTTATTAGGTGGACTTCACAGCCCTGCTCCATGCTCAAAGTGGCTTTAAATACCTGTGTTCTGATTTCCAGAGTGCCAATGTAAAAGGCAATACTGAGATTGTGTGACAACGGAGTTTTGGACAAACGACAACAGCATCATCAGGCGGTTACACTGCCCCATGTACCAAATTACAAGGAGTTTAAAAATCTAGGAAAAATTACTTTTTCTCCTCTGAAGCACCATATATTGATGCGGTAGCCAAATTTTATACTTGTCACGGGTCTGGCTCTAAACTTTACTAACAAGTAACAGAATTTCTCAGATTACACGGCTTAGTCTAATTGGAGTTGACTGCTGCCCTAGCCCAGCTGGCTACGGCTGTATAGAAGTCTTTGTTGAATAAACTAATGAACAGTTACAAAAAACCCACTAAAGACAAAAAAGTTAAGCTCAAAGCCACATTAGAAAACACCCTTTCTACAAGGGAGGAAGCACTCTTGTCCTGTTCAGTGGACAATACTAGTCTTGTTGGTCTGGCATATTTCCACTGAATCTAAAGTCACCACAAAAATTTATTAGCCCTAAATATTTTTATTTTTCTCTTTTTTTTAAAGCAAACTGAAGTTAAGGGCTTCAAGTTCTATACTAACCAGTTACCAAAACCGTCATTTTTTCTACATCAAAATTATTTACATTCAGAGCTCAGAGTATCATCCTTTTCAATTAAAGGTGGTAAAATCTGAAAGCAAGTTCTGATGCACCATAGGTATATGGCATCCTTCTTCTATAACAAGTCAATAGATACAGATGAAGTTGCTCAGAACAAATTCCATGTATCAAAAAGTTCAAAGACTGTGCCAAATGCAAAAGTTTAAGAAAACAGGATTGAATGTGGCATAATCAACAGTTCATGTGGATTCCTTAGGGGAAAAAATCTGTCTTAAGCACTTACTCAAGAGAAACCTTGAATAGAAAGCAGACTAATTTTTTTTGTTGTAAGCTACCAGTGTTACTGCATCAAAAATATTTAAATGAAGGGTTCTCATTTCTAGAATTTTTTTAATTCTAAAAATTGACAGCTGGGAAAATAATAAACATACCTCTTCACAAACAGTAGAAAAGCGGTTCAGAAACTGCACTGTATGAACCACAAACTGGTTTAGAAACGCTACAGTTCTTTTCTGCTGAATAGCAGGAACCTGCATCAAAAAATGTAAGAAAATTAGGTTACACAGCTATTTCAATTTTCAGATTTGGATTCAAATATCTGCTAAAAAATGCCGATGCTTTAGAAGAAATTATTTTGGAAATATGTTTTAAGTGTGCTTGCTATAAGTGCCTGCACATACAAATCCTTTTTTAAGACACAGATACATATATATGCATTCATACAAATCCTTGCCACTAAAAATCTACTAACATGACAGTTGAGAATTTGCAGGATACATAGAAAAGGCAACAAGACCTACATAAATGAAGGACTGTTATCTTGTTTAGGAAAACGGCTTTAGATGAAATTGTGAAATTTCCTGAAAATCTGTGTTAATGTTTCTTAAAATTGGTGAGGAAATTACAATCTTTCCTTCTGAATTTTAAGAAGGAAAAGCAAACTTGCTCATTCATATTAATATTCAGATGCAACCAACAGCATCACCAAAAATAAAGTGTAGTGATGTCACTGTCTCAGTATTTAGTGGCTACCCATACTGTTTCTTACTTGCAAGCCCAGACTACCCTAAAATTACCAAAAATTATCTTCCAAGTGAGATCCGATACTCACATACTTTTCAGACTAAAAGGCAGAATCTTAAGTTTGTCAAAAAAAGGTCTGGTGCCCATAATGTAACAGACAATTGGCATTTTTATTTAAATCATTACAGAAGACTGGAATCAGGAACTTTCACACAAAAATTTACATATAAAATTACAGTGCCTCAGGATTAATTACCATGGACAACTGCTTTAAGTCTTAACCTTCAGAGAGGAAATTTGCCTATGAAATTGTCATTGGCTGAAGTGAAAGCTTTACAAGGAGAAATATTTGCAGCCAAGCTTCAGCTGCACTGAACATCAGTTTGTGAACAGAGTGAACTGTATACACTACAGTGACAATCTTAAAACATCCTGATTTTTTTCTGACACTTTTGTTGCTACTATCTGAAGTAGTCTTCAGCCTGTGCACCTGTATAGCAGGGTTTGCTCAAGTTCAGTTCTGTGGTTCCAAAACTAGTCAAACAGTGCTTACGACCTTAGCAGAAATCTGTGGGGTGGCACAGAGGATGGAAGGACCATTGGGGCAACTGAACTGCCCAGCCTTTATGCTCAGTATTTGGGAAACAAAGCTTTTTTTTTTTTTTTGTTTTTAAAAAGTTTTTGCATCTATAAAAGACATGAATTATCAGCTTTGCACGGGATTTGCCTCACAGATAGACGACTGAAACGGCTTAGTCTTTAAACATAACGCTACCGCAGACTTTGCGGCAAAACCCACTGGAAAAGGTGAACCCTGGAGACACGGCTGAGGACAAGAGCCCGCTTGTTCCCGCTTGTCCCCTCTGCGGGAACTCGGCCGGCGGTGCCAGGGCGGCCCCGGCCCCTCATCCCACAGGGAGCTCCCCTCGCCCGCGGTCCCGACCCGTTCAGAGGGACCAGGCGGGGACACGGGGCTCGCCCAGCACCAGGGCCAGCGCAGCCGCCGCCGCCGGCGGAGGAGGCGCGACAGCTCCGCACCCCCGGGCCACAGCAGCCCGTACCTTGGTGAGGTCAATGCCGGAGCCCACGATGGGCAGCCCGTCCTCGTCCATCCCCGCGGGGCCGGGGCCGGGGGCGGCCCCGCACCCGCAGCAGCTCCGCGCACCCCGGAACCCCCTCGGCCCGGAACCAAAACCTGCGCTCGGCGGGGCGGGGCCGCGCCCGCTCCCGGCGCGGCTCCTCCTGGGAAGCGCAGTTCCTCCTGGGAAGTGCAGTCCCGGGCAGGAGCCGCCCTGGCCCAGCTGCTCGTTAAGTATTAACGCGCTGCTTTTCCCCGAGTTTGTGCGGTGTTAGTGGTCCCAGCCGCTGGCACGGTCCTGAGGATCCCACTGACTCACAGCACTCCACAGCCTCAGGACGTAGCCCTGGATTATGCTGTTTGGGGAGATAAAGTGTCATCCCCTGTGGTCAAAGGTCAAGGAAAGAATGAGAAAAGCCAGTGAAGAAACTGCATCTGTGCTGTATGCATTATTTGGGTGGGGAGGGGCCTCGCTTTGAATGTGGGGGATAAAAATAAGGAGAACTGAATGACCTTGTGTTTTTCTGAACAGGACAACACATGGCTGCAATAGTGTTATAAATGATTCCTGTACCTTAATGCTTATAGAAAAGGAAAAGAGGCGCAGGTAAGCATAAGCATGGCCTGTCTACAACGTTTTTGTTTTGTTCAGCAGTACCTGTCACTGGTTTCAGCTCATCCTCATGCTCAGGGAGTAGGTAGGTCTACCCTTTCAGCCAAGGAACCTCAGAGGTACGAGGCTCCAAGGAAATGGGGACTAGACCACAGGTTTTCAGGTGTTCCTCTGGAAAAATTCCCTAACTGTAAAATAACCAACCTCTTTTTTTTTTTTTTTTTTTTTTTAATTTTAGAGTGGTTGCTTGTATTCTTTTTCTTTACAACAGTTTCAAAGGACTGTGCCATTTAGAAGTGGGGTCCCAATATGAAGATGGGCTGAACCCCTCCAGTGCACTGCATCATCAGGAAGGGTTTCTCACCTCTCTCTGCCCCATCACTAATGGCTACACGTGCCCATTTCACCATTTGTCTGTTATAGCACACAGTGATCCTTCCCTTAAGGTGGTTCCAATCACCATCTTGGTGGAGAACTAGTGTTAGAGGGTCTGTTTTCTGCTTGGTTCATTAATCAAATCAGCCAAAGTGTTTGTTGAACACCAGAGTCTGGTGAGCAGGGTTACAGAGTAAGACCTAGTTGGTTTTGGTATGAAAAGTACTGATAACTCTGCTACCTCACGCAACTTCATCCGTGACATTTCAGCAGAAAGGCAACAGAAGTACTTCTTTGTTGGGACACACATCTGAGTTTTTGTGTTGTGCTTGATTGAGCTTTACTGGCTGAAATTGATAGGCACAGTGAAAGCTTAGGAACAGGACCTGAACTCCTGGTACTGCCAATTTGTCTGCCATCTATGTTAATAAAATTTTGAATGTGATGTCTACAGTTCTACATAGTTACATACAACAGATTGGGAGCTGAACAGAATGTATACTTAACCCCATCTTGTATATTAAATAATTTCTGCATCTTCTACAGGTCTTCTATGACCTAAGACATCTATTCTCTGGGATGCCAGAAAACTGATTGGGATCAAAACCATTAAAGAGCAAGTCATTAGAAATCTGAGGACATGTTGCCTCTATGGAGAGTCAGGACTGGCAACTGCATACAGAACATGCATCTACCCCACCCCCCCACCCCAAGCTGATTAACTGTGAATAAAAGATGAGAAATGACCTTTAAATCCCCAGAGATGTGGCTCCAGACAGAACATTACATGCACTTGCATCTGTAAGTAAAACCAACTCAAACAGTATATGGAAGTAGTATTTACTGGGTTATTCCATGAAAACAGTCATTGACTTTCAGAATTCATTCTCATGCTAGCCAGGAATAATAGAAAAAAAGTCTATCCTTTGGAAAAGGCATGGGATGTCAAACTGCACACTGACTTCCCAGTTCTGATGCGTGGGCTAAGTTTTGGAGAATCTAGGCTAAGCAACGAAAAAATCCTAGAATGATGATGTTTGTTATAACATTGGAACAAAAGACTACCAACAGTTCAATCTATTAGGTAAAACTTTGCTTCATTTAAATTCAAAGGCTTTGTACTACTGGAAGGCAAGACAAATTGGGGTGATCTGGAGTCCTTGTTTACAGCAGTAAATCTAAACAGACTGTAGTGAGGAAAATATTTGGTGAAAATTCTCCATGGTTACATCTGAATACTGCCACATTTAATAACCCCCCCCAAATTCAGGGCAGTTAAGAAACTACCATATTCTGAGGCTATGAGTTGAAAGCTTCTCATGTTGATGAGATGAATAAGGATGCACTAATTGCTGTAATACTCTGAAGATTAAAACCCAAATGTGCTATGCCAATTTTGGTTTAAAATTTACCAAAATTCTCTATTTAGTTCCAAATTATTATAGTTAAGCATTCTACAAATGCACAGACAGAAACAATGGTGGCTTACCTAGAGCACTTAGTTCTATTACTCAGGTTTACATAAAATTCTCATTTATCTACTGAAGCAGCTTTTTTTTATTACTTTCATAATATATTTATTAATAACCTGCTGTCAAAAGCATATCGTGATTACTCTCTTGCTGAGATAGTATAACAAAGTTTTTTGTCTATACTGCTTGAATTACTGAACAACTTGTGATTCATGCTATGCTTTGGAGCGCTGACGTGTTGTTGGCAATTTCTCACCTTTCCCAAAGGAAGGACAGTGGGCTAACCTACAAAGTTCAGTGGGTTTAGCTTTCAGTTCCTAGCTTATAGGTGTTGTGTAAATTTGTGTTGGGAAAAGGAGCAGCTTGTTTAAATTATTTAAGTGAATTATCTTGCCACCTTAATTACCTCAAAACCCCCACTAAATTATATTCAAGAATTAATCTCATTTATCATAAAGTGTCTATAATACAAGTTTTCCAGGTGATGGCACAGAAAATTCATAATGTAAATACATAGTCAGATCTTATCTGAATGTTTTGGTCTGTAAAGCTGGATAAGAAATCTCACAAGAATATGCTCTACTGTGAACTTTCTGGTACTTCCTGCTTTTAATTTGGCCAAAAATACTACATAAAAAAGTGCAACGCAGCACTTTTTCTCCCAGCTGGAGTTAGGAAATGCAGGGTATGAAAAGTGAAAAACAGAGAACAGAGGAAAATGATCCAAATTTTCCAAAACTTCTTACAAAAGTTTTAATTGAACTGGTTTGCTCAGCTGTAACTATAAATGACTGATCTCCCAATGAGAGGATTTATAAAAAATAATTGAGTAATAATATCTTGATTTATTGTGTGTACTATTTGAAAATATACTTTGTATCAGCACCCATACTGAATGATAAATGTCAAATTGAGGAATAAGTACTATACAGTACCTAACTGCTGGCAGTTTATACCCTGTGTATATGTTCACATATATGGAGGCATTTAAAGGCCCGGTCATGTAGCTCCACCTTTCAGTGAAGGAAAGATTAAAGACTGTTTCAGAGTTACTGAAATGAAGTTTGGTTGAACATTAGTATTTTTAAAATGTTAACTTTCAGGATGCTGAGGCTAACTTGGAGTGCAAAAGCCATGTGTACAGAAAACTGATCAAAGCTCTGTCTTCATCATTAGTAAAAAATATTTGTCTTGTGATTAGGGTACACTGAAAAGTAAAGAGAGGAACATGGGTTTCAAAGCATTGAAACCGACCTGCTATATATAATTTTATATTGCACAAAATCAGAGCCTCTGGTCAACAGCAAAACAAAACTGCACAAGCTGAGAAAAACTGGCAAGTGCTACTGTAGCTTACAAGGTTCGTATGCATCTTCTGTGCTTATATACTGTTACATGTCCCAGGACACAACACTGGGTTAGAATCAGCCCAGAACTCAAATAGCCATACAACTGAGAGACAAGTTAAACAGAAACAAAAAGCTGATCCAAAAAAATCTCCAGACATGCTGTCACCTGATCCTCCACAAGGGGCAATAGTTGTTTTTAATAAGGTGGTCCAATGAACAGCTGAAAAGGTCAGTGTGGATTAACATTTGCTTGATTTCCCACAGAGTCTTCTAAATCCGTGCCTGCAAAGGGTATTCAGGTAAAGTTTTCTCTATGAAACCGATATTGCCTCAATGATTCTTCTCTCAACTGAATTTAAGCTAAAAAACTCCCCTATCTCTATGATCTTGGTATGTCAGAGTATGTACAAATCTCGCAAACAGAGTTCAGAGAATTATCAACCCTTGACAGTTAAACAGACTGAGAAATACAAATGTTAGGTGTTATGTAGGTTTATTTTTAAAAAAGAAAAGAAAATGGAAAGTAAATGATAAATCATTTGGAGTTCTCTGAAAATGGCTTGTCATGTTGCAGTTTTCCAAGTACTGTGCTAAGGCAACATCAGAGGATTAACTAATTATTTTGTATGGAAGAACATGCTAAAAACATTAGCTGCTTGGCTTTTTGTTTGTTTGTTTGTTTTGGGGTTTTTTTTTATATCCACATTACTTTTTGCCAGTGTAAAATGAAGAGCCTGGAACTTGGCAAGATCATTCTTTGGTAAACAGTTTTAAGTAGTCCTTAAAAACAGTATTAAAACTGAGCATTGTGGCTTCTGAATTAACTACAGAACAAAAGAATTTCTGCCCTTTACCCTCTTGAATCTTAAGCAATTCTAAATCAAAAAAGTCTCAGTCAGAGTGCACCTGCACATACCTAATGCAAATTGCCCTTGTCAATATGAGTAGTGGGTATAGTGTATAGCTAGGAGCTCTGAAAAGCTTTGCTCTGAGAAAGGACAGAAAAAAACCAAATCTGTTTCAGTTTCACTACACACCAGAAGGACAGCAATGCCCCAGACCAATCCTTCCTTCCAGATCCACAAAGAATTTTACCTGTGTCTGCAAGAGAATTAAACCACCTGTTAAGCCTGCAATCTCTGGTCAAACTATGGATACAAGATAAACAAAGCACTGTTATCTTGAAACATTCTCCACTCTGCTTATTTTACAGTTTAAGCACACACCAATCAAGACTGGAACTTATAAGGAACTTTATAGTCATCTTTTAGGTAAATTTCAGTGGCAGTTGGGAAGCAAAAGTTCTCAAGGATAAGGAATGATGAGAAATAAAATAAGTCTTACATTTTAAAAGGTGACTGTAGTCTCACTTATTGTTGTCCTACTTCTGAATTGTTTTTATGTTTCCTGCATAAACAGGAACAAACAACAGAATAATTTAAAATCTAACTACTGCTAATAAGGATGGCTATGATGCTATAAGGAGCTGTTACACTAGCTGAACATCTTGATATCCCTTCACTTGCAAAAGCATGCAAAAAAGATACTGAAGACAGGAGTTATGTCTGTCTTTTTCTTCCTTTACTTCATTTCTGGGTCTTGTATGGGAAGGACAGGAAAAATATGCTTCTAGAAAGCAGAATGTCTTTGCTTTTTCCTGTAAAGGCTGGAAGTAAAAGGCTGTAAACAGAAAAAAACCCACCATGCTGTTTGACATGCTTGAAGTAAATCCCTCTGTCATCTTAAGAGAAATAATACCGCTTCAAATCATCATTCTGATTTTACCATTAGCTTCTTCACTGTTCGTGGTAATTCAAAAACGTTCAGGGACAACATTTTTTTTTCTTATAAGATAGTGATGGTTGGAAAAGTTAATACAGAGACAGGTGTTCTTTCTGTAGGTACTCTGGACAATTTCAGAGTACTTGAGCTGTGTTAGTGAGATTGTCAGACTGAGGTTGCTGGACATAAAAGCCCTTAAAAAACACTTAAAAATTAATTTTACACCAAATACTATATTTAAAAAGTACATTTTATTTTAAGAGAAATAACTAAGTATCAGATGTACGATAACCAATTTTACAAAAGCTCTTACAATTGCAAGCTAAAAACCAAACACAAATGATTCATACCTTACTTGTTCCTTTCTTATGTTCTCCAAGTGAATAAATACCATTACAAAGAGTAAATGTCTTCATTTTACTAGAAAACAGGCATTATGCTGTAAAGTTTCATATTAAAGGCAAATGATTATTTTACATTTCAGTTACCCAGAAGAAAATTTTATGATCTCCTCCAACTGCACATAATGGAAGAGTTCTGTGCCATGTCAAACCAGACCCTACAGCTGCAGTTCCAGTAAGAATGGGCTTCAAAAAAAGACAGAGAGAGAGAAATATCAATACAACTTCCCTTATAAATGATTTCTATACCTTGTATACCAAGTTGCATAGATAAATAAACACTATAGATTAAGTACTCCTTAACAAATACAGTTAAAATACAACAGAAATTCAACTGAAAAATCTGATTCTCTTCTTAGTTTCCATAGCTACTTACCACATTTAAGTACATCAAAATAGTCCATAATAACAAATTGTTTCAACTATTTACATTATTATAAATGTTATTGTTATTTTAAAGGCATACTTTCAAACTTAAAAGCCTTTTTAAATGAAATTATTTCTGTTATTTCAGTGTACTCACAAATAGTATGTTTGGAGGTAATACTCTTACTGTAAGTAGTACAAATGTATGCTGACTCCAGCAAAACCAAAATATTTCCTATGCTTTGCATTTTCATTCATGATTTAAAATGCAATTAGTTCAAACCAGTAAAATACAAAACTAGCTGGTTTTAGCCTCCTTAGTATTAGAAATATCGACAAATTTATTAAATAACAGGTTAAAGGTGTTTTTCTTCCCCTTAGCACTGATATGGCAAAGAAAACTAAAACATATAGATTAAGCAGCCCTTAAAATAGCAGGTTAAGTGTGCTGCAATTTTTTTTCCTTAGTATGGATGTCACAAAAACAAAATAAAATAGGTACAACAAGAATAATTTCTGGATGGTTTGGGCCAGTTTTTAATTGTAGCTTTTTAGTATATATGAGGAGAAGAGATGAGACTCAGAAATTTACCTGGGGATGTCCTAAGTGATGAACCAGCAGTTGAGTAGTTGTCTTTCCTGGATATCCAGTGGTTGCAAACAGATTTTCATTCACTCGGGACCATCTATGAATAAAATGAATGTACTTTTCAAATACTGCTGTCATATGATCAGTAGCACACACAAAGTGGAGTTCTCTCCCTTGTGTGAGGATGTCAGATATTCTACTAACAGCAGAGGAATAAATTTAGCCAAATGGCTTGTAAATGCCTCATATGCATGTTGTTGTTAAAAAGAAAAAAAATCATGGGAATGTAACGTGTATACTAAATGTGGGTCTGTAAACTTTATAGACCAAGTTTATATAAAGTTTATAGACCAAGTCCCCCTAAAAATGACTTAACTGAGACCAGGTTCCTAAACTCACAACTGCTTGTATATACATAGATTTATAGATTTATATAGACAAACCCCAGAGAATACAGACAACACATACCTGAACAACCTGGCTCGATCAACATGGACGGGTCGCTTATCCTGTGGATAACTAAAACAGACATTCAGGGTAAAAAACTGCTCTGCAAACAACTACAGCTCATACTATAGGTACCAAAAGCATGTATCATTTAAACAGTGAAGGGGACACATTGTCTACTCTCTGTGAAGCACCTGAGGGAAAACTAGACCATTCCTGCAGCTTACATCTCAGTTTGGAGGGAAAATTGAAGTAGTTATCCAGTTTATTATGGATCAATAATTATCTATTTATGACTTAGAATGAAACTTTAACACATAAAACTTACAGTGAGAAGTAAACAGTGAGATTCTGTCTCAAATGGACAAAAAGACAGACAATCTTATTTTTAATAGATAAAGATGAAACAAAGAATATCAGGGAATGGTCTGTATTGATATCGTAATTACTGATAATTGTTAATTTATTTACTGAATAGTTTATACAATATACAGTGCATTGGGACTACAAAGATGATTAAGGCACTGGAGCATCTCTCTTACGGAGAAAGGCTGAGAAAGCTGGGCCTGTTCAGCCTAAAGAGGTGACTGAGACGGGACCTCATCAATGCCTATAAGTATCTGAAGGGAGGGTGTCAAGAGGATGGACCAGGCTCCTCTCAGTGGTGCCAAGCAGGAGGACAAGAGGCAATGGGCAGAAACTGATGCACACAAGTTCTACCAGAATAAGAGGAAGAAATTCTTTACTGTGTGAGTGACAGATTGCCCGGAGATGTTGTCAAGTCTCCCTTGCTGGAGATTCCAAGACCTGTCTGGATGCAATCCTGTGCCCTGTGCTCTAGGATGACCCTGCTTGAGTGGGATGGCTGGACCAGACGAACCACTGTGGTCCCTTCCAACCTGACCCATTCTGTGACTCTGTGACTGACATGCTGTATTAGCCAAGTACCTGCATCTCCTCATGTACTGATTAAGAGGAGAATAAAGAAACCTCTCTCATGGGTATAAAAATACCTGGAGCGAGTGATATCCCAGATCAGCCAATCACTTGCAGCAACTGCTCCGATTTTAAGAGTATTTTTTAAACACCAGTCTGCTGACATCAGTGGCGTTTGTTCACACTCTAGGGAGAGAATGGCCTGCTGTGTAATTAGATCATAGAATCGGATTGTTCCATTCTTCTCTGCTACCATCAGCTGTTAAGAGAAATTAATAGAATGTGGTAAACTTAGCATGTAATTAAACTTAATACCTTTTCTACTCTGTAGCAAACTTAGAGTACATTCAAGCAAACATTAATAATACTAAAATAGATACAATTTTTCACTTTGTACCAGAAAACATTCTCCTGGACTCTCTTCTACCAATAAATAAAAAGCACTTTAATCTATACTACTGTTACACTGTTATACATAATGATTACATTATTTTATCTCTATGTATCTATAGATATCTATGTATATAATTTTGGTGGTTAGAAACACCAGTTCTTAACCACCAATGCACTGTGCTTTTAGAATTTCAAAGCAAAATGTTATTATTTTAAAATGGAAAAGTTCCTTTTCTGAGTTAAAAGAACTGACTGACAGACATAGTGCTGTAAAAAAGAAAGGGTTATCAAGCACTGAAACAGGGTGCCCAAGGAAGTGGTGGAGTCACCATCCCTGGAGGTGTTCAAGAAATGATTGGACCTGGCACTTAGTTGATATGGTGGTGGTTTGATCAAAGGTTGGACTCGATGATCTTAGATGTCTTTTCCAACCTAAATGATTCTATGATTCTAAACACACTATTAATCAGTGTAACTGTACAATCTGATTTTATATAACATCTCTTACTTCATCTTGTAACAGTTTGCAACAGATTTTATCTAAACTTTTTCCATTAAAGTAATACACTCAAGCAGTTGTTAATTAAGTACTGTAGAATGAGCTTCCTGATTAAATCATAGAATGATAGAAGGTTTGGGTTGGAAGGGATCCTAAAGATCATCCAGTTCCAATCCCCCTGCCATGGATATGGAGACGTTCCACTAGACCAGGTTGCTTAGGGCTCCATCCAACCTGTCCTTGAACTCTTCATGGAAAGAGCATCCACAACTCTGAGCAACCTGTTCCAATGACCAGATGACAAAATCAGATTTTTCTTCATGAGGAGCATTGGTTCTTAGATAGTCATGAACAATAATTAAGAAAGGCAAAGAACCATAAGAAACACTACTCTGATAACATTCAAGTTTGTTTGTAAAAACAGAACTGTCACCAAAACATGCTTTTCTACAAACTAAAGGACATGGTGCAGTAAGCATTTTGACCTCCAATAAGCTTTTCAGCAACCACTAAGTCTGTCAAGTTTTATGAGCTTTTTGAAGGGGCTTTTCTTTAAAAAAATATAAAATCCTGTGCCTATCTCTGATGAGAGTCAATAAAAAGATGTGCTAATAATAAGTAAGATCCTGTACTATTGCAATATTTTTTAACAAATTTAGTAATTTTGTTGTGCTAACAAAGTTGCCCAGTAACAAACAGCAGCTAAAACATTCAAGTGTGATTCTGTCTGGATCAACAGTTTTCCAGGCTTTCTTAGTAAGGACAGATACTGATATTGGTGGAAATGTGGTGAGAATAGAGCTCCTTTTTCCCTATTGCTATGTAAATACTTTGATATCTTATTTGACTGCTTTCTTCTGTTTTAAGTATGTTTTTTGTGGTAACCTGAACAACTATTTGTAGCTGCTTAACACAGTTATTGATAGGCACAACAGGAATAATAAATCCAAGACAGCAGGGACTAGACCCTTAATGAAGCTGGATATTTGGGTACATATCAGCTGATTCATCCTCCCCAGTACAATAAGCAGATAAGTACAAAATCACAGTCTATTGATTTGATTTTTCAAAGCGTATTTCATATATGGCAAGCAAGAACAACAACAAAAAAATCCCTTCCTAACTTCAAACAGATACTTTTCAAAGCTTGGCATGCTCTATAAGAGTCTGTGTTACTGGTGAACTGTGTTACCGTAACTGAGTAAAACCCAAGCTTTTCTCTGGTAAGCTTTTCTCTGGTATTAATCTGTAAGTTAATATGCAATCAGCAGAACAGTTATCAACAACAACAGATGTATGTAATAAAGAAGGAATATTTCTGATGGGAGGAGTAAGGGACTGAGGGTAAAATGACAAGAATGGTAATGAGAATTAATTTACAGTCACTTCACATTAGCAGATCCAACGGATATCCAGTTACAATGTACACTAGCTCCCCAAACTTCAATGATACAGCATCAAAGATTCATAGTTTAGTTAAGTCCCCCTCCTGTTTTTTTAAAGGTGATGAGGGTGAGAAGCTGAAAACCACAACCTTAAAAGCCTCCTCAGGATGCCAGCAAACACTCATTCCAGGAGAGCGTAAAACAAAATGGGCCTTCTCATTTCCTTCCAAATCCCAGACCCTAAAAAAAAAAAAATAAAAAAATAAATTGACTGCAAATACATTAACTTTCAGTGCCTCAATACATTCACGAAGGAAGTGACCAAATAGTGTTCATGCTGTATCATTTCAGGAAGTCAGTAAGAGTGGTCAGTGCTGCAGATTTTAACACCGATGAGCCAGGCAGAGCCTCCATTTAAGTATCAAAATAATTGTACAATTTAGTTATCTAAACATGAAATCTGGATGAGATGCTCCCACTTGTTTCATAAGTCACCACTACAGCCTTTGTACTGTACCATAAAGTCAGTGTTCGTCCAATTGATACAAGCTACCTAGAATGTAGTGCCAAGCAACTTAAATCATCCACGTTGCCATGTAAAGGATAAGACCATGCATTAAAGTATTTTGGTTGCCTAATATGTGTGTTTCCAGCGTTTCCTGGTAAGACAAGATTGAGTAATGGAAATGTAAGAATCCAGAAATGAAGCTAAGGTAAACTAAAGGATCTACGGCAGAGGTAACATGAGGCAACAAAGGGTCTTGGCAAGCTTTCAACAAATAAATAACATGGGCCAGTTTATTCTTTTCCTTTAGAAGGACTTGCAGTAAATATCAAGCAGCCATAACAATGTTAAAAAATCAGCAATATTTGGACAATATGGATTGACAAGGAAGTGTATGCTGAAACTCCAAAATTAGGTGATGACTGAGTTTTCTTTGGATACATTCAATATGGCTGTTAATGAGCTATGAAGCTACTTTGTTTATAAAATGCAACAAAACCAAAACTGAACCTCACAGCAACTGATTTTTTCCCTACAAAATCAGTAGCTCAGTTGTAGGACAAAGACATCACAGTTGTGAATATCAGCCTGAACTACAAGGCTGAATACTATTTATATGCATTTGGACACTGAAACATACACATACATCCTTCCTCTCTGACATGCAAAACCTTAGAAACAGCCAATTTTTAAAGTCGTGTTCTGCCCAGTCTTTTGAGTTAGATGAGTGGCTACATACTATTATTGTTTATTTTAGAGGATTTTTGCTGACTTCCTCCAGACTTTTTCAGTTTATATCTCACCAGGGTGCTTAGAGCTTTATATTTAAGAGATTTCAAAAAACTCTTAAATAATACATCATAAGTCTAGACAAAATATATGGGAATAAAGTAAATATATTTAATGAACAATGTTGTTTTCTTGTGCCAAACCACAACAGATCAAATATTTGTTCTCCCTGTAGAAAACACAGGGTCTCTAATCTTGAAGAATCAGTGTCCTTATTAAAAAAAGTCAAAACAAAAAGCTGACAAGTGTTTAAAAAATGAAATATCTACTTGATTAGGTAATTTAGAAACATACAATACTTTCTTCTACTGCCAAAAATTTTGCCTTGTAGATTTGTCCAAGTCAAATCAACACTTTCCATGTGTATTTACTGTGCAGGGAGAAAATTATGATACAACAGAAGATGGTGAATCATTTTGGCAAAAGGAACAAGCCATGATGTTTCCTTCCCTGAGGTGAGTGATGTTATTAGGTGTTGAGACCGAAATTTATATTTTTACCTCCCTAACTTTGTTATTTATAAAGTTACCAGACTTGTACTTTGTAAGAATGGCAGGACTGCTAGTAACAAAGAGTGGAGGGAAGGGATAAAAGCCCCTCTTATATTTCTTTCTTTCTTTATTGATACCAAAGATAGTCTAATTTAGTTTTGAAAAAAAGAAAACCCAAACAACCCCCCAAAAAACCAAACCAGGCAATACATATCAAAGTAGATCTTTGTCTGAATGCAGCAAGTCTACGCAATTACATATGTGTTCAATTTCTTTGTGACTAACGCAAGTAAAAAATGTGCAAAGACCAAAAATTAGCCAAAATGAATTTCAATTACTCAGTTACTCAGTAATCATAACCAAATCAGCTACAGATGCTAAAGAAAACCCCTCTACTTTTGTCTACATTCCTATCACGTAAATCAATCCAAGATGACTGAGCATTTTGTCTCCCATTCAAAGCTCTTGAAACTTTACTAATATTATCACAATTTTATACCAAAGTAAACTACTGTCTACTTTTCTCCAAACATCTGTATCTTTCGTAAACCTGCAATGCGTCATCCATCCTCTTAATTCTCCTCCTCCCTTCATCAACTATTGCTGTATAGACTTGTTACTGGGCTTGTGGTATTTTTTTTCTGATGTTAAAAAAAGGTCCACAAAAATTTAATGGGGAAAAGTTTGAATGACCGCAGTTGAAATAACGGCCAAAGTTTGATTAAGGGAAGGTCTCAAAAATAATATGTAATCTGCTCAGTAAATTAATTATTTTTTTAAGTAACTAAGGACTGAGAAATTATATACTGCAATACTCTCAAAATTTAAACAAACACAAAATACAGACACAGTTGCAAATGCTGTTAAAGAAAATTCTTGAGATATTAGAACATTTCTCTTGTCACTCACATCCTGTAATTAAACAAAGAAATGACAACTGCAGTTATCTCAAAGCTTGAAGATATTCAAGCTCCCTTGGATCAACTATATTTTATGTCATATGCATGAATATGGATAATGACATGCTGCATATGTGCATTAATTTCATCATACAATGGACTTCTATTACAGTCGGCAAAGTATTTATTTGAACTCTGAAAACCTGCCTTGTGGCAACGATGATCCTTATTTTATATTCTAATTTTCTGAATTATGAGTAATTCTAACTAGCAGAATCAAATCCTAACTGCACTTACTGCAATAGTAAAAGAACAAAACCGTATTGCAATCTTCAGGCATTTCTCAAATCCCCAGAAGATGGAAGTAAAAGCAGGAATTCTTCCAACAGAAGATTTCAAATAATTCTAGTGAGTGGGGTGTGGGCTAGAACAAACCTTGACATCCGATAAGATTCCCAACCACAAAGAATGATCAACTATACTTGAACCATTACTCAAAGATTACTCACATCCAAAGTGGTTTTGTTGTTTTGTTGGGTTTTTAATATCTAACTTTAATATGTTTCTTTATATCTCCTCAGAAATATTCCATGTGCAAGGAAAATCCTATCACTTCTGAAAAGTTTAGAGGACTATAGAGAAAGGAGAGATTCCTTTTACTGAAATCACACAAAGGTAAAGTGAAATTGTTCCTAACTGAGCACAAGGAGTGAGGATATCTCACTAAAGGAAAATGGAAGTGGACAGATCAGTTAACACTGCAGAGAATACAACCAACATTGGCCTTATCTAAGGTCTTCTGCCAACTCCATATGGAAGTGGTTATCAAAGATCTGGAGGGTACTATGCAGGACACATAAGAATAGAAGGCTGAAGTGGAACTGCAGAAATTCCTTCTATCTGGTCAGGTGAAATATTCAAGACAATTTCTAGTAATTTATTTTATTTTACTGACAAAGAATTCAAGTTATCTAATGCAAAACCAGAGACCACACAGCATTTTTGAAAAAATGTGAAGCTTCATTTCTATCCTTTCAACCAAAACAAAAAAAAAAGAAGTCTGATAAGAGTTATCAGCTTATTGTTTCCGATATAGATGTAAAACTAAATGCTGTAGTATGACTTTTCCTGAGAAACTCAACTACAATTCTGCCAATGACTTTCAAAAATACAAATAGACTTCTAAACAAATCTAATGCAATTATTTCTATTTAAAAACAATTTATAGGCTAGACTACGTTCTAGCACTGTGTGACCCTTAACATAAATAAAAATGTGCCACACAGGAAATTACTGCATCATCCTTGTATTTTGAAGACTTCCTAACTAAAAGCTTATTCACCCACACTTAAGACCAGACTGAAATAACACTCCAAATATTTGATTCGGAAAGTGTTTTTTTTCTTAAGCTGACGGGAGAGCAGTTAATATTCGCACTGTGGTTGTGAAGTACAACACAAGCTGGTTAATACTTGCATTGTGGCTGTAAAGTATAACAGAACTGTGTGAGACCACATTCAGGGGAACAGGGATACATATAAAAAGTGGGCAAATTTAAAAACTGGACTCTTAAAAAATATTCAAGACTCTTCTTTATTTTCCTCAATTATAATGCAGAACTAGCTTGATAAATTGTAACGAGCATACCTCAGAAAGGACAGGTATTTTGGTATGACATTTCTTATACGAAGAGAGATTGGAGAATCCAATCACACAAACGGATGAAGATAGAACAACATGAAATAAGACACCTTTTATAAAAACATTGGTAAAAATCCATAACTGACTGCACTAAAATGGGAAGATACAAATAAAATATAATTTTTATAGGCAGAAATAAGTGATAATGACAACTTTTCAATACAGCCAAAGGCTGAAATATTTATTGAGTACACAAGGTAAGATTCAAGTGCAACACGTGCAACATGTGCTGGCAATACATTAAAGAACACAAGACAAAAAAAATAAACAAGAGTTACCATTAGCTTTCCTACACATTGTCTAGAGAAAAACCTACACAAAATAACTGGGGCATAAGAGTACCATGTAAAAAAATATATGCTACAGATTAAACCCCCCTAAAACCAGATGGAACACATTTTGAGAGTCTAGTTGATTTAGCTTTCAGTGATATCAAACCTTTCCCCCAAATCTCTGTCCGGGGAGCAAAGCTAACCTTCTGATGGACTGGCATTTATGTTACGTGCAACGTAACACTCAACTTCACAGCGACTGATAAATTAATTCACAAAATCATTCTCTATGAAGTGACATGAACCATGGCCTAAGTAACTGAACAGAACTCAGAAAGGAACCGAAGGGAAAGTATATGCACAGATAAAGTGGAAGATAATGCAATTGTACATTCTTTTGCACACAAAGAGAGAGGAAGATGATGTAGTTTAAGGAATAATTAAAAATAAAGAAAAAGAGAGAGTGAGGGAGAGAAAGGTATGGATCAGTCTTTTTCAGCTTTTTAAAATACAAACTTTTATGATACCAAGAAATGGACAAGCAGATTACTTTAATTACACATAAACATTATATAGAATTTTGAAACTGAGATATAAAAGTTAGATTATGAAAGAACTAGACTTAAAGGAAAACAATTAGATTAAATTCAAGAGGCAATATACTTTTCTGCCATGACCATATTTGGCTTTCAGCAGTAATGTAGAAATATCCTAAATTTGATTTTTGACTGCACATAAGAGATATTTACTTTTGTTACTTCAGTTGCACTTAATTTGTTATCACATATGATTTATAAATGAAACTGAGTCAAATTTTTGTTTAATATAATGTTAGTTATTTCAGCTATTTCCTCTGCCATTTCTTTAGAATTTTGCAATGAAACATTAGAAATATTTTTCTATTTTTAAAGAAACATTACAGCAATTCTGAAATGTGTAAACAAGTGAAATGAAGCAAAATTTTAAAACTGCAATATTCTGCCAAAGATACAGTTTAACTCTAGGCTTATGAACAGCTTCATCCATCTTGAAATATAGCTCTGCCTGGGACCAAAAAAAGAAAGTAATATATGATATTTAGGACTCAGGATTTGAATTTTTCAATCAACTTTCCAGATGTAATTTTTAGCTACAGGAACTTAGATTTTTAATATAAATACAGTTGTAAGTAACTGTAACACAGTGAGTTTTAAGAGTGTTCCAAAGGTGTCTTCTTTCAGAAAAGCAATTTTTTAAAGGCAGTATTAGTTTTGACATTTTTGGTGCAGTGAAACATTAGATTATTAAAGTGTACTGCATATTTACATACCAACACCTCTTTACTTGTCTATGAACACACAAAACACTTACTCACAACCACCTGACACAGATGACCACTGCGAATATTTTTATGCAAGAGTATTTTTAGTTCAGCTCTACTTCACAGCTGGAAAAAAGTCTTGTGTTGTGAGATCAAGGCCAACAAAGACAACATGCAAGAAACAAGCATTCCTGAGTGACACAGCAGCAGCTGAAAGGTAAGAACACTGAACAGAACCAGTATCTGACTTACACTGTCTGTCCTCCAGCCAAAATGACTGATCCCAGCTCTGAGATGCCACTGTTGTAGCAGCTTGTGACATGTTGTTGCATGTTGAGTATGTGCAAACTGAAAAATCTCACCTCCTTAGAGGTCTCTGCTAAACTTACTACTAAACTTTCTACTGAGTGAAAGCCAGAGAAGACCTAAACATGTTTGTATATATTCATTACATACTGAAATATTGTATTAAAACTTTATTAAGACTTAAAAGTGGAACTCAAAACTTTGTGTCCTTGTACTAACTGTTCTAGAACTTTATTCCACCGGTATTAACAGATGATGTATCCTGAGAACAATTTCAGAATGGAAACTCAGTACAGACAGGAGAATTATTCCTCTTCTTACATTTCTACTGAAGCAAATTACACAGTAAGTTAAGAATGATTTTGGTAAGTCCCAAGGAATGCATTTTCCATTAGTTTTGAAAGTGTAACCTTTAAATTCAATAGAAAAGGTCTTCATGCCCCACATGTATGAATGGAAAAAAAAAGAACTCAAGTAGCCAAAAAAAATCCTACTTACTTCCCATGGCTTTTAACCAAAGACTTTATGGTTTATGGCATAAAATGTCCTTCATAGTTACTAAGCTGAAATCTTGTTGGTATATGTTAATTATATAATTTTTATTTCCTTTTAAAGTAGTATCAATTAGACTACTGGTTTTAAAACAGTTTTCTTTCATCCTAGGAACACTGAGCATTTCATAAAATAAACAAAAAAAGGCCACATGGTCAAACAGCTTTTTGCTGAATAAGCCCAATATGAGTTTAGATTTAATAAAGAAATCAAGGAGAGGAAATAAATCAGAACAAGCTACACATACTATTCATTCCTAATGATTCTGTTGGAAACATAGACGGGGCATCTATGGAGAATCTGCCTACTCGTCAAAGTAGCATTTCTGAGTTCCTCAGGGGTGTTCAAATCACAGGCCTTTAAGATTTTCTATTTAGGTAGGACAGAGTAGCTCAACTAAAGCTACTAAACTGTGATTTATATCAGTTGATGATCTACCCTTCACAAAATCTCATACACTGAGTAATCTTTCTAAGAGCTATTCAATTCTTTCCTAACAGCTAGAAGATGGCTTAAATGAAAAATGACATTTTTTTTCCTGAGTCATTTATATAGGAATTGATATGGTGGTAACTTCAAAGATCAAATATACAATTCATATAATTGGAGAAGAAACTAAAACAGTTCCTCAATTGAGAAAGTTTTGAATTATCACAGTTATTACAGAGAAAAGATGATGCTTTCTCAACTCTTGCTGCTCTGCTGCAAAGCCTGCATAGCTGCCCCTCTGCCACTCCAACTGCTTTGAAGGGATAAGAATAGCAGCTTTTAGCAGATTCGAGCACTCTATTAGAAGAGGAAGATGGGTGACCTTTTGATAAGGAAAAACTCCTGTACTACAAAACTTTAACCAGCCTCTTCCAAAGCATTAAACCATGTTTCCCTTCTACTTCCAGTAATATATATCTAAATATATGGGTATGAAGCAGCTATAATCATGATATTTTGAGCTGCCAGTACCACTGTGTAAGTATTGTAATGTTTTTAGGCTATGTCATCCCTACCTCCTGGTAAGGCTAACCAATTTGGGTAAGCGGACAAGTTCACATATGTTGATTTTAAACTTGACTCGTCTGATGACAGAATGGATAGAGAGGGTCTATATAATTCAGAGCTGAGCTATGCATGGCTTTTATTACTGTCCAGCATGGGAAAAAATAGTATATGCAATTCCAAGACACAATAGTTTTTTTCATATTGAGTCTAGTTGGTTCGACATATTGTTTTGAAAGAAAAGAACCCACAAGTCACAACAAAAAGCCAGTCTGCAACCTAAGTTAACAAGAATAGTCCATTTCTTGTCTTGTTAGTGGACTGGTCTTGTCAGTGGGCCATGAAGGCCAACTAAAAATAAAAAAATAAATGCTTATTTATTTAAGTGAACATGTAAGGTATTCACACATAGAAAAAGTCAAACACTACTGTTTCAATAGTGTTTTGAACAGAATGCATACCTGCAGGTGTGATCATCGCTTACGCTTGCAACCTCTTGACCTTCATTGGGAGCAAACACCAGATCATTAATGTAATCTGAGTGGCCATCAAATGTCTGTCAACGAGAAAAAAATAAATACTTTTACCTTAGAGAAAAAAATAAATACTTTTACCTTAGAACTGCCTGCTCCATCAGCCCACAATGTATTTAATAGAACTGCTAACGGAAAGATGTGTAAGTGTTAAGATAAAACTATCATTTTACATAGAAGGTAAAACAAATGTTTATCGGTAACTGGGTTTCTTTAAAATACCTAATTCACGTGTAGATTCACACTGTAGGTGAAAATACCCCCTCACTATTCCTTGTAGTTACCACAGAGGTCAGTTTGATGCTCTTGCTTGACAGAGATCATACTAGAGCTTTTTATCCTTCTTTTGACCACTGAATTTTGAAAGTAGAAGATAACAAATCTCAGAAATAAAGAGGAGAATAAGCAGGAAGTGAATGTGTGCATGATCTACCTATATTAGAGAACTCTGATTACTGGTAAGTAACTCTGATCTCTGAATAGTAATTTTTCCTACGGGTTCCTGCAAGCAGCAATACAGTTTATCCTGAAGGAACAATAAACCTGTCACTTATCCAGCACATGTCCTTTTCCAAGCAGTCAGTGCACAAATTGCCTAAGAGGATACGTCTACTAAAGATGGCAAGCCAAAAGGCTACCTTTAGAAAAAACAGGGAAAAAACTCGCAGTGAAAGAAGAAGAAACAGAAGACAATGCACCATCAAGACCTTGAGAAAATCAAAAATGAGGAAAAGCAGTAGAAGCAAAATCAAGGAAGTCATACAGTACCTCAGCAATTACCCACAATTTCTTTTAAGCGTTTGAGAAGAGCAAACACAGTGCATTGTGCTCTCTGCTTTACAAGCTGTTGTGCTTAAGAGAAAAGAAAATGGGGTATAGCTCACACTCTTCTTTTACTATGAATTAATAGATCATCCATTCTCAAATAATAGGAGACAAGCACTCATGGTGTGAACGCACATGTGAACTGCTACTCAAAAGCAAACATCTGATGTTCTATCAGAAAGCATAAAGTTATTTCAATGGAAACCGTGTTACTGTGTAATTCTTCTCATCTGATGCTTCTTAATCATGACATTTTTATTTCTAACTACTGCAAATAATTTATCTGTAACAAAACCCAATTTAGCAGCACAGCTTTTCTAAAGAAAAAAAACCCTCCAGTTTTAGTAAAAATTAAGTTATATAATTCTTACGTATTTTGAAGACTGTTCAGTTATCTTGGCCATAATATCAAAACACCTCTTCCCCCCTTTAATTCTATTAAGTGTTTTGTATTTATCTACAGACATCAGTAATCTTTTGAGGTTTACAGTATCATCAAAAACCTAAGTTAAATAACTTATACACATTTAGTAATAAGCAAGAATGCAAAAGTCATCTCATTTAGGGTCCAGTTAAAGTTTAAAGTACTTTCAAATTTATTCACGTGGGGGCTAGGTATGAATAAATCATCTCAGGTCTCATTAGAAAAAAATCAGCTTTCTCTGTCTGTGCATTTATACATATTTACTCTCATTAAATATATCTGTGGTTGTTTTGACACGCAAATGTCCATGCGCAGATATATCTGGTATTGTTCCATCTTCTTCTGTTCAGTCCCACTGATTAAGTCTCAAGGCATAGCTGCTCTTGTTTTGCCCAGCAAGGTATCATAAAAATGAGACAAAAATATCCTATGGATAATAGCATGAGATGGAGAGATTGCAGAGGAAACCAAAGTCAAATGAAAACAAGTTCCACAATTTCTGAAAGGGAAACACACTACCTTGTCTCTAAGTATAACTATTCTGAGGAACAAATGCAGACCTGATAAAAAAACATATTTCTCAAGCACACACAAGAACTAAATCCCCCTCTCTAAAAATTTTATGAATTCTTCACCAATTCAATACAGAAACATTTTCAGCAGCCAACTTAATTTTTTCCAATAGGTCCTAATTTTATTAAAACCTAATGGATTATACCAGAACAAATATATCATAAGATGATGCTCAACTATTTAGACAGAAATGCCAATTTTTTGAAAATTTTCAGCATTCTGAAAAATGCCTCATTTTACTCCCACAGTTCTGATGAAATATGCTTTTTATTAAACAAAATTTGAAGCAGGAGAAGGAAGCCATAACTCATTTCCAAATGAAAACCTCAAAAGAAGAAAAAGGTTTCATGAAGATCCATCAGTCATATTTTACCTTTTGTTTTTTTGTTCTGGGCTTGATCCAACCCATAAATTTTGGATTAGTTGTGTTGACAAAGTAATGGAAAACTCGGTGTGCTTCAAGTTCCTTCTTGATAATTACATCAAGACAGCCTTTCCATTGGGAAAACAGAGTAAGATTACTCAGTCTATCCCTCCAGAAGCAACACATACAAATTGTTTACTATAAAAGACAAAATGTTCAGAGATTACCCTGTGACTGCAATCACATACTTCCTTCAGCACTGTTTGCACATTCTGTACCTCTCCTGAAAATCCCATGTGTTAAGTATGCATTATATAATGGATAAAAGTTTTCCATGCGTTCATCCTAATTTCAACCTAAGGTTTATGAAACAGGCTTCCTGAGGTATCAGTAACTGTTACTAAGAAGCCACTGTATCAAACTTTATTGAAAGCCAGCTCAGGGTAGTAGCTCACGGAGAGTTTGTGAACAGTTGAGACTCTGCATGTGCTTTAAATCAGAGTTAGGGGTTATTTTTTTCTTGACAAGAAGTCTAATGATTGTCTAGGGATAAGAAATTAAGACCATTACCCAGAGAAAGGATTTTCCACACTTTCTATCAAAAAAACCCAGAAGACATTTCTCAAAGACAACTTTTACCAATATAAACAATAAACACACTAGTCCACATTCTTTCTTTTCATTAATGAGTTCCCTGCTAATAGGTAAAACAGCTATCACAGTAGGTTCTTAATAAAGTTCTTAGACTTAATTCCAGTGATGGAGCTTGCATAAACAAAGCTAACAGCTTTACTGTTAAATTCAAGCCATTTGTATTGAATGCGCACCAAACAACTACAGAATCATTAAGGTTGGAAAAGACCTCTGAGATCACTGTGTCCAATCATTAACCTAACACTGCCAGGTCCACCACTAAAGCACGTTCCTGAGCACCACATCTACATGTGTTTTGAATGCTTCCAGGGACAGTGATTACACTACTTCCCTGGGCAGCCTCACCACCCTTTTAGAGAAGACATTTTTCCTAATATCCAATCTAACCCTCCTCTGGTACAACTTGAAGCCATTTCCTATTGTTGTATCGCTTGCTACCTGGAGAAGAGACTGACTCCCACCTGGCTACAACCTCCTTTCAAGCCAGTTGCAGAAGGTGATAAGGTCTTCCCTGAGCCTCCTCTTCTCCAAACTAAACACCCTCCGCTCTCTCAGCTGCTCCTCATAGGACTTGTGCTCCAGACTCTTCACCAGCCTTGTTGCTGGACACGTTCCAGCACCTTCAATGTCTTTCTTGTCATGAGGGGCCCAAAACTGAACACAGGATTTGAGGTGCTGAGTACAGAGGGACAATCATTTCCCTAGTCCTGTTGCCCACACTCTTTCTGATACAAGCCTTGTTAATCCAAAATAAATAAAAAAAATTAGAATTTAGATGCTGAATTTATCTCAATGAAGTCTGTAGTACCAGGCTCATTCCACTGTTTCATTATTTCCACTTATTATCCACCCATCAGTTACAATGTTAAAGTAACTTCACATTCTGCTAAAAAGTTAAAAGATTTAATTCACACCTTAACATTAAAGCCTGTTGTCTGAAATATTATAAAACTGGCAGATATTACATAAATAGATAACTTTAATAAGGAGTGACAGAACTTTTAGAACTATTTTGTCAGAAATGCTATCCAAGTTGATAATAAATATGTCAGTTATCCCACTGCCCTGGTGGCAAAGTCACATAAATTGACCAAAAATGAAAGAAGGAAATTAAAGGTATGTGCAGGTATGAAGCAACATAAGAAGCATTTTCTTTAAAGACATTTTGGCTTTGGTAACATCCATCTTTACTTCTTATGCCATGCTTTTATTCATTCTATTAGCAGTATGACCAGATAAGTGACACCCACAATTCATTTAGTATGACAAATGTCATTGTCTTACTAATACAGGCCAACAAACCACAAAAAAAGTGTATTATTTTCTCCTTTATACCCATTAAACCACTCTCACCAAAAGAGGCATTATCATATCCTAAAATAGTAAAAAACAAGGAACACTCCCCCAGGTTTCTTTGTATTAATTAGCTTTGCTTATTCTTAGCTAAGCTAAAAAAAAAATCCAAACTGGATAGCACAAATATCTAATTGACATTGTTTCAAAGGGAGAACTTTGAAGAAAACCAAAAGATCATGTAGCTGATAATTACAGTTATTCCCACTTTAAAAACAGAAAGGTATATACAATACAATAATTATCCCTAAAGATGATGGATAGAGGATCTGTCAGTTTTGTGCTCTATCTCATACAGTACATTAAGCAAAATGAGCCAGAATGACAGTTAAAGATTAGACTTCACTAAAGACTAAATTACCTTTTAAAAATCAGCTTAGTTGCCCTTACCTTAAATTCATTCTTGTCTTGAAGGTCTGAAGTAAACAGCCTTAACTTCCTATCAGAAGCTGCAGTACAAAACCTACACTCAACAGACAAAAAAAAGCCTTTCAGTCAATCAACATTGCAATGGTTGACTTTTTAGCAGTTTTCTTTCAGTTTAAACCTGCAAAGTGACACGCAAAGGAAAAATCAGATTTTGAAAAATGCCAAAAGCATCTATCTTAGCTTTTCTGCTTTGGCAACAAGTAGAGTTATAATTGGAACTTATCAATAGTGTGTATCAAGTGCCAAGAATACTTTTCCACAGACAGAAATGCAAAACATTTCACAAAGCTAAATCTCAATCAATTATCAATTATGCATTACCTGAAATATCTTTCATAACTGCCTTTGAAACTTCCCTTGGAAGAAGTTAAGAGGCAGAGCACAGAAAAGAACCCTCATTATCAGTGGTCTAAAATACCAAAACATAAAATTCATAAACCAATTTCTAACATATTTTAACCAAAATACTGCACAAAAACGCAGCAGTAAGCAACTATCATAATTCTGAAGAATCGTACAAACTACTGAGAACATTTTAATTAAGTGCACGTTTAATAGCTAACTATCTTTCTAGATTTACATCTCAGTGTCTCTCACAAATAGTATTTGACCTGCTCTAAAACACAGCAGACTATGCAGACCACTACAAATAAATAGCTTTAAATAGCTTTATAGAGGAAGCCATTACAATGATCTCGTACTTAAAAAAGTTCTTAAATCCTTTTTCACAGATGTGAAAGAATGAACTAACTACATCTGAGGTCCATGAAAATAATGAAAAAAGTATTATTTACTGCTTGTTCACTGGGGAGAGGGTCAAGGGGCACAAGAAGTAGAACAAAAAAACAAACAAATGAACAAAACCAAACAAATCAACAACAAAAAGATAAGATAATGTTCTACTGAAGTGTTCAGAGACTTCATCAGTGATTTCTCAAGAGTTAGATTCCACTCATAAGCTTTGAACAGTCCAATATTAAGGAACTAGGGAAAACAGGTAGGAGACAAGGATTCCTTGTAGTCATTTAGTGTAAGTACCTTATCTGGGGAGGTATAGCATCAAGTCTAGTTTCAGGACTCCATGCTATGGCGTCAACTCTGATTCCGTGGTGAAATGTTCTTAGTGTCTTATATTGCATGCCTTCCACTTCTGCATCCTCCTCCTACAGAAATATTGCAGTTAGCTGATTCAGAACAATGTCTTGGTGACTTCTAACAAATCAGATTGATATGAAATGGAAAGGCTTTCAAAATTACACGTATTTGGGATCTTTTTAGATCGTAACACCATCAAATTGAAAAACTGGAACATAAGGAAAGTATTAACTTGAAATATTTAAGTACTTAAAAATACATTAAATGACTGTAGTCTCAAGCCAGAGGCCAGGGCAGAGTAAAAAAAATCAGAACTGAGTTGCAAAGATGCTGAGCTCATTCTTTGTCCAGGTAGTATCTTCACAGATACAACTAAAGCCACTTATAACAGCAGGGTAAGTAAGTACACACTGCAGTGAGGAGAAACAACGTGAGCAAAAGCAAGCATGTCATTTAAGCTCTCTTTTCTCTGAGCTGCTTTTACACTATGGAAAAATGCTAGCACTTTCAGAACAGCAGTCTTCAAACAGCAGGAGCTAGAAAGGTGACCTCTGTCATCTAACTATAATTACAAACTTGTTTATTCTTCCCACTGGTGAGAACACCGGATGGTGAGAAAAATGAAACGAGCTGGGGTTGTGGACTCCATCAATCAGTTGACCTCTAAAAAACTTCCATAAGTTTTCAAAATATCTAATGGATATTTCTACAAAATTTTCTCTCTGTCATAATTCTGGTTTATGGTAAAGAACCTTCTGTATGCCTTCTGCATAATGTAGAGGCTAAGCAGAACCTAGCTGAGGATGCATGACAATATCTACAGTTTTCAATGCTTCTCAACAGGGAGCAAGAACAGCATTTTCCTCCCCTACTTTGAAATACTCAATGACTCCACATGTGGAGAGAAGTTATGAAAATTATAGAAAAACTACCTTGTACCAGTGATTGTCAAAATTTTACTTGCTTCCTTTTCAAGGTCTACACTAGAAACAAGGTAGAGAGCAATACAGATGACAGTATGTTTTTATGGTCAGCACTAGATGCCTTTCAGAAAAAATTCCAACAATAAGACCCCGGGGAATAACAATAATAAAAATAGCAGTTATGCTATTATTCATCATAGACAAAGTACAAAAATAATACTGTATAATAGAGAAATGAGATGAAAAAAAAAAACTTAAAAATTTCAAACCATTGTCTCCAATTGATTTTCAAGCATCTAGGCAAAAAACTCCACTTAATTAAAAACATCTTATACAGCATAAGAATATACAGTACTTGGTATTTCACATTTTAAAAACTTTCACAATATGATGACTAAATAATTTCAAGGTAAGAAAGCATATTTTACTGTTTCCAACAGTCTGTGAGAGAGATCCAATAAAAACAATTGGGGAAAAAAAAAATTAGGTAATTATTTCCACAGTCCTTCCCTAGAAGAAATACCTACAAAATTAGCACAGACATGTTAGTTCTAACCTTGAAAGTAGTTGTAATCTTTTCTGTTTCACAGGCTAGCTGAAAGCTTTAGAAGATAATTTAATCTAAATAGCAAATGTATGTAGAACAAAATATAACTGTGCAAAAATGTGCCAATTACTAGTAAAGAACAATGAGCAAAACAGAGATTAAGTCACGTATTTCCTAAGTTGGGCATTTAAGTTCTGAGACATTCACCAACATTAGCAAGAGATATTAACATGGGATTACTCTTCCAGTAGAATACTTCTGATTTCTTTGCAGTCTACTCAGAGGGTGTAGTGATAGAATGAGAGGTAACAATTTTAAACAGAAAGAGGGCCAGTTTACATTAGATATTAGGAAGAAATTCTTTACTGTGAGGGTGGTGAGGCACAGGAAAAGATTGCCCAGAGAACTTGTGGATGCCCATCCCTGGAATTCTTCAAGGACAGGTTGGATGGGGCTTTGAGCAACCTGGTCCAGTGGAAGGAGGAACCAGATGACCTTTAAGATCTCTTCCAACCCAAACCATTCTGTGATTCTATGATTCTAATCAAAAGGAACTTTATACCATCCCATTTATATCAGCAAGATGGTATTACATCAGTGTGTATTTTATATATATATAAACATATATATATATATATTTCTATTTTCCTGAAGAACAAGTATCCCAGACTTGTTAATGTGATAAACAAGTAAAATTGTCCTGTTTACACAGGGAGAGGAGGAAAGAGGAAAGTGGCCAGAGTCTTCCTATAGTAGAGGTGCTGGCAAAGTAAGTTTCAGGACACAACTAATAAAATCAACAATAACACAGACTAACCTGAAATCTGCAGGTCCCAATAACTACATAATTATTGCCACCATAAGCAATGAGGGAACACGCATCTCCACTGTCAAAGGGATTGAATTTTACCACATGCACATAATCTTCACAATCCACAGTGTAAGCAATGTTTCTAGTAGAATCTTGCTTCATTTTCAGTGGACTAAGTCAAGGTATCACGGAAGCAATGTCTTCTCCAGGATGAAAATCTACATTCCTACACAGAAAGTTTTAAAAAGCAAGGATTACCCATTTGCATAAAGAAAAAACGTAAAAGGTATTTGTGGCAAATCAAAATTTCCTGAAACATCATATTTAAGAACACAAAAGCTGCACTTAAGCTTAATATTTTTAGATGTAATGTAGTTCCATCAATTAAAATATTTACTAACCTAGCATATGTTCAAAACTCTCTACAGACTTCAGCAATGACTGCAGATTTTGTGCTACTCTTGGCAACTCAATAGCAATACAAGAAATTAAGTAACTGCACACGCCAGAAAAGTCACATACCGTATTTTAAAATTTTCAACAAATGACAAGAAATGACACATTACTACCTTAAAATTCTCTTTACTTGTCTACCTCTTTAAAGATTATCTAACTACAAGCAGAGTTAACCAAAGCTACAGAACTGCAAATAAAAGTAATCATGCATAATCTTTAAACATGATTTCATGATTTATGCCTCCCCAACTGCAGAGCACCTATTACCTCTATGTACTAGAACTTGTACTTTACTGTATTTAACCAATTTAATACAAAATCAGGTTCTTGTGCTAGTGATTTCAGAATCACTCCTTTTAGTCCCAGTACAGATTTGATGTTAGTTTAAGCCTTTTTGGGAAATCAGACTTTTAACTACACAGCTCGTGGAAAACCAGCTTGAAATCTCAGACCTTTGCTGTGTTAATGATCTGAAGGTCTCAGCATCCAAGACTGAACATTCTGGTTGGGAGCCAGCCAGGTTTGACACGGGCATCATTCAGACACAGAGAGGCTCTCCACAGTTGTGTGTTTATTTATTAATTCATCCAACAAACCACCACTATAAACACTTAAGCCATATAACTTGCATAGCTTTGCTCCTAAGGCCAAATGCAAGTTCTAACCTTATCTGTAGTTTTCTTCCTTTAAGGCTTCCCACAAACACAAGCCATTATAGAATGATAGAGTGTTAAGGGGTTGGAATGGACCTTAAAGACCACCTAGTCCCAAATCCCCTGTCCTGGGCAGGGACACTTCCCACTAGACTAGGTTGCTCAAGACCTTATGCAACCTGGCTTTGAACACTGCCAGGGTTGGGGTATCCATGGGCAACTTGTTCCAGTGTCTCACCACCCTCACAGTGAAGAATTTCTTTCTAATATCTATCTGAATTTCCCCTTTCAGGTTGTACCCATTAATCCTTGTCCTGTCACCACAGCTCCTGACAGAGTCCCTCTCTGGACTCCCTGTAGTCTCCCTTCAGATACTGGATGGTTGCTGTGAGGTCTCCACGCAACCTTCCCTTCTCTAGCCTGAAGAGCCCCAGCTTTCTCAGCCTGAACCATCAGCCATCAGACTAGTTTTAAGTGAAAATACCAAAAATATCAATAGCTCCATTTCTTCAGGAAACACGCTTAGGGCAACTGAGCCGCGTGGGTGCCCGCTACCTCCGCCCATCCATCCGCCTCCTTTACCCTCGTACTTCCCCTTTTGTCCCTTCAGGGCGCAGCTGTTGCTCCCCGGGGAGGCTGCCCCGGTTCCCCCGAGCCGGGGGTCCCCCTACCCGCACCTCAGAGTCCCCTCGGCGGACCCGACCCCCGCACGGCCACCGCCGGTCCCGCTCCGGCTCCGCCCCTCCCGCGCCGGGAGCGCTCCCTGTGCTTCCGGGGCAGCGGCGCCCGCGCCCATTGGGCAGCGCGGCGGATTTGAACGGAGCCCGCGGGGCCCCGGGAGCGCCCACGCTTCCCGCAGGGAGCGCCTACGCTTCCCGCAGGGAGCGTCGCCGGCAGAGCGGGAGCGCCCCGGCCGGCCCGGGCTCGGGGGTAAAGGCGCTCCGGGAGCGGCGCGGGGGTCGCGGCTGTTCCCGGGGCGGGACCGTGGGAAGGGGCTCCCTGGGGCGGGCGCAGCGGGAGCTTTCGGCTGGGGGAGCGGTACTGGTGATGCCGATGCCGGCTCTCAGGGGTTAGGGGTTGCTCCTTAGGGTTTTTGGCTTGTTCAGGCTGTTTGTCCCTTGGAAACCTCTCGGAGCAGGGAGAAAGAGAAAAGACTCCGAAGAGGTTTTAATCTGTCCCACGCTGACTTGCAGCTGCACAGCTGTTTCAGAACTCTGTGGTCCCCGTGTGACTTCATGTCAGCGTAAAAACAATAAAGTAGGTTGTCCTCTTCAGAGGTTTTGGAGAATGAGAAGGTGTAGTTGCTGTTGCAGTCTTGCTTGTTGCCTGATGTCTCCTGCTTTCCCTGCCCCTCGCACATGCTTCATCCCTTTTTCCAGTCGTGCCAATCACCAAAAAACAAGCCCAATGTGAGCTCTGCCTTAGCTAGGTGAAATAAAGCAAACAATTGGTGTTGTGTTCTGGAAGTAAGCAGTATGGGTATTGCTCCTCTACTGTCACTGTGGTGTTAGGGAACTTTGTTTCAGAAGAGAACAAATTTAAAGGCAAATTTTTACTACACTGTCTAGTACCTATGTCTTGACAAATGCAAGAAGGTGAAAAAGACCAAAGCATGGAGTAGTCCAATTATTGTCAGAGGAAATAGGGGAGATAAAGACTTACAGAATTAAAAAGAAAATAAAAAATAAAGACTACATAGGTAACAAAAGTATTTAGAGTTATCTTAGTTAGTAAGTCTTAGAAATACTAAATCTCTTTTTCCAGGTTTAAAACATCCCCATATACCCTGATCGGAATGTATAGTGAATGCAGAAACTACAGAAGACATTCTGAAGCTGCTTTTGGAGACAAAAAGACTGTCATATTTGTGATAACATTCTTTTATGTTGGTATAATGTACAAGAGGGATCTTCATGAAGGTGTGACATACTTTTAACCCCTTATCTTCACAGTTGCTTTGTCACAGTGAGGCAACTCTGGTTAAGTGGAAAGAGTTTCTTGAAGGAACTTGATCTTTAAGAAAATACAACAGGATTTGCACAGCTTATTGGAAGGTGAAGTCATGCATATACTTCTTGCATAGTTATATTCATTTTTCTATTGATTATCTCTGTTTTCTACTCTAGACAATGATTACTTTCCAGCAAAAGATTTTAAACTTGGTCAAGTGTTTCAGAAGGCAATGGCGTTTATTTTCAAACTCTGAAAGGACTACGGTATGTGGAGCAGACTGCATGCTGATGGCATTGCAACTGTCCATGGCTGAAGTCAATAAACAGGTTAGCATTCTTTTCAGTATGTTCTTGATACTTAAACTTGGTTCACTTACTGCTTAGGCACCAACATGAAATGGCAGTTTTGGTCACTTCATTGCTGTTTGTGAAAACAGGGTGCATCTGAGGGTCAGATACAGCAAGGCACTAAAATTAGTATGATTATTGAATCAGGACTTAGTAAAAAGAACTGCAAGACAGATGGGAGGATGGAAGTGCGTTGTGTATACTTGAGCTCCAGAATTTAATGGTAAACATTAGCATATTTTTGCTGATCACGTAGCTTCTGTTTATTTCCATCAAAATTTCCATGTTTCTTTTGTGCTGTAGGTCGGGGTGGGAGAACTATGGCATTTGGGATACATCTTTTTTCTGAGTGCTCCAAAACTTCTTTGGAATGACATGAGAAGAATATCAGTATAAAACTGATTTGGTATAGTCTGCATGAGCTGTACTTGCAACAGTTTTGCAACAACTAGCTGCCATTTTTTCTGACACTCATCAGATGAAGACCTATATGGACATATTAAGGTGTGAGTGTGCACCCTGTACCATAGGAATTATATGGCTTTCTTTGAATCTGTACAAGAGGTGTCTGTCAAATGATGAAGAAGAGGTGTAACCCTGAGGTGCCTCTGAAAGGGGCACTGTGGCTTGTTAAAGCAGGGCAATTGGGCATTAGCAGTCATCTGAAACTTATCAGATACAGTGGCAACATACAATCAGACCTTTACATGTGTTTCATCTAATAAGAACTATTGCAATATTCGTTTTCGTAACCTAAACATATCTTTTGGGATCAATGAACCTAATTATTGATGGAAATAATAAGTCCGTTGTTGGAAGACTTACCCAGATGTTGCAAAGTAAATCAAACGTGGAGTACAAATCTTTAATTTGAAAAACCAAAACAAACACACCAAATCAACAAACACAGCACAAATGACAAAACCACGCCAAAGTCAAATCTCCAAACCAATAAAAAACCCAAACAAACAGAAAACCTTCTTCAGTCTGTTCGTGCCTAGTTGCAACATATTATTTAAAAAATTGCCACTTGTACTGGAAGAAGATTATATCTCCGAGGAAATATTTCCAGAACCACTTTTTAGTGTAATTGAGTTCATCACCAGAAAAAACTTTGTAGTCTAAAATGTGCAGACTGGGGGTATGTCTTGTCTAAACATTAAGTATAAAACTAGACAATTCATCTCCAATGTAATAAATGTTGCATCAAAAACATTAGAATCCCAGGATTCTACATTTGTACTCCATAAAATGTAATATATTCCAACCGGGGGCCTGATGTCCTTGCAATACCTGTGTAGGTAAAATCGGAAGATTAGCATGCGTGCATCAAAATGAACTCCTGGAAAACTAATTACCTATGGAGGCAATCACTGTTTGTCATGTTTGTTGTGATTCTGAGGGAAAGCTACAAACACTTTTCCAAAGCCAACTCTGAGAATTAAAATGTGTTCTGTTGGATGCCAAAAATTACAGACATGAAAAAGATGATATTTTTATGGTTTGTTGCTCCTTGTTTCCTAACAGCTTACAGTAAGTTTTTCCCTTCTACTAGAGGTAACTAGTTTGTTCAATTATTTTCTTTTTCCTCCAATGAAGATTCCTCCTTTCCAAAAGTATCTTTTCTTTCAGAGATGATCTAACAAAAATTATAACAGTTATTTTCAAGTAATTGAATTTTAAAATATGTAGCTTCTACTTCAGAGCTGAAGAAAGACTAAATGTTCAGAACCTGATTTGGTTTTTCTGATTATACTAATTGGTCTAATAAGACAAATTATTGGTATATATAAACCGTATGTGTGAATTAAAACTATTTTAACATCTGCACGTGCTACCTCTGAAGTTCAGTTTCTTCAGATGGGTATATGTTCATAGTGTTAGATTAAAATGTGTCTGTTTTATTTTGTTCAGCACTGAAACTTCAAACTTAGATGTAAAGCATTACAGCTGTAGGCATGTTCCTTGTTAGGTCTCTGATTTAAATACAATAATTTTGTATTATTAGTGTAACACCTGTAGGATGGATATCTATTGTAATAATAAAGTCAATTACTGCAATAAAAATAATTGTGCTAATAGGCTATTGACTGGCTCTAACAGAAAAAAAAAAACCAAGCCAAAAATCCAAGCTACCACAAGCAGCAAAAAAACTATTTTCTTTCTTTATCAGACTGGACAATTTTAATGAATTTGGTGTTTTAACTGTTATCTCTATCTGCAGGAGAAATGAAAAATAACAAAGCTTTTTGAAGAACTCCTGGAAATTTTAAAAGTTTGATCATGTGTTAGTCTTAAATTTCACCAGAATGAGGGTAGCAGACAGTCTGATAAACACTGATCAAGTAGCAGGGATGAAAGAAAAAAGAAAATCTATGCTTTGAATTCCTCTGAAAATACTTTGTTTTGTACCACAGTCGTGACCATATGGCATAAAGACAAGTGACATAAGGTCTGTAGAGAAAACAAATACCTTTTACCTAGATTTGTTAGTATAGATCTAAAATCTAGGAACACTTTCAAGAGAAGAACCTTTCTTAAGGTTAGAAATAGAAATAACAGTTTTCAAGATGAAGTTCAGTTGAGGCTAATTGTTTTGAGTGTATTTGCACTTGTGGATCAGAAGGGGTAGAAGACAGATTATTAGGTCAAATAATTAGCTTGTCGTTTTCAGACCGTGGTTGTTTTACCTAGTAGCGGGGAAACCCAAAATGTATAAAACAATTATTTTTCCTGAAACTGTGAGTTTAAATTCTCAGACTACTCTTATAGGTGTTGTAAATCTCTTCTAGCACTAGAGCTGTGATACTGACAGAAAAAGTTCTTTAATGTTAATTTTAGAAATACATTTTCCCTTTGGAAATTTGTGTTTGTATATTTCTGGTCTGTACAAAAGCAGTTTTGGTGTGTGGTTTGGTTCTACTCTGTGCTTCTGTGAGTGCATTTTGTATGCTGACTGAAGAGTGTTATGTTCTGCTCAGTATCTTGTATTTCTTGAAATGATTTTCCCAAATTGTCCTGTTTCCATGTTGGCAAATGAAGAAAAATGCAGAGTTGGTTTACAGCGTTAGTCCCTTGAACTGTTGTATCTGTCTCCCTTTTGGTAATGAGACTCTCCTACCAACTTGGAAGCAATTATATATAATATGTTGCTTGTAACATATTGTAATGATGCTACCAAGAGACATTGTCTTGGCTGTTCTTCAGTATGAATAATTTTTCACAGAATCACAGAATGGTTAAAGTTGGAAGGGACCTCTGAACTCAGCTTATCCAGCCTCCCTCAAGCAGGACAACCTGGCAATGCCAGTTGCCCAGGACTTTCAGTTGCCCAGATGTCTTTTAAGTGTCTCTGAGGATACAGACTCCATAGCCTCCCTGAGCAACCTGTGCCAATACTTCAAAGTAAAAAAGCGTTTCCTGATGTTCCTGATGTTCATAGGGAACCCGTGTGTGCTTCACTTTGTGCCCATCGCTTCTGGTCCTACCACTGGACACCTTAAGAAAGCCTGACTCCATCCTCTTTGCACCCTCCCTTCAGAAATTTATATGCATTGAGGAGATCCTCCATGAGCATTCCTTTCTCCAGCCTAAACACCCCCAGCTTTCTCAGCCTTTCCTCATACCTGAGGTGCTCCTGTCCCTTAATCATCTTTGTGGATGATTAACTGAGCTTTGTTGGACTCGCTCCAGTATTGTCAGTGTGTCTCCCTTGTGCTGAGGAGCCTAGAACTGGTCACAGTACTTGAATGTGGTCCCACCAGTGCTGAGTAATCACCTCTACAAGGGGCAGGCTCTTCTTCAGAAAAAAGGTTGCAGTAATAAATATTTAATTGGATTTTTTTTTAAAAGCAAATGACATACTGAGACTGTTCTACTGTAGTTTCCCATAACCTCTGTAACCAAATCATAAATATTTAAGTTATTGTTTCTTGTATTTTTGTGTTGCTTAACGGCTGGAGTTGTTTTAACTGTGTCAAAAAACTCTTGCTACTTAAATTTTGAGGCATTTTCCCCAACTTATCAATAGGACTTTGTCTTCTTCTCCCTCCCACCCCTCTCCTCTATAGTATTACAGGTGTCTGTTTTGAGGGGTAGAGGGGGGAGCATGGATGTGGTGTGGGAGGGTTTTTGTTTTGTTTGTTTCTAGCCAAGAGGGTTCTAAATTTTCGGTCATGTTTTTTATTACCACTGTAGTTGACTTCAGAAATTACTGTTTTGTTGGTTGGATGACTACAATATTTACTTTGCCTGTTTCATGATTCTGTTGTTGCAACTGCTGTTCTATTGACCCGTACATACAGTAGCTCTCTAGTCCTCCTTAAACAGAGAAGACCTCTACTCTCTTTGACCCTGGTGCTTTTTCCCTTGACACCCCCCACTGTCCACACCCACTCCCTCCTCCCAAAACAAAAAAGGTCTTCGGTACCCATGCCAAGTAATACTGTAATTCCTCTAAGCTTGGAATATTGACCTATACCTTCACTGCTTCTGCAGATTGCAATATAACAACTATCAGATGTCCATACACTTGTGTTTATATGAACCAGTTTCTAAATCTCTGCATGGCAATGTCAACATTTACTGTTACAGGATACTCAGTCAAAATGCTGCTTTATACTACTTCAATGAGCTTTTTATACCACTGTTTGGGAACTTCTCTGTGTGAGAGTGTATGCAAGCAACGAAGGCTAAGTAGGACTGGAGGTGACAAGACTGCAGAATCTCACAGAAACTCAAGGACAAAGCCAGAAACAATACTGCAGTCTAGGAGCATGCCTAAAAATAATAGAACTAGAGAAAACACGTGGGTGATGGTTAAGCACAGCAGTCTTTTACACATGTATTCCAGAAAAGGCTAGTGACCATATGTTTGGGGAAGGTGGGAGACAACATGTTATTGCTGAAATACACAACTTTCTGTTTTTTAAAAGAATTTTCTGTCAAAATAAAGTGAAAAAAGCTGATTTGCTATGTAGTTAGCCCTAGGAAGCTTGCAATACCTACAAAAATACTAAAAATGGTGTCTTTAAGCATGTAATTTGCTACTGGATTTCAGATATTCTTATATAAGACTCCAAGGAAACTTAGCATATGGCCCTATCTGGAAGTGAACTGAATGAAACCAATAATATCTTATTGGTTCTATGCATATGAAACAAAGTACTTGCCGTGCCTATAATGGAATGAAAGCATGGGGCTTTTTGAACTTCCTTAAGCTATGAGCCAGCTGACATATGCTTACTGCAAAACAGTACATTATTTCTTTAATTAATTTTAAAACCAGATACTTGACCAATGGACTGTCTAAGTAATAGAATACAGCATCACAGTGAACACCTGATCACGAAGGTTAGTATCTGGAATGCAATTTTATTTGTATTTAAAATATTTTTGCAGCACTAATATAAACTTTGTTAATCTCTGCAAGCCCTTGATCTGGTGAGGAAAGGTTTTGATTTATTAGATACTATATGAAGTAGTGCTTTAACTTAGTACTTTTGGAGGATTTTGTTTCAAAACAAAGTGAGAAAACATTTTTTTTCCCAATCTACTGCTGTTTTGATCTGTTTAAATTGGATTATAATATGATTACATGTTTAATTTTTCGAGAGGCTGAAATGCAAGTCAAGTGCTTTTCAGAAAACATACATGACATTTTAATATTCTGGTGATATGTGGAATAGCATGTAAGTTCATAGAGTTGATTTATCATAACCCATGCACAAATTAGAAGGCAAAAAGTGCTCTGAAAGTAATATGTATGAGTACTCTCATTTTCACTCCCAGTTTTTTTCCTAGACAATATCAAAATAATTGACTTTCAGGATTTTGGAATCGTGTATTTAACCAGATCTATTGGGAAATTTGTGCTAAATATGCTAGAACCCTAAGGAGGGATGATTTGGGTTGGATTGACTTAAATTACTAGACTTTCTCATGTTTTTGTGTTTAGTGTTATGTTCCCTTGCTAATGGTGTTTATGGGTAATTAATTTGCTTAATGTGAAAATGTCATGAAATAGAATTAAACCTTTCCAGGTTTAATTAGACAGGCACTATCTGCCATTATGGACATAGCAAAGCAAGGCTTGCTACTTGGTTACAGGGCATTTATATTCTGTTACACGATGAATTACACAGCAGCTTTTTTTTTTGCTGCCATGTGTTGGGGAATGCTTTAGACACCAGTAGCGTGGACTCTGTTTCTTTGATGAAAACTGGAAAATTTGCTACAATTGTGAAATTACTTATTGCGCATAATCTGAGGTCTAACTCGAATAAAAGGAGCTTGGGTGAAAAAGTTTAGCAGCAGGAAGTGGGGCCTGGTACATAGATCAAAGAGCAGTGTGTGGGCAAAAATGAGGAGTCTAGTTGTGAAAGAGAAGGTGGTAAGAGCAAGGAGTTGGAGGAGAAGGCAGAGGGGCACTTGGGACAGGGAGACTGGGCCAGAAGCTGGATATGAGTGTGGTCTATGCTGTATAGTTAACATTAGTTGTGGTGCTAGTAACAGATGGGTGTGCATTGCTTTAATGTATTTATTAGAAGGATCTAGCAACAATGTTATGCTAAAGTATAGCTGTACTAACACAGGAAAAAAAAACCTCCTTTTTTTGACATGTTTTCCTAGATTACTGCCTGAAGCAAGGTAAGAGAGCTGTGTTTACTGCCTTTGGGAAGTAAATACCTGCTATGCTGAAAACTATTTCTGCAAATAAATAACTTTAGGCAAGAAGTAGTCCTGTAACATTCAGTGTCTTTTCTTATGAGTAAAGACCAATATACATATCTGGTATTTTAAAGATCAGGAACAAATACTGCATATAACAAAGTTCAACTGTAGATGCAAAGCACTGGAAGAACTTCAACTATAAGTAAGAATTTGTTTATTATAAACTTAGATGATAATAGTTTTTTCAAAAATATGTATACAACTTGTTTTAAATTTATTTTTTAAAGCTATGCTGAATATGAAACAATATTTTTTGCTATTTTTTCATTTTCTATTAGCACTGCGGAGACTTCACAGTATCACTTAGTGATGTGCTGGAAACTTGGAACTATTTGTTACATGACAAACTGGGATTATCATATGAAAACATGAAAGAACCTGAAAATTATGCTGATGTAAAAAAAGCCTATCACACCTTCTTAGCAAAAAGCAATATGTTAGATCTAGTAGACATATGTCAGAAGTGCTATAGTCTTGGACTTTTACCTGAAGATGAAAGCATAGCCCCTGTAAGTATTATGTTTGTTTGATCTCTGATGTAGTTTTGGCATATTTTTGGTTCCATGGATTTATGACACTTTTAATTATACACAGGATCTCTGAGTTATTCATAGAAGTTACTTAGTGTTTCTATAAGGGAAGCACTGGAGTTTAAATTATTAAATATTTTAAAGAGATTTTAAATTCACTCAAAAATTATTTCTTCCTTTTGTCCTGCTGGATGAGTGAGTCCCACAACTCTTCTATGAATATATTGCTCCTTGCCATAAGTGGAAGTGAAAAATGAACTGTAGAAACTTGGTAAAACTGGAGTAAATCTTAGTAATTAACACGTGCCATGGAATTTTGGATGTATGTTGATATGCAACCATAATATTTTTAATTATTCCCATTTTGAAAATACTATGCTCTTTAAGCAAAAACTTTGGTTTATTATGTTTAGTTCCAAGTTAGATTTTTTTTTTCAGAATCCAAAAGAGGTTCCACTTCCGCCACTCAGTCACAGCTCTGTTGCAGTTTGTTGCAGGTCTTTTGTTTGTTTGGGTTTTTTTAATGTGTTTTTTCCCCTCACTGTTTTCACGAGGAAGACAGAGAACTTGAGTGGGTTAATGAGCTCTTCCTAAACTTGGCATAAGATATTAAATATTCTCCAAAACATAGGTTGTACTTTTAAATACTAAAACCAAAAGTAGGTTGTAAGGGCTGCGTTAACCTCAAACATGACCAAACTGGCAGAGATGTAGGTTTACACCAGGTTTTAAAACCACTTTTGCTTTCTAGTCATCTTCATATTGAAGTTTATTCTGATCTTTTTATTAAAGGTTCAGCTGTTGGAATTCATTTCTGGCATAACTAATGTGCAAGAAAATAGTGGTTCTGTTCTTCCTACTCCTTCTACACAAGTCGACAGACAGGGCCAGGAGAATGTGAAGGTAAAAATTATTTCTGTCTGTTGTAATGTTCTATATATATTGAAAAGTTAAAATATAGCATCATTTCCTTTTCCAGTTTTGGTATTCAAATGTGGCTGGTTTAAAAACTATAGAACCTGTGTATTCAAACTCTGTATGATTTGAGTACATTGTAGGTGCGTACGGGGCTATGTGCTGAAATTTATATCTGGGAGACAGTCCTTTTATTGCAGGTGCTTGATGTAGACTTAATCTGCATTGAAACACCAGGGAGTAAATTTTTCTACACGTACAGCATCACTCAGACATTATCTTGTGTAAGAGTTAAATGATTTTCCCAATGCTGCAAAATGAACTAAACTTCTTTGATTTCATTTTGTTAACTCGTACTCCCTTACATACAGAAGAAATCTAAATAGCCACTGAAGTGGCAGCTGTAGCAAAGCAAACAAAGTTTGACTGTCCCTGTAGAGGAATTGAGGACTCTCTGGGAGTACTGGGTTCTTTCCTTTTACCCTTTCAACCACCAAAATAAGAACCTCTGAATGCTGTATAACAATGCTTGAAATGCTGTAGCTTTACTCATTTCCAAACTTACTTCTCTCATAAGTGGCAATTTCAAATCAATATTTCAGTATTGATCACCATAACTGGTCTACTCTGGCCTCAAATCGGGAGGCCTGGAGACACACCATCTATAACGCAGCTGTCTCCTTTGAGAACACACGCAGGATCACCCTCGAGGAGAAAAGGCAACGCAGAAAGAACCGTGTCTTGCAGAAGATACCATCTAAGGAGTCTTTCTGCTGTGCCTTTTGCAATCGGATATGTCTATCTCGTATTGGCCTCATAAGTCACCAACGTGCCTGTAACAAATGTGGATAGAGCCTTCCCAAATCTTCGTTCGCGAAGCCTAGCCATGATGATTTCAGTATAACTCAAAATATTTCTGAACAAGAAAATATTTTCTGAACTCTCACCTAAATAGCACTTGTACCACTAACATAATGGCTTTCTTGCTGCTCTGACTTGTGCAGTAAAAATACTTTGCTTTTTTATATTCTCTTAGGTCTGTCTTTGCAGGCTGTCGCACATACATGTTAGGTTTTGATACTGTCTACATTTTTGTTGTATACATTCTGTTGAATAAGAAGACATTCCATAGGAGATATAAGTTTTCTCATTGTACTTTCCTCTATTAATGGCCTTTTTTTTATCTTTGCTTGTAGAAAACTGCAAATTCTTCTGTCCTGGGACAGAATTTGTCCTGTTGTTCTTACAGGGTCCAGAACAGTGCTGCAATATTAGCAATTACAATGTTATATTTTGGTTATGTGGGTCAGGCTGGGTCACAATTTTTTGTCCAGACTCAATCAGTAGAGTTTCTTTGATTGAAATCCCCTGGGAGTCAAGAGAAAAATCACTGAATCTGTTGCAGAGCTGGCAAGTAGTTTAAAATCTTAGTCTATTTGAAGTTAATGACAAATTCTTAGTTTAATATTTGCCTTGGGATAGGAAAGGTATATATGTGAAGACATTTCTAACTAGAAATTTATAGCCAATTTTAATAACTAGAGATCCAACCCTCAAATATTTTGTGAATATTCCAGAATAGTATATGTAATTCTTGATTATTTGTCATGTTTGCTTTTCATCAAGGCTTCCAGAGTCGTCACAAATAAAGTAGCATTTTGAAATTATGCAAGGTGAATTTCTTACTCTTCCAGAAATCGTATCAGTACATGTCTAGTTAGCTTTAAAATAAAATGGAACATAATTTAGCAGTGGGATGACCAATTTGTTTTCTTATACAGGCATCAATCCTGGCAAAGAAGTCTGTCTGTTCATATTTAAGCCTGTTGGTGAATTCTAAGGATGATCTGGCATTGGCTCATATTCTAAATGTTCCTGACAGAGGACTTGGTAGAGAAGCCTTCACTAACCTGAAACATGCCTCACAGAAGAAGAAAATGTCCATTTTCCTGGTATGTGTGTCAAATGAAACTCCTGTTTCAGAGTCAACAAACTTCCTCTGTAGGGATAGGACTCCTCAGTCTCTTTTCCTGCTCCACCATGTCCCTCCCTTTGGAGACAGTTCTCTGCAAACTTCTCCTTCCTGTGGGCCGCAGTTCCCTGCAGACTGTTCCAGTGTGGGTCCATTCCATGGGATGAGGTCCTTTAGGGACAAACTGCTCCAGCATGGGACCCCTACAGGATCACAAGTCCTGCCAGCAAACCTGCTCCAGCATGGGCTCCTCTCTCCATGGATCCACAGGTCCTGCCAGGAGCCTGCTGCAGCACTGGCCTTCTAGAGGGGTCACAGCCTCCTTCAGGCATCCACCTGCTCCGGTGTGGGGCCCTCCACAGGCTGCAGGTGGAGATCTGCTTCCCCTGTGGACCCCCATGTGCTGCAGGGGCACAGCTGCCTCACCATGGTCATCGCCGTGGGCTGCAAGGGAATCACAGCTCTGATACCTGGAGCACCTCCTCCCCTTCCTTCTCCACTGACCTTGGTGACTGCAGAGCTGTTTCTCTTACATATCCTCACTCCTCTCTTTGGCTGCTGTTGCGCAGGTTTGGTTTGGTTTTGGTTTTCCCAGGAGCTGTTGCTGGTGGGCTCAGTCTGCCTTGGAGCCGACTGGCATCGACTCTATCACATATAGGGAAAACTTCTAGCAGCTTCTCACAGCAGCCACCCTGTACCACCTGCCTACCAAAACCCGATCATACAAGCCCAATATAGCAATGAGACTGAGTTCAATAAATATCAATGCAGTATTAGCATTAACCAAACCAAGCCATTAATGATGCATTACAATGTGTTTCAGTTTTGAAGTGCTGTAGTTATTTTGGTTAAATAGTAAACCAGCATTTTTATGTGTGTTTGTCAAAGTTTAGACATCTGGAACCTGAAGTATTTCTGTGAAGAAATTTCTTTTCTTAGAGCAATCTGGTGACAAAACCCCTCCTTTGAAATGTAGACTAGAACAGAGGCCAAAGTTTGTAAGTGTAGTGCATTTTTTTTCAGATTTGACTCAATTTGGGGAGGGTAATGCTTTCTAGTCACTTGTAGCTTGATCAGTCTTGAAATAGTCTTTAAGATGAGATTGATATGGTACATTTCTGCTCATTTTTACTCTCAAAGGCAGAGAACTAGAAAAAAAAACCTGCAGACAGTTTCGTAGTCTTTCTCAATGCCCTTGTATACGAATTTAGAAAGCTACAGCATCAACATACAGTGCTCCCAGAGGCTTGTTGCTAAAGGATCTAGTCTGGTATGTGAGGTGCATTTATCCTTGCAGTAGTTATAGTCAGCACAGGGCCATCTCAAAAGTAGTTCAGATAGGGTAAATAAGAATTTTTTCTCCAAAGAACCACTGTAGTCCCTCATACTCAAAATAATCACCAACTTTTGCAGCAGAGTAGTCGTAGTGCAGACAAGGATAAAACAATATGGGTATGTAGCAGGCACTAAAGCAGCTGCATTCTTAATTTTTGTTGTTTAATGAATACAGAAAATTTGTGAAATTTTGGTTCGAGTATTAGTTATTTTAGCTCCTAATGCTCTGTTAACATTGTAAAAGAAGCCTGTATGTGTTTGGACAGGATTTACTACCTCTTCTTCACAGTTGCCAGAGGGAAAACTTCTCTACTATGTAAAGAAGTCTTCTGGCATCTCTGTCTTGTAGAAATCTTGCAAACCTAGAATATTTTCCGTTGGGAAGGCAAGGTCCTATGAACTGTGTACTTGATCCACAGGAAATCTTTAGTACAAAGACAGGAATACTGGCAGGTTTACTTTCTTTGCTGGAGTAATTCCAGTTTTACTCTTCCCAGTCCTAAGATCTTTATGATTTAGCTCCAGACTCTGAAATTAAAATTTATATGTAGAATTAATATTACTGAATGTGTGTCAAGTGTATTGGATTGTTATCTTTCACTTTTCTCAACAACTGCTAGGATTTTTGTTCTGACTGTTACCTTAAGATTTCAGGGGTTGTACTCCAAGGTATACTGCTTTTGACACATCTCTTGTTTTCATTGTTTTGTAGCATATAAAAATATGTAGAACTTTCAGAATGATAGAAGCCTTGTAATCATTTTTCCTAAGATTTGAATATACATTATTTGCATCTCTGAAAATAGATATAATACTGAAGTCAACTTTTACATGCTTATCTTAAAATTATTCTTGGGTCATAGACAGCCTTCAATATAAGAGTAGTTTTTGTGAGGCCAGCATGAGTGTTTAAACAGCATCAACAGCAAGAGTTCTATACCCTGTTTTAATAAGTTTTTTTCTAAGCTTTCAAAGGGCTAATATAAATATCAAATTCACTGGGTCATTTTAACTTTGGCTTATATTTTCTTTTTTTAATACTACTGAACTATTTAAGTATTGATCTTGCAAATATTTTTCGTGAGATGTCCAAAACTTTTCATTGAGGCATTCTATTGATTTCAGATAAGTTATTTCTGCTATCAGCCAGCTGTTATACACTGTTTGCAAAACTGTGGGAGAGGCCCACTTCAACATGTGTACAGTTCATGTATGTCTACAGTTTCATATTTCTGAATATTTCTCCTAATAGATGGCAACATCTTTTATCCGAACCATAGAACTTGGAGGAAGAGACTGTGCATCTTCTTTATATGATCCTTTAAGAGCCCACGTAAAGGGGCTCTCCAGCTTTGTTACTTTTATTGACAAGCTGCAAGAAATTGTTGGTGAAATCTTAAATCCCAGGTAATAGGTTTTCTGTTATATTTTTGTCTTGTTGAACACCTCTTATTCTTGTGCATGTGTTCCAACAAGAAGGAACAAAAGAAAATCAAATAATGTACTTATTAAATAATTCAGAGTAAGTGAAAATTAAACCTTGTTTTAAAATATAACTAATTGAAAAACAATTGGGGTAAAATTATGACTTTTTGAAGGGTTTTTTTTGTATTAGATTTTTGTCAAATCTATGTATGTATGGTGAATTGGTTAGTTCCCTAGTTGTAAATGAGCTTACAAAGATTTCTATCTTGTGAGTCTGGTAAGTACATAAACTGACATGTGCTTTACTTCTTGATAGTTAATGACTTCCTTTTTGTCATTTCATTCTTTTTACTCTTATGTAAAGGAGTCTTTATTGCTGCTAAAAAATGACAGTGTTGGTTATTTAGCCTTTCTTTTTTTCTTTATTTTAGCTACATAAGTGAAGCATATGAATAATTTCTTAGGAAGGCTCTGCTGGAGTAGCTAATTTTGAATGTTTTTGAAGAACTGAAGTTAGTCTTTTGGGCAGGCTTATAAATGTATGATTAATTAGAGAAGTGTAAATGTAACACAGGAATTTGAATTGATAAGTGCTGGCATTGCTACAGACAGAAGTGCTATTTTCTTAAGCTTTATAGAAATTAGTAATTTTTTTCATTTACAATCAGTAATTTTTCCATACAAAACTTTAGCAAATCAGCTGTAATAGTTCTGTCCTTGATACTAACGACTCTTTTTTTAGTTTGAATTGAATCTAATCCTCACAGCAGAAAAAAAAAATGTTATAAGCAAAAACATAAGCGTTATTTAAGTTTCTGTTCAGTTTATATTGAATGTAGAAGCAGAAGTATTTCTGAAGTTGTTTTGCAGTTTTTTTCTTACTTTTTTATTCTGCTTCTTTGTTCTTTCATTTCAACATTCTGGATCCCAAAGATGTACTGTCTGTGCTGGTGATTAAAGAAAACTCTTAGCTCAATGTATACTATATGCTTTTTTCTTTATTTAAATCATATCTGACACTGTACATTGATTAAAAAATGAGAAATGGAAAAACATTTATGTGCATGAACTTACTTTTTACGATGGAAAGACCACATTATCAGGTATACACAGTTCAGAAAAGTATAACATAAAATGCTACATCTTGTTAATTACTCCTCTATTTAAAAGGGAGAATGCTTAAATGTGACAAAAATCAGAGTGGTATAGTTGCTGGGAATTATCAGTTTCTAATTGCACGAATTCTCTAGAGCTTGGAAATTCTTTTTGGCGTTGAGATATTTATTCTGTAGCTTTCCATGCTGTACCTGCTATCCCATTTATTCTGGGATATAAAACTTGTTAAATTCAGATTCTGGTGTGCTCATGTTGAGTGAATACATACAGGTATCACTGGTGGTCTCCCTGAGTGGAAGCTGATGGTACTGTGGTGTTTCTAGTATCTCTCTATATGGGCTTTATAACCTCTCAACGTAAAATACTAATGTTGTCTTTATATATGTAGCTATATAGTAGCTCGGTGCTTATAGAAATATACCAACCAGTTAACTGTCTTTGAAAGAATCTTCATTACTATGCAGATGTTCTCCGATATTATAGATCTAGTATGTACAGCTTAGAAACAGTGAGGGTCACAGCATTGGTCAACAAAAAGATGTTTTTGAGTGTTTGGTATGTCACATAAAGGAAGACTGTCTGTGTGTCCTGCCTGTGATACGGCAGTTGTTGTGAATTTCAGAGGATGCAGTTTTACACAAGAAATTTGTAAAACTCCTGGAAACTAAAGAGCAGAGTTAAAAAAGCAGCAATGCAACAGAAGTTTCAATTGCTTTGTCTTTAGAAGCCTGCTGAGAAACCCAGGAGCAAACTGGACAACCTGTCTGCTGCGCTGCTGCTTCTCTGATGCAGAGATTAGCAAACCTGCAATAACCAGGTGTCTGTATTTGCTATGTCACTAGAAAACTGAAGTATTTTTGGTTGTTTACTTAATGATTGGAAGTCTGTTATTTCAGTTTTGTCTTGATACAGTGGAGATGTTATGAAACTTGTACCTGCACAATTTACAAAGTAGCTAAAAAAGTGCTGGGACATGGAGGGACACATGCTGAAAAATGTTTTCTTCATCTGCTTCAATCAAGTCCTTTGCTTTGGAAATCTGGAAACCAAACTGAAGATGCTGGACAGTGGTGGGATGTGCTCAAGGATATCCTGAACATAGTGGGAGATATTGTGCAACCAAGTAACTCCTAATATGTGGAGAATTAAAAAAATGTGTTTCTCATCTCCCCATCATTCAACTAAGAACGTGAACAGTAGATGAGATGAAGGAAGGAAAATCTGTCAAACAGAGTGGAAATTTAACGAAATTATGATGATTTGTTTCAACTGTGGCACTCCTGATAGCAGGAGAAATGGAAAGACAAAATGAACTTTGGCAGTTTCAAGGTGCGTTCACTGAGCAGAACGAACATTCTCACAAATCTCTGGCATACTGAAATAGTTCAAGTTTGCCTCTCCTCGTTCTCCAGATGTCTAAGATTAGAAGAAATCACTAATCTTTCAAGAATCAGTAACATGAACGTTCCTTAACATTTAAGGATGCTATAAAACTTGTAATGCTAAAACTGTTTATAGATACTGTACATATAAGACTTGGACAATGTTTATACAGTAAATGGAGAGCTTGGATGTTCTTCTTTGTGCCTGCTTCTTGTCAAGGAACATATCAACAATGTATTTGTCGGTGAAGCGGATGACTATTATACACCTTAGGGTCTGAAAACTCTTGTTGGTACGAATGAAAAAATGCAGTACTAATTAATCATTCTGGAAATTCTTTTCTTTAAGGCCAAAAGAACTTAATATATTTCTGGAGTGACTTTTTTCAAGCTCGGTAAAAGTGTGACTTAAAACTGAACGATGGGAAGTCTTTTGCCATATTGGGTGCTGCACTTGATGGTTCGTATAGGGGAGGTGTGCATATACATATATATACTGGTTTCATGGAGTAGGAAAGTTGGGAGATTGGCAGCACACCTTCTCCTAGGAGATGGGCCCTGCCCTCGGTGCAGGCGGTGACCACTGGGTGTCACCATCGCCCAGCTCACATCGGAGCTGGTTCGAGCTCCCCGTGTTGTTTCACTCAATCCATTGGAGCGACAGCGGAGCTTCGGAGCGGGTTTGCAATTCGGGTCCCTGAGCAGCCTCCTGCAGCCGGTTATAGCAGTTATACAGCTCACCTTGATCATGTGGATTAGTGCATTCAGCTTTCCCTTGACAGGGAAAAATGCTATTTCTTGTATGTTGCCTTTGTGAAACTGTGATTGCATCTGGAGATGAAGTATTTTGGGAGAGACAGCATATTGTACTTTATCTGGGCTTGTGCTGAATTTTTGAGTTAATTGGACAGCTTTCACGCAGCACTGGAGTTTTGTGGTCTAAAGTTACTGGAAAGTTGTGTGAGTGTACGCAAAACATTGTATATAGGATTCCTTAAACTTAGAATCATAGAGTAATTCAGGTTGGAAGGAACATCGGGAAGTTTTTGGTCCAACATCTCACTCAAACCAGGGTTAATTATGGGGTCAGCTCAGGTTAATCAGGGCTTTATTCAGTCAAGCTTTGTGCAGACTCAATCCTTGGAGGTTTTCAATCTCCCTCTTGGCATCCTGTTCCACTGCTTGTGTCCTCATGGTGAAAAGTTGTGGATTTTCTTTCTTATATAGAGTTGGGACCTCTCTTGTTTCAATTTATGTCTATTGTCTCTTTTCACTAACTGTCAACATGAGGAGGCTGCCTCTGTCTTCTTGGTTGCCACCTTGTAGTTATTGGAAAGCTGTCAGTAAATCCTCTCAAAGCCTTCTCTTCTCCAGACTGAACAAGCTGTTCCCTTAGCTGCTTCTCACAGGGCATGTCTCCCTGACCATCTTGGCAGCCCTCTGCTGAACTCCATCCAGTTTATCAGTGTCTTTCCTGGACTGGGGGCCCAGAACTGGATGCAGTATTCTAAATTTGGTCCAACGAGTGCTGATTAGAGAGGGATAATCACATTCCTCAGACTACTGGCTACGCTACTGTTAATGCAGCCAAGGATACTGTAGGCCTTCTTTGCTGCCAAGGCATACTCCTGGCTCAGGGCTAGCTTGCTGAACATGCACCAAGACTCCCAGGTTCTTTTACATAGAGCTGCTCCCCAGCCTGTATCATTGCAAGGGATTATTCCTTTCCAAGACTTTGCATGTGTTGTTAAATTTCGTATGGTTCCTGTCAGCCTGTTCCTTTTGTCTGTTTAGGTATCTTTGCGTGGCAGCTCTGCCCTCAAGCATATTGACAGTTCCATCCAATTTGGTATCATCTGCAAACTTCATAAGCATGTATTTTTTTATCATCGAGTCACTGCCAAAGACAACAGAAAAAAGCAGGTTTCACGATTGGCCCCTATGGTACTCCATTTTTACTGGCCTCCAGATAAAGTGCAACATGTTTACTACCTTCTGAACTCGATCATCTAACCAGTTTTTTCCTTATGTAATTGTCCACCCAACCAGACTGTCTTTTTTTTTTTTTTTTTTTTTTTTTGCAATGATTTGCTTCTCTCTCTTTGTCAGGGACCTCCCCTGGTCACCATGACTTTTCAAAGATGGTATTATAGAGTGGTCTTATGAGTGCGTTTGCCAGTTCTATTAATGTTCTTGAATGCAGTCCATTTGGTTCTATGCGCTTGTATGTACTCAGTACTGGCAAGTAAAGCCTGATTTGATCTTTATCCACTGCTGACAATTCTTTTCTGAAAGCGTTCTCTAATCAGGGGCCTGGAAGACCATCTTGGTGAAGACTGAGGCAAAGAAAGCACAGAGTCCCTCCATTTCATCTGTGTCCGCACTGTTGGACTGTGCCTTTCAACAAAGGTTCCTCATTGTCTTTGTTCAGTAGGTGAAGCTCCTTTAACATTCCTTGTGATTCTCAACTCCAGCTGAGCTTTAATTTTCCTGACAACAAACCTAGATGCCCAGGCAATGTTTCTAGATAGTTTGTAACCCATCCCTTCTTCACCATCCTGTGTGAAACTCTTTTGCATTCAAACTGTCATCAGTTCACTGTTTGAGCCAAGCTGGTCTACCAATATTTCTACATATTTCCCTAAGCATTGTGATGGACTGTTCTTGTGCTTGTAGTATTATTTTTGTATAATATAATTAATGTTATTATAAGTAATAACATCAAATTTCCTGAGCTCCTTTACCTTTTATAACTTTCTCACATGGGATTTCATGGCTGCTTATCAAGAATCTTGTTCTGGGAAGAATACTTGTTTAGTTTTACAGTAACTTTATCACCAGACTTAAGTAGCATAGCTTGGTATGGAGAATATGAAGAGTCTCTCCAGTTTCTTCCACCAAACTAAAGGAGAAATTTTAACCAATACAGCAAAATCAGCAGCAGCAGCAACAGAATTCTTTTTTGCTGTGTTTTTATTGTGGATCTAATGCTCTGCAAAACTCCAAAGGGTCTAAGGTAGAGTCTTCACCTAGTATAAACTTCTGTAGGGTTTAAGAAATTAGAGTAATAATGCAGGCATCCATTGTTCGAGGTGGAATTTTTATATAAATTCCATCAAAACACTGTAAGTATTTTGATATAGTTATTTTTTATTTTGCAGATGTATTCAATATCTAGATAAGTTCCCTGATATGATTTTATTGTTGAAATTTTGAAATCTAAATTAACATGAACTACTAATTTTCTTAATTTATTCCTATAACATAACTAGAAAAAACCACATTAGAGTTGCTTTAAAGGCACAGCTCCTGCTCTGTTAGGAGCATTTGTATTTTGTACCGTTTCCTATATAAATTTTGTCCCACTCTTCTACCCAGGTAAATGAAGCCCTAGCTGACATCTGCTGCTTTGTGTCTGAGAATGGAATTACTGCTGCTCTCTTTCTATAGGTCTAAATTAAAAAAATTAGATAACTGTTCAGTTCTTATCAAGTTCTAAGACATCTTATAAATCCATAACAAAGAAAAAAGGCTGTGATCTCCACCCCACCCCGTGATCACTAAGTGTTTGTGATCTGTTGTAAGATATTTGTTCCTGCTGCCTAAGTCAGATAGCTATATATTTATCATCTCTTTTTTACCTCTGTTGAAGTTGAAATGAATGAATTAAAATGTTGACCTTAGTGTAATAGAATATTTATATATTCTTTTCTGTTCTTGGAATAGGCTTGAGGAGTCTGTTCTGCTTTTTATCGGGTTTTGAGTATTGTCCATTTTCCTCAACTTTTTTTTTTCTTTATACTACTTTAGTCTTTTCCACAAAAGATCTATTTTTAGAAAATAAATAAAAGTGCTCTTAATCATATTAATTTTTCATACTAAGACCTCAGTTCTGTAAGAAGAGTTCTTGCCAATGCCATTTAGATTTTTGGTAAGGAGAGGAACTTGTTTAAGTGTAATCTCAGTAGGAACCAAATAGACAAAGCATGCTCTTAGTTTCTTATAAATTAGTTACCTCTACATAAAAAAAAGATGGTTTGCTAAGGAAAAGGAGGTGGAAATAGTCAGAGCTGGGACTGAGATGATATAAGGTGAGAAGGGTTCAAGTGGACACAAGATCTGAGAATATTTTTAGTAGAAGCAACCAGTGACAGAAGATATGATTTGTCTGATGCCTAGTTAACAGGTAGAGTTTTACATTGTACTATTTTTTTAAACTCTCTTTAGAAACACTGGTTCAAATAAGGTATTTTTAGCATATGATTCATTTTATCTACTTGTAGACATCTGTTTTTCTCTAGCTACAAGATAGGTGAGCTGAATCCCACCTGAAATGTCTACTCTTTTAGTGCTGGTTAAAGCTGAAAAAGTTAAGTTATTCCTTCTGTCAGTTGATCTAAAATGTTTGTGAATTTTTTAATTGAAAAAAAAAAGTTAATTCAACGTTGTAAAACTAAGCATTTAGTGGCTGCTAGTGAAGTCTTAGTTCAGTGGCCTGAGATGTACACATTAACATAGTCTTTAATTGTGCAATCACATGCTTTTCCCTCATCCACCCACCCAGCAGTCCTGGCTGTTGTGGATAAGAAAAAAAGAGTGTGAATTTAGACTGTGTAATGGAAGAAGGTAGTGTTTGACCCTTTCCAGCTGGTGAGGCAAATGAAGAATAACGATTATCTTAATTAACTGTGCAGGTGCCCAGTGCTAGTTGTATAATAATAGTTTTTCTTCCAACATACATACATGTATATATATATTAAATGTGTGGAAATGATAAGATGTAGATAAGGTCAATATATCTGTAGACAGAAAGAATTGAACCTAGTTTTCACAGGGAATTTCAGTCAATCCTTTCACCTGCTTGTTTGTCTTGGAGTTCTAGGTTCACTGCAGTATTTATGGAACAGATACTCCTCATTTAATACAATACTTTTCTCTTTTGAGGATATTATTTTGAAAAGTGCAAGTTTAGGATTGAGGAAAATAGAGCAGTTTGGCAAGAAGCATCAGGAGACTTGGCTACAATTCCTATGTGCACCTCTGAAACACAACTCTTCTTCAACAGTGCTTTCTTCTTACCTCTGGACAGCTTGCAGTGGATTTTATTTTCCTCCCTTTGAACTTTTCATTCTTTTGTGGTTAAATTGAATTGTGGGGTTTGGAGCAGTGGTGCAACAGCATCTATTTTATTTTTTTTTTTAAACTATCCTTTCTAAGATCTGGATGGGTCTTGACTTGTGGACAGAGAGACTTGACATAGTGACTTTTCTTTTGGCCAAGTGCTTACATTGTGCTTAAATTTCTGCAAAGCGTAAATTTTTCTGCTTAATGAAGCCTGCAAATCTGATGTGAATTGAATAATCTTTAATCTGTAAAAGTGTGGAATTGCTGAGAATTGTGGGGAAATACTTGGATTTTACCCAGAAAAAAGAAAAAAAAAAGAGAAGTTTCATGTTAACTTCAGGTTTTCTAAGTTATTTGCAGGAGTCTTGTTCAGCCAGAATAAGCCAAAACAGTAAAGTCCCTGGCTCAGTTCCCTCCATGTATTTTAACTGGAAACAATATAAACAAACTATTTTTCCTCTGACTCAATTCTTATTCTTACCGAGTTCTGCCCAATTATTTTATATTTTATATGAATGTAGACATGCAGAGTTTCATGTGGTGGAGGTTCTCCCAACTATAATTCTAAAATTCGTCTTCAGAATTTAATGTTTGCAAAATATACCTTTCTTTGAATTTGCAAAGTAATCTTTTAGGGTAATTCGGCAGGAGTGTGAAGGACAGCAGTAAGCACAGAGGAAGTCGAAAATAAGTCATCAGGTCACTCTTGGCTGTGTGACCTGGAGTAATAAAGCCATTGCTTTGGGTTTTTGACAGAACTGTGATTTGCAGCGTTATAGATGTATCTCAAAATTCTATTGTAAGTGCCAGTAGCAGCGCAAGAGTTCAAGGTCTGTGAGTAAATATGGAGTTGTTTTGGACCGTCCATAGTATGGTTAAATCTGTGGTGTCTGAGATATATTGATGTTTGGTTACAGTCCACATGCTGCATTTCTGCTTTGATCTGGATTATAAACCTGACTAATCAAAAAAAAAAAAGCTTTTGGGAAGAGATACGTTCTGATGCAGGAGAGTTGAGTGGTTCTTGTAACACCTTATTTTCTTTGCCCAAGCTCAAGCAACGATAAAACATACTTAATGTTTTGTGTAGATAATGGGCAAAGTTATTAAGCTTTTAACTCAGGGGGGTTTATTCTGTCTTTCACAAAGTCTTAATTAGTTAAGACACATTTGCTGAAGAAAGAGATTATCAGAGTGTGCCTTTATAGCAAACAGTGATGTTCACGTGGTCTAATTGCTATCTATTTAAATAGAATTGAAAGCAGATTGGAATTTTGAAGCACCTTCACAAAGCACAAAAGACTCAGAAATTTAATAGGGTATTAAATGGGAATGCATGTTTGAGTGAAAAATGTTGTTTACTCTTAACAGTTTATGAGGAAAACAGTAACTGTAGGTTTAAAGAATGTACTTTTCTTTGAACTTTTAAGGAGAAGTTAGTTTTGTGTTGCAGCTCAAAGTATTATTAAATGCTGAATTCATTACCTTTCCTTATAATCTTTGGGTTTTTTTATTTTTTAGCAAACTATTATGTTGGACAATACTTCTACACTGCTGTTTGATTTAAAAGATCAAAGCTGCTCTCTTTGATTAACTGTGAAGACTGGCTATGTTCAACATTAATAGGTATACTAAAGTGTTGCCAAGATTAATGTGGAGATGACCCTGTGCCTATTTTCAGAATCGCAGGGGGGCGAATTCTGTCAACAGTGAAGATGCATTTGATAAAAGGCCGAAGCAATGGGGATCCTTTCTGTCAGGCAGTAGAGGAAGTTGTACAAGATTTGGATTTGAAGATTAAAAATATTATCGATTCACAACAGGAAATCTTGACTGCTAGCACTACTGGAGTCAGTCCAACACGGGTAATGGGACTTCTTTTGTTCTTTTTACTATTTAGCTTTTATAAGAAAGCAAATGTCTTTCGCCTGTTTTGTTCTTTTTCATTTTTAAAGGAATATCTATAATCTTTTCCTAACAGTACAGAGTAGTGTCATTTCCTCTACACTGTGGTTTTAAACTTGTTAAAAGACTTACACTTCAGGATTACACTGCGGATTTTGAATAGCGGATTTGCTTAAACTAAATTTCTTACCTCAAAATTGTAAATAAAATACTCTCCAAAACTTAATTTACTTGTGCAGTTATTATAGATGTGTTGGGTTTGCCACTAATTGAAAGGCAGTAAATCTCTAACAAATTTCCAGACAAAAGAATCTCATGAAAGTAGAATTAAGATTTGAGAACATATATCAGTAATTTTTGATTAAAATACACAGGTTTAATTAGTTCAGCATCAAGTATTTCAAAGTGTTTCATATTTAAAATAAGGTTAAATATGAAAAAGGTCTAAAACATGGTGAAATGTGGAGCGGGAGTGGAATAAAAATAAAAACCTCAAGCATTTAATGTATAAGTTTTTTCTTTTTTGGTGTTTCAAGACACTGATGAAACTATTAATGATTTTAATCATTTTAATGATTTTAATAATTTTAGTAATGGAAGTAATCAGGATATTTAAAATTCTGTAAGACAAGTATAGAGAGCACAATAAAGGAGTCTGGGAAGAACGGGTGGAGGGGTCCTATTCTGATTAATTGGTGATAAATTACATTAATTTGAAAAAGTCAAGTCTGTTTTGCCCATGATGGTAATTGGTAAGTGAATAACCTGTCCTCATCTCCACCCCTTGAGCTTTTTTTCACGATGTTTTCCTGTTTTGTTTAGGAGGAGGAAGGATAGAGCAGCTTGGCAAGCAACTGGCAGCTAGTCAGGGTCAACTCACCACAGTCCTTTCTGGTGCCCAGTGTGGGCCTGAGGAATTAGAGATAAGGACAGTAGTTGAGAGAGGTAATGGGCAAAATGTGGACTGAACACCGATAGAGAACAGTGTAAATGTGAGGAATTTTTTTTTGTGTAATTGTGAAGGGATGAGGGGTAGAGTGTTTGTAAATTGTTTCCCTTTGTCAGTGTCGTGTTTATGTTGTTTTGGTTTTGGTGTAGGAAATTCTTTTTGTTGATGTGAATGAAGTCTTGTGAAGATTTGTGATGAAGGTATATTTTAATGATTATTCTTAAACGTGGTTCATAGAGACGAGGGGTGGAAAAGGGAGATTAGACAAATGTTAAGACGGTGATATCAAGTGGCATATTTTAGGGAGCTTGGCGTGGAAGAACATTTTACTAAACATATAGAGCAGTAGGTTACATTTTGTAATGAAAAAAGAAAGCAAAATTGAAAAAGTCCCATAAGATTTCCAAATTAATTAGAGCTCTATTAAAAAAATAGAGCATCTGTACTGTTCCATAAGGATCTCAGGACAGCAAAGATTAATGCTTTGTGCTGACTTTTACATAGAACTTGGGCTTTTTGTTTTGATTTTCACTTAACAAAGAAACCCCCAAACCCCGATGCTCTATTTTTTCAGGAAAAATTATTATATTCAGAGTAAGTTCTGGTTTTGATAGGATGTTATGTTTTTTCACATGTAAGAGATTGAATTATTTCTTTGAGTGCAAATTTAAAATATGATCTTAACTGCAGAGGTGAAAATTACGCCTCCACTAGCTCCTGGGAAGGCTGCTTCCTCATAAAATGTACCTGAAAAGAGTTACTTTGTTAGAAAAATGTTTGCTTTTCTCCTGGCAGTGGCAGTTTTCTTCCATCATTGCTCAGTTTTCCTGCAAATACCTGTTTTATAAGAATCTAGAGCTCCAGGAAAAGTTATTACTTTATGCAGCAGGAAACAGTACTTCATGTTGAAGCCTGCACGAGTGGCTAATAGGAATTATGATTAATTTCTTCCTAAGAAAATTACTACTGTAAATGGAATCTGGCTGGTGTTTCTGGAACTAACTAGAATAATCTGAAGTAGCCAATGGTCATTACCCTTGAAAGACTGAGCAACTATTTTATTTAAAAAATAATTTGATTCATGATTTTAAGTTTACTTATTAACAAGGTTTTTTTATTAAAGGGATTATTGTCTTACCCAGAGTTCTTATTGTGCCTTGGACAATAGGATTTTTGCCCATGCTTAGTTCAATGAGGCACTGTTGTTGTAGTACTTGAGATTTCTGAAGGTTATTTTTTGGTAGTTAGGAGGTCATGTTATTTTCTAAAGATTATTTTTTCCTTTGTGTGTTATCAGTCAAAATTATTCCAAATTTGTACTTTTGTCATTAAGACAAGTTTACCATGACACATGTGACATTCAATAAAAATCTATGTTGTGGTGATGTAATGACTGAAGAGGTTCAGAATAAATTTTGAGGAAATTAAACAGTACTGAAATAGGCCAATTCTGTAAAGCCAAGTAACAACCATTTCTGTAATTGCTATTTCTAGCTATTGATTATAACTTATAGTAGCTGACTGACATGTGTTGCTATGGTTTCTTGAAAGCTACATACACTAATTGATGTAATCAAATACAGAGAGAAATAGAATTTTATCTTTTCAAGACTGTGTTTAAAAGCAGTTAACTGATTAGATAAATGCAGTTCACTGCTTGTCTTGTCCTTCAGAATATAGTCAGAGTATGCAGTGTTGCTGTGTATTAGTAAATAAGAAAGCCTATAGTTTTTTAAAAACTACTACTGTGTACTGAGCCCTCAATTTCTCTGTGGAATTCCTAGTACCTTTAAAGAAAAATATAGCAAACTTGCAATTCTTAGTCCCATAGTGGCTATGGATTTCTCCATCTGTACTGCTGACTGTTGCATTGAGCACTTCCAGATGTGGATTATTATTTTCTTTAAGGAATTCTTTATTCTTGTAGAAAATCATGAGGAATTCACCCTGTTTCAAACAACAGGAAATAGTGCCAAAGTACCGCTGTTGTCAAATCTTGATGGAAATCTCACTTTTAACCAACTGCTTTAGCAGATTCTGTTGGTCAGAGGGATTGGGCTTCACCAGAATGTTTTTGTGTACCAGAAAATGGTGTGTTAAGTTGCACTGCAGTTTCATCATGGATTTGTATATTTTTCTGTGTAACTTGCTCATCAGTGTGTACTTGTACCTGGTAGTGATCTAAACTCTACTAATTCCTTGGGATAAGAAAAACTTTCCCATGGAGGAGAGGTTTGCCATGTTTAGTGCAAAAGGGAAGGAGGGAGTTCTCACACCTTGTGCTGATGTGGGTTGCTTTTGGAGGTGAGATATTGGTCTGACTTCTTGACCTTTCCTGTTTTATGTTCCTTCTTATTTACTTTCAGCCAAAATTGCATTCCATAAATCATGGCACTGCATATTGTGGCAGAGATACTGTAAAGGTCTTACTAGTTCTTCTGGATGAAGAATCTGTCCATCCTCCTACCCAGAACAAAGCGGATCTGTTATACGACAATGAAAGCTTAAATTTGTTTGGAATCACCTCTGTTTTGACACTCTTCAGGTCAGTATTAAAAGGTTTTTTGGATTTGTGTTGTGCTTGTTTGTTTGGGTTTTTTTTAAAGATCTAATACTGAGTGTCTAACAAAGCGTTGATGTTACTTACACAAGGCAAATGACCAAAGTGCAGTCTGCTGTGAGATTAGGTGTAAAGGAAAAGCATTTTTAGAACAGTCTTGAGTTTTCAGAAGTATTCTGCCTCCTAACTTGTATATTCTGTAACTTCAGGATACTATTGTAACGTGGACTTTGAGTACATTTCTGGGCTGCACAAACCCCATGAAGATAATCCTTTGCAGCACATTCCAAATACTCATCTCTTTAGTTTGAACATCTAGGTTCAAGTATGGGCTGTCCAGTGACAGATTAATATTTAATTTCAAGATGCCTAAATTGGAAGATGGAAGATCTTAAAAGTTGAAGAATTGAAGAGTTCCGCTAGATTTATTGTTCAACCTCTTTTATGAAACGGAAGGAGCAAGCACATTCTAATAAAACTTTAAAAGAAATTTTTGCTATTAAGAATTCTAAACAAACCTATAATCATTTTAATATAAAAGTTTGTAACAACACACTATGGAATATTTCTTTCACTTCTCAAATACCTCTGGATAGCTGTAGCTATATGTTCTTATTTCATTATGTAACAAGCTTGAAATAACCCTGATTTCAGTTTTTTATTTTTCCATTGCTTCAGATTCAGGTTAATGCTCTATGTGAATAGAATCAAGGCCCACATGAATTCTTCTGAAACAAACACTGCTATTCAGAGCTAGAAACTTGACTCTTTTTTTTTTTTTTTTTTTTTTAAAGCAACTCTCCAAATTAAAATAGACTTTATATCATTTATTTCTGAAGAAGATTGCCCACTGAGTTCTTTGGTTTCACTCACCTCACTTAATTTTTCAGCTGAACTAATTTTCTTGAATATTCTCCAAAAGGATAAGACATTTGTTTGACTTCAAATCTTCTTGGTGTAGATGCAAGCAGGTACTGCTATCTGGGAATTTATATAATAATCTAGACAATTCTTGTGTTTTCCTTAGTAATTCCTATTGGTCAGTTTGGTTTAGATTTTACGTTCCAATATATAACTTTTTAAATATTTATCTATGTGTTTCCATATACAAATTGGATTTAGGATTAATTTGCTCTAAGAATTGAAATTATGATCCTAAATAATTATTTTAGGAATAAAAAATGAAACTTACAAACAACACCTATTGGCAATTTTTATCAAATCTTTGTGTTCATCATCTGTCTAGCAGCTGTAAGGTTCCAATTGCTTCAATATTCCACTGGATAACATCTAAGGTGTCACTCTGATTTGTGCCAATGTGCAGGCACCCCTACAGTACACTTTTTTGTTAATGCCTATGTCTCAAGTATTTGATCAAGAGTGTTTGCAGCTTTTTTTGTCAATCTGTTACTAGTAGTAAATCTGGAACACTTTACCCCATCTGTGGAAGTATCTTTGGTAATAGACATCACCGCAGTTTTCAGATTCTTGATAGTCTGAGTTTGTGCATCAGATGGTTGGTCACTTCATATGATAGTTTTTGGTTTATGTTTTTCGATCACATAGTAGTTATTTTGAGATTTTTCAAAATGCTTTTTTTTTTGTTTCTAGAGATTTCATTACTCAAGAATCTCAGAATATATTTAATATATTGTGAGTAGTTTTGTCTGGATTCTGGTTGGAGAGAGCACTGTTACTTTTCAGGTGAAGACTAAGATTATATGAGAGCATCTTTTTTTCTCAAAACATCAGCATTGCAGAAAGGTTTTTCTTTGTTTTACTCTTAAAAAACTTCTAGATAGATTGGGTAGATTTATCTCTCTGCACTGAAATCTTAAAAAAAGCTGCTACTGTGAAGCAGCTACTCTGTTGTTTAATATTTCACAGACTTTAATTAAAAATATTTTCATCATAATTTGTGAAATGCATGCTTATTTGGAAACTGAAAATATAAGCCCTGCAATACATCCCTTTGTTTTAGAACTTTCTAAACCAAGCTGAAGTTTTTCTTACTTAATCTGCCCTTTAGTATATCCTTCACATATTTTCCTTCTGCAAGCACCTCATTCCAATCTGCTGGAAAGTATTCTCCTTAGATATCATTATGGAAGTTCAAATGAAATTCTCTTGCTATTTTTTTTGTATTTTGAAGCTATATGCAAGGTAGAAGTGTGCTATTTTTACCATAGCATTTTAAATTTTTTTTAAGCAAATATAAAAATGTAATGATTATATTGAAATCAAAGTAAGGAGATTCTGATGTAATTAATGATATTATTTATGTTTTAGAGTTAAGTTTTACATGACCATGGATTAAATATTTTCATAACTTTTTGCAATAAAGGTTCTTTCTGTTTTTGCAAGTTCAACAGGTATTCAGCATTTGAGGCACCTTTGTGTTTGCTGCTGGTTTTTGTATCCTTCCCAACATCTTTCTGTCCTACTAATGTTAAAGCCATTAATTACTTCATGCTCATTTATTTTCTTGCTTTTTTAAAAATTTCCTTCTGTTTAAAGAATACCCATGTTGATGTGGTGTTCTAAACAAAGAATCTCTTGAAAACCCATTTCTGTGGGCACTGACAAGAAGCTAACCTATCCATGCGCTGCAGAAGCAGTGATGATTTAATCAGTTACTTGTCTGGAGGAGACATCAGTTATGAGAAAAAACAAGATGCTGAGAATTTTTTTTTCATGGGTTACAAAGAGGATTCATGAACCAGAACAATAGCATGGACATTATCATGATGAAGCTGCATCTGTTGGTAATTATTAGCAGAACCATTGCAAGGCCATGCAAAAGTTCTTCGCGATAGACAACTAGAAATAAATAAATAAAGAAGTTTTATTTATGAAAAAGTTGAATAAAATTAGCTAAATAAATAAAGAATGAATTATTGTGGAAAAACCTGTCCTTGTATGCACACTGGTCTGCCATGAGCTTACACAGGGAACTAATTATTTACAAATGCACAGATTAGTTCTTATTTCAAGACCGAAACTCCCCCTTTATATGCATCAATAATTTTTTTGCATTATATATGCATCAAATATTTTCATTGATATAACTATTTACATACTGCACTGAAGAGGATGGAAACATTTTGTATATTTCTGTTGAAAAATCTATAAATATGAGGCAAATTATATTGAATATCAACCAGATGCTTTTGAAGGGGGTGTAAATAGAATGGTGACTTGGAAACTCATCACCAGCATGACATATAATAATGCTGTGACTGCAGAGCCACAATATTTTAAACATACTGGAAAATGGTACCAGAAATTGGAGCTGTAGGTTTGGTTTCATTATACTCTCTTCAGTTGTCACAGTACATGTGGTTACTAAGGAAGGTACTTGCCTTCCTCTTCCTGAGGAACTTGGTATGGTAACAATTTTTCTTAACTAATTGCTTACATGTTCTAAATACTTCTTATCTCTTTTTAATGTAGATCTCCGGCACAATCCAATGGATCTTCTCCAAAACCTCTTAGACAACGTATTTAGAAATCTATGAAGGAAAAAGTAATTAAGGTACTGTGTAGAAATTGCTACGCAAATATAAGGGCACTAAAATAATAGTGGTAAAATGAAAATAACAGTGTTAAAATACTCAAATACCTGGCTGAAATGTATCCCATTGCTAAAGAAATGTCATTGTGATTACCTTGTGGTAATTGGCCCAACTCGAACAGTATTGTAATATGAATGGAAATATCTAAAACTCCAGAAGAGAAAGGCTTTAAATTTAAAAGCACTTCCTAATGAAGATTTCTTAATGGAGCTATACTGGATTAATCTTTATCTCTTCATTTACCCATCTGTGTGTTTCAGGACCATAGCAATAAAACAAGCTATTGGAAAACAGAGGTAAAACTGAACATAGGCACCTGATTTCAGTTCTGATAATACAGGCATTGTGGAAGTGTAATAATGACTTTTTCATTGCTTTTTTCTCTTTTGATGCTTTTTGTTTGTACCAATCTGAGGACATTTCCATAACATTGCTTTGTGAACAATAAAATAAAGATGTTAATGTTTGCTATTTTGTAGATGAAATGGAACATTACAAGAATATGTTGGTATTGTGAGAGACACTATTAAAAAGAACAACTTCAATGTTTGCGAAAATTGCAGTCTTCCAGTGTACTGCATTTTACATAGTCGTTTTTCTTCAGAATTGCCAAACTTGCATGTTGTGATTATGAAGGGAGGCAGAGCTTGTCTTCCACAGTATTTCAACAGAGAGCTAAATAAAAGTAGCAACATAATATTTTTTACAAACTGACAGCATGTAAAAACACAAACCTAATTAGTATATAAGGGGTGTTTTAAGCCATCAGAATTAGTTCCAGAACAATGAAAAATGTCTTTCTGTCACTGGACATGAGGTAAACTTGAACACAATAGTACATATGTAAGAGGCAGAAAGACATTAAAATCAAAAGCACTATCGGCATTTTTAGCATGCATTTTAAATATGCTCCAACTTAATTCTGAGTCTTTTTTTTGGGATTGAGGGGATGATGGGCATTTTGTACACATGTACTTATTACAGTGAAATTTAGTTTGAAAGTCATAGGCAAATTATGAAAGATTGAAGCTAATAAAGAATCTTCTTTATATTAATTTTATATAAACAACACATTTAAATTGCAGCTTTACTCAATAAATAGCAAAAATGTGTTATGGTGTTTGCATAAAATGTTGAAATAGATAATTTTCTTATCTAAATGGAGGTTTTGTAATCAGATCTATGAACAGCTGTGTTCGGTATCAAAGTGCAAAAATAATTATCTGAAGTAATTACCTGTCACGTTTGAGGCATTTGCTGGAAACATGTAATGTTTTTAACAGAAGCAATCAAAAATATGAGTTTAGAGACTGATTCATATTATGAAAATATTTTAACTTTTTTGGAAACAATTTTATTAATTTAAAAATAGATTAACTACTCTAATTTCTGTGCAAATAGTAGTTCTTTCAGAGACCTCTGAATAGTTGAATGAGTTCTACTTCAGGAGCAGGAATTGCTTGCAAAAGTTCATTATGACAGTCTGCTGTGCTGCTTTTGTGATGCCTGACTCTGATAAGGGTTCTGTGACTCCTATGATCATCGTTAATTTAATACTTGTTCTAGTCTTGCTTCACTGTGATTGATGAAATAGAAGTGCCTGTTTTGTTCTAGTTTGCTACATCTGGTTTTAGCCAATAATTTTTGAGATCTTTCAGTCAACTTCTAGAACTGAGTTTGATGCTTACTAGATGCCTAATATAATTGAGGAAGATTATATCAAAATATAAATTACCTTTTGTCTTATGGAAACCAAAATTCAAAGAGAACAAGTGACAGGTCTAAAGTCTGTGGTTCACACTCCTAAACTTAATTTGGCATCTTAGAAGACTGTAAAGGTTACTTAGTATTATCTTTTCTAGATTAAATTAATGATGGTGAACTCTCTTCCCTGCTTTAGCAATGTGGCTGGTAACATGATCAACATGTCGAACTGAATAGCTGCTTGGGGCTATACAAGTCATATCTTAGAGCAACACTGAGGCTGCTTAACTGCCTCTAGTAATCACAATCAGTCTTCTTTATGGCTTTCTTCTATTGTATCCTGTTGTACCAGTGAGACCATGTACAGCATGGAGCTGAGGCCAAATATCTCAAGATGTTTTTCCATTTAAAAAGTGAAAATAAAATCATGCAGGTCAGAGTGTAAATATTCCTCGGTTATACCCTCAGCGTAGGGTCCTCTTACTCGAGGTAAGATGTCTGAGTGTTTCACATTATCTTTGCAATTCTCTTTTCTGTGTATTGGCCAAACATTGGCATCTAAATACACTGTATTCCTGTGAAGTATGGAATTATTCTTCTGGTATTCCTCTGCTCACCTTAGTCTTGCTTCTCCTTCCAATCAACTAAAATGGCTGTTACCAAAAAGCTAGTCACTTTTGTAACTAAAACTTGCACGGTTCTCAACCATTCATATTTGATCTCCATCCTCTCACATAAAATCCTACTTTCTTTCTTGAAATGTTGATCTTCCATTTTGTCTTTTTCTGGTTATTTCTCTCTACCTTTCTAACAATTTCTACAGTTTCTTTTGCATGTTTTCTACTCCTTCCTTTTCTTTCTTTTTATATGAAGACATTTTTAGGTCCCTGTCTTTCTCTTAATTTCTTTTTCTGTACCTTCTTTGTGGCTGAATACATCTGAATACAAATGAAACTTCAACTATCAACAGTTCACACACCTACAACTGACCTCGTGTCAAAACTGGCATCTTTTGTTAGTTCTATACCATCTTGTGGATACCCAGCTCTTGATCTTGAGGTGATACATCTGTCTTTCTTGGTATATTTAACACTGAAGATGGTATCGTACATGTTGTATTTCCATTCCATAACACCTCTGGGATATGTTTTTCTTTATCTATATGTCTACTCAACTGTAATTTATTAAGTACTCATTTTACTTTCTAGGATGCTGCTGTGTATTTTTCCTGGACTTGATAGTTGTGGCGTTGGCCTACTTTTCTTCACTGAGATTGCCATATGAAAAGTTGTAATCAAAGTGATTAGACACTAGATGCCATTCTACTGTTTGTATCTGTCTGTTACTTTATGTTGTGGTACATATAAACCTACTTTTTTTTAACCTCTCCAAATCCATTGATTATTTCTGATTTGCTGCTTTGAGGTATCTGTTCTTGCTTACATTCAGCCTGTGATACCAGTATTCATTGTTCATTTGTTAATTTTTAGATGAGCCCTTTTAGCTGTCTTTTATACTGTTTCTTATGGCTGAAGGGATTTCCTGTGGTGATCTGCAGAACTCATTATACTCCTTTAAAACCTTTTTCAGTACCTTTAAATCAACCTCTCCCCAAACCTTAGCAGTGTTTTGTGTTGAGATGGATGCCCATTACAATGACTAATTTCAGTTCCTTTCTCTGTGAATCCATATATTTCTTGTCTTGGATTGTATTGTCTCTTGGTAGAAATAAATTTTGCTATGTCCTTACTGTACAGCACATAGCACAAAGAATTCCTTTTCTATGACCATAGATCTCAAGTCCTGTAGTAATATGTACCACCTTCATACACTGAGTATCAGTCTTCATTATTATTCCATGCAACCATTTTGAAACGGGTACAGGTTGCTTGTAAAATTCAGTTTGTTATGCAGAATGCACTCATGTTAGCAATCAATTCAGAAGAGATACCAGACATTTGTTTTTTGACTAAGAGAATAGCAGTATGATGTTTCTTTTCAATATCTGTGATTCTTCAGAGGAGTTTTTTTTGCTGTATGTGTGATATAGCTTTAGTTATAAAAGATTGCCCTAAGGACCTTTTTACCATGCTGACACTGATAGGTGTTCGATGGTTAGTCTGTAATACAAATTGAGATCTCTCATTAGTAATTGTCCCACAAAAGTTTCCTTTTCCATGATATTTGAGAGAAGAAAAACACACTAGTGGTCATTAGTTTGCTTGTATGCTGAGTCCCATCAATATGTATGTGTTGAATAAAGAAATTTTGGACAATCTAGAAAGTAAAAAGAGAAACACCTAAACTAAAAATAAATTTAAAGAAAAAGTGAGAGAGAAAATCGTTATGCCCTCTCTTTCTTTAAAAGGAACAGATCTCTCAACTTCCGTAGAATTATGTAGAGGAATGCAGATTGATAATATTTAGACCTAGGGCTCACCATCATGTGTATGTGTTTTAGTGTTTGAAAATATGGCCAGTGGATAAAAAAACCAGATAGTTATGAACTGGAATTGCTGTTCAAAAAAAAAAATAGTCTGTGGATATTTCCATTGTGCCAAAACAAATGCCTGGCAACAGTTAGTGACAAAGAAATATTTTTGTCTTTCAATCCTCATTAAATACTGGAAGAAATGCAGAAAGATCACCTAACTATAATGGCATTTATTAGGAAGAAAAGCCGGTGCTCTTACTCCTTGAGGAGAAAGAAGTCTGGGGAACAAGCGTGTTGCATTGTTTCATTTCCTCTAGCAGAAGTAGGTAAGAAAAATAATAAGAAACTCCTTTCAACATCTACCTTTGAGAGACAATGTAGTTTCAGGTTTGTTATCTATTGTTTAAGTGACACGTCTTCTGGTGAATGGTACTTCGTAGAAGGAATCTTTAGTACAGAAAGGTCTGTAGAACATCTATTGAGTTATGTCTTGTCAGCTGTCCTTACCAGTCTTTTCTGCTTTACAGAAATATGTAGAAAACTTAATTGTACAGGGGAGAATTATTTTATCTGAAAGGGGTTCATCCAGCCTTATGTTTGCTTCTTTGAATCATACTTCTATTTATATGAAATGGGCAGGTACCCCGTTGTCTGACTACTTATTTGGTTGATTTCACTGGGGTTATTAAAGTCCTGCTTAGTGGTGTGAGAGGGGAATGGACAGACTATTACAATAAGCTGCTTTGTTTTGGTTGAAGAGCAATTTAGGACAACAAAAATATTGCTTATTAAGATTTTCATTTTTCTTCTGTACTGCAAAATGTGAATGAAACTTTCAAGTTGTAGGTAAAATACTGTTCCTGAACTAAGGGGACTAGGTGAAACTGAGAACTTCAGGAGTTAAGAAGGGAAGGACAAAAGTTATTAGGCTGTGAGAATGCAGTATATAAGAGAGTAACAGATCTTTTTTTGTAAATTTAAGATTGTTTTGGCCTTTTGATACATTGCTTTAGAAATCCTGCTGCATTGTTAACACACTTACCCTGAAACAGCTGCAAGGACTTTCAGTAGTTTGGCATGTTTTTTTTCTTCATGTAACCGGAGAAAACCTTTCCTATATGAGGCACGATTTCCCTCCAATTGGGAACATAACTGCAGTTTTAGTTTTAAAAAGAATTTGTGGCTTAAGAACTCTAACAAATCTTGGCATGCTTGAAGTTCATTGTAATTTTACTGTGTATAGAAATCCTTCCAACAAAAAAGCTCCACAAAACAAAAAATCTGTCTGCCTTTCTCATGTGACTTTTTCATGTCTCCATAAAATGACTTAATATCTAGGTTCATGCTCTGCTCTTATTTTTTCATTGCTTAGTTCTCTAAGTGCTGTTACTTGAGAGAATTGTTTTGCCTGTTTGTAATTCCAGGACAAATAAACTAGGAGTTGGAAAACTGTCAACAGGAAGTTATCAAGAGTTTTCATTATGTCCGCTATAATTGTGAACAGAAAATTCATAGCAATAGAGAAGACAATCTTTCCCAGGTAGTAGTTTCATCTGTTGTAGCAAGAAATATTTATTTCCTAAGCAGACTATAATTATGGAGAACAGAGAACACTGAAGTCACTAGTAGTTTAGAGGATAGAAGAGAAGGAAAAGGTTATGTTTAGCACAGTATCTGAAGAAAGACTTGGTGTCGGTTGATAAACCACATTTATATAGAAAACACCACTTTTTTTTCTACAAGGCCCCTAAATTACTTTATTTAGGATCCATAGCTGTGAGTTTTGAATACTTTCAAAAGCCAATAATGAAGTGATTTGAGATTTATGTTCTCAAAACAGTAGCAGGTTATTTTGGGATAGCAAAAGGCTGGTACAATGTCATGCTAAAAAAAATAAAATTATACTTTTGGTACAATTAAAACCTGGGCTATTCAGGATACTTTTTATGTTTGAATAACATGATGCGTTGGTTTGGCAATGATACCATTTATTGTTTTGTTACTCTTTCCCTTGCACCCTCTTGCCTTCTTCAGCTTTCTCTTTCAACTTACCTCGAATAATTTTTTTTTTTAAAGGACAAGAGTAAGGGTGGAGAAAATAAATGTTCTTTTTATCTCTTTTTCTCATCCAAATAGTACTCCAATTGTTTGGCTAGAAAATAAAAACATGTGTTTGTTGTTACTGATGCAGGTTTTCAAATTCTATTATGCCATTCCAGTGTATAAACCCCAAATCTCAACATTCTTAGTGACTAAATATTGGCAGTACTGTCTGTAGGCAGATGCTGGAAGGAGATCTGGAATAGATTATAATCTAACTTTCAGAAATAAATAGAGCATACACCATTAATATTCCATATAAAAATGAATGTTTTATATGGGCATCTCAAACAACTGAAAAATTTCTTTAGATACAGATATCAAGGTGGGAGAATGTCCTGCTTTATCTAGTCATTAGGACTCCTGATTGATCTACTTGTGCTGAAACACTGTCTTAAATTCTATTATAGTTTCTTCCAGCTGAACAGTGATAACAGTGAACCCTTTTTTTCTTAAATGCAGCAGTATTTCTTTCTTGGTATAGGGATAACAGCAACATGCCACTTGCTTGTGAAGAGGAGAGGGGATACTAAGTCTTGAGTTCATTGCATGCCATTTGTGTGCAACTACTCAATTAGCAAACTGATCTCCCAACATTTTTCCTCTCCCAGAGCTGTGGGTCATTGGGGTGGTGCTCTTAAAGCAGTGGGTTTCAGGGAATTTAATATAAAAGAACTCTAAGAGCTTTTTCTGAAGCTTTTTATTTTATTCTAAGAGCTTTTTCAAGCTGTTGACTGCCTTCATTATGTGTGCTTCAATCAAGTTTTAGGTTGATCTTTCTTCTTAAAAACATTCCAATGAAGCTCTATTTCCTAATTCAATGTTAGACTTGTGCCTCTTTATGCTGCCTTCAGGCTGTTAAAATTTGCCTATTGCTACCTCACCCAATGTCATAGAGTTCTTTTTATTACTGAATATACATTCCTACACTGGTTAGAAAGCTCGATTCCTTCAAGAAATTGTGTTTTACACTCTTTATATATACCCTCTAGATTAGCATTAGCATCAACAGTCTGATTTTGTAGAGCTTTGTGTACTGTTTGCACGTGACTACATGGTATGTGATGCAATACATTTTTAAAGGTTCAGTGAAGTTGAGACACAGATGGATTTTTCAGGATTTCAACTTGACTTCTGTCTTTTGACTCCACATATTCTATCCTTGCAAACTTAATCAGTGAAGTGTCAGATGGGAGTGGTAAAAAGAAACCCTGATGTTCATAAAAAAAATAACTGGATTTATTGTTAGTTGTAGGCTTGCTTGCTCATGTTTGGTGTTCTTTGTGCTGTATTTATTATAGATTCATCAACTTAGCACAAATTGTAGCTTACTTGTCTCTTGCAATGTGAATATGCAGTAGAAATATGTGCAAGTTATTGTTGCATAATTTTTTATGTGTGTCAGTTGCTGAACACTAATTGAAAATTGAGGAATTTTTAAAGGATTAAGATGAAGTTTTTCAGAAACATATCAAATACAGGAAAATATTTTTCACTTATATTACAGTTACCTTAAGCTTAAAGGAAACATAAGCCCTTTGTAGTCTTAATATTGTAATTGTACAATAGGATGTTGATTAAGTTTAGACTAGACAGCTGCTCTATCCTTCTAAACACTTTCTGAAAAGAGTATAAAGTTAATGATATATACAGTCTACAGCTTCCTCACAAGGGGCACCGATTTCTTCTCTCTGGCAACCAGCAATAAGACCTGAGGGATTGGCATGGAGCTTTTTGGGGGGGTTAGGTTGGATATTAGGAAAAAGTTCTTTACCTGGATGCTGGTTGGGCACTGGAACAGCTCCCCAGGAAAGTGGTCACAGCACCAAGCTCAATAGAGTTCCAGAAGCGTTTGGACAATGCTCTCTGGCACGTGGTGTGATTCTTGGGGCTGTCCTGTGCAGGTCCAGGGATTGGACTCAGTGATCCTTGTGAGTCCTTTCCAACTCAGGATATTCAATGATTCTACTTAAAAAGTCAGTGAGCTGAGGCATAATCTTGAAGCATACAAAACCTTGTAAATGTATGAACTATGTATATGGTCTTATTTTTTGGTAAATGTTTTAAGTACAGAGCAGATTAACACTTCAAAAAGATTTGAATTGTTGAGAGTCAGGCTAGCTGGTTCACCCTGTTAAATCTGCTTTTCTTTCCCAACCTGTTGTCTGGCACAGATAAATTGCAGGTTTGGGAGTGATGGACAACTGGGAAAATTGAGACTTTTTAAGTCTTGAAGGGAATACTGAGCTTTAAAGTAAAAGTACATATGTAGAGACATATTAAACTAGAAAGATCAACTATGTTTCTGTAAATGAATGGAATATTTTTTTCAAATAGACTAGGTATGTTCAGCCGGCCAACAGCAGTATCATGAAGAGATAATTAAGTTGCATTTCAATGATAAGCTTGGGTCTATTAGCTTATATGCATGAAAGCAGTATCTGATGAAAGTGGCATAAATTGTGACTGAATTTTGGGGATGAAGTCCTCTGTGAAAGGAGGCTTCTGGGATCACTATTTTCTTTCCTTCTGTCTAAATCTGAGAATTTGAGTTGGAAGAAAATTTTATCTCTAAGGGTCAAATCCGAACTGTAAGTTTTAATCATGCTTATCCTAAGAAGAAAAGTAGACTTGCATAATGCAATCTTTTTAATCAGAAAAGTGGCTATAAACCTCTTATTCAACAAATTACTCCTACTATATAGTTATATAGCAACATTTCTTCTGTAGCAGTGTTTCTTGCTTGTTCTTTTTCTTGATGTTTGAACAGTAGCACCTGTTCAGCTCAAATTTATTTGAATTCACCTGTGCTGTTGTAATAGAATTATTAGCTAAAAATCCAGATTTACTGTAATTAAATATATGTGCTATATGTTTCAACATAATTTGTATAATCTAGTACACCTTCAAATTGAAGTGAGGGCAGATTTTGTCTTTCAGAATCTGTAGCATTTATGATCAGTTGTATAGAAAGTACCACACTTGACCTGAAATTCTAAGCTGATATGAAGCTGCGACTTAAGTGTAAACTGAGAAAATTCGACCTGCAACCACTAATTCCATTATATATGGATATACTGAAAAAAATTATTTAATTTTTTGTATTTGAACCAAATATTTGATTTATCTGTGCTATGAGACTAGGTTCCCTGCTTCTGAGACTAGGAGGTGGAAATGAGCGTGCAGAATCAAGTACAGAAGGGTTCTTCAATACTGTAGATTTCTGGCAACTTAAGCTATTATGGGTATGTTCTGGCAAACGTGGAGTTAGACATTGGCATTCAGTGTTGAAATGGCTTTATTTTGTGAGTAAATGGGAATCTGAAATAATACTTTATATTCCACTTCTAGGTATAAGTATAGTGAGGCTTAGTTTATATTATCTATCATTCCTTTTCTGTGTTGCTTTCCTCTATGTACAGATTGGTTAAGTGGAGAGACTCATCCTGTATTTGGCATTTGTGAACTGACATCTCAGTGTACTATACGAGTGTAAAAGTTGACTGGAGTAGCTATGACACTCAAAGCAGTAGCGTCTGCAGCCTGTCAAAAGAAGGGGCTAACTTAAGGCAGAAAGCCTTAAGTTGAAGCTCTAGCAGTTAATGTGTAACTTTCTGTAAAAGCTGAAAAAAAGATTTTTTTAAATTATTCTAGGACTTTTAATAGCATAATATGAGTATGCTTGAAAGCCCTTAACTTTGTAAATGAACACTTAATTTTTTTTTTTAATGAGCATACTCTTTTTTGTAGTATTTTATGTGAAAAGAATGGGAAGGCTTGTTTTACTGATCTTGCAGGTGTTGTTTTTTACTTTTGTAAATACTTAAAGCTAATAGCAGATTGCTATTTGCAGATGAAGCAATCTTCAATTAAATCCCAGTTTGCATGTACATATAAAAATGATTTGAGTGAAATGGGTCATCAGCATTCTCTTGAAATTCCAACCTGCAAACATCCTGCACCAAAGCAACACTTGAAAGCTGGATATGGGACAGGTAAGCTGTGGTAGGATTGAATAAGAAAATGTGATAGCTAATATTTGAAATGTTATCCAAAAAGCCTTTAGTAGAACTCAAGTATAACTATATTTTCAAGAAAAAAAAAGTCTCATTGTTCTGTGCATGCTATAATCAGTTAAATCTCTGAATTAAAATTGTGATGCTAATGCTTTGAAAATATGAATGTTTGAAAATTACGTGTTGATGCTATCTTGAGGTAAAAAAACTACATGTATACGTATGTTACATAACATTTGTTCTTATTTTACAAAAGTCAGCTAAGTGAAATTTGTACTTTTGCCATTAAAAGGGGCGAGAAATGTTTTAATCCAGTACAAATTATATCATATATAAAATTTCTACACCCTTTAAGACTCTTTTCCAATATCTTAAAGTTATTAATCCACTTCCTTAAGTTAGTTGCTATTATATGTTTTAGAGCAATGCCATTTTGTGACGATATAGGAAATGTAGTTGCAATGGCCAGCATAGGTTTGTTTTATTGATGGAACATTAGTTTTTTTTAAAAAAATAATGTGTCAGTCTTGGTATAAAAGGGATGTAATTCCCAGGTAACTTTTTATTTCTTCACATGTTTTTTATATTCTTACATGACAGAAGGTACAAATTCATGTCTTGATGTACCAGTGCTTGGAACTATTTCTGAAAGTCTTCACCAGACTAGAAGTTGTACAGAAATGGGAAAGCTGAGTTGTCAGCCAAGGAACAAGAACTCCAAGAATGAACAGATGGATGTGAATAATGACAAAGTAATCTGTGACAAGGAAAGTGAACCATCTTTGCAAAAAAATGCTAAAAGACTTAAGACTTCAAACAGCTCTCAGAAGGAATTGGACAGCAAAATCGGGGGTAAAAGAAAACAGACCAAAACTTCCAGTAAGAATAAGTTGATTGCTGGTCAGGCAAAATTGACTCAATTTTTTCGACTATAGGTTTTTGTTTTGACATACATGGTATGTTGACAGTTGTAAAATTTTGTGAGAAAAAGGGTGAAATTCATGAATTGCTTCCTTTCATACTCAAATAATTGAAAGTAGCTTGTGTATAATATTAGACAACTTATTACAAGTCTGGATTATGCTGAAGTCTTTTATTTTATAATAGCAATACATTGTTAGTAATTGCAGTACGTGCTTTTTGGTAACGATTTATGTATCCCTCTACAATGTGATGGGAAACTATTTTTGGATGCATATGTATAGCCACACTAAAACACAGTAACTTCAAATTGCATTAAATTCAAAATAAAATGTTTAATCTTCAAAGATGGTGGTGCAGATCAATAGTTTTCATGCTTGCCAACAAGGTCGATAGACTCTTCCCAGCATACACCTGAGGACTAAGGGAGGAAAAAAAAAATCTGAAGGTTTAAATCTGCAAAGAACTAGAATTCTTATGGTCTCTGAAAACATTAATTTAAAAAATGCTCCCTCCCCTGTGCACTGATTCACAACAGGCATGGAGTTTCTACGTGAAATTTTATCAAATTGCTATATTAACATTGCACTATACTTTACCAGAATGAAATGATTTTTTATGTAAAAATAAAATTTATTTACTGTCAAAATCTCTTCTTCCTATAGGGAGTTTAGCTGAATTTTCTTCATCTGTGGTTTCTCTTTCCTGTATTGATTCAATATTTTGAATTTCAGTGTCAACTGGAAAAGCCATGGCTCCCTTCAGTAGTTGTTTTCTACCTAAGTTGATTGGCCTGACATGATTTAAGAAATCACGTCTGGAACCCGTGTCCTGTTTTGAGGGAAAACAAGAGTAGTGGTTTATCTTTATTTACAGTCAGTCATGTTCACATTTTATACTTTATACTTCATAGTGCAACTATTTTATGTTTCAAGATCATAGGTTAAAAGTAATGACCTGCATTACATCTTTGGCCGAAAAGGTTTAATGGTAAAGAACATAATGAAATAATGAGCCTCATGTTTGGCGAAGTTAAAAACCTGTTGCTGCATATAGGGACATGCTGAATCAAACATAAGTATAGGCTTTTTCCCCCCCACAAGCTTTGGCTACATATAGTTCTGTAAAAATCAGATTTAATTCAACTGTCCAAGTTACACATTCAAAATCCTGGCACTAGATACTTACAGCTGAAAATTTATTCTTGACTATGGTATGTTAAACTGGTATTTTTGTATATTTACCAGGTTGTTGCTTTAAATTATTGTACTTGTTTTCTAAAGGGGTATAAATAAATTTCCTTTTTATAATTAAGCCGAAACGTAAAACTGAACTCACCAAAAACTTCATGTTTCCATCATTCTTTTCATTGAAAACAATGCTGTCTTCAGTCATGTATTGCTTCAGCAAAGGTATAGCTCCTCTGTTCAGAGCCATGTCTCCATTTCGGAGAGTTTTTCCTAGATTTAGTGAGGTTAGCAACATATCTTCATCTTCCACCTCTTGCAGAGATTTTGAAACTGAGAGTAGAAAACCTTGAGAAAAAAGAGAGAGGGAGAGAATTAATATGTATGATGAGATACACATTCTTAGTTATTTAATGCTTCCATAGAAGTTCAGCAGTTCTCAAATGTTAAGAAAGCTTTTCCAGTTGTAAATTAACACATTCTCCATTTGTGCCCACTTTATATATTTCACAGGTTGAATGGAAACTACTTCAGTGGCTGATGAGTTCACCCTTTTAAAATGACTCATATTAAGGAGTAACATTTTCTATAATCCTCCTAATCCCATCTGTTGTTTAGAACTAAAACTTTCCTTTATCATGGATAATTTGTTTCTTTGTATGTTTTCAGAATAGCACAGATTAGTTCCTTTCGATGGGTCAGTATAACAAAGGTCACAGAAAAAGTGATGTCCATTTGTGTTGTTTATAAAGCCTTACCTCCAGTTAAGGCAACTCAAGAGAAGGAACTAATCTACTTAAGTAAGGAAGACTGTTGTAAAGATATGATCTATCATAGCTTTTGATCAAAACTTGATTCACTAGAGTTGAAGACCTTGAAATTTAATGATAGCTTAGACTGCTGCCGTGTTAGAGCTGAAATTATTAGTTTGTATTTTGATGTCCATTGTACGAGGTTGCATTATTCAGAGTTAGTCTAGAAATATTTATTAATACTTAAATAACTGTATTTGTTTTCATTTTCTTACTGAAAGTGGACCTTTCCCAGCTACAAATATAACATAGTCAAATGTGCTAAGAATGTAGAAAGAAAAGTAAACTTCAGTTTTTCATTTAAAAAGTCTTTGAAATGTATCTGTTACCCCATGGAAGGAAATGTAGAAATTTCCACATACAGTCTCTGGAGGTTGTTGGTTTTTTTTTTTTTTTTACCTTATCTGGAAGGCAAATGGGCCAGCTGAAATGTAGCTAATCTCTTAATGTCAGTGATACAAACCACCTATTCAGTGGCTGTGTGCCTCTTAGCTAGTAATTTATATTTGTTTTATCTTTTAGCTTAGTGCAGGCTATCAAACATCCTGCTATTCAAGGCAAACCACTAGGAAATTGAGCTCTGATCACTGTTTACTTGCTGGACACACACCTACCTTGCCAAAGTAACTTCCTGATAAGAAGTATAATGGCAAAATATGTCATCCAATCTCTTTTTGCTACTTTGTATTTTTCCCTCACATTACGTGTTTGTATAGTTTTGTTCAATTAATGAAGCACTGGAGGAGTGCTTTGGAGCTGTGTTGGCAGCAAACTTTTCTTTTTATGTTCTGGTATGTGTTAGGAGTTGGGGACAAAGCTCTCAACCCAGTAACTGTGTATGTGAAACGAGCTTCTGCTTATGTGAAGCTACAGCACCCACAGGTAAGCAGCGTCTATCACACATTGTTCACTTTCGAATTCTTCTCTCATTTAATACAAAGAACAGTTCCAGTGAGTACAACTGGCCTGGATCATTTGGAAAGCCCATCTGCAGTGTCTATCTAGTTGTCTACTATGAGACATAAGCCCATGTCTATGAAAGAATATAAGATCAGGGCAGACTTGTGGTATTCCCCTCAGTATACTCCAGTGTTTCTTAAACTGGTGGTTAATTTTTAAGTTTTGTTGGATATCTAAGGTGGTTCTATTAATAATTAGTAGAACCTTCTAATTAGACTGCCAAGAAATCGATAGCATGTGTCTATAAATTCAATAACTTATCTAAACTGCTCTGAGCAGGCAGAAAACTTTCATACACCTGCAGATTTGCAATGTGTGTGGCTGTGTACAGCTCTTAATAATGCCTTTGGGAATCCTAACACTCTGATGTCTACATATTTTCCTTTTCCTCCTGCAATTTTCAATTTTAGTAAAAATGTATAATGTTTTAATAGATCAGCTTCTATGTTTGTCATCGTTTATGAAATTATTTTTTCTTTTTAAATAGTAAATAGTAACCCAGTATTGCTTCCAGAACAATAATAATTATTTTGAGAAACCCTTCTTGCTTCTATATTACATGTAGTAACAACAAAATACAAACTCTTAACATCTGAAATCTCACGTTATATGTGAGTAAATAAAATCTAGGTGATAATGTGCCTGGAATTTCTCTCATACTCACTTTAAATTCTTCTAGGAAAGGGTTACAAAACAATTGTAATACTTTATTTAGTCTTGTAAATAGTTTCTTTTAGTCTGTAACTGCCGTATGCAAGTACTTGAACCTAATGCCTAGTATTGACTGAACAATAAGTAAACCAGATATATATTGTATAAAGTCAGTTTTGTTTCCCCCTATTATCAGAATTGAAAAACTTTGCAATGCAACAGAGACTATTTAAGCAACCTTAATAAATCATTTTAATGAGTTGTAAAATAGCACAAAAATACTTGGTCGATATTAATTTGCCCAGTGGCATACTATTTCTGATTTTAAAAGGTGGTTTGGGGGTTTTTTGTTTGTTTTATTTTTAGTTTGGATCTTTGGATTTTATACAAACAGCTGTAATTTAGTCCTTTTAGAGTGCAGTTAGAAGATATTTGACATTTGAAGAAATGCCACAAATACTGAAACTTTGGAAGACTGATTTAAAACCAAATCCAAACTCTTCATAATACTTGTTCATTCGTGTGATCCTCTAGTAGCAGAGAAGGAAATGCAGACTCTTTCTTATCCCTGCAGTGTGTAAAAACATGGAGTTATGTGCATGGTGTGTATTTCCAGGCTACTAAAACATTTGGGTATTTTTAATAACAACATAACATCCTCTTCAGTTGATAAATAACTGAATAGATTATATTTTTTGTAGCAGAATGAAGAAATCTGTGGCATTTATTTTATTAAAAGATCCATTTTAGCAGTAGATTTATCAGTATACATTGTGTATTGTGTCAGACAGGTGAAACTCTTTTAATTTCTCAGGCATAGATTTTATTTTTTCCTGATCCTTTTTCTTATGATATTGGACACAGTAAAAAGAATAGAATGGTAGTATAAATTGATTTGTGCATTTTAATTAGCACTGATACAAATGGAGGTAAAAATATTCCAGAAAAGATTTATAGAATCTAGCAAGCACATTTGCCAAGAAGTTGGCTACAGCCACTTGGAAGGAAGTAATGAGGTTATGAGTTGTATCTGAAAGCCTAATCCTTTCCTGGGTATTAACTGTATCAATTCTATTTGGTCATACATTTGCTCATTTTGGAACCAGATCCTGGAACTTTCTCAAGAAAGTGGACACTTGCTTTCAGTGACCCCATGATACAGACTGTCCATCTAAATACCTAAACGTTTTAGTTCCAAAACACTCCCACCCCAAATCCAACAAGCAGATGCTAAAGTGGAGGTTCTCTGTGCAATAATGGAAAGAACATACCAGCTGTTCACAGGACATATGAGAGGTAATTAGCGCACTTCATTATATTGACTCTAGGAAATTAAGACTCTTGCCTAGCACCATTTTGTTGTCCCTCCCTGCTGAATTGGTAGTCACCTAGAATCAGCAAGTTGATGTAGCATAAAGTAGGCACAATGCTGCTTATAACAGGACAGCTTTGGACTTGTGCAGGTGCAGAGCTCTAAATATTTTGAGTACTTAAAATCATCTTCTGTATGTGTGCCTGGTGAATGAACAAGAAAAGGGTGGGGGTGAATCCCCCACAAACTTAGGTGACTTTTAGTGAATTTCTGCCCAAGATCCAGAGTGGCCATTTCAGTTCTCTGTTGAATTATTGTCTGTGTGTTTATAGAATGAAATGTTGCATTTTTTTGTGTTAAAAATTAATTTCACAGTCAGGAAAACTTTAAAATATTTTCTGCTGTTTGTTTTGAAAGACGTTTCAGAATTTCATTTGGAGGAACTGCATAGAAATGTAAATATTTCCTAAGGAATTGTACAGCAGAAGAACTGAATGATGTGTGTATAGTTCCTTCTGGCAAAGTTAATGATAGGCATGTTGGTCACATAATAATTTGCCAATACGCTATGTTTAGAATTAATTGAGCTGTTCCTTTTACTGTTTAAGAATAAATTAAAAACCTCTAAAACCTGTCCCCCTCTTCCCAACAAGTGATTTTCTTATTCTGAAGGACCTTTTGCAAAACAGTCCATATGTAAGTCTATTAAGGGATTTCCAATTAATCAGTATAGTGGAAAGAGGAAAAGAGGAAGGAAGATTCCTCAAGCAATATTAGCTTCTTAATTAAGAAAAAAGCAGTGGTGATAGTGAATGTGCTGAGTAAAACTAGACTACTAGGCAGAAATTGAACAGCAGAATTATAAACATTGACCTGTTGGTTACAGCAGATAAATTTTTATCTACTGTTAGCTTCACAGTAAATCTGTAAGCAGAGAACCTTATTAGTGTCATAACCCAAATAATAACTTCGGACTTTAGAGTATAGATGAAATGGTTATATTATTTTTTTAAGCTTTATAAACCTCAGTTTCCCTTTAGAATACTTTGCTATGTCTGCCAGAATCCTCTGATTTTATGTATATCTTTTTAGACTATTTTGTTTCTCTTCATTCAAATGTACCTCATGAAAAAGCTGTATCTTTGTGGTGGTTAACCCTGGCTGGACAGTGGGTGCCCAGCAAAGCTGCTCAACTGCTTCAGCTGGGCAGGGGAGAGGAAGTATAACTTAAGGCTTGTGGGTTGAGATAAGGGCAGGGAAAGGTCTCTCAGCAATCAGAGTCGTGACAAAAACAGATTCAACATGGGGGAGTTAATTTAATTTGTTCCAAATAAAATCAGATTAGGGTAATGAGAAAATAAACCCAAATCTAAAAAACATCTTCCCACCACCCCTCCTTTCTTCCCAGGCTCAACTTCACTCCCCATTTTCTTCCCCTTCCTCTCCTCCAGTAGTGTAGGGGGGATAGGGAATGGTGGGTTTAGTCTGTTCATCAAATGTTTTCTCTGCTGCTCCTCACTCCTCAAGAGTAGGACTCGGATTCTTCTCCTGCTCCAGTGTGGTGTCTCTTCTATGGGACATAATCCTCCACAAACTTTCCCTTCCCATGGGCTGCAGTTCTTCACAAACTGCTCCAGCATGGGTCCCTTCCATGGTGTACAGTCCTTTGGGAACAGACAACATGGGTCCCCCATGGGGTCACAAGTCCACCAGACCTCCATGGGCTGCAGGGGGACAGCTCCTTCACCTTTGCCACAGACTGCAGGGGAATCTCTGCTCTGGCACCTGGAGCACCTCCTCCACCTCCTTCTTCACTGAACTTGGTGACTGCAGAGTTGTTTCTCTTACAAGGTCTCACTCCTCTCTCCAGGGGCAATTGTGCAGGGGTTATTTGTCCCTTTCTTAAGTATGTTATCAGAGAGGCACTGCCACTGTTACTGGTGGAACTTGACCTTGGACAACAGTGGGTCTGTCTTGTAGCCAGCTGGCATTGGCTTCACTGGACATGTAGGAAGCTTCTGGCAACTTCTCACAGCAGCCACTCCTGTAGCCCCCTCTCTCCCCACTACCAAAACATGGCCATGCAAAGTCAAGTACAATTTTATATGTCTCTCTTTGCACTTACATTCATATTCTCTAAAAAGAGTTTGAAATATTCTGTTTTCATGTAAAAATTTGCATTTCTGAGAGAAGTCCCTAGTGGACAAAATTACTGTGGATAAGCCACTGTCAATTATTCTGAAACCAACCAACAGCAGAAACTTCTATGAGAATAGTGAAGAGAATAAGAAAGACTGGGCCCCTTTTCTTTGCAGGCAGATTAGAGGATTTCAGCCAAGAAAAAATACAGGAAAAAGCAGGAGGTACGACTGCAATTTTGAACTTTGAGTACAGGATATCTGGGAGAGGCTATGAAGCTGGCTATCCAGTGCAAATCTGCTAACATTCCTGTGATTTCTACTCTTCATCATTATTGTTCATATGGTTTTGATAGTGCTGAGGTGAGTAGTTTGTTTTGCATAACTAACACTAAGGCAGGAGAATTTCTTTAGAAGTATTGTCTCTTGGAAGTTCTTGAGCAATGCTACTGGGGCTGCTAGGGGATTAAGCCTTCTAAAGGGCAGTGAATTCTGTTATTACACAATAATCATAAGACTGACCATGGCTTGCATTTGGGAGGAGCAACAGTTCTTCTCTTTGCAATTATATGAAGGAAATCTGGATAAGACAAAAGAACGTTATTACCAGTATTGTCACTGGTCTTATCCATAAATTCTACAGAGCTTGTACTTTTATTCCACACGGATCAGTACAGGTTCTCTTACTCAGCTGAATCCTCTGAGTCTATTTGCATAATGAAAGTTGACATGCTGCTCTCATAGGCTTATAAGAAGAATGAAACCAACTCTACCACAATTTCTCCTTCTCAGAGCAACTGTACAGTAAATTGGCTCTTTGTAAAAATCCAAATAATTTGCTGATTTTTTTGCCAATAATGTTAATTTTTATTTAATTCTTTTTTTATTTCATTGTCTTTGAAAAAGAATTGCATTTTCATCTGAATTGTTTCTACTAATTTTTTTTCTTATAACAGAGTATAAGCCTCAGTTGTTAAGAATCTTGTTTCTTGTGAAACAGTAACATTACATTATGAATCCATGAAGTACTTTTACCCTGCTTTGAATGAGGTACATTTCTGAGGTATGCTATTTTGTAAGTAATTCTTTAAATAAACACAAAAGACAGAGGTGTTTACATACAGAAAAGCTCTAGTATTCTTTTCATATGGTAAGCCGAGTCACATGCCTGAGGTGTGGTTCTGGGTTTCTCCTCCTGCATTCTGGCACAAGGAATCAGTTATTTTTAAATTCTGTATTGTGAAGTGAAATTCAAACCTACAAAGTTATTCTCTCTTTGTTTTGCCATACTGGTCCATGACACTAGCTAGTCTACTGTTTACTACACAAGAGATTGGACCTAGATGATATTTAAGGTCCCTTCCAACCCAAACCATTCTGTGATGTTATTCCTGCCATCCATATGGTGTTAGCACTATGGTGTACAGAATGTTACAAGGTTTGTGTTTTCTTGATTATTTCAATGCTTGTGATTGTTATTCAAGGTCTAGGAGTGACATTATGATTTAGTGACTATTGTATCCTTGCAACATGCCTTTTTTACTGTTATCTATGCCAGCAATTTAACCAAAATGTATCTGCTTCTGTTATACCGATTACAGTCAGGTCTTTTTCATCCCAAGCATGTGAACTTTGTATATGATTGAAACAGCTGTCTCACAGACTCTGAGGAAGAGTAATTGCAGTCTGTTAATCATGCAGTTTCTACTCTGTATTACCTTTGTCTGCAGATGAAACTGTACCACCACCGATACTCAAAAGTACAGCCAGATACTTGTAAAAGTTTTCAAACATAACTGCACAGAATGGCAGTCACACTGGAGATTCTCAGGGAAGCTGTCCAGGAGAAATCAGCTAAGTTTCTGGACAAATTACGTACCTCTATGCCAGCGTGCCTTGTAATTCCCATAAATGAGGGCTTGTTGGAGTCAGCCAAATTACTCTGGCATATGTCAGCTTCTTCAGTGTTGACAATCCAGATGGGTGGATTGTTGCTATCCAGTGCTTTCTGCAAGCTTTGAACAAGTCTATAAACGCTGGCGCCAGGATTAACTGTGGCAGCAGTCCACTGGACAGATGAGCATAAAGGTCTACAAAGATCAATGCCACAAGGTAAAGAATTACACAAAACTTTATTTAATTAGAAAAAAAACCAACCTGCTTTTAAATTACCTTATTCTAGTTTTGACATCCCGCTGATTTAATCAGAGATGTCTTTTATGGAAGATAACATTGCTGTTAGTGAAATATCAATCATTATTTGCATTGATATAGAATCATGAAAAATTCACCTTTTCCAGAGTTGTGTATTTTATAAGACTCAGTCGGTTAACCTAGTATATCCTTGTGTTTAGCACTTGTTTTGCATACTTTGTACTTTGAATATTAAGGGTCATTTTCCCAAAGGCAATCAACAACAGCTATGTTCTTTGATAAATGTACTGCTGCAATTACTTTTGCCAGACATTATGACTTCAAATCGGTCATTCATTTAGACGCCAAGTTTTGGTGAGAAGTATTATTTACAGCTGAAATTACTCTGTCTCTCCACTTTGAGGGATGCCGTCTGCCATGCCTGGTTGTATCCACAGTGATTCACATTCAAAGAATAATTACTTGCCAACCAGTATGTCTGATTCTCTGACATGTTATCAGCATGCATCCCATATCATACTCTGTTTTCATTTTTACTGGCACTGCCTGCTATGGACATGGAGTTGTAAGTGACTTTTAAGTGAGCAAAGTAAGCAAGGGTTCCTGCCCTCTGTGCTGTACATTTGGGTATGAGGCAACTGAATACACATGATATTTCTATATGAGATCTTAATTTTTTTAAGTGGAAGTGCTACATATATGCAAAGAACAGAGCCAACATCTTCAACCAGAGGACTCATTTGCTGCTTTGCATGGATAGTGGTTCTTTTTTTCTTTTAGTGTTGTTCTACTTAGTACCTGAACATTCCTTAGCATCTACTGAACCCTTGTTTACTGTATCCCACTGCAAACCATCTAGCCCTTCAAAATAATGGGACTGTTGGGGGGGGAGGGGGAATCCCCACCACTGTCTTAATTGACATTATGAAGGGATGGTACAATCTGAAATCCCACCTGTGCTTTTGACAGATGTTTTTCTTGACCAAAATGTGAGACAAAGATTACATTTACCCATTGCTTACCTATGCCTAATTAAAAATATGTGGAAACTTGAACTACTAATAATTTCAGAGATTTCATGCATAAATACTGTTTTTTATTGAAATTTTAGCCTTTAACTATTTTTCTGAACTGGTAAAATTGGATTCAGTTGAACTAATTTACAATTTCTAAGATATTACTAATATGTAGTCATGGTCAAATTTGGTGGCCACTACCTGTTGGTTCAGAGTTGCCATCTATAATTGTAAACATTACTTTTAAATAAACATGTTAGGCAATTTCTGACAAGGAAGAGTCAGGCTTTTTTATCATAAAATCTAAAAATTCCTTTCTGCTGGAAAGGCAACACAGCAGGTCACAAGCATTCCGGGAGACATCTGGAGTGAACTGATGATGCCTTCTTGACACAGGCTGACTGAGGAGCTGATGAGGTGAAACACTCTAATGGACCTGTACCAATAATTAGGAACTGGATGTGAAGATTGTCGTGGCTTTGGCTAAAGTGGCCATAAATTGATGATGTTCAGGACCCTGAGAGAAAATAACATGGCAAATAAGATCACGACTTTGAGTTTCAGAGGAATAAACTTTGGTCTGTTTAGAGTTCTGCTTGGGACAATCCCAAATGGTTGTCCAAGGAGAGAGGAGGGATCCATGATTGCTGGGTCACCTCCTCTAAACTCACGACTTCCATCTGAAAGTCAGGAGAAGCTGATGAGAGGCCTATGTTGGTCAATAAGAAGCTCCTAAGAAAGCTCAGTCATAACCATACAGGATGTGGAAGTAGGGACTTGGGAGATGGGAGAAACGCTGCCTGAGTGTGTGTGAACTGGCTTGGAAAAACAAAGACTAGATGGAATTGAAGCTGGTGAGGAGTGTGAAGGGCAAAAATGAGTTCTACAGCTTTATTGGCAGAAAAAAATAAAGAATATGGAAACTGTATGTCTGCTGCTGAACAGAGAAGGGTGCTGGGCACCAAAGGACATAGAAAAGCTAGGATGCTCAGTGCAGACTTTGGAGGATTTGCCCTCAGGGATCCCATGTTCCTGAGTCCAGAGGGAGCATCTGGAGTAGTAAGAACTTTTCGGTAGAGAAGAATCAAGCTGGGGGGCCTTTAAACAAACTGGACATACGTAAGGGGGGGTGTCTCTGCTTTGAGTGGTGTGTTGGACTAGATCATAACAAGGTCCAGTCAAACCTCAACTAATTTAAAATGCTGAATTCACTTTTACGTCACAGTGGATATATGTTTGCTAAATTTAGATTTTCTTAAACATTGGTATGCTAAACATTAGTTTAACTTTTTTTCATTTCAATAGATCTATATTTAACCTGCATTGTCTACCTGATTTATTAATTAATCTAGAAAAGAATCTAATATTCAACAAAAATGTTTTCTCTGGAATGTAAAAGTGAGTAGAGGCAAGTTTAATAACAACATGATCTGTAAGTGGTTGGAGCGAATTGTTTTTCTTTCTGATCTTTTGTAATGAAAATTATTCTTGGTTATTAACTTAATGAATAAATGTCCGAGTTTAACATTTAGCATAAATACTTTTAACCTGAAGTGATCAACTTTTTCTTTCTGTCTTGCAAGTAAAAAATATCTCTCTTGCGATATTGCTGCTCTCTGCATGAACCATTTTAATAATTAACAACTTTTCTCAGCATTTGTGAGTTCTACCTTGTACACATTTATCATGATGTTTATATTAAAATGTAATTACATTAATGTATTTTGTGTCAATATATTTAATAAAGCCATAGATGAGTCCAGATAATGTAACACAAGACTTTTGACTATGGAAGCATTATTAGTGGGAAATGATGAAGATCCACCCATATAGCCGTATATATTCATTGGTGGAAAGTGGTAAAGAGCTTTTTTTCCCCCACATTTAATGAATGTGCAACAAATTCATATTTATTACATTCTCTGGGGTTGTTGAACATGAAGAGAAACAGAATTTGAAGAAAATAAAGAGAAGTTAACATGTGTGTTATATACTTTTTGTCAGTTTTGTACAAAGAACATGACCTACTCGACTTCTTAATCTGACTTGATTTCTGATTTATGCATAATATATAATAGTGGCTCTAAACTGGTGGCAAGATACGAAAATGTCCAGGTTAGAGGCCAAGCTGTTTCATTTGCCTCCTCCTTACATACATAAGTTGAAAGAGAGAAAAAAAATGTTTCCTATTATAATTATGATAATTTGATAGTAAATTACTGCTTAAGCTCAATTACGTATTAGTCCCTTTTTGGAACTCTCCCTGCAGCATTATTTCTGATTACATAATCTCTTGAGTATTTTTGTAGATGAAGTCATAGATAATCTAAAGAACCAACAGTGTTTTGATGTTAGAAAAATGTGTCAATTGCAATCATCTAGATTTTTTCCTGTTGTCGAATTTTCTTTCATAAACAGGCAAACATTTCTAGAATGGTAAGGAAATTGTTTATCATCAGCATACTAAAATGGGTGCAAAAGCTAAACAGTTACATATGACATTGATTATATTGAATAAGATCATCCTTGCAGTATTTTCCACATGATGATTGTGCAAAATCATGCTTCCGATGACTTAATTGCTGTTCTTTACATAATTTTTCATTAGAAATAGTCAAGCTCTACATTTTGCTAGGTATTGTCATTAACTTTACATATTTTTGTGAGAGCTGTAGTGCTTAATGAAAAATTGGTTTTAATTACTAAGAGAAGCTGAATAACATTTCCTTCCCATTTTAAACACTAACTTCTTACTTCTTGTAATAATTTAGAGATTAAGCTCATCACATCAGTAAGCATTTTATCAACCAAAAGAGGTCACTGAAGTGAAACTTATAATTAGACTTAGACATATACCAGTTTTAGGAAACAGCAGAATTTGATCATCAGATGTTGAACTAGAATAGTGAAAATGTGGTGAAATGGTAGGGTTTATTAATATAAAAATTAATTGTTAATTATAGTTTAAAATACAAATCTAAGACATTTTTGTGGATGGTATATTCCATTCTTTATTTTGAAAAATATGATAAATGTTGAACTAAACCTACAAATTAAAATGCAGCGTAACCTCTGTGTATGTGCCGAGATTTACAATAATTTGCAAAGGTAGTGGGTCTCTGTCATATAGGAATTTCATGTGTGGGAGGCTGAGGTCTTAGGGTCTCACAAATGTCAAATCCATGACATATGTAAGTAGGGTCATCAAATACATTCTGTATATACCATCTCCTACAGAACAATTGTTTTGAGAATTAAAAGGTCTGAATGCAACTTTCTTGCATTCCTTGCTCAAAAGCAGACAGAGTATTTAATTAGTATTAGTGCAAAAGACCTCAGATGTAGAAAATGAATATAAATACAAAATACTTCTGATACTGACCAGCAATAGCTTTTCATTAAAGTAGAACTATCCATGTACACGTACACATAATAAAAAACATAGTAAATTTAGTTTTCTTCAAGTAATCTGGGACTGGAAAATGGGTCTCATTGAGATTTTTCCATTGGCCTGCTTAACCAGAAGATGAAATGTCTGATCTTAAATGTTGCAATGTCACAAGCTTAGAAAGAGTTGTTGTTGGCATATGACTGCAGAGAACTCAAGTTAGAGGCAGAGTACTTGGTATTTGGGGAGAATTCACAGGGAGTGTAAATGTTTCTCTGTCATGATATTTGATACTAATAACAGCAGTTACTAGTATTAGTTATTAGCTTATTGGAATCCCCAAATGCTAGGCATGTTAGTGTTGACAAAGGGTGTCAAAAGGCAAATAATGCAGTCAAAGGTCAGTAATAAATTTTGTAATGTTGCATCTTGTTTAAGTGTCTGGCAGTACTGGATCTTGGAGAGATCTGGCTACTTTCTTAAAAGAAGAGTAAGATATCAGATATGTATGTCAGTATTAATTGTGAGTTTGTAGGAAAGGGTTATATTTGTCTGTGACTATAAGTCCGTTCTTGATGTGACCCCTGCATACTGAACAAACAGAATCTCTCCCTACCTACTGATAGTACCTTGTTACTTGCAGGTCTAACATCATTTTTGCAGCTGTGAAGAGGACCATGGTTCCTTTTCACCGTCACAAAAATTATAATCCTTAATTTTTCTGTAATCTCTTCTTATAAACATAGCTTGTTTTTAAATTGTATGTTCTTTCCTAAGATCCCTGGTTAGCCTGTAGATTAAAATCAAGAATGCTTATTAGCTCCAATATCAATGGAACTGTATCTCACTTAATGATATTCTATTTGCAATACCTAGGAAAGAAATGCACTTTTTGAATTGACATTAAATAAGTTGAAAATGCAAGATAACTCTGGAAGTTCATGGAAGGTGGCCTTGTGCTTTTGGGAATTGGTGAGATATCAGTTCTTTCTTTGATAGATCAGTCTCAGTTTAATAAGAGGTTCATATAGACACCTATGGTAAATTATGCACTTGCTGTTCTTGTAAGTTTTCCAATTAGGAAGGAGATTTAATTGGCAAATCAATTTTAACGCCTAAAATAAAAATAAATGCAGAAATATATTTGTTTTCTCTGTTTTGCCATATAAAGCTTGGCTCAGCAGGAAGTATGTTCTATACAGTTTTTCAAATGGTGTTCGATAGTCACAGAACTAATGAGAGACCATCCCTCTTAGGCTTTGCAGTCCCTGTATTTGGAGATGAACTGTCCAAATGGCTACTCTAAGAGCAAGAAACTGAACTACACAGTAGTTGCATAAAAATTGTGTTTTAGCATGACTGACTGCATGTGCACCCACTGGAAGATGTGTCCCGTTAACAGAACAAATACCTGCATAGATGGTTAGGTTCATGTACACATATCTGAGAGCATGACTGGAGCCCAGTATTTGCTTTTTCTTCATGTAAGCAAAAATCTTTGGAGTGAAGGGAATAGAAGCTGTGTTCTTGAATGGTAGCAGTAACAACCAGAGATCTGTTTTTCATCTGCTGCAGGTAGGTATGCAAGAGGTATTATATTTGATTTTGCATATATTTTTCTGGCATACAGCATATGAAAGTATGTTTCCAGATGTTATGAACCATTCATTCACTTCTACAGCTTAATCTTTCTCTATATCTCTTATCATTTCTGCATTAGTGTAACATGCTCACTTTTTCTGTATAATTTATTCTTAGAGTTGGAATGCCGTCTCCAATACAGCATCCTTGCATTTTTTATAAGGAACATTGTAGCTTTAGAGGTTTCATGATCTTTTCTGGCAGGGTAGTGGGTCTTTTTGGTTGTTTGGTTAGTATTTGTTTTGTTTTGTGGGGGTTTTTGTTTGTTTGGGGTTTTTTTGTTTGTTTGTTTGTGTGTAATAAAACTTGTAAAGTTCTCTAAATAATTTCTCTATTTTCTCTAGTAATTTGCCATTATTCTAGCATATTTCAAATTCACTTTCAAAAATCTTAAGATATGGATTAGATTGTTTTAGCCATAGGCTAGTGAAGAAACATGGAGGGCGTAATAGTTGCCTATGTATACTGTATCTTTTTAAGTTATAAGGAACAGAGGTTACAAATAATAAGGCAATATTAAAATTATAAATCGAAATAAGTTAAAAAGGGATTTGGGGCGATAATTCTGACCAAAAAAAAAAGTTAGGAAATTATGGAACACATTTTATTCTTTTTTAATTCATTTGTTTACCACATAACCTATTTGCAGTCCTTGAAAATTCTCTGAGTTTGGAACATCAGGTCTTGTAAAATAATAAGGCAATGAGTAATTCAGTGGTAGGAGTTTAAACTATGAATGACAAAGTTTAAAACAGGAGCTGGACCTGTAGTTAGCTAATAGGAGAAGCTTTGAGCTATATCTTATAACTTCATTCTTTTATTCTTGACTTCTCTGATGTGTATGGTGGTTTGGGTGAGGTAAATAAGATAACTAGAAGTTGTGTAATTTATTCATAGGGTTCATTTGTCACTTTCAGAAGTGAAATGAGTTAAGCACTAAACAGAAGAGTCAAAATAAGAAGTATTTTGATGTCTGAAGTATTCACAGATATACAATTATCATGTTTTAATGAGAACTCTTGCTATAGTGTGACCTTTCATGAAAAAAACATATATACACAGCCATAAAAAGAATTTTCGTTAAGAAATTATTCTGTTGAAGTGTATTTGTGCTAAGTGCTTCTGAAAGTGAGAAACTACTGGTAGCAGGAATGCTATTTATGAAAGAGGTGACAAAGAACTGCTGCAAATCAGATGGTAAATAATCACATTTACTTTGTCCTGGTTAGAGAATAAAAAGCAAAGTGGATTTATATCAACAAAGCACTTAACCCCATTTTTAAGTTATTCATGTCAATAGTGATTAACTCTTGTAACTCCTGCATTTTGGAGTGGTGGTGCTGTTTAAACACTACATTTGCAATGATTACACTGTTCTATTGCCATCAAAATTCCTAAAAATGTTTTTTAATGTCACTGTATATCTGCTATTGTGTAGCTGGGGCAGGTAGTATACTACAGTAGGATTGCTGGCAACATTATAACAGGGATCTTTCCCTGTTCCATTTGATGATTTCTTACCTAATCAGGGAAATTTAGAACAAAGATGGTGAATATTAGTACTTGTCACTGGCATTTAATTTTACCCTTAAAAGAAAAAAACTACATTAGTGTAATACTATCTTACACTGATTTGAAAAAAAGTGTAGTTTAACAGAAAGCTGGGGAACAATACTTCTCTCTGACGTGCAACATCCTGTTCAGTTCTTAGATTTATATCTGTCTGGCTCCAGAAACTGATAGGAAGTAAGAGCATTTACACTACACATTTTACATGTGCTTCACTAGACCTAGGTAATTTATTCACCTGTAGATTTTTCACTGAGAAATGTGCGTGTGGTTTAACATTGTATCTGAATTTATTAACTAACCTTGTCTGATCTGCAAACAGGGGGAAAAAGGCACAAAATTAACATGATGCTGTTCTCTTTCTTGCCATGGCTCAATGGTCAGGCAATTTGTATATTGTTTGTTTTTTGATGGAATATCTTTTACTTTTCACTGAGTGAAAATAGTACAGCTGATCACAGCTCTTGTTCTACCTGTCTGCAGGAGGTCTCATCCACTTGTTCTTCATTGCCAGGTAGCTTAGAGCAGATATCCAATATAATATTACCCACACTGATCTGCTCTTTAATGCTTATTGATAAACTCTCGATTGCCTCCATGCATAGAGGTCAACTCCACTGCCTCATCTTCCTGGCTTGTCCTTCCTAAAGAGCCTGTTTCCATCCGTATCAATACTGTAGATATAGTATCCATCGTACCATGTCTCCATGATCACAACAAGATCATAGTCCTGCACCTGCACACAGATCTCTTAATTCCTCATGTTTATTGCCCATTCATCAGGCATTAGTGTACAGACTGATTTCCCAGAAAGGGTTTGAAGTTTTTTTCCATAGCATTGCTTTACAAGCACTTCCTTGCTTACATACAAATATTTGTTGTGATCCTGCTTTAGCTATTTTGTGGTCACTTTCACTCACAACACTTCAGGCCCTTTGCCAGCTGAGTCCCTCAGTCCCTCACACAGCTGCTGGTAACTCACTCCCTTCCCTGTGAAGATCTAAGAGCCTGAATCTCTCCTGAAAATGGGTCTTCATTTTCTGTATTGCTCAGGTGTTTTTGGAAGTTTTACAGAAGAGATGTTATACACTCACTTCTAGAAATCATGCCTGTCACATTTGTTGAATTCATGTGTGTATCTTGAAGACTGGGGAGAGCAAAGTTCAGCATCTAAAATGCTTTCTGTGATAATTTCTAAATTGTTCATAAACATTTAAAGCCACAGAAATTCATAAATATCCTAGGTAATAGAACTCCACTTACTGATTTATGTGCCAGACATATCTGTAAATAACCTCCACTGAGTTTCTATAGTTCAGTGTCTAATGAAAAAATCTTGATTGAACTGCATAAGTTGCAAAGTTTATTGTCATAATGCAGCCTGCAAAACAGCAATTGAACTTCCTTTGCTGTAAGCAGTGAAGTGTAAGCTTCAAAACCTTACACTAAATATTCAGTGAAATGAACTTCAAGAAATCTTGCTCATTGCAGAACTCATTGTCATCCTGTTATTTTGAAGTAATAACTTGCATAGAGTTAATATACTTGAAACTATGGATCTGAAAATCAAAATATTACTTTTTGTAGTTGCTCACAGTAAGGCAAATATTATAAAACAGTAGAGTCATAAAAATAATAGAAATATATTTTAAAAGGGAAAGCATTTATTGTGTTCTATTGATACACATTCAAATACATAAAAGATATGTTAACTCTGTGAAGTAGTGTACCATATGCAAGAATGCCACTGTTTTCCAAATACTAAATCATCATAACTATTCACTATGACAATAATTTTAGGGATGAAATAAAACTTTGAGTGCCATTAGTTTAAACTTATGTGGAAAGATGTTTATGGTACTACTGGAAATACTCCATTGAATTGCACTTATTTCCTAGGTTTATATTGGGCTAAAAGAAGTCATTAGCAATCTGCATTTTGAGAGCATTGTTGGTACAATATGGTGGTGTGAGTCACCAGAATCTTAGTGTCATAAAAATTGCAGCCGGAAGGAAAAATAATAATAGTTTGCCCAGAGTTGTGCATCTCATTTAGTCTATTATACTCATTGCCTTTTTATGTCTTGTTTTTCAAAATATGAATTTAGTGCTGGTAAAAGGTACTGACTTGGAGTTTTGAAACTTCTCCTCTGTCCTTGAACAGACACAGCATAGGCAGCAGCAATTTATGTCTGTGTACAGATGCAGCACAGGCAGCAGAATTGCCACCTTCCCCCTGTGATTTGACAATATACCTTGAACATGACTTTAGATCAGTGATGGCAACCTTCTGGGCTGCATGTTGAAGCTGTCATGCTTTCCCATTGTTGATAGAACACAGTGATGACTTTCCTGCTGCTGTGTCAGAGTTCACTTTTCCATTTTCTCTTGCTCTGATGGGTGAGATGAACTGGTACGATGACGACGATGATGGCAATATTAGCAGATGATTAAGAAAACCTTAAGTTAACCCTTAGTTCCTTTAAGAGGCAAGATAACACTTTAAGGAGACTGGACATATCTCCATTTCTGACTTAATGTTTACTTTTTAGGCAGCCTATAAATGTAACCTTCAATGCTTTCTGATATACACAGATCTTTCCCTAGAATTCACTATGTATCTACTTTTCCATTAAAAAATATTGAGAGGAAGAAAGCAAGCATTAATTTGGAAGTGAAAAAGTGGAAGAGACTGTGATTTAATTTATGGGGAGCAAAAAAAAGAAAATTAATTTAGGGTCCATCCCATGGAAATATAGTTTCTGTTAATTGAGTAAGTTATAATATTTTGACCAAACACAGATAAAACAAATTATTTTGGCAAAGTGATAAGCTTTGATTATCATACACTAGAATGGACAAAACAGTCCCAAGTAGGATGATTTTTATCTAGATGGGGAATGTTCAGTATAACGAGATGTGAATCTGTAGCAACAGATTGTTCAGGATCTTGAATACAGATAAAGTTACATCTTGAGATTTGTTTACTGGTAGCTATTATATATGAATATATTTCTTATTCATGTCTTGTGAAAAACTGAGAGGATATCCCTTACACCAATTTTAACCTTTCAGTTGTTTCTACTCCAAATTTCATGAACTCTCATTCTACCCAGTGTTCATAACACTGCCATGACTAGTTCTTTTTTCCTGGAGACTTCTTGTGTTTGCAGCCATATAGAGCATGAAAAAGAAGGGATAGTATCAGCTTTTTTAGCACAGGCTTCGCAGACTACACAGTAATAGAAAAGGCTACTGCTAAAAACCTCTGCTGCTGGGAGGCCTCATCTACCAAAAGTAACACTCTTGGAAGTTCATCACTGACTCTGTAGATTCAGTGATATTAACATCATTGAAGATACATAGTTTTGATGGTTTTGTGTTCTATAATCATCATGTGTACTGATGATGTTATTTCATGTGTCACAACAATTCTTAATGCTTCATGAGGAATTTTTATAAACATGGGCACTCTAATACACATTTGATGGAAGGGGAATGTTCACTGGATAGCTTTATTTCTTTAATGTTAAGATGCACTTTTGCAAAGTGGGATTTTTCCCTTACACGTAAGTAACACACCGGGGAGCAACTTCTTTTTCTTTCAAGGCAAGTTGTAATAGAGCATAAAGCCTGGCACAAGCTTATTCCTCACCATAAGTGTTTCCACAGTTTCTCTCTCTGAGACAGAATTTACAGGACCAGCTGCCTTAAGGGTACAAGTAGATAACTTCATATATTTGTGCAAGGTCCTAACACCTCACAAAATTGTGCTTACCATAAGCACTTAAAACATTTATAAGAATTTATACTACTCTAATATCTCTTACAACATGCTTATGTACTGGTTTATTTTAAAAATGTTTTTTTAATTTCTTAAAACAGCAAAACCAAGCAAAACTATAACCTGACCCCAAAAATCCTGGTCTATGTACATTGGGTAGGCCAGAACTGCTTGAAGTTAAATTTAGACTTGATTGAAACTGGGCTCCAAATCTTGTTTAAAAGTGCTCAAGTATGGTCCAAAAATACGTCTTTGGAACTTGCTTAAACTACAGTATTTGGAAGCACAAATGATTACTCCTATTGAAGTTGTTATGACTTTTAAATGTGTTACTTTTACAAGAAAAGATACTAACTTCTCTGTAGCTACTTGCTGCTGCTATGTACTAGTGAACCTGGATGACTATCAAAAACCTAGAAAGTTACTAGAAGTCTAAGAAGGAAAAAAGCATACTTAAATTACAGCTGAGTTTTTCAGGTTAATAGCTGCCTGAATGGCAAATCCTCATAAGTTCTTCTTGGTAAGTTCTATGTAAGAATTGTGGCTGTGAGACTTGATCTGGGCTATGAAAGTAATTTTCTTCATGGACTGCTTTTTTTGCTTTTTATCACTTAAATTTGCTTTTGATTATGATAGCATTTTGATAGCAACAAAAATGAGCATCTTATTTCTTTAATCTGGTAATTAAAAGTAAGAGAGGCTAATTTTCTTTCCTTTTCATTTTTTTAAGGAGATCTTAACTTTCTCCTATTTAACAGCAAAGAGCTAGTCAGAAGAGCATTTGCACTGTGTCTGGCTACTTTGTAATTAGTAGAATAATATATTTGTTTTCTTGGAGTATATTGTGGATTTCAGTGTGATGCAAAAACACTGAAAAAGAATGTAAGAGAAGGTCACAGAATTGCTATCTGTAGCAATCTCTTAAGTCAGTCATAGCTATGTTCATCAATGCCTTTTAATTTTGCATGTCTTTGCTTTAATGAAATAGACATCTGATCCCAGGATTTTAGATTTTTAGTTGTTTTGTGCCAGAGACCTTTCAGTCTCTTTTCCAGATGAATGCATAGTTAGGACAAGTCATTAATAAATAATATATTTAGCCATATTTTGTGCCAAAAATAATTAAAGTAATTCTAAATTCTAGTTAGAACATGGATCCAAAAACTTGATTTAGTTTCTTGCATTATTTCATAATTCTGACTCATATGTCCTCCTTTCTTTAATTTTTGAATACAGTCATTAGAGGTCTATCTCTCTTGTCTTCCCACAATAATGTTTACTAAGCAAATTTCCTAAAATTTGAAGAATCAATTAAAGCAGTAAAAATTTCAGATGTGGTAAGAACTAATATATATATATATATATATATAACAGAACTTTTTTAATTAAAATCTTGACTTGTATGAAAATGTAGTAAGAAACTTGTTGTTGGAGGAAATACTTTAAAGCATTTTAAAATTGACCATAATAAAAGAAAAACTATCTTTAACAGTTTTTCTCCTCCAGTTACTGTGTAAAACTTTGTCAGAGTCCTAGGTAGTTCTTTATTTCTTCAGAGTCACCTAGTTTCTACTGCATTGTCTTGTTTTGGAGGTTAGCATGGGCATTTGGGTCCCCAGGCAGAGAGCAGGATCTGCAGTCACAATAAATTTAAGAAATAATCCCATGAAAATGCTAATTAAATAATGGAAAGCAGATAATGGGTTTAATAATCCAGGTTCATTTTTTTTAATCAGCTCTTTTACTTTAGGAAGCAGCCCACCTGTGAACAGCAAAGTCAGAAAAATGGAGCTTGTACTTTGAAATCCTTCAGCTGTAGATATCTGAATGAAGCAAAGCTATTTAGGGTCACTGCAGTTTTGATTGCATCTCCTATACTGTAAGCAAATGGAAAAAAGATTGTCAGGAAAAGAGGAATATAAGGTCAAGTGAGTCCTATCAAAAAGTATCTAGTTCAAGTACAGTCCTTACAACTCAGATATAGAAGAAAGTTGTAAGACCTTAAATCAAGACTCAGCTCTTGTCTGCCTCTGTCAGGATCTGTATAAAGTCTGGCAGCACTTTTGGCCTTTGGGAAAATATACCTGCTGACTCACCAAAACTGATCTTATTTTGGGAGGCTCATATAATATCATCTATCCAAAACCAGGCATAGACAGCACAGAGAGGTGATATTTCTCTCAGAGTTAGACAGAACAGTTGTTGCTCCTCATTTCACCCCACAGGGTCTTTGACATCTCTACCTGTTGTCAGTGAGTTAAGTGTTTAGAGATTGAAATTGCCCCAGCTGTGACATAATTCAGTCAAAGTAAAGTTGAAGAGTTCTTTTCTTGATTTAACTACTACAGGAACTGCATCTTGGACTTCAATAAGCTTTAAAGATTATCTGTCAGGTTTGTCAGCAATCTCAAAACTGCTTTTTTTGACAGAAAATGTTGCTCTTCCCTTCTTATCGGATTGATTACACTTAAAAAGGTTAGAACTAGTGATGATATTGCTCAGTCATGCAGCTCATCTCATTAGTTTTGAGTAATATCGGCTGTGTTAAATATATGTTCAGAAATGAAAAATTCCCATTGCAGATTTTATCAGAGTTCTAGGAGCCTATATGATAGGCAGATAAATTCTTTACATGCCCTTTGGTGACATAATTTTGTTCTTGGTGATCTGAGTTTGTCTTAAGTGTTCACTTATTCCCCTTTTTTGCCCTCCCGTTTTGTTATAAAATTTGTTTCTCTCTAGTTTAGTCAGAGTTTCTTGACTATTCAGAAATTATCCAAACTTTGTAATGCTCTCTCACCAAGGAATGTGAATTTCTGTTCCATAAAACTATCTACCCAGTAACTTTTGTTTGTATAGAGTATAAAATCTATGTTTGGAAATAATTCATCATTACCAGTTTGTAAGTTATATATTTCTTCAGACAACTGTCACTTACAGCAGCCATTGTAATAACTGTCTGCACATTTATCTTCATTGTACAAATGTGATAAATTTTGAAAGACTGCACAAAGGAGTTGAATTCAATATAACTAATGTTTTTTTAAAAGATTTTGTGTTACAATCAATGTCAGTATTTCCAAATGTGTAAAATTTTGCAACGAGATTCAATTAATTATTTCTCCTAAGATGGCTAACATCCTGTATTTCCTCCAAGATTTTAGTATGACTTCATTCTGCACCATGTCAAATTATGTTTCTAGTCTAGGCCAACAAACACTGTGTAAGAACACATCTTCTCCAGTGGAAAAATGAAATCTTGACTAATTAATTCTTGATTGATATTTATTTTGCTTTTACCTTTTTTTTTTTTGGTATTGGCATTTTCTATGCAGCAGAAAATCACCAGTTTTCAATCAAATATACTTGTGTGTTTTAAGAAAAACTGATATTTCTTTTAGAACAGAGGAAATTAGCTTTACTTAAAAGATTTGTAGCTGTCAGTGGAAATTAGTCTCAAGCAGAAGTAGTTAAGGAAAATAAATCAACATTAGTAAATTAACTTAAATTTAAGAAATCTCTACTTGGTTGTTGTCTGATTGCAATTCCTATTTCCTACTAGCTAACTGAAAGTTTTATATAATTTCAGTGCACTAACACAGGAGTCTCAGCTCATATTGTTTGGCCCTTAGCTGGATTTCTTCTAATTTCTTTTCAATTTTAGTCAGAAACCCTGTTGGCTTTTAAAGAGATTTGCAATCTGTAGCAGTGATATTATACAGAACAAGAGGAAGAGTCTGTGCTTGGTCTTCTGTTTAACAGGAAGGCTGTCTTCAACAGAAGTGCTCCACTGCTATTGCTTTTGCAACATATCATTACAATCAGTATCATTTGTTCCATGCTTTTTCAGCATCTGTGAAGCAGCAGCTGGTTACTGCTTTCTTCATCATCAAAGTGCTTTCAAGGACGTTGGACTAGAAACTTCTAGGAGAATTTTATTAATTTGCAAACACGGGAATGTGGGTATTTCAATGTTGGTTTCAAATGTAGGTCAAGTAAGATGTTAAAAAATATTGGGGAAGGCTCATCCACCGTGAGAATGTGTGTGTTGACCAAATATGAAAAATCTTCTTGGAAGCGATGGAATTCTTCTTATAATTTTGATGGCTCTCCATTGTTTTGATGGATTTAATTTTCTTCTTTATAATTTCATTTTGCTAAGGATACCAGAAATAAAACTGGTCCCTTTAAATTTTCATGTCGACATAAAATGTCTACATTTGATACACTTCACTCCTGGAATTTACGCAGGTCTGACACAAATGAGTCTTCTTGGGAGACATCTCGGCACATTCTATCCATCTGTAATTCTTCTACAACGTTGTACATCTACAAATTGCACTTAATTGATAACCACCAGTCTACATTTAACTTATGTGAAGTTTGGCAGTAAGACCTAAAAGATTTGGACATTTCAGCTTAGAAGGTGTCTTGCTATTGGCATCTCCTTTGCTTATTTGTTCTCACATGGAAGTGGAATTCCATTTTTATGGCAAAGCTATTAAGATATGTGTCATGAAGAGGCAGTTTCTGTCTCAGCTAATTGGCAACTTCTTTTTAATTCAGCATAAAATTGGGAAAGTTCAGATACAGAATGGTCAACACTTCAATACTTTAAATAGCTAAGAAAAGGTAGTAGAAGCCTTATGGGACAAAAGAAGAATAGATTAACTCAGTGCTCTGTCACATTCTTCATTTAGTTAAGGCCAACCCATTGCAGATGGTGTAAACAATAGCTAAAGTTGGATACCATCAAATATACAGCCAAATTGCTTTGAACATACTTTAAGATGACACATGTGTGCTACTTGTTAGACCTAGAAATTCAAATTGATTCTTGCTTTCGAAGTTCTTTTAGAATAGGTGAGACTGGTCATTTTGGAAAGAGACACAATAAATTTGCTATTTGGATTTGCCCACCTGCCAACTTATTGCTGAAGTATCCATAATTCCATTGCACTTCCCTTGGTAAATATAAATTAAAGTAATTAATTAGCTACTATAATTTTCCCCAGAAAACTGAATTTATTTTATTCTGTTATTATAAAATCATAGAGTTATTGAGGTGGTAGGGAAGCAACCTCCCTGCTCAAAGCAGGGTCAACTGCAGCACATCGTTCATGTCTGTGTGTAGGTGGATTTGAACATCTTCAGAAGTGAAGACTTCACAGCTTCTCTGGGCAACCTATTCTGGTGTTCTACTCTGTCATTAAAAAAGGGGTTTTTTTACATGTGAGTGCAATTTCTGTTATTTTATGATCTACTCTTCTCTTTAGCTTTCATTGGTTACTATTGGAAATAGTCTGGCTCTGTCTTTCTCTAGTGCCTTGCATCTGATATTTATACACATTCATAAAATCTCCCCTGAATCTTTCTTCTCATGGCTAAATGGTCCCAGCTCTCTCTCCCTCTCCTCCTATATCAAAAATTGGAAATTATTCTGATAGGTGAGGAAACCATATTTTATATCTTTTTATTACAATTCTAAAGTTGATCCCAGCTCCCTTATTGATGCATTTTTGTTATTCCTAATACTTTTTTAATAGGTATGCTGATCCTAACAACATCACATTCTTCCCTCCTCCCCACATATTAAAATAACTCCTATTACCTTTACTGTGTAAAGTGAAATAATATGTATAATCATAAAATATTTCTCATTACAGTTTAAAAAAATGAAAAAATTACAACAAGCATCTGCAATTGTATTACACTTAAGGTGCAGTGATTAGAACAAATACTGTGGAATACTAAAGTACATTTATTTAAAAGGTATTTTGATTTCTGCCACTAGGAGGTATGTGTCCTTTCACGTAATCAGCTCTAGAAAAATCTTCTTTTGGTTCACCCTGTTCATAAAATCATTTCCCCTTGGTTCAATAGTCTGTTCTTTGCTCCCTCAAAATGGCCTAAAAGCATTTCCTCACTCTGCCTTTTCTTGCATTTCTGCATTAGTTTAGAAAATAATAATAATAAAATCTGCAATCTAATCTTTCTAAATTACAAAACCACTGACAGAAGCTATCTACGTTTTTCCCTAACTTTTTTTTCAGTAACATCTATCTTATTTCTAACTAACCCTCCTTATTCAAAATTTATTTCCCCTGAATTAATTTGTAATTTCTAAGGATAAATATTCTCCAATTGCAAGTTTGCACTAATATCTAGTCTTCTCTGTGCTCTATCTTTCACCAGATACAATTCAGTGAGGAACAAGAAATGTGATCTCAAATGAAACAGATCAGGCAAAAGACTTTTGCTGGGCTTGTATGCAGTAACAAGTGCTAAATGTTAAGATTTTTTTACACTAATTCAGGTTCTCACTTAAAGGCATCTCACTCTGGTCATGCATCTTAGAATCTCATTCTGAAGAAATTTGTAAAAGGCTTTCAGTCTCTTTCTTGCAAATCTTTGCACCTACAAATTAAACAAAAAAAAATCAATAGTAGAACACTATTTTTTTCTATTTGAATATGACTTTAAAAATCATTATTTCATACAAATTGCAAGATATAAAAATAAGTAGTAAAACTCATTACTCTGAAATAAATCAAGGTGTTGATCAAGTACTCAGGATTAAGGATACCCCATCTCCCTTTCTTTCCACATTGATTTCAAAATGCAGATATATGAACTCTATCTAGATGTTAAGAAGAAATTCTTCACTGTGAGGATGGTGAGGGACTGGAGCAGGTTGCCCAGAGAAGCTGTGGATGTTCCGTACCTGGAAGTGTTCAAGGCCAGGTTGGATGAACCCCTGATCAACCTGGTCTAGTGGAAAGTATCCCTGCCCATTGCAGGGGGGTTAGAACTAAATCATTCTTAAGGTCCCTTCCAACTTAAGCTTTTCCATGTTTAGCTATGGAAATAGAGGGTTTTTTCCTGTCTTATTGGTTTGTCTCATGTGCTGGTCTTCATATTAACCTTTAGGTAATATTTTTATTTATCAAATAGAGTTTCATTTAGAAACCCCCTTAAGATAATGGTTAAAATCCTAAAATCCTCTTTTCCCCCCCTTTCCCTTTTCCCCTTCCCTATGTGTTTATGAGCTTTGTTATTGTGGGGAATGCTACATTATCCATATAACATTTTTCAGTAACTGCATGATACTAGAGCTCTTGTCTTGCATCAATCATATCAAGCCAAAATCTATGACTTATGATCAATAAATGTCTTGACTATAGTGGGAATTTTGCTCAATTTAAGACCTGCGGCATTTGGTCTGTAGTTTTTCCTGTACTAAAAGAACTTGATCATGTTTTCATGAAATAAATCTAGTGTTCTTTTCTATTGGTTTTTCCTTTCCAGGATCTCGTTTCCTCTAAGACATCTGGCATGTAAAATTGGCTGACAGGAATGTTGCCTGGTGCATGAGCCTTGGAATGTTAGCGCTCTAAAGCTCAGTGCCATATCATGAGCATGTTTTTCATAATGTTGGGAAGGATAAGTTTCCAGTTTATTCTTGTGCACAGACTCAGGATTTTTCTTTTAACAGTGCCTTCACCATTTATATGTAGGAGCTAAACCTGTAGCTGGTAATGTACAGAGAGCCACTATGTGTTCAATTAACCACTCTCAAGACATCAGAGCTGAAAGGCTTGATTTCCTCTCTGAATTGAATGCCATGAATGCATTCACAATGATTGTAGATGATTTTCCCCGAACTTATGTTTTTACTTATCTGTTACAAGACTGATGGACTGTAAAAATATTTGCTTTGCAGAATAGTCATGCTCTATGTCTTTCTAGTAAAACAAACAAAACCAAACACCAACCTGAAATCATTCTTTGGTTCCATTAATATGAGAGGTATCCATTGATCATACTAAATCTTGGATGGGGCTCTTAGGCAGGCTTATAGCTGAACTATTTTTAGTTTTCTAATATAAGGAATATATAATTGAAATATTCTGAGCTGCTGTCATCTACTGCACATAGCATATATAAGTGGTATTATTCCATTAGTCAGACTTGCATCACGTTTGAGCTGTCATATATTCAGATATACCGAAGTCAGAGAGCTGAAGCTTCTCTCAAAACCCTCTAAAGGTTCTGTGTCTGTCGTATTAGATGGTCAGGTGAGTGCCAAATTCACTGAAGCTCACGGAACTGAATACACTGAGGTTAAAATTGCTGCAAAATGTTAGAAAAGTAAAGCTACGGAGCAAACAGGTGTGTGAGGTGGCGGGGTAAGAAAAAAGCAGGGCTGAAAGCAAGCAAACAGTAAAGGATTTGTTAAAATCAAGGAGAGAAACCAAATATGCACTGCTTAAGCTTCCTCAGAAATAGTCTAGTCAGTCATCCCTGGTGTACTTTCCCTATGCACCAATTTCTCAGGCTCTTTTCTCTTTGGTATCACTGCTCTTCTTTCTTGCTCATAGCGGGCTGATGCTTTCTCATGTGTAGGTTCCCACTCTATTGGCATATTTGATTTTCCTTTCCTGTATGGTTTTCCTTAATTCTGCATTATGAAAAAATTTTCACTTTTGACTGCTTTACATCTGTGGAATTCCAAGGGGAGAAATCAGATCTATTTTTTCTAGTCCACAACAAATATAACAGTGAAGTATACCCTACTAGCTGTAAATATCTTCACACTGCCACTCTAATAAATGATAGGTGTTTAAACTTCCAGTATTTTCATTGCTATAGAGGTAGTGAACTTGATTTCTGTTTAATGAAAGATAGCAAGTCACCAAATTATGCACTTTTTAAAAATGTCTTATTTTAGAGAGCTGAACATTTTGCATGTTGAGCATAGCCCTGAGTCTCTGCTGAGAATTTGCTCCAGAGATAGAACCTAAAAAATTATAGCCACAGAAAGGATACTGCATGAATCTGAAATCTCTGTCTGCTTCATATTTCAGCTACCAGTTTTACACAAAGAAAATAGTTTCTTGTTTGTCAGATGTAAAATAAGGCTTACTATGTTACATACACGTACAGTTTAGTGGAACATCTTTTAAAAATTTGGAGGTAGGTTATTTATAATTTCCAGTAAATTACATAGTTTTTCAGAATACTGTGTACATAATGGATTTTCAAATTTACAGTAAAAGCGGATTTCAACATCTTCTATGCAGAATTAAAAAGAACTGTGCAGAATATGAATTTTGAACTCAAGTATGCATATCTGTAATATTCTGCTAGATGTTTAATATTTCTTCTGCACTGTATAGATTCATTAATATCACTTACCTGTCAGACAATGCAGTTAATGGAATGCAATAATCTTTTTGAGGTGTTTTATTTACTCTGCCATCTCTTTCCAAGACTAAAAGAACCCCAAGCTTTTCATGTTTTCTTGTATGTCATGTTTCCTAGACCAACAGTCATTTTTGCATCCCTTTGGTACCTTCCATTCAACACCGTACATGGACTTTGATGGAAAAACCAAGTACATCATTCCAGTGGAAGCCTTAATGCTTCTGAAATTGCTGTATTTTCTTTCCATTCCTCCTCCTCTAGTTTCAAAGATGCATTTTACCATGAATTACCTCTACTGGAAACAAAAGAAATAGTTATGTAAATTTAGTTCGTTAAAGATGAAGATTATTTCTTCTCATATAATTAAATTTATGTGCAAAACATAAGAGCCTTTTTTTTCTTCACTGTGATTTTTTTAGTGTTAGAATGTGAGAAATTCATCACACAGGGGTTGTAATTTTGAATCTATAACATGATGTTACATGAGTGAAAGTTCTAGGTTGCTAAATGAGAAGGCATATCACAATTTTTCAGTCCTTGATTTTGGGCTACTAGAGAGGTGAAGCATTAACATTTGAAGTGGCTCATCTTATGTATATTTATAGGATAAATTTATGACACTTTCAGAGGGCATTTTTCTCCACTGTTTAAGAGTAAGGCCTGAAAACTAAAATTTTCAATAGTTACAAGTAGTTGTGATGAATGAGTGCAAATTCACAGTGGAGAAAGATAGAAATTTCTTGGAAATTCCTCTTGCTTTTTTTCTCTAGTGAATCAAGCAGATGCTAAGCTAAAGTTGGAAGTTAAAGTTAGCAGAAGTGACATGTAATAAAGAAATCAGAAATCACTTGTTCAGTGTTTCAAGATGTCTAGAATTCTACAGAGAGATAGGTATTTGCTTGTTTATATGGATGACCAAATTTAGTACTTCAACCCCAAAGATGTAACTGGGTCAGCTGGCATTCTTTTTCAAGTTTCTACTGTGGATTAACTCCTCTATATGCCCTAGAACAACAAAATGAGAACGTTGAAACAAATGTTTTCACCTCAAAATGCTGCTTCGCTAATATGTAAGCTACGCATGTAATCTTCTATATCAAAACATTTTTTCAAGGACAAGTTTAAATTCTTGAAATGTTCCATAGTATATTTTCCAAATATAACTTTGAGATAGTCATCCGAAAACCTGGACTATAATTTCTTAGTTATAATTTTGATCATCTTCAGATCCTGAATTAAAGTGAGATGAGTGGCTTTAAACTGAAATAGGAAAGGTTTAGATTAGATATTAGGAAGAAATTGTTTATTGTGAGGGCGTTGAGGCACTGGCACAGGTTGTCCAGAAAAGCTGTGGATACCCCATCCCTGGAAGTGTCCAAGGCCAGGTTGGATGGGACTTTGAGCAACTTGGTCTAGTGAAAGTTGTCCCTGCTATGGCTGAGGAGTTGGGACTAGATCATTCCAACCCAAACCATTTTATGATTCTATGAATGTTTCTTTTCAATCAATGAGGTGCTTCCATGCTTTTACTGCTTTCTGCTTGACAGAGTATATAAACTGAAATGTCATTACCAAGCCTTTAAAACAACCAAAACCTTACTCCTTTTCTGAGCAAAGAGCATGACAAATAATTGGTATGTGAATTTAGTGTATTGACATTTCCATATTTAAAAACTGCCCAAATCTCATTTGTTTAAGCACAAAAAACCTCTGTGAATGCCATTAGTAGTATTAATGAATATTCAAATCTTCATTGTCTCCTTTTGGTTTTGATAAGTAATTTTTAAATTGCGTGTTAATCTTTCCTCTTTTAGGAATACAGTTTTATTCTCCAGAGACTGAAGGAATTGTATTCACAATGAGATTTTATTTAAGTACTCCTTTTTTCAAACTGAAGTTGAAAACTTTAATCAGCTAGTAAATTAGAGAGTACAGTTACAGCTTGTTTGTCTGAAGATCTTGCATCTCTCATAAGTACATTACGAGACCCTTAAATCTTACTGTCAGATGGTGGTCAGAAGAGGGGTCTCAGTAGTGATTCAAAACATATTGGTTGGGTATTTTCTTGAATTAGCTCATTTTTCTTTTTTGTCTTTTTGAAGTTTTTGCCCTTTTGACAAAGAGTAATGTCTGTTGTGCAGCCCTACTGACAAAGCAAGGGTTGAAAAATATGTAGCCATTGCTGATTTCTTCTAATTCAATACCACTTAATTCCTTACATGATTTAAGTTCTCGTTTTGATCCCAAAGATTTCTCAAGAGACAAAATCCCCTCACCATCTCTTTTGACAGCTGAATTTCTATCTGTGTTTTTTCAGGAGACCAATGAGACCATGTTTTGACAGAAGAATAATAAAAATAAACCTGTTACAGGTACATATATAGTTCAGATTGTAGTTGAAACTGGTACATGGTAAGTGTTTACACTGAGTGTAGAAACCTATATCTGTTTTTGTTTACAGTCCTATTCATAAGTCTATGAAGTCCAGTCTGAGGACTGTACTATATAGTGTTTTCAGTAAGATTTATAGGTTGATGTCAGGATGCCTTGCTGTCTTTTGCCTTCTTAATTTGCAGTCTGGTAGATTCTGATGTCTGAGACTTAACTTCTAGGATGTTGTATTACAAGTGGGATAAACATATTCCTCATATATATATGTTCTTATAAATATATATATACACCTTATAGATTTATCTAACACTATGTCCAAATGAATGTAATAGCCTAATTTTTCTTCAAAATTACTCTGAAAAGTCTGGGTTGACTTTATGTATTTATTTTAGCACATAGGTTACTTTTTTCAACAAATAAAGAATTTGAAACAGTGATTAGGAATGGTTAAAAGGCAAACTTAAAAACACAGGCAACAAACTTTAACATATGAAGTAACATTGTCCCATGACATAAAGATAGATAATCTCTTTGTAACTGGATAAGGACATCACAAAAATTTTGAAGGCCTTGACAGTACTTCCTCCCTGTTTCAGTACCTTTGTCATCAAGTCTATCCTACACTTGATCCTCTACCCAATCAAGAATAATAGAATGTCTGCAGCAAAATATTTGATTTTAACAGTGACTATAAAACCAGAGTTGGAATTCTTGAGTGCTGCTCTTGGTTTAGTTATGGTTTAGCTGTATAATTTTTTTAAAGTTAGCTATAGAATTTGGTCTTTCCCTTTTGTCTGATGCAAAACGAAGATAATTCTGCTTCATTTTCTTCTGAAAAACACTGCGAGATGTTCCAGAAGTAGAAAGAATTATTCATTCACAATCTCATAACTTAATTACTTGTTCTAGTTACTATCAACTTTTTGTTTATGTTCAAATTATATGGCATACCACCTTGATAATGTGTTCAGGCTTCAGTAATCTGTGGTACCACATGATACATTTCTAAACAGAGTTTTAGAGGGGCCTTCATCCTTGAGGATTATATGTTAATTGTTATGCTTCAATTTTTACATGTTTACTTCTGGCTTTTCAGTTTCCTGAAATTTTTTAGATTAAAATTTTGCAGAGTTATTTTCCTGAGTAGTATCTGTAATTGTATGAACACTCTGAAATTGGGCAAGTAGTAGATATTTCTGCATAAGGGGGCAGGCTGGATAGGAAAGAATCCACTGTATTATTACAAATTATTGAGGATTTTTTTTTGCCAAATATTGAACAAAATTTTTTTGAATGGAAGAGACATTCCAAATAAAAATTACTTTTGTTTGTTCCATTGTTTGCATTGATACATTGGTATTTTAAAATTGTATATTGTGGTTGAGAGAGTTTAAGAAATGAATGTAACAGGTCAGGAATAAATCATAAGATACTGGAGAAACACTGTGATGTCATTGGTTAAATTCTGATTTTTTTTAATCAGGGTGCCAGGGAGAATTTGCCTCTATCTGGCACTAGTGTGCTGAATGATATTGTGAAGTTATTCTGTCCAATCTGTACTAAAATGAAAACATTGTGATTTATTTCCTACCTTTCGGGACGTGAGAGGTATAATGAAGGTTTTGTAATATTCTTTGGAAATTTATCTGCTGCTGGGAAGGCTGAAGGAGTAGTAAGCACTGCAAAGAGGAAGACAAAAGTCTTTCTTAGTGGCCTAGAGTTACTCTCACATGGAAGACATAACATGGAAAATGCTTTCTGAGGTGTTCTCTGGATGTATAATTACTAGAACATGAGATATGGGGAAAGAATATTTAGCACTGATATTTTTTGTACAAAGGAAGTTGTTCACACAGAACACAAAAGTTGAAAAAGAAGGAGGGAGAAAAAGTAAGTGCTTATGGTACTGATGAATGCTCAAGATAATGCCAGCAAGGATAGTTTTGGAACACACTGTGTAATAAAAGACATTTTCTGAAGCAATAGTTTGTCAAGATATTGGAAAATTGCTTTCAGATGAAAATTCAAACGTGTTTGCTGAGTATTCTTATCTTGCAGTCTACAGCTTCACAAGGGGAAGCAGAGGGGCAGTCACTGATCTCTTCTCTCTGGTAACCAGGGACAGGACCCAAGGGGATGGCCTGAAGCTGTGTCAAGGGAGGTTTAGGTTGGAGTGGTTGGGCACTGGAACAGGCTTCCCAGGGTCACAGCACCAAGCCTGACAGAGTTCAAGAAGCATTTGGACAACAGCCTCAGGCACATGGTGTGACTCTTGGTGCTGTCCTGTGCAGGGCCAGGAGCTGGACTTCGATGACCCTTGTGTGTCCCTTTGAACTCAGAATATTGTATGATTCTATATTGTGTTAGCTTAACGTGATTATGTAGATACTTTCTGGGAAGCCAACTTTAACAATTGAGGTGACAGCTCCTCAGTTAACAGTTTTACCTGAAAAGTAAAGATCCAGCTGCATAAAGAAAACCAGAGGCTGTAAAGAAATTAAAAATATGTATGTTGTTAGGAATCAATGAATAACCTTACCCTATTAGAATCTTCTTTCAAAAATCAAAGAAAGAATATGTGGGTTTGTTTGGTTTTTTGCTCATTTGTTCTTTTTTTTTTTTCTTGCATTGGACAAGGGAATAGAAAAAAGTAAAGGAATGGAGAAAAGAAGAGAGCCCATATGAAAAAAGTAACTAGCAGAACAAAATCAAATCAAGGGTTTTGTACTCTGACAGGGAAAGAATCTGAGCTATATGAAATATAGGAAGCCTGAAGTTTATAATTTGTTATTTATCTGAAAGGCATATAGTAATTTAAAATCCTTAAATAAAACAAAGTTTAAATGTACAACTTATTAAATATTGCTGTAGAATGTCAGTGAAGCAAGTAAAAAGAATAGAGAGAAATTAAAAAAGTATAAAACTCATTGCATAGCTTTCTGCTGAATAGCAAAAGGCACATAATGAATTAAAAAACAAAAATATAACAGTATATCTATATTAACAGAATTAAATTACATAAAAAATACATCTGGACTTAGAATTTTAATAATTATAATAATATCACTTTTGTTATTGAGAAACATTGTAAATGGGCCTACTGATTTTATGTATTTGTGTACTGATTCAAATATCTTACTGAGTCTTGGCCAAAGACTTGGATGGCATTTCTATTCTGCTAATTCTGTTACTGCACTGGTGCTTAAAATGAATAAGTTTTCATATTAACTGGTACAGTTTTTCTGGCTGACATAGCAGAGAACACGTAGTATTTGAATGAAGATTGAAAGATGGGTAAAAAATTATAAATGGTGTTTAAACAGGATAAGAACAGCAGGAACTGTGTTTGATAGTAAGTTATACTTGCAGAAAGAGCTACTTGAAGCATTTTGTCTGAAGTCAATTGCTTATTTATCGATTACTAAAACAACAAGGGAATGTGCTTGAAGCAGTACAGGGTTGTTTTCAGCATGTTAAATTACCAAGAAATTTACTGACTGATTTGGCTCTAGAAGTGTACAAAAAATATTTGAAGCTGGGAAGTACCAGCAATGATAACAATAACCAGATGAAGATCTGCAGAAAAGGCAATAATATGAAGAATTTTTTGAAAAGCAGGGATTTGAAGAATGTGAAATGAAAAAAACTCTGCCTTGCACAGTATGAATACCGATTCTGGTAGGGATTCTGCAGTCAGGTAATTTTAATAAAATCTATATGAATCCAGACACAGGTACCAGATTGATTCTCTGTAATGTGTACTAGAATACAGATGATGGATGGGACAGAAACATAAATTATTTGAAAGAATTAAGGGAAATTATATCTGAAATACCAATACCTAGACCAAAACTGAACAAAAACTGGCAGATTCTCTGTGGTCTGTTAATGGTGGAAATAACTGATTTTCCCTGCTCCATCTGCTTGTGAACCTAAAAGATCTTCAAGTGATTACAGTTGTGTAGTGTGTTCTGTGCCCAGAGCCGTACCATGAGAGGCTGAGGACATGCTTTGTGGTGTAGTACTGGGCACCCAAACAGTGCTGGCATTGTGGCTGTCACCTTCCCCCCCCCCCCCCCCCCCCCATTTTTAAGCTAATTGCATGCTAATTATGCATAGAATCAGTGGGAGATCTGTTTTGATTCTCATGTTTAGCCTGATGGCATTCAAACCTTCTTCTCCTCCTTGTTGACAGCATGCCCAAATAAGTAGACTTACCAGCTTTTTTTGTTACAAGAACTGGGAAGGCATTTGCTGCTTTTCCTACAACATTGGGTCGTGATGTAGCAAGAGTAGGTGATATATGGAACAGAAGGAAAAAGCAAACAAAAAGAGTGAAAACATTACTTAGTAGAGAGAGCACACGCTGAGAAGTGAGTCCTGGAGAGCTTGGAGTCTGATCCAAAGACAGTGCATTTTAATCTAAATGGTTGTTTTATTAAATTTTAAGTCCAAGCGCTCCCCAAACAAACAAAACCAGCCCAGTGGTAATCTGCAAATCCTGCTTTAATCTTTGTTTTATCTCAGTTTGACTAACACTTTTCTTCCTGTTCTGTTCAATTTCTTCTCAGCGTTTTGGTTGTCAAAATACAGAGATGACAAATGACTTCTTTGCAGAAAACCAGCAGAAAATGTGTGTACTTCTGATGCATTGCGCAACATGTGAAAACTGTTATGAATGTTAATAGCTCTGTCACCCTCTCGCTTGGTAAAACATACTTCTCAGAGGTACCTCCTTTCAGCAGAGATGAAAGACTGGCTTAAAATCAGCACTAATCAACTTTATCTAAAAGGTATGTACAAGAGATATAAGTAAAAATATAAGGATGTAACCCAAAATTAAGGCAATAATGTGTCAATAAAGGGTATTTTTAACCAAGTGTAAAGCAGTATGAAAATACAGGACAAAACCACACATAGCTGAATGTAAAAAAAGAAAAAATCAGTTTAGTTCTCCATACAGAGTGTAAACTTTGCACTAATAAAATAAGAACATCTTCCATGACATAATTAACAGCTTATGTTGATAGTCCTAATTTTACTAAGTTTCCACAAGTCCTCTGGCCTTCAGGTAGCAATGGATTTCTAGACTGATTTTTGTCTTTAGTTGTGATCCAAAAAATGTTCCAAGTTTGGGCAATAAAGAAGATAATTTCAAAGTAAGTCAATATACAGGCTTGGTTAATCTGCAGCAACTCTTAAATCAAAAGCTCCTATAAATTAAATTCTCTGTATCTGAGGAAGTGCACAGTTGAAGAAAGAAGGTGACCACTGAAGTTATTTTTTCTTAACTATTAGTAATTTCTTAGACATTTCCTCAATCCCTGTGAAGTGTTCTTATTTTGCTTGTGTTACCATGCAGGCATATTTATTAACAAGTAGATGTTATTCATGTAGAATTAAAAATTTGTAGTAATGTATGCAATGGTGATAAAATGCAATATGACAGTGTGTGCAATATGACAAAAACTTTTTTGAATGGTGATTAACATTACAAATTAATGGATTTTTAAATTTTCCTTGGCCACATTGCCAAAACCACAAGTTGTGGTCTCTGTTAATTGCATCTCATCATAAGAAAGTAAGAATGAAAATCTGTCTACTATTGTTGAGTGATTATTTTTAAACTGAAATCTCCATAAATTGCTCAAGTATTATAGTAAGATGGTGTGGGTTTACACACTATTGCCTGTGAATATTTAAATACAGAGAAATTTGCGTGAAGGATATTACTTCAGGGATTGTGCACTTAGAGATTGTGCATTTAGAGTCTAGAAGGTCTACTGTGCCAGCAGGATAAAAACACAAGAAGTCAGAGTAAAGATAAGATAGGGAAACCAGTCCTGGAAACTGTTTTGCCCTATAGCCAAAATCAATATCTAAGGAACAATGCTAAAACAAAGTAACATGTAATAAAACTCCTACCCTCCACTGATGTACAATTTAGGGGCTTCCTCAGCCAGATACCTTTTTTTTCCGTTTTTTCAGTGGTAAGGCTGTCCTCAAGCCTCTGATTGCCTTAATATCACCTATAAACTTGGTTGCTCTTACCTTCCACTCCTTCTCCTGCTCATTTAGGAAAAGGTTGAACAGTATAGGTGCTAGAACAGATTGTAGCAAAATTTCATATACAGTGCCCCTCCACTATCAACTGACCATTCTTGCTGATTTTTCTCTTCTGCTTTTCAATCAGCAGTGTGGCAAGTATGAAGAACTTGCCTCTCATTCCTTGATAGTTTAGTTTTTTAAAGAACTTTGGGTGAGGGACCTAATTTACAAAAATTTAGGAAATTTAGGATCACCCTGATCTTCCTTATCCCTTCTTCTAGAGAACTCCCAACACGTTTCTGAGGCTTGACTTCACAACAGCCATCCTCCTTTTCCTGCATATAGGCATAGCAGTTTGTAGTTCCTTCATTGTTCCTTGAATATTTTTGAAATAGTCTGTATACATTAGCTACCATCTAGCTCTAATTTAGCAAGGAGCTTTTGAGTGAGTGGCTGTATACCAGAGTTCAGTTATCTTCACTTGGGGGTGAATACAGTTGGCTCTTGGTCATTCATTTCTATTAATTTTATCTATAGGTTCCATAATTTCATCTGCTGATACTTCATTTCGTTGAGGCTCTGGAGCCCCTAGTTAACTTTCTATGTCAGTTCTACTTTAGGATGAATGAAGCCTGCTCATCCTGTTAAGGTATGTCCTGATTTTGGTATATTCTGAGAATTGAAATGTATTGCCAGGGAAGAGAAAGGAAGAATGCAAATTGCTGCAAAATCTATATGGATGAGGAATTTTCAACGCATTTTTTATTAACCATAATCCTTTATTAGACCTCACAGAGGTGTAAACTATACATACAAATACATTAGAAAGATACCCTCTTAACAGTAATGCTTCACATTTTGGACCTGATACCAAGAGGGTTGCAAACATTTCAGTACATTCTACAAACCAAAGGGTGCATTAGCCTTTATGTATACAGAGTGACAAAGCCCTTTACTGAAATCAAAGTAGATAAAAGTGAAAATCAGTCAACTACCTCTTCCAACCTTTACCTACCATAAATGCATATAAAAGCCTTTAAAAGCATGAATACACTATTATTTATGGAGCAAAGTTTACTGTTCTAGACAGCTCATAGAGAGAGGGGAAAAGAATGGTCAAGATGGCATTACATGAACTGCAAACTATCAAAACTTCTTGGATTTTTTTTATATTTGTACATATCAGCTCCATTTTTTTTGATTTATTGGTTGTTACTAGAAAAGCTTATAAGTGCTAAATGGGGAGAATAGCGCAACAAAGACATTGTTGAGGTATTTGGGGGATTCTGCAACACAATGATGTTACATACACAGTATGAAATATTATTTGTCATCAAGTAGTGACATTGTATTATGAGTAAGCACAAGAAAATAAAAAAGAAAGAATAAATCCAGTTAGAACTTTAATAGAGAGTTTAAATGGTTTTTAGCAAATGAACATTTAACACTTGTCACTGTTTGGTTATAATGACTTGAAATGTTAATAGTAGCATTATTCAGTAGTGAAATCAGAAATTCATGTATCCACATTCATGCTTTGCATTACGGAACCCCAGTATTAGTCAGGATATCAATTGAACTACAACACTGAAGAAAAGGGGGATAGTTATTCCTATTGGAAAGGCTGTCCTCCTGAAAACCAAGTGCTATTGATCTCTTCATTTAGCACTCTGAGTGGCTTTGTGGATACTTTTGAAAGAGAGAAAGATCATATATGATTTGATCCCCGAATCACAGAATGTGTTGAGTTGGAAGGGACCCACAAGGTTCAAAGTCCAACTCGTAGCCCTGCACAGGACCATGCCCAAGAGTCACACCATGACTATTGGCAGCAGGTGGTGCTGCTTCTTCTACTTTAACTTTGTTTCCTAAAATCCTTAGGTTTGAAAAATATGTTTAATATTCAACCCAAAGACTCCAAGGATTAAGAAACTCTGAAACAGAACCATCACATTTTGATAAATGCAACGTGAAGTGCCAGAGTACAGGTAAAGCTGTTCTGATGCTTTCAGTGGAGCATTTTATGACTCATGTTTGATGAGGTTTAGTTTAATCAGGCAACTATTATCATTATACACTTTTGACAATTATTTTTTCACAGTGCACAGAATTTCTATAGAATTCTGTTGAACTAATTCCTTAGAAATTGTAATAAATGAAAAAGTATGATTTATATACTGTATCATGCAGTGTCGTTTGCATGTGCTTTATTTGAACTTGTCTCTCAGTGGAAATAATAGAGCATCGTAATTCTTATGCAGTATTTATATCAATTTCATTTGGAATTCTAAACTGAAAAAAAATTAAGCTAGAATTCATCTCTGTGCACAAAATAAGGAAATTACACCTCTTTATTGGTAACACTTCAGTCTGTTGGTCTTGGATCCTTTGTCTTTGACTATTGTTAAAGTGAGTTTTTTTTCGATTTTAAAATTTACAACGTTAAATATTTCACTAAAAATATGAGTTTCATTTAATCAGTTGTATATATAGTTATCTGGTTAAACCTTTTTCTTTAACATGAGTACATGAAGAATGATCCTATCCGTCATGATAGAGTCCTTTTTGTTCTGTAGGTATTTTGTTGTTGCTTTAGAGGAACGAGATGATACTAATAAATGGAAAATACAATAAGATGAAATGTCTTTGATTTAGTTAAAAAATGGTTCATACCTTTAAAATACCAACTGTATTTGTTTTGTTTCTTAAGAGCATCAATCAATTGTGAATATGTAAATATTTCAGGTGGATGTAAGTATGTTAAATACTTGTGGGAAAGAATGTTTAGCAGCAGAAGTATCATGCTGATGCTTTTTATGACTTAAGTGAGCCAAACTGGCAAAATAAAAAGTTACTGAAGAGCATAGAAAATCAAGAATTATTATAAATAATTTGGGATATAAGAATTTACAGTGCTAAGTCTTTTCCACTTCTGAAATAGTTAAGAGTGCTGTAGAGAGACATGAATTATTCTTACAAAAACCATATAATTAACAAATTAATAGTTGAGGTGATGTCAGAAATTTTCATTCTGCTCTGTTTGTATTACCCATTATTCTTGCTTTGAAGAGATGCTTACACTTAAAAAATCTCACTTAACAGAAGTAATTTGGAGAAAAATGAAATAAAAGATAAAAATTTAATTTATGTTTTCATAATATGGCTCTCAGAGTTAGTATTTTATATCTGTATTTGAACAGATAAATGTGTTTGCCTGATGACAGCAAAGAAGTGTCTTATGGTTTAAATATCAGGTCATTTCTTTAGGTGTGAAAAACAAAGACAGGATCTAAATTGTGGCACCCATATTATACAATGTTCTTCTAAAATTAGATTCCAGTTGGATTACTGAATATAATCCATGAGATCTGAAGAGTAAAAAGCAAAAATTTTAAATTTTACTTGACAGGAAAAAGAAGAAAAGCGTACTATACACGTGCACACACACATGCACATAGACATGCACACATTATAACAATATGCATATATACACACATATATACATACATATGTCTATATATGTGTGTATATATATACACATATACACACACCCTTTATGCAACGAGTATAAGATTTCCTAATGTAAGCATCAGGGAGGTCCTCATTTTGGTTTCTGCTAGAATGGTATCTCTATACTGTACTACATGTAATCAAGCTTCAGACATTCCCATAACACCCTTCATGTAAAATATCAAAAGTTTATATATATCAGATACTGTGTGTTTGGACACTTATAGTCCAGTAGAATATTCCAATGCTGTGAGAAGCAAAATGTATAGTGTAGGATTAGAATGGGTAAAAACTTTGTGTTAAATTTTTTTTCCTTCTTTCAAGATAACTTTAATCTTAAGTTGTTTTACTTAATGGTACTTCCACACACAAATTAGATAATTTTTAACCTCATTAAGAAAAATTCTTTATTTTACGTGGATTGTGCCCGAGAGGAAAAAAATCTCAATCACTTGAAAGCCTCATCTCCTCCTCCTTACCCCTCCCCATGGAATCAAAACAAAGTGATTCAAAACAAAACAACCCCCCCAAACAAAGAGACAAACAATAAAATTATGTTGCAATAGTGTTTTAACTAGGTTTGCTGGGGGGAGGGAGGAATAAATATTGGGTTTGAATAGAAGTTGGGTGTTTGGAAGACTTATTTGCACTAAACAGTATCCTTAAAAGAGGGACCAGTATAGTTAGAGTCCCCAAATAAATTATTACTATTCCTTTTCAGACTAAAAATAAAACATTTTAAATATATTGATTATACCTTCATCAGAACGTAAGTATTCTATCTGGCCTGTAGGTTCCAAGAATCTCTATTTGGGCTTAACTTACCATAATTTCAAAACAAAGCAATGAAATGTGAAATTTTGCACATTAGGATGTTCATAGTGACCACATAAAGTAATAAAAAAAAAAATTCACAGACTCTTAGCCATATATTTCAACTTTTTTTCACAATTTAAACTAGTGAGAATTAAAAAAAAGCATTGGTTTCCTGTTAGGAATATTTTCTTTATTATTATTATCCCCTTTTAAAATCAGATGTGTTTGTGCCTTTTGGGGCTTTTTTAAGAATATTAACTTTCAGGGGGCATGCCATGAGTGAGAAAATAATCAGGTAAAAATTAAAATATATTCTCAATGAAAATCTCGATCATATCATGCCACTGACTAAGCCAAACTCTCCACTGATTTCAGGCTAGACTGTGGCTTAAAAATCTCTGGTATGATACAGGACTCTCATTGATATGTACAGGCTTTCAGTCATATCCATTGTTCCCTGACTTCTGATGCTTTTCTTTATCTGTATTGCTTACTTGTAATAAAGATTCAGAATTGCATTTAAAGTCTATGAATTTTTGGGGCATTTTGACTCTTATTCCTGCCCACCTCCATTGATACAAGATTTTTTTGCTGTTTTCTGAGTGACAAAAAGTTGAAAAGTTATGGCTAATTTTATTTCTATTTTAATAACCATACCTATATAATTGTAATTTTCATACATTAAAAAAATATTTATGCTTTCTTTTATATTTTAGTCAAGTACTTTCTTAAACAAAACAATAGCACCACTTTGGCATTGTTGGCCAAATCAGTAACAGGTAAAGCAAATATGTGTACGCTTTTCTGATCTTGTCATTTCCTGCACTTGATTATTAAATGGAGAGCCAAGAAGACACAGTGCTTGGCCTACAGTCCTCATTAATCAATTTTAACCATTGATACTGAGGGAACAACAAGCTCACGTGGCAACTGAACATAGCTACTAACTGTGTATGAAATTCACTTCTAGAAAGAAAGTCCACCACTAATTTTACCCTTTAACCTTACAAAAGGAATTGACACTGTAAACTACCTTGTCAAAAAGGGACCTATTTTGATGTCTCTGCAAGGACTGGATGCAATAACCCATAGTTTGATTTTCTTCTCTCGACTGAATGGCACAAATGAGCCTCATACAAGTCTATCACAGAAATATGTGTAGGTTTGTAAGTACATTTTGAGCAAAATAAAGAATTAATTCATTTTCTATTTAAACTCTTAATGATTAATTGCATTTACTATGGCCATGAGGCTCAAATTTTGCTACCTTGATGAAAGAGATGTATTAACTTCAGTGGGTTTAAATCTGCAGTGGTTTTTGAACTGACTGAAAACAATGAGGCTTAATTAACTTTTTTTTTCTTCTGCATTTCAGTGACATTCTATGTACTAACTGGAGTTTTAAGTCTACTCTAGAATGCAAAAATCTGTCATCTCTGTCATGTGGCTTAGATGATAGGGAAGGATGGGGAGTGGGCCTTTCTGTACCATTTAAGTGATTTATGAGAATCCATGGCATCCAGTGGCAGCCCTGTTCCTAAATATCTGGAGTGCTTTTGAAAATCCAGCTGAACCTTTCAATTTCTCTAATTAGAAGTTTTTCAAGTCAGACTGCTTTGTACTTTTGGGAGGGAGATGTTTTGGCTCATGCTTCAACTTCTTTAAGTAGAGGATTTATTAAGATTATTAAGCCAATGCGGCCCTTTATCTTTCACACTAACTGGTATATCATGTGCTCCTGGCCATATGACTGGATATTTCTTATACAAAATGCATTTCCCATCCATGCATTTCTCACCTCTGTGGGGCTGGAGCTACTTTCCATTTTGTGATACCATTTATTCACTAGTAAAGCAAAGTGTTGCCTTTGAAGTTTGTAGCTATTCATTATTTATTTTAGTTTCTTCTAAGAATTGTTCTAATTTGTTTAGACAGTTGTCAGGTTGTGATGTTAGATACTGCTGTGTCTGAGTGACATTTTCTAATTATAATTTCTCAAAAGGAGAAATATGGTGGCATGAATGTGTGCGAATCTCAAGATAAGACAAAAAATTTGAATTAATTCACAGGAATTGATGCAAAATGATGTATAGTTATTCAGTTGTGTTAACAGTGCATCAGTAAAAGAGTTATCTGCAAAGAAACTTGCCACCACAGCTATCTGCAAATTGCTTTTTACATTCACATCTTTCTTCTTTCCTCCCTTTAGAACTTCAGAGGATATAGGAGACAGAAAGGATCATGGGACATGAAATAGAAATATGTATTAAGTCTGTGACATCAAAATAATACTTATTCTTAGACTGTATTTCAGAATTCTTACAGCCATTAAAGTAAAAGTACTTCCCTCTCCATCCCCCCATCAAAAAAATGCTTATAGATGCTGTGGCAGGTATCAGAATTCCTAACTCTGTTTATTGAATTGGTGGTAAATAATTTAGGTTAGTTTTCACACCTGTTTCTCTTTACTTTCTTCCTTTTTCAACATAACTATCTCAGTCAGTGTCAGCTGTGACATATTCTTTTTATTCATTTACTGTTCTACTTTTACATTGCTATGGCAGCTTATGTGCATATAGACATCCATCTCACAGAAAGCGGAGGGTTTAAAGAGTTGCATAGGAATACATTGCACTTGTTAAAAATACAAACCACAAATTTTCTATGGGAATAAAAAGGAACTATAATAATTTCTTAGACTTTTAAGACCTACCTTGTTTCACAAGGAACTATTGAGGAGCTGTATATATGCAGTCTGCAGAGAACCTTTTCTTGTGTTTTAGTCAATACTTCAGTTATCTACTCCCCTGGATGTGGTAGAAAGGAAGGCAGATTTGAGCCTTTGAAAAGGGATCCTTCCTTTGTAGGTCTAATCTAACATCTCCCTAACTGCTCCCTTCAAACAGTATTGTCCAGGCTCCCTTTGGGCCTGACCAAGAGATACATTATCCCATGCCTGAGCTTACTCATGTAGGGAGGTGAGGGGAAGAAGTCGAGTGGAACAACTTTGGAGTTCTTGGACAGGGTGGAACAGTGCATTCCCCCCAGTCCCCCTCCCCCCACCCATCTAGTCTTCCCTTCTCTCGCAGAGAAGTTTATTGCTCACCTTGGTCACTGCTGGCTACCTTCACTGCATGACCAATCTGGCTCTCAGCTGATGTAAAAAAATGGAGCATAGGATACAGTGTTATTTAAGGTAGAACCAGTGCAGTGCCCATCAAAGTTATGTAACAGGGGATTGTAAGTAAGGATGTAAGGATTTTATGGTTAATCTCTTCTTGAGGACTCTTTCTACACTGTAATTTGGTGATTAGATCAGATTTTCTGATTTACAGAGAGATGCAGAAGCCCAATAAACGGTCAGTTAGGTCACATCTGATTGTGGAAAGAATTAAAATGGAGGGGAACTTGAGTACCTCTCTATTATGTTTGAATAGAATGATGATATTTCTGGAAGATTTAGGTACTGATGGACTACCTTTTGAGGTCATTTGAGAGCTGTTTTTCAAATTGTTTTCTCTGGGCCTAGACATCTATGACTTTGTGTTCCACATAACCATAGGTGAGAACACCACCATTGAAACATCTGAAAGGAAACAAGTATGTGAATATGCTTTTGGAGATGGGAAAGTTATTACCATCTTGAAATCTGAAGCCATTTCAGTTGATTTAAGGTGAATAGTTTTGAGACTATTTTGTTATTTAATCTTTGGCTTTGTCCTTCCACATTTGCTTTTACCTATTACCGTTTTGGCCAGACCCTTTCATGTAACAAACTATAAAATAGCACCGTTGTACTATAAAACAGAGATTTTTACATACTGTTTGATATATGTGTATTATTGATATGCTAAATTTTACATACTGCATTATATGGAGGAAGAAAGAAGTTACCTATACTGTTGCAAAATAATTACCTGGAAGAATCATTACTGGTTTGAGAGCCTATGTATGCTTTAACTGCTTTAAAAAAATCTTTTGTCTCACAAATTGCAATAAATTGCATGTTTGCAAGAGAAGGAAGAAAAAAACTGTCTTAAAACAAATGCATCTATAACCCATATTCTGTTGAAATGCCACAGATGGAATTAATGGATGTTTAAAACTGTATATGTTACCTTACTGCTGCTGTTACTGGGAATGTCAAACTGTGCAAATACGAAGGGGTAGACAAACAATGTTATCAGACACTGTAAAACAAACAGCCTGTTGCTTGTATAGAAGTGCAAATAAAAAAAACACCACTTAGACAAGGCTGATGAATGACTCCAGCAGCCAATGTTCATAGGTTAATTTAGTGCAATTGGATCCGTCAAAGGCCCATAAATTTGTAGGCATTTGAGGGGCACAGGACTTTAAGAGTTTTTGTGCAGGACATTTAAAAAAGGTTAACAAACAGTAATATATCAACCACAGAAATTTTAGCTCTGGGCTGGTTAAAATGTTCTGTTCTCTAAAGACTTAATATTGGAATGTTTAGTTGCATTGTTCACTGGGAGAATGCCCATTGGTTGAGATTGCATCAAGCTTTTTAAAACAAAGGTTTTTTTAAGTCTTCCAATGTTTAACAAATAATTTATTTACAGCAAAGTATCCTGCAGATGGCACATTCATTCTTCATTCTTGTGGATGGCATGTTCTTACATTCTGTAGTTTCTGTTTCCTGTGTTCCCTCTACTTGTATTCTTCAAATGCACTTCCTGGGGATTTAGAAAGAAAAAATTATTACAGATAGATTTCAATACTTTGTATGACCACTAAACTTATAATAGTGGGAAAACAGTTACCCAGAATGCTGGAATTGTTAGACCCACTTCTGCCAGTTCACAAGGAATAGTCTATGGAGAACCTTCTCTTGCGCTTTAATCAGTAGTTCAATTATCTACAGGGCACTTAACAATACAGAACTTCTCTACCCTGTATTTCCAGTTCTCTTAGACATAAATGATTGCTGTCACTGTTGATCTGGGCAGAGGAAACATCTGCATGGGTGGGCAACAACCTGGATGGGCTTAGACATATGGTAGGTACCAAAGATTTTCTTTCACAAGGACATTTACAAAAGCAGGATGTGCAGGGGCCGAGGAACTTGGGAGTTGTAACTGAAGGATTCATGGAGCCTCTTGGGCTTTGGTACCCAGTGTTTTCAAAATTGCTCTGCTAACTACATATTGCATAAATGACATATTACATATGTTGGATTTTGTTGGGTAAGGCCTTGAGGAGGATAAAAAGTGTGGGTTCAGTGTAGGAGCTACAGTCAAATAATTTGTATTTTCAAAACAGACGGGGTGATGTGCCAGGCAAATCAAGAGAGCTTTGGAATGAATAATGCCCTCAGTTCACTGTCAGTCCAAGCACAGACCAGTTTCCAGCGGCAGTGATGGGTGTGAGGTATACATTTCAGTTTGATTTCCTTATTTGCCATGCTGGTAAATATTATCTGGGCCCAAAGCTTCATCCATTCTGTATCAGAATAAAGGCAGAATTTTTAAGTGACTCTCTATATTTATAATCCTCATCAGAAATCAAATTCTTAGTTAACTGAAATCTGTCTGTTCTAAGAAAAGCCCAAAAGAAAAAACTATATCGGTGAAATGTGTAGAATGTGTATGCAACTCTACCACTGCAGTAGTTGCTATTAAAGCTCTAAAAATAAGGAAATGTAGCCACTAAAATTTTAAAAGTCATAAGATTTTCCTGCTTTTCTGATGGGCAGAAAGAAAATGAAAACTAATTTGGATCAATACAGTTTTGTGGAGTTTTTTAGTGATTTCCCAGATAACATTCTATTCTATATATAACTTTTCCATATCCTTTCAGTATCTATTAAACATAAAATAAATCTGAAACTAGCAAAGGATCACAAAACTTGAGCTCACATAGAGCTTATTAATTTTCTTGGATTTGGATAGGATTCTCATGGATGTGAGTTTAATTATTATTTTAAGTATATGAAATAAAAATGAAGCAGTACTCATTCACGGCTAGGCTTTGCGAACGAAGATTTGGGGAGGGCTCTACCCACGTCTGCTACAAGAGCATTGGTGGCTAAAAATGCCAATACGAGATAGGCACGTCCGATTGCAAAAGGCGCAGCAGAAAGACTCCTTAGGTGGTATATTCTGCAAGGCACGATTCTTTCTGCGTTGTCTTTTCTCCTCGAGAGTGATCCTGTGTGCTTTCTCAAAAGCATCAGCAGCGTTATAGATGGTGTGCCTCCAGACCTCCCGATTGGAGGCCAGAGTAGACCACTTACGATGATCAATGTGGCCAAGGCTGAGCGGGCCCGGGGCCGGGAACTCAGGCGCGGAAAGGAGAAGCAGCACTAGTAATTGTTAAATTAACTATACCATTAACAAGTAAAAAAAACATTAAGCCAAGTTAAGACTTATCACTGGCAAACCAAACTTGTTGATAGCAAAGTATTCATGATGAAGAAATGTCTCTTTTAGGAATCTGCCATTGTAGATGAGATTAATCATCTAGTCTCTTTTCCTGTGAAAAGTTCAGAAGGATACTGGCTTGTCTTCATCCAGTTTTGCTAATATTGCTGTAGAATGGCTTCCTTAGCATCAAACAAATACGGAATCAGAAATGTCAACAGAATTCTGCTTATCCGTACATTAACATATTTTCTGCTTTTCATTGCCTATTTCTGTTCCAGCTTTTGCAAAACTACCTTTGCTATCTTTAGTTTTCCCTAAGTTGTATGTTAGTTTTCATCCTTAAGTACTCATTCTGGATCAGCCCTTCAATTTTCACTGATTTTCATGAAAATCATCATTGTAGCGTTTCACAGGAGTCTGCCAATATGAAGGATCCTGCCTTATTCTGCAGATGCTTAGATCAGTTACATTGAACTAGGAAAATGGGAATTTCTTTACTCATCTGCCCAGCTTTTTTCTACATGGCAACAAATTAAAATATTCTCCTCAGTGCTGACCCTAGGTGCTCCTCTTTGAAGATAGTTTACCAGCATATAGGAAAAGTTATATGTTACATTATATTTGCAAAAAGTCATCCATTCTTAAGGACTGAAAACTCATGTTCTATAAAATGGACAGTGAGAGTCTTATAATGAAAGAGCAGCCATTTTGCATTGCAGTGACTTTCAAAGTGTATTTAGATTGAAAATTACCTATATTTTTCTCAATTGAAAATATAAATTGTCTCCACTACTGCTGTTGTCTGACTTTAAAATGGCTTTATCAACCAAATAAAGCAGATACTAAGATGCAGCAGGGTTTCAGTTATAGCTTTTAATGCTGACATGTAGGTAAAAAAAAAGCTGTCATGATACACAAACTAGTTTTGAAATTGAAGGAAGATGGCAGGTTACTTTTAGAACATTTTCTTCTCCAGATTCAGCATTTTGATGAATAACTACAAAGAAGTGCCACTGGTGGTAGCAGCAGTAACATGCATGCCAGAAAATGCTTTGACCCGCATAACATTTCATGTATGCAATGCTGAGTGTTGGGAAAAACAAAACAGAACAAAAAAACAAAGTTGTGAATGCTTGAATCAGGTTCTCAGACCTGCGTTTGTACTGGTATATCAAAGTTTGCCTCACTTCTCAAGTCTTTGAGGAAAAGGTAGTTAGAGGTAAAATTGCATCTGTGATGCTTGTTTTATTGTCAGATCCTCTGAGCTGATATTCAGACCCAGATGAATAAAATCACCATTTTAAGATGAGAGATGCAAAATGTGAACTTTATATAAATCAGCTCATGAAAAGAGAAGCACAGACTTCTAACCCTTCACGTACAGCATGGTCATTTAACTGAGATGGAAGGATATCGGGAAGCATGCAGCAACATTCTTATCCTATTAGGACAGACATTCAAACCTCATGTTGGCATTGAAAATTCTCTTGCTCTACTGGTAATAAATGGAAAGTCTAGTGTTTGTAGTAACAGGCACGATACCTTAGCTATGAACTCTCTGGGGGCTCTTTGAAATCTTTTCGATTCTGTGGGCAGTGTGATCAGTAATATAAAAACAGGGCTGGAAAGTAAGCAATGGGAGAAAATAATTCTCTGAAGAGTCCAAGTCCTTCTATCTGTTACACCAAAAAGTTCCCTCATTGGCTTAGTAATGTGGCATGGCTGCAACAGAAATTAGGATTGGTGCCATTGTGCATACTTTGGCCTGTAAATGTATCTGTGAATTGATACTCAGCCAATTACGAAAGAATCTACCAGTCTTAGAAAAATTAATGAGAAATAATGCAATACTTTTTCTGTTTTCCTAAAGGCATTTTCTTAAATGAAAAATATTAATATCTTTTCTCTTTCTCTCTTAGTCTCACTCAGTATTTATTTAAATTTTGAAGATTAGATAAAGTTGGAAAAGTATTTTTTGGAGAATCTGCTTCCTGTTCATACTTTGTTGGTATATATATTCATGTGTATTTTTCACATGTGGGCCTAAAGAAGAATAAGGACTGAAAATCAGAGGAAGAACAAAATTATATCCAGATGTACACCTCTTTTCTCCTTTTGCTTAGGATGAAAGGGGATGGCATGGCACTGTCTTCATGAACAAGTTCAAGTTGTGCCGGGAATGGTTTAGATTGCATGATAGGAAAAATTTCTTCACAGAAAAGGTTGTCAAGCACTGAAACAGGCTGCCTAAGGAAGTTGTGCAGGTATTTAAAAGATGTGTAGATGTGGCACTTAGAGACATGGTTTAGTGGTGGAGTTGGTAGTGCTGGGTTAATGAACTCAACGATCCTAGAGGTCTTTTCCAACCTAAATGACTGTATGATTCTCTTTTATTAATTTTTAAAATCAACCTTATCAGTATTCACATTTATGTAGTAATTTTCAAGGTAAATGAATAAGAACTTTGTGACGCTGGTTCTGTGACACTGTTTCATTTAGAAAGGTCACAGTCTTCCCTCACATATACAGTTGTGGAAATTGCTCAGTTACTTCTTTGCTAGGAGAGTTGTTTTTCAAAGTTCTACTCACTAATTTTCCAAATTGCTGTTAATAGTTAGTTCACTTTTTGTGTAAACTTTTATTATCATTTTTCAGAAGAGAAAGATGAATGGAAGAAAAACTAGATGGGACCATGACATGAAACACAGGACTTTAACTTCCCTTCTTGCTCTTGTTTTGCACTTTAAAAGTCTAAATATAAACTTAGTGTAAAAATAGGTGAAACCATTGCTTTGCTTAAACCAAACCCCAAATCCTGGATTTGTCATTTGGAAAGTTATGAGGAGATGCTAAATAAAGATGATATCAGACATATGAAAGGCATAAGAAACTGGTTGTCTGTGAAGTCTGAGAGTAACTGCACAATATATATTCCACTTAATCCTACCTTAAATCTTGCATTTAATAAGAACATTTTTAAAAGGTCATATTATATTATCTCACATACACATATTCATTTTCTATGTATAAGATATATATCTCATATATAACATATAATATTAAGAGAGAAAAATATTCCAAAGCAGAAAAAAATTGCTTAACTGAAAAATAATTTGACTTTAACATAACTATTTTTTAATTAAAATCAGTGACATATCAACACTATGAACTAGCTAAATACATTCATATTGGGAGAGGCTATTTAAAGAAAGTATGAACATAATTGCCTTTCTTAATGGAGGCATATACAACTGACTGCAAAGAGAAAAGAGAAAGAAAAAAATTACATGAGAATATGTACCTGACTTTTTCCTAATGAATTCTGCTTATCTTCCATTCTCTGTATTTTCCTATTATCTATCAAAAATATGAATAATAGTTTCTCCTACTACTTCTGCATTTTTGTTTCCTCAAACTAATTTTCTCCATCCACAAATAATAATGAAAATTTCAGTTTGTTTTCCTCATCAGATTTCTGTTATTTTATTGCCAAGTTCCTATCAAGAAGCATTTATGACTTTTTTTTTCTTCTGTTCAACTTTCTCCTCCTTTTCACATACAGTTTCTCTAAAGGTGTTGTTTTGTTTAATAATAATTTTTCTCTAATTTTATTTTTTCTCCCTTTTTCTCAAAATCTCATATTTTCTGTAAGATGCACCTTGGTTCATTCAGTTTTTCAATATTTTGCATCTCAACTTCTTTGATCTAATTCCCTCCCCTTTCTTTTCTTATGCTCCTCATTGTCCTTTTACTACCCTTTTCACCTCTTGATTCTTTCAATTTTTAATTTCCAGGATGATTTCTTCTGCAGCTAGACTTTCTCAATTACTGTTACATACTCTATTTTTTTTCTGTTTCCAGTACCCCTCTTGAGAACCATCTCCCCTGACACTGGAGGAAGATACAAGGTCTTTCTTCTGGTCCTTCCTGTTTGCAAGAAAAGTGTTCTCCTGCTTGAGTTTTGAACTGGGAAGAGGATGGCTGCCTAAAGTATGACATCGTTCCTCAGTCCTCCAAGGAAAGTGGTGTGGAGATCCATTAGAGAGCTGGCAGGTATCTTGTCTCCTTTACTTGAATGTTTTACCAATCACCTTAGCAACAAGTATGGGAAGGAGAACACAGATTACTGGCCAACACTGTTTTCTTATTTTCCAGCAAGCCTTAAGTTTATGTGTGCCCAGATAGGAATAAACCACAGCATTTTCTTGTCTACAGTTGAGCTCCACCTGAAGAAGTCTTCACTCATTGCCCTGTGTGCCCTTTGAGATACTAAGGGCTAAGGTGATACTTCCCAGGAAATGTCACACAGACACCGCTTTAAAAGTTTGAAAACTCTTGAGGAAGAGGTGAAAGGATTCCATTCTGTGAATTGACTTATGGAAAAGAATGGATGCTGGAATGATTGCAGTTGTTCTTTTCATAAAGATGATATTAAGGAAATTAATATGCAGTACAGGTTTCTTTACTTCCTATGAAACATTAGGTTTTCATGCAGTTCCATTTCTTATAAGCAAAAATTTTCGGATAACTGCAGGAATGGGGCCAACATATGTGTAGGACAGGCAGGGTCAAGCAGCAATAAAATAAATCAATAGAGACTTAGAGCAGAAGACGAATAACATGTAAAACAGATGTTCAGAACTCAAACAGGAGAGAGGGTTGTACATGAACTCCATTGTAGCCTAGTCTAAGATGGGTTTTCTGAACTATAGGCTGTGTTGATACATATATTTACAGTATATCTAGTATCACAGGAACAAAAATCTGGATACTCTGAACTCCACAACTATACAAAAAATATCAATTAATATTTGAAGTGCTTGGAGAATATATGTATTAAACTTTAAATACTTAAAATGAAGTATGTAATGATTGCAGTGAGTATCCATTTAATTTATTTCTGATAAATAAAAAAAAATCCAAAATAATGAAGAAAGAAAAAAAATTGTTCATTTACTTATAAGATGAATAGCAGAAGAGTGGTATTTTCCTTCTTAAGCACTCACTCTACCTCTCCCTGAAAGAGGAGGATGAGTGAAGAGATTCTGAATAGATGAGTTGTTAAACATTCAGTGTTTGATTTCTCTTTTGAAAGAAGTCTTAGGTGCTATTTCTGATTGGATGACGTGAGTACTTATCACTTGCCACCCTATAGCAGGATAAAGCCTCACAACTACTAGCTTAGCAATTCCATGTTTTATTCAGTGTTCTAAGAGATGAGATGAAACATACCATTTCCTACCATGGAAACTATTTTTCAAAACTCCACTAAATCTAGTAGGCAGAACACATCAATTGTCTTCTGTGTTACCAGCCCTGATAGAATTTTCCTTCCCTAAAATACATAGGGTTTTCTTCGTTGGCATTTTATTGGTTTGGCTGGTTTATTTGTTAGTAGTTGTGAATTTTTCCCAGCCTGGCCTACCTTTTGTGCTTTTGGCATATCGGTGTGGCGCTGAGCGCGTACAGACCGTGCAGATTTAGGTGGCTTTATTGGAGCACAGTACATCTCCAGCCTCCTCAGGTCACAACTCTGGAAGCAGCATTCATCCACTATTCCCTTGTGGTGTAAGCGTCTACTGCTGGATCCATACCCTGTAGGCTTACCTATTCAAAACACAAATGGAAAGTTTTTTCGTTAGAAAGAAAATGCAAAGCTCTCAGAAGCAGTCATATCATCAAGTTGCATTATTTTAACTGAATCACGAATGACCATTGTAGAGCCTGTCTGTGTGTATCTATTCTAAGACCCTGTTCTCAGAAGCACCTTTTAAAGAAATTCCTGGAAACAGCCACCTTTTATCTCTGTCTATGGGTGTTCACTATTTTAGCATGTGAGCAAATTTATGCATTCTTAGAAAATTATTATTAAAATATGTTCCTGAACTGTCTTAGCATTGAAAATGGAGAGGGAGGAATCTGAAATCTGGCATTTACAAAGGAAATTTGCCCTTAAGCTTTAGGATGAAAACTGATTGCTGAGCCAGCTGAGGTAGCTGATGTGTAAAGATCATAGATCATGACTGTGTTGTAGACAAATATTTCCTAGTAAAAAAGGCTGCACCGAGGTACTATGTGAAGCCAGAATGTGTTCCAAAGGGGAAATAAATACTGTATACAACTGCACAGGCTGTAAGATCTGCAAGCTTAAAAGCTAGTGGGAAGCAGGAAATAAGGTAACAAAGTAACGGATGAAATGCAGCAAAAATAGGAAGATGGTTGATGGAATAGATAAAAGCAGAAGATTTTATATTCCATAGATTTGTACAAGACAGGAAATGGGACTGACATAACATGGTTTTCCTGTGTTTTGCACCAGGCATCTGTAGAAACTACTTAATTGGCAAATATTTTCCCTTTTTCACTCAGCTCCAGTAAAGGCTGACATGTTCATTCATACAACTCTCACACACATATTTTTGTCTTTGTTGCCCCAGTGGTTTATGATTTCCTTAGTAACTGCTAATTTCTCTGCTATGCTACACAGACATTAAAGTCCCACTGTTTCCTGGGCTTGTTTGTATGCAACCCAGTTGGATGTGTACTTGCCCTGTTATGACTAACTAGAAATGAAGGAACAGTAAATTCACAAAAAGTAAGTAGCTGCTTACTTTCTATATCTATTTTAAATTCTACTAGAATTTGATTTCACATGCTAAAATTCTGAAAAGATTAAGTGTTTTGTTTTGACATTTTCAGCATTAAATGTTTCCTTTTACAGAATGATCCACATTAGTTAAGAACTGAAAAATATGGAAAAAAAAAAAGGAAAGAAAATTGTACCAAGAGCCAAAAAATGAAGTAACTCAGTCAACTCTACCAATTTCTTTTCATGCCTTTTTTTTTTCTTTTTTCCTTCAGTTTTATCACTGAGACCAAAAATCTGTTATTCACAGAGTTTGGCAGGAGTTCACATTTTAAGAATTACTCAAGCTAGATAAGACATAAAGGCAAAAATTCAGTTTCTCTTTGAGAAATTATTACATCAAATGCTTATACAGCAAAGTCCAGGTTGACGTCCAGGTACTTGTCCTGCAGCTGTCAATTTGAAAAGACGACACTGCATTTTGCAGTACCCTGTGATTAAAACATGTACCCATTGATGAAGAACCCTTGAGGCTTTAGAACATCAGTAAATGAAAAGACCTCTAGTGGTAAATTATGTCACATTTTAGCCAGCAATACAGCTAGCTAAGAAATAACTGTCCCTATGAGCTTTGTAAACTCAGACAACAGATTTTTAAATGTCTTTTTTTTTTTCTTTCCTGGGACTATAAATTAAACGAAAAGAAAAACATGCTTACTTAGTATATTACAATCCACTGAGGGCCTCTATATTGTACATTGCCTGCTAAATCATTTGTTTCATAAGACTAAAGAGAAGAGCAAGCCAGGAACAAATTACAGTAATATTTTGGTTTGTTTGTGTGCGTGTTGTGTATCACTGAAAAATATTATAAATATTTAGATGCAGCATTTTGTTTTTTTTTCTGAAACTATTTTCCCTCACTAACTTATTATATAAATTACAAGCTTTTTGCTAAAGATTATTTCTGAATTCTGTTAATCCAGTGGTTTTAGCCCAATACTTTTAAAATTTAGCAGTCAAGATAATGTGTGGAGTGTCATTAGTTTGCAGTATACCCAGAGCTGTGCCTCATTTTGTCTTGCTCCCATTTAAAGAAAGGTAGGGCAAATTCCGTTCCTGGATATGCAGGTATAACTCTTCCTAATAGATCCAGCTGAACTATAGGTACAAAGAACTGATTAGTAAAGCTTCCCTTTCTTTTCTTAATCTGCCAATTTTTCATAAGCAGATACACCCTAAAAGCTTCTGTTCAAGTTATTTTACCCTTCAGTGTCTGAATTTAACCATTTATAAATGTGTAGGACCTTTATAATTTATAGAGTTGATAAAGTACCTTTAATAACCTATGAAGCACTGCCTGTCTTATTTAGTAATCAGTGGCAACATTTCTCCTCACTATCATATACATAAATAGTTAATGCAAATCCTAAATCATGGAATCTTTCTAGTCCAAATCTCAGTGCACTTCAAAATCATTTTTAGTGTAGCCAGACCAAAAACATCTATGAGTTACTTTTCTTTCTGACAGAATAATAATTTTATGAAGGATTATATAATGTCTAATAGCCCTTTAAAAAGCCTGTATGGTACATGTAACAACATTGGAATGGAATCACTACCACATCACTGATGTGGTCATCTGTGAACTTATAGGCTTAAATATTCATGTATCACATAGCATACTAAATACTCATCCTTCATAAAAAGATAGCATTAGTCCTGTGAAGTTAGATTTTTTCTCTTTAAAAAAATGTTTCCCAAGGTTTTTGAAAGACCTAAGCAATTAAATATGCTTAAAATCTGTGTGGTATAGAAAGTGATATACAACAGAGAGAACAAATTAATAGAAAAAATATTCTTTTTCAGTAATCATGATTCTCAATCATGATTGAGAAGTATCTGATATGTAAAGTAATTTTAAACCAATAGATTTTAAATTACTGCTGTCCTCTTAAGTGCTGCTGCTTACGAAGATGCTATTACAGCAAAAGACATAAAGAATTACAAGGAGATACTACCACTTCTACAGATGTTATCATTATTTGGCCCATCTGCTTCTGGAAGGACTGCAGGATCAGATGGTTCCAGTTCATCAAATTACCAAACTATGCATTTAGATCTAGGCAAATGTTCAAGCTCCTATATAGTGTGTTGGACTAATTCACGTGTTAAATAGTGAGCACATGCCTGTGTGCTCTTCTACATAGGGACTGATTTAACTGAGCACTTAAGATAATTTCTAGACCAACTGGTATTGGTAAATAAATGGCTGGTGGTTCTTCATTTTTAATATGATTTTTGTTCCCTTTTTTTTTTTTTTAATAATATTACCTGCAGTATGGACTGGACTTTCTGTGTCACTATACTGTGAACCCATATAGTTCTTTCTCATCTCTCTGACATAATTTGAGTGCTGCCTTCCAACCGCTATCAAAAAGTTCCTTGTATTTACTCAACCTTCAAAGTGCTGCCTGTGGACACACAACAGTCTTAGACATTCCTTTTTGCTGACGTACACTGATTTCCTTGGAGGTTTCTTTCCTTTTTTGTCAGTTGCCAACTCAAGAGAATTTCGTATCATGTAGGTCAAAGTTTACTTAATAGAATATTTGGCACTTGTTTAATCTACACTATCAAATATGTGAATGTTTCTTTCAATGTGCGACAAGCAGATACAAAGTCTAATCACACTATTCTGAAGTCCCCTGAGAGCAGGCCAAGGTACAGAGTTGCAGTAGTTAAACAGCTGACTTCTGTACTAACAGCATTTCCCTTTAAATAATGCAAAGTCAGTGCAGTAATTCAACAGGACTTGTTTATACTCGATTTCTCTGTTTCTCCCCATCCCTCCAAAATACCTTACTCCTATAGGTGGACTATAGAACTATCATATATCAAGTTATCTAGACATTCTATGTAGAATCATAACCAACTATTGTAGTATTAACATTAGAAATTACATAAGAAATAGCCCAGGCTAAACACAAAGCTTAATCTACTCTTTAGGGGACTCTAGGAAGAGCTGGGGATATGTGTCCAGGAACTTTTATGTGACTCTTCGTACTTGTTGTGCATAGTGTCTTTTGTAGCCAAGCATAGAACTTGAGAATGCTGTGTAGACTGTAATTCAGAAATACATCATAAATCTGAAAAACAGTGACCTAACCTGCTATCAGAGTCAATCATCAGCTGTAACTGCTTTTAAAGTATTCTAAGAGGCCATTAGTTTTGCTCTAGTCTTGTAGCAAGAAACTCACAATGTTTCCATCAAAACATCAGGGTAATATAACTCGTACAATTTTGAAACATTAATAGCAGATTACAGTATTGGGATGTATGTAAGCATGCTATAAGGAAGTGTGTTGTACAAACAGAATTTTTCTGTGACCTGAACAACAAGATTGAGTGTTTGTGGTGCTATATTACAATGCAGAAGCTGAACAAACTCATCCTGTGTCTGCTAGATCCAGACTGGGAGCTGTTGGTTAGAGTGTTTTTTGAGTTGCATGTGCTGTCTGCCTTATAGTGGCACAGAAGACTAGGGATGCTGAATTTGAGATTCATCTTGCTCATCTTTGCTACCTGAAAATTAGGGATCTCGTTTAAGATAGTGAACTCAACAAGGAGGTGTGCCTACAGGGTGACTGATTTCTGTATGGAATGCTTTACTTAAAATTAAACGTATCCTTGTCCTCTGAAAGAGGCAGTCTTCTTTCATGGACTACAGATAAAGCTACTTGATCGAGTCTTAGCGTGCATACGCAACTCCTTCTAGCTCTTCGAAGAAAACGAATTCCACTGAAAATGATTTGTTCTAAACCACAAAATATATGCCCCTGGTGGAGTACAAAGCCTTTGTCTTTCATTTCCAATTTAACAATTAAATATAACAACAAATTGTTCTAAAAAGGACACCAGGCAGTGTACTATTTAATTATGTATCTCCATACCTCTTTAACTGTATTCTGTATGTTAGGCTACTGTTTCTGTGTATTTTTGCATTATAAATTCATGCATATGCAAAACAAGAGATTGTTGATATCACTTTTCATCTCCTTGTAATCTTAGACAAATGATTTAATGTTATATTGGTGATACTTCTTGAGAGTGCTCTGGAATTTCTAATCTGTATTTGGAAAATTATGAGTCAATATTCAATCAGCAGGAAATGCCTGGGTTTTGATACTTCTATGAACTGTTAAAACAAACAAACAAACAAGAAAATAACAAATCTTGCAGAGTGTTGTAAAGTCCCTTAACAGAAATACCTCAAGGTTTAAACGTGCAGAGTAGGCAATCTGATTTTCATGTAAATAAGTTGCATGCATTTTGAAGCGACAATATTTAATATTTAGTTTCCATTTTCCTTCAATGTTTTGTTAATGCCAAAAAATAATTATGCTTAGACTGATTTTTGTTTGTATTCATCAAAATGAGCATATATTAGCATTTATAAATGCTCAATGAATGGATGCCCTAGCTCTGAAATCTAATTTAATATGCATGAGAATAGAGGATAAGCTTTATCAGTATTCACAAGTAAAATCTTTATGGAAGCATATGCATTTGTTAATATTGAGATATTGCACTAGAGCTACTGCTTTGTGGAATGCTGGATTGCATTATTACTGAGTCCAAAGCAAGAAGAAGTTTGCTCGTTGCTCTGAAATCATAAGCAAGTAAGACTGGGAAAACATATTGATCAGTATTGATCTATAAGAGAAATCTACCAAGAGTTCACAGAGTGTTTTGCCTGAATAAGTACAATTTCTAAGCTTCCTCTTATGAAAAAATGGTAACCCTTTCATATTTCAAATGGACAGTAAAATAACTATTTCACTTCTTTAAAGCCAGTGAGACAAGTGTAGCTTTATTCCAGGTATCTTAATTTGTAATTTCTTTATGTTTATTTAGTCTGTCACGTAGTTGAATAAGGTATTTTTTTCCTCTAGAAATATGCTTACAGAAGCATTCTTTTTCTTCACTGTGTATTTAATTGGGAAAAAATTCTCCTCTTCCTCTAACTTATTTCCAAAATACAGCACTTGTAACAATTTCCTCTCACATATAGGTGTGCTGTACTCCACCTTTTTTATGGAATGGCTGCTTTGGAGGCCATCGAGCACACTAAGCATGTGATAGAGCCCTTATGCTTCACACAGTAGTTCCTAAGCCATTTGCAATGTGTAAAGAGAAAGACCTACAGGTTTGAGTGTTGCACTGGGATACGAAACAGGAATTTCAGAGTTTAGAACTCTTTTGAGGAAAAAAAAATTGGACAAAGAATGGGAAACAATATAATGTATTATTTTACACCAATTCAGTGCTCTAGAGGGTGAAAACCTTGCCGACCTAGCACAATTTACAAGCCTACATCAGATTCCAGGGCTGGAAAGTGCCTGATGCTGCCAAAAAATATATACTTTGGCAAGGGAAATGCTTTGCTGAAAGGAAATTCACTATTGCAAGAATAGCCAGGTTTATCAGGGTTTAGGACAAGATAATTCGAAGCCAGTAGGTCATTGTTACATTTGAATATTACCCCTATATTACATCAAGGTGGACAATGGTAATACAGGCATCTGCCCATAATGAGAATACATTGTCTCTTCTTCTGGTATATACTCTCAGAGTAAATAATTACTGCTTACCGTTGTGTGTGGTGGGAGGAGGAGTCCTGATAGAACCTTTCATATCCTTCTTATCCCATAGCCGATGTAAAACTGCCTTTTATTTGGATTACCAAACAAATAACAATGCAAATGCCATAACTGGGTGAAGTCCTAGCATCACTGAAGTCAGTGGGAAATCTTTTAGTGCAGTCAGGATTGTGTCTTGATGAATCAGATGCCAGAAGTTACTTATATATAACCTGACCCAAGGTGTATCAAAATAAATGGAAAGCCTTACATTGAACTTGGACTTTGCAACGTGCTGATAGCAAACGGACACTTGCCTTCTCTTCCAGCCTTACAGTTCAGTGAGTAAAATGCCATCTTAGTGGCATCTAGAGAGATTGGAGGGAATGGATGTGGTGAGATTCCTTGAAGGAGGTAAGAAGAAAGGAGTACTGATGTACAATGTGGAGTAGATTGACTGCTATTTCTTAATACCACTGACCATATAACAGGCGGTACTTTGCTTTCCACTGTGTGAGCAGGAATTTTAGCTCTACAGTTACTCTTTCTCAGTTGTACACTGAGAAGTGAAAGCAAATAACAAACATGGTACACTTGCGGCTGCATTTTGACACAATCGTCTGATTAAAGGCGGAAAGTGTGAATGCCTGTTATAAGTTCTGTCTAATACCTTTCCTACTACCCAGGAGTGCACATATTGACACACATTACAATTTTTATTTTTATTTATACAGCAGTAGCCCTTACAGGAGGGTAAGCAGGTGAGCACAGGCCCCTGTCACCTACTATAGCAGTAGACAATTTTCATTCTGTTATTAGAAATGAGTACTGGCTGCAAGATGGCTGAAAACAAGCCCAGGTGTGCCCAGGTGGACAAGAAGGCCAATGGCCTCCTGGCCTGTATCAGAAGTAGTGTGGCTAGCAGGACCAGGGCAGTGACAGCGCCTCTGTACTCTGTTTTGGTGAGGGCACACCTGGAGCACTGTGTGCAGTTTTGGGCCCCTTACTATGAGAAAAACATGTCCAGAGAGGGGCGATGGAGCTGGTGAAGAGCCCAGAGCACAAATCTGATGAGGAGCAGCTGAGAGCTGTTTAGTCTGGAGAAAAGGAGGCTCAGGTGACACCTCATTGCTCTCTAAAACTACCTGAAAAGACATTGTGGCGAAATAGGGGTCAGTCTCTTCTGCCAGGTAAAAAGTGACAGGAAAAGGGGAAACAGCCTCAAGTTGTGCCAAGAGAGGTTCAGATTGGCTATTAGGAAAAATTTCTTCCCTGAAAGAGTGGTTAAACATTGGACAGGCTGCCCAGGGAAGTGGTGGAATCACCACCCCTGGAAGTGTTCAAAAAATATGTAAACCCTTATGGTTTAGTGGCCGTGGTGGTATTTGGTCAAAGGTTAGACTTGATCTTGAAGGTCTTTTCCAATTGTAGTGATTCTATGATTCAATAAGTGTTAAAATAGAAAAGAAAGTAGGAGAGAAAAATAAGGTAAAGCCGTATGGGCTTAGCTCACTCCTCACAACAGTTTCATAGTTGTCTACACCCATTAACTTTAGTGGATTTACTAAAATGTGCTCTAAGGTCTGTTTAGTAAGATCTGACATAATTGCTGAGGGCTTTGTCAGCAAAAAGCATCCAACCTTATACAAGGATGCAGCAACAGAGCATAAGGAATAAACAAGATTCAGCTTTGCACCTGTGAAGTATTGCCTGAATCCTGTTTAAACTTTCCAGTTATTGAACCTTTCTGTACAAGTCAGAATGACACTACTTTAATTACTTCAGAAATTACTTCAAGCATGGTGAGGTGACTTAATGCTTTTGGGGAAAGTTCAGCGTGTAGTTTTCTTAAGGCCAACATTTTAGATCTGAATTATTTCCCAGAAAAAATATTTTTGATTGTTTGTTACTTTTGCCATATTGGGATACTTCTACTTGTGAAGATTGACTTGCAAGATTCCTGATTAGAAAGGACAAATTAACCACTGCATTCAGAAAGGGAATTAAGACAGAAAGATTAAGAGACAGATTCTTTTATCTTCTCTGATGTTAAACAGTACAGTCTCCTAAATTACAAGAGGTCTTTGCAGAGAAAGATAGTACTTAATTTGAGTAATATTTGTGGAATCTAACTATCAATTATTTGCACAGGAGAAGGCTGTGTCAGTGCCACGAACTGAACCTACACCAACATAAGCACCAGGCCAATGCTTTAACTATATACCTGTCTTTTCTTAATCTTATATTTGAGTCAGTACAGCATGTAAAAATCTAATCTTGAAATGAAACATTCATTTGCGGTCATGATGCTCTTGTTAAATTTGTCAAAGGAGATAAAAGAAAAGTGAAACTTTCCAGTGGAGTACATAGTCATTAGGGAGTGAGGATGAGGTCATTGAGATGAGACACAGTGACTTGTGCCTGGAAACAAAACCAGAACTAACCTAGCTAAAATAGACTGTTACGATTGATTCATCTTTCACTTACACTGGTTTTCTACCAGTTGTGGTTCCATTCTTTAGTGATTTAATATTACAATAGGAGCTAGGAGAATCAACTCTAGTGATAGGAACATAAAGAAAAATACGTCAGTGCAGAATAACAAATGAAACTACACTTGCTCTCCTTGTCCTTCCAGTTCGCCTTGTGGTTACTGAAGACATGCAGGGGGATTATAAAGGAGTACTGGCATAGTGCAGGAGAAATTAGTTCTAGTATAACACTTAAATACCAAAACTACAGTTTCTGTAGGATCCTTGAAAATGGAAGTGCTTGTAGGCAGTAGAGCTGGTTTATGAAGCAAATAGGAAGTAATCCCTTTATGGGGCTGACAACGCCCTCTACAGTCACAGTTTTTAAAAGGGAATGTGGTTTCTGAGTAGATTTTTTTTTTTTTTTTGAGTTCTCACTTACTAAGTTTCAATGGCTTTTCAGGGAAGTTCAAAGGTTTTAAAAGTTCATTTCCTTTTAGAGAGAAGTTTTTCCCAAGTAACCAGAATTGTTCCTTTCTTTTATTATTTCCTTTCCAACTCGTTTAGGCTTGATTAATGATTGAAACCTCCACATCAGTTAAAGATGTTTTTCAATGGCTTCTTTTATTCTGCCATCTTCCTGTTCTTTTGTTTCACCTGGTTTCTTCTGTGGGTCATACAGGAATACTATAAATGTTAAAAGTGCTACGACAATGTTGAAGTTAATCTGGCCTTTAAATTCCAGGTGCTCATTGGCTTTTTTTGAGCTGCAACATCCACAATTATTTAAGCAAGGGAATCCAGTTCAGCAGAAAAGCAGGAGGATGAATAAATATGCTTTCATTTTTCTTATTTATGTAGTAATATGTAAGCTTAATGGTGACTCTGTAAAACATAACTGTTCAATGCACTTTGTCTGCAAAATCATTCTTCCCAATACTGGGACAATGGTTTTGCACATCATGTCATCCATTTCATCAGTCTAAGCCTATCCCTGCTCTATGGTGGTTATTAAAAAAAAATAAAGAAAAAAAAGTATTATGGAAAAAAGTACTTGTCTTAAGTGTTCTTGGCCAGTGGAGGGCTTACATGGTATCACAAAAAATGAGAAAAGAAGTACTAAGTAGTTTCTATGAAATACATTTCTAAAGAATCTCTTTTATTCCTGTATTGGTTATTAGAAATCACAGCCATTTTTAGTTCTGAAGTCTTCAACACCTATCATTCAATTTTTATTCCTTTAAATGCTAATAAATCTCATAGGCTGGAGGACTTTGAAGAAATCTTTTGATCATCTGAAAGCACAGATTCTGAGTTGTGTCTAGGACATAGGCATCAGTATTAAAGCCTTTTCAAATATCTTTGTTGTGAGTCTTTAGATATTTAGTTCTGTAGTTATAAGTTACTTAAATATTTGAAATTGAGAATCAAGTATTTAAATTAAGAGTCAAGCTGTAAAAAGGAAAATTATGTTCAGAGATACTCTGTTGGTACCCAAAACTCGACTTAATAAGATCATAAATATTTTCAAATAACTATCCTTATATAGTTAATTGTAGTTAATTCTACAATTAAATCTAATATTGATACACATAAACTGAATCAAACAGGTTAGTAAAATATATTTCTGCACAAGAAAACCTAATACCAAAATCCTTGTAATTTTTCTTCTTTCCTTCTTCTATACAATTTGGTACAACTAAAGGAGGAGGAAAATGCCCAGTAAAGTAATTTTCCGATATTATAGATGTGCAGTTGAAGAGTTTTTCTTTTAATAGCATATCCCGATTAATTTTGTCATTATCCACTCAAATGTTATTGAAAAAATAAAAAAAAATAATACTTGCAGCCTCCTGCACTATTAATATTTGTACACTTTCGGTGTGGACGTAGATGCCAGCAGCACAATGCTTGTTTCTCTTAGGCCTTTTGTAGCAAAACTTCTTAGAGTTCTTTCCATTGAGAATGATTTTTTGGATAAAATATCTCTTTTTGGATAAAACATTGCTCTCACTAAACCTTTGGGCAAAATGTATACCAAACGAAATTGAACTTTCTGTGGTTTGGGAAAGTTGGATTAATTTTTTTTTCCCTTGTTTTTTGTTTTACATTCCTCTGAACTCCTCTTTCCTGGCAGAAAAGGAGGTGCCAAAATAATCCAAGGAGGCTGTGCAGCCTCTCCAGAAGTGAGAATTTCATCAAGTTTACTGAGAGTGATTGTTCACGTAAGATTTCCAATCTAGGGGCCTTTACCAGGATAATGCTTTAATTTTGCAGAACTCATTTTCCCCATTTGTGAAATTTAGAAAAGTTTCAGGTCTGCATCCAGGATAAAATCCTGAATGGAAGTACAATGAAATCACTTTCACAATTCTGCTTGTCTAAAATGGGTCTGAGTTTCCACTTCTTTGTTTCTAAGTGATTACTTAAACTGCATCTCTTGTGATTTGGCTTAATTATTTGCAATTTCTCGTCATCTGCCAGTTGCTTATGCCTCTCATGGATTCCTTCTTGACTTCTTCTGATACTACTTCATAACTTTTCTAATGAATTTCCTAAACTCATTTCAGCATTCTAGTTATTCTTTGTTTAGCCCTCCAGCAGTTAGACAGCAGGGCATTAAATAAGTTGTTGTCAATTTAAACTTCATAATTGTGTTGACTTTCCATTCAACATCATAAAACTGCTATGCAATCAACTGTGATCACTCTAAAGATACAAAACACAAAAAAATAAACTATTGTGTATCATTTTCTCTATACAACTTCAGAACAGTATTGGTTTAGATCAGATAAATTCATCTCATTTAGAATTGGTGACAATAAAATAAACATCATCCTTGCTACTTTTTTTTCTAATCTTAGTGATACAAAGCATAAAACAAAAGTTTCTTATGCAGGAAATAGCTACATATTATGGATCTTTGTGGGATGGAATATCTTTCTCTCTTTATCTGTGAGTTTCTCTCTACTTGCGTGTAGATCTTTTGCCAGCAGCTACTCTGCAGCAAGTTCATAGCATACTACAGGTACCACAGAGGCATGTACTGCCTCTCCAATGGCTTCTTGTCTCATCAACAGTATATATTATGTGAATATTACATGAATTACAAGCTGTTGTGAAATACATGGATTTTTTTCCCCCCCGTATTATACGAAATAGAGTGATGGAGCTGTTGTAATGAAGTTCTATCAGTAGCAAATAGATTTGAGCACCGGAATTTCCTGGATATGTTTATATTATAGGGTAAACTGGCTATGTCTCTGGAAGATTTGAATGAGTCTGTGATAATTGATAAAATTTACCATAATATATAAGGTTTACAAAAAGGCTTTCTGTCCTTTAAATGTATCTTATCAATTGTTCTTAAGGTCAAGGTCTATTGAAAAATTTAAGCAAAATATTTATCTGACAGGGGCTGCAGTTTATTTCTACATCATTCCAAAGTTTTTTGGTTCCTTTTTCAATAACAACTGTCTTTATGGCTGGTCATACATTTGCCCTGAAATCACATCATCACATCTATAATACACACACATTTTTTTTTGCTTCAGGGTTGAGATCCAGGAGGTTTTATGATTGTTGAATCTCCTGGGCAGTGTGTTCTGCTGAAGTGCCTGGAGACTGACAGCGGCATTGTTTATAGTAATTGTTTTCCTGTGTTGTTTTTATGCAAAATATGGGTAGTAGGTCCATTTCTTCTTCACACTAGAGGGCTCCTTCACACTTGGTTAGCAGTGTGGCAGCACCTACAAATCAGAGCAGCAGAAACAGTCTGCAGTGCAAGGGTTTGCCTGCATTACAGGACATAACTGTGTCTTCTCTTCACAGAAATTGCTTCTGTGTATTGTAATACTTTCACCTCATGAACAGCGTCAGAGTGGCCTGTGATAATCTTCCCTCCTTATCACATAAGATGGGAAAAACAGAAACATTACGAAACTATTTCTGAACAAAGAGAGGTTAAGATATGCTCCCTGTTCAGTTTAAAGATACTCATGAGAATAATAAATGTCATAATCAAGCCATCTTACATTGAATGCTTCTTAAAATTTTGGCCACTAGGTAAGATTGTTGGAGGCTATCGAAAATAATGTTGGCTCCTCTTTCTGCTGTTGGAGTGGCTGAGTCGATTTAATTTCAGTAGTGGGACCAGTGTTTTTACAGGTTGAAGAAAATGCTTGTGCTAGCTCTCCATGTTGCAGTAGTTCTTCCTGCCAGTATTTGGATCATAGACTATAGTGGCTCAAATAACAGACAAGAACTAGAAAATTAGAAGAAAGCTTAATTGTTGGAAGAAGGCCATCGCCTTGACCGTTTTTCAGACCAGAATGGCAGATCATTTTGACCTCTAGATACAGCTCTGAAATTTGAAAGATAAATTGGTAAAGAGGATGTGCAAATCTTCGGGAAGTAAAACACTTCCCGAATATCTGTCTTGTACTCTCTACTTTGTCCTCTTTTTCACAGTAGTAACAGCTTACCTAATTCCTTATACAGAAATTTCTTAGTATTAATCAGAGTAGGCTTTCTAAATGTCTAGTTTACGTGAAGTATTATGGTAGAAAATCATGAAATTAACTGACAAAATAGCTGTGTGCTGTAGTTCAGTAACCTTTTAATTTTCTAAAATAACTGAACTCTCTTCAGTGTGAGAGGTTGTATAGTAAACAGTGTCCATTCAAGTAACAATATAAGAAATTGTTCCCAAAACGCTGTTATGTTGATATTTTAAAGTATTGCTACTGTTCTCCACAGCTTCAGCACTTAAACTCTGCCCTGCTCTTTGTCAGATTCATGCTTGGGAAATGTCACTGGACTGACAGCTGGTAAAGGCAAAGAGCGGAGAGGAACCACTGAAAAATGCTTGGGATGTGTTCCTGTGTTGTAGGGAGAAAAGATATCAGAAATATAGAAAACAAAACATGACTTTTTAAATCCACAACATGTTCTATCCTATGTAAAAGACTGTTCAGTATTGGTTGTATTTAAACATACATGCACGACGGGCAGCATATTTGTTACAACTCTTTGCCATTCTTCAATAATGCAGCAACAAGGAAGATTATCCTTCCTCCTACTCCAGGATGACGTCATTGAACTGATAAGTAGGACTTAGGAAAGGTTTATGTTCTTAGCACTAGATTTAAAGAATATAATACTGCTTTTAATATAGTAATTTCTACCTCTATTAATTTTCAACGTTTATCTTGCAAGATCATTAGGAAATTCAGAAATTTTTTCTCTTGTTTGAGAGAAAAAGAGCGGGGTGATTTAAGGATAAATAAGCTCACTGCTGTAGAGCTCCTCTACCACTGTATCACATCTGGCAAGTATCCACAAGGTCTTTCAAAGTGATATACTGTAAAATTGCTAAAATATGCAGTCTTAAAAAATTTAAACATATTGTTAAAATTTTAGTGGTGAAGCTGGTAGTAATTATTGAGTACTTGATTTGTTCCCTAATAGAACAGATGTTTTTAATTTATTATTTCATTCACACTGTAAATTTTCACATTAGACACCACGCTGGATCAAGATAAAATATCAGTGACAGGACACTTGTTCTTTCCTTTAAATCAGAAGAAAACAGATATTATTGTACCATGTTCTGCATCTTGCTCGGATTAATTTTGACTCATTTCCTTACAGAAATTGCTGAAACCTCTCCAGTGTTCTTCATGGACCATTCATTCATTATTGTCTCAATGCTCTGGCACAATTATATTAAGTTGTAGTTAGTGGATGTAGAAGAAGAAGGATTAAAAGTTAGCTTTTCTGGATGGGCTATATGGCATCTGGTATAGCTCAGGCTGGAATCAATAGGAGGCAGCCCAGTCCCTAAAGAACAATTCGTCCTGACTTATTGCACAAAGTGCATATAAGTGTTTGAGAATTAAATACTTCTGCAAAAGCAAACTAAATATCCCATAACAGTATCATCAACTGAGCAGCAGAACACAAAGTTTGGTAATCATACGTATAAATTCTGATTGTTTGGCATGGTAATATTGCCACTGATTGTTGGAACAGGTAATGACACCTAATCTTCAGATTGCCTGACACTTTCTAATATTAATCTCTGCCTTAATGCTATTATAACTTAACCAAACCTTAACTGTCTGGGCTTCAGGTTTTGTGAATTGTGCATATTTGATAAGTTCTTAAGATTTTTTGATTTATTCTTGTAAAGGAGGTGGATAGAGAAAGATGTAGCTAAAACCATTGAGTCATTTCCAACAAAAAGATTAGAAGCCATATGGTTTTGCCCCTGCTCAAATGTAACCCTCTCTTCATGTATGCCTGTTTTACTGAATAACCCTTGTGCTTCCATCATGTGAAGGTTGAATTTGGGGAGGAGGAAAAAGGAATCACGGAATCGTAGAATGGCTTGGGTTGGAAGGGACCTTAAAGATCATCTAGTTCCAACCCCCCTTGGAAATTCGGTTCAGATATGTACATTTATGTCCTGCATATGGAAGGTCACCTAGAGATTGCAAATTTCAAAATTCCAAGTCAGTCAAGGTAGGTATAGGTATTTATCAGTCCACCATAAGTATTTACTGGTTCGGTTTTCTGAAGAGTTGGGCTGCTGCAAGTGTTTTTCTTGTTATGCTCCACTCATGATAATTTCAAGGAGTTGTCACCATGCTATCTAACTCTCCTGCTCTTTAGAACAGCTGCTATCATTTGTTACTGCTGCCATAACTGAACTTGCTGTCTGATATTGATATTTCCCCATGCGAACATTAAAGTGAGGTTTCTCTTAAAAGAATTTTTTTCTTGGACTCTACTGAGATTGAAGTTAAACTAGATGTGGCTGGCCTGTGGTTAGGTGAGCTGATGTGGGTATTTCTGTAGAGATGCTTCACAGTCTATGCTAAACAGGACTGCAAAATTGATGTCTATGTAGCTATCCACTGACATGCAATTGCTGCCACACTGTGCAGTCACTGCCCAGCCCAGATATGGTAACAAAAGTTCGACAAAACTGCATATGCTGTGCGTTTGTGAGAGGAGAACTGTCCTTGAAACCTGGTTCAAAGATGATTCACCCTCAAAGGAGTCAAAGTCCTAGTTCAGGTAAGGTAGCTGCCAAATGCAGAACTTTGTTAGCAACTTTTAAAGGCTCCTCTCTCTTAAATTACACTTTCTTCTGATTCATAGTTTTCACCTCTTTCCAGATGAAATTTTTCTGCATTTCTTGTAGCACCTTTCTTTTACTGCTAATTCTCACCTCCTTTTCTTCTGTAAGCAATTCTGTTGTATAATGACTGTTTTTAAAAGAAATATACTGTATTGACTCTTAAATTCATGATGGATATCTCAAAGGTCAGACTAAAGGATTTCTTTTTTATTGTTTCTGCATTAAGAATACTGGAAACTTTTGAACAGAATTTCTATTAAATTTCAAAAAGTAAGTCTTTTCTCAACTGATTTTTCCAAGTCAAAATTACTTAGCAATTCTGAAAAATAATGCCTTCATCACTCATCAGCACAGTATTGACCCAGAATCCTCCAGAGAGATATCCTACCTACAGGGAAGTCACTGACTTCAGGAAATTAACCTTGTGGGAATATTGATAGAAATGGGGCTAGGCAAGAGCACGCAAGGCAAAAGTGTCTTTTCAATCCTTTGACTTATTGGCAGAATGTTGTGAAGAATAAAAGAAATTGCTTACTAGGCTCTACCACTTTATTGAAACGATGCAAAGGAAGTGTGAAAAGTGGAATATGTGGGGAATCAGAGTGAGAGCACAGTATTTTGTTGCTGGCAGATGTGTGCTAGGCTTTACCATTTTACTAGGGTGGTACAATTCAGTTGTTATGACACATCCAGGAAATAAAACAGAAAACACGAGCTGGAGGCTTGGAGAAAATTAAATGATGATGACTCAGAATTCACACCCCAAAGTAAAATGAAGATTAAACCACTGCACCAATTCGTTTAGCAAAGGACTCTGAAGCACACATGAAGAAATGGGCTTCAAATTTATTGAAGCTTTGCCCTGATCCTCAGATGAAGAGGGTAATATTAGAAAGCTAGTGTCAAGGGGAAAGGCAAGTATGATTACAGGTAAACTGCAAGCTGAGCTTATGTTTTTGCTGTCGCTCTCTTTTCAAAGTATTCTTTTTGTTCTTTGTGCAGTCAACTCTACATCTGCTTCTGCTGAAAACCAAAGAAAAGTGTTTCAGTGCCTAAAAGTGTTATTGTTTGACTCGTTTGGCTGGGAGAACGAGTCTCAAGTAACCTATGAACTCTGTGCCATATCCTTGCAGTAAGCAGAGGGCCTGCTGGGGTGATCTACTTAACTTGCCATTAAGTTTTATGTAACTGTTATAGTATTGTTTAAAAACAGTTTGTGGGATTCTCTGCAGTAATATGGCATATATTAACTTCTAGTTTGAAAGTAGTAGCCAATTTTTATCCCTTATGTAAACAGATCTATTTTTATTGTATTTACTGAACTGTCTTCCTAAGTTTGATAGACTATCACCTATAATTTATCATCCTTACTGCAATGTGGCATTTTGCTTAAAACTTTAACCCTTGCAGTGATTGAGTTATATGTGGGTAAGCGTCTAAAAAATAATAATTAGTTGGATCTGAATTGTTACCTAAATCAGAGGATTTCAAAAGCATTTTTAAAAGGTGAACAAATATCATTGCCTCATTTTCACACATGGTGAAAGTAAAACAAATACAGATAAAATTAGTTGGTTCAAGGTTAGGTAAACAAGTTAGTCCCACAGCCAGAAATAGTCATAGCACTCCCAGCTGCTTTACTCTCTATCCATTGTCTACCTAAAGAAACACTTGGTCTGTCCTCTGAAATCTAAAAGATGAGAGATGGTTTACACCAATTAGGCTTCTCATATTAGAAAGTCTAATTTCTGGATTTCAATATCTCACTATTTCTTTTTATGGATGCGAAATTTATAATTAAATTTTCTGTATGTATGAGGAATTGGTTAGCAACAAGATCCTCTTATACAGCATATCAAGAAATCAAGTGACTGTGGCTTTGATTCTGGGAGTAATCTGTGTCAGGAATTCCTGTGCACTTAAAGTAGTGGTTATAATTGCCAGATGTCGAAAGGCAAGATGGTGGTCTTGTTATTTGTTACCAGAGAAATTCAGGTCTTTTTATCATTGCCAAAGAAGCTGTAATACTTTCTACCCCAGATGATGATGTTTTATGGAGCCTTATCTTCTGAAAGCAGTCTCAAAACTCACTGAATACAGGGCAGCCTATGGGGCACAGTGAGCCTTTATTTAGTATTTTTATGCATCATAATGACAGTGCTAGTCTCCTTGGTGGATTATCAAGAGGGTAAAGGCTGCATTACACCACTACTGATGACTGTGGTCACATAAAGGCACAATGAGTCCATCATTAGTGCCTCTGGCTCACAGCTCCAACATACTGATATTATAAAAGGATGGGTAATAGATAACAGCAGCTACTCCATACCATGTCACCTGAGGCAAAGGGTACGTGTCATTCCCTTTACTAGTACCTGGCAATACTGAACTCTGTTTATCACCAGCCACTTGGCAACAAGAACTATTCTTGGTCAGTGTTTTGCTGCTGCCCTGCTCAGCAGCTCTGGAATTTCTGCAACTTGCAAGAATGAGGCAATTTCTGTGGCTCCAGTGAGAGCAGAAGAGGCAAATGATTCTCTGGAAGGGCGCTTACGGTTTAAAAAAAATGAGTGGAGGATTAAATTCCCAGTTTCTCTTACATGTTGTTCTCCATTGTTTATAGTTGTTGGGCCCAACCTATACTAAGTTAACTCGGGCTGGTAGCTAGACCATTTACTCAGCAATTTGGTTGTTCTAGGTTTTTTTTGCTGACTGCATACATTCTGGTGCATTTTGGCCCATTTGTAATGTTAAAGCTCAAGTTTATTGTCATCCATTAAAATTATCAGTATTAGCTCTCTTACTAGACTATATCCCTGTGAATTATATTGGTGATGAAACATGTTCTTACTATGTCTGTTATCTGAATCCAAACTTCCAGTGCTAACATTGGCTTAACAAGCTTTACATTTTCTGTTAAAAAAAAATACAAAGAGCTCATATTTCAAAATAAATCTCCTGATTTGTACTTTTTAACAGCTGACACAGCTGAGATTTTAAGCAGCTGAATGCACATATAATGCATTTTAAGAAGTGACATTGCTATGGTTATGAGTTACACAACAATATGATGTCAGCCCTCTGATTGGTGCCATGGTATTTAGCAATGCCACTTGGACAGGAAAGTTCACACACAGAAGCCTGTCCAACAGTTCTAAGAATTTTATATCTTTTGAAGTATTCAATATATTTCTTTATGTGTTGAAGCACTGGCCTTCCAAATCCCTTGTTTTCATTTTCCAGCAATCTCAGTGAACTAGGGGTCATTGGATTGTTTGCTTTCTCGCTGGCTGCACTAAAATCAAGCAGCCATCGGCTGAATTACTATAGTTTAATTGTGTCTAAAAAGAATTCAAAGTGTACTTTAAAACAGCATTATGAGTTCTTTCAACATAGCATAAGGACATAACACAAACCTAAGAGGTAGAGGTGGTTCACAGAAAAGGTGGATTTTCAGTACTGGCTCAAAATAAGAAGTTATGGGACTTTCAGTTTTCAGCTGCCTGCTTCAGCCAGAAGTTTTCTGTGATTATAGTTGTTTCAGCAAGAAAAAAATCTGCTTTTCATACAAATTAGGTTTTAGTTTTCCAAGACATCTTTCCATCTCCTGAAACTATAGGGAAACACCAAAACAAAAACTTTATCAAAATATTATCAATCTATACTGGCATTATGGCAATGATGGCCTATCAATTCCTTTGTCTGAAAAAAAAAGACAAATTGAGGCTGGCTAGGATGGACTTGACCAAAAAAATCATATTTATCTGTTTAGATTGTTCAGTTTTCCAAATGTTGTGTACAATGTAGTGATGCAGAATAGGGAAAGGAAGAAGGAAACCAGGTGACATACAAAGTGGCTTTTTATTTAGTAGATTACTGTCCATTGCAAAGGCTTGTTGTGTGAAAAAATTGTGTTTTTATAATGACTGTTTAGAAATGCTCTGGTGGTCTCTGCTAGCACTCACATCATAAAATCACTTGAATGAATTCTCATCCAGCAGGTAGTTTAACTGACTTCCCATGGATGGATAAGCCTAATTCATGTCATTACAGAAGATAGGAAATTGCTGAAGGTTTTGCATGCAACTCTGAGCTGACAGTGTGTCCTTTCAGCCAGGAGGGCAAATAGAATCCTGGAGTACATTGGGAAGAGTGTGGCCAACAGGTCAAGGGAGGTGATCCTGCCCCTTTACTCAGCCCTAGTGAGGCCACAGCTGCAGTGCTGTGTCCAGTTCTGGGCTCTTCAGTACAAGGAAGAAAAGGGTCTACTGGAGAGGGTCTAGTGGAGGGCAACAAAGATGATTAGAGGTCTGGAGCATTTCTCTTATGAGGAGAGACTGCAGGAGCTGGGCCTGTTTAGTGTAGAGAAGAGAAGACTGAGAGGGATCTCATTAACACATATAAATATCTCAAAAGCAGGTGCCAAGGGGAGGGTGCCAGATTCTTTTCGGTGGTGCCCAGCGACAGGATGAGCAGCAATGACCGTAAACTAAAGCACAAGTTTGACCTCAAAATGAGGAAGAACTTTACATTGAGGGTGTCAGAGCACTGGAACAGGCTCCCCAGGGAGGTTGTGGAGTTTCCCTCTCTGGAGACATTCAAAACCCACCTGCACATGTTCCTCTGTCACCTGCTCCAGGTGGCCCTGCCTTGGCAGGGGAGTTGGACTGGATGATCTCCAGAGGTCCCTTCCATTCTGTGATTTTCTGAACTCTGAGGGGTGCTAACGCAACTATAGTACTTGATTAACTTTTTGTGAACTGATTTAGGATTTTCTGTACCACCTTCTGTGGGTTCCTTCATTAGCTGAAAAGGAAAATTAATGTATTTATCTTCTTTCTTAATTGTTTTTAACCTTTCCATCTAAAATCAGATCTCTTGATGAAGAGATTTCAAGAATTTAGAGTTTTAAATGTCTCTGCATTGACTGCTGTTTATGACAAGCCACTTGACAACAAACCATATTCTCGGTCAGTGCTTTGCTGCTGTCCTGCACAGCAGCTGCTCTTGAATTCCTGCAGCTCACAAGAAGGAGGCAATTTCTGTTGCTCCAACGAAAGCAGAAAGAGGCTAATGATCCTTTTGAAAGGTGTTTAGATTTGAACAAAAAGAGAGGAGGATGACACCACTTTTGTTTCCAGCTCTTTTGGCAAAAGTGCTTTGTTAGTTCAGGTAGGATAGGATATATGCTGAAGCTGCTTTTGAGGTAGGGGCACACTTGCAGCTGCATGCTTTGGAGCTGGTTTTGGTTTTTTCTTAATTTTTACCTGTATAAAGGGAAGGTACTACTTCACTGTATCTCTAGGTTAAATTAATTGACATTGGTATTCTATACTGAACATGCAAAGTACTAGCAGAAATGTTAAAATTATTTTGGAAAAAAAAGTCCTTGCCATCTCCAGTTGGATATGAAATCACTAGAACAAAAAAAATTACAAGTACTCAGAGAAACAGATGATTTCCTGGGATACTGTTGCGTATAATACATTTGTCCAAAGGCTGGAATCAAATACTTCTATGATGAGCACTTTAGAGGAGTTAATGAGGAAAATATTAATTCTTACTGTATGCAGTGCTTGGATCTTGGAAGCCAATAATGCAGGAGACCACCCATTACATAGTGAAGGCAGAATAAATATTTGAATGATTTTTTTCCCTTCTCCCAAAAAGTGTGTATTCTGCATAACTATTGATACAATTTTTTTTAAAGACTTTTACTCGTTAACTAAAGAATTCCATTATAATATAAAACTCATTGGCCTATGACCAAAATTAAGGCTAATAGTCCCTGATTTTAACGAGTTCTTCAGACATATCTTCAGTCACCAGTTCTTTCATTAAACTCTTCTGTTTGCAATGCAGCACATTTAAAAATGAGTTTAATTCATATATTCCTACATTATTTGTTGTTACACAAAGTAATACCTTTCAATAAAATGTACTCTTTATATTGCAATGTATTCTGAATTAGTGCAGTAAATTTAAGTGCATCAGATAGTCTCATTGCAGGGGAGACAAGGTCTAAGTCACAAGTACATGAAACTCCAAAATAAGACATCGTAAAGAAGTTTGAGAGAATTTAAATTAAATTTTCCTGGTTAGAAGACAAAGAAAACAATGAGATATGCATTGTCTCCAACTTCCTGCCATGATTATAATTTTTCTCATGTTCAATATTCATCCAGTATTGTTTGTGGTGCATGCCTATGCTTTGGCATCTTGCAAATGAGGTTAGTAGAAAGGTAGCATTTACAGTACTTATTAACCAGTGTCTGTTCCAGAATGCCTCTTAGAATATTTATTCAAATTCAGCCATCATTATTTTTAGCTCACTTGGGAAATTATTAGCTTTCATCTGATGCCTCACATATTTATGCTAGAAATAAGAAGATTTCATACTAAGCGTATTAGTATGTTTAACGTCAGAGAGGAAGCCAACTCATTATGCCAATTCTTATTTTGAAGAGCTTTTAATAGTGATAGCTTTTTCAAAAGTAGTCAATAAGGTCCATAAGCAAAATTTAGACAAGTAGCTAAGGACCCTGACTGGTATTTCCAAAGATGCTGAGGCAACTAAAAACACAAGCATATGCCTAGAAGGATTAGAATTACAAAACAAAACAAACCACCTGCCTAGGATCACCTATCATAGATTTTAGTGGAAATAAGATATATCACTGCTTTTGAAAAATCTCTTGACTGTCCATCTGCCTCACTAGTGCCTAAAAAACATTGAAAGTCTGACTGATCTGCCTTTAGGAGCCTCCAGGGTCTCACTGGCTATTCATGAGATTTGTGCTAATTTTTGAAAATAGAGTAACATGTCCAAACAGTTTTCAATTTCTTAGATGTAGCCATCTACCTGCCACAGAATCTAGATTCATTTAGGCACTTCAACAGTTATATATGAACCTCAAGAAATTACAGAGATGGTCAATCACCAAACACGTGAAGTTTAACAAGGGCAAGTGCCAGATTTTGCACCTGCTATGGGGCAACCCCGGTTGTGTATGTACAGACTGGGGAATGAGAGGCTGGAAAGCAGCACTGTGGAAAGGGACCTGGGGGGTCCTGGTCGCTATCAAGTTGAATATGAGTTAGCAGTGCCCTGGCAGCCAGGAGGGCCAACTGTGTCCTGGGGAGCATCAGGCAAAGCATTGCGAGTGGGTCGAGGGACGGGATTGTCCCGCTCTGCTCTGCACTGGGGCGGCCTCACCTTGAGTATTGTGTGCAGTTTTGGGCACCACAAAAATTATAAAAAACCTTAAGCTATTAAAGAGCATATAAAAGAGGGCTATGTGAAGGGTTTGGAGGGGAAGCTATATGAGAAGCGGCTGAGGACATTCGGTTTGTTCATTCTGGAAAAGAGGAGACTGAGGGGAGACCTCATTGTGATCTTCAATATTCTCATGAGGGGAACCTGAGGGGCAGGCACTGATCTCTTCACTCTTGTAGCAGGACTTGAGAAAATGGCATGAAGCTGTCAAGGAATGTGTAGGCTGGATATTAGGGAAAGGTTTTTCACCCAGGGGGTGGTTGAGCACTGCAATAGCTCCCCAGGGAAATGATCACAGTATCAAGCCTGTTTGAGTTCAAGAAGTGTTTGGACAATGCTCTCAGGCACATAGTGTGATTCTTTGGGCTGTCCTGTGCAGGGCCAGGAGTTGGACTCAATGATAATTTTCTCCCATGAATAGTAGATGAACTTTAAAATTACACTAGAGACGTTTCAGGTTGGTTTGAGTAATGTTAATTTTTTTTTTTTTTATATACAAGTACCCTTTTCAAATCAGAAACAAACAGTATCTATTGATTGCTCAAAAGAGTTTTTTTGCTATATTTATAACACAGAAAGAAAAATATCAGAAGTTCAGCTGGTATTTCTTAGGAAAAACAGGTGACTGGTTAGAAAGCAGTGGGAATCCAGTCAAGGGAAAATATTTGTGGTGCAATGATACTTATGGCCAAAAGACCTAGGAAAATCAATGATCAATGTTTTCTTTAGTGAGTAGAGTACTCTTCCATGAGTAGAGAACTCATGGAATAGATTTCCTCAGGCTAACTTCCACTATCCTCAATGAACTGAGCCAAAGCCAATGGAAGTTAGCAGATAACTTTGAGTATCCATGGACTCCCAATTTTGGATTATGAAGTGAATAAACTCCTGGACAGGGCCAGCCTGGACTATTAACATTACTATTTTCCCCTGGTTTGGCATCATCTTCGTCCCTTCTTTATTATGCTACATATCAACTTTTCCGTGCCACTGTCTCTATCCTCTGCCGTATGAGAGTGTAGAAATACATTTTAAAAAAGTATTACCTTCTAAAAAAAAATCAACACGGTATTCCCACCTGTTTCATAATTCAAATATGATTATTTTGCATTTGAAATCTTTTGCACGTTATTTGATTCTTGATCAGTGTTATTTATTAAAAAAAATTGTTCTTGTTTCACTGATTTGAACTTCATCTGTTTCACATCAGAATAGAAATTTCTATTTGAAAAGAACAGCAGACAAAAAGAATATCACCACTTATGAATTCTGCTCATTTTATTACTCTTCATCTTAGCGATAACAGGAAATAGTTGTATTTTATTGCATCAAGTCCTAGTGCTTTCGAAACTGAAATAAAATGACTTTGAAAGAAAAATTAGGATAGTTGACTTAATGCCATTAGAGATGAAGTTGTAGAATTTCATTCTATTGCTTAAAAAAAGAAAGATAAGGATCAAATTCTAGAAAATATCTTCCCATTTTCTTGAATGAACAGTTTGTCTTGACCATTCCATTTTTTTAAATGTTTGTGTCTTGGGATAGCTATATTAAATCTCTGCATGTAATTCCTGAAATAGTGGTGGAACTCCTTAAGTGTATGAAAATCATTCATGTATCTCATACGAGATCATCTTTCATGCCTTTTAAATGCAGAAGTAAACACATAACTGAAGTAAGAGGATGTTGTGGAAACAGTAGCCTCATTTCTATCCCATTTCCCTCAAACCAAATCAGCTTGGAATGGTACACTGCACAACATTGAAATAAACTAAATTATATACATATTTATTCATAGAAAACATAATTAATACTTTCTTGTTTTTAGTGCTATACTCTGCTTCAAAACAATACAGTTATTGAAAAGATTTATCAATATTTGAACAACCTAAAGTACAGTTCCTCCCCCCATAGATGGTTTGGAAATTTTAACTGCTGTGGTTACTGTTCCTTGCAAAGCAATCACATTAGAGAAGATCATAAAATGTGGTTATCTTTGAAGTGGATCTGTGCTTTTTCTATATTGCCTTGGGTGAAGTGGGGAGCTGAAGTGAGGAGGTAAAGGTGCTTCGTGATGTTTTTTCTACTCATTGAATGGCTTACAACCACAGGTGGTGTTCTTTCTTAATTCAGTCAGATTATTGCTTTAATGGATGAGCTCACTGGGTCAGCAGCAACTATTTTTTAAATCTTCAAAGTCATAGAATAGTTTGAGTTGGAAGACACCTTTAAAGATCATCTAGTCCAACCCCCTGCAGTGAGCAAGGACATCTTCAACTAGATGGGGTTGCTCAGAGCCCTGTCCAAACTGACCTTGAAGGTTTCATTGCCTGAGTATCTGAAAACTCTATGCCTATTGTATCAATGAGCGTCTCAAAACTATACTTGAGCATCATTTTGTGTCTTTTCTCCACAATGGTACCATGATGGAATGCACAGCATTTTAACAGAGAAAATGGTTCTTTAATGTCATCTGATATTTAGACGTCACTCTAGGTTTTAAATATTATTACTGTTTTCTCAATTTCTTGAAAACTTGCTGGGAAATGAATATTCATAGGAATAGAAATGAACCTGTGTGGACAGCAGTGTAAAAAACTGCTTCCTTACTTATGCGTGGGTAAGTGCACCTGGTCTTATGCAGGAAAAAACCATGAAGGAATTTTACTTAGTATGGCATGTAAGAGTATATTCTATCTATTATATCAAGAAAAAAAAGATAGATAAGCTTTTCCCTTGTACTTTTCCTGTCTCAGGGTGGAGTGCGCTCTCCAACACGATTCACACTTAGACTAAGGCCTGGGAGTTCTTAAAGGCCAAAGGAGCAGCTCTAACAGGTGTTACCTGGACAAGGCACATTCTAGGTTTTGCTTAACTGTATAATACCATGGTAGCTAAAATAAGCTTGGTTTTGCTTTGGTCTGAAATGTAGTCTGTATGAGTGTATCCTTATCTCTACAATGAAGTTCATTTTATGGTTTTGAATAGATTCATCCCAGCAAAAATTTAGGCTCTTAATGGAGGGTCCTTACTCAACTGAATTAACTAGCGTAAGGATATGATTGCCTTGTTTAATTTAGTGGAGAAGGAAAAGTATGTCCTACAGGATATTCATAACTTAATGAGAGCTCTGAAAGTTTGTTAGTCCTCTCACTGACTGAGTAGCTTGAGTAGGTTGCTGATTCAGAATCCTCATTTAAGTGTCCAAAAGCAGATGGAACTAGTCTGAACCAGAAGCTTCTTATTCTGGATCAAACTCTGTTTAGTCTTTACCATTCAGAAGGTATGTAGATAAATGAAAAAGATGTATGTCTAGAAAGATCTGAATTTAAAAATCTTTTGTCTGAACAGACATGAAAGGAACAATATAGTCAATAATGTAAAATACAAAGGAGAACTTTTCTAATACATCTCTCCTCTATATAAATCATGGAGGTATAAAAGCATCCTATTCTTCCTAGACCCCTATCCTTCCTTGAAACAAAAAGAAAAAAATCCAACAAAAAACCACCAAAAACATCATAAGGAACACTTTGATATTACTGATTTACAAAATATAAGTAGGGTTGTAATGCAAATTGTTTCACTAATACCTCTGTTTTTCATTCAGGGCCATTGATTTAGAGTAAAATGACAGAAACAATTATAAAAAACCCAGAAGTGTTCTAAAAGCAAATATATGGTGGTTTTGCATTTAATCTTAGCTATATATTTCAGAAATAAACATGGCTTTTATTCAGGACATGTATTTGCCAATAATACATCTGATTAAACTAGGAAAATTAGACATACTATCAGTAGCTTGCTCCCAAATTACACAAGAAGAAATTAGATACATTTTCAGTAGCTTGCTCTCAAATTTCTTCAGTCTATGAGTCACCAGATTCTTCCTGCCAAACTAAATATGTCTGTGAAAGGCTGGAAACTTTAATGGAAAGAAACATAAAACTTGAAATACGTAGGAAAAACTAAGTTTTTTTCATGGAAGACCTGTTGACTAGTAATTCAGGAATTCGGGGGATGTAGAAACAACTTATTACATCTTACTCGTCCACAAAAGTTTCAAGGTGTGAAACGTATACAACTTAAATCTGCTGTGGTAACCTAAAATAGATGTCCCTATTAGTTTTTATGTAACCTGAAGTAATCAATGAAAACTTACAAAAGGAAGCTGTAAAAATTTCGTTATAAGAGTAGAAACTCATGCCTAATCATTTTGATGGGGCTGAGACAAGTCTGAAAAATATCCCTCTTTTGTAAATTGAATTTATTATACGTGGTACGACACAGCTATCAAACATAATTAGCAATGTACTCATCTTTTCAAATCTGCAACCAGAATGGCATCTTCTCTACATTTTTCCCCACAACACTTAGGCTTTTTACACCTTTGCATAAGCCACATATTTTAAAATAATCTTTAGCATACAGACACATGAAATGCAGAGTTTTTGTGTGTAACTTAAGTTTTATCCATTGCCTTAGTAGGCTATGGCTGTTAATTAACATTCTTTTGACATCAAAACAATTTTCAATAGTTTTACTTACAACTTGCTGTTTATGGGATTTAGGGGCATTAAGTGTTTACTTTTTTGGAGATAGAAATAGTAAATAAGTATTCTTAGAATATTTATTTTCAGAAAGAAGACATACATAAGTTTTGTTCAGTGAGCTGGGTTAAGTCAGAATGATTTGAGACAACCCCTTCTTTTTCCTGCAGACTCAACCTTGTGTAAATTTCTGCCCAACACACAAAGACAGAAACACCATAAACAAATAGTTCTGTATAAAAAAAAAATAATTTCAGGTTTGTGCGTGAGTCATAACTTCCTAACAGAAGTGCTTTAAGAGGGCACACTTTCCCCACTTCCACACTTTTATGGGCACATAAGGAAGCAGAAGGTTCTGCTGTTTGGAAGCATCCCATTATTCTAGAAGAGTTAATTTGCAGAAATGGGAAGACTGGGATGGCAGCTGAATTTCAAAAGTAAGATGGGAAACATTAAAAAAGAAAAGAAAGAGAGAGCTGAGCTCTAAATTATTTCTTTGATGACAGGAATCTATTCCAGTTTTCACTAGGAAAGGAATTAACATGAGGTAAGTGAACACCTTCCATTCTATCTTGTATGAGCAAGAACATTGAAAATACATGAAATTTGTCTGCACATGGTATTCAATCAGAAAACACAGCAAGTATCTCAGATTTAGATCTTATTTTTGTAGGAATTTAACTGTCCATGAATTGGAGTGACCCTCTGGCCCCTCCAAATACTACATATATGTTAAAATTCCTATTCTCAGAACCTCATTCACTGATGCAAACATGAAATGTGCCTGTCATTACTTAACAATTAGACCCAGTACTTGACCTTTATCTTTCATAGTAGTTTTGCATTAAATGCACCACAAAGAAAGTATGAATTAATGGCTTTTTCTTCCTCTCGACAGTGAAGTTCCTGTGGTTATTAGCAGGGATAAATTTAGCATACATTCTTCAATAAGTATACATGTGTGATATTTCTTTTGTCTTGATTTCTAGACTGAGAAATTACTTAACTGTTGGTTACCCCCTTGCATTTGTTGTCGTATTTTTTAACAATTAAGCTTGTACCACAGCTAAATATTGGCATTTGGGTATGGTTTAGTACACAAGTTCAGATCCACCCTTTTTTAGCAAAGATCTGAGAAGAAAATGGCTCTAAGTCTCTATTTGATTTTCAGTGATGTGAGAGGTTTGAAGCATGCATGAGAGCTAAAGTGCTGAATAAACCCTAGAGAAATGGCTGTATGAACTTCCATCTTTGAATGAGCACCCCGTATAGATTGCCCTAGATGCACAAGTAGTCAGTGCAAAAGGTTTTAATTAAGAGAGTGTGTAGTTCTGCTAAACTGTATAATTTGCTTTGTGACTTCTGTTACTGTTGATCAAGCATTGCAAATGCATCATTAATACCAGAACAAATGCAGAGGTCTCTATACAAAAGTTTTGGCCAATTCCATAAAGCGTATGAATTGAAGTCAGCAAAGGGTTTTTCTTGGTATTTAAGATTCAGTGGAAAAGTAAGAGGGGCAGCTATGCCAAGAATTCATGCTGATCTTGCCAAGTGCTTCTTTGAGTGACTTTATCCAACATGAGACTAAACAATGTATTAAATACACATATAGCAGTTAGGGAATCAAATGTCAAATAACAGCTTCCCGTTATTTGAAACCAAATCTGGAACTTGGTCTAGTGCATAGAAAAAAGGTAAACATCATAAAAAGCACTAGCATCTCTAACATCTAACAGCTAATAAAGACACGTATAAATCGAACTTCTGGAGAAACTGTACTTCTTTGGTTTTGGTAGGAGACGCTTTTTGCAGAGTTGTTTCTTGTTGAAATTTTGATCAATTATTTGCTTCCAGTCACTTCATTAAAATTATCATCACCACTACATTCCCGCTTAATGAAAAGGTTGAAAAATTATTAAATCCTTGGTGACCTGAGGAACTAGCTGCAGAGAAGACCTGCTAGCAGGGTCTAAATTTAGTGTGTTTTAGAGGATAAATCCTCCTAGACTCACTGTGTGATCCATGGAGGAAGAAGGCAGACCCTCTCTCTCCGTTATTAAAGAGGTAACTTAAGAAGATTAACCTCACTAAACTAGGGTTAGACTTTATGAACACTCCCTATCCTTTGTTAATGTTGTAAAAAATAAGAAAATTCTTTCAAAGACTGGCGTATTTTCAGAGAACTTCCTCAGTGTTTACTACCAGGAACAACAAAGCACATATCAAACTTATGTGTCAGCTATTTGGCTATACAGTGATACTATTCCAGAGGACAGAGCTGTCTTTCTTACAGAGGTATGTATTAGTAATTGTACCTATAGTTCTGGTTCCCTGAGCACTGACTCTTCAGACTTGGCTAGAGCTCCTTTCCAGGTTAGTTTTCCTATAAGGAAAGTAAGAAACCTGGGGATAAAGATTGACACACCCAAATCTTCCATGGATGCAGTATTTGGACATGAATGGGGCATACAGCCAGACCAAGGAACTTAAAAACACTCTTAGATCTTGCTGTGTGAACATAGCCAAGATGACCAGCACTTTTTTGCAAAGATTTGTAAGACTGTCACTGACACCACAGTCTGTGTGTGTCCATGGCAGCTTTTCAGCATGCCTCTGCTGGGCTTCCAACACTAATGCTCCTTTCAATCAGGGATGCAGAGAGGAGCTAATGACTCATAGCTCCTACAGGTATGGAGTACTTAAAGAACTGAGTGCCATGCCATCTCTTGTAATTATGTTGATAGGTTTGACAGGCCTAGAAACTTTAATAACATCTTAAAAGCAGATTTTCTGAAGTAAACAAGAAGCTCTTAACTAAAGGGAAATGGAAGAAGCAAAATGTAATTGCCTATTGCTATACCACTTATTTCCTCTTTTCTAAGGCAGCAATTCCTCCACAGACACCTTAGTTCTAGAAAGCAATGAGATCTGATGACAGCTCTCATTACCCAAAATTATGTTCACCTTCTTATTCTGATTTTCTGATAATTATAAACTAATAGTCTTACAGCTGGGGATTTTCCAAAGGACAGCACACAATTTTGGTTGTCTTATTGGACAAAAAAATGTAGAAAAAATCTGCAATAATTCTCCACAAAGCAGTTGACACAGGGAACATTAAGTTGGATACCAGAAAAAAACATCTTTTATGGTATTCACTGTTTCACATATGGAAGCATGTGCTAGATCATTCTCCATTCTCTGAAGAATATCAGAGGAACTCCATTGTCTCAGGTATCTAAATTCTGCTCCTTCTTTTCTATGCAAGTGATACTTCAGAAGATTCAACATAAGACCAAAGCAGTGTTTTTAACAGAAAAAAAAGATAGAATTTTAATTCATGAAGTTGATTGTCATGGTTTCAAATAGATGTTGCCATCTAACTGGACTTTAAAAGTTAGAAGACTGAAAATGTCTAAGGAAATAAAAAACCTGTTTCTTTATTGGCACTCATATGTATTATTAGCCAGATTGCTATGTATTTATTGGAAAAGGTGTATTTTCAAAGGAGAAGAAACTAGATCAAAAAGAATATAGCATTTTCTCCGTAGAGAAAACTACATAAGCTTTCCTTTCTCGTGGTAGTAATAGTCCTCAAGAAAGAGTATGAGAAAGAATTAAATGATTGTCCAGCAAATTCCACACATACAAATAAATAATTTTTTGACTAATCTACAAAGTAAATTCCTGTGATAAGACTAGACTATTTCAGGCAAAATTTATCCCCTTCTAGATTATCACTTCCGTAAGTTTTCTGTTATTTGTCCTTTTAGTTTTTCCAATATTCTCTGCTCTCAGCATTGTTTTGTAATAAGTGTATCATGGTAGACCTTCCTAGACATTAAAATTCAAGTGAATGATGAAGCCATCCCACTTTGCTTCATGACTGTTGAATCCAGAGGTTTTGAGACTAGAGAAACATTAATTGAGAAAAGCTGTGTTTAAGTGTAGCCACTTGTGTAGCAGTGGCCAGGCTCTCTGTTGGCTTCTCCCAACAAAACCTAGCACACAGGAACTTGAGCGGCAGAAATTCTCCTAGAGAGATGTTCCTAGATAAAAGGTGGCAACAAACTGCTTTTCTCTGGTGAATCATGGGAGAAAAAAAAGCTGTCTGAGGAGTAGCCATTGCCTGTTGGAATTGTGACCAAGGAAAAAAGCAAATTTTCTATTTTGGGGTTTGTGCAGTGTTCTCCCCTAAAAAAACTTTAAAAGTGCTTCTTGACAGTCTATCTCATGAAGAAAGAGTGGTAGAAACTACATTTGACTTCCTCTTGAAGTCAATACTTTCCTTTGTGTGTGGTAAGCAGCTGGGGCATCTCCTGAAAAGCTGTAAAGAGTTTCCTTTTATAGCTAGAAAGTTGGGCAAAGTAGACTATATAAAGGAAATTTTTGTGTTCCAGTCCTAGCCATAGATATAGCCTTGTGGTTGCAAAGTACAGAATTTCAACAGAAAGTAATACAGCTATTTCTATCTTCATTTCCACCCACAGCTCCCAAGGAATAGTCAGAAGCTTTGACCTTGAATCTGAACCAGGAGTTGCACCTCAGCCAAAAGGTATTCTTTATATTTGGAGTCTCTAGTGAAATACAGAATGATGGAAGAAAAAGCTTCCCTCACAGCTATTTCCTGTGCAAGTTAAAGGCAAACACTACCATTGATTATACTTTATTTAAAGGAACCAGAATATGAGAAAGGAAGGCTTAAAATACTACTTTAATTGACATACTCTTTACAACAAAAGAAAAATATTCACTAGCTTTGGTAGTACATTTGCTATTTGCTTTACCAGTGTTAACTGGGCTTACTTTTTCCAGTTCTGTGTTTTAGATTTAAGGAGAAGGCTAAAACAGACTAAATTGCTTCCTTGTGAATCAGAAGTATTCAGGTAGAGGACACACATTACTTAGCATCCAAGGGGCCACATACATATTAGCTTCATAAAATTCCTATTGAATGATGCAACTGCAGTATGTTGATTACAACTTTGCAAGACTTTCCTAAAAGTGGTCATTCATAAGTAAAAGCTTCCACACTTTTCCATATAAAACAAGGTCAACATTTATGGAGTCAAGTTACATTACTTCAAGTAGAAACTCAGAATGTGAAAAAAAACCAGAGAAAACTTAAGAGAAAGTCTTAACTGACAGCAGATAAAAAAAATCAAGATTGCGAGAGTAATGATCTCCTTTGAAACTTTGGAAACCCGTTCAGGTATTTTAAAGTAAGGATGACTTATCTTAGGGTAGAGATTTGAAACAGATTGTGAAACCTTAGAATAACCGAGATTGAAAACAAAGAGATTTATTGCTAATGGTTGGCATTTCACATAACCTCTTACCTTGAGGAACACAAAGTACACATAACAGTAGGTCTGACAGCTTGGCAGTAACAGCTACTCTAGTGGTAAACAAGAATGATAGCTCTCTGAACAAGCAGCAAAGACTTTGGTGGGAGAGAATCATCTAAGATACATACACAGTAAAAGAAAAAATGCTATAATCTTCTAAGGATGTAGTATATATCTCATTGTTTTCTGGTGCAGAAACAGGAGTGGGAGATGTCAGTCTTCCTTCACATTCATTCCAGCCATAAAGTATTTGTAGGGCACTCAAATAACCCCTTACGTGTAACGGAGCTGCTGATAAATATAACGAATTTTGATGTATAAGTGTGTGAACACCTAAAGAGTTGGTAGAAAAATGTAAGTTCCTTTATGAGAGATTCCAGTAGTTTCAATATTGTGCTTAGCACCAGAATACTAAGTTCAACAGCAGCCTAGAATAGATGCTCATTAACAATAACTAAAGTGTTAAATACAGAAAAGAAAGGTTATTTTGTGACTAGTGAATTACTTTGCATATACAAAACCAAGGTGCCCAGTTTCAAAAGTGAACTATAATAGGATGTACCAAGATAGTGAAAATGTCTACAATTTATATGTTGAGGAAATTAGGATTTTTTATAATTTAGAAGTGCAAGAATCTGAACTTCTGCTTTTATGGCAAGCAAGGAGTAAATATTGAAAGCAATAACTCCATGAACAGAAATTAATAGGAATAGGGTGGGTATGATCAAAAACCCAAAAATGATGGCTTAGAAGACAAGAATTATTACTGGACACGAAGGATGGATAACCTCAGAAAAGAACATCAGAGAAGCATATACTGTTTTTAAAAGTAAATGCTAGCTTCAGAGGCTGTAAGAACAAAAATTCTAGGATGTTTTGAACAAATATGTTAATGAATGCATTCAGAATGAATGTATATTCCTAGCTAAAAGTTTCATTAACTTTGTTATTTGAGTAGCAAATAGCTGAAAATCAGAAATAGATTTCTATTCCTTACAAGGTGAATATTTCTTGATCCACACAATCGCAGAGTTAATTTTATCTGTTGCCTGTACTGGTGTTAGTGTTTATTATGTCACCACACATGAATTTTCCTCCACCTGTATTTAACTGATGAAGCATGTGGATCCTTGGACGTGGTAACTTTCTGCTTGCTGCCGTCCAACTTTTCTTTTTTTCAAACCAGATGTTGAAGCTAATGCGTTTTTAATATGATACAATGTGTATTTAAACTGTTTACTAGTAGTCTGACATAACAGGTACATGCACCTCTGCCTCATGAATGTCTTGGGTCTAGTATGTGCTTTCATTCATTTAATTTCAGTGACAGGTCAGTGGAAAACAGTAATATAGCAGGTGGAATAGCAGCAGCTGCAAAGAGGTTAAAAACAATAAGAAGTCTGAAAAGCAAAATTCATCAGAAACTCAGAGAGGTTGAACACAGGCGAAAATTTATTCTTTACTGAGACTTCATGGTAATTGAAGTCTTGAGTGTCTCTGAGATAAAGGATACTAGTCATAGTCGGCAGCCTCGGTGACCATAGCTAAGCCCATTTAGAGGAGTAGAAGACTCCAATGGATTACATGGAAAAGTTTAGCAGTTGAATGAAAGAAAAGGTTGACTTACTGAAGTAAAAGCCTCTGTCTCCACACACGAACTGAAGAGCATCAACCAGCTCAGCACCACAGAGTGTTTCTGGGCCAGCAGCAACAGAACTGGTTAAGGTAAGCAAACACAGCCCAAGGTAGAAGAAATGGGTGTAGGACACAGTGTGCATCTTCACCTGCCAAGGAAGCAAAAGCAGTGTCAGAATTTCCCAACAGAGTCTTAAAGAAAAGAACTCCTGCACCCTCGTGAGCTGAGCATGAATATGTACTATAATTTCTTGGACAATAACTGTACTATCAGGAAATGTCTCATCATAATTTTGCAATGGTCTACATATTCCAGTCCATGTATTTTGTGAACTGAATATTTCCTCTGGTGAACATTCTTGGTTCACATTCACAAGTAAGTTAGGGATCCCTGTAGTGACTACAATTTATGGTTGCTCCTGCAAGAGGAGGATATGGGGGAGTGCAATAGACAGGCAAAGGGAAACCTGGAATGATAGAAGTAAGGAAGAGAACTTCGAATTGGTTTGTCTTAGACAGATAAGCTGAGGGAATATGAAATTTGCCTGCCAATGTACTGTGGGAAATGGGGGTGGCATATGATGGAGAAGAACTATTTAAACTAAAAGCCAGCACTGGCACAGGAATAAATGGCTGCAAACTGAATGGAAGGAGATTTGGCTTAATAGGAAGAGAGTTCTTTATTAGGACTCCATGATTCTCCAGCTACCTTAAAAAGGAAAATACCAGGACAAACCAAAAAAAGTTTCAAGGTACAGCTTGCCAGTGTTACTGGAACTGATGTGGGACCTTCCATAGTAGAGAACCACAACCAGTGACTCTTACAGTCTCCTGTTACTAACAGGCAAATATCTGGAAGCATTCGAGAAATGCAGCCATGCTTCATTGATGTCCATTATATCCTCTTAGTCAGGAGTGGCTATGAGGTATACACAGAGGTGATAATTCTTTTCTCATTTGCATTTGGTTATAAACTATCTTTTTTCTGTACTTATGATTGAAGAAAGGCCAATCCTCAATGGGTGTAAACTTGCACCATTCCATTTATCCACTTCCTTTAGTATCAACTTATGTCCAAAGATCTTACCCAACATATCAAAGAAGATGGGTTTGTTTGTTTGTTTTTTAATATTAGGAAGAGCTATTTACCTGTAGTAGCAGGACACTGAAGAATGTGCTTAATGCATACTCTGAACTTACTTAGATCGCTTGCCAAAAATGCTAGTTTCAAAAGGTGTAAATCTGAATTTAATTTCATTTTCTTTCAAGGTTAACATCAGTATTGCAGTCAGGTAAGAAGTTACAAATCTGTCTTCCACATACAGTTAAAATTGGCTTAAAACTGCTTTGTATTAGCAAACTAGTACAAAGTAATTGAAGTAAAATGATTAATCTTCCCTGAAGTTTCTTTCAGGGTTTCAGGGACCATTTAATCTTATTTCTTCACTGAACTTTTGAAAAACTGATGAAATTGTCTATTGTCAGATCAATTGGGATCTGATCCAGTGGGGTATTGAGTCTTCTCTAGTCAATAACTTTTAAGAATTCTTATTTGCTTGGCAAGGGATCTTAGTACCTTGCTAGATGAGTCCCCTATTTCCACTATGACAATAATGAACAAATCTAAATCCCATGATGTATTATAAAAAAGAATGAATAAATATTTTCCCATTCACAAGAGTCTTTAGCCAACTTTGCCATGCAAAACCCAACAAGCTTGAATGCACAGACATGACTGCAATGGCAGATGGAAAAAGATTAGATTATAAATGAATGATGGTAATGAGGCATTATTTCCTGTAATGATTCCATATCTTAACAACAACAATTTCTTTTTTCCTTTGCCATATTTTTGAATTTATAAGATAAATGTGATGCACCTGCAGTTTAAGATGGTTCCCAGTTCTGAGGAGGTAAAGCAGAAAGCTGTTTAGCACACTGCCTCAGAAAGCTGAAAGACATTACAAATACAAGAACATTATGTATTTAGCAATTTGTTCTCGTATAACATTTGGTCCAGAAATAAACATAAATTTTAGACATTTAACAATTTTTTATTTTTCAAGACTTCTCAGCTGGCTTGCATTTTCAGATAAATATCAGCACTGAACTACGACAAAACAGATTATCTACTGTTTTTCCTTTAGTGGAAGCCAAGAAGGCTGCACAGTATAAACCACAGAGAATTTCTAACTTTATCTCCAAATTTAACAACAGTCAAGAACTTTCAAACACGTAAAAACTTTGCAGAAAAGAAAACAGACTCACATGTTTCTAGGGTTCAATCAATTATTTGATAAATTAAGTACTGTTTCATTAAAACTACTTCCAAAACATAGTTTAAAACTTTAACTTTACTTCATCATTTTAATTAAACACAACATTAATTGATTCAATATGTTTGTGATAAAATCAAAGCTCCACTTTATGTCTGAGAGGAATATTCTTGAGAAAATACAAAGTTGTAATCCAATATTGCTTCAGGTTCTCTACAATCAAGCAGAATACTTACATTATCCCCAATTTGACTAGAAAGTTGAGAGCTTAAAAGAAAAAGCTTTGCCATGTGGGTGGGGTTTATTGAAGCATCTAATTACATTAGGAAATTGAATACAGGTTCAAGATGAGCCTGGTTAAGCACTTCTTTTAGTTGCATAGAATGACCATATTTTCACAGCTGGAATTTCCTTTTTTTTTCAGTAAAATAGCCAGCTTTTGCTGCATTCCTCTTTTAACAGTCCAGAAGAGTGGCACCACAAAGGAATGTCATATACGAACACTCTACATCTCATTTACTTCTTAATTCTTCTATGTAAGTCCTCTTTGCCTAAAAAACTATCAGTTGACAAAAGTTGTGCATAAGAATTCTTCACATACTCAGTCATTTTAGTAACATGTAAGAACATCTGCAATAATTATAAATACCTGGAGTGGGGCAACATATTTATGGACAGTATATTCTATAGAAAGAAATCAAAAGATATATACTCAAAATTACATTTTACTACAGAGAGGGTGGGCCTGATTATCAAACCATAGTAGAAATATGTAATTATTATGCAATAACAGTATTCACTAGTAATTATTATATAAATAAAGCCTATATACTCTAGAGCGGATCAAGGTTTAAATACTGTTAACTTTGAGTAAAGAATCTGGGCTACATGCTAACCTAAATCAATATGTTCCATTGATTCCAAGGAAGCTTGGCAGGATGCACAGCTGAGGAACTAGCACATTACTTTTATGTCTCTTAGTGCCTTGCTCAATACTTTAAAAAAAAAAAATCTTCATCTTTCAAGTATATTGGAAGGGATGCCCACTTATACATTAAGGGAATGATTTCATCCATTACAATTACAGACCTGTAATTAGGTCATTAAGGAATGAGATAAGTGTGTTTTAAGTGTAAGACATTGTAAAAAAATAATTAGGCCTTAAACAATTAAAACAGGATAATTCTTTCAACTGCATAAATCTCCTTGCAAAATATTAAAAACAAAAAGTTCTTGACGGATGTAAATTTGCTGATAATGGAAAGTTGAACTGGAGCCAATTGACAGAAACAGAGGTCAATGCACCTACTGAAGTCAAATTTACCTAAGACAGTTTATATTATTGTGCAGAAATTATAGGGTCATAACATGAAACTTCATATGCAAACTTTCCTGAAACAGCCCTCCCTAGAAGGGAGAACTTGGAGATGAACATGTAAGGGAATTTCCATTTTCTTTATGTACAATTGCTTAAGCTGTACAAATATGCAAGGTCAGCAAGAGTCGCAGCTGGTTTCTAATGTAGAAAACAAACTGAACTTCTCATTTACTTTTAATTTATGAAAGCAAAAAACAAGCAAATGCTACGATGCTGCCAGAAAATTGCTGCAGTGACAACATCCCTTGAAAGTTTCCTTGTGAAAGCATGAACATTTTCTCTGTAATTGTGTATAATAAAACTGCAGAAACTTAACATTTGAATAATACCTTTTTTCCTATAAAACCCTGCACCTGCAGAAAATAGCTAAAAGTTCTTGTTTTCAGAAGCATTCATTAACAATATAGACAATGATGTAATTGGACCTTTTAATAATGACATAACTGAAATATTACAAAGTTCTCTGAATAGAAGTGAAATTTAAGACATGTATATGCAATACTTTACCCTTACAGTCATCTATGTAATTGCAACTATTACATACAGCCATTTTCCAGATCACATAAAATTGCATGTTCAGCAATTTATAAATAATTCTCAGTTCTAAAATAATGTTATTGAAAAGTGCACAATACTTTTCAAACCAGAAGCAGACAATACACAGCAAAATAAAACTAAAAAATTATTTGAAATAGTAATAAAGATTTACCTTCAAGAAATCACACAAGCAGCACTTAACTAATTGTGTTGAAAGACTGTTGATTTTTTCCATTGCTTCTTAAAAGTGCAAAGTCTGGAAATGAATTTGTTAGCAGTAATGATGAGAAAAAAGAAATCCAGAGAGATGTGAGATGTTGAGAGCAATGTCACATTTCAATATTGAGGACTTTATTCCATTGCGCAGGCTCTATCTGCTCTGATTTTAGCAGTGACAGTGAGATTTAGCAAACAGAAGAGGGATTTAGAGAAAATCCTCACATTTATCTACATTACACAGACACTGTAGACAGGAAACAGCTGGGGGAGCATTTGCCTTCTCTCTCTCTCCCTCTTCTGGCAAAGTTACCGAGTAAGGACTTTTTTGGGCATGGTGACAAATAACATCATACCTTTGCATTTTAAAACTAGAGCACAGAAGCATATTTTTTTCCCTTTAAAAAAATATGAATTAGTGACTGAGGGGTTAGCAGACAAAAAGAGCTTGTGCTGCCATGAAAAATAAGAAGATGCATTCTAGTTAACTTTCAGATAGCTGTGTTTGCATTTGTATTTATGTGTGTGTGTGTCTGCATTTCAAATACATAAAAACTTATATACCTAGGGGCAATGTTTGTATATATGCATACCTTTGCGTATATACACACATTTTATTTTTGCATAGAGGCATAGGTATTTTATTTATATAGTACAGAAAAGCAGGCAGTCAGTTATCTATGTTTTTCTTCATGCGTCTTTATGTTATTAAACTTGGCACGCCTATATGCTGAGTAACAATTAAAACCTCCAACTCTCTGTGTGATTAACCCTAAAATAGCAGTTTGTAATTTGCTAAAAATAACAAAATTGTCAAGCGCTACTTGTAAATAGGGCAAAATAGCTTTGTGATCTTTCAGCAACCACACAGGGGAAATCGTATAATTTCCTAGAATTTACAGTACTATAAATATAGTAGCACAAGTAGCCCAGTTTGGGGGGCTTCTATGATGTGTATATTAAATCTGCTGTTGTAATTACAATGTGATTTCCCCCCTTTTGAGTAGTAATCTTCAAATTACTCTTGATAACAATTTACTTGACACTGGGAAAGAGAGAATTCAACTTTATTAGTTCTGCGATACCTAAGTTTTGCCTTTTTTATTTTTCTTCAATTATGAGTATATTATAAATAACACCAGCTGGCCAGCAACATGCTCTCACGGGTTATGATGTCATTCAAATCCCTCAACTGTGTTAGTGGCTTGCAATGTGCTCCAAGCCAGCTGTTTTTCTATTTATAATGTATGCTTGCCTTTCAATACTTAGCTATTGAGAATAAAGTTGTGATGTTGTTTTATAGATACAGTTTGTACTTGTTACCCTTTGGATTTGTAAGATGGCATTTAAAAGTAGAGGACTAAACAAGAATGCATCTCCAGAGACCAAATACATGTCACAAACAGTGCATGATTTCCATAAAAGCTGTTTCAGAACATTGCATTTTGTCCCTGTTAGCTTCCACTCAACTGAGAGTTGCATGCTGAGGTGCTAGCTGTACTTTATTATTGAAAATAACAATTGAGATCATGTTGGCCCAGATCTCTTCTCAGTTTTCAGATCCACCTTGAACTATATGGTGCTTGCCAGGCAGAAAGGACACATTTAGTTATTTGTATCCTCTATGAATGGCTAATACTCTGCTCTGTGCAGTTTTAAACACTGTATGGCTAGCTAAGCTGATTAATCTTAGAAAGGGATTTCTTTTAATGTAACATAAAGGCAGAATCACAGGGGGCTTTGAGGTAAGTTTGCTTAGTTCAGGTAATACTAATAGTTCAAGTATTCTGATACACATTTGTACTGCAGGTGCTATATTTTAATATTCCGGTCTGTTTTATTCTTCCCTCTGCATTTGAGAGGTCACTGCATAGTGGCACCATTCTACACATAGCTTGATAAAGCCTGATGCTACTTATAGTATATGTATCACTTATTTCACAAGTCTTGCAGAAGAATGTGGGATGACAAATTAACAAAGGTCTGACAATATTTTTTTTTTTTTTTGCTTTTACTGTACTACAGGTGGGTGCCCATACTTCTACCTTTTTCTTCCTGAATAACAGAAGGAATACCACTCCCCCAGTGCCTGAGCTGCAAACCCTTGTCTCTCTCTGCACTGCTTGCTTTCTCCTAGGTTTCACCAGGCCTTTCTTGGCATGAGAGCAGGATGCAGTAGAAGATGCAACTTTTGGCTTTCAGGGTAACCAGACAATCAGTGTCTCTAAACAACTGATAATCGTGTTTGCCATTCTGAACACTTTTCCTCAATGCACCTCACCAGCCTGAGGTTCTGATATACTTCACTTATTTCTTTTGGTTCTTGTTTTAAAGTGCTTATGCAGTTACATACATTCCCTTGAATAAAATGCACCTGTTAACTACAGAGTTTATGGCAGTCATCAAAATACTCAAAAAGATGTCCAGGTCAAAAAAAATTATTTAATTGGAATGTGTATAGTTATTCTACATTAAAAGAATATAGCATATATATTTTTGTTTGGCTTCTTAAATATGACCTGCAGTGATATAATAACCACAAAGACATATTAAATGAGTGAGAGATGTAACAAGGTATTTAGGAATTTATGTGTCCTGATCCTCATCTTTTACACTTTAATATCCGTATGACATCACTAACATGCTCTGAAGCTATAGAGTTCCTATGTCAATTTTTCCAGGGACAACTCCATTTTATAGAAGATAGCAAAACTAGAAATAATCATTTATCCAAATTAATATACTGTCCCTCCTTAAATCCTTTTTAAAAGGGTAGAAGCATTGTCACAATGCCTGAAAAAGTCTGAACTATAGTAAGGCAACCAGTGTGCATGCCTCTTGCATTCTTCTGTATTAGATCACTCTTACCTATATACAGTTATTTGTAGCTGTTTTTCATTTTTTACTTTGGGATTACAAGTTTTCTGGAACCAAGATAGAACCACTATAATAGATATCACCTGAGAGGGTGATAGGGTGGAGAGCATGGTGGGATAAAGCATGGAAGAAGACAATAAACATGGTGGCTGGTGAACAGCTGTTTTTCATTATGTGAAAATAGCAGAGACAAGATTGTCTTTGAAGAAAGTGGTGAAGGGGTGTATCTTATTAATATGAAATTTGTGTTGAAGTTAGTGATTAGTTAGGTATATCATGGAAAATTCCTTTCAAGTTAAAAGTTGAGAAGTCAAGAACAAAATCATCTTACTAATTCATTTGTTTTTTAAAAAAAAAAAAAACCTCAAACACCTTTTTTCATGGTGACCTAAGCAGTGTTGTCGCTAGATGAAATCCAAGTAACAAATGTGGTGGGAAGGATGCGGGCACGCAATCTGAGCTGTCATTACATTGCCAGCGTTGAAGAGACACTAAGGAGAGAGCAGTGCCATGGAAAACAGTTTCTCACTTGGGTGAACAGGGAAAGTGCGAGCTTCATGATTGAATTTTAGAGGGTCATGTAAATTGAAACCTTTCGCATTCGCTGATGAAGAAAAGCATAAGTGTTTCAAGAGCAGGATGGATGTGTGAGAAACTCAGTCCAGAACTACTGCTTGTAGGCAGTAGTGGTAGAAAGAATCGATGTCAGTAACAGGTCAGAATTAATCTATGGACTTGTAAACTGAAATTACTGAGTATTTCACATTTTGTAGAGTAAGAATAGTAGCTTTGCTGAGATCAAAAGGCGGCAAGGACTTTTCTGCTTGCAACTAGCATGCAGAGAGTATGGTGAGAATGCTCTGATGTAATAAAGTACTGTGTAATTTTAATTTATAGTACAAATTAAAGTAGCTACTATTTTGAATATCTTCATATTAATAATTAATATTAATACAATTTGAATATCTCCATATTAATTCTAGTTTCAGGAACAAATGCTGCTAAAAATGATACAAAGCCAAATATCGAACTTACTTTCCTACTCAAGTGAGATATACATCAGCTCCTGGATATATTTGTTCACAATTTAAACACTTAAATTTTTTAAAACGATAATATATTATGGGAATTACTTATTAATAAAGTGGCATGAAATGAGGTATAGTTATGAATGTGATACAAAAATACAAAATATGAGAAGTAATATTAAATAAACAAAACTAAAAAGCTCAAACAAAATGTGTTTCAACATTTCTGAAAGCATTTTTTAAGTGTTGTTTTTTTTTTTTTTAATTTCTGCTTTGTGGGAAATTTTGAAATAGTTTGTTCTGATTCAGAATAATCAAAATACCAGAATTTTCCATTAAACTGGAAATTCCCAGTTTTAGCTGTTTGTAGTCTTGCTCTCACTTTCCCAATGTTAAGCCCTGAATAGATGATCTTTAGTCCAAAAAAAGTTGCTTTCTTTCTTATTCCTAAAAGCAGTAAAAAAGCCAGAATCAATAAAGGAAGAAAATTAGGAGATATGACTGCATAAGCTCTATGCTTATATGTATAGAAAGAAGGTAAAATAAGTGGGAATTGTGATGGGCAGCAATTTACATATATGTGTATATCTTCCTGGTAGATGAGGAAGATCATAGGAAGTGAAATGCATGGCCTTAGATATTCCTTTAATTTCCTAAACTGTTTCTTCCACATTTAGGTGAAATGTAGAGAAATATTCTTTTCTTTTTTTTCCTGAGTCATCTCAAGGCTAAATCTATGATCATAGATTTTTATAAAATAGAGTCTAGTAGATATGTTTAATGGTATTTTGCTTTTTCCATAAATTAGACACAGGAATGCCAATGTCTATGTGTGATTTTGTTTTTGGTTTTTTTTAATTGATGACTCAGAGAAAGCTGTAAAGAGAACTGAATACTGGAAATTTTATCACAAGCAGGATATAGACAAAGCAAACAATGTGAGCACATGGCAAAAATGCCTGTCTGTTTTATCTCGGCCTGAAGAGTTCTTGCATGAGTTACAAACTTCAGAAAGTATTCCTTATTAAACTTATAAGCAAACTCTATTTGGAGATGAAAAAAGATGTTTTAAAACAAAATAGAATCTCTGCTTCGACCATTTTTAATTTCTTTAATTTACAATTAATCTGGTTCTTACTGTATGTCTTGGGACTATTTCTTCTGGATTCATTTCACTCTCATGATTTACTACGCAGAAGGAGCTTATCTGATAAAATTTGTGCAGTGTTTAGTGGACTGAAGCCGGTAGGTTCTGCACCTTCAAATACTGAGCTCCCTCCCATAAACAACCTCACCTAATTATAATTCTTAGATTTTGGTCAACTACGCTTTCATTAAGAAACTACTGAATAATTTAAGTACTAAAAAGAACCCACAGAATTACAAAGTTGCCCCAAATAAAAGCTATATTGATTCTTATTCATGAGTGCTTTTCTGTAATAGACTTCACCGTGTCAATTAAAGCTCAGAGTTCAATCTATACTTTATCCCTAGGACATAGCAACCATCTCTTCAACTCTCATTTTAAACAGTATCATCTGATCAAATGACCAAATCTGATTTTCTTTCCGTATTTTAATCTTAAAATATGAAGTTTGTTGAACTATAGCAGAATGAGACTCCACGTTTAGCAAAGTAGGACTTATACACAAATTTTGTGGTTCTGATATCTGATATCTGCTTAGTAAGCTTGATGTATTTTACACCATTAATTTTTATGTCTTTGCTTTGATAATGTTATTTTGTTATTAGAGATGTTTTTAGGTTTTTCTGAAAGGTGGTGGCAGTTTAGGCCATTGAGACCAGTTTTGCAAATCTATGGTTCTGGGTTTCAGGGCATCCTCCGTGTAAATGCGTTAGAACAAACAAAAATATATCTTTGATCTCTAACAGAACTTATATATAATTGCATTGAACTTGGGTCTTATTATAATTTCTACCTCTGAATTACTGTTTTACCTTGAGCCACTTGAGTAATTTCTCCAATCAGTCCCATATTTTCCTGTCTGTGAAATAGGAATAGTAGTTACTTTAGGTACATTGAGACTCATAGAGAAAAAGCAGAGCAAGCTATATCATGTATTTTTTTGAAAACATTATCATGGCCCAAAAACCACCTCAGTATGTTTATAAGAAGTGACAAGCTACTGTGTTAGCCTTGTGCGTATTATGTCTCTGTCATCTTCCAAATGTGTTAAGCATAGCTGGAAGAATTCCCAACAGATGCTTCCTTTTACTTATTTTCTTACTTTTTTCTATTACACCATTCTCAAGTGTTCCTGTCGAAGACCTTCTTCACAAAACTGTTTCTGGAATGATTGTTCTTTGTACAATACTAATACTGAAGTATGATAAAAGTTTATGAGTCTTTGCTGCTTAAGAAAATAAAGCTTTTATTTAAACTTGGGTAAGTGAGGACTAACATCTCTGAAAACAGTGAAATATAACAGTTAAGGGAGTTGCATCCCATCAAATTGGAGACACCAGTGGCTAGCTATGTTATTACTTGGGATGTAAGGGGACTATTTAATAAATAATCCTTAGTTTGAATACGTACATGTGGCTCGTTTATAGAGTAGGGTCCTGGTTCTACAAGCAGACTCATTAGCATGACATTTTTTCCAGTCTCTGAACCTGCCTATGGGTTGAGCCATGCCCCTGTGCAGAAAAAAAAACCCTGCTGGCAAAGAGGCTACTGTCTGGGTTGCTTTTCAGTGGTAATGAGCACCTGCAGTGCTGACTTGACTTCTTTTGGTGCTAATAGATGGTAAACACCATTTAAGATTGGCAAGATAATTTTAAATCTCTGTACCCTTTCTGTAATAGCTCCACCTCTTTTCCTTCAGTGTTATGTGGAATTTTAGATCTTCTTAGACAATGAAATAAAAAATCATGAATATGAAATGCTTTGTCACACAAAAAAACCAATAAGAACTAAGAAAACACGCTTTATCTTTGTTAAGGAAGGGCAAGTCCTGTGAGAAGTGTCATGGGCTGGAAGTATAGATGATGAAGAGAAATAAGAGTCTCAAGCTATTTCATTTCATTGTTTAGAATTTTACGTTCTCCTCAGAAAAGATTAGGAGAAAGAGAACATATTTACTTCATATTTTGTGTTATATATTTAAACAGGACTTCCCTGTTTCTATGTCTACTTTTACAGCTATCACATCTTTAGTTTGCTAAATCTTTATTTTTCTTGTAAGCTTTTTTTGTTCATAGGATATTTTCTATATAAAAGATTACTGTTGCTTCTTTAGAAAAATGACACCATTTAAAAGCTTTCTTTTTTATGGGCAACAGCATCAGCATTATGGTAAAGAACTGAATATTGGTGCTGTTTTGAGATGGTTCCAAACATCATCTGTGTTTCAAAACAATCTTAGATTTGAAAAGCATAGCAGGCTGTGTAGCAGATTTTATCAGTGGAGAAAAAAATCTTTGCTTAGTGTTTGATTTTAAAGGTTTCTCATTCTTTATAAATTTCTGCTTCTGTTCTTTTGTCTTTTGACTTAAAATATATATGCAAACATGGTATCTACCTATACTTTGCAATGTTTGTATTTGCTTGGGGTTGTTTTGGTAAATGATTCATATTTTTAACGGATCTGGTTTATGTGTCCATAATAATTAATACTGGATCTGCATGGTACTAGGTCATTCAGAAGCACAAGTCTGAGTCAGATCAGCTGTGAACACAAGATCACATCTCATCTAATAAAGCAGAGCAGAATTCAGTGTTGATGTGGTTTTCATGCTGGATGCAGAAGGAGGCATGTTATTTTATTCTTCATACCATTTTAGGGGTGAAAGCAATTGTTATGTGAGCCGGCATAAAGACTTCAGGTACAAAATTAATCTGTCAAAACTTCAGCAAATTTTAACAGGCACAGTGAGTTTTGTTTGAAGCTTTGTGTCATGTATGCTTGGAATATTTTTATCCAGCATTAGAAGCCCTAAAATTCAGTACTAATCATTGAACCATAGCCTCTATCAAGTCCATGGAACATACTGGATTAGAATCAGTTGCCCTTTTTAAATTCTAAAATTATCTTTGAATCTCTTTATAGAAGATTACAGTACTCTGATAGGTGCATTAAGTTTGTGTTTCTTTTATTCCAGTCTTTACTGATAATTTTTGTCATTTTCTTGTATTCTTATTCTATAAACATATAGTGTTTACATGAAAACAAAAAGATGCTTTTATGTCTACTTTTTGTTGTGATAGGTATATATTTTTCTAGTCATGTTGATATACATGTAAACTTACTGTTCAGTTTATTACTGGAACACCATTTGTCTATTTTGCCAGTATTTCTTTAATCAGAAGAATCTATAACATTGCTGCTGTATAAAAATAACATCCCCTTCCCTCTAAATTAAACAAGGGGATTTTATGGTTGAAAAATCAAACACATGATATGGAAAAATAAGATACATTTGTACCTGAACCCTGTTATCAGCCCCCACTGTGCCTTCAGTTTCTTCCCTGAATGAAAAAGGAATTTTTGGGGGGAAATACTCTGTGGTCATGTAATTACAGGTTAATAAAATGATGGACTCAAGGCTACTTGAGTGACCACATATTTGTCATCTCCAAGAGCACTTTCCAGTCTTGCAAAAGATCCATCTGAATAGCAAACATGCCATTTCTTGGGCTTTGAGCATGGAAATCACTCTTTTTCTTCTTACTTTACTCCTCCTGCCACAAAAGTGGTATCTCATTAACTATTTGGTAAAAATATTATTGCTGCTCTGTGGCTGCACATGGCATGTAGTGCCCAAAGATTGGAAAACTGGCTTGTATTGTTGTGATCAGTGCCTTACTTACCAGCAATGTTGGTTTTGGATCTGTGTCTATACTTCATTGAGCAAGTAACCTAGGCCCTACCTTTCTTTGGAAACACAGCAGAGAAGGGTGCATGCTCAGGTCCTGACTCGAGGCTCAGAATGTGCATTTCAGCTGGAGAACTTAGATGTGCTTCTTGGTTTCCCTGCCCATGTGTGGTCAGAGGGACCTTGATGACTAAATTTTGCCTGTGAAACAGCCTCCTGCAATTTTTATGTGGCTCAGTCTTCCTGGAGGCAACCGTTATATGACCTTGCACTCAGGAAGATCTGATATGACGCAGATGCACTGTGTACTAATTACTTGTACTTGCTAATTACTACTAGGTTTTCTTGGCTGTCAGGTGAGTTGGGAAGTCTAGAGCAATCTTCATTCCAAACGCATGAAATCCTTTCATTGTTTAACAAGCACATAGCCTTTAGCTATCACACTACTATTTATGACAAACTGACAAAGGTGTTCTCAGGATTTGGTTGGGAAGCTCTGTCAAGAAGGTTTGTCTGCTAAAAAGATGGCTTAACCAATTGTGTTATTCTCCCTAAAGGTGTGAAGGCATACACTGATGCCAAAAGAGAAAGCTTTAGCAGGTGTTAATGACAGGTAATAGGTCCCCAATATTATTCTTGCAGTTTCTTTCCTTCCTTCCTGTCTTACACTGGTACACCATGCCATACCCAGTGAAAAGACAGTTGTCATGTTCCACTTGAGTTCTATACTGGGAGATATTTTTAACATTCTTATAGGCACATACTGATTATGACAATTAATTGATTTCAAAACTAATGAAGTCTGATTTTGATCATGTGTGCCTCTTTTTTAAAGGCGCTGTTTGAATAACAGGTGAGACAGAATGGTTTGATAAAAAGAAAAAAAATTAGATTTTGTCTTTTCTGTCCAAACTGGTTGCTGGCTCCCTTACTACCTACAGAACTGTAAATACATTTACATTTGTACTTAAATACTGTTCAGTGCGTCATGGGTAGCGAAATCTGTCCTCAAAATAACTGCTTGAACTGGTAAGTAATTCTAATATTAATGAAAATGTTCTCAAAATCATATTTTACAATACAGTATTTTAAATATGCATTATGTGAACACGTCTGGTTTGAGTTGATTATGTGTTATAAGAACCAGCTGAAGTTCATGATGTAACCATGTTAACACGTTTTAATAGCTTTTCGAGAACACAACACAATTGTGTTAATGATAATCAGTTAAAGACTCTATTTGTTCCAGATGTTACTTTCCTAGGAAAAAAGGGAAAAAAATTATTTAAAAAATTTTTTCTATATCCCTGTTTAATATCAAGTACTCAGAAAAGTCCTAGTGTAAACCTAATCTCTTTCTTTAGATAACATACTAGTGAGCCATAGGTTAAATTGGAAATGTGAATACAATTGTGAAAGAAATATAGATGCCTAGAAAAGCTTTTTTTTTTTTTGTTGGCATGGGTCTTTAGTTCCCAGTGGCCTAAAGTCCCACACCACAAAATCACTATAATTGGCATGGCTGGCAGCTTCTTCTCTCATTGTCAAACAGATCTTTTACAGTAAATTTGTAGAAACTCTGAAATTGAGCTAATACCAAAAGTATCAAAAGAAAAAAAAGCAAGCAAACCACACACAGATTCAAGCATACCATTAAATGACTGACTTTTGATAAACTGTAAGATTAAGTGACCTATATTAACAAAAAAAAAATGTATTAGTTGCTTACTTTTCAAAGTTTCCTCCAAGATAAACTTAACATTCAATACCTCATCGATAAGACGGGTACATCTTACTAGACTTATGTTAGACATGTCCAGGCTTGTTAGTGATGTTAAATAAACATTGATCTTGAAGGTTATATCTTCAGGAAAGAAAATAATCTGGAACTTTGAAGGTAGTGAAACCTTATGCATGTATCTCTGTGTTGCAGTAGTAGCTGGAAAATATCTTTAGTCATTACAGTAGGCTGTAAGAAGTACCTTTTACTAAGACTTTTCCTTCCTGCATAAATTAGGAAACAGTATGATGGCCCAGAAACTCTCCTGCACTGGGACAAGCTCAAGAAAGGAAGGAAGTTATTTATGGGTCCTAGATTCCTACAGTTATGTACTCCTTTACATTGTTCCAGAGGATCTCCCCAGTAAAGATATCTCAATCAGAGGAAATATATAAGACTACAATGAATATCCCATGGTTTTCAACCACATCATTCATTTATGTTCACAGGATGTCCTTGGGATACAGACACCTCTTGTAAGGATACTTACTCCCTTCTTTGCTCTAGACTGTAAACACTCTGCGACTCATCATGCTGCTTTTCACAAAGGAGCCTTCTCACTGCTGCCCTCCAACATTGCCATTGATCTTTCTGTGACTGTATGTTCTTATTAGTCATGACTAACAGCGTTGGAGAGGAATGAGGAAGGAAGCAGGAGGCTCCAAGGAAGGACGTGAACCTATTGCCCAGAAGTAATTATTCTGCCCTGTCACTGGTCATTCCAGGCATGGTTTGTGAGTATCCTTGATACTACCAGATGAGGCGACTACAAGAAATTTAGCTGCGTGGAACAGATGCCACATATCTGCTGAGGTTTCCTCTAGTTCAGTCAAAGCACAAAGGCATTGCCTATGAAGCAGGTGGATTGACAGAGTGCTATAAGGATCACTCAGGATTATAGAGCTCTTCAAAATGCCTGTAGGGAGAGCATCGGTTGTCACTGTTTATACGAATGCAGAGAAGACCTTGACCTTGGTGGATACTGCTCTTGCAAGGTAAGGGAAATATACCATCTGTATCAATATATATTGGGCATTAGGCCAAAGTAATAGTCTCTTTACAAATAGAAAACCCATTTTTTTTGCTTAAGTGTAAAAGTCACTTCTGCTTCCTAATTTCAATTCTGTTTTACAATTTCAGATGATTTTATTAGCCTTACATGAAGAAAAGAATCATAAAAACTAGTAAAACCTGCATCAGATCTATTTTTCTCCATTGGTAAATACAAATACTCTCTCCCAAAAGGCAGAAAATTATTTTTGCCAATACAGTCAGAATTTATATAAAAAGGCTACCCATAATAATCACAGTCAGATTAAGCACTGACTTTTTTTAGAAGCACTATAACATATTCATGCCCTTGATGGGCTGCCTTATTTGGATGTTTTCATAGTGTTAGCAAATTTTGCAGTTTGATCAGGGAAAACCAGAAAATTTAAATAGCAGTTATGTAGTGGTAAGATTTGGTTTTTTTTTCCCAAGTATTTAAGGAAAAAAGCATCCCCTAACAGCTGTATGTGTTTGTGAAAGAGCAATGGGCAAAGAGTGTTACTAACCTTCTCTGTCATACAGAATTCTCCACTGAACTGTTGAATTCTCCACTGAGTGTGCATTAAAAAATGTCAATTATCACAGTTTCTGTATATGACTGTGAACAGAATATAGTGCCCTACAAAAACCAATCATGAGTCAAGAAGAGTGCCTTCTGTCAATAATCCTCTAGGAAACCTGTACCTAGCAGTCCCTTTACTACCCAGTGTTGAGGATATTCTGGATGCCCCCTCTGTACTTTTTTCTTGGTCATGTGGGTAAAATCACTTGCCTGGACTGCCTGGTGCTGTACATGAGTAAAACTGCAGTTAACAAACAGGTGAGCTGAGCTGTGCTACACTGAGTTTAATGCTACTGACAGTGGCCAGTTCAGTCTGCACTGACGGAGTTTGCTCAATGGGGATCCTCTCCTTGTGCCTTAGAAGGAAGGGAACTGTGGCCATATAGACAGGAGATATGTTCCACTGCCCTTATCTGCATCCTCATGACTGTAGACCTGAGTATCTGCTTCACTGAATTTCCACTTTCAGGGAATTATGTGCTTCACTTCCTCTTGCTTGTCCCTGAGATCATAGTCACCCCCTTCTCCCAGTTTTGAACACCTTGTCTCTAAAGGAAAAAATGCCTGCCTGTGAGTTTGGTGAGCAGGGTTTTGGAAGAGACATATCTTGTGTAGAGCTACAGGAGTTAAGCAGCCTGATATGAGATTGGGGCAGGAGGGGCTATGCTGTGTTAGGTGTGATGTTTTGGAATACTGGGGTGGGCTGGCAGGAATGCAGATTATCTAAGTTGTGTAAGGAATTCAGAGCATGCTGGAGAACAACTCTCTTAAGGTTTGTTTCTTGACATTAAAACTGCAATGCTCTCAGTTTCACATAAAGGAGATGTGAAGTGCTAGACAATGTGGGCAGTCAGAGAATCTGGTCTTGAGTGTGTTGCTGAAACTGTAACAAGGCAAACTATAACTGCAACACAGCAGTTGACTTGACTCGTTCTGGCCATAGCCCTGGCATGGGTGTTTTAACATGTGCCAAGCTGATTATAGTCTGCAGGAAACTATGTGCCAACTGAGAATTGCTGGAAGGCAGGCCAACATCAAAACAGTTAGAGGGTAAACTGCTTGTTGACTTTGTGAGTGACTTCTGGGAAGAGGGGCTGCCTCTGGCAGCCTTCTGAAATTGCTGAGAATGGAAGGAAGCAGTGTCCTCTCAGAAATGCAGTTTGGGGTGGTTATGAGAAAAAATAACCCTTGTTCTTCTTTGAGACAAGAGTTGTGGGAAAGATAGGGTGAGTACATGGACTCAGTGTGGGGGGAAGGGAATGAAGAAACTTGCTGGTTTTGTTAGGAAATTGGTTAGTTTTGCCTTGCTCACTCCAGTTCAATCCAGAGGATTGGGACCCTATATAAGCCAGTTAAGTCAGGAGGTTTTGGGATACATTGGTCTTTATTTGCCACAAATGCCAAAAAGGAAATGTGTATAAGTACAGCCTTATAATAAAAATGGGCACAAATCATGCAAATACCCTCAAATTTTATTCTTTCTGCTGGTAATAGGTTGACCAACACCCCCCAGTTGATCCTTGCCAGTTTCTTAATAGTGACTGAAATTCATAAGTTGTAGCTGAGTTTCTTGTCTTTTGTCTGTGCTTAAAATCATTACAGATGGAGCAGGAATTGATAGGTAAACTTGTGGCACTTAAATCCAGGCACTTATTAATGATAAATTGCACTTAGTTCATTAAATCAATCTCTCTGAGCATTTTTTTTGTTCTGCCCTCAATTCCCTGTATCACTACAACCAAAGGGAGTAGTAGTGTCTGCATGATTTTAAAATAAACAGAAAAATCCTTGATGGTGCTGGACTAGATGTTCCTGATAACATGTTGCCAACAGAAAAGTTCTCATCCTTGAAGAAAGTTTTTCAAGTGGTCATGACACTCTCAATCACGTAAGCCTCTCTTCAGAACAGACATTCGGTGCCCTCAAATGACTCTTCAGACTTGGCTCAGAAACAGGCTGACACAAAAGGGGCTAATTAACACACACATTTTCATGTGGAGGAATCTGGTTTCCAAACAGATTTTTACCAGTAATATAGCTGACAAGCTGAATCTGCTAGGACTGTTTCTTCCGTCCAATTTGAATGAAAATGGAAACAAGGGATAGGAGAAAGAGACATTTCATTCCAGTGATGATACAGACATGATGAATTTCTTTGAGCTCAACTTATGTCATGTTATATTTCTTCTTAAATTAAGCAATGCACAAAAATCAGAGGAAACAAATTAAAATATAAATGTTGCGTGTGCCATCCACAGTAAATGTGTGCATATACGTTTCAGGAGTATGTATGCATTTATAAAGAAGAGACAGAAAGGGGGTAAAAAGGTGGTTCTACATTTATAGCAGTGGCACATTTTAAACTTGATTTTTCACTTCTGCAACAGACTTGATATCTTGTAATTCTCTTATAATGGTTGCAGCAGTACAGCCCTACTCTGCACAAAGGTTTTAAGGTTGTATGTGCATCTATCCAGACAATTGTGACTGATCATTGAGTCAAACCCACTGAATTTAGTAGAACCCAGAAATCAAACACCACTGCCTCTACTCCCTCACACTCCCCCAACACCAATTAGGAGAACACATCCTTAATGTGCAGGGCCTTGGGTTCTCCTGCTTACTGTCATATTCTCCCTATTCTACCTAGATTGATTCTAAACTAATTATTATTTTACTGTCACCTTTATGGGAAATCATATATACCTCTCTCCCCACCATAGCAACAACTACCAAGTGTTGTTAGCTAATTGCTCCAGATTAATCCACTGCATGTACTTCTGTATCTGGCAGGGTATTGTAGTGGCTGTTAGTAAAGGGCTCTGAAGATAAGAACAGATTTTCACATGTTTTAGTGTATCACAAGGAGTCCATTGTAACATTGTGCCCTTTGGATTAAGATTAAAGAAACTATTTTTTTGTCAGTTTATCAAAGGAAAATTAAAGTTCTTTAGACATCAGTTACATTGAATCTGAGCCTTTAATCATACTGACAAAAGATAGAGAATTTGAGCTAAAGAATGTGTTCACAGCCTTAATGTTGGATGATTGGTATTTAACTCTGTGTAAGCTACTGATTTTTACTGAGAAGAGTTTTATCTCACTAAAGTTATATACTTCTGTATCCCTTAAGTTTAAATATTCTACCCTATACATTTACCAATAAGGTAGACTGAATCATTCCAAAGACTACTAGATAAAATTCTGGAAATGCTCAGAAATCTGTTTGTTTTCCATCCAGCAATACAAGGAACTCAAGTAGAAATTTAGGGGGAAAAAAAAGTCATGATTCTCAATGACACTGCCTGGGCAGTCTTTATTCCATGTGAAACTCTATTCGCAGTATTACCAAATATTAATGTACTGAAAGCTGTTATAAATGGGTGCTGGACCAACTCCCAGAAAAACCTTTAGGAAATGCTTAATGAAAAAAAGTGCTGAACTTGAAGCTTATCTTCGAGAAAGTAAGAGACTGTTAAGTGAAAATCATGTGCAAACAGAAGGTGATCTGGTTAATACATGAATAACTATACAGTTATTTCAGATTACAGGCTTTTCCACATCTGACCAATAGAAAATGTACAAACAAGTTATAGTTCTAGAAAGAAAACCTCCTGGACAAACAGCTGGGGGTAATTATAAGACTGTGACCGAGCCATCAACAATGTAGGTGTTACTTTCAGTTTGGAGCCAAAGGGAAAAGGAGGCAATTAAAAAATGCTCTGGGGAGGAGTAGGATAGAGCTGTAAATATAATAACGTAAAGGGCCACCTTAAAATAAGTAGTGAGAGTAGAGGGCACACAAGGAATAGAAAATATACATGTTCAAAAAAACCTCACACTTTTAGAAGCAAAAAAGTGTAGAAATAGCTTAGGAGTTGTCCAAAATCAGGCTGAATCAGATGTTACAAAATAGCTGCACAAAACCTAAATAAAATACTTATCTGATTTTCTCTTCTACTCTTCTTATAGTGGACTTGTGTCACTGTTTTATCTCTTGCCATACAGTTTTCTGCTTTCTCCTTCCATATGTTTTGCAATGCACCGTGTGTTTTGTTATTCCCCTGTGTTATGTACTATTCTTCACTTTTGCTAATGTGCACTTCCAAGGGTTGTCTGCCTCCTCTAGCATTAATTCTCCTTTCCACTGCTATTTACTAACTGTACCATGTTGAGGATTTGTGATAATGAACTTCAGGTGGAATGAGGTATACAGGGGATTTTTCTTAAAAAAGCTTTACTTCTAATTTTAATTTTTTTTTTTGCTAAGAGGGCTGTCCAATCATTGAATGCCATGGCTGTCAGATAGCACGTAACCTCAATAGATATTCACTGAAAGTCTAACGTCTACATTTTGAACAGATACAGTCATCCATTTAACATTTTTCATGGTAGTTACTCAACAGAATAGTGTTATATTCAGTACTATAAAATAGCTGAAAGGACTGGAATTGTCAGTTCTGCAGTGATGTTTCGGGCCCTGAAGAAACTATGAGATGAAATTCAGTCTCTCATTCAGAGCCAAGGAAAATAATTATGAGAGAAGGTCTATATGCATCCATACCAAAAAAATGGGTGATAAGAATGAAAGAGGCTGCGTCCTGTCACTAAGTCTCATCTGAAACATGTGGTGGAGGCAGACATGTAGCTCCCTAGTTTTGTTACAGCTTGATTAAAGTACAGCTGAATTTTAGTTGATTTTGAATTTACAGACTTTCTGCTATTTCTCTACCTTTAAACTAGTTCATTTTTTTCCATTTCATAGATTACTTGCCTGTTCAGATTTTGCAACTTGCTTTTTGCCTTTGGAACTGATGGTTAATGCTCTGAAATTCTGACTTATGATTTAATTGACACTAGAAGGCATCAGGTACATCAGGTATAGGTTTGAGCTTTTTTCAGTGTAAGGTCTTGTGGAAAGCACCATACAAACACCAGGAAAGCTTTTGACAATAAATTTTGAAGGCTATTGAAAGTAAATGTTGAGCTACAGAGAATAATAAAAAAAAAAGCGTAGCTTTAACTTGTTATGTTTGTGTGGACAGAGCATGTATTTCACTGTTTGGGAGGTGTCAAGTTGAGCATGCTATCTAACCACAACTCTTTGTAGTGGCTGAGGTCTAAACTTGACCCAAGTGCATGTTTAGCCAGATGTCATTTGCGATTACAGGAATTTTGACTGACTTTCAGCTAAACCACAAACCTGGATGAATGAATGTTGTTCCAGATGCATTATCTCATAATCCTAAAGAAAATAAGATCTCAGATGAAAGGACTATAGAACTTTTCTTTGTATGAGCTTTGAAAGCTAAGGCTAATCCTGAGATCATTGAAAAGGTTTAACCTACCACTGTGTGAAATTTTAGCCAAACAGAACTTAAGAGCTTTAATACTTTTAGTATCCCCTCAAATTAGTAAAGGAATATTCAAAATTAGTTGAACTGGTTCAGTGATCTTGGAACTTATAACAACTTCTCACTTTAAAAACTTCTAGATATTTTTAGGTGTTTGTTAGCTTACATTGTTCTAGTAACACCTTGATCATGTATGGAATATGCTTCATTGTTGGGAACTCTTTACACATAGTATTATCCAGAAAGATCTCAGAGATAATATAATTCAATAATCATAGAATCTTTTAAGTTGGAAAAGATATTTAAGATCATCAAGTCCAACAATTAACCTAGCACTGCCCAGTCAAAATACATTGACGTAAAGACTCGTATTGAATATCTGGAGAAAAATGGACTGGGAGAAAGTGATTGTTTTGGGGAGCTTCAATCAATAAATAGCTACTGTATGTTTCTAAGACTAATATATGTATTATGTATGTATTATATAGACTATTGTTACTCTCCATCTTATTCTTATGTGCTTCAGAAGGCAGTCCAGGTTACTGGTTTAGTTACTAGCTTTTAGCTAAAGACCTTGAGTGAAATTGTCTCCCAGGTATTTCAGGAGACACAAAAATCATCAGGGCTTTCAAACAGAAGTGTAAGACCTATATGTTCAGTGCACAGCTAAAGGTCCAATATTGTTAGGGCTACTCTATCAACCTGGATTTCAGATCAATTTATGATGTGTTATTGTCTGTCAACTGAACTATGGCAAATATAAGTAGGTCTTCCTTAGCCTGTAGCATGAGTAGAAATGAGTCTCGGTTTTAGTTGTTTTCTTTGTGGACTGAGCTAAGTCACACTAATTTCCCTTTTTTTTTCTGGCTGAACGAACTGGCAAAAAAAGGTCATGTGCTGTACAATAATTTTTAAAGCAACTTGATAGTGTGTCTGAGTCTTTATTGAGAGATAGCCTAAATATTCTAAAAAAAAAATTATGCCTGATAATACTTACAAAACAAACTGATTTACATGAAGATGCAATAATTAACATAAGAAGGCCAACTTGTTGGATTACTAGAATAACAGAATTAAAACAGGAAAAATAATATATATCTCCCTAAAAGACTATGAGTATCTTTGTTGGTTTCTGTGGTGTGACCAGAGTGGATAATAGTTTTTGAACTTCAATTGTGGAAGCAGCCAGAAAATGAACAGATATAGAGGTATGTGAATCAGTGTCATGGGCTAAACATACACGAAATCAGTTATGGAAATCAGTTATGCTGAAGATATTACTGTTAATATCTTACAAAAAATATTTGGCTTTGCTCACAGAACATATATCTTTGAGATGTATGCATTCACCCAATGATGAAAGATTAGGTAGCTAATTTAGGTAGCCAGTTCATACAGGTTTGTGTCAAGAAAGAATAATATTCTTTTGGTTCAGGAATTTGACACCTTGTTATAGGTAATTTAGAGTGTATGAGAGAACTTTTTTTGATGCCAAATGGAAATCTACAATAATGGCCAGCATTGTTATAATGAGCATCATAGATTTGAGTAGTTACTCCTTACAAGCATACTCTTTTGGAGGAGAAGTGAGAGTCTGCTAACATGATATTCAATTATTTCCTTACCCTCCTAACAGTTAATCTGCAGCAGCCAAGTTGGTTTTATCTCTTGTTGACCATTTACATAGCTAATCCTTTCCTACCGTGGACAATTTAAAATAAATGACACCTATTTAGTGAAATAAACTTTCTTCTGTTTTTGTTTCATGATTTATTTGAACTCAGGTGATACTCTCATCATCTTGGGAAATATAGGAAGAATAAATAATTACTGGCTTTGCTGAGAATAGGTAGTGAAAGAATCAGCTGAAGTAGATTTAAATTCTTTACCTGAGCAACATAAATCAGAAACCGTAGCTGTCACACAATTAAAGGTTTGTTTTCCACATATACATATAAATTAGCTACAGGAGTGCTTTGATAGTGTTTTCTAAATGTGTTGTAATACTGTTAAGGAAATAATAATTTAAAAGTGCTGAGGTAGCCATCCAATGTCATTGTAAGGTTGGTCAAAAAATCTTTGAAAAGTCATGTCATTTGGGCAAGATTCTCAAGGACTGGCAGACAGAAAAGACACTCCTGTTTTCAAGAAGGACCAAAAAAAGAAGAGCAGCTGATATTATTTGTTTTAACTTTTTCAAGACTTTCAACACTGTCCCCTATAATATCTGCATAGACAAACTGATGAAGTTTGGATGACAAACAGAAAGTGAGGTGGATTGAAGACTGGCTAAACTGCTGGGATCAAAGAGAAACAGCATAAAGTTGTACTGAAGGGTAGTCACGATTTGTGTGCTTTAAGACCAGATACTGGAGCTGATACTATTTAACATCTTTATTTATGATATGGATTAAGGGGCTTAATGCAAAACAGTAAGTTTGTGGATGATGCAAAATTAGAATGGTTGACACAATAAATGGTTGTGCCTGCCTTTCAGAGAGACTTTGAAAAGTTTGAGAAATGGGTCAACAGGATTCCTAACAAAGGCAAATGTAAAGTTCTGTGTCTGTGAAGTGTCATGGTTTAGGAATGGTATTCTCCAATTTAGTCTTCCCATTGAAACCACTCCAAGCCACACACCACTCACTTGCTCCCCTCTCTTCCTGCCCCTCTCAGTGGCAGGCTGGAGAGGAGAATTGAAGGCACAAAGGCAAAGATCACGGGTTGAGATAAGAACAATTTACTGGAAACAGCAACGAGATAAGGAAAAGAACAGCAACAACAACAACAATACTAACGACAGAGGGTACATGAAAACAAAATGTTATTTCTCGCGGAAACCCCTGAAAATAGACAGTACTGGAGGGCTCCCTCCACCACGTTACCCAACCGCTCCCTCTGCCTCGGAACCGGCATTTCCCCTCCACTCTCTCTGCCACACTTACTCAACCAGAAGGCACCCCTGCTTCTCAGAAGAGACTGCCTTCCTCCTACCCCAAGCAATGACATGAGGTGATATAGAATAACCTCTGGGTCCTGGCCATGCTCCTTCCTGGCTACTGCAAAAATTAACCCCATCCTGACTGGAACCAGAAAAAAGGCATAACCCCATTCATCAGCACAGGCTGGAGACCAACCAGCTGGAAATCAGATTTGCAGAAAAGACCTTTGTGACCTGGGGATTCTGGTGGACAAATGGACCATGACCTTATGTCAAAGAAGGCCTGCAGAGTTCTGGACTGTATTAGCCAAATAATAGTCAGAAGATGGAGGGAAGTGACTCCTTCCCTTTTTCCACTCCAGGCCTGGACTCCCCTGTATACAAAAAGGATATTGTTGTACTGGAGTGAGTCCAGTGACAGGTATGAAGATGATTTAGGGATTTGACCATCTGACATGTGGATGAGTCACAGAGAGCTGGAATCATTAAATCTGGAGAAGAGAAGTTTTAGGGGCATTTTTCAAAGTGGAAAGGGGGAGAAGGAGCAAAAAAACAAGAAGTTGGATTCTTTTCAGTGACATTCTGTGAAAGAATAAGAAACAATGGAAACAAACTGAAACACAGTATGTTTAGATCAAACATAAGAGAAAAGTTTTCATAATGAGTGTGTTCAAAGGCTGAAAGAAATTGCCCTCAGAGATTGTAGAGTCTTCATCCTTGGAGACATTCAAACCCCAAATGGATATGTTACTGAACAACAAGCTTTAGTCGACCCTACTCAGACCAAAAGAGTGATGGATAAGGGGAGAAAAGCTGATATTTTTAGAGGATTGATAGACAATATCCAGAAGCCCCTTCCAACCCCAACAATTCCATCATTCTGTGAAATGACTTTGCACACACTCTCCACAAACTGCATAGGCTAGTATGTTGGCATACAAATGTCATGACTTACATGACTGAAACTGTCAGAAAATATGTCTGTTCAGGCAAAATGTTGTTTTGTGAACCACAATGCACAAGAATTTAACCTTAACCTTTTTCCTGAGGTTGTGACAAATTGATTATGTACACAGGCAGCAGAGAAGTATGCTAGGGCAGTTCTTTGGAAAAAGCCCATTAGTTTCCTCTTCTAGCTTGTGAGAAAATTTTGACAGTTGTCTTGGCATTTAGTTTTTAATAGGAAACAATATGCAGGACATGTAAAACAAAAGTCTGAAACTTGAGCATTCTTCAGTTTTCATGATCCCACAATCCTACAGAAAAAACAGACCACATTTATTGTCTAATTAATAAAAAAGGTGGAGAATATTTTGTCTCGTCAGAAATAGAATTTCTTCTAAAGTGATATCTCCCATTCCCTGTGAAATGCATAACAAAATATTTTTAAAAAATGAGAAGATCTATATTTCTAGTTCTCAGTATTAACTTTTTGGGGATAACATATTTTTTTCTTGTATGGATACAAATAGCTGGGAAAAGCATATTATTATTATTATTAACTTGGCTCAAGTCACAATTATGATGTTCAAAACTAGACAGTACTTCTACAAATATCTTGCTTTTTTCACTGTCTGAAGTTTTGTGTTTTAACTTTCAGCAGTTAATGTGTCACTCATCCTGAAGCTTCATCCAAAAGTTGTAGTTGGCATACACTCCATTATACCAAATAATACTAAATAATGAAGAAGAATGGAGTCTGATTATTAATGCAAAATGACTTGAATAAGCGAATGAATAGAATGACAAAAATAGATTAAATAATTGAGTCTCAGAAAGGATGTTAAAATGTACGTCTTACATAAATCAAAAATGAAGTGTGTACGACATAGAATGAGTCATCCTGTGAATAAGAGGAAGATGAATTCAAATGTTATTTGCCAGTAGTAATAGATGGTACCACTCTGGTTCCATCAATCTGCTAAATAATAAAGATGGACCTAATACAGGAAGTCAGTAGGAGTTTTGCTTGGCTAAGGAATGTTGCATAGAGCACTAGGAAAGTAATGTATTTAAATGCTAAATATCTGTTGTGTTGGCCTACATTCTAATCCTGTCTCTAGTGAATTAACTAGCTAAATGTTTATTAGCATCACTGAGAACAGGGAAGGACCCTCTCTTCTCCGATACAAATTAATTTCTTTGTTAGCAGCAAAGTACAATATAAAGTAATCTGCAAATAGCCTGTAACATGCTAATTTTGCTCAAAATAGTAAAATCTTTAACAAACTTTTTTTAGTAATGTCCATCAGTGAAGGACAAGGTAGAAATATTGTTTATTTTAGAGGCAGCAGAAATTTAAATTTTTATCATATGCCACAGTACGTATAAAAGAAATGGCAAATCTGTAGAACAAGAGACTTTTAAGAAGTAGCCTTCAGATTATCAATATCTATATCTATTATCTGAATTATATAAATAGGTATTAATACATTCAGCATTGAACATTTCATTATTGGATTAGAAAATGTAAATTTAATATCAAATGACATTTCCATGTGGATTTCTGACTATGCATAAGGTATCACAGATGAGGCTTGAAAGTTGCTATTGTTTATAGTGATGTCTATATTGCATCACTTTTTAAAAGCCTCCCTCTTTGTTGTACATACTAGTCTGAAAAAAAAAATGTGACAATGACTGCTATTTTATTGTTCTTACTAATCTGAATTCTCAAGTTTTAGTTTGTCAGTGCTAAAGGGAAAATAAAAGAAGAAGTAGTGCCATGGGTTTAGTGCACTGAGAGTAGAAAAAAGTCAAGAAGTAGAAAGAGTCTAGAGAGACAGAGGGGAAATAAACTTGGCAAAAATAAGTCTTGAAGTGCAGGAAGGTCAGAACAGGAGAGAAAGCTTGGAGGAGACAGATGTGCTTGGGAACAAAAGGGGTAGATGCAATTTCTGGAGTAGAGCGAAGCCTTGGACTCATTAAAGCAGAGCAAAACAATCAAGAAGGAGACTTTGGGGAGCAAAGAGAGCAATCACACCTTGGAAGGAAAAAGAGAAAGAAACTGGGAAGTGGGCCTGAAAGAGGACAGCAGGGGAGAGTTGAGAAATGAGGTTTTGGGAGAAGAGATAGGGCTTTGCTAGGATGGAGTTAAGCAAAAAATATTGCTAAAAACTCCAGCTCTCTGAAATGTCAGCCAAGGTGGCTGTCTGTAAATCTCTCGGTTTATTTATTTGTCTTGCCACAATATATGAAGGAATTTATTTAGTTAGTGAAACAGATTTTTCTTGCATTCTACAGAGCCTATTCTCCCTTTAGTGTACATGCTAACGGGAGATTGTTGAATAAATCGATGGGAGAACAGATGTCTCTGAGTAGTTTTGCATTGACAATTTTTTCTTGCTATTTAGAATTTTTAAGGATAGGCAAACTTTTGGAAAAGTCCACACAGAATGTGCCTAATTCATGCAGGCTGGAAACTCAGACATTTATATCTAATTGTGAAATATTAGACAAATGGCAAGATGATATAACCCTGAATCACTTAATCACTGACATGGTTAGATTGTCAGTGATGTTACTCCAACAGAAAGTGCTCCCCTACGTGAAAAACAGTTGTACACTGTATTCCCAAAGACTATCTTGGACAGTGAATTAAGCAGTCTGAGTGATTAATGGATTTGGTGAATGCCGGAATACATTAATCAGTCTTTGATTATGGTGTTCAGAGAAGTAAAGAAGTTATGGAAAAAAAACGAGTTCTGTGAACAGAACAGAACAGATCTGTTCTTCCATTTAAATTTATAGTTTTGTAGAATTTGTCCAATTATGCAATCAGATATGTCACATTAGGAAAAGAGTCTGCTTCCTTTCCTCATAGCAATTAGTATGTAATTCTTCAGATGGGATACCTGAAGGCAACAGAAGGCCTCAAGAAGTAATGTACTATTCTTCATATAAAGATGAGGAGGAAATAAGGAGCTTAAAAGCTTCTCTCAGTGTTTCCCTTTTTTTAACTGTGTATCAGCACAGCACTTTGGAAAGCTTCCTTCCTTGTTTAAACTGAGTGTTAGTTTACATAACTGCTGCAACCATGTAAACCACATTGAGTCTGCAGTGTCTCATCTACTAATACCCCCATTTTTTTCAGAGGTTTCATAGTTAAGTATATAAGGATGTTGTCTGTACCTGTTGGAAGATCTCTAGCTGATCTATTCTGAAGACAAAAATGAGGAATGCAAAATATTTTCACAGCAACTACCAGAATATTATTTTTCTTCTAATATGATGTGACAATTGTTGTTATATTTTAAACAAGGATATTAAGAACCAAAGATTGAAGTCCTTCTTGCACTTAGGAATCACACCTTGTTTGGGATCCTTGTTTGATCTCATTCTGTTCCGTTTAGTAAAAATATACGTATATATATAAAGTTCTTTCTCTCGTTTAGTGTTACACTGACACACACGCGCATCAATTAGTATAAAAGGCAGAATATGGATGGGTTGCACAACTTCTTTTAATTTGATGTGATGTGCGTAGAGATGACAAGCCATACCCAAAATTAGAAGCATAAGGGTTCTCTGCTATGTCACTGAGTGGAGGAAAGGACAGACTTAGATATGCCAGGTGCAGGAGTTGTCAGGTTCTTTGTGTTGAACCAGCTGCCATGAACAGAGTTCTTTCTAGTGTCTGGTAAGAATCGTCTGCTCATGACTGGTACGTGGAGCCATAATCGTTATATCAGAAAGAGGGGAACTTTGTCTGAAGTCCATTTGAATGCTGACTGCTGTAAGGGGTCTTTGTCTTTAGCAGGGATCGCAACCCAGGATGAATAGAATCTTGAACTATTAATTTAAATCTTGGCCACAAGAAAGACTTTTTTCATTATTTTGACTAGTCTAGAAAATGTGGATACAATCTTTGTTTTGAATTTTGTCACTTTGGGGTACCCATCTCAAAACCAGACCGAGCAGCTTGCACATGGTGTGCATAAGAGTAAGTGACTGATGCACAGAAAAGGCCGGTATCACAAGTGTTGCCTTGCGATTGACCTCTGTGAGGCTGCATCCACAGCATCCCATAGGGATCTGAGTGAATGCTAGACCCCCGACAGGTCAGAGAGTTTTGCCAACTTGCATCAAGTTTACATTAAAGCAAGAAAGGAAAAATAAATTCTCAAACCTTTCAAATGGAGAAACATTTTTTGAGTTAAGATTTATTACTAGGTTTCATAATCTGTTACTTGACAGTGGCTGACTGTACAAAGTGTGGAGTCTATAAACTATTGGATTAGTTTATATAACAGATGGTTCTGTTTTCAAATTTACTCCAAATGTTCAGAGGCTTTAGTAAATTAATATTTCCCATCTGATAATAGCTCATAGGCTCATGTTTAATCTTTGGTCTTTCAAAAAAAAACCCAACAAAAAACAACTAATAAAGACCACTGGGAATCATTGACACTCAATTTGAAAATAACAGCCTGGGAGGTGACAGAACTGAGGTAAAACGCATAAGCAGTGGCAGTAAGAGTATTGTACTGAGGTTTAAGCTAAAATCACGGTGTATACAGTGTTTCAGTTTACTTCTCAAAATAATTTTATCCAAAGATTTCAAAACCTGTTTTGTGTCTTAGACAGTTGTATATGTTTCGTGCACTATTCATAAGTTCCATTTGTGTAAAAATTAGTCTTGAAAGAGTATAAAGAAAACAAGACCAGAAAAATAAACTCATTAAGCTTCATGAAAGCTCTGTAAAATAGGAGAGATTATCAGTGTAGTGCAACACCCTACTGCAGTATATTAATTGTAATAAATGGGTCATCTTGTATGTTTTTGAATTGTTGAAAGAAAAAGAAAAAAAGAAATGCAAGACAGCTTTTAGAGACCTACAGGCTACACCCTGTTGTCTGTTTTTTAATCAGTAGACATATGGGGATGTTATATATCTGCATGATAACTTTAAAATTTCAACAATTTTCTTTCTTTGTCTAAACTGACATCTAAAAAAACCTTACTAAAGGATGTTAAGAAAATAGGAACTGCAAACAGTGGAGTTGCTGTTCCAACATATATTTGCTCTCTGTACATACATGCAATATGATACCAGTTTATATTGCATAGCACTTCTAACTAGACAGCCACAGCCCACTTTTTCTACAGAACTCCAGCTTCATTAATGACTATGACAAATGGTGCTCACTGAAAATTGGTCTTTATTTGGCCGTTCTTCACAGTCTCATTTTTCAATATATGATTGTATCAATTATTTAACGTGCCATCCAAACCCTGTTCTGAATATAGAAACTTCACTGTGTACAGAAATATTTCTAATGGGCTCTTGCATTAGTGCCAATGGATCAGTTCAAAAGGAACATGTGACTGTACACAGGACTTCAGAACCCTGGAGTTATGTGATCATACTCCACACATGATGTAAAGGAAGAGTAAAGATATTTCAGAGGGCTGTGTGGGTTGAGTAGACTGCTGTCCAGGGATGACATATAGAGGGTTACTTAAAAGAAGAAATGCAGTTAAAGGCTTTTCAACTGTGGAAACTTAAAAATTTTACTCAAGGATACAGGATTGCACATCCTTGCACTTTGGACAAAAGTCTACCTCTCACGTTTGGTGAAGTATCTAAGTTCTTACTTCCAGTAAAGAGCAGGGAACATTATTATTTCAAAATTTGACTAGAGGAGGAGGCAGCAAAGGATTTGATGGTACTCTTACCGTGATGTTGGTTGTGCAATAGTTTATTAGTTAAGCATTGTTAAGTATTAGTTTAGCGTTGGCATGTTAAAAATCCTCTCTGATAGAGGAGTAAAATGTGTACTCAATAGCCATTCCACTGTGTAAAAAAGCAAGTTCTACTTGATCAGGCAAGAAAGAGAACAAGGTTGAACCATTATTTCTTAATTTAATGGCTAGAACATGCAGCTGAGAAAGAGGGAGGAAATGAGGGAGCAGCTGCTACCCAAGATAGGGAATATCTATTTTACTCTTTTTCCTAATAAGAAGTCCTTTAAAAAATACGAAAAATCTACAATGGAGTGCAGGGCTTTCTGATCCAGTCTTGCTGTTGCCTGGATCCTAAATCTTGCCCAGAAAATTTATACGCATCGTCCTTTCATGTTGTAGCACAGCTTCAAAAGGAACCAGTGTTTCTACCCTCCCTTCCTTGCATTCCCCAAAGCCTATTGTGTGGAAGCTCTGAGTATGACTCACTTCAGAAGAAAGGGGAAATTGAGTCTGTACCTCCCACATCCCTGAGAAATGCTGTACTGACTAGACTATTACCTAACAGCAGGCACCGCCTTCTTGGCCAGTTAGGTTTTAACAAAAATCAGCAGACAGTAAGGCTTTTAATAGACATAGATGGGAGTTTCTAGAGACAAATCAGGTTGAAGAAAGCATATTATATTGAAATAGACTATTTACAGTGACATACCTTTCTGTGAATATGCAGAAGTAGAATTTTAGATACTCGTTACACTGTGAAGTAATTGAGACTCTTATGGAGATGGGGTGTTTCCAAGATTGGGTGAAAACAGAAATGGGTGTTGGAGGAGCTCAGAATTAGAAGTAGGCTCTGGCTTAAATTCTCATGGAGGTCTAGTTTCATTATTGTAATCCTTCCAGTCTCTCCATAGCACTTTGAGACAAGTCTTTGGTCTCACTGACCTTAGTTACAGGAGTAAGAGGTCAGCACACTTGCTGTGTGGTTTCATACTGCACATCCAACAAACAGCAACCATGTATGCTTCAGAAAATTTCAGATTCTTCGATTTTCCAGCAGCACCTACGAGGTGTAATAGAAGCTGAGACAGAATCAATTTACCTAGGGAAGCTTTAACTTCTCTAGCCTTGAGATTATTGCCTCCAACATGTTTCAGTCTCAATGTTAGGTTTTATGGCAAGACTCTGGTAGCTCTCACTCATTCAACAGAGAACACTGAGCAACTATGCACTAAATAAGGCCTGGCTTCGCTTGGAAGAACTGTATTGTCATGGACTTCGATTGTATCTACATATGCACAAGGGAGGCACAACCCAACTTCCTAAAGCAATTTACATTGCAGTAACATGGGAACAAAAATTAGACCAAAAAACCACTGAACATTCAATCCTGCAATATATTGCAGATACTCACATGGGTCATCAGTGGGTCCAGGTTCTTCAAATTTGTAACACAGCTGTTTAGCACTTGAGCTGACATAGTAAGTTGTAGTAGCAGAAGACTTTTATCTTCCACTAGGGGGAATGGATACCCATGCTTTGCTGGTGAATTTAACAAATCTTTGCTAACTCATGAAGAAATTATGAGACTTGGGGGTAGTAGGTTAACTGGTCCTAAGGCAAAGATTAAGAAAATCATAGCCTGAAAATAGAAACACACTCCAAGAATGATGCCTCATTTCCTTTTATCTGTCTGGGTTTCTATCAGCGTTTAGAAATGCTTAGGTCAAACTGTTTTCCTGCAATTAAGAAGGGAAAAAAAAAAAAAAAGAAAAATTAGGACTTAAGAAGAACACCAGCTATTGCAAGGTGCACAGTAAAAGTGTCTGAATAGGAGAAATAGGTAATTTATTTGGTGACTGAAAGCAGGGTCATCAGTTCAAAAATTCTGAGCTACTTCCACCATAGAAACCAGTTCCTGTGCTACACACAATGGCTTGAAGCCTGCTGGTGCTACCATCAGTCAATTCCCTATAGTCAAGGGCAGCTAACCTGACAAATTGTCTCAGGTGCCTCTACATCAAAATACGGTGAAGCAAAGGTGACATGAGCTGACATTTAGTCAAAGAACTTTCCAAAATCACTAGTGACGTGAAGGTTCCAATTCTGGGATCTTTGGTTACTAAAGGTGGGAGAGCTTTTGAGTTTGGGTCTCAGTCCTGTGATGTGCCAAGGGCCCTCAGCTCCACAACAAACCTGGTGTATGAATGCTCTTCTGAATGTGTCGTCTTGGACCTCAGTTACTGTTCTCAACTTTTATTTTCCCTATGTCTGTTCATTCTTCTATTAATGCCAGTTCTCCGCCCTTTCCAACCCTCATGGGAATGAATTTTCATTCACTGAGGGCCTCTCCAGTTCCCACTGTAGTCAGTGAGTGCTTTGCCTTTGACTTCCATGGGAACAAGATCTGGCCTTTCCTATTCTTTCTCTCTCTTCACCCACCCACAGCTGTCATCTATCTATTCTCATGCTGCTTCTCCAGATTTTTTTTAATTCTGTGTCCAATATTATAAACTTCATAATTTTTTTAATATTTCTCTGGCCTCTTTATGCATTGTAATCTGAACCTTTTGCTGTTCAACCTCCCTAACTTTTCACACACCCATTCCCTTGTCCCTCTCATTTTGTTTCTTTTCCAGCTTTTGGCTTTCCTATTTTAACCTCTCTGACTGAAATAGGAAACAGAAAAACAAACTAAAGTACTAAGACTTTCACACAGTAGCTGGGTGAGGTGGTGTTTTAGATTCATCAAAGGGTGTTCGTTTTTCAAATTTTAATAGCCTGGATAGGAATCTTGTTCATTATTAATCTGTGTTAGAATTGTAATGAAACACTGTGGTGGTGGTAATTAAATTTTGAGACAGATGCTTCATAAATAAAGAAACATTTCATAAATATCAAATTATACCACTGTCTTAGCATGTGCAGGTTCTCTGTCATTACAGAAATGTGATAATTATCTGTGATTATTCGTTATAATTTAAGAATGGATAACGAATAGAAAATATAGGCATGAAGGAGGGAAGTACCTGTAGCACTGAGGTTGCACTGTATCTCTTTTATATATGAGTTTTAGAGGGGGTTGCATTTTAAATTCAGCACTCATTTCAGCAAGGAAAATTAGCATGTGGTTAAGTAGTATCTCTCTTCAACCGTACATTTAACTGTATGTTTCTCTAACTGCTGAATAGTACTTTTTCTTTGCAACAGGCTCTTTTCTTTGAGCAGTACTCTGTTCCCACTGGTGCCTTCATAGATATGGTCAACTTGAAAAATTATTTTGTTGGGTTTTAAAATATATTTTATGAGCAGAGTTAAATAATTATATTTCCCAGTTTTCTTTTGTATTCCAAACAGACATAATCTATTCACTGCCTAAATAGGTCCAGTTCAGGCAACAGCAAAATGAAATTCTCACACTTTTTTGTGTCAGAGTACCTCTTTTTAAACCCAAGGGCCATTTAGAGGAATGAGAGCTGAGACAACTGGCCAACGTACAGCCCTTCTATGAAATCTCTACTTACCTGTGGTATCTGTGATAAGTATTTGACCGACATTCCTTAACTTAATTGATAAAGGGAATGATTTGCTCATGGGAAGCTATTTAGTAAATAATATATTTCTGTTACCACCTACCTAACTAGGTTAGAACTGTGGTCAGATTTAAGAGATACATACACAGGTAATAAGACTGTAAGTAGTAATGAAAGTTTGTTTCAGCAGAGGAGGAAGTTTTCAGTGTGATAAATGTAATTTGTTAGAATTCCAGGAAATATGATGCAAGGCCTAAAGGGACAGTAAAGGAATAAGAGAAGAGGATGGTATACGGAAAATTGGTCTTCTCATACATGAAGAGGTAACAGAATGTGCACAGGTTAAAAGTAGAAATAATAAGAAAGAAAATAGGAGGCACATCACTCCTGGACTTGGATGTTTTAGAAAATCAGATTGGAAGATACTTCAGGAGAACATCTAGTCATGCAAACAGGAAACACATGCCATCTTGGAGGTGCTCTGAATGGCAGATGAAACATGAAGCAGCCTTGTGATTGCTTGTTTTGGAACCATGTTGTGATTAGGCACAAAGGAATTTTTTACTGGAAGTGAGACATGAACTAAAGAGAGTTGAGAAAAACTGCCTTTTAATTCAGTATTCATTTTCCCAGCAGGTCTTACTATCCCCAAATCATTCTTGACAGAATAATTCAAATCGTTTACCACTTAGTGAATAAATTTTTATTTCATACCAAAAATTCTCATTCTTTGTCCATATCATATCTAAAATGAAATGAGATCTTTTATGATTTAATTTTGATTGTTACAGAATCGCAGGCTGCAGGTCTTACCACATACTTTAAGATACCATATAAAATCTGCATGCATACAGTATTTTATAATCACATGATCAGATAGGAAATTTAGACTATTCATCATTAAACTACCTGAGAAGTAAGAAGAGAGATCAAGAAATTCTTTATTGCCTTATGTATTAACAAAGTGTTACAGTAAGATCCATTTTGTAAACTGAAGAGAAGTTTCATTTGTGCATCACCTGGACACAATATTCCTCCAACATATTTGCATATAAATATAGTAGTAGACTCGTATTAATGTTGATATTTTGTGTATGCAGAGGCGTGCTTAGTTGTATAATTGTAAATCCTGTAGTAGAGTTGAGTTAACACCTTTGTGGATTTAAATGCAAATCAAGTAGTTCTGGCATTTAATTTTTATTAATCACAAAGTACTCTAAACTTTCTCAGAGTCTGATCTTTTCATCCTAAGCTTATTTGATCTTCATCCAAGTAACCAGCATGATTCAGTATTCTCCCAGGATATAATATTATAGTTTGCAAAGTGATTGTTAAATGCATTAATAATTTCAATGGGATCATTAATAACATCTCTTGTCAGTGACCTAGCTAGGATAATAACTTTCTTGTGACTTGCATGAAGTAAATTTTTTCTGGGGGGAAGGGTATCCTTTTTCCAGAGGTTTCTAGATGTCTTTCAGTTGTTTTCCAGTGGCTGAAATAGCTTTTAACTGTGGTATGTCTTGAGGTTTATGCACTCATTTCTAAGAAAATGTGATAATTGGTTAACCAACCATTCCTCTGTAGTTGTCCTGATTGCTTAACCTAACAACTCTACCAATATTTTCTGTAAATAACAGTAATTATATGTATTTTTCATAATAATGTCATATTGTTACAGAATAGTTTAAGGCAGCAAATGTCTATTGACAGAAGTCATATTAATCTACTAAAATAGTATGGCAAAGAGATCTCTTGTGGACTGAAAATTAATTTGGCACAATTTCAATTTTTTTAGAGCAATGTGTCATTGCTCTAAAATAGTACTTTTATGTCAGGATAGTCTGGGTGTTGGTGTATCATTAAGAATCCCAAAATACACTGTAACTTGGAGAAGGACAGCAATCTTCTTCGTCTCCCTATTTACCCCTTGCCAGTTTGACAGATTGCTATCTTGCAACATTCGTCTTGCAGATCACGATATCCTTCTTCAATGACAGCAATCTATATCTATACATCTCTACATTCTCTGTATTGCTGCCTCCTTTTCACTACGTGTAGAATAAAGAAAATTTGACTACTTGTTTGGCCTGCAAAGAGATTTCCACTATTCAAGCAAAGATCACTCTTTCTGCTTTGTCTACCTTGCTATGATGTGTAGCAATGGACTTAAGGGTCAAGGTGGCATCTTTTATCAAAGGAAGTAAGTTAATAAAAAAAATTCAGTTGTGGAAACAACAGTATAGCCTGCTAAAACAGTGAGAGGGAAATCCCTGCCCGATGTTGACACAATTCACTAGCAACCAGTTCTGTAAGTAGTTGTCTCTGTGCATTGTCTGGTGTGAGAAAGACAGATTTCAGTGTCATAGGAAAATGAGAGTCTTTAAGTAGATCCTTTTGTAACTGTCCTTCACTGAAATATATTCTAGTTACTCTTCTCTGCTGTCTCCTTCCATCTGATATATCCAGCGTTGTATAGCTGATAAGCAAGATTATCAGCAGCAGTCCCACCTTTGACTTTTTTTGCACATGCATTGAAATGGCAGAATGGCACATCCATAGCGGTAGACTACGAGGCTTGCTATGGTTGGTGTTCTTTGTACAGTGAATGAAACAGCTAAGCTAATGGGAAGGTAATTGCATATGGAAGATCATTTATTTACTGTCCCATCCCTGGCAGTGTTCAAGGCCAGGCTGGATGGAGCTTTGAGCAATCTTGTCTGGTGGAAGATGTCCCTTCCCATGGCAGTGGGTTTGGAACTAAGTCATCTTTAAGGTGCCTTCCAAACCAAACCATTCTACAGTTCTGTGATTCCATGATTCTATGTCTTCTGTCTTTCTAAACCTAGACATTTTAATAACATTTTTCAGAAGCATATTGTTATTATTGTACTTTTGGGAGGTTATCTTGGATCTATTATTCTTCAGTCTATTCCCTAGGTCAAGTTAGAGTCACCCATAAGAATCTCCATCTTCAGTCAGCAACCAGTGGGTGCAACTGAGCTGCTTGTAAAAGCTGGGAAATGGCAGGCATTCTCACGATGACTGTGTCATTGTATGCATTGGCATAAGCATCACTCTTGGAACTTTGCTGCCCTGTTGTGCTTACCCTCTTCCCTTACCTTCCCCCCACCCCCAAAAAAGAAGTCCACCATCGGCTACTTTAGTGGTTGCTTTACTTTCCTGAAATGTTTTAGTGAAGCAATGCCTAAACACAAAAGGAGGGCTCCCAATTAGCTACAGTCAGAATTTGCCAATGAGCTCTAGTTCAGACAATGATTAGTAGGGCGGAAAGGAGGATATTCAATCTGGCGTCATCTTACACTGTCCCTGTAAGTGTTGTTTATTATCAAGGTACTAAAAAAGATATTAATTATGCATTGTAGTTTCAGTCCTGTGAAGTCCTGTATCCTGTGACTTTAATTCTTCTTTGCACGCAGGCAAGCTGCGTAAGTATTTATCTCCTCTGTTCAGATGAGAGGCTGAAACTTATGTTGTTAGCATTACAGAATCATAGAAATTAAAGATGGAAAAATTTTATTAGATCATCTACAGTAGTAGTTCATCATCTTGCCAATACAAGCATTTTACTATAGAACAATGACTCTTTGCCCAAAGCCACAGAGAGAATCAGTGTCAGAGCCAGGATTAAAACTCAAGGAGTTTCTGGCTCCCTGTCTTCTACTCAGACAGCAAGAGCATACTGAAGAAAAGCTAGATTGTCCAAACATTAACAAAAACCAGCAGGGATGATTTGATTAATTCAGATTTGTTGCTAAAAGACCTGTAGTGGTTTTGATTAGCTCTTGGGCCCTCATCAGGCTTGGAGGGGTGTGTGTGGTAAATTTCCTTTTACCAGTATGTTACCTAGAAGATCCTGAAGTGATATGTGTTCTTGAGAAATATGCAATTAAAACACTACTTCAAGCAAATCCCTATGAATATCTGGATCAGCATCTTTGTGATAAATAGGTCAGACTTAATCCTGTAAGCTCTTGAAGACAGGGGCTCTGTTTTCAATATGTCCATACAGTGCCTTACTGGACATCTTGAACAGCACTGTGATATGTATTAATAATAATTAATATTTCTTTATTGGACATGGCAGCTAAAGTTAGAAGTTATTTCTGAGGTGTAACTTTGCTTGTTCATAAACTGCTGCACTATGATAATTCTATATGCTTAGTCTGCAGGGCTATTTGTGAATACCAGTTATTATGTATCCTGCATATATTTGCAAGGATGAGTAGTACATGGGATGTACTTACTATTGTTATTATTACTGCACAGCTATGTATATACTCAGTATATCTACAGATGCTCATGTAGTGCCTACAGAAAGAACACTTAAAAAGTCAGTACTTGCTGTACAGCTTTATTTTCACTTCCACACCAGAATTTTCACACACGTTTGTATAATGAAAGTATTATTATTATTAGGACTGGAAAAACTGCCTCGTTTTGCAGGTGTCAGATGTATCTCATTATAAAATCTTGTTTTCAGTAGCTAAACTCTAACTGTGTAAAGAAACTTTTCATTTATGTATCCATGTCAGATACGATCTTTTTGAGAAATTTCTAAGAAACCAAGGAGAAAAATTGAAACTATTTTAATGAGAACATTTGAAATCTTGTGTTTTGTAATAAGGATTTGTCAAAAGGTGATCTTTATTTTGGATGTCTGTTTTGAACAAATTTTTCACGATATTGTGAGCTGTTCTGGAAGCAGTTTTTCTTCACTTTTTCCCACTTAAAAATGAAGTTTTTTACTAATCTGATTCTGTTTACTCTTTAACACCAAAGTTTTTACCTCTTCAAGGCTCTTTTGGTCCTTCCCCCATTGTCAGATGACTTCTCAGAAACTAACAAATGACACTCAGTGTTGAGTTTTACATCCCATTTTAGCAGGAATCTGAGAATGAGTGGTTACATGCTGTGGCAATGCAGAAGATAATGCCAATTAACTCTGCATGCAGCTAAGGTTGTTCTTTCACAATCACTTGAAGATGATCTAAGTAGATGCTTCTGCCAAAAGTGGTGACCTCACCTATCCCCAGACAATGGTGGCATGTTCCTGCTTCTTGACTTTTAGAGAACTAATCCAGATAAAGACTACTAACTTTTCAGCTGAATTACTCTGCTAAGACTGTAGCCATGCATATGTTAGCACAGGAGTGGGAGTAAGACTTTTTGCCTATGGCAGGGACAGGGAATGCTACCTCATATGGTACTAGCAGTCATGTCCTTCTCACCTTTCTGTGGACTATATATAATCTTTAAATTCAGTCAACAGTCTGTTAGTATAGAGATTAGTTGATCAGACAGGGTTGGTAAACATGAGCAACTTCTGAATATGTTACTTATGAAACTTATCCCTTACTTGAAAATTATTAGGGATAGTCGTAGGGATCTTTTTCGATGCCTATGTTTCCTTTATTGAATTACAGACCACCTGATTTGCACATATAATTTGGCTATAGAGGATAGAATTCATTTTACTCAATTTTAAGTGTCTGTAATGTAACTTTGGAAACTGAACTGACCACCTAGGCTCCCTTTATTCATCAATGAAATGTTATTGAAACTATTAGATTGGGAACTCTTTCAATAATCTGTCCTTAGAAGGATTAATCATGGTCTAGAAATGCCTACTTTGCTCTATCGAGTAAATAAAAAAATTAATCCCCTGCAGATGACTAGCCACATGACAACATATACATTGTTCTATAAAATGAAGCCAATCAAAAAGCATAACCATCTAACCCGGTAAACTCAAGGACTGGTTAAAAAAGGAGAACAAAAACATAAGGCTTTCTTATGGGCATATCCATGCTAACTTTTGTGCTTGTCATTTGAGTCTTACCAGTGTAACACTGCTGTACCACCAGATCAGATTTTCTGTTTTACTTGGAGCAGCAGTGTCCAGGTTGAAGGTAATTAGATATAAGGAATCAATTCTTCACTATGAGTGTGGTGGGACTCTGGAACAGATTCCCCAGAGGACCTGTGGATGCCCCTTCCCTGGAAGTGTTCAAGGCCAGGTTGGTTGGGGCTTGGAGCAACCTGATCTAGTGGAAGGTGTCCCTGCTTATAGCAAGGGGGGTTGGAACTAGATCATCTTTAAGGTCCCTTCCAACCCTAATGATTCTGTAATTGTGTGAGATTAGGTCAGAGAGACTGGAATTGGTTGAAAAAACCATAATACAGCTGGCAATAAATGGGGCTGAAGGCAAGAACGACCAGTCAGAGCAATCAACTACCAACTCACTTCTTCTTCTAGACAATAGTGGTCTGTGTCATGCAGCAAGATATATCAGCCCCACTCATGACTCGTGGGTATCAAAACAGTGAAATGTGACAGATATTGTGATTTTCCTACTTGGTTGTTTCAAATATATAGGCATTTATTCAAAGTCAAAAACTCAAAAGTGAGAATTATCATTAAGTTCATCCCTAGAGGATGCTACACTTTCTATGAAAGGGAGATCTCAGGTGGGAATTCACACAGTTCCTGTTCAAGATCAGCATATTCCCTTGAATTAAAAGGTTATACATGCCTATGTAAAAAAAAACAAAACCCAGATATGCCTGGAAGAATGACATTAGTAGCCTCTCCCCACATTTCAAGAGGAGGAAAAAACAAACAGGCATGAACATGTAAGTCACTCAAGTATGCTGTTGTACTGCTGCATGCAAACATCTTGAAAGTATTTAAAGAAATAGAAAATATTTAAAAAAACCCCAAAACTTTAGGAAAAAATTATCCTTGCAAAATGTAAATAATTTTCTAAAAGTTTTATAAATTTTTTTCTTTGTTTTTAAACTACATCTGACATGTGACATTGTGAACAGTAATATTGTCATTCTTTGTTTGGTGTTATGTACTATGGACCAACTGAATCAGAGGTCTATCTACCTAATGAAAATTAGAGAAATTTTTAAGCATTCATTGAACTGAGGCCAAAGCAAGTAATGTTAACATACAGTTCAATAAATTATGTTTTAGATATAAAAATTAGAAATACATTAACTGCAATTGAGTAATATGTAAGAAATAAACAACTCACTTTCCAGCTGGGCATTTATAACCTTTGGCATGTAACTAAGAGTAACTTCATGAGATTTAAGTGGTTGAGTCAAGCACTATGCACAGGAGCAGGAGGCATGAGAACAACTTCAGCATATGAGAACAGGGGATGGTCTCAATGAAAAGCACATCTGTAAGTTTCATATACTGTGAATTCCCTGGCTCCAGTTGGAGATCATGTCATTGTTCTAAATAGTTCTGATATTCCCCCCCCGTGTCAGTGCAAAGCATTGTTAAAATTTAATACTACCGTGCTGCTCAATTTTTTAGTTTCCTTGGCACACTCCACTGAGGAAGAGAAATGCTTAGGGCTAAAAATGAATAATTTAATTAGAGTAAGGCCTTCTATTACTGGGCCAAGTTCTGAGTCCTTCAGCTGAGCAGAACTCCCACTAATTTGAGAGGAACTTTTGTTCAGTTGACTGCATAACTTGAATCATTGTCCCATGTTAACTTCTGGTGGCTTAGTCTCATTGCAGATACACAGGGAAAACATCTTAATCCTGAGGAGTTGAGTCTAAAAATGTGTTACTAACAGCCCTCTTCTAAAAGGGCTTTTATGTCCTAGCTTCAGCTTGATTTAATATTCTCAACTGCTGATGATGCTGAGTACCTCTTTTATAGTAGCCGAGGGTTTGGTTTTGAGTTACTACTGCTGCATTCTAGGAGGGCGAGAGTAAAATTCTTGACTGTTTTTCAATTAAAACAAAATCTATTTGGAAATTACTTGCATATTCTTGCAAGATGATTGCTTTTGCTAATCCAGCTGACTATCTCAAATTCACCACAATTTCAGGTGAGCCAGTCCCTGGGAAATTTTGTTGTGCTGCACTCAAGGGTGGCTGGATTTCACAGATAGACAAAACAGAGGTTTCTCCTTTCGCTTCTGTTTATGACAGTCAGTTAGCAATATGTTCTGTAATACTTCTGGAAGAAAGAAATAGTACTGCAAGAAATATGGCTTAAAAGACTATTTTCTAAGGCTTCTAATCTGGCTGCCTGCATTGTTGCTTTGCTCTCAAAGCAAAAGCACCTTACGTGAGAACTATTATTAACACTTTTATTGCTTAAGGAATTTATTATTAAATGAATGTAAAGGAGAAAACCAGCCAGCTCCTTGTCAAATGTCAGCTTTTGTGACATAAGGGTAAGATTTTCAGAAGTCTTCAAATTTACTTTACACTATGAGTTTTCAAATCAGCAGGAAAAACAGTATTAACTTTGATGGAATTTAGGTCAGAATGAAAAAAAGTCATTAGAAATTTCAGAGAAATTGAAAATTTCAACTGGTTAGTCATTTGTTTCTCTCATATACTGACATTTGTGGGAATTTTTCCATTCTGTTTTACTCATGCCTTGTGACTGAGGTTATCACAATCTTATTCTAAATCTTGTCCTAATAACCTTAGTGTTAAGCCCCTTTTGATGGATTTAGGAAAAACAGTTTAAGACTTTTGTTTTTCATTCAATGACTTAAAGTGGTGAATGATTTCACTGTAACACTTGTAAGTTATTTGTTATTATCTTGATAATCTGAAACCTGCACCTTATGTTTGTTCTCAATTTGACAGGCTTCAATTTCCAGATATTAGTTCTTGATATTTATCTTTTTTTAATTAAAAAAATCAACAAAACTACTATCAAAAGTGTTCTCATTTAATTAATAAGCCATTATCAGGTCATCTAGTTATCTTCTCTTGGGCAAATTGACTAGACTGAGCTTTTCTGTTCAGTCATTCTATGACTAATTTTCCACACTATGATTCATTCTTATTTTGCTTTCCTGAGACCTTCACAATTTTTTAACATCTTTTTTTAAAGTGTGGGCACCAAGAATTACATACAGCATTCTAGAAGTGGCTTGATTGGTGAGAATCACATGTAAAAATCACTACAAAATGCATTATTCAAATACTATTGGCATATGGGCCAGATAGTACCCAGCTACCCTGATAGATATAAAAGCTGTAATAACATTCCATCCCAACCTTTTCTTTGGTTTTGGTTCCTGTGGTTCTATGCACTCACCATGCTCATTTAACTTGGAGTTTTGGTTGTTCCAAAACTGTAAAGTGAAACTCATCTCAGCCCACAGTTCTTCCCCTTTCTGCCCCCTGAATTTTGTGCTGAAACTGTGCAAAAATGTGCATTTTTGTTATTTTTATTTAAACAGCAAAAATAGTTTGGCTCAACGGTGCTGAAAACTGGGTCATGGCTTGTTCAAAATATTTGCAGCCCTTTCAAGGAACATCGGTTGTACTTAGGGCTTATAATGAACTCTGAATTTAACAGAGTTTTAGGTGACAGGTGAGAATAGTGTCCTGAGTTAAACAACTGTGCTTTTTACTGTTTCAGAATATGCTACTGTAAGTTAATTCCTGTTAATTTTCTTCTGGTGAGTTAGTGATTGAAGCTAAAGGTTAAAATATTTTTCTATTCAGAAGGTAAGTGGCACATTGAATTTAAATTAAGTTTACTGAATATGAAAATGTCTCCATAGCGAATTAAACTCAGGTCAATTTTCCAATAATATCTGTGCCTGTGATTTCCTGAAAACACTGCCTTGTACAAACAGGCTTCAGCATGGCCAGACTCACAACAAAGTCACAGTGGTTTAACAATACATCATGCATCAGCAGGACAACAGTTACAGCATGGAGGATGTTCTCAACTCAAAGCAAATATAAGGTCATCCAAAATGAATGTTCAGGCACATGGTTGAATTACAGAAGTTTTTTTTAGGTCTTGGTAGCTGAATTTCTGTATCTTCTGAGCCAGTCAGTCATAAATTAATAAAACCTAGCTTAAGTCTCAAGGAAAAAAGAGGGAAAAGGTTATATTGCCTTGTATATGAAGGAGAAAACAAACAGAAAATGTAATAGAATTTCAACTGGTACATGGTAACTTGATTGCATGCTGGTAACATAGACTGCCATTAAAAAGTTTCTCTCTCATGGTATGTGTTTAGTATTATGAAACTTTTGATAAATGAACCCCAAGTCATGCAATTTAACAAAGACTGCAAATGTTTTGGCAAAATAGGCTGGATTTCCAGCAAATATGGAGCAATTATTCTTTGGAGAGGAACTGTGTATAACCTGCCTGTTTCATCTATTTTTGCTTTTAATCTGATGCAAACCTATAGGCTTAAAAGAGAAAAACCTTTTCTTTGGTAACTGTTCAGTCTCACTCTGAAAACTGAATGAGATTAGACTTCATGGGAAGAGTAGGTTCTATACTTCACATGTGAATTGGGAGATTGATGACAACTTTGTACTTCCACCATCTTCACTTTGAGCATGGATGATGTAACACCAGCTAAAGTAAAGTTGTCAGTTCATTTATGCTATTTCTATAAATAGATGGCAGTATGTTTACAAGAATTCAGTTTATTCAAGGAGTAAGGAAGTCAAACCTTAGACATATACTTTGAGCTGATAGTAATCACCTCAATTTCAAATTAGCACTGAAAGATTTTAAAAAGTGTATCTCGTGTATATCAGTTCATTTTATTAAATCTTTATGCAATATCTTGAAATTGAAATACAGATTTCAAGCCAAGAAGTATGGAAATACTGTGCATAATTAGTGCAAAAAAAGCATAGAATCACAGGTTACTGTATGTCTCACGTGAAGAAGGATGGAAATACTTAAAATTCAGTAAGTTTTGAAATTCATGGCAAATTCTAGACATATTTCAGCTCTCTGAAATGCTTGGAAAACCTTAAAATAACTCATGGTCTGAATTTTTGGAAAGCATGAATCAATACCTGAGTGAACCTTGGAGATCAGTCAGCATGTGATTCTGCTATGATGAAGTCACTGATGTGCTCCTGTGAAATGTAATGGAGGGACTAACAGTGACAGGGTATTATCTATTGACTGCCTTAAAAATTGTATAGAACATGAAGCCAAAGTCTTGTGTAATTTGTGCGTGTCTATGTGTGTTACATTATTAAGAGTGCAAAAAAAACTTGAGTAGATGCGCTTATGTCAGCAAAAAGATACATTTTTTCATGTAACTTCACCTCTCAAAGACAAAATGATGAAGTATGGTGTATCTGCAGGAATGAAGGAAATAATATTTGCTAGAATGATTCAAAGGCTGGACAAACATTAGTGAAAATCCTGAATATTTTTAAACTCATGATAGCAAACGTACAAAAGCTTAGAGTGTTCCAGAAAGTAGTCACTTCACTTTAGCAAGTGTAAGGCATAGCTATAGCTAAATAAAACTTACATATTTCTCTGTTTCTCTTTCCTTACACCTTCAAATCAAATTGATACAAGTCATATTTTTCTTGGGTATTCAGACAAAAATCTCCTTCAACTCAATTTTGTAGCTTATTATCTACTTCAAGTTGCTTCTTAAGGTCATCTCTTAACCTGTTACTACTTTTTAAGTGTCCTTTCTTTTGAATTTAATCACTTTTATCAAATGATCACATATTTTCCACTAGAGGTTCATTGCTAGTTTTCAATCCACTTTGCTTCATTGGTGTTTTGGCTGCTTTCTTCAGCATATTCAAATATCAGTCACTGCAATCACCTGCTCACTCATTCCAGAGCTAAATATGTGACACAGGCTAGTCCACTAATCATATGACTCCCAGCAAACAACTCCAAAAGGAATCAACTCTCTGAAGTGCAGGAACATGGATCACGAAGTTAATCACATAAAGGGATACCTGCATTCTATTATTAACATTTAATGCACAGAGGCAGTTTATTTGTCATATAATCTTCCACTCCATGAGAAGGCTTTGTCAGCTTTAAACAGGCAAATGCTACCAAGCACAGATGAATATCAAATTTTGGACCATCCCTTGTAAACCAAAACCATCATTTTTCAGGTAGCTCTCTTCATATCTGCTATATACCTAAACAAAATGGGGTGATTTGAGGACAGACTTGGAGCCCTAACTCTGAATTTCCTGGCTTTTGTGGGCTAAAGTCATACTCTTAATGTTATTTGAAAGTATTTTTTTGTGGTTTAATATATACTATAACTTTTTCTTTTGTGACAACTGGATTTATACTGGCTTCATCCCTAATACCACTGGAAACTGGAAGCAGGTCATAGTGTGAGCCTGTCTTCCAAATATTTTAAACAGAAAGTCACCATTCGGCACTCGTCGCTCTTGTTCTCCAATAAAAGTTCAATGTTCCATTTTAATTAGAATGATACTTCTTACGTCAATACCGCATCCAACTTGTAGACTATTTGTCCTCCTGAATGTTAAAGGTGACCAAACGTACAAAAATCCCTTTGTACTTTTCTCCTTTCCATTTTTATTCATATAAAAAAATGTGTGTTTAATGGGAAAAAAAGAATTAATTTTTTTCAATAGAAATTCTTTTCTTGCCTTTCAATTTGATTTTTCTTGGTTGATCCCATAGTTACTCTGTTCTATGGTCTAATATTTTAATGCTATAGGCTGCAATTAGGTTGACAAAATCTGCCTATCTCTCCTGTAAGCACTGTCTAATGTCTTCATATTAAAGCCATAGGTCTTAGTTGTCTGTGTAACATTACATCACATAGCAAAAGAAGTTCTTGTTTACATGTGAATGTTGATGTGAAGTCCTGCCTCTGAATGACTATAGATTTATAAGACACAGATACTTCAGAGACTTGAAGTATATTGCTGGAAGTCAAACCACTTTCAGCAGAATTCTCTTAACATATGTTCATTATCTTTAATTAAAAAAAAAAAAAATCCTTGTCACACCAATCCTGTGTAGGACTGTGTAGGACTGCCTGCAGAATAAAATATGTACAAACCCGTATGCTTCTTCCTTGAGGAATAATGGATCTTCTCCTGCATAGATAGAACCCAGTTTCATGGAAACAGAGGAATTGAGCCATCTGTGGTAGCAAATGAAGGGGAACAGTTGAAGGACAATTGGAGAAGATAAGATCTTGAAGAGTCCATGAGTACTGTTTGTGTCCCTATACAAGCAGATAAAAGGAATTTCCAAACTCAAGTGTCACCTGACCACTATTCCATACACTGCTTTCTTCTCAGGGAGTGATTTTATGGTCACTTGAATGCAGCATGAGTGAGGGCTGTCACTGCAACAGCAATCTCACCCTGCCCCACCTTCGCATGGTGTGTCTCTGTCCTGCAATCTCCCTTTTACAGGCATTAGGAACAGACCATTTCACAGGATCACAGAATATGCTTGAGTTGTAAAGGACCCACAAGGATCACCAAGTCCAACTCTTATTTGTTCAGCAAGTCAGCTTAGGGAACTGATCTGGCTGCAGATGGACCCTTTCTTGCTACCTTTTTCACTATGCTTTACCATGCCAGCTGGAACATGAGTTGTCCTAAAAAGGTATGGACCTTCACCCTCAGTTGTGCTGATATAGCTACATGGGTGGCCTTATTTTTGTTTGTTTCAATGATCTGTTTACAGTGCAGCACTATAAACAGTTGAGATAAAAATGAGAGGGGGAGTGGACAGAAACATTTTAATTTTACTTTACCACTGAATTAATTGTAATGTTCTCATTCATACACCATTCATTCATAAAGCATGCATACAGCCACAGGGAGAAGCTGGATAAAAGAAAGTATTCCCGAGACGGAGAGATTGGAAAAGATCTTCAACAGCTAATCTGATCTCTGTCTGACCAAAAAACTTTGCTGATGTGACTTTTGTAATTCAGAAGCTTTCGTTGTATATCCAGAAATTCAGTAAACATTGACTTATTTTTGGACAGGCAACTGTTGTTGGCAATTTACTTGATTCCTTATCTTTTCATAGAGGTGTAAGTCAGCATTTCAAGGCAGTTTGAGAGAAGAAATTTTAGAACCTGTCTCTTTCAGGCCTTTACATGTCTGCCTACTTGTTTTGCCAGGAGAATACCATTAATTTGGTTTTTGTTTCACGCAAACATTGACAGGATATAATTTCTGATGATGGGCATTGTGCTGAGTATGTAATCTGGGGATGTGCTAGAATCTGTCTCCTTCAAGGCTCTCTGCAATTATTGTTTCATAAATTGGATAATTAAGCAATAATTATTAGTGTCACATAAATGAAAGTCTATATTTTCTCCCACATCAAGGAGCTGAGAAGCTGAGACAGTGTTAGCCTTATGGAGAATGGTCAAAGTTAAGTTCTGGAAGATCTTATCCCTGTGCCAACCACTGGCTAAAAGGGATTGTTCAGAATACTGTGTAAGATTTATACACACAGGAGAAACCCCTTTTACACAAGTTTGGGTCTCAGCTCAATACTGTCCTACTTCATTAAGGAGCACTTAAGAAAGCTTCATTTTTTGCAGCTATCTTAAACTTTTTTTTTCTCCGTTAAAGTAAACCACTATAAAATCCCTCTTCTTTTGTTGTCTGATGTAGCTTTGCCTTTGCAAAACATCTGTAATAATGGGGAGAAAAAATACCTTTTTACTCCTGAAAGTCAGTTGTGAAATTTTGGCATTTGGCATATTAAGTGTTAATTTTTTTGTCATTTTATTGGACCCATTTTTCTCACCTGTTTTTACATCCACACACTTACCTCTTCTATCACTTCTACTTTTCTGACAATGCAAAGAAGTCAAGATGTTTTCTTTTATATGGGGGCATTCCATACATTCCATACATTTGGAGATTGTCACTGTGAACCACATTACCAGACCTACTTCTTCCACCTTTCTGGTGGCTAGCAGAAATGTGCACAGGGCTCTGGGAATCCCAGACTGAAAAAAAATATTTTTCTGGTAATACTGGTGCAAGCTCCATTAAACTTGAGTTTTTCATCTGTATGGTTTTGCAGAAGTTTATGAGACTGTGAATTTGTCAAAAATATGATAGTGTTCCAGTAAAGGGGAATCTGTCCAGATTATCAAAGTTGAAAGACCTCATCAAAATGACAGTGGTAATATTGTGGCAGGTGAATAGTAGCAAGGTCATTGTTTTGCTGCTTCTGCAGGTGGCAGATCAACTCTTTCATCTTGTATCCATTCTTCTGGGCTGGTCTCTAAGTAACAAAAGGAGTTTACATTTGCTACCTCAAAATACAGTGTGGAGGAATATGTGTATGTATGGACACACATAAAAGCACAAAAACAGAAGCTAATTTTAATTTGCCTTAAGATGCATAAGTGTATTTGGGAGATGGGAGTTAAGAAAATCCATAATAAGACTGAATGAAGTCCAGGCACCTCTTAAGATCTCAGAACAGAAAACAGTTTTCCAATTTTTCATGTATGGAAATACCAGATGAGTCAATGGGTGTTCTCTGCACTTGGAGCTTCCAGGACTACTTTCTGTATGTCAGCATCATTGCCTTATAACTTATTTTTAAAGGCCACCCAGTGTCCACAGCCACCACTGATTTAACTGGAGCTTTGGGTACTCAGTAGCCCTGGACTTATGGTTTCCATGGTACTTTTGGAAAGGCTGTAACACAAAAACAGTTTAGGGAAATTAACATTTGGCATTTTGGGTTAATGTAAGACTTGCTCAAGGTGACAATTCCTGGTAAGAAATTACACTGGAGAGGAAAAACCAAAAAAAAAAAAAAGGAAAGAAAACCTGACTTACTCATCATGCAATAACTCTGTGCTTTTAAAATGCTTTTGACCACAAACAGTTTGGAACAACCAACTGCAATCTATTAAATTTCAGCTCATAGGGATTTTACTTTTTCCTCAACCTTTTCTTGTATGTTATATAAGTATTTTTAGGAAATTCGCAGTTCTTACTGAATTTAAAAGAAACATCTAGCTTTATGAGGAGAAACCAATTAATATCTATAGCTTCTAAGGTAGACTTTGAAAACCGAGGAGATTTTTCGCTGTTGATTGATGCATATGTTCTATATTAAATTATTTTTCTTTGTCCTTCTGGAACTTATTTCTTTAACATCGGGGAAAATCCAGCCTAATTTATACAAGTGTCATTATGTAGAATGTTTGATTTTTTTATTACATTTCTTGTTTTGGGATGAATAAAGTAAGCAGAAGTTAGAGACTGTGTCTATCCAGAGTAAGAATTTTTTCAATATCTAGCTTATATGGGAGAGATTTTTACATATAATGTACATTTATCCTTCATAAATTAAGTAACATAGGCAATATTTAAATATTATACAGGTACTTATAACTACAGTAATTCTTTATCCACAAAGACCTTTCAGAAAGCTTCAATGATAACTGAAACCTATTCGTCTCAATGGTGATGAAACTAATTATTTTTGCAAATGAATAAAAAAAGTCTACTAAAATTCTTATTGGAATAATATCACCCCAGAGCTTTTCATTTCAATTTTAGTATGTGGTTATTTTTTTCTGATGTGCGGTAGGCTACGTTGTTTGCATAATCAGTTTTGGAAGTCAAGAAGGAATGAAATGTAATGACTAAATTCTCCTTTTCATGGATTTTCAGAGGTGGTCCATTATCAGCTATTCTACTTCTGAAGGTTTATTAAATATTTTATGGAGAAGGCTTATTTCACATGGCGTCAGACTCTGTCAGGAGTGGTTCTTGTATCTAGGAATAGAAGTATGCTTAATGGCTAGAAGTGTTCTATAATGCTTCTTGGAAACTCATTAAAGACAATTAGTGTTTGCTTTGGAACCGTGATGATTTTAAGCGCTATTAAGGGATTCACCTAGCATCCTTCCTCTCCCAACCATTCTTTTTTTTTTTTTTGGCTATGCCAGATTTAAGGATTTGAATGATTCGCTAGATGAAATTTATGAACCAATTTTTAGCAAAGATACTGACAAAAAAATACTGAGTGCTTACAGAAAAGATGGGGACATGAGGGTGAAGATTTGGCCTTTCCTTACATGGAGGAAATAGTGGTGTTCAACTAAGAAGTCTGAGTTGACAGGAACAGAGTGAGAGAGGGAAGCTGCTTGGTTAAACAAGTGCAATAGTATAGTACGTGGGAGAAGAGGCAGTAGGAACAGGAGGTAGATCTGGGAACCACTTCTGATTTTGATACCTAATTGAGAACAAAACTGTTTTCAGCTTAGGCCTGGTAGAATTGATGGAAGAATTGAAAGGAAATGTAAGTAGCAGAAAAAAAATACTTGGAAGCATCTCTGCCTACTAATTTTGCCAGGAGAATATGGTTAGATTTGGTTTCCATTTCATGCAAACATTGATTGGATATAATTTGCAATGATGGGCATTGTGCTGTGTATACCATTTGTGGATGTGCTAGATCTGTCTCTTCTAAGGCTCTCTGCAATTATTGTTTTACAAATTGCACAATTAACCAGTAATCATCAGTGTTGTACAAATGAAAGTCTAGATTTTCTCCCACTTCAAGAAGCTGAGAAGCTGAAACAGTGTTAGACTTATGGAGAGTGGTCAAAAGTCATCTGTACTATGCATCCTACTTGAAAGCAGAAGAAATGTATTCTTAAGATACAAATAAGTACCTTAGAGCTTACACAAAACTCTCTTGGTTTCAGTGGAAATGCTCTGCATAAGAGTGGATAAATCATAAGCCTTCAGCCTTCCCATCTGCCTTTCTAGGGATAAATTTAGACAGAGGTAAGTATATCTGATATAGAGTCTATGAACAATCATGAATTAATACCTTATACATCATTCTAAATTCATATTTTTCTAGGAAAAAAAGGTAAGTGTAATAAATTATCTATACAACTGTAATTCAGTATATTGATAAAGTAATTTTACAAAAATTCTTCTAGTAATGAAGCTATTCTAGAATTAGACATTGTCTTGTACTTCATGGAGAAATATTGAAGGAGAAAGCAAAAAAAAATGCTTTGGAGTAATTTGAAAGCAGGACCTGTGAGGAGCATCATACTAATGCTGTAAAACAGCAAATATTTCTAAGAGATTTCCAGGAAAGGTGGTAAAGGAACATTTTCTGCTGGTACTAAGGTTACTGGGGAAAGTTCATGGACTCAGGGAGGTTTTCAGGGTGATTACCCTCAGTTGCCAAAGCTGATCCATAGTATGTTTTCTCTGAGAAATAAGTCATACAGATCTGATTAGATTAAAGAGGTCCAGAAGATCATGTTCTTAAAGCTGTCTGTAGCAACACTTATGGATGAAATGTTGATGTTGTGCATTCCAGAATGGAACACGGCTCTGTATTAGACAAAGAGACAGGTGAAAAGACCTGAATTCTATATGGGTTCCTCATGTAGAATACAATTGCCTTCCTGATAAACTGAATCTGCATAGAAGTTCTTCATTGCTTTATGAATTGTTTTCTTTGAAGCTCTTATTGTTCTGTATAGGTGATGGCTAACAGGATTCCAGATGACTCTGCACTTAATAGTCCTGACGTTGTCCCTGTGAGAACATGGATAGAAGTTCCACCATGAAGTCAGCCTTGCAGAGACCATCTCAAAGACCCACAGGCTCAATTTCCTCCTGGATGGAGGGAAAGTAAAGGTCTTACTATCAGAATAATGTGTCATTTCAAGGTTTCAAGACTTAAATAGGACCACTGAAAGAAACGGTGGATTATAGGTGCATTAAACACAGAAACTGTAACAGAGATCCTCTGGGGCACACCAATCCATGAGGATTTTGTGAAGAGGAAAGATAAAGGAATGGTTAGATGGATCTTCAGTGTGCTGAATGTGCTTCACATTTTTTATAGAATAATATAACCGAACTGTGCTTAGCTCAATTTAAATTTTGCTTTGTGGTTGACCTTTTCCAGATTAATGACACAGTTTCAGTGGTAGGACACAGCAGACATGCCAGTTACAGTGATTAAATAAAAAAAACATTAAGAGAAACCATATATATTGTTGCCTAGCAGAGAACCAAAACATTTTTTTCCTGAAAGCCACATGAACTTATTTTCCAGGTCTTAAAAATTGCATTGGACATCAATATAAAGAAATTGAAAGAGAGAACTGATTTGTAGTAGCTGTGCTTTGGATGGTGATGATAATTATTATAATATCTCCAAATGCTTTTTATATGAAAATAAACATTGAATTTTAAAAATAGTGCCAGAGCATTAAAGTCATGCTCCAACTAGATATTTTAAAATGTGCTTCACTTTACTGACTTTCATTATTTTCTCTCTCTACCTATTTCCAGATGTTACTTCAAATCTGATATGGATAAATGAAGATTTAATCTTTTCCCTGTTAATCCCTTTTGCCTTCTTTCTAATCAGTATGAATAATGCTAATCTGTTTACCCAGTCCCAGAACCCAGGCATAACCTTTGGGTTGGGCTTTATTCCAGATCTTCACATCCAGGCTCTGCATGTGTCTTTGCCATCTGAGACCTCTGTTCTGGGCTGGGATAAATCTGTCTCTGAACTGTCTGTTTCTATACTCTAGCTATATATAGACAACAAAAGCAAATAGTTTAGATTAAATAAATTTTTATCAGGCCATGGTTGGATAAAGTGAATCCCTAGATGAGATGATGAGGGCCTGGATCAACGATTTAGCAACATGGAAGAAGAGAAAAGGAGGAAGAGATGATCGGGAGAGGGTACTTTTAGGCATACATCAGTTTTAGACATCTAGGGAAAAAGCTTGGTTTTATTCTTTCTGGAGTTAATAAGAGCTACTTCTTTCCTTTTTTTTTTTTTTTTTCCCCTTGAAGAAAGACAGATCCATGACTTCTGTTCTCTTCAAAACAGAATTGAGATACAAGTGTTGGAGGAATATTACTGAAGTCGCCCAAAGTGTGAGTATTCAGACAGCAATGAGCTTCGAAGATGGCATTGAAAACCACAGTTTTTACACTACAGTGGTTCCTGCAACCTAATGGTTGCAGGAATTGAAACCTCAGACAATGAATTCTGTTAACTTTTGCTAGTAGAGGTAATGGGCTAATTATGACAGTATACATTCTCTTCAGTCCCTGAAGGCTTGAAGCTTTAAGAGTAGGCTATCACCTGTGAGGATTATGCTGTCTTCATGGCCTAATATGCAGGCTTATTTCCCTATGGCTTGGAGAATTGCTTTTAAGTCAATCAATTTTGTAAGGCACCAGGGCAATTTCTTCCTTTTGGAGACTTGAAGTGAATAATCTGTCAATGCAAATGTTTAATTTTCTAAATGTGAAGTCATTTGGCATATAAACTGCATGGATTTTGGCTGTTTCATGTCTATGACATACAAAGCTTGAAACTGTGTTTGATAGCAAGAGGGGGAGAAAGGCCTCTAATTTGTTCTTGTTTTGTATTTTATGTGTTCACTTACATTTCCATGTGAAAAGAGCAGGGCTTTTAGTAGTAATTTTTGGGTTTCTTTTTTTTGGGGGGGTTGGGTTTGTTTTTTGTTTGTTTGTGTGCTTGTTTGTTTGTTGTTTGGTTAGTTGGTTGGTTTTGTTGTGGTTTTGTTTTGGTGTTTTTGTAAATGATAAAAATAGGAGATTAATTTTAAGCAGGAAGTAATCAATTTAATTATTCTGTCATTTCTTTGAAACTTGAATCCAAGAGTGGCTATTGTTTTCTGAAGATCTTCAGGTAGCTTCCTTCTTTTCTGTTTATTTGATTTTTATCTTCTCATTAAAAAATTAATAAATAAATTAAAAAAACCCCAAACTTTAGTAAGCACACTAGTGGTGAACTTACTAGACTGAAAATATAGTTGCTGTACTCCTTTTGGAGGCATTTCTGGAATGCCTCCATACAAGGAATATATCTAGTTTGCATTGATATTACAAATATAGTGTACATCCATCTATCTTGTGACTGGGTGTAGTGATTGCTTCTCAAAGGCAACTTTTTCTGCTCTAAAATTACCCCATCCATACAAACAGAGGTGGTTCTAGTCTGGCAGAGTCAGAGGCTTCCATGTCTTGAACACCAGAGCTATACATGTAAGGTATTGATTAGCAGTTGCATGTTATTTTTTGCTTCGGTTATATGGACTCCAATTACAATTGGAGTACAAATGGAATTTATGGAATACAAATTCCATAAAATGGAATTTTATTTCTTTAAACAGGGCTACAAATGTTAATAGGGTAGATATTTAGACTATTTGAAGGAGTATTGTTTCTTCAGGCAGACAAGGCACATAAATTTATTCCATGTTTCCAGATTGTTTCTACTTCTCTGGCAATTTGAAATACAAAATTCTCATCTGCCTCATTCAAGCTTACTGGCCTTTATCACACTTGGATAAAAAGCCCAATAACAACTGTATGAAGTCTTTTTTTTTTATTTTCAAATGACTATTCAAGCAAACTGTGTTGTCCAGATATTCAAAATCTCCGTGTGGTATTCACTGCAAAAGATAACTCAGTTTTAGGAAGACCGAAGTTAATAGATTTCATGGGCATTACTTAAGTAGAATTACCACCTAAGTGAAATGAGAAAACATCACATGAAAAGCAAACAAAACTGTCTTGTAAAAAGATGTCTTAAGCCCAAATGAAACAAAAATATCATTGAGTCTAGTTAAAAATCGAGGTGAAAAATTGGAAGAAATTTGTAGGGAACTTTGCCATTTTGTTTTACAGAAAATGAATGGATATGTTCCCATTCCTGTGGAAAATTTTGGAGGTACCTCACATAATTTATAATTGATTTTCCACTAAACTGTTGAAGAACCCTTTTTTGCTTCTGCTGGTAAAGTGCAGCACCAGCAAAAAAAACCTGCAGAACATCTTGGCAAATTCTTCACAAATTAATTCTACCTCAAAAACCTGAAAGTATGATTTTTTTTATTATTTTTATTTTTTGAAAAAGAGAATACCATAAACATGTGGAATACATTAGTCCTATAATTCATTAAAGAGCCATAGTACTGTAGTTATAGCAAAACATTTTAGCAGAATATTTCAAATGACACTTTAAGGTAAATTTTATACTTTTTAGATTTGAAATTTTATAGTGCTTTTTAGAGCTCCTGGATCTAATCTCTGACTTAGAAGCCATACACGAGCAAGTGTCAAACCTGCAGCTGGTTTGCTGTTTCCTAGATATCTAAGAGTCTGTCTATTAGAACTTTTTAAATAATCATCTCATGGGTTTCATTACTATATAATGAGTCTTTCAGTTTTCAGCTGCTGACTGAATTTTCTGTAGCAACAAAAATGCTTTATTATCTGGAGAGCAACTGAAAGAAATCAGAAGTTTCATTTACTGTGTCAGAACTTTGCCCAGAACTCGAGTGCAGCACAAAAAGCCATTAGACTCAACCTTAATGGACGAGTTCACTAGAAATCAAGGAGAAAATTATCTTTTCATCTGAAATATAGTTATATCTGCACTGTTTTGGCGTCTCATGTTTGATATAGACAGGAGTGAGATGTACATTTTTACTGCTCATTATTGTAGTCATGCTGTGGAGGAAGAAGTTTTCAGGTAAAGGTGAAGGTTCTCTGGAATTAAATAGACATTTTGCTGCTGGTATCAGAAGTACTAGCGTTTTGCCCTTAGGTTGCATAAAAATAAATCTGGAATCATTCCCCATTGGTGTTGTTTAACCCCAGCCAGCAACCAAGCACCATGCAGCTGCTCACTTGCTCTCCCACCAGAGGGACTGGGAGAGAATCAGAAGGGTAAAAGCTACAAGACTCATGGTTTGAGATAAAGACAGTTCAATAGAGAAAGCAAAAGCCGCACACGCAAGCAAAGTGAAACACGAAATGGATTCACTGCTTCCCATGGGCAGGCAGGTGTTCAGCCATCCACAGGAGAGCAGGGCCCCATCACGTGTAACAGTTATGTGGGAAGACAAGAGACATCACTCCAGATGGTCCCCCATTCTTCCTTCTACCCCCCACTTTATATACTGAGCATGATGACATATGGTCTGGAATATCCCTTTGGTCAGTTTGGGTCACCTGTCCTATCTGTGTCTGCTCCCAGCCTTCCAAGTACTCCCAACTTCCTCGCCTGTGTGGCACTACAAGAAGCAGAAAAGGCCTTGGCTCTGCTTAAGCACTGCTCAGCAAAAACCAGAACATCTCTATATCATCAACCCTTCTTTCAGCACAAATCCAAAACACAGCCCCATACCAGCTATTGTGAAGAAAATTAACTTTATTTCAGCTCAAACCAGCACACCAATGCATTACACTGATTTTCCAATATTATCTCCATGGCATCTTTTACAAAATTACTTACAGACTTTAGAGACAGCTAAATGAAAGGGCTTCACTTCCTTTTTCAAGCTACAGGCATCAAGCTGCCTTTTACCTCCTAAAGTCCTTGAGAATATGTTTTAGTTTAGCTATGGTATTAGTTCTAGTCATAGCACTGATACAAGAAAAAGTTTGTAAGGTTAGTTTCCCTGTTAGTAGTCTTATCTATACATTTCACTTGGAACTGGAGAGATTGTCATATACTCTTAAAAAATATTTCTGACAGTATTTTCTGTCCCTGTAAAGCCATTATATAGCTTGAAAAGTGCTGCTTAAGAAACAGGTGTATACCTCTGTTTCTCATTTCCTAGCAGCTAATATTAAATTATGCATACTATGTTGCTAAGACCTAGTTTTGCACAAGCTTATTTTTAAAATGCCCATTTCTATCTGTATCTTGATACATAGCCAAGAATGGATATTATCAAGTTTTCTGAACTGAAAACCTTCAAATACATACTAGAATATTAATTGAAAATTCTCAGCTGAAATACTGGTTACTTGACAATACTATTACCACATGAGGTTCAAGCCAGTGTTGACTACTTTTTACATGTAAATGTTTTATGCATATGAATTATAGCCAGTTTTGCACTTCAAAGAGAATATTTCTAATTTAGATATGATCTATAATTAATATGTTGATTCTCATCTTCAAATTGATTATTTAGTGACTGATTTTGGAAATAAAAATAAAAAAAATCCTACTTAATTTTTGACGTAGATTTTAAGGGTTTTTCCCTTGCAATGTGTATCTGTTATTCATACTTTTGGTCATTTTTGGTGATGATTGCTAATTTCTTAAGCTCTAAACACTTATTTATATGATGTAGATCGATTGAACTTCACCTTATTCAAGATAACACCTGTCTATAAGACACTAAAGGAAAAGTATGAAATCTGACTTCAGGCTAGCAATCTATTATTGTATTATTTCATGTTACAAATTAATTGTCATCCACCATCTAGAATCTGAATCCATGATTTAAGGCTTCTCTGCTCAGATATTTTTGCTATGGTGTAGTTTGTCTGTGAAGCTTCTCATGTTGATATTTATGAGTGTGACATGGCTCCATTTCCTGAAAATACTTTAGAAGCTTATTTGATTTAAGTGACTTACTTATAATTATGTGCAATTTGTTTTGTTTTGTTTTGTTGGTTTACTTCCTTTTTAAAAAGAGAATCTTTATAACATAATCAATTATATGCTGGAGGACACCTTTAACTCAAATACACAGGTTGGAAGTAGGAGAGTGCAATTACATAAAGGGCTTAGGAATATATGATGAGATCCTTTGCTATTTTAAACATGTCTCTGAACAGATTCAAATTGAAGAAAATAATCCTGGATGTAAAAGTGGTAATATAAACTAATCTACCTTTATATATATATATAATCATTTGATATGTGCAAAAGAATTTCGAAATACTCCAGACTAAGTTATCTTCCCTTGTTATGTATCATATTTTCATCTGCTGTGATATCTCTTGGGTATACAAATTCATTCTAATTCAAATTAATTTCTTTTTTATCCTGATTTCACCCTACCTTTCACCTTGAGAATTCTTTTCTGTCACAAGATATGCAAACACTATCTATCCTTTTGGATTCATTGATTCTCTTTGACCCAAATTTTTACCCAAGCTGCTACAAACAATGAGATGCAATAATTATCAAATAATATAATATTAAATTCTGCACTGTGATTTGAGATGTGGAAGGAAAATTATTTGTGTTTTTTACAGCATGAAAGAAATTATTGTCACTTAGTCATGTGCTGCAGAAATTGGTACAGACATCTGAAGCTCTTTTGACATTTTTCCAGTAGACCTGTGTGTATATATTACAGTGATACTTTTGACTGTGCTTTTGAATGCCTAACCCTTATCTTTGCTCCACTGATGAAGCAAAGTTGCTAATGAATGGTAGGACAAATGCTGGATATTTTAGCTGCGAAAAATGTCAGAAACCACCAACCAAGAAAGTAAGAGAGGAGGTGATGGGCATTGTTTGCTCTTCATTTCACTGGCAGATGGCAAGTGAGAAGAGGTTGTGAGGGCAGGGAAGTAGGATAGAGCTAGTATTGGTTTTGCATGACTTTGTGTAAGACTTTAAGACAGCTGCACAGACCTATCTGATTATTCTGTGTGGGGTGGAAAAGTACCCTCAAAAAGGAAGCCTTTTACCCCTACTGAAACAAGAGCTTCTCTCCTGTTCCCTTTTTTTTGGTACTTCAGTGAAATGATTAATCCATCCTGTGTTTATGGTTTTGGCTGAAGCACCTATTCCTAGAGCAGCTACGCCCTTCCAGTCTAATGATGGGCCATTAACACCCCATGGCTTGCATACCCTGCCTTTAAAGGTCCTCACAGCTGGACCTCCTCAGTCCCAGCAACTACCTCCATCCTCCCACTCACGATGCATTCAGGAGCCAAGCTCTCTGCATGCCTATTCCCCTGCAAAGTCAGAAAGGGACCACTATTCAACAACCCATGGACCAGGCATGTAGCTTTAAGCAACAGCCAAAAATCTGAGTGGGAGGAACACCTGCAGCTGAACAGAAATGTGTCAGCAAAAGTGTTCAAACAACAAATTTTTATTCCCTGAGAGGGCCAACATGACTTGTAACTTGTCAGAGGATGAAGAGGAAAGGAGATCTGGGGGAGTATGAGTGAATAGGAAATAGAAAAGGAATTAGGGTAGCCAATATGCCCTCCACTCAAAAATTCCTTAGTAGGTAGCTTGGCCAACTAAGGATTAAAAATACCCTCAAAATACCAGTGTAGCTGTACCTACACACCACGATTATTGAGAGGACTAGAAAGGTCCCAGCAGGTGCCCTGCTGTGTAAATCCTGATGACATGCCTTGCTCCCCTGGGCCAATTTGGAAGCCTAAGGGGTGTTTCTGAGTACTGAGGATGAGTAACACCCCATCTGAGTACTGCATAGAGTTCTGGTATCCCCAACAAAAGAAGGACATAGAACTGTTAGTGCAAGTCCACAGGAGGGCCATGAAGTTGAAGGAAGGACTGGATCACCTCCCCTAAGAAGAGAGGCTGAGAAAGTTGGGATTGTTCATCATGGAGAAGAGAAGGTTGCATGGAGACCTCATAGCAACCTTCCAGTATCTGAAGAGGGCCTACAGGGAAGCCGGAGAGGGACTCTTCATCAGAAACTGTAGTGACACAACAAGAAGTAATGGGTACAAATTGAAAGAGAGGAAATTTAGGTTAGATATTAGAAAGAAATTCTTCACTGTGAGGATGGTGAGAAACTGGAATAGGTTGCCCAGGGAGGCTGTGGATGCCCCAACCCTGTCAGTGTTCAAAGCCAGGTTGGACAAGGCCTTGAGCAACTTGGTCTAGTTGGACGCATCCCTGCACATGGCAGTGGGGTTTGGGACTAGATGATCTTTAAGGTCCATTCCAACCCCTTAACATTCTACGATTCTCTGATTTTATGATAACATTCATTTGGGGGGGATGGAGATCCCATGTCAGGGTTCAGCTGACCTTTCTCCTCTGATGTCTCCTGCATCTGATCAACTGTAGCCAGGGAGTAGGGTTTTGGAGGGAGACCAAAGGTGTCACAGAGACTACTGTTTATACAATTTCTCCAGTCCTTTCTGCTCTCAAGGAATCACCAAATCTCTCAGAGCCAGTAGCAGTTGTACAGTCAGTCGTGATGCATCTGCTGGGGAATCCTGCAGTTGGAGGAATGTTTGGACCTCTTCCAGTGCAGGATGACAGGTGTCATGTCCTTGGAGGCTTAGGTGATAGTTTGAAGGGTTGTCTCAGAAGCTTCCCCTTGTCATTGGGGAAAACAGCATTTGAAAATGTGGTGGGAGAAAAGAGATGGTAAAAAAAGAATTTAAATACAGGGACAAAAATATCAAGGTCAGATAAAAAAGAAGGGATATTGAGGCAGGAGAAAGTTTGGATAGACAAAGAAGGGCAGTTGCACAGTCTTGAGAGCTAGTGTACAATAGCTACATAAAGGCATGGACCAATTTTGTCACTTTATATGGTATGAAAAATGATCCAGTGTTAGATCTCAACAGTAGAAAAGCATTGTGTTGGTGGATGTGTGGTTGATGTAAACTGGAAGACTTCCCAATAAAGGAATCTCCTCCTCAGCAGTTGTTCTGCATCAGTAAGTAGTCACCTGGACCAAGGTTTCTGACTTGGCTTCACAATCTGAATTGATACTTGGTAAACAGGGATAAGTGGGATATATGCTTCAAGTGCTCCAACAGAATTCTAATTTAGATGCATACATATTACTTTTCTGTCTGTCCACAAGGCCTGGTTGATCTAATTTACTATCAGTTTTTATCTTCTGTTTCAGGTGGATGTTACTTAGATTATTGAAACTTACCATTAAATTTTCTAAGAGGCAATTGTGGACAGAAACAGGGCATCTTATTGGATAAATTAATGAAAAATATCTGTGCTTATGTTATGTAATTATTGGAGTTGCCACTTTTTTCTGAAGGAGTCTCATTTTATTAATTCAAATTCAAGCTAATTGTCTTTGACTACTATATAATACTAAGATGTGAATTTCAGATATTCATTTTATTTAAGCCATTTTCATCAGTCTCTTTGTAAAGGTTATACGACTATTTTGCTTATCTTTGTAAGACTTATCAATGAGATTATTTCTGGTCATTTTATTTTTCAATTGATTTTATCTTCTAGGGCCAAGTTATTAATTCCTTTAGTGCCACTATTCAGGTGTCTGCTGTTCGCATTTTGCATCATAGATAACCTTTAAAGTAGTTGGTATTTTGCCTTAGTAAATGTCACTTTTTTGTTCAGGATAAAGAGGATAAACTACAAGATTCTCTCTATGACTATGTTGTTGAATTTCCAATCTTCTGCAATTTTTCTAGTGCTCTTTAATGTTTTCCAGAAAATTATATTAATTATTAGAGGTTTCCTTAGTTAATTTATGTAAGATTCCTGAACCTAAGATACCTGAGTCTGTGGTTTTGTAAATGTTTAATTGCCACAGAGACTACCTCACATCCTCCTTTGTTATGCAGGGTTAATTTTTTGATCTATCAGTAACATATGAAGAAGTAGATACACAACTTGTTTCATTCCAGATGCCAAAACGGAGTACCTAGTGAATGTTTCTGCTTTTCCTTGATCACACTTCACTATCCCACTGTCTGAATCTAGTTATTGACTTCTGGAATACTTTTTAAATGCCTTATTATTTAAAATTTGTTGATTTATGATAACTGACTTCATTACCCACTTCCTTCTATTTTTATTTTATATTGACTTCATTGATTCTTTACCTCCCTCTCAATGGATACATACACATTCATGTACTATATTCTTGTGTATATATACATAGGTGTAAATACAAAATTTTTGTGATTGCTTTCACCAAGAAAGAAATCTTCTTGGCTCAAGAATCTTCTTTTTGAATCTGAGGAATTCTGGCTTCTTGGGCATCCAACAAGATGTTCCTGAAAAATTCCCAGTTGTTTTAGCACTTCTTCAGTTAAATGGATTTTCCCAACTCTGATCTTAGCTGTTCCTCTAAGTTTCAAAAACTGCAGGTTTTAAAACATGCAACAAATGATATTTCAGGTTGGTGACATATCCTGTTTGCATTAAATAAATCAAACCTCATTTCATTGGGCAATTTTTCAATTTCTCAATTTTTGTAAAAGCCATTAACTGTTCCTTATTTATCATAATGAGGTCCATTATGATGAGTAATTGATAATGGACATTACTGAGTTACTTGATATCCCATGTAGGATTTCTGTGTTAAGAAAAAAATCCATTACTTTTAGAAATTTCTGAAGTTATATTACTGTCTGTGTATACTGAGAAAATTATCTGCAGGACGAAAGTCACTTTAGGTAACAGAATTTTCCTTACTGCTCTTAACAACTAGATTTTTTAAGGAGAAACTCCTATATTTTATGAAATGTTATGGTTTGTTAAAGATACGTTCTAGTTTCATTTTGTTTGTTTAATTAATACCTTAACCACAAACACTGGGGAGTCCACTCAGTCATTTATGACTTTCTAGTCATGTAACAGGATATTGGATGCAAAATATCACCACTATCTGATCTGATTTTCCACTGTAGCTTTTATGGAAAACATTAGACATGAAATGCAATCCTCTAAAACCCGCTGGACTTACCCATCAAGTTTCTCTATTATTAATCACATAATTTCTTTTCTCCTATATGGCCATTTCCAACTACCCTTATTGCCTCTCCAGGCTCCACAAGTAGTATTCATAATACCTCTCAGCATACTTATTTGCTTTTCGTTTTGTCATTAAAAATGATGCTTTTAGTTGGCTTATGTGCTTGGATATGTATGTCTCAGTCTGTCATCATGATTCTCTCCTTTCATGTAGTTTGAGTATATTAAGTCTTCCTAACTACTTCATCTGTCAACCAGAAGAATGGTACATATTTTGCTGAAATGAAATCCATAATACCATGTGATCTTCTATTTCTATAGAGGTTACCATGCTGTTTTATTGAACCAAAATCTTCCCTTACTTCGCCTACCACCCCTACTGTTGAACTATGTTCTTTTCTGCCTGATTTTTACTTTAACTTGAAAATAAGTTTAGAATTCTAAAGTATCAGCTGTGTCAGCTTTTTTCACCTTTTCTTAGCTGCATGGTTGATGAACAGTTTTAGTGGCTGAAAATTCACCTTAAATAAATTAATAAATAAACAAATAAAGACATAAATAAATAAACAATCCTAGCTTCAAAGCTTTTTAATTGCCCTTAGTGTTTTTTGCTGGATAGGAGAAATCATCCTTCTATCTGTGGTGTAGTGTGGAACACATCTGAGGCTCATGTCCAAGATACTTTTGGGGCACTTCTGAATATTTCTCTGCTAAACTAACAGGTTAGTTCTTACAGGCTGTTCTTTTCTGATGTCTCACCACTATCAAGTAGTTAGTGGATACTTCCAGCTAGGAACAATAGACTCTAGAGGCTCTCAAAATGTGCAGTGAAAACAGACTAATCTTTGTATTTTCTCGGTTTGACTTAGTTACTTGTCGTTGGGAGATTGGAAGATCTGCTGTCATACTGACTGAGCTGATCTGCTGGGGAATCCCACAGATGCACAGTATATGACTTTGGTATCATGGATTCCTTCTCCATTTTGACTACCAGACTGAATCTCACGAAGAGGAGTAATCATTTCTATTCACAAGGAAGAATACAGATAATACTAGATTTGGTGTTGTTCATAGAAAATGATGACTATTCATCTTTGTTGCTATAGCAAAACCACATGTATACAGCAAAGCTTATAAACACTGCTCTGAAAATTCTGATGGAAACTCTGCTGCTAATTCCTCTATTTATATTTCACAGTGTCTCTATTAGTTAGCTTTTATTCATTGTTCGAGTCAGTCCCATCCTGTGTCAAGAATTGTCAGCAAAGTTCAAACACCAGATGAAGAGCACACACCTCAGGCGGTATGCATGAAAACCAACGATACATTCCTGTAATTGTTCAGAGAACATCCAAACAGGAGGATTTTACTGGGCCATATATTCAGCTCTTTCCTCTCGTGATGATATACTGCTTGAACTCTGCCTTTGGTCTCTCCCTGTTTGTTTCCCTGGCTGCTCTATAGCCCGATTCTAATCCTTGTTGTGGAAGCATTTTAAAGTCATTATGCCTTTGTTTTCTGAGATGCAAGATTTATAGGGAAGGTAATATCCTTTATTAGACCATTTGGTTCATTTGGAAAAAATGGGCATTCTTCTGGGGTCAGAGTCCCTTCATTACACTTGTTTTCTCCCTGCTTGGTTTTTCCATTTCTGAGTGCACTTTTTAGAGAAAGCAGGCCTGTTCATTTTGTTCTTTTTAGTTTCTACATTTTCTTCCAGGGTAATAGAGAGAACACATGTACTTGTGTTATTTTGTGGAGATTTGTGTTCTTTTGCAGAGGCTTGTGTGCTTGTTTTTCCAAAATCCAAAATAAAAATAATATAACCAATTTTAGGCCAAACATCTGTATTTTGGCCCTGGTATACAGAAACCTCACTTCCTCCATGTTTTTTGGAAAAAGTCCTGGACTGATATGATCAGCTTCTCTTTTTCGTAAAGGAAAAATAAAAATCTGCTTTACCAGTTACATAAGAGGCAGAGGGAAAACCCCATGGAGAATAGCAAGATATATGTATTGATTTAAAAATGACAAATAGAAACATTCCAAATATTTGCAAATTGTTTCTTCTGCTGCTTACCCCCAAGTAATGGAAAAACAATCCAGTTGAGTAAGAGACTGTAGGTTGTGAATATTTTTAAGGTCTAATGCAGTCCTGAATTCCAGACCCATGCAACTTCTCAGATATCTAGCAGAGTTTATGTAAGTTTTAACTGAGTTAAGGACCAATATACTTTTGCTTGACAGCGTGGCCTATACATAGTGGGCAAAGAGTTCTTACACTCTTCTAGTAATCCCATTCTCTGCTTTTCTCACTCTGTTTACTTCTGCCTGAAATGACCGTGACCTTCTGCCAGATTTTCTTGAAGGTTATGCTAATCTTTATTGGCAAGAGAAACAGTAGCTGGAGCAAAAAAAAAGTGAAAGAGAATGCCACATGAGAATGAACAGCATGCAAAGCGTGAGAAGTTTCTGCAATAACTGGAACTGGAGCAGCTTTGTCAGCATGAAGTCCCTGGAGCAGTAAGTGGGGATGTACACTCTGGAATATCCAAGAATGAAATCTTAATTAATTTTCTGGTACTTGGAAAGGCATTTGGGTTAAATCCTTTGCTAAGGCAGGTGGGTGCACCTCAGGTACTTTCTATGAAATTTTGTGCATTTCACACAGCCCCTCATTTGGCCCCACATCTCATTTCTTTCATGTTTAAATCCAAATGAATGTGTCTGTCTGCCTGAGAATTCTGTGTACAGCCTTTCACACATAAATGGCAAATGTGTTTGTGTGCAGGGTCAAAATAACTTCCCACAGAATTTTCTGACCTGATATCAAGTAACCACAGCTTAAAACAAAATTATGCTGCATCATGTCAGATTCTTGCAGATCAGTATGTTTAACAAGACGAAAGTAGTCTCATAGAGAGGAGGGAAAGGGTTAATGCCACTCTCTTTAAGGAGCTGGAATTGCTGCTGCTTCCTAGAAGATCTGAAGCATTGCAGTTTAAGCCACTTCAGGCTCTTCAACATTGCAACATCTGTAGCATGGTTCAGGGCCAAAATGCAAACAGTTATGTCACATCTACTTTACAAGATGGAACGTGGTTTAACCAAGTTGAGGGGCAAGCATGCTGTAAGGAGGCCCCACAATATGTTTGTTTTTGTAGAGCAGATGAACCCTAAATTAGAACCAGATGTCAGTACTAGGTCTGCTGTATGGGGAACACAGCAGGGAACTAGTAATTATGGTGGAGCCACTGTGAGGCCATATTTAAGGTTGCATTCTGTTTTACACTTGCAGTGAGAACTCAGTCTTTTTTTATTATATTAAAACTCCATCTTGCACCTTCAAGTGTTGGTCCATGTGTGTATCTACTGGGAGATGATGAAGTGCCTTCTGCTCTCAAACCAAGGTACTATTTGCTTTTGGAGTGCTTAAACAGCATACACATGTCCTATGCCTATTTGCGCTCTGCACTGAGATTGAGAAGAGCTTCTTCTTTCTTGGTTTGCTTCAACTGCCTTTGGCCTCAAATGTAGCTCTGCTCTCATCACAGCCTGCAATGTTTTTGGCCTTATGATCATTTTTCTGTCATTTGGCTTGTTAGTTTGTTCATTGGTTACTTAGCAATTTTCTTTGTTTTCCTAGACTTTTTTTGTTGCCAAGAACTTTCCTCTTGGCAAACAGGGAAAAGAGGAGATTTCGAGTTTGAGTTAAGCCATGTGGCTTCCAATAGCCTTTTAGTTCTCCGCCTCAGATCAATTTAATCCCCTATCCCACATGGCTTTTTTTGTGACAAGGTCTTCTTCTTGCACTTCCCATCACGTGTTGAGGACATCTGTCAGGAAGAATCCTTATTGTCAGGAAGATAATTGCTTATTGACTTAAAGAATCCCTTACTCTGGAGATTCTGCTAACCCCAGGTCCTTCACTTGCTCCGGTAAAAAAAGATCTTCAGTACAATCTCTTGATCTTCTTTGGAAATCTGTGGGGATTTCTTCAGACACCAGTGGGACAATTCAGAGAGCAAGGACTCCATGTTTGGAAGACCTTTTTTTCTCATTAATGTCTGAGTAGTTTTCCTTTAGTGCAATAGAGTGCATGGGGAGTTCAAGGAAGATAATTTAATCCAAAGTCTTCAAATAAATGTCTCTTGTTTCATCCTTGCTTTTTAACTTCCATGACTTAGTGGTCCCACAGGCTACGTCTAGAGAGGTATGCTGTAAAGTGTCATGATTTAGAATTTGGCTACCATTCTCTTACAATCCACAGTGTTTAGCTGATAGCACACACCTTTGCACAGTTTTGGTGCACGACAACCAGTATTCTCCAAAGTAGTACTCAGTTATGCTTGAGGTTATAGTAAGGGCCAGGGATTGTTAGTAAATAACTATATGGATAAAACCACCTGGTTTTGGGTAGGTAAGTGCGTGGCTATGAGGGCACAAGTTTGCTCTCAAGAACATGCTATTTCTTCCAAAGAATAGAAAGTGGACCATGGGATGTTTTGTTTGCCTGTGCAGCTGTAGATATGTTGGTCCTGAAGAGGTTCAGATGTATGTTTGTATGAATAACTCAATGCAGGTATATGGCAGTGAGCTCCTGTGATGGCACAAAAGCATCAGGAATGGCAGGAAGCCTTGGTATTGACCTGATGGAGTAAAATTTTTTGCCACTCCATGACAGCACAGGACTATTGTCATTTAGAGAAAGTTCTCCACATTGTTTTGCCCACTGGAAATTATTCTTCTAGTAGCACGTATTCATTTTACAGGATCAGAAAAACTTTCTTTTAATAGAACCTGATTTTATTCCTCTCTTCACTCTTCTTACCGTAACCAAAGAGATTCTTAGGCTATTGTCCCTACACACCACATGTCTTCATTAACATTGATGGGTCTTCCATCACTACTGTTTAGCTTCCTGTTTTATGACTTCTTGAACACACTTCTTAAGTGAGAAGTAAGTTTTATGATATTTATAACCACATAATTAAATCTGACTCCTCCTCAGCCCCTCAGAATTGATAAAAGGTGCTTTTTGCACCTGTGATTCTCAGAAGAAAGACACTCATACTCAGTCCCCTGAAATCAGGGTCCATACTTACATGTGCCTACAGATCTTATTAGCCTAATCATTTCCACAAGCAAGCAAACTCAGTGGTACATGTCAGATGTCTGGGTTGTGAACACAGCCTTGCAACCTGTTACTCATCTTCTTCAGCTCAAATGAAGCTGTTTATTTAAGTTTATTTAAAGATAAGTGCCACCTAATGAACTACAGTGCCCCAAATCTACTATCTTCATCTCCTCTAGATGAGTCTGTAGTCTCTCCTGATACTTAGGAGATTATTAGAAGTGGTTCCAGAAACTCATAATGTTATCCAGGCTTTTGTGATCCAAATAGAGGAAGAACAGGTTGTATTTTCTTTTATACTCGTTCAATCTGTTTTTTAAGGTCAAATGTAGTACGTCTATGAAAATTTACAGCTGTTTTAATCCATGAGTAAAACTGAACAGGCTGAGAAGGTTTGAAAAATGGATCAATGAATGTCTGAGTGAATCAATTCAAAATTTTCTTCAGTATGTCACTGCATACTTCAGAACTGCATACTTTTTTAGTACCCTCTGCCTTAACATTTCAAAAAGTAAAAAACATGTATGGAATGAAAGTATGATAGATTTGCTGGAGTTAAAGCATATTTTTTCTTTTTTGTTAATCAACAACATCTTGTTTTTCAGTAGCAATTTATTTATGTTACAGTAAGCTAATGGTAAAAACATTCTGCTCAACTTCTGTCCTCTAACTCAATTTCAAGAGACAAGAAGGGGAACCTATAAAATCCCCAGTAATACATTACTTTTGTTTATATTCCCTGTATCTTTGCCTGAATTTTACCTGGTTGGGAAAAAAAAGAAGTAAAAGGAGTTCTTAACTTATGAAAAGAAGATGTTGGTTGTTGAACATTAGGATGTTTTTCATTTTTAGGTGAGACAATTCTATGTGCCAACAGGTAAATCACTTTCCCTGCTTGTGGGGACAAAGTATTGATGAATTTAAAGGAAGGCAGCCCTGAACAAGCAAAATTGGCCATGCTATCAGGGAGACATGCTGCTGCCTGTGCAACAAGGTTGTGTGCTACTGGTAGCTCCACCTTTCCATGTTTTTCTGTTCTGTTTTGCAGTAGATGTGTCACACAAGTAACTGGTAACACCCCTACAACTTGGTGTTGTGGCACATCAGCTTAAGGGAGCTATGGAAACAGATACCACCTCAGAAGGGAAGCACCTTCATCTTCAACATGAGATATGCTGATTTGAAGAACATTCTGTAGATTTTCAGTGAGTGAGGAATCTTGCTCATGACTACTCTGAATGTAAGACATCTCTATCTAGGTCTGAAGTATCCTGTTCTGGATCCACATTTTTCTAGGTGTTCCTCTAACATGCAAAGGAGGTGGAGAAATATTTGTTTCCTCCTGTAGGTAATCATGCCTAGCATGCCACAGCCCAGCCTGAATTAGAGGTATTGTGCAGGAAGGTTGCCAAATGTAGATTCCATGGAATGTTGGTCATTGGTCTAGGTTAATGGAAAACTTTTTCAGGGTGAGAGAAAAAACACACATAACTCTAATGGTGGTGAAATACATTGTGTGACTTGCCCTGAGCAAAGGCTTCCCAGCCAAGGGATTAATGAATGAGATTTCTGATACTTCTAAAATTAAATGAGAGGTAAGGTATTCTGAATATTGATCTCTTGGATGATATTCCAGCTGATAACCATGCAGATGAATGAGATTACAGAATAGAGGAGATATAGCCTTGCAAAATGTTCTCTTTGAAAACCCACGGCACAATTACAATACACTGTAACAAAAAATTAGTCCCGGAGCTGTTAGAGATTTAGAGCTCACATAACACCTACCAGTTCACCTAACTTTTGAGTTGTCTCTGAGAGAGAAAAGAGGAAACTCCCAAAATAGGTTGCTGTCAGTGTCTCAGATGTTTTTTGCTTTGGTTACTGTAAGCTTCTCCTGTCTGACCCCATGGTTCCTCTGTTCTTCCCCTCACATCTGTCCTAAATGTTTCTGCTAAAGTCATATTTGTTTCCTCCCACACATTAACACTCCATTGATTTCCTGTCACTTGCCATGTCAAATTCAAGCTGCTCATCTTTACCTACAACGCCCTTATTGTGTACCCCTGCCTATACATTGTTTCATTTCCTCTGACTCCCCCCCCTACATCTTTTATCTGGAAATGACCACAGTTCACAGGATTTGTGGTCCACAAAAGAAAAGACAGAACTGAAACTATTTTTAATCAAAGCCCTGGTTTCCGTAGCAAGTCATACTTGCCTAATAGAATTATATTGACCTAACATAATTTTAAGTTAATATAATAAAACCAGGGTAGTTTTCTTTTGGAGTATCTCTATTATTATTGTTCAACACTGTGATACATACATTAGCTTGCACTGGTATGTGAAAACTAAACTGATAAAAACATTTTGAGAATGAATATGACTGCTGAGAAAAAAATAATTTTCTACCATTTTACACTATTGAGATTTAAAAAGAAAAAAGAAATATCTTGTCTTCCCAGTGAAACAAAGCTCTCAAAAGCACTGCTAGAAATGAGAAAGACCTGCACCAGTAACATAACAGTGGGCATGATAAGAAGATTGATTCCTTGTGAATGAAACAGAAGAAAGTCTTGATCCTTGGTGTTTCCTGATTTCTCACACTTCGCCTACTAAGATTTTTATTGGTCTGTAGTATGGAGGGAAGCTGCACCTTCCTTTCTGGCATGCTCAGCTCCTCTTCCTAACTTCCCAGAATGTCTTTTCCAATTTTTTTTTTTTTTTATCTCTTTACTTCTTACCTTTCTAGCCATGATATAGAAGAGATGAGCATCTAGAGCACCATTAGGATAAGACTGGTATAAATGAGAGCTTTGCATGGTACACTTAACCAGCTGTAACTGTGTACATTTTGCCTATAGATTTGCTCCAATGTAGCAATTCATTTACCTAATATCCCATGCATGCCTCTGTGGATAGGAACACCTGATCCTTGTTGTTTCCTAATATATCCTTTGCTATGTCTTCTGCCCAATTTTGATGTGGGCAGAAGTTAATAGTCAATATCAAGCTAATAGTTGCATCTAATTAATTCATCTTAACAACTAACTTCTACAATAACACAAAATTGTGTTATTTTAGAATAACACAGTGAAATCTGACTATGTGGAGAATAGGGAGATTGGCCTTCTTTTCCTGTCTACACTGAAACAGAAGGTGACACCTACCTACATGTGCACAGGGAGTACTTCAATTTCTAGTTGCTCTCTGTTCAATCTCATACCTGGTCATGTCACCTAAATGTTTGTATGGAGGTTTTTTCTTTAAGACCTATTGATTTTTTCTCATTGTCAAGAAGATACATGTTTGAGAAGCCTGTTCTTGTTTAGAGACACTGAACAGTGGCTGAGTAAATTTAACACTGTTTTCCTTATAAATCTTCTGCAAAATGTGTCACAAGGTGGAGGTAAGAAGTAACCTGATTATTATCAAGCTATTGAAGCTTAAGTAGGGCAGTCCCAAGAGTACAGTTCTCTTGAAATAAAAAAGAAGGGAGAAGCCGAGAAGAAAGCGCACACTGCACATGTGTGTGTATGTTTGTGTGATGGCTAGATTGGGCTTTTACCGCCTTTGTTTGCTTTGAGACTGAAGGTGAAAAACAAATGGACCTGTCTTTTACTGAAGTCAAATAGGTAAGTACACCCATGGTGTAAAAGTGGTTTGGCTTCCTGGTTCTCCTCATCTGAGCTAGCAGTGGCAATTTATCCATCATGTTTATTCCAGTAACAGCAGAGATAAAGCAAGTTGAGGAAGAAGGGGTGGGGGTTACACGAGAGGCCAAGGGCAGGGAGCTTTTCGTGCAGCCTCTCAAACACATTGATTGTAGTTTGGGATTTTTCAAAGCTGCACATGTTGAGAAATATCTGCCAATAAACACAGCTCAGTGGGTGAGAAATCTGTCTGCCTCTTGCTGAGGTTTAGAAGAGAAAAGACACCAAATGAGCAGTTTCTTCACATGTGGGTCATGCCCCTCACTGGGGTACTTGCCCCTGACCTAATCCTGTTCTACTTTGTCTCTCTCACTCCCTCCTATCTTCCTTCCCCCTTCTACTCCTGTACTGCTGCACTACTGGTGGTCTGGTGCATGCTGCACAGATGTTTTCCCCATGCTATTATAAGATTATTTTTCAAGTGGCTTCTTGGAACAGATGTTCTAGTGTGTGCACTCTCCTTCCCCTGGCTGAAAGTGCTCTGTGCAGAGAGCAGATTGCATTGCTGCTCTCCTTTTGATCTAAAGAGCGAGCGTGAAGGCAAAAACCCACACAAATGATGCTGGTTTTTGTTTCAGGCTGCTTGGCAATGGTGCACCTGGGTGTGTGTCTCCTGCTTCTTTTCTCCCCATCTCTAGTGCTGCTTGCAGATGTTTGTTTTTGTGCCTTTCTTCTTCAGCCCGTTTTTTTCCCTCTGTGATCCAATACTTTACTCCCACTGCCTTTAAATTTGCTTTCATCTAACACTCCAGTATTCGTGCTTCCAAAATCATTCTCTACCCATGGCCAGCACCTCATCTTCATCTTCTCCTTTTGGCAACTCCTGGACTGTTAGGATGGATTAGTCCAATGAGTCTGGGTACAGGGCCTGTCCCCCCTTTTTGTCCTTTCATTTTGAGTTCGTATTCATTGCTTAGTTTCTCCTTCATTGCCTGAGTGGATTTACCTGAATGTTGTTGCTTCTGCTTTTTCATTTTGTTTCTCCTATTGGGTCAGGAACACTTTCAAGAGTCAAAGGTCTTAGGATGTCAAGGGAGCATCATTTTCAAATTCCACTTAATTTATGGATGTAACGAAGGAATGACGCAAGGAGGTTATGAAATGTATGCTATATTTTAGGACACTGTTGCTAGACTTAACTCAGTGAATCTCATCTTCTGAGATAAAAAATAAATAAATTAAAAAATCTTTATTTGCTCACATCCAGTCTTTCATATAGACAGTATGTCAGCTTCAACTCTGTCTGCTGGCATTCCTTAAAAATTCAACTTACACGAATTCAGTCTATAGGGAGAAAAATACATACTGCTAGTCTTTTCTGAGTCAGTGAAATAGAATTTGGGAGTGGGTTCCTAACTTACTACTGTTATGGTTCAGTTGTTTCAGGATGATTTACATCAGCAGAGAATTTGGTTTGGATTTCAAGAAATCTGCCCATTATTATTCTTGTTTCAGTATGGCCAGACCTGTATGTACCCACTACTTCTTATATTGTCCTCTTATGGAAAAGTCCTGCAGGATTTAATGAGGAAGGATAACCTTGCATAAGAATGTATGGGATTCTCTAACAGGAGTGTTACTCTCTATTGCATTTCCAGTCTGTCCTAAATTCCTCCAGAAATGTTAATATTGTTGATTTATAGACTTGCAGAGAAATTTCTCTAGAACTCAATGGGGCTAAAATTATGAAGTATCATACCTTCCCAGGGAAGACTTAAACCATAATTATAATGGTGTGAACCCTTCCCTTCTCTAGCTTCCCTTCTAAGGTTGTTCTATGGCATCATACTTAAATGCGTATTAGCAACAAATAAATAAATAAATGGATAACCAACAAAAAGAAAGGGGGCATATATGCTTTGGCAGCTTTCCCATCCATTAAACTACTCCTATCTGTGAGCTGAGCCAGCAAGCACAGCTTGGTTTTGATGCACTGCTCTCAAACCAAGAATACCTCTAAATCTGATCTATGGGTATAAATTCACCTACAATCCAAACAATCAATTTCAGATAAATTATTCTATTTCTATTCACATTTGGGAACAATCTAACACATATCCTTCTTCACTGGAAACTCAGGAAATTGGCCTTTCAGTACTATTGCTGGCAGCTTACTCTTTGCTAGTCTTGCATTCTGCACTGAAGTATTAGAAAGCTGCCTTAACCACTTCTGTATTGACAGTATTTATTGATAGTATTTAAAAGCAGAGGGAGAAGGTCAAGAAGAAAACTGACTGGTTTAATGATGATTTTCAACAGGCTTATGACAGAAAGATCTTATGACATAAAGCATGTGACCACAGGAAATTGGATTCTCATGACACTGGAAATCCAGTCCTATTTCCTGACCTTTGATTGCTGTTGCAGGTGACATTGTAAGCATAGTCACATCCAGCACGAACCTAGAGTTTGTAAAAGCCCAATAATCTGTCTTTTCAGACAAAAAAATTCATTGAAAATAGACTGAAAAAACAGCCATATATTGGCCATCCAGGGAGTTTCTTCTGACCCAAGCCAGACACACGTCATTCAGAACAAATACTATTTTGCATTCTTGTTACAATTCTTTTTTGACAGAGATGCCATATGATTGCCAGCCTATTACAGTGTTCAACCTGTTAACAGCAGCAGCCAGGGGTTGCTTTAGTTTGGTTTTGCTCATTTAGATTAAATAATAGAGAAAAGCTTTTTTTTCCTTTAAATAAATAACTACTTAAATAATTGTGTCAAAATAAAAAGTTAGGGGTTTTTTCTTTAGTTGCTGATTTGCCTTTTAGCAGATCTAAAAATAAAATGTGTGGAATTATTATTTTTAAAATACGTAAAAATTCAGTGTCACTGACATTAATCTCTAGCTGACAATGTTCTTTGTGAGAATAGCATTTTAGTTACCCTTCTGTTTATCCTTCTTCAAAAGAATATGGAGTGTGAAAGAGGATTTTTAGGCAGAGTCTGCTGATTAAACTGTTTCCAGTAGATGGTTTTACAGATGGCTTTGACGAAGATGTCCTTCCACATTGGATATCTTCCTTGCTTCATGGTCTAAGGAGGAGTCAATCTTAAAACACTCTTGATACAAACTGATCTGTGCTGGACAGAAAAATGCGAAGAACCAAGAATTCTCTTGCTGTGGACCTTTGCAGAGGTAAACAGCCACGGACCGCAGGGATTAGAAACTGCACAACCCTTGTGGAGATGCTTGGAGATTTGCTACTGCTTGTAATTATAATCTAGCCAAAGTAATAATCTAAACTGTAGTGACTGACAGTTATTTGGATTTGAATGAGTTGACAAATGTCATTACTTTACTCATAGAATCACAGAATAATTTGTGTTGGAAGAGACCTGAAAGATCATCTAGTTCCAGCCCCCTCTGCTATGGAGCAACCTAGACCTGGTTGCTCAAAACCTCATCCAACCTGGCACACTCATCTCCAGACATCTCTCCTATCCCCATTCTTTTCCCACTCCTGCATAGTTGTGGATGTACCTTTCTCTTTACCAAGCAAGCTGATCTAGTACCAGTGCTGATGCTAATCTTTGTGGAACTGTGTTGAGTCTGGATATCTGAGGGTGCAATCTAAAACTACTTTGTAAGGAAGGATGGGGTTAAAAAGCATGGGGTTCACAGGAAGGTATTCTATGGGCAGGGATAAGGCACATCTAATTTACAGGATGATCTTGTTTCATCAGAACCTTACACGTTGGTCCTACAGGACTAATTATAAATAGTTCAGTAGTCATCAGCTTGGAAATGTTTTTAATCACAAATGTTATTCTCAAAACCTCTGTGTCCCTTCTCCCTGCACAAATATGTGGCAATCTATTAATATTAAACCAAATGTTGCTTATTTAACTGGTAAATAGAAACCATGTTATTGGTCAACTGCTCTGTTTGGAAACAGTGTTTAAGAGGTGATCATGTAATAAAATAGGAGGAAAGCCAAGTGGCAACACAGAGCATTAAAACTGAGGGTGGTAACAACTGCAGTCAGTCAGCTAGGAAAGGCTGTCAGAAGTTACAAGGAGAGGAAAATGAAGCTGTTTGATTTGGAAGTCAGGTTTTAAGCCATATTTTCTGATTGCACAATGGAATTTAACTCTTTGCTAGCAAACAGACTTAACATTTGAAGTTGCAAAGTTCATCTGTTTAGAGCCATCTCACAGGACCTTTTCCTCCTGGCTAGGAAGTTAGGCTTTTTTTTTTTTTTTTTTTTTCCCACTGCAGTGCAGTTGATTTCAGAGGAGGCTTAAATAGCATTGCAGAAGTCTTCCTTTCTAAGGGACAGCCAAAACTTCCTTGGCTCACCTGCCAGCTCTGTTCTGACTCTTTTGTGTCACACAGCTGTCGGCTTACACCTCACTGTTGGATGACTACTGAGTATACGGGAATATTTGTGACCACTCTTAAGTTAGATGAAAGCTATGACTCCAGCAGCCAATGGCAGCCAAACACTGGCTGTCTAAAAGATATGAGCACTTTAGTTTATAAAAATGCATTCTAGTTTCTGGCACTTCCTAGATGGCTGAGCTCAAGGGCTGGAGTCTGTAAGGTTGGGACATTGTGATTCAGCTGTTTGCTGTATAGCATTCATTAATATCTTGTGTATTTTTCTGCAAGGACAGTTATAAATAATTTTGTAGTGATCAGATGGGAAAAGTAAGCACAATCCTTACTCAGCAGAACTGGAGAATAAGCTTCCCATCAAACCTCCCCCACCCCTTACTGTCTCTGACACCCTTGTTCCCTGATCGCTCTTACTACTGGAGTAATGGCCCCAACCTGGGTGCTGGTGGTGCAGGGACTCCTCACCTTTTAGGGTGAACGGGAGGGCAAAGAACCACGTGGAATGCAAGGAACCTGACTCTGTCCCCACCTCCACATGCCAGCTAGATCGAATGGCTGTAGGTCTGATTCAGGGTCCTCTGAAGCCCGTGCAAATATTTGTGTTGATTTCAGTGGCTTTGGATTAGCACCTGTGTACACAGATGAAAGCAATTTTTTTGTTTCCCACAAAAGGACAAAGTCATGTTTTCTTTTCATAGAGAGAATTGGAGCGCTGATACCATCTTCTCTGCTCTGCTCCTGGGATATTCCCTCTAGACATTGTGGTGCATCCTGATCAGTTGTTAGGGTTCTGGCTGATCCCTAGAAAGCCTTCCTCATGCACATCCCTCCATTCTTCTTGTTACGAGACAATTTTTTCTGTCTCATAGTTTTCAATGTTAAAGGGATAATCAAAGACCAGAAACATTTTATGAAATGTGTCCATTCCCAGAGAGCGAAAATTAATCCTTTATTACCCATGGCAGCTGTAAGTCAGTGTGAGTGGCACCACATCTTAATTCTTTAAAGTGCATCCCACTTGTGCTGCCATGGGATTCCTGTTCTTTTCTTTAAAGACTTTGTACCTGAAGTTTTGTGATTTAACTGATTTGTTTGTTGTTTTTTTTTTTTCTTGGAAGAATGTAGATAAGGAACTCACAAGCAAATGAAATCAAGGTAAGTTTACCATTTCACAGGTCACTGAAGTTCAAGTGTCTACATCTCTGATAGTGTGCATCCTTCTCTGATTTGATGGAAAATGTAGCTTATTTTCAAGTTATGTCTGTTGTATGCTCTAGGCATCACAACCAGTGCAAAAGAAAAGTGTAATAAGGTCAAAGCCCCAGGGACTTTCATGATTTTTAAAAAAAAAAATTAAAAAATTATAGCCCATGATTTGCCAGTTTGATTGCTGTTGAGTGAGTTAATGGTCTGTGTTTAATCCAGTTTATTCTCTTTAATTCTGTGGTTTCAAAGTCTGTCTTTTAGGTTGATCAAGTCCCTCATTATAAAACCCTGCTTTCAAATTTGGACCATAGAAACATTCTTTCACGTGTCATCAAGATCATAATGAAATAGAACTGAAAAAGATTATGGCAGTAATTCTGTGGGATTAAAAAATTATTTCATATTGTTGTTTTTCAGCTGGAAGGAAAAGATGGCTTTCTTTATTCTTTTGAAATGCAAAGGAGTTCAGTTATTCTATTCCTGGAGTATGTTTCTATTGATCTCTTATGATTCATCTCTGAAGAAGTCTCTGGATAAAACACTTCTGAATAAAAATCTTTTCGTTTTGGGGGAAAATGGACATAATTGGAGTTTTGAGAACTCTTGCAATGCTTTTATAAATGACAGTATTTTGATGAAGGCTAAGATTCTGTGTTATGATCACTAATACAAAATTTTGTAATTCTTTATGGAATACCAGTCCTCTTTGGGGCAAAGTGATAGTGGTGAAGGATTACAGGAGGTGATGAAGGTAAGTATGTTTGTGTGCAAATAAGAAGGAATTAGGGAGATTCTGGTAACAAGACTAGTCAACAATGACAGATTTGGATGTCAGAGAATTGTGAATAGTCAAAGACAGAGAACAGCATCACTTTGGAAGCCAGGAAGTTAAACACAGAGAGGGAGAAAAGTGAATGAGAGGAATGAGATTTGTTGACTCAAGGCCCATAGTCCTGTTTAACCATGGTAGAAACATGAAGGGTGTTGACTAAATGTTAAGTGAACAGTTGGAGAAGGTGAGCACATAATATTGGGCAAGAATTGTGCCACTGATCAGAGCAGAAAGGTCTCAAAGCAGCATGTAGTTGATGCATTTATTACACATCAGTAGGGAGAAACAGATCATTTTTACTGCTGTTAGCCAGCTATCACAGGTGTAGTCAAGCCACAAGGAAGTAAGGAAGGCAGAGTAAAGAGGTATAGAGGCGAGGTTTCCTGCCATGAATAGGGATAAGCAAAGAAGCCCATTGATTTTGGTGTCACCTCTCTAGGACCAGGTGAAACCAGCAGCATGTATTTCTGATCTGGTAAAAGACCAGACTAACATCACTGTTGAACCCATTCCTGTGCTGCACTTTGGTTGGAGAGGGGGGGACGAAAGGTCAGGTTGTGCTTGTTGTCACAAATTATGAAGGAAGGGCTCAAGAAATGCCTTAATTTGGAGCCTGTCAAAGTAAGTGAATAAGTTTTGTCTGTTGCCCTCAGAGCTTACATGTGCACCTATCCTCCTGACATGAGCCTTGATGGCCGGCTTGCCTCATCCACTAGAGACAGTTGCTCTTTGGTTAAAGCATCCTGGCAGTTCTGGGTTGAATCAAAGTTTTGATATAGGGCAGAGTCGGAGGTTTTAGAGTTGCGAGGTGCAAATATATCAGAAAAAAAGACACTGTATGTTGAGTAGAAAAAGTTTAAGTGTAAGAATAACTTTCAGTGAAAACATAGTCTAAATTTGGCTTAATTTAAGGTATGCTAAAAGCCTGGACTCTGAGGACAGATAGGGCATTTCAGCCAAATACCATACCAGTGCTTGTGAACACTGTTTTAGCAGTGTGGATGTGACCAAAGGGTAATTTATGGTGAGTGTCAGAATCCCAGTGCTTTCAAAAGGAGTGATTTTGAGAGTGGAACATCATATTACTGTGACAAAATACTTGTACTGGCTTATCCAACTGTCTTAACTCATGCATAAGAGACAAAAATAGGAGAAGTTAGAAATAATGTAAAGTGTCTAGCATATGAGGAAAAAAATATTGTAATGATTATGGAAATTAAATTTAAATATAACTTTATCTAATTATGAAATTACATAGTGGAAGGAGGGTGACATTGGTATGTTCTCTAGTATGTTCAGTGAGTTGTTAATAATGGACAATCTACTGGAAAAATTAAGATTCATGGCTGTGGATCTGATTCAAGAGGAACACTGAAGACTGGCTAAATGTCACAAAGCCCTGGAGATAAGTGAGATCTTGACCAGCAGCCTTTCAGGAAAAAAGACAGTCAGATTGTCGTGGCTTGGATCTTAGCCCTGAGCATCAACAGGACCAAAGAGTCACTCTTGTCTCTCTCTCACTAGTGACTGGAAAAGGGAGAGCTTGAAGTTATGGTTACCTCTCATCCCCCTGCTGCCAGAGTTGCCTGAATATGGTTATAAATTTATGTTTTGTCCCATTAAGACTATAGCAACCTTCTACCCTCCTAGTGCTTCTTCAGTACCAACTGGTCTCTGCACACTTGTCCTTGACTCCTGCTTATCTAAGGGAAAGATATTAGTGCTGCATATAAAGTACCTATATATTCAAAATAAGAAACCATAGCCTTTTTTAATGATGCACTTTAGGAAGAAGAAATATCCATAAAAAGACAAGCAAATTTATTTTAAAATACTGTCTGCCAAGTTGGCATAATGCACTTATTTTTGAACACAAAAATTTCCTCCTGGAAACATGGAACTCTAGATGATTTTTTTTTTTTTTTTTTTTTTTTTTTTTTTTTTTTAGAAACTAGACACATATTCAACAAATACTCTCCCAAATATTGAAGTCTTCTGAAAGTATGGTTTGGATGGTGGGTTGAGAGTGAAGGATATGGACTCTTCCAAAAAGTATGCCCTAAATCAGCAGTGAGGAATTATAGTTTCCATTCACATTGAAGAAGTTCTTCCTGTAAGACCTCCCTTACAGTAGAGTTTGAACCAGCTCATCCTTGTGGATTTTCTGATTCTCTCTAATAGTAGAAAAATTAAAATATGGAACTAGTCCTTTAATATGACAAGCAAGGCCAGCTACTATTTCACACATCCAAGATAGTTAGGTAAAGGCCAAATAAATACCTACAGTAATTACTCAGCAGAAAGGGGATTGAATGGAGTGGAGGGAAATTAATTCTGGCAGCAGCTTCAGAAAAGGCAAATATGGGCAATCAAGGCATGACTCTTTTAAGAAACACAGACTATTGCTTTGCAGACTCATCATAGTAAATCACTCCTTTCCCCAATGCATATAGTGATATTAGAGACTATAAAATTAATTTAAAAATTAAGAGAGTGGCCTCAAAATGAGGCTCCAACAGTAATCTGAAATGATGAACTGAGCCAGACTGAAGTCTAAAGACTGCAAAAATAGAAATTAGAAGGGAGGGTTGAGATGAATGGTCAGTATTTAAAAGTACAGAATCCAGAAGGAGATCTGTGACAAAAATTATACTTAGGAAATATTTCACACCTCAAGAACATAGAAATACACAGCCTAATAAGGTAGACTAAACTGTAGTCTTTTGTAGGAAATTACTGTTTAGACTTACCTTTTCTAACCTCCCTTAAGAGCCTGTGTTTGAGTGAATTATTCCTGGCATTTTGGGGGAATCTATGGTTTAGAAGTGATTCTTTGCTAAAGAGATTTTTCTGGCACAGTATATTGCTATACTTCTATCTTAGTTTCACTTTTGAATGTTTTTCTGTTATTGTAGTGTCTAAATTCCATATACAAAATAAAAAATCAATGCAAACACACTTAGAAGACATAAAACTAGTGAATATACATGGAAAATGATGCCTTTATGTGAGCAAAACTTTATTAAAAACATAGTTAAATGACACAAAAATTATATGCCTCTAACTGTGGTATTTCTTCATGTTAAAAACTTAAAATTTTAGACATTGAACAGATATATAGGAAAATACTATCTTGATTTCACACTGCAATATCTGTGAGTGGCTTTTCTCATACAAGTAACTATAGTTCAATGTTTAAGAGCCCCATTCTGCAGCACTTTATGCATTTTAGTCCATTTTGTTTAGGAGAGGCATCAACCTAAATGAGTTGCATATTTGGGGTCAAATTCTCTGAAAGGGTAAAAAGTTAAAATTACTCACATATGTAATAGGTTCAGTGTAACTGCTCAGATATGGACAGATATTTATGAGTCTAAGAATTTGAAGAAGTGGGTTATTAGATCTGTATCTTATTTTAGATTCTGGTCCAGTTTATTACTTTGTCTGTCCAGAAATCAATGCATGCTTTAGATTTTAGGGCCTAATCTTGCAAATACTTAATGCAGGTTTAATTTCAGCATACCTGAAAAAGCTTTAAGGTATGTTAATATCAGCAGGTTATGGTTCTCTGGGCAAGGGAAACCTGACTTTCTCATTGAATTCCCATTGGTATCAGCAGAGTCAGGATTTGCACTGGTATTCATGATATATGAGCTTCCATAAACCATAAGGAATACATATATATTTTTAAGTTTACTTTAGGGACTCTCAGACCACTTTCCTATAATCTTGTATTTTGTTTCAGATCTTGCTTTCTGGCATATTTCTACTCTAAAACCAAGATGCAAAAGAGTTTAAGGGAAGTAATAGCTATCTGATTTGTTGTCTGAATGATTGTAACAATGGGTCAGTAATCAGAGGAAGAGTGCCTCATGGTTCTTGTTGTGTAAAGGGGACACATATGTGAATAACATTTTAGTTGGCAGGTCCTTAACAGACACCAGATTGCTAATATCCACAGCTGATTGCATACTAGGTCTAAAGGAAAATTAAGGCTGACTACCCCAAGAAAGATGGTGCTTCTAGGGTTTTTTAAGGAAGATTATCATAATTAAATTTGTGATTTTTCTCTAAAGTCAGTTATAACTTCATCACATCTTAAATTTAGAAAAGGGGACTAATTCAGGGTGGAGGGCACTTCCTCTACTTGAGCAGGGCCAGCTCTGAGCTCAGACCACATTGCTCAGAGCTTTATCTAGTCTGGTCTTAAAAACCTCCAGCCTCCCTAGGTCACCATTGCTTAACTGTCCAAATACAGAACGCTCCTGCTGCTGAGCAGGGTTTATGTGCTTTATTAGGGCATGCAGGGAAACAAGAGAAAATGGCTTTTGCACTTGAAGTTTTCAAGAACCAGGATAAGAAGCTCCCTGGGAGAGCACAGAGGAAAAAGAGGTGAGTCGCAATCTACTTCTATGCATTCTGTGCCTAAAGGTGGTGGGTGCTTGGGTGTGGAGCAGCTGTGGGTGCAATGGATGTGATTATGCCCTGGTATGGAATGTCGGCTCTCTTTGGAATAGTTTTGTGATAGCAGCTGTGCTTGGAGAGTCAATTTCAAAGCAATGAAATTGAAATATCAATTAGTTTACAGGAAGGTTTGTGGTTACTTAATATTGGAACAGTAAAATTATCTTACACAGCAAAGGTAATGGGCACCTGAGTGACAAAAATACAAACATATTAAAGCTAAATGATCAGCACTCAGCTTTTAAAATAGTTGAATACCATTCTGATAACCAGAAGGTGTTTAGCAGATCCACTGAATGGATCATAGATGGTCTTGTAACTGTGAGTGATTTAATGGTGAGAAATGTACTAAGGATGTAACACAACAATGATTCAGATACTAGTTTTCTGCTAAAACTTACATACAGTGCAAATAGTCCTTTCAGTGCCTTGTGGAAGAAAGTTAAAGAGTTAGCAGAATTAGAATGAGCTGAATGGAGTCAGATATTAGTGGACTGAAGTGATGGTATGGCCACCATATACATTTAGGAAAGGAGGCAAAGCTATCAAGTTATCTCTTAGCCTGTAAGAAGAGCAGAAAAGGCTCTAGATTATTTCTTCAAAATATTTTATTTTGTAACTTTTTTTTTTCCTCCAGCCTATGGTTTTGGCATATTGAGTTCCAATCTCCTCCTTGGGCAGATAAGTTGAAGTGCTTTCACTGCAAGATTCCACTGACACATAAGATGTACCAAAATCTCTTTGACTGGAAATAATGATTGATGATGTGCTTATTTGGGACAAAAATTATTATGTGTTATAAAAATCTATGTAATGCATGCCAAGCAAAAAAAGCCTTAAATTGAGTGAGAATTAATATCCAATTGGGATGAGTAAGACTGGTTATTTAGGAAACCTACCATGATTTGTGCGTCGTGACAAAGGAATTTGACTGAACATCAGTAAGGTAACTGGACAAGTGGAAAGGCTTCAAAAGAAAAAGACCACCCAGAGACTCACAGACTCATTACTATTTCTAAGCAAACCTATTCCCTGATTTATTACAAATATTCCACTGAGCATAATGCTAGGGGATGATAGCAAATGCTCCTGTGATCACAAGGGGAAAGACTCGGGGAATAGCCACAGAGGAGCTGAAACTAATTTTTCTCAGTTTAAAAAAAGAGTCCAAAATTATACAAGTTTATGTGGATTAGAGACTGCTCCTGATGATCGGGGTCATATCCTTTCAACACACAGATTTGACTGCAATAGAACTATATTCAGACTGGAAAATACAACTGCTGGTTATTGGATTGACTTATGAGTGGTTTCATGAATATGTTTATAAATCACTTGAGGTAAAAACAGACCATATTACCACGGGAATCTATATAATAGAAACTACTTTACAGATCGCCCTTTTACCCTCAGAAAAGGTCCATGAAATTGATTTTAAAAAAAAGCCTTCAATTTGAAAAGGGCATGATTAGAATATCTATGATTATGAGAGGAAGCATGAAGTGGTCTATGAGGGCTCTTTTCAGGGAGATCCTTGCCTGAGCACAGATTTTTGCAAAGGTATTGGAAGTGAAATGGAACATGCTGAGATCGGGAGGGTGTCACTAGGTAGTGTCAAAATGTCCCTGTGCTAACTGTTGGAGAAGCGCTAATGGAATTTTAAATAATCTTTTCTGCTCCTTAGGTCTCATAATGTGTAGCTTTCTTTACTCCAAGGACCTGAGTACATTATCAGTGTTTAAGCATTAACATGTTTCTAAGAAACAGAATGTGATAAACAAACAAGAAGTCAAAACAATAGGAAGATCTTGCTTGCTTTTGTCTGAAGCAAATTGTCACAATTTTGGATTACATTATTTTTTAATGAGAAAGGTTTTGTTTAAATTTAAATTGCTGCATGTTAAATTTCATAAAGCAACCACTTACGAATTTGTAGTATAATCTCCCTTCCCCCCACATACAGGATTCCAGATGAATTAATAACCAATTGTGTTCAGCAGCCCATAAATTTCTACTCTTTTCAGCCAACCTCTTATGAATATTTGCATGGGTTAGCAGAAATAGTTTGGTTATGAGAATATATTCTGGAGTGTTTAACAAATTTATTCACATTGAGCACTATTGCAAAACATATCATACATCTCTCTCTGTACAAAGATGATGTTAGAGACTTAAGTGCAGAAGAACAGAAGTTTCAGTGCCAGAATGTAATGGGTTTCTTGAACCAAAGGTGGTTAACTGTGGTTAGCCAAAAGTACTATACATCAAGAATGACAGATAGGACAGAAAACTAACTCCAAGAATGTACAATAGTTACAATTAGTGTGTCTGAGTATATTTCAAGAAATCAGTGGGACTTCTGCTAAGGGAAAAAGTTGATGATCTTAACAATGCCCTTTCAGACAAGCACTCATGATGGTGAATGCTCTCAGAGGAGAACACCAGGAGTCACTGGTTTTCTGTTTCTTGAGAACAAATGTAAAGAAGCCAATGCAGCCATTAGAAATGGAAAGCCACAGAACACTGTGAACCTCCAGAAGTGCTCCCACTTCCAGAGTTGGTTGGGCAGCGTCACGAACTTCAGAGTGCACAGTGACACTGTAATGGTAAACCACTGAGGAACAGAGGTGATTATTGCTAACAGAGATCCAAAAGACATCGGTAGAGTCTGCTTATTGCTGTGGTGAATTCTGAGTTTACTCTGTATTCTCTCCTATAGTTAGTGATTTATGCTTTACTGATTGCTTGAATTCTTCTGTGGTAGTTGTTAGTATGGGTTGAAACATTTGCTTTTCTTATCTAATCTTAAGATTAAAAAATGTCTGGAGGGCAAGGGGGTATAATTTGGCTACTAAATCCAGTGGCTGGGTCTTTTATGATCCAACCTGTATGCTATGGCTAATATGGCTAATGTCAGGAAATAGCAGCACTCCTTTGTGTTACATTACAAGGTCTAAAATGCTGAAAGAATATTGTCTTTCGTTAGATTAAACAATTCTTCAGCAGCTTCTCAGGTAAGTCATAGAAGCAGCAATTTTATGTTCTGCAGTAAGGGCTGAGATGCTTGCTTCGCAGTTCAGAATATTTGCCCGACTTCTCAACTGTAATAGGGATCTTTTCATGGGTAAATTATTGTTGCCCAAGTATGACTGGTGCCTACTAGTAGAGCGCTGCTGGTGTCATGTAACCATAAGTATTTGTGTGAATGAACTCTAAGTTGTTAGCAGTTCCTCTGGCACATCATGTCCCTTTTCAATGAAGCCATGTACTGAAAAAAAAACCAACCAGTTTTAACTTCAATGGCGTTCTGTCTGTGACACTTCTCAGAACCGAAGAACTTTGCCTAGAAATATTTTAAAATATTTTTCAAAATGTGTTTGGACATAATTATTTCATATCATATATTTCTGGATTATCAATCAGTATTTTTAATGCGAAGAGACAGCTGCAGTCTTTTCCAATAAACTTGTTTTTTAAAGTATGTCTTCACGGTCTACTGCAGAGCACTGAACTTTCCTTCTTTACATTCATCCTTGCTGAAACCTTTAACATTAAATGAAATGTAAGCCCAACATTAGAGTGAAGAACTGTAGTAACTATATTCATAGAAAATAAAACAAGTTCAGATGGTATTTTCTGCTCATAAATAGAAGTGATAAAGCAGTTTCATAGTTAAATTGCACCTTAATTAAATTACTTACTTAATTAGAATAGTTATTTTAATTCAATTAGTTACTTAAGACCCTTTTGATGACTTCTAATTTTTTCATGATGAATAGTGACGACAGTGACTTTATAAAAGGTCTTGCATGTCGTTAGCTCTCATTTCCTCTTTTTTAAGGCTGAAGAGGTCTAGAGAGATTTCTCCTCAAACATAGGCTTCCCCACACTTTTCATACTTCTTGTCATCCTTTTTTGTACCATTTCTAGTTCTAGGTTTGTTTCGTTGTTTTGTTTTTTTTTTTATGAGAAGTCACCATAACCACCTGGTGGCTTCATAATGTTTTCTGGTTTGTTTTTGAGAATAAATGCTTAGAAAAGTACATTAGGTAAGGTTATTGTACAGAATCACTCTTCATCCAGTGCGTAGAGTTTACCTCAGTAACAGAATAGCTCTTTTGTCAGAAATGACTGTAGTAAAGACTAAGCCCAATTCTGTTACCCAATTCACTACGTAGGCCTGCATTTTTCAGGGCAAAACTGGTTGGGTATAGAAAGGAAAAAAGGATCAGGAACTCCTTAATACAGAGGGAGGAAGCAATGTGAAAGTCTGACTAAGAAGTACATTCTGGATTAGAATTGTCGAAGTTGTTAATTATTTTTGTTTTAATCTTACTTTGGGCTGGAGCGGGGAGGTTCAGTGGTTGAACCCAAAATAAATAAGAACTTGCGGTCAGCCCAAAATCAAATTTTTGTGTGAATTGAAACAAATAGTCATTGCCAGTAGGAATGTTCAAACCCATATGGAGAAAATGCGGTTTCTAGAGTTTGGTCTCAACAGCAGAGGTTCTCAACAAATATTCACCTTTTGCACCATATGCTTTCATGACCCATTGTAACCCCACATCCTGTTGCTGTGAATGAGAATAAAGGCTTTCCTATACGTTTTCATTTTTCCTGTTTCTGAAAGAAATGGGACATTGTTTAACAGAAATCTAATTTGGATGTGATTATTACTGTTGAGAGAATAAGTGCTGGCTGGTTGAGTAGGGAGCCAGAAAAGGTTTCTTGCCACAAGCAAAGTAATCAGCAAGATGGGACTCTGCAAATCCATGCCCTTGATAAAAAGGGATTACCAAGTTTGAGGGAAGGTCTCTCTCACATGTACAAAGAAAAGACCTTTGCCTGTTGGGTACTGCAGTATGTCACTAGTTTGTTACCATCCCAAAAGACCTGTAGGCAAGTGGGAAGAGATCATAAGTATCTGGTGTTTGTAATGAGAAGATAAGGCAAGAAAGGCACATAACTGTTATTTCCTTAAACTTTTATGTATCTGCAAAGGAAGCAGGAGTTCATAACTTTTTCTGAGGGAGAAGACTGATGCTTTGCTCCATTCGTTAGTACCATCCTGGCTGTGGTTGGTCTGAAGTTATTGGGAAGAAAGACTGGGCCACTGTGTTTCACCCACCCCCACTGTATTACAGCTGTATCCAACTCTGGGCAAAAATGTCCTAGTATGAGAAAAGTAAATAAGCACACAATAACTGTATGTTGGAGATGAAGGGGAAGAAAGTGATGAAAGTGGGATATAGGTGTATTCCTCAGCTCCCTCTGTCTTGTAGAGGACCACTTCTGTAAGAACAACCAGCAAAGTATAAGATCTTAGGCCCCAATAAGTAAATATTTAACTCCACCCTGAAATTCCTCAGATTTCACACAGTCTCCAGACTCCCAGCTTCCTTGGAAATTTTCTTTGGCAAAATTTTTAATGACAGTAGAGAACAAGTGCAAGATGAAGGGAATGCAACAGAAGACTGCCAAAAATTAGTGTCCAATCTATGCAGTCAATAGGTTGTATAACCTGCATGATTCCAAAAGTCGTGTTTCACTTTATCTCAAGTGGCTTCCTCCAAGTCAGTTACAATCTCTCTGTATTGCTCACTCCTCCATTGCATGCCTGTACCCCTACAAGCAACAGAAGCTGTTTCTTTTGCAAAGTAGTTTCTTTTGCAAAGAAAGTACCATTTGTGCTAAGCCAGTAGCTGTCGTACATGCCTGGAGTAGTAGCATGACTGTGAACTCTCCCCCAGTTAAGTTGAAATGGAGCGTGTTCAGTGGCTCTTTGCAGGACTGTGTTACTTGTAAAACTAAAAAAGCATTACTTAAACAAAAGTTGTCATTGCCTATACACATCCATTAACTTATTTAGATTGTGAAGAACTCGCCATTGAAATTATTTAAGTAGTTCTGTTAGAAATATTTTTCTTTAAAGATGTCAGCCAGAAAACTGGATGCATTTTTAATTTTTTTTTTAAGAAAACACTAAAAAATCCCCTACAGAAAGCAAGTATCCTTGTGAAAAGTTGTTGGTTTTGTTTGTTTTCCTTGCCAAATCCCCAATTTTCTATCACATAGTTTCAACAACAGTTTTTCAGAGTGCCCAAAGATGATGAGAGATCAAATTAAATCTGTGAAGTGCTCTTCAAATCGAGAGGAGAGGTAAAATTCTACAAAAAAAAAGAAAATGTAAAGGTCATTGGACCACAAAAGAATATTTTGGGGGTTTACTAAGACTTGTCTGTGCCTTGTTGATTTGCTCTGAAACTGCTAAACAGCTAATGAAGCAAAAGTTCAACTAAAACAGTTTAATCTAGAGCTGACTGAAAAAATACTTGGAGTGAAACATTTCAATATAAAATGGCTTTTTTCCAAAACCAGAACTTTCAGGAAAAGCTTTCACTTTCTTCTAAATTTCCATTTTTTTTATTGGAAACAAATATTTTGGTCTTCTATTCATCCTCTTGTTCTTTTTCTTTTTTTTTTTTTCCCTTCCTTCCTGCACCCTTTCTTTTACCACTGAATGGAATTTAAAAACTAATATCTAGAGATTATTCACTCCCATAATTTCCTTTAAGTTTTTTTCTTTGTTTTTTTTTTTTTTTTGGGGGGGGGGGTCCTTTGCTTGTTTGTTTTATTTGTGACTTTCCAAAACATTTTCAACTTCGAAAATGCCAATGATTAACAAAAGGCAGAAATATATATATATATATGTATATAATTTGAAAAGGTTTCAGAGTTACAGATAAAGAAAACTTTGAAAATTTGCAGATTAGATTTTTTACTGAATAAAATTAGTATTTTCCAAAGAACAAGAATGGGCTCAGAGATGGAAATTTAATTTAAAATTTGACAAAAGCTTCACAGTTCAAACCGCATATGAAATAGCAATATCAATATCTTCTGTGAAAATGTTTTTTCCAGACAATCAGATTATCCAGTTTTTCTGTAGATTTCAGGCCGTACCATACCACCAATTATTGCAGCTTGAGCTTAGTAACTGTGCCCAACAAATGTGGGAATTCTGGGATTGTTTGTAGACCTCCATTTTGTTTGTAAGCCCTCCAAGGTTGGCAGATGCTGTTGACTACCACTAGAAAATTGACTAATAACCTTGTCATTGGCCAGCAAAGACTAGAGAGCTACAAGCATGTTGTATATTTCTCTCAAACAAATGCATTCACAGTAATGGTTGAATTTCAGTATAGTCGTGCCTGGGCTTCTTAAGAAACACCTGGGTTTGACACCAAGATTTGTGGCTGCAGAACAAACCCAAGGACCTGGATAGGTGCTTAGGCATTTTGTCTATGCTTAACTTTGCTGTAGATGAACTCCGACCTGAGGCACCTCAGGTCTCTGTATGACCATTCTTACTGTTGAACAGAGGTATCTTTAGACACAAGCTTAAATATTTTACTGACTCTAGACCTTAGTTAATGTAAAAAAACAGTCGGAGAAGCCAGGAACTCTGGGAACACAACCAATTAGCATCATCCATGGACTAAGTGCGAATGAAACACAAATGCTAGTTGAACATCTGAAGCAGGCCCCCAACGAAGGACAACAAATAATTGCTGGAGCTTCTTGAGGGAAAATAGGTGTCAACTGTGGATGTGTCAGGCTCTCATTGAAGTCTCACTACAAATTTCAAGGTTTACCAAGTTTTGTAACCTGTTGACAAGCACTATTGCCATGGTTCCACCATGATGAAACCCACTGGTATGTACTCTATTTCACCTCCCTTGGCTGTGACTAACTTAGGTGTTCACCCTTTGTGTTATTTTTATTTGAGAATGGATAGTGGAAAGTCTGAGAGAAGAATCAAAAGACACAGAGACAAGAGGTAATGGAATGGGGTTATGGTTGTGGAACAAACAGGAAAGATTTTTGCTGTATTCTGAATTTTAAAGGATGGGTGCAGGAAAGGTATGTCAAAAGAAGGCAACGAGTAACTGTGAGACTAGGAAGACATCCAAGAATTATCCTAGATTTTAAACAATATATGAAAAAGATTAAAGGCTAAAGAAAGGAAAAAATTCAAAGGAGTAAGTTAATCAAGCAGAAGAGCTTTTTGTAATTTTGAGGAAGGAGGAAAAATATGTAGGAGAGGAGAATTTAAAGTAGAGAAACATAACATAGGAAAGAAAAGTAATGATTTGCGAAATGTGTGTCAAATTTGATTCAGAAATAATTGCTTTGAGTAGGTGTGAAGGGAAGAAAAAAGATCACAGAGGAAGTGGCAGGGGATGCAGAAAACACATAGAGATGTGGAAGAAGTCAGGAGTTCAGAGAAATATGACAAAGAATTGTGAGGAGGAGTATTTTGGGGTAAAAGACAAGCTCATGTAGGCATGTAAAGAAACCTTCCTTTTCTGGGAGGGGTTTTGTGTTTTTTTTTTTTTTTCCCCCCTTTATTTTTTCTCCGTTGTTTGTTTATATCCCAGTGTGGACAGTGTGATCTTTTTCTCTCTATCAATGTGGCTGAAGCTCTAGCTTTGCTGGTTTGGTAGCCATACCTATTACTGGAAGACTTAGTATGTAGAAACTAGAATAATATGACTATACACTCTGTCAACCGTATGTGCTTAGCTAACAGCACAGGAATTAAGCCTAGACTGACTCTAGCAAATTAAGCTATGCCAGGGAATGTTCCTGAGAGCTGAAGACCACTTTTTACTATTAAATTGTTAGCATGGATGCTGGCAACACTCTGACCCAGGTCAGATAGCACCGCCCTAGATGAATCCCAAATATGGCTTGGGAATTAGTGCATGCCAAGGGCAGCTCCCAGTAGGCAGTTTGGATGCACTCGCCCCAGTTTGGCGGGTAAGGGAAGTGAATGGGATTGAGGTAGTCTATTTTGTGCCAGATGTTGCTGAGGGCCAGGAAACATTCCTTAGCTCATTTAGTTTACTAGAATGGATGCAGGCAAAGAGTGCATTGTTCTGTCTCTTTAAGAGAGAGGATGCAGTTACTCCTTAGCTTGGAACAAGGTCACCTTCCTTCAGATAGGAAAAGGTAAAGAGTTAAAAAGCTGCTGGAAGAAGTATCTGAAAGGGAAGAGGCAAGATACACACAGAGCAGAAGAAGCACCTCCAGGCAATGGAAGAATTGGAGACTGTGAAATTAAAAGTGCATGTATAAATATTGGGTGGGGAGGGGAACTAAACCAAAGATACAGCTGTATCTGGATATGCTGAAACTATTGCCTACGATGATGAAAAGTATCAGTGCTGCATTTGTTCAGGTGATAACATGAGGGGTCTTGTCTGCGCCCACATGTATAGGCACTAGGACAGAATATTATACATGGGAGTGGACAGTGTTACTTGTTTATCATCTTCTATAATGGCTATGCTCATGAAAGTACATGTAGTGAATTATGTTGCTGTAGGCAGAACACACAGTCTAGAAGCAACATGAATCTAGTGGGAAATCTGCAAACGCTGAACCTATAAATTGGCAGATGATCAGATGGAGATACTTGGAAGTCAGGTATAACTAGACCCGGAATTAAGTACACAGCTTTCATGTCTTTCTTCACCTCCTCTTAGCATTAGTTAAAGTCCACAACATGTTGAAGATGAAAAATGCTTTATAAAATTATAATTAATGTATTGAAAAATTATTTCATTTTACTGGCTTCTGTAATTTGCGCCTTTGTACCTAGATCCAACCAGTCAACTAAAAGAAATTATTGAGTAAAACCAGCTTTTAGTGTGAATAATGTGTCAAGGAATACAGCCTTCTGCTTTGCCGGAAGTGTTGCTTTTCTGTTAACAAGGAGAGTCTACAGGAAGATTGTGCACGTTTGCAGGACTTTGGAGAGTTTAACAACAGAGCGCAGTGCTCTGATCTTGTCAAGTGAAATCCTCTGGACTTGTATTCTCCATCTGTTTCCATTCAGGTCAAGTGCACGTGCTTCTCATTTATTACTGTCTGTTATCTGCATGACAGGAACACTGAGAGGCCCCACCTGAGATCAGCTCCTGACGATTCTAGATACTGTGCAGAGACTCACACTGACTCAGAGAGTTTATAGTCCAAATGGTTATGGCAATAAAAGGATGAAGTAAAGGGCTTCAGGTGGAAGATTAAGAGCTACAATGCAAGCAGATTAAGATGAAGTCCTGCCCTCATGTCAGTGAGAGTTTTGTCATTCGTTTCCATGAGACCTGGATTTCTTCCCTTGCTGACTTGCCCAAAACTGTAGAGGAAATCTGCATCAAAGACAGGAATTGAACTTTGAGTCCTTGTCCTGTGACATTGCCCTTCCTGACAAAGAGGTGGATTGATTAGAGCTGCTCAATGCATGCATGTCTCAACAAAATTGATGAAAGTTTTGCATGTTGAGGGACTACAGGCTTGGTCTGTTTGTCCCTTTTATGTCCTTTCCCTTCACCTCTTGGTAGAACCTCTGAGTTCTGACTGTGCAAGATGAGTAAACTCAGCAGGTTCACAAAGAAGGCATATATGAACTTTCTGCAGCCTGAATGAGAGCTGAAGGTTGGAAGGAATCCAAAACCTCAAAAGGAAATTCAGCTGAAATGACCAACTTTTGCCTGGTTTGGGGTCAAAACCTAGTGAAAACAACACTTCAGATGGTTTCTATATAAAAAAACATGAAACCACCCAAGTTTATAGAAAACCACTTCAAATTTTCTTACTGTGCAGCCAGGTTCAGAAAGAAAGTATGGAAAATTGAGTAATACTTCTCAACTTCCAGATTGATGGCACAGATTCAAAATATTTTAAACCTGCTCTACTCTAGGTTCATTTCACTTTCAAAGCTTGGCATAAATCCAACAGCTACCTCAAATGGTATAGTACCAAGATACTTACCAGACTTTTTTTTTTTTTTTTTGGCATTTACATTTAAACCTCAGGGACTTGTGTTGATCCTGACAGAAAACTCATGACTTCCACTGTTTGTTGGAGTTTTATTCTCAAGAATTCTAATTTCAGACAGGTCCACCCCAACAAAGGAGAGAAGATGCTAAGGGATAAACTAAATATAATCCGAGAGTTCCCCTTAACGACAAACCATCATCCTGTGCCTGTAAAAAGACAAGACTATAGAAATGCAGCAAATCAGGTATTTTGTTAAAGCCAGAGCTCAGGAAGTCTTGCTCTTGCAGCAGTTGACAGTTGTCAGCTTCAGCTTCAGTAGTATATGAATCTCTTATTTTCATGGTGAAATGAGATACAATAATCCTTTCTGCAGACAAAAAATATATTTGTTGAAACTTAATGGTGTTAGATAAGGATCTGCAAACAATGATATATTGGCCACTTAAGCACAGCAAGAGTCTTGGAAAAGAACAAACCTCTTGAGAGAAAAGGGTCCTGGTTCAAATCTCGCTGAAAATATTTGCACTTTTTTCTTCATGCGATGTGAGTACTGTGTTTAGGTCCAAACTAGATAGTCACTAGCTTGGAATTAAGTCAAGTGAAAAAAAATCACTATGATTTCTAAAGAGTCTGTCTTCTTGGGAAAAGCTACTAATGATGACATTAGAATGAAGCATTCAAAAAAAAGGTAAGAATTTGAATTCACTAAATGTGATTAAAAGCTCTTTTCTAAAAGAAAACTTGTGTGCACAGACATAATTGAAGGATTCTGGGTAGAAGTTCTATTACCTCTGGTTCCTGTGCTACCTGTTATCCATACTGAGCTAAGAAAAGCTACTCTTCATAGCATTTGAACAATGTTCTTGTCACAAATGTGAATCAGGACAGTGTCCTTAGTCCAGGAATAAAATGCAAAAGCAGATAAGACAGAGATGAAAAGTAACTTCTGAATAAGACAACACAGTAGTTATTCTCTGTGTGTTTTTAGTAGTCTTCTGGTTGCCTTTAGGCTTCTCTGAACTAAAACCAAGGTTTTCATAGAAAATCAACACGGGTTTGATTTTTACTGAATTTAAAGTCTGCTAAAGTTAGCAGTAGCAGTCACATTATATGAATACCATTCCTTCTGCTAGTCTCTTTTATAATGATGGGAAACAAAATTAGAATGGAGGAGAAAAAATAAGGAGGATATAAATTGCAAGCAAACTAGATAACACACCTAAGCCATGAAAGAAGAGGGTCCACCTTACATCATTTTACTTATGTTTGTATTGTGTCAGATAATATAGTAGCTGGTAGGATACAGATGACCTAGGGAATTACCTGCAGTTAGGTCCTACAACTACTACAAAGGAGGAATTTTGTCCAACCTATGAGAATGATAAGTGCTTTGATAAAAAAACTCCTGTTTTCATTTCAGTGCTACCATCTGGTGGGCAAAATGCAGACAGCAAAAATCCCATCACTGTAGCACTGGAACATTCTGATACAGTGAGTTTTTGTTTTATTTTGTGAAGGAAACATAAGATATTATTAAAACAACTTGAACATCTGGTTTGGGGATAAAGTCATTTTGCAGGGTTGCTGCCAACCCTCAGGGCCAAGTGCAAAGAGAACAACCTTCCCTTCCAGACTCTCCATAATGCATAACACCAAACTAAAATTTCATGTCCAACACAAATGAAGAACAAAATATACTGGAGCTATAGCTGTACACATTTAGAGAAATTCAACTGATATCTTGAAATCCAGAGAACTGTATGAGCTTAAAGCTGCAGAATTTTAAAAAAAGACATCAGGGAAAAGGAATCATGTTTATTTTAGCATGGGTAAGTTAAAGACAAAGTTACATCAGGCGTTTTGAGGAAAAAGAAGTGGGAAGGAAAATCACTGGGAAATGTTTGTAATTAGTTATAGAAAGGATCTGTTAAGATGCCATAACGAAGAGCAGTGCTGTTTTCTTTGGTACACTTAGAACTTACAACGTGAAGGTGGAAACAAGGGTCAGATCTGATCTTCTCCAACTACTGCCTGAACTTTTGGGATCTGGAAGAAAAGGGACTAATTGTTCCAATTTTGTGTTACTTGCTTTCAAATGAATCTGGCCCAAAACCTCAAACATTTATGCAGACTTCTTGCCTATTAAAATGTACGTAACTGTCATAATCACACGACTTTAATTTTTACAAAACCTCGGGAGAGATCTTACTGAAAACACTTCTTCAGGGTTGAAGTTCTGGTGTCATTTGATCTTACTATGGCTAAGATTTTATCCCTGACATTCTTCATCTTTCCTAAACTGTCATTTCCTCACTGTAAATAAGACCTAGCCACTGATGCTTCAAATGCCTCCAGTCCTTACTCGAATGTTCTTTTTGGCCACCTGCCTGCACCCAACAATGAACTGCCTTTTAAAATGTGACTGAAGTTGTATTATACCATCTGGGATCACTGTCACCTTTAATCTGTCATAAATCCATTAAAACAAAACCCAGCTATCAAAATTTAATCAATAATCAATATTGCTGGTCTCCAAGACTGATACATTTAATCCTTTGATTTAACTTTGCAGACTTTATATAATAATCTTCTGTGTTTAAATGCTGCTATTGGTATTTTTTGAGTCTTGGGTAATGTAAATCTACTACTTTGAAGGTCAACCACTAGGTGACTTACTGTCTCTAAGAACTTCCACTAATGCGTACAACAGTAATTCATGATAATTTCAACCTTGGTAACAAGGTTCACAGAGATCTGGTCAAGCATTCCAAAACTCCAGCTTCATCAGGAAATTTGTGCTGCAGTTGAATGAGAATAAATACCCTTTTTCTGAGATTTATCTCATATATTGCTCTCCTGAGTTCCTGCCAACCTGTCTACTAGAACAAATATCCATTCTTCCAGTATAGATTAAAGTGATTTCTATTTTTCCTATTACAGACTTGGCCCTTGACTTAGAAGTGATAGAGATCAGATGCAAGAAAGACTGAGATGAGTTACTGTGTTACATGTAAAGATGAGGAAACCATTTTTTGACTCTTGATAAAAATATATTCCTGAGGTTTCTGAGGTTTGAGCCCCTCTACACATTTTATGTTGAAAAGGCTAACAAGTAATAGAAATTCACAGATTTTAATGCCAGAAGAACAGAAAGAACAACTGCTGTTCATTTAATCTGATTTCCTACAACAAGTATTTCAAGGGAATATGGAAGTTTGTGGTTTGCTTTTTATTTTTAATGTAAGTGTATTACCAGTATTTGTGGAAATACCTCTTTTTGCAGTACCCCAGAAATTCAATCATTGCTCCCATTAAGACCTTCTATACATAGGAAGTGACACATGCTGGCTCAGAGATGCTGCTTTTCCCATGTATAGTGCTCTACATTTTTTGAGGAGCAACACTGATTAGAATATCTTTTGCCAAATGCTGAGCTCAAAAGAGAGTTTGATACTATGTGCTTTCCCTTGGGCTTAAACAGTTAACTAGGCATTTATTGTGTGAGACAGGCCACTGGGCTAGACAGAGCTTTTCTGAGCCTGTTCTTGTGTTTCTTAGCACACTTATGTGAAGCCCAATAACCTAGCAGGCAATATTTTGTTTCCTTTATGGCAAAATCACTTCAAAACCCCTGAGCCCAAAAGAAGAGCTGCTACAATACAGTATGGCACGGAGCAGCTTGGCTGCCTGTCTCACTGGACTGACACCTGAGAGGAACCTGGGGACTGGGAGCAGCTGCCCCAGGCCAGAGGCTATATCTGAACTCAATGGTACTGGCTCCTGGTTCCAGCTGAATTAAAAGTTTACCATATGCCCTAACTCCCATAAGGATTGAATCTTCTCTGTTTGAGAGGCAAATTATTTTGGATCCCCCTTTTACTGACTTGTATTGAATCAATAATTTTCCCCCTTCATTTCAAGCGCTTCCTGTATAACCCCAGTCATGAATTATTCCCTATGAACTGCTTTATTTAACATATTTGTTCTTTTTGATTGCTATGGTATCTTTTAGAAGGAAATCTAATTCTGATTTGAAGACTTGATCTGATAGATTTTTCTTTCCCTCCTCAACATTCGGTGACCCTACTACATATGTGTGCATGCATTTATTTATTCTTTGACTTTGAGATAGGATAGTACATGTCCAGGGAAAAGACATAAGAAACATGGGCAAAAGAAAAGGATGAAAAGAAAACTGTAAGTATTACCCAGGTTTTAGTGCCTGAGTAAATTCTTTTTGACATTTTTTCACAGCTTTTGGCTTGTGTTTTGTGGCAGTTTATAATAATCATTTTGAGATAAGTATTCCTTAAAGAGCATGACTGGCAACATCTCCATGTCAGGATCAGGTGCTGGTAGTACTGTAGGAACAGCATTCCTTGGAGATGATCCAGGTCTGCTAGGTTTTATACCATGCTTTCTGATGACCCACACAGATGGGTAAGTGGAAGTTGCCTTGGGCTCTGGTCTTCCATAGGTGGCATAACTGTCACCATTGGAATGACCCACTCCTTTAAAGAAGCTTTTCTGACCTTTGTAATTTTCTTCATCACAGACTACAGTAACACCGGTCTGGCTGCTAGTGTCCATGTTATTAGATGTATTCACAGCTATTCTGAAAATAAGCAAATAGAATTGCTTGCTTCCTCCGCAGGGGGTCCAAACTGATTTTTAAACTGAGAGTAGCAAAGATGGAGTCCTGTGAAGACTTGTATATTTTTTGATATGTCTAGCAATACTAGATTTGAAAGAGGCAATTTCCTGTATTTAATGTTTTAGCATGCTGAGTGGTGAAGTAATGACTATTTTCAATAACAGAATTCTTTTTTTTTTTTCCAGTGGAAGCTCATTCCCTTTTCATACAGCAGCTGCTTCCTACAGGGCAACTTTAAGGCTGCAGACATTACAAAGAGGTATTGAAAGCGACAATGGCTGGATGTGCTTCAAGTACATCGGAAGAGAACCCTACTGGCCCTCAAAGTGCCTGAGATGGGTGGCATGGGATTAGAGGATGGAGAACGGTACTCCTATCGGATCTGAAGCTGGATCCCAAGAGTCCATCTGCTCTGGGCTTTTGTTATTTATCCATGCATTAGCAATAATTTCACATATATTCTGCCAATTCCCCAGGCTTGTCTGGTTGTAGGGTTCCTTCCGCCAGATTTTTCCGCCTGTCTTCTGGAGCCCTTCTCCTGGGGATCACTCCCACTTCCTTTATGTCAGAATGGATAACAAGGCACTTACCTCAGTAAGCCAGCAGAGTCTATACAACCTTTCCCCACAGGTTTTGGTTTGGATAACGAGGGGAATTGTCTCTGGCAAAGACTAGTGGCTTGTGATACAGTCCTTTGAAAAGCTATGGTAAAATAGGGTTTACAGTGATACTGGCTATTGAGAATTTGATTTCTCTGGTGCTGTTAATAGAGTTTTTTCTTCTTCAGCTTTTTGTCTCATAGCAATTCTATCCATTCATTTTATGAACATGTGAATGCTCTCATGATCCTTTCATAGGCCAACAATGTCTGGCACAAGAACATTTGATTATGAACAGTAGAAGAGAAAGTGAAAATGTAACCTCCCTATAGAAATTTTAGAGATTTCAGGGGAGAAGATGTATTGAATATACGGATTAGAGGAAAACCTTCCTGTGTAACTGGCTGGCTTCCCAAGCTTTTGTTATTGGTGCAGTATATAATAAATGGCACTGTATCACAATTTACCTTTTTTTCTGCTGTTTTTTTAATAGTACCACAACATAATGAGTGAAATTCTTGGATTCCAGTACTAGCTTTTTCAAGACCCAGTAGACTCTAGTGAAATTCCTTTTTTTTTTCTTTCCTGTAGCATTAAGCTATAGACACAAGCATTTCACCAGACCCATGGAACACATTCTAACAACTTTCTTGAGTTTTCCATTACACTTCAGCTCTATAGTTGGGGGGGGCGGACGGGGGGGTAGGGGGAAGGCCAATCTCTTTTAGAAGGTTTAATTGAAAATAAATTAAGTGGGTAAAAGCTGCTTCTGACTTCACTGGACCTGGGATCAGGACGGTGAGTATACAATATTTCCAGTGTAACTCCTTGTATATACCTATGCTTGTAGATATAGTGTCTTTGTGTGAAATAGAGGGTTACTCAACGAGTCGCAGACAACTGTAAGAGAGACAGTAGACAAAATTACAAGCAAACAACTAAACAAAAAAACCACGACAACAAGGAACTGTAGACAACATTTCCATAAAGGCAAGATAAAGTTCAAAGAGAGAGCTAGACTCAGACATTCATTTATGAGAGATTTATTGATGTACTGGAGCAATATTTAAAATGTGACAGTTCCCTTGTTTATGGGCAAAATAGCATGTTCCCATGCAGATAATTAAAGTGCTTTTCAATACTCTAACACTAGGCTCTGTTTATATGAGTTTATTCCAGAATTCAGACTAACGATAAGGATTTGCTACTGCAAATAATTAATTATTAATCCAGATGTTGGTGTTGGTTCTTACAGGAGTAGAATGAAGATTTATTGAAAGCAGTGGAGGTGCTGTTGATGGTTTCTAATCTTTAGTATAACATTTTGTAATGTGTGGTAGAGATGAAAGCAGGGCACATAATGGATGAATGATACTTCAGTAGTTGGTATGGAGCAGTTAGCGGGAAACCCATTTTGTACTGGATGGTGGATAATCTTAGAGCATGCAGCCTATCTTCAGTTACTCTGTAGAATTATATGTTTTTATTAAAAATCTGATTCTCCTTATGTCCTTTTCATTGTTATGGGGAAAACATTCTGGCTTTACCATTAAGAGTTGCAGAGTTTCTTTTTACCATATCTGTGGGGAAAAAAAGATGGCATTGTTTTGCTTTGTTACAAAATGAGATTAAATGTGATGCCTTTGACTTTACTATGGATTAGCATACAGGGCAAAACCTGTTTAATTCTAGTGCACAGGACAACTGCTACTCACGGAATGTAATTTCCTGGGAGCCATGGAAGCTGGAGGCCCCAATCAGTCTGATAACCAGTTTGTATCCTTGGTTCATGTTTACATAGGAGAAATAGCAATAGCCACTAGATACGACCATGAACAACAGAGAGTAGGGAATACTGGGAAAGGAGCACCAACGCTCCACTCATTCTTCCAGAAGTTTAAAATCTTTTCATTTACAGCCTTAACTTAGTCCTAACCAATTTGCAATCACTGATGCTGTTATTGTCTTCAAATTTTTTCTCTGTATCTAGTTTTATACTTTTCCTTATCTTTGCTGAACTTGCAATTGTTGGGACATCCAGAAGCCTTTGATTTGTTAGGCTGAACAACCTTTTGGTTTAGGTCCTCTTCTACTCGCAGGTTCTGATCAGCTGTGTGGCCATTCACTGTACCTGCTTCATTTTCAATACATCTTTGTAACACATGGGTGGCCAGAATTGTATTGTATTCACGAGGGAGGCTTGCCAAAGCTTCTTGCGATGACATTAATACTTCTCTTTCTTTAGCAAGCCATTGTAGAGTCATAGCTGTCGTTTTCTTTGTGGCTGCATTTCATTAATGACTTATCATCAACCCTTTCCCTTTTCTGTCCTGTTAGAGCTGTCCTAATAAGATCTGTAGCTATGCACTGTAACTAATAAGATAGATTTTGTTGCAAGACAATGCTTGGGCATTGCCATAAAAATTTCAAAAGAGAAGTTCATTCTCTTCACATTTTTTAGGCAAAATTTGCTGCTCACTCTGATGTCAGTAGCCAAAAGGTTATTTTAATAGGTGTAGCATTTATAAATAAAGAGTCAAACAAGTGAGGTTGGTTTTGTGGCTGAATTTTTCACCCTTTTTCATTCTTTGCTGTGATTATGACAAAAGATCCAGGGAGTAAGATGAGTAGAGTCAGCTTATGACAGATGGTCCCATTTCCTCTTGATTCTCAGAGCCTGAAGGATTCACCAGCTGAGTAACAGGACCACATTATTTAGGTGACTGACATTTTCCTTAGCAGTGCCACTTGGCAACTGTGCACACGTCACAGCTGGAGCCTGCTCAGCCCCTGCCTGCCTTCCCCCATATCAACCTGAAGGAGCTGTCTGGGCCAGGCATCAGTGATCTTCTTGAGGAATGCACACAAAAACTCACAGACATGGAGGAACAGAAAAGCTAGGGGTCTCCTCATTCTCTCACTAGCACACACCTTGATGTCACCTGCTATCCCAAATGACCATCTGCTTCCTAGTGGGCTCTCGTGCCCATCTCTCAAGTTTATAGCTCCAGAATGCTTATGCAATAGCAGAGATTTGGATTGGAAGGGACTTTTAATGGTCATCTAGTCTAACACAACCATGTGTTGTTTCATCTCATATCTGGGAAACAAATTCATATCAGTCTATGTTGTTCTCTGTTCTGCAGTCATGATAGTCACCATAAGCTGGAGTCTGGTTCATTTGAGTAACTGCTGCAAACTTTTATCTATAGGTCCTTTGAAACATTACCGCCAGTCCCTGATTCCTTGGGTTGATATAATGTCCTGCGACAGTTTCCCTATATTTGCAGGGAAGAAGTGTCCATGTTACTTGCAAGGATTCTGGAGACACTGGTTCTTCACAAGGAAAGCAAAGTCGGTGGAGAGACAGACTGGATCTTTTGTTAGTCTCTCAAGACACTCTCCTCTCTTCCTTAAACTCGGAACATCTGCAGGCATTTCCAGAGTGCATCTCAGTCTGCTGGTTTGCATTCTTCTCCAATTAAAGTGTAGGAAAACAAGAGGAAACTTCAGGCCAGAATATCTAACAGCCCACTATGCCAGGCCTGAGGATAGCAGAGAATTGGGAACAACAGCATCTACTTTCCCTTGCCTTTGCCTAACCCTTCAGCAGTTAGAGGATTTTAAGAAGCCTAGATAATCCTCTGCCTCTGCTTCCAGTGTTAGGAGCTTAAACTCCTGACAAAATAAGCCCTAGTTAATGTTTTCAGAATGGATTAGGTGGAATCCATTAGGATTCACTAGAACTCCATTAGGAATTCATTAGGAATAGAGTTTATCTCTTCAGAGCCTATTGATATATTAATGCTGCTACTGCTCCTGCTATAAACACCAATAATCATAAATATTACAGCTTATAAAGTATCTGAAGGACACCTAAGACTGATATAAAATATCATGTATATTTTGTATAACACTTCATTCAATATTTAATCTACTTCATGTTCATTTTCCTTGAGCATTTGTTGTTGACATTGGTTATCTTGTCACTGTAGCCCAAGTTGTTCTTCGAGGCATAATTCTTTGCCTTCCTCTCCTGAGTAATTTGTTTTGATTTCCAATTTTTTTTTCCTGTGGGAAAAAATTCAACCATCAGCAACAACTGATTCTTTTGCATTTGAGACATGGGATTCTATTTTGTGGTAAGACCACTGTGGTGCGTAAAAGTGGCTTTACTGCTATGCTCACAGTCTTGTGATCCTAGAGCATTTTATCAAGTCTCCCAGTGGTTTCTCTACCTGTATTATTCTGTTTGTAGCTCCCAAAGGGCTGTTTCTCTAGCTGAAGTGCAACAAGACTATAAAGTCTTTCCAGTTACACTGCCATTATCTCACTACCCTACCCAAGGCAGGCACTTGAGCTGAGTGCTACAATATTCCCAAATTGCCATCCTCTATAATACAGAGACCTCCCCGAAGGCTGTGAAGCCAGGTGTGAGGCGTGTTTTTGTCGCTGGTCTGCTGCACAGTAGTCTTGCTGGAGCTGGCAGGCTGGCCTGGACTGTAAGTGTACTCCGAGAGGCAGGCAATTCAGAAACTCAGGAGCCACTTCTCTGTGTGCTGGCCACAATTCCTGCTTCCCCTGCCAATATGCTTATGGTTTGGCATTTGTAGACACACCGCAGCTGTCCAGTTGATAAACTGACACACTCTGGGTGGCCCTCATCTCTTGAGATTTTACAACTGCTGTTTGCTCCACCAGACATGAATTGAAGTCTTCCAAACTCTCCCACAGAGACTTTCCTGGTACTCTGGTGTCAAGTTCAGAACAGGAATCTGGAGCAGACGTTTTATTCCTAGTAACACTTGTTTTCCTATACTGCTCCTCTCCTTCAGCTAACTGGTGCCTGTGATGAACCCACGCTTCTGTTCACTGGTCCATCCTGCTCAACAGAAGTCAGAAGTCATTTACAGAACCCTCCAATCCATTAGCCCTCTACCCTTGAAGGGAAAAGGACTCTGTATGCACAGTCAAACTCTGGATTACAGATCAAATCTATTGCTGTGCATGTACATTTATGTGGCCCTTGTGACTTCCTGATATTTCCTGCATGCTCTTTTTCCAGGTTAAAGAAAGAGGCATCACCCACTTATGTAAAGTAAAATAACACTAAAAGATACCATATCTCTAGCAGCGATCTTGAGAAATACAACTGCTGGGCTGTCTGCATACAAGGTAAATTGTGTAGTAGCTTGTAGTGAGGGAGACGTGTCTTGGATCTCTTGTACAATTCTTGCTTTATTCACACATTACTCCTGGAATAGGTAGCTTCTTCATCTAACGGAAAAGGAGAAAAAGAATTAATACCAATAGGAGATAATATTTCAAGCACAAGGAATTGAAATAGCTTCAGTTTTTAGTGGCCACCATCAGAATCTTTTCCGTATTGTTCTTTTCTAGCTCCACATCATGACATTCAGGTATCAGTGATACAGATTTACTGACAGCTGTCATTTTATGCCAAACTAATACCATGGTAGAGCAACTGTTGGCTTGCAGACAGAAGGAGAGGTATTCATTTCCGTTTGCTTCTGCAGTAGATTCATTGAAATGTGTTAGCTCAGCTGTGTGCATATATGCTGATGTAATCAAGCCAGGTGCATGCACAGGATTTTCTAACAGGAGGTGGAGATGAGTCTGGATCACGTAAAGAGGAGATGGAGAGCTGTGCAGGATGTTTAAAGGTCACAAGGATGCTTAACATTTTGTACAGACGTGAGGAGGAAAAATAGCACAGGAGAAGAGTTGTTAATGCACTAAATGGCAAGAAGGGTACAAGTTAGGTGTTTCAAGGTGCAGAGTTCCTTGAAGGGAGAAAGGAGGGGACTCTGCCTCTTTCTGAGTTTTGATAGAAAAGATTAGAGAAACTGGGCTACTTACAGGAAAGGCAGGGACCAGAGTAAGGATTATTTAGGGAACAATTTAGTATGCCACTTGAACCCAACCAGACTTTTCAGTAGGCAAATATTTGTTTCAAGTGAAACAGAGCCAGAAGCAGCTCTTGTAAAATGTATAAGTTTTTTTTTTTCACTCATCCACATATTGCATGCTAGTTCAGTCTGTAGTTTTTTAAGAGAATGTATTTTTTTCTTTGCCTTTTCAGGAGCAGAGAAAGAGATGGGACAAGGGTGTACAAGAGGACACACAGATAAAGAAGGCTGAGCTTGTAAAGAAGGCTGTCCAGCTTGATTATTGTCACCAGAGACTTGTATACCATTAAAATTCTTAGATATCTTCTCAGATTGTATAAGTGAAAAAGACATTACATAAACTGCCAGCATTTTTCTCCTTTTCACTTTGAGAACCACCCTTGTGGGACAGTTGTAAGGAATTTAGTAGGGTTGGCTCTAATAAGTTTCTGTGGATAGTACTCTAAAATACAGACATAAGAGGAAGCAGTGTTGTTTTTTTCTGGTTTTGTTTTTAAACAGTTATAGAATTCTACAAGAGGGATACAATTTTTCCAACAGTTTTATAGGATACTGTGAGAAACCTTTTAATTTTCATTGCATTCTACTACACTTTCAGTATAAAGGAGATGCTGTCAGGTATTTTCAGTGGAAGTGAGTATGTGCCTTCAGTTTTCACCAGACCCCAGCTGGATTATGTGCTTAATTCCCAAAACTTCCTCAGACCTTATACTGCAGGCTGCTTCAGTTTCTCATTCTTAACAACAGTCCACCACTTTGACAGGGATTGTTATTCCATCCATACAAGAAATGACATATTGCTGCAGTCTCAGGAAGCCTGTGTGTTCAACTACAAGTTTACTGATAGACTAGTTGAAGAAGTAAGTCCTGTACCTCCATGCTGGTCATCAAGAGTGGCCATCATAAATGAATATCACCTTTGGCCACCCCAAGCAATAACTCTCTCTGTTCACCCTTTCTTCTAGATCACAAGTGCAGTCTCTTAATATTAACATCTCATTAATTATTTCAGCTTGGATCCCAATGGCAATAGTCTGGGATAGAAAAAATCCTTTTTTTTCTAGTTTCGGTAAAAGTTTCATGACCCGTGAAAATTTGCATGAAATCCAAATCCAGTTACTTTAGTTGCCAGGTTATATAGAAGTCTGAAGCAGAGTTTGACATGCCATGAAATGGCACGTTTTTCAACCTAGAAGCTGCCACACTAGTGCCTGCCACTGCCTCCACAGAGGATGCTGGGCAATGCATGGTCTCACGCAGAGCTCTGGCACCAGGTCACTTAGGAAAGCCCTGGCTCATACCTGTCCCACCTCAGCTGTCTCTCTTGTTCCCCCATGGGATTGCTTAGAATCAGCTGACTTATGCAATGAATGTTGGCTGAGATCGTTATTGGTAAATCCAGTATTACAGGCCTTTGCATAATATTTCCAGGACCAGACTTTCTTTCCATCTTCCAAGAAATTTGATAGCTAAAGATTATGACACCTTTGCAGAGTGACTTTTCCGGATCAGTGACCATTCCCTGTGAAGGTTTCATTTGTCACTACATGTTTACAGTACCTTTGGAAACAATTTCTTCTATCCCCTTTTACCTACATCAGTTTGATATTACCAGTGTTGCTTCCAAGGTCAAATCTATAGCAGTATTCATTTTAATGAGGATCACTAGTAACCTCTTTAAACAAATGACCTCATAAATGGCAATTTTTGTCAAAGGCATTTGGGGGAGAGCGGTACCATAGACACAGACACACACACTCTGCAGCTGGGAAAAAAGGCTCTTCTCAGAACTCTTCTCCATGTATATTTTTTGTAGCCAAAAACTAGAGTGGGAAAGAAAAAGATAACATCTGAGTTGGGATGACCAAAGTACATAGAGAGAACAATTTAGTCTCTTAAAACAATGCAAGAAGTTAGATTCCAGTAGTAATTCAAGTGAAGGCAGGAGGTTGGGCCAGATCCAAACATCTATGCAGTCCCAGTGACCCAAGCTATCACATGTGATATACCTCACTTCTTTATTTGCTTGTTTATTCTGAAGGGCACTTGATGTGATAAAATGTGGACAATGTCCTGTGTTCAGCTGGAGAGAGTTAGGATATTATCTTTCTGGAGCTTCTCCCTGCAGTAATGATGATACACGTTTTGGGGTTAATTTTCTGTTGAATAAGCACGTCAGGTTTTAAGGCACTGGTCCAGACTGTAAACAAGTCAGTCTCTTTGGAGCCTGCTTTGGCAGCTCTGCTGAGGTTGCTATTTGTATTAAAATATTTGCTAACCTATTCTTCATAAAGCCAGGTATGTTTCCGTGAAAAGGGGAGGCAATGTTGACATCTGTCCTCTTGCCAGCAGCAAGCATATTACCTTGTTATCTTAGTTAACCCTCCCCCGTGCTGATGCCCTAAATAAGGGACTGCTGAAATTCTAACCCAGGGCTCATTACATTTCTGCTCCAAACACAACTCTGTGCAAAAGACAGGAGCAGCTAAGTCTCACCATTCCAGTGGCACTGAGAGCAGAAGAAACCTTACTGCTGAGAGAAATCAGTGATAGAAAACTCTGGAATGTAAATTTTAGATGAGGTAGATATTTTCATATGTGGCTGACAAGCAATTTAAAGCACTAAGGAGAGTTCAAGAGGGAGTTAAGTGGTCCATGTAGATACACGGATACTAGAAAAATTTGGATGCATACATAGGATACAGGATAGACAAAGAATGCATCTCATCCCTAAGCTGTTTGGAGCTGTGACTACATTTTGGTTCTCAGTTTGTATGAAGCTTTCTATAGCGAGTCTGGCCCCAGCTATAATAGATCATTGTAATAGCTCTGCTCATATTACGAGGTTGGGGAGCGGAAGGAAAACAATCTAAACAATGTAAGACCACCACAATTACTTCAATTGTTTTTATATCTTACCCATAAAACTGTGGGCACTTTTCAGACATAGAAAAAGGCATAGACTTGGGTCTTATAGCCTAAAGCTCTAACCCAGTGCCTATTCCTTGCACTTTCAAAACTCCCATTGATGGCATTAGTAGATCTAGGATAAAATGCAGGAAGGTCAGGATTATTATTTATGTTCCAAGATTAAATGAGGTGTTTGCAAGAAGAAAAAGAACTGGCTTCTGGGGGACAGAAGGTTGCTGCACCTTTAGTATAAATGTGTAATCTGAAAACATAGGAGGTTTTACCTGGTTGGAGTTTTGATCCTTCCATTTGCCATTGGGTAGAATAGTTAGTGATAACTTTGCTTTCCTGTTCTTCATTTCTTTGCATTTGATATACAATTCAAAGCATAATGAAGAAAGGTGAGAAATATTCTATGATATGTACACAAAAAAGTAGTTAATTCATGCACTTTATTGTCTGATTTCTAAATTATGGGATATATCTTCAAGTTTTTTTCTTTTAAATAGGTAAGATTTTTCAATGCACTTGTTGCTGGCCTCATCCTGCTTCCGCCAAAGTGACAGCTTAAAGCTTCTATTCTCTTTAATAGGAGCGATAGAAGATGCATGATGAGCATATTCTGGAACATTCCCCACCAAGCATGCTGCTAAGCATGCTGCTGGCTAGATCCTGAAGTGAATTATCAACTGATTAAAATAGATGTGCATTTACTTAGTGTAGCTGGATCAATTTATATCTGACCCTTTTTTATGGGAATTCCTAGATGGCAGTATTGATATGGCTATGATGGACTAAGTATACAGGCAAAATCAATTTTGTTGGAAGTGGTGGAATGTTTGTTACTCCAATTGATATCGTTGGAAATTCAAACAAACTTTGGGGCATCTAAAATCCTTTTTCCCATGTCATATCTGAAGGTTGGTCCATTTTTCTGAAGGCTTTTTTTTTTTTCTGATGGTATTAGTGGGACTGCTGGGAGATACTATCTTTCTCTGCAAACATAGATATGGGGATTTCTTCAAAATGTGACTATCTGTTACAGTTTTTTTCTCAGATGTGTGTCTAGTACAGAGCTCCCTCACTTTTTTCACTTATTGCTGCTGTTAATTTCGGCCTTTTTTCTTATCTCCTTCCTGCTTCTACCCATTCCCATCCATTATGGTTCCCTTTTTGTAATCATCATGCCGAACTCCTATTTAACTTTTTTTTCCCTTATTTGGTGGTATGAATGGGCTTACTTCACAAAAGACAAAGCACTCCACAGTATCTTTATTATTGTTTTGACATTTTTTCATTCTCATGTAATTATAGGCTGAGTTACTTTGATATGGACCTGGTCCAACATCTGAGTATTTTATTGGTTTGCATACTCTCAGTGTTAAAAATTACTTTTTCCTTTTAAATGACAAGCTTCCCATATATTTTGCATCTTTTTTTCATTAGCTTTTCTTGACCGTAGGTCAGGTTAGGTGCTTTGCCATCTCTGCTGCTTCTGTCGTCTCCTAATGTTGACACTGACTTTTACAGAGGCTGTTGTTCTTATCTTTGAGCTTTCAAGCAAGGTTTGTATGTGAGGTAGTTTTTTTTCTTTCTCTGTCTTCTTTGCTGTCTCTGCTTCTTGTCTTTTGGTTTGTCTTTAGCTTTTGTCTTTCTGTTTTTTTGGCTCAGATGTTCAGTCACAGAGGCACAGTTATTGTGAGCTGGCTGAGAGAAAACACAAAATGGAGATGGTTTTTCTCCCATAATTCAGTTTGATGCAAGAGCTTCCATTATCAGGCTGATTTTGAACCCCACCCTGACTTTTTCAAGCTGAAATTAATCCACCTGAAATTGCACAGGCAAACTTCTATGTCAGACTACAATATTCCAGGAAAATGTGACTGATACTAGGCAAAATATTTGGGAGATAGAAAGACATTTTAAAAACTGGGATGATCTCACTTTTTGGACAATTTCCTGATATTTATTTTAAAGAAATGTCATGACTCAAAACTATCTTGACCGAGAAACTCCAAATTTGGGTTACTTTGTTGTCCCTGGCAAGGATAGGTGTTTTGGACTCAGCTTGGAAGGCTGTGCTTGTGATGGGTTTATAATTTAAATATCAGTAACAACGTCTACATACATTAGAAACACATCAGTTTACTAAATACCACATTCTGGCTTGTGCATTGTTTATAAACCACAGACCCAGCAGCCTTTGTGCTCTTTAACCAGTATGCAGTACTACACACTCTTTTGGAAGCACATAGCCAAAGGCTACCAGATGCCTGAACATTTGCTATTATATCCGTCAAGCAGGATGTAAGAAGCACTCAGTTTGAAGCATCTTCTGATCTCCACAGGAGTTTCTACAGAGTCTGTCAGCTTCTTGGGCATCCTTAGGATTGTGCTGGCTAAGAAGACCCCTCAGTGCTTCTCTGGGCATATCCCAAACGTGAGGTCTCAATGAACCCTCCTCCCAGTCTACTGCTTGATTGTGAGTAGCTCTCTGCATTAACTGTGGCTTTTAGGGAAGCACATAGACATTTCTCTTAAGCCCCAGAATGCTGAAATATGAAAGTTCTCTAACCTAGAATTGAGTCCAAGGAAAAAGGGGATTTGAAAGTGCGTATGGATAAAAGGGTAATTCTGAAATAATGGCATTACTTGAACTGCTCTGTTACTGGTAAATAAACATATGAAAAGTAGAGAATTAGGACAGACTGGGTGTAAACACCATGATAGAGAAAATTACTTTGTTATGCCTGAATTTTAGTACACTTAAAGACAACTTGGTCTGCCATGGAAGGTCTGCACAACCTCTAAATATTCTGGTTCATGATTTCTGGAGTCTCAAGTCTGGTTTTTGGGTTGTTCTGCTCTTAATCAAAACTGATGTAGGTCAGGCAAGTACTTTATTAGGGTATTACTATGGCATGTACTAGGACATCATAAGAGTGAGTTTTGAGTGAGCTGTGATTCCACTGAAACGTGGAGGTGGCAGACTTGGCCTCTAGCTGCAGATGATTGCCAGCAGGGCAAGTCTGGTCATGGGAGTAGGAAATTCAGCAGAGGCTGCAAAACTCTCCCAAGATGGGCAAATTAGCCCTTACTAAGCTCCTTGCTGGCGCTGTGAGTCAGCTACCGGTGTGCAAGCATGGCAGCTTAGGTTAGATAAGTTTATATTGCAAAACCATTCTGTCTGCCACGTAGAGAAATGTTGAAACATTTTGAAATTCTTCTAATAGCAGTACCTTTATTCATTATGAGTCTGGGAGGTTGTACCACCTAGTAAAACCAGACTTATTCAGAGTTTAAATAGTCACAGTAATTAATTCAAACTAGTGCAATCGAATCCATTTCCAAAAAAGGGAGACCACACACCTCCAAGATACCACTTCGAATGCTTCTCTTTTGAACATCCCAGTTGTCAGGGGAAAGTAGTGAAACTGAAGTGCTTCTTTCTGAAATCCTCTGTAGAGCAGTGCACTGATGAAGTAAAGTTGTTTTGTTGTGAAATGCATGTATTTGGCTATTTTTATCCCAAGACCTCTGTTCCACTCTGGGGGACTGAAAAACAAATTTATCACATGAGTGAAATGGGCAATGGCTACCTCTTCAATAGGGACCTTGTGTACTCCAGTGATTAAATTTGGGACAAGTTGTCCAGGCAAAAGAAAAATGGAGCTAATAAATTTCAGTGCATCTTTTGAAAAGCCCTAACAAGCTTTTATCTGGGGAGGGGAAATTTTTTGACAGGTTAGGATTTTCTAGACCATAACATTTCCTTTAAAAAGAGCACTTCCTTCAAAATCAGTCTCAACTGTGTTTGCTGTCTGTTTCAAGCAACATCAGAAACACTTTGGGGATAAAGGATCATTTTCTAGAGAATGCTCTGGTAAAATGAGGGGTCTCTAGCCAAATATGACAATAGTCAACATAGTTCCTTGTGTACTTCACAGTTAAGTAATCTTATTGAAAGTTCAAAGAATTGGATTAAATTCCTTTTGGATTTCCTGTGATAATCTCAGTTGGATCATCTGCTCTTACATGTTAGAGTTCAACGATGTCTGAGTCTGTTAAGGAAAAATGACATTTATTAGACACAACTTTCTTTTACGAACCTTCCTCATATGAATGGCACAGCATATGCTGCTTAAAGGACTGTCTTGCAACTAGTGAGACTTTTGCATAGATAACAAAAAAATACTGTCAGATAGGAAATAATGAACTCCATTAATGCTTTATCTTAAAAAATTGTGTTGATTTTGGGCTTGGTTTCTCTCTCTCCATGTTTTACAGTCCATTTAATGTATACAGCGATTTTAGTCCTTTGTTAGCAAAGGTTAAATTGATCCTGCTTTGCATTGTTGCATGACAGGTAGTTTTGTGAACTTGAAGGATCAGAGTCCTTGGATATAGACTTGTATTCCAGGATGTGGTTTGGGGGTACTGAACATCAATCAAATGGACAAATACTTCTTTTGGGCAGAAAAGTTATTGTTTGGATTTGCTCTTTGTATATTTAGTGACAACTCCCACTAGTTATTTTTAAGGGCATCTGAACTTTGGGAATGATGCTTATATGTTTGTTTTGTTCAAATCTAAGTGGGCAAATACTAAATGTTTAGCTGATGCAGATCAGCCTAGCACCACTGATTTACTCAGCTAATTATCTATTCTAGTCTCTGTGAAGTCATTGAAAATTTTACTGTTAATTTTGGAGGACCAGGTTTTGATCTTTAAAATATTTAAACAATTATATTTAGGAATTGTGACCTTGGTGAGTGCTTTAAATACGTATGATAAAGGAACTAAGCTTGTGATGTGTTGTTCCATGTGGTAAGAATGCAAAGATTGTTATTTTGTTTGGTTTAGTCTATTTTATTAAAGTACTTGAGGAGAAATACATAAATTGAGTAGTTTAATCTTTCAGTTAAGCAGGAGTAGTAAGTTCTTTTGGGCTAGATCTTAGTTTCCCTGTTTTTAATGCAGAACTTCTCTTGTAAAGATTAACATGTATGACAGAGGCAAGGTTGCTAATTCTGTCTATTAACAGATGTGGATTTTGCTTGAGCGAGGTTAAATGTCTGATAGTGATCTATGTCATGACACAAATATAAGTATGGAAGAAAATTTGTGCTGGCTTCTCTGAAAGAATGCCTTTGCTGATTTTTATAAGCTTCATCCAAAACCCAAAAAGAGAACCCTTCAGTGCCATTAGAGAGAAAGAAGCATTTCCAAGAAAAAGGAACATTTGAAAATCTGCATTTTCAGCAGTGACTAGTATTGGTTATTTCTCAGTTTCAATGTTCACAAACCGAGAATTCAAAGGAAAATTTGGAAGACAATCCAAATGAAAAGGGGCCCCAGTTTTCTGCTTTTCAGACTCCTTTTGAAGTACCTCCACCCAGGCAACTATATCTCTAGTCATTTTAGAACTCTCAATCTCATTATTCTCTTTTCCTCATCTTTCTCTCTTTTCCTCTTCTCTTTTCTATTAAGGTCAAATCCTGCCTCTCCTGATGCCAATAATAAAACTCCCATTGATTTCAACATCAGCAGGAAATATGCAGTTTGTTATTTACCACAACCACCACAATGAATCTCTGGGAAGAATTCATTTATATTCATTCCAACGACGCCATGAAAAATGGGCTCTTGCTATTTTATCACATCCAAACTGTTGCTCTAACTCTAACATCCTAGCCGTTGCTAACAAGTCAGTGATGATTTGTAAACCAACAATTTATGGTAACCACATTCCATCCCCATTATGATGTGTGGTTTGGAAATGGAAAAGTAATCAAGACCTCCTGTTAAGAGACTTTATTTCAGTTGAGGATTTCTGTAAATAAAAGCATTTTGAAATGATCATTGCTATATGATTCTAACTCCAAATTGTTCATTTGATCTAGGCCCCATCTACGCTCCAAATTCCTGCCAGGCTCTATCTGTCAAGAGTGTGACATCTCCAACAGTGGCATGAGCATACTGACAAAACTGTTTTTATCAGTACAAGTATTTTCACTCAACTGGATAGTTTCACTAGACTGGAACAGCAGTTCCATTTCTTGGAGACAGCTATGTCCATTCCCTGGAATACTTCATAATACTTTATCAGCACACTATAAGGGTACTCTGACATAAATAAAGGCCTCCTACTACAGTTACAGTAACAGATGAAGAATTGTAGTCAGACCCATGGTATGTAGTAATGCTCTTGGGAACTAGGAGCCTGCGTAGTTTGTGCAACATTTTGTCTTGGTTGTAAGGATTGTGGGCTGTCACTATGACTCTAAGGAGGACTTTCCAGCACTTTGATGGGAGACCACCTAGAATTACTGGTAAATAAACTCAAACAAGGGAATTTTGTTCCAGTACTAGGTTCTGGTACCAACTAGGTTGAAAACCTTCTTTTAATCTCTTTTACACTAACACACTATGTCCTTCCAGCCCTGTGTAAGAAGCCTAACAGCCTGGCTTTGAGACTAGAGCCATTTAGTTTGGTAACCTGCTGAAAGAGAGATCAATTTAGGCCATCTAGAAAGTACCCCAATTAATCAGCCCTAACTATTATGTGATATGAGGATTGAGACTACACTAATTAGGAGATAAAGCTCTTTTCCTACCTCTTCCTCTCCAGCAAAAGTCACTACCTGATTAGGTTACATATCCCAGGACTGAGCACAATTCACTAGGGGTAGGATGCCAGCTGAAAGGGTTTATATGTATGCTCTGATTTTCTATTGAACAAAAGACTGACTACCAAAAATAACTCTTAGTACTGACTTTTATTTTGTGGCCTAATACTATGAAAAGGATTTGAGCATGTGTGAATCCGCATGAGGTGTTCATAAGCTTGTCTGTGTTTTAATAATGGTATGAAAATTAAGAGATATTTTGTTATTAAGTAACTTTCTAAGTAGTTATCTCCATAACATTAAGGTGAATTACATTTTTTAAAGGAAATTTTACCTCATTTGGTACAACAGACTGAAAGATAAGACACTAATCCTGGCAGGAGAGCTCATTCTCCATGGGAAACTAAGCACAGGTCCATGATAAAATGGATCCATGGGCTTAACTCTCATTTAATGTGTTCCTTCTCACTCCTAACCCTCTGCTACAAGCACAATGCCTTCTTGATGATGACAGCACAACTGTTCATGAGTCTGTGTTTCGAACTAGACCTCTGAAATCCGTTTGAGGAAAAGCAGTATGTAAGGGAGAGAACAATAATGGAAAGTAGTTTCCCAATCTGTCATAGTCATGCTGCCAGGTATGGTGAGTAGCAATGAGTGGTGGAAAGTGGGAGAAGATTTTAGATAGGACTGTCTGACACAAGCAGTAGTAGTAGTGCCAAGGGCAAAAGTGTCACCTAAACCAGCTTCAGAAAAGAGCTCCCATATTTCACTAAAGAGATGACTAACATATTGTCCTACAAGCCGCTAAATATGAGTTCTGGTGGGCTTTGAAAGGACAAGTTCTACCATGCTACACTCTGCAGCCAGAGGGTCGCTTGAGTGTGATGATAGGGACCACTGCAGCCCAGAGTGGTTCATCTCTCTTGAGCAGTATTTGATAATATCTGGTCTCCCCAGTTCTGGAAACAGGTTTAAAAATCTCAAAGTGGCATAACATGATTTTATCCCTATCGCTCATTCTTTCCACATAGTCCTTTTGGGGCATGGAATCTGTATCTCTTCTTTCTTTTCACAAATATTTACTCTCCCGGTGTATATGCCTTTGGCCTAATATATCATGTTGTTCTTTAATTAGAAAGTTAATGAAAAGGAAGAAAATTGTCAGTATTTGTCCAGCAGCAAGAGTCTATCAGGTTACAGGGCAGGATCTCGGCCAAGCACCATGTTTACATTAATGCTGATGCTGCGCTACCACCTTGTGGGCAAAAGGTAAATAGCGCTGAGCTCTTCGACACTCAGGGGCAGGGTCCGCGTGGAATAAACACGGCACTGGCTGAGAAGGTGACTGGGCAGTCCACTTGATAAGGACAGTAGAGTCTGAATCCTCCAGACTGAGACAGTTGGGGATCTGGGCATCCAGCAGAAGTCAAACAGATTGTGAAAATCTGCTGGAGCTCTGAAGCATGATAGCAGGTGAAGGGTACCCTTCAAAGGGATGTGACAGTTTGGTTCTCCTCTAGGATATAAAAAGAAGCAAGTAGGATGAAATCATGTTCCTATCATACTAGAGTACCAATGCCTTTATATAAGAAACTCTTCTGATCTGCCTGCTCCTAACCACAAACCTCAGAGCTACTTACAAGTTCCTTGAGTGTCTTCCACCTGCTAACTCATCAGACAAGTCCTGTGGCAGTATATTACCTTGGAGTCCCAACACCTCTCTGGTCTTCTCTCCACACGCCAGGATTACAGCAGCTCTCTTGCATTTCAGTGCTGTGCTTCAGGGAAGAATAGAAATGAGAGAACCATCTAAAACTTCAGTTATTGAGTATATTATTATTAAGAATATTATTGGCAACCTCTTCATCCCATCAGGATTCAGTGCCCCACCGCACTTAACAGATTTCAAGAGAAAAAGCTGAATTCAAAACATTGTCTTCCTTTTCCCTAAAACTGAAGGAATCCCCCTGCATGTCTGAAACTGCACAATTACAAGTACTGTCTGATGTGTCTCCTCACACAGGAATACAGAAGGATTTGGAAAACAAGTGTTGCTCTGACATCTCTGTTACAAGCCAAAGACTTCCCTGGAGTTGTTCAAGAAACGACTGGACCTGACACTTAGTCCTACTCTTCAGTTGATATGGTGGCCTTTGGTCAAAGGTTGGACTTAATGATCTTGGATGTCTTTTCCAACCTTAATGATTCTATGACTATGATTGGCTGAAGGTAAAAGCTTCTGGGGGACTGAGTTTCCTGCTAGTCAACAGGCTAGAGATCCAGATTTGCACTAATACCAAATTCTCTCTGTGGTCTGATGTGATGCAAAATCTTACTCAAGGTTTTTACATCCAGAGAACACGTCCAAAAAGCCCAATTAATTTGGCATTACAGAACAAACCTTTCTCAGTTGCTCTTCTATTAGAGTAGTTCTCTTCATGTGGTAAGTTACATGTCTGCTGGAGTAAGCGCATGAACTTGGGTCTCTAACATGACTACAGATTGCCTTAGTGGCAGCAGCATTCTTTCTGCTTTCCTTCTGTCTCACCTCCCCCATCCTCTACATTTTCATAAGACAGTTTGAGCCTTTTTACCAGGATTGTCTCTTCCAAGCTCAAGAATGATCCATCCTGACAGACAGGAAGCCAAGGAAAGATGGCAGGAGGCCTGCATAGATGAAACAGGAGCTCCAGACAAACCTGAAACATAAAAAAAGAAACATGCGAGAGATGAGTTTAGTTTTAGATCTCCCATAAGGAATATAGACATATTATATCCTACAGGATGAGGTTAGGAAAACCAAAGTCCAGCTGGAGTTGAATCTGGTGAGGGATGTAAAGGAAAACAGGAAGGGCTTCTACAAGTGTATCTAGAGCAAAAAAATGGGGGAAATGTAGGCATGCTGCTGAATGGGATCATGAAAAAGACTGAGGAACTCACTGACTTTTTGGCTGGAGAAGTGGAACAACTGGAATCTTAGTGAAATGCAAAATCCTTCACCTGAGGTTGATTAGCCCCATGCACCAATGCAGAGTAGGGTGATGCACCAGCTGAGAAGCAGCTTGGCAGAAAAGGCCGGATGGCTAGGGAGAACTGGTGGACAAAATATTGACTATAAGCCAGGAATCTGCCCTTGAAGCAAAGATGGCCAACAGCACCCTGGGCTGCCTTAGGAAGGCTGTTGCAGGCAGATGGAGATAGGTGATCCTTCCTTTCTTCTCATCACTGGTGAACCCACATCTGAAGTGCTGCAGCCACAAGGACAAGGACAGACATACTGGGGCAAGTCTAATGAAGGAATGTGAAGATTATTTATAGATTGGAGTATGTGACATACAGGAAGATACTGAGAGAGCTGGAACTATTCAGCCTGGGACAGTGAAGACAGTGGGATCTCAGTAATGTGTATAAGTACCTGATGGGGAGAATAAAGAAGGTAGAGACTCTTCTCATCAATATCCTGGGACAGAGGAAATAGGTACAAAAACAAATATATGAAATTCTGTTTAAATGTGAAAAGGTTGTTGTTTTTTTTTTAATACTGTGAATGGTCAAACACTAAACCAGGCTGCCCTGAGAGGTTGTGTAGTCTCTGTCCTTGGAGATATTCAAAGCCTGATTGGACACAATACTGAGCAACATGCTCTAGTTAACCCTGCTCTGAGTAGGGTGTTGGACTACGCCATCTCCAGAGGTCCCTTCCAAACTCTCTGATTCTGTACAGTAACATATTCATTATTCCAGACACAGTTCTAACAGGACCAATGCTCCTACATACAACTTCTTGTTCCCTTTTTGGCAGAGAGAGGAAAAACATTTCTATCTCTTGATTCCACTTTCATGATAACATTCAGACCACAGTTTTTGTGGGACGTGAGTCCTCATGCTCTCTTCAGCACTTTTCCCTGCCCTGCTTCTCCTGTTTTCCAAAGAAACTTATTGAAACATCACAGCTCCCCTCAAGCCCCAGCTTCTGTCTTACAAGGACATGGAAAAGACCAAAGTCTATATATATATATATCTTTTTGTGTGGCATAAGCACAGGATATACCAAGGGCATGAGGAACAGTAAGTGCACTGCAGGTGCTCTTCCACTCCAGCTCTGTGTAAGAGCGATCCTTTAATTCAGGATTAGATCACTCACGTCTTATTCTGTCTCAAGCACAGCAAAATTGCTACACAGGACTGATGTGAATCCAGGACTCTCCCATATTTTCTCACCTACTATCCTTTTGCTTTTCTCTTCCACTGACCAATAGTGTGAAATAACAGAGCTGCTGTGGAGTAACATGTTGTGTACTATGGAACTTAGTCTTAATTTCATCTAACAAGATCTTCCTAGTGAATGTTTTTCATGTAATACTGAAAATAACTTCTTTACTGAGGGTGGAAGTCTGGAAATGTGACAAATTCTGAACCTGTTTCTCTGGAGAGAAATTGCTAGCAGAAGAGTTTGTGATGGTTTTGTAGGAGGAATTCTGAGTAAAACAGTTCTTGGTGTTTTTTGGTGGTGCCCTCAACTACAGGATTACATTCTTCCTCACTTCTTTGAGAGAGGGTCCTTAAGTAAAAAAATATTTCCTATTGCTCCATGTTTCCTAAACAAAATAATTTATCTTGCTCTGTCTTGCCCACGAATATAAACAGGATTCCACAATCTCAAAACTGATATATTAGAAAGCAAAAAACCTGAACTTCCTTTCCTGAATTCTCAGGCGACATAGTACACCATGAAACACAGCCTAAGATAGCTCTTCTGAAACTCTTTTTTAGCAGCTTAGAATACAGAACTAAGCCATCAGTAGGAAGCATATGGGCCCTGCAGTCCACTGTAATAAATTTAGTGTTTTCAGCTGTTAGTCAGCACTTAAAGGTTTTGGTAAACTGCTTGAATGTGAGGAGCAATTTTTAGAAATTAATCAGGAAAGACTTTGTACAGACCATCTTTTCCATTTAAATAGTAAAGAGTGATGTGTTCTCTAGTTCTAAGTATAATGACATCATTGCTCCTTTGCTTCGTGTTTTCAGTCCGGTTCCTGGACAAATAGAGATGTCAAGGTAATAGAAAGTCAATTTTCTCCATGAAAATATTTTTTTATCTGTCTACCTATCTATCTATCTATCTATCTATCTATCTATCTATCTATCTATCTATCTATCTATCTATCTATCTACCTATCGATCTATCGATCTATTTTTCTTTAACTCCATTTAATCAAGTAATATAACAATACAGAAACAAATGATGTACTTACAAAACACAGAGAAATTGTGCTTGAATGGCTTGCCCACAACTCAAACAGGTAATATCATCAGAAAGCCAGTACCAAAATAGTGGTGGGGTGGAATTATTCCCAAACTGTGTATGTACATGATAGCAATATTGGATGATAGATTTGTAATGGAAAGTCCATTCTGGTAAATTCTGACTTGCTTTCTGCCCAGGGATAAAGACTGGTAATTGAAAGAAAATTATAACAAGTAACACTGGCTAGCAACTTTCATTTGCAAAAGCTCCTTCCTCCTCAACCTCTGCAGCTAACACAGCGTTTCATAAAGGGGCAAAACTTCAGATTCAGTTGCAAAGCCTGCCTTTGTAGGATACTAGAGATGCAGGAATCAAGTTAAATAATTTTGTTTACTCAGATTTAAACCAAGAAATATGAACTAATGCAAGAGTCAGAACCAAATGAAATGTCTGAAGTACAAGACTTAAACACTGTACAAAATTCATATCGTCATCCAACACACATTCCATTTCTAACCCATCAGTTTTGGGATTCATTCAGGAAATACTTAAAAACAGGCTTTTTTTATGGGTTCTACTGAGACTGTTTCTAACAGTCTTGTACAAAACATAATGATGATCATCTGTGTCATCTTGTGAGATGTTATTGAAAGACAACATTTGATAATTAAAAAATTAATAAATATTTTCCTTCTGCAAATTCATTGTAATTGTCTGTTTATATCAGAGTATTTAAAGTGTGCCAGTCTACGACTTCAAGGAATATTTCGTCATACTGACAGGTGGTGATTTTTTCTCTGTCAGTAAATATAAGAGGAAAGTACTAAATGCTGCACAGTGGTATAATTATAAATACATCCTTTATTTGTTACTTCCAAATTTTATCTATTAGCCTGCTAACAGAAATTTAGCTGTTGATTCCGTGGGATCAAGTCAAACTGGCTTCACTGAAGTCAGCAGTGTATTCTATTTTATTGCACACCATGCTCAAACTCCACATCTTCAGTGACAGATGAAATAAGCCACATCATTGTAAATGGTATCTCATGGCTAGGCTTCGCGAACGAAGATTTGGGAAGGCTCTATCCACATTTGCTACAGGCACACTGGTGGCTTATGAGGCCAATACGTGACAGACAAATCCGATTGCAAAAGGCACAGCAGAAAGACTCCTTAGATGGTGTATTCTGCAAGACACGGTTCTTTCTGCGTTGCCTTTTCTCCTCGAGAGTGATGCTGCGTGCGTTCTCAAAGGAGACAGCTGCGTTATAGATGGTGTGTCTCCAGGCCTCCCGATTGGAGGCCAGAGTAGACCAGTTATGGTGATCAATATGGCCGAGGCTGAGATGTTGTTTCAGGGAGTCCTTGTATCTTTTCTTCGGGGCTCCTCTCTTGCGGCAGCCAGTGGCAAGTTCACCATAGAGCAGGATCTTAGGGAGGCGGTGGTCCTTCATCCTGGAGACGTGTAAATGGTATCTAAAATTTTTTATAAAGCAGCCACTCAACTTCCAAACTGGAGAATTCTTCTAGTTACTGTACCAGGCAGGTGTTAGGTGCTACGTTTTATATTCAGTAGTTTATGTTTAAATCTATCACAGTTAATGTTGTGAAAGATGTACCTTGAAGATTAATACCACTGGTTGTGGATGGGAGTAGAGGTTTGGTTTCGATACATCAGATGGTAGCTGTTACCTCTTTTACTCAAGTGTAACCATTTTGCCAGGTCTTAATTGCCTTCAGCAAGGGCCAGGTTTAAAATTAAGAGTGTCCATGTGTTGCTCAAGTTTCACCCAAATCCCTGGGAAAATAATCTTTCTCCTGTTCAGTGGCTTAATTTTCATCATTTGCAAACACAAATCGAAAGGATCAATAGATAAAATTTTAAATTAAAGTTAAAAACAAAACTCTTGACAAAGTAGTTGGGGTAAAAGACAGCACCTAGCACACAGTTCAAGGAATAAAAATTTTACAGTCTTCATTTTGAGGGGCAGTGATTGGCCAGCTGTTCACTTTTCCTTCCTAAGACAACCTTCTCAAAATTTAGGACTCTGACGTCTCACAAGGCAGCAAGGCCTGGTCAGCTTCAGCTTTCATAGAATCGTAAAATCGTAAAGTTTAGAAGAGACCTTCAAGATCATTCAATCCAATGGCCCACCCAGCATTACCACTGTAACTCCTAAACCATATCACCCAGCACCAGATCCAGGTGCTGCTTGAACACCACCTCTTTGGGCAATCTGTTCTGATATCTGACTACCCTAGCAGTGAAAAATTTTTTTTCTAATATCTAATCTGAATCTCCCCTGTCTCAGCTTAAGGCCATTTCCTCTTTTCCTCTCACTGCAGGCACGGCAGAAGAGACTGGCCCCATCTTGCTATAACCTCCTTTCAGGTAGTTGTAGAGCAATGAGGTGCCCTCGAGCCACCTCTTCTCCAGACTAAATAAACCCAGCTCCCCTGGTGGTTCCTCACAAGAAATGTGTTCCAGACCCTTCACAAGTCTTGTTGCTCTTCTCTGGTGTGTTCTTTTCCACTCACCATGTAAAAAACTCTTTTCCAAAGATGCCTTTTCTACTTTCCAAGCTTTGCACCCCATGTTGAAAGTAAATGCCTTAGATAAGGCTAACACTCCTCAGGCATGATTAAAAAGTCTTAACTAACCTAAACTCCTTCACACTCTCACAGGTACCAAATTTCCTCCTTTACACTAAAAAGCTCCCTTTCAGACAGAAACGTTTCTCAAGTATAATGAAACAGCATATGCAAAGCAAACATGTTTCAGGCCTATCCACCGGTGCTTTAGGTTCCTCATCCCTTTGCTCTGCCAGTCGTCAGTCAGACTCTTTTTCTAGTCTGTCTTTCTTTCCCCTGAGGAATTTTTGTGGTGGGAGAAGGTGCCAGAGATTTGCTTTCACTTTGGGCCTCAGCCACCAGCATTACCCAAACTTAATGTATATTTAATATGATACAGCCAGTAACCCTTTCTGCCAACCTCTGATCATGCGCCAGCTGAAGAATGCTGCAAAGTAATGTCTTCTAACTGAATCTCAAAGCCCATATATAAACTCCTGATTAGTGGTGGGTGAGATTACCAGGAATGTATGTATATATCCCTCTGTTTCTATGCCAACTGGAATTTCTCCATGCTGTAGGATATCTATGGAAGCAGGCTCCAGAGAGCCTTATGTTTTTGCAGTATGTGTTTAAGGCAAAGCTACTGGAGGGTTTTTCCTGGTAGCTTCACTTCCTGACTCAAGAAGTCATGGAACACTTCTGTGCATGGTTAATTGATGGTCATGATTTACTGGGTAAATGATGACATTTCAGTGATGGGTGTAAGGAGATCTTCATGCGTGTGGTTGTACATGGAAGAATTAAATGTTTTAAGTTTCTTCAGGAATATGCTATCATTTCCATGGAAGCTTGCTTTGATTTGTTTTCTTCTTCCTTCACAGATCATCAGAGATAAGGAAGACTTAGGGTAATGAAGTTTTTCTTCTTGGAAGGTCTTTCTCTTTTTTCTTTTTTTTTTCTCCCCCTGCTAGCCTTTCTTGAAGTGGTTAAATAAGGTTTACATTCACCAGGTAGTACAAAGATCAAAATGTTAAGGGAACAAAAGGGAAATGATTGAGAAGGTCTTTCTGAGGATGACAGCTCTGCATTGTAATACAACACTGTTTCTCATGGGAGTGGGTGGGAGGCCAGCCTAAATTTCCTCTTCCTGTCCTGCCAAATTCCCCAAATTGCATAACTGTGTATTCTCCTTACACAGTGGTACCCTTGGCATCCCTAGCAAATCTGCAGGGAAGCAGTGAAGCAGCTGGAGACTTGAAGGTGGACCAAAATTAGTAGAGGACAGACTTGGTTAACCAAAAAACAAAACAAACCCAAACCCACAAACTGAATTTACTAACTCTCCCATGTATAACAGAACAACACAGTACAGATTTAATAACATACACTATTTTGTTCTAAATGCACTCCATCTAGGAAAAATAAGTTTATCAGGATAAGCAAAGGACCCATGGGGAGTTCATCAGTTCAGTTTCAAGTCACAAGATGTGTTTTACTTGGCTTTGGAACCTTCTTGTGTAAGATTAATACAAAACTGCTGAAATGCAAACTGACAAAAAGACATATTTTTACTGGTTGGTGCTTTTTCCTCTGTGCCATTATTTTCATCAGGAGGCCCCATTGCTGCCTTTCCCATCACTGCTGCCTTAGACTGACAGGAGTATGAGGTACTTCTTGGCTTCTGTGAGGAAGTGAAAGAATGACTATTGGAAGAGCAGAATGACTAGTGTAACTCATAAGGATGTAACCCTGAAGACTTTTGTTTTGTCACTACATTGAATAAAAAGAAAAGAATTTGGACCTTCTTGGAGGGGAGTGTCAAACATGGCTATCCTGGGCTAGGTTCTGCCTGAGGAAGGAGGGAAAGATTTACCTCCTTTGGAAAAACATTTACACATCTTAAAAGTTCAAGTAGCCAAATCCATTACTTTTGCAGCTCCACTAAGTTTCACCGGAGGAGCCTCCCCTAGTCGAGTATGCCAGCTGACTATCACTAAGACAATAAAAAAATGCAAGTACACCTACAGTGGTTTTGATAATCCCGCTCTTGTGGTCTGTGTACAGCACCTTAGACAGGCTCAGTACTGTCACTGGGATTGCTTGGGAGATTGGGTACTACTCAGCGTGTGTAAGGGTGGGAGAATCTGGCTCCAAATGGCTTCTTTTTCTCTCCTTGCTACAGGAACTGGAAAAGACAAGGGTGTGTGGGCGGGCCTGGAGTCCCTCCAAGGAAAGTGTGAGGCCTTGGGCAAAACAAATCCATCAGGTCTCTCATTTCTTCCAAATATAGGTCTGTTCTGAGTAATTGCCAAACTCAAGTCTAAATTCCACATTCAACCATTTCAGAGGGAATACATGAAAAAGACCCTATGGCCTACAGAATCCGTCTATAGAAAATATTTTGATAGCTCTTCCGCTCTGGCATTATCTTCCACTTAAAAAGAAAGAAAAAGAAAATACACAGAACTGGAGCACATGATTCAATTTTCACTGTAAAAGGACTGATTGATGAAAATAATACTTCTGAAAACAATCTGTTGTGAGCTATCAAACATTTTTGTCTATGCACCAATTGGCAGGAAGCAGACAGATAAATTATTACAATATGTAAGGAAACAAATTGCTCTGAGGAGAAAGGGTATTTGTGTGTGTGTGTTTATGAGCAGGATAAGTAGAATTAAATCCATAAAAGCATGCTGAGAGATCATCCTCCATCACAGTAGAAATATACTGGAAGGAAAGGAACTCACTTCAGCTCTGTCCTTGGCTGAAATTCTAGCAAAACAGGGTTTATGATATGCAAGTGTTCTTCTGGAATAGAATAGAAGAATCCTGGACTTGAAAAAAAAAAAAAAAAAAAGCTTGGGATGCTCCTGCTGTTGAGAGAAAGGGGGTCTCATAACCATTTTTGTCAAGATACTTCCAAATTTTTCAGGCATCACCACACTTTAATAAAATCAAGCATTTGCAACAGCTCCCCAGATCTTGAGTATTACTACCCATGGGAAAATTTGCTGAAGTGCTTGTAGACATGAAGGTTTAAGAGACAGCATTCTGTTAACTTTCAATAAGACAGTTTCTTTAGAGTCTGGCACGTGGACAAATTACAGTGAGATAAGCTCTGCATGAAGTAACAGCATGTGGATTGCTCTGTTGTGACTGTCTGTGTACATGCTCCTATCCCACAGTGACCAGTTCAGGAAGGGATGATAACTCCTTTTCCATCAAGAGCCAAACCACCTCACATTTACCTCAGAGTTCAGACCCTGTACACTGGCAGCTGGTGGGTAGCAGTGCACAGGGTAGCTGTCTGCCACATGCTAAACACACTTTTGAATAAATGAGTAGGGCTTCTAAGCTGCACAGGATGAATCACATTTGTGGATCACTATCACCCAGCTTGAGCCATGAGATCCACATTTTGCCTGCTTATGCCATACCTGTAGCCTGCATCAACCCCATCTCTTTGTACTGCTGCTAAGAGGAGATGGAATCCTTCCTGTCTTGAGCATCGTCTTCTTTTCCTAAACTTTCTATTTGTGAATAGTAGAGGAAGGAAGGGGACATGAAGAACATGAAACTCTGGAATAGGCACTTATTAGATTGATACTAGGAAACATGACCTGCAGATTGTAGATAAATTTCAGGAACATCTCAGAGAGGGGCTGGAGAGGCAAACAAGATGAATTGGAGCATATATCAGATATTTGTTCCATAGCAAGGCTATACAGCTGTTAGTGGTTGATCTTAGGTTTTCCACTAGATGTTCCATATATTTCATGGCTAGGCTTCGCAAACGAAGATTTGGGAAGGCTCTATCCACGTTTGCTACAGGGGAAGGCTCTATTCACGTTTGCTACAGTCCATATATTTGACCTTTTGGTTATTACTGCAATCATCATGACATCAATAAGAAGCAAAGATTTTTAAAGGTATCCTGGAGAATCTGAATCCCATGAAAAATGAGCAGAAGCCTATCTCTTAAAGGCAAATCTTTCCTTACACAAAAAAAATCTTCTCCTCAGAATTCAAATTAAGCACCCTTGTATGTGACAGAGCCAGAGCATCTTGGGCCTTTTATTTTCTGCTTTTTCTTTTAGCCAAAGTACAAATATTCTGTGATCTGAAATGCAACAGGAAATCTTTTTGTCATATTTGAAGGCTACTGAATGAGGCGAGTATTTTAAAAAGTAAATAGTGAGCAGAAGTAAAGTGTTCTTCTTACAAAGTCTTGTATTTGCACATTGTAAGGGAACCATTCATAGTTTGTGAGCACAGTAGATGATAATAATTGCTAGCAGCAATGAGCTAGCTGCAAGGATTGCTAACTGTAGGCAGCTAGCCAACCTAAGAGGTTGTGATCATGTCATGAAGGCAGCAAATAAAAGACTGTGTGGATGAAAGTTACTATGCTATTTTGTGATAGATAACTTGAAAAGGTGACAGGGGAATAAAAAAACCAATAAAGTCCAATAACAAATAAATACACTGCAAACAGATGTAGCTCATATCACCTACCAAAAATTGGAATAACTTGGTCTTTCGTGTCATTGAAACATACTAAATAGGAACTTACTAATGTGTTTAAGTCAGCAGCCTAAATCACAGTGAAAAGATTAGATAAACTGAGCTGGTTTGCATATTAAAGATTTTTGCATACAACTACAGCTTCATCACTAACTCTTCAAGTGCTGAAACCACCTTCAAGTATCTCAGTGACAGGTGAGATGAACTGCTGTAGTTTTAAGAGATGTTTTCAAGGGCCAAGCAGAGGTTTTTTAGTTCCTCTTTCATCTGACAGAGTGCCTTCTTGACTTTCTGTGGTGTGTTCATAATTTCAACGCTGTTGGTGAAGGGGTCATAGTACAGAGCAAAAGGCTTCTTGATCTTCATTGTGTAGTTTCTGTGGGGGAAGAAGACAGAGGTAGTTCAAAAGGCACTTCCTTAAATGTAAAACCTGCAGGACCTAATTTCTCACTATGTGGTCATGGACTTATCAGGGAGCAGAGGCTGCTCTGACACGTCCTCACTGATACTCTTTAATGCTGTCTGGTGCAGTGCATTCTCCCCATGGCAGAACAACTTGCAGCCCTGAAGATCTGCAGTGCCTTTTTTCAGTGTCGCTGGCTTAGACCCGTCTGTGCTCTCACAGTTCTACACTAACACAATTCAGAGTTATTACAACCACAAGCTGAGGAATGCAGGAGCACAGCATGTCTGCCGCCTTCACTTCCAAGAAATAACCTGGAGTAGCTCTTTCTGCGTAAAATTCTAAAAACCTGTTGATACTAGGCATCCTCTATTTTTCTGTCTCTATTAAAAGAAAAAAACATGATTGCTTGCCATTTTTGACAATATTTCCATTAAGTACACGCTGGTAGGAACCCCCTGTACTGATGTTGCCATATGTTTTGTGTGCTGACAGATTCTTGTGCCTTTGGTTATTTTGAGCAGCTTTGGCTGTGCAACTGTCTTGAAAAAACGTATTAAAAAGCTTCAAGTCTGAGAATGGTGTATTCCTTGTCCTCGTATGTTCTTTCCAGGTTTGCCTGAGTCAAATGCTCTGCAAGTCCTCTCTCTTCTGCCAGTAAGTTCTCACCTACGTTTTTACACATATTAAAAATTTAACGTGAACATTCAGATTTAAGATGAGGAGCCTAATTAGCCATTGCTATAGCCCCAGCAGACAGTGCTTCTGGGGAAGAGGTGGGGAGAGTAGGGAAGAAGTCTGGCTCAGGTTCTTTTCTTCTAATAAATTCCTCATTTCAGCTCCTACATGCTCCCCAGTAGCTCTACAATCAGCCTCCAGCCAGAATTGGTCATGTTGTTCTAACTGTTGGAGACGAAGGCCAGAATTTAAACTCTGCTTACTTTAAAAAAAAAAAAAAAAAAAAAAAAAGAAAAAAAAAGAAAAAAAAAGAAAAAGAAAAAAAAATCCTTACTGCATAACATAATACAGTTGAAGAAATATGTTTAGAAACACCTCGAGCTAATTTGAAATATTGTCATTTGGATTGCAGTCAGCTACTGTGTAGAAATTATATTGCCTGTGAATGCTGATTCTGCATTCTTGTGCAGACATAATCGGAGGAGAAAAGCAATCTTGTTTTTAAGCCCCCTGCTGATCCATGTTAATTCCTGAGACTGCTATAAAATTTCTGTGTGACCTTGGGTAAATCAGTTCTTCATGGCCTCCTCTTTGTATGGACTAGCACATAGGGTGGGACTGCACTCTCACTATTAGTTACAGACTTTACTTAAGAAGTTGCTAAAATGAAGCATTGTTAAGATTAAGCATGGGACAGGGCATAACAAAATATAATTCTGAATTTTTATGAAGCTTTTCTGAGATAAACAAGCTCATGTTTAATTTTGTTGTAAAAAAGCCATTAAGCAGATGCAATGAGTTAGCCTGGCATGGTTATTGCAATAGCGGTACATGTATTTGAAATTAAGACTCAAGCCAGTGTGACCCCCTCAATGAAAATACCCACAATCACTTTACTTACTGAAGCTTGACCTTGGCATCTTCAAAATTTTCTGCTATGAAATAGACAGGCTGGAAGGCTTGATCCTGATAGGGGTGAACTGCAGTCACTTCTGGATCAAAAGGCTTGTACTCTGGCTTGTTTGACAAGGCATGCTTTGTAGCAGGAACAACACAGGTTAGAGCAGGTGAATGAACAGAGAAAGAATTAGTCCCTGCTGGACTGTGAAATTCTCTTTGTGGAATAGTTAGGGGTAATATCAAGTCCTGTTCTTTCACAGGTCAAAGCTGATTTTCATAATTAGCAGTTAATAAACCAAATAATAAATATTTTAAAAATAAATTAAAAAAATAAATATCTATTTCCTATATTATATTGATGGACTACTGGATACCAGAGCCATGTTCCCAGACACGGAAGGGAAAGTCTATGGCACTTCCCAAAATATAAGTATCTGGAAGAAAATAATATCATGCTACTTTTCTTCAACTAGTATCATAGAAGATTCCCAGTCCTGTGCAGCAGTACTTCAAAGCCCCCTTGCCCATGTCACAAATCTCACATTTCCTGTACTGAAGAACAGATAGAATGCTTCTGTGATTTATGCACAGCTCCTAGGTCAGTATAGCAGCCTAAAATCTTCCTTGAAGCCCAAAATATAAATAAGCAGTATCCTTTGAGTGTGCGTGTTTGTGTCTTTGGACCCACAGAGGTTCTTTTATGTTCTTCTCAAGTTCTTTTACATTGTCCCTCAGGTAAACAGGAGGATTACAGAAGCCACTTCTGACCACACTGCGGTCCATAGGCACATCTTTATCATTTGTTTACATATACTGGAGATATGTTTAAACCAGACACCAGCTTAATATCATCACACAGTCCTAGGAAGGCAACACAGGTCAGGTTTAAAGTGAGTTCCTAGACAGTTTGTCTGACCCTGAAGCCCAAATGAGGTCCTTTAAAGCTAGCTCAGCTCTAGTGACATTTGAACTGCATCATAGATGTGCCTGAAAGCTGGTTGTGCCTCTAGTTGGCCAGGTTGGTGTCCCACAGACACTGTGGTGAAGTGTCCTGGGTGCAAACAAAAAGGAAAAAGGCAACCCATCTCAGTCAATGTTAAAACCATTTTATCCACCTTCAGACTGTCTCATCCACCTAGGCACAGTCTTTTAGTACCCACCCCTTCTTTGATATCTGCCTCTTTGCCTTTCTCTCTCCTTCCTCAACCTTCAGAAGGCTCCCTTTGCTATTTTATAATCCAAATGCCAACTCTTACGGTACTTGTAAATAACTGGTAAGAGTGGGTGACACAGCAGAAGACTTTCAGTTCAGTCTGCTAACTGGAAAAATTCAGACAGTATCCTTAAGCCCGTTTTTTGATATTTCACTGAACCAGACCTGAACCCTCCATCACTGGAGGCCTGCCTTAACCAGGAGACCAATGTGCTGCAGAACTGGTGCAGAAATACATACATGGCTTTAAAGGAAAAAAAAAAAAAGAACAATAACATAAAATTCTAAAAGATGGTGTTTTTCTTGCTCTTCATTTCAGTGTGTAATTGAAGAATAAACTTTGGAGAGCACTCATACAATCTAAGATGGTCGGTGTATACACAAACACGAGGCTGCTCTTAGAATCTTAGAAGCTCTGGGGACTAATGGGAAAAGATTTCAGAAACTCAAAACCTGACAGGGGTCCCACTGTGCTGTCAGTGTTGAAGCAGAACTGAAATCCCATTGATTTCAGTGGAAGTTCAGCTTGAAACTGGATGGCCTTAAAGGCCTCTAAAAGTTAAGTACTAGTTGTGCTGCAAGAAAAGCATATGTAGCACTGAGTGTTGCCAGAAGTGCGGTATGAGCCATAAGATTTTACAGTATGTAGGACAGAGTCCAGCTGAGTGTTAACAGAAGAAGCATTTTGGATAATGTAGAACAGCTGACAGAATATAGTGAAATAAACAGTGCAATACTGAGAGCTGTCGGGGAGGAATTCTTACAGTTCAGAGGAGGCAAGTTTGGCCAGCAGTCAGACCCATTACAACTGTTCAGTTTAGACTCGGGTATGGTTATCCCTCTGATATATAGCTGCTGTTACCAAATCGTTTGTTAGATAACAGGGATTCAAGTGCAAGACTCACGCAGATATTTTCTAGCTCTACCTCTCATCCTCTGCCTTTCCCCCAGGTTTTGCCCTGAGTTTGGGCAGGATCAGTTCATCCAAAGCAAATATCTACCTGAAGCTGAGTTTAAACTGCTGAGAGTGTGTGCTGTGGAGCAAAGGGAAATGTTTTGAAGATTTCATAGTCAGGATGTGGTTCCCTGGGTTGCAGTCCCACACCCACAGAGAGTCAGTCCAGGCTGCAGTTCAGGGATGTTCCCAGGCTTCTTGGTGATGCTAAGTTCTCACACCACATTAGCTGGATGTACTGGCGCTCACCCTCCCCAGCTGCTTAGGTGTTCTCTTCTTGTAGCTAACCATTTAACCTTAGTAACTCCTGCCCTTATTGCCTCCTCAATGACCAAATCATCCTGCTATTCCTGGTCTAGAGGCCTTCAGTGATGAGGAAAACCCTCCTTTGCACAGACTGCTGCAGTGTGTCTCCTCCAGCACATGACCCACAGTGATAATCCTACAGTACTTGTTATATTCACTGCCAACAAAGTGCCAAAAACTTCACTACCTGTGCCAAATATGTCGATCAGCTGAATGACAGGGAATCAAGTCTGGGAACTCCATGCAGAAGCCCACCTCTGGGCCCATACTGAGAAGAGTGGTAGATAATTTTTAGCATGGAAAATGGCTTTCTCCCAAGCAGCAACAAAACTTATCTAGAGCTTTCCCATGTGCCAGTCTAAAACTGCAAACTGTGTTTTGCAAGAAACTGAAGTCTATCATGAGCCTCACTATCGTCCAGTCTTCATCTTCTCAAACAGATTTGTCTAGCCTCTGCTTTATTTCTAATGAAGTTAGAATCAGATGCTTATGCAGAATACAGGGATGAAATGGAAATATTTTTATATTTCAGTTTGGTTCTAAATAAAAAGATGAATCAGTCAGCCACGGAAGGAAACTTCAGCACCTAAAGCCATGGATATAATTAACTTGTACATAAAAAGTTTCAGATGCTCAAGGTGAAGTGCACAGAACCACTAAGACATTGTCCCAGAAGCTACACAGTGATGAGCTTGCAGAGCTCACACAGGAATTGTACACAGGGTGCATAACAGCATTGCTGGTTAACTACTTGCCCATCTTCAGAATTAGGTGTTATGTACAAGATCAACACATTGTTGGAAGGGGGATAATTCTTCTTCATTACATATTGAATATCAATGCCATCACATCTGCATGTATTTTCAGTAATATGATGGATGAAGACCCAGGTGGACCCAGCTTTATCAAAAGTTTATCCAATAGCTTTACCCAACAACTACTGATGATACAAGTAATGAAAAGAAACTGCCATTTTTCAACTCGAGGATGGTTATGACTTCCATTGTCAGCCTCGGAGGTAGGGAGTTCGAGATGCAGTTGTAGTTTTGTGTTATATAGCACAGTTTTGTGCACAAGCAGTTCTTGCCTACTGCTTTAATCAAAAGCAGAAGAGCTTGTTGGTGTCTGGGGAAGAAAAGGACAGAAAAAGAGGGGAGAGAGCACAAATCTGGTGCACTGAAATCGAGACTCTCCAAAAGCGAGCATTTTATGATGACACTTTTTTACCTTCATCTGTGTCAAAATTACACAGAAAAAAAGAGGCATCATACAGATAGTTTCTGGGGTGCATATTGCTATGAAAGCTACATAAGTATCAGCAATATGATTACCTGCGCCCTTTAGTACCCTGTTTAACATGTAAATAAATTTGACTTAAAACTATAAAATATTAAGATAAGCAGATTATAATAAATGTTGCATTGAATTGTGCTTTGACACTGGATCTTTATGGTTCTACCAGGTAAATAAATGCAAGTTTATTTTTCCTGTTTGTTGGCAGTGAAAATAGCAAGTACTGAAGGATTTTCAAATAAAGAGCAGCTTCAGCCTTATCCTAGAACAGATAGACATGTAAACAAAATGCATTGCACTGGAGCCTAATTGGTAGGGGAGCTTATTGATCTGCTGTTTCAAAGCAATACACTGCATTGTTCCACAGACGCCTGCTACAGTAGTGCTAGCACACTGAAATTCATGAGCAGTCAGGCCAAGAGTAGGTTGCTGTGTAGAAAGGAAGTCATGTTTATTTCTCTAGAGGGCTAACAAGCATGCAGATCTCTCAGCTTTTCAAGAGAGAAAGCTCTCTACAGATTTTGCTCACAAAAATCTCCAAATTGCAAGTGTTGGGAGAAAACCAATGCTAAACTCAGCAAGTGGTAAAATGACGGCTGATGTCTGGGAGGGTTCCCCTTTCTCTGTGTTCATTTCAGCTGCCCCTCTGTTGGGTCTCCTACTTTAAATGTCTTGAATTGACACGGGAAGTGGGCTGACTGTACACCATTAGGACAGTTTTGCAATATGTTTATTGTCATAACAATCCAAAGATCTCCAGTTATGGGAGTCCAAGCTATGCTAATTCAGCAACTGTTACATGTGAATGTAGCCCTGTTAGGCTGCTGGTTTATGTGTTAAGCTTAAGATATATCTCCCATGAAAAAAAAAGAAAGAAAGGTTTCTGGTTTATAAAAATGCTTCAAAAGAGTCTTATTTATTTGCCTTTGGCTCTTACCAAATTTAAAAAAATCATCCAGTACCTGCACAACCAGAAGCAGTTGAGACCTACTGATACCAGTTTAGAGCTTTTGCAATTAAAAAATCATTACCTGCTTCACTGCTATGCAAAACTAAGAAGTTAATATCTCTCCTATCAGCTGTTTCTCCAAAGGAAGGGAAATCTGTAAACTTTCTGTAAAGGTGTACGGTTCCTCTTTCCACAGCTAATCTGTCCAAGCAGGGCATTATCAAACCTGTGTACACAGATTTTCATCTATGTAAAACTAGAGCTAAAATTAGTTTTGAAATTTATTTAGGAATGTAAAATATTAAAGCATTTTCTTTTTGTAAGTGTCCATGATATTTACAGTTTCTTTGCACTTTATTTGGTCCAGTCAGTCGGTGCCTTTCTGGTTCATATCTGTGTGAATGTCAATGGCATGGATGAAACAGCTGAGTCCATAGTAGGCATAATATTGCCCTCTAGTGAGTAATTCAGAAAGGTACGTGAGTTTTACGTTAAAGTCAACTGCATTACTACAGATCTAATATTTTATAGGATGGTTGCTTTCATTGCATTTCATTTCTAGATGGAAGACAGGTACATTACCACAGTAGTTTTTCCTCTACTGAGTAACTCCTGGGAAGGGAGAATTAATTTCTTTGCAAAAGAAAAATCTGAATTATAAATTGTACCAGTTTATGCAGAAAAACATAATTTGCTTTTACCAGAGAGTTCAGAAAACTGGATTATATAAATCTTTCAACACTTTGCTTTTGACACATACCATAAGCTCCCCATAAGATGAAAGCAGTCCTGCCCCGTAAGCTTTGATCAATCCATTTTGCTTGCAGAGACCAAACTCCACAGTGAACCAATAGAGCTGGGAATAAGAACAGCTTGTGAAAAACAGTTTGAAAAAGGAGGGATTTTAAAGCTTCTCATTTTTCCTTTAATTGTCTTTTATCCTTATTCTTTAGTATATTTGTATCTTTGAATTTTATAGTTGTATATTTTAGGAAAATTATTTTTCTCTTAACATATAAAACACACTAAATGTTACATATATGTTTTCAGAACTTGTTGCACTTCCAAAAAAAAAAGAAAAGGATGGCTTATCCATTAGTGGCAAAGTACCCTTCAAGATTACACCAATTATATCTTTGTCATGCTCCAGTAGAAAATCAAGATACATTTCTCTGGGCCTTTCTTGTGATAAAGCATGCTTAGGACCATACTTCTTTACCTGCTGGACAGTAGTGGAATAAAAGCAACTCTTGGCTCTACCAAACTTTTATTCCTTCCCTTATTACAAAATTCAAGGAAACAGATAGTTCTGGACACTTGGTAAATGAGGCATTTCAAGAATATAGCTTTGTATCACAACTCTTCAAGGTTCCTTTAGAGACACACAGCATTTTGCTGCCTCATACACAGGGATAGACCTTGGCTTCGGATTAGCCATAAGTACTGCAATCTCAGGACCCTGTTTAAAGAACTGCAGAGAATTTGAAAAATAATGTGAAACTCCATATTATTCTGTCTATTCTTCATCTTATGTACTCTTTCTTTCTCCTACCCTTTTTCATATACCTTTTAATTTTGATGACTTGCTTTTAGCCTGAAAATTTATCATTAAAGAAACAACATGCTAGGATCTTTCTTTTTGCATAATCCCGAGCTGTTTTTTCTACAGTTCAGCTAATAATTATGCATTTTTATTGTGTTAATAATGTTGATTCTTATTATTTCACAGCAAAAAGTCTTTTGAGTACCTGCTCATTTCGCAGGAGGCCTTTTTGACTGCCAAATGAGACATGGGAGGAGGAGGAATTTTTTTTTTACTGTTTCTTTAGATATCCTGTATTTGAATTCCAGTTAGTGAGATTCTTTCAGCTCTCACTGTTTTAACAGGCTACAAGAAAAGGTGCTAGCGGCACTCTGTGGATGACATGAACACTGGCAGTTTCTCATCTCTGGTGCGTGGATCCACCTGCACAGTGAAGTCACGGGGCTGAATGAAATAATGGCATTTCAAAGTTTGTGTTACAAATGGTATAGACCATAGCAACAAGCAAAGTTGAGATTCTTTAAAGGAACTTTTATCTTAAATGTTGTCATAGCATCCAACCTAGTTGCCTACATTCTCTTTGTAATGAACAGAGAATGACAGGGACTTCCAGAGATAATCAGAGAATTCACATTAGATTTTTATGTCAGGGTAATGAATACACTAGATTCTTCTCTATCTCCACTTTTTAGAAAAGGAAACTCAAACAGTGAGCCTAGATCAGATGTATAAATTTTAAACATTTGAGGATTGAGATGTTAGTCCAGAATACATTTACTGTTCAGAATACTTAAATGACACAAAGTTATATTCTCACAGACTCTGAACTGCAGGTAGCCCTTTCAAAAAGATGCCCTTATTCTACCTCCTCAAACCCTAGAAGATACTATGACAATTTCAGATATGAGACCCATTATTCTTCTAATCTGAATCCTATCTCTAATCTAGTCCTATTCAGTCCAGGATCAGGGAGGGGTGCTTGCAGGGAAATGCTTTATAAGCCACCAGCCTTAACTCAATCTCACCAAGACCTGGGTAACAATGCAAAATAGCTCTCTGGGACTCATAATTCTTTTCACCCTAGCGAAGGTATGGACCTTAATCTCACTCTAGCCTTTCTAGACCTAGAGAGTGGAAATTGCAGTGGAAATGTGAACTGTCACTGTCATAGTGTCCTCACATCACCATCCCAGGACCTGTATGATGTTATGAAAAATTCAGCACTGGTACCTTTTGCTCATCAAACTCTAAAAATAAGGCTAGTCTTACCTAGTCCTGACCTAAGGATGGTTTTGTGCAGATGGGTTTTAGGTGAGCCACAACCTCCTTCCTGAGTGGGGCTGTGGGCTGGGGGAGGAATTTCAGGAGTTACAGTTTCCTCCCATCCACTACCTTTTCTAAATGAATCTCACCCAGGCAGGTGACAGGAAGGCTCCATTCCTCCTCTGAAAAAGTCATCAAGACTGGTAAATGGATGTCATTATTTGAAAAAAATCACCGACCCCCAGAGGACTTTCAGAACAAGTTAAAATGTCAGTAAAGGACTTCATGAGTTGTTTTGACAGACGTATAGTGACTCAGAACGGAATGACAGTACCTACTCTCAAATTGCTGTTAAGTGCTCCCCTATTTTGTGAGGTTAATAAATATCAGGTGAATCAAATTCTGATGGTTCTCTGCACCTTGTGTAGGAGAAAATTCAGGTATCACATTTGATATCTAGTCTATTGGGTAAATCTGGAAAGTGAGTTGGGACCATCCTGTGGCTGAAATTGTAAAAACTCAGCTTAAGAAATATGTTCTTATAAAATTGAGAAGCGTAAGTGTATTCTCAGGTGGAATTACACGCTTCTGGGCTCCCCCAGAGGGACTCCAGTCTCTGCTCCAGAACCTTCCTAACCTGTGGAGGAGGTTAGGATGCTCCCATCGTGTAGTTAACCTGAGACACAAGAAGAGCCTTCCCTGCATAGTAAGGGATATGCAGTGAATCGTTTGGGGTTTGTCTCCAATATTAAACTGCCATCTGTACTTACTGTGGCCAGTTTCTCAATCTCCACTTCAGATGATCCAAGAGAAGCCAGTCCAATATCCTAAAGCAAGTAAGCAAGCAGGCAGTGTTACACTAGTGTGATTATTCAGCCCAAGGGAGAGAAAGAGGGGAAGGGGGAGGACCACATAATTTCTAGCATGAATAGCATGAACTATTCATTGTTTTTGTCACCCAAAATGACCTTCTATGGCTTCCAGGATGCCTACCTCTCCCTGGCCCCCAGCTACATACCACTGGGAGCCACATTAGATGAGTGTTTAATCCTCAGTGTTCTCTGTGTAAAATTAACCGTCTCTTGGCTTAATTCTGGACTGTCTATCCCAGACAGAGATTTATACGGAGCCAAGAGAAGGAAGGACAGCAAGGTGGGTTTTATCTTTGCCATTACCTTTCTGTCTCTCACTCCTTCTGAGAGCCCTTATGAGTGGGTCAGATCTGTGTAGGGAGGGTTCTGTTTACTTTCATCTGTGCTTCCTGTTAAATGCTATTCTCACAATAGAAATCTGTAGATGTCTCTTTTCTGCTGTTTCAGAAGCCATATCATGCAGCAAACAAACAAAATTAGGGCACTTTTACCATTCATCGTCTCATGTTGAATGGAATCAAAAAGAATTTTCATGGGGTGAATTTCAACTGTGAAAACACTTTGTGGGAAAAATAAAGTGAAATGTGAAAATTCACTTAATGTGATCCCATGTTGTATAGTCTGTGTTATTGATGGGAAAAGGAGAAAACTGAAAGCTGTGAAATTGCTATAAACTTCTATTTCTAATGTGTCTTGAGTTCTGGTATTGAACTAAACTGAAGAGGTTTCTTCCAGAATAAATTATAGAGGTCTAGGATATTTAAAGCACTACTCCTCTGATTCTGATAATAACCAATATCTATGAGCAAAAGGGTAACTGCCATGTATTCAAGTTGATACAACTGGAAACCACATTAGATGAGTTGAACTGATTTTCTTTTCAAAATATTCTGACAGGAACCTTCATCACGTTACCCCTCTGATCCTATTGCCAGTTTCCACATTAGCCACTGATTGATAAGCCTGGACAATGAGTTACCTTCTTCCCTCTGTTGTGGTTTTGAGCAACATTCATAGTTCTGAAGTCTTTAATTATGCAAGGTTGTTGAGTTCACTTGGGTCTGACACTGACTCCTCACACTAAATACTCCCTTATTGTACAAATAAGCTTGGTTTGCTTTTTGAAGCCTCCTCTCCAGTGTGAGCAATGCTGTGAGAATTTGGTGAGTTTTAAAAGGAAAAAGAGCTCTGATGAATGACGTGGTGATGGACACAATTAAAGTCTCATGTGAGATAAAAATGTATATCCAGAGACAGAACCAGCTTGGGGGCTCAGCGGCTGTTGCTGTTTAGGTTCATGTGGTGCAGGACAGGAAGCCAGGAGAGCAACATTGTCAGTAAAGCTCCACCACCAGCACCACAGAGACATCCTTCTCCGGACTGACATAGCCCTCCCACACAGAGAAGTCCCACAAGCACTCCCTGCCTTTCCTTTTACACCATGTCTGTAGGGAGCAGTGCTACCACTCCCTTGGAGTAAATGTCTCCCAGAGTGCTGCTAGCCCACCACCCCTGGAGGTTGTGACTCAGGCACAATCCAGTCTTAAAATTGCATTTTATGGTAAGCTGCATGTATTTAAGGCACATTTGGCCTGCTATCCAGAGCAGTTGCTTAAACAGCCAGCAGAACAAGCTTCTTACCTGTGAGAACTGGGCAAACTCCTTGTCAGCTAGCATGGGAACATGACCCAGCAACTCATGGCAACAGTCTCTGAAAAATAAGTGACCTTCATGTCTGTTAAAGGCTTCTTTTTCTGCCTTTCATTAACTTCCCATGAAGAACTTTAGCCAACAGACCCCAAAGGGAGCTAGTACAAGAGCTGCTTCGCAGTGGATGCCTCCATACCTGTCCTGGCTCTACAAGAAGTGTGACAGAACATTCCCTTCTGCCATGGGAAGCCAGCTGCCCCCTGCTACCTTGTCTATTGTCTCACTTGAGATGGCATGGACACCAACCTTCTATGTCACAACATCTTTGAAAGGCCCCTATTTTGTCCCAGGATACAACAAAAGCGTCTGTGTGAACTTGTAATTTCTCATGAAATGTTATTGCTGTTGTCTGGCCAGCACTTACTGGGAGAGTTTCACAGCAGGAAATCAAACCCCAGCAGATGGTAACTGAAGGCAGTATGAAAAGATTAAACCAGATATTCTCCAGTCTTTTCCTTCCCCAGACAACTTTGCAAGAGAGACAGAGAACCACACCCTCTCATGCATGACTTCCCCTTCTAACTCTCCAGCTACCAGTTTCCTAAATTGTTTCATTCTGTGGACTACTGGATAGAGCTCCAGGGCCATTCCCAAGAGAATGATCCCCAACACATTCAGAAGGACGGGATTACTACAGGGCATCAAACTTACGGTTCTGGGGAATGCATAGGAGAAGAGAAATGCCTTATATACTGCGTGCACGGGAAGACACGGAATGCCAGGCTGGCAAGGAAGTCACGAGCAGACAGAAGTCCTGCAGCTGGTCTCAGCTGGAAACCTGTTCTCTCTGCAAAGGGAAGGGAGACCAAACTTAGGCATTTCTAGGGTTAACTGCCCTAGAAATAGGGACCTAATATGTCCCTTCACCAAGCATAGCTTATCGTTGTTGGTTTGCCCCTGTACTGCTATGGGACCAGTTACTGCAGCATCAAATCGCTTAGCCATCCATCCTACATGCATACACACAGCCATGATACGAGGTATGGGAGTACTGCCTATCCCAGTTCACATTTTTAGCACATTTACACACATTTATGTACTATGTCCCACACGGCAGTGGTGTGTCTGAGGTCACACGTGATCCTTATGATCAAGCAGGGAACAGAACCTGCAATTTCAGTTCTGACTTGACTATTAATTCTTGGATTATCTCTCTCACTTCCCATCTAGCATATGTAAAAGAAAAACAGGAGTTAGACAAGTGACACAACCTACCCCTACCCTTGTCTGAGAGCACCTGGCTCTTCCCTGAATCTAGGTTACTGTTTAGCCCTCTCCTGAAAACTTTCTTCTTCCCTGCACTGAAACTCCTGGTACTTTGCACTGTTGAAGATAGAAATAGGTGGATCATGGGTCTGCTCTAGTTAGGGTAATTTTTCTATTCCTCAGTTGGCATAGTTCAACATAACCCAGAGGCAGAATTGGAGTATACTACTCCATTTAATTTCCCTTTGTCAGTGCATGCTCCACATAACTAGCGGGGCACTGTCAAAACTTGCTATCAATTTTGTCTTTCTGCCTGAACTTCATTAGAATGGGAACATGCAGGAGAAAGAGCAGTGGGTCATCATCAGAGATAAGGGTCCTGGAATTTAGCCCTTAACCATTTAATATCAGAGTCTCCAAGAGTGCTTTCACTTATTTTTCCCAGGGTTTTTTTATTTGTTTGTTTTGTTGGATTTTTGTTTGTTTGTTTGTTTTACCATTATGTTTGTCTAGAACTACACAGCCTGCCATTGATGCGATCACACACATTTTGCTTTGCATATGTCCATAGAACAGGACAGAACAATACCATACTCCTGCACTTCAATTTCAGCTTGTGCTACCAGTGTTACCCCAGGACACCCTGCATTACTATGAAAGGTCTGTGAGAGATGACTAACAAAATAACCAGTCTGATAGTCAACAGAACACACAATCTACATTTCCATGGGAAACATGTTGGTGGTCTGCAAAGCTAAGAAAATTGAAAATCACTGCTTTCAAAGTGAGCCAATGATAATCTTTTTGAAGTCTTATATTCAAAATCTGTGTTGCATTCTCAGCTCCCATAAATGACATTTCAACTTCTTTAAAGCATAAAACTACATTTAAAAAAAAAACAGAAATGGCTTTATTCTCCCTTCTCTACCCATATTCTATTGTGTCATGAAGCCAGGAACCTAATTTTTTTTATGTAAACAAACAAAAAAATCCCACCCAGAAACCAAGCCATTTACAAGATTTGTTTTGATTTGTTTTTTAATGTTTCTTTCAGAATTTCTTGTTTTACTCTATGAGGCTATTTCTCATTAAAAAAGAAAAAAAAGTAGAGAGAGAAAGAAAAAAAAAGGAAAAAGGATGCTTCAAAGAATTAGAAGTGACAAACATATGAAGCAATACACAAATGAGGGGACAGCAAAGAGTGCTTCTACCTGACATTGTGATGGACTAGATGGTGGGCATTTGCCACAGTTACCTTCTGTTGCTCCACTGAATTCAAAGGTAATGGGTACAGAACTGCCACAAAGCTGAATCAGAAATGGTTGTATTCTCCCCCCTCCTCAATTAAGAAAGCAGGGGGTTGGGGAAATAGACTGGCAACTGTGTCTCCTTAAGTATTGGCCAGGAACTGACACAAGAAGGGTAAGTAATCCCTTGCTTTTGATGCCATACTAAGCCAATCCAGAAGAATGTGAAAATCTCAGAATGTGGTAATCTTTCAGCTGAATTCTGAGTCTGAGTGAACTGAAAATTGCACTAGCTGAAAACCAAGACCTAAGTAACTCAGTTTTGGGAGGACTATGAAAGAATCTAGGGAAATTAATATTGTTGTAGCATCCATGTTGGAGGAGCAGGAGGGAAAATGAAAATTACAGCCTGTGTTCCTTGAGATGCCCTTTTAAACATAGGTCAGTGTATCAGACAGTCTGCTGATGGAACAGACTTGGCCAGTTGCCTTGAAAACCATAGGAAAAAGTTATTTGCTGAAGGTAATATCTGCAAAATTTGAACTTCTATTTCATTACTGCACAATAAAATAAGCAATTAGTAGAAAATTAGGGGTGTGGTTGGTGGAACCTGCTGCCAAAAGATCTGTGAAATCAAAATGACTTGAAAAGAAGGTCTTGAGTAGTTGACCTAAAGTGATCTGCAAGGCTTAATTCTTGGCCTAAAAACTAGTGTATACACGCAGCCTGTGCATTGTAGTATGAGCTTGCTTGAATTCACTGACTGTAATGTCTTCCAGCTGTGGAGGACAATGACTGCCTAAATCCAAACATCTTTCCTAGAAAGAAAGATGTGCCTAGGTTCATCTACTTAACCCTTTAGAAAAACACTTGCCATGTTAAATGGCAAACCACTTGACATGGTTAACCATTTATATCCCCTTTAACTAATTATGAAATATTTATGATGTATAGTTCATTTCTGTTCAAACCAATGTCACTAACAGCCGGGTAACACTAGAGAGATCTTGTATTGAAGACAAAAGCAATTGCTTTCTTAGGTTCACAGATATTGCCGAGTAAAAGAGAAGATGAAAGTTTATCTGGCTTTGTGGGCTGGTTGTAACATGATCACTTTCTCTCTGCTGGCCATAAAACAAAAAAGTCCCTCACTCTCTCTCTCTTTCTCTCTATTCCTGTAGTTTATTATTTTCAAAGCTGTTCCAGAGGAGGTTCAGAATGGAAATGTTTCTTCACTTGCAGAGTGGTGAAACACTGGAATAGGCTTCCTAGAAAAGTGGTTAATGGCCCAAGCCTGTCAGTGTTTTATTAAGGTCAACGACCTTAATGATGTGCTTTAATTTTTGGTCAGCCCTGAATTGGCCTGGCAGTTGGGCCAAATGATCACTGTAGATCCCTTCCCACTGAAATATTCTGTTCTATTCTATTCTATTCTATTCTATTCTATTCTATTCTATTCTATTCTATTCTATTCTATTCTATTCTATTCCATTCCATTCTATTCTATTCCATTCTATTCTATTCTATTCACATCTTATCATCACATATGCTAAAGAATATTCCAGTTCTTTAAGGCAGTATTTAGCAGAGATTCATGCTGGGATTTATGTCCTAAATGGGAGAATGGGACAGTTCAGAGCTCACCAGGAGCTCTGTGAGCTCAGAGCTCACAGGAGGAACTGCACTACGCATCTCCACATAGGTTATAATTGAAATATGTGCACTGTATGCCAAGGAGACACATCACAGCCTATAGTTTGGTTAAGCTATGGTTGGTTGAGCACTGCACAACTGTAACACAGGAAAGAGCCTAAGCACACAGTTGATTTATGACTTGTGAAGGAGCAAAAATTCTGGTCTTGCTAACACTGGTAGTAAAAGCCAACCAATTAGTAATAAATCACTACTTATAACTCCTTATAAATCATATGCCTCACCCAGTGGCTACTTGGCATGAGGTTGTCTTTAACATAGATTTTTAGACCTTGCAAATGCTTCTGATCCAGCCTGTTTGTTACAAAGGGGCCTTGCAATAATGTCAGTATTCATACTAATCTAGAAACTATTCTACATAGTGATATGATCTTATTAGAAGAAAGCTAGGTAAGATATCAGTTCAAAGCCCCCATAATGGGACTAAAATAGTTTCCTCACTCTTAATTGTGTCTAGCTGTTAACACAACTCTTTTGAAAAAATTTTGTTCTATTCATGCATAACCTGTAGGCTAAACTAATCCAAGTTTTATCTACAGTTTAAGGAGGGTAGGACCAGTGGCCCCAAGAGCCATTCTTTCCTTTTTCCTTAGACATCCATTCCAGCATGGAATAAAATGTCTCTGAAAAGCCTAATTCTTGTTCCCAATCAGAATAGTTCAGATGATTAGCTTACACTAGTCACCTGTGAACATCTTCCCAACCATTATTGGCAGATTTTTGAGAATTGCTGCCTTTTTTTTTTTTTTTTTTTTTTTTTTTTTGACAACTTGTTTGACTCAGAGAAAATTTAGAACCAGAACCTATGAAAGAAGTGAGCAGACTCCAGGTAATCAAATCCTGTCAGCCAACATGAACAATACAAATAGTATTATGACAGGGTAGTCTTACATTACCCTAAATTCTCCCATTTTGAAATCATCTATTTCACTTAAAGAATATGAATATTTGTGGTAATCAAGTTAGGATCACATGATTTCTGGAGCTCCCTGCTGTCACCTACTGCGTAAATGAAAAGAGACGAGATCAACTACTTCATGAGAAAAAATATTAATCAGCCCAGTTACTATAGGAGAGGAGTAAGATGGATATCTGAATAGAAGGGAAGACGTATGAGAAAATACATAATGTATACACAGAAAAATTCCTACAGCTGGGTGTGATGGTGCTCATGGGAGATGCTTTTCATATGGCAACCCTCCCCTCCCTTCCACTAGAGGTACAATTAAAACCTTGTCATTGAGCAGCTTAATCTTCTCTAAAAATGGCAACATTTTAGAAAACTCTTCAGCAACAGAAAGCTTATTCAAGTTTACTAGCATCCCCTACTGTTACATGTAGCAGGTCACTTGATCTCCTGAATAGTATGTTTAAACATAATTTATTTAAAGTTAAGCTATATTTTTTATTATTTATTTCATCATAGTGATTAGCTCTCATCTCTAGCACATCTTCTTTTCACTAAGAAGGAATAAGGAGGTTTTAAAGGTGACCTTTCTTTAGTCATTCTTGGTAATCAAGTGATTCACACAGAGCAGCCAGCCTTGGGAATCTATGCAGCCTGTAGCCTCACAAAAGTAATGCAGGCTCCCTTCCTCTTCTGCTCTTTGCTAGTCAGACCCCAGCTAACAGCAGACAGGTCAGCCTAGCAATCTTGTGTGTCCTTTGATCTAAAGTCACTTCTTTATGCCTTTACAGACCACCACCACAGCGTTTGTGCTCTTCTGTCAGCCACCTGGTAGGTTCCACAGAGGTCAGTGTGGCAAACGGTGCTGTGGAGACAGAAAGAAGCAGAGCTGTTTCAAGGCAGCTGCTGATTGGCCAGCAGGACCACCTGGAAATAATTTTCTCTAGCATACATTGCCATCCCGTCTCATACATTGGAAAAAAATATACTCGAGAGGTATGTACCTGTACTTGTGTTTGGCTCTTACTAGCAGCATGGCTTTTAGAGGCATAAAACACAGCCAAATGCATAAAAAACCCCTGTGTGTGGAAGTCATGCTGAGCAGAGTGCAGCTGTGACTGTACCGCTGCTAGCACTGGGATCAACTGATTAGTGCCACACCAACTGCAGCCACGCACAAACTTACTTACCACCTGGTCCCCAGATACACCTGGTATGAATGTCCTGTGCTACAGCTCAGCTCGCATGAGGGAATGTTATAACTAATCAGCTCTGCACACCAGCTTGTGTCCTAGGAGATGGTTTGTGTCTGTATGTGGTGCACAGATATATGCAGGAAATCCTAGAATAAACCATGGTTTATAATAACTAACCTTTTAAAAATCTGGAGACATCCTGGAGTTGAGGTATGTTATCTTCCTGGTAGCCACAGTACCTCTCCAGCTGCTGGAAAGCATCCAGGTACTGTGTACAGGCATGAGTAGGGTAAAGGTTTCTCAGCTTCCTGTAGACTTCTCTCCTGAAAAGCAAAAACTGTATAGCATGACCCACCTTAATAAAGCAGTATTTTCTGTCCTGTCTACAGATCTAGAGAGGTGCAAAACCTCAGTACACTTCATGGTCTAAAAACTGCACTTGGGACACCTGGTGCTTGGAAGTTGATGAGTGGACGGATGTAGCAAACCAGAAGGAGTTGTTGTTTCACTTTTCCTTCAGAAGGTGGATTCTGTTCAGAAAATCCTTTTTATGTCTTCCTACACCCTCCTTTAATGTAACAGAACTCTAATTCCAAGACAGAAGTGTTTCTTGCTTCTTGCTCAGGGCGTTAGAGGCACCAGGGAAATCCCAGGGAGAGAGCTGAGCCTGTGATACTTTGTTGTTCAGTTCAGGAATGGAATGAATCACATATTCCCTCCCTCTCTGCCTTGGGGTACAACTTGAAATGCTGGTCCCTCTTTCTCCATGCGTAGGCCTAGCCTATATTTGTCGCTTGCAAACCTCCTCCTTAAAAAACACATCTTCTGATACTGAAGAGTAGTATCTGGACAGGCAAAGAGATTCATACTTTTGCAGTTCAAAATACCTGGTACAGGCTATGTATTTCAAAGACATGCAAGTTTCTTGAAGCATTTAGCCCATTACACAAAAAAAGACCAGCCGAAGAAAAATATATGTAACTAGATTTGGGCATGGGCTTTAAGTTTCTCCCAAACTTGATGGTGCTTGGATTTAGAGCTGTGGTTTGGAATATATTTAGATCTTGCAAAATAAACAAGTAGTAATAGGATGGCAAAGAACCTTATAGAAATAGTTATTTTTGTTCACACATGGCCCTAGGGTGTTAGCAACTTTATAAACATTGTTTTATGAAAACTGAGATCATTCTTGGAAATGCTGGCTACGGGAAATGACCTTTTGTTGTTTTTGTATTGTTGGGGGTTTTTTTGTGATGCTATTGTTGCTATGGAGGTGATAGCCAGTCCCTGGTAATGGTTCTCTTAATTTGTATGAATGTCTTACATGGTGTGGGAGTAATGAACCAGAAGTAAGGGGGGGAGGAAAACCCCCTTAATTTAAAAGAACAGAGGAGAACAGTGGCTGCTGTCACTATTGCAAAAACCACAGGAGACCGGGTCATTTCCATGGAAGAATTAGGAAAAAATGAAGACTAAAGTTCAAGTGTTGCCCTGGCTTATTTCCTCACAGAATACTACTGGCTTCAGTGGGATTGCATGGGATTTGAACCAGTACACAGTTCATAACCAGATTAGAGTCTAGAGAGAGCAGCCTTGTTTACGCTTCTGCACATATGGTCCCCTTTATCAAAGTGTCATTCTACTGTGTGTCCAAACATTGACTTCCACAGAAATGTAGGCAGTCTCAGAGATTAGTGATGAATTATCCACAGCTAAGTGTTCCTCCTCTCTAAGTACCTCTAAGGCAATCCTCTAAGTACGTTCCAAAGTCAAGAGAGTAGCAGATATTTCCAGATGATTACTTAGCTTGCCCTAATGTAGTGTCTCAAATAGTTGTAATGCCTACTGTAAGGAGGTGCTCTCACTCAAAGGACCATTAAGCTGCTACTTGATGGTACTTCAGTTCAGAGATGGAAAGAAGAACTGCTGAAAGCACAGTCTATGAAGTACTCTAGAAAGGAGCCTCATAATGAAGCATGAAGCCAGCCACTGGAATGACTTTGATGGCAATAACCTATTTAACATAAATTTCATTGCTCTTTTAGGAAAAAAGTGGCACTGTTCAGCTTTGTTATGAAGATGTGACAGGTGCATCCCCATAGTTTTGTCCTGAATTCTCCATTTTTCTTATACAGCTGTTACCCATAAGATGTCTTCTGTGACTACTTAGTTTCAGGACCTTCCAAGAAGTTGCTTTGAAAACAAAAACTCAGATCATCTGTACCCTCTGTTTTCTGAAAGTCGTATTTCTTCACTGGATTAGTTTTCATTTTTATAACCATGTTGCTACAAACTGAAGGCATCCAACAACTCTGAAGAGTGACACCAAGGGAATTTAGTCTGTGGTATAAATTTCCTGTTCAATTGCATAGTGCTCAATTAAGTTGTGCTGTAATGCAGCCTGACCTCAGGGCACAGCCTCAGGGGGCCATGAGAACAACTGGGAACTCTAATTTTGGAAACAGTTTTACATAACAAGACAACCTGGGTTGCTGAGGCTGGCTGTATGGGGAAATGGGCAGATACTCCTTTGAAGGTCTGTTTAGTTACCACAATGGGTCTAATTCTAGGTGGAGAAGAGCTGGAATGACGAAGGTTGGCAAAAAAAGACCAAAACAGGAAAGAACACAAAATTAAATTTTCTTAAAAATGACATTCACACACACCATTTCATGCCAAGGTTGTTGGCTGGTGGTAGCAATCATGAATATGACACCGACCATCAATCTTTGACTATTGAAAGATGCTATAAAAAGCTATTTGAGCTTAATAAAAATGTGACCTCCTGGATGAATTGGATGCAAGGTTTATATGCGGTTGTGGATTTCTATGGCACAGTAGATTCTATTTAAAATAAAGTAAGCATTGAAAAAGATGGAATGAAAGCGTAGTTGAGGTTCTGGCAAGAGACATCTAGTCTATGGATTTAATTTCTGGCATTGAAATAAACTTTGTACATAATTTTGGGCAAATCACTTAAGGTCTAGTGTTTTCAGTTGCACATTTATAAAATGGGGTCTTCGTTCTTTCTTTTCCCCATCTTTAGGCTGTCTTTCCATTTAAATTGTAAACTTTTCTGAACAAAGACTCTCTATTATGTGCACATGTGGCACCTTGCACAATCCCAGGACTCTGCTTTTAATTGAGATTTTGGACATATTTATGCTTTGTAGTATCATACAAATGTGTAATTATTACTGCTTACTGAGATTTGTTAGTTAGTGGGAGAAAGAGGAAACAGAGGGATGTGAAATAAGGACTCTGTTTTCTTTCAAATCTGCCACATACTTCACATAATATTTACAAATATACTTTGAATTGGCTTAATTTTGTTTAGTTCTCTGGCAGATATTTGGGGTCTTTTTTTTTTTTTTTTTTTTTTTTTTTTTTTGAGTGGCGAATCTTCGGGAGAAACAAAGCCCCAGTAAAGAAATGCTGCACCCTTGTAAAAAACCTGCCATCATTTCATATGGTATCAAAGGCCCTTTTACAGTGTAAATGAAGTATCCTGGAAGGGTACTTCAGAATTTACCTTCATTTTGAGAGAATTATGTATATTCAGGTTAACAGGAATGAATACTTGAAGGATAATAAGCAAAGCTCTTCCGTCCTGTGAATATTGAATTAGCCACATCCTGTGAGTAAACTTCCATACTGCTAGTGGGCATTTTTTCCTGGTAACAGGCTTAGAAAGGTGATATTTCTGTAAGCATCACAGCTGTGGTAGATTCGAGGTCATTTAGAAGTTATGCTATAGGCTCCAGGTGTTTTCTGGGTTCTGATATCTTGATGGGATCAGCAGGCTGGGAGAAGGTGAGGAAAATGCATTTTACTCTAGAAAGTGAACAATTAAGACCAACCCCGAGAAGGGCTTTCTGCAAAACAAATGACCACAAGATGATTTTTGACAAAGGAGTAAAATTTGAGATGGATAAATACAGTCTTAAGATGTTATAACTGTCTCACATTGTATGTCTTTCCTGGGACTGCAGTGGAATGGTCCGGGAGTTGGACCATAAGTACCAAACTCACCAAGTTGCCGTCTCCTGCGCTGTGTACTCGAGGAGAGGCAAAGGGTCTCCCCTGTAATGAAGAGAAGAAATAAGACGTGTCTAACAAAGGTCAGTTTCCAGGTATAATTGATATACGGATATTTGTCGTAATGAAGACAGAAACAGCAAAATAGTAAATAATTAATGACTTATTTGTCTTGGTAAGCTCTAATGTGTGCATTCTCTCCTCTGTTACAATGTGGGGAAGAAACAGGAGGATATGGTAAGAAAGGGAGCTGTGTTCTGCTTTACAGAAGGAATAAGAGGCTTTCTCTTACCTCTGCTGAAGGTAATCTACATGCCAAAATGCAGTGTGTGCCTGGAGGGTCCATCCCTGGAGGATGTCATCAGCCAGTACCATCACAGAGAATCATTCATAAACTCATCAGTGGAGAGCTGCCCAGGCACACACTGTGTGGTTATCACTGACTTCTCTGAGAGGTGGTCTTCCCTCCTCTTCCTCACTGTTGCTTCTTCAGTAGCTCTGAGTCTGTTCAGTGTCTGTTTTTGTGCTGTTCTGAGATGTGTTAGGTGTGATATTTGATAGAGGAGAGAAAAGTGTACTCAAATGTACACAAGACTTGGGAGATTTCAGCAGTTCTTGGACACCATGAGGCTGATAATCCACAACCAGTTCTACATGTACATTTGATTTACTCTGTCAGACAGCAGTGTAATTCTGGTGAAGATTTGTTTAGACATAAAGGCAGAAACATTTTCAATCACCTACTTGAGAACTGAGAGGTTTTTAGGGTTTTCAGTAGCTAATGTGCATAGACAGAGGCATTTAGTAAAGCAAATAACAAAAATAGTAAATTGCTTTTCATTGTCAAAAATATGTTCCTAAAAATTTTCCTTGTATTTCCTTGAAAAAGATTAGCCTCAGCTCAGAACCTAGTCCTGAAAGGACCTGCAAAATTGAAATTAAAGAGTCGTATTGAAATCACCTCTGCTAAGACAAAATGCAGCACTGAAGGAGATATGAATGCAATCTTAAGATTTTTATTTAAGATACATTTGCTGTGTTGTGACAAAAGTCTATTTCACATGGAGTGAAAGCTTTTGTGGCTGAATTCTGTTCTCTAAAAAGTGGCCCCATTGATACACTGACAAAAGATTATATCTCTGATATTTCTTCCACATGAAGAAATGCATGCACTGAACTCTCTCTTCAGCAGCCTTGTACTTACACTCTGTAGTTTAAGGCAAGATCAGCAAAGAATGCCCTCCGTTTCTTATACTCCAGGTCAGCATACCCCTGAGTTAGAAAATAATTTGAAAAAAGTTTTACATTAAGAGAGATTTGTGGTCATAAATAAATGTGCTAACAGAGGCACTCAGAAAAACTGGGCCTCAAATAGGTTGTTTTCTGAGGCAATGAATCTTGAGCCTTATGAACAGGGTAAGCCAAAGTCTGCAATCAGTTATACCTGTGACATTTTGAAAATTTGCGGGCTGTGACTAGAAAGGAAAGTAACATGGGTGGGTGGGAAGATTTTGGAGTATATAAACACTTCATTGCAGAATCACACACTTACCATCACACACTTACCATCAAATTTAGATGCCAATCACATTAAAAATGGGATAGAAAGAGGGCTATTGCTTACACTGGGGAAGAGCTGAATCTGAATCACTTCTTTCCTTCGCTAAGCACGAAGGTTGCAATATCTGTCTGTGATGGACACAATGGCACCAAGCCTATCCAACTTGCCAGAGAAGGTACACTGCCCCTGCACGATACCCTGTGCTTTGGGCAAAGAACAGGCCCTCACTGGCTAGAAATCATTTAAACCACCACTGGGTCTGTAGGAAGTACAGGCTGAGCACTCAATTCCCCCTTGCCCATTTATTACTATGTTATGATAAAGAGGGATTCAGTGGTATCTGTTTAAAGGGGAAGTTTACCCATCAAATACCAGAGTTTTTTTCTGCCCCTTCCATGTTTACTAGAAGTTAAATTTCAAGCAGTCTTTGCCAGCTATTGAATATGAATAGAGCTGTAGAATCATGTTCCTTTTAACTTTACATCATTCATAATAGGAATTAAATCTGAAATCTGGAACTGTATACTAATATAACTCATAAAACAGTGTTGTTCAGCATCACTGTGCAAATATTTATTATCCTAAAATATTCAGAATTTACTGGAATCACTTTTCATACTACAAGCCAAATGTGTCCCTTAGGTTTATTCACATAATTTTCAGTGCAGCAATAATACCAGTAACACTGCAGTTAATGAGTATTGTGTGCGTGAATCTGAGGAAAGAGCTGGATCCTGAGAGTACGTTTATTTTGTCATGTGTTAGGGATAATGTGTTCATTCAGATGCCACCGTAACAAGTCCGTTCCAAACACATGAAAAGCCATTGGGACAGACTCACGTAGATGCTGTGACATATCAGCTTTGCCCCTGCTGTTCCAAGGGCTCTGTACCCGCCCTCTGAGCAACAGGAGCCTCTCTGGGAGACCACTGCAGCCACTATCAGGGTGCCCCAGGAACTGGTGTCAAGGTGACATCAGTTTGATTTTTTGGCCATTAAAGAGAAAGTAAGAAAAGAAATTATGAACCCATTGGATATAGACAGCCCAAAATGTGTATTTGATAGTAAATGTATATGGAAAATCTTTACTGAGCTGCCTTTACCTCAGCTTATTTGATACTTTCCTCCAACCTGTCCATTTTTGAGCCTTGCTCAGAAGCACAGTAAATCAGCCCACATTGCGTTCTCTCCTTCCACAGACAAGTGGTGTTCAGTGCCTGAGGTAACTTGTTTCAACTTAAGGATTTCTAAATTGCACTGCGTTCTGCAGTTCAGATTTATCCCCAGTCAATATTTTGTTAACTCTGCACCACTGCTGCTTTCTCTCATCTTCTTCAGTGCTCATACCTTCTCTTTGGCAAAGTAGGAGGGGAACTTAGTCCAGTTCAAAGAATTCTCAATATGTGTTCATTTATCTAATGAGAAACAGCCTCAGAGCTAGCTCAGGAAAATTACAAATACTTAGACTGTTTCAGAAAGATATGAGGAAGAATGAAAGATGTCCTGGTTAAGGAGGTTATGAAGCTCTCCCAGAGACTTATAGTGTAATAAGTGATTCTCAAAAATAGAAGAGACACTTATAGACTTGAAAAGGGGTTTTTTTCATGATACACATTACTGTACATAATTCACAACATAACATTGTGTATGTTAACAATAGGACCTAAATAGAATTCAGACATATAGAGAAGGGAATGACAAAATCTGCCTTGTAGATTCTGTTGACACCCATTTAAATTTTTCCCACATTTTTCAGTGCAAAATATGTGCTCTTTTTCTTTGTCATGCATCACTTCTATGTGATGCTTGACAGAACACAACACTTCTGGACCTACCTACCTTGTCAATCTGCAAATGGCCTTTTGGAGCCTGTTTTGTGTCTGCATCTAACTCATATCTCATCTGTACTAAAGCTTGAAAACTTTGATGAGAAACAAATGTTTGTTTGTTTGTTAGTTTGTTCCCAGTATTTTGCCTTACTATTATTATCACTAGAGCAGGACTCTACAGTGCATTTTTCCTCTTCCTTCTCTTAGAGTCTGTGCTTATGATGAGGCTAAGAGTACACACATAAAGCTTGTCAGTAAAACCTTTTTTATGGTCCATTCGTGTAGGGTCTCATACAGTCTCTAAATTCGCTGAAGATCAGCCTTCATCTGGCCCTTTATTTTTTCTGTTCTTTCATGGGTATTTCTTTACTCCTGAAATTTTCCTTACAAAAATCTCCCTACAGAGAACTTCTCTTTTAAAAATGAAATTACAGTAATGTTAAACTTACAGGATGACCATGGTCCAAACTGGGATCATACTTAGTGATCAGATGGTGACACTTGTCCAGATCTTGGATTTTTCTGGGGAACCAGGGTACTGGAGAAAAAGCAGGGAGAGTTAAATGAGATAGGATCAAATAATTTTTAAAAGACACAGAAAATAAAAGTTGTGCTGAAGATTACAAATTTTCTTTTCAGCAATATCTAAGAATATATCTAAGAATATTCATATTTACATGTCACCATAGTCGTCATACATGTCACTAGTTGACTTTGTTTGCAGACCAAAGCAGCAGACTGGATGAAAAATTATCTGAAATTAAGTTGCAGATATTCTCTCATTTTTACTTAGTAAATGCAATTTTTAAAGACAAAAACATTTTTTTTAGAGCAAATGTTATGTTCTGTTTGACAGAGGACAGCAAATTTATTTCTATATTTTGATCTTGTCTAAAAAGTAGTCTTACATTTTCATACCTTTTAACGGAAAACATGAAATTTCTAAAATTCCTAGAAATAAAACAGACCAAAAAGTATCCTGACTTCAAGTTTTTTCCTTTTGGCCGTTTTTTTTTTTTTTAGCAACATTATTCTAGCTTTAGAAGAAGGGACCTTTTCCAGTGACTAAAATAAAAATAAAGTTTGATAATTTTAACATAAGTGCCAGCATTTACAACCAACAAACTGAGAAAAGTATTGAAAAAAGACAAGGTTAATATCACTTTCTGAGGTCAGACTGAAACTGTAATCAAACTTCCTCTGTTACAGCTGAGAAAGGTCTATTTGGGGTTATCTTAACCTCATACTTCACAAAAGACCAGACATCTCTACACTTAATAGTAAATTTAACTTTTGCCATATTATATTATACCCAGGCACAACCAATTCGGAAAGGTACAAGGCTACAAATACACACTGAGGTTTGGGAAATTACAGCTCTTCCATGCATTATGGCCAATTTTGTGATAAGAAGTCAGAAATATTAGTCTGACAGATGTCTTATGTCTACCCAGAATTTTTTTTCTGAGCTTTTGTCTCTGGCTGTATCAATGGCTCTGCAAGCAAGATTATAATCCTGTCATCTATAGTCATATCTCCTCAAAACTGGCACCTGATCATATCTCCTCCATCCCATGTCCCATACACATCTTGCCTATTCCCTATGGAACTAAACATAAACACACCCTTTTGTAACATTTCATTCTTTTGACTGTAGTTCCTAGTCCTGGTATACCTTAAACCTTTCAAATCACAAGGAAATCCTAAAGAAATGCTTCTCCATCTCCACAACCCTCTTTGGCTCTCTAGTTTCCCTGATTATAATGATGTCCTTTTGATAGCCTCCAGTCCCATGAGTATAGCTTGCCATGGGCTACATCTTACCACTAGCCTGAAGTTGAATTTCAAACACCCAAAGATGCCCAAACAAGACTGTATTAGTCAAAAGCACTCTGGGAATATCTGTCTGGCCTTGTCAAGGACGGGAAAAACCATACTAATTCTGTATTCAGAAAACTCAACTTGTGAGCTGAACCCTCAGCCTTCTCATCTGCCAGGGACACCTCTGTCATCCTCAGAATTGTATTAAAGGTCTCTTATCAGCTTGTTGTACTTACCCATCCTCTGCCTGCCTGTAAACAGGAAAAATGCCCGTCTGCCTCTGGCAAACTCACTTAACACCCTGATGACTGGTAGGGATAGTGGCTCAATAGACCACAGGCAGTGGAGTAACCACTTGTTACACCAGCACTCTGCCAGATGAAATACTGTTCCTGAAGTGTAACCTGCGAAGCTGCACAACCTCCAAACCTCCAAGCTTTTCATGTGCCTGGGAAAATGCCTGATGCTCTGTTACTGCAGATATGGCAGCAGGGCTGTTCTCTTCAAGAAACTCATTCCTTGATTCTCCCAACCTGACTGGTACCTTCTGGTACCTGGCCAGAATTTCTGTTGGCCCTTTCCCTTTTGCATTCTACAAGCCTCTCACAGTTTGTTGCATTTAGGTCTTTCCAGTGAAGAAACAATGTGCCTCCAGACAGTCCTACTGGACACAGACAGCAGTAGCCAGGACACCATAAACAGGCATAAACTATTTTATCAAAACCAATGCAATACACTACAAGCAAATGAAACATTCAGACCCTTTGCTATGTCATTGCATCCCCATCAAGTGTATGTGTCTGTCTTGAAGCAATCAGTTCTCTGCACACAATCTCTCTCACACGATCTCTGCAATCTCTCTGCACAATATCTCTCAGTTCTCAGCACACAATCTTCCTGTCATTGAGGAGTTTCTCATTTCTCTTCAGCTTTTTGATTGGCTGCTCTCTCCTTCTCATCTCCCTTTTCACTGGAACACTTTTCTCACCTCGGTTCCACTGGCTAGGATGAAGTACCTCTAATTCTGCACCAATGGGAATGGAAAATAGTCATGCAGTGACAAAAAATGAATGTGCACTCACCTGCTTACCAGACAAATTAAATTACTATTATGAAGAGGAAGCTAAATCTAAACAACTTCATCCAAAAGAATGACACTAACAGATGCATACATTTCTTACCTTTGTCTTCTCTGCTAGTTTTCACATCCTCTGCTACTCTCTTTAAGGAGGTGATAAGGATACTAACATCAGCACTGTGAACTTCACATTCAATGAAAATGTCAAGATCATCAGCAGACTTCTTGGGCTTTTTGGCTCGCCGGGTTTCAAAATGATAGATCTGAGTTTCAAACATCTGCAAGAGACAAATGTTCATATGATGAAGCTTCTCCAAATCCAGGTAAGTCTACATACGTTTCTATGATGTCTTTAAAAGGTGACTAAAAGAGGTATTAACAAGAAGTGCACGTTAAGCAAAGAAGTCCAATAATATCTGGTTTAGAAAGAGCTAAAATACAGGCAGGGCTAAAAATTAGACACTGTAGAGTTGGGTAGAGACAGATGGAGATGAAAGATCAGATACTGTTGGCTGTAGAATTTTATCTGTGCTGAAATAACAAAGGAGTGGCTGGGTAACTCTTAAAACCTTCACAGCATGAAAGCAGATCTATTGATGTATAATAACACCACAATCATTAAATAATGGTGAACTATTAAAAATAAGTAACAAATACAATACTTTTCTTCTGAGTTATTCAGTTTCCCAAATGAGAGTGAGCACCTGGTAGGGGTACTTCAGCTGCCCAGACTACATAATGCCTATGTGGTTTACAGCTTTTGTATTCTTTGTATGTCCTGCCAAATATGCAGAGAAAATTCACTGGCTTCTAACATCCCCATAGCGCACCCCTCTGCCGGCCACCACAACTGCTAGAAAGAAATAATAGATTGGTATGTTCTCTAAACCACCCTTACATAAAATGTTGATTCTTCTAAAGGACTGTGCCCAGATACTCCCTCCCTCCAGAGCACTCTCCCTCTTCACCCATGAGACCAGAAAACTTCTCTTAGCAGCTGTAGCAAAACCAGGACAATGAGAAAAGGGGGAAGGCAGGACAAGGCATAAGTCAGGCAGGAAGCAGAAGGGTGAGAGAGAGAGAGATGCAGAGTGGGAGACCTGAAAGCAATAGAAGCAGAAGAGAGGGCTCAGTGAAGGAAGGGAATGATGATGTCAGTACCTCAAAGACTTTGGCTGCCTTAGAGAGCTCAATCTTCCTCACATTGCAGAGAGTGAGGGTCAGGATGAGAGTGGCTCTGTCATCCTCCCTGTTTGAGTCCAGGCTGCCTTGGCTGTTCAATGACTCTATGCCACACATCTCCTTCTCCTTGATGGCCTCTTCTTTCAGGCCTGAAATGCCCACCAAGTCAGTCTTCATTGGGAGATAGGTGAGTGGGTTCTAATTGCCAGATGTTAAGTGGAAACTGCCTGAGGGTGTGAATGCTTCTCCCAGAGAAATAGCCTGGGGAATTGGTGGGACTGGAGATGCAGTGTCTATGTGGGTGGTGAGATCAGAGCTGCCAGACAGCAGTGAGGCACGCTGATTGCTACTGTGTTAGGTGTAGGGACATTTATGTTGGCCATGCCAGACACATCAAGGGAAACCGCCTGTGTAGGATGTGCGCAAGAGCACAGGATAACCCTCCTCCCCCGGGTAGCTTCAAAGAGTGGTCCTCCTGCTCTGATTGAAGGTGTCTGCAAGCTGTTCAACCTTGGAGATGGGCTTCTTTGTGCAGAGGCAATTAGCCTGAGCTCCATTTACATCTCCCAGTCCCATTGTGCCCTGCACAATGTATCTGAGATTGTCCTTCCACCCCACTCTCTCTTACCTCACTGGAACCCTGTCTGCATGGTCTATATCTCCAGTGAAAAAATGTGCTATTCCCCCAAACCCTAGCCCAATTGAAGTGTTGTCACCTCTGCACTGACACAATTGTGGAAGTGATAGAGAGACCTCAGCCAGGGTCAGAGTTCATTGCCTACTTATGAGCTTTTCTTGCCCTCAGGATGTGAACTTTTTCTACCTTAGCCCTACAAGAGATAAGCGCTGCCTCCAGGCTGAGTACCCCTGTTGGAACTTGTTTCTGTCATGACTTTACCTCCAGAGAAATAGACTCTCAAAAAGACCAGGGTCACATCTTTCTCACAGGTGGTAGGGCAAACACTAGGGGGATTCAGCTCTGCTCCCAACAGGGCACGTCTTCCCTTCCCTAACACTTGACATCAACAAACCTGCTTCTGGATATGAGTACCCATATCTTCACACTCCAAGTTACAGTGTGCTAGACCTCCTGTGAAAATCATCTTGCAGGTCCAGAGATAAGACCACACCTCTGTCCTCCCTTTGAGATGGAGTAATGTTTTATGTGCTCCCTAGTTTATCCTGGCTTGGTCAACCTCCCAAGTGCTATAGTGCTCTTGCCTCCTCCCTGGCCAAGGAAGATAAAAGAGTATAACAAAATTTTGTTCTCCAGGGACCATGACAGCACCATGTTTCCCCTTGACCCAAGACAGAGCACTGGGAAGGTCTTGATTTCCCTCTCTGTTGCCCAGATGACAGGCAAACCCAAAGTGAAATTCGCAGCACTGTGCCCAGGAGGCACATCTCATCATCCTGAGGAACACCCTTGGGCACTGTGGCTTTTGCAGGGTGTGGTGAGTGCCAACCTGGGAGGGGGTTGAAAAGCAGCTGCAAACTGAATGAGTTGGACAGAGAAGAACTGGGCTTTGAGGGGGAAAAAGGTTCTTCTCACTCCCATGTTCCCCCCAGCAGTGGTGGCAAGGCTGGGCACAGGAGAAGAAACTGAGCTGAGCCTGATTATCTGAGTTAAAACTGGGCCTTCCTCGTAAAGAGTGGGTACATGCATCCTACATACAGATCACAGGCATGGCACAAACAGCAAATGGCACAAAGTCTTCTATTCCAGCTCCATGTGGACATGTAGGCAAAAGCCCTAGGGTTCAAGATGTGTGTTTAAGGCACTGGCCACAAATACTGTCAGAGCAGGGACATCAGGCTCCTGTGGCTGTCTTTATGCTCTAGTGTCAGAGTCCCATGCCTGTATGTTTGCACAGCACTAATCAGGTTTTGCTTACAAATTGAGGTTTCTCTATAGAGGCAGACTGGACTCATCAGCCAGAGTGGCAGCTGGAGCAGCACAGCTTATGACACAGCTTTGTATCCCTCTGTAGAAAGGTGAAAAGTCCTTGCCCAACCAGTGGACATCCCAATAACACCTCAAATCTGTGCCTTGAACAGGTCTTGGAAGACCTCACCAGCGATGTAACTCAGCTTACCAGAGCTCATTTGTCAGCACTCTCGGGGACCTCTAGGAGTGCAGGAGGAGAGGACTCAGGCTGGATACTGCAGTTTAGAGGGCTACAGATGGACTGGAGTACAGTGTGTCATCCTTTCCCGTGGGGACAGGCAGCTTCTCTTTGCAGAAGGTGAAACTCTCTCACCCCAAGAGTAGGCTCACCCTCTTTCATGAACCCCTGAGTGGGTTCTTTAAAAGGCCATGTCTGATCAGCACAGATTACCTGTATGTTTTTCATCTGTTACCATTGCAGATATATCCACCCTGTATGAGCAGACTGCCACTCATTTGAGACAGATGCAGCATTAATATTTCTGTTTATTTAGATAAATTTACATGGTTACATTTGAACATCATCTCTGACAACTGTCAGCACGGTTTGAAGCAGCAAAGTGACAGGTTTAAAAACAACACACTACTACAGAGTGCTCCCGTGCTTAATCCCTCTTTCAACAATTTCTGCATCCTTTGGGGAATAAAGTGTCCCTTCTCCAAGCTGCTGTCAGATTTAGGCATCTTAAGACACCCAGAGGAGTCCACCTCCCTGTGTAACCTGTACCAACAAGACCCCCCTTCATCACAATCATTGACATTGGTCAAAGTCACTGTAAAGGACAAGGGCCTCATGAAAGGGCTTCTTTGATCACCTGAAACAGCTGGAGATGGGGACATCAAGAAATGTGATCATAGTGGAACAGAACAGAGGAAGTGTTACTTAAAAGATTAGCTTTGGATAGGTTAGTTAGAGTAACATTCAAAGATTTATGGAGTACAAATATAGAGCAAGCTAGGCTTTGTTGTGCGTTTCTAGGTAATTGCACACATTAAGAGAGGGGTTTTTTGTTTACATAATTTTCATGATCTTTCCGAATGAGTGATAGTCAAATAGCGCAAGAGAGCCTTTTTTTGTGTTGGAGCACACCTCAGATGGGCATTCCCTCCTACCTGGGTATTTAATTCTGACTGACTTGTGTGGTTACTTTACAAGGTGGAATTACACTGGTCAGATAATGCAAAAGGCATTTTCCTACACAGCTTTAATTTTCTTTAAGCATGGAAACAAGAAGTCGCCCATTAAGGAATACTATTTAAAGCACGTATGCACAAGTTAATTTGTTCTGTGAGAAAATCTGCTTTCTGTACATGTCCTCTGCTTTTTAAATACCGAACATTTAACTTTTTCTCATCTCTCAGTCTTGCTGAACAGCCATGTTATGCTGCTTTGGCTGGAGCTATTGATCATTTAAACCTGCATTAAGAGACACAGAATCAGACATGGCATCAATATTCTTTAACTATTCTGCTTGCACATAAAAGACGATCATGAATCTTGGGTTTTCAATATCACTACAGATCTACTGCTGCTATCACTCATAACAACAGCCAGAAACAGAGAAGCTTGGAAAGCTGTCTGAGGTTAGTTTGAAAGTCTTTACCTGTGGGATGAAATTGTCTCTTTGTGGCATACAATTACCTTATGGGTCCTCTTATATTAAAAGAGAAAAATGTGGGCTACTTTCACACTGAAAATACATGTCAAGCAGGATTGAAAAATCTATACAGACATTGTCATAAGGAAAAAAAGGAATAAAAAAGATACAGAGATAAAAAAGGTTACTTCAAAGCATCAAAATTATACTATTTTGCATAAGTATATGTCAATTGAAAAGGGTTCCAGCTGGTATACTTAGACTGATATTATTACACACCATAAATATAATGAAAACAGCTGTACTTTCTATCTTCCTAAAGGATGATGCTCACATTGAAGCTCTATTGATTTTCAAACTACAAATACAAAACAAGTACAATGGAAGGTATGAGACTCATGGACTTTCAAATCCCTCTCCATCTTTGAATCTTCTAACAGAAATTTGACCCTTGATTTGCGTTAGTATCATGATGCAGAAGTGTTTCAAGCAAAAAATACTGTTCAGTTTTGCTTTGCTCCATTCTGTTCCAACTTACAAGTGCTGATCTCCCTCCTTCAACTAGGGAGCTACAAGGATGCATTACACAATGTAGACCAGTTCAAGAAGTCTTTTAGCTGATTGGAGCGAAAGTTATTGGATAAATGCAGAAATGGCTTCCTGAACAGCAGAGATCTTCTCTCTCCATGCTCAGCCATTGGGTTAAGCTGAAATCACCTCTGGTTCCGTTTGCTGACTCAGCTGAGATGTACTCCAGGAAAAATAAAACTGTTTTCACCAACAAAAGGGAGATTAAAGCTCAAATGGGAGATTAAGATTCAAAAAGGTATCATGACTTAGGACCTGTCTTGAAAAATGACATTTGGGTTTGAATGCAGTCAGACTAGGAAACAAGTAACCCAGGTTTTCCATGGCTTTGGTGGGGACCCTAGTGAAAGAACCACTTCTCCATTTCCAGTGTGCTGGTATCAGCGTGCTGGTAATCTATCTTCTAGATTGTGGGTCCAGAAAGTTAGGAGGCACCTCATACTGAATAAGGCAGTCTCAGAGAAGGACAGACACAGCAAAAGGTAACCTTCACAGTCAGCCTTCCACAGTGAGTAGTTGAGTACGTCTGTTAAGAGAGATCTCTCCTTTCCATAAAATAACTGTTCCTGAATCAGTTCTGAATTCATGATATTGCACAACATTACAGACAGCACAGCTCTGAGACTGGACTAGTAATGAAGCCCTGTTAAAACACCTGCACGGTTTCTTCCTTGCACAGAACTGACCTCACATCCAACTGCAAAAAGCCACACAGAGTTGCCTTTAGGTAACTCCCCTCCAAAGGGGCTTTTTTTTGTGGATACTGTATGGAGGCACAGACTGTTCTGGATAAGCAGGCTCAGTGGCTTGCATATGGATTCCACTCTGCAGACCAATGACACATCATAGCATGCAGTATTCTTGACTTGCACAGATCTTTTGAGATTGGTGCTTGTGTAAATACAGTATATTTATACTAGCTGATAAATCTTTGTTAATGAGGCTGCACCATATTTATTATCTTTTCTGCTAGCATCTGTGCTTTGGATCAATGGCAATATCATATTTTTAGAAAAAAAACAATTCAGGATAGACGTGTTTGTGCATAGAAGTAAAAGTACAGAGGGTCAAGCAGAACATGTATATGCCCTGAAAGGTATAGAGTTTGAGACTCCATGGGAACCTTGGACAAATGTGAGGAACTGAGGGGAGAGTGATTGTGAGAGAAAGCGAAGAGGATTAGTTTGTTCATCACTGACATCCTGTCCCTGGTCCCAGAGTAGTAATGTAATCTCACAGGTGCAGTGGACTATAGATCTGCATGGTGAAGATCTCCTTCGGCTAATCTTCGGAACAAGACATATGGAGGCTTTCCCCAGATTCCCAGAAATAAGGTAATTTTTATGCATTAGTGAGAAAAAATGGATTAGTGTCTGAAGGTCAGAAAAGTCAAGGGTCACCTGCAAATGCCTATATCTCTGCTAATCTATAATAATTAAGATATATAACATAAGCATTCATGCAGTACACTGGAATATAACAGACTGAGGCTAGATGAAGACTGACATTTGCACATGGCAGCTTCTAGCCAGTAGCCAGTAATTAACAAGTTACAACAAATCTTCATTTTATCTTCTGGAGGGCATTGCAAAGGAGTCCAATCTCACCTGCAACACAGATAATCAGAGTAGTTAATTCTAGAGCTAGCACATTTCTAACACTCCTGTATATTTTTTACCCCTTATATCCATTCCCTGAAACAATAAGGTGAGTAAAGAAGTGCTGGATTGGACACATTTATTGCTGCAGTAAGGTCTGCAGAGTCCGCCCTTTGCCTTCATCAGCCATAAAAGGATGGCTCACGATATCAGAGGTACTGGCTCTTGGCAGGCTAGCCAACGTGAGGGGGAAAATGTATCAGGAAAAAGGTTAGAATGGCAAAAGGAAATGCGATTAAAGCCCAGCTTCTCCTTCTCTTCTTTACTGAAAACAGCTGGAGCCACACATCAGAATTCATCTCAAGGCCATCTGACCTTTCCTAACACCTCCACTAAAACTGGGTATTTCAGATTAAAGAAGCTACAATCAAGTGGAAATGCTTGTCAAGTTTGTCTATAATTATTTTTTGCCTGAGAAAGGAGATGTGTGCTGCTTTATCTTGGTCAGGCTCAGAACATTAAATAAAACCAGACAGAATCTGCTTTGCGGTTCCTATTTCTGACCCAAGTTTGGAAGAATTCAAGGTAACAAATCTGTAATTGCTTACTATTGATAGTGTCAGCTAAGTTCTTCAGCTGCTTTGCGTTGTCCAAGACTTCAATCCTCTGGGTGTAGGGATTATACCGAACAGAGAAAGGACGAGGGATCGTTTGAGTAAATTTCCTGAGAAAAAATACGTTAATAAATATAAAGTTGAAAATCTATTTTTTTCACTAACTCGCTCTTTTCTTGATGTGTGAATTTGTTGATCGGGGGGATAAGAAAATCCATCAGAGGAAATAACTGAAATTCCTGCTGAGTGATCTGAGACCTACAGCATCCTGCAACACTCTTGAATCTGCATTTGTCCCTACCACCTTTAGTTTTTACTGAACAGGACTAATTAAGTTATTGGCATGGTAACACTGCTCCTGGTACAGGCCAACTATGTAGCACTGGGATCTGCCAAACTTTAAAATCTCACTTTCCTTCCAGTGATGCAAAATACAGAGATTCTGATCCAAGTCTGCAGTTTCTGGGAAAATAAGGTCAAGTGCCTATGCCATCCTGGCATACCAAGGAGCAAGCAGAGAGCTAACTTCTGGCATGGTTGGCAGGAGTTTCCAGGTAATTTCAAAGATAGGAGATAGTCAATGGAGTGAAGCAGCATTCTTTTCACCCCTTATTTGCAGTGTTCTCTTTTGCAAAATAGTTAATCCATGGCAGAAGCATTAAGATCTTGGTATCTTGAGAAAATACTAATTTACATAACCACAGAACTGTGGAAAGAAAGACTCTGAATGGAATGAGACAGTCAGAGCTATTGTTCCAGGCTCCTTTTAGACCCCAGCAGGATACTGGCTTATATATCTGCTTTGGATTACTGAAGTTATTGCTGAAAGAGGAAGGAAAGCACGCAGGAGTTGATTATGAAGCTGCACTATACAGACTGTGACTCAGCATGGTAAATCTCAAATGCCCAGAACAGTGGAATATGCTGCATGCCCCCACAATGTTGCTTCAGTTTAGACCTAATTATTATCAGATAAGGCCACTGTCTCAAACAGAATTCAGTGCAAGCAGACCACAAGGCAAGACAGTGAAAAAATCCTATGTTGACTATGACAAATTCAGTGCCATCAGTCTAGTTTTAATAAGAGGGGAGATCACATTAGAAGACGGTCTTCCTAAATTTCAGCTAAGATCCTAATCAGAAGATGAATGCCTTAAACTGAAAAGTTTTAGGTCAATCTCAGGATAATTTTTCAGGAATGTTTTCTGTTACACATAAACAACATGTCCAGGTGCAAGTCCCTAACACAGACACTCAACCAGCACCCAGGCCCCTATTTCAATTTAACCACTTTTTCAATTTGGTCCTTGAAACAAATAAAGGAAGCTCCAAGATATTTTTTATTAAGTAAGGCAGCATCTTCCTCAAGGAACTTCCTACTCAGTTAGAGTAGATAGAAGTAGATAGAAACAGAGAAGATAGATATAGAGAAGATATGTTATCTATGTTATCTATGTTATTAGCAGGATGCTAATAACATAGATCAGAAGAGAAGGACATCTTTCTTAGATGTTATCCCAGAGAAAAGGGCAAAAGGAGAAGCTGCAGGCCTATGATGACTAAAGAAGCAGCAGGGGAGGTAGCTAGGAAGACCTTGGAGCTGAGAAGTCTGGAGTAGCAGAAGGGTTTTTATCTATGAATGGTAGAGAGAAAGATAAGAAACTGCAGGTCTGGGACAAGTCCTTGTGTGCCATCTCCAAATGAAAAATTTGTTGAGTGTGAACCAAGGCTAACCCCCCAGTGACTTGACTAACATCCAGAAATATGGTGGTGGTTTTTTTAACAGGAATAGAAATACTGTTGTGAGGTGAAATCCAAGCTGAACTCCAAACACAGTCTGAGCCATTCTTGTTTCAAGAACCAGAACTGAACCTGGACCACTATTTCAAAATCTTATTGAACTGGATCTGTATTTGAGTCACAGATGACTGAAAGATTTACTGCGTAGCCTTGTAGTCTTGTAAACACACTGCTGCTAACAAGCTGGAGGCTTTGTATTGAGCTAACCACACAGGCCTCAGGATTGGGGATATTAGGCTTGCTTGAAGTTTTGTTTATCTGTAATAACAATTGCCTAATGACCATGGAGCTATTACCTAATTTGTTTTAGTTTTGCTTAATTCAGAATAATTGTGAGCTATAATGCCTACTGTTAATAATTTTTATATAGGCAGAAATAACAAATAGTTATACTGTATATAGTGAACTAAGTCTGACCCTCAAGTAATGATGCAACATAAAGGAGAATCAGCATGGGCTGATAACAGAGGCACTAAAGGCTCAAGCATGATGCTGCTGGTCCCTGGGCTATCAACAACTCCCACTTGTCGATTATTCACAGTAAAGCAAACTTAGGAGTGGAGAAAAAGCAGTTTAGAGGAAACCAAGGGGATAAAGACAAAAATATTTAGCATAAATAGTAAATTCAGAAGTAACACAGATTTGGAGGCCAGTGTAGGAAAAGCAAGAGATAAAGCATGTTAGAAAACATAAAAATGGTCCTCAGGGTTGAAGAAGAAGAAAAGAAGCACTGATACTGCCCATCTCCTCACAAAAGAGAGGGGAAACTCCATTCATTAACATCACAGTCCTGCTCTGAAGACCTCAAGGTGCTTGTTACTTGACAACCACAAGATTGAAACTGTTGACTTAAGACACAACACAAAGTTTAAGGGTGAGCATAACCTCAGAGGTAAAGGAGTAGATGCTAGGAGATTTCTTCTTTTACAAGAACTGTTAACTCTAGTAATGTTAAAAGAGCCTGTTTTGCATTAATTATCCAGTTTTGACCCTAAGTATTAGTATCATTGCAATTGGACTGGTATTTTTTTTTTGTTGCATTTTGGTTAGATGAGACTCTTATTACACTAAACACAAATTCTTGGCTTCATGTATAAGGTATGTTCCCATTACCGCTCATATTTGCCCAAGATTCCGAAGATACCAACTGATAAGCCTCTTTAAGCTTTGCACCATCTTTTTCTAATGCCTCTTGAAACATTATTGTCAACCCAAGATCCATTATGGCAATGGGATGCACTGTATTTGCAGTGGACAAGAAATGGGGTCTTCTCTGGATTGACTGTCTTACCTTAGCTTTTCTTTTGCATCTTTAAAACTTTCAGCAACATAGTAGGTAGGCTGGAACTCAGTAACAGGGTACTTCTGCACAGAAGTCTTCTCCAGGACTAGGGGCTGAATCTCAGGTTCACTTGATAAACAATACTATGAACAAAAAGATAAGAAATTTATTTCTGTTTAAAAGTGTTTAAATGTGCTGTGAAAGAAATATAGACCCACTGAACGCCATCCCACCTCAGACAGGAAAGAGTTGCTTCTGTGGTATACAATGATAATGCCACCCACTAGGAAAGAAACAGGTATGAGTTCTTGTGTTTGCATACACCTACACGCTTATCAGAGCTCTTCAATGAAGTATGACGTTTCATGCTATTTCTATGCACAAAGTATGAAGCAAAAATAAAGATCTGAAGATATTTAGAAGAGAAATTTTAGCGATTATAAACATATTCGGAATGTTTTCTAGAACACACCTGAAGCTCCCCAAATGAAGACAGCAGCCCTGCACCATATGCCTTCAGTGAATCACCTTCCTTACACAGTCCAAACTCCACCGTAAACCAATAAACCTAGCAAGAAAATTAGACAGAAATTATGATTCCTTGATCAAAACCAGTATGTCTAAATGAATACATTTGTAGTTTGAATTTCTATTTAAAATGTTGTCATGTGTCAAATTCAAATGTATAAATGCAACAAATGTCCCCTCAGACTGAAATTCTTCTCTAGCACAGAGCTAGACTCCATGTGCCTGAGAAGCAGTTCAGTTCCCTGACAAACACAGTTGTGTTTTACTGTGTTCGTCTTTGTCAGCAGAGGCAATGAAATTAGAGCAATAAAGCTTTACTTTGGCTGGTCAACCCAGTAAAAGTTTCAGCCTTAGTTAATAAAAGTTTGTGTCCTGCTTCACACAGAAGACATCTAACTGCAGCAACAAGAGGATGAGCAGGTTGTTAGTGCAATAGTGAAGGAAGATGGTGTGTGGTCTAGTCTGACTCCTTGGTCTGTCATTTTGAAGGGATACCTGCCCTGGCTCAAAAGAACTACCTCATCTATCAGAAGCATCAAAGCTGTGCAATGCTTTGCCCAGGTGGGTTTGCACTGGTGACACTAATCTCACAGGAATACCCTCGCTTTTATTTGAACTTTGCAACTCTGGGTCTCAGTAGTCTCAGAGTAGCATTCAGGTGAGTGACATTGACTGCAGAGGACATTATCTGCCTGGCAGAGTGGAAGGGAAGAGATGCTTGCAGTTAGAACAGCTACTGAAGCTGCCTCCTGAAATTTCCTGTGGGGATGTAGTAACATACCATCTTTTCTTGCCCAATATGTTTGTGCTGGAGGAAATCTTGTCTGGGCTTCTGTGTTTAATCACAACTGTCACTTTGAATAAGGGGTGCCAAAGCTATTTTCCTTTAATGCAACTGTTTCAGGGTGGGGTTTTCCAATCATGGTCTTCACTCTGTTCTCATTCAACTCTATGGGAGTTCTATCAGTGACTTCAGTGGCAGCAGAATTAAGACAACACAGGGCGCTTTGGAAAATTGAGCCCTCATTTATTAAATTACCGTAGCAAGTTTCTCGATGAAATCATCTGGAGCTCCCAGAGATGCCAGTCCAATTTCCTGTAACAATAAACCATTATTCTTCAAGCTGTTTATTGCAAACATTCTTCCTGTCCCATATTATGTAATTGCTCACATTTTAAATGTTACCATTGCTTACTACCACACACAAATGTTTACAGGACATGTTCCTATCATGCAAGATCAATTTTAAACCAGAAATCTCTCCAAAAACGAACAAAGGGTCTTGTCCAAATGTCATTTACAAGGCATGATCCTTTGTGCCTGGTACAAAGCCCATTGAGGTCAAATAACATTTTATTCTTGCTTTGACAGGCTTTTGATCAAATCTAAAATGCACATCTGAGAGAATGATAGGGACAAAAGGAGGTAAATCAATCACACCCACACACCTTATATATTCCTCTCTGTTTTGATGGGCCCTGATTAAAGGACTTTTCCTGGAGCCTTGAATGAGCTATTTTGTCTGAATGACAGGGCATGATTTGAAAGAGCTTATTCATACCTTGGGAAATAATGGAGACTTTTCCAGGAGGCATGTAATAGTCAGATTCAGAAGGCAAACACACAAGACTATATATGACCAGGTTCCTTTCTCTATTTTATCTAGTGAGGACTGCATAGCGCAAAATCAGAGGGCCTCCCACACACACTCCAAAGACATTGGAGCAACTGTCACCATGTCAAATCCTAGTAAGCCAAGATATAAGATGACTTGTCTTGAAGGAAACCCCAATTCTGGAAAAGGGAAGAACCTGTAGGCAATACTGAGAACTTACTAACTAGACCAAAGCAACTTCCTCTTCTCAGATGTTACATGAAGTCCATTTTCTCTTCCTTCCTGCCTTCCTGCCTGCCTTCCTGCCTTCCTTTCTGCCTTCCTTCCTCATTCCTGCCTTCCTTCCACCTTTCTGCCTTCCTGCATTCCTTCCTGTCTTCCTTCCTGCTTACCTTCCTTCCTTCCTGCCTCCCTCCCTCCCTCCCCCCTCCTTCCCCCTTCCCTCCCCCTTCCCTCCTCCCTCCCTCCCATCCTTCCTTTCTCTATACTCCATCCTTCTTTCTTTCTTTCTTTCTGTTTTTCTCTTTCTTTCTTTCTTTCTTTCTCTTTCTTTCTTTCTCTTTCTTTCTTTCTTTCTCTTTTTCTCTTTCTTTCTTTCTTTCTTTTTCTTTCTTTCTTTCTTTCTCTTTTTCTCTTTCTTTCTTTCTTTCTTTTTCTTTCTTTCTTTCTTTCTCTTTTTCTTTCTTTCTTTCTTTCTTTCTTTCTTTCTCTCTTTCTTTCTTTCTTTCTTTCCTTACCTGGGAAAACTGAGCAAAACTGGGGTCAGCGAAAAGAGGCACATGTCCTAGCAGCTCGTGACAAATATCACTGCAGGAAAAGATGACATCTGAATTACTGTGATACAGGAAAAGTCCAGCAATGCTGGATGAACACCCTAGAGTCAGCACATAGGCAAGAGCGTAGTGCATTTGCTCCTGCAAGAAAATATCGCTCCCAGGAAAACATTTTGCTCTAAGATTATTCTCATGATGGAAGTACTCGCAAACTCCAGGATTTTCAGTGCTTTTATCATCATACATCACTCAGCAGAAGGATGATACACTATTTGTTTTTCCTTATGGAAGAAAACCATCCATTTAACTGCCCACCCAGCTCAAGAAAGCCCAGAACGATATCACCCCACCAAAGAGAACATAGATGTTTCAGTCTCAAGGACAAAAAACATTTTTAGATGGAGCTCAGGCAACTGAGACAACTCACCATAATGTCAACATGTACCTCAAGAGCTCAACTCCAGTCCCTGTTCAGGCCCATAGCCTCCCACTGAGAGGTGAAAGCTACATATGATGAAATAGGTAGGATTATTTCATCACTAGTTGAAGTTGGCAGCTGGACAGGCAAATCTCTCACCTAAGGACTGTTAGATTTTTCAAATACAGAGAAGTGATTTGGTGAGATGGAAAAGGGAGAGGCATAAGATGCTCTCAAGAAGGCCAGGACTGTGGAAAACATTTCAGCCTGGCTTTGTGCAGGATGAGAATAGGGTGAGCAAAAGCAGGAAGTAAAATCAGAAGAATGAAACTAGAATAAAGGAAGGCAGAAGAGGTTGTGGGAAGTAAGGAGAAAAGAAACAGTAAGTGAGGTGAGGAAGAATTGCAACAATATGAAGCAGAATGAGAAAACTGTTTTGAAAATGGCAAATGGAAAAGGACAATGGACAGGGACAGAGAGAAACATTCCAACGTAAAACTGAAAAAGTGATGGGTTCAGTGGTCTGGGCTTCCCCTGTCTTGCTGCCAGAACCTTGCTTGCAACATGTTGAGTCATTCCTGCACTAGATTTCACACCACTATTTGGGTGTTAATAGCTAAGCTGTGTTAGTACACTGTTCTCTTGCATCCCAGCCACCAGAGAAGCATGCCTTCAGTAGCAAAACCATCTCATTTGCCCCAGAAGAACTTGCAGAAGAGGATGAAAATTGTTAAAAAGACTAGAAATGTTCTGAAAAAGTTTTCAGAAAAGAGTAGTCACTTGGCTGCTCTCCATTAGCTCTGTTCCCAGGAGTGCTCCCGATTCCCACATGGTTATTATCGGTTGGACTGACCCTGCTGTTAGTCTGCTGCAACTTTACACACTTTTTGTGCCAAAGTACTTACGGCTCTGGTGTGTACATGGGTTTGGATGCATGGCGAATATACTGCGTAGAGTGGAATACTCGAAATGCCAGCCCAGCCAAGAAATCCCGAGAGGACAGTAAACCTGCAACAGGACGCAGGCGAAATCCAGTGCAGCCTGAAGGGAAAAAACATGGAATCTTAAAAACAGCTAATGTGTTCAATTTATCCATATCCAGACTTCTTGCAGTGGAAGTTTGTTAATTGTTTTGGGGTTGGTTTGGTTTTTTTTTTTTTTTCTCTCTCTATGTTAAACAGAGTTTAATTGTGAAAGAGCAGGGAATTTGTTACTCATATATCCCACCAGCACAGCATCTGAACATCTGTCCAACTGTACCCCTGGAAGCATTAGAGAGGGATCTGGGACACAGGTCAAGTCATACCATAGGGAGCCTATGGTAAAGCAGGGACTGTTTTTACATCTCTGGAAGCATCACCCCCACTGATAGCTGAGGCCTTTAATTTCATCTGGTTCTTTTAGGTGCTTCAAACTTACTCTGCAAGAAGTTTGAAACATCTTCAAGCTGGGGAATATTGTCCTCTTGGTAGCCACAGTACTTCTCCAGCAGTGGAAACACATGGTTGTGTTCATAACAAGCATGAGTTGGATAGAGACTCTTCAGCTCCCTGAAGACAGTGCCCCACGTTTTCTTTTCTTCTTCCGTATAGATGACACGAGGAATAGGTTGGCCACTAGAAAGAAAATGGTACCCTCCGTAGCAGCGACACAGAAGATGTCATATGCCACCAGCACCACACTCTTTCTCCTTTTACACTCACTATTTTCAAAACAGTTTTCTTATTCTGCTTCATATTGCAGGTTTACTTGGGCTGACCAGGAGCTCCTGGTGCAGGAGGGAAGATGCCTTTGGTCTGACATGTAGATGCAAAAGGAGCCTCACTTGTCCCTAGGCACTGGCTGGAAAGGGCTATACTGACCTTGGCTGAGATATTGGCCATTAGACAGCTCCCTGTATTATTGTGTTAAAAATAAATCAGTGCTTATTTGTTTTATCAAGATGTTCTTCTCTTTTGCATTTCTAGATATGAAGTAGCTGCTTTATTTCTTGCTCTAATGTGCATTATATTAATTGTTTTTGTAACAACATGGAAACCATCAGCTTAATAAAACTCTGTTGGAGTGGCAGAGAAATTCTGATCTGTACTTTATGCTGTAACAGATGCAGAGTCCAGCCAATTTGACTTTTTATAATTGTAATGAGCAATTTTGAGTCAAATCCCTCCCTCAGGCCTCCATGTGCTTAGCTCATGCTGAAGCTAACAGGAATCATACAATCACAAGTAATGCAGTCTGGCCTCCTGTGAATAGCCAATTCCTCAGCAATAATGTTAGGGCCATAGGTGAATCCAGTAGCTTTGAAAAATCAAAGGGTTTTAAGTAACTTAATAGGGTTAACATCACTGCTGGAATAATGCTGGAGTTTTCCAAGCCCCAGAGACCCATTGTTAAACTCTTGATGACACCCTACAATCTCCTACTCCCTCATTTTTTTTTCTTGAGCCTCAGGGCAGCTCCTCTGGAGTACCATCATTTTCTGACTCTCTGTATCAGCCCTCCTTGATCTGTGGAGCTTTAAACATCCTGTTGAATTATGAGGATTTCTGGGGGATTGTTGTTCCTATAGCACTTCCAAGTAATCCTCAAACACCTTCAAGGGTTATTTCAATTTCAATTAAAAAATTTTAGGATCGGTGGGGCTGGAGGCAAAGGAAGGCAGAAAGAAGAGGCAAGCTAAAAGCAAAGGAAAGAGAAGCCAGGAAGATTAGGCATTCAACAAAAACAATGGGTAAATCTATCAGGAGAGGAGGCAGAGAGCAAAGGAAAAGTAGAGGCAAACATAATAAAGAAAGAGGATAAAATAGGTGCAAAAAAGGGATACAGAAAAGAATGGGATTGAAGACAGGAAGAAGAGTACAAGACAAGCAACCGCTGACCCATCTCACCTTTGCAACCGGGTAGCACCTTCGCAAGCTAAGCACATTTGCCTTTTCATATACTTCCCATGAAGCCTAAAAACTTTGGTTGTGCCTCTCCTCCTGCCTGCTTCTCTGTATCTCTGTCCCCCTATGCTGGAGACAACCTCTGATCTCTCCTCCCCACTGCAGAGCCTGAAAGGTATGTTGTGGTGTAGCACCCAAGACAAAGACATCACAGATCCATCTGTGCCTTCCTGAATTAACACACAAAGTCACAAAAACCACATACCTTCTTTCCATGAGCCCCAGAAGCCCAGACATGGGCTTTGACACCCTATTTACTGAAAGACCTAATTGGAAAGTCTGAGAACTTCACATAAAAGGTTCATTTGGGACTTAAGTCTAGGTCTATACAGGTTCTGTTTCCAAAGTAACTGAAGATCTGGATAACAGACTAAATATTAATAAGTTACATCTTGGAACATACTGGTTTAGTTCAAATCTTGGAGGGAGGGGTGGTTAACTTTTTTGCTTTATTTCAGTGTACAATTTGGTGAAAGCCTACAAACTGGAGAATAGAATTTGCTGTCTACTGTGCAAGAAAGGTACATCTTTTGTGAGATATCTATCAGCACACATTAGAACCATTTATATCTGGACACAATGTCTTATTCAAATTTCCTAGCTGGGAACTGAGGTCCTGACTTTTTTTACCTGATATCTTGTACTTTCCGTGAATCACTTCAGTTTTGTCTCTCATTTTGTGATTGGATTTTTAGCTCTTTTGCTTTGGGGCTATCTTTTCATCCTGTGCAAAGTGGAGCCCTAAATGTAAAATATAAGTTATTTTTTCTTTGCAACCACAATTTTTACCAGTCCCAGCAAGAATCAGGCCTAGTAATACTAATTTATATGTGCGAGTGGCTCTGGGAATAGAACTTTTTCTCCTCCAGATCTGATCACTGAAAGCAATCAGCCAAGCCTGTTTTAACTGAATTTAACCTGTCCATTCATTTTTCTTGGGAAATGAGAGCCCAAATTGCTGACTGCAGCTGGATCAGACATGATAAAAGTAGGGTATCAGACACTGGATTAGCATCAGAACCATAAGTTATTCATTATTTTAATAGTGTATGCAGCTCCTGCTTTAATGTTAATGATAGGCACTCCTCTCCCAGCCCTGGTTTAATGGGGAGAATACCAGAAGCATCTTTATTCAATGCTCAGGTCTTTGTAGTAGCAACAGAGTCTGCTGCTCAATTAGACAACAAAGCCAGGGAAGAGGGGTGTTGAGGGAAAGAAGGGAGGTGATGTTATCTTCTGAACATGTGCCTGGAACAATTTACTTTTGTTTTGTCATGATTTGGGGATAAATGCATGAACAGTAAGATTTAAACACATGGCAGAGAAAAGCCAACACCAGGAGGATTCTTACGGAAAAACAGGGATTGCCAGCAGGGTGAGCACCCTAGGAGAGGGCAAGAGATGTGGGTTTGCTTTTTGCCCATGCACTGGGTACTCACTGTCTGTAGTTGTAGGCGATATCTGCAAACTCCTTCCTCCGGGCCCGGTACACGGGATCTTTGAACCCCTGAAGAGAAACAGGGACGGTCAATCCATGTGTAAGTGCAAATGGTGAACAGCCTTCCTCCCACTGAGCACCCTCAGGCATGGCTGGTGTAGTCTGAGAAGTGCAGGAAGCGCAGTGGGAAAGCTGCCTCTGTTCTGCCAGGCTCTGCTCACAAAGGGCACCGCTCCTTCCCAGTCTGCAGAGCCACCAGAGCAGCCATTCAGTCACAGCCTCACAGCACCTCTCGCCCCACAGGTCCTTTCATTTTCCCATTTCTGCCTGCTACAAAATAGGGAAACATGCTCCTTTACAGCAACAACAAGGCGCTCCTAGCAAGAGCAATACACAGAATTAACAGCACTCGGATAACCATGCCCCTCTGGTTTCTCTTGAAGCTTGTTGCTGTTCCTGGCACAGCTGGGCTGTTCCAGAGGAGCAGAATCAAAACACACTAGAAACACATTCATCAACTCAATCAGATTTTTAGGCAGATTTTCAGCATGAACCACACTTAAAAGTGTTCATTTTCAAACTGCTAGAGGAACAGTAAGCACTTAGCAGGCCAAAAAGCCCTATTTGTACTTCAAATTCAATCATTCGAAGGGAATTGATGACTACAAAGAATGTCTAATAGACCTTGTGGTTGGGAGCTTGACCTTTGCAACTAATTACCAATAAAACCAAGGATAAGAAATAAAACCTCTAAATCTTCATCTAGGATAACCATTCTCCTCCCCCAGTGTGCCTGCTTTTTAGACTAAAAGTTCCTCAGTGCTAGGAATGCCTTCAGCACTTGGAGTATGGAAACATCCTCCCACACTAGGATGCACTTCCACAGGGCAAATGGGAAGAGCTCACTGGGCACCGTGGTCGTTCATAAATGCGTCTCTTAGTGGGGAACAGCACAACTGGACCGAGAGGCCATGAAACACAACCAAGTACAGAAGACGGCTGAAGCAGAGTGTAAATCTCAGAGTGTGAATCAAAAAGAGGCAGCCAATGGCCAAGATTAACCTTTCATAGAGATCACTGTGATTAAATACCATATATCACTTTAACTACTAAAAACACAGGCTTCTTTAATTTCTCTCCTGCACTCTGTGGACTGTCACACCTATTTACCCCAGCAGCTGGCTTTCTTTTTTAAGGCACAAGTGCTCACCAACGAATTCTAGGAACTGGAGGAAAGATGCTTCATTCCTTTTAATATATTTTTCTTTTTTCAAATACAGTCTTGGTCTATTCCCACATGACACACAAGGGGGCCATTGGCTCAGTGTACCTCCTTTCATTCTGCCTTCCATATGACCACACTGAACATCATGAATCATTGTACATGGTACATAACACATCTTGAATTAAGCAATAGGTAGTGAATGACTAATCACTCCATCTCAATAAAACTAATAGCAGCAATTTTTGTTGCGCTGCATGTAATTTATTTATAATCACCCTGTCTCAATTAAACTAATAGCAGCAATTTCTGGTGCACTGCATGGAAGTCAGTGTGTTTTGACAATGAAAACAAGTTGTTGTTTGCTTGGAGAGGGAATAGAGGCAGAAAATATTCTTGTATCTGAAAAAATTGAAAAACCACAAAACAAATTTTTTTATCAGCTAAGTCAATGAACAAAACTTTCCGATGCTACCATTTAAACCACAAACTTTTTGAACCAAGAACCTTTTCTTTTGTTGTGTCTCACTAAAGAAGTACCACAGCAGATTTAACAACCGCATAACAAGACACTAAGCTAAATCACGTGTATGTAATCAAGGATGAAAAACCAGTCTTCCCATCTCTGGGCTATGATACGTTGCTTCTTAAATTTTTCTTGTTTGTGATACACGAAACGAGTCTGAAGTGACCACACCAGACTCATCTGGGAAAACTAGATGTACCCTTCCGGTGGCCCTGTGCTCTGATGACCACTGATGACTTTTAGGGTCTCCTGGTATTTGCTCAATTAAAGCAACCTTCTGTTTGATTTACTTCATAATCAGGGATTAGGCTGATTCTAACCCTAGAAATGTGGTACCACCCTTGTCCTGTACCATGTGAGACTTAGTCTACTAGATCTGTACTAAAGCAGAGCAAATGTAAATGAGAGAAATATCTGTCCCAATAACTAGGAAAAAAAATTAAAAAAATAAAGCTCTTACAGGATGATCAGCATCCAGTTCTGCTCCGTAGCTTAGGATCTGATTGGCAAACCTGTCCAGCTCCTGGATGCTTCTTGGGAACCATGGCACTGAAAAACAAAAATGAAATAGAGACTGGTATGCTTCTTTGTAATTTGGTTTGGGACCATCTTCTGATCTTTCCATTTATTCACCATAAACATAAAGAAATATATGTAAGGGGCTAAATTCTTTGGGCAGCAATCCTTTTTCCTTTAGTAGAAAGCAAGAACAAACTGTGCAAGTTGTCTTGAACTTGTGGTTGTTTTGCACTGTTGGAAGAATACAGAACATCAAGAGTATCTAACCCTTGGTGCAGAGCTGGCTTGTAATGTTTATGATTTTCTGTTTATTACTTCTGGTCTCTTGGCTTACCAAAATGCAGGAATTTTTCACAATAGCTAGAATTTTTCCCCCTTTCAAAGGAACAACAAGAAACCCCACAACAGGGGTACAGAATTATTTGACGCTCTAAAAATCTCTTTCTAAGACCCACATGGTGACCTCTCTTGAACAAGGATTCTGAAATAAAATGATAAATGGCACTGTAATACTCCAAATCAACACTGTATTACTACAGTCATTATACAATAATGCATTCACTTGATTAACATCGTTGGTCTGTCTTCTACTGCCTTGTAACTCATACACTATACATGCTGCCTGTGGCACAGCCAGCACGTGAAAAGGGACCACATTGACTACACAGCATGTAATGTCCATGGGACCCTCCCCTTAAATAAGAACATAAGGTGAAGGACAAAGAAGAATCACAGGGATTTCCAGATGTGGCGTGTTGAGACAGAGAAAAGAGGAAGTCAAGTGTTTTCATGGCAATTGCAACACCGAAAGGCTCTTTGCACCTCTTAGGTACATAAAGCAGTTATCCCAGGTCCAACCTCCTTCCCAGAGCCAGGAGTGCATTTACCCAGTGGTCTAGGCAGACTCCTGACACATATCCCCTTAAGAGAAAGAAGCCCATCGCATGTGCAGTGGCTCTACCAGGCTGCAGCCCTCTCTTCCTTCTCCTCCAAGATGATCCAGTTGCATATCAAGCCAGGCCACCACTGGGCCTGGCCACCCCATCCCTCTGCAACGCTGAGCCAGGAGAGCTCAGTGGAGGGAGCACAGTAACTGTGGGCCCTTGCCCAGTCATTGCTTTGGGAAGTGCATCAGTAGTATCACTACTAGGTAGTGCTGGCGACTGGGCATATCTTGGGAGCTGCCAGCTCTGCTGTGTTCAGCTTGCTTGGGTCTCCCTTCTGTTACCTCATTCTTACATTTTTGGCCCTCTGATCCGAGCTGCCTGCATCTTTGCCCTTTCCTTCTGTCCAAGTCAGAGTCAGTTGTCAAGCCTGAATTTAATAGACTGTGGCGAACTTCTCACAAATACAATTAGTAGTCCTTTGAGCCCAAATACACATCTGTCTCCAGGAAACTCTGCAGCACTTAGGTCTATCATTTCTTTACGTGTGACATGAAAAATTACTACCCTTTTTTTTTAAACTTGATTATTTCAAGTGTTGTTAATTAGATCCTGCATATAAGCATTATTAATTGTCATTCACCTTTTCCAGGCCCCTAGGAATTTATATCTCTCTGTCAGATCCTCCATCTACTCTCCATTTTCCTGGTTTTTCCTATGTATTTTAGGCCCAGAAACCGTGGGCTATCTCATGCACTCTCATCACTTCCCTCTGCACCATTTCCAGTTCAATTTTTTATGTGGAAAGGGCACAAGACCTCCATCTGAGGATGTACACCATGCTCAGGCCATGGAATCATGTCCCACATGCTCCCCACACTGAGTACAAGTCAGCAACACATATTTAAAGTCTAACATGACCCAAAGATCCTCTGATCCAAGACGAGGGGCAGATTCTATAAATAAAATTTTTGCAATTAATTTAGTGACTTTCTTGCACAAATAGGCCTTGCTTGCTCAGCCAGAGCTTGGAAAACAGCTCATTCCCTTCTGTGGCTCTTTGCTTAGCTGGGAGCACTGTCACTCAGGATACCTCCCCATCTTGTTTGGTATGTTGTGCCAAGTGAACCTGATCCCCAGCCAGCTGCTGCTGAATCAGTTCCCTGCAGTGACTTGCTGATGGGGCTCATCCAAGATCTGATGGACCACCTATGGGATAAGAGGATCTCTCTGTCTCCAGGACTACTCAGTCATGATTTCTGCTGAGCCCAAAAGTGTGGAGGGCACTTGTGGCACTGGGTTTCTACAAGTCACCTGCGCAGGGGCGCCGGAGCAGCAACAGCATTTACAGGTCACACTTTGGCTCAGCCCCATGCAGAGTGCCCACTGCCCCTGACCTACTGTCCCAGGGCCAGCCCGGCTCCGTGAGCACTCCCACTTGGGAGCCTTCATATTTGTTTCAGGCAGGCCACGAAAAACAGGCAGCTGGTGGCTGCTGGCCAGGAAGATCCTGAGCTGCCTGAGCTCCCCGGGCTGCGGAGACCCGTCACGGTGCTCAGCGGTGCTCCAGCTCTGCTTTCCCTTCTCCCGCTCAGCAGAAGTGGGATTTGGTCCACTCTCTCCAAGATGCACCCTTCTGCTTTACCCTAAAAACCAGACCTGAACAAGTCACTAGATGGCAGCAGCAGACTCAGGAAGATCTTCCCCACATACGTTTCTTTGCTGCTGGATGCACGGCTAGTTCTCTTAGTTGCTCAAGAAATACTCTCTCGCCTTGTCGTTAGAAACTTTCCTGCACCTCCAACCCCTTGAGTTAAACTAGTCAGACGGGGGAGTAGAAAAAAGTGTGTTTGATCCCTAGAGAGGGGTCAATCCCTAGAGAGGGGTCCCTACTTACACCATGTGTAGGGTGAGCACAGGTAGCCATCCTGAGCCTGGTTTTTATGTAGGTTTATCTCCTGGCTCTATCCCTGAGCTTTGTGTGACGGTGGAGGACTCGCTCCACTGTGCTTCAGACTCCCCACTATCAGCTTGGGCTGAGGTACACTGGTAAATGTTTTTAGATTAGGCACTGGGAAAAAAGCTGCCTGGCACTCCCACAGCAAAGGATTTGTCAGTGTTAGAGCGAATAACCACTCTTCTCAGGGACACACCACGAACTGAAGGGTCCAGGCTGTGTAGACAAATTGGGGGGGGCTGAAATCTGCGGTGGATTTTGGCAGTGATGTCTGCAGGATTTTGCTGGCCTGAATCAGAAAGGTCTCAGGGGCAGGGTTTGAATCATTAAAACTTCAAATGAAAAAATGAATGTAAAATAGTGGCTCACCTTCATTAAATACACTTTTTTCTCAAGATTGCCAAAGTACTTTGTGTGGAGCTTACAATAAACTACAAAAAACTGACTCCAGGCTGATGTGGTATCAGTTCCGGGTATGGAGATGGGTGACTTGTTTTTCACCTACACAGGAGCAACACCTTATCTTCCTGTCATGCAGCTCCTGCAGGGCAGAAATCTATTGATCCTGTCTACCCAAACACCAGCAGTAGCTAAAAGAAAACAGCTTTGAGCTTGCAGACCTGGCTGAAAGTGGCAGATTGTGAAAGGGAAATCCCAAGGATGTTTAGTGCTACGTGCACCAGCATAACTGATGTTATGTTAGGTCCTGGAAAGCCCTGAGCCTTCTCAGCTCTTATGGAAATCAAAGATTCTGAGCACAGACTCTGGGCAAACACAGCATAAAGTCCATACAGCCCTTGCATCAGGGACCAGGGTGCAAAAGGGCTACTGGGTCTTCTGCCTAGCTGTGGAGTGCCAGGAGACTGTCCCCAGCCCTCCCAGAAACTATTTAAAAGATCAAATCAAATTACCCCCTGGCTGATTCTATCCCATATTTTGTTTGCAACATCCTCCTCCAGCCCATTTGCCAGACTCACTGTCTGTCTGCACAGCGATTAATGAATTGCCAGGGCAAGCTGTTGCAACACTGGGTCTCTGTGAAGGTCTGAGGAGCAAACATGGGCTGATCAGTAATAAATATTGATTTGTCTGTAAGTGAAACAGCAGCATTTATGGGGCCATGCTGGACACCCAAGTGGTGACCAAATTACTGTGGGGTCAAATGCTTAGCAGAATGCTAATAAGCCATTTATATGAGAGGCAGCAAAGCAGGGGCAGAGAGGACTTCTGCAGAACTCCTCCATTTGGACCATTGTGAGGAGGGTCAAAGACAGGTCTATGCAATTTATAGCAGTTCAAGGCCCAGGTTTAGCCCATTTTTAAACAGTATCAAATGCTTTAGCCAGCCTCGGGGTTTAGCAAACAAGGCCCCTACAGAACTTCAGCTCCCAGCTTGTCTTAGAAATGCAATAAATTGTCTGCATTTCCTTAATGCTGCAACAGAATAATATTTAATTATTTTTATTCATGGGCTCCAAGTGGACTGCAGATAGCCAGCTTGTTTCCAAAAAGAGCCATGAAGAGATGCACTGTGTTTGCGCAACAAATCTTTCCATCTGTAGAAAGGGCTTTTGGCCCAGGAACTGCCAACCCTTCTCGTCTGAAGCTCTAAAGCTACATTTGGATTTAGAGCATTTTGCTGGCCTGCTCTCAGCTAAAATTACACTGTTGATCCAAATCTGGTATTTGTGACTATTTGAATATGTTGATTATATTTTGCATTTAGTTGAAAGAAAAATAAACCTAAAAGCAGTTAAAGTGACCAAAAAAAAAATAGAAAAAAAAAGAAAAAGGAAAAAGCCATTCATTTATCTCTTGCCCAATAAAGCACACAAACGTGTTTAACACTGAACTACACAGAAGGGGCAGAATACAGAAATTTCCTCTGAGTGTCCACAAAGCAGTGCCCCAAGAATGGTACTGTGTGCTTCCTACAGGAAACAGCAAAATAGGGTTTTTCTTTCTCAAATCATGAGCATGAGAAAAATGAATACTTAGCAGGGAAAGAATGAGAACGTTTTTAGGCAGCAGTAGAAGAACCAGTCCCATGGGATCCCAGACTGCCTCCAGAAGAAAATATTCCCAGCCTTTACCTGCCCACTGAGAGGAGTGTGGCAATATCCCCATAAACCATATTTCTGAGATTTTGCTCCCTGGGAGCATACTGTTCCCGTTCTGTGTTTTGGGAATATGATTTCACATAAGCATATCCATGGACTACGACCAGATTTGCCAGGAGGACACTTTTAAAAGGCAAGCTGGCCTAAAAGGCACCACAAGGCCTGTTATTTGTTAATGTCATCACTGATAAAGGACAGCATCTTACCACACTTCCTACAGCTTGGGCTGTTCCGATCTCAGTCTGCCCTCGTAGCCGCCTCAGCCCAGAATTTGCCACCCACAGTTCATCCCCTAAGCAGGGCTTGTTTGACCTTTCAAAATATGGTTCTTTGGGGATTTCAGTTTGACTGGACCCTTACTACTCATGAGAGGAGTTGAAACTGAAAAAAAAGGGAAAGGGCAAAAAGAAATATCAGTCTTCTTCTGTCTCCTCAGCAATAAATTGCTCCCACTTTATATTATTTCTGAATTACTGAAATTAACAAACAAACACAAGTTATCCTCTCAGACAGAAGGGGATAAAGTCCCTTTCTGAAGCACTGACAGGATAATCTAGCTCAAAAAACCCTTTGATCAACACAGTAATATGCAGCGAAATCCTAATCCTACAGCTGACCACAGGAGTTTTGATTTCTGTGAGGTCAGAATTTCCACACACAAGACTTTCTTGGATGATACTTAGAGCTGTATCTCCATCCGACTCTGGCCTATGCTTATACACAACTTCATTATTTAATAAGGTTTATTATTTACTTCTTCATAATAACTAGAAAAATAAAAGTAATGTCAAGCCCTGCTAGGTCCTGTAGCTTCCTTCTGGAAATTAAAAAGCTCCCAAAAGTGAACCTCTTTGATTTGACGTGATCATAAATCACCTAATCAACCTTTTGTCCCTTCATCTCATGAATGGAGAGAATTGACTCCAAAGAGTATCTGACTTCTTCTTTTTCATCTTCAAATGTAATGTCATGGCTAAGACACAAAGGAAGTGGTAAAAGGATTACCAGCACTGATCTCAAGAAGGTATTAAAGTCCTTTCATGTTGTTCCTAGGAAGGAAGAGGAAGATCCAGACCTAAAGTATTTAAAGTCTGAAATCCTATTAAAATCACATCTGTTATCTGAAGAGGCATTTAAGTGTGTCTCGGACTAGCTGCTGGGCAGCCACCACCTTACCAGGCAGCCTCAACTCTAGCAAATCTCTGAGAATTAGGAGCATGAACAACTCACAAAATTTTCCTTATTTCTCTCCAAGAGCAGAATTGCAACTGACCACCCTGGGATTTCTTACAGTAATAGAGAGTTAGTCCTGCTCACACTAAAGTGGGTGGCAGAGTCTTCCTAGTTTCCCAGGAGACCTAGTCAGAAGCACGGCAAAAGATGAAGCATGGCAGTTTACACTGACAGAAAATCTCCAGATGAAAAAGCTTACAGCACAGGCAAAATAGGCAGAGACAGGGAAATGTAGCCACAAAGATCCAAGAGGATCTCCTTTACTATGGGAAAAATAAGTAATTTCAGTATGTGACACAAATATTCCTTGTCAGTGTATCCTTACCAGTGTCCTTCTTCTTTGTTCGTGAAAGCTCATGGACTGTTGCTCCAATATCACTTCTCAAGGACTTGATGATCTTATCCAGTGCTGGGATATTCTTTCCTTCCAAGTTAATGAAGAACTCATACTCATCTTTGTTGAGACGGGAAGGTCGGGACTCAATATGGGTCAAGTTTATACCTTTTTCCTATGAGAAAAAGAAATTTTATTGCCACATGATTTGGGAGGAGGAATATGACATAAAGGCTAGATAAACACGTGTCAGTCAACAAACCATACTATACAATCCAAATAATTCAAAAGTAGACACTTACCTCTTGGGGCTACTGAACTGAAGATTTTCACAACAGAGAGAGAGACAAAAAGGAAGAATGAAATGTGGGATTCACCCTCATAAAGGTTAGAAGAAGGTGGAAGCAGGATACAAGTTGTAAACAGGCTTTGTATTGTAAATGGTGACTCCAGTACCTCAAGTACATAATGAGAGCCTGTCTGTGTCGACAAGGACATTTCCCAAGGATCAACACAGGAAGTAAGCATTCCACCTGTAGAGTACCCTCTCGTGAGAAACTAAATGCTGTATTTAGGAGCATCTTGAAAGAAGACTGGAAAAGCAAGCAGCTGTGCACCCTGTGAGATAAGCTTCTGCCAAACCACTGCACAGTCACCTGCAAAGCCACCTGCACAATTTCCAGGGCTGTGAGCAGCTGTTGGGCAGGGATCCAACAGGAAACATGGATCTGCACCAAAAAAAAAGGCAGCCGACGTTTGTGCAAATAAAAACATAGGTGTTTTAAGTCACAGAATCACAGAGTTGCTGAGGTTGGATGGGACCTCTGGAGATCAGCTAGTCCTACAGATTGCTCAGGGAGGTTCTGCTAGAGCAGATTGCTCAGGGCTGTGTCCAGTCAAGGTTTGAGACTCCTCAGTATCTCTGGTACTGCTCCAGGATCTAATCACAGAAAATATTTTCTTTAGCTTGGAAATTGGAATTCTGTCTGACCATCAGCAGTGTCCTCTAGCTCTGAAGAAAGAGTTCATTGGCAAGTATAGTCTTGATGACTATAGACAATGGGAACCTAAACTCAGACATGCCACCATGCTGCTGTGTGAGCAATAAGTAGCTAAAAATCCTATTTTTCCAGTCACTTAAGCAAAAGTTTGGGACAATCTACCTCAGTTTAGCTGAACTCAAATGTTTTCCTGAGCACTGTAATTTGAATATGAAAATATTGCACTTTCTTTTTTTTTTTTTGAGAAAAACCTTTTAAACAGGTTTCAGTGGGCATTCACTTTGCCAACCAACCATCCTGTCAGTCTCACACTGAAGCTGAAGACACGGAATGACAGGGTCAGGCCTGGGCTTCTGTCCCCCAAGAGGAATATACATATCCCTGGAGGAAATCTGGGCCTGAAGATCACAGAATCATAAAATCATTACCACAGAAGAGTCAGAAGAAGTGACACATGGTGCTCAGCAGCCCTGGAGAAGCTTTTGTTTTGCTTCTTTCAAGCTAAGGAACACCCCAAACTACATGGGGTGAAGCGATGGCCCTGGTGGTGTCAATGTCAACCCCCTGCTGCAGAGAGGTCAGGATTTCATCTGTGAAGTAACACTGTGAGGATCTACTTGTGACCTACAAGGAAGAAAGAGGGAACCTTTTTTATCTCTATGTCCCTCTTTTTGAGCCTCTCAAATCCTTTAAGGTTTTCTTCGCTCCTCTCAGTGCTTGCACAGCGCAGGAGGGCATCTGGCCATCAGCAGCAAATGCCTCATTTATTCCACCACAAAAGGCAGTTTATTCCTTGGTAGGAAACATGCATGTAATTCCTCTGTTTCCTGAGCATTGCACGCTACAGATGAACTTAAATTGTTTGGCTAGATACCAATACAATAAGTTGAAAAGGTCAAAAGCGCATTCACCAACCGCTGCCCCAGAGAGATGACGGGGGTGAATCCCTCCTCAAGGGGCCGCCTGGGAGGGAAAATGGCCACCACTGTCCTTGGCCCCGAGGACAATTTGTTTTAGGCCTCCAAAGCCCCATTTCACAAACAGACTGCACATTGTACCCTCTGCTTGGTGAGGCGCTGGGAGTTTCTGACAGAGAGCAGGCGCAGGGGGCTGCCGGCCCCTCCGCCATGGCCGTGCTGTGTGGAGCACTGTGTCGGCATGGTCTGGCACCTGGAGCTTGGGGCATTTAGCTGCTCTGCACAGACACTCAGAGAGGTGGAGAGTGGTTGCAAAACCTCTGCCTGCCAAAGGCTCGTCACAGGCACACTGAGGTGTTGCTTTACTTTCACTTTGCACTGACGTGTAGGGGTGTTGTATTCTGTCTCTGTGTAGATTCACAGTGAAATGGGGTCCTAAGCTCTGACTAGGCTTTCTACATCTGGCAGAGCTGTGATAACATGGACCTCTCTTCAGTGAGTGTTATTCCCTGCTTCCCTCCTCCACCCACAATTGTTCATCCCTGCCTCAACATCCCTCCCCCAGAGACAGCAGAGCTGTTCGAGAGATCATAGAATCACAGACCCATAGAATAGTTTGGGTTGGAAGGGACATTTAAAGGCCATCTAGTCCAACCCCTCTGCAATGAGCAAGGACATCTTCAGCTACATCAGATTGCTCAGAGCCCTATTCAAGCTAGCCTTGAATCTTTCCAGGGATGAGGCATCCACCACCTCTCTGGGCAAACCATGCTGGCGTCTCACCCTCCTCATGGTAAAAAGTGTCTTCCTTATGTCTAGTCTGAATCTGAATCTACCCTCTTTTAGTTTAAAACTTTATTCCATATCCCATCGCCAAAGGCCTTGCTAAACGGTCTGTCCCCATCTTTCTTATAGGCCCCCTTTAAGTACTGAAAGGCCACAATAAATTCACCCCAGCACCTTCTGTTCTCCAGACTGAAGACACCTGTATCCCTTTTTTGTTTTTGACCAGATGACTTTTCCTCTGTACCAGCTCTCTAACCTGGCTCAGTGAGCAGTTGCACAGGCAGCAATGACCACAAAATTAAGGGAATGATGCAGAGATTGGGAGTGAAGAGATAAGCTGCAGGGCAGGCACAAGGTATGCTTGCGGCAGCAGAACCACTAATGTCTCTCAAACTATGACCGCAACCTAAGACAGTGGGAAAAAGGGGGGAAAAGGAAGACAGGTAGGAAGTAGCTCAGGGAGAGAGTGACTTCCTTTCTTACACCTGAGATAAGCAGGATGTCTTCATGCAGAGTGTCAAGCTGCTTTGCTATTTATTTGAGAGATATCTACCACTCAACAATGTGCAGAGCCAACCTGTTACCTCTTTTTGCCAAGGCTTCAGGACCTCACAACAGAAGAAGCTGAAGGGAGAACCCTTCTGGTGACTGTTTTCAGAGCAAGAATTTGGCAGCGTACGTCCAACTCCCTGAACTGGCACTCCTGGAGAAATGTGTTCTCATATGCTGTGCCTTGCTACTAAGCCCTTGATTTCAAAATATTTACAGTGACTGTTACTAGAGTTGTTTTACAACTCTCAGTTTCATTCTAGTCCAACTACTCCATCTAGTGTTTAATCTTCATAATTTCACATTGCTCAGAACTTTTTTGTATCCTTGATATTGGCAAATCTTGCAATTGCATCAGGTTTCTCGCAGTAGTTGATGTTTTATTTAAAGCTCCAGCTTCTGGAGATAAATGGCTAACTGAGAAAGTCAGCTAACAAAAGTTCTTCCAGTTTTCTGAGCTATTTTTTCCTGCTGGAACCTAATTCCTAACCTAACTGGTTTTGGAAGATCTGGGATGTCATATGTTTGAGGCTGGATTCACATCTGAACTAGTAACACTGGTCTCTTCTGCCTTTCCTATTTTAGAGCTGGTAGGAATCACATGAGCCTATGGATTGAGATTATAGAAAGAAGTCTCAAGACACGTTCTCAGAGCTCAAAAATCAAGTTAGAACTTAGTTCTAAGCAAGTTAGAAGGGGACAGTGATACAGAAATCAAATTACAACATGGACAATGGTGGATGCAGGGGGGAGATTGCCCATGCCTGCCTTACCTCACAGTGCTGCATCTCAGCCTTGGTTCCCTCTCAGAGGCTGTGAAGCAGCTCCAGCCCCTTCCCCGGGTTATTCCAGTAATGCCATCCTAACTGAGCATCTTCTACACTGCAGCTGCCCCACACCAGTAGGATAAAACCAGCCTGGTGTTACACTACATAGGCAGTCTTGCAGAGGTCACTTCATGAGAGAATTTAGTCACACCCTCAGAAAGTTTAATGACCAGGTATTGGAAAAGGAAAATTGTGTTTTCATAGCTACTTGGGAAAGCTTTCAGTAGGAATGGATTCTCTTTGGGAAAGTTATGGGCTACTAATTTCCATGCCATTTATATGTCCTTCTGTTTATCCATTACTAAATGCTCCTGTACATGGTTGTAAAACTAAATACAGCTGTTAAGTCCAGCTGTAGCTTGTTTTCATGACTGTTGCCATTAATTAAGTCTGGTTTCATCAGGAAACCCCATGTTGTTACCAGATGAAGAACTGTTGACAACACTGTGGTGCCACTAATCAACATTCAGTGAGAATTTGGGTGAAATTTCCCAAAACAAAGACTTGCTGGTACTTTCTGGTACCAAGAAAAAGGTGACATTCTTTTAACCCTTGCCATGGGGTAGTTCAGGGTTTTCTGGAGGAGGACACTTTCAGAAGCACAAGTAGAAGCTCAGTGCCTAATTTTCACAGGAGATCAGGGAACTTAGGAAAATACAGTGATGCCTTCAGCTGTGGATTCCCAAAGTGAAGCCAAAGGCAACCATCTGGTTCAGCTTTACTGCCCAAGGGGCTACTTCTCAGATGAAGACAGCACTTCTCCATATTCTTCACATCTGCTAGGGTCTTCCTTCCAAGCTTGTGGAGGCAGTGACCCAGAGCAGGTCCCTGCCAGCAAACAGCTCCAGAAGGCATCTGGCCCTGGAGCAGCCCCTGGTGTCCATCACTTAGCACTTCTGTTCCAACCCTGAAGTTTGGCATGAGGCTTTCAGCACAATCTACCTACAAAACACATAGAGCAGGACAAACCAAAAACATGTGGCACTGCACATGCACCTACTAAGAGGGCACTCCTCTCTTTAAACTCACATTGGTTTGCTAGATTAAGAAGTCCTGCTCTCCTGCCCCTAGGAAGAGGAGAGATAAGACTGAGGACCAGCCTTTGGAGCAGTGTAATAAAATGATCGTAGCTGTGCATATGTACAACATAATGAAAAAACAGGTCTCGTGGTAGGGGCATGCCTGGCCTGTTCACCTATCATTGTAGACACTTGCAACACACCCTCTGGCCAAAGTGACTGCTCTCTTCCCCTGATTTGGAAACAACCCAAACCACTGCAGAGGCAATACCTTCCCAAGAGACAAAGAGATAACAGTCACGTTGGACTTTCTGTTTAGTGAAGTTCCTAAACAGAAAAAGAGCAGAGTCATCTCTGCTGGCTCTTGAAGTGCAGTCTCATTTAGTACAGCCTGTTATTCCCATCCTGTCCTCCCATGGAGCACTCTTACTCCCGTGAAACAGTAACTTACTCTGGGAGCAGGAGTACTTCCTGCAAATCAATGGGGCTGCTTTTGAGCTACAGCCCTAACCACGGATGGCTGGACCTTCTACTGGAGTCCTGCTCTGTACTTGTGAAGGTCCCATCAGTGAAGAAAAGATAGAAGGCTCCTCTCTGAGAATGAGTTGAGCAAACTTGTAGTCCAATGTTTGCCACTTAATACAGCTGATGATCTCCCGCTACTTTTTCTATCAGAAAAAGAACGTAAGAGAAGATTAATGTATTCACAAATTCATGTGGAAAATCTGCAAATAAGACTGAAAGCAATCCTTTTTACATATGGAAATGTCTATTTCTGATATTTTTAATGATGAATTTAACAATGGAAAGGCCAATATTTTAGGAAGAACAACTTTTTTTTCTTCACTTTTTTTTCTTTCGGAATGGAAAAAGGGATCTTGATTTCAATAGGCTTTTATCACTACAGAGAAAAAAGCATTTCTACCAAGGGTTAACCCAAAATGATCAGGTTTGCTTTTTCAGTTTCAACAAGAAACATGGAAGATTTCTGTCTTTTCTTGACCTTCACTTTTACTCCGTAAGTTTTTGATGTGAATCAAAAAAGAAACATAAATTCACAACGGCCATTCTGTCCTCCTTATTTTAAGCATGATATATTATGTATGTGTGATGTTCTGTTTCAGGCTAAGGTATTTATTCAAGGCTTCCTAGCTATCATCTTCTGTAACAGCATGACACAAATAAGAAGCACATGGCTGCACCAAACAGGTGTATAGCAGGTCCTATTAAAATATGTTGTTGTAAACACCCTGCTGGTGGGTTAATGCTGTCTCGACAGCCACGCTCAAGGCTGTAATGAGGACTCAGGTGTTGCCCCAGCAGAGCCCATAAGGAAGCTGCATGCATGCTGGAACAGATAAATGTTATGGACAAATAGGCTTTTCAAGTGCAAAATAATTGGGTTTGTTAAGCAAAAAGTGAATGTTTGCCACATCCCAGTATAGAAACAGAGCATCTAGCATGGAAGCAAAGTGGATTCAGTTTTCAAAATCTGCTTATTGCAGGGCACGATTAAGCTGATATTATGTTACAGCACGTCAGAGTGAGAGTCTGGTCCTGCAGACACGTCTTTCCACGGGAAAGGTGAAGAGACTGCAGAGACTGTACTGTCAGCAGTGCCACAGAGCAGTCCGGGAGGAACAGATTCATGCAGTCAGGCAAGGATTTGCAAACCAGAGAGTGGGCAAGAACTAGGGGTCAGAAAAAGCTTAGGTGCCTGCTGAGGTCTTGTGTTTGGAGGGGTCTTCCCGAGTGCTGGTTTTTGTTAGAGTGTGAGACTGGAAAAGGACTCCTCACCAGCTCAAAATGGTTGTTAAACTCTTCCATAGACATAGTCTGTGTTTGCTTTTAGAGACAGAAATGCTTTCAGCATATAGTCTTTCTTTAAATATGTGACTGTCCTTCTTCTATGCAGACTGTTTGCCCTTTTTGGACATTGTGCATTGACCTAACTCTGAAATGCATAAAAGAGAATATGAATTGAGAACAAACATGAGAAAAAAGTAGAAACAATCAAGTACATTTTGGACATTCAGACAACAGACATAAGGAGCTGAGTATACAGAGGAGATTCCTCAGGAAAAAAAGCCTTCAATCTACATAGGAAAAACAACAGTTGTTACTGTAGCTATACTTGTGTGCAACTGGGACTCGAACAGAAAACTAGAGTTCGGGTCTTTGAGCAAAAAATCATATTTGAGAGTGAGCTCTGTCAACTGCATGAGAAAACCTGAGGGACATTTCAGTAGGACAAACATTACTGTTTCCACAAAACATATTGATATTCTCTTAAACTTGGTGTCTCAGTTAAAGGACACAATTCTGTACCATGAGCACTCTGTAGCCATTGGCCTTGCCCTATCTGAATGAGGCTCCCCTACCTTCAGTTCCTCCTTGCCTCCACAATGGGGACTTATCCAGTTCAGCTGGGCTGTGTTTGGACACTACATCCTTCCCTGAGTGATGTGACTCTTGGATAAATCCAGTTTACATCTGGACTGGGAAATGGTCATGATGCTTGATAAGCCAGCAGTCCTGGACCTCATGATATCTAGGGGCAGACTGAGGCTAGAACACACCACAGCTCCTTTGGGCTCTTGCTGCCTGTGTAGAACAAGCTGTGACAGGGGCTAAAATCTGGCCAAGTTTCACCCCAACACAGAAGTAGAACATGGGCAGGATGTGAACCTGGGAGTGAAAAGCTGCTTCTGCATCTCAAGAAGGGATTCAAGAGTGACTGGACAGTCCACCAAAAATAATAGAATTCTTTTCTCCAGCTCTTAAATCAAGGAGAAGATGAACCTCCCTAGGTCCACATAGACACCACCTTTTCAGAAAGGCAGTCCATGTGCTGATGGCACCTCAAGATCTCTCCTTTCTTTAGGTATCCCCTCAATTCCCTGTATCTCAGTCTGGATCTTTCTTCCATGCTTCCTTCTGCATGAGAGAGGGTTTATTTTCAAGTCTTTCATATTTACAGCTCACTCAACCCACCTTCTCCCCCCTTCATGTCCCAGGGTAGTTTTATAAATTGGTTCAAGAAGAGGCAAAATCCTCAAAGCCAGTGCTGGAGGCACTGTCTCAATCACTCTCAGATTTGAGCTGGGAGAAGGAAAGAGTGTAGCTGTGCTCTCTGCCTGCCTTCCCATGAATGAGTGCCCAGAGAGACCTCAGCAGTCTGGGCAGATCCCAGTCCCAGCAAGGAACAGATGGTCTCTGACCACACATGGTCATCGGCACCAGCATCTGCACAAGGTGTGGACACCCTCCATGGGAGTCAACAGTTGCAGAGCCACATCTGCTCCAGGGAACAGCCTGATCATGTTTTGTGGCTTTTTTGTTTTCCTTGTTTCCTACTTCATGTGGTTGCATGAAGCAATGACAGACAGCAGCCATCCTCACATCTTCTCCTTGTGATGTCCCTCTGGGACAAACCCACTGCATTTCCTCAGGCCAGCAAATAAGCTGGTGACAGAAACCTGGGGACAAGGCTAGATATCTCCCTGCTCAGAGGAGCCCACCAACAGAGAGTCTGAACTCCCATAGCATCTCACAATTGATGTTATTAAGCAGTGAAGGAGTACAAGACAAAAAAATTCTCTCAAGCTCTTCCTTCTTGTTCCCACTCTTCATCTGCATGTTACAACTTTCCCTGTCTCTGCTGTGGATGTCACTGAGCACAAAGTCTGAGGCACCGTAGTTATGGCCCAGGTGGAAAAGGGTGGAGGTTACCCTGTGCATGTGTATGTCTTACACCACTGTGCAGAGGGTGAGGTTCTTCGAACTGAGTTAGAACAGCCCAAGGGCCGCTCTGGTTTACACAACAGGAATTCACTAACAATAGCCCTGAGGAGCTGAAGTGGCAGGTCAGGCTCTTGCACCATTAAATCCCTTTGTTCCAGCCTCGCATCCACTTCTCCACTACATTGTCAACAGCATGTAAAACTGATATGAGCACATATGTACAGGTCTCTTGTCAACCCCTGGTGCTAAAGGAGACTAAAAGTTAGCACAGAAAGAGTTAGCTTCATTGGGATGGAAAACCACCCAGCCAACAGTGCAGACACCTTTAGCCGAGTCCCAACTCCTCAGTTGCCATCAGGGTCACCGAGAAAAAACATGACTCAGAGAGTCTAGTTTAGGTATCTGCTTTGGGGCAAGAAAAGTCACATCCAAGAACTGTCTACTTCTCTCTTTTTTATACTAGCTCTCCTACAGATTTTTCTTTAGAGCTGACAGTAATTTTGTTATTAGACAGTAATGCATTTAATAAGCAAATATCAACAGTCTCTTAATTCACTTACAGACATGCACATCATTGACATACAGACATTTTACAGGACTGTATTACAGTGGTCAATTCACAGATTTAGACTAGCTCTGCTGTCAGTGGCATGAATTTCCTTTCATCCTAATGAATCAAATACGTCCTATAACTTATAATTATTTTTCCTTTGTACCAGTAACACACAAATCTTTCATTTCCTAGTAAATTCAATTTATGAATGGAAAATAAGCAACCCACACCTTCTTACAGTGTTCTAGAGAAATTGCTTTTTTCAGGTACAAATACTATATGAGGATCTAAAAAAAAAAAAAAAAGCCACAGAACCAATATAACAGTGTATTTGTTTGGGAGCACAGAGTACACAGCTGTGTGTGTTGCAACACAACCATCGTGAATTGCAGGGATTTTGTGCTTTTTAAACAGCATTTGTGACATCTGGGAAATATTTCTACAAGAATAAATAGGCACACAATGTCCTGAAAGGTAAATGACTCCTTGTTTCCCCAAAAGCTTCCCAAATCAGTCAGTACAAGTTAAATCTCTTTGGTGTAAACAAAGTACTGTAATTTTGATGCTATTTTGCAGGTACCCTCTACTGACTTTGTAGAAGTACAGGTGCTTCTCACAGGTGGGAGATGGTGGGTTTATTTATATCAGATATTTACTGAGGTGGACAAGAGCCAGGGGGACAGTAGCTGCCCCCAGTAGAAATGCTTCATGCAACATGTAGTGTGAGTCACATGACTCACATGCATGCTATATTTGCCTTATAAGTTATAAGGCAAATTATTTGATTATAAGTCAATCTTAGGTCATGGCCAATTCACTCCTACCTCTTACTCAAGCAGTTACAGTGGAATATTTCCTTCTTAAGTGAAAAAAATTCATTTTTTTCCACTCTCACGTCAAAGGTAGAGGTTTTAATTTAGAAGTTTGAAATCAAATTTTAACTTAAAAAGGCTACTTCTGCTCCAAGACTTTAAGGGATTGTAAGCCCAGAAAAGAAATGCATGCTGCTTTTCCCCATGATGGCAATGAAATAGAATAACAAACGTGATCTCAAATACTCTGAAAAAATGTTACTGTAATACAAAATTGTAAAGACCTAGTCAGGTTTCCTGAAGGAAAATATTTACCTCAAATGTGCGCAGGACTTTAGCCAATGCCCCAACTTCTTCTTTCAGAGAGAAAATCAAAGAAATCACACCATTTTTATTTTGGGACTCTTCAATGTACATAGATTCCTGAAAGGACAGAAAAGAAAACACACAAACAGAAAAGATTTACACTGGGAGTCAGTTTTACTTTTCTCCATTTCCTTTTTGCACTTCATCAGCAATGTAAAGAGGATATACAATAGCTTTCAGTGGGAATCAAGGCAACTTTGAGGCCAGAAGTAGAGCAGCTCTGGGTCTGCTCCGATTCATGATGGTAGAGACACAAATCCCTTCTCTCAAACTTGGGTCCTTGTGGGAGCAAGGCAGTTTAAAAGGACATGAAAATAACCTATATCATCTCTGCCTGGCTTCATCTGTCAGGTATATCAAGCTCAGGGATGACAGAAAACATTACTGCACTTTGGTTTCAGCTACAGTGCAAAGTCCTTCCCTCAGGCTTTCTTTTCATTAACACTCAGGATTAAGTGGAGCAATGTAGACAAGCTCTGTGCAGAGGTGCAGACCATGATCTATGATTCATTTCATTTCTCTTTGTACCTTCCAGGTATCCCCAGGGGAGAGGACATATGCACAAGAGGTATATAGAAGGTGATTTAAAAACAAGATAATGACATCAAAGAAAGAAAGTAAAAGAAACAAAAAAGGAATAAATATTGGAGCAAACATTTAAATCTTCCCTAAATCCCACAGTCAGTAAGGACTCAGTTAAGATGTGTTTTCATTTATGTTTGTTCTCTTTCTCTTATTGATTTTCAGCTCTGCAAATTCCAAAAGGCAATTTCCAGTGTTCTCAAGAAAGAAGAATGTTTATTTTAACTATTTTCATGGTTCTCATTACTAGAATGTCTTTGCATGCCTCAGTACATGTGTTTCTTTTCACAAAAGCCCTGTTAAGTAGGGAAGAGTTATTTCATCACTTAAGAAATAGAAAACTGAATCCTAGAGTGGAGCCAGATTTTCAAAACTATCTGGGTACTTGACATGGCCTGCTGAGATTTCAAGAATCAATTAATTTTTCTGATGTCAGAGTAAATTTGATGCACAACCATCACAAACTTTTGGGAGTCACATTAATGTCTTATCTGCTGGTTTGTTTAATTTCTTTTTAACTTCTACTGGCCTTGGGCAAATTGCCCCTGATGGGTATTTCAAAGATCACACCAGACATCTGCAACACAGGTGGGTCCTGGTGTAACAAGGCCTGGGCCAAAACTTGATTCAAGGTACCCAGTCAATTTTACTTTATGAAGATCCGTATTTTCAGTCAGAGCCTGTCCTCGTTATAGCTATTGCTTAATTGAACATATAAATCAGAGTGTAAAGAGTCTCAATTCCCAAATATTGTCCTCAGAAAAAATAGCCTTTGTAGAAGACAAATTAATAAGCAAATCCAGTTGCCCTGAAGACATCAAGTTCTTGGTGGGACTACATTTCCAGAGCTATGAAGAACTGCCTTCTTTTGTAAAGTACATAATTGCTGATTCTTCAGGCTGTCTCCAAGGCCGCCTCCAAGGCTGCTGCTAACCTGAGATTTTATTTCCAGAGACTGGCAACACATTTTTCTATCTGGCTGTATTTCCAGAGGCTGCAAAGGTTTTCCAAATGTTTTTTACCTTTATAGGGAACTTCTATTGGGAACTATAGTAGAAGTACTGGTTTTACGCACCGGAAGGAAGATTTCCATCTGTTCAGCTGTGACACCACAGCATCTCTGTGTCTCCTGGGTCCTCACCCAGCCAGGGAGTCAGCCCAGCTCTTACATGATGAAGACCAAGAGGAAAAGCAGCTGGAAGTGGTGTGTCAGCTGGCTAATGAAACCCATTTACACCTCAAGCAACCACAAGGGAAAACAATGACAGCAGTCTGGCAAAAGTCAAACCAAATGTCTTTAGTACAGAAATTTTATGATAGTGTAACCAAAACCGTCATTTTAAATACTGTCTGTGCGTTGCTTTGTCCTTCTGTTTTCACGCAGCAAAGCCAAAACTGTGCTTCACTAGTGTCTGCCCGATGGATCGAGAATTTAGTTTTCATGGTCTGAAATGAAACCGTTTTAAAACACATGCGGTCATATATTTAAAGTACTCTTGCCAAGGCATGCTGTGAGGACCAACTCATACGACAGATTGACTTGACTCTGCATGACAAACGAAGACTTTGTGGTTTGGATACTTGCAGGGGATATAATGCAAGGTTTAAGTCCTGCAAGGTAATTCTGATGATAATTGATCTCTTTATACGATAAGATTACACAAAAATGCCTTAAAAAACTCATTGGCCACTAGTCTTGATGTGTTGAGATCAGCTGCTTTCAATCCATCCTCAGTCATTTTCCCACTCTTGTAAATTGATTTATATTGTGCTTAAAAGAAAGACACACTGCAGTGAGAGTGGGCACCAACACTGTAAACAACATCGTACTTCCTTAACTTCTCGCCCATCTGCATATGCACTCAGTTCACTGGAAGGTCTTTTTACAAGCATCAGTTCATGCCTGAGTCTGCCCACAGACAGACTTTCTTTGCTTTAATTTCAAAGGGAAAGAAAACTGAAATGATTGTTTTCCTGTACCCAGTTCTTATCAATACATATAGAGGCAATGTCCATCAATATACACTGAGGACAATATCAAACAACACATATACAAATGTAGAATGGAATAAATTAAGCTCTAATTTTCTTCTAGATCCTTTTTTATTCCAGTAAAATAAGAATCATTTGATGAGCATGAACAACCATTCCTGGACCCAGTACAATCGCAAAGATAAGTGATGTGTAGATGTAAGGACAGGCTTACCTGAGCACCGTGCAAATCTTCATTTTTAGTTAACCACTCTGCACATAGATTGATATTGCTGTTCTGACACCTGTGACAGTATTGGAGCTCAACAACATAATCTTGTCAGCCTTCTAATCCATTTATGAGATGTTTAGATAAAGCCCTTCAGAGTGAATTCCAACACTGCTAAAGCCAGAGAAAGTTTTTCTTGCGATTTCAGGGACACAAAATTTTTAACCTCTGTGTTGTAAAGTCCAGACTTACTAGATATACAAAATTCTAGGGGAAAAAAGTGAAAAATAATTTCAAATGAAATGATATTCCTAAGTTACTTGTGAAAATGGAACTATTTTCCAAGTGAGGTTTCTTAACGCATTTAAATGCTGATCTCCCACAGATGTTTTTGGGACCATGCAATTACACAACTTGGATAAGTAGCAAGGTGAGACCCTACAGAATTGTTGTGGGAGTTCAGCCTCAGCACACAAAGCAGTAGAAAAACAGGCTTCCTTGGCAGCTCTTAAAAAGGTTTGTATAAATTGAAGCCCTTTTTTCCACATCTCGTGCAGCTTTCCTCTGGCTTCAGGAGCATTGCATAGGACACATACGTGCCGAATTTGGTCCTAATAATTAACCATGCTGGCCTCAGGTTATGTCACTTGTCCCTGTAGTAACATTAGGTCCTGTAATCGAAGGGCATGGGCTTCAGGACTTTCCTGTATTTCTCAAAGCAAAAGGTTCAAAGTCAGTCAGTAAACATTAAAAAGGGGAACATCAGAGTCCCAAAATTTAACAAATAGCTTCACTAGAAGGCACATAACTTCATCTGGTTTTCTTTAACAGAAGAAGACAGCTTTCTTTCATCACACAGGTTTAAGACTTTTAATAACTGCTGGTCTTTTCTGTTTCTTCTTCTCTTTGCCATGTATGCAAGGATACTGCTGCAATGTTTATTTGCATTCTTACTGCACTTTTGTGAGCACAATTAACAACAGACAAGGATGGGGGCTGCCCAAAGAGAGCACAGTGGCAACCAGACACCACAAAGCATCAAAACAATCCATGTCGATTCCTCCCATCTTGGGTCAAACTGGCTCTCAGAGAGTGGGGGACAAGATTTGCAAACAGGATTGAGGCAGACAGGCACCCCTCTGCAAAAAGCAGGCACACGGACACCATCACCTACCTGGAAAGGGTCACCATTCATTTTGCTGTGCTGTGAGTCCATGTTGCAGAGGCAGCGATGCCCACACAGGGAGGCCCCTTCACTACAGCAGGTGAAGCTTTCTGACCTAACTGCAGTGGACAGAACTCTGTGCAAAGGTATTTAAAGTGGAGCAAGCAAGGCAAAGCCATCCCTCCCCTTCCCCAGCTCCCTCCCCTGGACAACACGCCAAGGGGGCGTTCTCCCTGCACACCCACCCCACCCACCCCTGGCACACAAACAAGCTGCTCCACGCCGGCCACCCCTTGTGAGTCCCACGCCTGCGCACAGCGGCTTTCCAGCATATTGTTTCTATCTGCACCCAACGTGGACGAGCAGCATGCTCTGAATTAACAGTCTTCCTTCTGCTGATCAACATCAGCTGTTTTAATTTCTTCACTTCAACACATCGTTTTCAGTTCAGCCTCCTGCCCATCCATTCCCACTGCAGCGTGTGTGTTCAGCCTCAGGTGGGTTTCCCATTGGATGTCTCTCTACTTGAACAGACATCAGATGTTCTCCAGGATCTGCTCATTGGATGTCAAATGCCAGGCACGTTAGGCTCTGCCACAGCACAGCAGCTGAGGGATTTGTCCTTTAATAGGGCTTTTTGGGGTGCTTCCAGGATGTCAGAGAGCAGAAGACATCACTCATTAGACACTGGAAAGAGATACCCAGTGTAAGGGAAGCATGAGATAGGATTTAGACGCATGAACCTCACACTGGGATATGACCCTGAACATGAAGAAAGGGAAGAAGGTAAAGGAAGAAAAGGAAAAGGAAAGACTAGGTCAGAGCTCTAGGGCAGCAGGATGTAGCAGATGTATGTACTCTTGTAAGCCATGGAAAGCGTAAGCCATGGAAAGCAACAAGGGAGACAGGGTGTGGGACATAAATTATTTCAGAAAATGTTAGTAAAGTACTGATACAAAAGAGCCCAGATTTGGTTAAGAAAGAGTCACCAAAGGTGTAAAGGGAATACTGGAAAGTGGTACCCCAGTATGAGAGAGCAGGTGGAAAAATAAAGTAGCTGGGCAAGTATCTATTTTGTCATTTGGGAAGATCAAGTCTAACAAACTATGTCAAGGCAGGTAATCTTGCTATATTTTTGTAATGAAGATAAATTCTCTTCAGAGTTATTTTAGCCTTGAGGGAAGTTCTACTGCATGCACCAGCGTAAACTCGGATTGGTGAACACTAAAAAAGACTTACTGTGAATTGTTGGTACTTACAAAATCCAATAGCTGCTAAATCCAATCAGTGTTGCAGTAGGGAAACTGAGCAGAGCCATTTGCAGGGATCTTAGTCCAAACTCATGTTGAACCCCATGACTGTGGGGTCAGAATCCATTTTACTGAAACTATCACTGTATAACATGCATCTGAAGTAACTCAGTTCTTTGGATGCAAATATCTACATTTTTCAGAAAAGCTGCTTCTTTTTACATCCTGAAGTTGCATTTAGGGGTAGAAAGTTAATTTCTGAAATGATCAGCAAGCCTATGGTATGGGCTGGCAGGTCAGGGTAGACAGCCAAATGTGAAGCACATATAACACACTGGGCCCTGTTGGCATTGTGGGAGCAGGAGGGGACAAGGAAAGATGGAGCAGGAGGGGAAAGGGAGGTTATCCTCAGTAATTGCCAGCAGTATAAAAAATACTGGTTTTTAACTACTCAGCCAGTAAATTCACTACAGTAGCCCATATTTTGTGTCCTGTGTTTGAGCAGCTTGAGACACAGTCTTATCCATTATAGGGACATTGAAGGGCACCCTGAGAAAGCTTCCTACTTGGCATATTTTTCAGTGAGATTTCAAAAAAAAAATCAAATGCATGTCCTTTGGCTGGCCAAAGTAACTGTGGCATCCAAAATCATAAACCCTTCTTTCTGTCATTTTTTGTGCCTTCCTCTTTCTTTATTCCTTCTCTTCTCACTAATTTTCGATCTATCTCTTTTATTTCTCTGTAGCTTCCACATACTTTTGGCCTTTTTTCCCCCTTTTTTTTCCATTCCTTTTCTTATGTATGTTCACTCTACCTGATGGTAATGGCAAGTAAAAGTGAAACATCAGGTATGCAAGGTAGTGATCCTCTCAACTTATTGTAACTATTTATTTTGCCTCCTTCTACCCCCTGCTTTTTCTACTTATGTTGCAATCTTATCCCCTTTTGGTACATAGTCATAATAGTATCACCAGTGTATAGCCACCAGTTCACTGTTTAATCTGTCTGGACTATCAGAGGCTGCCTGGTAGCAAAAGGCACTGGCTAGGGGAAGCAAAGCTCCTGTTTGTCAACAGGAATTCCCAAATTCTCTTCTTCTGGAGCAAAGAGGTGTGTGTAGGGGTGTGGGAGTGTGTGCCCAGTGCCGTTCCAGTAGGAACAGGTAATTGCATCAGAACTGGTTACCTTGGACCATTTCAGAGTCCAAATTGCTAGAGCTTCCCTGTCCTCTTTGAAATACCAGTTCAGCACACCAAGCACAGGTTCATCTCCCTGCAATGACATTGCTAACTGAATTCCCACTTGGGTTTCAAGTTGTGGTGGCCCCTGTGTGAGCACTTGAGCTTTGAGTCCACCAGTCCTGCTCTGGGCTCTTGCTGCAGCATCATTCAACCCCGCTCCTTTCAACCATATGCAGCTATGCACTGATGTCCCACATTGCTTTCACCTAAAAACACACATTTTCCCTCAGAAACACACACTTTGGTTGCACACACACACACACAAACACACCACATGCATCCATTCCTGGATATGCTGCTCAGCCTAACAGGGCTCTTTGCACTGAAAGTTGGCAGGCAGGCTCCCCTGGCCGGCACAATGCAAGTTCAAAGGGCCACGGACTTTGGCTGCTTTTCAAACTGCTCTTTCCTGCCTTTGCCATTAGCCAGTATTTGCAGAGTGGTGGCTTCCCTAGACCTGTGAGTCTTATCTGGGCAGGGATGTCCCTTCCTGTGCAAGGACGCAATCTGTCTTTTCCCTGCTGGTTCAGAATGTCCCAATCGATGTGAGGGAGCAATGGGGAAGGGGGAGAGGGGAGATTTTCTAGTGAAAACAGAAGCTCACGAAACATTCCCAGATTAGGAATCCGTGGGTATCTCAGGCGATTTGTGTGTGAGCATGGCAGGGGGCAGCCCCCCTTTTCGATATCGTGTATGCGTTTACCAGAGGTCTCGGGGTGCTGTAGCTCTCCTTTTACTCCCCAGACAGCCTGAATGTCCTCACACCCCAGTCTGCATCGCGGCTACAAAACCGCCCGGCCATGTCCCCTCTCATTACAGACCCGGGCTGCCCAAAACCTTAATGCTTTTTGGATGTACCCCATCTATGCCCTCCCCGGAGAATTTCCCCTGGCTCCTTCTCTCCGGGGCGACAGTGGCCGGGAGGTGGCACTGTGTCCTCACGGCAGAGACCGCTGGCGGGAGCGGGGGGACCTCGGCTGTTCCCGCTCCTGCGCTCCCCGGGGAATGAGGAGGATCCGCCTCCCAGGCTGCGGCAGGCATCACCCAAACCCTCTCTCACCCCCGACGGGGGACAGCCGCCTCGGAGGCGCCGGAAACAAACACCCCCCCACCCCCAGGTCCCAAAATATAGCTCTCCAAGAAGTGGCGCTGGGGGGAGGCGGGGGACAGCCCGGTGTGATTTATCCCCCGGGGCTGTGACGGACGCGGGACTCGTGGCCGCACAATGGGACCACCCGGCGGGGCCGGCGGGCGAAGGGCTCCGCTCCGCGGGCGCGGAAGGCGGTGGGGGCCGGGCGGCAGCACCCGGGGAAACCCGCGGAAGCTGCGGAGAGGCGAGCGGGCCCGGGCCGCGGGGGGAAAAGCTGCCTCGGCGGATAGCTTTTTTTTTTTCCTTTTTTTTTTTTTTTTTTTTTTTTTTTTTCCCAGCCCTATATGCAAACTGTCACTTCAGGTTAGCACAAGACCTGATGTAGCTCATTAGCATGAGCTGTATCTAATATGCTTAAAACCTCTAATTATTTATTATGCCCTAATTGGCAGCCCAAGAAATGTCTGCAAAGTGATGAGTGTTCATCCCAAGACGCCTTTCGAGGAGAATTCAGCAGTGTCCCTGGTCAAACGTCATTTTTAATTCTTCTTTGGAACACAGACTTTATTCCTCTTGTAGATGATACAACGCCAAGAAAACTCGAACAACTTGCTATCCCGAGAACCAGCCTCCGTCCACCCTGGGCAGGATGGGCAACAATTACTCACGAATACGGTTTAATGCTCTAAGTTCTTCTTTCCGTAAGGGGACGCTTAGGAAGAGGCGTTAAAGTTTATCAAGTATGCAAAAGTGTAAACAGATGCTCCTTGAAAATTACTTACTCGAAGGAACAACCGTCAGGAGAAAATAATTTTCCTGACTTCTGAAACTAACAAAGTTTTGAAAATTATATTCACATAAAAACTGTTTCAAAATAAGTTTACCTCCCTGGGGTCGCCCCTCCTCCTCCCCCGCTCCCCCCCTTCTAAGTGCCTTTTTTTTTTTTCCTTACAAGTCTGTATTATGTTTCTTCGGGCTGCACCAACTATTTATTTATCTTTATTCTTTCTCTCTTTCTTTTCATTCATTATTCTCTCTCCCTCCTTTTTTTTCCCCTTTCCTTGTGTGTGTGGCTTCTGGGTCTGATCTGTAGCTTGTTACCACCCACTGCACGCTCTCTCCTGCAGCCGAGGTGTTTCTATACAAACTTCAGCGTCCAGTTGTCATATTAATTATTACACTGAGTAATGACTGAAATAGTCAAAATAAGGGGAGACTCAAGAGAGCTTTTTCTTGCTGCTCAAAGATTCAGCAAAGAAGCCTTGCAACAAAGCACTAATTGGTCCCCAGAAATACTCTGACAAGGCATGGAAGATAGGTTTCATAAAGCCCAGCAATTGTGAAGGGGGAAAAGATCCTTGAATAGACCCCACGCTTCTTTTCTAAACTCTCTTGCTGAGCAAAAAATGGACTGCTTCTTGAATACTGGACTGATCTTGAATGCTATACCCAGCAGAGAAAAAAATGCACCATTTATTGTAAGTTTTTTTTCCAGCTATTCATGTGTTCTATGTGGAGAATAAGCTGGTTTTGTTTACCATGAAAGACCTTTTACTTTATTTTCACTCTTGGGGGGGAAGCTGGAAAAGGGGGGGGAGGGCGAGGGGAGGGAGAGAAACACATGTGCCCAAATCCAGACGAGCTGCCTACTGTAACAAAATGGAGTGTAACAAATCCTACAGAAGTCCCGAATGTATCGATTCTTTGAAGATCTATATAGATTAACGACTTTCGTTCTGCTTTTCCAAGACAGCATTTAATCATAACGTAAATGGCCTTTAAAAAAGAAAAGAAGTGGAGGGGGGGAAAAAAAAGGCATACCAAAGTTGTTGTTTTTTTTTTTTTTTAAAAAAAAAAGCAAGGACTTCAAAAGACCTCATGAGTGTGGCTACGATTTAGGCACACACAAAAGTCACTATAAAATAACAACAGTTCAAGATTAGAAAAAAATAATAATAAAAAAGAGACCAAAAAAGCCCAATGAAAAGGGGAAGGGCTATTTATCATTATGTTAGAATTAAGAATTTCAAAGTGCAGGTGCAAGACTGTGCATACGAGTGGATGGAGGCGGGGGACCTTGAAACAATATTTATCTCTAAATCTGGCAGCTCCAGACCCCTTACTCTGCACAGGGGAGCTGGCAAGATTGGTATTACCTCAGACAACTCAGAGGAGCGAGTTTGTTCCCCGGTGGCAATGGATGCAAAAGGACCCTACTTAGCCAAGGGAGGAAAAGGTTCTGCCCCCCATCCTTCCCTACACACAAATATACCTGGAGCCGGGGTAAACAAGCAGGTACAGGACCACAGAGGTAAAACTACATGGGAGTTACACTTTATGACCTCTGGAACTCGTGGGTTTTGTCTTTTTTAGAGCCCTCTGAGACTAGAGAAGGTGGGACCCAGAAACTCCACTCTCATTCTGCCATTTCAGGGAAAAAGGGCAGGAATGTCCCTACGTGGTGTTTCCACACGGTCTGGAAGTGGGCTGCTCCAGAATAATTACACGGCTTAAATATACATATAGTTTACAGGGCTGCAATTATTTTTCTGTTACCACTTCCCAAAGTCACAACTTGGAGCTGGCAATGCAACAACTATTTCCAGCGAAGACAATTCTGACGTCAGACAAGGGATGTTGAACAAACATTCAGAAGACTCGGAACTGAAGAGGGAGATCTTCCTAAACAGAAAATAAAAGCAAACATTTTATCCTGCTTAGATTTGGCTGTCCTGCCTAAGAGAGAATAAAATAATTTGAAACATTTCACATGCAGTTAGACAATAGGCTAAAAGTCAAACTCAGTGGCCAGTGAAGAGGGCTCTAATATGAGCGTGTCAGAGGTTAGACCATATGGAACTACTTCACCTTTCTCATCACACGTGCATTAGAAGTTGCCATGTTAAAAAATTACTAAAATACTAGCTAACAGGTGCACATTAAGGTTCTCCTGTATAATGTTGCTGCTTAAACTCATGTGCATCACTGTTTAACTCATGGGCAAAACCAGGGTCAGGGGTCCAGTGGCAGATGAGAAGTGATTTCTACAGCTCTAGGCTGCTGTAATTGAGGTCAGCAGAAGAGCAGGGCTTACTTTTGCACTCATTTCTGTTGAAACCTGAACAGGACTGTGCAGGTCCCCTCCTTCCACACTTTAGAGCTGGTGTGAGCACCAGGGATTAACTCCCCCTATCAGGGACTTCCTAGAGCCATGGTGACACTGTCATATCATGCTCTTGTTATTTGGTTAGAGAGCATACACATCTGAGTTTACAGAATGGAAAAGTACAGAGAGAAGTGGAGATGAGACAAAGCTGAAGGCAGAAAACATGTTAAAGCTTCCAGAAATACTTGGATATGTGAAAGGCAGGAGGGCATTAGCCCGGCTTCCAGGTGAAGTCTCAGTTGTGGCTCCAATGTGGAAAAGGGACAAATGTGGAAAAGCAGGGCTGAGGTGCTGAGAGCTTGAGGCTGGCAGGACTTGGGGGTCACAGCGACCCTGGGGGCTGTAGGAATATAGGCAGCCTGGGAGACACAGTGAGGCTGAGCATTGAGGCATGCTGGTGGCCCTGCTTTTGGCACAAGCAGCAGCGAGGACCCTGCATAGGCCAGGTCCATTCTGACTCCCCAGCAAATGCCATTTTCCGCTTGGACCTGCTTCCACTTTGCAGGGTGCCAGGGGAGGGGCAGGGGCTCCGTGAGTTCCCCGGGGTCAGCAAGATCTTAGGAATAGGATCTGGTAGTGAAGGGTGAGCTGACTTCACACCTGCTTGCTCTGCCCAACATATCCATACTTTATGCTGCCCTATGAGACAAACCTCCTCCCTCTCGTGCCGGACCTTGGCAAGGACCATCCACTTGGGACGCGCCCAAGAGGGGTTTGTTCTTTCTCTCCAGACAAGCTCGCCCCGTGGCGCTCAGCATTCCAGAGGGGTAATTCGAGGTGACTTGTCCCGAGAAGCCTGATCTGTCCTGCTCTGCTCTCAGCCGTCCTCCTCCTAACACCCACACCGGCTCACCCGCCGTTGTTGCTGGCTAATAGAGCCATCAGCCCGTCCGCGAGGCGTGTGCGGTGCCGGGCACACGCGGCTTCGGCCGCTGGAAGCGGGGGGGACGACAGCCCCCGGGCTGAGGGTCGCAGCAGGCTGGCAGGGCTTGTGAGCCAAGGGAGCGATAGCAGAAATCCCGGTGCTACCCAGGGAAAAGGGAAAACCGCCCTTCAGTGGTCCCGCACGCAGAGTTTCTCTTCCCAGCCGTCCCGGCAATGGCAAGGGCGCTTCTCCCGTGGGCGCGCACCGGCCTGCCTGCCCACGCCACGGGCCGCCTCCGCGCCCACTCCTCCCGCACCGCTGCTTTCCCTCCTCTCCAAACTCCGGCAGGTGCCTCTAAGGTGGCCCCAGCCCGACAGCGCCCCGACGACAGCCGGCGCAGAAGATGCCCCGCACATCCCAGTACTGCTCGCACCCCCGGCTGCCCCGGGAGCCACCCTTTCCCTCACCCTCATCCCGCCGCAGCAGCGCCCCGGCTCGCCCCCCACCTCCGCGGGGAGCGGCGAGACACGGCAGCGAACGGCGCTCGGGCCCCCCCCGTCCCCCGTCCCCGTCCCCGAGCACGGCTCCCCCCTCTCCCGTTCTCCCGCACACATTCCCCCCCCCGCTGGCGGCCCGCGCGCGCCGCCTCCCGCCCCGCGCGGCGCCCCGGCGGGTGTTTGCTCAGGGCCGGGAGCGCGGCACGCGCCGGGCGCACGCACTTGCAACAACAAACCCGCGAGCGGCGGGGGCGGCGGGGCGGGGGCGGGGGAGCGGCCCCGGGGGGCGGCGGGGGGAGGCGGGGCCGCGCCGCGGCGAGCGCGTGTGTGGCGGGGGCAGCGGGGAGGGGGGGGCTGTGCGGTGTGTGCGCGGGGCGTGTATGTGTGTGTGTATATGTGTGCGTGTATGTGTGTGTGTATATGTGTGCGTGTATGTGTGTGTCCGTGCGCGTCCCCCCCCCCCCGCCCCACGAGCTCCCCCCGCGCTGGAAAGGCGGCGGCGCTCCGCGGCTCGCGGCCGGCAAAACCGGGGAGCGTGGAAGGCGCAAGGTGCAGGGTGTGCGTGTGTGTGAGCGCGGGGGGGCGGCGGGGGGAGACTGCATGCGTGCGTGTGTGTATATGTGTGTGTGTGTGTGTGTGTGTGTGTAGGAGAGGAGGGGGGGCGAGCCCCGTCCGCCCCTTATAAGAGACACAATCCTCAGCCACTTTTTTGCAAAAGGGGCTTTGCAAAGCAGCCTGCGCACACGCGAGCGCCACGAGCCTCCCCGCGGCCGCCGCACGGAGGGCGAGAGGGAGGGGGGCGGGCAGAGCCGCCCGCCGTACCCGCCGCCCGCCCGGCTCCGCCGCCCGCTCCCCTCGGTCGCCGCCGTCCCCTTCCCCTGCCCTTTCGTCCGTCGCCTTGCTCCTTTTTTTGTTTTTTTCCTTTAAGTGAACGTCGCAAATTTTTTTCCTTTTCGTTTTTTCGTTTTTTTTTTTTTTTTTTTTTTTTTCTGTTTTGGTGGTGGGGGCACCGGGACCGGCCGCCGCTCGGGCGCCCCCGCCTAGCAGAGGACGCCTCCGCGCCCATGGCCAGCGGCAGCCCCGCCAGGATGTCCAGCGCCGCCGGGCAGCCGCCCTTCCTGCAACCGGCGTGCTTCTTCGCCGCCGCCGTGGCCGCCGCCGCCGCTGCCGCCCCTCCGGGGCCGCCGCCGGGGGCGCCGCCGCCGCAGCTGAGCCCGGCGGGCGGACAGCCCTCCCCGGGCGGCAAGCCCTCGGCGCCGCGGGCGGCCAAGCGGCAGCGCTCGGCCTCGCCGGAGCTGATGCGCTGCAAGAGGCGGCTCAACTTCAGCGGGTTCGGGTACAGCCTGCCGCAGCAGCAGCCCGCGGCCGTGGCGCGGCGCAACGAGCGGGAGCGCAACCGCGTGAAGCTGGTGAACCTGGGCTTCGCCACGCTGCGGGAGCACGTCCCGAACGGCGCCGCCAACAAGAAGATGAGCAAGGTGGAGACGCTCCGCTCCGCCGTCGAGTACATCCGCGCCCTGCAGCAGCTGCTCGACGAGCATGACGCCGTCAGCGCTGCCTTCCAGGCAGGCGTCCTCTCGCCCACCATCTCGCCCAGCTACTCCCACGACATGAACTCCATGGCGGGCTCTCCCGTCTCCTCCTACTCCTCCGACGAGGGCTCCTACGACCCGCTCAGCCCCGAGGAGCAGGAGCTGCTCGACTTCACAAGCTGGTTCTGAGCTCCGGCTGCCCCGGCGGCAGGTGGGTACGCGCCCGCGGAGGGCCGGGGGGAAAGCGGGGGACGGACGCGGGGCGGCGGGGGCGCAGCCACCAGGGGAGGGGACGCAACCAGGGTGCCCCCGCGGGCGGGCTCCGCGTGTCCCGCGCTACTTACGGGCGGCTCCGCGGCCCGGTGCTGCGCTGGTCCCGGCGCGGCTCTGATCTCTGATCTCCTCTCTCTTTTATTGTTACAGGACAGTTACAAAAGGGAAAAAAACAAACAAACAAACAAACAAAAAGCAGACAAACAAACCCAACACAAAAACAGATCGCACACAGAGAGACAGAAATCCACCCAGAAAAAGAACCTGTTGCTTTTCCAGCTCCCCCGCCGTCGGAGGGCGGTGCGGGCACGTCTCTCGGCGGGCGGGCACAGCGCTGCGCGCCGCGGGGGCGGTCGGGGCGGCCGCCCCCGGAGCCCGGCCGGCCTTTGCACTCCGTCGCACTGCCACGGACAGCGCCCCGGCGGAGAGGGTGTCCGGCAGGAGAGCCCCGGGCCGCGGGAAGGGCGCTGCGCTCCTCGGCCGGCGGAGGAGCTCTTCTTCCTCCTCCTCCCCACCAGAAAGGCGGCCCCCCCGCACCTCGCCGCCGCTGCGGCCCTTCAGAGACTGGCGTTCATCACCTGTGGACAAAGTTAGTTTCCCGATGTTTGTGGAGATGCTGAAGTTAAGCTATGCTGTACTCAAAGAAGTCCCTGGAGCTCCGTCTACCCCCCACCTCCCTGCGCCTCTCCCTCCCCTCGCTCCAAGCTTTTCCTCTCGTTTCCATCATAGAATGCTTCCAATTTTTTTTTTTTTTTGTGAATTTTTTATGATAAGAAAATCTATTTGTATCTATCCTAACCCGGTTGGGGATATATTAAGCTATTTTTGTACATAAGAGAGAGAGAGATTTATAGAGGTTTTGTACAAATGGTTTAAAATGTGTATATCTTGATACTTTTTTTAATATGTAATGCTTATTACCTCTTCATGTTTAGACTTGTAGTCGACGTTACCTTACAACTGCCATTTTTGTATGTGGTTTTGTAAAGGACTTGGATTTCCTCCAGATGTACTTTAGCACCAACGTGTCTTACTTTATAGAAACTTTGTTAATGTATTAATAATGTTATTAAACAATGTTCAAAGTGAACAAAGTTTATGCAGCTATTGTCCAAACGCAAAACGGTAGCCATTTGTTTTTATATGCTGCCTTTTGAAAAAAAAAAAAAAAGCAAAAAAAAAAAAAAAAAGCAAAAACACACAAACAAACAAAACCCCTACATCACTGCCTTTTCTTACTGTTTTATTACAGACTTACAAAGGTCCTGTATAACTCTGTTTTATATAAACTAATTTCGTAATAAAACTTTTTTTTAATTAAAATTATCAGCTGCCTACCGCATGCAATTTTTTTTCTTTCTGCCATTGACAACCATGAATGTAAGGACAGAATGTTAATTGATGTTATACCGGAGCTAAGTTGCATATGAAGTGTTTGTATCTGATGGATGTAACATATATATCTTTATCTATCTCTATATAAATATGCAAAGATCTAGCGGTATCACCATTGTTTTCTTGCCCTTCTGTGTTGCAAATGTGAATCCAATTCAAAAGGCGAGGGAATGATTAATGATTGCATTGTGCTTCCTGAAATCACTGCACATTAAAGAATTCCCCCGAAAACCCAAGTATTAAAAAAAGAGGGCGCTCCATCTCGCGTTTCGGCGGTGTGACCCTGTCCTCCTCCACGGCTCTGACCCAACGGGGCTGAAAAACACGGGGGATAGCACAGTCGCCGCCACCCAAAACATGGGCTGCTGTGTTGCCGCTGCAAAGATAGTGGCTGAGTAAATAAAACCGTCGCGGGGAAGACGGGAAGCGAGAGGCGAAGGGAGATAAAAATAAATAAATAAATAAAGTAGTAGAAATGGGTGGCAGCTTAGAGACATTGGTCTTTCTAAGCTTGTTATTCTACCCAAATAGCGTGATCTGCCTGTAAAAGTACCCAATTACCAAGACTCAAATAGGAATTGGACTCTTCCCCCCATTCCCCGCTTTTTTTTTTGGTTTTTTTTTTTTTTTTTTGGCTAGCCTGCTTGTTGTCAGTTAGCAAGGACGTGACCAGAATTCGCCTTCTTTTCGCCTGGCTCCTGCATCACTTGCCAATTCAGTTTGCGTGCACCAACCCAAGCGGAAAGCAAAGCGCAAAATGCATCTTAACAAAAAAAAAAAAAAAAAAAAAAAAAAAAAAAAAAAAAAAAGCAACAAAGAGCGAGGAGAGCCAGTGTGGTGTATAGAGCTAAAAAAAAAATAATCTAGCCAGCTCCGCTACAAATGCGCCATCGAGTTGCGAGGGATGCGCTATTTTTAAAAAAGAAGAGGGAAAAACTTTGGTGGAGGACCCCGGAATTTTCCCTGTGTGTGTGTGTATGTGTCACTATATATGTATATGCACAGATGCATATGCACACATGGACATTGATACATGTGTATATCAATGCATAGTCCTTCCTGCATTGCTTTAAAAGTATACCCAGATTTGCCCCTTCGCCTCCTCCCCTCATGCCCTGAAATGATCAATACGTGATTTAATCGCGGGGGGCGGGGGGCGGGAAGGACGGGACGGGGGGGGGGGACGGGACACGCTGGGGTCACGAAATCCTTCATTACTTTAGCACAAACACTCTTTGTTTTAACCGCTCGTGGAACTAATGTTTAGTTATGAAAATAATAACCGTTATATGCCGCCATCCGCTCTCCCTTTACAGCATCTCCCTTTTTATTTACCCACTTTTGCAAGTGTACAGATAAGGTATGCAAAGAAAGTGTAGCGAGTAATTTATAGCTATGAATATAACATTAGGATAATGTTTCATTCTGTTACAAAGGCGAAATTTCTCTTCCTTGTGTAGACAGGTGTTCTTTTTTGCTCACTTCTGAATAGTAAATATCCAGACTCATTAAACTAAAGGCAAAGTTACGCTGTTGTTCGCTACAATGTATAAGACAGGCTCAGAAATTCACCACCTCCTCCCTCCCTTTTCCCCTCAGCCTCCTCCAGAAAGAAAGAAAGAAAGAAAGAAAGAAAACACACACACACAATTTTACTGAAGATAGGGAAAGGGCAAAGCAGGATTGGGGTAAATCTCATTACATCTGCTCTAATCGCTTAGCAACACAAAGCCTTTTCTTGTATTAGCGCGGAGAGCCTTTCAGCGCTGCCTGACAGACAGTATTCAGTTAGCATTAGTAAACTCCATAAATCAGGGACTTCTTTGGGTGCAGTATAAGTTTTAGAACTACTCAGGATTTGGTGGGGGTGGGGAAAGAGAAGCGGAGAGGGGTGTGTGTGCAGATGAAGGTTGCTGGGCCACGGATTTATTATTTCATGTACTACCTATGTACTTATTTATCGTAGTGCTGGAAAGGTGCCCCGTTAACAAATGCTTCTCTTATGAGTGTGTGCACCCGCCACTGCTCTCCCAAATCAAGACCCTCGGGCAGAGATGGGGTAGCACGGCGAGGCACCCACGGCGGTCGCACTGGGCCAGGCGATGGGCAGCGCTGCCCCCGCCTCTGGTGCGAGATCCGCGCCCTCGGAGCCGGGGGGCAGCCGGCGTGGGGTATCCCCTCACTCCCTATGCCTGCTGCGCCGCTGCCCACTCCCCACAGGCCCCTCCTCTGCCCAAACTTTTTTTCCGCACGCGGGAGCAGCGCCGGCCCCGCAGAGCTTTCGCGCCCTCTCCCCCCTCCTCCCGCGCAGGTAAGAGTGGAGAGGGAAGAGCCCCCGGCCCTGCCCCCGGAAAGGGATGTGCTCACCCCGGAGAGCCTCCCGGTGCCTCAGCCCGTCTTTCTCACCGTCCCCTGGGAGAGAGGCGCCAGCAGCAGCCTTTGGGGAGCCCGTGGCTCTATCCCTCTTCTAAAAATCTTTTTTTAACTCTCTTTTGCTTTTTTTTTTGTTTTAAATTTGTTTATTTGTTTGTTCATTCCCCCCCACTCCCCCTCCATTCCTTCCTCCTTTTTTCTTTCCCCCCATCCCTCCCCTCCCCTCGGCGCAGGTCCTGCCTTTTGTGTGCGGGCTCGCAGGGGCACAAGGGGGGGCCGCCGGGGCCGGGCAGGCAGCGGGCAGCGCTGTCCCCGCGCGTGTCATGCCTCAGCCTTTATCCCGGCGGCGGCGGCGCGGCGGGGGCCCCGCCGGGCTCAGGGGCGGCGTGCGCCCTCCACAGCTGCCGCCCGCCCCGCTCCGCTCCGCGCCGCGCCCGCCCCGCTCCGCTCCGCGCTGCCCGGCCCGCACGCGAGGACAGCGGGCACCTGCCCAAGGCGAGGCGGGCGCGGCAGGGCGGGATGACATACAAACACATGGGACGCCCTGGCTCGCCGCTGCGCGCTGCTCCATAATGCAGCGCCTGTTACTCAGTGCATTCAGGGATTAGCCCGGCTTGAAGTGTGGGGGGGATTCTGTGTCTCCCCGCTCCCCTTTCCAAGAGGCGAGGAGCGGGGAGAAGCGTCCCCCCCGGCCGCCACCCCGGTTCGTCCCAGCGCGCAGCAACTTCTTGCTCCCGAGCGGACTCGCTCGTAGCGTGGCAGCCCGCACAATGCGGGGCTAATTCCTGCTGCAAAAGGCAAGTGGTGAAGAATCAATCGCAGGCTTTATACAATCAAAAGGGATGATGGGTTTGGGATTGGGATTTTTTATTTTTTTTTTTTTTAGTTCCCTGCCCCTGTCTGAATTTCTTCTGCTCCTTACCCCGTCCTATTAATAATCCCATGCAGGCGATTGCAGACCGAGGTAAAGCTATCATTTGTACGCGCCTGAAGATTAATTTCCCCCATGTACCAACTCAACGGCATAGTTATCTCTTTAACAGGGAAAACAGTTTGGCTCCATTGTCGGGTTGCCAAGACCGCCTTTTGAGAAAGGGAGCCCGGCTAGCCTCTGATCAAACTCAAAGGTTAGTTAAAAGACAAAAACAGCTGAAAATCTTCATGAATAATGCTGTTTCCCCGAGCCCAGTGTAGTGCAAGCGCACATTTCAATGCCAGAGCATTTTGTTATGCTGCTCGCCTAAGTCAGAATTTCACAGAAAAGGCAGAGAAGAAAAGCTCCAACAATTAGAGGGGGCCTGTCAGAAAACATTAACGCCTTCCTCGCCCAGCCTGTCAAGCGTGCTGGAAATAAAAAACGGGCATAGCGAATCGCACCTCCACCCTCCGGAGCTGCAGGAGGGAGAGGGAGGGGGGTTTGGGGACAGAGGAGTAAAGAGAGAGAGACAAATGGACAGGCCCAGGCAGTTAACAGTCCCCCTCGGCTTTGCAGTTCATCCAAAAGCTGGAAAAAGAAGGGGAAAGGACTTGCAGCTTGATGTTCTCACTTGATATTCATCCTTCTGTTTCATGCTCCAGAATTATATTTTCTCTCAGGACCATCACATACATAAACTCACACTGTTTCTCTGCATCCTCAACCCTTTCCTGCATCAGTCCTGCAAAGCACACGAGCTACCTGGTGAAACAGCAGCACAGCAGAGCTGTTACCTCTTTTCACTTTCTTCTCCCTCCAAAGTCTCACTTTTAAAGTTTCCATGTCTGTGGCCATGCAGATGTCCAGTGTGGCTGACCTGCAGCTGTGCTAAAGCACCTCATGTCAGAGAAGCTGTGCTCCTGTATAGCACCAGAGCTATCTTACTCTTTGGATTTTTTTAGGAAAATGTGTTTCAAATGTACGCCTTTAACTAGCCAGACCAACTCCCCACATGCTTGAGTCCTTTTCCCTTATTAAATACCTATGGGACAAAGACACTGAAATATTTAAAGCTTCTCCTGCACTGATGTTCATTTCTGTGAGTGAACATTCAGACTGACTTTCCCAGCTGAAGCACAGATTTTTACCAGTTATTTAAATAACAGAGCTCTGGTCCTTCTCTTACTGTAAGCAAAACCTCAGACCATCACTTAAATAGTTCTTTTCTTTTACTCTTGTTGCCTTTGTTGTCTAATTGCAAATACATATATATGTTAATATCTGATAAGGACCGCATCAGCACTGTGCAGCTTCTATAGCCTGGCTTTTGCTGGGTGGTAAACAGTGGGGGAGAGTATACAACAGTATACTGTTGTGTATTGTAGTATTCATGTGTGTGTTGAAAAAAATAAAATTCCAGCAAAATACGAAGTGACTGAAGAAAAGGAGTAGCTCCAAACCTCATCTGGGGTGTTTAGGGGATTAAATCTTTAAAGGGATACTGCAACACGGTTCAGACTTTGCCTATGGTTAGAGCTGTGTGATCCCTACATATTCCATGGGGAAGAAACTCTAACCTTGGGGATGGGATCCCCAATCCTCCATGCCATGCACACCCGGAGCAGCACAGTACATCCAGGTAACATCCAGATACTTGCTGCCCTCCTTCAGAGAACGTATGTGTTTCTGGTGGCTTTGGAGCCAAGTGTGTCCTCAGAAGGATGTAAGCAAAAGAAAAGCCCCACTGGGCACTGGGACTTTCATTGGCTCTGACACTTCTGTCCTGGGGAAACACAAGCAACCAGTAGGAGAGAAGTTTCAAGAGATCCCTTTTCTCCCTCTATCTGGCTGCCTAATTCTAATTACAGAGGGAAAAGATGGGTAAAAGTGCAGAGAAGGGAGACTAAGGGCATTGATCATAGACTGAAACCATCTAGATTCATTGCTGGCTGTGATTTGGTCCTGACTCAATCCACTTTAGCCTGAGATCCACAATTGCTAAACTGAGACCATAAGTAGTTCCTCTCAGATGCCTGGAGATATGCAGTGTTGGGAAAACATGAGAACACTGGCAAAACAGAGGGAGTCTCTGATCCAGACTCTTCTCTTGTGCAAGGTGCTCTGGGAAGAGCCAGTGCATATTAATAGTCTGCCTTGTTTTTCTGGGGGACATACAATCCATGTTTCCTTTTATCCCACTTCAAACAAGATTCAATCCAGTTTTTGTTCTTCACCTGCTACCCAGAAAGGGACAGTTATGTATCCTAAGACATCAGAGTATACATCTGTATGTTACCTGGAAGTTGCTTGGGCATAAAATTCCTTTGAAAATGTCACCCACCAGGTCATGTGCTTACATCTTCTCTTAGACCCTGTAAACAACTACAGCAGTCAAGCTGCAAAGTTTTCTGTTGATCACTCCTACTTTGCAGCAACATGTAGCTTTTTTGCTTTCTGCTTTTATAAACTCCCAATAGCACTGGGGAAGGGAAGGTAAACTTCACAAAGACCCCTATAACCAGATCCAGTGGCATAATCCCAACCTCTGCGATACGGGTGGGGATTGTCTTCTGAAATGGAGCCCAAACTCATTTGGTCCAATTTCACAGAAGCAGATCACAGAAAGAGCACAGGTTCCAGTTTTGGGATGGGGTCCTCCTCCCTCCCCACTGGTCACACCATTCTCTTGCTCACTTTCCCCTCCTCCTGCTGGTCACAGCTTGGGGCTATTTTAATTTACACTTGCTGCACTGGCAGGGCTATATTACTCTGGAACAGGAAAGGAAAAGCCCCATATTAGTAAAGTGTGAAATGCAGTTTTGACTGAAAAGGGAAGCCATTTTGACAGGATTATACCGTGACAGTGCAGATTAAAACCCTGCCATATGGCCTAAGATAGGCTTGCTCTTACTTTCAGGTAACAACGCATTGCTAATGAAGTGGTGATGACATTTCCAAATGAAAAAGAAAAAAGAAAAAAAGAAAAAAAGCTATCTGTATGTGAAATAAAGACAATCAAGTGAAGGGAAGACATTAATCGGTGCTGATAACAGTGGAAGTCAGCCCTCTTTTATCATTGCGGTTTGTTTTGAGTAGGAGAGGGAATTTGTTTGATTTGTTATTGAGTAAACAATAATTCATGTGTGCACTTGTAGAAGTGAACATGGTGCTCCTGAAAGGCACCCGACTGACAGCACAAGAGAGCAAAGTCCTGCATCACATACAGGACAAACACAGCCTGGGCAATAGCATGGAGAGTTTCCCCACCCTGCTTTGTCAAGGACTTGCAAGAGGGTGGTGGAGGGTTTCCCTGAGCAAGGCAGGAAACCAGTCTGCCTGCTTAAATGTCAGTCACATTTAAGCCCATACTTTAGTGTCTCTCTGTATCAGAGATCTTCACTTTTTCATCTCTGAGGATGCAGCAGCAAATGGTGGTAGAACCGGGTTGACATAGAACCTACAGTCCTGCCTACATCCACTACTGTGTCACTGTGGGACAGCAATAACTGTAAAACAATAAATGTAATAATATAATAATATCAGACGGTTGGTCTACAAGAAAAGGGTGACTGGTAATTAATAACCATCCTTTGAGACTTTCAGATAAAGGATGTTCTTTAAAGACCCAAGATTTTTACTTCAAGTTTCTAAGTAATATCTGTATATATGTACTTCCCTGCCATACAAACTCCATTTGGAGCAGTTGATCCAAAAGTCTGAAAAACAGGCAGTGAGACACACTTTGCTTCGTCCTGTTTTAACTGTTATAGAAAACCACATTTAGATCTAATGCACATCACATGGGCCTACCCATCTATGAGCCCTGAGATAGCAAGGACATTTACAGTGCCATATCAAAAAAAAAACTCAACTGTATCTCTTCCATCTCTTCCTGACTGTGTTGTCCCTCAGATAAACTCCAGAGTTTCATGTGGTTCTCACAGATTTTGCATGCTCAATGAATGATTTGAAGTTGTAATTTAGCAGCAGTTAAGGTTCTAGACAGATGTATGTCTACGGATGAGCCTGGCAGCACTGCTTTCTGCTCTCAATTTTTTACTTCCTTCTTCTTGACCTCTTTGGCTTCCTGCTTCTTATATCTGGGGTTGCAGCAGTTTCCAGGGTAAACACCCATTTACAAACATCTTCATGCAGACACATCTCTCACTACCTCAATATATGGAGAACAAATGTTGATTAGAAGGAGACCAGCAAACCAAGAAGAAAGCACAGACAAAATCTTCAGAAACACCTAATTGCAGATACTACCTACCTGAATCTAAATCCCCGTGGTCTTCACTGAAAATTTGGGTTTCTGACTCTTAGGGACTTGCTGGTGAGAATGGTGGACAACTTCTCCTGCCTCCAAGGCCAGCAAGCCTGTAGAAGACAGGTAAAAATGCTGGCAATTGTCTCTATATTGTGCAGAAAGGAGGATGGCATGGACCTACAGTGTCACAGGATGCAGTGCAAGATGCTGTGGCAGAAAGTCACAGAAATCACAAAAGGGAGAGAGATCCCTACCAAACAGCTGTGCCATGTACTCCTGGGCAGAATATCAGCACAGAGCAGGGTTGCTGATGAGCAAAATGAAAGCATATAGAAAGAGCAATGCTGGGCAGATACTCCTGAGACCCAAGCAGTGTCAGACCCAGGAGATTATCCCATAGCAGCCAGCAGCACTACGAGGCTCCCACAGGTCCCTCTCCTTGTGTTAATGCATATGTTGGAAGAGACATGTTCATGCAAGCGGCTTGTAGAGGAGACTGTCAGGAGTGTGAGACAAGCACAGGAGGATGATGGCTTTATCCTTCATTCACCTACCTGGTCTCTTTCAGAACCCAGATACATTTTCACTTTCTACAACACCCTGTGGCAATCACTGTCAAGAGATTATGATGTACAGGCAAACAGAAATAAAACAGCTGCTGGAGAAAGTGGTGAGCAAACCATCTCCCTTCCTCCCCTGCTCCAAAGTTTCATGTCAGAACATCACTACAGCCATACGAGCAGGTGATGAGGACAATGACAGGTCCACGAGGGGCAGTCTCCTCAGTCTGGGTTGTCCCTTGGCTTATCTGCATGGCCAAATCCTGTCTTGGCACTTCATTTTAGTTACCAGTACTCCTCTCTCTCTGTGTGGTGAACTGCTACTGACCAATGGAGCATTTATAAATAGAACAATGTTTAATTAACACAACAGTAGGACAGACTTGTTGAAATACTTCCCAGACAGCAGGCAAGACTCCTGACAAGGAGACTATTATGGGAATTTTAATGAATACTTCCAGAATGGGACAGCTTCCATACACCTACATTGCAATGACTAATTTTGTTTGTGAAAATTGTATTGGTAAATGATGCAGAGTGACAATAACGTTGGGGACCAGCAAACTGAATAAAGTCACTGGGTGACTATGTGAAATACTGCCTACAGAGAGAACAGTGCTTACTAAATGCAGTGCAGTCATGGGTCCGAGTGCCCAAAAGCCCACGTCAGACCCAGCTACAAACGTAGTTTGCATAAGGCAGGCAAAGAAGCAATTAAATAACCCAAACAAGGATCTAGCTGTGCCAGATGACACCACAGCATGAAAAGAAACAAGAACTGAACAACTACTTCTGTGAGAAGTACAACCAGGAGCATGTGCCTTATTAACACCACTGTTAAATGCATGCCTGCTAGCTGCTACTGCTATAATTGAGATCACTCAGATATCCTTGCCATCTCCCTTTCTAAGAAAACAGGAAATTAAAATTGTGTGCCTCAGTGATGGGCCTGTGTAAGGTTCTCACCTATGATACAGCAGCCTACTTCTTCTAAAAGGGATGTGTGAAATGCGAATCAAGGGGCACTGAAAGGACAAGGTGTACAATGTCAGTGCATTCCCTTGAGCCCCGCTCCTCCTAGCTCTGTAAACTGTTCTTGATCCTCTAGCAGAGACATTGTACACTATCACTAACTCAATGGCCATAAATAATAAGTGATAATGAGCTCAGAATTTCAGAAACACTTCTTATCCTTAAAGATCTTAAGAAATGAAATTCCCAGGAAGAGAGTCTGCAATGACAAATGGGCTGTTCTTGAATTTGCCAGTTCAGCTGTCCACCGCTATACTGTATGGACAGTAACCAGCAAGGAACTCTCTGCAGACCCTGTTCTGGCTTCATCATTATACATCTGAGGTTCTTTTTCCCCAACGATCTATATTTTAATGGATGGATTTGAGACATGCCTTATCTAGCCAGGAAGCCTGGGCACCACCAGTTTTTTTCTCTAGTTTTGCCATTTTCTTTCCCTTACAGGCATGTGACATTTTTTTCCGCAATACAATAAATTAGGTGAGTGCACATTGATTATTGAAACACATTGCAATACATTCCAAAGAAAATGGTGTTGGAAGGTTAACTTTGCATGGAAATGTCTGCTAGAATACTAAGATGAGTAGTCAAATACAGGTTTTGGTGCATTACTTTGCACAGTCAGGAGCAAAATCATCTCTGAATTGTTGGTCTTGACAACGATGTACACAGACCTAAACAAGAAAACCAACAAAATTACTGCCAAAAACTTCAGTAACACATAAGGATTTAACTGAACTGGAGTCAAACTTTGCAAACTGCTTGCCATAAGCCTTGGTTTACTGAGGAAAAGAGATGAGAAAGAAGAGGCTATGTTCTTTCTACCACTACAGATGCTGTACTTGGAGGCGCAGGTTGCAAAAACATTGACTAATTTTTATCCACATGCATCTGTTTCCTGTTGAATTATTCCTTTTGCATAATGTGGAGTCTTGCCTGTCAGATTAACACAGTGCTTCACCCCCAGACAAAAGTGCTGGCCTCTGACAAATCCATCTAGAGCACACCTAGCTCCATCGGTGGGCATATTATGAAAGGTAATGAGCTTGACACTCCCCTCAGCTCCAGCTGCTGTAGCAGCGTGTAATGAGCTCTGCTCTATGGACTCCAGCGCTCACACTAAAACACCATTGAGAACTGAGACAGCATGCCTCTGAATTTAATTTACTGCTTAGCATCAGCTGGCCCCAGATGATGGAAGGTCATCTGGATGGAGGGTCAAGTGGGATAAACAGCTCCAAATCTCCTTCTGCCCAAGGGTTTGGAGCCAGTAAGCCCCAGGGCAAGCAGGCACAGACCTGACAGGGGCACGTTGGCTGAGCAGGCTCCACAGGCAAATACCTTTGGAGCATCTGCTCTCCCAGATGAGGAACCCCTCTCACTGACTGTATCCCATCAGCATTTTCACAGCAATTTAGAGAAAATCCAATGCAATAGGTCAGGCTCTTTGGAGGAGTTAGTCTGCCATTGTGGGTACTTATTTTCTGATGGAATAACTTGCCTACTTTCATAACATCACACTGTATTTTGCTCATAAGGTACCAAGAATTTTCAGATCACAAAGTACCATCATATTGTTTCAGGAAAGTGAGGCTGGAGGGAAGGTTTGAGTAGTTCAGAAAGAAACAATGTCAGAAGTTGAAGGAAAAAAATAAGAAAAGGGGAGCACATGCTGATACCACCTTCAGATATGTGAGGAGCCAAAGGCAGTTACATGGTATTTAATTCCTCTCAGAGATTTTTTCTGCCGTGGACTTGTATAAATATGTTGTGACTCTAACCTTTGTGTGTATTTAAAATTCAACCCAATCAATGAGAAAACTTAAAAGATTTATTTGTTATGTTCAACCTAAGAGTCAGACCTGTCTCTGCTGACAGAGACTAACTAGTCATCCCATGTGCCCTAGGATTATGGTCCTGAGAGAATGGGGCTGAGAAACACAAGCCTGGCAGGGGACAGGGACTATTTCCTGTTGGGAAGATGGGTAATACTCTTTAAGGATGTCCCAGCCTTAAACCAAGAGATGTGACTCTGCAGTAAGGAATAGCACAGCCAGATCGAGGCCTCTGAAAAACATAAAGCTGCTAGTGGGGATGGGGCCCTGGGGCATGATGTGCTCCAGGCAATTTCTGCATCTGCTCTTCAAAGACACAGCTATTGAATCCAGAGAGACCACCTGAGGAGTAGGAAACCTTCCTAAGAGAGCAACACAAGCAGAATCAGACCCCCAGGGAGTGAATATAGGTCTCTAAAAATTTATCTTACTGTGTGGTGGCAGGTTTCTAGCTGGCTTGTGTGCCTGCATGCTCGCTTACATGTCTGTACTGCTCAATGCTTGTGCTTGGCTTAATGCAGACCATACTTGTGCATGTCGTACAGGCCACAGACCCACATGTGGGGCTGGCAGGGCCCAAAGACAAAGCTGCACACCTACCTCCACATGGGCAAGCTGTGTGGTACAAAGACAGGTACCGTCGCTTTTCCTGCATACTGGTATTGCATGGACTGAGCTCACATCCATGCCCCAAATGTTTCCCTTTCTTTAGATATTGTCACCTCTTCCAGCATGGACAAAGACCTGTTTGTGAGGCTGTGCTCCTTTTCTGTAGGGATGACAGGTGGGAATGGAGGTTTGATATAAATATATCCTGATTTGAAGTGGGTCATGAGCAGGATCTGGTCTAATTTTCAACCCTGAACAAACAATTTTACTTCATGCAAACTTTCCCTAAAGAGAATAAGCTCAATTAAGAAAACCACAACACCACAAGTTTTAAAAAATACCATCGTTATTGTTCATGTGGGTTTTGGGTGGGCTGTGGAAATTGATTTACGAGTCAACCACTTTTCTCTTTTCTTGCCATCTCTCGCTTGAGTGGTTTGTAGGCCTTGGCCCTTTCTTTCACTCAAGGAGAATAAGGTTGTCTATGGAAGAGGTCAGCATTTCAAATTGGTGGAGTTCAACTGCACAAATGACATAGAACTGACAAGAAAAGACAGGGGGTTTGGAGGTCATAGACTGCATAGGTCCTGGTTAGGGTTTTTGCTTTGTGATGGGACCTGGCACCAAAATGAATTAAATAACAGGCTTAAGGACTATTGAGGGAGGGCTGAATGCAAATCAAAGATAAGTAGAAGTTTTCTTTCCTAAAAGGGGAATAATTTTTTTCCTTACCTCCCCCTTTCCATATCTGCACAGGCAAGGTCTGCATGTTAAACATGATTTAGCAGGCATTATTCTGGAGCCTTTTCATCAGGTTTCTGCAGTGATTGCCTATCTTGGCCTATGATTAATGATCTGCTGTGCAATTTGGAGGCTATAATGACTCAACAATCCACACACAAACTATATAGTCGCATTCCTTTTGCAGATTTGCCAAGCTGTTACCAAGGGGCCCACAACCAAGCAGGATTGTTAGAGAGATAGCTAAACATTTCTGCAAATGCCATTCTGCCCTTATCTTGCTGAGAAGTGCGTTGGGCAGCAGGCTCATTTACAAAATTCAAAGCCTAGATTTTAGTGGTTCCTTTAAAAAAAAAAATTCTGGACTGAAATAATCATTAAAAAGGCCGGTAAGAAAAGATCCCGGTATATGGCCTCTCAGTGATTATAGGGACAAAATACTTTCTTTGTTTCCAAATTTTGAATCTGATTAATTGAGGCCTAATGCTATTAATGCTGTTTGAAAGAGAAAAGTTAATCTTTGGAAACCCATGCCATAAACGAAATCTGAAAATCTAAGCAGATTTTGTAGTGGAAGCTTTGTCTTCATTTCAGTCTCTATACAGGAATGGGTTATGAGGATTTATTAGTAGACTTCAACTGGGTCTGTATCTAGTTAAAAACTGTCTGTAGAAAAACCTCCTTATAATTTTTTTTTTTAAACATTGGTTCTGATGAGACTCATCTTAGGAAATCTAGTTTCTGTTTATGAGTTTGTTTTCAATACAAGTAAGTGTAAACAGGAAAAGTAAGGACAGAGTTACAGATGGAGTCTGTCTCTCAGAAGTTATCTTATGAAAAATAATTTTAGAATAATCTAAGTATGTCCCTGTTTCCATTATTAATTGTTAGATGCAGTCCAAATCATTCAGTCATAACCAAAAAGATTTTGGGTATTAGCAGGTTGCAATCACATTCAGTTAAATAATTCATCTAGTTTCATTTTCCATTTTGTTGTAGACATGAGGGGATGAGAACTAGAAGGGCATATTGCATGTCCCTCCTGTACATCATATAGGTATTATTATTATTTTTGCTATTGCTACTATTATTATTAATAATAATAATAATATTGTTGTTATTATTATTGAATGCTTGGAAGCTTTAAACACTGTGATAATATTGAACCTTCATAATAACACTGAGTCCTCATGGTGAATGATATCTTCTAGTCCTGTATGTAATGCTCTGAGATCCCGATTGTAGAAAGTCTTTATGGTTCCATGTTTAAGTACAAGTGTAAGTGATTCTCTGCATCCAGGCTTAAGCAGCTGTGTCGCAGTTTAGTCCATGTCCAGAGTGAAGCCTGAGATGTCTCCAAGCTGTTTGGGAAGAAAGCCTTTCTCTGATCCCACTGTAGGCGACAGCAACCTCCCCCCAGCTCTGGCTTCAGAGCTCAACATGTTAGAGAGCACCTGTTTAAAGAAACATTTTTAATACTATATACAAATAGGAAATATATAATGTGCAACTTGAAGACTCAGAGCCATCACAGTTTCCTACTGATGGGAGACAGGAATAAGAAACATCCAGCTATAAACACATTCAAACAAAGCAGCATTTATCCTCCCCTCTCTTCATACAGGCTTTCATCCTTATGCCAAGAGCCAACCCACAACTATGTGCTGTGGATGTCCTACTATTTTGTAGGTTTTAAACTAATCTTTTCCTCAAATACATACATAAATAAATAAAATCAGCTGTGAGCACACTACTGTACAGCCATGATAGTGTTGCTGTGCATTTAAGTCTATTAATCTATGAATGGTTGTGTAGCTGACACTGCCTTCAGGGCAAAGGAGTGGACTAGATCAGGGTCAACAACTTTTCAATGGTGCTCTGCTAGCCTGTGGTTATCAGCCCCAAAGCAGAGGTTAAGCAGGACAGTCAGAGATCCTTGGTAACTGGAAGATACTGTCTCTCAGAGAGGCAAAAACCTGCTGCTACAGGGGCATCATTGGCCTGTGTGAAACAATCACTCTCCTGGCTCAGGGGGTGAAGCAAAGGCAGCAGTGAGGAGCCCTGTCACTCTCAGCATGCCATGGCCTCTAGCTCCCAGCCTTGCCTGTGCCTCTGAAAATCAGTTCCTGTCCTCTCAGATGGATGGTGTCTCCAAGTCTGTTTGTGACTCCTCTTCTTTGACTTCATGGAAGTCAGGAAACAGCAAAAGTATGCACTTTCCACACAATAAAAACAGGACCAGAGCAGGTCTATACAGAGACCTGGGAGCCCACAGGTCATTCTGAAAAAGATGAAAAAGTCAACAAAAAATGAATGCTAATCCAAAAGCATCTTTAGTTGCTTCCTGTGTAAGTGGAACTTCCTCTGCACCTTCATATCCATAGGGATAGTAACTTGGATGGGAGTAAGACAAGGATCCCCACGGGCATCACACCTCCACCGACCTCTGTATAAAATGGCACTGAGGGGGACAGAGAGTCTCCACAACAACCATGTCCTTTGTTTTTCTACTGGAACCAGCTGCTACAAATGTCAGATGTGCTTCCTGTGAGACAACCAACGGCCTCCTAGGAATTGTGATGAGCTCAGCCTGATTTCACAGTGGTCACCATCTCTCTGTCTCTTGTGTTTAGTGATCTTAGTTTGAACTGTTGTCTAATGGTGAAGTGGACCGAGATTTTCAGAGAGCATGGCTGAGTCTGAAGACCATGATGTCTGGGTATCCGAGAGGGAACATTTCAGGAGTTTAATTTTCTTGAAAGACATTTTCAATGTTTTCCAAAAACCAAGCTCCTTCAAGGTATCTCTCCCTCAACACTCAGAATTACTAGTCAGTTTTTGAAAAGCTCTTCCACGAATTTTGTCATAATCCCAGTTATCTGAGTGAGTCAGCTTCACATTTGACATGAAGCATGTACAGCTACAAATTGAACTGGAATATGGATGAGAAGATGAATTGTCCATTAGGTTTCTTAATATACTACCTTAGATCCAGTCAGACTAGAAACATGCTGTAACCCGGTCTTTTGAAGCACTTTGGCATTTTTCTTTCCAACTCAGACAAAGGAGAACAGACAGGAGAGACGGGGAAATAACTTATACCGTTTCAACAGTCAGAAAAAGTTTGACTGAGGTGTGGCTCAGATATTATTACCATTCACTGGCAGGGAAAGAGCAGGTTTCTTTCCTTTGATTTCTCATGCCAAGGCATTTCATACACTGAAAGTTCCCAGGTACTGCTTGTCTACCTATATTTGTGCTCCGTGTGCAACAACTGTAAGGATGGACACTAAAGAAAATACTGAGAAAATTAGTCATTCTCATTGAAACCGGGTGACTTGGCAGTATGAAAGAGACAGAAGGTATGTTTATATGGACATGCCATACTGAGGCCACCATCAGTTTGCATACACAGTAAATTTAACTGGTAGGCACAGCTTATGTTCCAAGAATGGCTTGCATGTCAACACAGGAGGAATATGAACCACTCCAGCTTCACTCATGGCAACTTTTTGTAGTCCAGGTGTTCCAGGAGGAAAGACTCTGTCTTCAGTGCTGGCTCAGCACTCCTGGAGGGCCAGAGTTCAAGTGTTAGGATTCAAGATTTAGGGAAGTTTGAGACTTTTACATGCGTCTGCAAGGCATATAGTAGTGTGTTTTGGAATCTGAGAATGACTTAAGCCAGGCCTCTCCTCTGACGAAAGAGAAAGTGAATTTTGTAGCTTCAAGGATGTGGACAAGTGGGTAATTTTCCACATGTCAGTAAGATGAAGATGAATTGCATCAGAAGGTGAAAAATAAGCCCCAGAATCACCCAGGATTACTTCAAGCATTGACATACATATCAGTGACTAGTTGCCAAACTAACACACAGTGAATATCTCAGCTAGTAGATCATTTATTCAAAATGGGTGTAACAAACAATCATGCTAGCTGTTGGCAAACAGTGGCTGACAGTTGCAAACACCATTTTCATGGGTTGTTTTGAAAGTCAAGACTGTGTAATTTGAGACAGGCAAGCAGGGATGATCACATCTACTTCTAGGTAGGCCCAGACACAAAAGAACAGCTTGCCCAGAGTTGTATCGTTCTGTTCACTTGGAAACCATAATTTTTGCCCAGCTTACAGAATCACATTTAGCATGCATGTCAGCCAGTTGCAAAGACAGGAACTAGAAGTTAACTCTTTTAAATAAATAGAAAGCACTGAGTGATCAGTCCCTCTATAGAGAATCCTTTTCTCCATACCTTTTTTAAAGTTATTTGAGCACCCTTATATGCTAAAGATAGGTTAAATGGGGTCATAGGGCTAAAATAGCTAAGAACTTGGAAGAGACTTAGAAAGGAATATGAATGCCTCTTTTCTGCACTGCCTCTACTCATGCAGAAGCACAACAGTCTGTGTTCCAGGAATAATAATCTTGGCGTTCTGAAATATTTTGCTACATAGTTGCTAACTAAAGGCAGAACAAGACAGAAATCTCTACTATATCTTGTGTACTCTATTGGTTGTAATATGAACTATGAGGCTGACCTTCCACAGGCCAAGCTGCTGGGTTTTGCTGTATTTGCTTTAAGCCAAGCACTATAATTCAGAAATTAATAGAATAAATATCAAGGGCTAAGACAACATATTTTTCAAACCTAAGAACAGTTGTGTTATACAGGTTGGACCAGAAATCTGAGCTTCAGATTACCTAGTTAAGGGATTAGAATCACATAAAGGGTTAATGTCTGCTCCTCCAGATGTGAACTTCATTAATTTAATCTAAAGCATCTTGAGATAATAATACACATATTTTCAATTACAACAATTATTTAAACAGCCTTAATCTCACACTTCATGAAACCATTTACATTCACTGTAACATCAAACTCTGCAGGGGAATATGTTAACTGAGGAAATTTGACATCTTCTAATTACAGTACTTCTATGAAAGAGAAACAAAACTGAGTTTTGAAGGCTGAGCTGAAAGCAGGAACTATTCAATGGCAGACAGGAATGCAGAAGCACCAGGACCAGTGGCAGATATATGGGTATGCCATATTTTATTCTCTGGGAAGACACTGGCACACATGTTCAGGAACAGATGTATGATTATAGAATGTGCATGTCATTTTGGAGTAAGAACACACTCTCATCGACCAAGTAGCTTCCATAGTTACAGGTCATAAAAGAGGACTGCTATGTTGTCATATGCTCTGATTTTCCTACAACCCTGACAGAGCTCATCAGAGAGTCACAACCCAAAATCATATACAGAATGAATAGCATCTATCCAATATTTTCAGTTTCTTGCTCAAAACGAGAGAGGCAACTCTAACCTTGGCCATCTACTGTGGAGAGAGTAGCAAAGGGCAGCAAAGTATTTCCTCGTTGGTCAGACCTGAGGCTATCTGAAAGCACCAGTCACATTTCACTACTGGGGCTTTATTTTAGCTGTGAAGGGTTCCATGGTGCTCACACCACAGGCAACTGCCTCAGGCTGGCCCCCTGCATGGTTCTGTGAAGCTCAGTTCTTGGGGTCACCACAGCAGCTTGGAAAGTACAGCGAAGAAACGAGTCCCCAGGCCAGGACATCATGTTAATATACTGAACCTTTAAAGGAAATTTCAGGAAAAACAGTGTCAATTTGCAGATGGAAAAAACTTCAGATTATTACTCTAGACATGGTGCTGACACTGCATCAGTGTGTTGTCCTCCATGCAGTGGAAATGCATCCACTGCTATCATGGATACATGGGTGGGCAGTTCAGAGATTTTCATGGTCCCTTGAAATTCACTTTCAGTTAAGTACCACATTGATTCAACTGTGTTTATAAATCCTGGCCTTACTTTTTCCGGCTACCCTGTAAGATTTTCCGAACAGTGACAATGACTTTACTGCTTTGTAACAGTAACAGTCTGCAAGTAATATGATGATAGTAGGCAAAGACACCAGTTTATGCTGGAACCCTTTGTATGACATGTCACACAAAGAACAAAGATTATTTCAATCAAGTGAAACTTGCTGTAAAGAGTTTTTCTGTTGCATCATTGCACTCAGTCACCAAAATGTGTCTGCAACTTTTTGGAGATGCTGTAGCTTAATTCCCTCTTTGAACTTTAATGGACCGCTGACTGTCTATAGCTAACAAACTGACTGCAGAAATGCAAGCATAGAAATATGTCTTTCCTGGAATAAATACATATGTGTGTGCATGTGTATTGAAACCCACCATCCACCACACTTGATTACCTCAACTGTTTGGTGTAACTTAGCGGTGCTATGTCTATGCAGTACAGGTGTGTTACTGTCCCCCTTCCCAACTCTACACCCCTCTCGGTAACAGGTCATTTACTGGCAGACAACACAAGAAGAATGGCGGTTCTTGTAAGAAGAATGTGGCACACACAAAGAAATCAAGATCTGCCTTAAAATAATTAATCAATCTTTTGTGCAAAAAGTTTCCAAGTGTTGCAAAGGCTCATCCATCTAATAAATGCCCCCCAGCCCACCTGCCAGTGGAAAGGCTCAGCAGTGCAGGGGACTGGGGCTGGGAGAAGGTGATAGGGAGGGATATTTTTTTTTTTCAAATTGCAATTGTTTGGGTTGCTGATCCAAGGTAAATGACAAGAAATCGAAAAACACCCCCAACACACATATTTCAACTAAAGCAACCGCTTGGGATTATTTTCCCCCCTCTGAGTCTGTTTGAAGGTATTCTGTGAAGTTGACAAGCACGTGTTTTGGAGACCATTGAAAAGTTTCTGCCATAAATAGAGAAGGCAGCTTGGCTTAAGTGTTGCTAGGGAATACCTGGCAACAGGCAACAATAGTCCTTTTAGAGAGCCCAGGGCAAACAGTGACCGTGGTAATGGGGTGGGCTTAAGGGAGGCTCCTCGCCCAAAGCCCCTCCACTCATACTGCGCCTCCAGCCCTGGGCTGTGTTCCGGAAATTCCGTACACAAAGCCCGCCATTCAATGGGAGGTGGGCCCGTGCGTGTGCTTTTCTGGCAGGGAGGGGGGTTGCAGAGAGAGGGGGCCTTCTTGGAAAAAAAAAAAAAATCCAAATTTTTTTTTTTTTTTTTTTTTGCAAAGGCTAAAAGAAGCACAGAAAGTGCTAAGTTTGTAAAAGAAGCTGAAAAGGTTCAGAAAGGAGCATAATGAGGCCAGGGAATGCCCCATGAATTTTGAACAGAGAGCAGAAAAGAGACCCTAAAAAGCAATTAGTGATGCTGCTTGTCGCTGAAGAGGGAGCTTGAAGGAGGTGGAAAGGAGCAAAAGGAAGAGGGCAACTCCAATCACTTAGTAAAGTACGAGGGAAAGCGGGGGCAGGCACAGGGAGAGAGAGACAGAGAGACTGGAGCATTCGCGAATTTTTATAGTAAAAGTAGATGGAGGCACACGGCAAAGGCAGCGTCCAAGGAGTGTCTATAGCCAAAGGCACATGCCAAGATGGGACTTGGCTTTGCCTCCCCTGCCCATTTCTGCAAAATCAGGGAAGCAGCAGGGTCGGGGTGCTGTCTCTCTGCTAGCCCAACAGGCTCAGCCTCAAATCCTCACCTATCCCTCCTGAGCCAAGGGTCTCTCTGCCTGACAGATGAAGGTGAGGGGGACATTTCTAAAAGACCTGCAGTCTCACTTCCTCTGCTTTCTTCACCTCATTCCATTTCCAGAGCCATGCACAGACGCCTATTTAGCCATACATTCCCTGCACAAAATAAAAGTAACGCTGTCTGCTCATTAGCTGGGAGTAGTTAGGGGGAAAAAAAGAAGGAAAAAAGGGCTGTCTGAACAGGGCTGAATAGCTATAACCTTAATGGGTTGTCAGAAGTCTGCAGGCAGCAGGGTGAGGGGAGCCAATCCCCCTCTAGTCTTTTGTCCTAGACATTGTTTAGGATCAGTGGTAGCTCATTAGGTCGGGACAGTAATATTCCTAACGATCCTGTGGGGCTGAGGCTTCAGAATGTGTCTTCAGCTGTTTTCCTGATGTCAGTCTGATTCATAGAGAGGCATTTATCTCGACAGAGATCCTTTGCTAGAAAGTGTTATTTACCTTTCATACCCCGATTACTAACCTTTGACAAAAGTTGCAGCTGGAAGGGGAAAAGGGGGAAGCTAAGAGTCCTGCCGGCATAAACTGAGGTGTGTTATAGTGAAAGGCAAGCTGGAAAAGCCAAGTAAATGGGGCCCTGGCCTACAATTTGACCCTTCAGTTTGCCTGCTTGTATTTCAGATTCCATCTGTAAAGTAAGGATAATCACCGATTTTGCGTTCTGGCGATGGTGGAGAAGAAAACATTAGATTGTGAGGTTTCCAGGCAATGGGCCAGACAAATAACTAAATTAATACCTTTCCTGTATTCAGGGGTCCTAGAAGGGCTGTGAATTTTCTTTTTTTTTTTTTTTTTAGTTCTTTAGTTCTTTTGTTTTTTATTTCCTAACAACAACAACAAAAAAAAACCCCCAAAAAAACCCCCAAAAAAACCCCCAAAAAAACCAAAAAAAAACCCAAAACAAACAAACAAACAAAAACAACAACCAACCAAAAAAAAACAACACAACTGAATTAAATTGTAAATCAGAACGTATTTTTCAGTTGTGTATAATTTCCCTTACATCCTATACTTATTTTCAGCCTAGAAACATGAATCTGCTGAAGAAGGAAGCAAAGTTAAACTCCCACCTTCCCTCTGGCACCTTTAATTCTGAGAAACTGCATACAGGCATGGGGCTGAGCAGATGCTGTTCACTGAGATAGGTCATACATGTTGTTTGACAGTGTCATAAATCCAAAATGACATATTAGTAAGGTGATGAAATCAAAGAATAATTGATCATATGGCAGATTTCCTTGTGATTAGGCAACACATTATATATCCACTTGCCAGTCTTGCCAAGCACGGAGAGCAAAGTACATTGTCATTCTCTGCCCTCTCCAAGACTTTGCGTCTGTATTTAAGGCCTGGGGTTTTCTAAGGAAACTCTCAGAGCTCTGTGCAGCTGCCCTGTATCCCTATTAAAAAACAGCCAAACTAACAAATAATGATGAAATGATTTCCTTATTTATTTTGTGTTAGAAAACAGAGACAACAATGACCTGCTCTCTGAAACAAAGGGGCAAGAACTACTCGTCCCTTTCACTCCAGTAAGAGGATGGTAAGTACTCAAAGGTCAGCGTACAGACACTGAAAGGTTCAAACCAAGACCATGAGGCAATGGAAACAACATCCCCAGATCCTCAGTGAGTGTAAAGCCCACTAGCAGCTGCCTCTGTGGTGCTCCAGAGCTGGCCAGAGCTGGAGCAGCTGCTGTGGGCATCCTGCGAGCCAAAATAGCCCCCAGTGGCTCTCTCACATTCCCTCTGCTAAGATCCTGGGAAAGGATTTGGTGCCCCATAAGACACCATCAAAACACATGGAGAGACACGCAGAAAAAGGCTTTTGGCTTCTCCACTGTGGCTTAGCTGTGATTGCATTTAGGTAACACTGCTACCTGGGTTCAGTTGTAAATGAGCATTGTGAATGATGAGTTCTCCATGAAGAACCCTCCCAACCATGCCAAGGAGGGATGGAATTTCACACTCACATTAGTATATTCTTACAATGGGAGGCATATTCTACTGTCAGTGAAAAGCCTGTTGGGCTAAAGGTTATTCTTCACAGGTTACCTATTTATAAGAGAGCATGAGCATCAAGAGGTGCCTGCCATCATCAGAACATGACAGAGTGAACAGGCCGTGCCTCTTGAATAGATGCAGAATGGTTTTCTAGATGACGGACAGCAGAAGAAATGCTGCCCAGAGGTGAAGCAATGGGACACATCTCATCAACTGCAAGACGGCTTTTGCTGAACAACCTTGTTGGTTTGTCTGGTACCCCAGAAATATTAAATATTCAGTCCCATACCTGGGCTGCAGCTGAGAGAAGTGCCAGCTCTGCCCAAATTCACATGAACTATTCAAGCTTGGCAAGATATAGCAAAAAGGGTGGGGTTTTTTTCAGCAAGTTATTAAATAACCAGCCCATTACTGTTATATGACTGAAATACTACAACAGCTAATGGCATATGTTCTTCTCTCTACCAGAACCAAGCAGAGAAAATACGATCACCAGAATCACTCACAGATTTCTGAAATATTTCAATCTATTTTAAAACAGTCTCTGTGTGGTATTTCTAACAGAGGAAGTAAAGGGATATGAAGGCAATGGTAACTCGTAGAGTTTCCCCTGGTTCATACTGATTTATCTATCCCAAGCGGGGTTTGAAAATGGCAGGCCTGTAAGGAGCTTGTGAGAGTTGCACTGACAGTCTGACTGTGTGTAATTATAAGATATCAACATGATAAATTTTTAAAATTTTATCAGAAAAAGAATTTCTTCTTAATATCTAATCTAAATCTATCCTCTTTCAGTTTAGAGCCATTCCCCCTTGTCCTATCAGAAGTCTCTCTCCAGGCCCCTCTGTAGGTACTGGAAGGCTGCTCTAAGGTCTATATAAACAAGTACAGCTCAGAATATGCACCCCCCCTCACATACCTCTGTGGGTGCTCATGCACCTGCAGGCACATATACACACCTGAATGCACACACATACAGATGCACACCTTTGCACACACCCACATAAGCATCCACTTGTGCTCACTCACATTCGAGCACACACCCCACACACACACACCTGTGCACACACACACGTTCAAAAAAATGTGCACTTCCACACATGTATGAATATGAATACCCACACATGTATGTGCACACATACACACACAGATACTTATACTATGTATATGGGCACATATGCAAAAACACGTGCACACCCACACTGACTCTTCACCACTCACACAGTGAAAGAATTCTTTACTGTGAGCGTGGTGTGAAACTGGTTGCCTGGAGAAGTTGTGGATGCTCCATCCCTGGCAGTGTTCAAGGCCAGGCTGGGCGTGGCATTGAGCTACCTGGTCTAGTAGCCGGTGTCACTGCCCATGGTAGTGGGACTGGAACTAGATCCTCTTCAAGGTCCCTTTCAGCCCAAAGTGCACCTTTGCACATGACCACACACGCGACCGCACATGCACGCACCTATACACCCATTCACAGTCTTACATGCCCCCACACACGCGTGCACAGACACACACTCCCGCACGCCCCCGCACACGGGCACCCCCGCGCCGCTGCCGGGGCAGCACCACGGACAGCGCCCGGCCCGGCCCGGCCCGCCCCGCTGGCTCCGCAGGGCCCTCTCATCCGTGGGCTTGCAACCGTGCTTAAAAAGCATGTGAATTCTTCTGGCACTGAGAGGCAAAGTCACTCTGGAAACGCTTCCATTTCTCAGCAAAATGCACGAGACAAAATCCCTGCCGAGTCCCTTTGGTTTCAAAGGGAACATTTTTAGAATCACCTGGTTTAAACGCTGAGGAAACATACATACCTTGAAACCATTCCTCCAGCTAAGCACATCAAGAAGAACTTTATTTCCACACTGCGCCTCAGGGCAGCAAAGGCACAGGTATTTTCCCTGCAATGGTCATGTGTTCTCATGTACATTTCTAATACCTTGTGTGCAGCACCGCGATAAAAGCCATAACAACAGTGCATCTCCTTATGCTCCAGCATGAAGCCACAAAATAGCTTTTCCCTTAGCCAGTGAAGACTTCAGAAGTGATGGTCTGGCTGAGATGATACTCCTAGCTTTCAGCTGAATGTGGCTGTGGTTCTTGCTGAACATATAGTGGCACTTGGCATTATCAGGACACAAGGGCTGGACTTCAACAAGTCTTAGTGCTCATTACTTGGGCCAAAAAGAGGCTGTTTCAGCAGCAAGATTAAGTGAGCTGAGCCTTCTGGTGATGGTCAGAAAAGCAGATTCATATGTGTTAGAAGGATGATATACAGTCTATGTGTAGAAATTAGCTCCATGACTGGCAGGCAGATCTGAGAGACATCAGCACACAGAGAGTGACTGGCTGTAGGCTGTGCTAATACTGCATTGATCTAGATGTAGTGCAAGGTTCACAGAGTTTAGGTGAAATGTTTATTCTGTCATCTTCAAAATCAAGTACCCTGATAATATTTTTATTGATCAACTATACAGACACTCCTTTCTATATCAACACCACCTTTCATAGCACCAAGAAGAAACCGATTTTGGATGCTACACAGCAGTATTCAGCCATCCAAGCCTTGAGATTTGTAGGACAAGGGATGTGGGACTAAACACCCAGTTAAACTCTGATTCTCAGATTCTGTGTCTGGTCAATCCTTTGGGACTTTTAAAATATGTCTAAGAGAAAGGGTGTTCTGAGTCTCTGAATGGACTGTGAAGAGCATAGATTTTGTCCAATGACCATGAGACCCCTCACAGTGCTCTGTGGTGTTCTGCCATCCATAAACACCTCCAGAATCTCTTGAATTAGCAATGCTCACGAGAAATACGGGTGTATATGTGGCAGATACAACCCCTTCACAGCTGTAACAGATCTGACAGTTTGAGTGGCCACCAGGTGGGAGAAAGGAAGCTTTGCAGCCACCCTTCTGTAAGAAGTGAACTGCCCCTTCCTGTCAGTTGGAAATAGGGACAGAGCCCACAGGAGTGCAGTGCCCATAGGGGCTGTACCTCCCTGTGGGGGAGCACACTGCCATGAGACACACTTACAGCAGGATCAGCAGTTTTATCAGCCTGACACACACACACAGGCTTTTTCTCTCAGCCAGGAGTATTTGCTTGGGCTCAGCATTCTGTCAACACATGCACAGCCTTGAACTAGCAAGTTCAGAGCCAACAGGATGTCTTTTCACTGAACTCCCTCACGATGCAGCCATGATCTCTCTCACCCTGCCTGAGACTCAGCCAAGCATGCAGAGTAGAAAACACTCCTCTGTCCCTCCCCCTTTGTGCTTTCTGGTTGTTTTTTGATGTATGGTGTTAGACAGGGAAAGACACTATAATTTATTACCAATCCTAACTTTTTGGATTGCTTTGCAATCATCCTCCATGACACACATAGTACTAGATACTGCATACAGTACTGTAATGTATTATTGCATTTTTATTTTCAGACTTGTGGTTGTCACCCACCATTTGGGTCTAGTTCATGGCATCCCCACAAAGGCTGAATGCAGGCAGTTTGGAACAGAGCAGCAAGGGATGCAGCATGTGCTTGAAAAACCCAAGTTGGCATTTGCTCAGAGAGGAAGCAAGTTTGCAGTAGCCGAATCCCTTAAGCAGCTTATCTCCTCCTCTGCTGCAGCACAGGGCGACACAGTGCAGTAAGGCCTCCAGCCTCTGCCTGCTGATGCAGAGACACTTTGGACTAGTACAGGGTTGGGATGTTCAGCAGAAACATAAGAAACTGAAGAGGAAGACCTCTGATCTGCATTCTCAGAAAGGAAAATTGAACACACACTTCCCATAGGCAAAGAGCAGATGCACAAACATACTTGGAGGTCAGCATCACTCTGCTCTGGTGAGTAGCTGGTTAGTGATGCAGACTCTGACATGTCCAAGAAATGAGTACAGATCCTATGCAGCCTGATAAGTACGGCACTCAGTTACAGTTTGAACCCCCTGGCTGGGACTGAACACCCTGAATATTACAGCCTGAAGAGTGGAAAAAGCCTTCTGTGATTTGAGCCAATCTATTCCTACCTAGAAAATCCTAGAAAACTAGAAATTAAAGCATCATAATCACAAAAAATAAAGTCATTTTTCTGACCGGTGCTAACAGTGGCCTACAGTGTAGACGCTGTGTACAAGGTAAAACACACCACCACAACAGTATGGGCTAAAGCTCACAGTTGGTCATCACATAGCAAATGTATTTCAGTTTTGAAGTTTTGGCATTCCTGAATACAGATCCTATAATGAACTCCAGAAGAGACCTTAACCCTTTCCTTTTAAGGGTGGGTGGGCAGTTGTGATTTGTAGAGCTCACTGAAAGGAAAATAGTGAGATGAAGAAGTATGAAGGCCTTTAAAGAAAAATTATCATCTTCCAGTCCAAATCATTAGTCAAGAAACTTTCTACAAAAGGAATAAACATAGAAAAACATTTTCAAAGTGATTGTGGGAAAAAGGTGAATCCTTTCGGGGTTAATGTCCAGTAAAGTATTAGGAATATTGTTCCCCAAAGTAAGATAGGAAGTGACTACATGAAAGAGAGGAAATGCAATTTTAGGTAGAGCCATCTGAAATAAATCTGAAAAATAGGACCAGATCAACTTTCTTGTTTATATTGTATGTAAAAGTGTTTGCCACACTAGCTGTGATGGTGGTGTGTGTTGCCCACTCACCTTATCCCCACATGGATGCATGGCAGCTGCACAGAGCCAGGCAAACATGGGAGAGCCAGTTCCAGCTCTTCAGAGCTCACACCTGGCCCAGACCCACCCCACATCTGTCCAGATGTATGGTCTGTCAGGCCTTGAGAACGTTCACATGGAGACCCTCATCAAGCAGTGTGGCCCTAACAACCTTGTGTTCACCACGAGTTCAGTCATTTCCCACTGTGCTCTGACCATTGCAAGCCATGCCCTGAAACATGTCAGCAACTAAAACACAGCATCTTCTCAGTGGCTGCTCTGTATCTTAGGACACTGTGTGAACACACTGGCGAAGAAAAGGAAAATCTTATCTTTGATTTTAAGTAGCCTCAAGGATACAGATCCCAGCAGCAGCAGCCAACTAACAGTCTCAACGAGCTAAAAAGCCAGGCAGAAATGTCAACTTAGGTTTTTTTTTGTCTCAGCTGTTGGATGAATAAATCCTTTCAGACCAGGACAGTTGGATTCTGAAATAACTTATTTTTGCAGAGATAAGAGGGATGAATTTACATCTTCTCCATGCTGAGGTAACTACTGCAAAGGCGGGCCTTTTCTTGCAGGATCCTCACTTATTAAAAAATTATGTCATTTCCCCTTGATGCTGAGGGCTGAAGGTAAGTCCATCATTTTTGCTTAATTCTTCAGTGCCAGTTTAGAAAGCCTTATTTGTCCAAGTAAAGTTTCTCTGTCCCTGCAATTCACCAGAAGTGATATCTGTTCAATGGCAACCCACCACTATGGGACAAAAATTTAATCTCTAATTCTTGCAAAAGGCTGCTTTCAGTAGCACTGAAGGAGAAATTGAGGAACCCCATATTTTGGGGAATAGAAAAATATTTAAGAAACAAGTCAGAAATCATTGTTTGGCTTTTTTTATGAAGGATATAGAACAGTATTTAATGAAAGAAATTACCACTGCTTGTTGAAAATTGATCTTAAAATTTTCATGAGCAGTTTTCAGCAGTGCTCCTAAGTTTTGGGATTCTTTCTCTTGCCAGAAATTCAGATTCCTTCTCTCTCCATCTCTCTCCTTTAAGAAAGAAAATAATAGCTTTTTTTAGTAAAGACAATCAGTGAACTTGGGATTCAAAGCCATTATAACAGTCAAGGATGCTGTCCATCTCCTCCAAGCAGAAATTGTGTCTTCAGAGATGCCCCCATCCCCTCCAAGACTGACTTCACCACAGGAAACCTACTCTTTTTGAAGTTTCTCTTGGCTTACATCAGTCTCTAAGAAGGAGAAGACCCTTCTGGCCCATCCCTTGTAGGGCTGGCTCTTTCTTCTGTAAGAGCATTTTGAGTAATTAATTTCTAAAAATCCTGGCCCTGTATTTGCACTGTAAACACACACACTGCATCAGAAATCTCCTTTCAGTACATTATGCTAAGCTTAAACAAAACTCTTGATTTTGGAAACACTATACAGGACATTGTAAATCACCACCTTTGAAAGCATAAGTCAATGCCTTCCTTTTGCTAAGTATACTTGTAAAACTGCACGCAGACATTTTCCAGAACTTTGAACAATTCAGTCTCCTGGTAAGACAAAAAATGGTTTGCATACACCTGTATGGAAAGTGGTATCTAATCTTTTATGTTTGCTATTGGAGAGTGCTCAGGTCAATCAACAGGCAATAGAAGGTAGTGGTAACTTTTATTTTCTATTTTATTTTACAGTCACGGTTGAGTATTTGTTTTTGAAAGATTGGAGGATTTGGTTGGCAGTGCCAGGGAATCGGACTCTTTTTATCTGTGTGCTTGTTATGAGGAGGAGGCAGGTGCAAAGCAAGCTTTCTAACACTGTCGGCAGCAATAATCCCCACCTGAACATTGACTGGCCACCTGCTCTTCAGGCACAGAGACAATTCAGGCTCTAAGTTACTGTAGTTCTAAGTCTCTGCTAAGTAAAGACTCATAAATGACTCAAATTACATTAACATCAGTGGGTTTGACAATATATCAATATTTGATCACTGACAGTGATTTCTTCTGGATGCACCTGAAGGCATGCAGCCCAACCTGAAATGGCCTAACCCGACATGATGCACCTGTGGTTTACAGAGGACCTGTTGCTGAAGATAGACAGCATCTGACTTCCCAATAACCCTCATGCCATCAGCCACCCAGCTTGTGATTAGAGCCAAGGCACCCTTAAAGCTACTTTTGTTTTGCTTTTCTTTCATTCAGTAGTCAAAATCCATAAGCTTTTCGTGCAGAGATTGGCCCTCAGTTTACAGTGGGATTTATCATTTTTATGGGAAGTTACTTTCACATGTTTAGTGACACATGCATCCTAAAATACACAGCGTGAGGCAGCAGTCAAGAGGCACAGCAGACAGGAGAAGGCAGAGATGTGCAGAAGCAAGTTTGTTAGGAGGCAGTGCAACTTCTCTTATGCGGGGGAAAAAAAAAGACAGATGAGGGTTGGCCTCGTTCTTCTGTTATCTAAATTTATTCATTTATTGCCTGTAAATTACAACTGTCTACATGGCAAACATTCCTTGCTCCCCAGTCCTGATATGATGTCATTCCTCCCTACTGATAGAAATACCAGACTTTACTCTCCTGAGACATTTTAAAGCTGTACTTTGCAGAGGTGCCACAAAACACTCCAAGGAAACCATCTGTGGAAGGGAATCCCTGCAGAAATAGAGCTCCATAGTTAACCTGCTGGTTTGTTTATTACTTTCAAAGGAATATGATGCATTCCATAGAAAGACCTGCTGGCTAAACCCCTGTTTACATCACTCTCGCTTTCCTGCAAGGCAGGCATCCCTGGACTAAGAGTGGGTGGCACTGGGCAAGCAGTGCTGGAGTCTGAGCTCGGCTGAGTGGACTGGAGGTCTGTGGAGGAAGAAATACTCAGTAAACACCTCATTAACACACAACTAAGAAGCAGGGAAAGTTATCTGAGGTGGATTTTACAACTATGCCAGGTGAAAATGGAATAAAGTCATTGCCTTCTGCAAGTTTGCAAGGGACAAACTTGTTCACCATATGATGGACAGGATAAAAATGAGACAGTAAGTGAACTGATCTTTGCTGACTCTTACACAGACCCAACTCAACAAAACCTGCCCAAATCTAGCCCAGCCATCCAGCTCCCCACCTCCACCACCAATTAGGAAACTGCTAAAATTCAAACCTACTGTAGGAACTGCAGGTGAAGCGCAGAATTACCAACACCACCTTTCATGGTGCTGTTGCCTTTTTCTTTGATATGATCTGCAGTAAGCTGCAGGTCTCATTGTCAGCACAATGCACATATATAGAGGATAGAAAAGTTAGATGAAATGGGGGGAAAAGTGGAGGGGAGAAAATGAAGCTGTCTGGTGAAAATTAGTGACGGGAATGTACTGCTGGTGAGAGACAGACTAGCATGAAATTGTGAAGTTTTTTCATACTCTTTCTCTCCTGGTGATGCAAAAAATACTCTTAACTTAGTGTTTGTTTTGGTCTTTTTAATCAAAACATTATCTTTTCCACCCCACTCTTTCAAGCAAGGAGAAAAAAACAAAATAATTTAAAAAATTAAAAAGAAAGAAATCAGCAACTGTTCTGCTGATGGGGCTATAAGACCTTTTGATGCTACTATCCTCATTACCTGTAACCCCTTCAAACCTCACAAAAATATTAAAAATATCTTAATAAGGCGATTTGAAAAGCCCCATCAAGAAAACAAAGCCACGATCTCAAGTTTACTAGGAGTTCTAAAAAGTAGTATTTGTTAACTCTGAAAATGTTGTTGGTTATCACTCAACATATCTTCATGCACATCTCCATCTTATTGATAGTGTGTGTTCCCTTTGCCAGGACTTTCATTTTGTACATACATGATACCTCTTCAAAACAAGTGCTGCTAATGGGTGATCGACGATATGCAGGCAATAAAAGCAGAGAAAACGGCAGCAACGTTGCAAATTACATCATTCCTTAATCAGGAACAAGGCCAAGGATATTTTAGCATATTCAGGAAGAAGAAGAAAAAAAGAAAACAGCATGCAGAGAACAGCTCTACACTCTGAATGAAGAGAATACAGTTACTTCATGCTGGATTTATTTCAGCACAACATAACAGCTTTCCACAAAGTGGTTTAGATGGAATTCCCAGGTGACTTGTTGTGTATTTAAATACTGCCTGCCTAGGATTTAAATAAACAGCTTTTATATTAATTAGAAACAAATCCTCTCAATTGGAATGTATTAACTGTTTCTAAATTGCACATACAACAGTTACTCAGACTTTGATTCAGTTACAGGCTTTTAAACTTGTCAGCCACTCGTAGTCTAATATGCTATAACTACAGTTTTCAGAACTGCAATAAAATATTGATTCAGCTGTTTTAACCTTTCATCGATCGGCGTAACATGTAATTAAGTCCTAGGAGCAAGCAAGTAGCTCGTTGCTAGCACACCAGCCTAGGTACATATTTACAGCCTACGCCTAGCAGAATTGTTTTACGTGTGTTTTGCAGTAACACACGTGCCAATTATGTTCTTGCTAATTTCTGATTATAGTTTAATCAAAGACACTCAACACTGCACAAGTAGGACCTGAGTATAGGTTGCCAGGCTCTTCACTGACCAAGTACAGTGATTTCACCAGCTGAGAACTTGACTCGGATGTTTCAAAACCCTGATGGCAAAACCGTTTTACCCTTGTAAAAGGGCCTGTGGCTGCCAGAAAGCACAGGAGTTGTTGTTAGATCCACCTGATAATGATAGTGCAAAACTCCCTCTGAAGGCAGAGCAAAGCTCCCTTCTTAAATTCACAGGATTATTTAGGAGCTCTAAATTTTATAGAGCCTCAGAACAAGCCTTCTCCATAAGATAACTGCCTTGTCTAACTCCTGGGAACAATGCTCTGTTTCTCTTAGCTTTGACCCCATTAGGTAAATCCATGTGGGTTTCTTTTCTGGCTAGCTAGCTGAAACAAGATGTTTTTTCCCTTGGTTTACTTCACATCATTCAAAAAAAGCTAAACAGATTCTCAAAATGTTTGTGATCAGAGTGAATAGGCCAAATTAATCCTTTGTGCTTGCAGCCTGTTTTTCATTAATTAGTGGAAACCCAACCTGACAATACTCAATATCACAGTCTCCAGACTAAGAGTGCATTACTGAGATAAATGGAGTAGAAGGAAGATGTTAGTTCCTGGCATTATCATCCTCCTGTACAATAGCAGTTTGTTTGTTTATTTGAATATATATGATAGTGGCAGATAATATGTTAGTTTTTTGTTTTTTGTTTGTTTTTTTTTTAAAGCCTAGGACATTTCAATGAAGTTATGTAAATGAAATATACAGACCAAGAACAATTATGGTTGTCCAGCTCTTTTGGAAATCTCCATAGTCTTGTACAAAATTCCTCTCTTTTGGGTGCCTTCACAGATATGTTGAATTCCTGGGTGTATTTTCAGAAAAATGAATGTACAGTACCCTTTTCCTAGGAGCACCTTTTCTCTCTCAAAATGTACAGTCCCACAGACTTGGTGTTATCCCCGATCTTAGCCTCTCTTGGATGAGTAAACACCAATTACAGCTGTTGAGGACCCTGCGGCACAGCCTGGCACAGCCCTAGGCAGAGCCAGGCACACACATTACCTGTGCAATCAGCACCAGGTATCACAGTCCCACGCTGAGACACTGGCCAAATTGCTAGTGCCTCGTGCCCGTGGTCCAACACCACAGAATCATGGAATGGTTTGTGTTGGATCTTAAAGATCATCTAGTTGCAAGGCCCCTGCCATGGGCAGGGACACCTTCCACTAGACGAGGTTGCTTGAAGCCCAATCCAACTCGGTCTCAAATACTTACAGGAATCCACAACTTTTCTGGACAACCTGTTCCAGTGTCTCACTACCCTCACAGTAAAGAATTTTTTCATAATATCTAATCTAAACCTATCCTCTTTCAGTTTAGAGCCATTTGCCCTTGTCTTATCATGACATGCCCTTGTAAAAAGTCCCTCTCTGGCTTTCTTGCTGGCCCACTTTAGGAACCATCACAGCTGATCATGTGCACGTGAGAAAATCAATCTTCTGGCTCATCCTCCTAAGGCTTGAGCAGAGACCTCTGCTTCAACCAGCTGTAAAGCTAAAGATGACCATGAGAATATCACTTTTTCTAGATTTCATTCCTTTTAAAATAAACACATTGGCAAGAAATATTAGAATTCTTTAAAATGGCTCTAGAAAAAAATTTTCAAATGAGGAGTAGTTATTAAAAAAACCCAACTCAACAAACAAACAAAAGAACCCAACAAAACAAAGCTAAAGTCAGCCTGTCTCCTTTGTAATCTTCCTCCTATGGAAGAGTGAAATTTTTGCTTCACTCTGAGGCTCGAAAACCAAACCCCTGTGGGTTTGTAGATTATTTCCTGCACACAGAGATCAAAGAGCAAGCTGTGGTTCCAAGCAGACCACAGAAATGATAACCAGAACCATCCCTCTGTCAGCAAGGCTGACACACCTCACGATGCCCAAGCAGCGCTCCATGACAATGCCTCCATCGCACTTCCCAGTGGCTGGAACGCCTTCCTTTTTGTGCCACACAGGTAAGTCAATGTGACAGCCAGCACTTTTCTCATCCACTTTACTCCCTTGCACCTGGAAAATAAACCACTGTTTCTCTTTTGCAAGGATCCATTTCTCCATTAGCTGTATTTTCCTGGGGTCTCACACTACTTCCAGACTCAGTTTTGCTTACTAATGTGACAAGTGCTGTGCTCTATATTCCATACTTATTACTAATGTGACAAGTGCTGTGCTCTATATTCCATACTTATTCCTGGTGTACCGTGCTTTTATAAAGCACAATCTACCTGAAGATTTTACTTGCTGTGTAAGTGGCACATCTCAGCCCACTTGTCCAAGCCATCTTTATTTATTTAGGAGAAATTCTTCATGCTCTAAATGGGTAATTTTGTGACCAATGTGTCTGAACCTCAATTATAACTTCAGTGTTTAACAGCTGGGAGTGGGTTGCCTCTGGAAATCTCTACAGTCTTTACTCTCCTGACTTAGTTTGATCAGTGCAAAGGACACACTAATCCAAAATCTAAGCAAGTTCTGTGGCCAGACCCATTACTAATGGAAAACTGGAGTCATCCGTGGAGAATCACTGATTTGTGTCCCCTAGCAATCTGGCTTACACAAAATGAGATAAAATAGTGGGTTTTAAAGATATTGCAGAAAACACTAGTAATTATCATCTCAGGCTCACAACAAACTCCATTTTGCTGTCGTCCTTCTCAGTGAAATATGCTTGAAAGACATGATGTCCCACAAGAGGTCAAAGGAAGGAGGTGCTGTCCAAGCAGGAGACCTGCATCTGCATTCTACTCACCTCCATGCAGATCCTCTGCTATTAATAGTACAGCTGAGATTAGGTTTCAGGCTTTATTCCAGTAAGAAACATTCATCTGGCTGCTTCTCTTCTAGCCAAGCAGACAAGTTCAAACAATTCAGTCAGCTTCATCAGGTATCCCTTCCTAGGGAACAGGGCTAAATGGGAGAACTGCAAAAGAACATCACTATATCCATATCCAAGCATCAGACTTCGGGCAAACCAGTAAGGCAGAAATACTTTGCTTGCTGAGCTCTGCTGTCAGCCTTATTTAATGGAGGAATGTCTTATCTTGGACACCTCAGCTGATCCTGGCTACTGCATTATCACACAGGAGATACGAATTCTCATGCAGAGCTTGACCTCCAGGAACACGAAACTTTTGTCTACTGAAAACTGTCCTGAGGACCATGTAACTAGACTTATGCTGCACTTTCAAATTAAATGCTTCCTCGTTAGGCAGTACAAACCCTGTCAAACAAAACTGTGTTTACTGATTTTTTTACTAAAAATAGTAAAAAAAAAAAAAATCATTTTGATAATACCAAAGCATTTTGTTTCAGTAAAGTTGTTCCAAAACATGAAAAGTGCTATTTTCACATGTATAAACAGAAATGAAAAAGTTACTCAAAGGGAATGAATTTCTGATTTCTGACTTCCTCTGAACTAGACATGATCTCAGATGTCCCCTTTTGGCTATGTTTTGACAGACAAAATAAAATAACAATGTTTAGTTACTGTCATCAAGTCAACACCGTGACTTTAAATTCAGATAGAAATCAAACCTGATTCACCACAAAGTCTACTGTGTGTTATCTCAGGGCTCTTTTTGAGACAGGAAAGTGTCAGTCCTTCACAGTCCTGGCTGGAGGACTCAAAGCATGTCAGATGAAGAAGTAGGATCAAAATGACAATCAGAAGGGTGATTGGTCTTGCTGGGATGACAGGCAGGGCATGCATGTGGAGTGAGCACATACATGTGTACTCTGTTGCCCCTAAACTCCCTGCTGTCCCTTTTCTTGTGAGCCAGCGGGGCACTGAGCCCGCAGAGAGGACTGACTTGCAATTTCAATGCCCTTTAGAGATGCACAAGAACAGAGCCGACAGGAAAAGAGGGGATGGGGCATCGCAAGGCTGCTGTTTATTTGCATAGCCGTGAAGCCCGTGATTTGCCCACACCACGTGATTCAGGGACCAGCAGTTACATATTTTTATAATGACAATTCTTTGTAGGACGTATTCTAAGGAGATCTCTTTTCAGGGGCCGCCACATCCTAATTACAAAACAAAGCCATAGATGCCTTTAAGGTCTTGCTTAGAATCATAGTGGTCCCACTGAGGAGCATTAGTCAGGGGGAACACCAATATGCCATCCCAGACCTGTCCTAGTCACTCATACAGAGCTTCTGCAACTTCATGGCATTGTGGGTACTAAAGTGGTTGTAACAAGCCTATAGTTACCTGGAGGCTTACCTCAAATGCCAGGCAATCAGTAAGCTAAACTATGCCTCTGTTCTCAGTGACAGCCAACAAATGGAGGTGACACAGAAATTTGTGGGATGGGACACTTTCCCCAGTGACCCAAATCCCTGAAGTACCGCTTCCTTCCACCACAAAATATTGCCAAAGCTATCATTTGAGAGAGAGTTTCCCATGAGGAAGACCTAAATGTTCCCTTCTCTCCCTCTCCAAAATATCCTAGATGTCCATAACCAAATCCTCAACCCTTAACAGCTCTGTTTGTGGTAATTAACAGTAAATATTGAAATGCATCTCTTGATAGCATTTCATACTCAAAAGTAGCACCAACAACCTTCTCTTAGTTTAATCTTGCAAAGGAACTGTGCAAAAGTATATAATTATTTTCTGAGTTGAAGGGATTAGGAAATGTCTATGTGGCTCTGATGTACACAAATAAATTAACACACAAAGATAGATTAAAAAGGAAACACCAAAACCAGAATAACAACAAGCATGTGCTTATGTTGACTGTTTTGCTTGTAAAGATATTTTAACTTCATTTAGAAATCTCTTTCTGGATACACAATGTAGAACATTCAAAAAGAAATCTGGTTTGTAGGATCCAGTTTGCAAAGGGAGCTATTGGGAAGCAAATTTCAGAGACCATATTCTTCTTATGAGTAATTTTCTCTGCTTCAAAATTATTCCAATTAAAAGATTTTTTTTTTTTTTGAGGCAAAGCACAATTAAAGTGGTCCCCTTTGCTTAAATTAAAACAAGAGTGAAATGAAGAATATGACCCATTCCTCTAATTTTACATGCTCAGTAGTAATCTAGCTATGTTATTCACTTAGAGAAACCATTAATTTTGCTATGTGGTTGAAACTAGAAGGCCTCAGCTTTCTTTCTCTCACTTTTCCCCTCTCCTTTTGCTCTTTGTCTGTGCACCTGTTTGCACCACTTTACCATCCCATTTGAAAAACTTTGGGTAATCCTCTGGCACTAACCCTGGTGTGATAATACTCCTGTTATTCAGCAGCATAATTACAAAGGACAACACAGATAAAACATGTTTTTCAGTTCTGCTGTGAATATGTCAGTTTTGCCTGTCTTCAGGGTGAATGATTTCTAAAACCTCCTGTATTTAATGTTAGTCTAAACTCTCCACATAATGAAACTTCCAGCACCTTACAGAAAAATGGTTACTTTTGACACATCAAAGTGAATGCTAATGGTCAAAATTTTTACAGCAGCTCCTTTAGCTGCATCCCCTTCTCCAGAAAACTCTGTGAACCTTGAACAGACCTGCCTAGGAACAGGTCAGTATTAGATCTTACTTTGACAAGGGAAAGCTACAGCAGAGGGAAGTGAAATGCTGGTGGCAGGCAGCAGGCCAGTGGTATAGGCAGAAACAATACCTTTAGCTGCTCCATCATAATCTTTTGGGCCTGGTAATGTCACTGAAATTTATAAGCTGGGTATCGTTTGCATTCCTTTGGTATTTTTGAGACAACTTGAACTAATCTTTCACCTGCAGGAAAGTTTGCTACCCACTAAACATGTGGAAAGCTCAACAAGACAATTAAATCTCACCTAGTTCCCCAATGAGGGATAGGGAAAGTCAGCATCTTCACATCCCTTTTTCCCTCCCACTTCGTCTCTCAACTGGGAAGGCCAAGATTTGCTCTGTTTTGTTTCTCAGGGCAGGTTTGGACTCATTTGGGTTGGAATCAAGGGGTAACAGTACTGGTGGCTTGGGTTTCTCCTCCTGAATTCCAGACTGGTGGCTGCTCCTGTTAAACCCACAGGAGCATTTGCCTGAATGTCTTATGTGGGTGCAGTGGCTGAAACGTGACCCAATAGGAAACCTCATTCAAACAGGTAGGAAATAGGGATCACGTGGGGAGCTATAAAAACAAGATAAATTACCCTGTAATCTCTTTTTGATACCCTAAACAAAACATCTAAGTTTAGAACAAGTTTTTCTCCACCACAGGATAGACAAATGTTGTTCCCTTATGTTTGTCAGGCATGTTGTTTTATTTTTCTCAGACCACTGAGCTATTTGGGGCAGAACAGCTGTTCTACATCCATGCTTAACTCTGGGCCCACAGCTAAACATGGTGATTGTGCAGTGATGACAACAGCAGATAATTTGACAAGCAAGAGGAATAGCCTTCATTTCTTGGGTGGGGAGTTTATCCGAAAGCATTGCACTCTCACGCTTCGAGAGCGCCTGGCAGCAGCTCAGATCAGACTCCTACCTCCTGCTCCACTGAATCACAAAAAAGGATATATCCTCTGTGAATCTTTAAAATATTTGTGATTCTTTCTGGAACCTTTCATCAGCCATAACAACATACATTTTGCCTGGTTTTACTTCTACACAAACATAGTCAAATGCTTGTCACCAATGCCTGGCACTCCCTCAAACTTGGTGGCTGCCTAAAAGTGCAATTTCTATCAGCCCTGACTAGAGTTAATGAAACCAAGACTGAGAACCGAAAATAACCCGTAAAGTTATCCTTGACCCTGACTCTCTTACCTAACAACTCTTTGGACACACTGAACCAAAAGGGTGACAAGACGAGACAGAAAGTCCCCAAGGACAGGGCTTGCTGGATAGGAGCCAGAATAGCACAGCCTCCTGTGATCTCTGAGACAGAAGAATAAAGGTATTGATCAGTGCCTAGAAGCAAGTCAACCACATCATGTGGTCCAAGTCAGCAGGAAAAGCTCTGTGTACTCTCAAGATCATCTCCCAAACAAACAGATATTACCCTGTCCCCCAGAGAACTGAATAAGGCCTAAGGAGAAGAGAGACATCTTCAGTTTGTTCTTCACAAACTTGTCAAAAATCGTTTTAGCCAAAATAAGAAAACTGTCCTACAGGAACAATAATTAGCCACATTGTCAACAAAGGGTAAGACAAGACAGAGAGAAAGACTAACCTCTCCAGCTACAGGTTTTGCTCTTCACAGTCTGTCACAGCATCTCAGATTGATCTGTAAAAATGTCCAGTCTAAATCAAACTGTGCAATGGTGAACAGATCTCCATATATTCTTTCTAATATTTGCAGAAAGGCAGTGATTGCCTCCTAATCCTGACATTTTTTTCTTGAGAAAACCCAGTATTTCCTCACAATGACAGCTCTTTGGTATCAGCCAGTCTGGTTTAACCAAGATGTCCAACGTTCAGATCAACCTGCTGATCAAGCATTTGTGAGTGACAGGTATGGACAAACAAAAATTAAATTATTTTTACTTTCCATGCATCTACAGCACAATATTTAAAACATGTTTATGAGCCTTTCACAGACTCACAGGATCAGAGAATATGCCGAGTTGGAAGGGACCCACAAGGATCATTGAGTCGAACTCCTGGCCCTGCACAGAACCATCCTCAAGAGTCATACCATGTGCCTGAGAGCATTATCCAAACTTTTCTTGAACTCTCTCAGGTTTGATGTTGTGACCACTTCCCTGGGGAGACTGTTCCAGTGCCCAACCACCCTCTGGAGGAAGAACCTTTTTCTAATATCCAACCTAAACCTCCCCTGACACAACTTAGGCCATTCCCTCAGGTGCTGTCCCTGGTCACCACAGAGAAGAGATCAGTGCCTGCCCCTCCTCTTCCCCTCACAAGGAAGCTGTGGACTGCAATGAGGTCTCCCCTCAGTCTCCTCCAGGGTGAAGAGACCAAGAGCCCTCAGCTGCTCCTCATACGGCTTCCCCTCAAGGCCCTTGACCATCTTTGTTGCCCTCCTTTGGACACTCTCTAACAGCTTAATATCTTTCTTGTATTGTGGTGCCCAAAACTGCACACAACACTCAAAGTGAGGCCGCCCCAGTGCAGAGCAGAGCAGGACAATCCCCTCCCTCAACCAGCTGGTGATGCTTTGCCTGATGCCCCCCAGGACAGGGTTGGCCCTCCTGGCTGCCAGGGCACTGCTGACTCATATTCAACTTGCCATCAACCAGGACCCCCAGGTCCCTTTCCAGCATCTCATTCCCCAGTCTGTATGTACATCCAGGGTTGTCCCATCCCAGGTGCAAAATCCAACAATTTCCCTTGTTGAACTTCATATGGTTGGTGATTGCCCAGTCCTCTAATTCGTTGAGGTCTGGTATAGCACTTCCACCTCTGGATAGTGATACCCTCTCCTCTGGATCAAAGTTATCAGTCTTGTGTATACAACATGAGCTGAGAGCTCAAAAGGTAGAAGAGCAAAAACTTTATGTAGATGACAAGAAGCCTTCCCTGACTCACTATATTCAGAAAATGAAGAGGATGTTCAGTGGGCCTACAGTGAGTACTAAAGCTGAGAAATCATACAGTAGTTCTGGGTGATTTCCAGGGTTCTCCCCTAGAGCTGCCTGAGGTAACTCAAATGTCATTAGCTGACTAAGACAGCCTGTAAGATCCAGGGTTAAGGTGGTAGTCTTGAGTGACAGACCCTCATCATAAAAGATAAAACATTCAATTGATCCACTCTTATATTAACCATGGGGTTGAGAATGAGTTTCAATGCCTGAATAAAGACAGAAGCTGTCTAGGTTTGCATCTTAGTGTCCATGAAAACTTGAAATGCATCAAAAACATCCCAAAGGGAACACAGGTAGCTTATGTACAGTCTATTTCTTCTGTGAAAAGCCTTCCAAGATCAAGAAAAAATTACATCTTCTGCACAAAGAGGCAAAAGAAAAACTTAATGAATTCTCTGTACACAGGTTCCTCAGGTGAAGAATGTCAGTTATTTTGTCGATGGGCATATTTTCAAAGTTTCAAGATAATTACGATAATTTTATAACAGTTTGGAATCTCGTCAGGATAGAAATTGGGCAAAAATCCTTCTAGATTGTGAGAGATCATTCGTTCCATGGTCCTAGCCAGCTGGAAACACTGTGAATAGCCTCTTCAATGATATTTCAGTCTCCTGTTTTTGGACCCAGATGAAACCAGGAAGTGCTGAGAAATCATAAATACCACTAAAAGACAGAGAGGGAGAAAGATTAACCAGATTTTGGCCAATCTCCAAAACTCTGCATTTCAGTTTGGGGCAAAGGTTCAGGCTGATTTTCACAGAACAGTTTGTCCACCTTAGTTATTTCCCGCTCTTACATGGTATGAAGTGTGTTTGCTTATCTTTCACTCCCTTATACAATAAGTGCTGCTCATATTCCTTATACATCAGGCAATGCGTGTACAGAAAGAGAAAGAGGACTGAAATCATGGCAAGACTCCACAGCTAATTTAGGATCAGAAATAGTGGGCGGGAGAAGCTGATTCCAGCTGCAAGGGGTTATATGGAAATATCCCTCTCAATTTTTCAAAGTCTTGTCCCATGTAGCCCTGTTGGTCATTAGCTAGAAATAATAATATGTATTATTGATCAAAAATGAATAGAGAAATTCATTGCATAGGTCAGCTGAGACAAAAAAGAAAAGTTTTTTGTCCTGATTGTTAAGGGAGAGAGGGGCCCAGAGGGGTCCATTCCCCCTCATCCTGTCCTGAGAGTTGGACACAAGGTAAGAGTCAGTAGGAGCAAGGAAAAAGGGTTACTTACCCCTTAGCCTCATGGGTTTTGAAACAGCTATTCAAATGCTATTGAGCACAAATCTAAGTGGTGTTCTGAGCAGAGATTGGTGTTTTCTCTTACATTTAGAAACACTCTTTTCAGGTGCTGAGCGGCTCCTGCACCCACAGGGTGCCTTCAGCACCCAGCCTCAAACTGCAGTAAGGGGCACTGCCTCAGGATTTGAAATTGTTGTGTCAGATCATCTGAATGGGATAAACTGACTACTCTAATGCCCACAGGGCTCCTGTGAAAGTGTGACCACAGGCACTGAACATACCACACACCACTGCTGAAACAATACAGTGGACAGGCACGTCCAGAGGAGACCAAGGCAACAGCAATAAAAATAGCAGGTAGAAAGCAGCATATGATTTTTCCAGAAATGATTTTCAGACAAATACATTTTCTTTTCCTTGTGGGGAGAGGGGGGAGAAAGTGAGCTGCATGTCCTTTAGAAACAGTGCTGGTATTATTCATGCTGCCAACCAAACCACTTAAGCTACAGAACCTTTGCAGTACCACAAGTGTAATACAAAAAACAACCAAAAACCACTTACTTCCTTTTTTTTCCCCCCTGAGTATTGACATTCTTGTGCAGTATTAGGAGAGCTAATTTAGCTTCCAGTTCTAAGAATTTTTGAATCTATAGCCAGTAATTATTTGCATTCAGGGGTACAAAAGAGGAAAACAAAGCCCACAAATTCTAGCACATTCATGTGGGATTGGGAGTTGAATTAGGATCCTCACACCCCATTGAATTATCGGCCCCCCTATTAGAGCCTTATTAAAATGGTAATGATTATAATGCCAGTCATAGGCAGGCTGTCGCACCTGTCAAAAAAAATACCCCGATTATCCTGTTCATTCAACTGTCTGGCATTCGAATCCGTGTCTCAGGTTTACTGTTCTGTGAAGTTTTTCTTTTTCTTTCCTTTTTTTCTTTTTTATGAAGAAAAAGAAAAGATACAGGAACAAACACTTCCACTAAGGTGATAAAAAAAATCCCCTCTAATTTAGCACATCTTACTACCCATGTGGTGTTATGGTATCTGGGACAGCAATCTGAGGAAATAGATACTATTTCACTGAATTTCTCTATCGTGAGGAAGAATACAGAGGGCTACACTAAAGTCTCTTTATAAAAAGGAACATTGGTTTTTAGAAACAAAAAGAACAATAGGCCTTCCTCTTTCCACACCCCCCCCATTTCTACACACAGCCAGGATTACGTTAGTCAGAGCAGTAAAGTCTTTCTTCATACACAAAATAAACACCTCGGATGGTTTAAAGGGACAGTCCTCAAAAGATCAACATTAGTCCACTGGCTTTGCTATGGAAGAAATAGTGTTAATTCATTTTCTCCTTTAAAATTAGTGAACATATAATTCAAAATAAGCAGTACAAATCTAGGGTCTAATCCTGAACACATTTAGTAAAAGGACACTGGGGCTTGGAGACTTCCTCCAGTTTCCAATTGAAAATCCTACAGGGATTATTCTAATAACCTGTTGTTAATAGCAAAAACAACAGTATTTTTAATAATAAAGATACATGGATACTTTGCTTTCCCTAAAGTAGAAAGCAAGTAGAAACTGCACAGACAAGTTCCTGAGAATTTAAGTGATAATCAGGTGGAGAGAAGATTAAACATTTTCCACCCTATTCATAAGATGCCTTTTTCCTTCCCTCTAGCCCAGTTGTATGAGTTTGTCAAATACCACAGCGTAAAAGAATGTCAGTGGAAGAGCATTTAGGGGCTGAATACCTTCAATAGCATCTGAGACAGATGCTGTGTCACCAAGTGCCCTGGACTCTTTTGGGAAGTGGAGCAACCAACAAAAGACCGGTTGGGTTCTGTTTGTTTTGGTTTGTTCCAGAAAAACATTTTTGATCAAACATTAAAAAGAAAGCTAGGATTTTCTTAGCATTGTGAATAAAGAAGCGTGTAAGAACTGCACTTAGCAGGCATCAGCTCCTGAATGTATGAAGCACTAGATTTGATCCTGTTTTCACAGAATTAACTAGGAAAAAAATCCCTTTATTTTAGAAGTCCACTTATTAACTTGCATAATGATTCCCACTCTAAGATGATAGGGATTGTGGTTACATTTTGGTAGAAACGGCCTCTAAATATATTATTTAGGTCATTCTTTGTGTTTCTAAATACAATTTTTCTGAGCTCACAGCATCTAAAAGAATATCTTTAAGGTGAAAGGGAACAGAATTTGATAGGATGTTGTAATGAAAAACAAGAAGTAACCATAGAATTGTAGCCAATAAATGAGTGAGCAAACAGTGTGCAGCTACTGCCTATCACCTCCTTGGTCTGAACACACACACATACGTTTTTATTTTTGGACCTGATGCTCCTCAATATTCTGTTTTCTGATTTTTTTAGATGATAAATACTTAACAGTAGGGATGGATGCTGCTTGTTCAGTGCCTGCAAAGGGAACACTGTGCCTTAAAGAGGACTTTGGGTTATTTAATGGTACAGTGATCCCTTTTTAAAAAACCCCAGTTATATCCATGCAAGTAGAGCTGGGCCAAGCTCAGAAATCCTGTCTATAAATAATCACAATCACTTTAACCCAATCACTCACACAATCAGAGATATCCGAACAATGTGGTTGAACAGTGAGAAATAAGCAATCTACACATATTTCCATTCTCCACTCCTAAATTCAGGGGGTGACCAGAAGGCTGAAGCAGCCTTCGGATCAAATTCAAGAAGTTTGAAGGTCATCTAAGCTTTTGTGAGGGGTTAAGGATGCTCTGAGACCATACCACTAACCTCATATCATGTGCCACCCTGACTCTGCTGCCTACTCACTTTTTACTGCCTTAACTGGCCTCTGTCAGCTCAGAGCTCCTTATCCCTCATCCCTGTCTCCTTACTGTGAATTGCTGAAATGAGAGAAGCTACAAAGGATGGGGAGACTGTGACAGGACAGATGCAAGTGCTGTCTGAATGTATTTCTGCAGGTGGCACATAGCTTGGATCAGGTGACAAGTAGCTGCAGCAGTGGACCCACAAACTGCTTCCCACCATCTTAGTGCACCTCATCTCAAATGCTTCAATATGCAAGAAAACCTGCAAGAAAATTCAGCAATCTCTTCTGAGAGCACTACTGAGTGAATGCTGGAATTGATTAAACACTACCATAGCAATGGAGACTAACAGCTTCACCAAGAAGGGTCTCCAGATCACTTCACCAATGACTCGCTTGCCCAGAATTTGCCTGCCAGTGTTCAGAATGTGAGTATTTGAGGGGATGTCCCAGGTTGCATCCTCCCCTTTGAGTCATTTTCCTGCTTGAATTTCACCAACACTCATGTGGTTCTGTGGCTTTTCATTTTGAGTGAATGAATGTTGCCACCCTTGTTAATGTGGTAGCTAGAGAAACTATCCATTCCTTCAAAAAAATCCTCAACTAGAAACAGACCACCTACCCATTATTAACCAGGGTTACCAGTTAAAAATGTTTGAAGGGGGTCACATGAATGGAGAGCAGTGTGCATGTTTTATTAGTTTGAACAACAAGGGGATAGATGGATGAAAGATAAGGTAATGATTTGTGACAGGGGTCCAAAATTTGATTTCAACAATTAAATTATCCTTCTAAGAGATCCCCAAGGAAATCTATTAAAATACCATCTTCCCCTATCCCCAAAGTATACAAAAGCTGCCTAGTAACTGTCCAGTATCACTGCCTTTGTGACATGTTGGATGATTCCCAAGACAAAAACCATATGCTGTCGGATGAATGGTAGAGCAATCAACAAGGAAAGGCTATTCTTTAAATTACTTGCCAAAAAAAAAAAAAAAAAAAAAAAAAAAAAAGAGAGAGAAACTAATGGCTATGCCACAAAGTTTGCACTAGAACACAGGGTTTGGTTTTGCTCACTTGGTTTTTCACCCGATAATCAGAATTACTCCCAAGTCACAAAATCACATCCCTAGAAACTGTGAGGATTGTCACTTTTGAGGCCATAAAACTCTGCACCAAAGTCAATTCCCATGTTCAGAGGAGCACGTAGCAGTGAAAAGTGGGTTGGCTGATGCTTGATCATCATATTAACCCTTTCATCAGTTCCCTGGGACTGTTATTGAAGTCTAAGCTTTCCCTCTCACCACCACTCTTAAGCTACCTTATGCTACTGTTTTATCTAAGCTTACCCCTCCTGCATAAATATTGTTGTTTAAACCGAGAAGTTTCAGATGTAAAGCATGGAAAAAAAAAAAGGTGGAATGAACTGCTGCATCATCATGGAGATAAGGGAGACTTTTGCTTTGACTTGAACTGCACATAACCTTTTGGCTTAAAAAAAACCACTTGGAGCCAAATGCAGAATACAAAGCAAGACTGAGCAACATGGGACTTGGGTTCTTACATACCTATGTCGCATCTCAGGTGCTCAATTTATTTACTGATGTAAATAAAAATGTATCTGCTGATGATAAGAAAAGAAGCTATGGTGCAGATGTGGCATTTTGAAATACCAACATGGTATCTGATACAAGAAATTAATATCATGCACCCATGTGGCTGGTATCACGGACAAAGCTTGCTCCCAGTCAGTGGCTCATTATAGTTCAGAATACTTCCCTATAGACTACTTTCATCTGACATTATATCAAAAAACTCCAACTTACTCTCTATATAGTGCAACACTACATGTTCAGAAGCTATGAATAAAAAGCATTTTTTAATGACAAACCTCCCCTTTGGGAGGCAAGCATATATCTCAGTTTACTGCTTTGTCCACTCACATGCTCCAAATCCTCAAATTTAGGCATTCACGTAACTTTCATTGAATTTCGTTTTCAGAATAACAAAAACTCATCACAATGTGCAGAATTTTAAGCAAATGAGCAGTTTCTGTTTAGGCAGATGCATACCGTTATGTCTTTGTAGGACCTGGACTTAAGAGACCTGGTATCCAGATACAGAGGGCTACATACAGCTCAGCTAGAACATTTTCAATACCAAGGCCTTCAGGTCTATGCAACTAATCAACAATCTCATAAAACTGCTGCAAAATTCAACAACAACAGAAAAAGAAAAAAAAAAGAAAAAAAAAGATAATTTTTTGCATATTGTGATTTCCCTTCTCTTAGGGAAAACCTCAAACTTTTAGAAAAACTGAAGAAATGTCAGAGTCTGATACCTATGAATTTTCCAGATATGCTTTTCTCTATATATTATTATTTATGATCCTGACACCAAAAACCCAGATTTGAAAACCGCCCAAACCCTTCTCCAGTCTGGCCCCAAGTCTAGTTAGCATTCTGTTCAGAATATCCTACTTTGACTGTGAAAAGGAGCAGTTACCTCTTTCATAAGCTGCTTTAGAGAGAAGAGAAAAAAAAAAAAAAAAAGAAAGAAAGAAAGAAAAGAAAAAAGAAATATTCTGTCCTTGAAAGGCTTGAATAGATGCATACCATTATGGGTCTGGTAAAAGTGACTGGGACAAGTACCTGAAAACATACCGAGGCCAAAACCCCCTCTGATTTACCAAGGTCAGGATTTTACTCCATTGCTCCACAAAACACATCTATGTGTAAATTCTGACAAGCTACTGCCTAACCCCAGGCACAGGTGGGGTCCCTGTTCTAGTATTTCATAGAATCATAGAATCATAGAATCGATTGGGTTGGAAAAGACCTCTGAGATCATTGAGTCCAACCCTTGGTCCAAATCCAGTCCATTTACTAGATCATGGCACTCAGTGCCACTCCAATCTGCGTTTAAAAATCTTCAGGGATGGTGAATCCACCACCTCTCTGGGCAGCCCATTCCAATGCCTGATTACTCTCTCTGTAAAGAATTTTCTCCTGATATCCAACTTAAATTTCCCCTGGCGGAGCTTAAGCCCGTGCCCCCTTGTCCTATTGCTGAGTGCCTGAGAGAAGAGACCAACCCCCATCTTAGAAACCCCCAAGATTTCTAAGGATCCCTAAAGATGTCGTGTTGACATGGGTATGACCATTTAAGTCCTGGTGTCTGGAACGTACTTAAACTACACATAAACCTGCTGAGATACTTCGTGATGTTCTCCTGCTTATTTTGTCTGCAAGACATGACAATCTGTGTTTCCTGTGCCCATCACTAACATGCAAAATGCAGCAAAGAGTTATCTGTAGCCTATATGGTTCCCCACTTTTACTTATTTTGGTTTCCATTCCTGACTGCATTTGTCTTCTTATCTTTCTTATGCAGTTTTAGCACCCCACTTGGATCTGGGGATGCTCCTGGATCATGAATACTCTGGGGTCTTGAAGGTACAGTTTATGGATGTAGCTGTGAGTCTGTCACTTAGTAAATCCTGCATGGGGGTCTACTGTAGCTGGGACTTTAAGGTCATAGTATTTATTTTACTGTGTTTCATGAAGACTTTACTAGCAGTGATGACTCACTCAAGAGTTATACATGGTAATTACCAGGACAACTGAAATTCAAGATTTTCAAGCGGGGGTTTGACTCCTCACAGGTGTGTATACCACACAGGAATGAAATCAGTGGGATTATTCCAGCCTAGTTTCAAAGTAAGACCAGATCATGCTCATTAATTTATACCCAAACTATAAACAGCACTGAAGCATACTGCAGGCGGCTGTTTTTCTTTGAACATTCCTGCTTTTCACCATGGGAGACAAGAAGAAACACCTGCCCTGCTGCAGTATCAGTTGGGTGTAACTACACAATAGATAACTAGGAATTACACAGAGCCTGCTTTCCAAAGTTAGTCCTTTAGTATTGCAGCAGATCCGAACGTGATAACAGGGAACACAATATTTACAGAATTAGTGGATTGTGGCTGTTTTCAAATGGCAATGATCACATAAGGCATGGCCTCAAAATGTTCTACTGTTTCCTATTACCTGTGACAGTGGAGACTGCTGTAGCTCTACACACAAAACTCTTGTCAGGAGATACACATGCAGTGCTTCTTGGTACTTTTATACTAGCCTGGGCCATACAGTGGACACTGACCTGTTGGGAAGAAAAAAATTAAAACAGTTTAATTTTTTTTCCTATTCTGATCATTTCAACAGGTAAAAAAGAGAAGTCTGTAGTTGATATACAGTGTCCAGTGGAATAGGAGACCATTTCTAGGTGTTTGTACTGAAAAGCATCTTTGGCTATGATTGTGGTTTCTGACAAACTTAATTCTTCAGTGACAGACAAAAAAAAGGTCACTTTTACTTTTCTTATGAATAGTTTTTGTCACCTTGTAACTTCCTGGCTTGTTAAAATGACCAGGAAGAGACTGTATGATACTGTGTAGGATACTCACAGGGATTTCCAAATGTCTCCAAAACTTTCCAAATCAAATCCTTTTAACTGGGATTTAGTCATTATTCCTTACTCAGGTGAAACCAACACAATGTAAACTCCATGAAACAACACGTGGTAAGGGAGAGGTGGAAGAGTCCAGCAAGCTCTCTGCCATGTGCCCAACCAACATCTGATGGCACTGTTATGCACTGTGGCCACAGTGCACTCTTTCTCTATCATCCCAAGTGGATCATTTGGAGGATGCTTTGGGTGCATTGAGCATGTCCGGGCAGTAGCCAGTCCACAACAAATGAATGTCTGCTTTGCCCAGCATTCAAGCAGGCAGGATTCAGCCCAGTGACTTCAAATGTAGAGAAGGACATGACACTGTAGAAGCAACGCACAAAATAAGCTAACAAACACACACACATGCACACTTTAGCTTTGATTCTCATCTCTGACTTTCATAGTATGACCCTAGTAAAGTCACTACATCTTCAGATCTCATGTTTCCAGGTGTAAAACATCCATTCATTCTCTATTTAGCACAACAGTGGCTAAATGCTAACCTAATACAAATAACAAGCAGCAGATGTATGCTTCTAGAGAGCCTTTTGCCAGTCATGTTTCCAGTAACCAGGAAAAAATGCTGGTTATTTCCATGAACGGAAGGAGGGGAGCTCAGTCAGGGGCACTCTGTCTCTGTACCTCCTGGATTCCAGCAACACAAGAGCTGCCCATGCCTCCTTGCCAAAGCCAAGGGATTGTTTCCAAATCTGTGAGCCAAAAGTGCGATTATACCTTTTTGGACACACCTCCTTTTCCCCGATTGCTCCTTTCTACACCTCTCGTTCCAGCAGAAATCTCATTGTCTCTTATCTCCCCTCCACAGGATCTTTTCTATTTTTAGCCAGAGTGATGTCAGGTTTTATTTCCTCTTCTTTCTCTCCATCCAGTAGCCCCTAACACAGCCCCCCCCCCCCCCCCCCACCACCACCCTGTGCATTTGCAACAAAAATGTAAACTTCAGAAACTATTTGTATTTCACGGGCACTCACACATTATGCCAAAATGATGGCCCAAAACTTTGGCGGGTAATCTCAACCCCAGAATTCGTGAGCTGATGATGAATGGCTGTGAAGCCTTTGTGATTGCTCAGGCTCCATTGTGGCTGGAACAATGGAGGAGGACACAAGTCTGGCTCAGGAGAGCAACGGATAAAACTGTTGGGGAGAATGGCGGGCTCCTGCCGACATGACCACTTGTTGACATTGAAAGGATTCAAAAACAAGTGAGCAGAAACAGAAACGATTCTGTTCGGCGAGGCTATTAGTTGCAACGTGTGGCAGTGGAGCGGTCACTCCTGATGTGTTTCCTCGCTAATGAGCCCTGAATGCCCTATTAAACTGGGATGCTATAGGCCCAGAGCCACTGGGACAATGCTATGCATGAACGACTCCCCCAGCACCTATTGGCTGCCCGCATGAAGGAAGCAACTGGCAACACTCAGATTTAAACGAGGCTGACAGTACAGTTAAATGATCATTAATTAGAGTTGCTGAACAGATAGGGACTCAAAGCAATTCTTAATGACAAGATAACAGTCTAGTATTACTCAGCTTTGCACAGGTTCAAGCTTGCACCCCATCTCGGTCTTTGTACTGTACAGACGGGTGTCAAGTTGATTTTGGTTTCATTCTTATATTCACAAACCAGAAGAAATCATGATTGTGTGTTGAGGCAGTAATAGAGATTTTTATATGTAAAAATGAAAATTAGCCTGTGATAAAAGTAGATTTTGTGTAGAAGAGTTCACATTAGAAAATGGAAAAGAGAGCAGTAAAAAGAATCACTCTTCTATTAACATGTTCGTAAATGAATTTATAAGAAAGCCACCATTCACCCTTTTTGTGTGCTCTTTCATCAGCCTCTCTCCCTGGGACTTAACATGCTCTATTCATCCAACTTCAGTCCAGCCTTACAACTCAAACTCCTGGTTTGCTTGATCAATCTCTGAACACGTATCTGGGAAAACAAGAGCAAAACTCAGCATCAAAGTATCAAATGTCAGAAGTAAAAAGAACAAGAGATGAACTCTCTGGCTTGAGAGTTCCCCATCCATCGTTTGGGAAGAGCCTTTCCCCAAGAGCACATTATCTCCTAATCACCAGCTTCTGGGCTGTTTGCATCATTCTGTGAAACAACATGTACGGTCCCTTCTTGCAACAGGATATTGGATTAGTATGAGTATGATTTCCTACAAGAAATCCTGTTCACTGAAGATTATTGTTGACTATATATAATTCAGTACATAGCATAGCATATAGTATAGTATCAAGAGGTTCAAAAACACTCAGTATGGTTCTTAAAGACTTACAGGCCCAGGGCATTTGTGCAAGTTCTCCCACCAGGGAACGAAGTGGTGAAACAAACAATGCGCATTTGTGACTAGAATAGTAAAGACCAGTGTTTTGCAGTGTACTTTTGTTTGGCATTGTGATTTTTGTTAGAACATATTTTAAACTGTGAAAAGTATACTTCAATAACCACTTCAGTTCCACAATAGGTTATGTAGAAACATATATGTATATGTTTGATACTGTGAACTAAGAATAAGTTTCTTGATTGAGTCATAAGACTTACATAAACTCTTAATAATACATTATTCTGAAACTTTTTATAACTCTATTTGCACATTTTAAGAAACAAAGATATTGTAAAGAGGGAGGTAGATTGTAGCTATGATGAGATTGTTGTAGATTGCTGAGAAACTCACTTTAGCAATTATTCATATTCCATATGAAATTCTGTGATATGATGCATACAATACCACATGATTACATTCTATGACTCTTAACACACCTCCATACAACCTCTAATACAAGAAGTCTCTGGTCCAAAGCATTTCTGAGCCATCACTGAATGTAACTGCCAAATAAACAAACTTTTGCTTTCATCTCTTCCCTCCTCATCTCTGTTGAAGAGAGTAGCCTTTTTAAAGGAAATAACAATTTCACAGTAGGTGCCACATCACTCAAGAAATGTGTCACATTCTTATCTGCTTTTAATTTTTTTTTTATGGCAGATTTTCTGGAGGTTTTTTTTCTCTTTTCCTTTGAGAATTAGGCAGTGAAAGCTTAAGCAAAGAGAGAAGGATCCTTTGCTGTAAATGAACAATCTGATGGTGTAGGCCATCTCAGTGACTATAGTTGTACCAACTGTAGACTGCCAGTGCTAGCAACATACAGCCACTGCTGCTTCACATGCTGCCTTTGCATGTGTCGGGGGGGGGGGGGCATGTGCACAACGTGAACATACATCTTTGTAAGCCTTGTTATTAGGAGGGATACATCAGTAAAGGGCAATAACAGGAGAAGAAGAAAAAACCACAAACCTATGGAAAACTGAAGCATTTGGTTTCATCACAAAGCTATATCCGTTTCAAACTCTAAATATAGACGCAATGATATTGACTTTTCAGACATCTCTGCCTCCCCCAGAACACTCAATCCAGATTCAGTTTTAGTTTCTCTGAAGGGAAAGGAGGAGAATTACTGTCAAGCCTGGGATTACGGGAAGAATACAGTTTTCCCTTTAGCAGCAGGTCAGCAAGCATTGCTCCACAATCACTACTGAGGTGCAAAACAATCTGTGAAATGGCATACTGCTTAACAGGTTTCAAATCTTGCTTTCTGAGTGCAAAATTTTCCCAGCTAAAGAGGAATCGGAAAGGTAATTATGCAAAGGATAGTATTACTTTTCAGGTGATGTGAGTCTTATCATATTTCACTGATCAACAGGATGGCTGGACAGGAGGATGAGGTGGTCTCTCTGCTTCCCTCTTTATTTTCCCCTTTTCCTTCAACAGTGCTGCCAGCGTCCCTTCCAGAACATACAGACAGACTCAGCAGCAGAGGGTGACGGACTTACCCATTTTGATCCATTAAATGCTGGGCCAGGATATGGCAAAACTCACTCTGACATCATGAGGTTGGGGGTCTATTTTACAGAGGCAGCAGGTGGTCAGGCTCTTTGTCTGGCAGGAAAGGCAGCCTATCTACATCAAATTCCAGCACTCAGACTCTCAATCACGTCTGAATTTTCAGACATCTCAAGAAAATCTGTTCTTTAATTTCTGACTTACAGGCATTAAACATAGCCTCAGACAGTAAATCTCTAGATTTGTTGAGCCTGTCATAACACTATTTTTTTTTTTAATGAACAAATTTTAGGTACCTCCCTGGAACTGTGAAATAACAGGGTTGATTGACAAAGTGAAAACATAGGTCAAACCCTTGCATTATTCTAAAGACACTCACTGATTTTATAATTCTCTGGAGCTTTACATGACATATTTTGTGGGACTCTCCACAAGGCAGGTGAAAACATGAGGGACCCTGTGACAAATACGAGAGGAGGGAGTGACACAGATACAGATTTGACTATTTGGGGTTTTATTAGTATTAAAAATTTTTACAGAAACTGAAAGACAATCATGCTGCTGGGCACTTCCCTCAGAGAATTTGTAAATCAGCTTGTTGTGGTGATATTTGTATAATAATCCCTATTTTACTTTTCCAGCTCAGGCCTCCATCATTCAGGTGGTTGCTGCAATGTCCAGAGGTCCCAGTGAGAGAGGCCCCAGGATGAACATATAGGCTTTATTATGTTAAAGGCCACACAATAATTACATCCTCCTCTTGGCAAAGGGACCATTGAAGACGAGTACTGTACATTTGCTATAATCTCTCCCTCCTTTGATGCCTGGGCTGAGTTCTCATTAGGCCTAATTGGACGTTTACCCTCAGTGGAGGATATACCTGTGTGTTCTCTGTGTCCAAGGACTGCCTGGGAAAGGGGATGGATGGGTCCTTCGGGGAGGCTTTGAGGCCATATCGTGCTGGCCAGATGAAGACCTCTGAGGGCCAACACTTCCAGAGCATGGCTGACAGGCCCCATGAGCAGTGGCCAGGGTTGAGACCTCAGCAACAGCAAGGTAGAGAGCTGCAACATCCCAGAAGCCCCCTTACCTGGTGTGGAGAAGGGGAAAGATGCTGGGTCCGAGCACAGTTTGTTCCAGTGGGTTTAATTACTTCACTTTTTGTAAAGCAGTGTTACAGCTTTCAGATTGGACTGCGCTTTGTTCATGACACTCAGGGACCCTGTTAGACTCCCTGTTATTTATGACAAAGTCAAAAAACCCTTGCTCTTTTGCGTATGCTGGGCTCTATTTTAGTTGTTAAGAGCAGGGTAAATAACATTGCATTTAAGATAAGCTGGGAGGCAATGCATGGCCAGCTTTCCTACCTACTTTATATATCTATTACGTCTCCTCTGTTGATGTAAACCTCAGTGTTCATTTATACTGTCTGAAATGAAAACCAAAACCAAAACAAACCCCACTTTTGTCAAGGAATATTCAAAGGAATGTTGTGTCAGCAAAACTTCAATGAAAGCAAGGAGCATTGAGATGCATAAAAGTATAATGTCTTCAGTCCCACATACTTCTGTACCATATGGCCAGAGAGAAGCAGATGGGCCGGGTCACAGCAGGGGAAGAGAGGGAGAGACTCGGGATTGTTATCTGACCCAGTGGGCCAACACTAACAGGCTGTCCCCAGTGACCAGGCTATTATTATCAGAAAGGGGTGATAAGAATGTGATCCCCACATTTATTTGCCCTCAGGTAGTTCTCACATGTGATGCCCCATCAAAATGACCTTTTTTTTTTGGCAGATGTTTATTTTAGGGCTGGAATGTTGGACTCACAAAGAAGCAATGAATTGCACTTGCACTTGTCTTTTATTGATTTTAGATGCCAGTTATTCCTATCTGTTTATTTGACTAAAGTTCAGAAAGTGCCTTGTCTAAACAAGATAAATTCAACAACAAATAATGTAAAAAGGTATTTTTTTAAAATTATTATTATTGCTGTTACATGGCAGTGTAAACATCAGCCCAGCAAAAATAAACCAGAACAGAATGGTTTCTGTCAGAAAAATTCTGAGATATCTGATATGATTTCAGCAGAAGATTTCTATGTTTCTCGGTGAACTGCCTGGTGTCATCAATAAGAAAAGTTCCCCAAACTATTAAATTGTGAAGTGTAGTTAACTAATTATTACATGGAAAGAGTTTTGGAGGTATTGTTGAAGAAAAAAAAAACAAATGAAACAAAACAAAACGGTACAAAACTGCATGAAAAAATTCTTGCGTATCAAAGTCAGAGATAGAAGTCAGCTATTTCTGGTTGTGATTCAAAGAGGCTAAATATTTCACCAGAGTTGCAGAATGGAACCTATTAAGGGTAGTCACTGCAGGTTTTACTTGTGAGTAAGCTTATCTGTGTTGGATTTTACAGCTCTTCTTCTCAAACACCTTATAGTCCACAGCTGATGCCCACCTGAAGGACTAAGTACCACTACTCTCAGCTTTGCATCTAGCAGACCTCACCAGAGGAGAGTTCAGCATCTGGTCTGCAGTGTAGAGCTCCTGGCCTCCCAGATCCTGGCAGCAGTCCTCAAAATCACAGCCATCCTTGTTCCCACTGCTAAAAAAGGGACCTCAACCATGAACATGAGGGACCAATGCTCTTGCTAGAGTCAGGTCACCCTGTCCCTGCAACATTTGGTTTTGCAGGACACCCAGCATGCCCAATGGAGCAGTGGGTTTCATGAAGTGTCCAGCTCTCCTTCAGCATTTGGGCTGAAACCAAACTCACTTTATACAGATCGTCCAACAGCTGCCAGACTGTCATGACTTTTGGTGAAGCATGACCTTGGCAGATTGGTTAAGTGGAGATGAAAACCACCCTGAATTGTCCCTACAGAGAACAGGTTACACATACAGAGGAACTGCAACTGCAGAAGCAGCGGCCATGCACACTGGCCAAGCAACATCTCCCTAAACCTGTTCCTTCTGGCCCTACTAAAAATACAAGAGACTGAAGTATGTCCACTGCCCACTTTTGTCTGTTGTCCAGAGATGCTGTGGAAAGTTTTGCCTTTGCCACTTGTGGAAGCCAGTACTGTCCATTGGCAGCTACCTGCAGCACCCCTTTTATTGGGCTGCAGGTGGGATTAGCCCATGCGTTGGCAGTGGGGAGGGAGTGCATCCCTCTCTCCCTCCCTCCATCCCAGCCTTGTTGTACTCTACACCCACAAACAGTTGTGACATAAGAATGAAACATTTATTTTTAATAACTGAAAAAGATCACATTTCATGTCTCTCTTTCTACACAGAATGAACAAAATTATCATGTCACTGCTTGGTATCTCCAGCCAGCTGGAATATTTACCAAGGTTTCTTCTGCCCAAGACTGGATGCTGATGTTCCTTTTGGGGGAGTTGTTTCATAGCTGTGACACTTGGCTAAACAATAGGCAGAGAAAGAGAAGCCAATTTTACAACAGTGATACCATTTGCAAAGATATTTTGTAAAATGAAGACTTTGCTGACCAGATATTGCAGTCTGACCTTGCGCACAACTAACTAGTTATTATGGGCTGCAAAAGCAGGAAAGCTCTGCATCCAGAATCTCTAGACCTTATTAAAATGGCCATTTGGGACGCTGTCACTCTAATTAAAACAGAAACTTATTGCTGCTAAATGACATTACTAGTGCTCATAGAGCCTAGGCAGATCATTACCTTTTGCTGAGCCTGGAGCCTCTGGCTGACCTCTGTATGCATCCTCTCCTTGATACACCGTCCTTGGGAAACTCAAGACTTGCACAGAGCCACAGAGATTTGGCCAGAAGAGAGGTAGTTTTCTATGTCCCAAAAGTACAGTGGTAGGTCTCTGGGGTCTCCCTGTATTACAGCACTTCAGGTTGGAGATGTGCTGAGGGAAGGGATCTATGTCTGTATGCATGTGTGCATCTGCATACGGGTAGGGGCAGTGGACAAGGGGTAATCAAGCTCTTCAAAGAGAATTTTGTCCCTCCAGGATAGTCTATACCACTTACCAGTGTTTGGGGCTGTGGACTAGCTCTGGGTCAGGGTCCAATGCAAAATGTGGCTTAGCATATATTTTGCTAAGTGTTATATAGAGTAGTTATTCTTTGCAGACTTTGTGGGCTGGAATTAAACTTTTCCATGACTGACTTTCAATGAGACAAGTATTCCTAAATTACAGGACCATGTAAGGAAGGCCCATTCATCACCTGTAGAGGTGTCAGAGCACATCTAAGAGAAGAAAGGGGAGATATTTGCTGGCTTACCACTCCTGGATTTTCCCCTCTGCTGATAACTTGGTAAGGCTCCTACTGAAAATTAAGGTTATTCAAGGTAATTCAAACATTTCTGGGGTAAAAAAGTCCTGGAGTCCCTGCTGTGAGCACGAGTGTGAGGAACCTCTGAACCTGCACCAGTGGAGCTGGCAACACTGTCGTGGGAGACACACAGCACCTACCTTAGCCATATGCTGCCTGCTCAGACAAATGCCCAGCTCTCTTCTGCTTCTGGATAAGATTTTAGCCAGGTTAAACAGACTGGCATATAAATACAACATGGTCTCAACAGACTACCATTATTTTCAGTTCAATGGAGGCTCATTTGATGTCTTCTTTATTTTCATGTTCTTCTGTCTCTGAAGTATCTTACTCCATTTATTTTAATTTAGTCTAGTCTTAAAAATAATATAAACCAGCTCTGGTTTGAATACCTGACCGATTGCTTTAAAGATGCTCTTTGCTCTTCTGAACTGACTGTCCTCTCTCCCTACTTCCCCTACTTTACAAGAAAAGGCTTCCATTGACTGGTCAGACACAGAAATATTTCTGAAAGACACGCAGCTAGATTTCTGGGAAAGGGAATGATATATTCAGAAACTTCTTAGAGATGACAAAAAGCTACATGAGAGTGCCAAAACTGTGGTTGCTCACAAGAACTCTTTTAACATACATACAGAAACAAGAATGTCAAAGAACAGAGAAGACAGAAGAGGTAAAGAGGGCAGGAAAACTAATTCCCCCAGTATTAAATGTTTAGAGACAAAATACTGATCATTTAATGCAAGCGATTTCCCCTGTTAACCAGGAATGTGATAGAAACAAAAAGTTTAACTCTGCTCAATATACATTGTTCCAGCTTGATGCTGCAAAGTATGCTTCATTACAAGCCAAAAGAACAGCCTTCACTGATGCTTACTTGAATGTCTCAATTTCTGGATTAAGCTGTCCCATTGTTTTGAAGCATAGTTATGGTTTAGAGATCAATGGGACATAGACTATCCTAATCTACTATGAACAGTCTGTAGTAGCAAAGGGATACTCTGCACTAGAGAGCCATCTAAGTCTTCTAATTACTTCTGCGACTGATAGATTGGCTCTTACCCCCTTGAATTCCTTTGTCACTGAGGAGTTAAAATTCATGAGCGTCTATGCTGCTGAATGCTTACTCCAGTGCTGCTATTTTCTGCGCCAAGCTAGCCATCACTGCAAAGAGTTGGAGGTCTGTCAGGCCATCTGTTACATAATAGTCAACAATCTCTAAAATCTGGGGAAACTGAGATGGAGAGAGCAAAGATGATGAAGGGTTTAAAGAGAACAGATTGCTGCCCTGCTTGGAGGGGAGGGAGGCAGGGGGAAGGGGGAAAGCTGAATAATAAGACCTGATGGAAGCAGAGACAAACCTGATTAGCACAGCCAGCAAAACAATCCCCCCAAAATATTAATGCTTTCTCCAAAGAAGTTGATAAGGACACCAGACTGGTGGGGAAAAAATGCTTTGGGGTAGGAAAGTTGAAGGAGGCCTCAAAAAATTACAGCTATAATTTAGGCATTGCCACACACGACTAGGCACTGAAGATACTTCAAGAACATCCTCTAAATCAGTAAAGAAAACCACCCCAAACATTTCTGTCTCTCAGTGTTATACAAGACACTGTCTGCTCTACCACAGGAAAGTAAGTGTAATATTTTCATTCCACGGTTTTCCTTTCCTCCTTTCCCCCTCCCTCTGTAAAGGAGGTGTTTGCTGATTTTGAAGGCATCAGAATGGTGACAACTTACAAGTAGGACTCAGCTACCTCATATGTCTTGCTACTTGTCCACATTTTAAAAAAGACTGACTATATCTGGTGCAAAATGCTTTCAGGAGACATTACCCATTTAACTCCCTCTGCAGCCACTGAAATAGTGAACCACCCAGCTGCAATAAAACTCTCCTAACATGAGCTGACTTCCAGTCTGTTCTGCCCAGTTCTGTCTGGTCTTACACTTGCTCCTCTCGCTAATGCTTGCAGAGGTTACTCTATAAGCATAACGCTGGTGTCTTCTCGATTTTCTCGGCATACGGGGATGTGTCGGCCTAAATGCACTGCAGGTCTCACCACCAGACTCCTTTGAGCTTCCTCCAAATGAATGTCCGTTCCACATCAAGGTCCAAATTTTACCTCCAGACTCTCTTAACATGAAATATCACTGGGAATCAAAGGCCTTATGGCAGTTTGAGGCAGTTGTTTCTGCTTGAACAGCAGTGTGAAACAACAATCAGAATCTCAGTTTCGGTTCTGTCAGCCCTCTGTCTTTTAGGGGTTAGTTCTTGCCCATGGGACTTCAGTGGCCTCTCACAACATGAAAACACATGAACTTAACTCCTGTAAAATTCATTTCTTTCAGAGCATCTTGTCAGACCAAATTGGAGTTGTACGTGCTCTGCTTTAGTATCCCTCTGAGCAAATAATTTTTAAACTATAGCAGAAAACCCAATATATGGCTGTTGAGGAAGGGAGAAGAAAGGAATATTTTCTGAATGCACATATATAAACAACTAAAGATGTAGGGATAACTTTGCTGGTTAACTTTTCATATGACAGTAACCACTGCCAAAGCAAACACATCATAATGGAAGCAATTAAAATCTGTGTTCATTCATTCATTATTGTTACTATAGGGTAAGGTGGTTCATTAACTGAGATCCAAGTGTATAGTGTAATTCATCCCTCTTAGCTGTATTAATGGATCACATAAGATAATGCTGACAGATGGAAAAGATGAGCTTTATAGGTCTGATAAAAATAAACAATAAATACAGGCACTGCTGAACTGGATTATCATAGTGCAACATGAGTTGTGTAACGATGTTAGCACTGGCGCCTGCCTTAGAGCTGATGCCTCAGAATACTAACATTGAGCCACTTGATACGTGTTTGATGTCTAAACAAGTCACATCCTTTGCTGAGAGGAACAAATTGCAATGGAGACTGGCTGCAGGGCTCCAAGTTTCAGATAAAAATCTGCCCAGAACAACGCCATACAAAATAATTGTCCAAAAGACTTTCGTTTTAAATTGTATGAAATATGTGTTGAAAATGTTGAACCCTTTTTTCTTCTTTTTTTTTTTTTAAACATCCAAAGAACTTGGTCCCTGCTCTAGTGCTAAAGCCTTGTCTAACATTTCGTGCTGGGAATGCAAAGCAGGACACCAAGTACAGTAGTACAAATAACACTTTATTTACAGTTTCATGGCTTTCAGATTTCCTGTCTCCATAATCACTTCCTACTAATTTCCTTCTGTTTTGTTTGAAATGGTGGTCTTTTCAAAGCAAGTGCCCAAAGAAACAACGTCTTTGTAAGGTTAGGATTAAATCATGGAGGTTTTTATACTTCTTTTTCTGTATTTCCTAGTACCGGTTTTCTGCATTAACAGAGTTTGTGCTGTATGTCTGGAGAGTTCAAACAGGATCATGATAAGAGAACTGCAAAAAGGCCAGCAGTGAAGTGCTGAAGGCTCAGCTGGAGGAAGCAGGCACATCTCCATTGATGTGCATCAGCTACAAACCAGCAGCATTTGAAGAGCCAAATGTTTTAATGCTGGACTTGAAAAACTTTCAAGCACTACCATGACACTAGGAAAATTTTCTCATACTTGAGCACATACAAAACATTTAGATAAAATCAGATGTCTTTGTTGTGGGAAGTAAATAAAAGCAACTACCACAGAAGTGCAGTTTCTATGCAGGGAGACTAGATGGGTCTGAAATTAAATACACAGAGTATTTGACATATTTTTATCTTGTCTAGTGGTTTCAGTTGCCTAATGAGCAACATCTCCTACAGCTATATTTAGACTCCTCTACATTATGCCAACTTGGCTGACCAAAATGGGACAGATCCCAAATCCCCTGTCACTTTTCAAAATGTAGCTGACAATTGAGAAAAGAAAATCTGTGCAAAGACATAACATTGAGTAACATGATTAGACTGTACCCTTAGTGCTATCTCTTGATTCTCTTTCAACTACTTGGCCAGAATTACCTGTATAAGAATGAAGGCATACACCCCATTTCCACTGCTAGCCTCTGATCTTCCCCTTCCTTCACAGCTTTGATTTCTTCCCAGGCCTTTCAGACCTTGAGCATTACTGTTACTTCCAGAAGCTGAAGAAAAAGGAAGGTGTGCTATTTAATCTATTATTTGGGTTATGTATAGAATTGTTTAATAAATAAATATCTCACACATGCACTAGTATTGCTGCTGGTCAGGTTGCTTCCCTTTATTTAAGGAGAGCATTGACCAACCAAATATCACAAACAAATGATGAAGGTATAAATACTGGAAACGTTTGCCATCCCTTCTCACACTTTTCCAGGAATGGATCCCTTGGCTTTACTTACACTGTAAGTCAGTGCTTCTGGAGGCAGCAACTTCTTTCAAGGCCATCAAAATTTGCTAGGAATTCAAGTACCCATCTCATCAGTAAAAGCCTGGAAGGACACTCACAATATTAGTTTTCAGAAAATTAGACAGTCACCTCTGGGCAGAACTCCAGTGTCTCAGAGTGTGGCTTTGACAATGCACAGTTAAACTCTGCTTTCATTTTTCAGGTTGAAGAAAACTCTCAAAACTTCTTACTCTTCCCCTTTGCTGACCACAGAGGCACAGTAGTTTAGCTTTTTTTGGCTCTCCACCACGTTCTTCACCAATTACTTGTTTTCCAATACATAATACAAAAGTAGCAGCAGGAGAAGAATAAGTGAAAATTCAAAAATCTTATGAAAATATAGAAATTCTAAAAGAATGGAGGGATTTGACATCTCTCTATGACTTTCCATTATACTGAACTAAAATACACTATAAGCACTACAGTCTTTCCACAGAGACACTAAAGTTCATCAAGTTTCTCAGTGAGATGACCCATGAGACATTTACAGACACTGCACAGGCTTTATGATCTTCTGGAGAAGATGTAGACAGAGAAGAAAAGATCTGTACAGGCAAGAATTTATGTGGTTTTCAGTTCCTTTTACCTAAACCAACCCCTTTTACTTAAAAGTAATTCACATATAAGACTTCCTTTTTTTTGTCACCCCGACTGTCTCTCATAGTGCACTCCTTTCAACCAATAAGTCAGAGTAGAGGAAGAAACTGTGCAACTCCCTGGTATTTGATGGCCTAGAATAACTCAGGGCATCCTGAAATAAACAGCCTAACTCCTGTCATAGAGCTTCAGTGCTTACCTGCCTAATTATAAGGAGCAATGACTTTTTGACTGGAAATGTCATTACAACAATCCACAGCACACTTACTAGATTTGGAACACCTAAGTCACACAGGAGATGACTGTCATGTCTACATCATCTCCCTCAGCTGATGGAGACCTGAACTGCTATATTTACGTGTTCCAGTGCACCAACAGCCTACGCCAACCAGCAACTTATCCACAGTCAGGGAAGTGCTGCTCTTGAATCCCCACGCCTCGTCCTCAATAGGACACATTAATTAGGCTGTGCACCTTTTAACACAGCTGCTCAGCTTCTGGGCTTGCATTGCCTCACGTTGAGCCGTGTTGGCTCCCTCTGGACCGCAGATCCTTACACATCCACTTAGAGGTTTACATGAATTAAGGTAAATAAATGTGATCAGTGGGGAAAATCTGTTCACACTAAGAGCATGTTTTCTTATTACACGTGAAGTTTTACCAGTCTCATCTGTCTTAGTCAGACTGGCATACTGACTTATACATGTCCCTTATAGGATCATTATAAAACATTTCCTCTTCAGACTCAACAATCCACATAGGACATGGTTTAGGATTGTGAGCTCTCTTAAAAACTTTTTGTTCAATCCTCTGTTTACTAGTTGTCCAGGAGTTAGAGAAGTAAGATCAGTTCTCTGTCATCGCAGGGATAGATGGAAAGACTTTCCTTAAGAAGAGCTTAAGTAGAGGCAGAATTGATCTCTTAGAGACTTTTATCAACCTCTGATGGTGCTTAGAACCTCCAGAAATAATTAGTAATGACAATTTAAAAAAAAGCCAAACAAACCTTATTCCATGTTAAAGCAGGTCTTGCTTACAAACTAGGAAAATCTTTTGTAGGAAAAGTGCATAAACACTGATGTAATGCAGAGATTGGGCAAAAAGAGCATAGTTTGTGTTTTGTGGGGAGAGAGATTGAGAAGGAAATATGATTCCATATGCTTCTTATAACCACAAAGTTGTGGATTCCCTTCCCTGCTCTCAAGTTCACTCGCTGTGCTGGTTTATACTTGTATTTCAATCAAGTTGACAATGAAGTAATAGCATTCAGGGAATGGCACATAGAAATGAAGATCCAAATGAAAAAGTAGTCTCAGGCATAACCTGAAGCTTGAGCATCCTACTTCAATCAATTTTTTATACCATGTAAGGAACTTGTAAGGGTGAGAGCTTAGCAAAGCTCTTTAAATACGCCTTTGATCTGTTCAGATGCTCAAGAGAGAGTCCAAGGCCAGAAATTTCGCACCCAAGGGAGTTTTTATCCAGAGAAAGGTGCTCTTCAGGTCTCCACTGAATGAGGAGAGGGGCTGAAGCTGTGTGGGAGGTGTTCTTCAGCTGTGGAGAGATGTAAACACTTTGCTGCTGTCCTAATATTTCACATCCCAGACAAGGCCACAAGACAAACAAACCGGGTGTTGTTTCAACTGTCTCATTTGACATGGTCTAATGCTACAAGGAGTGAAAGAAAACCTTAGCACCCCCTCCCGCCCCCCTCCTTGGACCAATTGAGCTGTCACTGTCTGCACAGAAAGTGATTGTTCAGTCGAAAACACATTTCGGCCTGATGCAAACTGAACAGTCTTGAAAAGTGGAGTTTCCTTTTGTGCCTCCCCTCCAAGGAGAGTGAAAGGCATCAAGAAAGGCAGGAGGGAGGAAGATGACCACTTTGCACTATCAGCACTCCATGCTGCCTGTTCGTAGCCTGTCCTCAGCAGGCAGCCCCAAAGGCAGCTGGCTGTGGCCTTACCAGTGGGGTGAACAGCCTCGTGCTGGCAGGGACAGATATTTGCACGGGGAAATGTTCAGAGGGAGCTGGAAGAAAGTGTTGGAGTGATGGAGTTTCAAAACCAGAGCTTTGTTAAGCAGCAGGTTGCAACCTTCGGTTAGAGTTGATCTTCCAGAGATTGGTAACTTAGCAACAAGGAGTTTTTTCATTTGTTTAATACAAACAGAATAAACAGCATCAGGCATGTCAGAGTACAGATGTGACAAGGCATCAGGGGAGAATCACCAGGGAACAGTGATTTGCAGCAGAGATGAACAGGGGTACCCATCTCCAGCAAGATGCGACTTCACACATGGGAATGAGAATGAGAATGAGATTGTCAGGACAAGATCCCATCCAGACTGAAGTCACTCCCATTCAATTTTACCAACAGATGGTAAGAGTCTATTGTCAGTTTTAAAGATGTCCATGAAGTATCCTTGATGGAGTTGACTTCCTATTTTGAAGAGTATCTCTGACTACTAAAGCTCACTTTAATTTGGGTGCAGAATAATGCAATACATGAGATAAAACTGGGGGAGGGGGAAGCAAGTAGCTAATAGCTTCTCTGCCATCATACAAACTGGGAAATTTGTGGTTTTGCTGTATTTTTGGAGCATAACTGGACTATTGATCTCTGCCCCCATTCAACATCTTTCCAGGCAGCAGTTTTCACTTCAGGTTCAGTACTGAAAATCAACAATGGAGAAGCTGTCACATCCCATCACATCATTTCCTCCATTTGCTGCCTTGAGAATCTGCATACACAGCCAGTACCTCTTTCTGTTCGAGTCCGTAAGTATTTTGATGGCTGAATACCGATGCACTTCACAGACTCACAACAGAGAAAGTACAGCAGCAGAAGGGAAAAGATGCTATAATTACTCACAGGTAATGATCTTAAGTTCTCACTATACATTTATATCCTTCTGCTCTGCTAATGAATTCATTATGTAGTAAGTGTTGAGCAACACAGGGGAAAGCATGCCTTACACAGCCAGTCTGATGTACAGCTCTGACACTGTTGCATAGGTCACCCTCTGCTCCAATAAATTTTCATCTTAAAAAGGTGAGAGGCCAAAATCCTCCAGAGACTTCCATTCAGCAAACCTTCAGGTAAAAAATGCAGGGGTTCCCTACCCCAGCACATGCTTGGGGACCACTCGGTGCCCCCATGGGGGTCTGCCTGCTCTCCATATACCTGCCAGACATGCAGTGAATAAGGCAGGACTCCAAAGAAGAGGGGATGTTTCACCATTCCTCTTAGACACTTTGAAAGAGAAGTAAACTGTACAGAAATGCTCTCTCCAGCTAAACAAATTTGTGCAAATAGCCCTCAGACCACAGGTTGACGCAGGTCTTACTGACACTGGCAGCACCACAGGGTCATTTGCACACAGATGATCTCTGCCTGGCAGCACATTAGGAACTAAGACTTTTGTTACACTCTGCCACAAAGATCTTGTTGTTTGGAAGTTGCTTGAGCAAGCTTAGCAGACAGCGTGGAAACCAATGTAACTCAGTGACTGGAAAACATAGTCCCTTCGTCATATCCAGTCACTACACTGACTTTCACTGCCACGGAAAGACTGTTTTTTCAGCAAAATTACAGAAAGAAAGTGGACTTAGGAAACCACTAGGATCAGCTTGCCAACTCCTACATTCAAATATCTTAAAGTGGATCATCCTAAATCAGAAGGTTTTGTAGTGCTGGGGGGTGCAGGGGGAAGACATAAGGTAGAAATGTTTGTGTACTGTTCGTTTTAGTTTTATGTATTTAACTTCTATCTTTTTTAAACACATACACAAATACACACCTCTCACACTTTATGTGATACATAGCATGAATTTTGTCAGGTTGCACAAATATTTATGCTGAGAAACCAAATATTTCTACTTCTTGCAAGAGCTCTCAACAAACAGAAGGTTCCAGCAAATCTACAGTGGCACCTCACCTGAGAAAAATGTCAGTGCCCAAATTCAGCTCACCTGAAGCTTTCAAAGGATCAGAACATGTAAGTAAATGTTCACACCCAAAGAAATTAATTGGATTCAAAACTTCCAACCTGCCAGATGAAAATCTTCCATAAGCAATGATCCATGCCATCAACAACTTAAATTTTAAGACCAGAGTGATTTTCTTGAAAGGGCAAGCTGGTTTCCTTAAGCCAATTCTTCATAGTTTGGCAGTCCTGCAAAAGGACTTTATTTCTTCAGCAAGGCCAAAACACCTTCATCACCCAAAGCACAGGTCAACAAAGTGTCCCCACCACGGTATAAGAGAGAACTCTCACTAGTCAGTACAATTCCTTAAAAGCACAGCCTAAGTTATATGAATCAACATCTAAATGTAATTCCAGGCTCAATATGCTGAATTAAAAGTGACTCCTAGAATTATAACTATTCCATCCTTAAAAGGGTAGGTGGAGAAAACGAGAAAGAAAGGGCATGGAAGGAAAGAGAGGGAAACAGAAAAAGGACATCTTTGTCATAGAGAGTCACAGAGTTGTCTAATTCAGTAATATTCACAGGATAAAAGAATCTTGTAGTCCTTTTCCTCTTCCTGGTCAGCAACACTAGGCTCAGGTGAGCAAATACGTAGCAGGCAAAGCAGTCATTTAATTAGCAAAAGGTTAAAATAGAGAAGGATCAGTCTCTCGTAGAACTGAAAGTTAGTGAGGACTGAAGGGGCAAAGTTCAGGTGAATGTCTGAAGGCACATAATTCAGGATTAAGAATAGGATTTTCTGTGTTAGTCAGGGACATGACAAAAAAGGTGACAGAGGAGACTGAAGTTCATGTGAGACTGACTGAGCAAGAGAGATTTATGAGCTAGAAATACAATGCTGATGTGAAGAACACGATTGTAAGGTCTATTGAGGGGGATATTTCCAGTAGAGAATCACTAGTTAAGCAGCAGTGGAAAGACTATTTGTGCTGATGGCTGTAGGTCTGCTTACTCTCTTTCCAGACTGCCAGAGCCCTCTCTGATCACCCCAAAGGGCTCTGCTGCTGCTCCCCTGCTCCTGGGGGCTGAGCTGCAGGGTCAGCCTAGACATGGCACTGTTGACTAACCTTGATGATTGGACTGCGTGGAGCCTCAATGGGGCCTCTACCTGTTGGCCCAGAAGCTGTGTTTAAGCTCCAACACTTACCCTTGGACTCCATACAAGTGACATTGTTGACCCTGACCTGTGGACTGACTTCTTGGCTTGACCTCAGACCTTCCTCATTGCTATGGATGTGTCTGCAGCCATTGGGCTGCATCTGACCCTGGTGACTGATGGTGAACCTGCCCTACTCACCTCTCTTCAGCACCGTGGGGCTTGCCAGTGAGTCCACTGCCCTGTCCACACCACCACCTCCCCCGCTCTCACTCCTGACTCCTGACTCCCCTGCCCTTTGCTGTGCCTCGACGCAGGAGATAGTCAGCGTGGAGCAGGTTCAGGGTGATGAGCACAAGGGAGACTGACAGAGCTTGCTTTTGTCAGCCTTGCAGTGCCACAGCTGAGCTGGAGCACAACTGCCCCACTAAATATCTCTAAGGTAAGCAGGCAGAAAAAGGAAGCTAAACTAGCTGGCAATGTTAACATGAAAACAAATGTCATTTGGAAATTAGACACAGATTTCTTACAACCAAAGCAGTCCAGGTCTTGAAAGGCCTGTTAATCAGTGCAGAGGGAGCAGGCAAACAGCTTTTAGATGGAGCTTGAGCAGTTCAGAAGACATTATATGACAGGGAGAGCAAGGGCCAGATTCAAGCTCTTCTTTGTGCAACGAGCACAGCGATGCTCAGCATACTCCTGGGGCTGGCAGCAGGCCGGGAAAGGGGGATACCTGAGGGAAGCAAACTTTTTCTTCTCATTTGTCTTTTTACCACAACATTTGTGCCTTGTTTCCCAGCATCCTTCTCCACTGCATATTCCTGGTATTGTGATTCCAACACAGCTGGCTAAGAGAAAGGAGGTAGAAGTCCTCATTTATCTTTTTGGTAAAATCCCCCCCTTTTTTTAATATTAGTGCTACTATGTTCATTTTAGGTGTGCCTGATTCATTTCTTGGTTCTTCACGTGGTGAATAACTCAAGTAAATGACAGTTGGCATGCTCACTGCAGTTGACCATTTACTCTGCGCTGTTCTCAGGGTGAGCTAAAGAGGAAGCCTGAGCACATATTTGAAATCCTCATTCAAATACTGCTTCCAGACAAGCAGTTTAAAATTGCTTTTGGGTAGGGAGAAAAGAGGGAGCAGTCTTGAGGGAAGTGTGGTCTTGAATTTGGTGACTGCTGCAAAGCTGGAACAGCACAGAGAAGGAAGGGCCTGTTTTTTGATATCCAGAGTAGGGAATTTAATTTAAGGCTGATGCGTTGCTGGTTGGAAATACATATTAAATACCCAGATGCAAGAGAAATGGGTGCAGAAAACAGCAAAATAAAAACAGGATATTGGCTCATTTATGTGGAGGGCTGATTTCCTAAACCTGGCACATTGGGGATTCACTGCCTGCCCTGATTTTGTGTGTCACTGATTTGGCTAGGATCTAAGCACAGAGCTTCACAGTTGCTGAACCACTGTCCCAGACCCAGCCAAGGCTGAGCACAAAGCAGGCCTGAACAAACCAGCAGGCAGACTACAAAGGAAAAACAATTGTTCTGCTTAGCAGCAGCACTGTTTCTGCTATGCTTAGCATCAGAACAAGTTAATTTGGGAGTACAATCTTCTTAAAAGGAAGTGCTGCTCAGCCCAGCATCCCTAGGTTTCATGCAGTGCACTGCCCTTTTCACCACGCATGAGCCACGGATGCTAATCACAACGTATTTTTTTACTAGTCAAAGAATATAAAAGCTTCTGATAAAAATCAGAAACCTTAAACCTCTGGCTGGCATCTCGTTAAAAACTGACATCATGTTTGCCTGTCATCATTGGCTCACGAGGAAGTTTCTGCCATGATTTAATAAGCAAGAAGAAGGATTTTACTGTTAAGACAAAGAAATAAACTGCAATATCAAAACACTAATATAATTTTGCTCCAGTGCCTTTGGTCTAAACTATTTGGTCTTAACTGACCCTTCGCAGAGGCAAAGATAGATCATTGTGATTAAAAACAATGCTCAAAAAATACAGAGCAGAGCCTTTGAATGTATGCAAACTGTCCACAGCTCTATCCTGATTAGCAGAGCTGGAGTATCCAGAAACTTGCCCTAAGACAGTTAAGCAGCTCAAGAGCTGAGAACAGCAGCAAGGAGGGGGCACCCGAGCACACAGGCTGACCATGCTGAGACCTCCAGTGTCCAGCACAGGCCAGGGGAGCCCTCAGGGTAAACAAACTCCCTTGGTATAGGGGATGGAGGGAATCATCCTGCCAGCTATGCAGACAGGTTTGCCAGGAAAAAAAGAGGTACAACCTTGTCTCCTCTTTGCTGTAGTGATCATCTTCAGATGCTTTTGCACTTCCTGGGGGCAGCTAACATAAATTAGAACAATTTTCAACCGTCTCTGAGACATCCAGGGCACGCAACATTGGGCTGCCAGAGAAGTAGCCTGCACTTTTCACTCATTGCTGGTTTTAAGCTGTGCACTCCTCAGCTGTATTAGCTGCTCCTTTGCTACTTATGGGAAGCTATCCCATAGCTCTGTACCACTATACTTTGTTGTCACATATTTTTGTGTAACAGCACCACAAAATGCCACAAAACAAGGGCAAGCAGGCCCTTGGATCCGCTGTTTCTCACCTTCCAGGGAGCAGGGGACACTCAGGGAAGCGCAGAGTGAGAAGGTGGGAGCCCCTTCCCTCCTCTGCACAGCAGCAGAGGTCTAAATCACACTGCATCCTCATTCAGCAGAGCCAGCCAGCTGCGCAAAAGCTGAATGAAGGCCTCCAAACCCAGCCCCACACACGGGTCTTGTGGGGGGCAGTGGGGCCAGTGCTGCCCCTCAGCCCTGCGTGGGGACCGGCTCTGGAGCCATCAGCTGGCACAGTGCATGGAGCAGAGGCACCAAGCCTCCTGCTCAGGCACTGAGGACATGAACAAAACGAGGGCTGGATATAGCACTCTCATTCAAACAGCACAGTATTTTAGCACCAGAAATAGTATCTTTTTTTTTTCCAGTGAAACTACTGGCAGAGAAAGATACAACTTAGCATGAAAATAGGTATCAGAATAAGGCCCTAGCTGAATAGTCAGTACTCTGCATAATTCTCTCTTTTCATCCCCTCAGCCTAGATCCTCTCCAAATATTCAGATCAAAATTTGCAAAGGAGCTCCGGCACTTCTGCCATTAAAAGTAAAAGCTGGAACATTTGGATTCTGCCTCCATCATATCCCTCTATGAATAAAATCATCTCTCTGATTTTGCCATCAGGTTAATTATGAAGTCCCTGTCCTTTCTTTTCTCTCTCTCTGTCAAAGATCAAAGAGCTGAAAGAGATATACTTACTAGTAAAAAAGAAAAGGAATGTACTATTTTAAGGAATGCATTCAATTCCCCTCTCTGCTATTTTGTACGTGCAGCATAGTACTCTACTGTCAGCATATGAAAAAGCATGTAAGAGGAAGGACAGAGAGAAAACCAGAAGTCAAGATAAACTGTGGATGGATATTAGTGCCATTTGATGGCAAAAGTCTTTTTTAGAGATTCCAGCATGCTTTACAAAGTGTCTACATTTGAATGATGCATTGTTAGACCATGGAAAGGACTAGTCTAAAACTGTAAATGAAAACTACAAATTGCAAGCAAAAATACAGAAAGGGAGACAAACCCTACCATGCAATTTTCATTGTAACTCTCTGGGCATTACAGTAAAAGGGCCAGCACACATTCCCATCAAAAGCAATGAGAATAACCCTAAGAGCCATCTTTCTCAAATCACAGATGAATTCAAATGGGAAGAGGCATGCAACAACAAAAAAAAAAGCTGTTAATGCATAAAACTACTGTATGACTTCCAATAGCTGGACTCAAGAACCCTGGTTAAATACTGACTTTCTTTCAGAGTCAATCAGATAATAAGACCCCTTTAGAAGCACAGAATAGTTAAATTCATCACCATAATTTAATTGTAGAAGGTTATTAAAGAGCACTTCGACTCCCCTCCTGCTTCGGCGCTGCTTTTGTGTATTAAACTCAGACTAATCAAATTGCAGATTCCAAGAGTACTGTATTAGTCATCCCCATCCCTTTTAATTTGTTTAATGGCCTCCTTTTTTCTCCCCCCTCTTGTGTGTGTGTTCTGACTGGCTGTGCAGCGCTTAGGCTCACGACATGTAAATAAAGAATGGATAGGGGAACAGTTCGTCGAAAAGAATAAAGCGTGCCTCCATTCTAAAGTTACATTTGATGTCAGCGTAATTCATGGGACGTGTACTGCAAGCAATGGTGCTTATTATTTCTGCTTAACTGTCTACAGACACAGGAGGAGAGGCAGAGGGAAAAAAAAGGAAGAAAGAAAAGAAAAGAAGTCTGAATTTACACTTACTGCTTCAAAAGCCCTTTTGTGCTTCGCCAACTTCTCCTGGCTGAAGATGCAGTATTTTGCCAAAAAGTCGACTGCAAGAGCAGACAAAAAAAGGGATAAAATAGTCCATAAAAGAACTCTTTTCCACACTTTTCCTTAAGCATTTTTGTAAATTGCCATAAAGAAAACTATTTTTTTAAATGCACAATCACACTGGCCACGGAAGACTCCTCTTGCAGAAATTCCAGTTTATGGTTTGCTTCTTGTGTTTTGGTGGGTTTTGTTATCAGTTTTCTTTTTTTTTCCTTACTTTTTCTTATTTGAAAAAATCCTTTCACCTGGTCCAGGGCACAAAGTCAAAGTTAGCTCTGAATAGGAGACGTTTAACATGTATAAAGCATAAGAGCTCCATCCTGGTCAGGCAGTAGTCTGGGAGCGTGGCGAACACTTGTTGTTGTTTGTTTTAAATGTTAAAGAAAAGAACCTCTTCAAATTCGAGTTCTGTGGAGCAGCATCCTTCATAGATACTCCCAAAGATACCAATAGAAATGAAATTCCTTTGGCTTGTTCTAATCAGAAGAGACAGGTACCAATACAAACTTTTCTCTTTCAGTATTGAGTAGCTACATCAAAGAAATCACACACCTTTTCCTATTACTGTCTTTTGATTGAAATCAAGTAGGAGACAACCATTAAAATATATCATATGGGATTCCCTCTCCTCAAGAGGGAAGGAGGGGAAAGAAGAAAAAAGACCTTGAGTTATTGGGCCGTATGAAGCTGGCCTTGCTTCCTCACACCACATGAAAATCTGCTGGGAATGGATAAGAAAATTGGAGGGAAAAGTCAGGTCATGAGACAAACACAGACCGAGCTCATGAGTTCTGCAGATTGTACCAACTCTGTTACTTCTGCAGTCAAACTCCTCCTGAGTCTTATTTCCTTTCTGATGTCTTTCTCTGTTTCCCAAGACTGCTATTTCTACCACATCATCATCACATTCATAGGAAAGAAATTCACACCAAGGGAAATTGATAGCAAATTCAGGACCTGATGAGGGAAAAGTGTTGGGACTCAGCTCTTCTAATTTCCTGTTCATTTAGAGTGAGAACTGAAAAACACAGGTAACAATTTGAAAAAGGGTGCCAGAAAAAAAAAATCTGAATTATCATCATCATCATCACTATCAGTAACATTATTTTTACCGTAAAGAAAAAAGGAGTGATTCACAGTGTTGTGGCAATGTGGTATTCTGACTGGTATCTAAACAAGCTTGCAACATAAATCTCCTGTTTCTTTTTAAAAGAGTACATTTGTCTTCAGGTTGTGTTTTGGGCCATGTGCAAGAAAGACTCCTATTGGGAGGGAATGCTCATTGTTTGTTTATAGCTGTGTCCAAAACAGTACAAAGGGACAAATAAAGATGCCTAAACGCCACTGTTGCTTATCCTATATACTCCAGATGAACCAAATCTGTGTGATAAAAACAACAAAAATATCTTGGCTTTCCATGTCAAAACAGCAACAGAGGTTTCTATTTCAAGCACAGATTGACAGATGCTCCAAGATTGTTGTTATCACATGATGTGCTTCCGAATTCCAAACTGAACTATAATACTGAAAGGAATGAGAAAACTAGTTTCTGGAAAAATTGGTTTTGCACAGTTCTATCTTACTGTCAGCATCTAAGAAAGATTTAAGTCAAAGAGGACCAATGCACTAGTGGCATAGGTTCTGGAAAAGATTTGCACCATGCTTAGTACTGAGCACTTCCCCAGAACCTAATACCTATTTCTACCACAAAAATTTTCAGAAGTTGCCTTATTTTGTTTGCACACTAACATGGGCTTGGGAGATGTAGATGTTCCAACCCACGGTGAAGCATCACTTCCAGGACAGTCTGCATTGGCGCCACCTGGTGATTCTGGAAAATGTCAAACCATAAAAGAAAATTTGTCATTTTTCTCTTCATAAAATCTTGAAGTTTCTTCCCACCCAGTATTTTATATCATTGCAACTTCACTTGCAATTGAGTGGTTAACCTTATAGCCCTGTAATGATTTTGGGAAAGGGGAGATAGAGGGTCATCTCTCTCTCAGAAAGAGAGGATCAGAAAGGCAAACTTTAGTGTTTATTTAATCAACTTCTAGGGTTAAATTTAGGCTTTTTGGTCAGCTACTCTGTTTTGCTGCACAAGAAAGGCCAAAGGATGTCATATATCACTGTGTAATCCACCCAATTATTTTAACCTAGCCAAAGCACAATTTTCCAGAAGACAATTTTCCTGTGTTGATCTGAAGCAGTCAGGTTATGGAGGATCCCATATGGACGTATTGTACATTATTTCTAAGACCAATGTTTGGCTTACATGACACTTGAACTTGTATTAAGTCTCAACAAAAGCAGTTTTTGCAAGGTTAAAGAAATCTTTAATTTACAGTATATCCTCCCTGTAAAATCACTTACGTGTTACAGTAAAGCTCACGCTCAGAAGAAATTAAATGAAGCTCTGTCAGTTTTTCTGTCAGAAATTTTTACCATTCCTTAAAGGATTTTTTTGGTGATTCTTGTACCTCCTGAAAGATTGGACATCTTCTCAAAACACGGACACCAAAACTGCATAGACAACCTCACCAGCACTACTGATCTCCTCCTATTTACTACTTTCCTCTAGTATGGCCAAAGGGACAAACAAAGACCAGTTTGCCATTCCAATCTTCAGCAATAATTTTGACTTAAGGAAGTGGATTTTCTCCAGCCATGTTACTCATGCATCTGTTTCTCTTTGTTTATTCCCCTCCATCCCCAGGAAGTTTCAAAATCATCGGTCAATTTTGACCAAGTGCGACAGAGGCATAGAGGGTTGACAGGAATTAAGTACCTACAAGTTTCATGAAAATAGGCAGCAGAGTAGAGGGAGGGAGGGAGGCCCTATTAATTCCCTCATTGAGGGAAAGACCTCAGCATGAGCTCAACCTTTGTTACAGCCTGGAAATCCACACGAGAGAGAAACCCTGGAAAGCAGCCATCATTAGTAGCACTGCTCATGGAACCACCTGTTTAATTAATTATTCTCTGCTGTAAAGAACCGTTTAAAAACAGCTCCATAGCTTTCAATATAAGCTTGCTTGCAGTGCCCCCAGTAGGAGTCACAGAGACTGAGGTCAGGGGAAACTGGGCCCCATGTGCATTGTACCTCTCATAATATATACCCCTAAAAGGCTGCTAGAGGTCTTTGGGCTTGGGCAGACCCAGATGTGAGTTCTCAGCTGTTCCTCAGCACTTTACAGCCAGGCACACTCTTCTGCCCTCCCACTAGGCTCTGTCTCCTCTCCCTGTCTTTACTGGAGAGCCCAGAGCTGGTGACAGAAGTGACTGCATCCAAAGTCATGCTCAGACCCTCACTCCATAACTATTCAGTTTGCACAGAGCTGAGGAAAGCCTAAGAAAAATCAGCTGCAGAACTCTAAATAAATCTGTACTGAGCATGTATGTGCTGAAACAGTGTCATGAGCAGGGTGGATTTATGGGACAGAGAGAGGGTGCATCCCTCAGGCCGGACTAGTCAGTCACCCTGTGACAAATGTCAAGTCATAAAATCACAGAATCATAGAATATCCTGAGGTGAAAGGGGACCCACAAGGATCATCGAGTCCAGCTCCTGGCCCTGCACAAGACAATCGCAAGTCTTGACTCCAAAGCGTGTAAGTATTCTAGCTTTGCAGAAACACAGTTGCAAGGCTATTAGCTCCTTAGGTACAGGTAGAATAATGTACTTCTTCCTACTGTTGAGGATTAAAAAGGCTGTTTTTATTGAAATCAGAAATAATTCTAACAAAATATTTTGAATTAAAATTGCAACCTTAAAAGAATAAAAGGTAACTAGTACTAGAACAATTTTAGTCCAGTATTTCTAAGATCCTACCTCAAAAAGGCACTTAAGAGAAAAACAAGATATATTACAGCTGCAAAGAACAGGAAAATTAGTCTTTGCTTCTTTGTTCACAAGCTGGGCACCACCTGTAGCATTTACTCCATACACAAAGTCATGCCTGTATAATCTGCTTTCTGAACTCCTCCTGCGTGTTTCGTAGAACACATGGGGGATGTCCCATGAAAACAGACATAAGTTTGCAGAGAAGAGGGCCCAGCAAGCAGGTAAGAACAAGGGTAGCGAATGAAAAGGCCAGAGAAATACAAGAGTTTTCCAAACACACTCAAGGGAGCACCCAGGTTTAGGGTTCACTTGCATGGGGATCTTGTGGCCATGCAGAGCTCACGAGCCACGTCAGCTTTGGCAGCACACCCCATTCCTGAGAAGGGGAAGGTGGCTTCCTTTGCTTTCATAAACTAAAACTCTCATGCTCTCTGTAAGCTCCTTGTATTAAAAGAATATTAAAATTGAAAAGTCAGGAACTTAAGGGCTACAAAATTATGGAAAATACTACAGCACTGCTTTCTGAGAGGCCACATGTCATTATGCAAAAAGGAGGGTAGAAGTCAACTATACTGGAAATTTTAGCTTTAACATTTCAAAACGAGAAAAACTGAGGCAGCTGTAACATGAAGTCAGTAGCAACCTGTACTATTATCCAGCTCCATAATTTCCACTTAGTTTTTTATTACATTTGTGGTCTGTTCTTAAAACTATAAAGAAGCTCTTGTAACATTTTATGAACATCAAAAGATTAACCCTCTTAACCTTACCTGAATAACACATTATTCCCATTTTACAGATAGGGAAATCAAGATATTAAGTAACATCTCCAGAGCCAGGGAACACAGTGGTAGCAGACACAGAAAATCACTGCTCTTCAGCACTATGCTTTAACTGGAGACAATGGTCTCCCATGGGATATCTGTGTCAGAGCTTTGAAGGACATCAAACTACACCAGGCTGTCAATAGAGATAATGGAATAATTGGCAACTGTGTCTAGGATGCTTTTCCTTTCAGGAAAGCTGGATTGGGATCTTCAGCCAATTAAGTAATGCTGTGGACTAGGCAATCATAGATGTTTATGAGACAGATAGAAAGGAAACTACTAGGGAAAGGATAACCAGGGGCTCAATTGAATTCTAAAACCGGTATACCACTTACAAGAAGCTGAAGGAGCTTTGCTGGAGTAGAAACTAACTTATGTTGGGACTTGACCATTAAAACCTCAGGGCTGGCAACACAAACCTTCAGGTTCCTAGCAATAATTCTGAATTATCACTGTGCAATTCATTGCATTTGCCCATGCAGTTCTTTTCAGAACCAAGCATTTCATATGAAACCAGAGGGCAGAATATATTTTATAAAGATATAAATTGAGTGTCAAAAGTAAATGCACAGGCATACACATCTCTTTCTAAAAATCAGCCTCTTTTAAAGAAAGCCCAATATTTTGTAAATACAAGGGGATTCTTTTCTTATTTACATTTGGCTAACTTAAAAATTTCATGTTAGCATTTTTAACCAAAATAAATTCTTTTTATGTACCCTGTTGCAAGAAAAATATGACAATACATTCAACCAAAAATGATTTCTAAATGGGGCTTTCCCATACTTTTACGGGCTTTCATTGTTTGCCATGAACTGTGGGCAGAGTTAGATTTAACATGCCACCACTGACAGATAAAGGCATAGCAGAGGTTCAGGAGTCTGTAAAGTTTGTACTCTTGTGCTACACAAGTAAAATCAAATTGAGGCACACAGCAATGCTTTCATGTGAAACAGGAGACCTTTCTTCTAGGGTAAGGGGGTCCAAAGGGCACCTCATTTTACAGGCATCCCCAACAGACAGTCCTGTAACTCCCAGGTGTGGAATCCATGAGGCATTGTAAATAACTCACTTTATTCCCCCTTAAAAAGAAATATACCTTATAAATTTAAGGTTGAGACTCTGATCTGAAAGTTCCTCCATGCTTCTCCCCCTTTCTTCTCTTTCTCACATGTACATATAAACACAGAATTCCTTCCATTTTGGATACCTCTGCCTGGGTTACACAAATGTTACCTAGTCTGCAAATAAGGGTGTGAACATCACTGTAACAGCAAGGGACAGTCTGTCTGCCACTCCCAAAGCTCTGCTATGTAATAGGTCAAGAGGGGAAAAATTCAGCTGTATATCATCAAACTCCACCTCCCTGAGCAATAAATATGTAACTGCAATCACTTTGACAAAGATTGCAAAGGTAAGAGAAGATTCTCAGAAAAGTGGGATTAAATTGAAGGTGGTCTATCTGTACCCCTCCCACACGCCCAATAGATGATCAGGACAAGCCATTTCACAGCACCTGTAGCCCTTGATAAAACTTATACATTACTATATTTTCATAACATCTGTTATGAAAAAATGCGTTTCTTGCAGGACCCCATTCTTTTGGAAAGATTTAATTTTTTAACACCAGGTTTTCCTTTGCTAGTCCAGCTGCCAAGTCCAGTCATGCTTTTCTTTCATACTTTGTCTTCACTTCTGCCAAAGTAGAAGTAGACCTGCACCTTTTTTACACCCTCCTAAAGATTTTCCTCTGAGTTTCAAAAATGTCTGGCTCTATAATATCAGGTAGGCTTTCTGATTCACGCTTGTCCTGTCTCATGCTTTCCTGGTTAGGCACAAGTTCAAAAATAAGGATTTACAGAAAGTTATTATGTTTTACCTCATTAGGTCTTAATCTTTCAGAGTGTATTAAACTTCAATAGCATTGTATCTTGATGCCTTTCTTTGAAGATGCTCTGTCCACAGAGTTGCGAGTCATTAGACATTTTTCAGTTTCTTACCGTCAAAAATGCGTCAGTAGGAAAAGCTTCAGTGATCCTGCTTTACAAAAACAAACAGGCAACCCAACTCACAACAGATATTCTCATCCTTGGCACCAATGTGAAGGTTTACTAGTGAGCATGAGAGAGCCTGGAGGCTTAATTCTTCACTTGCATGAACTTTTGGGCTCAGCTGGCAAAAACTTGATCAAATCAAATCAATTCCAAGGCAGCGCCTGTCTTGTCAGGACAAAATGGGAAGCCTTTTGTTTCTGTGGGACTCAGGCCTTATCAGCTCATTCTGTCACTCATGGTTCCTTAGCCCACTTGAAAATCCTCCTGGATTTACTGCAGATGTATGAAGCTTGCTGGAAATAATAGTACAAGCAAAGAGGCTAGTCCAGCTATCAACTCCAAGCTCTGGGTAATACCAATGGGAAATTATTCACACAAAAGGTGCGCTGGGGTGACAAATGAAGAGTGTGCTTTGGCCCTTTGAAGATGCTAGGAGCTTGGACAAAGCTAACACACTAATGCCAAACAGCTCGCTTTATCTGATTACATACCGAGCACTTGCCTCCCCTTCCCTGATACCAGCACCCTGCCCACCCCCTCACTCTATCCTTTAAAAGACACAGGTTGCTTTCTTCTATGCAGTGTAGCATGAAACAATAATCTAGAGCAGAAACCTGTCTAAAAAAGCATTTTCTCCTCTCTTTTCCCAAAAGACATCTTTAATGTTTAAATGAAGCAAAACCAAAATATTCCTCAGCAAAACAGGAGGAAAGTGAGTAGAGATTTATGCCATATTTTCTCATATCTCCCACCTACACCACTGAGGAAATCATTCTTTTACCCCATTTTTAATATTTGAGAGTTTCCTCCACACCATTATTGTATATACATGTCTTCCCTTTTTTTCTGAAGGTCATGAATATATTTCTAATTGGTATCCTGGAGGGACTGCATGGAAATACCAATTTGGTCCTTGGGTCAGTTAGTAACCCCTACCACTACCACTGTTTCACCCCCAGAAAAGGATGCACAATGAAACCAGCATGGGCTGAGCCTTCAAAGACCTGACTGCTCAGACCCTTGTGTGTGAATCACAGAGTGTTGCATTAGGCATGACAACAGCATCTACCTGTGCTGTGAAGAACCCTGGGAAATTTGCTACTTGCAGAAGACTGAGCTACTTAGTCAAATCGTGGGTAATTTCAGTATTTTCAGTATTTCAAGGGAGCTTATAAAAAAAATGGCGAATGACTTTTTGCATGGGAAAATAGTGATAGGACACTAAACTAAAAGAGGGGAGATTTAAATTAGATGTTAGGATGAATTTCTCCACTTGAAGAGTGGTGAGGCATTGGAACAGTCTGCTCAGAGAAGTTGTGGATGTCCCATTCCCAAAAGTGTTCGAGGCCAGAGTGGATGGGGCTCTGAGTAACCCAGTCTAGTGGGTAGCATCCCTGCCCATAGCAAGGGGGCTGGAATAAGATGATATTTAAGGTCCCTTCCAATCCAAACCATTCTATTTGATTCTATTCTATTCTGTCCTACCCTATCCTATCCTAACTTTGGAAGCCTGTTTACCTGAAGCTTAGAAGGTGCTTTGAGGTAAATTAACATAGGGAAGATTTAAACTATATCAGAAATAAAAGAAATCCTAACGATGGCATTAACCTACTGATGGTAGGTTAGAAGATATATAAAGAAGAAGATATATAAATGCCAATAATAGCAATACAGAAAAAACAGACATGTTCAATATATAGCCCTTTGGTATAATTAAAAAAACCCACCGAATCTCTATACTGAGCTTAGTGATGTAAATGAAATCATACAATGATCATGACGTCTTCCCTTGTAATAGCAACTTTTAGGGGTATTAAAAAGCAAACACAAAAGTTAGATATCAGTCAACCTGGAAAATTATTTCCAAGAGTTTTAACAGAAATTGAAGGAGTTCTTTGGGCCCTCATTTCCCAAACACTGAGGAAGTGCCAGAGCCTGGAAGAAAGCTAATATTGTGCCACTGTTTAAAAAGGGTAAATGGCACGACCCAGGTAATTATAGACCTGTCAGCTTGACATCAAACCCAGGCAAAACAGTGCAGCAGCTGATAAGGGATTTGATTAATAAAGAATGGAAGGAGGGAAATATAATTAATGCCAGTCAACATGGGTTTATGAAAATAGATCTTGTCAAACTAACTTGATTTGTTTTCTGGATAAGATTACTGGTTTGGTTGACATAGGTAATAGACTTAGGACTTCCACTGTGTATTTCACTTGGTATCACATGAAACTTTGATTAAGACACTGGAATGACACCAAACTATTGTGCTACTTATTCAGTGAATTAAAAACTGGCTGACAGGTCTAAAAATGTCATTACAAATGAAGAACATTATTGAGCTATATCTTGGCCCACTCCTAGTTGACACTAAAGACCACAGAGGGCCAGTTGCTCAGAAGGATGATATATTATTAAGCAGCTTTGCTGCTGATTCAGAGTAATTGGGATCATTTAGCTAGCTGAAAACAGGAAAGTGGTATGAGCTTTGAAGGGACCAGATGAGGACAGAAAAGATAGAAAGATCTGAGGGTCATAATGAATAGTCCACTGAACATGAAAATCCAGCTCAGTACTACAGCCAACAGGTCTAATACGATTTCACATTAATAAACCAGAAAACAGGAATGAGGACTAGATTTGTTACACTAGTTCTGGCTGGAAACAGAGTCCCTGGAGATGCTCTCCAGGCCTGGGTTCCTGACCATGTACACTGAACAGACTCAAGCACTATCTCTAAGTGTCCTGTCAGTACCCAGACTATGGAAGGCAGGGCTACAAGGATGGTGTCTCTCCCTTACTGCATTATTCAGCACACCTACTCAGCAAGCACTGCTTCCATCTGGAGCTGCCCAAGTTGGCTAAAACATTTACACCACGGCCAGGTCACATCCATCCACATTGCTCCACAGGTTGTGTAGTTTTCCATGAACACAATCCTGCTTTGGTTAGTCCCTTTGCCAAGATTTGTATGGCCTGGGTTACCTCTCATTCCCAAAAGTAGACCCCTGACCTTTTCCCCACATGGATGGTGTACAATATCTATAGATGGCATTACAAATTTGTCAAGGTCTTCCAAAATCAGAACCTGCATGAGCACCTTGTTACCTGGCTGGTCCAACAGGTATAGAAGCCTGGAGTAATCTGAGACACATTAAGGGCCTTTTGTATGGATGATAGGTCAGCTGATGACATGCTTACAGAAGCAGCCCTCAGAAGTGAGCTGTGTCCACCTACCCTAATGTGATATTGATGTCAATATCACAGAAAAACTGTTCAATTCTCTCTTCACAGTTCACTTTAGAGGGGACCAGAGAAAAGCCATGCTATGCCATGGTCAGCAGAGTAATGCTCATAACTGCATGGTTGTCTCTTGCGACACCGAGTGATTGTATCAGATAGGCTTTGAGAAGCAAAGGAGTATCAAGGCAACTTCCCAGCAGGAAATTACAGAGCTGCTCTAAGGGTCTTCACTAAGGGAACTTTTTTGCTAGGACAAAGATTAGGACAGGGCATTCACTGACTTTCACAATTTCCAGGAAGACAAAGCTGAACAAGGGACAATATCGGAGATGACAACCTGGAATCTGCCCATCATGTTGAATGGCTTTCGGTTCTGTGTAAGGGTAAAACAGGCTCGTGACTCCACAGAGGTGAAGATGCATTTCAACTGTTGTTGCAACTTCTGTATGATGTCCCAGATGCCTCGTGATGGAAACAGATTTATAAGCAGTTGCTAAATTTCTGACTTGGACTTCATGCAGAAAATAAATGAAAGTAACTTTTCTGATTTATTTTAGGATCCTGTTAGGTACAGATCTATTTTAGACTTAACACAAACATTTCTTTCTATCAACACTTTTGGCACTGAACAAAACCTCAGCCTTTGTTATATTTTTATGGGGCTTGTTGTTCTTTCAGAGGTATTTTAATGCATATTGTTGTTTCTGTTTTAGCGAGTGTTGCTCATTTTGTCAGAAGCAGATGGTGTTTACTGAATTTTGTTTGTTCCAAAAATAAGCAATATCCAACTGTTCACTATAGAGGTGTGAAAGAGGAAAGGCCTGATGCATAAACATAGTTTCTCCCTCTTACTTCCCCTTGCTATTCTTCTGGTGAAAGGAACTGCCAGCATCTCCTTACAAGCCTCCAAACCTTAGGAGTTCATGCTGTCACTATCAGAGAGGGCACATAGCTCCAACCAGCATTGCTGCCAGAGCAAAGCAGCAGCTAACGGGTCCTGGGTGCCAGCCCAGAAGACTAGGTAACAGCTTCTCTGCAGCCCACCAAAGGGGGAAGACACTTCTTACTAGCTAGCGTTAGTAGCCAGCCTAAATTAGGACACATCAGGTTCCCTCTGTGGCCAGGGCAGAGAAACAGGCTTTTCCAGATGGTTAGCACAAATCATGTGTCTCTGCTGACTGAAGAGACAGCCCACAAAGACCACAAATGAGGTCTCCACTCTGCTGACCTCCCTCTGTATGTCCCTGGGCAGAGGCAGCAGTGCAGAGGCTACACAAGGTCCCAAGGGATGCATGTTTCTGTGCATCTTCAAATTGCTCAGAAGATCACAGAGGAGCTACTGTTTTCTAGGATTGGGCTCCACCAGGAGGAAGGACATGTGCGAGGGATGAGAGGATAGATATATTTTAGCTCTCATCTAGAAGCTCAGAATGGCACAGAGGAGTCATCGGGAGACTGTTCTGGATTTGGCATTATAAAAATGATCTATAACAACCTGAGCAGGGACAAAAACCTCTGATCAGTGCATGCCAGGATCCCAGACATCAGCTTCACACCTGAAGTTTACTCCACAGGGTCAGGCACAGAGGTCCAGGAGCACCAGCTAGCCACACACACCTGAAAACACCAGCATCAAGCCCTCCCTTGGTATTTGCGCCTCTGCTGTGGGCTCTACCTTGTTAATCACCCTCCTCATGTGACTGAGTCAAGGCCCAGTTGCTTTGCTTTGATTACACTGTTACAAAGTGCTAATTCATCCAGACTGTCTAGCAGCACGCCCTTAAATGCTGTGCTAGATAAGGCTTCTTAATGACTCCTGAGGGCAGCCACTTGCCTGCAGACAAGGCTCAGAAAGGATCTTGGAACACCAGCTATTAAGCAATGGCAAACAGGAGAATCTGTGGCATCTGAGAATATTTTTTCTGAATAAAGTATTAAAAAATATAACCACTGCAGGGTGCCCTATTATTGTTTTTAAAACACTCCCACTTTGCTTAGTGTTTATCCAGTAAAGCTAATTATACTTATTGCTCAATGTAAATTGATGGATAAATAAACACAGAAATAGGAGCTTAGTGACTGCTATGCTTTCTTTAAACTGCTGTCTGAAGGTTCATTACGCCAAACACAAAAGAGAAGGGAACTTCTTGCAATGCACTTATTAAAGGCACATTTTCTACAGAAATGATTATAGCATGATTGTACAATAGCATATAATTTGCTTTGTTGGCATTTTCAGTGTGAATCTTACCGACAGCAAGAGTGGATGGGAAAAGTGGTTGCAGGGCCACCACTTGCATTGTTAGGAGCTGTCAGCAGCGATTCAGGAGGAGAAAAAGCCCAGAAGAGGAGCCCTGGCACAATGTGCATGGCTGAAAATGGGGCAAGAAACACCACGGCTCATTTGTACCCACACATATCCCTGTGGTAGTGGAAAAGCTCAAATTCATGCTGGCACCTCAAAAGATTTACATGACACTGTTACGGTCACAAACAGCAGAAAATGGTGTAGTAGGTCTGCAGGTCTACAAATAGGATCCAAACCAGGCATGTACATGTAGTTGTATTTCTGTCAAGGCAGCCTGAAAGGTACAGCATGGAGTGATATGACATCACTGTCCCCATGCCTGATTAATGCCATCAGAAAGAGTTTAAAACAGACCTGATACAGGTAAAAAAAAAAAGGTGTCTCAGATGATAATCACACTGCATGATGTAAAACTGGCAAATACAAAAGAGACGCATTTAAAACAGATTGTGACTTTGCATCACAGCCGTGGCACTTCTGGCACAGCATGAGGAGGCCTGAAGTCAGTGATACTTTGTCATCCACCCACTGCCTTAGGAGGGATTTTCCAGAGAAGCAACAGGGAACTTATCACAGTGGGGTTTGGGTTGTGGGGTTTTTTCATGTACAGTTACAACCAAATAAAGGGAGCAGCTATAGAAAAGGTAAACATAAGAATAATAAACCTGAGATTGACCACTGAAATACCTATTGACTTTAAACAGGAAAACACGGTCGGATGTGTGTTTGTTCACACTTAAGTTAAACATCTACAGGACTTAGGTGCCACTTTCCCTGCAAGGCACCAAAACAACTCCAGAGCCACCCGAGCCTGGGCATACACAGCAAGGAAATGGGGCTGCCAAGGCCAGGAGGGCAGGGACTCCTCTGGGCACGCTGTGTTTTTCATGCCTGGCAATGGCCAGGCTGCAGGTCACTGGGTAGATTGAAACACTCACAAAAGAAATTTGTCTTTCACCTTTCTAGCCTCTCAAGAGACTTTTATTTGCCACCAGTTTCAGTCTGATGGATGTTTTAACTTTGTCAAACTGTTCCTAGGAATTGTATATTAGTTTGCACTGCCTTTGAAATTTGGTTGTTATCCTGAAAGGGCAGGAAGTGGGGATTAAGTCCATTAGATGTTGTTTGAACAACTCTCTTTTCACTCAGCTTGTGACTTCGAAGCTTGCCAGCACATTTCTGCCTCTTTCCAGGAACTGGCACTGCAGGAGGAAGCATGGCTGTCTGAAGGCCTGGTATCTGTGCTGACTTTCTTAGGTACCACACTGGAAGGAGCTGGAGAAGAAAACTTGACAGAAGAAGAGAAAAAAACATCCCTGGTACCACCTAGTGCAAGTGGAGCACAGAGGACCTGGGTTTCAAAGAAGCCCTCTGATGCTTGTGGGATACAGGAGCAAAGTACGTTATTTGACTGAAAAACGTGACAACCCAATCATTCTGAAGGGTACTATTATTGTCTGCTTAATATGCTTTACAGTCCCTATGAACAGGGAAGGCTGGCTGACAAGTGTAGGATGATGTATCTAATGGCTCAATACTACCGTGATGGATCCACAAAAGGAATCTAATTTCACACTTTGGGGGAAATACAGATCGTACAGTCGGCACTTTAAGGCCACTGATTTCAGCAATCTGGACAAATAATTCCAGTTCAGGATATTCTGGTCATTCAGCATTTTCCTTTATTTGTTGCTGTTTAATTTAAACATGGGACCTAATTCCAGAATCTGTGAACAATTACACATTGCAGGATGTAAGTCATATTTGCCAATCACATGATGACATCAACAAGAATGTTTTCAGTTCTAACCAGATGAAACAGTGCATTTGAAAACTCCTTGGGTCAGGATTATACAACAGAGCAGCTTAAACTGCATATGCAAAAAAATCAGAACTCTCATGCACGTCACTGGTGCAGAATCTGAATTTCTTCTGGGCAATTGGACACGAAATCTAATTATTTCATAGACACAAGTAAGCTCAATTTTGTAAAAGGAATCATAGAATCAACTGAGTTGGAAAAGTCCAACCCTTGAAGGCAGACTTTCTCAGGTTTTGAGTGCACTATTTAATTTTGAAAATAGACCACCCGTCTCTCTTCTCCTATCGTGAAAGATATCACTTTACAGAGGGTGTAGTCTTCAGAAGTGTGTTTGTGATGATTAAGAGTTATTTGATACTCATGATCATGTATGAAGTATGGCAACCTAATAGAAAATGGTGCAGGCCAGATATTGATTCTTATGGTGCAGCTACCCTCTTCTCATTTGATCTCTGCAATCAAGTACAAGCTTAAACATAAAAACTCACCATCTTGGAAGCTGGAGATGGTCATATTTTCAGTACCTTGGCAAGGGGGATGACAAGGTAGGAAGGGAACCTTCTTGAGTTATGAATTGACATGAATCATAGAATCATAGAATATGTTAAGTTGGAAGAGACCCATCAGGATCATCGAGTCCAACTCCTGGCCCTACACAGGACAGCTAAAGACTTGTGCTTCTTTTTATTATTCTTCTTCCTATCACTGCCCCACATCTTGGGGGTTTCTGTAATCCAGGCTGGGAGGCCTATCGAAGTCTACACAAAGAATCTCCTGCAGGCCTTCTGCAGAGTTCAGAAATTTTACCTGAAATGCAAAAACTATCTCTTCATGTGAATTTTCAACTGGTTGTTATGCCACTAGATGACTAAAGATAAATCATACATAAATGTTCCCTATTTCAAATTGGGAGGAAAACAAAGAAAATATGAGAGACTAGGAGTGCATCTCTTTTGGTCTTTCCCTGATTAACAGTTAAGAAAATCAAGATGTTGATAATTCAAAGCCCTGAGTGTTCGTACTTCGCTTGTCAAGTAAAAAAGGTTCCTGCCTCACATTTCCAGTATTGTGAGTACTCTCATTTCAGCTCTCTCCCCAGAAATTTTGTACAATTATCTTGGTCTGTGTTATTGGATTAATGAATGTGCATGCCCTGTTCATAAAATTCTAGAAGATTCATCTTAGAAGATAAACTGGCTACTAGAAAAAAACCCATCAGAGAAATCTGTCTGGAGTTCAGCCCTATATCATTAAAACTTGTGTTTAGCCAGTTACTTTTATTTAATGCTTTGATATGTCCATTAGGAAGTCTTTAGCTTGGTGACTATTGTTGGGTAGAGATGAAGGACCTTTGAAACCCCCTGTTCACTCTACATGTAGGAAGTCAGCCCAGTGTAGCTGTCCCTTTCAGATAACTGAAGATTTTCTTCACTAGGAATTAAAAAACTGAGCCAGACAATAAAGGCTGATGATTGGCTTGCTAGAAGATCAAAGCAAATACATCAATACAGGGACCAAGATGATATTTTTCCTGCTAACTACAGCCAATCGCAATGGTTGTAACTGTGTGGGAATCATGGGCTTTGCTGAATGATTTTAAGAAGTTAAGCACAGACTGGCACTGGACATCTAATCCTTCTAATCCAAAATTTATGCAATTATTTATTTCAGTGGGCGATTCCCGTGAATAAAGTGAGCAGGATTTGGCTTTGGTTATGGATAAGTGAAGAGGACACCAAAGCATAAAATGGCAGCTTAGAATGACAGAGGAGCTCCTAACCCTGGGGAGCCCATTTACACCAGCCAGCATGGTTCAGACAAAGCACTAAGAGGGGACACGGTCCCTTTCTGAAAAGAAAGAAAGAAAATTGCCCCTAAAAGAAAAATCCATAATCAGGATGACCATCAATAGAGGAGATTCCCTGTTGGTGAGGTACCTTCTTTAGACTGAGAAAATTCCCTGTGTTTGTTGATTCTGATCCAGCTGGCCTGACTTGGATTTGTAACCACCAGATGCATTGCAAACAACTATGGGTATTCTAAAAGAAAATCAAATAAAGGCTTTTTTAAACCAATAAGTAGCATTCTTGCAGATGGATGCAGAAGACAATCAGTCACAAAATGGATAAAATTGCTACCCCCCCTCCAAAATATTTAAGACGTCTGCATCAAGCTGCCTTTGGTTTGTATACATATCAGATTATAGAAGATCTGCCTCTTTATAATTTTTCTTAAAAAGGATGGCAGCCTTAGTTCAATAGAGTTAGTGAGACAATCCTTTAAGCTGTGTCAAAATGCCAGTTATCCTAAGATGCCACCCAGATTTGAATAATTTAGAAAGAGACAAAACCACAGAAAGGAGGAATCATCCTTTGACTACTTCTGCTTTTGACACGGCTGCCTCCCTCTCCCTTTTACCAAAGTATCTTCGTCTCTCTATCAGTCATGACAAGTGCCAATCAAACCTTCTGTTTCTAAGGTTCTGGGGGAAAGTGAAACATGAAACATTTTCTAACAATCAGTGACCAAAAGTCCACTATCAGTGTGTGGTCTGGTGAAAGCCAGCCTTTTCCTTTTTCACTTCTAATCTCTGACCCACTGTTTACCTCTTCTTTTTTTATATACTTTAATCTCTTTGTTGCTCCGAAGGATCCTAAACAAATTGTAGGTCAGTGTGGATTAGGCTGCTTTGTTACCAATGATTAGTACATTTACTTTTGCTTTAACATCTTCAGCAACAGCTGAATGTCAAAAAGATCAAGCAAGAGTTTGTTTAATCGCAACAAAAACTATACCCACGTAGTCTTACACTTGCATTGTCAGTCTCAGCATAAAAAACTGGGATACAATAGAAGACAGTGACCGTGGACCTGCATTGTTAACATGTGTTTCCAAAGATACTATTCCAGTAATTCAGTATTATTATAATCAGATTCCCAGTAACCTTCATCAGATCAGGATAAAAATTAAGATTCAGATATTTGCCTAAGAATCTGAATTCTGCTCCCATTTGCACAGCAGTTGCACTGGATTCAGGAACAGTTTATACAGTTTGACAGTTGTGGAACTGTATTCAGTAGAAAACGATATAAAGTTGCTCAACAAATCGTGCAAATGTGTGGATCAGAATTAAAGAGGGGAATTATTGAACACTGGGCTAATTTAAAAGGTTGTACAAGGATCAGACCACTTAAAGCAAGTAGACATCTAGACTCAGGTAAGCTTTCTTAAACCAGCATTGCCCAAACTAAGTGCAATGGAGCATTTGTTGCTGGGGTTTACACGTAATAGGCCATAAAAAAAATAAAAATGGGCAGAAGATGAGAGAAATTTTGTTCAAAGTCCCTGAAATTGCACCTGTTTACATCACCTTATGCTTCAGCAAGGCCAGGGCCAGGAATTTCTTGTATGATGCCCAGAGCAAACAAGGTCATCTTTTTACTCTGTTGCCCCATCTTATCTTTCCACATCAAATTCAAGGTTTTTGTCATCAACTTCAAAGTGACATTACCAGTTTTGACAGTGTTTTTTCTCTTACCTGGCATTGTTTTCCATTCTCCAGACACCACCAGGAATACCAGACCTGCCCCTCTTTGTTCATGTCTCTGACAACTACTGCCACTGTCTTCTCACATTTACTTGATGTAGGAAGTGACAGTCCCAATCTGAACTATCAAATCACTACCTTTTTCTTCACCAAATGCTATCACCATGAAAATCTCTTCTCATTCACATTTCTGTGGGAAATTGCCTAGAAAATACTGCTAGTACAAGAAGTTATTGGCAGTATCTGATATAACTGACAGCTTAGTAAGGTCTCCAGTTGCTTTTAATTTTAGATCTTTAATTGTTTTAGAGTTTTCACCGATAGTGATAATGTGGTGACGTGAAGATTCAGCAGCCAGAAAAATAAGACTCATATCCAGAGAACTTCTAGAAATTTTTGAGTGATCTGGAAGTTGTAGAAATACACCCAAATGCACAAATTCATATACAGTATCTTATAAAATTCATACAAATTTGCCTGTTACAGTTTATGAAATATATTATCTGTGTAAATATATCACTATACTTAAGGCCAGGGAAAGAACGTACGCAAATGCGTGCAACGTTGGAGAAAAGAAAAACCCAATCGTTGAACTATAAAACATCCAAGAGCTTTTAGGTCCCCAAATCAAGCAATCAAACTTTCAAAAGCAAGGGCTATTTGAGACCAGCCTTCATTCAGGAACTCATGTGATATGCAGTAAAGACAAACTGAGAGATCAGAGGAATAAAACATAACAGCATGCACGAGCAGAGATCAGATAAGAGAAGGGACTAGAACCCAGGAGACAAACTAGCAGCTTATCAAAGGGAGTCGTTACTGTTTATTATTAGATATACAGGCTGGTGCACTTTAACGAGAATGTAAACACAATATATAAAAACTAAGGAGGCCTTAAGGAAACAATCCTCAGTTTACCTGTACCATCCCAAGTCTTAGGCAAACCTGCAGTAAAACAAGTGTCTCCGTTCTCCAGGGTGGATTCAGTTTCATGCAAACCTGTCTAAAAGTGTTACAATAAATGAGACTGAGAAAGGATCAAGAGATTTGTATCATTTTCTAAATATTAATAAGTTTATCAGCAAAATTCACTAAGTCCTTATTTTACCATAACAGCCTTGTCTTTTCATATTATTCCAATCAAAGATATTGGGTGGAATATTTGACAATAACAGTATTAGAAGATTTGAAGATCAATGGAATAATTTGGGGTTTTTAAAAAACCATTTCTAACATTTAGAAGGCCTTTTAAGAGACCTATTTTTTATCTTTTTCTTTTTTTTTACATACCCCAGAAAGGAGAATGAAACCATACAAAAAAAAATCCTTTCACCTGGATGCTTTCTCTGTCAGTTTTTACATATTAGCAAGTTTTTCTAACAAAGCTGATGGACATAGTGCAAGTTTAGCTCAGACTGTCTAAGGTCCCAAAAAGTCTGCCAGCCTCTGCCCAGTGACTCATGGGGAGGCAGATCCAAGAGCAAGGACAAAGTGGATGTTGCCTACATGGCTCAGGGCAACTTCTCTCCCGAGCCACTGTGAAGGTAAACAGGGCTGTGCAAGCCATTTGAAAGCAGTCTGCCAGTGTTTGCAGCAAGGACCACTTCCTTAGCATAGCAGAAAGCTAATTTTAGAAGCTATTCCTGCTGGTTGACATCACTTGCCATAAATCTATGTGTGACTCACTGTTGCTTCATCCCACTGATGGGAGCCAAGCTGCCTCTCCCTCCCTCAAAGCCCTCAGATCCGAGCCATGGGACACAACAGCCTGGCCGTGAAGGCGTAGCTGGATAGATGTTACATGATACATTTGGGTTCAGACCTGAAACTAGCATACGAGGATGGTGTCCCTCAAACTGAGACACGGGCTTTCAGGCTGCATTAGTTCAGTCACCTCACTTCCATTAGCTCTCTCCCCCCAGTTTGGCCAGCTTTCACTGTCTATTTTGCCCTGCTGCTGCCAGTGACAATGAAAAGATTACAGTTAGGGGTCTTGGCTCCTACACAAAATCCTTTAACCTTTAAAAAAGCTGAGGCTGAGAGAAAGTTCTTTACCTCCCCACAGTACAAGACATTGAGGACAGATACCTGGTGACTCTCAAAAGTCAAAAAAAAAAAATTAAATACCATATTAATAAACAGCAGCAAGTACCACGATCTTCAAAATAAGCTGTACCTTCAAGTTATTTTATGGAGGTAAAAATGCAGGGAGCTGAAAATGCTGTACTTCTGAATGTGAGAACTCTCAAGGGATCTCAGAAGAACAAATGACAATCTGCAGCTCGTTCCACTGCTGAAGCATCTTAGAAGAGCTCATGTTCAAGTTGCAATTGATTGCTTGGTCTTCAGATAGGCAAAACTTTGTAAAGTATGAAAAGTACAGAAAATGCAAAGACATTATCTGTAAAGACTGAGATAACCCAAGTGGCTTGTATGCTAGAAGTACATGTAAACCCCTTTGCTCCATTGCAAACCAAAAAAGGGCTAATTTAATGATCTTAAGTAAGGTTTTAAGCCTATTTCCAAGCTAAGACCTTCAAGATATCTGAAGAACGTAATCTCTTCTATATATGCTCTCTAAGCATGTCCTATGCAAGAAGTAGGGAGGATATAAAAAGTTCTTAATGCAAGTATCTATATAAGTAACACTGGTTTAGCTGAAAAACATTTAGAGATCAGTTTCCTTGGTCACTGTCCACTGTAATTAAATTTTTGAGACTATTTTTTTGCCAACTACAGCTCATAAATTATTGTGGTTAGGTTGGCCTAATTCCAGAATGTGAACAGACCTTTCATAAATAAAATACCACTGATGTCTTCACCCTAATTGTTCTGTAACTTTAGCCTCGCATGTCCAGGAGTAGCTGTGCTAAAACACTGTAAATCAGTTTAGCAGTTCCATTCACGCATTGACAGACCCTGTGACAAACAGGATCACATTTCCTACCTAGACAGCCCCTGCTAAGCACTCAGTTTGAAAAGAGTAATTTGAACAGGCTCACATACAAAAATATATGATACCGTACAGAGGAAACTGTCATGCTGTTATTTCTGGTTCCATCCCTACAAGAATATATGATTCTGCTACATGGCTAAATGTTCCTTTTGTGGTCTAATTCACTGTAAAAGGAAAACAAAGTGAAAACACTAAACAATTAACAAAAGTAATGGCTATCTCATTCCTAGAAGAGGAAACAGGTCTCAGTGCAGCCCCCAGGTCTGCAGATGCAAACCCCATCCAGGAGACTACCTGTGCTCTCATCAGAGCATCTCTAGGTGCATGCAGAGCACGTTCTCCCATGCAGGATAGGAATGAGGTAGTGATGGGGGTAGGGTGTGTCTGTTCCAGGTACTCCAAATTTTGACTTTTATTTTCTTCTTTAGCATCAGTGTCTTTTGTCCACTTCTCAGTCTCCTGCTTCTCTCCAAAGAAAGAACAGCCATCCAGCATACAGTTGTTGTGCAGGATTCCTCCTTTAGTAAGTCAGCTTCAAATGTCTAATATACCTGAGCAATGCTTACTCAAGGCTTATTAATTTACGGAGAAGCTCTAAACATGTTAATTTCTTTCTGCAACTAATTTTAACACACTTCAAATTTTACATTACAATTTACCACCACCACTGCAAAAAAACCCAACAAACTAAACAAAACTCCTGTATCTGAATTTAATTACTTCTTAACAGGGGACTTCAAATGTAGTTTAGTAAAAATGACATGGAAAAAAAGTTCACTCCTGGGCAACTCCGAAACAGAGGGTGAAGAGTGAAGACTGCCTTCTGGCAATATCACTGATATTTGGTTATTTTCAGTGACATTTTGCAGATCATGAGCTACAGACACAGCGTTGCCACTTTGCTTCCTTTCCTGTATTGCCCGACAAAGCAGCACAAGTCTAGTTCACTCTAGAGCCTGTGGCTGGCTGTGGACTGAAGCAAAGCTCAGCCCTGCTGCATGCAGGTGGACAACAGCACAGCTCTAGGGGTTTGGGTGGAGTAGGAGACACGAAATGTACATACTAGATATTCACTTGACTAAGGCAGAAATGTTCAAGAGCTGCCGAAAGGATGCAAAAAGATTTGACTGGTGGCTGTCTATGCAATCTTCAGTGTCTTTCACTGCAGGTGAGGGATAGGAACTGTTTCACCACTGTAAAGGAAACCCTGAGACTAAACACAAGTTGAAGGGCTTAATGGGGGCTGCCGAGAAGATGTTTCTCACTGGTGCCTACTGAGCACTCCACAGACCCTGCACGGAGTCATCCTGCTCCAGAACTGTCCCTTCTTCCCTTGTTCCTTCACCAATTTAACTAAGCAGCAATGTACCATGCCTCCAGCAGTTCCGCCCTCATTGGTAGCCTTGCAGGGCTGATCCCAAACTTGCTCTATTTGTGGGTACTCCTGCGTCATTACCAAGAGACCAAGCCTTCAAATAGTGCTTGTTTTTCTATATACATCCTTAATAGTGAATTCAGGTCATGTAATTATTTGTCTGTGATGTCACAGCTGCTAGCCTTCTTATGTCTAATTAGTCTCAATACAAACATCTTATTTTACACATTTAAATATCTCCTCAAAGAGGGAAAATGTCCCTGGTCATATTTCCATTAACTATTTAACATTGAAAATTACTTTGAATTTATAATAATTCAATATTATGTGGAATACTACAGCACTTGCTGAAGAGATTATGTTCAGTGTTAAAAAACTGTGAACAGCGCACTGTCAGACACTTATAGAATCATTCCAAAATTATTTTTGTTTTGTAGAGGCAAAAATGCAGTCCAGAAAACAAGCTGTTTCTGATGTCTTCTTCCACAGAGTTGGAAAATTCATCTCTTGTTCAGTATGAAGTCATTCAGGTAATTAACAACTTACCTGCTACTGCTTCCTACTTACCCAGTAAGTAACTTTAACCAAAGCAGATTCAAATATTTTTGTCTGAAAGATAAAATTGAGAGCAAAGACACCAAGCCACAATGTTTCCCCTTTGCTTGTTCCCACCAATCCTAAGAAAAATTATGGTTTATATGGATTCTGTGCTGCAATGTCTATGCCAGTGAGTTAGCTCACATGTGTTAGTTATCAGACTCTTCAGTGAGAATAAAAGTACTAGCCCTAATAGGGTGCTGATATAAATCCTCACTATGGGAGCTCTGAATTTCTAAAGCCAAGCTGGCTGGAGCTACGTTTTGTCAAGATGAGCAGGAAATAATTTTTACTGTCTTTTTTTATAGCCATTATACACATAATTTGCTGTGGTTTCTTTTTTCTTTATTCTCTCTCTCTTTGTGGCTTATAAAACACTTCAGTAACAGAGAAGTGTAAAAAAACTGATGAAAACCAGTCCTTATGCTCAAAGAATCGTCAGAGCCCCAGTTCACAGCCACACTGCCCCAAGGGTCATTCGCTTCATTGTCAAATATATGCCAAAGTACTGTTATCAGCAGTTATTTGCTTTGTGCAATATCTGAAGTCTCCAGGCATGGATGAAGACCTCACTGCACTGTGACATATATGCCTATGGAACTTGTTCTGCTAATGTTAGTCTCCCTTCATGCTCAGGTAGGATATGTAGCACACAACATTGGGAATTCAGGTAATCTCTTTTTCTACCATTCATTAACTTACTTGGTTTTAGTGCTGATGGCTTTTCTTGATTTTGATGTGGAAATTTGCAAAACAATTGGCTTGCAGGATGACAGAAATGCTAATAATTTTAAAATATCTTTAAAATAGCTTGCAATTAATACACTAACAAGAATAAAGCTTTTTATCAGCTAAATTCCTTAGCATTGTAAGGAATACAACTTAACTGGAGAGGTTTATTTTGACCACCGGAGGGCTCCTGCATTTTTTTCTATTACTAAATAAAAGCACTTAACAGTGGCTGGCCTCACTTAAAATTACTGAAAGAATAATCTGCAGTTAGCAATATATTTGCTTAATTTCACCTATATTTCTCCTTGGATAGTTGTGGGCAGACTGGGAAAGTACTCAACTTGTAAATTATTCATATCTAATCACAAATGCTTTCAAGTATTTTCAGATTTGCAAATTGTTTATCCATTGACATTCCAGTTGAATATCTGGTTCATGATTTGCATGGTTACTTCAGATACTAGTGCACTAAAGCCAATCTAAACTTTAAATTGTGTGTTCATTTGTATGAATTGTTTAATTTGTGTCTCATTTGCCAAAAAGTACTAATGGCCATATAAAAGGCCATTGAAGACAAAGGAAAAACTGCTGATTTGCATTGCTTCTGGATGAGGCCAAACCTGCGTATTGTTCATTCCTTCTGCAATTCCATCAGTGAGAAACAGAAAAAAACATCACTACACTGTTCTTAACTGGAAAAAGCAGCCAGAATTTGCAACTTTTATATCTCAACACACAATGAAATTGCTATTTTAAGGGACTGCTTCAGCTTTAAAAACTGATTTGCAAGCTTGTTCAGTATAGGAAGGTAGCCTCCTCTCAGATCTTTCTGGAAAATGAGCAGAGTTATTTTCAGAGTCCCAATCAAACATGGTGCTCTCTAGTCACTGACCCTCACCTGAAAAGCACATCACAAGCTCCCCTCAGCCTCCTTATTGGTAACATTAACACTGACATGTTCCAAGGAGCTCTGCTGATTTAGAGGATCTGGTCCTATTTATGGTTTAAACCAGTTTCTTCTTGTTCCAGACATCCAGCACTTTCCAGGGCAACGGGGCCTATTGACACTGTCTGAAGCATCTCACAAGGTTTTTCTTAGGTTGCACTTGGACCTTTGTGTGGAAGACAGTGTAGCCCTAAATCCCAGTATTTTCCATTTCCAGTGTGTAAAGGTTGTCAGTCCTTTGGGATCTGCCCCTGGATTGGTGCTGCTCATACTACTAGGAGAGAAGCTTCGCTGGGATCTCATGAGGGGGCTACACCATTTCCCTTGTAAATGTAAAGTTCTTCGTAAGAACACCTTGGCTTTACCCAGTACTTAGAATCATAGAATCATAGAATAACCTGAGTTAGGATGGACCCACAAAGATCACCGAAGTCCAACCCCTGGTCCAGCACAGAGCAGCCCCAAGAATCCCACCATGTGCCTCAGAGTATTGTCCAAACACTTCTTGAACTCTGTCAGGCTTGGTGTTGTGACCATTTCCCTGGGGAGCCTGTTCCAGTGTCCAGACATGCTATGGGTGAAGAATCTTTTCCTAATATCCAACCTAAACCTCTGCTGACACAAATTCATGCCATACATGCCATACTTGCAAGCTACACTTATGAAACAGACCTTTGGCAGGCATTTTTCAATTGAATGTTGTATGGTTGGCATCATTCATATGAAAGAGCCAAATTAAATATGTCAGGTTGACAAAAATCTTCTACTACAAATTAACAAACTACTTCATGCACTTCTGATGAAAGATGAATGTCCCATACACCTTAAAATGAGAGGTTGCTGGGAGCCTCAGGAACTAAACCCCCTATGTTCTCTGATAAAACACTGGATCAGTAAATATTTATCAAAATTAGACATCCAGCCCATAAGATAACTGAAACAACAGAATATCTTCTCCAGTAGAAGATCAGTAGAATAGGGACAAATTAATTCTCATACATATTTTTAAAAATTTATTATGGATCTTTAACATTTTTCAATATTCTGAAGAACACAGAACAAGACTTTTATCCTCCTTAGGCTTTCATTCTGGGAGGTGTAGCACTTTCTAAAAACAATGCACAGTATAGTAATGAATTCTCTGCTTTCTCCCATTTTCACTCAAAATCTGTAATATTTGTCAAAACTTTCACACTGATTTGGAGTTACTTAAGGAAGGACTCTTACCTTAAGCCCATTTATCTCTGCTATGGGACACATTTGTGGTTCTGGCAGCATGATCCAGCTGCTGCTTTGAAGCTCTAGCCCACTGCCCATGGATGCAATGAAACCTGTGAATCTGCAGGATAAAAGACATTGGCAATAGCCAAGTCGTTTGTAAGTTTTGAGGACTCTGCAGCATTTTTCCTTTTGGACTACAGGAAGTTCTTCTCACCAACTGTGTTAGTCTGGTCCAGATCTAAGCACAGAGGAGAAGTCTGGATGCTGCTACAGCAGGAAGTTTTCGCAGTGGAAATGGGTAGCCATAACTTCCTAGTGGTAGTTTGACTCCCTGGTACACACGCTCTGGGTTTGCGTTTTCTCCTCTGGAAAATGATCTCCAGACTGCCTCCTCTCCTCAGGCCATGCTGCCTCAGCTCACTGCCCAGAGATTGCTGAAGCACAGATTGGACAGCACTGACTTAAACCACGGTGAGTTTTCCTCACAGAAACTCAACCGTAAAAAGCTGCATTTTATGCTTAAAAAAATTCCTCCCACTAGGAAGACCTGCCTGGCTCACCTTTTGGGGTCTTTTTTTTCTCCTCAGACAAATACAACAATTCCCACCCCAAAATTGCCAAAATCATTGAAAGTTACCTTTTCCAGGTTTGGATAAACTTTTGGAAAAAAACTCCCAACAAAATAATTTTCCAAGTGATGGTTGCTAGGTTTTATTTCAGTCTGTCAGATCCAGGGCATTGCATGGATTGCACCTGTTTATAGACCATGCAGGCCCACAGGTCCTGTGCAACTTCACTGAAAAAACAGGAGTGCCCCAAGGGATGCAAGACTGTTTTCAGCATCATCACAGTCTTCCCAAAGGCTCTCACACTGGTAACAATCATGTGTATGAGCTGAACAAAACACAGATATCTGCAGTGACAGCAGGCAGAGAACATTGTCACTTACTCTCAAAAAGTGCATGCAGCTACAGCTCAGGTGTCAGGGTGACTGTTGGAAGAACTGAGCCTATAACCCCTGCACAGGCTATTCTGATCCCTTCTCATCCCATGTCTTCAGTGTTAGCAATCCTGTTGTATGCAACACACTCTCCTATTTCACTCCTCTTTTTAATTATGGTAGTAAAGGTTTACCCCTGAATTAAATGTAGTTAAGAAAGCTTTCCACTACCGTGGAAAAGAACCCCTCCGTGTTTTGTATCACTAATACGGTTAATTTGCAGGGTCCTTTAAGAGCAGCTGCTAGTTTCATGTGTCAAACGACTGCCACACAAAAGAGAGTGTGGCAGTGAGCTGTGGGTTTTGCTGACACAGCACACTGTTTCAACTGAAAAAAAAGAAATAAAAGGAGCAGTTTGAGAAACCTGACACTAGCTGTTACCTTTAGAAATCAAAACTTAGCAAAATAAAGGCAAGCATACATATTACTTTTTTTTAAAATGAAATATTGTTAGGTGCTATTGGAGACACAAGTGATCAGCAAGTCCTTCTGAAGGAACATCTGTTACAAAGGAGAAGAGAAGGCAATAGAGAAGGTGCCATTTTAATATCACTATAGTAAACACCAAATGCACCATAAACTGAGCAAGTCATGCGGTAAAACATGAAGAAGTTCTTTTTTAATCATCTGAATAGAAATTTAATATCTTTGCATTTGCTAAGTAAGGCAACTTGCCCAAGCAACTGGATACACAAAGCTTTATACATTTATTCTGCCTTTGTGGCTATTGAACAAAGCTTCTAAGTCATAAGCATTAAGGCTGGTATTTACTAAGCAGTTGCACACGAGGACTCATTAGAAATATTAGGGTATCCAAAAATATAAGAAAACTTGAGAAATCAAATAGCCACATATACAGTAAGCCAAAAAAAAAAAAAAAAAAAAAAGTCCATGAGCATTTCCAGTAGTTCTTTCTTCTCAATTCTGAGGTCCAACATCTAGAATCAAGTCCCCAGGCCGGTCCCAGCTGTAAAGCACTGAGCAAGAGCAGCACAGACTTAGGTCACACTGTGAGGAATGGAGTGTGATTTGTGAGGGAACGATATGCTACAGAAAGCCTTTGCTACCAAACCTGGCCCCTGTTACTGAGCTGTTTGAGAGCTATGGCAAGAACAGGAAAACAATAAAAAATCCCTATGCATTACCACCCAGGAAACACATGAACTTTGGTGGTTCTGTCTAAGTATTGTATTGATGCTGTCTGTCAGCTTCCAGGAGTCCACAGTCCTTCACCCTGGCTCTTTTTAAAGGATGGTTTCAGAAGTTAAGAGTACTGTTACTGTGCAATTGAGATTAGCTCCTTTGGTTAGAGCATGGTACTAATAACACCAAGGCTGGGGGTTTGATCCCTGTATTGGCCATTCACTTAAGAGCTGGACTCAATAAGCCTTCTGGGTCCCCTCCAACTCAGAATATTCTGTGATTCTGACCTACATATTTTGGTTTTCTCTTTCTTTTCTGCTCTCTTGGGGGAAAAAGTGGCCTCTGTCAAACATCAAGGTCACACGAATGTAGCAAAATTCCAGGCTGGGAGAATTAAAAGCAATTTGGTGGTCAAAATGGAGTAGCAATAAAAAGGCTCATATTCAACATACCAGAAAAACTCTCATATTGCAACAGCAAGACAGCCTTCTGTAAGCTTTTTGGCACTGCTGTTTGCACCACTGCAAGCACTACAAGAGGAGAAAATCTTCCAAGAAGCCTGCCAAATATACAGGCACCATCTCACAACCCTGGGGATAAAGGTAGAACCAGATCTGCGGGTCTTCATGAGGCAGCAAATATTTCCAATGCTCAGCACTCCACAATGAATTAGAAACCCTTTTATGCAATAGCTATAGAATTAGTTTTGCAGAAAATGAGAAAATCTTCCTTTGGGGAAGATCTGAGAGGAAAGAGGGAGATGGGCCATTTCCCAACCCCAGGGCATTTGCTTGGCACAGGGTTTCCTAAATTCAAGTTTCTGCTTTGAGATGGGTACCTGAAAGAAGCATTTTGTCTTTTAATGGTCTGAGCAGCTCTGCATGGTACACCTTCACTGTACAAGATACACAGTACCTCTTCACCTACACCACTTGTCTACAAATTCTCATACTCTTGTCATTTTTCTTTAACTGGTCCATTTTTACTGAGTGTTTCTCTTTGTTTTTCTCATTAAATTGAGAGCTCTCAAGAAAGAATTATCCTTAATTACAGCTCCTAACACAGTGGGTTGTTGATATGGATTCTTAACAATCATAGATAGTACAATATTCGTTAATGGAACATGAGTTGGTTTTACCAATCACCATGCTGGCATATGCAACTGCATTGTTCTAATATTCTAAATGCTCTGGGCCAAATACAAGAACCTAACGGGTGCCTATGTGTGTCTTTGATAACTACACATACAGACAGTGGAGAGGGAAGGGCTATGTTTAATCATTTTACAGGTGGGAAGTGAGGCCCAGAGAAGCCCAGAAGACAGTCTCAGGGGATCAGTGGCACCACATAGAACTGGTTTCCACACATCAGGCTAATTAATGCTTTGAGAAAGAAAAAACACTTTCCATGCCAGCAGGAACATGACATCCTGCATTCTAGCAGTTATGAATTTTGTTTCCAGTGAGGTTTGTAAAATGTAAATTCCTGGTAAAACACATGACCTTTCCTGTCATATTTGTGAATAAGATTTTATGTATCCTTTTTATGAATAGTTCCTGCCATTCTCTTCACATCCTGACTCACAGGTACAGCTTTCCTTTAATGTCTTTATTTGTGCGCTAAGGCTATAATCTGTTCTTCAGAAAGTTTATGTATATACACACCCACACTTATATATGTGGGTGCAAACACACATATATATACACACATATATATGTAACAGATGTATGTATCATATGGAACAAATGCAAATGAACACATAGTTTTGACTCTTCTCCCACTTTGTTTGCCAAATAGAGAATTACTAAGACACAGTAGTTTCATGACTTGAAAGACGAGATCATGATACTGCTATTTCTGCACTTCCAAGGAGAGTGCAGGTGTTTCAAAGCATTTATGAAATTGCATGATTGACTCATATAGAAATCTATTGACAATAAGTTGAACCTTTGCAGCTAGGCTGTAAAAGATTCGATTATAGTAACAATAGTAACCGTCATGAATGTCATAAATCTTAAGAGAAAGGACACATATGTCACATATAATGCATGAAAAAGTTGTCCTTTTATCATGGATAACTTACCATTGTGTAGATACTCTGCTGATCAGCTACTGCATTATTTGAATAAGTATCTGATGTCTTGTTTTCTTTCAAGGAGGCAGGTGCAGGATGAAGCAGGAAGCCTGCCAAGATAGATGATAAATTGCCACTTGGTGCTGGGGACCAGTGCTTAACATTAATGCAATGCTGCCAGGAATTAAAGCAGTAGAGTAATAAGAAACTAGGAAGAAAATAACTTCTCACTCCCCATTAAACAGATTGGCTCGATTTTCTTTATGCATTAAAATTCCTAGTACATCTAAAAGAAACATTGTCATTGTCTCATTATAAGCAAAATATAATAGGATTGGAAAACATCCTATGACTGACAAGCCATAGGACTATATAATAATGATACCAGTTGCTTCTCTGCTAGGGGAGCAATCTTGAAGCTAACAAGTTAAAATAAAACTATAAAGAAAAATAATTGCAAAGAAGTATGGCCTAGATTTGGAAATCCCTAGCCACTTTGGCAAGTGTCAGTCCTTGGCTGAACTGGCTCATTCAGTAAGTAGATGATGATGTAGTCAGAAGTGGCAGAGGTGAAGTATCAAGTCTGTATGTGTAACCAGAGCCCCTTTTCAGGTTGTGAAACAGGCTTCTACACACTGTAAACATACTGTGCTGCACTGTCCCCCATGATTTGGGAACAAAACTAGTCCTGCTCATATAGAGCCAGTTCAAGAAGAAACTCTGTTCAAACCAAGTATTTTAAAAATAATCTGCATTTTGCCAGCTATGGAAAATACAGATCTTGGATTCCCTTCCTTCCCTGCATATAATTAAAATATAAATATAGATATAACTTTGGGACATCCAACCCTGATCTTATCCAAATCAGCAGGTACTAGAGAATTTTACTGGAATCAGCATTTTACTGGAATGCTGACATGTAGAAATTAACTAGGGCTGTTTTCAATATTCATCCATCAGAAAAATTAAAACTAAATTGAACAACAGATGATCGATGTAATTCCTCGTCTTGCACAACAATAACTTACAGTAATCTCTATATTTTGAAATGGGGCCATAAGTCAAACATTTCATCTTCAGAAATCTTCATCTTGATGTAGGAAACCTACCTTAAAGCTATCAAGATGAAAACCATTTAAGAAACATTTTTTTCAAAGCTTGCACAAGATCTATATTCTCATCTGTATTATGTCCAGAGAAGTGCATGACGTTCATAAGGGAAGCTGAAAAGCTGTGTGTTAATTAATGTCAACTGCATTTCCTCCAGAACTATGCATCATACCTCCAAGACAGAACAATGCTTGGACAGAGAAAGACAGCTCACCATTTAGGTGTCGATTTTTCAAGTTGCACATTGCTCTGAAACAATTCATTAGCAACTGTATATTATGTCCTACCTTTGCTTGTTACATATGCAGTCTGTCTGCCTGTGCTTCAGTTTATTTTACCAAAGGTAGATTTCCTCTTTGCAAATTTGACTGTGCCATGATTAGTTCAGTTTCTCTCACAGTGTACATAACAGCAAAAACTCTCAAAATACATCTCAAGACAATATGATACATTTTAGAGGAGGAAGAGAGTAAGGCTGTGGGAAATCTGAGGAAAAATGTCTGAAGTTAATGTAATGAACTGATGCCTGGGAACTAGGAACTGTGATGGTACCATAAAAGAGGCAACTCGTCACCATAGGAGAGGCACAAGTGTCTGCTTTCTGAGTAACACTCAAACATCTTCATGATGCCATTAGCATATACACAACCAAGGAAAGTACTGGTCCTTGAGAATATGAATCACAGGTTGGCATTTCAGCAGTTCTGGAGGAAGGAGGAGTCCCCAGGCTCAGAATTTCCAATTTATGAGCCTTGCCAATAGGCAATGATAGTTAGAATGAATACAAATATATGTTCCTAAATAACATTAATGATCTTACATCCTCAGCCACTAAGGTGTTCTCCTTGACCAGAGGGACTATAGAAGGGAATAACAGATGCAACAGATTCACCGTGTTGCATCAGTGTAAAACTCCCACAGCCCAGGGGAGGTACCTGTCTGTTCCACCTGAACTTTAACATATTGAAACATTGAAATCTATGTTTCATGGGCTTCCTCCACCCGTGATGGATCAAGACTGCGACCGTCACTTCAACCAACAGGCATTGAAATGGTAACAATCAAGTCACATCATTGGATTAACGGGTGGTGACGTCTTTCTACTCTTATCCTTTCTTCCTCTTTCTTTTCCTTATACATTTACTTAAGTGTTATTTTCATGCTTTTACATTGTTATATTACTATAGATAATAATATATACATCATTGATCATTCAGTGTCATTTCACTCTAATCCACCCAAGGGATCAATTAAGAAGAACCTCAGTTACCCTCACCTTCAAGGGTGGGTTGTAACAGTCTTGTTCCAGGATCAAGTGATCCAGACTAGCATTCACTGAAATGAATGATATCATTAATATGATTCTCAGTTAAATAGTAAGAACTTCTTTCCTTCAATTTACCTATCAGTTACCCTACTAATGCTATTGATCACCCTTAAGACTTCAAACAGTAAGGTTAAAACCCAGCTGAGAATTGATTTCAATTCTCAGTCAAGCAAGAAGACCAAAAAATCCTGAAACTGTAATCCATATACATAAACTGAACTCAGTGGAACAAAGAGAAAGCAGTAACTGGTTGTTTATTGGTTTTCTATATCATATTCAAGTCTGAGAAACCTGAAAAGAAATACATACAGGAAAATGATGGGCAGCATCTCTTATGCTTCTAAATTAAAATATGTTATGTTGATATTTCCCATGAAAGCAGAATCAAAAAAATTTATTGCAGAGATCCATACAATGATGGGCTTTGTTTTGACATTATCAAATATTTCCCAGTGATATTTCATCTTTCCGTTTCTTTTTCTATCTTGTATAATAAAATAAATTATAAAATAAAGATAAGAAAGAGAACCTGGAACAAAGTACATACTTGAAAAGAAAAAAAATCACTTTGGAATTCTTGGTTAAAATAATAAAATCAGTATGATTTTGGAAAACATTGGAAAACATTTTCAGTCAGCCCAAGTAAAAAATGCAAAGTCATTCGGAAACATTTTAGAAACTATCTAAATCCCACATAAAATATTTCAGTCAGATTCAAATTAACTTTGCTTAGACTTTGTGCATCATCTCTTTCAGTTCATCCTTAATTCTTATATGAGGGAAATCATCCATAAATGAAAAATCTTAATGGTTAAACATCATCATTATGATAGAAAGAAGAGATCAGAGGCAATTAATTCTCAGAATTCTCTTCACTAAATGGAAAATATAAGTCAATGCATAGGTAAACTTTTTATAGCTATGGAACAGAATATTGCAGTTACTTATTGTAGCTATTAATTTACACACTCAATTTCATTAACTATTTAGAAAACAACAAATAAAAGATTGCATAGTATAACATCTGAGACTAACCATACCTAGAAAAAGGGATAAACTTTTGACTTGCATGTTTGGATACAGGGCTACAAGGACATTTTAACAGTTTTACCTTATCTCAGCAGCATCAAATAAATCAGTACTGAACTGAGACAATTGATAAGAGAGTTTTATGCTGATTTACATAATAATGAGGATGAAAACTTATGTGTTGACCCTTTTGTTTGAATCTAGTCACATATAAGTGTACTTTGTTGGCCAAAACACTCTACTAACTATAGTAGATTTTGATTCCTACAATTTCATGCCCTTTAATGGGATTTTCCTTATTGTTCTTAATTTTATAGCATCCTAACATGCTTACAGTAAAAACTTGAATAAATAAATGTGGACTTAGAGACTTAACTTTGAAATTTTGTTTGTTGATTTTAAACCTTGGTGAAGAATGCACTCACAAAGTTCTATAGTCTCTGCTAATATGTCACAGGTTTTATGAGCAGGAATCAGCAGAAAAACATACCTAAAAGGTATGACTGCCTTGTTAGATGTGTCATTTTGTGCTGGGATGAAGAAGAACCTGTGTATGAATGAACATCTCCAAGTTCATTAAAGGCCTCTTTTCATCTACTAAATTTGGATGTTAAGAGTATCATCTCACTCATGGGACCTAAGAATGCAAAAAGATATGAAACACTTCCATTAGATTAAAGTTCAAACAAAAATAAATTCAGGTGATGGTATTCAAAGTTTCATAAAGCAAGGAGATATCAAATGTTTTGACCAGAAAGCAGCTGTCAGGCACAACCCTGATGCTCTCACCTATTGGTTAACTCAGTGCTCTAGAGCTGGTCTGACAAATTACTCCTATCTGTGGAGAATTAATAGAATAGAATAGAATAGAATAGAATAGAATAGAATAGAATAGAATAGAATAGAATAGAATAGAATAGAGTAGAGTAGAGTAGAATAGAATAGAATAGAATAGAATAGAATAGAATAGAATAGAATTATTTCAGCTGAAAGGGACTTAAAACTGTCATCAACTGTCTGAGTCGGTAGTAGTTCCTTTCCTGCCCTATGAGCATGGAATGGTTCCTGAACACCAGACAGGGAAAAAGGTGCTATTTCTCAGGCACTGTCACTATAATAAAGCCTGTATTAATCTAGTGTCATTTGGCCAGACAGGTAAAATGATTCCTGTGCAAAAGAACATGCCCAGCATGGCTTTCTTGTTAGTGGTGTGATCCAAATTTTAGCAAATTGACAGAGAGTTTCACAGTTGCTTTTAAATATCTCTTCATCAGTGGACTCCTCACAGATTATTCCACACTCAACTCTTCTAGGATAATGAAAAATGGTATCAGGCGGTAGGTGCACCTTTAGTGAGAACTCAAGAGCCCACTTGATTACCTGAAGAGCAGCCACTGCTTTTCTCAGTGGTGGGAACACACGGCTTGACCCTAGCCAGCCTTGGGGGTGAGTGTCTTGTTCATATTGCATTCACTCACAGGATTAACGTGGGAATTAGCACAGTCAGCTCCCATATGAGCAGCATTATGTTATCCAATTTGCATAGTCTCCCCATGCTCACAACATGATACCAGGGCTGACAGTAGGAGCCAATGTGTTTGAAGCAGAAGGTACAGCGCTCTATCTCCAGTGACAACCATGACGTCTATATGGCAAGGGCAAGCAGAACACTTGACAACCATGAAGTTTGTATAGCCTATGAATTGTTACAGTGGACATATTTTGAGACATCAGCAGCCTGTGAGAACTCCTGGAATATTTTCCTACTAGACCTCATCAAAAGAGCAACCATCTCATTTTGTTGATGAGAACCCTATAGAAATTTCAGATACTGATCAAGCAATAAATAATCATCTCAGTGATGACCATAACAAGGACTCTGCCATGCTTACACTAGACTCCTGTGAAAAAGGCGTGGGTTCCCCTTCAGTCTATTCAGCTATGCAATGTCCTCAAACAGTGAAAGGGAAACCATAAAACTGAATGTGATGCACATCATCCCAAGAAATTCATGCCCTGTGAGTCCCTTGGCAAAATTCTCCCAGCTTCAGAAATGCCCTACTTTGCAAAAGAGCCTGAAGCAATTTAACATTGGATCCGCTTGGTTCTTCCCTGAACAATATCAGATCTCTTAAGGCGAGAGATGGTGTCAGTAAATAGGCCTCTTGTTAAGACCATCCAACAGTCTTCATAAGAACCTGCTTTCAGCTGCCTACAGCATATAACTAACAAAAACTGGTTTGGAAATTTCCAGTGTTGTAAATATATTTTCTACTGTTTTGAGATAAGGAGTGTCAACCAGTTATCAGTCTGATAACTGAATAAATCTACAGCAAGAGACTAGTAGTAACAGGTAAGCATAGAACAGAGATGGCAAAAATACTGCGTATTCAGCTAAGAAGAATAGTTAATAAAATTAAGAGATTCTGTATCTTGTTTGCATGACTGACTTACAAAAGCAGGAGTAAAATAAAGTAACTCTAGAGATGGGAAAAGTCACTGATTCCAAAGAAGCACTTTTACAGTCAAGTATAACAATTACCAGAGCTCTTCTATGGTAGCAGACAGCATTTCAAACAATGTTTTGGTCACCTATTTCAGATCCATGATCTCACATGCTAAAGTACTGCTGTAGAACACTTTGTAGCACTGAGGCATCTACCAGTAAAGAGACAAACATAGCTATTCACTCTTTGGAGTATCACAAGCACCAGTCAAAAGTTTCTCATAAATGTTATAATTTAGAAGAAGTGCTTATATTTTTTTAATGTAAGATTACCCACTATATACCATAATAACACATACAATTTTAAAATTGCCTTGTAGGTTAAAATGCTAGAGTAAGCTACTATAAAGTATTCCTCAGAATGGAGCAGATGAATGTGAAAAACACAGTTTGATGGGTTCCTGCCATTTTAAGAAATCAGGTCACCAGGTCACCCAACTATGGTTTACAGAGATTTAGGTGCTAGTCCCTGATTTTAAAAAATCTCAGTATAAATATTTTAAAAATGCATTCCATGAGCTATTAAACTGAGTTTTCAGATGTTCTGGAAAGATTCATAAAGCAAAGCTTTCCAAGTCACCTCTCCCTGTTACAGTAAATTATGTTGTCCATTCCTCTGTTTGATTGGCAGCCTTTAAATCTCTCTTCCCCACTGAGTTTTGTGCCATGTGAAGCAACTGCAAAAGAAGATCTTGTTTTCAATTTTTCAGGGTCAGATTGTCTTTCAGTAACACGGATGTCATTCATGACACAATGAATGAGTCATACTCAGGCCACCAAAAGAAGGGATGTTAACTCAGAAACTAAAGAGAAAACATCAAAGGTAATAGTAAAAAAGTCTGTTTAAGTCAAAAACAGGCAGGCAGGCAGAAGCAAAAACTGAGATAGAAAGATAGTATTGGGCACAAATCCCAACATCTTCTCTGCATGACCAGTTTACCAGTGCTGCTATTTACAATACAATAACTCATAGCAGGACTAAAACCCCTCAGAGCTGACACTTCAAAAACATTGACCACAAACATAGAACATGCTCTACACACTCCAAATAAACGAATCCACCTGCTTGTGAAATACTTTCTGTGGTAATTTTAAGAATATTAAGAAAGAAATAAAACATCCTTACTAGAAGCAGGACAAAACATTTTACAAGTATCAAAACTTTAGCTTGGAGTTCTTCTTTTCCCCTCAAACCAGTTTTGATTATGTGATGGAACTACAGTTTGTTTTCATCTAGGCCAATGCTCAGATAACAAAGCTAAATCTTTCCTGCTTTGAAGTAAGAACCCCTAAACCATGTATTTTACGCAAGCATAGTTCATTGCAGTCAGAAATGAGATTATAACATGATTTTATTCAAGGTCATGCTTTTGTGTGTCTTTACCAGCTCTCTATTACCATTATAATTTTCTGAGTTGTAAGTGTTAGTTATCATGATCAAAAGTTTGGAGAGAGAGGTTTAAGTCATGGTCACTCCACCTTCCCATCTGGGTTAGCTACATATATGCAAAGAGCCATTAAAAAAGTTAGAGAGGGAGAGAGAAAAGGAGGATGGAAGGCTTCACCACACTAAATGAAAAGCAAACAATATGCATATCAGCATCCTAAGGAGATGTACCACTCTGCTGGGAAAAACCAAGACAAAAGAATTATCTGACACAACAGTTCAAAGCATATTGCACCTGTCAAAACGTCTGTCATCGTCTATAGAAATGCACTATTCTAAAAGAAAAAAGGGAAACTCTAGCAAAGTCACTCAGAAACAACAGACCACTTTGTCTCCTTCCTTCCAGCCAACTCCTCCATCTGAAAGCCATTTAACTCAATGCTAAAGATTGCCTGGAAGGACCAGACAATAGGAAGGTCTCTTTCATTGTCAAGGACAGTTACACTTTGAAGATGATGCTCAAAAGGGGTTAAAATGGGTCAACAAGCAATTGTTGGGTCTATCCAAGGAAATGTGAACAGAATATTGTTAAAGTCACACAGAAAAAAGTCTAAAAGAGCACATCTTTAAGCTGGGGAAGTATGGGGGGGGACACATGCAAAATGCTGATGTAATGTCATAGTGAGATGGAGATAAAAAGTCCCTGGTAGTACAAGTGGTAAAACTGAATTTCAGTAGATATGGCAGTTCTTAGCAACATCCATCCAAAGCACAGTAAAGGCAAGAGAAACACAATTTGACTAACAAAGGGAAAAACAACAGCAACTCTGAGAGAATCAGACGTCATTTTTCCATAACCATTCATTTGTCTGCTTCCAACTTTCACAGCATTCCCTGGAAATCGCTGTGTGTTGCACAGCTAGATGCACTGGATGCATCCTAGGTATTGAAATGGACTTATTCATTTGTATACGACAGCTGTTTTAAAGGAAAAAAAAAATGGAAAATTGCAAAAATATTTTTGCTTTCGTGTAGGTTATCTAAATTAATATTTATACAGTCTACTGAAACCTCTTTGTGTGTGCATGTTCTCTTCATGCGTATGTGAAAGATAGAAGTTGTCATTTTATAAAAGCTTCGAGACTTAATTTACATGAATCAAATTCCTAAGGAAAATCTTCCATTAAATAAAAGATTCATCTAAAGCCATTTATTTATCTAAATCCAATTCTTATTTTTATTTTTAAAAGTCTAATTTCTCTGTTAATCAGATTTTGGCTTGTTTTTGGTTGTCAAATGTAACATTGCACAGGAATATAGGCACCAAGCCTGAAAAAGCCTCAGTCCAGCAGAACTAGTCATGAAGCATATTCATTTACATCTGCACTTGCAGCAAAGGGACATTCCATTATGAGCAACTTCAGACAGGAAAAGTGCCTGAAATTTCAACTCCACTGAAGTTAGTGGCAAAACTTCCATCAACTTTGCAGGGGGCAAGAAATCAGTCCTATTTTCACACACTTCTACTTCTGAACCAGGTCAGTGATCATAGATAGAATCATAGAATAGCCTGAGTTGGGAGGGACCCACAAAGTCATCAAATAACAACTTCTGGCCCTGCACAGGACAGCCCAAGAATCACACCATGTGCCTGAGAGCATTGTCCAAACGCTTCTTGAACTCTCTCAGGTTTGGTGCTGTGACCACTTCCCTGGGGAGACTGTTCCAGTGCCAACCACCTTCTGGGAGAAGAACCTTTTCCTAATATTGAACCTAAACCTCCCCTGACACAACTTCGGGTCATTCCCTTATGTTCTGCCACTGGTTAGCCCAGAGAAGAGGTCAGGGCCTGTCCCTCTTCTTCCCCTCGTAAGGAAGTTGTGACCACAGTGAGGGCAATCCTCAGTCTCCTCTTCTCCAGGATAAACAGACCAAGTGACCTCAGTTGCTCCTTGTATGGTTTCCCCTCAAGGCCCTTCACCATCTTTGTTGTCCTCCTTTGGACACTGTCTAACAGCTTAATATCTTTCCTATGTGGTGCCCAAAACTGCACACAATACTCAAGGTGAAGTCACACTAGTAGAGCAGACTGGGACAATCACCTCCCTTAAATGTTTGGCAATGCTGTGCCTAATGCACCCCAGGACCATTTCAACAAGAGTAAGAAATATTGAACATAGCACTATTTATCATATCTTCCCTCCCACTACAAAAGCAACTTCAATCACCTATAACGTCTATAATGTTTTTTCCCTTGTATTTTCTTTAAATCAAAGCCAGCTACTCCTAAAATGCTAATTGAAACTCAATATTTTCAAGAGTTTGCAAAGTCATCCTTTAGGTATAAAATCTATTTCAACCACCTTTTTGACAAAGAATTCCATCTCACGTAACACTGGAAACTTGTCTTGTAGCAAGCCCTGATCCGTTTTTAGCGATATGATGAAATTCTTATTTTATCTTCTTGGTTTCTTTACTTCACGTTTATATACTGGATTCCAACAGAAAAAAAAAATGTTCAAAAATATTGATGTCTCAGCGTTCAACCTGCACCAAACATGTCTACGAATATAAGCTGAGTTGAAAGCCCTGTAGACTTATCCTTAGTACTTCATGCCCTTTGCCTCTGAATTCTGAACTTGTTTTTTCATGAGCCTTTTATAGCCTTATGGAAGTGACTATCCAGTACTAACATGTAATAGGAGTCACAGTATTATTATCACTGCCTCTTTCAGAATTAACCATTTTCAAAAACGTGAGATTTTTAGACTTGCTGCAAAAGCTTTCTCAAACTAGACCACTCCAAACAGTGATGAAAATGATAGCTTCATGATGGCTGGCCTGCTGTGTTATTAAGACATATATGACTAAAGGAATTTCACAAGAAATGCCTTGACAAGGGTGAAAGTACAGAATTCCCCCCAACAGCAGTGTGGGGCAACTCAGGTTATGTCATTCTTCTGGTTTTCCTTCTCCATCCTCAATTTCATCTCATGTTATTCCTCTATTCCCCCACAACACTCTCTGCATTTCCTTCAGGCAACTTCTCCTCTGCGGCTCATGAGTCGCAGAAGACCCCGTGTCCAGAGAATAAGGGAATCATTGTCCCCTTGATGGGTTTTGATGTTAAGGATGAGAGCAGGCTGCTGCAGCCAGAGGCAAAAGAGGAGGAAAGCAATGTCTGAGATCATGAAATGGGGATGTAACACACAGAGTTGTCTTTTCAGGACATGTGAAACCTGAGCGTGCTTGGGGTCAGTGGCATCGCAGGAGAATGAAATGCTAAACTCTTAACAAAGCTACATTGCACATGTGAAAATGCTACTTTCATGTCCTAAGACTGAATCTAAACTCACATTCTGTATAAGATTCCAGCTATAAGTACAGACATAATCTTTTTTCCCTCTTTCTATTTACTATCATGATCATGTACGTTTTTCCACTGTAAGAAAAAACAATATCCTGCCTACATCTATTTCTATTGTAGGACGTTGGTAAATAACACCTGCTGAAATTGTCCAAAAAAGTTTTGTCCTAGTGTTGACACCTGGCAAAAGATAAATCGGGTTTAACATTAGCTTGGCTAAGTGGCACAAATGAAAAAAAAAATGGTGATGGTGAGTGTGGATATATATCACTAACAACAACATAAATTGAATAAACTGAAAATGCAGTATCAGTAACAAAGACTTTTCATGAAAAATGTGGGTTTGAGTTTGTTATGTTTTTTTCTAATTGGAATATAATTAGGATTTAAATTTCCCTATGATTGATAGCACTCTGTAGATAATACAAAAATGCTGGGTCAAATTTTCTGCTAGTGTATCTCTGTGAAAGGCAGCTGACAAGCAGCAAATTTGTATTTTTGGGTTTTTTTTTCACTTGGTCACAATCGTGCTTTTCATGTATGTCTGTACAGTATTAAGGCAGACATACTCTCCAATACTGACCATTCTCCTGTGTTCATGTATGAACATGTGACCAGGAGCAATCTTTAATCACAGCTCATTACCCTTCTTTACAGAAAGACTAAGTCCTCAAATCAGGGGAAGGAGACAGTCACATGTGACTTTAGAAAAGCAATTATACTCCATGAATAATGACTAGCTGTGGATCAGAAGTAGCAGTTAACACAAAATACAGGCGTAGTTTTCTGAAATAAGATTGTTGAAGGTAGTAAATATATTCAAAAATCCAAAGTCTTTTAATTAATGACTAAAGAACAAAAGTGCTAAGTCCACCTGATAATATATTTGCAATGAATCACTTAGCCAACTAGTGCATTCCAGATACACTTCTGAGGATGACAAGTGAAAAAAACTCTAAAAACCAAACCAAACAAAACAAAAAATCCCCTTCAGATAGTTGTTTCCAGTGTTTTCATAAGATATCAGGGGTTTTCCTCACTAGAAAAAGTCTGTTTCATCTGATTTCAGGCGTGTGTACCTGATTGACACAAGGCAATTCACTTCTGTCGTTAGAAGAACAAATACAGCTTCTCTTTTCATGTGTCACCATAAAATCGATTAGCTAAATTAATATTTCAGGATTTTTTAGGATTGTTTTGTTTCTGTCCACCAAAGAGAAGATGGAATCACATAACAGTCTCCTCCTTGTTTCTCCAGATAATTCCCCCCGCAAGGAGCGAGGTCCAGAAGGCAGTAAGGCCAGGTGCACACCGCAAACTCTTGCCAGCCAAGCCACAGCAGCAGGGGTATGAAAAGCACACAGCCAAGAGCAGATGCATAACACCAGCCAAACTCCTGGCTGAGTTTCCTGCAGTTCCCATTCTGCTGTCAGAGAGAGCTCTGGCCACCTGCCTGGCCAGCTCAGGAGCCACAGCACTGGAGCCCCGGCAGCATTGGCTGCACCTCCTTGGGGCTCTGCCATCAAGCAATGCTAATAACCATCACAGCAAGGCAAAGGCTCTCAAAACCAGCACAGCTGAAGAGGTCACTGAATGCAGTGCAGGCAGGGAAGAGAGCAGCCGTGAACAACAGATAACAGCCATGTTGCTTAATGCAACATTCAAACGTATGGTTCTACAGGAGTGGAGAAATGAGGTGGGGCAAGTAGTTGATCTCTTCTGAGAAGTTCCACAGTCTCCAGGAAAAAAATAATCTACAAATTGCAGAAAAAGGCACAGCAAAAGAAATGGCAAATATCAATCATAAAGAACTCCCATCTCTGAAAATCCCTACCTTTAGATTCTCTCTAACACTCAATATTAAGGTTTCCTTCTTCTCGTCGTCAGCAGCTGTATTTTTTTAAAGTGTCCTCTGGGTTTTATGCACTAATGAAACATAGTTTGATAGAAAAAATATGTCATCAAAACCAAGGAAGATTCCCCACAGGAATTATATTTCATATAAAGGAAAACTACTGTGAAATGTGTAATCTCGACCTTGGAAATCTAATATCATGTTTGCATCTGAAAGGCAGTGAGTCTCAGTTCAAATCAAATTTTTTATAGTTTCAAGCAGTGCACACACACAGACATATCAGTACTCATAGCTGGATTTTGGCATTTGACATTCAGGGCACCCATAGCACTGTCAACAGCTCAGCAATGCTCACGGCTATGGCTTAGCACACCTTATGATGCCACACTCCTTATGCTGCAAGTTAACCAGGTTGCTCAGATCTGTTGCTCTTTTCCACTTGTTTCCAAAGCCTGAGAGCAGTGAACAGAATTTTTCCCTGTCCTGTCCTCTGTGGGACCTCTCACTTTTCCAACCCACCAGGTAACCTTAATTTTTTTAATTACTGAGCTAAACCCCACAGGCCTCTGCCCATTGCAGAAGGACTGTTCTGTATCTATTATTTGTGCTACAGATGCTCTTTGAACACGAACAGTAAGGTTAGGCATGTTTTTGGGGGGATAGAGAGGTGGAAATCTACAGATCTCTCAAGACAAAGGAAAGTTATTTCAAGGGTAAGATAAATACTTTTGGGTTTTTTTCAGCAATATAACAATTCTATCAATCATTTGTGAATGGAAAAAAAATGCTCCTGTATATCCTAATTATCTAGGATGTTCAAGAGATCATTTTACTTCTTTGACTCATCAGAATCAAACCATACAGTGTAACTTATATGGACAGCTGCCCTGTAAATTAAAGTATTAGAGGTGCATCAGTCAATCTATACCATGAGGGTTTTCAAATCCTTCCCAAGATTCTTAAATGATTTCTCAGAAGACCACACATATTTTATTAGACACAGTCTCAGTACAGACCATATGAACCTTCCTTTATTTTCTTCCCTAGCTGTTCTAAAAATACCAGGTGAAAATGTTTAAAAATTCCCATACTCTGAAAAAAACCTGAGATTTTCTAAGAAAAAAAAAAATCATTCAAACTCTGACCTGTTTTGCTACCTCTTACAGTACCTAAATGAGAACTCAGAAAACAATAGCTGTTAGCCACGTAACTGAGCAAGCAGGCAGCAAAGACTTAAGGTACCCTTGGGGATTAATGACTATGCATATAAACACACTCACATTAGTGTCAAGATAGCCACCTCAGGTACCAATGCAACACCAGCTTCAGTGTGGTCTACCTGCCCAAATACTTACTGGGACCCATTTTATAGTGCGTTTCTGAAGCTGACCACATCAAAGAAAGCTCATACACACCATCCTCTCTGCCTCCAGGTGAATTGTTATTAAATGTCTTCCTCCTTTTGAGATCAGAGACATCAGCAGGCTACAGATCCTGCATGCTGTGTGGGAAAGGCAGAGACACTGGGTCAAGTCAGTTTGACAAGAGGTTGGGGACCACCCTATTCCTCTTGCCCACGGCACTGGTAAAAGTAGTGGCCAGCAAGTGTCAGCCTTGAATGGCTACAGATAGTCTGAAGAAAGAAAGGATAATGCCATTAAATGATTATTATTGTTTTTACTCAATTTTTCAATAACTGGAGCACCCCCTGGCACCAGCTAGAATAAGAGTCCCATTGCCTTAGTACTATTCAAATTACAGGAATTTCTCTACCCCTGAGCACTAGCCACCAGGATTCTTTTTAAACTTTCACACACCTTTTAAGGTGCTTTTTTCTTTTTCTTTTCTTTTCTGGCAGACACTTTGATAATACTGTTATTTAAATTCTGACAGCAAATCATTAGTAATGGCTGAAACCTTCTTTTATTTAGGTTTAAGCTTACAAGTTAAGTTAAGAAGCTAAAAAAACTCTACTAAAATTCTATTACTAGAGTTTCTGTTGAAATTGATTATTTCCTGCATAGATATTACATGCATCTCTGTTTTCAGAGGATCTTCTTCAGGTGTTTTTGCCAAACTTCAAAATTCATGCCCTTTTCCTACATCAAGAGATGAAACAAAGATATTCCAGAATTTATCTGCACTTTAAAATTGCACTGATAGCACCCATTTTTCTTCCACTTCAAGGAGCTTTCATGTGCCATCCTGCACTCAGTGTCCCATCAGCTGGGACCAACAGCATCCCCTGTTCCCTGGAGAAGCCATGACAGTTGGTGATCCTTTTTTTAACACATAATAGAATCATTTTGGTTGGAAAAGACTTCTAAGATCATTGAGTCCAGCCATTAACCTAGCACCACTAAGCCGTGTCCCTCAGCACCACACCTACATGGCTTTTAAATACCTCCAGGGGTGGTGACTCCACCCCTTCCCTGGGAAGCCTGTTCCAGCGCTTTGGAATAAGCATGTTCCTCGCCTTTCCATGCTTTTCCATGCCTTTCCATGAAGAAATTTATTCTAATATCCAATCTAAACCTCCACTGGTGCACCTTGAGGCCATTTCCCCTTGTCCTATCACTAATTACCTGTGAAAAGTGACTGACCCCTACTTGTCTACAACCTCCTTTCAGGTAGTTGTAGAGAGTGACGAGGTCTTTCCTGAGCCTTCTTTTCTCCAGGCTAAAAAACCCCAATTCCCTCAGCTGCTCCTCACAGGACTTGTGCACTTTCGTTGCCCTTCTCTGGGCCTGCTCCAGCACCTCAATATCTTTTTTCTAGTGAGGGGCCCAAAACTGAACACAGAATTCAAGGTGCAGCCTCAGCAGTGCTGAGCACAGGGGGACAATCACTGCCCTCGTCCTGCTGGCCACACTATTTCTGATACAGGCCAGGATTCCATTGGCCTTCTTGGCCACCCAGGCACACTGCTGGTTCATGTTCAGCCACTGTCGACCAGCACCTCTAGGTCCTTTCCAACCACTCTTCCCCAGGCTTGTAGCTTTGCATGGGGTTGTTGTGACCCAAGTGCAGGACTCATCACTTTGCCTTGTTGAACCTCATACAATTAGCCTTGGCCCATCAATCCAGCCTGTCAGATACCCTGAAGGTCCTTCCTGCCCTCCAGCAGACCAAGACTCCCACCCAACTTGGTGTTACCTGCAAACTGATTAAGGGTACATTTTATTCCCTCGTCCAGATTGTCAATAAAGATAATAAACAGAACTGGCCTCAGTACTGAGCCCTTGGAAACACCACTAGTCGCTGGCAACCAGCTGGATGTAATTCCATTCACTACCACTCTCTGGGCTCAGCCATCAGCCAGTTTTCTACCCAGGGAACAGTATACTCATCCAAGCCATGAGCAGCCAGTTTCTTCGGGAGAACGTGATGGGAAACAGTGTCAAGGGTTTACTAAAGTCCAGGTAGACAACACCTTCCTTTCTCCCATCCACTAAGCAGGTCAACCTGTCATAGAAGGAGATCAGGTTAGTCAAGCAGGACCTGCCTTTCACAAACCCATGCTGGATGGGCCTGATTCCCTGGTTGTCCTGTATGTGCTGCATGATGACACTCAAACTGATCTGCTCCATGACCTTCCTGGGCACCAAGGTCAGGCTGACAGGCCTGTAGTTCCCCAGATCCTCCTTGCATCTCTTCTTGTAGATTGGGATCACATCAAATAACCTCCAGACACTTAGGTCCTCCCCAGTTAGTCAGGACTGCTGGTAAATGATGGAAAGTGGCTTGGTGATCTTTTCTGCCAGCTCTGTTAATATCCTTGGGTAGATCCCATCTGGCCCCATGGACTTGTGTGTATCTAAGGAGTAGAGCAAGTCTCTGACCATTTCCTCTTCCTAGAATCATACAATCATAGAATATGCCGAGTTGGAAGGGACCCAGTAGGATCATTGAGTCCAAATCCTGTACATACCCGGAATCACACCATGTGCCTGAGAGCACTGTCCAAATGCTTCGTGAACTCTGTCAGGCTTAGTCCTGTGACCACTTCCCTGGGAGACTGTTCCAGTGCCCAGCCACCCTCTGGGAGAAGAACCTTTTCCTAATATCTAATCTAAACCTCCCCTGACTCATCTTCATGCCATTCCCTTATGTCCTGTCACTGGTCACCACAGAGAAAGGAATCAGTGTCTGCTCCTCCTCTTCCCCTCACAAGGAGGTTGTATTGCAATGAGGTCTCACCTTAGTCTTCTCTTCTCCAGGCTGAACAAACCAAATTACTTTAGTCACTCCTCATATAGCTTCCCCTCCAGACCCTTCTCCATCCTCGTTGCCCTCCTTTGGAAGCTCTCGAATAATTTAATGGGGTTTTTTATATTGTGGTGCCCAAAACTGCACACAGAACTCAAGGTGAGGCCACACCAGTGCAAAACAGAGTGGGACAATAATCTCTTTTGACCAGCTGGTGATGGATTATGAGGGTTTGATTCTGCTCCCTGTCCCTGTCTTCCAGTTCAGGGGGCTGGGTATCTAAAGAACAACTGGTCTTACTATTAAAGATTGGGGCAAAGAAAGCATTAAGTACCTCCGGCTTCTCCTCATCCTTTGTCACTGTTTCCCCCACATCCCATAAAGGATGGAGATTCTCTTTAGCCCACCTTTTATTGCTAACATATTTACAGAAACATTTTTATTGTCTTTTATGGCAGTAGCCAGACTAAGTTCTATTTGGGCTTTGACCCTTCTAACTTTCTCCCTGTATAATCTCACAACATCCCTGTGGTCCCCCTGAGTTACCTGCGCTTTCTTCCAAAGTCATAAACTCTCCTTTTTTTCCCCTTCAGTTCCAGCCAAACCTCTCTGTTCAGCCACCTTCTTGTCTTCTGGCACATGAGGACAGCCTGCTTGTGTACCTTTAAGATCTCCTTGGAGAATACCCATCCTTCCTGGACTCCTTAGACCTTCAGGACTGCCTCCCAATGGACTCTGTCAAATAGGCTCCTAAACAGGCCAGATTCTGCCTTCTGGAAATCCAAGGTAGCCATTCTGCTGGTGTCTTCTGTAAAAGTCACTGAACACAGACATAAAGCCACTGAACTATCACTGGAAGTTTTAGAAGCTTGATTTATCAAGCCCCAAGTGAAGTTTCATTCTCTACTATGATTGCAATAGTAAAATTTGGTTTAGACCCTCCCATGTAACACCACAAATAAGCAGTTCCAGCTGTAGATCTAATATTTATGTCTACTGTAGCCAGAAAACAAGCTAAAATAACTCTTTTAGCTCTAAGCTGAAATGAAATAAAATAAAATCACACAGTATAAGCAGAGTTTTAATACTGATAGCATCCAACTGCTTTGGTGGCACAAAGAAAATGAATGCACAGAAATGTGGGGTTTGACATTTTTCCCCAGAGTCCAATTAAGCAAAGTAAAATGAACAGAAATAAAATATGTTTAGCAAGTATGTTTCATCCTAGCTTGATTTGCTACACACTATTGCACCACAGAAATGGAGATGTTATCCACAAATTAAACTTCATATTAAGGACATAGGAAATGTATTGTTAATATATACTATATGAGGCATAATGAATCATAGTCTCCAATTAAATCTTTTTCCAGAATAAATAGTCATTAAGGTCTAGATTAATAGATATTACAGCCAGAGGGGACTACTATGATCATCTTTGACCATTATTATCATTGCTTTTCAGTGCATAAATCAATTGTTAAAACCTTACTTTAGACATAATTTAATTATGAGTTATACAACAAAGTACAACGGAGGTTCACTGAAATAGCCTATAATTAAGTTCAATGATTTGCTTTCCTCCCCTTCATACCATCATTATTAAGATTTTTTTCCTCCTGTAGTTTGTGAAATTTAGTAGCATTTACAGCACTGAAGTTCCAAGTGATATGGTTATTCAAGAAAAAGCAACATTTATGAAAAGAAATAGGAATGCCTGCCCAGAAAAGAAGGATTCACATCTTAAAATACATTAAAAAAAAAAAAAAGGAAAGTGGCACGCGATATACCAGATTCCTATTGTGAGGCACAAATTCTTCACAACACTGGGAGACATTGCAGAACAAAAATACTATTAGAACTGTTTCAAAGGGAACATTTTTGGCTAGGATAGAGACTTTTGACGTTATTTATTAGGTTCAAAAATGCTTAACAAAGGCCTAACAATAGTCCTGTGGAAACCACTACATCTGAGGCACTTTCTGTTGTTATGTGCAGGCATTGATTTGAAGATGGCCAGCATTAGTAGAACAATTCCCTCACAGCAGTCAATGCAAGTGAGCATTCATACACACACAAGCAAAAGCCTGTGAACAAACCATATGGAAACAAGAAAAAAAGTAAACATTTATTAACCTCTTTGTGGGAAGATGGGTGGAAGAACAGGCCAGCAGCGAAGGAGACGGTCATGCCAAATTTCTGCGAAAGAAGGTGTTTGCCCCGAGCACTTTTTTTTTTGTGGAATATGAAAAAGTCTGGAGAATGTCTTCAGTGCCATGGTAACTGGGGCTTCTGGGGCTGCTGGGGCTGCCAGCACTGCCACCACCCTTGGCCACCCAGATACACGCAGCCTGTATGGGGGGCAGGTTGGGAGGTTTGTATGCTGCTCCTGCCCCCTTCCTCACCCATGCCTGAGAGGACACCAGCAGATGTGGAAAAAGATGAGAAAATTTATGGGAAAAAAAAAAAAAAAGTGAGGGCTTCACTCAGCAACTGTGACACATAGACACACACACACAAAGAAGCAGAAAGACTTATGTACTATTCTCACTGCATGTATACAGAAATACATAAAACCTGTGCAACTGGTACAGGCAGAATGTGAATGATGGAGGCAGATGAAATGGTGCCTGTTGACCACCTGACACACAGACAGATTATCTTCCTACCACAGTGGGGCCAGGTGGAGTCACCTCCATCCTCATCTGAAGGTGGATATACTGAGACAAACTGAGTGACCAAAACATCATGAGGTCACCAGGGACCCGAACATGTTATGTCAATGAGGAAGCAGAGTAATGTCTCACAACTAAACTGTTTAGATTTACAGCTCAGTTCCTGTTCTTTAGCATTAACCTCAACATAAGCTTCCTTATGATAGAAATTTCCATTTTCCAGTGTAATCAGTATTTAAATTGGTCTTGGAGGAAAGGGAGAGAAGGTCCAATCTATGGAAAATGCACTCCAAAGACAGGTTTTTCATTTGCGTAAAAAATGTGATGAATGGGGCAACTGTTTTCTGAAATATGCTACAGAATATTAGCTGATATAAAGAAATCTCAAACAAGCTTGGTTTGGTGCTGTTGAAGATGAGATTAAAAGTAAAACAGAGGGAATGAGTCCATACAGGGAAGGAGGAGGTGCAAGAGAGGTAGTATTTTCCCGGCCCAGCAAATACTCTCTCAGAGCTAAGCACTGCCCAATTAACCTGGGCAATGCCCTGTCACAGCCTCAGGGAGCAGCTCACCTCTGCTCTCACCAAGCCGCAGCCTCCTGAAGCTTTGCTAACGCCCCTAACACAGCAGCGCGTTTATCCAATGCCTGTGTTGGCCCACAGGATATAAGGAGATTTGGGTCCTTCCTTGTGCTCAGCCTGCTGGGGAAGCCCCCCTGTGGGGGATGACTTGGAAATGCCGTGATGGCACAACTCTGTTTGTCCTCTCCTCTCAAACGGACTGAAAGAGATGGAGAAAAAAAAAATAAAACACTTAGAGGGGGTCAGCAACCACCAAGCTAAAGTTATTAATCCATCAACTCTCTTTCCTTTTACATGGAAACACTGCCTTTCCAATATCTGTAGAATAAAGCCAAAGACCCTGAATTTCTAAATTCCAAGTTAAGACATGATTTAGTTCAAGATTTCTGAGTGCTGGGAGAGAAAAATGCTGTCTGCTTTGATTTAGCAGCTTAGAATCTTTAAAATCAGGCCATATATCCACACAGCTACCCTTACTTCATAATCAGGTTGTATGCAGAAAACCTGAACATCCACACAGAATCATAGACTACATATGTTCTTCATTTAATTTTCATTTAATTCTCCTCATTTAGACCTTTTGCTGCCAACAGTTTAATTCCCCACCCAGCCTCTTTTTCTAATTGTTTTAAATTTTACATGAGTTCAGTGTTTCCAGCCTGATCAAAACAGGGTTTTTGTACGGCTTACTTCAATTCACTTCTGCAAATGGGAAGATTTCTTGCAGTGAACACTTCTGTTTCCTGTGCAGTAGACCTTGAAAAGCAACGGCTGAACATTTTCCCACAGCACCTCAAGCCTGACTGGGAGAGACATGCTTTTGTATGGATGGTTTATTATATTAAATATACATATATGATGTTACTAGGAGGGATAGGCTAAAAACAATGCTTTAAAAAAAAAGGAGTAGCAAACACGGGATTTATATTCATTAGTATGTGCACTTGGAACTGCAGAAAAGTTCCTGAGTGCATTCAACAGTTCCATATTTTCTGGGCATATCTCATTGCATTGCCTTCAAATGCAATGAATCATAAGATTCCCATTCCTATAGTAAGTAAGCTCTTATTTGGGAAAGTATTGCCTCTGAAGGCAGTGTAAACTCATGCTTTTAACCCTGACTATTCATTTAAAGTCAAGTACAAGATTAGAAGTGATTTAAGATACCTTTTCCTTTGAACGATAGTTTATTTTAGCAGACCACCTGAATGTATTACTGTCATTATTATACTACAATGAATCTAAAAATAATAATTAGTATTAAATTATAATATCTTAATTATAAGATCATAGAATGCCCTGAGTTGGAAGGGGCTTACAAGAATCATCAAAGTTCACTTCTTTGCCCTGCACAGGACAACATTAAGAATCACATCATGATTGGTGTGATACAATATGCTGTTACACTATATTACAATACAATAAAATATATTGGTATATATTACATTACAATACATAGAATTAATAATTGGTATTAAATTGATACAAATCAATTTAATTAAACTATTGAAATGCTGTTTCAGTGATTTTAATTATAACAAGAGACAATATTTTATACCTCTTGCTGTACATTTAATTTAAGGTGAATTTTAAAGTTTTTAACATTTTCATAAATTGTTTACTGCCTACTGTACAAACTAGTTTCAATCATTACTAAACATGATGATAACTTTTAAAAGTAATTAAAAATGAGAAGTTATTTACTTTCAGTAGTCCAAAAGGCTTTGACCACATGGCATATGTAAAAAAATTGAAACTAGTAATAACAATAATCTAAATGTGGAGATACCAGAACTTGGAAATCAGTAGGACAGTGGATCCAAAGAATCAGACTTTTGCTTAGAGATTGAAGTCCCCAGCTTATGTGCAATTCAAGAGGAATTCATTGCATGAGCATTTCCCAAGAGCTTCTACAAGATTGTAGTAGAAGCAGTAAGAAAAAATAATAACATGTCTTATACTGAACTTCTTATCCACACATCTCTTGAGAGGAACATACACAATTGATTTGACATTAAAATTACACCATTAGCTGCTCCATCACTCATTAAGTTCATGTCAGGTTTAAAATACTGTTCTGGAGATGTCAAACCAAAAAGAAAATGAAATGTCGTAGCCTATGACATGCACAAACAGAAAATGGAAACACTCATGAAGTCTGAAGAATATTAAGGGTTAGGAGAAGGCCAGGAGCTCTCTTAAGGCTGCTACTTGAGGGTTGCTGTGGAAATGCATGCTCAGATCCTAGTTTTGCCAGCAAGCACCTGGGAAGTGGTCAGCAAAATAAATGTGACAGCCCTATTCTTTTCCCAAAATGATGCAGTATGTAAAGAGTGAAAATAACCATCTATGCTTGATTAATTAGGTTTGTAAGTATTCTTCAAGAACTAAACAATATTTCTAAAGATTTCAATAGTTCAAAGATTGCCCTATGGCCGTCTGGCCAATACATCTTCCAGCACACACAGTTTACAAGCATTTTTCTTCCCAATATGTTGTCTTCATTTGGTGTGACATTGTTTGAGCGTGGGTCTGTTTGGGTCAGCGTGGTTTTCTTCGCATCACAGCAGTGGTGCTGAGGACAGCACTCAGACCATACATCTTCCATGTCATTTCAGTCAAAGGCACATGATGCTTCCCGGTGCCCAATCAGGAAGGGTCCGGCGCTGGAACAGGGGGGCATATTGGCAAACTCAGCTTTCTTAATGACAGCCATTGTTGCAGACAAACAAAAGCACGGTTCTGAATATTAGCGTGCGGCCTTGTGTAAAGGTCATCTGTATGGCACATTCATCATCGCCCCAAAACGGGGGGGCAAAATGCTTCAAAAAATCTGTCAGAATATGTTATTTCCAGAGGATGTCTCAAAGTTGGCAACCAATACAAGTGCAGTGACCACTTTGAATGGTCCTCCCCCTCCTCCTCCTCCTTCCCCTCCTCTTCAGAGGCAGTTCTGCAGGGGCCTGAATGCACAGTGGCAGTGGAGAAAGAACACAAGATAATAGAGATATTCTTCCTAACTGCTAGTAGGGGGGCTACTTTAATTAGGTTTGTCAATTAAAAAATTAATCTAATAATCTATAATAATTAGGCCAAACAGCAATTCTTCCTGTAAGTTTGAGCTCCACAATAGCTCTCATATTGACTAACTAGTAGTCAGCAGCAATGATCTAGTTTTGAGGTTCACTATTACACTATTCACTTGTGAAAATCAAAATAAAAAGGATGTAAAACAGCAGGCTAAAATCTCTGACTGATCCTTTAATAGTCATGAAAATAACACCAATGAGGTTACACAAATTAAATGTCAGACATTACTTATATCAGCAACTGTTCTCAATACATGACATTCACAGTCTGACCCTTAGATGGCATGGAAGGGACAAAACCGTTACAATCATTTTAGAGGTCTCTTTAGTAAAATTAATAGATGACAGGAAAATTCCATTATCAGTGTTCATTCATTTAGTTAAATTAAATAGTTTGACTCCTTTGTTCACTGAACAAATACTGGCTTTCCAATCATTTTCTGCCCCACTAAACAGCTAGAAGCCAGAAATGTTATTTATTGGTCACTTTGGTTCTAACAGCTCTTCAGTGTATAGCAGATACATATCTAAAAGAAAATTTGAATATGACACATTTCTGCAAAATGCCCTTTTGTTTTTATCTTTTTCAATTTGGGAAGACTGTTCACTTATCAGTGGAACAATGAAGAAGAACAATACTGAAATGCTCTGCTTCCAGATCAGTTTTACAGCCTTACACCAAGCAGCCCAAGAGGCACCTGGGCAGGCACCAAGAATGACACAGTTGAGTTTCCATCACCCACCAAAACACAAGGCTGTGCCTCTGACTGCACACAGAGAGACTGAGGACTGGATGGAAACTGCTTCTCTCCACCCCACAGAACAGATTCAGCCCGAGCTTGTGCCTTTCCAGGCACCAGAGTACATGCAATTTTGATCAAGGCTCCTACCAAGTGGATCCCCTCTCCTCTAATACTTCAGTACATGCTCTGAGGGAATGGTACTCCTAAAAAAGGCAAATGGTAGCTCTAAGCAAAATGTGACAAACAGGAGATTCAAAGTCAGTGGGTGAGTAGCTGAATTAATTCTTGTGTTCAGAGATTAATAGGATATTAGGGCTCTTATAACTCTGCCCAAACTATACCATAACTTACACAGCTTATTCAGAAAGAATATGAACTAAGAAAAGTGTTAAATACCTTCAGTTCAGAGTCTGAAACACAACTTAATCAGAATTCAATGTCTGTGTCTTCTTGTCTCAACTACAAGCCTATACGCTCTTCATAATCCTGTCACAAGATTTTTGATTAGTTTGTTTTTTCAGCAAGTGTTAGTGAATTTTGTAATGAAATTCAGACAACACACCAAGCACAACAATATTTGAGAGATCATATTTTCTCATACTTGTAATCTGAGGGTAAGGAGTTCACCACCATCCACAGGAAAGCAAAATTTAATGGCAACAGCCACAGCAGAACAAATTGGGAAATAATTTCCTGAGACATTCTCAAGAAATACACCTCTTAGCTCTACAGTGAGCTCAGATGAGGAGATTCAACTGCTGATTCTCAAGGTCCATTACCCAAAACAAGAGAAACTCTCTAACTGCAACTCAACAGAACATTTTTCGCCTGTTCACCCGCACACTCTGGCTCTGAGGACAATCTGGCTCAGTTTCACTGTGTCCTCAGTGAGGCTGAACCTGGCTGATGCCCTGAGCCCCTCCAGCAAGGGGGCTGCAGCAGGATACAAGGTCGCAGCCAGCACATCCCTCCCGGAGGTTCCCCCAGCAGTGCTGGTGCAGGAGCAGAGAAATATCTACCACTTTGTGACAAAGCCCCTGGATGCATAACTGAGATCCCCAAGCGCAGAAATGCTCTCCAGAGACTTTCCTTATGGCTCTCTGCTCCCTAAAGCTCTCTCCTAAAACCCAGTGGTAGATATGTTGCTCCTGATCATTTCTGTTCTTATCTCCCCAGGCCAGGAGCCAAGGACAGGTTTGGTCACTAATCTCTCAATCCACCATTGGTGACAGTTCATCCCACGCTCCATGGCTGCAGGCAGAGGTCAGTGGGCACCAGCACTGCCCCCCTGGAGGGGCACAGAAAAAGAGCTGGTGTGTGGGAAGGAACCCCACTGCCACAGCAGCAGCTCTGCCAACATATGTCACTGATCCTGCCACGGAGTGGGAAGGGACCCCTGCTGTGGACCCCATAAGGGCTTCAACACTGAAGACCGGTGTTGTCTTACAAGCAGACAGCCCCTTAGAGCTCCCTATGCTGGAGGGTCATCCATACACCCAGGGGACATCAGGTGGGGACAACCTGCCAGTGAGCAGTCAGTCCCTGCCACCCCAACCAAGGCTCCTACCTACATTTCAGGTGGACGCCCACCTGTCAATCAAATTACACCCACAGAACCGTCTGAGAGGCTTTCTCAGAAATGAAAACCTAGAAGCAAACCCAAACATCCCACACAACAAACATTTTCATTATTATTAGAATAAAGGGGTCAGCTTCTGCATTGGCTGAAAAACAGCTCTTGGTCGAAGACTGAGGGAGTAGCCAAATAGACAAATGTGCATGGAAAGCAAATCTAGGCATAAGGTACTTCCCTATTTGAGCCACAGAACTTACTGAACATTCACAGCTGGAATTTGCTTTGGCAGTGGGCCCTTCCTTGTTGGATTAGTGAGTGTCTGAGTTTGTATAACATTCTAAGAACAAAATTAGACAGCTACAGAAAAGAGCCACCACATCAACACACCCCAGTTGTCGACATATATATCTATCTATATATATGTGTATATATATCTCCTACCTGATTTTTTCAGAAAGATCAATTTCTCCCTTCAAAAAAGTCATATATTTTGAAAAAAACACAATAACATGTAAATTTTCCATTAGTAGGATAGGGAAGAAGTATTTTCTCCCTTCAAAATCATGTTTTTCTTTAAGCCTCTGCTTCTTTTTTTTTCCTACAGCATAGTTCATGAGGATTTCCTTAGGAGATCGTGGGTACCAGAAATAATTTTTTGATTATGAAAAACTGTCATCTGAACAGAAAAATTAGATTCCTGACTTGTAACTACAGCCATATCACAGAGTTATATCAATAAGCTCAGAATTTATTGAGACTTATAACATCTACATGCTTTTGTGTGTCCATACATGTAAAGTTTATAGCACTGAGTGCTGTAAGTGTGCATAAGAACAGAGCTACATGGAGAGAAAAAAAATGTTTGTTGGCTGAACCATGATGGACTAAAACTGAGTCTTTTTATATGCAAAAAGCACAGATAAAAAAAATCTATATTCTCATTCTCTCACATAGGCCATTATGAAGCTATGACCCTTAATACACCCTTGTTTTTGTCATTGCTATCACTTCTGTCATTTTCGTAAATCCCAGTGTCCACCACTTTGTGTTCAGCAAGTTTATCTACATAATAATAAATAAAATCAACCTACCATAAACGTTTCTTCTATTTAATTGGTGGATATATATAGATTTAGACTCTTGAATCTATACAAGCATCTGACTTTTTTTCTGACCTCTCTTCCTCTTATCCTAAAGAAATCTGCTCTTCTGTCTCTCTGCTTGTGTTTTTGCCAGCTTTCAGCAACAACAAATCACATGATCACAAAGAGTCATATGGCATAAGTTGGTCTCATATCCATAGATAATTCATCATACAGTCTTTGTAAAATGCAGATAATGTTACTGTAAATGGAATGGTATCACCCACTCTGGCAAATAGAAGAAAACCACAAGACCTGTTTACCATCGATCTTTTTTAGGCACACTTGACAGGTGATACGAAAAGCTGGGGCAGATACAGACATCAAATGAAATATGCATAAAGGTGACCAGTTCAAATAACAAGCAAGTGATTTGGTGGCATTAGGGTGAGCACAGGTTTATGAGACCACAGAAGTATTGACAGCACAGTAATGGGATTAACCTTATTTGTGTTGAAAAAAAATCCCTACTGTGCTAGGCCATTTACAGTTAATCTGAAGCAACCTGCTTTGAACTCTGACCTCCAGACACTGCTGCCTGCAACCCAAAAGTCTTGCAGGACTCCAAGTTAAAACCACTTTCAAGTGCAGCAGCATACCCATGAAACAGTCCCCTGCAAGAAGGGTATGTGCAGCTGGGTTACCTTGCCTGAGGGGGTTGCAGAGACTCCACCTCTGCAGGCCTTCACAAACCCATGAGACAAATTATTCAGGACTAATATGCAACTATATAGTTGTATATGATATGTATATAATGTGAATATACTGTGTATATAATATGTGTGTGTGTATATATATATTATAATATACACAACTATAGCTGATCTTTTCTGAGAATAATGATAACTAACAGCAGGAAGGTTTCCTCTCAACCCTAATCTAACTGAAATGAAATTCGGGTTGAATTACTTCCTGGCAGATGGACACAAGTCTTTTCTGAGATTCCTGCAAAAAAAGGGCTGTACAGTCCTTGCTTAATCTCCCATTTAAATCAACTGCTTGAACTTAACTGCTGGAGAAAAAAACTTACAGTGTAAATAAAACACAGGGAAATATAGAAATAGTCACTTTTGGTTTTTCTCTTTTCATTGTTTGTGACCCTGACACTGCTAATATGTGACAGGAGAATGACAGCAGAATATTTCCCAAACTATGTGGAGTTAATGGCCCACTTCAGCATGTTGAGATGGTAGCAAATCCAAAATATCCAATAAACATTTATGATGATTAAGGAAATAAGGATAACAAAGCTAAAACAAGGCTGATTCAAAAAGAATGTAAGATATTCTTCTTGGAAAAAAAATCCCTGTATTCTGAGTAGGGATTTCTTATTACTGTCTATGTGAATGGGCTTAGAAAAGATATATGCAGCAAATACCCAACCTAACACTTAGAGGCACGTATAATCACCACACAACCTCCACTTAATCTCCCATTTAAACCAATTTGGTTCATATAATCTACATAAGATGTGTATTAGACAAGGATGAGAGCAACTCAATTCAGCTGTTCTTAAAGTACGATCTATTTTATCTTAGCAACAGAATAAACAGTATATCCTATCCAAATGGGAGAGTCCATCAGCTCAGCGAAGAACTGTGCTACAATTTAGGAGAACTGGATAAAGTAGGAAAGTCTGGGCTCCAGGGCCTAGCCAGAAATGTCTGCATTGCTCTGTAACCATGATTTCTGACATTTTATAGAGACAATTTGTTTTGCCAGGCAAGTATTCATCAGTACCCAATATGAAGGTCATGGCAGATCTGGTTCCTTGACACAAAAACAAAGCTTTTCATTATATCTGGAGCTTCAAAGCTCTTCTTTTGACGGTTGCATAAGAAGGAATTAATCAAAATCTAAACTTAAACCCTACATTTCAATGTCTGGATGTTTGGAATTAAGTTCAATTAAAAAAAAAGGAAAACCAATATTTTTCCTACAACTCATCTTCATTCATAAAACAAAAACATTATGCTCATCTACCATCATCTGACCATTTTGATAAGGTTCTTGTGAAGCACACTTTAAAACAAAACTGTTCTGTGAGCAGCAGAAGTATCAAAGCGCAGCAACAGATTAATTTTCACACAAAGAAATGTTGTACAACCCATCCCCATCCCTAGTTCATGTAGGAACATGAGCAATCAACAGCAAATTTTGATTTGAGAAACATTTCTATCAAATTTCAGTCTTTCAAGCACTTCAGGCAAAACAGTCAACATAATAAATCTCGTCTTTCCCTCAAGGTGTGGTATTCCAGTTGATTAAAAATGATAAAATGTAATCCAGGCCACAGGTACTTGGGCTATTCACCTCCTTCACACCAAACCATTTTTTAGATTTTAAAGTCTAAAGATTGCCTTCCATGCTTAATGTATTTCAAAAGCAGACAAGGAACAGATTACACTTGCCAAATTGGACTGTAAAAAAAAAAAAAAGAGAAAACAAATACATTTAATAAAATACTCAGGCAAGAGTCTAAGAACAAGAAATGAGATGAATAGTTGTGTATAGTGAAATCACTTCAAAATCATCTTTTGGATTAGAAGCACTTTATGAAGAAATTGCTTTGCAATGTTTTACCATCATTGTCTTAGGACCACATCTAGTGTTCTAAAAATAGACCTCTCTTACATTCAGGTTCTTTGGCTTTACTCTTTGTGACATGGTGTTGTAAATATGTACCTTTTACTTTAAAATAAATAATTTCCCTACTCTTGTATATGTGCATGTCCTGAAAATGACATGGCAATACGTATGCATTACATGTTTAAGTATAATTGTATATACAGACACACTTTCATGCCATCTCCTCTCTTCAATTCTGCAAAATGCCTTTACGCCTCACCTGAGGCCTTAGGAATTGTGTTGAATTTTCCTAATAATTATTTACCCTCTTCTAGACTTTTTTCATGAAAAAAGACGCTGCCATCACATCTGGCATGCATTCAAGTTTATAAATTGTAACTATTAGAATTCTTTTCAAATCCCTACAGAAAATCTGAGGGACGTTTTCCAGCCAGGTTAGCAGAGAAGTCTGCAGCCTCAGGTTAGCAGAGAAGTCTGCAGCCTCAGATGAGCAGCAGGTGGAGCACACGTGGAGGAACACCTGAATAGGCCCTGGGCTTCAGCATTACCTCCAAAGGCTGAAGAGAAGCAGTGATGTGAAAATCCCGCTCTCTCTCTAGCAGTCTAACCCTGGCAGTGCACTGAGACATGCAGATTTTCTGCAGCATCTGCTGGAGAATGGTCCTAATTTTCTGCTGGACTGACTTCTTGCTAAAAACAGAAGTATTCCTCTCTTTAACACTGATAGAGAAACCACTGAGAAAAGGTGGGATATGCACTGACTGAGCAGAAGATCAGCCATCAAGAACCAAGGAGATCACAAGAGCTCACAAATGCAGGTGATGCATGATGGAACTAAGGGGACTGCAGCATATCCTCACACTGTGCTTGCTCAGATTACTGCAGGGGAAAAAAGCTGATTAGGAAGTTCATCAAATGAAACACACTGGTTTACTCCTTCTCCAGAAGAAATAGTCACTGATGGCAGCATTATGGGCTAGTGAACTTCTGCCTCACAGAGGAGACAGAAACAGTAAAATGTGTTCCTCTGATCACCTATGGCAAAGTATTATGCCCTAATGAAAACTCTCATCTCTAGAAAATAGCAACAAGAAAATCCAAGGTAAAAACACAGTCTCTTCTGTGTGTGTACTTGCAACGACTGTGAAGATGCTCCCTGTGGCACTACCACCAGAGCAGCAGATCCCACCTCTGAAATCAACAGGCCTGGTTTTGATATGTAAGAATGAAAAATGGGGTTTGATGTGAGAACCCTGGAAGCCACGTGGCATTCAGTTGACAGCCTGCCCTATGTCACCATGTCACCTCTTTGGTACACAGATAGGTAAAAGACAGTGCTGCTTGTGAACAGCCAACAGCGTAATGTCACAATAAGAAGCCACAAGTGCCTGCTTGCTTATAAAGAGAAATTTCAAAAACAGTGAATTGTAAAGTATTGTTTGAATTTCGCTTTGTAAGATATTTTAATTTCTTTCTGCTTTTTGGGAGGGGGCGGTAGGCAGGGGAAAGAGAGTTCTTGTTAATGTTTATGTAAAATATGATAGTAAGGAATGTTTACATAGTAATAATACTGGATCAAGACCTCACATATCACATTTCACCTAAGAAACTTTGTGTGTTGTTCCTGACAAGACGTCCCCAAATCCTGAATGATTGTGAATGATTTACCTGCAAGCTCTCCCTCATGTAGGGCAATTTCATGCACAGTCCTGCTTTCACTTCTCCTTTCCTTTCCCGTCCTACTTCTGCTGTATCCAGTCTGACCAGCATCCCTCTGGGAAAGCTATGCAGCTTCAGAAGAGATCTGGCAATACTTCCATTGCTTGTCAACTCTTATTCCCAGCTCCTGTGAAAGAAGACATGAGAAAATTCTCAACTACCACAATTTGCTGTAATCGATTAAAATTTAATTTGCAGAATGTTCAAACCAACCTGATTTAATTTTGAATGACACTAAAGCTCAACAAATCTCTGCTTGGAAACTTTCAGGGTCTTCCCCATTCAGGCACTGTCGGGATGATAAGAAATCCAGAAAACATACAAGTTGCAAAGGCAGCATGCTCAAATTAATCTTACCCTCCCTTACTAAGCTCCTCTGGAAAAAACACTAACTCATTTCAGGTTTGAGTATTCTGAATCTAAAACAGCTCTTATCTAAACTTGCTTATGTGAGATTTACAAATGAGAAAAGAACAAATAAGGAGTAATTTAAATTTTAATTTAAAACCCCTCCATTTTCTTATCCCTTATCAAACTGCCAGCATTTTTCCTGCTAACAATGAGCCGAGTGTCATGGGCACAGCACAGCCCCCTACCACAAACCAAGTAATCTCTTTCATCTAAAACCCTGATCCCTTTAATAAACAAAATACGAAAAGGCAGTCAAAATTACGCTCTGGCTTTATGAAAGAAGCAGGGAAATCCTCAGAGCACAATCCCCTACTTGTTATTTTCACAGCCCATGTGACCCAAAGTCATTCTGAAGGATGAAAAGACAGAGGCTGCCACCAGATCTCTGCCATGATTTTTCCACAGTTCCCAGCCTTAGCCCATCTGTTATGCAGCGGCCACATGAATGGCATGTGTCAAGAGAGTCATCACTGTGCAAACTGTCCAAAGAAATCAACCAGCCAACTTCCTTTTGCTTCCATGGCTTCAGCAATTGTTGCTGAGCCAGCCACCATATGGTGAATAATTAGTTTTTCGACCCCACTCTAGAAAAATGTTCACCCTATTGCTGGCATTAGCAATATGTGTGTTAATGAACAGCAGATGATGAATGCCTATACATTAACAAAAGTTGAGATTTTTCTGGCAGCAAACTGCACTCACTGCAAAAATCCCAGTTACTCTTAAGGAACTGAGAGATGGATGGCAGCAAGTCATGGCTGAAAAGTGCAATTCAACCAAATTTCTCCATTTCTCAAACACTAAAGAAACTTTGCAATAAACCATCCCACTCCTCTCATCTTGCCGCTCCCTTTCTTAAAATGATCAATTCGACCCACGTAAAGGATTGGCAATGCAAAGCTCTCACACAGACGTCTTCTGTTCCCGGGCAATTGAGGTGCACTGTGTAAATACCCAGGACGCAGGTTCCTCCACACTTCTTTTTGTCTGAGGGCTCGATGCATATGAATTTATACTGAATACCTGCAGTGTGCAAGCCCCTTGAGGAGTGAGTCCCAGACCTCTGAGCAAACACTCACCTCCAAGAACCGAGGCTGGTAAATATGTCTGATGGTTCCGTCAAATGGACTTAAAAGCTCAGCTAAGATCTTTAAGTACACTTTGCTCCCTGAAGTGATCTTTTTTTCTGGCACTCTAATTAAAAAGAGATCTTCCCTAGATTCTTGTGTAGGATGAAATATCCCCATATTGTGCAGGCATCATGAACTGATGATCATGTTCAGGAAAGTTGATGGTTCTGGCTCTTGCCTGTCAATAAGAGACTACCAAATGCAGCCCAGAGACATTTTAAAATAAAAGCAATAATTTACAAACAGACCTGTTAGAAAACAACTACTTGTGCTGGGAACAACTACAACTCTGGATATACATTTTGTATAATACAGATGTTTTAATATGCATCATGACTATAACATATTAGATGAAAGCTACTCTTCAGAAGACAGGGGACAGTACAGGTAGCCAAGACACCTCAGTTTCCTTCATGTAAATTCAGAGGTGAAAGGCATAGAGGCAGGGGTACAGCGTGATCCCTCTTCAGATCCTGTTGCTGTCACTGGCAAACTTTGGACAAGTCATTCATCCTTTCTGCACCTGGCCCTGCTGGACCACTGTACCGAGAGTCCAAAACTCTCTCCCCAGAGCATCTTTTTGGCTGTACAAATAACTCAGAAGCAAGCAGAAATCAACTGGACCACAAAGGGTAGCTGTACACATGTCTGACCTCACTTTCCAGATCTGACTAGCAGGCAGGTCTTGGAATCTGTATCTGCACTCGTTATTTTTATCATGCCTTAAGCCTGCTCATTGGTCAGGCATTTTTTCCCCGAGACTCTCCCAAATTTTGGACACAGCTAACATGCACGGGCAATGCTGATGCATTTGGGTTTTTCTTAGATTTTTATTAACAGAAGGTGGTTGCAGATTTAACTACATTTGGTGCAGTCTCAAGCACCAATTGTCCTGTTTAATTTGTGTGAGAGTATCAAATGGAGAAATTATGATCTGATAGGTGAAAATTCCACTAAATCTTACAAATAACAGTCATTAGCACAGGCAGGACTTCACCCTGCTTAGTTCAAATAGTAGTACTGCCTATTGAAAAGTGGACCTCATCTGCACCTGTTCCTTTTCTATTTTTTTCATTCTCTTTCCGTCACTACTTGCAGAAATTTAAAGTTTACAGGAGAAAAGGACTGTAGAAGTATAAAGTTAGTCTAAGTCATTCCATAGTGAGGTAGCACCTCACTATACCAAACACTCACCTATTTTAGACATGACCAGCTTCTTACAGCGGACTTTTCTGAGTGGTTTGGACATTCTGGGAGCAGTATTTTAATTTTGATTAACAGATAGCAATGACATACAAAGAACACAGAGTAGAATTATCTCAACACAACAAGAGGTGGAGTGCCAGGACTCTGGTGTGGAGCTCTGGTCCAGTTGCCAGGACAAGTTTGAGATCAAGTTTGATAACTGCAGGATACAGTTTTGTGACTGTCAAACTTGCAGGCAAAGCTGATTTAAGACATTCTTGTCCTCTGTGCTTGTCTGTGCTACTACCTTCAAACTGCTTCTACCACTTCCTCTCCTGTGCCTGATCACAGGACTGTTCTGTGTTAAAAAAAATAACTTAAAAACCCCAAAATGCCCTGGAATGCCACACCAAACAGTAATTAGCTGGAGGAAGAGTTGTACTATGGAAATAACCAGCACTCAAAAGAAAGGTTAGCAGTACCAATAGACATGCCTAATAACAATATTTGACCAAAACATTATTCAGTTATTAAATTCTTTACATCAGTAGGATTTTTACATACACAAAATACATAGAGAAAATACAAACAGTGATCTTTCAGTATTGCAAGGTCTGAGAACTCTTGTATTTTATTAAAATGAAATTCTGATTTTGGTTGGGATTGTACTTCAACCAAATTCTTCCCTTGTTCACGTGAAAGAGTTACAAGATTTTGAATATCACAACAAGAGTTTTCAGCCTTTTTTAAATTGTTCAAGGACAAACGTCCGTCACCTTGTGGATGTCATATCTGCTGGCTGTGACTGGTCACAATGGCTATTTCAGTGTCCCTGAAAAGCTGGTATGTTTATCTCTTTACTTTGTGACACAGCCAATTTTCCAGCACAAGTAAAACAGTAGACTACTATCTGACCACTGTCATATTTCTAAAAATCTAACCACCTAAAGCATCCAACTGGGAGACCAGTTATAGCAGCTACAAAAGCTAACCACAGTTTGTTGAAAAAAACCCTATGCTTTCCTTCATTACTTTCAATTTTTCAATATATATTCTTAATAATAATATTAATAATAATCCTTGTATCACCCTGGAAAATCTCAAGGTAGATCAGGTGCCGTCACCCCTCTGTGCAGAGAGGACTGTCCATGGCTGACCAGGTACTGTGAGTAACTACAGAGACTCAGAGAAGGCCACAGAGTAGCTCTTAAAACTGAAATGATTGGCACAGTTTATCTTTGAGAGGACATATAAGCGCTTAAAAAAAGACAGCCTAAAAAATGTGAGCTTTTATGAATGTTTGCTCAATATCCACAGGAACAAGGAGACAGTCAGTTGTAAAGTTCCTCCAGTTAGTATAGTGTAAATATATTTTCCTAAATACTAACCTTGGAAAACACTTCAGATACTACAAACTGCCTGGGGTCTTACCATCTTGCATGTCAACAGTAATAGGAAAGAGAAAAGTCAGTCATTGCAGAGATAAACAAAGTCTTGACATGTTGGTTTCAGTAATATCTGTGGAACTCCATTGTGCCTTAGAGGGTTCACAGACATGTGATTATAAGGTAAAAAGAACACTTTTGCAGAAGTGGAACTGCAGATCGATTTTTCTAGTGCAGGATTTCTACTTCAATTGATGCAGGACAAACACATCTCGATTCTTAATAGTCAAGAAAATATATGAGAGTGATATCTGGAAAAGATAAATCTTATTTGCTACCTAATTAAATTAAAAATTAATGTGACACCATGAACACAGAACCTTTCGTGCTATTTTATTGTCACTGTTCAGGTAGAACTAGAATTTAAATAATGGATTCCTGGGAAATATATGAAACGTGATCCTTGTGAAAAGAATAGGAGGAGGAAGAATAAAGTACCTTTATTATCTTTAAAGAAAAAAATATTAAATCTGACTTTTTAAGAAGACCAGCTTATACCCAGAATAAAACAAAAAGCTTCTAGAGTATTCGTAACGGTGTAAAAAGTAAAAATATTCTGAGAATAATTGTAGGAAACACAAAAACACAATATCATTTTGCAGTCTAGAAAGTTTAACTGTTTTCAAAAAAAATCAGAGATGAAATTAAGATGTTGCATTGAAAAGCTGTGGAATACCTTTTTCAGCTAGGCTGCAAAAAAAGTCCTTCCATTTCAAAAAGAATATCTTTAAAAGTCATTATGTAGTTAAATGATCTTAAAAGGCTGCATAGAGGCAGCCAAGGAAAATTCCTGACATGCATTTTAATGGCACTGGTGCAGTGGCATTTATAGCAATGTTCAAGATAAGCAGCAAGAATGTATATAATTATTTTAGTTCTTTGTGGTTTATTTATCTATCTTTAGGACTACTCTAGTGGTTAAAGAATGTATCTGTCTAAAAGACAGAGATTTTCTTAAGTATTTGTCTTTAAAATACTGAAATATTTGCCTGAACAAAGGCCTTTAAAGCAAAAAGGCTAATACCTTTCTGCTGATGAATCCAAATTTTGCCAAAGAGGGCTATGCTGGCGACCTGCCAGGAGCTTTAAGGCTGAAGCTAATTTGCATGAAATGGAGGAAATTGCAGCTGCCCTGAGAATTAATATGGAGACACAGACAGCCCCAATTGAGACAGAACGTTGCACAACGGGATTTGTGAATACAAACATGCCACACTTCCTTATTTAAGATGAAAGTAGCTATAGGCAACAGAATAAGTCTCCATGAAAGCTACTTAGATACCTTTACCCCCACCTTTCAGGCCCAATGACCTCATTTCAAACCCAGGTGGGGGCTGTCACTAGACCACAAATGGAAATGAAAGTTGATTCCAGAAGACAACCACTTTCAGAAAAAGTGCTTGAGCATAGGATTTAATCCCATTCAAATACTCTCCTGGAGAAGAATACAACTCAACGCGTTCTTAAAAGCACTTAAACATTCTTTAATCAGGGCCTCAAAAAGCTCCTCCCAATCCTTCCTTGTTGTCGCCATCAGCACATGGCAGTATGGCTCAGGACCACATGAATCACTGAAGCTGGACACAGGATGTTTGCACATCTGCTCTGAACAACTTTTGGAAAATTGCATCAGTTTATTAGTAGTTTGATCATACTGACAGGATTTCATGCTCGTCATATAAAATAACTTCTTGATATTATTTTCAAGATTTCCACAAATGTCTAAGTGCTGTGTTTACATAATTTCTCAATTTAGTAACTCAAGTACTATTGTTATGACTTGTAATTGAAGAAACACACATTGCATTAGGTTTTCATCTTAATCCTCATCCTACACAGTGGTGGGTTGACTCTCAGATGTACAAAAACCTGCACAAGTACATCACAAGAAGTTAAATACACAATCTCAGATGCAAAAGGACACTGGCTGCAATTCTCAGTGACCAGAACTGGCATTATCAGCCAGTTCTACTTATTTTCAGTTTGTGCTTGCTACATCCCTTCAAGAGGTTTGGTTGGTTCCTTACTCCTGTAACACATTGTCTCAGAACAAAATGTCAATGAAATCACCTATTCCCTCCCTTTTCTGGCTGTAGCAATTAGCTTTTCTATTGTTGGCTATTGCACTGAAAACAATGACTACTCCAGAAAGAGAGGCCACTTACAGTGTGGTCAATTGTACGCTTTCTGGCATGTATTATAGAGGGTGGGAGGCTTCTCATTAAAGGAATGCTCATCTTGCCTCTGACTTAGATTGATGTTCTTCCCTCCCCTCTGTCTTCTTACCTTTCTTCTGTATGACAATTTGCAGTAGCTTTAATTCATCCCTAACCAGACACTCAAATCTTGTTTTACCTTGCAAGAGTCATTGCTACTTTTTTGTGATTTCAGAATCCACCCAATGATGAAGGACAAGACAGCCATGTAGGTCCACTGGGCAGAGGCCAGTACTCCTGCTTCTAAGGTAGATATCTAAAGCAGAGAGCTGGGATGACCTGAGAAGGTGTTTATCATTCTCTCCTGTCTATACAAATAGTTTGAACAAGTAGATTAGTTCAGATTAGTTGCCTGACTTCTAGATACCTAAAATCCAGGGGGAGAAAATATCTAGAGAAATTATTGGAACAAGGCAGAGCAACTACCGATTTCTGCTATCCTGTTTTCTTATGGAACTCCTCTGGGAATAGGCACATACCCACACGGGTGTCCTGCAACTGCTGGATATATCTCTACAGCAAGTTAAGTACTTGCTTTTTAATCTCCTTGCTGGACTGGTGTTTCTGGTGTGCCTTCTATCGAGCAGGGCTGTGTGCCAAGGCTGCTGCAGTGTACATGGGGGCTCTCTGTCTGTTGACCCACCAAGTGCCCTAACCTCTAGAGCAGCTCCCTCTCTGCATGAAATGTGCACAAATCCTCCTTAGCCAGGGTGAAAAGCACATATTATGTTATCCTTTCATTTACAAGTAACCAGGATAGCCAGAGCAAACCTTGATTCTAGTAATTTTGTACAAAATCTCTATGTTCAGCATACGGATATTAAAAAGGCACAAATAACACCCATGCTAACTGTCCTGGACCAGCAGACAAAAACTCTGCAGTACACAGAAAAAATCCCCAGACCTAAATTCAGAAGGTATTATGTCTGGGACTGAGGAAATAATTTGGGAGGCTGTGAAGCCAGCCTAAACTGACTGTCCTTCCAATTTTGGGAGATGAGACTGACCTAAAGCTGGTTTATATTTTTCCTTCTGTGCTTAATCACATTAACATTTCACTTCGGGCAACAAGAACAAAGAAAAACACTGCAAAAACGCACTGGAGCAATGATTTTGTTATTGGTCCTTTCAGCTACAGTGACACATCAAATTAGTATTAAAAAACTGAACAAAAATTATCTCACCACTCCTCTGCCAGCTCACCCAGAAAAGTATTTGATATGATAAAATAAAAGTTTTATGTCTTCTGTATGCGAATTAACTGGTAAACTCTCAACAGTTATGAAAGATGTCTTAGTCAGATGCTGAAATATGAATTTAGAATCTAACCCAAGGCAGTCATTTAAGAAAATAACTTTATTTAGACCCTATGTCTTTAAAGAATCCCTACCTTAACAAAGCATTAAACCTTGGGTTTATGAGGCTTTGCCTGATGAGAGGCAGAATGTCTACTCCATTACTGGTGGTAAATGTGACAACAGTGTTGAGAGAAACACTTCTAAATGCATCTGTACAGGATCATAGGAGGTCAGACATCATTTATTCCATCCCCTGTTCCGAGGCAGGATCAGCTTTACCTGACCTAGTCCTGATTTCTATCAAAGTGATTTTGAGAAATTATGAGCACTCAAAGTATACATACTTGCAATTAAAAAAAAAAAACAAAACCCAAACTAAATTCTGAGGCTATAGTTTAAAGGTACTATATCTTGCCCTAACAGTCATGGACAGGTAGAAAAAAATTACTCTCTTCTTCTTTGCAACAACCTTTCATGTTCTTGAAGACTCTTCCAGGAATTGTCAACAGCCATATAATCTTTTCTGCTCCAAAGCAGGTACTACATCTCTCCTGAGATCTGCAACCCAAGTCAACAAAACACTCTAGTGACCAGGGCTGAATAGTACAGACAGTCTCTGTCCAGTGTCTGCCAGGGTATGCCACATTTATCAAGTCACCATCTCCACTACTGCAAATTGTAGCTGCTCACCTGGTTCAATAGCTCTGTATCAGTTTTGCACCCAGTCTATCCTAGAATAACCTCTGCTATAATTCTCTGGTTCCTTAGTAGAATGTCACATCAGGTGCTCTCTAAAGCTCAGCACTTCTCTTCTAGCAATAGAAAGGAATATACACATTTCATTTATGACACAAACACCTGGGGGAAGAAAGTGGAGGGTTTTTTTCATTTTGGTGGATGAGAAATCCCTTTAAACAAAGCAACATTACTGCAGTACCTAGCAGTCACCACTCCCACTTTCAGCAACTGTAAGTCTACAGATGTGACTCCCTTGTAACACATCACATATGTCAGTAGCCTTACCACGTTGTCAGGGTCATTGCTTCTCCTTTCACCACAGGACTTTGGTCACCACCTAAAAGATGAAAGGAAGATGTAAGAAGCTTTATAGTAGATACTTATGTGACACCAATCTGTAGGGGAAAATGTTTCTACATTCATCATTAATGAATGGCATTTACCACAGAGTGAAAGAGCTTATACCCCATGTGTTTAAAATTCTGCTTATCGAGCAATTCTTGCCATGTTGTTACCCTTTTTCTTTCAGAATTTCTATAGAAAATTATGTTGCACAACCCTGAAAGCACTCCTCACCAATAAATAATAGTCTCAAATAATATTTTAACATTATTGGCTAAAAAACATGATTGCAGAAGAAGGTGCTCAGCACTATTAAAATCCTGGAATAAAGTGCCACAATTTCTGCAATACATGGTAGAAAAATGAATATTATGCAGCATGACTCAATTGTACAACATGAGTCACAGGAGAATTCCTAAGATTCAAAGAATAAAGCAGGGTTTAAAAAAGGGAATCCTAGGCAAATCAGATATGCTATGAAAGTAAAGGAGAGGCTCACTGCAGGACGCTGCTTGAAATTGGCCTTATCAACCTGAAAGAAATTCATTTTCAGAGCAGCATCTGAAAAGAAAAAGTCAGGTTCCTTCTGGTTTAATGCTACAGTCAATCAAGTACCCATCTCCGGCAGAGGGCAGGAAAGTTGGTTTTGGCACAGTAAATGGTGACACAGAGAGAAATGTAGTCTGAAGACCTGTGTCCTACAAAATGCTGTAGGACTGAAATCAGTGGGGCTGGAACCTGAAGCACTCTGTAAGTAGTGGGTGCAATATGACAGTCATCCAGCATTGCAGCAGTGTGTAAACAGGAGGCTGCAGTAGCATTTTGGGACAAAGGCATGGGTAGGAAGGTAAGAACAGAAAGAATTTAGGAAGCCTGAGAAATTATGAGGAATATAGTGAGAAAGGTGTTGCACTGGCCATGTGAAAAAATTCCCATCTCCACGAGGATACAGAAATTGACTGAGAAAATTACTCTGCTGGACTGATTTGTTATGGCACCTGTATCCTTTATAACAGAATGTCATCTATAGAACAGACAACTTAGTGTCCAGAAGGCCTAGGATAGAGTATCAGTTCATATGCATACTAAGTTGCTATAACAGACCATGACACTGTAATTTGTTAGGTTCAATGTAACCCAGGTGTCCTGAAAGGCAGAATGATTAAGACTGAACTAACAGACAAAGGCCAGAATCTCTAATTACAGTGGGTAACAATAAACACAGGCATGTATGTAGACAAAACATGGATATCCAAGCCATGAGCAGAATATTTTAGAAAGTCTTCAAGCTATTTTTATTAGGACTTTTTTTATTATTACTGTATACTCAACCCTGTGGCTGATAAACATAAACACACCAAAAATCTTCAAGTACATTCTACTAATGAAAAAGAAGTTATTTAGCATCTTTGAAATTAACTCCATTAGGGTCATCCCAGGACCATATTGTGTACTCTTTGGAAGCGTTAAAGCTTCAAATTTAGCTCTGCTAACCCCTGAAATTTCAGACCTTTAACTTACCAAAATTTAAGATTGATCACTCATAGTGATACTCATAGTATTTTCTGCACTGATGAAGAGAAGTGGGGGGCTGCATTAAAGGAGGGGGTCAGCCTTCATCTACAAGGGATAAAAGAATGCTTTTTGGAAAGCAGATGTTATAAAAAAAATACAGAGAGCAGGAATCAGTGTACAGAGAGAGAGCTGAACAGTCAGGTGCCAGATGCTGGCAGCTTATCACATGGTTTCTCAAAGGCTAACATTAGGATGTATTTTCATGTGTGAGTATATATTAATGAAAAGAGTGAGTCTGTACCTCCTGAGTCACTTCTGTGCATGAAAGTTGCTAGAGTTACATGTTTCTCTGAAGTTGGCCCCTGCCACCAACTCTACTCTCCAGCCAGTGACTGAAATTATACACAAAAGTGTCAGCTCCACAAAAGCAGCTAGATGAGAGCATTCCACATGTGCTCCTTGCCACACTCTTTACAGAACTAAACAGAAACATAATAAAAGAAAAAAGCACCATTTTTAAACTCAGTGTATTTCAGGCAGAGAGGAACACTAGCACAGGGCTTAGTATGCAGACAAATCTGTAGTGTATGATCCATGGGGAAAAATTCAAGAAGCATACCTTATAGAGGGAGAGGTTCATAGAATTCCCAGTGCCTATGGTACTCTTATAAACATGCCTCTTTTGTTCCTGCAGGGCTCCAAAGAATAATAAAAGAAAACACAAAGCAGAAGAGGCACCACTGAGTGAGTGCAACAGTGTTTTATTAATCCATGTGATTAATCCAGCATGCTGAGGAAGATTCTTTACAGAATCAAAACGTTCATGTTTTTTGATCCACATGGATTAAGGGAACACTGTGGCATTTGCTCAGTGGTGCTGCCTGCGCTTTGTGTTTTGGTTTTATTCTTTGGAGTCCAGCAGCAACAAAAGAGGGAGCATTTATATGAGTACAGCAGCATGGAGACTTGGATAACCTCCCCTCCCTTCCTGAAGGATGCTGCATGAATGTTTCTGAAGGCTACGTCTCTTGTTTGTGTCTACAGCCTGCCCTTCAGAAACCAAATCACTACCAAATAATAGACGGTTGTTTCTGCCAAATCCTGAATGACAGTCATGCTGCTTAGCAAGCTTTCTATAAATCAGGCACATACCTGTGTAAAGTAACCAGACAATAATTAGAAACACTGGCTACATTCAAAACTTATGTTGGAGAGCAGGAAAAAAAACACAACACAATTCAGCTGATTTCTTTTTGGCAAAGCAAAGGATTCAGGCATCATGCTTGGGACCTGGCAAAATACTTAGGTCTATGCTTAGGGTTAAAGCCAGACCCAGACTTAACTACTTCACATTTAACTTTTTATGTGTTCAAATGCTTTGCTGTGCAGAGCCTGAATTTCTTCTTGTTTGAACAGAAAGCGACTGCAAGAGCAAGTTTTCTTGTAACTAAACCAGATTTAAAAGCCAGAGGACAACCCTTCAGCCTGACAAAAAATTCAGCATCCGATTTCCAGTGAGCCATCCCAACCACATTCAGAGGACCACTTATTTGCTAAGCATCTAAGCAAAAGCATGAAAGAGTTTATAAGCTCTACCCAGTACTTTAGCAGATCATTTTCTATGGTAGTGCCTAAATTCTGCATTGCCATGCTCAAAAGCCATCAGCAGTCTCTACATCTATTTCTGAATTTTACTTGCAGGCTTCTTTATACGTTCTTCTTTCTCTTATGAATTGCTTCTTCCTTACCTCTCAGATCTAGCTTCTCCCTGCTACTCCCCAATATTTCTGGGTTTTATCAAGTTGGACTTTTTCTTGGGTAACTAACACACTGTCATCCTTCCTATGCTCAGAACAAGGGAAAAAATAACCCACATGCTACCAAATACAAAGACTTACTTGACCAGACCACACTGAGAGGAACAGTTCCATTAATTCAGCTCTAAATAATAACATGTAAATGTCTGACACACACCACTACAAGGAATGAGAGGAAGTGTCTAGGTCTCAGCTAGTGGAGAGGAGCAGCAACAGATCAGAAGCTCTGTAACTTCCAACATTGCTTCTGTGGTTGTGCAGCATCTTCAGTCTCCTCTGTCCTTCACAGCTGTAATAAGAGACTACTTCAACATGTCTCTACTCCCCAGGCTGCCAGCCCTGCACCATAGCAGCTCTACCTGGTCAGACAGCCCCAGGGAGGGAGGCTCAGGGGCGACACAAGAGAGGGAGCTCTCAGGGTTCATGGACTTTTCCAAGAGTTTAGCTGCCTAATCATTCTCTAACCACAGATTTATTTTTTTTTCATTATACTCTTCACGAAGTTCAGGACTCTGGCAAAAGGCAAACCCTGGATAGAGGCATAAATCCTACTTGAGATATAGTCTCTACTCTCAGGGAGCATCAGTGTTTCTCAAAGAAATAGTTTCAATCTTTCCCCATTAGCCAAGTAAAGTTTTTCCCCCAACCTTTTCCAGAAGCAGTGTGACTGTTGCAGCTGAGACTGTTAAAAAGACAAGACTCTATCTGAAGCTAACAGTAAATACAAAAAAATTAAACCTGAAGAGTTAAAATTTGGCAACATGTCTTTGTTGACTTCCATCACTGATAACACAAAGCTTAAAGAGTAGGATGTCCATACCTTACAACAATGAATAAAAGTCACAAATGCAGCATCAATTTCCGATAATCAATATATCAATAAAACCTTTTCCCTCATATTCTAGGTATTATAACTTGTTATTATTAAAACTCACATAAGTTGAAGTTAGTTCATGTTATAATTTGAAAATCGCTCACAATTATCCAGGTTGTCTCTTTTCCCAATATTCTTCTCGATGCCCATGAATCAACTATTTTTCATATCTACCAGTCTTCTCTTTATGTCAAACATTCAATTTGCAAACTTTACATAGATGCAGACTGAGAACACTTAAATACATTATGAATTAATGCTAAACAATCTTGCAACCTAACACAAAAAAATGATTTTTATTTTGCCCTCTATATTGCTGCAAATTATATGCCTAGGTCACGCTTGCTCTGTCACTTTCAAAATATACTTCACAAGACTCACATCTCTCAGTCTAGAAGAAATAAAAATCCAAGTTTATCCAAAGGAAAAAGAAGACTTATTAAATGAAGAAATTCCTCTCCTGTTCTCAGCATATGTTTCCAAACACCTATTTCTAAGGATTTGCCACAGTTCCTAAATTTGAACTTCTTATCAAGACTTCTCTTATGAATCTCTGCCCTCTCTTGGCAATAATTTCAGATAAACTGTAGCCCTTAGTCTACCAGGAGAAATTTCCAAAACACTTGTCATTTGGCCTCACACCAACTCTCTTTTGAAGCTGGAGACTATACAGAAAACATCTTGCTCCCTACTGTGCAAACATTTGACCCTAGACTACTGGGAAGAAACAAACTGGACCTTCTGCTTTTCAGGGTAAGCTAAAAGGTTAGACAGTCCCTCCTGCTGAGTCCTAACAACTCAAGGCAATATTCTTAAGTAGGTTCTGCATGCCGAGGTGTCGTCATGGCTCTTTCCAAGACACAGAATATGGTATTCATGGAAATCAGTATGACATGTTTCTGGGGCACTTCCAACCCATCTTGAAAAAAAATGGAATTTTGTGTCAGAGTCATACAGGAAAATGGAAAGGAGAAACCATAATGAAAGCCTACAGACTGCATCATTGCAGGAGAAAAAAGCCAAAGTTTATAGCTGCAAAAGTTATCCTGAAGCTGACTATCTTCAGGAGATCAATAAATTGACAGTGTTATCCTAAAGTGGGAAGGTGGATGTAGAAAATCAAAAGGTGCTGAGGATGATGTAGCTATTGGGAGATTTGGTTTAGGGGAAATACAGCAGCCTCTTCACTCCTATGAACTCTTAAAATGGAAATTGGACTGCCCTATTTCAATGTTACTGCCATCCACCAGGTGATCTGTTCCAGACTATGAGGAAGAATAAGCCAGGTAATTGAAATAGTTCTTCTTAGCATGAAAAAAAAATACTGATATGCTCAGACAAATTATAACTGTCACTGTTAAAAAAGACAATGACTGCAAGAAAACAAGGCAACAAGCAACACATTATGCCCTTTATACTGCTAATAATAAACAAGAAAAAGAAATTCACTGCCATGTATTTTTAAGACATTTGCAATTTTTGAAAATTAAAAGTTTACCATAAAGATGGCATATGATCTGATTCTACTGTATGTCCATGTCACAAGATGATGCTACCACATGCAATCCAAGAATAATTTTGTCATACAAGTATAGCTATAGCAAATAACTCCTCTCCACTTTGAGTCCTGTTAAACACATATCACTGAATATTTTTGCATACAATATGTGCCCTCACGTATTTGTCTGAGAAGAAGAACCTCCCTCAGGTTTGACTCCCCTGTTTAGCTAGATTGCCCAGGAATTTGGTGCTGAGCCCAGGACCACACAACATACTCCAAGGTGCCACAAATCCAGCACCAGGCAGCGAAGATTTCTCTGTGAGTGCTCTGTAAAGTAAAACATGAGAGTGATTACACACATCTGTGTGTATGTTGTATGAGACACTGTACTACCATCCTAGACAAACAGCACTGAAGCAGAGGTGTAGGAAGTATTTTCCAACATAATATGCCTTTTTAAAATTCCAGGCATAAGAAGAGTTTATAAAGAGAAGGAAGATATATAGTTTCAGTACGGTTTGAAACATAGACAGGTTTTTCCATTCATCTTCACTTCTTGTTTACTCACATTCATTTTCAATCAAATAACTTCATTTTCTTATTTAAAGTTGGGCTTTTTAAGGCTAAGCATCAGAAGCTGGGCAAGATAAGGCCCACAGAATCCCATGAGCTACACAGAGGTCAATTAAACATCACAGCATGATGAGTACTGGAGAATCTGTTTTGGTTTATGCACAGCTAATGTTTATAAAATGCACAGTAACTGTACATTTAGCTTGGCATGTTGGCCCTCTTGTCTACAGCAGCTCTCACAAAGTCTTTCCCCACAGCTTTAGGACCTCAGTGAGCAACCATGACCTTGGTCAGTCACCTGAGCATGCCAGACTGACCTTCCACATCCCCTTTCATCTCTCCATGTTTCTCAACCCTCTGGTTGTCAAGAGAGGCATCAATGACTGAAATAAATTTTTTGGCTGTATTATTTGTGCCAGCCCTACCGCTTTCACCCTGGGCATGTAACTCCAAACTGCTGGATAAGCCAGAGAACCCCCAGAAAATGTGAGGTAGGAGATTTTGGCAGAAGTAGGGGGTGAGGCTCATGGGGAGTTAGTGCAAAGAAGTAGCTCAGGGGGAGACATACCTCCACCAGCCCCCAAAGCCAAGTCCTGCTCTTTGAGCTGGGCTCAGGACTTGTGGTAATGCAACTTCCAAGCTCCCAGGAGAAAGAACAAGCACCTTTAGCACCCTTCTCTTCAGACTCCCATTCTCTGTGCCTAACATAGCATGTTCAGAAGCATTTCCATCCTTTAGTTGCATACCAACTTCTTCTTTCCCTCTGGATTCTCAAACCCTGGCAAAAATGACAAGAGAAAGGTGGGTGCACTTAGTAGCAACAAGGGGACTGACTTAGTAACCCTTGGGACTCTCCACCACTGCAGCTTTTCGTTAAACTACAAGAAGCATTCATAGTTTCTGACACAGTCAAGAGCCTTGCACAGGATCAAGAGTTTTACAAAGTAGAGGTTTATGCTCCCGCATAACTGAAACTCATAAACATTTAAAGTGTGGCATTGTAAGTAGCATCTGCCTAATAAACCATGGAAGAAGAAAGAGAAGAGCAAAGAACAGTGAAATGAACAATCATTTCCATTCCATGAGTAAATACCTTCCTGTTTCATCAAATTGGCCTGCAAAATTCATAGCTTCCCTATAGCCATTTCTAACATCTGTTTTCCTCATTTGTACTCCACCACTATGAATTAAAAAATTACGGATGAAAGGCTCAGTGCAGGAAAAGGTAGCATGAGAATTTATCACAATGGATTAAACTCTCTTTTTATAATGTAGAATGAAAAGTGGTGGGAGAGGAGGAAATCAATGCAAAACAGAGATCCAAGTCTTTCCAGCAAAATGCAATCTCAAGTAAACCATTACTACTGGGAAAGTGTTTCTGAGATTTCTCAATTGTCTTATTTAATATGAATGGTTTTGTCCTTGAGAGCAAAAGTTTATTTCCCCAAGTAGTGCATAGATCCATATTCCAGCACTTCTCTGTACCACAGATTTAATGCATCCCCCTCTGGCCATCACTGCAATCCCTGTAGATCTCTGCTCTCACAAGCCCTGAGGAGGCAGTGATCTGGGGGTCTCTGCTGGGGCTAGGGACTCACTGTGCTAGTGAACAAGTACTGGTTTTAATCATATTGATTATGTCCAAACAAATACTTTCAAAGAAGAGAGTGACTGCAAGCACCTCTCAGATCTAACCATTCAGCTGATTTTGGTTTGATTTTTTTGCATAATAAATGAACAGACTAGAACTATAGGACATGGAGGGTTAAGTGTGACTCATTGTAGAGAATGTGCCCTTTTCAATAATACCCCTCTTCTGATCAACTAAAAGCAAGGTCTTATATATTATACACAATCCACTTTTTAAACAAGGCAAACTCCCGCACCACAAAGATACTAGAACAGTAAATATTGATTTTCTTGGCTGATGGTACACCTCATGCTACACAGTCCACTCAAGCATCTGCTTGTTACCGCAAGCTATTCCCTTTGTAAAGAGAGAAAGAAAAGTGGCATTATGCGCTATCAGCTGTGGATAGCAAATATTTAAAAGAAATAAATTTCTCAGAATGAAAGGTACCTTCTTTTGATTAAAAAAAAAAACGACTAACTATTTACTTTAGGTCTATACCCACTCCTAGCACCTGTACTTTTCAATTGTTGGCTTGCCAAGAACACAGTGGTTTTCTTCCTGGCTTTTCTCTTAAATAACTATTTATTATGCACAAAATATCTATTAAAGATGAACAATATTTTACTAGAAAAGGAAGGTAGCTTGAAAATGCTGCAGAAAATTCCAGCTATGGATAAAAGCTTTATGTGTTTGCTGGTACATTAGAAAGAGCTACACATATGTTATGAAACAGAAAGCATTCACTAAATGAATCATTCATGTACTCTTACTCTTCTGCTTTTATGATAGACTTAAAGTTATATTTTTCTAAAGTTACATTTTACTACCACAGTAACTGTGGAAGTAGATTTGTAATTATATCAGAGTGGAGTAAGAGAGATCAGGGATCATAAGATAATCTTTCTGGCTTTTTACACAGAATAAAAGTTATCACTGCAAATTACAAGACTGTATTTGGTGGTAGAAAAGGTACTTCCAAGCCTCTAAACAAATAAAAAGAGCCAAATACAGTGATTTCCCCAGCTACATATAAAAAAATAAAAAAGTTTTTACTGTGTCAAGAGTTCAGAAACAAGGAGCCAGTAAATACAAAGGATTAGGAAAAAAGACAAATTAAAGTCTGTAACATTTGGAAAGACAGAAACAGGCATTCGCCAAATGCATCTTAAAAAAAAGTCCTTCATACAAAGAACAAGGCTAGAGAACAATGTGTCATTACTTACCCTAAACTATGGTATAGGGCTTCCTATGGGTCTCCTTTTCTGCTTTATTAATTGGATAAAAGAATCATAATTCAATTACTTAACGATTTATTACAAAATACTTTGCCCACACAAGATTTTTCAGCATGTAAACACCATACGATTAGACTATCTACTATTACAGGCCTAGCATTTCAGATTTCATTAGTAAATAAAGCCAGGTTTATTTGTAATAAAGTTAAGCCCTTCCAACCACTGACCATGGAAACCAGATTTTGAAATAATTCAGATTTGTGTTTCTGTTCTTTCTAATTAAGGGTAATATCGGGAAGGACAGACAGTGGGTAGCATTGTTCAAGCACCATGGATTTAAGCAAGAAAATCTGATTATCAGCTCATGTCAGAAGCCAAGCGATAATGCAGCTTAGCATTCGTTTGGGCTTTTGCTTTAGCCAAAAGATAATTACTGTTCGTTAAGACTTACGTAAGTGTATCTAATATCTATGGTCCTAAAAAATTATGAATAGTAAAAGCACACAACAGGCAAAGAAGAGTTATTGTATCTATTATTTACTTGGGCTGTTCCATCATGGTAATTTCATTAGCCAAGAAAGTTAAACTTAATGTCAAACTATAATTTCTTAAAGGCCAAAAAGTTAAACATCAACTCTCATGCAAGTGACACCAGAAGTTACATTTTTTTATGAAGACACAAAAGCCATATTAAAATGACCTCCGGCCTTTTGCTTTAGGATCTGCTCTTTGGGCTGATTGTCTGCAGGGTGCCCCAAACCCTCTGCTCTCACTAAAGTCAGCCTGGTTAACTTCTAAGTGTTGGAGCCCTCTGACAAAATGTTAATATTTAATCATAAAAGTTTGTGATTTTCAGGGTATTGCAGCACTGGCATGATGTGTCAAACGAGCTCTGCGTCCTGACTTCTCATTGCACAAGGCAACAGATCTCACCTGACACAAGGAGCTGAACTCACACTCACTCTCAACAGCCCGGAAGGTACTAGGGGCAAAGAAAAGCACCTTGGCCAGGAGGGTCTGGCACTGCAGGCAGTGGGCACCCTAGGGAGGGAGCTGGAAGTCTCATCGTCACTGTCGGGGGCCCACAAGAGGGGTCTGTCTTTGACAGAACCCTTAGGAAATTCAGCAGTAGAGTACATATTTAGCCACCTAAATAAGGAGGCTCGGCTTCCAAAATGCCCTGTGATATAATGCAAAAGACAGCCATCTCTGGCAGACAATCCAGAGCAGGGACCTGACTTGGACACTTGAAATTGCAGCAGCACCTCCCTTAAAACCACCCTCTGCTTAGCACCTCTTGGGCACGAGCACCTGGAGCTTCAGGGGTGATCTCTCTGGGCAAGCAGCAGCAAGGACCTACCTACCTCACTGGGAAATAACAGGTGAGCTGCCAATGCCAAGATCTGTAGGAATCAAAACCCCAAGCACCAGCCACCTAAAGAGCCAGGGGGTAGGTCCCTTAGGCAGCTTATTTGGCCCAGCAGGTGGAATAATTCTAGCCTCCCTGTTAATGATGTGTAACAGCAATTAGGAGACAAAGTAAACAGAGGAAAAGGTTGCCTAGAAAGTAAGTCATTTTAAAATGATGCCATTTTCATTAATATTAGAATATCATGCAGGGGAAACAAAAATTTATCAGGCAATGAGAAACACAGATGTAATCATGAAACATTACCTTATGTTTATTTTTTTATGTGTGCATTTTATGGCTGACAGACATCATTAGGATGACTTACAATGACTTTCACCATAAGGCAGGGCATAGATTTCGCACCTTTAAATCGAGTCACGATGGCAATAGCACAATTGCTAATGCAAAAATCCTTTTGCTTCTGAGAAGAGCAATCATTGAGCTTGTAACGATAAGTTCTTTCGTGCAGAGGACGGTTCTTCAGAAAGAGAGCAAATGAAGCACTACAAAACCAGAGGAACAGTAGTTGGAGAGTGATAAAAAAGAGATATAAAGTCACCAGCATAGCAACAGGAATGGGAGACATGGTTGAACAGCCATCTCTGGAGGTACCTACCTCTCCTCCATCAGGGAAAGTCTGTCCTGGAAGAGCTGTCAGGCTACAGCATTAATACCATACTCACACAGGATGTTGAAACTGGTCTTCCACAGTAAAGCAGAGCAAAAACTAAATATAGGTGTTCTGCATCACCTCATAAGACTTCAGCCTGTTTGCCATGGACAAAGAAGAAAAAGCCAGGTGTGCTATATTAGCTGCTCAGAGGAAGTTCAGTACTGGCACTGCTGCATTATGGAACTGTTTTGAACAGCCTGCTCTGGCTACACAAGTGACTGCCAGATCCCCTTACAAAAACTGATGCTTCAGAAGGCAAAATAGTTTATTTTGGATAATTTTGGACACTAAAGAAATTCTGTTGGAGGGAAAAAAATAAGCACATCTTTTTAACCCAAATATGATTATTTTAAAAGGCTCTATTATCCTATATTAATTAGCACTTCATAGCTAAATAATAATAATTATGAGAAGGCAAACTGCTAACCAGGGAGACACTGCTCCTGGTAAGATTAGCTCATAGCCATGGAGGTTTGCAAGCACCTCTTCCCAGAAAGCATTGCCTGGATGCCAATGGAAGTTTTCTCATTCAAGGAGACAGTTCACAGTACTCTTTGGTCCTGAGGATTCTAACTTATGACAGATAAAGCTCTGAAGAGGTGACTCTCTCCCTCTGTGTTCTCCAGCATGGATGCTGCCACCTCGGAGGTAATGGAGCTAAGCCCAGCATGGGGTAGGCAGAGTGGGCATCAACCATGTGGCTGCACTGGCCTTCCTCATGGTCCTGGGAGTTACCTCCTGTAAGCGGCAGCCTCCAGTGTGTGGACTTCCAAAATCATACTGGGTTTTCAGGACCAAGTTTTAGTTTTCATTACCCTGATACCCAGAAACATTTTATGGGTCTAAAGCCCAACTCAGGATATAAATTTCTTGCTATCTAAAATTGTAACACACGTCATTACCTTCAGTATCTTCATGTAAGGTCATCGTACCATTAAAAATCTCACCCTTATTAATTAAAAAATATTTGCTCCAAAAATTGGCTAAACACTTTTTTTCTTTCTCGTGCATGACTACATGGTGGCTCTTTGTTTTCCCTCCTTGAATAAATGTCCTTAAAAAGCACAAATAAAGAGAATTAAATGCTGTGTCAAACCACTAGTACTGCATGTTTAAACACCTGCTCCCCTTCATCAGCCCTTCATAACATTGTTAAATGATAATTATACATACTGATGAGTAACAAATCAAAATACTGTAATCTATCTTGAAAGAGGTTTTGTTAATATTACACATAAGGCATTAATGGAATATTTAGACTGTTCTTGTGAGAGAAAACATACCTTTGTATACAGAGAAAGAAAAACACCAGGAGAACTTACTGCATTTTTCTCTCTACAATTAACTTCATACAAAACATGGGTTACTACTCCTCCAGGATTTTAAATACAAAAAGAGGAATTTGGGGGTATTCTTGTATCTTGGCTGGAATCATGCATTGCAGTTGGTTTCACAATTTTTGCTACAGTAACTGTGGTGTCCTAAGCTCTGCCTCCTCCCTGTCCTTGCCTCCTGGCACTGCCCTCCCATATTTGATCCTGAACCCTGAGTTCCCCAAGACAGCAGCTGTGGTCCAGCCTCAACATCTCTCCAGAGCAGGACGAGGAGACCAGGATGATGTGCTACCCACAGGAGAGGGATGGCCCCGCATTTCCACCCATCAATTCAGCTCATGGCCATGACTGCTCAGTCCAGGGACACAGTGATTCAGGGCAAACCACGTAGCTGCTCCAGTAAAAGCTGAATTAACTTTCATCTTCTACTCATCATTTCATTTTCTAAGGGCTAAGGAAAAAAACAAACACAGCAGATTAATTTCTTCATATTCTATCTGAGCTTGACAAGCTGTATAATTCTCGAGGGAAAAGGAGTCCCTTTCAAAATGCTAAATGAAATACAGGCAAATATTTTACTGCTACTTGCCAAAGTCCTTTGATTTCAAGGGTCTGGGTGTTGTTCTGCAGTTCTTAATAAAAATAATGTAAAAAACAAACTCCAGAAATCTGTGATGAAAACGTGTGAACCACCAGCAGGCTGGAATCTTGCAAGTTGAATGAATGCCTTTTAGATCACAGCTGAAATAATTCCCTTCAGAGCTCAACCATGAGTGAGAGTGCCTCTGTGCCTTAAATTCACTCAACAGGTGAACTTAAATTGCTTATACCTGGGGGGAAGATTACACAGTTCTACCACTGCATATCTTTTTTTCCCACCATTTATCCCCCTCACACCATATAATATGTAATAGTCTCACACAATACTAAACTGCAATTTCATCTCATTTTATCTTTGGATGTGTGATTTTCCCTTGAAGTTTTCTGCAGAGAATAAATGAACCATCATTGAGTTCATCACTACAAAACTGCTCCAGCAACATGCCATTGTCTCATTCAGCAGTGTGTCTTAATCAATACACCTTAGACCAATATAACTGTTTCACACTGTTCAGAAAGCTCCTGGTTTTATGTTGCATTCACACAAATTTCAGATACCAAATTTGGTGTGCCAACTCACGCATAATTAATCATGTTGGCTTCAGCAATCAGACAGTGCTTATGGGATTTTCAAAACTTTCACTTTATTTTAAAGAAAGCAGCATTGAGCCAACACTAAGCATTAAGCCAGCACTAAGCATCTGCTTTAAACATTACCCTACCTGAGACTGACTAACAGCCTAGGAAGCAATTTTAAAATCTGATTTCAAGAGAATTTAAGCAGGCAACCCAACAAACCTAATTACATTTGTTGCTTTCAGAGGTGTAAATCTAAAGTCACTCCTCAGAATTTAGCAAATTAATGCCAGGTGCCACCTGAATCCTAGGTACCCTCACCTTGGAAAGAAAAACATCGAGATTAATGAACTGTCTCAGGGTGTGGATAACCAGGTCATACTTTATGTTCTTTCCAGTTGTATGCAAAACAAAGAGATACAAGCAGAATAAAGGTTGGTCTTTACATCCAAACAAAATCCAAAGTCATGGAAACTTTTCTCAACTGGATAATAAAATCAAAAGGCTAAATACAAGATAAGCATCAATATGTTAAGCATTGATACTAAAGGATCAACATTACCCTTTTCCTATTATTTTTGATTCTGCAATACATATAGTAGTTTGATTTATATTTTTTTTAAATAATGCAAGTGCTGGTATGTTTTATGTGGAAATGTTTCCCTACTTGCAACACTGATAATAATCTTATAAAATAATATCAAAATTATGTCTATTGTGTTATTAAATAAACAACTTCTCACATAGCTTTCTGTGAGTGAAAGCTAAATTGTAAAATTTCTCAAGAAGCCAAATATCATAGACCTCCAAGATATTTTCTTCCTCCAACATAACGTGTTCCAATTTAAAGTAATATCCTTTACTTCAGTGATAAATTATTCAAGGCAGAGGCTAGAGATTTTTTGGTTCATGTATATCAGCCCTTTTTCAAGCCTTTTCCTCAAAAGAGAGGCATCACAGAACAGCAGCATACCTTACCTCTGTTCATACTAAAATTAATGTGGTTTATAACAGAAGTAGTAGATTTACCAGAGTAGTAATTACTGCAAAATATCCAATCATCCTGGTATAACATTGCCATGAATCTGATAAAATACCATACAACTTTCCACATGCAAATTACTTAGAGAGTGGGGGGAAAAAGTTTGCTTATTTATTCAGCTGTATCCTCATATTTTTTTTTCTATTTCAGCAGCAGAAATTTCAGTGTTCCCATGGAGTTTGCAGAGAAGTGAAGGAATAACAGCAGCAAGAAACAGCACACAACAAATTCTCACCTCTGTTACGTGCTATCATCAGGAAAGCACAATTAAAAAAAAAAAAAGGTGATAACAGCCTCTATGTTGTGTAGTTATGCATTAAAAACTGAGTGCAAATTACATGCTTTACCCCCATGTATAATACTAAGAATGATGCAGCAAAACGTTGGTCTGTGCTACACAGCTCTGTCTGCCTCTTAACAGTGGCTAGGAGACTTGGAAAAAAACCATATTCTCTAATCACCACAAGTATACTAGTAAATGTGTCCCACGCACGATCCTACAGCAGCCGTACAGTATGTGATAGAGCTGTCCTGAAGCTGCTCACGTTGGTGTTTAAATTTGCTTGCAAACCCCCTCCTCTTGCTGGCACTCCTCTTGTCTCCACTAGAGGGTATTACCAGTATGTCTATACTGCCATAGGCACACCAGCACTGCCTGCTTCCCCGCTTCCTTTCCAGGGTCAGAATTTGCACCAAAACCTGCGGGTTTTGCCCATCGTGGACCAGCCGCCTGCCTGTTGCTCTGCAGTCAGTTGGAGTGACATTCCCAAGATGCTGCTTTACGAAGATATGCACTGAGAGCCTGCAGGTTCCTGTAAACCCTGGCCAGCAAGAAATTACTTAGTTCTAGGTGCTTTAGAGAGCCAGGACTTCAACAATCAGGGCAACCCTGAAGACCTCTGCACAGACCAGTTCTGACTCCAGCAGCACATTGCACATCAGACCATGGAATTTACTCTTGCCTGTGCTCTGGAAGAGAAGAGGAAAATTACATGTCTTGCTTTAAGAGCCTTTTATAGCAGAGGAAAACACAACATGAAGAAGCTCCCACAAACACTTGGCTTATTTCTACTGTAGAGGAAAAAAATTGTATGGTGACAAGCAAGCGGGGAATCTTCCTTTTGTTGGGCAAATAAAAGTGTGAGCCCACTGGAATAGCGATTTATGTTCATATAGACAAATGTCAACTACACAATTCCTTAGGCTAAATTTTACCAGACCATCTCTTTTCTTGTCCCTCCCAGACAGATTGCCTTGATTTTTATAACTGTGCAACTTGAGGAACAAGAGTAACCTAGGTCTACCGTATGCAACATTGCACAGAACACTAGTGCCAGTTCCTACCCCAAAAACCTCCCAGCCTAAATAGGCAGCATAGCCAGGGAGAAAGGCCTGTGTCCAAGGTGAACAAACACCAAAGCCAAGGGCCAGGAACAACTACCACTCCGGCACTGCCACAAGAACTGTTAACAATAGTGTTTGCAAAAAGTAGAGGAATAGCACCTTATAAGATGTTTCATCAGCTGCTCCACCAGCTTTACTTCCTGACTGCCTCTGCCGTAAAAAGCTTATGGCTGAACAAATGCAGAGAGTGACTACAGTTTGGGACTGTCATGAGAAACAAGACAGAAAGCGGAGTAACTGTAGCCTTAATCCTACCTCCTCCTTCTACAGTGTTGGGACACATCATTGGATCACTGCCTGAGGCCAGCCTGAGTCTTTTGGGTTACATGCAGTCTTAAAAAGGTTAGATCCTGTCACTGAGTAAGATGCACATTACAACTGAACAAAGAAAGGAGAAAGAGATTGGATCCCACTTTCCAGTTCACACAGACTTGAATCAATGAAGGCCAGCCCACAAGTTGGCTTTTATTATTAACACCATTATTAATAAAATAATTACGCATAGTTAACAAGTAATAAATATTTATTTTATCTTGGTAGCATTACTAAATATTGCTTCTAAGTGGAACAGCCTTAAACATTTCCAGCCACAGCAAAGTCACGATACTCATCCTCAGAGTAAAGTACCACTCTTGACCTTACAAACAAGCTGGATTCATTTACATTAAAGCAAATGCTCCCACTTGATGAGTAAAAATGGTTTTGTAAAGTAACAGTAAACCGGATTTACACCACTTGAAGTCACCTCATATTTTCTTAATTTAATAGAGTAAAAAGGACTTTAGCTGCAATTAAAACAAGGTCTAGCAGCTCTTCTGATGCACAGTAATTCTCTATTAATACAGGAGAAGGTCTGGAGAAAGAGCTGGGAAGCACTTCTGCACAGGCATAGCTGATATGGACACAGAGAATATGCAGAGATAACACAGGACCTGTGGTGGAGGTGGAGTTCAGACCAGCAGCAGACCACATACCAAAAATCCGATTCTTCAGACCCTTTTAGAATTTCACACATTTCCCTCCTTTCATTGCAGACCCCATAGGAAGGCCATTCTGGGGAACACATTTGGACACAGATGTGTTATTACGGCCTGTACAAGGCCAGACACCCATCGACATTTTGTCTCCATGACAGTGTCCTACACTGGCACAACAGTTGGGTACCTGCACACAGCAGCCTGTGTTCAGCACAAACCTGGTCTCAATACAAACAGCTATGTGAAATATTAAAGGGTGCATCTCTCTATTTAAACGACTGGTGAATTTAAGTAAGTGCCACAGCTGACCACGGTGGACTATTCCCCCATGGTGGAATTAAGCATTATTTATATAACTAATGCTCAAAGCACTGTCAGTTCTCACACAATATTTTATAGGCAATGTGCATGTATTGTGCATGTATTGTAGGTACAGCACGTTGCCACCCACAGGCAGACCCAGGCAAGCTAAATCCTTTCCATGCCTAAGCAGCACAGGGGAAAAAACATGGACGGTGTGCGGCCTGAGTGTGAAGAGCGTAGTGGTCACCACTGAAGGCTTGCTCCTCTCACCATTTATTGTAAATAGGAAGGAAATTAGGACAATTAGAACAGTTAAAATGTAAATGACAGAAATAGCTGAAAACCCTTTTTTCCTCCAGTTCCTATTTGTTTAAACAAAGCCCTAACAAGCTACAATCAGAGGGGTCTGCAATGGATCCATGGCAACGGAAAGCCTTGGCCTATGGCTACCATCTTCCCCAGAACACTGCCATTAATTTACCAGATATACATGTACACATTGCAGGAAAAATCACCAGGCTCAAGCTTCATTCACTGAAAAAAGAGATCATTAGCAAATGAAAGAAAAATTATAACAGGTCAGCAATTTCCTTGATGAACTCATCTATTTATTTTTATTTGAAAGAAAAAGATGAAATTATTCTTGTAATTTTTGTGCTTTGTACTTCTAGTGAAGAGAAAATTGCACCTATAAAGCAGATTTTGATTCTTACACAGCAGATGAATAATAAAATCAATGCTTCAACATCTATGTATTCCTAAAATATTCTTCACAGAACATCTGAATAGCACATTAAATGAAGAAGGTGATAGTACTAGAAATACTACTAGAGATTACGCCAAGCAAGGTTTTATTTGTTGTTGTTTTGTGTTGCTTTATAATCCTTGTGTGTGGAAAAGGGGTTATTTAATCAGTCAGAAGATCAAGAGCTATCCAACAGCATAAGAACACTTGTTCCAAGCCTGATCAGAACATAAATTCCTAAAAACCACACGAGAAATGAAGTATACACAAAAAAAATAAGCAAAAACATCTCCCACAGATATGATGGGACTTTTGGATATGCTGTATACTACTGATGTGGAAATAGTGCTTATTAAATAATAAGATAAAAAGTGGTTAACTTTGTGGGTGGAAAAGGGAGACTCTGTGTGAGACTATAACTGGAGCACAGCAGTAAATGTCTCCAACCCCCTATACTCCACTCACATGGGCTGTGTAGTAAGGGACAGCCTGCAATGTATTTAACAAGTGGTTTAGTTCACTTTTATTCTAGTTTTGCAGGCTGAGCATATCACTTCTAGAGGAAATTTCAAAAGCAGATTTCAAAGGTAGAACAGATCTAAGGAGACTCCCACGTGTCACAACAGAAATTTTAACTGATGTTTTAGTCTTGCCTCATGCAGGTTTGCAGCATGGTAGTGACCTGAAAGACAAAGCATGAGATTTCTCCATTATATATGGGCTGATATGCTCGACCCACACAAAATAACATAAATAAATACAATTAGATACTCACTATTATTGTCATAGTGGATTGAAGCCCCGTGTCAGTATTAATTGCTCACCTTTCCCTTTCCAGGCCAAACCCAGGAACCCATCATACATGTGTTCTAAAGACACCCACAAAACACTTGCCTCGAGGTACCACCGTGATGTTCCATATTGTGTCTTGCAGCCATTTCAAGCTGCCTTGGCCTAATGAGCAATGCCAGCACATGTCTACATTTTGGCACTTTCATTAAAGTTCAGTCATGCAAAGTGTTAAGCAGACAGAGAGGGGGCTGATGAAATCTGGAATGTCAGCAGAAATTATTCACAAAAAAATCCCACGGCACATATTCAACTTTCAACATATGATATATACACCCTTGTGAATCATTCCAACCATAAGCACTGCTAATTACTCCTGCTAGAGATCAAACAACATATGTAATACACTTAGCTGTTATGTTGATATAGGACTCTGATCCTGAAGTGGTTACTACCAAACTACCAAAATTAACTAAAAGCAGACAATGTCTTTTGATACAGCACTGTCACTTACATACTTTCACTAAGTAATAAATACAACTTACTGTCTTTTGTTGTTGAAGTTCTCTCATCTTATTTCATGTTGTAATTTGTTTGACAGGAACATCATAAAAATCAATTACGTTTTAACTGTATTGTGTTTCTTTTTTAAATTATCTGCAATGTCTGACAAAATGCAGTCTACACAGTCAGACTGAGGATTTTTTTTCACACCATTTTTAGTCAGGCAAATGTATTCTTTCAAGGTTTAGTTACTTATTAGAAGTAATTTCTTTATAACTGTAAAGAGCCGTTGTGGTTGGGGTGTCCAGCAGGACCATGTTCATTACCATTGCTGTTCAGTCTGTTTGTGAAGTTCCTGAAAGGTCTAATAAGGCAAAACAGGAAGGCTGTTGGTGGATATCAATGCAAACAATACAACATCTTTTGTTTCCTGCGTTTTCAGAAGAGCTATAGCTCCAGCTTAAATGCCTGTAGGATCTCCAGGCCTTCATGTTACCATGGCAGAAGTGATAGCAAACAAAGATGAGCCAACACTTTATAAAACAAAATATGAAATATAGCCTAGTTATTATGGACATATGACTTCAAATAGCCAAATCTTTTTGGCAGGCAGTGCCTTAGAAAGCAAGGCAAAAGATATTATTCAATGTTATTTTTCTCTAAATATCTAGGAGAAGACACTACACATGCATGCACATACACACGTTTGCATTTGGATAATCTAGCATAATCAGGATTACTGAACCCTTCTAGGTCAAAATACAATATTTTAAAACATTTCACTCTAGCCAACATCTAGGAATTGCTTCATCCATCAAAATTCAACCACAACTGGGGCAGGAGATACTAACCATGCTAATGAATTAACATAGCATACAACAGTTACAGGGACCAGAAATTAAAATGCACCACCTCTGGGAGAGACAAAAGAATGCTTTTAGCTAGAAAGCAATCTGGTCAGGGCAGAATCTCATATCTGTTTTAGCATAAATTCAAGTGAAATTTGAACTACAGAAAAAGTCAGGACTCAGTTTTACCTTCAATTAAAATAAGGTCTTTCCCAAAGCATATATTCTGAAGGTCTCAGGTCCTATTCAACATTCAGAACAGAACTGCATTTCCATGCCTGGAAGAACTGTAAAGCGGATCACTTCCTAGAAGAACTCCACACAGCACTAGCTATCAGAGCAGGGCTTGCAGCTGTACAGATGTATTCTTCCAGTGACTTTAGAAGTTCATAGGGGCAGATCATCCACATAGGGCTAGGCAACATACAGCAGCTGAGGATCTGTGGTCTAAATCATGTAAGACCTGCTCACTCCCACTGATCTTTAACAGCACATGAGTATATAGATGTCTTTGAACATATAGATCTAGTCAAATTTTAGTTACTATAAAACATCACTGCTTTCAATTTGAGTGTTCACCTGTCTTGAACCTTAGCGGCTTGCAAAACTATGTGGAAACTTAGAGTTGGCACCCCATACTCCTACAATGAGAAACGTGCTTTTTATTAAAATTACTATTTGTCTCAGTATGTGCAAGCTAGTGACACTAATCCTGCAAAATCATAGAATCGTTAAGGTTGGAAAAGACCTCTAGTATCATCAACTCCAACCACTAACTTTCTCATGACTGTAGAAAGGCATCTAGGGATGACCATTGTCACCTTGACTAGCATAAAACGGATTTAATAACATGAGAAGTCCCCCCAGGTAGATTAATCACAAACTGAGGATAAGATAGCAGTTACCAGTTGTCTGTCTTTGTCAAATATCTTTAGCATTCCACCTAAAGAGAAAGCACCTGCAATATGGGAATGGTTAGGGGCTTTTGCAAAGTTTTGACCTCATCGTGTTTCAGTTGGCCTAACACACAGGTATGGTTTCTTTGTAGATTAAAAAAGTATTGTAATCAACAAGGAAAAAAACATACTTGAAAGTAACAAGTAGCTCAGATATTCATTACTAGCCATTAACCTGATTTTCTAATGAATACGACATTAGGCATTCATTAACGATCATTTGTGTTTATGTGGAACAGTGGCTGTATAATGAAGGTTGATAAATGAATAGAAATGAAATGAGGGAATTTTGGACACTTGTAAAGCAATTAACTTGTTTGGCATTAATTACATATTGAAAAGCTAAATCAAGTACATTTGGAAAGCCACTAGGACAGAGACACAGACCAAGGGTAGATATAAAGACTAGATATAAAAGAAAAGCTTTATTTCTTTTAAATAAAGAAATACAGCCAGAGGTAGGGTATAATGACAAAGTCCATTTTTAGCAAAAGAAATAGGATAACAGCCTGCATGCTGTAATAATAAAAAAAAATGATGAAAAGCAAAACAATGAAGCCAATAAAATAACCCCTCACAGTTGACAATGAAGTGCAAACAGGTGGTGTACTAGAGGGTTAATGTTTTTGTTTCTTAAAGAAAGAGCCATACAAGTGCCCACACACTTGAATGTATGCTAATAAATGAAACCACCTAGCAAATTAGATGCTAGAAATGAGGGAATATGGAAGCTCACTTTACAGTTACCAGGACATATTCCCTCTAATGAGCTGGTAACCTGATCTTTCCAGGCAGTTTTGACAGCATCATTTCTGCTAAGTGTGGCCCCAACCTCAAAAACAGATGCTTTCCATACCCTTTGCCTGCACAGAGACCTATTAACTACAAGGAAGGCAACACAGCCTCAGCGAACACCATCCACACATCTCTTTTGCATTATCAACGATCAGGAGTAAAAGGAGGAAAGAGAAGACTGTAAAGCAAAAAAAAAAGGGAAAATTTTTGCTTAGCTGTGATCTGCTAAAGTGGGTCTCTCCTTAGCAAAGGAGAAGGGATCTCCCACAGCACACTGTATTCCTTTCCCCAATCTCTTCCCACAGCCCATCCCGCTGCTCTCAATGAGGCAGTGCCACTTCACCTCCCATGGCAACACCCAGGACAGCCCACAAGTGCAGGAGCTGCTGCCCTGCTCCTGGCTGCCCTGAGAGCTCACAGGGAGCTCCTGCCCCAGCGAGAAAGGACTGACAACAGAGCAGGACTTCGGCTGCCAGAGAGTCCATTAGGTTTGACCCAGGAAACAAAGTGAGACACTGCAAACTGAGAATCACTTGTGCTATGGCAGCAGGTAGAAGCTGATGAGAGCTACTTCTCCATTGAGACATCACTCCTGTCAGTTTCTACTGGAGCAAAGCTAAAATTTTAAGTTTGTCTCTATCAAAGATTCATGCAGCGACTCACACATCCTGCATTAGACCAAGAAACCTATCAGTGTTTTCTGTTTCAAAAAGATCCTGCAATCATTAAGTACAGAACACAGCTACATTTCCAAGAGTCATTAACAGTCTAGTCAAATGTTCTGCCACTGGTTTTACTTACAAAATGCCAATCTGATCATGCTTGAAAAAGCATACAGAAAATTACTTATAGACACATATTTCTCCAATGAAAAAAGAGCTTTACACACTTTACCTGGCAGGTGCTATCTAAATTCAATCAGTGTTCTGGATTTATAACCTATACCCTAAAAACTGCTTGTCTTCTCCTGCATTGCAAGCACATTTCCACAGTAGAAGAACTGACTAAATCCCATGTTGCTCCAGTTAATCTTGCTTGGGCTCACAGTCAAGCCTTGGTGGATTCATATTTGATACTGCACACTTCATATCAAAGACAAGGGACTACCATAGACACACCAGCTCTACAGGGAGAACATAATTTTATTTACCTTGGACCACGTTACACATCAGCCTCAATAAGTAGGAGTAACCTCATTTAAAATGTCTTTTAAACTTGCTCAGTGTGCTTTTCCTCCACTGCTGTGGTGCTCTGGGGCTAGATGAGAACCCTAGTGAATTTTCAGAAAGACCCAGCACCACTATAGGAAACCACAAATCCTTAACTAACATATGCTAACTTTTCTCCTCGGAACAAAAGCAGCATTTCTGTTGTCCCCTCAGCAGAAAACACCAATCAAAGATGATTCTTTTCAGGAACAAATGTTAGCCAGGAACTTCAGTTGTGTTTAATTAAGTTCTTCCGAAAGAAACTGCATGCTGTGGCACTGAAAAGGTTATCAGAGGTCAGCTGCCTGCCATGACTTTGTGACCCCCAAAAGACAAAATAAAAGATAGTGGTGTCCCTGCTGGTAAGATTGGCTTCTGCATTTGTTTCCCTCCCTTTCTGCTTTAATTTAATAGCAATCAGCACAATATGGATGCTTTTCTTCCAACAATAGGATGAGCAGAAGTTAGATTTACAGCACTGTAAGGGGGAAAGCAGGAGAGAGGGCAAGCACACTATGGCTCTTGATCTACAACAGGAACATCGCTTTGATACCCATAAATAACTTGCAAATATATTTAAGATTCATTACTGTCAAGAACTGACAGATGTGCACTTTTTTAAAATTTAGTATTACCTTATGGAGCCTCTCAAAGACATCACTGTTAAGCCAAACAACTGACTTCTAAAATAGAAAATAATTCAGGGTACAGATCCATGTTGAACATATAATGTATTTGCAATATTTCTCTGAGCCACTATATGGAAGAACTATCATCATAGATGTACAAATCCACTTTTAAACCACTGACACAGTAAATGAAAATACTGAGGAGGTTGAGGTAACACTGTCAGCAACCTCTTCCAGGTGACTTTGGTCACAGAAAATGTGTGCTACAGTCCCTGTGATTATCAAAGTGCACAGAAGAACAACAGGATCCTTTCAGGATTTCACCTGAAGGTTCCAAGGGAAAAGTCAGTATAATTCCAAATATTTCAGAACATCAATTATTATACTGCCACCCTCATCATATCTTTAAAGCAATCCATCAATATTAATGAGATTGTCTCCTAAATTTAGTTATCCTTTTAGTGATGACAAGGTAAAACGGACTTGTTCAACCTTCAGATTTTATTTTATCACTTTAAAGTGCAAGAACTTTAGACATTAAAAGACGTTTCCATTATTGTCTTAGAAGATACAAGCTGAGTGGTGGGTCAATTTCTTTTTTAAAACTATTTCCAATCTCTTCAGTTGCAGTCCCTCGTGACTGAATATTTCCCTGTTTCATTGCTGTCCAGCCAACTGCCTCCTGTTGAACATTTCCATCATAGGCAACTTTTCAGGAGTTTCATTCAGAACCAGCATGGAATGGCATCCATGGCCTTGCTGATAGATCGCCTCATCATACCACACACACTCTGACCTTATCCAAGTCCATGCCAAAACTCTCACTGACTTCAGTGGAGCCAGGACTGATCACAGCTCTTTGCTCAAAATCAACCTCCGCCTCTCTCTTTTTCCATTATCACCAGTCTGCTTTCTGAAGCATGAACAGCTCAGCTCTGCTCCTAAAGCCAAGGAGGAGCTGGAGAGGTTTGGAGCAGGGGAAATCTCAGCCCAGAGAGGAGTCTTGAGAACATAGTCACCACAAACATCATGCAAGCTGCTAACCCCTATTTGTTCTTAGCAGTTGAGCCATTCACCAAAATAAAGAGAGATGATTCTACCTCCTTGTTGGGTCACATTCATTTCGGGTTGAGAAGAGGTCAAGTGACAGGAGGATAATTTGCTGTAAAACTGCAAAATCTCCCACTGAAATCCATGTGATTCAAGACACATTAGGAAGACAATGTATTTGTACTTTGAATATTACCGTCATTTCAAACCTCAAAAAATACAGAAAATAACTGTTATACTTTCTGAATGTATATAGTATTGAATCTCAGGTCGTTACCATGCTAAGCAGCATAGAGTAGAAGTTAGATATGTTACAGCAGGACCCTAGGTTTTTTTCTCAGTAAATCCCTTTAGCAGCTAAGTATTAGTGCTTTTGTTTGCCTGCTCCCAAATGCAGGCCAAATGCAGTTGGTCTTCGAAGGATTATCTCTGTACTATACTGAGGTGCAAAATTATTATCAAAAACAATATCAATTCCAGCTGCAAGATGAGCTTTGCTCTTCAGAAACACACACTTTAAAGTCAACCATAATTAAAAAAACAGATCCAAGATTAAAGTTATCAGAGGTAAAAAGACACAAACTACTGCTAGTTTTCTGTAGCAGCAATCAGTTCTTCCCTCTGCTTGAATTTTCTTCTCTGTTGAAACACTGTAGTCATGAGGCTTTAATCAATATGCAAAGAAATTACTTTCTAAAGTAAAACAATCTTAGCTCAACTAAAGATAATGAAAGTCATGCAAGCAATTATTCATGCCTAAATGCCAAGCTTCTGGTTTCACTTCCAGACAAATCCAAATGACAAAGATCCAGTATTTGTTTTCCCTAGTAACATTCTGGGATACCACAGCATATACTTTGGCTGAGTACAGTCTCCCATGTTTGTCCTCAGCTTCTTCCACATAATTCAGTAAAATACACAGACAAGTGCCACATCTGGATTTGTTACCTAGGCAGCAAACAAACTTCATCTGAAACCTCACAGCAAAATATGCAGTTTGAAATTTTAACTGGTGTAGCGAGTGCCTCATTTATCAAACTCGCAAGGAGAAAAACAAAATACAAGTGAACAAGAGCATCTAATCTAAAATGAAGTTGCACTGGGGATTTTCAGCTTTAATACTTTAATTTTTCTAGCAGTTACTTTCATAAAACAATGGAATATTGAAGGGACCACTGGTATCTATAGCACATCAACATGACAACAGAGAACAAGGTAAAACCATCCTCACAACAGCAATTATATTACATTAACAGCAGAACTTTTGGTTCTACAACTGCATCAGGTGTTTTTAATAAAAACACATTTTGAAAAAAAAAAAAGCAAACAAGTACAGCTCATCAGTCAGACAAAAATACTTAAGAAATCTTGATCAGTCTTTCACAACTCTATATAAATCTATGTAGAGGTTAGGAAAACACTTTTCATGTTTTCATGACACTGAATTTGAGCTACTTTAAAGAGGTTTACAGACATCTTGGCCTTCATGAGACTTTGAGACCATAAGTGAGCATCATCTTCTAGCTCACACTCACTTTGTTTTAAATAGAGATCTTTAGTATTACTTGCTTCAAAATATTTTTGTGAAAAAAGTGACAATCTGCCACATTGAGCCACTGGTCAGTTTAGGATTTTTCTTGTCCCTTTGAAAATAATGTATCTTTCCTCTCCCTGTAATAGGAAGTCATTTATACCTTGCATAGCAGATTACTTGGTCCAATTTCTATGAGGAAGGAAAATAGGCATCTTTGACAGCACTTTAAAGGATTCCATAAGCGTATCTTAACCTTCTGTGCTGTGGTTCAAGACATGATGTCTAGAATCTTCAGGGAGAGGCAGTACAGTGGCACAGGGTTGGGGGGGAATGCTTACCTGATTATTATCCATTCAATACCAGTAGCAGATATTTTCAGCAAGGGTATGAGCTCATCATGTAAATTATAAACTAAAAGAGGAATGTGCAGTCTTGGGATTTGATGAAAGCAAATAAATGTGACTACAGGCATAAAGGCTGGCTGTTCAAAGGATAAGTAATAACAAGAATAAACTAACATTTTGTAGATCAAAATTTTCCAGTATATAAAAGTTTGAGATACCATTACTGTTTGTGGTTAATAAAGAAATAGGAACACTTGGAAAATAGATGTGTACTAGCATTAGTCAGGGATGCTGGCAGAAAATCTTAATTTCTTACACCTCTCAGGCCTTCACGCTATCTTTCCAAGGAGAGCAAAGCAATCAGATCTCATTGCTGAGATTATCTAAGATAAACTCAGTCATCCCTGAAGCAGAATTCAAGAGATTATGGGGGAAAAGGGAGGGTTGGATCTTATAATAAATAATAAATCATCTTACATCATCTCAGATCATTTTGCCAAGTGGCACATTTAACTGTGTAAGGAAGAGATGCAGTTATGGACCCATTAGCTTTGAGTCTTAATCTTCTAAGGATATGTGCACCCCTAACTGTACCGTATGTGCACCCTCATCTGTACCAAGAGTTGTCCCAATGTCCAACTGAATAAATCCAGGTTAAACACACGCATAAAATTGGGGTATATGTGGGAACCCTGGTAATCACAGATGGATTTACTGCAGAAAAGGATACTGATGAGGGCACCAAAAAGATATTGGTAAATCCTCAGAGATCAGGATTCCTTTCACACCAGCAAGCACACATTCCCTTTCCTCTTTTTGCCCCAGAGCCTTCTCTGAAGAGTCAATCCAGAGCCCTCCATAAGGGCATGGGTGAGACAGATCAGTACCACAGAGGTCCCTAAATTCCACCTACCTGTGGAAGGAGGAGGCAGAGAAACCAGTGTTCCCCTTTGAAGAAAAGGCAGGTTTGTGATGCTGCCCTCTTCCAGGTAAATTGTATGTGAGGGAGAGACCAGGACCTCAAACATCCAAATTCCTAGACTCCATTAGTCACCAAAACTATGCAAGTCCAGAAGTAATATCACATCTATCATGTACATTGCCTGTCACCTGTGACAACAGCATTCACAAACTAGTACCCACTACATTTTTTTCTGCTAAGTTTTACCCAACTGATAAGTGATTTTTCCAAACTCTATTGCTTTAGCATGTTTGACCTCAAAAACTCTGCCCCAGCAGAATTCCTCCCCATCCACCAAGGGCAGGGCCAGGCAGAGAAAACTAAGTACATTACCTACAACAGCTGTTAAAATTCCAGTGCACTGGAGCAATATATTTCAGAATAAATCCTTTGAAAAGGTACATAAATAGTACAAAAAGAAGTAAAAAGTGTCTCAACATGTTATGAAAGGAAGATTATAAAATTCCACAATGTATTTATTCCTTGCAATTACAACATAATGATAGTTCATGTTCAGTACTTAATAAACATATATTCAACTTTCTGAATGTCAAACTTTGGAACATATAATTTGAAGTCCTGGAATATGAGACCACTGTTCACTGCAGAATAAGAAATAAGGACTGATTTCAAAGCAGCACATATCTATCAACCTCAGCAGGGCCATGCTTCTCTGAGAACTGGGTAGAAAACTTCAGCTTGAATATTAACACAAGTGAATCCTGGGGAGAGAGCAGCCCCTGAACTGTTTCAACAATGCCATGCAATCTGATGGCTGCGGTCTACACTGCAGGCTTCAAATCCCTTCTCCATCAAAGTGGAGCTTGAACTGCACTGCCTCAGTTCCCTGCTTGAGAAAGTCTCTTCTCCCTGAGGGAAGGAAGGTAAATTTTGTGTGCTTTTTACTTACAGTAGTAAAGATGTAATTATGTTTAACTATGATACTAAAAAATTTGTAGTTAAAGTATTCTCTACCAGACAAATCTTACAAATAGCATACATCCACCTTCTTTTCCAACATGTTCATATTACAATTTTCATTCAAATAAAGGATTTCCTTTGTCATCTTTTGTCAACGCTCTTTAATAACAAACAACTAAAATTATGGAATTTTTATGCTTACATTAAACAAAAATTCACTAAGTTTCTTCAGGATGACATGCAGAACAAAACAAAATACAAGCACCAACTGAGCAATGTCGCATAGGAGCTACAAGTGCATATTTAAAACAATTTTTCTACACCTGCAATATTAATCACAGGGCATTGCAGGTGGGGTTTTCTGAAATGCTCTGTGGTGGACCAATTCCCAGTAGGCCAGTGCAGAGTGCTCTGTAAGACATGTTCAGAGGTTATTGAAGATTATGGAAAGCATTGCCATCTCTGGCTGATCCTTTCTCCCAGCTATGAGAGAAGAAAGAATTGAACAGATAAGTGTATCAAGATCAAGCCACATACCTTCAACTTCATTTATTAGTTTCTAAATAAATCCTTGTCTTTCTATATGTCAGTAAAATAATTGTCTCTTATGAAAAAAATCATAAATTACAGATGAAAAAAAATTGTTGTGGTGAATCCATGGTTAATGAGAAGAAAGATGCTTCCCTTACTGCTTCTTACCACTCTCTCCCCATCCCTTTTACCATGACGGTTTGGGATCAGTTTAACAGAAGTTTTGCTATTGAGGATTCTCATCTTCTCACCCTAGACATAAACAAAGGCAAAAATCTTGAATTTTCTTTTACCAAAATATTTTAGCTGGTTTTCTCCTTATTGTTGATCCGTCTTTTGAACACCAGGGCCTCCCTGATAAGGTGTAGCCACCTTCTTTAGCTTTTCTCAGAGTGACTGCAGGGGGAGGGACACCAGGAGCATGACAAGAGGACTCTACCCCAAAAAAGAGGGGCAAGAACTGTGTACTCTATGTAAAGACTCTGAACCTATGGTTATGCCTTGCTCTCCAGGTAGGACAACAGACCACCTGTGAGAACAAGAAGCCTCATCACAGAAACATGTGTTTCACTGAAACCTAGAGACACAAGGCTTAGCAAGTCCCAGGTGAAATCTGTGCTAAAAAACAAGACCCTAAAGTTAAATAGGTCTTAAGCCTAAAGCTGGAACATACCTCGTGGTGAGAGCAATAGCTGAGTAGAAATCACATTCAGATTCTTAACTCTGTAGCCAACTGATTACAACAGAGGCACGGTTTACAATGGCTGGACTGGATCATCTAAAAGGTCCTTTCAAATCTGAATTGTTCAGTGTTTCTATGGCTATTCTGATTAGTGGCACCCACTCCTCCTGAGTTGTTTTCAATTACTTTTTTTTTATGAACTTCTGAATTTCATCCCAATAAATAGTAAAAATTTGATGGTTTTGATAGCATCAGGTGTTCATTCCCCCTTCTTGCTTTTCTTTACCAAATAGCTTTATAGAATAGCCATTCCTGGGCAGTATTTGTGAAGCTTTTATTCACTGCCTGCAAGTGGAGAGGATGCTTTGGTCTTCTGGTTTTGCTCATAATTTCACATTTGGTAAAGTTTGTTCAAATCCCTTTAAAACCTCTAAGCTTATCTGCAAGTCAGAAAAGTACAGCTTCAGAAGGCAAAAGAAATAAATCTCTTTGAAATGCTAATGGAGTGGAACACTTTCTGCTATTTCAAGAAATAACGTATCCTTTTGGAAAATTTGTAAGGGGTTTGCTCTGATTAAGATATTTTAATTTATGACATGCAATCATAGTTCAGTGAAAACAATATTGCCCTGTCACAGCCTTGTTGCTTGTCCTGTGAAAATAGAAACACCATTATGAGAGAGAAACTGCTGCTTTTAGGAACACACAGTGTTTCACTAGCTTTGTCGAAGGTGAACAAAGCACTGAGCTCTGTGTAGATATCTAAAAGGTACAGTTTTCTTTTACAGTGACACTTCAGTTACTTTGCTTTAAGCATTTTTCAAGCATATGTCTGTCAAGAACCTTGAGGAACTGGAATAAAAATACAGATAGAAAGCACAACACTTGGTATAGTACCAGCCATCACACATGTGATTAAAAGCCTACCTAGAGCATCAGGTTAGATCTGGTGATGGGGAAAAGATGCTATGCCTAAAAATTGCACATTGCACTATGATATGGATCTGGGAACATGAAAGAAAAAAGGTTCAAAAGAAAAATAAGACAATGCTGCTAAAATAGGCCTGATTATGTGGGTCACTAAGTACTGTGTATTTCCCCTGTAGCATTTCATAGTCGTTACTGTTGCCAGGGGAAGCTTGATCCTCTCATTATGTATGTTTGTCTTTCACATCAGAGCTCCTCTCTTTCTTTCCATGCCCCGGCACTGTAACAGAAATAAAAATAAGGAATGAACCCCCATTATTACCCAAATACCTACAAAGCAGAGGGAGTGACCCCGGTGGGTCGGCGGGTCAGCCCCCTCGTCATTGATGCACTTGCTCCAGCAGACCCCTGCCTTTTGTCACGGGGTCAAAGCCAAGACCTCTGCTGAGTGTCCTCAGTGAAGAATTAACAAGTGTGACAATTTGCAGTCCCTCCTCCCCCAGCCCCCGGTCCTGCCTGTGTGAATGCTGTAAATAGAGACATCTGGATGGAGGCCTTTCACTGCAGTAATTGAAAATGAACATGGATCAAGTTCTGGCCTGTTGTATTCATAAATCTTCAGGCTTAATTACATTAAAGGGAAATCTAGGGCCCGGCTCTATGGAAACGGCAGATCCTATCAGGCTCTCAGATCATGAATCTTTAAGATAAGTGTTTTTCCTCTCTTCAGGACAGTCGGATGAGAAATTTTGATTGGGTCTTTCTAGCATCAGAAATCCATCAAAGATCTATAATTGTTCTTTGTGTTTTACTTTTCCTTTGTAATGTGGTGTGTTTCCACTGGCAGAGGGCTTGGATGTGTGAGGCATCAGGCTGCCATCATGCCAGGCAGTCAGGCAATTGCTGTTGGAGGGCCACGCACACCCTCCATGTGGAAATTTAGGAGAGCGAAAATTTGTATCTGGCTGTCACAGTTTTCACTTAAAGAGAGTCCTTGGTCCTGCTTTCCAGTGAAGAGCTGGGGCATGATAAGTAAATGGAGTCTGCAGTTCTGCTTGCTCATTTCAAAAAGGAAAAGGATTTTGAGTTCAGTATAAATTCTCTTCACATGTCTTTTAAAAACTTAGCTGTACTTGAAGGAACAAACCAATATCCTGAAAAATCAATAAACAAACAAACTAGTGGCAGAAGGGCAAAACATTTGGATTTTGAATAAGGCTGCTAGTTGTCAAGAGCTGTTTTTTTCACAAAAACATCAATGCTTTCAGCAGCATTTCTGTCTCTGAAATGAGCTCTCATCAGTTACAAACTTCACAGTGAGCTTATACAGGACGAAGATTTTCAATGCAGCAGAAGCTTTGATTAAAAGAACATCCAAAACACAATAAAGACACACAACAGTCAAGATATTTTTATGTGGAGGAAGGGTTTTCCAAAATGCTACCCAGAAAAAGTGCTGATGTAGACAGACCTCTTTAATTAAATTCTACAGGAACTAATTTGATAGCATATAAGTTGACTGCTGTCTCCACAACCACCAGACAATGCCACTGATCCACAATATGGCCATGTAAAACTGAACACTCCTGTTCCTTGCAAGACTGTTGGGATAATATGGCACAACAAACAAAGAAATCTTGCATCTTGGCCTTTATAAGCATTCTGAATGGTGCTGTGTGGTTTATTTTGCAAAGAAAACAAAATTAGCATCCACTGGAAAAAAATATTCCAAACAACTCAAAACCAGCACAAATGCTGAAGTCTTTTTTACCAAAAGAAAGGAAAAAAACCCACAGAACTAATTGACTTCCCCATTGCAACTTTGCTTCCATCAAATTTCAGCCTGAATGAACCTCAATACCATAATTACAAATTTTCAATTAATAATAGCAGGGTGAGTTCCACGCAGAAGCTAAAATTCAGTCCTCAGTCCCCATGGCTGCAGCTTCCCCCTAACCATACCAGTTACTCCACCCCACTCCTTAGAGATCAGGGGAACTCTGCAGAAATAAGAGGTAGTAGCTAGCAAGCATGGCCTCCAAAACTACACCTCCTGCCTCTCAGCTCAGGGGTGTATTGCAAGAAATGAAAGTTCCTAAAAAATATCTCCTGCATTGGCAACAAGAGTAACCCATCCTCTTTAACAAATCTTGATTTTCTTCCAGGACTTGTACAAACTGCTGTGGCAGAAAACTATCAATAATGTTTGCTCTGCAGGAGAAGAGTGGTGTTACTTGCAGTCTTTAAAGAACCAGTGCCCCAGTAACAAGTGGTTTTGCTGACAGCATTTTCCCATCATATTGACAGAAAGGGCTGGGTAATGACTCAAGAATTATTTATGTGAAATCCAGAGCCAGCAGCACTGTAAGTTACGGAAAGAGGACAAGCTCACAAGGCAGGGGCTGTGTGTCTGAATGAGAAGGGACACACTTTCTGTCAGCAGGCCTTAGGGGATGCAACAGAGATCCAGAACTGCAGGCTACCACCTGAGCTCATCCATACATTTCCAAACAAGTCGGAAGGGCAACAATGCTGTCAAATAATTCATGTTGCAGTGAGACCAGTCCTCCTCTCTGCAAGGCTTTCTTATCTAACAGGTTTACTCAAGTACCTTTTATAATTCTACAGACATTCTGCTCCTGTATTCTACATTTCACTTTTATCTTAATTGTAGGTTTAATTGTTGAACCCTTTAGGTGTAATCCATTTTATAGAAGTCTTTCTGTCATACATTTGAATGGAACTCCAGATCCTAGACTCCCCTTCTCTTGCTTTTACTACAATGGAATAAGGATCATACTGGCAGTAGAATTAACAAAGGTGACAGAACCTAATCCTGGGAGATTTAACCATTCACCTTGTTAACAGCATTTGGGAGATGCCAGAGTTGTTTTCAAATGTGATACATTTTTCACAAGTCTGAAACTTCCAAGACATGATGGTGATCAGGGCCAATTCCTACCACACCTGGGCTCCTTTCTCTCTGAGTAGGTCAGAATTCAACTCCTGTACCACAGGGAAACTCCTCTGATGTGGGATCAGGCAAGCCTGGAGTGTGGTACTGAAATATACTGCGGTATGCCCTGCTCGGGCAAACACTTTGAAAGGAAAGTAAATCAGCAACTTCACACTCCTCTTCTTCCTGGCAAGGAACATGTAAAAACAGAAAATCAATAATAAATAAATAAATTATTTGAACTAACACTATGATTGTAGTCCTGCTCGTAACTAATCAATGTCTGTCTGCTTACTTCCAGAGCTAGTTGGCTTCTATCAGGGTATTTTATTGACCTTAAATTATTAAACACACAATACAAAGCAGCCACTGTGCATGTGTACTGCAGCATTTTGTACTCTTTATTGCTGCCTGCGCTGTTGCTGGCTCTGAGTTCATTAAAGAAGGGAAATTGATGTCTGTTTATTTCTTTTTTTATTGTACTATGTGGCAATACACTTCTATGAACCGGGAGACATCCTTTCTGCACAATTTTATTTAAAGTCCTTGGGGCTTGGGTGCCTGACTCTCAGTGATATCTTCGACAGCATCACTTTACGTCACCTGTTTCAGCAAACACAAAAACGACCAAAGAATCACAGAATGACTAAGGTTGGAAAGAACCACAGTGAGCCTTCTGGTCCAACCTTCCTGCTCAAGCAGGGACATTCTAAAGCACAGAACTACATACAGACTGTTCTTCAATATCTCCAATGAAACAATGCCTCAAAAATGCAAAAAAAGGTTTATTCTCCAGAAACAACCAATGGTAATAATAAAATCCATTAAAAACGGTTAACTTTACAACAGACAACCTGTAAAAAAAATCCAATTGTAGCAGTAAAATTTGATAAAAGTTTTGTTTACTTTCATTCTTTACCAGTGCTAAATGTACAGCTGTTGATGAACCCCACCATGTAAAATTCAGGTGAAGAGCCATCAATAAAGAGATGGATACTAATGAAAAGTATCTTGTACAGATCCAGCCAGCCAAAAGTCACACTAGGAAGGGAGGATATAATCTCTCTAAGGATCCCAATTTCCCTACACTCTCAGACCTCCCGCACATTTGTTCACGTTCCAGTCGCCGTATATGTCTATTCACTCCTTCTACCCTCAAGGACAATTATTACTTCTCAAGAGGCAATTATTAGGGCTCTAAAGTCACAGCAGTTACTTCTTTGTTCAAATTTAAGCCAATACTTTGCCCAGAGCAGTTTCTCCATAGCATATTCACGCTGGCACCAAACCCCACTTGCAAAAGTCTTCAGAGGGAACATGAAATTACAACCTAAATCCATGGGAAGCCTTGGTAAAGACCTCTGTGAATACTGATGCATAAACCCATATAGCACAGAAGAGAGTTATTGGGGCATTTTTCTTTCCCAAGGTAAGATGTCTACCTGAGCTACTTACCCCAGAAATACCTCAAGCCATACATACCCTGCATTGACCCAGGAGTCACTGCAGGGAGTCCTTGGATGGTGGAGCCTGCCCCACAGGAGGGAGACATCGGAAAGACAATTGCAATAAGTACTGAGACAGGTAGAGGTGTCTCCATTTGAACAAAGAAAAATATAAAAGCCTCCAAACACCGTAAAACTTACACAGAGTTTTCAGTATTCTGCCAGCTGTATAAGTTAGGAAGTGATTCTAGGCATCTCCATATTTGACAGTTTCTTATATATGTTTCTTCTTCTTTTGACTCTACAAACTTCACAGTCTGGCATACCAGGCACAAAAGTAAAGATTCTTTATGCAGAATAAAGTTGTATTGTGTAGAATAAAGGCAGATGTATTGTGCCTTTACCATCAAACAAATTGAATATATCTGTTGCAAGCCCAGAAACCGTGGAAGAAAAAAGTTCAGGGCAAAAGCATATTAAATTTTTCTATGACTGCACTGCCTGAAATTGTATATACCTGTATATATATGTAGTCCAAAAATATTTGAAGTTTCAGTAAAACTATGGCCAAAACCCAGAACCCTCTTCCACTGAATGGAGGCCTTGCAGTTTCTCTGCATATGCTGAAAAGATCCAGTGACAGCTGGCAAGGTCATTGTAAATGAGGGAAAAAGAGAGTCTTGTCTCCATTACCAAATGGCAGCAACTAATCACTGTCACATCCTGATGTGGTTCAGGACTGTCCACAGGTTTATTGTGGCCATTAACCTATTCAAATATTCTACTTGAGGAGAAAAAAAAGTCTGGGGCCCAGTCTGGATCCTTAGATCTTCTGCAGTAATTTTAACAAAGCTACCGTAAAACATCACCACATCAGATCGCATCTATACAATACAAATACAGTGATGCAAATTAGAGCTTGAATATACAGTATATTACTGTCTCCAGCCCTCACACATGATTTTTTTTTTTAGCCTGTGAGCAATGCAAAATAGCTTTTGCAGCTTGTGCTGAAAGTCGAGTCCTCTGGTATTTACTGCGCGGCCAAGGGATCTCACCAGGTAGTGTCTGAGGCTCTGCAAACTCACACTCCACTCTGCCCCACAGCAATATGCTCATGCCACCACACTTTCAGGGTGATAGTAATTTATGGCCACCTCCCTGTAGTGCAAATAATTACCCCAAAGCAGAGAAAGGGTAAAACAGACTGCAGGAAGGAAGGATACGAATTGCCCTTTTCCTCCCATTTTGGAGTTAAGGCACTTTGTCTTGTATTTACATTATCTTAACAATAGGGGGATGTTTCTCACACTGATTTTCTTCTGGGTTGTCAACATTGTTGAGAACTATACATAAGCAGTGAATAGTTTCTCTATCCACTACAGTTTATTTTAAGTGAGTCTCATGAAATCAAAAATGGGTTAAATTAAAGTTATACAGGTTTTTTATTGGTTTGGTCTTGGTTTGGTTTTTTCTTCTCAAGGAAATGAATTGCATGAAGGTAAGACAAAACAATACTCCACAGGCCATATGCCTACACTGCATGAGGCTGACACTCTTCACACATTACATGCAGCCACTACCGTACCAAGAATGAAACCATATCTAGGAACGAGACAGAGAGCAGGACAACTCATGAGAGAACATCACACAAAACTTTAGACACAGAAAAGTTCCTAACACTGTTTAATCAACACTCTGTGATGGTCAGACACAGTGGGAAGTCTCTGCACCTTTGCAGTCCATTAGAAAACCCAGTTTATCCTCAAGGATAACTCAGGAAAGGATGAAGGTTATGACACAAAACTGAGTTTCAGAAACTGTGTTTTAAAATTGCCTTGGGCAGGGCCCTCTGAGCGACCTTTGGAGATGGCATTAGGTTTGCCTGATAACACACCTGTAAGCGCAGATATACCCCCCAGCTGAGCCAACCACTGAGCTCAGGTACTCGGAGGGGGCCAGAAGGGGAATCAACACATGGTAACCTCCTGGGTGGGTTTATTCAGCCTCCCAAGCAGTCTCTCCTATCATACCACCACCACCAGCACCACCTAAAGTACCTGATGAACATCCAGGTGATATATGTTCACACATTCTTCACAGGGACTTTCAGCTCTTGAAGCGACACTGAGATCATTTACCCCAAGGAACCTTAGTGCCTTAGTTTGCCCTCCCAACATCTACACAGCTGAAGCCATGCTCCTCATGGAGTCTGGACCTCATATCTCTATCTCACCTGTCTAAAACTGTCTTTGTGATGCACCTCACACTGGAAACTAGAGAAGAAAAATGCTACTTTAGATGCCTGTCTAGTGTATGATCACTTTAAAAGCTCAGTGTCACTGTAAATTTTTATGGTATCTAATTCTGTAAAGGTGTGGTCTCAGATGAGCTTCCTAGATGATTGTCTAGCAATCGTTAAAATAGTGATCTTCTGCAATAACCAAAGTAGGTATCTCATCAACAAATGCAGACCCTCATGCTCTTCTTAAGTTGATGTCTTGGAAAAGTTTTCAGCATAGAAGAATTTGCCAGGAAAATATCCATGCAAATCTAAGTAATACTCACTTTCTTCTAAAATGAGCAAGTTAAAGAAATAGATGCAAATAATTTATCAGTGTATGAACCCAAACTCTCCTGCATGATATGCAGTATATTGCAGATACTTAACACATCTGCCACTCTATAGCAGCATTTTATTTAGCGCTCGGGAAGTACAAATGCTTCCCCACTAGTGGAACCACACAGTTTCCAAAAGCTGTCTTCCATTGAGAGGACAATTGTTTTCTATAGAGATGAGAAACAAATACCCATGACCCACGTCACCTTGCCCCAGCAGGCTTTTGCTGCGGCTTCCTCTGTGCAAATACAACAAAGTCTGGCAGCAGTCAATCCTGCCAGCCCACACTGAGCCACCACAGAGTGCGTAGCTATTTACCCTTCCTATTAATCTGTCAGTGTTCTAGTCAAACATGTAAAACAATATGGTGTGTGCATATCTTGACTTGTCATTGCTAAGTTACTGAGGAGCAACATGAATGAGTGGAAAACCACGCAACAAATTATAACATTAGATTTTTAAAGTATGGAATATTGGAGTTTTCAATTGTCAGCACGAAAGGAGCAGCCATGGTGTTCGTAGCATGATGACAATAATGCAAAAGCCAGAAACTATAGCCAGTGTGCCTCTTTCAGCTTACAATAAACGGGTCCTATTTGTTTTGCTTAGATGCAGATTTAATCCCAACTCTTTCATAGGCTCACTGCTCTGTGCAGTCAGGAAAACAATTAGGAAACCTGGGATCCTGTCCTTCACTTTACTTCACACAGACTGCTGCTGCAGTGCAGAAACCAATGACTGCAGTCACGAGGAATGTGGCAGGGCTATATTTTGAAATATTTGGAAGTTAAAATACTGTTTAATTACAAACCCTTTTAGAGAAACCCTGTTGAATCTAAAAGCTGTGTAGTGGATAATGCCATAGCATCCACTGCAGCAGTCCTCACTCAGATATATATTCAGGTAATTGGTGGTAATCCTTGCCCAGGAGAGCACCTTTAAGAACAAGTCAGTACATGCTGAGCCAAACACCCTGCTTGCCCTTCTCAAAGTAATAATCTTATTTGATGATGCTTGAAGGCCCTATTAGAGCTGAAAATTCATACTGCCTGCTATCTCTTTAATCCATTTCCTTGTCATGAACAAAAGGAAGAGTGTGCATATGAGAAAGCAGAAACAGAGGATATAGGTCAAAGAGTATATTCCGAGTGACAGGAAGACTTTATCTCAAAAAGAATAGTCTTTCCACAGTCAGCAAACTCCCCAGAGCCAAAGAGAACTGCAAAAAAGCATGACTACAGACATGACAAAACTAAATGACAAAGTGCAAATAATAGTATTTAGACATTTTCAAAAACCTTGACTCATTCTTTGCTTTATGGCCAGGAGTTCTACTTTGGCACTGCTGGAAGAGAAGATACATTTTGCATACATGCAAAAGAACATATATAAATATACATGTCTGAAGGCATTTATATATATACACCAAATTATGCCAAGCAATTCATAATGAGCAAAGGCACATTACAGACTCACTGCTGCAACCACTTCAATAGTTTTATACTTTTAGTCCCATCAGCTTCAGTAATACTATTTATGTATGAAAGTATTCAGATGGATAATCCTGAAAGGTTTTGGCCTCATGGCCAGTCTTGGTTGGTATTAGCAGAACTATACAAAGCTGTAAAGAATTCCTGGATAAGGCTGCAGATTAGTGATTTACAAAGTGATAAATTGCAAGAATTAATTATGTTGTAATTGTCCTAGCCAATACCCATTTGAATATGAGGTTCATTGCCTGATCAACTTCAAGTTGACCAAAATAGGCCATAGTATACATCTCTTTGGACTTCTGAAAGATGAATAGTCCAGAGATGTCCAAAAAACTGTCTGGAACAGATCCAAAGGCAAAGAAAATATCTTAATCTCAGTCCATGGTCAAGCAACAACTAACGAAGCATACAGAAAGCAGATCTGCCCCACACAACCAAACTATCAGTCTCAAGTTCTTAGAGGAAAAATATCACCCTTCCCGTAAATCCCTGCTGGCCACACTGAACTTATTTAACCTCATTATCACAAAGGACAGGTAAGCACATCAGCATTTCAAAAGGACTTAGAGAACCACGGTTTTGCCAGAAACATAATTAAGGTGCTAAAATCCCTGACTGCGTGTGGCACTGTAATGTCTTTAAATGTGCAAGGAAATGCCACTTGTTCCCAACCCTGTTCTGACAAAGCCCACGGAGACTGGGAACAGCAATAGCTCACCTGTCCCATCTGCAGCTGCATGCTGAGGTCTGCATGTTATCACCAGCACACCAAGACAGAATCAAGTTTTCACAAAATATCCCAAAGCTTGTCCTAAACAAAAAATTTTTGTTATGCTTTAGCCAAAGATAACAGATTGCTGTTTAACTCAGGGTAATTAATGCAGGTTCAGATTCTAAGAACACATGCATGTACATTTGATTTAAAATTCCTAGATGTAATACACTTACTGTTCTGATAAGGCTTGCCCAAAGGGGTAAAAACTCACAGAATCAGACAAGTATGTCCCTGCACAGCAATTTCAATGAAGTTTTAAGTGAGCCAAAGCCCACCGAGGTCAACAGAAAGATTCATTGTCTTTGACTCAACTCTACAGTTAAGGTCTCTCTAAGGAGTAAAAAAACATTTCTTCCAGTCATCTTAATACAAAAGATAACTACTAGAAAAGTAGGAGTTTTTCAGCAGGAAACAATGTTTTGAACTACAGCACTTTAAACTGCAGCTTTAATAAGACATACTAGACCCCTACAAGACTAAATTGCAGCTTTAGAATTTTCATACTAAATTCTTCTTGTGCAAGTATCTTCAGGGTTCTTAGACATTTGAAAGGCTTCCAACTATCTTAAAAAAAAAGTGTTCTTTTTTTAATAAAGCATATTCAAATTGTTTAGGGAGTAGAGAAGATTATTTCATTTCTTAAGATAAAGTAGATCGTATTGCTCAGTTCATCTTTTACCATGAGTGGCTTCCAATTCATTCCAATTTGCAGGAAAGTTGTACAAAGGAGCTGCAGGTCTCAGGCTAATGATCTTGAACAGCCAAGCATTCTTTTACTTCTGTGGATCCCTCAGAAAGGCGACTCTATCAAGTAATACCTTAAACTGGTATTTGTGTACCAGTTAAAAAAGTCATGCTTCAGTCCAGAGACTCCCAAATGAAACAAGATGTGATAGTTCAAGGCACTGAGGAGTGTCATAGGAGAGATGGGTGACCATGCTCTCATTTCCCTGCCTTTGATTAATTCCCTAGCCAAGATATCAGATCACTTTCTAAATGAAACATGCAGCAATTTTCTCAATATACTATATTTCAATCAGTCAACAAAGTTGCATGCATAGTTATATTGATAATTGAAAAGAGGTAGGAAGAGGTAGGATGACGTTTGGGGTCAACTGAGGAGACTTCTTTTTTCTTTTTTTTAACAAAGTTTTTAACAACAGAACTAATCAAGACAGAGAATTATGGCTTTTTATAATTTACCAAAGTAAGACACATTTTAGTAAATTTAAGATTGCAGAGTAAAAAGAAAAACCTACCAAGGGAAATGGGGACTCTTAAGGAATTGAATCCAAAAGGAAAAACTGGGAAGAGAAAAGGGAAATGGTGAAGGATATAGAGAATCATAATAAGATATATCAATTTTCTCAAATTGCAAGACAGTCTGCTTCATACAAAATTTTAATTTTATGAAATAATGAACCACTTTAACTGTTCTGGAGGGAGAAGAGGTTTCTCTATGGGCAGAGCTCTCCTGGCTGCTAATGAGGATCTTCATTACAGTTTAGAAAGAAAATAACTACCTATTCTGAAATGGATGGGGGTGTTTACCCCAAGAAGTATTGGGGACCTGGCTCACACTATAGCTACTGGAATGAGAAATCTTGGAGTGCAAAGATGTCTACTTCACCAACCTGAAGTCAGTGAAGCTAGGGAGCCTTTTTATATGTCCTCTTAATCATATTTTGTTACTTTATTCCAACATAGAAGAGGAAGAGAAATGCTTTTTTAACAATCTAATAATATTTAACTAGTGTCTAGTACCAAGTCTGGACTGTAATACTGAGCCCCCTTAGGCCAGGTTGTATATGTAAGGATGCTCCCAGGACTTCAGTTCAGGTCCTTACTTCACAGACTGTGGGGATTTGGTGGTCATTTCAGAAGGAATAATAGAGTCTTAGTTCCTGCAGCACTGTTGAAGAGCAGTACTGATACCCTGCCAGATTACTAGGCTGATCTTTCCATTTCTCTTTTCATCTCATTTCTCTTTCCCAAGCTCAGTATGCTCTAAATTCTGGCATTTGTATTCAGTAATATTTCTGGGGCTTCTCTAAACTCCATAGTCTCAGATGAGTTAAAAAGCCCACCACTGTAAACAATTGTGACATGCAGTGTAACTTGAATACAATATCTTGCCTCGCTATTTATATATATTTTTTGTTTGTGTCTTTTACAGCTCCCTCTTTGAAAACTACAGGTGTTTGCAGGGATAATGCCCCCGATGCTGTAGAAAAGAGTTTATTGTGAGCAGCCTTTTCTTTGTCACTTGTCCTGAACCTGTTCGCAAAGTGCTACATGCGTTCTACCGATCACCATAAAAATCAAGGAACAAGAAGTCCTCTGTAAGCCTGCCCAGCAGCACCACTATGACATTGGTTGCGACAGCTTTGTGACCCTGCATTGTTTTCCATTCATTCACAAGCTTCTTTCTTTGCTTTTCTTTTTTTTTCTTTTTTTTTTTCTCCACTCCTTCGGGGGGAAAAAAAAAAAAAGGGAGGGGTGAGCTTTTATAGGCATTTTTATCTACTGTAAAAAAAACATGTGTGTGTGTGCTGCCATAATAGATTAAAAAAAAAACCAAACAAAGAAACCCCCACTATGTGATAGCTACTTTAGAGAACACTGCGTGGAGTTACAGTAGTTATAGTTTCAAAAACCACCTGCAAACGAGTGCAGATACCATAGCAAACTGCCCTTAGGATTTCTTTTTTCTTTTTCCTTACATGCTCCTTCTTTTTCTTTTTTTTTTTTTAAAGTTCCCTCTTGCCATTCTAAGCCTGCCATCAGTAATGAATTTATGTGACAGCTATGAAGTAGTATTAAAATTGTGAATAGTGGCTAACAGTGCTCAGGCCCTCAGTGTTAGCATCTTCACACAGTGGTGAATGCAGGGCTGAGGCTGGTGAAAGGGAGGGGAGAGAGGGGGGTGGGCAGGCAGGCAGGCAGGCAGGCAGAGGGCCTGGGTTTTCTCTCTTGTTTATCTGTACACCAGTGTCTGAGGGGGGGCATATGATGGAAGGAGCAAGATGCAAGCTCCAGGGCTTCTCCTTGTCAAAGGCACCAGCTTTTGCTTTCATTTAAACACGTTTGAGCAGACTGAGGGAGTTGTGGCCACAGGCAGGTACAGGAGAGGGCACACACCCGACAGGGCAGGTGGGAGCAAATTACTTATCTCCTCAGCCTGTTTTCTGCACTCATGCACACAAACAAGGTTCAGGGGGCAAAAGGAAGAGGAAGAGAGAGGTGAGTCAGTGAAGGATGTGTGCCTCCGTGGGTCGGGCTGGGGAAGGGGGCAGAGGGACCTCGCAGTCTCTTCACCCCTATGCTGAATGGGAAAGAGGGCAGGATGGAGAGGGGTGCAAGGTGGGACAGGGCTAAAGGGTCTTGGGGAGTAGGGGAGGTGGCTGCATCTAGAGAAGGGAAACGGTGAGCACTCTTTGATTCTCTCTGCTCGCAAAAGGATTTCAACAGGAGAGGAAACAGGGCTGGAGCTGGGTGGGCAGGGTGAAGACTCAGACTCCTCTCTCCCCAGAAGTGCTGGCAGGCTGTGATGACGGGACAGGGGGCGACCCGGGGGAGAGGAGGGGGGAGATGTTATTAGCGGAGAAACCTCAAGACCGAAGTTGAAGCTGAAGAAGATAAAAGGAGCAATATGATCAATATGGTTTCATTGTTGAGCCCCGTTTACCTCGGCGGGAGACCATCTGCTCCCTGTCAATGCATCACCTGCTTGTCTGGGCTGTTGGCTGGGCAACGCGGGCGGGGGGATTAAGGGGGCAGGGAGAGTCGGGGGGCCCAGCCAGGGGCTCTCCCCTTGCCACCGGGGCAGGGGCTGGGGGAGGCTCACCCGGACTAGGTGGGAAGCCAAGCTCGGGGCTCGGCTATTTCCAGAGGAGGACATAAAACAAATGCAGTGTTTTTAGCCAGCGGGGCGGTTTCAGGAAGGCCCTTCCTGCCCCTGGAAGTCAGCATTTTGCTGCACGCGCTGGATTTAGGGATGCATGAATGAGCCTGCCACAATGGACACCAAGGGAAGAAAGGGCAGCCGAGGGGTCCCCACAAAGCCAGGCACATCACCACCGCAGTCACAGAAGGGAAACAAGGCACAATGCTCCCAAATCCTCCCCACCCTGAAAAAAAAAATTGCTGCGAAAGAAGATATTGAAATAGAGCTAATATTTCGCTAAGTCATTTTAATGCCACCACAAAATTTCCATAGGAAAAAAAAACAAACCAAACCAAAACAAAACAAAAAAACCTAAGATGTTGTACAGCAGTGAATGCAAATAAGGTGTTGAGTCTGTGCATGTGACCCAAAATATTTGATTTTTGGATAATTTTGAATATGTTTGATATTAAATACCATCCACTTAACAAGCAGATAAATAACAGTTCCCTGGAACCCATACTGGGCGGTAGCAAAGCACTTAACCAATCCCTCAGAAACTGTAACAGAGACAAAATGCTGTGGGTGTGGAGTACCCTTGGTTTTGGGACGTGCATAGGGACGGGGCTACCTCCTGCTCCTCACTGCAGCCAGGTGCACCCCTGCACCAGCCACAGGAGCATCTCTGCTCCTGCTGCATGAGCACACCGTTCTTTGCAATATATGATTGCGCTGATTGGGGGAGACATTAGGTATCTATACACAGAACTTTATTTACATATATATGCGCATGTTTGTGCCTATGCACTCCCACACACATCATCCTCTCGAGAGATGTTGCATCTGCTTTTCCCACATCACCATTGCCAAAGCAGTGCCTGCTCTCTGTGTTTTACAGCTGCATTGCAGCCAGCACCAATACCCACAGTGATCATGTTTGGGCATTTGGTTTCAAACCTCACCTGTGAAGCAGATTCTCCCCAAAGCAGGCTGTTGTTCTTCACCCAGGGGAATCATTGAAGATCCACAAGGAGTTACACTTCTAAGTCAACAACGCCAATATTTTGAGACAACATCACACCTTACCGTCTAATAAACAAATTCACAATACCCCTGGCAAATCTTGGTGGTCTGTTGAGTTTCTCATTAGCAATTTTTTAAACTATTCTAACCCAAAATAGGAGGTCCAGGCAAGGATGAGGGTTTATAAAGGGGAGTGCATGAGAAGCCAAGCTAAACTCTCACCCCTGCAGAGTTTTCTACACATCAGTCATCGGGGAGCAGATTCCTCAGATGAAAACCTGGAAATAACTTAGATTAGAAAAAACTGTATTTGGATATTGTCGTGCACTGCAAAGCTATAACCAAGCAGACACAAGCAAGTACTGTTATTTAGAAATACCTCTTCTTACACAGAGCAAGCCATTTTTCCTCTGACTTTCTGAACACAAGCAGTAAATGCTTTTAGGTGTCACAGCTAATAGCCCTCACTCCTTGTCTGAATCAATAAGAAACCAGACTCTTAAAGATGGATATTTTTTCCTCAGAATATTATTGTTCTTTTACCTACCATGTAGTTCAGAGCAATGCACACAGAAGGAATATGGAATATTTGAATTCTGGATTTACCTTGCATTTTAAATTCTGTATTTCTAAGCCAACAAAAGGTTACTGCATCAAGTGTAAAATAAATGTGGAAGAAATGGGAAGAATCACTTCTAGGAAATAAAATCAATAGATGGATAACTAATACTGAAAAACAAAGGTAGAGCACACATCTCATGATGTTATATAAAGTACAATTTTTGCAATCTCCTTAACCAAATTATTGAGGAAAATGTTTATATGTCCAGTGCTAGCTTCTTTTCCTGTTTTTTCCAGAAAGAATATTTCAATTAGTTCATTGCCTACAATTCAAGATGTAACACATCAGGACAAAAAAACCTAAAAAAATATCCTAGTTTAAAGGAATAAAGGGCTTCTGTTATTTCTTCACTCTCTAACGTACAGATTCACAAAGGCATTTAAAAGACTCCATCTACTAGGATGTGATATCCTGAATGTCTTTTCCAGTCTGAAACTTGGAAGTCAGACATCAAGACCTATCCTGCACAAGGGGAGTAAAGCGAACATTTCTGTGCACTTGAGAAAATGGGCCATTCAGGTCAATGAACATCACTACAGATTATGTCATTAGCTTGTGTTCCTCACACTTTTTTACTTCACAGGCTGTGCTGATACAGTGCATTTGAACTCACACAAGACATCTAATTGGGCAAACCAAGGCACCTTAAGGAAAACCTGCTTTGTAAGGAATGAACATGACATGCAATAGATAACATAAACAAAGATTCACTGTTTCAAACATAAGTGATCACAGAATTCCCAGTTCAAAGCTGGAAGGGACCTTTTGAGATCACCTGGTCAAACCTCCTGCTTCAGCAGGGCCCAAGGAAGCAAGTTGCTAAGAAATTGTCCAGATGTGGTTTGGGTATTTTCACAGACAGAAACTCCACAGCCTCTCCTGGGTGACTCTCCCACAACAACAACAAAAAGTTACTGTCTTTCGTTCAGATGGAATTTCATGGGTTTCAGTTTGTACACATTGCCTCTTGTCCTGTCACCAGGATCACCAGGACATCCTGCTGATAGCACCAGCTATCAAACTGGAATTATCCCATATTTCCTTCTAGAAGTAGACTTATTCACCTTTATCGGGAGTTTTACTGTTTGTACTAAATTAGAATTCAGGGCCCCATCTAACACCCGTTTCCCCTTGGGGAATTATATTATATTATTTTACGTTATCTTTATATTATTTTATATTATTGTATTATTTGTATTATCAATCTCTGAAAAGAAGGGCAACTTCTGATCCAAACAAATTTGTATTAACTAAGCTAGTATACCTTAAAAAAAACCCCAAAACAACAAATACTGAAATGGTAAACAGAAACAGATACAGGTAACATCGGTAAGATTTCTTAGTTGCTCTGGCCAGCTGTGTGCAGGCTGTGATGCATATGAATTATTTTAATGACCATTTGCTCTCAACTAGATTTTTAAAAAACAAAAAGGGCAGACCAGAAAAAGCAGCAGCAACAGATAAAATGTGTCTAGGGACAGACAAATCATTTGTCACAACATTGAATAAAATGAAGGTGAGATACTTTTTGAAAAGTAGCCTAGATACAGGAAATAGGGATGTTGCAGAAGAAAAAATGAAAATAAGAAGCAATATCAGGATATTGAAGTATGGAGAAATTTGGAGAAAAGACTCCAAGATGATGGTGATATTCTCTATGCGATGCAACAGAAACACCTAGACAGGTACAACGGATGGGGCAGGCATTCAGGAAGTTACAGAAGTTAAACTGATCTGCAGGTGAGGGCCTGTGTGAAAGTTTCCACAGTGTGGATTAGTAAGAGTAGCCTGTCTCCATGAGACATAACAAAGAGAGAGACCAGATAGAGTTAGATATAACACCACAGTGAAGGACAAATCAAAAACAAAGTAAAGCCTGAAGGGATGTTTTGGCAGGCTATTTTGTTAAACCACTCTAGCCATGGAGAGTAAGACTCTTCCTTACAAGTTGTGCTTAGTGCTTGGTCTGAGCAGAAGCAATCTTGCTGTGCTAAAGCCATGCACATGGTAGAAAGTTTCTCTAAATCTGGATTACTTTTCACCAAAGGAAAAGAAAGCCTTTCTTGTGGAGGTTGTATAGTCACACAGGTTTGCAGGAAGTACTTTCAGTTGGGATTCATGTGCCTATGAATATCACCATTTTATATATTATCGACATTTTTTTTCTGACCAACATCATCCAAAACCCACATTCTATGCATGCAAAAAAAGGTAGCAAATTCTAGTGAGATCTCTAGAGATAGTCAGAGACTAGTAATAGTACATCCTTCATTCCTCTATTAATTAGAGCCTGAAGAGCAGAGGCTTCAAAAAACCCTTCTTAGAATACATGAGGATCAAAACCCACTTTGTACCCTGTTGTGGTGATCGGTCTCTAGAGAAGAGAAAATTTATCAATCTTTCATACTTTCCAGGCTTCTGTCACCCTATATGCTATTTAGGATTTCCAAGCAAACCCACTGAACAACATGTTTCAGGGATATATTTGGCCATTTTATATTTTCAGTTGGTTTCCAGCAGATATCAATTATCTGTAGGTTACATCCTTATTTGCTCTACCGTGGAATTGCTCTACTTAGAATGGGTCCACTGTGTTCACATCCAGGTGAAAATTAAGCAACATTCAGAAGTTAAAATACACCACTATGGTACTGTACACAGTTCTGAAACTACAGGTCACAATAATAAATGAGGTTTTTGTTTGGTTTTTTTTTAATCACAGGAATCAGATGTATAGTCCTGTACAACTCTTGTATGGAATAGGCTATTCTTTATCTCAAAACTGATTCTATTTCCTCCACTATCATTTCTTGGAAGTTTATTGCTTGTAAGTTCCATACAACTATCTATACAATCAGTTGTAAATCCATGAAATGCCACAAAATGTCTTATCCAACCACCATACCACAAAAACATTGTATTATATTCTCATTTGCACTCAAAGGATCCACCCGTAAGTAATAGATAAAGTTCATAATACCAAAATTCGTAATACCAATGGCCTTCTTTTAATAGTTTAATTTCTAAAAATTAAGTGCTGAAAAGATAACAGCTTGTCCAGGGAGAAGATAACCTACAGTTCCTTGTGATAGATCTGTGGTGTCACTCCCTTATTGACTGTACTCTGTGGTCAAGGTTTCACTATATTTAATTTTTGCGGGGGAAAAAGGAATATTAATTTTACATATGTGATGATTCAAAATGTACTAGGATATAGAGAGGGGAGCCCAGAATTTATTCCCCTTTTTGCGAAATTACCTATGGTTGGCAAGCAGAAAGCAGAGCGACCTCACATCCCCAAATAACTTTCGTCTAATCCCCCAGTGCTGCCTCTGCTCAGGCTGGGCATTTGCAAGAATGCAAAAATGGGATGATGTGAAGCTCTTTCACAGATGAAAGTCTGTCAGCACAGGTAAATAAAAATATTTGGTCTGAGTTTAGTCGTGAGGAAAAAATTACTTTGGAAGACATTGAGTCAGATAATTAGGTGGTAATGAATGCAGAACTGCACTTGGAATTCCACTTCAGCACACTGGGGGTGAGTATGGGCAGGATGCAGAGCGGGGTCTCTGCCGCTCCTGCCATGCATCACTGAGGCCATACACAGCATGGCCTTGACTTGATTATTGCTGCTCTCCAAGAGGTTGTCAAAATATGTAAACTGTCAGCAGGAGACACACTTTTAATAAAAATGCCTATTCTCCAGTGATATTTTTCAGTTATGAAAACAGCATCCTTTCACATAACATGTGCATGTGAGCAAGAGAGCATGTAAAACACCGCAGCAGCATTCCCAAAGAACAGTATTTTCATTACAAGGAGGCAAATTGGATGTTTATGTAGACTAACGTGCTCCATGCTGTCTGTTACATGACAACGAGATGATTTATTGTGAACTGACAACTACACTGCATTTGCAACGTGGGTAACCTGAAGTTTCATACTGTCAGTCAGTCCCTTGATTTTGTCAATTCATGTGTCTTAACTCATCGTTTTGGGTGAGAACGTACAAGCCCAATTTTCAATATTGCTTGTTTGTGTGTGTGTGTCCACATCTGTGTGCGTTAGAGTGGATGACGACTGCAACACTAAGGTTTGAGATGCATCAAAACACCCTTAACACTCATTATGGCCCAGAACTCTGTGGATTCGCTGGAAAACATCTCCTTTTTTCTCTATGAAAAGAGGTGTAAATGGAGCCCAGCTGGTCCACAATACCTGCTAAAATAATCATGGAGTAACAGAGTTGAGCATGTCTTGCATGTCCTATGTTCCATTTCAAAACCAACAAAAGCATTTTTAACAAATGCAAATTTCAGTAACTTCTCTGAGATTTAGGACTCTACATTTCTCAGCTGCTTTAAAAATTGTGGTCACTGTCGGAGGGAGAAGAACAAGAACTAAAGAGATGTTACAGATTCAATGGACGTGAGAAGAGGATGAGGGCTGTCTCCTTCTAAGCAAAGATCAAGTACCATCTGCCCTTGCAAAGAAGGAATATAAATGCAGGTGAGTGTATAGATGAAATTGCAATTAGAGATCTAAATGTTGATGCCTAAAAGTTCTGAAGGGCTGGATAGGCACGGCTGTAGAGGAAGCTAGGAGCCCTTTTTCTGAGTACCTTGAACCATGGCACTTCAGTTCAAGAGCTTGGCATGGAGATTAAGATTGTAGTGACTAGTGTGTACAGTCATTTCATCATGGGTGCAGAGGAAAACCAAGACAGCAAACACACCCTGATCTTTGCCAATTAACAGCTTTTCCCCCCCTTATAATATACCTTGTCAAAAGCATCTCCTAGACAGCTAAATACATAAGAATTATTTTGTTACTGCAGTCTATTAGTATGGTCTCTTTTTTCTACACTCTTCTGCCTCCCGTAGTCACAGACCCAATAACAGTGCCAATGCTTCCATAACCAACCTTCTTTTTTTTTTTGTTCTCTAATAAATTATCTTATTCGAAAACAGGCTTCCCCTGCATTGATCAATACTAGTGGGAAAAATAACAGTAGTCTTTTCAAGAATGACAAAGTAAAAAGGGAAAACATGACTCCACACAGTGCATCTTTCACAAATAGAAGTTAATTGATATATTTTCATTTGCAGGATTTCTTTTTAATTACAGTTTATCTAGGATTTAAATTTAGATAGAGTCTTTGTCTCTTCCATAATTTGTTTTCCTACCACTTTACTTTTCCATTGTGCATCATTCTGCTCTGAAGTTTCCCCCACCTATCCCTTGTCTGCTCATTGTGTGGGTTTTTCTCCCCTGCATTGCTACAAATGTCATAGAACTATCAAAAGCCCATTTACTTTTTCTTTGCTATAAGAGAGATTTAAAATCCTGTAGAAAAATAAACTGACAGCCAGGGAATCCTTTATATAGAAGGGAAGGGTTCCTCTAAAGTAGTGCAGCCAAAAACTAAAAGGAAAAAAAAAGGAATGGCCATATTTTTTCCATACCTTATATTTTGTTCTTACAAATAAACTTTCTCGATCTCTGTTGACAAAGAGGGCGAGCACCACATCTTTGCACCTCAGAATCAAAGATCAAAACAAACCTGGCGATAGGTAACTGTGCACTAGTATTTGTCTTCATAAGTAGTTGGTTTGTATTTAAATTTATCATTTTCTAATGATTGCGGGCTGGTTTTGCTTTTTTTCTGCCCGTGAAAGTGCCTCGAGCAACTTTCTGTCAGGGTAACCTGTGACTAATATCACAAGCAGACTAAGATAAGTATTATGTTTAATTCCTCAGATGATGGAAATGTTTGAAAACATGGCAAAGAAAAAAAATCACATTATACTGTCATGAGCAGGAAAGTCAAACACAGAAACAGCCAGAAGCCAGGCAGGCACCCATAGCAATGGTTTCTTCTCTTCGCTCAGCCAGCTGCCAGCAGCAAAAAAAGACTCAAGCTATTCTTCAGTGCTTTCCTTCATGAAGAAATATGAATGCTAATCAGGAGGCTGATAGACAAATTAATAGACAATGTCTATCAGAGCCCTAATTAGTACACATAACCCAGTAATTCTCTCTTTGTGAGACGCTGCTTACCTCATTGTTTTGGGAATCACGCAGCAAGGAGACTCAATAGGTATTTTCAATCTTCTTTCTATCAGAAGGACTCTGATTTAACCTCTACCTTTTCTAATGGTTTTAGGTTTATCAGCCATAGTCCTGCCTCTGCCAATATGGTGATTTTGCACCAAGGTCCTCCTGCTCACCAGTGAGCAGCGTGGTACTTACTGGGACAGCATCCACAGGAGTGGTGGCAGTGGGCATCCACACTGGTCTCACCTCCCCTGGCTGCAAGGTTCTGCTTCTCACAAGCTGACCTCACTTACCCCAACTTTGTACCCTTCCATCCTTGCCCTGCTTTTCGCTTCTTGTAGCAACTGTGCAGGTTTTATCCTCTTTGGGCTCTGACACTGAGATCTGTTTCTGTCTTTTTTTTTCTGTCTTTCTTTTTTCTCTTGTTGTCCTGACTGCAGATCCAACACAATCAGGTTCAAGGAAATGTTGATCCTTTAATATAAACTTCATCCCATAAAGTGTAATTCTGTGGATTGGCAAAGTCTAGCTGTGCTGTTTGCCATTATTTCTGAATTGCTCACAATGTGAGGTGTTCAGCTCTGAGCTGCAGTTATGACCTAACCCTCAGAAGATTAGTTTCCTCCCATGATGACGAAAGATATAACCTCAGCTCACTCAAAAATGCTTCATCTTTCATTTTGGTTTCTGATATAGAATTAGCGCGACATTCCTCAGCACAGTTTCACACCTAGCCTGTCCTGCCAGATTTAGCTATAACTACTAAGGTATACCAGAATATGAAGCTAACTACTGCCTCTAGAAATAATGAGACTTTTTTGCAGTCCTCTTTTACAAGCACACACAGCTTGCAAGCACAAAACAGTGGTCCATTTAAGGCTTCCCATACTTTGGAGAATTTCACTGCTGGCAGAGCATTTACTTGCTATTTTCTTAATCATAGAATCATAGAATCGACCAGGTTGGAAAAGACTTTTTATTTCTGGCACACTGTGGTGTTTGGGGATGTCACTCTGCATGAAGGAGCTTTGTTTTAGTCAGTCTGCCTCCTAATATTAAGGTACGCAATCTTTGTTACACCTGCCTTTTTTTTCCTCAAGAATCTGCGTCCTCAAAGGACTCCAAAATACCAGAACATCCATATGTACTCTGAGCTAGAGGCTATCCTTCCCTACACAGAGAGGGGAGCATCTCTAGGAAACTTCACTGTCAACATGAAGTTCAAGTTCAGTGACTGACAGTGAGGCTGCCTCTACCCTGCAGGCAGTGGTTGCAGGTCACCATGGAGTTTGCTGCTAACTTGCTAATTCAGGCATTAAAACCACCCAGGCTTCAGCAACACAAAACACAATGCAAGCTCCAAAGTTCATAAAGAATCTGGATAAATGATCATTTCTTCAGTCATGCTGAGAGCACACTGCTAAGGCTACGTGCCAGTGGTAACCATTGCAGCTGGTTGAGAGGCAGCTCCACTGTGTGTCCAGATGAGCATTCACACTGTTTCACCACAGTGTAGCCATACTAAACATCATCATATAAGGTTTCTAGTTTACTTATTTATAAAATCTCTATTTCCAGTCTTTCAGGAAAAAGAAAAGAAAAAAAAAACAACAAAAACAAAACAACCAAGACTAAAAGTATTCTTAAAAGTTTTTTCTAAAATTCTTTTTTCATTTTTCAGTGGGATTCTGTTGCAAACTCGAATGTCATTCTTCAATTAAAAGCTGCATAATAACACATATACTGCAGGAGATTGCTGAAGGAGATTTGGTTTCAGTGTTTCTTAACTCTTACACATCTTTTTCACAATGATAATGTTCTAAACATAATTCGATGTAGCATTTTAAAACAGCTTACAAAAATTAGGAACAGAAATATAAGTCCCAGAGGCGGTGGCACAATTATCTGATGAGCCATATCTTTGACACAGTATCATGTATAATTTCTCCAATTAAATTTTATGGGAAAGAGATAGCACAAAGAAGATAACTTCTTCTCATTACTGTCTCACATCAGTCTGGGAGAAAGACTCCACAAAGCTTTTTTCACCAGGACCATGTCACAAGTCAAAGGTCACAAAATATAGCCTCAAGCCAATATATAGAATCATAGAATCATTCAGGTTGGGAAATACCTTAAAGATCATCAAGTCAAGCCATAAATGTAGCACTGACAAGTCCACCACTAAACTGTGTCCCTAAGCACCACATCTACATGTCTTTTAAGTACCTCTAGGGATGGTGACTCCATCACTTTCCTGGGCAGCTTGTTGCTATTCTTGACAACCCTTTCTATAAAGAAGTTTTTCCTGATACCCAACTTAAATCTTTCCTGGTGCAAATTGAGACTCTTTCCCCCTATTTTATCACTTGTTACTTGAGAAAGTTCCTCTTTCTCCACGTCCTTCCTTTGCTCTCTCCAGTCCTTCCACCTTCCCCAGCTGGTCTCCTGCCCTGTTTCCTCTCCTCTCTGTGTCTCTAGGGCTGAGAACAGGTATCAGACTGGCCTGACCCAGCATCACAGTCCCTTTGGAAGAGACTTTGCAGAAATGCCACCTAGCAGGAGATGAGGAGGCAGCAGGTACATGAAAGAGACAACTTTTGGTCTAGAAGATCTTGGCCCTATTTTGCTCCCATTAAAGTTATTCAGGATTAAAACAGACAACATCAGTGGCTACCACATTAGGCTCCAGCATGTTCAATTAACAGAAACAATTCCATGATATGGAAAGATACTTATCTATCCACATTTGCCTGTTAAAGAGGACTCTTCTCTGTGAACTTCATGTTCCAACATATTTTTGACATGCTACCATGCTACATTGGGCTCTTCACATTAGCCAGTATCACATATATCTAAGTGTTCTCCATTCCCTGTTGTTGATTCACCTAGTTTCATCAGCCCAGGTTAAGAATACAAACATTATATATATAATTCACATTACTGTCTAAATTTAAAGCATATTAGACTTTACAGTAAGGGCCATATTCTACAGGAGGCTCTGCCTAGTCCCAGTGTCCATGGGGTGGTACACAAGTGAAAACACATCTTTTCCCTAACTATATTAAAACTCAAAAAATCAGCCAAGCTAAGCCAGTCTTATTTTATGTTCAGCTTGCAAGCAATAAATTACTCCCTTTTCTAAAAAGTCGCACAAGACTATGCATAATCAGGTGGGCTTTAGTAACAGTGCAATGTTCTGGTAAGTTAAGTACACATGAAAAAAAAAAGATAGCACTTTTTAAATAATTTTTCAGTGATTTGGGTACAATTTACCCAAAGTACAACCTCAGCATTTGCAGATGATAAGATTTGTAGTTCATTTATAAAATTCATCTTTTCATGTATGTTAATTACTGAAACACTGAGGATAGAAGTATGTCTAAGAATGCTTTGCTAATGATCTAGAACTGTTTTTTTCTTTAATGCTTCCCTCTCTAATTCTAAATTCTGCATGAAATGGGCATACAGATGGTTCTATATACCTTTTTTTGAAAATTAAGATATTTCAAATTACTTAGTTCTAGTCAACTTCTCTGGATGATAGTATGGAAAACAAACATGTTTCATCTAAACAATGGACTACCACATTTATATCTAATCCTACTCTCGTCTGTGCTAACATAAATCAGGACAATAACTAAAGCCAATGGGATGACATGGGGTCAAACCAGTTTGAAATCTGAATGAAGACCACACACTTTTCATCCTTTAGAAACACTCATACCATTTTGCTGTTGCTTCTCTTAACTAGGCTTTGCTTTCTGTTTTTACATACCAAGCATAAGACCAGCACACAGACATTCATGCATTTAAACTGAAATGTAACAAAAGTAAATTCAATTACATGCCCCTCTCCGAGATTGTCAGACAAGCTATAAACTTTCTGCTGTATTTCCTTTAAAGATACACAGGATTATTAAAAAAGCAGTTTTGATGCACTTTTCAAATTGAAAATTGCTGTTATAAAACTCTTGATCTGGTTATTTTTCACTGCATGGTGAGCCTAGAAAGCTTTCTCAGCTTGACCAAGGAATTAGGGGAAGAGATCCTTCAGTCTCTGACAGCAAAACAGGATATTCATTGACTCAACAGAAGGGACACCATCCAAAAGTTCGCAGAATTCTGTGAATCAATGGTGATTTGGACCTGAGGTGGGTAAAAAAGGAAAAGGATGATTCCAGAAATAGTTCCTCATCCAGAAAGGCAACAGAATCATGAGACAAGGAAAGCAGCTCTTCATCTTGCACTCATTGACATCTAAGAAGCACTGATTAATATTGTATTTTGGGGTCCAAGGCAGTGCATCCATACTACATAATTAAATATATTTCACGTTTTAATATATATGTTTTGCTGCAGTGGCCTTTTCTTCCATTTTTTTTTTCTGCATACTTTGCGCTTTGATATTTAAATGCAGGTGAAAAATGCTGAAAGAAAACATTCAGTTTTGAGACAATGTGTTTCTCTGTATCATTCGAACTGCCACAGAAAATTTTATTTAGGGTTTTTTTCTTTGTTATATTTTCTCGGTTTTTCCTAATTAACTGTATGCTTTGTTTCAAATATTCTTCCCTTTTATTTTAAATACCAGAGCTCATATCTTAGTCTGTTTGTGGCACACAGACTCCTTCTGCATCCTCAGATGGGAGTTTGTCGTGCCCTTCAACTGCTCATAGTTCCTTTTAAACAGTAGCTTTGTCCTCTCCAGTTTGAGATAAAAATCCTTAAAATCAAAGGCTACTAGTTAGAAGAGCCTGCATTTGAAGTGCCTTGAAGTCTTTGGTTTTTCTTTCATTTCTGTGGGCCTCGGATCAGCCTGTACAGTTCTCTTTGTTCATTTATAAGCACAAAGAGGAGATTCTCTTTCATTTATCAGAACCGTAGCCACTCAGATAAAAAAGACATTTTTTTATAAGGCATGTTATGGAGTTATTTAATTATCTTATAAGTGGAAAGCTCGTTGTGTGTCTCCTTTTAGACCCCTGCTAAGGATCTAGCAGGACTAGCCCACGCACAGAGACAGGGCTTGTCTGGCTGGTAAGCTGAGCCCATGTCTGCAGAAGACTCAGACTCACTCGAGCATGTTGGCAGAGCGAAGCCAAGCACGAGCCTGAGGTGGCTTGCCAAAGCCAATGGGGTAAATCAGAAGCTGGGCTTGGCCCCACACGTCTGTGCTGGAATCTGAGCTGTCACCGCCACATGGAGCCGGGATTGACTTATTAAGAGTTTGACGAGAGGCACTTGGTATTCCACGAGGAAGGCGGCCTTTGCGTGTGTGTTGGGAATGAAGGAGTTATGGCGTTTCTATGGGTCCTGCAAGCCTTTTATTTCATTCAGCTCTCCGCTGCTGCACAGCATGAACTGACTGAGCCCCAGAAGAGGTTAACGAGCACAACAGCCATCATTTGTGAGGAGTGGGAAAGAGCCATGTGCTGCACCAGCTTCTTTTCAAGGCTTCTGATTTTTTTTTGTCTTCACACTGGCACAAGGGCAAGCACCCAGCCTAGCTTGTCTTGAGGAGCTTGGCAGCATTTTCCTCTCCTGGCAAACCCGATGAAGCCAAATAAAGTAATCTGTGCATTGTCTATTCCTTCGCTTGGGTGACTTTTAAGTTGAGGAAAAAAGGAGGAGGGGGGCAATAAGACTTTTGGATTTGGGGCCCTGTTACTACTCATACTATGAGCATCTTGCATGGGACAAACTAACTGAACTTGTCTATTGAAATACCAATTATTAAGTAGAAATTATTTTTTTTGAGACAGCTACTTCTCCACCATACACCCTCCCTCTTTTCCGAAACCATCATTGCATAGATTTATTCTATTCAGCTCTCACATTAGCAGATGTGAATGAGGGAATCTGACTGAGCCTGTCAAGGCAAAGAAAGCCATGAAAGAAAAGAGAGAAGAAACATTACACAACTATAATGGCAGCCACAATGGAAATATGCTGGCGTGAAAGCAATTAATGCAATCGGTGCTCTAAGTTCACGGCTTACTCCAAAACCAAGCAGCCCCTGGAAGTAATGTAAGGGACAAACCCTGAGCCACTGAGGAAAGCACAAGTAAAAAGGCTCTGCTGCGCATACAAAGCTGCTCCAGGAAAGGGCTTTAGCAAGGGAGTTCTCTACCATAAACTGCTGCAAAGGCTGCTACATGCCGGAGACCCAGTTGGGGACCAGAACATGGCTAGGGTAATGTACCTTGAGGCTGTGCCTTGTTGATGTGTGTGGACCCTTGAGCTGACCTGAGCAGCCTTCCTCTCTGCCATCCGAGGACCCAAACTCTTCCTGTTCCCAATGGAACAAAAAGCCAAAATCCTGAAAAGGTTTGCAAATCAATAGCCACGGGGAAAGAAAGAAGGGGAAGTTCAGATGAAATGTTTTCTTTTTATAATCTCAATTGTGCCAAAGTAGAAAAACAAAAATTTCATCTAGAAAATGCTGAAATATGCAGTTTCCAGAATTTGTCCTTTCCTGAAAACAATCTTTGCTGTAACTAAGTTTCATCCCACAAGGAAGAAGAAAGAAATTTTTTTGGCAGAATCTAACTAGCTCTGTTACAAGTATACCCATCTGCAGCTGACTTCAGGTGTCCCTCATAGCACTTATGAGTCACACAGGACTAGTAGTAAAGTACAACATTTGAACAGCAGAAGTGCTGGTTTTCTGGAGCTTATTGCCACTAATGACACATGGTAGCAGAAGCAATCATTAGACCCAAAAAGTGAAGTATTACAGAGCATGCAACACCTTACTATCTTATATGAAAGCAGGTCTGAAACAGGATTAAAATCCATAAGCTAATTTGGATATTTTTACCTTCCAGGATTAATACAAACAAGACAAAGGAACACAAGGGAGAGAAGTGAAAGTTTTCCTCTCTGAGTTGTTACGATGTAGGAAGAGGTAAGAAGAGAAACTTTCTGCTGATCTCAGCGGTCAGACACGTGACCATCTAAGTCACTCTCCATCTTGTGGGCCTGGAGGGCAGAGATCAGGCACGCCACGGAAGTTGTTAAGGCTCCCACTGAGCACTCCCAAAGATTTCTCCCACACATCTCCTCCATTTCCAGGAGCACCCTGAGAGGACAATGATTTTTACCCTTTGAGGCAGTTTGATTTAATGTCTTCTCCACAAATTTAGGGGCTTTCTTCAACCTGCTTCACAGTAACAGTAGCACTTTGACTCAGTTGTGACTGGATCTACTATCTGGTATGGACATGTGTATAATTGTTCAAGAGGATATCCAATGAACGTAGCTAGTTCCTGCTCTCTTTGCTCACATCAGGATTTACTTTTGAAAGAATTCAATCTGAATTATAGGTTAGATAGATTAAAATTTTTTTTTATTTTCTTTTTCTATTATCTACAAAAGGACTTTTTATTTTCTAAAATTATATTTGTATATATTATACAATAGGTTTCTATCTGTCTCCCCACATTGTACCATCTCATTCACATCTTTTTTTCTTTTAATTCAGCCATAAAACAATGGTACATAAATTTTAGTTCTATTTATAACTTATCTCCTTGTATAAATAGAAATGATCCCTCAAAACACAAAGGAGATTCATCAGCACATTTTTCCTTTCTTTCTTTCTTTTTAGAATCACTTCTTTCCTTTGTAGTTATAAATGAGGTTTCTTTTCTTCCTTTTTGTGAAGTCTAGGGGAGCTATCAGTCACTGCTGTAGGTCACAAACTTGTTACACACTATGGTGATAAATCACTGTCAGGAGGCATCTACTGTAGAGCTAAACAGGGCTCTGCCCAACGTTATTGAAACAACACATTCAAGTGGACCTGAAGTGTCTCACTTCACCTGAAAATCCTCAAATCCACACAGTTATTTTCCAGAAGAGTCCCCAGCAAGTCTTTTCTGTCTTCTGTTTTCCAGGGGAGGTGCATGTTTCCACTGAATTCTGTAGAAGCCTGGGTGCTCCAGGGCAGTCACTCTCAGAGCATGGAGCTGGAAGATCTTGGAGGCTGCTTTGGCATTCCAGGTCTGCCCAAAGAAACAGTTAATGAACCAGAGGGAAAGGAAGAGAAAAAGCAGGAGGCAGTAGGTGACACATAAAATCTGGCCATGAAGAAAAAGGGCTGAACAATAGTTTTACTGTTATAGAAAATAAATGAGTTTAGAGTCAGTGCAAAAGGACAGCACTATCAACAAACTCAGATTGTTAGGAGAAGGTTTGACGAATGCCAAAAAATAAATCAGATATCAAGTGTCATACACCAACTTTCAAATCGGAGTTCGAGCCTCAGACTATGGAATTAGTTTGTATCTCAAATTTTAATTTCAAAAGGACAAAACTATATATATACATTATCCAGTTACCTTCTTGCTCCACTTCATATGCAGTCCCTAAGGCGGTACTTAAGATATCCAAAAGAACATATTTTCTCTGCTCCTTTTTTGTTCAAAATAGAGTAGACAACATAAACAAGATGTTATAAGCCCACTATGCTAATTAGATTATTATTAGAATGCACAACTTCTAACTATTTGACAAAAAAAGCAGGGAAAATGAGGAGAGCAGCGGTAAGCGGTGGTGTTTGCCAGCTCTCTATTATGACAGGGTGTAAATAGAGGTTAGGCTCATGCCTCTGTCTGCGAGGGGGTCACATCAAACCGCTTTCACCCCACAGGCAAGGTGAAAACAAGACCACACAGACAAAGAGGAATTGAGCTTCAGCTGGCATGACTGGAACCAATGCCAGTCAAAGAGTTCATTGAACAGTTCAATCATTTATCTTGACAGGATATGATTCTTTTCAGGCTCCTTCTAGCACTCAGGCACAGCCAGCTTCTTAAAAACTGACACAGGATTTAATAGCTCTAATGATCCAAATGAATATTTAGTCTAGAAAATTAACTTTTGATAACAGTGGCTGATATACCCTCTTATGGCATACTGTGTTTATCAAATGTTACGGTAATTCATCACCGGGGAAAACAGAATGTTAGCTTTTATGGACAGACTCCAGTACTTGTTTTTAAATGGAAGTTTAGAGAGGGATTTACAGTGGTCCATACCACACAGGTTGCCAGAGGATGAATTTGACGTCCTTGAAGCCAACACACATACCTCTGTCACTCGAGAGGAGGCAACAGTGCTGGTGGACCTCCCATTCAGCAGAGTATGAACCATATTTGAAGCATTCGTCTGGCTTAGTCTGAGTTCCAAACCTAAAACTGCCAGAGAATTTTCACATTCTCATGAATTACATTACTGACATGTTTTAATACCTCCAACACAGGAAAACTAGAACTTAAATATAGAAGATTTAGCCAAAACTGAAATCAGACAGTAGCATGTCCCAGTTTTCTTGTAGCTTTGGCCTGACTGAGTCATTTCCACGTAGCTTTGGCCTAACTGAGTAATTTCCATGTTTCACAAGAGTTTTGCTGAAAGATGTTCAAAATAGAGTACTGGAATAAAAGCATGTAAATTTGTAACATGCCAATCCATCCTATGCTGCATCACAGCACTGTGCTGCTGTTTTGTTTTACTGTTGATTTTCAGAGGAATGAATCCAACACTAATTACTGTAAAGTCCTACCTATGACATCTCTAGGCCAACTGGCTGGAGCCAACAACATATTCTTCCTTTTTAAATCACTCCTTTTCTTACAGCTAGATGGCTCTTTTTCTTAGCTGTTCTTGAATGAATTTTGGAAATACCTCCTTAAGCCACAAATCAGTTTTTCTCTCCTTGTTCTGAAAACATTTTAGTTATAATCACGTGCAATTTCTCTATTCTGCTGCCATGAAACCATGAAACCACCTTTTGGGCTGCAATGAATGCGGTATCCAACCTACCTCATAAGTTCAGCTTTGGCATTATTAGCATCTCTCTGGTAACAACCCAAAATCAGGTGATTTAAATGAAACATTCCATCTCGTTCAGTCATAATTCAAGCACGCACCCAAGCCAAAATGTGCAAAAGGGCTAAAGCCCCAAAGACCAACATGGGCAGAAGTTGCAGACCAGTCCCCACAATCCACCCTAAGCCCTCCAGTACAACACTTAGTCCCACTCATAACTATTCATACAACTGTAGCAGACGCTTTTGAAAGATGATACCTAAAAATCTCCCTTCACTGCTTGGTGACTCCAGCTCACTCCAGTAGGTTGTTATCTGGACTAATTGCCTCAACTATAAAAAAAATTGCATTGTTTTTCTCTTCTGAAATTCTCTAGTTGTGCTTTCCTACTACATCACTGTCTTAATTAGAGAGGTACTAGCTAGCATATTTGCTATTAGTTACCTCTTGGCTTTGTGTAATTAAACACTTAGCCTCATTAATCTCTTACACAAGTCCAGATTTTTCAAGAGCTTTGTTTTAACACTATGACATTGACATTACTTCATTGTGGCAATTAATTTCTAACATCAATAAAAGATAAACTTGTGTTATTGCCTATGTGTTCATGTCAGAATTCATAATTCCCAGTGCTCATAACAGAAACAGACAAAATATTTGACTGGTAATTTTGAACCAACAGCATCAATATGAAAGTTTTCATGAAAAATCTTAATTATGCTTTATATTCCTAAAAGAAAAAAAAAATTAATTAAAAATATTCTGTTTCCTGTAAATTTTCCATTGTGTTTAGATAAAGAAATGCTTTCTACCGGACAATTACAGAGATACCACTTCAGGAATGCAGGTATTTTAGCAAGACAGCAACCCTGTCCCAGGCCTGGTGATACATTTTGCAGCTAACAGACAATGGAAAAATAACCAAAGAGAGGTCAAATCCCCCATTTTCTGAATGACTGCTCTAACAACTAGGTTGTTTAAGAGAAGACAAGTGGCAAGTGGTACCGGCAACACCCCAACATGTGCAAACAAAATTATATATATCATCCATGGACCATATACCTCCTGAATTTCATGCAGATCCCACTGCCCATGCTGCCTTGCACTACAGGTGGGGATGAGCTCTTGTGTTCTTTGGTGGCAGGCAATGACTACAATATCAAAGACTAATAACACGACACATACTCTAACACAGGCCTGGCAAGCATTTATGAGGAGCAGAGAGATCTCTTCCCCTCTCCATCAGGTTACCCAAGCCAGTTAATTGCACCCAGTTCATAAAAGGATGCTTCACCCCTTCTCAGACTTTGCTCCTGCCAGGATGACAGTGTATCCTGGTGCCCACAGCCCAAGAGAGAGAGGGGCTCCTCGGGACAAAACAGAGGTGCAGGCAGGAACAGAGGTGCCCAGGCATACTTGGTGGTCCTGGACCTCTCCAGTTCACAAAGAGAGCAGGGTGAAGAGGCATCCAAATGTTTTGTGGGCCTAATCATCCATGTCTTCAGCTGCACTCAGATTAATTCTTAATTGAATTAATTAATTCTTAATACTAAACATTAAGAAGAAACACCAAACCCCTTCCTAAGTAAATAATAATCAGAATGAGAGAGATTTATGAATACTTCTGTAAAGGGTTCCGTGTGACCAAGAGATCTAAGAGACAAAACATCTCAGTGCATCTATCATGCAGAAGACAATTACAGAAAAGCAATCTGTAGCACTTGCTGACAAATAATAATTTAGGAAATAGAAAATAAAATTCACCCTACCTGGTGTCATAAACTGTAGTTTCACCAGGGAATATCATGGTGTTATTAAGTTTGAGAGACAAGCTCAAGTGGTTTAAATAATTGAAAGAAGAAAGTACAACTTCCACAGCATCATGTCTCAAAGCACACTTCCTTGTGTATCTAATATATAGGGCAGCCTCAGTCCAAATACATTTGAGATTTTCTATTTCATGTTCTGCAGATGATGTTTGCAGCTCTGTGCAGGTATCTAATTTCCAACCAAAGAAAATACATCAGGGGCAGCATGAGGTTATAGCAACCAGACAGTCGGAAACAAGTTATTCAAAGACTGTTCAAAATAATGCTGTAATTCTATCTATTGTGCAATACACTGCTCACCAGAGAGAGTTTTCATGAAGCCGACATAATATAGTTTAGACACCCTTATCCAATTTTAAGCAAAAATAATAAATATTTCACTTTACAGTATCACTTCCATACTAACTTTGGTTCTGCATGAGTCCCAAATGACCAAACATTTTTCATTTCTCTGCCTCAAACAGTAAAAGAAAGTGTGAGTACATATCTACACCAACACCTTGCTTTGTGATAAAGAAATGATAGATGAAATACAAAGTTTTTGTGACAAGTTGATGACACGGCTGAGCACCTTGGTCAAGAAACTGAGATAATAGATTTTCTTACGCAGTACTTGTAAGAATAGGAATTAAAGATCTGTGATTTCTTTAAGACAGATAGTCTGCTCTTCCAAGGAGTGTAGATCCCCAATTCCATCAGAGCTATATAAGTCCATATGACCCAGCCATTCAGGCTCCAGAGCATAATAGCCTTTTACATAAGCCTCTGAAAAGAACCAAGTGGTATGGAATGAAGTTCCTCAAGTGGATTATCAACTAGCTGAAATAGTAAATAAAGGAAAGGAACAGATTGCCAATTTTTCACATTACACAGAAAACACTGGCCAGGAAATGAGATGCATGACTATGCTGAAAGCATACATGAAAATGGCATTAATAATGAGGCAACAAAACATATCATGTTACAAAAATATTTGGAGAGGTTGATTGTAAGGCTAATTGAGTGAAGGGATGCAAGAGCATTTCACAGTAAGTTGGGGGAGAAGCAGTAAATGAAATCCCACGTTCATCTACACACACAGGAAAAAACAACCATGACCCAAGGAAAGCCTTTAAACCAGTATTCACACTCCATAAAAAAATCTGGGACCCTTGTGCCTCCCTCTTTGCAATATCAGTTCCATGATTAAGAGTAGACAGAAAACCATATACAATGCTAAGAATTTTAAGGCGAATTGAGAACAAAACAGAATACTGTTAAATAACAATAGAAATCTGAGGCAAAAACATCTTGAATGTTGAAGGCAGTTTGTCTCATCCCATTTCCAAAGCAACAGAGGTGAACTAGAAGAGGTTTTAGCCCAGAGAAGGGCAAAATTCAGGTCAGAGGCCCAGGAAGACTCCCATTTGAAGAGAAACTACATCAACTATAACCCTTGTACCTGGAAAAAAAATAACGGGGGCAGAGGATGGAGGGATGCGATACAATTCCACAAAGTCACAAACAGAGTATTGGTTATTTCTCACACCCCAGCATGCAGGGACACACAACACAGTATCTGACAAAAGGCTGGATATAAAAGAGATGAGGTTTTTCACATAGCATGAAACTACATTGTGGAAATCACTGCCACAAGATGCTATAGAAGCAAAAGAATTAATATAAACCAGACAAAAATAACTTCTTAGAGGTAGAATCTGGGAAAAGTACTTTAAAAACATTATTCTACATTTGTCCTGTTTCTTATTCTCTTTTGCTAGACCTCCAATACTGAGCACTCTTGGAAAGAGGACACCAGTCTAAATGAGCCTTTGATTTTACATGGTGTGTTGCTATGCTCTTGCATTTTCACATATATTAAGGGTTAAATTCAGAATAATGTGTTCACTCAGGAGTTTTGCCAAGAACACAAATTTGGGCATTTTACCTTTTAAGCACTGTGATAGGAATTAGTTAAATCCAACTTTGTAACAGACACAGTGCTTAAAACCTTCACCGGTGTCCCCAGTGCCGCCATCCTTGGGTGCAAGGCTGCTATCAGCACAGTCTCTTTTCCCCCTAGTCTTTGGTCTTGAGGTATAACACTTACTGAAGAATTAACCCTCATTCTTCTACCATGTCTGCTGTTGTTACTCATCAGCAAATACGGAAACTCTGCTCAATAATAGCATTCAAGTTTTAACACGATCAATTCGTCAATAGGAAGGCTGCATTTCATTGATTCTGAATTAAGAATAGCACACCCAAGTGTAGCCTATAGCTGCTCCACTACTCTAATTTTGCGGAAACTGTATCTAAAACAGCTCAAATGCTGAGAATATATAAAGGCAAATCACGTACAGGGAACGTGAAAATTTAAGTTTGATAATATACATTGCTGCTTGGTAAGATTTTCCGGAAAGAGTCAGCTTTTACAACCAGACCCAGATGCTATTTACTCACCTAAATAATTATTAAGACACTTTCAGCACTCAGTCTGTTGAAATCTTTTGAAAACCTGGTCATAATAGTCACAATAGGAACTGAGTTCTTTTGAAAAACGAGTCAACAGCAGAGAGTGCCAAGCCATCGAGAGCTGGGTCTTGGGCAGAAAACTTATTTCATAACATCTCTTGAAATAGTCAGCAGTGGTTGATGGAAACAGATGAGTATCTACTCTACCCTCTGCAGCCTGTATCAGATGAAAAACACTTGATTCTTTCTTTATATTGGTTTTTCCAACAGAAGCCTTGGCTCCAAAAAACCTTTTCTAAGTGAAGATATTGATTTCAAGGAATCAGTTCGATTTTCCCTCATAACATCCTTTCCATGCACTGGTTCCCAAGACCTCAAGGCAGCCTAAGTTCCTAAGTTGTAGATTAACAAGTGAGTAAGAAGGAAAACTGTATCTTAAAAATTGTGATTCTGTAGATGTTTGCCTAATGGGGACTAGGAAAGGAGATATCTGTGGTCATCCTAGGCCCTGCCCTTGTAGTCCCATTATCTCTGCAGCTCTTGACACTTTCAGGTTACTAGTTCCTTGGAGTCCTTATGCCCATAGGGTGTGTTTTAGTTGTCTAGGACTGTTTTAGATGCCTCATGGTATCCATGTGGCTGCCAAGCGCTACCCCAGGAAATCACAGCACTCAGTAATCCTGAACATCCGAAGGCATCTAAAGAGGCACCAGGTGCCTGTATTTAGGCACCTAAATTGCTCCTCAACAAAGTTTGAGACAAGCTACTACATCTCTGAGGGGTCCAGTGTGCTAGGCAGATGCTTTATCCAGCAAGTGAGGTAAAAAAAGGTGAACATTTATGTTTTCCCTGCAGTAAAATTTCTTCAACTCAACCTTGTTGAGTTGAAATAAAACAAAGTTATTCAAAATATTTTCTACAAGAAAAAGAATTTCCTTCTTATAGATTCTAGCTAAATTCTCCATAGGAAGTTTGTGAAACAATTTTCTGCTTTGTTCCTCTCAACCACAAACTTCTAAAAGATGTGAAGACTTACCTACCTAAAATTATTCAATAAGAAACTAAGAAGTTGCATAAGCAGAAAAGACTAAAAGTTTTTTAAACTCTTATTTGCAAAAAAATAACTTTTTTTGTCTTTTTTCAAAGTAATTCTTTCAAAAATTCTCTTACTGTAGAATTACAGTAGTAGAAAACTTGAGAATTTCCCATTTGTTATCTCTATACACGTCATAATACCTCTATTCATTTTTTCTCTTTTTTAGTCTTCTATCTACTTCACACAGATGTTCATGACTTCATAATTTTCTAATATTTGCCATTTTCATTCTCCAGATTCTTCCAAATCATTCTATAACTTTACGGGATGGGATGACCAGAACTAGTCACCAGAGTCAGAAGAAGAATGAAGAGAATCTTTGTCATTAAAATATTCAGGCCATATCTTTAATTACCTATTTGGTCTTCTAGGAAGTAGAAGTAGTATCTCCCCAGGAGATCAATAATGTAATTTCCCCAATTGATACCTGAGGTATTTATGTAATTTCACTTCTGCAGGTCAAAATTTTAAAATAAACAAACAAACAAAGCTGATGCACAGAAAAAGGATGCTAAAGAGGGTGTGAATGTGAAATAGTCTGTCTTTACATTGTTATAATATTACTCATGTTAAACAATATTAAAATACATTCTGTAATCACAGAGATAGATAATGCTGGATGAGAGTCTTGGAAGACTATCTGGCAGTGCCAGGAAAAAATATATATATACAAACATGAGTGATGGTATGGGGGCTAAAGAAGTGGCATTGTTCCTGCTTAGGGTTTCACATCAACAACCTTGTCTCTGTTCCTTATAAGCTGAGTGGATTTGAAATAACTACATTAAAACTTCATTTACAGGTGGGTTTTTTTTTTTTCCTCTTTTTTTCGTTTCTTTTTTTTAATATTTTAGGTGATTACTTTTCCAAAAATTGGAAAAAGAAAAAATCCAAAACACAAACCCCCAACATTTCCATTTTTAAAATTTAAAAACAAGTCAAGCATTCAAAGACTAGAAAGTTTCTAATTTATAACCCCTACATACCATATTTTTTCCTCTGTTCAGGTGAATACTTCATGATATTGTCTAACTGCTAAAAGGAATAATAGCCTTGGGGAGGACATTTAATTCTGGACTCTTCATACTTCTAAATACTTGACTTCTCCATCAAACTTTTCAAAACTGTAGCTCTTTTGTTTTACATTAGACATATCCAAAACTTATCTATGTTTGTAGATGACGACTTTGCACAGTCCCTCACAAGTACCTCCTGTACAGACCTTGCTACACATAGTGAGCCTTTGAAGAGATTTTTTTGCATGTATGCTCAGCCTAATCACATTGCCAGTAACACTGACTTTACATTTGCATGTTTATTTAGACTTTCCAGTATGTTTGAAACAAAGTATAGTCTTTTTATCATACCTTTTGGGTAATTGGACAGAATCCTTGTGTGTTTACTTCATCACCATAAAATCCAGTAAACTTTCTTACAAAAGTTAGTCTTCAACATATAAGGTACAAAGTAGAAACTTTTAAATGGAACTTCAACGGACAGTCCCATGTACTTGAAAGCCTACAAAATTTTTATTCATAGTGTATGTACAGCTCTGTGGGAGTCAGGGGAAAGAGAACAGTTCCCTGGTTGCTCATTTTTTGAAACGCAGCATACATTTGTGCAGGTATCTGACTATATCCTCTCCTCTCTACCTCATGTACTACTTGGTCATGTACATGTGCCTCATGTCTATGTACCCTTTGCAACTGGACAACTCAACTGTTTCCAAACTTCTCCATCATCTAAAAACCATGCATCATTTTAATATTGCTATAATCACATTTTTATGAATTTATTTTATAGATTTTATATTTATTTTTCTATATATCTATGTTCTATGTTTATTTTATATTTTTATAATTATTTTATACCATTTAATATTTATTTTATATATTTTATGCATTCATATGATTGTTTTGTATCTTTTTACATTTTTAATATATTTTATATATTTATATGTTACCATGTTTGTTTATGTATTTATTTTATATTTTAATTTTCTACATGTTTATAACATATTATGTATTTTAATCTACATTTATTTTAAATCTTTCTTTATACCCACTTTCTCTCCGATTTTTAGGAAACCTCCTCGGTCATGTCAACGCGTTCACACTCACACCGCGGCTTGTGCGGATTACCCAGGCAGGGAAGCTACCCCCGACAGGGCTCTCGCAGCGGGTCCTGGGGACTCGAGGAGCCACTTCCAGGTGCTGCTGCCCGCGGGTTTGGGGGGTTGAAGCCGTGGCTTGGGCTCTGCTGCCCTCCGGTGGTCCCGCGGGGAGGGTCCGGGACCAGGGACGGACCCCCGCCCGCCCCCACCTCCGAGCCCGCTGCAGAACTGCCCCAGGGGTTCTGGCACGGGGGTCGGAACTAGAAGGTCTTTACGGTTCTGTGAACTGAACTGAAGAAGCCTGGAGGATCCTGGTGGAGAAACTGTATTTTATTCTTCGGCATTAACTTGCACAGGAGCCATCCTCGCCCCAGGCGTCACTTTTGGAGGCACCGACACAGGGCCATTGTGAAAGCCAGACAAACTACAGAAAGGCAGAAAGAAGATGCAGCCAAGGCAGAAGGGAGAGTGGCTTGTCTGTATCTTTAAGCAATGGAGCCAAAAATGCAGCCTGATCTTCCTTCTCCCAAGCCGAGCTCTATTTCCTAGGGCAGTGGTTGCTGGCCAGCCAATACTGCACTTGGCTCTTCCCAGCAATATCAGATGTCCCCATGGGCAACCTGTTGCCCTTGGATCACGGCTTAGGGATTTCCATTCTGCATTCCCACACTGTGTTACCCAACTAGCACAGCACATAACAGAGCCCTGTAACTTGATATAAATCACAGCAAGTTTACACATCATAAGAAGGAAGACAATGAAAAAATAACATTGTGTTGTTCTATTTGTCGAAATTATGCCGTATTGTTTTCTGCACAATTTTCTTTTTCAATCATATTTTGATATGGCTTTTCCTAGGCAAGATAATTTGTAGCTGAAATCAATCCACTATAGCCATAAACACACACATTTAGATAGTGTTATAAAGGCTGCATTTAAAAGGATGAAAAGAAAACCTGAGCAGGAGTTGATTGCTCCATATCATTATCTACAATTCAGTTCTATTAGTAGTAAATTATTAACTGTATTAATCTCACTTTGTTTAAGTCTGACTAGCCAAAACTATTACTATGAAAGGATACAAGCTCTATGTAGGCCAAAATTACAGCAAGCTCTCTGTGTTGTCTAGAGCAAGGAAGGAAGTCAGCAGAGCCTCTCCTCCTTCCCTCGACTCCACAAAACCCCTTACCTTATGGTGCCTGGATTTTCCAAAAATCCCCAGTCCTACCACAGCCTACTGCTAAGCTGAAAAATGGGTGCTGCTCTCTGTCCTGCTTCTCTACCACATGGTTAGAAAAATCAGTGTAACATTTACAGCACCAGAAATCCATGCTCTACATCCCTCTGCCCATCCTAAATCTTGGAATCTCAGGCTTTTCCTGGTATTTTTGCTTTACATACTGCAACCTTAGCAGAACTGCAGAAGTACAAGACATATACAAACAACCCCAGTCTCCTTCCTGGATGTTTATAAACTGTGAAAGAGGTTTGCTTGAGAATTGCCATCAAGATCCATTTGAGCTAACTTCTCATCTTGTGGAAGCCCATTATTTGTTCCTAGCTTCCAACATCTTTTGATCGCATCTTAAAGCTGAAGCTCCTTACATGCTGACATTACACAGATGTTAAGTCAAACTACAAGTTTGTTTTGGTGTATTTATCCAGCAGCTCATAACTGCAGTTAATTTTATTTCAAATCTCTGCAAGGAATACATGCTATATTTATACTCCATTATAAAGGAGATGTAATGATTCTGAAGTGTGTTATATCACCACAAAGACCCAGTTTTTTTAAAAAAATTCAAGATTTAGTACCAGGGCAGTACCTCCTCCACTTATCAGACCATTAGTGGCAACAACATGGAACCAGAGTCTATGCATGGAACCAGAGTCTAGTCTTCATCCAGAACTACAATGAAGCAGATGCAGAGTAGAGACAAGGAAAAAAAGATGGTTTTAATATTCCTCTATGCCAATTACACTTCCAGGTCCTGTTTACTAAGTCCTTTCCTGGGTAGCAGTGGAGGCACTGCTACCCAGGAACCCTGTAGCTTCATGCCCTTGTACATCTGTCTCATGGCTGTACATGGGGAACACTTTCCAACAAATCAGGGACTTATTTATACATCCTGTATCCTACTGGACCTACAAGACTTGGGACCTTACCTATTGCTTGAGGATTACTTTCATTTTTTTAAACAACTTGCAGTTATAACATGAAAGGGTAGCAGAGATACCTCTGAGTGGGCCCTGATATTGTGGTCTTTCTCTTTAGAGCATGATTCTGATTATTAGCTCAGCCTTACAGCTCCCCCACCCAACACTCCCCTTAAAATTTGTAGTAAATAACATTGTCCAAGTTAGTGCCGCGTACACTACTCTACTCATGTCTCCTTAGCGAAGCCCTCTCTGCCACAGCTTTGGCTAGAATGCCTTTTGTTTACAATTTCACCAGCTGAAAGACTCTTTTGAGAACACAAAAAAAAAAAAGAAAAAAAAAAAAGGAAGGGAAAGAAAGAAAGCTGAAGAGGCCACTATGAGGATCTAATCTATGGCTAAGACCACCCCTTGACTGGCAGTCTGCATTGCCATCAGCTGTATGCATCATGAACGCATTCGGGTTTAGATCAGCTGTCTGTGCCTTCTCCCTCATTAACATTGATAAAAGCGATGGCCTCTGCCGGGTGCACAGCATTCCTCAGCATACCAGCTGCAGCTCCATCTTAATGCATCCTGTGGGCTTGGAGAATTAATTAGTTCTGATAGTCACCATGTTTCAAAATGATGGCTGTCATAACCCCACAGATAAAATTACACACCCCTGGCATTTTCCACATTGCCCATTCAGGCTCTCCATAGGCTGCCGTTGGCTTCCTCAGATGTATGGCACTGGAAAGATTTAACTTGCCAAACCTTTTTTTTTTAATCTCTTTGTTACGTTCCAATTAAGTCTGTGTTAATCAAATGCAGTATTTCCCAAATATTCCCCCCTCCTTTCCCCAAGCCTCCTCCTAGGCAACTTGATGGTTTGTACCCCCCTTCCTCCCACCTACAATTAGCATTCAGACGTTTCTCTTGGCAGAGCCAAAGCCTCCCTCCCCCTAGGAAACTTTCTTCTTTATGAACACATTTTATCTTTCCCTATCCGGCTGCAAGGTGCTTTAGCCAGTTTCCAAACAAAGAGCAAAGTGACTTCCCTCAGACATGTGGAGCCTCAAACATCCCTGTGATAGTTTTCCTGCTGTGATTGTCTCTAAAACAGAAGCCACATACAGCAAAAAAACAGTCATTCCTTTATTTTCTGCTGCTTACTTCCAAATTAGTAAGTAAGAATATTAATTTTAGCTCAATACTGCCCTCACCCTTGACACTCTCTAAGATCTCACTAACCAGGCAGTACCCCAGGGAGAGGAGCTAAGTTGCAAGTAGGGTGGGACATTCCAGGAAAGCAGTACCAGCTTTTATCACACATAGCTCACGAATGTTCAGACTGCAAGGAGTGCTTTGTTTCGAAACAATCTTATTTCTTTTTTATTTCTTCCTCTGAGATGATGCTTTTGCCATATGATTGTGAAATAGCTGAGCTTTGTGTGAGTCTCTGAGAGTTCATCATATGCTGTTCAGCCATCTCTGGTTGAGAGAGCCTTAAATTCTGAAAGTTAAGGGGAACAATATACAATGCAAGTTGTGCAGTCAATAATCGATTAAAAAATTTTTAAATGCAAGAAATTGTGAGATCATCAAAACTGTGTAGAGGAATGCAAGTGCTGCAACCATCATGTATGTCTGCCTCTCCACTATTTTTTTTTTTACTTTTAAACTGACCTCATAAACCAGTGCCTGGCTGTGAAAAAGAGCAACTGCCTCATTGTAACACTGAAATAAACTGTAGTACAAACATTGTCTTCAAAAACATCTACATAAATGAAGCATCATGTTTTCTCTGGTTGGTTGACATTTTCAGCACAGAAATAGGAGTAACTTGAAGAGAGGCAGTAGGTGGAAGAAGAGAATAAAAGAGCAGCCAATTCACATCTACTTGAAAGCAGAAGCATCCAGTCCAGGAATGCAATAGCAGAGTAAAAGGTAAGTTGTGACACACACAAGGATATGCCACAGCACGTGTAGTGACACACACAAGGATGTGCCACAGCATGTACAGTTGCAGAATTACAGCATACACAGTGACTCTTCCTAAATTTTTTCACCAGGTTGCTTGCACCTTGAATGTTTTCAGAGGTACAGGGGTGACTAGCAGTTGAAACACAGAGCATCCAATTGGTTGGAACATCCCCAGGGACAGTTGGCTAGGCTCCTCCATGTCAAACTGATCCCAGCTTTCAGGTGTATCCATGACCACAGCCACTGTCACTCCCACATTCCTTGCTCTCACTTCCCTCAATTGTATCAATATTATTTAAAAAAAAAAAAAATTCCAAGGGAACAAACTCCACAGAGACATTTGTATTTCGATATTTGTCGTCTAAGGCTTCCAAAATTTTCATCTTCTTGCAGGAACCAAAGATATCCAAGACCTCTCCACCATTCCAGCTGGACACAGAATGAGATACAACACAAAGCTAAAATAAGATATCCTGGCTAAAGCCAGGAAAAAGTAAGAGCAGGGAATGCAAGAGCACAAAGGTCTCAGCAAACTATATAAGCAACAAGATAACGAGGATGGGATAGCTTGCCACCATGACCATGGAGGAGGACAGCCCCAGAAATACATGGGCTGCAAGGCCAGGACAGGATGAAAACACATCAAGAGAAGGAGCTGGCGGATGGCCAAAGACAAAAGTTGGCACAGTTGTGCCAACATGCAGAGCAGCACATTGACGAAATCCCTACTGGGGATCTCGGGGGACTCCTCAGCATTCTGTGGCCCAGGCACAAGGGGAGGAAGGACTCAGGTTCCAGCCTGCCGAGAACAACACTATCATGTTTCCAAAAGCAAAGGGCAAAACCTGGCAGTCAGGGCTTCCTGCCCAAGCCAACAGCACGCCAGCACACAACACCAGCATGGCTGCTGGCACCTCAGGCCAGGACAGCCTCCTCCCAAGCAAGGCAGTGTGCCAGCTCCCTGGCTGGGGAGGGACACTGCCACACTGCACAGGCTGCTTTAAACATTGAGGTGTCACCTTCCCACACTCTGAGGCCCAGCGAGCCCTGTCCTGTGTGCCAGGGGACCTATTAGCCTGTATTTCTGCCCAAAGTAGGGCAGGAGCCGGCCACACAGAGTTATAGTTAGAGCCTGGCACAGTCTGTATTTAACTCCACGAACAAGGAAAATGCCCAACACCAAAAGGAGGAAAGGGTGTCTGGTTCCTCTGGAGCAAGGAAAGTGGCCGCCATGGCAGTTAGTGGGGAGGCCATGCTCTGACAAGGGAGAGGAAGGAAAGGGAAAAAGAGTTTACTTCACACAAATGCCTATACAGGAGGCAAGAGCAGATAACAAGAGAGCTGATGTTGTTGCTCTTTATCTCGATCTACAGGACAGGAAAGGGACGTGCTCAATTTACAGCTCCTTTCATCACTGTACTGTCTGAAGTGGTAACACAGGCAAGAAACCCATCTGACCTCAAGCTGCTGAAGAAGCTGTTGGCTCCTGCCATCACCCACACAGGGACCAGGCAAACGTGTTTGCCCAGGTAGCACAGACCCCTCCCAGTCAGACACTCTGTCCATGCTCCAACAAGGCACATCTGCAGCAGAGGGAGGACAAATTTCGCTCCCAAACATCCCACAGAGAATGGGATGTGGCTGTGAGCTATCACCACATGGAAGAGAAGATCCTCCAGGATTCAGCTCTTGGAGAAAAACCTGAGCCATTCCTTCCGCCACGCCAGATTTTACATTGTATGCAAGGCCAAAGCAGCATAAAAGGCCTTGACCTCATAAAAGAGAAACAGCCCTTCTCAGGGACATACATTTTGTCAGCGTGTACATCACAACCCCTGGCTGCTATCATGCCTGCATAAACAAGAAATGATTTACCTTCCTCATCATATAGCAGAAAGGAACAGGATCTGATGAGTGCACAGGAAACATCTTGCCCTGCCGTCTCCTACCAGCAATTTTGCAACATTCTGTTAGAGCATATAACAAAAGTAGATTAATTTGTACATTATATTATATCACACTTCTTTCTTTAGGAAAACAACACAAAATTAAAGATAAGATGTTACAAAGCACAACTTTGTATTAAGGCAGTCTTACGGAGTGTCTTCAAATGACTAAAAAAATTATGAGGTCAGAGGCACCAAGAAAAGATGACAACCTGGAGGCATCCAAGTTATCAAATATTTAAGACACAAGAGAGTCTGCCCTTACAAGACTGACCACAGCAGCAGCAAAGAGTAGCACTAGAAAAGAGCTGAAGACCTCTGAGAAGAAAGAACAGTCTTGCTTTTGACAAATCAAATTGTCTGTATACTCATCCCTCCTAACCATATCCAATAACATCTGAGTTAATTTTCCTCTGCTTAGATCCAGAAAATGAGTCAAAATTATTTAACAAAAATAGCAAAAATGGGAGAAAAAGTGCCCCTTTTATCCAGCTAACCAAAGCTGGAAGATGTTCGTTTGGTCTCCTGAGATAAAGTCACTAGTATTTCTCCCAAAACCACATTCAGGGGACGCACCCTTACAGTAAGCTAATTACATGGCTGATAAGACAACTTCAGAGATCCATTGCTCTCCTTTAGATCAGTTAAACAAATGAATGATAACAAGCACAGCAGTTACTCCAGTCCCCTATCAATGCCCACCTAAAAGAAATCATCTTCTGTCATAACAGTTCAGTGTCCTTCATTTTGTACTGTCAACAGTTTCAGAGAGAGGAATAAATGATCAGAGCCCTGTCAGGATATCCTGTCATTCAGTTAGGAAGGCTTTATTCAGCTTTCCAGTGAAAACTTTCAGCTAATACCCTGCACTTTGGAATCTCTCCTGGCTGGGCAAGCTCTGCATGCCAAATCCCACACTCATTTACATTGGGGAACACAAGAGTCCTGTTAAACTATTTACCTAAGAATGCAGAAGGAATAGCCCCTCTGAAGAGCAATAATTTTATGTCTGAATTTGAGTTTCCATGTTTGGAGGATTCTGAAAGAACAAGAATCCGATTTTTCACAATGGGAAAAAATCCAGGTTTTTTATTCTTTTTTGCTTTTGTGGTTGCAATGAAACTGTGTTCGTCGTCACAAGTCCAAGATGAGGTAAGAAACAGCTTTTTATTTAAGTAATGGATTATTATATGTCTGTATTACTCTGTGTTATTGAGAGACCAGTTATCAGATACTGTATCCTATAGAAGAAAAATCCACCTTAACAATCGTTGATGTATATGACACTGAATTATAAACCACAAGTTCTGTAATTCAGTCCTCTGAAATAACAGAAATGCATCTGTTTACTCCCCATGAGAATTCGGCTCAAATGAAATGTTATGAGTACACTGAAAAAGGTTCTGAAAAAATGGCAAATGTGGCAAAAGACTGTAGCTGATGCATTTATCAAAAGAAAATTCTTAGGATTTCTGATAAGTCAGAAGATGAAAGTAGAATTTTTTCTATAGTGAGAATTATCCACTCTGCTAACTACAAGAAGGGACAGCTGTTTCAGATAAGTAAGGAAGAAAAATCTAAGGAATTGAGTTTTTGAAAGTAATTGTACAAAGTTATAAATTTAAGATCTGTAGTCTTTTCGGGAAGTGGTATGTTTGTCATGTACAAATCCTATGGACCTGTGAAATATCACAACGTGTTTCCATCACCCTTGTAGAGAGGCAGGAAGCACTAGGTCACAAATCTAAACCAGGAGTTCAACAGTGAGACTCTAAACTGTCTCACATCACAACATGAGACTTTAGCTTACCATGTTCTGAAATAAAAACACTTGTAGAAGAGGAAATAGAAAGGCAGAGATAATTGGAGAAGGGGGAAGGCACTTCAGGTGTTTTGTTGTTGGTGGTTGGTAGTTGGGTTTTTTAAACTGAAAGATATTTTGAAACGTACAGAAAGTACTAGGAAATGTGTTAAATTTATTCTATCTCAAAAAAAAAAAAAAACTCACTACAAATTCAACTTTCTTTGATTTTCCCTAAAACAAAAAGGGAAATGAAAGAAAGTTGAAATAATACCACCATTCCTAATGTTGTAGAGCTGGTCATAGGGGAAGGGTATAAGTTATTTTTATTTAGATTTTACCTTTTCAAAAATCCCTTTGAATTTTCTTGTTCCAAAAATGAAAATCTATGGCGTTCCTTCTTTTTGATGACAACATCTGCAATAAGATCATTTCAACCACTAATGCCAACAGCTTTTCCACTTCTGGACCTGAATACTCTACAGACCCAGCAGATTATCCAGCCTCAGGCTTACACCAAGCAAGTGCAAGGAGCAGGGCTTCAGTAGCATACTTGTAAAAGACTCAGAAAAATCAACCAGCACTCCAGATTTTATGATTCTTCAATATTATCAGTAATGATACCACCCAGTGGAAATGCTCATAGGATTTCATGTGCATGAACTGTGCATTTGTGCTGCTTGGTTCTTACTCCAGTGCATGGGTGCTCTGGTGCTTTCCTTAGGGATGAGCTGTTAAGGTGGCCACACTGGTGCTGAGCACCAGGATTATTGGAAACATTCAAACTCCCTCATGTTGTTGCCTCATCAGGTGGTTTTGGAGGGAAAGCGAGGTGCAGAGGTGCTCTGGTTTGAATTTGTGGGAACCTGATGCCCAAAAAGCCAGGTCTTGTCCAGTGCTTCACTGATGTTGGGTTCTGCTGCAGGGGAAGGGAGGCTGCTCAGCCCTGCCAGCATGGCACTGCTCACCACTGCTTTACCAAGTGTCTGGTCAAGCTGTGTCCACATTATAGCCACATCCGGAAAAAGGTCACATTTTTACTTCAAAGATACCTGAAATGCATCTACACAGCAAGGGGCTTCCTTCACTACCCAAACACTTGAGCACTACCCAAATTAGATTTAAACAGTGCATTTATAGACTAAAATTTGACAACTAAATTGATGTTGAAATGTACTTATAACTGGATGATGACAATCAAGGGTAGTCCCTCAGAGGTTATGAAACTAAATCTCCTCATCATGTCTGTGATACATCCTCACGAGCTTTGCTACTGAAATGTTCATCTCTCAAGAGGAGAAACCATAGGGGTGATGGCCTCATCCAGGACTACCAGGCAATGGAACATGTAGAAAACCCAAGGTGCCAGTGTACCCACCTAGACCAACTGTGTGCTTCTGCAAAGAGGAGTCAGCATCCCACATGTGCCCAGAAGGTCCAGTACTATCTGGACTGCAGGGTCATTTTGCTGGTTTTTAAAAATCATACTCTGCATTAGATCATTTCTCACCATTTGTGAATTGTAAACTTACTTCTACAAATAGCAGGAAGAAAGAAGATGAAGCTGACATTAGGTGCATCAAAGACTTGCTGCTTTAAAATAGGTTGACTGTTTAAATGGTAGGAAACAAACACTATATTAGGTATAGAGACATTTTCACATCTATGATTTCTACAACCCCAAAATATAATGACACTGCTGTGACAATACCCTAAGCCTTTTCTCCTTTTGTCACCTTCTTGAGTCATTTGTCAGATCTGTATTCTTGAAACTAGGACCACAACAGCAAGGGGCACAAGCCTTTGGCATTTAAGTTAGAGCACTATAGTCAGGTTTCCCAAGCCCTTTGGTCCAAAACAGTGGTGCTGACAACACAAAGTCCACTTTTGAGAGGAACATGTGTGTGGGAGTGAGAGCAAACTTGAGGTAAATTTTTTCAGAAATGTCACTGGGGGCAGAGTTTTTCCTTCTTTTTAATTATTCTTCTCCTATTACAGATGAAGAAGCAATGTGATCAAAAGCTGCTCATTAGAATGAAAACTGAATGTGTACCTTGCTCTTTAAACCTTGACACCCAGTGCCCTGCTGGTTACACCAAAATTACCAATGGGACTGGGATACCAGACTGCAGGTATCTCTTCTGTCAGAGCTTTTCTCTGTTAATGCTGTTCCTCATGAATTAGAAAATGTTAATTCATATCACAAATGCTCTAGTCTATGCAATTTCATTATAGAACATTTGCTATTGGCTTCATCAACTCCAGAACTCAAGCTTCATTCAGAGTACTTGGTGCTTAAATGTAACCAGCAAATGGTATAACAGGAAAATAAACATTGCTATTAATGGTTATCAAATTTTCTTTTGATTGGTATCATATAATCTCTTCCTTGTTTTTTCTTCATACTTGATATGAATGATACAAAAATATATTAAAAATATATATAGTATCAAATTACACTTATGTATTATCCTTATCATGTATTATCATGTCAGTAATAGATTTTTAAAACTGCCAAGCTGGGGAGGTGAGGGGGTGAAGGGCAGGGAAAAAATCTCAAAGCAAATTTGAAATATTGCCTTTCAGACTGAAAAAAAAAAAGAAAAGCAGTATTTTAGAGAAAACGCAACTATTTTGAGTTTACTTAGCATTTAAGTAACTTTGATATTAAATAATTTTTAAAATACTATTTCAAATCAAAACTTACAGAAAAAGGCTGTATTTATGTGGGGGGGGGGAAGATAAATATACTATTCAAAAGAAACAGGATCCAAGGATCTTTTTAGGCCCTTACATTCAACGTATGTTTTAATGAAGAAAAAAAGGCGGATCAGTGCAACTAAGCTTAAAGTGCTCTTGTCTGACACTGAAAGGAGAAGAGGAAGTTAAGAATTTTATTTTTCCCCATGGGAGGCTTTTAAGTACTTTAAAGCAGCTCCAGCTTCTTCTCCTCAGGTATTATCTGGAAATTAAAACACACACACTTTCTTTTCCGGGATGTCGGCATCATTGTGTGAAGGAATTTGAACAACCTGAGTGCTGCCAGGGACACTGGGGCCCAGACTGCATGAGTAAGTTGTTTTGGTTTGGTTGGGGTTTTTTTTAAAATATATAATTTGAACAGAAATAAAGCAGTGACTTTCGCGCTTTTCAGAACTTATTGCTATGAGAAGTTTGCTCCTGAGAACTTGTTACAGAAGTAGAAATAAACAGCAGTTTTCAGCTAAAACTTAGAGGATTTAAACAGATATTCAAAGCTTCATTTAAAAAGAAAAAAATATAGAAAACTTAAAAAACCTCAGGAAATCTCCGTAGTTTTGAGATTTTCAAAAGAAATCATTTCAGTCAATGCCTGCAAAATTATTTCATATTTTAAAAGTTAAGATTTTCAAACTACAAGTTTAAATGTTTCATTTTAAGTCAAAATCACCCTCACCTGTGTCTGAAATATTTCCAAATCTCTTTAGTTCTCTACTTTCTGATGCAGGTAGGGTCGTTTCTTTTAGCTCAACTTGAAATAGTTTCTTGAACTGCCAGCGAATCTGAAGGCCATTACTGAAGCAGGGGTAATAAGCTACCCCTTCCTCAGGAAAAGCCTTTCAGCATCTCCACAAGTGCATCAAATTTCTGGCTGCCAAGATAGGCATCAAGACCCACAGAGGAAGTTTCCCTGCCCAGCTAGAGTGTTTCCTTCTTTAGTTAATGGCATCAAGGTCTGTTTCAGTGTCTGTGAAGTCCTTTTGTCCACAAAATAGATTTTAAAAAATATAATTTTAGCCCGAGCTATTATTTAAGCAGTTATTTATCTACTAAAGCAAAACAGTCCAACTTTTAGCTACTGCAATAGAAAACACAAGCAAATATCTGAGTGCATAGTATGTGGTCATGTGTTCTTCTGAACATAACCACTTGAGGGTGGTGGTTTGTCATCCCACTGCCAAATGCAGCCTTAGTGCTCATCATCCCATATTGAGAGTGCCCTGGGAAGCCACACAAGGGACATCAGTAGTTCTGGAGAGGAGCAGAATTCACTGCCTGAGTCCAAACCCTGCCTGTAACACTGCATGAAGGAAGGTGCAGAGGCAAGGAAGCCCTGTCTTCCTTTGGACAAACTTCCTGACCCCAAAAAGTAAGAAATCAAGGTCTCAGTATTGTTTCTGCTGTCATCTGTAGGAAGAAAATAGCTCTCTATGTTATCACAATCTCTCTAGTAGGATACAGCACAACTTGAAATGTTTGGAGGAAAGACGGCCCTTCCTGAGGCCAGTGAAAAATCCCTGACTAGGGGTTTATTTCACGTTTAGCATCTGATGGCAAGGATAAAACTAGGTCTTAAATAACACTCTGACTTCCTTAAATGATAGCTGAAATGCACAAAGTGAATGAAAGATCTCTTGTCCCTTTCCCTCCCACGAAGCACACCAAACCATCCAGCCACACAGCAACCTCTCTGTAAAAAGTCATAAAGTCAAAAGGGAAAAGTACCAAGTGGGGAAAGGTCCAGGGAGAAAGATCACAACCTTTTAACACTGCCAGTATAACCCAATCACAGACACCAGAGCTGGTGGATCTCAGATGTCCCCTGTCTGTAATTGAGAGACTGCAGCAGGAGCTACTCCCTACCCCAGCACTGGTTCCCACTCTGGGCAAATATTTACATGGCTCCAAAGAAAAGCCTGGGTGCCAACTGAAAGGTGTATGATATGACCAACTGAGTAGAAAGCACTGTAAGACTAAAGGGGGAAAAATTCTTAAAAGTTAAAAGAAAAAAAAAAAAAACAACAACAACAAAAAAAAAAACAACCTAGAGGAACAATAATACATTTAATTCTATGCAATTAAATGGTCCAAAACACATCTTCACAAGTTCTACCCACTGCTTTGGCCTCGCAGGGAGTCAGGTGAAGCGAAGGATTTTAAGAGGCTGCATTTGATGACACTTGGGAGGTGCTGAATTTAACTGCATGAGGCAAAAAAAAGGCTGATAGGTTTAAGCTCTTTTGGCCTAGATATGAAGATTTGGCCTCCATACTCTGACTGCTGTAAGAGATAAGCAAGAACATCTTTTTCTCACTGCTTTTCAAAGACAATCCTCAATAAAAGCAAAGGTCTCACTCCTCCCCAGGGTGGCAGCAGGTGACTGTGCCCAGCATTGCTCCTGTGTCCCAGCACTGCTTCCTGTGGCCCCCCTGGTTGCAGGAAGCACTTTACCTGCCTGCCCAAATTTGTACAACTATATGGTAAATTTGCTAAACTTCTGATAAAGTTGTCCCTTGGTAATGGTATCAAAACAAGAGACAAGATGTAGTGAATACAAGGGGAAGTGTAATGAATGCCGACTGCAAAAAAAAGCCTATTTTGTCAACAATTTTAACATAACATTTCCTAGAAGTTATACCATAAACTGAGTTTTCTCTATCTTTGCACATTCAATAAAGCATCAATGCAGGTAACATTTTCCCACGCTGTGCAAATACTAAAGAGCTGGCACAAGTCCTAAAGATGAGATTTAGCTATCATACGGTAGCCAGAAAACAAGATTCACTAAAAGCAATTTTAAAGATTAAAGGATATATATATATTTATTACTTTACCTCAATTCTGGTTATTTCACCTAAATTCTTAATATGTATTATTTCAGCATGTACAAGACAAACTGCACTAAAATTTTTGTCTTTAAATTTATTGGCTTTTCACAAGAAGCTTACCTGGATACAATAGACCTCACAGACTACATTAAGGAATAAACTAAGAAATATTAACAGACTGGTACAAAGCCAAAGCTTTCAGTGAAATTAGATGTATGCATAGGCATATCGACTTATTTGCTCATCACTCCGTCCAAATCAAATTCATTTTTAATAAAACTTCCACATTATTTAAACACTCTAAACCAGGATTAAGTTAGGCAGCGGGAGCATAAATCCAGTGCTGCCCAGCTCCACTCACACAGAACAAACTCTGAGACTCTTTATAAGCAATAAATCTACGAGTAAAGTGCAGCAGAGTACCTGTGAGGCCAGTAGGAGTTTGATACATTTAGATACCACTTGCACCTGAATTATGGTACCTAATGGGAATTCTAATTACAGGAAGGAAGGGCTTATAGAAGAGAGTTAATAAATCATTTCCAAGGAGTGGCTGGACAACTATGAAAAATAAGGGAATCCCTACAGGAGAAAAAACCTGACAAAATTATTTCCTATAAGATACTATAATATACAGTTCCTATAGACAATCTTTTAGTAAAAATTTGAATTTTGAAACATTTCAGACAAAAAATAAACTATTTTTATTTGGAAATATGGTCATTTTCTCTTATCCAATCCTGCTGGCTAGGGTTTTTGTTCAGACTGTCCCACCTGGTATACCACTGCCTGTAATCATGGTTTTAGCACCAGAGGATCTGAAGAGCATAACACATCTTTGGCACACAGGTTTTGCTAGTGACCCCAGCCCACTGGATGGGATTTGCTTGTGAGATATCCAAATTCTAAATTCCAAGATCATTTGAATCAATTATCACAATCCTACGAAAGTAGCGGGGAAAAGGAAAAACTTTCCACATAAAGCAAATGCAGTCTGGAGGGCAGGAGGGTAAGTCTTATTAAACTCTAACTTAGCATCAAATGTAATTCTGAGAGCAAATTTTCAATCCATCAGAGTTGTATTAACATACAGGAGTGATCAGGCAAACTCCACTTGCATCAGAAAAGCTAACAGCTTAGAGTGTCTGCAGAGAGAGGTGGATTTTCAGGGACAAAGTCATTTGGTACTTTAGAATAAGAAAACTAATTTTTTGTTCAATCCTTTGTAGTCACTAGCTTAAGTTTACAGACAAGAAAAGACTGCAAACAGTCTTTACAGACTGCTGAATCTGAGATTCTAGTGAAGAGATTCGGGCAGTTGCAAAACAGCAGCTGTCACCCAAAATCCCTGCCTGGCCCAAAACCCTGCAGCTTCTGAGGCTTCCAGACTGTGCAAGGGAAGCATAAGGGTCACAGCAAGCTGACTGATGGCTTAAACATTGTCATGTCTAGCATGTCCAGGAGGAGCTGCATCACCATGCAACGGGAGAGGACAGTGCTCACAGGGTATAACTGGAAATGGAACGTGCACTTGTCAGGTATGTCCCTTCTTTTAAATGAAAAAATACAATGATAGCACATAAGCTCTGCTAAGAAACAATGCATGTTTCACTGTATAAATACATTAAAGCTAAAGTATTCCAGAAACAGCAGAGAAGATCAGCTTGGAGTTCATTTTTTGCTTGGAATAGTTTTCACACTATTATTTCTTGAGCATATTCGGGTGAAATTCTTAAAACCTTTTTTCATCTTGCCTTTATGAAACAGGTGTTTTGAGTTCCTCTATTATTTTAGAGTGTGTTATTACTTATTACTTTTTTTCCTAATTAGAAAGTCCTTACATATGTAACTGAACTCTCAATACAATGTTCCTTTGCCGAGAGTGCAACATGTAGTGCTTAACTTCAGGCAAAAGGATTTTTTTAAGAAAACAACTCAAATTAATCTTTTCTACCTCCCCCTCTACTGGTTGATCTTTTCTTTACATCAAAAATGTTTCCTCTGGAGACATGTGAAAAAGACAGAGAGAGAAGTAGTCAGAAAATGCAACCTAACAGTTGTAAGACTGATTAGGGCATTAGGATTGATTACTGCAGTTTATTGTTAACTTGATAGTCAGAACATCTGATTTGAAGATCTACAAATTATTTTTAAAAAAGGTGGAGGGGGGAAGATTATTCAAAAGACAATGTCTAGATTGTAGTAGTTATTTTTTTATTTGCTGATTGAACTTTCATGTTATTTTCTTTTGGCAGTGAAAGAGGCTGTTTTCAGGCTGCTAACCATGTATCTATCTGTACTGAATAGATGAGAAACCTAAATTTTGATTTCTGTTGTGTAATTCACAGAAAGGGTTTGGTGGGACAGCCTGTGAAAAATGTGCTGAAGATAATTTATTTGGTCCTGACTGCACATCAGGTAAGTTTGAGTTTTCTTTATTTGATTACATAAAAGAAGGTGAATGAAAGCTGTATTCAGGCACTAAGAAATCACAGTGAAATGCATAGAGGGCCTAAAGGCCTCTCAGGGTAGTGCTACAAAAACATCTGCATCTTGTCTCGAATATCTTTGTTTTAGCCAACAGTCAAATAAACTAAGGATTAGAATCATCCATGTGTTCCCACAGGTATGGCTCCCTGTTAGCCAGTTATCACGTTATACATTTTTCAGCCTAAGTTATGGATTTCCATTTGTTTGATCTAAATACAGAAGGTTGTTATGGTGTTTAAAATATTGGATGGGAATATATCAACTGCATAATATGTCATGGCTTACAGTGTTTTGGTAGATTTTCAAGCATATCCACAAACTGAACCATCTGTATTAAGGCATGCAATACTCACGTGGTATTTAAATCAGTATATTCTGACTCAAAAAAGGCCATTTTTAATCAGGCCAAAATCTTTCTATTGAAAGATATAAACTATTGGAGGCCAATAGTTTATATCTAGGAAAAGAGTAGAAGCACCCAGAGACTGTCTCTGAATCCAACTTGCTTTTGCTCTTCACTCTATTCTGTGCCAAGGAGCTCCACCATTCTGTGAAAAGTATAAAAGAGGGTGGGTTTGGTTTAGTTTTGGGGTTTGGCTGGTTGATGATTTCATTGATTAGCCATACTTCTGTCAGGAGAAATGGAACATTGAGGTAGGGACCAAAACTATGTGTATTTTTTTACGATGTATATGTATCACAACTGTATATATTTATACAACATTTCCCAGTCTCGCCTGTTTCTTAATGATCTCTAGTATTTTATTTACCTTCCTGATCCTTGCTGAAAATTAAACTGACAAACCAGGAAACTGCCTGAAAAAAAATTTTAAAACTGTCTCACTCTGAAATGGTAATAGTTGCTTGTTTATCTCTAAGTAAAACTCCCTTTCTCCCCTCAAGATCTACATAATGTTACTTCTAAAGAGTTACAAATTATCTCAATTTAAATCATCTGTATTCGCCTTTCTACACTAATCCTACACCACTGCTGACTCAAAGGCCCTTTTTCCACCAGCTGTCCACTGGATGACAGTGTTGATACACAGAAATGTAACTGAGCCAACATTTTCATGAATATAGGGTACTTGAATTAATTCAATACATACAGGTAATTATTTTCCAAGAAACTACTAGAGGATTCAACTGCATATTAATTTAAGCAACATTTTACACTTCAACTTTCAGATATTTGAGCTCCTCCAAGTTTTCTAAAATAAATAAAATATAAACAATTTTTCATTTGTGGCTAACTGCTTTTCAGTAATACCTTAGACATTCCTGGTTTTTATATTATGAGTACAAACACAGGTAAGAAGTTAATAATTAATTAGTGCAGGTGACTTGCAAGAACATAGGATATATTTTTAAGGGAAAGAGGATATGCTACCTCACTGCAGCTTAAACATGAAGTCACCAATACAACTCTGTACATCTTACAGGCTTTTCCAAATGTAACTATAAATGACCTTTTTAAAAAGCATCATTACCACAATTCAAACAGTTATAACTAGAAAGTTTTTTGAGTATACTTAAGGCTTCAAAAAATACAGCAGGGTTTCATAGTTGCCTGGACTCTGAATGCAGCATCTTGTGTGCTTATTCTCACAGGGTTTATAACCAGAAATGACAGAGTATAGGAAAAGGAAAGGAGCCTGAAACCTATACTGTGATTAATTATGCTTTTAACTAAATAAATTCTGTTTAGGGATGGGAAAAAAAAAGTCACAAAACTCATCTCTTCTTGAGGTGTTTGAGAGACACCAATAGAATTGAAGCAAACTCAAGCAATTTGTTAAGAGTTATAAAAATTGTCTGTATTACATGTTATATCCCACTTTGGCTCCAGACTCTATGTCAAATTTTACAAGTTTTATGGCATTAGCAACTAGTCAATTTGGTGTTTATAGTGTGTATCCTGTGAAGATTTTCAGATCTCGGGCTACTAAGACCCTTCAAAAATTAGTATTTTTGAATTTTTTTGCACAAATTTACTGATATGTGCAACTGCAAATACTGATCTTCTCATTAATGGAAGCCTAGAAATTCAGGCACTCAGGTCAAAGCTTGGTTTGGCCAAAGTTATTGGCCAGTACACTCTTTGCTATGAGTAAGCACTAACGATGCCTTTCCGAACACCATTATTATTCAGTAAAGCAAATCCCTTTCTCCATATAGTTTGTGACTGTGTTCATGGAGTATGCAACAGTGGAATTACAGGGGATGGAAGATGCACTTGCTTCTCTGGATACAAAGGGCTCAGCTGTGATCAGCGTAAGTAGATTGTTTCCTATGTAAGATACATTCAACATCTCTGATACGGTTAGAATTGGTAGGGACAAATGTGAAATTAGTTTCAGGTTAGACACACAAGAGCAACCAAACATACACTAAACCTCAAACCCCATCTGTAATTTCCGTAACCGTCATCACCTCTTCAGTCAGCGGAAAAAAAAGATGACAGCAATGGGATCGATGGTGCCTGAATCAGGCACACTTTGAAGTGGTTTGCTGCAGAATGCAGTGCCTCCTGACACAGTGCACGGGCATAGTTTAACCTATCACCCTCTGTTCCTCAGCGATAGCTGAATGTGAGGCCTTGCAGTGCCCTGCAAACTCCAGATGTACTGCCTCAGGTGAGGATGGAAGACGACTGGAATGCACGTGTCTGCCCAACTATCACGGGGACAGTACACGATGTGAACGTGAGTAATTTTCATGTCTACCTAGTTCTTCGAATACAACATCATTAGTATTATAATTCAGATATATGGAATGTGCTTTTGAGCCAAATGTCACCCTCTAATTTTTCATGGGTTCATATCCCAAAGCACAAACTAGACTCCTTCAGAATCACATTCATCCAATTGCTAACAAGTTTCAGCCCATGAAACCAGAATAAAGGTAGGAAACCCCCCTGAAATACATAGGGTGCATACGAGGTCATCAGTGCTTACAAATCTTCTCCTGTCATATCTCTCTGCTTGCTGAAGTTCAGCCTCAAAGCTTGCTTCCATAAAAATCAACAACGGGGACCAAGGACTTATATTTACTGAACATCCATCATGTAGCAGCTCAGCTCCATCACTGAGCATAAACTCTACAGAAAAGTAAGGCTCATTTTAGCTTTCCTATTTTTCATGAAATGAAGCTAAAGAATCTCAGCTAGAGGAAAAATCTGGGAGTCTTTATAGACTCCTCAACTTGCCACTGAATGCCCAAATTTACTGTATTATGAGTCCAGATTTTCCTTCTACTTACATTCCATCTTACAGCACCAGCTCTTCCTTCTAGACCAATTACAATGAAGAAAATTGCTTCATCTTACGCTGGAAGCACTATTTAGTAAATGTTGGCTTGGATCAGGCCACAAATGCAATGCTTCTTATTCAGTCCTCTTGGTCCTAACTACGGTGTCATCCTCTCTGCATAGGCTTGAACACCATCCAAGAGCAAGATATTAGCAGGTCATTCCTCAGGAATGTGAGATTCTTCTAGTAGGCAGCACAGACAAGTAACACACAAAGAAAATGCAGAAACCAGCAGAGAAGCAGGATGTTACTGTCTCTCCCTCTCTTGGGATCTATATTGATGCAGCCTGCATGGATGCTGATCCTCTGTCCCAGCACCTTTAGATAAGTGGTTTAAGACAGTGTGTTTTAAATTTGACTGGCTGGGAAGCACAGATCAAAGCTCCTCCAGAGAATCTAAGTATTTAAGTGAGGATAGTGGTGGCTGCCTCAGTCTCAGCTTGGAGGTGACACTGTTTATGCTTGATTTTGAGCATGTGAATATGTGTGTGAGTTTGATTTCACACTGGAACAGAAGAGAAGGCTTGAAAAAATGAAGCTGAGCATTGTCAACTCTCTCAGTCCCAGCTGAGAGGTAAGAAAGGGAGGAGAAGAGGGGAAAGCAGTGAGAAGCATCACTTTTTAGGTGAGTCCACGGCCTGCCATCTTCTAGCTACACTGTGCACTTAATCATAACCTAAACTGCACACAAAGGTGTACAAAGATGCTTTCCAAGCACTGCTTGATTTTGAAAAAGAACAAGCAATGCCATTGCCTCAAAAAAACAGTTCATGGAAATAACTAATGGTCTTCTAGTGCAGTCCTGAAAATAGAGCAGTGTTGAAGACTCGACCAAAGTACTTGCTGGCCAGTTTTCCATATAGCTGAACTGATGACATTATATTGTTTAATTACCAGAAAGAAAACAGTGAAGGCCCATTGTCTCGAGAAATATTTTCCAACTGATCTTACATGTGCTCAAAGCTTGTACAGACCTCACACCACCTACCTGACCTTCTCTAGTTAAAATCCACTGCAAACAAGGAAATAGTTGTGATATTTTAATGAGCACGTTACAGGTTTTAATCTGTTTATAACTCAATTTGCCAAGTTAAGAGATCATTTCTGTTCAGAAGCAAACAGTTGGTTGCTATGTTAGCATTCCTCCCTTCTGCCTTCATGCCACCACCATATTTTGGACTTGGCTGTTATGAAAAGTTTAGTCTACCCAGGCTTTGTTTGGCATAGAGGTGCCCTGCTAAATCTTTGTCTTCAATTTGAGAACTGTGGGCAATAATTCATTTACCTCACTTCTTTTTTCACAAGCTATCAACCCATGTTCCAAAAAGGTCTGCGATCCCAATGCTGACTGTGTTTACCTCGGACCAAATCAGCACAAATGTACCTGTCAGGAAGGTTACAGAGGGGATGGTCAGATCTGCTTACCTGTAGACCTTTGCCAAGCAGCACACGGGAACTGCCCTGCACAGTCCACCATTTGCATCTATGACAGTCCAGGAAAGGTCAGTGCTAAAAGAGGGCCCCAGATGTTTCCTATGGCAACTGCCTAAGAAGAAATAATGCTTTGTCTCCAAAAAGGAACCATGCAGGTGTGGAAACAGGTCTCAAGGAGATCAAACTCTATTCCTAGATTTGGCATAAGCCAAATTGATGAAGAGTGAGTCCCTTTAGCTCCCTTTTCAATGTATATATATCATGTTTCCCACTCTGGAAATGGAAATGGCAACGGTGTTCTTTTTTCTGAGAGTATTTTGGCTCTGATTTGCCTCCCCAAAATGGAGGCATTGAAATTAATCTTCTCCCGGTTAAATTTTGTCTCTCTGACCACAGAGGGCTTGTAGGACTAGTACACAGGTACCACAGATACACACCTGAAGTTAGTTTATTTAGGAAAGAAGTAATCTGGGTCTTTGGGAACAATCAATGGGTGGCACTTTATATAGACTGCACATTATTCATGATGTTGAGAACTGGCTCAGATTTCAGTGTGTAAAACTCACATCATCAAAAAAGCAAGACTTGAGAAGACCATGCCAGGTTTGCTTGGAAACCCTGAAGAGCCAAAAAGGGACTCAATCACCCAGAGTCGTTCTGCAGTTCATGTTCATGTCTCGATGAGCTGCACATAGCTGACACCCACAGGCTGGTGTGTACAACAGCAGTGATGATACACCTCACTTAATGGTGTGCTTGGGCACTCCTTTCAGGAAGCAGAGGGCTGTGGGCTGGAACAGAGGTAAAAAAATTGACCTAGCCACACTGATTCTAAATGTTCTCTGTCAGAAAAGGGAATCTACAGGGCTTTATCTGAAGAAAATTTATATGAGAGTCAGTAGTCTTCTGGAGTGGATAAAACCTGGAAAGGAGCTGTATAAATATGGGTAAGCTTTATATTTGCATTTGAACTCACCAGGTGATTAACTAAGGCTCATTGTCTTCAAACTCTAGTTCCAGAAAGTGTGCTGAAAACCACAACTTGTGCATGGCTAATTTTTCTCTCCCCTCTCACATCCTTCTGATTTAGTCTCACTGTGAATGCAAGGAACATTATACAAACTTTGTACCTGGGAAAGGATGCAGCATGATGGACATCTGTGAAACAAACAACACCTGCCATAAAAGAGCTAAATGCTTAACAGTTGCACCAGGACAGATTACGTGAGTCTTTTTGCTTATTAAAGTTTCACACGGTTTCTCTCTCCTCCCCCAGTAATGGGTTGCTAAAACGAATGCAGTGGATGAACACCTCCTGAAGTTATCATTAATCTTTATCTTTATCAGGGGCAAATCACAAGATTTAATGGGGTTAGGGTCAGCCAATTAGCATAGTGTTAGATTTCATCAGACCATTTGGTAATACCTGTTAAGTTTCATTTTTATAGCACTCAGAGGTCATTTCTACACTAGTAAATAAAAAGAACCAAAACCTCTTTTCTCTTTCTGAGGACAAGCAGCATTGTCTGTCTTACAGCTAAAGTCTCTTCCAAAACAGAGTAACTGCCTCCTGGCAGCAGTCCCTGGCACATGCTATCCCTTCGACTGTGCCCAGGCACTGCCTGGGAAAATGCTACTTGGTGTGGGCCAGAAACATGCCAGGCAGCATGCTAAAAATTAATCAGCATTAATTATCATGGAACAGTGCTGAAGCCCTGCCTCTTTTTAGTATACTAATACAGATACAACTAGGGAATCTGACCCCCATGCTGTGAAAGCAGCACCAAATTCGGAAGATTCCTCAAAATCTCGAGTCAAGCAGGTGGGAAACCGCAAAATTTCTGGAAGAGTTTGTTTTCCTGTACAGAAGTATGCTACACAGATGTTAGGAAGAAATTCAATTTTTAACACTTAACTTAACAAAGCTCTCTTTGTTAAGCCAATTCTCACAGAATTTGGCTTACATGTTTCTGTAGGCCAGTGATGGCAAGAACTGGGTATAAAGAGCTGTTCCTGAAATGTTAGTTTTCAGGAGCTGAGAGTTTGAATGCCAAAAACAAGACAGGCCATTAATTGTAGGTAGGAATAAATTATCATATAGATCTGTAGACAGAAAGCATTCACTCAGGAAAGTATTTTTATTGCCAGTTCTTGTGTCATCAAGGAGCTTTCTCTCGCAGTGTAATATCTACATCACTTTTATGGAAGCTATTGTGCATTTCAAACAAATTTATCTAGAATATCCTCTAGTTCAGTTCTAGACCACAGTATATGACTCAAACTGCTTAGTGTATACTCATGCTATACTTAGAGCACTTGAGTTGAAACTTTAAAATAAAATTCCACATCACACAAATCAGGAGGGTTTTTTTCCCCTAATTAATCATTGTTTCACTGTTGCAACAGAATTTTCAAAAGCTGAGGAAGTTTTGAGAATTTCAGAATGGGAAAATGAAAAATTTTGAGTGGGGGATGGAAAAAAATAATCCAAATGCTTTACACATCATTCACTCAATGACACTTAATGGCAAAAACAAGTACAAAAGAATGGAGTGGGATCCAAATCAAAATAAACTACCTATTTGGCAAAAAAATTGAAACTGTATTGAACAGTTTCCAACTAAGGAAAACCCATTTATAAAAGAGGAAATTTACAAAGAAAAACATTGATTGGAAAATGTGGGCACAATAAATTAATTCTGATAAGTCACAGACTGTATTTTGGCTGCATCCCAGATTTTAAATGTATTTGGGAGGGCTTTTTTTGTCGTTGTTTTTTTCCTTCTTCTAAAACATAAAACTGTAACAGAGGCATTGCATTGCATTGCCTCCTTTCCATTGTTTTGCATTTTGATTTTATTAAGGATACAGTTATGCTATTAGCTTTCTCCATACAGACAGTTCTACTTACTCCAGAATCAAATGACTTGTAAAGGAATAAATCTCTCATACAGGCAAAGATTGAAAAAAGACAAACATTTAGTTTGTGAATATAACATAGGAACCTCCTCAAAAGTCAAAATCTCCTCTGTTTTATGTTCCACATACATCTTTCCTGAGTGAGTACTGACACTTTTCTATAGCACTACTTCAGCACAGTAATCATGTTCAGCCTTACCCAGAAGCTACGAAGCTTCAGCCAGTGCAGAATTACACTGCATATTAGATCATAACCTCTCTGGTTTCTGAGGAGAAATGCCTTTCCATCGCTTAAACTCTATTCTTTCTCAATCCCATTCTTATTTTTACTCTATGTCTTCAATGCAGAAATTAGTAGCTTCATAAACCAAAACTCTATCATAGAGGTTTGGTAAAATGGAGACAGAAAGCTGATGTTTCCTCTTATAGTGAGATAAAAGTTTTCTTCCCTGTTCTCCGAGCAAGCTGAAATAGTAATGATTTCCATCTTTTTCAGTCCTGCCTATACTGTCTGTGCAGCATACCATGAAAATATCAAACAGCTAAGCTTAGGTAGTCCAGTAGAGTTTGTTGTAAAGCTGCACCCAGCCCATACACCATGCAACCAAAGCAATACCTGTAAATCCATATACACTATGAGTTGCAAAGCAGTTTCTCCAGACAAAGCTAAGACAAAACAGACCTAGTCATTCACCCAGCTGGTCTTTCCCAAACCCTGCCACACAGAGTAAATTACCTCATCAGATAAATTACTTCATCAGAAGGGGTGATGGGTTCAATCCCGTGCAGTAGGTGCTAACCTGTAATTGCTAAATGCTTTCCTTCAGCATACAAATCCAAACTATGTTGCTTGGATGCCCACTCAGTTATAAGCAGTATTGTCCTCAGAAGGGAAGTTTCAAACTAGGTAGGTACTTCTGCAGTTCATTGTGACCCTGGAAATGATAGCCAAAAAAAATTACTCTGTTTAACCACCTGCTTCTTTATGGACATTTGATGAAAAAGAGAAGAGAGCTTTATTTTGAAACCTTAATCTGATTTGTGCAATATTTCAAGGGTAGTTCCTTTTTTCTACTAAACTATTTCTCAGCTCCTTTGAATGCTCAGGTTTTTTCTTCTCTGTTCAGAAGTGGAAGGGGGCTGTCAACATCAATACAGCAATGTTTACCCCACCAGAAGAAAGGGATGAGCTCCCAAGGAACAGATGCTCCTCTATCCCACCCCTAAACCTTCCATCTGGGCTCCACAGTCATACTCTCTCTGCACAAGAGATACCCTTAAAACAAAGAGGACTCACCATCAGAATCACATTCTAAAAATTTAAGATGCTTTTAGACTGCCCTTTTTACCCAGGATCAGAAAGAATCAAAGCTTGAGCCTCTTATCCCAAAATGCAGCACCCCTCTGAGACTGTATGCAGCTCCCCAGATTGCAGGGACTCTGGGGATTTTTACTATTGCTATCTCTAGAGATACAGCAGAGACCATATGTGGCAAACAGGAGAGGGTTCAGCATCGGGTTGATACTGCTGTGGGGCAGATGTGAGTGGCAGATGTGTATTTCTAACAGCCAGCACATGCAAATTATTAGGCCATTAGTTATATAAAGAACATTTTTTGCTCACACAAAGTAATGTTCCTTCTCTAATGATGCCATTAGAAAAAATATCCAGAGAGATGAATCATTAGGGATAGGGCTTATGTGAATACTGAACGCACTGCAGACTTAATTAGGAAAGGCACAATTAAAAGCCAGTGTTTGACAACACATACCATATAGCTGTTTAGCTTCCTAAATATAGTTAGGGTTTTATTCTGTTTGTGTGTTGATGTGTGCCTGCTTTAATTTTAGCACTAAGGATGAGTAATGACTGAGGTGACAGCTCTAGCCAGTCTCCCGAGTGCAGGCAAGGAGGGGCTGATTTCCTGAAGACTGCAACAGAAAGAACTCAGGTTGGCAAAATCAGCAGGCATCAATGGCCCCTCACACTGAGAAGGCTTGAAGAGTCCAGATGTTTTGGAAAGTATTAATCACCTCTCCTGGAGAACAATCAGGCTGACACAAGGTCAAGGCACACCCAAAACCTAGTTGCTTTTCAAAATGCACAACCATTTGTACCCACCAGCACCTAATAGCAAGCATATGTCAATCACATTGACAACCAACGATTTCTTCCCCACCTCTCTCATGAAGCTGAGGTCTTTCATGGCCACAATATTGCATTTCCATAAGAAGTGTTCCCTCCCTTATAGGACAGGAAATGTAAGGCTGATGCTTGTGGTGGTTCTTTCATAAGTTTCCTTTACATTTTGCCTTGACTGCTGCACACTACTTCAAATGTAGTGGACATTGAGCCCATCTTGAGGCATTGCCTGCCCATCTCTTGAGCACTGCAACCTGAATTTGTTTTAGACACCCATAGTACTGGGTCAGGCATTCTTCACTGGTATCTCTCACAGGCTGGAATGCCCAGGCAACAGCCAAGGTGTTACATACGAGATGTTATTTCAGTACAGAGACAGCAACAACACAACATATACATCTAAAAAAGCATGGGATTCTGTGCTTCAGCAGCTCCAGGGAAAAAAAAGATAATGTTGAAAGTACAAGTATTATTACCAAAATCATTGCATTTCTTAAATGGCAGGGTAACAAACCACAACTTTACTTTGTTGAAAGGACTGACAACCTTGTCTGCTTTTTCTACAAGACCCATACAGCTAGTGCAAGGACTGATGAGCTGCCATCTCCCAATTTAACTACCATTAATCCTGTAAAATCCCACATCATGAGTGAGGTCTTCACAAAACAGCCTCTCCGCTGCCAAGGTAACACCCTACACATTTATTCTGTACCCACTCCTCGCCCACAAACAGGCAGGTTCAGTAGCTTTCTGGGCTCCAGCAATCACAACATTTTGGGACCAGAGGCTGCACTGCAGCCAGGGATGTCAAATAGCCCCTGTTCAAAGGAGTCCAGCAAGACAGACACTGCTCCCTCCTGGCCCAGCTGACAGGACAACATCATGACAGGAGAACAGGCAAGAAGCCATCAGGCTGCCCTGCACAGTGACATACTTCACAGCATGCAGAAGCAAAGATTAAACTAAAATGCGTTGGTGCTCCCTGAAAATGTCTTCAGAGAAGCAATAGGTAACACCTGGTGCCAGTTTATTATGACACTACAAGGCACCAGCACACAGCTAAAGTCACAATCTCTTCACAGGTGTACATGCCAGGGGGGTTCCGTGGGGAATGGTTTTATGTGCTATGGAAACATCATGGAGCGCCTCCGAGACCTGAATGCAGAAGTGGGAGGACGGTGGCAAGGCAAGCTGACATCCACCCTATCACTTCTGGGTAAGTAACCATACTCAGGCAGCTCCTGCCCAGTGGGTTGATCTTACCCTGTCTTCCCCAAGCCCCCCTGCCACAGGAAGGTGCCACAAACAGCATGGCACAGTGCATGTGACTCACTGCAAAGTCCTCAGACCATGTAAAGCTGCTTTGCTCATCACGCCACACAGTGTGCAAGAACTTCCAAGCAGGAATGCTAAACTTATTTCCTCAGCCCCTCACACATCATTTTATATCACCAGTGGATTTTGTCCCGTAGTGTAATAAGTGGGATCATCCCACTTCTTCTTCCCTGCCCCCACTGATTTGGACAATTGAGATTAGATCCAGAACAGCACACAGTAGTCCACCAAAACCACTGTCATTCCCAGCTGGGTCTCTCTTCCCCAGTCCCTAGCCAGCAGCAGCAGCATTGCTTTCACCAGGAAAGAGGCTGAAGGCAAGATGATGGGACTGATCCATCCATTGTCTCCATCAACCTTAGGACCCCCCCAGCAGAGCACCTCAGCCATAGCTGGGTGGTCTTCACATTCCAAACTGCCTGAAGAGGTGAGATGGAGCCCCTATCAGGGCTCACAGCTTCCAGCTCTTCATAGTTACTGCAGTCACCTTGTGAAGTGAACAGCATAACTGCCTTCATCATCTTCTGTTTCACGGCCAAAAATTTGAGCTATGAACAAACACTGCTAAAACTGAGCTGGATCTTTGAGTTAAACTTGTAAATATGAAAAAAAAATCTTCTGTTTAATATAATTTGTTCAGTCCTTTTCACAGAGCCCAGCAATTAAAATGAAGAGTATTAATTCCTAACTAGAAGGGAATGAGAATCCCCAATAGCTGGCCAAGGGCAAAACCTGGCAGTGACCTTCACATTCAGCACTGAAGACCAATACCCATTGCCTCAGCACTGAGCGCTCAGCTGCAGTTTCTTTATGTATTTCTCCTTCTGTGTTTGAAAAATGCCCAATGTGCTGAGTACCACCATTTGTTAACAATCCAGATTTTTTGTTCTTTGGTTGTGTTTTGGACATAAATATGCTGTATGATTTACTAGCCAGAAGCTACAAAGACACATAAACCACATAGGTTATCTTACATTACATTCATTACACATTGGTGTCTTTCAAAAGCTAAGAATATACAGATGTTTTGTAAGATAACCTATTAATTTTGAGATACAACACACCTGTAATGACTGTAAATATTTCTTCAGTTCTGATTTTATACCTCTAGAAAAAGAGCTGAATATTAGAAATATTTAATGCTTTCAGCTGTAGAACCAGTGGTCTCATGCTGCTGTCTTGGACACAGAAAAAGCCGCTGGGTAGTAAATGAACTCTAATTAACTTTTGGTGCATCAGTTTTGATTACCAGTTTTGTGTTTGCTGATATTTGCACTACCAGCAGGTTATCCCGCACCCCATGGAGACTGAATTGATTTAAAGCAGAAGGCTGTCTTCCTGTAAGGACACATCTCCAAAGAAACTATTGGTTTCATGTTCATTGCCCTGGCCTGCATGCCACAGAAGCATTCTGAATGTTCTGCCTCATCCCTGTGTCAAATATGCAGCAGCACCTGGATTTCACATCCCATCTGTCTCTCATCTTTTAACAACTTGGATTCAGAATCTTAAATTAACATTTAATAACCACAGACAGTATTCTTTCTTATTCTGCCCTTGCATACTTTGCATAGTCCCTTTGTCCAATGAGCTTTTCGATAGGCATTTAAACTTTTTTATTTCCTCTTCTCATAAGAAAATACCTACGAATGGCCGCTGAGCACTCTGGGACCATTTACTGTGCTTGTACCAACAAACAAGGGGCTCAAAGGTACAAATGTAAGTAAGCAAGATAAAGGGATTTACATTAGGGGGAATTTGGCTCCTTCAGAAATCTCTCATCTGTGTTGTAAGTGTTTTGATTGAAAAGATACAGAAGAACTCTTTGCTCTAGTACACTTCTGGACACATTTATATCTAGGGGCCAGAGATTGTATTGTTCCTACTTGAAAGAAAAACAAAATAATTTGGTGAGTTAGGGTAAAACACTCTCATGCTTCAAGTTTTGGACTGTCTTACATGTCTATGATCAAAGTCTTTTCACTTGGTCGAGACAGGGGCTGAATTAAGATCTGAACTGCCAGCAGGGAGGCCTGAAGGTCACCTTTTACATAAGGGGGATACAAAAAATAATAGATTTAGTGAGAAAAAAGGAGGCTGATATGTAAGTAGTCAGCATCCATTACCTTCCACTGACATCAGGACAATTCTGGAGACACTTATTGCTTATACAGGGACATAAGGGTGTAATGTGAGCTGAACTGAAACCAAGAGAAGTCTCCATTCAGATTCCATCACCTGACTTCAGAGGAAAACACATGATTTCAGAATGTAACAGCTGGAGAGGACAAAAAAGCATTCACCTTGACTTTTTTTTTTTTTTTTTTGATGAAGCCTACACTGAAATGCATCTCTGTTTCTCTGCTTTTCTAGATAAAGGATCTTCTGAATAATAAACAGAAAGCCCAGTACTTCACTAAACTCCATGTTATTGCTGGTCAACTTAACACAAGTAGCTTGAATAATACCAGTATAATATATACTTTGACTGGGAAGTCAGGAGAGATATCAAAGGGAGAAAAGGTAAGTGGCCTTTCAGCCTACCACAGCAAGAATACTGCTCTCTGCTCCCTCGAAAAGGAGTAGGAAAGTTCCCTCTGCAGTGAGACATCAAGTGGAAGATAACTGTTGGATTATGAAAAAGCACAGCTGTGGCCATGCATTACAAGGACTTCAAGTAAAACCTGAAATCTTGCAAGCGTCAAAGATCCCACTAAAACCAGCAAAAACAAAAATTACCTTTAGACATGTCTCACTGCTGAGTGACATAGCAGACTAAGACAGACTGCTCTAAAACTGTTTGCTAAAATGAAGTCATCTTAAATCTGCAGGCATGACCAATGAGGGAGGTGAGGGAGGAAGGGGAGGAGGAGCATTAAGAGAGCCCAAATGAAAGAAGAAGTGGCATGGGGAGGGAGAAGCCTAGCGTTTGTGCTGGAAACCTGTGTATACTGTTTACATGGAGCAAATACTGACTGCACTGCAGAACCCACCTCCCACTGAGCATCAGCAGCCTTCAAACGATGTAGGAAATAGAAGCCTTCAGCATAAATAGAATGCACATGGCAATTAGCCATGAAAAATGAATAGTAGAGTTCATCATTAGCCCAGCTCATCTGATGTCAGTAAACATCAGGGCAGTCTGATGTCACAGTTCAAAACATTTGTTCCCTGCGGATGATATACTAGATTTTATAATCTAGAATTATTGTTCTTGGCCCATTAAGTGTCTCTTAATGGCTTGGGCCTATGTGGAGGCTGAAATCAAGTACTTCTCATGTTTTGCAGTAGATCGGTGGCATCTGAGAAGAGAGATCTATTTTTTGTCTTCGATGAGTACACACTCCATTTCTAACAGGGAAATACCACTGCTGTCTGAGCCCTGTTTTTTTCCTGCAGGCTTCAGTACAGTGCAGAATCAGCAACATTTTATTATTTTAAATATACATATAATATAAGGAAATGGGTTGTAGTCCTTTGAGATTACAGAAGCTGAGCTTTTCAGTACAATGACATTTTAAATCATTTCCTGGCAGATTTTTATTAGTAGCAGTCATCAGAGCCCTTTCAGGTACACTGCTTTCACCACAGGACCTGTCCCTGTTTCTCTTCTGAACCATGCTGTCCTGGAACAAAAAGAACATGATCCTGATCCAAAGACAAAGGATTTTTTTCCATTTCCTTGATAAGCATTGGAAGCAGTCTTTAGCTTCCCCAGATTTAATTTTCTCAGGTTGGCAATGTAATGAGATCTTAGACTGCATTCAACATGTGTACTCGCTCTGTTGTCATTTCATAATAAAGAATTTATTATCCATTGCCTGGCTTCTTTCAGGATAATCAATTAAGAATAAGAATCCAAGGAGGAAGGAGGAAAGGGAAACTTTTGCAGGGAAATATTATTGCTTCCAATGGAATTCTGCACATTATTGACAAAGCCATGGACAATGTGGAGCCAACATTTGAAAGCAGCAAAGAGGTGAGCAATAAGCTATATACATGCAATGGCAAACTTCCTCTTAAAATAGTTTCACATTGATTGAATGCAAAGGAGGATGACTGACAGCAACTAAACAAACTCTACTGAGCCATCGTGCTTCAGCTCAGCAAAGCAACGTTCAAAGTGAAAGGTAATGACAGACTTTCCACAGCAAACAGACATATGCTCTTCTGCCAAACTATTTCATGGAGGATTTGGACTCACTGCATTTGAATGGTTCTTTGGAAAACTGGCAGTTATAATCAGTGAATTTCACTGAATTCCTGAAAAGCATACTAAAAGAAGGGACATCTGAACAGATATCAAGCAAGATTTGTATTTAAAGTTGCAATTCCTCCCCCCAAAAGGCTAATATTATAAAACCCGGTGATTCTGGATGCTTTGGGGTTTTTGGTGATGTGCTTATCATACTTCCTTAAAAGTTCACTTCTTTATATGATGTTTTTGCAAATATTTTATTCCTCCACCCTTTCACACTGGGAATGAAGAGACAATAACCCTTTCCCCATATGCATACTGTTTTTTCTGTGGCTACACAGGACAATGACACACTCTAACTATATTCCACTATAGCACCAAGACAAGCCATTTCCAGGCACCACCAGTCACCCAAATAAAAAGGAAACCAAAATGTATTCAATCTGTAATAACTGAGACTTGCGCAGTAACTCAAGAAGTGTCTTATAAGAACTGGCATTTATTCCATGTCCCCAACTAAAACAAATCTTATTTCAGGAAACCATAATGTCAGTACTTCAACATAATGGAAGATACAGCCAATTTACATCTTTGATAGAGGTAAGGATACAGAAAAGCAATTACGTAAAGCTATTTCAGGTGTTATTCAATATTAATATTTCACTTTCATTTCTAAACCAAAACAGAAAACTGGCCTGGGAATGGATTTGCAGCAGGACAACAGGCCTTACACAGTCTTTGTTCCAAGTAATGAGGCTTTGAATAATATGAAAGCTGAGGTTCTGGATTACCTGCTTTCTGCACAGGTATAATCTTTCTATAACGCAAATCTTTCTCAGATAGGAGATGCATACATATGTTGTCCAGTATGACCAAGGTTTAAAGCCATCTCTAACAATTAAAAGATCAAGACAACACCTAGAGGGGAAGGGGATTTGGAGTCTCCCATCACATATAGAGACAATGATCCTCCACACCAGGCCCCCAGTCCTCTGCTCTTGCCCAGACAGCCACATGGCAAAGCCCCAAACCCTCTCCCAAAAGGTGTCACCCTTGGTGGGAACAGTCAAGATGCCACAAGGGCCCCACTGCATGGGAGACACTGCTGGTGGGTTCTCAGGAGGTGGATATTGGTGTCCTGTCCCCCGGACACCTCCTGCCTCTCCCAACACACATGCAAGGCATGGAAGGCCCACGTCAAAATAATAGGTAGGAGCGAGGATATGGAATGTCAGGGTGTATGCCACAAGCTGAGCACCACCACTGACAAGGGGTTTCTCGTGCACCTGCCAGTGGTGCTGTTCTCTTCACCATGGCCTCTCAACAGGTCAGGCTGGGTTTGTGTGACTCTGTTTGGGGTAAAATAGCCTCTTTTCTGCATTGGCAGGGTTCATGGAAGCTGCTGGAGCTCATCCGATACCACATTGTCTCCAATACTGAGGTGAGCACAGCTGCTTTACTGACCCAGAGTGTAAGAGCAAGAAACACTGTCAGGGGTACTGTCAGGACTGCAGGCACGAATAGCAGGAAAAGTACTTACTGCCATCGAAATCAAGCTCTCTCTGAGCCTATTCTGATAAAATTAGTCTTCTAGTTTTCAAACTCTAAGTGAGCCCCCCATTTTTCCCAGGTGGAAGTTCATCCCCACCTCAGTCACTGTCATGGGGGAGGAAGGAAAGAAGTGATTTTATTTTTACTGAAAGGTCCCACTCAGAGCATCTGAGGTGGAGGCCACTCCCAGCACAGATGGGGATCAGAGGGAACAGAGACATGAGATCCTCTCATGCAAGTGTACCTTCATGGGATACCAGCACCGCCATTTCTACAGTGGCCTGTGGATGCAAAGAGGGCCATTTTTAGGGAGAAGTGTTAACTCTATTTAGACTGATTGCTATAATTAGAAGAAAAATTAATATTTGTTTGAACACCAAGCTCTTCACACACAGCAACCAGCAAGCTCAGTCATAATTTAATGACACTAACTTTGTTATACAAGCAGGTTAGTCAATGCAAGGCTGCCCACATTGATAATAGGGTCATTTCCTCACCCCAAAGAAGGTCTTTCTGGATTTGAAAAAAGTAATGTTTTTTACATTTCTTTCAATCGATTTATATTCATTTCAGCTCGAGATTGCCAGCCTTGTCTCAATAGAGCACATCAGAAGCATGGCAAAGCAGTTCATTTACTTTAACAGGACCAGCACTGTAAGTCACAGCTTTCACCTGTGAACAACTCACTCTGACTGAGGAAGCTGTTCACATGCAGGGGGAATAAAAGAAGGGGGAAGGGGGGACGTTAGCAGAGGAATTTCTTGCTACAGTGAGGCAGAAATTTTCAACTTGCCACTCCTACCTGCTGTTACCATTAGTAATATAAAGGATGCAGAGGAAATGACTGGTATATAAGGACAGCCTGCAGGGTTTTTTCCCTTATGATTAGCCCCAGTCCAGGAGTGGTCCTCATTTATGCTCTGCATAATTTTTTTAAAAATTTAAAATCTACTTAAAATATTTTAAATAATTCTGTTACATGTTTTAGTTATTTTAAACACTTCTCAGTGCACACAAAGATATTCTTTAATTCTCTTTACTATTAGAGTTTCTGATTCTGATGTACCCAGTGAATACATTTTTAAAGGTGTTAATTTTTCAGTACTTTTGCAAAACCAAACTTATCTATTATGTTAGCTTCCTTCTGTCCTGGAGCAGAGATGCACCTATGAAAATTCTTGTGAAGGCAGAGCAGTTGCAGGAATAAATGCAGAAAGAATACTTTTTTTTTCCTCGTGTAAATTTACATAGATCACGGATTCTCTCTCACTTTTCTGCCTCCTCCTTTGCCAGAGAGAGTACTAAAGCGTGTTTATGCCCTCTAAAATCAGTGCCTGGAGTCATCAGTAGTCTTCTCCTTTTGGCCAGTCTATCAGTCACCAGTTCCACAGGCTAACAGTGCATACTCATAGTAAAATCTTTGATACCTCTGCTGTAGATCAATAGTCAAGAAAATGTACAATATATGTGTGCTTCTTGCATAAACAAGCATGATAAAAATCAGATAGCCAATTTTAAAAAAAAAGCAAGAACAGAAAGTAATTTATTTTTTTTTAAATTAAATTATCAGAAATCGAGAAGCTATGAACATTATTAATGATAATTTATTGTTTCATAGGGACAAGTCTTGGTGAGTGGAGAAAAAATGGAAGAAACAGATATTGTTGCAAAAAATGGTCGTATTTATACTCTTGAGGGAGTTCTTATCCCACCCACAATTGTTCCAATTCTACCACATCGGTGTGATGAGACAAGAAGTCAAGTCACAAAGGTAAGAGAATCACACAGAATTGGTAGTTCTTAACTGTTCAAGGCACTCTAGCTTCTTCTTTAATAGCTTTCTCTGATATTATTCATTAAAAAGGGGTATTTGGGGAAATTAATATATCAATGACATGCAGCCACCAACCTAGCAGTACTGCACAGATGCAAATTATTTGCAAATAGGGAACTCATATGAACGTATTCTACACCATTTCAAAAAAACTTGTTGTTGCAGTAGCCCTTTGAAAAATGTTGTCTCTCCAATCCAGCTGTCCTCCAGTTCCTGAATTCCATCTGTACATATAAGTACATGGAAGCAGTGTCAAGTTCTCAGGGAAACTACTCTAGATCAATATTTTCACTTCTATAAATATGCAGGGAAAGGAGACAGCAAATTAAAATATTAACATAATAATTAATTTTATATTTGCATATTAGGAATGTGTTATTTTCAGAAGCCAAAATTTCCCCTAGCCCTGCTTTCTTTCAGAAACAAAACTGCTTCATATTTAAAAGGGTGGATTTTGACATACCTTGCTCAGTTAGGTAACACAGTACAGGCCTTTATTTGGTAACATTCAGATACTATTTCTGGTAAGAGAGCAGGGTATCAGACGGAGCTTTTCTCTTGCAGTGAGTGTGGCTCCAGTGAGCTGTTATTGGACCATGTTCAAGCACACGTCTGGGCCAGTAACAGTTCCGGTACAAAAGGAAAATATTTACTGGCTTAACTTACAGCAGTCCAGAACCACAGCCTTGAAAGAGGTTCCCAGCAGAGCTGGACAACATCAAAATGTAATGAAGAAAACACTGGCAGTAACAATCTATTACCTCTGGCGGTAACTACAAAGTGCTGCATGTGCAATATAATCATAAACCAGGCAGAGGTCCAAGCAGCAATCTCTGATACAAAAAGCAATCCCCACCCAGAAAACTTCGGTAATCTGAATTCCTAACCAAAAAACTACTTAAAAATTAAATTCAGCACCAATCAATCCTAAAGTAACACTGAGAAAAAAATTGTTTAAAGAAAAAACAAATAGTCACGAAAATTATTCCCCAAACTCAAGTTAGGCACTCCCGTCAGCTTTGAAAGTTTTGTGCGTAGTTTAAGGTACAACCACTTATTCAAGGCTTTAAGCAGAACACTGCTGGCCAGGAGAACACCAGAAGGGAGCAATGGCTTTGGCAGTTCTTACTTTGCATGAAGCAGTTTCATCACTCTCAGAAAACAGGAGTAACACCACCTCAGAAATACTGCTTGTATTCAAAGAGTTAAAAGGCACAAACCTTGTAGGAACTGGTAGGTATATACACTCACAAGAACTGTACATCCCTAAAGATGATGCCGTTAGGCTAAGGCATCCATATCCACGTAACCATACCAGAACTCTAAAAGCTTCACTTGAGTCTAACTGAAGGACAGCAGTGCTTATTCTTAATGTCACAAAGAGCACAGGAGGGACAACAGGTCTGCAGTACCTGCCTGATGTTTGGACCGTGGCCAATTCTGATGACCTCAGACAGGAGGTGGTCTGAACAATGAAGTAGTAGCTGACCCAGCTCTCTGCTCCACCTCCTCCCAGAGCATGGCCCCTGTGGCAAATTTGATAGAGGGGAATATATATCCATGCTTCAATTACTGCAGTGCAAGGTCAGTATCTTAATGTAACACTGAAAATAGGCAGATCTGGCCTTGCATGGAAGTGCAGACACTTTTCTCTGTCCTTCGCTGTGACATGGCAGAAGAGAGAGACAGGACGCTCATCCTCAGGATAAGGAGGGAGCAGGTACACGTCAGTGGTTGAGGCCATTCCAGGTGGAGAAAGGGAGTAAATAGGTGACAGCAAATGGCACTGAGCAGCAGGGAGAATAACACCAACAGAGGGAAACATTGTCCACAGCAATTAACCAGAGTTTTAAGTTCTAAAGAAGCAGACATGCAGGGATTTTCAGAAGCACAGAGGAAGGCAAGAGCCTAATTCAGCTTCAGGCATGACTATGCAGTTTGTAAAAAAGCTTTTGTGATGTCCAAATGTATTTGCCAAAATACATCTGACTCACAAACCTTTAAAACATAATACTGGCATCGGTACCTCAACAATTTGATGCACAAATGCTTTTGTAAGTCTGCTCCTTTATTCCTATAAGTGCTGTACAGTATGAGGGACTACTAAATCCAAACCAGTACCTGATTCTTTCACCACAGCTCCAGTGAGAAACCTGTGGGGAAAATGCCATAATTCAGCCTCATGGCCTCTTGTCTAATGACTACAAAACACAGTGATGGAACATATTGGATGCTGGCTCTAGGTTTTATGCTAACTTGATTGAAAAACAAGACATCGGTAGTCACAAGCACCACAGCTCTGAAAAACTCCATATCCACATTCTGAAAGGCTCAACCTCTCTGAAGTTACTGCATGTTGAGCTTGTAGAGGATTCACCTTTAAAACTGCCACTGGAGTTTATATCTCCTCAGTGATGTAATTGCCAGTCACTGTCACCATCACATGCTGATAAATTAGCTAGTGGGAAAGACAACCAAAAGGTGAAAACATAAAATTAGCTATATATCACTGGATCATAGTGGAGTACAGAATCTATGATGTGGGAGCAAAGACTATTTTTCTCTTCATCACCTATACACAAGACAAATTTCTGTTCACACTGTATAAAAGACTCAACTAATTTTTGGTCTTCCAGGAAGAAATAAAAAATTTTCATAGAATTTAAGTGTGCAGATTGCACTAGACTCTCAGACAATATTAGTTCTTTGTTATACTAAGTTGAGTAAAGGACACCAGTGCATTCATGTCCCTGCGTTCCTGTTGAGGAAGCTTCACATTCTTTAAAAGAAGGGAGCAGAGGAAGGACAAATGGAGATTGGAAGGGGAAGGTGGAAGTGAACAACCACTCCACAAAAGTCAGAGACAGCAGATATAGCCCTGCTGCTGCTCTTTGGATGCAAAATCATGCTTAAGTCATAAAACAGATATTCTTAAAATTTACAGGGTGTATCATCCATAAATATGTATCTCAGCAGTTGGTATAACACCTTTTCAAATTACTATCCTTATTGTTTCCTTCTAGGGTGTCTGTGCAGGTTGTTTATCGCATTCATTGGCTCACTGCCCACAGGATTCAAAGCCCATCGTAAGTGACATTTCCTGGCAGATTCACCAGTTGTACAAAATGCACAGAGGAAAGGCATCCCCATATGTTGATTACTGCTCTCCCAAAAAATAGCGATCAAAAGAACCAGATATGAATACAGGGCACTGAATAAAATGCAAATATAGATGGTACTTTAATGTCTTTTGGGCAATGACAGGATTATCAGGTAATTCCAGCATTATTTTGTTTGCTGTTGCAAGACCCCTCGTACAATTCACAGAAGCTCTGACTTGTTTCTCAGGTGAAGTTCTATTTCAGCAGAAGAGAGACATGAGGAATGAGAATCACTATGATGATGCTTTGAGAATTAGCAAACTGGATATGTTTAAAATAGACCTCACATCTGTTAAAAATTTCCTTTTGATTAAGCTTCATCCCTGAAGTAACAGTCTGCAGACACAGGTTCAGTAAGGATTGAAAATCTTCCATCTGCTTTGCATCTAAGAGATGCAAATCTGGCTACATGTTTCTCCACATACAAAATTCAAGTCTAGCTACCACAGGAATTTTATTCCCCATGTTATAAAAAATTCACTGGTAGTAGTCCTATAAGTCAGTATCCAGTAACAATAAAAATGAAGTTCATATTAGGAAAAAATATGTAATTTAATAAAATTTTAAAATAAAATACTAGCAGGGTGCTTTGTTCTCAGGTTAAATTACGTGGTGATATTAAGACTGTATCACAGAACGTTATGTTGCTTAGAAATAACTAATGCTTCCATTTTGTGCGTGTTCCAGCCTTTCTCAAAACGGAGATGCATTATTGAACACCCAACCTTTCAGAAAATCGGCTGCGCTAGAGACTGCAATATAACAATAAAGGTATAGAGTTATGGTTCCTTAAGGAAAGGTTCTTTTTCCAAAATATTGCCTTATACATTCTGAACTTTCCTTTTGGAGTTGAGAGGTGTTTGGAGATGTCCGTGTAGCTTCCATACACTTCTATACAGCAGGCTGAGAGGAGCTACTGTAAATCTTAGAGCTAAATATGAGACAAATTCCAGAGAGGCTTTTTAGCTGTCTCACATCATTGACAACACCACACTCATACTCTGCAGGAGTTTTCAGATAGGGCTCCAAGCCCAGCTGTGTTTGTTGCCCCAGAGAGCTTCACCCATGAAGAACAGAACAGCTGGGTCTCTCCTGGTCCCAGCCACTCTTGTCCAAGGACTTCACATCATATTGGATAACAATGAATGGGAAACACAAGAACTTTGGTCCAACGGCTGCTTGACAAGTCTAGTTCTCACAGAATTCATTAGCCTCTAAGAAGTACTTACACCTTTCCAGCTCCTGGGGCTCCTAAATAGGCTTCTGCACTTCGTGAGCGCCACTTAGTAACAAGCAGATAAGTCTACAAACTGTAAGCTTTGAAAGCCTTTTGCTAATCCCTATTTCCCTTGAATCACACACATAAATGAGGTTTTTTCTAATGCACTTTCTGTGCCCTTGATAAATAAACAGACCAAGCAGCCAATTCATGAATAAAATAAAAGATGCAGTTGAAAAAGCCATTTAGGGCTGCGTGGTGGCTAAATCCCACACTGGTGCAGAGGGGAAGGAGGAAGATCAAAGCAACATGTCTGGCTGTCACAGCATCTCAGATGCAAAGGAGACTGCCTGTCTCCCAGTTGCACTGCAGTCCCACTGGCAAACATAAGAGTGCACACAATACAAGCAGACACACACAGACATGTTCGTACGTGGGGACAGGACGGGGTTTTCTAACAGTGATGAGTCTGATAAGAACAAGGGAAGGACCTGGTGGCCTGTGCATCCCCTTCTTGGGCTGCCAGCACCCTGCCTGGTTTTAACAAGGCCATCGCAGGGGTGGTTCTGGTCCAACACAATCCTTTTCAGAGCCAGTTATCCCTATGGGCCTTTGCCAGAGGGCCAAAACACAATGGAGAGTTGGGTTTTGTGTACTGCCTCTACACTAAGGCACTGTAAAAGAGGATATTTGCTTTATTTCACAGGAACCAAAGTGTTGCAAAGGCTTCTTTGGCCCTGACTGCAGTCCGTGTCCAGGAGGTTTCTCCAAACCCTGCTCAGGAAATGGGCAGGTAAGAAGAGCATCTGGCAGCACCCTGCACTCCAAGGGAGGAAGGACAGGCTGTGTCCCAAAAGTCCCTGGAGCCCTTCTGCAGAACTGGAATGTTGGGCTCTACAAGAGCTGTCCCCTTCATTTATGGCCATGAATTTCAGGTTCAGTCATACAGAGGAGGGAAAATAAATTGGTCCCCTCTCAGATGTCCAAATTGCAGATTTTTGAGGTTCCAACATACAGCACATAGGCAATGCTGCATGATCCACTCCCATTGTTTTAGTTTGCACAGCACGGAGTAATGACCCAGCTCACTATTCTCACCTTAAAATTGTAAAGGAAGGCAGAATATATAGCAGCAAAGGAAATGCATAAGGAAAGCTTTTGCTTTGAAGCGCCTTTGTAATCAAACCTGAGGTACTTCCTGAGAGTCTATCATAGTCATAATATGTACAGATATATAGTCTCTTCTCTGGGGTAAGGGTAAGGATTTGTTTTAATTTATATGTAGCAATCACCACTCTTCCATATCACAGTGCATGGATGGCCTGGATGGAAATGGGACTTGCATTTGCACTGAGGCATTTCAGGGCTCTCACTGCCAGTTCTGCTCAGACCCTGGCAAATATGGACCTCAGTGTGACAAAGGTAAGTACAGCAGCACATCCTCAGTGTAAGAGCTTGGGCTATTTCTTTTGGACCCCTGGAACATTATGTAGGTAGGAATTAACTGATCACTAAATAGTCCCTGTGGTGGATGAGCAAGATGTCTCTGGGGTACTTTCATTTCTTATGGGACACACCATAAGCGTACAGTCAGTGTAAATCTTCTCATTGATTTAATTGGGGTCTTTTGCAGGGGGTATAGCTTACTTTTTACTTATTTACTGTTCTTTTAATTTTTGTGTCCTTCATATAAGTAATAGAAAAGAAAATCTTTGCTATTCTGTTCCCATCTGGTCTTGCCCACAACAGAACAGATTCTGCCAGCAATTACAAATATATGTAATCTAAGAACAGCTAGATCTATAAACAGATTGTATTTAGGGCCACTTAATAATCATCCTTACTGAATAATTTCTGATCTATTGAATAGTTTTCAGTTCTACAGTCATCTTTCATATACTGACAGATTTAATCCTGCTAAGTCAAACCATAATACATTTGAGAGTCCACAACATATACAATATCAAACACACATATATCCCCCCTCTATAACATAATTATAGCCTTTTTTGCTATGAGACAGCCTCTCATTCATGAAGCACAGCTCACCTGAAGGTTCAGAGGTAACTGGAAAAAAGCTGAGAGACAAATTCCATAATAAAATTTTTTAAGCTCCAGTCCCACTGAAGTAATAAGTGTTTGCTTAACTAGTCACCACTGGCACTGCTTTGGAATACACAGAGCTTACATGCTGTGTCCTTTGGACACATTGCTGTGCCTCCCAGCAACATTAATCAGCCCAGTCCCAACAAAGTGCTGGTAGGTCTGTGCTGCTGCTCTGTGTACCAGCCCAGCACTGTGCAATCTGTAGGATTGTGGGTTCAGTATTTGAAGGTTTCCCATATCACTGAAAGTACACCAGAAGTTGTGCAACTAGTAACTTCAAACTTAATAGCCTAAAACATAGCATTTTGCTCCTACTTCGCTGAAGTGACTTGAAATTAGTTGATAGATAAGTGCACTGTAAAGATACAATGGGTTTTAAATAATTACCCATAAAACACACCTGAAAAGACATGGCTATGATTAATAGACAGTAAGTCCCCCATCAAAGTGAGACTTAAAAAATACAAAAGTTTAGATTCTTGAAGAAATAGAAGGATCTGATTCATAAGAAATGTTATGTAAGGACAAATACCTTTTACCACTATGGAATTGCACACTGTAATTTATCTCTAATAGACTGCCTCTGCATTTATGGGAAGTGTGATAATCGAATAGACAGCAATGGGATCTGTCTTCCCGGATCATGCAGAACTGGATACACAGGGAAACTCTGTGATAAGCAGATTGTTCCCTGTGAGCCCTCCCTACATCTCTGCCATGCACATGCAGACTGTCAGATTAGTGATGGCGCAGTGAGGTAAGTCCGTAACTCTCATCAAAGTAATATTAACAATGCTGCAGCTCTTTGCCATTTGCTTGATGAAAACAGTCCCTGGCAGCAGTACACAAACATCAGCCACTGCAATACTGCTATGCTGCAAATAAGCATAATCATGCACCACATTGACCTTGAGTTGCAAGATAGTAATTAAGAGATCTCATTACCCTGTCCTGTACCTTATACTTAACACTGAAAGATAGATGCATACTGATCTGACCCTTCTTACCTTCCTACCAACATCTGCATAGGTTCTTAGGAACCCTTTTTTCCTAGTGATTTAGAAGTTTGAGCCTTGCTGAAAAACAATGGAATTCTCAAGCAATTTGGGGATAGATATCTCACTCTGGTCAGCTCAGGCAAGTTTTGCATGCCACAGCCCTGCAGACTTCAGCACAGGTTCCCCAGTCCTGACAGGACTGGTCACAAACCTCTGTTACTGCTACAGCTGCCTTGCACTTGCCTCAAGCTCACCTTCAGATGCAGCGAGTTTGCCTCTTGATGCAGTGTATTCATAATGAGTCACTGCAGAAAGCAGAATGGGGGATGCTGTCAAACTTGAGGGCTTAAGTAATTCCCTCCAATATAGGTTAATCCTGGGGGAGGGGACCCAGGCAAACAGTTGTCTTGCATTGTCTTGCATACGTTTCAGGGAGAGAGCTATTTTCGACATCACTGAAAGAAAGAACATAGCCAACTCATAAATAATTTAGAGCTATTAGCTCAACTTTGCAATGATCATATCAGCTCAGAATTAATTTCACTCCCCATCTCGTACACAGAGAATAGATCCCTGATTTGACTCAATTAACCCAGTCAACATTTTGGAAAAAAACATAATGTACGCACTTAGGCTACTTGCATCATGAATCCAAGGTTACCAATTTTAAGCTCCCTATAAATAGCATGTTACAGTGGAAAACAATCACTTTATTTTAGAGCTGTCCTATCACGTTTAACGCCTCCCTCCTCCTCTTGTCTCTGTAGCTGTGTTTGCAAACCTGGCTATGAGGGAGATGGCTTGAGCTGCAGCAAAGTTGATCCTTGTGCTGCTTTAAACCCTGGTGGCTGCAATATCAATGTAAGTACGTGCTTTCCCCACAGAGCTTGACACCATGAAAAAGTAGGCAGAGGGAAAAGTGGGGCCAGAAACTTTTGCAGAAGAGTCACGATGTTCATTGGAGTTCCAGGCTCTTTCCCCAGATAGCAGGATCACTGTGGCTTAGACAGGCCTTGCACCTGACGCCAGATGCCACCTAACTGTCCCGAACTGATGCCTCTGCATCTCCCCCTAGGCCGAGTGCATTCAGACAGGCCCAGGAGAGCACATGTGTGTTTGCCAGGCAGGATGGACAGGCGATGGAAGGGACTGCTCAGCCATCAACAACTGCCTGCTACCCATCGCGGCAGGGTGCCACGAAAATGCCACCTGCATATACGTTGGGCCGGGTCAGGTAGGTCCTCACATTCATTGCCATCTTAGGTGCTAGTCCTCAACCCTTTTGCTCTGCTTCCTTACCTGTTCTCTTCCCCAAATCCTCCCCTCCCTCCCAGCTACGATGTTATTTCCACACAGTGCTCTCTACCCAAAGCAGTCTCCTTCAGTTCTTATCCCAGTCCTCTCTCCTTCCTACATGGTGATGCCATGGCAGCAAATACTTCTTCAGTAAATACATTAGTAGATGTCAGGTATAAAGGTCTTCTGGAGATATTAATCAGTGTCATTCCACTGAAGTCAATGCTAAGCTACACAGAAACACAGAGAAACTAATTCACCATGTCTAGAATATGCACGCTATTTTAATCATTTTAATGAATTGCTGTGTTTCATTGAAATGACAGAATGACTGCAAGTGTAAGGATGGATTTCAGGGGAATGGAATTGAATGCACACCCATAAACTCGTGCCTGGAACAAAATGGAAAATGCCATCATCTGGTGAGTAATTAATCATTCCTTGAACAAAGTGTTCAGATACATATCACACCTCACCTCCTGCGCACACCATAGAATTTACTTGCCATTTCAAGCCTGCAATTTCTGTTTGAGAAAGCACTTTCCAAGCAGTGCTACAAGCACCAAAAATACTGTGTGAACTGTGTCAGTATGGTACATGAGCTGAGGACAGACTGCAAGTGCTGCTCCCAAATCTGCCTGCACAGAAGGATTATCTCGAGCCCAGTATAAATAAATGCTGCTTCTCTACCAGCAACTACAACTTGAGTGCACCAGACTGTTGGGATGTTTACCCAAGTCACACATCTCTCCCTGGGCATCTATCAGCTGTATCAGGAGCTGTATGTGCTCTGCTGTGTCCTGTAGTGCCTGCAAGAGCCACACTAGCGTGGGGGGGAAGGGGGGGGGGGCACAGGGACAGAGCTAAAGTGAGGAGCACTGGGGAGCAGAGGATCAGTCTGTCATATTTGGATGAAGGAATAGGGTCCAGTTTATGTAGGGAGGAAATAAGAAAGGTGGAGCAAGAGTTTGGATTCTTACAGATTTAGTGCAGGGTGGGTAGGTGAGGAAGTTAGTGCCCTGGGCTGATGGAGTGTGTCCTATAGGAGACTGAGGACATCCACGGAAGATGGTACAAAGATCCTTTGTAAGTTTGTGTTTGTATATAAATGGATTCCAGTAAGAGGCTTTACGGGCCATTCTTGCTCTTGAGTGGTCTCCTGAGTATCTGACAAATTCTCTCTCTTTCTGGTTCAAAGGCAACTTGTCAGTTTGAGTCTTCTCACGGCTGGAAGTGTGTGTGTCCAAAGGGCTACGAAGGAGATGGTACAATATGCTATGGAAATGCTGCAGATGTAAGTAGGATGGTCACTTTCTCTGAGCACAGGACCTACTGCACAGTTCTCATGCTGGATCTTAACCAGAGAGATAGCAAAGCCTTCATAAACAGCTAGAAAAATATGATGCCCATCAGTACTATCCGCAAACAGTCTTCCAGCAGGAGACACTTGCCTGATACATAAATGATCTGTTGTATTTAAAAACATAGCTTGGAAAGTGGCTTAAGGAATCCGAGCATATTTCTTGCTTAAAAAAAAATTAAAAATGCCAATCTCAGAGTCCAAACCTGCAAAAGTGCTAAGCACTCACCTCCCAATTGGAAGCAGCAAGCAGTCAGCTCTTCTGAAATTCTGCCCTGAAGTCTTTCTCAGTGGAAATGATCAATTTATCATGTTGGAACAAACCATGCTGACCCACAGGCAGATAAAACAAAAGCAAGTAAATTGGTGAAATAAATATGCATTTAACAGTGTAGGAAAAATGAAAGTGTCCTCTGCCTCAGCCACTGGCAATAATCTTTCATGGCTTTCAGCACTGCCTGCCGCCCCTGCTCATATTATCATCTATCTCTATTCTAAGTCCTGTGGCAGAATAAAGGCTATCTACTTGCAGCATGATATGTAAGATGCTGTACAAACACCAAACAAAACAATATAAATTCCAATTAATTTTGCATGGAGTTAAGAAAAGATTTAGGTTTAGAAGCCCTGAAAATTAACATTTAGCCTGGGGTCAGTACACAATACGCACCAAGGTCAGATACACTTAATACACCTAAGCAATCACCAGCCTGATTTTCAAGAGTTGGTAACTCACCATTTCCACTACCAGAAAGTATTAGAATTAGAAAAACACTGATGTCTTCCCTTTTCAGACACACTGAAAACCTCCTCCTCCATGTCACATCAGCCAGGCCGACACAGTGAGTTACACCACAGGCAAGAGTACTTTGGTACAGTTAATTACAGCTTAGCTGCTCATTACTCTCTCTTTCTCTTTCTAATCAGGAGCTATCTACTCTGTCAGAAGCAGCTGCATTTAACCAGTGGGTTAATGTAAGTACACTTCATGGCTAATTTTTTTAGTATGTTCCAGTTTACATAAGCCTTTTAGCCTTTAGGAATGGGAACCTTACAGCAGTATTGCAATCAGAGAACAGAGGCTGCAGCTCTGGAGAGGCATCAGAGTGCCTATCCTACCACTCATGGAGGGGTTGATCATCTGGTTCCATATTTCTACCTGAAAAACAAATTCTGAACCCAAATTCAGGCAAGCAAGGAGGCTCCACAGAGCTAGTTACAAGCCTGCTCTCTGAGGCAGGGGGTCACGTAAGCCATGACTAACTTTGTATGTAAATACACCATGGTGCAGATGAACAGCATCAGGGTGCAAGCAGAGACTGAACCTGCCCCCAGGTGGCTCCTTCCAACTTCTCTCATTCAGTGGACAAAGGCCTGACCCTCACCATTTTCATTGTGCCCACGGCAGGAATCTCAGTCTGGCAGGCTTGACCAAGGTACATAGAATCACAGCGAATCACAGAATGGACTGGGTTGAAAGGGACCTTTAAAGGCCATCTAGTCCACCTCCCTGCCACAAGCAGGAACATCTTCAACTAGGTCAGGTTTGCTCAGAACCCAGTCCAACCTGACTTGAATGTTTCCAGGGATGGGGCATCTACCACCTCTCTGGGTAACCTCTCCCAGTGTTTCACCACCTTTACCATAAAAAAGGTCTTCATATCTAATCTAAATCGACCTTCTTTCAGCTTAAAACCATTATCCCTTATTCTTTTAAAAAAGATCCTGCTAAAAAGTCTGCCCTGTCTTTCTTATAAGCTCCCTTTAAGTACTGAAAGGCTGAAAAAGTTCTTCCTGGAGTCTTCTCTTCTCCAAGGTGAACAACTTCACTGAAGGAATAGATTGACTTGTATGGCTCCAGATTATGGAAGAAACACCAAATTAAATTTTACAAACCAAAGTTCTGGATAGACGGATTGTCACAATCTACTTTCTATTTTCATGTTATCATCTATTTCTGGAGCAGCAGTAACATTAGAGGTCCTACCCCACTGTGATTGGCACTGTAGGAATAAAGATCAAAACCTGTTTCTCTCACAAGGAGCTTATAACCTCAATATAGGAAGTGTATAGCAAATACAAGGCAAACAAAAAAGAACAGCGATGTGTTAATGAAAAGCATCAGAAGGAGAAGTCACAGCACATTAGTTGCTTTCATGCTTTTCAAAGTTAGATGACTTGGAGATCATTAAAGCACACAATTACAACAAACACCTCAGGGAGCTGCTTGAAAGAGAAGCTAATGTGGCTAATTCAAGTCAGTTATCTGCCTGACCCTGAGCTCGGACTGCAGCACTGGACACTGTATAGAGAAACTTAAGAATTTAAAGAAATGGACACAATGAGAAATGCTGTTCACCTGCTAGTGAGCTCTTTAGATAATGAGGGGGGAAATCAGAGGGCAGATTCTGTATAATCTATTGAAACAGAGATGTGGAAATTTCTGCTACACTTCAGAGAAATGGTATAAAACTAAACAACGGTAACTACAGACATGAGCAAAATAGGGAGGTAGATCCATCTGTGAGGTTTTTAATTTCATAGTTGAACAGGAATGTGATGTTTACCACTTTTTATAACCATATATTTTTCTTGCTGATCAGGAAGGATGAGATGGGGAAGTGTGTTGCTATTTCTATATTTAAATATTTGGAAGGTGGCTGGGATGATGGCTAGAAAGAAAGATGATCTTAACAGAGACAAAATTCCCAGCTATTTGAGGGAGATGATTCCCTTCTTGATTTAAAACCCAATATGGGTAATGAAGGACTGTCCAAAACAAGCCAGCTCCCAGGCAGCATACCAGATGCAAAAAGGTACAACCTATACTCATATTGCTCCCTTGAGTTTTGCAGCATCGAAAATGGCAAGGTGGAGCCTGTGAAAAGTTTGGAGAATCCCATCTATAGCAAGATCACGCTCAAATCTTTTGCTCTTCTTTTTTCACTCCACAAAAACAAAAAATCCACACAACTGGAAAAATCCTCTCCAGTGGAGGCTTTCTCCATCCTTAAGGCAGACAAAAACATATGGAAGATGAATCAATTCATGCACACTACAGAGCTGACAAGCCCCACCTAAAATTAGAGCTGTCAGCAGAAAGCTCCACTGTAGTCCTAATGGACACAAATAAGTCCTGGATATCTTGAAAAATGCCAGCCATGTTAAATAGTCCTCTTTGGAATGGGAACATTGTGTTGTGGGAGTTTCTTATTTCACAGTCCGTAGTCCTTCTATCTTTTAAATAGCATAGAGTTCTCTGTAAGAGTAAGTTACTTGAAGTTATCAGTAACTACTAGTATTCATCATCTCGTTTATTTTTCAATATTCAAGTGCATAAAACAGAATCCATGAGACAGACTAACTTTTGTAGAAGACAAGTTATGTGTTTCATAATAAAAAACAGTTCTGACTCGAACATTATTTCTGCCCTTTAAATGCTGGCAATCTATTGTGTAAAAAATAGACTCTCGCTGACCATTTTTGTACAGCTCAAAGTACTGTTGGTTCAAGTCACTGCTCAGTATAATAGTTTTTCCTCTCCAGGCTGGTCACAAAGGACGTCACATACTCCACCTTGCTAAGAAGTCACCAGCTGCTATTTATAGACTGTCCTGGGGATGAATTATTTTACTCTCTTTACTTTTGTGCAGGAGGCCAAGATAAACTCAGTGTTATCCACTGCCTCTAATCTAACTGTCCTCGTGCCTTCTCTGCAAGCAATTGAAAACATGGATGAAGAAGAGAAAGCCTTTTGGATGTCAAAAAGTAACATTCCAACTCTACTGAAGTATGTTATTTGTTTGGGGGGTTGTTTGGGGTTTTTTTTAATTTATTTCTTTTTATGTCAAACAAGCCTTTGGTTTGAAGCCACTAGAGCAAGACAGGTTTTATGATTTTAAAGGAAGGACATAGGATTCCCCTTCTTGTTACAGCAGTATAAATCTCTGTAGCAAGTCCACTGGAAACAAAACATTATTTATATTATGCCAGAGTGTTTAAAGGCCAAGCTAAGATCAGAACACAGCTGAACTAGGTATAATACAAACAATTCCTATTTAAAAACCATGGGTTTAGACACACTAACCATATTTATCTGGGGGGGGGAAAGAGAGAGAAAATACCAAACCTTCAAATCTGTTAATTTCCTTTAGGTATCATGTACTGACAGGAGCTTACAGCTTTGCTGATTTCCAGAATTTATCATCCTCTGACATGCTGCCAACATCGCTACAGAGCAAATTCCTACACTTGTCGAAAGAAAATGGGGTGAGATGACCTGAAAACCATTTTGGTATCATGCACTAAACCCTGACCATCACTGCCACTGACTTTCTTGTATTACAAAACCACACATGTTATATTTAAAAAAAGACCACGTAATAAAATTAAGGGAATAGATCGATTATATTGGGCCCTCTGGGAGAAACATGAGCTTGATTTTCTCCACCACTTTACCTAGCTAAAATTTGTCCACAATATTATTTATTCCTAATGTCCCAGTAGCTACCACAAACTCTGGGCTGTCTTGTAACCAAGCAAAAGGGCAGTTTCTGCCTGGAGCAGCCTGTGTGAACTAAATTAAGACAAAGAGCATCAAGGAAACCCAATAACATATTTTAAAGAATCAGGAAGATAGGAGTAAGCAGTCATAACACACCCATCTCCACATATGCAACTCAATAGTCCTAAATCATAAGAAGATATTTTTGAAGGTAAATAACTACAACCGACAGCCCTTTCCACTCAGCCTTTCTATGAGGTAAACTCTGTATTCTGAGGAGGATTTTCTGGAAATACACAAGGCACATTTAAATACTTCATCCCCATTAAGGGAGAGGAAAGTTCCCCCCATCTCCATGTCCCAAAGGAAAAATCATGAACGGGGTCTTTTAAAGCTGCACAGAACCAAGTCGATGTGAATTGGCACAGGGTTCAGCCTGCCCGCAGGTGGGGGAGTGCACCTACCCCAGGTAACCACTCCAGTGCAAGCAACCCCATGGCTTTGCCAGTCTGCACACAGGGAACAGCAGAGAGTCCCAAAGCCCCCTCTCCTGTGCGTGATTCCCAGAGGGTAACCAGCCCCTGGTGTGGACTGGTGTGAGCAGAGCCATGGTGGAGCCCTAGGCAAGCATTTGGGAAGGTGTGGAAATCCACAGGATGAACTGCTGTGAAAACGCCACCTCCATGATGTGAATGAAAACCCTGTCTCCTCACCCTCTTTCAGAACCTCACCGTGGAGGGCGCTCACATCGTGGCCGGTGACATCGCATCCACAAACGGGGTCATACACGTTATTGACAAGGTACACAGCCACACAAGGGGGGGTTTGTTCCTCTGCACCACAGGCAGTGCAAAATAATTAACTGCCTTTGGAAAAAAAAAAGCGTTTGCACAGAACAGCATTTTGTCCTGCATCTGATCCACAGCAGGTGCACACACGCTGATGTGGGATATCTGCTCCCTTTCCAGGTTCTGACCCCCCTCCGCAGCTCTGTCATGCCAAGGCTGCTGGCCCGCCTGGAGCAAATGCCCGATTATTCCATTTTCAGGGGCTACATCATTGTAAGCTTTTACATTTCTTTCACAATGTTTTAAGAACAGAGGAAGTTCTCCGCTTTGATTGCATTTGGACTGATATCAGACAATCGGTGGTCATTGTGATTTGTTTCTATGTGTTTCACAACAGCAATACAGCCTGGCAAACGAAATAGAAGCAGCAAACATGTACACAGTCTTTGCCCCAGATAATGATGCCATAGAAAATTACCTAAAGGATAAAAAGTCTGCTACTCTGGTACGTATTACTCACAAGGTTTGTCTTAACAGCTCAGTATTTCATCACAATTTCAAGTGGATGGATTGAGAGGACACAAAAACAGGAAGAGAGATTTGTTGAGTTTGGTTTTTTTCTTTAACACCAGAGTTGGTGAGGAGGCACAGATTATGTATATTTTCCTGGCATGCTGGAAGAACCTAGCTATTTGTTCTGGGTTTTGTCCTCCTCTAGATTAAAATCATGCTGATAATATCCAAGACATGTCATCAGTAAACCTTTTTTGGTTTGGGGTATTTTGAGTGGTTTTTTTTAATGCAAAGATCAGTATAGGAGTGACCAGGAAAAACACTAAAATGAGTTTTCTAGGTCAACAAGTCCAGTCCCCTGACATCACTAAATATCTCATCATTAATAATGCCACAAAATACTCTGACTCTTTCTTAAAACTATCCAGATGCTTGCCCTTGTCACTCCTGCAAGAACACTATTGCCCAGCTATTTCCCACATATGGTGTCTAATCCCGGGTTACAAACACAGTTGGTCAGTCCCAGGGCTCACAAAAATTTCTGACATTTTTGTGGCTACAAAAATTTCCTCAGGCAAAGCCCAGTGCTGCTGCCACTCCCCAGGAGCCCCACGACAGGCTCATGCCCGACTGGCCACCAGCTCCTCCCACCAGCATGGATGTGTCCATCCCAGCTCCCCTGCTGACTTCAGTCCTCGTGCCCTGAGCTAGTTTATATTATTTTGACAGCATACCTCTGGCCAGTTTATACCCCTTTATCCTTACACCAGGAATATGCTTTAGCTGAAGCAACTTTCTCTTTCTGGCACTCATGCCCTGGCATATTTACAAGGCAAAACACCCTTCTCAAGCCAGTCAGTCTCCTCTCAAGTTAAGCTATCCTTTTTCTGAATCACCCCAGTGGCTTTCTTCATATTTTTTTCACTTTGAAACAGTTTTATGGAATGCATATATGGAGAGCCACACACCTTGCAGAGGAAGTTTTACCCATGATTTGCTCAATGACATTAATACTTCCCTGTCTCTTCCGTAAATATTTACCCTGCCACACTCTGTCCCTACTTGCATGGTCTCCATTTGCAGCCAGGAAGCTGAGGAGCACAAGGTTCAACTAAATCGTCCCAAAGCATTTACCACCAATGGCAGACCCATGGCAAAAGCCCCACTTCCTGCCTCACCAGAAGAATTCACATGTGATCAAGCTCCGTCTGCTCAAATGACTTTTGAATGCTATTTCAGGTGTTTTGTGACACATCATCATCATTTCCGCATCACTGCAAGAAGCATTTATAACAAACTTTGAGAGATGCACAGGACATCAATCCCATTAGGTCTGGGTTACATACACAGAGAAAACCTTTTCACTTCCACTATTTACCAATGTTCCACCGGTCTTTCTTTCATCCTCCCAAGAGGAGGATGGAACCTTGCTGGGCTCCCAACCTTGCCTGATATGGTAATCTGACAAAAAAAAAAAAAAAATCAGAAAACAACCATAAGGTTAAGCCTGCCTGAGCCTTAACCTCTTTGTGAAACACTTGAGAGAACTCTGCTGCAGAGGGAAGTGCTCGGCACAGGGAGGAGAGCCCATTTCTTGGCTCTGATGAGACAAGATGTCCTAACTCTACTGGTGACTGAAGACAGAAATCAAGATGGATGAGAATTAACTTTTCCTCCAATTTATCCAAGTCAGGAGCATTAAATAGGGCTGGATACTGATGGAGATTAGTTCTACCTTATTTCCCACCTTCTCATCTGCAAATATTTTTTTGCCAAATCTGTGGAAATCAAAATAGAATGAGGCCCACCTCAAGAGATGCCAAGGCCACTATTTCACTCTGTGGCCAAAGCCAGGCTACATCACAAATCTTGCAACCTGGAGCTGCTTCATGCTTTCACACACTTTGAAGGAGCCAAAGAATGAGAAGTATGAACTTTCAGAACAAGGGGACAGCAGGCAGCAGGATTTCCCACAAGCACCTTTTATTGCAAAGACACAAAGCTGCAGAAGCACTATATCTGTCAGCTAGTCAGCCCCGAAACTCTCCAAATGCCTCAGTTTCTCTCACATCTATAAACCTCTCACAAACACATCTTGTTTCTGCTTCCTTCCTCCTGGAAGTCTCCTGCTTCGGAACAAGATGCAGAAGCTTTGTGAAGCCCTCACAAAATTTTGATGTATAGAGAATAACTTCATCGCTTTTCAATGACATATGAATAGTAATGAGGCATAGAAAACTTTTCAATTAACAGGTGTGGCTCTAGCTCTTTATTAACTGAAAATTACCTTAGAGATGTATTTTATATATATATATATATATATATATATATATATATGCTCTAAACATTCATCCACAGATCATTCAGGAAGAAAGAATAAGTATGGAAAGATTATAAAAGCACACACGAATATGCAACTTTTGATGTCAAATGAACTCATGAAGTTCAGAGTCCTAAAATGTCATCTGACTTTTCTCTGAATCTATCAGCCAGCCTTAAGCACAGAAACAGATGCTACAGGGTCAAGCAAACCTTGGCCCTCACAATTCAATAGCTTTTCACCCTCCACGGTCAATAAAAATTTTATTATGACAGGAATGCAAGGTCTCTACAGTAAGAAGTATGAAATAACCTGCCTACTGGAAAGGCTTCTCTTTAAATTCAGCCAATCTAGGTTTGGCTTATATCCTCCAGAAAATGCTATTCCTAGTAACTTTTCATGCTCTGCTACATAACCCTGAATGTGACTGTCTGTTTGCAGGATGAAGGCCAAATCCGCTATCATATTGTACTGGATGAGAAGCTCCTGAAGAACAATCTGCACAATGGCATGCACAGGGAAACCATGCTAGGGTTCTCCTACCAGGTTGGGTTCTTCCTCCACAACAGTCAGGTACTGCACTTGTGTGTCTGCACTTGCTTGGAGTAACAGATTTCCTGCTTTTTACAAATCCAGCTTCAACTTTAAACTAACATGCAGTCCAAAGGAGCTCTGCATCCCCCACCAGCTTCTGCGACATAACAGCACAAAAGTTGTCTCTCAAATGCAAGGCCTGTCTCATACCTGCTTAATTCAAAGTCACCCTTGAAGGGATCTTTGACTGAATTTGATTTCAGTTGTGCTGTTCACATTTAGCATTGCATTTCAGATGTCTGTCTCTAGCAACTACAAGCCTGCATTCCAAAGCAGTCATTAATCTGACTTCTAAGAGCTATTAGGAACCTGCCCTTAATTATGTAACATTAATTCTATTTCCTATGTATTTACTCCCCTTTCAAACCTAAGAGCTCAAAGCACTGGGCAACAAATATCAGTTGTCTTTCAACACCACTCATGGAAAAATCAGGCACAGCAAGATTAAGTGAAAGTCAGGAAGGGAATTCGTTCCTCCTTCTCTGTCCCAGAACTCCCTCTGGGAATAGGCAAAGGAAGACAGAAATCTTCTCATCCAAGTAGTTTTAGCCCTGCTCTTTGCCCACAGCAGAGCCTTGGAAAAGCGTCTGCAGTGGGGCTGTTGCTGGTGAGAGCACGATGGGAGTGTGGGGTAGCATTGAGGTGATGAAAGCCCTCCTTGAAAGAGCAGCTGCTAGAAAGAACTTCCCCGAAGCCCCCCACCCCCAGACAGCAAACCCACCCTTTGGCATGCTATAGAGTCCTTCTTCATATGCTTTACCTTAAGATACCTTGTTGGAAAAAGCTGCTCCCCCAAATCCTGTTGCTAAGAAACTTCAACAGGCTGCAAGTCGTCTCATGCCCTCCAGTCCAGTGGAGCAGTTAAATGCAGCAACGGGAATACGAGCAAGTGCCTGATGTTAACTGCCTTTGTTGGGTTTCCTGAAGTGATACTTATACATTGCTCCCTCTTTCACCTGCTACTGCTCTAGTTACCATACAGCCACCAAACAGCTCTGCTGCTTTCTAACTGGTTGGATGTCTTTTGCAGCTGTTCATAAATGATGCACCTATACACTATACAAATATTGCAACAGACAAAGGAATTATTCATGGACTGGGAAAGGTCCTGGAAATCCAGAAGAACAGATGTGATATCAATGATACCGTGATCATTGTAAGTGGTTCTGTTTGTATAGATGCTTAAAGGCCCATCAGAGAGATCTATAGCCAAACACAGCTCAACTGTACAAGATATGTGACGCTATTTCCCAGCAAGAAATACACACATTTTCTACAAATTATATTGCTAAAATGAGTTTTAGCATCTCTTAAGACAGCTTTAATCCCGCAATCAGTGTACTGACAGCTTGGGTGTCATATAATCAGAGTAACACAGGAATAAGCAATTCCTGAGCTATAATTTTCAGGAAATAATAGTAATGCATTATTCTAATACATCTTCTTAGCCAGGCCACTTGTCTATAAAGTAAATAAGAGGGGGGAGAAGAATGGAAAAGAAATGTTTTTTGCAAGGAAAAATAATTTCTTTTCATTCCAAGTGTAGATTACCTCCCTACGTACACATGAACTCCCTGGTACCCTCTGAGCAAAGCATTCTCCCTCCTTCATTCACTTTACATTTGAAATATAAATTGTTTCACATTCCTCTAAAGTATAGGATGTGACTTCCTCACAAAGGTGTCCTTTGTCTTTTCTCTTGAGTATACCAAATTGGACAGCAAACAGGCAGCTTTCCTCCCTTTTCATGGATCATGCAACAAACTAGCAAGGAAGAAAAAGTCTTGCACTTTAGTTAAAGCAAAGTTAACAGGCATGAACTTTTGCAGCTTTTCCTTGGAAAACAGTCACATATTTCACTCAAGGCTTTTCTACAGTTTGGCTGTGTCACGTCCTCTGTTTTCCAATGGAAAATTATCTTCTCTGCTTTATTCAAATGCAGAAACATACTAAAACATTCACTTAAGCCTTGCTGAAAGTAAGGCTGTAGCTAAGCAAACAGGAATAGTATTAAAAACTGTGTACTGGGTGCAACACATACCTAAGCATTTTGCAGAAATCAACCTTACGTGTGTGAACAATTCACACACGTGGCATGAGTTTTCCATTTCCAAGCTGCCCTTGCACCACAGGAAAACTATATCCAAGCTCAAGATTTGCCTCTTATTGTGGTTTAGATGGGAAGACCTTTGGGAAGCGTCACTTTAGAAGAGCAAATAAAATTTCCCAAGTGATCTTTCTTTCTCCTTCCCATTGGCAGAAGGCTTCCCATGGGGTGTCCCTACAAAGCCACTGGTAGGGATATTCTTCCTTGCTGAGCACCTTTACCAAAGGGGTTATCCTAATTATGCACCACAAGGGCTAGGTTTAGAAATATAGCTGGAAATCATGCATTTTCTATGACACAACCTGTCTGCAGCTCTGTACAGTCTGTTAACTACTTTCCATTTCTGTTGCTTAAGGAAAAATGCAGAATTTGTTCACACCCATCAAGTTGCCCCCCAGGAACAAAAGAAATAGTAAGTACTTTATCATTAATGCTAATTTATTTTCCTCATATCAGAACTGAGTACACATGCATTCAATTCCATTTTTAATACAGTTGCCTCAGTTTCAACAAAAGTTATCATATTATCATAGTTACTTCAGCCTGCTACATACATTGCTTACAGTCAATAGACTCAATCCACCCTGGCCTTAGAGATTTTTATAAAAAATTTACCTTTGGTCAAGGTAGCAGAAGGGCAGCTTAAAGATAGCTTTTTCCTTCAAGGCCAGTGTCTAGTATGCATTGGGACATCTGAAGACTCCTCAAATTGCAAAGTTTACCGCTACCATGCAAAACTGAGGGAATTAAACGTGATCTGGAGTATGCCTGAACTACAGAAGCGGTTCTGAGCCCTTCAAATCAGAGATGTACAGAAGGGTAAACTCAACCCATCCCCAGCAATGTGCTGTGAGTAATGGTCACAAGGAGACCTGGAGACTGTAGAGACTTTGGATGCCTAGATCCAACACATGAGAACTGCAGATATTTAGATTTTCTTAGTATCTAAGTTTATCTGGGAAAGCTCTTCCATTGAAATTACATATTTTCCTTTTTTATTTATTATTTTTTAATTAATTATGCCAGTAATAGTATTCCAAAGCAGATCAAGTCCCATCTACCTCACCAGAGTACTTGACTGGCAAAACCAAACTGTGTAAAACCCAAACACCTTAACATTTCCTTTACGATGAACAGCTGGGTGGATGCTTATCTCAATCTCCTCACAAGTATACAGTGAGAACTAAAGTTTTCTTTAGCAAGAAATCTTTCCCAACTGTGTCCAGACCTGAAAGACAATGTTTCAACAGCTGTTTTTGCAGAAGTTCAGAACTCAGCTTTCCAAAAACTAGAAAGATCAGAAAATGTGCGAGAGAAGAAGGGAAAAAAAAAAGAAAAGAAATGTTTTTCAAACTTCAGAAAATAAAACCTGTTCAATTCTGAGCAAAGGCAATATTTGGACATGTCTTTAAAACACCACAAGACACTGAGTTAAACTGATCATGTGTTCACTAGGAAAAAAATCCTTTTGCTAATATATTTTTATTTCTAAAAGTACTTCCTTCATTTTCATTGTGAATATGTGAATCAGTGCACAACATGCATTAAGGTAATGTCCCATTTTTTCAAATATTTTAAAGTAGCTGATCACTATTACCCAGAAGTGCATCTGTTTCTCCAATATTTGCTCAGGCAGGGGAGAGGAAATACTGTGTCCTCACAGAAAACCACATGAGAATGTACACCATCCAGATCGGGTGCCAGCCAAAGTGTGCTAAAACCATCATTGTGAGTACACTGCTTCTATTGAGGTAAAAGCCAGGAACCCCCATCCCTGAACTTCACCCTCCTCATAATCCCTGCTAAGCACACACAGCATGTCAAGGCAGTTCCTGACAATATATTTGTTGACCTTTATTATGGATGCAACACAATGCAACATTAAAGACTGATAGCTACAGCACAGGAAAGGCTGGGAGCTGAGGGTGCAGAGGGAGTACAGGTTTGGGAAGGGTAACCCTATACATGTCCCTAAAATCCTGTCCACCTTTCCCTGAAGAGGTGAAGGGCACCTTGGTCCCACCAAGGACTCGGGGTGGCAGCCTGTGTCCTGCCACACTGAGGAGTGTGGTCACAGACCAGCAAAGTCCTGCTAAAAAATCACAGGAGCATAGAATGGCCTGGGTCGGATGGGACCTTAAAGATCAACTACTTCCAACACCCCTGCCATGGGCAGAAACATCTTTCACTACACCAGGTTGCTCAAAGCCCTCTCCAATCTGGCCTTGAACACTTCCAGGGATGGGTTATCCACAGCTTCTCTGGGCAACCTGTTCCAGTGCCTCATCACCCTCACAGTAAAGAATTTCATCCTTATACCTAACTAAATCCACCTTTCTTTCAGTTTGAAGCCATTACCCCTTGTCCTATTGCTACACGTCCTTGTAAAAATCCAGATCTCTAGTTCACCCTGCCTGCTACCCTGACCCTCAACACAGCATTTCTGGGTTTCCAGACAAGGGAGTGCTGCGCAGGTTTCTTCGGGCAGCAGTGCCAGCCCTGCCCAGGAAAAGCAGGGAATGCCTGCTTCGGAAACGGCGTCTGCCTGGATGGCATCAATGGCACAGGCACCTGCCAGTGCGAAGAGGGGTTTGTCGGTACAGCCTGTGAAAGCTGCATTGAAGGCAAATACGGCCGCAACTGTGATCAAGGTACTGAGCATCCCCAAACCACACAGGCAGCTCTGCCAGTCTTGTCACACGTCAAAACCTTCCCCTTACATCTCCTAACCATGTCTGTTCTAGATTCTAGATTCTTTCGGGGTAATAGGCCAGTCTTTAAAACATCATTAACCCCTTTTCTTTCCTCATTTTGGTGTTTTCTCTCTAATCTCTTGTTTGCAGACAGTGCCTCCTACTCTGGCACACTACAGGCTTAGAACAGCATCCAACAGGAATAATCCCCTTTAGCACTGTTACTTCTCCAATGTTTCTTCATTAAAATACAGTTTCCTTCCCTGTATTTGGGGACAGAGGAAAGATAAGCATAGTGTGAATTTAGATTTATTCTGTAGTTAGAAGCCACAAAGCACAAGACAAAGCATTTTTTGAAATAGCCTACAGCAGATGCTGCCATCAGCAGATGATGTCCGGGCCCTCTCTCCTGCCCTTCCTTCCCCTTGCTGTGCACACTGGCACACTGCACAGGGACCATGGCTTCCTCTCATCTCTCCCCACAGTGTGCACTTGTGTCCATGGGAAATGCAGCAGTGGGATCGACGGGGATGGCTCCTGTGAATGTGACATTGGCTGGAGAGGGGTGGTGTGTGAGACTGGTGAGTGTCCCCTCCTTTTTTTTTCCTGAGGTGAGAAGTGCGCATTTCAGGAAATGACAGAACTACAGACACGATCAGGTCCCAGCGTGCTACCAGATACCCAGTGACTTCCCACACAGAGTGAAATACGGGTCACACTCCTGTGTTACGGCAATTAATTACTGTATTAATGGAGAGCCAGCTGAGATACTGCTCATGATACTGAAACTCCCTAGTTAGCTACTTCTCTACCTGTGTCACCTTGTATCTGTCCCGAAGAACATCCCATTTATAAAAGCTACATATTTTCCAGAGCAGGATTACCTAGCACATTTTGATTCTCAGATCAAATTTTAGCCTCTCAAGTGCTTCAATAAGTTGATTTAGCTACACCACACTGTCTAATAAATTATGTTCTTGCTAATGCAATAAAAAAGTAAATAGCAAATAAATAGTTTTGTGTTGGCTAAATCCATCTCCTATATCCAATCACATTATATTTTAGTTAGACGTAATTAAAATGTGTTCAATAACTATTTCAGAACTCTGCCTATAATAGGATAAAATAAAAAATGCTATAAACACATTAATAATAGCATTCAATATCAGTTTTAAATTTTCCCAGGGAAAAAATTAGTAATGAATAGAATTTTATAAGAGAGTTGCTGTATCTGAGAAAACCTACACCTACATAGTTAAACTAATAATATGCAAGATTCACCAGACTAAATACAGATAAATGAAAATGGGTGAAATATTTTCCTAGCAGTATGATGACATAACTCTTACTTGCAATTGAATTTAAGCGGTATCCACTGACCTACACAGATGGAGTCTCTATACAGATGGATTCTCTATAGGGATGGAGTTTCTATACAGACTGAGAGCACAGTTGTCTGGTGCAGAACTCGGACTCCAGCTCCACATGATGGGAGCAAAAGACTCTGAGCTTCAAAGGATGTTGACCCAAAAGGTTCTGATCCCTGATTCATTTTTTTTCCACTTGCAGAAATCAAAGACGACGCATGTAACTCTTCATGCCACACCAGTGCTAAGTATGTATGAAATCCACTTATTTAGAGGAGAGGGGAGAAAAAGGGGATCTCTTGCAATGCAAAAAGCATAGTCCATCTTGCTCATGACTTCCCAGCAGTGTAGGTAACACTCATGTTTTCCACCACAGAGATAAGGAGCAATGCAAATGTAATGTACACAATGAGAAGGCCAAGAAGTTCAAAGTGTTCATGTTAAAATGGGGGGAAAATGGGATTTTTGGGGTGAGGAAATGAAAAGAAGGAAAACGAGAGGGGGGAAAAAAAGCAAGACATTCAACCATGCAGTATATAAAGAAATGGGGCCTGCAGCACTAAAGAGAACAGGAGGTCAGGCCAAGACTAATGACAAAGGTGGGTTTCTGAAGTGACCTTTAGGAGTATCAGCTCCTCCTATTTGCCCCATCCACCACCACACATATCACTGAGAAATGCCATTGGCGTTAGGGACTTCACCAAAGAAAACTACATCGGACAAGAAACAGCTCTCCTCTTCACATCAAAATATACAAACAACAAAAAAAATGCCCTCACCAGTCCAGCACACCAATACTGGGAACTAACTAGTTTTCAAAGGAGGAAGTGACCCCCACTGGCCCCTCATCACTGACCAGACAGCAAGATTTACACTAGCCAAGACACTTAAAAAAATGAGAAAAGATGGCTGGAAAGACTCCTCACTTTCAGCCACAGCTCTTCTGTAGGAGCTGAGAAATCAGAGGGGCAAAACCTTTTTTTCCTGATGCAGGTGATTCTCTCCCCTTTGTGTTAGTGAACAGCAGTTCACAGCAGTGATATTTGAACAGGCTTTTTTTGGAAAACTCCACTCTCAAATTTGCTCGTGGGAACCCCACCCATTCTGTCATCAAGACTGTTTCTGACAGAAGCAGACTGCTCTTCTCTTGAGTATTTTCCATCCACTGATGTACACCTGTATGTACAAGGATAGGTGCAGGCATGGCAGAATTGTGCTGACTGCATTGTGACGTTATCCCTGAGGGACACCAGGGAGCAATCCCTGTATTGCACAGAGCTCACAGGGCAATAAGCTCACGCTTGCATTCAGAAGGCCAAACTGCCCACAAAAAAAAAAAAAAAAAAAAAAAAAAACTTAAACCCAAAGAATTCAAATGCCTGGCCCCTGAACATCAGGGCTGCTGCATCCCTCCATAAACTTATGCACAGTTTTTGAGGGGGTAGATATGCAAACTCTGGAGTTCTGCATGAGAAAATAGGTCACTTAATGACCAAAGTGTAGAATTTTAATACCTAAAATAAAACATTCAAAACACATTTGAAAAGCTTAGTCCAGCTAGGTTTATTTTTATGGGTATAGTTAAATGCCTTGTTATTTCTATGCAATGTTCAGAAGACTTCACAGCAGTACAAAAGATTTGACTGCCTTTTTTTCTTTCCTTTTTTTCCTCTTTTTTTAAATGTCATCTCCCTCTTTTTACTTCATTAGCTGCCTTCTCCTATCAAATGGCACTGCCTATTGCAAGTGTGCAGCTGGGTTTGAGGGGAACGGGACGTTCTGCACAGGCAAGTGGACTTTGTTTATTCCCTTTTGAAAAAAAAAAAAAAAAGGAAACAAGGTTGAAGCATTCACTGGTCACGGTAGAGTTGGTGAGAGATGAGCACTTCCCCATGCACCAGTTAAAAACCAGGAATTGCTGCCAGTTCACTCAAAACAAGTAACAGCCCAACAGGTGTAGATTCATAGCAGACAAAGGGCTCAAAATCTCGAAGTTGCAAGGCATTGTGCTAAGGGAGACCAGAGAAAAGGGAACATGCCGTGCACAAGCCCAGCCCCATTGTTTGCAGAGTAATGAAACCTGGTTTATGACTTTTACTCCCTTTCCCAACAAAGACTAGCAAAGAGAGGCCAATTCAGGGTACAGTAACATTTCCAGCTATTGGAAGCTGTATAGCCCTACCACTTCCTCAGCTTTCTGAACTTGCTCAGATTTCTGGTATGGTAAAATCCATTTCTTTAGACCAGAGAGATTCTGAGAGACCCTCAGAAAGGGGCAATAGCAGCTTATCCTAGGGGTTCCTCCAAGAGTCTGGGATATCCAGACTTACAAAGTAGACAGCTTCCAGCTACACTAATTGTAATTAATTTTACAGTTGTGTTTTTTAATCCTTAACTCATTAAAATACTAATGCTTTTGAGAACAGAATCATATTTTTCTACTTACTCACTGTGGCTGACAGGGTACTAATCTCTTCTGGCACAAAACAGCCAAATCCATTTTAATCTAGTGGTGGGCAATTCCCCATGTGCAGGAAGATCTGAGTGACACAGGTCATCCATAGTGACTCTGCCCTCACCCTTGTTCCCCTATACAGGATTCCTGAGCAAAATTAGTTATGGGAAAAGTCAGCTCCCTAGTGTGGCTATTAAGGCTGCTGAAACAGCAATTCAGGATAATTTGAGGCAAAAACTATAGCAATGTTTGAGCTGATTTTATTCACACTTCAGAGAAGGTTCCCTCCCTGCTCTCAGGGTAATCCACACAAATTCATTCTATGACTCACCCAGAGTCGGAGAAACAGTAGGAGTAACCACCTGAATAACAACCAGGACATTCTGTCACAGGAGGGGCTAGGTGGTATTATACTCTAGACCTCCTGCAAGAGAGAAGGAGTAGGATCTGGGTGCAGAAAAAGTCAAGCTCGGGGAAAGCTTAAAATGGCCATTTAAACTAGAGAAGAATGCAAAGGTCTCTTTTTTTGTTGCTTCATTAAAATGGGTGGAATTGGAAGATGGGAAGTTACTGAAAGTCAGTCCTGGATGAATTCTTACCTTCCATACTAGAAACATCTTCTCAGCTTTCCCTCTTTAAACAATAAAATGTGTTAAATATCTGACACTAGTGAAGTCTGTGGCCTCCTAAATCAGGAGGACTCTGTGTTCTGAAAATGTTAGTTAATCCCTTTAAAACAGAGACAGATTAACCTGAAAAGCCAGTTAAGCACATTGGTTTAATCTGTGTCGTTGTCACTGTTCAGCTATCAATGCCTGTGAGACCAGCAACGGTGGCTGTTCTGCCAAGGCAAAGTGCAGGAGAACAACGCCAGGCAACAGAGTCTGCGTCTGCAACGCTGGGTACACCGGGGATGGAATAGTCTGCATCGGTAAGCGTGTGTGTGTCTCACATATTACACAGAGGAACACCACAGGAGTGAGTTTTCCTGCAGGTGGATGATCCTTCTTCCACTGTGATCCAGAAGTGCAGTTTCCCGACACTCTACAGGCTGATGCCAAAGGCACCTCTACCTGCCATGTGGCTGATACTACTTGGCAAACCACGCAACTGCAGCAGTGTGGTGTGACATCAAACGTTAAATGAGATCTACATCTCAGCAAGGCTAACCTCATCTTCACCAGCTTGATACACTCACACTCCTCTGACCATCACAAACCTTAAGACTTTCAGACATTGTTGTACCACACATCCCCAGGTTTTAGAAATGCTGATGGCAGAGTTTTAGTCTTCACCCAGACAACTAAAGGCCTAGGCTGAGGTACTAAGCAGCTAAAGGAATGAATTTTACTGATTCACAGTTGTCCTAAACCTGCGTTCCTGCTATGCTTTATTTAAAAATTCTCCCTTCTTGGGTTTTCAGAAGTCAATCTTTCTTTATTACACTGTCTATGTTTTATAAAGAAATCAACCCTTGTCTGGAGAACAACGGTGGATGTGATAGAAATGCAGAATGCACACAGATTGGACCCAATCAAGTGAGTACTTTGTGAAGAAAAATAAGATTGGCCAAGTCTTACAATTGTGTAAAGAAAGATTTGCCCATCTTTGTTTTTAAGTAGAGAAGTGGATTTCAAACCAAAAATTCTCAAAAGTATATTTTTCTTTAAAAAGGTATTTGAGAGGGAGGGTGGGAAAACATGAAGAAATTAATTTCATTAAAAGAAATCAAAACCTGCAGAGGAAAGCAGTGCTTTGCTATCTCAAGTAGTTGTTTTTCTCTTTTGGGAGGTTTTGATATGAAAACCTGTCAGTTTGAAAGTATTGCCAGATAATGTTTCTTTTATTGTTATAGAAACTCTCCATGGAGAAATTCCATTTTAGACTAGCCCTTCTCCCAGCATAGATCAAACACATTCACAAGGAAACAACATGGCCTGACTCATAGTTCTTGCATAGGGGTTGCAGCATTCCTGCATCTGCTCACTCCTCTGCTGTTCTCATTCGCTCCTCTGTTTTGTCCCTTTTGTTTGCAAAAGTGCCACATACTCTCCAAAGAGAAAGTAGCATAAAAGAACAAGGGGACAAAGGAGAAGCAAATTGGTCAGGGTAAGCAGGTGACAGAGATTAGTGATTTTATTTCTCTAACAGTTTCAGAAGAAGCTGAACTCCCTGGTTCTAGCACTTCTTGTCATCTTCCTATAGTTTTATATCGGCTATTGGAATTCATATTCATATTGGCAGGACTGTAATCCTCCAGCGAGTACTGCACAACAGTATTTCTTCAGGAGCAAGGCAGGAAACAGAGACCGGGAGTCAGAGGCCACCTCCTGACTTCCAGTTGTTCAGGGACAGAAGGGGCAACAACCCCATTAGCCCTTTTTGCCAGTCCAAACAAATAACTCTGTGCCTTGACTGTCATTTGTAAGCCAGTACATTTTCAGTGAAAGCAGAGAGCCATCTTCCCCACCCCTCTGGACAAGACAGGTGACGGTTACTTTCCTCCATACACCTTCGCTGGGGATAGAAGTAGTAGCTACAACATGTTTGTTTATTCCTCCTTACCCGTAAGGATGTAATTAACATCAGAGAAATAAACACATCCACCACAAAATCCCAGCACTGCAAAGGTACAGTTGTAGCACAGAAACGTGTTTGCTTTCTCTAGGGCTGTCAGTCACCCAGAAGATACGTAAAACACTGTTATTGCACCACCTCACAGTTTTAATTCTGCTGCATATTAAACGTAAATCCTAAATTGAGAACCATTAAGTAGTGAATTGGAGAAGATAATTAATTTCTTTGCAACTATGCTAATTTCTCATTTTTTTGATAATTGCAAGTACAAAATAGAGTAATCAGGACATAAGTGTCAGATGCATTCCCACTGGGAAGCTGCCAGTAACATCAGGACATAATTCCAGGTGTGTTTTGAAGATACATTTCATCACAGCAGGGGAAGGAAAGAGACGAGTGGGGAACACCAACCTATGCAAATAAAATGAGGGAAACAAATTAAGGGTTTAGTCTGTTTTGCCAGCAAGACGATTATGTGCAGATGTCAAAGGGGTCATGTCAAATGACCAGGGCAGCAGAGAGGAAACCAGAAATGGATAGGCAAGGAAAGGACAGACGGAGCCTCTTGAAAACTGTTACTCCCCAGTCTCAGTCTCCGGTTGCTCATGCTGGCCAAGAAACTGCTGCAGGAGAGATGATGTACTTTCAGCTTAACAAATTGTACAGCATATCACTATTAAATGATTGAGGGGGAAAAAAAGCAAATTAAATATATGTGTGCTGAAAAGAAATAATAATCAAGCATTTTTCCATGTATGCATGTTTTCTGGTTTTGTTTTGTAGGCAGTATGTAACTGCCTAAAGGGATATTCTGGAGATGGTAAAAGATGCACATATATCAGTCTGTGTTCACAAGTAAGTATCCATTTAAGGTCTCATTATAATCCTTACACTTCTGGGGTTTGTATGCATTTTAACTAAGTCAGGTATGCTAAGAACCAACTTACATTAACTTTGCCAATCTATAAATATTCTTAGTTCAGTACATGCTTTAGTGCTGTTGCTATGATAGAAACTAAATATGCAGAAAGGGCTTTTCTTGGACCACAGCCCGGACGTAATACAAGTGAGGTCCTGGACTCATCATTAAGTCTTAGAAAAACTACTTAAAATCCAATCCAGAGAAACAGTACCTAGTTTGTAGTGGTAAAACTTAAGTCATATCTTTTTTTGTCATTGCTAGAGTTCATACAAAAAGCCAACACAAACTGTTTCCATCCACAACACGCAACCCAGGACATCCCCTGGCATTCTTCATTCTGTCCCTCACTTGTCATTGCAGGCTGAGAATTAGCCAGATTCATTTTGCACAAGCTACCTCACACACTGCAAACCACATATTTGCAAGCAACATGGTTCTCTGCACCAGCTGCATTACTCTGCTTCTTGGCAAGCTGTTGCAGGGACGTATCCACTCTCCTGCTGTGTACATTAATCCTCTGTGCTTTAAGCACAGCAACAATAATTCTTGCCCTCCCAGCCTGGTCTGTCAGCAGGCTTGATCTAACCTTGAAAGGTTGCAGAGATGAAAGAGCAAGGGTAAAACCAGAAGCTGGAGGAAGGGGAATTTAAAGTTATGAGCCACTGCTCCCTATGATTTTGTATTCTTTTGCTTTTTCCTATGCCTCGTTCCAGCAGCTCTGCTTCCACTTGACTAATCAAGCCAGGCTAATTATGTATTTTAAAAAAAAGATAGTGTTGAGAAGCACCAATGTCAGACCAGAGGCTTACCTGGTTTCATGGTGACCAAACTTCTGTGCAGCAAAGCTTCACAGGTAGCTAAGACACCCAGCAGTCTGTCTAAATCTAGACAAATACATAGCAAGCCCACCCAAACCCACTGTTAACAGCCAGGCAGCTCTGTGACCTGTAAAGTCAGGCCCCACTGGTAGCTCCCAAAGGAGCTTCTGCTCCCACTTATGCCCCAACAGAAAGGATCCCTGAGATGACCAGCAACAGAAAAGGCACCATGAAACAAGCACAAAAAAAGAAAACAAGAGAGCTTCTCAATTTTTCCCAATTTGCTCTCAAGTGCAAGACAGAAGCTTATTTGCAAGCTGAGGTGCTAACTGGGGAGAATCTGCCTGTGACTGAGCAGAGCTCTGAGCCCCAGCATGCTGCTCCTGAATGAGGAACATCTCGCTTTAGCGCAGGGAACTTTCTGGAAGCAGGCAGATTGGTGAGATGCATCTGCTGCTCCAAGCCCAAGGTTGCACTGGCAGTGGACCCAAGGGACAGATAGGGTATGTTTTAGAGTCAAAGACCTGTAGCAGTTCCCTGTTCCAGTTGATCTGGGCCATCAGACAGACAGGGAACAACAGACAGTCCTGTGCTAATGCTCCTCCATAAATTCAGGCTCCTGGCACTGTTAAAGTGATTTACAACTATAAGTAGTTCCCTTTAGTGTAAGTCAATTCTGCTTTGGCAGAGCAGCTAAGACTCATCCCTAAGATCCAGAACGAGACTTGCAAGTAAATATTTTGCATCCTTATAGCATCATGAACTAAAGATATAAGGAGTGAACCAAAACTATGTCCTCTGCATAAATGAGAGTTATTTGTTATAGACTTTAAATGCTCTATAGTGTTTGCAAGAAAGTATATGTCATCAAGTACCAGTAAGATGTGATTTCAAAAAGCTGTTGTGATTAAGTCTTTCTAAACTATAAAGTATGTAAATGGGGGGGAGGAAAGTGCTGAATTAGAACTGTTTTGTGCACCTGGCAACGAAGGAATTCTATATTTTAAAATTTGGTCTTACAAGAATAATGGAGGCTGCAGTGAATTTGCCATCTGTAATGACACTGAGCTGACGGAAAGGACCTGCACCTGCAAACCTAACTACATTGGGGATGGATTTATGTGCCGAGGCAATATCTTCCAGGTAAAGTGCTGCACTTTGCTCTTAGTTTCCTTCAGATAGTTACTTAATACAGTAGTTGAAACATGCCGTTTTTTCTTGGACAAATTTGTACCCCAGAATTTGAAATTATCCCAATCCAAGAAACAAGGAATAGGAACAGGATGCTGCAAGATAACTGCCTAAAACAAACAAACAAACAAAAACCCCAAAACAAATGAACAAAACAAAACAGACAAACAAAAAAAAAAAACAGAACACCGAACAACAACGCAAAAAACCCAAACCCACACCAACAACAAACAAACAAACAAAAAAATCCCTGATGATCAATCATTATGACTGCAGTACCAGAGCAGTATTAGGGAGTTTTAGGTTTCAAAGCCTGCTATTTGACAGAGCAAGGTAAGAAAAGAACAGGAACAATATTTATTCCAAACCAGAAGTTCCTCTTCTTGTCTGAGTGGTGCATTTGTTTTGCACTCCACAGATGTTACCTCATATATTCATCACTGTTACAGAGTCTTGTTCTCAATTGCAGGAACTTCTCAGGAACTCCAACACATCTAAGTTTTATTTCCACTTAGAGGTAAGAAAAGGTTGAGTGTTTTTTTCTTTTTTTTTCTTGCCTCAAGGGTGTAGATGGAAGGGGAACAGGCAAGAACCTGGCAGGTACCAACATCCTTCAGTATAATTGGGACTGGATTTGGATCTCCAGTCACTGATACTTGAGATGCTCTAATTAAAACTATTAGCTGTCACTAAAATCTAGAGTATTAATGATCAAGACCAAGATCCCAGGGAAATGTAGGACCTCCAGACCAGACATAAAACAGAAGCTTTTAACCATTCATAGTCTGAAGCAATAAAATACCACTCATTTACTAACTCTGCATTTCCAAACAGCAGTGTTTTCAGTTGCCTCTCCGAAACATCGCAGGATGCTGTGTGTTGTGAGAGGGCCAGTGTGCACCACCAGCTCTCACTGCTTTCTGGAGACTGGCAGTAGCCATTCTGTGTTTACCCCAAGCCTCAGGGCAGCACAGACCTCTATACTGGCCTGCTAGCCTAAAGACTCATATTCCAGCTTCAGTTCTGTTATCATGGTAGACAGATGGCTTCCTCTCACTTTAGCAGAGATTTCTTACTTCAGCTTGTCAGTGGTCATTGCAAAGTGGCTGCAATACCCCAGGTCAGTTTGTACCCCTAAGAGTAATTAATCCACTCCTAGGTACGAGCAACCATGTATCAGCTAAATGCATATCCACACAAATGCATGTTATCCACTCTCACCTTTCCCAATATGAAAGGGTTTTTTCATTTTTCCCTTGCACAGGAGGGAATAGCCCCCTCTGCCCACCCTGCGTTACTGTCTGTTGGGAGCTTTCCCTCTTCTGTTTGCTATTGCTAAGGAGACAGAGAACTTGGCTTTAAGCTGGAAGAGCAAAATCTTCCATTCCTGTGAGCAGAGGTGACAAATGGAGATAGGAATGAAAGTCCACATGAGAGTGTTTCTCTCACCCTTGCGTTGCAGGGAAGGGAACCCAACACATGGCAGCATTGGGGCTGCAGGCATCACCTCCCCATGACTGCATGGCATTAGGTGTATTAACTCATTACTGCTTTGTCCTCTTAAATTTGGCAGGCCTTGTCAATCAAAGATATCGCAGGCCCTGGCCCTTTCACTCTGTTTGTACCTCGCACAGACATACTGAACACCGACCCACGAGTAAGTAAAAGGGCCAAATGTTTTTGGTGAGGTGGGGTTCAGAAGCCTTGTTCAACTACTTCTCAACTCCTCCACTTTGCACTGTAGGTCAAGGACTGGATTGCCAAAGGAGTGATGGCTCAAGTCCTTCGGTACCATATGGTGGGTTGTGCCAATCTGTTGTACAACGACCTGACAAGAATCACAAACATCACCTCTCTCCAAGGTGACCTGATACACATCAGCTACTCTCAGGTAACTGAACAGGAAGAGGCAGGGAACAGAATAGTTAAACAGCCTATTCTCATTCAGCTATTTTAAAAAACTTGAATGGTTCCCTTTCCTTCTCTGATGCACAAAAATCAATGGCATTCAAATAAGATTGCTTATTCAGTTGAAGTGTTCAGCACTTACCCAGCATGCCAAGAGTGGAGTTATATAACCCTTGCTTTTAAACATTATTTTATCCTCAGACTCTGGCTTTATGAGCATGATGAGACTTTGAAAAAGCAAAGGGACTTTTATTAAAGCTGAAACTGCTATTTGCTGCAAAGAAAAGATGGTCTGGAATCACTGTGTCAAAGCAACTCAGCATCAGCCTTACTGTCCCACAAGGTTCCAAAGAAAACATGTTTTTGTTGCCTTTCCAGAACTCACTGGTTTTGAACGACAAAGCTGAAATCATAGTCAGTGATGCTGTTGGCACAAATGGTGTGATCCATGTCATAAATCAAATTCTGGTCCCATCACATATGCAGGATTTTCCCCTCAAGAAGGTATGTACAGCCCATTGCCATTGTCAACCCAGGAGCTTTTCCACAGTTACTTTTCCACAGTTAGATATACAAATCACATAAGTCAGGAAAAAAGCAGTGATACTAAAAAGACCTTGTGCAAACACTAACACTGCTGCATAAATTAAATGTTTGTTACATTTAAAATTCACCAGAATTACAGATAAAGTAAGAATAGTATAAGAGGAACTTTTGCACAGGACTTTTACAGTGGCTTTGGTTATATAACAAAAAGTGACTTACAGGGAAAAGTAAGCTCATATCTTCTTTCTAAATATCCATATGGTGTAATTTTTAGATAAATTACTCACATTTCTTTCTTTGTAGGAAAGCCTTAAAATGGTTGCAGCCAAACATGGATACATCCTGTTCAGCAGTTTGCTAGAGGTAAGGACACCAGAAATGGGAGCTATTGGACAAAGGCTGCAAACTATATTTTTTAAAGACAAAAGCACACACATAGCACATGGCATCACTATCAGGATGCTGTTCAGAGGAGCAAAAGGTCTCACAACATGGTACACAGCAATCCTGGTCACCATGCAGTTCCTCTCCCACAGAGATGAGAGGATATCACACAGACTCACAGCCACCTTTCCCCCCTTTGCTCAGCTCTGCCCTACTGTATATCGAATCACATGATCAAGGTTTGACCCAAGTATGACCTTCTGAACCCAAAGCTGGGCCATCAGACTGGTTTTCAGTGGGCAGTCCTCAGTGATGAAGCACTCCTGAGAATTCTGTCATATAACTCAACTTGGGCAGCTCAATTTAGACACCTGTATTCTAAAGTCATGGTGTTTGCAGGCTGGTGACCAGGCACCCCACTGGCCATTGCATCCCAGTGATACTAGACATTCACCCCATAGGGTCAGTGCCATTTTAGATAGGGCATTAATCCTCCACCCCAATTTCTGATATGTTGCAGAAAAACAACCTGCTTGGGCTGATCTACGACCCTATTCACAAACCCGTCACACTCTTCTGGCCCACAGACACAGCTATCCGTGGGCTCCCACAGGAGCAGCAGGACTTCCTCTTCAAGAAGTCCAACACTGACAAACTGGTGCAGTACCTCAAATTCCACATTGTCCGTGATGCTGCGGTAAGCCCTTGCTTTTTAGGAGCACTGCCAAGGCCAAGATGGGCAAGCCCAGACACCTGCATCTCCCCTGCTTCCTTCCCAGGTGTTGGCCTACCAGCTCCCCAGCTCTACCTCACTGAAGACCCTGCAAGGCTCCAACCTCAGTGTGAGCTGTGGGGATAACGGGGACATTGTAAGTGTTCGCTCTGCCAGCACATTTATCCCTCGCCCTTGATGCAGGATCCACTCATGCAGAGAGCACTGTGCCTTTCCACAGCCCCCAGAGAGGGTCAGAGGCACCAAAACTTCATTGTTCATCTCCAGTACGTGTCAACGGCCACACCAACAGATTCAGCAAACTAGATGGTCTGCAGGGCTCTCTGGAGCTGTCATTTGCTCTGATTCTATTTGTTCAAGACAGCTCTCAGCTACTATGAAACTGAAATACCAGCACATTTTAACTTCTACAATGAAATACCAATGGAAACCCATTGAGATTAACCTGGCTTTGAACTCCATGAATGCAGCATCTGCATGCAAACTCTAGTTTGTAAGCACCTACAAATTAAGATTGCAGGCATGCACATAGCCTGTTAAATCAGAACAACGTCACGTTTTAATCTGCAAATGTAGCAGATCATATCTGACAAGCATCTAAGCCCAAATATGCATAAGGTAAACCTGTGGACGTAGGGCTGGCATACTCTGTCCTCTTCAGCAAATTAAAAACATCATAGAATCATAGGATGGTTTGGGTTGGAAGAGACCTTAGAGATCATCTACTTCCAACACTCCTGCCATGAGTAGGGGGACCTTCCACTAGACCAGGTTGCTCAAAGCTCCATCCAACCTGGCCTTGAACACTTACACAAATGGGACATCCACAGCATCTCTGGTCAGCCTGATCCATTGCCTCATCAACCTCACAGTTAAGAATTTTTCCTCAATAGCTAATCTAAACCCACCTTCTTTCAGTTTGAAGCCATCATCCCTTGTCCTATTACTACATGCCCTTCTAAAAAGCCCCTTTCCAACTCTCTTATAGCCACCCTTTAGGGACTGGAAGGTCTAGGGTCTCCCTGGAGCCTCCTCTTCTTCAGGCTGAAGAGCCTCAAGTCTTAGCCTCTCTTCATAAGAAAGATACTCCAGCCCTCTAATCATCTTCGTGGCCCTCCTCTGGATTTTCTCCAACAGGTCCACATCCGCCCTCTGTTTGGGGGCCCCAGAGCTGGACACAGTACTCCAGACACACATCTCTCATCTATGAGGTTATAGCATCCGGCTATAAGAAGAGAGGTTGCAAAATTAGTTTCAAGCCCCTACAGCCTTCAATGCTACCTACAGTATAGTTTGACACACCAGCTTGCACCAAGAACTTTCCTGTAGGGGAAAGGTTATCCTCAACTCCCATTCAGGCTCTGGATTCAGCCTGGCCCCAAGAAAGAACAGTTCATGGCCTCTCATACCCCTCTCTCCCTATCCTGTCTCTCAGGGTGCCCTTTTCCTGAATGACAGACAGTGCAAAATAGTGCAGCGGCAGCTGGAGTTTGACGGGGGCATCGCCTACGGTATCAACTGCCTGCTGATGGAACCCAGCCTGGGGGGACGCTGCGACAGCTTCTTCACTGTGGATTTCATGGTCAGCCCCCTTTTTGGTCTCCCACCCTGATAAAGACATAGCCCAAGGGCCAAACTTCTTCACAGAGACTGGGGTAACGCTGCAGTTCTGGCACTACTGAGAGTACGTCCCACCACTTCAGACTGGCTTCATGTGGTTAGAGCCGAGATTATGAAGTGCAGCACTGCACCTGAGAGATAAACAACAGAAATTCTGCATCCACATTAAGCATACAGGACAAGCAGTTTCAGTTAAGACCACCTTAGCAAGCCCTGCCCTGTTTTCAATAAGAACAGAATCTTACATATGCAAGCAAAAATTTGAGCAAGGGCAAATCTTTTGATCGTGCTTTTAAATTAGTAGAAGTTCACACTCTGGATTTGTCCATAGAATTTACATTTACAAAGCTCCCTATTACAAAGGAACAATATTGCTGTCCCAACATCACAGGGTATGAATGACACAAGATAAAGAACTACTTAGCCTGTGTCAGTCTCTGACATTTCTTGCTTTCTCAGAAATATTCTTTAACACACCTGAACAGGCACCATTAGAGTGGAGGAAGTTTCCTCTGTGAACTTTGATGAGTCCCACAAATGGAACATTTTAAAAGCCATTTTGAAACAATTTCAAGACCAAATGTTCTTCAGTTTAATTTGAATGTCTGAGAAAATTACCTAGAAGTAAAAAAATTTTCACCTAGTCAGTCTTAAAAAAAGCTTATTGGAATATATGTTTCAATTATAATACCAACAGTTGTGTGTATACTATCTGCTCAAGTCGGCTTTTGTTTCACAATTTTGTTAAATGAAACTAAATTTTTTCTTCCAGAAGTTATATTCTGGTATCAAAACTACTTTCTTGTATTTTGTGGCACTAAATTATTGCATCTATTTTGTTGTCATTCTCCTCTCTTCTTTCTCCAGAGCTTTTTATGATCTTTTTCAAGTGTAATAAGCCTTACCTCTTCTCCACTCATATTTGCTGCTCTCAGAAAATGGATCTTTTTTGTCTATGTCAAATAGTCTTCCGTAGCCATTATTTTAATATGCTTTTTTCTCCTTTTCCATTTTATACAACAGGGGCATTGTGTTAGCTGTTTCAGTAACTCCAAATGCCCTCCAGGGACAAAACCAAAGGTAACACATTCAAATCTTGCATGTAAGCTGTCTAATTTTTCTTCTCTGTACTTCATATAAGCAAACTAGAAAAATTTTCTTATCATAAATAAGTTAAAAGGTGCTGGTGATGGGGGATGCTTGTTGGTCTCACACAGCATCCACTGTAGCAAGCGCTTTGGTTGACATCAGAGCAGCCCCACCACTCTCATTAATGGTGCTTAACATGTCGGGAATCAAAGAGAAGGTGAGGGTGTCACACCTGCACCCTTCACACATCACATTTTGCTTCGATGTACATCAGAAAATGTGATTTAAAGAGGAAAAAAACAACCCCACACACAGCACTCATTTTCCTGTGTTTCCCCCTTCCTCTCTCTGTGCTGGCACACGTGGTGCCCAGGAAGGAATCAGCTGGTGCACATATGAGTCCTATGGGCTGCGGAGGGATGGTTGCCGTCGGAACTGCTCCATGGTCATCCACACAGCCAAGTGCTGCAAGGGCTACTTTGGACCAGACTGCCAAGGTAGGATTCCCACCTACACTGCTGGCCTGTGGCCTGCCCCAGTACAGCTGCATGAACTGAGAGAGCTGGGATAAGGGGCATGAGAGGGGACCAGCTGCACGATGGGGGAAGTTGGTTGCAAGAGCCGAAGAACACAGAGACTGTTATTGCTCCAAATAATCTGATTTCACATTTACGGCAAGTTTTAAAGTCCACGGTAGTAGCAAAGTGAACACTATAGAGAGTAAAGGCTGTCCTGCTATAACCAAGCCTAGAGAGACCTAATTAGTCACCAGCCAAAAGTCATTTATACACAGACAGACATGAGATTCACACATTTACACTGGCACACACCTGAGGCACACTGCTTGATTGCTCAGCCACATGCAGGTGCACACACCAGCAGAATGAGCTCAGAAATTGTAGTTTTGAAGAGGTGTGAGACAATTTGAGAGGCTTTATCTCAGCTGTTAGTTAGCAGACACTAACAAACTGCTCCTTCAACCCCCAGCCCTGCAGGGGAACAGTGCAGAGGCTCCCGCCAGGACACACAGGGTCAGGGTGCAAGTAAGAATCTCTGTTGGCAGACAGGTCCAGCGACATATAGTCCTGCCAGCTTGCTCTGTCCCAGTTTCACAGACAGACACATACAGATCCCATGTAATTTTGGCCAGGCCAGCCTGACCTGTGCTTTGGGCTCACCCATACAGCATGTAGGCACATAGATATGCACAAGCAAGGCTCGAAATTGGTAGGGTCTGGGGAGTGCCATTCACAGATGGGTCTGACTGAGCAAGCAGCCAGATAACAGCATCCACGACCCAGGGCTGGAAGGGTCCTCGGCACCTTACTGATAGGAGTTGTAAAAGTGTGTCAAGGAATTCAGAGCAAAAGGCTTGCAGTAGTCATAAGTGTCACAGCTGCTTTTACGTGCCTCACTGGAGATGCGTTCAGAGGCATTTCCCTGCTCAATTATTTTTACAGAACAGTAAATAACCAACAGCGACAATGAATAAACACTTGAGCTAAAGAACCGCTTTTTCTTTTTTTTTTTTTCTTTTTAAACCTTTCAGCTTGCCCTGGTGGCTCAGAGACCCCATGCAACAACCATGGCTTCTGCAACGACGGGTACACAGGGACAGGAAAGTGCCACTGCAACAGGGGCTTCAACGGGACTTCATGTGAGCTGTGTTTGCCAGGCAGATACGGCTTCAACTGCAGACGTACGTTTAAGTTTCCTTTCCATATCGATGCCCACATCAAGCCTAAACTATTTTGTCAGCAATGAGTTTCTAAGCAAGTCAAAAAATGCTTCCCACTTAACACCAACATTTTTCCTGGGTGCCTCCTCACATGGAGAGGTGGCACAAAGTCTCAGAAGGGAGGAGAAGGCAGGGGGTGCAGAGGCTGCGTAGCTGTCTCCGCACAGCACCTCCTACTCTTACATGGTACGTAAGGAACAGGGAATAGAGGCAGAGCCTCCAGCAACAAATGTTTTTAACTACAGCACATCCTTCTCCCCCATCCACATAAAGCTTAAGACTTTTTAAGCATTTTAGTAATGTGGTTCCTCGAGGATTGCAGGAGGCCAAGGCCATGCACTACTTCTGCAGAGAAGAAAAAGGACACCAAGACAAAGGCAATTTGTGAAGAGAGACAGTCAAGCAACTGCTCATATAATCCCCTTCTCTGTGGTTTTAAATGTAAAGTAGGTGGAAGCAGGATCAATATCACCCTTTAGACTTCAATGTTTTCCTGACATAAAGCCTTCAGATAAGACACTGTAACACTAAAGCTTCCACCCTAACCATGTACACCTGTACTTCTCCTGAGGCCCATAGGTTGGGGAGGTTACAGGCTAGATATTCTTCGGGTGTATGCAAGAAAACAACCTTGGACACCAATGTTCAAGATCATGCTCACCTACAATTTATCCAATTTATAGCACACCATAACAGAAACTGTATGAGCTGTTAGTCTGAAACCCAAATTTTCTAAGAAAATAGTTTTCTAGCCCCTTCTTTTTGATGTGTATTTATGTCAGCCAGAAATTAAGTAACCAGGTGAAAAGAAATGAAGCCAGCAAGAGAAGCTCCCTTTCAGCAGGACAGGTTTTCAAAAAATTAGTTCCACCAACCCCACATCATTTTCTTCTTTAAACAACAATATTTCAGGAAGAAAGATAAGGCAAGAAAGGATACTACAGCATTACCTTATAAAGCAGAGAGACATCAATAATTCCTTAATGACTCAGCATATAAGTTATTGCAGGACCCAAAGAGTGGGGCAAAAAACATCACCTATAGATTAAATCACCCCCTCATGCCTCAGTTTGCAGGGCACAAGGAGTAACATCCCATATGTAAAAGGAATTCAAAAGCTTTTAGTCACAAAAATATCTAAAACCTTTAAAAAAAAAATACAGGTAACTTGTCCATGTTTTACAGCAAAGCTCACTAACCTCATATCCGGCTTCCTTACTCAGCTAGACCTTCTCCCACACAGCAATCAAACCCTCTCCCTCTACACACCTTGGTTTTCTCTGGCTTCCTCACAATTACCAGCTGCTGCTCATTAAGACTGATTCATCTGGGTCTTCAGCTCAGCCATTAACTCCTTCCTGCCACAGTCCTTTGTGGAGTTTGCTACTCCACCATAATGCAGATCAATACTCATTTTCAGAGGCACATTGAATTAATGCCAGCTCTAAAATCATAGGACCACAGGATAAATCAAGTTGGAAGGGGTTTCAGAAGGTCTCTAGTGTAACCCTCTTCTCTAAATAGGGTCAGTCCTGAGCTCATGTTTTTCAGGATTTATCCTCTCAGGGTGGAGATTGCTCAACCACTCTGGAAAGTCTGCTCCTCTGTTGATTGGCCTCATGGTGCAAAACCATGAGGTTAGACTCATCCAAATTCTTGCTGGATAATACTGGATCTAAACTGACAGTCTAGGTGATGTTTCTGTGGAGAAAGATCTTCCCCTTTCCCAATGGCAGCTCTGCACGTGATCTCTCTGTGTTTCTTTTCCAGCCTGTGAGTGCAAGAACAACGGGCAGTGTGATGAAGGATACTCAGGAACAGGACGATGTTTCTGTGAAACAGGATGGACTGGCCGGCTGTGTGAAACCAAGCTAGGTCTCTGCCTCCTCTCATCAGACTCTGTCACATGGAGCCATGGGTTGAAAGCCCTTGCAATTCAACAGAAGGTTTCCATAGATAAGGGAGAGAAAGAGTTAATAATGTCAGGAGCCATCAAAGAACACTAAGGGACTCTGGACTGTGAACAAGTCCCTTCACCCCACTGTCTCCTCCTTTGTGATATGGGAATAGGAGTTCTTACCTCCCCTGTGGAGGTGCATGAGAGAAAGTATCACCCCAGGGCCAAGCAGTCAAGAAAAAAAATATTCTTACAGGTTTTCCAGTTAGCAAGACTGATATGAGGGAGTTCTCCCTCTGCATGAAAACAAGAGCATTGTGATACAAAGAGCTCTTTCATTCCGGCTGTCCTGCCTTCCCCACAGCTCTGCCACCAGTGTGTTCCCCCAGCTGCTCCCCCAACGCTGTCTGCACAGAGAACAAGACGTGCCAGTGCAAGCCGCTGTACGATGGGGATGGGATCACATGCACAGGTGAGCTCCCCCTCCCACTCACAACAGGAAGGCAGGTTGTTCCCTCTGCCACATACACATGCACACGGCTAATGTCCAGTATGAAATGCCTGTTGAACCTAAAAAATTCCACATAGCAGCAAGTGAAACAAATTTAGAATATATAGAGATCAGGGGTTTCTAAAGCATAAGGCTGATTTTGCCAGACTTTACCAACCAGGAGCATGAGCAAGAAGTGCACCTCAGTCAGGTTTGGAAGACAACAGGGTTTTAAGCAGGGCTTCCCTGACAGCATTTAGAGTTGGACTCGGTGATCTTAGAAGTCTTTTCCACTCTAAATGATTCTATGATTTTCTTTGATGACCTTAATCAAGGTAGTACCCTGGTAACACTGTTGCAGAAACAGTTGTTCTTTCTCAGCCAGGTATTTTGCATCTTCCAAAGTCAGCCTGGCCAGAAGTCTGCAGGGTGATGCTGTGTCTCTTAAATCAAGAACATTCTGACAAGGGCTTCAGAGACCTAAAGGATAGCCTCCACAGAAATTCAGTAATGCCTCAGGAAAAGGAAACAGTCCTTTTTTCCCCAGCAAAATTATTCTAGTACTTTAGTGTACCTTGAAAGAACCGGTGAAGGTTTGTCTTTATGAAGAATATGATCTTTAAAAGTAAACTTTACTCACTTGCTTTCTTTTTCCCATACAGCTGCAGAACTTTGCAAACAAAACAATGGTGGGTGTCACAAGGCAGCTGAATGCACACAAATTGGGGTGAAAGTCTTCTGCAACTGCCAGAAAGGATACAAGGGAGATGGGTTTACGTGCCTTCCAATAAATCCTTGCGCTGATGGGTTCAATGGAGGCTGCCATGAGCATGCCATTTGCACTGTCATAGGACCTGTAAGTTGAATGATTTCAGTCCCCAGCAGGGAAATCTGAGGCATTTCTCCCTGGTGCCAGGAGAAGCCTTTCCTCTGGTTGGATCATGCTCTGTACCCCTTTAAGTCCCTGTTTTCCAAAACAACCTTTACTGAGCTCTAACCTACTTTCCACACCAGTTTGGTATCCTTTCAGCTGAAGGGTGAGAATAGTTTGACATCTTTGCTCTGGGGAATGAGGTGCCACAGAGGATGGGATATTTTGCATGCACAGTTTTTCTGTCCCACTCTTGGCTCACCCTAACTGATATCCTTATTTGCAATAGGAGTTTGTTGGATTGAAACTAAATACAATTTGGAAGCTAAATAAAGGGACAGTCAAGGGAATAATGTCACTTGCTGGACTCAAATAAAAAGCTCTGCAGCCACATGATAAAAATTCCACAGCCCACACGGTCAATGTGATTTAGGAAACTTGTGCTGGTGACTTGACCCAGCATTTGTCTTGGTGCTTTCAGGATCACCTGTCTGTTCCATTTCGGTGTCTTGCCTGAGCTGCCTTCCAGGAGTGATCTAGAAAAGTCTTGCCACTAATCCATTCCAGCTGTCAACCATCACAACCCCTCGATGTCACCAATTCCTGCTTGGTTTCATTTATTACTATCAGTGGGCTGTTAAATTTTTATCTTGCTTCCATGCCCAGTCATTTAAATATAATTTTTATATATTTGCCATCCATTTTTGTAAATTATGTGTCATATAACTCTGCTATGCATATTATTAATTTTGTGAGTGAAATTATACTTTGATGTTAATTCAGCAAAGCACCAAAGTACATCTGTAAACATTTTGGTTAGTTGTTAGTAGCAACTCTCCTGTTTGTCTATTCCTGCTTATATCAAGTGAAATTCTTCCAACAGTTCAGAATGTTGCTTGAAATAGCGGTTTTATGTCAGCTAAGTACTTGATTTGGCCTTTTTCATTCTCTCTCTGACCAGGACAAACGTAAGTGTGAATGTAAAAATAACTACATTGGTGATGGGCTGAACTGCACCGTGATGCAGCTTCCTCTTGACCGCTGCTTGCAAGACAACGGGCAGTGCCACCCCGATGCTGACTGTGCCGACCTCCATTTCCAAGGTGAGGATGGCACTCCATGCACACCATCATTCCTGAGCTGCTGCACTGAGGCCAGTGGCCAGGATCTGTGAGCTCACTCAGCCCTTTACCTATGTCCCCTTGAAACCATGAGAAGATTGCAGTTAGAACGTGTGCTTACGTACCGTGCAATACCAGATTTATGAAGCAAGATGTGAGGGCATTCCAGGTGGGAATGTTACCCCTAGGGAATCAATCTGTCCTAACTACATTTCACAAAATTCATGAGTATTTGCGTGGGACAGCTGACTCTGCATCCAGACATGGAAACCCCTTCAGGAAGAGCTGGTTCTTCTCTCTCTTTGCAGATACCACGGTTGGAGTTTTCCATTTGCGGTCCCCACAAGGGCAGTACAAAATGACTTATGAGAAGGCAAAGGAGGCCTGTGCCAACGAGTCAGCCACCATTGCTACATATACCCAGCTGCTGTATGCACAGAAGGTGAGGTAGCCTCTCTGTGGGAGGAAATCCCCAGAGTGGATTTAGCCACACACAAATGGAGAGGGAAGAGCAAGGGGGCTGCTCTGTGCTAATAAGCTTCATTTTCCTTCCTTTTCTTCCCTCATGCCATGTTTGGCCAGGAGCAGTTTTCAGGCTGTTTGTTGGTTTCGTGCCTGCTCACACAACACTGAAACCACTTGCCAAGTTCTTGTTTCCAGTGATACTGGGGTGAGAGGTAGAGTCAGACTTTCAGAGTATTTTCATTGGGGTTTTAATGCTTCTTAGAGAAATGTGCACCTCAGAATTATGCTTAATTTATTTCTTTCAAGTAAGTCCCCAGGAACCTTTTCCCCAAATGCTGTTAAGTTAGCAGACCCATTTCTGTATTATTTTCCTTGAGTATGTTATAGACAACACATGGCTGATGTCAGTGGGATGAGCATCACAACTTGGATTTGCAAAACTTGTTTTAGAAGGTGGGTCAGACTGACTGCTTCTTTCTGATCCCTTCACACCTACTGAAGGAAGAAAGACACTCACCATTTAGAGACATCTTTAGCAAAATGTGAGGCTGTACCTCGGTCAGGACATACACCTCCTTCTGCTGCTCAAGGACACTCAGATTGCAGCCAGAGCTGCAGGTTCCCTGTGCTCCATAGTCTAAATACTTCCCTTGAAGCAGTAAAGTTGGCAATGGGGCTGGCTCCAGAACTTTTGGTGACTTACTTTCTGTGTTGAGCTACTTTGTCAGTCCTTCCCACACTGGCAAAAGGTGGGCTGGCACACAATAGAATTGCACATCACCTTTGGCTTTCACATCCACCTCTGATACTGCACTCAGGGAAGCTTTTCCAGGAAAGGATCTATTGGTCTGTACCAGGAGACACCAACTTTCAGAGGTGCTCCAGTCTCTGCAGCCCCTTAGTTCTGCACAGGGCAGGCTGCAGGACAGATGGATGGACAGAGACTACTCAGATGCACAGAAAGAGTACTGGCAAGGCAGGTGCTGCCTGAGCACCCTGGGGGGATTGCTCATTTCATCCAAAATTCTCCAGCCCCACCACCCAGCAACTCCCTGTGTTTTTTCCCCTTGTGGCTGTGCCAACCACAGGCAAGGTACCACCTGTGCTCTGCTGGCTGGCTAGATGGGGAAAGAGTGGGCTACCCGACCGGCTTCTCCTCTCCAAACTGTGGCTCTGGCTACGTCGGCATCGTGGACTATGGGAAAAGAGGCAATCTGAGTGAAACCTGGGATGTTTTCTGCTACAGGGAGAAAGGTAAGAGGGTCCTTTGCCACATCCCTCTGGGCTAAATGGGAGCAGCAGCCCAGGTATTGGTTCCTTTCACCAGCTACAGGCTGCTAGATAACACTGCAAGAGAATCTGATACTTTTTAACTTAAAAAAAATATATATGTTGCCTGCAAGTTGTTCCTCAGGCACAGGGCAGCCTAAAGCCCTCTCGGGAAGGAGTCTGCCCAAACAGCTGTCCGAGTTCATATCTTTCAGAGGTGAACTGCACCTGCAAGCCAGGCTACGTGGGGGACGGCTTCTCCTGCAGTGGGAATTTGCTGCAAGTGCTGATGTCCTTCCCAACGCTGACAAACTTCCTGTCGGTACGGCCCGTGGCTGACACGCTGCTTAGGGGGGGAGGGAAGCGAAGGGGAATTTGTGGGTTGTATCTCAGTATTTGCTTTACCAGCACAGCAAACACACGTAACCACAACACACAAGTAAAGCAAGGGGGTATGATCTAAACCTGCACCATCAACATCAGAACTTAGTTACTATTTTTGTAATTGCTGGCTCCAAGCAGTTTTCTGGTTTCTAAAATGTATTTGGAGTTAAAATGCTGGTGCAGCTTTAGCATAAAGGAGATTCTCTACACAAATGCTCCTGGCTTTTTAAGCATCACAAGGAGCACTGTGCTTTGGAACTTTATTATATTGCTACCGGGAAAAGAAAAAATGTTAAAAGAGTCCTTTCCTTGCCAGTACTCAGAAAGGCATTATATGTACAACTACAACTCAGTTTAAGATGTGCTCATCCAATCAGCAGCTAAAGCTGGATTTTGAATACAAACTTCCTTTGTAATGTCACTCCACATCTGCTTCATGGCTAATAAGAGAGAGTTTCTTTGTTATTTATACGGTCTCATCTTTTCCACTCTCCACACAGGAGTGCACAATTGCCTTTAGTAAAGCTGGATTTTGTTTCTGCCTAGGACATCATGGCTTACTCCAACAGCTCTAGAAAGGGGAGAAAGTTCCTCCAGTACCTCACGGACCTGTCAGTGCATGCCACTCTCTTTGCTCCAAATGATAGTGGGTTAAAGGAAAATGAGGTCAGTGGTTTTTTTCTTTTTCTTTCCTTCCTCATTTTAATAACACATTTTAAACAGCAATTATGGGTTTCTGTATCCCAGTGAAATTTAAGCTTAAAAAAAAATCTTAGTATGATGTGACTTCTATGTAACTCCATATAATTTAAACTGTGCTCCTGAAAGAGGTGAATTCATTGTTTCCATTTCCCTTCCACGGATAGAAGTGCGAGGTTATCAAGCATTTGAGTAACTACAGAGACTTTTCCATCAGGGATGTTACCCAGTTATGAAGGAGTCTGCCTGAGATGAAGTCTGTTCTGGCTTATTAATATTGAGCAGTTATTTGAAGAAAGCAGCACACAGCTTTGGTATTTCCCACAAATACATTAAAAGCATCTGTTCCTAGCTTCATTTCTATGCTTATCCCTTCTATTCTTTCTTTCCTTCCTTCAATTAAACATTGTCTCAAGCTATTCACATGGGTTTATACACTGGCTTACATCGTTAAGCTGTTTGGGATATCTCTGAGGCTCATCACTTCAGCTCATCATACAGAAGAGTAAAATCCTTTCTCCTGCGGGAATTCAGGTACTGCCTGCTGCAGGCAGCCCTCAGAGGCCAGCAGTGGGACCAAGGTCCCACTGTTCACATGCAGATTTCCCCATAGCCCCTATTGCTGCTGCACTTGCTGCAGCATTAACAGCAGAGAGGGGGGAAAAGGTCACAGGCACTTAGCCTGCTAGTAAATCCAGAGGATTAATGAGATCCATTAACGCTCCTTGTATTTTGCCCTCATTTGCAGACACTTTCAGGGAGAGACATCGAGTATCATTTATCTAATGCCAGGATAGTGTTTTACGAGGACTTGACCAATGGAACCACTCTTCTAACTCATCTAGGGAAAAAACTCCTCATTACAAACACCAGGGGCCAGGAACATCAAGCCCCCACCGCTGAACAGGTACCATTGTAACAAATTTCCTGTCCTCCTGCTTTTCCCCCTGCTCATGCTATACCCTGTAATCCGTTAGCACACTGCTCTGGAGAGCAATTCCATAAGGTTAGAGTGGGCAGCAATGAGAGAGTGAATTCAGAAGGCTCCTTCCTGCCCAGAGACTGTGGGATAACAACTGGCAAACTGCAAATCTACAAGTTTGCAAACAAGCAAGCTCTGACCTGCAAAACTCAAAGGAAGCTGTTCAAGTGACCTGCAGGAATGGCAGGATGGGAATACAGGCTTGATTCAACCCTTCCTTCAGTCTGGTAGGATTATGGGAAATGGCTGTGTGATAGGTGAAGAGATGAGAGCAGCAGTGTATCATTAAAGGTAGGTGTTGGCATTTGTAAAGTTTCTTAGTAACTTTCTGGGAGAGGCAGGAGACTCCAACACAGCCTTGCTCAGAGCAAAAGCAGACAAAAGAGTGGTTTGCCTTTTTATTACTATTTTGGTGGGGTTTAAATACAAAAATGTATATTCTTTTTGCAAATGGAAAGTATTTTTTGACACATTAGGGGAATGCATCCTTCAAAAACACACCCAGCTTCTCATTTGTTATTAAGAAAACACTCACTGCTCAAGTGTTTCAAATGACCTCTCTGTGGCAGCAACCCCTTCAAACCAGGTCTGGGACTCTGATGTGGGTAATGCTGCATAGATCAATACAAAAATAAGAAGCTTTGCAGCTGTGGGCTTGCAATTAGAACGTGCTCTAGAGAATGGTGCCTAACATACCAACTGGGGCCCAGGGCAGATTTTCATGGACACCAACAATGAAGAAATAGGTGCTGCAGGAAGAGGTGCACAAATGATTCATCTGTTGCCTTTGCTGCCTTCCTCTTCCCCCTTTCAGAGGAAACTCCTTTGGCACAAGAATCACAACTTATATTTTTAAAACCACCTTATAATGCAAACCCAGTAATTGCATTAATAAAGTATATCCTTCAGAGAGATCAGGTGCACCAGTACAAGGCTTACCTGTATCACTCAGTAGCACACCAGGAGCATTTTTGGGTGACTTTGATCTGATATATGAGCTAGAAGACATTCTCCATTTAAAGAAAAAAAAAAAGGCAAAAAAACCCAAAACCACAAACAAACAAAAAGAAACCCCACAACCTCCTCTCTTCAAAAGCTGCCAAGGGAAGACTTTGAGGCCATTAACACACATCTTGTTCCTGCCCTGAAGACCTGGTTAGAAATCTGTTGATTTTCCTCCTTTGTGGAGGACCTGAGCAAGTTCTCGGTTCACCTACCTGCAGTAAAGCTCAGCTGGGTGCCAGGGTGGGAAGGAGAAGTGGCAGCCCACCTGTCTCAGCACACGTGGTTGGAGCCCACAAATCTTTCACCAGGACCCTGGCAGGGCAGCACAGGGATGAGGGAGAGGAAGGACGCAAGGTGACTCCCACAGTGCTCTGCATTGACACCACACTGAGCCCTTCCTCCCTGGGCACAGAAAGTTGCTGTATGCTTCAGCAGCAGTGTACTGCCTCGTGCCAGGGGCAAGAGCAGGCAGCAGCTCCTGGTTCTGCCCACTGAGGAGAAACCACTTTGCCAGGATGCAACTGAAAGCACAGCTTGTAATAGTGCAGATGCCCATGAACCTACCCTCCCAAAACACAAATGCAGGCTGGACAGACTCAGGACCAGCCTGAAGCAGTCAAAGATTCCCATTATCAGCAGAGTTTAGAGAAGTGTTGGCTTGGCAGCGACTGATCCCATCCTGATATCCTGCCAAATGGGGGCACCAAATAAAACATGTGCAGTGATTCCCCATCAGGGCTGACCCAGCTCTCTTGAGCCTGCAAACAAGTGACAGCCTCAGCCCAGAAAGCAGCTGCCTGGTACCTGGGAGTGACAGCGATCCTAGGCAGAGCTTGGCCCTTGCACAAGCATCACAAAACACTTTACTTAGAAAAGAGAAAAAGCAAGGGGGAAAAAAAAGGAGAGATGAATGCCTGAAGGCAATATGCAGTTCATGACGATGGCTACTTCATGCACAGGAAAACCATGACCAGCCCAGGGCCATCCCAGGTTGATGTCCAGGGAGGCAGCAGTGTAAGCTCTCATGTGTTTTTTTTTCTCTCTGGGTGTCAGTAACTGAGGTGGGGAAGTAAACAACGTTTATTTCAGTCCAAAAGGGAGAAGCATCAAAGCTCAGCTCTCATTCCTCTTTTTCCTGTCAGAGCGAGATCCGATATGTGGACAGAAGCGCTATCGTTGAGTGGGATATAATTGCCTCCAATGGAATAATCCACATCATTTCAGAACCTCTAAAGGCTCCACCAGAACCTGTAAGTACATACTGATTTAGTTTTTTGATGTGATGGGAGGTGGCTGTGGCTTATATGATCCTAAACTCATTGCCGAACTTCATATATTCCCAGTTTCCCTGTCATATATGCAGTTCTCAGCTTAAAAGGTTACTTTCAAAGAGAACTGGAAGTTGAAAACAAGGTGCCAGTGAAGCTTAATCAAAATGTTTCCATCTGAACGATTTCTTCCCACATTTTTAAATTTATTTTCTTTATATAAAATAATGGAGCTCATGTATGTAATGGGAGATTTCATAAAACTCCATTTTAGTTCTTCCAAAAAGATCTTTCAAGCTTCTAAGGAACATTGTTTACTCTTGCCCTGGTGTTCTTTCCTATCCAAAACAACATGGTGTTTTGAAAACAGATATTTTTTGCCTGCATGAATTTCTGCAAAGGTTCTAGTTATCCAGCCATCACCTTGGTCCACAAGGTTAATCCTATTGACACCCTATTTCTCACCTTCATTTTGTTCTGAGCAACCCTTTCTCCTTTACAAACCAGCTTTTTATGTACAGGCATATTGCTAGAAGCTCAGTAACATGCCTGCACAATCTCAGTTCACAAAAACCTCTTGCAGCCTACAATTCTCAGAAGTAGGAAACGACACACTTGGGTAATAGTATAAATTAATGCCTGCAAATGATTCAAAATAATAGGCAATTTCTGTCAATCTACAGCATCATGATATTACACTGATTATAATACCTTTCACGTGCTATAGGGCAACTAAACCTTTTCTAATATTTAGCTGTCCAGCTGCACCATATAAATTGTTTTCTTAAAAAAAAAAAAACAAACACAAAGACAGCATATCTATTAAGACAACAATATGACTATTTTTGTCAGGGTAAGTTTAATAATTTTTTTCCTAAGTACGAGGCCACAGAGTTAAGGCACTGTATGAAAAGCAATACAAACCTCTTAACTGTTTCCGGACCCTCCTCATCTCCCAGAATGTCAGCAAAGAGCACAATGCTTTGGGGAGACTGCAGCCTGAGTGGCTGCGTGCCCTGGGGCCCCTAAAGCTTACCATGCCCCCTAAACTATCAGTCACCTTCACGATACCTGTCTGTCAGGCCACAGAACTGCAGAAGGCAAATCAAGTCAGAGTCTAGAAGCATTTCTTCCCTTTAGATTAAATCCAAATCATGTGAGAATATTTTCAGTCCTTCACCTACATATTTATTAAAATATTTATAAAAATTATATACAGTTATATGGATTGGCACTTTACTAGCTTGACTGAAGAATGATTTCAGGATAAAGGCTTTGCATGTGTTGGGGCAAAAGGACCTAGAGAAAGCAGGTACTGGGCTACTGACAGAGCCAAGACCAGTCCTACAACCCCTCTGCACAGGCTACAGTCCCTCTGACCAGTGATGAGATGGGCCTAGGTCTCAGATTCGGTTTGGTTTGAGCCCTGGTAAGCAGGTCTTAGAGGATAGTATGGCTACTGATAGTTGGCAATAACCATCGCTTCCCCAGTGCACAAAGCAGTGGGGAGTGAGCCTGAACCCATGCAAAGCCCTCTAGAGTTTGTAGGACAGGTTTACAAAACTACTCAGGCAAATCTGGTACCTGTTTCTCTTCCTCAAGCCAGAAAGGTTTAAGTCTCATTGAGGCCCCTGTTGCTCCTTTGAAAAACTTGACCAGAAAAGATGCCTCAGGCATTCTTCAAAACTTTCAACTTTAAAACCATAAAGAAGATGAAGGTGTACTGGAGGCAATGTCCAGTACCCCCAAAAAAATCTACCTGAAAGGAGGTTGTACCAAGGTGGAGGCCTGTCTCTCTTCCCGAGTAACAGGACAAGAGGAAATGACCTAAAGTTGCATCAGGGGAGGTTTAGACTGAATATCATGAAAAATTTCTTCATGAAAAGGGTTGTCAAACATTGGAACAGACCGCCAGGAAAGTGGTAGAGTCACCATTCCTGGAAGGCTTTAAGATGTGTAGATGTGGCACTTCAGGACACGGTTTAGTGGTGGACTTGGCAGTGCTGGGTGAATGGTTGGACTCGATGACCTGTTTCAACCTAAACAATTCATGATTCTATCAAAAGGCCACTTCAACTGTCTCTAGGGAACATGTACCAGGAATTCAAGCATGAGAGCAGCTCAGGATCAGAGCATATCTCCAAGGAACACTACATGTGCTTGGCTTTTGGAAGGTGACCAGTGCCCACCCACAGCTCATTCACCCTCCTGCTTGCTTCCAGGTTCCTCTCCACGCCAGTACTGGGACGGGAATATTCTTTGGCATCTGTCTAGTTACTGGAGTTGTGGCTCTTATCGGATATTCTTACCTCAGGTTCAGGAAGAGAAACACGAGCTTCCAGCACTTCAAGGTAGGTGGCAGACAGGAACACAAAGCAGGGGGGGCTTCTCCGGACCCATTGCACCTCCCAAATTCACAACCTCCAGTTTCTCCGCGTATTTTGTTAAGACAGAAATATTCCCCATCGCTTCCCACTTGAACTGTTCAGACTGAGACAGAGAAAGTGGGGAAGGCTCCCACACTGGTCTTGGGCACAAGCTTAAATTTGCCCCCAGACATCTCCACCCAGGGTGCCCAATGGGCTCCTGCATGCATGGAAACTTCCAGCAGGTAATTGCAACCACTGAAAGTTCTCCTCCCCCTCCTCTGTGGCAGAGCTAATCATTCTGTTGCTCTGGAGGTTGAAATGTTTGATAGGAAAAAGGCCAGATTCAAAAGACAAGCAAATTTAAATGGGTGCAGGTTTTTATATTGATCTGCTCTCATGTTTGATTTCTCTTAACTAACTTTGCTATCTCACGTCACATGATGATGTGAAAACAGCCAGCAACGGCCAAGCTTCTCAGAGATAAGGGATGACAAAAAAAGTTAAGACTACACAAGAACCAATCCAAAAGAAAGTCCACCTTTAAGTAAACAGAAATTCCTTCCTGTTCTAGCCCCTGCATATAATATGAATCATCTTCTAGAAACAAAACACAGGACCCAAGAGCCAGGGGAAATGCCTGTATTTTTATACAGTTGCAATGAGAGCACTCGGGACCAATCAGGTACTTTTTACCCCAGGCACAAGGTCAGGGCCACACTTCCTCTCCCATTCTTTGCTGAGGCTTAAAAATAAGAAGGGAGAGGAAAATCAGTGTTAGGTGACCTGAGTAATACAATAACAATCCAAAACATAGTTTATGCTCAGAGATAGTGAGTTAGATGATACAGCCAGTTCAGTCACAACACTGCACTGGCTGGTAGTGAAGCGTAAGTGCCCCACTTAATGCACTGGCAGGAGGATGAATTTTAAGCAGGCTTATGTGCTTTTGTGTAGTCAAAAGATGACACTGACACATCATCACTGGACAAGTCACAGCCTTCAAATATCACCAACCCCTCATATGAAAGTTCTTCTGTGCTGACTCCACCAGAACCTACTTATGATCTTTTCTCAGTAAGTGTTCATTTTGGTTTGAGAAACTACGAATATAAGGTTAGGAGGGAATGACTTCATGAAAGGAAAATGTCTAGTTGGAAAAAAAGAGAAATTAATCCAAGAAAACAACATATAAGTTCCTGGCTCTCCTGTCTCACCAGTGTGTGGAATTGGGTTGTTTCTTGTAGCAAAACTGAGGCTGTGGTCTACAGTGGTATCTCAAGTCCACCTTCAAAGAGAGCTGAATTAAACTGGACTTCAAATGCCTCTGGATGACAGTGATATGTGTATACAAACTGTAAAAGCCTTCTAATTTTGTCTTCGTGTCTCCTTGCTGCAAACATAGCCGAGTGCCATGCTAGCACTCCAAAGAATCTGAAACACAAAGGGGGAGGGGGCTGGGGATCAAGAGAAGAAAGGATTGAGTAAAGCCAGAGTATCTGAACAGCTTCAGTGGTCTAAGGTAGCAATACCCTCATGTACATGCAGAGTCTAAAATCAAAATACACCTTTTTGCATCCAGTAAAAAGTCATTTGATGCAAAAATGTTGGGTGCCAACTCTGCCACCCGTATGGACAAATGTGCCAAAAAGTTAATTTCATTTCTTAACGTAATGTGAAAGTCTGATTTTCTTTTTTTCTATTTTATAGGATTCGGATGACCAACAGCTTGTGATGAGTGGTCCTCATGATCAGAACTAAAGACTGAATTTGGCATTAGTCAGTTATTAAACACATTTCTATTTACAATTACTGTGAAGAAAACCAGCACCTACACATTACAGGGAATAAAATCTTGTTACAAATTAAAAACCAAAAAAGCTCGGCTTTAAGATGCATTCTATATAACTCACAGAGTTACCAACCTCAGACGTGTTGGCTGTATCTGAGCAGTACCAACAATGAGCGCTAAATGCAAGACTGAGTCTCAACAAACCTAACCAGAAGCAAACAGACTCCTCTCTGGGAAAAGTAGATAACTTTCACTAGCCTGCTTTTTAACTGCTTTTATTCTTCTTCACAGACTTTAAAATGGCCACAAACACACAGGGCTGCTAACTTGGCAAATATCCTACATTTCTTAGTTCTCTAGGTCTGTGCTTTCATTTGGCTCAGCTACAAGCATGAAACGCAATATGTGTTAAACATCTATTTTTAAACTGAGGGGATTTTTTTGCTAGTGTACTTTCAGGTAAGATATTCAGCAGCAGGAAACACAACCACCCGGTCTGCCCCACTTGCCTCTGTCTTTCCTTGAACTTGGCTGTTTTGTTTACATCTCATCTCATTGTACAAAGGGAAGTAGTCATTGAGGCATCTTTAGCAAGACATGCAGGCGATGTGAGAGCATTTAAATGCCAATCAATCTTTACCTGACCCATTTTCGTGACAGACAACGAATATGAACATCCCCTTACCATGCAATGCCCACATTCATTTTTTCGGGTCCAGGAGGAGCAGAAGCTGCTTCTTCACAAACTGTATTTTTACAAAGCACAGCAGTAACAGCTGTAACTGGCACCACACTGTTAAAAGTGAATCAAATAATTTTCCTTCAACCAAAATATTCATATCATAGCGATACAGCGAAAACACAAAGGAAACCACAAAACAGCAAGCAAAGGAAGATCTTTTTGCTGGCAGCAGTAACATCCCCCTAATGCCTGGGGGGCATTAGGTGGTGTCACCCCAGGATGCTTACTGTCAAGACAAGATAAGCAGGTAAACCCAGGGTTGTTGATGCAGCTTTCGAGCACAACAAAGGGAATCTAATGTGTAAAAACACCTGGAAGAAACAGACAGACCGAAGTAATTCCCCAAACCTCTTCCCCTGCACCCCTACATATGCCTGCCTTTTTTTTACCTATATTAAAAAGTTTAGAACACAAACACAGTTAAAACACGCACTTATGTATCTAGGAGTTTTCCCCAGAGAATTTTGCAATTAATTCAGATCATGTTCTTTCCTTCCCCCCAGTCACCCAAAATATTAAGGCTCAGAGAGACCAGAAGATAAAGTCCAAACATTTATTTTTGTAATAATCATTAAATATTTTTATCACAAAAAAAAGCCCCACAGTTCATAAAACTCTTTCTTTTACTGACAGACTATTCACTTCTGTGTTTTTGATAGAACAGAACAAAAATTTCTTCTTGCTTTGGTGTTCAAATGAACTGTACTCTCAAAATTAATATAAAGAAACACTGCCTTTTAAACATGCTCAAAAATCTCTTTGAAGTCAATAGCATAACAAGGTTAAAATAAGTAACACAGAGAGTGCCAAGGTGAAATCACTAAAAAAAATGCAAGATATTTTTAAAAGTTAAAGAGCCGCATTCTAGCACTGAAAAATAAATAATACACTTCAATATTCTCACTTAAATTCATATTACATATAGTTGGATTGTCTTAAGGAAACACAACCCTCTCATATTTAATTCTTTTCATGCAACGTTGTTTATTTCAAGAACTCATGCAATATAAACAATATTTTACTTGAGCTCACTGTTGTAACATAGCTTGGTACAGAAGTTTGATTTTTAAGTTAAGAGAACAGAAGGGTAAAAGAAGAAAATCTTGAAACAAAATGCGTATTATGTGGATAACACCATCCAAGCCAATTAAACTGTTCCTGCTTAACACAGGAAAATTAAGCAAACAAACTGGCTCCTAGCCAGCTTTGAAAGAATAAACACCACAGAGCTATAATCAACAAAACATGATCAAGTTCAATAATGCAGAACTGAATAATACAATCTTCTTATTTGCTGGTAGTAAGATGGAGAATGTAGAGTGGTTTTGGTGGGTTTTTTTTCTTTTCTTGAAGAGTGAACTAAAATCTCTGGAGTATGAGTGGTGCTACACACCTGTAACACCAAGTTCAGTTGTAACTAAGCATTAGAATAAAGAACTGAAGGCAAATCGGGATATTTCCATCCCCACATTTCATTAACAAGTTATGCTAAATATTTCTTGCACAGCCCCATCAACAAGTCTCCTAATAAAGTCAAACTAACTTCCTGCAAAACTTTATCTTTCCATCCAGCAAAACAGCAGGACAGTCAGATGAACTTCCTCATTTCAAGTGTATTCATCTGTTTAAATACACACACACACTTCAGGCATGTTGCACGTCAAGTTTGAAATAGGAGCACAAGAAAACAAAATCAACAATCACCTCTGAGGACATCATACTGATTTCAAGCATACAGGAAAACTACTTATAAAATTGTGCAGACTAGATTAAAATACATTCTTTACTTTGCAAACATGCTTTTAAAAACATGAAAGATACTGTATATGAAATTCAATCTAGGTAATTGCACATAATACAGACAGGTTAAAAAAGAAAAAGCCAAAACGAGAAAACTTTTGGTCACCAAAAGTCTGTTTACCTGACAATCATGAGAAAGCAAGTGAAATTAAGAACACCAGATGCTATATGTTTTGTTAATTGCATGCTTTTAAAAACCAAGGCTTTAATAACTAAAATTTGGAAGTTATTAATCATATTATACCTGCTAAAATGGCTGGAGTGGGAAGCACCAGTTAAAAAACAAACAAACAAACAAACAAAAAAACCCAATCCATTTCTTTTGGATCCAGAGAAAGAAAATAATTCTTACTTAAAAACAACTATATAGCAGTTCTATAAAGTGCCTGTTAGAGGAAACACATCAACAGATGTTTTCCTTGTGCAAAGTAGACATTTTTCAGCTCAAATCTTTGGAACAAATGCTACCCAGAGTTTGTGTTTATGCACTACCTTCAGTTTCAGTAATTCAATAAAACTTTTAATCTGCACCACCAAAACTATTTTTCTTTATGCAAAATCTGCACCATCCCTAATTCAGCTTTCAGGGCTTGAGCTAAAAACATGTCAACAGAAATACTCTGGGTTTCATTTTCTCATGTCTTAATTTTTCTTTTAACTCCTTTGCCCATTGTGCGTATTTACTTCTGACTGTAAAAGGCTATATGAAATACATTCTCTCCTAGCAAACAGCAAAACCACATTGCATACCACTGTAATAAGACACTGTTAAAAATTTTAAAAGCAGCATTTAGGATCAAACTAAAGCTTGATGGAAAGATCTGTCTCCACTTCGAAATGCAAAATGCAAGACCTCTTGAAATTACTTTATTACTAGAGAGTGGATATTTGAAGTGTTTTGGAACTTAAAAAGAAAGGTGCCTAAAAGTTAACAAGAGGAAGCCGAAGCAGCCCAAGCTACTGGCAGTTTCAGGTTTAGGCTCAGGTCCACCTGCAGCCAAGCACAAACATTACAAGAACAGAAACTGCACAGACAGTACAAAGAGCCCATCAGCCTGAGCCCGTCAGTGCAGCACAGCCCCGCCGACACTACAGCCATCAGCTCAGTTAGGTCAGGCTCTAGCCACAGCAGCAAGGAAAGGTACAATACGTACACTATCCCTCTGAGCCTCACCCTGACCTGGTTATTAGCTGTTTATCTCTTTCTGCTGTGCCTTTTGCAACTGGACGTGTCCATCTCGTATTGGCCTTTTCAGCCACCAACGCGCTTGTAACAAACGTGGGCAGAGCCCTTCCCAAATCTTCGTTTGCGAAGCCCAGCCATGACAGTGACAATTGATTAACACTGGATTTAAGCTTTTCAGTGCCAAGATCCATTAGAAGCTCCAGCTGGAGTGCTGAAAAGGGCCAAAAGTGAGAGTACAGGTATTTCTTTGTAAACCGCAAGGCTGCAGATCAAAGTTTCCAATAAACAAAAACAACCATCTCAGAACACCACCAGTCCTTCCCCTCAGATGTGCTGCCCTCCCTCCTGGCCTGCTACTGTTTTGGCAGTCCATCATCCCTTCTGTGTGTAAGAGGAGTTTTCACATGTCTGAGCAGAAGAGGAGAAAACAGTTACAATGCTTATGAGATTAAGTATGAGATACATCTAAACCAAGGTAACAGATTTAAGTGACTTAAATAAAAATACACATACGTTCAAAAAAACCAAGATATATTTGTCCATTTTAAACAGAAGTCACCAAGTTTTCATTTGATCTGAACTGTTTCTTGTAGGAAAGGTATTCTGAATGTACCAGTGCACAGCTGATCTGACCAGCCTGGAAGTTCATGCTGCAAAGGAGTCCTTCTTGGATAAAACGTGTAATCAGGCTCATAGTTCAAGAGACAACTCAGTGATGCCATGTAGATATCCGCAAATCTAGAGAGACGTCTTAAGAAATAAGTTGGATTCTCATCAGTTCTGAATATGCTTCCGAAATGTGCATTGAAGAAATTCCTGTTCATCTCCCTGTCCCCCGAAGAAAGAAAACAAAGACAATGAAGTGAACACACCTGCACACATCTCTTCGCTAGCCAGCATCCAGAACCTGAAGCAAGCAGTTCCTGTAAGATGGTCTATGCATTGTTCTCTTGCCATTTTACTTCTAAACACTTAAATGTGCCACATAAGAAATTTTCTCACCCCTCGCACACACGTAGCCCAGATCTAGAAATCACAGTTGTGAACAGAAGAGCTTCAAACTTCTGACATTCTGACAAGTTGCTTCTGACATTAGAAAGAAGGCTTGAGATGTCACGTTTCTAGAGACTGTGAAAGAAGACTTTTATCTTTATCTATATCCTAATGACATCCACTTGTTCCAAAGATAACAGACTTTTTAAAAAAAGTCAAATATTTGGCCTAATGCACACAAAAAGCTTAAACGCTTTTGACAGAATTAACTTCTGTCATTAGTTGCTGCCAAGCATCACTCCTATTTCATTTACTTCCATGTTTCTAGGGAAGGTTGCTGCTGGTACAGCTGCTGGCCTTGCCAATTGTGCCCTTCACACCCCCTGCATTTAGGGATTACTCCTCTCCTTCGCGATAAGAGATTATTAGATTTTTAGTCCCATTACCTATCTTTGTGATAAATCCACTGCTAAATCCAGTCTAGTGCAGAGCCCAGTTTCTATGTATTCTAAAACATATTACATGTCATCTGAAGAAATCATCTAAAAAACCAAAAAAGTAACCTAAGCCTTGACAAAGAAATACATTGTTTAATTGTGCAGAAGCTGTGTAATCAACAGCTGAACACAGAGGGAGAGGAAAACCAAAATGAGAAAAGTATTTGATTTGATGTTACCTTTTCATGCAGAGAAGTAATATCTGTTCTAAAGAAGGGGAACAGGGAAAAGGGGTTCATATGCACAAAGTGTCTGAGGATAGAAGAGCTACACAAGAGACAGGTAGAATACTGCTATAGAAAAACATTTTATAAGGTCTGTAACTACCAGGAATCAGGGAGGGAGAGAAATTCTGAAAAAACCTGAGGAAGACATTACATAGAACCCTTGGCTATCACCAAGCATATTGCAAATCTTCATCTCCTGTGTCTTACCTCATTTCCTTCCTTTCCTTCTTCCATTCTTCTAAAATCATCTGAGAATCAGGATCACGGTGAACCTGGAATGCAAAGTATGGATAACCTGTAACTAAGGACACCCTCATAGATAAGCCTTTCCATTAATAAACCCTTATCAGCCAACGGGACATGAGCAATACTTCAGAGATCAGTATACAGAAGTTATCCACATGCATTTTAAACAAACAAAAGCAGGAATTGATCCAGGCTAACCAATGGAGGAAGGGGATGAGATTTTGAGAAAACTCATATTAACTAGCCACACAAATAACTGCATTTATTTATCTACAGTCAAACACTTCAATGAGACTCAAAGCACTTGCAACATCGATGTCCAGCATGTAGAAACTTGGCTGGATCCCTTCTGCTACACACAGCCGATTACACACACACAGAACAAACCTGCATGTGTTCCAATAATCCTGTCAAGGTTTGCAGCCAGGTCATGGTTTGAATGTACTTCTCTGTGTTCATGATTTTAATCTCTGACCGTAACTCTGGAATAATTGCACCAGTGCGCCAGCCATGCTTCAGGGTCAAGTCCTATTTACCAAGAATTACAAAATACAGGTATTAGTCTTAAAAAGAACTGAAGAATTTGACTATTGTGTATCCCAAAGGGGCACTAATTGCTTCTTACGTATAAGCAGGAATATGAAACCGTGGGACTTAACTGTGCCAATAAGCAATGAAATTTAATTTCAAATTAAGCTTCAAATCCTGTATTTTTGAAGAGAGATAAAGAACACACAAGCACTTGCAAATAAACACTAATTCATTAGGTTTAAAACAAACAGCAGGACATTCCTCTTGTAGATGAGACCACTGTTGCTGTCGGAAGTACCTGGAGGAACCACGTGTTGGGTTTGTGATATTTACCCTAACATTCAGCTGACAGAAGGCTCCTATCAGGAGTCCCAGCTATTCAAACTCCTCCTGACAGGTACAACACAAGGCAGATGCCACCTCTGCTTTCTTATCCATTGTGCCAGACTAGAATACAGCTGCATCCTCCTTTTTTTGCTTGAGAGTAAGCACCCAAACTTACTCTTCTTTTCAAAAGCAGATTGGGGAAAAAAATGTTAACATCATCTGCTGCTGAAACATGTTACCATAGCTTGGCAGTGGAAAAGTCCTATCCAGGCATTCATATGATATCAATTACAAAAGACTTAAGTGGTGTTCACTTACCCTAAATTAACAGCTAAAATACATTTTCTTATAAGGTGGTAAGAAAATGCTCAGAGCATTTGGGATACAAACCAGAGCAAAGTCTTAAGAAGGAAGTTTACCATTAGTGACAGGAAGATTTCCTCTCCCATTCAAAACAGAAATTCATTCAGCTCATATTACACTTGACAGTAAATGTCATCCAAATCACGCGTATCCTGTATATTTGGATATCTGTTTACTCTGCTACATCTGACACAATCAGTATCTGGATCAGGTATACAAACTCACACATTCCCGACCACAGCTAGTAAACAAGTTAAATGCTACAAGTCAGGTGGAAAACATGGTTGGCCTTTAAAGAAACCAATGTTCTTCACTGCAGAAAAAAGCAATACGGCTTAACCACAAACCAAGTTTTGTTGTATTTCAAAATCTCAAATGAAAATGTGTTATACTGAATAACTGGGGAGGGAGACAGGAAAACTAACAAAAAGCCTCTTCTTTTATCTTATTTTGTGAAAGCAAACTACTTACTGCCAAGTCACTGTATATGTGGTCACCAAAGTAGAGCACCTTAGAGCCCCTCCAGCCAGTAAGCTTCAGAAATTCATACAAGTTACCCTGCAGAAACAATGACATGTACATTGCAGAAGCATAAAACCTGCATGAAAAAGGAACTTAGTACACTCCTAAAAACACTTTCATATCATTAATCTTGTTCTCAGTTTACATATTACGAAGCCCAAATTTTGCAAGTGTTTTTCAGTAATACTATCATTTCAAGAGGCAAGGACATACAATACCAACAATGAATTTCTACAATTTCAGATGTGAAAATAACTGTCTTAAAGAACATATTACATTTTAGAAGCTTTTATGTCTAAAGAAGTTTGGGATTCTAGGAAATAGGTGTCAAAGTTGAACCAAAAAAGTTTATTGAAAGCATACCTGTTTGTAAATCTGACCTTTCTGCAGCTTGTGAATCTTGTCCCAAAGCAACACCCCCCTTTCATTCACCTTCCGGAATGGTCTAGAATAGATATATAATTGTTACGTTGCTGTAGAAATTCTGTCACTTCTTAGGAGATTAAAATCTTAACATTAACAATACTCATCTCTCAAAAGGAAAACATGCTGTCTAGCACCTGAACATTGTGTAACAGAAGAAGCAAGATTCCAAAACTTCCATTTTAACCAGTGAAAAGCAATGTATCTCTCCAGTATACCTACGACGTTTATTAGTTTGAGAACAGCTGTTGGGATGTAAGGCAGGGACCCCAGGCAGAGGGGAAGACACAGTATGAATTTTCTGCCAAGAAGGAGAGAACACAAAAAAACTGAAGATGTGTAAAAATCTTGCCCAATACCTCATTTTCTACACATAGACAACTGAAGAAAAGGGTAAAGGACTGGGGGCAAGATGTACAGCAAAGTTCTTTTTAAAATAAAATGAAGAAAAGTAAAGGGGAAAAAAATCCCACCTCCCTCTATCTCACTTTCAAATCATAATTACACATAAAGGAACAGGTCTTTTTCAAATGTAAGAATAGTGTATGCACATTACAAATGTGTTTACTTAATTGAACAACTAGTCCAAATATTCCAGTCTGTCAGCCAGACCCTTTAAATATAATTTGTAACTAAAAAAAAACTGAAGCAATGGAAGACATTTCCAGATAAAGGGATGATTCTGAAAGGCATCAAAATTTCTCATGTTTCTTAGGAAAGAAGTGCACTTCACCAACTTACAAGCAAGATGTTAAAAATAGCTTCTGTGACCCTGACTCCAGTAGCTGTGATAGCTCCTGAAACTGTCTTAGGTAAGACATGGTAAATATTTAGACTTCAGAATTGCATGTTGCTGCATTTTGTAGTGACCTCATACAGGATTTCACCAAGTATGATTTCATTTTACGTTGCAGCCAAATTAAAATATTTCGTAACACCCTCTACAGCCTTATATGGAATAAGCTGCTTGATTCATTCTTTACTGACTAAACACCCACCTTCGCTTATCATTGAAGAAGTTTGGTTTATCAGCCTGGACAATGACCACATCAAAGAGATCCCTCCAGTCCTTGCCAACTATGAACTTCATGCCTTTGTCCCTAGAAAGGACAGAGGGATATTAACAGTGAAGCATAACAGATGTGCAGTTATCAGAGCAACATAATTAATTACACTGGAGAACCTCATTCTCCCCACGCTTTAAAAATGTATAGTTAAACAGAAAACAACTGCTCACTTACACAAAGCTGCTGGGACTGTTTGTGATGAGAAACATCTTCTTGCCATGATCAGCCAGCTTAGCTAACACTGCACGAGTTTGCTCAGCGTAGCAGATGTATTTCTCTGTCAGGATTGGGGAAAACACAGTATTAATTGAGAAAGTTTTTCAAAAGAATTTTCTCTGCATTCAGCCAAGGGGTTCAGAACACAGGGCACTTAACAAAGGCACCTTTGACAAGCTTTCAAGCTTTAAAAATTTAGAACTTGTAATCTTAAATATGGAAGCCAGAAAGATCAGTATACTATCACTGAAAAAAGCTTTGATAGATTGTATCGTTAGTACTTACCAATATCTGCTTCAATTGCTCTGTACATTATTCCTTTGATATGGACATCCCTGATTGAGTCCTGTAAGGAAAGCAACAAAGCACTAGAGAACTTTAAAATCTTTTCAAGTATAAAATCCATGCTCACTGCATAGCAGTAGCAATTTGTTTTTAAAACAATTCCTTTCTCAGAATTGCACTTTACAGAAAGGCCATGTAATGTTCATCGAATATATATATATCACTACTAAAAGAGTAAGCCTGTCCTCCAAGACACTAACTTTATAATTTTGGGAAGTACAAAACTGTATAGCAGAGGGGCTGTTTTACATAACTACTGTGAAAGGTTGCTGAGAAGGGTGAAGTGGGGTGAAAGCCCTCTGCAGCAGCAGAGTCACCACAGATTTCTAGTGACCTTTGGAGCAGAACACATTCCTCTCCTCTTGCAGGGAAAAAAAAAAAACTAACCAAAAGTTTTATGTCTGACAGATTTTAGATTACAGTCACTTACAAATGCCCTGGTTATTTAAATAAGGAATTTATGAACAGATGAAAGAAGCTAAATGCTTGAGCAAAGCACTCGTAAGGAGCTCTGGAGGCATTTAGCAGCTCTCATGAGCCAGCTCTGCACCAGATCACTTTGTTTAGATCAGTGGCACTGCCATTTTAGTACTTACATGGACTACGTCCTCAAAATCCTCAAAAAATACCAGTAAAGGGCTTCCAAAATGCTGGTAATGCTGAACAGTACAGAAATTCCTACACATACTTCAGTAGGAATTACATGAACTAGCCTTCCGACGCTATGCAACCACAGGCAGAAGCAAAAATTACTCTGGAGGTAAAAAATTTCTTAAAATCCATATGATCTACTTGGAAAAGTGAGAAATTCAACATATGAGTGAATCACCTGTGTTGAACAACTACACAAGTTGAATACAAGTCAACAAGGAGCCAGGAAAAGGTTTTGGATGGAATGCCTGTGCAGACAAATACTATCACCTTGGGCATTATCTCTTGTGTTCTTACACAACCATGACATAAAATGATCTCCTCTGCAGGATAGATCCTGAGGAATCAAGAGGGTCAAATTACTAGATTAGTACTAGAGTTTTTCTGGAAGAGGAAGAGAGATAAACAGGCAAAACAGATAGTCCAGAAGCATAAGATAGGAAGTGATTGTATACTAGCCAAGATGTAGAGGCATTACAACTGAAAGCTCCAAACTGGAATATCCTATAGCTTCTCACATTCCTGATAGTGAGAAAAAGGCTTTGTTTAATAACAAGCAAAAGAAGTCTTATCAACTTGAAAGAACTTCTCCACTTTCCCTCTATCCACCCCTCAAACCTACAAAAAGAGCAACAGCCCTAGAGGATGTCAGATTTCAAAAAAAAATTTCAAATGATTCTGTGTTTCTTTTCCAAGCTCTACTTCAATTTTACTTACATTTTTAAGGTTATATAGCAATAATTACTCCATACAAAACCTAAGGTGAGGTATTTCACTGAGGCTGACACAATAGGTGAAAGCTTCCTGAAGTGCTCACAGAGAAGACACACAAATATAGAGGTTTACCTAAATCTTCAAAGCTACTACCTTGACATCTTTGTACAGATGAATAGGTTCGTAGTCTATGTTGTTTTTCAGAAAATATTCGTTCACACAAGAAAGGAGTCTCATTTCTGGCAAGGAAAATATATCCATGAATTGCTTCATTGTATTTCCTTGTGAGCTCTACAGTGGTGGGAAAAAAAAAAAAAAAAAGGTCAGGCATTTGTCAGATTAAAACACTTTCATTCATTCTGTATAAACATTTCAGCTTAGTTGCAGATATTCAGGTTTTGCCATCCCTTTCACATTGCTTCAGATTCTTCTTGAACTAAGACCTTCGAAAAAGTTATCTCCAACAAAAGCATTGTGATTAATTCTTCAAATAAATCCAACTCATTACTCTTAAAAGCAGTATTTTAATTCATAAAAACAAGACAGCGCTCAGCTTAAAGTCAAGAAAAGCCCTTAGAGGTCTTCACTAGAAATCTCCACTTCTGCAAATAAGGAGCACTGGGTATTGTGATGGGGAATGGAGGTTTTCTTATTTGTTTGGGGTTTTTTTAGTAAGTGGAATACTGATTGGGATTGCAAAACAATTCACCTCCTTCAAATAAGATAATAAATAGCTTTAAGAATCTACAACAGCTAATGCAGTAACAAAGGAAGAGATTTCTAGTCTGTAAAAGCTATAATGATAGTCATATCACCCTCACAGTAAAGAAAGGTCATCTTCCTGATGAGGAAGCACCCTGTGTTTCAGTTTGTGTCTCTTGCCTCTTGTCCTGTCACTCTCCTTTCCAAGATCTAAGAAAGTACAGGCCTAAAGAGGGAGGCCCACAGGGAATGCCAGGATGATATTCACAACTGCTGCGGAGAACAGACTCGGGAATCCTAAATTCAGCTCCTTAAAAAAAGAACAAGTGCAAGAACAATAAACTGCTCCACAGCACAAAGAAGGTCCTTTCATGTCAACATGGAATTAACACCCCTAAGTAAAAGGTGTAAAATAAAGTTGACTTTTCAGTAAAAAGACAGCACCATTCTTCATTTGGAAAAGAGGAAGGAACCTACTAGCAAAAGATCAATCTCCCTGAGAAAGTCAGATCTTAAACCTAAATGTTTCATCTCTTATCATTCATCTTTTGTCAGATCCTCTCACTATCACTCCGCCAGTCTGCACACAGGAGATGTCTCCACACACTGACTTGCTGCTACATCAGTCAAGCCATCAGACCACCGGGAAGAAGTACACAGCCTGGGTAAAGCACTAGATATGGTTCATTTCTCAGCCTTTATCAGATTTGCTGTGCAACACTAAGCAAGTCACTTGATTTTCTATGTTCCACTACTCTGTCTGAATGACTGGGCAAAGGAGCAGTCAAAGAAGAAACTCCAAGAAGCAGGAAAAAAAAAACTTTAAAGGGCAAACTTCACATCTAGTACTATAAGTCAATCACATATTGAGAAAATATAACTGCTAGTTATAATGTGAACAAAATTTAGACACCACTACCCTCACACCAAAAAAAAAAAAAAATTCAAAAAACCCCAAAAACAAAAACAAACAAACAAAACAAAACAAAAAAAACCCACACGTGACGACAACAACAACAAAAAAATCCCCCACAACCATTTATAAAGATCAATTTGTGTTTTTACCTTTCCATAAAAGTCACTCATTTGTTCTAAAGGGATATGGGAACCATCATACATTGCAATAACTTCTTCATCTGGGACAACACTGAGGCCTCTGGAAAACAACATCAGCTTTAGTTCAAAAGTCACATTAAAATTTTCAAGTAATCACCAAAATCCAACAGATTAACACTTAGACCTGGACCTTATTAAAATACTAATAATGTCACAGGAACACTTTTGTCTATAAGTTAAACCAGCATCCTTTCTTACCGAACAAGCAACATTTTAACAGACTGATACACACAGATCACATTCCAATTTTAACTTTAAAATTTAACTTTACTTTCTTACAGGAAAAGAGCTAATTAGTCCATTGAAATTATGCCTCAAGGGTTTGTAAGTAGCTAGAGCTTACAGTTTCTTATCACAAAGTAATTTCTCACTGCCTTCCCTTCATGGAGTATCGATGATGTGATAGTGTTTAAACCAGACTATTCTGCATCATGACCTTGAAGATTCAAGAGAAAGAAAAACATACACAGCCTTTAACTAAATAAGAATTTGTTTTAAACTGCACCAACATTTCAGTTTCACAAAATTTAAGATTACTTGAAGGACGGTTGACAAGTAATTAAAACATAAAAAATACAACAACAAATAGGGAACGAGGAGATATGATCTCTCCCCAAAGTTTCTTTATGAACTATTAAGAGAGTAAAGGCTTTGGTTTGGTTTTAGATGTTTGCATCATCAAGCATCTTTTACTAAAGCATCTAAAAGACTGCAGGCATGCAAATATCCTCACCAAAGGACACAGAAGTGTTGAGATTTTGCTTAGGAATAAAAAACACAAATGAAAACCAGATCAGCCAGTCTCTTTTTTTCTATGCCTACTTATGGTGTTTTGCAGCTTTTTAAAACAGGCTGTTATTTCAGTGCCTCCCTTTCCTGGTCTCACCAAGAAGTGTTTTCAGGCATCAAAAAATAAATAAATAAATTGCTTAGCCTAGTACTTTCAGTGCTTATCATCCACACCAGCTTTGCAGTGAAAAGGCATGATACATCAACTTCCTCAGGGCTTCTATGGTAGCAGAGTCCCACATTAACCAGCTCCTCTACTGCTCTTGTCAATGCTACACTGACTAGTACATAACTCTGAGCTATTCTTGGCAGGACTCCACCATTCAAGTCAGTATTGCACACAAACAGGGCAGATAATACTTCAGTTTTGTAACATAAAGAGTTCAACATCACCCATTCCACAGCAGAAAACACAAATGTTAAATGCAACCAAACGTTAAAAGGATACCAAGTAATACCATCAGAATTGAGAAGGTACCTTCTGGTCTGCAGACAGCTATGCCAAGTGGTATTTGAATACTGCTAAAGAAAACACTTGTGGATCTGTAACTACTTAAGAACAAATCAAGAGAGGACAACTGTAAAAGCCAAAGTGGAGAGATGATTGTCTAGGCAAAGCTGCAGATTAGTTTTACCAGAAGACTCACAGTCTTGACACAGTTCACAGTCCAGCTGTAAAACTAAAAAGTTTGTTTTATTTCACTGACAGCATGGACAAAACTAACAACTACCGATATGCAGCACCTGACAGCAAAGCTCAGTGTTGGTACAGAAGAGAAAAGGTAATATCATTTTAAACAAAATTAAGAGAAAGTACTAAGTGAAGTGGTAGCTTTCACTCTCGCGCTCACACAGGTTCATAAATAACAAGATGTGTGGCCTAGCAGTCTATCCAGAATTACTTTGGGTGACAAGGAGAACAAGGGCCACCAGCACTTCATTAATCTCAACATCCTTCTAGAGTTTTCTTGCATGGTCATCATGTTTGGGCTTTGGATGTGCTTTTTGTACTAGGAGTTGACAACAACCTGATTTTCTGCCGCTTTATTCTGTCTCACTCTGAGCCGTAACACAACACTGCTGATGGACTCACCACCCATTCATCTTCTCATCTAGGACACCTATACAGTTCCAGTCCTACCACTGCTCTTCCTGACATCATTTCTCACATCCTTCAGCCTCTTTTTTCCTCCCCTCATGACTGTACAGGTGTCTAGGGAAACAGCATGCAAATGTGATGAAATTCCTATGACCAACTCATGCAGGCACCACCAACACATGCCATCCTTTTGTCCCCTCCATCAACATTTCTTCTGGTGCTCTTATATATACATGTTTCCATCCACACCAATCTTTACATTTCTACTACATACTGCTACAGATAAACATAGCTTTGGTTACCCCACCTGGCCTTTAATCTAACAAACCAGCATTTTTCACAGCAAATCCTACCATCAGTAACCTTTACACCGAGTTCTCTGATTCCCTCCTAGCCCTGCATAAATGATTTCTTTGAAAACCACAACAGGCTTTGTCAGTTGAAACATACAATAATTATTCTACATCAGCACACACAAATAACTGGTCTAAAGTTCCCCTCAGACTCTGATGATACATACAGAACACATTGTTTTGGTAGATTTAGATAGCTACTGTGTTGATGGTAGGAGCCTAATGCTGGTCCGTGCCATCTTATGTCCTTTTTCATTTTCCTTGCCTTCCTCTACCCTCTCCCAAAAGGCATCTCAGCCAAATTAGTACAATAACAGATGAATGACTATGGCTGAATCATCTTGCCTACCTGCACAACTGGCAAACAAAAATAAGTAATGAGCATATTATCATCATTTCATACTACCATATACAATCCCCCACAGTAAATCACTTCAAGCTCACATCATCTTTTGGCCCCAGATGAAAACTTTTTGTCCAATGACTTTAAGAAAGTGGTCTGCCTTCTTGCTTGATTTAAAATCTGGTACTGTGTGTGGTGTTCAAGTCAGTCAAATGTGTACTGCTTCACTACAGCAAACTGAGCCATACTAAAAACTTTCCTGTCAAAGTTCACATATAGTAAGTCTATATCATGCAACAAAGAACAGCACAGAGATTACCCATGTTACATCAATTCAGTAAATTCAAAAAGTGTCAGGCTGTGTCAAGCTTCCTTCTGCAAGTATGATGTGGTTGATGTGTCCAAACACAGCAAGACCTCTCAAATGTCTCCACAACCACACCAAAGTCACACTAACAGGCACTCTGTGACTATTTACATAGAAAGCAACAGCAGAAAAGTCATCAGTGTATTTTTAGATGTCTTTCAGCACAATTTAACAGCCGGAAACAAAGTGAGTCAGCACTATGTGACCAACCAGCCTGCCAACTTCCCCAGCTGGACCAGGGAATCAGCTGTACTGTATCAGTCAGTAAACGTGTACACATGTCTGTGTGTACACACAGAGGTGCAAAGAAACCCCCTTTCAGTAAGCCTGCAATGTTCATTCACGTCTGTGCTTGTCAGGGCACAGTTCCTGATACGAAACCAAGATGTACAGTAATAAATGCAGTTAAAAGATTCAAAAAATAAGAGTAAACATTCTTATTATAAATAGAAAATAATTTTACCCACCTGTAAACTGTTCCCAGCTGAATATAATGAAAAGCATCGATCTTCATTAACAATGCCTTGCAGGAAAAAAAAGAAAGTAACAGTTTTTATCACATCAACTATTTCACATGAAATTATAAAAGTCAAACCGATTTTACCTTTAACCTGTCTCAAGAACACCTGAGCACCCTCACTTCAACTTCCTTCATAGCTTCCAAAAAACTTTTATCAATTGTTTTTACCTGGGTTTATTCTGTTGCACTCTTAAGTTGCCTTCCCCTGCCCACCATGAGGACCAAAGACCCAAAACGTTTTCTAGTTAGCAGCTATTCAAATACAGCTACTAATAATAATGATGCTTACTATGAAAGAGGAAAATATGAAACAAAATCCTTACAAATCAACATAGAGTGGAAAGTTGGAAGACTTAAAAGCTCTATTTATTTTATTTGGTTGGGTTCTTAGCACCAAGTAACACATCACAAAGTTATTTATACATACCCGGTGCACATCATAATGAAGTCCTCTGATGGCAAAATTTGGATCATAATCATATTTTCTTATTTCTGCAGGATACTAAGAAAAGAGAGCAATTAATTTAAATCCATAATAGAAACAAAAATTGTTTCCGCAGAACTTTAAAAGTCTAAGTTTTCTATGTTTTTCATTTTCTCTAATTGTTAAGAGGCTTTTGATAGGCTGGTGAAGATTTGCAGGAACATATGCACACAGTGCAAGACAAGTCAACAATTTTTCCAAAAATCCAAGGTCAGTGTTTTAAATCTAAGTCAATCATGGTACTTGAAGCTGGACATCCAGGTATACTCTGTAGTGATTAACTTTGAACATCAGCCTCTCATTCAGAAAAGTTAATTTAATATATTCTTAATATATTTTAAGAACTCGTTGTTTAGAGTTGCATGTGAATTGAATGACTTTGTCATGTACCCTTTTCCTCATGTTCTTTATATGTACCGTAGGGAGCTCACACCACTATTATATAGTTTTCTAGCATTTTTCAGTACAAGCTCATTTTCAGTCCATTGTAATTTTGTCCTGCTTTAACCATAGGTTGCCATGAAAAAAAAAAATGTCAGATGTGTGCCTGGGGCTAAGGGTTTTGTTTTTAAAAGGTAAAATGCTTCAGTCGTTTCAACAAGGCCTGAGAAAACTATCAATTCTTTGATTAACCCTCTGAAAGGCAATCTTTCATTTCCCTCCCACAGGCTACAGTAGTCCTAGATCTTGACAAATCCATCTCAGGCACATTTTTCACCCTGTCTACAACAGTCTCCAAGAATGCATGGCTAATTTACAAGCCTTGGCGGGGGGGTACATCATGCAGCTTCAATGGAGGCTCTAGCCACTCTTACAATAAATAAATGAATTGCAATTTTGCCCAAAGTTTTTATCTTGCTGAAGAGGACTTACCCTGCAACTTACCCTGCAGACCGTGCCTGCATTGAGCACGGGCATATACAATTAAAGAAAACAGCCCTTTCTCCTAACTATCATCCCTACTACCACTTCAAGAAAATGTGGTAGGCTACTGATCTGAATGAAAAACAGCATCAAAAGCCTACAGAGAGGTTAGAAGACATAAAGATTTGGCCAGGGGACATGAAGCAGAGGCACAAGGGACATCAGTGAAGGATACAGAAACATGATCAATTAAAAGTTACCATGTGCAGAACATGACCCAAAGCAACCACATCAAGCATGTACAATGAAATTTATTTCTGACTTTTATCAAATTTCTGCATACTTGACTTGCCTACTTTATTCTACTAGAAGGCTGTGTTTTCACATACATGGTAGTACACAAGAAATAAAGATTGAGCCTACCCCAGCACACAAATCAAAGCTTCCTTACAAACCAAACAAAAATTATAAAAACTGTACTGTTTGCTTACTCCACTTTTGGTAGGGATAAACATAACTTGACAGAAAGAGCAGTCCCAATAGGATGGCACAAGACCTGTATGCTAGGAAAGAAATAAACCCAAGAACAAGAGCTTACACTGAGCACCTGCTGCCACCTCTGTGATTAGCACTAAACTGATGTTTATTCTCTTGGACATACTTCAAAATTCCTTGCTTCCTACACTGCATTTTGCAATTTCTGATGAATTACCTCAGACTGCAATGACCAAAATTGGTCATCTTTTAGACTGACTGTAACAGTCATAACAGACAATAATATCTAGAATTTTTTTTCTAATGTTAAAGGTAAAAAAAAATTAGCAGCATAAGCAGCTACATAGATAGCACCAATAAAAACTGTTGTCCCTCAGTAAATTCCAAGAGGAGACAATGCATTTTGGTAAGCTGTCTCAAAAAGTAATTACAGCTTTGTTTACTAAAGCTCAAGAGACTTTAATCAAGAATAATTTTTTAATCATTTTAACCATTTCAATTTTTTGTCTATAAGAAAAAATCTTGACTCCTACAGTAACATTGTTTTTCACAAGAACCACACAGCTTTAATAAAATATATTTACACATCCTACAGAAATCACTACCAAGGCACTATCATGCCAAAATTGTTGGGGAATCAAGCTGTGTATGCTTGTAGCGCCCACGAAGTTTTGTTTGTTCTTGCAACGATATTTATAGATGTTTATATATAGCTCCTAACCTTTAGATTCAAATACGAAAGTAGAATAACATCACCCATTCAGATTTAGGTTGTATAAAAATACACAAGCAGTTTTATTAAGTTCTCCTGTGGACTTTTTGTCTTTTATTCTCCTGCAAGTCCTACAGTTCAATAAGCTTTGTCTCTTTTAGTCCACCTTTTTTTTCCAGTCTTTATGCCAGTAATACCTTCAGTTTCCTTAGTCACCCATCTCCCCCCTGCCCTGCTTCCCAACACACGGGAACTTTTCCCATCCCCAAACTACACAACAACCAGCTCCAAAATGCTTGGATGTCAACTGGTCACCACTGCAAACACAGTGGCAAGGGGTCAGGGGACTACTGAGCTGAACACTTACTCATATCCAGGCTCTGATTACAGTGTCGCTGAACACGCTGCCCCTTCAGCAAACACAGCTGAAACGCCTGGTGCACACAGAGCACCTTGCAAGCACACAGTGCAGTCAAAGACCTTCCTCAGAAGTCAATCTAAAAATACTCCATATGGAAATTAATCACTGCACTCACAGCAGTAGATAAAACAGAGTAATGGTAAGTTTTAAGCTTTTTATTCATTAATGTGACTCAAATAAATGACAGTCGGGAACAAACAACAAACCACACCACCACATTAAAAAATAAGACAAAAATAACTGTACTCCTTAACAGACTGTGCTCTGCTCAAAACTGCAGCTGAGAATAAACCAGCACTTCTGTTGTTCATATGTAGTTGTTGTACAAAATGTGCTACAAGGGAGACAAGCTAGGACTGAGGTATGAAAAGATGAGCTATGCCTCTCAGTCAGAAATTATTTATTATACTCTTTATTCATAAATTTTTTGTTATTCCATTAATTTTACTCACCCGATGTTCATTGATAAGAAGATCTCGAGCAGCATTGAATATCAGCGTGTGCAAATGTTTAGAATAAAAGACCAACGTGTAGTCATAATCAAAACCATAAATTTCAATGTCCGACAGGCTCATTTCATTGTTTGAAAAAATAGCATCTGGATTCAGCATGTTACTCATAATTGAAGGAACCAACTCTGTGAAGAGAAAAAAAAAGTTATATCAGCCTTGCAGTTTTATTTAAATAAAGACATAGAAATCCATGAGCAACTGCTAAATATAGATAAATGATGATGGAAACTACCAAACTAATTCACACTAAGCAGCTATTCCTTAACAACATGATGCTATTGAACATGCTGTCCCAAACTTGTCTGGATGACCCATAGTTTTTATTTGAAGCACACTTTTCTCTGCACTGTCCAAGTTGGAGAGAAAATGCATTTTGCCATCTTGCTTATCAGAGAACGGCAGACATAGTTTCTTGCTAACTCTGTTAATATATTTATTAAGGCTTTTGAAAATTAATTTGGAGTTGGAGAATGATATTATTATTATTACTACTCCTCTAGGAACCTTGTCTTCTCCTCCCATTACTTGGTCCAGCTCCTGCCACAGAAGCAGAACTGACATTGTTTTAATTTGACATTGTTTTTTTTTTTGCTTCACCATTTCAAGGTTACCACATTACTTATTTGAGTTCAGTAAACTTTATATGACTGCCATAGTTTCCAAACAACTGTTGCAAACACACTGCTATGCTTACTAACCTTCTAGCAAATCAGGAAACCAAAAATATTCTGCTTATTCTCTACTTAACGTGCCTAGAGTGCGTAAACCACTTCCATTTTTAAGGCTGTTTCTCTTGATATTTGATGGAAAAGTATACAGAGAAGTTAAGTCCATAACATATCAAGTAACTTCAGACCAACACCAATGTCAGTACTAAACATTAAGAATGTTTATATTTCTTGTTTAGAAAACTTGAAACAGCAACATTAGGAGGTTAAATACTACTCTCCTGTCAGCATAAAACACGAGTATGTTTTCCTTCCTTCCTTTCTCATAGACTACCTTTATATATTCCAGACTTCCCTACTAATGGGAAAAAAAAAGGGGAACTATCATCTTAAATCTGTGCTTGGAAGGGTGAGTTTAAAGGGAATATGGTCTGTTTGGTTACTTTCTATATAGGTTTAAAAGGAATTGATCAAGTTTACCTCAACACCTTCAGCTTTGAGTACAGATCACTACATGTTCCACCACCAGAGGAAACCATCTCAACAAGGTGGGGGTAGGTGTGGAGACTCCAGGTCTGTTAGATAGCACTCCATTTTGAAAACTCTGGCCAACTCATGGAATGGGAAATTACACTTCTTTTGTAAAAGCAATGCCTTTAACTGTTGCACAGTTGACAGGCAGACATAGTAAGAAACATAGAGATGCCCAATTACAGTCAGTAATGTGCAACCATTCAACTTTATCAGATGCAGATACCCGAGTTTTTTAATTTTTAAGAGAAGAAGAAAGGCAAATTCACTGAGTTTAATTCCAAATTTCAAATAAAGCCCAGGAATCATATCAAATGCAATTTGACATGCTACAATTAAGGCAAACTCTTCCTCTATAAAAAGGGCCATGAATCATTCAATTAACTTCAAGACATAAGCATATTTTTTGTGAACTTCTAAAATCACGTCACAATACCCGTTTCTGCATTATAGTTAAAGTATTTTTTCAAATGTCAATTGTTCAGCCTGGTGACTCAACACTTGTTTTAAAAACAAAGATATTTATATAGATACACATAGATAAAAAGATATTTCAGCTAAAAAAGAGCTTGAGTACTGCCTGTCTAAAAACAGACAGCGTAAACGCTTGGTAGCTATTAGACATTCTGGCTAACAGAGAGCATCCAAAATGCTATAAACCTTATTTCAAAAATCAGGGGAGATGTTGAAACATCATCTCAACATCATAACTAAATGAAACATCACATATTTGAAGCCATTGGGCGACTTAGGCTGTAATATGAGTCTGAAATATTCTAGAAGCACTTGCCTCATCTTTTGCCAACTCACACCCACTGACCGACTTATTTTTTCATAACATTACCCTGAAGTATTATTTGGGTGTGGTTTAGAATAAGAGAAAGTTAATTCCCAAAACAAGAAAAGGAAAAAAGGTTCAAAATAAAAGGCTCTTCTCTTTTTCCTATCCCTTATCTGACGCTCCAAGATCCCACAGCACTCTCTTGAGATCTCTAACACAGTTTTTAATTTCACTTCTGAAAGGTTGACGCTGTTTTATGTTCACAAATGCTTTATTTGCACCCAGCATTGTGAAGCCCACATTCAGGACTCTTAGGTACAGAATAACACAGTAATTTCTTTTTATAAGGCCAAAACATGCTACCTAAAGGTTATCCATTGCCACTACAGGACAATCTTTTTCACTTGATATTGTAGAACACACTCTGCCTCTTTCACTTTCAGCTCCCAAAAAAGATCACATGTTCAAGCTTGCACTCGAGCAAGTATTACCTTAGTAATACTAGTCCCATCAGAGCAAAAGCAGAAGCAAGGAAGCAAGCAAGCATCTGTCCCCTAGCTTTTTGCCTAGCTGGGCCAAAGAACAGGGCTCCCCAGAGTCGGACGTATCACGAGCATTTTACAATGCTTTATAGTGTTATAATGGAACCATAGGAAAAATGAAAAACATCATCCAAAACTTCACAGGGTTTTAACTTTTCGGAAGAGCAGCTTACTGCAGAAACTCCCTCAAACAGACGACCAACTTCTCGATTTCCTTTTTACACTTGCTTTTCCCCACACAACGCATCTCCAGCACCTGCCACCTTGCCCAGCCCGAGCCACGCTGCACGAAAGGCTCCTTCCTCGAGGCACCTCCAAACACCTGCAGCCCCGGCGGGTGCTCTGAGCCTGTCCCTTCGGCAGGCTCTGCGGACCTGCCGAAGGGACGGTCCGACCCCTCTCCCAGCCCGGCACCGGGCAGACCACGGGAGGGGAGAGCGCCTCGCCCCCCGAGCCCCTCACGCTGCCCCCAGAGCCTTCGTCCTTCCCCCGCTCCCAGCCTCCAACCCGCATCCTTTCGCTCCGGGAGCGGCGGCGCCCCGACCCCCGGGGCAGGTTGCCGGGCACGGCGGGGCGGCGGCGCCACTGCCGCCCGCGGGCGCCGCTCACCCTTGGTGACCCTCTTGGCCTCCTTGTAGCGCGACCACAGGTAGCTCTTCATGTCGGGCGACGGCTGCTGCTGCTGCTGCGGGGCCACGGTGCAGAAGGGAGCGGCCCCCGCGGCGGGCAGGGGCAGGGGCAGGACCCGGCACCGCCGCCCGCCCGCGCCCGCCCGCCCCGCCGCCAGCAGCGACCGCGCCGCCGCTGCTCCCGCCGCTGCCGCTGCCATGCTCGCACACGCTCCGCGCCGCTCAGCCCCGCCGAGCCACAACGCCGCCGCTGCCGCCGCCGGCTGAAGTCACTTCCTCGGGCCCCGCCCCGGGGCCGCGCCGAGGCGGGAGGCGGGTCCGGCTGCGGCCGCAGGTGCGGCCCGGGAGGGAAGGAGGGCGGGGCGGCCGCTGCTGGGTGAGCAGCGGGATCCGGCAGGAGGGTGCCCTCGGGGCTCACCCGGGGCCGCCGGGCCGGGACTCTCGGATCTGCCGAGCCGAGGAAGGAAAGCAGCGTCCCCCCATCCGTCACCGCCTCCAGCACCTGCTGGTCAAGGTCAAGGTCAAGATCAAGTGGAGCCGCTCAGGGAGTGTCCCCCGGTTTCATGCCTCTGCTGCCCCTCTGGCCTCTGCTGTGCTCGGAGCTGCCTGGGGTCCTTTTACCACAAACGCCACATCAGATGTTTACCTTTTCAGCCAGTGTGCACTTCGGAAGTGCTCTATACATCTGCTTAAATCCGTGAGAAAAACAAGCTCAAAACACATCATCGTCATCATCGTCATCATCATCATCATCAAGCTGAATATAAAATACAGTGAAACCCACGGAAGTTCTACTGCTGTCTTGAGGCCCCCCATGTGCTCGTGAAACACTTGCCACTGATAGCTGTAGATTCTGGCAGTCTGAGAACTTGAGCCATATCTATAAACACTTGTAAAAAAAAATATATATTAGATGATGCATGGATGAAAAAGAACAAAGACCAGACCACTGTCAAAACAGAATTCCTGATGTGTTCAGAAACTCTTTACAACAAAAGGAACATATTCTTTTTCCAGTACAGTAAACATCAAATACAACTTGTTCTTATACCAAGGAGATCCACATAACCCATTGTCACTTATGGCTGGAAGTTACTCAGCCATTCCTCCCCAGACATCTCTAAATAAAGCAATCCTATACAAAACTGAAGGATTTCAGGCTAAATACTACCCTGAGCGTTCTCTTTTTTTACAAAGAATGATGCTCACCTTATTTTTACAGGCAAAACCACAACAAACTGAAAGAAAAACAATCAATTTGGATTTTGAAGTGTCTGTCACTGGGGAGATATGTGCTCTATCCTTCCTAGCAAGGCTGAGTTCTTGATTGACATTACAATCGTGATCGCCAGAAGTCTAATACTCTACAGACTTCCAACACTGGGTTATTGGTGGAGACAAGATACAGCTTTCATTGAAGTTCCAACATTATCATTTATGGTACACTGTCATTTTGTTATTTCAGTAAGTGATTCTGGTATACATCACTACAAATCATGATAAATTCTGGGAACAAGGAGAGAACAAGATGGTCAATATTTAGAAAATGGACAAGGTGAGAGGAAAAACAGCTTCATAGAGAATGCCTGAGCTGGTACTTGCTTTCTTTGATCTTTCTAGTCAGAGAAGATTTTTACGGAACGCTTTCATTGCAACACCCTACGGCAGAGAAAATGAAAACTCCCATTTAAGTTTTGGCATCAGATTTTTCATGTACAACTAGAAAATAAAATTAAGTCATCTATGAAATTACAAATTCTGAATTCATGGCATAGTTCTAGAGTATTGTAGGTTTTCTTGTCGCTCCAACTCCTAATCAATCACCTTCAACAAAGCAAAAATGCATTACAACTGGACAGCTTTTTCACTCCAGCCTATGGGTTAATTAATCCCACATGCAATTCAGTTGAATTTAATAGAAAAAGTCACATTGTTCTTCTCCTGAACACGGCCTAGCCTGGTCTCCCAGTCCCAAGACTATAAATATTGTGAACAATAACCACTTTGCTAGGTGAGGTATTCTCAAGGAAAAGTTACAAGGACTGCTCTGAATAATACAAGGAGGAGCAGTAATGAAGAAGCCATTTCCAGCAGTTCAGTGGAGGTGTTGCTTGTTCTGGCATAAGCAATAAGAGAGTATTGCAGACATGGATTTATGTTCCCTCACTGTTACACCAGGATTAAGGTTAGAAAACTTGTCTCTAATGGAAATCTGGAAAAAGACAGTAGCAGTATCACTCACTCCTTGAAACCTGAAGGCTTTGAAGTTTCACATTCATTTATTTTTTTATACTAATAGACTAGAATGACAATACTTCTATTTCTTCTGCAGGCATGTGCAAGACAGAGGCTTGAATGTGAAAACTACTATTGTTGGTAGAAACCTACACTTTTGCTGCAGAAAGTTTGGCTCCCCAGATAGCCAGGACTAACCTATAAAAAGAGATCTGTGCTTAAGTATCTAGTCCCAGTGCTTTCAAAGATCATTGTCCCTGCATATCAGACAACATGCCTTTTTAATGCTTGATGTATGCAGTACAAATTAAAAGAAAAGTTGTTTCTTTGATGTGATTCTGTTAGCTAAGACAACTTCAATGGGGTGTTTGGCTAGCAGGTTATTCTCACAAATCAACGTAAGCCCTAAGTGTTAGCAGCAAGCCTGGAGACAGAGCTAAAACACGAAGTAATGGTGTTTAAAAATAAGTTTTTAAGCAACTCAACTTCAGACGCCTCTGTCCTTTCCCTTGTCTGCTGGTCTCCAACTCAAATACTGGAAAATATGTGGTAATGTAAACTGGTATGAAGGAGCATGCGTGGAAATTAATTTGCCTTTATTTGCATCCACATCCCATCTTCCAATACTTGTATCAGTTTTTATTTAAGCAGAATACAACATGCAGAAGTAGAGGATGTCAATTTTTTTCTAAAATAGCACTTAACATGAAATATAGTCCTACAGGCTAGTCTTACTTTAAATGTCCCTTCTAATCAGATCAGTCCAAGTGATCCTAGAGACGAATAAAAGAGAAATTTCCAATACTTTACACAATGCACAAAAGAACCCAGACTTTCCCTCATGTTATTTTCAGAATTTACCACACCTATGATACTTACTCGGTACAAATTGAAAGGTGTTTAGGTAAGGCTGACAATTAAAAAATAAACACAAAAAAAGAAAATGAAAACCCCTACCCGACATAAAGAGTTTCACAGAAGACTTATCCCTTCAAAGAAGAATCTCAGAGGGCTGTCTTACTGCATGGATAGAACAAGAGAAAGCATGGGCCTAAAAGCAAAACAGCATAAGCTGTGTTATGTACATATCACAGAGCCTGATTTATATCTGGCATCCCACTACTATCGAAGGCCTGTGGAATTAACTAGGGTCTGGTTGGGGACAATACACACGATGCTTATTAACGGGTTTATTTTTGACTGAATTTTATGGCCGGGAGTAATTCGGAGAGAGGCTACACAGAATCCTCAGTTCACAAACACCAGCTCTATTAACAATGTTGAAGGTTCAAGACACAGATGCCATGTGATCTCCATGTGCGCATATTTGAAACACCTTTGAGAGTGTTTCACATATATTGTGTATGACAAGTTAGACCTATGATTACACCACCTCTAATTTCTTGCTTTTGAAAGTTTTGTTCACACAGGGGAAACATGCAAATTTCCCCACAGCCTGCTCAGCCCTGCCAGCTCCTTCTCATGTCTGAGGTCACCGAGAGCACTCAACACTTTGGAAACCACTCGGCTAATAAAGACACTCCTGCACTTAAGTCACTGAGGGATGGATTTCTAATCAGCTAGTACAGCCTTCAAATAAAGCCTCGGATTGGGCTAACAGATACTACAATTCATTAAAGTGCCATTGAATGAAATTAAAATGCAAGGCTAGGAAAGCTGACAATATCTTACTGCAGCTTCTGTGGTGCAACATTCCAAATGGAACAGCTTGGTAAGCAATAAAAGCTTTTGACAGATTCTATCAGACAGTTGTTTATTACAGAGCTGAATGACCCTGGACTGACAGAGAATGGGCAAAGGCAGCACAGAAACAACCTCCTGTGAAAGAAGAAAGAAAGAACAGTCTTTCTTGCTGCCTTAAAAGATTCTGAGGAATGTTAGTTTCCTCATCTTTAACATATTTCCTGCTTACATAAATTTTCCTAAATGTGTTTGTGAAAATTATTTTGCTTTAACGGCCACAGAATGCCATCAGATGCTATTGATTCTAGTCTTCTTGGAAACCACACCCTGTTACAGTCCCTTTAACCAGCCGGTACTTCTCCCACTAACAAATGCTTCCATATGGAAAGTTTTTGCATATGTTAAATTTTTATATGCCTTTCATTTTCGTATTGGTATTTAAAAATAAGTGGAATTGTGTTCATGTGCAGCTATTTCATAAAAGCATCTAACTCTTTGGAGAAAAAAACTTTTTTTCCTGAGCTACATATTTGCTTCCTTTGCTTCTGTTTCAATAATAATAAGTAAATTAAATAAGTAAAATTAATTTGCCACATCCAAAGTGGAAAAATGAGAATATAAGCACACACTACCTGTGCATATTAATACATGGTTAAAATGAGAGCAGAAAAATAAAGCAATGGACAGAAACATTAGTGCGTGCGCTGTTCCACACAAACTTCGCTATAAACCACAGCTGAATACTTCCAGTGTTACACTTCCATAATGCAACTGGGTAGAGGAGATTCTGACTATTTAGTTCTGCCTGGTGAAAATTTATCAGCCGCCCCTCCTCCGAGAAGAAACACATAATCCAAACAAGTTAGGAGATTTTCTGGTAACTCAAAGTGGGACAATTTTGCTATCCAGGAAACTTGGAATGTGAATTCTGGTACGTTATTCCATCCACTACAGACATCGCCAAAACTCTCAAGGTGTTTTAATATAATTTGAAGTAGCACATAAAGTTTGTACAGACTTAGGAAAAACAAAAATAGGGACATGAGTTTTATAACTGCTTTTGCCCAACTTTCTAGCTTGTCAGCCTTATATTGAGAAGATTAAATGGCAATTAAAAAAAACCCACCTTTCTTTTCACATGAAATACCTTTTGAACTATATATCACTTACGAGCAAACTTACCAGAGGAGTCATTATTTTCTGTTAATACCATCCAGTATAGCACACGCTACCTGTTATGTGACAGGTGAGCACTTAACCAGTACCTGGTCCAAAGGATATTCTGAGTCTGCAAGGTAAGAAATAAGCAATGTTAAATTATTTTATACCAAACCTCAAAATAATAATGCTGGCAAAGCAGGCACAGCCAAGAGTGTCTTTACTTAAGTTCACAGTGGACAGGAAATGTAAAGAAACACACTCCAGAGACAGTCAAACTGTCCGGAAGGTGGGTCACATCCCAGACACCTCTGCCTGCCACCACCCTCAACCATTTCCATTAGCTCTTGCACAAGTTTGTTTAACCCTCATAAAAAATATCCTGAATTAAGAAAAGCCCACCAAGTGTTGTTAACTACAACTAATTCAATTTTGCATTGTAGACACATCAGTATTCTGATCCTAGCTAATAATTCAAAATATTTGCCTCTGAGAGGAACAAATTAGCCTATACAGAAGCTGGTGCTATCACACCAAACTGCTTCTGGTCTTGTAGCTCAGGCATCTCTATGCTACACCAATCTGAGTTAGAATAGCTCAAAGAGCAAAGAATATTTTTGAATTGCACAGACATGCTAACATGGACCAGAGTGTCCTCTGAGTTACTCCAGTTGATGCTGCCCTTTCCCTCTCAAAAAGTGACAGCCAAGGCGTTCCAAGTGCAGGATCTAGGAATTAGTTTCCCAAGGCCTGCCTCACCTTAGGGTTGCAGAAAGAGAAGATGTCATAGCGTTTGCTATCTTGGCTCTCTATCACTAGAAGACCACTCTTTACATAACTGACCCAATTATCAGCATAACACATGACATCACATTATGTGACTAAGTAGGTCGGGGGGGGGGGTTTCCCCCCACTATACTTAGCCAGAGCTCAGTAAAAAAACTTGCTTTCAATGAGTTTATGAGCAGGTCAAAGCCAAGAGTCCGTAATCCATCAGCTGTCAGGGTTCCCCCACACCTGGGGAATTGGGTTGTTGTCACTCACCCAGCTAAGCAGAGATAACACTGACAATAAGTTTGAAGATCTTGGGGAAAACTGAGCAGTTTTCAATCTTTAAAGATACTAATGAACCTTGAATTAGGGTTCAAATATATCCAAAACATTATTTCCTTTACTGACAAATTTAGGTGAAGTGATCATATAATATGTCACTTATTACTCAACACTTTAATTATAGCCCTGACTTTTCTTGAGATCACTTGAAAACTCTGCCAGCTGTCCTTGACCTCCAACTAAAGGATTAATCCTGTCATGCACAATGTAACGTAGAAGCAAAACAGGAAATATCCTTCACCCCAAAAAGTCTGAAGATGAAAAAAGAAGTAATAAAAAAAACCAAACACCACAGCAAGAAGTGAATGAAAACTTCTTTTTTCCTGAACAGAAGCAAACAAAAACAAATGTTGGCTCAAAACCAAAGGATTAATTTTGAGGGACAGTTTGTTTGCCTGAATAGACTTAACTGATCAAATAAAGTTATATTGAAACCTGATACAAATACAAACTTTGTGGGAACGTCACACTGGGATCGCTGCGACTGCACACAGTAGCACTATCAGGGTGGTTTAGCCAAGTCCCTGTTGAGCTCATACAAACTGCAATTCTGCAAACACTTGCAACCTAGACAGTTAAGCAGATTTTCAGAGGGTCATTTGTAGCATATGGAACACAGCCTCCCGTTTCCATCCCCTGTTCTAAACCAGAGTATTTTAATTAACAATGTATACTTTTTCCTAGGCAATCTCTACTTGAAATTTCAAAACAAAGGAGAAAAGCCTGTTGTAAACCCTATAGTCCACATAGCAAAACTTTGCCAAAGTCAAAACCAACTGAAAACAGCCTTACTAAGATTTTGTGATGTTTCCTGTTACTAGAGGCAGTGCCTATAATTTAAAAAATCCTGTAAAAAAAAGGTGGGTTTACCTTCTTTTAAATATCAACATCTCAAAGCCGAGAGACAATGTAAGGGTATACAGTATTACTTCAAACTGAATATATCACACATATACGGTAAAAATGCAACCTCTCTTCTAAGAAGTTTCCTTGAAAACAGATATTTATTCAGAGAAAATAAAAGTAAAATTTACTCTAATGCCAGACATATTGGATTTGCCTCCAACTTTATCTGGTCTTGTGTATTTGAATTTGGTTTTGAATTATATCAGAAAAGACTGGTCAAAGTTTCTATCTCCGTTGCCCTTTCAAGAAGGAAGAAAGGAAAACACATTTAAACACATTTTATCACAAATTAAATTGGAAGCCTCAAAAGTGACATCTGACTAAATGTTGAATTCTTCTCTTCTCACAAAGTGTCACTAACATGAGTTGTGCTTTATCCTGGTAAAGGAGTCTGTTTGCTGAGCACAAGGCTGTGGCAGGCCCAGACATCCACATCAGCATTTAACTGTTGGGTTTGTAGCAGAAATAATACTCCTGACATGTATCCATCTCTGGGTTAATACATACTCCTTAGAACATTTTACATTTCTAAGACTTGGCAAAACCGGGATGCCAGTATTCACTGGTTGGAAGACAATTTGTTTCCTCTTTTGGGCCTAGATTTGAGAGTATGAGCATGGAATCAAACTTTAAAGCTAATTGCTATTATAATTTTCTATGGGTTAATGTTGCCACCTATAACCATAATAATATGCAAGGATAAACATTAAGTGAAGTGAAGGTGAAGACAGATGCACCATATTCTTAATGTTCCTTCAATGTGATGTTGTATGGCTCTCCCTTCTATGGGGCAAGCCTGTGCATCCTTTCTACAAAATCCATTACATTACATTGCATCCCAGTTGTAACTAAGTTTAGCGTAACTACACCGTGTCTGGAGCTTGCAAAGATTTATGGATACACTTGGCTTAGGAGTCTCCTTGAAGCTTTAATTCCTCCTTGCACAAAGGTATTCCCTGAGATAAGTCTTCACCGGCACAAGCTCCAGGAACACAGGACTGTGTCTTGCCAGGGCATAATGTTTAAACAGTGATATGCAAGTAGGGAATGACATTCCAACAGAAAAGTCAGTGGAAGTATGTATATGTTAAAAAGTATGACTCCTTCCTCATAACTTTGTCCATAATGTTACTAAGCAACACAAATTTGCAGGCACTTTACTGCTGCAATTACAGTGATCTGTCAGATAAAATTGGTACAGCTTCAATCTGCAATCTGAGTAATTTCTGAACCCTATAATTAGTTTTATCGGAAGAAAGGCTCAGACTATTTCATTTCACAAAGAGTAAATAGACAGTTAATTTATAGTGGGTTTCGTATTCTCTACATTTTCTGATATGAAATTAAATACATGTTTGCTTTTGTCTTTACACTTTTGATATATTAAGCAGCAGATGCCCAGCCAAGAAATCTCAATATCCTAAAGAAATGAACCACGTGTTGTAGAATTTATGGCACAACTGCTGGATTAATGATACCAGTCTTACAGAAGCAGAGCAGAAATACCATCAGTGATGGCAATCACTGGCAGGCCATTCTGTAGTCAAGGAGGACATGGACTTGGAAAACAGGATGATGTCCAATTACGTCTGCTGACCAAACATGGCAAAGTGAGTTATATGCTATAATCAGGATAGATCAAGAGCACCATAAATCAAATCAGCCTGTTTATACTGGGAACTTCTTACTGGTAAGGACTGTAGACAGAAGAAATATAACATTACAGCCATCCAGTGTATCACTGTGCCATCTGGAAAAATCATGGTGTGTATCTTACATGAGTTAAACACTACGAACATTTTTTAACAAGCCTGTCAGGAAACATCAACACCCTTTAAATCAATAATAATTCACCCGAAATGAAGTACCTTACTTTCTAATCTACCCTTAATTTCTAGTGTGAACAATTCAAGTTGTTCTCATGGAAATCCATTTTTGGCAAATAACTGAAGCTATCTTCGTGTCTTCTTTAGAGCAACCTTAAAAAAGAGATACAAAACTTCTCATGCATTTGAGAGTTCAGGAAAATTCAGTGTCAACATGGTAACACGGAATACTCCATTAAACTATAACAGAACCCTGTCATTGCAAGGTAACATATATCTTTAAGTGGCTGAATTATGAAATAAGACCATAGAGGCTTAATCATGCAGGTATGAAATTGATAGGAATTTTGGCTGTATTTCCTCAGGAGTGTTCCAAGAGTTAATTACTATAGGGAACATTTCCAGAACTGGTAAATGCTAAGCAGCTCTCACTTAATAACAACCATAATAAGGAATTGCTGAGTACAGCCTGAGTTTGAAGTCTGGGTTAAGATTTGACTCTCATGTTCTATTGAGCAATTATATCTTTTAAGATCTGGATGCCTATTGATAGATCTAAATTCAGATAATGGGGGCCTTTGAAATGCTATTCCAATATGTACAGCAAAATGTATTACAGCCGTAGTAATACATCATAATACACCATTCTTAAAATGCAAGTTACTCAGAAGGATCTAAAGCCATAGACAGACACATCTGCTCTTAAAAATCTACTGCAAATCCTTTTAAAGAGTTCTTTAGTTTTTTAAGATTGATAATTTCAGCACATCATCCACTGCATTCTACTGCTTCTTTAATAGAGAAGTATATTTAGCATTGCTATTAATAAAAACTCACACCAAAAAGCATTTATTTCTTTAAAAGTGTCTAGGCCTTGTAGCCAGAGAACTTGAGAATCACTTGGTACAAAACTATTACAGCAGATTTCAATCTGTCTCTTTTGACAGCTTCTGTCTTTCAGAAGAATGCAGAGGATTCACTCCCGCCCTTTTCCCCCATAGCTTTAACGGGCCTAACGCGGGCACGACAGCGTTTTGTCTTATACAGCACCTTGTCATATCCAAAGTCTATTTCTCTATCCTAAATTTTATTACTGTCTGCTTTCATTACCTAATCATTCCTACAGGCATTTTCACAACCTGTTAGCTGTTGGATACAAACAGAATGAATTCTCAACAAATTTTCAAAACTAATTCTTTATATTCAACCCTCCAAACCCATATCATAGTTCAGGATACAGAGGTATAGTGACTTTATTGTCACATCCATCAGTATCAGATTGCTTACAATTACCTGTGACTCGAAGAAAATCTGTCAGAGTAGTTCCCATACATTCTAAAAATCATTTTGCTTTCAGAAGTACTTGAGAGTTACTACCACATGCTGGCTTGCCACCGTTCAGATAAAGCTGAATAAAATACAGCTTACAAACATAAACCCCTCATAAAGCTTTTTTATGCTTTAAACGTGCTAGAGTCTAACAGTGTTGTATCCTATAGCTGGGTTTGTGCGGCCAACTCATCACCTAGCTAGGACACTCTCATCTTACAAACACCATTTATCTTAGGAAACACACTCTTTCTCCTGTTAAATACCCCACCATATTTCACACAGAATATGCAAGAGATAGACTGGATTAAATCTGCAGAAGGACTCACATGCTGTCAAGGAAATAATTTACATCAGCCTTGTCACCAAATTAAGCACACACTTTTCACAAATGCTGAAAAAAGCTCCTAATACATAAGGATAGCAAGGCAGCTATGGATGAAACACTTGTACACCAAGAGACAGAACAGAGACTCAAGTGAGTTAGCATGTACAATGACAGAGAAATGCCAGGCTAAAAGCTCATGAGAAAAGTAGCTAGACATGTAATTCTGAGTATTCAAACAATAGATATTCTCACTCACCCCTGTTAAAGCTGTTTCACTTCACATACAATAATTAAATCATTTGGCCCCAGAACAGAAAGGATGGTCCAACATCATAGAGAAGACCTGAAAAGGAGTTTTGTGACTAGTGTGCTCCAGAACCAAGAAACCAAGTTCAGTGTAGAAGACTAACACACCCTAGAGGAAAAAAAGAGCATTGTCCCGATCAATAAATACTTCAGTTCTTTTCTACTGTATTATCCAGTAGCTCACTTACAGAGCTGCTCGTGTTCTCTGGGGCTTTTACAGTGATGGAAGTACAAGGGGTCACTGGAGTTTCCTGAATTAAGTAAGAAGAGAGAGATTTCATACTTGTGTACGCAGCTAGAACACCTGGGCTAGGGTGTGTCACTACCCCATAACTCAAAACAGGAAATATTTCAGAATCAAAACCCAAGGCATACAAGGAGGCTCTAACTACCTTGAGAAGCCTGTAACCTTTCTTCCCTACAAAACTTTTGTTGTTACCATCATCATGATATATCTGTCCATCCAGGCTTTGGCTGCCAACGTTCAAGCTATGCTCTGATGTGGCACAGCTTTGTAACCTGGAACAGGTTCCTGTGAGAACAGCTGTCAGAAGCCTTATCTGTGCCTCCACCCACACACCTCCCACCCTTTGCCTCACCAGTTGCCTTTAAGTTCAAGCCTGTGCTTTAGTCCTCATATAGGCTGTGCTCTAGGTATAGTCGAAGTGACTTCCCGGCTGGACTCAACTCCACCTGGGCTACCATCATTCAAAGTCTAGTAAGGAAAAAATTGTGGTGTCATCCTTAAAATTCATTTCACTGTCACGGTATAAGGTTTTTCCTTATTTCTAGGTATATTTGGACATGCAATCAGTACATGGGTTTTACAGTGATATAAATCCGGATTTCACAAAATTAATTTGAAAAGAAAATATCTTGCCATACCTTGGGAAAGCTTAATGATTTTTTTTTCTAGTCAATAGTCCTATACTATCTATTTTCCAGGCAAATTACATTTGACCTAACATATAAGAAACAAAAACCAGAGATAACTAAACTATACCTCCAGCTATTCAGAGAGATCCTGGCACTCCTTTCTGTACAGTCAACAGGCCTGGAGTTTTCAGGCTACCATATTTACTTATGATGTTTCCGAATGAAGGAATAAGGACTTCTGACACAAATTAAGGTTCCTGAAAGGTTGTCTATTAACCTTCTCTGGCAGTACTGCAAAGAGCCTCTTTCTGGGACACAAGAGAGAAGTCATGACACGTTTTCAAGGAGGTGGCAATTTCTATAATGACAAAAAATGTATTTTCCCTATTAAAAAGTTAGAGAAATACTTACTTTACACAAAAACATACATGCAAAGAATAGCTGAAATTTTTGAGAAATGTCTCTTTCTAGTCTTAATGTCTCTACACTGGGATAAATATATAAAAGCAGTGGGAAAAGGAGAATACCATGATAAAGTAAGAGCAACAACAAATGTAACACAGCCGTAAGGACCTGGCAGCGGTGAACTCTTGCAAGGACAAGCTGCCAAGGGGCCACCAGGGTGAGCTCTCGCCCAGCAAATCCAGCCTCAGCCCTGCAGCTCCACCACTTTGGGTCCTTCCCTCTTCCCGTGCTTCCACGCGTGGGAAGGGAAAAAAGAAAGCACGTTATTTAAAGCTTAATGTCGTCTCTTCGAAACCTTTTATACCTTCGTGCCTCTGTTCTTGAGCAAAAGAAGAGTGCCAGCGCGCAGAAATTGTATTTCCCGCGGATACGTTCAGATGTAGTCGCTGTGGACATGGGCTCTACACTGAAAAAATTTAATATTCTCTTGAGCGATAAGAAAGCTGGCCCAGCTCGCAGGAACAAGCTGGAAGCTATCCCGACACATCTGGGTGATGCCATGCAAATAGTCTGTGCTGCCGCAGCTGCTCCCCCAGCCCAGCCGTGCCCTGGGGACCTGCCCCAGCCGAAGGGCGACACCTCACCAGCAGCTCTTCTGTTCTGCTGCCGAGACTCCCCGGTTGCCATCCCCGGGGGGGAAGCAGAAATGATACTCTTTACACCACGGGTTTGCTGGGCCCATTTCGCTGCAGGTGTCAATAAGCTCGTCCTCTGTTAACAGAAATGTGCCCTCTTCCACAAATAGAATGTTTGACCATTTTGGCTTTTCTCTCTTTCTCTGTACTAACACTTCAGACCAGCACAGTATGGGAGCATTAACTTCAAAGATGTCAATAATTTCCTTGGCTTTTAGTTAAAATATGTGCTTTGACGGAGTTAACCCCCTAAATCCAATCATGTACCATAAGGCAGAAGCTGCTGTGAAACCAAAGGGAACTCATAGCTGATGTCACCACTTGTGCACTCACTGTGGCCAGCCATTTCAAGCTAGACTTTCTTCAGCCATGGAGAATAGTACTTGCAGATCAGAATAAGGCATAGCTATTTTGAGAAGAGTGATATTCACTGTGACATATTTTTTATTCTTAGCCACAGAAATATGTTGCTGCAGGTGCAGATTTCCAGTGATACTGAAACTTACAGAGGTTTCAGTATTTGAAGAGTCAGGGAGGCTTTTATAATGATCAAAACATGGTTATTTTATTTGTACAAAGGTTCTTTTAGTTATGATTCCTCACCTTAACTAATTCTGCCCTTGATGCTAGGTTCCTTGAAATCCATTCTCTTCTATGAATTCCTCTACAGAGCACTAAACTTCAAGGAACACCCTGCAAATTTCAAAAATACTTGATGAAGGGCAGGGGGAAGCCCCACAGATTACTCACTTTTCACTAACAGTGCCAGTTGCAGTGCAGTCATCAGGAGGAATGGGAAAACGACAACTAAAAGCCAAATAATACCTGAAGAACACTTTCTTCCAAACTTAGAGCAGAGCAGAAATAAAAGTTAGAAATACTGTAAATATGACATTGATGTCTAAGTCAGTGTTTAACATTTTTTAGGACATTATTACAAATATAAAATGACAAAAGATACAGATGAAGGGTTTTTCCTAATGTGATTTGGATAGTGCTGTGAATAACAGTTGTAATATTGAAAGAAACATTTATACCAAAAGCGCTTGCTGAAGGAACAACTTAGACCCCAGTCCTTTAGATGTCTAAACACTAGCTCTGACCACATGTATAGTGTGTCTAACATCAATGAATCTTTCATCAGTCTCCTGGGACTTGTATATCAGTACAAGTACTATGTCTCCTGTAAATGTAGCGTCTGAAATGTTAGGTATTTCAGACCAAGTTTCTACTAGATCCTTTTGACCTTCTGGACATTACTGAACTTTAAATTCATGGACAGTGATAACTCACCTTTAGTTCCCTCTTCAGACATATGGGTGTCTCTTTGGAGACCAGCTGTCTCCAAAATCCTTCTCCAGCCCGGGAACAATCCTGTATTGCTCTGTCAGCATCTCAGTTTTCACTCTGAAGCTTTCCAAGCACAGAAACTCTCTTTTCTGGTACTGCAAATGTTTATTGTGTCAAGTAGTGAAGAACCTAGCTCATTCCTGACCTCCACAAAACAAACTTCCCTCCATCTTTCACGCCAGAGTGATTTTAGTCCAGAAAGGAAGCCCAGAGCATACTTTCTAGATCAAGTTTCAAAAACAGGTGGAGGCTGCTTCCTTCCTTCAAAAACTAGCTGCTATTCACAGGATTTCTATCCAGTGACTCAGTGATTAAAATATTAACCCAAGCTGAGTGAAACTTCAGTTCTCTACCTTAGGGTATTCACCCTCATATCTCTCACTACTCTGAATGGTGATATGAAAATGGTGGGGAAAGGAAGAAAAGGTTGAAAACATGCAGCAACACATTTCATTACAGTTGTTCCACTTTTTGTGCTGAATAATGAAGGATTGATTTGACAATATTGTAGTGCCCAAGGCTCCCTGTGGATCTGGCTCTGACTGTATTCCACACTCACAGAATCACAGAATCATTTAGGTTGGAAAAGACGTCCAAGATCATCGAGTCCAACCTTTGACATATCACCACCTCGTCAACTAGACCATGGCACTACATGTCATGTTCAGTCATTTCTTGAACGCTTCCAGGGATGGTGACTCCACTACCTCCCTGGGCACTCTCTTTCAATGCTTAACAACCCTTCCTTGAAGAAATTCATCCTGATGTCCAACTTGAACTTCCCCTGGCACAGCTTAAGGATATGTACTCTTGTCCTGTCGCTGGTTGCCTGGGAGAAGAGACCAACCCCCACCTGGCTACAACCTCCTTTCAGGCAGTTGTAGAGAGTGATAAGATCTCCCCTGAGCCTCCTTTTCTCCTGGCTAAAGACATCCAGCTGCCTCACCTGCTTGTCATAGGACCTGTCCTCCAGACCCTTCGCCAGCTTCATTGCCCTTCTCTGGACTCACTGCAGCACCTCAATGTCTTTCCTGAATTGAGGGGCCCAAAAGTGGACACAGGATTCAGGCTGCAGCCTCACCAATACCAAGTACAGAGGGAAAATCAATTCCCTGGTGCTTCTGGCCCCACTGGCCACACTATTCCTGACACAAGCTAGGATGCCATTGGCCTTCTTGGCCACCCGGGCACCCTGCTGGCTCATGTTCAGCCGCTGTCAACCAGCACCCCCAGGACATTTTCCAGTGGGCTTCTTTCCAACCACTCTGCCCCAAGCCTGTAGCACTGCATGGGGTTGTTGTGCCCAAAGTGCAGGACTCAGCAACTCAGCTCATTGAACCTCATACAATTGGCCTTGGCCCATCAATCCATCCTGTCCAGATCCCTCTGCAGAACCTTCCTGCCCTCCAGCAGATCAATACTCCCACCCAACTTAGTGTCATCTGCCAACTTACTGAGGGTGCACTCAATCCCCTCTTCCTTTTAATAATAAAAATATTAAGCAGAACTGACCCAACACTGAGCCCTGGGAAGCCCTACTAGTGACCAGCTGCCAGCTGGATATAACTCCATTCACCAACACTCACTGGACCCAGCCATCAGCCAGTCTTCTACCCAGCAAACAGTGCTCCTATCCAAGCCATGGACTGCCAGCTTCTCCAGGAGTATGTTATAAGAGACAGTATCAAAGGCTTGACTTAAGTCTAGGTAGACAACATCCACAGCCTTTCCCTCATCCTCTAGGCAGTCACCTGATCATAGAAGGAGATCAGGTTGGTCAAGTAGGACCTGCCTTTCACAAACCCATGATCCCCTGGTTGTCCTGTATGTGCTGTGTGATCGCACTCAACGTAATCTGCTCCATAACCTTCCCAGGCACCAAGGTCAGACTGACTGGCCTGTAGTTTCCTGGATAAATTCATTGCATTAAGGTCCCTAGGCATTCCAGTTATTATACGAGCTGAAGAGGTTCCTAGATAGTTCCTAAGAATGGCCATCTCAGATCTTGTCTCCAGCAGCAGCCAGCTGTGGATGCCATGGCAAGAACAGAGGACAAGAAGAGAACAAATCAATAAAAGCCTAATTTTTCATAAAACAAACCATATTACAGTTCCTTTGCAAAGAATAAAAGATTCAAAGAAATGAAGCTGCAGAATGTTTGGCTGCACAGCCATTCACAGTATAGGAATGAAAGAGCTCACTTTTTCATTAGCCTTCTCAGCTCTGAAAACTGGAGTACTACTGGATTCCCAGTTTGGTGGAGATTACTAATTCTGAGATTGACTTTGTAGGCAGTGGATACAGGATGTATTTCTCCTAACTGGAAAAAAAAGTTGAAATCAAAGCATGGTATTTTGGTCAAGTTCTTGATAAAAAGAGAGCAGGTAAGAATGCTACATAGCAGGGGCATTTAGTAAAGCTGTCAGTGTTTACAAACAGTAGTATTTTAATCCTTCTTGTGTGTAGTTACTGTTAAAATTTCCTAATATTTGGATAATCAGCTTGAAAAGCTAGCCAATGGCAGCATTTTGTTTGTTTCATATTCACACTCAGTCCCAAATATTGTAGAGCATCTTGTCTAAGTGTTAAGCCTTCAGTCTGTGCTGTACTTACAATATTTAGTCTCTGATGCAGACATTGCAGAAGAAGGGAATATAAACTCTCAATGTATTGTTTAAAAAGACACAAATGAAGTTCAAATTACAGAGAATACAGATAAGTAGTTCTTCATATTTCCAATGCATTGTAATGTAAGAAGGACAGGACTCAATTTGATGGTACAAACTTCAGACTGCATTAATTATTCTTAAATAAAATCACTTACGTGTCTTTTTCAAATACACTATGACAGTAAATGGCTAGTTAGCAGTGACACAAATTAAACCACTTTAATTATCCATGAACAAAAATGTAACTTGCATTAGTTACAGATTTCAATTTAACCGTGTATTAAAAGAGGTGATATTCTGACAATGCAAACACAGTGTTTGGTTTTATGGCTTCCTTATGTTTGCACCTATGTACAAAATCTTTGTCCTGTGTAATTTACATCCCAGGTTCAGCCCACCACCATGGAAACCAGGATATCACCTTCTCTTAGCCATAAAGTCCTCCTCTTTACCATGCTCTAGTCTGGTGCAGCCTGGACCTGATTTAAACTGATTTAACTATGGAGTATTTTGCTGGGCTAGAGAGTTAAATCAGCTCAGGAAAGAGTCTCACATACACCAAAACAGGACAGTGAAAGGAGGACTGGCTCTCTGTTATGGATGGAGCCTGGGCAGAGTAGCTGGCTAATTTAGCTGTTAAAGTCAAATATCCACAGTCAGGTCTTATGAACTCCTCTCAGTTTATCTCTACAGCTATTTCTGTCAAGGTTATACTTCTTGCTGGTTGCAGCTTAGAACTGGAATCACATGGCATGCTTCAGTGAGCTGAATTCCACACAGACATGTGGATGACCTGATAAAGTTGCATTCAGAGGACTGGAGAGGGTCTTGCTCTTCTGTTCACATGAAAGGAGACACTGCCTCTATTCTATTCATCTTATCACCACATGACCCTGAATTTTTAGTTAACAGAACAACAGAGTACTAAAATAGACTATTTCAATCATTATGCACACAATTATCAAAGTATATCTAACTGCTCTGTAATGTAGCTAAGTTGCTGAGGAACTATCACCACTTGACTGTTACACCTTTCTTTTTGTATTAAATCCTGAAAGGTGATATTCAGACTTCTTTTGAATGGCAGCTGTAGTCAGTGCAACTAAGACCTTAAAACCCCCCCTAAGTTTTTTAAGCAGAAATTAAGCTGAAATGAATAAATTTTCAGTGAAAACTCTACTCAGATTTGCTTATAACATTGACAATGGTATTTGATAGCATATGTATGGTTTTAAAATAGACTAAAGAAAGTATTTTTAGAAGTTTAATATTCAAAGAAGATATTTTCTTCAATTTACAACCTCCTTGTACAGAGAACAAACTCTCTTTCTGAGAGCATAAGTACTCAGCTGCCTCATTCTTGACTATCAGTTTGTCCTGGGTAATCCAAGTGGGTATTCTTGAAAGTAAACAGTATAATTTACATAAAGCAATGAATGTCACTAAACTCATTACAGTTCTTACTAGTCTGGCCTCAATTCAACAGACAAACACAGATTTATCAGGTTTCGTATTTCCTTCAAAAGCAACATACAATATACTTTGTATAATCATAGGAGCAAAGCAGCCAATTAAATTCAAATTCCACAAAACTTAATCTAAAATCTCTATTGGTTTAGCACAGTTGATAACAGAATTGGTTTGCATTCTTACTATTCCAGTTACCAAAGTTCAAAAAGATTGCCACGAAGCATTATATTTTCCTGCTGCCAGCAAAATGACTGCAAAACCAGAAATGCCATAAAAACCTGGTAATGCAAGGATTCTACAAGACAGAGATAATTACTCTGTGAATCCCTATGGCCCTCAAATTCACAGTCATAAAGCAACATATCTCACTCTGGGAATCACACAGGCACAATTAGAAAATCAAATCCTGAACTGCTTGTAAGTGAGTTTTAGAAAAAGGCAAACTTTCTCTGCTTAGACTTCTGAATAATGAATTGTATTTTCAAATAAGTAAAACTACTTTTTGGAAAATAATTCTCCTGGTTCACACAGGTCTCTAGAAAAACCTGACAGATAATTTTTTACTTGCAACCCCGACACTGACCTCTCATACTTAGTTTTCACAGTCATTCATATACGTTTGGGGAGAGTAGCTTTCCTTTGTATTTCTCTGATAATTTGTGATCAGCAAAAAACAACTACTAAAACCACAAATCACAGAGAAGGGCTACATGATTATTTTTAAACAGGTCAAGATTGAGTTTTGGTTTAATGTCCTGGTTTTGGCAGAGGTAGAGTTAATGTTCTTAGCTGGTATGGGTTTGGATTTGTGCTCAAAACAAAGTTGATAACTCAGGGGTGTTTTCACAATTTCTGAGCAGAGCTTACACAGAGTCAAGGCCTTTTCTGCCCCTCACCCCACCATCCCTGAGGAGGCTGGAGGGGCACAAGAAGTTGGGAGGGGACACAGCCACAACAGCTGATCCCTACTGACCCAAGGAATGTTCCAGACCGTATGGCATTATGCTCATCACATAAAGCTGGGGGAACAAGGAACAGAGGGATGTTGGGAGTGATGGCATTTGTCTTCCCAAGTCACTGTTACGTGTGCTGGAGGCCTGCTTTCCTGGGGATGGCTGAGCACCTGTCTGCCCATGGGAAATGGTGAATGAATTCCTTGTTTTGCTTTGCTTTTATGCGTGGCTCTTGCTTTACCTACTAAACTATCTTTGTTTCAGCCCAGGAGCTTTCTCACTGTTACTCTTCTGATTCTCCCCCTCGCCCTGGGGAGGAGTGATTGAGTGGCTGTGTGGGGCTTTGTTGCCAGCTGGGGTTGAACCGTGACACTTCATTAAGAAGAACCCAAAGATAACCATTATTTACCACAATACAGAGGCTCCTTTCCAGTTCTATGTACTTTAATTACCAGCAGGACAAAAAGGTACATCACTGAGTTTTGAAGTAAAAAAAAAAAACCAAAAAACAAAAAACAAACTACCTGGCCCATTGTACAACTAAAGGTGATAAACTTCATTTTGCCAAGACTTTTAGCTACTGATAGACCTAGTTCTGTGTTTGTGAAGTTGTAAACCCAGTGAGGATTTTTATTTTTTGTACTGAACATCACAGATCGGTATCTTTCCAACACATTCCTCTCCGAGTACAAAGTCCATTAAATCAGTGATTGTCACTTTGTTAGTGTTTTTTTCCCCAATCCAGTGTTGCACATGTGTAAGCTGAAACAGGTGACTGGCACATGAGAGCCTGGGCAGATTTTTTAAGTATGGCAAGGTGGGTGGGTAGGGGGTCAGAAGCGGTTTCAAGCACTTCATTAACATAAGTTGTTAACACCGACGCACTGCAGGATTTGCACGCATTGTGGGTTTTTTTCACAAGCTGCAATCCCTGAAAGGGACACTGGAAAAGGATGGGAATGTCCCATCTCTTGAGCAGCGGTACCACAAATCCCAGCTGCTCATCACGCCGTCCCCCCCCGGCAGGGCCGGCACAGGGGAGCTGTCCCTGTGTCCCCGCACACCAGCGGGCCCCTGATGGATAAACAACAGCCCTGAGGGTGGGCTGAGGAGTGCCAACAAGCTCCCGGGAGGACGGTCGCCCTGATGAGCGCTGGGAATCAGGGAGACCTGCCAAGCACCCAGCTTGCTTTATCCTGCACCAGCACCGAGCGTCCCCACGGACGAGGCTGCGGGGAGGCTCGGCTGAAGCCAGCCAGTCTCTGTCATGGCCGTGTGAGGGCACTGGACACGCGGCAGGGGAGCGGAGAGCCAAGGCCAATGGCACAGGGACACTTGTGCCGGGGGACCCCGAGCACCGGGGAGAGGGAGGGTCCTGTCATAGCGTTCCCGCAAGGGGGCGCCGCGAGGCTCCAACGGCGCGAACTACAGCTCCCGGCATGCAACGCGGAGGAAAGGCGCATGCGCATACTCAAGGCTGCCGGCGGAACCCGCCAGCGCCGCCCCTCCGCTGCCGGCCCCGCTGGTTACGGCCGTAACCATGACCCTTCGCTCCTCTTTCGCACCCGGGGGTGCCGCCGCGACCGGAAGTTCCCGTTGCCATAGCACCCATCTCCCCGGCGAACGTCCCGCGTGTCCCCGGAAGCGGTTCCCTGTGGACACGGCGCCCGTCGCTCCCGGCAGCCGCGCCCCACGTGGCCCCGCCGCTCGGCGCAGCGGCCCATTCATTGCGGCCCGGGCCACGCCCCCCCACGCGCGCCATTGGCCCAGCGCCGCCCCGCCCGGCCAATGGGCGCCGGCCACGCTCCGACCGCAGGAAACCGCACATGGAAAGCCGCGATTGGCGGTGGCGACCGCAGGCCCCGCCTTTCCAGGATCCCCATTGGCTGTGTATTTGGCGTGGTGCGCAGCCATTGGTGGGCGCAGCGCGGCGCCCCCCGCCCGGGGGTTGATAAGGCGAAGGGGGAGGGCCGCGGCCGCTCCAGCGCCATCGGCGGCGGCAGCAGCGCGGGTCGGGCTCGGAGCGGTGCCGGGAGCTCTTCGCTCGTCACCGCGGCCTCTTCGCTTGTCACCGCGGCCGCCATGAGGTCCGTGTGGGGGCTCGCTCTGGCGTGCGCGCTGCTCCTGGCCGGTGAGTGCCCGCGGGCTTCTAGAAGGTTCTGACGGGTTGGAGGGGGGGCGGGTGTCGGGGTCCCGGCCAGCAGGGCCCTTTTCCCCCTCGCGCTGGGGTGAGGGGGACGGAGGCCGCTGAGGGAAGGGGAGACCCCGCGTTCTGCCCTGCGGGGACGGGAAGTGTGCCGAGCCCTTGCCCGGGCCGGGCTGTCCCCAGGGCTGGGGCGGCGGGGGGAGGGGGCCGGGGCGGCTCATGCGCCGTCACGGGCGGGGGCGGAGGGGAGGGAGCGAGGGGGCGGCCCCTGCCCATCTCCCGTGTCTCCAGCTGGGCTCAACTTTCCGGGGGAGGGAGTGGTGGAACGACGGAGCTGAGCCGAACGCCGTGGGGAGGGGTAAGCGGGGAAGTTGGACGGTGCGGGGGCTCAGAGCATCGGTTTCCTTGTTTTCCCAGTGTCGGTCAGAGCCGAGGAGGTGGATGTAGATGGGACCGTGGAAGATGACTTGGGCAAAAGCAGAGAAGGGTCTCGAACTGATGATGAAGTTGTGCAGAGGTTGGTACGCGGGGCACTCGTGCTCAGTAATGCCTGAGGCCTCAGAAATGGGGAGGGAATGCTGTTCAAAAGAGAGATCTGGGCAGCTGGGGGAAAGAAAATACTTCTGGAAAAGACCCTGAAGTGACCCTGAGGACTTGGGCTCAGGAAAGCTCAACTTGGTTTTGTCCAATATCGATAAGCTATATAAAAAACAGTATGTTCATGGAGTTCAGTCTTGCGTGTCATAAATGGCATCGGTGTAGCGCCTGCTAATGAAATAGCTCTGTGCCCATGAACTGCCTCATCTGTGAGGTGCACTGCGTGCTGAGGATTGCAGTGGCTTTAACGTATCTGAATTATTCCCTGGACTTCTTTTTATGAAAATGTCTCACTTGCAGTCATGAATTTTCACTCCAGTTCTAGGTTAAGGTTGTGCAGTTGAGGGTAGCTGCTCTTGCACTTAGGTCATTTCATCATGTAATTTTGGGCTACATCAGTGACAAAGGGTCTTCATGTTGTTTGAACTAGGCTGTTACTGCTGTTGCTTGATGATAAAATTAGTGATGCTGTTTGTGGATGAGACTACTTGACAGGTTTTCGTTGTCCTAACAGAGAGGAAGAAGCTATCCAATTAGATGGCCTAAATGCATCCCAGATCAAAGAAATCAGAGAAAAATCTGAGAAGTTTGCATTTCAAGCAGAAGTGAACAGAATGATGAAGCTAATTATCAATTCTTTATATAAAAATAAAGAGGTTAGTGCCTTTATCAGTAGATCACATTAGAACATGGAGGAGAGTGTGTGTGTCTCTTCTGGAATTCCTGACTACTGGTTTCTATTTCAGATTTTCCTGAGGGAGCTTATTTCAAACGCTTCGGATGCCTTAGATAAGATACGGTTGATATCATTAACTGATGAAAATGCTTTGGCTGGTAATGAGGAACTTACAGTCAAAATCAAGGTAAGATGCATTAGATACAAACATCTCTTTCAGAGGAGTGATGGGAGGAATATAAAAAGATGGTCCATCATTAAATCTAAATTTTTCGGCTTCATACTGATGTAAATACAGACTAGGACCACATCAAGACCCTTGCAATTAGATTTATCAAAGACTACTCTTGTTTTAATGGTGAAAATATATTTCTGATTTTATAAACACTAACTGAAGTATTGTAATATTTGGAAGGGAGGATCTTCCTCATTTCTGTGGTTATTGCAAATTCCATTTATTGTAACCAGGCATATTTGAATGGGTAATACAGTTAGCCATTTTTAGGGGGTGGTGTGTTATGTATTAAGATTCAAAGTGAAGTCAAACTGCATTTTCCTTTATTTTTTTTCAGTGTGATAAAGAGAAGAACATGCTTCATGTTACAGATACGGGTATTGGCATGACAAAGGAGGAATTAGTTAAAAACCTGGGTACCATTGCAAAGTCTGGTACAAGTGAATTCTTAAACAAGATGACTGAAATGCAGGATGATAGCCAGTCAACATCTGAGTTAATTGGCCAGTTTGGTGTTGGCTTTTATTCTGCTTTCTTAGTAGCAGACAGAGTTATTGTCACATCAAAACACAACAATGACACTCAACATATTTGGGAGTCAGATTCAAATGAATTCTCTGTGATTGATGACCCCAGAGGGAACACATTGGGACGTGGCACAACCATAACGTAAGTACTAAGTTTCTTTGGATTTAAAATAAGTTGTGTGGATACAGTTTTCTTATTAAAATGTGCGAGTGACTTCAGCATTGTGACTCATAGTGTTTGATTCTTGTAATACAGCTTTATTGAGTTTAATAGAAACATACAGATTGTAAACTGCATCCAACATAAGAAAACCATGAGCATCCTAAGAACTGTCAGCAAGTAATTCTGGACAGTTCAGCTGCATGCAGGCTCATTCAGTTCCTCAACACAACTGGCAAAACCTACATAGTGGCTGTAGAGCTTTGTCTTGGAAACTGGCTGCTATTTATACACCAGTGAGACTGGCCTGATGCAAATTTCAAACTAGGGGTAGATTGACAGTCCTATTTTCATTGCTTTCATGAGCAGATAAATTTACTTGGTCTGGGTTTAGAGGCTGTTTTCCTGGAGAAAGCACTTAGCATGAAAAAGTTGATCTTGGTGCTCTATTTTCAAGCAAAGCCCGTGAAAGCACATCAAGATCCTGATGAGTACCAATATGATTTAAGGTTTTCCTATAGACTTTTGGATACTGTGTTCTGCCTCAAGTGATGAAAACAATAACCCTTTGTCATTGGAGTAGTTCAGAAGTGATTATATTTTTTAAGGGATTCTTTGAGCTGAACTTATTAAAGCTGACTTGCATGAATCTGAATTGCTATAGCTGCAACAGGAAAATGCATCTTCTTCTATAAAACTACGTCAAAATACTTGTCCGGCACTTAAACTGAAGGATTTTTTTATTTTCTTTAGCCTTGTCTTGAAGGAGGAAGCATCTGATTATCTTGAGCTGGATACTGTGAAAAATCTTGTAAAGAAATACTCACAGTTCATAAACTTCCCCATCTATGTGTGGAGCAGCAAGGTAAGGGAGCATTTAACTGAGCCTTGCACAGTATGAGCTTGGGTTGTGACAGCTGTCAGGCCAGATCTTTCAGGAAGAGTGAGGACATGTCAGAGAGCTGCTACTTGTCTAATTTCCAAAATTCTTCTGTTCCTGACTCTTCTGGCTAGTATTTTATTACTTAGTTTCTCTCCAAAAATTGGTCTGTTGCTAAAATCACAGACTTTAAAGGAACTTGGTTTTATTCTGACTCAAAGAACTTTATCAAAGGAAAAAGACTGCTGATTACTAGGAAGGATTGTTCTTCCACTGGCTTTGTTTGGTAGATGGAAGCTTTTAAGTTTTCAAATGGGCTCATGGTAGGTGTCCTCCTAAAAATAGGGCATTGTCTTAAATGTTAGGCCTGTTCTGATGTTTTCTTGCTGTAGCACCAGTTTAAAATCCACCAAGTTTCTGATTAGCTTTATGAAAAACTTAAATTTGAGGATGGTCATCTCCCAGTTTGTTGAAGGAAAGTGTGTATTCATGAAAATTTAACAAAACAGTATAGAGAAAAGTTTGCAATAGACAAATAGCACAAATCAAACTAGTGCTGTGAGAGATTAAGCTGTTTGAGAGAATACTAGAACATACCTGGTAGGAAGTCAAGGTGTTCAAATCCCCACTTTCAGTTGTCTCTTTAGACAGAGACTGTTGAAGAACCCATTGAAGAGGAGGAAGCAAAGGAGAAAGAAGAAACAGATGATGATGAAGCTGCAGTTGAAGAAGAGGAGGAAGAAAAGAAACCAAAAACTAAGAAGGTAAGCTTTGTTAAACCTGGGGTTCTGGAACTCAGATGGTTCACTGATTTTGCAGAGGTGCATTTCAGTAGTGTGCGCTTTCAAGGACCAATCCCTTTTAAGTGGAGATGTCTTGGCAGGATAGTAGACTGTAAATGAAGCAGACTTGGTTGAGGTCAGGCAGATGACTGACAAGAGCCTTGTGGGGCAGTGGTCACAGAGCTAATTATAAGTATTTGAGTGAACTGCTTGAAATGGTAGCAGGCTTCAGTAAGCTGACACTGACTAGTTTAAGTATACTCTGCTGGGAAGCTTTTTCCAGAGCGGCAGTAGAACAGAAATACTGATACTCAGTGAATGTGTTAAATGTACATAGAACAACATAATACAATGTCGACTAAACATTTGTTCCCACATGTTGCACTAATGCATATACTTGATTGAGAATGTCCAGGCCATTGCACAATTTTGTAAATTAGCATATTTGGTGTTTTTTACATGCTATTTTACGTGTTGGCTTCAGTGGAGTGTCTTTAATTGGCCTAAGCTGAAGTAAAGAATGAGTCTTTTCATACTGTGTGGTGTTTACTTACCTAGGTTGAAAAGACTGTCTGGGATTGGGAGCTAATGAATGACATAAAACCAATCTGGCAGAGACCATCTAAAGAAGTTGAAGAAGATGAATACAAAGCTTTTTACAAAACCTTTTCCAAGGTAAGCTCTGAGCCTCAAGATGATTCCAAAGCAAATGGTTTGCTCTGGTATCTCTTGCTTTGTAAATAAAACTGAACGCTTATAGGATGGGCTGTTTCTGAAGAATTAATTAGTTGCTGTCAGTAGATGGAATTGCAGAGACTGGAAGGTATAACATCTCAGTCTGGAGTTAATCTTTTTTCCAGAGAAAATGTATTGACACCCAAGTGTTGAATGGCCTAGGTTTGGGAAGTAATATGGTCCATCTTATGTGAAGCTTGCTGGTGTGTCTAAATGTTAACAGGAAAACTTATATTTAGTCTGAATGGTGGTGCTTGTTGAACATGGTGGAAGAAAAAGGGAGGTACAGCTTTCTAGAAATGTCTTTGTGTCAGTACAGCATAATGTGTTAACTTGGGAGTCTCTTAACTGTGCTATGATGATATTATATTGGTTATTGTGCTATTGGCTATCTTTTTGTGATTGGCTTGTTGAAAAATAACAAAACTTAGTAGGTCCTTAGGAAGGTTATTTTTGTGAGTAACTAGGCTCTTGTAATTTAAACTCTTGTCTCCATGATAGATTCTAACAAAGCATGGTTAGGTAGATTAGCTGCAAAATAATGGCATTTATTTGGCAAACGAAGGTTATTACTGGAAATATATTAACTCTGACATTTTCCCCATGTCATTTAAAAGCATTTTCTCTCCACAGGAACATGATGACCCGATGGCATACATCCACTTCACTGCTGAAGGGGAAGTAACTTTCAAATCCATCTTGTTTGTACCTAATTCTGCTCCACGTGGACTGTTTGATGAATATGGATCCAAAAAAAGTGATTTCATTAAGGTAGGACAAGCAAGTGTGTGGACATGGTTTCATGTAAAAAATAAGTCACTAAATAAGTAACCTGGCTGCTGTCTTCTCTTTTAATTCAGCTGTACGTTCGAAGAGTCTTCATCACTGATGACTTCCATGACATGATGCCCAAATACCTTAACTTCGTTAAGGGTGTTGTAAGTATTAAATGTCCTACTATCATTTGATTATTTTTTTAATCTTTTAATACTGTCATGTGTACTTAAAATTTGCTTCCCCAATTAGGTGGATTCTGATGATCTTCCTTTGAATGTATCCCGTGAAACACTTCAGCAGCATAAATTGTTAAAGGTAAGCTAATTGATCTTAATTTCTTTCATTGTAAGCACATGATTGTAGCAAGCCTTAGGAGAATAACAGCTTGTTTCGTTTTGTTACATAAGGACAGTGAAATTAAACTACAGGAAATTCACACATCGCTGTTCTCAAAACACCTGTGTCTACTTTAGGTCAGAGACACTAAGTGTTTGGAATCCATTCTTTTTAGTGGGGTTGAATTGAGGGCTCTTCCAAATGCTTATTGTTGTAACTCAATAATGCTGCTTTTTTTAGGTGATCAGAAAGAAACTTGTTCGCAAAACTCTTGATATGATCAAGAAAATTGCAGAGGAAAAATACAATGACACATTCTGGAAAGAGTTTGGTACTAATGTAAAGCTTGGTGTTATTGAGGATCACTCCAATCGTACACGACTGGCTAAACTTCTTCGCTTCCAGTCCTCTCATCATGAGAGTAACCTCACAAGCCTTGATCAGTATGTGGAAAGAATGAAAGAGAAACAAGATAAAATCTACTTCATGGCAGGTGCCAGCAGAAAGGAGGTATGTGAGAGTGAAAGAAAGAAGAAAGGGGTAAAAAATATTACAGCTTCTAGTTTTAGTACTATGAACATTGTGAATTATGTATTTGCTGTAAATTTGGAGCCTCCGTGCTTATGCTGCTACTGCAGTTCAGTTTTTCTTGTACCAACGTTTGTCAAATAGTTGTACAGGTTTCAGTAGCTGCTGATACAAATGCAATTAAACTGGAATCTTATATGTTTTGTCCTCTTAGGCTGAGTCCTCACCGTTTGTTGAACGTCTGCTGAAAAAGGGCTATGAAGTGATCTATCTGACTGAACCTGTAGATGAGTACTGTATTCAGGCTTTGCCAGAGTTTGATGGCAAGAGGTTTCAGAATGTAGCAAAAGAAGGAGTTAAGTTTGAAGAAAGTGAAAAGTCAAAGGAGAGTCGGGAAGCCTTGGAAAAGGAATTCGAACCACTTCTAAACTGGATGAAAGACAAAGCTCTAAAAGACAAGGTAAACTATTCTGTTACATGTAGTGATTATTTTTAAATGCTGTTGTACTTGCTACAATGCACCTTGCAGATTATTTGAGCACGGACTTGACAGTAGCTTCTCTGTCTCTATGGATAAACATGCTTAATACCTTTGTTTCAGAAAGATACTGAGTTAGAATGTGATCTTAGATGTTTTTCACAAAATATTGAAGTGACCGAAATTTCAGAGTTATTTACTGTATTTGCTGTATAAGCTATTATCTCTGAAAATTAAGGCACTTATTTTCCCTACAGATTGAAAAAGCTGTGCTATCTCAGCGTTTAACCCAGTCTCCATGTGCTCTTGTGGCTAGTCAGTATGGATGGTCTGGTAACATGGAAAGAATCATGAAGGCTCAAGCTTACCAAACTGGGAAGGATATATCCACAAAGTAAGCTTTCAGTTATGTAGCAGCAGACATGAAATGCAGTTGATGGCCTCCCTTGCTTGCTGTGCCCATACCAAGCTTCCATCTGGTTCAGATGATCCTTGGTGTTTTTAAGGTCACTTAGAACCAAGGTAGTCTCCAATACAGCCTTACATTTTTTAATTCAAAGCTCAGTATGTAAAACTGCCTGCTGAGCAAGACTCTCAGTGACATTTGCTATCTGTCATTTGTTGACAAGAGAAGATGAACTTAGTAGCTTGAATGTTTTTAGAATTAAGCTAGTATTAAAGTGGGACGGGGGGAATATACTTGTTGCTGTGACTGTCACCAGTGTTCATGGGTTTAAAGATGTAGTTGGGTCCTGTACTTTAAAACTTAGTGATGTGACTTCTCTTTTTCTCAGTTACTATGCTAGCCAAAAGAAGACATTTGAAATTAACCCCAGGCATCCACTGATCAAGGACATGCTCAGGCGAGTCAAGGTAAATAAATAACAGTAGTGAAACACTGACTACTTAGCTGCACACAGCCTAATTAACAGGTCTGTTTTGGTTTTTCATATTCTTCCACACTAGGAAAATGAAGATGACAAAACCGTTTCAGATCTTGCAGTGGTATTGTTTGAAACTGCAACTTTGAGGTCAGGATATATGTTGCCAGACACTAAGGAATATGGAGACCGAATAGAAAGAATGCTTCGTTTGAGTTTAAATATTGACCTGGATGCAAAGGTTAGTTTGTCTTCAACTTGGGGCTGATAATGGACTTTACTATTGCTACATCTAAAAAGTGCAGCTCCTTGATTCACATGCATTCAATTAAATGTATCCAGCTTCCTGCCACGAAAGTGGGCCACCAGAAGCCCAGCCATGAATCTGGACTTCCTACTCATGTTTTCCCTTCCCCACCTCTTCTTTCTAGTTGCTTGAGATTCTCCTACCTCATTACGCTTCTCAAGTGTTGTCCTGTCCCTAGCTAAGTGGTGGTTCTACAGGAGTAAATTAGGGATCAAAGGCATGTGTGCCTATCTCTTTAATAGAGAAATTTCTAAGCGGATATAAGTAATATGGGTTCTCATAATATGCTGTGCAAGAACTTATCCTGGGTATTTTGCTGGAGAAGGCATGACAGTGGGTCAATGCTAAACGGAACTTGCCTTCTCCTTCAGGTAGCTGGGGCAAACGTTAGGATATTTCCATAGCCTGTATTCAGCTAGTCCACAACTAGCAAACATCCTAAACAAGTAAAGCAAATTGCTTGTGACTGTCATACAGGTGGAAGAGGAACCTGAAGAGCCTGAAGATGCAGCTGAGGACGCAGAGCAAGATGAAGAGGAAGTGGATGCCGATGCTGAAGACAGTGAAACACAGAAGGTAGGGGTTTGTTTGACACTTTCTTGCCAATATTTATGTGCAGTTTTGTCTGTGGTGCTTCCTGGAAACAAATTTGTTCACTTTGTTCATGACACTAGATTTTAGTGTGAGGTTTTCCAGGCTTTTCTTGGAGGGGGGTAGAAAAAGGCAGCACAAATTCCATATCAAACTGTATTGTAAGAAGCTGACACTTGGATAAGGTGGATCTAAATTAAGCTTAAGAGATAAAAGCTTTGGATTATCTGTGATATTTCCACAGCTTGCAGACAAAAACAAAGATCAGCAAGAATGTAGTTTTTCAAGTGCTTTTACAATACAGACTTGTAGCAAGACTACAGACAGCAGCATTGCTTCTAAACAGTTCAACTATCATGTGAAGTCAGCCTTCACTTCGTTAAGGGCTGCAGTTTTAATGATGTCTTGATGGATATGCTAAACCCTTCCCATACCTTAGTTTCTTGGGAAAAGACCTGCAAGATGACCTCTTGTGACTAGTGCAAATCTATAGCTTACAGAGATGTAATTTCCTACAGGAGAATGCTTATTGTACTATAGCTACTTAACTTTGATGCAGTATAACCTGTGATTACAGTATCTGTTCTCTGGAACAGCTCTTGTAACCTTTTTCCACTTTCAGAAAGCAATATCCTGATTCTTTCTTTGTCTTGACAGGAATCCACAGATGTGAAAGATGAACTGTAAACTACACTCAACTACTGTCCTGCATTGGGGGGTTAAGAGGGAATGTGAATTAGATTGTTTTGGTTTTTTCCACTGTAAAATGTTGAGGGATGGTATGGGGTTTAAGGGTAAAGGAGGGTTTTTTTAAGTTCACTTTTCTAAAAACATTCCTCATGAATGTAAATTTGTATTATTTAACTGACTTGGTGTAAAATCTTGTCATGTACAAAATAAAATGTTCCCAAACACCACTAACTTTAAATTTATACACGGAAAGCTCACCTTGTGGGCTGGCACAAAGAAATAAAGGGATGGTCCTTTGCACAACTGGGCAGTTGGCAATCCTCGTGCCTTTCCATGCTGGCACAGCCACACCAACTAGTGTAGCATAGGGCTATGGTTGGGTTTTGTGTTTACAAGCCTGCTGTGCTGCTTTGCCAAAAGACGCCTGGTATCTGAGAGCTGTGTTGAACTTGCTAGTTGAAGAAAGTATTCAAGTTATGTATCTGCTGCCATCTTAAAGTTGAGACAAGGCATTTAAAAATGGCATTAGAACTTGGACTGGGCAGTTATAGCTTTACAGCTGAGGGGGGGGAATTCCTTTCACTAAGTATGTGGACAACCCTCATCAGAGGTGGCTTTAGTGCCTGTGAGCTGCTACCATCCTCTGTGGTACTTGGAAACCCTGCCTTTGACTTGTGTAGCTACAGCAGTTTGCTACAGGCTTTTTTTAAAGGTGTGGAAGTTCTTTTCTCATGGTTACTCCTTAATGCTGTTATTCCTAAACTTTATCACTATTGTTCTGTGTCTCTTTAGCATGGCAAAGCACTATAGATACTTAATATAACTCAAGTTAAATCTATTGACACCAAATTTTAATGCAGACAGGTTAAACTGGAGGCACCACTTCTATTCATTACATTAGTTTTATGTAGTGTTTGGATGAAGCACTGCATTTTCTCAGTAGTGCCTCTACTTTAAAACATGTCACAGGGTTGGTAGGAAGTGTTTGCACTGAAGGGTTTGTTTTTTGGGGTTTTTTTGCCTTCCTCTGTGGAAGAACTACATAGGCATGGTACTTCTACATAGTGATTCTCCTTAAGAACCCCTCACTGCTGTTTTCTTAACAGAACTTCTGTGAAGTTACAAGGTTCTGCAATCTGAAGCAAAATAAACTTTCTAATTACGTTAGAGCACTAAACACTGACCTGAAGAACTTGCTTTCCATTTTGTTTTACTAGGCTTCTATATTGCCTGATTACCATTTCCATGCAATAAATATGCCATGTATCACTGTGGTTATGGTGTTAGGGTTTGTGGAGAGATGGTTTTATTGAAGTATGCTGTTTGAGGCCTAAGGAGTGAGACCTTAGTTTGGGGTGTTTTTGAGAGAGTTCAGAGTTGTGGTTTCTGCTCAGTGTAGCAGTATCCTAGAGAAGAGCCTTCTGTTACTGGCACATGCTGAGGGGTCTGACACCAGCATGTCCTTCAGCACCTGGCAGTGTCAGTTGTAATAGCAGCCTTTGGCAGTAAGTTAGTGACTGGGCAGGTGCACCATTTCTGGAGGCTTGTTATTCTTACTGTAGCAGTGTGATTTTTTATTTTTTTTTTTTCTTTCTTGGTGCTGTGTAGCAATCAACTGCTGCTGATGCTTTAATACTTCCAAAGGTATCACTTATTTTCAGTGATACCTTTCTGAGTATATCGTTACTACCCCCACTTTTATATCTCTATTTGACACCAAGCAGGAACTGCGACTCACTCCTGTATGGTTGGGAGTGCTTTTGCAGCCAACAAACCAAAGTGGAATATTGGAAGTGTAGGGTTGCTTGCTACAGTATTCTTAGTCTGTTAATTACTTGTAGACTTAGGCAACCTTTGCTCTGTTGTATAGCTAAGTTCTCATTGCCTTGATGGGTTTGAGGATGACGATTCAATTTGAGAAATAATAAAGAGCACACATGAGAGTCATGCTTTGTGCTTCTTCATCTACTTCAGCTGAGAGTATCATGTGCAACATAGCTGTGGTTCAGCTGCTTTCTCTAGACCCTGGAGTGACAAGTGTTTGCTATTAATAAGCACAAAATGCACTTGTAAGCCTACTTATTTGTCAGCTCTGAGGCAAAATGGTGTCAATGCTGGAAGAAGTGTCTCCCATCAGGCTGTTTCTTTTGGTGCTGCAGTTACACTGACTCTGGGGGTGTCGCTTCTGTTAAAACCTGTAGTGTTGTCAGCTTTGCTGTTCTTAGATGGGCACTAATGAGGACAGTTCCCTCAGTGCTAGAAAAGGCTGAGCTCTGTGTTGCTCAGTTTCCAGCAGCAACAGGAAACACCTAGAAATCTAAGCCTAATTACTAGAAACTTCCCTCTGCAGCCTTTAGATCTTAAAAACCTTTAGAAAAGGGGGAGAAATGCATTTTTCATGTCAGAAATCAACAACATAACAGAGGTGCTACTCTGACAAAGTGTGAGTAACAGGATAAGGGGTTGGTGAATCCTGGCTCTGTAAAGGGATCATTGAAAAACTGCTGTTCCTGCCCCAGTTAGAACAGGAACAAAATACTGCTGAACTGCACCGTCTTCTCTCTTCAACAAACATTTTCTTATGCTGAGGTGGAAGGTTGCTAATCTCAGCTTTGTTAGGTGCAGTAGGGGGAAAAGTATTTTCACCAGAGCTGGACTTACTAAGATGGTCTCACTGATTGATTTCATTTGGATTTAACATGTGTTTTACTACAGCCTTTCTATCAATGCCTGCTGTCATTGATAAAGGAGCCTGAAAGAGAGCCTGTGACGTACTCATGCTCAGTGCAGGCTGCATCCTGAACAGCACATAAGAGCAGGAGAGGATCTCATCCCACCAACAGCTGTAAAACTGTGGGAGAGCAGAGGCACATACACATGCAGAAGAATTACAAACCTTTCTTCCTACGTAAACCGTTCCAACTTATGCAAACATAAATAAAAGCTTCACAGCTGGAACAGATGTAAAAGTAGCACTCCCATTGATCACTTCTGGATCCCTCTGCTATTACAAGACATCCAAGTACTTTGTCAGGAAGAATTAGGGAGCTTTTTTGTTTCCTTAATGCATAATCTATCAGACTGTGGTTTTTACCCCCCCTGAGTTAAACCCGAGTGAGAACTGAGGATGAAGCCTGTGCTTTATCTTGGTATCTTTCTCAAGGGAAAACAATCCCCAACCTTCACAAGCTCTATTGTGTATTGACTCTGTACCTTCCAGTTCCTGGTGCAAGTTTTGTGGTGATCCTATTTCAGGACTGAAAGGTAAACCTGCATCTGTTATTTCAGAGTTTTGTATATTTACAGCTATCAAACCAGCCATAAACAGATGAAGATGCCCAAATGGAGTACAAATGTACGTAATTTCAGTGTAATCTGAATTGCCCCATTTTAACTAAAATGACCAAGCTGTAAGATCCCAGCCTTACAGTGGACCAAAGTAGGTTTCCTGTCAGTGATACATCTTTGTCATGGTTTAACCCTTTATTCTGAAGGATAGTTACACTGCAATCCAGATTTAAGAAGTCACAACTATTTTGGCACACAACCAACTGGACTTTTAGCAACAGTACTCATTGTACGTTTATTTTAAGTGCTGCCTGAAACTGCTTAAAGGAAAGCAAAAAAGCATTAAGGCAGTACAGTATTTCACATACATATTTCTGCAACTTAAACAGTTGAATAAATATTTTATCAGTCCTAGTTTTCACAACAGAAGTAACTTCTGGTCACTGTTGTGAAGTCCGAACTTTGCTTGATCTTTCTTTTAGACCCAACAGTTCTGTTCTCAGTTCTCCAGGCTTAGGAGGTATTTCAGGTATGCTCTATTAAAAACAGAGAAAGACATCAGTGTTGTGGCAGAAGAAACACTAAACTCACAAAACAGTAAAGGATCGCACTCTGTAAGAGCATTATAGCTAAACTGTGATTATACTGCCCTCTTCTTTGAGCAGAGTATAATTCCTATATGCAAAACATCTTAAAAATTATTACCTTTTGTAATTTGACTTTTATTTTAAAATAGCAAAATATAATTGGGAAAACAAAAAAAAGAAGGTAAAAGGAAGAATTAACAGTTTCATTTAAATGAACAAGGCTGCTTTTTTGCCATTAAAGAAGGTAAGCTTGGTAGAGATGTCTAAAACAGTTGAAGTTTCCACATATACTCTTTCTCTTGGTGACAGAAGAAAATGTCTCACTGCCTCTACCTTCCTGATTTAGAAATTAAGCATTGAAGCTGAAGAGGAAATTTAAAAATAAAAAGGTACCAGATGACATGACATTTCAAGAATGAGATACCTCCTCAAAATTCATCCTACTTTAGGGATATAGATCATTTGATCATTCTGAATAAATATGTCTATTTGTCTGTAACGAAGGCTACAGTAGAGACTACTAAAATACATAAATTCTTATGCATCTATCAATGATTTAAGCCTCATTGCTTAAATTTTGATGTGACAGCTCAAGCATGGTAATTTTTTTAAACTTATTTTCCATTTGAAAATAGCACAGTGAATTACAAAAATCAAGAGCAGGAGGGTGAGAGAAAACTTACAAGTCAGGCCTCCAACAGACTAAACCATTAATATTCCTGGTGGGTGGTTTCATTTGAAGTTTATTTCTGTGACTGTAGTTTTGACAGCCTTGCCTGTTGTCATTTCTAAAGTCAACTTTTGATTGTCTTCAAGTACTGAAGGAAACGAAGTCTATTTAAATCTAGCACAGCCCCTTCTCACCACTTCTGAACTCTCTTTTCAAAACCCAGCTTCCTACAGCGGAGACCCCTTTTGAAGGGGGTTACACAGCTTTTATTTTTGGTACCACATTAAGAGTGGAGGTGGCTCCCCAGAGAAGTCACAGAATCCCAGAATTGTTACGGTTGGAAGGGACCTCTGGAGATCATCTAGTCCAACCCCCCTGCCAAGGCAGGGTCACCTGGAGCAGGTGACACAGGAATGCGTCCAAGTGGGTTTGGAACGTCTCCAGAGAGGCAGGCTCCGGTGACCTCCTTGGGCAGCCCGTTCCAGTGCTCTGCCAGCCTCAACGTGAAGTTCTTCCTCATGTTGAAGGAAAACTTCCTGTGCTTTAGTTTCCGGCCATTGCTGCTCATCCTGTCGCTGGGCACCACCGAAAAGAGTCTGGAACCATCCCCTTGGCACCCACCTTTGAGATATTTATATGCACTGATGAGAGCCCCTCTCATCCACACTCTCTACACTAAACAGGCCCAGCTCCCACAGTCTCTCCTTATAAGAGAGATGCTCCAGACCCTTAATGATCTTTGTAGCCTCCACTGGACCCTCTCCAGTAGCTCCCTGTCTTTCTTGTCCTGAGGAGCCCAGACTGGGGCAGAGCACGGTCCCGGCTGCCCGGACGGTGCCCCTGCAGAGGCCGATCTCTGTGCACAGCCAGGCCGGACGCCTCCCGGGGGCAAAGCCTCCATCCCGCACACACGCCACCACCGACCGGGCCCCTGGGAGCACTTACAAGGTCCGGCCGGTAGTACCTGTGCACGACCTCGGCCCCCGCGAACATGGCCAGCATGCTGGCGGCCAGCGCCCGCAGGTACGTGGGCCAGGGCACGCCGGCGGGCATGGCCGGGCCGAGCACTCCGCACACACCGACCGCGCCGGACGTGCGTCATCCCCGCCGCCACCGGCAGCGGGGCAGGGAAAAAGGAAAAGGGAAGAGGGTGCGGAGGCCCGCCCCTCGCGCAGGAGTATCGCGGCAGCGCGCGGTAAGTCGCGACAGAACCCCCCGCACCCCCCGGGGCACGGGGGGATCCCCCCCCACACACACACACCCACACACCCGGCCACGCCCTCCGCGCCCATTGGCCGGCGCGGGTCACGTGGCGCGGGGCCGCCCGGCAGGTCGGTCGGGGGGCCGAGCGGGGGGAGGGGGCGGGGGCCGAGCGGCGACAGTGGCGGCGGTGACAAGGACAGGGACAGCCCCCGCCCGCCATGGAGCCCCAGGAGCTGGGCAGGTACCGCCGCCCGCCCGCGGCCGCGCTCGGGCCTCGCGGGGGGGCCGCCGTGGTCCTGCTCCTCCTGCTCGCCCACGTCCCGCGGGCGGCGGGCCCGCGGCCGGGCTGTGGCGGCGCCTCCCGCCCCTTCCTCGGCACAAAGGGGAGCGGAGAGCGGGGCTCGGAGGGGCCGGGCCCCGGGGGGGGGGGGAACGGGGCGCTGGGCCGCGATCGTGGCTGCGTCCCGAGGGGGAGCTGAAAATCGTTTAATACTTGGGTTTGTTCCGAGTATTATTTAATACTTGTTTTGTGAACAAATCTTCTCTACCCTTCTTTTAATTTTTCTTTCATTTTTAGCATAAACTGAATGGGGGGGGGGGGGCGTAGGGCGAGGGAACTGGAAATATTTATTCCCCGTGGAACTGGAAATATTTATTCAAATGTCCCATGACATTTTGTTATGTTTGTTATACGTCAGTAACAAAGAATTGTATTTCTGAACCCATGCGCAAGAAATGTGGCCTAAAATGTGTAGGAAACTTAGAGGTAGGGGTAAAAGTTCTCTTTCCTCTCATTAGTAAGTGGTTAGAGGACTTGTTTGTGACATGGCGCGAATTTTCTCTCTATTTAAAGGAAGTTTTATTCCCTTTACAAGAAGGATACTTTATATACTCATAAAATAAGGCCTGTATTACAAGAAGGCATCTGGTCTTCGTTTCACATCTTTGTTACTCACTCTGTTCTGCTCTGCATGATTAAGCTTTTATTACTTTATGAGCTGGATTCTGCATGTCTCAGTTGTGTTTCCCAACACAAATCTAAAGATCAGTTTGGTTTGGTTCAGTAGCTGCACAAGTATTTTATATAAAATGGAACTCTTCCTGCAGAGGGGTTAAAGTATTCACAGTACTCTGAAAATCTCCCATGACTTTATTAGGCAACTTCCTCGGGAATCTGACAGACCTACGTTCATATTTATTCTCCTTGATTCAGGACAGGTATTAGGTTCAAAATCAGTGGCTTGATCATAAGAGTGTGGGCTGTTCTGGTATAAATCTGATTTACAGTGGGATTCTTAAAAATTCATTGTGTAGTAGTGAATGGTCCCTTCTTTTGAGATATTTAGAATTACAGAATAATTTATGTTGGATAAGACCTCTAAGATCATTGAGTCCAACCATTAACCCAGCACTGCCAAGCCCACCACTAAACCATGTCCATAAGTGCCACATCTACACGGCTTTTAAATACTTCATGGGTGGTGACTCAACCAGTTCCCTGGGCAGCCTGTTCCAGTGCTTAACAACCCTTTTCATGAAGAAATTTATCCTAATATCCAATGTAAGCCTCCCCTGGCACAACTCGAGGCCATTTCCCCTTGTCCTGTTGCTTGTTACTTCAGACTGACCCCCACCTGGCTACAACCTCCTTTCACATAGCTGTAGAGAGTATAAGGTTCCCCCGAGTGTCCTTTTCTCCAGGCTAAACAACTCCAGCTCCCTCAGCTGCATCTCAAGACTTGTGCACTAGACCTTCCCCAGGTCCGTTGCCCTTCTCTGGACACACTCCAGCACCTCAGAGTCCTTCTTGTAGTGAGGGGCCCAAAAATGAACACAGGATTTGAAGTGTGGCCTCACCAGTGCTGAGTACAGGGGGTTGATCACTGCCCTGGTCCTGCTGGCCACACTGTTTCTGATACAGGCCAGGATGCCATTGGCCTTCTTGGACAAATATGTCTGTATCTAAAAATTATTTGGTGTTTTTGTTAATAGCTTTGAGATGATAAAATTATTTCCTGAAAAATTACTGTTCACAAAATCCTTTCTATGTATTTTTATAGCAGCAGAATCTATGGCCAAGAAAATGGCTGTGTAGGTAGAAAGGAATGACAGTATAAAGCAGAATTTTGCATTGGGGTGTGAGGGCTGTATGTGACTAATAAATGTGTGGAGGAAGAAAGCTGTATATGGAAAAATGTCTTTATGCATGGAAGGAAATTGAGTTTTTGTGTATGTGAACACTTCCATGTAGAATAAGTGCAGTATTTTGTGTTGGGATCCAGTGTGTGATAACTGGACAACATCTGCCACACAATTTGTTAAAGCTGTTTAATGATCTGCATAGTAACAAAGGCTGTGTGTGTTCTTCATGCTTTATAGCCCAGAATGATTCATCCATTCTGGATCTTACCAGATCAAGTAAATGACGCAACATTAAAAAAAATCTAAAATTTAGGAAACTTGAAGTCCAAAGAGTTTTAACTCGCATGTGTTGTAAATTGCCAATGTGTTTGATAGTTTGCTTTGGAAGTGTGTGCTACAGAGTGTTTTTCCTGAAAAAAAGGGTAAAGCTCTACACTTCACTTACCAATGTTGTGTTAATTCCACATTATAGTAATCACAAGAATTGTACTGTTAACTGATACCAGCTCAGCAGCCAAACTGCTTCACAGATTTGGATAATTTACTCCCTTGTTAATAGAGTCGTCGGAGAATATAAATGTGATACTTGCCAGCCCTGATAAAGTTTGATTTTTACGGTCTGTACGGTACATCACCAAGTTTCTAAGTTGTTGACAAATTATGTCTCTTTCCTCTCCCTCCTAAGATACTACGCATATCTTCAGCAAGCTCAAGCATTTTACTCCTTTCCGTTCCATCAGATGATGACTGCGGTGGCCAACATGGAAACGATGGCTGAGCAGCCGACTCTAGAGGGCATTCCAGAGCCAAACATTGCTCAGGAGCCTCCAAAAGGTAGATTGACTGGGCTGTGCTAAGAGAGCTAAAACAGTAGTAATTGATTGGGGAAAAAAATATTGCTCTTAAACTGCTTCTTTGGACATATTGGATTTCCTTTTCTTGGTGCTGTCTGAGGAAGTATTGATTAATTGTATTCTTTCAGTAACGTGTTTTAACAGATAATTACAAAGACAAGAAGTAAACCCAGGTGAATGTATTCAGGTTGTTCAGTCTCACACAATTATCTTGTTCCAGGAAAAGCAAAATTTTGTTTCAATAGATAAATGCATAATTTTTAGCTAATGTCATGGGTTTTAATATTATGTTAGAGAAGGTGGGTTTTAAAAATTCTGAGTTCAAATTTTTTTTTAAAATTTCTGCAGGAGAAGAACGATATAATACTGTTTATTTGAAATATTTTTGTTTAAATGGTTCCTTAGTGTGTTGTAGTAATCATAGGTAGGGAATTGGTTGTATAGACTAAGAATCACTTGGTTTAGTGCAGCTCATTTAAACAAAATGCAAACAGTGCTGGAAAGTGTACATGACACAAGTTTTGTACTCTCTGTACTTGTATGTTGCCTTTCTTTTCCCCCCTTAGGATTTTGTACACTTAGTCTTTGCAGTAGCTATGCCAAGGGGACATCTGTTGTTCTGTTACTGTGCTCACTCTTAGGACATAAAAAAGCAGTGATTTCTGCTATGCCTAAATTCTGATTCAGTAGCCAATACTCACACATAGAGTTTCACCTTACTTTAATAGATACAGCTCAGAGCTCTGTGTACCAAGGAGACTTATCAGCCAGTTCATGCAATGACATTGCTTGTTTAAATGCATCCTTCGATAACCATTTTTTTTTTGTTAAAGTTGCAATGCGTGGCCAGATAAAATCGTAGGAGGAAAACCTCCAGTTTAAAATAGTTGTGACTGCTCAATTCTGTCACAGTATTATTCATTTCAGTTAGGCTGCATCTCAAGTGCTGTGTAGTCAGTCTTCTTTTGGAGTTTTAGTATTGGATAACATAGTGTCACTGTGAGCACCCTGTTTGACTGCACTTGGAAGTATTTTTGGACAACTGTGATCCTCTGTTAGGAAGCTGTTCCCTAGTGTTGTTTTTTGCAAGAACTGTAAGTTGATCAGGGCCTTCAAAGGTGGGGATGGAATATTTATCAAATGTTTATGAAATTTACAGGAACATATATGAAAGACAAAGATTTGGAGTCCAGCTACTGCTGTGGTGAAAATAGTAAGATTTCTAGGATTATCCTCTGAAAGGCTGCCCTGGCATTGTTCATCTTCCATGACAGTGTCTGGTTGGTAGGTACCTGATCAGTGTGAGAGTTAGAAAAACATTATCCTGCTTCATTTAAAATACTCTGACTGCTCTGAGTTGGAGCATTATGTGGCATTATGCTGTCACATGAAAAACCTTCTAACTCTTCAAGGGGTAGAAAAAAGCTATTTATGTGGCTCACCAAGTCTAGACCCTTCTGTTCTCTTTATTGCAACTAGACTAGAGCTTGAGTACTGTTACTTAAAGCTTCCCTAAGCAGTTGCTGCAGTGATGCCCTGGGAATTTCACGTGATTTTTGTTTTCCCTTTTGTTTACGCAGCTTTCTTACAAGAATAGCTCCAAAAAAGTTTGCATACTTAGGGCAGTGTCTGGGTATCTACCATAGTTATTTTTTATCTGAGGGAGATTTTCATCTATGAATTTTGAAAATAAGATGAAGTCTCAATTTTAAAGTAATAGATTACTTTGTCTATTTAGCAGCTGATTGCTACTAGATATATCTTCATATTTTTCAAGTTGTGTTCTACAGCTTGACATTATTAATGAACATAGAGATAGAGAGGACTCCCTGGGTGGTCATGTCATGGCTAGTACCTGTGCTGCTTGAATCTCTAAATTTTAAGAGCCAGAAGATGAGGAAGCTTCAGATGAGTGAACAGTGACTACTTCATGTTGGCATTTTGTAAATAAAAATGAATGTTTGGTGTCACTCAGATTGAGATGCTGCATTACCTTGCTGAATGCTGCCCTGGAGAGTATCTGTTCTGGAAGCAGCATGTGAATGTATGTGAATGCAGCAGTGTGTGAATAGCTTATGTAGCATTCAGCCTCTGTGCTTGTGTTCCTGACACTGTGGGTAATCCTTGAGCCCTTTTGCTTTCGACATGCAGTTTGGTTTCTTCAAGATGTTATGTCACCTGTAACATTCAACTTTCATATTTAGAAGCTGAAGGGTGGATAGGTGACTAGAACTTCCTGTGACATTCTTTGGAACCTAAGCTTTGATGCTCTGGCATATCCTCCAAAAGAAATGAAACTGTTTCCAAAGGACTGTGGCATAAAACATGTAAACAACATAACCTAATCATGGGGTTACTCTTGGTTTGTATCCCAAGTCAGTGTAGTTGTCTGAGAGTAGTGTGTTTGTGTGTGGTACAGAGACACCTAAGCTAGCTCTGTGTTGAACCTGCAAAACCGAGATTCATCTGGTAATTTTTTTAATTAGTGAATTTTGAAGGTAAACTTATCTTTTTGTATCTATACATTTAGCTGAGTCTTTTTGACACTGCAACATTAGAAATGTACAAAAGGAATATTTACTTTGTGTTTCAGAAGTTAAGAAAGGAGGAAGGAAAAGAAAAGCCAAAGCAACTGAGCCAAAGCAACCCAAAAAGCCTGCTGCTAAAAAAGAAAAAACAGCCAAGTCAAAAGGCAAACAAGAAAAGATCACAGATACTTTTAAAGTCAAAAGGAAAGTGGATCGTTTTAATGGTGTATCTGAAGCTGAACTTCTGACCAAGACCTTGCCTGATATTTTGACCTTTGATCTGGACATTGTAATAGTAAGTAACTCAGAGTTACAAGATTAGGTAGAAAAGTTTTGTACTCGTTATGATTTACATTCTTTCTGCTGACTTATCTGTATTGCTTATATGGCAAGATCTTGCAAGATAAAGTATATAAACTGTTTCCTGTGTGTAGAGCTGCTTTGCCTTTTCTGTTAAAAGCCATAGTAGCATAGTCCTAATTTCTGAGAAATCTAAGGTTTAGGTATGATACAGAGTCATGAGAGACCGTTACTCGATGCTTTGTTTACTGGAAGCTCTGCACACTGTGAGCTGCCCTTTTGACATTGCACAGCTAAATGAGGCACTGCTGTAAAATTGTCAGGTTTTTTAAATGATGGAAGGTGCCGTTAACACAGTTTTGTTTGTTGACAGTAACTTAGAGAGAATTGAATCAAGCATCCTTACTGTAACTTGATTAAATTGCTGACTACAAGCCATGTTCTCATTGTTCAAATGGACTGATATCTTTCCAGATTGGCATAAACCCTGGCCTGATGGCAGCTTACAAAGGACATCATTACCCGGGACCTGGAAACCATTTTTGTACGTTTTCATTTTCCTTTCTGCTTTTAGAATTTGCAGAACTTTGTTAGAATTTGTGGTAATTTAATTTATTTTGTGGTTTGGGTTTTGTTTTTCTCCTGATTTTCTTTTGTTTTGGATGCAGAGAGGGATTTTGCTTTTAACCATCCAAGAGTGATTTAAATCCCATAAGTAGTTCTGTCAAATACTGCACATAAAAAGGAATAAAAGAGAAATAATCAGTGACTTTAGATGCAGGTTTAGAATTGTCAGGCAAACACACCGTTACCAAATACCTTATTGTGTTAGGGTGCAGCTTAAGGAATAAAAATTAAATCTCTAGTGCTTCAATTATCAAGGGTGAGTCAATAAGCATCAATTTCTGATGTAAAATAAAACTACAAGCATTATCCAAAAAATGTTTTTCACTAAGCCCTTTTCTGTTTGCATTTATACATCCATCTCTTCTTTAGAAGCTTTCTAAGTGATGAAAAAGCAAAGCCAGTTGCCATTTCCCAGCAGACATGTGCATCTGGCATACCTGATTCTCCAGGCAGATGTTTTGTCCTAAATATTTTTCCATTTTCAGTATAGCATTTGCTGCATCATGTTCTCATAAAAAAAGATCCTACCTGAACTCTGAAATGCTCAGTTCTGCATATAGGAGCCGTGGTGGTGGGAGGGAGCTCCACGTGGGCTAATTGCAGCCTTGTGATATTCCAGTCAAAACATTCCTAGTGCCCAGCAGACCCAAAACCAGGCTTGGGTATTTCTCTAGTGTTCTGCAGCCTGGTCAGACTGATCACCTCCTTTACTGAGAAGCAGGCCAGCTATGCGTGCTCTGGCAAATCCAGGTGTTTGTAACCTTCCCAAATCATTGGGAGCTACCTGGCGTGAGTTTGTGCTGGCACTGCACATCGCCCAAACTCTACTTTTATGTGCTAAATATGAATGTGAGATGTCAGCAGTTCTGTCCCAGAGGCTCAGGGCAAGGAGGAGCAATGGCAAGCTTGTAAAAGAAAGCTGACACATTGTATTTGCCACATTCTTTCCCACGGAATCCATATTGATCACATTCGCTCCCTGCTTAAGTGAGTCACAAAATCTAAAGCTCTGTACTGAACTTTTAGGATAAAAGACTGGTTTCCATACACAGGATCATGATGAGGAATTCCTGTTCATTAGGGCTTTTCTGTTCTCTTGCAGTAGATAAAGTAATAATCGTTATTTTAAACTTTTCTAGATAGGGCAATAATCTTCCCAAATTAACTGATGCTTTGTTAAAATAGATTCTTTCTTTAGCATTCCAGTATTCTGACAGTTGAGTTTTTTCCATTGTGCTTTCTTTTCCTTAGAAATAGGCAAATATGTATCTACCTTCTTACTTCACAGGGAAGTGTCTGTTCATGTCTGGTCTAAGTAATGAACAACTGAACCATATGGATGACCACACTTTGCCACATAAATATGGGATTGGATTTACAAACATGGTTGAAAGAACAACACCTGGAAGCAAAGACCTCTCCAGGTATGGCAGCAAGGGGGAATATATCATGCTTGTTAATGAATTAATAGTTGTGATTATAATTTTGAGTACCTTCTCTTTCAGCAAAGAGATTCGGGAAGGAGGGCGAATTCTGATGCAGAAGCTACAAAAGTATAAACCTCGTATAGCAGTTTTCAATGGAAAATGTGAGAACCTTTTAAATTAATTTGTTCTGTCAATAGCTTTTTTTTTCTTCACACTTATCGTATCCTTTTTTTATTTTAGGTATTTATGAAATTTTTAGTAGAGAAGTTTTCGGAATTAAAGTTAAGAACTTGGAATTTGGACTGCAGCCACACAAAGTGCCAGATACAGAAACTGTGAGTATTGAGACTAAGAAACAAAACCAGGGCATTCCGTTTAAAAACTAACAAAATCTCAGGACTTGCATACACTTCTGACCATGAACCAAGTACATTCTGATAGTGACCAAAGTACAACACGTGTGGAAGGCTTTTACCTGAATAGAGAAAGGGGGATAGTGCAATTTTCAGACACATCTTTCATGCAGCTTCTTCAGACTTGCAGATTTTATTTGGGAAATGGTGTATTATGATTAGTTGGTTAGTGCATTCTCTGACAGCTGTCTAAAGTACGAATAATACATGCATGCTTTTGTGATAACTTTAAACTGATTCCCTGTGTCCAATTTGCTGGATATTTGTGTTACTGAACTTTAATACTGAACATGACCATGGTGCTGGTAGTGCCACTGTGGGGCAGAAAGAACAGCAAGTCCATCATCACTGTGCCATTACACACAACCACTACAGCATTACAGGAGCTGGGCATGCCCAAGCACTGCCATCAGTCTGGACCTCCTTGGGCTGATTTGCAGTTTGAAGTTCAATTGGGTACTGAAGATAAAACAAACAATTTGATGAAGAGTGCATTAGTCACAGACATCTAGTGCTGGAAAGTATCTCAATAGACCAGCTATTTATCATCAGAAATAGGTTTGTTTAACATGTTCTTATAAACAGGTTAGGGCAAAGGCAATTACACTACCTGCCAAGGTAGCTTATTCTAAAGCTTCATTACCTTGTCAGTTCAAAAGTTTGGATTGTTTTTCTTCTTATTTCTGTCCCAAATTACTAGTGCTGCAAGTTTAAGCTGTCTTTCTCTAAAGGTGAAGTGTTGCCATTAGAGCTTAAAGAACTGTTGTTGATAAAGTGCTTGCTTTCTTAAGTAGCTCTTAAAGACTTCTGCGGCAGATGTATTTGTAAGAAAGATAAATAATCCCCTTTACTGGTACTTGTTCGTAAATACTGCATGGCGATAAAAGGATTGAACAGTTTGTTTTTGCTCAGCTAACTTGATGTCTTTAGTTAAGGCTGTTGGCAGAGGCAGAGACACTTGAGTTGGCTCCAACCATACTGACTAACTGCAGTTTCACACCCTGGCATGTGTGCTGTGGATGCTCTTGGCCCAGAAGCCAAGCTAATTAACCCGTGGTGCCTCCCTCACTGGTGTGGGCTGTTTGCATGCTGCCACGTACTCCTCTGTGGACTCTCTGGCTCAGGGCTCTGCTTGTTCAGAGAGCTCTGCAGTGTGCTCCAATCTCTGGCACACACTGCAAATTTCTTGTACCACACACTGGTACTGCTTCTCCTGCAGCACATAAATAACTGGTGAAAATTGTCCTCACTTTGGCAGCTAATAATTGGCCCCTGTCTTCAGGGCAAGACAGCTGGCTGGACAAGAAAAACTAAAGACTCCTTTTAGCCCCTTCCACGACCACCTCTGGCATTAGTTGAAGTTTGTACAAAGGGTTAAAGCAGTGGGCTTAACTGTTAAGTTGTTCTCAATGCACTAAATATTAACTCATAGCTCAATAATGCTGTTTTTCTTGCTCTTTGTCTCAAGCTCTGCTACGTTATGCCATCATCCAGTGCAAGATGTGCTCAGTTTCCCCGGGCACAAGATAAGGTTCATTATTACATAAAGCTGAAAGACTTAAGGGACCAACTGAAAGGCATCACACCAAACACAGACGTGCAGGAGGTGCAGTATACATTCGACTTGCAACTTGCACAAGGTACAGTGCTTATTTTGTTAACCCTTTATTAAAATGCAGTGTAGTGTACAAGACAACTAGAAGTTTCCCAAGCAAGAAAGAAATAAAGAATTTAATGGGGGATGGGGGGGAGGGAGGCAGATGTGCCATCTTTTCTAAACTGTGTTGTGTAGAATTACAGATTCCAACTCTCTTTATAGTACAGCCTAAATTCTATAAGGAGAGCAGGGGATTATCTTGTAGAATTTGTGGCTGGTTTTCAAGTGTTTTCTGATAAAAGTGTTCTTTGATAATGTTTGTTCTAAATATTAATACTTGAGGTGTTCTGTTTCTGCAGAGGATGCTAAAAAGATGGCTGTCAAAGAAGAAAAGTATGACCCAGGCTATGAAGCAGCGTATGGAGGAGCTTACTGTGATCGTGCACCGTATGACAGTGAGCAGTGCAGCTTCCCTTCCAATGGAACGGGTAAAGTGCAGCGCTCTGGGCATTCGGGCTGTGAACCACTGCTTGGGAACGAGGACTCAGGGCTGTCAGCTGCATTTTGTAAACAGTGGGATTTTTGTTTTGTTTCAGCGGGAAGCAATCCACAGCACTGCGAGGGGTCGTCCTTCGGTGTAGTTCCTAATGGACAATGGATGACACAGTCCTTTGCAGACCAGATTCCAGAGTTCAGTGCCGGTGTGACACAGGAAGAGGAGGGAAGCAGCGTGTAGGGGCTGTTCCTTCTCAGCTATGCATCCATGCTGCAGTTTTAATGCAGTGACCAAGATTGGTACCTCGGTTCTCCAACTGAAGCATTTTAATAGTATTTTATCTCCCCTAGTTATTTTATTATAGTCCAAAGTAAGTGTGTGGTAGGCTGAAATCGATGAACTAGATGATTTTAAGAAACTGTTCAAACTTTTTTTAAAAAAGTTAGCCCTTTTTTGTATATGAGTTTTATATTTAATGTATGCCATTTCTTGCAGTTTTTGACAAATTGCTTTCTCATTTGTGAAGATTTCTTTTGGGCGTTAATTTTATTTCATGAATTGTAATGTAGTAGTAACAGCAGCAGTATACTTCTTACTGATGCCTCAATATTTGGATATCTCACAATCTTTTTATATCCGGAGGGGAAAATGGGAAGTGTACCCTTAACTTATGTGAAGCGATATTTTTAATCAGGCACAGTTAAGGAAATTGTGCTTTTTAAGTCTGCCTCTTACCTTCTTAAAAAGTGCAGAAAGTTGCACTCTGCAGCTGTGAGTACTGAGTATCTTCTGGGTGGGAAGAGAGAGCTCTGTCTGCTTGGTGAGTGGACCATATTCAGGATTAAGGGAGTGAAGACATCTCTCAAGTCACAACACTGGGGAGGAAAATTTGTGTCACACAGGACAGGGCCTAAATATTCTAGCTGAGCTGGCTTACGGTAAGATATCCCTACCACTCTATCTCTTTCCCTCTGAAATTACAATGTAAGGAACTGGAATTCCTTGAAAAAAGCCCCAAAACAAACAACAGTGGTGGTTCTTCAATTGTGTAGCATTCAAACACTGTCGTTACTGTGTGATTAGTCTCTTCACATGACCTTCAGCAGTAGACAACCCCTTTGAACAGATTACATGTCAGGGAATTGAAAGGCTGCATCCTCTGTAAAAATCACGTACAGCTACATTGTTTACATCATGTACAATTAGCACAGGGTGAAAAGAGTTTGCAATTTAGCAGGTTTTAACATTCCGTTCTCTTCAATCTGTAGAGGGTGGTCTTCTTATTCCTCTTACAAGCAAAAAATACTGAGTTAAATATAGGAGCAGCTGTTCCATGAATAAGAAGTTGGCTGTAGAAGCTACAGCTCTCTTCTGAGGAACTTGCCTAAATGATATACATTTTTGACCAATATTAGTTACTGAGAAAGAAACGAGATTCCATCCTGGTGCTTAACCATCATCTTCTTTCCCTCCTTTATCATGTGAGGAAGAAATGAAGTAAAAGCAATAAGCTGATCAAAACACTACAGTTTTGATGATCTTATAATAGTTGGTGCTTCACATACTTGAAAAACAGATACAAACAGTATCTCCACACTCCGTGCGGGCCAGAGAGTCCTGTAGGGTGTGATTTATCCTTTCTTCACAGCCAGCAACAGTTGTCAGTTGTGTGTAACTAGTTAGTGTAGGTTCTAATCTTGCTGTAACAGCTCTCACTGAGATCGCACACTGTCAACCTGTTATGAGGCAGGCATGATGTTTACAGTTTTTTCCCAAATTATGTGGCTTAATTCTGAGCGTCTTAAATCAAGAAAGTGTGCATTATGATTCTGATTGTGTTTATTAGCTTCAGCATAAAGCTATTCTGTATATTGTCAGAAAGGTATAGGACTTGTCTGTTATTTAAAGTGTACTGTATCATGTATTGCTGTTTACATGGGTGTTTTCCTGCAGGTGCTCAAAGTATCTTGCATCAGGGATTTGTTACAATTCAATTATTTTATTTTCAACAAAATTGGAAGCATGGAATTAGCACTGCTGAGTATGTAGCACAGTAGGATTTAACTCCTGAAAGGCTATCCTCTTTGAGTGGAAGGGAAAGGTGTCTTCTTTAAAGGAGTCACTGGATGCAAAATACAGTTAAGTCTACAATGACCGTTTCACTAAATACTGCAATTCTATGTGTCCTCCCTCAGAACTGGTGCTCTTTTTGTTACAGTAATACAGAAGTTCTTAATCTGTCTTAAATCTATCCATGTTTCACAATAAAATCAGGAATTGTACTGCAGTGTCTTGGAATGTGCTTTCACATGTTGCTAGCGAAGGTCTAAGTGCACTACAGGATGTGTCATATACAGAAATGCCTCAAAACAGTCACCACTCAACACAACTCTACTCAGTAACATATGCCTAAGATCTCATTTCATGCTCTTCAACGTGGGCCAGACAACTAAAGACACCTTGTGTGTAATACTGCAGGTATCTGCTGGGTAGGTCTTTCTACCAGAAGACATTGGAGTCTTATTTATAAAGACCTTAAATTAAAGTACACTGTCTGGCACCGAGTTTTACCTCTGTAAATGTATAATGAAAATACTTCACTGTCAAGTAAACCTAGTTCCTCACCTCACATCAAAGTCAGGATAATCTGAACCATGTAATGGTCACTCCAGCCTCCCTCTCAAGCCCTAAGCACACAAAAGTGATGGTCAGTTATTCATATATTTAACAAATACGTCGTTTTCTAGAATCAGTTAATCATATTCCTCATATGCTGCGTCTCAAACTATTACATGCATCCAATACACTATGTTTGGCAGTATTTAAGTTGTTTCAGTATCAGCTATCAGGACGAGTTAATTTGAACTTCCCTGAAGGGTCAGGAATAAACCAGTTTTCCCACAGATCAGTGTGGACACTGGGATAGTCCCAAGGTTTGTATCTCCCATTCCAGTGAAGTAATTTAGCTTCTTGAAGAAATTGCTCTGAGTAACGGGCATCAGGACTCCAACCTGCATGGGTAGATAAAAAAAAAAAAATTTAAAAATCCAGTTTTTAATAAAGGAAAACACTACAGAGTGAGTTAAATTCAAGTGATTTTTTTTTCAGAAGTCTTATTAGTATGATTTCATCAGATAGTTGTACGATAGAGTAGCTTTTTTTTAGCTTGATGCCTTTAATGCTGCATCAGCAAAAAAATTTCAGCAAGTTTCTTCTCTCAACACTTTTATCATCCTGGCATAGCTGGGATTAAAACCAAAATCTATTCATTTTACCACACCAGCTAAGACATTATGTTTTTCCTAGGATAATTCACTCCTAGGTGAAAGGTAACTGCATCCTCCAGAATGCTGACAACAAATGCTGCCCAGCCTCCCATATTCTTCCAACTGCACGTAGAAAAAACTGATTTTTTTCAGTCTGACTATATGCAGATCTTTCACATATTCTTTCATAGCTGATGGCAGTATAGGTTAGCTGGTCTTTAAACATGTAACTTTGCCCTTGGTATTTGGGTCTTCTTCCTTTTTTCATGCAACTTCATAACTATTAGGTGCTTGGGGTTTTTGCAGGGATGCAAATATGTTGTTTGCTTGACCTGTTAGGATACTTGCATCCAACTCCCACATTCTGCCCTGCCCTGAAGAAAGCAGGACTCATGAGCCTTGAGGGAAGTGGGGATTATGTGCTGTGGATCTGAGACAAAAAGTAATGCCTGAGGTACAGTAATGTAAGGTCCTGCACTGGGATCTTACAAACCACTCACTTTAGTTCCAACTTGGAAACAGTGAGAAGTTAAACTTACCAAGATGCCTTATGTGCCACATAGGATTAATAGAGGAATACTTTCCATGAAATACAATCAGCATTGGAGAGGTTGCCACGCCTCCCCCAAGGGTGCTGCTGTAGAGGTTTTCCCTGCAAAAGGAAAAATAAGAGAGTATGTTCAAAACCTCAAAGAATTTTTAGCACGAAAGGCAGAAGATTAAAAAATAAGTATTCTGGCAAAATTCAAAATCATTTTGAATCAGTTTTCAGCAGACTCCTTCCTTATGCTGTTAATTGATTGTATTTGTAACTCCAATTCCCACGGAGTAAATTGTTGCTACCAAGAAAAATGGGAATCAGACCCACCATGAAACCAGTTTCTTCTACACGCAGCCTGTGGTCCTCAATAATGACAAAGTTAACTGTAGAAAAGAAAGCTGTTAAAGGAATCAAACATAATTTAGCCTGGTTTCTTAAGAAAATGTACATATTTCCATGTTTTCCATTCCCTTTCTTTCCCTTTTCCCCTCCCCCAGCTTTTAGACCTCTGGTTGGATTTTGTCAAAGCCTAGTTAGCATCAATTAGAATATTAGTTTCCTATGGATTTTGTGGTAAATCCAGGGCTAGATCAAGCCTAATCATGGTAAGGGGAGGCATTAGGAGATGGCAGCCAGATGTCTGTCCACATGTGCTGATGGCCCTGCTGACCAGTTGGCACATGGGCAAAGCCACCCCACCTATGGGACACTGTGCCACCCACCTAGTCCAGTGGGGAGGAAACCTGGGAAGTACAGGGAGGTGCTGAAAGGCCACAGAACAAAAAAAATCATAACCTCCCCTCAAAACTGAGTTTCAATTGATAAGCAATTTTTTTTCACTGCCATTTCAAAATCCAGCTAAAAGGAGCATGAATGTGTTATTAAGGCAGAAAATCAACTTTATAGATCAAATTTGCAGTAATATAGAGTTCTCACTCTTAAAATCTCTTTAAAAGCACAGCAATAGCTTGTCAGGATATGTTACATAAGCAGAGTAAGAGAAAAATATTCGGCTTCTCAGTCATTCACATACTTCTCATTTGTGTCCCTCATCTGTTCATTTCTAAAACTAACAAGTAATGGACACAGCCCAACAGCACAAACCATTCAGTGGCAGTTTAGCCTTACTAAACTGAAATTCAATCCTTTGCAGAGTCAAGTTTTCAAATACAGGTTAACAGGGAACTAATGTAAATAACGAATGGTGCTTGTTTCACTGTGTTATGACTTATTCATGGTCAATAACATAAAGATATCTTTCATGTCAAATTTCCTTCAACTAGAGAAAAAGAAGTCTTTTCTACTGGTATTAAAAAAAAAAAAAAAAGATGGTGTCCAATTACAGTTTGGCTGATGCTACAATAGGAGAGTCCCCACACAAACAAGGAAAGATTCCTCCTTCTTTCAGCCAGCCTCAGGAAGGGAAGATCATTAAGTGGCTTGATCCCAAGTGAAGTTGGTCACCCAAAATGAGAACCACATGTTTTCAGTGTCCCTCAGGATTATGTGTGGTTTGTCATTAAACACAAGACTAAAATTCCAGCTGGTCATTTCCTGGTACAAAATTGGTCAGATTTAAACAGATGGAAATGCTGAAACAGGAGTTAAAAGAAAGACTGCCTGGAGTTGAAAAAAACTTTTAAGAGCTTTTAAACAGAAAATAAAACTGTAAACCAAGTATGAAAAGTAAAGTGCAAAGCTAAATTTCTACACATACTCTACATTTCTTTGCATCCACTTTTCCAACTGCTTCGTAACCCGCTGATGTTTCCATTCAGTCATGTTAGCAACAATTACTCCAGGATTAAAGGAACAGGTGCTGGGGCTGATGCCAAGATCTCTGATGGCTTGCTTTCTGTAGTCCAGGAATCCCATGTATGTGTTCTAAGAAATAAAAAACTATGTTTATCCCCTATGAATCTTTTTAAAGATGTGTACATTCATCTCTCTATCACTGAGAGGGAGACTAAACAGGCGCTGCCAAAGCTGAATTTCTAGATGGTGGTTATGTGTAGTGATTTCCATATGACACAAGGCTGAAAGGCAGGATACTTCCAGATACTAAATTAGTTTTTCCACAGTATGGTACAGTGGAAGTTTGATAAGGCTCTTCCCTCACCACATCTTTGCTTTTCAGTAGCTCACACCAAATATGCAGCATCAGACTTCTGCAACCATAATACTAGAGGGATGCCCTGACAATTCTGGGAAACTCAGCCCAGGAGTTAGTCTTTAAATTGTTTTCCTAGGTTTCATTCCCAAAGTGACTAATACAAATATCATATATTCTGTCTTCACTAGATGTTCTATAAATGCTCACTATCTACTGATAGCAAAATACCAAACATAATTTAGTAGAATCCGAAGAACAAGATACATTTAAATTATTACAGGAAACAACTCTGCATAGCACTACAGAGTTACTACAAGAAGTTCTTAATTACCGGTACAACTATTACGAAAGTAAATATCTATATCTATATATATAACTTTCACTTTGGGAAACACATATGAAATCTTCTTACACTTATGGGTAAACAAATTCATTATTAGAATTCCAGAATGGCATCTTACCTGCATCCCTACACTTCTAATCATTTCATGTGTAGAAGGCAGATCACAATCATCTGAAAAAGCTGCAGCATGTCCAGGAGCCAACTTAGTATCATAGAGTTCCTGGATGTCACCTGATTACAGAAAGGTCAAAAGCATAAAACAGCACCTACTGCATTGCTACAGGGTTGATAGGATAACATCCCTTCTCATATATGTTACTTATAAACACACCAGTTTTCAGGGATAGCCCAGATATTGATAAAGGCTGAATTTTGTAATACGGGACAATTCTTAAATTTCAGTCCTGTACCTGGATGTCTAAGGTCTATCTTTAAATATTATCACTGGTATTCAATACATTCATATTCTGGTTTGAGTGTCCAAAATCACTTCCAGCAGAAGCTGATTACACTGTTAAGAAGCCTGGTTACAAAATTCTGTATTCACAGAGCTTGCCTTTGGAGAGGGAGAGCACAGGCAATTTTTCTGATCCTCTTCAAGTCCTACAAAGGTGCCACTTCAATCTCTTGCACAGGATCAGGTTTTTCCTGGTATTATTGCATTTATACCTCCTTGTAAGATACCTAGGTTCCCAGCAATGGATAGTAGAAATGTGCCTGTCACTCCTGACCATCCCTGCTGGCTTCACAGACCATCCAGCTCCTTTCTGGTGGAGAGAAATAACCTCACTCATCACCTGACTGGCAGGTACCCACGATGCGCCAGAACAGTTTCAGGGCGGGTGGGAAGCACAGCACTGCCACAGTAATCGAGTGAGCCTGCACCCAAACTCCTACAGCTACCAGTTCTGCTGCTGGGCAAGGGTTGGTCACTGTTAAGGTGAATTATCTTGGAAGGCCATGTCCCAGTAGCCTGAGGTGAGCTCATTAAAAAACAAGTAACCAAAAACATTCCCCATACTGCCAACACTGGAACGAGTATTTCTGAAATAAACAGAGATTATGTATTTGTCTGAACTCACCAGGTGGCTGGAAACTCATGTCCCACCAAAAATAGAATTTGAATTAGTAGGACACTTAATTGTTGAAGATCAGCATGCCTTGCTAAGTGTTTTCTCATGATTCTTAACAGCTGATGCTTTTCTCTTGAGAAGCAAAAACAAGTGAAAAAAAAAATCAAAGCAAAGAATTCTGGGCCGACACCCCAAGTTCAGTATGTTTCATTCTTACCACTTTGCTGAAAGCAACAACCAACAAATAAATGATCCCAAAGTTCTGTCCCATTCTCTCCCTATCCCATGAGAAGTCTCATTCACTCCCATTGCAGAGACATCTGAGAGAGCACAGTCTCAAATTACAGCTAAGACACAGGGAGTAGCTGCCTGGACAGGCTCTCTTCCTCCACCTCACTCCCACATGTCCATCTTTATTCCCTTCTTGTGGGCCCTATGATTGCGTGGCCAAAGGGTGAACAAGACAGGCTGACTGAAACAAAGGGGAAAAAAAAGACTTAAAAAAAAAAAAAAAAAAAAAAGAGTTTGGTTTCTTCTTTTTTTACATTTTGTACTGCTAGTCTTCTGCCAGGTCAACCAGCTGAATCAGATTCTTCTGCAGCTGCACAACTGCAGATACGACGTAAGTAACAGGAGCTGCCTGGGGGCAGGAGAGGCCACTTGGTCAGCAGCAGCCAACCATGAGCTGTAATGAGAAACTGCACCTTTATCCTGCAGCTCCACAAACACCATCAGCTGACATAAACTGACACCTCTAGTGAAAGAGAAAGCCCTCTCTCTCCTCCTCCAGCCACGCTGCCTTGACTGCTACCAGGGGGCTAATTAAGGCTGAAAGTAATCGCGTTCCTGGTGAACCCCTGTGCGGGTGCAGGGTGGGGTGCAGGGGAAGTGGTGGGCTCAGCTTGAACCACTCATGAAGCTGGAGTCTAAGTGAAGATTTTCAGAACTTTTCGAAGAGTTAAATATTGCTGTTGTCCATTGATAACGGAACAACAAAAAGCAGAGAAACACCCATGTTTAAGAACTGTGATACGAAGTCTATTGCAAATAAAACAAGAAAGGTAGAGTGGCTTAGTCGTCTTTTATAAAGCAACACTTTAAGTGCAGATGTTCTGAAATCTGTCTCTCAAGAGGCAAAATTAGAAAAGGGTGTAGAAAAGGAGTGCAGAATTATACTTTTGTCATGCGTAAATTCAGTGGTCTTAATGTTCTTACAGCAAAGACTAACTTAGGGCAACAAGTTTATTGTAGTTATACTCAGTCCTTTCCAAAGAAAATTTTCATTGGAACATTCCTTTAATGTTTAACGAGAACAGGTAAAATGGTTTTGTTGCCCCTGTGGCCTGGCTAGGATAGAATTCATTTTCTTCATAGCAGCTCATGTGGTGCTGAGGTTTAGATTTTTAGCACACTCATGTTCTGGCCTTCCCTGTTCCTCATTCTGCCCCCCTCAGTGAATAGGTTGGTGGGTGCACAAGAGGCCAGGAGGGAACACAACTGGGCAGATGATCTGAACTGCCTAAAGAGCTATGCCATGCCACACAATGCCATGCTCAGCAAGAAAAGGGGAAAGAGGGCATCTGGGGTGGGTAAGGAGAGAAGAGGTGTAGGTAGCCAGCTTGTGCTTGGGAACTGGCTGGGCATGGATTGCCCATCTAAGGGGTTTAGTTTTCTTCTCCTCCCTCTTATTCCACTTATCCTTTGCTTATTACACAATTATTTGTTTGCTTGTTTTATCTTGACCCTTTTCTCTTCCTCCATCCCACTGGGGGTGGGGAGAAAGTGAGTGAGCAGCTGTGTGGTGCTTAGCTGCCCACCAGGGTTAAAGCACAACACCCTGACTAAAAAAGTGTTATAAAATAACAAGAAAATGTGATTATACAAGGGAGAACAACAACTCTAAAGAGAAAAAAAAAACCCTACTGGGAAACAGAACTTAAAAAAACCACTGCTGTTCCTCTGATTAGATTACTTTGTATGATAAGGAAAAAAATTTTTTTCAGGATTGGAATATCTTCTAACTGTTCCCATTTGTTTGGGAACTCTCAGATCTTTGATCATGACTCTGCAAATTGCTTTGGATTCTGAGCTGAAGATGCTCAAATCATATTTTGAGTGTTTGGAATTTTAATCCTCTTATTTGAGTTAATTCCTTTTGCTCTCGAGAACAGCAATTCTGGATAAGGAATTGGTAGCATTTGGGGGAATTCAAATACTAGCAGGAAATGCATGTCACATATTTAATAAATATTGCAGCACCGGAGTGAAATCCATTGTATCATTTAGGAATTGACCAGAATCAATTACAATGAAACCCACATACAATTTCAATCTCAATTATTCAAAACATATGCAGATAAGTTCTTCTTCAGACTTTCATTTAGATAAAGAGATTATTTGTAGTTCCCCTAAGTTCAACACTCCTAGCAGCTGCCTTAGTTTCCATTATATCTCATATTTCCAAATGACCATAAAAGCTGCAATAACTTTAGTTTTAATTCTGCTAGAAACTGCTTTTTAGATGACAGCTTACCTTGAACAATAACATCATCATCCAAATATATTACTTTCTCATGTTTCTGGATAAGCAAAGGAAGATAAAATCGAACAAAGTTCAGCTATTAAACAGGAAAAAAAAAAGGTAAAGACTAAATGGTAAAGTTGTTTAATGTACTTGTCTCACACTTCTGTCTCTATTAACAATCAGTGTTAATATCTCTTAACTGAGCACTAGCCAGTGATCATTTTTTTCCTCCCCCCAGCTTTACTAGTGTCCTGAATCCGTTGTTGTTATTATTATCGTTATCATTATTATCAATCCATATTTATTTGCCATGGCCCAAACCAAACAGCCCAAAACAGTAGCACTCATTGCATGAGAAGTGTGCAACATCTCCTGTTTGTGTTGACTGTCAGTCCAACTAATATCATCTCATGGCCATTAGTTCTTACATGTGAAGAGAGTGAGCAACCATCCTCCCCTCAGCCCCTCACACCACTCCATTCTCTAGACCACTACTATTTTCATGCTAAAAGTCCACTATTTCCAGGCTGAACAGTTTTAACCCGCTGATTCCCTTCATGAAATCTTTTCCATATATTAGAAATGTCAAAGGCTCAGAGCAGGCCAGTGTGAACAAACATTCTGGACAAACTCAAACATTTTCTGGTGGTGCTACATCTTTTTCAGTTAAGGGGACGAAGACTGCACACAGTATTTAGGATGAGAGAAAACTGTGGATTTGCACTGTGGCAAACTGATGTTCTCTATTTTGATCCTTACTCTTTTTCTAATAATTTGTAACATCTGATTTGTCTTTTATGACAGCCAGGAATTTAGATTAGTCATTAGACTCTGAATTAACCCTGGACATGAGCAGAATGCAGCCAACTCAAGTATCATGAAGGCACAGTAAACACTATTACATCTCCCCTCTAATAAATAGTGTATATACTGTCAAAGATACAATACATTCAATTTACCAATTTTATGTCATCAAATAGTAAGGTCCCAGCAAGACAGACAAGTTGCAAGGAGCTTGTTATAGGGCATTTCTCCTTCTTAAGTCAGGGTATAGCATTTGGATCTGATTTGGCTTCTCTGATTTACACTCCCACATGTAATAGAACAGATCTAGGACATTTTAAAGCCCGTAATAGGTGTTAAAAAAACCCAAAAATTTGTTATGTGGTGTTCATTTACTCACAGGCTGCAGTAGCTCAGGACGTGATGCATCTTGTCTGATTTTTCCTTTTAGTACCATAGGGTTGAATTCTACAACCTTAAATTTTATTTCTTTCAGTTTAGAATTTTCAATCCATTTTCTGTGATTAAGAAAGAAGTGATAAAAGAAATATTGAGTGTGTGGCAAGTACTTGCAACATGAAATTCACAGACCCTTAGGAGAATAAGAAGGCTTGAAAGCTCACTCATCTATTCTATCCCAACACAGAATCACTTATGTCTACAGCCATTGCACAGATATGTCTTTAAAACAAAACACAAAAAAATCCACACAAAAACCTCAACAAAACAAACACCCCACAGCACTGTCAAAGCCAGACTCCATGTGTTGCCCAAATGACCCATCTTTCACCATCACTAGCAGTAAGTGCTATTTTTCTAAGATTTCTTTGTATAATTAAAGATCATTATTTCTTATCCTATCTACCACGCTTTTAAAGTAGAGGTTAGTTTTCTCCCTTTTACAGTTTTATGTCCTAGATGATTGCCACATCACATCCTAATTATATTTTCTTCAGACTAAACCAATATTTTCATTATTTTGTCAGACTTCTTATCATCACTGCTTATTTTCTCCTCTGACCTCTCTTCTAAATCCTTCCTGAAGGCACCTAAAGCTAACCACACTTTTTTGATGCCTTAATAATGTCTCCAAGATTGGAAAAAGTTTCCTCACATCTCCTCTGGTTATATATGTCAACATGTATAACCACTGATGCATGCCTTCTGTTTTTTGAATCAGTGTGGTCAGTTATCAGTCATAATTCTGCAGTTTTCCAAATGAATGCTACTGAACCTCCGCTTCACTCTGAGCCAATACAATCAGCTATTCCCACTAACATTACCTTGTCATTCCCTCTGCTGATTCTAATCATATTTTACAGTTAATTTTTCCTGTTCATCATGATTAATTTGTTTTCAGCTCTTGTCCTCAATAAATTTGCTGCTTCACGCCAACTGCAGATTCATAAAGAACATTCTTCACTCTATTATCTAGGTTGCTGATGAACTAGATGTGAAAAGCTCCCTGGGGGACCCCACTCATTACATCTTTTCAGTTTGACACAAATTGTGGCACACAGGCCAGAGGTGAGACCCGCTAAGAAATCTGCTTTTGTTTTGCTTCACACCTTTCTCCTCTTAAAGACAATGTTTGCAAATTTTAACATGGAAACATGCTCTCGTTACAAGCTTTTTGGGATTCTTTTTATAACCTTTCATTCATCCTCTTAGACGAAATTAGTTTTAAACAGTTCTGAAGCTTAAGATAGATGAGAGGTAAGAGCAGTGCCACAAAGTGGGATTGTGATGAGTAGGAATATGTGTACTTACTAAAGACTTCTGCAGCCCATCTACAAAAAGCAGAGAAGGACAGGTCTGGGTATGGTCTGGCTATTTCACATCCTTTTACATCAGTCAGTGGCTTCCTACACGTACAGAATCCTGGGGGCTACTACCAATAGCACTACTTAAATAAAAGGGAGAAACATTTCCCTGAAAGGTCCTGCAAAGTCTATCCCTGTGCTAGGGAGAACAACCACCTGGTCCTAACTTCAGCATGAAGCAAAGAAAGGCTGGTATATACCGAATGTGTGGGATGGTTGTCTTCAGCCCAACTATGTAGAACAAAACACTGGCCTCTGTGTTGCTGTGGATGCTACTGATGGCTGCTACAGCTGCACCCATCCTGCCCGCAGCAGCGCAGATCACCACGGGGATTTCTTCTTCCATTTCCTCAGGACTCTCCAAATCAACTACAAGAAACAAATCCATTTTACATCAGATCTGGGTCCCAGGAATGAATACTTTCATGAGCAGTGGAATCATTTCACCATCACCCCACTTCCTTACCACATTCTAACACAAATCCCCATCTGGCAAGGCACACAGCATGAGCTGTCACTAGTACAGAACAGCGTGAGGTTTGACTGGACTGCTGGATGCCTCCAAACAGAATATATAAGAGAGTTCTCAGCATCTTCTTCTCAGCAGGGTCACAATTCAGCCTGTCCTTCATGTAGCTGCTTATTCACATGAAACCTGAAGAGGTTTGAATACCTTTGAGACTTCTTCTCAGTTATATCTAGTACAAATTCAACAATAGGTTCCAAAATTATGAAAGGAAAGAAGTGAGTCAAAAAGAGTGCAATTGCATGACCTCCACTTCTTTGGGAAGTAGGCTTAAAAGGAACAGTGCAAAAGTTTGTGCCAGCAGGAAGTTGCTAATGATAAAAGGAAAAAAAACTCTAAATAATACTGAATCAGGTCACATTACTGATAAGGAAGATTTTTATCCCTAGCACTGCTTAACTTACAGAACTTAAATGGATATATTTATATTGGTTAAAACATAACCATTTAAGTCATAACAACCCCAACCAAAATATAATGAAAATAGATGGTTTATACCCAGAAAGAGTTTGTTTTCCTTGGGAACAGTGAATAAGCTATTTGTATTAACATTTAGTACTAGCTCAACCATATCAACCCTAGCAGGTTTCTGTCACTATAAATATTCCAGCAAAAACTTCTGCTGTAAATGTCAAGATTTGATGGTCTATCTGAAATCAATAAGCAGGCCAAGAACATTCCCAAAGAGGCAAGTCGTGATGGAAGTTTATTACCAGTTGACAACACCAATCTGTTCAGCACAAATAAGGATATACTCCAGCTTCCATCTACATCAGTGACATCTGGATAAAAACGTGAATCAGAATGACAACTCTTAGTCATTACTACCAATTCCTTTCTATTTTATCCAAGTAATTCAGAAGCAAGAAATTTTGCATCCCAGACCATATGGAATGGTGTGAGTAGCTCAGCTGCTGCAGGACAAACAAGATTCAGTAAGATGGAAAGTGCTGTTCAAATCAAGACATGAGGAATGTAAAACGAAACAGAAGTGCAAGTCATTTACCTGTTTCATTTTTTAACGCCGATGGCACTTGGTGAACTTTGTTATACAGAATGGCACACACAGTTAAGACAAGAAGTAACAGTAAGATCTGGTTAACTGAAACAAAAGGGAGAATGTATTAACAACCAGTATAACAGTATAACATAATTCCCAATTATCTGCTTAAAAACAAAAAATCCAATTTGCAACCTGTACATATGATTACCTGTATCTGCTGTGTTTATCAAATTCTTCTTTCTCACGTTATTTGATCAAGCTAAAAATTTTATGTTAAAAACATAAGTCTTCCCTGTTACGGTAATTTCCAACTACCTCATTTTCATGGTTAATTTACTCACTAAATCATAAGACTCACAATATATGTGGGTTATCCATACTAGGAAATTCACATGTTTCTGAATTTACCAGGAGCTTGGAATCTTTTTTCCTGCCTAATTTGTTGTCTGCTTATCCTCACAGGACATCATGAGTTAATTATATTTGGCTAGCCCTTTCTTTCCCTAGTGCTTCTCTGATAAAACTTCATGCACAGGAGAATTTTTTTTTCTATTTCAGATCTTCAAGGTGTATTTGAGCAAAACTCCAAAAATTCTAGAAACACAAACCCAGCATGCTACTGGAACCAGGAATGTTTCAAAATATTTGAAAAGACATATTTTGACAGAGTAATTTTAATTAGTAAAATCAAAACAAGGCATGCAACAGCAAATACACCTGACTGTGTATTCTGATTTACAGTTCCTACAAATCTTGGACAAGATAAAGTCATTCAACACAAACCAGCCACATGCAGGGACCAGAAGAGTTTACGGAATACAGAGGGGAAGAAGTGCATTGCCATCATCAACAGTTACTTTGATGACGGGAATTCTTTGTTTCAGACAACTTTGTTTCTTTTGGACTACCATAAAAGGTATTTAAGATGTACAAAAGAGCAAAGAGAGCAGGATTTTGAAGTGTTTTAATCAAAAGGGCCAACTGGCCACAACTGGGCATGAGAATAAACTGAAATTGGTAAACATATGTCACCAAACCTGCACTAATTTGAACTGGCTGAGGAAAAATCCTGCTGACTGCAGAGAAATTTTGGGTGCATAATTGAAGGCAAACAACGGCCCATTTTCAGTCACTGACCCTGACAGTTGATGAGAAACCCAAAGTTCTCGAGGGACACACCTCAATTTTGAGTATGAACAGCATTAATGTGCAGAGTTTATTAAAAAACAGTCAAGTTCAGTGCTCTAGGCACAACCCACGTGGAACCAGCAGCTACCTGCACTCTTGAAATTTGAGAATATCTAGTCTCATGCATGCAGTAATTTTAAATTAATGGGATTTATGGTTGTACTTATCCCACTTAGTTAACAGGAAAAGACTTATTTGTATACTGAAAGTTAAGCATGATTTAGGAAAACTAGAACTATAAATTTATACGTAACTGTGATGGCAGTTGCATGAGAAATTGCATTTGACGTTTCTGTGCTTTTTAAAAAAATATATGTTTCAAATGTTTTTCATCTCTCTTACTTTTCTTTAAAAGAGCCATTGTAGTGTTGGATGAGAACTGTGATCTGTGGTAAAATAAAACAAAAAAAAACAATTAAAAGAGGAAAAAAAAATAGAGAAAAATCATTAATGCCAGAAGTGAATACTAATTAGTTATTTCAGGGACAAGTTTTTGAATTATCAATTTTACTGCTGAACTAGTCAAAGTAAAACTGTATTTGATCTCTGTAAATACATTGCTTTTTTGGAACAAATAACTAATATTCTGGGCTAGAAATATTTCATATTTTAATTTAAGAACTAGCAGGTTGTAAAAAGCATTTTAACAAATTCCATCTGATCACCTACATCAGCGATAACTAACATTTTTAATACAGTTTAAAATAATGTGCAAAGAAGCATTAAATCACCCACTGATGCAATTTATAAATACATTTATCTCTAATTTCACCTAAAACATAGTAACTGTCACGAATACTGATCTCTTGCTGGAGTATGCTCACAAACATATGGGAATCTTATCTTGGAACAGTGTCTATCAGACTTGCAGAAAATTTCAGAACAATAGTAAAAATATTTTCTAGGAGCAGTATCCTTCCACAAACAGTAAGGAGGGAGTACGTGTAATGTACCCTAAAACTGTACTTCTAAGCCAGGCCCAAGAGCAGTCATGACCTTATGCCCGAGAGGACAGAACATAAACCCTAAAATACAGGATTATGGGAAATACATCATTTGTTTGAATTCTGGACCCAAACCTACTGTTTATGAAAAAAAACCCAAACCACAAAACCAAGACAACAACAAACAACCAACAGTAATAAAAAGCACCAGAAGCTGGAGGGGAGGGAACAAGACAACTGTGTGATCTAACCTTTATACTGTGTGATCTAACCTTTACACTGTGTAGCTGGATATAGGACAGAAAACAATTTTTCCAGTCACCACGCATACATAGGGACACATTACAGCATAGGTAAGGATAAATGGGGATTTCTATGCCACATAAAAATGAAATTTCGTCCAGCTCCTTGAGAAGACAGACGGAACAGCAGGAATTCTTGAAATCTGAGTCACAAAACTGACCACCTCTCATTGGTCAATGCTCAAGTTCAGGCAGCATCCTAAATTAGTCTCCACTTTGACCAACGACTTAAATGACAACAAAAATATGAAAAAAAATCTAAGATGTGGCTTTGTTTACAAACCACTTATGTAGTTAGGTCCCAACAGAAGACTAATTTGCAGCGAGAAAGGAGTCATTCTGGAAGTTTTTTCACATCTGCACTACTTATCTACATTCCAGCAGACCACTCTCTTCATGTGGCATTAATTTACACAGAGGAAATCAAGTTTATCTATCGGAAAAAAACACCACAGCTGAGAAAGCCCTTCTCTCACGCATTACACACAAGTACCATCTTCATATGCATTTAAAAACTTTACTCATTTAGGTAAGCAGAGAGGCAACAGAACCCCTACACTCTTGAAGTAACTTTCTAACCCCATTTAGCTAATCATAACCTTCCACTGATTTCCATAGAGCTGATCACTGTCTTTGAATTAGTATTTGTAATAATAGTCACAAACAGTCCTAATGATCACTGCAAGAGGAAAGCTGCATAGCCACAGCTTCACGGTATCCTCAGAAATTATTAAATCCACACAAACTGAATCATGTTTTAAGCTTTAAAATCCAAACTCAGACAGACTCCCAAGCAAGTTTGAGTTCTAGCACTACAGCATTCCTACGCCTCAGTAACACCGATTGATTACCTGCTGAGTTTTAAGAAACGAGAGGTATATTTGCTCCCCTACAAATATTTACTCATTTTTCCTGCCTGTAGACATTATTTCCTGGAACCTGGCAGTCCCTAAGTCAGCTGCCAAATCCTGTAACAAAACGAGGGGCTGCAGAAGGGAAAGCTCAGAAACAGTGACATTACTGCTCAGATATTTCCTGCTTAATTAGTCTTTTTACCTCTTCAAAGCAGCACAGTATTCGGGACTCCTCTCTTCTGAAGCGCTGAGGAGCTATTTACTTGGATCCTAGATAACCCACAGCTGTGAGCACTCTTGCCAAAGCCTCCTTGACCACCATCCTCCTTTGAAGTCACCCGCACAAGGGCCTTACAGGGCACAGTAACAGTTTTATGATTCAATTCCTTTTTCAGACTCTTCAAAGTTTACTTTGGAGTTGTGCTGGTTTTCTTTTCTTTCTCTGCTGCTGAGGAATAGCACGGAGTCCAGACGCTGCACTGGAGGAATGAGAGCCCATAAACCACTTCCAGATGTGCAGAACGATGATGCAGCCCCAGATCTGGCAAACTTGCCTCAGAGCTTCAGCTAGCAGATTGCAAACAAATCCCATAAGACAAAAAGTCTTAAAGGGGTGGGGGAAAGAGAAGGAAGCAAACCCTTCCAGAAGTTACTTCCAACAGTCTAGCTGCAAGTTAGGTTTCTAGTCATTATTTATGGTAAATGTGAACAGATAACTAGTGTGCAAGAGCCAAAATACAACATGCCAAAGTCAAACTGAAAGCCAAAGTTTTTCCAATGTCTGTTGGCAGAGTTCTTGCAAGTCAAAAGCTAAGGGAAACCCACAAAAATCAACTCTGAACATGCACTTTGACTTGAATCATCTCATTTCCAAATCTTTGAGCATTTAATCCACAGGTTTGGTTTAGATTCAAAAGGATCTCAGATGAAGGTTACCAGTACATGTTGATATCCTGCCTCCTAAGCTCTCTTGGAATGCTTTTGCTGTTCTATTTCTACAGCACCGCTTTTATTCAAATTCTCTCCCTCCCTTCTAGGAATGACCCTTCTATGTGATAAAATGTTGTTTTGTCACAAGATTTTCATGAATACTGAAAGGAATAATAATAAACATCTTCAACACTAAACTATTGTTCATATTTTTAGCATGAGGCAGTGCAAAACTTACAAGGAGTACTCAGTGAAGGTTTTAAAAATCTTAAACGTTCTATATGAAGATTGCTCTTCCATTTGCAGGAACTGAAAATATGGGGTTTCAACTGTATGTCTCAAACATGCCCAAACTGTATTATCTGTGTCTGATTTTGTACAGAAATTCATCTTTTGCAGAGCTGCTTGAAGGAAAAATAAACAAAGAGTTAAATATACAGTTATGTGCTTTGTGCAGATGGCCACAACTATTAGTACTTTTCCCATACTGTGGTATTTAAGCTGTATCAAGCTTATGTTTTTCAAAATCCACCTGTGTTTTTTCACCTCCCTTCCATTTCTATGTGAATCTGAACAGATCCAAGCAGCAGACAGCCACATGAGCCTGCGGAATTGGGACCAGATCCTTCACTTGACAGCAACCCCTGGATTACTGGCAACACAGTAGCACCTTCGCAGAATCACAGAATCAATTAGGTTGGAAAAGACCTCTGAGATCACCGAGTCTAACCTGCGACCGAACACCACCGTGTTGACTAGACCATGGCACCAAGTGCCACCTCCAGGCTTTCCTTAAACACCTCCAGGGACCATGACTGCACCACCTCCCTGGGCAGCCCATTCCAACGTCTAATTACCCCTTCTGTGAAGAAATTCTGCCTAATGTCCAGCCTAAACCTCCCATGGCACAGTTGAAGACTATATGTGGTATTTTAGAGAATACTGACAGCGCTCAATTATACATCTCGGCATAGCAATTTACTACGCAGAGCTCGATAAGGAGAAGAGGCTTTTTGTACCAGATACACCTTCTCTGGATTTCCCGCAGCCTCACACGTTTACATTCTCACATAACACCCTGCTCTCACAGGAAAGAGAGCAGCCTCTCTCCTGCAGAACGAGACCTTCGAATTCACATCACCCGCCGTCAACTGCAGAACCGAAACCTTGGTTTCTGATCTCAACCCTCAGCGCTTAAACAGCAGCTCATCCCTTTTCTCACATGCACGCCTCGCAGGCAGCAGCATTACGTCGCCAGTCAAAAAAACCTGTGAGTCTGCTACACGTTTCTGGGGGCTCAGGGGCAGAGCCGGGCGCCCCGGGCTGAAGAGCACACGCCGCACCAGCGGTGCCCCGGGTCGGCTTCCACAGGGCTCCCGCCAGAGCACGGCCGAGCCCGGCGGGTCCTCGGGGGCAGAGGGGCCGCGCTGACAGAGGGGCCGTGCCGACAGAGGGCTGCGGCGGAGGCGGCCGCGGGGCGGGACACGGGCGGGACACGGGCGGGCCGCGGACCCGCCGCCCTCACGTCAGCGCCCCCCCTTCCCCGCGGGCTGCCCCGACCGCGCGGTGCGTTGTGGGAGCGGCGCTGAGATGGCGGCGGCCGCCGCCGGGCTGAGCTGGAGGCGGGTGTCCTCCTTCACGGGGCCGGTGCCGCGCTCCCGCCACGGGCACCGCGCGGTCGCCATCCGAGAGCTGCTCATCATCTTCGGCGGCGGCAACGAGGGCATCGCCGACGAGCTGCACGTCTACAACACGGGTGCGCGGGGCGGGGCCGGGCGGCGGGGCGGGCGGGGAAGGCGGCGGGGCAGTCCCGGCTCCGGCCGGCGGTGGCACCGGGCCCCTCACGGCACCCGGGATCGCCCGCCGAGCCTCCCGCGCTCCCCCGGCTCGGCCGAGGGGGCGGCGGGCGGGCTGAGGAGCTGCCTGGAGGTGAAATGGCGGGACGGGAAATACGCCTGGGCCATGAGGTCTTCCCTGGGATAGCGCTACGCCCCGGCCGGTGCTGCGGCGTTAGTGGGCCTTTCTGGGGAAAAGGAACCTGGAAAATCTCTTGATACGCCTGTTGTGCTTTCCCAGCCCCTGGCGCGGGGGTGCGGAGTCTCCCCTGGCAGGGCTCGGCTGAATGGCGGCAGGCGGGATTAGTCCCCGCCAGTGTCCGGATCCCCCTTCTTCCCTCTGGTGGCGGCAGCTCACGAGAGCTGAACGCGCTGGAATAGGAATCTTGCTTGGAAAAGTGAACATGCTGGCATTGGGAGCCTTTCCAAACAGGAAGCTGCCCGAGACCGATTTTATTTGTGAAGGATTAGATGCCTAAATAGTTACTGTACGGGATGCTGAATGAGGCTGGAAAACTTGCGTGTAGTGTTAGAGCTTGGGCCGAGACGGGAGAGTTCAGTGACTGATCCGTGCTTCTCAATCTGCCAGTGTTAGCTGATCGAGTTTTTCCAAGCAGATTTTTCTCTGATATCTTAAAGATCTACTATTCTTAATCACATTTTTGGGGGGAGAAGAAAAAAAATCTCTTAACCTTTCTGTTCTGACAAGTAATCCCAAAGAAAACTCTCAGACAGTACAGTTATGCTGTCTGTCAGAACAAAGGTTTTGATGCGTACCTTTTGAGTGAGTCTTTTGGGTTTTTTTCCTGCCCGGATTTTCTGCTAAAGGTGTTTCCCCTTCATAGCAGCGACAAAAAGGATCGTGACTCAGTTGTTCCTGTTCCTGGACGAGTGCTTGGCCCAAACTGACCTTTTTTTCTCTGGGGTTTAAGGTGCAGGGTTGTGACCCAGGCTGCCCCAGTGTGGGATGCCATCCGTGGCTCTTGCTATGCGTGTGATGACTTCCAAGGAGCTGGCACACAGTGAGCATCTTAATCTGCTGCAGCAGTGTTCACTGGAAGCTTCTAATTTCATATTTTTCCTCTTCATGCTCATGAAAAAAGCTTAGGATAAAGAAGACAGTGTCTCCCGTAATTCTTTAATTCCAGAGCAGTTTAAACACCAGTATGCTGCTGCTGGATCAGACTGTCTCAGCTGCTCTTTCTTGCCTGTGTGCCTCTCCTCTCCCATGTATCAGTGCAGCGTTCCGTGGATATTAACATGGGTCCCAGAACAGTGTAATTAGTTTTTGAATAGGGCTATTAAGTCCAGGCACACTGCCATGCTGCTGTAGCTCTAATAATTCTGTTTCTAGGGCTAGCTCCCTCTGAGTTAGCATAGTTATCTCTCTTCTGTAGAACTGCACTTGTGTTCCTCATTAGCCTCTATTCTTGGCAAGCCTGTTAAATTGCTGGGTGACCCTTCGTAAATGACTTAGTTACAGTGACCTCATGGGTTCATTCATACTGAGTAACGTTGGTTTGATACAGGTGTTTGCTTTCCTTTTTATTAAAAAAACCCCTCAATTAAAACTTAGTGTTAAGCAAATAGCCCATTCACAGTTATCTACAGGTAAAAAGTAATGCTCTAAAAAGCAGAGGTGTTTAAAAACACACTTTTCAGTGTTTTAAATATTTTTCTTCTTTTTTTTTTTTTTCTCTACTATAGTTACAAATCAATGGTTCCTTCCTGCTGTAAGGGGAGATATTCCTCCAGGCTGTGCAGCACATGGATTTGTTTGTGATGGTACCAGAATACTAGTTTTTGGAGGAATGGTTGAATATGGAAGATACAGTAATGATTTATATGAATTGCAGGTAGGAAATGTATGAAAATGTTTCAGTTTTGAGGACTACTATATTTATCTGTTTATGAACAAACACATTTTATTTTACCAACTGCAGAAGAAACTTAGATAAGCTTTGCTCTGCTCCAGGAAGAATAAACTTTAAATAGATTCTGAAGATGGAGAAAATCCAAATGCCTTTGAAAAAGAGACTTCCATGTAGTCTAAATAAAGTATAAAATATTTAGTCTTTTATTTAAGTAAGCTCATATGTGTCCCTTTTAACATATGTCCTGAGAAAAGCCCAGCATTCCTTTAAAAATAGTTCAGAAAACATAAGACTGTTAACATTACCTGAATTCTGTTTACTGTGAGTGACTATAAATGAAGATATTTCTGAACATATTTTTCTTGTCTTCAAGGCAAGTCGATGGCTCTGGAAAAAAGTAAAACCTCAAGCTCCTTCCAATGGATCACCACCCTGTCCTCGACTTGGCCATAGCTTTTCTTTATATGGTAACAAGTGCTATTTGTTTGGTGGCCTGGCAAATGAAAGTGAAGATTCAAATAATAACGTTCCCAGGTATGCTGATTTGCTTTGAATTTAACGGCTTTAAAGACAAATGACTGGATGTGACAACTTTGAGCAGGAACATTCTAGTCAGGCTGTTGTGTGTACCAGGTACCTGCAGATGGATTATTTGTGCAGTGGATGGGTTACATGCGAAGAAGCTTAAATATTTCTTCTGCTAACCCCACAATATGTAACACTGACTGACAGCTCTGACACTTATGTAGGCAAACCTGAGTAGACTTTGGTATTTTTCCTAGTACTCTGGGTGATGATTTTAAGAATGGCTTGTTTGTTAGAATTACTTGAATCAGCCAAGTCTCATGAGTCATCAGGGAATTCACGATGGATGTTTCCTCTATATTACTGTGGAAAATAGTTATGAATTCATTTGGAAATTTTTTACAGTAACAGCTAAAGTTGCCTTTGTTGCCAGCAAACAGTGCTCTAATGCTCCAGTTTTAGATCCACATTCACCTGCAGTTCAGAGCAGTAATATCCACTGAGCTATAACCTGGCAGTTTTAAGCTCAGTAAACAAGGGGTACGTCATGTGAATGCCAAGATTCAAAAACAGTTATCTAAAAAATAACTTGCTGATAGATTCAGCAACAAATGGCTAATTGTCTATTGGCCAGCCTGAAGGCACAAGAAAAAAATAGCTTCTTCTCACCTTTATTGCTTTGGAGTTGCAGAAATTCATCTCTAATGTTTCTGGTCATCATGTTATTTCTCACAGCTTTGCAGTTTATTCCAAGTGTGTCCGTATGTAGTAATTTCTGCAAAGAATGTTGTTTACCCCTCTTGAATGTTTCCTTCATGTAATACAGTGTAGCAAATATGATATGAGAGCATGTTTCCTTAGAGGCAACCAGTTATAATTGTTCAGGTTTTTTGTTTAAATCCAGTTTTGGTACTGTCCACAATGCATCAAATGTTTTGAGAGTTTAAAACTCTACACTCTCCCAAGACAGAAGTCTGTGATACTTGGAAGGGGTTGGGGTTTAAAGCGCACTTGTAATCGTGCTTGTAAGTGAATTTTTCATACTTTTGACAATAATACCCTAGATATTTAAATGATTTCTATGAACTGGAGCTGCAACACGGTTCTGGCGTTGTTGGCTGGAGTATTCCTGTGACCAAAGGAATCTTGCCATCTCCCCGAGAATCTCACACAGCCATCGTATACTGCAGAAAAGATGTGGGAAGTCCGAAGATGTATATTTTTGGAGGGATGTGTGGCTGTCGGCTTAATGATCTCTGGGAACTTGACATAGGTGAGTTGATTTGCCAGTAGAAGTCCGTGCTCACTTGCTGAGAGGAAAAATTACAGTATAGAATGGTTAATGGCATGATGTGGTACAGATATTATTGAGTCTAACACCATAGTGCTAACCTCTTGTAATTTCTGGAATGAAATAGATACAGCATTGTTTGCATATATTGTCCTCGCTGATTATGGGTGAGATTGTTTCTTTAGAGAGTTCTTTAGAGTGGTTATCACTATGATAACCAAGCTGAATAACCATAATGGAACCATAATATATCTTTCTGATAAACATTGTATTCCTTCCTGTTTTTTAAAAGAACCTCTAGGGGCTTGTTATTGTGCTTCTTTCTTAAAGTTGCCATCCGAAAAAGATGAAGTTTTGTTTTGCTTAATCTTAGAGGTATGTTCCCTCCTAAAATCCAGGGAGTGAAATATGCGGTAACAAGGTTTCTGTGAGGATTTTTTATTTTTTTTTCTTTTAGAAACCATGACCTGGTCAAGACCAGAAACCAAAGGGACAGTACCACTTCCTCGCAGTCTCCATACGGCCAATGTAATAGGAAACAAGTATGTCTGTTGTTAAAAGCTCAACTCTAGAAAGGTACACCTAGTAGGAGAATGATGACACTTATCCACTACTGCTCAGTATAAACCATCAGCCCTGTAGAGTACTTTGCTGCTGCTATTTTAAGTACCACTGTTAACTTAAGGGTATCAAACTGTCAGTGTTTCCATCCAGCAGAACAATCTGCCCAGCCTTCAAGCAGCTTTCCAGGCTTCTTAAAGCACCTTTGTGCATTCTGGTGACCTGGGCCTGAGCTGGCTCTGTCAGGAGTGAGCTCGAGTGCCTCTGTGTCTGTGACACAAATGAAATTAGCTATGCAAAAAAACTGCTCAAAGAGTAAAACTAGTTCTAGGCAAAACTATTCCACGCTTTTTCCGTATTCTGTTTCTCATTACTCTGCTTCTTACCAATGTAGTTTGTTTTGGCAGATAGCATTGATAAAATGGATTTTTAAACATGGGTTTCGGTCTGTTTTATATCAATTTACAAGTGGGCATGAGGAGAAAGAGGCAAGGGGGAAAAAAGATGTGCAAGCTTTGTATCTAATGATTCAGTAGGTTAGTTTTTGATTATTTACTTAACATGTCAGTAGTTTGTAGCCTGCATTATATTTTTAAATTTTGATATCTGACTTAGATACCAGTCTTCTTATTTTAGTTATTGAGAAGTCTGCAGTAAAGGATTGTAGAAATACTGTGTAAAAGTGTGATTTTCTGAGAGCATTAGCAGTTTGGTGGCTTGTAAGAAGTGACAGTATTAACTTCTGTTTCTGGAAAGTCGTTTGAGGAGTTTATGGGATTTTTTGTTTGGTTGAGTTTTTTAATCAGTTAACTTACTCAAAAATTTCAGAAGGTGGATGTCTGCAACAGTACTTTATAATGAGAGTAGATTCAAATAAAATTTGCTGTAAACCAGAACTGTAAAGCACTGGGAATTTTCTGTTTCGTCCTAGTTTGAGAGAGCCCATGCAGCAGATCTGGATATTAATTGTCTTTTCTTTTCTTTTTCCCTCTTCCCTCTTTTCCTATATTTCAGAATGTATGTTTTTGGTGGCTGGGTTCCACAGTCAGCAGGAGGTGAAATTTCTTCTCATGATGGCGAATGGAAATGTACCGGTTCATTTTCTTACCTTAATTTGGGTTAGTGTTTCTGCCTTTCTGGGAGTGGGCATTTTAAATGATACTTTATTAACAGAGTAGAGTAACTATTTTGAAGACCCTGAGAAAAGTTTAGGATACATAGCTGTAACACTAGGGGACTAAAGAAGTTGCCGGGTTTTTACATCTTTCTTGAGAAGTGATATTTTAATAATTGTTTTTCTTGGAAGATTCTGCAGGTTTGCTTCTGCAAATCTTTGTTAATACAACTTTAAGTAATTTAAATACTCCTTCATTTATAGAAGAACACAAGAGACAGATCCTGAAATGATATTTTTCTAAACATGATAGTACTATCCCTGAATCCTCAACTTCTGATTTTGTATTTGCCCGAGAGAGATAACCAGAGGTCAGAAAATTCATCCTGTATTAATTGATTTAACTTGCATATTAATTGGAAAGTGACCTTCTCTTTGTAATATTTCAATTTTAAATGCAATTGTCTGTAAAAACAGAATTGATTTATTTACATTTTTTTCTGTGCAGTTAAGCATACTAACATCTTTATTTCTGGCTTTGGAAAACATCTAGAAACTAAATTTTTCGAGTTTCATTTACTAGATACCACAGAATGGATAGGTCTGATCTCAGATTGCCAGGAGGACAAAAGTAACTTGTTCCCAGGGCCAAGAGCAGGACACTGCGCGGTAGCGGTTGGCACTCGTCTGTATATCTGGAGTGGGAGAGATGGTTACAGAAAAGCTTGGAACAATCAAGTCTGCTGCAAAGATCTTTGGTACCTTGATACTGGTGAGTCAAAAATAAGAAACTTGCACTATGTTCCGTATTTTATTAACATCTGGGAAGCTTGCATCATGGATGATCAGAACATCTAAGCTGTAACAATCTCAAAGATTATTTCAATTTTAAAGATTATTTTAAAAAACATGCTTCGCTTTTGATTGTTCAAAGGCTACAGCTGTAACTTAAACTGAAAAAATTGGGAAGGCTTGTTTAGAGCCTCTGAAAGAACTTTGTGGCTAGATTCTGCATTGCATCCTATAGTCAGTTGATACAAGGTGCTAAAGGGTGTTTTGCCTGAACTCAGGGTTCCTGACCTCTCCTTTTAGTGATCTTTTCTGCTACTATTTACTCCTTCCTACCAAACTCTTCCTTCTCTTGGGATCATTGCTGCTGCTGCTTTCTCATCTTTTGGACTGCAAAATGATACTATTGAATCTGAAAAAGGACCAAATTGTTCCTGGGGATGAAGGGAATTCTGGAGCACTAATCACTCATTAGTAGCTGGATTAATGGCAGGACGCTGAGATGGTACTGGGGAAGAGGGGACTAGAATGGAACTTTTGGGAGCGAGTTGTTGCCTATTGAAGCAGAAGTATGGAAGTTGTTATTGGAGATTGTGAAATATTTAGGAGATAGTGAGGTGGGGGTTTTTTGTTTGTTTGTTTTGTTTTTCTTTTCTTTTTTTATTTTTCCCTCAGAAGATCAGAAAATGAAAAAAGTAGCAGGGGAGGGATATGCTTGAGAGTGCAGCCTAGTCAAGGCAAGTGAGAGGAGCAGGCCAGTGGCATCAGTCATGTCTAGGCTTCAGTCTCTGCAGCAGTTTGAAGGAAAGCTCACTTTAGTTACAGAGAGCATGCAAAAAGGAAGAGGGATCTTCTGTGAATTCTATTGAGGAATATGTAAAGCTTTAGGGGCCAAAGAGCTACCTGCAGCCTTTTGGGAAAGCACAAAGATCTCTTATCTCTGTAATTTCTACAGTGACGTAGCTGTAACTCGAAGTCTTACTGGCAGCAGAAGAGCCCTTGAAAATAAAACGTGAAAACTTGAGCATTTTTGAGCACTCTAACATGACACTACGTAATTCTCTGACTTGTCTTGCCACCTTTGGCAAGGGTTTCTTGTTGAATCTGGTATACCTTGTACATCAGTGGAAAAGGAGCTACTGATGTTACTCACAATGTATAGATATTTAACAAGCTGATTAAGGGAGGGCCATTTCTAACATGCCATCTGTGTTTTATTGGTTTCTTGTAGAGAAGCCCCTAGCACCATCACAGGTACAGCTCATTAGAGCTACAACCAACTCTTTTCAGTTGAAATGGGATGAAGTTCCTACAGTTGAAGGATATCTTCTTCAGTTACACGCTGACTCACCAGTGCCACCGGTGGCTGGAATTCCCGTTACTGGTGTTCCTGAGACATCCGTGCTGAGTTCACAAGGTAATGAAGATCTCACAAGTCAGATCACATTATGCTAATGTTTGTGCACAGGCAGACTAGAGTATTGCATAAGTATTTGATATGAGTTTGTTTTTTAAAGAACCATTTTTTGCGAGAGAGAGACCCTATTTCTTTGGTTATTCCCAAAATGCCTGCATTGTGATTATGTAAAACTTCACTTTACCTTGTTTCTGTTGATTTTGGTCAGCTGTCTGAATTATGAAGATATTTGTACAGTGCTGGGCACGATTTGAGAAAGGAAACAGTGAGAAAGGGATTTTATCTGACTGTTTGACCATGCAGTTTCATTTCAGATTTACAACAAAGTTTTCCTTCAGGAAACTTTGGGTCTCCCTCTCCCTTACTGGAATAGATTCCAACCAACACAGTATTAAATTTTACATAACTGATGGGGATTTGTTTTTGTTTACCTGCTAGGTGGCTGTTCTCTACATCAAAATCCACAACCATTGCCTAGCATGCCTTATCCAGAACTGAAGGTTGATCATCCTAGCCAAACAAATAATCTCATTCCTAATAATGTAAGTGTTAAACTGAAAAATGCATGAGTGGCAAAGTAGTGTGGGAAGCTAGAGGACTGCCAGAACACTTCCTCAGTTTTAAAAGTCCTTGCATAATTTTTGGGCCTTAGGAAAAAAAACCCGAATCAAACAAAAAGACACTTGCTAAAGTAGTTGTGTCTGTTTTCTTATGTAGCTTTTACTTTTATGATTGTCAGACAGTCTTTCAAGTCCTCTTCCTGGCAGAAAGGAAACTGCAACTGTATTGACTTCCAGAATGCTGACTTGGGAGCCTTATACCAGTAGAAATACTATTCATCCTTAAAATGTTGGTGAAATTAATGTGGAAAGCATAAAGAATAAGGCATATTCCTCCTTTGTTAGTGCTTTTATGCTAGTCTGCTTAGTTGTAGGTTCTTACTACAGATTAAACCCAATTATTATCTGTTCTGTTTGTACACTTGTACACATTCCACTGTTTTGCCAATTCAACAGAAAGAGTGAGGACAAAGGCTGGCTAAAGGATCACATTTTTGTAATTTTGCACCTTTTCTTAAATGAGAAAAGTCTTAGATCTGTATGGGATCCATAATGTATTCCTGGAGAAAACACATGTAGATATACTATAAATTTCACTAGCAGTAGAAGTATCTAAAGTACATGCCAGGAAAGCAAAAGTTGAAAGCCTCTGTAATTGTGATTTTCCCCATCTCCTCAAGTCCCCCCAGTAGACTAAATATGTGCATCAATGAACTTCCATGTAATGACAAAAGAACGTGAGCTCACTGTCAGATAAAATTTAGTATCTATCAGAGACATGTCCAGGTCAACTCAGAGTTTGAGTTTTTGTTTTTTAATGGTTTCTTGGTTTAATTTAGAGTACTAGGGAATTGTTGGAGGAGTTTAGTTTGTTGCTTATGAGTAAGCATTTTCATGCCATGTTTGCAGCTGAAATTTCCCAACTTTGCAGTTAAACACTAACAAATGTGTTGTTTTGCTTAGGTCCAAGTTTCCCTTTCATCCAACTCATTATTGAAAGTAGAAGGAAAAGAAAAGGTTGCAGCACCTGAAAACAAGATTACACAGGAGACTATGAAAAACCACACAGATGCTACAGGATTCAAAGAATCAAATGCCCCTTCTCTTTTGCCTGTTTGTACTTCAAGTAAGATGACTGTAGAATAAAAATTAATTGAAAAGACAGAGTTAAAATTCATCTCATAAACATAAAATAAGATTATTTGTCTTGTAATTTAAAATTATTTTAGATTCCTTTGTAGTTTAAAAAAAACCAACTTGTGTTAGTTATTACCGAACATATTTTTAGAAGATACAGGGAAAAATGAAATCCTAAATTATTTGAAGTGTTGCAAGGGACGTGAAATTCTCAATATATTCATTATTATGATGGCAAATGTGTCTAAACATAAGTAGCCATTTTTAACATAAAAAAAAAGGACAGATACATTTTACAACATCATGGTGATAGTAACTCCAGACTCTCTGACACTGTGTCTGTTAGCAGTGAAAAGCTATAATGTAAAATTTCAGGCAATGTAGAGAGAAGCGTGTTTCTCTCTGACTGTAGAGGAAATAGAAGATGACAAGGCACTGATGTAGGCATTTCACTGAAGTGCCTTAAGGTCAGTGTGGTGAATCCAGGCTCAGTCACCTGATCTGTTTATATTTGACTTTCATGTACTTTATGGGTTGTTGGATTTTTATTTTCTTCACAGTGTAATTTAAGTATCAGGTGGAAATTTTGGTTCTTAGTGCTAAGTGAGAAACAAAATTCCACGGGGGTTAATCTTGATTGTTACAAATCTGCGATACTGATTTGTGTGGATGCTTTATTTTAGTGGTTTTTCCCCAAATTAATCCTTTTGTAACAAAATAAATATAGAATGGCAAGCTTCAAACAACTGTTTACATGTGTCTGTTTATGACTGTGCAGACAGACTTTAGTTCAGTTATATACCTAAAGAAAGCACTGGTAATCAATATGATCAGATCTATTCTAACCTAATTCTGAGCTAAACTCAGGCTTCATAGGAAACTAAAGCCATTAGATCAGGTTGAGATTTGTTATGTGTTATCAGTATTGATTTCTGGTTAATATTTTCTCTTTTTAAGGTGCTCAGACATCAGCAAATGTAGGTGAATTACATGACTTGGACAAACAAACTGTAAATCCTGATGCTTCTGTATCCAGTACTGTCTCCAGCACACAAACTATGGTAACCCAGCAGGCTGTTAAAACTGAATCATCAAGTACAAATGGGGCAGTTGTTAAAGATGAAACTTCACTAACAACATTCAATTCAAAATCTGAAGGTTTGAAATGTGTTTCACATACTGTATTTTGAGCCATATATATCTAAGGCCATCAGAGTTCCCTTAGTGTGGTGGGATTCCCATCTTGACTAGTACCTGGGATGTAGATAGGCTTTGGGCATTGAAGACCTTGTGCAGCCTGGATGATCTCTGCTATGATTTAAACATCTTTTAAAATCAGGATATTCCTTTTATACATCTGTAAATCCCTGTTTTTCTTGTAAGTGAAAGGTCCTTTAAAGTCTTCATTTAAGGTCCATTTTCTAAATAGCAGTGGTAGCCAGTTTTGGTGCCCATTGCACATTTGCTTTCGTTCAGTGATTGTGAGTCAGCAAAAGACTAAAATAGTAACCTTAGATGATTTTGATTTTAAGCAATTGACCTTTCACAAATATGTCCAGTTAACATGGCTAGCTCACCGCTAGTCAAATGTGCTGGCCTCTTCACAGTCTGCTTGAAATATCCAAAATAAGCAGCAAAGCAGAAAATAAACATATGGGTAGTTTTTCGAGTTTTGTTTTTCACAAATATCAACAGGCTGTGCTTGTTATTGTTTTGATTGTTAACTAAAGAACTGTATTCTTATATTGATGTTACGTGTGTAGTATAACTTTTACCAAACAGTACTGTATTTTAAAAGCAAAACCCAGAAACACAAGTATAGAATACTAATATTCCCTTGTGTTGCTTGTGTGCTTAATCTTTTTTCTTTTTTTAATATTCCATTTTAAATTCAATGAATGCTCTGTTCCCATTTGTTAGGATTGTTACAGATTAACTGCTCATGTTCAGATTCAGATTGTATTGATGTCAGAAACAATGCAATCAAATTAAGATTTCACACTTAGACTATTCATACAGTGTCATCAGTTTGTGCCTCAATCTGGTATTTAGATTATTTGCTTGCAAATATTTTATATGGATTTCATAATTCTGTTCTTATTTAGGATTTTCTGCCTTCTGTTTTTATTATCTGTAGCAGCCTCCAATGCCAGACTCTCAGAATTGTTCTGTGAATAGGACAGAAGCCAAAATTAGTTGTTTGTGTTATAAATAGAACTGCATGCAAAAGGAGTCTGAGAAGGACTTGTGCAACAAATACTTGTAAATGGCTATTGAGGTCAACTTCCATATTCTGTCGATTTTGTGTTCAATTTTCTGTATCACTCAAGCTTTTTAAATTTAACTTTTTGTTTTTAGCTGCTGAAACTGCTTATATCATGCCTTCAACAAGGGTCAGTACTGGACAGACAAATGATTCACACTCCTCTGTAAGTCTGAAAAAGTATAATCAAATTTCTGTATCTGTTGTTCTGTTGATTAGTTGTAAGGGCTCTTCTGTTTGCTTTTCTTTCAGAAATATAATTAAAGGAAATGTTTATTTAGGGCTTGAAGTGAATAATACAGGGGTAAACATTTCTGTTGTAAAACTAATTGCATTGTGTGGGTTTGATGTGAGTCTAAGTAGCAGTTGTGTAGTTGGGAGGAGATCCAAGTATGTGTTTCAGCTGTTGAATCATTTTTATTGACTGGCACAGTGGAATGGTCTCTCTGCTGCATGATGTGCAAATGTACAATGTTTTTCTGTATGCACAGTTGAATTGAAAATGAAGTATGTATTAGATCAGACTATTGTTAGCTGCTGATCTATAGATTTGAAACGTTACTTAACTGACATCTTGATGTTTTTCCCTAGAGGAGATGGGGACTGGCTATGCAAGCTGTAAATACTGCCTGAAAAAGTAAATGCTTCCTATTTCACCTGCTTACAACTTAATACACAAAACCAAGGTGCCACTGTTGCCACCAAAAGCGAGGAACTAAGGATGGGGAGAAGCAGCTGCTACCTAAAGGGTTGGGGTGCTTTTGCCAAGAGCAGCTGCGGTTCCTGCCCCGTTTCCGTGCCAGCAGGATCATGGCCTGTCTGTGCTGGGCACACTGACTGTGCAAGTGCTCTCCCTGGTGTCTGGAGACAAGCAGGAAAGACAGTTTGTCTTTCTGGGTCAGTCAGGAACAGTTCACACACCCTCCACCACCATCGCCCCACGCCGCAGCAGAGGCCTGTTCTCAGCTGCCGGCGAGTTCAGCAGTGGCTGAGGGAGAGCATGTTTGGGGCTGAGATACAGCTGATTCCCAGGGAGAGCTGCTGATGTTGGACCACTCTGTGGAACTTCTTGACCTCTGAGCCAAATTAACTCGCAACTACATGCTGCTACAGACACCTAGTTCTACAGCTTTAAACTTCTTCCCCTGCCTGTTTAGAATATCAGATGTGACATCCCAGCTGTTGCCTTTTAAATGACAGACTGTGTCTGAGTCAATGTTTAAGAACCAGTTGGTTTTGAACACTGTTTTAATAGTATATGCATATCCATTTGAAGTATAAGAAAGTAACACTGGTTTAAAAGGGGGTTGTCTCTCACATATACTAGAGTCTTAACACTTTTTTACATTACTCTGAAGTCTGGGTAATCCACATAACATGTTCTTCAAATACTAGAAAACTCCACAAAGACCGATGGCACCAGTGAAAGCAAGAGACCGTCGATGGTATGATGTTGGAATTTTTAAGAACAACAGTGCTGTGGTGAGCCAGTTCTACTTGCTGCCAGAGGAAACACTGAACATTTCTAACAAGGTACTTGTTGATTCTCCTCTGACATAACTTGCACATAAAATCTTTTGGGACCTGTTGCTATTGTTAATTCTTTTCTTATTTCTAACCTTAAGAAAGAATTTTAAACTCAATAAACTTTCAAGCCAGTAAAAATTCTTAAAAACTAAAAAACCCACAACTTTTTTAATATGTCACTTTGGTACAGCATTGAAATGTTTCAAAGTTTCTTCTCTTTTCCCAGAATTGTTGCCTAAAAATTCTTAAAGATACTAATAAGACATAGGCTAGGCTGTTTAAAGACTAGATCTGGAACTGTAGTGGGTTTTGTATTAGATCTTTCTATCTTAATGTTTTTGTACATGTAAATTGATATATGAAAATACATGTGAAACTTGCAAAGGTGTTGCAGGTTTGATGACAAAAGTGTAAATTAATGATGTCTTAGTGAACTTGAAACAAATATCGTATTTTGTTTTCGTGAGACAGAAGAAAAATAACAGAACCCTCTCTTTGAAAGCACTTCAGTATAAATATTGTATATCTTTAAAGAGCATAGTACATTTTACAGTGTTTACATTGGTTGTATTTCTTGTACATTATTCAGAAGGCAAATAGTTCCATTGTAAGTTTTAGTGATGGATCAATGCATATTTTAATCATGGAAGTACAGTGGCACAAAATGTTTCAGAAACCTATTTGTTACTGTCTTATAGAGCTTTTCTTTAAAAATATTTTGATTACCTCCACATCAATTTGCAGCTCCTAACTACAGGAATAACTGTTTTTGAAATAAAAATATTTTTTAGGACAGGAGATTATGCTAACTGAATCATAAGTTATGTAATTGTAAATGCTACTTTGCTGTTACTTTGCCGAGTAAAAATAACCACAAGGTACAGTTTAATTTAAATGATTGAAAAAGTGGGGTATTTTTTTGGTTTAGAGATACAGTCTTTCACATTGCATCTTAGATCACCTGTTTTGAGGTGAGATAGTGCCCTCAGTCAGAACCTTTTCGTAAATTCTCATTTAAGTACGAAAGTATTAGGTAGATTTTCAGTTTCAATTAAACTTAATTTATTACTACCCACCTTACTTTTTTTAGGCTAATTGTGTTTAGAATATTTTAAAAATTAACTCAAATGTTGCTTTCTTTTCAGATGGAAGGTGCAGATGTACCAGACTACAGATTACTGAAGAAACAGGATCTTTTTCCAGGCACAGTGTACAGGTTCAGAGTTGCTGCAATTAATGGCTGTGGTGTTGGGCCTTTCAGTAAAATCAGTGAATTCAAAACTTGCATTCCGGGTTTTCCTGGAGCTCCTTCAACAGTCAAAATCACCAAGGTGAGAAATAAATGTAATTCTAGTTCCGATGTATAAAATTCTTTATACATCAGTTTAATCTCAGAACTCTTGGGTTTATTTGGTTTGTTGTTGGGGTTATTTTTAAGTTAAAATTGTCATATAAAATAGTTTCAAATACTTACTTAACTCTGCTCAATGTAATATTCTTTAAGAAAATTGCTAAAAATAATAATTTTAAGACTTACTGATTATGTTACCAGATACATGTCTTATTCAGTCATCTGATGGTTTACCCGTGATTTTCTGTTCATTCATCCTTAAATCTGTAGGGGTTTACCATGCTTTTAAAAAAAAAAAAAAGTCAAAAGATACATCCTTATCTCCAGAGGGATGATGTTTAGGTTAGAATTCTCAGATAATCTTTAGAATTTGGGGGGTTTTATTTTTATATTGTTTATATATTTATGGTTAGCTACATACTATCACGTTTTTCTCTCTTTTCCTTCAGAGTGTAGACTGTATTCATCTTTCTTGGGAGCCTCCTGCTTCACCCTCTGGAAATATTTTAGAATATTCTGCCTACTTAGCAATCCGTTCCACACAGTTACAGGAAAATCCAAGTCAACTTGTATTCATGAGAATATACTGTGGTCTTAAAACATCCTGTATAGTGACTGCTGCCCAGCTTTCCAATGCTCACGTTGACTACACTTCCCGACCTGCCATAGTGTTCAGGATTTCCGCAAAGAACGAGAGAGGGTACGGACCGGCCACGCAAGTCCGGTGGCTCCAAGGTAAAGTCTTGAAATGTTCTTTTGTTCCTTACAGGAGCTTTATGCAAATATAGTTGTTGAAGTTGTCTTTGCATTTAAAAAAAATAAAAAAAAAAAATTAGATTTGTTCACAAGCAAAACCAAGCAAGTTTGTTGGTCATTGAGTCTTACCCGCTCCCTAAAACTATAACAGCCTAGGAAGGTTCTGACTTCCCTGGGCTTCACTTCAGCTCAAAAATTTTTCCAGTCTAATAAGCAATCCATTTACATGCATGTGTGTAATCAGGGGGTGTTTTTCAGTCTTTTCACCCTCCTTACTAGAAAAAATTTTCATTAGATGATGTAAGGTGCAGTTTTGTGATGCTTACACACTTTAAAGTCTGTATTACAGCCAGAAGAGGTTTTGTCATCTTGTCCCTGCGCTTGAATTTGTACAGGTTCATGATGACCTAGGGATGGGAGTGGATTCACTGAAAATAAACATTAGTTTTAGCCTGATCAGTTCTGGCTCACCTTAGAAGTCAGCCACTCCAGAGGCTCTAAACAAGAACTTTTGCTGTCTTCCAAAATGTTTAGTATTCCAGTGCTGTTTTAACCCTTTAACTGGCAAGGAGTTTGACCATGATCTGTACCCCAGAACTCTGAAAAAGCAGTTGTTTGAAAGTGTTTGACCATGTACCCCACGTGAAATTATGAAGCATTTAACAATGTCTCCTCCTTTTTTCAGATATGAAAACATCAGGCTCAAAGTAGTGTTGCTACTCTCAAAGCCATCAGTAGAAACAACGTAATAAATCTCCAGTTTCGAATGTAGTGTTTAATGTAACTCTTGTACTATTTGTAAATGCTACAAATATTTTATTTTTGCATTGTTTTTATCTTAAAAATATATAACCTTTTTTACGTTTGACACATCAGCGTTACACAGCCTTGCTCAGGTATATGAGTACCGTATAGAAACTATATTGAAGATGGTGGGGTGAAGGATCACACCCTATCCAGTAGCTCTTTTTGGCAGTGATAGTTAAAATGTAAAAAATACACACTTCCAAATTAAAAACAAAGAACAAATTTGGCACAAGCAGCAGTATTTGAGGTAGAGTCCCCATTATTGCTTCGGATCTTGCACAGATAATTCATAAGATTTGGTATAAGAGCAAATTCTATTTGGTTTTGGTTCCTTATACCACATTCTTCGTTGTGGTGTCTGAGTACAAGGCAAAAATTTCCAGTTATTATATAGTAACTTAAAATGTATAAATATTTTAATATATACTTTTTTTGTAAAGAAATGATTTTTTCTACTATTTGTAACAAATATCTTAATCTTGAAAGATATCCCCCGAAAATTTAAAAGGAAAAAGAGAAACTTATCCATTGCTCTTATTACAAAAAACATAAATTCAATGTAAATGCACTACTAATATTTAGAATTATCCTTTTGTAGTTGTACAAATCTTGAACTTGTAAATACCAATGTTTACAAGAGACCTTTCTGGTCTTGTATGAAAACTTCCATGAGATTCATTCTTTTTTTTTTTTTTTTTTTTTTTTTAATAAATCCATATGCTTTGCTTTTAGCATATGCTTGCTTTTTGCACTAATAATAACTTACCTCATTCCTGTGTTTGTAATCACTTGTGTTGCTTCCATAATGTTTCTGTAAAACTTCAATCTGAAAATTTTAACCAAAGTTTAGAATACATGGTAAGCAATTTTGCACATATTATATGGCAACTTTCAACATATTTATTCCAGTTAATCTTCTTAAGTGCTTGTTTGCTTTACCAATATATTCTACCAATCAAGTTCAGTATCTCCCTTTTACTATGCATCATTTTACATTAACTAGCTAGCTGATAAAATCAACAAGCATTACTTCTAGGAATAGGTTGATCCATTCCTATGCTAAAAGAAAAAATTTGTTCACAGTAGTGAAATAAAGGTAAACATTTTAAATGCTATTTATATATCTATATGTAAACCTGTGTTTACCAAAGTGTAGAGGAAAATGGCTGAGTTGGACAAGGTCACTAGGTGAATAGATTGAGGCACTTAAATAAGATTTATTTTAAAATAAAATCTAAATTATTTACTGTGCAATGAAGTTTATACTTTGCACTTTAATTTTGCCCCAAATGCCAAAAGACTATACATCAAGGTAGAATTTCTTGCCTCTTCCAGTTAAATTTGTCTTAAGAGCTTTTGTAAATATATAAACTAAAATAAATTATGTGCCTGGTTTGGTGGGAGAAGTATCACTAAAATATTAGAGATTTAACAGCTCAAGTATCCCAGAGCAGATTTAATAGCCAAGTTTTGGCTACCCTGAAAATCAGGGTTATAACGAAAGTGCTGGTACAGCCTTAATTATCGCAACACATCACATGCCACAATAGCATATGAGAAGTGCTGGGGACCATAAATCACTCTGACAGTGTTAATTGTGGCACAGGAGTAATACGTGTGGTTTGACTCCAGAGGAAAACCGTGTGTTTGTGATAATAACAGATATCCCAGATTCACTTTAAACAGTGTTTATAGTATGAATGTATAGGACTTTTCCTGAAGTTAACTGGCTTTAAGATATTTGTGTTTTAATGGTCCATTTTGTCAGGTATGATCTCACTACCAATACTGTCTGATAACTAAAATATCATACACAGGAACTGTTAACTAGAAGAGTAGAACTTGGTTTTTCTTATTAGTACTGTGAAAGAAGCCTTTAGAGAAAACATTTGTGGCTTTGATTTTGTTGGTTGATAGCTGTGATTGTAGAGTCGTTATTTAAGAATAAAACCTGTTGGGTATGTCTGGGTGGAGTTTTTTTGCACTTGGTTTCACCTGCTTTGCACAATTTCTTTTTCAGTGGGTATGTCACAACTACCAAAGGGTAAAACTGTGGCGTTTTCAATGAAAGTGTAATTTCCTTGTAAGTGTGCTTTCTTCAGCTGACTTGACATAAGATGTCACTTTCTCTTTTTGTCCAAGTTGGGTGATGTTGAATAGTGACCATAAGCAAACCTTCAGTTCCTCACAGTTTTACTTTAACCTGAGATTGTGGTACACACTGTAAAATACACTTTGTGGTCTGTTTTTAGAACTGTATTTATAATGTCTAAATCCCACCTGTTTGCCTATCAACTAGATATCAGACAAATATTGATTGTTCAATTTTAAATTTGTTTAGAAGACTGTTGACACCAGCTCTTTGAGAATTCATGTTATACATTTATTTCAGATACCGCTAAAGGAGATGTAACAGAAACTGAAATCTATCAGATGACAGTATCCATATTGTAGAAATGTCTAGGTTTACTAAACTCCTTAGGGAGGTTGTGACTGTGTAAGTATAGGACAGTCGTGCCATTTATGGCCGACACTGCTACAGCTTCACCTTAAGAATGTTCTTGTGAAAGTGGAAATGAAATGAACAATAACCTATACTTTGTGTTTTCAAAGTAATTATAGCAATATCTTTTGAATGTAGTTTGGAGTAGAGCACATGATCATGCCATAAACTCTGAAGATATAATAAGTATTACTGTTGTTATCTGATATTTCAGGATAGCGAATTTGACGTGAACTTAGTCTTACAGCCTGTTACTTAATGACCTCTACAAGGAAACTGACATTTTGTACAATTGAAGTTGATTAGTCTTATTTCAAAGCATTGTTTGTTCTTTGTAATAAAGTGGTTGTCCTATCAAATGCATTGTAAACACCGTGTGGGGCTGTTTTTTCAAAGGTGTACGTGTACAAACTTCAAATTTCTGATACAGAGAAGAGAATGAGTGTGTTTGTCAAGGCAGGGAAGAGGATTTAATGATAATGTAATACTATCCCTGTTTCAGGTTACTTCTTGGTTACCTTGTGAGCTTTTTCCTTAGTGGAGGCTCTCCACTTTCCTTGCCCCACCTTCTCCTACAGTTGCTGTGCCCTCACCATTACTCTTGCCCTTCCTTGCCTTTGTGCCATGCAGCTTGCAGGCTGTGGTCTCTGAAGTGAAATTTTGAAATTACTTCCCCTGCCTATACACTAGCCATGCTGTTCAAAATGAGTGACAAAGAGTTTGGTATTGCTTTGTTACAGTTTGTTAAAAACATGTGTCAGTACTTAGTGTGCTCAGAAGGCTTCTGGTAAGGACATGAATTGCATTCGTGTCCAGCTCTGCTCAAAATGACATCATCTTGGGCAAGCTGGTAAACTTTTATGGCAGTTGACTATGGGGAACTACTGAGGAAACAAGCAATACATGTGGCCAGAAGCAGGGGAGCAGAGACAAGCAAGTGAACTGGAAGGTCTGGATTGTTTCTAGACCTCCTTAAGAGACTTCATACAAGAAACTGCTAAAAGCTGTCTGCTCCAGATTTATTCCTTCCTTGTGTTCCTAGCTATTTTAATAACTGTTATTATTTTGTTATTTGTGATTCCTTGCATTAGTGGAAAACAAATGGGAAAACCTAAACAATCAGTGAAGAATTCCCTCATGCTGTTTTCTTTCTGTTAATAAGATTCTCAGAGTAGGAGTTATTTTCTCTTGAAGGCAAATTTGAATTTGCTGTATGAATTTATCTTAAAAACAACTCAGGCTTGTTTTTCTTTATGGCATTAGCTGGTCCTCTGTGTATTTTTATATTTTCTAATGAGCTAAACATCAGGGGTTTTATTCTGTGGCTTCCAGTTCTGACACTGAAGCATTCCAGATTCCCAGGGCAGGGGTGGAGCACACTGTGTGCAGTGGGCGTGTTCCTCCTCCTGTTAGTAGCTGTGAAATCTTCGTTTTGGTGTGTTTTGCACTGATCTGGAAGTGGAGATCTCCTTTATTTATCCAGAAGTTAGCTGAAAGGTATCTGGACGATGAGCTTAAAATGAATTCTCTTGTTCCATGAATGAGTCTGTAGGATACTGCATCTCCAGCACTGCCCCCAGAGAGGGGAAACCCCCAGGGCGTGCTGGGAGGCAGGTGGGGGTAGGTTGGGCATCCAGCCAGATCGTAGAATTTGTGTCTTGCACCTGCAGCCCCCTGGAGGGAGGATGGCAGGAAGGCCCAAGAGATCTCTGTAAGCTTGCGGGCCCGTTTGTCTAACTCCATCCTTATGTGCCTAAAGGTATCTGGTAAAAATCTGGCATCTATAAAGCTGCTAAATGAAGCCTTGGTCTGTTCCCTAAATCCTTCAAAAGCCTGAAGCATTTTACAGTACTTGTTGGACTTACAGCCCTGACAGTAACAACAAAAATGTCTACCAAATTGGGGCTGGGCATAGTTTGCTGTCATTGTTTTTTTTCAAGGGGGTTCTTGCCTCTCACAAGCATCTGCTTTTAATATATGACATAATTGCTAAGTTGGTACAGCAGCTCCTTAAAATGAAAACTAAGGCTTGGATGTGGTATCTTCAAAGGGAAAAAGAGACGAAGCATTTCAGTGTGTCCTGGTGTTCAGAGAGTTATTTCTGTATCTGTTTAAATTACGAAATATTGTTATCCACACATGGAAGTTATCAATATAGTTATTTCCAAGTGATTCTTAAAAGAGGCACACTGGGTATAACACCATTTTAGAAGGTTCAAAAGCAATATTTCCTTAGTTTTGATTGCATCCTCTTTTTTTGTCTGCATTCACTAATTTAAATGTTTATTGTCTAGGGCTCTTAACTGCCTTTTAGAGTAACCATCACTCTCTTACGTAGAGTGCTGATAGTTCTCCTTTAACAAAAAATTATTTAGTACAAGTAGCACCTTGCAACTTTGAGCAGTATTAAGAAATATCCCAAATTTTCCTTTTTAGTAGCAGCTTTGCAATTATTTCTTCATTGTACTTTGCCTGACTAGAGAAGAGACTTTTATGTCGACCTTAAATGCTGTCTGCTACATAAGGAAAATGGGAGTCTGGGAGCAACTCTCTGAAATAACTGTCTTGAAAAAAAAAAGGCTTGAAATATCAACGTAATAGTTTGAGGTTTCACCTATTTATGTTACAGCGTAAATGTTTTAGTGTAAATGCAGGATATTTATGTAGTTATTATTGAAAGATTACCGAAGAAAGTTAGGAAGATGAAGTTGCTGTAGAAAAGTGCTGCTGAGTCATCTGAAGCAATGTGGGAGCTGTCAAGCCAGACGAAATGGCCATTTATTGTTATTATTTCTTTTTCTGATGGGTACAGAACTTGATCCCACTGCATCCACCCCAGAGACATTTGGGATGAGTTTCAGCTGCTTGGCTTGTGAAATGTGGCTGTTGCTCATGGTTTTCAATGGAGTGAGAGTGGACTCATCCTCTGATGCAACACTCCCCAGGCCCTGTTTTCTCATCACAAAGTGATGGAGCCTGTTTCCCTGTAGCAGAAATGTTCTCCAGCTGGCTGGAGGTGAGATTTTTGGATCCTTTCTTTCTCCCTCAGTGCTTAGCCTTTCCTCTTAGCTGGCTCTGGGCATCTCCCTGCTCATCGGGTTGCTTTTCCTGGTATGTTACATTACACAGGGAACTTGGGTGTTTGGCTGGCTTTGGATTTCATGGCTGGGGCCAAGGAGTTGGATGCTGCAGAAACAAACCTGTGCATCCCAGCACCCTTTATTTGTGCTGTGTTGCTCTCGACAGTGATGGGACATAAGCTTTTCTGGGGTTGACTGTTTGTCTTCCCACAGGGTGCAGAGAGAAGTGAAAATATTATATACTCTTCCTAATTTGCTGTTGCATAAAATGGTGGCCATGCTCTAGCTGCAGCTGTATTTTGAGTGACACAGCACTTACACCTGAACTGTGAGTCTCAGGTGGGCTGTTGGGAGGTGGTTTTATTTGCTGTTCATGTTACTGTGTGGGCTGTGCCAGATTAAGTGTAAGGCACACACAGATCAGATTAGCAGCCCCAAGGATGCTCCTCTGCCCAGCAGATTTAAACCCTCAATAGTTTTCTTTCATACAAACACAAATCAGGTGCCATTGCTCCCAATAAACAGATCCCCTGGCCAACTGTGCTGCAGTAAAATATTCCAGGAAATGACCCTGGAGATTTGCCTGGAAGATTTCTTATACAAGGGTAGCTGACTCAGTCTGAGCTGCTGTGCACAGCCTCACCTCTGGCCCTGCCTCCACAGCCATCCTTGGAGACTCTGATTTAATAAACTCTGCAGCTGGCACCAATTTGGAGACCATTGTGCACAGGAGCAAGCTGCCCTCACTCCCAAGAGCACGTGGCCTCGGATGTCACCACAAGCTGAACTGGCAGTTTCCAGAGAGCTTCCCATTAAACTTTTACATACCGAGGGTCAGAGGTGACGTTGCATTCCATTATCATCCCACTTTCACAAATCAATAGGTAAATGGATCAATATTTGGTTGCTTGAATGTATTTTTTCAGCCTTTTAAAGGACAAAAGTGTGAATTATTTTGCCAGAACAGCATATCTGATTTTTGAAAGGGAGAAATTGGTTTGTATTTTCAACAAGGTATATTTAAAGTGTACCACATCCAAAAGGCATCCTACCACTGCTCCTTCCACCAAACCACTCTGACAGGAGAACAGTAAGAACCATGGTCCACATTATCAATATTTAACTTCTTCCTCTAGGGCTGCTTGGGCCCTGTATAAAATATAGTTTTCCTATAGTGTTATTAATCTTAGAATCTACATACAGGGGTGTGGTTTTTTCATCTATAGGCACAAGAAAATTCACTTCAAATTTAGGTGAAAATCTTCCTTTCTTTTACTTTACTTGGTACAAATCAAAACTGAAAAACTCAAGCCTGCACCATTTGGGAGTACAGTGACTTAAAAGCAAGTTGTCTTATTGCTGTAAATGTAACTGAAGCAGCGAGCCTACGTGACAACTAGAACATTAATCACATTCAGAGCTCTGCAAAATGAGGAACATTATAGCTATAAGCAAGGCTGCTGCCAACTCTTATCATGACAGCAAGGTGCTGGGGAAAATACTAGCCCTTGGCTCTCCCCCTTGCTTTGCACTGAGGAATCTCCTCTGTGTGTGCAGTTGCCCATATGCTTCCTCTCCTGCCAAAGGCAAGAGAGAAATCACCTATATATGCTTGCAACATCTTAATGAGCATCATCCTGAAACTGCAATAGGGATCATCTACTAATCTGACATGATTCACAGCATATCAGGGTGCAGTTCAAGGAGGACAGCTATTTGAAGTACAGCCCACATAATTCAGGCTGATTTTTACCTACAGGCAGATAAGCATGGGTCAGTAGATATTTAGAATGTACCACCTCATGCCAGGACTCCATCTGTGTTCTGGCTACATCATCCAGCCACATATTTTAGCATTCAGTAGAGATCAGAAGAGAGGAATAAATAAAATAGTAAAAAATGCATATGTACATCAACAAAACTGGTAAAGGCAGAGCCTCAGCTCCCATTAAGCCTGTAATGAAAAGGGGATGTAGAAGAGCACCACCTAAATCAGCTTTTCTCATAACTGCAGTTTGACCAGAGATAACAGCAATTCTGTGCTTTTAAAGACACCACAAGCACTCTATAAAGAAATGTCAGAAGGATCAAGTTACACAGAAATTCATTTTAAAAAAATCACTGTGGTAAAATTTGCTTGTGTCATGAAAAGACACCTAAAAAAAAGTCACTGTGCTTGGAAACAGATCTTTGAACATCACTGCTGTTGCAAGCAGCCTTTCTCCAAGTCTCAGCACAGGCTGCCACAGCTGTCTCGAGCACAAGCTCAATTTGGGGTTATGTCAGTTCAAACAAAACATTCAGAGAACCAAACACAGCAGTTTTGTAGGAGCACATGGGATGCAGCAGGAATGGTCATTCTTGCTTTGGGTCTAAGCTACTTGTAAACTTGGAATACTTAAAAAGTGAGAACATGCATCAGCAGTTGTTAAACAAAACTAAAGGCTCTGCAGTGGTTGTGCTACTCCTAATATAAATTAGGCAAGTATTTTTTCAGACTTTATTAGAATGGTTTCAAAGAGAGATGGAACAAAGTGTTGCACTATTACTTCTGTTTATGCAGTTTCAGAAGTGAATGAGCAAGTTGGTTGCAGTTTTGTGCCTGGACCTCAGGGGGTGAGGAAGAGAAGAAAGAAAAAAGAAAAACACTCCTTTGCTCACATGATGGTGTATAAACCACAAACTCAAAATACTTTAACCTAAACTCACAGAAGAGGGGGCAGACTGAAAAATGTTGCTTGTTTCAAGCAAATGTGTGGAGCGGGATGACCTCAGCCCCCTTCCTGCACTTCCAACTGCCAAATCTCTCTTAGCTTCTCCTTAGCTGGTATCACAGCTTTTTTCCATTGCAGATCTGGGAACATCAAGAACAGGGTATGCTGCCCTGAAATAAATGGAATACAAACAGAAGGGGCTCATGTAGGGATTGTGTTATTCATTTTTACATTTAATGAAAAACTCCATTTGTTCAGTCATAGCTGCTGAAGAATGACAGGCTGCCACAAAACCCAGAACATCCATCCAGACTGCCACAGAATACACTGGATCACCTCCAAAGGCTCTGCCAGCATGATGTTGACATGTAAGAAACGCTGTTTAAATCTGCACATACATAACATTTTTGTTTAGCAAAGAACTGCCTATTTCAGGCTTCCAGGATGTCTTAGTTTAAGCTATTTTCCCCAATACTGAACTGTTACTTTTTTTTTCCTTTTTTTTTCTTTCTTTTTTTTCAGAAAAGACAAAACCAGCAAGAAATTATATGGCAACAGTTGCAAGGTGCGGTTTGCTTAAATTAATGACACGTAGGTGGAAAGATAATTATTATATTACATTGCAGTCCACTGCAAACAGTAAAAATATCAAAGGTCCCAAAATTCAGTCTGAGTAAGATATATTACTGAAACCCCACCATTACCCTAACAGGCTAAGACATGGCAACAAAATTACCCACCCAATTATTAAAGAAACAGAAATGTTACCAAGAACAGCTCACTAAATATACAGCACTACATTACCCAGGAAGAGTTTATTGCAAAACCAGGAAAGAGACAGCAAACTAGAAGTCTGTCTTCCATTTCAGGTTTGTATCACTTGTTCAAGTTTCAGCCACTCCTGCACACACACACACACACACACACACACACACAGAGGCAGCCTGCACACAGAGTCACTAACACATTTGAGTTCCCACAGTCTCACAAGAAACCTTAAAACATTTCAGTAAAAAGTTAAAATGAGATCTTTTACCACAAGGACTATAAAATCCCCCCCTCCCCCACTAGCCTTGGATTTCTAAGTTTTGGATTCTAAAAACCATAGATAAAAATGAAGGCAGAAAGACCACCTTAAAAATATCAAAGTAAGTTAAAGGAGAGTTAATGCAACTAAAAAAAAACCTGCATCACACACAGTCAGTGCTTTCAACACTGTTGATAAGCTCTAAGCCCCTAAATGTAGTAGAGCATTCATTGGTTTTGATTAACTTTTAATTCAGAAGTTACATTAAAAAACAGTTGTAGCAATTCTTTTGAGCTGCTCATTTCATGAGGAAAAAGTCCCTTTCAAAATTTCAATAAATATGCTGACATGTAAAGTTAGTTGAGGTTGTCATGCAAGACAAGTTACATAACCAAGACCAACTCAATCTTTATAATAAAGGCAACTTGCATTCAAAAATGAACTTTACCCTTACAATTCAAAGGGTAAACATGAATTAACCCAGCTGTTTACCTGAATTACAAAAGTAACATGATTCAATATGAAAATAAGAAACTGTCTACAAATCTCTGACAGTAATAAATTGCAATATACAATGCATACAGGAGTTATACAGAGCAACAAACTCTTGTACAAAACAAAAATACTTTAATACCTTTAAAATCCAATTATTTTTTTTAAAATCATCATGAAAAAGATTTGAGTCAGAACTCACACCTCAATTAGTCAAGCTTCTGGTAGCTACATTACAGCTATTTAATATACAAAGAGAGAAATCTCTTCACCAGTCATTAAAACTGCCTCTTCATTAGAGTTGCACAGGTTTTCCGTCTCATGTTCCCAGATAAAAAGTTTTCTTCAAAATCATGAGAACTGAATTTGTTGAACACCGGAGATCTAGAGAAAGAAAATGCAAGTTTACATTCAAATGCACCTTTTCTGAAACTGCATTGCAGCAGCAGCAGCCGTGAACTGTCGTGGTGTTGAAATGGCAGCACAGCCACCACCAAAGGACTAAATGAAATCCATTCTTTCAGAACAGAGCAGCTGAATCAGTGCTTGAGTTTTAGCAGCAGAAAGGGAGAGTAGGGGATGGGATACAGTACCTGTTGATATGATGTTGTGTAGACCATAACATTCTGCTGTTGGCCATCTGTGGTTATTAAGCCTGCTGGCAACTGGTTAGCTGAAAGAAAGAGTATTTTAAAAAAGTTAGACAGGAGCTGCTGGATATACAGAGCCTTGTGTCCATTAAATAACCTTTGTGTTCCACTCCATGGCTACAGAGCCATTCATCTCCTGACAGCTACCATCCCACACTGCATATAGACACACTTGTTACCCAAGTGTTATAAGTAAACAAGTTTCTTCCCATTAAGAAGAAACACTTAAGAAACAAAATTCAACTTAAATTTGCATCAGATAACCTAAAAGACAGCACCTTGTTTTTGCCCTGCACGTGTCTGAAGCAGAACATACCCAGCGGTACCCTGGCAAATGGAGCACAGTGGCCATCCTGACCACTGAAAAAGCAATCTCCAGCATTTGATATCCCAAGAAACGTGGGAAATTCAACTGGGTTTGGTTAGCACTTGAGCATACCCATGTGTGAGGAACTCAATGAAATGGTTATGCTGCTTTATAAAACAGAATCCATCAGGAACTCCATAATATGGAAGCCTCCTGGGAGGCAGCAGAGATGAACAGAGACAGGCAATGGCAAAAAATAAAAGGCACTGCCAGAGCCTGACGTTACACTGGTTGACTTCGGCATGTCCTTCAGGGTATGCACAAGAGCTCTGAATTTCACACAGGAGAGAGGAGGCCAACAAAAAGAGTAAAAAGTATTTCTGAAATACAGAGAGAAGACATGGGGAGCGATGCTATAACAAACCTTCACAATAACATGTACACTGAGCTCTGTGAGGAAGTAGGTATGTTACAACTGCTACTTGGCAGCAAAGTAGCAGAACTCTTAAACTGTAAGTTGAGTCACTGTAACATAACATTTTCCTCTAGGATGCAAACAATGGGGCTTTGTTTTCAGTCATTAAATATAGACAAGATCTATAACCAACAAAAAATTTTGAAAACACAGTATAATCCTTAACAGTTTTCATTTGAAAGCTGACACTTGATGGCTTCGTAATTGGATTTTTGGTTGGTTGGGGGTTTTGTCACCTTTTTTTTTAATTTCCTCCTTGGTTGTACAAGTTTTCAGTTACTTCAGTTGCAACTTAAGAGCTGCATTAAGATCATAGTGAGAGTGGCTCTGGCAGGTCTAAAATTTACTGCCCTTCAATCTGCATGTTTCACATCCAACACAGCTTAATGGCAAGACTCTGACCCAGCCCTGATGTGAGGCTAAAACAAATAGCTGAGGGTTGTGCCACAGCAGCACAGCAGTCACTGCTACTGCTGCAGTGAGACCATCATTCTGGACAGATCTGTAGCTGCCCCTCGGGAGAGAAATACCTGCAGCACTTGACATGGTCAGCTATTTCACATAAATCTTTTCTACCTTCTTCTACTACTGCAACATCTCCTTTGCATCTTGCCAGGACTTAATATTACTTTTAAAGTTGCTCTTTTCAAATCACACCAAATTGAGGTTTATTTCATAGAGTATTCTGAGGCTCTTAAGCCTGAGATATTTGAACAAGAACTAGGAGCAGCCCTTCAGCCTTCTGAAGCTTAACAGATCACATCAAATCTGGGAGGGGGACAGAGGATCCATAGAGTAAGTTGATTTCTTGATTCCAGTTTCTATTTTCTGGTGAGCATTGTACTCGGGGCTAAGCAGCCCATGAGCATCAAGAGGAGAAACTTTTTGTGAATTTGCCTCTTTGCCCTATAAAACAAGACAGTGGACACAGACACAATGAGAAGTTTCCAACTACATATTCCCCCTCAATTCCTGAACAGCAGTTTAAATGCTTGAAGCAAAAATCAGAATATACACAAATACAAATCAGTATTTACATGAAATAAACCTTTTAGAACAATTTCTATATATTGATTCAACACACTTCCAAACTGGACAGACTCCAAACAGCTGCAATGTAGAAACCATTAGCAACATACCCAAGGTAAAACAAGTAGGGCCCATAGTTGTGACAGTCCCTTACTACTTCAGAACAAACAGAGCTATTACCTATGAGTGACTACAGATAAGATTTTACTATTTGTATTGCCTAATCTTTAATTATAAAATTAAAAGGGTCATATTAAAAAAAATAAAGCTTTCTATAAGTCCACTGCAATATTTAAATTTTGATTCTTAGTTTTGAGCCAGTTTTACAAGCTTATCTTCCAGGCTGGAAGAGACCTGAAGAATCTGTATTAGGTATCCAAAGTCATCAAACTGGGAGCAAAGTGTGTTTCTGACCCTGAATAGTTCGTTTTGGTCCTCGGGCTTTGAATTTTTACTAGTTCAGCAGTGACTTTAAACAGAATATTTATCAGATACTTGAAAAACTAAATCTTATCAGTAGATATGACTAGAGCTGCGCTTCCTAATTCTTCTTGTATCAGCTTCAACATTACCAGCCCCTAACATTTGAAAGCCAAGGTAAAGACTACATGCAGGAATCCCACATCAACAAAACCAGTGCAAATCCCTACAACTGTTACGCTTTAATTCACAGTATAGGAAAGAAGAACTACAGTGAATTCACACGATGCTCCTTGCCCTATACCTTTTATTTGCCAATCTGTGTATTCTTTCAAATGTAAGAAATACTAAGTATTTTAGAATTATATGAAGATGACGTTCTTCTCTGCCTCAAAGATGAGCTCCTCAAGTCCCTTTTTTCCCCCCACAGTCTGGCAAGTAGAACAAATTTGGCCTAAACATGTAGCTGCTAGGGAAAAAGAAAAAAAAAAAAGAAAGTGTAGAGAAAAATACTAGCACTAATATATGCATTTAAAAATCATCCACAGTTGATATTAGCTATTACTGGAGTGTTATCATTTACCACTATATGACTTCTGACCAAAACCCTACTCAATGGTAGGAGTTTATCTCAGCACAGGTTATCCTCCAGATATCTCAAACAAAAATCTCAGTGGATTACAGGCATAACATGTGGCCAGTCCAGGATATATTCCTCAAGTAAGAATTCTGATATCTAAAGGAACTGCTGTTTTTATGAAAGCTGTAGTAATAATATAATAAATTAAAAATTATTACTTACTAAATGCTTCCTCTGTGAGCTCCTCACTTAGACCGTCTCCAGTTGTAACTGTTCCCGCAATTCCCTTTTCTCCTTTCATTGCCTACAGAGAGAGATAGCACAAAAAAACAACAACAAAAAAAAAAAGCTTGAGATTTTTTCAAAGCCCCACAAGCTCTAGCCAACATTTGGAACTTGCAGAAGAGTCACTGTGCAGCAACTGGAGCTTGACATCTAAGACCTGTAAACTCTATTGGATTTGATAACATGCATACTACAAGTGTCTTTCATCTTAGCCATACTCCTGAAACCAAAACCTGACAAACTAGGACTGTGTAGTTCTAAGAAAGGCTTTTCAACTTCTGCAGAAAGCCAAAGATCTGTGGTAATCCAAACAGAGCTGTTAAGAGCATTTACAAGAAATCACAGAATCTCAGAACTACCAAGAATGTGCAACATTTGCTTACCAACCACACACAGGCGCCATCATCATACAACTATAAGAACTGACATTTAAAACCAAGATATTGAATTTCTCTTCCCACATCAAGGACTACAGCCAGAAAGGCTATTGGCACAGAAAGCCAAGGCCTCCAGTCATCTGCATGCAGGTTTACAAGTATGAAGTTCAATGCTTTATGCTATTACATAAAAACAGCTAAGAAAATAATATGGGCATAAAAAGTATTCTCTGCAAGTGCTTGCTGCAGACTAAATACTCAGTTACAAAACAGAAATATTTCATTGTATATGGTACCCTGAAGACACTCTAGCTGGAATGGAGATTTAAAACTGATGAGCAAAGCTATCTGATTCACCCATCCAATTAAAACCCAATCCAACTACTCTGCTACCACAGCATATAAAATCTGCAAAAACAGTCAATTAAGAATGAAAGTAGCATAGACCCACTTCAGACTTCTTCAGTAGTACTGAAACTAGCTAGGCAATATTTGCATTTTTAATTAAAGCACATACAGCACTATCACAGCATGTGCAACTGCTACACAGCACTGGAAAAAGACAGTACACAGCAGTACTTCAACTTTTAGATTACCCCTCCTGTTACTCAGTTATCACAGTAAATGACCTTCTGGGAAGGGGAAGCTTTAAGTGCTGTCAGCAAATCAAATATCATTAGCGAGTCTGACCCCATTAATTAAAAAAACCTTAGGTCTACAAAACAAAGTCTGAAGAGCATACTCATCTATAGCAATGCCAATTTAGATGGAGGAGGCAGAACAGAACAAAACACTCAAGCAGAAGCAACTTCCTTTTTCAAAAAGTCTAAATTGCTGAAAGGAAAACACTTACTTTCTGCTAGAGAAGGGATAAATTAAACTACTATGTATCAAAAGCAAACCGAGTGACAGGCTAAAAAAAATAATTAAAAAACCCATTGAAGCAGATAGGTTTCCATGTGAATCATTATTCTAGCACGAGAAAAACAATTTTTCTTTTGCAGATCTGAAGTCCAGACAAACAAAAGGCATTAGGCTACTTCCACAGAGGATGTAGACAAGCACAGTTTTATTGACTGAACCCAAAGAGCAAATCCAACATTCTTAATAGGCACCTTTAAAGAACAGAGCAATTTACTACCACGAATATATTAGATAATTTATTCAGTTGAAAGCTTTACTCTGAATCAGCAAGTCTAATCAAAATGCTTACTTCCTCCTTTTTCTCTTGATATCCTCTGAAGGCTTTTAAACATAACATTACTCCCTGCCTAGTGACTGTGAGATACTGTGCAAGTTACCTGTTACATAATTACAATGACAGAGAGCTAAACACAACTAGGTTAAATAAGTGAGGAAATACCCAAGCATATACCAACCTCTCTGAATTTTTGGAGGTATAACTTCAAAGGTTCAACATAGCTATCAAACCCCAACGTAGACATGGCAAAGAGAATATCCTCTCCATTGATGGTCTTTCTCTTCTCTTGGTGACACCTCTCACTTGCTTCTGATGTTATAAAGCTGATGAATTCACTTACACACTCTTGTACACATTCCTTTGCATCCTTAGCAATCTAGTAAGGAAAAAGTATCATAAAATTATTAATTAAGATGCAAGATTTAAAAAAAAACACCACAAAAAACTCAGGGAATACACCAGATAATAAAGGAAACATCCCAAAACCTAATGATAATACCAATTCAGGCAACGCTGCATAGGGAATCACTGGATGTCATCACTGCTCTTTGTAAGAACAGCTGCAACATGACTTTACCTATGTTTCACTATTTCAAGCAGCCTGTACAGACAACTATCAGGATCTCCTGAAGTCCTAACTATGTTCTGTACAAGCTTTTACACACAGAAGCACCTCAGTACTGCTTCCTTTGCTTACCTATGTCTCTTTAAATCTGTTCATTACAGTGTCATAGCCCACTTCCATCTTCCTTTTAAGAGACCCAGCAGTTCCAACCCCACTGCAGTATGTTCCCACAAATTCAGCAATGACAAGTATTTTTATCCTGAACAGATTCAGGGACTAGAATATATGCCTAGCAGGAAGCCTTTCTAATGCTTTAATATTCTGGTATAAATTTTCCAAATGAGAATTCAAATGAAGAAACATATGCCCCTGGCAAGAACGAAATAAGTAAATGTGATTATTGTTTTCAGCTGGACAAAAGTAATTTTCATGACTTAAAATTACAGCAAGCATTACTCATGATTACTTGGGAAGATTTTAATAATTAAGATCCTGATTCTTCACATGAGAAGAACCTTATTTGTATTTAAAAAAAAAAAAAGATGCAGTAATCATATGCAGAATCTTCACCAGTTCCTCTGATATTTTCAGACACATAGGGCGAGATTTTCAGAAGTCACCAGCCAGCAACTTCCTTTGCAGTTTTTCACAAAAAACCAGCCTGACTTTTCAAGATAGCTCTACATCCCATATGCTAAATTCTTGAGAAAAATCTCATCTTGATCACTAAAAATTTATGACAATATGGACTAGGGTAGAGTTTTTCACAGCAAAGTTATAAATGTAACACCCAGATCTCCAGAAAGCCCTTGAAAGTACAAGCAGATGCAAGTGAATTATGTCTTCCTTCTATTTAGAGTGATCCCAAAAAAACCCATCCCAGTTTTAGCTAGGCTGGAATTGGAATACAATAGAGAAACAGCAAGTAATAGGAGCCCTGCAAAGGTTTAAGATAAACAGGTAGAACAATCAAATAATTATACAACCACCAGCTCAGCAGAATGGATTAAAAAGTCTATTCTTAGAAGTAAGAAATAAAAACAGGGTTTCAATATCTGGCCTTATCTGCTACATGGTATAAGGCAGACTTCCTAGGTCACTTTGGCATGTGGGTATGTAAAAATCAGGGTGATGGAAGGCTAACCACTCTCTTTCCTTCAGGATGAGGATCAGATTTTTATTTCATCCAAAATGGTTCACTTATTCAAAATGTTATGCACCTCAATAAAAGTAGATTAAGTCTCTTGAGAGAATTGCATAGAAAATATTTTTAGTGATACAGGATTGTCACCAAGTCTCATCCTTTACAACAGTTTCAGAGAACACATCTTGGAAAAAGAAAGCTCTTGAAAGCCCTATGAAGAACACTGTTCTGGATGCTCTAATTATAGTGGTTACTCAAAGCTTCCAGAAACCTAACAAAAATGGACTTGGTCTCAATTACCTCCTGCTCCTATTTTTTTTCCTTTTCTTTTATAAGGTTTTTATCCAATAAACCGGCATCACTTGGAAAAATATACCAGCTCAAGTTCACCAAAAGGAAGGAATAAAACTCATTAACACATTTTCTTTAACAGACAAGGGTATTACCTTTCCTGTTTGGGGTATGGCATTTTTCATTATTCTTGCCACATTTGCAATTGGAAGATATATATCTTGTTCTCTGAAACTCTCTTTTGAGCCATTTGTATCTTCATGATCATTCATGCTGTCCTCTGTGTCTAATGAAATAAAGAAAAGTTAACAGAAATGGTATTTGATAGACAGCAGGCAATAATTAAAGTCAGTTTAAAATCTTACACTGAAGGACGAAGTCCTTTGAAAGCACAGTGCATTAACACCATCAAAATAATTAAAAAAACAGATGCAACATCAGGGTACCTTTATAAACATATAATCTTTATCTCATTATGCACAGAAATGTACATGGCTGCTGATCACCAGGCATTCTTAATGTCATGGCAAAATACAAACTGTTTCCTAGGAAATCAATTTTTTTTGTCATCACCTCAAGGTCTCGGTGCCAACATTGAAAAATCCAACCTCCACCCTTCAGAATGCAGAAAAAATGCTTTATATCTGAATACATTATGAATACAAACAACTGCAAATTCTTAGCTTGAGAAAAGATAGCAGAGAACTATACAAGAACTGGAAAGAAAAAAAATTATATATATCTATATATATACTCACAGAGAAATAGTACATTTACTATAACATTTCTTACCATCATGAGGCTGTATCACATAGTGACTGCCACCAATGTAATCTCCAGCAATTCCTAACTGAGAGGCATCTGTCGTGGAGCTATCACCATCCATCTACAACCAGAGGAAGGAAACCTTTCAGGTATGATTGTTACACTGTTAAGTACAGCTGCTACTGAAAACCAGCACATTAATCAACTTAAAACTGTTAGACCAATTTCTGCAAAGCATAAATACTTTGTCATTTGAGAACAGCATCCCCACCTTTGTTACTGAGCTTTACAGTCAGTGGAAATAGAGAAACTGTTTTGTAAGGCTTCCCCAGGAGCTCAGCCAGAGGCACAGGCCGTGCACAGAACCATTTGGTTCATGCAGCACATACACAGCAACCTTGTGTTCCCAGGAGGGCCTGACCAGAACAGGTCAAGGCGTTTGTTTCTCTGAACAACGCTCAAAACCTATACCAGGGCCCTGCTCACTGAATGCTTTTTCTACTTATTACCACAGAGTGCATCCTTCACTCACCTTTACGCTCCACACAAACAGCTTTGGTCAAGCCCACTGACAAACTTCTAGCCAGACCTCAGGACCAGCTCTGCATCTTCCTCCTCCTTGAGGCACCACTCACCCCTGTGTGCCTTCTGAGTTGTTTCCCTTTGCATTCCCTGGTCCTGCCCTGCCTCACCCCTCTGGGCATCCTTCAATGCTCCTCTCTCAATGTTCTGACAGGGTGGCCAACAAGAAGACTTCTTCTTGAGGCTTTGGAGATGGGGTCGCAGTCCAATAGTTTGAATGCCAGGAGAAACAGGGATGCCTAAAGAGCCAGTACTGCCCTCCTTTTTACTGACAAGCTGTGCACAGAGGCCCCAGGAAGGCAGAACTCGGCTGGATTCACTCTCTGTCCTACACCAACTGTACAGGTCCCTGGTGTCTTTGGAGAACAACCTTTGCCCCAAAGGGTCATGTGGTCATTGCCAATGAGACCACACAGCTCACTTATTTCCACAAACATTAGCCTGGAGAGGGAGAGGCAGGAAGAAGCAATGTGGTGTTATTTTTATACCTACCCAGAAATATGAGCATTTAACCTCTCTCTAATCTGCACTTTGCCTGTGGCAACAAGGCTGAGTTCTGCTTTCAAACCTTCAGGCAACGTCCGGTGTTGCACTTGGCCACAGATGCACAAGTAACCCGAGCACTGCTCACATTTCAGGCAATACTACAACAGCTGGATGTAGCCTTAGGAGCTGCTCAAGAGAAAAACCAACCCTTCTACGTCTTCTTTACTGTAGAGTATTACATACACACACACACACACACACACACACACACACACACACACACACACACACAGAGACTTTTTTAAAGAACTACTGGTCCCTTTTGATAGGCTTTTGTAGAACAGTTTCACTTCTTACACAGCATCTCTGCCCAAAGGAAAGGTAGTGTTTTAGGCATTAGCCTTCTATGTGCCAACTTTCACATAAATTCATTTCATCTGCATTTTGCAGATACTTTGTTGGGAGATTTAACTTTGCTTTTCAATTTTCCAAAGGATCTGCTGTTTGCTTACTCAGCTCACTGTAACGACAATGCAAGGATATCATAGTCCTGCACGTCAAGATTACCAAAACTGACATCACACAACATTAAGAGAGTTGTGTCCCTCTCTTCCTTCTGCAATTTGAAACAATTAACATTCTGCAGTCTGGTAAATCCCCAAAGCTACCTCCAAAGTTAAGTTAGGATTTTCTGGCAGTCTCATTCTCAGTTTCAGCTCTCTGATCCATACCAGAATTTAACACAGGATCTCAACAGTCTTTAAGCATTGAGTTTACTCAGCCCCAGGACCATTTTAAATACCTTGATCTTTCTTTCCCCCTCCTTCTTTAGTCTCCTATGAAACATATCTTCTAAAATATTTCCTTCCTTTATGATTGCAATATTCTTCAAATTTCTTCACTGGTTTCTGCTCACCCCTCCTGCAGGCTACCCCATCTGAACCTTTATTGCCAAGACCCATCAATATCATTTAAGAAACCATCTTGCTTTCATTAGCCCAGCCCACCTTCAAAAGACAATTTCTGCTTGAATCTCTTTTAAACCTCTGCTGCATCTGCAGACAGTTTTGGCCACATTAGACTAATACATCCTCAAGGTACCATCTTTGCTTCTATTCTTTTATGTGTGCACATTTCCAGATCTACTTACAGTGTTTATTATTTCACCATTAATGGGAATTTGTGTGAATGTTTATCAACATTATGAATCTAAAACAGTGATTAGCAAAATTGACAGGAAAAGGCTTGCAACAGAAGAAGGCAGATCTGACTCAGATAAAGAAAACAGGCACTGACAGCTTAATATCAACTGAAATTACTTCTGTCAGCATTACTTTAAGAAAGATTTTTAGCTGCCAGGACAACCTTGGGACAGGAGATTATGGACAGCGTAACACCCTTCTGCATAACCAGGCCCTAATCCAGGATCACAGGATAATTCAGGTTGGAAGGGGCCTCAGGAGGTCTCTGTACTTCCACTGCTGCTCAAAGCAGGGTCAGCTGCAAGCTCAGAGCAGATTGCCCAGGGCATTATCCATCTTGAAGACCCCCACAGCCAGAGCCTGCCCAGCTACCCCATGAGCCCCCTCCACAGCCTGTCTGGCCTCACAGTGAGAAAAGGAGCCGTATCCCTGCACACCACTTCAATCCAAGTAAGTTGATGGAAGAACTTCAGCCACATTTGTCATTTAATTCAAATCTAGACCTAGGCATCTGAATATAGCAACTGTAATTAATATACCATCTAGTCACCCTACTAGTATTTCTTTGAGCCTGATGGATGACACAAACATGACCTTGCAGAAAGCTGTGGCCACTGCTATCCTGGTCATCTCATAATCAACACACTTACACGCTCATGTACTACAGTTTTAATTTCAGATGTTCAAAACAAGTCAATCACATTATCTGATTGTCAAGCTCAGCACAAGGTCTGTAGTACACACAACAGGGCGCAGAAAACGAGAAAACACTGCTCTCAATACACTGTTGCTAATTAATCCCATTCCTTTAAACAAAGAGGCAAAAAACCCTCCAAAGCCACAAAATACACTAAACTTTGTGTCCCTGAAGTTACTCTAGAAAGGCAACGGTCCAATGTAACATACAAACAACACCCTGCCTACACTAACTGCAGTCACTGAGAGACTAAAAAGACAACAGTTCTTATGCTGGTACGTTTAGTAGGAAGAGCTACCACTTTGGATGGAAATAGATGCTAAATTTCATGAACAGGAGATCTCCTGGGAGATCTAATCCTAAAAGGTCCAGATGGGCAAGAACTCCCCACTCAGATTTTGCTTTAACCCCTGGAGCTGTTACAACTTGCTTCAAAAACAAGTACCCGTTTGCAGATTATACATGCCATTTGCATGGCAGTTTCAGCAGACACTGCAGTGTCTTTTAATACAAGACACTTTTAATCCTAGCCCTGTGTGGCCACTGAATTGCACGAGGGAGGAGGCTTCCAGCACCTGGTCTCAGAGCACATACTGTGTACACCTGCAAGAAGTACTTACTACATGTTGGACATTATCCTCTGCCTCCAGTACTAGGAAAACACTGAAGCTCCTCCATGCATACACATGGACTGAATCAAGACTGAGAGCTAAGCATATCCGAAGTGACATGTCAGTCTCTAAAATGACCATGCCACTATCTGATTTTTATCAACAATCAGGAAGAGAAATCAAGGAAGTACAGGACACAACCATTTAGTGCTACACTAAAAAAAAAAAAAAAATCTGAATACAGAGCAGCAGCACAAAGTTTTCTGCTAGTGGTTTTCTGTTCAATTTTGGTTTTTTTCATCTTTAATGAAAAAGAATATTACTAGGAATATATAAATTACTTGATGCATAGAAATTAACCTGAGAAATACGTTAAAAGAGAAACACTTCAGACATCAAAGAAAATTCAGTGATAAGATGCAAGTGAATGAACATACAGGTTTAGTCTGACATCTGGTATAAATATTTTGAAGGGTGCTTAAAAAAACATGCTCCTGTCAGCTGCCCACAACTCAGACTGTTCCTATAACATGTCTATACTAAACTAATAAAATCTCAGTATCTCAAAGTAAATCTTGCATCCTGTTTAATCTTATGAGCTCTCTTAAGAGACCAGTACCTGTGGCTCAACTAAATGATAACTGAAGAAGAATGCAAGCCCAGACCTGTTAGCATTGAGGGGGCAAAGGGACTAAAGCTTAGATCAGTATAAAAGGAAAAAAAAATTAAAACGAATCAAAGAAACATGATTTTTATCTTCAGAATGGGGAAGTTATCTGGCAATGATTTGCAAAACTGATCTCTTGACGGGGAACCAAAGGCCTCTTGCGATTTAAGTACTTCATGTGGTATTTATTCATCCCGTCTCCCAAACTGCTACCCTACAAGAGGGACAGCAGAAAATTATATGCAATGAACTGAAGCACTTGACACACATACCACACAGTTGTTTCTGCCAAAGAAGCAGGACAGAAATGATAATAAACTGTAGGTAGTAATCACATCAGTCACTGTAGATTAATTTTGCCACACCTTGTCACAAGATGTAAAGCTCTGAAGCAGTACATAACAGCACAGACACAACATGTTTTTTGAGCTTTCTGCACCCTCATTTGCTAAAAAGAAAAATTTTTCAATTGAAAATACAACTTTAGTTTCCTTTTATTTTTCAGTGACTCCTGGGGAACCTAACTCCCCACTGAATTCTCACCTGGCAGTGTCTCCTGCAGCAGGAAATGCCAGCTGGTGAATGCATTCATGAGACATTGCTCCAGCAGACACACAAAAGCATAAAGTTAAAATCCCTTAGCACATGCCTACAACACAAATACATCCTGTTCTCTCTCTCTCTCTCTCCATCTCAGGCTTCTCTAATCTCTCACAAAGTGTTTTCCCCCACAGGAGAATAACATTAGGAGAAGCAGACTGATCCTTAGAGAACCCCACAGCATCACTAAGGCTCATCAGCATTTCAGCTGTACCGGGTTCCCTCCCTTGGACCACAAACAGGGCATTGCTACCTTTCCACCTTCCCCCTCCTCGTAACAGCCTATCAACTTTACATCTTATGAGCCCCAATGTCACTGGCCCAAGTCCCCTCCACATGGATCCAGCTATGCTAGAGCACATGGTGGCTCCTTCCCAGGCTGGCTAACGTCCACAAGCACAGCTCCAATACATATGGGTGGACTAACAACACATGTATTTTCACATCAAGTAGGAGTGGATCAGGGATATGGAGCAAGCAGTTCCGAGTTTCCATGCATTCTCCTTTTTGGCAGCAGAAGAGAGAAGCTGGAGGGGAAAATAAACAAGATGAACAGAGGAACGGAGGCAGTTTTGTTGCTTTTGCATAAGCTGGAAGAGGGCAGCAGTGCTGAACAGACTGCACCAGCACCTCCTTCCTCCTGCAACCTGACTGAAATCCCCATATTACCTTTCAGTATTAAGTTTTTGATACTTTTCTAGCAATTTTTGTGAAAAACTAAGCTGTTCTGTTTATTAAATCAGCAGTCCACAAATCCTGCCTTTTTCTTTTGTAAGTTGGTTATGTTTTTCCTTCATTGCAGTAGTACCTCAAGTGTGCCAAGAAACTTTTTCCTCTCAAGCAACAGGACAAGCAAAAGTTTCGCTACTTCAGACCAGGCCAGTATTTTCAGCCAAATTGAATTTGCTGATACTTTCTTTTATTCTACTGATGTTATTTAGCAGGCATACATATAGTCATGTTTTGCCCTTTTTACAAGTATCCTGCCACTCAAACAGCAATTTCCAAATACTGTGTTTCTCCAAAGTACTATTGCAAAACTCAGTCAAACTCCTTTCTAAGCAAAATTTTAAAGGCAGAGTGACATTAGAGATCTGCATTTGAAAGCACCAAAGGAAGAGCCTTGCAAACCTTTTTTAAATGCCGACAAAACAAGGTATCAGACTTCAAAAATTTCAGTGTTTAATGTTACCTATCTTCACAGTATCTTGAACAATCTTTTTTATTCCACTTCTGAATGTTGCCTCCCTTCACGTAGTTATTACCACAAATAAGAGTTAAGCTTTGAACTGCTGTAACTGTCAAATACTGAAGTGTAAAGAGTAATATCCAGTGTTCTTGACTTCTCTCAAATATAATGTCATAGCTGTAAATGCTGGCTGCCAAGGCCATAAATAATCACCCACTCAATGCAGAGCTCAAGCGACTCAGGCAGACCTCATAATGATTCAGACTGAACCATCCTGGATGTCCTAGACAATTACAGATGGATCCTCCCTTAACATTGTAACTGTCATGCCACAGGCCACATAACCAAAGAGAAAATGAAAGCAATCACTAGCTCATTGTTTAGAAACACTATGCTAATGATTATGTATAAACACCATTTCTCCATTCCTGCAAATCCTGTGAATAATGCCTGAAGTGGCTTCTCCCATTTTACTTTTTGCTACCATTTTGCCAAAGCTTCTTTTGAGAAAGCTACAATTATTTTTTTTAATTGACAATAACTTCCATCTATCAGGATGACAAGCAAAGGTTACTGCATGTGACAGAATCCATTCAAAGGTTGAACCTCAAATTTCTATGTTCCTCACTGCCTAGAAATGTTCAGGTCATTGTTATCAATAATTTTGCACTCCCAAAAGCAATTCAAGCACAGTAGGTAGCTTTTACATGACAGTTCTTTGCAGAACAAAATATTTTTGGTTAAGCCTTGAAGAAATTGGTAAAGCTAGTTGTTGATTTTCTATTGCTGCTGTATTGCAGCAGGACCCACGAAGGGGATAAGTAATGTTATCTTTATAGCTGCAGAAACATTACCAGAACATACCAAATTTTTTTCCAATACGACTGTCTGTGAATAACCTATACAATAACTCTTCGGGATCGCCAACTACATAATTCCGGAGAGACAGAACAGTGGCTGGCACACACAGGTCTGCCTCAAAACACCTGCCGAACACACCCGAGTTGTGTGGACATTGATAATGGCAGGGTCCTGTCTCTCCCCGGCCTGCCACGTGTGTTTCAGGACAAGCGTCGATGCCACCCGGCTGTGTCTGTGCCAGCCGATCGATCCCACTTCCCGATTTCATGCCCTTCAATGATGCAAACGCAGCCAGCGCAGGGGCACGGGGGGGAATCTTCCCACCTATACCCACAGCCTCCAAGCCTTCCCGACACCTGGCTCGCATCTGTTCGATAGGCAACTCGTCTGTCGTGACCCCTTGTTTACAAATCGAACAAGACGAGAGTCCGCAGTTAATCAGCAACTTTATTGTTGGTCACCTTGGATGTGACTCCCGCGCTGGCCGCACCTGCGGGGCCGAGGGGCCGCTCACCCGCACTGCCCGGGCCCCCTGCAGCCAGCCCGGCCTCGTATTCCCGCCCGCACCGCCACCCGGGTACTCGCACATCCCGGGGCCTCGCCCTCCGCTCCTTATCCCTGCAAAACGCCGCCAAACCTTCCAGGAAATTTCTGTCCCGACAACGGCGCGGGGGGCACCGGGAGGCGCGGCCGGGCCACTGCCCGGGTCCCGGCCCGGGGCCGTGGGCGTGGTGGGGGTCCCGACCCTCGCCCCCGCGGCGAAGGGAGGGGGCTCGGCCGGGCGGACACAAAAGAGCGCGGAGTCCCCTCCGCCCGGCGCGGCCGCCACAAAGCCGCGGGAGCGGCGGCCCCGGGGCACAGCGAGCGCGGCCGGCGGGGACATCGCACACCGCCGTGGCGGGGCCGCGGGAGGCCGCGAGCCCCGGAGCGCCCGCCGCCCCTCAGCGGGCCGTGCGGGTGCCGGGCGGCCGCGGGGCAGCCCCGCCTGCTGCCCTCACCCCCGCCTAGGCCGCAAAATGGAGCCGGAGCGGGGGGGTGGGGGGCCCGCGCAGAGAGCGGGACACCGGCGGGGTCAGCGCCCCGCCGCCCCTGCCGCCGCCCCCCGCCGCCGCCGCCTCCCTCCGTCCCTGCCCGCCCGCTCCGCGCCCTCCTCGGCCGCCCGCCCCGCTCCGCTCCCCGGCCGCGCGGCCCCCGCGGCTCCGGCCGCACAAAGCGGCGCGCGGCCGGTGCGGGGCCCGGGGCGGCCGCCCCGCACTTCCTGGTGCCCGCGGCGGCGGCGCGGCGGCAGCGCCGGGGCCCGGGGAGGGAGACGGACATTTCATTCGAGCCTGCAGTGGAACCGGTTACCAATCATTGGCCGGAGCCAGGCACAAACCTCCAGTGCGGCCCTGGTTGGCTCCCTCCGCAAATCGGCTGTTTGGTTGGACGGAAAATGGCTGCGAAGGAACCAGTCCCAGCGCGGAGCCCCGCTTCCCGCAGCCGGGCTGCCCTCCCTCCGCGCCGCCTCCCCGGCACTCGCGCCGGCTCTTCCCTCAGCGCGCTCCCTCCCGCCGGGCCGGCCCTGCCCTCCTCCTTTATGGAGGCGCCCGGCCCGGGGGGCGCCGGACCCGCCTCCCCCGCGGCTGGGCCCGGGTACGGCCGGCGGCTGGGGCTGCCCGCGGGGTCCGGGCTGACAACAAGGGCTGTCCCCACCAGAAGGGCTCAGTCCGGCAGGGCTGCTGCTGGTGGCGGTGCTTGTGTAGCACAGTCTCCGACCAGGCACAGCTCTTCCCCGGGGCCGCGGTATCACAGAATCAAAGAATGGGTCAGGTTGGAAGGGACCACAGTGGGTCTTCTGGTCCAGCCTCCCAGCACAAGGCAGGGTCATCCTAGAGCATAGTGCACAGGATTGCAGCCAGATGGTTCTGGAATACCTCCAGCAAGGGAGACTCCACAGCCTCTCTGGGCAACCTGTTCCAGTGCACGGTCACCTTCACAGTAAAGAAGTTCTTCCTCATATTCAGGTGGAACTTCCCATGCATCAGTTTCTACCCATTGCCTCTTGTCCTGTTGCTTGGCACCACTGAGAGGAGCCTGGCTCCATTCTCTTGACATCCTCCCTTCAGACACTGATAGACACTGATGAGGGCCCCTTCGCAATTGTCTGTTCTCAAGGCTGAACAGGCCCAACTTCCCCAGCCTTTCCTTGTAAGAGAGATGCTCCAGTCCCCCAGTCATCCTCAATGCCCTGGGAGGTGGGCACCAGGGGAAAGAGTGCCCTTCCAGGCAATGTCCTGCTCACCTTGTCCCTGTCCTCACCCCTCATCACCTCAGTGGACAGTGCCTGCTGTTACCGGGGCAGACAAGGTTTTTATAGAGGTTTCTCAGCTCTATTCCAAGCTTCATCAGTTGAGAGGAGAACAGGTTACATCCCCCAGTGACTTCCTACATTTTGCACAGCCTTCATCAGAAGCTGATGAAGAGGAGTAGGTCGATGAAGGAGAAAGATGGCTCCTGGGATCCCGGCCCAACAAGGCATTTGGTGGGACAGAACCTTGGGGAGGGATCTGTGGGTCTGTGTTACTCCTTCCCTCTACAGAAGTAAAATCTCACTGTAGACCTGAAAAGATCATTTCCCTCTGGTGATATAGGGCCTAAAGAGCACGTTTTCCTTCTGCTTTTAAGCTTTGTTCTGAAGAAATACGGGCTGCTGAGTGAAGATGATAGTTGGACTGACTTCTCCACTGAGATTTATAAACCTCTCTTATGAAATATTTATATGAAACACTTCATAATCCACCAGTCCTGCCAATTTACCAGAATTGGAAAGAAGGATTTTCCTTCTAGGTGAAGGCAGCCAAAGACATTCCACACATCTGCCATCAACACATGTACGCGCAATCTCCACAACAGAGGTAACAAGAATATTTTTGTTTTGTGCAGTTCTTCATAACCTGTAGTCGTTCTTCATTACATGAGATTCTTAAGTATTTTAACTAAACTAGTGTGAAACTTGTGTTTCACAATAACCTCTGCTAGCATCCTCCTCTGATAAATACAGTACACTCCTTTCCTTGCTTTCTTCTGGTATTGGGATTTAAACCAAGAGAAACTCAATAAAGTTTACACACTTCCACATGGTTTCACGTAACAACATTAGTTTCATATGTTTTGGTATATCACAAAGATTTAGATACATACACTCATCGTCCATGTATTCAGATTTTTGAGTTTTGAGTTTAAACTGAAACATCAAGTGAGAAGAATTTTTCATGGCCACAGGTTTTTACTGCAAATGCTATTATGCAGCTTGATTCTGCCTCCTGGGTACCATAAGCAGTAATAAGTTATTTTTTTTTAAATGGCCAGAAGATGTCAAGTAATGCAAGAACACTAAGTTTGGGGCCTTGGGGAATGTATTTTCCCCTTTATCTATTTTATAGCTTTTGCTCACTAAATGCAATACCATGACAATGCTATTCATCTTACTGTGGAGTCTTAAGATCTTTGGATGAATTCTGTCATGTCAGCTCAGAATTTCACAAGTGAGTAGAAAGATGAACACTGACCAGTGTGCAGGTTCTTCAGGGCTCAGAGTAGACAATGCCCTTTTTTCGAGCCACTAGTCGATATTTTGAATCTCCTTGATAACACGGCCCTCAAATCTTTCAAACTTGAAACAAAAATATTGTTTCTCCCATGCTGTTTTTGCTGACATTTATCAATGTTGTTTTGATGGAAAAACTACTTATCCACTTGTTTTACTCAGTGCTTTTCTTTAGGACAGCACAGTAGGAACAAGCGTTCACTGTTATTGGAGACAGTGGTTAAACTTCTCAGCCAGCTGGGGCCAGGGAGTCCAAGCCAGGATTTCCCTTCACATACATTTTATTTTGTGTTCCTCCATAAGTAACAGTTTCTGTCACACATTTATCACTCATTCTTTAATTGGATTATTGTTTTATTCCTATCCTAAGTAAATTCTCAAATTCCATATTTCATGAGGTCGTGACCTATTTCCTGAGGCTGTCATTTTGTGTCTGAAATTTTCAGTAAGGAAATGAAAATCTTCAGATATCTTCTGTTCTATTTAGTAGATGTTAGCTAAGAAAGCTGTCAAAGGTGAGCAAGTATGCTTCTTTAAACAAGAACAGATATATCAGCTTGCTTCAGAATGTGCCTTCCTTGTGCTCTGGCCTCTGTGATTTGGAAAAGTATGTGTTTGAAATGAGAAATTACAATTTTTGTAGAAATAGCAGTGGATGTGTGTGTGTGTGTGTGTGTTATTCTTCTAACATTCTCCAAAGTTCTCAAAACTGTGAAATTCTTAGTGTAACAGATTGGAAATAGGTCTGTCCTAAAACTATGAACTCCATGGTGCTTCAGGATCTTATATTCATTCTTGATAGTGGTCTTTCTAATGCTTGTTATCATCCCTGTTGTTTTTTTTTTTTAGATTATGGAATTCTTATTTATATTAGACAATCCTAATTAAAAAATACTTGAAAGCTTCTACAGAGCCAAGCAATGCTATGTGAAAAAGACTGAATGCAGAAATCCAGAAGAAATTATCTACAGGTAATTAACCAAGTCACAGTAGGATGAGACCAGATGGAATTAAATCAATTTCAAGATATTTTTATTTTTCCAAGGATCACTATCTTTCTGTGGTGTTGAAAAATTCTTCAGCTACGTAAGTGTGCCTTCCTTTTAGATAGTATTCCCCCTTTAGCACTAAAATTCCTGCTACCCTTGGAAGGAAGCGGTTGCTCAGGTGACCTTCGTATTGTGCCACCCCAGAGCTGTGAAGGGGAGTCATGAACAGGGCCTGCACTGTGACAGTGCACCTGAGAGGCAGACCTATAAGAGTAGTCAGCTTTAACACCCACACCATGAGGGCCAAAGGATGTGTTTATTCACAGCAGACTGGTACCCAGCCAAAGAGGGGGCTGGGCAGGTGCAATTCTGAAATTACTACATCCCATTTAGAAAGTATGGTCCAAAGAGTGAGGTGCAAGCTTGGATTCATTTCCCAGGTCTACCACATGCTTCTTGTATGACTTTGGGCAAAGGACTGTAAATCCAAGCCATCAGATTTCAACAGAGAGGTGTTTAAATACCTGTGAAAGTCTGAATTTTAATTATATTGTGCCTCCATTCCCCATCTGCTGAATCAGTAGCAGTATCACTTTCCTACCTTGAGCTGAACTGTGAATGGCTTAGATACTGGGAAAGCAAGAGAGGTAAGAGGAAAGAAATGACAAGTGAGGCCACTTCCTGACAGCTTCTTGAGACCGAGCTCCTATAAGCAATCCCTTAGAAGAACTGAACTCATTTTTGAGCCTTTTCCTCACTACTACTTAAATTCTAGCCTTTCTTTCACAGGATGCACAGAAATGTAGCATGTTGAGACATATTCCACTAAGTAAATCTGATTAAAATTGACCAACATTTTGAAAATTACTGGGGGGAGGTAAGGCACGTAGCTGGTGCATAAATGCCTAAGTCTTGTTCCTTTAGAGAAAAGGAAAACCAACTTATTGCTTTTACCACAGGAACAGGTAGTTAAGCAAGTCAATATAAATATATCGCTGGAAGTGTAGCTGTCCTAGTTAATCTCAACCTGGTGGGGTTAAATGTGGCTGGCAGCAATCCCTTTGAAAGGTACCTGGAGCAGAACTGACTTGTAATCAGGTAATTTATATGTTAAAACATGTCTCAAACATCAAATATAAACATTCCACAAGAGCAACAGAGAACTTCAAAGTACACGTTCGAGATGTTGGTCCGGACAGAACCATTTGAAGGACTAGAAGAGATTTTGACAGAAGCCTCTAACGTGTCTATGAGTAATACAGCAACAGGTGGAGGTAAAACTATAACAATATCTCCTCTGCTTTGTTTTCAGCAGAGCAATGACAGAGTTTTGAGATGCAATCTGAGAAGGACTTGCTTTGCAACTGTGCCATTACAGCCTCCTGGATAAAACCATTTGCATTGGTTTTGGCTCTTTTGAAAACACAGGAGAAAAAAAATCAATTCTCAATTTAAATAGCAAAGGATGAAACCATTTAGCTTTTTCAAACCTTATGACAAGTAATATAAAGTATAAAATGGAAGGGCTAAGTAGCTCTGGTAAAACTTTATTTTTTTGTAGCTAAATTTATCACAAATTTCCCAAGTGTCATTCACGTGGGTTTGTTTGATATCATTGGCATTCAACTGCATTCTATGGATATTTTTTGGATTTTCTCCCTGTTATCAGCTACATGTGGGATTGAAATTTCTTAGTAGAACAAGTATGGTGAAAGATGCCTTATTTAATTCTACTGTGCAAGAGGACAAGCTGCTTAATGGTTATGCAGTGAAACCCTACATCTCCCAGGGGTGGGGATTCTGGCTTCCATTACGTCTCTGTTTTGGGTACTGCAGAGGGAGCTCAAAAGGCAGCTCAGATGAAGATGGAAAGTGTGGGCTTTTGCTCAGTCCAGTTCCGATGGCAAAGTTAGAGTTACAAAAACCCAGAGGCTGTTGGCCCTGACATAGTGGACTTAGGGAGTACGGACTCTGGAGGGCTACAGAACTAGATTTTGCTCTGTATCATGAAAATTTATCTTTATAAAGCCCATATTCTCACACTGTGTCCATATGGCTGATTTGCAAAATAGATAATAGGTTGATCTCTTCTTTTTGCTTGGCACGTGTCATGGTTTAACCCCAGCCAGCAAGTACCACACAGCTGCTCGCTCACTCGCCCCACCTCAGCAGGGAGGAGAATCACAACAAAAAAGTAAACCTCATGGATTGAGATAATAGCAGTTTAATGATTAAAATAAAATACCATGGTATTACTACTACTACTAGTAGTAGTAGTAGTAGAAAAAAAGAGAGAGAAGACTAGAACTCAAGAAAAACAAGTGATGCATGGCACAGTTGCTCACCACCCACTGACTCATGCCCAGCCTGTCCCCAAACAGCAATCAGCAGCTTCTGGACAACTCCCCTCAGTTTGTTTTCTGAACATAACATTCTATGGTATGGATTATCCATTCGGCAAGTTCAGATCAGCTGTCCTGGCTGTGTGCTTCCCCAGCTTCTTGTGCACCTGCTTCCTGGCAGAGCATGAGTAGATGAAAAGTCCTTGATTTAGAGTAAACACCACTTAGCAAGAACTAAAACATCAGTGTGTTATCAACATTATTCTCATACTAAATCCAAAACACAACACTGTGCCAGCTACTAGGGAGAAAATTAACTCAATCGCAGCCAAAACTAGGACAGCGTGAATGTAGGAATTCAGGACTTTCCTAGAAGAATCAGAGGTTTCCAGGGACTGTGGCAATTGGGAGTGTTTGTAGTTTTCTTCCTGTAGACATGGGATCCCAAACTGCACTGATTCAAAGGTCTGTGTACATTACCATTGTGTCATCAGCATCACAAAACCAAAATTTTCCCCCTAGAATCTGTCACACAGGTGAGATCTTAGCAGTGCCCCTTCACTGTCACTAACATACTGACTGACAGTATCGCATTTGCAGTGTAGGCAGAGACATAGATTTCTTCTGTCAATTTAAACATGAAAACTGGAATTCTTCTCACTTGAATTTGTCCAAAGTTAGGACTAGGGAGAGGCTCACTCTTTAGAAGTACCTGGCTCCAGAAGGATGAGTTACCATCTGAACATGCCTGTCTTTCTCTGTCAGCTACAGAAGGAGCTCAGATCCAGAGCTTGTACAAGAGGCCAAATGTTGAGGTGACTGATCTAAGGTAAGAAAATGAATCTAAGCTTGAAAAAATGACCAGTGGTATTTCAATTACATTAATATTCTGAAAATGCAAGGACTGTGTCAGCTAATATTTAGGTGATTTTGCATTCAGCACCGAGAATATTGTCCTTTATAAGAAGGTGGCACTGTGGGCTCTTCATTTACTGAGACAGCCTTCCTCCCAGTTTATATATAGAAAGAATATACAGAAATCTTTGTGGGAACAGAAATTCTAATATTATTTTAATGATCACTCTTATAATAGTCACAGGGAACTGGGAATCAATTATCTCAGAAACGACTGAGGGATTGGTCCCATTGATGCACTGTTTAGATAATCACAGCTCTGTCACAGATTCTTCAGTAGCAATCAAGCACCAAATACATTTGCTATAAAATGTCTTTATCGAGATTTCAAGACAGAGCAAAACACCTTATATTTCATCTTTGTGAAGAACATTATCAGTGACTATCTTAATGTAATTACTATTTTTATTAGTCCTTCCAGTATCTTATGGACTTTTTATGCATTAGTTGAATTTATCATGGGCAATCTCTTAATCCCAGCACTGGCAGTTCATGCAGTCTATGCCTTATAATAGTCCAATACTGAAAACAGGATGTACATGACAGATTTTCAGCACAGATATTTCTAATGAGACAGTCCTTGCTGTCCTGCTTCTTAACAAAGCAGTTCTGAAGATCTGCACTAAATTTTCGTGTAGGTAGAACTAACAGAAAAACAGACAAACCCACACAATCACAGAATGGGGCAGGTTGGAAGGACCACAGTGGATCATCTGGTCACACCTCCTTGCTCACACAGGGTCATCCTGGAGCACATGGCACAGGATTGTGTACTTGAATATTTTCAACAGTATTTCCACAACCTTTCTGGGCAATCTGTTCCAGTGCGCGGTCACCTACACAGTAAAGTTTTCCTCATGTTCAGGTGGAACTTCCTGTGCATCAGTTTCTGCCCATTTTGTCTTGTCCTATTGCTTGGCACCACCCAAAGATTTGGTACCAAACTGAAAGAGGGCTTCAGTCTCCTGGTGACTTCAGTAGACAGACTTACCTCTGACCCTCAAGAGGGGTTTGAATTGGTATCTGTGTCAGGGAGATACTACAGAGTGCCCTTCACCTGTATGCTCCTGAAGACTGCTCTCCAGTGCGTGTCCTTATGACTGGAAAAGGACAGCACGAAGATTATTTATGAGGAGGACAGCAGCAGAAATTTAAATATCAAGTGTTTTCTAAAGAGGAAGGAAGATACAGTCTCTCTCCCAAAGAGTCTAAATAGTGAGAAAAAGACAAAGACGGACAAAAATATGTGTAACATGTGGACAAGGCATCAGATCACATTATTAATAACTGGAATATACTGCATTTTTCTTCCATCCTCTTCCTTCCACTTTCCATTATTCTTATCATCATATTCTGCTTACATTTCAGGGGTCCAGCACAGGACCTCATGTATATGTGTAGTTCAGTCAACTAAGAATAATTTAAAAGATAAATGAATGTACTCAACTTTTCTTAAGCCTCATAAAAAGTGTAATTTCTAGGCAAAATTTAAATAGAAAGAGGGCAGATACTTTTTGAATGTGGCCAGAAAAAAAGATTTAATTTGGAGAACACTGAGAGAGCAAACAATAGGCCTCTGTGGAGAAGGATGTAAAGAAGTAGGTAAAACTGGAGAAATTATGATCTGACACAATAATAAATCACCCAAAAAAAAAAGTTTAATTGGTCCTTGGAGTTGATCACAACCTGTGATTCAGGAGAAAGCATGAAGCCTGTGGAAAACAACAAAGAGGAGTTATGAGTCCAAGATCAGTAATAGTCTGACTAAAATAAGAGTTAAGGAACATTAATTCTCCAGCTGTACTTTGAATGGCCTGAGGGAAGTGTTTGTGAGAAGGTTGTAACAACTTGTGTTAGAGTAACACTGCAGGAAGCAACCGATTAAGAGGAGTGGGGTAAAGAGGTGAAAATGTGTGCTAGTGTTTGGGTCAAGATCAACAGCATCAAGATTCTGTTCTGCAGCGAGACTCCTTGGTTATAAGTGACCTTGGATAATTCTGATTTTTTGATGCACTGGTTTTCAAACTTACAAAACATCTCAAATGTAGAACTTCATTTTTACCATTACTTCAGTGGATCTTCACCACAGCAATGTAAGACCTTTTTCTTTTCTTAATAAAAGGAAATATGGTTAGAACATAATTGCAAAAGAATAAGCAAAATGAAACACCGTGAATGAGGAACAGCACTCCAAGGTGGTTTTTTAAATTTGATTTTTTTTCTCAAATTGGCTGAATTGCCAGCTGGTAGTTCTCATTTAACGAAAATATTGAGATGAGGTTTGGTGGAATAGAGTTCCTTCTCTAAGCTTGTTCAGCAAATTATTTTAATAACTATGTTTTTGAAGCTGTAATAATTCCTGAATGCCCATAACAGTTATTATCCTCATTATCATAATAATTTTTGTTGCTATAGAGATCTATATTGAAGACATAATTTCTAAAATCATAGTGGTCATTCCCACAGTAAGTTCAGAGACTTTTTTCCACTTAACAGTCGTAAGTATAGTTGTGTGGTTTTTGGTATTTGAAACCCCAGCTGACACTGGAGATATCACTGCAGAGTAGAAGAGTAATACAGGAATACAAATAGGAATTGATTAAGTGTTCTGTGCAGAAAAGCTGAGGACGGGGAGGCAATGCCTCTTAAACATCAAGATTCAAAGTTACTATTCTGTTCTCTTTTTTCCCTTTGTTGTCGTTCACTATTACTCTTGTAGCAGAGTACTGAGAGCTGACATGATTGGAGTCCTGCACTGAAAGATAATCACAACTCTGGAAGGTTATAGGATAAATAGATGTGATGTTTACATTTTACACTGGGGGACTCTTAGGACTTACGCAGGACGACAGAGCAACTCAATGGTCACTGATACTAAGAGCTCCTCAGTCTATAGCATTCATTTCATTGCCGTGTGTTGCATCACAGCATCCTTCAGGTTTGCTCAGCCCCAGAGCCCAGCAGTCAATCTGAAATAGAGAGCCCAGCAGTCAATTAGCCCAGCAACTAAGAAGATCCATTGAACAACACCACTGATGATTGGTTTTGCATCCTTTTAAATCTTTTAAAACAAATGTCAGTATTTGAATGCCGATCAGATAAGTTGCTGTGTTTGGTGTAACAAGTCACGTGCTTCTTTTCATACGAAGAGTGAAAAAAGCTCAAATTGGACTGATAGCGAAGAAAGCTCAAAGTGGACCAACAATAACAGCAGATATTTGTGTGCAAGTTTGGTGGTGGTTTACAGGGTCACAGCTTTCATCTTGCCCTGTCCAGCTTCTCGGCCGATGCCAGAAATCCTTGGCAGGCTCTCCTCTTGCCAATTCACTTGAAAGCCACTACGATGGGGCTGCAGCCTCGGCAGCCCTGTGAGACAATGGTGACAAATTATGTCCTGAACCCAGACAAGAGAGCACGATAAGCCTCCTCAGGCTTCGTGCCTCACACAGTTAACGGTTCAGTTAGAGTGTTTTTTCTATACATATGTTTCTTAACATGAACCATCAAGTGTGGGGAAAAAACCCCGTTCCTGAAGCACGTCCTGAGTGCCCGCCTGTCGCCAGCATCGCACAGGAGGGAGAGCTCCGGGGAGAGCCCATCCCGCCGCCAGGGGGCGCCACAGCCCCGGGCTGGCTCCGGCGCGTCCGTCGCCATCGCGACGGGGCCGGGCCGGGGCGGCGCGGCCGCCAGGGGGCGCTGCCGGGGCGGGGGGGCGGCCGCGGAGCTGCGCGGGGACCCGATCCCGGCCCGGCCCGGCCCGGCCCATTCCATCCCATCCCATCCGACCCGCGCCATGGGCAACGCTCTGCGGAAGAGCCAGGCGGTGCGGCAGGCGCCCGGCGGCGCGCCCCCGGAGCGGCGGCGCCCGGCAGGTAGGCGGGCGGGCGGGGGGCACCTGCCTGTCAGCGCCTCGCACCTGGAGGGCTCCAGGCGCGGCTGGACGGGGGGGCGGGCGGGTAGAGAAACTGGCTCCAGCTTCCCGGAGAAACACCCGGGAGGGTTCCCTCTCTTGCTGCCCCCTCCCTCCGCTGTAGAACAACTTTGCTGTGCCTTTAGCAGGAGTGACCGCGGTCCGACCGCCGGTGCTGGTTACCTGTGCCCAAACACAGCCTGGCTGTCTCTTGGCTGGCTTTATTGAGGCCAGCGGGGCTGGGCAGGCTGTGCCATTGTCCCGCTCACGGGAGCTCGGGGGGATGCAGGGAGCGGGGCCCCGGCCCTCGAAATATGTAGGGAGCAGGACCCTGGCCCTGGGGAGTGCGGGCAACAGTGCTGGGTGACGGTCTCTAGCACACACCGTGACCTGAAGGGAGCCTGTGCTGGGGACCTGGAGTTAGACGGGAGCTAATGACCCTCTGGTCCATGGAGATGTTTTCTGTCTACCAGGACTGAGGCATGTTCGCACGACAGCATTGGGGAAATTTGTGTTTCAGCTGTCTGATTTGTCCCTCTTGTGAGTCAGAATTTCACCCTGAGATCCTCCTTGGACATAGCATTTACCGTGCTCTCACTGGGTCTATAAAAATCTGATGAAAGAAGAAAAATAATGGGCTTGATGTAATGAATGCCTGAAAATGAACCGATGCTTACATCTGGCACTGAACAGCAGTTCTGCTTAAATGAAAAAGCACTCTTAGGATGTAGTACTTCATTGAGCATCTACTACTGAAGGAGTTTTTTCAGCTCCACCACATCCTTGGGAAAGGGGACTGTTTTTAAAGATGTGTAATGATTTGAGAACATTGACACTAAAACACCTCGGGAGTTTTAAGGTATTATATAATATTTTAAGTCTTATTATGCATATGGAAATTGTCAGATACTTGGCAAACAAAGAATAAAGATGCCTGTGCAGAAGAATTTGCGTAAGGCACAGCAGGAGCTGGCAAATACAAAGATGGGGTTTATAGCAGTTAAAACTCTGGAGATAGGCTTATTGTTATGGCTCAATATTGCTTAGTATCTTTCAATTATACCAACACAAAATCCTCCAGTCTGAGTCAAAAGCCTGGCATTGGAAGCACTGGGTGTTCCTTGATCCTAAGAAGAAGGACTAGGAAAAAAAAGGAAACTCTCAAACCACTGTCAGGAAAGTCCGGTTGCCCTTGTACTTTCAGAACAGTGCAGTGACCTGATACCAGTTAGGGTTAACCCTCAACAGTTCCCTTACCTAATGCTGCCACTACCATGTTATGATTTAGAAATACCCAGTTTAGTTTTAAATCAGATACTGAAAGCTATGCAGGTGTGGTAGCACAGAGCCTGGGACAGAGTAAACTGCTGTGGAGTTATACCCAAACCTGGTTCCTCTAGCCAACAATATATCTGCTGACACAAACGCAGAAATGAAGCCTGCATCTTAACAAGCTTTTTCAGCCTTGTGAAGCTGACTCATTTAGGGTAAATGACTTAAAAGAACATATTGTTTGTGCTTTGGCTTATATGCTCTGCTGTATCTTAGGTTTTTCGATTTAAGACTTTCTGCTGCCTGTTCTACAACTCTGGCAGCATCTTAAAGTAATTCTCCAGGAAGGCTGGTTTAAAATGTGACATCAAGGTTTATATTTCAGCATGAAGGCAGCTTTGCTTCTGGGATAGTTGCACACAAGTAGATTATTATCTGAAACCCAACATCCATTTCCCAAAGGAACACGTCAAAATTTTTAATGTCTACCAAGGACAAGAGATGAGGGAAGTTGTGGGTGCTGTTGAAGAGGTTAAATAGAAGATTAAAACAAAAAAAAATAACAGAAATGTGAATAATTTACTTTAAAACGGAAACATAATTCAAATAAGCTAATTACTCATTGTTTGACTCTAAAACACAAGCAATCTAAAATTAACCCCTTTCTATAGTTAGTCATAACAGGCAGTAGTGTTTTAATATCTCCATACATCCCTTGGACAAAATATATCTAAACTTATGGACAAAATATATCTAAACTTATGTGTGTTGTAGGAGGATGAAATTGGGACATTGGTAGCTGTAAGAATTTCTTAATGGCTCTCTGGATTTTTTCCCACCCTTCCATCATTTTTTCAATGGCAATAATAAATTTAGTTATTAATTCACTGTAAGATCTAAAGATGTTTAAAAAAATAAACAGTGGGAAACTGGCAGTGAGCAAATCTGGCAAGAAAAATGGTGACTAGCACAGGAAAAAGTAAAAATGTTAAGATAAAGTGCTTATATATGGTTTGCATAAGGTAACTAACTATTAAATACATTCTCTTGTCCTTAGCTTGTGCTTTCAAAAAGGTTATTCTCAATCTTCAAATACCATTCAGTTTACTTCATCAATTGAGTTTTACACGTGCAGTGTTTATGGCATTTTGTGGATATAAAGGTATGAAAATTGGAAATAACTCAGAAGAGAGTGCTTTTCCTGATTTTTTTGTTGTCTCCACATCTTTTTAGCTTTCTGTATTATAAACAGGCATTTTACTGCAGAAAGAATTAAGGATAAAATTCAGAGCTATACAATAAGGGTCTAAACTTACACATCTCAGAATTAAGGTAGCCTGAATTGCAGCTTTTGCTTTATAAAATATATTGTTTGTTTCTGTTGGATTGTACCTTGGCATAGCCTCAAGTGCTGCTTTTTCTCTCCCAGACCCTCATGCTAGTTTGAATTTTGTGAGCAGCTGTGTTTCAGTTCAGTTTGACTTTGACATAAGTTGAAGTTGCTCAGCTTCTTTTAGGACTGGGCACTCAGGACACAACACATGCTTGCTGGTGGGCCTGGAAAGTTACAGTAGACGTGGAATGAAATTTGGGCTGGATTCTGCAAAGGGATTTAATAAAGTAGTGTTAAATTAATTGTTCCTCATTGCTAGTGCTAATCTGAGAGCCCCTGAATGCAGCATAACTGTGAGATGGAATAACAGGGGATCCACTTTGGTGGTCCTAGTTCTGTGCTGGAGTACAACACCAACAGTGATTAAGTTGCATTAACATTTACATGTGGTGAGTGTCTGAGTAATGAGGCCCCAAATATTTTTACTTTTGCAGTATTTCCTGGAAATGCCTTGACCATATAATTTACATGTGAGCTGCTCAGGTAACAATAACAGATGTGTCATAGAACTCTTTATGGAGAAGAGTAGAGTAGACTCAAATGCTTAATGTGGCTTAATGCCCAGGTACTTCCTCTGCCCTTGTTAATAGTTATGCCACCCCCTTGATTTCCACTGTGAACGGAAACAGTGCTTGGCCCTCAACAATGTATGGTACTTGTCTTCTTTTTTCCAGTCCTTTTTTATGGTTTCTCTATTTTCAAAACTCTACCACTTGTTCCTATCTGAAAGTTGTTCCTTCATTAAGCTCATCTTGGACACCCTTTGGTAGGGTGTCTTGTTATTGTTTGGATTGTGCCTGTAGAAAACAAATCAAATACCAGATAGAATCATGCACATTATGCCAAATTGGTAACTCATTATCCTTTTTCTTTATCACTGCTATCTCCTGAGAATGTTCTATCTTCAATGTCTTGCCTATTTTTGATACCTACCTGTTGCAATGCAACTGCCTTCCAGTTTGTAGTATCTTGACTCATTTTTTTCAAGTACTTGGTTATTTTTTCCTCATTCCTACTTTTCAGTGCCTTCCATTTTGAATGTGGTGTCACATTGTAAGTCTTCATCACAGAACTCGATTATATTTGATGGCATCTCTTTTTCCTTATCTTTGGTTTGGTTTTACCCTCTATTTTTCTTCCAAAAAGCTCACAGCTGTTGCTTTTCTTAGCATATTGCCTTTTCTATCTGTACCCTTTGTGCCTTATACTATTGAGTATGTAGTTGGACTCATTTATAGTAAACCCTGTCGAGTTGTGTGACCTCCTGTAATTTTTTGGCTCTTACAACCCTATCTGACCCAGCACTTTCATTTGCATAAAAGAGATATAAATGCAAAGGGAGGAAGTACGTAAAGCATGCAAATACTTTTATTTCCATAGAAAATAATGGTAGGTTAGTCTAGTCCTAGCTTTTCTTAAGAATCTGCTAATGAACTGGTTTTGCATAGTGAACCGAGATAGCGTCTCATTTAATCTTCTGTTCTAGTGAAGTTGCCTGTTTTGCTTGTCGAGTCAGCTGCTCGGGGAAGAAAGTGCTGTTTGACATGGTCACCTCACCTGCGTCCTGGCCTTGCATCCCCAGTAGAGTGAGAAGGAAACTCTCCACTTCCTTATCTCCTCCGCTGTATGCACAGCCTGACACAAAGCAAGCACGTCTCTGTAATTCTGGCTTACGAGTGTAACGTGTTTGTTGTTTTACACCCACCTTTCACAACCGTTTCCAGCCAGAGCTTTGTTAGAGCCTGTGTGCATCAGATTGGTTATGTCATATCACTTAGTTGGCAAGAGAGTTTGCAGGGCAGTGACCTGTTAGACTGTGCTGCTTCACTCACCTCACAGAAATGCTGTGTCACTGCTTGCTGGGCTGCTACAAGAAGGATTAAATTGTTCCACCCAAGTCCTTTTGTTTTTCAGAGACAAAAAACTTTGATTACTCTGAATTGCAATAAGTGGGGTTTCTTTCCCCCACCTATTAAAAAAGAAAAAAAATCACAGTTTCTTGAGCCAAATATCTAAGTACTATCCATGGTATAGTATAGTACCTCCTTAAACTACATGCCCTTTCTGGGACATCACCTACAAATAACTTTTTTTCCTTTAACAATGTTCACTTTTAATACTGGCTCTTTTGACAATTAACCTGATTTTGTGTGAGCTGTTTTCCACCATATTTTTTATGTTCTCCATGACTCAAATGCAAGCTTGATTACAAAGAGGTGTGTGGGGTTGAATTAAATGGCTTTAGTTGTGGTAGAGACAATAAAGGCATGGCTGGGGGCAGTAGGGATAATGAATGGCACCGGCACCTGGGAGATCCTGTTCCAGCCCTGCTGAGTATTGTTTTACCTCTCTGTGCCTCAGGTACCACTCTTGAATAAGTGTGGCTGGTGATGCTTCCTCCTCCTGTCAGAGAGTTATTTATTTACTGACCAGGAAAAAAAAAAGGGTAGCATGAGAGTATTAATCACAGTTTGTGGGAACCACAGGTTTGTGTTGGCCACACATTGGAATTTCAAGAAGAAAAGTCAGGAAGTTCAGCTTTTTCAGGTCATCTCAAATAAAGAGTGAGCCAGTATGGATGGCACTGTGAGCATGATACACCTACAGGTAGTCATACCAGAAATCAGCTTCCTTTGCTTTGATTTGGATTAGACAAAGCTTTATACTAATATGGGTAAATCCAAAAGCAACAGTGACTTTTGAAGGGAATAGACAAAAATCCATATTAAAATTACCAGTATTATAAGGTTATATTTTCCATAATGATTGCATATAAATCATTAAATGAGATGATGTAGCTTTTAGCACAGTTCCAGGGGCAGAGAAGCTTTATCTTAAGTTTTTCAAAGCCTAGTTAATTTAGTTCACAATGAAATAAAGTGGAAGATGGAAGTGGTCAAAAATACATAATTAATTTAGGATTGCTTTTCTTTTACTGAGGAAGACATAATCTGAAATTTACCATTTTTAAATTTATATAGCTTGTTCTGTTAGAGCTAACAGAGTTTGTATTGGAGATGTTCTAGAAATACGTGAGACCAGCATGTGATGTTATGCTCACAGAAAACATCCCTGTTCGTGCTAATTAGAGCAACCTGGCTAATTCCTGTATGGTTTGCTGTAAACAATTACATAAGAAATGAGGAATGGCTGAAGACTTTCAAGGGCAAGTACCCACTGTCTGATACTGCTCAGGACTTTGGTGTCAGAGAGCACTACTGAGAAAGTCTGTGAGAAAGCCCAGGTCTTGTTGGAGTGGGGTTTAAAGTTCCAAACTTATTATAGCAGAAACATGTCTTCCAGGGCTTTTCATGAAAAAACAAAGAGTACAACTGAACTGTTGAAATCAGTGAAGTAAAGTACTTTTTCATATCACATGGATACTTAAAAAAGCAAAAGAAAAACAAATGCCTGGAAGGAGGAAATTACTACTTCTGCTAGGAACTAGGAACTGAAACCAGTTTCAGAAGCCCTTTTGCAGACTATCAGGATGTGACAGGTATGAACTTGAGTGGTTGGTTGTTAGAGGCTGACAAATAGGTATTTTAGTGTTGAGTTTCTTGCCTTGGGTTAACAGCTCTTCACATTCTTCTGGGCTTTCAAAGGTGGTGGATTACAGCCTTCAAAACACAATGCTGACCTATCTTGAGTGAAAAGCAGATTGGATGATGTTGCTGAGTCAGTCCCCAGATGTTCATTAGAAAACTGAGCTGAAAATGGTGAATTTTGTCATTTAAGGGCTTTGTTTGAGTGGGAACTTTTCTGTTGTATATAGAGAGCTTTGAATCAGGCCCTCAGATAGATGTCACTTGAAAGTTAGTATTTTGTTTTATCTGGCATTCGTCATTCCTCTGTCAGTATTTCTTCTTTGGCTTGTCTTGGTTTTGTAATTCCTGCCCTGCTCTGTAGAGATTAGATTAACAGTTCTCAGTAGATTTTTATTGTCCTTTGAGAAAACAGTGCTGTTAAGCTTTCTGCCATTTTCTGCCTTTTTCATATGTTAACTGCATTTATTTTGCTGAGAATGATGAGGATTTTTTCTGCTCCACCTTAGGGAACTGAACACTTAGGTTACCAAGCTCCCAAAAGAAAGTTTGTATCTACATGTTTTGCTACTTTATGGAAATTATTTTAAAGGCCTTTTATACTCAAATAGTTGTGGTGAAGAAAGAATTTATGTTTTGAAGAAAGAGATGGGTGTTTTGGAGTAATACTGTGTACTACAGTCAGGATTCTGCTAACAGAAATCTGTGACAAAGTAGACTCCCTGCTTCAAGTAGATGGAAAGTTCAGTTATTCCACATTATGCCTTGATCATGATCCCATCCAACCTATCTGTTATTTAAATGGGAGAAGTTTTAAGCCTTTAGATATGAAAAGCATATTAACAAGAATACAATTAAAATTAAAGGACTTTGCAGCAACACACTGAATAAATATAAGCAAAAACAGTTCGAAGAACTTCTGATTTCTTAGGAAAATGCACTTTACTCTTTTGCTTGTCAGTCTCGAAGCTTGCTCGGTTTCGGATTTGAGAATGTCGTAATTTAAGCCCAACTGGCAGCTCAGCCCCACACAGCTGCTCACTCCCTCCTCCCTGGTGGGATGGGAGAGAGAATCGGAAGTGTGAATGTGAGAAAACTCGTGTATGAGATAAAGGCAGTTTAATAGGTAAAGCAAAAGACGTGCATGCCAGCAAAGCCCTAGGCTTCAACTTTTTTTCAGTTTTGTCAGATCAGCTGATTGCAAGGCATCCTGTCAGTGTGGATTTGTGATATGATCCAGGCTGGAGGTGTGTATTTTAAAGGCTTGTTGTTTTTCCCCTTGTCATCTGAATGATGTAATGGCTCTGTTCCCACCAATACCAAATGTTCGAGGTTACGCAAAGGAGGAGGTAGTGACCTGTGTTGACAGTGTGGAGATGAGCAAACCTAGAAGAGGGAAAACCTGAAAATTTCTCAACCTAAAAGGTTCACTTGGACATAAGGTAAATGTTCATCGTTGTATGAAATGACCTGTACTTCTCAGATGCCTGAAGAAAGGGCTGTAAAGCGAGTTACATGCTTATTTGGAAACATTACAAATTTAAAGTCATCTTCTGAACTATTGGAGTAGGGGCAGCTATTTTTAAAATTATAGTTTGTCAAAAATGTGAAGTTTATTCTTTTTGATAATGTTCTTCTGTGTGATACAGAAAATCTAGGTAAATAAGTGAAGACTTTTGCCTTGAAGTGCCACTTCCAGATCTTCACAGTGAGTAGTTGAAGCATGAGTGCTTTCCATGAGTCTCCACATCGTGCCTCAGCAGCCCATGGGATCCCTGGTTGTACACTTCTGCAGAATAAGGTGGTTCTTATCCTGCAGCAGTTCTGCTTATGAGATTACACAACCAACAGTCAAAAGTTCAGAGGTCTCAGTACCAGGAAGGACTTTGGTTTGTGTGGAAGCTCACTCCCAATAAGGAAGGATATGGATTAAAAATACCATAGTTGCTTGACTGTGTTTTTTTCCCCTCTGCTTGAGAAGTGAGGCTTAAAAGGTTGGGTTTTTTTCTGGTTCAACAAGCCACTGAGCAAAACTGGCAGTTTTGCTGCTACCAGTGAGGGAAATGTTGCTGCCCCCTCTTCGTCCCTGCCAATCTGTACAGATATGCCTTCTGCCTGGCACCAGCTGTGGTGCTTAGGGGATCCTTCCCTGGGCCGGCTGAGCTTGTTGGACTGGTGGGAAACTGTCCACAACTTTTCTTCTCCTGGGTTAATTTTCTCCTGGGTTAGTGAGTTGATTTAGCTCATGCAAAGGTCTGATGTCTGCCAGGGCTGGTGCCAAGTATGCAGACAGCAAGAAGAAAAAAACAGTGTGGTGAAAGAGAATAGACTTGTCCCATTTGATAGTATTGATTTGTGAGATCAATTCACACATGAAGAAGCACTTGGAGGGTCATAAGGTAGGTAGCACTCAACAGCCACCATCTAGACTGGGACTAACAAAAAACAAAGATGGTGGTAGCACTGGGCAAGAGCCTCACTGGATCTTTCTTTAGTTGCTGTGAGTTGCTACAAACTTGCTGAAGTAACACTGATACTTCAAAAGAGAGTCCTTCTCATCCTCACCACTATATCTCTGAGAGTTATCCAGAGCAGATCCGTGATTCAGGTTCCCCTTATCAGTCTCACTCTGCAAAAGGTGTCCGCTGATTCATTTTTTGAAAGTATTGATTCACAAGGACCATAGGTTATTGTAACTGCTGTTAAAGGATGGAATTTTATGGAGAACAAGCAGGTGACGCACAGAGCACTTTCTGCTTTGTCATCCTGCCTGTGGCAGGTTGCCCAAACCAACAAGGGAGAGGCCCCCAGCAGCAGAGGCAGCCAACATACAGAGTCTCTGCCAGAGGTTATGGTTGCCTTTGGGTTTTGGGGCTATTGCTAAAGCTTTGCACCTCTGGCACAGATCTACCTGAAAATAATTAGAGATGTTTATATAAATGCCTGTGTTGTCTAATGACTAGATTTTTATCTCATTGAAGATACGGTTTTAGGTGAACATTCCTGAGGTTGTTCAAACTTGTTGTAAGAATAAAGTATTCCTTCAGTTGCTTCAGATATACACTGAATTGTAATTTGATAATATATTGAAGCAAAAAATTATCCCTTGTGAAGTTTGTGAAGTTATTCTTTGTGAAGGCTGTTCAAAACCTGTGTTCTTGCTTTTGTCTTTTTACATTTGTATGTTCCCCAACTAGAAAAGGAAAAGTATTATCCATCACTAATATTACTATTAACTATTACATAACAATTCTGATCCTTAAATCCCTTTACCACCATCAGCAAAGTAATGTTCCCAATTCCTTTGTGAGATAAAGGAATTCTATCACCAAGTTTCAGAGAAGAAATCAGAGATGACAAGGTTATAAACCAGTTTTCAATGACTGCCTTTTTTCGTTTGTGTCTCTGTGTGTGAATGCTTTTCAGGTTTGTGGGCTCAGTGCCCAAGGAATGTATACATAGCATTCAGTATGGCTGTTTTTCTAAGTATGGGCACGTGTCAGGGTTTGCTAATTAATGCTGGTTGTGCAGTGCAAAGTGTGTGATTAAGTACAAACAAGTGTGTACTGACCCATTTATTGGAAATTAAGCTTAACATAACTCAGTTCTGTGCAGGAAGGTAGAGCTAATAATGGATTCCAATCAAGTATTACATTTTCCCTTGTTGTGTTTTTTGATGCCACATCAAATAAAGTTTCACCATGTGTAAATATGTTATTTTTTTCCTTTTCACTAATATGCTTAAACTTTAAATAGGATATATATATATTTAAAATCAGTTATGACCAGTGGGCAAGCTGATCTTTTTCAGACTTTGGAATATGTTTATTTAGAGGATTTCATAGTCTGAGCAGTGCCATGTGTCAGAAATTACTGGGGGGTGGGGGGAAGAAATTGCATGGAAAAAACCAATTATATCAATACTTCAAACTGAAAGAAGTTTCCAGACAACTAATTGCAGGAGAAAGATAAGAACCTGTAATTCAGTTTAAAATAGTAAATTCTTAAAAAAAAAAAAAAAAAAAGAAAAAGAGCACATCAGAATAAGAATGTCACTTTCTGGGCAAGAAAGCTGAAAATCATAATTTTCCCTTAAGACTGAAGTTTCAGGCTTAGCCACAGCAAACATGATTTCCTTGCTTTGTTACAAGCATATTGTTAGATTGGCAAAAAGCACTGAAATCTCAGCCAACTCTCATATGGGATTTTATTCAAGAGAAAAATATAGCAAGTCATCCTAACGTTGCAAATGACTCATCGGCCGCCTTAGGAAACGCTGCCCTGGGACAGGCATGCCGCTGATGAGGAAGCAATGAGGCTGCCAGGCCACTCCCCCAGACAATTTCCCTGGAGGAGCACAGCCTTCATAAAGGACGTCTCTCCAGACAATACGTTATTTTACTCTTTATTTCACAGAGGGAGCCCCAAAGCTGCGAGAAGGGCAGCGCGAAGTAGCAGCAGAAACTTCACGGCCAGTTTTTGTACAGGAGAAGCCGATAGGAGATCATGAGAAAACTTTAAAGGTAGGGGGAGATACATTTTAAAGTCTGTAATTTAGTTTTGCCATTGAAAAGTAATCAGCATGTAGGCTTTCTTGTAAAAATTGCAGTTCATGGAAGAAGAATGGAGGAGATCCGTTCCCAGGATGGATCATGGTCATGAACAAGTTCCCCTGGTAAATGGGACATAGAGCTTGTCAAGATCCTGGCTGCTTTGGAGCGAGGTTCTAGGAGGTGGCTTCAGAGGGAGGTTGTAATCTACTTTGTCTGATCTCAGCTTTTAGTATGTTTTCATACAGAATTATTGTGAAGAAGTAATGAAAGATGAACCAAACAGGATGGAATAAAAGCTGAAGATTTTTAATCCATGTGAAAACATAAAGCATTTTTCAAAAGTAGCATTATATAAGCAGTGATCTAATCAAATTTCATGAGTAGTTTTTGTGGTTTCTTTGCATGCATCATAAAGATACCGTTCTTGGTAGCTGGGTTTGATGACTGTGTAGGAGTTAGTCCGCCCTTAGGCTTCACACCATCCCGTTGCCACTAAGGAAACAAGAAGTTGTGCTTTGGTAAAGAATGGCACCCTTTCTCTAGTTTTACATCCTTAAATAGAAATAAAGTGAAGCTGCATATCATAATACAATATATGCCCCTTTTCCACTGTTACTCTGATTGCAGTAGGAAGTTTGAGCCTGGCTAGTGGCTGTGTTAGAAAAATAGTAATAAGGGAAGCGGGTGCAAAGTACATTTAGTGTTAGGGGTGAATGTTGGGATTGCAGAGAGGAGGAAAAAGAACGAGGTGTTTTTGGTTGCCTTCACAGCAGCCACAGGTGGTTTCTAGGTTTTGTTTCTACTGTTAACAGGCTTATGAAATACTATTAAAATCTAACTTTCTACAGGCAGATGCACAGCCTGAATTTCTGCTGACATTGCTGTGTAATTTTTCTGAGGGATAGGGTACTTTTGTCAGTGATATCTCTGCTGGCAGCCATCAGTAGAGTAGACATAGTTATAGAGAGGGACTAATGAAACCTCAGAGAAAGGTGACAGTAGAATGGTTTGAGTACAAAGGGCTGCTTAATGCAAAATGAAATTAAAATGAAAAGAAAAGGGAAACTTCTCTGGGCTTTTTTCTTTCCTTTGATTTGCCACTACTATTCCAGTAGTACTGAATCAAGTCCTATCTAGTCAGGCGCATGGAAACACTTGAATAAAAGTGAGCAGATTCATAAAGTGACAAAGCATGGGTTTCTTAATTTTTGGTCTTTAAAGTTTTTCCATGACTTTTGTTGATACTGATTTACATCAGCTGAGTCAATCCCAATCTTGTCCTGGATTCGAGAGTCATTTGAGGATTTTCTCAGCAACTCCAAAGACATGAAGGTTTGAAGCCCTGATAATCTGCAGCATCATGAATTAAGTACAAAGGCTCATTTTAGAAAGAGAGTGCTATGATCTTTGTGGCATACAGCTGTCAAAATGCATTTTAGGATTTATGGATTGTTTTTCTGTGGTAGTAGTTATGATAAAAAAAAAATCTCTTGTGAAACCATAGTGGCCATACTTGATCCTTTTGATGCCGAAGTTAAAGCGCTAAACTGGAGCAATAATATATACATACATGTTACAAAAATGTAGTTTTCAGAAATTTTTTTCTTAATTCAGTTCTGTTCATTCTGTTGGCAAGGCTGGGAATTACTGTGGATTGTTGCAATGTTGTATAGGGTTGTTGTATTTTCCTACTAATATATGCAAGAGGAGGGGAAAAATACTAATTAGGAAAGTCCAGGGCAGATGAAAAGAATAAAATAAATTAATGGAAAGCTTATGTCAGCAGTTATGTATCTCATCCTGGAGTGCAGTATGAGGAGGCACTGTGGTTGTATTTTCATGGAAAACTAAGCTCTGCAAGGAAACTCTGGGCTCCAACAAACAAGAAAATTCATAGTTCAGTATTTAACAGGTACTGAGCTATTCAAGGATGGATTAAGAACTTGAAATTAAAAAAAGCTAATTACAAGCAGAGCTCAGAGAATTCAGATGCAATTATGTTCTCTTATCACAATATTTGCTGCTGAAAATACTAATTTTTGAATGCTGCAGTAATGTTTCAATATTCCCTAATACTTTTTTTTCCTCTGTTCAGACACATAAGGAAGATAAGCCTCAGAAAGCGATGGAAATGAACGGGCTCGCGCCGGTGCCAGATTCCTATGACTATGATCTCATTGTCATTGGTGGAGGCTCAGGTGGTCTGGCAGCTGCCAAGGTATGAGAGGGAAAATACAGATTCTTATTTTCCTTGTAAGTAAGTGGGTGACATCCTCAGCATCTTGGATTTGGGTATCTTTAAGACACTGTGGGGGCATAACATTTCTGCCTGATCAGTGATATTTGTTTTGAGGTTAGTGCCAGATATACAATGTTCTTTTCTTTTTGTTCTGAAGAAGAAAAACATAAAAATCTCATGGTACACTCCCTAGTAGAATGAAACTTGGTTCCCACTAATGGGAGATAATGCTGCTGGAAAACAGCAGGTAGATACCTTAATCGTGTTTTTTAGTAGTTGAATTAAAACCTAACTCATAAATGAAAAGGTTTTTAAAATTATTTAAAATTAACATCAGGAGGCATCTAGTTTTATATAAAAATACTGCCTCTTCAGAAATAGTTGTGTATCTTTTTTTAAGTCTTGAAAATGGAAGAGATTTTGTGGTTTGTGAGCTTATATAGTTGCATAAATGGAGATTTTGCCTAGACTTAGGCAGAGTTAGGGTCTTGCCCTTGTGGTGGTGGGTTGACCCAATACAGCTCTTCATTTCTAGGCTGTGGTGTTTCCTGCCTGTAGCCAGATAAATTATGGGGTGTGTTGAGGATATTGCTTTTAGAGGCATATCTACAATTAATTAAAAGAATCCACAGTGGTACAAAATATACCAGCTCTTAGAATTGTCATTATCCCAAATATTTGAAACTTGCTGAAATTTAATGTAGGCCAGTAGCTCTCCTTCACATCAGTAGTCAGGCACATTTGGATTCTTCTGGCTTTGGTAAGATTAACTATTTATAAGTGAATTGAGAATTCACAGAAATAAAAGTGTTTTGTTGCGCAAGACCTGGAGCTGGATTATTCCTCTAAACAGAAGGGATCTCTTTTGTTCTCAGAAAGTGGAGAGGTCATTTAAGAGTGAAAGAAAATAAGGAGAAAATATTTCAGCATGACATTGGATTCACACTGAACCTTGGTCCCTTTGAAGTACTTCTGTTGTAATGGAATTGTACAGGGCTGAGTTGTGGATTGTACATCCGTAACTTATTTTGGTAATTTACTGCTTTCCTGTCAATAGAGGCACTATTGTCATGGCATAGGATTGAAAGTAAGATCTACAAAAATTCTGAGAATCACAAAGAGAAGCAAACACTGGTTTTCAGAGGATGAGGATGAACAGAAGAGAGTAACAAGAGTAAAATGGAACTTGCAGTAATGCAAAAACAGTTTTTAGTAATAAAAAGCCATCTGTTGAAGTTTCCATAAGGAGACTGGCTGCTTTGTTGTATACATATGCTATGTTGTGAAGCTACAGCAGTGATGTTTGTTGCATCATTTTTCAGTTGCGTGACAGAAAACATGGCAGCTGGGAAGATAAATTGCCTTATTCCTTCAAGTCAGTGTATATTGATTCTTAGTGTTTTCAAATGATTGTAGAGTAGAGCAGAAGATGGTAGATCAATGAAGTCATCAGTAGTTATCAGTAGTAAAGTGTATTTCATATCAGTTTCATGAAGTTGAAAAAAAACCTTTAAAAAATTTAAAAACAGCTTTTTAAAAAAAAGCTTTAAAAAAACCCAAAACAAAACAGAAAAAATCCCCAACTACACAGCTCTTAAACCAAGTTCCAGATATCTACAATCACGTTTGCAGTAGTTTAACTAGATTGGCTAAATGTGTGCCTTTCACTACGACACATGCAGCTTTGTGTGCACATCTTCCTCTCTATATTGTGCTCAGAGCTTGTTAATTTGGAGGCACGTCTCCACAGTGAGTGCAAACGCTGCCAAGTTGACTTTGTGCAACCCAACTGCAGATTCAGACCAAGGTGCCAGGCCCCTACTGTCAGTTCACACAGAACACCTCCAGCCTTGCTGTGTTTGTGGGGCACTGCACTGAGCCCAGCAGGGTTTGGAAGCCTACAGGGCAGGTTTTGTGGCTGTGCACATCACTCTGCAGAAGTGGTTTTATCTGTTTGTGATCTCTGCTGAAGTAGCAGTGGAATGCTCTGCTGTATTACATGAGTATACAGCTGAGTGTGAGCTTGGGAATCCATGCCTTCTACTTAGTTAACACTAGTAAAGCTGTTTTGAGTGGTGTTTAAGAGTTGTCATTGTAGAGGAGCTTTAATGACACATCTCAGTCCCTAAGCACCTTCCTGAGGAACCTTCTCAGAGGTACTGCTAACGGATAGAAATTAGCTTCTTGGACAACCTAGATCTTTATTGGAAGTGGAAATCCATTACCTCAGTATTTTCCAAAGGTGTCTACAGACTGCGTTGTTTGAATTATCATTTGCATTTTGCATGAAGCACGATACATTTAAAATTGAAATTCTTATTGTCAACTATTTGGTTTAACAAGTATTACTGGTAACATAAGGCTGAAGACTGTCCAGCTCCTCCCAAATAAAACCCAAGGCCTTTGAGTAATACCCTGTGCCTATAGTTGTTATTGCTTACATTTCTAAGAACTCATCATGTGATGCTGCACAGTTGTGGTTACTCCAAGTAGCAAAGTTATGTTGCTACATCTCATGGGGGGAGTCTGTCATTGTTATTTCTCAGCTACACAGGGCTTACTTATGTGTTTCTCCGTGGTAGCAGTTTTTGCTGTGGATTTTTACCTTTTTCTTAAAAAGCATGAAGGAAGCAATGGAATCAGTATAGAAATTTCAGTTCTCAGTGTCATTTACAGTCATTGATTATAGATTTGCTAATGAAACCTCTCAGGGGAAATATAGAATTGTAGAAACATTAAGTTTGGAAAAGACCTCCAAGATCATCAAGTCCAGCCTTTGTCTGAGTACCACCATACCCACAAACCAAACCACCAAGCACCATGTCTGCTCATTTTTTGAACACTTCCAGGGATTATGACTCCACTTCTGTTGAATGCTTAACCACTCTTTCAGTGAAGAAATGTTTCCTGATATCCAACCTGAACCTCCCTTGGTGCAACTTGAGGTCGTTTCCCCTTGTCCTGTCACTAGTTGCCTGGAGGAAGAGGCTGACCCCCACCTCACCACAACCTCCTTTGAGGTAGTTGTAGGGAGCAATAAGGTTCCCCCTGAGCCTCCTTTTTTGCAGACTAAACAGCTCTAGCTCCTAAGTCATTCCTCATTGGGTTTATCTTTGTTCATCCTGACAGTGAAGTCAGCTTGCTGCAGGTCACGTCACCCAAAAGAACAAGAGCTGAGCCTGACAACTACAGACTGTGCTCAAAATCTAGTGTTCCCTTCTCCTACAAGAAAAGAATTTGAATTAAGCACAGTTTTCATGCTTGGCCGTGTGACTGCTTATGTCATTGTGTGATGTGGTTTCAAACAAATGTTGGAGAAACCATCTTTGAAGGGAAAACTGGATTAATTAGGAATTCGTTAAGTATGTTAAAAGTAAATGGGCATGTTGGGAAATAGTCTGAACAAACTGACAGGATGGAAAAGAGAAGAGGAGAGTGGACTCCCAGAATCTTCTGTGTATCAGCTGGTACCATGCTGTAGTGTAGCAGGATGAATGCCTTTCTTTTTTTTCCCTTTTATCTTCTTTTTCCTGCTGAATGCACAGATGAATTCAGAAGGTTAATGACTGTCTGTCTGTTCCCTTGCAAATCGTTCATTGTAACTTAATTAAAAGTCACAAAGCTTTTCAGCAATGCATGATGTTATCATGTACTCCAAATTTAACCTCTAATATTTAGATGTGGGTCTTATATAATTTGTTTTGCAGGAGGCTGCCAAATATGAAAAGAAGGTGATGGTACTGGACTTTGTCAAGCCCACACCTCAGGGAAGCTCATGGGGTAAATTTCCTTTCATTGCAAACCTGTTATAAAGGTGCTTTATTCAGACTCTAACTCTCATCTTTCAGATCTGCCACACTGATGTGAAAACCATATTCTGTTCCTTTCTCTCAGGTCTTGGAGGAACATGTGTAAATGTGGGCTGTATACCTAAAAAATTGATGCACCAGGCTGCTTTACTTGGACAAGCCTTGCAAGATTCACGCAAATTTGGATGGCAGTTTACAGAAGAAGGTAAAGAAGGACACTTTATTAATTTTTGTCATTTGCACCAAAAATCCTGAGGTTGTTCTCACAATCAAGTGCTTGTTGCACTAAAGCATGTCTGCTTTTAACAATGCGGAGCAACTTCAGAGAGATTACACATAAACTTCAGTGCTTTTCAAGTCTAAAGCCATGGAGGTTTTTGTCTTCCAGCTTCTCATCTCTTTATTAATAACTTCTGATCATGTTAGTAATTGATAAGATTGTTGTGTGAATACAAGCAGTAAGGTTCTGCTTCATTTCTGAAAGTACCACAAAGTCTAAGGGAATACCCCAGAATATCCCTGTTAGAAACTTCATATAGCTGCAAGCAAAGATTTCCTTAAGTCTCTGTCAGTACTATGTAAGAAGATGAATTTTGCTTTATATTAGCTCCAGTGTGCATGGTTATAGGACTGTGATTTATTTAGGATATAATGCTGTAGTGGGGAACATCTCTCAGAGATGCAAAGTCCTCATTTGTCACCTTCTCAAAGCATCTGCCAATATAATACTCTCGATAATGCAGGAAGTCTGAATTTTCTATGTTTTAAGTCAAATCAGTTCCACTGTGACCTCTCACGTTGTCTATGCTGATGTAATTATTTGGATTTCAGTAGAGTTACCCTGGAATAAAAAAGGAGTAAATTAAAGGTGACTGGGTCATAAAAGAAATCTGACTGAGAATACAAGTTTCGCTATGGAAAAAGAAAATCTCAAACTGAAAGATGAACTTTCCTCTTTTGTTTCTGACAGTCAAACACAACTGGATGACTATGACAGAATCTGTTCAGAATTACATTGGTTCACTGAACTGGGGCTATCGGGTTGCGCTGAGAGACAACAAAGTCACATATGAGAATGCATATGGAGAATTTGTCGGGCCACACACAATTAAGGTACTCCCTAGCCTTGTTTGCTGTGTCTTCCTATAGTATGTTCTGAATAGAGATGCTTTTCAAACAGACTAATTTTTCCCATGGCAGGAGCATGAAACACTCACTTTGGATTAATACTTTGTCTGTAGGCAACAAACAAAAGAGGAGTTGAGAAGCTGTACACGGCTGAGAGATTTCTCATTGCCACTGGTGAACGACCACGCTACCTGGGTATACCTGGAGACAAGGAATACTGCATTAGCAGGTAAAAACAGGGAGGAATATGAAGTCATTCCTTGTGTGTAAGAAGCATGAACAGTGCTGCTTGGTTGCTGGTTTTCTTCCCTACGTAAATTTTTGTTAGGGGAAAGTAGGGGTAGGAGAATATCTATAGACAGACTTTAAGGTGCCAAAAACATCGGTGTCTAGTAGACACCACAGGACTGGAGTGGCTGGCTAGGATGGTTCTGTTCGTGACTAGTAACCGAGCAGTAACCGAGACTGTCTGAAGCCATGTGTGTGTTAGTCATAAAATGAATTCGTTGTCTCTACCCCAGTTACCAGTGCACTCACTTCCCCTCTATTCCTCATGGTCTTTCAGTTCTGAAACTGAAGAACAGAGTTTGCTTGGAAGAAACCTCCGTGCTCAGCTACCAAGAAAGCAGGAGTGGCATAGCAACTGATGTTATGAAGTTGTTAGAAATGTATTGGTCTTCATTCATTTTTTTTCCAGCTGCTCAGTGAAGTTAATTCAAATTTTGGGAAAACTGGTTTCAAATGGCTCGTTAATTGATAAGGCCAAGCAATTCTAGCATCATTTTGACCAAAAACATGTGATGTGCAGATGAAATGTGTTTTCCTATCAGAGTAACTTTGAAGTTATCTAATGTAGAAACAGAGGTTCGAATTACAGGCTGGCAAACCTATGGCAATGAAATAAATAACTGGCATTATCCCTGTGTAACCAAAACGCCATGTGGTATGTTTCCTTCTAATAAGTGGTAATGAAATTAAAGATAATAGATAATATAGCCTGTAAAGTGGTGCTTTAAAGTAACATTACGGTGGAAGAGTCAGGAGTTCCAGACTTAAAGACTATCAGATTGAGACTATAATTCCGTATAATCTTCACCGAGTTCCTTGGGGGATAGGAACAGCCTTTAATTACACAATGACATTTTATTCCACCACTCTGATGAAGAGACACTTATTTTAGATTTAAATCTTTGGAGAATTGTGTTTCCAAAATCTAAGTCTCTGTTGAGCAACTGAGGTGCCTCCATGAGTCCTGGCTTCCTTGAGAAGCCCTGATTTTATAGTCTGGGTCCAAAGTGTGGTAGAACTGATGTAGCTTGATGAAGCAGTTGAAAGAAATGGAAAGCTGGTAAATAAACATGTTTTCCTTAATTTCATACTTCTGTCTCTGCTTTTTTACTGTGGTTTGCATTAATGTGGGTTTTTGTCTGTGTGTATCTGACACTGCATATAATGCTTTAGCAAAAGGAATAAGTCTTCAAAGAAGTGAAGATGGTATTTTTATCCTGAAGCTGAACCCCTTCCTCTTTTAGTTCTCAGGAGCTAAAATTTACAGCAAAATACTTAAAGCAAGATTCAGAGGTGAAAAAGACCCAACAACCTACCTTTTTAACAATTTGTCCTAAATTTCTGTTGAAACCCTCAACATTTTTGTGATGATTCAGAATTTTCTTTTTTTTGTGTGTGTGTACTCCTAATTATAACTTTTTAATCTGTCGTGTACTGATCTTATATGCCAGATGAACGTCCATGAAATTAAGTTGGGTTTTTTTAGTGAGCAGGAAGAGGAATAAAATCCTATTGTTACAGAATAAATTAGATAAATATAAAGCGCGATACATTCTTCGGGCTGCCTTTAACTGTATTTTCTTTTTTCCCTCTATTTTTTTTTTTCTCCTAGTGATGATCTTTTCTCTCTGCCTTACTGTCCAGGGAAAACCCTGGTTGTTGGAGCTTCCTATGTTGCCTTGGAATGTGCAGGATTTCTTGCAGGCCTTGGATTAGATGTCACTGTAATGGTGAGATCCATCCTTTTAAGAGGATTTGACCAGGATATGGCAAACAAAATTGGCGAATATATGAAAGAACATGGAGTCAACTTTATTAGGGAGTTTGTGCCAACCAAGGTAGGCTCAAAGTGGTATATGACTACAATTGATTGGGATATACCCATCCTAATGTTTTAAGATGTAAATTATTTTAACGAATGCAAAAGCTGAACTTACAATACAGGATCTGCTATGATATAAAATGGGTTAATTTTTATTTCAAACTGAGTAAATCCATGAACCCTAATTAATTGAAAGGTACAATTTAATCTTAGTATTAAAATTTTGTGAGATTCCAATATTCATTGTTTTTATCAGAATTAGATGGGTTGGAGTATGTTGCATTGAAAATGTTACACCTGCACATCCTGGTCTTGCAAATGTTGAATATACTTAAATTCAGCAGTTGTCCTCAAATCTGTGAAACTTCTTGCAGGCTCATAGTTAAGCAGATATATAATTTCATATAAGATCAGGCTCCAGTGCATCACAAATAGTCATATTTTTCATTGCCAGTTCTCAAATTCTCAGCTGGCAAACACTGTTTATATGCCCAGGACTAGTGGACTATCCAGAAAAGTAAATTGGCTTTAGAAGTATCCACCTATATTGTTTATTTGGCAGAGTCCTTAAATATTTGGTCAATTTTTGTTAAATTCAATAAGAGTACTCCTGCAACTAGTTACACGTATAGGCACATGTACAGGCAAATTCAGGTTGAATTTGAATCAGATAAGATAAATTCTGGAGCTTTTCTAATTAATTGCTTTATCAAAGACTTCAAAGGGTGCTAACAGTATTTTCTTTATGTTTTTGTTTATTTTTTCCGCAATAGTTAGTGCCTAGTTATTCTGAAATAGGAAATCAGATATTAAGCAATTTTCAATTTGGTGTTAAACCAGCATGTTATCGAGTTTAAGACTTTGGGGATTAAAGCATTAAATTCAGTGAAGACTGTTCATTTTCACCTTTAGCAGTATCAAGAGTAGTTTTAAAAATGCTCTTGCCAGTTATCACACTGTGGGTCTGACTCTCACAGAGAGTTGCTGTGAGAAGTCAAAATGGATGTTTCAAGGAACTTAGTTTTTACATGTCTTTGTTGCATAAATTCCATGCTGTATAAAAAACAGGGATGATGATCTAGCTTTTGTTTCAGACATATATTTTTGTAAGCTCAGATGTGGGATGAGACAGAGGGAAGCACCAGGTGCACCCTGGGAAGAGCAGTCCATCACCCTAGTCACAAAATGCACTTTTGTCTATTTTACCCTGTCACTTCAGGACATGTCTTTGATTTCAATGGGAATAAAATATTTGTCCCTGTTTCTGGTTGAGAATACCCTCAACTTAAATTGCTGGGTATGTTTTTAGCAGGTTTTCTGATCTCTTTCAAACATTGTTTTTGAAGTTTTGTGCTTATTAAAACCTTTCATTGGGACGTTTGAAGGCAGACAATGAATTATTACAAATAATACTGCCTTTGAACAGGAACAACTTCTCACAGTGATTCTTTAAAGTTGGTAGGATGGCGCAGTAGGCTTTTTAAAATTAAGAAAATAAAGGACGGGTAAAAACTTTGTTAGAAACTTTACTTTTTCTCTCTCTAAATACTGAAAATGAGGTAGGAACTAGGGCAGGTGTTGAAAAGTACCTTTTCATCTGTAGGATGAACACTAAAATTATGTCCCAGAATTATGTTAAGTGTCACACACTTACATGTCTCTTGTATGTACAGCCAGACATTGGAAGCAGGCAGGTACCATACCCTTTCTTGGGAGGGCAAGGGAAGGACTGTAAGGACTGTGGCTCAGGATATCTAGTCCTTTCCTCACAGTCTATATATTAATATTAATGGAAATAAAGAATAACCCACCAATATAGCTTCAAATTCCATTCACTTATTTAGTTGAGAGGAAAAGGTATTTGGAAAAGAATCAGTGGTATTGCTCTTTCTGCTGTATTGTTTTCTGATACATTTGGGGAGTGGAGGGTGAAAGAAGGGAGTGTATTTTGGGTTTTGTTTTGTTCTACATAAACGGTCATTTTTTATTACTATGAGCAAAGAGCACAGTTGTGAAAAGCTTTTTTTCTTGCTTCGCTAGAATAGACAGTGAGCTGCTGCTTTACTTGAGAGAGAGTGTACATCTGGATCTGCAGCTAAAACTAGGAATATTTATTTCAGCTGACTCTGGGAAACTGATGAGGCTTTTTTCTTAATCTGATGGTGTTTTTTCAGCCATTTAGAGCCAGTTGCTGCCCTCTCCTGCAAGGCCATGGCACCTTGTATACTGGCCTAATGTAATTGAAACAGGGCAAAGGCCTGTAGTGCTGAGGTCTGAGCTATGGCAGTGGCTTCCCATGGGTGAAAGGGACAATGGTCGTCCAGAAGCAGTTGGAGAAAATGTCTGATGGTGTTTCCAGGCCTTGTAAGAGTTTCCTTCCTCCTCACCTCCTCTGTCTGCAGTGGACACCAGCAGCTCACACGGTGGACTTGGACAAGAACTTAGCTAGCAGTCAACTTTTATAAACAGAAATGAGGTTTTATTGAGTTGGTCATAAGAATAAATGCATAGACATGGAACAAAATGTTTAAATATACAAGCAGAAATGTAAAGAATCTTCAGAATAAATGCTTAATTTTAGATTATGGTTAAAACGCTCCCAGTGATATGTGGTGGGAAAAATATGCTTTTGTATATTTTTATTTGAAATGACACTTTTTTCTTTTATCCCCTCTCCCACTCAATCCTCAAAATGTTGTAGGTTGAACAGCTTGAGGAAGGAACTCCTGGCAGATTGAAAGTTACAGCCAAGTCCACAACAGGGGACCAGATAATTGAAGGGGAATACAATACTGTGAGTCCTGTCTATATATGTGAAGAATGTGAAATAGCCTTCCATTTAATGTTGGGATTTTGTGGGGTGTTTTTATCCACGTTAGATTTTTTAAAATTATTTTAATCATTATAATATGCTAATTGCACACAATCAACAAGTAATTAATGTGAAAAAAGTCCCAAAATCCATGATCATTGTGCCTTGCCAAATCACTTGCATGCTTTTCAAACCTGTTTCTTAGCTTAGAGATGTAAATGAGCTTGGTCACGTGGAATCAGTTGCAGGATTTTCCCCTGGCCTAATATTTGTAGTAAATGATAAGTAATGATTTATAACAGCTTTCATAGTAACTAAAGCATGTTTTGTAGTTAGCACAAAACAATGATCTGTGCAAGAGTTAAACAAACGTCATTTCAAGACCTGTTGTTGACACATCTTCATAAAAGCAACTAATGCCAACTTGTGGCAAGTCAGTCAGGAAGCTTCATTACCCACTTAAAACAGTAAAATTCCAGTGTGCAGGTATGCTATTGTATGTTTGATTGACTGTTTCCATCACACCTCAGTCCAATCATTTTCATAAACCTTGATGCTGAAAAAAAAAGTTGGGAATAGAGTAGTTGGAAGGTACATAGGATGCAAAAAGACAGTCACTTTCCAACCTGGGACTTTAGACTGCAAATACCGTGTGCCAGTGACCTGATGTACCTGTATAGTGCATCAGTCATCCTGTAACAAGGACATGCCTCAATGCATCTGAGAGCCAGTATTATGAAAAGGTTTAACAATAACAGCAGTGCTCTTGCACACTTGTAATACTGGGGTTTGTTTCTAGTGAAAGCTTTTTAGCAAGCAAATCAATACCATCCCTTCGTTAAGGAAACTTCTGATTTCTTACTGCTACATCTTTCTCTGAAGTGCTGTCACCCCTCATAGAAGCTGTGAGCTGTGTGTGATGCGTTTTAAGACCTTCAGCTCTGAAGATCTGGCATGGCTTGGTCATCTATAAGACTTGAAGCAGATCACTGATTCCTTCAATACAGTTCTTAGCTGTCACATGGGAAGCATTATGTAGTTAGCTGGGCAGTTGTCCCAGACTGCAAAGCATATAGCAATTTTCCTTGTGATAGCATAAGCTGGAACTTGATTTGCCTGTTAAGGTAGCAGAGTTGATAGGGTGGGTAAGAATTTGGCCTGGTCTGTCCATCATTCTGAACAAATGTTTTAACAAAAAATATTCAACAAATAATATCCTTTGACAGTGACTTGGCTGAGAGCCTATATATGTAAATAATATTTTCTGATCCAAACAAATATTATTTTATGATATTTTTATTTGATTTGTGTAAGCATCTGAGTTTTTTTCCTAAAGAGCCCTTTCCTTAGGGAACATTTTGAGGTAACCTGCTCTGGTAGGGATATGGTGTAACACTTTGGTATAAAACTGCAAGGAAATAGAGTATCTGTCCCTAACTGATTTGCTTAGAATACTTTTGGGGTACTTTTCTAGGGAAAGTTATTTGGCTGTTTTTAATCTTAGCATTAAAACCTGATATTGTTGTGTCGTGGTGGTGGTGTGGCTCGTCTTGGACTCTGTGGATGTACAATGGGTTACAAACGTATTCACCTTACTGTGACCAAGCCTTAGATAGTAATCTTCAGTATATAATGAAAATAATAGCCTAAACAAAATGTACTTTTGAGGTTTTAAAAAATCAGTAACATGCATTGCTATTTTGCAGGTGTTGTTAGCAATCGGAAGAGATCCATGCACAAGAAAAATTGGGTTGGACAAAGTTGGAGTGAATATCAATGAAAAGTAAGGACAGATGTCTCTATTCCACTCATTGCTAAGCTTGTGTCGTGTACTGTTGCAATGGTGGTGGTGCATAGACATTCAAAAGCTTGGAGGACAAATTTATGCCCTGTTTGTATACACTTGAATGAGAGACTGTTGCAGAAAGCTGCATTTTCTCCCACAGTGCTGCCACATTTGCTTATTTGATAATGAACAGTCAATTCCTAATTGCTGGGACTCAAAAGTGTCTGTTCCATTCTGTCTAGGTTCACAGCTTCTTCCAGTTACAGGGTTTTCCAGACTGTGCCAATTGTTCCTTGTACTCCTTTATTCTCATCTCCTTGTTTTTGTATCTCTCATCCCTTGAGGCAGAGATCTGTGTGTTCATACAGCCTTTTAGTGCAGTGAGTTCTGTTTATATTTTAATATGTTATTTTGAAAGATAAGGTCCAAGTAGCATTCCTTAAACTCACAGGTGGAGTTCTTGATGTGTTTTAGGTTTTGGAGGAGTTTATTTCTTGCCTTGGAGCAACTCTTAGGAATAATCTGTCTCTTGTAGAGGAGTATTTAATGTTTAATGTAGTGAGGTCGTTGCACCAGGGAGTGGAGCTATCAGTAACATTTTCAATATCAGTAACTAAAACATCTTCCAGACATGTGAGGCCTCGAAGATCTTCCCTTTGAAGAAAAGACACAGGACCGTGAACTTGACTGCTGCAGGGTTTTTATATATGAACATGGTGACTGATGTTGCCAAAGGGAACTGTTGTGATATTCCAAATAAGCAGAACTTTTGGTCCACTCAAAATTGGCAGACCTGTGTTGTCTTGCAGAACAGGGCACATCTTTCTGATGTCAGGACACCTATTACTAGCTTAATAGAATGAATTATAAAGTTACTAGCATAAACTATATTATTGTTAATGAGCAAAATTGAGGAAGTTGGATTTTTAATATGGGCATTCCACTGGTCTCTCAAGTGACTGACTGTTTCTGTGCCTGTCTGGTTTCCCTGTTACATGTGTTTCCTGTGGTGATTACTACACTACCTCATTTATTGATGAAGTAGGAAATATTAATAATTAAAACCTTCCATTAGCTCAGTACACTTACAGCTAAAAAGCTTGCTGGCTGTCCCTTAGGTAGGGTGTCTAACAGCTTGACCTGTCTCTGTGTGGTACCCTGAAGGATAAGTTTCTATAAACTGCTTCAGTCACTGGACTGGAATTTCAGTAGTGGAAAAATTCTTTTGTCCTACAAGTGGAGTGGGAGACTGTCTCTTCCTTTAATTCCTGAAAGTTGCCTGTACACAGCTCAGCTGGTGGTAGAGAGTGTTTGAGGAAAAGATTTATGCCTTACCTATGATTCAGGAGACAAATTGCAACTTCACAGGCTACTCCTTGTCCAGTGTGTGAATTCCTGTAGTTCTGGTCAAATTTGCACTACTTTACATTCTTGCTAAGTCTGTAAGATTGTGAATATGACTTCTTTCCCTCATACTTCACATATGTGTCTTTCTCTTAAAGCTAAAGGGCCTAACTCCTGCAAGGTTATTTACACCTCCAGTCTTCACAGCAGCACACTTAGATCTTTTTTTCTTATTTAATTCCAATTGCAGAACAGGAAAAATTCCTGTCAGTGATGAGGAGCAAACAAATGTGCCGTATATCTATGCTGTTGGAGATATACTGCAGGACAAGCTGGAACTCACACCAGTGGCAATCCAGGCAGGAAGATTGTTAGTTCGGAGGCTTTATGCTGGGGCAACCACTAAGGTAAGGAAACAGTTGCCACAAAACACTGTCACTGCTCTACTTCTAAGTGCAGAGTACAAACCTGCTTGTTTATGGAACACCCAGAAGAATTTAAAGGATTAGCTTTGATGATCATTTTAATTTTCCCCTGGCAAAGATATTACTGCAGATGTGTTCTGCTAATTGTGTGGAATGAAATTAATACTTTATGGATTAAACAGTAGTCTCTTTTTTTTTTTTTTGCCTTTTAAATGGGTTTATTTTTCTCTCTGAGTATAATGATAATAAAATTAACTGAGATCATTTAGCTTGTTTTTAATTCTACCACCTTCCCTAAAAGTCAGCAGTCTTCCCCATCCTATTAAATGCTTTAACTCCAATTCATAAGCAGTTTACTAAACCTACCTATGATCCCTAAATAGAGTATAATAGGAGTTTGTGATGCTCTTAATTTCCAGTGTTATTTCCACTAATTTTTTTCACCTCTCATCCATGTGTTTTCAATGTAATACACGATCTGAGTTGTAATTGAATAGGGACACAAAGGAAGATCAGAGGTACCGATGACTCAGCACATATTTATACCTGGGTAGTTGAAGTAATCAATTCGGTGTTTATGGTTCATATTAGTGCAGTTGTGGGTTTCAGCCAGGTTATGCTTGCTTAAATGGGAGCAGTACGGGTACTCATCTACACCTTATGTTTAAACCAGGAGGAAAGAAGAGTGCCTTTAAAGAACTGTTATCCAGGCACCACTGGTGTGGGTGCTTGTCTCAGCTTCATAACCACAGGGCATGAGCATAAGGGTTTCTTCTCTTTTAGACCCTGCTGAATTCACATCAGGTTCAACTGTTGGCCAGATTTAGAGCTTGATTGAGTTGTTTGTTTTACGTTGGCAGGTATTGTGGTAGCAGAATTCTGAATCAGTGTGCAGAAGTCATTGCATTAGCCAGGCAAAGTTTAAGGAACCGTAGCAGAAGCCAGGTTTTTTTCATGCTGCAATACTATGGATATGTCTTAATTTACATTTTATGCCAGATAACAGTCTCTCAAGGCACAAAAATCCTTATGCTGCCAAAGGAAGCATTATCTCATTCAATGAATTCTAAAAATGAGTAACTACTTAAATGTGAACCTGGCTTACGTTTATGTTGTAACAAATCTGGAAAAGGTGATTGTATGAAGCATAATGAGGTGTTATGGATAGGTGGGGAAAGGACAGTAATCAGCATCTTAGTTGATCCCCAGTCACAAAGGAGATTAATTAAAGTTGAAGTCTATAGAAAATAAAATTACTAGAAATTAAATAGAGCTAACCAGCCTGCTAGTCTGTTTTGGCAGAATGACTAATTTGGTGGGTATGGGAAAAGCAGGGGATGTTTGTTTACTTTGACTCTAGTACAGGCTTTTGACACTGTCTCCCATAACATTGTCATAGACAAATGGATAAAGTACAGACTGGGTAAGTGGGCAGTGAGGTGGATTGAAAACTGGCTGAACAGCCAGGTTTAAAGGGCTGTGACCAGCATTACAAAGACCAGCTGCAGGCCAGTCACTGGTGGTGTGCCACAGGGTTGGATACTCACTCCAGTACTGTTTAACATCTGAATTAATGAATCTGGATGATGAGACAAAGTACACCCTCAGCAAGTTTGCAGGTGATACAAAACTGGAAGAAATGACTGGTGCAACTGGTGTTTGTGCTGTCACTCAGAGTGGAGAAGTGGGTCAGACTGGAGAAATGGACTGACGGGAATCTCGCAGCGTTCAGCAAGAAGTGAAATGTCCTGCACCTGAGGAGGAATAATCCCATGTGCCAGCATAGGCTGGGAACTCAGCAGCTGGAAAGCAGCTGAGCAGACAAAGCTTCAGTAGGTCTGGAGGACAAGTTGACTGTGAGCCAGCAATGTACCCTCATTGCAGAGAAGGCCAGGGATATCCTGGGCTGCATCCTGCAGATGCATCCTGGCAGAGCATTGCCATCAGGTGGAGGGAAGTGACCTTTTCCATTCCAGTTGATTCTGGTGAGATAGATTTGATTTTGTGTCCAATTTTGGGATCCCCAGTACAAGAAGGACAAGGCAAGTCCAGCAAAGGGCCATGACTATGATTAAAGTACTGGAGCATCTGACACATAAAGAGAGGCTGAGACAGCTGGTAATTTAAATACCCTACAGAAGAGGTGGTTTGAGGGGCTCTTATATCAATGTGTATTTATGCCTGAGGGTAGGGAGTAAAAAAGATAGAGCCAGACTCTTTTCAGTGGTATAAAGTGCAAGGGCAAGAAGCAATGGATTCAGACTGAAACACAGGAAAATTCCATTTGAACATAAGAAAAAACTGCTTTACAGTGAGGATGGTCAGGCCCAGAAGTTGCCCAGAGAGGAAGCCTCTGCAACACTAAAGCTGCAGTGAAGTCAAGGATCAGTGTTTGCCTCTTATGATATCTGACTGGGCACATGGTATCAGCTCTTGTTCTAGCTGTCCCCCAGAAGGGCTGTAATCCATGTCTTTGGTTCTTTGATGTTGCCTAGGCCACAGTTGATAAAAAAAAATTATGATTTTTGAACGGTGGTGGTGCTTTTGCAACATCTCCAACTAAAAATAGCATGCTTTATAGAAATGGTTGAACAGTCTACTGTTCTACTGTTTTTATCTCCATTTTGGCCTGTATCTGGTACGTTTTTAAAATAGGGCACTGAATTTCCTTTTCCATTTAATCTGTGCACACTAATGTTAGTGTGGTTTTAAACTGTCTTTTTGTTCTTGCTCTAGTTAACACCTCTGGAATGGACAAAGCCAAAACTGTACCTTAATTTAAAACAATTTTAAAAAAAACAGAAGAGCTTTCAGAATTGTGAATAATCCAGCTTTTCTTCCTGTGTTTCAGACTGCTGAGTGTTGATTTTATTACTGATGTTGTATGTTTTTTTGTTTTGTTTTGAATGCCACACAGTGTGACTATGTGAATGTTCCAACTACTGTATTTACTCCTTTGGAGTATGGAGCCTGTGGGTACTCTGAAGAGACCGCAGTGGAGAAATTTGGGGAGGAAAACATTGAGGTAAATGCCTTAATTTCATCTGGGCTTTAGGTTTCCAATTTGTGATTTAAAATAATGTTAAGAGTCAATTAACACAGCATTCTGTGCTCTGATGTAAGGGCAGGAGCTGACTGGGTACATTTTTTGTCTTCTTTGGCTGTTCCCGGACATGTTATAAAAATAATCCTCAATTCCAATAGTTCTAATTGCAGATATGTTCTATTTTTGGCAAACAGGGACTTGAAGGTGGAATATTTGGTTTAAAAAAAAAAAAAGGGTTTCTTTGTGCCTACAAATACTTCAGGATAAATTAAAACTGGGTATGGGCTGGAAGCAATATACTGGTTTTAATGTGAAAGTGGAGCTTTTTGTACCTACAGTGGTGGCAAATTCCTTGCCATGGAGATTTTTACTTTATAAAGCCAAATGTTTTGCTCATTTTTCCTGTTTACTTTGACTTTGTGAAGAGGTATGTGCTTAATTTTACTCACATGAGTAATCCCTTTTCATTCACTGGGATTGCTGGTCCAGAGTGAAATTAGACATATATGAGCACTTAGTGCCTGAGGCTGTTCTTACAAAATACTGTACTGACCACATTACAGAAAGCATAAGGGGAGGAAATCTCACAATAAAATGAACTTTTGTGTCCTGCAAATGTCACCCGAGGAGCATTATTTGGAGGAATAAGCAGATAAGTAGCAGTTCATGAAGTTGAGAACTTATGTCCCTCTTAGCTGACGTTTTCTGAAATGGATGTGGAGAAAAAGAAGTAAATATGACTCAAAATGTCAGTGTGTAAAGTAATGTTAACCTGACCACAGGGCAAAGGCTTACATTCTTTTCTGCCCACAAAGTTTGCATATACCCAGTCAAATTTTTGTTATTGAGTGAAATTCTTGCTGTTATATGTGAAACACTGGACACTTTGTTGCGAAAAATGCATTTTTGATTTTCAAAACCGTTTTTTAAAATATGCATCAAGAAGCATTTGTGTTCTGCCTAAGTCCTCATTTAGTGAATTCTGACCTCTTTATCATGTCACTTTCTTGGCTTTTTTTGCAAGCCCCAGTAAGATTATTGAGCACATCTGTCATTCAGGCCTGTTAAATTTCAGTTTGATGGTGATGCTTATAAATGCTTTGTAACCTCATTAATGTGGCAAAATGTCGAACTGCCTCTCCTAGTTTGTGAAGGAATATATTTTTACTGGAATTGTGATCAATTAAAATTTTATTTCAACCAGCAATCGATTTGAGATTAGCTTATAATGGGAGCTGCCAGGAGTTCTCGGTAGAACTGTGCCTAAAAACGCCCCATCATTTTCTGATATGTGTGCTGTACAAGTGGGTGAAAAGCCTTACCTGCAATTTGGGATTTGTCCAGTTGGGGCAGACAGGAAAATATGTTGTCTTTAAGTACTTTCCATTTTGCAGTGATATTCTCATTTCTCCTAAAACCAGACTCTGAAGCTGTTTCTTCACTTTTTCTGCTCAGAGGAACATTTTTGCCTTCATTTCAAGTAGACCCAGAGACAGCACAGTCTTCTCTGAGGGAAGGTTGTGATTTTGTAGTTTAATGAGAGCATGGTGAACTGCTTCCTGGAACTTTATTATACTTATGGCTTCTCCTTTTTTAATTACTGGATGACACCAGCACTTGTTTTGCAAAGACTTCCTTCTCTGATGTTCATCAAGGGGAAAGAGCATCACCCTGATTTCAGATATTCTAAATGCTATGTACATAGCTCATTATTTAAGATAATCTGGCAGTTTCTGAAAGATCATGCTCTCTGCTTGGAAATTACATAACTCCTTTCTAACCTGTGTTGTACTTCCAGGTGTACCATAGTCATTTCTGGCCTCTGGAGTGGACTGTGCCGTCCAGAGACAACAACAAATGCTATGCAAAGATAATTTGCAATATTCAAGATAACGTAAGTGCATCTTTCTTTCCAGGGAAAACAGTATCTTTATGTTCATCATAGGGACCATTGATGATACAATGTCTATAAATAGGTTATTTTTAACAAATTAAAATTGATTTAAATTTGTCTACCTTTTGAAATATAGTAAATGTTTATAGTGATACAATACTCCTGTTTATACAAAATCAACCCTTAGTAAAAAAGAAAATTCTGCCATTGCTATTTGTATATGGTACTTCTTTCATACATGTAAAATGAGAAGTAGATATCTCTAAGACTGTTCATTAACTTTGAAAAGTGAGCAAATCAATGCATGTAGAAATGGTTAGATTTTTTATTGGTTTATTCTCTCCTCCCCAAGCTTGGACATTCTTTTCTGGGAGATTCTTCTCTCTGAAATGGAGGCGTCTCAGAAACCATCACAGCTTGTAACCTCTGCAAACCCACACGTGCTTATAAAACTCTTGAGCTTGTTCTAACGGGATAATGTATTTTGCCTGCACAAATCTCATTTAGGGTGATAATGCCAGGATTATCCATGGACTAGGATAAAATTTCCTGGCAGTGGAAATGTACAGCACCTGCTGAAGCAAAAGCAAAATTACTAACTGGTTAAAAGAATTGGTGTGTCCATCTCTGAATGATCACCATGTGTTTAATTGATGATTTTAATAATATGAATTATTATGAAGACTAATATGCTGTTAAAATGTATTCCTGCTAAGATAGTGGCATATCTATCTGTCCTTTATTTTGTAAAATTTGCAAACCTGTCAGGTTTTGACCATATCCTCTATCTGGAGGAGTTTGCACTAGTGTGGAAGGTATCTTAGAACCCATAGTTATGTTCTAATTCAAAGTTACTTAAGAAAATGAAAAGGCTTAATGGTGATTTAAAGTGTTTCATTACTTTGTTTTCATTTCTTGTCCTGAAAATTTGAAACATGTTTAAATATCTAGAGGTAGAATTGGAAGTTACCCTGGATGAAAAATAATTCAGCAACTATTTAAAACTCTCATTACCTTGGTTGCATTACTATGGTTTTATTCTTACATATGTCTCTATTTTTAAAGGAAAATAAGGATAATTCCATTTTAGTTATTACCCAATTATAGCTTTTCTTATTTAAATAAACCCTGTGGTAAATCTCAGTCCTCAGACTGAAAGAATAATAACTTTTCAGTGTACTGAGTATCCACTACATCCAATATATGTGATATTTAGTGGAAAGAACAGACAACTTTTGATACCCAACTGAGCTACATCTATGCTCAGCAAAATCTGATTAATTCCCTGAAGGCCACTAAAGCCCACAGCAGCTGGCATGTGCTAAAGGAGACTTACTTTTCTTTAAGAAAAGCAGGTCAAGTCAGTACAGCTCATTCTACTGAGTGTTTTCTGAGGATGCATGTGCAGTTTGACATATTTTGCAACTGAACAGTAGTATAGATATGAGAAGTGTGAATAGTGTCTTCCTTGTAACTGGATGTTTGTTTTGCCGGTCTCTAGGCATATTGTCTCCCAATGAAAGCAAACACTGCAACCAGAGTAGTCATCAGTTTAGTTATAACACACTTCTTGCCACCAGTTGTGTCTGATTAGCCACAACTTCAGCTTGTGGCCCTTTCCTGTAAACAGCTATCGAACTGAAAATTCTTCCAAAGACACAGACCATGTAGCCACCTACCATAGGCCATGCTGTTGAAAACCAGGGTACTTATCTTTACTTAGGCAAGCATTCTGTTAGAATAACTTGCCTGAATAAAATTAAAATTCATATTTGCAATTTGGACACACATAATCAAGCACAGAGCATGGGGTGTATTAAATTTGTATGCTGCTGATGTAAGTGCAGGACTCTTGTACAAAACTTTGCAAGGAAGCTGACTCCTGAGCTCCTAGTTGAATCTTTGCAGAGAGAGAACAAAATTATACCATCTCCCATCTGTTGGTGCTAATGATAGTTCACATTTTAGTGGTTACATTAATTTGTGATATATTTTGTGAGCTGGTTAAGTTATATACTCTGAGTAAGAAAACTTTACATGTTGTCTAAAGAGAACTGAACGCATGATTGTGCTTGCATTTGATTACCTTTGGCATTTAGGAGAGAGTCATTGGTTTCCATGTCCTTGGTCCAAATGCTGGAGAAGTCACCCAAGGGTTTGCAGCCGCCATTAAATGTGGGATGACAAAAGAACAGCTGGACAACACCATCGGAATTCATCCTGTCTGTGCCGAGGTTTGTATTTGAAGTCACCTCATAGCCCAGCTTTCATAGCATTCTGGGGTAGGGTGTTGGAATTCCGAATAACAGAGCTCTGTTAAAGCGGTCTGAATTTGGAGGAAAGGACAGGTTTAATATTTAGAATTCTAGCATTTAGGTTTAATCTGGGATATTTAATTTTTTTTCAAGTGTATTCATTTGTGAAAAGTTTATGGCCTCTCTACTGGGAAGTATAGAATTTTCTTCCCACTCAAGATTATGAAGGCTTATGATACTATTTCTGCTAAAGTGGTGGTAAAGCTAAATTGGGGTACTCAAAATAGGCTTATAAACTGGTGCTGTGGAAGGGGACTGGTTATGTGACAATTTTTCTATTAGATTCTGCCCTTTTAAAGATTTTTCCTTTATTCCGTAGGCCTTCACTTCATGAGGCCACACAAACATTTCTTCTTGTGTTTGTCTTGCTGTTCCTCTTTAATGAGGAGCTCAATTTTCTGTAGCAGGTGTGGGACAGCTCCTCCCAGATGTAAATCAGAGATGCTCCATTGACTTCAGTAGCAATAGGATGAGTTTATATTAGCTGAGGATCCCTGAAAGCATGTTCATGACCCAAGTCTTTGTACAGAATCTCTGTTTGCACCTGCTTGTGTGAGCTACAGAGTGTTGCAAGGGTGCACCAGGATGCTGCTCTGCAGAAGTGACGTCCACCTCTCGTTTTATGTTTCCAAGGTGGTACAGTGTAAGCAATGTAATATGAACTCCATTAATGGAATGGACTGCTAGCAATCTGAATCATCTTCAAAGCATCCACAATATAGATCCTGTTCTTCTCTGTAGTATCATCTGATGGTGTTCTTGAAAGCCCTTGGAGAGGGGTAGCATGTCCTTATCTTACCAGGGGCCCTGTGGAGGGGGATCTCTGAGGGAGGCATTCAAACCTGTGAACTCAAGTGGGATATTAGCATATGCAGTGTGAAGAGAGGATGACAGTCATAATTTATTCTGGACATCTGAGCTGCTAAAATTGAAACTGAATAGAATGATGATTAGATATAATTCAGGGAGGTAGTTTCAGATAATCATATTTGTTTGAGTGGGGGAGGAAGAAATTGGCTCAGGAGAAATACGCTCTTTAGAAGCTCCAGGGAACAGCGATCATTTCTAGTGGCAGTCTTCAAAAGACTTTTTTATGCTTTTACTTAATTTAATCTCTTGAGCAGTAAACAAAAATCAAAGTGCAAGATAGCAGTCTTTGATTAAAAAAATGCTTAAAAATTGTTTGGAATTTGTGAGGAATGAGCATATCTAGATGAATAGAATTAGGATAATAACGGTGTTATTTTTAACTTACATCCATGTAAAAGCTAAGGGAAATGAAGTCTGATTTGAGCAGGATGGGGCAGTGTTACAGGGTTAAATGCTGACATCTTCACTGGCACTAGTACTAATTCATTGCTGAGTCTTCTGTGAAATGTGGTATTATTCCACTTGAAGAAGACCTTAAGACTGAGGGTCCCATTCTCACTGCTTTCAAATTAGAGCCAGATTTCACTTCTCTTATTTGAGCAGCATTTTATTCTGCAGAAAACATGAGCTCAGAAGGAACTTCTTCCCAGGCAAAGCCCAAATAATTGCGAGCACAGAGTTGTTAGGACTTCAGCCTTACAGAGAATTACATCTCAGCCTTGATTGTACTGTGCTGCTTGAAATACAGGCAGGTATAATCAAGCATCTGCTGAGATGATTCTTTCAGCTAGCTAACAGTGGCTTTCCAGCCATTGGATCTAAGATTTTGTCTTCACTAAAATAATGAACAAATTCTGTCAAAAACCTCATGTTTCCAGTAATTATCAAATGATTCCCCATTGGCTTACTAGCCTTAGGGAGCTGTGTGGTCCCCTAGCACACCTGGAGCTTGTAGTCAGGCCAGGAAGAAAGCAGATAAATTTTGCACATTTTAATCTTGGTCTTTCAAAGTGAAATAACAATAAATGAAGATTCCCATACATTTTCAGCCTGTGGATCAGAAATAAAGAGTTCAAAACCCTGCCTCAAGCAATGCACTATAGTTTAAATATATCGCTGTTCTTCTGCCATATACATTAGGCTTGCATTTGTCTTCCTGATTTGTACGTAATGCTTTATGTGCTTATAGAAAATGGAAGAGGTTTATCATTTATTGATGTTGTTCTCTGAAGAGCTGCTAGCAGCCTTAATGCAGCAAAGCTTCTACTTAGAGAAATATAGGGCTTTCTGATCCCCATTATCTTTAGATACTCCAATGTTATTTGCATAACTGAAATGTGTATGTACTTTATTCTGTGCTAAGTTTATTATTCCTGAGAGATGGCTTTGATGATAGCTAATTATTGCAACTTTGAAGCATTTAGATAGCAGTGGTTTTGATTTCCTTTTTTCCTTTCTATATTATAACTATGCAAAACTATGCAATTATTTGCATAGTAAAGTTATAATGTTAAATAAGTTTTTGTAGAATTTTTCTTCCTGAATTTTGATATCTGTTAATTTTACAATAATTAGGTTTGAATATGTTGTTTTGTTTAAAGTGACCTGAAAGCAGTAAAGATTGGAATTTTTCAAAGTGGTTTTACTGAGTGTTTCATAGCTATTGTCAAGATACAATACAGATCCCAGACATAATACTTATATCAGCTGTCAGTTCCACATTTCTATAAGGTCTAGAAAGGCACAAAAGCAAAATTTATGTTCTCTCCAAATGCTGTGGCCTTGGGTTAACTTCATTTTCCCAAACAAAGAAGTTATCTTTGAGCTATAAAGACACTTATTCATTCAGTGCACAGACCAGCGTTTATTATTTCTGAGCTCTTTCCCACAGTAAAAACTTAGGGCATTAAGACATGAGGTGGTATAAAGCCATGTGACTTCCTTAATACATTCTTTTCCACTGTAAAAGGAAGACCATAAGGTGAATGAAGAGAACAAAGGTTATTTGTATGTGTGCGTGCTGTCTAGTGCCAAGGATTTTAAATGCACGATTTTCATTATTATTTCATTACTTGAAGAAATGGCTGCAGTTTTGAGCATCATGCCCAACTAAATCTTTTAGATTAAAAAAAAAGATTCATTTTAGCCATACTAAGAGTCTTTCTTTTTCTCTCTCCTAAGGTATTCACCACCCTGTCCGTGACTAAGCGTTCTGGTGAAAGCACCCTCGTGAGTGGATGCTGAGGTTAAAGAGCCCCATTCCTGTTATTGCCAGAGACTGGCTTTCACCACAGTGTCTGACTTGTGCAATTCAGAAGAAAGATTTGGGGAGAAGTCATCCTCAGACACCTGCAGAAATGTGTAGAGCTTAACCTGGACATTCCATGGTCCTAAGCAGAAGAGCACTGTGGAAGTTGGTCACTTGTGGTGATTGGCTGGCAATGAACAACACAATGGGAATATTGACTGTTGAGCTGGCGATTAGCAGGGCATTTAATGAATGCTTTCATGAAGTCATAGCCTGAAGCCTGCATTGTCTGGTGGGCAGTGATGGAAGAACTGCTAACACAGCTGGACAACAACTGTTTTGCTTTGGTTTTATTCCTCTCTAGTTTCTTTCCTGAACATTCCTTTCTAGTTCTTTCTGGAACAAAGAACTTCCCAACTCAGAAAACTTCTCACAGTTTCAGATAACTGTATAGTGCCCCTGTGTGCTGTGTTATGACACAACAACTGCAAGGTCTCCTCATGAGCATGCATTTTACCAGCTCATATGCTTATGGAGGAGAAGTTGTATCTACTTGTTTGATCGTGACGAAAAAGATAGCGTTGGAAAAAATTTAGCACCATCTAAAATAGCATATTTCTGGCCTTCCAAATGGACTCTGTTGTGACTTTTTATTTAGAGTGCCTTGTATGTGAAAACGTACTTCTTAGAGAGAAAGGAACGTACTTTTTATTAAGGCCTTTTTATACAGAAAGTTGTTGGGTTTTTTCCCTGAGAGTAACAGTCATGTGTATAACACAGATTTGATGATCTTAGCTTTTCTTGAAGCTTATGGGATTATAATTAATCCAATTTGGAACTGACAGAATGCCAGTGTTGAATGAATTATGCTTCCAGGAACTCTGTGCAACTGTATTAAATTTGAGTAAATTCCTTCCTCTGCAGGTGAGCTGTTGTAAGCTGCCCTGTTTCAGGTCTAAATTGGCCTCTTCAAACACAACAGTATTGAGACTTTCCCTGAGATTAGTGGGCCTGTAAAATAAAAAAAAAACCAAAAAAACAAAAACAACCCAACCAAACATCCCCTAAAACAACCAACTAAACAAACCCCCCACTCAACCTCCAAAAACCAATAATGAAAAGTCTGTTATGTAGATAGGACCTAAAAGTTGTATTTAGTTCCATGTGCGCTTTGTTTTATATTTAATTAAGAAAACAATACTTTTAAAACAGAGATTTCCGTGGAAAATATCAGATTCTTGCATATCCCTCCTGTATTGGATAACCTACCTACACATTTGTCAAGAAATGACAAAAATGCCTCTTTTAAATGGAAATTAATGTGCTTTGTGATCTGGTTTTCCATTTCCCTCTCTTTTTAGCAGCAAGGTTCGGATTACTTTTATTAAATGGTTCTTGGGAGTTTAGTATTGTGGTGTGAATAGGGGATGAATTCTCCAGCACTCTGGGCACAATGTCTTAGGCCTAAATTCCTACCTGGTAACAAATTCATGTATTTCTACTGAGATTTCTAAAATAGTGTTGTAAGTTATTTTTATAAACTCATACACAACTGAATGATTTTTAAACATGTTTTGTATGGCATCTAGATGGTCTGTGATGGTATTTTTCTGGCCAGTTTATTAAATAAATTGAATATTTGCACAAACAGATGCTCATTTTGATGCCTCTTCTAAGCAGACACCAGATGACAGCAAGCCGACTGTTTTTCCAAAGGCCAGAAGAGGGCACCATGATAAACCCAACAATCTCTGGAATTTTGAAGGTAGATACTTCTCTGAAAAACGGGGTTTGAGGCTGTTTCATGTGAAATTTTTTTTACATGTTAAACACTTGAGAAGGACATAATTAAAAACAAGAAATTAGTTAGGAAACAAATCTTCCACTGTTTGCACTAGCTGCCATCTGTGTAACTTCTGAAAGCCCAGGAGTGCAGGTTTCTGAGCTGTTGGGCAGTGTAGCTGCTCATATTTAAACACGTGAATAGCAGCATTTTCAATCAGGTCTGTAGGAAAGTCAGATCCTGGAGATCCGGATCCTTTATTTCTTGGAGGGAATAAAGACATGTATGAGCTTGGCTTTGCAAGGTTGGACCCACATGTATCTATTCGTATGGGTCATGTCATCATTAATGATGCGTGTTTCTACACTAGTGGCTTACAATTCTGTAGTTGTTGGTTTTAATTTCTTTTATTTTTACTTTAAAATTGTGAGGCTTTTTTGCTAGGGCTTTTTCTTTTATTTCTCCATAAGGAAAACATTTTCAGGTGTGTATGTGTGTTATCTGTGCATGATGATAGAGATATATAATATGATACCACATAAGGATTTAATAAATGTCAAAGCTAAGTGTTTGATGGTTTTATCAAATTAAGCATACATTGAGTAATGCATGCTTTGGAAGCACATACTAGAAAATTTAATAAGTTAAACAGTATTTACGTTCTGCTTGTATTTATTAGTTATAAACATTTTTTGATACTCTGGTTTACCAGGGTGTAAGAATCCATCCTAAGATACTACAGATACAAATGCTGGCAGCAAATTTCGCAAACTTTAACAGGGAATTAGTAGAGTTTCACTGCCAGCTCCCAGAATTACTTTTTTAAATTTTTGTTTCTTAAGCTCCCCTGACCCAGCTGTTCGTTCTCCCTTTGCCCCTCTCCCCTTGGTGTGAGTTGTATGAGCAATCCTAACTTTCCTGTAAGTCTTGTATTCCAACTTGCATCCTGCCTTGCTTCCTTCAAGCCCTGCTGCCTGCCCAGAGCCCCAGTGCAGGGGGCTCACTTCTTGTAGAGCCATGGATGGGGCAGGACCCCTGTCGGACAGGAGGGATCTCCTGAAGACGTCGTGAATGCTGAAGGTTTCCTGATAGGGTAGGTGTCTTGCTGTGCCTTGTGAGAACACCTTGCACTCCTAAAGCCTGCTAATGATCTTGTCTCTGGCTGTGCCACTGTGGCACTTCCCTTGCTCTAAGTTACCACGTGGCAGCGGGTGGATGGGATGGTGCAGGAGAAAAGCCATGGCTGTGCGCTGCTGGAGCACGCCGTGCCAATGCAAGGGTGTGAAGAAGGGGCCAGATGGCTGAATATCTTATGTAAGACTTGACAGACACCTTTCAGGTCAAAATATGGTATACATGTTTGTTGTAAATGTCAGCTCTGCACAGAGTGTAGTTTCAGAAGCCCTTTCTCTTTGATGACCACCTTTTCTGATTGCTCAGTTGTCCTCTGTGTGGGTTGGTGTGAGACTCTGCTTTTGCCAAGGCCTGTTTGGCCTCCAAATAGAAATTAAATCTGAAAAAAAATCCAAACTAAAACAACTCCCCCCCTCAAAAAAAAAAAACCCCAAACCAAACCAAAACAAAAAATAACCCAAAAACCCAAGACAGAAGGCAGCAGAGGATCTGCTACACCACAGGCCTCTGTTCTGCATGCACTAAACAGAAAAGGCTCCTGAAATATTTCCATCCTGGTGGCACCGTTTGTGCCAGCAGGGAGCTGCTGGTGGGGAGGTGAGACTGGAGAAAGGCTTTGGCATCCATCAGGAAGGGTGGGAAGGCATTGTGTGAGGCCGTGGTGTGAAGTGGGAAGTGCCATCAGTGGGGAAAGGCGAAGGCACAGTGCATGACAGCAGCTGCAATGCATCTGTGAGGAGTGCCAGAGGGCTCGGTGCGGTTGGATGGCTGAGAGTGCTTCTGAGAGTCCAGAAGCTTCTGAGGAGCTTGGGAGATGCAGGAAGGCCTCTGCAGTGAGGGGCTGCCTTTCAGCTGAGCCCATCCTGCAGGATTTGTGGGAGCCTGCAGATCTGAACCCCATGTTTTGCAAGGCTGGGATGTTGTGACCAAACCCAAAGGTGGCTCCAGAAAGTGCTTGTTGCTGAAGGGTGAGGAATGGAGCTGGATGTGCTCACCATGAGGCTCCCTTTCCTCCCCTCCCCATGCTGGGTGAAAGCTGCCACTTCAGGGGTGAGAGGATGGCTTTATTCTGAGGGACTGCAAGGGCTCAGGACTGGGTGTGTTGGAGGTGGCACAGGCAGACACATCCTGAGGATGTTGTGCTGGTGCCCAGAGGAACAGCCACGTCTGTCGAGGTGAAGTGCCCTCACCATGTCATCCTGGTGAAAGGCCTGGCCCTTGGGCTCCTGTGCTTCTCTCAGCCTCACATGGTGAGGGTCTGACTTGCCCATAAGGGTCACCTTTCTGCAGAGACTGTGTGCCAGGGGATGCCAGACACTGCCAACGGGTGAGTTGCATGTTGGTGGGGGAGCAGCTGCATCTGTGCAGGAACCTGGGGAGTCACCAGGCCAAGGGGACTCTTTTTCACCCCCATGGTCCCTCTTTTCATCCTTCTCAGTCTGCTCCTGTGCTCCAGCCAAAGCTCTGCTCAGTTGTTGGGGTTTTTCTTTTTATATTGGAGAAAAATTATATGCTTGTTTTCCTTTTGTTTGCCAAATGCTCCTGACCCATATTCTGTTGTGCAGAATTTGACTTTACAGATATAATTTCTTTTTCATTCAATTGTCCTTTTTATCTGTCTTTTCTAGAAACTAGAAATCTTCCCAGTTACAGACTTGTCTGAGGGAGTTCTCCCACAGCTTTTTACGTCTTAAAATCATGAAATAAGCTGACACACGGGATATATATCAGGGATTTATATATCAGGACAGAGAAGGAAGGCTTTCCTTTCCCCTAGCAAAGCTATGTAACTGGCCTGGCTCAGGACCACCAGTGACTCCTGACTTGCCCCATCATGTTGGCTGACCACTGGGTGCCTACAAGGGATGTTTTTCTGCCAGGGAGGCCATGCTGTGGCCAGACCCTTCGAGGGAGCCCATTCTCTGCTGCAGCTGGCCATCATGAGCCCAGAAAAGTATCCATCCCCATCTTTAGACTGGAACAGAAGCCAGCTTAGGCATATAGTGACAAATCTGCAGCTAAAACCTAGATTCTTCCTTCTTCTGTATAACTTGTCTCAACAAACGATTCTTTTCTTGAAAATAGGTTTTACCCCTAGGTTAGGCACAGAGTAAATTGAGCTCTGCCTATCACTTGCTTTCAAAAACAAATGGTAACACATTTAGCCTAAAGATCTGCTTTCCCTTTTAATGTCAGTTTTTTTGTAGCATTTGGCCCTTTCTTTGCAGTGGGTGGAAGTAAATTGTGGATTAGTGCTCAAGGGGATAGGGACAGAGTGAGACATACCTTGCCCTTGAAGATCTATGGTTTTACATCTTAAATAAAATTTTATCTGAATTTACATGTTGTGCGAGTTTGGCACAGAGAATCAGCTTTATCTACCTGATCCATGCTCATTCCTAATCACCAAACTTGACAGCAAATAATCAATGTCATTTAGAAGAAAGTCATACCAAGAGTCTGAATTTTTCTACTGCAAAACCACTTTTTTCTCCAGTGACACCAGTGGTATAAAACTTACACAGTTGAGAGAGGGTTTCTGTCATACTGGGGTGAATTAGAAATGGAATCCATTTAAATTCCATCCATAGTGCAGATTTTTGTATTATTTTTGTTACGGTTCTAGCATCAGCCAAGACCCAAGCTGGCTTGGCATACCATAGTACCAGTAGTGGCCCAAATTTCTAGATCATCCTGTGCTTTCTGCACAATTTGGAAACTGCAGATTCAAATGTCTAGGACAGGCAAGATGTCTTGCTGTCTGGAGATACTGGTATCTTTCCACAGGTTATAGTAGAAGTCACCACTACCCCTTAAGATAAAAACTTGCCATTCAAATGGCTAGAGTCATGAAGAGACAAATCCCACTCTAGAGGATGTGAAGCCTCAACAGAACTGACTGCTCTGGACTGTGATATAGTGATACATATTTCAGTGGAGGTGGGTTTCTCTGCTCTGAGTGGAGATGAGCCATCTCCATGGATCAGTTACTTAATCCTATTAATATAAACATCGATTTTTTGTTGTGATGGCACCAATCTTATTCCAGCTGGCATGAAAAGCTGACACTCTGGTGGGCAGACAAGTCAAGTTAGGAATAGCTACAGGAATTGATTTACCTCTCATGTAAGGCAAAACTATGTGTCACAACAGAGCATCATGCAGAAATACTCAGCTCCCTCTAAATTACACCAGCTTCTCGGGCTGGGCAGTGTGTTCAGCCAGCATGGCTGTACCACTGCTGCCACCCAAGCCTGAGGCTCTCAAAGACAAATCCAGTATCCCCACTTAGTGCTTCACTGTGCTGTGTTCCTTCAGAGCACAGGCAGATGGGAAGAGGAAGGCTGCGGTGTTGCAAACAGGAAAACCACATCCTCAATCGGGTAAATTGACTTAGTGATTTCTCTCTCAGCTGCATCAGATAAGGGATCTGGCTCCTGCCCAGTCTGACCCTACCATCAGTACCCAAGGCTCACACTATACTGATTTCTTCCAGACTTTCTTTCAAAACTTGCCTTTGTGGGGTTGTTAGTTTGTTGTTGCTCGTAAGAGACAATCTTTTTTTTAATGGTGTATAAAGACATAAAACGGTCTAAGCTCATATGACTTGTTAATTAAAGTCACAGTCAACAAGCGTAAAATTGTACGCAGCCACCCAAAAAGGGGGAGTGTGCCAGTCTGTGCAATTCAACATGCATTTTAAATCACATCTATTAATAGCCAACTTGTTTACGGAAACCAGACCAGTAGAGCAGTTTATAACTTTAATAAAAATTTACAGAAACTCTTTTTGACTTTTTCCTAACAAGCTGGTCTAGGAGCACATCAAAGCTGACACTATTAGCTTGCCTTAAAATTGCTGAAAACCACCCACAGTACCTGACTTTCACTTTTTTTTTTTTTGTTGGTGTTTTTCCTAGAAGAAATCTCATGTTTAGTAGAAGTCCAGAGTATTGCTGGTTATGCAGCTTGGCACATAGACAAAGTGTTCTGGGAGTAAATAGGCATTGGCTAACAAAGGCAGTGTCCCATAAGCAGCATCCTCCTCTTCCTTCAGCTGCTACATGGAATTAGAACTTTGTTTGCCTTTGCATGTGGAATTAGAGCTTTGGTTGCAAAGTCTATGAAATAGTTCTGTTTGAGTGTTAACTTTGCAGAATGAAATCTTGTTTTATGGAGGATATATTTGTATGTGTTATAAACAATGCTTCTTTTTCAAAAGAAAAAAATAGCATTACTATTCAAAAGTAGAAAATGGCATTATTATTTGCAGTGGAAGATGTCATTGCTGTGCTGATAGCTGTTGACAGGTACTTGTCGTGGTTGTGCGCTGTGATGTGCTAATTATTCTGAAGTTCAATCAGATGGCATTTTGTGTTTTTATTTCAACTGTAAAAACACGATATTTGTGACATGTTGACAAGTGCGTGTTTAATTGCTCTGTAGATATCTTCCAAGCTCATGTGCTTTCTACTTACTTTGTGGAGAAAGGTGCGTAATTAGCTCTCAGGCTACAGGGTATGTTGCTCATTATTGTATTTTCATTTCCTATGCAGTGATAAATCCAGAGTGGAGAAAACCCATCTTTGATGCTGAATGTTACCTCAACTGGATTGCGAAGGCGGAGAGTCATGGCTGATTTTGCAAATCACGATCATGAACCACCCATGGTAAGAGTTTCTTTCCCTGCTCAGCTTCTCTCTGCCTCACTTCCCTTCACAGATCTAGAGTCAAAAGAAAAGGATTCAAATTAATCAGATGTTTAAAATGTCACCATCTATCTCAGGGACAGAATCTTATATCTGTTGTCTTCCTTGCTTATTTCTTTGTGACTGTGCTCATTCATTTCTTCGGTGTCAGGGTTATGGTGTTCGGTGATGAAACAAGCCAAACATTACAAGTGCTCCAGTCCAGCTGAAAGCAAATTAATTGAGCAGGTGAAGCCCAAATGTTTTTTTTCCCTGAAATCAAGGGGGTCTGGATCTAAATACCACAGCTGTTGACTCTGAAGGTACAAAATGTACATCCGCTTTTAGACATGAATGTTGTCCCTTGTAGATGAATGGGATAGATGTTTTCTCCATGGTATATGAGCTCTTAGTCTGCAGCTGTGCAGGCCTGGATTCAGTGACTCTGAAACTACTTTCGGGTCCTGCCTCTTATGGACCTGCCCATGGAAAGGAGACAATTGACAAAAGACTGAACTCAATGGGAAAGTTACTTCCAGTTTTCACTGATGCTGAAAGCTGTCATGTTGAATCTTAGCAAGGAGAGCTTTGAATAAAACTACTAACCAGGATGAGATTTAGGAGAAAAAAGCATCAAGACTACTTACCCCTCCTCCCTTGCAAGCACAATCTTCAGTTGCTGCTCATATCAGGAAGAAGATGAAGACAATGGTCTTTGGGTGCACATATGCATTAGGTTGGCATTAATCGGGATTCATTACATGCAGTTGTACAGAAATTATAATTGTAACTCTTGGGCTTGTTGTTTTGCTTGGGGTTTTTCTTTTTCACAAATACATTATATTGATTGTTTTAAAGAAAGACACACAAATCTCTTCCCTTGCTTAGAAAATAGTTTAAGTGTAAATTAGGTTAATTTTTTGTTTCCTACTTGATTAGCAGAGCACCTAACCAGACCCAGGAGTATTCAGGCTCATAGACACTTGAGGGCAGCCAGAAAGCTACAACTCTGCAGCCTGGCTTGGTTTTGTCCTTTCAGAAAATGTCTGGAATGGAAGCATCATTTTCCCTTGCAAAGGGATTCATACTTGTTAACAAGCTACATGACAGGGATAAATTATGAACTGGTGGTAAAAATCATTCTTGTGACCTTTCCTACTTGATATGGAAGAACCATGTACGTGGTTATAACTCAAAGAACTTTCTTCTGCTCTCCTTCCCTGTACTGCCATCCCCTCTTGGCTTGGCCAGCTGCTCTCTGGGATCTACCTGCCTCTCCCTAGTATTGGTACTTCAACATGCTCTGTCACAAGAGGAGTTTAAACCTACCTGTTTGAAAGAGTGTCTGGTTTGGTATGGCTATGTGAAGGTGGATGCAGGAGCTTGCCTTATGTTTCTTGTGTGGTGTTCCATGATACAGCATTAACAATATTAGGGTAATTTTAATGTTGAAATGCAGTTCTGACTCATTAATTCTTGCTATATTTAGAAATTCAGAACAGACAAAGTGTTTGAAAGATCAGTCAATCAAGCTGTTCTCTTCTCTCTCTTCCCCTTTAACCTTATAATTCCCTGCCTTTCCTTGGCTAAACCCTTTATGCTCTAAGCAAGCTGGGAAGCAAAACAGGAACTCATCTGAAAGGGACAGTCTTTCAGCCTAAATTTCAGTATGCCTTCCCTGTAACTTGAGCTGGGGGAGGAACGGATCTGCTATTCAGGTTACAGGCTTATGCAACATCACAGTAAGCTTGCCATGATCCTTCAACAAAGAGTAGGCAGCCATAGTTTAATATTTACAGCCTATATCAAAGTGCAGGGGAAATAATTTAATTAAAAACACAACAAAGGAAAAATAGGACATATTCTCCTGTTCCCTTCTTTACTGGCGCAAAGACCAGCCACTGTGGTATGAGAGATGCCCTGATCTGAGCCTTCTGCTTTTCTTTCGAAATTACCATAAAGCTGTTCTGTGCTCCTTTTCTGCCTCCTAATGCTGTTTCTTTAAAAAAGGTTTTCTCCTTACGAGGCTAAGTCAAATGGTTTTGATATGTAGGCTTTTACACTGGTACCTGAGGGAAAATGCATTCATTTGTTTTCATACACTGATATATTGGCTATGATCATATTTTGGATATACAGTCTATTCCCTGCTTCCCCCTGCACTGTGACAAGTTTTGAGTATAATAGCTAGTGAAATGAGTATCTTGTGGTAGTATTAGGAAACATGAAAATAATTAGCAGTGCAATTGCCGTGACTCTCATGTAGCCTGTGGAGTTTAATATTTTTAGCTTGTTCAAAACTCTTTTATAGACTTGGTTGACTGTACATAAGTACATTTGCCTGTATTATTAGGCAAATGAAACAGAAACTCTCGTCATCTGTACAAGAATGACATTTTCCCTTCTCTCCAGTTTGATGGAAGGTAGCCAGTTCAGGAGCTGTGGACTTTTGCATATCTGTATTTTACATTAAATTTGTTTATTCCTATAAGCTCGTAGGTGTCCAGTGTCGTTCTTCTGAGCAGCACTGTGCATGAAAACAGACAGGCAAAGGTTCCCAAGTTTCCATATACACATACACACAGAGCCAGAGCAGGCAAACAAGCTTGGGATTAATAAAGTTTTATCTTGAATTTGCTGCAAGAGAAGAAAATATTACTGCTGTGTCAGAGAGCTCAAGGGGACCTGCCACACCCTGGAGATGGCAGGACCCCAAAAATAGATAAATTGAAGTTTGTGTTGCTACAGCTTGTGCTATACCTGTTCTGCATATGAATGGAAAGCTTGAGTCCCTGCCTTTATAATTTTGGCACCTTCCTTGCATTTAAATTTACTTTGTCAAGCCTTTCAGCTTTTTAAAATATAGCGATTGCTGTTCTCCAAGTGGCTAAGGGATACGGGGGGTGAGATGTCTCTTCCAACCAGTTTTTGTGTCAGTATTTTGAGGTTGTACTGGCACAAGCACTGATAAATATTTGTTTTTTTCAGAAGTAGACTCCTGGTTATGGTCTTTCTCTTGTCCTTGCTGGAGTGTTTAAGGAGGAGTCAGTGAACGAGGAGTCAATCTGGCCTTTGTGGTTATGGCCTGACCTGGCCACCCTTATCTTTTGAGGATTCAGCTGTCCAGTGATGCAGTAGATGCTCTCCAGCCCTGAAAACCATCACCTCTTACAAATGACTCATACCAACCATCCAATATGCAAGCTGGCTCTTTCAAAAAAACTGAAGGTAAGGACATTACCAATATTCTAAATTGATAATATTCAGTTTATGGGTTTTATTGAAAGTGAAGTAACCTACACAGTCAGTCCTTGGCTATATACAGTTCACTGGAGACATTTCTGGTGTTCTGAATCTGGCATATTTGCATTATATTCTGTCCCATAAATAATTGTTCTGTAACAAGTCAGGGTAGTTACAAATGTGTGCTCATATGTTTACAGTGTTTCCCTACAGAAGATTAGGAGACCTCACATATTTGTAGTCAAGGCTATAATACTTTCCTTCCTCATAAATATTTTATATAAGTTTGCTTAATGGGTGCATCGGCTTACTTTTATCTATATTCTCTTAACTCAGGCTTAACAAAAAACGTCTTCATTGACTTAGGTCGGGAAAGCATTTACTATATGAGCAACATTTATTATATGAAGCAATTTGAGGTCCATCCTTTTTTTATCAAGAAACACATTCAAACTGCTTAAGGGGTCTGGAAGATAACCCATCTGTATCTCACCATGCACATACTGAAGCAGAAAGGTGAACTCAGTGGTGGCTGTGGTTTGTAGGCAGCTATACATTTAAGAGTTCACATCTAGGTCCTCCTATCCTAAGTCCTTGTAATACAGCAACCCCAGAAATGCTTTCTTCAACAGAATTATCAATGGAAAAACCCAACCACAGCTGCAGTCGTAACTGTGGATTAATGGGAGGTTCCTAAAAAAATGTTACTGAGGCCTAGAGTTTTCAGCTGTGAAATCCAGGCATGGTTAGGGGTTGGGTGAAAGAAATGCAGTTAAGCCTGAACTTAAGCATGGGCTTTCTCAGAGGGTCATCCAGCTGTTGTCAGTGAATCAACACCAGAGCAGATTTTAAAGTAGTTGGATTGCATTTAATTAGGAGCTGATTGTTGCAATGTTCACAATTAACTTCTTCTGATCCCATTGTTCAATAAAAATATCAGCTGCACTCATGGTAATGTCAATGTAACATGTTGTTGGTTAGCGATATGAGGCCTGATTTTAATTCATTTTTTTCAATTTTCATGATTCTGCTAGTCAAAAACAAAACAAAGTTGTAATTACTGGGATACAAGGTTCTTTGCATTGATATAATTTATTTCTCCACATACAGTAAAGATCAACTAAGTGAGGACGAGCTACCTAAAAGATGAATCAAAGGATAGAGTTACAAAGACACTATGATCTTTTGGATTAGACTTCTGAACAGGTTCAAACCAAGTGGTAATGGTTTTATCAATGAGGTTAAAACGTGTATTACTGTTAATGAAGGTAGCTGGGATCCTTTCAGCCACACCAGTACGTGATGTACCTGTCAGAATTATTGGGACAAAGATTTGTACTTCAGATGGGGATTCATCTCCCCTTGCTTCAGGCATCTAAAAATGTGCTTCTGATCAAGGTTAAGCATCAGGCTCCCCTCTGCAGTTGATGCAGAGAGAGAAAGGGTGAGAGGTGACAATTCCACAGTTCTGAATTCTGATAACTGTAAATGTCTTACAAAGGACAATTCTTCCCACTTTCCTCAGACAGATGTCTTCAAACGGACTGGTGGATGAGGTGACTTCCCTTGTTCTGCTGATGCAACTATAGGCAGCTTCTTGGAATCTGCCCCAAATATAGGCTAAGTTTGATAAACAGCTCAACTATACCATTAAGCAATCTTTGGACTGCCTGTCTCAGGCATGAACAACGTCTCAGGCTCTTGAGGCAGGATGACACTTGTGCTGACCTTTTACAAAGTCACTGTTCATGGTATTGGGCACTGAGTGCCTTGAGCATCACTTTAGAGAGCTGGCCTCATCAGTGAGGGTCAGTAGCACATCCACATCTCTGCATACTTAATCTAATTCAGGATGCTCAGAAATGACAGTGAGGAAAGTCACGTACCTGTTCCCTGGTGTAGGAGATGGGGAACTAGATTGTGTCTTTTGCTTTCTCTTCTCATCTTCCCACCCTACACACTCGACTGATGCTGAATACAGCCCATCCCTTGGGGAATGTAACTTTCATTTTTAGTAGGGAAATGGTCTTGCAATCATAAAAAATTGATGGCTGTCTGAAGCAGAAATTAATCTTGCTTGAGAACTGCATCATTAACCTACAGCACAGCGTACACATTACGGACACTTATAAATGGGAGAGACTGTAGACTTCAGTTTCTAATTTCCTTCGTGCAGAGGCTCATAAAAATCAAAGGGAAAACACTGCTTTTGACATGTTGCCCTGCCAGACCTCTCCACTTCTGTAGTTCCTTTCAGAAGAAGGTTGGTTCTCTGTGGCCATGCCAGGGGACTAGGACAGAAGAGAGATCTTTTTGCTGTTCCTTTGTCAGGTGGGTGACTTTGGCATCTCTGTAGTGATGCCAGATGTTGTGGGACGTACCTATCACCACGTGCAGCAGCCCAGAGCTGGGTGCAAGCAGTCTGTAAGGCTCAGTGGGGTGAACAGCTGGGAAATTAGGCATGAAATGCTCAGCCTGTCAAGCTCCGATCACCAGATATCTTGACTGGCCCTGGACACCCAGGAAAATACTGCTTCTCACCCTTCAAAAGTTTCTGAGATGCTATTCAATTGGGATGTTGTATTTCCTGTCTGACCCTCTCGGCCCTCAGAGAGGGCATTTGCCAACTCGACCACCTCAGTCAAATCACTTTGTGAGTGGCACCCATGATGTGACCTGAAACAGTAGGTGTGTCCTGAGCCTCATGTGAGGTCATGTAATTAAGAATGGGAACAAAAGGTGGGGGACATCCAACACAATGTTGGGTTTTCCCTGCATCACATTTACTGTAAGCAGTGGTTTAATATCTTCACCCATAGCAGCAAGCCCACACATGTGTGTCCAGAAGCACCAGGTGTTCTGTGTAAGTCACAAAGACTTGCTCTACGTGGATTTCCTAGGTCAAGACAAATCTGTTTCCCTGTGATGGCCATTGTTATCCCTGTCTTGATGTTTCATTTCTTCATCTGTGAAAGAAGAGCAACAGCTTTTCCTTCACCTTTTTGTTCACACTAAACAAATGTTATCATTTATACATTGTGTATAGTTTATGTTAAGCTGATAACAAATGAGTGACTTTAGACCAATTTGCTCTAGTCAATGACTGAGACATGCTTCTTGTTAAAAATTGGTAAACTTTTCTGTAAGGCATGTTGAGTTTAGGCTTTTTATGAGCAACACATAAACAAGAATGTTTCTGTGTATTTCAAGTGAAAGGCATCAGTTTAAAAAAAAAAAAATCACCATTTCGTACATCCCAGTTCTTGGATGTGTTCAATCCATTTCAGTAGTACAATAGCAGAGACATGGCTAAATTTGTCCAGCTATGAATGCTCTTTGAGATGACTCCATAGCTTTGAATGGGACTAGAAGGTCACAGCTAGCAACCTGACTCTTGGTTACTCCTAAATACAGGGGAGTAATGGTTGCTTTAGAGGAATCTTGCAAGTTAGAGATAAAAATGGAAAAGATTCCAGTCTGTGGCAAAAGAGGAGTTTTATTACAGCTGGGTACCTTAAGCAGCACAATTTGTCATCTTCCACCTATTTTTCAGAGACAGCGACATTGGTTGGAACTGTAAAGAGTGAAAAGCAGTAGCTGAAAGCTTGCTGTCAACAAACATCTTGTTGATCTGTGTGCATGTGTCATTTACATATAACCTCAGAGGTGTTTCCTGATAAGGCACAATCTGCTTGCTGCTCTTGTAGTTTAAAAATGATGGCAAGAGTACTCTGGTTATGCTGTATCCTTATATGCTTTTAAAACACATAGGTGAGTGGACCAAAAAAATTTTTCCAGGCTCTGTTGAGAGCTTGTAATTGAATGTCTTATTTCTCAAGCATACTCCTAAAATTTCCATTCCTCCTTGTACATTCACTTTGGAAATTAATTTGGTACAGAAGGGTTATTCTTGGCAAAACAGAAATTTGTCTTTGGGAAGCTTCATAGTGCAATCAGTCACTAAAACCAGACTTTGCTGTCCCAGCAGCATACCTGTAAACAACTGACAGTGAATAGAGAGCTTAGAAATATCCCCCTTCCTAGTTTTTATTTTTTGTTTAGAAAACAAACAAACTGGAAAGATTTCTTTGCTCAGGAAAGGAGAGGACTGAAAGTTCTAGTGATGGCTGAGCTTAGCACTGGTAGGAAACACGTTAATTACATTCGGTTCTACTAAGCCCGGTGTACCTGATGTACAGAAGCCTGCTATTTAGCTGGACCACGCTTAAGCTCTAGCATAAATGTATTTTCCTTACACCCCCTCAGCTTGCCCTCTTTAACCGCTGACACTACAAGTTAAAGGAAGAATCCTACAAGGCTGTGCGTGCCAGTAAACAGAAAGGAGAACATTTTGGGCCCTAGGTCCACCCAAGAGTCCTCAAAAGCTCTGAGTGTTGGATTCAGGGTTTGGCTGGACCCACGTGTCAGCACCAGTGCTGTTTGGGGCTTGTTTCTTTGGGAGAGTCACCGTGAAAGAAAGCAAGGCTGCAAACTTGCAGCATCCACTTTGTTCTGCGCTCACTTGCTGTGCAAGCACTCTGGGTGCTCTGTGTGTGGGAGGCAGGTTACTTTGCTCCTCGTTCACTTCCAGCACAACCGTGTCAGGAGTTAATACGCTGTGCACTGTAATGCACCGTCTTGCTTGCTGCACACAAACTTCTTTGGAGGTGTTCTGAAGGTGATATGCTTATCGTCTGCCAGGGCTGAAGCGCCTGTTTCCAGCACGTGCTTGTCAGGAACATTCTGGAGTCCTGTTGTGTGCCTGAAGGTTGTGAGGACTACAATAACGCAAACTGCAGTGGGTCACTAGGGCTTTTCTCCCAGGCTGGACACTGACCTGCTGAGTGACTGTGGACTGTCATCTCATCCTGCCTCTTTACCTTGCTTTGTCTTGATCTATTGTGTCTATTTAGCTCTTAAGTACTGTAAGGAATAATAAATATTTTTAATCAAGTAATAGCGAACAATGAAAAATATTTTTCAATTTGTTAGTAAGGGAGGTCATGAGGGATTTCCCCTTTGGAGCAAACTATATTATTTTTAACTATATATTATTATAGCTCTATATATGCATCAGAAATGGACTCAGCCACTTGCAGGTTAGTGTCAAAGCTGTGCTGGGAAGACATGTCACGTGTCACCTGAACAGAAAGAAAAGCTCTGAGTTTGCCTGCCGTGCATTTTCACCCATTCATCTCTACTTTCAAAGCAGCTGAGGACATCTGAAGCTGACCTAAACTTCTGCGTTTAACAGGCTTTGCACTCTGCATCTGTGTAAATCATTATCAGAAATTCCTATCCCAAGAAAACTTTGGGCTACTAATCACATGAGCCCAGAGGATTGTCATCTCCATAGGTCAAGTGCTTTTGGGCTCACTGTTCCCCACTGTATCCATTCTCCAGGTCCAAAATATGACAAAAGGATTAATATTCCTCTTTTATGTTGAGACAGATCCTGCCATCTTTCAGCAGCAATACAAGCTCCACAATCGGACCATGGTAGAAGTCCTACCTGGGTCAAATCTATGATAAGTGGCAAGGTAGAGGATCCTGACTGTCCAGCTTGATGACACACTCCAGAGAGTGAATAAATTTGCTGTTGGCAAGGGGGGCTTCTATATTGCAGACAAATATCAGCTAGAAACCAAACTGGGACCAAGCCAAAAATAACTACTGGAGGTTTAAGAAAGTATGTCAGGATTTTGCCCTATGAACCTTAACAAGAAAGAGAAAACTGCTTTACCTCGCTCTAGATGGAAGCTTATTTTTCTTGTTACAAATTAAATAACAATGACAGAAGAAAGTATAGTGAGTTATTAGAGCTGGTAGCTCAGTCTGACCTTTTCCACTCCAAAATCTAATCCTAAAGAAGCAGGGTTCCTGGAAATCTAATTTTGCCTTCGAGGTTGATTAATTATTTGATCATGCAAGTGTTAGCCAGCCAAACAGTTTACCTTTCCTGCATGGCTGCTGTTCCAGTTAACAGTGTAGCCTCAGAGAACAGTCAGTTTAGAGTTTAAACTGAGAAGCTGTAGAGAATTTCACACATTATAGTTGGATTCACTCCCACACCTGTTTCTTCGGCAAAAATAGGTGTCTGTATAAAAACAAAGAAACACAGAGCTTTTGGAGGGCTGGGGTGTTATAAACAGCTATTTAGATTCCTGTTGATATGATGGAAATATTTATGTGGTAGATATTTTACATAGCATCTCTTGGTTTCAAACAATGTACATTTGGGACCTACAACAACTCAAAATGTCTTGGTGACAGGATGGCAAAGCCAAGTAGCACCAAGTGCTGAAGGGAGAAGGCAATTTAGGCACAGGTGACTGGCAGGAGACGACTGCTACATCTCTAACACAGTGGGAATAAGGCAAAGCATGAATCTGGGGGCCAGGGTAGCCCAGTGATGCTGGCAGCAGGAGCTGCCACTTGCTCTCTTCATTCCACTGCCAAGGTTTCAGACCGGAAGCAGTCCCTGCACCAGCCTTGAGGTGTCCTCCACATGGGAGCTGGGCCGTGCAGGTAAGATGGGCTCCTGTGCTTGCAGTCTGCAGGCACTCAGTCTACCCTGCAAATGCACAGGCTTGTGAAAATTCTATCATCTCTTCCTCAAAGTGTGTAACACTGGGTGAAATGGCAATTTTTTTGACTTGGCATCATGGTTTTCTGCACTGTTAATGGAAAAGCACAGAAATAGGTATATCATGCATTTGACATCCTTACAGTTTTTGTGCCCAGAAGTTTTGCCAGGTGGCATTTGAAAATTTTGACTATTTGTTTGGAGTTTTGAGATGACCATCATCCTTGCTGGATACAAGACCATGCATCACTACTGGCCACACTGCTTACATGTGCTTATTTCTGTCCCAGGAATTGTGCCTAGACGTCTAGAAATACTTTTCCCTGAATGATAGTGAAGTACAGGAAAAGTCACAGTATTATCTTCAGGGTCGGAAAAGCCTTTAAGAATCCCCTAGAAAACTGCCAGTCAAGCATGACATACACAAAGTTCATTCCTGCAAGGATCAGGTCCTTTCCAGTTCTGCATTTGTGAACTCTATGTACAAAAAATTTCCAGAGCAATGTGGGCATGACTACTGTAGCATGGGCATTTGCCCTGTAGCCTGCCTGAATATAAAATATTCTCTGGCAAGAAATGGCAATCCTGAAAAAACCTCTCACTTTTCAGAATAACCCTCTTTGTAACTTGTCACACATCCCTCTCGATGGCATTTCTCCATTTCTGCTGAGACAAGAGCTCATCTGTAATTCTCAGTAGAAGTCTACATTATAAATACTTCCATCTCCCCTGCCAGAAGGTAAAGGTGGAAACAGCAAACTGGTTCAGAAAGGGATTTTGTTAAAAGTGTGTTTCTGTGTATGGTAACGTGGTTTGGAGAATATTTTTTTAATGAAGAGGGCTTTCTCGCAAAGGGGAGTATCTGCCAGGGAGAAAAAACTGCTCTGGTGTGCGTTTCTCCCTCACCCCTTTCTGTGTCCTGAATCTCTTACATATCAGTTGTCCATTTCCCCTTCTACTCCTCTCTATTTGTGGCTTATTGGCAAATCTTGCTCATGTGCTATGAGCTCATGTTAAGTGTAGCAGAACATAAACCTCCAGCAAAGATTGGAGACACTCCTTACCTTGTGCGTCTCTTCCTGATCTCTGCAATGATCCACTGACAAAAATGCAAACAAGAAAACATTTTCAAAGGATTTGTAATGTCTAGGGCAAAGAAGAATTTCCAACCAATCCCCTCATCTCTGTCAAAACTCCCCCCAAAAAGTCACATGGATGATCATATTTAAATTAGTAATACAAGAGAAGGTTTACTTTGAAATTACAGAGAATACCAGCTAATTCCTTTTTCCTATACATGTGATAGGAAACCCCTTATCTCTAAAGCAATGGGACAGAGCCTGTTGAGGGGTTTGGTAAGAGCCTTTGGTGGGGGGTAGCAGAAATATGATGTTGATGGTAGTCTACTCGGGTCAAGGTCTGGGTTTAAAATTGAGGCAAGCATAAGATCACTGATGCTGCACCAACTCTGAGATGCTCTGGTGTGACAGCAAGGACCATCTGAGTGTATTTATCAATGTAAAATGACAAAAGGAAAAGACAGGATAAAAGAAGGTTTTACTGTAAAGATTTATTTATACAGACATGGTCACCTTCAGCACAGCATTGTTATACCACTGCTTTAGCAGCTTCAGCCTTTGTCCAAGTGGAAAAAAGCCCTCAGGTCTTCACCTCTGCAAAATACCACTTTGGTAAAGTAAGCAGACAAAGCTCCCATATCCCTGGAAAAAGTTTCAGATTGTGTATAATTATTTCAGGAATAAGGGAGGTGAAAGCAGGTGAGATAATTTTTTTTATTCCTTCCCTTTTTCATTCTTTCATTCTTTTTTTGCCCAGCAGCTCAGATTCAGGAGAAACCTTCTCGTGAACTACACTGAAGTACTTGCTCTTCTCTCCACTTCTTGGTGGTGGGACTCCCGTGAGTTCAACGCAGAACAAGATGCCAGTTGCACTCAACTGCCAGCTTCCCCTCACAGGCTGGTTATCCCGCACCATGGAACGTCCAGGAGCAGAGGGTGCCCAGCACTTCCTTCCTGCAGGCCTTTCTCCCACAGCTGTGTGATGTCCCTACCTGGAGCCAACTGCTCACATAAGTAACCCCACTCCTGCAAGAGGCTGGTGGCAGACTTGCCACGACTGCCTCCACATGGAGTGGGGAGTTGGATGTCCTGGTTTGGAAGTGATCCACAGGGATAATTGAGTCAAACTCCTGCCCCTGCACAGGACAGCCCCAAAAATCACACCATGTCCCTGAGAGCATTGTCCAAACATTTACTGAACTCGAACAGGCTTGTAGGGTGTGTTCAAGTACCCAACCACCCCTGGGTAGAGACCCTTTTCCTAACATTCAAACTAAACCTCCCCTGCCACAGCTTCAGGCCATTCCCTCGGGTCCTGTCACTGGTCACCACAGAGAAGAGATCAGTGCCTCCCCTCCTCTTCCCTCACAAGAAAGCCGTAGACTGCGATGTCTCCCCTCAGCCTCCTCTTCTGCAGGCTGAACACACCAAGTGACTTCAGCCGCTCCTCGTATGGTTTCCTCCTCTAGACCCTTCCCCATCTTCATGGCCCCCCTTTGGACCCTCTCCAAGAGCTTTACACCTCTGTTACACCGTGTCACCCCAGCCCGCGCCCGGTGCCGGAGGTGCCGCCCGGCTCCGTCCCTTCAGCGCGGCGGGACGGGCGGGACGGGCCGAGCCTGCAGGGCCCCTCCGCGCCGCCAGGTGGCGCCGCCACCGCGCGGGCCCGGCCCGGCGGCCGCGGGGCCCCCCGAGCGCTCCCGGATCCCGCAGCCGGGAGGGGTTCCTGCCGCTGCCCGAGGCGTCCGTCCTGTCCAACCGAGGTCAACGGCCACCCCGGCGGATTCCTACTCGTGGGTTTATTGATGTTATTGTATCTAAACCTGCGTACCTTCTTTTGACGCTGGAAAATCTCAAGTTCCACGTAATCTTAGGAGCTGATGCAGTGATTCAAAAAGAGCTGTATTTTAACACACATACACACAAAAATAATTATACCTTAACTTTTGGGAATGATAGTTAGTTGGCTTTTATTTTCCATCATCACAGCAAGCACAGAAGATGTTTTTTTCCAGTTTCACTGACATCTGCTTTGCACGCACCACATCTACGCATCTTTGTGTGCCATCTTTCTCCTCCTTGTCACAAGTGAATAGAAGACCTGGCCATAAACTTAAATATTTATGCAGGCCATGGGCCACCTTCTCTGTGCCCCACTGCACCTCAGAGGGCATGAAATCCTGCTGTCCCCTCTGGGGCTCTGCAGTAGGAGCAACCTGGGTTTGACTCATCTCCCACTCTTCAGGGCTGCAAAATTCAGTTTTGCTTGTGCCTTGATCTGTTCCTGCTTCACCATCTCACAAAGGAGGAGGAAATTGCAGTTTAGCAAAAGGCCACCCAGTTAGCTGTGATCCTGGGCCTCCCTTCTGGGAGCAGCTCAATGCAGGGGAATTCCTGCCCCTGCAGATGAAGCTCTATGTATGCAAAAGGGCAATAAAGAAGTTAATTTTCAGGCCTGAGTCCTTATTTTCTATTCCTAAGAGACCTAAGGAACTCTGTTTTTCATTATAGTTTTCATTATATGTAGGACTGGCCCTGGGAGCCTACAAAAATCCAAAGTGCCTTAAGAGTATAGAAAGATCAGACTCTCCTTCCTTTGTGAGAATCCTTTAGTAAGCCAAATTTTGCATCTGAAGTTCATCACTGATTTCTCCCTAAGACCCAGAAGCAGGACTTAGAACTCCGTGCCTCCAATTTGTAAATGTATATCTGCTTGGGGGCAGAAGAAAGAAGATGCTCATTTGGTCATCAGGAGGTAAATGAAGGGACAGCACAGGTCTCCTTACCTAACCTAGATCTAACACAGCATCCCCTCAGGTTGCATGGGTATTGGTGCCCTGCCTTCCCTTCCTTCCTCTCTGGTGGGGAGAGGGCAGTCTCTTCTGTCCTAGTGTGCTTTAATCCTAGACAATGTGATGGCTGCAGCAGCTGCTGGTCCAGGAGCTGCTGTGGCTGTCTGCCCTGGGCTAAGCAGGCTGAGTCAGTGTCAGGAATGTGCTGAGATGGTCCCTTATGAGGAAGCCAGGACTAAAGCTGTCTGGAGTGTTGTATGCATCAATCTGTGGCTGATATTCAGGAGAAGAAAAGGGATTAACCAGTCACACATGATGTCTGGAATTGTTGGAGTAAGAGCCATTGCCTAAACATCATTTTTACCTGAACTCTGTGCATCCACATATTGACTCGCGATCACCTGCAGATTGTCAACCAGCTGGGAGAGCTGCTGCTTTTTCATTCAAGATGTACCCAGTACAAGATGCTGTGGTGGCCTTTTTCACTGCTTAGAGACTGTAATGACACCATGGCTAATTAGCAATGATGGGCATTGATCACAAAAGCAGAGAGTGCAGAACACAACCAAGAAGCCTGTTGGAGAGTAGATGAGACAGACCACGAAGAGCTGTTACTGATTGTTGGTGAAACAGGGCAAGGAGGGAGGTAACTGCTTCTGTAGGAGAAATAGCTATGGTTAACATAAACAAAACATTGAAATGCTGTATTCTGGCTTGCTCTCTGGTTAGGCCAGAAGTCTTCTCTCTTTCCTGACATTGATGGCCCTGTATGGCAATACCCATGTTATCTGTACTTTGAAGGTTAAGGAGCTGAGGCAAGAAGATGAAGAACTGGCCTTACACAGCATCTTAGTAGTAGAGGTAGAAGCAGAATAAATTCTGCAGGTGAGAGTACTAGAAATACTAGCTTGCTTCTCTTCTGTAGGGAAGAAAAGAGTACCTGGAGGGCCTGATGGTAACATATCACTCTGTGTGAAGGATAGTGCTAGTCCAGAATTGGAGGTCCTCTTAGTGTGTACTGAACATAAATAATTTGCCTGTGAGTCAAATGGAGAAACAAAGAATTGCATCAGCTTGCCTTTGAAAAATTGCCTTTATTAGACTGGTCTTGCTAAAATTGCTGGGAGTAATAGATTCTAAAATTGAGCTACTGAATTAGTCTCAAATGGAAACTGTGACAGCCAGCCTTAAAGTGGAGAAAATTGGATTTAAGAATTGAACCTCAGGCATAGCAGGATGTCTAGGAAGTTGCTGTGCTGTAGCTGATGAACTCATACGGAGCATGGATTTCATGCTGGTGAATAGCAACGTAGTAAATGTTCTACAGAAACATTACAAACCCAGGCTGGAGAAAATCCCTTTAAAGAGGCGACCCAGGTGAGAAAATGCTTTGTAGACAAGTAATCTGCTGTGAGCAAACTGCAACCCTGGCGGATTACAGTCACTCTCACAACCGTGTGTGGTATGTTCCCAACTCATGAAGAAGGAGGAAGGAAAGCCTCTTTGAAACAGAGTAGTGAGAGTGGAATGGCCAGTCGCTTTTGCGTGATTTCATATGTGCAAAAACATTTCCAAGGGCAGGTCTCAGTGATAAAGACTCTTGAAGGAATGCAGCTCTGGTAAATTAGGAAGCCCTATAGCAATGATAACAGCTGTGCCCTTAGAGCATGGTAGGTTCTGGCTCCAGAGGAACAGATAAGGAAAAAGTGAAGGTAAATGTAGAAAGTTTTGAAAGGGTCTGACCACTTAGATAAGTTAGGTCTGAAAGGCTTTTCTGAGAAGACATAAAGGTTTATTAATGTCCTTCTAATATCAGCTTGCTTCATTCACACATGGGGAAAGCCATTACTACACAAACGATGGTTTCTAGTCTTGAAGAAAACAATTCTGTAAGTATTTTGCATGGAAGAAGAATCTCTTTGAGATTCTTTGGTTGTTGGGCATAAGGATTCATGGGTTTAGAACCTAAAAGGCAACAAAAACCCCTCCCCTTAACAATTCTACAATATTTTTTCCAATGGATATTCCTGCTGATATGCTGTATAAAGAAATGCAGCAGCTCTGCTGTGTTAAACTAAAGGTTGTTGCAGGTTTCCTGGAGACCCATATTGCCGTTCTCTATCTGCCTGCTGGTTTCTGTATTTATATTTGCTATCAGGACTCTCTCTAGAATGCAGAAGTCATTCTTGGCACTAGCTATCAGTATATTCCTTAAAATAATCAAATGAGGTCACTGTGTTGGATTTTTTTTTACTCTGGAATATAAATTAATAGTTTCAGCATTTTGTAGTTACTCTCTGTTAAAGGGTCCACATCCATTGGCAACTGCTGAGCAGAATCCTGGACAGCTGACAGTTTTAATGCAGACTTTCTGTGCACCTCGGGTGATTTAACTTAATCCATCTCCCTGTCTCAGCTCCTTATCAGCAAGATGGAGGTGATAACACTACTCCATAAGGGTGACACGAGGATAAATGTAATCAAGAGATTGTGGAGGCATTAGTGTACTAACAACCACAAAATACCTAAGATTTCTTATCTAAATATGAAGGTTAATTGCACTCTTGAGAGGTAGCTGGCTTGCATTCTTTTCAGCTGATAAAAGGGAGCGTGCTTTGTCCAGTTTGAGACCACTCATCAAGAGTGCAGTTGTGTATTATTGGACTTTTCAGCTGCAAAATGATTGCCACGGACATAGCATGTGGGTATGTAATGCTATCCGAAGAACCAAGGATTGGATTTCCAACAGAGCTGCACACTCTAAATGGAGATTTGGCATTTTCTAAGGGGTTCACCTCCCATTGAGAACAAGAACAGACTCTGGGAGCTTAAGCGCTTTTGAAAAAATGTGGCCTTTTTGCTGGAGCTGAGCTTTCTTAAGGCTGACAAAATGGATGAAGGGTGTGTGAAATCAAACCATAAATGAGCTCAGAGCAGTGGTGCCCTGTGACCTGGCTGGCAAATGGAATAGCACAAGTGTAATGTGCACGCTAATGGTGAGAGAGAGAATTATCACAGAACCGATGAGGCACCTGGATCAGAGTTTCAAAAGGTTAATATGCCTGTCAGAAGACAGAAGTTGGTCTCTACTGGCAGCAATAGCTCTTCAAAGCTCTTCTCACTATTTGTTTTACCAGTGCTGTGTGCATCAGTATTGTGCTTTTTAGCCACATATGTGGCCTTTAAGTCCTAATCCTGTTCTGACTAGGGTCAGATTCAAAGGCTTTTCTCTGCCCCACACCATTAAGCTTCTGATATGACTTTTATTGTGAGGCAGTCAAGCATTATACTGATTCTTGGGTATAGAAATGCACAGCTACATTTTCTTATTATGAGAGGCATCCTGCTCTGTTCACACACACTGGACACTCTGTACAACTCTTTTGGTTGGGTTGAAGAGCTTTGAAACTATCCAAATGATTTTTTTTTTCTGTTTCTTAATCCCTTTTTCTTGCTCCTATTCTGAAACATTCTGTCACAGACATGCTGGAATACCTGCACACATCAAAGTGTAGCTGTCATTCCTTTGTAGCACGCTTGTCTTGGAGCTCTGCATGCCAGAAAAGGACATGCCCAACCCTGTTCTTCTAGATGGTCTTCTGCAGAGGGAGCTACCTTGGATCAGTTGGTACTAGTGTGGTATATTCTGCCTTCTGTCAGGTAATGGGTACCCACGTCTCTTTCTGTAGGGATATGGGTTGTCAGTGGACTTTGCTCTCAGTTCCTCTCAGGATCCTGTATGGATCCTCCCTCCAGATACTGCTGAGTTAGGTCTATGTAGTTTTCAGGGGAAGGTTTGCCATTCTCTGTGTTGTCATGCTTCCTTCCAGCTCTGTCTTGCCTTGAAATTCTGACCTTCTAGGCTGTATAGTGAAATGCTCCATAGTACTGGTCACTGAGGAGTGTGAGTCATGGATACATTCCTAGGTGAACTTCCTGTCATAAATGGAGGAGGCCTCCCAAGCACCTTCCTTAAGGAGATGAATTTCGGTAGAGATTAAACAGTGGTGATGTCTGTCTCTTTTATATCTCTTCTACTGTGCTCCTCAATGTCCACTTCACAGGCAATACCACGGATGAGAAATCAAGCTATGAAGAGCAGGTGTATTCCCTCTGAGGTGCAGGCAGTCCAGTCTCATCTGAGGACACTTGCAGTGTGGTTTCACTTCTTTCTCTCTGTGCCAATCAGGTACCAGACCCAGGTACACCCTTTGCTTGTGGCCTGCAGAAGATCCAGCCCGATGTGCATATGGAGATTCTGACTTTACTTTCTTCTCTTTGCAACAGTCAGGTTTTAAATTGAAATGTGAGACACCATTAAACTGACACTTATTTGCCTTCTCTCTAGGGTAACTGGCAGATTAATATTTTGGTTGAGAATATATTTTATGTTAAACAAAATATTTTACAAGATAACTGACTGGAAAATATAGAAGAGTTTAAATGTTTTGCTTTTCAGGTTTCATGTGCAATAAAATGATGACTGGTATCAAATAGTGGTAATTTAATTTTTATGTGACTGTTTCTCTCTCTCCAGTTCTCAAATAAAATGCTCAGCACCTTTTAAAAGGCCCACCTGCACTAAGAGACTGCTTTTTGTTGGCCTCTAGAGCACTAGATTTAATTTGCTAACAGGAAAATATCTTTTGAAGGAGGATTATACAAGCTAAGGGACATTTTTAGAATGGGAGAGAGAAAGTGAAATAGCAGGCAATGAGCTCCTAGAAACAGACTCAAGCATAGGATAAATGGCTGCAGCCTTAACTGTGCATCATCTTCTGCAATGTGTGTTCAAACTGTTTAAATTCTGCCCCTTTTGCTTGCTGCACAAGGTGGGTCCTTCAGCCAGATCGCCCCGCTGTGCCTTGTGCTGTAGCTAGCAGGAAAAAACAGAATTGCTACTGGTCTTTATAAAGGTGATTTAGATTCTCTAAACCATTTGGTCCTGCTCATAGGAATCTCTCTGGTTGATCTTGCTCTTCATTCAGTCCAGGGTGACCTTCCTCCCTTGTTTTGTTTTTGTCAGCATGTCCAGGACACTGCACAGAGAGGAGTCTAAAAACATATGTATGGAAGTGCAGATGGGGGAGATGTTCTGAGTTCAGCAAAGGGAATCTGCTCTGCTCCTGGAGCCCTCCCTTACTGCCAGTGCCTACATCTGTGCCATGCATAAAGTCAAGCAAAGGTAGCAGAAGGCCTGCACATGGATGAACGAGAAGCTCCAGACAAACCTCAAATACAAAAAAGGAAGAATACAAGAAGTGGGAGCAGGGACAGGGGGAATGTAGAGATACTGTGAGTGTGTCAGCCCACCTAAACTTGAATGCAGTGAGGGCTACAAAAGGGCAACAACTTAACTGTGAGCTTCTCAGGTGTCATAGCCACAAAATGAAGTCATGGAAAGGGACAAGATGAAAGATGCAGCCTCGCCCACATCACCCTCTGAGGATAGCTCAGCGCTCTGCTCCTTGTCAGTCTTGAGCATCTCTCTCCCCTGAGAGTATGAAGATCCCTCTTTGAGGTTAAAACACCTAATTTCACAGATTTTCTCTGGAGAAGCTCCTGGTACACAGCTGTGGTAGCACTGTGTTACTTGTACATTACCTGTTTTTCTAACATGAGGATTTGCTGAATGTATTTCTTTGCTCTTTGAACAGTAAAAACCTGGAAGCCATCTTCTGTATTCTCAAAGGATATGTACCCACACAACACTCAATAATATAAATAGTGTTCCAAATAGTTAAGGATTGCTCACTATGAACTGAGCTCATAGGGTACTACAAATAGTAAAAAAAAAATAAAAAAATCTTAAATTTCTTGTTGCTGTTTAAATGGCTCAAGTAGACCATCTGCTTCTGAAACAGCTCGTGTATTTTTGTATTTGGTTACAAACTGACCACAGCATTGCAAACAGCACTGGTCTGCAGAGATATCTGTTTTTATATACAACATGAGACTGGCAAGAGAAATGTGTCTAATCAGTGTCAGACAGGATTGGTATGACTCTGACTGGCACAGCCATGTCCTTGTCATTTCACTTTGCTTCACTACCACTTAATTTGTATAAAAGAGGGAAAATTTTAAGTGGATGTTACCATAATAGGAACATCCAAGGAATCCCATGTTTGTGGCAAAAGAAAGCAGTCCGTCTAAGGTGACTTCACTCCAGCCTTCTGTGATTCACATGGAATGTAGAATTACGGCATTTGTTCTTAAGCAGAATTATGGATGAGGCCCAAGACTAACTGACAGCTCAGTTATTCCTTCCTGATGCATTTCATTAATAGCCCCTGCACATCTCACCTCTATGAAATTGGCAGCTAGTGAGGTGCCTGTAAGAGGCTAATTGCCTCCAGAGTCAATTGTCCTGGAGCCAATTGTTAATCTCCTGGTGTTAATTGCCAAAAGTGGGGGAAATCAGAGTAGGCAGGGGGCATAGGAGCTGCATGCATATTAGAGCTATGTAGCAAAATGCAGGTGTTCAACTGTGCTCCGTGACACCACAGCAGAGCTTAGCGAGTGGAAACATAATGAGGCACTAGCTGAGTGTGAATCCTAAATGTTTTGCTGCATTTTTTATTCTTTGCCTTCAGATTGCTGTTCTACTTGCAAGTTATAAAACAGGTGGGGTGAAATTTGGACCCTGAGGAGGTCAAATTAAAAATATCAGGGATCTGACTGGATGCCTGTATGACCTGATGTTAAGATGACACTAGCAGCATTTTGATGGGTCAGGAAAGAAAAAGAATGGAAGTGCGACACTTGTATAGTTTAGTTCTCTGTTTTGCCATGGCTTTTCAGTTTAGTGTTTCCAGACAGAAGACTGAATTTAACCCTAAATTTAATTGAATCGCTGGAACTCCTCTAGTAACTTCAGTGGAGTTGATCCCATCTCCATAAAGGTATGCCTATAGTGTGTTTTGAATCTGGTTTTCTAACATTAGGTGATTGAGCACCTTCTGGAAAGAGAGAAAACTGTGTTATTTTTTGGATAAGCTAAGATGCATAAACAACTATGAAGTAATACAGACTGTAGTGCAAGCCAAAAATCTGACCTGCGTTTTCCCTTTGTTTAGTTAATAGGAGCATGGTATGTTTGATAAGATGCCTATTATGCACATAATCTGTTGCAAAAAACCTTGTTAGGCTGCTTTTTCAGTCTGTCAGACTGATGACTTTTGAGCATCCCAGTTTACAGCTTCTGTCTAGACTATGGTTTGACCTTTTGGTCCTGGTGTCAGATGGTGACTTTCAAGAGCTGGAGTCTGCTGCCGTTGGGCAGTGATGGAAGTGTGTATTCTGTTAACCTGAGCAGCTGGAACATCTGTTGGGGGAATAAAACGGTCAGTTGTTTGTCTGGATGTTTGAGTGATAAGAGACTTTGGTTGGGGGGGTTTGTCAGCATGTGTGAAAAATATTTTATCTCCCAGTTTACAGTGTAACTCTTCTAAAAACATACAGATTAATTTAGATCTATTTTTTTTTTAATCCTTTTTCTTTTTTACCTGCACCCAGAGGAGAAAAAAAATGGAAATCTTCTATGGCTACTGTATATTGTAATGGACATTTTCCAAACTAGTAACAGCAGTGATTAAGTTAGCTTACAAATTCCAGTCTGGAAACTCCGTGCATAACTGAAGGGACTGAGAAACACTTGAGAAAAACCCCTCAAGACAAGAATGGGAAAATTAATGAAAAAAAAAAGGAGAAGGAGCTAGTATTACCACATTGACAGTGTTATGGTTAGTGAGCAGCATAACAGCAACAAATTCAAAGAGCATCTCTGTTTTGATTTGGTTTTCACGTTGGCTGCAAGCTGTACTTTTAACACACCATGTAGATGTGCTGAAGAGCCATCTACAAAGCTCTGCCCATCAGCATATTTTTTTCTTTGTGTAATAGTGCACTAACATGTATAGGAGCTGTGAAGGGAAGAGGAAATAAGCTTTATGACCCAGTTTTATATACAAATTAGAAGGCTTAATTTGAGGTACAATCATTTCATCAGGTATGTGTTACAGCCTAAATTGGGAGGATGATTGGGTCCCTCGAGAGAGAATTGAATTTTGATTTATTTTTTCCTGCTCCAGCTGCAAAGCTACTTGGTATTTGCTTTAATACATGTGGAATTGGCACCTGCAGCTAGTATTGTGACAGATAGAGGTAGTTACAAAAATTAACATAAATTTATACCTAAAGTAATGAAAAGCACATCTGCAAAGATTAAGCTAAAGGCAGGGCCTGCCACTGAACTTAATTATTAAAGGAATGACCTGCTTTTCCTTTCTTCCCTCAACATTCTACCTTCTGCATGGTCTGAAACTACTGAGTGTAACATCAAACCAAAGCGACCAAGTTTCTAGTATTTCAGGGAAATCTCTCCTATGGAATGGAGACTATCCTATAAGGGAGCTTCTCTAACTGTCCCTGAAAGCACAGTAAAGACAAGTGCTGTCACAAGCCTTCACTTGTTGCTTTACTCTTGCTTGCTACCCAAAGAGAAAAGGCAATGTCCTGGCATGCTGCAGTATATTTCCTCCTCATGAAAGCCTATGAGATCAGCAGCCCTCAGAAATACAGTGACAGCTGCCTCTACTTGAGTACCTGTGAGTGCATTTTACCATAATGGCCTTAAAGAGGACTCTCTGCCTTTGATGCTAGAAAAAACCTGCGGCTGGCCTTCAAAGGGAGGAGCTCTACAGAGAAGGAGCTACCCTGAAGAAGACCAGAAGCACTACTGCTACTGCTGAACCCTTCTGGAGGAAGGAAGGGATGGCATGGTTCTCCAGCCTCATGTGGGATTTGTGCCAGTGGCATGGAATGCTACCGGTTCAGTTCTGTAAAGCCTCAGATATCATTTCAGTAAAAGATGTGTTAATGCATACCCAAGCTGTGCACACACTGCTAAAATCCACTTCCCTAAAATGCTTTCTGATCATAGTTTATATTCTCCTTAGAATGAATCACAAATGTTTCATCGTTTTGGATTATTTCCCCTTAATCCCATCAGCTACATGGTAGAATAGGAGGCTGTGGTTTGAACTAGGTCTGTTTAATTTTTTACTTCACAAACAAACTGGTGGTAATGTGAGAAAGGGAGTGGAGGAAAGGTTTATAGTCCAAACACCCAAAGGATGATCATATCTACTTCCTCAATGTATTGGACTTATGTGTCCAGGTTTTGATACTGGGGGACTGTGGGGGTGGCCCCTGTCCAAAGCTGAGCCCATCAGTGAAGCTGGTGGCACCTCTGTGGAAATGTGTTTAATAAAGGGTGAAACATTCTGTATAGCAGTTGTGAGAGAGAGGAATGAGGGGAAAAAAAAAAAGAGTAACAGCCCTGCAGGCACCAAGGTCAGTGAAAAAAGAGAGGGAGGATGTGCTCCAAGCACTGAAGCAGAAGTTACCCTACAGCCCATGGAGAAGGCTGTGGTCAAGCAGTTTGTCCCCTCCTAGCCCATATCAGAACAGATATCCACACTGCAGTCTGTGGAAGACCCCATGCTGAACAGTGTGAGAAGGAAGGACAGGCAGAGAGAACTGTTATATGGACTGACCACAAATCTCAGTCCTCATCCCACTGTGCCACTTGGGGGAGGAGGAGGTAGAAGAGTCAGGAGTGAAGGAGTGAGGTTGAGCTGGAAAGAATAGGATTTGGGGGGAAGGTAAAGTTATTTTTGTTGTTGTCGGGCTTGTTGGGGTTTGGGGTTTTTGTTTGTTTGTTCTGTGGTTTTTTGTTTTGGTTTTGGTTTTTAGTTCTGCCCTTGTTTCTCACAATACTAGTCTATTTCTAGTCAGCAATAAATGAAATTAATCTTCCCCAAGTAGAGTCTGCTTTGCCTCTTACACTAATTGGTAACTGACTTCCATGTCTTTATCTCAACTCACGGGTTTTTCCGTCTTGCTATCCTGTTGAGGAGGGGGAATAACAGAGCAGCTGGGTGGGGGTCTGGCAGTTGGCCAAGGTTAACCTGCTGCACTCAGTTACAATATGGCCACACAAAAAGTTGATTTGGTAAATGACCCACACAAAGGCAATAGAAATATCCAGTCTTGGTGAGAATGAAAAGCTAGCACCATGTGGAGACACAAACTTCTGTGAATGGATCTCCTGACAACACAGTGATCTCTCCATCCTCCACAGGCTTATGTCCTCCAAGAAAAATCTCACTCTCCCTAGCAATGCCAAAAGCTGGCTTGATTGTATGGCATGATTTACTGGGGCACTCTGTCAATAGAAGTAGATCAGTTTGCTTTTCAATAGTCTGAGTTTGAAGTTCTGTCATTCAAATGGACCCTGTACCAGTAGTTATTTATAAAGTGATTTGAAGTCTTTTTTGTGTCATTGAAAATCAGGGATAGTTGACAGTTGCATTGACAGACAACTGTCTTCTCAAGGCTAGCTATATGATTTTTTGGGGAAAAACAATGTGCCTTTCAGGATGCATTCACAACATTATTTGATTTTGAGACCAGTGAAAAAGGAACTAGCACAGATTTGAAAGTCATCAGTCATAAACTTCTGCAGTCCAAACTATGTATATGCATTCTCTACTGGTTTTACTTACATACTGACTACAAGAGAATAATGAGGTAGCATGAAGCCTCCAGAAAGCGGTTCTGTTTTGTGGTGTTTTTTTTTTTTAAATGATGAATCGCATATAACAAATGGTCATTCTTCTTCCTGTGCAGGGTCAGACAGACAACTTAATGGTATTCGTTCCTCATCAGCCTTTGACAGATGTTGTAGAGTCAATACAGATGTGTTATCCTAGCTCATCTCCAGGAAGTGATAAGTTTTGATAGAGTTATGGCTCAAGTTTCATAAATCAGGTCTGAAACCATACCAGAATGGATTAGGAAAATGTATTGTAGTTGCTGCTGTTGCTCTGGCAGATGTTGTAAACTCTCTGTTCTGAAGAAAGGTGACATAAATATCCTTTTTTGCCTTCTAGACTGCAGAAGGAAGACTTGCCAAATTACCAAAATTGGGTAACCTTTCTAATTGTGCTAATTTTTCTCAGCATAATTAAA